>NC_091695.1:29655000-39655000 GCF_041296265.1 Equus caballus | reverse complement strand
ACAGAGAGCAAGGCTACCATGATGACTAGCTACTCACCTGTCATCTTAGGTTTATTGTGATGATTAAATGAACTCAATGCTCTTTTTTCCCAAGGAGTCCTGGGGTGTCAGGAGCCAGACAAGCACCACAGATGTTGAGAGTTTCTCTGCTCTTGGGCTCCAGGCAGGGAAGATGATGGAATGAAGAGACAAGTGAACAGAGTGGATGCACACTTCACCTTCCCCCATGAGTTCAAGTCTTCCATTCAAACCTAGCTTTGCAACCTGGGTCAATTTCTGTTTTAATGGAGGTGATGACAGCCGCAGCTAGAGCAATACACTCCCCACCTACCGCTCCACTCTTGTGCTATCCTGCTGTGTGTGAGTAGGAAGGATTTTCTTTCATCAGTAATTACCGGCTTAAATGAAAGCATTTTTAAGGAGGACTCACGCTCCTGGCCAGAGATTTGCAGTCTCAATTATATAATCAAGTCACTTGGGAGCTTTTGAAAAATACAGATTCCCTGGCTCCCCTCTCTAGATTTTGATTCAGTAGGCCTGAGGTGACGCCCAGACACGTGTACTATTCAAACTCCACTTTGGTCAGCAGGACTGAGAACCACTGAGAAAGACCTTTATTAATGAAGGGCACATTTGTGAGCTGTGTTATCAGTAAGCACATTGCAGTCCCAGGGGAGGGCCACAGTGTCAATTTCACTGGATGGTAGATGGTCCCTGTAGACAGCTCTGCCTCCACTACTAGGAGCGGATGTCATGGTGGGTTAGGACCATGGAGATGTGGCTACAGATGTTTGTGGTCTCAGACCTTAGGATAATTACTCAGTTTAGATAAGAGAACCCAGTCTTCTCATCTGGAAAAGGTGCTAATAAAAGTGCCCCATGACGGGGCTGGCTCTGTGCCCAAGTGGTTAAGTTCGCGCGCTGTGCTGCAGGCGGACCAGTGTTTCATTGGTTCGAATCCTGGGCGCGGACATGGCACTGCTCATCGAGCCACGCTGAGGCGGCGTCCCACATGCCACAACTAGAAGGACCCACAACGAAGAATATATAACTATGTACTGGGGGGCTTTGGGGAGAAAAAAGAAAAAAATAAAATCTTAAAAAAAAAAAGTGCCCCATGATAGGTTTTGTAGGATGAATAAATGTGTGTGTGTGTGTGTGCGTGTGTGTGTGTGTAAATTTAAATTAGTCTAGCACATACTAATCTCTCAAAAAATGTTGACTACTGTTATCTTGTTCTCTTTGTCAAACATTGTGGGTGGTCACCAGTTCCTATTTTAGAGCACTGATGAAAACCACATAATCACCACTTTTCAGAACTGTAAGGAAACCTAGATATACCTCCTCTCTGTGAAATATGTGGAGGAGGAAACCAGGCTCATGGTCTGAGTCTACAGACCCATGGACGCGAATTAGGTAGTCAAACCTCTCTGACAGCACGCTAAGCTGTCAGAATGTCTCCATATCTGCTGAACAGAGCTTGTGCTGGTGCAGACTCAGGTTCACAGTATATTCCATCAGGGAGGGGCATATTTTTACTACTCCTAAAGCTCTTCACCCCTGCTGTTTAGTTTTCATAGTTCATATTTTTTTATGTCTGCCCTCCTCCTTGTCTATTTGACTCACTATTTCAGTTCAATCTTCCCATCCTTGGGAGATTGGACCCCAAAGACCTAGTCAATGTCCCTGTTTTAGGCTCTGTTTGTACATTGTGCATCTTTTGATTCAATTACAAGGCTGTAGACTTACAAATGTATAATCATTTAATAGATGTGAGCTCCCCTGGACTTCAGCTCCATAATTGCAGGACAATATCTGGTTTTCTCATCCTGACTTAGCACAGTGCCTTGCACAAAGAAGATGAGTAGCAAGGATTTCTTGCTGGAAACATACAGTTGTCATCTTCCACACAGGTCCTTGGGTTGCAAAACATCTGTAGCTAATATCAATAGAGGTAAAATAGAGAGTAGCAAGATTTTTGCCTGCTAAGTATAGTGAGACACTGTGCGAACACAATTTATTATAGTTCCTTAAAAATTATCATGCTGGGTCAGTCCTGGTGTCCTAGTGGTTGAGTGCAGTGCCCTCCATTTTGGTGGCCTGGATTGGGTTCCTGGGTGTGGACCTACACCATTGTCAGGGTGGCCGTGCTGTGCTGGCGGCTCACATGCAAAAAGAGGAAGATTGGCAACAGATGTTAGCTCGGAGTGATTATTCCTCAGGAAAAAACAAAGCAAAACAAAACAACTTATCTTGTTAAATGACAGGATATAACAGTGAGAACTGAAGGTATATATATGAGGTATATCCCTGAGAATGAGATTCTACTATAGAAATTAAAAGCCTATAGAAATTCAAGGAAGAACAGAGCCCTGTGAGCTTGCATTCTCCAGGACGGAAGTCTTTTTGAGGAGGGGATGACTGAGTTGGATCTTGAAGGACAAAATGGATGAGGATGACAGGACAGAGAAAATATGGGGAGCATCTGGGCAGAGGCACGGCCATGAAGCTGAGCTCTGCACACTAGAGGATACAGATGCCCACACTCCTGCCGGCATCTGTCTGCACTGGGGCTCCACTCACTGTCCACTGTGTGAGGCTACCTTGCACTACTGACCTTTCACCTCAAGGCAAATGCTTTTAGGTATTTCTCTATGATAAGGTTTCCCAACCATGGCTTTACTGACACTAGAGGCTGAAGAATTCTTTTTTGAGTAGATGTCCTGAGCATCGTAGGTTGTTTAGCAGCATCCCTGGTCTCTACCCACTTGATGTCAATAGGACAGCACTCACCCTGTGGAAACACCACAAACATCTCTGGACACTAACATTGTCCACAGGAGTAGGTGAGAGGAGGGAGTAAATCCATCCCAGACAAGAATCATGGCTCTAGCAGGGGAAATACTTTGTAGCAGGTCCCCTTACATATCCTTTTGCAATGCCCCTAGTGACCAGAGGTTCACGACTGTGGATGCCAATGGTTAGCAAGAAAATGTGAACATGCAGTGGAGGGAAAATTACTAACAAATAGCGAAGATATTAGTGTAGTTATTCAATGAGCCATACGAACTGTCACATGCATATGGGATTAAATATTTAACTACATATTTTATGGAACTGTCAAATTGTTTAAAGTTCAGGGTTTTAGTGAATGAACCTGATCCCTGCTCATCTTCCAAATCCAGCTCATCGTCTCAAGTCATTAGATGGATCTTGTTTAGATTGGATCAAGGTAGTGGTTCTTTATGGAAACACAGAGACTGAGGTGGCCCATGCCCTGATGGCATGGGCTCCAACTTCCTCCTCGCCTCACCTGCCCCTCCCTGTTGAGACTCCAAAGTACTCATCCAGGAACAAAAAGAAGGTGGTGTTAGCACCAGGATTTCATTCTGAGTCTGGCTTACTCATTAGATTAACCATTGCCTTTACTAAAGATACAAATTTAAATGCGCTTCCTTTTCTAAATAGACCTGATAATAAAACACGAAATTTAACCAATGAATTCTCTGTAAAAATTCAAAATCTGTCCTGAAAAGCCATTACACAAAAATTAATTAAGTACCTACTGTATCCCTGTTGTCACACAAAGACCAGAGGTGCACATGCTGTGCCCTCAAGGGCCATGAACAGGGAGGAAAGGGTCTTGGGATCAAGTCCTGAGATGTCAAGAGAGAGCTTCACATAGAAAGTGATGGGGTCCTGGGAAGGAAGAGATCTCTGAAGATTCAGGGCCCAGGAAAGGGCACAAGAAGTGAGCTGTCTTTGATGTGGCATTGGGAATGAATAAGGAGTTTCAATTCAGTGGGACCAGGAAAGGACAGTGGGGGAGGGGAACAAAGCCTGGAGCAGATAATGTGGAGCCTGCACAGAAATCTACTTGGGGTTCACTTCCTCAGTTGTGGGGGTCAAGGTCACAAGGATCTGTCTGAGCCTTAAAGTGAAGTTCTGTAAAGCTCAAACTCAAGATAGCAATAGTGTTGAGATTTGTCTCTCAAGTCAGAACACCTGGCTCCTTATCCAGGCTCTGCCATCCACTAGATGTGTGCCTTTAGTCAAGTTACTTGACCTCTCTTGTCTTATGGTGTGCAGCTGGGGAGAAATGATATGCCCACCTCATGGCGAAGGAGACCATACATCTTACTTCGCTCGGGAGAATCCTGGTTTATGTTGCTGTCCCAGAATTCTGAGCATTCAGTGACCCCTTTCATCATCCAATGTACCCCAGTCTAGCCAATAAGTTTCACCATCACCCTGCGCATTGGGTTATAGATGTGAAGATTAAAAGAGGTTTTCACCAGTGAATTTTTACCATTGAGTAAGTGCTATGTAATTGTTTGCCATTCATGTTTTATTAAATTTTGAAAACAAGTAAACATGGATTGGTGCTGGGTGTTGAGAAGGTGACTTGGCTAACAGAATGTAGTCTGTTTGAGAAGAAGTTATATGTAAATTATATCTCCATAAAACTCTTCTAGGAAGGAGTCAGAAAAATATCAAGTAAGCATGGACCAAGACAGTGCTATATTTTCAAACTTAGGACCTTTACCCCATATCTTAACATTATTATCTCTAGATTGTTTTAGAGAATGTAAAGTAGAAGCAATTTTCAGTGGTCTATAACTGTTTATAAAGATGTCATCCTCTATATACATTCTTGGGTTGAAAAACTGCCTGTAGCTAAAAACAGTGGTAATAAAAAGAGGAGCAGCAACCTTTTTGTTTGCTACCTATGGCCAGACACTGTGGAAACACTATTATTAAATTTAATTCTTGCCACAAGTTTAATAGGTATAAACTATTATAATTTCTCTTATATAGTTGAGACAACTGCCTGGTAGTAAGTAAGAAACTTGCTCAAAGCTGCAAATTTTTAAAGCCAGAAAGTCTGCCAGAAAGCATTGGCAGTCTATGAATGGCAAAGTAACAAAATGATACTCTCAATTGGGATTCCTGGGAGTGGTGACACATCAGATGGAACGGAGGTTCATGCAAGTTAAGTTCTGTCTCAGCTGCCCCTTGCACCTGAGTTTCTGATCAAATGAATTCTCCTAGTCAAGGACTCCTCACTGTAGCTGTTTCATTTGTCTCTCTTCAATGCTTTTTTTTTCAAGAAAAAGATCATATGATGACAACACCAAACACTGGCATGGATGTGGAGCACCAGAGACTCTCATGCAATAGCAATACAAAAGAGTGAAGCACCTTGGAGGGCATTTTGGTAGTTTCTTATAAAACTAAGCATACTTTCACCCTTTGATTCAGCAATTGTGCTCTGTGGTATTTACTCAAAGGAATTGACACAGTATGTCCATGGGAAAACCTGAGCAAGGATGTTTACAGCAGCTTTATTCATAATTGCCGAAGCTTGGAAGCAACCAAGATGTCCTTCAGTAGTTGAATGAATAAACACTGTGGTACGTCAGAAAATGGAATATTACCCAATACTAAGAAGAAATGACCTGTCAATCCATGAAAAAACATGAAGGAATCTAAATGCATATTGCTAAGTGAAAAAGCCAAACTGAAAAAGGCTACCCACTATATAGTTCCAGATATATGACATCCTGCAAAAGGTAAAACTATGGAGACAGTAAAAGATCAGGGGTTTCCACAGGTTAGGCAGAAGTAGGGGATGCATACACAGAGCACAGAGGATTTTCATGGCAGTGAAACTATTCCATATGATACCATAACAATGATTATGTCATCCATTTGTCTAATCCCTTTGAATGTACAATACCAAGAATGAACACTAATGTCCACTGTTGGGTTTGGGTGACAATGATATGTCAATGTAGGTTCATCATTGGAACGAATGAGCCATCTGATGGGGGCTGGTGATAGTGTGGGAGGCTGTGCCTGTGTGGAGGCAGGAGCTATGTGGGAACTCTCTGTAATTTCTGTTCAATTTTGCTGTGCATCTAAAACTGCTCCAAAAAATAAAGTCTACTAAAAGGAGGGCTATATGTTGTTAAAACACCCTCTTCAAACAAGGAAAAAGAAACCGATCTGGAAAAAGATAAATCAATGAATCAGTCACTACTTATAGGTAGGTAGTTGATCAATGATAATGAAAATCAAAGAAAATCTATTGGAAAAACTGTTGGAACTCATAAGAGTTCATCAAGTTAGCCGAATACAAGATCAGCATATAAATATCAGTCTCTATTGATAAACTGACTATGACCCATAAATAGCACAGTGAAAATAAAGATAAATGAACAATAGTAACTATAGAAACAACAGAAATGAATTGAAATACACCTATTGGAAATATGTACACTTTTAAGGATAAGATCATGAAACTTTACTCATGGATAAAAAGGGATCTAAAGAATTGAAGGCACCCACCTGGTTTTCACGGAAATAAAGAAAACATTTAATGATGTCAAGGGTTCTAAAAGTATTCTACAAATTCAAACAGCCCCCACCAGAATCTTAATATGGCAATTGTAGGTTTGTTTTGAATTCTGAACTGCTGTTTGGATCCTTCAAAACTAGCATGTATTCATTTATCGAGCAGGAAGGAGGAAGCCAACTTTGGGCTCAAACTCCTGAGGTTTGTGCTCAGCTGTGGAACTTTCTATTTTGAGGACACCAGCAAGTTTCTTACCCTCTCAGCCTGTTTACTCATCAGTTAAATAAGGGTGATACAAAAGTACCTACTCGTAGGATTTGAGAAAGAATCACTGAATAAAAGAAAATGGTCAGCACAGCGTGTGGCAGTAAATGTCAGCTCTTACACTTACGTAATAAAAAGGAACAAGTCAAAGAAAATTAATCACCTCATTCTCAAGGTAAATTATCAAACTGAGTCTCACTATCTCTGCCAGTGAGAAATGTTCACTTAACCTAAATGCTAACAAAGTATGCCTCAGAATTGGGCTCTGTTTCCATTGAGATTTCGCTCATTTAAGCTGACATCACTACTTTTCACTCAATTAATTGTTTTCTGGTCATGTCTATGTGTCTGTTATTGTGGCTTAAATATCATGACTACTGACTCTTGGAACAGGGAATAGGAGGATGGTGTGTGGGGATAGATATTATTTATCTCAAGGCACACAGGGTCTCTGGACTCATGTCCTCAGCAGGATGCACTGGTCAATCCTGTCCTTTTGCTGAAGTTGAAATCCCAGGGATTCTCTAGGGCTCAGGTCTTGAACCTGATGAACATGTATCCAACCTCTTGATTTAGAATCCTTCTTGTTCCAATTTCCAAAGTCAGAAGGCATCTGATTCATCCATCAGAATCTTAATACATACAGAGCATTGACTCTGAATTTAGAAATATCTCAACTTCAAAGAAACAATTTAAAGACTCATTTTGTGGTACAAAACTTTTTTCTATATCAAGTAATTTCTATTTTCTTGCCTTTAATAAACCCAAAGGAAGATCTAATTTATCCATGGCTGATAAATCATTAAAAATAAATTTAAGGACAGACATCAACATCATGGTGGAGTGAGAGGTTTCCTTTGCCTCTAACCTCTAAATTACAACCACGTAGACGTGGATTGCCCCACAGAGGATTCCCTACACAGCACAATGGAACACATAAGAGATCCAGGCAGCTAGACATCTGAAGGGGGTGGACTGTATCCCTGGGAAGCAATGAAACTAGGGAAGAAGCCTTCTTCCTTACCCCCAGTGGCAGCAATCCAGGACAGGGATCCTCACGAAGTGGCTCATGTGATTGTGAGTGGAAGTGGTGGGGGGCGGGGCAGCCATGTGCACCTGAATGCCTGTGGGCTGGTGGCAGCCCTCCACTCTTGCATGTGAACACCCGGGCAATGGCTGTGGCCCGGTATGAACATGAATACCAAAGTGGCTGCTGGTGGCAGCCCTGTGCTTGTGCATGAATATCCTCAGGTAGCAGTGGTGGCAGTGGGCCAGCACACATCAAAGGGGCTGAGGGATTGTGGTAGCAACGTGGCAGCAGCCTCATCCCATGACTATCAGTGGTGCGGCAGCAGGGGCAGTGGCTCAACTCACACGACTTCAAGCAGACAGGGAAGTCTCTTCTAAATGTTGGGAAAACTGGACAGCCGTATTCAAAAGAATGAAAGCAGAGCATTATCGTACACTGTACACAGAAATTAACTCAAAATGGATTAACAACTAGAATATAAGACCTGAAACCATAAAACTCTTAGAAGAAAATGTAGGCAGTACACTCTTGGACATCGGTTTTAGCAGTATATTTTTGAATACCATGCCTACTCAGGCAAGGGAAACAAAAGAAAAAAATAAACAAATGAGACTACAGCAGACTAAAAGACTTGTGCAAGGCAAAGGAAACTAAGAATAAAAGAAAAAGACAACCCATCAACTGGGAGAAAATATTTGCAAATTGTATTTCTGACATGGGGATAATTTCCAAAATATATAAAGGACTCATACAACTCAACAACAAAAAAACCAAACAACCCGATCAAAAAATGGGCAAAGGATATGAACAGACACTTTTCCAAAGGAGATATACAGATGGCCAATAGGTACATGAAAAGATGTTCAACATCACTAATTATTAAGGAAATGCAAATCAAAACTACAATGAGATACCGCATTACAACTGTCAGAATGGCTATCATTACTAAGACAAAAAATAGCAAACATTGGAGAGGATGTGGAAAAAAGGTAACCCTCATACACTGCTGGTGGGAATGCAAAATGGTGCAGCCACTATGGAAAACAGTATGGAGATTCCTTAAGAAATTAAAACTAGAAATACCATATGATCTGGCTGTCCCACTACTGAGTATTTATCCAAAGAACATGAAATCAACAACTCAAAGAGATGTATGCGCCCCTATGTTCATCGAAGCATTATTCACAACGGTCAAGACTTGGAAGCAACCCAAGTGCCCATCAATAGATGAATGAATAAAGAAGGTGTGGTATATATATATATATACGATGGAATACTACTCAGCCAAAAAAAAAAAAAAAAAAAGAGACAAAATTGTGCCATTTGCAACAACAGGGATTGATCTTGATGGTATTATGTTAAGTGAAATTAGCCAGAAAGAGAAAGCCAAATACTGTATTGTTTCACTCACATGTGGAAGATAAACAAACACATGGATAAGGAGAACATATTAGGAGTTACCAGAGAGGAAAGGTATGGGGGAAGGCAAAAGGAGGAAAGGGGCATATGTGTATGTTGACAGATAAAATCTAGGCTTTTGGTGGTGAACAGAATGCAGTCTATACAGAAACTGATATATAATGTATTTACACTGATATATAACTATATCTACATCTAAGTAAATATAATGATTTACATGATGAAATTTACACGTTATAAGCAAATATGGCCTCAATAAAATAATTAAAAAAATAATTTTGAGTGATAAATTACCATGTCATTTTTAGTCTCAGAGGCATTCAAAAAATTGAGTAACATTGCTATCACAAATCTCGTTCTTTATGTAACTACAAATTGAAGTGACAACTGTTTTCAGAGTTGACATCTATAAAAATGAAAACCGTGAATAAAATTTCCTCATTTTAGCAATACATCACTGTTTCCAACCATATATAAAATCAAAGAGTCCTGATTCTGGTCACTAAGAGACGGATTTATCCATAACATTTTCTTCATATTCTTAAGAAGTATCCAAATTAAAATATATCTGTCTGGTCTTTATCGAAAGCTGCAAGCATCTCTGCTGGTACCCAGATCACTGATGTACCTCATCTTCCAAACTCCTCGAAGCCATTTCATTATGTCTTTCCTTGCCATTGTGTATTGTGAGCCTACAAGATTTATGCCCTGAGGTTCCTGAGGGAAATGCTTGAGCTAACGGAACCAGTCCTTACTACTCCCAAAGACCACCTGTCAGCAACCCTCCACCCCTAAGGTGTGCTCAGAGTGTTTGCTCCAAGCTCTGAGCTGCCGAGGGGAGGCCCACAACTTGGAAAAGGCCATTGGGCATCAGAGATTGTTCCCTTCACCTTCTTGTGATGAAGTGATAGTTGTGTGATGTCTAAATCTCTTTTCTGTGTCATAATCTAGGAAGATGAAGGTAGAAAAATATCAAAAATGCTTGGTTTGCTCCCGAATTTTCCATAAGAGTTTCTCATTGTTGCACTGCCGTATTTGTGCTGTTCGTAATGCTGGAATCCAGTCCAGCTATCAGTTGAGACACAACCTAAAGTGGGAGGATCCTTCATCCACGTATAAGTTGACTCACACACCATCTCCATCAATGGGATTCTCCCATGACCAGCTAGATCATGTACACTGAGGCCTTCTCTCCCAAGAAGGCAGATGCTCTGTTCACTGCAATACTTTTTGCTTTATTAATACAAGTTTTAACTTTGCATTTGGGACTATCTTTGACTTAAGGAAACATTGTAATATTATGTATAGTAGAAGAAGAACTGTATACCTTTACCCAGATGTATTTGTTGACGTGTTACTCGATGTACTTTAGTTGACATTCTTTTGGAGAATTCTACTCACAAAGACTCAGCCTACCAAGGATTTTAATATGTGGAACAAATTTTCCAACAGGGCTACAAAGCCTTAAACATCAAATTGCACTCATGTATTCCACTCTGCCCTTCCCAGGGCTCTGTCAAGGTCATACATAAAGCCAGTGACAAGGTATGGAATAAATAAACTACAGTGAAGAGGTCTTTAGTGACCTCAAACCCTCCCACGTCAAGATGAATAGGCAGGCCATGTTCAAATGAAATGAGGAGCATTGTACATATGAGACTGTCACGGGCCCACGAGATGTCTAGGCAGTGTTCCAGAGGGTTCCTTCACCACTTAGAGGACCTTTGAATGTCACGGTTTCTCCCTCCCTCCTAAGTTCCTTTTCAGCGCGAGTCAAGACTGACAGACCAATGAGAGGCTGTGTTCCGATATATCTGTATCCATTGGGAACTGATCATACATAAAGCAATTCCAGAGGGAGGGCTGCCTTATAGCAAGGAAGGCCATGCCCTAACAACTCTTCTTGACCATCCTCACAGTGTGTCAAGTGTGCTGGATCATCCTGGGGGCACATGCATCAAATTATAAGTTGGTCACACATGTGAATGAGACTCTTGAGGACAGCAAACCACAATCCCATCAAAGGTACCTCCCAAACAGGGGGGGTTTGAGTCTTCTGCAAACACAGGTGCCACTTCCCAGGATGAAAATAAGCAGATTTTCTCCATCTTTACGTTAGAGAAGGAAGGAGTTACGCTTTGGTATCCACAACAGTTTGAGTATAGTTTTTAACGAGTTCTGGAATAACTGCATGGAGAAGGAGGCCAAATAACCTCAGGACTTGTAAGATGGACCACGAAACCGCTGGGTCGATACTCACTGTAGGATCCTGAAGAATATTTACTTGGCTTAACTCTGTACTTTGCTCACTAGAAAGCCTTTCCTTCCCCAGTAGACCATTGTAGTGAGGAGGACAATAAAAGCCTATGTTTCTCGTGGTTTTTGGCCCTCGTTAGTATCTATTACCATCAAATATTTATGTACACAAAGTCTTAGCATCTTCCCCGAAATCTCTCTCATTGTAGATATTCTGCTCTTTGGATGCCAGACGTAAAGCATGAGACTGGACAGGCATTTTTCTTATCTCAGCCTTCCCTTGTTCCTAGGTATTGACCAATAACATTGTGTGTTGGTTAGTTGATAATTTTTTTTATGCTAATTCAGTCTTGTTTATCATGTTGTGGGCAACAAATTGATCAGCTGTTAACTCTTCTATAGGTCAGACAAATGGTCTTCAACTGTAGATTAAAATTACTGTGCCAAATAGAGTATGTGTTTTCTTAGTTCCAGAGTTGCTTTGTCATATTCATCCCTCAATTGCTAGAACTGAAAGCCTGCAGGTTATATATCCCAGACTCTTTCACCAGCTGCCTTCTTGTTGGGTTCTCTGATGGAAGGTATTGATGGGAGGTTGAAGGTGAGAAGGGTGCAGAAGTCATGTTTTCTCAGCTTTGACATCACCTCTTGCAGTCGTGTGGCAGCAATAGATTTAGTAGACCACTGGTCCAGCAACAGCAGTGACCACAGTGGTGATTGTCATGTGTAGGCTCCTGGGTTCTTGCTCAGGCAGCCTGGTTCCGACAACAGCAGCCTCAGCTTTACCTGCAGTCATGGGGTCTGAGCAACCCTAATTTTTTTCTATTCCAGTTCTAGCAATGGAATTTCTTTCTGAAATTATTGATCGTTGGGCATCCTTCATACTCTCTTTTTTTGCTTCTCCAGTCCTTTGAACACCTTTATTGTGAATTCTTGTATGAAATTTGCTCTGTTAAGCATACAATATTTCAGGGCCAGCACGGTGGTGCAGCAATTGGGTTCTCAAGTTCCGCTTTGGCGGCCCAGGGTTTGCTGGTTCAGATCACAGGTGCAGACATGGCACCCTTGGCAAAAGTCATGCTGTGGTAGGCGTCCCATGTATAAAGTGGAAGAGGATGGGCATAGATGTTGGCTTGGGGGCAGTCTTCTTTAGCAAAAAGAGGAGGATTGGCAGCAGTTAGCTCAGGGCTAATCTTCCTCAAAAAACAAAACAAAACAAAACATACAAAATTTCTATTTCCTTGATTGGACACTAACTGGTAAACACTAGAAAAATCTATTTATAGCATAAATATGCACATATACACACACATGGTGTAGTTTGCAAGATCACAAAGGGAGGAGAGCAGCCCAATCATGACAGAGCTATAGGTCATACCGACTGCCAGTCAGAGAAAATATTAAAGTATCAACAAACTTTAATGTAAAAGTGTACAAGACTCCATTGTTTTACACTCTCTGGACAAATACGCTGATAACTTCAAAAGCATGTGATCAACACTGTTTAGCAATAGTTCAGGAATTTGGCCAATCTCTGGTTTATACAGTAATTGACACTGCATAACGATTTTAATGCTGTATCATTTCAGTCTAATCAGTTGGTCATCTGTCTTAATGTACCTACAGAAAATCACTCGTCTAATTTTTTACTGCTGTCTTCTGCGGATGTAAGATCACAAAATAAGGAAAGACCGATGGAGTGACGTAGGTGTCCAGTGTGTGCTTGTGCATTTCTACTCTCATCTTTTCTTCTTTTCAGCTTTAATAAATGTACAAATCCTACTCTAAACCTCAACTCCTCTTTCCCACAAAAAGCTCCTTGCTCTAAAGAATTTGTCTCTAGCACACGTTTGGAATTCAGTTTTCTTTAGTTTTGTTTTTGTAGGTTTCATCTTTTCTGTTCTCTGTCAGAAAATCTTCAACACTCTAATTAAAGATTGTCACTTTCTTTTTTCCGTCACACTGTAGAGTACACTGCTTTGTTGTTTTGTAGTTGTTTAAAATCATTGTTTATATGTTTTGGGATTTAAAAGGAAGTTGGACAGAGATTAAATTCATGCTCAGTCTATGTTCTTGATCCAACCTCAGGTCAGCTGTTTTACTTGTTGATTTCCTTTGTGGTCAGGTGCTTTGACTGACAAATAAGTGTGACATGATGGGCTTGTGGTGGCAAAGGGCACCTTGTTTGCCTTTTAATAAATGTAACTCCCTCTAAATCTCTTTTTGACGTTTGGTTTTGTACTGAGTAACCTGAGGCTGCCTAGATTTGCAGATAGTGAGGTGAAGGAGGTGATTCCAGAGGAGACACTTATAGCAACAGCAGAGAAAGATGTTCCAGTGTTGTTTAAGGGGAAAACCTAGTCCGGCTCTCTATGTCCAGTTTAGAAATTGTCCATCTATAGGACACCACTATTTTGGGCCTGACGCTTACCCAAGATCGATGGGGAGAAGCAGAGAAGCCAATCAGTAGAATAAAGAATTTGAAGAGTGGATCTAATTTTCCAACTCTGGGCTATATGGACTATGTCAGCCTGGGGGAGCAATTCATCCTTTAAGTCTCTGTAAATGGAGCTTACACTTGCCTACCTGAAAGTCATAGAGATTGAATAATAGTATGTGTTAAACACTTAGCACTGTGCTTTGTTTAGACTATATCTTTAACATGAACCATCCAGAGAGTCCCATTTCTCTCCAAAAAAAGCAATTTTGAGTCATCTTCACTTCCTCTCTACTTTCGTCCTTCAAATGTTACTACATTTCCTCATACAAACCACCAACATAAGGACATACCCCTCCACCCTTTTATTCCTCCACCCGCTATGGACACTGGTAATCTCGGCTCTACTCGCCTTCTGTCTCATAGTTTCATGATCCTATGTTGTCCATGATTTCTTATCTCTTGCTCTGTGGCTGTGAAATCTGAGGAGACAGCAGTTTTTTATCTGCTGTGATAACGCAGATGTTCTCTTTTTGTGAAGAAGAGAAAAGCCGATCTGCTATTTTGAACTCATAGAAGTCTCAGTGAAAGTTTCATTTTAGTCATTTTGAGCATTGCAGCCAGGAATTGCACTTAAGGGCTCCCCCATTGGGCCAATGGTATACTTCAAGTGTCTAGGGAGAGTCCAGGTTCTACATGAAATGGTGCCGCTTGGAGATTCAAACTTACATTCAGCCTAAGAAAAGCTCATTATTCCATTACTGTGCTAGACTTGGTGATTAAGAGGTTAAAATTAGCGCACCCAAGGATCTCCCAATCTTGTGGTGAAAGCAGACACATAAATATGTTCCTTCATCACCATTGTGTTGAAAACAATTGAACACCAAACAAGGACTTGGATGTAGACGTGCTCAAGGGCTTGCCTAGACATTTGCATAAGGAATCATGGGAGCATAGAAAACTGCCACCTAACACGGGGCATTCAGGGGAAGCTTCTTGGAGGGCAGGACATGAAGAGAAATAACGAAGCATTTAGGTTGGAGTAACAGTTGACAGTCAGCTAGTTTACATGGAGTCAAAACAAAGCAAGACCTGATTGCGTTGCATGCTGCTTCCTGTGCAACATGAACTTCTGCGGAAGGAAGAGAAATTGAAGCCTGGTAAAACAAAGATTAGGAAATCTGCACCTGATTTTCTTATAGGGAATAGGAGCCAGCCTACTTGTGTAGGGGGCAGAGGGGTGTAGAGGGGTCAACAAATCTTAGCCATGATGTAAATTCTCCATGGGTCCTAAGTGCAAGAGAGGGCCAAAGTCCTAGCAGAAATCTCTGAATTTATACGGAGTCACAGGCAAGATCTATCTTGGGGGTTGAGACAGTATTCCAGTGGTGTGGGAAAGAAGGTGTGTCAGATGGCACTCTGCACACATTGTAGATTAGAAATCCTGAGAGATTGGTATGTGGTCAATTAGAAGTCACTAGAATTCTTAGAGGTCTGTCATGTGTCACACATTCATGAGGGGTAAAGGAGACTGTTTTGAGTTAGGGATCAGTAAGTAGTAACTGTCAGGTGCCATAGATTTAGCAGGGAAGAATAAAGAATCTACTTTCTCCACCTGCACTGAGGAACAAAAACATGTGTCCTGTGTTTCTTAAAGTCCTGTTGCCTCCCTCTAACCATCTTCAACATTTCCATCATCACATTTTCCCACATGCAAACATTCCCACTTGAATGAACCCCTCTAGCTTGGCTAAAGGACAGGTCAAGTAGTAACAAGTGCTTCCCCAGGATTAGGGACTGTGGATGGTCCTGGAGTCTCCAATGCCGCCGGAAGTGGAAGGTCTTCACCCTTGACTGAGACTGACTTTCCTCCCAGGGTTGGAGTGCAAAAGACAGAAGCAGAGAAAAACATGGAGAAAATATGAAGAAAAATAAAAGAAGATGTCAATGGTTAACCTCGATTTTTGGACAACTTTATACTCATTAAACAAACAAAGACAGGAAAGCATAAAAATAAATTAAGGACATAAAAACACAGCAGAAAAGGCTTTTCTAATTACTAAGGGATATGGTAGCTCAACCAATGTCAGACATGATGCTGGATATGGTAAGGAGAAAACTAATGGGTTCTGAGTCTGGGACCAGAAAGGATGCTTCCACTGGGCCATGGCCTTAGGAACTAAAACCTCACTCAGATGTCATTGGTTTTATTGGTGATTTACTTTGCAGCACACAAAGTATCCAATATCATACTTTGTTGGTAACAGATGCTTTTATATATTTGTTGAGCAAATTAACATCATTGAAGTTCATTTTAGTCTTTCGACTGGAATCCAGATTCTAGTTCTGAACTGAATCTGGGTTTCTAATTGTGCTTCCCTATGAAGAAGAGAATATGCTATCTCAGGACATACATATTTGACCTTTTTGGCTCTCTCATTTTTCTCTGCAAGTCAAGGTTAGTACACTGATTAAAAACATCCTTTTTTGGGGGAGTCTCAATTATCATGACTCAAACCAACCAGTCACCCCATAGCGATGAGGAAGTTAAGCTAAGGATAAAATAAGTGGGCAGATTCGCACAGAATTCAGCAAATGAAATGGAATGTTTAAATTCCTAACTAAATTATTGTTGGGCTAGCTAACAGAAGGCATAGTGTGTCTTTAGTACACTTGTGAGGAAGAGTCTGAATCAAAAGAAAGCAAGATTCTTGGAGCTTAGTAAATGCCACAAAACATGACATGGCAATTGTGAAGCCAGGCTGCAGAGTGCTATTATCCTCCTGGTCTACTGACTTTCATGTGACCGTGACATAAAAAGAGAAAAGAAATGATCATCTTCATCAGTGTACCCACAGGCACACAATCCTTCCTTACAGTTTAATACCAACCTCTGTGGAATCAGAAAAACTGTAAGACATTTATAATCCCACTGAACAGTGGAGGGAAATGGAAATAAGAGTGAATATATAAATAAATAAAATGAGTGGGGCCCCAAATGTGTCGATAATGAAGGTAGATCCTAAACTGTGGAGTAGTGTTGACTCAACTCTGGTACCTGGAGTCAAAGATCATAAAAAAAAAATAAGGCAAAACAAAAATTACTTCTATGTATGAAAATATCTGCAGCATGTATAAATTTCAGACTGGTATAAGACAAATGGAATTAAAAAACATCCCGGTCAGTGCAGAAGAAGAAAGATAGGCAGGAAAAATCATAGACAAAGCGTGACAGACGCACTAAGGACCTGTTAATTGCAGTTGGATTAATTGGAAAAACATCTTGCTGAAAACAACTAGAAGAGCTGGAGAAAATACATGTGGTGCTATCAAGAGCATGAAGAATTAGTAGGCTTCTATCTAGGCAGGATATAGGCATTGGGAGGAGCTTCCCTCATTGGGAGCTAGATTTTCTCTGAGAGCATTTGCCTTGCCTGCAGGAGAAACTGACAGGCCATCATATTCAAGGTCAGATAAAGAACAGAGTCCAAGTTCTGCCTGGAGGGTTGTTGACTTTTAATTGCCTTACCTTGAGTTGTAAAAAAACTCAGGAGTAAAAATGAAACAAAGGAAGAAAGGCCCTTGTAAGGGATGCAGCTCAGGGCAAATGGGAGAAAGGTGATCGCCGAGCTTAGTGCCTCCAGGCAGCATGATATGTCCACAGTTGGCTGTAAGAAGACAATGCCAGTAGAAGAAGATAGAGGAATATGATATCATCCTAGGATCATATTTTCTCAGATTAAGGATGTGCCTCACAGATCCTGATCCTCTCAATAAAACCAGAAAGCTAAGTGCAAATGGGATTGAAGTGATCACAGAGTTTAGTGTCTCCAGGCATCCTTATGTGTCCATACTTGGATGCAAGAAGGCGATGTCAGTAGAAGATAGAGGAAGACGATATCATCCTAGGACGGCATTTCTTGAGATTGAGGATGTGCCTTACAGATCCTGATCCTCTCAGTCAAACTAGAGAGTCTCTAGGAAGCACAGGAACATATCCTCCAACCATCTCGAAATAGACCAAAGTAGAGAAGGATTTATAAGAAGAAATCTGCAAATATGGCTTTTGTCCCATCCACTGAATACGCAGGAATCCACTAAAGACCCATAAGGTTCTCACGATATTTTATACTTTCACTTTCGATTTCCTCTTGGATCCATTGGTTGTTGGAGAGTGCATCCTTTAATTTCCACATATTTACAAATGTTACAGTTTTCCCTCTTGAGTGGGAAAATCACTCTTGGTTTCCTCCTTCCTTGCACACAGAGTACTTCTGACACCAGATGTGTGGGTTTTTTTTTTTCCCATATCAATCAATTCTCCCACATGAGCTGGGTGTCCTACAATTTAACTCGATTTTGACACTGTCTTCCTGGATAAAGCATCAGATCCCACATGTCAAGGGCTCAGCTCCGTAAGACTCCCCCACCTTCTGATGCCAATCACAAGTCCAGGTTGTTCCTGTGCTTCCAAACAACCAGCTATAAATAAGAGGTTGCCACATCCTGCTCCTAAGGATCAATCAATTTGCTAGTATGGTTCACAGAACTCAAGAGAACATTTTACTTACTAGGTTACCCATTTTTTTAAATAGAAGGATACAACTCAGGAACAGCCAGATGCAAGATATGCATAGAGGAAGGGGCCTGGTATTTGGGAAGAGGTGAAGAGCTTCTGGGCCCTCTCCCAGTGTGCCAGTCTCGCAGCTTCTTCCCACTTTCACCAACCTGGAATCTCCCCAAATCCCATTCTACCGGGATTTTTGGAGGCTTCTTTACAAAGGCATGATCAATCCCAGTCTTTCTCCCTTTCCACAAGGATGGAGGTTGGGGGGGGGGGCGGGGAAATTCCAAGCTTCTAAGCATGGCTTAGTCTTCTGGTAACCAACCACCATCTTGAAGTTATCTAGGGGCCCACACAGAGGTGTCTCGTTAGAACAAAAGACGCTTCTATCACCCAGGGAATTCCAAGGGACTTAAGAGCTCTGTGTGAAGAAAAAGAGTGAAAGACCAAATATTAGAAAAAAGATGCTCCTAGTACTCTCAACACTAAGGAAATTATAAGGGTCTTAGGATATCTGTGCCAAGATCCATGGGCAGGGACCAATGTATATGTATATTATTTTGCACCTCTGTTACTGATTTCTAGTTTGATTCCACTGTGGTGGGAAAAGATAGTTGGTATGATTTCAGTTGTCTTAAATTTCTTAAGACTTGTTTTTTGTTATCACTTGTATCATGTTATCACTCCTGGAAAATATTCCCTGTGCACTTAAGAAGAATATGTATTCTGCTGCTTTGGGTGGAATGTTCTGTAATGTCTGTCAGTTCTGTTTCACCTTTAGTGTTGTTCAAGTGCACAGTTTTTCTATTGATTATCTATCTGCATGTTCTATTCATAATTGAGAGTAGGGTATTAAAGTCTCCCACAATTGTTTTAAGGCTGTCTATTTCTCCCTTTAGTTTTGTCTATGTTTGCATGATATAGTTAGATGCCCTGATGTTGGGTGCATAAATATTTACAATTGTTATAACTTCCTGATGAATTTACCTTTTTATCAGTATATAATGATCTTCTTTGTCTCTTATGACAGTTGTTGATTATAGTCTACTTTATCTGAAATAAGTATTGCCAATTCTGCTTTCTTTTGGTTACTACTGGCATGGAATATCTTTTTCCATCCCTTCATTTTCAGCCTATGTGTATCCTTAAATATAAAATGAGTTTCTTGTAGACAGTATTTGGTTGAATCTTTTTTTAAAAAATATCCATTCAGTCACACTGTGTCTTTTTTATTATTATTATTTTTTTGAGGAAGATTAGCCCTGAGCTAACATCTGCTGCCAATCCTCCTCTTTTGTTGCTGAGGAAGACTGGCCCTGAGCTAACATCTGTGCCCATCTTCCTCTAGTTTATATGTGGGACACCTGCCACAGCATGGCTTGACAAGTGGTGTGTAGGTCTGAACCCGGATCTGAAACGGCAAACCCCAGGCCACCAAAGAGGAGCATGCGAACTTAACCTCTGTGCCTCAAGGCCGGGCCCACACTATGTCTTTTGATTGGAGAGTTTAATCCATTTAGAGTTGAAAGTAATTATTGATATTGATGAGCTTTCTATTGCTGTTATGTTCCTTGTTTTCTCTCTGATTGTCATTGTTTTGTTCATCTTTGCCTCTTTTGTGTTTTTTTTGTTGTGCTTTGTTGATTTTTTGTAGTACTTTGCTTTGATTCCTTCTTCTTTTTTGAATCTTCTGTAAGTGTTTTCTTTGCGGTTACCATGAAGCTTCCAAAAAGCATATTTTAGTTATAACAATCTATTTGAACCTCGTAACAACTGTATTTTAACTGCATAGCTAAACTCTTTAATTTCCTTCTATCTCCACACTTTATATTACGGATGTGTCACTTTATCTCTTTTTGCTTTGCTTATCCCTTAACTTATTTTTGTACTTATACTTATTTTTAATACTTTTGTCTTTTAAATTTTATATTAGAATTAAAACTGATTTACACATGACTGTTACAGTGTTCCAGTATTCTGTATTTGTCTATATATTTACCTTTACCTATGGCTTTATACTTTCAAATACTTTTATGTTCTGTTTCGCATCTTTTTGTTTCTACATGAAAAATTGCGTTTAGTGTTATTGGTAAGGTAGACTGACAGTGATGAAATCACTCAGCTTTTGTTTGTCTTGGGAAGCCATTATCCTTTATATTTCATAAGGATTTTAAACTTTATTTTAAGAACAATGTTCAAGAACTGAGTGGTTTGAAGCAGGGGCTTGGAAAGGGCTGTCCTCCTACATACTGGTTTTAAACTTTTTGTTTTTATATTGGTAGTTCATCTCGTATAATTTCCTATCCTCAGCCATGTGATCATCAAGGTGCATCTACTCTTCCTCATATGACTGTTGAAATTGTATGCACACAGCAGTAAAATTGGTTGTGCATATTGTTACCAATTTTCTTATGATAATTTCTTAAAAGTAGCATTGTTGAATCATTCCCTTCACTTTTTTAAGGATAGTTTTAATGTGTATGGTATCCTTGGTTGGTTTCTTTCGGCACTTTGAATCTATCTCTCTTCTGGTCTGCAAGTTTTCTGCTGAAATATCCACTGATAGTCTTATGAGATGCCCTTGGATGTGATGAGTTGCTTTCTAACTGGTAGTTTCAAAATCCTCTTTGTTTTTGATTTTGACAATTTGATTATAATGTGTCTCAGTGTAGATTTCTCCAGTTCATCTGAATGGGCTTCTTTGGGCTTCGTAAATCTGGGTGTCCTCTTACCTCCCCAGATTCAGGACAATAATAGCCATTATTTCTTTAATGAAATTCCTATCCAGAGTACTCTCAGAGTACTGGGCATACCCTCTCATTCAGTGGTCTGTAGACCATCAACCAACACCTCAAGCTGAGGGTGAGTCCCTGGAGTAATAACTTTGTTAGTATTCGTGCTCTCCATGAATCTCCTCACACAATCTGTGCTGGGCTCAGGATCCATTTACCACCAGTGTCCCTTGAGCTGAGGCACTGCTCCAGACCTCTGACTCCACAAAACTTCTTCCAGTTTTGATTATGCTTCTCAGATCCATCCATGCCCATGACAGGAAATTTTCATCCCCCTGGGGAATTCCCAATGGAATATATGTCCCCTAAAAACGTACAGACGTAATCTCCTCCACCAGCCAAGACACTGAGCATTGCTGTGAATGTTCACTTTTTCCCCTATTTAGGTATTGACTAAACTGGGCTTTTCTCTGGGAAAGTCAAAAGTCACTAGCGATGACCCCACTAAGCAAACTGACATCTCTCTGTTCCCCACTTGAGCCACCTTGGAGTTGTTTGTGCCCTCTCCCCTCACTGAGCCAACACTCCACTGGTCAGTGTAAGTTTCCCAGTGGTCTTCAGGCAGGCACTGGGCTGGACAGCATAAGCCTCAAAGATCCTTCTCAGACCTTCTCATCACCCTCAAGCTACTTTGAACACTTTTTCTGGAATATTCATTCCCTGAAAAGTTTTGGGAGCTTTCAGCTACATTGCCTTATCTGGTGGTAAGGTCCATTTTCAACTGCATGCACCTGACTTATTTGGCTATGAGAACTTCCTTGGAGCCAACCTCCTATTTTTGGACCCTCAACTGTCTGCTACTTGGCATGGGCATCCTGGACCTGCTGCTTCCTTTTGTACCCATCTCCAATATTTCTTTAAATACTCTAATCTGCCAGACAGTCTGGCAGTTGCTGGTTCTGTCAAAACAATCCACCACTGTTTGCTTCAACTCTGCATAGTAATGCAGTTACAAGCCCCCTCCTACAGATATTCTCCACCCTTATCACCAGAGGAGTGGTGCACCCAGGAAACATGTGACTATGTAAACGGGTGCCCTCACTCCCCTGGGGCAATTCAGTGATGTCCTGAGGCAGACGGAGGCCAAAATGGTCAAAGTGCTGAGACTGAGGGCAGGGGAGGTGCATTCCAGGGCCTGCCAGATGTAGGGGTTTACATTCAATTCTGCACTCCTTTGAGGGTATCTCTTTGGAGATGCCATTGCTCAGAATCTTGAGGCCTTTCCTCTCCTGTGAACTAGTAACCAGTCTACTAGATAATGGGAATTTTAGTGATTTCAGCCATGTATTCTCCTTCTGAGTCCCCATCACAGGGCCTTCTGCTGCTCCTTCAAAATGTCCACTCATCACTGGAAAAATATACATATCCCTCATCACAGAGGGCTTGTCTATGAGCAGATATGAACTTCTATGTATTGTACTGTCCATCTTCGGTTCCTGTATCTGATCTCTTCTTTTTCCTCTCCTCTGAGGGTCCAAGATAGAGAGGTTGGACTGAGGTCCCAGTTTCTGGGGAACAGAGAGAGCCAGCATCTCCTCCTTTCCCTGTTAGAATGCACCAAAAGCACCAAGAACTAAACATGGCCCATGAATTCTTAATAAGCAAGAGTGTGTGTGTGGGTGTGTGTATGTGTGTATAAGTGTAACATGTGGGATCTTTTAAGGTGTGGGTCCTGGGAAAGGATCCATTTGCCAGGGCCTAATGGTGTCTCAGATTCTGAGGTGTTTTGGAGAAGACGGATGGGAAGCTCTCACTGTGAATTTTGGGAGTCATGTACTTTTGGCCACTTCTCTTAAAAAATATTAAGTAAATATAATATCTTACAACTGCATTGATATAAAGATGAAGATACCTCACATTAGTTATTTGGTAATAGTCATTATTACCATAGTGACTTTGGGTTAATATTTTTAAAGAAATTGTAACATTGTTGTGGAACTTTAAAGGTCTTGTGTGTCTCATTCCCTTTAAATATTATGCCTGGTGGAAGAGCCAGCCATGGTGGAGCTGAATTGTCCTGAGAAAGGGTCAAGGGTCTTCCTGGGTGAGAGGACAGCCTGAGAAGGAAGAAGGACCTGCTGAGGTGTGAGCAGAAGGGGTGGCACTAACTTATCCCTGGTGACAGGATTTGGGCACTGATAAAGTAAGGAGAGCTCAGGTTCAATGACAACTTATTTGTGTTGCTCTGTTCCTACAGAACACACAGAAATCTCTCAACCTTCATTGCTGTGTAGGTCATTATGGGTATGAACGAGTGGACCATAGTACCACTTGCAGGGACAGGATTAGGAGGCATCACACAATTTAAGAGGGCACCAAAAATCTCAGTAATGAGGGTAAATAATGTTTTAATAAAATATTAAAAAAATCAAATTTCATGCCATATATCAAAATTTAAAATCAAGACAGGATTCATCCCTGCTTTGTACAAGTTACCTCCCTGGCTGGCTCTGTTGCCAGTCCTGCACACTTGGGCCGGGGACAGAGAGAGCCGAGAGAGGAGCCTCACCATGGAGCACAGGGCTCAGAGTGGAGATGAAGCCTGCAGTGGATCAGGACCCAACCCGCAGAGGATCAGAACCTCAGTGCCTGAGGATGCCAGAGACAGTCCCTGGGAGGATGGGGTGATGAGAGAGGAAAGTCATTTTTCCAGAGAAAGGGTCAAGTTTGGGCTACAGATGGGAAGGAACAAGGGCTTTTCAGATTTTTCAATCCCTCACACATAAGTTCTTAATGAATAATTGTGTGTGCGCACACATGAGTACACATGTGTGTCATATGGGGCTCTCTAAAACAGCCATTTTAATCAGATAACCAAAAGGAACTTTGATTTTGCAGGTACTTTATTGAAATGAAAATGTTAATGAAGTTTCAACAGTTTATAGATCAAAAGACAAAAAGGAAAGGAAAGTTGTGGTTTATAGCAATCGACAGTCAATTTCTGACCATTCTCTGCAGTCCTCTGAGCCAAGGGTCTTGTGGAAAGTTAATATATAGCACACCAAACACTTTTGCACATTATGTGCTGGAAAACAAACACAGAGACATCATTTAGATTTTCAATTTTCTCTTACAAAATAAAATTCTGTAAAACAAAGCTTCTTCTCAATGTTTTCCTGGGTTTGTCCACACATCTGACATCGAAGAAAGTTATTGCTGGGAGTAGCAGTAAATAGGAAGAAAGGGATCCTTTTTTGCTTATCCCTCCTACAGGTGAGGGACTTCTTGAGAATCAGATATTTTTCACTTTGGTAGAAAATGTGTGTGTGTTCATGTGTGTGCGTGTGTGTGTGTATATGTGTGTTTTGGGGAGCTGAGAGTTAGGTAAGAGTTTTCCTGGGTTAGCTTTTCCCTCTTTTGTCTTTTTCCTTTATCATTCACTAAAGATTCCACAAAGTGAAGAGGTAACTCAACACTGGGCCTTGATGGGTTTCTTAATGTCAAAGTCATCAGACTCACCAACAATTACATTTACTGAGATAAAATAAGGCACGTTCACCATGATTTGGCATAATTAGTGACAAACTCAGAGTCTGCTTGGCCCTGTCCAGTGGTTTAAACACACATAAGAAAAAAAGAAATTACCATCATCTCTCTGAAATTGCTCAGAGATTCGTTTGACTGGTTGAGAAAATATTGCTTGAATTCCACTGTGGCCTTGGCAGTGGCATCATCCGGTGTGAACTCTTGAAGAGCTGCCAGATATTCAGTTGTGGACAGTTCAGGATTGTCTTTTGAACCACATCCTCAAGAAGTTGGCAGCCGGAACCTGGGGTGAAAGCATGCAAAAGTGGGCTCAATTATGGAAATACGAACCCCTTTGGGAGTGTTACCATGGTGTTTATCATCTTCTTACATCCCAGTAGAGAGAGACATTCAGAAAGATTATGGTAAATAGCCTTGAGTTCTCAATTCTGGGAGAGTAAAGTCAGGATCTGGGATTTCCTTTAAGCCCTAAAACATCTGCCCTCCTCCATCTTCCGACCTCCACAACCCAAAGAAGCCCAACATTTTGTAACCATGATTAAACAGGAGACTTGAGAAATGAGATGGTCTGATTTAGTGCAACATATTAAACATTATCTGGTCTTTGTTCAGACTCATGTGATGCTTCACTATTATTATTCAGAGCATTAAGTAGGATTTCCCAGCCTTGTAGATGTATTGGGTTTAGGATACTATCTATTAGCTCTATTGACACTAATTATTTTCTGCAAGAAAAAAGAGCACACAAATTAAATTCTTGTTTATGAAGTGATCAGTTGTGGCCTCTTGAGCTGTGTAGGGAAAAGGGCTCTGGAACTGGATACAGGAGAGCCAGATTTTTACCTTTGACTCTGCAATTTTCTATTTAATTGACTTTGAGTATATCATCTTTAACACATCTGCATGTGCTTCAGGAACAAATGAGGTGGGATATTAAAAGAGCTTAGTAAATTGAACAAAGCACACTATGGGGGTAATTTGTTATTGAAGATCAGATTCTGGATGCCAGTGCATTTTCCTCCCTCTGGATCTTCATTGCTGGAAAGAGACCTCCAGAGGATGTGAGTTCTCCCCAGTCAGAGTTGATCATGAAGAGACTGGGAGCTAAGGGGCTTCCTGGCAGTCTCAAATAAACTCTGCCAATGTGTGAAGAGTGGACTCCACTTGTTGCAGGGCACTGTGTCACACATGTAGGCTGAGCCTTTTCCCCTGTGAGGTTTCCCGTTTCTTTCCTCATTTAGGGAAACTCCATGAATGCCTCTTTCAGGAAACCCAGCTAGAGGAAACAGCAGGGGGTCATGAAAGCATATCTTTCCCTTGTCCCACTGAAATATCTCGTGCTAATATTCAATCCCAAGATCCTTCCTGGTTTTCGTGGTACCTGTGATGATGGTGATATGCCCTGAATGGTATGAGATGCTACATGCAGCTCCATAGCAGAGGCAAAGCCCATGAAGAAACTACCTTAATTTTCTAGAATTAGTGATAATCCTTTGGGATAGTACACACAGACACATTATATTGGGGCTGTCCTACCATGGCATTTGGGTATCGGGAATTCCTCATGACAACAACCTTTAGCCCAAAGCCTGCCCTCCTTGTCAGTCCTCACCTGTGTAGCAGTAAAGGGGTTGGGCCACCAGTATGAGAACTGTCACCAGCTTCATGGTGGAGGCAGCTGTTGTTGGCTGGTCTCTGATGTAGCAGAGATGAAGGGAGTCACTCTGGTGGGGAGCACCCATAACTCCTCCTTGTTTTCTCTTGGTCATCACCTTACCCCCTCCCATAAATGAGGAAATGTGTCACATGATAAACTTGGCATTGGACCAGGAAACGATGGCAAGAATAAAACAGAACTGAGCCAGCCTGTTCTCTGTTTGTGGAAACCAGCAGGCAGAGCTTTTCGGATCCAAAACAATTTTGGAACTGCAATAATGATACAAGACTTTAGGTAAAATTAATTTTAAAGTGCTTTCTAAATAATAAAGCAAATTACATCATTATCAGCCTTTGTTGTCATCCTTGTGGTTTTTATTATTGTGGTCATCATTATTTCCTCCTTCTCCTCCTTGTCTTCTTCCTCCTCTTCTTTCTCTTTTCTTTCTTCTTCAAGGTACAAAAAGCTTCATATCCTGTGAGTCTGTTCCTGCTGGTTTACCAAACACCTAGGGTCAGTGTAATATGACATAACTCCTCCACAGGGCAGACTTCCCTCGCCCATAGACACTTTCACTCAAGTGCTTGAAGTCTGACTAATGCCTCACCTATCAGAAGGTTGTTTTTAGAAAGACTATCTGACTTAGTTAACTCAATTTCATGAATTCATCTTTTATAAGTCTATGACTTAATTTTATTTTAGTTTTTCTTAGTTTTTTAAGGTTTTTCTTCCATGGATTCAAATGATGATGTGAAGACATAAAATAACTGATTGCTTAGAGGAAGCAGTGCTGAATGGTGGAATGATGAGGAGATTGGGGCTCATGCAGGTGTAGGTTTGAATCTTGGATGCAACACCTAATCATGAAGTGTCCTTGGGTAGGTTAAAGTGCTGGTCATTCTGAGCTTCCTTTCCCTCATTTCTAAAATGGCCATAAATGATACCATGGCTGGTTTTACAAGAAGGACAGGCACTCTATGTAAAGAGACTATCACAGGGCTTAAATAAGGGTAATCATGAGCAAATGGGAGGTTTATTCTATCCATGCATCCATCCATCCATCCATCCACCATCCATTGTTCAACAGTAACCATGAGCTTCTCCTTTGATTGGGCCCTGTGCTGTGTGCCACAGATTCAGTTGTAGGAACATGTTAGAGAAGGACCTTGCTTTGTCTAGCTCCCCTCTTACCAGGGAGGCAACAAACAAGCCTACAATGGAGTGAGTGACATCTGACAGTGACTGTGTAAAGAACAACAACACAACCCCCAGGGGCAGCGTCCTGCACATAGGTCCAGGCAACTCTGTAGAGGGAGGGACTTTTAAGCTTAGATGAGTGGACAGTGATGTCCAGGGGAAGATGTGGGGAAGAATGCTTTAGGCAGAGGCAACAGAAGGTACAGAGGCCTGAGAGCAGTTGGTACTTTGCAAGGTAGGGAATCTGTTCCTTTTGGTGTCAAAAGAGGGACAGGACAGCCTCATGGGATGGAACAGCCAGATCAGTTTAAGCAGGGATGATATGAAGGTCATAGGAACTAGAGAAACAAAGTTGGCCTACGTTAAAAAAAAAAAAAAGAAATGAAGGAGAGAGCCAGAGAAATGAGCCAATAGTTAATTACCCGTGAATGTATTTGCTTTCTGGATTATTTGTAATTCTCTGTTTTCATTCTTCACTGGACTATAACTTGTCAAGAACAAGGCGGATTTAGGGAGGTGCTAGACACACAAAAGGTGTTGTTCTTACATGCGTACTTTCATTCACTTGACATTTGCTGGCGATTTTCATTCCAAAGGAAAGTGAATGACTTTAACAATGAAATAGGATAATGTTTCTTTCACCAGGATTTAATGGAAACTCTGCCTGGGACCCCGGTTATTATGGATCTGCCATGTCACCTGCTGGGACACTGGACCCTTCAGAGGTTTCTTACTCGGCAAAAAAATCCCACCCACACCATGTACACGGTGCCTACAATAAAGTGCGTTTTCTTTACCTCCAGGCTTTCTCCATACAGTTGATGATGATCGTTTCAGGTAACTCAAGAAACAATAATGTGGCCCAGCAACAGACTCTTTTGCAAGCCAGTATTGACAGGGAGAAACAGCAGTAACCAAAATTTGGAAGCTTGTGTTGCTGGCCTGATTTTTTCTCTTCCCAAAAGGAACTGTGACTCCGGCCCCCAAATTAAATTCAGAAACTAAGGAGTGAAATGGCCTTCAGCTTCAGTGTTTGTGGGAGATTTATCGATTGCCTTCTATGACAAACCATGGTGCAAAGGTAAATGATTCAGATTCTGTCTGGAATGAGCTAGCGTTTTGGGGGAGAGAGGAAGTACGCAGTAAGAGGGAATTATATTTGGCCTGTCCTCAGCCTCATGCTAGACCTGAGATACAGTCTCAGTAACAGTTTGGTCATTTGAGGCCTTGCATACTTAATAAAAATAATAACATTCAGTTATTTCAGTTATTATTTGTTGTTGAGATCCATTTTTTCTCAGTGCCTCATGAATTGGCACAAAAGCCTACAAAAGAGTTATCTTGAAAGTGAGATGATCTAAGATTTTTAAATTGTAAGTTACTTATACCAGCCCCACAGTATTTGGGGTAAGAGATGTCACATTCTTTTTCACTTATTCTGTAAAACTGGTTCTGCCCTCACCTCCAGGGCTGTTGGGACGTTAACCTCAGGCATGTTCTTTGGAGGTGAACCTCTTCTTCCTTAAGGTCCTGCTAGTCTAGACCATGGGTGGAGAGCTACTTTCCCAGGACAGAAATGTTAGGAAAGCCTCTGGTCTTGGGGACATCTTGGTTGTCTGTGAGATGTTCATTATTTACAATTTCTAGGTCGTTCCTAGACCAGGTGCCTCCTTTTCTTTGGGCTCCGCCTGGTGTGGAGATTTCACAGCTGTGTATCTTTGTACGATGGGAACAATCGTAGGATTGTCATGAGGCCTGAATGAGCTACAACATGTAAGTCCTCAGAACTGGACTAGGCACAAAGTAAGTGATATCTACATGTCAGCTGCCAGAAATTAATTTTATGAAAATGAGAAAGGTGTTATGATAAACCTTGAAGGACTGTTGGGACCATTATAGACCTCTGAAGACTCTGTTTCTACTTCGCATTCTCTAAATGATCTAGAGATCATCATGGTCAGATCTGATGTCAAAGTTGTAAATTTGAAAATAAAGCACTGCATTTGAATCATGCTTACTTGATATTTTTCTGACTCCTTCTTAAAAGAGTTTTATTGAGATAAAATTTACATATCACTTCTTCTCAAACATAGTCTGCATTCTGTTGGCCTAGTCATCTTCTCAATACCAACTACCAATCCATGTTTACATATTTTCCAAATGTAATAAAATGTGAAAGGCAAACAATTACAAAGCACTCAATGCAGGGCATTTGTGAAAATCTCTTTTAATGTTTACAGCAACAACCCAATGAGTAGGTTGATGATAAACTTATTGGCCTAACTGTGGTACTTTGGAGGGTGAAAGAGGTCACTAAGTGGACTGAATAATGGGACAGCAACATAAACCAGGATTTTCCTGAGCAAAGTGAGATGTGTTGTCCCCCTGCCATGAGGTGGGCATGTCATTTCTCCCTAGCTGCAGACACTGAGACAAGAGGGGTCAAGTAACTTGACCAAGGGCACACAGGTAGTAGGTGGCAGAGCCTGGATAAGGAGCCAGTTGCTCTCCATTCGAGAGACAGCTCCCAACACTACTGATATCTTGTGTTTGAGCCTTACGGACCTTCACTTTAAGGCTCAGATAGATCCTTGTGACCTTGACTCCCACAACTGCCTTGGGTGAAATCCAGGTTTATTTCTGTGCAGGCCCCACAGTTGTCTGCTTGAGGCCTTTGCCCACTGTGAACTCCCCTCCCCCACTGTCCTTGCCTCAGTCCCACTGAATCGAAACTCTTTATTCATTCCCAATGCCACATCAAAGACAGCCCACTTCTATGCTCTTTTCCGGCTCCTGAATCTCTTGGGACCTCCCTTCCCAGGACCCCATGGCTGTCTGAGTGCGGCTCTCTCCTGACATCCCAGGACCTGATCCCATCACCCTTTCTTCCCAGTTCATGCTCCTTGAGGGCACGGGCTGTGTGCCTCTGCTCTTTGTGTGACAATAGTCAACAAGTAGCTGCTTAATTAAATGTTGTGTAACTGCCTTTGAGGACAGATTGTGAACTTTTACAAAGAATTCACTGATTATATTGCATGTTTTATTATTCTCTCTATTCAGAGAGAGAAGCTCATTTAAATTGGAATCTAGTAAGGGCAGGGATCAAACCCAACACTAAAACCAGACATCAGTGTGACATCCTGGTGCTAACACCACCTTCTTTCTGTTCCTGGATGAGGACTTTGGAGTCACAATGGAGAGGGGACAGGTTAGGAGAGGAGGAAGTTGGAACTCATGCCATCAGGGACTGGGCCACTTCACTCTTTCTCTTCCCCAGAAGTAGCCATTACCTTGATCCAACATAAACTGGATCCATCTATTGACTTGGGTCAGTGAGCTGTATTTGTAAGCTGGAAGGATCAGGTGTCCGCCCTGGGTAATTTTCCTTGGTTCATTCACCAAAACCCTGAACTTTACACAACCTGACATTTCGACAAAATGTGTGGTTAAATATTTCATCCCATACACGTGTGACAGTTGTATAGTTCGTTAGATAACTACACCAATATCTTCTCTATTTGTTAGTAATTTTCCCTCCACTGCATGCCCACATTTTCTTGCTAACTGTTGGCATTCACAGTTGTGAAGCTCTGGTCCTTAGGGGCATTACAAGGGGTGTGTGGAGGACCGGATATAAAGTATTTCCCCTCCTAGAGAGGTGAATCTCTCTTGAAGCTGATTTAGTCCCTCCTTTCACCCGCCCCTGTGGACATTGTCTATGTCTAGAGATGCTTGTGCTGTCTCCACAGGGTGGGTGCTTTGCTATTGGCATCAAGTGGATAGAGACCAGTGATGGTGCTAAACAACATTTGATGCTGGGGACATTCACTCACAAAAGAATTCTTCAGCCTTTAATGTCAGTAAAGATGTGGTTGGTTGGGAAACCATTTCACACAGAAGTGTCTAAAAGCATTTGCCCTTGTGGTGAAAGGTCAGTAGTGCGAGATAGCCTCACAGTCAATGGACAGTGAGTAGAGCCCCAATGCAGACAGACTCTGGCTGGAGTGTGGGTATCTGTACTCTCTGGTGTGCGGAGCTCAGCTTCATGGCTATGCCTCTGCCCAGATGTTCCCTGTATTTTCTATGTTCTGTCATCCTCATCTACTTGTCCTTCAAGATCCAAAACAGTCATCACTTACTCACAAAGTCTTTCTTTCTGGAGAATGCCAGCTCATATGGGCTTTGTTCTTCCTTGAATTTCTATAGGCCTCTAATTTCTATGGTAGAATCTCATTTTCAGTGATATACCTCATCTCTTTCTTCAGTTCTCACTCTCTCATCTTACATGATAAAAACGTGTTGTCATTTAGCATGATAATTAATTTTGTTTTATTCTTGAAAATTTCATTTCTTGTTTGCCCCCAAATCTTTTTTTAACTGAGTTCATAATAGTTTACATCAATGTGAGATTTCAGTTGTACATTATTTCTTTACTGTCACCACATAAGTGCTCCCCTTCACCCTCTGTGTCCTTCCCCCAACCCCTTCACCTGGTAACCACTGAACTGTTTTCTTTGTCCATGTGTTTGTTTATATTCCACATATGAGTGAAATCATCTGGTGTTTGTCTTTCTCAGTCTGGTTTATTTCGATTAGCTTAATTCCCTCCACATCCTTCCATGTTGTTGCAAATGGGATGAATTTGTCTTTTTTTCCATCTGAGTAGTATTCCATTGTATATATATCTTCTTTGCCCAATCATCAGTCAGTCGGCACTTGGATTGTTTCCATGTCTTGGCTATTGTGAATAGTGCTGCAGTGAACATAGGGGTGCATATGTTACTTTGGATTGTTGTTTTCAAGTTGTTTGGGTAGATGCCCAGTAGTGGGATAGCTGGGTCGTATGGTAGTTCTATTTTTAGTTTCTCGAGGAATCTCCATATTGTTTTCCATAGTGGCTACACCAGTTTGCATTCCCACGAGGAGTGTATGAGTGTTCCCTTTTCTCTACATCCCCTCTAACATTTGTTATTTTTAGTCTTAGTGATTATAGCCATTTTAACAGGCATAAGTTGGTAACTTAGGGTAGTTTTGATTTGCATTTCACTGATGATTAGTGATATTGAACATCTTTTCATGTGTTTATTGGCCATCTGTATATCTTCTTTGGAAAAACGTCTGTTCATATCCTCTGCCCATTTTTTGGTTGGGCCATTTGTTTTTTTATTGTTCAGTTGTGTGAGTTCCTTATATATTATGGAGATTAACCCCTTATCAGATATATGATTCCAAAATATTTTCTCCAAATTGGTGGGTTGTATCTTTGTTTTGATTCTAGTTTCTTTTGCCTTGCAGAAGCTCTTTAGTCTGATGAACGCTCACTTGTTTAGTTTTTCTTTTGTGTCCCTTGTCTGAGAAGACGTGGTGTTTGAAAAGATCCTTTTTAGTTCACTGTCAAAGAGTGTACTATCTATATTATCTTCCAGGAGTTTTATGGTTTCAGGACTTGTCTTCAAGTCTTCGATCCATTTTGAGTTAGTTCATTTTTGTGTATGGTCTACCTTCATTGTTTTGCATGTGGCTGTCCAGTTTTCCCAGTACCATTTATTGAAGGGACTATCTGTTCCCCATTGTATGTTCTTGGCATCTTTGTTGAAGATTAGCTGTCCATAGATGTGCGGTTTTATTTCTGGGCTTTCAGTTCTGTTCCATTGATCTGTTTTTGTATCAGTACCATGTTGTTTTGATCAATATGGCTTTGTAGTACATTTTGAAGTCAGGGATTTGATGTCTCCAGCTTTGTTATTTTTTCTCAGGATTGCCTTAGTAATTCAGGGTCTTTGGTTGTCCCAAATGAATTTTAGTTTCTTTGTTCTATTTCCATGAAGAATGTCATTGAAATTCTGATTGGGATTGCATTGAATTTGTAGATTGCTTTGGGCAGTATGGACATTTTAACTATGTTTATTCTTCCAATCCATGTGCATGGAATCTTTTTCCATTTCTTTGTCATTAACAATTTCTTTCAGTAATGTCTTATAGTTTTCATTGTATAAGTCCTTCACCTCCTTGGTTAAATCTATTCCTAGGTACTTTATTCTTTTAGTTGTGATTGCAAATGGAATTGTATTCTTAAGTTCTCTTTCTGTAAGTTCATTATTCTAGTATAGAAAAGCGACTGATTTTTGTAAGTTGATTTTGTACACTGCAAGTTTACTGTAGTTGTTAATTATTTCTCTTAGTTTTCCAATGGATTCTTTGCGGTTTTCTGTATATAAGATCATGTCATCTGCAAACAGCGAGAGTTTCACTTCTTCACTCCCTATTTGAGTTCCTTTTATTCTTTTTTGTTGCCTAATTGCTCTGGTCAAAACCTCCAGTACAATGTTGACTATGAGTGGTTAGAGTGGGCACCCTTGTCTTGCTCCTATTCTCAGAGGCATGGGATTCAGTTTTTGCCCATTGAGTATGATGTTGACTGTGGGTTTGTCATATGTGGCCCTTATTATGTCGAGGTACTTTCCTTCTATCTTCATTTTGTTAAGAATTTTCATCATAAATGGATGTTGGATCTTGTCAAATGCTTTCTCTGCATGTATTGAGATCATCATGTGGTTTTTGTTCCTCATTTTGTTGATGTGGTATCACATTGATTGATTTGTGGATGTCAAACCATCCCTATATCCCTAGTATAAATCCCACTTGATCATGTTATATGATGTTTTTGATGTATTGCTGTATTTGGGTTGCCAATATTTTGTTGAGGATTTTTGCATCTATGTTCATCAGTGATATTGGCCTGTAGTTTTCCTTTATTGTGTTGTCCCCTTGTCAGGCTTTGGTATCAGGGTGATGTTGGCCTTGTAGAATGTTCCTTCTTTCCAGATTTTTTGGAATAGTTTGAGAAGAATACTTATTAAATCCTCTTTGAATGTTTGGTAGTATTCTCCAGGGAAGCCGTTTGTTCCTGGACTTCATTTTTTGGAAGGTTTTTGATGACTGTTTCATTCTTTTCCTTGAGATTGGTCTATTCAGATTCTCTATTTCTTCATGATTCCACTTTGGGAGGTTGTACAAGTCTATGAATTTATCCATTTCTTCTAGACTGTTGAATTCGTTGGCATATAGCTTTTCATAGTATTCTCTTACAATCTTTTGTATTTCTGTGGTATCCATTGTAAATTCTCCTCTTTCATTTCTAATTTTATTTATTTGTTCTTTCTCTCTTTCTTCTTTGTGAGTCTCGCTGAGGGTTTGTCAGTTTTGTTTATCTTCTCAAAGAACCAGCTCTTTGTTTCATTGATCCTTTCTTCTGTCTCTTTTGTGTCTGTTGAATTTATTTCTGCTCTGATTTTTATTGTTTCCCTCTTTCTGCTGACTTTGAGTTTTGCCTCTTCTTCTTCTAATTCTGTAAGGTGTAGTTTGAGATTCCTTATTTAGCTTTTTTCTTGTTTGTTAAGGTGACCCTGTATTGTGGTGAATTTCCCTTTTAGAACTGCTTTTGCTGCGTCTCATATGAGTTGGTATAGTATGTTTTCATTTTCATTTGTCTCCAGATGTTTTTTGATTGCTCCTTTAATTTTTTACATGATCCATTGGTTGTTCTGTAGCATGTTGTTTAGTCTCCACGTCTTTTTTCCTTTCCTAGCTTTTTTCTTGTTGTTAATTTCTAGTTTCATAGCATTATGGTTGGAAAAGATGCTTGTTATTATTTCAATCACCTTAAATTCATTGAAGCTTGCCTTGTTTTGCAACATATGGTCTATCCTTGAGAACGTTCCATGTGCACTCGAGGAGAATGTGTATTCTGCTGTTTCTGGATGGAATTTTCTATATATACATCTATTAAGTCCATCTGGTCTAGTTATTCATTTAATTCCACTGTTTCCTTGTTGACTTTCTGTCTGGATGATCCAGCCATTGGTGTGAGTGGACTTTTGAGGTCCCCTACTATTATTGTGTTGCTGTCATTGTCTCCTTTTAGATATGTTAATAGTTGTTTTATGTACTTTCATCCTCCTGTGTTGGGTGAATAGACATTTATATATGTTATGTCCTCTTGGTGGAGTGTCCCTTTAATCATTATATACTGCTCCCTTTGTCTCTCTTTACCTGTGTTTTCTCGAAGTCTACTTTGTCTAATATAAGTATTACAACACCTGCTTTCTTTTGTTTGCCATTATCTTGGGGTATCATGTTGTGTCCCTTCACTCAGAGCCTGTGGTTGTCATTGGAGCTGAGATGTGTTTCCTGGAGGCGGCATATTATTGGATCTTGCTCTTTATCCATCCAGCCACTCTGTGTCTTTTTAGTGGAGAATTTAATCTATTTACATTTAGTGTTATTATTGATATATGAGGGCTTAATCCTGCCATTTTATCACTCATTTTCCGGTTCTTCTGCATTTCCTTTATTTCTCGTCCCATGTATTTTGGACTTCCAATTCAGGTAGGTAGTTCTTTATGATGGTTTTATTAGTTGTAACCTTGTTTATTATATGTGTCTCTGTTCTACATTTTGTTTAGTCTTTATCATAAGGTTTGTAAACAAAATCTTGTAGACGATATTGTCCATTTTCTGATGACCTCTTATTTCCTTAGACTAAGCTGTTTCAGTCCCTTCCCTCTTCCACCACCCAAGTTGTTTTTGTCATAGCTTATTCAATCTTGTGTTGTGAGTTTGTGGTTAAAATGACAATATTATCTTTCTTTTTGGTGTTTTTCTTCCCTCTATCTTTAATGTTATACTTGTGTGTTTGCTAACCAGTTCTGATGGATAGCTACAATTTTCTCATTTTGTCTCCTAATCTCCTTACTCAGGGCTACATAACCCCTTTCTTCCCTTTTTCTTTCAGGTATTAGGGCCTTTTTGAGGATTTCTTTTATGGACAATAGTGTGGTGAGGAACTCCCATAGCTTCTGTTTATCTGGGAAAGTTTTTTATCTCTCTATCATATCTGAAGGATATTTTTTCTGGGTAGAGTATTCTTGGCTGAAAGTTTTTGTCTTTCAAAGATTTGAATATATTCTTACACTCTCTCCTAGCCTATAAGTTTCCTGGTGAGAAATCTGCTGAAAGCCTGATAGGAGTTCCTTGCAAGTTATTTTCTTCTGCCTTGCTGCCCTTATTTTTTCTTTGTCACTGACTTTTGCCAACTTCCCTACTATGTGCCTTGCAGTTGGTCTTTTTACACTGATATAGTTAGGGGATCTATTGGCTTCTTTCACTTGGATTTCCATCTTATTCCATAGGTTTCAGAAGTTCTCCTCTATTATTTCTTTGAACAAGCTTTCTGCTCCATTCACCTCCTCTTCTCCCTTGGCAATACCTATAATTCTTATGTTGCATTTCCTAATTGAGTTGGATACTTCTCAGAGAATTTCTTTATTTCTTTTCAGTCTGGCTTCTCTCTGCTCCTCCAACTGAAGCATTTCTATAGCTCTGTTCTCTATATTGCTGATTAGTTCACCCTTGATATCAGCTTGATTTTTCAGGGAATCCACATTCTTCTTGATCTCATCCATTATGTTTGCTTTTCATCTCCAATACTTCTGATTGGTTCTTCTTTAGAGTTTCAATCTCTTTTGTGAAGTAACTTCTCATTTCGATGAACGGTCTATCTGCGTTTACTTTTAACTCATTGAGTTTTTAAATTATAGCTATTTTGAATTCTCTGTCCTTTAGGTTATAGATTTCTGTGTCCTCAGGATTGATTTCTGGTACTTGTCACTTTCCTTCTGGTCTGCAGATTTAATATATTTTTTCATACTGCTAGATGGTGTGGATTTGTGCTTCTGCATTGTGGTAGTGGTGATCTTCACTTCCACCTGTCACCACTGGGTGGAGGTCAAGAGCAGCATGGTCTGAGCCCACTGTGATCCATGGCACAGCTCCCAGCTGCCGAACCGGGGTGCCAAATTGTTGGGAGGGGCACTCTCTTTCTCCTGGATGATCTTGGGGGCTTCTCACTCTGCCCTTGGTATCTGCTCTCCTGGGGTGTTAGCTTGATGAGGACACCCTGAGATAGTTAGTTACCTATGTGTGGTGCTTTCAACAAGGCTGTGAGGGACCTCTGAGATCTGTGGTGTTCCATGGAGGGCTGCCAACCCCTCTCCCATTTCCTCTCAGAAACCACATGCAATCCTTGGGTCACTACCCTTCATGGAAGAAGAGAAACTTTCTTTTACCTAATTGCACTTCCTCTGAATGGGTGGGGGTGCTCCAGCACGTCCACCTCCCGACATATGGTTGTGTGGTTCTCTCAGACATCTTTTGTGTTGTGTGAATGTCCCCTGTCAGAATATGAATGTCCTTTTCACTGTATCTTAGGGGGGAGAGTTCGCAGGGAGACCTCATTCTGTCATGATGCTGATGTCACTCTCAGCTCATGGCCCTGAACCTGCCCTGCTGGCAGAGTCCTTAGCCACAACTTGGTCCTTGGGGTTCACTTCTGGATTCTGAATTTACTGTTTTAAGAGAATATAGTGACCTTTGTCTCTTATAATAGTTGTTGGCTTAAAGTCTATTTTATCTGAAATAAGTATTGCCAATCCTGCTCTCTTTTGGTTCCTACTGACATGGATTACCTTTTTCCATTCCTTCACTTTCAGCCTATGTGTGTCCTTAGATACAAAATGAGGTTCTCATAAGCAGCATTTGGTTGATTCTTTTTAAAAAAAAAATCCATTCAGCTACATTATGTATTTTGACTGGAGAGTTTAATCCATTTAGCATTGTAAGTAATTATTGATACCTAAAAAGTTACCATTGCTATCACATTCATTGTTTTCTCTTTGTTTTGTTCATATTTCCCTCTCCTGTGGTTTTTCATTGTGATTTATTGATTTTTTTTTTTAGTAATTTGCTTTGATTCCTTTTTCTGTTTAAAAAATCTTCTATAGGTATTTTCTTTGAGGTTACTGTGAAGCTTATAAAAAGAATATTATAGGTATAACAGTGTATTTGAACCTCATAACTTAATTTCAATTGCATTCTAAGCTCTTCACTTTTCCTTCTGCCTCCTCACACTTTATACCTCTTGTTACACTGTATATCCCTTACCTTTTTGTATTTATACTTAATTTTAATATTTTTGACTTTTAAACTTTATACTAGCATTAAAAGTGACTTACACATGCCCATTAAAGTATTACAATATTCTATATTTGTGTATGTATTTACCTTTACCCATGACTTTCATAATTTCAAATGCTTTTATTTTGCTGTTTTGCATCTTTTTGTTTCTATATGTATAATTCTTTTTAGCATTGTTTGTAAGATAGATTGAGTGGGAATGAAGTCTCTCAGCTTTTGTTTCTCTAGGAAAGTCTTATCTTTTTGCTGCTTCATAAGGGTTTTAAACTTTATTCTAAGAACAATTATAAGGAACTGAATGGTTTGAATCAGGGGCTTCAAAGAGCTGTCCTCCTACATATTGGTATTAATCCTTTTTGTTTTTAAGTTGGCAGTTAATCTCATATAGTTTCTCACCCTCAACCACATGGCCATTAACATGTGTCTACTCTTTCATCACATGACTGTTGAAATTATATGTATACAACAGTCAAATTGGTTTTACATATTGTTACTAATTTTCTTATAATTTCTTAAAAGCAGAATTGTTGAATCATTTCCTTCACTTTTAGGGATAGTTTTTATTGGTGTGGTATCTTTGGTTGGCTGTATTTTCTTTCAGCATTTGGAATATATCATCCCACTCTCTTCTGGTCTGCAAGGTTTCTGCTGAAACATCTACTGATAGTCTTATGGGGACATCCTTGTATGATGCAAGTTGCTTTTCAACTGGTGGTTTCAAAATTCTCTTTGTTTTTGATTTTTACAGTTTGATTATAATGTGTCTCAGTGTAGGTTACCTTCAGTTCATCCTAATAGGCCTCTTTGGGCTTCATGAAACTGAATGTCCGCTTACCTCCCCAGATTCAGGACAATAACAGCCATTATGTCTTTAATGAAATTTCTACCCAGAGTATTCTCAGAGTAATGGGCCTACACATTCTTGTTCAGTGGTGTGTAGACCACCAACAAACACCTGAAGCTACGGATCAGCTCCTGGCATGATAACCTTGTCAGTGTTCCTGCTCTCCATGGATCTCCTCACACAATCAGTGCTGGGCACAGGATGCATTTACCACCAGTGTCCCTTGAGCTGAGGCAGTGCTCCAGACCTCTGACTCAAGAACACTTCATCCAGTCTGGATTAAGATTCTCAGATCCATCCATGACCATGACAGGACAGTTTAATCCCAATGGAGAATTCCCAATGGGACATGTGTTAACCTAACAATGTACAGAGGTAATCTACTCCATAAGCCTATACACTGAGCATTGTTGTGTATGTTCAATTTTTACTCCTTTGAGTCTTGAGTAAAGTGAGCTTTTCTCTGGGAAAGTCAAAAGTCACCAGTGATGACCTCACTAATCAAACTGACATCCTCTGTTTTCCCCACCTCAGTCACCTTGGAGTTGTTTGCAACCCATCCCCTCAGACAGCCAACACTCCACTGGTCCATGTGAATTTCCCAGTGGTCTTCAGGCATGCGCGGGGATGGGAAGCTTATGCCTCTAACCCTTTCCCTACCTTCTCATCACCCTCCAGCTACTTTGAACCCTTTTTCTGGAACGTTCATTCCCTGGACTGTTTTGGGAGCTTTCAACTACATTGCCTTACCTAGTGGTAAGGTCCATTTTCAACTGCATAGTTCTGACATATTTGGCTACGGGAAGTTCCTCTGAGCAAACCTCCTGTTTTTGGACCTTCAGCTGCCAGCCACTTGGCACAGGGATCCTGGAGATGCTGCTTCCCTTTGTGCCTGTCTCTGATATTTCTCTCAACACTCCAGTCTGCCTGACAGTCTGGCAGTTGCTGGCACTGTCAAAACAATCCACCATCATTCACCTCAACTCTACATAGTAATGCAGGCACAAGCCCCTCTGACAGACACTCTCCACCTTTATCACCAGACAAGTGGTGCACTCAGGAAACACATGACCATGTAAACAGGTGCCTTCACTCCCCTGGGGGAGCTCACTGATGTCCCAAGGCTGACAGATGCCAAAGTGGTCGAAGTGCTGATATTGAGTAGGGGTCAGGGCATTCATGGGCTTGCCAGATGTAGAGGTTTACATTTCATTCTGCCCTCTTGGAAAGGTCCCTTCTTGGAGCTGCCATTACTCAGAATCCTGAGGCCTTTTCTTCTTTCTAAACCAGTGATCAGTAGACAAGAGAGCGAGAATTTCAGTGACTTTAGCCATTTGTGTCCTTCTCATTCTCTGACACAGAGTCTTCTGCTGCTCCATCAAAATGTCCACTCCTCCCTGGGAAAATACACACACCCCACATCACATGGACCAGGGCCCATTTCTGAGCAGGTATGAACTTCTGCATATCCTATAGTCCATCTTCAGTTCTTGCATACAAAACTTTTCTCTTTCATCTATTCTTGGGGTCCAAGAGAGAGAGTGTACTGAGGTCCCCATTTCTGGGGAAGAGAGTGAGGCAACATCTTCCTCCCCACTGTGGATGCACTGAAACACCAAGAATGAATATGGCCCATGAATTCTTAATAAATAGTAGTGTGTGTGTGTGTGTGTGTATATGTGTAATATTGGGATCTTTTAATGTGTGGCTCCCAGGAAAGGATCAATTTTCCTGGGCCTAATGTTGTCATGGATCCTGAGGTATTTGGATAAGAGGGTTGGAAATGTGTTACTTCAAGTTTGGGGAGTCACGTATTTTGACCCCTTCTCCAAAAAAATATATTAAATATTATATCTTACAACTGCATTGATTAGAGATGAATATACCTCACACTAGTTCTTTGGTATATATTCATTATTATCATAGTGACTTTTGCTTAATATTTTTAAAGAAATTGTAACATTTTTGTGGAACTTTAAAGGTATCGTGTATCTAATTCCATATACGGGTTACGCCTGGTGGAAGAGCCAGTCCTGGTGTGTGGTAAATTGTCCTGAGAAAGAGTCAGGGGTCTTCCTGCATGAGAGGACAGCCTAGGAAGGAAGAGGGACCTGCTGAGATGTGAGCAGAAGGGGTGGTACTAACTTATCCCTGGTGACAGGATGTGGGCACTGATAATGTAATGCTCTGATTCGATGACAACTCACTTGCTTTGCTTTATTCCTACAGAACACACACATTTCCCTCAAATTTCATTGCTGTGTAGATTAGTGTGGGAATGAGAAAATGGACGACATTGCCACTTGAAGGGACGGGACTAGGGGACATCACACAACTTAAGGGGGCACCAAAAATATAAGTAATTAGGGTACATAACATTTTAATGAAATATATTTTTTGTCTTCATATAGTTTCTTTTTACTTTTTATTAAGATTATGATAGTTTACAACCTTGTGAAATTTCAGTTGTACATTATTGTTAGTTGTGTTGTAGGTGCACCACTTCACCCTTTGTGCCCTCCCCTCACCTCCCCTTTCCCCTGGTAGCCACTAATCTGTTCTCTTTGTCTACATGTTTAACTTCCACACAGGAGTCGGGTCATACAGAGATTGTCTTTCTCTATCTGGCTTATTTCACTTAACATAATACCTTCAAGGTCCATCCATGTTGTTGTGAATGGGACGATTTTGTCTTTTTTTATGGCTGAGTAGTATTCCATTGTATATATATACCATATCTTCTTTATACAATCATCAGTTGATGGGCATTTAGGTTGGTTCCATGTCTTGGCTATTGTAAATAATTCTGTGATGAACATAGGGGTACATGGGACTTTTGGAATTGCTTATTTCAGGTTCTTTGGATAGATACCCAGTAGTTGGATGGCTGGGTCATAGGGTATTTCTACTTTTAACTTTTTGAGAAATCTCCATACTGTTTTCCATAGTGGCTGCACGAGTTTGCATTCCCACCAAGAATGTATGAAGGTTCCTTTTTCTCCACAACCTCTCCAACATTTGTCACTTTTTGTTTTGGTTATTTTTGCCATTCTAACAGGTATAAGGTGATATCTTAGTGTGGTTTTGATTTGCATTTCCCTGATGATTAGTGATGGCGAGCATCTTTTCATGTGTCTATTGGCCATCCGTATGTCTTCTTTGGAGAAATGTCTGTTCCTGTCCCCTGCCCAATTTTTGATCGGGTTGTTTGATTTTTTGTTGTTGAGCTGTGTGAGTTCTTTATATATTATGGAGATTAACCCTTTGTCGGATAAATAACTTGTAAATAATTTTCCCAACTAGTGGGGTTTTTTTTTGTTTCAATCCTGTTTTCATTTGCCTTGAAGAAGCTCTTTAGTCTGATGAAGTCCCATTTGTTTATTCTTTCTATTGTTTCCCTCGTCTGAGGAGTTATGGTGTCCGAAAAGATCCTTTTGATACTGATGTCAAAGAGTGTACTGCCTATATTCTCTTCTAGAAGACTTATTGTTTCAGGTCTAATCTTTAGGTCTTAATGAAATATTTTTAAAAATAAAAATAATGTGATGTATAAATTTTAAAATCAATACAGTATTCACCCCTGCTTTGCATGAGTCACCTTCCTGGCTGGCTCTGTTCCCACCCCTGCACACCTTGGTCAGGGACAGAGAGAGCCAAAGAGGACCCTCATTGTGCAGTGCAGGCCTCAGTGTGGAGATGAAGCCTGCAGTGCGTCAGGAACCTGATCACGCCCCAACCAGCAGAATCTCAGTGCCTGAGGATGTCAGAGAGAGTCCTGGGGGGGATGGGGTGATAAGGGGCAAAGTCACTTTTCCAGAGAGACAATCAAGCTTGGGCTCATTATGGGAAGGAACACAAGCTTTTCAGATTCTCCAATCCCTCACCTGGGAGATCTTAATGAATATGTGTGAGTGTGTGTGTCTGTGCATGGGCGCGCACACTCATATGTGATCTACGAGGGTCTCTAAAGCCTCCCTTTTAATCAGATAAGAAAAAAAGAACCTGTGTTTGCAGATACTTTATTGAAATGAAAATGCAAATGAGGTTTCAACAATTGTCTTGCAGTAGTAGATCACAAGCAAAAAAGGAAGTAAAATTGTGGTTTATAGCAGTTGACAGTTGGTTTCTGATCATTCTCTATAGTCCTCTCAGCCAAAGGTCTTGTGGAAAGTCAAAAGAGAGCACAATATAGGCTATTGTACATTGTTTCCTGGAAAAAAACACGGAGACGTCACTTAGATTTTCAATTCTCTCTTACAAAGTAAAATTCTGTAAAGCAACATTCCTTCTTATTGTTTTCCTGGGTTTGTTCACACACATCTGAAATCTAAGAAAGTTAGTGCTGGGAGTGTCACTAACTATGAAGAAGGGGATCTTTTTGCTGATCACTCCCAGAAATTAGTGGCTTCTTGAGAATCAGAGGTTTTTCACTTTGATAGAAAATTGTGTGTGTGTGCGTGTGTGCCTATGTGTGTGTGCATATATGTGTACTGGGGAGCTGAGAGTTGTGTAAGAGTTTTCCTGAGCGATATTTTACCTCTTTTGTCTTTTCTGTCTTTTGTCTTTTCCCTTTATCATTCGCTAAAGATCCCACAAAGTCAAGAGGAGAATCATCACTGGGGCCCTCATGTCTTTCTTGATGTCCAACTCATCAGACTCGCCAATAATGAAATTCGCTGAGATAAAATAAGGCATGTTCTCATTGATTTGGCATAATTAGTGACAAACTAGGAGCCTGCTTGTCCCTGTCCAGTGGTTTAGCAGTGCATAAGAATAAAACTGAAATTACCATCATCTTTCCAAAATTGCTCAGAGTTTCATTTGACTGGATGAGAAAACATTGTTTAAATTGTGCTGCGACCTCCCTAGCGGCATCATCCGATATGAACTCTTGAAGAGCTTCTACATATTCAGTCGTGGACAGTTCAGGATCAAGCGTCTTTTCAACCACATCCTCAAGAAGTTGGCAGCCAGACCCTGGATGAAAACATGAAAACATGGGCTCAATTATGGAAGTACAAACCACTTTTGCAGCATAACTATGATGTTTGTCATCTTCTTACATTCCAGCAAAGACATACATTCAGAAAGATTATGGGGAATGGTCTTAAGTTGTTAATCCAAGAGACTAAAGTCAGCATCTTGGATTTCCTTTAAGCCCTAAAACATCTGCCCTCCACCACCTTCCTGCCTCCATAACCCAGAGAAGCCCAACATTTTGTAACCATGATTAAGGAGGATGCTCAAGAAATCAGTCGCTCTGATTTAGTGAAACAGATTAAGCATTATCTGGTCTTTCTTTGTTCAGACTCATGTGATGCATTACTATGATTATTCAGAGCATCAGTTCCCAGTGTTGTAGATGTATTGGGTTAAGGATACTGTCCATTAGCCCTATTGACATTACTTTTGGCAACAAAAAATAACGCATGAATAAATTCTTGTTCATAAAGTGATCTGTTCTCGCCACTTGAGTTGTGTAGGGAAAGGGGCTCTGGAATTGGATTAACAATAGCCAGATTTTCATCCTTCGCTCTGGAATTTTCTATTGAGTTGAACTTGAGCATATCACCTTTTTTCCCCTCAATTATTTTATTTAACTCATAAAGGTTTATAGTCTTGCATAATTTTTGGTGTACATTATTATTTATCAGTTTCTGTATAGACTGTCTCATACTAAGCATTAATAGTCTAATTTTTATCCATCACCATACATATGTGCACCCCTACCCCCTTTGCCCACCCCCAACATCCTTCCCATCTGGTAACCACTAATCTGTTCTCTTTATCCATGTGTTTGTTCATCAGTCACAGAGCATATGACCTTTAACACATCTGTGCGTAATTCAGGAACAAATGAGGTGGGATGTTAAAGGAGCTTGGCAAGTTGAACAACGCACACTACGTGGCTGACCTATTATTGAAGATCAGATTCCGGGTCTCAGGGCATTTTCCTCCTTCTGGGTCTTCATTGCTGATAGGAGACCTCCAGAGGGTGTGAGTTCTCCCCAGTCAGAGTTGATCATGAGGAGACTGGGAGCTAAGGGGCATCCTGGTAGGTTCAAATCCACTCTACAAATGTGTGAAGAGTGGACCCCCAATTGGAGTAGGACACTGGGTTACACATATAGCCTGAGCCTTTCCTACAGGGAGGTTTCCCATTTCCACATTGAAGGAAACTCCATGAATGCCTCATTCAAGAAACCTCATGTGTGCCTCTTTCAGGAAACCAGCTAGAGCCAATGTTGGGGGGCCATGAAATCATATCTTTCCCTTCTCCCACTGAAATATCTAATTCTAATATTCAAACCCAAGACTCATCCTGGTTTTCACGGTACCTGTGATGATGGTGACATGCCCCAAATAGCATGACGTGCTACATGCAGCTCCATGGCAGAGGCAAAGCCCGTGAGGAAACTACCTTAGTTTTCTTGAATTAATGATAATCCTTTGGCCTAGTACAAGCAGACACATTATTTTGAGGATGTTTTGTACTGGGGTTTGGGGACCAGGAATTCTTCCACAGGGAAGCTGACAACAACTTTTAGCCCAAGGCCTGCCCTCCTTGCTGTACTCACCTGCATAGCAGTAAAGTGGGAGGGCCACCAGCATGAGGACCGTCACCAGCTTCATGATGGAAGCAGCTGTTGTTGGCTGGTCTCTGATGTGGCAGGGATGAAGGGAATCACTCTGGTGGGGAGCACCCAGAACTCCTCCTTTTATTCTCCTGGTCACCACTTTAATCCCTCCCATAAATGAGGAAATGTGTCAGATGATAAACTTGGCATTGGGCCTGGAAACGACAGTGAGAATCAACCAGAACCCAGCCAGCCTGTGCTTTCTGTAGAAACCAAGGTGGTGGCGCTTTCTAGACCCCAAACAACTTGAGAAGTGCAATAACAATACAAAACTTTAGGTAAAATTAATGTAAAAGTCGTTTCTAAATAAAAAAGCAAATTACACCATTGTGACCCTGTGTTGTCATCCGGGTGTTTTTAATTATTATTGTGCTCATCATTCTCTCCTTCTCCTCCTCCTCTTCTTCTTCCACTACCTTCTCTTGCATTTCTCCTTCTTCTTCAAGGCACAAAAAGCCTCATATCCTGTGAGTTTGTTCCTGCCGGTTTACCAAACACCTGGGCTTGATGCAATACCACATACCTCCTCCAGGAGGCAGACTTCCCTCGTCCACAGACACTTTTTCACTCAGGTGTTTGAAGTTTGGCAAACGTCTCACCTCTCTGAAGGCTGTTTTTACGAAGAATATCTCACTTAGTTAATTTCTTACATTCATCGACTGTAAATCAATGATTTAATTTTCTTTTAATTTTTGTTAGCTTTTTAAGGTTTTTCTTCCACTGATTCACAGGATGATGTAATGATGTGAAGAAGTAGAATAACTGATTGCTTAGGGGAGGCAGTGCTGAATGGTGGAGGGTGATGAGATCTGGGCTCATGCAGGTGTAGGGTTGAATCTTGGATGCAACACCTAATCATGAAGTGTCCTTGGGCAAGTTAAAGCAGTGGTCACTCCAAGCTTCCTTTTCCTCATTTCTAAAATGGCCACAAATGATACCATGCCTGTTTTTATACGGAAGACAGACTCTCTATATAAAGAGCCATCACAGGACTTAAATCATGGTAATCATGAACAAATGGGAGGTTTCATCCATGCATCCATCCACCCATCCATTGTTCAACAATAACCATGAGCTTCTCCTATGACGGGGCCCTGTGCTCTGTGCCACAGATTCAGTAGTAGGAACACATCGTAGGAGGACCTTGCTCTGGGGAGCTCACCTCTTACCTGTGAGGCAACAAACAAACCTGCAACTGAATGAGTGATATTGGACGGTGACTGTGTAAAGAACAACAACGCAGCCCCTAGGGGCAGCGTCCTGCACAGACGTCCAGGCAAAGCTATAGGAGGAGGGACTTTTAAGGTTGGATAAGTGGACGATGATATCCAGGGGAAGATATGGAGAAGAGTGTTCTAGGCAGAGGGAACAGCAAGTACAGAGGGCTGAGAGCAGATGGTACTTGGCAAGGTAGGAACTTGTTCTTCCTGGTGTCAAGAGAGGGACAAGACAGCCTCATGGGATGGAAAAGCCACATCAGTTTTAGCAGGGATGATATGAAGGTGATAGGAAGTAGAGAAACAAAGTTGATTTATGTTAAAAAAAAAAAAAAGAAATGAAGGAGAGAGCCAGAAAAATGAGTCAATAGTTTATCTGTGAATGCATTATTTGCTGTCAGGATTATTTGTGACTCTTTGTTTCCATCCTTCACTGGAGCATAACTTGCCAAGAACAAAACTGATTTAGAAGGATTCTAGAAATACAGACGGTTATGTTCTCAAGTGTGTAATTTCACACAGTTGACATTCGCTGGCGATTTTCATTCCAAAGGGAAGTGAAGGTTAACAACGAAATAGAATAATGTTTTTGTCATCAGGACTTAGTGGGGACTCTGCCTAGAGCCCTACTTGTTATGGACCTGCCCTGTCACCTGCTGGGTCTCCAGACCCTTCAGAGGTGTCTTACTCAGCAAAAAATAAAGTCCCACCCACACGATGCACACGGTTCCTACAATGAAGAAGTTGTGCTGTCTTTGCCTCCGTGTTTTCTCTCTCCAACTGATAATGATCATTCTCTGGTGATCAAAAACAGTAACATGACCCACAAAGACTCTTTTCAAGCCAGCATTTACAGTGAGAAATAGGAGAAACCAAAAAATCAGAATAGTGGTGCTGCTCTTCTGACTTTTTGCTCTTCCCAAAAGGAGCTTTGATCAGGTCCCCATGTTAAGGTCAGAAACTAGGGGAGTGAAATGGACTTCAGTGTCAGTGTTGGTGTGATATTTGTCGATCACCTCCTATGACAAACCATGGTGCAAAATTAAATGATTCAGATTCTACCTGGAATGAGCTAGTGTCTTCAGGGAGATTTACAGTATGTGGTGAGAGGGAATTATATTTGGCCTGTCCTCCGGCTCATAGACTCTTTGAGATATACTTACACTAATGTTTTGGTCATTTGAGGCCTTGCCATACTTAATAAAAGTAATAACATTCAGTGAGAGTGACTCAGTGACTCAGGTATTGGCACAAAAGCCTGCAAAAGAGTTATTTTGAAATGGAGAGGATCTTAATTGCTTAAATGTTAAGTTAGTCATATCAGCCCCACAGTTTTTGGAGTACGAGATACCGCATGTTTCTTTTTTTCTCATTCATTCTGTAAAACTGGTTCTGCCCTCACCTCCAGGTCTGTTGGGACATTAACCTCAGACATGTTCTTTGGAGGTAAGCCTCTTCTTCCTTAAGATCCTGCTGAAGTCTGGAAGTCTGGTGGAGAGGTAGTTACTCAGGACAAAAACGTTAGGAAAGGCCCTGGTCTTGGGGACATCTTTCTTTTTTTCCCAATATTTTACTGAAATCATAAAGGTTTAAACGTTGTATAATTTTGAGTCTACATTATTATCTATCAATTCTTGTATAGCCTACATCAAGCTCACCACCAGTACTCTAATTTTTATCCATCACCGTACGTGTGCCCCTTTTCCCCTTTTGCCCACCCTTCAGCCCCCTTCTCCTCTTATAACCACTAATCTGTTCTCTTTGTCCATATGTTTATTTTCCACATATGAGTGAAATCATGCAGTATTAGTCTGTTTCCATCTGGCTTATTTTGCTTAACATCATACCCTCAAGTTCCTTCCATGTTGTTGCAAATGGGATGATTTTGTCTTTTTTTCATGGCTGAGTAGTGTTCCATTGTCTATATATATACCACATCTTCTTTTCCAATCATCTGCAGCAGGGCACTTGGATTCCTTCCAGGTCTGGACTATTGTGAATTATGCTGCAATGAACATAGGGGTGCATAAATCTCTTTGGATTGTTGATTTCAAGATCTTTTGGATAGCTGTATTGTATGGTATTTCTATTTTTAATTTTTTGAGAAATCTCCATACTGTTTTCCATAGCGGTTGTGCCATTTTACATTCCCACCAGCAGTGTATGAGGGTTCCCTTCTCTCCACATCCTCTCCAATGTTTGTCACTTTCTGTCTTGATAATTGAAGCCATCCTGACAGGAATAAGTTGATATACAATTATAATTTTGATTTGCGTTATCTCAATAATTAGTGACGTTGAACATCTTTTCATGTGTCTGTTGGCCATCTGTAAATCTTCCTTGGAGGAATGTCTGTTCATATCTTCTGCCCAATTTTTGATCTGTTTTTTTTTTGTTGTGTTAAGTTGTATGAGTTCTTTATATATTTTGGAAATTAACCTCTTATTGGATAAACGATTTGCAAATATCTTCTCCAGGTTGGTAGGTTGTCTTTTCATTTTGTTGATGGTTTCCTTTGCTGTGCAGAAGCTTTTCAGTCTTCTGTAGTTCCATTTGTTAATTTTTTCTTTTCTTTCTCTTGCCTGAGTAGACCGTATTCAAAAAATGTTGATAAGCCGAATGTCAAATAGTGTACTGCTTATATTCTCTTCTAGTAGTTTTACAATTTCAGGTCTTGCATTCAAGTCTTTAACACATTTTGTGTTCATTTTTGCATATGGTGTTAGATACAAAGCTTTGAGCAAGGAGATAAATACACAGGCAAAGTAAGAAAACTTTAACTCTCTTTCAGAGCAGAGTAGCAAATACTTAGTTATAATTTAAAAGATAAAGGGAAGGGAAGCATCGAAAGTAACTATAAACACTTCAACTTAGTCGCAAAATCACAACACAGAATAGAATAACTTGTGACCACAATAACTCAGAAGGGAAAGAGGAGTGGGTTGGAACCTGCTCAGGCTAATGGAGATAAGAGGCTCTCAGAAAATGGACTAGGACTATCTCATGTACGAGATCATTTATACAAACCTCATGGTAACCACTAAACAAAAAATCAGAGCAGAGCTGAAATCCATGAAAAAAGAGAAAACTGAGTAAACCTCCACAGGAAACCACCAAAATGAAATTGCAGTCAGAAATACAAAGGAAGAGAAACAGTGGAAATATAGAACAACCAGAAAACAAGAGATAAAAAGGAAGTATTAAGCCCTCATATATCAATAATCACTCTAAATGAAATGGATTGAGTTTTCCAATCAGAAGACACAGAGTTGCTGGATGGATTAGAAAGACCCAAGAATATGCTGCCTCCAGGAAACACATGTAAACTCTAAAGACATAGTATTAGAGTGAAGGGATGGAGGAGGATACTGCAAGCAAATGGCAAGCAAAAGAAAGCAGGTGCTGCCACACTTATACCAGACAAAGCAGACTTCAAGGTAAAAAAGACAATGAGAGACAAGGAGGGACAGTATATAACAACAAAAGGGACATTTCACCAAGAGGACATGGCGCTTATGAATATATATGCACCTAAAACTGGAGCACCAAAGTATATAAAGCAACTAGTAACAGACCTAAGGAGAAAAATTAACTCCCAAACTATAATAGTTGGGGACATCAACATTGCGTTTACATCAGTGGACAGATCATCCAGACAGAAAGTAAACAAGGAAATAGTGGATTTAAATGAAACACTTGATCCGGTGGACTTAATAGATATGTAGAGGGCATTCCATCCAAATACAGCAGAGGACATCTTGGTCGTCACTGAGATGTTTGTTGTATACGGTGTCCAGGCCATTCCTGGACTATGTGCCTTGTTTGCCTTGGACCCAGCCTGGGTGGAGATTTCACAGCCATGTCTCCTTGTACAGTGGGAACAGTCCTATGATTATCATGAGGCTTGAATAAGCTATAACGTGTAACTCCTCAGAACAGGGCTGGGTACAGAACAGGTGCTGTCCACATGTCAACTACCAGAGCTTAATTTTATAAAAATGAGAAAGGAGTTATGATAAACTTAGAAAGATGACTAGGACCATTATAAACAAGTGAAGTCTCTGCTTCTACTTTACATTTTCTAAAAGATCTAGAGATAATCATGTTCAGACCTGAGGCCAAAGTCCTAAGTTGAAAATAAAGCACTGTATTTGATCCAGGCTTACTTGATATTTTCCTGACTCCTTCTTAAAAGAGTTTTATTGAGATATAATTTACATACCACTTCTTCTCAAACACAGTCTTCATTCTGTTGGCCCAGTCATCTTCTCAATACTCAGCACCAATTCATGTTTTCAAAATTCAATAAAACACGAATGGCAAACAATTACATAACACTTGCTTGATGCAGGGCCCTGGTGAAATCCTCTTTTAATCTTCACATCTACAATCTAATGAGCAGAGTGATGATGAAACTTACGGGCTAAACTGGAGTACTTTGGAGAGTTAAAGAGGTCATTAAATGGATGGAATGCCAGGACAGCAACATATACCAGGAATCTCCTGAGCAAACTGACATGTGTGGTCACCCTCCCTATGAGGTGGGCATATCATTTCTCCCCAGCTGCTCAAAATGACACAAGAGAGGTCAAATAACTTTATCAAGGGCACACAGGTAGTGGATGGCAGAGCCTAGGGAAGGATCCAGGAGTTCTGATTTGAGAGACAGCTCCCAACACTATTGATAATTTGAGTTTGAGCATTATGGACCTTCACTTTGTGCCTCAGATGTGACCTTGATCTTGTGACCTTGACTCCCACAACTGCCCAAGTTGAATTCCAGGTGGATTTCTGTGCAGGCCCCACAGTTTCTACTTGAGGCCTTTGCTCCCTGTGAACTCCCCACCCCCTCTGTCCTCACGTCAGTCCCACTGAATTGAAACTCCTTATTCATTTTCAACCCCACAACAAAGACAGCCCACTTCCTGTGCCTTTTTCTTGGCCCTGAGTCTCTTGGGACTTCCTTTCCCAGAACTCCATTGTTCTTTGAGTGCAGATCTCTCCTGCCATCCCAGGACCTGATCCTACGGCCCCTCCCTCCCTGTTCAGGCTCCTTGAGGGCACAGTCTCTGCAACTCTGGTCTTTGTGTGACAATAGCCAACATGTGGCTACCTAATTAATTGTTGTCTGACTATCTGCAGGACAGATGTTGAATTTTTACAAAGAAATCTATAATTATATTACGTTTTATTATTCCCTCTATTTAGAGAGAGAAGCTCATTTGGAATCTTTAGTAAAGTAAGTGATCAAAGCAACACTAAAACCAGGCATCAGCATGACATCCTGGTGCTAACACCAGTTTCTTTCTGTTCCTGGATGAGGACTTTGGAGTCACAACAGAGCGGGGGAAGGTGAGGAGAGGAGGAAGTGGGAGCCCATACCATCAGGGACTGGGCCTCCTCAGTCTCCTTGTTCCCTGGAAGTAACTAGCCATTAGCTTGATCCAATCTAAACCGGATCCATCTATTGACTTGGTCAGTGAGCCAGATTTGGAAGCTGGGGAAGGATCAAGTGTCAGCCTCGGGTAATTCTCCTTGGCTCATTCACCAAAACCCTGAACTTTACACAACTTAGTTTTTCTATAAAATGTATCATTAAGTATTTAATCCCATATACATGTGACCGTTCATATATTTCATTAAGTAACTACATCAATATCTTCTCTATTTCTTAATAATTTTCCCTCAACTGCATGCCCACATTTTCTTGCTAAGTATAGGCATTCACAGTTGTCAACCTCTGGTCCTTAGTGGTATTACAAGTGGTGTGGAGGACCTGATATAAAGTATTTCCTCTGCTAGCTCAGTGATTCTCTTCTGGGGCTGGTTTATTCCCTCCTTTCACTCATCCCTGTGGACACTGTCAGTTTTCAGGGATGTTTTTAGTGTTGCCACATGGTGGCTGGTTTGCTATTAGCATCAAGTGGGTAGAAACCAGGGATACTGCTAAACAATGTGTGATGCTCAGGACATTCACTCACAAAAAAATTCTTTAGCCTTTAATGTCAGTAGGGTCATGATCGGGAAACGATGTTATAGAGAAATAGCATCTGCCCTTGTGCTGGAAGGTCAGTACTGTAAGGTAACTTCACAGTCAATGGACAATGAGTGAAGCCCCAGTGCAGACAGACTCTGGCAGGACTGTAGGCATCGTATCCCCCAGTAGGTGGAGCTCAGCTTCACAACCATGCCTATGCCCGGATGCTCCCTATATTTTCTCTCTTCTGTCATCCTCATCCAATTTATCCTTCAAGATCCAAGTGAATCATCACCTCTTCACAAAGTCCTCCTTCATGGAGAATGCAAGCTCATGAGGGCTTTGTTCACCCTTGAATTTCTATAGGCATCTAATTTCTATGGTCAAATCTCGTTCTCAGTCATATATCTTGTCTCTCTTTAGTTCTCACTCTCTCATCTTATAGATAAAGTTTCTTGTCATTTAAGATGATAATTATTTTTAAGAAAATATAAGAAATTGTGTTTCACTGAGTCTGGCCACAGTTAGCAAGGAAAAATGTTACTAATCTCTTTATTACCTCTAGTGTTATTAGCTACGGTGGTTTTACAACATAGGGACCTATGTGGAAGATGACAGCAGTATGATCTAGCAAGGAACGCTCGCTGCTTCTCTTCTCTGTGCCAGGCACTCTGCTCAGCGAGGATGAGGAAACCAGATATTGTCCTGCAATTATGCAGCTGAGGTCCAGGTGGGCTTGCATCAGTTAACTGACTACACATTTGTAAGTCTACAACCTTTTAATTGTGTCAAAAGATATGCATTGCACAAGCAGAACATCAAAAAGAGACATTGACCAAGTTATTGTGGTCAGCGACCAATTCCCCAAGGATCAGAAGATAGACCTGGAATAGCGAGTCAATTAGACAGGGAGGAGGGCAGACCTGAAAGGGCATGAACTACGAAAACTAAAAAAGGCTTGAGCAGTTGTGAAGAGCATTTGGAATATGAAAAATATGTCCCTCCCTGATGGAATATACTGTGAACCTGAGCCTGTGCCAGCACAAGCTTTGTTCAGCAGATTATGGAGATGTTCTGACAGCTCAGCATGCTGTCAGAGAGGTTGAATGCTTAATTCATCTCCATGGGCCTGTAGACGCAGACCGTGAGCCTCATTTCCTCCTCCATATATTTCAGAGAGAGAGGTATATCTAAGTTTCCTTATAGTTCTGAAAAGTGGTGATCATGCGGTTTTCATCAGTGCTCTAAACTAGGAACTGGTGACAACACATGAGGTTTGACAAAGAGAACAGGATAATAGTAGTCGAGATTTTTTTGAGTTTAGTATGTGCCAGATCCTGGTAAATTTACACACAGACAGACAGACACACCCAGTTTTTCATTCCACAAAGCCTATCATGGGACATTTTTCTTAGCCACCTTTTTCATACGAGAAAACTTGGTTCTTTTATATAAACTGAGTAATTCTTGTAAGGTCTGAGACTGTGAACAATCTGAACTCAGGTCTCCATGGTCCTCACCACCATGCCTCATGCTCCTGGTGGTAGAAGCAGGCTGCCTACAGAGATCTCCCACCGTACTTGTTATTGATGTGGGTACCACTGTGGCCCTCCACTCAGACTTATCCAAACCTTGCAGTGTGCTCACTGATAACACATGCCCCTTGTTAATAAAGGTCTTTCTCAGTGGTTTTCAGTACTGCTGCCCCACAAAATCACCAGCAGAGTTTAAATAGTACTGGTTTCTGGGCATCACCTAAGATCTACTGAATCAAAATCTTCAGAGAAGGGAGTCAGGGAATCTGTATTTTTCAAAAGATCTCAAGTGATTTGACTGTACAATCGAGACTGAAAACCTCTGGCCAGGAGTGCGAGTGCTCTCAAAGATACTTTCATTTAAGCAGGCAATTTCTGGTAACAGAAAATGCTTCCTACTCACACAGAGCAGGATGGCACAAGAGTGGAATGGCAGCTGGTGAGCATACTGCTTCAGCTGGCTGTTGTCTTCATCTCCCTTAAAAATGAAATTGACCCAGGTAACAAAGCTAGGTTTGAATAAAAGGCTTGAGCTCATGGAGGAAGAGGAAGTGTGCACCCACCCTGTTCACCTGTCTCTTCATTCCATCATCTTCCCTGCTCGGAGCCCAAGAACAGAAAAACCCTCAATAACTGTGATTTTTGTCTGGCTCCTGACACCTCAGGACTCCTTGGGAAAAAAAGAGCATTGAGTTAATTTAATCATCACATCAACATAAGATGACAGGTGAGTGGCTATTCCTCATGGTAGCCTTGCTCTTCGTGGACTGAAAATGTGCACCTCTGCGTTGTTGTCAACTCCACCAGAAGCAAAGACTCAGGCTTGGAATGAGCCAGGGAGAGAAGAGATGAAGGAGTCTTTCCACCAAGAAGCTCTACCAGGGTGGAATGTGTTCAATAGTGTTTTAAGGTGCCTCTGTGTGAAGACAAAGGTGATGGAAGGGGAACTGAGAGAGAGGATAATTCTTGTTCAGACTTGATCAAAATGCAACTGAATCAAGCTTGGTTGGCCATCAGCCCCCAGAGGAGGGGTCAAAGCTGGGTCTTCCTACAGCCTGTCTCTGTAACCCAAGTGCAGCCATGTGCAAGCTTCCCAGTCCCCTGATTTGCCCTCCTGATGTCGAACACACCTGTGCCACTACACTGTCACAAAGAACATTCCTACAAGGATCAAAGACTCAGAGGAAACTAAATACATTTACAGAGGTGCCTGAATGTCCTCCTGGGAAACAGAGTAGAATCCCTCTGGGTTGCTCTCCTGGAATCTGCCTTACTTGGGAAGGAAGTAGGTGTGGGGACTGTGACACGGATGGAATCAGCCCTCAGTGAGGAAGAGAGGACTGGAAGCCAGACCTTGTGACCTGCCATGTGACATATGGGCAGGACCAGTGAGGCTCTCTAGGTACAAATGGCCCTGGACTCCCTACGCTCCTGAGTCCAGCTCCTAATTGCTCATTGTTTGGTAAACCTGAAAGCCCAACCAAATGAACCACAATGAGGCTGCCCGTGTCTGTCCTGCTGGTCACTCTGGCCCTTTGGTGCTAGGAGGGTTATTATCATTTCTAGTCCAGCACCAGCTGTGGTAAGTAAGCTTGTCTGAACTAGGTGAAATTAAATGGGGTGATCAGATCAAAATCCAAACCTTTCTTCTACTACTGAACCAGCTCCCCACAAAGCCCAGGCCTACTTTTATTAAACCAATACTCTAGAACTTAAAAAAATCAGTGAAGGCAGATTTTAACAGTTTTCTACCTGAAGCCTGACTCCTTGTCTATGATCTGTGTTTGAGAAGCAACCTGACATAATAAGATTTGGATGTGAATCATGGCTCTGCCACTTACCAGCACTTTGACCTTGAACAAAATGTTTAATCTCCCCAAGTCTCCTCGTGTCACTGGGCTTCACAGCTACCACCAAGAATAGCTATGACAACGGAGAGTGATGGAGTGTGTCAGGAGTCCAGCTCTAGGTATCGAGCAGACATCTCATAGTTGTCAGATATCCTCCTTCCAGTAATTTTCAAGTACCAGTTGAGTCCACAGCTTTTTAACTCATAGATTCAGATTCATAAAGTGTTACAGATGGAAGAGTTTTGGGAGAGTTCTCAGTTCAGGAAGAGCCAGTGTTCTCTGAATCTCTGGATAACAAATCTTCAAATGGGCTCTGTGAAGAAACAGCAGTCAATATCTCTACAAACATTGCTAGTTTTCTAGGATTGGTATCAGGAATTGGAGGAGAACTTGTACAGCCATCAGGGCTACAATTTCTATTTTTGTAGATTAATTCTAGCCATTCATTCAACAATACGTTTGCGTGTCTTCATGCCCCCGATACTGACTCATTCTTGTGGAGTCTTTCTCTTTCATCTGACTTTCTATGCGTCCACTTCTTTTCCTTTCTGTCCTCTGATTTACCCTCTCCAAATACTCTGCATGGTTTGATCTCTGACCAGGGCTCATATCAGAGCCAGTTAAGGTATGTCCCAGGTGGCAGGCTGGTTGCAAAAACTTGGGGGGATGGAGAATCCAGATGAGGAAAAGTGCTTACTTCCAGTCTCAGCACAATTCCAGTGGGGTCAGGAATGAGCCTTCTTTCCAGCTCTCATCCTTTCTAAGAAATTCTGTACATCACTGCAGAATGAAAGAGCCAATCATATCTTTGTGTATAAGCTTCCAATGTGTTGAAACTGATTATATCCATCTTTTTTAGCTTTTGAGCTATGTCTGCATCCAAGAATCCTATTCTCAATTTGGTTTCAGTGCATCTTCCAACATATAAATACTTTACTTACTCTTCTCCAGCTTTACTCTCCCATCTATGACCTCTGGTAAGATCCTGAATCTAGTGTTTATTTGAAATTTTATTATCAAAAATCTCCTCTTGGGGCTGGCTCCATGGCTGAGTGGTTAAGTTCGTGTGCTCCACTGCGGCGGCCCAGGGTTCGGATCCTGGGCGCGGACATGGCACCACTCCTCAGGCCACGGTGAGGCGGCGTCCCACATCCCACAACTAGAAGGACCTGCAACTAAGATATACAGCCGTGTACGGGGAGGGGTTTGGGGAGAAAAAGCAGAAAAAAAAAAAAAAGATTGGCAACAGTTGTTAGCCCAGGTGCCAATCTTAAAAAAAAAAAAAATCTCCTCTTGCCAAATTGTCACTCTATTAGCAGGCACAACTTAATATTTTTTTTTTTAAAGATTTTAGTTTTTTCCTTTTTCTCCCCAAAGCCCCCCAGTACATAGTTGTATATTCTTCGTTGTGGGTCCTTCTAGTTGTGGCATGTGGGATGCCGCCTCAGCGTGGCTTGACCAGCAGTGCCATGTCCGCACCCAGGATTCGAACCAACGAAACACTGGGCCGCCTGCAGCGGAGCGTGCGAACTTAACCACTCGACCACGGGGCCAGCCTCACAACTTAATATTTTTAAAATCTAGGGAAAGTGAATTTCAGGAAGTCAGAGTAGTTTTGGAAAGTAGTGTTGTGAGCCTGAGAAAAAAGAAAAGAATTAGGCATCATAACACCTGGTGCCAAGTCCTAGCTCTGCTGCATGCAGTGTGACCTTGAGGGTCTCACATTATCATCAGCACAGTGGTGAGATGGGAATATGAAATCCCTGGGTTTCCTATCTAGTTCTAAAATCAGGAGCCATAGGAAAAATCATCTTCATTGTATGAACTGTATTTCTTTTTCTTCTGCTCCAGTCAATGCAATTGTCTGTCCAACCCTTGCTATTGATCAAGCAGCCATATATTTCACTAGTGACTAGGTCTACAAGTTGAAACTTCAGAAATATGAGGCACCTGAAGAAGCTGCTGGGGCCACGTTGCAAGTGAAGCAATGTACGGATGAGATCTCCTTTGGGAACAGAGTGTTAATTGCAAAGGCATTGGTAACTCTTTCTTATTTGTGCATAGAAATTTCCACTCAGGTGAACAGCCAGGAAGGAGGTCAGGGTGCTGCTCTTAGAGGGCACAGATGGTGGAGACACATGCCTCTCTGTTCACCTCTGATAGGGTGACCCAGTGGCCACAGGGTGGATGATAACATTACATCTGGTGAACTAAGCCAAGGCTGCACGAGGGTCTGGCCATGTTCCTCCTTCTCAGGTCACCTCTCAGAGTACCAGATTCCCCATGGTGTCCTGAGCAGGAGGACACCAAGAGCCCATGAAGTGATGATGAAGGGAAAAAGCACTGTTGCCTTCCTTGCCTGGAGCTTTTCTGAGAGCGAGTCCCCTCACCCAGTGGACACTATCCCTGTGGAATCTCATGGGAAGTGTTGAGTGTTGAATGAGGGAGAGAAATATTCCGAGGCCCTCTGTCAGGATGAGGGGATGCTGGCTGTGTCTTTGTCACCTTCTACACAGCCAAGGCCCACTCCTTGCACCCCATGCACTATTCTACTTAACCCCCATGACCCTCCTCTTTGTCATGGCCAATGAGTAGAAACCCCACTTGTTATGTCTCCTGTGGCCACTTGTGAAACACTTAAATTATGTCTTTTTCAAGAAAGCAGATATTTAAAGTTATCTCTCAATCCATCTACCACTGGATTTAGGTCTTGAGGTTCAGCTGAAAATGCCCATAGAAGCTGGATCCTCAATGCTGAGAAGTCCATGTGCCATCAGGTTGAATCTCCACACCCCAAGGCTGTGAATCTCCTGAAAGCAGTACTTCCTATGTCCTCTCCCACCCCTGTCCCCATCTGACAACACTGTGTCCCATTTGGAGCGAAATAGTAGAGTCATCTGTCCCAGGACATCAGAGAAAATAAATCCTGAGCTGCTCTATCCAAACTTTCACCCCCATCCTCCCAGAGAAACCTGAGTCCTAACCTTGGGTGACCTCAGGGTTTATCTGCTGGACTATGGAAATGGATCTTTCCAGACTTGCATGGTCTGTTGTAACTGTATGAAGTCTTTTTAGTTTCCTTGCACACTAGGGTCCTGCTGGTAACTTCTGTTTGCCTTTTGTTGGCTGAAATTTCGTTGATATTTTGGTGTAAAAAACAGTGTGTGTTAGCATGTCATTTCCAGGAGCAGCATGAATTGATCTCTCTTTTCTTTCTTTCTTTTTCTGTTTCAGTCTAAAGTATTGTTCAAGTGTGGTTACCATGATTTATCAAAACTTCTGTTATAGCACCTCTGTCTTTCAATGGTCACCTGCTCTTTCCTGGAAAATGTAAAGGTTTCAACATCTTGCTTCAATAAATTATTTGCCCTGTACTTCTCTACCTGTCTTGTCATTATCCAACAGTCTTGACCTCGAGTTGGGGTGGTTTTCAACATGAAGTGGCCATTGTGTGTTGTCACTAGTAAATTTCAGAGACTCAACTTCCAGTTAACCATGGCAGCCTGAGGTACTGGGATCAGAAGAGGACAGATTTGTCACAAATCATCCTACACTACATTACAGATTTCCCATTTATTTTGCCATGAGCGAAAAGAATGGTGAGGGTAAAAAGCAACTAAAATGCTCCTGCTACTCATCTTTACTGAGTGATAGTTGGAGCCTAACTGTCTGGCCAGACAGGTAGTTCCCAATCAGAAGCATCACTAATATTTTGTCTTCATCCTAACCACAACCAACCTGCTTGGTTTTCACCTCTTTATTGTGGTTTCAATCCTATCAACTTTCCGGTATAATTTGTTGTCATCCATCTCTCAATTTCAGCGAATCCCTAGCGTTTAACCTTTGGTTAACTCTTTTTTACTCTGCACACTCACTTGGCTCATTGATGTCTACGCCACTCACCAACACCTCAGGTTAATACTTCCTCCCTCAAATTCTCCGAAGAGCTCCAGACACAAGCATCCAGTTGCCATCTGGACAACTCCCTTCAAGCACTCCACAGTTATTTCTGAAGGAATATATAAAATTGAACACATTTCCTGCCCACAACCTACTCCTCTTGAATGTGGCCCTCACATCCAGGCTAATGGACCAACAGCCCAATGAGGGACTTGATTCACAAAATTTGGATACATCATAGGTTCTGCGTTAGTTTCCAGTGGCTGCTCTAACGCACTACCAAGTGGTGGCTTAAATCAGCGTCTTTTCTCAAAGTTTGGAGGATAGAAGTTGAAAATATGTACCATTCTGCCAAAATCATTATGTTATGAGGGCAATGCTCCCTTTGGAAAGTTGAGCTGCAAATATCCTGGGTAATTCCAGCTTTGACGGCTGACAGTGTATCTTGTCTTGTGTCCACATCACTCCCATCTCTGCTCTGTGATGCCAGATTGCTTTCTCCTTTTCTGAGCGTGTTAAGTTTTTCTCTGCCTAAATCATGTAAAATATATGGGATTGCATTTAGAGTACACCAGAAAATTCAGGTTAATCTCCCCATTTCACAATCTGTAACTTTATCACATCTGCAAAGTCCTTTCTTGCTGAGAAAGAATAACATTACGAGTACCAGGGATGAGAATGCGAATATTTGGTGGGGTTTTGTGAGCTTACTGTAGTTCATCTCCCTCCCGACAGCTAAGAGTCCACTAAATTGTGCCCACTGCACTGCCACAGCATGTCACTTCTGAACATCCTCTCCTTTCCATCCCCACAGCCACCAGCACTGTCTAGTCCTAGTCTTTCCTGGCTTTCTCAAGAGTCTCCTAAATGGTCTCCTGGGCTCTGAGATACCTTCCTTCAATACCCTGTCCTCATTGATACCAAAGCGATCCTCCTAAAATTGAAATGTGACCCTGATCTCACTTCAACCACCCTGAAATACTAGTGGGCACATGTTTCCAAGTGTTTCAAGTAGGAGGACATTATTAATTCTAAACTCACCCTCCAATTATTCATAGTAGGTACTTTTATACAACCTCTTGATTGAGAAATGGAGGATAACAGTTATCTACTATTATCAATGATCAGCAATGTTTTTACAGTACATATGTATTTTTAATCACATCAAGAAGTACATTCACTGAAATTAGTCCTTATTCTGTGAAATACATCATGTATTTGGTCCACATGCTATTATTGGTGGATCCAAAGATTCATGGAACTCTTGCAACACCCTGAGAACCCCAGATTGGAGTCACTGCTGAGGGTCAAGCCTCACTGATAGCATTGCATGTAAAGACTTCCAAGACCCCATCACTGGGCACACCTCCGACCTCATCTCTCACCCACAAAGGATTCTGTGCTCAGCCTTAGTGGTCTATTTGCTATTCACTTATGCATCAGGATGAGTCACACCCTTGCACCATGTCTGTGGTGTCCCCTTTTGCCTCTATTCTCCTGTGCCTTCCCTGCAGAGGACAGCTGACATCTACGTGTAGTGTCACATTTCCTGTCTGCTCCTCTGTGAGGTCTTCTTTGATTCTCATATTCTAAAATAAAATAAACCTTTGTTCTTGGTTCCTTGGTAGAAGATTATCTTTCCGTAGATGTGTGGTTTTATTTCGACAAAGTAACTGAGAACATACAATGGAGAAAGGAAAGTCTTTTCAATAAATGGTGTTTGAAACACTGGACAGCCACATGCAAAAGGATGAAAGCATACCAGTATCTTGCACCATACACAAAAATTAACTCAAAATGGATTAAAGATTTGAATGTAAGACCTGAAATCATAAAACTCCTAGAAGAAAATACAGGCAGTACACTCTTTGACATTGGCCTTAGCAACATCTTTTCAAATACTTTGTATATACTCGGGCAAGGGGAACAAAAGAAAAAGTCAAAAACTGGATTACATCTGACTAAGAAGCTTCTGCAAAGTGAAAGAAACCAAGAACAAAATGAAAAGACAACCCACCAACTGGGAGAAAATTTTTTCAAATCACTTGTGCAACAAGGGATTGATCTCCTAAATATATAAATAACTCATACAACTCAACAACAACAAACAAACAACCTGATCAAAAAATGGGCAGAGGATATGAACAGACATTTTTCCAAAGAAGATATACAGGTGGCCAACAGACACATGAAATGATGTCCAAAATCATTCATTGTTAGTGCTGTTCAACCTTGGTTCTGTGTTAGAATTAACTGGGAAGATTTCAAAAGCAAATGATGCCCAGACCCCAGTCCAGGAGAAATACATTGGTGTCTTTGCAAATAGAATGGATATAGTCCCCATTTCATCGTCTCCGTCTCCTACAGGGGGAGCCATCTAGTGAATAGGGAAGAGGATCAGACTCTCCATAAGAGTCAGAGAACCCCCAACATCACCAAGGAGTTCACCTTGACATTAGACAGGACTGGAAGACACAGGAGTCATACTAAAAATTCAGAGGCTCCAATCTATAATTGTATATGAATATAATTCTATATGCAGTCAACTATCATTTAAGCATGAAGACAAATAAAGATATTTCAGATGTGCAAATCTTCAAAAGTTTTATCTCCAATGAGTTTTTTCTTCAAAGTTATCAGAGGATATGATCTACCAAAAAGAAGGAGCAGATGAAGAAAGATAAGGCATGGTATCCAGTAAACACAGGATATAACTTATGTTTGTATAGAAGAATCAGGAGAGAACTGTACAAAACAATATTTAGAACATGTCAATACCAGGAGACACAGTGAGGAAGTTGTAGACAAGCATGAGTTGATGTGGCATGGATCGAAGTGGACAGGGGTCTAGTGCTTTTCATTGGAGCTGTTTTTCAATATTTTCCTTTTGAACAATGCTCCTATATTACGATTTTGTTTTATTTTTTACTATATCACTATTTTAAAATAAAAAATTTTGAAAGTATACGAAGTTGTAAGACAGAAATGAAAAGGGAGGACAGGATAGTCAAAAAGGGGAAAAATGAGCAGGAGGAAAATTTTACAAAGAATAGGTTATTTGCTGCAAATGATCTGAGGTCAACTTGGAATCTACACAGTGCCAAACTTAGGAGAAACTTTATGTATTTTGATGAAAGAATTCATGAATTACCTTAAGGAATTAATTAATTATGTTAAATGACATGACATGAGACAGAGAATTGAAGAAAGAGGTGAGGTATATCACTGAGAATGAGATTCTACCATAGAAATTAAAGACCTATAGAAATTCAAAGATGAACAAAGCTCTTATGAACTATGCATTCTCCAGGAAGGAAGACTTTGTGAGGAGGTGATGACTGATGGATCTTGAAGGACAAACTGGATGAGGATGACAGAACAGAGAAAATACGGGGAGCATCCATGCAGAGGCATTGTCATAAAACTGAGATCTGCACACTAAAGGATACAGATGCCCACATTCCTGCCAGCGTCTGTCTGCACTGAAGCTCCACTCACTGTCCACTGTGTGACTACCTTGCTCTACTGTCCTTTCACCAGAATGGCCAATGCTCTTAGATATTTCTCTATGACATGGTGTCCCAACCATGGCTTTACTGACATTAGAGGCTAAAGAATTCTTTTGTGAGTGAATGCCCTGAGCACACAGGTTGTTTAGCAGCATCCCTGGTCTCTACCCACTTCATGCCAATAGGACACCACCCACACTGTGGAGACACCACAAACATCACTAGACATTGACAACGTCCACGGATGTTGGTGGGATGAAGGAGCACATCAGACACAGGAGAGCTTCACTGCTCTAGCAATGGAAATACTTTATATGAGGTCCCCCCCACATCCCTTGTAATGCCCCTAATGACCAGAGATTCAAAATTGTGCATGCTGACGTTTAGCAAGAAAATGTGGGCTTGCAGTGGAGGGAAAATCAGCAACAAATGGAGAAGATAATGGTGTAGTTATCTAACGAACCATACAAACTGTCAGATGTGTATGGGATTAAATATTTAACCACACATTTTTGGAAATGTCAATTTGTGTAAAGTTCAAGGTTTTGGCAAACAAACCAAGGAGAATTACCGAGGGCTGAAACTTGATCCTGACTCTGCTTCAAAATCCGGCTCACTGACTGAAGAAATTAGAAGGATTGGGTTATATTGGGTCAAAGTATTGGTTGCTCCTGGGGATTATGGAGACTGAAGTGGCCCTGTCCTTGGAGGCATGCACTCCAACTTCCTCCTCTCCTCACCTGTCCCCTCTCTGTTGTGGCTCCAAATTCCTCATCCAGAAATAAAAAAGGTGGAGTTAGAACCATGATGACACGCTGATGTCTGCTTTTAGTGTTGGCTTAGAGCCTTGCCTTTACTAATGATTCTAATTTAAATGAGCTTCTCTCTCTAAATAGGTGGAATAATAAAACGTCATATAATCTGTGAAATCTTTGTAAAAACTCAAAATCTGTCCTGAAAGGCAGATACAAAAAAATTAATTAAGCACCTACTGTATCCCTGTCATCACGCAAAGAGCAGAGGTGCACAGGCCATGCCCTCAATGAGCATGAACAGGGAGAAGGGTGCCTGGGATAACGTCCTAGGATGTCAGGAGAGAGGTGCACATGGAAAGACATAGGGTCCTTGGAAGGAAGACAGCTCTGAAAATTCAGGGGCCAGGAAAGGGCCTGAGAAATGGGCTGTCTTTTATGTGGCATTGAGAGTGAATAAGGAGTTTCAGTTCAGTGGTACTGAGGCTACGACAGTGGGGAAAGGGAACAAAGGCTTCAAGCAGAAACTGAGGGGCCTGCATAGCAATCTACTTGGGGTTCACATCCTCAGTTGTGGGAATCAAGGTCACAAGGATCCATCTGAGCTCTATAGTGAAGGTCCATAAGGCTCAAAATCAGGAGGTCAATAGCGTCTGGAGCTGTCTTTCCAGCCAGAACACCTGGCTCCTTATCCAGACTCCACCTCCCACTAGCTGTCCTGTCATGACCTGTCTTGTCTCATTGTGTGCAGCTGGGGAGAAATAGTATGCTCAACTCATGGGGAGGGAGACTACACATGTCAGTTCACTCGGAGAATCCTGGTTTATGTTGTTGTTTCATCATTCTGATCACTTAGTGACCTGTTTCACCCTCCAGAGTACCCTAGTTAGACCAATAAGTTCCATCATCGTCCTACTCACTGGGTTGTTGTTGTTAAGATTAAAAGTTGTTTTCACTAGTGCCCTGCATCAAGTAAGTGCTATATAATTCTTTTCCATTCATCTTTTGTTGAATTGTGAAAACAAGTAAGAGACGGTTGGTGCTGGATATTGAGCAGATGAGAAAGCCAAAAGAATGTAGAATGTGTTTGAGAAGAAGCGATATGTAAATTCTATCTCCATAAAACAATTTAAAGATGGATTCAGAGAGGATTCTGGAAAGATGGTGGCCTAGGAGGACTCTGAATTCACCTCCTCCCATGGATAGAACAAATCTACAACAACTTGTGGAACAGTTTCCTCAGAGAGATCTGGAAACTGGACACAAATATCACCCACAACAAAGGACAACACTGATAGGGTGGAAGAGGCAGAAATACACCTCTGCTGAGGAAAGGAAGGCATCCTAACAGCGGTGCTTCATGGCCAGGAGCAATCTTAAATGTGTGAAACTTTCCTGGAGGTGTGGGGGCATCTGAGCAGGGAATGTATGCCGCAATAGGTATCCCGGCCTTTAGATTCAGCACAACTGGGATGAGAACCCATACTTCCTATCTTGCTGGTTTTGAACCAGGAGGTAATATCTGCAGAAAATCTATCCAAAGTCTGAGAAAGAAAAACCTACTCTTAAAGGGCCCATGCATAGATTCACCTGTTCTGGAGACCAACACAAAAATACTAGAAAGAAATGTGCATAGTGCAATGGAAAAGAGACTCACTTACCAAGCTCAGAGTGCATCTCAGAGAGGCAAGAGTCAGCAGCACCAACGCCCCGGACAGCCATTATTGTGACCTAGTTCAGACATGCTGACATGTGCCCTGACAAATGCTGTTGGATTCCTTCCTATAGCCTGTTAGCACAGAGATTTGTCCTGCCCACTAGAGCACCAATTTAATTGAGCATGGCCAGGACAGGCAGCCTGCCCCAGGGACAGCCCCATCCACCAGCAAACCCATGGGAACTTGTGGGGCCCTGTAGTTGTGGTGTGTGGGACCTCTACAGCAGGGGTGCATTGGTCTGTCATGGCAGGACAGCCTTGCACTGGCAGGGTGTGTGAGTCTTTGAGTGGTGGAGCATATCAGCCACAGCAGGCTTTTGTTGCTGGGCATCTCAAACAGCCACACAAGGTATCTGCCCTGTCCTCCATCACTTGAAATGATTGTGGGTGGCCACTCCTGGGCCCAGCCCCACACATCTGTGCTCCTGGGAAATCTGACAACGGTGCTTTGCAGCAGGCAGCTTCAAAGAATGCCTTCAGCCATTGTGAGAACCTGAGCCTAGCAACCGGACACACTGGGGGCTTGATTCAGGAAAAGAGCAGTAGTAGTGTGCTGTTAGACTTTGCAGCCACCTGTGCCAGGGCTTGCCTTATCTGATAAAGTGACTAAAATGACTGTAGCAGCCCCACACAGCTGAACTTTACAACCAGGGGGCCAGCCTAGCCAACCCATGCATCTGCCACAAGAGTACCCCACCACAACAGAAGGGTAGACACAGTCCACACAGGGGCCACTCCTGATGCATTTGGAATGGGTAACAAGAGGTAAACAAATTGCTGGGCCCCATCAGACATCTCTGATATAAGGCTACATTTCCACAATTGTGAAACACAGCTGATCTACCTAATACATAGATATAGGCACAGAGAAATAGGCAAAATCAGAGACCAAGGTGTATGTTACAAACAAGGGAACAGAACAAATCCTCAGAAACAGAAATAAATGAACAAAGGTAAACTAGCTGATAAAGAGTACAAACTAATAGTCATAAGGATGCTCACTGGTCACAGGAGAAGAATAGGTGAACACAATGAGAACTTCAATGAAGAGTTGAAAAATATAAAAACAACCAATAAGAACTGAAGAATTCAATAATGGAAATGAAAAATTCTCTAGAGGGAATCAACAGCAGAGTAGTGACACCAAAGAACAGATCAGCGCTTTGGATAAAAGAGTAGAGGATGTCGCCCAAGCTGAACAACAACAAAAAGAATGAAAAAGAAGTAGAAATGTTTAAAGGACCTCTGGGGCAACATCAAGCATACTAACGTCTATATTGTAGGTGTCCCAGAGGGTGAAGAGACAGACAAAGAGGCAGAGAACCTATCTGAAGAAATAATGGCTGAAAACTTGCCTAACCTGAGGAAGGAAACAGACATCCATGCATAGGAACCATAGACAGCACCAAACAAGATGAACCCAAAGAGGCCCACATCAAGACACATCGTAATTAAAACACCAATAGTTAAAGAAAGAGAGAGAATCCTAAAAACTATAGGAGAAAGGCAACAAGTTACACACAAAGGAAATTTCGTAAGCTTTTCAGCTTACTTCTCACCAGAAACCTTACAGGCCAGAAAGGAGTGGCAAGATATACTCAAAGTGCCAAAGAAAAAACCTAGAGCCAAAAATACTCTACCTGACAACGTTATCATTTAGAATGGAAGGAGAGATAAAGAGTTTTCCAGAGAAACAAAAACTAAAGGAGTTCATCACCAATAAACAAAAACTAAAGGAGTTCATCACCTGCCTAACCCTGTTAAAGGGACTTATTTAAGTGGAAAGAGGAAGATCACTGTCTGGCCACATGCCCAGCTGCTAGCAGTGTGGGATATGTTGTGGAGAGACCAAAGAAATGAACTGGAGATGGTGGACAAGACTTTAGGTTTATTTGCTCTTACTTACAGGGAATGTTCAGGAGTTGCCAGCTGGACGTTGCTGAGCACATGCATCCAGTACTGTGAACAGAGGGGGTTGCTTATATAGGCAGGGGAACAAAAGGGATTGTCCTCACAGTGCCAACATCCAAGGGTCAGTGGCTTACGTGGAAGAGCTTTGTGTGCCCTCAAGGCATGATGTTCTTTGAGAGAAACAGTTACAGTAGCAGGTGGTTGGCATCTTGTCCAGAAGGGGGCCAGAAAGACACCTGGTTGTTATAGGGCACATATGTCTATGCTGTGCAAGCATAACCCTACACTCCACCTGAATGTGTCTGATTGGCCCTCACAATCTTATTGTGCCATTCTTCCATGGATCCTCTTGGGTCAGACACGTAGAAGAGCATTGTAACCACATACCACAACAGCAACAGAGGGCACAGCAAGAAAATAACAGCAATAACAAAAAGGCAAGAATGCTAAAGAACACTTTTCACCATAGTAACCCTGTGGTCAGAGAGAGAGGCAGCTCACCGCATACGCAGCAGTTGGAGTGATTTTATAAGTCAGCAACAGTGTGTGTCCAACCAGCAAAGGTTGGCAGACATTGTCCTAAGGATGGAATTAAGATATTTAATTTCTTCAATGATCCAGTGGTTGTTCAGTGGCATGTTGTTTAGTCTCCACATCTTTGTTTTTTTCCCAGCTTTTTTCTAGTTTCATAGCATTATGTTTGGAGAATATACTTGATATGATTTCAATGTACTTAAATATTGATGGTTGCCTTGTTTCCCAACATATGGTCTATCTTTGAGAATGCTCCATGTGCACTTTGAGAAGAATGTGTATTTGCTTGTTTTGGATGAAGTGTTCTCCATATATCTATAAAGTCCATCTGGTCTAGCGTTTTGTTTAATTCCTCTATTTCCTTGTTGGCTTTCTGTCTGGATGATCTATCCACTGACGTAAGATGGGTGTTGAGGTCCCTCACTATTATTGTGGTGGTGTTAATGTATCCTTTTAGATTTGCTAGTAGTTGCTTTATGTACTTTGGTGTTCCTGTGTTGGGTTCATAAATGTTTATAAGTGTTATGTGTTCTTGGAGGAGTGTCCCTTTTTATCATTATATACTGCTCCTCTTTGTCTCTCATTGTCCTTTTTATCTTGAAGTCTCCTTTCTCAGATATAAGTGACAGCACCTTCTTTCTTTTGTTTGCCATTAGCTCGGAGTATCATCTTCCATCCCTTCACTCTGAGCCTGTGTTTGTCCTTGGAGCTGAGATGTGTTTCCTGGAGGCGTGATATTCTTGGGTCTTGTTTTTTAATCGATCCCTCCAGTCTGTTTCTTTGATTGGAGAATTCAATCCATTTACATTTAGAGTGATTATTGATATATGGGGGCTTAATGCTGCCTTTTTATCAGTTATTTTCCAGTCCTTCTGCATATCCTTTGTTTCTCGTAATTTGTATTTCGAACTACCAATTCAGTCAGGTAGTTTTATATGATGGTTTTCTTAGTTTTCTCTTTATTTATCATTTGTGTCTCTGTTCTAATTATTTGTTTAGTGGTTATCTGTGTGTGTATAAAAATCTCGTAGGTAAGATAGTGCATTTTCTGATAGCCTCTTATTTCTTTGTACTAAGCCGATTCCATCTCTTTCCTCTTCCCCTTCTAAGTTATTATTGTCGTATCTTATTCCATTTTGTGTTGTGGGTTTGTGGTTAAAATGACGAGATTGTATTGATTTTAGGTGTTTTCCTTCATTTTAACTTTAGTGTTATAATTAAGTGTTTGCTAACCTGTTCTGATAGCTGCAATTCTCTGATTTTGCCTACCTATTTATCTCCTTGCTCAGGGCTTTGTAAACATTTTCTTTTCTTTTTTTTTCAGGTATGAAGGCTTTCTTGAGGATTTCTTGTAGTAGGGGGGTCTTGTGGCCATGAACTCCTTTAGTTCATCTGGTGGAGTTTTTATTTCTCCATCATATCTGAAGGATATTTTCACTGGGTAGAATATTCTTGGCTGAAAGTTTTTGTCTTTCATGATTTTGAATATATCCTTCCACCCTCTTCTAGCCTGTAAGGTTTCTGCTGAGAAATCTGCTGAAATCCTGAAAGGGGTTCCTATGTAAGTTATTTTCTTCTGCCTTGCTGCCCTTAGTATTTTTCTTTGTCATTGACTTCTGCCAGCTTTGTTACTAGAAGTCTTGGAGAAGGTCTTTTTTCATTGATACAGTAAGGAGATCTGTTGGCTTCTTTCACTTGTATTTCCAGCTCTTTCTCCAAGTTTGCGAAGTTCTCAGCTATTACTTCTTTGAATAAGCTTTCTGCTCCATTCTCCTTCTCTTCTCCCTCTTGAATACCTATAATCCTTATATTGCCTTTCCTAATTGAGTCAAATATTTCTTGGAGAATTTCTTCATTTCTTTTTCATCTTAAATCTCTTTCCTCCTTCATCTGATGCATTCCCATATTTTTGTACTCAAGAGTACTGATTCATTCCTCCATCATATCAATTCTATTGTTCAAGGAGTCTAGGTTTTTCTTTATTGGTTGCAGAATCATGTGTTGGTATGGTCAGCCTGTGGTTGTAGACCAGGATGGCAATACCACACCACTTTTCTAGTGAGTTGGGTGCCGTAGGGTGGAAGATAATGGAGGAACAATGACTCACCAGAGGGAAAGGATGAAAGTGCCTTGAGGAATTGGGGGCCCTGAATTAGTAAGCTTGGAGGTTTTTGGTGGCCTTCCCATGATAAAGGATGTTACTATAATACCCTGTTATAAGCCTTTTCTCCAAGGGGCTAAGAGATTGTGCCTTCAGGACCCCATCTGTCATTCCTGGGGCCAAATGACCACATGGGTCATGGCAGAGATTTCCTGTGGCTGAGGCAAAAGCAAATTGTTCTGAGTGCCCATTTGTAGTTGTAGAGTTTCTGCTTGGTGGGCTCTTGTCTGTAGATGTCTCATCAACTGGGCTAGAGTCCTTTATCTTTTATGTCCAGTCTTCATGTGTAGCCTGTCTACCACTGTCTCAATGGGTACTTCTTCCAGGAGTCGAGTCCAGGCTAATTTGTCTGCTTGTTGGTTTCCTGGTGTTGTTGTTGCCTGATGTGAAGACACATGATAACCATTATCATCACTCCTTGGACCTACTACCAGATATCATCCCAGAGTTCTGCCCCCCACAACAGGTGATGATTGATGGTCCATTTTCTTCATGTCCATTGAGCCACCCACAGGGGGAACCCCTTATAGGTTTACCAACTCTCCATAGACAGACATATTGGATTGGGTTCTCAAGTAAGTACCATCCAGGCAGCCCACAACTTGGTCCATCCACTACTGTACCCAGAGCCAGAATCCAATCATGTGCTGTTGCTTGATAGTGGGATGGCCACTGTTATCCAGTGGGGGAGGTTGCCCCTTGCAGGGCCACCCATATACTGAGACTCTGCTGGGATTAGTCCTTCTCTGTCCCGTACATTCAGCAGGATTTCAGGTGTGGGCACTTCATCCAAAGCTATTGTTTATTCTGTGGTATCTCTTACTGGCCATCCTGCAATGGGCAGATGGGTACAGACTGTGACTGGTAGGGAACAGTTCATGGGCTCCACTTGTTGGAGGGCCAAGTAAGCAGCACATAATTGTAGTTGCAGGGCGCTATATCTTTCATCCTCTTTCCACAATAAGTACCAGAAGCCAAGGAGAGCTTGCTTATTGCCTTGCCTCTGCCAGAGACCCCACCCAAACCCCTCTGTGTAACTGGAAACATCCAATTCACACAGTTGTCTATGTGTTAAAACACCCAAGAACTGAATTTGTTTTACTTCTATTTTGGTTTGGGTGAAGGCCTCCTGCTTGGTAGCCCCCCCCCTCCAATCTCAAATAATACTCTTGCAGCAACTTATAAAGAGGACAGGATGGTTGGGCTACATGAGGAATGAAAGGGCACAAGTAGCCTAATAATCCCAGAGAAGTCTGTAGTTGTTTTGGCATGTTTGGTATAGGGAAAGCCTGTGTCTTATCTGTAACAGCAGCGGGAACCTCTTTGTCTTACCTGACCAGAAAATTCCCAAGTAATGACAGGTAGCCCAGGCCCTTGCAGTTTTTTGTTATTTACCACACATCCTTGTTGGTGTAGGTGGGTGAGGAGGGAGTGGGAGGCTTCCTGGAAGTCTTAAAAGGACTCAGAGGTTAACATGACATCATCAATATAATAAAACAATGCAACAAGAGGGGTTTGTTTCCACCCAAGATTACCTGGTGGGAGAGATGTAGGAATGGGAAACTCAGAGACATTTCTTTAATCTTGCAGTGCTCTCCAGGCAGTGGCATTGGTAGCTTGGAGACACCATATCTGCAGCTCTAGCAGAATCAGCTTCACCTTTACTGTACCCCCACCATAACCGTCTATGACAGAAAGGGCTCCATCAAAAGAGATGGATTTCCATGCATCAGAGTGCATTCTGCTTCTGTATCTAGTAATGCTAAGACTGTTATTTCCACATGTGACTTCTGGTCCTCCGATACCCAAGCTACCTGAACAGTGTTGCAGAAGTAGTTTTGGGTCCCTTGGCCTTCCCCCTAATTGAGGGGGCTGGGGTGTTCCCAGGCTGTAGCCAGAGGCACTTGCGGGTTTGGGGTGCTCTGTGGGTGTCCTTGTGAATATTTGTTTTGGCTCCACTTCAGCTTCTTCCACAAAGCCACCAGAACACCGTTTGGTTTCTTATGCATTTTTTCCAGAGGGATGCCTGCTGCCACCAGGTTGTACTGCATCTATCTATGTGTTACTCTAAAAGGGTGGTGTCTGACCTGTGGTGGTTTTAGCTTCTTTGCTTCCTCTTTATTTGGGGGGTCTGGTAGCCTGCACTCCACTTCACCTGACCTTATCCATCTCCCCAACGTTGGTGGTCACTTGGGACATGTGGGACACCAGTTGACCTACCAAGAGGCTTAGGATAGAAACTAAAGCCCTGTATCATTGGCTCAGAGCTATCTGTAACATGGTGTCTTTTATTCCTTCTGTGACTAGTTCATTATCAGGCCTTCAATAATGTTTGGAATAAACCTTATGTTTCATGCCTAGTTCCATTAACAGATCTTGTAATTCTTCCATGGTATACCACCATAGGTGAGGTATGGGTATGTCCCCCTTATTAGGCCATGCTCCCTTATAGGCAGCATTAGCCAAGTCAAGAGGGAGACGACTTGATCTTTGCTCATCTCCACCACTAACAGCAAAATACCTGCTGTTCCAGTGTCCCAGAGTCACAACAGACACCCTGGGAGGAATACAGGTTATGGAGGCCACTCAGAGCTCTCCAGCCTGGTGCATGTGAGATGTGGTGTCACATGCTGCAGCAATCACTTGGCTTGCACTCCTGTGGGAGAGAGCACTTCCTCCTGCAACTGCCTTACTTTTGCTGTTGCTTCTATCTCAGCTTCTGTTGTGAGCCATCCCACAATGAGAAGGGGACACCCCATGGCTGTAGCAACTGCCTGGCCTTCAGGTTTCTTTTTCCCTTCATTTATCATACCCACAACTTCTGCTGCTTCAGTTGTGAGCCATCCCACAGTGAGGAGGGGCCACCCCACAGAAGTGGCAACTGCTGGGCTTATGATATCTTCTTTCCTACATATATTGTGCCCAGGAATTCCACTATGGTGTCGACCAGCCCCTATATCAAGAACACCAGCCCAGCTGTCTGGTGGCTTTGTGGAAGAAGCTGAAGTGGAGCCAAAACAAATATTCACAAGGACACCCACAACCCATATTGAGGACACCAACCAATCCAAGATTTCTCTTGTAGATTTCCCCTTCCTGTTACCCATAATCTCAGTGCTCATGGGAGTTACAATGTTCTTCTGCCTGATTCATCAATAGTCTGGTGCATGCACAGTCATGTGAGCAATGTGACATAGGTTGCAGAGAGACCAAAGGAATGACCTGAAGATAGCATAGGAGGCATATACGTTTATTCAGTCTACTGGGGAATGTTCTGGAGCAGCCACTTGGATGGAATTGTGCACCTGCAACTGCTACCATAAACAGAGAGGGGGTGGCTTATATCAGCAGGGGAACAAAATTCCTTGTGCTTTCCAGGAGGTGCTGTCCTTGCTTGGTCAGCATCTAAGCATCAGCAGCTCATGTGTAAGAGCTCTGTGTTCCCTCAAAACACGTTGTTTGATAGAAAAAGTTACAATAATAGATGATTGGTGTCCTGCCCAGAAGGGGGCCAGAAAGACACATGGTTGTTATAGGGCACATAGGCTAGTGCTGGGCAAGTGTGACCCTACAACCATGAATTGGAATAAGAAAATTATAAAATAGAAAAAAACTCACTGGTAAAAGCAAATATACAGTAAAGGTAGCAGATCAACCACCTATGAAACTAAAATGAAGGTCAAAAGACAGAACTATTAAAATTGCCTATTTCCATGATAAGAGGATAAGGGATACAGACACACAAAAGAGGTTAATTATAATATCAAAAACATAAAATGAAGGGGGAGGAGGGTAGAAGAGTGGAGCTTTTAGTAAAAGGTCAAACTTAAGAGATCATCAACTTAATTTAGATTGCTATTTATATAGGTTATTATGGATGAACCTCATGATAATCAGAAACTTGAAACTTATAATAAATACCCCCAAATTAAAATAGAGGAACCAAAACATAATACTAAAGAAAGCCATTCAATCACAAGGGAAGAGAGTAAGACAAGAAGAAGGAACAGAGAAAAAATACTAAAACACCCAGAAAAAAGTAACAAAATGGCAATAAGTACATACTTATCAATAGCTACTTTAAATGTCAATGGGCTAAATGCTCCAATCAAAAGACATAAGGTGGCTGAAGGGATAAAAACCAAGACCCATATATATGCTGCATACAAGAGATACACTTCTGACCTAAAGACACTGAAAAACTGAAAGTGAAGGGAAGGAAAAAGATACTCTCTGCAAGTGGAAAGGCAAAGAAAGCTGGGTGTGTGTAGGTGCAATACTTATATCACATAAACAAAAACTGAAATGAGACAAAAAAGGGCACTACACAATGATAAAGGAATCAAGCTACCAAGAAGATATGGCACTTGTAAGTATCTACATACCCAATATGGGAATATTTCAATATATAAAGTAATTATTAACAGACATAATGGGAGAAATTGAGAGTAACACAATAATAGTAGGGGACTTTAACACTTTCCTTACATCAATGGATAAATCACCCAAACAGTAGGTGAGTAAGGAAACATTGTCCTTAAGTGACACATTAGACCAAGTGGACTTAGTAGATACATACAGAACATTCCATTCCCAAACTGCAGAATACACATATTCTTTTTGAGTTCCCACGCAACGCTCTTGAGGATAGGTCACATATTAGGCCATTAAACATGTATCAATAAATTTAAGCAGATGGAAGTAATACCAAGTATCCTTTCTGACCATAGCGGTAAGAAATCAGAAATCAGATACATGAAGAAAACTGGAAAAGCCACAGATATCTGGAGATTAAACAAAATGCTACTGGACAACTATGAGTCAACAAAGAATTCAAGGGAGAAATAAAAAAATACCTGGAGACAAAGGAAAATGAAAATAAAACATACTAAAATTTGTGGGGTACTGCAAAAGAAGTAGTAGGAGGGAAGTTTATAGCAACACAGGCTTTTCTAAAAAAAAAAAGGAGAAAAATCTCACAATCTCATAAACAATCTAACAGGGCACCTAAAGGAAGTAGAAAAAGATGAACAAACAAAGCAAAAAATCAGGAGAAGTGAGGAAATATTAAAAATCCAAGTGGAAATAAAAGCAACAGAGACTAAAAAAAAAAAAAAGAAAAAATCAATCAATGAAACTAAGAGTTGGTTCTTTGAAAAGATGAACAAAACTGACATACTTTTAGCTGGAGTCACCAAGAAAAAAGAGAGGAGGCTCAAATTAGTAAAATCGGAAATGAAAGAGGAGAAATTGCAATGAACACCACAGAAATACAAAGAAGAATAAGAGAATAGTACAAAGAGCTATACACCAATAAATTGGATAACGTAGAAGAAATGGATAAATTCTTTGGATCATACAACCTCCAAAAATTGAATCAATAGGAAATAGAGAATCTGAATGGACAAATCAGAGGGAAAGAGATTGAAATAGTAATCAAAACCCCCCCAAAACAAAAATGTCTAGGACCAGTTGGCTTCCCTGGTGAATTCTACTAAACATTGAAGTAAGACTTAATACCTATCCTTCTGAAAGTCTTCCAAAATATTGAAGAGAAGGCTAGTTTCCTAACTCGTTCTATGAAGCCAATATTCGCTTGATACAAAAACCAGAGAATCACAATAAAGAAAAAGAAATTTACAGGCCAACATCAGCTGACGAACACAGAGGCAACAAACCTGAGCGAAATATTAGCCAATGAAATACAAGAACACATCAAAAGGATCATACACCACAATCATGTGGGAGTTATTCCTGGGATGCAGGGATGCTTCAACACCCAGAAATCAACAAATGTTATACACCACATTAACAAAATGAAGAGCAAAAATCACATGATCATCTCAACAGATGCAGAGCAAGCTTTTGACAAGATCCAACATCTGCTTATGATAACTCTGAATAAAATGGGTATAGAAAGAAAGTACCTCAACACATTAAAGATCATATATGACAAACCCACAGTAAACATCATACCCAATGGAGAAAAACTGAAAGACTTTCCTTTGAGAACAGGAATAAAAAAAGGATGCCCACTCTTGACACTCTTATTCAATACAGTCCTGGAAGTTTTAGCCAGAGCACTTAGGCAAGAAAAAGAAATAAAAGGTATCCAAATTGGAAATGAAGTAGTGAAACTGTCGCTATTTGTGGATGGCATGATTCTATATCTAGAAAATCATAAAGAATTCACCAAAAATGACTAGAAATAATCAACTCATACAGTAAAGTTGCAGGGTACAAAATCAACACCCAAATCAGCTGCATTTGTATACATTAACAATGAACCAGCAGAAAGAGAAGTCAAGAATAGAATTCCATTAGCAATAGCAACAAGAAGAATGAAATATCTAGGAACTAACTTAACCAGGGAGGTGAAAGACTTATATACTGAAAACTATAAGACATTTTTGAGAGAAATTGAAGAAGACATAACGAAATGGAAAGATATTCCATGCTCATGGATTGGAAAAATAAATTTAGTCAAAATGTCCGTATTACCTAAAGGAATCTATACATTCAAAGCAATCCCAATCAGATTCCAAATCACACTCTTCAGGGAAATAGAGCAAAGAATCTTAAAAGTTATATAAAACAACAAAAGACCTCGAAAAGCCAAAACAATCCTGAGAAAAGAGAACAAAGCTGGAGATATAACAATCGCTGACTTCAAGATATACTATGAAGCTATAATAATAAAAGCAGTATGGCAGTGGCACAAAAACATACACACAGATCAACTGAACAGAACTGAGGCCCCCAAAATAAAACCCCACGTCTTGGAGAGTTAATCTTTGACAAATGAGCCGAGAACACACTATGGAGAAAGCAAAGTCTCCTTAATAAATGGTGTTGGGAAAACTGGACAGCCACATGCAAAAGGATGAAAGTAGACCATTATCTTACACCATGCACAAAACTTAGGTAAAAATGGATTAAAGACTTGAATTTAAGACCTGAAGTCATAAAACTTCTAGAAGAAAGCAGAGGCAGTATGCTCTTCAACATCAGTCTTAACAGCATATTTTCAAGTACCATGACTGACCAGGCAAAGGAAACAATAGAAAAAAATAAACAAATGGGACTACATCAAACTAAAAAGCCTCTGCACAGCAAAGGAAACCAGCAACAAAACAATCTGTGACAATCTTTCTGAAGGAAAAAAAGGAAGAATGGCAACACATGTTAGCTCAGGGCAATTCTTCCTCACCAAAAAAAAAAAAAAAAAAAAAAAAAAATGTGCAAAAGATCTGAACAGACATTTTTCCAAAGAAGATATACAGATGGCCAACATGCACTTGAAAAGATGTCCAACATTGGTAACTATGAAGGAAATAAAAAAAAAACTACAATGAGATATCACCTCACGCCCATCAGATTGGCTATAATTAACAAGACAAGTTATAACAAGTGTTGGAGGGACTGTTGAGAAAAGGGAACACTCATACACTGCGGGTGGAAATGAAAACTGGTGTAGCCACTATGGAAAAAAGTATGGAGGTTCTTCAAAAATTAAGAATAGAACTACCATATGCTCCAGCTATTCTACATATGGCTATTTATCCAAAGAACATGAAAACAGAAAAACGAAAAGGTATTTTTACCCCTATGTTCATTTCAGCATTGTTCCCAAGAACCAAGACTTGGAAACCACCTAAGTACCCATCAGTAGATGAATTAATGAAGATGTGGTGTATATATATATATACATGCAAATTGGAATACTACTCAGCCAGAAAAAAAGATGAAATCTTGCAGCTTTCATCAAGATGGATCGACCTTGAAGGTATTACACTGAGTGAAATGTCAGATGGGGAACATCAAATACTGTATGACTTCACTCATAAGTGGAAGATAAAACAACCACCACAACAAAACAAACAACACATAGATACAGAGATTACATCGGTGGTCACTAGAGGGGAAGCGGGGAGGGAAGAGGCAGAAAGGGGCAATAGGGCACATGTGTGTGATGACGGATGGTAATTAGTCTTTGGGTGGTGAGCATGATGTACTATACATAGAAATTGAAATATATTGATGCACACCTGAAAATTATATACGTTATAACCCAATATTGCCTCAATAAAAACAAGAGTTAGAAAAATATCAAGTATGCACGGATCAATGCAGTGCTTTATTTTCAAACTTAGGACTTTCATGTCATATTAACATTAACATTAATAATGTTGATATTAGCATTATTATCTCTACATTGTTTAGAGAACGTAAAGTAGAAGCTGTTTTCTGTGGTCTGTAATGGTCTATAAATTTGTCATCCTCCATATAGGTCTTTGAATTGCAAAACCATCTGTAGCTAATAACAATAGTGGTAGTAAAAAGAGTAGCAATACTTTCGATTGCTAAATATGGCCAGACACTGTGCAAACATAATTTACTATATGTAATCTTTGTTACAAATCTAAAAGGTATAAACGACTACATTTCTCGTTATACAATTGAGGCGACTGACTGATAGAAGGGAAGAGACTTGCTCTGAGTTTCTTCATGTTTTTAAAGCCAGAAAGTCTACCAGAAAACATTGGTAGTCTGTGAACGCTAAAGTACCAAGTGATACTTTTAGTTGGGATGCCTAGTAGTGGTGACATATCAGATGGAATGGAGGTTCTTGCAGGTTAAGTTCTGTCTCAGCTGCCCCTTGCACCTGAGTTTCTGATCAAACAAATTCTTCTAGGTGAGCACACCTCACTGTTGTTCTTTTATTTGTCGCGCTTCGATAATATTTTTAGAAAAAGATTATACACGGGGCTGGCCCCGTGGCCGAGTGGTTAAGTTTGTGCGCTCCACTGCAGGTGGCCCAGTGTTTCGTCAGTTCGAATCCTGGGCGTGGACATGGCATTGCTCATCAAACCACGCTGAAGTGGCATCCCACATGCCACAACTAGAGGGACCCACAACTAAGAATATACAGCTATGTACCAGGAGGCTTTGGGGAGAAAAAGGAAAAAAATAAAATCTTAAAAAAAAAAAATTATATAATGACAACACAAAACACTGGCATTGATCTGGAGCACTGGAAACTCCAATGCAGTGGCAATGCAAAATAGTATAGCCACCTTGGAGGGCAGTTTTGAATTTTCTTACAAAACTAAGTATATTCTTACCATGTGATAGAGCAATTGTGTTCTGTGGTATTTACACAGAGGATTTGACAACTTACGTCCACAGGAAAACCTGTACAAAGATATTTAAAGCAGCTTTATTCAAATTGCCAAAACTTGAAAGCAACCAAGATGTCCTCCACTGGTTGAATGGATAAACAAGTTGTGGTACATCAGACTATGGAATATTATTCAGTGCTAAGAAGAAATGGGCTATCAAACCATGAAACGACATAGAGGAATCTAAATTCATGTTACTAAGTGAAAGCCAATCCAAAAAAGGCTACACACTATATGATTCCAGATATATGACATCCTGAAAAAGTTAAATATATGGAGACCGTAGAAGATCAGTGGTTTCCACAGGACAAGGAGGAAAGTAGAATGAGTACACAAAGCACAGAGAATTTTCAGGGCAGAGAAACTATTCTGTATGATACCACAACAGTGATATTGTCATTATATCCCATAGATTTGTCAAACCACATAGAATGTACAACACCAAGAATGAACACTAATGTCAACTATGGGTTTTGGGTGACAATGATATGTCAATGTATGTTCATCATTGGAAGAAATGTACCATCCGATAGGAGATAGTGATAGTGGGGGAAGCTGTGCCTTTGTGGGGGCAGGGGCACTATGAGAACTCTATGCTTTCTGCTCAATTTTGCTGTGGATCTAAAACTGCCCCCAAAAATAAAGTCTACTAAAAAAAGGAGGAATGTATATTGTTCAAACATCCTCTGTAAACAAGGAAAAAAAATCCATACTAGAAAAAGAAAATCAATGAATCTGTCACTACTTATAGATAGGTGATCAGTGATCATGGAAATCAAAGACAATCTATTGAAAAGACTTTTGAAACTCATATGAGTTCATCAAGTTGGTTGAATACAAGATCAGCATGTAAATATCAGTCACTATGGATAAACCAACTATGACTAGTACACAACATAACGGAAATAATGATAAACAAACAATTGTAACAATAACAACAAGAAAAATGTATTGAAATATACCTATTAGAAATATGCACACTTTTAAAGATAACACCAAAACTTTACTCCTTGATAAAACAGGATCTGAATAAATGAAGGCAAACACCTGGTTTTCAAGGAAATAATGGGAACCTTTAACAATGTCAAGGTTTTTCAAAGTATTCTACAAACTCAAATAGCCCCCATCAGAATCCTAGAGGGATAATTGTAGGTTTGTTTTGAATTCTGGACTGCTGTTTGGATCCTTCCAAACTAGCATGCATTCATTTATTGAATAGGAAGGAGGGGGCCAACACTGGGCTCAAACTACCAGGGTTCAGGCTCAGCTGTGGAATTTTCTATTGTGGGGACAACAGCAACTTGCTTACCTCTCAGCCTCAGTTTACTCATGGGTTAAGTAAGGGTGATAAAATAGTACCTACTCGTAGTATTTGTGAAGGGATGAATGAATACAGGAAAGTGGCCTGCACAGTGTGTGGTGATAAATGTCAGCTCTTACACTTATGTAGCAAAAAGGAACAAATCAAACAAAATTAATCATGTCATTCTCAAAGTAAATTGTCAAACTGAGTCTAAGTGTCTCTGCCAATGAGGAAAGTTAATTTATCCTAAATGCTAAACAAAATATGCCTCAGAATTTGTCTCTGTTTCCAATGAGATTTCTCTCATTTAAGCTGACATCACTACTTTTCACTCAATTAATTGTTTTAAGGTCACGTCTATGTGATTTTTTTCTGTAGTTTAAATATAATGAACACTGGCTCTTGGAAGTAAGGGTTTAGTGGGGTGGTGAGTGGGGGTAGATATTATTTATCTCAAGGGACACAGCTTCTATATACTCGTGTCCTCAGCAGGATGCACTGTTCACTAGTGTCCTTTTGGCTGAGGTTGAAATCCCAGGGATTCTCTAGGGCTCACGTCATGAACCTGATGAACATGTATCCAACCTCTTGATTTAGAATCCTTCTTGTTCCAATTTCCAAAAGACAGAAGGCATCTGATTCATCCATCAGAATCTTAATACATACAGAGCATTGACTCTGATTTTGGAAATCTCTTGACTTCGAAGAAGCAATTTAAGGTCTCATTTCATGATACAATTTTTTTCTATATCAAGTAATTTCTATTTCATTGCCTTTAATAAACCCAAAGGAGGACCTAATTTATCCATGGCTGATAAATCATTAAAAATAACTTGGAAGAACTGATGTCAGCATCATGGTGGAGTGAGAGTTTCCCTTTGCTTCTACCCTCTAAATTGCAATCACATAGCCATTGATTGACTCATAGAGGATTCCATACACAGCAAAACAGGATGCCTAAGAGATCCAGGCAGCTATATATCTGAAGATGGTGGACTGTATCCCTGGGAAGCAGAGAAACTATGGAATAAGCCCCCTCCCTTACCCTTGGGGGCAGCAATCCAGGGCAGGGATCCTCACAAAGTGGCCTGCATTATTGTGAGTGGAGGTGAGGGGGGTTTAGAACCATGCACATAAATGCTGATGGGGGTCAGCAGCCCTGCATGCTTTCACATGAAAACCCACGTAGCAACTGTGGTCCCAAATGCACTCGAATACAGAAGCAGTGGCTGGGGTCAGCCACACAAGTGCACACTAACATTCCTCAGGGTGACAATGGTAGTGATGGGCCAGCAGACAGGCAAATGGCTGAGGGATGGAGATAGTAGTGCAGCAGCAGCCCTGTATCATGACTGTCAGTGGAGCAGCAGAGGCAGTGGCCCAACCCATACAACTGCAAGCAGACAGGGTTGGAGCACCCAGACCCCAGGGGCAGCACCCCCAACAACAATCCCACCAGCACCAAGGGCTGCTTACAAGTCCCTGGGTCCATGAGTTCATACTAGCAACAAAAACACCCATGAACACAGCATCCCTTGCAGCTGTGCAACCAGCACCACCAGACAATGGTGGACTAGCAACACAGGTGGTATACAGGCCACTGGCATCTTAGCACATGGAGATCGATGGAGGAACATGAAACCAAGGTGACCAGAACCAAAGTAAGCAAAACCATATTAAAATAAGAGAAGGTGATTAGTACCACAAATGCACCAATAGAGGATCAATTCATCAAACACCAGGAAGAACTACAGTAACATGGCAGAACAGAAGGAAAATGACAACTCCCCAGAATCCAAATAAAGTCACAGAAGTATACAGTCTAACTGACAGATAATTCAAAATAGCAGTCATAAAGAAACTCAGTGAGTTACAAGAAAAGTCAGAAAGACAGTTCGATGATCTCAGGAATAAAATTAATGAACAGAAGGAATACTTCACCAAAGAGACTGAAGCTCTCAAAAAACCAAACAGAAATTCTGGAGCTGAAGAACAAAATTAAAAGGATAAAAAATAATATAGAAAGCATATAAGTAGAACAGACCTTATAGAGGAGAGAATTAATGACTTTGAATATAGAAACATAGAAATGATTCAGGAGGAGGTGAGATAACTAATATTAAAAAAAGAGAAATGCTTCAAGAAATATCCAACTCTATTAGGGAATTAACATAAAGATTATAGGTATCCCAGAGGGAGAAGAGAGAGGGAAAGGAGCAGAGATCTAATTTACAGAAACAGCAGCTGAGAACTTCCTCAATCTGGGGAAAGAACTGGATTTGTAAGTGTATGAAGCTAACAGAACTCCTAATCACATCACTGCAAAAAGACCTTCTTCTAGGCGTATAATATTAAAACTGTCAAAAGTTGAGGACTGGGGGTGGTCCTGTGGTCTATTGGTTAAGTTCAGCATGTTTCACTTTGGTGGCCTGGGTGGGTTCCTGGGTGTATAGCTACACCACACATTGGTGGCCATGCTTTGGCAGCAATTATAAAACATGGAGGAAAGTTGTCTTAGATGTTAACTCAAGGTGAATCTTCTTCAGGCAAAAAGAGGGCAATTGGAAACAGAAGTTAGTTGGAGGCGAGTCTTCCTCAGTAGAAAAAAAGTTAATGACAGAGACAAAATATTAAGGGCAGCAAAACAGAAGAAAATGCCATATGTAGGAACTCCTATCAGAATTTCTGTGGATTTCTCAGCAGAATCCTCAGAGGCTAGGAGAGAATGGAATGATATACTCAACATACCAAAAGACAAAAACTATTGGCCAATAATATTTTTTCCAGTGAAATTATCCTTCAGATATAATGGAGAAGTAAAAGCTTTCCCAGAAAGTGAAAGCAGAGAAAGTTCATTGCTCTAGATCTACCCTACAAGAAATGTTGAAGGGAGCTCTCCTATCTGAAACAAAAGACAAATGTTTAGAAAGCTTTGAACAAGGAGAAAAATAGACAGACAAAGTTAGAAAATTGAGTCTCTATATCAGAAGGTTAACAAACAATTATAACACAAAGGATAAAAGGAAAGAAAGCCTCAAAAGTACCCACAAACACTTTAATTTGGTCACAAACTCACAAAAGGAAACAGAATAACTTGTGACAAGAAAAACATAGAAGGGGAAGAGGAAAGGGATGGAAACTGCATAGGCTGATGGTGATAAGAGGGTATTGAAAGAAGGACTATCTCATCTATGAGATCTCTTTTACAAACCTCATGGTAACCACCAAACAAAAAATCAGAGCTGAGTCACAAGTCATAAATAAAGAGAAAACTGAGAAAACCATCACAGTAAACCACCCACTGGAAACGGTAGAAAGAAATAAAGGCAAAAGAAACAATGGAAATATAGAACAACCAGAAAACAAGAGATAGAATGGTAGTAGTAAGCTCTCATATATCAATCATCACTGTAAATGTAAATGGATTGAAGTCACCAATCAAAAGACACAGAATGGCTGGATGGATTCAAACACAAGACCCAAGAATATTCTGCCTCCAGGAAACATATCTCAGCTCGAAAGACAAACCTAGGCTCAGAGTGAAGGGATGGAAGGTGATACTCCCAGGAAATGGCAAGAAAAAGAAAGCAGGTGTAGACACACTTATATCAGACAAAGGAAACTTCAAGATAAAAAAATAATGAGACACAAATATGGGAATTATATAATGATAACAGAGAAATTCCACCAGGAAGACAGAATACATTAACATATATGCACTCAACACAGGAGCAAGAAAATATATAAAACAACCATGAACAGAACTAAAGGGAGAAGTTGACACCAATACAAAAAGAGCAGGGAAGCTTAACACCCCACTTATGTCAATGGATACATCATCCAGACAGAAGGTCAACAAGAAAACAATGACCTTAAATGAAACACTAGACAAGATGGACTTAATAGATATATATAGAGAGAGCACTTCATCCAAAACTAGGAGAATACACATTCTTCCCAAGTGCGTATGGAACATTCTCAAAGATAGACTTTATGGTTGGAAATATAGCAAGCCTAAATAAATTTAAGAATATAGGAAGAAATCATATAAAGCATCTTTTCCAAACATGATGCTATGAAACTAGAAATCATCTACAAGAAAAAAACTGGGAATGTCACAAACACGTGGAGACTAAACAACACGCTACTGAGCAACCATTAGAGCAAGGAAGAAATCAAAGGAGAAATAAAAAAATACCTGGAGACAAATGAAAATGAAAGCATTAGATACCAACACTTGTAGGATGCAGCAAAAGCAGTACTAAGAGGGAAATTTATAGCAATAGACGCTTACCTCTACAAATAAGAAAAATCTCAAATAAGTAATCTTAAACTATACCTAAAAGAACCAGAAATAGAAGAAGAAACAAACCCAAAGTAAGTAGCAGGAGGGAAATAGTAAAATCAGAGCAGAAATAAATGAAATAGAGACTGAAGAAAAACAATAGAAAGGATCAGTGAAACTACGAGCTGGATCTTTGAAAAGATAAACCAAAATTGACAAACCCTTAGAAGACTTACTAAGAGAAAAAGAAAGTATACTCAAACAAATAAAATCAGAAATGAATGAGGAGAAATTCCAATGGATACCACAGACATACAAAGGATTACAAGAGAATACTATGAAAAGCAATATGCCAATAAATCAGATAACCTAGAAGAAATAGAAAAATTCTTGGAAGCATACAACTGCTCAAGACTGTATCAGGAAGAAATAGGAAATCTGAATAGGTCAATCACAAGTAAAGAAATCAAAACAGTAATCAGAAACCTCCCAAAAAACGAAAGTCCAGGACGAGGTGGCTTCTCTGGTGAATTCTACCAAAAACTCAAGGAAGGTTTAATATCTTTGCTTCTCAAACTATTCCAAAATATTAAAGAGGGTGGGAAGCTTCCTAGCTCATTCTATGAAGCCAACATTATCCTGATACCAAAACCAGACAAGAATGACCAAACAAAAAAAGAAAAAAAAGAAAAAAAAGAAAATTACAGGCCAATGTCACTGATGAAGATAGATGCAAAAATCCTCAACAAAGTAGTAGCAAATTGGACATAACAATACATTAAAAGAATAGTACAACATGATCAGTTGGGATTTATTCCAGGGATGCAGGCATGTTTCAACATCTGAAAATCAATCAACGTGGTAAACCACATTAACAAAATGAAGAGAAAAATCACATGATCATCTCAATAGATGCAGAGAAAGCATTTGACAAGATCCAATATCCATTTATGATAAAATCTCTGAATAAAATGAATATAGGAGGAAAATACTTCAACATAGTAAAGGCCATATATGACAAACCCAAAGCCAACATCGTACTTAATGGTCACAAACTGAAAGCCGTTCCTTTTGAGAAAAGGAACAAGAGAAGGGTGCTCACTCTCACCACTCTTATTCAACATAGTACTGGAAATTTTAGTCAAAGCAATTAAGCAAGAAAGAGAAATAAAAGGGATACAAATTGGACAGGAAGAAGTAAAAACCACACTGGTTTGGAATGACATGATTCTATATCTAGAAAACACTAAGGAATCCAGTAGAAAACTATTAGAAAAAATATCTACAGCAAAGTTGCTGTGTACAAAATCAACATACAAAAATCAGTTGCATTTCTATATATTAATAACAAACTAGCAGAAAGAGAAGTCAAGAATACAATCCTATTTACAATCACAACAAAAAGAATAAAATATCTAGGAGTACATTTACCAAGGAGGTGAAATATTTGTACACTGAAAACTACAAGACATTATTAAAAGAAATTGAAGAAGACATAAAGAAATGGAAAGATATTACATGCACATGGATTTGAAGAATATATATAGTTAAAATTTCCACATTACATAAAAAAATCTACAGATCCAGTGGAATCCCAATCAGTATCCCAATGGCATTATTCACAGAAATATTACATGATATGGAACAACAAAAGAACCTGAATGGCTAAAGCAGTCCTGAGAAGAAAACATAGCTGGAGCTATCACATTCCCTGACTTCAAAGGATCCTATGAAGGTATAATAATCAAAGCAGCCTTGTACAGGCAGAAAAACAGACACACGGATCAATGAAACAGAATTGAGACCCCAGGAATAAAACCACATATGTATGTGTGTCTATGGACAGCTCATCTTTGATAAAGCACCCAAGAACATACAACAAAGGAAATTCTTTTCAATAAATAGTGCTGTGAAAACTGGATAGTCATATGCAAAATAATGAAAGCAGACTATTATCTTACACCACACACACACACACACACACACACACACACAACTCAAAATGGATCAAGAACATGAATATAGAACTGAAACCATAAAACTCCTAGAAGAAAATAAAGGCAATACACTCCTTTACATTGGTGTTAGCAGTGTCTTTTTGAATGTAATGTTTACTTAGGCAAGGAAACAAATAAAAAACATAAAATTGGGACTACATCAGACTAAAAGTCTTCTGAAAGGGAAAGGATACTATGAACAAAACACAAAGACAACTCATCAGCTAGGAGAATGTATTCACAGATCGTATATCCGACAAGGGGGTAATTTCCAAAATATGTAAAGAACTCATACAACTCAACAACAAAATGAACAACCCAAACAAAAAATGGGCCATGGATCTGAACGGATATGTGTCTAAAGAAAATATAGACAGCCAACAGGTACCTGAAAAAATGTTCAACATCACTAATTATTAGGGAAACACAAATCAAAACTACAATGAGGTATCACCTTACACCTGTCAGAATGGCTGTAATTAACAAGACAAGAATTAATAAGTGTTGGAGAAGATGTGGAGAAAAGGGAACCCTCATGCACTGCTGGTGGAGATGCATACTTGTGCAACAACTATGGAAAACAGTATGGAGATTCCTCACAAAATCAAAAATAGAAATACCATGTGATCCAGCTGTCCCACTACTGGGTATTTAACCATAGAACATGAAATCAACAACTCAAAGAGATTTATTCACCCCTATGTTCATCGCAGCATTATTCACAATAGTCAAGACTTGGAAGCAACCCAAGTTGTCATCACTGGATGAATTAATAAAGAAGACCTTGAATGTTTATTCAGTGGAATACTACTCAACCGAAAAAAGGACAAAATTGTGCCATTTGCAACCACGTGGATGGACCTTGAGGATATTAAGTGAAATAAACCAGACAAAGACAAACATTGTCTTATTTCACACATATGTGGAAGATAAACAAACACAAGGATAAGGAGAACAGATTAGGAGTTACCAAAGGGGAAGGGCATGGTGGAAGGTGAAAGGAGTAAAGGTGCATATGTGTGTGGTGACAGATAAAAACACAATGCAATCTATACAGAAACTGACATATAATAATGTACACCTGAAATTTATGCAGTTATAAGCCAATATGACCTCAACAAAATAAGTAAAAAATTAGTACCTTTGAATGATAAATTACCATGTCATTTTTAGCCTGTATCTCAGAGGAATTCAAAGAATTGAATGACATTGCTGTCACAAATCTCATTCTTACTGTAACTACAAATTCAAGTAAGTGTCTCAGAGTTAACATCTATAAAAATGAAAACCATGAATAAAATATCTTCATTTTAGCAATAAATGGCAGTATCCAACCATATATAAAATCAAAGAGTCCTCATTCTGGTAACTAAGAGATGGATTTATCAATAACATTTTTCTTTATACACAAGATCCAAATTAATATATCCGTCTCATCTTTATCCCAAACTGCAAACATTTCTGCTGGTACACAGATCACTGATGTACCTCATCATGCAAAATCCTCAAAGCCATTTCATTACTTCTTTCCTTGCTGTTGTGCATTGTGAGCCTATAAGATTTATGCCTGGAGGGTCCTCAGGGAAATATGTGAGCTGATGCAACCAGTCCTTACCACATCCAAAGACTGTCTGTCAGCAACCCTCCACACCTAATGCATGCTCAGAGTGTTTGTTACAAGCTCTGAGTTTCAGATGGAGGCTCAGGACATGGAAAAGGCCATTGGGCAGCAGAGATTACTCCCTTCATCTTCTTGCCACAAGGTGATGGTCGTGCGATGTCTAAATCTCTTTTTTTCTGTCATAATCTAGGAAGAAAAGGTAGAAAAATATCGGAAATGCTTGGTTTGCTCCTGAATTTTACATAAGAGTTTCTCATTGTTGCCCCGTCCTATTTGTACTGTTCATAATGCTAGGAGTCCAGTCCAGCCATCAGTTGAGACAAAACCTGAAGTGTGAAGATCCTTCATCCACATAAAAGTTGGCTCGTACACCATCTCCTATCATGGGATTCTCCCATGACCAGCTATATTATTAACACTCTCTGAATATAGTCTTCTTCTCGCAAGAAGGCAGAAGCCTTGTTAATTGCAATACTTTTGCTCTACTAATATAATTTTAACTCTGTATTTGGCATTAACTTTGACTTACAGAAACATTGTAATAATATGTATAGTAGAAGAAGACCTGTAAATCTTTACCCAAATGCCCCTGTTTATGTGTTATTTGGTTTACTTTAGTTCATATTCTTTTGGAGAATTCTACTCACAAAGACTGAGGCCAAGGATTTCAATATATGGAACAAATTATGCATCAGGAATGCAAAGCTTTAAACATCAAATGCACTCCTCTACCTCCCAGAGCTCTAGCAAAGTCATGCATAAAGCCAGTGATAACGTAGGGCATAAATAAACTACAGTGAACAGGTCATTAGTGACCTCAAACCCTCCCTTGTGAGAATGAACATGCAGGCTACATTCAAATGAAATGAGGAACATTGCACATATGAGATTGCCATGGGCCCAGGAGATCTCCAGGAAGTGTTCCAGAGGGTTCCTACACCACATAGAAGACATTCAGATATCGAGGAATCCCCCTCCCTCCGAAGTTCCTTTCAGCTCGAGTCAAGACTGACAGAGCAATGAGAGCTGTGTTCCAATATATCTGTTATCTTTTGGGAACTGATCATACATAAAGCAATTCCAGAGGGAGACCTGCTTTGCAGCAAGAAAGGCCACATCCAAACAACTCTTCTTGACCATCCTCACAGTCTGTCAGGTGTGCTGGAGTGTCCTGGGGGCACATGCATCAAATTGTAAGTTGGTCCCACATGTGAATGTTATCCTTGAGGACAGCAAACCACAACCCCACCAAAGGTACCTCCGGAACAGAGGGAGTTTAAGTCCTCTGCAAATGGTTGCCACGTATGCTGATGAAGTTTAGCAGATATTTTCCATCTTTATTCTAGAGAAGAATGGGGTTATGCTTTGGCCTCCATGACTGATTGAATGTAGTTTTTCAAATGAATTCTGGAAAAACTGCAAGGAGGAGCCAGCCAAATAACCTTAGGACTTATGAGGAGGACCAGGAGGCTGCTGAGCCTAGACTCACTGTAGGATTCTCAAGAATATTTACTTTGCATAAGTCTGTACTTGGCTCACTGGAAAGCCTTTCCTTCTGCAGCAGTATATAGGAGTGAAGAGGACAATAAAAGCCTTTGTTAATTGTGATTGTTGGCCAACATTCATAACCATTTGCATCTAATGTTTACATACACGAAGTCTTAGCATCTGTCCCCAAATCTCTCTCATCGTAGACCTGCTGTTGTTTGGAGTCAGGCGTAAGGTATGAGACCTGATAGGAAGTTTTCTTATCCCAGCTTTACCTTGTCCTCATTTTTGACCAGTGATGTTATGTGTTGTTTAGTTGATATGTTTATTATACTAATTCAGTCTTCTTTATCATGTTGTGGGCAACAAACTGACCAGCTATTAGTTCTTTGACAGGTCAGACAAATGGCCTTCAACTGTCTAAAAGAAGACCAAGACTCTGTAGATTACAGTTGCTGTGCCAAATAGGGCCTGTGTTTTCTTAGTTCCAGAGTTGCTTTGTCCCACTCATCCCTCAATTGCTAGAACCAAAAGCCTGCGGGTTACATATCCCAGACTCTCTTGCCAGCTGCCTTCGTGTTAGCTTCTGTAATGGGAGGCACTCATGGTAGATTGAATGGGGGAGGGATGTAGAATCATGTTTTCTGAGGTTTGACATCACCTCTAGCAGTGGTTCTGGCAGCAATGTGTGTAGTAGACCAGCAGTCCAGCAATGGCAGTGTCCAGAGTGGTGACTGTCCTGGGTTCTTGCTCTGGCAACTTGGTTCCAATAACAGCAGCCTTAGCTCCATCTCCAATCACGGAGTCTGAGCAACACTCTTCTTTTTCTATACGAGTTATGGCAGTGGAATATCTTTATTCAATTATCTATTGTTGGGCATCCTTCATATTCTCTTTTTTGTTTCTCCAACCCACCTTTAGACATCTTCATTTTTAATTGCAGTAATGTTGGTTTATAACATAATATAAATTTCAGACGTACATCATTATGTTTTGATTCCCGTGTAGATTACATCATTTTCACCACCCAAAGACTAACTACCATCCATCACCACACACATATGCCTAATCACCCTGTTCACCTTCCTTCCTCCTCACTTAGCCTCTGGTGACTACCAATCCATTCTCTGTCTCTATGTGATTGTTTGTTGTTGTTTTTATCTGCTGCTTGTGACTGAGATCATGTGGTCTTTGTCTTTCTCCCTCTGACTTATTTTGTTTAACCTAATACCCTCATGTTCTATCTGTGTTGCCCCTATGGATGGATTTGATTGTTTCTCATGGCTGAGTAGTATTCCTTTGTGTATGTACCAAATCTTCTTTATCCATTCATCTCTTGATGGGCACTTAGGTTGCCTCCAAGTCTTGGCTATTGTGACTAATTCTGCAACGAATATAGGAGTGCATGTATCTTTGTGTATTCATGTTTTCATGTTCTTTGGATAAATATCCAGCAGTGGAATAGCTGAATTGTATGGTAGTTCTATTCCTAAATTTTTGAGGAATCTCCATACTGTTTCCCATAGTGGCTGCACCAGTTTGCACTCCCACCAGCAGTGTATGAGAATTCCCTTCTCTCCACATCCTCTCCAACACTTGTTTCTTTTCTTGTTAATTATAGCCACTCTGATGGGAGTGAGGTGATATCTCGTTGTAGTTTTGATTTTCATTTCCCTGATAGTTAATGATGTTAAATATCTTTTCGTGTGTCTGTTGTCTATCTATATCTTCTTTGAAGAAATATCTGTTCAGATATTCTGCCCCCTTTTTAACTGGGTTGTTAGTTTTTTGTTGTTGAGATGTATGACTCTTTGTATATTTTGGTTATTAACCCTTTGTCAGATATATGGTTTGCAAATATCTTCTCCAAAGTGTTAGGTTGCCTTTTAGTTTTGTTGATGGTTTCCTCTGCTTTGCAGAAGATGTTTAGTTTGATGTAGTCTCATTTGTTTATTTTTTCTATTGTTTCCCGTGCCTGGTCAGACCTGGTATTTGAAAATATGCTATTAAGACCAATGTCTTAAGTCTATGTTTTATTCTAGACTTTTCTTGGTTTCTGGTCTTACATTCAAGTCTTTAACCAGTTTTGAGTTATTTTTCATGTATGGTGTAATATAGTGGTCTATTTTCATTCTTTTGTATGTTGCTGCCCAGTTTTTCCAGCACCATTTATTGAAGACACTTTCCTTTCTCCCTTGTATGTTCTTGGCTCCCTTGTCAAAAATTAGCTTTCCATAGATGTGTGGGTTTATTTCTTGGATGTTAATTCTGTTCCATTGATCTTTGCATCTGTTTTTGTGTCACTACCATGTCATTTTGGTTACTATAGCTTCGTAGTATATTTTGATATTAGGGAGTGTGATACCTCCAGCTTTGTTCTTTTTCCTCAGAGTTCCATTAGCTATTCAGGGTCTTTTGTTGTTCCATGTAAGTTTTAACTATGTTAATTCTTCCATTCCAAGAGCAGGGACTATCTTTCCATTTCTTTGTGTCTTCTCCAATTTCTTTTAGCAATATTTTGTATTTTTTCATAAATATTTTATATATATTTTGGTGAAGTTTACTCCTAATTATTTTATTCTTTTTGTTGCAATTGTAATTGAGATTGTGTTCCTAATTTCCATTTTTGCTACTTTGTTGTTAGTGTATACAAACACAACTGATTTTTGTATGTTGATTTTGTATCCTGCAACTTGACTGTAATCATTTATTATTTCTAAAACTTTTTTCATCAATTCTTAGTGTGTTCTACATATGAAATCATGTCATCTGCAAATAGTAACAGTTTCACTTCTCCCTTTCCAATATGAACCCTTTTTATTTCTTTTTCTTGCCTGATTGCTCTTGCTAGGCCTTCCAATACTATGTTAAATAAGAGTGGTGAAAGTGGGCAACTTTGTCTGGTTCCTGTTCTTAGAGGAATAGTGTTCAGTTTTTCTCCATTGAGAATGATTTAATTGTGGGTTTGTAATATATGACTTTTACCATGTTGAGGTACTTTCCTCTATACCCATTTTACTCAGAGTTTCTATCTTAAATATATGCTGTGTGTTGTCAAATGCTTTCTCTGCTTCTGCTGAGATGATCATGTGATTTTTCTTCTTCATTTTGTTAATGTGATGGATTACGTTGATTGATTTGCAGAAGTTAAAGCATCCCAGCATCACTGGAGTAAATCCCACTTCATCTTGGTGTATGATCGTTTTAATGTATTGTTGTATTCAACTTGCTAGTATTTTGTTGAGTATTTTTGTAATGATGTTTATCAGTGATATTGGCCTGTAAAATTATTTTTTTGTGTTGTCCTTGTCTGGTTTTGGTATCAGGGTGATGTTGGCTTCATAGAATGAGTTAGGAATCTTCCCCTCCTCTGCAATTTTTTGGAAGATTTTGAGAAGGATAGGTATTAAGTCTTCTTGGAATGTTTAGTAGAATTCACTGGGGAAACCTTCTGCTCCTGGACTTTTATTTTTTGGGAGGTTTTTGATCACTGTTTCGATCTCCTTACTGCTGATTGGTCTATTAAACTTCTTTATTTCTTCTTGATTCAGTTTGATAAGGTTGCATAATTCTAAGAATTTATCCATTTCTTCTGGTTTATCCAATTTGTTTACGTAAAGCTTTTCATACTATTCTCTTATAATCTTTTGTATTTCCGGAGTGTCCATTGTAATTTCTCCTTTTTCATTTCTAATTTTATGTATTTGAGCCTTATCTCCTTTTTTCTTGGTGAGTTTAGTGAATAGTTTGTCAATTTTGTTTATCTTTTCAAAGAACCACATCTTGGTTTCATTGATTTTTTTTCTCCTTCCTTTTTTCATAGGAAGATTGTCTCTGAGCAAACATCCATCACCAATCCTCCTCTTTTTTTTTTTGCTTGAGAAAGATTAGCCCTGAGCTAACATCTTTGCCAATCTTACTCTACTTTCTATGTGGGATGCTTCCACTGCATGGCTGATTCGTGGAGTAGGTCTTCTCCTGGGATATGAAGCTTTGAACCCCACTTGGCTGAAGTGGAGCATGCAGAACCTTAGGTACTTGGCCATGGGGCTTGCCCCTGTATTGTTTTCTCAGTCTCTATTTCATCTATTTCTGCTCTTATTATAATCATTTCCATCCTTCCACTGATTTTGGTCTTTGTTCTTCTATTTCCAGTTCCTTTAGGTACACTGTTACATTGTTTATTTGAGATTTACCTTGTTTGTTAAGGTAGACCTGTATTGCAACAAACTTCCCTCTTCAAATCACTTTTGCTGTATCACATAAATTTTGGCATGTTGAATTTTCGTTTTAACTTGTCTCCAGGTAGTTTTTGATTTCTCCTTTGATTTTTTCATTGACTCAGTCATTGTTCAGTATCATTTTGTCTAATCTCCACATATTTGTGACTTTCCTGATTTTCTTCCTGTAGTTGATTTCTAGTTTCAGAACCTATGATTGGGAAACATTTTTGGTATTATTTCATCTCATTAAATTTATTGAGATTTGTTTTGTGGCCTAATATGTAATCAGTCCCTGGGAATGTTCCATGTGCACTTGAAAAGCTTGTGTATTCTGTGCTTTTTGGATGGAATGTTCTGTATATACCTACTAAGTCCATCTGGTCTAATGTGTCATTTAAGGCCAATTTTTCCTTATTGATCTTCTGTTTGGATGATCTATCCTTTGGTGTAAGTGGAGTGTTAAAGTTTCCTACTATTATTGCATTGCTTCCTATTTCTCCTTTTATGTCCCTTAATAATTGCTTTATATATTTAGATGCTCCTATGTTGGGTGCATAGATATTTACAAGTGTTACATCATCTTGTTGGATTGTTCCCTTTATCATGATGTAACGACCTTCTTTGCCTCTTCTTACAGTTTTTGTTTTAAAGTCTATTTTGTATAATTTTGCTACCACAACTTTCTTTTGTTTACCATTTGCATGGAGTATCTTTTTCCACCCCTTCATTTTCAATTTGTGAGTATCTTTAGGTCTGAAGTGTGTCTCTTGTATGCAACATATATATGGGTCTTGTTTTGTATTCAGTCAGCCACCCTGTGCCTTTTGATGAGCATTTAGTCAATTGACATTTAGTAGCTATTGATAAGTATGTACTTATTGCCATTTTGTTACTTTTTTCTGGGTGTTTTAGTAGTTCTTCTCTGTTCCTTTCTTATTCTCCTACTCTCTTCCATTGTGGTTTGATGACATTTTTTAGTATTATGTTTGAGTTCCTTTCTCTTTAGATTTTGTGTATTTATTATAGGTTTCTGGTTTGTGATTACCATGAGGTTCATATAAAATAACCTATGTATATAGCAATATATATTATGTTGATGATTTCTTTAGTTTAACCTCTTGCCAAAAGCTTTACTCTTTTACTTCCCTCCTCCACATTTTATGTTTTTTAAAAAATTTTTAAAGATTTTAATTTTTTTCCTTTTTCTCCCCAAAGCCCCCCAGTACATAGTTGTATATTCTTCGTTGTGGATCCTTCTAGTTGTGGCATGTGGGACGCTGCCTCAGCGTGGTTTGATGAGCAGTGCCATGTCCTCGCCCAGGATTTGAACCAATGAAACACTGGGCCGCCTGCAGTGGAGTGCATGACCTTAACCACTCAGCCACGGGGCCAGCCCCCACATTTTATGCTTTTGATATCATGTCTAACCTCTTTTGTGTGTGTGTGTCTATCCTTTACCCTCTTATCATGGAAATAGGTTATTTTAGTAGTTCTGTCTTTTGACCTTCATATTACCTTCATAGGTGGTTGATCTGATACCTTTACTGTATTTATGTCTTTACCAGTCCTTTTATTGACTTTTTTTGGGGATAATTTTCTTATTCTTATTTTTGGTCTTCTCTTTCTTGCTTAAATAAGTCGCTTTAGCTTTTGTTGTAGAACTGGTTTCTTGCTGACAAACTCCTTTAATTTTTGCTTGTCTGGGAAACTCTTTATCTCTCCTTCCATTCTGAATGGCAACCTTGCCAGGTAGAGTATTCTTGGCTGCAGGTTTTTTCCTTTTAGCACTTCAATATATCATGCCACTCCATCCTAACCTGTAAGGTTTCTGCCCAGAAGTCAGCTGATAGCCTTATGGGGTTTCATTTGGATGCATGTTGTTGCCTTTCTCTTCAGCTTTTGTAATTCTACCTTTAACTTTAGTTCTCAACATTTTAATTATAATGTATCATCATGTGGGTCCCTTTGGGTTTATCTTGTTTGATGCTATCGGTACTTCATGTATCTGGAGGTCCTCCTTCCTTAGGTTAGGAGAGTTTTCTGCTATTATTTATTCAAATAGATTCTCTGCTCCTTTGTCTCTCTCTTCTCCTTCTGGGACACCTATTATATGAATGTTAGTGTGATTGATGTTGTCCCATGGGTCCCTCAGACTGTACTCATTCTGTTTTATTCTTTTATTTTAATTTATTCTTCTAACTGTTCAGCTTGGGTGATTTCTTCTAGTTTTTCATCCAGCTCGCTGATCCATTTTTCTATATCACCTACTCTGTTATTAAGTCCCTTTAGTGAGTTATTCATTTCTAGTATTGTATTCTTCACTTTTGATTGGTTCTTTTTAATATTTTCAAATTCTTTGTTGATGGTCTCACTGACTTCATCCATTCTTATCTCAAAATCAGTGAGTATCCTCATGACTTTTTGTTTGAAATCTTTGTCAGGTATATTATTTATTTCTGTTTCATTGAGTTCTTTTGCTGGGTTTTTGTCCAGTTCTCTTACTTTGAATGTATTCCTCTTTCTCCTCATTTACCCTCTTTCTATGTGCTTATATCTATGTATTAGCTGGGTCAGCTATGTCTCCTCATCTTGGAGAGGTGGTCTTATAGAAGAGACGCCTTATGAGGGCCAGCAATATGCTTCTATCTTCTCACCAGTTCCAAATATTCCAGGAGTGACCCCTGTGTGGGCTACATGTGTCCTTCTTTTGTGGCAGAGTTCCTCTTGTTGCAGTTGCCCCAGCAGGCTAGGCTGTCCCCCTTTGCCAGCTGGTTGTAATTCTCAGTTACATGTGGCAATTATGGACCCTTCAGTCACTTTATCAGGCATGAGGTGCCACAGCACAGTTGGCTGCAAGGTCTAATATCACATTCCTGTTGCATGGCTGATTGTTAAGCTCTCGAGCTTACAATTGCTGTAGGTTTTTGGCCTGCAAGTTTCTTGTCAGCTCTCTCAGGATTGCAGCTGTGTGGAGCTGGCCCCATGTACTAGAGTGCACAATTTTTTCAGGCTTTGGGAGGTGGGGTCCATCCTCTATGTGGATTTTTGAGAAGCTCAAGTCTTCTACAGCTGACAAGCCCCACCAGCCATAGGGCCACATACATGATCAACACAGTCCCACCCAATGCATGCAACTTGACCCCCTAAAATGGACCAAGTTGTCCCACTGCAGAGGCCTCACACACTCCACCAATATCCCATGCTCTCAACACGCTCCTCACTTATGCTCTGCCCTGCAGAGGCTGACCCACTTGCCTGCCTGAAAATTTTTTTTTATCAGTAAAATAAAGTATTTGAAGAAAAGGATCCAGGCACTCTGCCTAGGCAGGCTGACAAGTTTCCCAAGGGCTTGTTATTGGATGGGGCTCGCTGTCCTGGCTGAGCTAGATTAAAGTCGTACTCTGGTGGGAAGGCCAGACCCTGGGCTAGCAGCCCAGGGGAGGAACTCCAATGGAGTCTGCCAGCATCTGTGTGAACATCCCCGTACTAGGTCATGTAATGGTTGCTGCCAATGTCTCAGTCCCTGGAGAGGTCTCATGTCTCACTGAGATGTAACCAGAGCCTATCAGGTGAGTTTCTTTTCACAAAAGGACTGTGTATCTTTCTTTCTGGTGGGTTTAGGTTGCTTTCTGAAATGGGTGAATTTGTGCATGGACACTTTAAGAGCTGGCTTTTCCCCCCTTATGTCTGATAGATTTTCTGGGGGTATTCCCTGTTGAAGTTAATAGCCAGCAAAGCCAGATATTATGACACTCATCTCAGTTGTGCTGTCCTGCATATATGCTGTCCCCTCCTAGTTGTGCAAATGAAGAAAGGGAGCAATGAAGTGATGGAGTTCTCCCACATCTGTTTGTGCATTTCTACTTCCATCCTTTCTTCTTTTCAACTTTAATAAATATAAAAATCCTACTGTAAACCTTAATTCTTCTTTTCTACATAAAGCTCTTGTTCTAAAGAATTTGTCTCTAGTATATATGGGGAGTTCAGCCTTTTTTAGTTTTGTTTTTTTGTACGTTTCATCTTTTATGTTCTCTGTTAGGAAATCTTCAACAGTTTAATCAAAGGTTATCATTTTCTGTTTTCCACCACACAGTTGAGTACACTGTTTTGTTCTTTCTAGTTGTTGAAAATCATTGTTATACACTTTGATATTTAAAAGGAAGATGGACAAAGATTAAATTCATGCTCAATCTGTGTTCTTGACCCAACCTCATGTCAGGTGTTTTACTTATTGATTTCCCTTATGGTCAGAAGCTTACACTGACAAGTAACTGTGATATAATGAGCTTGTGGTGGCAAAAGGCAGTTTTTTCGCTTTTTAAAAAATTACTTTTAAAGAGTGGCACCTGAGCTAACATCTGTTGCCAATCTTCTTGTTTTTTCTTCTCCCCAAAGCCCACCAGTACATAGTTGTATAATGTAGTTGCAAGTCCTTCTGGTTGTGCTATGTGGGATGCCACCTCAGCATGGCTTGATGAGCGATGACATGTCTGCATGCAGGATCTAAATGGGTGAAACCCTGGGCCGCCAAAACAGAGTATGTGAACTTAACCGCTCAGCCAAGGGGCAGGTCATGTTTGCTTTTTAAATAAGTGTAACTCCCTATAAATGTATTTTTGACACTTTATTTTGTACAGAGTAACCTTAACTGCCTAGATTTGCATATACTGATGTGAAGGAGATAATTCCAGAGAAGACAGTTATAGCAACCTCAGAGAAAGATGTTCTGGTATTTTTTAAGGGGAAAAGCTAATCTGGCTTTCTACATCCAGTTTAGAATTTGTCAATCTGTAGGACACCACTAATTGGGGCTCTGATGCCCACCCAAGATCAATGGGGAGAGACAGAGAAGCCAATCAGTAAAATAAAGTATTTGAAGAGTAGACGTAATTTTCCAGCTCTGGGCTCTATTGACTCTGCCAGCCTGGGAGAATCAATTCATCCTTTTAAGTTTCAGTAAATGGAGACCCACTTCCCACCTGAAAGTCATAGACATTAAACAATAGTATGTGTGTTAAAAATTCAGCAATGTGCTTTATTTAGGTTATTTCTTTAACATGAACCATCAGACAGTCTCTCAAAAGCACTTTTGAGTCATCTTGACTTTCTGTTATTTCATCCTTCAAATGTCACTAACTTTCCCTCTTACAAACTGCCAAAATAACCACATATCTCCCCCTTTATTACTCCGCCCACTATGGACACTCGTTTTCTTGGTTCTACTCATCTTCCATCTCATAGTTTCATAACCCTATGTTGTTCACGATTTCCTATCTCTTGCTCTGTGGCTATCAAATTTGAGGAAATAGACATTTTATACACCAGCCATGATATTGCAGAGTCCCCTTTCCTAAAGAAGAGAAAAGCTTGTGAGCTGGTTTGAACTCATAGGAGCCACAGTGAAACATACATTTTAGTTATTATGGACCTTGCATCTAGGAATGGCATATAAGAGCTCCCTCATCAGGCCAATGGTATACAACAGGTGTCCTGGGAGAATCCAGATTCTACAGGAAATGGTGCCACCTGGAGGTTTAAGTTTAGGTTCAACTTAAGAAAAACTCATTTCATTACTGTGCTAGACTTGTTATTGAATTATTTAAAATTCATGCACCCCAGGATCTCCCAATCTGTGGTGAAATCAGACCCATAAATACGTTCCTTGATTACCATTGTATTGAACACAACTGAATACCAAATAAAGACTTGGATTTAGATGTGCACAAAGGCTTGACTAGAGATGTGCCTAAAGAGTCATAGGAGCATAGAAAACGACCACATAAACCAGGGGTTATTTAGGGGAGTCTATATGAGTGGGGTGTAATGGATGAAGGGGAGTCAACAAATCGTATCTGTGCTGTTAATGCTCCATGGGTCCTAAGTGCAAGAGAGAGCTTAAGTCCTAGCAGAAATCTCTGAATTTATGCAGATACACAGGCAGTATCTATCTTGGGGGTTGACACAGTATTACCACAGGGTGGGAAAGAAAGTGTGTCAGTTATGCATACATTATAGACTAGAAATCCTGAGAAATTGGCATGTGATCAATAAGAAGTCATTAGAATTCTTAGCGGTCTATCATGTGTCACTTGATCATGAGGGGTAAAGGAGACTGTTGGAAGTTATGGATCAGTAACAGGTAATTATCAGGCACCATAGATTTGGCAGGGAAGAATAAAGAATCTACTTTCTCCACCTGCAATGAAGAAAAATGAACAATTTGTGCTGTGTTTCTTAAAGTCCTGCTGTCTCCCTCTCACCATCTTTGACATTTGCACCATCAGTTCCTCCCATATACGAAAACATACTTGAATGAACCCCTCCAGCTTGGACAAAGGACAGGTCAAGCAGTAACAGTGTTGTAAAGACCAGAGTGCTTCCCCAAGATTAGAGCCTATGGATGGTCCTGGAGACTGCAATGGCTCAGGAAGTGGAAGGTCTCCACTCCTGACTGAGACTGACTTTCCTCTCAGGGTTGGAGTGTAAAGGACAGAAGCAGAGAAAGATATGGGAAAATATGAAGAAACATAAAAGAAGATGTCAATTCTTAACATCAATTTTGGCACAACGTTATACTCATTAAAACAAATGAAGAGAAGACAATATAAAATAGGTAAAGATATAAAAACAACAAAGAAAGGCTTTTCTAATTACTAGGATATGTGGTAGCTCAACCAATATCAGAGACGATACTGGATATGGTAAGGAGAAAACCAATAGGTTCTGAGTCTAGGACCAGAAAGGATGTATCCACTGGTCCACGGCCCTATGAACTAAAACTTCACTCAGAGGTCACGGGCTTTATTAGCGACTTACTTTGGCACCCAACAAAATAACCAAAATCATGCTTTGAAAATCTTCAAAAGTTTTACCTCCAAACGTATCAGAGGATATGATCGACCAAAAGAAGGAGTAGACGAAGAAAGATAAGGCACGGCATCCAGTAAACACAGGATATAACATGGGTTTTTCCATAGATGAATCAGGAAAGAACTGTAAAACACAATATTAGGAACATGACAATACCAGGCAACACAGTAAGGAAGTTGTATGACAAGCCAGAGATGATGTGGTGTGGATAGGAATTGAAAGGGGTTTAGTGCTTCTCATTGGAGCCGTTTTTAGACATTCTCCTTTTGAGCAATGCTCTTATGTCATTATTTTAAAATAAAAATTTTGGAAAATATATGAAACTGTAAGACAACAGAAATGAAAAGGAAGGACAGGATAGAAAAAATGGCAAAAAAAAAAAAGCGGCAGGAGGAAAATTTTACAATATTTGTTGCATATGATCTGAGGTCAACTTGGAATCTATACTGCACAAAACTTAGGATAAACGATGCGTTTTGATGAAAGAGTTAATGAATTTCCTCATGGAATTAAGTATCATTACAGATGACAAGGCATGAGACAGAGGATCGAAGAAAGAGATGAGGTATATCACTGAGAATGAGATTCTACCATAGAAATTAAAGGCCTATAGAAATTCAAAGATGAACAAAGCTCTTATGAACTGTGCATTCTCCAGGAAGGAAGACTTTGTGAGCAAGTGATGACTGATGGATCTCAAAGGACAAACTGGATGAGGATGACAGAACAGAGAATATGGGGAGCATCTGGGCAGAGGCATGGTCATGAAGCTGAGATCTGCACACTAGAGGATACAGATGCCCACATCCCTGCTGGCATATGTCTGCACTGAAGTTGCACTCACAGTCCATTGACTATGAGGCTACCTTGCACTACTGACCTTTCACCAGAAGGGCAAATGCTCTTAAATATTTCTCTATGACATGGTGTCCCAACCATGGCCTTACTGACATTAGAGGGAAAAGAATTCTTCCGTGAGTGAATGTCCTGAGCATCCCAAGTTGTTTAGCAGCATCCCTGGTATCTACTCACTTGATGCCAATAGGACACCACCCACACTTTGGAGACACCACAAACATCTCTGGACAATGAGAATGTCCACAGATGTTGGTGGGATGAGGGACTACATCAGGCCCAGGAGAAATTCACTGCTCTAGCAGTGGAAATACTTTTTTTTTTTTTAAAGATTTTATTTTTTCCTTTTTCTCCCCAAAGCCCCCCAGTACATAGTTGTATATTCTTCGTTGTGGGTCCTTCTAGTTGTGGCATGTGGGACGCTGCCTCAGCGTGGTCTGATGAGCAGTGCCATGTCCGCGCCCAGGATTCGAACCAACGAAACACTGGTCCGCCTGCAGCGGAGTGCGCGAACTTAGCCACTTGGCCACGGGGCCAGCCCCTAGCAGTGGAAATACTTTATATGAGGTCCCCCACACATCCCTTGTAATGCCCCTAATGACCAGAGGTTCACCGATGTGGATATATACAGTTAGCAAGAAAATGTGGGCATGTAGAGGAGGGAAAATTATCAACAAAGACAAGATAGAGAAGATAATGGTGTAGTTATCTAATAAGCCATACAAACTGTCAGATGTATATGAGATTAAATATTTAACCACACATTTTGTGGAAATGTCAAGTTGTGTAAAGTTGAGGGTTTTGTTGAATGAGCCAAGGAGAATTACCCAGGTGTGACACCTGATCCTGACTCTGCTTCCAAATCCAGCTCACTGACTGAAGTCATTAGATGGAACCCAGTTGCACTGGATCAAGCCTTTGGTTACTCCTGGGGCTTAGGGAGACTGAAATAGCCCTGTCCCTCAGCACGGCCTCCAACTTACTCCTCTCCTCACCTGCCCCCTCTCTGTTGTGAGTACAAAGTCCTCATCCAGAAACAAAAAGAAAGTGGTGTTAGAACCATGATGTCTTGCTGATGGTTGGTTTTAGTGTGGGTTTGATCCTTGCCTTTACTAAAGATTCAAATTTAAATGAGCTCTGTTTCTAAATAGGTGGAATAATAAAACATGTCATATATTTGGTGAAATCTTTGTAAAAATTCAAACCTGTCCTGAAAGGTAGTTATACAAAGCCAGTGAAGCACTTACTGTATCCCTGTTGTCACACGAAGACCAGATGTGAACATCTTGTGCCCTCAAGGAACATTAACATGGAGGAGGGTGTCATGGGGTCAGGTTCTGGGATGTCAGGAGAGAGCTGCACATGAGAAGTCATGGAGTCCTGGGAAGGAAGAGATCTCTTCAGATTCAAGGGCCAGGGCAGGGCCTAAGAAGTGGTCAGTCTTTGATGTGGCATTGGGAATGAATAAAGTGTTTCAATTCAGTGATACTGAGGCAAGGACAGTGGGGAAGGGCAACAAAGGTCTCAAGCAGAAACTGGGGCTTTCACAGAAATCTACTTGGAGGTCACTTCCTCAGTTGTGGGAGTCACAGTCACAAGAATCCATCTGAGCTTCACATCCGTAAGGCTGAAGCTCAGGATGTCAATTGTGTTGGGAGCTGTCTTTCCAGCCAGAATACCTGGATCCTTATCCAGACTCTACCTCCCACTAGCTGTCCTGTCATGACCTGTCTTGTCTCATTGTGTGCAGCTGAGGAGAAATGGTATGTCCACCTCATGGGGATGGAGATGATACCTCTCGGTTTTCGCAGGAGAATCCTGGTTTATGTTGTTGTTCAAGAATTCTGTCCATTTAATGATCTCTTTCACCCTACAGAGCACCTTAGTTTGACAACTAATTTTCATCATCACCCTACTCATTGGATTGTTGTTGTGAAGATTAAAAGTGGTTTTCACCATTGCCCTGCATCACGTGCTTTATAATTCTTTGCCATGCATCTTTTATTCAATTGTGGAAAACAGTAAGAGACTGGTTGGTGCTGGATATTGAGCAGATGGCTAAGCCAAAAGAATGTAGAATATGTTAGAGAAGAAGTGATATGTAAAATATACCTCCATAGAACTCTTTCAAGGATTTAGAGAGGATTCTGGGAAGATGGCAGCATAGGAGGACTCTGATTCACCTCCTCCCACGGTTAGAACAAATCTACAACAACCTGTGGAACAATTTATTCTGAGAGATCTGGAAACTGGATACAAATATCCCCCACAACAACAGACAACACTCACAGGGGTGGAAGTGGCAGAGAAACACCTCTGCTGAGGAAAAGAATGTATCCTAACAGTGGCGCTTCATAGCTGGGAGCAATCATAAAGGTACAAAGTTTTCCTGGAGGAACGGGGGTATCTGAGCAAGGGATGTTGGCCACAATAGACATCACAGCCTTTTGATTCAGCACAGCTGAGATGAGATCCCATAATGGCTACCATTCTTGTTTTGAACCAACACAGAATATCCCCAGAAAACCTATCCAAAGTCAGAGGAAGGAAAATCTGCTCTTACAGGGCCCATGCACAGATTCACCTGTTTCAGAAACCAACACAAAAACGCCAGAAAGTTATGTGCACTGTCAATTGTTAAAACAGACCCACTTACTAAGCTCAGAGTGCATTGCAGAGAGTCAAGGATCAGCAGCACCTGCTCCCGCCCCCAGTGACAGCCATTATTGTGACCTACTTCAGTCATGCTGACATGTGCCCTGGCAGATGCTATCGGATTCCTTCCTCTAGCCTGTTAGCACAGAGGTTTACCCTGCCCGCTAGAGCACCAATTTAATTGAGTGCAGCAGGTGGAGGCAGCCTCCCCCAGGGGTGATCCCACCCACCAGCAAGTTCCTGGGAACTTGTGGGGCCCTGTAGTGTGCTGTGGGATGTATGCAGCAGGGGTGAGTGGGTCTATGATGGCAGGACAGGTTTGTGTTGGCGGGATGTGTGGGTCCATGGGTGGTGGGACGTGTCAGCTACAGCAGACTTGTTCTGCTGGCCATCTCAAACAGCCACATGGGGGATGTTCCCTGTCCTCCATCATCCGAAATGCTTGTGGGTTGCCACACCTGGGCCCAGCTCCACACATCTGTGCTCCTGAGGAAGTTCACAACAGTGCTGTGCTACAACTGGCTGCAAAGGAGGCCTGCACCTGTTGTTAGCACCTGAGCATAGCAACCAATCACACTGGGGGCCTGTCTCACTTAAGGAGAAAACAGCAGTAGTAGTGTGCTGTTAGACCTTGCAGCCAGCTGTGCCAGGGCTCACCCCATCCAATAAAGTGACTAAAGTCACTGTAGCAGCCCCACACAGCTGAGCTTTACAGCCAGGGAGCCAGCTTAGCCAATCCATGAACCTGCTACAAGAGTACCCCATCACAACAGAAGGGCACACACAGTCCACACAGGGAAACTCCTGGTGCATTTGGAACAGCTGATGAGAGGGAATCAAATTGCTGGGCCCCACAAGTCATCTCTTACACAAGGCCACATTTCCAAGATTGTGAAACATAGCTAATGTACCTAGTACATAGATATAGGCTCAGAGAAATAGGCAAAATCGGAGACAAAGGAATATGTTCCAAATAAGGGAACAGGACAAATCCTCAGAAACTGAACTAATTGAAACAAAGATAAACTACCTGATAAAGAGTACAAACTAGTAGTCCTAAGGATGCTAACTGATCTTGGGAGAAGAACAGGTGAGGACAGTGATAACTTCAACAAAGTATTGAAAAATATAAAAACAACCAATCAGAACTGAAGAATACAATAATGGAAAGGAAAAATACACTAGAGGGAATCAACAGCAGAGTAGATGACACCAAAGAACAGATCAGTGCTCTGGATAAACGAGTAGAGGATGTCACCCAAGCTGAGCAACAACAACCAAAAGAATCAAAAAGAAGGAGGAATGTCTAAAGGACCCCGGCACAATATCGATCATACTAACATCTGTATTATAGCCGTCCCAGAAGGAGAAGAGAGAGACAAAGAGGCAGAGAGCCTATTTGAAGAAATAATAGCTGAAAACTTGTCTACCCTGAGGAAGGAAACAGACATCTACGTATAGGAACCACAGAGAGCACCAAACATGAGGAACCCAAAGAGGCCCACATCAAGACACATTGTAATTAAAATGTCAATAGTTAAAGAAAAAGAGAGAATCTTAAAAGCTGCAAGATAAAGGCAACAAGCTACATACAAAGGAAATCCCATAAGCCTATCAGCTTACTTCTCATCAGAAACCTTACAACTAGAAGGGGAATGGCAGTATATTTTCAAAGTGCTGAAAAGAAAAAAACCTAGAGGCAAAAATACTCTGCCTGGCAAGGTTATCATTCAGAATGGAAGGAGAGAGAAAGAGTTTTCCAGAGAAACAAAAACTAAAGGAGTTTATCACCAATAAGCCTGCCTTACAAGAAGTGTTAAAGGGACTTATTCAAGTGGAAAGGAAAAGACCCCTGTCTGGCCACATGCTCTGCTGTGAGCAGTGAAGGATGTTTTGTGGAGAGACTAAGGAATTGACCTGGAGACAGTGGACAAGACTTATAGATTTATTGGGTCTTACTTACAGGGAATATGTAGGAGTGGCCGGCTGGACATTGTTGGTCACGTGCATCTGCTAAGGTGAACAGAGGTGAGCTGCTTATCTCAGCAGGAGAACAAAAGGCTATGTGCTTGCCAAGAGGGACTGTCCTTGTGTGGCCAGCATCCAAGGATCAGTAGCTAACATCGAAGGGCTCTGTGTGTCCTCAAGACATGATGTTCTTTGGGAGAAACAGTTATAGTAGCAGATGGTTGGCATCCTGACCAGAATGGGGCCAGAAGGACACCTGGTTGTTATAGGGCACATAGGCATTTGCTAGGCAAGCGTGACTCTACAACTCCACCCAAATGTGTCTGATTGGCCCATACAATCTTATCGTCCCTTTCTTCCATGGATCCCCTTGGGCCACACACATAGAGGAGCATTGTAACCACATACCACAACAGCAATAGAAGGCACAGCAAGAAAACAACAGCAATAACAAAAAGGCAAGAATGCCAAAGAACACTTTTCACCATGGTAACCCTATGGTCAGAGAGAGAGGAAGCTCATTGCATACCCAGTGGTTGGAGTGATTTCATAAGTCAGCAACAATGTGTTCCCAACCAGCAAAGGTTGGTAGTCCTAAGGATGAAATTCAGATATTTAATTTCTTCAATGATCCATTGGTTGTTCAGTAGCATGTTGTTTAGTCTCCATACATTTGTCCCTTTCCCAACTTTTTTCTTGTAGCTGATTTCTAGTTTTGTAGTATTGTGGTCAGAAAAGGAGCTTGGTATGATTTCTATGTTCTTAAATTTATTGAGGCTTCCCTTGTTTCCCAACGTATGGTCTATCCTTGAGAATGTTCCATGTGCACTTGGGAAGAAGTGTATTCTACTGTTTTTGGATGGAGTATTCTCAATATATCTATAAAGTCCATCTAGTTTTTAGTCTAATTCCACTGTTTCCTTGTTGAGTTTCTGTCTGGATGATCTTTTTGTTGTAAGAGGGGTCCTGAGGTCCCCTACTAGTATTATTGTTAATGTCTCCTTTTAGGTTTGTTATAGTAGCTTTATGTACTTTGGTGCTCCTGTGTTAGGTGCATAAATATTTACAAGTTTTATGACTTCTTGGTGGAGTGTCCCTTTGATCAGTATACACTGCCCCTCTTTGTCTCTCTTTACCTGTTTTATCTTGGAGTTTACTTTGTGTGATATAAGCATGGGAACACTTGCTTTTATTTATTTATTTATTTTTTGCCCTTAGCTTGGAGTATCATTTTCCATCCCTTCCCTCTGAGCCTGTGTTTGTCCTTGGAGCTGAGATGTGTTTCCTGGAGGCAGCACATTCTTGGTTCTTGTTTAATTCATCCCGCCACTCTGTGTCTTTTTAGTGGAGATTTCAACCCATTTACATTTAGAGTGATTATTGATATATGGGGGCTTAATGCTGCCTTTTTATCACTCATTTTCTGGTTCTTCTGCATTTCCTTTGGTTCTCGTCCCATACATTTCAGACTACCTATTCAGTTAGGCAGTTTTCTATGATGGTTTTCTTAGTTTTCCCTTATTTATCATTTGTGTCTGTGTTCTAATTATTTGTTTAGTGGTTACCATTGTGTTTGTATAAAAAATATTGTACATGAGATAGTATGAGATTTTCTCATAGCCTCTTATTTCCTTAGACTAAGCTGATTCCACGCCTTTCCTCCTCGCCTTCTAAGTTACTATTGTCACATCTTTTTCCATTTTGTCTTGTGAGTTTGTGGTTAAAATGATGAGATTATATTTATTATTTGTGTTTTCCTTACCTTAACTTTAGTGTTATAATTGCTTGCTAACCTGTTCTGATAGAGAGCTGCAATTCTCTATTTTCTCTACCTATTTATCTCCTTGCTCAGTGCCTTGTAACCACTTTTGTTTTTTTTAAGATATGAGGGCCGTCTTGATGATTTTTTGTGGGGAGGGTTTTGTGGAGATGGACTCCCTTAGCTTTTGTTTATCTGGGAAAGTTTTTATTTTTCCATCGTATCTGAAGGATATTTTCACTGGATAGAGTAAATTTGGCTGAAACTTTTTCTCTTTCAGGATTTTGAGTATATACTTCCACTCTCTCTTAGCCTGTAAGATTTCTTCTGAGAAATCCACTGAAAGTCTGATAGGAGTTCCTGCATATGTTAAATTCTTCTGCTTTGCTGCACTTAGTATTTTTTCTTTGTCATTGACTTTTGCCAGCTTTATTACTATAAGCCTTGGAGAAGGTCTTTTTACATTGATATAATCCAGAGACCTATTGCTTTCTTTCCCTTGGATTTCCATCCTCTTCCCCAGGTTTGGGAAGTCCTCAGCTATTATTTCTTTGAACAAACATTCTGCTCTCTTCTCCTTCTCTCCTCACTCTGGAATACCTGTAATCCTTATGTTGCATTTCCTAATTGAGTCAAATATTTCTTGGAGAATTTCTTCATTTCTTGTTAGTCTTAGTTCTCTCTCCTCCTCCATCTGAAGCATTTCTGTATTTCTATCCTCAAGGCTACTAATTCATTCCTCCATAATCTCAGGTCGATTGTTCAGGGAGTCTGGATTTTTCTTTATCTCACCTATTGTGTTTTTCATCTCCAACATTTCTGATTGATTCTTCTTTATCATTTCAATCTCTTTTGTGAGGAAGTTCTTTATTTCATTGAACTGTGTATCTGTATTTTCTTTAACTCGTTGAGTTTTGTTATTATAGCTATTTTGAATTCTCTGTCATTTAGATGATAAATTTCTGTGCCTTTAGGATTGATTTCTGGGTAATTATTTTCTTTCTGGTCTGGAGATTTAATATATTTTTTAAATTTAATATATTTAATATATTTTTTCATACTGCTTGAGACACATGGATTTTTGCCTCCACATAGTGATAGCATCTGGTTGCAGCTTTCACCTGCCAACACTGGGTGGGGTTCAAGAGCTGTGTATTCTGAGCCTGCTACAATCTGCAGCTCACTTGCTCCTGTCACTGGCTGCTTTTCCATCTATGTAGTGCTCTGGCTGACCAGCTGAACTGGAGCACCAGACGGGGGGAGGGGTGCTTTCTTTCACCTGTGTGATCCAAGGGGCATTCTTGCTTGGCCCTCGCCTATGTGCTTTCCTGTGATGTTAGCTTGATGAAGACACCCCTGTGAGAGCTTATTCACCTCTGCATGGGGCTTTCCCGCTGACTGTGAGGGAACTCAGAGAGCAACGTTATTCCTGTGAAGGGCTGCTCCTCTCCCCATTTGTCTGAGAGCTGTGCACAGTCCTGGGGTCGCTGTGGTTCAGGAGAGAGAAAAGATTCCCCTTATCTCCTTCCACTTCCTCCAAGGGATCCAGCACCTCCACCTTCAGATGTATGGCTGCGTTGGTCTCTCAGACGTCTTTTGCATTGTATGAATAGCCTCTGTCCTCTGTATATGAATGTCCCTCTTGTTGTATCTTAGAGTGAGTCTAAGGAGAGAGCTCACTCTACCCTGATGCTGAGCTCATGGTCTTGACAGTAAGATATTTTGTGGGCACTAAAACAGGTAGGTCATGACATTCCAACAGGACACACATGGTTGCAGTGTCTTGTGTTAGTATGGTACCAGCCTATGGTTGTAAACCAGCATGGCAATACCACACCACTTGTCCAGGTGGGTTGGGTGCCATAATCTATCAGATAATGGAGGAACAATGACACACCAGAGGGAAAGGATGAAAGTGCCTTGGGGAATTGAAGGCCCTGAATTAGTACGTGGAGGGTTTTGATGGTCTTCCCATGATAAACAATGTTACCATGATACTATTCTAAGCCTGTTCTCCAAGCGGCTAAGAGACCACACCAGCAGGGCCTCATCTCCCAGTACCAGGACCACACGGGTCACTTTAGGGATTTCCTGTGGCAGAGGCAAAAGCAAGTTGTTCTGAGTGCCCATTGTGGTTGTAGAGTTTCTGCTTGGTGGACTGTTGTCTTTAGGCATCTCATCCAGTGGGCTAGAGTCCTTTGTTTTTTATGTCCAATTTTATTGTGTAGGCGTTCTGCCACTCTTTCAGTGAGTATTTCTTCCAGGATTGGAATCCAGACTAATTCCTCTGCTTGTTGGTCTCCGGGTGGCATTGTCGCCTGATTGCAGATACATGAGGCACCGTTATCATCATTCCTTGGACCTAATGTCAGATATCATCTGAGAGTTCTGCTCCCTACAATGGGTGATGATTGACGGTCCACTTTCTTCATGTCTATTGAGCCACCCACAAGGGGAGCCCCTTATAGACGTACCAGCTGTCCATACACTGATATATTGGATTGGGTTGTGAAATCAGTACTATCCAGGAGGCCTGCAATTTCACCCGTTGGCTGCTGTACCAAGAGCCAGAAATGAATCACATGCTCTCATTTGCTGACTGGGTGTCCACTGCCATCCAATGTGGGAGGTTACCCCTCACGGAGTCATCCATAGACCAAGCCTACACTGGGATTCATCCTTCTCTTTCTTGTACATTCAGCAGGGTTTCAGGTATGGGCACTTCATCCTAAGGTGTTGTTTCTTCTGTGGTATCTGAAGAAGAGTATACTGCCTATGTTTTCTTTTAGAAGTATTGTGGTTTCAGGTCTTACATTCAAGTCTTTAATACACTTTGAGTTAATTTTTATGTATGGTGTAAAATAATGGTTTAGTTTCATTCTTTGGCATGTGGCTGTCCACTTTGCCCAAAACCGTTTATTAAAGACACTTTCCTTACTTGATTGTATGTTCTTGGCTTTCTTGTTGGCAATCAGCCGTCATAGATGTGTGGGTTTATTTCTCAGATTTCAATTCTCTTCCACTGATCTGTTTACCTGTTTTTGTGCCAGTACCATGCCTTTTTGGTTCCTATAGCTTTGTAGTATATTTTGAAATCAGAGTGTTGTGCCTCCAACTTTGTTCTTTTTTCTCAGAGTTTCTTTGGTTATTCGGATGTTTTGTTTTTCCATACAAATTTTAGGATTCTTTGTTCTATTTCTGTGAAAAATGTTGCTGGAACTATGATTGGCCTTGCATTGAATCTGTAGATTGCATTAGGAAGCATGGACATTTTAACTATGTTAATTCTTCCATTGCAAGAGCATGGAATATGTTTTCATTCCTTGTGTCCTCTTCAATTTCCTTCAATGGTGTTTTATAATTTTCAGTGTAGAGATATTTCACCTCTTTGGTTAAGTTTATTTCTAGGTATTTTATTCTTTTTATTGCGATTGTAAATGAGACTATATTCTTAATTTCTGTTTCTTATATTTCATTGTAAGTGAATAGAAATGCAACTGACTCTGTCATGTTGATTTTGTATCCTGCAAGTTGACCATATTCATTTATTATTTCTAAAAGTCTTTTGGTGGATTCTTTAGCGTTTTCTATACATAAAATCATGGCATCTGCAAATACTAACAGTTTCACTTCTCCTTTTCCAATTTGGATCCCTTTTATTTCTTTTTCTTGCCTGATTGCTCTTACTAGGACTTCCAATACTATGTTAACTAAAGTGGTGAAAGTGGTCATCCTTGTCAGTTTTCTGTTCTTAAAGGGATAGCATTCAGTTTTTCTCCATTGAGAATAATTCAGCTGTGGGTTTTTCATATATGGCCTTTATTATGTCGAGGTACTTTCCTTCTATACCCATTTTATTCAGAGGTTTTACCTTAAATGGATGCTGTATCTTGTCAAATGCTTTCTCTGCATCTATTGAGATGATCATGTGATTTTTCTTCTTCATTTTGTTAGTGGGCTGTATCACGTTGATTGATTTGCAGATGTTGAACCATCCCAGCATCTCTGGACTAAATCCCACTTGATGCTGGTGTATGATCTTTTTAATCCACTGTTGTATTCAATTTTTCTAGTATTTGGTTGAGGATTTTTGCATCAATGTTCATCGGTGATATTGGCCTGTAAAATTCTTTTTTTGTGTTGTCCTTGTCTGGTTTTGGTATCAAGGTAATGTTGACTTCATAGAATAAGTTAGGAAGCTTCCTCTAATCTTCAATTTTTCTGAAGAGTTTGAGAAGGATAGGTATTAAGTCTTCTTTGAATGTTTGGTACAATTCACCAGGGAAGTCATCTGGGCCTAGACTTTTATTTTTGGGGAGGTTTTTGATTATTGTTTCAAACTCCTTACTGGTGATCGGCCTTTCAAATTCTCTATTTCTTCTTGCTTCAGTTTGGGAAGGTTCTATAATTCTGAGAATTTATCCCTTTCTTCTAGATTATACAATTTGTTGGTGTTTAGCTTTTCATAGTAGTCTCTTATAATCATTTGTATTTCTCCAGTGTCCACGGTATTTCTCCTTTTTCATTACTGATTTTTGTTATTTGAGCCTTCTCTCTTTTTTTCTTGGTGAGTCTAGTGAAAGATTTGTCAATTTTGTTTATGTTTTCAAAGAACCAGCTCTTGGTTTCATGGATTTTTATGCTTTTTTTTTATTTTTGGAAGATTCTCCCTGAGCTAACATCCATCGCCAAACCCCCTCTTCTTTTCGCTTGGGAAAGATTAGCCCTGAGCTAACAAATGTGCCAGTCTTCTTCTAATTTCCATGTGGGATGTCTCTGGAGCATGGCTGAATCATAGAGTAGGTCCTCTTCTGGAATCTGAGCCTGTGAACCCCACGCCTCTGATGTGGAACACAGAGAACTTTAAGTTCTTGGCCATGGGACTGGCTTCTGTATTGTTTTTTCAGTCTCTATTTCATTTATTTCTGCTCTAATTCTCATTATTTCCTTCCTTCCACTGATTTTGGGCTTTGTTTGTTATTCTATGTCCAGTTCCTTTAGGTACACTGTTATATTGTTTATTTGAGATTTTTCTTGTTTGTTAAAGTAGACCAGTCTTGCTATAAACTTTCCTTTTAGGCCTTTTTTTCTTTTGATTTGGAGGATTAGCCCTGAGCTAAAATCTGTGCCTACCTTCCTCTATTTTATATGTGGGATGCCTGCCACAGCATGGCTTGATAAACAGTGTTCAGGTCCATGCCCAGGATCTGAACTCAGAAACCCTGGGCCACTGAAGTGGAGCCTGTGAACCTAGCCACTATGCAACATGGCCAGTCCCTCTTAGAACTGCTTTTGCTGTATCCCATAAATTTTGGCATGTTGAACTTTCATTTTCATTTGTCTCTAGGTATTTTTTGATTTCTCCTTTGATTTATTCATTGACCTAATCATTGTTCAGTAACAGTTTGTTTAATCTCCACATATTCGTGACTTTTCTGATTTTATTCATGTAGTTGATTTCTAGTTTCATACTTTGTTTTCAGGAAAGATGGTTGGTATTATTTCGGCCTTCTTAAATTTATTAAGACTTGTTTTGTGGCCTAATATCTGATTAATCCTGGAGAAGCTTCCATGTGCACTTGTAAAGAATGTGTATTCTGTGGTTTTGGGATGGAACGTTCTGATTATATCTACTATGTCCATCTGGTCTAATGTGTCATTTAGGGCCAATGTTTCCTTATTGTTCTTCTGTTTGGATGATCTATCTGTTGTGTAAATGGAGTGTCAAAGTTCTCTGCTATTATTATGTTACTGTGTATTTCTCCTTTTATGTCTCTTAATAGTTGCTTTATATATTTAGGTGCTCCTGTGTTGGGTGCATAGATATTTACAAGTGTTATATCCTCTTGTTGGATTATGCTGTTTATCATTTTGCTGTGCCCTTCTGCGTCTCTTGTTATAGTTTTTGCATTAAAGTCTATTTTGTCTGATATAAGTATTGATACCCAGCTTCCTTTGCCATTTGCATGGAGTATATTTTCCCATCCCTTCGCTTTCAGTTTGTGAGTGTCTTTAGGGCTAAAGTGTGTCTCTTGTGTGCAGCATATACAGGGGTCTTGTTTTTTATCCAGTCAGCCAATTTTTTGTCCAATCAGCCACACTGTTTCATTTTTTTTTTTTGAGGAAGATTAGCCCTGAGCTAACATCTGCCACCAATCCTCTTCTGTTTGCTGAGGAAGACTGCCCCTGAACTAACATCCATGCCCATCTTCCTCCACTTTATACATGGGAGTCCTGCCACAGCATGGTTTGACAAGCAGTGCCACGTCCTCACCCAGGATCCAAACCAGTGAACCCTGGGCCGCTGAAGTGGAATGTGTGAACTTCACTTCACTACTGGGCCAGCCCCCACCCTCTGCCTTTTGATTGGAACCTTTAGTCTATTGACATTTAAAGTAGCTATTGATAAGTATGTATTTACTGCCATTTTGTTACCTTTTTTCTGGGTGTTTTGTTAGTTCTGCTTTGTTCCTTTCTTCTCATGCTCTCTTCCCTTGTGATTTGATAGCTTTCTTTAGCATTATGTTTGTGTTACTTTCTCTTGATTTTTTGTGCATTTATTATTGGCTTCTGGTTTGTGATTACCATGAGGTTCTTATATAACAACCTACATATATAGCAATCTATATATGTTGATGCTCTCTTCAGTTCGACCTATTGCTAAAAGCTCTGCTATTTTACTTCCCCCTTCCACATTTTATGTTTTTAATATCATATCTAACCTCTTTTTTTTTGTGTGTGTGTATCCGTTACCCTCTTTCATGGAAATAGATAATTTTAGTGGTTTTTGTCTTTTGACTTTCATAATGTCTTCATAGTTGGTTGATCTGCTACCTTTACTGTATTTATGCCTTTACCAGTCATTTTATTGCCCTTTTTTGGGATGATTTTCTTATGTTTATTTGTGATCTTCTCTTTCCCACTTAAATAAGTTCCTTTAGCATTTCTCGTAGAACCAGTTTCTTGGTCATAAACTCCTTTAATTTTTGCTTGTCTGGGAAACTTTTTCTCTCCTGCCATTCTGAATGAGAACCTTGCCAGGTACAGTATTCTTGGCTGTAGATATTGTCCTTTCAGTACTTTAATATATCATGCCACTCCATTTTAGCCTGTTAAGGTTTCAGCTGATAGCCTTCTAGGGTTCCATTTGTATCTAACATTTCCTTTCTCTTGTGGCTTTTAGGATTCTAACTTTATCTTGAATTCTCAACTTTTTAATTACAATATTTCATGGTATGGGGCCCTTTGGGTTCATCTAGCTTAGTGCTCTCTGTTCTTCCTTTACCTGGATGTCTTCTTTCCCTAGGTTTGAAAGTTTTCAGCTACTATTTCTTCAAATATATTTTCTATCCCTTTGCCTCTCTCTTCTCCTTTTGGGACAGCTATTATATGAATGTTATTGTGCTTGTAGTTGTCCCTCAGGTCCCTTCAACTGTTCTCATTCTTTTTAGTTCTTTGTTCTTCTAACTGTTCAGCTTGGGTGATTTCCTCTAGAGTTTCATCAATCTCACTGATCCGTTCTGTATTGTCTACTCTGCTCTCAAGTCCTTCTAGTGAATTTTTCATTTCCAGTATTGCATTCTTTATTTCTGATTGATTCTTTTTTATATTTTCCAATTCTTTGTTGATGTTCTCACTAAGTTCATCCATTCTTCTCCCAAGTTCAGTGGGCATCCTTATGACTTTTTGTTTGAACTATTTGTCAGACAGATGGTTTATTTCTGTTTCATTTTGTTCTTATTCTAGGATTATGTCCTGTTTCCTTCCTTGGAACATATTCCTCTGTCTCCTCATTTAGCCTCTTTCTCTGTGCTTATATCTATGTATTAGGTGGGTCAGCTATGTCTCCTGAATTTGGAGAGGTGGCATTTATAAGAGATACCTTATGAAGCCCACCAGTATGCTTCCCTCTGCTCACTAGTTCCAAATGTTCCAGGAGTGACCCCTGCATGGGCTATGTGTGTCCTTCTTTTGTGGCAGAGTTCCTTTTGCTGCAGATGCCCTGGGAGGCTTGGCTGTCCCCCTGGCTGTCTGGTTGTAATCCTCAGGTGTGTGTGGCTGCCATGGACCTTAAGTTACTTTATTGGGTATGGGGAGCCACAGCACAGTTGGCTGCAAGGTCTAATAGTACATTCCTGTTGTGTGGCTGGTTGGTAAGCTCTGGGGCTTACAATTTCTGTAGGCCATCAGCCTACAAGGTTCTTCTCAGGCATTAGGGTTGCAGCTGAGTTGGGCTGGCCCTAGGAGAGCCCAAGTTTTTCAGGCTTTGGAAGGTGGGGCCAATCCCCTATGTGGCTTTTTGAGAAGCACAAGTGTTCTGCATCTAACCAGCCCCACAGCCCACAGAGCCACATACATAGTCAACACAGTCCCACCCCATGCATGCACCCCAACCCCCTGAAGTGGACTCAGTTTCCCCACTGCAGAGGCCCCACACACTCCACCAAAGCCCCACATACTCCTCAGTCTTGCCCTGCAGAGGCAGGCCTGTATGCAGAGGACCCAGTCACTCTACTTAGGCAGGCTGACAAATTTCCCAAGGGCTTGTTTTTGAGTGGGACCAGTCTATGGCAGGCTGACTGTCCTGGCTGAGAAGTATTAAATCTGTAATCTAATGGATAGGGTAGACCCTGGCTAATAGCCCAGGGGAAGAACTCCAATGGAGTCTGCCAGCATCTGTGTGAGCATGCCTGTACTAGATCACAATAATAGCTGCTGCCAAGTCTCAGTCCCTGGAGAGGTCTCACCTCTCACCAAGATACACCCAGAGCCTATCAGGTGAGTTTCTTCTAACAAAAGGACTGTGTACCCTTCTTTCCAGTGATTTCAGGTTCCTTCCCAAAAAAGGGAAATTTGTGCCTTGGACCTTTAAGAGCTGAATTTCCCCCTTTGTATTCAATAGCTTTTCTGGGCTTATTCTCTGTTGGAGTTAATAACCAGCAAAGCCAGATATTATGACACTCATCTCACTTGTGCTGTGTCCAAAGGATGCTTATAGCCATACCACCCCCCTCTTCCAGACCCTCATTCCTCCAGGGAAGGCTGTGTACCTTAGGATTGCTTTACACTGGCCATGAAGGGATGAAGCTTTGGACAGTGGCTTTTTTCTCTCCAGAAAGGAGTTTCTGTATATTCCATGTCAGTCAGGACTGTCCCTTGTTCCATTTTTGTAGGGGTTCTTTTTATCCAATTTTCATGTCTCTCTCATGTAATTGTTCTGGAGTAGTTGTAAATTTGATGTTTCCATGAGAAGAGGTGAGTTCAGAGTCTGCTTATGCCACCATCTTGACACCTCTCGGCCTCGGACATCTTTATTACCAATTCCTGCATGAAATTTGCTCTGTTCAATATAGAATATTTTCTGTTTGCTTGATTGGACACGAACTGAAAAACCCCAGAAAAATCTATTTTTGGCTTAAATGAATACATATATGACAACGTGTAGTTTTAAGAATGACAAAGGGAAGACAGAAGCCCCAGTTACGACAGAGTTATGGGTCACACTGACTGCCAGTAAGAGAAAAGATAAACTGTCAACAAAATTCAAGACTCCATTGTTTTACACTCTCTGGAATAATATTCTGAGAACTGCAAAAGTATGTGATCAGGTCTGTTTACCAACAGTACAGGAATTTGACTAATCTCTGGTTTATTTGGTAGTTGACTTTCTATAATGATTTGTAATGCTGTATTATTTCAACCTAATAAGTTGATCATCTGTCTTTATGTACCAACAGAAAATACCTTGTCTAATTTTTCCTGCTGTCCTTGGAGGACGTAAAACCACAAATTGAGGAAAGGACCAATGAAGTGATGTAGCTGTCCCACATCTGGTTGTTCATTTCTACTCTCATCCTTTCCTCTTTTCAGCTTTAATAAATATACAAGTCCTACTCCAAACCCTAATTCCTCTTTCCCACAAATATCCTTTTGTTATAAAGAATTTGTCTCTAGCAAACGTTTCGAATTCAGATTTTTATAGTTTTGGATTTTTGTACATTTCATCTTTTCTGTTCTCCATCAGGAAATCTTCAACACTCTAAGTAAAGGTTGTCACTTTCTCTTTTCCACCACACTGTTGAGTACACTGTTTTGTTCTTTTCTAGGTGTTTAAAATCATTGTTTATATACTTTGAGATTTAAAAAGAAGAAGGACAGAGATTAAATTCATACTCAGTCTGTTTTCTTGATCCAACCCCATGTCAGATGTTTTATTTGTTGATTTCCTTTGTGGTCAGGAGCTTAGCCTGACAGATAACTGTGATATCATGGAATTGTGGTGGCATAGGGTGTTTTTTTTAAATAAGTATAACTCCCTCTAAATCTCTCTTTGACATTTTGTTTTGTACAGAGTAACCTGAAGCTGCCTAGATTTGCATATACTAATGTGAAGGAGATAATTCCAGAGAAGACAGTTGTAGCAATAGCAGAGAAAGATGTTCTAGTATTGTTTAAGGGGGAAGCTAGTCCAGCTTTCTACAGCCAGTTTAGAATTTTTCAATCTGTAGGATGTCACTTATTGGGGGTCTGATGCCTACCCAAGTTCAATGGGGGATAAACAGAGAAGCCAATCAGAAAAAATACAGAATTTGAAGTGTGGACCTAATTTTCCAGCTCTGGGCTCTATGGCCTATGTCAGCCTGAGAGAATCAATTCATCCTTCTAAGTCTCAGTAAATGGAGACCCTCTTCCTACCTGAAAGTGATAGAGATTAAATAATATTATGTGTGTTAAACACTGAGCACTGTGATTTATTTAGATTGTATCTTTAACATGAATCCTTGGAAAGTCTCATTCATCTCAAAAGCACTTTTGAGTCACCTACACTGCTTCTCTAATGTCATCTTTCACATGTTACTGTCTTTTCCTTCTACAAAACTCCTAAATAGCCACATATCTCCCCGTTTATTCCACCACCCACTATGGACAGTGGTATTCTTGGTTCTACTCACCTTCTGGCTCATAGTTTCATAACCCTGTGTTGTCCACATTTTCTTATCTCTTGTTCTGTGGCTATGAAATCTGAGGGGATAGTCATTTTATCCTTCTGCCATGATAATTCAGAGTCCTCTTTTGTGAAGAAGAACAAGCTTGTGAGCTGGTTTAAAGTCATAGAAGCTACAGTGAAATTTACATTTTAGTATTTTGAACTTTGTATCCAGGAATGGCACATAAGAACTCCATCAGGCCAATGGCACACTACAGGTATCCAGGAAGAGTCCAGATTCTATATGAAATGGTGCCACCTAGAGGTTCAAATTTATGTTCAGCTTAATAAAAACTCATTTCATTACTGTGCTAGACTTGTTATTGAATTATTTAAAATTCATGCACCCCAGGATCTCCCAATCTGTGGTGAAATCAGACTCATAAATACATTCCTCCATCACTTTAGTATTGACTACAATTGAATACCAAACAAGGACTTCGATTTAGAAATGCTAAGGGCTTCGGTAGAGATGTGCCTTAGGAGTCATAGGAGCATAGAAAACGAGCACCTATACCAGGGGGCATTCAGGGGAGGCTATGTGAGTGGGGTGCAAGGGATGAAGGATAGCCAACATATCTTAATGGTGGTGTAAATGCTCCATGAGTCCTAAGTGAAAGAGAGTACGAAAGTTCTAGTAGAAATCTCTGAATTTATACAGATACACAGACAGGATCCATCTTGGAGGTTAACCCAGTATTACAGCAGGATGGGAAAGAATGTGTGTCAGGTGGTGCTATGAATACATTGTACACTAGAAATCCTGAGAGATTGGTACCTGGTCAGTAAGAAGTCATTAGAGTTCTTAGAGGTCTATTGTGTGTCACTTGATCAGGAGGGGTAAAGGACACTATTGTGAGTTAGTGATCAGTAATTGGTAATTATTAAGCATCACAGATTTAGCAGGGAAAAATAAAGAATCTACTTTCCCCCCCTGCACTGAAGAAAAATGAACAATTTGTACTGTGTTTCTTAATGTCCTGCTGTCTCCTTCACACCATCTTTGACATTTTCACCATCACTTCCTCAAACATGCAAACATACACTTGAATGAACCCCTATGGCTTGGACAAAGGACAGGTGGAGTAGTAACAATGTTGTAAAGACCAAAGTGCTTCCCCAAGATTAGGGACTATGGATGGTCCTGGGGACTGCAATGGCTCAGGAAGTGGAAGGACTTCACCCCTGACTGAGACTGACTTTCCTCCCAGGGTTGGAGTGTAAAGACAGAAACAGAGAAAAATATGGATAAAATATGAAGAAAAATTTAAAAATGTCAATTTTTAACATCCATTTTTGGGACTACATCATACTCATTAAAACAAATGAAGAGAAGACAGTGTAAAAATAAATAAGGGCATAAAAACAACAAAGGAAGGCTTTTCTAATTACTAAGAGATATCGTAGCTCAACCAATGTCAGAGATAATACTGGGTAGGGTAAAGAGAAACTAATGGGTTCTGAGTCTGGGACCAGAAAGGATGCATCCACTGGTCCCTGGCCCCAGGAACTAAAACCTCACTCAGATGTGATGGGCTCTATTAGTGACTTACTTTTACACCCAACAAAGTAACCAAAAACATGCTTTGTTGATAACATATGCTAATCACATATTTGTTTAAAAATTTATATCTTTGAAGATCATTTTAGCCTCTTGATTGGAATCCAGATTCTAGTTTCTGAACTAAATTTGAGCTTCTAAGTGAGTTTCACCCCAGAGAAGAGAATATGCTATCTCAAGAGGTAAGTAGTTGATCTCGCTGGCTCTCTCATTTTCTCTGTAAATCAAGGTTGGAATACCAGTTAAAAATGACCTCTTTGGGGGGGGGGTCTCGATTATGATGACTCATCCAAGCAAACAGTCACTCCATGGTGATGAGGAAGTTGAGCTAAGGATCGAATCAATGGGAAGATTTGCACAGAATTTAGCAAATACAATGGGATGTGCAAATTCCTAATTACATTGTTATTGGGATGGCTAATGGAAGGTAGAGTGTGTTCTTTTGGGGATATTCTCCGAAGGAGTCTGAAAGAAAAGAAATCAAGATCCTAGGAGCTCACTAAGTGCTGCAAAATGTGACATTGCAATTGTGAACCCAGGCTGCAGAGTGCTGTTACCCTCCTGGTCTACTGCCTCTCATGTGACCTTGGCATAAAAGGAAATGGAAATGGTCAGCTTCATGCATGTCCCTGCAGACACATAATCCTTCCTTCCAATGTAATACCAACATCTTGTGGAATAAGAAAAACTGTAAGACATTTTTAATCCCATTAAACAGTGGAGGAAAATGGAAATAAGAGGGAATATAGAAATAAGTACAGCGGAAGGACCTCAATGAGTCTATAATGAAGGGAGATCCTAAACTGTGGAGTGGTGGTACCTGGAGTCAACGATAATAAAAAATTTAAAGAAAGTAAAACAGAAATGATTTCTATGAATGAAAATATCAGCAGCATGTATAAATTTGAGGCTGGTAGAAGTCAAATGGTTTTTAAAAAGTCCCAGTCAGTGTAAAAGAAGAGACAGGGAGGAAAAATTGTAGAAAACACATTGCAGATGCACTGGCAGCCAGTTAATTACAAATGGATAAATTGGACAAACATCTTGCTGAAGACAACTGGAAAAGATTGAAATAATACATGCAGTGGCTATCAAGAGCATGAATTACTAGGCGTATATCTAGGCAGGATATAGGCATTGGGATGAGATTCGCACATTTGGGACTAGTTTTTCTTTGAAAGCGTTTGTCAATCCTGCAGGAAAACCCGGCAGGCCATCATATTCAAGGTTGGATAAAGAATGGAGTCCAAGGTCTGCCCAGGGGGGTTTTGATTTTTAATCACACTAGTTTGAGTTGGAAAAACTCAGGAATAAAAACAAAACAAGTGAAGACAGGCCCTTGTAAGGGATGAGGCTCAGTGCAAATGGGATTGAAGTGATCACAGAGCTTAGTGCCTCCAGGCATGGTGATGTGTCCACAGTTGGCTGCAAGAAATCAATATCAGGACAAGATAGAGGAAGATGATACCATCTCAGGATGATATTTCAAGAGGTTAAGGATGTACCTCCCACATCCTGATCCTCTTAACAAAGCAGAGAGCCTCTAGGAAGCATAAGATCATATTCCCCCAACCATCTCAGAAAGAGACCAAAGTAGAGAAGGGTTTATTTAAAAATGTGCAAACATGGCTTTTGTCTAAAACACTGAATCACAGAGAAATCCAATGAAGGCCGCTAAAGTTCTAATAATATTTTATACTATCCCTTTAGATTTCTTCTTTAACCCATTGGTGGTTGGAGAGTGAGTTCTTTAATTTCCATGTATTTATTAATGTTGCAGTTTTCCTTCTTGAATTGGAAAACCACTCCTGGGTTCCTCCTTTCCTCACACACACAGTATTTCTGACACCAGTTGTGTGGGGTTTTTTTTCCACATCACTTAATTCTCTCACATGAGTTGACTGTCTTACAATTTAACTCAATTTTGATACTGTCTTCCTGGAAATTGATCCCACAGGAATTGATTCTACATCAGATTCTACATGTTAAGGGCTCAGCTCCATGAGACCCTCCTCCCACCTTCTCATGTCTATCACAAGTCCAGATTTTTCCCGTGCTTCCAACCAACCAGCTGTAAATAAGAGGTTGCCACATCCTGCTCCTAACGATTGATTAATGTGCTAGAATGGTTCACAGAACTCAAGAGAACATTTTAATTAGTAGATTACCCATTTTTTATAAAAGTATATAACTCAGGAACAGCCAGATGCAAGACACGCATGATGGAAGGGGCTGTGTAGTTGGGAAGAGGTGAAGAGCTTCTGGGCCCTCTCCCAGTGTGCCAATATCCCATCTTCTCCACATGTTCACCAAGCCAGAGTCTCCACAAACCCCATACTACTGGGGTTTTTGGAGGCTTCTTCACAAACCATTATTGATAATTAACTCAATGTACAGCCTCTCTGCCCTTCCTCAAGGATTGAGGTGGGGCTGAAAGTTCCAAGCTTCTAAGCACAGCGTGGTCTTCTGGTAACCAGCCACCATCCTGAAGTTATCCAGGAGCCCACCAACAGTTGACTCACTAGAACAAAAGACACTTCTATCACACAGGAAATTCCAAGGGATTTAGGAGCTCTGTGTCAAGAAAAAGGGTAAAAGACAAAATAGTAGAAAAAAGATGCTCTTAGTGCTCCTAAAACTAAGGAAGTTTTAAGGGTCTTGGGATCTGTGTTCCATGATCCACATGCAGAGACCAATGCCAATATATATATATCCTATCATTTCACACCTCTGTTATCGACTTCTAGTTTTATTTCCCACTGTGATGGGAAAAGATACTTGGTATGATTTCAATTGTCTTAAATTTCTTAAGACTTGTCTTTGGACCTAATGTGATCACTCCTGGAAAATGATCCCTGTTCACCTAAGAAGAATATTTATTCTGCTGATGTCAGGTGAAATGTTCTGTAATGTCTATCAGGTCCATTTGACCTATAGCGTTGTTCAAGTCTGCAGATTTTCTATTACTTACTGTACGGATGTTCTATCCATAATTGAGGGTAGACTATTAAAGACTCATATTATTGTTGTATGGCTGTCTATTCCTCCCTTCAGTTTTGCCTAGGCTTGCATGATATACTTAGTATCCCTGATGTTGGGTGCATAAGTAGTTGTACTTGTTATAACTTGCTGATGGATTGACCTTTTTTTGTTTTTATATGCCCATATACATTTTTTTAAATTGAGTTCATAATAGTTTACAACGTTGTGAAATTTCAGTTGTACATTATTTGTCCATCACTATATAAGTCCTCCCGTTCACCTTTTTTGCCCACCCCATACCCTCTTCCCTCTGGTAACCACTGAACTGTTCTCTTTGTGTGTTTGTTTATGTTCCACATATGAGTGAAATCATATTGTGTTTGCCTTTCTCTGTCTGGCTTATTTTGCTTAACATAATACCCTCCGGGTCCATTCATGTTGTTGCAAATGGCATGATTTTGTCTTTTTTATGGCTCTGTATTATTCCATTGTATATATATACTACATCTTCTTTATCCAATAATAGGTAAATGGGCACTTTGGGTTGCTTCCAAATCTTGGCTATTGTGAATAATCCTGCAATGAACATAGGGGTGCATAAGTCACTTTGAATTCTTGATTTCAAGTTCTTTGGAATAGATACCCAGTAGTGGGATGACTGGGTCATATAGTACTTCTATTTTTAGTTGTTTGAGATATCTCCATACTGTTTTCCATGGTGGCTGCACCAGTTTGCATTCCTACCAGCAGTGGATGAGGGTTCCCTTTTCTCCACAACTTCTCAAACATTTATTATTTTTGGTCTTAATGAGTATAGCCATTTTAACAGGTGTAAGGTGATATCTTAGTGTAGTTTTGGTTTGCATTTCACTGATGATTAGTGATATTGAACATCTTTTCATGTTCCTATGGCCCATCTGTATATCTTCTTTGGAGTAATGTCTGTTCATATCCTCTGCCCATTTATTTGATTGGGTTGTTTGTTTTCTTCTTGTACAGTTCATGAGTTCTTTATATATTATGGAGATTAACCTCTTGTTGGATGTATGATTTGCGAATATTTCTCCCAGTTGATGGGTTGTCTTTTTCTTTTGATCCTGGTTTCCTTTGCCTTGCAGAAGCTCTTTTGTGTGATGAAGTCCCATTTGTTTGTTTCTTCTTTTGTTTCCCTTGTCTGAGAAGACATGGTATTTGAAAGATCCTTTTAAGATCGATGTCAAAGAGTATACTATATTTTCTTGCAGATGTTTTATGGTTACAGGTCTTATGTTCAAATCTTTGATGTATTTTGAGTTTTTTTTGCGTACAGCATAAGATAATGTTCTACTTTCATTCTTTTGCATGTGGCTGTCCAGGTTTCCCAACACCACTTGTTGAAGAGACTTCTTTCACTATTGTATGTTCTTAGGAACTTTGTCGAAGATTAGCTATCCAAAGAAGAGTGGTTTTATTTCTGGACTTTCAATTCTGTTCCATTGGTCTGTGTGCCTGTTTTTGTACCAGTACCATGCAGTTTTGATTACTATAGTTTTGTAGCACGTTTTCAAGTCAGGGATTGTGATGCCTCTAGTTTGCTCTTTTTTCTCAGGATTGCTTATCTACTTGGGGTCTTTTGTTGGGCCGTATCAATTTTAGGATGCTTTATTCTATTTCCATGAAGAATGTCATTGGGATTCTTATGGAGATTGCATTGAATCTCCAGATTTCTTTGGGTGGTATGGACATTTTAATTACGTTTACTCTTCTGATCCATGAGTGTGGACTGTCTTTCTGTCTTTCCATTTCTTTATGTCATCATCAATTTCCATCTGTAATGTCTTATAGTTTTCATTGTATAGGTTTTTCACCTCCCTGGTTAAATTTATTCCTGGATAGTTTATTGTTTTTGTGGCGATTGCAAATTGGATTGTATTCTGGAGTTCTCTTTCTGTCAGTTTGTTATTAGAGTATAGAAATGCAACTGATTTTGGAAAGTTAGTTTTCTACCCTGCAACTTTACTGTCATTGCTGATTTCTAATAGTTTTCTGATGAATTACTTAGGCTTCTCTCTATATAAAATCATGTCATCTGCAAACGGGGAGAGTTTCACTTCTTCATTTCCTATTTGAATTCCCTTAATTCCTTTTCTTGCCTAATTTATTTGGCCAAAACCTCCAGTACAGTATTGAATAAGAGTGGTGAGAGTGGGCACCCTTGTTTTGTTCCTGTTCTCTGGGATGGCATTCAATTTTCCCCCATTGAGGGTGATGTTGGCTGTGGGTTTGTCATTTGTGGCCTTTATTATGTTGAGGTACTTTCCTTCTATCCCCGTTTTGTTAAAAGCTTTTGTCATAAATGGATGCGGGATCTTGTTAAATGCTTTCTCAGCATCTATTGAGATCATCATGTGGTTTTTCTTCCTCATTTTGTTAACGTGGTGTATCATATTGATTGATTTGTGGAGGTTGAACCATCCCTATGCCCCTGGTATGAATCCCACTTGATCATGTTGTATGATGTTTTTGATGTATTGCTGTATTTGGGTTGCCAATATTTTGCTGAGGATTTTTGCATCGATGTTCATCAGTGATGTTGGCCTGTAGTTTTCCTTTATTGTGTTGTCCTTGTCAGGTTTTTGTGTCAGAGTTATTTAGACCTCATAGAATATGTTGGAAGTGTTCCGTCTTCCCTAATTTTTTGGAATAGTTTGAGAAGAATACTTATTAATTCTTCTTTGAATGTTTGGTAGAATTCTCCATGGAAGCCGTCAGTTCCTGGACTTTCATTTTTTTGGTAAGGTTTTTGATTGCTCTTTCAATCTCTTACTTTTGATTGGTCTGTTCAGATTCTCTATTTCTTCTGGATTTAGCTTTGGGAGGTTGTAACAGTCTATGAATTTATCCATTTCTTCTAGATTGACCAATTTGTTGGCATACAGCTTTTCATAGTATTCTGTTATAATCTTTGTATCTCTGTGTTATCCATTGTAATTTCTCCACTTTCATTTCTCATTTTATGTATTTTTTCTTTCTCTCTTTTTTTCTTTGTGAGTCTGGCTAACAGTTTGTCAGTTTATCTTCTCAAAGAACCAGCTCTTTAGTACATTGATCCTTTCTATCCTCTTTTTTGCTTCAGTTGCATTTATTTCTGCTCTAATTTTCATTATTTCTCTCCTTCTACTGACTTTGGGCTTTGTTTGCCCCTCTTTTTCTAATTTTGTTACATGTAGTTTGAGATTCCTTATTTGGGACTTTTCTTGTTTGTTAAGATGACCCTGGATTGTGGTGAATTTCTTTTTTAGTCCCACTTTTGCTGCATCCCATATGAATTGATATGGTATGTTTTCATTTTCTTTTGTCTGCAGATATTTTTTGATTTCTCCTTTGTTTCTTCAATGATCCATTGGTTGTTCAGTAGCATGTTGTTTAGTCTCCACATCTTTCTTCTTTTCCCAGCTTTTTTCTTGTAGGTAACTTCTTGTTTCATAGCGTTATGGTCTGAAAAGTTGCTTATTGTTATTTCAAGCTTAAATTTATTGAGGCTTGCCTTGTTTTCCCACATATGGTCTACTCTTGAGCATGTTCCATGCACACTTATGAAGAATGTGTATTCTACTGTTTTTGGATGGAGTGTTCTATATATATTATCTATTAAGTCCATCTGGTTTAGTTATTCATTTAATTCCACTGTTTACTTGTTGACTTTCTGTCTGGATGATCTATCCATTGATGTGAGTGGACTTTTGAGGACCCTACCATTATTGTGTTGTTGTCACTGTCTCCTTTTAGATGTATTAGTAGATGTTTTATGTACTTCGGTCCTCCTGGGTTGGGTGCATAGACATTTGTATGTGTTATGTCTTCTTGGTTGAGTGTCCCTTTAATCATTATATACCACCCCCTTTGTCTCTCTTTACCTGTGTTTTCTTGAAGCCTACTTTGTCTGATATAAGTATTGCAACACTTGCTTTCTTTTGTTTGCCATCAGCTTAGAGTATAATGTTCCGTATTTCACTCTGAGCTTTTGGTTGTCTTTGGAGCTGAGATGTGTTTCCTGGAAGCAGCATGTTCTTGGGTTTTGTTCTTTAGTCCATCCTACCACTCTGTGTCTTTTTAGTGGAGAATTCAATCCATTTACATTTAGAGCTATTATTGATATATGAGGGCTTAATGCTGCCATTTTATCACTCATCTTCCAGTTCTCCTTCATTTCCTTTATTTCTCATCCCATGTATTTTGGACTACCAATTCAGCTAGGTAGTTCTTTGTGCTGGTTTTCTTAGTTGTCTCCTTATTTATTATATGTGTCTTTGTTCCACTTTTTGGTTTAGTGTTTACCATGAGGTTTGTAAGCAAAATCTTGTAGATGAGATAACCCATTTACTGATGACCTCTTATTTCCTTAGACTAATCTGATTCAGTGCCTTCCCTCTTCCACCATCCAAGTTATTTTTGTCATTCCTTATTCCATCTTGTGTTGTGAGTTTGTGGTTAAAATGACAAGATTATCTTTCTTTTTGGTGGTTTCCCTCCCTCTGTCTTTCATGTTATACTTGAGTATTTGCTAACCAGTTCTGATAGATAGCTACAATTTTCTCATTTTGTCTACCTATTTATCTCCTTACTTGGGATTTGTAACTCCTTTCTTCTTTTTTTTCTTTCAGGTTTGAGGGCCTTCTTGAGGATTTCTTTTATGGGGGGTCTTGTGGTGAGGAACTCCCTTAGCTTTTTTTATCTGGGAAAGTTTTTATCTCTCCATCATATCTGAAGGATATTTTTCCTGGATAGAGTATTCTTGGCTGAAAGTTTTTGTCTTTCAAAGATTTGAATACATCCTTACACTCTCTCCTAGCCTGTAAGATTCTTGCTTGGAAATCTGCTGAAAGCCTGATAGGTGTTCTTTGTAAGTTATTCTCTTCTGCCTTACTGCCCTTAGTATTTCTTCTTTTTCAATGACTTTTGCCAGATTCACTACTATGTGCCTTGCAGTAAGTGTTTTTACATTGATATAGTTAGGAGATCTATTGCCTCCTTTAATGTTTCTGAAGTTCTTCTCTATTATTTCTTTGATCAAACTTTCTGCACCATTCACCTACTCATCTCCCTCTGGAATAACTATAATCCTTATATTGCATTTTTCAATCGAGGCAGACATTTATTGGAGAACTTCTTCATTTGTTCTTAGTCTTTCTTCTCTCTCCTCCTCCATCTGAAGCATTTCGATAGTTTTGTTCTCTATATTGCTGATTAGTTTCTTCTTGATATCAGCTTCATTGTTCAGAGACTCCACATTCTTCTTGATCTCATCCGTTGTGTTTTCATCTCCAATACTTCTGATTGGTTCTTCTTTAGAGTTTAAATCTCTTTTGTGAAGTACCTCCTGAATTCGATGAACTATCTATCTGCATTTACTTTAACTCATTGACTTTTTAAACTGATAGCTATTTTGAATACTCGGTCCTTTAGGTTATAGATTTCTGGGTCTTCAGGATTGATTTCTGTTACTTGTCATTTTCCTTCTGGTCTGGAGATTTAATAATTTTTTTTGTACTGCTATACAGTGTGGATTTGTGCTTCCGCATTGTGGTAGTAGTGATCACTGCTTCCAACTGTTGTCACTGGGTGGGGGTCAAGAGCTACATAGTCTGAGCCCACTGTGATCCATAGCACAGCTCCCAGGTGCTTAACTGGGGTGCTGAGTGGGAGGGAGTGACATTTTCTTTCTCCTACATGATCTTGGGGGCTTCTCACTCTGCCCTCAGTGTCTGTTCTCCTGTGGTGTTAACTTGATGAAGACACTCTTGAGATAGTTAGTCACCTCTGCATGGGGCTTTGAACCAGGCTGTGAGAGATCTTGGAGATCTGTGGTGTTCCATGAAGGGCTGCCACCCCCTCTTCCCTTTACTCTCAGGAGCCTCATGCAATCCCTGAGTTGCTGCCCTTCATTGAGGAAGAGAAGCTTTCTCTTACCTTGTGCCATTTCCTCTGAAGGGGGGTGCTCCAGCACCTCTACCTCCTGGCATATGGCTGCATGGTTCTCTCAGACATCTTTTGTGTTGTGTGGATGTCTTCTATTGGAATATGAATGTCATTTTCACTGTATCTTAGGGGGCATATTTTGCAGGTAGAGCTCAATCTGTCATGATGCTGATGTCACTCTCATCTCATGGTCCTGAATCTGCCCCACCACAGAGTCTTCAGACACAACTGGGTCCTTGGGGATCACTTCTGGATTCCTGAATTGACCCTTTTATCACTATATAGTGACCTTTGTCTCTTATGACAGTTGTTGGCTTAAAGTCTATTTTATCTGAAATAAGTATTGCCAATCCTGCTCTCTTTTGGTACCTACTGGCATGGAATATCTTTTTCCATCCCTTCACTTTCAGCTTATGTGTGTCCTTAAATACAAAATGAGGTTCTTATAGGCAGCATTTGGTCGGTTCTTTTTTTTTTTAAGCATTCAGTCACATTATGTCTTTTGATTGGAGAGTTAAATCCATTGACCATTGTAAGTAATTGTTGATACCTAAGAACTTACCATTGCTATCATGTTCATTGTTTTCTCTTTGATTGTCTTCGTTTTGTCCACATTTCTGTCTCCTGTGGTTTTTCATTGTGATTTATTGATTATTTTGGTAGTAATTTGCTTTGATTGCTTTTTCTTTTTTTCCTTTTGATCTTCTATAGGTATTTTCTTTGTGGTTACCATGAAGCTTACAAAAAGCATATTATACTTCTAACAGTCTATTTGAACCTCATAACTTAATTTCAATTGCATATCTAAACTATTCACTTTTCCTTCTACCTCCTCACACTTTATATGGACATCACACTACCCGTTTTTACACTGTATATCCCTTACCTTTTTGTATTTATACTTAATTTTAATATTTTTGACTTTAAAATTTTATACTAGAATTAAAAGTGATTTACACATGACCATTAAAGTATTACCACACTCTTTGTTTGTGTATATATTTACCTTTACCCATAACTTTTATAGTTTCAAATGCTTTTATGCTGCTGTTTTGCATCTTTTTGTTTCTATGTGTAAAATTCTTTTTAGCATTGTTTGTAAGATAGATTGAGTGGGAACGAAGTCCCTCAGCTTTTATTTCTCTAGGAAAGTCTTATCTATGTTTCTATTTCATAAGGGTTTTAAACTTTATTCTAAGAACAATTTTAAAGAACTGAATAGTTTGAAGCAGGTGACTCAAAAGAGCTGTCCTCCTAAATATTGGTTTGAAAACTTTTTGTTTTTAAGTTGGCAGTTCATTTTGTATAGTTTCTCACCCTCAGTCATATGGCCATTAACATGTGTCTACTCTTTCATCACATGACTGTTGAAATTATATGTACACAGCAGTAAAATTGGTTTTGCATATTGTTACTAATTTTCTTATGATAATTTCTTAAAAGTAGAATTGTTGAATCATTTCCTCATTTGTTAAGGATAGTTTTGATTGGGGTGGTATCTTTGGTTGGCTGTATTTTATTTCAGCACTTTGAATATAACATCCCACTCTCTTCTGTTCGGAAAGGTTTCTTCTGAATTATCTACTGATAGTCTTATGGGACATCCTTGTATGTGGCGAGTTGCTTTTCAAGTGGTAGTTTCAAAATTCTCTTTGTTTTTGACTTTGACAATTTGCTTATAATGTGTCTCAGTGTAGTTTTCTTCAGTTCATCTGAATAGGCTACTTTGAGCTTCATCAAACTTCATGTCTTTTACCTCCCCAGATTCAGGACAATAATAGCCATTATTTCTTTAATGAATTTTATACCCAGAGTATTCTCAGAGTACTGGGCTTACACACTCTCATTCAGTGGTCTGTAGACTACCAATGAACACCTGAAGCTAAGGATCAGCCCCTGGAATGACAACCTTGTCAGTGTTTCTGCTCTCCATGGATCTCCTCACACAATGAGTGCCGGGCTCAGGATACATTTACCATCAGTGTCCCTTCAGCTGAGGCACCACAACAGACCTCTGATTCCACAACACTTCATCCAGTCTTAAGATTCTCAGACCCATCCGTGACCGTGACAGGATGTTTTTCCCAATGGGGAATTCCCAGTGGGACATGTGTTAACCTAACAATGTACAGAGGTTATCTCCTCCATCAGCCTATACACTGAGCATTATTGTGTATGTTAAGTCTTTCCCCATTTGAGTCTTGACTAAATTGGGCTTCTCTTTGGGAAAGTCAAAAGTCACCAGTGATGACCCCACTAAGCAAACTGACGTCTCTCTCTTTTCCCCACCTGGGCCACCTTGGAGGCATTTGCATCCTGTCCCCTCAGTGATCCAACACTCTACTGGTCCATGTGAGTTTCCCAGTGGTCTTCAGGCATGCACTGGACTGGACAGCTTATGCCTCTAATCTTTTATATATATATATATATATTTCACCCACAAGCTACTTTGAACCCTTTTCCTGGAATGTTCATTCTCTGGACTATTTTGAGAACTTTCAACTACATTGCTTTACCTAGTGGTAAGGTCATTTTCAACTGAATAGATCTGACATATTTGGGTATGGGAAGTTCCTCAGCACCAACCTCCTATTTTTAGACCCATGGCTGCCAGCCACTTGGCACAGCCATTCTGGAGATGCTGCTTCCCTTTGTGCCTGTCTGTAATATTTCTTTCAACACTCCAATCTGCCTGACTATCTGGCAGTTTCTGGCGCTGTCAAAGCAATCCATTATTGTTCACTTAAACTCTGCATAGTAATGCAGGCACAAACACCTCTGACAGACAATCTCCACCTTTATAACCAGACAAGTGGTGCACTCTGGAAACATGTGACCATGTAAACAGGTGCCTTCACTCCCCTGGGGGAGCTCACTGATGTCCCGAGGTTTACAGAGGACAAAATGGTCAAAGTGCTGAGATTGAAGAGGGGTCAGGGCATGCCTGGGCTTGCCAGACGTAGAGGTTTACATTTGATTCTGTGTTCCTGGGAAGGTCCCTCCTTGAAGCTGCCATTGCTCAGAATCCTGAGGCCTTTTCTCCCTACTAAACCAGTGACCAGTCGACAAGAGAGTGGAAACTATGGTGACTTTAGCCCTTTTTGTCTTTCTCACTCTCTGACACAGAGTCTTCTGCTGCTCCATCAAACTGTCCACTTCTCCCTTGGAAAACACACACACCCCACATCACATGGGCCAGGGCTCATCTCTGAGCAGATATGAACTTCTGCATATCCTATAGTCCATCTTCAGTTCTTGCATCCAAAACTCTTTTTTTTCTTCTCCTCTTGGGGTCCATGTGAGAGAGTGGAGGTCCCCATTTCTGGAGAACAGAGAGTGTCAGCATCTCCTTCCTCCTGAGTGGGGATGCACCAAAAGCACCAAGAATTCATAATAAATCATAGTATGTGTGTGTGTGTAGGTGTATGGTGTGGGATCTTTTAATGTGTGGGTCCCAGGAAAGGACCAATTTGTCTGGGCCTAGTGGTGTCACAGATCCTGAGGTGTTTTGGATAAGAGGGATGGGAGTGTCTTACTTTGAGTTTGGGAGTCACATATTTTCACCCCTTCTCTGAAATAATATATTAAATATTATATCTTCATAATAATAAATATTATTTATTATAAATAAATAATAAATATTATATATATTACAACTTAATTGATTAAAGGTGAATTGAATATACTTCACACTGGTTCTTTGGTATATATTCATTATTACCATAGTGACTTTTGGTTAATATTTTTAAAGAAATTGTAACAGTTTGGTGGAACTTTCAAGGTATCGTGTATCTAATTCCATATATATGTTATGCCTGGTGGAAGAGCCAGCTCTATTGGGAGCCTAATTGTCCTGAGAAAGGGTCAAGGGCCTTCCTGGGTGAGACGAAAACCTGGGAAGGAAAAGGGACATGCCAACATGTGAGCAGAAGGGGTGGCATTAACTTATCCCTGGTGACAGGATTGTGGGGACTGATAATGTAAAGCTCCGTTTCCATGACAACTCACTTGCTTTGCTTTATTCCTACAGAACACACACATTTCCCTGAAACTTCATTGCTGTGAATGTCACTGTGGGAATGAGAGAATGGACCACATTGCCACTTGAAAGGACAGGACTAGGGGACATCACACAACATAAGGGGGCACCAAAAGTGTCAGTAATTGGGGTACATAACATTTTAGTAAAATATTTTTAAAAATCAAAGTAATGTGATATACAAATTTTAAAATCAATACAGGATTCACTTATGCTTTGCATAAGTCAACTCCCTGGCTGGTTCTGTTCCCAGGAATGCACACTTGGGTGAGGGACAGAGAGAGCTGAGAGAGGACCCTCACTATGGAGTGCAGGACTCAGTGTGGAGATGAAGCCTGCAGTGGATCAGGAACCTGATCACGCCCCAACCAGCAGAACCTTAGTGCATGAGGATGTCAGAGATAGTCCTGGGGAGGACGGGGTGATGAAGAGAGAGAGAGTTTCCAGAGAGAGAATCCATTTTGGTCTAATTATGGGAAGGAACAAAGGCTTTTCAGATTCTTCAATCCCTCACCTATAAGATCTTAATGTGTGTGTGTGTGTGTGTCTGTGTGTGGGTGCACACACACACATGTGTGATCTATGAGGCTCTCTCAAGCCTCCATTTTAATCTGGTGACAAATAAAGAACCTAGGTTTGCAGATACTTCATTGAAATGAAAATCTAAATGAGGTTCAACAGCTGTCTTGCAGTTTGTAGATCAAAAGCAAAAGAAGAAAGTAAAATTGTGGTTTATAGCAGTCAACAGTTGGTTTCTGATCATTCTCTGTAGTCCTCTCAGCCAAAGCTCTTGTGGAAAGTTAAAACAGTGCACAGAAAGTACTATGGTACATTGCATGCTGAAAAACAAACAAGGAGACATCACTTAGATTTTCAATTCTTTCTTACTAAGTAAAATTCTGAAAAGCAAACATTCCTTCTCATTGTTTTCCTGGGTTTATCCACACTTATCTGAAATCCAAGAAAGTTATTGCTGGAAGTAGCACTAACTATGAAGAAGGGGATCTTTTTTGCTGATCGTACCTACAAGGCAGTGGCTTCTTGAGAATCAGATATGAGTTTTACTTTGACAGAAAACGTATGTGTGTGCGTGTGTGCATGTGTGTATATGTGTGAGTGTATGCATGTGCACTGGGAAGCTGACAGTGAGGTAGGAGTTTTCCCTAGTGGCATTTTCCCTTTTTTGTCTTTTTCGTTTATCATTCACTAAGGATTCCACAAGGTGAAGAAGAGAATCATCACTGGGGCCCTCATGTCGTTCTTGATGTCAAAGTCATGAGACTCACCAACAACAAAACTCACTGAGATAAAATAAGGCTTGTTCTCCACTGATTTGGCATAATTAGTGACAAACTAGGAGCCTGCTGGTCCCTGTCCAGTGCTTTAAATATGCATCAGAAAAAAACAGAAATTACCATCATCTTTCTGAAATTGTTCAGAGTTTCCTTTGACTGGTTGAGATAACATTGCTTCACTTGCACTGCAGCTTTCTCAGTGGCATTACCTGGTATGAACTCTCGAATAGATTCTACATATTCAGTCGTGGACAGTTCAGGATTAATTGTCGTTTCAACCACATCCTCAAGAGGTTGGCACCCAGAACCTGGGATGAAAGCATGCAGACATGGGCTCAATTATGGAAGTACAGGACCCTTTTGCAGCATAACTATGATTTTTGTCATCTTCTTACATCTCAGTAGAGACATACATTCAGAAAGATTATGGGGAATGGTCTTGAGTTCTTAATCCAAGAGAGTAAAGTCAGGATCTGGGATTTCCTTTAAGCCCTAAAATCTGCCCTCCCCCATGATCCTGCCTCTACAAACCAGAGAAGCCCAACATTATGCAACCACAATTAAGGAGCATGCTCAAGAAATGAGATGCTCTGATTTAGTACAATATATTAAACATTATCTCATATTTCTTTGTTCAGAGTCATGTGATGCTTCACTATTATTATTCAGGGCATCAACTAGCATTTCCAAATACTGTAGATGTATTGGTTTCAGGATACTGTCCATTAGCTCTATTGACACTACTTTCTGCAACAAAAAATAACACACGAATAAATTCTTGTTCATGAAGTGATCTGTTGTCACCAATTGAGTTGTGTAGGGAAGACGTTCTGGAATTGGATTCAGGATAGCCAGATTTTCATCTTTGACTTTGGAATTTTCTATTTAGTTGACCTTGAGCATATCAGCATTTTTCCCCTCAATTATTTTATTGAACTCATAAAGGTTTATAGCACTGTATAATTTTGAGTGTACATTATTATTTATCAGTTTCTGCGTAGACTGCCTCAAGCTCACCACTAATAGTCCAATTTTTATCCCACCATAAATATGTGCACCTCTACCCCCTTTGCCCACCCCTATGCACTTTCCATCTGGTAACTACTAATCTGTTCTCTTTATCCATGTGTTTGCTGATCTTCCAAGAGCATATCACCTTTAACACATCCGCACATAATTCAGGAACAAATGAAGTAGGATATTAAAAGAGCTTGGTAAATTGAACAAAGCACACTAATGACTGTTCTAGTACTGAAGATCAGATTCTGGCTGCCAGGGCATTTTCCTCCCTCTGGATCTTCATTGCTGGAAGGAGACCTCCAGAGGATGTGAGTTCTCCCCAGTCAGAGTTGATCATGAAGAACTGGGCATCCCAGTAGGCTCAAATCCACTCCACAAATATGTGAAGAGTGGACGCCCATTTGAGGTCAGACACTGGGTTACACATGTAGCCTGAGCCTTTCCTCCTGTGAGGTTTTTCCATTTCTTTCCACTTTGAAGGAAACTCCATGAGTGCCTCTTTCAGGAAACCCAGCTAGAGCCAATGTCAGGGGGCCATGAAAGCACGTCATTCCCTTGTCCCACTGAAATACATAATTCTAATATTCAAACTCAAGACTCATCCTGGTTTTCATGGTACCTGTGATGATGGTGATATGCCCTGAATAACATTGAGATGCTACATGCAGCTCCATGGCAGAGACAAAGCTCATGAGGAAATTACCTTCGTTTTCTAGAATTAATGATAATCCTTTGGCCTAGTACACCCAGACACATTATACTGGGGCTACCCTGTACTAAGGTTTGGGGACCAGGAATTCTTCCACAGGGATCCTGACAACAGCCTTTAGTCAAAGGCCTGCCTTCTTTGCATGTAGACACCTGCATAGCAGTAAAGGGGCAAATATCATCAGCATGAGGACTGTCACCAGCTTCATGGTGGAAGCAGCTGTTGTTGCCTGGTCTCTGATGTTGCAGGGATGAAGGGACTCACTCTAGAGGAGAGTACGCAGACCTCCTCCTTTTATTTTCCTGGTCACCACTTCAATCCCTCCCATAAATGAGGAAATGTGTCACACGCTAAACTTGGCATTGGACCTGGAAACGACAGTGAGAATCAACCAGAACCCAGCCAGCCTGTGCTGTTTGTAGAAACCAAGGTGGTGGAGCTTTCTAGATCCCAAGAAACTTTAGAAGTGCAATAACAATACAAAACTTTAGGTAAAATTAATGTAAAAGTCCTTTCTAAATAAAAAAGCAAATTACACCATTGTGACCCTGTGTTGTCACCCTGGTATTTTTTTATTATTATTGTGGTCATCATTCTCTCCTCTTTCTCCTCTTCTTCTTCCACTTCTTTCTCTTGCATTTCTCCTTCTTCTTCAATGTACAAAAAGCTTCATACCCTGTGAGTCTGTTCCTGCCAGTTTACCAAACACCCGGGCTCGGTACAATACCAGATATCTCCTCCAGGGGGCAGACTTCCCTCGTCAATAGACACTTTTTCACCCAAACGCTTGAATTTGGGAATGTCTCACCTCTCTGAAGGTTGTTTTTACAAAGAATATCTCACTTAGTTAATTTCTTACATTCATCGACTGTAAATCAATGATTTAATTTTGTTTTAGTTTTTGTTAGCTTTTCAAGGTTTTTCTTCCACTGATTCACAGGGATGATGTGAAGAAGCAGAATAACTGATTGCTTAGGGGAGGCAGTGCTGAATCGTGGAGGGTGATGAGATCTGGGTTCATGCAGGTGTAGGTTTTCACTCTTGGATGCAACACCTAATCATGAAGAGTCCTTGGGCAAGTTAAAGCAGTGGTCACTCCAAGCTTCCTTTTCCTCATTTCTAAAATGGCCACAAATGATACCATGCCTGTTTTTATAAGGAAGACAGACTATATAAAGAGCCTACCACAGGACTTAAATCATGGTAATCATGAAAAAATGGGAGGTTTCATCCATGCATCCATCCACCCATCCATTGTTCAACAATAACCATGAGCTTCTCCTATGACGGGGCCGTGTGCTCTGTGCCACAGATTCAGTAGTAGGAACACATTGTAGGAGGACCGTGCTCTGTGGAGCTCACCTATTACCTGCGAGGCAACAAACAAACCTCCAACTGAATGAGTGATATTGGACAGTGACTGTGTAAAGAACAACAACACAACCCCTGGGGCAGCGTCCTTCACAGAGGTCCAGGCAAAGCTATAGGGGGAGGGACTTTTAAGGTTGGATGAGTGGACGATGATGTCCAGGGGCAAATGTGGGGAAAAGTGTTCTAGGCAGGGGGAACAGCAAGTACAGAGGGCTTAGAGCAGATGGTACTTGGCAAGGTAAAGAACTTGTTCTTCTTGGTGTCAAGAGAGGGACAAGACAGTCTCATGGGATGGAAAAGCCACATCAGTTTTAGCTGGGATGGTATGAAGGTCATGGGAAGGAGAGAAACAAAGTTGGTTTAAGTTAAAAAAAAAATGAAGGAGGGAGCCAGAGAAATGAGTCAATAGTTTATCTGTGAATGCATTATTTGCTGTCAGGATTATTTGTGACTCTTTGTTTCCATCCTTCACTGGAGCATAACTTGCCAAGAACAAAACTGATTTAGAAGGATGCTAGAAATACAGACGGTTATGTTCTCAGGTGTGTAATTTCACACAGTTGACATTTGCTGGCAATTTTCATTCCAAAGGCAAGTGAAGGACCTTAATAATGAAATAGAATAATGTTTTTGTCATCAGGACTTAGTGGGGACTCTGCCTAGAGCCCTACTTGTTATGGACCTGCCCTGTCACCTGCTGGGTCTCTAGACCCTTCAGAGGTGTCTTACTCAGCAAAAAAAATCCCACCCACATGATGCACATGGTTCCCACAATGAAGAAGTCGTGTTTTCTTTGCCTCCATGTTTTCTCTCTCCAACTGATAATGATCATTCTCTGGTGATCAGAAAACAGTAACATGACCCACAAAGACTCTTTTCAAGCCAGCATTAACAGGGAGAAACAGGAGAAACCAAAAAGTCAGAATGGTGGTGCTGCCGGCCTGATTTTTTCTCTTCCCAAAAGGAGCTTTGACCAGGTCCCATATTAAGGTCGGAAACTAGAGGAGTGAAATGGACTTCAGTGTCAGTGTTGGTGTGATATTTATCGATCACCTCCTATGACAAACCATGGTGCAAAGTTAAATGATTCAGATTCTACCTGGAATGGTCTAGTGTCTTCAGGGAGATTTATTGTAGGTGGTAAGAAGGAATTATATTTGGCCTGTCCTCAGGCTCATAGAAGCCCTGAGATATACTCACACTAATGTTTTGGTCATTTGAGGCCTTCCCATACTTAATAAAATAGATACATTCAGTGAGAGTCATTTTTTCTCAGTGACACAGGCATTGGCACAGAAGCCTTCAAAAGAGTTATTTTGAAATTGACATGATCTAAATTTTTTAAATGTAAGTTACTCGTATCAGTCCCACACTTTTTGGAGTAAGAGATGCCACATTTTTCCTTTCATTCATTCTGTAAAACTGGTTCTGCCCCTGACCTACAGGGCTGTTGGGACATTAACCTCAGGCATGTTCTTTGGAGGTGAGCCCCTTCTTCCTTATGATCTTGCCAAAGTCTAGAAGTCTGGTGGAGAGGTATTTACTCAGGACAGAAACGTTAGGAAAGGCTCTGATCTTGGGGACATCTTTTTTTCCCAATATTTTATTGAAATCATAAAGGTTTAAAAATTGTTTAATTTTGAGTGTACATTATTATTTATTGCCTCCTGTATAGCTTGCATCAAGCTCACCACCACTACTCTAATTTTTATCAATCACCGTACATGTGCCCCCTTTCCCCATTCTCCCACCCTTCAGCCCCCTTCCCCTCTGGTAACCACTAATCAGTTCTCTTTCTCCATGTGTTTATCTTCCACATATGAGTGACATCATGCAGTATTGGTCTTTCTCTATCTGGCTTATTTTGCTTAATATCATACCCTCGAGTTCCTTCCATGGTGTGGCAAATGGGATGATTTTGTCTTTTTACATGGCTGAGTAGTGTTCCATTGTCTATATATATATACCACATCTTCTTTATCCAATCGTCTGTAACAGGGCACTTGGATTGCTTACAGGTCTACACTATTGTGAATAATGCTGCAGTGAACATAGGGGTTCATAAATCTCTTTGGATTATTGATTTCAAGATCTTTGGGGTAGCTGGATTGTATAGTATATCTATTTTTAATTTTTTGTGAAATCTCCACACTGTTTTCCATAGTGGCTGCACCATTTTACATTCCCACCAGCAGTGTATGAGGGTTCCCTTCTCTCCACATCCTGTCCAACATTTGTCATTTTTTGTGTTGATAATTGTAGCCATCCTGACAGGTATAAGTTGATATATAATTATAATTTTGATTTGCATTACCTCAATAATTAGTGATGTTGAACATCTTTTCATGTGTCTGTTGGCCATCTATAAATAGTGCTTGGGGAAATGTCTGTTTATATCTTCTGCTCATTTTTTTGATCAGGTTGTTTTGTTGTTAAATTGCATGAGTTCTTTATATATTTTGGAACTTAACCCCTAGTTGGGTAAATGATTTTCAAATATTTGCTCCTGGTTGGTAGGTTGTCTTTTCATTTTCTTGACGGTTTCCTTTGCTGTGGAGAAGTTCTTTTAGTCTGCTGTAGTCCCTTTTGTTAATTTTTTCTTTTCTTTCTCTTGCCTACATAGGCATAGTATTCAAAAAATGCTGCTAAGCAGAATGCCAAACAACGTACTGCAAATATTTTCTTCTAGGAGTTTTATGGTTTCAGGTCTTACATTCAAGTCTTTAACCCATTTTGTGTTCATTTTTGCATATGGTATTAGGTACAAAGATTTAAACAAGGAGATAAATAGACAGACAAAATAAGAAAACTGTAACCATCAGAGCAGAGTAGCAAATGCTTAGTTATAACTTAAAAGATAAAGGGAAGGGAAGCATCAAAAGTAACTATAAACACTTCAACTTAGTCACAAACTCACAACACAGAACACAATAGTTTGTGACCACAATAGCTCAGAAGGGGAAAAGAAGAGGGTTGGAACCTGCTTAGGCTAATGGAGATAAGAGGCTATCAGAAAATGGACTATCTCATCTATGAGAGCATTTATGCAAACCTCACGGTAACCACTAAACAAAAAATCAGAGCAGAGCCACAATTCATGAAAAAAGAGAAAACTGAGTAAGCTTCCACAGGAAACTATCAAAATGAAACGGCAGTCAGAAATACTAAGGAAGAGAAACAGTGGAAATATAGAACAACCAGAAAACGAGAGAAAAAGGCAGTATTAAGTCCTCATATATCAATAATCACTCTAAATGTAAATGGATTGAGCTTTCCAATCAGAAGACACAGAGTTGCTGGATGGATTAGAAAGACCCAAGAATACGCTGCCTCCAGGAAACACATCTCAACTCTAAAGACAAACAGTCTTGGAGTGAAGGGATGGGGGAGGTTAACTGAAGCAAATGGAAGGCAAAAGAAAGCAGGTGTTGCCATACTTATACCAGACAAAGCAGACTACAAGGTAAAAAAGACAATGAAAGACAGAGAGGGGCAGTATATAACAGCAAAAGGGACATTTCACCAAGAGGACATAACACTTATGAATATATATGCACCTAACACTGGAGCACCAAAATAAATAACACAACTATTAACAGACCTAATGGGAAAAATTAATTGCAAAACTATAATAGTAGGGAACCTCAACACTCCATTTACATCAATGGATAGATCATCCAGACAGAAAATCAACAAGGAAATGGTGGATTTAAATGAAACACTTGATCAGGTGGACTTAACAGACATATAGAGAGCATGCCATCCAAAAACAGCAGGGGACCTGTGGTTGTCAGTGAGATGTTCGTTGTTCACAGTATCCAGGCCATTAGTGGACCTTGTGCCTCGTTTGCCTTGCTCCCAGCTTGGTGTGGAGATTTCACAGTCGTGTCTCTTTCTACAGTGGGAACAGTCCTAGGATCATCATGAGGCCTGAATGAGCTGTATGTCCTCAGAACAGGGCTGGGCACAGAACAGGTGCTGTCTACATGTCAAATGCCAGAGATTAGCTTTATAAAAATGAGAAAGGAGTTATGATAAACCTTGAAGGACCACTAGGGCCATTATAGACCAGTGAAGTCTCTGCTTCTACTTTACATTCTCTACGAGATCTAGGGACAATCGTGTTCTGATCTGACATTGAAGTCCTAAGTTGAAAATAAACCACTGTTTTTGATTCAGGCTTACTTGATATTTTCCTGACTCCTTCTTAAAAGAGTTTTATTGAGATATAATTTACGTATCACTTCTTCTCAAACATAGTCTTCATTCTGTTGGCCTAGTCATCTTCTCAATACTCAGCACCAACTCATGTTTACCTGTTTTCAAAATTCAATAAAACATTAATGGCAAGCAATTACATAGCACTTGCTTGATGCAGGGCACTGGTGAGATCCTCTTTTAATCTTCACATCTACAATCCAATGAGCAGGGTGATGTTGAAACTTAATGGTGAAACTGGGGCACTTTGGAGGGTGAAAGAGGTCACTAAATGGGTGAGATGCTGGGACAACCACATAAGCTAGGAATCTCCTGAGTGAACCAAGATCTGTGATCACTCTCTCTATGAGATGAGCATATCATTTCTCCTCAGCTGCACAAAATGAGATAAGAGGTCAAGTAACTTTATCAAGGGCAGACAGCAGATGGCTGAGCCTGGAGAAGGAGGTAGGAGTTCTGATTTGAGAGACACCTGCCAAAATTATTGATATTTTGAGTCTGAGCATTATGGACCTTCACTTTATGTTTCACATGTGACCTTGACCTTGTGACCTTGACTCCCACAACTGCCCTAGATGAACTCCAGGTGGATTTCTGTGCAGGGCCCAAAGTTTCTGCTTGAGGCCTTTGCTCTCTGTGAACTCCCCTCTCCCACTGTCTTCACCTCAGTCCCACTGAACTGAAACTCCTTATTCATTTCCAATGCCACATCAAAGACAGCCCACTTCCTGTGCCCTGTCTTTGGCCTTGAGACTACTTGCAGAGAGGAGGGAGCCCATGACCTTGCTGGTCAGCAACTTTCCCACCAGCCTGTGTGGGGAAGAGATAATGAACCCAGGCGCTTGTCCTTGGTGGTGTCTGTCTCTATAGAGGTTAGTGGATTCTGGAGCCTGGAAGCCAGGGAGTAAGCAGAAAACAAGTGTTTTGGTTTTAACTTCATATATGCTGGGTTTAATATAGAGAAACTTATATCAGGGTCGGTGTCACTTTGAGTGACAGTAGCCGATGTGTAGCTACTTAATTGTTGTCTGATTGCCTTCAGGACAGATGTTATATTACACTTTATTATTCCATCTATTTAGAGAGAGAAGCTCATTTAAATTGGAATCTTTAGTAAAGTAAGAGATCAAACCCAACACTAAAACCAGATATCAACATGACATCCTGGTGCTACACCATGTTCTTTCTGTTCCTGGATGAGGACTTTGAAGTCACAATAGAGAGGGCGCACGTGATGAGAGGAGGAAGTGGGAGCCCATACCCTCAGGGGCTGGGCCTCCTCAGTCTCCTTTTTCCCTGGAAGTAACTAGCCATTAGCTTGATCCAATCGAAACTGGATCCATCTATTGACTTGGTCAGTGAGCCGGATTTAGAAGCTGGGGAAGGATCAAGTGTCAGCCTCGGGTAATTCTCCTTGGCTCATTCACCAAAACACTGAACTTGACACAACTTAACATTTCTATAGAATGTGTCTTAAAATATTTAATCCCATACACATGTGACAACTCATATGTTTCACTACATCAATATCTTCTCTATTTGTTAGTAATTTTCTCTCCACTGCATACCCATATTTTCTTGGCAAGTATAGGCAGCCACAATTGTGAACCTCTGGTCCTTAGTGGTATTGCAAGTGGTGTGGAGGATCTGATATAAAGCATTTCCACTGCCAGCACTGTGATTCTCTTCTGGGGCTGATTTATTCCCTCCTTTCACCCACCCCTGTGGACATTGTCAGTTTCCAGAGATGTTTGTGGTGTTCCCACAGGGTGGGTGGTTTGCTACTGGCATTTGTGCGTAGAGACCAAGGATGCTGCTAAGCAACATGTGATGCTCAGGAAATTGACTCACAAAAGAATTCTTTAGCCTTTAATGTCAGTAAAGCCGTGATTGGGAAATGATGCTATAGAGAAATATCCAAAAGCATCTGCTCTTGTGATGGAAGGTCAGTATTGTGAGGTTACCTCACAGTCAATGGACAGTGAGTGAAGCCCCAGTGCAGACAGACTCTGGCAAGACTGTGGGCATCAGTGTCCTCTTGTGTGTGGAGCTCAGCTTCATGACCATACCTCTGCCCAGATGCTCCCCATATTTTCTCTGTTCTGTCATCCTCATCCAATTTGTCCTTCAAGAACCAAGTCAATCATCACCACTTCACAAAGTCCTCCTCTCTGGGGAATGCAGGCTCATGAGGGCTTTGTTCACCCTTGAATTTCTATAGGCATCCAGTTGCGATAGGCATCTAATTTCTATGGTAGAATCTCATTCTCAGTCATATAGCTCATCTCTCTCTTCAGTTCTCACTCTCTCATTTTACATGATATAAATGTCTTGTCATTTAACAGTATTTTTAATTTTTAAGGAAATATAATAAATTGTGTTTCAGAGTGTTTGGCCACAGTTAGCAAGGAAAAATGTTGCTAATCTCTTTATTACCTCTATTGTTATTAGCTACAGATGGTTTTGCAACACAGGGACCTATGTGGAAGATGACAGCAGTATGTTTCTAGCAAGGAATGCTTGCTGCTCCTCTTCTCTGTGCCAGACACTGTACTAAGCAATAATGAGGAAACCAGATATTGTCCTGAAATTACGGAGCTGAGACACAGGGGGGCTTTCATCAATTAACTGACTATACGTTTGTAAGTCTACAACTTTGTAATTGTGTCAAAAGATATGTGTTGTACCAGCAGAGCCTACAAAAAGGACATTGACCAAGTCATTGTGGTCAAGACCAATCCCTCAAGGATTAGAAGATAGACTTGGAATAGCAAGTCCATTAGACAGGGAGGAGGGCAGACCTGAAAAGGCATGAACTATAAAGAATAAAAAAAGCCTGAGCAGTTGAGAAGAGCATTTGGAATAAAAAATATCTCCCTCCCCGATGGAATATACTGTGAATCTGAATCTCTGCCAGCACAAGCTCTACTCAGCAGATCATGGACACATTCTGACAGCTTAGTAGGCTGCCACAGAGGTTTAACAACTTAATTCATGTCCATGGGTCTGTAGACTCACACCATGAACCTGGTTTCCTCCTCCTTATATTTCAGAGAAAGGAGGTATATCTAAGTGTCTTTATAGTTCTGGAAAGTGGTGATTATGTGGTTTTCATCAGTGCTCTAAACTAGGAAGTGGTGACAACCCACAATGTTTGACAAAGAGAACAGGATAATAGTAGTCAACACTTTTTGAGATGTAAGTATGTGCCAGCTGGTAAATTTACACACACACACACACACATTTATTCATTCCACAAAACCTGTCATGGAGCACTTTTATTAGCCACCTTTTTCAGATGAGAAAACTTGGTTCTTTTATATAAACTGAGTAATACTCCTAAGGTGTGAGGCAGTGAACAATCTGAACCCAGGTTCCCATGGTCCTTACCACCATGCCTCCTGCTCCTCCTGGTAGAGGCAGGCTGCCTAAGTGGACCGTCGTTTGTTAATCATGTGGGTACTGCTGTGGCCCTCTGCTGGGACTTATCCAAACCCTGTAGTGTGCACACTGATAACACAGGTCATAAACATGCCCCTTGTTAATAAAGGTCTTTCTCAGTGGTTTCCAGTCCAGCTGCCCTGCAGAATCACCAGTGGAGTTTAACTGGCACAGGTGTCTGGGCATCATCTAAGACCTACTGAATCAAAATCTCCAGAGAAGGGACTCAGGGAGTCTGTATTTTTTAAAAGCTCCCAAGTGATTTGATTGTACAATGGAGACTGCAAACCTCGGGCCACGAGTGTGAGTGTTTGCAAAAATACTTTCATTTAAGCAGGCAATTTCTGATAAAAGAAAGTGCTTCCTATTCACACAGAACAGGATAGCACAAGAGTGGAATGGCAGGTGGTGCACATACTGCTTAGCTGGGGATTGTCTTTACCTCCCTTAAAAATGAAATTGACCCAGGTAACAAAACCAGGTTTGAATAGAAGACTTGAGTTCATGGAGGAAGGGAAAGTGTGCACCCACCCTGTTCACCTGTCTCTTTATTCCATCATCTTCCCTGCTTGGATCTCAAGGGCAGAAAAACTCTTAATACGTGTGATGCTCCTCTGGCTCCCAACACCCCAGGATTTCTTGGGAAAAAAAGAGCATTGAGTTCGTTTAATCATCACGTCAATATAACATGACGGGTGAGTGGCTAGTCCTCATGGTAGCCTTGCTCTTCGTGGGCCAAAAATATGAACCTCTACATTGTTGTCATCTCCACCAGAAGAAAAGACTCTGGCCTGGGAATGAGCCAGGGAGAGAAGAGATGAAGGAGTCTTTCCACCAAGAAACTCTTCCAGGGTGGAATGTGTTCAATAGTGTTTTATGGGACCTCTGTGTGAAGATGAAGGTGATGGAAGGGGAACTGAGAGAGAGGATAATTCTTGTTCAGATTTGACCAGTGTGCACCTGAACCAGGCATGATTGGCCATCATCACCCAGAGGAGGGGTCAAAGCTGGGTCTTGCTACAACCTGTCTCTGTAACCCAATTGCAGCCCCCAAACTTCCCAGTCCCCTGATCTGCCCTCCTGATATCAGAACACACCTGTGCCTCTGCACTGTCACAAAGAACAAACATACAAGGATCAAAGACTCTAAGGAAGCAGGACACATTTACAGAGGTGCCTGAATGTCTTCCTGTGGAACAGAGTAGAATCCCTTTGAGTTGCTCTCCTGGAATCTGCCCTACTTGGAAAGGAAGGAAGTGTGGGAGCTGTGAAACAGATGGATGGCAACAGCAATCAGTCAGGAAGGGAAGGCTGGAAGCCAGACCTTGTGACCTGCTATGTGGCATATGGGCAGGACCAGTGAGGTTCCCAAGGTACAAATAGCCCTGGACTCCCCAGGCCCCTAAGTACCGCTCCTAATTGCTCAACGTTTGCTAAAGCTGAAAGCTCAAAGCAAATAAATCACCATGAGGTTGTCCGTGTCTGTCCTGCTGGTCACTCTGGCCCTGTGCTGCTATGATGGTGAGTATCATTTCTAATCAGTCCAGCACCAGCCTTGGTAAGTAACCTTTGTCTGAACTAGGTGAAATTAATTGAGATGATCAGATCAAAATCCAAATGTTTCCTCTACTACTGAAGTAGCTCCCCAAAAGCCCAGGGCTCATTTTGTTAATTTCCAACACTCTGGAACTTAAAAAAATGATTGCAGGCAGATTTTAAGAGTTTTCCACTCCTTGTCAGTGATCTGTGTTTGAGAAGCAGCTGGCCTAATAAGATTTGGATGTGAATTGTGGCTCTGCCACTTACCAGCACTTGGACATTGAACAAAATGTTTAATCTCTCCAAGTCCCCTCGTGTCACTGGGTTTCACAGTTACCACCAAGAGTAGCTATGACAATGGAGTGGGATGACGTGTGTCAGGATTCCAGCTCTTGGTATCGAGCACACATCATGTAGTTATTAGATGTCCTCCTTCCAGAAATTTTCAGGTACCAGTTGAGTCCACAGCTTTTTAACTCATGGATTCAGATTCACAAAATGTTACAGATGGAAGAGTTTTTTGAGAGTTCTTAGTTCAAGAAGAGCCAATGTTCTCTGAATCTCTGGATAGTAAATCTTCAAATGGGCTTTGTGAATAAGCAGCAGTCAATATCTCTACAAAAGTTACTAGTTTTCTAGGATTGCCACCAGGAATTGGAAGAGAACTAGTACTGTCATTAGGGCTACAATTTCTATTTTTCTAGATCAATTCTAGCCATTCCTTCAACAATACCTTTGCATGTCTTCACACCCCCGATACTGACTCATTCTTGTGGCGTCTTTCTTTTTCATTTGACTTTCTAAACATCCACTTCTTTTCCTTTCTTCCCTCTGATTTACCCTCTCCAAATACTCTGCATAGTTTGATGTCTGACCAGGGCTCATATCAGAGCCAGGTAGGGCATGTCCCAGGTGGCAGGCTGGTTGCAAAGACTTAGGGGAATGGAGAATCCAGATGAGGAAAAGTGGTTACTTCCAGTCTGAGCACAATTCCAGTGGGGTCAGGAATGAGCCTTCTCTCCAGCTCTCATCCTTTCTAGGAAATTCTGTACGTCACTGCAGAATAAAAGAGCCAATCATAACTTTGTGTAGAAGCTTCAAATGTGTTTAAATTGATTATATTCACTGTTTTTTTTAGCATTTGAGCTATGTCTGCATCCAAGAATCCTAGTCTCAATTTGATTTCAGTGCATCTTCCAACATACAAATAGTTTATTTAAACTTCTCCAGTTTTACTTTCCCATCTGTGACCTCTGGTAAGATTCTGAATCTAGTATTTATTTGAAATTTTATTATCAAAACTCTCTTCTTTCCCAATTGTCACTCTATTAACAGATAAAACTTAGTATTTTTAAAATCTAGGGATAGTGAATTTCAGGAAACCAGAGCAGTTTAGGAAAGTAGGGCTGTGCCTGAAAAGAAAAAAAGAATTAGGCATCATGACACCTGGTGCCCAGTCCTAGCACTGCTGCATGCAGTGTGACCTTGAGGGCCCCACATTATCATCAGCACAATGAGATGGGAATATGAAATCCCTGGGTTTCCTATCTAGTTCTAAGAAAGGAGCCATAGGAAAGAACCTCTTCCTCACATGAACTGTATTTCTTTTTCTTCTGCTCCAGTCAAGGCAACTGTCTGCCCATCCCTTGTTGTTGATCATACAGCAATGTATTTCACTCCTGACGAGTTCTATAAGATAAGCCTTTCGAAATATAAAGCACCTGCAGAAGCTGTTTGGGGCATGATGCAAGTGAAGCAATGTACAGATGAGATCTCCATTGTGGACAGATTTCGAATCGCAAATGCATTGGTAACTCTTTCTTCTTTGTGCATAGAAACTTCCACTCAGGTGAACAGCCAGGAAGGAGGTCAGGGTGCTGCTCCTTGGGGTCATAGATTGTAGAGGCACCTGCCTCTCATTTCACATCTGGTAGGGTGACCAAGTGGCCACAGGGTAGATGATAACATTACACCTGCTGAGCTATGCCAACGCTGCAGCAGGGTCTGGACGCGTTCCTCCTTCTCAGGTCACCTCTCTAGGCACCAGGTTTCCTGTATTGTCCTGAGAAGGAGGATACCAAGAGCCCTACGCAGTGATGTTGAAGGGCCAAAGCACTGCTGTCTTCATGCCTGGGAGCTTTCCTGAGGGCAATTTCCCCTCAGCCAATGGACACAGTCCCTGTGGAATCTCATGGGAAGCGTTGAGTGTTGAATGAGGGAGAAAAATATTCCAAGGCTCTCTGTCAGTTTGGAGGGGGTGCTAGTTCGGCCCTTGAAACTTTCTACAGAGCCAGGGCCCACTCCTTGAACCCCCTCCACTTTTCTGCTCCTTACTCATTAATCCTCCTTATAATGGCCAATGGGCAGAGACCCCACTTGTTATCTTTCCCGTAGCAATTTGTGAAGGTGAAGCACTTAAATTATGCCTTTATCAGGAAGGCAGATATTTAAAGGCATCTCTCAACCCATCTATGCTGGATTTATGTCATGAGGTTCGGTTGCAAATGCTCATAGAAGCTGGATTCTCAATGCTGAGAAGTCCATGTGCCATCAGGTTGAATTTCTACACCCTGAGGCTGGGAATCTCCTGAAAGTAGTACTTCCTACGTCCTCTCTGATCCCAGTCTCCTTCTCTCAACCCTGTGTCCCTTTTGGAGTGAAATATTAGAGTTCTCTGTCCCAGGACATCAGAGAAAAGAAATACTGGGTTGCTCTGTCCAACTCTTCACCCTGTCCTTCCAAAGAAGGGTCCTAAGCGTGGGTGACCTCAGGGCTTATCTGTTGGACTATGGAAATGTATCTTTTCTGACTTGCATGGCCAGTTGTAACTGTACGAGGTCTATTTAGTTTACCAGCATACTGGGACTATGCCTCCTATCTTCCATTTGCCTTCTGTTGGCTGAAATTTCATTGGCATCTTGGTGTGAAGAACAGGGTGTGTTAATATGTCATCTCCAGGAGCAGCATGAATTGATATCTCATTTCTTTCTTCTTTTTCTGTTTCAGAGTAATGTATTGCTAAAGTGTACTTCCCAGGATTTATGAAAACTTCTGCCATAGTACCTCTGTCTTTCAACCGTTACCTGCTCTTTCCTGGAAAATGTAAAGGTTTCAACATCTTGCTTCAATAAATTACTTTCCCTGCACTTCTCTACTTGTCTTGTCATTATTTAATAGTCTCTGACCTCAAGTTGGGGTGGTTATCAACATGAAGTGGCCATTGGGTGTTGTCACTAGTACATTTCAGAGACTCAACGTCCAGTTAACCATGGCAGCCTGAGGTACTGGGATCAGAAGAGGAAAGCTTTGTCACAAATCATCCTGCACTACTTTACAGATTTCCCATTTACGTTGCCATGAGTAAAAAGGATGGTGAGGGTAAAAAGTAACTAAAACATTCCTGCTACTGGTCTTTACTGAGTGATGCTTGTAGCCTGTTTGGCCAGACAGGTCTTTCCCAATCAGAAGCATCATTAATATTTTGTCCTCATCATAACCACAATCAATCTACTTGGTTTTCACCCCTTCACTGTGGTTTTAATCCTATGAACTGTCCAGTATAATTTGTTTTCATCCACCTCTCAATTTTAGTGAATCTCTAGAGTTTAACCTTTGGTTAACTGTTTTTTACTCTGCACACTCACAAGGCTCATCGATGACTACACCACTTACCAACACCTAAGGCTAACTCTTACTCCCTCAAATTCTCCAAAGAGCTCCAGAAACAAGCATCCAGATGCCATATAGACAACTCCATTCAAGCACTCCAGAATTATTTCTGAAGAAACGTATAAAATTGAACACACTTCTTGCCCACAACATAGTCCTCTTGACTGTGCCTCCCCTCCCCATCCAGGCTAATGGACCCACCTCCCAATGAGGCAACTGACTCAGAAAATTTGGATACATCATAGGATCTGGGTTAGTTTCCAGTGGTTGTTGTAATCTACTCCCACTTGGTGGCTTAAATCAGTGTGTTTTCTCAAAGTTTGGAGGACAGAAGTCTAAAATCTGTGCCACTCTGCTAAAATCATTGTGTCAGGAGGGCCATGCTCCCTGTGGAAAGTCGAGGTGAAAACCTCCTAGGTGCTTCCAGTTTTGATGGCTGATAGTGTATCTCATCTTGTGTCCACATCACTCCAATCTCTGCCCCATGAGGTCACATTGCCTTCTCCTTTTCTGAGTGTGCAAAGTCTTCTTCTGCCTCGTTCATGTAAAATATACAGGATTACATTTAGAGAACACCAGAAATTTCAAGTTAGTCTTCCCATCTCACAATCTGTAACTTTATCACTTCTGCAAAGTCCTTTCTTGCCAAAGAAGAATAACATTATGAGTTCCAGGGATTAGGATGTGAATATTTGGCAGGGTTTTATGAGCTTACTATAGTTCATCTCTCTCCTGACATCTAAGAGCCCACTAAATTTTGCCTCCTCCACCGGCACAGCATGTCACTTCTGAACGTCCCCTCTTTTCCATCCCCACATCCATCATCACAGTCCAGTCCTCATCCTTCCTGGCCTTATCAAGAGTCTCGTAAATAGTGTCCTGGGCTCTGAGATACCTTCCTGTAATACATCATCCTCATTGAGACCAAAAAAATCCTCCTCAAATTGAAATGTGATCCTTGTCTCATTTCAATAACCATGAAATACTAGTGGACAGGTGTTTGCAAATGCTTGAAGTAAGAGAACATTATTAATTTCTCAAATTATTCATAGCAGGTATTTTTACACAATCTCTTGATTGAGAAATGAAGGATAACAGTTATCTACTGTTATCAATGATCAGCAACGCTTTTACAATAAATGTGTATTTTTAATCACATCAAGAAGTGCATACAGTGAAATTAGTCCTTATTCTGTGAAACACCTTATGTATTTGGTCTACATACTACGTTTGGTGGATGAGAAGATTCATGGAGCTTGTGCAACACCCCAAGACACCCAGATTGGATTCACCACTGAGGGTCAAGTCCAACTGTTGGTATTTCATGAAAGGACTTCCAAGGCCTCATTACTGGGCACCCTTCTGACCTCATCTACCTGTTCATAAAGGATCCTATGCTCAGCCTTCGAGGTCTGTTTGCTATTCACTTATGCGTCATGATGAGTCACACCCTTGCACCAGGGCTGTGGTGTCCCCTTTTGCCTCTATCTGCTTCCCTGCACGGGACAGCTGACATACTATGTGTAGTGGCCATTTTTTATCTTCTCCTCTGTGAAGCCCTTTTTGACTCTCACATTCTAAAACAAACCTTTTTTCTTGGCTCCTTTGTCAAAGATTAACTGTCCATAGATGTGTGATTTTATTTTGACAAAGGAGCTAAGAAAATACAGTAGAGCAAGGAAAGTCTCTTCAACAAATGGTGTTAGGAAAACTGGACAGCCACGTGCAAAGGAATGAAAGCAGACCAGTATATTGCACCATACACAAAAATTAACTCAAAATGGATTAAAGATTTGAATGTAAGAACCGAGAAACCATAAAACTCCTGGAAGAAAATAAAGGCAGTATACCCTTTGACATTGGTCTTAGCAACATCTTTTCAAATACCATGTCTACTCAGGCAAGAGGAACAAAAGAAAAAGTTAACACCTGGGATTACATGAGACTAAAAAGCTTCTGCAAAGGAAAGGAAACCATGAACAAAATGAAAAGACGACCCACTAACTGAGTGAAAACTTTTGCAAATCATTTATCTGACAAGTTGTTGATTTCCAAAATATATAAAGAGCTCATAAAACTCAACAACAAAAAAACAAACAACCAGATCAAAAAGTGACCAGAGGGTACGAACAGACATTTTTCCAAAGGAGATATACAGACAGGCAACAGACACATGAAATGATGTTCAACATCACTAATTATTAGTGATGTTCAACTCTGGCTCTGTGCTAGAATTAACTGGGAAGATTTCAAAAGCAAGTGATGCCCAGACCCCAGTCCAGGAGAAATACATTGGTGTCTCTGAAGATAGAACCAATATAGATCCCATTTTATCACCTCCATCTCCTACAAGGGGAGTGACCTGGTGAATAGGGAGGAGGACTAGACACTCCACGAGAGTCAGAGAACTCCTAGCATAACCACGGAGGTCCCCTTGACACCAGAAAGGACTGGAAGACACAGGAGTGATACTAAAAATTCAGAGGCTCCAATCAATAATTGTATATGAGTATAATCCTTTGTGCAGTCAACTATCATTTAAGCATGAAGACAAATAAAAATATTTCAGATGAGCAAATCTTCAAAAGTTCTATCTTCAATGAGTTTTTTCTCCAAAGGAATCAGAGGATATGATCTACCAGAAAGAAGGAGTAGATGAAGAAAGATAAGGCATGGTATCCAGTAAACACAGGATATAACATAGGTTTGTATACAGTAATCAGGAAAGAACTGTAAAAAACAATATTTAAAACACGTCAATACCAGGTGACATAGTGAAGAAGTTGTAACAAGTATGTTACAAGGTAGTGTGGATAGGAATAGACAGGGGTCTAGTGCTTCTCATAGGAGCTATTTTTCAATATTTTCCACTTCAACAATGCTCCTATATCATTATTTTATTTTATTACTATATTACTATTTCTTTAAAGATTTTTAAAATTTTTTTCCTTTTTCTCCCCAAAACCCCCCAGTACATAGTCGTATATTCTTCGTTGTGGGTCCCTCTAGTTGTGGCATGTGGGATGCTGCCTCAGCGTGGTTTGATGAGCAGTGCCATGTCCGCGCCCAGGATTTGAACCAACGAAACACTCAGCCTCCTGCAATGGAGCACGTGCACTTAACCACTTGGCCACGGGGCCAGCCCCTATATTACTATTTTAAAATGAAAATTTTGGAAAATATACATAGTCATAAGACAGAAATGAAAAGGAAGGACAGGATAGTAAAAAAGGGGGAAAATGAGCAGGAGGAAAACTTTACAAAAAATATGTTATTTGCTGCAAATGGTCTGAGGTCAACTTGGAATCTACACAGCACCAAACTTAGGAGAAACTTGATATATTTTGGTGAAAGAATTAATGAATTTCTATAAGGAATTAATTAATTATCATGTTAAGTGACATGACATGAGACAGAGAATTGATGAAAGAGATGAGGTATATCACTGAGAATGAGATTCCCCCATAGATATTAAAGGCCCACAGAAATTCAAGGATGAACAAAACTCTTAAGATCTGTGAATTCTCCAAGAAGGAAGATTTTGTGAGGAAGTGATGACTGATGGATCTTGAAGGACAAATTGGATGAGCATGACAGAACAGAAAATATGGGGAGCATCTGGGGAGAGACTTGGTCATGAAGATGAGATCTACACACTAGAGGATACAGGTGCCCACATCCTGCCAGTATCTGTCTGTACTGCAGCTCTAGTCACTGTCCACTGTGTGAGGCTGTCGTGCACTACTATCCTTTCACCAGAAGGGCAAATGCTGTTAGATATTTCTCTATGACATGGTGTACCAACCATGGCTTTACAGACATTAGATGCTAAAGAATACTTTTGTGAGTGAATGTTCTGAGCATCACAGGTTGTTCGGCAGCATCCCTGGTCTCTACCCACTTGATGTCCATAGGACACCACCCACCATGTGGAGACACCGCAAATGTCTCTAGACATTGATAATGTCCACAGATGTTGGTGGGATGAGGGAGTTCATCAGGCCCAGCAGAGATTCACTGCTCTTGCAGTGGAAATACTTTATGTCAGGTTCCACACACTTCCCTTTTAATGCCACTAATGACCAGGGGTTCACAACTGTGGACGCCAAGAGTTAGCAAGAAAATGTGGGCATGCAGCAGAGGGAAAATTACTAACAAAGAGAGAAGATAATGGTGTCATTATTTAATGAACCATACAAACTCTCATATGTGTATGGGATTAAATATTTAACCACACATATTGTAGAAATGTCAAGTTGCATAACGTTCAACGTTTTGGTGAATGAACCAAGGAAAATTACCCAGGGCTGACACCTGATCCAGGCTCTGCTTCCAATTCCAGTTCACTGACTGAAGTCATTAGGTGGATCTGGGTCACATTGGATGAAGGTATTGGTCACTCCTGGGGATTAGGGAGACTGAAGCGGCCCTACCCTGAAGGCATTGGCTCCAAAATCCTCCTCTCCTCACCTGATCCCTCTCCATTGTGAGTCCAAAGTCCTCAGCCAGAAATAAAAAGAAGGTGGTGTTAGAACCATGATGACACGCTGATGTCTGGTTTTAGTGATGGGTTTGATCCTTGCCTTTATTAATGATTCAAATTGAAATGAGCTTCTCTTTCTAAATAGATAGAATAACAAAACATGTCATATAATCAGTGAAATCTTTGTAAAAATTAAAAATCTGTGCTGAAACACAGGTACACAAAAATTAATTAAGGACCTACTGTGTCCATGTCATCACACAAAGACCAGAGGTGCATAGGCTTTGCCCTCAAGGAACATAAACAGGGAGGAGGGTGCCATGGGATAAGGTCCTGGGATGTCAGGAGAGATCTTCACATGGAAAGCCATGGGGACATGGGAAGGAAGAGATCTCTGGAGATTCAGTGGCCAGGAAAGGGGCTAAGAAATGGGCTGTCTTTGATGTGGCATTGGGAATGAATAAGGAGTTTCAATTCAGTGGTACTGAGGCCAGGACATTGGGAAAGGGGAAGAAACACCTCAAGCAGGAACTGGGGCTTGCACAGAAATCTATCTGGGGTCCACACCCTCAGCTGTGTGAGTCAAGGTCACAAAGATCCATCTGAGCTTTAAAGTGAAGATTCATAAGGCTCAAATTCAGGAGATCAACAGTGTCTGGAACTGTTGGTCAGGCCAAAACACCTGGATCCTCATCCAGACTCTGCCTCCCACTAGCTTTCTTGTCTTGACCTGCCTTGTCTCACTGTGTGCAGCTGGGGAGAAATGGTATGCCTACCTCATGGGGAGGGAGATCACACATCTTGGTTTGCTCAGGAGAAACTTGGTTTATGTTGTTGTTCCAGCATTCTGTTCATTTAATGACCTATTTCACCCTCCAGATTACCTTAGTTTGACCAACAAGTTTAATAATCACCCTACCAACAGGGTTGTATTTGTGAAGATTAAAAGTGGTATTCACCAGTGTCCTGCATCAAGTATGTTTTATATAATTGTTTGCCATTCATCTTTTATTCAATTTTGAAAACAAATAAGAGACCCATTGGTGCTGGATATTGAGCAGACAACTAAGTCAAAAGAAGGTACAATATGTTTGCGAAGAAGTGATATGTAAACTATATCTCCATAAAACTATTTAAAGACAGATTTAGAGAGGATTCTGGGAAGATGGTGGCATAAGAGGACCCAATTCCCCTCCTTCTATGAATAGGACAAATATACAACTACCTGTGGAACGAGTTCCTCAGACAGATCTTGAAACTGGACACAAATATCCCACACAACAAAGGACAGCACTGACAGGGGTGGAAGAGGCAGAAATACACCTCTGCTGAGGAAAAGAATGCATCCTCACAGTGGTGCTTCACAGCCAGAGAAATCTTAAAGGTACAATGCTTTCCTGGAGGAGCAGGGATGTCTGAGCAGGGGATGTTTCCCACACTAGATATCCTAGCATTTAAATTTAGTACAACTGAGACGAGAACTCATAATTCCTACCTTGCTGATTTTGAGCCAACAGGGAATAGCCCCAGAAAAACTATCCAAAGTCAGAGAAAGAAAAACCTGCTCTTAAAGGATCTATGCACAGATTCACCTGTTCTGGAAACCAACATAAAACCACCAGAAAGAAATGTGCATAGTCCATTGGTAAAAGAGACTCAATTATTAATCTCAGAAAGTCAAGAGTCAGCAGCACCTATGCCCCATACCCCACGACAACCCTCATTGTGACCTAGTTCAGTCATGCTGACATTTGCCCTGTCAGATGTTATTGGATTCCTTCCTCTAGCCTGTTAGCACAGTTTTGCCAGCTCACTAGAGCAACAATTTAATTGAGTACCAATTTAACTGAGCTTGCCCCGGGGACGGCCTCACTCACCAACAAACCCATGGGAACTGTGGGGCCCTGTAGGCATGATGTGTGGGACCTCTACAGCAGAGGTGAGAGTGTCTGTGATGGAAGGTCAGGCTTGCATTGGGGGTGTGTGTAGGTTTGTGAGGGCTGGGGTATGTCAGCTGCAGCAGACTTGTGCTGCTGGCCATCTCAAACAGCCACACAGGGGATGTTCCCTGTCCTCCATCACCTGAAATCATTGTGGGCTGCCATGCCTGGGCCCAGCCCCACACATCTGTGCTCCTGAGAAAGCTGACAACAGTACTGTGCTGCAAGTGGCTACAAAGGAGGCCTGCAGCCATTGTGAGCTCCTGAGCATAGCAACAAGACACACTGGAGCCTGACTCACTTAACAGGAAAGCAGCAGTAGTAGTGTGCTGTTTGATCTTGCAGCCATCTGTGCCAGGGCTTGCCCCATGAGATAAAGGGACTAAAATGACTGTAGCAGCCCCACACAGATGGGCTTTACAACAAGCAGCCCAGACTAACCAACTCATGCACCTGCCACAAGAGTACCCCACCACAACAGAAGGGCACCCATGGTCCACACAGGAGGCGCTCCTGGTGAATTTGGAACAGGTAACAAGAGGGAAGCAAATTGCTGGGTCCTAAGGCATCTCTGAAATAAGGCTACATTTCCAAGATTGTGAAACATTGCTGATTTACCTAGTACATAGATATAGGCACAGAGAATTAGGCAAAATCACAGACAAAGGAATATGTTTCAAATCCTCAGAAACAGAACTAAATGAAACAAAGATAAACTACCTGATAAAGAGTACAAACTAATTGTCTTAAGGATGCTCACTGATCTTGGGAGAAGAATCGTTGAACACAGTGTTGAACTTCAACAAAGAATTGAAAAATAAACAATCAATCAGAACTGTAGAATACAATAATGTAAATGAAAAATTAACTAAAGGGAATCAACAGCAGAGTTGATGACATAGAAGAACAGATCAGTACTCTGGATGAGAGAGTGGAGGATATCACCCAAGCTAAACAACAACAACAAAAAGAGTCAAAAAGAAGAAGGAAAGTCTAAAGGACCTTTGCAACAATATCAAGCTTACTAACATCTGTATTATAGGTGTGCCAGAGGGAGAAGAGAGAGACAGAGAGGCAGAGAACCTATTTAAAGAAATAATAGCTGAAAACTTCCCTAACCTGAGCAGGGAAACAGACATCCATGTATGGGAACCACAGAGAGCGCCAAACAAGATGAAGCCAAACAGGCTGAATCAAGACACACTGTAATTAAAATGTCAGCAATTAAAGAAAAAGAGAGGATCCTAAAATCTACAAGAGAAAGGCAACAAGTTACATACAAAGGAAATCCCATAAGCCTGTCAGCTTACTTCTCATCAGAAACCTTACAGGCTAGAAGGGAGTGGCAGGTACTTTCAAAGTACTGAAAGCAAAAAAGCCCAGAGGGAAAAATACTCTGCCTGGCAAGGTTATTATTCAGAATGGAAGGAGAGATAAAGGGTTTTCCAGAGAAACAAAAACTAAAGGAGTTTATCACCAATAAACCTGGTTTACAAGAAGTGTCAAAGGGACTTATTTAAGTGGAAAGGAAAAGACCACTGTTTGGCCACATGCCCAGCTGTGAGTAGTGTGTTATATGTTGTGGAGAGACCAAAGATATTACTTGGAGATTGCAGACGAGACTTATAGTTTTGTTGGATCTTACTTACAGGGAATGCTCAGTAGTGGCTGACTGAACAGAGTTGGGCACCTGCATTCGCTACTGTGAATAGAGAGGGGATGCTTATACAGGTGGGGAAACAAAAGGCTACATGCTTAACAAGAGGGACTGTCCCTGAATGTCCAGCATCCAAGGATCAGCAACTCATCTGGAAGGGCTCTGTGTGCCTATAAGACATGGTGTTCTTTGAGAGAAACAGTTATAGTAGCAGATGGTTGGTGTTCTGCCAAGAAGGGGGCCAGATGAACACATAGTTGTTATGTGGCATGTAGGGTAGTGTTGGGGAAGCATGACCCTACAGCCACAAACATGAATAAGAAAATTATCAAAGAGAAAAAAAACCCACTGGTAAAGCCAAATATACAGTAGAGATAGCAAGGTAAAAGAACAACCACCTAGGAAGCTAATATGAGCATCAGAAGAGAAAACTACTAAAAGTAACTATTTCCAAGATAAGAGTTTAAGGGGTACACACACACACACACACACACACAAGAAGTTAAGCATAATATCAAAATCGTAATATGGAGGGGGAGGAATGTAAAAGTGTAGGCCTTATAGTAAAAGGTCAAACTTAAGAGGTCATCAACTTAATATAGGTTGCTACATACATAGGTTATTATTTATAAACCTCATGATAGTCACAAACCAGAAACCTATAATAAATAAACAAAAAATTAAGAGAAAGGAACCTGAATATAATACTAAAGAAAACCATCAAATCACAAGGTAAGAGATAAAGACAAGAAGAAAGGAACAGAGAAGAACTCTAAAACATCCAGAAAAAAGCAACAAAATTTCACTAAATACATACTTATCAGTAGCTATTTTAAATGTCAATCACTAAATGCTCCAATCAAATGACATAAGGTGGCTGAATGGATAAAACAAGACCCATATGTATTCTGCATATAAGAGAAACACTTCAGACCTAAAGACGCTCATAAACTGAAAGTGAAAAGTTGGAAAAAGATACTTCATGTAACTGGAAAGGCAAAAAAAAAAAAAAAAAAAAAAAAAAAGCTGGGAGGCAATAGTTATATTGCACAAATTGGACTTTAAAACAAAAACTGAAACAAGAAACAAAGAAGGGCACTACATAGTGATAAAGGAAACAATCCAACAAGAAGACATGATACTTGTAAATATCTATGCACTCAACATAGGAACACCTAAATATATAAAGCAATTGCCAACAGACATAACAGGAGAAATTGACAGTGACAGAATAATAGTAGGGGACTTTAACATTCTACTTATGTCAATGAATAGAGCAAACAGAAGATCAGTAAGGAAACATTGTCCTTAAGTGACACATTAGACCAGAAGGACTTAGTAGATATATAGAGAACATTCCATCCAAAACTGCAGAATACACACGTTCTTTTTGAATCCCCATGAAACAGGATAGATCACCTATTAGGCCACAAGACAAGTCTCAATAAATTTAAGAAGATGTACATAATGTCAAGCATCTTTTCTGACCACAACGGTAAGAAGCCAGACATCAACTACAAGCAAAAAACTGGAAAAGACACAGATACGTGGAGATTAAACAAAATGCTACTGAACAGCTAAGGGTCAATGAATAAATCAAGGGGGAAATCAAAAAATACCTGAAGACAAATGAAAATGAAAATAAACCATGCCAAAATTTATGGGATACTGCAAAAATGATACTAGGAGGGAAGTTTAATGCAACACAGGCCTACCTCAAAAAAGAAGAAAAACCTGAAATAAACAATCTAACAGTGTACCTAAAGGAAATGGAAAAAGAAGAACATACAAAGCCCCAAATCAGCAGAAGGCTGGAAATATTAAAAATCAGAGCAGAAATAAATGGAATAGAGACTAAATGAACAATATAAAAAAAGATCAATGAAACTAGGTGCTGGTTCTTTGAAAAGACAAACAAATATGACAATCCTTTAGCTAGACTCACCAGGAAAAAAGAGGGAAGTCTCAAATTAGTAAAAGCAGAAATGCAAGAGGAGAAATTAGAATGAACACTACAGAAATATAAAGGATTATAAGAGAGTAATATGAAGAGCTACACACCAACAAACTGGATAACATAGAAGAAGTGGATAAATTCTTGGAATCATACAACCTCCCAAAACTGAATCAAGAAGAAGGAGAGAATCTGAACGGACCTATCAGAAGCAAAGATATTGAAATAGAAATCAAAAACCTCCCAAAGCAAAAAGGCCAGGACCAGAGGGCTTCTCTGGCAAGGTCTACCAGACATTGAAAAGAGACTTAATACTTATCCTTCTGAAACTCTTCCTAAAAATGGAAAAGAAGGCTAGTTTCCTAACTCATTCTATGATGCCAATTACCCCTGATACAAAACCAGACAAATACAATACAGAAAAAGAACATTACAGTCCAATATCGCTGATGAACACAGATGCAAAGACCCTCAACAAATATTAGCTAATCAAATACAACAACACATTAAAGGGATCATACACCATGATCCTGTGGGATGTATTCAGGGGATGCAGGGATGGTTTGATATCCAGAAATCAATCAATGTGATACACCATGTTAAAAAAATGAAGAATAGAATTCACATGATCATCTCAATAGATGCAGAGAATGTATCTAGGGGATTCAACATCCACTTATGGTACAAACTTTGAATAAAATGGGAATAGAAAGAAAGTACCTCAACATAATAAAGGCCATATATGACAAACTCACAGCCAACATCATACTCAATATAGAAAAACTGAAACCCATTCCTCTGAGAACTGGAATAAGACTAGGATGCCCACTCTTATTCAAAATATTATCGGATGATTTAGCCAGAGCAATTAGGCAAGAAAAAGAAATAAAAGGTATCCAAATTGGAAAGGAAGAACTGAAAATCCAACTATTTGTGGATGGCATGATTCTATATCTGGAAAACCCTAAAAAATTCACCAAAAAACCAGTAGAAATAAACAACAATACAGTAAATTTCAGGGTGAAAAATCAACATACCAAAATCTGCTGCATTTCTGTACATTAATAACGAACTAGTAGAAAGAGAAGTCAAGAATAGAATCCCATTTTCAATTGCAACAAAAAGAATAAAATATCTAGGAACAAGCTTAACCAGGGTGGTGAAAGACCTAGACACTGAAAGTATAAGATATTATTGAGAGAAATTGAAGAAGACATAAAGAAATTGAAAGATATCTCATGCTCATGGATGGAACAATAAACATAGTTAAAATGTCCATATTCCCTAAGCAATCTATAGATTCAATGCAATCTCAATCAGATTCCCAATCACGTTCTTCATGGAAGTAGAGAAGAGAATCTTAAAATTTCTATGAAACAACAAAAGACCCCAAGCAGACAAAATAATCCTGATAAAAAAGCTGGAGGTAACACAATCGCTGAATTAAAAATATACTATGAGCTGTAGTAATCAAAATATTATGATACTGGCACAAAAACAGACACACAGATCAATGGAACAAAATTGAGACCCTCCCCCAAATCAAACCACACGTCTATGGACAGCTAAACGTCAACAAAGGAGCCAAGAACATACAATGGAGAAAGAAAAGTCTGTTCAATAGATGGTGTTGGGAAACCTGGACATCCACATACAAAAGAATGAAAGTATACCATCATCTTACAGCATACACAAAAATTCACTCAAAATAGATTAAATACTTGAATGTAAGAACTGAAACCACAAAACTTCTGGAAAAAAACATAGGCAGTATGCTCTTCGACATCAGTCTTAGCAGCATATTTTCAAGGACTGTGACTGACTCAGCAAGGGAAACAATAGAAAAAATTAAAAAATGGGTCTAAACCAAGCCAAAAATATTCTGCACAACAAAAGAAACCCTCAAAAAAAAAAAAAACACAAAAAGTCAACCTAACAATTGGGAGAACATATTTGCAAGTCATATATCTGATAAGGGGTTAATATCCAAAATATATAAAGAACTCATACATATGAACAAGAAAAAAAGTAAGAACTCAATTAAAAAGTGGGCAAAAGACTGGTGGTGTAGTAGTTAAGTTCATACTCCTTGCTTCAGCAGCCTGGGGTTCCTGGATTGGATTCTGAGCACTGACGTACACACCATTCATCAAGCCATGCTGTGGTGGCATCCCACATACAAAGTAGAGGATGATTGGCATAGAGGTTAGCTCTGCGACAATCTTCCTCAAGCAAAAAAAGGAAGAATGGCAATGTATGTTAGCTAAGGGAAAATCTTCCTCACCAAAACAAAAATGTGTAAAAGTTCTGAAGAGACATTTTTCCAAAGAAGATATACTGGATGGCCAACACGCATATGAAAAGATGTTCAACATGAGTAATTATTAGGGAAATGCAAATCAAAACTACAATGAGGTATCACCTCATGCCTGTCAGATTGGCTACAATTAACGAGACAAGTAATAACAAGTGTTAGAGGCTAAGTGGAGAAAACGGAACCCTCATACACTGCTGATGGGAATTTAAACTGGTGTAGCCACTAAGGAAAACAGTATGCACATTCTTCCAAAAATTAAGAATAGAATTACCATATGCTACAGCTATTTTACATATGGATATTTATCCAAAGAACAGGAAAAGATATTTGTATCCCTATGTTCATTGCAGCATTATTCACAATAGCCAAGACTTTGAAACAGCCTAAGTGCCCATCAGTAGACGAATGAATTAAGAAGATGTGGTGTATATACAGGCAAATTAAGATGCTACTCAGCCAGAAAAAAGGTAAAATCTTACCTTTGGTGACAAGATTGATGACCCTGAGGGTATTACACTGTTAAATAAGTCAGACAGGGAATGTCAAATACTGTATGATTTCACTCATATGTAGAAGACAAAAACAACCACAGCAACAACAACAACAGAGAAACATAGATACAGAGATTAGATTGGTGGTTACCAGAGGGGAAGTGGGAGAGAAGAGGGCAAAAGGGGCAATAGGGCACATGTGCATGGTGACAAGCAGTAATTAGTCTTTGGGTGGTGAACATGATGTAGTATACATAGAAATTGAAATATATTGATGCACATCTGAAATTTATATATGTTATAAATCGATGTCACCTCAATAAAAAGAAGAAGTGGGAAAAAGCCAACTCTGCATGGATCAATACAGTGCTTTAGTTTCAAACTTAGGACTTCTATCTTATATCTTAACATTATCCTCTCTCCATTTTTCAGAGAATTTAAAGTAGAAGCAGTTTTAAGTGGTCTATAATGGTCTATAAAGTTGTCATCCTCCATATAGGTCTTTGAGTTGCAAAACCATCAGTAGCAAATAACAATAATGGTAGTAAAAAGGGTAGCAACATTTTTGATTGCTAAATATGGACAGACACTGTGGAAACACAATTTGTTATATTTAATCTTTGTTACAGATGGAAAAGGCATAAACTCTTAGACTTCCCATTATACGGTTGAGGCAACTGACTCATAGAAAGGAAGACTTGCTCCCAGTTGCACGTTTTTAAAGCCAGAAAGTCTACCAGAAAGCATTGGTAGTCTGTGAATGGCAAAGTAACAAGTGACACTTTCAACTGGGATGTGTAGCAGTGTGACATATCAGATGGAATTGAGGTTAATGTAAGTTAAGTTCTGTCTCAGCTGCCCCTTGCGCCTGAGTTTCTGATCAAATGAATTCTTCTAGTCGAGGAAGCCTCGTTGTAGTTCTTTCATTTGTCCCTCTTCAATTCTCTTATTATAAGAAGATTATATATTGACAGCCCCAAACACTGGCATGTATGTGGAGCCCCAGAAAATCTCATGCAGTGGCAATGCAAAATATCACAGCCTCCTTGGTGGGCAGTTTTGAATTTTCTTGCAAAACTAAACATGTCTCAACATGTGATAGAGTAATTGTGCTCTGCGGTATTCACCCAAAGGAGATGACAACCTATGTCCACAAGAAAACCTGAACAAGGATGTTTATAGCAGCTTTATTCATAATTATCAAAACTTGGAAGCAATGAAGATATCCACCAGTCGTTGAATGGATAAACAGACTGTGGTACATTGGACAATGGAGTGCCGTTCAGCACTAAGAAGAAATGAGCTACCAAACCGTGAAAAGACATGGATGAATCTAAATTCATATTACTAAGTGAAAAAGTCAATCCAACAAAGGCTAGACACCATAAGATTCCAGATATATGACATCCTGAAAAAGGTAAAACTATGGAGACAGTAGAAGATGAGTGATTTCCACAGGTTAAGGAAGAGAGAGGAATGAGTATGCAGAGCACAGAGGATTTTCATGGCAGTGAAACTATTCTGTATGATACCAAAGTAGTGATGTTGTCATTAAACCCCATGGATTTGTCAAATCTCATAAAATGTACAACACCAAGAATTAACACTAATTTCAACTTTGGGATTTGGGTGACAACGATATGTCAATGTAGGTTCACCATTGGAACAAATGAACCATCTGGTGATAGTGGTGTAGGCTGTGCCTATGTGGGGGCAGGGACTCTATGGAAACTCTATACTGTCTGCTCAGTTTTTCTGTGTATTTAAAACTGCTCCAAAAAATAAATCTACTAAAGAAAAGGAGGGATACATGTTGTTCAAATATCGTCCTCAAACAAGGAAAACAATTCATACTGGAAGAAGGAAAATCAATGAATCAGTCACTACTTATACATAGTTGACCAGTGATTATGGAAATCAAAGATAATCTATTGAGAAAACTATTGCAACACATATGAATTCACCAAGTTGGCTGAATACAAGATCAACATATAAATATCAGTCACTTTCGACAAACAAACTATGACTTGTACATAACATAAGGGAAATAATGATAAACGTTCAAATGTAATGATTACAACAGCAAAAGCGTATTGAAATATACCTATTAGAAATATGCACACTTTTAAAGACGACATCATAAAACTTGGATAAAAAGGGCTCTAAATAAATGAAGGCACACACCTGGTTTTCAAGGCAATAATGAGAACATATAATGACGTCAAGGGTTCTCAAAGTATTCCAAAAATTCAAACAGCCTTTATCATAATCCTAGAAGCGTAGTTGTATGTTTGTTTTGAATTCTGAACTGCCATTTGTATCCTTCAAAACTAGCATGCATTCATTTAATTGAGTTGGAAGAAGTAGACCAAATTCGGGCTCAGACTAGTGGGGTTCAGGCTCAGCTGTGGAATTTTCTATTTTGCAGACATGAGCAACTTGCTTACCTCTCAGCCTCAGTTTGCTCATGGGTTAAGTAAGTGTGATACAATAGTACATACTCGTAGGATTTGTGAAAGGATAAATACAGGAAAATGATCAGCACAGTGTCTGGCAGTAAATATCAGCTCTTACACTTATGTAAGAAAAAGGAACAAGCCAAACAAACTTAATCACATCATTCTCAAAGTAAATTATCAAACTAAGTCTGTCTCTGTGAATGAGGAATTTTTGCTTATCCTAAATGCTAACAAAGTGTGCCTCAGAATTTGGCTCTGTTTCCATTGAGATTTCTCTCAGTTAAGTGGACGTCACTACTTTTCACTAAGTTAATTGTTTTCTGGTCACGTCTATGTGACTGTTCTTGCGGTTTAAATATCATGAATATTGACTCCTGGAACTAAGGGTATTAGAGGGTGGTGAGTCAGGGTAGATGTTATTTATCTCAAGGTGCACAGGTTCTCTGGACTCATGTCCTGAGCAGGATGTACTGCTCCCTTGCATTCTTTTGGCTGAGGTTTAAATCCCAGGGATTCTCTAGTGCTCGAGTCTTGAACTTGATGAACACCTATCCAATTTCCCATTCCAGATTCCCTCTTGTTCCTATTTCCAAAACACAGAAGACATCTGATTCATCCATCAGAATCTTAATACATACAGAGCATTGACTCTGAATTTAGAAATCTTTTGACTTCAAAGAAACAACTTAAGATCTCATTTTACAGTACAAAATGTTTTCTATATCAAGTTATTTCTATTTCTTTGCCTTTATAAACCCAAAGGAAGACCTAATTTATCCATGGCTGATAAATCATTAAAAATAAATTTTATGTCAACCTTGTGTGGAGCCAGTGTCACATCAGCCTCTTAGGACCATTGGATGGAAGCCTGTTGGTCGTCCTCACAGAACATTTGTGATCTATCTCTGGAAACATACCTAGAATTGCTGCACTTCTGTGTTATTTGCAAATCACTGTTGATGCAAAGAAAAAGTGATACACTACAAAGTTATCTTAAAGAATGAGGGCTTTCATCCTGGAATAAAACACAATTTACTAATTCAAGATGTCTCTTGGACAGCTCAATAATAAGCCCAAATTATGAAAATATCTTGAAGTCAAGCTTTCTAGTTCACATCAGCAATTTCCTTCCTCATAGTATGAAGAAATTAATACACAAGTAATCACAAAATGTTATATCTGTATGACTATGCAACCACTAAAACTTCATGTTACTACTCTATGTCAAACATCACTCAATTAAAATTTAGTCTAACATATTAAATAAAAATGTACTAAAAACATAAATTTAAGGACAGAAGTCAACATCATGGTGGAGTGAGAGGTTCTCTTTGACCCTACCCTCTAAATTACCATGACATAGAGATTGACAGGCCCACAGAAGTCTCCCTACACAGCAAGTCAGGACACATAAGAGATACAGGCAGCCATACATCTGAAGGTGGTGGACTGGATCACTGGGAAGCAGTGAAACTAGGCAAACAGCCCCCTCCTGCATGCCTGGCAGCAGCAATTCAGGACCAGGATCCAAAAAAAAGTGGCCTACATGATTGTGAGTGGAGGTGATGAGGGCCCAACACTGTGCTCTTGAGTCCTGATGGGGTGGTGGCAGTCCCACCTTGTCACAAGTGAACACCCAAGCAAGGAATGTGACCCCACTTGGACATGAATGCCAAAGGGTGGCTGGTGGCAGCCCCACAGGTGTGAATGAACACTCCCAGGGTGGCAGTGGTGGGCCAGCATACATGCAAATGGCTGAGGGACTGTGTCAACAATGCAGCAGCATCCCAGTTTCACTGCTGTCCATGGAGAGGCAGCAGAGACAGTGGCCCAACAGAAACAACTGTGAGCAGACAGGGTGGGAACACTCAGCTCCCACTGGCACCACCCCCAATACCAAGTCCACCAACAGCAGCATCTGCTTATAAGTTCCTGGGTCCATGGGCCCCCACTAGCAACAGTGACACTCATGAACACAGCACCACTGGCAGCAGTGCAACCAGCACCTCCAGACAACTGTGGAGCAGCAACATAGGGGATATAGAGGACAACAATATCTGAGCCTACAGAGAGGCAGTGGAAGAACATGAAACCCAGGCAACCAGAATAAAAGTAACCAAAGCCATCCTCAAATAAGAGAGAGTGATTAGGACCACAAATGCACCAACAGAAGGTCAGTTCATCAGACACCAGGAAGAACTACAGTAACATGGTAGAAAACAAGAAAAATGACAACTCTCCAGAAACTAAATCTGAAGGCACAGAAGTATACAATCTAACTGGCAGAGAATTCAAAATAGCAGTCATAAAGAAACTCAGTGAGTTACAAGAAAACTCAGAAAAACAGTTCAGTGAGCTCAGTAATAAAATTAATGAAGAGAAGGAATACTTCACCAAAGAGACTGAAGCTCTGAAAAACCAAACAGAAATTCTGGAGATGAAGAACACAATAAATGAGATTAAAAAAAAAACAATGTAGAAAGCATAAAAAGTAGAGCAGACTTTATAGAGGAGAGACTTAGTGGCCTCGAATGACTTTATAGAGGAGAGAATTAGTGACTTCAAATGTAGAAATATAGAAACAATTCAGGAGGAGGTGAAAGAACTAAGATTTTTTAAAAATAAAAAATGCTTCAAGAGATATCCAGCCCAATTAGGAAAAGTAATATAATGATTATAGATATCCCAGAGCAAGAAGAGAGAGAGAAAGGAGCAGAGATCTTATTCAAAGAAATAATAACTGAGAACTCCCCAAACCTGGGGAAAGAACTGGAGATGCAAATATATGAAGCTAATAGAACTCCTAATCACATCAAAGCCAAAAGACCTTCTCCAAGGCATATAATATTAAAACTGTCAAAAGTCAAGAACTTGGGGTGGCTCCCTGGCCTAATGTTTAAGTTTGGCTTGCTTTGCTTTAGCAGCCCAGGTTCAGTTCCCAGGTGCAGACATACAGCACTCATCAGTGGCCATGGTTTGGTGGCAGCCCACATACAAAGTTGGGAAGGTTAGTACAGGGATCATCTCAGAGTTAGTTTTCTTCAAGCGAAAAGTGGAAGATTGGCAACACATTAGCTCAGGACGTATCTTCCTCAGCCAAGAAAAAAAAAAGTCCACGACAGAGGAAAAATATTAAGGGCAGGAAGACAGAAGAAAATAACCTACAAAGGAACTCCCATCAGGCTTTCAGTGGATTTATCGCAGAAATCTTACAGGCTAGGAGAGAATGGTATGATATATTCAAAAGACTGAAAGACAAAAAGTACCAGTCCAAAATACTTTATCCAGTGAAATTATCCTTCAGATATGATGGAGAAATAAAAGCTTTCCCAAACAAACGAAAGCTGAGGGAGTTCATTGCCACTAGCTCTGCCCTGCAAGAAATGTTGAAGGTGCCCTCCCATCTGAAACTTAAAGGCAAAGGTTCACAAAGCTTTGAGCAAGGAGATAAACAGACAGGCAAAATTAGAAAATTGCTAGTCTGTATCGGAAGGTTAGCAAACAATTATAACACAAAAGATAAAAGGAAAAAAGCCTCAAAAATAACTATAAGCAGTTCAATTTGGTCACAAAATCACAACACAAAACAGAATAATGTGGGACATCAAAATCATAGAATGGGAAGAGGAAAGGGATGGAACCTGCATAGGCTAATGGAGATAAAAGGATATCAAAAAAGGACTGTCGCATCTATGAGATCTTTTATATAAACTTCATGGTAACCACAAAATGAAAAATTATAGCTGAGTCACAAATCATAAATAAAGAGGAAACCATCACAGTAAACCAACAGCTGGGAATGGCAGACAGAAATACAAGGCAAAATAGACAATGGAAATCTAGAACAACCAGAAAATGAGAGATAAAATGGCAGTATTAAGCCCTTATATATTAATCATCACTTTAAATGTAAATGGATTGAACTCATGAATCAAAAGACAGAGAAAGAGTAGATGGATTTAAAAACAAGACCCAAGAATATTCTGCCTCCAAGAAACACATCTCAGCCCTAAAGACAAAAATAGGGCCAGGATGAATGGACGGAAGATGATACTTCAAGGAAATGGCAAGAAAAAGAAAGAAGGTATAGACACACTTATATCAGACTAAGCAGAATTCAAGATGAAAAAGATAATGAGAGAGAAACATGTGCACTATATAATGATAAAAGGGACATTTCACCAGGAAGACAGAACTCTTATTAATATATATGCATCCAACACAAGAGCACCAAAGTATATGAGGAAACTATTAACAGAACTGAAGGGAGATGTTGAGATCAACACAAAAATAGTAGGTGACCTTAACACCCCACTTATGTCAATGGATAGCTCACCTGGAGAGAAAGTCAACAAGGACACAGTGACCCTGAGTGAAACACTAGACAAGATGGAATTTAAATCTATCTATCTATCTAAAACACATTTCACCCCAAATCAGGAGAATTCACATTCATCTCAAGTGCACATGGAACATTCTCAAAGATAGACTGTATGTCAAGAAACAAGGAAAGCCTCAATAAACTTAAGAAGATAGAAATCATATCAAGCATCTTTTCTGAACACAATGCTACGAAACTAGAAATCAACTACAACGAAAAGCTTGGAAAACCACAAATATGTGGAGACTAAACAACGTGCTACTGAACAACCATTGGATGAATGCAGAAATCAAAGGAGAAATAAAAAAATAACTGGAGACAAATTAAAACAACATTCCAACTCTTATAGGATGCAGCAAAATCAGCACTAGGAGGGAACCTTATAGCAATACAGGCTTACCTCAACAAATAAGGAAAATCTCAAATAAGTAATCTTAAACTATACCTAAAAGAACTAGAAAAAGAAGAACAAGTAAAGACCAAAGTCAGTAGAAGCAGCGAAATAGTAGAATCAGAGCAGAAATGAATGAAATAGAGACTAAAAAACAATGAAAAGGAAAAATTTAACTGAGCCAGTTCTTTGAGAAGATAAACAAAATTGACAAACCCTTAGTCAGACTCACTAAGAAAACAAGAGAAATGACTCAAGTAAATAAAATCATAATGAAAGAGGAGAGATTACAATGGATACCACAGACATACAAAGGATTATAAGAGAATATTATCAAAAGCAGTATGCCAACAAATCTTATTACCTATCAGACATGGAAAAATTCTTAGAATCGTACAACCACCCAAACTGAATTAAGAAAAAATAGGGAATCTGAATAGACCAATCACAAGTAAAGAGATTGAAACAGCAATCAAAAACCTCCCCAAAACAAAAGTCCAGGACAAAATGGCTTCCCTGGTGAATTCTACCAGATGTTCGAAGAAGGTTTAATATCTTTCCCTCTCAAACTACTCTGAAATATTAAAGAGGGTAGGATGCTTCCTAATTCATTCTACAGGGCTAACATTACCCTGATACCAAAACCAGACAAGGAAGTAACAAAAAAGAAAATTACAGGTCAGTGTCACTGATGAATATAGATGCAAAAATGTTCAACAAAGTAGTAGTAGATTGAATATAACAATACATTAAAAGGATCGCACATCATGGTCAATTGGGATTTATTCTGAGGATTCAGTGAGGGATAAACATCTGCAAGTCAATCAATGTGATAAACCAAATTAAAAAATGAAGAAGAAAAATCACATGACCATCTTAAGAAAGCACTTGACAAGATCCAACATCCATTTATGGTAAAAAGTCTAAATAAAATGAGTATAGAAAGAAAGTACTTCAACATAATAAAGGTCATATATGCCAAACTCAAAGCCAACATCATACTTAACAGTGAAAAACTGAAAGCCATTCCTCTGAGAAAAGGAACAAGGCAAGGATGCCCACTCTCATCACCACTCTCAGTTAACATAGGACTGGAAATTTTAGCCAGAACACGTAGGCAAGAAAAAGAAAAAAAAAAGATCCAAATTGGAAAAGAAGAAATAAAAATCACACTGTCTGGGGATGGCAAGATTCTATATCTAGAAAACCATAAAGAATCCACTAGAAAACTATTAGAAAAAATATTTACAGCAAAGCTGCATGTACAAAATCAACATACAAAAATCAATTGCATTTCTCTATACTAATAAGAAACTAGAGGAAAGAGATATCAACAATACAATCCTATTTACAATTGCAACAAAAAGAATAAACTTAACCAAGGAAGTGAAAGTTATGTCCACTGAAAACTCCAAGACATTATTGAAAGAAATTGAAGAAGACATAAAGAAATGGGAAAAGTTCCATGATCATGGATTGGAAGAATAAATATAGTTAAAATGTCCTTATTACATAAAGCATTCTACAGATACAGTGGAATCACAGTCAGTATCCCAATGACATTTTTCACAGAAATACAACAAAGAATCCTAAAATTTATATAGAAAAACAAAAGACCCTGAATAGCTAAAGCAGTTGTGAGAAAAATGGGCAAAACTGGAAGTATCTCACTCCCTGACTTCAAAGGATACTACGAAGGTATAATAATCAAAAGAGCCTGTTACTGGCAGAAAAACAGAGACAGACATCAAGGAAATGGAATTGAGTCCCCAGAAATAAAACCACTTATCTCTGTGTGTCTTTGGACAGCTAATCTTTGACACAGAACTCAAGGACGTGCAATGGAAAAAGGAAATTCTCTTCAATAAGTGGTCTCGGGACAACTGGATAGTCATGTGCAAAAGAATGAAAGCAGGCTGGTATCTTACACCACACACAAAACTAACTCATAATGGATCAACAACTTGAATGTAAGACCTGAAACCATAAAACTCCTAGAAGAAAATAAAGGCAGTACACTCTTTGACATCGGTCTTAGCAGTATCTTTTTGAATACGATGTCTACTCAGGCAAGGAAACAAAAGAAAAAAACAAACAAATGGGACTACATCAGACTAAAAGACTTCTACAAGGGTAAGGAAACTATGAACAAAACACAAAGACAACCCACCAACTGGGAGAATATATTTGCAAATCATATACTCAAAAAGGGGTTGATTTCCAATATATAGTGAACACTTATAATTCGACAGCAAAAAAAATGAACAACCCGAACAAAAAATGGTCAGAGGATAAAACATATTTTTCCTTGGAAGATATACAGACAGCCAACAGGTGCAAGAAAAGATATTCAACATCACTAATTATTAGGGAAATGCAAATCAAAACTACAATGATGTATCACTTTACACCTGTCAGAATGGCTGTAACTAACAAGACAAGAAATAACAAGTTTTGGAGTAGATGTGTGGAAAAGGGACCCCTCATACACTGCTGGTGGAGATGCAAACTGGTGGAGCTGTTATGGAAAACAGTAAGGGGTTTCCTCAAAAACTTAAAAATAGAAATAGTGTATGATCCAGCTGTCCCACTACTGGGTATTTAACCAAAGAACATGAAATCAACAACTCAAGAGATCTATGCACCCCTGTGTTCATTGCAGAATTATTCAAAGTAGTCACGACTTGGAAGCAACTCATGTTACCATCGAAGGACGAATGGATAAAGAAGATCTGGTGTATTTATTCAATGGAATATGAGTCAGCCAACAAAAGGACAAATTTGTGCCACTTGAAACCACAGGGGTGAACCTTGAGGGTATTATGTTAAGTGAAATAAACCAGACAGAGAAAGACAAAAACTGCATTATTTCACTCCTATGTGCAAGATAAACAAACACATGGATAGGAGAACAGATTAGGAATTACCAGAGGGGAATTGCATGGGCAAAGACGAAAGGAGTAACGGGGCATATATGTATGGTGACAGATAAAAACACGATGCAGTTTATATAGAAACAGATGTATATTATTATGCATAAAAAATTTATGCAATGTTATGAGTCAATATGACCTCAACAAAATAGTTTTTAAAATAATAATAATTTTGAGTGACAAATTACCATGTCGTTTTTAGCCTGTATCTTAGAGGAATGCAAAGGATCGAGTGACATTGCTATCACAAAGCTCATTCTCTATGTAACTTCTGATTCAAGTGCCAACTGTTTTCAGAGTTGACATCTATAAAAGTGAATACCATGAATAAAATTTCCTCATTTTAGCAATAAATGACAGTATCCAACCATATATAAAATCAAAGAGTCCTCATTCTGGTCACTAAGAGATGGATTTATCAATACCACTTTTTTCATACACTTAAGAAGCATCCAAACTGAAATATATCTCTCTGGTCTTTGTCCAAAGATGCAAGCATCTCTGCTGGTACTCAAGTCACTGATGTACCTCATCTTACAAACTCCTTGAAGCCATTTCATTTCTTCTTCCCTTGCCAGTGTGCATCGTGAGCCTATGAGATTTATGCCCTGAGGTTCCTCAGGGGACCATGTGAACTGATGGAACCAGTCCTTGCTACTTCCAAAGACCACCTATCAGCAACCCTCCATGCCTAATGCATGCTCAGAGTGTTTGCTACAAGCTTTTAGCTGCAGAGCGAGGCCCATGACATGGCAAGGCCATTGGGAATCAGAGATTGTTTCCTTCACCTTCTTGCCACAAAGTGGTGGTTCTGTGATGCCTAAATCTCTTTTATGTGTCATAATCTAGGAAGAAGAAGGTAGAAAAATACCAGAAATGCTTTGTTTGCTCCTGAGTTTTCCATAGGAGTTTCTCATTTTTACATTGCCCTATTGTTACTGTTCATAATGCTGGGCATCCAGTCCAGTTATCAGTTGAGATACAACCTAGAGTGTCAGAATCCTTCATCCATGTATTTGTTGACTTCATACACCACCTCCCATCAATGGGGTTCTCCCATGACCAGCTATATCATGCACACTCTCTTTAACGGCCTGAGGCCTTCTCTCCCAAGAAGGCAGAAACTCTGTTAATTGCAGTATGTTTTGCTTTACTAATATAATTTTTATCTTTGTATTTGAAATCAACTTTGACTTATGGAAACATTGTCATAATATGTATAGTAGAAGAAGACCTGTATACTTTCACCCAAATGCACTTGTAGATGTGTTACTGGATTTACTTTACATTTTTTTTGGAGAATTCTACACACAAAGACTCAGGCCAAGGATTTCAATGTATTGACCAAATTATCCAACAGGAATCCAAAGGCTTAAATATCAAATTATGTTCATGGACCCCACTTTTCCACCCTCCAATGATCTGAAAGGTCATTCATGAAGCCAATGATAATGTAGGGCATAAATAAACTACAGTGAATAGGTCCTTTGTGGCCTCAAACCCTCCCATGTCAGATGAACATGCAGGCTACATTCAAATGAAATGAGGAGTGCTGCACTTATGAGACTGTCATGTGCTCATGAGATCCCCAGGCAGTGTTCCAGAGCGTTCCTACACCACATAGAAAGCACTCAAATGTCAAGGATTCTCTCTTCCTCCTAAGTTCCTTTCAGCATGAGTCAAGGCTGGGAGACCAATGAGAGACTGCACTCCAAAATATCTGTTATCCATTGGAAACTGATCATACATGAAGAAATTCCAGAGGGAGACCCGCCTTTCAGCAAGGAAGGCTACATACTAACAACTCTTCTGACCATCCCGACAGTCTGTCAGATATCCTGGAGCATCCCGGGGCACATGAATCAAATTGTAAGTTGATCCCACATATGAATGAGACTCTTGAGGACAGCAAACCATAACCCCGCCAAAGATACCTCTCAAATAGAAAGAGTTTTGAGTTCTCTGCAAACAGGTGCCACTTATGATGTTGAAAATAAGCAGATACTTTCCATATTTATTCTAGAGAAGAAAGGGGTTATGCTTTGACATCTATGACAGGTTGAATGTAGTTTTTAAATGAATGCTGGAAGAAATGCATGGAGGAGGATGTGAAATAAACTCAGGACTTGTGAGGAGGGCCAGGAGACTGCTGAGCCAATACTAGCTGTAGGATTCTCAAGAATATTTACTTCGCTTAATTCTGTACTTTGCTCACTGGAAAGACTTTCCTTCTGCAACAGTCTACTGTAGTGAAGAGGACAACAAAAGCCTTTATTCCTTGTGGTTGTTGGCCCTGATTAATATCCATCTAATATTTGTGTACAAGAAGCCTTAGCATCTTCCCTGAAGTGTCTCTCATTGTAGATCTGCCATTCTTTGGAGTCAGGCATAAGGAATGAGACCTGACAGGAATTTTTCTTATCCCAGCTTTACGTTTTACTCAGTTATTGATGAATGAAATTGTGCGTTGGTTGGTTGATATATTTATTGTGCTAATTCAGTCTTGTTTATCATTGTGGGCAACAAACTGACCAGCTATTACCTCTTCTATAGGTCAGAAAAATGGCCTTCAACTGTCTAAAAAAAAGAACAAGACTGCAGATGAAATTACTGTGCCAATTAGGGCCTATGTTTTCTTAGTTGCAGAGTTTCTTTGTCCTACTCATCCCTCAATTGCTGGAACTGAAAGCCTGTGGGTTATATATCCTAGAAACTCTCGCCAGTTGCCTTCTTGTTGGGTTCTCTAATGGAAGGCACTGGTGGGAGATTGAAGGTGGGAAGAGTGCAGAAGTCATGTTTTCTCAGCTTTGACATCACCTGTTGCAGTGGTTGTGGCAACAATGTGTCTAGTGGACCAGCGGTACAGCAATGGCAGTGTGCACAGTGGTTACTATCATGTATGGGCTCCTGGATTCTTGTTTAGGCAGCTTGGTTCCAACAACAGCAGCCTCACCTTCACCTGCAGTCATGGAGTCTGAGCAACACCGTTTTATTTAATACCAATTCTAGCAATGGAGTGTCTTTCTGCGATTATTGATGATTGGGCATTCTTCACATTCTCTTTTCTGTTTCTCCAATCCTCCTTCATACATCATATTTTTAAAAAAATTGTGGGAATATTCGTTTATGACATTATAAAAATTTCAGTTGTACATCATTATATTTTTATTCCTGTGTAGATTACACCATGTTCACCACCCCAAGATTAATTACAATCTATCACCAAACACTTGTGCCTAATTATACTTTTCACCCTCCTCCCTACCCCCTTCCCCTCTGGTGACCACCAATCTATTCTCTGTCTCTACATGATTGTTTGTTGCTGTCTTTATCTTTAACTTATGAGTGAGATCAGGTGGTATTTGACTTTCTCCCTTTTACTTATTGTGCTTAGCGTCACCCTGAAGGTCCATCCATGTTGTCACAAATGGAGGGATTTCATCATTTCTTATGGCTGAGTAGTATTCCATTGTGCATATATACCATATCTTCTTTATCCATTCATCCCTTGATGGGCAACTAGGTTGCTTCCAAGTCTTGGCTATTGTGAATCATGCTGCGATGAACGTAGGTGTATGTATCTTTATGCATTCGCGTTTTCATGTTCTTGGATAAATATCCAGCAGTGAAATACCTGGAACATATGGTAGTCCTATTCTTAATTTTTTGGGAATCTCCATACTGTTTTCCAAAGTGGCTGCACCAGTTTGCACTCCCAACAGCAGTGTATGATGTTTCCTTTCTCTCCACATCCTTTCCAACACTTGTTTCTTGTCTTGTCAATGGTAGCCATTCCGATGGGAGTTAGGTGATATTTTCATTGTAGTTTTGATTTGCATTTCTCTGATAGTTAACATGATGTTGAATATCCTTTCATGTGCCTGTTGTCCATATGTATATCTTCTTTGGAGAAATATCTGTTCAGGTATTTTGCCCATTTTTTAATTGGGTTGTCAGTTTCTTGTTGTTGAGATGTAGGCGTTCTTTGTATATTTTGGATATTAAACCCTTATCAGATATATAGTTTGCAAATATCTTATCCCAATTGTTAGGTTGTCTTTTCATTTTGTTGACAGTTTCCTTTGCTGTGAGAAAATTTTTAGTTTGATGTAGTCTCATGCCTTTATTTTTTTTACTGTTTCCCTTGCCTGGTCAGATATGATGCTTGAAAATATGGTGCTAAGACCAATGTCAAAGAGCATACTGCCTATGTTTTCTTCTAGAATTTTTATGGTTTCAGGTCTTAGATTCAAGTCTTTATTCCTTTTTGAGTTAATTTTTATGTATGGTGTAAAATAATGGTCTAGTTTCATTCTTTGGCATGAGGCTATCCAGTTTTCCCAACAAAACTTATTAAAGAGACTTTCCTTTCGCCATTGTATGTTCTTGGCTCACTTGTTGACCATCAGCTGTCCGTAGACATGTGGGCTTATTTCTGGACTTTCAGTTCTTTTCCAGTGATCTGTGTGTCTGTTTTTGTGCCAATTCCGTGCCCTTTTGGTTCCTATAGCTTTGTAGTATATTTTGAAATCAGGTAGTGTTATGCCTCCAGCTTTGTTCTTTTTTCTCAGTGTTCCTTTGACTATTCTGATATTTTGTTCTTCTATATAAATGTTAGGATTCTTTGTTCTATTTCTGTGGAAACTGTTGCTGGAACTATTATAGGGATTGATTTAATCTGTAGATTGCTTTAGGAAGTACAGACCTTTTAACTATATTAGTTCTTCAAATCAAAGATGACGGAATATCTTTCCATTTCTTTGTGTCTTTTTCAATTTCTTTCAACAGTGTTTTATAGTTTTCAGTGTACAGATGTTTCACCTCTTTTGTTAAGTTTAATCTTAGGTATTTTATTCTTTTTATTGCAAATGTATATGAGTTGTATTGTTAATTTCTGTTTCTGCTACTTCATTGTTAGTGTATAAAAACACAATTGATTTTTGTATGTTGATTTTGTATCCTTCAAGTTGACCATGTTCCTGTATTATTTCTAAAAATTTTCTGGTGGATTCTTTAAAGTTTTCTATATGTAAAACCGTGTCGTCTGAGAATAGTGACAGTTTCACTTCTCCCTTTCCAATACGGATCCATTTTATTTCTTTTTCTTGCCTAAGTGCTCTTGCTAGGACTTCCAATAATATGTTACCTAAGAGTGGTGAAAGTGGGCATCCTTGACTGTTTCCTGTTCTTAGATGGATAGCTTTCTGTTTTTCTCCATTAAGAATGATTCAGCTGTGGGTTTGTCATATATGGCCTTTATTATTTTGAGGTGCTTTCCTTCTATACCCATTTTATTCAGAGTTTTTATCATAAATGGATGCTGTATCTTGTCAAATGCTTTGTCTTCATAGATTGAGATGATCATGAGATTTTTACTCTACATTTGTTAGTGTGGTGTATGACATTGATTGATTTGCAGATGTTGAAGCATCCCAGCATCCCCGGACTAAATCCAACTTGATCTTGTTGTGTGATCTTTTAAAAGTATTGTTGTATTCAATTTGCTAGTATTTTGTTGAGGATTTTTGGATCCCTGCTCATCAGTGATATTGGCCTGTAAAATTCTTTTTTTGTGTTGTCCTTGTCTGCTTTTGGTATCAGCATAATATTGGCTTCATAGAATGAGTTAGGAAGCTTCCACTTCTCTTCAATTGTTTGGAAGAGTTTGAGAAGGATAGGTATAAAGTCTTCTTTGAATGTTTGGTAGAATTCACCAGGGAAGCCATCTGGTCCTGGTCTCTTATTTTTGGGGAGGTTTTTGATTACTGTTTTGATCTCCTTACTGGTGATTTATCTACTCAAATTCTCTGTTTCTTCTTGATTCAGTATTGGAAGTTTCTATAATTCTAAGAATTTGTCCATTTCTTCTAGATTATCCAATTTGTTGGCATATAGCTTTTCATAGTATTCTCTCATAAGTTTTTGTATTTCTGCAGTGTCTGTTGTAATTTCTCCTTTTTGATTTCTGATTTTATTTATTTGAGCTTTCTCTCTTTTTTTCTTGCTGAGTCTACCTAAACCTTTGTTAATTTTGTTTATCTCTTCAAAGAACCAACTTGTGATTCATTGATGTTTTTCTATTTTTTCTTTGTTGTTAGAAAGATTCTCCCTGAACTAACATCTATCGCCAATCCTCCTCTTATTTTTTCTTGAGAAAGATTAGCCCAAGCTAAAATCTGTTCCAATCTTCCTCTACTTTGTATGTGTAATGCCATTACATCATGGTTGATTCATGGAGTAGGTCCACTCCTGGGATCTGAACCTGCAAACCCCAGGCTGCTCAAATGGAGCAGGTGGAACTTTAAGTACTCTGCCATGGGGCCTGCCCCTGTATTTTTTTTTAAATCTCTATTCCATTTATTTATGCTTTGACTTTCATTATTTCCTTCCTTGTTTTGATTTTGGGCTTTGTCCTTCTAGTTTCAGTTCCTTTAGGTGCACTGTTAGATTGTTTATTTGACATTTTTCTTGTTTGTTGACATAGGCCTTGAGTGCTATAAATTTCCCTCTTAGAACTGCTTTTGCTGTATCCCCTAAATTTTGGCAGGTCATATTTTCATTTTCATTTGTCTCCAGGTAGTTTTTTATTTCTCCTTTAATTTCCTTATTGACCCAATCGTTGTTCAGTAGTATTTTGTTTAATCTTCACATATTTGTGGCTTGTCTAATTTTCTTCCTGTAGTTGATTTCTAGTTTCATATCTTTGTGGTCAGGAAAGATGGTTGGTATTATTTCAACCTTCTTAAATTTATTGAGACTTGTTTTGTGACCTAATATGTGATCAATCCTAGAGAAGGTTCCATATGCACTTGAAAAGAATGTGTATTCTGCGGATTTTGGATGGACTGTTCTGAATATTTCTACTATGTCCATCTGGTCTAATGTGTTGTTTAAGGCCAATGTTTCCTTATTGGTCTTCTGTTTGGATGATCTATCCATTGGTGTAAGAGGAGGTTAAAGTGCCTTGCTATTATGATGTTACTGTCTATTTCTCTGTTTATGTCTGTTAATAATTGCTTTATATAGTTAGGTGTTCTTATGTTGGATGCATAGATATTTACAAGTCTTTGAACTTCTTGTTGGATTATGCCCTTTATCATTTTGTAGTGCCCTTCTGTGTCTCTTGTTACAGTTTTTGTAGTAAAGTCTATTTTGTCTTATATAACTATTACTACTCCAGCTTTCTTTTCTTTGCCATTTGCATGGAGTATCTTTTTCCATCCCTTCACTTTCAGCTTGTGAGTGTCTTTAGGTCTAAAGTGTGTCTCTTGTATACAGCATATATATGTGCCTTGTTTTTTACCTAATCAACCAGTCTGTGCCTTTTTATTGGAGAATTTAGTCCATTGACATTTAAAGTAGTTATTGATAAGTATGTACTTACTGCCATTTTTTAAAACATTTTTTCTTGGTGTTTTCATAGTTCTTCTCTGTTCCTTTCTTCTTCTCTTGCTTTCTTCCATTGTGGTTTGATGGCTTTCTTTAGTATTATGTTTGAGTTCCTTTTTATTATTTTTTGTGTATTTATTATAGATTTCTGGTTTTTGATTACCGTGAGGTTCATATAAAATAACGTACATAAATAGCAATCTATATTGAGTTGATAGTCTCTTTAGTTTGACCTCTTGCTAAAAGTTCTACTCTCTTAGTCACTTCCTCCCACATTTTATGTTTTTTGATATCATATCTAACCTCCTTTTCTCTGTGTGTGTGTGTGTGTGTGTGTGTGTATCACTTAAACTAATCATGGAAATAGGAAATTTTATTACTTTTGTGTTTTGACCTTCATATTATCTTCATGTGTGGTTGATCTGCTACGTTTACTGTATTTATGCCTTTACCAGTCATTTTATTGTCTTTTTGTGGGATAATTTTCTTATTCTTGTTTGTGGTCTTCTCTTTCCTACTTAACTAAATCCTTCTTAGCCTTTCTTGTAAAATTGGTTTCTTGGTGACAAACTCCTTTAATTTTTGCTTGTCTGGGAAACTCTTTATCTCTCCTTCCGTTCTGAATGATAAACTTGCCAGGTAGAGTATTCTTGGCTGTAGGATTTTTCCTTTCAGCACTTTAATATGTCATGCCACTTCTTTCTAGCCTGTAATGTTTCTGCTGAGAAGTTAGCTGATAGCCTTATGGGGTTTCATTTGTATGTAACTTGTTGTCTTTATCTTGTGGCTTTTAGGATTCATGTTTAATTCTCGAAATTTTAATTATAATATGTTGTGGTGTGGCCCCTTTGGGTTAATCTCATTTGGTACTCTCTGTGCTTCCTGTACCTGGATGTCTTCCTTCCTTAGGTTATGAAAGTTTTCAGCTACTGTTTCTTCAAATAGATTCTCTGCCCCGTTGCCTCTCTCTTCTCCTTCTGGGACATTTATTGTATGAATGTTAGTGTGCTTGATGTTGTCCCTGAGGTCCCTTAGACTGTTCTCATTCTTTTTACTTTTTTAAAATTTTAACTGTTCAGCTTCAGTGATTTCTTCAAGTCTTTTGTCCATATTGCTGATCTGTTCTTCTGTATAATCTACTCTGTTATTGAGTCCTTCTAGTCAATTTTCATTTCCAATGGTGTATTTGTCATTTCTGATTGGTTGTCTATTATAGTTTCAAATATTGTTTTGAAGTTCTCACTGAGTTCATCCATTCTTCTCCCAAATGAGTCAGCCTCCTTATGACTTTTTGTTTGAACTCTGTGTCAGGCAGATTGTTTATTTCTGTTTCAATTCGTTCTTTTTCAGGTTTTGTCCTGATCCCTAACTTGGAACATATTCCTTTTTCTCCTCATTTTACCTTTTTCTCTGTGCTTATATCTATGTATTAGGTGGGTCAGCTATGTCTCTTGATCTTGGAGGGGTGACATTATGTAAGAGATGCCTATGAGGCCATCAGTATGCTTCCTTCTCCTCTCCAGTTCCAACTGTTCATTGAGTGACTGCTGTGCAGGCTACATGTGTCCTTCTTTTGTGGCAGAGCTGCTCTTGCACAGAGCAAAAGTGTCTTTTGTCTCACACAGACAAAAGTGTTTGTCTCTAGCACACATTTGGCATTCAGCTTTTTTAAAGGTTTTTTTTTTTTCTGTAGGTTTCGTATTTTCTTTTCTCCATCAAGAAGTCTTCAACACTCTAGCTTTTTCCTTATTTATGTTTTGTGTCTCTCTTCTGTTTTTTAGTTTAGTGGACAGCCTGAAGTTTGTATTCAGAATCTTGTGCATAACATAGTCCATTTTCTGGTGGCCTCTTACTTCCTTAGCCTAAACTGATTCAGTCCCTTTCCTCCTACCCCGCTAAATTATTATCTTCATCTCTTATTCCAACTTATGTTGTGAGTTTGTGGTTAGAGTGATAAGATTGTCTTGGCTTTGGTGATTTCCTTCCCTTTATCCTAATGTTATAGTTGAATATTTGCTATCCTATTCTGATTCTATCTATTCGTCTCCCTACTCTGTGGTTTGTGAACCCTTTCTCCCTTTTTTTCTTTTTTCAGGGATGAGGGCCTTCTTGAGGATTTCTCGTGGGGGGCGTGGTTCTTGTGGCTATGAAGTCCCTTTGCTTTTGTTTGTCTGTAAAAGATTTAATTTCTCCCTCATATCTGAAGGGTATTTTTGCTGTATAGAGTATTCTTGGCTGAAGAGTTTTATCCTTTAAAGTTTTGAATATGTCGTTCCAATCTCTCCTAGCTTGTAAGGATTCTGTAGAGAAATCCATTGAAAGTCGGATAGGCGTTCCTTTGTAGGTTATTTTCTTATGCCTTACTGCCCTGAGTATTCTTTCATTGTCATTCATTTTAGCCATTTTTACTACTATATGCCTTGTAGTAGGTCTTTTCACATTGACAAATCTAGAAGATCTGAAAGCTTCCTCCACAAACATTTCTCTCTCAATCCCTAGATTTGGGAAGTTCTCTGCTATTATTTCATTGAGCGCACTTTCTGCTCCATTTTCCTTTTCCACACCCTCATGAATACCAATGATTCTTAGGTTGCATTTTCTCATTGTGTCAGCTATTTCTTGGAGATTTTCTTCAGTTTTTTAAATTCTTAGTTCTCTTTCTTCCTCTGTCTGGAGCCATTCAGCCTGTCTATCTTCGATTATGCTAATTTGCTCCTCTATGGTGTCTACATGGGCATTCAGGGAATCCGTATTTTGTCTTATCTGATCGATGATATTTTCATCTCTAGTATTTCTGATTGATTCTTCTTTATAGTTTCAATCTCTTTTGTGAAGTAACTCCAGAACTCGTTGACTTGTTTCTCTATATTTCCCTTTACCTCAGTGAGTTTTTTGATGATAGCTATTCCGGATTCATTGTCACTTAGTTTGCTTATTTCCAAGTCCTCAGGACATAATTCTGTGTTTTAATTGTTTTCCTTCTGGTCTGGAGCTTTCATAAATTGTTGGATGGTAGAGGAATGGTTTTTATGCATAATGCTACTATTTGGTTGCAGTTACAGCCTGTCGCCACTAGATGGGGGTCGAGAACAGCACATTCTGAGCCCTCCACCTTCAGCTGCGATGGTGGCACACAGCGTGGGTTGGGGGAGGAGGGGCACTTTCTCTCACCCTCAGACCTGGATTCCGATCAGCTCTCCTTCTCTGGTTTCCTGGGGGCTTGGCTTGATGGGGTCCCCCCACGAGAAAGCTTTCCCCCATTAGAGGGTTACCACTGCATGGGTCTGTGGGAGTCCTGGAGGATCCTCCAGATGTCTGGCTCCTCCCCCACTCCTTCCCTAATGGAGCCTCCCACAGCAGCAATCCCAGTCTCTAAGGGAGGGAGTGAAGTTCTCTCTTGCCCTGTTCCAGCTCCTCTGAGGAGGGCTCCAGCCTCTCTGCCCTCCGTCGTTTGGCTGCTGTGGGTCTCTGACGATTTCTGTGCTATTGGAATTTTTTTGTTGGAATGCCATTGGTCTTTTTGGTTGTAATTTGGAGGGGAGAGAGTCCGGGCGAGCTCACTCTGCCATGATGCTGATGTCAACTCTTCAACACTCTAATCAAAAGTTGTCACTTTCTCTTTTCCACCACACTGTTGAGTACACTGCTTTGTTCTTTTCTAGTTGTTTAAAACCATTGTTTATACACTGTGAGATTTAAAAGGAAGATGGACAGAGATTAAACTCATGCTCAGTCTGTGTTCTTGATCCAACCTCAGGTCAGGTGTTCTATTTATTGATTTCCTTTGTGGTCAGATGCTTTGACTGACAGATAACTGTGATATCACGGGCTTGTGGTGGTGAAGAGCCATTTGTTCACGTTTCAAATAAGTGCAACTCCCTCTAAATCTCTTTTTGACATTTGGTTTTGTACTTTGAAACCTGAAGCTGCCTAGATTTGCATATATTAATGTGAAGGAGATAATACAGAGAGGACAGTTGTAGCAACAGCAGAGAAAAATGTTCTAGTATTGTTTAAGGAAAAAACTAGTCCTGCTTTCTAGATACAGTTTAGAATTTGTCAGTCTCTAGGACAGCACCAACTGGTGGACTGATGCTTACCAAAGATCCGTGGGGAGAGACAGGGAACCCAATCAGTAAAGTAAAGAATTTGAGGTGTGGACATAATTTTCCAGCTCTGGGCTCTATTGACTATGTCAGCCTGAGAGAATCAATTCATCCTTTTAAGTCTCAGTAAATGGAGACCCTCTTCCTACCTGAAAGTCATACAGATTAAATGATAGTGCGTGTGTTAAACACTCAGCACTGTGCTTTATTTAGATTCTATCTTTAACATGAACCATCAGAGAGTCTCTTTCCTCTGAAAAGCAATTTTGAGTCATCTTCACTTCATCTCTAAGGTCCTCAAATGTTACTAACTTTTCTTCCTACAAACCACCAAAATAGCCACATACCCCCCCTTATTCCTCCTCCCACTATGGACACTGGTATTCTTGGTTCCACTCATCTTCTGTCTCAAAGTTTCAGTTGTCTGTGATTTCTTATCTCTTGCTCTGTGGCTATGAAATATGAGGAGATAGCCATTTTATCCATCTGCCATGATAATTCAGAGTCCTCTTTTGGCTAGAAGAAAAAAGCTTGTGAGCTGGTTTGAACTCATAGAAGCCACAGTGAAACTTACTTTTTAGTTATTTTGAACCTTGCATCCAAGAATGGCATATAAGACTCCTTCATCAGGCCAATGGTATACAACATGTGTCCAGGGAGAATCCAGATTCTACATGAAATGGTGCCACCTGGAGGTTCAAATTTATGTTCAGTTTAAGAAAAACTCATTTCATTACTGTGCTAGACTCATTATTGAATGATTTAAAATTCATGCACCCCAGGATCTCCCAATCTGTGGTGAAATCAGACCCATAAATATGTTCCTTGATCACTATTGTATTGAATACAATTGAATACTAAAAGGACTTGGATTTAGACTTTCTCAGTGGCTTGGCTAGAGATGTGCCTAAGGAATAATAGAAGCATAGAAAATGGCTACCTAAACCAGGGGGCATTTTGGGGAGGCTATGTGAGTGGGGTGGAGTGGGTGAATGGGAGTCAACAAATCTCAGCTGTGATGTAGATGCTCCATGGACCCTAAGTGCCAGAGAGGGCCAAAGTCCTAGCAGATATCTCTGAATTTATATAGATTCTCAGAGAGGATCTATCTTGGGGATTCAGACAGTATTACTGCAGAGCAGGAGAGAAGGTGTGTCAGATGGTGCTATACATACATTGCAGACTAGAAATCCTGAGAGATTGGTATGTGGTCAGTAAGAAGTCATTAGAATTCTTAGAGGTCTATCATGCGTCACTTGATCACAAGGGGTAAAGGAGATTGTTGTGAATTAGTGATCAGTAATTTGTAATTATCAGTTGCCATAGATTTAGCAGGGAAGAATAAAGAATCTACTATCCCTACCTGTACTGAAAAAAAATCAATTTGTACTGTATTTCTTAAAGTCCTGCTCTCTCCCTCTCACCATCTTTGACATTTGCACAATCACTTGCTCCCACATACGGACATTCACTTGAATGTTCTAGCTTGGACAAAGGACAGGACAAGTAGTAACAATGTCATGAAGACAAGAGTTCTTTCCCAAGATTAGGGACTATGGATAGTCCTGAAGACTGCAATGGCTCAAGAAGTGGAGGGTCTTCACTCCTGACTAAGACTGACTTTCTTCCTGGGGTTAGAGTGTAAAGTACAGAAGCAGAGAAAATATGAAGAAAAATAAAAGAATATGTCAATTCTTAACATCCATTTTGGGACAACTTCATACTCTTTAAAACAAATGAAGACAAGACATAAAATAAATAAGGACATAAAAACAATGGAGAGAGGCTTTTCTAATTACTAGAAGATATGGTAGTTCAACCAATGTTAGAGATGATACTGGATATGGTAAAGAGAAAACTAATGGGTTCTGAGTCTGGGACCAGAAAGGACATATCCACTGGTCCATGACCCTAGGAATTGAAATATCACTCCAAGGTCATGGGCTCTATTAATGACCTACTTTTGCATGCAACAAATTAACTAAAATCATGCTTTGATGACAACAGATGTTCATCACATATTTGTTTAAAAAAATAATATCATTGAAGATCATTCTAGTCTTTCAACTGGAATCTAGATTCTACTTTCTGAACTGATTTTGAGTTTCTAAGTTAGTTTCCCTACAAAGAAGAGAAGATGCTATCTCAGGATATAAATAGTTGACCTCATTGGCTCTCTCATTTTTCTCGGTCAGTCAAGGTTAGAATACCACTTAAAAATGACCTATTTTGGGGATCTCAATTATTATGACTCAATACAAGCAGTCACTCCATGGTGATGAGGAAGTTAAGCTAAGGATAAAATCAGTAGGCAGATTTGCACAGAATTCAGTAAATACAATGGCATGCACAAATTCCTAATTACATTATTATTGGGCTAGCTAATGGAAGGCAGCATCTGTCTTTTCTTGGGGATGCACTCCAAAGAAGGAGTCTGAATGACAACAAAGCAAGATCTTAGGAGCTCACTAAGTGCCACAAAATGTGACATGGCAATTGTGAACCCAGGCTGCAGAATACTATTACCCTCCTGGTCTACCAACCTTCATGTGGCCTTGGCATAAAAGGAGAATGGAATTGATCAGCTGCATTAATGTACCTACAGTCACATACTCCTTCCTTAGATTTTAATACCAACCTCTTGTGGAACTGGAAAAACTGTAAGATGTTTTTAATTCCATTGAACAGTGGAGGAAAATGGAAATAGGAGAGAATATAGAAATAAGTACAACAGGAGGGACCTCAAATGAGTCAATAATGAAGGCAGATCCTAAACTGTGGAGTAGTGTTGACTCAACCCTAGTACCTGGAGTCAAAGATCATAAAAAATTTAAAGAAAGTAAAACAAAAATGATTTCTATGCATGAAAATATCAGGAGCATGTATAAAATTTCAGACTGGTAGAAGAAAAATGGATTTAAGAAACATTCCAGTCAATGTAAAAGAAGAGACAGGGAGGTAAAATTGTAGAAAAAGGATTGCAGAAGCACTGGGGACCAGTTAATTATAGGTGAATAAATTGGAGAAACATTTTGCTGAAGACAACTAGAAAAGCTGGAGATCATACACGCTGTGGCTGTCAAGACCATGAAGACTCACAATTAGAATCTACAACTATGTACTGGGGGGCTTTAGGGAGAAGAAAAAAATAGAAGATTGGCAACAGTTCTTACCTCAGGTGCCAATCTTTTAAAAAAAAGAGCATGAAGAATTACTAGGCCTATATCTAGCCAGGGTATAGGCAGTGGGAGGAGATTTGCACTTTTGGGACTGGTTTTTCTCTGAGAGCATTTGTCAATCCTGCAGGAGAAACTGACAGGCCATCATATTCAATGTTGGGTAAAGAATGGAGTCCAAGGTCTACCTAGATTGTTGTTGATTATTAATCACCTTACTTTTTCAGTAGAAAAAAACCTCAGGGACAGAAACAAAACAAAGGAAGACAGACCCTTGTAAGGAATGAGGTTCAGTGCAAATGGGATTGAAGTGATCAGAGAGCTTAGTGCCTCCAGGCGTGGTGATGTGTCCACAGTTGGCTGCAAGAAATCAGTCAGTACAAGATAGAGGAAGATTATATCATCCTAGGATGATATTTCAAGAGGATAAGGATGTACCTCCCTGATCCTGATCCTCTCAATCAAACCAGAGAGCATAAGAGCATCTCAGAAAGAGACAAAGTAGAGAAGGGTTTATAAAAAAAATCTGCAAACACATCTTTTGTCTAATACACTCCATCACAGAGAAATCCACAAAGGACCCATAAAGTTCTCATGATATTTTATACTTTCCCTTTAGATTTCTTCTTTGACCCATTGGTTGTTGGAGAGTTTGTTCTTTGATTTCCACATGTTTATGAGTATTGCAGTTTTCCTCTTGAATGGGAAAACCACTCCTGGGTTCCTCCTCTCCTCACACACCCAATACTTCTGACACCAGATGTGTGGGGTTTTTTCCACATCAGTCAGTTCTCTCACATGAACTGAGTGTCCTAAAATTTAACTCAATTTTGACACTATCTTCCTGGATATTGATTTCACAGGAATTGATTCCTCATCAGATTTCACGTGTTATGGGCTCAGTTCCATGACTCCCCTCCCCAACTTCTGATGTCAATCACAAGTCCAGGTTTTTCCTGTGCTTCAAACTAACCAGCTGTAAATAAGAGGTTCCCACATCCTGCTCCTAAGGATTGATTAATTTGCTAGAATGGCTCATAGAACTCAAGAGAACATTTTACTTACTAGATTACCCATTTTTTAAATAAAAGGATATAACTTAGGAACAGCCAGATGCAAGATATGCATAGCAGATGAGGCCTGGTAGTTGGGAAGAGGCGCAGTGCTTCTGGGCCCTCTCCCATTGTGCCAATCTCCCAGCTTCTCCACATGTTTACCAACCCAGAATCTCCCCCAATCCCACACTACTGGGATTTTTGGAGGCTTCTTCACAAAAGTATGATTGATCATCAACTCAATGTCCAGCCCCTTCCACAAGGATTGAGGTGGGGCTGAAATTTCCAAGCTTCTAAGCACTGCTTGATCTTCTGGTAAGCAGCCACCATCCTGAAGTTATCCAGGAGCCCACTAAGAGTTGACTCTTGTCAGGCTTTGGTATCAGGGTGATGTTGGCTTTGTAGAATATGTTAGCAGGTGTTCCATCTTCCCTAATTTTTTGGAATAGTTTGAGTAGGATAGGTATTAAATCCTCTTTGAATGTTTGGTAGAATTCTCCAGGGAAGCCATCTATTCCTGGACTTTTATTTTTTGGGAGGTTTTTGATTACTGTTTCTGTTTTTTACTTGTGATTTTCTATTCAGATTCTGTATTTCTTCTTGTTTCAGCTTTGGGAGGTTGTAAGAGCCTAGGAATTTATCAATTTCTTCTAGATTGATCAATTTGTTGGCGTATAGCTTTTCATAGTATTCTCTTATAATCTTGTATTTCTGTGGTATCCATTGTAATTCTCCTCCTTCACTTTTCATTTTATTTGTTTGTTCTTTTTCTCTTTTTCCTTTGTGAGTCTAGCTGTTTGTCAATTTTGTTTATCTTCTCAAAGAACCACCTTTTTGTGTCATTGATTCTTTCTACTGCCTTTTTTGTTTCAGTTGCATTTATTTCTGCTCTGGTTTTTATTATTTCCCTGCTTATTCTGACTTTGGGCTTTGTTCTTCTTTTTCTTGTTCTTCTTTCTCTAATTCTGTTAGGTGTAGTTTGAGATCGCCTATTTGGGATTTTTCTTGTTTGTTAAGCCTGTAGTGTGATGAATTTCCCTCTTAGTACTGCTTTTGCTGTATCCCATATGCGTTAGTATGGTATGTTTTCATTTTCATTTGTCTTCAGATATTTTTTGATTTCCCCTTTAATTTCTTCAATGATCCATTGGTTGTTCAGAGGCATATTGTTCAGTCTCCACATATTTGTCCCCTTCTCAGCTTTTTTCTTGTAGTTAATTTATAGTTTCATGGCATTATGTTCTGAAAAGATGCTTGCTATTATTTCAATCATCTTAAATTTTTTGAGGCCTGCCTTGTTTCCCAACATATAGTGTATCCTTGAGAATGTCCCATGCACACCTGAGAAGAATGTGTGTTCTGCTGTTTTTGGTTGGACTGTTCTGTATATATTTATAAAAATCCATCTGACCTAGTTTTTCATTTAATTCCTCTGTTTCCTTGCTGACTGAATGATCTATCCATTGATGTCAATGGAGTTTTGAGTGCCCTACTATTATTGTGTTGTTGTTAATGTCTCCTTTTAGGTTTGTTACTAGTCGTTTTATGTACTCTGGTGCTTCTGTATTGGGTGCATAGATATTTATATATGTTATGTCTTCTTGGTGGAGTGTCCCTTTGATCATTATATACTGCCCCTCTTTGTGTCTCTTTACCTGTCTCATCTAGAAGTCTACTTCATTTGATATAAGTATTGCAACACCTGCTTTCTTTTGTTTGTCATTAGCTTGCAGTATCATCTTCAAACCATTCACTCTGAGCCTATGCTAGTCATTGGATCTGAGATGTGTTTCCTGGAAGCAGCATACTGTTTGGTCTTGTTCTTTAATCCATCCTGCCACTCTGTGTCTTTTGACTGAAGAATTCATTCCATTTACATTTACAGTTATTACTGATATATAAGGCCTTAATACTGCCATTTTGTCACTCGTATTCCAATTCTCCTTCATTTCCTTTATTTCTCATCCCATGTACTTCAGACTACCAATTCTGTTACGTAGTTTTTAACGCTGGTTTTCTTAGTTGTCTCCTTATTTATTATTTGTGTCTCTGTTCTAATTTTTTGTTTAATGGTTAAAATAGTGTTTGTAAACAAAATCTTGTAGATGAGATATTCCATTTTCTTATGACCTCTTATTTCTGTAGATTAAGCAGATTCAGTCCTTTTCCTCTCCCCACCCCAAGTTGTTTTTGTCACATCTTATTCCATCTTGTGTTGTGAGTTTGTGGTCAGAATGACAAGATTATCTTTGTTTTTGTTGTTTTCTTTCCCTTTATTTTTAATGTTATACTTGAGTGCCTACCAGTTCTAATGGATCCCTACAATTTTCTGATTTGGTCTATCAATTTATGTCCTTACCCAGGGCTTTGTAAACTCTTGCTTCTCTCTCTCACTTTTGTTTTTTTGTAGCTATGAGGGCCTTCTTAATGATTTCTTGTAAGGGGGTCTTTGGAAACGAACTCCCTTAGCTATTGTTTATCTGGGAAAGTTTTTTTTCTCCATCATATTTGAAAGATATTTTTGCTGGTTACAGGGTTCTTGGCTGAAAGTTTTTGTCTTTCAAAGATTTGAATATATTCTTGCACTCTCACCTAGCCTGTAGGCTTTCTGGTGAGAAATCTGCTGATAGCCTGATAGGGGTTCCTTTATAAGTTATTTTCTTCTGCCTTACTGCCCTGGTTTTTTTTTCTGTGTCGCATACTTTTGCCAGCTTCTCTACTGTATACCTTAACCAGACCATTTTACATTGATATAGTTAGGAGATCTGTTGGCCTCTTTTGCTTGCATTTCCATCTCCTTCCACAGGTTTCAGAAGTTCCCCACTATTATTTCTTTGAAAAAGTTTTCTGCTCCATTCACCTACTCTTCTCCCTCGTGAATACCTATAATCCTTATGTTGCATTCCCTAATTGAGTCAGATATTTCTCTGAGAATTTCTTCTTTCTTTTCAGCGTTAGTTCTCTCTCCTCCTCCATCTGAAGCATTTCTATAGTTCTGTTCTCTATATTACTTATTACTTCCTTCTTGATATCAGTCCACTGTTCAGGTAATCCATATTCTTCTTGATCTCATCTATTTTGTTTTTCATCTCCAATACTTCTGATTCTTCCTTCTTTATAGTTTCAATCTCTTGGTGAAGTAGCTCCTGAAATCATTGAACTATCTACATTTTCTTTTAACTCATTGAGCTTTTAATGATTAGCTATTTTGAATTCTTTGTCATTTAGGTTATAGATTTCTGTGTCTTCAGGATTGATTTCTGGGTACTTGTGACTTTTTTTCTGGTCTGGATATTTAATATATTTTTTCATACTGCTAGATGGTGTGAATTTGTGCTTCCACAATGTGGTAGAATTTGATCGCCACTTCCACCTGTTGCCACTGGGTGGGAGGTCAAGAGCTGTAGGTTCTGAGACCACTACAATCCACAGTACAGGTCCTAGACACTGAACTGGGGTGGCAGGTGGAGGGGAGAGGCACTTTCTCCTGCATGCTCTTGGGGGCTTCTCACTCTGTCCTCACTGTCTGCCCTGCTGGGGTGTTAGCTTGATGAAGATACCCCTGAGATAGCTAGTCACCCCTGTGTGGGGTTTTCAACTGGACTGTGAGGGACGTTGGGCATCTATGGTGTTCCAGGGAGGGCCACCACCCCTTCTTCCCTTTCCTGTCAGAAGCCACATGCAATCCCTGGGTCACTGTCCTTTGGGGTGGAAGAGAAGCTTTCTCTTACCTCATTCCACTTCCTTGGTGGGGGGTGCTCCAGCCTCTCCACCTCCTGACATATGGCTGCATGGTTCTCTTAGACGTCTTTTGTGTTGTGTGGATGTCCTTTGTTGGAATATGAATGTCCTTTTCCTTGTATCTTGGGGGGAGTGTTTACAAGGATAGCTCACTCTGCCATGATGCTGATGTCACTCACTCTCAGATCATGGTCCTGAACCTGCCCCACCACAGAGTCCTCAGACACAGCTGGGTCCTTGGGGATCACTTCTGGATTCCTGAAATGACCATTTTATCACTATATAGTGACCTTTGTCTCTTATGACAGTTGTTGGCTTAAAGTCTATTTTATCTGAAATAAGTATGGCCCATCCTGCTCTCTTTTGGTTCCCACAGGCATGGAATATCTTTTTCCATTCCTTTGCTTTCAGTCTGTGTGTGTCCTTAAATACAAAATGAAATTCATGTACAAAGAATTTGGTTGATTCTTTTTTTTAAATACATTCAGCCATACTATGTCTTTTGATTAGAGAGTTTAATCCATTTAGCATCATAAGTAATTATTGTTAACTAGTTTATTACCATGGTGATTATGATCATTGTTTTCTCTCTGATTGTCATAGTATTGTCCATATTGCCCTCTCCTGTGGTTATTCATTGTGATTTATTGATTTTTTGGTAGTAATTTGCTTTTATCCCTTTTTCTTTCTTGAATCTTCTATAAGTAATGTCTTTGTGGTTACCATGAAGCTTACTAAAGCACTTTATAGTTGTAACAGTCTACTTGAATCTTATAACTTAGATTTGATTCATATCTAAACTCTTCACTTTTCCTTCTAACTCCTCACCCTTTGTATTATGGACATCACACTTTACCTCTTTTTGCACTTTGTATCCCTTACCTGTATGTATTTATACTTAATTTTAATACTTTTGACTTTTAAATTTTATACTAGAATTAAAAGTGATGTACACATGACCATTAGAGCATACAAAATTCTGTATTTGTGTACAAATTAACCTTTACCCATGACTTTTATACTTTCAAATGCTTTTATGTTGCTGTTTAGCATCTTTTTGTTTCTATAGGTAAAATTCTTTTTAGCACTGTTTGTAAGATAGATTGAGTGGTGATGAAGTCCATCAGCTTGTGTTTGTCTAGGAAAGTCTTATCTATCTTTTCTGTTTCATAAGCATTTGAAACTTTATTGTAAGAACCACTTTAAAGAACTGAGTGTTTTGAAGCAGGGGCTTCAAAAGAGCTGCCCTACATGTTGGTTTTAAACCTTTTCTTTGTCAATTGTCAGTTCATCTCATACAGTTTCTCATCCTCAGCCATATGACCAATAATGTGTTTCTACTCTTTCATCACATGGCTGTTGAAATTATATGTACACAGCAGCAAAATTGGTTTTGCATATTGTTTCTAGTTTTCTTATGATAATTTCTTAAATGTAGACTTGTTGAATAATTCCCTTCCTTTTTTAGGGATAGTTTTGATTGGTGTGGTATCCTTGGTTGGCTGTGTTTTCATTCAGGACTTTGAATCATCCCACTCTCTTCTGGCCGGCAAGGTTTCTGCTGCAACACCTACATATAGTCTGATGGGACATCCTTGTACGTAGTGAGCTGCTTTTCAACTGGCAGTTTCAAAATTCTATTTGTTTTTGATTTTGACAATTTGATTATAATGTGTCTCAGTGTAGATTTCTTCAGTCCATCTGAATGGGCTTCTTTGGGCTTCATGAAACTGGATGTATATTTATCTCCACAGATTCAGAACAATAACAGCCATTATTTCTTTCATGAACTTTCTACCCAGAGTAATTTCAGAGTACTGGGCCTACACTCTCATTCAGTGGTCTATAGACCAGCAATGAACACCTGAGGCTAAGGGTCGGTGTCTGGAATGATAACCTTGTCAGTGTGCATTTTCTCCATGAATCTCCTCACACAATCCGTGCTGGGCTCAGGATCCATTTACCCCCAGTGTCCCTTGCACTGAAGCAGTGCTCCAGACCTCTGATTCCACAACACTTCCTCCAGCCTTAATTAAGATTCTCAGATCCATCCATGCCCATGACAGGAAATTTTCCTCCCACTGGGGATTTCCCAATGGGATATGTGTTCCACTAACAATGTACGGAAGTAATCTCCTCCATCAGCCAAGACACTGAGTATTGTGTATGCTCAATTTTTCCCCATTTGTGTCTTGACTAATTGGGATTTTCCCTGGGAAAGTCAGAAGTCACTAGTGATGACCCCACTAAGCAAACTGACATCTCTCTGTTTTCCCCACCTTAGCCAACTTGGAGTCTTTTTTTTTTAAAGTTAATTTTTACTCAGTTTATTATAATTTACAATCTTGTGAAATTTCAGTTGTACATTATTCTTTGTCAGTTGTGTTGTAGGTGCACCCCTTCACCCTTTGTGCCCACGCCCTACCACCTCTTTCCCCTGGTAGCCACTGATCTGTTCTCTTTGTCTACATGTTTAACTTCCTCATATGATTGGAGTCATACAGAGATTGTCTTTCTCTATCTGGTTTATTTCACTTAACATAATTCCCTCAAGGTCCATCCATGTTGTTGTGAATGGGACGATTTTATTCGTTTTTTATGACTGAGTAGTATTCCATTGTATATATATACCATATCTTCTTTGTCCAATCATCAGTTGATGGGCACTTAGGTAACTTCCACCTCTTTGCTATTGTAAATAGTGCTGCAATGACCACAGGGGTGCATGGGACTTTTGGAATTGCTGACTTCAAGTTCTTTGGATAAATACCCAGTAGTGGGACGGCCGGGTCATTTGGTGTTTCCATTTTGAATTTTTTAAGAAATCTCCATACTGTTTTCCATAGTGGCTGCACCAGTTTTCATTCCCACCAGCAGTGTATGAGGGTTTCCTTTTCTCCACGACCTCTCCAACTTTTGTTACTTTTAGTTTTGGTTATTTTTGCCATTCTCATGGGTGTAAGGTGGTATCTTAGAGTAGTTTTGATTGCATTTCCCTGACGATCAGTGATGATGAACGTCTTTACATGTTCCTATTGGCCATCCGTATATCTTCTTTGGAGAAATGTCACGTCTCCTGCCCATTTTTTGATTGGGTTGTTTGATTTTTTGTTGTTCATTGTGTGAGTTCTTTATATATTATGGAGATTAATGCTTTGTCAAATATATGACTTGCAAATATTTTTTTCCCAATTAGTGGGTTGTTTTTTTGTTTCAATCCTGTTTTCCCTTGCCTTGAAGAAGCTCTTTAGTCTGATGAAGTCCCATTTGTTTATTCCCTCTGTTGTTTCCCTTGTCTGAGAAGACATGGTGTCTGAAAAGATCCCTTTAATACTGATGTCAAAGAGTGTAATGCCTGTATTTTCTAGAAGCCTTATGATTTCAGGTCTTACCTTTGAGTCTTTGATCCATTTGCGTTTATTTTTGTAAATGGTGAAAAAGAATGGTCAATTTTCATTCTTTTACATGTGGCTTTCCAGTTTTCCCAGCATCATTTGTTGAAAAGACTTTCTTTTCTCCATTGTAGGCCCTCAGCTCCTTTGTCGAAGATTAGCTGTCCATAGGTGTGTGGTTTTATTTCTGGGCTTTCAATTCTGTTTCATTGATCTGTGCACCTGTTTTTGTACCAGTCTCATGCTGTTTTGATTACTGTAGCTTTGTAGTATGTTTGAAGTCAGGGATTGTGATGCCTCCAGCGTTGTTCCTTTTTCTCAGGATTGTTTTAGGTCCTTTGTTGCCCCATACGAATTTTAGGATTCTTTGTTCCATTTCTGTGAAGAATGTCATTGGGATTCTGATTGGGATTGCACTGAAAATGTAGATTGCTTTAGGTAGTATGGACATTTTAGCTATGTTTATTCTCCCAATCCACATGCATGGAATGTCTTTCCTTCTCTTTACGTCCTCATCAATTTCCTTCAGGAAAGCCTTGTAGTTTTCATTGTATACATCTTTCACTTCCTTAGTTAAAGTCACCCCAAGGTATTTTATTCTTTTTGCTGCCATTGTGAACGGTAATGTGTTCTTGAGTTCTTTTTCTGTTAGTTCATTATTAAAGTATAGAAATGCTACTGATTTATGTAAGTTGATTTTATACCCTGCAACTTTGCTGTCATTGTTGATTATTTCTAAAAGCTTTCCGATGGATTCTTTGGCGTTTTCTATATATAACATCATGTCATCTGCAAACAGCAAGACTTTCACTTCTTCCCTCCCTATTTGGGTTCCTTTTATTCCTTTCTCTGCCCTAATTGCTCTGGCCAAATCCTCCAGTACTATGTTGAGTAAGAGTGATGATAGAGGACATCCTTGTCTCGTTCCTGTTCCCAGGGGGTTGGCGCTCAGTTTTTGCCTGTTGAGTATGATGTTGACTGTGGGTTTGTCATATATAGCCTTTATTATCTTGAGGTAATTTCCTTCTATCCTCATTTTGTTCGGAGTTTTTATCACAAATGGCTGTTGAATCTTGTCAAATGCTTAATCTGCATCTATTGAGATGCTCATGTGGCTTTTATTCGTCAGTTTGTTGATGTGGTGTATCACATTGATTGATTTGCAGATGTTGAACCATCCCTGTGTCCCTGGTATGAATCCCACTTGATCATGATGTATGATCCTTTGGATGTATTGCTGAATTCGGGTTTCCAAAATTTTGTTGAGAATTTTTGCATCTATGTTCATCAGTGATATTGGCCTGTAGTTATCATTTTTTGTGCTGTCCTTGTCAGGCTTTGGTATCAGTGTGATATTGGCCTTATAGAATGTGTTAGGAAGTGTTCCAACCTCTGTAATTTTTTGGAATAGCTTGAAAAGTATAGGTATTAGATTTTCTCTGAAAGTTTGGTAGAATTCCCCAGGAAAGCCGTATGGGTCTGGGGTTTTATTCTTTGGGATATTTTGATTGCTGTTCCAATCTCTTTCCTTGTGATTGGTCTATTCAGATTGTCTGCTTCTTCTTGACTTAGCTTCGGGAGATTCTAAGAGTCTAAGAATTTATCCATTTCCTCTAGGTTATCCATTTGGTTGGCATATATTTTGTCATAGTATTCTCTTATAATCTGTTGTATTTCTGTGGAGTCTGTTATTTCTCCTCTTTCATTTCTCATTTTGCTTATTTGAGCTTTCTCTTTTTTCTGTGTAAGTCTGGCTAGGGGTTTGTCAATTTTATTTATCTTCTCAAAGAACTACCTCTTTGTTTCACTGATCCTTTCTATTGCCTTTTTTGTTTTAATAGCGTTTATTTCTGCTCTGATTTTTATTATTTCTCTCCTTCTGCTGACTTTGGGCTTTGTTTTTTCTTTCTTTTATTCAGTTAGGGGTAATTTGAGATTGCTTATTTGGGATTTTTCTTGTTTGTTAAGGTTTGCCTGTATTGTGATGAATTTCCCTCTTACTACAGCTTTTGCTGTATCCCATATGAGTTGGTATGGCATGCTATCATTTTCATTTGTCTCCAGTTATTTTTCACTTCTTCTTTAATTTCTTCAATGATCCATTGCTTGTTCAATACCATGTTGTTTAGTCTCCATATCTTGGTCCCTTTCTCAGCTTTTTTCTTGTAATTATTTTCTAGTTTTATAACATTATGATCAGAGAAGATGCTTGTTAATATTTCAATTTCTTTTAAATTTACTGAGGCTTGCCTTGTTTCCCAACATATGGTTTATCCTTGAGAATGTTCTGTGCACACTTGGGAAGAATGTGTATTCTACTGTTTTTGGATGGAGTGTTCTATATGTATCTATTAAGTCCAACTGTTTTAGCTTTTCATTTAATTCCACTGTTTCCTTGTTGATTTTCTGTCTGGATGATCTGTCCAATGATGTGAGTGGATCCACATTTGGTATGGGACACTGGGTTATACACATATGGGACTCTGGGTTACTGATGTACCTGAGCCTTTTCTCCTGGGAGGTTTCCCATTTCTTTCCACATTGAAGGAATCTCCATGAGTGCCTCTTTCAGGAAACCCAGCTAGAGCCAATGTCAGGGGAGCAGGAAAGCATATCTTTCCCTCCTCCCACTGAAATACCTAATTCCAATATTTAACCTAAGACTCACCCTGGTTTTCATGGAACCAGTGATGATGGTGACATGCCCTGAATAGCATGAGATGCTACATGCAGCTCCATGGTAAAGGAAAAGCCAGTGAGGAATCTACCTTAGTTTTCTAGAATTAATGATAATCTTTTGACCCAGTACACCCAGGCACATTGTACCGGGCTGTTTTGTACTGGGGTTTGGGGACCAAGAATTCCTTCACAGGGAACCTGACGACAACCTTAAGCCCAAGGCCTGCCCTCCTTGCCTGTACACACCTGCATAGCAGTAAAGGGGGAGGGCCACCAGCATGAGGACCGTCACCAGCTTCATGATGGAAGCAGCAGTTGTTGCCTGGTCTCTGATGTGGAAGGGATGAAGGGACTCACTCTGGTGGGGAGCACCCAGACTTCCTCCTTTTATTCTCCTGGTTACAAATTTAATCTTTCCCATAAATGAGGAAATGTGTCAGATGATAAACTTGGCATTGGGCCTGGAAACGACAGTGAGAATCAACCAGAACCCAGCCAGCCTGTGCTTTTTGTAGAAACCAAGGTGGTGGCACTTTCTAGACCCCAAACAACTTGAGAAGTGCAATAACAATACAAAACTTTAGGTAAAATTAATGTAGAAGTCCTTTCTAAATAAAAAAGCAAATTACACCATTGTGACCCTGTGCTGTCATCCTCGTGTTCTTTTATTATTACTGTGGTCATCATTCTCTCCTCCTTGTCCTCCTCCTCCTCTTCTTCCTCCACTTCTTTCTCTTGCATTTCTCCTTCTTCTTCAAGGTACAAAAACTTCATGTCTTGTGAGTCTGTTCCTGCTAGTTTACCAAGTACTTGGGCTCGTTGCAAGACCACATACCTCCTCCAGGAGGCAGACTTCCCTCACCCATGGACACTTCACTCAAGTGCTTGAAGTTTTGGCAATAATGTCTCAGCACTCTGAAGGTTGTTTTTAGAAAGAATATCTCACTTAACTCAATTTCCTAAATTCATCGATTATAAAATAATGATTTAATTTTGTTTTATATTTGTTATCTTTTTAAGATTTTTCTCCCATTGATTCACAGGATCATGTGAAGTAGAACAACTGATTGCTTAGGGGAGGCCGTGCTGAATCATGGAGGGTGATGGGATCTGGGCTCATGCAGGTGTAGATTTGGATCTTGGATGCAACACGTAATCATGAAGTGTCTTGGGCAAGTTAAAGCCCAAAAAAGTGGTCACTCCAAGCTTCCTTTTCCTCATTTGTAAAATGGCCAGAAACGGTACCATAAATGGTTTTATAAGGAAGACAGACACTCCATATAAAGAGCTTATCACAGGGCTTAAATCAGGGTAATAATGAACAAATGGGAGGTTCCATCGTTCAACAATAACCATGAGCTTCTCCTGTGACAGGTCCCTGTGCTCTATGCCACAGATTCAGTTGTAGGAACACATTAGAGGAGGACCTTGCTCTGTGGAGCTTACCTCTTACCAGCGAGGCAACAAGCAAGCCTACCAGTGAGTGAGTGATATCGGACAGTGATTGTGGAAGGAAAAGCAACACAACCCCCAGGGTCAGCATCCTGCATAGAGGTCCAGGCAAAGTTATAGGGGGAGGGACTTTGAAGCTTGGATGAGTGGACAATGATACCCTGGGGAAGATGTCGGAAAGAGTGGTCTAGGCAGAGGGAACAGCAAATACAGAAGCCTGAGAACAGATGGTACTTGGCAAGGTATTGAACTTGTTCCTCTTGGTACCAAGAGAGGGATAGGACAGCCTCATAGGATAGAAACCCACATCAGTTCTAGCAGTGATGATATGAAGGTCATAGGAACTAGAGAAACAGGGTTGGCTTAGGTTAAAGAAAAAAGAAATGGATGAGAGCCAGAGAAATGAGTCAATACCCGTGAATGAGTAATTACCCATGAATGCATTATTTGCTCTCTGGATTACTTGTGACTCTGTTTCCGTCCTTCACTGGAGGATAACTTGCCAAGAACAAAACTGATTTAGCAAGATGCTAGAAACAGAGAAACTTATGTTCTCATGTGTGTACTTTCACGCAGTTGACGCTGGCTGGCAATTTTCATCCCAAAGGCAAGTGAAGGACTTTAGTAATGAAATAGGATAATGTTTTTGTCATCAGGACTTAATGGGGACTCTACCTAGAGCCCTAGTTGTTATCGACTTGCCCTGTCACTTGCTGGGACACTAGACCCTTCATAGGTTTCTTACTCAGCAAAAAGAATCCCACCCACATGATGCACACGGTTCCCTCAATAAAGAAGTTGTATGTTCTTTGCCTGAATGTTTTTTCTCTACAACTGTTGATGATTATTCTCTGGTGGATCCAAAACCAGTAACAAGGCCCAAAAAAGACTCTTTTCAAGCCAGCACTTACAGAGAGAAATAGGAGAAACCCAAAAGTCAGGATGGTGGTGCTGCCAGCCTGATTCTTTCTCTTCCCAAAAGGAGCTTTGACTCAGATCCCCATATTAAGGTCAGAAACTAAAGGAGTGAAATGGACTTCAGTTTTAGTATTTGTGCACATTTATTGATCACCTTCTATGACAAACTGTGGTGCAAAGTTAAATGATTCAGATTTTACCTGGAATGAACTTGTGTCTTCAGGGAGAATTAATGACTGTGTCCTCAGGCTCATAGAAGCCCTGAGATATACTGACACTAATACTTTGGTCATTTGAGGCCTTGCCATATTTAATAAAAGTAATAACATTCAGTGAGAGTGAGTTTTTCTCAGTGACTCAGGCATTGGCACAAAAGCCTGTAAAATAATGATTTTGAAATTCAGATGGTCTAAAGTTTTTTAAATTGTAAGTTACCGAGGGGCTGATCCCATGGGTGAGTGGTTAAGTTCCCGTGCTCCAGTTTGGCGGCCTGGGGTTCCCAAGTTCAGATCCTGGGTGTGGACCTACACAGCACTCATCAAGCTATGTTGTGGGGGAATCCCACATAGAAGAACTAGAATGACCTACAAATGGGACAGACAACCGTGTACTGGGGCTTTGGGTAGAAAAAAAAAGATTGGCTAACATCTGTTGCCAATCTTCCTCACCACAAAGCACAGTAAAAAGAAACTTATGAGTTACTGATATCAGCCCCACAGTATTTGGAGTGAGACTCCTCATTTCTTTTTTTCCCACTCATTCTGTAAAACTGGTTCTAGACCTGACCTCCAGGCATGTTCTTTGGAGGCAAAACTCTTCTTCCGTAAGATCCTGCCAAAGTCTAGAAGTCTGGTGGGAAGGTAGTTACTCAGGACAGAAAGTTTAGGAAATGCTCTGCTCTTCGGGACATTTTTTTCCAATTATTTTATTGAAATCATGAAGGTTTATAACATTGTATAATTGTGGGTATACATTATTATTCATCAATTCCTGTATAGCCCGCATTGAGCTCACCACCAGCAGTCTAATTTTTATCCATCACCATACATATGTGTCCCTTTTCCCCTTTCACCCACTCCTGAGCCCCCTTCCCCTTGTGTAACCACTAATCTTTTCCCTGTTCTTTTTGCGTGTGAGGAAGATTGGCCCTGAGCTAACATCTGTTGCCAATGTTCCTCTTTTTCTTTGAGGAAGATTGTCACTGAGCAAACATCTGTGCCAATCTCCCTCTATTGCAGGTGGGATGCTGCCACAGTGTGGCTTGACATGTGGTACACGGTTCATGCCCAGAATCTGAACCTGTGAACCCCAGGCTGCTGAAGCACAGCACGAACGAACTTAACCACCAGACCCCTGTGCCAGCCCCTAATCTTTTCTTTTTATCCATGTGTTATGTATTTTCCACGTATGAGTGAAATCATACAATATTTGTCTTTCTCCATTTGGCTTACTTTACTTAACATCATACCCTCGAAGTCCATCCATGTTGTTGCAATTGGGACAATTTTGTCTTTTTTATGGCTAAGTAGTATTCCATTATGTGTGTGTGTGTGTGTGTGTATATATATCTATATACACACCACGTCTTCTTTATCCAATTATCTGTAGCAGGGCACTTGGGTTGCTTCCACATATTGGCTATTGTGAATAATGCTGCAATGAACACAGGGATTCATAAGTCTCTTTAAATTGTTGATTTCAAGATCTTTGAAATAGCTGGACCATATGGTATTTCTATTTTTAATTTTTTGGGAAATCCCCATACTGTTTTCTATAGTGGCTGCACCATTTTACATTCCCACCAGTAGCATATTACAGTTCCCTTTTCTCCACATTCTCTCTAACATTTGCTAGTTTCTGTCTTGGTAATTATAGCCATTCTGACAGTTATAAGGTGAAATCTCATGGTGGTTTTGATTTGCCTTTCTCCAATAATTAGTGATATTGAACATCTTCTCATTTGTCTGATCACCATCTGTAAATCTTCTTTGGAAAAATGTCCATTCATATCCTCTGCCCACTTTTTGATCGGATTGTTTGTTTTTTTGTTGTTGATGTGCATGAGTTCTTTGTATATTTTGGAAATTAACCCCTTGTTGGATAAATGATTGCAAATATTTTCTCCCAGTTGGTGGGTTGTCTTTGTTTTGTTCACGGTTTCCTTTTCCAGTCAAATGTAGTCCCATTTGTTCATTTGTTTCTTTTGTCTTGCTTGCCTGACTAGACATGGCATTCAGAAGGATGCTGCTATGACTGATGTGAAACAGTGTACTGCCTATATTATCTTGTAGGAATTTTATGATTTCAGGTCTTAATTTAAGTCTTTAATGCATGTTGAGTTAATTTTTGCATATGATGTAAGATAAAAAGCGTCGAGAAAGGAGATAAATAGACAAAATAAGAAAACTGCAGCTCTCTTTTAGAACAGGGTAGCAAATACTCAATTGTAACTTAAAAGATAAAGGGAAGAAAAACATCAAAGGTAACCAGAAACACTTCAAATGAGTCACAAGCTCACAACACAAAACAGAATAATTTGTGACAACAATAACTCAGAATGGGAAGAAAGTGCTGAAGTTAATGGAGATAAGAGGCTATCAGAAAATGGACTATTTCATCTTTGGTATCTTTTATACAAACCTCATGGTAACCACTACACCAAAAATCAGTGCAGAGCTACAATTCATTAAAAAAAAGAGAAAACTGAGAAAACCTGCACATAAAACCACCAAAATGAAATGTCACTCAGAAATACAAAGGAAGAGAAATGATAGAAATATGGCACAACCAGAAAACATGAGATAAATTGGCAGTATCAAGCCTTCATATATCAATAATCACTCTAAATGTAAATGGATTGAATTCCCCAATCAAAAGACACAGAGTAGCTGGATGGATTAGAAAACAAGACTCAACAATATGCTGCCTCCAGGAAACACAACTCAGCTCTAAAGACAAACATAGGCTGAGAGTGAAGGGGTGGAAGATGATATTCCAAGTTAATGGCAAACAAAAGGAAGCAGGTGTTGCCGTACTTATGTTAGACAAAGGAGACTTCAAGATTAAAAAAGACAATGAGAAACAAAGAGGGGCAGTATACAATGATATAAGGGACATTCCACCAAGAGGACACAACACATATGAATATATATGCACCTAACACAGAAACACCAACATCTTTAAAGACACTATTAAGAGATGTAAAAGGAGAGGGTAACAGCTTCCATGTATAATAGTAGGGGACCTCAACACTCCACTTATGTCAATGGATATGTCATCCAGACAGAAAGTTAACAAGCAAATAGTGGATTTAAATGAAACACTTGATCAGATGGACTTAAGAAATATAGAGAGAGCATTCCATCCAAAAACAGCAGGGGACATATGGCTGTCAGTGAGATATTCATTGTTCAGAGCATCCAGGCCACTCCTCTACTACATGTCTTACTTGCCTTGGATCCAGCCTGCTGTGGCGATTTCACAGCCATGTCGTTTGTACAATGTGAATAGTCCTAGGATCGTTGTGAGGCCTGAATGAGATACAACAGATAAGTCCTCAGAACATGGCTGGGCACAGAGTAGGTGCTATCTGCACATCAGCTGCCAGAGATTAGTTTCATAAAAATGAGAAAGAAGTTATGATAAACCTTGAAGGACTGCTAGGACCATCATAAACCAGTGAAGTCTCTGCTTCTACTTCACATTCTCTACAAGATCTAGAGATAATTGTGTTCAGATCTGAGGTCAAAGTCCTAAGTTGAAAATAAAGCACTGTATTTGATCCAGGCTCACTTGATATTTTTCTGACTCCTTCTTAAAAGAGTTTTATTGAGATAAAATTTACATATCACTTCTTCTCAAACATAGTCTACATTCTGTTGGCCTAGTCATCTTCTCAATACCCACCACCAATCTATGTTTACACATTTTCAAAATTCAATAAAACATGAATGGCAAACAATTACATACCACTTACTTGATGCAGGGCACTGGTGAAAGCCTCTTTTAATATTCACATCTGCAATCCAATGAGCAGAGTGATGTTGAAACATTGTCTAAACTGGGATACTTTGGAGGGTGAAAGAGGTCACTAAATGGATGCAATGCTGGGACAGTAACATAAATCAGGATTCTCCTGAGCCAACTGAGATGTGTGGTCTCCCTCCCCATGAGGTAAGCATATCATTTCTCCCCAGCTGCTGACAATGAGACAAGAGAGGTCAAGTAGCTTGACCAAGGGCACACAGCTAGTGGAAGGCAGAGCCTGGATAAGAGGCAGGGTGTTTTGATTCGAGAGACTGCTCCTGACACTATTGATATCTTGAGTTGGAGCCTTATGGACCTTCACTTTGTGGCTCATATGGATCCTTGGGACCTTGATCCCACATCTGCACTAGGTGAACTCCAGGTGGATTTTTGGGCAGTTTTCTGCCTGTGGCATTTCCTCTCAGCGAGATTCCTTTCCCAAGTGTCCTTGCCTCAGTCTCACAGAATTGAAACTCCTTATTCATTCCCAATGTCATATCAAAGACAGCCCACTTCTTGTGCTCTCTTCTGGCCCCTGAATCTCTTGGGATGTCCCTTCCCAGGAGCTCATGGCTCTCCGAGAGCAGCTCTGTCTGGACATCCCAGGACCTAATCCCAAGGCCCTTTACTCCCTATTCATGCTCCTTGAGGACACAGTCTGTGCACCTCTGGTCTTTGTTGGACAGTAGTCAACATGTAGCTGCTTCATTAATTGTTGTGTAAGTGTGTTTCAGGACAGATTTTTAATTTTTACAAAGAATTCACTGATTATATCACATGCTTTATTATTCCCTCTGTTTAGGGAGAGAAGCTCATTTAAGCTTGAATCTTTGGTAAAGGCAAGAATCAAACCCAACACTAAAACCAGACATCAGTGTGCATCCTGGTGCTAACACCACCTTCTTTCTGTTCCAGGATGAGGACTTTGGAGTCACAACAGAGAGGCGTCAGGTGAAGAGAGGAGGAAGTTGAAGCCCATAACATCAGGGATGGGACAACTCAATCTCCCTGTTATGCAGAAGTAGCCATTACCTTGATCCAACATAAACCGGATCCGTCTAACGACTTGCGTCAGGAAGCCAGATTTGTTAGCTCAAATCAAAGCTGATGGGGAAAGATCAGTTCAGCCTCAGGTAATTCCCCTTGGCTCATTCAACAAAACAGTGAACTTTGCACAGCTTGACCTTTCCATAAAATGTGTGGTTAAATACTTAATCCCATACACTTGTGACAGTTCATATGGTTCATTAGGTACCTACAAAAACATCTTCTCTATTTGTTAGTAATTTTCCCTCCACTGTGTGCCCACATTTTCTTCCTAAGTGTAGGCATCCACAGTTGTGAATCTCTGGTCCTTAGGAGCATTACAAATAGTGTGTGCAGGTTCTGACATAAAGTATTTCCACTGCTAGAGCAGTGATTTTCTTCTAGGACTGATTTACTTCCTCATCCCACCCACATCTGTGGACATTATTAATGCCTAAGATGTTTGTGGTGCTTCCACACGGTGGGTGGTTTGTTATTGTCATCAGATGGGTAGAGACCAGGCATGCTGCTAAACAACCTGCAATGCTCAGGACATTCACTCACAAAAGAATTCTTCAGCCTCCAACCTCAGTAAAGCCGTGGTTGGGAAACCATGCCGTAGAGAAATGTCTAAAAGCATTTGCCCTTGTGGTGAAAGGTCAGTAGTGCAAGGCAGCCTCACACAGTGGACCGTGAGTGGAGTCCCAGTGCAGACAGACACCGGCAAGAGCATGGGCATCTGTACCCTCTAGTGTGTGGAGCTCAGCTTCGTGGCCAAACCTCTGCCCAGATAGTCCCCATATTTTCTCTGTCCTGTCATCCTCATCCAGGTTACCCTTCAAGATCCAAGTCAATCATAACCTCATCACAAAATCTTCCTTCCTGGAGAATGCACAGATCATAAGGTCTTTGCTCTCCTTGAATTTCTATAGGGCTTTAGTTTCTATGATAGAATCTCATTCTTAGTGATGTGCCTCATCCTTTTCTTCGGTTCTCACTCTCTCATTTTACATGATAAAAATGTCTTGTCATTTAACATGATAATTAATTTTTAAGGAAGTTTAATAAATTATGTTTGCACAGTGCCTGGCCATAGATAGCAAGAAAAAATGTTGCTACTTCCTTTATTACCTCTATTGTTATTAGCTACAGATGGTTTTGCAACACAGGGACCTATGTGGAAGATGACAACTGTATATTTCTAGCAAGGAATGCTTGATGCTCCTCTTCTCTGTGCAAGGAACTGTGCTAAGCAAGGATGAGAATACCAGATATTGTCCTGCAATTGTGGAGCTGAGGTCTTGGGGACTAGCATCAATTAATTGATTATACATTTGTAAATCTTCAAACTCGTAACTGAGTCAAAAAACATCAATGTGCCAGAAAAGCCTACAAAAGGGACATTGACCAAGTCATTGGGGCTAGGGACAAATCCCCAAAGGATGGGAAGATTGAACTGAAATAGTCCATTAGACAAGAAGGAGGGCAGACATGAAAAAGCATGAACTATGAAAAGTATAAAAAACCTGAACAGTTGTGAAGAGCTTTCAGAATAATCAAAATATGTCCCTCCCTGATGAAATGTACTGTGAACCTGAGCCTGTGCGAGCACAAGCTCTGTTCAGCAGATGTGGAGATGTTGTGACAGCTCAGCGTGCCATCAGAGAGGTTTCACTACCCAAGTCGTGCCCATGAGTCTGTAGACTAAAACCGTAAGCCTGGCTTCCTCCTCCATAGATTTCAGAGAGAGAAGGTGTATCTAGGTTTCCTTAGTGTTCTGACAAGTGGTGATTATGTTGTTTTCATCAGTGCCCTAAACTAGGAACTGGTGACAACCCATGAGGTTTGACAAAGAGAACAAGATAACAGTAAAGATTTTTTGAGAGATTAGTATGTGCCAGACCCTGCTAAATCTACACACACATGCACACGTATTCATCCTACAAAACCTATCATGGGGCACTTTTATGAGCCATCTTTTCCAGATGAGAAAACTGGGTCCTCTTAGAGAAACTGAGTAATTGTCTGAAGGTCTGAGACCATGAACGATCTGAATATAGCTCTCCATGCTCCTCACCACCGTGTCTCCTGATCCTGGGGGTGGAGGCAGAGCTGCCTACAGGTAGCCCCCACCATGCTGTGTAATTGATGTGGGTGCCACTGTGGCCCTCCACTGGGCTTATCCAAACCTTGCAGTGTGCTCACTGATAAAACAACTTGTAAACATGCTCCTTTGTAATAAAGGTCTTTCTCGTTTCTTCTCAGTTCTGCTACTCCACAGAATCACCAGTGGAGTTTAAATAGTACAGGTGCCTGGGCATCACCTCAGGCCTACTGAATCAAAATCTCCAGAGAAGGGAGTCAGGGAATCGGTGTTTTTTAAAAGCTCCAAAGTGATTTGATTGTACAATTGAGACTGAAAACCTCTGTCCGGGACTGTGAGTCCTCTCAAATATGCTTTCATTTAAGCAGGTAATTTCTGATGAAAGACAATGCTTCCTACTCACACAGAGCAGGATGGCACAAGAGTGGAATGGCAGGTGGGGATTGTATTGCCTTGGCTGGGTGCTGCCTTCACCTGCGTTAGAAATGAAATTGACCCTGGTAGAAAAGCTCGATTTGAATGGAAGACTTGGGCTCATGGGAGGGGAAATGGGCACCTACTGCGTTCACCTGTCTCTTCATTCCATCATCTTCCCTGCCTGGATTCCAAGATCAGAGAAACTCTCAACACCTGTGATGCTTCTCTGGCTCCTGACACCCCAGGACCTCTGGGGAAAAAAGAGCATTGAGTTCATTTAATCATCACAATAAATCTAAGATGACAGGTGGGTGGCTAGTCATCATTGTAGGCTTACTCTTTGGGGACTGAAGATATGAACCTCTGCATTGTTGTCATCTCCACCAGACACAAAGTCTCTGGCCTTGGAATGAGCCAGTGAGAGAACAGATAAAGCAGGTTCTCCTCGAGGAAGCTCTCCAAGGGTGGGGTGTGTTCCACAGTGTTTTAAGATATCTCTGTGAAGGTGGTGGTTATGGAAGGGAGAGGATAATTCTTGTTCAGACTTGATCAGTGTGTCCTTGAACCAGGCAGGTCAGCCATCAGCATGCAGAGGAGTGGTCAAATTGGGTCTCCCTAGGAACCTGTCTCTATAACCAAAGTGCAGCCTGCAGCTTTCCAGTCCCCTGATCTGCCCTCCTGGTGTCACAACATACTTGTGCCTCTGCACTGTCATAAACATACAAAGAACTCGGAGGTACACAGGACACATTTCTAGAGGTGATGGAACGCTCCCCTGGAGGACAGAGCAGAATCCCTCAGGGCTGCTCTCCTGGAGTCTGTCCCACCTGGGAAGGAGGGAGGCGTGGGGAAAGTGACACAGAGTGATGAAATCAGCCCTGAGTCAGAAAGGGAGGGCTGGAAGCCAGACCTTGTGACCTGCCACGTGCTAGGTGGGCAGAACCAGTGATGCTTTGCGGGTACAAACAGCCCTGGACTCCCCAGGCTCCTGAGTCCGGCTCCTAACTGCTCATCATTCGCTAAAGCTGAAAGCTCAAAGCAAATAAACAACCATGAGGCTGTTCTTGCCAGTCCTGCTGGTCACTCTGGCCCTTTGCTGCTGTGAGACTGAGTATCATTTCTAATAAGTCCAGAACCAGCTGTGGTAAGTAACCTTGTCTGAACTAGATGAACTTAACTGGGCTGATCAGATCAAAATCCAAACCTTTTCCTCAACTTGTGAACTAGCCCCCAAAAGCCCGGGGCTCATTTTCTCAAAACGCAATACTCTGGAACTTTTACAACAAATCATTGCAGGCAAACTTAAGAGTTTTCCACCTGAAGCCTGACTCTTTGTCTGTGATTTGTGTTTGAGAAGCAGCCTGACATAATAAGCTTTGGATGTGAATCATGGCTCTGCCACTTACCAGCACTTCGAGCTTGAACAAAATGTTTAATGTCCTCAAGTCTCCTAATGTCATCAGGTTTTACAGGAAGCACTGACAGCAGCTATGACAATGGACTGGGATGAAGTGTGTCAGGAGTCCAGTTCTAGGTGTCGATCTGACGTCTCCTAGTTATCAGACGTTCTCCTTCCAGAGAGTTTTAGGTGTCAGCTGAGTCCATAGCATTTAAACTGATAGATTCAGATTCATAAAATGTTACAAATGGAAGAGTTTTAGAGAGTTCTTGGTTCAAGAAGAGCCAGTGTTCTCTGAATCTCTGAATAACAAATCTTCAAGTGGGCTCTGTGAATAAGCAGCACTCAATGTGTCTAGGATTACCACCAGGACTTGGAGGAGAGCTAGCACCGCCATTAGGGCTATAGTTTCTATTTTTCTAGATTAGTTCTAGCCATTTATTTAACGATACTTCTGCATGTCGTCATGCCCCTGATACTGACCTATTCTCATGGAGTCTTTCTCTTTCATCTGACTTTCTAAACATCCACCTCTTTCCCTTTCTGGCCTCTGCTTTTACCATCTGCAAATACTCTGCATAGTTGTATGTCTAACTGGGGACAGATCAGAGCCAGGTAGGATATGTCTCAGGCTGTACGCTGCTTGCAAAACCTTGGGGGGCTGGAGAAGCCAGATGAGGAAAAGTGGTTACTTCAAGTCTCAGCACAATTCCAGGGGGTCAGGAATGAGCCACAGCTTCCACCTCTCTGAGAAGTTCTGTACGTAACTGCAGAATAAAAGGGCTAATCATCAGCTTCCAGGGCGGAGCAAACGGCAGGGTGAGCTGACCCGGGATTCTCTCCCCTCCAAAATACAACAAAAGATTGGAAGAACTGAATTTCAGAGAATAAACATAATGCCAGCTCGTTAGAGACCTACAATACCAAGAAGGCGGAGATCATAAACCTTGCTTACACCCTTGGAAGCACTGGAATGGTAGGAGAGAACATCACTCCCTCCCCCAGAGTCTGGGATCGCTGCGGCGCGGGTCGGGAAGGAGCGGGGGAGGGGCCGCACGACCGGGGGATCATCCAGGACTCCTGCCGCTGATTCAGTGGAGACCCGCTGACGGGGGGGAAAGCTTCCGTCCGCGGGGACCCTATAAATCAAGGGCCTTGGGAGACCAGAGAACAGAACTGATCTGAACCCAGACGGGCGCGTGTAACAGCCCCTCCCCGCTAACAAAGCCAGTGGGCGCAGCCATCTTGCCCCAAGGCGGAGAGCTAACACGCCGCTCTCGACCCCCATCTAGTGGCGACAGGCTGTAACTGCAACTGAATTCTACCACCATGAGAAAAAACCGCTCCTCTACCATCCAGCAATTTATAAAAGCCCCAGACCAGAAGGAAAACAATAAAAACACAGAATTAAGTCCTGAGGACTTGGAATTAGGTAAACTAAGTGATAATGAATTCAGAGCAGCTATAATAAAAAAACTCAATGAGGTAGAGAGAAAGATAGAGAAACAAGCCGAGTTCTGGAGTTACTTCACAAAAGAGATTGAAATCATAAAGAAGAATCAAACAGAATTACTTGAGATGAAAAACACAATGGACCAGATAAAACAGAATACGGATTCCCTGAATGCCCGTGTAGACAACCTAGAGGAGCAAATCAGCATAATCGAGGACAGACAGGCTGAATGGCGCCAGACAGAGGAAGAAAGAGAAGTAAGAATTAAAAAAAATGAGGAAAATCTCCGAGAGATAATGGATTCAATGAGGAGTAAGAACATAAGGATCATAGAAATTCCCGAGAATATGGAAAAGGAAAATGGAGCAGAAAGTGTGCTTAACAAAATTATTGAAGAGAACTTCCCAAATCTAGGGATCAACGGAGAAATGTGTGTAGAGGAGGGTTTTAGATCTCCTAGATTTGTCAATGTAAAAAGACCCACCACAAGGCACATAATAGTAAAGTTGGCAAATAGGAATGATAAGGAAAGAATACTCAGGGAAGCAAGAAAAAAAAAGAGAATAACCTATAAAGGAGCCCCTATCAGACTGTCAGCGGATTTCTCTACAGAAACCCTACAAGCTAGGAGAGAATGGAGTGATATATTCAAAGCTTTAAAGGATAAAAACCTTCAGCCAAGAATACTCTATCCAGCAAGAATTTCCTTCAGATATGAGGGAGAAATTAAATCTTTTCCAGACAAACAAAAGTTAAGGGAATTTGTAACTAAAAGCCCTCCATTACAAGAAATCCTCAAGAAGGCTCTCATACTTGAAAAAAGAAAAAAGGGAGAAAAGGGACACAACCCACAGACTAGGGAGACCGATGGATAGAACCAGAACAGGATAGCAAATATTCAACTATAGCATTAGGGTAAAAGTAAGGAAACTACCAAAACAAGGATGATCTTAGCACTCTAACTACAAATTAATAAGACAAGTTGGAATAAAAAATGAAAATAATTATTTAGTAGGGGAAGAGCAAAGTGTCTAAATCAGTATTGGTCGAGTAAGTAAGAGACCACCAGAGAATAGACTATATTATACATGAGATTCTAAATACAAACTTCAAGGTAGACACTAAAATAAAGTACAGAACAGAGTCACAAATCATAGATAAGGAAAAATCTAAGAAACCCAGCATAAGAAATTGCAGTATTAAATGGGTAGTCTAAAGCACACAGGAAAAGAAACACAGGAAAACAAGAATAATGAGCGACAGATTGACAGCATTAAGTCCACATGCATCAATAATCACTCTCAATGTGAACGGATTGAACTCTCCAATAAAAAGACACAGAGTGGCAAAATGGATTAAAGAACAAGATCCAACAATTTGTTGCCTCCAGGAAACACACCTCAGCCCCAAGGACAAACACAGACTCAGGGTGAAGGGGTGGAGGACAATACTTCAAGCAAATAGCAAGGAAAAAAAGGCAGGTGTTGCAATTCTCATATCGGACCAAGTGGATTTCAAAATAAGACAGGAAAAGAGAGACACAGAGGGACAATATATAATGATCAAAGGGACACTTCATCAAGAAGAAATAACGCTTATAAATATCTATGCACCCAACACAGGAGCACCAAGATTCATAAAGCAACTATTAACAGACCTAAAGGAAGATGTTAAAAACAACACAATAATAGTAGGGGACCTCAACACCCCACTCACATCAATGGACAGATCATCCAGACAGAAAATCAACAAGGAAATAGTGGAGCTGAATGAAAATCTAAAACAATTGGACTTAATAGACATATATAGATCACTCCACCCTGAAGGAGCTGAATACACATTCTTCTCAAGTGCACATGGAACATTCTCTAGGATAGACCATATGTTGGGAAACAAGGCAAGCCTCTACAAATTCAAAAAAATTGAAATAATAACAAGCATCTTCTCAGATCATAGTGCTATAAGGCTAGAAATTAATTACAAGAAAAAAGTTGAGAAAGGCACAAAGATGTGGAGACTAAACAACACACTACTGAACAAGCAATGGATCATTGAAGAAATTAAAGAAGAAATAAAAAAATACCTGGAAACAAATGAAAATGATAGCATGCCATACCAACTCATATGGGATACAGCAAAAGCTGTATTAAGAGGAAAATTCATCACAATACAGGCACATCTTAACAAACAAGAAAAATCCCAAATAAGCAACCTTAAAGCACACCTAACTGAACTAGAGAAAAAAGAACAAATGAAGCCCAAAGTCAGCAGAAGGAGAAAAATAATAAAAATCAGAGCAGAAATAAATACTATTGAAAGAAAAAAGGCAGTAGAAAGGATCAATGAGACAAAGAGCTGGTGTTTTGAGAAGATAAATAAAATTGACAAACCACTAGCCAGACTTACAAAGAAAAAAAGGGAGAAAGCTCAAATAAACAAAATCAGAAATGAGCGAGGAGAAATAACAACAGACTCTGCAGAAATACAACAGATTATAAGAGAATACTACAAAAAACTATATGCCAACAGAATGGATAACCTAGAGGAAATGGATAAATTCCTGGACTCCTACAATCTCCCAAAGCTCACTCAAGAAGAGGCAGACAATTTGAACAGACCGATCACAAGGAAAGAGATTGAAACAGCAATCAAAAACATCCCAAAGAATAAAACCCCAGGACCAGATGGCTTTCCTGGGGAATTCTACCAAACTTTCAGAGAGGATTTAATACCTATCCTTTTCAAGCTATTCCAAAAAATTAGGAAGGATGGAACACTTCCTAACACATTCTGTGAGGCCAACATCACGCTGATACCAAAACCTGACAAGGACACCACGAAAAAAGAGAACTACAGGCCAATATCACTGATGAACATAGATGCAAAAATTCTAAACAAAATTTTGGCAACCAGAATTCAGCAATTCATCAAAAGAATCATACATCAGGATCAGGTGGGATTCATACCAGGGACACAGGGATGGTTCAACATCCGCAAATCAATCAACGTGATACACCACATCAACAAACTGAGCAATAAAAACCACATGATCATCTCAATAGATGCAGAGAAGGCATTTGACAAGATCCAACAGCCATTTATGATAAAAACTCTGAACAAAATGGGCATAGAAGGAAACTATCTCAACATAATAAAGGCCATATACGACAAACCCATAGCCAACATCATACTCAATGGGCAAAAACTGAACCCCATCCCCCTGAAAACAGGAACAAGACAAGGATGCCCTCTATCACCACTCTTATTTAACATAGTACTGGAGGTCCTGGCCAGAGCAATCAGGCAAGAAAAAGGAATAAAAGGAATCCAAATAGGGAGGGAAGAAGTGAAACTCTCGCTGTTTGCAGACGACATGATCTTATATATAGAAAACCCCAAAGAATCCATTGGAAAACCGTTAGAAATAATCAACAACTACAGCAAAGTTGCAGGGTATAAAATCAATTTGCATAAATCAGTAGCATTTCTATACTCCAGTAATGAACCAACAGAAAAAGAACTCAAGAATACAATACCATTCACAATCGCAACAAAAAGAATAAAATACCTTGGGGTAAATTTAACTAAGGAAGTGAAGGACCTATATAATGAAAATTACAAGGCCTTTCTGAGAGAATTGGATGACGACATAAGGAGATGGAAAGACATTCCATGTACATGGATTGGAAGAATAAACATAGTTAAAATGTCCATTCTACCTAAATCAATCTACAGATTCAACGCCATCCTAATCAGAATCCCAATGACATTCTTTACAGAATTAGAACAAAGAATCCTAAAATTCATATGGGGCAACAAAAGACCCCGAATTGCTAAAGCAATCCTGAGAAAAAAGAACAAAATGGGAGGCATCACAATCCCTGACTTCAAAACATACTACAAAGCTACAATAATCAAAACAGCATGGTACTGGTACAAAAACAGGGGCACAGATCAATGGAACAGAAGTGAAAGCCCAGAAATAAAACCACACATCTATGGACAGCTTATCTTTGACAAAGGAGCTGAGGGCATACAATGGAGAAAAGAAAGTCTTTTCAACAAATGGTGCTGGGAAAACTGGAAAGCCACATGTAAAAGAATGAAAATTGACCATTCTTTTTCACCATTCACCAAAATAAACTCAAAATGGATTAAAGACCTAAAGGTGAGACCTGAAACCATAAGGCTTCTGGAAGAAAACGTAGGCATCAGTATTAAAAGGATCTTTTCGGACACCATGCCTTCTCAGAGAAGGGAAACAATAGAAAGAATAAACAAATGGGACTTCATCAGATTAAAGAGCTTTTTCAAGGCAAATGAAAACAGGATTGAAACAAAAAAACAACCCACTAACTGGGAAAAAATACTTGCAAGTCATATATCTGACAAAGGCTTAATATCCTTAATATATAAAGAACTCTCGCAACTCAATCACAAAACATCAAACAACCCAATCAAAAAATGGGCTGGAGACATGAACAGACATTTCTCCAAAGAAGATATACTGATGGCCAATAGGCACATGAAAAGATGCTCATCATCGCTGATCATCAGGGAAATGCAAATCAAAACTACACTAAGATATCACCTTACACCCGTTAGAATGACAAAAATATCTAAAACTAATAGCAACAAATGTTGGAGAGGTTGCGGAGAAAAAAGAACCCTCATACACTGCTGGTGGGAATGCAAACTGGTGCAGCCACTATGGAAGACAGTATGGAGATTCCTCAAAAAACTAAAAATAGAACTACCATATGATCCAGCCATCCCACTACTGGGTATTTATCCAAAGAGCCTGAAGTCAGCAATCCCAAAAGTCCTGTGCACCCCAATGTTTATTGCAGCACTGTTTACAATAGCCAAGACATGGAAGCGACCTAAGTGCCCATCAACAGACGAATGGATAAAGAAGATGGGGTACATATATACAATGGAATACTACTCAGCTGCAAAACAGAACAAAATCATTCCATTTGCAATGACATGGATGGACCTTGAGAGAATTATGTTAAGTGAAATAAGCCAGCAAGAGAAAGATAATCTGTGTATGACTCCACTCATATGAGGAATTTAAAACTATGGACCAAGAACAGTTTAGTGGACACCAGGGGAAAGGTGGGGTGGGGGGTGGGCACAAAGGGTGAAGTGGTGCACCTACAATATGACTGACAAACATTAATGTACAATTGAAATTTCACAAGATTGTAACCTATCAATAACTCAATAAAAAAAAAGAAAAAAAAAGGGCTAATCATAACTTTCTGTACAAGCTCCAAATGTGTTCAAAGTGATTAGATTTACCTTTTTTAGCTTTGTAGCTATCTCTGTATCCCAGGACATAATCCTAGTCTTTAATTTGGTCTCAAGGCATCATCCAATGTATAAATACTTTACTTCCTCTTCTCCAGATTTACTCTTCCTTCTATGATCTCCAGTAAGATTCTGAACCTGGCATTTATTTGAGATTTTATTATTAAAAATCTCCTCCTGCCCAATATTTAATCAAATAAGGTGTTACTCTATTAGAAGGAAAACTCAATCTAGGAAAAGTAAATTTAAGGAAAAAAGAGTAGTTTTGGAAAGGAGTGTTGGGACCCTGAAAAAAAAAAGAATTAGGCATCATAAAACCTGGTGTCCAGTCCTAGCTCTGCTGCATGCAGTGTGACCTTGAGGAAATCATGACTTTGAGGGTCTCACAATATCATCAGCACAATGCTAAGATGAAAATATAAAGTCCCTGGGTTTCATGTCTAGTTCTAAAATCAAGAGCCAGAGGAAAAATCACCTTTCCTTACATGAATTGAATTGTATTTCTTTTTCTTCTGCTCCAGCCAATGCAGCTGCCTGTCCAGCCATTACTGCTGATATAGGAAGCTTCTTTCTCGATTCTGACTCTGCCTTCAAGCCACGACTTCGGAAATATCAGGCACCTCCAGAAGCAAGTGATGCCACGATGCAAGTGAAGCAATGTATAAATAAGATTTCTGCTGGGGACAGAGACAGAATTGTAACGACCTTGGTAATTATTTCTTCTTGGTACATAGAGACATCTCTTCAGATGAACAGAAAGGAAGGAGGTCAGGGTGCTGCTCTTGGGGGGCACAGATGGTAGAGGCACTTGCCTCTCTGTTCACATCTGATAGGGTGACCCAGTGCCCACGGTGTGCATGAAAACATTATACCTGCTGCACTATACCAAGGCTGCACAATGACCTGGCCATCTTCCTCTTTCTCAGGTCACCTCTCTGGGTACCACGTTGCTTGTAGTGTCCTGAGGGGGAGGACACTTGGGGCCCCACGCAGTGATGTTGAATGGCCAAAGCACTGCTACCTCCCTGCCTGGAAGCTTTCCTGAGGGCGAGTTCCCTCACCCAGGGACACAGTCCCTGTGGAATCTCATGGGGAGTGTTAAGTGTTGAATGAAGAGACAGGTGAGAGGGAGGGAAATAGACCTTGTCCTCCATCAGATTGCAGGGACTGCTGTCTGGGTCCCTGCCAGCTTCTACAGAGGTGAGGCCCACTCCTTGCACCTCGGTCCACTTTTCTACTCCTCACCCACGACTCTTCCTTATCATGGCCAGTGGGCAGAAACCTCACTTTTTATGTCTCCTGTGGCCACTTGTGAAGGTAAAACACTGAAATTATGTCTTTATCAAGAAATTAGATATTTAAAGCTATCTCTCAACCCATCTACCTCTGAATTTAGGTCATGAGGTTCAGCTGAAAATGCCTACAGATGCTGGATTCTCAGTGCTGGAAACACATGTGCCATCAGGTTGAATTTCCACACCCCGCAGCTGGGAATCTCCTGAAAGCAGTACTTCTCAAGTCCTCTCACAACCCTGTCCACGTCTCTCAACCCTGTGTCCCCTTTGGAGTCTTCTGTCTGAGGGCATAAAAAAAAAGAAAGCCTGCACTGCTCTGTCCAACCCTTCACCCACTCCTTCCATAGAAACCTGAGTCCGACTCTCGGGTCACCTCAGGGTTTGTTTGCTGGCCTATGGAAATGGTTCTTTCCTGACTTTCATGGTTGCTTGAATTGTATCTGAGTCTATTTAGTTTATTGCACACTAGGGTCCTGCCTGGTGTCTTCCATTTGCCTTTTGTTGGTTGAAATTTCATTGACATCTTGGTGTGAAGAACAGTCTATGTTAATGTGTCATCTGCAGAACCAGCATGACTGACCTCCCATTTCTTTCTTTCTTTTTTCTATTTTTTGGGGATTGTAGTGTTGCAGTGTGGTGCGTGAATCTTCTAAAGTAGTACCCCTGTCTTTCAAGGGCCACCTGCTCCTCCCTGGAAAATGTAAATGTTTCAACATCTTGCTTTAATAAATTACTTGCCTTGCATTTCTCTACTTGTCTTGTCATTATCCAACAGCCTCTACACTCGAGTTGGAGTGGTTTCCATCATGAAGTTGCCATTGGGTGTTGTCACTAGTAAATTTCACAGACCCAACATGCAGTTACCCATGGCGGCCTGAGGTCCTGTGATCAGAAGAGGAAGTATTTGTTGTGAGCCATCCTGCATTACTTTACAGGTTTCCCATTTATGTTGCCATGAGTGAAAAGAATGGTTAGGGTAAAAGGCAATGAAAACATCCCTGCTACTGGTCTTTACTGAGTGATACTTGTAGCCTAACTGTCTGCCCAGCCAGGTGGTTCCCAATCAGAAGCATCAGTAATATTTAGTCTTCATCACCACCACGACCAACCCACTGGTTTTCCTCCTTCACTGTGCTTTCAAACCTATGATCTGTCCAGTGTAATTTGTTTTCATCCACCTCTCAATTGTAGTGAATCACTGGGGTTTAATCTTTAGTTAACTCTTTTTCACTGTGCACACTCCCACGACTCATCTATGTCTGCGCCACTCACCAACACCTTAGGCTGATGCTTCCTCCCTCACATTCTCCCAAGATGTCCAGACACAAGCATCCGGCTGCCATCTGGACAACTCTATTCAAGCACTCCACAGTTATTTCTGAAGGAATATATAAAATTTAACTCATTGTCTGCCCACAACCTACTCCCCTTCCATGTGCCACCACATCCTGGCAAATGGGACCACCACCCAATGAGGCATCTGACTCAGAAAACGTGGATGCATCATAGGCTCTGAGTTAGTTTCCCGTGGCTACTACCACACACTTGGTGGCTTAAAGCTGCTTATTTTCTCACAGTTTGGAGGAAGGGAATCCACAGTCTGTACCACTCTGCCAAAATCACTGTGTCCGGAGGGCCATGCTCCCTGTGGAAAGTTGAGCTGAAAACCTCCGAGGTGCTTCCAGCTGTGACGGCTGACATTGTACCTCATCTTGTGTCCATATCACTCCAATCTCTGCTCTGTGAGGCCACCTTGCTTTCTCTTTTTCTGAGTGTATAAAGTTTTCCTGTATCTCCTTGATGCAAAATCTATGGGATTGCATTTAGAGGACGCCAGAAAATTCGGGTTAATCTCCCCATCTCACAATCCTTATCATTTTCCACATCTGCAAAGTCCTTTTCTGCCAAGGCGGAGTAACATCATAGTACCAGGGATTAGGATGCGAATATTTGGGGTGTTTTGTAGCTTACTCTAGTTCATCTCCCTCCTGCTGTCTAAGAGCCCACAAAATTCTGCCTCCTCCACTGCCACAGCATCGCCTCTGAGCTTCCCCTGCTTTCCATCCCCATAACCATCCTCACAGTCCAGTCCTAGTCCTTCCCGGCTTTCTCAAAAGTCTCCTAAATGATCTCCTGGGCTCTGAGATACCTTCCAGCCACACATCGACTCGTTGGCACCACAGTGATCCTCCCAAATCAAAATGTGACCCTGATCTCACTTTGATAACCCTGAAATACTAGTGGGCACGTGTATCCAAATGTTTCAAGTAAGAGGACATTATTAATTCTGAAGTCACTCTCACATCTTTCATAGTAGGTATTTTTACACAACCTCTTGATTTAGAAATGGAGGGTGACAGTTATCTACTCTTATCAATGATCAGCAGTGCTTTTACAATAAATGTGTATTTTTAATCACATCTAGAAGTACATACCCTGAAATTAGTCCTTATTCTGTGAAACACATTATGTATCCAGTCTACACACTATGCTTGGTGGATGCAAGGATTCAGCGAGCTCTTGCAACGCCCTGAGAACCCAGATTGGAGTCACTGCTGGAGGGGCCAGTCTCACTGTTGGCGTTGCGCACAAGGACTTTGAAGACCCCGTCCCCGGGCAGCCCTCTGACCTCATCCCCCTGCTCACCAAGGATTCTATGCTCAGCCTTAGTGCTCTATTTGCCATTCACTTATGCATCATAGGGAGTCTCACCCTTGTACCAGACCTCTCATGCCCCCTTTTGCCTCTCTATCCTTCCCTGCACAGGAAAGCTGACATACTATGTGTAGTGTCCATTTCTTGCGTCCTCCTTTGTAAAGTCCTCTTTGACTCTCACATTCTAAAATAAACCTTTGTTCACAGACATTAATTTTATTTTTTAATTTTTAATTATATTTTTGAGGAAGATTAGCCCTGAGCTAACATGTGCTGCCAATCCTCCTCTTTTTGCTGAGGAAGATCAGCACTGAGCTAATATCCATACCCATCCTCCTCTACTTTATATGTGGGATGCCTGCCACAGCTTGGCTTGATAAGCGATGCTAGGCCCACACCTGGGATAGGAATCGGTGAACCCGGGGCCACCAAAGCAGAACGAATGAACTTAATCACTGCGTCACCGGGCTGGCCCCTCACAGACACTAATTTTACACTCAACAACACAGACAGAGATACATATTTTTACACACACACACACAGAAACCCACAGACACGTACACCTAATTAGACATGCACACAGACACAGACATACACACAGATACACACACAGTCACAGACACACCTAGAAACATGCACAAAAGACACACACACAGACAGGCATACACATCCTTCTATTATCACTTTATCTTTCTGTGATATAATGTTAATATCACAGAGTTGTGGTGAGAATTTATTGAATGAATTAATAATGTAAAGCAACAAATAATATCAACCATTATTATTTTTCCTAAGACACTGAGAGCGTTTGTGCATTGAGCACCCTTATGGTCTGGACAGTTTACCTATTTGTCTCACGTAGTCCTCACTAGTCTCCAGGAAGGTAAAAGATGTTCCCGCCACTGACCATCAGTGGGGATGAAGAATGTCCTACCCAGCGTTCCTCAACCTTGGCTCTCTGTTAGAATTAATCAGGAGGATTTCCAAAGCAAGTGATGCCCAGGCCCCAGTCCAGGAGAAATACATTAGTGTCTGCATATAGAACCGAGGCAGTCCCCATTTCCTCACCTCCATCTCCTACAGGGGCAGCCACTCAGTGAATAGGGAGGAGGACCAGACTCTCCATGAGAGACAGAGAACCCCCAGTGTCACCAAAGAAACTCACCTTCAGATCTTTCTTTGGTCACTTATAGTCCTTCATACCTGGCAATTGCAAGTCACTCATGAGTTTCACAGTTGTAAAGCTAATGAACTTATGATCTCAAGCAGAAGAATTTGCTTCATGAGCTGCTGTGTAAGAGTGTGAGTTGGGATAATGTAAACTCCAAAGCCTGAGGCTGGAAGGTTTTATTTGTCTTCTCAAAGAAGAGGTTTAGATGTTTAGTAACTGTTTGGGATTATGACAAGTTTCTGGAAAAGGACACTGGTGGCTGCATTGTGAATACACTTAATGCAACCGAATTATAGACCCAACCATGGTTCAATCATAAATTTTATGCTATGTGTATTTTACCAAACACATAAAAATAGGCTTCACAGGCCAAGCCCTCCATGAGGCAGCAAAAAGATGACTGTAATGGGAGCAGGCCCTGTATTTCGATCCCCACTGGACATGCCCCCAAGAGCTGTCGGCACCTCAAAGTCAAACTACCTCTGGTGTCAACTGTGTTTGATTTGCCTCCTGGAATATTTATTGTTGAAGATATGACTAATTTTAAGAAACTCTGGTTCAAACTCACAGATTGAGTTCATCCAAGTACAAAGGATTGACTCGTGCAGAGTCTTGCCTTTATCCCTTGAGGCCTCTCATTCCTCCCCTGGGCAAGTCCTATCATGCTCTGCCTAGACTCACCTCCTCAAGTATCTTCTCCCTGCAGCCATCTCACTCTCTGTGACAGGGCCAATATTCTGAACACAAAGCTCTGGTTCTGTCACACCCTCACTTAAAGAAACCTTCAATGCCTACCATTTCTTATGGTATAAAGCTCAATGTCTCCATTCAGAAATTAGAATGTTCAGGACTGTATAATAATTAAGACCATCTTGATTCAAAATTAAGCCTTCTTTCTTTCTCTCCTTTACTTGTACTTTTTCTCTTCCAGCTACTAAACATAGTTTCTCACATTGCTAGGGCATAGGGGAAGGGGAGAGACAGGAAAATAAGAAAGTTCTGAATTGACTCATACTCTTTGGTTATTGGTCCAGGTTCTCTGGCCCAGGAAGATGCTGTCTCCTGTAGGAAACCATCATGGGTAATCCAAAAGCCCATATTACTAAGATTTCTTATTCTCTTCATTCCTTAATAAACATTCAAAGTACAACAAGGAGCTCTGGGAAAATAAAGATATGACAGCTGAAAAAAATAATAGTAAAGGAGCTGGAAGTCAAAATAAAATAGTGGAACAATGGTAACGGAAAGGAGGTGGAAAAGATAAGGAAATATGAGGGAAAAGAAAAGAATATTAAAGCATCCACCCAGAAGGTCCAAGTAATGAGGTCCCAGAATGAGGAAGATCATGATAGAAAGAAAACCACCAAAGAAATTCTACAAGAGAATTCTATACAAAAGAAAACTATGAAAGTGAATAGCCCACTCATTCCCCACATCAAAGCACATTTTTGTGACTTTTCGAAACATCATCCTAAAGAAAGGACTTTCTTTCAGAGAGAAACAGCAAATTGTGTCCAAGGGTGGGGAATAAAAATTGAATCCAGACAGGACGTGGTGACACAGGAGTGGTACCAAAAATTCAGAGGCTCCAATCAATAATTGTATATGAATATAATTCTACATGCAGTCAACTATCATTTAATCATGAAGACAAATAAAGATATTTCAGATGTGCAAATCTTCAAAAGTTTTAATTCCAATGAGTTTTTCTCCAAAGGTATCAGATGATACGATCTACGAAAAAGAAGGAGTAGACAAAGAAAGATAAGGCTTGGAATCCAGTAAACACAGGATATAACATAGATTTTTCACAGATGAATCAGGGGAGAACTGTAAAACACGATATTTAGAACATGTCGATACTGGGGGACACAGTGAGGAAGCTGCAGACAAGCGTTCTACAACATGACGTGGACAGGAATGGACAGGGGTCCAGTGCTTCTCACTGGAACTGTTTTTCAATATTTTCCTTCTGAACAATGCTCCTATATCCCTATTTTAAAACAAAAATTTTTGAAAATATACAACGTTGTAAGATAACAGAAATGAAAAGGAAGGACAGGATAGAAAAAAGGGCCAAAAAATGGGCAGGAGGAAAATTTTACAAAAAATATGTAATTTGCTGCAAATGATCTGAGGTCAACTTGGAATCTACACTGCACAAAACTTAGGAGAAACTTGGTGTATTTTGATGAAAGAATTCATGAGTTTCCTTAAGGAATTATCACATTAAGTGAGAAGACGTGAGACAGAGAATTGAAGAAAGAGGTGAGGCATACCACTGAGAATGACATTCTAGCATAGAAAGTAAAGGTCAATAGAAATTCAAGGATGAACAGCTCTTATGATGTGTGCTTTCTGCAGGAAGGAAGACTTTGTGAGAAGGTGATGACTGATGGATCTTGAAGGACAAACTGGATGAGGATGACAGAACAGAGAAAATATGGGGAGCATCCAGGCAGAGGCATGGCCATGAAGCTGAGCTCTGCACACTAGAGTGTATAGATGCCTCAGTTCCTGACGGTGTCTGTCTGCACAGCAACTCTAGTCACTGTCCATTGCGTGAGGCTATCTCACACTACTGACCTTTTACCAGAAGGACCAATGCTCTTAGATATTTCTCTATGACATGGTGTCCCAACCATGGCTTTACTGACAAGAGGCTGAAGAATTCTTTTGTGAGTGAATGATCTGAGCATCACAGGTTGTTTAGCAGCATCCCTGGTCTCTACCCACTTGATGCCAGCAAGACACCACCCACCCTGTAGAGACACCACAAACATCTCTAGACATTGACATTGTCCACAGATGTTGGTGGCATGAGGGAGTACATCAGACCCAGGAGAGCTTCACTGCTCTAGCAGTGGAAATACTTCATATCAGGTTCCAAACACTTCCCTTGTAATGCCCCTAATGACCAGGGGTTCACAACTGTGGACGCCAAGAGTTAGCAAGAAAATGTGGACATGCAGTGGAGGGAAAGTTACTATTAGAGAAGATAATGGTGTCGTTATTTAATGAACCATACAAACTGTCATATGGGTATGGGATTCAATGTTTAAACACACATTTTGTGGAAATGTCAAGTTGTGTAAAGTTCAGGGTTTTGATGCACGAGCCAAGGAGAATTTCCCAGGACTGACACCTGATCCTGGCTCTGCTTCCACATCCGGCTCACTGACTGAAGTTGTTAGATGGATCTGGGTTACACTGGATCAAGTTAATGCTTAATCCTTGGGATTAGGCAAAGTGAAGTGGCCCTAACCCTGAAGGCATGGGCTCCAACTTCCTCCTCTCCTCGCCTGTCCCGTCTCTGCTGTGACTCCAAAGTCCTCGTCTAGAAACAAAAAGAAGGTAGTGTTAGAACCACGATGACATGCTGATGTCTGGTTTTCGTTTTGGGTTTGATTCTTTCCTTTACTAATGATCAAATTTAAATAAGCTTCTGTCTCTAAATAGATGGAATAGGAAAACATGTCATATAATCAGTGAATTCTCTGTAAAAATTCAAATCTATCCTGAAAGACAGATACACAAAAATTAATTAAGTACCTACTGTATCCCTGTCATCACACAAAGAGAGGTGCAAAGGCAGTGAACTCAAGGAGGCTGAACAGGGAGGAGGGGGCCATGGGATCAGGTCCTGGGATGTCAGGTGAGAGCTGCACTCAGAGAGCCATGGGGTCCTGGGAAGGAGGAGATCTCTGGAGATTCAGGGGCCAGAAAAGGGCACAGGAAGTGGGCTGTCTTTGATGTGGCATTGGGAATGAATAAGGAGTTTCAATTCAGTGGGACTGAGGCAAGGACAGCAGAGGAAGGGAGTGCACAGGGAGCAACGAGCTCAGGCAGAAACCGTGGGGCCTTCACAGTAATCCACCTGGAGTTCACCTAGCGCAGTTGTGGGGTCAAGGTCACAAGGATCCATCTGAGCCATAATGTGAATGTCCATAAGGCTCAAAGTCAAAATATCAAGAGTGTTGGGAGCAGTCTCTCGAATCAGAACACCTGTCTCCATATCCAGACTCTGCCACTCACTAGCCGTGTGCCCTTGGTCAAGTTACTTGACCTCTCTTGTCCCATTGTCAGCAGCTGGGGAGAAATGATATGCACACCTCATGGGGAGGGAGACCACACATCTCAGTTTGTTCAGGAGAATCTTGGTTTATATTGCTGTCCCAGCATTCCATCCCTTTAGTGACCTCTTTCACCCTCCAAAGTACCCAAGTTTGGCCAATAAGTTTATCATCACCCTGTTCATTGATTTGTTGTGAAGTTTCAAAGAGGTTTTAACCAGTTCCCTGCATCAAGTAGGAGCTATGTCATTGTATGCCCTTCATGTTTTATTGACTTTTGAAGGCAAGAAAATAAGGATTGGTGGTGGGCATTGAGCAGATGCCTAGGCCAACACTATGTAGGCTATGTTTGAGAGAGAATACAGTGCTTTATTTTCAGACTTAGGACTTTGACCTCAGATCAGAACACGATGATCTCTAGATCTTTTAGAGAATGTGAAGTAGAAGCAGAGTCTTTGGGGGTCCATAATGGTCCTAGTCATCCTTCAAGGTTTATCATGTCATCTTTCTTATTTTTATAAAATTAATCACTATTAGCTGATGTGTAGATGGCACCTGTTCTGTGCCCGGCCCTGTTCTGAGGACTTACACGTTGTAGCTCATTCAGGCCTCACAACAATCCTAGGACTGTTCCCGATGTACAAAGACACATGGCTGTGAAATCTCCACACTAGGCTGGGCCTGAAGCAAGGGAGCCACCTGGTCTGGGAATGGCCTGTTTGACTTGGACAACGAACATCTCGCAGATGACCAAGATGTCCCCAAGACAAGAGCCTTTCCTGAAGTTTCTGTCCTGGGAAATTTCCTCTCCACCCATGGTCTAGACTTTGGCAGGATCTTAAGGAAGAAGAGGTTCACCTCCAAAGAGCATGCCTGAGGTTAATGTCCCAACAGCCCTGGAGGTGAGGGCAGAGTAAGGTTTACCGAATGAGTGAGAAAAAAGAAATGTGGCATTTCTTATCCCAAATACTGTGGGGCTGATAACAGTAACTTACATTAAATAAAATTTAGATCAGTTCAATTTCAAAATAACTCTTTTGTAGGCTTTTGTGCCAATGTGTGAGTCGCTGAGAAAAACTAGCTCTCACTGAATGTCATTATTTTATTAAGTATGGGAAGGCCTCAAATGACCGAAATATTCATGTGAGTATATCTCAGGGTTCCTATAAGCCTGAGGACAGTCCAAATATAATTCCCTCTTACTGCATGCTTTACCTCTCCCCCAAGACACTAGCTCATTCTGGGTAGAATCTGAATCATTTAACTTTCCACCATGGTTTGTCATAGTAGCCGATCAATAAATGTCCCAGAAACACTGAAACTGCAGGCCATTTTATTCCTTAGTTTCTGAGCTTAATTTGGGGATCTGAGTAAAAGTTCTTTTGGGAGGAGAAAAAATCAGGCCATCAACACAAGCATTCTGACTTTTTGGCTTCTCCTATTTTTCCCTGTCAATGCTGGCCTACAAAAGAGGTTTTTCTGGGCCAACGTTATTGTTTCTTGAGTTGCCTGAGATGATCATCATCAGTTGCATGGAGAAAACAAGGAGGTAAACAAAACACACTTCTTTATTTTAGGCAACATGTACATGATGTGGGTAGGATTGTTTTTTGCTGAGTAAGAAATCTCTGAAGGTTCCAGTGTCCCAGCAGTTGACATGGCAGGCCCATAACAAGTGGGGCACCACGCAGGGTCCCCATTAAGTCCTGATGAAAGAAACGTTATCCCATTTCATTATTAAAGTCCTTGACTTGCCTTTGGAATGAAAATCACCAGCAAATGTCAACTGTCTGAAAGTACACACAGGAAAACATCAGCTTCTCTGTTTCTAGCATCTTGCTAAATCACTTTTGTTCTTGGCAAGTTATACTCCAGTGAAGGGTGGAAACAAATATGTCCAAATAATCTGGACAGCAAATAATGCATTCACAGGTAGATAACTATTGACTCATCTCACTGGCTCTCTCGTCCATTTCTTTCTTTCTTTTTTTTTTTAACCTAAGCCAAGTTTGTTTCTCTAGTTCCTGTAAACTTCATATCATCCCTGCTTAATCTGATGTGGCTTTTCTATCCCATGAGGCTGTCCTGCCCCTCTCTTGACACCAAGAGGAACATGTTCTTTACCTTGCCAAGTCCCATCTACTCTCACATGGAGCACATTTTTTCTGTTCCCTCTGCCTAGAACACTGTTCCCCAGATCTTCCCCTGGACGTTGCTGTCCACTCATCCAAGCCTAAAGGTCCCTCCTCCTATAGTTTTTACTGGACTTCTGTGTAGGATACAGCCCCTAGGGGTTGTGTTGCTGTTCTCTACACAGTCACTGTCTGATATCACTCACTCCATTGTAGGCTTGCTTGTAGCCTTGCTGGTAAGAGGTGAGCTCCAAAGAGCAAGGTCCTCCTCTAACGTGTTCCTACAACTGAATCTGTGGCACACAGTGCAGGGACCTGTCATAGGAGAAGCTCGTAGTTATTGTTGAACAATGGATGGGTCGCTGGCTGGCGGGATGGATGTGTGGATGGATAAAACCTCCCATGTTTTAAATAATTACCCTGTTTTAAGTCCTGTGATAGGCTCTTTACACAGAATGGCTGTCATCCTTACAAAACTAAGCATACTATCGTTTATGCCCATTTTAGAAATTTGAAAAAGGAAGCTCAGAATGACCAGCATTTTAACTTGCCCAAGGACAATTCATAACTAGGTGTTGCATCCAAGATTCAAACCCACACCCACATGAGCTTCAGTCTCATCACTGTTCCACCATTCAGCACTCCCTTCCCTAAGTAATCAGTTATTCTGCTTCTTCACGTCATCCTTTTAGTCAGTGGAAGAAAAATCTTAAACAGCTCACAAAAACTAAAAAAAAAAAATTAATTCATGGATTTGTAATAGAATTAATTATTAAATTGAGTTAAATAAATGAGACATTCTTTGTAAAAACAACCTTCAGAGAGGTGACATTAATATTTCCCAAACTCAGCAGGGATGGTTGAACATCCACAAATCTATCAACGTGATACACTACATTAACAAAATGAAGAATAAAAATCACATGATCATCTCAATAGGTGCAGAGAAAGCATTTGACAAGATACAACATCCATTTATGATAAAAGCTCTAAATAAAATGGGTATAGAAGGAAAATACCTCAACATAATAAAGGCCATATATGACAAACCCACAGCAAATATTATTCTCAATGGAGAAAAACTGAAATCTATCCCCCTAAGAACAGGAACCAGACAAGGATGCCCACATTCACCAGTCTTCTTTAACATAGTATTGGAAGTCCTAGCCAGAGCAATCAGGCAAGAAAAAGAAATAAAAGGGATGCACATTGGAAAAGAAGAAGTGAAACTGTCACTCTTTGCAGATGACATGATTTTATATCTAGAAAACCCTAAAGATTCCACTAAAAAACTTTTAGAAACAATAAAGGAATACAGTCAAGTTGCGGGATACAAAATCAATGTACAAAAATCAGTTGCATTTTTATACACTAACAATGAAGTAGCAGAAAGAGAAATTAAGAATAGAATCCCATTTACAACTGCAACAAAAAGAATAAAATACCTAGGAGTAAACTTAACCAAAGAGGTGAAACATCTGTACACTGAAAACTATAAAACATTGTTGAAAGAAATTGAGGGAGACACAAAGAAATGGAAAGATATTCCGTGCTCTTGGATTGGAAGAATTAACATCGTTAAAATGCCCATACTTCCTCAAGCAATCTATAGATTCAACACAATCCCTATCAAAGTTCCAACAACATTTTTCACAGAAATAGAGCAAAGGATCCTAAAATTTATATGGAACAACAAAAGACCCCATATAGCCAAAGGATTCCTGAGAAAAAAGAACAAAGCTGGAGGTATCACTCTCTGATTTCAAAATATACTACAAAGCTATACTAACCAAAGCTGCATGGTACTGGCACAAAAACAGACACAGAGATCAATGGAACAGAATTGAGAGCCCAGTAGTAAACCTACACATCTATGGACAGCTAACTTTTGACAAGGGAGCCAAGAAAATACAATGAAAACAGGAAAGTCTCTTCAATAAATGGTGCTGGGAAAACTGGACAGCCACATGCAAAAGTTTGAAAATAGACCACTATCCTACACCATACACAAAAATTAACTCAAATTGAATTAAAGATTTGAATGTAAGACCTGGAACCACTAAACTTCTAGAAGAAAACATAGGCATTATGGTCTTCAACATCAGTCTTAGCAGCATATTTTCAAGTACCATGTCTGACCAGGCAAGGAAAACAATAGAAAAATAAAGAAATGAGACTACATCAAACTAAAAATCTTCTGCACAGAAAAGGAATCCATCAACAAAACAAAAAGGCAACCTAACAATTGGGATAATATATTTACAAACCATATATCTGATAAGGGGTTAATATCCAAAATGTACAAAGAACTCATATAGCTCAACAACAAGAAAACTAACAATCCAATTAAAAATAGGCAAAAGATCTGAACAGACATTTCTCCAAAGAAAATATACAGATGGCCAACAGACACATGAAAAGATGTTCAACATTATTAACTATCAGGGAAATGCAAATCAAAACTACAGTGAGATATCACCTCACTCCCATCAGAATGGCTATAATTAACGAGACAGAAACAGTAAGTGTTGGAGAGGATGTGGAGAGAAAGGAACCCTCATACAGTGCTGGTGGGAGTGCAAACTGGTGCAGCCAATATGGAACACAGTATGGAGATTCCTCAAAAAATTAAGAATAAGACTACCATACGATCCAGCTATTCCACTGCTGGGTGATTTCGCAAAGGATATGAAAACTTGAATGCACAAAGATACATGCACCCCTATGTTCATTCCAGCGTTATTCACAATAGCCAAGACTTGAAAGCAACATAGGTGCCCATCAAGGTATGAATAGATAAAGAAGATGTGGTATATATACACAATGGAATACTACTCAACCATATGAAACGATGAAATTCTGCCATTTGTGACAACTTGGGTGGATCTTCAGGGTATTATGCTAAGTGAAATAAGTCAGAGGGAGAAAGTCAAATATCATGTGATCTCATGCATAAGTAGAAGATAAAAACAACAATAGACAATCACATGGAAACAGAGATTGGATTGGTGGTTACCAGAGAGGAAGAGAGAAGGGAGGAGAGTGAAAGGGGTGATTAGACACATGTGTGTGATGATGGATTATAACTAGTTTTTGGGTGGTGTACATGATGAAATCTATGCAGAAATTGAAATATAATGATGTACACCTGAAATTTTTATAATGTTATAAACCAATGTTACTGTAATAAAAATTAAATAAAAAATACAATTGACAAACAAATTTAGTTATTTCTGTGACACACATTTTAAGATAATGATTAGAATTATAGCATTATACCAGGACATAGATTTTTAGGAATTTCATGTAATTTTTAGAACCTTTATATTAATAACATACATGCATACAGGGATATCCATAAAGAAGGTTTAGTATCACTTATTTGACAATGCTTCCCATGTAACTTAACATACAAAACAAGCCTCGTTAGTTTCATATCTCCCTTTTTATAGGATGAAGAAAAATTATTTGAGAAGTTCCAGGGACCAACTGTAAATTCTCAGTTACTTTCATGCAAAAAGAAAAAAAAGACTTTATTTAGGATTTCAATTTTCAGAAGTTTGTCAAAAATACAAAATAGTTTAAAACATTTGGTCGAATAGGTCACTGTGAAACAAAGCTTAGTTATCCATTTAACCGAAGTGACCACAGAAGATATTAAATGCAAATGCAGAAAGTTAAAAAGTTGAAAACAACTCTTAACTCTTTTAATAGAGAGGCCTCAGCTTTTTTGAACATAGGAAATTATTTTGACAAAACATAGACGCCTTGCCTTTTAGGTAGACTTACTCAAAGATCAAGAAAAACTTTTCATAATCTCTTTATTAAGAGCAGACTAAAAGTCCCAAGAGGGAAAACCAAATTCTAAGAGAGAAGGTCTGTCTGCAGAATGAACTATGTAGTAAAGAATTAACCTTATCCAAAGAAAGATGTGGCCTTTGCCCTTTGCTCCTGGGAGATGATCTTTAAACCCTTGGAATGTCCTATCTCATAAAAGTGTCTCTGTCTCCCCAGGGAGGCCTTTGGTCATACCAGGTGGTCTAACCATAGAATTATAACAAGGAAATTTGGACATAGACACAGGGGAAGAAAACCACAAGAAGATGGGGGCAGAGACTGGAGTGACGCATCTGCAAGCCAACAAGACCAAGGATAGTCAGCAACCACCAGAAGGTAGGGAGAGGCAAGGAAAGATAGTCTTCTAGAGTCTTCAGAGAGAGCATGGCCCCACTGACATCTTGATTTTGAAGTTCTAGCCTCCAGAACTGTGAGGGAATAAATCTCTATTGTTTTAAGCTGCTCATTTTGTGGTACTTTGCTCTGGAAGTCCTAGGACACTAGTACAACCACCTAGTTCTCATTTGATCCTGCAGCCTTGGGATCCAGGTGGGTGCCTTGTCAGCACAGAGCTGGAAGAAGTTACAGAAGTTTCTCATGAGGCCTAAGTCTCTTTCCATGAATCAGCGACAGGGCAATGCTTTACTTCAGTTGGAAGCTCACAGGGCCTGATGCTTTGAGTTGGGAGAAGAAATAAACACCAGGCATTGCCCAGGGAGAACTAAATTCTTTCCTAAGTGCGGTCTTTTCTCAGAGATCACAGAGATTGGGGCCGGAAGGGATCAGCAACCAAAATTATCTTATTGATTTCCTGACAACTCGGACTAATGTAGCCCCCAATCTGGCAATTGTTATTTATGAAATATCTCCTAGATGGCTATGAAGATTCTCTCAACAGTGGATTGTTTCACACAAAAGACTCTTTGGAAACATCTTCCTACCTCTTCTCCATGTAGTCAAATCTGTGTGCCGTACCAAGGTGTGGCTTATCTGCAACCCCTTTGAATCCCAGCCTGCTTTCCTCTCTCACTGAGGTACCTCTTGGGGACCCAGTTTGACAGTGAAAGCCAGGGGACACAGATAAATTCAACATTAACCTAAGGCCAAGGCCATGGAAAGGAAGCCTGCTTCAGCCAAAAGTGTGCTATACTGTAACCTTGACCAGGACACCTTTGGTTCATCCTGCTACAAGAGTAATTCAGCTAAATTCATTTTTTGAGAAAAGAAGTTAAGGTCTCAGTCTGATAGGACAATCTTACTCTATGGCTGCTTTTCCTTCCCTTACATGAAGGGTCAACTGCTCAGATAGCAAGTACATTTTGGTTGAAAATGTGGCAGAAATCAAAGCATTGTATGTGTCGACGAAAATAATCCATAACCAATCTATAAATGAAAATTTGAGTGAGTTTATTCTGAGCTTAAATTTTAGGATTATAACCAGGGAGAGTCTTTCCACAAAGGAACAGAGCACTCCAAAGAAGTGGGGGTATAAGGGTGGTTATATACCCTCAAAGAGGGTGTTTCACATATGATTGAAATGTCCCTCCCACAATAGTCACAAGATTGCCCTGTCGGCACAGCACTTGATGGACACAGCAGGTAGTGGGTCTACTATCTTGGTGGGCGTAGCAGGAGGCAAGTCTATTGTCTCCAGCTGGGCGGCCACAGGTGAGCGCAGCAATCAGCTTCTAGCCTAAGGAAAGATACTTAATCCTTAAGGAGATGCCAACGTTGGGAGGGGGAGGGAAGTTGCACCTTTATCTCAAGGGCCTTTGCTCTTGCCATAGGGAATCTCTAAAGCAGATATACAATGCATGCTCAATGGCCTCGGTCAGGCCCTTTTGGAAAGACAAGGTCAGGCCGAATTAGGTTTACACCAAATGGCTTCCTCATATATTCCAATATATCCTATTACTTGCCATTTTTATTTGTCATATGGTTCAGCAACACTGAGTCAGGAGAATGTAATGATTTATTAAACTGGCCTCCCCAAGAAGATAAGCTATCTGAGTTGATAATAGTCTTAAGAGGTCTTAGAAGTGATGCGGGCTCTGTGAGTCAAGGAATCAAAAGAAAGATTTCTTGGACTCTCAACATCTGGCAGTAGTGCTCTTTTATTCAGAGAATAGCATGGAGTAGCATGGGGAAAGGACCCATGGGCAGTAAGAGCTGCAGGCATGGGGACAGGACCCATGGGCAGTAAGAGCTGCAATGGGTTGAGGGTAGGGCTAAATTTATAAGGCATAGGTATGTGAGTTATTTCTTTACAAGATAAAGGAAAGATCATGAAAAGATCGTTAAAATGGTATCAGTGCAGGTTGGGTCTGGTTATTGGGTGGTCCTATAACTTTAGATAAGAATCAGATTGGATTAAGTCAGGACATCCTATGCTTCCCGGAGGATGATATAGATGAGTATGTAGGTCAGGACACCTTGGGCTTCTCTCCCTGGGGCAGCCTTGATCCTCATCAGAAGGAAACAAGGCACTGAGAGATAGGGGTTCCTTTCTCCTCTTCTGCTGTATCAACCTGGAAGAGAGGGACCGATGAGTAATTGCTTCTGCTCTGATAGATGGGGTGGGGAGAACTTCATGAAAGATGTGAGCACCAGTCATGTCCTGGGGCTGCACAGTCAGCATTACATCCATCCTGGGGATGGTGCCCCCAATCCCAAACCCTGACCCTGTGCCTCTCCCTGTGATGGCAAAGGAGAGAACCATGCAACTGAACCATGGTCTAAGACAGCAGGTCTCAGATTTTATTGAGCATCAGAATCACCTGGAGGTGAAATGCAGATTGCTGAGCCCCACCTCTAGTATTTCTGATTCAGTAGGTCTGGGGTGGGGTCCAAGAATTCTCTGGTGAAGCTGCTGTTGCTGGTCTGGGAACCACCCTCTGAGAACCACTTGTCTAGGAGGAGCCATTGATATCTTGTCCTTTGTTAACACATCCAACCTGAGTTGATGACAGTCTTCTTCATGGGATCCAGAATAGGGAGGCGGAGGTCAAGAAATTTGTGCAATTTTTGTTTTACTTTTTTTCATTCAAATATTCCATGAATGATGAATGAGATTCCTTTGTTTCTGAACAGCCCAATGTTAGAGTTGCTTAATTCAGACCGTCTGTGTGGGTAGGCTAAGGGGGAACTGAAATAGGCCGGCAATAATGAAGATGAACCCCCAGAAGTAAGTTTGCAGTACTGATGGCAGTTCTTAGCAAAGAGGCAGCTATTCCAAAAGGGTCTGCCAGCCAAACTTCCTGTCATAGCACTGTCCACATCTTTTCCACGGAAATTCCTGGTGCTGATTATGGTCCTTGGTGGGCTTTTCTGGCTGCAGACTAAAACATAAGCATCTTTTGGGCAGGAGCCTCGACAGGGCTATTTGTAACACAAACCCAGGACAGTGCCTGGCTCTCCAAAGCTTTTCACAAATATTTGTTGGATGAAGAACAAATGGTTCAGAAACTCAAAAAAGCAAATTCTCAGGAGCTGGGGCAACTGATCTTAGGAGGAATGAAACTAGAGTGATCTTGATATTTGTGAGCTGATCAGTGAAGATGACTTGTTGCTATGGGAGAAAAACACTGGATTTCAGATTGAGGTGCCTGGAACTCATTTTTGTGGCAGAGTCACATTGGTGCCTATCTGGAGACTGTGGCTGTAGAGACAGTAATAGCCCTGTGAGGGCACCATCTGGGCTGTTGTGTTTACTGCTCTATCCCTGGGCCTGGCACAGAGCCTGACACACTGCAACTGCTCATAGTGTTTATTGAATAAACAATAGGTCGACTTCAAATGGGGGGAGCTCCAGCACTGGACAGTAGTTGGGCTGAGGTTTGGAAGTGGTGCAGATACCAAACGATAGCAATTATAATTCAAAGCTCTATATCTGAATAAGAGAATATACTTATTTTACTTGCACAAGGAAACATCCTTCTCTAGGTTAATCAATCCTAGGAATTCTAAATTGGATACAAAAATATATTTTCAGGTCAAGGGATATATTTGTCAAAGACAAAGCTTGGCAAAGTATAAAGAACAAAATAAAAATAGCTCTAATTCTGTCACTCAAGATGCCGCTAAATTTTTTGGTGTATTTCTCCCTTTCGCTTTCTATTAGAATCCATGTTTCTTACTTCAGTTTTTCACTCAAGTAGCAGTATTTGTGAGCATTTCCATGCTATTGAATGTTTCCCATGTACTATTAGAAATAATGTTTCTGTAAACATCTTTATACATAAATCATTATTTTCATTTTTAATCCTTTAAGAAAAATCCATGGAAGTAGATTTTTTAGAACAAAAGTTGTGATACAGGTTGCAAAGTGGAAGTGAGGCAGGAGATAAGTTATGTTGCAGGAGAATTGATGAATTATGACTTTCCTCCTACCAATAATTCATACAAAGAGATGAGAACTGTTTCTAAAATAGTTGTGGGGAGCCACAGGTTTTAAATGGAGTGTGTAGCTATGTTACTGCCCTGGACAGGATCCTAATCATCAGTTCCTTTGGAATGTGCCCTGTGCATAGCATGCAAGTTACCAAATTCAGAAAGCAAACAGCAACTAAATAAGCTTCTAAAATGTAAGACCCTTTAAGAAACCAAGTAAACTACACAATGCTTACTGGAATTAGGCAACTCTGCAAGGCAGGCTGGGTAAATTCTCAAGATGACTGGCCACTAAATTGTGTTTCTAGGCACAATTATGTATCCTGCTTGAAAAATGTTTTGGGGAAAGTGGAAAAAGCACATAACCAGCCGAAAGCTTTATTGCCTCATTGGAATTAGCTGGGGTCTGTTGGGCATCTGCCATCTGGGCTGTTTTGTTCACTGTTTGTCCCCGCGCTTGGTAGGAAGCCCAGCACACTGCAGGCTCAACAACGCCACACTCTTCCCGGAATGTGTTACTGCTGATTCTACTCGGCATAGCTTGATATAGTGTGGTCTGTATGGTCTGTGCTGGAAAGGTGCTTAGGGGACTATAAAAGCTCTCAAAGATCCAAAGGGACCATAGGGAAATTATCAACTAGCTGTAGGGACAAGACCGATTGTATTAGTTAAAGTTTCTGGTTGCATGCAATGATACCCATCTGGTTAGATGCAGGCTGTGAAATAATAAGAATATATATACAGTCTCTGTCCCTAGTTCCTGACAAAAGCCTCCTAAAACTGCTGTGATTTCCTAAGTGATAGGAACACTAGGAGCATCTTTTGTTCTAATGAGGTGACTCAGGGTGGGGTACTGAATGGCTCCGGGATGGGGGCGGGTCACTAGAAAGATCAAGCCGTAATTAGAAGCTTAGGGTTTTCAGCCCCATCCTTCATCCTCCAGGGAGGGGAGAGGGGCTGAAAAAGCAGTTAATGATTGATCAAGCCTACATGAAGAAGCATCCATAAAATCCCCATAGTGTGGGGTTCAGAGAGTTTCCAGGTTGGTGAACACATCCGCATACTGAGATGGTGGTGCACCCCAACTTCACGGGGACAGAGCTCCTGTGCTCAGGACCCTCCTGGACCTTGCCCTACATATCTCATCATCTGGTTGTTCATTTGTATCCTTTATCATTTCCTTAATAAACTGGTAAACGTAAGTGAGTGTTTCCCTGAGTTCTGTGAGCTGCTCTGGCAAATTAATCAAACTTGAGGAGGGGGTCGTGGGAACCCCCGATTTGTAGCCAAGTCAGATGGAAGTTGTGTGTAACCTGGGGACCTGCTGCTCCTGATTGACTTCTCAAGTGGGGAGGGGACAGTCTCATGGGACTGAGCCCTTATATGTGGGATCTGACATTATCTCCAGGTAGATAGTGTCAGAATTGTGTTAAATTATAGGACACCCAACTGATGTCATGGAGAATTGCTTGGTGTGCATGTGTTTGTGGGGGAACTCCGTATATCTGGTGTCAAAGTGTTGTGAATGTATAGTGGTGTGAGAGTAAAGGAGATATACATGAAAGAAAGACAGGAGGAAGACTAGTAGGTTTTTCCAATACAAAGATGAAAAAGGATTTATTAAAGAATATTAAGAATGTCTGGGATGCTCTGAATCTACACAGATGAGAATAATACCCAACCATGTGATGAGGCTTACTCTAGACTCTAGAGAAAATATTTGTTCCACCTTCACTGGGCACCTTCCCTTGGGACTGGACGTCTGTCTCCCCAGCCCTGCTTCCCCTGACCACCAGGCACCTTTGCTACTGTACTTGCCAGAGGATCAGTCCCCCATGCCACTACTTCAGCCTGCTCACTTCTGAATCCAAGAATCAAGTGGATGCCTCTGATTGGTGGAACCCACGTCACATTCCCCCTTGGCTGCAAGGAAGTATAGGAAAGCAAATTTTGGAGTTTCTACTGTGGAAAGGTAGGATTCATATAAAAATATTGGCAAAATGTAGGGAGAGTGTTGAAAAGATGTTGGGTGGCTGCAAATGACAGATATCCACTCCCCAATGTGTGAAAACTACTGGTAAAAAAAAAAGCAACCCAGTCAAAGGTGAGATTTTTTGGCATAAATTATTTGAGTATTGGAGGATTTCAGAGAAGGGAAAGGAGCTTGTGACTGGTGGTTTGGCACAGACAACTTGGAGTAGGTGGATCTTGAATTTGGTGTGAAGGAAATCAAGGATTTGAGATGGGACAGAAGAAACAGGAGGGTCTTTCAGGTAGGAGGCTCAGCATGAACAAAGGTGTGGAGAGGGAGGGTGCCATATAATTTGTTGCCCAAACCAGCACACCTGAGGGTGAAAGGAAGCACTCTGAAAATTTATACTGCGACAATGAGCATCAGTTGGGATTGATCCAGGCAAACTGGGCCTGACCCCCTGAGGACAGGAGAACCCCTAGCCTTCTCGTCCTGCCCACAAGCAATTGAACATCTGTCACCACTTTGGGGAATTCCCTTCACTCCTGGCTTAACTTCTCTCCCTACTTTAAGGCTCACTTGTTTTTTTTAACTCCTCCCCACCCCTGGTACATAGTTGTATCTTCTTAGCTGTGGGTCCTTCTAGTTGTGAAAGGCTCAGTTTTAATGAACCCCCTCTGTGAAGCCTTCCCCCTGTACTGCCCACAGGGTTAATTGGTCTTCCACTATATTAGTTTCCTATGGCTGCTGTAACAAATTACCACAAATTTAGTGGCTTAAGACAACACAATTTTATTATCTTACAGTTCTGGAGGTCAGAAATCCAAAATGGGCTGCAGAGGTGTGTTCCTTCTGGAGGCTTTAAACAAGAATCCATTTCCTTACCTAGTCTAGCTTCTAGAGGCCTCCTTTATTCCTTGGCTCATGGCCTCTTTCTCCTTTTTCAAAGCTAGCAGCCTAGCATCTTTCAATCTCTCTCTCTCTGACCTCTGCTTCTATTGTCACATTGCCTTCTCTGACCCTGACCCTTCTGCCTGCTTCTTATAAAGTCTGTGTGATTAAATTGAACACTCTTGGATGAACCAGGGCAATCTCCCCTTCTCAAAGTCCTTAACCTCTTCTGCAAATTCCCTTTACCACATAAGGTACCACATTCACAGGAATTAGGACATGGACATCTTTGAGGAGGCCATTATTCTGTCTACCACACCCACTGCTTTGAATATGATTATTTTAGCACGTCTCAGTTGTTGTGTGCTTGTTTCATCATAACACAGCTCATGATCACTTGGGTTCAGCTAGATGGAGATGGGCACCAAATTCTAGGAAAACAGGTTATAGAAAGTCACACACAAGTTTGAAGCAAGAGAGCCAGGACTTGAATTCCATCCTTCCATCTCCAGGTCTTGTGCTCTCTCTGTCCTAATGGTTTAGCATCTCCCTGCATTCTAATATGGTAACTCACTTAAATTTGGGGGAGGGAAGAACTAAGATGTGAATAATAAATAAAATCTTGTTTGTTCTATTAATTTATTACTAAATCTATGCTTTGAATTTGTATATATATGTGTGTGTATATATATATATAACATTTTATCTATCTATCTATCTATCTATCTATCATTTTCTCATCCCAGACTGTGGGTCCTCCTGGGGCAGAGGTTGTGTCTGGAACCCACCTGGCCTCTTTGGCACAGGGTTTTTGCCAAGCAGGTTCTCAGGACCGTTTGTGCTGTGGCTGATGAGGATGAGGAACATGTGATAGTAGAGTCTGAATCTCAGCTCTTTTTTTTTTTTTTCTGATGGGATAAATGAAATAGTCCTTTGGTGGGCAATTGATAGACTAGGCTGAAGAGACTTCTTTCAGAGCTGCATCCTCTCTTACTGTCCTTACCAGGGGTAGATGAAATCAATTAGGTGTCCTCTACAGTAGCCCCAGACATCCACTCCAGTCCAGAGGTATGGGTCGCAGTTACAGCGATCTAGCCACAAAAAGGCACTGCTCCCTTAAGGATTGGCCAGCAGACGACTTGCGATTATAATGTTGGCCACTGGTCAGAGCCTTCTCGGTCTGTGGTGGCTCTTCTTTGATACAAATAAGATTAGGCCCTGCGTAGAGCTGTGTAACTCTGTCTTGTCATTCAGTAATACATCTTGAACACTGTTCTATATCAGTACATGTATAGCTGTAGGTGGTTATTTAGATTGTTGGCAATTGTAAACATAATTGTAAACATAACTGCAATGATCATGATGGTACCTACATTGCTTACAGCAGGGCTGCTTATAATCCACTCTTCAGTTATCCCTAGAAGAGGGGTCATCTCCTTCTCTGAAGGAAGATTGGCTCACCTGACTGTGAAATTGGGTGATGGATTACTGGGCATGTGAAGCTAAGCCCCTCCTTGGCTCTCTCAGGAGCGAGCCTGCCTGCAGGTGAAGTCTTTTCTTCTTTCTGCTCCTTTCTTCTCCAGGAGGTTATCCTGGGTTACTAATTGTCTGCAATTCTTGTAACACTCCAAAATGTAGGTAAGGGCATCATCATGCTCATTTGTTCTGGCATTACTGCAGTCCTCCTGCTTCCTCCATGTCTTCAAGCTCACTGGGGTACACCTGGGGATGGAGGCCAGTGAATGTTAGCTGTTCATCGGTGCTTGGGAAAGTTCATTTTGGCTTAGATTTCAGCTTGATGAGGCTGATCTTTGACAGCCATTTTACTCTCATGCGTATTTTTCACTTGATTCAGAACCGGGAAGGAAGAGATGTGATTACTTAACACCCCAAAGCAACAAGGTGGATTCTGGAGGCAGAAGATTCGGGTTTGAATCTCAATCCTTTCATTTACTAACTTTGTAATCTTTCACAAATTACCCTCTCTGAGCCTCAGTTTACTCATCTGGAACATGGGGATCATGATAATTAGCCAGCTCCAGAGCTATGTAAGTAGTGGGTATAACAAACAACACATTTCTTGACTCATTGTAAATGCTCAATAAATGTTAGTTATCATTATTTTGACCTATGCTCTGAAACAGTTAGGATAGGAATTATCTAATCCTTGAAGGTTTGTGAAAATTGTTAGTAAATCCATCTAGTCTGAGAGGTTTTTAAAGGATCAACAAACCGTGGCCCATTGTCAAATCTGGCCCTACATCTGTTTTTTTTACAGCCTGAAAGCTAAGAATGGATTTTACATTTTTAAATGGTTGAAAAAAGAACTCGGAGGAAGAATAATATTATTTATTTATATTGGAAAACTTTTGTATTGAAATATATTTGACATACAAGATGGTATAAATTTAAGGTCTAGAACATCATTTTTTTCTGGAATTTTCTATTAATATTTCTATTAATATTTCTTCCTAGTAATTTTATTGAGCTCATAATGGTTTACAACATTGTGTAAATTTGGGTGTACATTATTGTTTATCAATTTCTGAATAGACTTCATTGTGCTCACCATCAGTAGTCTAATTTTTGTCTGTCACTGTACATATGTGCACATTTATCCCTTTCGCTCACCACTCAAATCCCTTCCCTTCTGGTAACCACTAGTCTGTTCTCCTTATCCATGTATTTGTTATCTTCCACATATGAGTGAAATCATGCAGTATTTGTCTTTCTCTGTCTGGCTTATTTTGCTTAACATCATACCCTCAAGCTCCATCCATGTTGTTGCAAATGGGACGATTCTGTCTTTTTTTAATGACTCAGTAGCATTCCATTAAATATTTGTAGCACATCTTTATCTAATCATCAGTCAATGGGCACTTGGGTTGCTTCCACATCTGTCTATTGTGAATAATGCTGCAATGAACACAGGGGTACATAAATCTCTTTGGAAAATTGATTTCAAGTTCTTTGGATAAATACTCAGGAGTGGGATAGCTGGATCATATGGTATTTCTATTTTTAATTTTTTGAAAGATCTCCATACTGTTTTCCAAAGTGGCTGCACTATTTTGCATTCCCACCAGCATTGTATGAGGGTTCGCTTTTCTCTACATCCTCTCCAACATTTGTTGTTTTTCGTCTTGGTATTTGTAGCCATTCTCACTGGTGTAAGGTGCTATCTACTTGTAGTTTTGATTTGCATTTCCCTAGTAATTATTGATGTTGAACATCTTTTCATGTGCTGTTGGCTATCAGTATATCTTCTTTGGAAAAATGTCTGTTCATATCCTCTGCCCATTTTTTGATCAGGTTGTTTGTTTTGTTGTTGTTGACTTGTACGAATTCTTTATATATTTTGGGGATAAACTTCTAGTCTGATAAATGATTTTCAAACATTTTATCCCAGTTGTTGGGCTGTCTTTTCATTTTGTTAATGGTTTCCTTTGCTTTGCAGAGGGTTTTTAGTCTGATGTAGTCCCATTTGTTAACTTTTTCTTTTATTTCTCTTGCCCACATAAACATGATATTTGAAAAGATGCTGCTAAGACCAATGTCAAATAAGGTACTGCCTGTATTTTCTTCTAGGACTTTTATGGTTTCAGGTCTTACATTCAAGTCTTTAATCCATTTTGCATTAATTTTTGTGTATGGAGCAAGGTGATGGTCTACTTTCATTCTTTTGCGTGTGGTTGTCCAGTTTTCCCAAAATCATTTATTGAAGAGATTATTTTTTCTCCATTGTATGTTCTTGGCTCCCATGTTGAAAATTTGCTGTCCTTAGATGTGTGGGTTTATTTCTGGGCTTTCAATTCTGTTCCATTGATCTATGTGTCTGTTTTTGTGCCAGTACAATGCTGTTTTGATTACTATAGCTTTGTAATATATTTTGAAGTCAGGGATTGTGATGGCTCCAGTTTTGTTCTTTTTTCTCAGGATTGCTTTGGCTATTCAAGGTCTTTTGTTGTTCCATATAAATTTTAGGATTCTTTCTTCTATTTCCATGAAGAATGTCATTGGGATTCTGATTGGGATTGCACTGAATCTCTAGATTGCTTTAGGTAGTATGGACATTTTAACTATGTTTATTCTTCTGACCCATGAGCATGGAATATCTTTCCATTTCCTTATGTATTCCTCAATTTCTTTCAATAATTTCTTGTAGTTTTCAATATACAGGTCTTTCACCTCTTTGCTTAAGTTTATTACTAAATGTTTTATTCATTTTGTAGTAATTGTGAATGGGATTGTGTTCTTTATTTTTCTTTCTGCTACTTTGTTGTCAATGTATAGAAATTCAACTGATTTTTGTAAGTTGATTTTGTACCCTGCAACTTTGCTGTAGTTGTTGATTATTTCTAATAGTTTTCTGATGGATTCCCTAGGGTTTTATATATATATAGAATCACATGATCCACAAACAGCAAGAGTTTCACTTTTTACTCTGCAATTTGGATTCCTTTTATTTCTTTTTGTTGCCTAATTGCTCTGGCCCAGATCTCCAGTACTATGTTGACCAGGAGTGGCAAGAGTGGGCACCCTTATCGTGTTCCTGTTCTTAGAAGGATGATATTCAGTTTTTCACCATTGAGTATGATGTTGGCTGTGAGTTTGTCATAGATGGCCTTTATTGTGTTAGGGTCCTTTCCTTCTATACCCATTTTATTGAGAGTTTTTAACATAAGTGGATGTTGGATCTTGTCAAATTCTCTCTCTGCATCTATTGAGATGATTATGTGATCCTTGTCTCATATGTTAATGTGGTGTATTACATTGTTTGATTTGTGGATGTTGAACCATCCCTGTATCCCTGGAATAAATCCCACTTGATCATGATGTATGATCCTTTTAATATATTGCTGTATTTCATTAGCCAATATTTTGTCTAGGATTTTTGCATCTGTGTTCTTCGGTGATATTGGCCATTAATTTTCATTCTTTATGTTGTCCTTGTCTGGTTTTGGTATCAGAGTAATGTTGGCCTCATAGAATGAGGCAGAAAGTTCTCCTTCCTCTTCAATTTTTGGAATAGTTTGAGAAGGATGAGTATTAAATCTTTTTGAATGTTTTGTAGGATTCTCCAGAGAAGCCACCGGGTCCTGGACTTTTGTTTTTTGTAAGGTTTTTGATTACAATTTCTATCTCTTTACTTGTGATTGGTCTTCTCAGAGTCTCTATTTTTCTTCTTTTTGTTTTTTGTTGAGGAAGATTAGCACTGAGGTAACATCTCCTGCCAATATTCCTCTTTTTTTGCTGAGGAAGATTGCCCCTGAGCTACCATCCATGCTGCTTTAAATGTGGGACAGTTGCCACAGCATGGCTTGACAAGTGATGCATAGGTCCACAGCTGGGATCCAAACTGGCAAACCCCATGCCACCAAAGTGGAATGTGCAAACTTAACCACTACACCACCAGGCTATCCCATGTTAGGCACATTTTAAGATTACTTACTTAAGAATTTTGTTCTCTGTTGGGGAGGGGCTGTATTGCTATGAATTTCCCCATTATGATTGCTTTTGCTGCATCCCATAAGAGTTTCTGTGTTGTATTTTCATTTTCATTTGTCTCCAGGTATTTTTTCATTTCCCCTTTTATTGCTTCACTGATCCAAAGGTTGTTCAGTAGCATGTTGTTTAGTCACCACGTATTTCTGGCTTTCCCAGTTTTTTTCTGGTAGTTGATTTCTAGTTTCACAGCATTGTCGTTGGAAAAGATGGTTAAGATTATTTCAGTCTTGTTCAATTTATTGAGGCTTGCCTTGTTTCCCAACATATGGTCTATGTTTGAAATGATCCATGTGCACATGAGAAGAATGTGTATTCTGCTGTTTTGGGATGGAATGCTCTCTATATATGTATTAAGTCCATCTGATCAAGTGTTTTGTTTAAACCTACTATTTCCTGTTGACTGTTTGTCTAGGTGATCTGTCCATTGATGTAAGTGGGGTGTTTGGGTCCCCTACTATTATTGTGTTGCTGTTAATTTCTCCCTTTAGGTCTGTTAATAATTGCTTTATATGCTTTGGTGCCCCTGCCTTAGGTGAATATATATTAATCAGCATTATGCTCTCTTGGTGGAATGTCCTTTTTGTCATTATATACTGCCACTCTTTGGCTCTCATTGTCTTTTTTAACTTGAAGTTTACTTTGTCTGATAGAAGTATGGCAACACCTGCTTTCTTTTGCTTGCCATTAGCTTGGACTGTCATTTCCATACCTTCATTCTGAGCCTATATTTGTCCTTAGAGTTGAGATGTGTTTCCTAGAGGCAGCATGTTGTTGGCTCTTGTTTTTTCATCCATCCAGCTACTCTACATCTTTTGATTGGAGAATTCAATCCATTTACATTTATAGTGATTATTGATATATAAGGGTTTAATATTGCCATTTTACCTCTTGTTTTCTGGTTTTTCTATGTTTCAATTGTTTCTCTTCCTTGGTATTTCTGAATGCCATTTCATTTTGATGGTTTTCTGAGAAGGTTTTATCAGTTTTCTCTCTTTTTATGGATTGTGGCTCTGTTCTGATCTCTTGTTTAGTGGTTACTGTGAGGTTTGTATAAAAGATCTCATAGATGAAATAGTCCATTTTCTCATAGCCTCTTATCTCCGTTAACCTAAGCAAGTTCCATCCTTTTCCTCTCTCATTCTGAGTTATTGCCGTTACAAATTGTTCTGTTTTTAACATTGTGAGTTTGTAACAAAGTTGAAATGTTTATTGTTACTTTTGATGCTTTGGAAAGAAAGCAACTTTATCTTTTAAGTTAGAATTGAGTATTTGCCTCCCTGTTCTGATAGAGAGCTGTAGTTTTCTGATTATGTCTGTCTATATCCTTCCTCAAAGCTTTGTAGACCTGCCCCTTTTTGTTTCCAATGTGAGAGCATCTTTAATTATTTCTTGTAGGGGAAATCTAGTGGTAATGAACTCCCTCAGCTTTTGTTTATCTGGGAAAGCTTTTACTTCTCCATCATATCTGAAGGAAAGTTTTGTTAGATAGAATATTCTTGGCTGAAAGTTTTTGTCTTTCAGTATTTTGAACATATCATTCCATTCTCTCCTAGGCAGTAGGGTTTCTGCCAAGAAATCTGCTGAAAGCTTGATAAGGTTTCCTTTGTAGGTTATTTTCTTCTGCCTTGCTGCCCTTAATATTTTTTCTTTGTCATTGACTTTTGCCATTTTTATTATTATATGCCTTGGAGAGGGTCTTTTAGCATTGATGTAATTAGACGTTCAATTAGCTTTGTGTATTTGTAAATGTGGATCCTTTCCCAGATTTGTGAAATTCTCAGCTACTATTTCTTTGAACAAGTTCTCTGCTCCTTTCTCCTTCTTGAATAACTATAATCCTTACATTGCTTTTCCTAATTAGTCAGATATTTCTTGAAGAATTCCTTCATTCTTTAAAAATCATAGTTCTGTCTCCTCCTTCACTTGTAGAATTTCTATATTTTTATCCTCTAAATCACTATTCCTTTCCTCCATAACATCTGCTCTATTTCTTAAGGAATCAAGATTATTCTTTATTTCATTAACTGTGTTTTTCATATTAAGAATTCCTGCTTGATTTTTTTCTTATAGTTTCAATTTCTTTGGTGAAGAGATTCATTTTATTCTTGAGCTCATTGAACTATCTTTCTGTGCTCTCTGATAAATCGTTGAGTTTCTTTGTGACAGCTGTTTTGAATTCCCTGTCATTTAGGTGATAAATTTCTGTGCCTTCAGGGTTGGTTTCTGGAGAATTGTCATTTTCCTTCAGGTCTGAATTGTTGTTTCTGTTTCCCATTGTGTTTAATGAACTAATCTTTTGCCAGAGCATTTGTGGTAGTATTAGGTCACATATCCCACCTGTTACTGCTAGGGGGAGGCAGGAGCTGAGTTTCTGGTCCCATCTTGTCTGCTGGAGGCTGTGGGGATTCTATGGGCTTGGGGAGCTGTATGGACTGTGCCTAGTGGGCCGGGCTTCCTTGCTGGAACCGATCTACAGCCACTCCTTGGGGCCTCAGGGACACGATGGACTCCCCCCTGCTGGGAAAGTGATCAGGAGCAGGCTAAGAGCTTCTACCACCTTTTCCTACAGTCACCCCAGGGCACGTTCCCTCTTTTGGGGCTCAGCAGTACTAATGGCCCTGGCTCAAACTTGGAATGCACTTGCCCAAGCATGTTGATCTGCATCCATCTCTGCTTGCAGGTTCCACTAGCTTCTGTGCTTGGTGGGCAGGGTTTCCTCACCAGGACCAATCTAGGGCCACTGCTTGGGGCCTCAGGGGCACAGCAGGCTCATTCCCCCCACCAGGAAAGCAATCACAAGCAGGCTAAAGGCTCCCACTGCCTTTTCCTACAGTCACCTCAGGGCATGTTCCCACTTTCAAGGTGCTTACAACAAACTAAAAAGCATTTGTTCACATGCACAGGGTTACCGGGGGAGGGCAAAGGGTGCTCACTTATTTCCACCACTTCCCAGAGGGCCAGTCAATCCACTCTCAGATGTATAGTTGCAAGCGTCTCTGAGGTGTCCTGTCACGCTGTGTGGGCTTCCTCCATTGGCCAATGAAGGTCCATTTAGTTGTAGTTAAAAAGGGGGAGAGACAAAGGGAACAGGTTACTCTGCCATGTTGCTGATGTCTCAAGATAGTTTCTTTTCAATCCTCTAACATATCATGGAGACCAAAGAAATTGATTTCAGCTGCACAGATTTTTCTTTTTTTTCATTGTCATCTCTTCAATTAAGGTAAATAATCTCCAAATTAAAGAATAGAAGAAACAAAGGTAACTGACCTAAGATCAAAGTTAGAATCCTCATAACTATTTTAAGGACTGTAAGTTTACATAGGCTAAATTCTTACTCAGGAAAGTACAAAACAAAAATCAATCATCTATAATGTCATTTTGATACATTTATATATTGGAATATTATGGCCACTGTAGTGATAATTAGCACTTCTATTGTGTTACATCTCATTTCTTTTTAGTGGTTGGAATAATTAAGTTCTAGTGTTTTATGAAGTTTGATGATTATAAGACAATATTGTTGTCTATAATCACTATACAGTACAATAGACTCGTAGGGCTTATTTACTACTCAATGCAAGTTTGTCCTGCTAAACAGCATAGTAGATGCTGGGCCTCTGTGACCTCCATAAGTTCCACTGCAGTCTCTTCCCCGTTATCTTAGGTGGTTAGACCCTTAACCTTGACAAAAGCATGGAAGGTATGGGATCTGAGCCAGATGTTCATTCTGTGAGTCTTGGAACAAGTAGCACCCTGGGGCTGATGGTGATTTTTTTTCCTATTCCTGATTATTTCCTGAGATCCTTAGTGGTTCCAAGGTCTGACTCATTGGAAGTATATTTTAAAAATCATCTGGCTTCTGTGTGAGCCCATCATTTGTAATTCTACTAACTAGAACAGAAGAAGGAACAATGTATATGCCCAGGGGAAGTTAATGAGATCATCTCTAGGGATGTTCGTGGACATTCATGAAAGAAGAGGATGGGCTGGGAAGCATTGCTTAAAAATAACAAAGCCCCAGTTAACTTTATAGTAGCTGCCATGAGAGCATACTGCCATTTTCCTTGCATCAAAAGTACTGCTGAGTGATTGTCCCCTTCCTATTGAAGTCTCATTCATTTTGATTTTGAGGGGGAAGGAGTGAGCAACCAAGTGGTTCACAGAAGCTGCGCCATTCAGCAAACCACTGGATTTAGGAGCCTAAAGATTTCAAAATGCTAAACATCAGTGTCTTCTGTCCCTTCAAAACTCTTTCTGCTTCATCTCTCATTGGCTGGTGGCTGGACTTGGCCCAGTGTCACTGGGATCATTATTTTAATTTATACAAACTCAGGAGGAGGGTGAATTAGAGGCAGCATCCTCTGTGGATTAGGGCTTGCCCCAGAGGTGGCTTCAATGAGGGAATGGAACAAATGGGCTCACCAGCCCTATATAGAAGGCATGCAGCTGGGATGTGAAGTCACATAGAACCAGTTTGACCCTTAACAGAAATGGCCAGAGAGAGGAGAAAGTGTGGTAGAGGTGGGGTTGAAATAGGGAGAGAAGAACTGGAACTTTGAGAGAAGGAGGAAAATACCAATGTTACATCTTGAGTCCAGTTTCTAGGCTGGTCCAGGCATTGCTAAATTCAGATGATGACCCAACACACTCAGCTACTTCCAGGTATGCTGATCTGGATCTGGAGATGCTGCCAGGGTATGAGAGATGAGCAGATTATTCAGAGATGACTGTATTGGGATGATGGAAGACTTAGGCTGGTCCCAGCTATGGTCCCTCTCCCCTAAAGTGATACAGGACACTCTATAATTAATCCCTAGCCCTAGCCCAGATACTGTTCTCAGAAGCGGGTTTTGTTGACTGATTGATTCTCTTTCCAGAAGCTGCTGGGAAGGGAAGAAGAGCAAAACAATGGCCCAAGAGACATTTGGGCTCGGTGGCTCGTGCAGACATTTTTATTTCTCGTGTATGTGAATATGAAGGTAGTAATGCAAAATCCTTTTGATGTGCACATGGACTGAATGGAGTCACCTCTGGGGGACTCCCTCACCTGCGCAGTGGCTACCTGGACCTCTGTAGAAATAAAGTCTTGTTAATATTTAATTTCAAGGAAAAAAGTCTGTAGAATAAAATGGTTTTATTGATGATATTTTTTTCCCCAAAGGTAGACGAGGCAGGTAGTGAATCTGAAAATGTTTCTGGGAAGCAATGAAAATTAGACCCAAGATAGAATGTCAAATTACGTGATGATTATTTGGCAAGTTTAGAGAAGGGTGGTTACATTCTACAGGAGATCAGATTACTCTTTTGATAAGATTACTCTTTTGGACTCTTGCAGAGTCCATGAGAAAACTCTTAAAACTAATATCAAGAGACACTTTAATGACTACAGGAAAAGAACAGGAGGAATTTCTGACCAGACACATGTAACCATCCTCTCTTCAGTTCCAGGCAGTCCTTCCTCTTCCTAAAGATTGTATCTAGGACTGTGAGAGAGGGACAAATAGGAGAAGCATTTCCATAGGGTCTTTTCCCCTATCCTTTTCTTGCCATAAACTATGAACACTACGCTAATGGTTCTAGCCTCCTCATGGTCTCTCTGATTCCTGTTTCTTTCCTCTAGAATTTGTTACCAGTGTTTTTTCCACAGGGCATTTAACCCTCAGGTACACATCATCCACCCTCCATTCCCTATTCGCTGAATGCTGACATTACGTGTTAGATAATGAGGACCCTGCGTGAACAAGATCACTATTACCTGCCAGCACAGACCTACAGCCCAGTGCTGGATACAGACACTTTAAAAATGATTTTTTTAAGTATTTGATAATTCATTGGTTTTTTAGGTGTGTTGTTTTTTACCAAGTGATTGTAGATTTTTCTGTTATCATTCTGTCATTGGTTTTTAGTTTGATTCTACTATGGTCAGAGAACATACTTTGTATGATATAGATTGTTTTGATGTTGTTGAGGTTAGTTGTATGACTCCAGCTGGTCAGAATACTTGGTCTGTACACTCTCATTCAGTGATCTGTACACCACCAACCAACACCTGAGGCTAAGGGTCCCTGGAGTGATAACCTTGTGAGTGTTCATGCTCTACATGGATCACCTCACACAATCGGTGCTGGGCTCAGGATGCATTTACCACCAGTGTCCCTTGAGCTGAGGCACTGCTCCAGACCTCTGACCCCACAACACTTCATCCAGTCTTGATTAAGATTCTCAGACCCATCCATGCCCATGACATGAAATAGTCATCCCACTGGGGAATTCCCAATGGGATATATGCTCCCCTAAACAATGTGCAGAGGTAATCTCCTCCATCAACCAAGAGACTGAGCATTGTGGTGAATCTCCACTTTTTCTCCTTCTAGGTCTTGACCAAGTTGGGCTTTCCACTGAGGAAGTCAAAAGTCATCCATGAAGTCTCCTCTAGACCGATTGAAGTCTCATCTGTTCTCCCCACCCGAGCCACCTTAGAATCATGTGCTCCCCACCGAGCCAACACTCCAATGGTCAGTGATGAGTTTCCCAATGGTCTTCAGGTAGGTGCTGGAATGGGCATCCTATGCCTCAAAGACCCTTTCATACCTTCTCATCACCCTCAAGCTACTTTGAACCCTCTCTCTGGAATGTTCATTCCTTAGGAAGATTGGGTAACATTCAGCTACATTGCTCTAGGTGGTGGTAAGGTCCCTTTTCAACTGCATGGATGTGCCATATTTGGTTATTGACTCTTCCTTGGGAGCCAACCTCCTGTTCTTGGGCACTCAGCTGCCTGCCACTTGGCCTGGGCATTCTGGAGCTGATGCTCCCCTTTCCACCCATCTCCAATATTTAATTCAACACTCCAATATGCCTGACAGTCAGGCAGTTGCTCTGTCGAAACATTTCACCATCATTCACTTGAACTCTGCATAGTAATGCAGGCACAAACCACACCCAACTAACACTCTCCACCTATATCATCAGAAAAGTGGTGCAGCAAGGAAGCATGTGACCATATAAATGGGTGCCCTCCTTCCCCTGGGGCAGCTCAGTGATGTCCCAAGGCAGATGGGGGGCAAAGTGGTCAAAGTGCTCAGATTGAGGAGGGGGAGGGGCATTCCTGGGCATGTCACACGTAGAGGTTTACATCCGATTCTGCACTCCTGGGAAGGTATCTCCTTTGAGCTGCCATTGCTCAGAATCCTTCGGCCTTTCCTCCCTGGCAAGTCAGTGACCAGTCCACTAGAGAACGGGAATTTCGGTGACAGCAGTCATGTTTCTCCTTCTGACCCCCAACCTCAGGGCCATCTGCTGCTCCATTAGAATGTCCACTCATCACTGAAAAAGTATACACACCCCTTATCACATGGGTCAGGGCTCATGTCTGAGCAGATGTGAATTTTGTATATCATATGGTCCATCTCCAGTTCCTGCACCCAAATTTCTTTCTTTTCTTCTCCTCTCAGGGTCCAAGAGAGAGGGTGGACTGTAGTTCATTTCTGAGGAGCAGAGAGAACCAGCGCCTCCTCCCTCCGCAATGGGGATGCACCAAAAGTACCAGGAACTTAGCATGGCCCATGAGTTCTTAGTAACTGATTGTGTGTCTCTGTGTATGTGTGTGTCTGTGTGTGTGTGATATGTGGGATCTTCTAAGATGTAGGTCCTAGGGAAGGGTCCGTTTTCTTGGGCCTAATGGTGTCATAGATCCTGTGGTGTTTTGGAGAAGGGAGAGAAGAGGGCCTCATTATGACTTTCATGGGTCTTAGGCCACTTCTCCATAAAAACATATTAAATATTATATCTTACAACTGCGTTGGTATAAACATGAATATTCCTCACATTGGTTCATTTGTTTATACTTATTATTACTACAGTCACTTTTGGTTAATATTTTTGGAGAAATTATAACATTTTTGTGCAACCTAAAGGTGTTATGAGTCTAATTCCCTGTTTTTGTTATGCCTGGTAGAAGTGCCAGCCCCGGTGGGAGCTGAATTGTCCTGAAAAGAGTCAGGGGTGTTACTGGGTGTGAGGACAGCCCAGGAAGGAAGACAAACCTGCTGAGGTGGAAGCAGAAGGGGTGCACTAACTTATCCCTGGTAATAGGATTGTGGGCACTGATAAAGTAAGGAGAGCTCAGGTTCAATGAAAACTCACTTGCTTTGCTTTGTTCCTACAGAACACACACATTTCCCTCAACCTTCACTGCCTTGTAGGTCACTGTGGGAATGAGCAAATGGACCACATTGCCACTCACAGGAACAGAACTAGAGAGCATCACACAAATTAAGGGGGCACCAAAAGTATCAGTAATTAGGGTACATAACATTTTAATAAAATATTTTTAAAAATCAAAATTAATGTGATATATCAAATTTTAAAATCAAGACAGGATTCACCCTGCTTTGCATGAGTCACCTCTCTGGCTGGCTCTATTCCTGGCCGTGCAAAATTGTATCAGGGACAGAAAGAGTCAAGAGAGGAGCCTCACCATGGTGCTCAACACTCAGAGTGGAGATGAAGCCTGCAGTGGATCAGGAACCTGAGCAGGACCCAACCAGCAGAACCTCAGTGCCTAAGGGTGCCAGAGACAGTCCCGGGGGAGACGGGGTGATGTGGAAGGAAAGTCACTTTTCCAGAGACAGGGTCAAGCTTGGGCTACAGATGGGAAGGAACAAGGGCTTCTCAGATTCTTCAAGGCCTCACCCATAAGATCTCAATGAATATGTGTGTATGTGCATGCATGAGTACACACGTGTGATATATGAGGCTCTCTAAAGCCTTCATTTTAATCAGATAACAAAAAAGAAATTTAGAATTTCCAGATACTTTATTGAAATGAAAATGTAAATGAGGTTTCAATAGTTGTCTTGCTGTTTGTAGATCAAGACAAAAAAGAAATAAAAATTGTGATTTGTAGCAATTGACAGTTGGTTTCTGTCTACAGAGGCTACCATTCTCTGTAGTCCTCTGAGCCAAAGATCTTGTGGAAAGTTAACATATATATATACCACACCAAATATTCTTGTACGTTATGTGCTGAAAAACAAACACAGAGACATCACTTAGATTCTCAGTTCTCTCTTACAAAGTAAAATTCTGAAAAAACAAACATTTCTCCTCATTGTTTTCCTGGGTTTGTCCACACACCTCTGACATCCAAGAAAGTCAGTGTTGGAAGTAGCACTGACTATGTAGAAGGGGATCTTTGTTGCTAATCTCTCCTAAAAGTGAGGGGCTTCTTGAGAATCAGATGTTTTTTACTTCAATAGAAGGAGTTAGATAAGAGTTTTCCTGAGAGATCTTTTCTGCTCTTTTGTCTTTTTCATTTATCATTCTGTAAAGGTTCCACAAAGTGAAGAGGCAAATTGGCACTGGGGCCCGGAAAACTTTCTTGATGTCAAAGTCATCAGACTCACCAAAAGTTAAATTCACTGAGATAAAATAAGGCATGTTCTCCATTGATTTGGCATAATTAGTGAGAAACTTAGAGCCCGCTTGTCCCTGTTCAGTGTTTTAACAGCTCGTAAGAAAAAAACTGAAATTATCATCATCTCTCTGAAATTGGGCAGAGTCTTGTTTGACTGGTTGAGATAACATGACTGCAATTCCTCTGTGGCCTTTGCAGTGGCGTTATCTAATATGAACTCTTAAAGAGCCGCTAGATAGTCAATCATGGACAGTTCAAGATTAGTTGTCTTTTCAACCACATCCTCAAGAAGTTGGCAGCCGGAACCTTGGAGGAAAGCATGCAAAAGTGGGCTCAACCATGGAAGTAGGAACCCCTTTTGGAGTGTAACTATGGTGTTTATCATCTTCTAACATCCCCGTAGAGACGTACATTCAGGAAGATTATAGTGAATCGTCTTGAGTTCTCAATCCTAGGAGAGTAAAACTCAGGATCTGGGATTTCCTTTAAGCCCTAAAAAATCTGCTCTCCCCCACCCTTCTGTCTCTATAGCTCAGAGAAGCCCAGCATTTTGTAACCAGGATTAAGGAGGATGCTCAGGAAATGAGATGCTCTGATTTAGTGCAACATATTAAACATTATCTGGTCTTTCTTTGTTCAGAGTCATGTGATGCTTCACTATTCTCATCACAGCATCAAGTAGGATTTCCCAGTATTGTAGGTGTATTTGATCTAGAATATTGTCCATTAGCTCTGTTGACACTAATGATTTTCTGCAGCAAAAAATAGTGCTCAGATAAAATCCTTGTTCATGGAGTGAACAGTTGTGGCCACTTGAGTTGTGTTGGGGCAAGCACTTTGGAATTGGATTCATAAGAGCTGGGTTTTACTCATGGCTGTGCAATTTTCTATTTACTTGACCTTGAGCTTATCACCTTTAACACATCTGCATGTACTTCATGAACAAATGAGGTGGGATATTAAAAGAGCTTGGTAAATTGAACAAAGCACACTACATAGGGGATCTATTATTGAAGATCAGATTCTGGCTGCTGGGGCATTGCCCCCAACCTGGCACCCGGAACCCAGAACTTCATTGCTGGCAGAAGACCTTCAGAAAGTATGAGTTCTCCCCAGTCAGTGTTGATCATGAAGAGACTGGGAGCTAAGAAGCACACCGGTAGGCCCAAATCAACTCTGCAAATGTGTGAAGAGCAGACCCTCCACTTGATGTGGAACACTGGGTCACACATGTAGCCTGAGCCATTTCTCCTTGGAGATCTCCCATTTCCTTCCACATTTAAGAAAAGTCCATGAGTGCCTCTTTCAGGAAACCTAGCCAGATGAAATTTCAGGGGACCATCAGAGCATATCTGATACCTAGCAAGGGTTTGATCTGCTCTCTGCGAGATAAAAGGCCAAGCAGGCAGTGGTAGAGGAAGAAATTTAATAAGCGATAGGCTAGTAAATCAGAAGATGGAGGACTATCGTCCTGGAAAAAGAAAACCCCATCTTAAAGGGAACTGATTCGGAAATGACTTATATAGGCAAATGGGCTTGGGGAGGGAGCTCAGAAATGTCAGGTGATGGATGACTGCAGAACGTTGGGTGCCTCTCCCTAGCAGATCTGCTGAATGCAACATTCCTGAGGAATCTAAGAAAATCTCAGTTACGTCCTTATCTTGGACAGAAGGAACAGTTTGGGCAGAGGACATAAATTTTCTGCTAGCAAGTTATTTCTTCTACCAGTTACAGATTAGCTTGCCTACATGCAGTTCTAAGCATTTTTCAAAGCACATTGTGAGAATAAAACAGGAAGGAGAGCATGCGGCCTTGGGGGCTGAAGTTCTAAGAGCTGTCTGTGCAGGGGCATCTGTCTTTCATATTTCTTCATGGGCCACATGTGAAAGCTTGGGGAGGCTTCTCTGTGTTGCGTGCAGTGGATCTTTAGTCTGTGATGTGTGAAGCTTACAATTGGTCATTGTAGCTTCTCAATGATGCTGCGTGATGCTTAGTCAGGCAGAGGGCTGTCAGCAAGCTACTATCTTATCAGTGGTACTCCTGCTGTTCTGCGGGGCAAGCTCAGAAACTTTCATTGCTTTGTTTCCCACATTAACCTTATGGGTACAGGCACAGTTTCATCCTAATCCAGGGAAACGTTAATTCCTTCACACTTGGTTTCATATCTTTCCCTCGTTCCCCTGAAATATCTAAGTTTAATTTTCAATCCCAAGACCCTTTCTGTTTTTCATGGTACCTGTGATGATGGTGACATACCCTGAATGGCATGAGATGCTACATGCAGCTCCATGGCAGAGGCAAAGCCCATGAGGAAACTACCTTAATTTTCTAGAATTAATGAAAACCCTTTGGGCTATTACACACAGACACATTATGCTGGGGCTGTCCTGTACTGGGGTTTGGGGACCAGGAATTATTCCACAGGGAACCTGACAACAACCTTTACCCCAAGGCCTACCCTCCCTATCAGTATCCATCTGCATAGCAGTAATGGGGGGGGGGGAGGGCCACAAGCATGAAGACTGTCACCAGCTTCGTGGTGGAGGCAGCTGTTGTTGGCTGGTCTCTGATGTGGCAGAGATGAAGGGAGTCACTCTGGTGGGGAGCACCCATAACTCCTCCTTTTTTTCTTCTGGTCCCCACCTTACTCCCCCCCATAAATGAGGGAATTGAGTCAGACAATAAACCTGACATCGGACCAGGAAACAACAGTGAGAATCAACCAGAACCCAGCCAGCCTATGCTCTGTTTGTAGAAACCAAGGAGGCAGAGCTCTTTGAACCCAAACAATTTTGGAACTGCAATAATGACACATGACTTAGATGAAATTAATGCAAAGGTACTTTCCAAATAATAAAGCAAATTACACCATCATGACTCTGAGTTGTCATCCTGGTGTCTTTTATTATTGTTGTGATCGTCATTATCTCCTCCTCCTTCCCCTCTTCCTCCTCATCTTTCTCTTCTCGTTCTCCTTCAAGGTTCAAAAAGCTGCGTATCCTGTGAGTCTGTTCCTACTGGTTTACCACCTGGGCTCAGTGCAATACCACATATCTCCTCTGGGTGGCAGACTTCCCGCTCTCTTAGACACTCAGGTGCTTGAAGTTTGGGAAATATTAACGTCAGCTCTCCGTAGGTTGTTTTCACAAAGAATTTATTTAACGCAGCTTAATAAATTCATTCTATTATAAATCCATGAATTAATTGTTTTTTAGTTTTTGTGAGCTAAGATTTTTCTTCTACTGACTAAAAGGATAATGTGAAGAAGAAGAAGAACTGATTGCTTAACGGAGGAGTGCTGAAGGGCGGAACCGTGATGAGACTGAGGCTCATGCGGGTGTGAGTTTGAATCTTGGATACAACACCTAGTCATGACGTGTCCTTGGGCGAGTTAAAATGCTGGTCATTCTGAGCTTCGTTTTCCAAATTTCTAAAATGGGCGTAAATGATAGTCTGCTTAGTTTTGTAAGGATGACAGTCACTCTACGTAAAGAGCCTATCACAGAACTTAAAACAGGGTAATCATGAAAAAGATGGGAGGTTTTATCCATCCACACATCCATCCTGCCAGCCAGGATTGAAACTCCTTATTCATTCCCAATGCCACATCAAAGACAGCCCACTTCCTGTGCCCTTTTCTGGCCCCTGAATCTCCAGAGATCTCCTCCTTCCCAGGACCCCATGGCTCTCTGAGTGCAGCTCTCGCCTGACATCCCAGGATCTGATCCCATGGACCCCTTCTCCCTGTTCAGCCTTCTTGAGTTCACTGCCTTTGCACCTCTCTTTGTGTGATGACAGGGATACAGTAGGTACTTAATTAATTTTTGTGTATCTGTCTTTCAGGATAGATTTGAATTTTTACAGAGAATTCACTGATTATATGACATGTTTTCCTATTCCATCTATTTAGAGACAGAAGGTTATTTAAATTTGATCATTAGTAAAGGAAAGAATCAAACCCAAAACGAAAACCAGACATCAGCATGTCATCGTGGTTCTAACACTACCTTCTTTTTGTTTCTAGACGAGGACTTTGGAGTCACAGCAGAGACGGGACAGGCGAGGAGAGGAGGAAGTTGGAGCCCATGCCTTCAGGGTTAGGGCCACTTCACTTTGCCTAATCCCAAGGATTAAGCATTAACTTGATCCAGTGTAACCCAGATCCATCTAACAACTTCAGTCAGTGAGCCGGATGTGGAAGCAGAGCCAGGATCAGGTGTCAGTCCTGGGAAATTCTCCTTGGCTCGTGCATCAAAACCCTGAACTTTACACAACTTGACATTTCCACAAAATGTGTGTTTAAACATTGAATCCCATACCCATATGACAGTTTGTATGGTTCATTAAATAATGACACTGTTATCTTCTCTAATAGTAATTTTCCCTCCTCTGCATGTCCACATTTTCTTGCTAACTCTTGGCGTCCACAGTTGTGAACCCCTGGTCATTAGGGGCATTACAAGGGAAGTGTTTGGAACCTGATATAAAGTATTTCCACTGCTAGAGCAGTGAAGCTCTCCTGGGTCTGATGTACTCCCTCATGCCACCAACATCTGTGGACAATGTCAATGTCTAGAGATGTTTGTGGTGTCTCTACAGGGTGGGTGGTGTCTTGCTGGCATCAAGTGGGTAGAGACCAGGGATGCTGCTAAACAACCTGTGATGCTCAGATCATTCACTCACAAAAGAATTCTTCAGCCTCTTGTCAGTAAAGCCATGGTTGGGACACCATGTCATAGAGAAATATCTAAGAGCATTGGTCCTTCTGGTAAAAGGTCAGTAGTGTGAGATAGCCTCACGCAATGGACAGTGACTAGAGTTGCTGTGCAGACAGACACCGTCAGGAACTGAGGCATCTATACACTCTAGTGTGCAGAGCTCAGCTTCATGGCCATGCCTCTGCCTGGATGCTCCCCATATTTTCTCTGTTCTGTCATCCTCATCCAGTTTGTCCTTCAAGATCCATCAGTCATCACCTTCTCACAAAGTCTTCCTTCCTGCAGAATGCACACATCATAAGAGCTTTGTTCATCCTTGAATTTCTATTGACCTTTACTTTCTATAGTAGAATGTCATTCTCAGTGGTATACCTCACCTCTTTCTTCAATTCTCTGTCTCACGTCTTCTCACTTAATGTGATAATTCCTTAAGGAAACTCATGAATTCTTTCATCAAAATACACCAAGTTTCTCCTAAGTTTTGTGCAGTGTAGATTCCAAGTTGACCTCAGATCATTTGCAGCAAATTACATATTTTTTGTAAAATTTTCCTCCTGCCCATTTTTTGGCCCTTTTTTCTATCCTGTCCTTTCTTTTCATTTCTGTTATCTTACAACGTTGTATATTTTCAAAAATTTTTGTTTTAAAATAGGGATATAGGAGCATTGTTCAGAAGGAAAATATTGAAAAATAGCTCCAATGAGAAGCACTGGCCCCCTGTCCATTCCTGTCCACGTCATGTTGTAGAACGCTTGTCTGCAGCTTCCTCACTGTGTCCCCCGGTATTGACATGTTCTAAATATCGTGTTTTACAGTTCTCCCCTGATTCATCTGTGAAAAATCTATGTTATATCCTGTGTTTACTGGATTCCAAGCCTTATCTTTCTTTGTCTACTCCTTCTTTTTTGTAGATCATATCATCTGATACCTTTGGAGAAAAACTCATTGGAATTAAAACTTTTGAAGATTTGCACATCTGAAATATCTTTATTTGTCTTCATGATTAAATGATAGTTGACTGCATGTAGAATTATATTCATATACAATTATTGATTGGAGCCTCTGAATTTTTGGTACCACTCCTGTGTCACCACGTCCTGTCTGGATTCAATTTTTATTCCCCATCCTTGGACACAATTTACTGTTTCTCTCTGAAAGAAAGTCCTTTCTTTAGGATGATGTTTCGAAAAGTCACAAAAATGTGCTTTGATGTGGGGAATGAGTGGGCTATTCACTTTCATAGTTTTCTTTTGTATAGAATTCTCTTGTAGAATTTCTTTGGTGGTTTTCTTTCTATCATGATCTTCCTCATTCTGGGACCTCATTACTTGGACCTTCTGGGTGGATGCTTTAATATTCTTTTCTTTTCCCTCACATTTGCTTATCTTTTCCACCTCCTTTGTTACCATTGTTCCACTATTTTATTTTGACTTCCAGGTCCTTTACTATTATTTTTTTCAGCTGTCATATTTTTATTTTCCCAGAGCTCTTTGTTGTACTTTGAATGTTTATTAAGGAATGAAGAGAATAAGACATTTTAGTAATATGGGCCTTTGGATTACCCATGATGGTTTCCTACAGGAGACAGCATCTTCCTGGGCCAGAGAACCTGGACCAATAACCAAAGAGTATGAGTCAATTCAGAACTTTCTTATTTTCCTGTCTCTCCCCTTCCCCTATGCCCTAGCAATGTGAGAAACTATGTTTAGTAGCTGGAAGAGAAAAAGTACAAGTAAAGGAGAGAAAGAAAGAAGGCTTAATTTTGAATCAAGATGGTCTTAATTATTATACAGTCCTGAACATTCTAATTTCTGAATGGAGACATTGAGCTTTATACCATAAGAAATGGTAGGCATTGAAGGTTTCTTTAAGTGAGGGTGTGACAGAACCAGAGCTTTGTGTTCAGAATATTGGCCCTGTCACAGAGAGTGAGATGGCTGCAGGGAGAAGATACTTGAGGAGGTGAGTCTAGGCAGAGCATGATAGGACTTGCCCAGGGGAGGAATGAGAGGCCTCAAGGGATAAAGGCAAGACTCTGCACGAGTCAATCCTTTGTACTTGGATGAACTCAATCTGTGAGTTTGAACCAGAGTTTCTTAAAATTAGTCATGTCTTCAACAATAAATATTCCAGGAGGCAAATCAAACACAGTTGACACCAGAGGTAGTTTGACTTTGAGGTGCCGACAGCTCTTGGGGGCATGTCCAGTGGGGATCGAAATACAGGGCCTGCTCCCATTACAGTCATCTTTTTGCTGCCTCATGGAGGGCTTGGCCTGTGAAGCCTATTTTTATGTGTTTGGTAAAATACACATAGCATAAAATTTATGATTGAACCATGGTTGGGTCTATAATTCGGTTGCATTAAGTGTATTCACAATGCAGCCACCAGTGTCCTTTTCCAGAAACTTGTCATAATCCCAAACAGTTACTAAACATCTAAACCTCTTCTTTGAGAAGACAAATAAACCTTCCAGCCCCAGGCTTTGGAGTTTACATTATCCCAACTCACACTCTTACACAGCAGCTCATGAAGCAAATTCTTCTGCTTGAGATCATAAGTTCATTAGCTTTACAGCTGTGAAACTCATGAGTGACTTGCAATTGCCAGGTATGAAGGACTATAAGTGACCAAAGAAAGATCTGAAGGTGATTTCTTTGGTGACACTGGGGGTTTTCTGTCTCTCATGGAGAGTCTGGTCCTCCTCCCTATTCACTGAGTGGCTGCCCCTGTAGGAGATGGAGGTGAGGAAATGGGGACTGCCTCAGTTCTATACGCAGACACTAATGTATTTCTCCTGGACTGGGGCCTGGGCATCACTTGCTTTGGAAATCCTCCTGATTAATTCTAACAGAGAGCCAAGGTTGAGGAAAGCTGGGTAGGACATTCTTCATCCCCACTGATGGTCAGTGGCGGGAACATCCTGTACCTTCCTGGAGACTAGTGAGGACTACGTGAGACAAATAGGTAAACTGTCCAGACCGTAAGGGTGCTCAATGCACAAACGCTCTCAGTGTCTTAGGAAAAATAATAATGGTTGATATTATTTGTTGCTTTACGTTATTAATTCATTCAATAAATTCTCACCACAACTCTGTGATATTAACATTATATCACAGAAAGATAAAGTGATAATAGAAGGATGTGTATGCCTGTCTGTGTGTGTGTCTTTTGTGCATGTTTCTAGGTGTGTCTGTGACTGTGTGTGTATCTGTGTGTATGTCTGTGTCTGTGTGCATGTCTAATTAGGTGTACGTGTCTGTGGGTTTCTGTGTGTGTGTGTGTAAAAATATGTATCTCTGTCTGTGTTGTTGAGTGTAAAATTAGTGTCTGTGAGGGGCCAGCCCGGTGACGCAGTGATTACGTTCATTCGTTCTGCTTTGGTGGCCCGGGGTTCACCGATTCCTATCCTAGGTGTGGGCCTAGCATCCCTTATCAAGCCAAGCTGTGGCAGACATCCCACATATAAAGTAGAGGAGGATGGGTATGGATATTAGCTCAGTGCTGATCTTCCTCAGCAAAAAGAGGAGGATTGGCAGCACATGTTAGCTCAGGGCTAATCTTCCTCAAAAAAACAATTAAAAATTAAAAAATAAAATTAATGTCTGTGAACAAAGGTTTATTTTAGAATGTGAGAGTCAAAGAGGACTTTACAAAGGAGGACGCAAGAAATGGACACTACACATAGTATGTCAGCTTTCCTGTGCAGGGAAGGATAGAGAGGCAAAAGGGGGCATGAGAGGTCTGGTACAAGGGTGAGACTCCCTACGATGCATAAGTGAATGGCAAATAGAGCACTAAGGCTGAGCATAGAATCCTTGGTGAGCAGATGGATGAGGTCAGAGGGCTGCCCGGGGACGGGGTCTTCAAAGTCCTTGTGCGCAACGCCAACAGTGAGACTGGCCCCTCCAGCAGTGACTCCAATCTGGGTTCTCAGGGCGTTGCAAGAGCTCGCTGCATCCTTGCATCCACCAAGCATAGTGTATAGACTGGATACATAATGTGTTTCACAGAATAAGGACTAATTTCAGGATATGTACTTCTAGATGTGATTAAAAATACACATTTATTGTAAAAGCACTGCTGATCATTGATAAGAGTAGATAACTGTCACCCTCCATTTCTAAATCAAGAGGTTGTGTAAAAATACCTACTATGAAAGATGTGAGAGTGACTTCAGAATTAATAATGTCCTCTTACTTGAAACATTTGGATACATGTGCCCACTAGTATTTCAGGGTTATCAAAGTGAGATCAGGGTCACATTTTGATTTGGGAGGATCACTGTGGTGCCAACGAGTCGATGTGTGGCTGGAAGGTATCTCAGAGCCCAGGAGATCATTTAGGAGACTTTTGAGAAAGCCGGGAAGGACTAGGACTGGACTGTGAGGATGGTTATGGGGATGGAAAGCAGGGGAAGCTCAGAGGCGATGCTGTGGCAGTGGAGGAGGCAGAATTTTGTGGGCTCTTAGACAGCAGGAGGGAGATGAACTAGAGTAAGCTACAAAACACCCCAAATATTCACATCCTAATCCCTGGTACTATGATGTTACTCTGCCTTGGCAGAAAAGGACTTTGCAGACGTGGAAAATGTTAAGGATTGCGAGATGGGGAGATTAACCCGAATTTCCTGGCGTCCTCTAAATGCAATCCCATAGATTTTGCATCAAGGAGACAGAGGAAAACTTTATACACTCAGAAAAAGAGAAAGCAAGGTGGCCTCACAGAGCAGAGATTGGAGTGATATGGACACAAGATGAGGTACAATGTCAGCCATCACAGCTGGAAGCACCTCGGAGGTTTTCAGCTCAACTTTCCACAGGGAGCATGGCCCTCCGGACACAGTGATTTTGGCAGAGTGGTACAGACTGTGGATTCCTGTCCTCCAAACTGTGAGAAAATAAGCAGCTTTAAGCCACCAAGTGTGTGGTAGTAGCCACGGGAAACTAACTCAGAGCCTATGATGCATCCACGTTTTCTGAGTCAGATGCCTCATTGGGTGGTGGTCCCATTTGCCAGGTTGTGGTGGCACATGGAAGGGGAGTAGGTTGTGGGCAGACAATGAGTTAAATTTTATATATTCCTTCAGAAATAACTGTGGAGTGCTTGAATAGAGTTGTCCAGATGGCAGCCGGAGGCTTGCGTCTGGACATCTTGGGAGAATGTGAGGGAGGAAGCATCAGCCTGAGGTGTTGGCGAGTGGCGCAGACATCGATGAGTCGTGGGAGTGTGCACAGTGAAAAAGAGTTAACTGAAGATTAAACCCCAGTGATTCACTACAATTGAGAGGTGGATGAAAACAAATTACACTGGACAGATCATAGGTTTGAAAGCACAGTGAAGGGGGAAAACCAGTGGGTGGTGATGAGGACTAAATATTACTGATGCTTCTGATTGGGAACCACCTGGCTGGGCAGACAGTTAGGCTACAAGTATCACTCAGTAAAGACCAGTAGCAGGGATGTTTTCATTGCCTTTTACCCTAACCATTCTTTTCACTCATGGCAACATAAATGGGAAACCTGTAAAGTAATGCAGGATGGCTCACAACAAATACTTCCTCTTCTGATCACAGGACCTCAGGCCGCCATGGGTAACTGCATGTTGGGTCTGAGAAATTTACTAGTGACAACACCCAATGGCAACTTCATGATGGAAACCACCCCACCTCGAGTCTAGAGGCTGTGGGATAATGACAAGACAAGTAGAGAAATGCAAGGCAAGTAATTTATTAAAGCAAGATGTTGAAACCTTTACATTTTCCAGGGAGGAGCAGGTGACCATTGAAAGACAGGGGTACTACTTTAGAAGATTCATGCACCACACTGCAACACTATTTTCCCCTGAAATAGAAAAAAAACGAGAAAGAAATGGGAGGTCAGTCATGCTTCTCCTAGAGATGACACATTAACATAGACCGTTCTTCACACCAAGATGTCAATAAAATTTCAACCAACAAAAGGCAAATGGAAGACACCAGGCAGGACCCTAGTGTGCAATAAACTAAATGGACTCAGATACAATTCAAGCAACCATGAAAGTCAGGAAAGAACCATTTCATAGTCCAGCAAACAAACCCTGAGGTGACCCGAGAGTAGGACTCAGGTTTCTATGGAAGGAGTGGGTGAAGGGTTGGACAGAGCAGTGCAGGTTTTCCTTTTTTTTTATGTCCTTGGACAGAAGACTCCAAAGGGGACACAGGGTTGAGACGTGGACGTCCTGAGAGAGAGGACGCCAGCAAAGAGGACTTGGGAAGTACTGCTTTCAGGAGATTCCCTGCTGTGTGGTGTGGAAATTCAACCTGATGGCACATGTATTTCCAACACTGAGAATCAAGCATCTGTGGGCATTTGCAGCTGAACCTCATGACCTAAATTCAGAGGTAGATGGGTTGAGAGATAGCTTTAAATATCTAATTTCTTGATAAAGACATAATTTCAGTGTTTTACCTTCACTAGTGGCCACAGGAGACATAAAAAGTGAGGTCTCTGCCACTGGCCATGATAAGGAGGAGAGTTGTGGGTGAGGAATAGAAAAGCGGACCGAGGTGCAAGGAGTGGGCCTCACCTCTGTAGAAGCCGGCAAGGACCCAGCCAGCACCGCCTCCATCCTGATGGAGGACAAGGTCTATTTCCCTCCCTCTCACCTGTCTCTTCATTCAACGGTTAACACTCCCCATGAGATTCCACAGGGACTGTGTCCCTGGGTGAGGGAACTCGCCCTCAGGAAAGCTTCCAGGCAGGGAGGCAGCAGTGCTTTTACCCTTCAACATCACTACATGGGGCCCCAAGTGTCCTCCTCCACAGGACACTATGAGCAACGTGGTACCCAGAGAGGTGACCTGAGAAAGAGGAAGATGGCCAGGTCGTTGTGCAGCCTTGGTATAGTGCAGTAGGTATAATCTTATCATGCACCCTGTGGGCACTGGGTCACCCTATCAGATGTGAACAGAGAGGCAGGTGCCTCTACCATCTGTCCCCTCAAGAGCAGCACCCTGACCTCCTTCCTCTCTGTTCATCTGAGGAGAAGTCTCTATGTACCGAGAAGAAAGAATTACCAAGGTCTCTGTGATTATATATCTGTCCCCAGCAGAGATCTCATTTATACATTGCTTCACTTGCATCGTGGCATCCTTGGCTTCTGGAGGTGCCTGATATTTGATAAGTTGTAGCTTGAAGAGAGAGTCAGGAAGGAGAAAGAAGCTTGCTATATCAGTAGCAACGGCTGGACAGGTGGCCGCATTGGCTGGAGCAGAAGAAAAAGAAATACAATTCGTGTTAAGGAAAGGCGATTTTTCCTCTGGCTCTTGATTTTAGAACTAGACATGAAACCCAGGGATTTTATATTTTCATCTTTTCATTGTGCTGATGATATTGTGAGACCCTCAAAGTCATGGTTTCCTCAAGGTCACACTGCATGCAGCAGAGCTAGGACTGGACACCAGGTTTCATGATGCCTAATTCTTTTTTTTTTTCAGGGTCCCAACACTCCTTTCCAAAACTACTCTTTTTTCCTTAAATTTACTTTTCCTAGATTGGGTTTTCCTTCTAATAGAGTAACACCTTACTTGTCTTAAATATTGGGCAGGAGGAGATTTTTTTTTTTTTTAAATATTTTATTTTTTTTCCTTTTTTTTCCCAAAGCCCCCCGCCGTTACATAGTTGTATATTCTTCGTTGTGGGTCCTTCTAGTTGTGGCATGTGGGACGCTGCCTCAGTGTGGTTTGATGAGCAGTGCCATGTCCGCGCCCAGGATTCGAACCCACGAAACACCGGGCCGCCTGCAGCGGAGCGCGCGAACTTAACCACTCAGCCACGGGGCCAGCCCCGGGAGGAGATTTTTAATAATAAAATTTCAAATAAATGTCAGGTTCAGAATCTTACTGGAGATCATAGAAGGAAGAGTAAATCTGGAGAAGAGGAAGTAAAGTATTTATACATTGGATGACCCCTTGAGACCAAATTAAAGAATAGGATTATGTCCTGGGATACAGACATAGCTACAAGGCTAAAAAAGGTAAATCTAATCACTTTGAACACATTTGGAGCTTGTACAGAAAGTTATGATTAGCCCTTTTTTTCTGCAGTGATGGTCAGAATTTCTCAGAGAGTTGGAAACTGTGGCCCGTTCCTGACCCCCTGGAATTGTGCTGAGACTTGAAGTAACCACTTTTCCTCATCTGGCTTCTCCAGCCCCCCAAGGTTTTGCAAGCAGCGTACAGCCTGAGACATATCCTACCTGGCTCTGATCTGTCCCCAGTTAGACATCCAACTATGCAGAGTATTTGGAGATGGTAAAAGCAGAGGCCAGAAAGGGAAAGAGGTGGATGTTTAGAAAGTCAGATGAAAGAGAAAGACTCTGTGAGAATAGGTCAGTATCAGGGGCATGATGACATGCAGAAGTATCGTTTAATAAATGGCTAGAACTAATCTAGAAAAATAGAAACTATAGCCCTAATGGCGGTGCTAGCTCTCCTCCAAGTCCTGGTGGTAATCCTAGACACATTGAGTGCTGCTTATTCACAGAGCCCACTTGAAGATTTGTTATTCAGAGATTCAGAGAACACTGGCTCTTCTTGAACCGAGAACTCTCCAAAACTCTTCCATTTGTAGCATTTTATGAATCTGAATCTATGAGTTTAAATGCTATGGACTCAACTGACACCTAAAACTCTCTGGAAGGAGAACGTTTGATAACTAGGAGATGTCAGATCGACACCTAAAACTGAACTCCTGACACACTTCATGCCACTCCATTGTCGTAGCTGCTGTCAGTGCTTCCTGTAAAACCTGATGACGTGAGGAGACTTGAGGACATTAAACATTTTGTTCGAGCTCGAAGTGCTGGTAAGTGGCAGAGCCATGATTCTCATCCAAATCTTATTAGGTTAGGCAGGTTCTCAAACACAGCTCACGGACAAGGAGTCAGGCTTCAGGTGGAAAACTCTTAAGTTTGCCTGCAATGATTTGTTGTAAAAGTTCCGAAGTATTAGGTTTTGAGAAAATGAGCCCCGGGCTTTTGGGGGCTAGTTCACAAGTCGAGGAAAAGGTTTGGATTTTGATCTGATCACCCCAATTAAGTTCATCTAGTTCAGACAAGGTTACTTACCACAGCCGGTTCAGGACTTATTAGAAATGATACTCACTCTCACAGCAGCAAAGGGCCAGAGTGACCAGCAGGACTGGCAGGAACAGCCTCATGGTTGTTTATTTGCTTTGAGCTTTCAGCTTTAGCGAATGATGAGCAGTTAGGAGCTGCACTCAGGAGCCTGGGGAGTCCAGGGCTATTTGTACCCGGAAAGCATCACTGGTTCTGCCCACCTAGCACGTGGCAGGTCACAAGGTCTGGCTTCCAGCCCTCCCTTTCTGACTCAGGGCTGATTTCATCACTCTGTGTCACTTTCCCCATGCCTCCATCCTTCCCAGGTGGGACAGACTCCAGGAGAGCAGCCCTGAGGGATTCTGCTCTGTCCTCCAGGGGAGTGTTCCGTCACCTCTAGAACTGTGTCCTGTGTACCTCCGAGCCTTTGCTCTTTGTATGTTTATGACAGTGCAGAGGCACAAGTATGTTGTGACACCAGGAGGGCAGATCAGGGGACTGGAAAGCTGCAGGCTGCACTTTGGTTATAGAGACAGGTTCCTAGGGAGACCCAATTTGACCACTCCTCTGCATGCTGATGGCTGACCTGCCTGGTTCAAGGACACACTGATCAAGTCTGAACAAGAATTATCCTCTCCCTTCCATAACCACCACCTTCACAGAGATATCTTAAAACACTGTGGAACACACCCCACCCTTGGAGAGCTTCCTCGAGGAGAACCTGCTTTATCTGTTCTCTCACTGGCTCATTCCAAGGCCAGAGACTTTGTGTCTGGTGGAGATGACAACAATGCAGAGGTTCATATCTTCAGTCCCCAAAGAGTAAGCCTACAATGATGACTAGCCACCCACCTGTCATCTTAGATTTATTGTGATGATTAAATGAACTCAATGCTCTTTTTTCCCCAGAAGTCCGGAGGTGTCAGGAGCCAGAGAAGCATCACAGGTGTTCTAGTTTCTCTGATCTTGGAATCCAGGCAGGGAAGATGATGGAATGAAGAGACAGGTGAACGTGGCAGGTGCCCATTTCCCCTCCCATGAGCTCAAGTCTTCCATTCAAATCGAGCTTTTCTACCAGGGTCAATTTCATTTCTAACGCAGGTGAAGGCAGCACCCAGCCAAGGCAATACAATCCCCACCTGCCATTCCACTCTTGTGCCCTCCTGCTCTGTGTGAGTAGGAAGCATTGTCTTTCATCAGAAATTACCTGCTTAAATGAAAGCATATTTGAGAGGACTCACAGTCCCGGACAGAGGTTTGCAGTCTCAATTGTACAATCAAATGACTTTGGAGCTTTTAGAAAATACCTATTCCCTGACTCCCTTCTCTGGAGATTTTGATTCAGTAGGCCTGAGGTGATGCCCAGGCACCTGTACTATTTAAACTCCACTGGTGATTCTGTGGGGTAGCAGAACTGAGAAGAACCGAGAAAGACCTTTATTACAAAGGAGCATGTTTACAAGTTGTTTTATCAGTGAGCACACTGCAAGGTTTGGATAAGACCCAGTGGAGGGCCACAGTGGCACCCACATCAATTACACAAGATGGTAGGGGCTACCTGTAGGCAGCTCTGCCTCCACCCCCAGGATCAGGAGACACGGTGGTGAGGAGCATGGAGAGCTATATTCAGATCGTTCATGGTCTCAGACCTTCAGACAATTACTCAGTTTCTCTAAGAGGACCCAGTTTTCTCATCCAGAAAAGATGGCTCATAAAAGTGCCCCATGATAGGTTTTGTAGGATGAATACGTGTGCATGTGTGTGTAGATTTAGCAGGGTCTGGCACATACTAATCTCTCAAAAAATCTTTACTGTTATCTTGTTCTCTTTGTCAAACCTCATGGGTTGTCACCAGTTCCTAGTTTAGGGCACTGATGAAAACAACATAATCACCACTTGTCAGAACACTAAGGAAACCTAGATACACCTTCTCTCTCTGAAATCTATGGAGGAGGAAGCCAGGCTTACGGTTTTAGTCTACAGACTCATGGGCACGACTTGGGTAGTGAAACCTCTCTGATGGCACGCTGAGCTGTCACAACATCTCCACATCTGCTGAACAGAGCTTGTGCTCGCACAGGCTCAGGTTCACAGTACATTTCATCAGGGAGGGACATATTTTGATTATTCTGAAAGCTCTTCACAACTGTTCAGGTTTTTTATACTTTTCATAGTTCATGCTTTTTCATGTCTGCCCTCCTTCTTGTCTAATGGACTATTTCAGTTCAATCTTCCCATCCTTGGGGGATTTGTCCCTAGCCCCGATGACTTGGTCAATGTCCCTTTTGTAGGCTTTTCTGGCGCATTGATGTTTTTTGACTCAATTATGGGGTTGAAGACTTACAAATGTATAATGAGTTTATGACAGTGCAGAGGCACAAGTATGTTGTGACACCAGGAGGGCAGATCAAGGGACTGGAAAGCTGCAGGCTGCACTTTGGTTACAGAGACAGGCTCCTATGGAGACCCAATTTGACCACTCCTCTGCTTGCTGATGGCTAACTGAGCCATCCTTGCACAGAGAAGAGGAGCAGCAAGCATTCCTTGCTAGAGATATACAGTTGTCCTCTTCCACATAGGTTCCTGTGTTGCAAATCCATCTGTAGCTAATAACAATAGAGGTAATAAAGGTAGTAGCAACATTTTTTCTTGCTAACTATGGCCAGGCACTGTGAAAACACAATTATTACATTGCCTTAAAAATTAATTATCATGTTAAATGACAAGACATTTTTATCATGTAAAATGAGAGAGTGAGAACCGAAGAAAAGGATGAGGCACATCACTAAGAATGAGATTCTATCATAGAAACTAAAGCCCTATAGAAATTCAAGGAGAGCAAAGACCTTATGATCTGTGCATTCTCCAGGAAGGAAGATTTTGTGATGAGGTTATGATTGACTTGGATCTTGAAGGGCAACCTGGATGAGGATGACAGGACAGAGAAAATATGGGGACTATCTGGGCAGAGGTTTGGCCACGAAGCTGAACTCCACACACTAGAGGATACAGATGCCCACACTCCTGCCGGTGTCTGTCTGCACTGGGACTCCACTCACGGTCCACTGTTTGAGGCTGCCTTGCACTACTGACCTTTCACCACAAGGGCAAATGCTTTTAGACATTTCTCTATGGCATGGTTTCCCAACCATGGCTTTACTGACATTGGAGGCTAAAGAATTCTTTTGTGAGCGAATGTCCTGAGCATTGCAGGTTGTTTAGCAGCATCTCTGGTCTCTACCCATTTGATGCCAATAGCAAACCACCCACCCTGTGGAAGCACCACAAACATCTCTAGGCATTAATGATGTCCACAGATGTGGGTGGGATGATGAAGTAAATCAGTCCTAGAAGAAAATCACCGCTCTAGCAGTGGAAATACTTTATGTCAGAACCTGCACACAGTATTTGTAATGCCCGTAAGAACCAGAGATTCACAACTGTGGATGCCTACACTTAGGAAGAAAATGTGGGCATGCAGTGGAGGGAAAATTACTAACAAATAGAGAAGATGTTTTTGTAGGTACCTAATGAACCATATGAACTGTCACAAGTGTATGGGATTAAGTATTTAACCACACATTTTATGGAAAGGTCAAGTTGTGCAAAGTTCACTGTTTTGGTGAATGAGCCAAGGGGAATTACCTGAGGCTGAACTGATCTTTCCCCATCAGCTTTGATTTGAGCTAACAAATCTGGCTCCCCGACACAAGTCGTTAGATGGATCCGGTTTATATTGGATCAAGGTAATGGCTACTTCTGCAGAACAGGGAGATTGAGTTGGCCCATCCCTGATGTTATGGGCTTCAACTTCCTCCTCTCCTCACCTGACCCCTCTCTGTTGTGACTCCAAAGTCCTCATCCGGGAACAGAAAGAACGTGGTGTTAGCACCAGGATGCACGCTGATGTCTGGTTTTAGTGTTGGGTTTGATTCTTGCCTTTACCAAAGATTCAAGCTTAAATGAGCCTCTCTCCCTAAACAGATAGAATAATAAAGCATGTGATATAATCAGTGAATTCTTTGTAAAAATTAAAAATCTGTCCTGAAACACAGTTACACAACAAGTAATTAAGCAGCTACATGTTGACTACTGTCCAACAAAGACCAGAGGTGCACAGACTGTGCCCTCAAGGAGCATGAATAGGGAGTAAAGGGCCTTGGGATTAGGTCCTGGGATGTCCAGACAGAGCTGCTCTCGGAGAGCCATGAGGTCCTGGGAAGGGCCATCCCAAGAGATTCAGGGGCCAGAAGAGAGCACAAGAAGTGGGCTGTCTTTGATGTGGCATTGGGAATGAATAAGGAGTTTCAATTCTGTGAGACTGAGACAAGGACAGTTGGGAAACGAAGCTCACTGAGAGGAAAGGCCACAAGCAGAAAACCGCCCAAAAATCCACCTGGAGTTCACCTAGTGCAGATGTGGGATAAGGTCCCAAGGATCCATCTGAGCCACAAAGTGAAGGTCCATAAGTCTCCAACTCAAGATATCAATAGTGTCAGGAGCAGTCTCTCGAATCAAAACACCCTGCCTCTTATCCAGGCTCTGCCTTCCACTAGCTGTGTGCCCTTGGTCAAGTTACTTGACCTCTCTTGTCCCATTGTCAGCAGCTGGGGAGAAATGATATGCTTACCTCGTGGGGAGGGAGACCACACATCTCAGTTGGCTCAGGAGAATCCTGATTTATGTTACTGTCCCAGCATTGCATCCATTTAGTGACCTCTTTCACCCTCCAAAGTACCCCAGTTTAGACAATGTTTCAACATCACTCTGCTCATTGGATTGCAGATGTGAAAATTAAAAGAGGTTTTCACCAGTGCTCTGCATCAAGTAAGTGGTATGTAATTGTTTGCCATTCATGTTTTATTGAGTTTTGAAAATGTGTAAACATAGATTGGTGGTGGGTATTGAGAGGATGACTAGGCCAACAGAATGTAGACTATGTTTGAGAAGAAGTGATATGTAAATTTTATCTCAATAAAACTCTTTTAAGAAGGAGTCAGAAAAATATCAAGTAAGCCTGGATCAAATACAGTGCTGTATTTTCAACTTAGGACTTTGACCTCAGATCTGAACACAATTATCTCTAGATCTTGTAGAGAATGTGAAGTAGAAGCAGAGACTTCACTGGTTTATGATGGTCCTAGCAGTCCTTCAAGGTTTATCATAACTTCTTTCTCATTTTTATAAAACTAATCTCTGGCAGCTGATGTGCAGATAGCACCTACTCTGTGCCCAGCCATGTTCTGAGGACTTATATGTTGTATCTCATTCAGGCCTCACAACGATCCTAGGACTATTCACATTGTACAAAGAGACATGGCTGTGAAATCGTCACAGCGGGCTGGATCCAAGGCAAGTAAGACACGTGGTAGAGGAATGGCCTGGATACTGTGAACAATGAATACCTCAGTGACAGCCATATGTCCCCTGCTCTTTTTGGATGGAATGCTCTCTCTCTCTATATTAAGTCCATCTGATCAAGTGTTTCATTTATGTTGACTTTCTGTCTGGATGATCTATCCGTTGACATAAGTGGAGTGTTGAGGTCCCCTACTATTATACATGGAAGCTGTTAAGCTCTCCCTTTACATCTGTTAATAGCTGCTTTAAAGATGTTGGTGCTCCTGTGTTAGGTGCATATATATTCATAGGTGTTATGTCTTCTTGGTGGAATGTCCCTTATATCATTATACACTGCTCCTCTTTGTTTCTCATTGTCTTTCTTATCTTGAAGTCTCCTTTGTCTAACATAAGTACGGCAACACCTGCTTCCTTTTGTTTGCCATTAACTTAGAATATCATCTTCCACCCCTTCACTCTCAGCCTATGTTTGTCTTTAGAGCTGAGTTGTGTTTCCTGGAGGCAGCATATTGTTGAGTCTTGTTTTCTAATCCATCCAGCTACTCTGTGTCTCTTGATTGGAGAATTCAATCCATTTACATTTACAGTGATTATTGATATATGTAGGCTTGATATTGCCATTTTATCTCATGCTTTCCGGTTGTGCCATATTTCTATTGTTTCTCTTCCTTTGTCTTTCTGAGTGCCATTTCATTTTGGTGGTTTTATGTGGAGGTTTTCTCAGTTTTCTCTTTTTTATGAATTGTAGCTCTGCTCTGATTCTTGGTTTAGTGGTTACCATGAGGTTTGTATAAAAGATACCAAAGATGAAATAGTCCATTTTCTCATAGGCTCTTATCTCCATTAACTTCAGCAGTTTCTTCCCATTCTGAGTTATTGTTGTCACAAATTATTCTGTTTTGTGTTGTGAGCTTGTGACTCATTTGAAGTATTTATAGTTACCTTTGATGCTTTTCTTCCCTTTATGTTTTAAGTTATAATTGAGTATTTGCTACCCTGTTCTAAAAGAGAGCTAGAGTTTTCTTATTTTGTCTATTTATCTCCTTTCTCAACGCTTTGTGTCTTACATCATATGCAAAAATTAACTCAACGTGCATTAAAGACTTAAATGTAAGACCCGAAATCATAAAGCTCCTACAAGATAATATAGGCAGTACACTCTTTCACATCAGTCTCAGCAGCATCCTTCTGAATGCCATGTCTAGTCAGGCAAGCGAAACAAAAGAAACAAATGAACAAATGGGACTACATTTGACTGGCAAAGGAAACCATGAACAAAACAAAGACAACCCGCCAACTGGGAGAAAATATTTGCAAATCATTTATCCAACAAGGGGTTAATTTCCAAAATATACAAAGAACTCATACACATCAACAACAAAAAACCAAACAATCCGATCAAAAAGTGGGCAGAGGATATGAATGGACATTTTTCCAAAGAAGATTTACAGATGGTGATCAGACAAATGAAAAGATGTTCAATATCACTAATTATTGGAGAAAGGCAAATCAAAACCACCATGAGATTTCACCTTATAACTGTCAGAATGGCTATAATTACCAAGACAGAAACTAGCAAATGTTAGAGAGAATGTGGAGAAAAGGGAACCATAATATGCTACTGGTGGGAATGTAAAATGATGCAGCCACTATAGAAAACAGTATGGGGATTTCCTAAAAAATTAAAAATAGAAATACCATATGGTCCAGCTATCTCAAAGATCTTAAAATCAACAATTTAAAGAGACTTATGAATCCCTGTGTTCATTGCAGCATTATTCACAATAGCCAATATGTGGAAGCAACCCAAGTGCCCTGCTACAGAAAATTGAATAAAGAAGATTTGGTGTGTGTATATATATATATACATACACATAATGGAATAGTACTCAGCCATAAAACAGACAAAATTGTCCCAATTGCAACAACATGGATGGACTTTGAGGGTATGATGTTAAATAAAATAAGCCAAATGGAGAAAGACAAATATTGTATGATTTCACTCATATGTGGAAGATACATAACACATGGATAAAAAGAAAAGCTTAGGGGCTGGCACGGTGGCCTGGTGGTTAAGTTCATTCGTGCTGTGCAGCACGGGATTCAGCAGCCTGGTGTTCACAGGTTCAGATTCTGGGCATGAACCGTGTACCACACGTCAAGCCACGCTGCGGTAGCATCCCACCTACAATAGAGGGAGATTGGCAGAGATGTTTGCTCAGTGACAATCTTCCTCAGCGAAAAAGAGGAAGATTGGCAACAGATGTTAGCTCAGGGCCAATCTTCCTCACAAAAAAAAGAATAGGGAAAAGATTAGTGGTTACCGAAGGGGAAGGTGGCTCAGGGTTGGGTGAAAGGAGAAAAGGGAAGCATATGTATGGTGATGGATAAAAATTAGACTGCTGGTGGTGAGCTCAATGCGGGCTATACAGGAATTGATGAATAATAATGTATACCCACAATTATACAATGTTGTAAACCTTCATGATTTCAATAAAATAATTGGAAAAAAATGTCCCCAAGAGCAGAGCATTTCCTAAACTTTCTGTCCTGAGTAACTACCTTCCCACCAGACTTCTAGACTTTGGCAGGATCTTAAGGAAGAAGAGGTTTGCCTCCAAACAACATGCCTGACGTTAAAGTCCTAGCAGACCTGGAGGTCAGGTCTAGAACCAGTTTTACAGAATGAGTAGGAAAAAAAGGAAATGAGGTGTCTCACTCCAAATACTGTGGGGCTGATATCAGTAACTCATAATTTTCTTTTTACTGTGCTTTGTGGTGAGGAAGATTGGCAACAGATGTTAGCCAGTCTTTTTTTTTCTACCCAAAGCCCCAGTACACGGTTGTCTGTCCCATTTGTAGGTCATTCTAGTTCTTCTATGTGGGATTCCCCCACAACATAGCTTGATGAGTGCTGTGTAGGTCCACACCCAGGATCTGAACTTGGGAACCCCAGGCCGCCAAACTGGAGCACGGGAACTTAACCACTCACCCATGGGATCAGCCCCTCGGTAACTTACAATTTAAAAAACTTTAGACCATCTGAATTTCAAAATCATTATTTTACAGGCTTTTGTGCCAATGCCTGAGTCACTGAGAAAAACTGACTCTCACTGAATGTTATTACTTTTATTAAATATGGCAAGGCCTCAAATGACCAAAGTATTAGTGTCAGTATATCTCAGGGCTTCTATGAGCCTGAGGACACAGTCATTAATTCTCCCTGAAGACACAAGTTCATTCCAGGTAAAATCTGAATCATTTAACTTTGCACCACGGTTTGTCATAGAAGGTGATCAATAAATGTGCACAAATACTAAAACTGAAGTCCATTTCACTCCTTTAGTTTCTGACCTTAATATGGGGATCTGAGTCAAAGCTCCTTTTGGGAAGAGAAAGAATCAGGCTGGCAGCACCACCATCCTGACTTTTGGGTTTCTCCTATTTCTCTCTGTAAGTGCTGGCTTGAAAAGAGTCTTTTTTGGGCCTTGTTACCGTTTTTGGATTCACCAGAGAATAATCATCAACAGTTGCAGAGAAGAAACATGCAGGCAAAGAACATACAACTTCTTTATTGTGGGAACCGTGTGCATCATGTGGGTGGGATTCTTTTTGCTGAATAAGAAACCTCTGAAGGGTCTAGATTCCCAGCAAGTGACAGGGCAGGTTGATAACAACTAGGGCTCTAGGTAGAGTCCCCATTAAGTCCTGATGACAAAAACATTATCCTATTTCATTACTAAAGTCCTTCACTTGCCTTTGGGATGAAAATTGCCAGCCAGCGTCAACTGCGCGAAAGTACACACATGAGAACATAAGTTTCTCTGTTTCTAGCATCTTGCTAAATCAGTTTTGTTCTTGGCAAGTTATCCTCCAGTGAAGGACGGAAACAGAGTCACAAGTAATCCAGAGAGCAAATAATGCATTCATGGGTAATTACTCATTCATGGGTATTGACTCATTTCTCTGGCTCTCATCCATTTCTTTTTTCTTTAACCTAAGCCAACCCTGTTTCTCTAGTTCCTATGACCTTCATATCATCCCTGCTAGAACTGATGTGGGTTTCTATCCTATGAGGCTGTCCTATCCCTCTCTTGGTACCAAGAGGAACAAGTTCAATACCTTGGCCAAGTACCATCTGTTCTCAGGCTTCTGTATTTGCTGTTCCCTCTGCTTAGACCACTCTTCCCGACATCTTCCCCTGGATATCATTGTTCACTCATCCAAGCTTCAAAGTCCATCCCCCTATAACTTTGCCTGGACCTCTATGCAGGATGCTGACCCTGGGGGTTGTGTTGCTTTTCCTTACACAGTCACTGTCCGATATCACTCACTCACTGGTAGGCTTGCTTGTTGCCTCACTGGTAAGAGGTAAGCTCCACAGAGCAAGGTCCTCCTCTAACGTGTTCCTACAACTGAATCTGTGGCATAGAGCACAGGGACCTGTCACAGGAGAAGCTCATGGTTATTGCTGAATGATGGAACCTCCCATTTGTTCATGATTACCCAGATTTAAGCCCTGTGATAAGCTCTTTATATGGAGTGTCTGTCTTCCTTATAAAACCATTTATGGTACCGTTTCTGGCCATTTTACAAATGAGGAAAAGGAAGCTTGGAGTGACCACTGCTTTAACTTGCCCGAAGACACTTCATGATTAGGTATTGGATCCAAGATTCAAACCTACGCCTGCATGAGCCCAGATCCCATCACCCTCCACAATTCAGCATGGCTTCCCCTAAGCAATCACCTGTTCTACTTCACATCATCCTGTGACTCGGTGGGAGAAAAATCTTAAAAAGATAACAAAAATAAAGCAAAGTTAATTCATTGTTTTCTAATTGATGAATTTAGGAAATAGAGTTAAGTAAGTGAGAGATTCTTTCCAAAAACAACCTTCAGAGTGCTGAGACATTATTGCCGAAACGTCAAGCACTTGAGTGAAAAGTGTCCATGGGTGAGGGAAGTCTGCCTCCTGGAGGAGGTATCTGGTCTTGCAACGAGCCCAAGTACTTGGTAAACTAGCAGGAACAGACTCACATGACATGAAGTTTTTGTACCTTGAAGAAGAAGGAGAAATGCAAGAGAAAGAAGTGGAGGAAGAAGAGGAGGAGGAGGACAAGGAGGAGAGAATGATGACCACAGTAATACTTAAAAAAACACACCAGGATGACAACACAGGTTCATGATGGTGTAATTTGCTTTTTTACTTAGAAAGGACTTTTACATTAATTTTACCTAAAGTTTTGTATTGTTATTGCACTTCTCAAGTTGTTTGGGGTCTAGAAAGCGCCACCACCTTGGTTTCTACAAAAAGCACAGGCTGGCTGGGTTCTGGTTGATTCTCACTGTCGTTTCCAGGCCCAATGCCAAGTTTATCATCTGACACATTTCCTCATTTATGGGAGGGATTAAAGTGGTGACCAGGAGAATAAAAGGAGGAGGTCTGGGTACTCCCCACCAGAGTGAGTCCCTTCATCCCTGCCACGTCAGAGACCAGCGAACAACAGCTGCTTCCATCATGAAGCTGGTGACAGTCCTCATGCTGGTGGCCTTCCCACTTTACTGCTATGCAGGTGAGTACTGACAAGGAGGGCAGACCTTGGGCTTAAGGTTGTCATCAAGTTCCCTGTGGAAGAATTCCTGGTCCCCAAACCCCAGTACAAAACAGCCCGGTATAATGTGTCTGGGTGTACTAGGCCAAAAGATTATCATTAATTCTACAAAGCTAAAGTAGATCCCTCACTGGCTTTTCCTCTACCATGGAGCAGCATGTAGCATCTCATGCTATTCAGAGCATGTCCCCATCATCACAGGTTCCATGAAAACCAGGGTGAGTCTTAGGTTTGAATATTAGACTTAGGTATTTCAGTGGGAGGAGGGAAAGACATGCTTTTCTGGCCCCCTGACATTGGCTCTAGCTGGGTTTCCTGAAAGAGGCACTCATGGAGATTCTTTCAATGTGGAAAGAAATGGGAAACCTCCCAGGAGAAAAGGCTCAGAGTACATCAGTAACCCAGAGTCCCATACATGTATAACCCAGTGTCCCACACCAAATGTGGATCCACTCTTCACACTTTTGTGGAATAGATTTGAGCCTACTGGGATGTCCCTTACCTCCTAGTCTCTTCATGATCAACTCTGATTGGAGAGAGCTCACACCCTCTGAAGGTCTCCTTCTGGTAATGAAGATCCAGAGGGAGGAAAATGCCCTGGCAGCCAGAATCTGATCTTCACTAATAGATAAGCCACATGGTGTGCTTTGTTCAATTTACCAAACTCTTTTAATATCCTACCTCATTTGTTCCTGAATTACATGCAGAGGTGTTAAAGGTGATATGCTCTGTGGAAGATAAACAAACACATAGATAAAGAGAACAGATTAGTGGTTACCAGATGGGAAGGTTGTTGGGGGTGGGCGAAGGGCGTAGGGGTGCACATATGTACGGTGATGGATAAAAATTAGAGTATTGGTGGTTAGAATGAAGCTGTCTATACAGAAACTGATAAATAATAATGTACACCCGAATTTATACAATGCTATCAACCTTTATGAGTTCAATAAAATAATTGAGTGGGGAAGGTGATATGCTCAAGATCAACTAAATAGAAAGTTGCAGAGCCAAGGATGAAAATATGGCTATTGTGAGTGCAATACTAGAGCCCTTTTCCCTACACAACCTAAGTGGTGACAACAGATCAACCATGAACAAGAATTTATTTGAGCATTATTTTTTTTGCAGAAAATAATTAGTGTCAATAGAGCTAATGGACAGTATCCTAAAGTCAATACATCTATAATACTTGGAACTCCTACTTGCTGCTCTGATGATAAAAGTGAAGCATCACGTGACTCTGAACAAAGGAAGATGAGATAATGTTGAGTACGTGGTACTAAATCAGAGCATCTCATTTCTCGAGCATCCTCCTTAATCGTGGTTACAAAATATTGGGCTTCTTTGGGTTGGGGAGGCAGGAAGGTTGGGGAGGGTAGATATTTTACAGTTTAAAGGAAATCCCAGATCCTTAGTCTACTCTCCTAGGATTGAGAACTCAAGACCATTCACCATAATCTTTCTGAATGTATATTTCTACTGGAATGTAAGAATATGACAAACATCATAGTTATGCTCCAAAAGGGGTTCATACTTCCCTAATTGAGTCCATTTTTGCATGCTCTCATCCAGGATCTGGCTGCCAACTTCTTGAGGATGTGGTTGAAAAGACAATTACTGCTGAACTGTCTCCAGCTGAATATGTAGAAGCCGTTCAAGAGTTCATACCGGATGAAGCCACTGAGAAGGCTGCAATACAACTGAAGCAGTGTTATCTCAAACAGTCAAACGAAACTCTGAACGATTTCAGAACGATGATGGTAATTTCCGTTTTTCTGATGCACTTTTAACCCACTGGGTAGGGACAAGCAAGGTCCTAATTATGCCAAATCGATGGAGAACATGCCTCATTTTATCTCTGAATTTTGTTGTCTGAATTTTGTGAGTCTGATGACTTGGACATCAAGAAAGACATGAGGGTCCCAGTGTTGATTCTTCTCTCTCTTTGTGGAATTTTTAGCGAATGATAAAGGAAAAAGACAAAAGAGGGAAAAGATCACTCAGGAAAACTCTTACCTAATGCTCAGCTCCACAGTACACAAGCATATACACACTCATACACACACTCACACATGCACACATTTTCTATCAAAGTAAAACACATCTGATTGTCAAGAAGCCACTAACTTGTAGGAACGATCAGCAAAAAAGATCCCCTTCTTCATAGTTAGTGCTATTTCCAGCAATAACTTTCTTGGATTTCAGATGTGTGTGGACAAACCCAGGAAAACAAGGAGGAAGAATGTTTCTTTTTCAGAACTTTAACTTGTAAGAGAGAATTGAAAATCTAAGTGACCTCTCTGTGTTTGTTTTCCAGAATTCAATGTACAATAGTGCATACTGTGCACTATTTTAACTTTCCACAAGACCTTTGGCTCAGAGGACTACAGAGAATGGTCAGAAACCAACTGTCAACTGCTATAAACCACAATTTTACTTTCTTTTCTTGCTTTTGACCTAAAAACTGCAAGACAACTGTTGAAACCTCATTTACATTTTCATTTCAATAAAGTATCTGCAAAACTATGTTCTTTTTTTGTCACCTGATTAAAATGGAGGCTTGAGAGAGCCTCATAGATCGCATGTGTGTGCACACACACATATATTTGTTAAGATCTGATGTGTCAGGGATTGAAGAATCTGAAAAGCCTTTGTTCCTTCCCATCATTAGCTCAACCTTGATCCTATCTCTGGAAAAGTGACTTTCCTCCCTAATCACCCTGTCTCCCCCAGCACTGTCTCTGACACTCTCAGGCACTGAGGTTCTGCTGGTTAGGTCCTGATCAGGTTCCTGACCCACTGCAGGCTTCGTCTCCACTCTGAGCCCTGTGCTCCATGGTGAGGCTCCTCTCTCGGCTCTCTCTGTCCCTGACCCAAGTGTGCAGGGCTGGGGACAGAGCCAGCCAGGGAGGTGACTCGTGCAAAGCAGGAGTGAATCCTGTATTGGCTTTAAAATTTGATATATTGCATTACTTTGATTTTTTAAAATATTTTATTAAAATGTTATGTACCCTAATTACTGATGTTTTTGGGGCCCCCTTACATTGTGTGATGCCCCCATTCCTGTCCCTGCAAGTGGTAATGTGGTCCATTCTTTCATTCCCACAATGTTTTACACAGCAATAAATTTTGAGGGAAATGTGAGTGTCCTGTAGCAGTGTTCTGTAAGTGTTCTGTAGGAGCAAAGCAAGTGAGTTGTCGCTGATTCATAACTTTCTTTACAGTTTCAGTCCCCACAATCCTCTCACCAGGGATAAGTTAGTGCCACCCCTTCTGCTCACACCTTGGCAGGTTCCTCTTCCTTCCCAGGCTGTCCTCTCACACAGGAAGACCCTTGCCCCTTTCTCAGGACAATTCAGCTCCCACCAGGCCTGGCTCTTCCACCAGGCATAATATGTAAAGGGAAATAGGCACACAAGACCTTTAAAGTTCCATAACAATGTTACCATTTCTTTAAAAATATTAACCCAAAGTCACTATGGTAATAATGCATCTATACCAAAGAACCAGTGTGAGGTATATTCATCTTTAACCAATGAAGTTGAAAGATATAATATTTAATATATTATTTCAGAGAAGGGGTCAAAATATTTGACTCCCGAAACTCATAGTGAGACACTCCCATCCCTCTTCTCCAAAAAACCTCAGGATCTGTGACATCGTTAGGCCCAGGAAAATGGATCCTTTCCTGGGATGAAGATATTAAAGGATCCCACATGTTATACATACAAACACACACACTATTATTTATTAAGAACCCAAGGGCCATGCGCATTCTTGGTGCTTTCAGTGCATCCACACTGGGGAGGAAGGAGATGCTGGCTCTGTCTGTTCCCAAGAAATGGGGACCTCAGTACACTCTCTCTCTCTCTCTCAGACCCCAAGAGGAGAGGAAACAGAAGAGATTTGGATGCAAGCACTAAAGATGGACTATACTATATGCAGAAGATCATATCTGCTCAGAGATGGACCCTGGCCCATGTGATGAGGGGTGTGTGTGTTTTCCCAGGGAGGAGTGGAAGCTTTGATGGAGCAGTGGAAGACCCAGTGTGGGAGAATGAGAAGCACACAAATGGCTGAAGTCACTGAAATTCCCACTCTCTGTTATACTTGTCACCAGTTTAGTAGGGAGGGAAGGCCTCAGGATTCTGAGTAATGGCAGCACCAAGGAGGTACCTCCTCAGGAGAACAGAATCAAAAGTAAACCTCAACATCTGGCAAGCCCAGGAATGTCCCACCCCCTCTTCAGTCTCAGCACTTTGACCACTTTGGCATCCATCACCCTAGGGACATCACTGAGGTCCCCCAGGGGAGTGAGGGCACCTGTTTAGATGTTCATGTGTTTCCAGAGTGCACCACTTGTCTGGTGATAAAGGTGGAGAGTGTCTGTCAGAGGGGTTGGTGCCTACATTACTATGCAGAGTTGAAGTGAACAATGGTGGATTGTTTTGACAGCACCAGCAACTACCAGATGGTCAGGCAGATTGGAGTGTGAAAGAAATATTGGAGACGGGCACAAAAGGAAGCATCAGTGGCAGAATCCCTGTGCCCAGTGGCAGGCGGTTGAGGGTCCAAAACTATGAGGTGGGCTCTGAGGAACTTCCCATAGCCAAATATGTCACGTCCATGCAGTTGAAAATGGACCTTACCACCAGGTAGGGCAATGTAGTTGAAAGCTCCCAAAACTGCCTAAGGAATGAGCATTCCAGAAGAAGGGTTCAAAGTAGCTTGAGGGTGATGAGACGGTATGAAAAGGATTTGAGGTATAAGCAGTCCAGCCCATTGCATGCCTGAAGACCACTGGGAAACTCACACGGACCAGTGGAGTGTTGGCTCAGTGATGGGAGGAGGCACAAAAGACTCCAATGTGGGAAGTCAGTGTCATGGCAGAGTGCACTTGCCTGGGACTCTCTCCCCTCCAACATACAACAAAAAGGAGCAACCATATTCCAAAAGAATTATCCTATTAGCACAGGAATCCTCAGAGACCCACGCAGCCAAAGGATGGAGGGCAGAGAGGCTGGAGCCCCCCTCAGAGGAGCTGGAACGGGGTAAGAGAGAACTTCACTCCTTCCTCTAAAAACTGGGATTGCTGCCATGGGAGGCACTGTGAGGGAAAGAGTGGGGGAGGGGCTGCACATCCTCAGGATCAACCAGGACACCCTAGGGCCCCTGCAGCCTAGAGGGAAGCCCTCTAACAGGGCAAATGCTTGTGCATGGGGGTGACCCCATCAAGCCCAAACCCCAGGAGACCAGATAGCCAGAGCTGATTGGTAAACTGGGGTCCACGTGCAAGACAAAGTGCCCCCCCAACCCATGCTGTTCCTCGCCCTCTTGGCTGAAGGCAGAGGGTTCAGAATACGTGGCTGTCGACCCCCATCCAGTGTGGATAGGCTGTAACTGCAACTGCATAATATCACTATGTGGAAAAATCGTTCTTCTAGCATCAAACAATTCATAAAAGCTCCAGACCAGAAGGAAAACAATAAAAACACTGAACTATGTCCTGAGGACTTGGAAATAAGAAAACTAAGTGACAATGAATTCAGAATAGCTATCATCAAAAAACTAAATGAGATAAAAGAAAATATAGAGAAACAATACAACAAGTTCTGGAGTTACTTCACAAAAGAGATTGAAACTATAAAGATGAGTCAATCAGAAATACTAGAGACGGGGCTGGCTCCGTGGCCGAGTGGTTAAGTTCGCACACTCCACTGCGGCGGCCCAGGGTTCAGATCCTGGACGCGGACATGGCACCACTCGTCAGGCCATGTTGAGGTGGCATCCCACATCCCACAACTAGAAGGACCTGCAACTAAGATATACAACTGTGTACAGGGGGGTTTTGGGGAGATAAAGCAGAAAAGAAAAAAGATTGTCAACAGTTGTTAGGCCAGGTGCCAATCTTAAAAAAATAAAGAAATATTAGAGATGAAAAATACAATGGATCAGATAAAACAAAATACGGATTCCCTGAATGCCTGTGTGGACACCATAGAGGAGAAAATCAGCATAATCAAAGATAGACAGGCTGAATGGTTCCAGACAGAGGAAGAGAGAGAATTAAGACTAAAAAGGAACGAAGAAAACCTCTGAGAAATAGCCAACTCAATGAGAAAATGCAACATGAGAATTACAGGTATCCAAGAAGGTGAAGAAAAGGAGAAGGAAGTAGAAAGTGTGCTCAAAGAAATAATAGCAGAGAACAACCCAAATCGAGGGAATGAGAGAGATATGTGTGTGGAGGAAGTGTTCAGATCTCCTAGATATGTCAATGTAAAAAGACCTACTGCAAGGCATATAGTAGTAAAACTAGCAAAAATGAATGACGAAGAAAGAATACTCAGGGAAGTAAGGCAGGAGAAAATAACCTACAAAGGAACACCTGTCAGACTTTGTGTGTATTTCTCTGCAGAAACCTTACAAGCTAGGAGAGAGTGGAATGACATATTCAAAATTTTGAAAGATAAAAATCTTCAGCCAAGGATACTCTATCCAGCAAAAATATCCTTCAGATATGAGGGAGAAATTAAAACTTTCCCAGATAAACAGAAGCTAAGGGACTTCACAGCCTGAGCCCCCCCCCCCCCACCTCAAGAAATCCTCAAGGAGGCCCTCATACCTGAAAAAGAAAAAAAAGGAGAAATGGGTCATAAAACACAGAGTAAGGAGACAAATAGAATTAGAATAGGATAGTAAATATTCAACTATAGTATTAGGATAAAGGGAAGGAAAACACCAAAAACAAAGACAATCTTGTCACTTTAATGACAAACTCACAACACAAGTTGGAATAAGACATGAAAATAATAACTTAGGAGGGGAGGAGGAAATGGACTGAATCAGTTTAGGCTAAGGAAATAAGAGGGCACCAGAAAATGGACTATGTTATGCACAAGATTCTGAATACAAACTTCAGGGTAGCCACTAAACTGAAAAACAGAACAGAGCCACAAAAAATAAATAAGGAAAAAGCTAAGAAACACAGCATAAGAAATCGCAGAAGTCAATGGGTAGACCAAAACACACAGGACAAGAAAAAAAGGAAATGCAGGAAAACCAGAAAAAGAGTGACAGAATGACAGCATTAAGCCCTCATACATCAATAATCACCCTCAATATAAACGGATTGAACTCTCCAATAAAAAGACACAGAGTGGCAAGATGGATTAAAGAACAAGATCCAACAATTTGTTGCCTCCAGAATACACACCTCAGCTCCGATGACAAATACAGGCTCAGAGTGAAGGGGTGGAAGATGATACTCCGAGCTAATGGCAAACAAAAGAAAGCCAGTGTCACAATACTTATATCAGACAAAGTAGATTTCAAAATAAGGCAGGTAAAGAGAGATAAAGAGGGTCAGCATAGAATGATCAAAGGGACACTACATCAAGAAGAAATAATGATTATAAACATCTATGCACCCAACACAGGAGCACCAAAGTACATAAAGCAACTATTAACAAACCTAAAAGAAGATGTCAAAAATGACACAATAATAGTGGGGGACCACAACACCTCACTCACATCATTGGACAGATCATCCAGACAGAAAATCAATAACAGTGGAATTAAATGACAAGCTAAAACAGTTGGACTTAATAGACATATATAGAGCACTGCATTCAAAAACAGCAGAATACACATTCTTCTCAAGTGTGCATGGAACATTCTCAAGGATACACCATATGTTGGGAAACAAGGCAAGCCTCTGTAAATTAAAAAAAAATTGAAATAATAACAAGAATCTTCTCTGATCATAATGCTATAAAGCTAGAAAATGATTACAAGAAAAAAGCTGAGAAAGGGACCAAGATATGGAGACTAAACAACATGCTACTGAACAAGCAATGATCATTAAGAAATTAAAGAAGAAATCAAAAAATAACTGGAGACAAATGAAAATGATAGCATGCCATACCAACTCATATGGGATACAGCAAAAGCTGTAGTAAGAGGGAAATTCATCACAATACAGGCAAACCTTAACAAACAAGAAAAACCCCAAATAAGCAATCACAAATTACCCCTAACTGAATAAGAGAAAGGACAAACAAAGCCCAAAGTCAGCAGAAGGAGAGAAATAATAAAAATCAGAGCAGAAATAAACGCTCTTAAAACAAAAAAGGCAGTAGAAAGGATTGGTGAAACAAAGAGCTAGATCTTTGAGAAGATAAATAAAGTTGACAAACCCCTAGCCAGATTTACAAAGAAAAAAGGAGAGAAAGCTCAAATAAACAAAATCAGAAATGAAAGAGGAGAAATAACAACAGACTCCACAGAAATACAACGGGTTATAAGAGAATACTATGAAAAACTATATGCCAACCAAATGGATAACCTAGAGGAAATAGATAAATTCTTAGACTCTTACAATCTCCCGAAGCTAAGTCAAGAAGAAGCAGACAATCTGAATAGACCAATCACAAGGAAAGAGATTGGAACAGCAATCAAAAGTATCCCAAAGAATAAAACCCCAGGACCAGACGGCTTTCCTGGGGAATTCTACCAAACTTTCAGAGAAGATCTAACTAATACCTATACTTTTCAAGCTATTCCAAAAAATTAGGGAGGATGGAACACTTCCTAACACATTCTATGAGGCCAACATCACGCTGATACCAAAGCCTGAAAAGGACAGCATGAAAAAGGAGAACTACAGGCCAATATCGCTGATGAACATAGATGCAAAAATTCTCAACAAAATTTTGGAAACCCGAATTCAGCAATACATCCAAAGGATCATACATCATGATCAAGTGAGACTCATACCAGGGACACAGGGATGGTTCAACATCTGCAAATCAATCAATGTGATACACCACATCAACAAACTGAGGAATAAAAACCACATGATCATCTCAATAGATGCAGATTAAGCATTTGACAAGATCCAACAACCATTTATGATAAAAACTCTGAACAAAATGGGGATAGAAGGAAATTACCTCAACATAATAAAGGCAATACATGATAAACCCACAGTCAACATCATACTCAATGGGCAAAAACTGAGCACCATCCCCCTGGGGACAGGAATGAGACAAGGCTCCCCTCTATCATCACTCTTATTCAACATAGTACTGGAGATTTTGGCCAGAGCAATTAGGGAAGAGAAAGGAATCCAAATAGGGAGGGAAGAAGTGAAAGTCTTGCTGTTTGCAGATGACATGATCTTATATATAGAAAACCCCAAAGAATCCATCAGAAAAGTTTTAGAAATGATCAACAATGACAGCAAAGTTGCAGGGTATAAAATCAACTTACATAAATCAGCAGCATTTCCATACTTTAATAATGAACTAACAGAAAAAGAACTCAAGAACACAATACTGTTCACAATTGCAATAAAAAGAATAAAATACCTTGGGGTGAATTTGTCTAAGGAAGTGAAAGACCTATACAATGAAAACTACAAGGCTTTCCTGAAGGAAATTGATGAGGATGTAAAGAGAAGGAAAGACATTCCATGCATGTGGATTGGAAGAATAAACGTAGCTAAAGTGTCCATACTACCTAAAGCAATCCTCAAATTCAGCACAATCCCAATCAGAATCCCAATGACATTCTTCACAGAAATAGACCAAAGTATCCTAAAATTCATATGGGGCAAGAAAAGACCCAAAATTGCTAAAGCAATCCTGAGACAAAAGAACAAAGCTGGAGGCATCACAATCCCTGACTTCAAGACAAACTACAAAGCTACAGAAATCAAAACAGCATGGTACTGGTACAAAAACAGGTGCACAGATCAAGGGAACAGAATTGAAAGCCCAGAAATAAAACCACACACCTATGGACAGCTAATCTTTGACAAAGGAGCTGTGGGCCTTACAATGGAGAAAAGAAAGCCTTTTCAACAAATGGTGCTGGGAAAACTAGAAAGCCACATGTAAAAGAATGAAAATTGAGCATTCTTTTTCACCACTCACAAAAGTAAACTCAAATGGATCAAAGACTCAAAGGTAAGACCTGATATCTTAAGGCTTCTAGAAGAAAGTATAGGCAGTACACTCTTTGACATCAGTATTAGAAGGATCTTTTCAGACACCATGTCTTCTCAGACAAGAGAAACAATAGAAAGAATAAACAAATGGGACTTCATCAGACTAAAGAGCTTCTTCAAGGCAAGGGAAAACAGGATTGAAACAGAAAAACAACCCACTAATTGGGAAAAAATATTTGCAAGTCATATATGTGGCAAAGCATTAATCTCCATAATATGTAAAGAACTCACACAATGAACAACAAAAAATCAAACAACCCAATTGAAAAATGGGCAGGAGACACAATCAGACATTTCTCCAAAGAAGATATACTGATGGCCAATAGGCACATGTAAAGATGTTCACCATCACTGATCGTCAGGGAAATGCAAATCAAAACTACTCTAAGATACCACCTTACACCCATTAGAAAGGCAAAAATAACCAAAACTAAAAGTAACAAATGTTGGAGAGGTTGTGGAGAAAAAGAAACCCTCATACACTGCTGGTGGGAATGAAAACTGGTGCAGCCACTATGGAAAACAGTATGGAGATTTCTCAAAAAATTCAAAATAGAAATACCATATGACCCAGCCACCCCACTACTGGGTATCTATCCAAAGAACTTGAAGTCAGCAATTCCAAAAGTCCCATGCACCATTGTGGTCATTGCAGCATTATGTACAATAGCAAAGACGTGGAAGCAACCTAACTGCCCATCAACTGATGATTTGATAAAGAAGATATGGTGTATATATATACAATGGAATACTACTCAGCCATAAAAAAGAATAAAATTGTCCCATTCACAACAACATGGATAGACCTTGAGGGAATTATGTTAAGTGAAATAAACTAGATACAGGAAGACAATCTCTGTGTGACTCCACTCATATGAGGAAGTTAAACATGTAGACAAAGAGAACAGATCAGTGGCTACCAGGGGAAAGAGGTGCTAGGGCGTGGGCACAAAGGGTGAAGGGGTGCACCTAAAACACAACTGACAAACAATAATGTACAACTGAAATTTCACAAGATTGTAAGTTATCATAAACTCAATAAAAATTAACTTAAAAAAAAGACTCCAAGGTGGCTAAGGTGGGGAAAACAGAGAGATGTCAGTTTGCTTAGTGGGGTCATCACTAGTGACTTCTGACTTCCCCAGGGAAAAGCCCAATTAGTCAAGACACAAATGGGTAAAAACTGAACATACACAATACTCAGTGTCTTGGCTGATGGAGGAGATTACTTCCGTACATTGTTAGTGGAACACATATCCCATTGGGAAGTCCCCAGTGGGAGGAAAATCTCCTGTCATGGGCATGGATGGATCTGAGAATCTTAATTAAGGCTGGAGGAAGTGTTGTGGAATCAGAGGTCTGGAGCACTGCCTCAGTGCAAGGGACACTGGGGGTAAATGGATCCTGAGCCCAGCACGGATTGTGTGAGGAGATTCATGGAGAAAATGCACACTGACAAGGTTATCATTCCAGACACCGACCCTTAGCCTCAGGTGTTCATTGCTGGTCTATAGACCACTGAATGAGAGTGTAGGCCCAGTACTCTGAAATTACTCTGGGTAGAAAGTTCATGAAAGAAATAATGGCCGTTATTGTTCTGAATCTGAGGAGATAAATATACATCCAGTTTCATGAAGCCCAAAGAAGCCCATTTAGATGGACTGAAGAAATCTACACTGAGACGCATTATAATCAAATTGTCAAAATCAAAAACAAATAGAATTTTGAAACTGCCAGTTGAAAAGCAGCTCACTACGTACAAGGATGTCCCATCAGACTATAAGTAGGTGTTTCAACAGAAACCTTGCCAGCCAGAAGAGAGCGGGATGATTCAAAGTCCTGAATGAAAACACAGCCAACCAAGGATACCACACCAATCAAAACTATCCCTAAAAAAGGAAGGGAATTATTCAACAAGTCTATATTTAAGAAATTATCATAAGAAAATTAGAAACAATATGCAAAACCAATTTTGCTGCTGTGTACATATAATTTCAACAGCCATGTGATGAAAGAGTAGAAACACATTATTGGTCATATGGCTGAGGATGAGAAACTGTATGAGATGAACTGACAATTGACAAAGAAAAGGTTTAAAACCAACATGTAGGGCAGCTCTTTTGAAGCCCCTGCTTCAAAACACTCAGTTCTTTAAAGTGGTTCTTACAATAAAGTTTCAAATGCTTATGAAACAGAAAAGATAGATAAGACTTTCCTAGACAAACACAAGCTGACGGAATTCATCACCACTCAATCTATCTTACAAACAGTGCTAAAAAGAATTTTACCTATAGAAACAAGAAGATGCTAAACAGCAACATAAAAGCATTTGAAAGTATAAAAGTCATGGGTAAAGGTAAATTTATACACAAATACAGAATATTGTTATGATCTAATGATCACGTGTAAATCACTTTTAATTCTAGTATAAAATTTAAAAGTCAAAAGTATTAAAATTAAGTATAAATACATACAGGTAAGGGATACAAAGTGCAAAAAGAGGTAAAGTGTGATTTCCATAATATAAAGGGTGAGGAGATAGAAGGAAAAGTGCAGAGTTTAGATATGCAATCAAAACTAAGTTATAAGTTTCAAATAGACTGTTACAACTATAAAGTGCTTTAGTAAGCTTCATGGTAACCAGAAAGACATTACTTATAGAAGATTCAAAAAAGAAAAAGGGATCAAAGCAAATTGCTGCAGAAAAATCAATAAATCACAATGAATAACCACAGGAGAGGGCAATATGGACAATACAATGACAATCAGAGAGAAAACAATGAACATAATCGCCATGGTAATAAATTAGTTAACAATAATTACTTTTGATGCTAAATGGATTAAACTCTCCAGTCAAAAGACATAGTGTGGCTGATGGATTTTAAAAAAAAGAATCAAGCAAATGCTGTGTACAGGAACTTCATTTTGTATTTAAGGACACACACAGGCTGAAAGCAAAGGAATGGAAAAAGATATTCCATGCCAGTGGGAACCAAAAGAGAGCAGGATGGGTCATACTTATTTCAGATAAAATAGACTTTAAGCCAACAACTGTCATAAGAGACAAAGGTCACTATACAGTGATAAAAGGGTCATTTCAGGAATCCAGAAGTGATCCCCAAGGACCCAGTTATGTCTGAGGACTCGGTGGTGGGGTAGGTTCAGGACCATGAGATGAGAGTGACATCAGAATCATGGCAGAGTGAGCTATCCTTGTAAACGCTCTCCCCAAAAATACAATGAAAAGGCCATTCATATTCCAACAAAGGACATCTACACAACACAAAAGACATCTAAGAGAACCACGCAGCCATATGTCAGGAGGTGGAGAGGCTGGAGCACCCCCCACCAAGGAAGTGGAATGAGGCAAGAGAAAGCTTCTCTTCCACCCCAAAGGGCAGTGACCCAGGGATTGCATGTGGCTTCTGACAGGAAAGGGAAGAAGGGGTGGTGGCCCTCCCTGAAACACCATCGATGTCCAAGGTCCCTCACAGTCCAGTTGAAAACCCCACACAGGGGTGACTAGCTATCTCAGGGGTATCTTCATCAAGCTAACACCCCAGGAGGGCAGACAGTGAGGACAGAATGAGAAGCCCCCAAGAGCATGCAGGAGAAATTGTCTTTCCCCTCCACCTGCCACCCCAGTTCAGTGTCTGGGACCTGTGCTGTGGATTGTAGTGGTCTCAGAACATACAGCTCTTGACCTCCCAACCAGTGGCAACAAGTTGAAGAGGCAATCAAATTCTACCACATTGTGGAAGCACAAATTCACACCATCTAGCAGTATGAAAATATATGTTAAATATCCAGACCAGAAAAAAAGTCACAAGTACCCAAAAATCAATCCTGAAGACACAGAAATCTATAACCTAAATGACAAAGAATTCAAAATAGCTAATCATTAAAAACTCAATGAGTTAAAAGAAATGTAGATAGACAGTTCAATGATTTCAGGAGTTACTTCACCAAGAGATTGAAACTATAAAGAAGAAAGAATCAGAAGTATTGGAGATGAAAAACAAAATAGATGAGATCAAGAAGAATATGGATTCCCTGAACAGTGGACTGATATCAAGAAGGAACTAATCAGTAATATAGAGAACAGAACTATAGAAATGCTTCAGATGGAGGAGGAGAGAGAACTAACGCTGAAAAGAAATGAAGAAAGTCTCAGAGAAATATCTGACTATTCAGGGTCTTTTGTTCTTCCACATGAATTTTAGGATTCTTTGTTCTATTTCTCTGAAAAATGTTATTGAAAGTTTGAGAGGGATTGCATTGAATCAGTAGATTGCTTTAGAAAGTATGGATATTTTAACTATCTTAATTCTTTCAATCCAAAAGCACAGAATATCTTTCCATTTCTTTTTATATTCTTCAATTTCTTTCAAAAATGTTTTATAGTTTTCAGTGTACAGATCTTTCACCTCTTTGGTTAAGTTTATTGCTAGATATTTTATTCTTTTTTTTGCAAGTGTAAATGGGATTGTATTCTTAATTTCTCTTTCTACTACTTCGTTGTTAGTGTATGGAAACGCAACTGATTTTTGTATGTTGATTTTTTTTATCCTGCAACTTGACTGTATTCTTTCATTATTTATAAAAGTTTTTTTGTGGATTCTTTAGGGTTTTCTATATATAAAACCATGTCACCTACAAATAATGACAGTTTCACTTCTTCCTTTTCAATTTAGTTCCCTTTTCTTTCTTTGTCTTGTCTGATTGCTCTGGCTAAGACTTCCAATACTATGTTAAATGAGAGTGGTGAAAGTGGGCATCTTTGTCTGGTTCCTGTTCTTGGAGGGGTAGCTTTCAGTTTTTCTCCATTGAGAAGGTTATTAGCTGTGTGTTTGTCATATATAGCCTTTATTATCTTGAGGTACTTTCTTTCTATACCCATTTTATTCAGAGTTTTTTGTCATAAATGGATGCTACATCTTGTCAAATGTTTTCTCTGCATCTATTGAGATGATCATGTGATTTTTTATTCTTCATGTTGTTAATATGGTGTGTCCCGTTGATTAATTTGTGGATGTTGAGCCATCCCTGCATCCCTGGAATAAATCCCACTTGATCATAGTGGATGATCTTTTTAATGTATTGTACTCGATTTGCTAGCATTTTGTTGAGGATTTTTGCATCAATCTTCATCAGTAATATTAGCCTGTATAATTCTTTTTTTTGTGTTGTCCTTGTCAGGCTTTGGTATCAGGGTAATGTTGGCTTCATTAGGAAGTTAGGAAGGCTCCTATCCTCTTCAATTTTTTCAGAGAGTTTGGGAAGGATAGTTATTAAATCTTCTTTGAATGTTTTGTAGAATTCACCAGAGAAGCCATTTGGTCCTGGACTTTTATTTTTTTGGGAGATTTTTGATTACTGTTTTGATTTCCTTACTGGTGATTTGTTTGCTCAAATTCTCTACCTCTTCTTGATTCTTTTCTGTAAGGTTGTATGATTCTAAGAATTTATCCACTTCTTCTAGATTGTCCAATTTGTTGGCATATAGCTTTTTGTAGTATTTTCTTATAATCTTTTGTATTTCTGAGGTGTCCATTGTAATTTCTCCTTTTTCATTTCTGATTTTATTAATTTGAGACTTCCCTCTTTTTTTTTCTTGGTGAGTCTAGCTAAAGTTTTGTCAATTTTCTTTTCATAGAACTAGCTCTTTGTTGCACTGACTTTTTGCTAGTCTCTATTTCATTTATTTCTGCTCTTATTTTTATTATTTCCTTCTACTTATTTTGGGCTTTGTTTGTTCTTATTTTTTCAGTTCCTTTGGATGCACTTAAATCGTTTATTTGAGATTTTTCTTGTTTATTGAGATAGGCCTGTATTGCTATAAACTTCCCTCTTAGAACCACTTTTCCTGTATCCCATAGATTTTGGCATGTTGTATTTTCATTTTCCTTTGTCTCCAGGTATTGTTTTGTTTCTCCTTTGATGTCTCATTGACCCAATCATTGTTCAGTGGCAGTTTGTTTAATCTCCACATATTTGTGGCTTTTCTTATTTTCTTCCCATAGTTGATTTCTAGTTTCATATATTTGTGGTCAAAAAAGATGGTTGGTATTACTTTGATATTCTTAAATTTATTGAGACTTGTTTTGTCGCCTAATATGTGATCAATCCTGGAGAATGTTTTGTGTGCATTTGAAAATAATGTGTATTCTGCAGTTTTTGGACGGAATGTTCTATGTATACCTACTAAATCCATCTGGCCTAATGTACCTTTTAAGGCCAACGTTTCTTTATTGATCTTCTGTTTGGATGGTCTATCCATTGGTGTAAGTGGAGTGTTAAAGTCCCCTACTATTATTTTCTTACTGTCTATTTCTCCTTTTATGTCTGTTAATAATTGGTTTATATATTTAGGTGCTCCTGTGTTGGGGGCATAGATATTTACAAGTGTAAGATCCTCTTGTTGGATTGCTCCTTTCATCGTTATGTAGTGCCCTTCTTTGTCTCTTGTTACAGTTTTTGTTTTAAAGTCTCTTTTGTCTAAGTATTGCTAACTCAGTTTTCTTTCCCTTGTCATTTGCATGGAGTGTCTTTTTCCATCCCTTCACTTTCAGTTTGTGAGTGTCTTTAGGTCTGAAGTGTGTCTCTTGTAGGCAGCATATATATATATGGGTCTTGTTTTTCTTCAGTCGGCTACCTTATGTCTTTTGATTGGAGTGTTTAGTTCATTGACATTTAAAGTAGCTATTGATAAGTATGTATGTATTGCCACTTTGTTACTATTTTTCTAGATGTTTTAATAATTCTTCTCTGCTCCTTTCTTCTCTTACTCTCTTCCATTGTGATTTGATGACTTTCATTAGTATAATGTCCAGGTTCCTTTCTCTTAGTTATTTGTGTATTTATTATAGGTTTCTGGTTTGTGATTACCATGAGGTTTATATGTAGCAACCTACATATATAGCAATCTATATTGAGTTGAGGGTCTCTTTAGTTTGACCTCTTTCTAAAAGCTCTACTCTTTTACTCCTCTCCTCCTACATTTTATGTTTTCAATATCATATATAACCTGTTATTTTGTGTGTGTGTATCCATTATCCTCTTATCATTGAAGTAGGTAATTTGAATACTTTTGTCTTTTGACCTTCATATTATCTTCATAGGTGGTTGATCTGCTACCTTTACTGTATTTTTGCCTTTACCAGTGGTTTTATTGCCTTTTTAAAAATAATTTTCTTATTCATATTTGTGGTATTTTCTTTCTCACTTAAATAAGTCCCTTAACATTTCTTGTAAAACTAGTTTCTTGGTGACAAAGTCCTTTAATTTTGCTTGTCTGAGAAACTTTTTATCTCTCCTTCCATTCTGAATGATGTTAATTGCATTGTAATCAGATTTTTAACCATGCCATTTTAAGGCTTCTGTAATTTTCAGTTATTGTTTTCACTGACGCTTTTGCAAATATGTTTCATCTTCAGTGAGATTCATGATAAGGACTCTGACATTTACTCTAGAATACAGTTTTTTGATAAACTTTCAGATCATAAAACTGAATGGGGTAACAAATTATAGAACTCTAATGGATAAACTAATGGCTTCATAAAACTGCTAACAAAAGATCAAGAACAAATATTAATTACTTGGGACTACATGAACTGAGCAGGATGCCCTAATGTTTGTTTTTCCAGATTTAAAGAAATCTTTTGTCTTAAGCTATCAATAATTCGGTAAGATATACTTTTATGAACAAAGATGAAACATTTTCTTTTTCCTTCTACCTGATCCCTCCAGAATTCAGAAACTCCCAGTGAGGAGTATTCTTATTTTCATTTAGTCAGGCCATGATTTTAATATAAATAAATTAGTTTTACTGTCATTATTTTGGGGGAAAAATTGAATGTAATTTTGGAGAGAAAAAATTATGTTTGCACCTTTGCGGATATTAGATTCTAGTTTTCTGCTGGTGTGACCAACTATATTAAATTTCTAATGTCATATACTCGTCTATCATCAACATGTTAAGGAAGCTTTATTGGATTCTAATCTAAAGAATCCTGTTGGTCACAGTCTAGAGCCTGGTGATTGGGTATTCTGGAAGCATCATCAGAGGAAGAAAGTCCTCAAGCACCATTGGAAAGCACCTTACCAAGGGCTCCTAACCACTGACACTGCTGTAGAACTTGAAGGCATTTAATGTTGGAGATATGTCTCACAGCTCAAGAAGGCTCTTCTTGACTTCTGGTCCTGCACAAATTCTGGAGGCTTCCAAATCAAATTGACTAGGAAGAGAAGCAACCAACATCTGAGACAGAGTGCTTTCCCCAGATGGTCTGACCAGGCCTGTGCCCCATTTACTTAATGTTGCTTCTTACCTTATTTTCTCCCTCTCTTTCTTGGAAAGACAATGATCTGACTGTTGGGTTTATCATCAGAAGCCTTGTTCTGAACATGAATCTAGAGAATCTTTTAGTACATTTACCAATATCTCTGCCATTCCTCCTCTAATTCCATGTGCTAAGAACTCCTTGCCTAAACAATCAAATCCTTGGTTTAGTCAATTTCATTATAATGACTATGATTTGTGCTCCCTTAGGGTATATTTTCATTTGTACTTGGCAGAAAGACCTATGTGGAACACGTTGTTTAAATCCCTATACAAACTAGAGGTCATTTTGCAATTGGGTTATTGGTTACCCTTATTTCAATATATGATTGATCAGAAACTCAGCATTGGGCATCACCTTTGAATCTACCTCACAGACTAAAATGTGAAACTGGTTGCACACATAGTCAAGGGTGTTTAATGCCTGAGGGTATCAACCTCAGCAAAGCTACCAATCTTAGAAAAACAATTTTTCCTGGAGTAGGCACTGCTGTGAATGAATATATGATCAGAAACATCTAATACCCTGGGGGATATTGCTAAATCTGTCACTAAAGCAATACCTGTCCCCTTCTCCATCTTTGGATTCTCTTGCATCAGTCGTATTAGAAAATAGAATTACTCTTGATTATCTTCTAGCTGAACAAGGTGAGGCTTTTCTGTAATAAACACCTCTGATGAAGTAAAAACTCAACTAGACAGAATCTGAGCACAGGCCAAATGTTTAACGCTGTCTCCACTGACCCCCATGGTTCTTTGATCTCCTTAGCTTGGGAATTGCCACCTGGTTCAGATCTCTTCTCAAAATTTGGACTTAACATTTTGTTTATTATAGAGATTCTCACTGTTGTAAAACTTTGAGTCTTCTGCACAGCTCAATTCTATAAAAGTACCATTGGGTTAATGGTCACTGAGTACTTTGAAATGATTGCTAAGGCTTATGAGCCTTCACCTGAGGAACTTTGAGATGGTAAGCCTGCTCTATTTTCTCATTCTTGTTGCTCAAATGTGGCCTAAGGCTCTTAAGGAAACCACTTTCCCTCTTGCCTGGGACATGACATATTGGGAATGAGTCTTCCTGGTGATGCAGGACCAAAAATTCTTTGATGGCTGATCAGCAATACTTTCCAATAGTTGATCATCAATGCTTTCAAATAGTTGATCAGTGATGCTTTCAAAGAAAGATCATGATCTAAAGGGGAAAATGTCAAAATTGACAATAATGGAGTCATTTTAAAATGAAGTCAGAGCTACCTTTCCAGCAAAACTGTCTTTCTGACTTGAACCTTGGACAGGGCCAAACCTTTGGACTGGACCAAAATGGAAATTGTTTTATAAGCACTTGCTTGAGAAATCAGCAGAAGAACAGACATCCTGGTAACAAAGACTGAAGTTTTCGGACTTTCAAAAGATAAAATCAATAGTCAATCAATGTTTAGCCAAGACTAGCTCTCTGCCTCCAATGCCAATTAAAATGCTTTGTAATAGAACCTCCTTTCTTTACCTTTAAAAGCCCCTGACTTTTATTCCCCAGAGGAACACTGTTTGGGTTTATACCTGAATCTATGCTCCCAGAATTGCAATACTTTTATCCCAAATAAATGCTTTGCCTCTTAAACTGGTTTCTGATTGTAAAGTTTGACACCACTGTAAAGCTTTACCCCTGCTTGTCTTTGAGTCTCTGCCAAACACAAGTAATGGTGGCTGATTCCCTGGCTATAGTAAGCTCTGATTTAAAAGGGACTCTGGAGGAGTGGCTGGCCTTCTTCAGCACTGGAAATCAGAGCATTAGGCTAAGATTTTACCTCTGGCTTTTGCCTCTAATCCCTGCCCACCCACCTATCCTCATTGAGTTGCCCTGGGTGTGGAGTTCCTTTTGGCTAGTGACAACCTCGCCTCTTTCTCTTCATCTGAGGAAGATAAAGTCAGAATGTGACTGTTTTTGAGAATAACTTTACTATAGGGCTGACTTTGAATCTGCTGTAATTTTTTTTACTGAGGTCACATTGGTTTAAACCAATTTTGGTGTAAATTTCAGGTTCACATCATTATATTTCAGCTTCTATATAGACTGCATCATGTTCACCATCACAAGTCTAGTTTCCATCTGTCACTATACATATGTGCCCCTTTACCCCTTTCATCCCCCCTCCACCCCCTTCTCCTCTGGTAACCACCAATCTGTTCTCTTTATCTATGTGTTTATTTGTTTATCTTCCACATATGAGTGATATAACATGGTATTTGTCTTCTTCCATCTGACTTATTTTGCTTAGCATAACACCCTCAAAGTCCATCCCTGTTGTCAAAAATGGCATGATTTCATCTTTGTTATGGCTGAGTAGTATTCTGTTGTACATATATATATATGGCACATCCTCTTTATCAATTGGTGGCACTTGGTTGCTTCCAAGTCTTGGCTGTTGTGAATAATGCTGCAATGAACATAGGAATACAAATATCTTTTCAAATTAGTGTTTTAATGTTCTTTGGATAAATACCCAGAAGTGGAATCATTGGATCATATGATATTTCTATTTTTACCTTTTTGAGGAATCTCTGTACTACTTCCACAGTAGCTGCACAAGTTTGCATTCCCACCAGCAGTGTATGAGAGTTTCCTTCCCTCCACATCCTCTCCAACACTTGTTATTTCTTGTCTTGTCAATTATAGCCATTCTGATGGGTGTAAGGTGATATCTCACTGTAGTTTTGATTTTCATTTCCCCAATAATTAGTGATGTTCAACATCTTTTCGCGTGCCTGTTGCCCATCTGTATATCTTCTTCAAAAAAATGTCTGTTCATATCCTCTGCCCATTTTTTACTGTAATTTTTTAAATTGAGTTCATCATAGTTTGCATCAAAGTGAGATTTCAGTTGTACATTATTTCTTTACTGTCACCAAATAAGTGTTCCCCTTCACTCCCTCTGCCCCCTTTCCCCTGGTAACCACTTCACTGTGTTGTTTGTCCCTGTGTCTGTTCATATTCCACATAGGAGTGAAATCATCTGGTGTTTGTCTTTCTCAGTCTGGCTTATTTCACTTAGCATAATTCCCTCCAGGTCCTTCTATGTTGTTGCAAATGGGGTGAATTTGTCCTTTTTTATGGCTGAGTACTATTCCATTGTATATATATACCACATCTTCTTTATCCAATCATCAGTCGATGGGCACTTGGATTGTTTCCATGTCTTGGCTATTGTGAATAGTGCTGCAATGAACATAGGGGTGCATATGTTACTTTGCATTGCTGATTTCAAGTTGTTTAGGTAGATAGCTAGTAGTGAGCTAGCTGGGTCACATGGTACTTCTATTTTTAGTTTTTTGAGGAATCTCCATACTGTTTTCCTTAGTGGCTGCACCAGTTTGCATTCCCCCAGCAGTGTATGAGGGTTCCCTTTACCCCATATCCTATCCAACATTTTTTATTTTTAGTCTTAGTGATTATAGCCATTTTAACAGGCATGTGGTGGTATCTTAGGGTAGCTCTGATTTGCATTTCCCTGGTGATCACTGATGTTGAACATGTTTTCATGAGTTTATTGGCCATCTGTATATATTCTTTGGAAAAATGTCTGTTCCTTGTTCCTCTGCCCATTTTTTGATCAGGCTGTTTGTTTTTTTATTATTCAGTTGTGTGAGTTCCTTATACATTATGGAGATTAACACTTTGTCAGATATATGATTTGCAAATATTTTCTCCCAGTTTGTGGGTTGGTCTCTTTATTTTGATCCTAGTTTCTTTTGCTTTTCAGAAGCTCTTTACCCTGATGAAGTCCCACTTGTTTATTTTTTCTTTTATTTCCCTTGTCTGAGAAGACATGGTATTTGAAAATATCCTTTTAAGTTTGATGTCAAAGAGCGTACTACCTCTATTATCTTCCAGGAGTTTTATGGTTTCAGGACTTATCTTTAGGTCTTTGATCCATTTTGAGTTTATTTTTGTGTATGGCATGAGATAATGGTCTACTTTCATTCTTTTGCATGTGGCTGTCCAGTTTGCCAAACATCATTTATCGAAGAGACTATCTTTTCTCCATTGTCTGTTCTAGGCACCTTTGTTGAAGACTAGCTGTCTGTAGATGTGGGATTTTATTTCTAGGCTTTCAGTCCTGTTCCAGTGATCTGTGTGCCTGTTTTTGTAGTATGTTTTGAACTCAGGGATTGTGATGACTCCAGCTTTGTTCTTTTCTTCTTAGGATTGCCTTAGCAATTCGCGGCCTTTGGTTGCCCCATATGAATTTTAGGATTCTTTGTTCTATTTCCGTGAAGAATGTCATTGGGATTCTGATTGGGATTGCATTGAATCTGTAGATTGCCTTGGGTAGTACGGACATTTTAACTATGTTTATTCTTCCAATCCATGTGCATGGAATCTCTTTCCATCTCTCTATGTCATTATCAATGTCTTTCAGTAATGTCTTTTGCTTTTTAAAGATTGGCACTTGAGCTAACAACTGTTGCTAATCTTTTTTTTCCTGCTTTTCCTCCCCAAAACCCCCCAATACATAGTTGTATATTTTAGTTGCAGGTCCTTCTAGTTATGGCATGTGGGATGCCACCTCAGCATGGCCTAATGAGCGGTGCTATGGCTGCACCAAGGATCTGAACCGGAGAAACCCTGAGTTACCAAAGTGGAGCATGTGGCCTTAAACTCGGCCATTAAACTCAGTAATGTCTTACAGTTTTCATTGTATAAGTCCTTCACCTCCTTGATCAAATTTATTCCTAGGTACTTTATTCTTTTAGTTGCGATTGTAAGTGGAATTGTATTCTTTATTCTCTTGCTGTAAGTTCACTACTAGAGTATAGAAAAGCAACTGATTTTTCTAAGTTGATTTTCTACCCTGTAACTTTACTGTAGTTGTTAATTATTTCTATTAGTTTTATGATGGATTCTTTGGGGTTTTCTATATATAAGATCATGTCATCTGCGAACAGCGAGAGTTTCGCTTCTTCACTCCCTATTTGGATTCCTTTTATTCCTTTCTCTTGCCTAATTGCTTTGGCCAAGACCTCCAGAACTATGTTGGATAAGAGTGGTGATAGTGGGCATCCTAGTCTTGTTCCTGTTCTCAGGGAGATGGCGTTCAGTTTTTGCCCATTGAGTATGATGTTGGCTGTGTGTTTGTCATATATGGCTTTTATTACGTTGAGGTAATTTCCTTCTATCCCCTTTTTGTTAAGAGTTTTTACCATAAATGGCTGTTGGATCTTGTCAACTGATTTCTCTGCATCTGTTGGTTTTTATTCCTCAATTCCTCAACTTGTTGATGTGGTGTATCAAGTTGATTGATTTGCGGATGTTGAACAATCCCTGTGTCCCTGGTATGAATCCCACTTGATCATGATGTATGATCCTTTTGATGTATTACTGAATTCGGGTTTCCGAAATTTGATTGAGGATTTTTGCATCTATGTGCATCAGCGATATTGGCCTTTAGTTTTCCTTTCTAGTGTTGTCCTTGTCAGGCTTTGTTATCAGAGTGATATGGGCCTTGTAGAATGTGTTAGGAAGTGTTACACCTTCTCTAATTTTGGGGAATAGCTTGAGAAGGACAGGTATTAGATCCTCTCTGAAAGTTTGGTAGAATTCCCCAGAGAAGCCATCTGGTCCTGGGCTTTTTCTCTTTGGGATGCTTTTGATTACTGTTTCAATCTCTTTCCTTGTGATTGTTCTATTCAGATTGTCTGTTTCTTCTTGATTCAGCTTTGGGAGCATGTAAGAGTCTAAGAATTTATCCATTTCCTGTAGATTATCCATTTTGTTGTCATATAGTTTTTCATAGTATTCTCTTATAATCCATTGTATTTCTGTGGTGTCAATTGTTATTTCTCCTCTTTCATTTCTAATTTTATTTACATGAGCTTTATCTCTTTTTTTTCCTTGTAAGTCTGGTTTGTCAAATTTTTTTTATTAAGATTATGATAGTTTACAACCTTGTGAAATTTCAGTTATACATTATTGTTAGTCATGTTGTGGGTACACCACTTCACCCTTTGTGCCCTTCCCCCACCCCCCCCCCTTTCCCCTGGTAACCACCGATCAGTTTTCCTTGTCTGTATGTTAACTTCCACCTATGAGTGGAGTCACACTGAGTTCGTGTTTCTCCATCTGGCTTATTTTGCTTAACATAATACCCTCAAGGTCCAAACCATGTTGTTGTGAATGGGACCATTTTGTCCTTTTTTATGGCTGAGTAGTATTCCATTGTGTATACATACCACATCTTTTTTATCCAATCATCAGTTGCTGGGCACTTAGGTTGGTTCCACATCTTGGCTATTGTAAATAATGCTGCGATGAACATAGGGGTGCATGGGACTCTTGAAATTGCTGATTTCAGGTTCTTAGGATAGATACCCAGTAGTGGGATATAAGGTATTTCTATTTTTAACTTTTTGAGAAATCTCCATACTGTTTTCTATAGTGGATACACCAGTTTGCATTCCCACCAACAGTGTATGAGGGTTCGTTTTTCTCCACAACCTCTCCAACATTTGTCACTCTTGGTTTTGGATATTTTTGCCATTCTAACGGGTGTAAGGTGATATCTTAGTGTAGTTTTGATTTGCATTTCCCTGATGATTAGTGATGATGAGCATCTTTTTTGTGTCTATTGGCCATCCTTATATCTTCTTTGGAGAAATGTCTGTTCATGTCCCCTGCCCATTTTTTGATCGAGTTGTTTGATTTTTTGTTATTGAGATGTGAGTTCTTTATATATTACGGAGATTAACCCTTTGTCGGATAAGTAACTTGTAAATATTTTTTCCCAATTAGTGGGCTGGTTTTTTTTGTTTCAATCCTGTTTTCCCTTGCCTTGAAGAAGCTCTTTAGTCTGATGAAGTCCTATTTGTTTATTCTTTCTATTGTTTCCCTCGTCTGAGGAGTTAAGGTGTCCGAAAAGATTCTTTTGAAACTGATGTCAAAGAGTGTACTGCCTATATTCTCTTCTAGAAGACTTATTGTTTCAGGCCTAATCTTTAGGTCTTTGATCCATTTTGAGTTTATTTTTGTGAATGGTGAAAAAGAATGGTCAATTTTCATTCTTTTACATGTGGCTGTCCAGTTTTCTCAACACCATTTGTTGAAGAGACTTTCTTTTCTCCATTGTAGGCCCTCAACTCCTTTGTCGAAGATTAGCTGTCCATAGATGTGTGTTTTTATTTCTGGGCTTTCAATTCTGTTCCATTGATCTGTGCACCTGTTTTTGTACCAGTACCATGCTGTTTTGATTACTGTAGCTTTGTAGTATGTTTTGAAGTCAGGGATTGTGATGCCTCTGGCTTTGTTCTTATTCCTCAGGATTTCTTTAGCAATTTGGGGTCTTTTCTTGCCCCATATGAATTTTAGGATTTTTTGTTCAATTTCTGTAAAGAATGTCATTTGGATTCTGATTGGGATAGCGTTGAATCCGTAGATTGCTTTAGGTAGTATGGACATTTTAACTAAGTTTATTCTTCCAGTCCATGTGCATGGAATGTCTTTCCATCTCTTTATGTCGTCATTGATTTCTTTCAAGAAATTCTTGTAGTTTTCGTTGTACAGATCTTTCACTTCCTTGGTTAAATTTATCCCAAGGTATTTTATTCTTTTCGTTGCAACTGTGAATGGGATTGAGTTCTTGAGTTCTTTTTCTGGTAGTTCATTGTTAGCATATAGGAATGTTACTGATTTATGTATGTTGATTTTATACCCTGCAACTTTGTTGTAGCTGTTGATTGTTTCTAATAGTTTTCCTATGGATTCTTTGGGGTTTTCTATATATAAGATCATGTTGTCTGCAAAGAGCGAGAGTTTTACTTCTTCATTGCCTATTCGGATTCCTTTTATTTCTTTTTCCTGCCGAATTGCTCTGGCCAAACACCTCCAGTACTATGTTGAATAGGAGTGGTGAAAGTGGGCACCCTTGTCCTGTTCCTGTTCTCAGAGGGATGGCTTTCAGTTTTTGTCCGTTGAGTATGATGTTGGCTGTGGGTTTGTCATATATAGCCTTTATTGTGTTGAGGTCCTTTCCTTTTATACCCATTTTATTGAAGGTTTTTATCATAAATGGATGTTGGATCTTGTCGAATGATTTCTCTGCATCTATTGACATGATCATGTGGTTTTTGTTTCTCATTTTGTTAATGTGGTGTATCATGTTGATTGACTTGCGGATGTTGAACCATCCCTGTGTCCCTGGTATAAATCCCACTTGATCATGGTGTATAATCTTTTTGATGTATTGCTGTATTCGGTTCACCAGAATTTTGTTGAGGATTTTTGTATCTATGTTCATCAGTGATATTGGCCTGTAGTTTTCCTTCTTTGTGTTGTCCTTGTCAGGTTTGGGGATCAGAGTAATGTTGGCCTCATAGAATGTGTTAGGAAGTGCTCCATCTTCCCCAATTTTCTGGAATAGTTTGAGAAGGATAGGTATTAAATCCTCTTTGAATGTCTGGTAGAATTCTCCAGTGAAGCCGTGTGGTCCTGGACTCATTTTGGGGGAGGATTTTGATTACTGTTTCTATTTCTTTACTTGTGATTGCTCTATTCAGATTCTCTATTTCTTCCTGATTCAGTTTGGGGAGGTTGTAAGAGTCTAGGAATTTACCCATTTCTTCTAGGTTGTTCAGTTTGTTAGCGTATAGTTTTTCATAGTATTCTCTTATGATCCCTTGTATTTCTTTGGTATCCGTTATGATTTCTCCTCTCTAATTCCTAATTTTATTTATTTGAGACCTCTCTTTTTTTCTTAGTGAGGCTGGCTAAGGGTTTGTCAATTTTGTTAATTTTTTCGGAGAACCAACTCTTCGTTTCATTGATCCTTTCTACTGTCTTTTTTGTTTCAATATCGTTTATTTCTGCTCTAATTTTTATTATTTCCCTCCTTCTACTGACTTTGGGCTTTGTTTGTTCTTCTTTTTCTAATTCTGTTAGGTGTCATTTGAGGTTGCTTATGTGAGATTTTTCTTGTTTATTGAGGGGAGCCTGTATTGCAATGAATTTCCCTCTTAGAACTGCTTATGCTGCATCCCAAATGAGTTGGTATGGTGTGTTTTCATTTTCATTTGTCTCCTGATAATATTTGATTTCTTCTTTAATTTCTTCAATAATCCATTGTTTGTTCAGTAGCATGTTGTTTAGTCTCCACATTTTTGGCCCTTTCCCAGCTTTATTCTTGTAGTTGATTTCTAGTTTCATAGCATTATGATCAGAAAAGATGCTTGATATTATTTCAACCCTCTTGAATTTTTTGATGCTTTCTTTGTTTCCCAAGATATGGTCTATCCTTGAGAATGTTCCATGTACACTTGAGAAGAATGTGTAACCTACTGTTTTTGGATGAAGTGTTCTATATATATCTATCAAGTCCATCTGGTCTAATTTTTCATTTAATTCTATAATTTCCTTGTTGATTTTCTGTCTGGATGATCTATCCATTGGCGTTAATGGGGTGTTGAGGTCCCCTACTATTATTGTATTGTTGTTGATGTCTCCTTTTAGTTCTGTTAAGAGTTGCTTTACAAATTTTGGTGCTCCTGTGTTGGGTGTGTATATACTTATAAGTGTTATGTCATCTTGGTGGAGCGTCCCTTTTCTCATTATATACTGTCCCTCTTTGTCTTTCTTTATCTGTTTTGCTTTGAAGTCTACTTTGTCTGATATTAGTATAGCAACACCTGCTTTCTTTTGTTCATTATTAGCTTGGAGTATTGTCTTCCATCCCTTCACTCTGAGTCTGTGTTTGTCTTTGGGGCTGAGGTAGTTTCCTGGAGGCAGCATGTTGTTGGGTCTTGTTCTTTGATCCATCCTGCCACTCTGTGTCTTTTGATTGGAGAGTTCAATCCATTTACATTTAGAGTGATTATTGAAATGTGGGGGCCTACTGCTGCCATTTTATCTCTTGTTTCCCAGTTCTCTTGCATTTCCTTTGTTTCTCGTCCCATGATTTTTGGATTACTAATTCAGGTATGTAAATTTCTGTATTGGGTTTCTTCTTATTTGCAATTTGTGTCTTTATTCTTGTTATTTGTTTAGTGGTTACCAGGTGGTTTGTATAAAATATCTCATGGATGAGATAGTCCATTTACTGAAGCCTCTTATTTCCTTGAATTAAAATATTCCATCCCTTTTCTCTTCCCCTTGTAGGTTGTTATTGTCAGATTTTTTTTTCCTCTTCTTTCTTGTGTTGTGAGTTTGTGGTTAAAATGACAGGGTTATATTTATTCTTGGTGTTCCCCTTCCTTTTATCTTTAATGTTTTATTTAACTTTTGCTAACCTGTTCTGATGGAGAGCTGCTACTTTCTGTTATTGTCCTTCTACTTATCTCCATTGCTCTTGGTTTTGTAATCCCTTTCCTTTTTTTGATTTTTCAGGTATGTGGGTTTTCCTGAGCATTTCTTGAAGAGGAGGTTTTGTGGCAATGAACTCCCTTAACTTTTGTTTATCTGGGAAAGTTTTTACTTCTCCGTTGTATTTGAAGGATATTTTCGCTGGGTAGAGTATTCTTGGCTGCAGGTTTTTGTCCTTCAGAGTTTTGAATATATCATTCCACTCTCTTCTAGCCTGTAAAGTTTCTGCTGAGAAATCTGCTGATAGCCTTATGGGGGTTCCTTTGTAGGTTATCTTCTTCTGCCTGGCTACCCTTAGTATTTTCTCTTTGTCGTTGACTTTTGCTAGCTTCACTACTATATGCCTTGGGGTTGTTCTTCTTGCATTGATAAAGTTTGGAGATCTATTGGCTTTTGTCACATGAAGTTCCATCTCTCTCCCCAGGTTTGCGAAGTTCTCAGCCATTATTTCTTTGAACAGGCTTTCTGCCCCCTTCTCCTTCTCTTTTCCCTCTGGTATACCTATAATCCTTATGTTGCATCCTCCTAATTGAGTCAGATAATTCTCAGAGAGTTTCTTCATGTCTTTTTATTCTTAGTTCTCTCTCCTCCTCTGCCTGCACCATTTCCATATTCCTATCCTCCAAATTGCTAATTCTGTCCTCCATATTATCGGCCCTACTGTTCAGAGAGTCCACATTTTTCTTAATCTCCTCCCTTGTGTTCTTCATTTCCAGTATTTCTGTTTGATTCTTCTTTATAGTATCAAAATCTTTTGTGACATAGCTCCAGAACTCGTTGAGTTGTCTATCTGTATTCTCTTTTAACTCATTGAATTTTTTAATAATGGCTGTTTTGAAGTCATCCTCATTTAGGTTATATATTTCATTGTCTTTGGGGTTGTTTTCTGGGTATTTGTCATTTTCCTTCTGTTCTGGAGATTTAATATATTTTTTCATACTGCTTGATGGCATAGATTTGTGCCTCCACATAGAGACAGAGTTTAGTTACTGTTTCCACTTGTTTCTACTGGTGTGGTGAGGGAGCAGCTTTTTAGACTGCACTGACCAGGAACCGTATCAGCTGTTGCTAACTGGACCTGGGCCCCTCCTCGTAGTCACAGTGGTCCTATGGGGTCCCTCTTCAGCTGTGGGGACAGTCACAAGGGGGCTTCAGGCTGCTGGTGCCTACTGTTGCAGACCACCTAGAAGCGCTCCCTCCTTAGGGTCTGCAGCCGTCTTATGGGCTTTCCCAGTGGCCGGGAGCAGGATCACCTATATTTGCAGCTGTGTCACTGTCGGAGCCCACAAAATCTCATTTGTCCACTATAGGTCACAGCAGAGCTATGGGTATCTTCTGCAGTCTGTGGTTAGCTCACCTAGCTAGCTACTTTTGCCCCAGGGCCTTCCAGCCTTGTGATTGCTGGGTGGGGCCTCTCTACTAGTGCTGTGCAGAGGCTTTCATTGAGGCTGCTGTGAGACTATAGAGTTTCCCCCTGGGCCGCGGAGCCGGCCGCTAGAACTCCACCCAGCCCATGACCACTCCCACAGGATCTCCGGGTGCCCCTTGCCCCGTCTGGGGGACAACCAGAGTCCGTGAGTCTGGCAGCGGCTGGCAGGCTGCTGCCCTGCCCGGGGTCCTCCTCTTCGGGACCCTCCTGGTGTTCTGAATGCAGGGCGGGGCCTCTCTGCAAATGGCGAGTAGAAGCTTTCCCTGCTACTGGTGCAGGAGCCTGGAGTTTCCCCCTGGGCCACGAAGCCAGGTCGCTGGAACTTCACCCAGCCCCAGTCCTCTTCCCCGGGATCTCCAGGAGCTCCTTGCCCTGTCTGGTGGACAGCCGAGTCCGTGAGTCTGGTGGCGGCTGGCGGGCTGCTGCCACATTCGGGATTCTCCTCTTTGGGAGCCTCTTGGTGTTCTGAATGCTGGGTGGGGCCTCTCCACTAATGGCGAGTACCAGCTTTCCCTGCTGCTGGAATAGGACCCTGGAGTTTCCCCCTGGGCTGTGGAGCTGGCTCCTGGAACTCCACCCAGCCCCAGTCCTCTCCCAGGAGATCTCCAGGAGCCCCTTGCCTGATCTGGGCAACAGCTGTAGTCCATGAGACCGGCGGCAGTGGCTGGTGGGCTGCTGTCTCATTCAGGATTCTCCTCTTTGGGAGTCTCTCAGCATTCTGAATGCTGGGTGGGGCTTCTCCGCTAATGGTGAGTAGAGGCTTTCCCTGCTGCCGGAACGGAACCCTGGAGTTTCCCCCTGGGCTGTGGAGCTGGCCACTGGAACTCCACCCAGCCCCAGTCCTCTCCTAGGGGATCTCGGGGCTTGTCAATTTTATTTATCTTCTCAAAGAACCAGCTCTCTGTTTCATCGATCCTTTCTACTGCCTTTTTTGTTTCAGTAGCCTTTATTTCTTCTCTGATTTTTATTATTTCTCTCCTTCTGCTGTCTTTGGGCTTTGTTTGTTCTTCTTTTTCTAATTCAGTTAGGTGTAATTTGAGATTGCTTATTTGGGATTTCTCTTGTTTGCTAATTTGTGCTTGTATTGCGATGAATTTCCCTCTTAATACAGATTTTGCTGTATCCCATATGAGTTGGTATGGCATGTTCTCATTTTCATTTGTCTGCAGATTTTTTTTATTTCTCCTTTAATTTCTTCAATGATCCATTTGTTGTTCAATAGCATGTTGTTTAGTCTCCACATCTTTGTCCCTTTCTCAGCTTTTATTTTGTAATTAATTTCTAGCTTTGTAGCATTGTGATTGGAAAAGATGCTTGTTCTTATTTCAATTTTCTTACATTTACCAAGGCTTGCCTTGTTTCCCAATATATGGTCTATCCTTGAGAATGTTCTGTGCACACTTGAGAAGAATGTGTATTCTGCTGTTTTTGGATGTAGTGTTCTATATATGTCTATTAAGACCAACTGGTTTAGCTTTTCATTTAATTCTGCTGTTTCCTTATTGATTTTATGTCTGGATGATCTATCCATTGATGTGAGTGGAGAGTTGAGGTCCCCTAATATTATTGTGTCATTTTTGCTATCTTCTTTTAGGTTTGTTAATAGTTGCTTTATGAACATTGGTGCTCCTGTGTTGGGTGCATAGATATTTATGTCTTATTTCTTATTGATGGAGTGTCCTTTTGATCATTCCATACTGCCTCTCTTTGTCTCTCTTTACCTGACTTATCTTGAAGTCTACTTTGTCTGATATGAGTATTGAAACACCTGCTTTCATTTGCCATTAGCTATTAGCTTGGAGTATAGTCTTCCATCCCTTCACTCTGAGCTTGTGTTTGTCATTGGAGCTGAGATTTGCTTCCTGGAGGCGTGATATTCTTGGGTCTTGTTCTTTAATCTATCTCACCTTTCTCTGTCTCTTTATTGGAGAATTCAATCCATTTACATTTAGGGTGATTATTGATGTATGAGTGCTTAATGCTGTCATTTTATCACTCATTTTCTGGTTCTCCTGCATTTCCTTTGTTTCTCGTCCTGTATGTTTTGGTCTATTCATTGAATTATGTGGTTTTTTATGATGAGTTTCTTTGTTTTCTCCTTGCTTATCATTTGTGTCTCTGTTTTGCTCTTTTGTTTAGTGGTTATAATGAGGTTTATATTCAGAATCCCGTGTATAAGACAGTCCATCTTCTGCTGGCCGCTTATTTCCTTAGTTCGAACCGATTTAGTCCCTTTCCTCCTCCCATCCTAAGTTATTTTTCTCCCATCTTATTCCATCTTGTGTTGTGAGCTTGTGGTTAAATTGACAAGATTATCTTGGTTTTTGGTGTTTTCCTTCTCTATTATCTTTAACACTACACTTGAGTATTTGCTATCCTATTCCGATTCTGTCTACCTATTTATCTCCTTACTCTGTGGTTTGTAACTCCTTTCTACCTTTTTTTTCAGATATGAGGGCCTTCTTGAGGATTTCTTGTTGATGGGTCTCATGGCTACGAACTCCCTTAGCTTTTGTTTGTCTGGGAAAGTTTTTATTTCTCCATCATATCTGAAGGATATTTGTGCTGGATAGAGTATTTTTGGCTGAAAATTTTTGTCTTTTAAAGATTTGAATATGTCATTCCATTCTCTCCTATCTTGTAAGGTTTCTGCAGAGAAATTCACTGAAAGCCTGATAGGATTTCCTTTGTAGGTTTTCTTCTGCCTTGCTGCCCTTAGTATTCTTTCTTTGTTATTCATTTTGCCAGTTTTACTACTATATGCCTTGCAGTAGGTCTTTTTACATTGACATATTTAGGAGATCTGGAAGCCTCTTCCACATGGATTTCCCTCTCTTTCCCTGGGTTTGGGAAGTTCTCTGCTATTATTTCTTTTAACACACTTTCTGCTCCATTCTCCTCTTCTCCTTCTTGAATACTTATAATTCTTACATTGCATTTCCTCATCAAATCGTATATTTCTCGGAGACTTTATTCACTTCTTTTTAGTCTTAATTCTCTCTCCTTCTCTGTCTGGAGCATTTCAAGATGTCCATCTTCAATTATGCTGATACACTCCTCTATGATGTCCACTCAAGCATTCAGGGAATCCATATTTTGTTTTATCCCTTCCACTGTGTTTTTCATCTCTAATATTTCTGATTGATTCTTTATAGTTTCAATTTCATTTGTGAAGTAGCTCCTGAACTCTTTGAATTGTTTCTCTACATTCTCTTTTACCTCGTTGAATTTTTTGATGACAGGTATTTTGAATTAATTGTCATTTAGATTTCATATTTCAGTGTCTTCAGGACTGAATTCTGGATACTTGTCGTTTTCTTTCTGGTCTGGAGATTTGATATAGTGTTTGATATTGCTATAGGAGGTGGTTCAGTTCTTATGCTTCCTGATATTATTTGGTTGCAGTTATCACCTACTCTCACTGGGTGGGGGTCAAGAGTCATGTATTCTGAGCCTTCTGCCTTCAGCTTAGATCCCAGTCATTGCAGCAGGTGTGGGCAAGGTGGAGGTAGGGGTGCTTTCTCCTTGTGCACTCCTGGCTTTCTCCCTCTGCTCTCCCTATCTGCTCTCCTGGGATGTTGGCTTGATGAGGCCATCCTCCGCGAAAGCTCTCACTCTAGTAGAGGTCTTCCCTCTAGGCTGCATGGAGCCCTCTGGGGGTCCTTGATGTTCCCACAAACAAATGTCCCCTCCCCTGTTCCTTCCCTCTGGGAGCCTCCTGCAGTTGCAGATGGCAGTCTTTAGGGGAGGGAGCGAAATTCTCTCTTACCCCATTCCAGCTCCTCTGAGGGGCCTCCAGCCTCTCACCCTCTGTTGTATGGCTGTGTGTCTCTCCAATGTTTTTTTCTGTTGTGTTAGGATGTCCTATGTTGAAGTAAGCAAGTCTATTTTCATTGTATGTTGGAGGAGAGAGAATCCCGGGCAAGTTCACTCTGCCATGTTGCTGATGTCACTCCCAATTTTTGTTGTAATTTTTAAGAAAAGATTTTATTCTTAATCTTTGATAGTAGCAAATTCCTTTTGACATAGCTGTGAGAAGACCTCCTCTGCCTTGTGTATGCATTTCCTCTACAGTGGTTCTCAATGTTCACCTCTAAGGAACTCCTAATGATGCCAAAGATAGAGTCAGATACTCCTCTCCCCAGGGAGAGTGGATGTGAAGGAATTAATAAATATAATAACAATAGCACAACAATAGCAACTTTGCATTAAGCATTTACTATGGATCAAGTTAATGATAAGGGCTTTACATACATTTTCTCATTGAATCCCCACAACAAAATTGGTTTCTTGGTGTAATTTCTAGAGAAGTTGTGGTTCAGAGTCCTATTTTGGTATAAGGTCTTGTCATCATCCTTTTGTATATTCAGTCTCTCAGGAAGGAATCAGCCTCTGTGTTGTCAGTATCTTAAGCTGGGGGAGAGAGGAGTGGTATTCATTAGAGAAAGTGAAAGTTTATCTTTGACATTGGCTCATCCAACCAAAGAAAACTTTAAAGCAAATTAATAATGGAAATACAATTACAATTCAAAATGACAACTTTACATAATAGAATAACATAACCTTTGTTTCATGCCACTAGTCCAGTGTCTTTCAGTTGTCTTACTGGATACGAATATAAACTCCTTCTACCTGAAGGACTATTGGAAGGAAGCTACGGCAACAGGAATCTAGGGCAACCCTTATGGGTGGGGGAGGTACAGGAAATTGGTCCAGTTATCTAGGAGGTCAGAGTCTTAATGGAACACCCTAGGGCAGGGAGGAGGAAAAATGTCAACAAAAAAATAAGGGCACTTGTGGTTGAAAGAATTTAAAATTGGGATCCTGAGGTTCAGAGGATGGAGTAATTGGGGGTTTCAGACTCTTCAGTGCATCCCAGAACCAGATCAATCGCAGAGTTTATCTTTCTGTTATTTACAAAAGGTTAAAAGGAGAGAAAATTAAAAGGAAGAAGCTAGGGCTGGCCTGGTGGTGTGGTGAAGTTCCTGCACTCTGCTTCAGAGGCCCAGGGTTCACCAGTTCACACCCTGGGCATGGACATATGCACTGCCTATCACGCCATGCTGTGGCAGGCATCTCACGTTTAAAATAGAGGAAGGTGAGCACAGATGTTAGCTCAGGGCCAATCTTCCTCAGCAAAAGAGGGAAGATTTTTGGCATATGTTAGCTCAGGGCTAATCTTCCTCAAAAAAAAGAAGAGAATATTTATACCTTAAGAGTTTTTAAATTCTGGAGGGATCAGATAGGGAGAAAAAGATAAATGTTTCAATTCTGGTTACAAAGGTACAATTTACCAAAACTGCTATAAATCATAGTTAGCTTAAGAGAAAAGAGAAAAAGGTTTTGTTAAATCTGAAAAAAAATTAAAAATCAGCAATATATATTTTTTTAGGAAGATTAGCCCTGAGCTAACTGCTGACAATCCTCCTCTTTCTGCTGAGGAAGACTGGCCCTGAGCTAACATCCGTGCCCATTTTCCTCTACTTTATACGTGGGATGCCTACCACAGAATGGCATGCCAAGTGGTGCCATGTCCACACCTGGGATCTGAACCAGTGAACCCGGGGCTGCAGAAGCAGAATATGCACACTTAACCACTGTGCCACCGGGGCGGCCCCAAAATCAGCAATATTTTAAATGAAAAGTCATAAAAATTAGAATCATCATCATCAGTTTATTCAGTCTCATGTAATCAACTCTTGATCTTGACCTTCCATTAGCAGTTTCATGAAGTTATCAGTTTCTCCATTAGAGTTTTGTAATTTCTTACCCAGTTCAGTTTTATGATCTGAAAGTTTATCAGAAACCAGTATTTCAGAGTAAGTGTCAGAGTCCTTTCCATGAATCTCTGTGAAGATGAAACATTTGCAAAAGCATCAGAGTACAACAGTAACTGTCTGTAAATCGCAAAAGACTTAAAAATTGCAATTGACAAAGAAACTTGGCTATTTTGTGCCATGTGACACTCTAAGATAATAACTAAAATTATGACTGATAACCAGGACAGATCAGAATTGTAGGAATGTTATATAATTTTTAGAACACTTATATCAACATTTACCCACACAATATCTTAGGTCTCTATGAAACAATGCTTAGTTATCCATTTAACCAAAGTGACGACAGAAGATGTTAAAGGCAAACACAGATAGTTAGAAAAAAACACCTTTAGTTTTCTTAATAGAGGGACCTCAGCCTTTTTGAACATAGGAAATTATTTTGAGAATATAGATTTTTGGTCTTTTATGTAGATTCACTCAAAAGTAAAGAAAAACTTTTCAAAATTTCTTTATTAAAAGCAGACTCAAAGTCCACGAAAATTATCCCTTCAAGAGAGAGACAAAACCAAATTCCAATTTTGCACCAGCTGACTTTTGATAATAAAGTTTGTTTACTTAAATTCATTTTAATCTTAGCCAACTTGACCATACACAAAGCTCTTTCCTTAAAGTTTTTCTTCCATAAACCTTCTATAACCTTTTTAACAAACAAAAATATCTTTATTTCTTATACTTTCTTTACTGAAAACATACATCTCACTTTCCTTGAATACAAAGATATTTTCTTTACTAAGTTTTAGTAAAGTTGATTTTAGTAGGGTTTTTTACTATTTTATTTTTTATTGAGGTTATGATAGTTTACAACCTTGTGAAATTTCAGTTGTACATTATTATTTTTCAGTCATATTACAGGTGCACCACTTCACCCTTTGTGCCCACCCCCCAAGCCCCCTTTCCCTTGGTAACCACTAAACTGTTCTCTTTGTCCACATGTTTAACTTCCACATATAAGTGGAGTCATACAGAGATTGTCTTTTTCTATCTGGCTTATTTAACTTAACACAATACCCTCAAGGCCCATCCATGTTGTTGTGAATGAGACAAATTTATCCTTTTTTGTGGCTTAGTATTCCATTGTATATATACACCATATCTTCTTTATCCATCATCAGTCGATGGGCACTTAAGTTGCTTCCATGTCATAGCTATTGTATATAATGCTGCAATGAACATAGGGGTGCCTGTGTCTCTTGGAATTGCTGAGTTCAAGTTCTTTGGATAGATAACAAGTAGTGAGATGGCTGGATCATCGGTATTTCTAGTTCTAATTTTGTGAGAAATCTCCATACTGTTTTCAATAGTGGTTCAACCAGTTTGCATTCCCACCAGCAGTGTATGAGGGTTCCTTTTTCTCCACAACTTCTCCAACATTTGTTACTTTTGTTTTGGTTTTTAGTCATTCTAAGGGGTGTAAGGTGACATCTTAGTGTAGCTTTGATTTACATTTCCCTGATGATTAATGATGATGAGCATCTTTTCATGTGCCTATTGGCCATCCATATATCTTCTTTGGAGAAATGTCTGTTCATGTCCTCTGCCCATTTTTTGATTAGGTTATTTGATTTTTTGTTGTTGAGTTGTGTGAGTTCTTTATACATTATGGAGATCAACCCTTTGTCAGATATATGATTTGCAAATATTTTTTCTTAATTGGTGGGCTGTGTTTTTGTTTCAATCCTGTTTTTCGTGGCCTTGTAGAACTGTTTAATCTTATTAAGTCCCATTTGTTTATTCTTTCTATTGTTTCCCTTGTCTGAGAAGACATGGTGTCTGAAAAGATCCTTTTACGACTGATGTCAAAGAGTGTACTGCCTATATTTCCTTCTAGCAGTCTTACAGTTTCAGGTCTTACCTTCAAGTCTTTGATCCATTTTGAGTTTATTTTTGTGAATGGTGTAAAAGAATGGTCAATTTTCATTCTTTTACATGTGGCCGTCCAGTTTTCCCAACACCATTTGTTGAAAAGACTTTCTTTTCTCCATTGCATGTTCTTAGCTCCTTTGTCGAAGATTAGCTGTCCATAGATGTGTGGTTTTCTTTCTGGGCTTTCAAATCTGTTCCCTTGATCTGTGTACCTGTTTTTGTACCAGTACCATGCTGTTGTGATTACTATGGCTTTGTAGTATATTTTGAAGTCAGGGATTGTGATGCCTCCAGCTAGGTTCTTTTTCCTCAGGATTGCTTTAGCTATTCTGGGTCTTTTGTTCCCCCAGATGAATTTTAGGATACTTTGTTCCATTTCTGTGAAGAATGTCATTGAGATTCTGATTGGGATTGTGTCAAATCTGTAATTTGCTTTAGGTAGTATGGACATTTTAACTATGTTTATTCTTCCAATTCATTTGCATGGAATCTCTTCCCATCTCTTTATGTCATCATCAATTTATTTCAGGAAAGTCTTGTAGTTTTCATTGTATAGGTCTTTCACTTCCTTGGTAAAATTTATTCCAAGATATTTTATTCTTTTCGTTATGATTGTGAATGGGATTGTGTTCTTGAGTTCTCTGTTAGTTCGTTATTAGAATATAGAAATGCTACTGATTTATGTAAGTTGATTTTGTATCCTGCAACTTTGCTGTAGTTGTTGATTACTTCTAGAAGCTTTCCAATGGATGTTTTAGGGGTTTCTATATATAAGATCATGTCATCAGCAAACAGCGAAAGTTTTGCTTCTTCATTGCCTATTTGGATTCCTTTTTATTTCTTTTTCCTGACTAATTGCTCTGGCAAAAACCTCAGAACTACGTTGAATAAGAGTGGTGAGAGTGGGTACCCTTGTTCCTGTTCTCAGAGGGATGGTTTTCAGTTTTTCCCCATTGAGTATGATGTTGGCTGTGGGTTTGTCATATATGGCCTGTATTATGTTGAGGTACTCTCCTTCCATACCCATTTTATTAAGAGTTTTTATCATAAATGGATGTTGGATCTTGTCAAATGCTTTCTCTGTGTCAATTGAGATGATCATGTGGTTTGTGTTTCTCATTTTGTCAATGTGTTGTATTGTGTTGATTGACTTGCAGATGTTGAAGCATCCCTGTGTCCCTGGTGTAAATCCCAGTTGATCATGGTGTATGATCATTTTAATCTATTGCTGTATTCGGTTTGCCAATATTTTGTTGAGGAGTTTTGCGTCTATATGCATCAGTGATATTGGCCTGTAGTTTTCCTTCTTTGTGTTGTCCTTGTTTGGTTTTTGTATCAAGGTGATGTTGGCTTTGTAGAATGTGTTTGGAAGTGCTCCAGCTTCCTCAATTTTCTGGAATAGTTTGAGAAGGATAGGTATTAAATCTTCTTGGAATTTTTGGTAGAATTCTCCAGAGAAGCTGTCTGGTCCTGGACTTTTATTCTGGGGGAGGTTTTTGATTACTGTTTCAATCTCTTTACTTGTGATTGGTCTATTCAGATTATCTATTTCTTCCTGATTCAGTTGTGAGAGCTTTTGCTGCAACCCAAATGAGTTGGTATGGTGTGTTTTCATTTTCACTTGTCTCCAGATAATATTTGATTTGTCCTTTCATTTCTTCAATGATCCACTGGTCATTCAGTAGCATGTTGTTTAATCTTCACACTTGCCCCTTTCCCAGCTTTATTCTTGTAGTTGATTTCTAGCTCCATAGCATTGCAGTCAGAAAAGATGCTTGATACTATTTCAATCCTCTTGAATTTGTTGAGGCTTGCTTCGTTTCTTAACACATGGTCTATCTTTGAGAACATTCCATGCACACACGAGAAGAATGTGTAACCTGCTGTTTTTGGAAGGAGTGTTCTCTATATACCTATTAAGTCCATCTGGTCTAGGTTTTCATTTAAATCTACAATTTCCTTGTTGACTTTCTGTCTGGATGATCTATCCATTGGTGTTAGTGGGGTGTTGAGGGCTCCTACTATTATCATATTGTTTTTGATATCTCCTTTCAGTTTTGTTAGTAGTTGCTTTACATACTTTGGTGCTCCTGTGTTGGGTGCATATATGTTCATAAGTGTTATGTCTTCTTGGTGGAGTGTCCTTTTATCATTACAAATTTCCCCTCTTTGTCTCTCTTTACCTGTTTTGCCTTGAAGTCTACTTTGTCTGACATAAGTATGGTGACACCTGCTTTCTTATGTTCACCATTAGCTTGGAGTATTGTCTTCCATCCCTTCACTTTGAGTCTGTGTTTGGGGCTGATGTGTGTTTCCTGGAGGCAGCATATTGTTGGGTTTTGTTCTTTAATCCATCCTGCCATTGTGTCTTTTGGAGAGTTCCATCCATTTACATTTAGTAGAGTGATTACTGAAATGTGGGGGCCTAAGGCTGCCATTTTGTTGCTCATTTTTTAGTTCTCCTGCATTTCCTTTCTTGTCCCAGGAATTTCAGACTACCAACTCAGGTAGGTAGTTTTCTATGTTGGTTTTCTTCTTATCTGTAATTTGTTTCTCCGTTCTAGTTACTTATTTAGTAGTTACCATGCGTTTTGTATAAAATATCTCATAGATGAGATAGTCCATTTTCTGATAGCCTCTTATTTCCTTAGACTAAGCTGGTTCCATCCCTTTCCTCTTCCCCTTCTAGGTTGTTATTGTCAGATCTTTTTTTTTCTTCTTGTGTTGTGAGTTTCTGGTTAAAATGACAAGATTATATTTATTCTTGGTGTTTCCCTTCCTTTTATCTTTAATGTTATACTTACACATTTGCTAATCTGTTCTGATGGATAGTTGCAATTTTCTGATTTTGTCTTTCTATTTATCTCCTTTGCTCAGGGTTTTGTAACCCCTATCCCCCTTTTTTCCCCTAAGTATGAAGGTCTTCCTGAGCATTTTTTGTAGGGGGGTCTTGTGCTGATGAACTCCCTTAACTTTTGTTTATCTGGGAAAGTTTTTATTTCTCCATCATATTTGAAGGATATTTTCACTGGATAGAGTATTCTTGGCTTCAAGTTTTTGTCGTTCAGAGTTTTGAATATATCATTCCACTCTCTCCTAGCCTGTAAGGTATCTGCTGAGAAATCTGCTGACAGCCAGATGGGGGATCCTTTGTAGGTTCTTTTCTTCTGACTTGCTGCCCTTAATATTTTCGCTTTGTCATTGACTTTTGCAAGCTTCACTACTATATGTCTTGGGGTTGGACTTTTAATGATGATAAAGTTTGGAGATCTATTAGCTTCTGTCACATGGGTTTCCAGCTCTCTCCCCAGTTTGGGAAGTTCTCAGCTAGTATTTCTTTGAACAAGCTTTCTGCCCCGTTTGCCTTCTCTTCTCCCTCTGGGATACCTATAATCCTTATATTGCATCTCCTAATTGAGTTGGGTATTTCTTGGAGAGTTTCTTCATTTCTTTTTAGTCTTAGTTTTGCTCCTCCTCTATCTGAAGTATTTCTATATTCCTATCCTCCAAATTACTAATTCTGTCCTCCATATTATCAGCCCTACTGTTCAATGAGTCTAGATTTTTCTTCACCTCTTCTATTGTGTTTTTCATCTCCAACAATTCTGATTGGTTCTTCTTTATATTTGCAAGTCCTTTTGTGCTGTAGCTCCTGATCTTGTTGAGTTGTCTATCTGTATTCTCTTTTAACTCATTGACTTTTTTAGTGATAGCTATTTTGAATTCTTTGTCATGTAGGTTACAGATTTCTGTGTCTTAGGGATTGTTTTCTGGGTACTTGTCATTTTCCTTCTGTTCTGGAGATTTAATTTTTTTTTCATATTGCTTGACAGCTTGGATTTGTGCCTTCGCATAGAGATAGAGATTGGTTACTGCTTCCACTTGTTGCCACTGGGGGAGAGGGTGCAGCAGCTGTGTAATCCCACACCAACTAGGATCCCTGTCAGGTGTTCCTGACCAAGGCTGGGCACCTCCTTGGGCTCACAGTGGCCCTGTGAGGTATCCCGTCAGCTGTGGGAACAATCACAAGGGGGCTTCAGGTTGTTGGTGCCTGCTCTCACAGACCCACCTAGACACACTCCCTCCTTAGGGTCTGCAGTGGTGTTATGGGCTTTCACAGCAGCTGGGAGCTGACTCGCCTAGATTCACAGCTCTGCCACTGTCTGATCCTTCAGGATCTCACTTGCCCACTCTGGGCCACAGCAGAGCTATGGGCATCTAATGCAGCCAGTGGTTAGCACACCCAGCCATGCCACTTCTGCTCTTTGGTTGCCTGGCCTTTGTGGTTGGTGGGCAGGGCTTCTTCACTAGGGCTGATCAGAAACTCTCCTTGTGGCTGGTGTGGGACCATGGATTTCCCCCTCGGACCAAGAAGCAGTTACACTGGGGCTCTGGATTGTCACAGCCTGCTCGTGCAGTCCTGCTGGATCTCACTTGCCCCCTCTGGGCCGCAGCAGGGCTGTGGGTGTTTAATGCAGCCAGCAGGTAGCTCACCTGGCTGAGCCACTTCTGCCCCAGCACTCTCAGCTTTTGTGTTTGTTGGGCGGAGCCTCTCCACTAGGGCCAACCAGAGAATGTCCCTGTGGCTGCTGTGGGATCATGGATTTTCCCCTGGACTAAGGAGCAATCACTGGGTCTTAGGGCTGTAGTCACCCATTTCCACAGTCATGCTGCCGATGCACACGCCCCGCCCCGCCCCCCCCACCCCCCCCCGCCGCCTCAATGCCATGGCAATGCTATAAGTGTGTCAGCTAGGAGAGTCACTTGCTGGTACTAGGCTCTCTAGAGGCCTAGAGAGTTTTCCTCTATCTCCACCTCCTCCCTGGGGGTAGCCCATCCACCTTCCAATGTATAGCAGGGTGGGTCTCTCAGGCGTCCTGAGGTGCTGTGGGAGTATCCTCTATTGATCAGTGAATGTTCAATTAGTTGTAGTTTGAAGGGCGAGAGACAAAGAAAACTGCTCACTCCACCATGTTGCTGACATCTTCTAATTTTTAGTAGTTTTAATCACAAATATTAATTTGAATTTCAACCCTTAGAAACCTTAATTTTTAGTAAAAACTAAGAAACAAGCAATTATGAACTGTATTTTACATTATCATTCTTTGGCTTGGCAAGTTTATAAATACTTTTTATAATTTCTAGAAACATGCTACTCTATAGTACAACCTTTTTTTTTTTAAAGATTTTATTTTTTCCTTTTTCTCCCCAAAGCCCCCCGGTACATAGTTGTGTATTCTTCGTTGTGGGTTCTTCTAGTTGTGGCATGTGGGACGCTGCCTCAGCGTGGTCTGATGAGCAGTGCCATGTCCGCGCCCAGGATTCGAACCAACGAAACACTGAGCTGCCTGCAGCGGAGCGCGCGAACTCAACCACTCGGCCACGGGGCCAGCCCCATATAGTACAATCTTTTTAATAAAACACAAGACATGCTTACTGATAGACCCAAATATCTTTTGGTTTCTCTGTAATATGAAGCCAAAAGTAGATAAACCTGTATTTTGTAATAAATGTCTAATATTTTAGCTTATTTGGAAATGACTTAGATACTCAATAAATTTCTATTATTTAACTTAATTTAACAAAGCTGTAAGGTTTAAAGTTACCAAAAAGTTTTGAAGCTATTTTAAGTACATACACCATTAACACACAATTATTGTCAAAAAGTTCACCCAAAAACTTTCATCTTATTCATACGTATTTATTTTACTTATTTCCAATAATTATGTTTAGATGACTCATGAAAAATTCATTAGACAAAATTACCTTATCATTTTAAGTTGTTATTTTTCTGACAACTTTGTAACATAGATAACATGAGCTTATTTGACCAGTAAACCCAGGCTACTTGTCTGCATCATATTCAATGCTGATAACTCTGAGGACATGCCTATTTTAATTAAGCCAACAAACTTAAACAAGCTTTTGTTTACCAAAGATTACTTTATATCACATTAACTTGAAAGACATTTGGGTTAGGTTCTATTACATTTAGAAATAATTTATATAAATGATTACTTTAAGCCAGTTAAATAGAGCTTTTAATTTGGCCATACCATGCAGAGGTAGAAAAATATCTCACATTGTATAGGTTTGGGCAACCCTATTGACTTTCATTAGCATGTTTAATTAACATTGTCTGAAGGGGAGATTTATATGCTGTCTTACAATATCAATACTGGGGTAATGTTTCCCCCAATGAGAAACAATGTCTATCCCCACAATACAATTTATAATACAATCATGCAAAAGACATATAATCACTTAATTCCATAAACTCTTATACCCTAATCATAGCTTTCATTAGGACTTCATCAACAAGTTTGGGTCTTATAATATTAGATATGGGAAGCATTCCTAGTCAGACATAAGGTCTACTTTCAAAAAAAAACCACTCAGGTAAAGTTGACATAACCTCTTCATATAACATTAGCTCAAATATTCCAAACTTTATAATGCCATAAACCCTTATACCTTTATGTTTTTTTGAATCTAATTGTAGCCTGAATCAGGGTGTTAAGCCTAGTCATTAGTTTTTTTGTATTTTATTTTTAATTTTATCTTATATAGTTACCAATAAAACAATTATGATGAGAGCTCTCTAAAAATTTTTCCAATTTATAAGTTTTTCCAATTTAAATGATTTATTCTCTGCCCATTGACAAGTAGGATATTAATAGTAACTCATTCCAATAAGCCTTTTATGGCATAACCATGAATGCAAAAAGAGAGTGCAAAAGAAGTGGTCCCCATAAGATCCAGACAGTTCCCCTAAAAATAGTCTAAGAAAGCAAAGGCCTTCATTGCACACGCGGAGTGCACTAACAAACAATGATGGTTGAGATGACAAAGGCCCTTATGGACTGGGACCCCATATGACAAACTGCCCTGAGAGCTGACACAGCCAGAAAAAGAAACTGCGTCTTGGAACCCCAGTCTATTTGACTGGCTGCAAAAATGCATGCCAGTATGTGCACCCTCTGGATGGCAGAGACCACAGAGGTCACATAGCCAAGCTATCAAGACATAGAACCAGACAAAAGAAGAAAAATCTCATGACAAATGACACAAAGACAGAGACAAGGAAAAATAGTAATCATCTCTAGGAGGAGAAACATCAATAAACCAATGAGTACTCAAACCAAATTTCCCAGAGTCATTGAGACCAAGAAGATAGCTTCACCAATATTTTCTCCTGCTGGTCTAAATTTAGAAAGGGAGAAAATAATCACTACTCTCACTTCCATTGGACCCTTCTGGCAGAGATCCTGGAGACTGATGTGGTAAGAACCCTTACTTCTGCTGGCTCTCTCAGCGGCAGTAGTCCCAGATTGAGCAGTGTCCAGCCAGTTTTCTCCCATCCTTGTTGCCAAACTGTAGGGGAGGAAGACAATTCCTCTACCCTCTAGGTCTTTCTGGCTTGTCTAATAATCAAATTGACATAAGACAGAGTAACAAGAGAAACTCAAAGTTTAATGACATCTACACACGGGAGAGACCCAGGAAAACTGAGTAACTTGCCAAAACGGCAGAAGCCACCACATTAAATATACCGTCTTCAGCTAAAGACAAAGGAGGATGTTGGGGGTAATGGTTTGGGACTTCAAATGGGAGGAAGACAATTTACATGGAGATGGAAAAGCAAACGTTTGATAAGACGCTTGCTTGGCCATCCATAGACAATGTGACGCAAGTGACACAGAACTTTGATAAAAATGGGCTTAGCAAAGATCCTCCCAGTCTAATGACCTGTCTTAGGAGAGGTCTTTTATCTTAAATTCTTTTAGGTAGTTAGGGGGAAGGTCAAATTTCTGTCACAGTCTTTTGTCCTTAAAAATAATCAAGCCAAAGAGACACATTTTGGGGTGGCAAATTCTCATCCCCTGCGCTAGCAAGCCTATGAAACATCTCCGGCAAAGGAAGGATTTCAGCGCCTGCAGAGCTGCTTTTCAACCGTGGCACGTCACATCACTCATCTCCCCACCAAAATCACCACTCAGCCCAGCCTCACAAGCAGGAGGATCAGTTCCCCACATCCCATTAGGAAGCTCGCCAAGGTGGAGGGCAAGTACAGCCCCTGATCTGAGTCTCACAAGGCTAGCGTAGGGTCAGGAGCGGTGCCCCAGGCAGACGTGCGAGACTTTTGCGCGGCGGAGCTTTACGGTAATTCTGCGCGGCGGAGCTTTACGGTAATTCTGCGCGGCGGCCCCGCTCTCGTGCGCAGGCGCGGAGCCGTTGTCGGCGGAGCGGTTGCGAGCCCAGCGGCTACCCTAACGGGCTCGCTAAGGGGCTGGAGCGTGCGGGTTCGGAGGCCGGCGGGGCGGCTCGACCCAGCCTGAAGCCCCGGCGGCCGCCTCCTCTGGGGTCTTGGGTAAGCCGACGGCCCTGCCGAGCAGCCACCCGGGAAGCACCCTCCCGGCGCTGGGGATTCGAGGACGCAGGGCGCTGATGAGGTCCAGCCCTGAAGCCGCCCCGGGCCCCCCTGCGGGGGACAGCGGAGAGAGCGGGTGACACCTCCTTGGGGAAACCGAGGCCCGACGTGGAGCCCGGGAGGAGGGCTGGAGCGCTGGCTCCGGGCGCCACCCCCTCCCATCCTCGGCCAGTGGCTCAGCACAGGACAGGAGCCGGGGTTCTCCGGGGAAACTGAGGCCCGATGGCAGTCCAGAGGAGGCGGCGTGGGCTCTGGGTCCTGGACACCCCCCCCACCCCCTCCCCCCGCCCCCTCCCCCCACCCCTCCCCCCCGCCACGAGGTGAGGGGGCGGGGACATGCAAGACAGCAGGGGGAGCGTTCTGGGCTTTTCCTGCAAGGTTCCAACCCAGCTGCCTCATTCCTCCCTCCCGCCTTGGTCTCAGGAGGCTGCCAGAGGCTGTAAACCCTGCCTCCCTCCCAGAGCGGATGGAGCAGTCACTTTTATCGAACTCAAACAGGTTTTTTAACTGGCCGCACAGGAGGGCCGATAACTGGAACGTCAGGCTTGTGGCAAGGAAAGAGGGTTGTTATCGAAAGGCAGCCTGACATGGAGAGGGACTTAAAACTCAAATCCACCTTCTGGAAGGGAAGAAGGTAGGGGTTCTTATTTGGGGTTTTAGGGTGGGGTGGGGGAGCATGTGCCTTGCTGGCTGGTGCGTTCCCACCAGCCTGCTTTTGGCTTTGAATGCTGAATTTCTATTCCCTTGATTGTACTTTTCTGGTTAGTTTTCATCTTCTGCCTGCATTTGGCCTTGTGAGGCTGCATCTTGACGTTTGGTCCGTGACTTCTTGGGAGAAACAGCTCACTTGTGTATACTACCCTGGGGGGTAGGAAGGTGCTCTGGCCTTTTCCTGCCAAGTTCAAACCCAGCTGCCTCTTTCCCCCGTCCCCCTGTGCCAGGAGACTGCCTGAGGCTGTCAACTCTGCATCCCCTGCCTGAGCAGAAACTGGACCTTGTCCCTAGCAGAATCTCTGGAGGAGATGATGCCTGTTGCAATTTCCTTGGGCCCATTTGCAGTAAGGCTTTTGTCTCCCTGATCCCTAGGATCCGTTCGCATGAATCCCGTCCTGGTGGTCCACGGCGGGGCAGTCAGGATTGTTGACAAGGACCAGAAAGAGCCGGTGCGCCAGGGCATCATCAGAGCTGCCACCGTGGGTTACAACATCCTCAGGGAAGGAGGGAGCGCAGTTGACGCCGTGGAAAGTGCTGTGACCGTCCTGGAAGATGATCCCGAGTTCAACGCAGGTAAATTTGCCCTGCCACTAGTAAATGATGCCTGATCGAGTTAAGCTTCTCCCTGAAAGGAAATAAAATCTTTCGAAAGTGTCACTGAATCTCATTAGCTTTGTGGTAAAACTTAATATGTTGAAGAGATTTGATTTTTCTCTTTTTACCTGTTGACCAAGTTGTTTTAAAGAATTTTTAAACCCATTAATTCACCCTTTTTTCTTTAACCTGCTTCCCAGAATTCACATACCAAGAGGCTCTTTTATTACATCTTTTTGTGGGAGATGGAGTAGATTATACACCATAAACTGTACCCATTTTAAGTTTGGAAAAATGTGTACACCTCTGTAACCATACCACAACCAAGATCTAAAACATTTCCATTGCCCCCAAAAGTTCCTTTGCAGTTAATCACCCCCTCCCATCCCCAGCACCAGGCATCCACTGCCCTGCTTCTGTCACTATAGATGAATTTGCATTGTCTAGAATTTCATAGAAATGCAATCATGCAGAGTGTATTGTTTTGTGTTTGGCTTCTTTCACTCAATCGAGCCTTTTTTGGAGCAATAATCGTCATAACTACTATGAGTGTCTACTGTGTACCCAGTAAGGGTCTAAGAAATTTGTGTGATTAACTCACTCCATCTGCACTATAGTCATATGTGTTAGGTGTAATTATTAATGCTCATTTCTCAGATGAGAAAACTAGGGCACAAAAAGGTTAAGTAATTTGCTGGAAGACACTCCTTCCCTCTTTATTTTAAAATAGAAAACTTAAAATCTAGGGATTAAAATACTTCTTGGCATTTACACTACCCACCCAACGTCTATCAGGGAAAAGAATTTCAGGAAATCTTAAATTAGTCAGCAAATGTTTACTGAGCATTTGTTCTATCCCGTTGCCTCTGCTAAGCATTCTTTAACACTTAAGAAAAATTTCATAAGTGTGCCTGTCTATAGAATGAGGCATAACTGCATTTTTATGGCTGTTTGTTGAGCCAGAATTTTCTAGAAACTCCCCCCTGCCAGCCGGGGGAGCAGCCCGCAGTTTCAGTGGGGGACTTGTTAAACTGTATGCCTGTTAGTAGTCGGGCCCCTCTTGGCTGACAAACCCCCTCTTATTCACACAGGACCCTCATTTGGAGCAGGTCGTTGTGGTCTCCTGCCTTCTCTGACAGGATCTGTCATCTGCATGAACTGGGAAGAATGGGTTAGGGAATTGAGCAGCTGGTTCTCCTTTCTTTGGTCTCTCTTCCTTCTGAGCATCTCCTTTCCGATTTCCCAGATATCTGCTGTTCAGCACATTGAGGGAGAAGAAAGTAGGGCCGGAAAGAAGAAAATCAAAGATTTGGGGAGAAAGGAGGACTTGTAACAGCATACTGTCTGCCTTGGGCTCTGTTTTCCATTTTCTTTTCCCAGCTGAGGTTGATATGAGCAAACAGTATTTCCAGCAGCCGCTGCTATAATCCGCTAGAATAACTATTGGGGAACTTTGTACAAAAAGCTGACTCCTGGTAGTTATTGAGCTTAGTGGCAATAATTAGCATTCATAACACAACTTACCTGAATCTTTGTAATAGCATTGTTTACATTGTATTCACATTTAAGTATGGTTTTCACTTTATGTTTAAAGCTTGTTTCATAATACTTAGTTTATTAAAAAGTAGTTTATTAGAAACTAGCACTGTAAAAACTGAACTTTTAGATTTAAATGCTAGAAATATCCTTTAAAGGCAACCAAATAATGACCCTTTGCTCTCAATGGAATAGAGCAGCATTTACACAGAACTTTAAAGAGTTAATTTATTCTCCCTACAGTTCAATTTTATAAGCCATCGAAGAGTCTTTGAGATAATAGGATTTTAATTTATCCACCGTCTTCCTGAATGTCTTATAATGTAACATCTATAAGATAAAAATCTGTGATGGGGTCTAGGAATTTATTTGTTTTGAAGATTTACAGGTGATTCTGAAGTACAACCAGGTTTAGAGTCCGTTAACCTGATACCATACCATTTTAATGGATTTTTTTAAAGTATCATTTGTATGTAGTAAAGTTCCAGTTTTTAGTGTACAGCTCCACATATGTGGCAGACATGAGTAGTCATGTAACCGCCACCACAATCCAAACATAAAACAGTTCCGGGGCCGGCCTGGTGGCGCAGCAGATAAGTGCACACGTTCTGCTTCGGTGGCCCAGGGTTTGCCGGTTCGGATCCCGGGTGTGGACATGGCACCGCTTGGCAAGCCATGCTGTGGTAGGCGTTCCACGTATAAAGTAGAGGAAGATGAGCATGGATATTAGCTCAGGGCCAGTCTTCCTCAGCAAAAAGAGGAGGATTGGCAGCACATGTTAGCTCAGGGCTAATCTTCCTCAAAAAAAAAAAAGAAAAAAGAAGAAAGAAAGAAAAAAAAGAGAAAAAATATATGTAAAACAGTTCCGTTACTCAAAAATGACCCTTTGAGTCCACACCTCCGTTCACCCCTAGTCCCTGGCAACAACTCTTGTGTTTTCCGTCCCTATGGTTTTGCCTTTTCCAGAATGTCATAAATGGAATCATACAATATGTAGCCTTTAGAGTCTGGATTCTTGACTTAGCGTAATGCTTTGGAGGGTTATCCATGTTGACACAAGTATTTGTAGTTTATCCCTTTTTATTGTTGAGTGCTATTCCATTGTAGGGATATACCACCAGATTAGTTATTCACTACCTGAATGACATGTTCAATTTGGGGCCATTACGAGTCATGGTAAACATTTGCATGCAGGTTTTTGTGTGAACATGTTTTTGTTTCTTGTGAGTGAATAGCTTAGGTGTGGGATTGCTGATCATATGGAAGTATATATTTAACTTTATTTGAAACTGCCAAGCTGTTTTCCAAAGTGCCTACTGTTTTCTGTTCCCACCAGCAAGGTATGAAAGTTCTAGTCACTCTGCATCTTCACCAACACTTGGTATTGTCAGTATGTTTCATTTTAGCCACTCTAATAGGTGTATGGTAGAACTCATGCTAGTGTTAATTTGCATTTCCTTAATGGCAAATGATGTTTATTTAACATCTTTCAAGTCTTTTGTCAATTTCTTTATTGATTTTTTTTCTTATTACTGAGTTTTAAGAATTTTTTATGTATTCTAGAAATAGGTCTTTTATCAGATACAGGCATACCTCATTTTATTGTGCCCTGCTTTAATTGCACTTCACTTTGTTGTGTTTTGTTTTTTACAAGACTCTCCACCAGCAAAAAGATTACAGCTTGCTGAAGGCTCAGATGATGGTTAGCATTTTTTAGCAATAGAGTATTTTTTAATTAAGTTACGTAAATTGGTTTTTTAGACATAATGCTATTGCATACTTAATAGAGTACAGTATCAGGAAACATAACCGTGTGCACCGGGAAACCAAAAAAATTCGTGTGACTTGCTTTATTGCCATACTCACTTTATTGCAGTGGACTGGAACCAAACCTACAATATCTCTGAGGTCTGCCTGTATGTGATTGCAGATATTTGCTCCCAGTCTGTGGCTTGTCTTTTCTTTCTCTTAGTGTCTTTCAGAGAACAGAAGTTCTTAATTTTGTCCAAGTCCAATTTATCAGTTTTTTTAATGGATCATGCTTTTTGTGTCATATCTTAAGACATACTTGCCAAACCCAGAGACACAAACATTTTTCTCTTTTATTTTCTTCTAGAAATTTCCTAGTTCCAGGTTTTTGATTGAGGTCTATGATCGTTGCTAATAAGTTTTTGTATATGGAGCGAGGTGTGTATCAAGGTTCAGTTTTGCGTCATTGTTCCAGCACCACTTGTTGAAATGACAATCCTTTCTCCATTGAAATGCCCTTTCACTTTTGTCAATAATCAGTTGACTTTATATTTATGGGTGTATTTCTGGACTCTCTTCTGTTCCATTTGTCTATATGTGTGTGCTTTCACTAATACCATAATGTCTTGATTACTGTAGTTTTATGTTTTTTCTTAAAATCAGGTAGTAAGAGTCTTGCAGCTCTATTTTTTTCATGTTTGTTTTGGCTGCTCTAGTCCCTTTCCCTTCCCACAAGTTTGAGAATCACTTTGTCAATTTCTACAAAAAAATCCTGCTAGAATTTTTATTAAGATTGTGTTGAATGTACAGGTTAGTTTGGAGAGAATTGAAATGTTAGTACTGAGCCTTCTGGTGTGTGAACACAGTATATACTTCCATTTATTTAGATGTTCTTTGATTTCTTTTATCAGTGTTTTGTAGTTTTCAGCATACAAAGCTTAGATTTATACCGAATTATTTCATGTATTTTGGTGCTGTCGTAAGGACTACTTTTTAAAATTTTAATTACCAATTGTTCATTGCTAGTATATGAATATACAATTGACTTTTTTCATATGCTTATTTGCCGTCTTTGGTGAGGTGTCAGTTAAGGTCTTTGACTCGTTTTCTAATCAGGTTGTTTATTTCCTTATTGTTGAATGTTAAGACTTCTTTGTGTATTTTAGATAGCAGTCCTTTATCAGATAGGTCTTTTACAAGTAGTTTCTCCCGGTCTGTGCCTTGTCTTTTCATTCTCCTGACAGTGTCTTTCATAGGGCAGAAATTTTTCATTTTAATAAAGTCCACCTTAATAATTTTTTCTTTCATGGTTCATGCCTTTGGTATTGTATCTGAAAAGCCAAACGCAAGGTCGTCTAGGTGGTCTTCCATGTTATCTTCTAGGAATTTTATCATTTTGCATTTTACGTTTAGGTCTGTGATCAATTTTGAGTTAATTTTTGTGAAGGGTTTAAGATCTATGTATACTTTCAGTTTTTGGCGTATGGATGTCCAGTTGTTCCAGCACTATTTGTTGAAAAGACTTATTTTTACTCCATTGTATTGCTTTTATTCCTAAGATTCTTCACCCGATTCCAATGGTGTGGGTTTTTCCGTACCACCAAGCAATTGTCAGACACCAGCTGGGTGTCTTAAATCCAGCTCAATTCTGACACTGTTTACCCAGAGATAGCATCAGATTCCACAGGTTAGGGGCTCAGTCCCACAGGAGTGCCCTCCACTTCAGATGCCAGTTGCAAGTCCAGGTTGTAACCTCTGCTTCTGGCAGACTGGCTATAGATCAAAGGTTCCCTTGACCCTCTCCTTGGGTTGGATTAATGTGCTAGAGTAGCTCGCAGAACTCAGGAAGCCAATTTACTCACTAGATTACTGTTTTACAGTATTAAAGAGGATGTTAAAGGATATGAATCAACAAGTAGATGAAGAGATACCTAGGGTGACATCCTCTGTCCCTGTGGAGTTTGGAGCCCAGCATAGTGGCATGTTAAAGTGTTCTGGTTCACTGTCCTGGAAGCTCTCTGAACCCTGTCCTTTTGGGTTTTATGGAGGCCTCATTACTTAGGCATGGTTGAGTAAATCACTGGCCATTGGTGATTGATTCACCCTCCAGCCCTTCTCTCCTCCCCAGAAATCAGGGAGTGGGGCTCAAAGTTTCAACCCTTTATTCATAGTTGGTTCCTATGGCACAGCCCCCATCTTTAGGGGATTCCTAAAAGTTGCCTCGTTAACATAAACTCAGTTGTAGTGGAACAGGGCTTGTTATGAGTAACAAGACACCCATTTCACCTTTGTGGCTTCAAAGCAATTTCAGGAACTGAGGACAAAAGACCAAATATTGTAACAAAAGATACTCCCATTGCTCTCATGCTTTAGGAAATACCAAGGGTTTTGGGAGCTGTGAGCCAGGAACTGTGGACAAAGACCAAAATATACATTTATTATAAATCATGGTATCACAGCTCCTTTGTCAAAGATCAGTGTTTATTTGGGTCTGTTTCTGGGCTCTCTATTCCGTTTAATTGATCTGTTTGTCTATTCTTTTGCTGGTACCACACTGTCTTGATTATTGTAGCTATGTAGTAAGTATCATCTGCAAATAAAGACAGTTTTATTTCTTCTCTCTGATCTTTATGCCTTTTCTTTCTTTCCTTGCCTTATTGTTGAATAAGAATGGTGAGAGCAAACACACTTGCATTTTTTCCAATCTTAGAGGGATAGCAGTGTCTTTCACCATTAAGTATGACGTTGGTTGTAGGAATTTACAGATGCCCTTCCTCAGATTGAGCAGGTCCCATTATTCTTAGTTTCCTGAGATGTTTTTCTCTCATGAATGGATGTTGAATTTTATCAAATCCTTTTTCTGCATCTATTGAGATACCATGTCGTTTTTCTTTTGTCTATTGATAGGGTGAATATTAATTGATTGATTTTTGAATTTTGAACCAACTTTGCATCCCTGGGATTAACACCACTTTGTTGTGATGTTGTGATAGGTTTTTCTTCTCTGATGCTTGGTTTGATTTGATAGTGTTTTCTTGAGAATTTTGTATCTGTATTCATGAGGGATACTGGTCTGTAGTTTTATTTTCTTATGATATCTGTCTAGTTTTGATATGAGAATAGTGCTGGCTTCATATGAATTGAAATGTGTGCCATCCTTTTCTGTTTTTCTTGAAGAGTTTGTATAAAATTATATGATTCCTTTGTAGATATTTGGTAGAATTTGCCAGTGAAGCCATCTGGGGCTCGAGTTTGTTTTTTGTTTTGTTTTGAAGGAAAGTTTTTACTAAAATTGGCTTCTTTAATAGGCATGGGAGTATTCAGGTTATCTCTTTCTTTGAGTGAGCTTCAGGGAACTAGCTTTTGGCTTGGGGAGGGTTTTTTGGATTTTCTTGTTTTTCCTTTTACTGTTTTTCTGTTCTAAATTTCATTGATTTATCTTTATTGTCTCCTTTCTTCAGCTTGTCTTGGGAATAATTTGCTTTTCTTTTTCCCGTTAGATCATTAATGTGAGATCATTTTTTTCTAATTCAAGCGTTTAATGCTTTAAATTTTACACTAAGTATTACTTTGATTGCATCCTACAAGTTTTTACACATTGTCTTTTCATTTTCATTCTGTTCAAAATGTGTTCCAATTTCCCTTGTGATTCCTCTTTAAACCATGGGTTATTTAGAAGTCTGATACTTAATTTCCAAATATTTGTGGATTTTCCAAATATTTTTAATTTAATTCTGTTACCATCAAAGGACATATTTTGTGTGATTTGCCTTCTTTTAAATTTTGTAAGCTTTGTTTTTGGCTGAGAAGATGGTCTCTCTTGGTAAATATCCCATTTGCACTTCTAAAGAACATACTGGATGCAGTTGTTGGGTGGAAAGTTCTGTAAATCTTGATACGATCAAGTTGGTTGATAATGTTGTTCATATCTTCTATATCTTGATTTTCTGTCTATTCATTACTGAGAGAGGAGTGGTGAAGTCTTTAATTGCAATTGTGGATTTTTCTATTTCTCCTTTGAGTTCTATAAGTTTTTGCTTCGTTTATTCTGAAGCTGTTGTTCAGTGCATAGATTGTTGTCTTCTTGGTAAATTGACCTCTTTATTATTGCTTAATGTCCTCATTATCATTTAATGTTCCTTGTTCTGAAGTATACTTTGCCTGACATTAATATATCTACTCCAGGGGCCGGCCCGGTGGCGCAGTGGTTAAGTTCGCACGTTTCCCTTCTCAGCGGCCCGGGGTTTGCCGGTTCGGATCCCGGGTGTGGACATGGCACTGCTTGGCAAGCCATGCTGTGGTAGGCGTCCCACGTATAAAGTAGAGGAAGATGGGCATGATATTAACTCAGGGCCAGGCTTCCTCAGCAAAAAAGAGGAGGACTGGCAGTAGTTAGCTCAGGGCTAATCTTCCTCAAAAAAATAAATAAATAAATAAAAATATATCGACTCCAGCTTTCATTTGATTTATTTTGTCATGGTATAACTTTTCAATTCTTTTACTTTTAAACTACTTGTGTCTTTATGTTTAAAGTAGATTTCTTATAGGCAGAGTATGATTGTCTTATCTTTTATACAAGTTGACAATCTCTGCTTTTTTGGGGGATGTTTAGACCATTTACATTTAATGTGATTATTGATATGGTTAGGTATAAATTGTCATCTTGCTATTTGTTTTCTATTTTTCCAATCTATTCATTGTTTATTTTTTCCTCTCTTTCTGCCTTTTTTTGGAATGATTGAATGTTGTATATGATTCCATCTTACCTCCTTTGTTGGCCTAGTAGCTAGACTTCTTTTTTTTAAGGGTTGTTTTAGGGTTTGTAGTATACCTCTTTCACTTGTCACCATCCACCTTCAAGTGATAATAGCGCTTCATGCATTGTGCTGTAACACTGCAACAGCATACTTCTGTTTCCCCTCTCCTGGCCTTTGTGCTATTATTATCATATATTTTACTTCTGTGTATATTATCAATTGCCCAATACATTATTATTTTTCTTTTAAACAGTTATATTTTAAAGTTATTTTAAAAATAAAGGGAAAAAATATTTCTGCTTATCCACACATTAGCCGTTTCCAGTGCTCTTCATTCTTTTGTGTGGATCCTGATTGCTACGTGCTGTCATTTTCCTTCTGCTTGAAGAACTTCCTTTAACATTTCTTCTATTGCTCATGTGATACTGATCAATTCTTTCAGCTTTAGTGTGTCTGAAAAAGTCTTTGTTTTCTTTTTTTGAGAGATACTTTCGCCAGGTATAGAATTTCAACATGACTGGTTTTTTCTTTCAGGTCTTTAAAGATGTTGCTACATGGTCTTCTGGCTTACATCATTTCTGACAAGAAATAAATTTTGTCTTTTTTCCTCTCTACCTAATGGTATGCCTGGGTGTAGTTTTCTTCATATTTCTTTTCCTTGGAGTTTATTGAGCTTCTCAGATCTGTGAATTTATAGTTTTCATGAAATTTGAAAATGTTTTATCCATTATTTCCTTAAATATTTTTTTTGTTTCTCTGTCTCACCTCTACTTTCGGGAACTCCAGTTATACATACATTGGGCTTCTTGAAATTGTCCCTGAGTTCAGTGATGCTCTGTTCTTTTTTTGTTTTTTTTTTCAGTCTTTTTTGGTTTTCTCATTTTGGATAGTTTCTATTGCTGTGTCTTTAAGTTCATAAACCTTTTCTACTGCAGTGTCTGATCTGGTGTTAATACTATCCAGTGTATTTTTCATTTCAGACTTCTTTTTTTCATCTCTAGAAGTTCTGTTTGGGTCCTTTTTATATTTTCCTCCACATTCTGGTACACATGGAATATAGTTATAACAGCTGTTTTAACATCTTTGTCTACTGCTTCTATCATTTGTGTCGTTTCTGGGTCTGTTACTGTCAGTTGAGTGTTTTTCTCTTCATTATGGGTCACGTTTTCCTGTTTCTTTGTGAGCCTGGTAATTTCTTATTGGATACCAGACATTGTGAAGTCTATCTTGTTAGTTGCTGGATATTTTTATAATCCTTTAAATATTCTTGAGCTTTGTTCTTATCCCATTTTACAGATGAGGCAACAGGCACAAAAAGGTTAAGAACAGCTAGACTTATAGACATCATCTAGGCATATTGGAGAAAGAGTGCTAGTGATAAAGAGAACAGAATGTGCAAGAGTGAAGAGGAATGACACAGTAATGAGAGCTTTTGGCACTTTCAGAGAAACCTAGTATTTCAGTAAAGCATAGCCAAGGAGAGGAGATGTGGCTAGAAAAGTAAGTCAGAGGCCAGATCAGAAAGCACTTCATACTTTTTATTGTGTGGGTCATGGGGTGCCAAGTCAGATTTGTGTTTTAAAAATTTTTCCTCTGGTAATGGGGTAGAGGATGAATTGAAGTAGGCAGCCTAGAGGAAACTAAACCTATTTCTAAATTCCTAATTCTTCTTTTTTAACCTGTTTTTGGTTTTAGGTTTTGGATCTGTCTTAAACACAGACGGTGAAGTTGAAATGGATGCCAGTATCATGAACGGAAAAGACCTGTCTGCAGGAGCCGTGTCTGCAGTCCGCTGTGTAGCAAATCCCATTAAACTTGCGCGGCTTGTTATGGAAAAGGTATATGTGATAATAAAGCATCCTTCTCCTATGGAATTGTTACTTGTGTACTCTGGTGACTAAAAGGGGTCTGACTGTAGGAAATACTTGAGATCACTGTTCTCCTAAAATTATATAAAAGAATGGAAGCCGTGTTATTTAAGTTTCTCGACTAAGCCAAGATTCTGACTCTGTTGACAATGTAGTTTGAATAGTAATCATTTAACCAGTGATTACTTTGTTTTCATGTTATCCTGTATTTTCTTTAGCCTTCTCTCCACACGTATAACACACACAAACTCAACACACCCACTGTTCAATAGCATGTGTCAAATAAAAATGGATTAAGTTCGCTAAATTTAAGGTCATACGTAAGTCACATTCCTAGTACTATTCCACCATTTTTGAGTTTTTTTTAAAAATACAAAAACTCAGAGGACCAAGCTGGTTCCAACATCCGGAAAAGCAAGCCAGTGGAATCTGCATTTTTGAGGCTTTGTACCCAGAGAAGTAATTATTTCTACACCTTTCAAACAATGAAAAAGATTTTAACTTTTTCAAAAAACTAACCATTTTCCCTTTCTTTCTGGCTCTAGACACCTCACTGCTTTCTGACTGATCAAGGTGCAGCAAAATTTGCAGCAGCCATGGGGATTCCAGAGGTTCCTGGAAAGCAGTTGGTAACAGAGAGAAACATAAAACTCCTAGCAAAGGAGAAGCATGAGAAAGATGCTCAGAAATTAGACTGCCAAAAGTAAGTGTCATCTGCGGCTCATGTGTTTGGGATTTATTCAAGTGTGAAAGTTTGACAGATATCTGGTTATATACATTTCTTAAGTAAATCTAATATCACTTGGTAGTTTCAGTTTTCATACAAAATAATTCACACTAAATAATGGAAAAACTGCTCTTTTCTTAAATTTAACCTCATTTATTACTCCTGTGAATAGCAACTTGAATTAGGCTACCAGAGTTCCTCTCCAACATAATTTAGTAAGAGAATGCCTTGTGTTAATGTGTTAACTATCTGGACGCTTCTTGATCAGTTTGTTGTCTTAAGTACAGGAGTCCCCCTTATCCACAGTTTCACTGTCAGTGGTGTCAGTTACCCCTAGTCAATTGCACTCTGAAAATATTAAATGGAAAATTCCAGAAATAAACCATTCATAAGTTTTAACTTGCACGCCAGTCTGAGTAGTGTGAGGAATCTCTCGCCCTCCCACCCTGTCCTGCGGAGAGGTGAATCATCCCTTTGTCCATCGTGTCCGTGCTGTGTACGCTCCCCGCTCATTAGTCCCCTAGTAGCTGTCTCGGTTGTCAGAGCGACAATCATGATATCACAGTGCTTATGTTCAGGTAACCCTTATTTTACTTCATAATGGCCCCAAAGCCAACTTTATTATTAGTTATTGTTGTGGATCTTTTACTGTACCTAATTTATACATTAGACTTTATCAAACATGGTATATATATGGTTTGGTACTGTCCAAAGTTTCAGGCATCCACTGGGGGTCTTGGAATGTATCCCCCTCAGATCGGGGGGACTACTGTAGACTAAACAGGTTCTCTGTGGTCTAGTGTACCCTGTGATCTTACTTAAGCACTCTTTCATAGTGCAGAGAAATCAGTAAACTCTGATAAGTCTGAGTTAATGATATGTTCTGAATTACAGTTTTCTTTGTTAGAGATTTCAGAATCCCAAATAAAAGCCCCCTTATTTAAAGAAAATTTGAAAAGTAAAATTTGAATATGGCCCAGGAGTTTATAATGGAACATAATCTGTTGACTCTGTGCACTTTTTTAGATTTGTAATTTAACCAGAGATACACTTTAGTATCACCTGGGGAGCTTTTTAAAAATATACATGTCTGAGCTCTTCCCCAGGGAATTTAATATATGAGGTAGAGAGACCAGGCCGCTGTATTAGGAAAAAGTTTCCCAGGTAATTCTGATGTTTCCCCGGGTTGAGAATCTGTTTTCCAAGATTGGCCGTGTGTTGATGGCTGTTGATAACCTTACCAAGTGTGCTGTTGTACCTGTGGGCTAGAGTCACAGGAATGGGGTTGCTTCATCAATGGTTCAGGTACATTTTCATAGATGTTGCCACATTGCTTTCCAAAAATTCTGCAACAACACATCTCCACCAGCCAGTGCTACTTTTACATTTAAGCAAGAGGGGCTCCTTCCCTGGGCCCTGCACTTTAGAAGGCCCTCATATCACAAATACACAAAACAGTTGGTTTATTACAGATACATGTGGCATCTCTGTCACTCAGCAGTGGCACAGCATCACCCATAACCCTCATCATCTGCCCTTGTGACTAACATCATTCAGCCCCCAGCAAAACGCTTCTCTGCATCTCTTGCTCTGTCTTGGAAGCAAAGGCCACCTAAGTCTAAAGGTTTATGGATTGTGCCCCTGCTGACATCAGAAATGGACACTGCTTTGGAACGTAGGGAAGAATTGAACAGCAGAAGGACTTAGGTAAGAGAAAAAGACAAATTAACCTGTCAAATAAATTCTTGCATAATGAAGTGTCGTTTCCCAGTCGTGCCCAGTGCCCATTTTCTCTACATGTTTCAATTTATGGTTCTGGAGGCATTTGTGGAATAGTACAGTATCTGGAAGACTTGCACGTGAGGGCGGATGCCTGTTACTCTTGAATTTGTGTATGTGTAGGTCTAGACTGGCACTGTCCAATAGAAATGCGAGAGCCACAGAGGCAATCTGCAGTTTTCCAGTCGCCACATTTAAAAAAAAATAAACAGGTGAGATTAATATTAAGTTTAACCCAGTATACCCGAAATATGATCATTTCAACGTGTAATCAGTATAAAAAATTATTTATGAGATATTTTACCTTCTTTGATACTAAATATTCAAAATCTGATGTGTAATTTACACTTCCGGCACATCTCACTGCGGACTGCCCACGTTTCCAGTGCTCAGGAGACCCATGTAGTTAGTGGCTGCTGTATTGGACAGCACAGGTCTAGATAGAACCTGCGTGCAGAACCAACTCTTTATATCAGCAGCTAAATGAACACTGAATATTAGAGTTGTGAATGGTTTTATTCTTACAGGAATATTTAGAAGATTTAGTTAAATTTTCAATAGTGTTAAAAATTTCAGCTTTTAAATAATATTCATTAATTGTAACTTATATTTTGACTTTAATATTAATAATTTTGTATAATTTAGAAAAAACTAACTTTGTGAAATTATATCTGAAAATTGCTTTTTTATCTTTTTGAATTTGCTCTTAATTTTGGTGAAAATATGTTCTAATTTTATACACTTTTAATATAATTCCATTTTACTTTTTAATCCCTAGATTGTTGAAAATGAGCGTAAGTCAAGATTTTGATAGAAAAAGAACACTTAAGAGGAACTCACAAAAGAAAAAAAAAGCTGAAAGGAAAAAAGAAGCAAAAAACTCTTCAAAGAAATGGTCTGCTTTCATTTTTAAAAACAAAACAGTAAAAGTAAGCAGTCTTCTTCCAGGATGATTCACATAAAATTCACAGACAGGACATTACAAATTATTTGCTCAATGAAGATTTAATTACTTATCAAAACAATGAAAATTGTTGAGGCTGTTATTCTCATCAAGTCCATAACTTGAACAGTTCAGATGAAATCGCTGCAGCTTCGTGTTCTTTAGTGAAGGAGACTTCGTTGAGAATGACGAAGAGTCACACACACAGTTAGCACTGGGGGGAAAAGACTGAATAAACAACAAATGATGCTGGAGAAAGCCAAGATAGAAAACATCAACGTAATGTTCTTGAAAGAATAATACAATGTGTCCAATATTTAGCCAAGCCTAACGATGCTTTTCATAGCACCACCAACACAGTGTTTGCAGAAAACAACAGAAAATTTCTAAGTTTTGTAAAAATTATTTCAAAATTTCATAAAACGCCAAACATGTAAATAGGACAAAAAATATTGAAACTAATGATCACTATCTGGGATAGAGAATTCAAACAGATGAATTTAATGGGTAAGAAAGCAAGAGATAAAATAATATGTAATTTAAAAAAAAAATACTCAGTTCAACTAGAATGTACCACGGTCAGAAGACATGTCGAAAAACTAACATTTAAAAGACTGTCAAAGGTGAGCCTGTGATAATGGAGCTAATATGGTTGGTAAATAAAAGGTTAATAAGTACGAAGTTTGGCCGAGAATCCAGAGATGTTCTATGTGACATGTGCAGTTCACAGTTTGCATTTGTTTCTAGGAGACAGGCCCTCCGCTGTGCCGATAATAATGACGTTGTGGGACAGTAGAGCATCCATTAACGCGATTTTCTAGATAGGCCCAAAGATGGAACAGCTTGATGAAACTTTCAGACTCATGGAGGGAATACCAACGAAATGCTGTTAGGGTCGTTAAGTTGAATTTAGATAGAAGAGTCGAGCAGAACCACAAACGACCCTCAAGGAGCAAGTCCTGGACTGTGGCAGAAGGTGAAGGTGATGGTGCATTTGCACTGTCTGCAGTTCTTTAGTGTGAACTGTTCATTTCTATCGATAAGCTTAACAAAAGCTTTAAAAAAATTCGGCTGTTTCACTTTTAAAGGATTAAATTTTTTTTTAAAGTTTAGAAAAACAAAAGCAAAAATGCATGTTAAATACACAAGAAAAATGACATTCCAATAAAATATAAGCAAATTGAAACAAGGAAACAACTATTTGCCTAAGCTGAAGGGAAAGATTCATCTATAAAAAAATCCCCAAAACAGTTTCTGTAGAGGCTCTTTTTCTGTTCATTATAAATCAAAGCATAGTACCATTCAAAGAAAGATTTGAACAGAATGCAACAAGATACTGCTGTTTTCAGTTTTCTTTATAATATACCATCATTGAAATTTGAAAGAAGTTAAGATATTCTGCATGGATCTAAATACTGCTTAAGAGATGATGAAAATGACTATCATAAATGATTGTGATTTATATGATCAAATTAAAATATGTAATATCTTCTGTGATAATTCTTCATCATAATTAAATTGTCATCACTGGTAGTTTGTCAGCTTTCAGTCATATGAAAACCATAGCTTTACAATACTTTTCAAGATACATTTATCACAGTAAGAGGATAGAACATATTTATGACTTCTAAATATGAAACATTTGGTGTTTGGGCCTCCATCTGCATTTGTATTCTTGCCTGGACCCCTTGCAAATGTTAAGGGTGGACCTGCCACCAGCAGTGACTGGGAGTACCTCTTTCCTTATCTGGTGCAAGAAGGATGACAGTGTCGGTTTACTTTGCTCTTCCCTGACTACTAACAAGTTTGAGCATTTTCCATTTGTTTGTGGGTCATTCTTTTCTTTTAGTTTCCCTGTTTTTGTCCTATGATCATTTTTTCTCTTTAGTTGTTTCATTCCCTATCAATCGTAAGGCTATCTTTGCTGTTAAAAACTTTTCCCAAATCTGTTGTTTTTAATCTTGCTTGTGATATTTCCGCCATATAAGAGGGTTTTTTTTTTTTTTTGTAAACAAATATGTAGGCTACCTCTTCTTGTAGAGTCTTCTTGTAACTTAGAAGGTAGCCCCACTCTGAGGCATATATTCACCTAGATTTTCTTGAAGAATTTTGTTCTGTGTTTTGTATTTAGGTCTTTAGCTATCTGGAGCTGATTTTTGTGAATGATGGAAGGTAGGGTTCCTGTTTCTTCTAAACAGATGAGCAGATTTCTCCTTCTCGCCCCTTGAATGCTGCGGCTCACTCTCTCCATGTGGTTGCCTAAAAGGTACCTCTGGCTTCCGTCCCAAACTGGGCTCTATTTCTCCACCTGACCCCCTCCACACATACCAATAACAAAACAAAAACCTGTTCCTAATGGTCTTCTGCACTTCAGTAAATGGTTCTTGCATCCTTTCAGTTCCTGAGGCCAAAAGCCATAGACTTGTTGGTGATTTCTCTCTCTCACATGCAGTCCACCTGCAAATTCTATCGACTCTGCCTTCGAAATGTCCCCAGTCCAGCCTGCTTCTCACCCTGTCCACTGGAACCACCCTAAGAAGCCACTGTCTCTTCAAGCCTCCTGACGTCTCTATTTCCATGCTTGTCTCCTTCAGTCAACACAAGAGTGAGAATAATGATTTTAAGATAAACTTTTTGTAGGAGTATAGCATAGATGCAGAAGTACATTAATCGTGGGTGCACTCCTTGATGAATTTTCACTGTGGCCACACCCATGTAATCACCACCCAGATCAAGAAATAGAACATTGCCGGAAGCTGCCCCTTGTGCCCCCTTCCATTCGCGAGCCTCCCCCAAGGTAACCACTCATCTGACTGCTAACACCGTGGCTTCGTGTTGCCTGTATGTGAACTTTATTTAAATGGAATCCTATAGTGTGTGGGGTTTGGGGTGCCCTCTTTGATGATGATATTTCTGAGGTTTATCCATTTGTTGCACATAGCAGTTTATTCTCGTTGCACTATAGTATCCCATTTCATGAATTTGTCACAATTTATCTACTCTACCTTTGGTGGACATTTGTGTTGTTTTCAGTTTGTTGTTTACAAATAGTACTACTGTGAACATTTTTGTATGCTTTTTTGGTGAACACATCTCCACATTTCTGTTGGAAGAAATGATCTTAAGAAAAAACAGAAACTGGAACTTAATTTTGAGAATGAAAGGGGCACTGTCAATTGAGCCAGAACAACAAGTGTAAATCAGGACTGTCCTGGGTAACCAGGAGGGATGGTCACCCCACCTGTCGAAGCCTTCATGATGTGGCTGCTGGCCGTCCCTCTGACCCTCCCACACTCTCCCCGCCTTATTGTCTCCAACCACAGTGGCCTTGAAATTCTGTAAACTTGGCAGCATGTTCCTGCTTCAGGAACGTTCTTCCCTGGCAATCAGCATGGCTTGACCCCTCCTTCCTTCAGAGAGGCCCTATATAAAACAGCACCTCCCCACCGCCACTCTCCCCTTATTCTGTTGTAGTCATCTTAGTTTTTATTGCTATTTGATTAAACCTGAAATTTTGATTGCTCTGTTATCCTCTGTCCCAAATGCAAGCTCCACGGGAGAAGGGACTCTGTCCGTCGAGGTCACTGCTGTGTCGCTGCGCTCACAACGGTGCCTCAAATACAGTTCATCATAGAGCGCAGGTGGGGGGTATATGACTCTCGTACAATTTCTTCTTTTTTACTTGAAAATTTATAATAAAATGTGAGGGAAACAGCTAACATTTTATCTTTACAACAAGCCCCATGAAACAGTCAAAGTGGGTCTATGGACGGGCAGCATCAGCATCACCTGGGAGGTTGTCAGAAATGCAGGGTCCTGGGTCCCACCCTGCACCCACTGCTCAGGATCTCCGGGGGAGCCAGGGGATTCTTATGCACACTCAAGGGTGAGAGGCACTCAATAATTTTTTCCCATTTTATAGATGGGAAAGTGAGACACAGAGAAGAAAACTTAAGTCACACAGCTAGAAAATGATGGTGCTGGGAGTGGATGTGCTCTTAAAGTTGAGGCCTGACAGAATGTCTCTCAATCTGACTGACGAGGAATAAAAAGCAGACTCGCTTTGCCCTCCCCTAGACCCAGGAATGTTGGCATCAAAATGCGTCCCGTTTGCCATTAACATACAATGGGGAACTTGAGTGGTATTAAGCTACACTGTTACTTGTGGGAGTGTTTCTCATCTTCAGCCTGTCACTTTTTGCTGTTTATTTTTGGCAGAAACTTGGGCACTGTGGGTGCTGTTGCCTTGGACTGCAGAGGAAACGTGGCTTATGCAACCTCTACGGGGGGCATCGTTAATAAAATGGTCGGCCGAGTAGGGGACACACCGTGTATAGGTGGGCTTGCTGGATGGCTACTGCTCCCACTTCCCCTATCCACAAGTTCTCATCCTCGATTCTCTGCCCCTCTCTCCTTGTCTTTCTTTCTTCATGTCCCTCCTCTTCTTGGTGGCAGCTTCAGGATTTCTGGGAGTGGCAGTTGGACTGGAAGGAGTTGTTTAGGGCACGCACTGATTTCAGAGGGCGTTTCAGAGGGCACTCAGCTCTCTGTTTCTCCTAGATTGTACGTCTTTGGGGTGACCTGGGAGGGAGATGGGGGATGCCCCCAAGCTGCCCCATAGTGCCCCTGTCTCCTCTCCAGCCACAATGGCAGCATCTGCAGACTTATTCCCAAAGGACCAAGTACACAAAACCTATTCCCAGGCATGAGGTCAAGTTAGTGAAAAGAAAACAGAATTTAAGTTTGTAGTTTTTATATTTGAGTGGCATGAAAGAGACACACTGCTTCTACAGAGATATTACAGATCGAAATGTTCTTTGCATTAACACTGAAGCACATTATCTAATTCCCAGGAGTGGGTCAGTGGGGGCTGTATGTGTTTCACTCTGTGCAGACTGGGTAGATATGCTTTGGGGCAAAGGAGGGGCTGTCCTGGTGTAGCTGCTCCTTGAAAGGTCAGGCCTCTTGTCCATGAGGCTCCTTCGTCCTCCTGATTTCAGGGTCGTCACATGGTGCTCACTAGTCCACCTGTGCATCCCAAGGTCGTGGCTACTAATCTGATCTTCGTCTACGCGTTGCACTCTTTGGGATTTAATATTCATGTAGCATTAGACTTGTAATATGTGTTTGGGTTTCTTGACTACTGCTACTCAGCACCGTCGCCGCCTTTGAGCAGGATCTGGAGGTTATGCTGACAATGACATTGGAGCCGTTTCAACGACGGGGCACGGGGAAAGCATCATGAAGGTGAATCTGGCCAGACTCGCTCTCTTCCACATGGAACAGGGTACGTAGAACAAGTTCATCCTCTCCAAAGACGAGTGAAGAGAAGCTGTTTATAAATAGATGCAGAAGTATGTGAAATCGTCCCTTTCTTGTTTGCTATAGATGTTGCTTTCAGGTTAACACTATTTTGGCTCCTTCCCACCTTCTGTTAGGATCTGGAGAAAAGCATTTAGAATATCGTTTGTCATCCCACCAACTGGGAGAAGATATTTGCAAATCACATATCTGATAAGGGGTTAATATCCAAAATATATAAAGAGCTTGTACAGCTCAACAGGAAAACCAACAGCCTGATCAAAAACTGGGCAGAGGAATGAACAGAATACCATTTGTCTTGTGCATCTTGGGAGAAGGGAGCAGTAGAGAGGCTGTGAGCCTGGGTGTGGGAGACCGGGCGCTCTGCCCAGGCTGGTGCGAGGGCTCCGTCTCAGTGCAAGGAGGGTCTTTTATGTGAGGATCCTTCTCTGAAGCGTTCAAATAGAATTATTTACTAAAAGTCTTTGTTAATTCGCTGTGGGTTTCCATTCTGCAAATGATTTTCCCATCAGATTCCTTTCAGTAATGTATGTTTCTCAACCGTGTTTTCAGGAAAGACGTTGGAAGAGGCTGCTGATATCTCGTTGGGTTATATGAAGTCGAAGCTCAAAGGTTTAGGTGGCGTCATCTTGGTCAGCAAAGCAGGAGACTGGGCAGTAAAGTGGACCTCTGCGTCCATGCCCTGGGCAGCTGTCAAGGATGGCAAGCTGCACTCTGGAATTTATCTTGATGACACCAGTATCACTGACCTGCCCTAAGCCCTGGAAGATTGTATTCTAGATGCTAGCTTGGAGGTCAAGTATAGCTTCCTGTGTGGAGACTCAGCTTAATCAATTAGATGTAGAAATGGAAAAAGCCTGCAGTTTATCACTCCTTTGGTTGCCTTAATCAGTAAGTATCTGAGTGCTTTTGCATGTGTAGAAGATAAACAAATACATAGATAAGAAGAATAGATTAGTGGTTACTAGATGAGAAGGGGGTGGGGGGAGGGCTAAAGGTGTACAGGGGCACATATGTATGGTGACAGGTAAAAACTGGACTATTGGTGGTGAACATGATGCAGTCTATACAGAAACTGAAACATAGTCATGTACACCTGAAATTTACACAAAGTTGTAAGCCAGTATGATCCCAATAAAATAAAATTTAAAATAATAAGTATATATGTGTTTGGCTGAGGGGTGGATTCTGAAGTGATGAGGGAAATGTCTGTATTAAGGTCAAAGTAAGACTAGTGAGCATGACAGACTCTGCTGAGCCTTTCTCGCGAGCTGAGCCCTTATCTTAGGTTAGAAAGAAGAAGTGACGTGATCGTAACACGGCAGGAGCTGCCTAGTGCGGGCAGTGCCCTTTGGAGGTGGGAGACCCGCGGCAGAGACGGGAGCTGCAGCCTGAAAGGCTTGTGGGATCCAGAGGAGAGCGACTCCCCAGGCTCTCTTGGTTGCAGACTTTCCCACAGGACCAGGGAGGGGCAGGAGGGGAGGGGAGGGCCCAGTGGAGGGATGTGAAAGTAAGACAGGAGCAGCAGCAGAGCAAGTGGGAGAAGTCCAGGTGAACCGCCACGTCAGCCTGTCGCAGAGTCCGTTTAGACAGCGGGGAAAAGAATCTGTGAGACGGTAAACTGACTTCCAAGAAAGTTGAGATCTTCTCTAACTTGCTAATATGGACATGTTTCCAGACACTTTAAGGGGACCCTCTGGTAACCCGTAGCTCTCTAGTCTGGAGATGAAGGGTCCCAATGGATACTGTGGCTCTCCTTCCAGTCTGAGGGCTTTCCTGGGCTCACACACAAGTCTGCTCACCTACTGTTTTCCCAGCAGCCAGCACGGCTGACCAGAGCCTCCACCTGCCGCAGACCCTCTGGGTCCTCATAGTGAGGAACGCGGCTCGCAACCGCTCTCCTCTCCTGCCACAAGGCAGGGCCGATCCATGTGGAGATGACGCCGTGACCTAAGGCATTCTCATACTGTCCAGTGCTGTGGGGTCCTCCCCAGCTGAATCAGGTGTGTGTACAATGTGGTCAGCATGGTGAAGAAAGTAATTTCCTTGGTGGAGCGTATTCCTATTAATCTCTCTTTACACAGGAAATGGTATTTCTGCTGTGACATATCTGCTCAGTTTTTTAGTCTGTCAGGGCTTATCTTCTCTCTGGAAAGAAATTGCTTAACTTTAAATTCCATGTGCCACTAATAAAATGTATTTTGAAAGAATAACAGTGTGGTTAGGAGTCACTGTTGACGAAGACCAGAATGTACAAGAGTTTCCTTTGGTCTGTCAATTCAGACAGGTGTGCTAGTTAGAGAGACCTTCCAAGGTACAGGTGGGATATGGATATGATTGCTTCCTGCCTTGTGGAGTGTATTTGAGAGTTTTTTAAAAGAATTGAGCTTTTTCAGGGCCGGCCTGGTGGCATAGTGGTTGGGTTTGCACACTCCACTTCAGCAGCCCAGGGTTCATGAGTTCCGATCCTGGGTGTGGACCTACACGCCACTCCTCGGGCCATGCTGTGGTGGCATCCCACATACAAAATAGAGGAAGATCAGCAACAGATGTTAGCTCAGGGCCAATCTTCCTCACCAAAAACAAAGAATTGAGCTTTTTCTGGATGGGTTAAGGAGGAAACCCAACCACCATTTGCAGATATCAGCAGGGTCTACGGACCAGTCTTCTTGGAGTTTGCCAGACAGTGGCACAGTTCTAGCTTCTGTCCTGTGACCCTCCCTGGGCCATGTCAGCTGCTCTAAACTAGAGAGAAAGAGGTGGCCCCTGAGGGCAGGATTGAGTTTGAATCCTGCTTCTCCCTACTACCTGGGTGACCCTGGGCAAGTTAACGTCTAAGAATTTTTTCATCTATAAAATAGATTACTATGGAGGCCGGCCCCGTGGCCGAGTGGTTAAGTTCGCACACTCCGCTTTGGCAGCCCAGAGTTTCGCCAGTTCGGATCCGGGGCATGGACATGGCACCACTCATCAGGCCACGCTGAGGTGGCGTCCCACATGCCACAACTAGAAGGACCCACAACTAAAAATATATAACTGTGTACTGGGGGGATTTGGGTAGGAAAAGCAGGGGAAAAAAAGATTGACAACGGTTGTTAGCTCAGGTACCAAGCTTTAAAAAAAACAATTTAAAAAACAGATTACTATGAAGACTAAGTAAAATCAAAGGACAACTGCTGGGGCTGGCCTAGTGGCTCAACTGTTAAGTGTGCACATTCCGCTTCGGCGGCCTGGGGTTCGCTGGTTCAGATCCTGGGTGCGGACATGGCACCACTTGGCACGCCATGCTGTGGTAGGCGTCCCACATATAGAGTAGAGGAAGATGGGCATGGATGTTAGCTCAGGGCCAGTCTTTCTCAGCAAAAGAAGAGGATTGGCAGCAGATGTTAGCTCAGGGCTAATCTTCCTCAAAAAAAAAAAAGGACAACTGCTCAGTGTTTGCCTTAGGGATCCTGTGGGCAAATACAGAAACTGTGGCCAGGCCCAGCAGGGAGTCTGCGTGTTAATATCCTTGAAAACTTCAGTATGCACCGACTGTCCTTTAGAAGTAAGTATTTTGTTAGGAGATACATTAGTTTGTTAGGGCTGCCAACAACAAAATACCACAGACAGTGGCTTAAACAACAAAGTTATTTTCTCTCAGTTCTGGAGGATGGAAGTCTCGAGACCAGGGTGTCAGCGGGTCTGCTTTCTCCGGAGGCCTCTCTCCTTGGCTCACAGAGGCTGCCTTCTCGCCGTGTCCTCACACGGTCTTTTCTTTATACACATCTGTGGCCAAATTTCCTCCTGAAGATGTCAGTGAGATGGGACTGGACCCACCCTAACAGCCTAGTTTGAAATTAATCACCTCTTCAGAGGCCCTGTCTCCCAGTACAGGCACATTCTGAGGGACTGGGGGTTAGGGCTTCAATATGTGAATTTTGAGGGGACACAATTTAGCCCATGACAGGAGGCAAAGCAGAATCACATTAGGGGTTGGAAATGGCGAGACTCTGGAGAAGTAAGGATCACTAAGTAGATAAGGAAGAAGAAGGGAGGAGGGGGCTTCGGGAGGCCAGGTGCAGGATGTGATTTTGCGCTTCTCAGGTCCGCCATTCCCGAGGGAAGTGACTAGTTATCAAAGACTGCTGGAGTCTCAGCTTGGGGCCAGCTGACCTCCTGGGCCTGGCAGCCCCAGCCCCGTTAGGTAAGGGAACATCAGCCCCTGTGTGCAAGCCACGGTGTGTACTGTTGCCCTTGGACCTTGGTTCTGTGAAAGTCGTCTCCACTGGCCTGGGAATTCCGTAAGCGGAGACCATGTGTGGTTCTGTCTTTTGCCCCACACATTGCCCGGTGACCTGCTCTGTAACTATCTGTGGAACAAATAAATGAGCAAGATATTATCTGAAAGACAATGGCAGTCTTTTTGTCACTTCTATGCCACAAGAGGGCAGCAAACTATAAAATGTCCAACGGTTTCCACAGCCCATAGGGGAGATCGTTTATCTTGAGTCTGGATCAGAACAATCTACTCAGAAAATTTGGAACCAAAAGAGTATTCCCGTTCCTGACTTTCCTTTTCACGTAAATACTACAGTTTATTTTATAGCAGAATTGTCCAAAACACTAGCAAATGCCCCACAGAACCCATCAAAATCAACCATGTCTTGACGGTTAAAACAATTGAAGCCTACGCTGCTCCTGCCGCCAGGTGCTGGGGATCCCGAGGAGAGCTCACTCAGGCAGCCCCAGCCTCTGCCCTCGGTTGCTCCTTCCAGCCAGGATACAGATAAATCGTAGTTTGGCCTAAACTTGCCAAAATGGTGGGATAAGAAGGAGCACAAGAGAGGCCAGAGCTGAGAGCGAATGTCTGCCCGAGCAGGAGATGCTGCAGTCAGCCCACCGTGTTGAGCTGGAGAGAAAAGTCCTGGAGGAAAGAGCCTTAAACATGTAGCTGTTGCACAATAAATGTTTTTCTCGAATAATGTCCTTTCTAGACATGTTCCTTTCTAGCATGAGAGATTATAAACTCTGGGGAAAGGAAGGTGGAATGGGACGCACTTCAGTCCTCGTCAGTGGCCCTCTCGTCGGAAATGGATGGGGTGTGGGGAAGCTGGTGGGGGACACCGTCCTTCCAGCCCCACACCTGCTCCTCTGTAGTCCTCATGTCAGCCTTCCCCTCTGCACAAAACCATCACTGTATTCAGACTTTGTAGCAACTTTGCCAAAGCAAGGAAGTGCCCCCACAGAGCTTATCCAGCTCAGAAAAACACAGGTATCCTCCTCTCTCCATAGGCGTAGGCACGACCCAGAAAGGAATGGGTGCTGGGCTGAAGGACAGCAGTGAAACCAGGCCTAGGAATGGGGTTGGGAGGAGGTTTGCGCCTGGAACACAGGGAGGGTTGAGGCCAGGATTGGGTGTGGGTGCCCATTAGTGGTTCCATCCAGAGTCTAAATACCACTGAGTGAGCAAGCAGCCTTTCTCCCTTACCCCGCCCCACGTCCATACACACACACACACAGTCAAGCCATAGTCGCATATAGCTCGTCTGTTGTGAGAAGTTAAAAATGTGCAAGGGGAGGCACAGGGAAGATTCTTCCCTTTGAAAGATGAAAAAAGGCCTAGAGAAACTGGAGTTTATTCCACGCAGGTTAAACAGGTTTATCTCAGCCTCTCTGTTCTCCAATCCTGTGTCCTTGATATGACAGTCCTTGTCCTATCACTCATGGCACCCAATGCCCACCAGAACCAAGGTGCGTGCCCCAGGTGAGAAGCAGGAGGGAACAGCACGCTTTGACCACTTTATCCTTCAAATTCTGCTTTTTTTCCCCAACCTTCTATTAAAGTTGGATTTTCAGACAATGAGAGAGGTGGGGGCCAGGCGTGGCCTGGGTTGACAGAGGAAACTAGCCTCGAATCTTCTTTTTTTCACTGATCTCAGAATTAACTATATTTTTTGCTGTGTAATTATGAGCACTTTCTGGATCCCGTGCAGAGCTTGGATGGGGTTTGGGTTCTAAGCTCTGGCTGGGAGCAAGGGAGCAAAGAGATTGTTTCTTCCCATCCTGTAGGTCTGAGGCTCTGCTACGAGAGCCGTGGCGCAGGCAGCCCCTGGATTGTTACCTTGCAGGGTAGCAATTTTTTACTAAACATTTTTAAGTTAAAAATAGCCTTCTGATAAAATAAAAGGGGCATATGTGTATTGTAGAAGTTGGAAAAAATAAAAATAGCGAAAAGTTTTAAATGCATGAGAAAACATAGATCACCAAAAGTAAGAAAAAAATAGGGGTAAAGATTTCCTATCCCTCAAGTGAATATCAATATTACCACCTTGTTGTATATTCTTTCAGATCTTTTTCAAAGTATATATTATGTATATGTTTTCCAAAATGAGATCATGCCGTACATGTTTTTTCAAACTTTGTTTCAGTTAAAAATCCACCTTTCCATGTCAGTAAACTCAGCTATGTAATAGTCAGTATTGAGATTTCTCCCATTTCCTCAGCATGGGCCCTGACGGCAGGTTTGTCAAACCCTGTCCCTGCCTGGAGTGTGATTATGCCCCTTGGTCTCTTCTAACAAGTCCTGCCCCTTTTTTAACCACTCTGACTTGTCGAATGTTAGCGCTGGGTGCCCGGCTATGTTACACCTTCCCAGTTGGTCAGGCTGCCTCCTGTGGGATCAGGTGAGCGTTGGGCCGGAACACATCGCAGGGCGGGGTGCCAGGCCACCATTCCAAACAGAAATGTTGATGTCCCTTTTGCAGCAGCAGCCTATGCTGCTGGGCTGTGGGAACACAGCTGGGCGTAAGGTGTGGAAAGGGGAACGTGGGTTGTACCAGAAGCCCAAGGCCCCACCCAGAAGTTTGGCAAAGAGTGACTTGGAGTCAGAGAGCAGGTGGGGAGCGGGTTCACCCTGTGCAGCCTCCAGGAAAGGACTGGCCCACCACCCTTCCTGCTCGGGCCTCCTCGGGCCACCTCTTCCCAGGTCACGTCCTTCCCAGCTGCGCTCACCTTCAGCCTTTCCCAAGGCCTGTCCGACCACACAGTAAGCAAGAGCTACCCCAAGTGCTTCTTGGGCAAAGGGCAGTTTTCAGAAGTATTTACTAATTAGAGCAGGTGGATACCAGTCACGTCAAACCCAGGACTATTTACCGTGGGAAGAGAACAAAGGCTAGGGTTCTCTTGCCTTCCAGAACAACATTCCACCGTCTACCTACTGCCAGATCCCTGGGGGTCTGAACTCCTGAAATCTCTCTCCCAACATTGTATTCAGGTACCAAGTATTTAATCATTTAAAAAATAAGAAAGACCAGGGCACGCTCTTCCCTTCCTCCCTGTGTCTGCTCCCGTCCCTTCGCCTGGGCCCACTCAGCACCCCGTCCCCCCCAGACCCGAAGCTCACTGTGAGCCCCCATGCTTCCCTGGTGACCTCACCCCAGATCTTGCCTTTCGGGCCCGTGCCTCCTCAGTCTTCCCAGCCATCTCTGTTCGTCTTATCTCTGGCTCTTGCACAGATATCACACCCTGCATGCCTCATGACTAAAGATTCTGCGGCTTCCCCCCAGCCATTTCCCACCCTGTCCTCGTCTTCCTTAGAAATTCAGCATGTTTGTCAACTGCTCTCAAGCAGAAATGGTCAGGACACAGGGCGGGGCACCCTGCAGAGCTGAATCTCCCACACACACTCAGCGTTCCCAGCCCCAAGTCCTTACTTGGATGTGCTTCAGAGAACAGGCAGCCAGTTCCTGGGAGAGCAGCATGTCTGCCTTTGTTGTATTTGAGTGCCCCACCAGTGTGTTTGCACCCGAATTTTCAGGCTGAAGGCCTCTGCGGTGGCCTCCCTGGGAAGCGGCTTCATTTTATTTGAGAGAAAAGGTTCCAGCCCTGCTTCCTGTCTCTGAGCACTGGGGCCACAGCGTTGTTATCCCTCCCCCAGGAAGGCCAAACCCCTGAGCAGGGCTCAGACTGGGAAGGCATCGTTGTCCTGCAGTGTTGGCAGGATGCTCCAGACTCCTCTCAAACCCTGCAGGCAGGACTGCCCTGCCCTTCCTGAGGTCAGTTCCCAGGATGGGGTGCAGGCTGGCACATACAGGACCTGCTCTGGGCCACTTGGCTGCCCCCCAGCCTACGCAGGCTCTGAGACCTCCAGCCCCTGCACCACCACAGCCCAGCTCCTGAGCCCCTCTTGGTGTCAAGGCTTCCCCTGGGGGCTGCTTGGGTGGCAGCTGGGCCCGTGCTCAAGTATGAAGACAGAAGAATGAGGAACGCCCACCTCGTTCCTTGGATTCTGCACCCCTGCAGCCAGTCCCTCGTGGCCCTCCTCCCAGGAGCCCCATCTTACCCACCCGAGAGCCTCCAAGGGTTCCCGCCGAATGTATCAAACCTAAACCTCTTGGCTGGCTCCAAGGACCCCCAGGCCAGCTCCTCCAGGCTGCAGGCAGGGTCTCCCACTGCCGCCAGCAGGCAAGAGACTCCGCAGGCCTCTGCACACCCGGTGTCCTCTCCTGAAATGCCTTTCTGCCGTTAAAGGTATTTAAGGGGAATACTTGTAACCTCTCTCAGGGTTGTTGTGAGAATCAGTTAGTTAATACACAGAAAATTCTTGGAAGTGTGCCTGGCACATAGGAAACGCTGAGTAAGCATCAGTTATTATTACTATGTTATTTTGTTCCCAAGCCACACCCACCAGAGTGAACCCTTCCTCCAGGGTCCCCAGCTGGCAGCTCCTAAAATGGGCCTCTATTCCATGGACCCAAAAGTCGCTCCGACCATTTTGGACGTGTGGCCAGGTGCTTAGCCCCCAGGGGCCTGGCTGTTCCTGCGTGAGGCAAGGTCCCCCGGCAGAGGCCCACCCATAACAAGGCCAACACAAAGGAGAACCCCAGCTTCATATTTTATGATTTACGAAGCACTGTCACGTCTATTTCTACTTTGTGGAATAGGCAGGGCAGAAATAACTATTCCCATTTTCCAAATGGGGCCACTGCTGCCCAGAGGTGATGGGTACCTTGCCCAGGCCACCAACTAGCAAGTGGCCCAGCTGGCCTTCGAATCCAGCGCTGCCAGGTTGCACCCTCAGTGCTGAGCTGAGTCACATCTTCCTCCTTCTGAAAAGCAGCTCAGATGCCAAAGGAATTAGAGACAGCCACACGACGAAAACCAGACACCCTGCCCCTTGTCTCTGGACCAGCTCCCAGGAAAGGGAGAATAACGGATGTGTGGCCCCTGGGGCCGCCCCGCCCCGTGAGCTCAGCTCCTGGCAGAAGGGGCCTCGCTAAGGAAGGCCTGTGAGCCCCCTGGGCCAGGAAAGCCTCTCCCCAGAACTGGGGCCAGACCGCAAGGCTGCTTAACTCCAGGGTCAGAACGAAGAGGGTCCAAGGCCAGCCATGTCACCACTAACCCTCTCTAACCCTAACAACCCTGCCAACCGGGTGCTACACCCATTTTTCAGATGGGAAAACCAAGGCTTGGGAAGAGATGACTGTGGGGCTCCAACTGGGGGAGCTTGTCCACTGGAATACTCGTCAAAGCAAGACATAGCTTCCTTGAGGGCAGGGACCACACCTAATTTGCTTATAGCTGGTCCCCCAGGCCTATAGCTGTGCCCAGTAAATATTTGTGAAATGAAAGCATGAATCCTCAGGTGCATCCTTCACTTAAGGATGAAGTGGGTATAGCCCATGCCTCAGCTCTGGTCACAAAGGGGCCTGGCTGGGGCAAACCCACCCTGAGACCTGGGAAGCACCGCCAGCCCTGCCCACAGCCCCGTCCTAACACCCAGCCCACAGCCAGGCCCACCAGGATGCCCCAGGGCCCCACCATCCAGCTCACTGGGTCAGGGGTCACCCTTGCTGCTGGGGGAGAGGGGTCAGCTCCCGGTCGTGGTGAAGGCTCTGTGGGCTGAGGCTCCAGCAGGTCAGGGCCTTGTTGGGGAAGAGAAGACAGGGCTCCGTGAGAATTCGAGTGGGGCAGGGTGGAGCAGGGATGAGCATGGTGAGGAGTTGAGGACAGGGCAGGCAGAACAGGAGTCCACGTCTAGGGTGCCCCGGGTCACCAGCCCAACCACACAAGATCCCCCCTTGGAGGCCATTTCTCTAGCCGGCTCTCCCAGGAGATGATCTGAGGGCTTGCCGGGCTGAGGGTGGAGCCAGGCTCAGGCCAAGCAAGGGAGGCAGACGCCCGTCCCAGGCCTGCGTGGGTGTGTATGCGCGGCGGTGTCCCTGTGTGAGTCCAAGTCCATGAGCCCAGTCGGGGGACCATTCGCATTCTCTTAACAACCATAACAGCCATGACCTCAGAGTATAGATAACAATGAAACCAAAGGCCACCCCACTCCCAACCCGCCCTCCAACGTGGTGTTTCTAGAAGACTCAGTGAATTGAAGTGTGCGACTGGTACAGCTCTCCCACCCGACAAGACCCCTTCTCCTCGGTCCTCCAGTCTCGGGCTGCACTTCCTTCCCCTCCCACTGCCCGGCTCCAGCCTCCCCACTCACCTTTAGTAGTGTCCTGCGACCAAGTTAAACCCAGACAGCCCTTCAGCGCTCAGGGCTCTGTCTGGACAGGCCACTGCCCAGAGGTCCCCAGCCTCATCTAGTACATGGGCTTCGGCCACGCTGGCTTCTCCCGGGTCTCCTGTGCCCCTCAGCCACCAAGCTTCCTATACTCTTCCTTCCCTCTGCCCAAAGGCACTTCCTCTAGCACCCAGACCCCCGCAATCCCTGTGACACGCCCGAGTCTCTCCTTCATGGACATGTCACGATCGCAGTTAGCGCCTGTCTCCTCCGCTAGACGTGTCTCCAGAAGCGGCACTGGGCCTTACCAAGTGAGTGCTGAATGAAAGAACAGCAGGCGGAGGCGCCCCGCCTCTCCAGCTCTGACCTTGCTTCCTCCCGGCCCCCGCCAAACCCAGCTCACAGACGCCTCCTCCAGGAAGCCTCCGCATCCACTCAGAAGTCGTCTTCTCCTCCGAGCAGCTCCTAGGGCACTGCCCATGAGCTATGGTCCGTCTGCCTCCCCACACGGTTGTGAGACCCTCCGCGGCGCCTGGGCCGGCCAGCCACAGTCCCTTCCCCACACCCGTCTCCTCTCACTACTCAAACCGAGGCCTCTGGAAAGCCTTGGCTTCCTCCCGTCACTGACCGAACTCTGACGGCCCCTCTGAGAGGAAGGCTGGTGGCTGCCATTGGCCCCGTTACAGAGGAGACCCCCGAGGCTAAGAGGAAAAAGTCCCGCCTCCATAAACATCCACAGATTAACGCTGCCTTGTCTGTTGAGAGGACAATGTCCCAGAAGTGCCACCCTCAGGCTGTGGACCTTTTCACCAAAAGTCCAACCCTCCAGAGGAAAGAGAGGGGAATTTACTTCAGTCAGGATGGTATTTTAATACTTACTGTTTAGCAGTTTGGACCACAGAGAAGGACGTTATTACCCAAAACTGTTAAGGTGACATCTACAGTCATTGGTTTCTTTTTACCAAAGTTCTGTTGGTCCCTTACCAGTGCGGAATCTACTTTCCCTTCAGAATTTTTATGTCTCATTCTATGGAATCAATTTTTTTTTTTTCCCTGCTGAGGAAGAGTCACCCTGAGTTAATATCTATTGCCAATCTTCCTCTTTTTGCTTGAGGAAGATTTGCCCTGAGCTAACATCTGTGCCAATCTTCCTCTATTTTCTTTGTGGGTCACCACCACAGCATGGCCACCATGAGTGGTGTAGGGCCACGCCCAGGATTCAAACCTAGGCTGCTGAAGTGGTGGAGCCAAACTTCACCACCAAGCCACAGATCTGACCCCTGGAATCAATTTTTATTCTCAAAAATAATTAACAAAATAAAAGATAAAGGGCGGGGGAAAGGGTGCCTCTCCTCCACCACCCCAGAAAGGGCAGAGGCTTGAGGTGGGGAGAGAAGGGCTGAAATTATTTTCAATCCCACTCGGCAACAGTGGTGGAGATGCACAGCGTGCCAAGGTTCCAGGAACAGCGAGGAGGGCTCGGAGCCTCGAGATGGGGATGTCAGCGGGATCTCGGGTCGCTCCAGACAGACTGCAGGGACCAGTGCTGCAAGTGAGGGGAGAGGCGAGGTGGGGCCAGAGGGAGGCAGGCTCAGCAGAGAGGGTGCAGGTCATGGGTTGGGGTCAGCCGCCCTGGGTTTAGATCCTAACTCCTCTACTTGCTGACTAGGAGAGCTTGGGCGACTTTCCGGGCCTCAGTTCCCCCATCTTTGAAACGGGGACAGGAATAGTACCTACCTCAGAGGGTTCTTGTGAAGGTTAAATGAGAGAGGGCATCAGCAAGGTGCCGGGCAGAGGGGAGGTGTGAGTCATGGCTGCTGTTGGCACTGTCAATGACATACTGTCCCTGAAGAGGTGAGAGGAGACTTTGTGGGCTGCCTTTGGTCTTGAAGGTAAGAAGGATTTCAGCAGGTGGAGATGGGGCAAGACAGCTGAGTGCATTTCGGGAGGCCAGAAATTGCTGAGGCCAGACCCCAGGGGTGGGCCTGGGTGCTATACGCAGCCTCCCACGAATGCTCCAGCACACCTGGAAGTGAGGCTGGAGCAGGGGCTTGGGGCCGAAGGGTGAAAGGCTCAGAGCCTTGTTTATTCATTCAACAAATATTTAATAAGTACTGACTGTGTGCTGGGCCCTGGAGAACCAGAGGTGAGCGTGGAGCTCACATTCTAGGGGGGAGACAGGTAATAAACAGATAAACATGTCAACAAGAGCATTTCGACGGTGACAAAGGCTCTGAAGGCAAGAAAGCCAGATTCCGGACCCGGACTGACTGAGGAGGGAGACACAGTGACCAGGGCAGGCTTATCCGCAGAGGGGATGCATGAGGCGACACCTGTATGATGATGAGAGAAGGCGCAATCAGAAAATAATCTGCAGTGGAGTGTCCAGGCAGAGGGCACGCAAGAGCAAAGGCCTGGAGGTGGTCTGGGCTCTGTGTACCCTGCAGGTAAGGAGGCGACAGCATACTGAGTGAGAGGGGAGTGACACAGGGTGGGACCTGAGAGAAGGTTGAAGACAGGTCACGCCGGGTCGCAAGGACCTGGTAAAATTTTTGGATTTTATTCTAAGTGTTGTGGGAAGCCAAGAAAGGTTTAACAGAGAAATGACGTAATCTGATTTACATTTTTAAAAGGTCATTCTGGCTGCTCTGGGGAGAATGGACCTCAGGGGGGCAACGTGGACCCTAACCTTGGACATGAACCCCATGCTGAGCCAGAGCCCCAAGAACGCAACCCCCACACTTTCTGTCCCTTCAGGTCAGGCCACCTGTCTGTCACAGGCCTCTCCGGGGCCACTGGGGACAGGCTGCTCACAGTTGTCCCTGCCTGGCCAGGGCATCTCCATCTCCAGCCTCTGGGACTGAGGGACGCGTGGTCTCTAGTTATCTTATCTCCTGGCCTTCTGAACCCACCCAGAAAAGAGCCACCAGTGATTTTAGAGAAAAGTGAATTACAGCCAGGAGTGGTTGTTTTTCAGCATTTTTACAAGCGCCAAGGGCCCATGAAATTCAGAGTACACATGCATTTAACCGTGTTTGCTCATACAATATTGGGTGTGTTTAGAGATGAGCAATAAACAGCAGGAGCCAGGCTGTGCTCTCCGCTTCAGCACAGCGGGAAGGCTCGTGGGCAGAGCGCCGCAGGGCCGGGTTCAAGTGCTTCCTCTGCCCCTAACATGTTAGGCCACCTCTGCTAACTACAGCATCTCTCTGGGCCTGAGACCCCGTCTCCAGAGCTCAGAGGGTGGAGCTGATGCTCCTCCTGGCCCTTCCAGAGGATAGAAGTAGAATTCCCCGGAGTTCAGATTTAGGGCAAGCCGAAGGCAGCTCCCAAGAACCACCCGGCCATCTCAGGCCTGGGCAGCCTGGCCTCTTCCCGGCTGTCTGGGGCTAAAGAGACAGCAAGGACCTCACCTGGGTCTCGCCACCACGGTAGGGTGCAGCCGCCCTGCGCCTGTCCAGCTCCCAGGGGCACAAGCAGAGGAGATTCCTCCCAAGCCGTCCACTTGCCATGCGAAGTTTTTGAAACAGTAACCTATTACTTCTCTCTTATTTTTCTTTCCTCTCTTGGCTCTGCCTCTGATTCAGGCAGCCCTGGGAAGGCAGAGAAAGAGGGCGTCTTTTCCTGGCTTATGCAGTTCAGAATCCTAGACCTTCCCAGGAATGGAAAGACCTCCAGGCGCTCGTTTCATCTAACAGCCAGACTTCCAGAGCCCCCACCGCACCCCTGGCCTAGGAAAGGATTCTCAGGGAGGCCGGAATGTGAAAAGCAAGTATTACCTCAGGTTGGTGGTCCCCGCAGAAACCAGCAGCCTGCCTGCCGCCCGCTCCAGGAACAGGCAGTAAAAGGATTTAAAAACAATGGTTAAGGGCCGGCCCGGTGGTGCAGTGCTTGAGTCCCCAAGCTTCAGCAGCCTGGGGTTCGCAGGTTCGTACCCCGGACCGGGACATAGCACTGCTCGTCAAGCCACACAGTGGCGGCATCCCACATAAATAGAGGAAGATTGCCACAGATATTAGCTCAGTGACAATCTTCCTCTAACAAAAAGAGGAAGAATGGCAACAGATGTTTGCTCAGGGCCAATCTTCCTCACCAAAAAAATAAATAAAAACAATGATTAAGACTGACTAAAAGTCAGTATGCTTTTTACTATCACCAGGTGCCAGCAATTCTAAACGTCAGTGACAAAATACTCCAACCTACAAACTCCCCAGAGTTTTACGTATTTGCTGTGGTTACAGTTGAGTTTTCATAACATAGATGTAAGCTCCAAATGAGCACGTTTATGGCTTGTCTTTTAATAAACATTATATTCTGTGTGGACAGTATTTCTGAGAACTCCCAGTCACTCAGTTGGTCTCTGCCACGTTTGTGTCAAGAGTCGGTTCACAAAGGTGCAGAATTCTTGGAACAGGCTTCAGACTTGGCTCCTGTGAGCTACTTGTTCCTGCGTTCAAACCGTAAATTCAAAGTAAACAATGAAAGCACTGTGTTTGTAAAGACCACGAAACAGAACTTGAGTTGCTGCGCTTCTGTCATCCTGTGAGGCCACTTGGAGGTTTTATTTGAGTTTTAAAATTGTAAATAGTAAAAGAGTATAAGGTGTAATATTTTTATTGGAAAAGTGAAAATTTTAGTTCGTACATAAAATCTTTTACAGAATTTTAGTATCTTTGAAGTTCAAACGTATTCTTTTTCAGTTGATTGTTTTAGAACTAAAGGACAAATCAAAAAAATAAAACATTATATCAGTGGTACAATTCAGCAATTGCTTAAATTTTACCTTGCCAAACATTTTGGTTTACTAAAATTCACTTATTGATGAATTTAGTTCGATAATTATTTACATGAAACATTAATATATCAGACTATAAGCAAAGTATCAAATTTCATTAGGTAAATCTACAAACTATTAATAAATAGTTGTGTTTTAATGTGTGACTATTTGTGTGTGCTCTAATATCTTTATTTTTACTGGCATGGTTTTATATATATACACACACACGTGTGTGTGTGTATTTCAATAAAAGGAATGATCTTCATGAATATATAAATAAATGATCACCGTCTGCCTTTCTTTTCTGACCTTTATTTTTGTTCATTTTATTTCACAGCTATTACTGAGAATAATTTTTGTTGTCTAGAGTAGGGAAGCAGTAAAAAATTATCTTCTCCAGGCATCAAATCCCCCAGGTAAGCCACTGGAGAGACCAAGCCTTAGTGAGGTGGCAGTCCCCAGATGGGTTTGAAGAATCTGGGAGCAGAGGGCAGAACCCTTCAAGAAGAAATGGGAGCATGATACAGGCCTTCGGAGGTGTCACTGCAGAACTTCCAGGCCCCGTCACAGTGTGGGAGCAGCAGCAGGATTCCTGTGCACCCAGGAGTGGCCCCGAGGTGGCAGAGAAAGCCAGTGAACTGGAGGCCTGTGGATGATGCCGAGGGACCGCTCAGGAGCGGCCCACACAGACTGATGGCAAACAAGGGACAGGCTGGTGACAGGTGATAGATATCAAGTACCAGATGCCCTCACCCACACAAATCCTGCCAACTCCTTGGTTCCGCACAAGCCCCCTGAAAGATAGGCACAACCCTGGAGAGGGGGTCCCCAAGATGACAGAGACTAAGTTTCTATCCCTTTAGCAGAATGAAGGCTTGAGACTGAAATTACATTTTATTTTAGTTATAATATAAACTTTTTTCTAATGCATCATAACACCAGGTTCTTTTTGTTATGCTTTTTTTTTTCTTGGTGAGGAAGATTGGCCCTGAGCTAACATCTGTTGCCAATCTTCCTTTTTTCTTTCTCCCCAAAGCCCTAGTACATAGTTGCATATCCTCGTTGTAAGCCCTTCTAGTTCTTCTATGTGGGACACCACCACAGCATGGCTTGATGAGAGGTGTGTAGGTCCACACCCAGGATCTGACCAGCGAACCCCGGGCCACCGAAGAGGAGCACACGAACTTAACTACTATGCCACCAGGCCGGCCCCCTATAATATAAACATTATAGTGTATATTATGTATCCTATGTAATATACGATCTTTATATATTTATATATGTATATGTGATAAATATACATTACATAATATATATTAGATACAAAATATATATTAATATAAAATATAACTACTTTAGTTATAAAAATAGATAGAAAAAGCTGGATACCTGATAGATAGATAGATGATAGATAGATGCCAGAGAAATTGACAGATAAAGGGAAATTCTATTTCATTTCCTAAGCGCCTGTCTTCGAGGACCCTGAATCACCCTGATGGACCGAAGGTGAGGTGGTGATAAGAGGGGACAGCGTAGGCCGTTGGGTGGGAGACGCAGGGCCAGGGGCTCACCAGGCTCCTCTGGGTGAAGTATTACTGGGCCTCAGACCAAGAGCCAGAAGGAGCCTGCAGCTGTCTCCCCTCCCTGCTCCCTGTGCGCGCAGGACAGTTGCAGCCCTGCAGAGCCGCTGGGCGGGCCAGCATCAGAGCGGGGCCCTGACCCACGTCTGCTGACCATGTCGGCTCATGTGCCCCATGACGGCTGAGAGCCCAGTGCAAAGCACCCTGAGGGTGCTGGGGCAGAGGGGCCCCAGCGGTGACCTACCAAGCCTACGGGTGGGAACAAGCACAGGACAGGGAAGGTGGGAGAGGGCAGAAAGGGAGGGCAGGACACGGGTGCCTCGCTACCGAACAAAGAACCTGCAGAATTAAGCAAGAAAGTGAGCAAGCTTCCTGAGGAAGGTCAAGAAGTGCATCGTGTCATGTGCTGTCAACCCTGAAATCTGCTGCCCAAATCCGCAGGGCCGGCCTGTGAAACGGAGGGGAACCAGTTTCCAGCCTGCAGAACAGGGACTTCCATCAACTTGAGTGTCCCCACCCCTCGGAGGGAGCTTACCCCAGAGCAAAGAACCTGCTGGTTCTGCTGGGTGCCCCGGACTCCAGAGGCACATCCCCAGCTCCCGGCCCCGCTCCACCCGCCCACTCCCAAGTTTCAGCTCAGTCTGCCCTGCCTGGTGGGGAGCCAAGAAAGTGCTCAGATCCTCAGCAGGTCAAGCCTGCCGCACCCCCACCCCTCCCTGAAACCCTCCAAACAGCAAAAGCCAGGTCACTTTGTGTCTGGGTACAACCCACAGCTGGGGGTGGGTGATGTGTGCCCCCAGGATGCCTCTCAGCAGCCCACATTAACATCTCTGCTGACTCTCAGTACACCAGCTACTGTCCTATCTATGGGCTGAGGGCCAATTTGCACTGGAAAAATGACCAAGATCCCTGTGGGAAATCAGAACAGGTGACAATCCCACCCCTGACACCCTCCTGCCTCCCAGCCCTGACATTCACCATCAACAACCCGTCTGCAGTGGCAACGGATGAGCTTGGGAAAGTCAATACCAATGGCAGCATGTCTAAATCCAGGGGTCTCTCCCACAGAAAGAACCCCCAGGACAGAAGGAGGTGTGTAGGTCACTGTGTGATTTGTAATAGGACAAAAACTAGAAACAATTCAGGTGTCCGTCAATATGGTACTGGTTACATTATATTATATAAGATGAGATTGCATCCTGCAAAGGGATATTGTGTAGCATGAGAAAAATCAAGTGTATCTACAGGTGCCAAAGTTGAAAGCTATCCAAGACATAGTATTAAGTGGGAAAAGCGAGATCCAGAGCTGAATATATAGAACGATACTGTTATGTGCTGGTTATTCTATATTCGAACTCACCCAACCATCCATTCTGCACCTGTCTCTGATCTGTTTTGCGCCTCAGGAGGCCGACCTCTAAGGACCAGGAAACCTGGGCCCCCTTGCTGGCTGGACGCCAGTTGGTTAGCCCGTGGAAGGTTCTGGCTATAGATCGGAGGATGGGACGAGAGGAAAGCTGGAGTATTTCTTCCCTCTGATCCACGCTGCCTGTTCTGCGGGTGGCTGTGCTCTGGTATGGCCGTAGCTGCGGGTATTGGGTGAGCAGGACACGAGGCGCTAATCTTAGTTTTGATGTTCCCACTCCATATTATATCAAACACATTCAAATAGATAAACTTCTCATAATGAATGTAATTTTGGCTGTAAACTTTTGAAGGGGCTTGTATAAATTTAATAATTCTGATCCTAGGAAGAATTATGATTTGGTTCCTACGATTTAAACTTTATTGTATCTACATATAACTATATCATGGTTGAAATGAGTTGCAATAATCTGTTTGCAGTAACATTACCTAGATAAATATTTATTAATTACTATTTTGAGATTTTCTCTTTATATTTTGGAGCCAGTAAATCCATGACATTTTTTTAGATCCTCTAAAAACTCACAGGCCCTAGGCATCGTGACCAGTGGACAAAATAGCTGGAGTATCCAGAAGTTGCCAGGCCCTCCCGGGAGGGTCCTGGGTCAATGCAGGGGTCAGCCCCAGGAGCCACCGAGGCAGAAGAGAATGGAGCAAACCCACAGGGAAAATCTGCTGTGCTCAGGGGCTGCTTCCTGAGCGAGCACAGAGCCGGAAGCCCAGGGTGGAGGGAGAAGGCTGAGCTCTGGTCTGCCCCATGAGCTGACCCCTTAACCTCATGAGCTGGTGGCCTGACCCCCAGTGGCCCAACAGGATGGAAAGAATCAGAATGGCCCGCCCATGGCCTCCAACCTGTTTTCTGGGCCCTGCTGGGACTTGCAGCCAGATGCCAGCACAGGCTGTACCTCCGCTTCCTGCTCATCAGGATAGCCATGCGCCAAGCCCAGAGGTAAACATCTGGTCTCAGTTGATACTTTCTAGCAGGATGAGCTGGGAGCTGCTGCTGGCCCAGAACCACCCCCCCACCCCCACCCCCCACTGCTGCCAGACCTCTGAGTGGGGACCTGGGCAGGCTCCCTGAGGGGCCTTGAAGATGGCTCACAACCTGGCACCCATGTGTCGTACTCACACTGTGTGCATGGAGGAGGAGCCAGTAGACATTAGAATCCAAATCCCCAGGCAGGGCTTCAGGGTCCCCTGGGTCCCTCCCACCCTCAGGCTCTGGCTGAGGCTTTCTCCTGCTCTTCTCACAGGCCAGAGCCAGGTACAAGGCGCTCACACCCTCCGAGCCGGAGCCAGGGGAAGGCTGGGCCTAGGGCAGGCTCCCTGGCCGCTCCCCCATCTGTGGCCAGGCCCTGCCCTTGAAGCTCCAGTAACTCCGGGTCAGGGCTCACCCAGAGCCAGGAGGAGCCAAAACGGGGTATGGTTTTGGTTCGGGGGCCTGGCAGGAGCCATGCCAATTCACTGCCATGCCCCGGGTGCTAAGAATCGAGTGGCTTGTCTTCCTGCAAACAGTTGCTCTTTGCACAGTGACCAGGTGACTGCCCACAACTAGCCAGAAATAGTGGCTCCCAGCCCTCAGATGTGCTGAGGCAGGCTTGAGGGCTCTGGCCTGGAACTCACAGCGTGTGGGGTTTAGGGATTTAAGGAGCAGGTGTTAGAGTCTGAGAAGCTCTGAGCCTTGACTAACACTTTTTGCCTAACTGTTCCACAAGGCAAGTTAGAGAAGCCAGCGCTCTACAGGCTTCTGGGCAGGGGAGAGAGACAGCCCTGCCACCGGGTAAGGCTATCCCAAGGGCCAGGATGGAAGTGCCTGTCTGGGGACCCTTGGAACCAGAGAAGGAACATCCAAAGAGAGATGGCAGGAGCAAGAACAGGATGTACACAATTCCTATATCACAACTTGGAGAATATCACACAGAGTGCTATTTTTAAGCTTACTGACCCAATGAACTGTCTCAAATGACACTCGTGGGGCCATTCTCTGCATGACCTCTGGGCCATGTCACTAAGTGGTCATGTCGTGTGTCCAGGAGGCCCTCTCTGTCAAACAGCTGGCTTGGGGGAGGATACACACAGAGGCCCTCACTCTACAGCTCAAGGACGGAGATGTGAAAATACTCCTGGGTACCCTAAGCCTCTTTGCACGGCTTACCTACAGGTGGACCCTGGAAGCACTCTGTCCTCAAGTAACCTTACTTATCAACCCCTGCCCTGGGATCAGGTCAGGAACACGGGAGTCAGCTAGGCCCACAGGTATACGTGATGGACACAGCAGGGTGGCAGGAACAAAGGAAAAGCTCATCCTAATGGCCCAGGCCAGCGTGAAAGCAGCACAGCTTACCCAAGATCCTCTGTATTCCCCAGAGTCACGCGTGTGTAGACTTGAACAAGAAAACCCAACATTGAAAGGCCTCCCTCTTGTGCCTTCAACACGGAGACGTGCAAACACAATACTCGACAACGTTTACCGAATACATTCTCCACGCCAGGTGCCACTTACAGGGCGTTACACAGATTTAATCCTCACGGCCGAATGCAGTAGATAATATCATTATGCTCAGTGTACAGACAAGGAAATCGAGACAGAGAGGGGTGAAGTACTTTGCTCAAGATAAGATAGCTAGTAACCGATGGATCTGGGATTCAACTCAGACAGGCTTATTCTAGAACTTGCTCTCCCTCTTTTTATTATTATTATTTTTTAATTGTGATAAAATACATATAACATAAAATTTACACTCTTAACCACTTCTAAGTGTATAGTTCAGTGGTGTTAAGCACATTCACATTGTTGTGCAACCATTCACTTCCAGGACGTTGTCATCATCCCAAACTATGACTCTGTCCCCATTAAACAAACATAAACTCCCCATTCTCGTCCCCCCAGCCCCTGAAAACCACCACTCTCCTTTCCGTCTCTAAGAATCTGACGATTCTGGGTACCTCATGTAAGTGGACTCATACAGCACTTGTCTTCTTGTGACTGGTTTATTTCACTCAGCATCACGTCCTCCAGGTTCGTCCGTGTTATAGCATGTGTGAAATCTGTTCGGTCTTTTTAAAAATTTGCTTTGGATCGATGATATATTCATACGACTCCAAATTCAAAGGGACCAAAGGGCTTACGGTGAAGTCTTCTCTCAGTGATCCCTCCACATGGTTCTCCTTTCTGGAAACAACCCGTACCATCCATTCCCTGAGATGTTTTATGCATATACCTATGTGGCTTCTTTTTGCTCCTTTTTAGTCTGTTTTTGATTCTGTTCTGCCTTGGTTTTTCTTCCCTTTGCAGCTTGCCTTGGGGGTCATTTCTTCATCCACTCAGAAGGTCTTCCTATCCTGATTTTTCAGCCACACGGTGTTTTATTTGTATGGACTCACAGTAATTTACTCCACAAGTCCTCATGGGTGCCTAGTTACAGAACCTGTGTTCTCAACCACGTTAAGGCACCTCTGAGCCTCCAAATATCACGTGATGTGAAGGCCTCATTCATCAATTCATGCTCCATGGATTTCTGTTTAGCAACCATCACGTAAAAGAGCTGAACAAGTAAACAATTGTGGAGTCAAAACAGCGTACGGTGGGGATATAGCCGCTCACAGTGAAAGGGAACACTCACGGAAACCACAGGTTGGAGAAGGCTTCACTCTGTTCCCATCCCCGACCCGCTTCCCCCCGAGTCTTCCCTGGTCAGAGAATAGTACCTCAGGCACCCAGCTGTCCGTGCCAGAAACCCACAGGGCTCATCCTGACACCTGCCTCTCCCCCACCCGCCTTGTTCTATCCAGCACCAAGCATGTCTGTGTGTCTCTCAGATCCTCACCCCGCTGCCGTAAGCTGGTCCAAACCCCACCATCACTTCTGCTGAGCTGCTCTGTCACCCTCACACCACCCCATCCCTTCTCAGAATAGTCAGGAACCATCTCACCAAAAGGAAAATTAGATATCCCGCTCCTGAATAAAATCTTCCAGATTGTTTGCCCATGTTCACAGCAGCATTATCCACAATAGCTGAAACGTGGACACGATGCCAGTGGCCATCGAGGGATGAACGGGTAAGCAAAACGTGTTTATACATACACTAGAATCTCATTCAGCCTTAAAAGGGAAAGAAATTCTGCAATATGCTACACGATGAACCTTGAGAACATTACGCTTATTGAAATAAGCCAGTCACAAAAAGACAAATGCTGCATGACTCCTCTTATATGAGATACTTAGAGTAGTCAAATCTTAGAGCTAGAAAGTAGAATGGTGGTTTCCAGGGGCTAGAGGAGGGGAGAATGGGGAGTTCGTGTTTAATGGGTACAGAGTTTCGGTTTTACGAGATGAAAAAGTTATGGGATGGATGGTGGTGACGGTTGCATAACACTGTTAATATATTTAATACCACTGACCTGTACACATAAAAATGGTTAAGATGGTAAATTTTACATTACGTGTATCGTAACACAATAAAAAAAAGCATTAAAAAAACCCTTCCAGAGCTTTCCGTGACCTTAGAGGGAGGCCCTGTGAGACCTGGTCCCCGCGGGGCTTGTACATCTGGTACATGCTCCTCACTGCAGCACAAGGGCCCCTCTGTGCTCCTCAGGTCCACTCAAGTCCTTCCCACCTGGTGGCCTCAGTGCTGGCATCCCCTCCACCCAGAACCCCTCCCCATATGGGGCTCAGCATCGATCACCTGCTTGGAGAGGAGCGCCCTGATGCCCCCACCTGAGTGAGTCTCACTAGCCTTTTCTGTCCCAGCACCATGCTAATTCCTCCCCTAGCACTGAACACACCTGCAATTATTTTGTTTTCATCCCTGTTTCCTTGTCTGTCTCCCCCAGCAGACTGAAGCTCCACAGAGGCAGGGACCCAGGCCTGCTTCGTTCATCGCTGCATCTCTGTCGTGGGTTGATGCTGTCAAGAAAGCAGATGCTGAGATGGAGTCTGGAGTGCAAGATTGTCATTAGGGATCAGCAACTGTGAAGGGAAGTGGGGAAAGCAGGACTGGACAAAAGGAAAATTGGCCTGCAATGCAGGCCTGGCAAAGTCTCAGCCAACTGGGCAGGGAGCGCTGGAGTAAGTCCTGCCCACCAGAATTATCCCACACGGTGCAGAAGTGCCCTCCTTGCTGGGTCACCAGATGTGAGCAGCCCCAGGAAGGGCATGACTTGAGTGACGCAGCAGTCTGCAGCTGGAGCAGACCCGAAAGTTACTGGCAGCTGGCAGCTCTCTGCTGACCACACTCCTCGTAGCCAGGTGGCAAGTTCTTCTTGAAGGGACTCCAGGCAGTGCCTCTCCATGTCTACCCCAAGTCCTAGTACAGTGCCTGGCACACAGTAGGTGTCAACATTCATTGAATGAATGAGTGAACAGACATGTGATTGAATCTTGAAATACAAATAGCATTGGGAGAATTAGACAAGGCAGGAGATGTGCATTCCAGGACCAAGGCGTAGCCTGTGTAAAGGTAGAACGGCATGAAGGAAAACATGGAGTGTTCTCAAATCTACAAATACCAGGCTAGAGTCAGATTACCGTATGGGAGTGGCGGACCGAGGCTCAAATTCCACATGCCCAAATGGTCAGTGGACAAGGGCCTTGTAAATGGCACTTGAATTTTATCCTGTCCACAAAAAGGAAGCTTTCAAAGGGTTTCAAGAAGGAGAAGGATATGATCAGTGGATTTTAGAAAGCTCATTCTGCTGGCCTTTCCGAGGATGGCTGAGGAAGGCAGGCTAGGAGGCAAAGGGGCCGTTTAGGACTCCACTTTAGCCAGGCCAGGCCTGTGTTCTAGGGCATTGGCATTGGAGAAGGAAGGGAGTGGCCACGGGACGTGGCGAGGGGAGGCAAGAAGGGGGCTATGGCCAAAGTCTGGAACCACCAACACGTAAGCACAGTGAGCAAAGAACAAACATGTAAAGAACAATGAAAGTTGGGGAGGAAAGAACTGAGGCGTGGGAGCACAGGAGAGAGAACAGCTTAAGAAGGAAACGTTAAGAGGGTCAAGGCCATTAAGAGATCAAGCGAGATAAGGGCTGGAGCGCCCATTGATTTGGCCATCGGGAGGGCAGGACTTGAGAGCAGTTGCAGGTGGGAACGGACCCAGCTCAAGCAGGGCATTCTCCAGCCTGATTTGGGGCTTGGGTTTGTCGTGGGCATTCTGGAGAAGTCTCTCACCTGTCGACATACTTCTCTCCAGGGTATCCCCCAAGTGTGACTACCGTGATGCTCTGGACCATATGATCCTCAAGGCTTGAGGTTCAGCCGCCTCCCTGGGAGAGGAGTGGTGGAAGGAGCCCAGTGGAGGATCAGGAGTCCTGAGTCCGCATCCTGTCACTGCCACTCAGTTTCTCCCGGGGTGCTGGGTCCAGGCGGCCTCTACAATTGCTTCTGTTGAACTGAACTGCCCCAGTGCTCAGGTTCAAAGAGAGTGGCACAGTTAGCCAGGTCTCCATGCTCTCTGACTCCAATCTCCTTGCTGCCTCCGTGTAGGACTCTGGGTTCCACCCCTCCTAAGTGGCCCATTGTGTGACCTCAGTTTCAATGGGGTCAGAAACTGGGTTGGGAAAAGAGAATATTTACTTTTTCCACGGATCCGATGCCCAAGTATATAGTGTGTTCCCGTAATTTGGGTCCCACGCCTTGTCCTCCTCTCTCTGGGTGCAGCCTCGAGCATATAAGAAGGCATCTCAATATGCACATCTCACTCAAGACCACCGGATCCAGAGACACGGCCAGAGCCTCACTCACCAGCCTCCTGTCCACCATGAAACTCGCCATCATCGTCACCCTGGCCATCCTGGCTCTCTGCTGCAGCCCTGGTGAGTGCCCAGAGCCCCTCTCCCCCAAGCTGGGCTCCGGAACTCTCCCTGCCGCCCACTTCTGCTCAGGAGAAAGGGTGGCTCCTGGGAGGGCCTGGACACGCGGACTCCCGGCCAGGAAGCTGGGTCTAGTGAACAAGCCCATCTGGGGAACTTGAGGAGAGCCCTGAGACTGTGAGAAAACCTGAAAATGATCCCATCTTCCCTATCCAACAGCCTCAGGATTCCAGGGAGTGGAATAGACTGGAGGGAGGCATGGAGGAGATCCCACATAGATGCATTTGTCCAACGACCAACAGAATAGGAATAACGAGCTCCTCAAAGCCCAACTTGGACAGACCCCAAGATGCCAAGAGACTTTGGTGCAGCCTCCAAGGTTGAGGTCTGCACACCAGTGTGGCAGCCAAAGGGCTGGAAGGAGCTGCAAAGCCTCATGTCTCAAAGGAAACTCAAACCAAGGCAAGGTCTCCCATTCTGGGCAGAGAGGAATATTCCAGAAGAGGATGTTTCCTTTGGGAAATTACCAACCCAGAGTGGAGTTCTCTAAACATTTTTGTCCTCTGCGAAAAGGAGATTAGCAGTTTCTGAGTAGTTTCAGCTGTCACTAAGAGGAAAGGAATGGAGGGGAGAGAGAGAGAGAGAGAGAGAGGGAGAGAACAGTCAACCACACTTCCCTCCAAGCCCCTGGATCTTTTGGGAATTGGGTCACCTACCTGTTTTTTAACACCTAACAGCCTCATCTCTTAATAATATATATATATATATATATATTCTTTTAACTAATTCCAGTGAACTCACTTTGAAAGTTTCATAATACCCATGGAAATAAGTTTTATGACCCTAGGGCGAGATGGGATGAGGGAAGAGTTAGAAAACCAAAACCAAGAGACGGTGGAAACAGCTATTGTGCAGAGATGCTCGTTCTAAAGGGAAATAACATCATTTTGGACTGAAAAGTATATTAATTAGAAGAACTTGATGTTGTGTACAGTGGAGGTGGCTCAGAAAGACGGGACTGAAATATGTTTTGGGGTGGATCTTGGGTGCACTTGTGCATATGTGTGAGCACACAGGTAATAACACCAGCAATAATATCCAACATTTATTTGGTACTTACAGTGTGTGAATCACTGTTCCGAGCCCCTTTCATAGTTTTTTTTTTTTTTTCATTCTTACGACAACCCTACAAAGTAGGGATATTATCCCCATTTTACAGATGAGCAAACGGAGCCACAGAAAGCTAAAATAACTTCCCCGGTGACATAGTAAGTTGCAAAGCAGGGGTCTAGGTTCCGGAGAGGGTTTTTGACTTGGAGCGCCCACTTTGGGTGGGGCCCTGGAGTCCAGGCACAGAAGCCGAATTTGCACACAAGGCAGAGAACTCAAGGACGCGATCTGAGGCTTAGTGAGAAGAAGGAGGAAGAAAAAGTAGGAAATGGTGACTCTTGCCCATGTTCCTGAGGGCAGGGACCTGTTTCTAGTGGGAGCCAAAATTCTCCGTGGCCTCTTCCCATCCCCGACACGGCATGAAAAATCAGACCAGTGGCCGGCCCGGTGGCACAGTGGTTAAGTTCGTGCACTCTGCTTCAGAGGCCCAGGGTTTGCCGGTTTGGATCCCGGGCACGGACCTACACACCTCACCAAGCCATGCTGTGGCAGGCATCCCACATATAAAATAGAGGAAGTTTGGCACAGATGTTAGCTCAGGGCCAGTCTTCTTCAAAACAATAATAATTAATTAAAAAAAAAATCAGACCAGCAGCTTCTGCTGTCAATACTCTGCCTAGAAATCTAACAGAGAGAACAAATGGCGCCTTGCCTCACCCCAACCCAGGAAGTGCAAGGAAGGCTCAGGCAAGCCACAGAAAGCTGGCTGCAACCCAGGAAGTATCCACACAGCCCAAGAGCCAGCTGCTTGGAGCATCAACAATCTCATATCCTTCACCATCGACGAAAAGGCTGCTATCTCTTGCTGACAGGCCTGGCTGTTTGCACCTGGGGTGGGCCCAGCCAGGGAGCTGGCCAGCTTGAAAGGGGGCCTGGATTCATGTGCTTTCTCTTTCCCGTGCTCCAGCTTCTGCAGAAATCTGCCAGAGCTTTGCAGACATCATTCAAGGCCTCTTCCTGGGCACACCTGCCAGTTTCGAGGCTGCAGTGGAACCCTTCAAACCTGATGCAGACATGAAAGCTGCGACGACCCAGCTGAAGACGCTGGTGGACTTCCTCCCCAAGAACACCAAGGACAGCATCTTAAAGCTCATGGTACACGGCTTCCTCCACTCACACTGCTTAGCAGTGGATTGCCCAAGCCCCTGGATGCTTTTCGGCCCCTTTTGCAATCCAGAGAGGACAGTCACAATGTAAATGTCCCCGGGGAGGGAGGCACAGTCATCGCACCTTTTAAGAGGCTTCTGAGAAATAATCAAAGTGTTTACAAGCTTAGCTCCTCCCAGATTGACTGAACTTCTTATCTGATGTTAAAGTTTCTGTGTTCCACCATCTTCGTCCAACTTTAAGGTTCGTTCACTATTATATTGGGTTTTGTTTGTTTGTTTCTTTCTTTTAGGACAAAATAGCAAAGAGCCCACTGTGTGCTTAGGATTTAGAAGCTGAAGAGCTGCAGTTGCTGGAAGCCCCTGCCACTGCCAGGATGCTTCCTTCACTGTCCCCAGCAGCCTAGGCTGGCTCTCTTTAATAAAGGATAAGCATCTCACCCTTGTGCCCTTGCCTCTTTTTTAATTTGTGCTGGAGTGGGACGGTCTGTCACTGCTGGGGAAAGGTTGAGCAGGAGCAGAAAGAGAAGCAGTGGCATGCAAACACATCCCCAAGGGGCCCACGCCCATGTCTCCCTACCAGTCCACCTTCCAGGCTAGCCACAGGCGGCAAGAGCAGCTTCCAGCGCACACTCCCTTCCACGGGCAGAGAGAAGATGGAAAAGTACCAAGGCCCTGATCAAACCTGACCTGCAGGGGAGGGAGGGGAGGTCTGCATAGGGTGGTGGCTGACCCCACAACCCCCATCCATGTAGTGATGAGATTCTTCTGTTTCTTCCAGTCCCTTTGAGATCCTGCTCTTGGGTGGAAAAGGAAATATTAAAGGTGGTTATGCTACCCAGACGTGCCTGCAAGCAAAGATGGAGCTTTCCAGAGAGTCCCATCTCCCAAAGATAAATGGTGGCTATTTCAAGAATTTTGACAGAGCAGCAGGGACCATTAGGGGCTGGACGGCCCTGTGTCAGAGTCGCTCACGTCACACACAGCACACGACACTGCCCTCCACTTATGGAAGGAATCGGATTCCTGTCAGATGCTTAGAAAACAAAGGCTGGAGGGAGGAATACACTCGATTCCCTGATTAGGGACCAGGGTGTTTGGGGGTGACTTTGAGGAGTGACAGACCCTGAGGGGAGTCCTCAGAGATGGCGGGTTAAATATTTTGCACACTTCATGTTTGCTACATGAAATTATTTGTCGGACTTTTTTTAAAGGAGGTGGAAAACAGAAAAACCCCTTCCTATGCATATTCTAGATCCTCTATTGGTCACCAGTGTGAAGACATCCTATTTCCAGGCTTACATTGCAGAGGCCTGCACACCAAACCGTCCCTTTGTGTCAGTCTTGCTTTAAGGACATCTCTGCCCAGAAGACGCTTGGCGGGGGCGGGAGGGTCAAGACCAGAATGGTCAGCACCCGGTTACTGCTGTCCACTGGGCGATGCTCTTGTTCTGACCCCGAGGTCCCTCTCTGACTTGCTCCCCACCCTGTCCCCGATGCCTGAGTCCCTGTCCAGTCAACTTTCACGCAAAAAGAGAATCAGTCACCCCTTTTTCCTTGTGGCAAAGGGGACCTCAGACATGAAATTAATCCCTAGGTATTTACTGGCACTTTCAATGTGTTCACAGTGGTGCTGGGCACTCTGAGGAACCCAGGAGCAGATTTCATAACCCAACAAACACATAAGCCCCGAATAGAGAGGAGTGAATAAAACAGTAGCCTCTGCTCACAGGGAGCTGGCCATCTAGCGGGGAAGATTACCAGCTCCCTCAAAAGAAGCAAGTAAACAAATAGACAGATAGATAAACCTGTGATAAAAGCCATAGAACAAATCAAAGGAGCGTTGTGAGCAAGAGTAGCTTGGACAGGCCTTAGCTCTGGAGTCCCCTGTCTATGATTTGAGCGGAGACAGGAGGGATGAGGGGACCCAGACAGGAGGGATGAGGGCAGGAGGACACAGCATTCCAGGCAGAGGATCAAGCAAAAGGGAAGATGAGGCAGGTGCACAGAGAATGCAGTGTGGAGGATGCTTGGGGCTCCCCCCCGGCCCCACCCTTTTTGAATGCCACTAAGCCATGCCCTTGGGCCCCAGCAGAAAATTTAGAAGCTTTCCTCTAGGTTTCTATTACCTGCCACCAAAAGAGCCCAGACCTCCTTCCCTTGTATCCTACCATCTACCCAACATCTCAAACTCCTCTTGTCCAGCAGAGCTCCTGATCCCTCTCCCTAGTCTGCTTCTAATCTCAGTAAGGTCTATCTCCATCCTCCCGGCAGCTCCAACCAGAAGCCAGAGGGGCATCCCTGACCCTCCCCTCTCCAGCACCAGCACACCCAGTCAAGCAAGACTACCTCCAGAGCACCTCTGCGAACCCTCTCTGTGTCCACCGGGCCACCCCTGGCCACACCACCCAGCCCACGTGCACAACCCCAGGGGCCTCCTAACTGGCTCCCAGCTCACAATGGTATCCCTGCAGTCCCTTCTCTAGGCAACCACCAAGGCAATTCTTATCAAATGAAAACCCCCTTCCACTGCCACACCTCCCCCAAGTAAAATCCTTCAAAGTTTCCCAGGACTCTCATAAAATACTAAATGCAGAGCATGCCCATCACTAACTGTCATCTCCCACCTCCATCCCACTGCTCACTCCTCCTGCTCAGTCCACAACCCCCACCCACACCTCCTGGGCCTCCTTCAGTTGTGGTTTTTTTAAAGATCCAAGCCCCTTCCCACCTCAGGGCCTTTGCACAGGCCACACAGCATCGACTGCTGAAAAAGTACTGGTGATTGGTTTTAAAAATCATCCTAGGATATCAGCAACATGGCAGAGTGAGCAGTTCCCTTTGTCTCTCCCCCTTTGAGCTACAACTAAATGGACATTCCTTGATCAGTGGAGGATACTCACACAGCACCTCAGGATGCCTGACAGAGCGGCGCTGCTATACATTGGGAAGTGGATGGACTACCCCCAGGGAGGAGGTGGAGATAGGTGAAAACTCTCTGGCCCCCAGACAGCCCAGTATCCACGAGCGACTGATCTCCCAGTTGAAGTGCTCATAGCACCACTGTGGCCCCAAGGGTGGGCGTGCAGCTTGGCGAGACTGTGGAAACAGGTGACTGCAGGCTTGAGACCCCTGTGATTACTTTTTTGACCAGTGGGAAAATCCACAGTCCCACTGCGGCCCCAGGAAGTGACTCGGGCTCAGACCTGGTAGGGAGGCCCCGCCCACCAAGCTCAAAGGCTGGTGAGACCTAGGAGCAGATGCAGTGCAGCCAGGTGAGCAAAACTGCCAGGTGCCTTAAACTCCCATAGCTCTGCTGCAGCCCCGAAAAGGCCAGTGAGACCCAGCAGGGCTGTGGGAGTGGGCAGTGACAACCCTGAGCCCCAGCGTGATGCTTCCTTGGTCTAGTGGGAAAATCCACAGTCCCACTGTGGCCCCATGGAGTGACTCGGGCTCTGTCCCAGTCGGGGGCGGGAGGGGGGCGGGCCCTGCCAACCAAGCTCAAGGCCTGGTGCAACCAATTATCTGACTAAAGAAATGCAACATAAGGATTATAAGTATCCCAGAGGGCCAAGAGAAGGAGAATGAAGCAGAAAGCTTGTTCAAGGAAACAATAGCTGAGAACTTCCCAAACCTGAGGAGGGAGCTAGAAATCCATGTAACAGAAGCCAATAGGACTCCCAACTTTATCAATGTAAAGAGACCCACTCCAAGGCACATAGTAGTGAAGCTGGCAAAATTCAATGACAAAGAAAAAAGATTAAGGGCAGCAAGGCAGAAGAAAATGACCTACAAAGGAACCCCTATCAGGCTGTCAGCAGAGTTCTCAACAGAAACCTTACAGGCTAGGAGGGAGTGGAATGATAGATTCAAAATTCTGAAAGACAGAAACTTTCAGCCAAGAATACTCTATCCAGAGAAAATATCTTTCAAATACAACGGAGAGATAACTTTCTCAGATAAACAAGTTAAGGGAGTTCATTGCCACAAGACCTCCCCTACAAGAAATCTTCAGGAAGGCCCTGATACCTACAAAAAAAGAAAAGCAAAAGGAAAGGGGTTACAAAACTCTGAGCAAGGTGATAAGTAGAAAGATAAAATCAAAAAATTGCAGCTCTCCATCAGAACAGGTTAGCAAATGCTTAATTATGACATTAAAGATAAAGGGAAGGAGAACACCAAGAATAAACATAATCTGGTCATTTTAACCACAAGCTCACAACACAAGAAGAAATAAGATGTGACAGTAACAACTTAGAAGGGGAAGAGGAAAGGGATGGAACCAGCTTAGTCTAAGGAAATACGAGGCTATCAGAAAATGTACTATCTCATCTATGAGATTTTTTATACAAACCACATGGTAACAACTAAACAAATAATTAGAACAGAGACACAAATGATAAATAAGGAGAAAACTAAGAAAACCAGCATAGAAAACTACCTAACCGAATTGGTAGTCCGAAATATACCAGATGAGAGCTCTCACAATTTTTTTTCCCCCAATTTAGAAGTTTTCCGAATGTAAATGAGCCAGCATCTGGCCGATTTGACGAATAGGATCTTAACAGCAACTCAACCAAAGCTTAACCAAGGACAAAGAGGCGTCCCCAAAAGAGATCCAGAAAATTCACTCCCAAAAATAGCCTAAGAAAGTAAAGACCTTCATTGCACAGTAAGCAACAAAGGTTCAGACAACAAAGGCCCCCTATGAAAGCAACTGGGACCTCTTATGACAAACTTCCCCGAGAGCTTACATAGCCAGACAAAGAGAGCCAAGCTCTCAAGACATCTAAACTTTCCCAGAGCCCCAGTCTATGTGACTGGCCGCCAAGATGCGTGCCGGTACATGCATCCTCCGATGGCAGAGACCAGAAAGGTCACAAAACCAAGCTCTCAAGATATAGAACAAGACAAAAAGCCCAGACAACAGGCTTATAGAGACGCCTGTGTCTTATGACAAACAAAAAGACAGAGACAAGGAAAAGTCTATCTCTGGGAGGAAAAGGATCTACAACCAGTGAGTACTCAAATCCTACAATCGCTGAATCCAAGAAGCTAGCCTCACCAACATTTTCTCCTGCTAATCTAAATTTAGAAGAGCAAAAACTCACCACTCTTGCTTCCATTGGAGCCTGCAGGCAGAGATCCGGGAGACTGAAGTGGTAAGAACTCTTACCTTTTGCCGGCTCTCGTCAGGGGTCCGGGATCTCTCGGCCACAGCAGTCCAGGAGCAAGCAGTGTCCAGCCAGGTAAATTTCATCCTGCTGACTGTGCCAAAACTGTAGGGGAGGAAGACATTTCCTCTTCCCAAATGTGGGTTCGTCTGGCCGGAGAATGAATTAAATTCACGTGAGACAGAATAACAAGAGAAAATTAAACAAAGCTTTATGAGGAACCATGGCCCGGGGCCTTTCTTCCAGAAGGAGGAAAGGGCACCGAAGAAGCGGGGTGCACATAGTGGTTGTATACCCCCAAACAGGGTGTTTCACATGTGATTGAAAAGTCCCTCCCACAATAGTCACAAGATTGCCCTGTCAGAACAGTGCTTCATGGACACAGCAGGTAATGGTCTGCTATCTCAGAGGGCGTAGCCGGAGGCAAGTCGATTGTCTGGAGATGGGTGGTCACAGGTGAGCCCAGCAATCAGTTCCTAGCCTAAGGAAAGATGCTTAATCCTTAAAGAAATGCCAGCGTTGGGAGGGGGAGGGAAGTCAGTTACAGCAGGTTACCAGACTAGCACAATAAAATGCAGATTTAAGTCTTTGCCTTTGGTATTGATTAAGAGTTTCTAGAGAGAAGGTCATCTCCTTTCTTCTTCCTGATGCAGAGAGGGAGGCACCTTTACAGATAGAGATTTACCTTACAAATGTGAATGTGTCCCAACGAAGGGCTAGTTCCATTCCTCAGAGCCTCCTTCCCTGTCACAGTTTATCAAAAACAATCAGCATCAAATAATCCTGATGCAAAAGAGACATATCTTGGGGTGGCCAATTCCAGGTCCCCACACCACCAAGCCACACATCCGACCCCTGGAATCAATTTTTATTGTCAAAAATAATTAATAAAATAAAAGATAAAGGGGGAAAAAAGGGTGCCTCGCCTCCACCACCCCAGAAAGGGCAGAGGCTTGAGGTGGGGAGAGAGGGCTAAAATTATTTTCAATCCCACTCGGCAACAGTGGTGGAGATGCACAGCATGCCAAGGTTCCAGGAACAGCGAGGAGGGCTCGGAGCCTCGAGATGGGGATGTCAGCGGGATCTCGGGTCGCTCCAGACAGACTGCAGGGACCAGTGCTGCAAGTGAGGGGAGAGGCGAGGTGGGGCCAGAGGGAGGCAGGCTCAGCAGAGAGGGTGCAGGTCATGGGTTGGGGTCAGCCGCCCTGGGTTTAGATCCTAACTCCTCTACTTGCTGACTAGGAGAGCTTGGGCGACTTTCTGGGCCTCAGTTTCCCCATCTTTGAAATGGGGACAGGAATAGTACCTACCTCAGAGGGTTCTTGTGAAGGTTAAATGAGAGAGGGCATCAGCAAGGTGCCGGGAAGAGGGGAGGTGTGAGTCATGGCTGCTGTTGGCACTGTCAATGACATACTGTCCCTGAAGAGGTGAGAGGAGACTTTGTGGGCTGCCTTTGGTCTTGAAGGTAAGAAGGATTTCAGCAGGTGGAGATGGGGCAAGACAGCTGAGTGCATTTCGGGAGGCCAGAAATTGCTGAGGCCAGACCCCAGGGGTGGGCCTGGGTGCTATACGCAGCCTCCCACGAATGCTCCAGCACACCTGGAAGTGAGGCTGGAGCAGGGGCTTGGGGCCGAAGGGTGAAAGGCTCAGAGCCTTGTTTATTCATTCAACAAATATTTAATAAGTACTGACTGTGTGCTGGGCCCTGGAGAACCAGAGGTGAGCGTGGAGCTCACATTCTAGGGGGGAGACAGGTAATAAACAGATAAACATGTCAACAAGAGCATTTCGACGGTGACAAAGGCTCTGAAGGCAAGAAAGCCAGATTCTGGACCCGGACTGACTGAGGAGGGGGACACAGTGACCAGGGCAGGCTTATCCGCAGAGGGGATGCATGAGGCGACACCTGTATGATGATGAGAGAAGGCGCAATCTGAAAATAATCTGCAGTGGAGTGTCCAGGCAGAGGGCACGCAGGAGCTAAGGCCTGGAGGTGGCCTGGGCTCTGTGTACCCTGCAGGAAAGGAGGCGACAGGATACTGAGTGAGAGGGGAGTGACACAGGGTGGGACCTGAGAGAAGGTTGAAGACAGGTCACGCCGGGTCGCATGGACCAGGTAAGATTTTTGGATTTTATTCTAAGTGTTGTGGGAAGCCAAGAAGGGTTTAACAGAGAAATGACGTAATCTGATTTACATTTTTAAAAAGGTCATTCTGGCTGCTCTGGGGAGAATGGACCTTGATGAGGATTTTTAGGCTGCTTAATTTTAAAATGGCTTATGATGAGGATTTTTAGGCTGGTTAGTTTTAAAACTACAGATGAGATTCAGGCTCCAAGGAGTGGAATTTGTTTTGCCCCTTTGTTGGGAAACATTTACATTTCTAAGGGAAACCTCTATCTGTGAAGATGCCTCCCTCTCTGTGCCAGGAAGAAGGGGGAATGGTCTTATCTCTAGAAGCTCTTAATGGGGAAGGCAAGAACTTAAGTTGGTTGCTGTCTGGCAATCTCATGTAACTGGTTTAGGGTGGTGGCGTCTAACCTTTCTAACCTTTACTTAATCCGATTTGATTCTTGGCTAAAAGTCATGGGATCACCCAATGACCAGACCCCAGCCGCACTGATACCATTTTAACTTTTTTTCATGTTCTTTCCTTTGTCTTGTAAAGAGATGAATCACATACCTATGCCTTATAAAATTAGCCCTAACCCTCAACTCGGGGCAGCAGCAGGAGCTCTGACTGCCCGTGGGTCCTGTCCCCACGCACCAGCTCTGCCTGCCCATGGGTTCTGTCCCCATGCCAGCGGGGGCAGCAGAAGCGGCGGCAGCAGAAGCTCTGACTGCCCATGGGTCCTGTCCCCATGCTATTCCACACTATTCTCTAAATAAAAGAGCACTACTGCCAGATCTTGAGAGTCTAAGAAATCTTTCTTTCGACTCCTCGGCTCACCGACCCCTCATCAGACCTCAGCGGGGCAACGTGGACCTTAATTAACCTTGGACATGAACCCGATGCTGAGCCAGAGCCCCAAGAACGCAACCCCCACACTTTCTGTCCCTTCAGGTCAGGCCACCTGTCTGTCACAGGCCTCTCCGGGGCCACTGGGGACAGGCTGCTCACAGTTGTCCCTGCCTGGCCAGGGCATCTCCATCTCCAGCCTCTGGGACTGAGGGACGCGTGGTCTCTAGTTATCTTATCTCCTGGCCTTCTGAACCCACCCAGAAAAGAGCCACCAGTGATTTTAGAGAAAAGTGAATTACAGCCAGGAGTGGTTGTTTTTCAGCATTTTTACAAGCGCCAAGGGCCCATGAAATTCAGAGCACACATGCATTTAACCGTGTTTGCTCATACAATATTGGGTGTGTTTAGAGATGAGCAATAAACAGCAGGAGCCAGGCTGTGCTCTCCGCTTCAGCACAGCGGGAAGGCTCGTGGGCAGAGCGCCGCAGGGCCGGGTTCAAGTGCTTCCTCTGCCCCTAACATGCTAGGCCACCTCTGCTAACTACAGCATCTCTCTGGGCCTGAGACCCCGTCTCCAGAGCTCAGAGGGTGGAGCTGATGCTCCTCCTGGCCCTTCCAGAGGATAGAAGTAGAATTCCCCGGAGTTCAGATTTAGGGCAAGCTGAAGGCACTCCCAAGAACCACCCGGCCATCTCAGGCCTGGGCAGCCTGGCCTCTTCCCAGCTGTCTGGGGCTAAAGAGACAGAAAGGACCTCACCTGGGCCTCGCCACCACGGTAGGGTGCAGCCGCCCTGCGCCTGCCCAGCTCCCAGGGGCACAAGCAGAGGAGATTCCTCCCAAGCCGTCCACTTGCCATGGGAAGTTTTTGAAACAGTAACCTATTATTTCTCTCTTATTTTTCTTTCTTCTCTTGGCTCTGCCTCTGATTCAGGTGGCCCTGGGAAGGCAGAGAAAGAGGGCGTCTTTTCCTGGCTTATGCAGTTCAGAATCCTAGACCTTCCCAGGAATGGAAAGACCTCCAGGCGCTCGTTTCGTGTAACAGCCAGACTTCCAGAGCCCCCACAGCACCCCTGGCCTAGGAAAGGATTCTCAGGGAGGCCGGAATGTGAAAAGCAAGTATTACCTCAGGTTGGTGGTCCCCGCAGAAACCAGCAGCCTGCCTGCCGCCCACTCCAGGAACAGGCAGTAAAAGGATTTAAAAACAATGGTTAAGGGCCGGCCCGGTGGTGCAGTGCTTGAGTCCCCAAGCTTCAGCAGCCTGGGGTTCGTAGGTTCGTACCCCGGGCCGGGACATAGCACTGCTCGTCAAGCCACACAGTGGCGGCATCCCACATAAAATAGAGGAAGATTGCCACAGATATTAGGTCACTGACAATCTTCCTCTAACAAAAAGAAGAAGATTGGCAACAGATGTTTGCTCAGGGCCAATCTTCCTCACCAAAAAAATAAATAAATAAAAACAACGATTAAGACTGACTAAAAGTCAGTATGCTTTTTACTATCACCAGGTGCCAGCAATTCTAAACGTCAGTGACAAAATACTCCAACCTACAAACTCCCCAGAGTTTTACGCATTTGCTGTGGTCACAGTTGAGTTTTCATAACATAGATGTAAGCTCCAAATGAGCACGTTTATGGCTTATCTTTTAATAAACATTATATTCTGTGTGGACAGTATTTCTGAGAACTCCCAGTCACACAGCTGGTCTCTGCCACGTTTGTGTCAAGAGTCGGTTCACAAAGGTGCAGAATCCTTGGAACGGGCCTCAGACTTGGCTCCTGTGAGCTACTTCTTCCTGCGTTCAAACCGTAAATTCAAAGTAAACGACGAAAGCACCGTGGTTGTAAAGACCACGAAACAGAACTTGAGTTGCTGCGCTTCTGTCATCCTGTGAGGCCACTTGGAGGTTTTATTTGAGTTTTAAAATTGTAAATAGTAAAAGAGTATAAGGTGTAATACTTTTATTGGAAAAGTGAAAATTTTAGTTCGTACATAAAATCTTTTATAGAATTTTAGTATCTTTGAAGTTCAAACGTAGTCTTTTTCAGTTGATTGTTTTAGAACTAAAGGACAAATCAAAACAATAAAACATTATATCAGTGGTACAGTTGAGCAATTGCTTACATTTTACCTTTGGCAGACATTTTGGTTTAATAAAATTCACTTATTGGTGAATATAGTTTGATAATTATTTACATGAAATATTAATATATCGGACTATAACCAAAGTATCAAATTTCGTTAGGGAAATCTACAAACTATTAATAAATAGTTGTGTTTTAATGTGTGCCTATTTGTGTGTGCTCTAATATCTTTATTTTTACTGGCATGGTTTTATATATATACACACACATGTGTGTGTGTGTGTATTTCAATAAAAGAAATGATCTTCATGAATATATAAATAAATGATCACCATCTGCCTTTCTTTTCTGACCTGTATTTTTGTTCATTTTATTTCACAGCTATTACTGAGAATAATTTTTGTTGTCTAGAGTAGGGAAGCAGTAAAAAATTATCTTCTCCAGGCATCAAATCCCCCAGGTAAGCCACTGGAGAGACCAAGCCTTAGTGAGGTGGCAGTCCCCAGATGGGTTTGAAGAATCTGGGAGCAGAGGGCAGAACCCTTCAAGAAGAAATGGGAGCATGATACAGGCCTTCGGAGGTGTCACTGCAGAACTTCCAGGCCCCAGGACAGCGTGGGAGCAGCAGCAGGATTCCTGTGCAGCCAGGAGTGGCCCCGAGGTGGCAGAGAAAGCCAGTGAACTGGAGGCCTGTGGATGATGTCGAGGGACCACTCAGGAGCGGCCCACACAGACTGATGGCAAACAAGGGACAGGCTGGTGACAGGTGATAGATATCAAGTACCAGATGCCTTCACCAACACAAATCCTGCCAACTCCTTGGTTCCGCACAAGCCCCCTGAAAGATAGGCACAACCCTGGAGAGGGGGTCCCCAAGATGACAGAGACTAAGTTTCTATCCCCTTAGCAGACTGAAGGCTTGAGACTGAAATTACATTTTATTTTAGTTATAACATAAACTTTTTTCTAATGAATCATAACACCAGGTTCTTTTTGTTATGCTTTTTTTTTTCTTGGTGAGGAAGATTGGCCCTGAGCTAACATCTGTTGCCAATCTTCCTTTTTTCTTTCTCCCCAAAGCCCTAGTACATAGTTGTTTATCCTCGTTGTAAGCCCTTCTAGTTCTTCTATGTGGGACACCACCACAGCATGGCTTGATGAGAGGTGTGTAGGTCCACACCCAGGATCTGACCAGCAAACCCCGGGCCACCGAAGAGGAGCACACGAACTTAACTACTATGCCACCGGGCCGGCCCCCTATAATATAAACATTATAGTGTATATTATGTATCCTATGTAATATACGATCTTTATATATTTATATATGTATGTGCGATAAATATACATTACGTAATATATATTAGATACAAAATATATATTAATATAGAATATAACTACGTTAGTTATAAAAATAGATAGAAAAAGCTAGATACCTGATAGATAGATAGATGATAGATAGATGCCAGAGAGATTGACAGATAAAGGGAACTTCTATTTCATTTCCTAAGCGCCTGTCTTCGAGGACCCTGAATCACCCTGATGGACCGAAGGTGAGGTGGTGATAAGAGGGGACAGCGTAGGCCGTTGGGTGGGGGACGCAGGGCCAGGGGCTCACCAGGCTCCTCTGGGTGAGGTATCGCTGGGCCTCAGACCAAGAGCCAGAAGGAGCCTGCAGCTGTCTCCCCTCCCTGCTCCCTGTGCGCACAGGACAGTTGCAGCCCTGCAGAGCCGCTGGGCCGGCCAGCATCAGAGCGGGGCCCTGCCCCACGTCTGCTGACCATGTCGGCTCATGTGCCCCATGACAGCTGAGAGCCCCATGCAAAGCACCCTGAGGGTGCTGGGGCAGATGGGCCCCAGCGGTGACCTACCAAGCCTACGGGTGGGAACAAGCACAGGACAGGGAAGGTGGGAGAGGGCAGAAACGGAGGACAGGACGCGGGTGATTTGCCACCGAACAAAGAACCTGCAGAATTAAGCAAGAAAGTGAGGAAGCTTCCTGAGGAAGGTCAAGAAGTGCATCGTGTCATGTGCTGTCAACCCCGAAATCTGCTGCCCAAATCCGCAGAGCCGGCCTGTGAAACGGAGGGGAACCAGTTTCCAGCCTGCAGAACAGGGACTTCCATCAACTTGAGTGTCCCCACCCCTCGGAGGGAGCCTACCCCAGAGCAACGAACCTGCTGGTTCTGCTGGGTGCCCCGGACTCCGGAGGCACATCCCCAGCTCCCGGCCCCGCTCCACCCGCCCACTCCCAAGTTTCAGCTCAGTCTGCCCTGCCCGGTGGGGAGCCAAGAAAGTGCTCAGATCCTCAGCAGGTCAAGCCTGCCGCACCCCCACCCCTCCCTGAAACCCTCCAAACAGCAAAAGCCAGGTCACTTTGTGTCTGGGTACAACCCACAGCTGGGGGTGGGTGATGTGTGCCCCCAGGATGCCTCTCAGCAGCCCACATTAACATCTCTGCTGACTCTCAGTACACCAGCTACTGTCCTATCTATGGGCTGAGGGCCAATTTGCACTGGAAAAATGACCAAGATCCCTGTGGGAAATCAGAACAGTTGACAATCCCACCCCTGACACCCTCCCGCCTCCCAGCCCTGACATTCACCATCAACAACCCGTCTGCAGTGGCAACGGATGAGCTTGGGAAAGTCAATACCAATGGCAGCATGTCTAAATCCAGGGGTCTCTCCCACAGAAAGAACCCCCAGGACAGAAGGAGGTGTGTAGGTCACTGTGTGATTTGTAATAGGACAAAAACTAGAAACAATCCAGGTGTCCGTCAATATGGTACTGGTTACATTATATTATATAAGATGAGATTGCATCCTGCAAAGGGATATTGTGTAGCATGAGAAAAATCAAGTGTATCTACAGGTGCCAAAGTTGAAAGCTATCCAAGACATAGTATTAAGTGGGAAAAGCGAGATCCAGAGCTGAATATATAGAACGATACTGTTATGTGCTGGTTATTCTATATTCGAACTCACCCAACCATCCATTCTGCACCTGTCTCTGATCTGTTTTGTGCCTCAGGAGGCCGACCTCTAAGGACCAGGAAACCTGGGCCCCCTTGCTGGCTGGACGCCAGTTGGTTAGCCCGTGGAAGGTTCTGGCTATAGATTGGAGGATAGGACGAGAGGAAAGCTGGAGTATTTCTTCCCTCTGATCCACGCTGCCTGTTCTGCGGTTGGCTGTGCTCTGGTATGGCCATAGCTGCGGATATTGGGCGAGCAGGACACGAGGCGCTAATCTTAGTTTTGATGTTCCCACTCCATATTATATCAAACACATTCAAATAGATAAACTTCTCATAATGAATGTAATTTTGGCTGTAAACTTTTGAAGGGGCTTGTATAAATTTAATAATTCTGATCCTAGGAAGAATTATGATTTGGTTCCTACGATTTAAACTTTATTGTATCTACATATAACTATATCATGGTTGAAATGAGTTGCAACAATCTATTTGCAGTAACATTACCTAGATAAATATTTATTAATTACTATTTTGAGATTTTCTCTTTATATTTTGGAGCCAGTAAATCCATGACATTTTTTTAGATCCTCTAAAAACTCACAGGCCCTAGGCATCGTGACCAGTGGACAAAATAGCTGGAGTATCCAGAAGTTGCCAGGCCCTCCCGGGAGGGTCCTGGGTCAATGCAGGGGTCAGCCCCAGGAGCCACCGAGGCAGAAGAGAATGGACCACACCCACAGGGAAAATCTGCTGTGCTCAGGGGCTGCTTCCTGAGCGAGCACAGAGCCTGAAGCCCAGGGTGGAGGGAGGAGGCTGAGCTCTGGTCTGCCCCATGAGCTGACCCCTTGACCTCATGAGCCGGTGGCCTGACCCCCAGTGGCCAAACAGGATGGAAAGAATCAGAATGGCCCGCCCATGGCCTCCAACCTGTTTTCTGGGCCCTGCTGGGACTTGCAGCCAGATGCCAGCACAGGCTGTACCTCCGCTTCCTGCTCATCAGGATAGCCATGCGCCAAGCCCAGAGGTAAACATCTGGTCTCAGTTGATACTTTCTAGCAGCATGAGCTGGGAGCTGCTGCTGGCCCAGAACCACCACCGCCCCCCCCCCCCCCCCCCCCCCCCCACTGCTGCCAGACCTCTGAGTGGGGACCTGGGCAGGCTCCCTGAGGGGCCTTGAAGATGGCTCACAACCTGGCACCCATGTGTCGTACTCACACTGTGTGCATGGAGGAGGAGCCAGTAGACATTAGAATCCAAATCCCCAGGCAGGGCTTCAGGGTCCCCTGGGTCCCTCCCACCCTCAGGCTCTGGCTGAGGCTTTCTCCTGCTCTTCTCACAGGCCAGAGCCAGGTACAAGGCGCTCACACCCTCCGAGCCGGAGCCAGGGGAAGGCTGGGCCTAGGGCAGGCTCCCTGGCCGCTCCCCCATCTGTGGCCAGGCCCTGCCCTTGAAGCTCCAGTAACTCCGGGTCAGGGCTCACCCAGAGCCAGGAGGAGCCAACGCGGCGTGTGGTTTTGGTTCGGGGGCCTGGCAGGAGCCATGCCAATTCACTGCCATGCCCCGGGTGCTAAGAATCGAGTGGCTTGTCTTCCTGCAAACAGTTGCTCTTTGCACAGTGACCAGGTGACTGCCCACAACTAGCCAGAAATAGTGGCTCCCAGCCCTCAGATGTGCTGAGGCAGGCTTGAGGGCTCTGGCCTGGAACTCACAGCGTGTGGGGTTTAGGGATTTAAGGAGCAGGTGTTAGAGTCTGAGAAGCTCTGAGCCTTGACTAACACTTTTTGCCTAACTGTTCCACAGGGCAAGTCAGAGAAGCCAGCGCTCTACAGGCTTCTGGGCAGGGGAGAGAGACAGCCCTGCCACCGGGTAAGGCTCTCCCAAGGGCCAGGATGGAAGCGCCTGTCTGGGGACCCTTGGAACCAGAGAAGGAACATCCAAAGAGAGATGGCAGGAGCAAGAACAGGATGTACACAATTCCTATATCACAACTTGGAGAATATCACACAGAGTGCTATTTTTAAGCTTACTGACCCAATGAACTGTCTCAAATGACACTCGTGGGGCCATTCTCTGCATGACCTCTGGGCCATGTCACTAAGTGGTCATGTCGTGTGTCCAGGAGGCCCTCTCTGTCAAACAGCTGGCTTGGGGGAGGATACACACAGAGGCCCTCACTCTACAGCTCAAGGACGGAGCTGTGAAAATACTCCTGGGTACCCTAAGCCTCTTTGCACGGCTTACCTACAGGTGGACCCTGGAAGCACTCTGTCCTCAAGTAACCTTACTTATCAACCCCTGCCCTGGGATCAGGTCAGGAACACGGGAGTCAGCTAGGCCCACAGGTATACGTGATGGACACAGCAGGGTGGCAGGAACAAAGGAAAAGCTCATCCTAATGGCCCAGGCCAGCGTGAAAGCAGCACAGCTTACCCAAGATCCTCTGTATTCCCCAGAGTCACGCGTGTGTAGACTTGAACAAGAAAACCCAACATTGAAAGGCCTCCCTCTTGTGCCTTCAACACGGAGACGTGCAAACACAATACTCGACAACGTTCACCGAATACATTCTCCACGCCAGGTGCCACTTACAGGGCGTTACACAGATTTAATCCTCACGGCCGAATGCAGTAGATAATATCATTATGCTCAGTGTACAGACAAGGAAATCGAGACAGAGAGGGGTGAAGTACTTTGCCCAAGATAAGATAGCTAGTAACCGATGGATCTGGGATTCAACTCAGACAGGCTTATTCTAGAACTTGCTCTCCCTCTTTTTATTATTATTATTTTTTAATTGTGATAAAATACATATAACATAAAATTTACACTCTTAACCACTTCTAAGTGTATAGTTCAGTGGTGTTAAGCACATTCACATTGTTGTGCAACCATTCACTTCCAGGACGTTGTCATCATCCCAAACTATGACTCTGTCCCCATTAAACAAACATAAACTCCCCATTCTCGTCCCCCCAGCCCCTGAAAACCACCACTCTCCTTTCCGTCTCTAAGAATCTGACGATTCTGGGTACCTCATGTAAGTGGACTCATACAGCACTTGTCTTCTTGTGACTGGTTTATTTCACTCAGCATCACGTCCTCCAGGTTCGTCCGTGTTATAGCATGTGTGAAATCTGTTCGGTCTTTTTAAAAATTTGCTTTGGATCGATGATATATTCATACGTCTCCAAATTCAAAGGGACCAAAGGGCTTACGGTGAAGTCTTCTCTCAGTGATCCCTCCACATGGTTCTCCTTTCTGGAAACAACCCGTACCATCCATTCCCTGAGATGTTTTATGCATATACCTATGTGGCTTCTTTTTGCTCCTTTTTAGTCTGTTTTTGATTCTGTTCTGCCTTGGTTTTTCTTCCCTTTGCAGCTTGCCTTGGGGGTCATTTCTTCATCCACTCAGAAGGTCTTCCTATCCTGATTTTTCAGCCACACGGTGTTTTATTTGTATGGACTCACAGTAATTTACTCCACAAGTCCTCATGGGTGCCTAGTTACAGAACCTGTGTTCTCAACCACGTTAAGGCACCTCTGAGCCTCCAAATATCACGTGATGTGAAGGCCTCATTCATCAATTCATGCTCCATGGATTTCTGTTTAGCAACCATCACGTAAAAGAGCTGAACAAGTAAACAATTGTGGAGTCAAAACAGCGTACGGTGGGGATATAGCCGCTCACAGTGAAAGGGAACACTCACGGAAACCACAGGTTGGAGAAGGCTTCACTCTGTTCCCATCCCCGACCCGCTTCCCCCCGAGTCTTCCCTGGTCAGAGAATAGTACCTCAGGCACCCAGCTGTCCGTGCCAGAAACCCACAGGGCTCGTCCTGACACCTGCCTCTCCCCCACCCGCCTTGTTCTATCCAGCACCAAGCATGTCTGTGTGTCTCTCAGATCCTCACCCCGCTGCCGTAAGCTGGTCCAAACCCCACCATCACTTCTGCTGAGCTGCTCTGTCACCCTCACACCACCCCATCCCTTCTCAGAATAGTCAGGAACCATCTCACCAAAAGGAAAATTAGATATCCCGCTCCTGAATAAAATCTTCCAGATTGTTTGCCCATGTTCACAGCAGCATTATCCACAATAGCTGAAACGTGGACACGATGCCAGTGGCCATCGAGGGATGAACGGGTAAGCAAAACGTGTTTATACATACACTAGAATCTCATTCAGCCTTAAAAGGGAAAGAAATTCTGCAATATGCTACACGATGAACCTTGAGAACATTACGCTTATTGAAATAAGCCAGTCACAAAAAGACAAATGCTGCATGACTCCTCTTATATGAGATACTTAGAGTAGTCAAATCTTAGAGCTAGAAAGTAGAATGGTGGTTTCCAGGGGCTAGAGGAGGGGAGAATGGGGAGTTCGTGTTTAATGGGTACAGAGTTTCGGTTTTACGAGATGAAAAAGTTATGGGATGGATGGTGGTGACGGTTGCATAACACTGTTAATATATTTAATACCACTGACCTGTACACATAAAAATGGTTAAGATGGTAAATTTTACATTACGTGTATCGTAACACAATAAAAAAAAGCATTAAAAAAACCCTTCCAGAGCTTTCCGTGACCTTAGAGGGAGGCCCTGTGAGACCTGGTCCCCGCGGGGCTTGTACATCTGGTACATGCTCCTCACTGCAGCACAAGGGCCCCTCTGTGCTCCTCAGGTCCACTCAAGTCCTTCCCACCTGGTGGCCTCAGTGCTGGCATCCCCTCCACCCAGAACCCCTCCCCATATGGGGCTCAGCATCGATCACCTGCTTGGAGAGGAGCGCCCTGATGCCCCCACCTGAGTGAGTCTCACTAGCCTTTTCTGTCCCAGCACCATGCTAATTCCTCCCCTAGCACTGAACACACCTGCAATTATTTTGTTTTCATCCCTGTTTCCTTGTCTGTCTCCCCCAGCAGACTGAAGCTCCACAGAGGCAGGGACCCAGGCCTGCTTCGTTCATCGCTGCATCTCTGTCGTGGGTTGATGCTGTCAAGAAAGCAGATGCTGAGATGGAGTCTGGAGTGCAAGATTGTCATTAGGGATCAGCAACTGTGAAGGGAAGTGGGGAAAGCAGGACTGGACAAAAGGAAAATTGGCCTGCAATGCAGGCCTGGCAAAGTCTCAGCCAACTGGGCAGGGAGCGCTGGAGTAAGTCCTGCCCACCAGAATTATCCCACACGGTGCAGAAGTGCCCTCCTTGCTGGGTCACCAGATGTGAGCAGCCCCAGGAAGGGCATGACTTGAGTGACGCAGCAGTCTGCAGCTGGAGCAGACCCGAAAGTTACTGGCAGCTGGCAGCTCTCTGCTGACCACACTCCTCGTAGCCAGGTGGCAAGTTCTTCTTGAAGGGGCTCCAGGCAGTGCCTCTCCATGTCTACCCCAAGTCCTAGTACAGTGCCTGGCACACAGTAGGTGTCAACATTCATTGAATGAATGAGTGAACAGACATGTGATTGAATCTTGAAATACAAATAGCATTGGGAGAATTAGACAAGGCAGGAGATGTGCATTCCAGGACCAAGGCGTAGCCTGTGTAAAGGTAGAACGGCATGAAGGAAAACATGGAGTGTTCTCAAATCTACAAATACCAGGCTAGAGTCAGATTACCGTATGGGAGTGGTGGACCGAGGCTCAAATTCCACATGCCCAAATGGTCAGTGGACAAGGGCCTTGTAAATGGCACTTGAATTTTATCCTGTCCACAAAAAGGAAGCTTTCAAAGGGTTTCAAGAAGGAGAAGGATATGATCAGTGGATTTTAGAAAGCTCATTCTGCTGGCCTTTCCGAGGATGGCTGAGGAAGGCAGGCTAGGAGGCAAAGGGGCCGTTTAGGACTCCACTTTAGCCAGGCCAGGCCTGTGTTCTAGGGCATTGGCATTGGAGAAGGAAGGGAGTGGCCACGGGACGTGGCGAGGGGAGGCAAGAAGGGGGCTATGGCCAAAGTCTGGAACCACCAACACGTAAGCACAGTGAGCAAAGAACAAACATGTAAAGAACAATGAAAGTTGGGGAGGAAAGAACTGAGGCGTGGGAGCACAGGAGAGAGAACAGCTTAAGAAGGAAACGTTAAGAGGGTCAAGGCCATTAAGAGATCAAGCGAGATAAGGGCTGGAGCGCCCATTGATTTGGCCATCGGGAGGGCAGGACTTGAGAGCAGTTGCAGGTGGGAACGGACCCAGCTCAAGCAGGGCATTCTCCAGCCTGATTTGGGGCTTGGGTTTGTCGTGGGCATTCTGGAGAAGTCTCTCACCTGTCCACATACTTCTCTCCAGGGTATCCCCCAAGTGTGACTACCGTGATGCTCTGGACCATATGATCCTCAAGGCTTGAGGTTCAGCCGCCTCCCTGGGAGAGGAGTGGTGGAAGGAGCCCAGTGGAGGATCAGGAGTCCTGAGTCCGCATCCTGTCACTGCCACTCAGTTTCTCCCGGGGTGCTGGGTCCAGGCGGCCTCTACAATTGCTTCTGTTGAACTGAACTGCCCCAGTGCTCAGGTTCAAAGAGAGTGGCACAGTTAGCCAGGTCTCCATGCTCTCTGACTCCAATCTCCTTGCTGCCTCCGTGTAGGACTCTGGGTTCCACCCCTCCTAAGTGGCCCATTGTGTGACCTCAGTTTCAATGGGGTCAGAAACTGGGTTGGGAAAAGAGAATATTTACTTTTTCCACGGATCCGATGCCCAAGTATATAGTGTGTTCCCGTAATTTGGGTCCCACGCCTTGTCCTCCTCTCTCTGGGTGCAGCCTCGAGCATATAAGAAGGCATCTCAATATGCACATCTCACTCAAGACCACCGGATCCAGAGACACGGCCAGAGCCTCACTCACCAGCCTCCTGTCCACCATGAAACTCGCCATCATCGTCACCCTGGCCATCCTGGCTCTCTGCTGCAGCCCTGGTGAGTGCCCAGAGCCCCTCTCCCCCAAGCTGGGCTCCGGAACTCTCCCTGCCGCCCACTTCTGCTCAGGAGAAAGGGTGGCTCCTGGGAGGGCCTGGACACGCGGACTCCCGGCCAGGAAGCTGGGTCTAGTGAACAAGCCCATCTGGGGAACTTGAGGAGAGCCCTGAGACTGTGAGAAAACCTGAAAATGATCCCATCTTCCCTATCCAACAGCCTCAGGATTCCAGGGAGTGGAATAGACTGGAGGGAGGCATGGAGGAGATCCCACATAGATGCATTTGTCCAACGACCAACAGAATAGGAATAACGAGCTCCTCAAAGCCCAACTTGGACAGACCCCAAGATGCCAAGAGACTTTGGTGCAGCCTCCAAGGTTGAGGTCTGCACACCAGTGTGGCAGCCAAAGGGCTGGAAGGAGCTGCAAAGCCTCATGTCTCAAAGGAAACTCAAACCAAGGCAAGGTCTCCCATTCTGGGCAGAGAGGAATATTCCAGAAGAGGATGTTTCCTTTGGGAAATTACCAACCCAGAGTGGAGTTCTCTAAACATTTTTGTCCTCTGCGAAAAGGAGATTAGCAGTTTCTGAGTAGTTTCAGCTGTCACTAAGAGGAAAGGAATGGAGGGGAGAGAGAGAGAGAGAGAGAGAGGGAGAGAACAGTCAACCACACTTCCCTCCAAGCCCCTGGATCTTTTGGGAATTGGGTCACCTACCTGTTTTTTAACACCTAACAGCCTCATCTCTTAATAATATATATATATATATATATATTCTTTTAACTAATTCCAGTGAACTCACTTTGAAAGTTTCATAATACCCATGGAAATAAGTTTTATGACCCTAGGGCGAGATGGGATGAGGGAAGAGTTAGAAAACCAAAACCAAGAGACGGTGGAAACAGCTATTGTGCAGAGATGCTCGTTCTAAAGGGAAATAACATCATTTTGGACTGAAAAGTATATTAATTAGAAGAACTTGATGTTGTGTACAGTGGAGGTGGCTCAGAAAGACGGGACTGAAATATGTTTTGGGGTGGATCTTGGGTGCACTTGTGCATATGTGTGAGCACACAGGTAATAACACCAGCAATAATATCCAACATTTATTTGGTACTTACAGTGTGTGAATCACTGTTCCGAGCCCCTTTCATAGTTTTTTTTTTTTTTTCATTCTTACGACAACCCTACAAAGTAGGGATATTATCCCCATTTTACAGATGAGCAAACGGAGCCACAGAAAGCTAAAATAACTTCCCCGGTGACATAGTAAGTTGCAAAGCAGGGGTCTAGGTTCCGGAGAGGGTTTTTGACTTGGAGCGCCCACTTTGGGTGGGGCCCTGGAGTCCAGGCACAGAAGCCGAATTTGCACACAAGGCAGAGAACTCAAGGACGCGATCTGAGGCTTAGTGAGAAGAAGGAGGAAGAAAAAGTAGGAAATGGTGACTCTTGCCCATGTTCCTGAGGGCAGGGACCTGTTTCTAGTGGGAGCCAAAATTCTCCGTGGCCTCTTCCCATCCCCGACACGGCATGAAAAATCAGACCAGTGGCCGGCCCGGTGGCACAGTGGTTAAGTTCGTGCACTCTGCTTCAGAGGCCCAGGGTTTGCCGGTTTGGATCCCGGGCACGGACCTACACACCTCACCAAGCCATGCTGTGGCAGGCATCCCACATATAAAATAGAGGAAGTTTGGCACAGATGTTAGCTCAGGGCCAGTCTTCTTCAAAACAATAATAATTAATTAAAAAAAAAATCAGACCAGCAGCTTCTGCTGTCAATACTCTGCCTAGAAATCTAACAGAGAGAACAAATGGCGCCTTGCCTCACCCCAACCCAGGAAGTGCAAGGAAGGCTCAGGCAAGCCACAGAAAGCTGGCTGCAACCCAGGAAGTATCCACACAGCCCAAGAGCCAGCTGCTTGGAGCATCAACAATCTCATATCCTTCACCATCGACGAAAAGGCTGCTATCTCTTGCTGACAGGCCTGGCTGTTTGCACCTGGGGTGGGCCCAGCCAGGGAGCTGGCCAGCTTGAAAGGGGGCCTGGATTCATGTGCTTTCTCTTTCCCGTGCTCCAGCTTCTGCAGAAATCTGCCAGAGCTTTGCAGACATCATTCAAGGCCTCTTCCTGGGCACACCTGCCAGTTTCGAGGCTGCAGTGGAACCCTTCAAACCTGATGCAGACATGAAAGCTGCGACGACCCAGCTGAAGACGCTGGTGGACTTCCTCCCCAAGAACACCAAGGACAGCATCTTAAAGCTCATGGTACACGGCTTCCTCCACTCACACTGCTTAGCAGTGGATTGCCCAAGCCCCTGGATGCTTTTCGGCCCCTTTTGCAATCCAGAGAGGACAGTCACAATGTAAATGTCCCCGGGGAGGGAGGCACAGTCATCGCACCTTTTAAGAGGCTTCTGAGAAATAATCAAAGTGTTTACAAGCTTAGCTCCTCCCAGATTGACTGAACTTCTTATCTGATGTTAAAGTTTCTGTGTTCCACCATCTTCGTCCAACTTTAAGGTTCGTTCACTATTATATTGGGTTTTGTTTGTTTGTTTCTTTCTTTTAGGACAAAATAGCAAAGAGCCCACTGTGTGCTTAGGATTTAGAAGCTGAAGAGCTGCAGTTGCTGGAAGCCCCTGCCACTGCCAGGATGCTTCCTTCACTGTCCCCAGCAGCCTAGGCTGGCTCTCTTTAATAAAGGATAAGCATCTCACCCTTGTGCCCTTGCCTCTTTTTTAATTTGTGCTGGAGTGGGACGGTCTGTCACTGCTGGGGAAAGGTTGAGCAGGAGCAGAAAGAGAAGCAGTGGCATGCAAACACATCCCCAAGGGGCCCACGCCCATGTCTCCCTACCAGTCCACCTTCCAGGCTAGCCACAGGCGGCAAGAGCAGCTTCCAGCGCACACTCCCTTCCACGGGCAGAGAGAAGATGGAAAAGTACCAAGGCCCTGATCAAACCTGACCTGCAGGGGAGGGAGGGGAGGTCTGCATAGGGTGGTGGCTGACCCCACAACCCCCATCCATGTAGTGATGAGATTCTTCTGTTTCTTCCAGTCCCTTTGAGATCCTGCTCTTGGGTGGAAAAGGAAATATTAAAGGTGGTTATGCTACCCAGACGTGCCTGCAAGCAAAGATGGAGCTTTCCAGAGAGTCCCATCTCCCAAAGATAAATGGTGGCTATTTCAAGAATTTTGACAGAGCAGCAGGGACCATTAGGGGCTGGACGGCCCTGTGTCAGAGTCGCTCACGTCACACACAGCACACGACACTGCCCTCCACTTATGGAAGGAATCGGATTCCTGTCAGATGCTTAGAAAACAAAGGCTGGAGGGAGGAATACACTCGATTCCCTGATTAGGGACCAGGGTGTTTGGGGGTGACTTTGAGGAGTGACAGACCCTGAGGGGAGTCCTCAGAGATGGCGGGTTAAATATTTTGCACACTTCATGTTTGCTACATGAAATTATTTGTCGGACTTTTTTTAAAGGAGGTGGAAAACAGAAAAACCCCTTCCTATGCATATTCTAGATCCTCTATTGGTCACCAGTGTGAAGACATCCTATTTCCAGGCTTACATTGCAGAGGCCTGCACACCAAACCGTCCCTTTGTGTCAGTCTTGCTTTAAGGACATCTCTGCCCAGAAGACGCTTGGGGGGGGCGGGAGGGTCAAGACCAGAATGGTCAGCACCCGGTTACTGCTGTCCACTGGGCGATGCTCTTGTTCTGACCCCGAGGTCCCTCTCTGACTTGCTCCCCACCCTGTCCCCGATGCCTGAGTCCCTGTCCAGTCAACTTTCACGCAAAAAGAGAATCAGTCACCCCTTTTTCCTTGTGGCAAAGGGGACCTCAGACATGAAATTAATCCCTAGGTATTTACTGGCACTTTCAATGTGTTCACAGTGGTGCTGGGCACTCTGAGGAACCCAGGAGCAGATTTCATAACCCAACAAACACATAAGCCCCGAATAGAGAGGAGTGAATAAAACAGTAGCCTCTGCTCACAGGGAGCTGGCCATCTAGCGGGGAAGATTACCAGCTCCCTCAAAAGAAGCAAGTAAACAAATAGACAGATAGATAAACCTGTGATAAAAGCCATAGAACAAATCAAAGGAGCGTTGTGAGCAAGAGTAGCTTGGACAGGCCTTAGCTCTGGAGTCCCCTGTCTATGATTTGAGCGGAGACAGGAGGGATGAGGGGACCCAGACAGGAGGGATGAGGGCAGGAGGACACAGCATTCCAGGCAGAGGATCAAGCAAAAGGGAAGATGAGGCAGGTGCACAGAGAATGCAGTGTGGAGGATGCTTGGGGCTCCCCCCCGGCCCCACCCTTTTTGAATGCCACTAAGCCATGCCCTTGGGCCCCAGCAGAAAATTTAGAAGCTTTCCTCTAGGTTTCTATTACCTGCCACCAAAAGAGCCCAGACCTCCTTCCCTTGTATCCTACCATCTACCCAACATCTCAAACTCCTCTTGTCCAGCAGAGCTCCTGATCCCTCTCCCTAGTCTGCTTCTAATCTCAGTAAGGTCTATCTCCATCCTCCCGGCAGCTCCAACCAGAAGCCAGAGGGGCATCCCTGACCCTCCCCTCTCCAGCACCAGCACACCCAGTCAAGCAAGACTACCTCCAGAGCACCTCTGCGAACCCTCTCTGTGTCCACCGGGCCACCCCTGGCCACACCACCCAGCCCACGTGCACAACCCCAGGGGCCTCCTAACTGGCTCCCAGCTCACAATGGTATCCCTGCAGTCCCTTCTCTAGGCAACCACCAAGGCAATTCTTATCAAATGAAAACCCCCTTCCACTGCCACACCTCCCCCAAGTAAAATCCTTCAAAGTTTCCCAGGACTCTCATAAAATACTAAATGCAGAGCATGCCCATCACTAACTGTCATCTCCCACCTCCATCCCACTGCTCACTCCTCCTGCTCAGTCCACAACCCCCACCCACACCTCCTGGGCCTCCTTCAGTTGTGGTTTTTTTAAAGATCCAAGCCCCTTCCCACCTCAGGGCCTTTGCACAGGCCACACAGCATCGACTGCTGAAAAAGTACTGGTGATTGGTTTTAAAAATCATCCTAGGATATCAGCAACATGGCAGAGTGAGCAGTTCCCTTTGTCTCTCCCCCTTTGAGCTACAACTAAATGGACATTCCTTGATCAGTGGAGGATACTCACACAGCACCTCAGGATGCCTGACAGAGCGGCGCTGCTATACATTGGGAAGTGGATGGACTACCCCCAGGGAGGAGGTGGAGATAGGTGAAAACTCTCTGGCCCCCAGACAGCCCAGTATCCACGAGCGACTGATCTCCCAGTTGAAGTGCTCATAGCACCACTGTGGCCCCAAGGGTGGGCGTGCAGCTTGGCGAGACTGTGGAAACAGGTGACTGCAGGCTTGAGACCCCTGTGATTACTTTTTTGACCAGTGGGAAAATCCACAGTCCCACTGCGGCCCCAGGAAGTGACTCGGGCTCAGACCTGGTAGGGAGGCCCCGCCCACCAAGCTCAAAGGCTGGTGAGACCTAGGAGCAGATGCAGTGCAGCCAGGTGAGCAAAACTGCCAGGTGCCTTAAACTCCCATAGCTCTGCTGCAGCCCCGAAAAGGCCAGTGAGACCCAGCAGGGCTGTGGGAGTGGGCAGTGACAACCCTGAGCCCCAGCGTGATGCTTCCTTGGTCTAGTGGGAAAATCCACAGTCCCACTGTGGCCCCATGGAGTGACTCGGGCTCTGTCCCAGTCGGGGGCGGGAGGGGGGGGGGCCCTGCCAACCAAGCTCAAGGCCTGGTGCAACCAATTATCTGACTAAAGAAATGCAACATAAGGATTATAAGTATCCCAGAGGGCCAAGAGAAGGAGAATGAAGCAGAAAGCTTGTTCAAGGAAACAATAGCTGAGAACTTCCCAAACCTGAGGAGGGAGCTAGAAATCCATGTAACAGAAGCCAATAGGACTCCCAACTTTATCAATGTAAAGAGACCCACTCCAAGGCACATAGTAGTGAAGCTGGCAAAATTCAATGACAAAGAAAAAAGATTAAGGGCAGCAAGGCAGAAGAAAATGACCTACAAAGGAACCCCTATCAGGCTGTCAGCAGAGTTCTCAACAGAAACCTTACAGGCTAGGAGGGAGTGGAATGATAGATTCAAAATTCTGAAAGACAGAAACTTTCAGCCAAGAATACTCTATCCAGAGAAAATATCTTTCAAATACAACGGAGAGATAACTTTCTCAGATAAACAAGTTAAGGGAGTTCATTGCCACAAGACCTCCCCTACAAGAAATCTTCAGGAAGGCCCTGATACCTACAAAAAAAGAAAAGCAAAAGGAAAGGGGTTACAAAACTCTGAGCAAGGTGATAAGTAGAAAGATAAAATCAAAAAATTGCAGCTCTCCATCAGAACAGGTTAGCAAATGCTTAATTATGACATTAAAGATAAAGGGAAGGAGAACACCAAGAATAAACATAATCTGGTCATTTTAACCACAAGCTCACAACACAAGAAGAAATAAGATGTGACAGTAACAACTTAGAAGGGGAAGAGGAAAGGGATGGAACCAGCTTAGTCTAAGGAAATACGAGGCTATCAGAAAATGTACTATCTCATCTATGAGATTTTTTATACAAACCACATGGTAACAACTAAACAAATAATTAGAACAGAGACACAAATGATAAATAAGGAGAAAACTAAGAAAACCAGCATAGAAAACTACCTAACCGAATTGGTAGTCCGAAATATACCAGATGAGAGCTCTCACAATTTTTTTTCCCCCAATTTAGAAGTTTTCCGAATGTAAATGAGCCAGCATCTGGCCGATTTGACGAATAGGATCTTAACAGCAACTCAACCAAAGCTTAACCAAGGACAAAGAGGCGTCCCCAAAAGAGATCCAGAAAATTCACTCCCAAAAATAGCCTAAGAAAGTAAAGACCTTCATTGCACAGTAAGCAACAAAGGTTCAGACAACAAAGGCCCCCTATGAAAGCAACTGGGACCTCTTATGACAAACTTCCCCGAGAGCTTACATAGCCAGACAAAGAGAGCCAAGCTCTCAAGACATCTAAACTTTCCCAGAGCCCCAGTCTATGTGACTGGCCGCCAAGATGCGTGCCGGTACATGCATCCTCCGATGGCAGAGACCAGAAAGGTCACAAAACCAAGCTCTCAAGATATAGAACAAGACAAAAAGCCCAGACAACAGGCTTATAGAGACGCCTGTGTCTTATGACAAACAAAAAGACAGAGACAAGGAAAAGTCTATCTCTGGGAGGAAAAGGATCTACAACCAGTGAGTACTCAAATCCTACAATCGCTGAATCCAAGAAGCTAGCCTCACCAACATTTTCTCCTGCTAATCTAAATTTAGAAGAGCAAAAACTCACCACTCTTGCTTCCATTGGAGCCTGCAGGCAGAGATCCGGGAGACTGAAGTGGTAAGAACTCTTACCTTTTGCCGGCTCTCGTCAGGGGTCCGGGATCTCTCGGCCACAGCAGTCCAGGAGCAAGCAGTGTCCAGCCAGGTAAATTTCATCCTGCTGACTGTGCCAAAACTGTAGGGGAGGAAGACATTTCCTCTTCCCAAATGTGGGTTCGTCTGGCCGGAGAATGAATTAAATTCACGTGAGACAGAATAACAAGAGAAAATTAAACAAAGCTTTATGAGGAACCATGGCCCGGGGCCTTTCTTCCAGAAGGAGGAAAGGGCACCGAAGAAGCGGGGTGCACATAGTGGTTGTATACCCCCAAACAGGGTGTTTCACATGTGATTGAAAAGTCCCTCCCACAATAGTCACAAGATTGCCCTGTCAGAACAGTGCTTCATGGACACAGCAGGTAATGGTCTGCTATCTCAGAGGGCGTAGCCGGAGGCAAGTCGATTGTCTGGAGATGGGTGGTCACAGGTGAGCCCAGCAATCAGTTCCTAGCCTAAGGAAAGATGCTTAATCCTTAAAGAAATGCCAGCGTTGGGAGGGGGAGGGAAGTCAGTTACAGCAGGTTACCAGACTAGCACAATAAAATGCAGATTTAAGTCTTTGCCTTTGGTATTGATTAAGAGTTTCTAGAGAGAAGGTCATCTCCTTTCTTCTTCCTGATGCAGAGAGGGAGGCACCTTTACAGATAGAGATTTACCTTACAAATGTGAATGTGTCCCAACGAAGGGCTAGTTACATTCCTCAGAGCCTCCTTCCCTGTCACAGTTTATCAAAAACAATCAGCATCAAATAATCCTGATGCAAAAGAGACATATCTTGGGGTGGCCAATTCCAGGTCCCCACACCACCAAGCCACACATCCGACCCCTGGAATCAATTTTTATTGTCAAAAATAATTAATAAAATAAAAGATAAAGGGGGAAAAAAGGGTGCCTCGCCTCCACCACCCCAGAAAGGGCAGAGGCTTGAGGTGGGGAGAGAGGGCTAAAATTATTTTCAATCCCACTCGGCAACAGTGGTGGAGATGCACAGCATGCCAAGGTTCCAGGAACAGCGAGGAGGGCCCAGAGCCTCGAGATGGGGATGTCAGCAGGATCTCGGGTCGCTCCAGACAGACTGCAGGGACCAGTGCTGCAAGTGAGGGGAGAGGCGAGGTGGGGCCAGAGGGAGGCAGGCTCAGCAGAGAGGGTGCAGGTCATGGGTTGGGGTCAGCCGCCCTGGGTTTAGATCCTAACTCCTCTACTTGCTGACTAGGAGAGCTTGGGCGACTTTCTGGGCCTCAGTTTCCCCATCTTTGAAATGGGGACAGGAATAGTACCTACCTCAGAGGGTTCTTGTGAAGGTTAAATGAGAGAGGGCATCAGCAAGGTGCCGGGAAGAGGGGAGGTGTGAGTCATGGCTGCTGTTGGCACTGTCAATGACATACTGTCCCTGAAGAGGTGAGAGGAGACTTTGTGGGCTGCCTTTGGTCTTGAAGGTAAGAAGGATTTCAGCAGGTGGAGATGGGGCAAGACAGCTGAGTGCATTTCGGGAGGCCAGAAATTGCTGAGGCCAGACCCCAGGGGTGGGCCTGGGTGCTATACGCAGCCTCCCACGAATGCTCCAGCACACCTGGAAGTGAGGCTGGAGCAGGGGCTTGGGGCCGAAGGGTGAAAGGCTCAGAGCCTTGTTTATTCATTCAACAAATATTTAATAAGTACTGACTGTGTGCTGGGCCCTGGAGAACCAGAGGTGAGCGTGGAGCTCACATTCTAGGGGGGAGACAGGTAATAAACAGATAAACATGTCAACAAGAGCATTTCGACGGTGACAAAGGCTCTGAAGGCAAGAAAGCCAGATTCTGGACCCGGACTGACTGAGGAGGGGGACACAGTGACCAGGGCAGGCTTATCCGCAGAGGGGATGCATGAGGCGACACCTGTATGATGATGAGAGAAGGCGCAATCTGAAAATAATCTGCAGTGGAGTGTCCAGGCAGAGGGCACGCAGGAGCTAAGGCCTGGAGGTGGCCTGGGCTCTGTGTACCCTGCAGGAAAGGAGGCGACAGGATACTGAGTGAGAGGGGAGTGACACAGGGTGGGACCTGAGAGAAGGTTGAAGACAGGTCACGCCGGGTCGCATGGACCAGGTAAGATTTTTGGATTTTATTCTAAGTGTTGTGGGAAGCCAAGAAGGGTTTAACAGAGAAATGACGTAATCTGATTTACATTTTTAAAAAGGTCATTCTGGCTGCTCTGGGGAGAATGGACCTTGATGAGGATTTTTAGGCTGCTTAATTTTAAAATGGCTTATGATGAGGATTTTTAGGCTGGTTAGTTTTAAAACTACAGATGAGATTCAGGCTCCAAGGAGTGGAATTTGTTTTGCCCCTTTGTTGGGAAACATTTACATTTCTAAGGGAAACCTCTATCTGTGAAGATGCCTCCCTCTCTGTGCCAGGAAGAAGGGGGAATGGTCTTATCTCTAGAAGCTCTTAATGGGGAAGGCAAGAACTTAAGTTGGTTGCTGTCTGGCAATCTCATGTAACTGGTTTAGGGTGGTGGCGTCTAACCTTTCTAACCTTTACTTAATCCGATTTGATTCTTGGCTAAAAGTCATGGGATCACCCAATGACCAGACCCCAGCCGCACTGATACCATTTTAACTTTTTTTCATGTTCTTTCCTTTGTCTTGTAAAGAGATGAATCACATACCTATGCCTTATAAAATTAGCCCTAACCCTCAACTCGGGGCAGCAGCAGGAGCTCTGACTGCCCGTGGGTCCTGTCCCCACGCACCAGCTCTGCCTGCCCATGGGTTCTGTCCCCATGCCAGCGGGGGCAGCAGAAGCGGCGGCAGCAGAAGCTCTGACTGCCCATGGGTCCTGTCCCCATGCTATTCCACACTATTCTCTAAATAAAAGAGCACTACTGCCAGATCTTGAGAGTCTAAGAAATCTTTCTTTCGACTCCTCGGCTCACCGACCCCTCATCAGACCTCAGCGGGGCAACGTGGACCTTAATTAACCTTGGACATGAACCCGATGCTGAGCCAGAGCCCCAAGAACGCAACCCCCACACTTTCTGTCCCTTCAGGTCAGGCCACCTGTCTGTCACAGGCCTCTCCGGGGCCACTGGGGACAGGCTGCTCACAGTTGTCCCTGCCTGGCCAGGGCATCTCCATCTCCAGCCTCTGGGACTGAGGGACGCGTGGTCTCTAGTTATCTTATCTCCTGGCCTTCTGAACCCACCCAGAAAAGAGCCACCAGTGATTTTAGAGAAAAGTGAATTACAGCCAGGAGTGGTTGTTTTTCAGCATTTTTACAAGCGCCAAGGGCCCATGAAATTCAGAGCACACATGCATTTAACCGTGTTTGCTCATACAATATTGGGTGTGTTTAGAGATGAGCAATAAACAGCAGGAGCCAGGCTGTGCTCTCCGCTTCAGCACAGCGGGAAGGCTCGTGGGCAGAGCGCCGCAGGGCCGGGTTCAAGTGCTTCCTCTGCCCCTAACATGCTAGGCCACCTCTGCTAACTACAGCATCTCTCTGGGCCTGAGACCCCGTCTCCAGAGCTCAGAGGGTGGAGCTGATGCTCCTCCTGGCCCTTCCAGAGGATAGAAGTAGAATTCCCCGGAGTTCAGATTTAGGGCAAGCTGAAGGCACTCCCAAGAACCACCCGGCCATCTCAGGCCTGGGCAGCCTGGCCTCTTCCCAGCTGTCTGGGGCTAAAGAGACAGAAAGGACCTCACCTGGGCCTCGCCACCACGGTAGGGTGCAGCCGCCCTGCGCCTGCCCAGCTCCCAGGGGCACAAGCAGAGGAGATTCCTCCCAAGCCGTCCACTTGCCATGGGAAGTTTTTGAAACAGTAACCTATTATTTCTCTCTTATTTTTCTTTCTTCTCTTGGCTCTGCCTCTGATTCAGGTGGCCCTGGGAAGGCAGAGAAAGAGGGCGTCTTTTCCTGGCTTATGCAGTTCAGAATCCTAGACCTTCCCAGGAATGGAAAGACCTCCAGGCGCTCGTTTCGTGTAACAGCCAGACTTCCAGAGCCCCCACAGCACCCCTGGCCTAGGAAAGGATTCTCAGGGAGGCCGGAATGTGAAAAGCAAGTATTACCTCAGGTTGGTGGTCCCCGCAGAAACCAGCAGCCTGCCTGCCGCCCACTCCAGGAACAGGCAGTAAAAGGATTTAAAAACAATGGTTAAGGGCCGGCCCGGTGGTGCAGTGCTTGAGTCCCCAAGCTTCAGCAGCCTGGGGTTCGTAGGTTCGTACCCCGGGCCGGGACATAGCACTGCTCGTCAAGCCACACAGTGGCGGCATCCCACATAAAATAGAGGAAGATTGCCACAGATATTAGGTCACTGACAATCTTCCTCTAACAAAAAGAAGAAGATTGGCAACAGATGTTTGCTCAGGGCCAATCTTCCTCACCAAAAAAATAAATAAATAAAAACAACGATTAAGACTGACTAAAAGTCAGTATGCTTTTTACTATCACCAGGTGCCAGCAATTCTAAACGTCAGTGACAAAATACTCCAACCTACAAACTCCCCAGAGTTTTACGCATTTGCTGTGGTCACAGTTGAGTTTTCATAACATAGATGTAAGCTCCAAATGAGCACGTTTATGGCTTATCTTTTAATAAACATTATATTCTGTGTGGACAGTATTTCTGAGAACTCCCAGTCACACAGCTGGTCTCTGCCACGTTTGTGTCAAGAGTCGGTTCACAAAGGTGCAGAATCCTTGGAACGGGCCTCAGACTTGGCTCCTGTGAGCTACTTCTTCCTGCGTTCAAACCGTAAATTCAAAGTAAACGACGAAAGCACCGTGGTTGTAAAGACCACGAAACAGAACTTGAGTTGCTGCGCTTCTGTCATCCTGTGAGGCCACTTGGAGGTTTTATTTGAGTTTTAAAATTGTAAATAGTAAAAGAGTATAAGGTGTAATACTTTTATTGGAAAAGTGAAAATTTTAGTTCGTACATAAAATCTTTTATAGAATTTTAGTATCTTTGAAGTTCAAACGTAGTCTTTTTCAGTTGATTGTTTTAGAACTAAAGGACAAATCAAAACAATAAAACATTATATCAGTGGTACAGTTGAGCAATTGCTTACATTTTACCTTTGGCAGACATTTTGGTTTAATAAAATTCACTTATTGGTGAATATAGTTTGATAATTATTTACATGAAATATTAATATATCGGACTATAACCAAAGTATCAAATTTCGTTAGGGAAATCTACAAACTATTAATAAATAGTTGTGTTTTAATGTGTGCCTATTTGTGTGTGCTCTAATATCTTTATTTTTACTGGCATGGTTTTATATATATACACACACATGTGTGTGTGTGTGTATTTCAATAAAAGAAATGATCTTCATGAATATATAAATAAATGATCACCATCTGCCTTTCTTTTCTGACCTGTATTTTTGTTCATTTTATTTCACAGCTATTACTGAGAATAATTTTTGTTGTCTAGAGTAGGGAAGCAGTAAAAAATTATCTTCTCCAGGCATCAAATCCCCCAGGTAAGCCACTGGAGAGACCAAGCCTTAGTGAGGTGGCAGTCCCCAGATGGGTTTGAAGAATCTGGGAGCAGAGGGCAGAACCCTTCAAGAAGAAATGGGAGCATGATACAGGCCTTCGGAGGTGTCACTGCAGAACTTCCAGGCCCCAGGACAGCGTGGGAGCAGCAGCAGGATTCCTGTGCAGCCAGGAGTGGCCCCGAGGTGGCAGAGAAAGCCAGTGAACTGGAGGCCTGTGGATGATGTCGAGGGACCACTCAGGAGCGGCCCACACAGACTGATGGCAAACAAGGGACAGGCTGGTGACAGGTGATAGATATCAAGTACCAGATGCCTTCACCAACACAAATCCTGCCAACTCCTTGGTTCCGCACAAGCCCCCTGAAAGATAGGCACAACCCTGGAGAGGGGGTCCCCAAGATGACAGAGACTAAGTTTCTATCCCCTTAGCAGACTGAAGGCTTGAGACTGAAATTACATTTTATTTTAGTTATAACATAAACTTTTTTCTAATGAATCATAACACCAGGTTCTTTTTGTTATGCTTTTTTTTTTCTTGGTGAGGAAGATTGGCCCTGAGCTAACATCTGTTGCCAATCTTCCTTTTTTCTTTCTCCCCAAAGCCCTAGTACATAGTTGTTTATCCTCGTTGTAAGCCCTTCTAGTTCTTCTATGTGGGACACCACCACAGCATGGCTTGATGAGAGGTGTGTAGGTCCACACCCAGGATCTGACCAGCGAACCCCGGGCCACCGAAGAGGAGCACACGAACTTAACTACTATGCCACCGGGCCGGCCCCCTATAATATAAACATTATAGTGTATATTATGTATCCTATGTAATATACGATCTTTATATATTTATATATGTATGTGCGATAAATATACATTACGTAATATATATTAGATACAAAATATATATTAATATAGAATATAACTACGTTAGTTATAAAAATAGATAGAAAAAGCTAGATACCTGATAGATAGATAGATGATAGATAGATGCCAGAGAGATTGACAGATAAAGGGAACTTCTATTTCATTTCCTAAGCGCCTGTCTTCGAGGACCCTGAATCACCCTGATGGACCGAAGGTGAGGTGGTGATAAGAGGGGACAGCGTAGGCCGTTGGGTGGGGGACGCAGGGCCAGGGGCTCACCAGGCTCCTCTGGGTGAGGTATCGCTGGGCCTCAGACCAAGAGCCAGAAGGAGCCTGCAGCTGTCTCCCCTCCCTGCTCCCTGTGCGCACAGGACAGTTGCAGCCCTGCAGAGCCGCTGGGCCGGCCAGCATCAGAGCGGGGCCCTGCCCCACGTCTGCTGACCATGTCGGCTCATGTGCCCCATGACAGCTGAGAGCCCCATGCAAAGCACCCTGAGGGTGCTGGGGCAGATGGGCCCCAGCGGTGACCTACCAAGCCTACGGGTGGGAACAAGCACAGGACAGGGAAGGTGGGAGAGGGCAGAAACGGAGGACAGGACGCGGGTGATTTGCCACCGAACAAAGAACCTGCAGAATTAAGCAAGAAAGTGAGGAAGCTTCCTGAGGAAGGTCAAGAAGTGCATCGTGTCATGTGCTGTCAACCCCGAAATCTGCTGCCCAAATCCGCAGAGCCGGCCTGTGAAACGGAGGGGAACCAGTTTCCAGCCTGCAGAACAGGGACTTCCATCAACTTGAGTGTCCCCACCCCTCGGAGGGAGCCTACCCCAGAGCAACGAACCTGCTGGTTCTGCTGGGTGCCCCGGACTCCGGAGGCACATCCCCAGCTCCCGGCCCCGCTCCACCCGCCCACTCCCAAGTTTCAGCTCAGTCTGCCCTGCCCGGTGGGGAGCCAAGAAAGTGCTCAGATCCTCAGCAGGTCAAGCCTGCCGCACCCCCACCCCTCCCTGAAACCCTCCAAACAGCAAAAGCCAGGTCACTTTGTGTCTGGGTACAACCCACAGCTGGGGGTGGGTGATGTGTGCCCCCAGGATGCCTCTCAGCAGCCCACATTAACATCTCTGCTGACTCTCAGTACACCAGCTACTGTCCTATCTATGGGCTGAGGGCCAATTTGCACTGGAAAAATGACCAAGATCCCTGTGGGAAATCAGAACAGTTGACAATCCCACCCCTGACACCCTCCCGCCTCCCAGCCCTGACATTCACCATCAACAACCCGTCTGCAGTGGCAACGGATGAGCTTGGGAAAGTCAATACCAATGGCAGCATGTCTAAATCCAGGGGTCTCTCCCACAGAAAGAACCCCCAGGACAGAAGGAGGTGTGTAGGTCACTGTGTGATTTGTAATAGGACAAAAACTAGAAACAATCCAGGTGTCCGTCAATATGGTACTGGTTACATTATATTATATAAGATGAGATTGCATCCTGCAAAGGGATATTGTGTAGCATGAGAAAAATCAAGTGTATCTACAGGTGCCAAAGTTGAAAGCTATCCAAGACATAGTATTAAGTGGGAAAAGCGAGATCCAGAGCTGAATATATAGAACGATACTGTTATGTGCTGGTTATTCTATATTCGAACTCACCCAACCATCCATTCTGCACCTGTCTCTGATCTGTTTTGTGCCTCAGGAGGCCGACCTCTAAGGACCAGGAAACCTGGGCCCCCTTGCTGGCTGGACGCCAGTTGGTTAGCCCGTGGAAGGTTCTGGCTATAGATTGGAGGATAGGACGAGAGGAAAGCTGGAGTATTTCTTCCCTCTGATCCACGCTGCCTGTTCTGCGGTTGGCTGTGCTCTGGTATGGCCATAGCTGCGGATATTGGGCGAGCAGGACACGAGGCGCTAATCTTAGTTTTGATGTTCCCACTCCATATTATATCAAACACATTCAAATAGATAAACTTCTCATAATGAATGTAATTTTGGCTGTAAACTTTTGAAGGGGCTTGTATAAATTTAATAATTCTGATCCTAGGAAGAATTATGATTTGGTTCCTACGATTTAAACTTTATTGTATCTACATATAACTATATCATGGTTGAAATGAGTTGCAACAATCTATTTGCAGTAACATTACCTAGATAAATATTTATTAATTACTATTTTGAGATTTTCTCTTTATATTTTGGAGCCAGTAAATCCATGACATTTTTTTAGATCCTCTAAAAACTCACAGGCCCTAGGCATCGTGACCAGTGGACAAAATAGCTGGAGTATCCAGAAGTTGCCAGGCCCTCCCGGGAGGGTCCTGGGTCAATGCAGGGGTCAGCCCCAGGAGCCACCGAGGCAGAAGAGAATGGACCACACCCACAGGGAAAATCTGCTGTGCTCAGGGGCTGCTTCCTGAGCGAGCACAGAGCCTGAAGCCCAGGGTGGAGGGAGGAGGCTGAGCTCTGGTCTGCCCCATGAGCTGACCCCTTGACCTCATGAGCCGGTGGCCTGACCCCCAGTGGCCAAACAGGATGGAAAGAATCAGAATGGCCCGCCCATGGCCTCCAACCTGTTTTCTGGGCCCTGCTGGGACTTGCAGCCAGATGCCAGCACAGGCTGTACCTCCGCTTCCTGCTCATCAGGATAGCCATGCGCCAAGCCCAGAGGTAAACATCTGGTCTCAGTTGATACTTTCTAGCAGCATGAGCTGGGAGCTGCTGCTGGCCCAGAACCACCACCGCCCCCCCCCCCCCCCCCCCCCCCCACTGCTGCCAGACCTCTGAGTGGGGACCTGGGCAGGCTCCCTGAGGGGCCTTGAAGATGGCTCACAACCTGGCACCCATGTGTCGTACTCACACTGTGTGCATGGAGGAGGAGCCAGTAGACATTAGAATCCAAATCCCCAGGCAGGGCTTCAGGGTCCCCTGGGTCCCTCCCACCCTCAGGCTCTGGCTGAGGCTTTCTCCTGCTCTTCTCACAGGCCAGAGCCAGGTACAAGGCGCTCACACCCTCCGAGCCGGAGCCAGGGGAAGGCTGGGCCTAGGGCAGGCTCCCTGGCCGCTCCCCCATCTGTGGCCAGGCCCTGCCCTTGAAGCTCCAGTAACTCCGGGTCAGGGCTCACCCAGAGCCAGGAGGAGCCAACGCGGCGTGTGGTTTTGGTTCGGGGGCCTGGCAGGAGCCATGCCAATTCACTGCCATGCCCCGGGTGCTAAGAATCGAGTGGCTTGTCTTCCTGCAAACAGTTGCTCTTTGCACAGTGACCAGGTGACTGCCCACAACTAGCCAGAAATAGTGGCTCCCAGCCCTCAGATGTGCTGAGGCAGGCTTGAGGGCTCTGGCCTGGAACTCACAGCGTGTGGGGTTTAGGGATTTAAGGAGCAGGTGTTAGAGTCTGAGAAGCTCTGAGCCTTGACTAACACTTTTTGCCTAACTGTTCCACAGGGCAAGTCAGAGAAGCCAGCGCTCTACAGGCTTCTGGGCAGGGGAGAGAGACAGCCCTGCCACCGGGTAAGGCTCTCCCAAGGGCCAGGATGGAAGCGCCTGTCTGGGGACCCTTGGAACCAGAGAAGGAACATCCAAAGAGAGATGGCAGGAGCAAGAACAGGATGTACACAATTCCTATATCACAACTTGGAGAATATCACACAGAGTGCTATTTTTAAGCTTACTGACCCAATGAACTGTCTCAAATGACACTCGTGGGGCCATTCTCTGCATGACCTCTGGGCCATGTCACTAAGTGGTCATGTCGTGTGTCCAGGAGGCCCTCTCTGTCAAACAGCTGGCTTGGGGGAGGATACACACAGAGGCCCTCACTCTACAGCTCAAGGACGGAGCTGTGAAAATACTCCTGGGTACCCTAAGCCTCTTTGCACGGCTTACCTACAGGTGGACCCTGGAAGCACTCTGTCCTCAAGTAACCTTACTTATCAACCCCTGCCCTGGGATCAGGTCAGGAACACGGGAGTCAGCTAGGCCCACAGGTATACGTGATGGACACAGCAGGGTGGCAGGAACAAAGGAAAAGCTCATCCTAATGGCCCAGGCCAGCGTGAAAGCAGCACAGCTTACCCAAGATCCTCTGTATTCCCCAGAGTCACGCGTGTGTAGACTTGAACAAGAAAACCCAACATTGAAAGGCCTCCCTCTTGTGCCTTCAACACGGAGACGTGCAAACACAATACTCGACAACGTTCACCGAATACATTCTCCACGCCAGGTGCCACTTACAGGGCGTTACACAGATTTAATCCTCACGGCCGAATGCAGTAGATAATATCATTATGCTCAGTGTACAGACAAGGAAATCGAGACAGAGAGGGGTGAAGTACTTTGCCCAAGATAAGATAGCTAGTAACCGATGGATCTGGGATTCAACTCAGACAGGCTTATTCTAGAACTTGCTCTCCCTCTTTTTATTATTATTATTTTTTAATTGTGATAAAATACATATAACATAAAATTTACACTCTTAACCACTTCTAAGTGTATAGTTCAGTGGTGTTAAGCACATTCACATTGTTGTGCAACCATTCACTTCCAGGACGTTGTCATCATCCCAAACTATGACTCTGTCCCCATTAAACAAACATAAACTCCCCATTCTCGTCCCCCCAGCCCCTGAAAACCACCACTCTCCTTTCCGTCTCTAAGAATCTGACGATTCTGGGTACCTCATGTAAGTGGACTCATACAGCACTTGTCTTCTTGTGACTGGTTTATTTCACTCAGCATCATGTCCTCCAGGTTCGTCCGTGTCATAGCATGTGTGAAATCTGTTCGCTCTTTTTAAAAATTTACTTTGGATCGATGATATATTCATACGACTCCAAATTCAAAGGGTACCAAAGGGCTTACGGTGAAGTCTTCTCTCAGTGATCCCTCCACATGGTTCTCCTTTCTGGAAACAACCCGTACCATCCATTCCCTGAGATGTTTTATGCATATACAAGCAATTACTTAGGTGGCTTCTTTTTGCTCCTTTTTAGTCTGTTTTTGATTCTGTTCTGCCTTGGTTTTTCTTCCCTTTGCAGCTTGCCTTGGGGGTCATTTCTTCATCCACTCAGAAGGACTTCCTATCCTGATTTTTCAGCCACACGGTGTTTTATTGTATGGACTCACAGTAATTTACTCCACAAGTCCTCATGGGTGCCTAGTTACAGAACCTGTGTTCTCAACCACGTTAAGGCACCTCTGAGCCTCCAAATATCACGTGATGTGAAGGCCTCATTCATCAATTCATGCTCCATGGATTTCTGTTTAGCAACCATCACGTAAAAGAGCTGAACAAGTAAACAATTGTGGAGTCAAAACAGCGTACGGTGGGGATATAGCCACTCACAGTGAAAGGGAACACTAACGGGAGAGACAGGTCGGAGAAGGCTTCACTCTGTTCCCATCCCCGACCCGCTTCCCCCCGAGTCTTCCCTGGTCAGAGAATAGTACCTCAGGCACCCAGCTGTCCGTGCCAGAAACCCACAGGGCTCATCCTGACACCTGCCTCTCCCCCACCCGCCTTGTTCTATCCAGCACCAAGCATGTCTGTGTGTCTCTCAGATCCTCACCCCGCTGCCGTAAGCTGGTCCAAACCCCACCATCTCTTCTGCTGAGCTGCTCTGTCACCCTCACACCACCCCATCCCTTCTCAGAATAGTCAGGAACCATCTCACCAAAAGGAAAATCAGACACCCCGCTCCTGAATAAAATCTTCCGGATTGTTTGCCCATGTTCACAGCACCATTATCCACAGTAGCTGAAACGTGGACACGATGCCAGTGGCCATCGAGGGATGAACGGGTAAGCAAAACGTGTTTATACATACACTAGAATCTCATTCAGCCTTAAAAGGGAAAGAAATTCTGCAGTATGCTACACGATGAACCTTCAGAACATTACGCTTAGTGAAATAAGCCAGTCACAAAAAGACAAATGCTGCATGACTCCACTTATATGAGATACTTAGAGTAGTCAAATCATAGAGCTAGAAAGTAGAATGGTGGTTTCCAGGGGCTAGAGGAGGGGAGAATGGGGAGTTCGTGTTTAATGGGTACAGAGTTTCGGTTTTACGAGATGAAAAAGTTATGGGATGGATGGTGGTGACGGTTGCATAACAATGTTAATGTATTTAATACCACTGACCTGTACACATAAAAATGGTTAAGATGGTAAATTTTACATTACGTGTATCGTAACACAATAAAAAAAAGCATTAAAAAAAACCCTTCCAGAGCTTTCCGTGACCTTAGGGGGAGGCCCTGTGAGATCTGGTCCCCGCGGGGCTTGTACATCTGGTACATGCTCCTCACTGCAGCACAAGGGCCCCTCTGTGCTCCTCAGGTCCACTCAAGTCCTTCCCACCTGGTGGCCTCAGTGCTGGCATCCCCTCCACCCAGAACCCCTCCCCATATGGGGCTCAGCATCGATCACCTGCTTGGAGAGGAGCGCCCTGATTCCCCCACCTGAGTGAGTCTCACTCGCCTTTTCTGTCCCAGCGCCATGCTAATTCCTCCCCTAGCACTGAACACACCTGCAATTATTTTGTTTTCATCCCTGTTTCCTTGTCTGTCTCCCCCAGCAGACTGAAGCTCCACAGAGGCAGGGACCCAGGCCTGCTTCGTTCATCGCTGCATCTCTGTCGTGGGTTGATGCTGTCAAGAAAGCAGATGCTGAGATGGAGTCTGGAGTGCAAGATTGTCATTAGGGATCAGCAACTGTGAAGGGAAGTGGGGAAAGCAGGACTGGACAAAAGGAAAATTGGCCTGCAATGCAGGCCTGGCAAAGTCTCAGCCAACTGGGCAGGGAGCGCTGGAGTAAGTCCTGCCCACCAGAATTATCCCACACGGTGCAGAAGTGCCCTCCTTGCTGGGTCACCAGATGTGAGCAGCCCCAGGAAGGGCATGACTTGAGTGACGCAGCAGTCTGCAGCTGGAGCAGACCCGAAAGTTACTGGCAGCTGGCAGCTCTCTGCTGACCACACTCCTCGTAGCCAGGTGGCAAGTTCTTCTTGAAGGGGCTCCAGGCAGTGCCTCTCCATGTCTACCCCAAGTCCTAGCACAGTGCCTGGCACACAGTAGGTGTCAACATTCATTGAATGAATGAGTGAACAGACATGTGATTGAATCTTGAAATACAAATAGGATTTGGACAAGTAGACAAGGCAGGAGATGTGCATTCCAGGACCAAGGCGTAGCCTGTGCAAAGGTAGAACGGCATGAAGGAAAACATGGAGTGTTCTCAAATCTACAAATACCAGGCTAGACTTAGATTACCGTATGGGAGTGGCGGACCGAGGCTCAAATTCCACATGCCCAAATGGTCAGTGGACAAGGGGCTTCTAAATGGCACTTGAATTTTATCCTGACCACCAAAAGGAAGCTTTCAAAGGGTTTCAAGAAGGAGAAGGATATGATCGGTGGATTTTAGAAAGCTCATTCTGCTGGCCTTTCCGAGGATGGCTGAGGAAGGCAGGCTAGGAGGCAAAGGGGCCGTTTAGGATTCCACTTTAGCCAGGCCAGGCCTGGCCTGTGTTCTGGGGCATCAGCATTGGAGAAGGAAGGGAGTGGCCACGGGACGTGGCGAGGGGAGGCAAGAAGGGGGCTATGGCCAAAGCCTGGAACCACCAACACGTAAGCACAGTGAGCAAAGAACAAACATGTAAAGAACAATGACGGTTGGGGAGGAAAGAACTGAGGCGTGGGAGCACAGGAGAGAGAACAGTTTAAGAAGGAAACGTTAAGAGGGTCAAGGCCATTAAGAGATCAAGCGAGATAAGGGCTGGAGCGCCCATCGATTTGGCCATCGGGAGGGCAGGACCTGAGAGCAGTTGCAGGTGGGAACAGAGCCAGCCCAAGCAATGCATTCTCCAGCCTGATTTGGGGCTTGGGTTTCTCGTGGGCATTCTGGAGAAGTCCCTCACCTGTCAACATACTTCTCTCCAGGGTATCCCCCAAGTGTGACTACCGTGATGCTCTGGACCATATGATCCTCAAGGCTTGAGGTCCAGCCACCTCCCTGGGAGAGGAGCGGTGGAAGGAGCCCAGTGGAGGATCAGGAGTCCTGAGTCCGCATCCTGTCACTGCCACTCAGTTTCTCCCGGGGTGCTGGGTCCAGGCGGCCTCTACAATTGCTTCTGTTGAACTGGACTGCCCCAGTGCTCAGGTTCAAAGAGAGTGGCACAGGTAGCCAGGTCTCCATGCTCTCTGACTCCAATCTCCTTGCTGCCTCCGTGTAGGACTCTGGGTTCCACCCCTTCCCAGTGGCCCATTGTGTGACCTCAGTTTCAATGGGGTCAGAAACTGGGTTGGGAAAAGAGAATATTTACTTTTTCCATGGATCCGATGCCCAAGTAAATAGTGTGGTCCCATAATTTGGATCCCACGCCTTGTCCTCCTCTCTCTGGGTGCAGCCTCGAGCATATAAGAAGGCATCTCAATATGCACATCTCACTCAAGACCACCGGATCCAGAGACACGGCCAGAGCCTCACTCACGAGCCTCCTGTCCACCATGAAACTCGCCATCATCATCACCCTGGCCATCCTGGCTCTCTGCTGCAGCCCTGGTGAGTGCCCAGAGCCCCTCTCCCCCAAGCTGGGCTCCGGAACTCTCCCTGCCGCCCACTTCTGCTCAGGAGAAAGGGTGGCTCCTGGGAGGGCCTGGACACGCGGACTCCCGGCCAGGAAGCTGGGTCTAGTGAACAAGCCCATCTGGGGAACTTGAGGAGAGCCCTGAGACTGTGAGAAAACCTGAAAATGATCCCATCTTCCCTATCCAACAGCCTCAGGATTCCAGGGAGTGGAATAGACTGGAGGGAGGCATGGAGGAGATCCCACATAGATGCATTTGTCCAACAACCAACAGAATAGGAATAACAAGCTTCTCAAAGCCCATCTTGGACAGACCCCAAGATGCCAAGAGACTTTGGTGCAGCCTCCAAGGTTGAGGTCTGCACACCAGTGTGGCAGCCAAAGGGCTGGAAGGAGCTGCAAAGCCTCATGTCTCAAAGGAAACTCAAACCAAGGCAAGGTCTCCCATTCTGGGCAGAGAGGAATATTTCAGAAGAGGATGTTTCCTTTGGGAAATTACCAACCCAGAGCGGAGTTCTCTAAACATTTTTGTCCTCTGCAAAAAGGAGATTAGCAGTTTCTGAGTAGTTTCAGCTGTCACTAAGAGGAAAGGAATGGAGGGGAGAGAGAGAGAGAGAGGGAGAGAACAGTCAACCACACTTCCCTCCAAGCCCCTGGATCTTTTGGGAATTGGGTCACCTACCTGTTTTTCAACACCTAACAGCCTCTTCTCTTAATAAAAAAATATATATATATATTTTTTTTTAAATATTAAAAATATTAAAAAATATATATATTCTTTTAACTAATTCCAGTGAACTCACTTTGAAAGTTTCATAATACCCATGGAAATAAGTTTTATGACCCTAGGGCGAGATGGGATGAGGGAAGAGTTAGAAAACCAAAACCAAGAGACGGTGGGAACAGCTATTGTGCAGAGATGCTCGTTCTAAAGGGATATAACATCATTTTGGACTGAAAAGTATATTAATTAGAAGAACTTGATGTTGTGTACAGTGGAGGTGGCTCAGAAAGACGGGACTCAAATAAGTTTTGGGGTGGATCTGGGGTGCACTTGTGCATATGTGTGAGCACACAGGTAATAACACCAGCAATAATATCCAACATTTATTTGGTACTTATAGTGTGTGAATCACTGTTCTGAGCCCCTTTCACAGTGTTTCTTTTTTCATTCTTACGACAACCCTACAAAGTAGGGATATTATCCCCATTTTACAGATGAGAAAAGGAGCCACAGAAAGCTAAAATAACTTCCCCGGTGACATAGTAAGTTGCAAAGCAGGGGTCTAGGCTCCAGAGAGGGTTTTTGACTTGGAGCGCCCACTTTGGGTGGGGCCCTGGAGTCCAGGCACAGAAGCCGAATTTGCACACAAGGCAGAGAACTCAAGGACGGCATCTGAGGCTTAGTGAGAAGAAGGAGGAAGAAGAAGTAGGAAATGGTGACTCTTGCCCATGTTCCTGAGGGCAGGGACCTGTTTCTAGTGGGAGCCAAAATTCTCCGTGGCCTCTTCCCAGCCCCCACACGGCAAGAAAAATCAGAACAGTGGCCGGCCCGGTGGCACAGTGGTTAAGTTCGTGCACTCTGCTTCAGAGGCCCAGGGTTTGCCGGTTTGGATCCCGGGCACGGACCTACACACAGCTCACCAAGCCATGCTGTGGCACGCATCCCACATATAAAATAGAGGAAGTTTGGCACAGATGTTAGCTCAGGGCCAGTCTTCTTCAAAACAATAATAATTAATTTAAAAAAAATCAGACCAGCAGCTTCTGCTGTCAATACTCTGCCTAGAAATCTAACGGAAAGAACAAATGGCGCCTTGCCTCACCCCAACCCAGGAAGTGCAAGGAAGGCTCAGGCAAGCCACAGAAAGCTGGCTGCAACCCAGGAAGTATCCACACAGCCCAAGAGCCAGCTGCTTGGAGCATCAACAATCTCATATCCTTCACCATCGACGAAAAGGCTGCTATCTCTTGCTGACAGGCCTGGCTGTTTGCACCTGGGGTGGGCCCAGCCAGGAAGCTGGCCAGCTTGGAAAGGGGCCTGGATTCATGTGCTTTCTCTTTCCCGTGCTCCAGCTTCTGCAGAAATCTGCCAGAGCTTTGCAGACATCATTCAAGGCCTCTTCCTGGGCACACCTGCCAGTTTCGAGGCTGCAGTGGAACCCTTCAACCCTGATGCAGACATGAAAGCTGCGGCGACCCAGCTGAAGACGCTGGTGGACTTCCTCCCCAAGAACACCAAGGACAGCATCTTAAAGCTCATGGTACACGGCTTCCTCCACTCACACTGCTTAGCAGTGGATTGCCCAAGGCCCTGGATGCTTTTCGGCCCCTTTTGCAATCCAGAGAGGACAGTCACAATGTAAATGTCCCCGGGGAGGGAGGCACAGTCATCGCACCTTTTAAGAGGCTTCTGAGAAATAATCAAAGTGTTTACAAGCTTAGCTCCTCCCAGATTGACTGAACTTCTTATCTGATGTTAAAGTTTCTGTGTTCCACCATCTTCGTCCAACTTTAAGGTTCGTTCACTATTATATTGGGTTTTGTTTGTTTGTTTCTTTCTTTTAGGACAAAATAGCAAAGAGCCCACTGTGTGCTTAGGATTTAGAAGCTGAAGAGCTGCAGTTGCTGGAAGCCCCTGCCACTGCCAGGATGCTTCCTTCACTGTCCCCAGCAGCCTAGGCTGGCTCTCTTTAATAAAGGATAAGCATCTCACCCTTGTGCCCTTGCCTCTTTTTTAATTTGTGCTGGAGTGGGACGGTCTGTCACTGCTGGGGAAAGGTTGAGCAGGAGCAGAAAGAGAAGCAGTGGCATGCAAACACATCCCCAAGGGGCCCACGCCCATGTCTCCCTACCAGTCCACCTTCCAGGCTAGCCACAGGCGCAAGAGCAGCTTCCAGCGCACACTCCCTTCCACGGGCAGAGAGAAGATGGAAAAGTACCAAGGCCCTGATCAAACCTGACCTGCAGGGGAGGGAGGGGAGGTCTGCATAGGGTGGTGGCTAACCCCACAACCCCCATTCTTGTAGTGATGAGATTGTTCTGTTTCTTCCAGTCCCTTTGAGATCCTGCTCTTGGGTGGAAAAGGAAATATTAAAGGTGGTTATGCTACCCAGACGAGCCTGCAAGCAAAGATGGAGCTTTCCAGAGAGTCCCATCTCCCAAAGATAAATGGTGGCTATTTCAAGAATTTTGACAGAGCAGCAGGGACCATTAGGGGCTGGACGGCCCTGTGTCAGAGTCGCTCACGTCACACACAGCACACGACACTGCCCTCCACTTATGGAAGGAATCGGATTCCTGTCAGATGCTTAGAAAACAAAGGCTGGAGGGAGGAATACACTCGATTCCCTGATTAGGGACCAGGGTGTTTGGGGGTGACTTTGAGGAGTGACAGACCCTGAGGGGAGTCCTCAGAGATGGCGGGTTAAATATTTTGCACACTTCATATTTGCTACATGAAATTATTTGTCGGACTTTTTTTAAAGGAGGTGGAAAACAGAAAAACCCCTTCCTATGCATATTCTAGATCCTCTGTCGGTCACCAGTGTGAAGACATCCTATTTCCAGGCTTACATTGCAGAGGCCTGCACGCCAAACCGTCCCTTTGTGTCAGTCTTTCTTTAAGGACATCTCTGCCCAGAAGACGCTTGGGGGCGGCGGGAGGGTCAAGACCAGAATGGTCAGCACCCGGTTACTGCTGTCCACTGGGCGATGCTCTTGTTCTGACCCCGAGGTCCCTCTCGGACTTGCTCCCCACCCTGTCCCCGATTCCTGAGTCCCTGTCCAGTCAACTTTCACGCAAAAAGAGAATCAGTCACCCCTTTTTCCTTGTGGCAAAGGGGACCTCAGACATGAAATTAATCCCTAGGTATTTACTGGCACTTTCAATGTGTTCACAGTGGTGCTGGGCACTCTGAGGAACCCAGGAGCAGATTTCATAACCCAGCAAACACATAAGCCCCGAATAGAGAAGAGTGAATAAAACAGTAGCCTCTGCTCACAGGGAGCTGGCCATCTAGCGGGGAAGATTACCAGCTCCCTCAAAAGAAGCAAGTAAACAAATAGACAGATAGATAAACCTGTGATAAAAGCCATAGAACAAATCAAAGGAGCGTTGTGAGCAAGAGTAGCTTGGACAGGCCTTAGCTCTGGAGTCCCCTGTCTATGATTTGAGCGGAGACAGGAGGGATGAGGGGACCCAGACAGGAGGGATGAGGGCAGGAGGACACAGCATTCCAGGCAGAGGATCAAGCAAAAGGGAAGATGAGGCAGGTGCACAGAGAATGCAGTGTGGAGGATGCTTGGGGCTCCCCCCCGGCCCCACCCTTTTTGAATGCCACTAAGCCATGCCCTTGGGCCCCAGCAGAAAATTTAGAAGCTTTCCTCTAGGTTTCTATTACCTGCCACCAAAAGAGCCCAGACCTCCTTCCCTTGTATCCTACCATCTACCCAACATCTCAAACTCCTCTTGTCCAGGAGAGCTCCTGATCCCTCTCCCTAGTCTGCTTCTAATCTCAGTAAGGTCTATCTCCATCCTCCCGGCAGCTCCAACCTGAAGCCAGAGGGGCATCCCTGACCCTCCCCTCTCCAGCACCAGCACACCCAGTCAAGCAAGACTACCTCCAGAGCACCTCTGCGAACCCTCTCTGTGTCCACCGGGCCACCCCTGGCCACACCACCCAGCCCACGTGCACAACCCCAGGGGCCTCCTAACTGGCTCCCAGCTCACAATGGTATCCCTGCAGTCCCTTCTCTAGGCAACCGCCAAGGTAATTCTTATCAAATGAAAACCCCCTTCCACTGCCACACCTCCCCCAAGTAAAATCCTTCAAAGTTTCCCAGGACTCTCATAAAATACTAAATACAGAGCATGCCCATCACTAACTGTCATCTCCCACCTCCATCCCACTGCTCACTCCTCCTGCTCAGTCCACAACCCCCACCCACACCTCCTGGGCCTCCTTCAGTTGTGGTTTTTTTAAAGATCCAAGCCCCTTCCCACCTCAGGGCCTTTGCACAGGCCACACAGCATCGACTGCTGAAAAAGTACTGGTGATTGGTTTTAAAAATCATCCTAGGATATCAGCAACATGGCAGAGTGAGCAGTTCCCTTTGTCTCTCCCCCTTTGAGCTACAACTAAATGGACATTCCTTGATCAGTGGAGGATACTCACACAGCACCTCAGGATGCCTGACAGAGCGGCGCTGCTATACATTGGGAAGTGGATGGACTACCCCCAGGGAGGAGGTGGAGATAGGTGAAAACTCTCTGGCCCCCAGACAGCCCAATATCCACGAGCGACTGATCTCCCAGTTGAAGTGCTCATAGCACCACTGTGGCCCCAAGGGTGGGTGTGCAGCTTGGCGAGACTGTGGAAACAGGTGACTGCAGGCTTGAGACCCCTGTGATTACTTTTTTGACCAGTGGGAAAATCCACAGTCCCACTGCGGCCCCAGGAAGTGACTCGGGCTCAGACCTGGTAGGGAGGCCCCGCCCACCAAGCTCAAAGGCTGGTGAGACCTAGGAGCAGATGCAGTGCAGCCAGGTGAGCAAAACTGCCAGGTGCCTTAAACGCCCATAGCTCTGCTGCAGCCCCAAAAAGGCCAGTGAGACCCAGCAGGGCTGTGGGAGTGGGCAGTGACAGCCCTGAGCCCTAGCATGATGCTTCCTTGGTCTAGTGGGAAAATCCACAGTCCCACTGTGGCCCCATGGAGTGACTCGGGCTCTGTCCCAGTCGGGGGCGGGAGGGGGGGGGGGGGCCCTGCCAACCAAGCTCAAGGCCTGGTGCAACCAATTATCTGACTAAAGAAATGCAACATAAGGATTATAAGTATCCCAGAGGGCCAAGAGAAGGAGAATGAAGCAGAAAGCTTGTTCAAGGAAACAATAGCTGAGAACTTCCCAAACCTGAGGAGGGAGCTAGAAATCCATGTAACAGAAGCCAATAGGACTCCCAACTTTATCAATGTAAAGAGACCCACTCCAAGGCACATAGTAGTGAAGCTGGCAAAATTCAATGACAAAGAAAAAAGCAAGGCAGAAGAAAATGACCTACAAAGGAACCCCTATCAGGCTGTCAGCAGAGTTCTCAACAGAAACCTTACAGGCTAGGAGGGAGTGGAATGATAGATTCAAAATTCTGAAGGACAAAAACTTTCAGCCAAGAATACTCTATCCAGAGAAAATATCTTTCAAATACAACGGAGAGATAACTTTCTCAGATAAACAAGTTAAGGGAGTTCATTGCCACAAGACCTCCCCTACAAGAAATCTTCAGGAAGGCCCTGATACCTACAAAAAAAGAAAAGCAAAAGGAAAGGGGTTACAAAACTCTGAGCAAGGTGATAAGTAGACAGATAAAATCAAAAAATTGCAGCTCTCCATCAGAACAGGTTAGCAAATGCTTAATTATAACATTAAAGATAAAGGGAAGGAGAACACCAAGAATAAACATAATCTGGTCATTTTAACCACAAACTCACAACACAAGAAGAAATAAGATGTGACAGTAACAACTTAGAAGGGGAAGAGGAAAGGGATGGAACCAGCTTAGTCTAAGGGAATACGAGGCTATCAGAAAATGTACTATCTCATCTATGAGATTTTTTATACAAACCACATGGTAACAACTAAACAAATAATTAGAACAGAGACACAAATGATAAATAAGGAGAAAACTAAGAAAACCAGCATAGAAAACTACTTAACCGAATTGGTAGTCTGAAATACACGAGATGAGAAACAAAGGAAATGCTGGAGAACTGGAGAATGAGTGATAAAATGGTAGCATTAAGCCACCACATATCAATAACCACTCAAAATGTAAATGGATTGAATTCTCCAATGAAAAGACAGAGTGGCAGGATGGATTAAAAAAGAAGACCCAACAATATGCTGCCTCCAGGAAACACATTTCAGCCTGAAAGACAAACACAGACTCAGAGTGAAGGGATGGAAGACAATACTCCAAGCTAATAGTGAACAAAAGAAAGCAGATGTCACCATGTGTATATCAGACAAAGTAGACTTCAAGACGAAAAAGGTAGAGACAAAGAGGAGCACTCCACCAAGAAGACATAACACTTATAAACATATATGCACCCAACACAGGAGCACCAAAGTACATAAAGCAACTATTAACAAACCTAAAAGAAGATATCAACAACAATACAATAATAGTAGGTGACCTCAACATCCCACTTACACCAATGGATAGATCATCCAGACAGAAAGTCAACAAAGAAATTGTAGAATTAAAAGAAAACCTAGACCAGATGGGCTTAATAGATATATATAGAACACTCCATCCAAAAACAGCAGGTTACACATGCTTCTCAAGTGTGCATGGAAATTCTCAAGGATAGACCATATCTTGGGAAACAAAGAAAGCCTCAATAAATAAGGGGATTGAAATAATATGAAGCATCTTTTCCAACCATAATGTTATGAAAACAGAAATCAATCACAAGAAAAAAGCTGGGAAGGGGGCAAAGATGTGGAGATTAAACAATATGCCACTGAACGACCAATGGATCACTGAAGAAACCAAAGGAGAAATCAAATATTATCTGGAGACAAATGAAAATGAAAACACACCATACCAACTCATTTGAGGTGTAGCAAAATCGGTCCTAAGAGAGAAATTCATTGCAACACAGGGTCATCACAACAAGCCATAAAAATCTCAAATAAGCAATCTCAAACTACACCTAAGAGAATTAGAAAAAGAAGAACAAACAAAGCCCAAATTCAGTAGAAGGAGAGAAATAATAAAAATTAGAGAAGAAATAAATGAAATTGAAACAAAAAAGACAGTAGAAAGGATCAATGAAACAAAGAACTGGTTCTTTGAGAAAATAAACAAAATTGACAAACCCTTAGCCAGGCTCACTAAGAAAAAAGAGAGAAGACCCAAGTAAATAAAATTAGAAATGAAGGAGAAATCACAATGGATACCACAGAAATACAAAAGATTATAAGAGAATACTATGAAAAACTATATGCCAACAAATTAGACAGCCTAGAAGAAATGGATAAATTCTTAGACTCTTACAACCTCCCAAAACTGAATCAAGAAAAATTAGAGAATCTGAATAGGCCAATCACAAGTAAAGAGATTAAAACAGTAATCAAAAACCTCCCCAAAAGCAAAAGTCCAGGAGCAGACAGCTTCTCTGGAGAATTCTACCAAATGTTCAAAGAAGATTTATTACCTATCCTTCTCAAACTATTCCATAAAATTGAGGAAGATGGAGCACTTCCTAACACATTCTACAAGGCCAACATCACCCTGATACCAAAGCCAGACAAGGACAACACAGAGAAGGAAAATTACAGGCCAATATTGCTGATGAACATTGATGCAAAAATCCTCAATAAAATATTGGCAAACCAAATATAGCAATACATTAAACAGATCATACACCATGACCAAGTGGGATTTATACCAGGGACATAGGGATGGTTCAACATTCTCAAGTCAATTAATGTGATACACCACATTAACAAAAAGAGGAACAAAAACCACATGATCATCTCAATAGATGCAGAGAAAGCATTCAACAAGATCCAACATCTATTTATGATAAAAGAAAATACTCAATAAAATGGGTATAGAAGGTGGGGGCCAGCCCCATGGCTGAGTGGTTAAGTTCGTGCACTCCGCTTCAGCGGCACAGGGTTTCACCAGTTCAGATCCTAGGTGCAGACATGGCACTGCTCTTCAAGCCATGCTGAGGCGGCATCCCACATGCCACAACTAGAAGGACCCACAACTAAAAAATATGCAACTATGTACCGAGAGGCTTTGGGGAGAAAAAGGAAAAATAAAATCTTTAAAAAAAAATGGGTATAGAAAGAAAGTACCTCAACATAATAAAGACCATATGTGACAAACCCTCAGCCAACATCATACTTAATAGGGAAACACTGAAAGCCATCCCTGAGAACAGGAACAAGACAAGGATGTCCACTCTCACCACTCTTTCTCAATATAGCACTGGAGGTTTTGGCCAGAGCAATTAGGCAAGAAAAAGAAATAAAAGGAATCCAAATAGGCAATGAAGAAGTGAAACTCTCACTGTTTGTGGACGATATGATTTTATATATAGAAAACCCTAAAAAATCCATTGGAAAACTACTAGAAGTAATTAACAATTACAGCAAAGTTGCAGGATACAAAATCAACTTACATAAATCATTTGCACTTCTATACTTTAATAACGAACTAAGAGAACTCAAGAACACAATCCCATTCACAATCACAACAAAAAGAAAAAAATATCTTGAAATAAATTTAACTAAGGAAGTGAAAGACCTATACACTGAAAAGTATAAGACATTACTGAAAGAAATTGATAACAACATAAAGAAATGGGAAGACGTTCCATGCACATGGATTGGAAGAATAAACATAGTTAAAATGCCCATGTGACCTAAAGCATTCTACAGATTCAATGTAATCCCAATCAGAATCCCAATGACTTTCTTCACAGAAATAGAACAAAGAATCCTAAAATTCATACGGGGCAACAAAAGACCCTGAATTTCTACAGCAATCCTAAGAAAAAAGAACAAAGCTGGAGGCATCACAATCCCTGACTTCAAAATATACTGCAAAGCTATAGTAACCAAAACAGCATGGTACTGCTACAAAAACAGGCACACAGATCAACGGAACAGAAGTGAAAGCCCAGAAATAAAACCACACACCTATGGACAGCTAATCTTCGACAAAGGAGCCAAGAACATACAATGGAGAAAGGAAAGTCTCTTCAACAAATGGTGTTGAGAAAACTGGACAGTCACATGCAAAAGAATGAAAGTAGACCATTCTCTTACACCATTCACAAAAATAAACTCAAAATGGATCAAAGACTTGAAGGTAAGAGCTGAAACCATAAAACTTCCAGAAGAAAATATAAGCAGTACACTCTTTAACATAGGTCTTAAAAGGATCTTTTCGGACACCATGTCTTCTCACACAAGGGAAACAAAGAAAGAACAAACAATTGGGACTTCATCAGACTAAAGAGCTTCTACAAGGCAAGGGAAAACAGGATTGAAATGAAAAGAAAACCCACCAACTGAGAAAAAATATTTGTAAATCATATATCTGACAAATGGTTAATCTCCATAATATACAAAGAACTCACACAACTCAACAACAGAAAATCAAACGACCTGATCAAAACATGGGCAAAGGATACGGACAGACATTTCTCCAAAGAAGATATACAGATAGCCAATAGCACATGAAAAGATGCTCAACATCACTGATCATCAGGGAAACGCAAATCAAAACTACACTAAGATATCACCTTACACCTTACATTAGAATGGCTACAATCACCAAGACAAAAAATAACAAATGTTAGAAAGATTGTGGAGAAAAAGGAACCCTCATACACTGCTGGTGGGAATGCAAACTGGTTCAGCCACTATGGAAAACAGTGTGGAGCTTTCTCAAAAAACTAAAAATAGAAATACCATATGACCCAGCCATCCCACTACTGGGTATCTATCCAAAGAACTTGAAATCAGCAATTCAAAGAGACGTATACACCCCTATGTTCATGGCAGCATTATTCACCATAGCCAAGATGTGAAGGCAACCTAAGCACCCATCAACTGAGGATTGGATAAAGAAGATGTGGAGTATATATATATACAAGGGAATACCACTCAGCCATTAAAAAATTGACAAAATCTTCTCATTCACAACAACGTGGATGGACCTTGAGGGTATTACGTTAAGTGAAATAAGCCCAATAGAGAAAGACAAACACAGTATGATTCTACTCATATGTGGAAGATAAACACGTGGACAAAGACAATAGATTAGAGGTTACCACAGGGAAGAGGGGTGGAGGTTGGGGGTGGGCACAAAGGGTGAAGGGGTGCACCTATAAGGTGACTGACAATAATGCACAACTGAAATTAACCTCAATAAAAAAATTAATTTAATTAATTAAATAAATGATATTTCACCATAAAAAAATCGCCCTAGAGCAAAATGTGCAAAGAATAGAATTGGTCACAAAGATGCATCCCATGTCGATATAAAAACCTCAAAATACCCCCTGTCCGGTGGCAATCGGTCCCTGGTCAGGCCACACCATCCCCAGCGGCTGAATGAAAGTGAAAGGCGTGCATAGTGCAGGCGGGAACGGAAAGGACATCGGCAGAAGGCACGGAAGGAGACGACTGAATAGAGAGAGGGAAACCCCTTCAGTCCAGATTTTTCCAAGAAGCGACGTGGTCCCACGGGGACGTGCACTCCCCGCCCTCCGCGCCTGGCGCAGCCGCGGCCACTAGGGGGCGGTGTCGACCAAGGCGTCCCGGCGCGGAGGCGCAGGTTGGGCCTGGGGGCTTCTGAGCCCCGCGCCCTGCTGCCCGGCTCGCTCTACCGGACAGCTGGTGAAACATGTTGCTTTCTAGGCATCTTTTATCGTCTGTATGATGGCTTTAATTTGATTTTTTAGGGTTTTTTAATCAGAATCTTTAGGAAAAGCAGGGGCAGTCACACAAAGTTGCTGCCCGTTGAACGCTGCCAGTGATGTGTCAGCCCTTTTGGAATTAGTAATAATTCCATTTCCAGACGATTCCAAGGAGGAGCCCAACAGACTTTAGAACCTGAGATGGCCCCGAAGGTAGAGAGGACCCGAGGGCGCTGGTGGAGCTCACCTTGATCTCCATCCACCCCATTTTAAAGTCTGGAAGCAGAGACCACAACCTCATTGTCTGTATCGACTGCTTACTCCTTTGGCAATTTCTCATTTATTCCTCACCCAACCCAGTTCCAGCGCCCAGGCCCCAACCCCCGCTTTACAGAGAGTGGGATCCCAGATGCAGGAATCTCCTGAGCCAATAAATGAAGTGAAACTGGTGAGAAATGTCCACCCACCCCCAAAACACACGCTTGCACACAGGAACAGTGAAGCCAGCGGCCCCACCCTTTACGATCTTCCGGAAAGGAGGGTCTTTGTGATTGTAAAAATTCCAGGGCAGGTCAGGGGGCTTGGCAGTTCCAAAAGAGATTCCTGGCCCCTTGATGGGGGGCCTCCTGCCTCCTCACTTCCTCCCTGCTAAGGCCCCCATTCTTCTGCATCCGGGTCATCATTAACTCACATACCTTTGCCTATGGGGGGCCATCCACCTGCATGAGTATTGTTCAAAGGGATAAGGATCCAGGGCCATAAAAGGTTCAGAATTTTAATTACCTATTCACAGCTAGAGAAATATTTACCTAGGGCAAATACAACACAGGTGTCTGAGGATAAAAGGAAGAACAATTATATTGCAGTGTCTGCCTCAAGGGGGCTGGAGACGTAGGCAATCCACAAGAACGTGAGCTGTCAACACAGAAATGTGCCTTCAGTTTCAAAAGGGCAGAATGCAGGATGAACTGATCACAGCCACAGAAAGAGCACATGTTGGTGTGATGCATGCCTCCAGGAAGCAGAAGGAAATGAGAGAAATGGAGGAACGTTCGTCGGGTTCATTTTTGGCTGTGTGCGCTTAACCGTTGGTGACAGCATGGTCCGCACACTGCGGCCAGTGGGCCAAATTCAGGCCATGGCCTATTTTTGGATGGACCTCAAGCGAAGAATGGTTTTTACATTTGAAGAAGGAAGAGGAGAGGGAGGAGAAAAAGTTTATCCACCCCTGTATCCCATAAATGTATAATTATATAATCAGCCATTTTCACTATGAATATGCCGAACTCTGAGACAAGGAGGCCAATACATGAATATAAGTCTCCTGCATTTGAGAAGCATTAAGCACAAACTATGTAAAGAAAAAACTCAAAATGTATCTCAACAAAGCAAAAAAAAAAAAAAAGATAAAATGCAAGAAAGGTATTTTTAGTACTATGTTAGTTTTAGCGTTCATAGCTCTGAGGGGCCCAGGGGAAAGATCCCAATTCTTGATCACATTATCAACTAAACTGCGAATCTGGGCGAAAATTTTCTTTGAAAATTGTCTGTTACTGCCACCGCCTGCAACCAAAAGAACATTGACTCTTGAAGAAAGCTGATGAGGAATGGTAATTATCAAACATTGCCATCATGTTAGGAAATCCCAGGGCTTGCCCTGACTATATTTCAGTGTTTAGCCTGAATTGATTATCAGCAGGAAAGCCGGAGTTCTATACCCTCAACATGTCAGGTGGTTGAGGTTAGCCTGGCAGAAAATTCTATAAATGACTCATGAGGCAGGAAGAGGAAGCAAAACCAGCCTTCATCAACTTTATCAAGATAATGTGGATAAAATTATGTCTAGTTTATGGCTGATGCAAGGCATGCTGTTTACAAATGCCAAGGGATTTGTGGGTAGTAATTCACCGCAGGGTGATTGCAGCTCAAAATGGCTTCAGATAGATGATAAAGAAAACCTTGATTGATGATGAAGGGGCCACACAAACAGTGCGTTCTGAAACATGTAATTAGGGAACGTTCTTTCCGAGCACTTACAGAGCACACCAACAGGCACATGGGAACAGTGTGAGGATGAATCATCAGTAGTTAGCCACCCAACATATTTCCATGAGCAGACTAAAGTTATAAAACTACAGAACATGCAAAAAAAAAAAAAATCTGAAAATAGATTCAGCTAAGCATGCATGGTCACCAGTGTTGGAACGGATAAACCAGGGCTTGGAACTCAGACTTCTTCCTCATCAAGGGAATGGATTCCTGGCCTATCACGAAAGTCTAGTTAACTCATAAAATGTCTGGAGTTATGTGCCTGTAGCACTGGATCGTGCTGCGTACGTGCAAGGTGTGTAACCGCAGAGCATCCTTTAGAATTCCGTCTCAGGGCCTTGGCAAGAGAAGCAGGTACTCCCTCTGCCCCAGGAGAGCATGGAGACTTGGGTGGGGCTCCTCCGGAGAGGTGAGATGAGGAGCAAGCCTCAGGGCGTGGGGGCAGGAGAAAGGCTCCCATGACCCTCCTCCCCTCTAAGTCCAATCAGTCTCCGAGCTCATCTCCTCAGTTTACCTTGAACTAGTCTCCTTTCTACTCTTATTGCAGCAGCAGGCCCTCACCACCTCTGGCCTGGATTATTGCAAATAGCCTCTAAATTAGTTTCCTATGGCTGCTGTAAGAAAGTACCACAAACTTAGTGGCTTAAAAGAAAAAACCCCAAGAAATTTCTTATCTTACAGATCTGGAGGTCAGAAGTCCGACATGGTTTCACTGAGCTAAAAATAAAAGTGTCAGCAGGCTGTGTTCCTTCTGGAGGCTCTGGGGAGAGTCTGTTTCTTGCTTTTTCAGTTTCTAAAGATCACCTTCATTCCTTGGCTGTTGGCCCCTTCCCCTAGCTTCAAAGTCAGCAGCACGGCCTCTTCAGCTCTCTCTCTGACTCTGGCCTTCTCTTCTGCCTCCTTTCTCCAGTAGAAGGACCTTTGTGTTACACTGGGCCCACCCTGCTAATCCGGGATAATCTGCCCCACTCAGTGCCAGCTGATTAGCAACCCTAATTCCATCTGCACCCTTTACTTCCCTTCACCATGTAACCTAATACATTCATATGTTCTGGGAATTAGGTTGTTGACATCTTTGGGGGGACTTTATTCTGCCTCCTAAATGGTCTCTAAGATTTCAGTCTTGCTCCCTTCCTGTGATTGCCAAAAGTCAAAGAGCAATTTCGTGCTTTTGCTTAAAATCCTTCTCTGCTACCAGTCTCGTATAGGATAAAGTCCAGAGTCCTCGCACAGCACCAGAGGCCCTCCTTGAAGAATGGCCCTGCCTGTCGCTCTGGCCTCAAATCTTGCTGTTTCCCCCACCTACTTTGGGGGTGCAGCAGAGAACAAGGCATGGAAGTAAAGTTACCCTCAGAGATAGGTTGGTAAATTCACAGACAGTGCATAGGGTGAGCCATCTATGGGGATGAACCAGAGATTGTCTCTAACTAGGAGAAAAGATTTCACCCACACCCTACACTCCACCAAGGTGATCAGGGAGTCATGAGGGGGCGGGACTAGAATGTGGGTGTCATTTAGTAAGTAGAAATCTAGCCCGGTGAACTGTGCCCCACCGGATGAACAGAAAGGGTCAGGGTGCCATACGGGAGGGGATGGGGAGTAGCTCGAGGGAGACAAATGGGTCCTGAGCAGGAACAGTGCAGCTTCCATTGACGAGGAACCCTTCCTGGGCACCCCTTCAACCACCTCCTCATCCTCAGTCTGTGCTCGCCCCCCTCAACCTTCATGATGCTTGTCCACGGGGGGAGAATATACCTTTGCAGTTCTCACAGCAATTTAATAAATGTGCTTCTGGTTGCAGCTATCAGTCTGGAAGCTTGGTCAATGTGCAGCCACCTCTAAGAGATGGAATCCTTCTTGTTTGTCCTCTCAAGCAAGCTCTGAGGCCACAAAGCCATGAGACCAACCCTGGCAGTGCTGTCTAGAACAACCCAAGTCCCGCTTCTCATCTGTCCTCCAGCCAGCCCCAAGTGCATGGTTTATGGAAGAGGGAGTCATGGGATAAAAGGAACCAAGGGGAAATCTGCTACCATCAGCCCAGAATGAGGATCTTCCTGGCTGGCAGACCTCCTTCCTCAGGTGGCAGTTACCTGCCTTGCTATGAGGCACATACATTTATATTTGAAACAGGCAACAGATCCATGCTGTTCACACCTCCACACCTTTGCACAGGCAGTTCCCACTGGCCAAAGTGCCTCCCTTCCCAAAGTCACCTGAAGACCCAGACTCCATCCTTCAGGACCTATGCAATATTTGGGACATATCTATACTAAAAAAATGATTCATTATTTATCTAAAACTCAAATTTAACGAGGCATCCTGTATTGTATCTACTAAATCTGGCAAACTTAAGATTCCTTCAAGACTCAGCTCTTGGGCTCTTCCCCTCCTGCCCCTGATGACCCGAGGACCAGGGACTCTCTCTCCTCCCATGACACCTAATCGAGGCTCTGTCATGCCCTCATCTCACTGTGGCATGTTTGCTTATGTCTGCTTCCCTCTCTAGAACACGAGCCCCACGAGGGTGTGATCCAAATTTTTGTTCTCTTACCATTTATTGAAGAAAAATTTGAAAATCCAAGTAAGCAAAAATAAAAATAAAAAATAGATGACTGGAATGTGAATCTGTATCATGTGCTCCATCGTAGAGGGGTCCCACTTTTGAACCTCTAGTGGAAAAGTTGAAACCAATGTAGAAACTAAGACAGTAGATTAAGTGTGTTACGGAACTAGAAAGCCTTTTATTTCCATCTCTCTTCTTCCAGGAGGGACCACATCAATAACCAAGTGGTCCCAGAGAGATCACCCTGACTCCATCTGCCATCGCTCTCGGGCTAACCTATTGGAGGAATACGCGCTTCACGGGCAGAAGGTTCTAACCAAAGTCAGTGCATGCCACAAAGTTTGAAACTCATTGTTTCCCATTACTCCCTTCTTCTTTCTCATTTCCAATGAACATGAGATCAGCTTGTGAAACTGGATTCTCTTTAACCCACAACTTCATCTGAAATGTATTCATTTCATGCTTGATAAATTTCAAAACCTAATTATTTTGCAATTATATCCGTGTCAATAAATGTTAAATATTAATCAGCTAACCAAAAAATTATCTTTTGATGTCGAACACCGTAGAACAAGAATTTCAGACTGTGTGTACCCCAGGAACTGGAAACTTCGAAAAATCACATGCCTAAAGAAATATATTGACTGACATGTTAAAAATAACATTTTTCTTTTTGGAAACTAATGAAGGAAGAGAAAGAAGGGTGGGGAGGGAAGAAAGAGGGGGAAAGAAAGGAGAGGAAGGAGAGAATGTGCTGGGGTTCTCTCTAGCTCCTCGTCATTTGGAGGCAGAAGTTGTGCACTGACTCAGAACACTGAAGAAAGGTAACCAGAAAGCCGCCTGCCAGTAGCCAACTCCCCCAGTGGTTTTTGACAATGCCAGGGAAGGGAGTCGTGAAAACCACCAAGGCTGACCCAACATAGATGCTTGATAGATGTTTATTGAATGAATGAGAAGACAATCACTAGAGCCCCAAAGTTGCCAGAGCCCACCCTGGTTACAAATGTCAGCCCACACCCTATGCCTTTAGAAGGGAAGAAACGCACCAAATGGAACTCCTGTGGCAGCCCGGCGTCCAGAACTGGCTGGGGCTCTGAAAGCCGCCTCGTGGAAGGTCTTCCTCTAACTGCAGGTGCTTGTTTCCTTTGGCACAGCAACGTGTAATTTCCCATTTTTAGAACAATGCTCCAAAGCACAGTCACAAAAACAACCTTCAGAGGGGGCGGTTTTCTTCCTGGCCCCTGCTAGAGCCCTGTAAAACAACAGTAACAAAGAGATTTTTCTTCAAAACACTGTTTGCATCTCTCCCTAAAATCAGGAGGGCATTTGTTAACTTTGCACAGGCTGAAAAAAGGTCCCCCCAACCCCTAGGTAGAAAGGCCTCCTGCCTGTGGGAGGGGTCGATTTGGAAACTTTTCTGCTGTTGGGTCTGTTTTGGTGTTGACATGCCTCCCTCTGTGAGGCTCCTATGTGGCAAGCGTGGAAAGGAAGCTTGTAGAAAGCCAGGTCTGTCCTTTGGGTGCCGCGTACGTGTCTGAGACCAGAAGAGGACCATGTATTCTTGCGAATGTGCAAATAGCAGACTGAAGAAGGTGAGGAGCCAGGAAGGGTAAGATGCACCCTTTCTAGTCTTAGTGACTTCCTTCAGCCATTAAGAAATCCCTTTCATTATCATCTCCAAATGACTGTCTCTCTGCTTCCCTCTCTCTGCTTCATAAACTGAAAAAATTGGCTCCAAGACTTCAGGAGTCCTTCACTTCCATTCTCCAACTACCCACACCTTCCTTTCCATCCCACCACCTCCACCCGCAGTCACACTCAACTCCTCTCCACCCGAACCTGCACATTTCTCTCCTCCCTGGCCTCCTGGCCCAGTGGCTTTCACCTTCCATGTGGGTCTGCACACCCCAGCTTCATCTTACACCTCCCTGCTCAAGAATGTTCAGCGAACAACCAGAAGGACCTGCAACTAGAATATACAACTATGTACTGGGTGGCCTTGGGGACAAAAAGAAGAAGAAGAAAAAAAGAAACTTAGCAACAGATGTTAGCTCAAGTGCTAATCTTTAAAAAAAAAGAAAGAAAGAAAGAAAGAATGTTCAGTGACTCCTTTTCCTATAGCAAAAGTCCAGCTTTCTTTGTGGGACCTCATCTGGAGCCAATCTTTCTTTCCAACTTTATCTTCCACTAGTCCCCACGTCAATCTTAGGTGCCAAGCAAAATGGCCGGCCCACCATTCCCAAACTCCACTTTTGCTCTCTAGGTACCACTTTCTCTCAATCCCCCGACTTAGAATGACCTTCTGGTCCTTTCCTCTCTCTGTGACTGAATCCTACCCATTCCTGAAGGTCCACACAAATATCATCTTGCTAATCAATTTAGTTGAAAATGACCTTCCTCCCCCATCCCTTACTGAAGCACCAAAATTTTGCCCCATTCCTTCAGTAGCTTCACTTTGTGGAGAAATTATCAGCAGAACTGTTTTTTCAAATGTGTGTTGAATGGCTTAGAGGAAAAAGAAGCTAAGCCTCTTTTAGAGGCTTGGAAAGAATGGAGGATCAATTGAGTGAGAGCTGTGACGTTTCTAGACTCCCCTTTCTAGAGTACTAGCTCTGATCCTGATGCTGGGCTGAGCACTTCTTAGGTGTGACTTCAATCAACCCTCACAGTGAAACTATAAGCTAAGTACCATGATCCCCTTTTTACGGACAAGGAAACAAAGGCTTGGAGAAATTAAATAACTTCCCAAGAGCCTCACAGTTTAAGAGGAGCAAAGCTGGAGTCCGAATTTGGCTCACAATATTGAATGCTATAGTCAATAGTCAGTGTTTCATTATCATAGAATTGGCAACACAGAATGGTTAGGATGAACAAGGTGGGCAGGAAACCACAGGTTCTTCTCCCCATTGAAACAAATTCATGGAAAGGGTGTGTAGGGGCTGGCCCAGTGGTGTAGTGGTTAAGTTCATGTGCTCTGTATCAACAGCCTGGGGTTCACAAGTATGGATCCTGGGCACAGATCTACACATCACTCGTCAAGCTATGCTGTGGTGGCATCCTACATATGAAACAGAGGAAGATTGGCATAGATGTTAGCTCAGGGCCAAACTTCCTCACAAAAAAAGAAAGAAAGAAAGAAAGGGTGTGTAAAGGAGATGGGTTCCCATTTCATATTTTTCTTTTAAGAAGATAGAGGGATTTATATGCCAACAAACTGGAAAATCTAGAAGAAACGGATAGATTCTTAGACTCTTACAACCTCCTAAAACTGAATCAAGAAAAAATAGATAATCTGAATAGGCCAATCACAAGTAAAGAGTTTAAAACAGTAATCAAAAACCTCCAAAAAATAAAAGTCCAAGACCAGATGGCTTCTCTGGAGAATTCTACCAAATGTTCAAAGAAGATTTATCCTTCTCAAACTATTCCAAAAAATTGAGGAAGATGGAAAAATTCCTAACACGTTCTACAAGCCCAACATCACCCTGATACCAAAGCCAGACAAGGACAATACAAAGAGGGGAAATTACAGGCCAATATTGCTGATGAACATTGATGCAAAAATCCTCAATAAAATATTGGCAAGCCAAGTATGGCAATACCTTAAAAAGATCATATGCCATGATCAAGTGGGATTCATACCAGGGACACAGGGTTGGTTCAATATCTGCGAATCAATCAATGTGATACACCACATCAACAAAATGAGGAATAAAACCCACATGATCATCTCAATAGATGCAGAGAAAGCGTTCGACAAGATCCAACAGCCATTTATCACTTTAAAAATTCTCAAGAAAATGGGTATAGAAGAAAAATACCTCAATATGATAAAGGCCATATATGACAAGCCCACAGCCAACATCTTACTCAATAGGGAAAAACTGAAGCCATCCTTCTGAGAACAGGAACAAGACAAGGGTGCCCACTCTCACCACTCTTATTCAACACAGTACTGGAGGTTTTTGCCAGAGCAATTAGGCAAGAAAAAGATATAAAAGGAATCTAATTAGACAATGAAGAAGTGAAACTCGCTGTATGCAGATGATGTGATTTTATATATAGAAAACCCTAAAAAAACCTTTTGGAAAACTATTAGAAATAATCAACAACTACAGCAAAGTTCCAGGTACAAAGCCAACATACAAAAATCAGTGGCTTTCATATACTCCAATAATGAACTAACAGAACAAGAACTCAAGAATACAATCCATTTACAATCACAACAAAAAGAATAAAATATCTAGGAATAAATTTAACCAGGGAGGTGAAAAACCTATACATGGAAAATCATAAGACATTACTGAAAGAAATCAATAATGACATAAAGAGATGGAAAGATATTCTATGCATATGGATTGGAAGAATAAACAAAGTTAAAATGTCCATACTACCTAAAGCAATCTATAGATTTAATACAACCCCACTCAGAATCCCATTGACATTTTTCATGGAAATAGAACAGAGAATCCTAAAATTCATATGGGGCAACAAAAGACCCCAAATAGCAAAAGCAATCCTGAGAAACAGGAACAAAGCTAGTGGCATCGCAATCCCTGACTTCAAAATATATTACAGGGGCTGGCCCTGTGGCACAGTGGTTAAGTTCACACGTTCCACTTTGGCGGCCCGGGGTTTGCCAGTTAGGATCCTGGGTATGGACCTATGCACAGTTTGTCAAGCCATGCTGTGGCAGGAGTCCCCCATTTAAAGTAGAGGAAGATGAGCATGGATGTTAGCTCAGGGCCAGTCTTCCTCAGCAAAAAGATGAGGATTGGCGGCAGATGTTAGCTCAGGGCTAATCTTCCCCCCGCCCCCAAAAAAGAAGACAAAATGTATATATATTGCCAAGTGCTTTATATAGACTATTTCACTTAATCCATCCAAACCACTCTATCAGCCAGATATATTCTCATTTTACAGGTGAGGAAACTGAGGCTGAGAGAGGTCAAATAGCTTATCTGAGTCTCACAGCTGCTAAATGTGGGAGCCAGGACTTGAACGGCACAAGCTGTGCTCTTGCCACTTGGCTTGGGATCTTAGCGTGATTCTTGGTGCTGCATCAAAGCTTTCTGTTTCACCTGCTACTTCCCTCAATCACAGAAGCCTTGGAAACCATTTTCCATAGAGAACTTCATCATGTATCCTGATATCCCAGGGACTCAAGTCTCCCCATCTCCTTCCTTTTTTTTTTTTTATTGTGGTCATAATAGTTTATAACATTGTAAAATTTCACTTGTACATTATTATTTGTCAGACACCATATAAATGTGCCCCTTCACCCCTTGTGACCACTCCCCACCCCCTTGCCCCTGGTAACCACTAAACTATTCCCTTTGTCTGTAAACTTGTTTATCTTTCACAAGTGAGTGAAATCATATGATGTTTGTCTTTCTCAGTCTGGCTTATTTTGCTGAACATAACACCCTTAAGGTCCATCTGTGTGGTTGCGAATGGGGCAATTTTGTCTTTTTTTATGGCTGAGTAGTATTCCATTGTGTATATGTACCGCATCTTCTTTATCTAATCATCAGTTGATGGGCTCTTGGGTTGCTTCCACGTCTTGGCTATAGTGAATAATGCTGCAATGAACATAGGGCTACATAAGTCTCTTTGTATTGTTGATTTCAAGTTCTTTTGATAAATCCCCAGTCGTGGGACAGCTGGGTCATATGGTACTTCTATTTTTAATTTTTTGAGGAATCTTCCTACTGTTTGCCATAGGGGCTGCACCAGTTTGCGTTCCCATCAGCAGTGTATGAAGGTCCCCTTTTCTCCACAACCTCTCCAACATTTGTTGTTTTTTGTCTTGGTGATTACAGACATTCTAATGGGCATAAGGTGATATCTAAGTGTAGTTTTGATTTGTGTTTCCCTGATGATTAGTGATGTGGAACATCTTTTCACATGCCTATTGGCCATCTGTATATCTTCTTTGGAAAAATGTCTGTTCCTATCCTCTGTCCACTTTTTGATTGGGTTGTTTGGTTTTTTGTAGTTCATTTGTGTGAGTTCTTTATATATTATGGAGATTAACCCCTTGTTGGATATGTAGTTTGCAAGTATTTTCTCCCACTTGGTTTGGTTTTTTTTGATCCTAGTTTCCTTTGCCTTCCAGAAGCTCTTTAGTCTGATGAAGTCTCACTTGTTTATTTTTCCTTTTATTTCCCTTGTCCGAGTAGACATGGTATTTGAAAAGATCCTTTTAAGGCTGTGCTTGTAACCTAGCTCCACCCAGCACTTACCCGCTGTCGTCCTGTCCTTGTGGAACTGACACCTGTAGAAGCACTAACCTCGGCAGCAGGAGTGTTAAGGGAGATGGGAGGTGGAGGTGAACCAGAGGCGCTGGGTGGCTGGCTGGAGGCGTCCAGCAGTTCTGGAGCTGGCCTCCTCCCTCTGCACAGCCTGCCCTCTCTGCCCTTGACTCTGCTCCTATGAGAATGAGTCTCAGAGCCTCCCTGAGGCAGGAGGGAGCAAAGCAGAGAGGCTGTGACCTACGGCTGCTCCCCAGGGCCACAGCTTGAGGTGTTCCCCACAGCCACCTCCCTCCCTGCTCCCCAGCACTGGGCTCCCCCTTAGGGTCTGGGGCTGCGAAGAGAACAGACGAGTCGCCTCCGGTCCCCAGAGCCACTGAGATTTATTGTGTCACACACCTGATTACTGCCTTGTGGGGACAGAGCAATGGGGGAAACGGAGGTTGAAGGCCGGGTGACAGTGGAACTGTCAGTGGTGGCGTCTGGAAAGAAGGCCACAGAAGCTGTTCTCTTCTCAGATACCTCAGAGCTGAGCTGGGCCACCGGCCGTGAGCAAGGAGCCACGGAGAGCTGGGACCTGCTGAGCCCGCAGTCCTGGCTCCCTGGGCTCTCCCGAGCTGCGAGGCTGCAGCCCCTTCATTCCTTTAGTTCCCGTTGGCGCTTTGAAGGGGCTCCTACTAGGAGGGCTTCTGCCTCCAGTGAAGGGCCTCAGGGCCTGAGCAGCGCTGCCTGGGGCTTGGCAGGTCCAGGGGCTTCCCAGCAGCTGGACGCTGGCCTCTGAACTTGCCTCTTGTGCAAGAAGGCTGGTCCCCTCTGAGTGGATGAGGTGACGGTGTGCCTTTCATATATTCAGTGCTCCACAGTTATTCAAATGCTTATTTGTTTATTTGTGACATTGAGAGGGCTTTAGGCCACTTGAGGCTTGTTCCTTGTAATTTATTTAGTCCTTGATTTGCCACTAGATTTGTGTATGACCTTGCCAGAGCTCTGGAATTGGGATTGGGATATATGCTTGTACTTTGCTGTTTAAGACTTTGCATACCTGTTGGAAAATTTGTCTCATAAGTTGAGACCATTAGCCTTAGTCTTTTTATGAATAAAATTCCCCCAAAAATACTGTGTACTAGAGCACATGGAGTAACAAGTCAATAATAGGTGTATCTGGGTAAATGTGTACCTGTATCCTTGCAGTGTATGTATCATTGCAACTTTTCTGTAAGTTTGAAGTTACTTTCAAAGAAAAAGTTAAAAAGGGTTTTACAAAAAGTATTGTGTTGCAAAATGTAGTGTGATGAACAAACTTCTGCTTCCTGGGAAGGACGAGTCAGGCCATCCAGAGAGAGTATATGCTGTAGACAGGTCATGGGAGTCCCCTTTGATAGGTCATGGTGTGTGGAGTCACTGGGCAGCTGGATGAAGGGTCCTCAAACTCCAGGTTGTGTCTGAAAAGGCATCTGGACAGGATTCCCAGCATTATAAAATGCACAAGTAGGGCAGTACACACAGTGAGAAAATGTTATGGAAGATTCAGGAGCAAACCAAGCATTTCTGATCTTTTTCTACCTTCTCCTTCCTAGGTTATGACACAGGAAAGAGATGCAGACATCACAGGATCATCAATTCATGGGAAGAGCTTGTGAACAAAGTGGAGGAAACGGTCTCTGATGCCCAGGGCCCTTTTCCATGTCTTGGGCCTCCCTTTGCATCTCAGAGCTTGTAGCAAACACTCTGAGCGCAAATTATGCATGGAGCGTTGCTGGCAGGTGTTCTTTGAGAGTAGTAAGGAGAGGTTCCATCAGCTCACACGTATCCCTGAGGAACATGAGGGCGTAAGTCTTGTATGTTCAGCACTGCATGATGACAAGGGAGGAAGTAATGAAACGACATGGAGGAATTTGCAAGATGAGGAACATGGGTGATTTGGGTACCAGCAGAGAGGCTTGCAGCTATGGATAAAGAACAGAGATATAGATGTCAATTTTTGATACTTCTTAAATGAAGAAAAATGATTTTTGATACATCCATTTCTTAATGACTGGAATGAGGCCTTTTTTAGATTTTATGCATCAATGGGAAAATATCATTTCTTGTAAAAATGAGGCAATGTGATTTCTGTTTTTCATCTTTATAGATTTAAACTCTGAAAATACTTCTCTTTGAATGTGCAGATGTGAAAAGAATTCGTTTGTGGTATTGGTGTCACATGATTCTTTGAATTCCTCTGAGGTATAAGCTAAAAATGACATTGTGATCTATCACCAAAATTATTTTTAACGGTTTTTCAGTCCTGGCTAAATTAGGTCCTGATGGGTTTTATTCAAAGCAAGGAATTAGAAACCATTTTGTATAGAAAAAATTTTGTGTACCACAAAATATTACTTTACATTTATGTTTTGAGTCTAGAGATTTGTACGTGTAGGTCAATGCTGTCTAACCTCTGACGGATGATGTATACGTCTTCTCTCTTTGTAAATTGGAACAAGAATGTGCATGGGGGGAGGTGGAACATGAGAACGATGTAACCACATGGTACATATATTGTAAAAGGATGTGTGGACATTATGATTCTGAAGTGATGCTTCTTAAGTGTTTCTATCCAGCATGTATGTGTTAATCAATTAGAAACTTAAGCCCTAGAGAATCCTGGGATTTCAGCCTCAGCCAAAAGGATACATGTGATCAGCACATCCTGTGGAGGACATGAGTCCAGATACCTTGTGTTCCTTGGGGATAAATAATATCTATCCCCACTCACCACCCTCCTATGCCATGAGTTCCAATATTAAATATTTAGGATTTTAAAATCACAATAATAGTCACTTAGATGTGATTGTAAAACAATAAATTAAGTGATTGAAAAGTACTTAATTCATTCTGAGAGAAATTCTGATGGAACCAGAGCCAAATTCTGAAGCACACTCTGTTACTTTATTTAGGATAAATAAACATTCCTTGTTGGCAGAGTCAAGATTCAGTTTGATATTTGACTGTGGGAATGAGGTATTTATTTTGCTTGACTTATTATTTGCATCTTTTCCTTTTTGTTGTGTACGTGTAATAGCTGACATTTACTGCCAGACACTGTCGAGCATTTTTCCTGTGTTAATTAATTTATCCTACACAAATCCTATGAGGTAGGCACTACTATTATCAACCTTATTTTACAGATGAAGAAGCTGAGGCTGAGAGGGTCAGCACCTTGCTGATGTCCCTATTAGTAGAAAGTGCCAAAGCTGATCTTGAACCCAGGTAGTCTAGACCTAAAGTCGGGCTCTTCCTCACCACTCAATAAATGAATACATCCTAGTCCTGAAAGATCCAAACTGAAGTTCAGAATTCAAAACGAAGTGTAAGAGTGGCCACTTAAGATTCTCCTATGGGCTGGAATAAATGTGTAGGCTTATTTGAGAATAGTTGACTTTAACTTTTCTAATATTTCCTTCAGGAAGAAGGTGTGTGCCTCCATTTTTTGATATTTCTTTTGACTATCTGTGAGTAGTTTCATGATTTTATCCTTAAGGGTTTGGATACAGCCGTTTATGTATATTTCAATATATTATTGTTGCTGCTGTTGTTAATATTGCCAATGGCCTATTTTTTCTGATATGTCATGTAATGGTAATTGTAAGTTTATGGGAAAGCATTTGAGATTTATACGCTGGTCTTGTGTTCAGCTATATAATGAGCATTCATCAGTCGTAATAGGTTTTTTAGTGGATTATCTTAGATTTTCCTGATAGTTGATCAATGATCTATATGCAGTGATCAATTCATTGATTCATTTTTTCACCTGATTTTTTTTATTGTTTGAAGAGAATCTTTTAACAAGGTGTTCCCTTCATTTTTTTATAGTCTTTATTTTTTCAGAGCAGTTTTAGGATCACAGAAAAATGGAACAGAGAGTGCAGAGAGTTCTCATACACCCCTTACCTCCATAAATGCACAGCATCCCCCAGTGTAACATTCCACACCTGATGGTACATTTGTTACAGCTGGTGAACCTACACTGACACAACAGTGTCATTCAGTCAATGAGTTACATTAGAGTTTACTCTTAGGTTGTACATTCTATGGGTTCTGACAGATGTATGATGACATATATCCAGTCTTATAACATCATACAGAATAGTGTCACTACCCTGAAAATCCTCTGCACTCTGCCTATTCATCCCTTTCTCCTCCCTGATCCAAAAAACCACTCGTCTTTGTCTGTCTCCATGGTTTTGCCTTTTCCAGGATGTCATAGTGTTGGGGTCACACAGTATGTAGTCTTTTGGGTTGGCTTCCTTCACTTAGGAATATGCATTTAAGGTTCCTCCATGTCTTTCTGTGGCTTTCAGCTCATTATTTTCAGTGCTGAATCCCACTGAATTTTAGAATTATATTCCACTGTCTTAATGTACCAGTTTCTTTATCCATTCACCTGCTGAAGAACATCTTGTTTTCTTCCAAGTTTTGGCAATTATGAATAAAGTTGCTATAAACACCATGTGCACATTTTTGTGTGGACAAAATTTTCATACTCATTTGTGTAAATACCAAGGAACACCATTGCTAGATTGTATGATAAAAGTATGTTTGGTTTTGTAAGAAACTGCCAAACTGTCTCCCAAAGTGGCTGTGCCATTTTGCATTCTCATCAGCAATGAATGAGACTGTTGCTCCACATCCTCGCCAGCATTCGACATTGTCATATATGATCTCTTTTAAAAAAAGAAAAGGAAAGAAAGAATTGAAGAGAGACACATGAAGGAACAGAGGAGCCATCAACTAGAAGAATTCAACTGAGTCAGAAACTGAGATAGAATTTAACTGTCATCCACCTCCATTCTATCTGACAGGTCAACACTACCAGGCATCTCAACTTTTTTCTTTACCATTCACATACCATCAGTGGCTGAGCTTGACCTACGTGCTTCCAAACTGTGCAAGTTTGAACAAATTTCTTTCTTTTTTTTGTTTTAAAGATTGGCACCTGAGCTAACAACTGTTGCCAATTTTCTGCTTCTTTTTTTTCCTCCCTAAATCCCCCCCAGTACATAGTTGTATATTTCAGTTGTGGGTCCTTCTAGTTGTGGCATGTGGGATGCTGCCTCAACATGGCCTGATGAGCGGTGCCATGTCTGCGCCCAGAATCTGAACCAGTGAAACCCTGGGCCACCAAAGCGGAGTCGGCGAACTTAACCACTCGGCCACGGGGCCAGCCTCTGAACAAGTTTCTTACTTTCTGCACTTTAGTTAACTCAACTGTTAAAATGGGAAATATAATAGATTTGCAACAATGATTGAATATGCTAAATTGTGTTTACATATTGTTTAGCCATGGTTAGTGACCAAAAGATATTGCTACTCTTTTTATTACCAGTCATTATTAGCTACAGAAGGTTTTGCAACCCAAAGGACCTGTATGGAGGATAACAATAGTATGTTTCCCAATATCATCAGCTCACTGTTAGTTTGATGATTTGATTTTTATCGAACATTTTATTCTCCCTCCACCTAGTCTTTGGCAACCACCATTTTACTCTCTTTCTATGAATTTGACTACTTTAGATACTTAATTCAAGTGGAATCATACAATATTTGTCTTTTGGTGACTGGCTTAACTTAGTGTCTTGTCCCCAAGGTTCATTCACATTGTAGCATGTGACGGGATTCCCTTACTTTATAAGGTGAATATGAATAATATTCCATTATATGTAGACACCACATTTTGTTTATCCATTCATCTGTCCTCCAAAACTTGGGTTGCGTCTACCTCTTAGCTATTGTGAATAAGGGTGCTACGAATGTTCGTAGCAACATGTGCAAATATGTCTTTGAGACCCTGCTTTAAATTCTTTTGCATATATACTCAGAGGAAAACTTGATTGATCATATTCTAACTCTATTTTTATTTTTTATTTTTGCTGAGAAAGATTGGCCCTGAGCTGACATCTGTGCCAATCTTCCTCTATTTTATATGTGGGTTGCCGCCACAGCATGGCTTGATGAGCGGTGTGTAGGTCCACGGCTGGAATCTGAACCTGCAAACCCCGGGCCACTGAAGCAGAGTGTGCAAACTTAACCACTACTCCACCCGACCAGCCCCCTATTTTTAGTTGTGTGAGGGACCTCCAGACTCTTTCCTTAGCAGCTGCACCCTTTTACTTTCCTGCCCAAAATGCACGTGTTCCTATGTGAAGAACACCCTTGCCAACACTTGCTATTTCTTCTTCTTCTTCTTCAATGGTAGCCATCATAATGGCTATGGAAAAGTCATGTGATTTTTGTCTTGAGATCTGAAAGACAGCAAGAAAGCATTGGGGCAAAAAATCTAGATGTTTCTCACCTCACCCATCCACTCTGCCACCATTATCCGTAGAGTGAAATGGAAAATCTCCTTATTTTGGCCCATCCTGTCTCCAGTCACAAAGCCTCACCTAGTCTCTCATTTACTACTGTATGTTTCAGGGTAACCTGGGTTCCTGATGTTCCCTCAACAAGACACGTGGTTTATGCTGTCTTGTCCTCCTTCATGCTGTTCTCTCAGCATCCCTCCTCCAAAAATTTCTCCATGACAAAATTTTATGTATTCCTGAGTGCCACTCAGATATGCTCCTCTCTACAACCAACTTCACTTCCCAATGGCTTTAGTCAGAATGGCCCACACCTCCCTGGGCGTTTCCAAAGAGCACTCTGCTCGTGGTTGGGAGAAGCAGAGGATGAGCCCCTATGGGCTTCTCTACTGCTGGGACCCTGAGGCCACAGAAAGTGTGATCATCCTGATTGATAGGTAAAATGAAAGAGGAGCTTCCTTTAATCAATTTCGAGCTTGATTTGATTTAAACTCTCTTTGATACTTTTGAAACATTAGAGCTGAGTAGGAAATTAGTAGTTGGAGAGGTAGCCTTCATCTTCAAACTTGCTCTTCTACTCTTAGGATCCTGAAAACCACTTATTTCTTCCATAATTGTCACCATGCTACTAACCTTCTTCCCTCAACTGCCCAAAGACAAATGTGGCATACCAAGCATCCTTTTACACTAAAGATGCACTCTAACCAAGTTGGTGTTATGTTAATTTACATTCATTCATTTATTTAAGGAATATTTGCTCGTATTCCTCTCTGTGCCAGGCCCTGTGCTAAGTAAAGATGAGCAAAATAAGATACTGCCTTGAAATTAAGGAGCTAAATTCCAGGGGAGCTCCCATCAGTTAACTCATTATACATTTGAAAGCTACAACCTTGGTAATTGCTACGAAGGAGAGGTTTGTGGTGCCAGCAATGTCTGTAAATGGGAACATTGACCCAGTCATTAGAGACTGTGACAGAGATGGATGGCATCAGCCCTATGTGGGGAAGAAAGGGCTGGAAGCCAGACCTTGTGACCTGCCACATGCCACGTGGGCAGGACCAGTGAGGCTTTCTAGCTACAAATAGCCCTGGGCTCCCCAGGCTCCTGAGGCCAGCTCCTAAAGCTCATCATTTGCTAAAGCGGAAAACTCAAAGCAAATAAACAACGATGAGGCTGTCCCTGTCTGTCCTGCTGGTCACTCTGGCCCTTTGTTACTATGACGGTGAGTATCATTTCTAAGCAGTCCAGCACCAGCTGTGGTAAGTAACCTTGTCTGAACTGGGTGAACTTAACTGGGATGATCAGATCAAAATCCAAACTTTTTTCTCTACTTGTGAACTAGCCCCCCGAAAGCCCAGGGCTCATTTTATCAAATCCCAAAACTCTGGAAGTTTTACAAAAAATCATTGCCAGCAAATTTTAGGAGTTTTCCATCTGAAGCCTGACTCCTTGTCTGTGATCTGTGTTTGAGAAGCAGTATGACATCATAAGATTTGGGTGGGAATCTCGGCTCTGCCACTTACCAGTGCTTTGACTGAGCAAAATACTTGATCTCCCCAAGTCTCCTCTTGTCATTGGGTTTCAGAGCTACCAGCAAGTGTAGCTATGACAACAGAGAGGGATGAAGTGTGTGAGGAGTCCAGCTCTAGGTATCAAGCAGACATCTCATAGTTGTCAGATGTTCTCCTTCCAGAAATTTTTAGGTGCCAGTTAAGTCCGCAGCTTTTTAACACATAGGTTCAGACTCATAAGATATTACAGCTGGAAGGGTTTTTGGAGAGCTCTCAGTTCAAAAGAGCCAGTGTTCTCTGAATCTCTGAATGATAAATCTTCAAATGGGCTCTGTGAATAAGCAGCAGTCTACAAACATTACTAGTTTTTTAGGATTAAAAACAGGAATTGTAGTAGAATTAGCACAGTCATTAGGGCTACATTTTCTATTTATTTAGATTAATTCTAGCTGTTTATTCAACAATGCTTTTCCATGTCTTTATACCCTCGATACCGACCCAAGTCTTGTTGGGTATTCCTTTTTCATCTAACTTTCTAAACCTCCTCCTCTTTCCCTACGTGGCCTCTGATCTTACCCTCTCCAAATTATCTTCATATGATCTTCATAATTTACTGTCTGACCAGGGGTCAGGTCAGAGCCTGGTAGGACAGGTCCAGAGCTGCAGGCTGGTTGCAAAGACTTGGGGGGATGGAGAATCTGGACCAGAAAAAGTGGTTACTTCAAGTCTCAGCACAATTCTAGTGGGGTCAGGAATAAGCCACACTTCCCACCTCTCACCTTCTCTAAGGAATTCTATACATCACTGCAGAATAGAAGAGGCAATCTTAACTTTGTGTGTAAGCTTCAAATGTGTTCAAACTGATTCACTTCATTTTTTTTTTAAAGCTTTTGAGCTATGTCTGCATCCAATGACATAATCCTATTTGTTAATTTAGTCTCAAAATAGTGTCTTCTAATGTATAAATAGTTTACTTAATCATCTCAAGATTTGTTCGTCTTTCTCTGATCTCTGGTAAAATCTGACTCTACCACTCACCTGAAAAATCAATTACTAAAGTCTCTTCTTCTCCAATATCTGAGACAAAATCAGGTGTCACTCTTTTTTTCTCAATTTTATTGAGGTCATAATAGTTTATAACATTGTGACATTTCAGGTGTACATTATTATTTGTCAGTCACCATACATATGTGCCCCTTTCCCCTTATGCCCATCCCTCAACCCCCTTCCCCTCTGGTAACCACTAATCTGTTCTCTTTGTCCATAAGGTGTCACTCTTTTGACAAGGAAACCTTAATTTCTTGAAATAAGGGAAAAGTGAATTTCAGCAAACCAGGAGAGTCTTGGGAGTAGTGGGTGTACTTTACAAAGGATAAAAACTGAATCAGGCATCAGGATACCTGGTGTCCAGTCGTGGCTCGGCCCCTTGCAGTGCGACCTTGAGGAAATTATGACCTTGAGGGTCTCACATTGTCATCAGCAGAATGATGAGATGAAAATATAAAACCCCTGGGTTTCCTGTCTAGTCCTAATTTCAGGAGCCACAGAAAAATCGACTTTCCTTATGTCAGTTGTATTTCTTTTTCTGCTGATCTAGCTGGTGGAGTTATTTGTCCAGCCGCTGTTACAGATACGACTGCATTCTTAACCTTCAACAAACCTCTGTACAAGCTACAGGCTGGTAGATTTGATGCACCTCCAGAAGCTGTTAAGGCCAAGTTGGAAACAAAGAAATGCGCAGATAAGATCTCCATTGGGAACAGATGGTTAATTCTAAAAGCACTGGTAACTTCTTCCTTCTTAACGCATGGATGCTTCTGCTCAGGTGAACAGACAGGAAGGAGGTCAGGGTGCTGCTCTTGGGGGAACAGATGGTAGAGGCACCTGCCTTGCTGCTCACCTCTGATAGGATGACCCGTGGTCACAAAGTGGATGATAACAGTACACCAGTTGAACAATACCCAGGCTCACAGAGCATCTGGGCCTGCTCCTCCTTCTCAGGTCACCTTTCTGGGTTGTAGGTTCCCAATAATGTCCGGAGGAGCAGGACACCTGGGGCCCCATGCAGTGATGTTGAAGGGCCAAAGCACTGCTGCCTCCCTGCCTGGGAGCTTTCCTGAGGGCGAGTTCCCTTACCCAGTCGACACAGTCCCTGTGGAATCTCATGGGGAGTGTTTAATGCTGAGATAGTTTGAGGGTGGGAATTAGCCCCTTCCCTCTGTGAGGATGGTGGGTGGGGTTAGCTGCGTTCTCTGCCGGCTTCTACAGAGATGAGGCCCACTCCTTGCACCTCAGTCCACTTTTCTACTCCTCACCTACGACTCGCCTCCTTATCTTGACCAGTGGGCAAAGACCCTCCTTGTTATATCTCCTGCAACCACATATGAAGGTGAAACACTTAAATTATGTCTTTGTCAAAAAAGCAGATATTTAAAGGTACCTCTCAGTCCATCTACCACTGGATTTGGGTCATGAGGTTCAGCTGCCAATGCCCACAGATGCTGGATTCTCAGTGCTGAGAAGCAGATGTGCCATCAGGTTGAATTTCCACATGCTGAGCCCGGGAATCTCCTGAGAGCAGTACTTCTCAAGTCCTCTCCCACCCCTGTCTGCATCCCTCAAACTTGTGTCCCCTTTGGAGTGGAATAGTAGAGTTGTCTGACCTGGGACATCAGAGAAAAGAAACCCTGGGCTGTTCTGTCCAACCCTTCACCCCGTCCTTCCATGGAAACCTGAGTCCTACTCTTGGGTCACCTCAGGGTTTCTTTGCTGGACTATGGAAATGGTCCTTTCCTGACATGCATGGTCAGTTGTAACTGTACCAGGTCTATTTAGTTTACCTGAGCACTGGGGTCCTGTCTGCTATCTCTCGTTTGCCCTTTGTTGGTTGAAACTTCATTGACATCTTGATGTAAACAATGGGCTGTGTTAATGTGTCACCTCCAGGAGCATCATGAATAACCTCCTTTTTTTCTTTTATTTTTCTGTTTCAGGCAAAAGCAGTTTCGAAAGGTGGTTAGATTGATTTATCAAAAATTCTATCACAGTACCTCTGTCTTTCAATGATCTGATCTTCACTGGAAAATGTAAAGGTTTCAACATCTTGCTTCAATAAATTCCTTGCCCTGCACTCCTCTACTTGTCTTGTGATTATCGAACAGTCTTTGCCTTCGAGTTGGGGTGGTTTTCGTCATGAAGTGGCCATTGTGTGTTGTCACTAGTAAATTTCAGAGACCCATCGTCCAGTTACCCACGGCAGCCTGAGCTGCCTGGATCACAAGAGGAAATATTTGGTCACGAATCATTTTGCGTTACTTTACAGATTTCCCATTTATGTAGTCATGAGTGAAAAGGATGGTTAAGGGTAAAAAGTAATTAAATCATTCCTGCTACTGGTCTTGCATTGAGGGATACCTGCAACCCAACTGGCTGCCCAGTCACATGGTTCCCAACCAGCAGCATCACTACTATTTTGGCCTCATCAGAACCACAAGAAACCTGCTTGGCCCTCTCCCTTCACTGTGGTTTCAATCGCATGAACTGTCCAGAGTAACTTGTTTTCATCTACCTCTCAATTTATAGTGAATATCCAGGGTTCGATTTCAGTCAACTCTTTTTGACTCTGTGCACTCACTCACATGGCTCATCAATGACTACACCACTCACCAACAGCTCAAGCTAATACTTCCTCCCTCAAATTCTCCCAAGAGCTCCAGAAACAACCACCCAGCTGCCATCTGGACAACTCCATTCCAGCATGCCACAGTTATTTCTGAAGGAATATGTAAAATTGAACTCACTCTCTGCCTGCAACCTGCTCCCCTTCCATGTGTCCCGCATCCTGGCCAATGGGCCCACCACCCAATGAGGCAGCTGACTCAGAAAGTTTGGATACATCATAGGTTCTGGGTTAGTTCCCAGTGTCTGCTCTAACACACTACCACGCACTTGGTGCCTTAAACTAACTTGATTTCTTAAGGTTTGGAGGACAGAAGTGTAAAATCTCTAACACTCTGCCAAAATCGTTGTGTCAGGAAGGCCACACTCCCTGTAGAAAGTCGAGATGAAAATGTCATAGCTGCTTCCAGCTTTGGTGAATGATGGTATTCCTTGTCTTGTTCCCACATCACTCCAATCTCTGTCCCGTGAGGCCCCTTTGCTTTCTCCTTTGTGAGTGTGTAAAATCTTCCTCTGCTTCCTTCATACAACATATATGGGATTGCATTTAGAGGACACCAGAAAATTCAGGATAGTCTCCCCATCTCAAAAACTGTAACTTTATCACATCTTCAAAGTCCTTTTTTTGCCAAGGAAGGAAATTATTACAAGCTTCAGGGATTGAGATGTGGATATTTCAGGGAGTTTTATGAGCTTTGTACTGCTCATTTAGCTCCGGACATCAAAGAATCCACTATGTTCTGCCCCCTCTACAGCCACAGCATCACTTCCTTTTTTTTTTTTTTTTTTTTTGCAGTAACATTGGTTTATAACATTAGATAAATTTCAGGTCTACATCGTTATATTTTGATTCCTGTGTAGATTACATCATGCTTACCACCCAAAGACTAATTACAATCCATCACCACACACATGTGTCTAATCACCCCTTTTGCCCTCTTGCCTCCCGCATTTCCCTCTGGTGACCACTAATCCAATCTGTCTCTATGTGATTGTTTGTTGTTGTTTTTATCTTCTATTTATGAGTGAGAACATATGGTATTTGACTTTCTCCCTCTGACTTATATCCCTTAGCATAATACCCTCAAGGTCCATCCATGTTGTCACAAATGGCCAGATTTCATCTTTTCTTATGGCTGAGTAGTATTCCATTGCACACCATCACTTCCGAGCATGCCCTGCTTTCCATCTCTACAGCCATAATCACAATCCAGTCTTAGTCCTTCCTGGCTTGCGGGAAAGTCTCCCCAGTGCTCTCCTGGGCTCTGAGATACTTTCCTGCAGCACATCATCCTCATTGATGCCAAAGTGACCCTTTTAAAATAAAATGCAAACAAGATCTTATTTCTGTAATCCTGAATTACTAGTGGGCACATGTTTCCAAACGTTTCAAGTAGCAGAGCTTATTATTAATCGTAAACCCACACTGAAATAATAGTAGGTATATTTATACAAACTCTGATAGAAAAACTAGAAGAAAACTATTATCTACTAATATACATTATCAGCAATGCTTTTACAGTAAATGTGTATTTTTATTCACATCATGAAATATGCACATTTAAATTAGTCCCTGTGTTGTGAAACACGTTATGTATTCGACATACATACTGCACTTGGTGGAAACAGGGATTCATAGAGCTCTTGAAACATCCTGAGAACCCAGATAGGAATCGCTGCTGGAGGATCCAGTCCCACTGTTGGCATTGCGCACTAGAACTTCCATGAGCTCATCTCCCTGCTCACCAATGATTCTGTGCTCAGCCGCTGTGGTCTATATGCCATTCGCTTATGCATCACATTGAATGACAGCCTTGCACCAGTCCTGTTGTGTCCCCTTTGCTTCTATATCCTTCCCCACACAGGACAGTTGACATCTTATCTATAGGATATTTCTCATCTCATCTTCTGTGAAGTCCCCTCTAAGTCCCATAACCTAAACTAAACTTTATACACATACAGACATTTTACACTCAACAACACACAGAGACACACACAATCCGACATGCACACAGAATCAGATAAACACACAGAAAAGCAAATAGACACATATACTTGCATACACATCCCTCTACTATCACTTTATCTTTCTGTGAAATAATATTCATATCACAGAGTTGTTTGATGATAAATTGAATAAATTGATAATATAAAACAACAAATATTATAAAGTATCATTATTATTTCTAAAACACGAAGAGTTTACATGCAACAAGCACCCTTATGGTCCAGACCTTCTCCTGGAAGGTTTACCTCTTCTGTCTCACATATTCTTTACTACTCTCCAGGAAGGTAAAAGATATTCCCTCCACTGACTGTAGGGATGAAGAATGTCCTACCAGTTGTTCATCAACCCTGGCTCTGTGTTAGAAGTAACTGGGAATATTTCAAAAGCAAGTGATCCCCAGGCCCCATATATATCAATATGTCTGTTAATAGAACACATGCTATCCCCATTTCCTCACCTCCGCATTCTACAGGGGCAGCTAACCTGTGAATAGGGAGGAGGACAAGACTCTCCAAGAGAGTCAGAGAATCCTAGCATCACCAAAGTGGTCACCTTCAGATCTTTCTTTGGCCACTTATAGCCCTTCACATCTGGCAATTGTAGGTCATTCATGAGTTTCACTGTTACAAAGCAAAAAAGAAAAAAATTTAGGGTCTCGTATGGGAAGATCATCCTTCATAGGCTGCTTTTTAAGAATGTGGGTTCAGATAATGCAAGTCTGCAAAGGTTGGGGCTAGGAGGAGAGAGATTTAGAGGTTTAGTTGCCGTGTAATGGGTACAGACTTTCTCTTTGGGATTATGACAGTTTCTGGAAATAAGGGGTCATGACAACATTGTCAATGGACTTAATGCCACTGAATTGTATACTTAAATATGGTTACAATGGTAAACATTATGTTACATGTATTTTACCACACAAACAAAGACCACACAGGCTGAGCTCTCCGTGAGGCTGCAACAAGACGAATGTAATGGGAGCAGAGCCTATAATTTGATCCCTGCTGGACATACTCTCTCAGAACTGTTGGCACCTCAAAGTCTAATTATGTTTGCTAGCAATTCTGTTTGAATGGTCTCCTGGAGTTTTCTTTGCTAAAGATATAACTAAATTTTTTCTATTGAGTTCATAATAGTTTACATCAATGTGAGATTTCAGTTGAACATTATTTCGTGACTGTCACCACGTAAGTGCTCCACTTCACCCCCCGGCCTACCCTCCACCCTTCTTCCCCTGGTAACCACTGAACTGTTTTCTCGGTCCATGTGTTTGTTTATATTCCACATATGAGTGAAATCTTCTGGTGTTTGTCTCTCTCAGACTGGCTTATTTCACTTATCATAATTCCCTCTAAGTCCTTCCATGTTGTTGCAAATGGGATGAATTTGTCTTGTCTTTTTTCTGGCTGTGTAGTATTCCATTATATATATCACATCTTCTTTATCCATCATCAGTCGATGGGCACTTGGATTGCTTCTATGTCTTGGCTATTTTGAGTAGTGCTGCAATGAACATAGGGGTGCATATGTTATTTTGGACTGTTTATTTCAAATTGTTTGGCTAGATACCCAGTAGTGGGATGGCTGAGTCATATGGTATTTCCATTTTTCGTTTTTTGAGGAATCTCCATACTGTTTTCCATAGTGGCTGCACCAGTTTGCATTCCCACCAGCAGTGTACGAGGATCCTTTTTCTCTACAATCTCTCCAACATTTGATATTTTTAGTCTTAGAGATTACAGCCATTTTAACAAGTGTAAGATGGTATCTTAGTGTAGTTTTGATTTTCATTTCCCTGATGATTAGTGATGTTGAACATCTTTTCACGTGTTTATTTGCCATCTACATATCTTCTTTGGAAAAATGTCTGTTCATCTCCTCTGACCATTTTTTGATTGGGTTGTTTGTGTTCTTATTGTTCGTTTGTGTGAGCTCCTTGTACATTATGGAGATTAACTCTTTGTCAGATACATGATTTGAAAACATTTCCTCCCAGTTGGTGGGCTGTCTCTTTGTTTTGATTCTAGTTTATTTTGCCTTGCAGAAGCTCTTTAATCTGATGAATTCTCACTTGTTTATTTTTTCTTTTGTTTCCCTTTTCTGAGAGGACATGGTATTTGAAAAGATCTTTTTTAGTTCAATGACAAAAAGTGTACTATCTATATTATCTTCTAGGAGTTTTATAGTTTCAGGATGTATCTTCAAGTCTTTGATCCATTTTGAGTTTATTTTTGTGTATGTCGTGAGATAGTGGTATACCTTCATTTTTTTGCATGTGGCTGTCCAGTTTTCCCTACACCATTTATTGAAGAGACTATCATTTCTCCATTGTATATTCTTTGCACCTTTGTTGAAGATTAGCTGTCCATAGATGTGCGGTTTTATTTCTGGGCTTTCAGTTCTGTTCCACTGACCTGGGTGTCTGTTTTTGTACTGGTACCATGCCATTTTGATCACTATGGCTTTGTAGTAGACATAACTAACTTTTAAGAAACTCTGGTTCAAACTCAAGTACAAAGGATTGACTCATCCAGAGTCCTGACTTTATCCCTTGAGGTTTCTAATTCTTCCCCTTGACAAGTCCTATCACACTCTTTCTAGAATCTACTCCTCAAGTATCTTCTCCCCACAGCCATCACACTCTCTATGACAAATTCAATCTTCTGAACACAGAGCTCTGGTTTTTTCACAACTTCACTGAAAGCAAATCTTCAATGCTATTTCCTATGATATGAAGCTCAATGTTTCCACTCAAAAATTAGAATATTCAGGCCTGTATAATAATTAAGACTATATTATTTCAAATTAAGACTTCTCCTTCCTTCTCTCCTTTGCTTCTACTTTTTCTCTCCCAGCTGCTAAACATAGTTTCTGACAGTTTTAGGGCATAAGAAAAGGAAAGAGCCAGTAAGATAAGAAAGTTGTGAACTGACTCATACTCTTTCAGGATTGGGACAGGCAGATCTTTCTCTCATGAAAAACCTTAATGGGTCTTAAAAATATCCAGATTATGGTGGCACCAGCATCATGGTGTAGTGATTATTCCCTTTGTCTCTCCCCTCTAAGTTACAACCAATCAGACAGCCATTTCCCACAAAGGACTCCCTACACAGTACAGCAGAACACCTAAGAGATCTATGCATCCATATATCTGAAGGTGGGTGGACTGGACCTCCAGGAGGCAGTGAATCTAGGGGAATAGCCATTGCCCTTCACCATCAACAGCAATCCAAAATGTAGATCCCTACACTGGATCACATGCCTGCACACAGAGACTGCAAGAGCAGACAAAGCATGCAAGGTTGAGATCCTGCCCCCTCAGTGGCAGGTGGTGCATACACCCTGAAGACTCAAGACACAGGGCTGAACCAGTGACCCAGAAGAAAATAACTTATAAAGGAGTCCTCATCAGGCTTTTAGCAAATTTCTCAGCAGAAACTCTCCAAGCTAGGAGAGAGTAGAATGAAATATTCAAAATATTGAAAGACAAAAACTATCATCCAGCAATACTCTATCCAGCAAAATTATCCTTCAGATATGAAGGGGAAGTAAAAGCTTTCCCAGACAAACAAAACCTGATGGAGTTCATTGTCACTAGACCTGCCTTACAAGAAATGTTGAAATGAGCCCTCCTACCTGAAACAAAAACAGGAATGTTTGCAAAGCTTTGAGCAAGGTGATTAACTGACAGATAGAATCAGAAAATTGCTGCTCTATGCCAGAACATGTTAGTTAACAATTATAACATAAAGGCTAAAGGGAAATAAAGCATCAAAAATATCTGCAACCACTTCAATTTGGCCACTAACTTGTGACAACCAAACATGGAAGAGGAAGAGGAAAAGGACAGAATTTGCATAAACTAAAGGAGACAATATGCTATGAGCAGAAAAAGGACTAACTCAGCTCAGAGATCTTTTATACAAACTTCATGGTAACCATGCAACAAAAAATCAGAGCAGTGTCCCAAATCATAAATAAAGATAAAACAGAGGAAAACATCACAGAAAATCACCAAGCTGAAATGGCAGACAAATATAAAAGGAAAAAGAAGCAATGGCAATTTGAACAACCAGAAAACAAAAGATAAAATGGCAGTATTAAACCCTTATTTATCAACAAACACTCAGTGGAAAAGGATTGAGTTCTCCAGTCAAAAGACACCGAGTGGCTGGGTGGATTAAAAAACAAGACGCAACAATATGCTGCCTTCAGAAGACACGTTTCAGCTCTAAAGATCAATATAGGCTCAGAGTGCAGGGATGGAAGATGATACTCCAGGCTAACGGCAACCAAAAGAAAGCAAGTGAGGCCATAATTAAATCAGAAAAAACACACTTCGAGACTCTTCAGATAAAAAGAGTCAAAGATGGACATTATATAATGATAAAAGGCACATTCCACCAGGAAGACATAACACGTCTTAATATATATGCACCTAACAGAGGAGCTAAAATGATGTAAAGCAACTATGAACAGACCTAAAAGGAGAAATAGAAAGCAATATAATAACAGTTAACATCCCACTTACATCAATGCATGTATAAATCAGACAGAAATTCAACAAGGAAATAGCGACCTTAAATGAAACACTAGACCGGGTGGACATTTTATATGTGTATATATGTACTGTTCCATCAAAAACCAGCAGAATATGTATTCTTCTCAAGTGCAAATGAAATATACTCAAAGATAGACCACGTATTGGGAAACAAAACAAGCATCAATAAATCTAAGAAGAGTGAGATCGTATCAAGCAGCTTTTCTGACTACAATGGTATGAAAGCAGAAATCAACTGCAGGAGGAATGCTGTAAAATTCACAAATATGTGGAGACTAAACAACGTGCTACTGAACAACTATTGGATCAATGAAGAAATCAAAGGAGAAATAAAAAACATACCTGGAGAATAATGAAAATGAAAACACAACATACCAAAACTTATGGGATGCAGCAAGAGAAATACTATGAGGGAAGTTTAGAACAATACAGGCCTACCTCAAAGAACAAGAAATATCTCAAATAAGCAATTGAACACTCTGCTTAAAAGAACTAGAAAAATAAGAAAAAACAAAGCCCAAAGTCAGTAGAAGGAAGGAAATAACAGAAATAAACGAAATAAAGACTTAAAAAAAATCAATAGAAAGGGACAATGAAACTAAGAGCTGATTCTTTGAAAAGGTAAACAAAATTGACAAACTCTTAGCCAGACTCACTAAGAAAGAGCAGATAAAGTTCAAACTAATAAAATCAAAAATGAAAGAGTAGAAATTGCAGTGGACACCATAGAAGTACAAAGGATTATAAGAGAATACTAGGATATATGATTTGCAAATATTTTCTCCCAGTTGGTGGATTGTCTCTTTGTTTTGTTGATGGCTTCCTTTGCTGTGCAGAAGCTTTTAAGTCTGCTGCAGCCCCGTTTGTTTATTTTTCTCCTGTTTCCCTTGCCAGAGTAGACATGGTGTTTGAAAATATACTGCTAAGAGCAATGTCAAGGAGTATACAGCCTATATTCTAAAGTTTTATGGTTTCAGATCTTACATTCAAGTCTTTAATCCACTTGAGTTAATTTTTGTGTATGGTATGGGAGAATGGTCAACTTTCAGTCTCTTGCATGTTGCTGTCCAGTTTTCTCCATTGTGTGTTTCTCCATTTCTGTCCAATCCTTTCTCCATTGTGTGTTCTTAGTTCCTTTGTCAAAGATTAGCTGTCCATAGTTGTGTGGTTTTACTTGTGGGCTCTCAATTCTCTTCCATTGATCTGTGTGTCCATTTTTGTGCCAGTATGATGCTGTTTTGAATACTGTAGATTTGTAGTATGCTTTGAATTCAGAGATGTGATATTTTCAGTTTTGTTCTTTTTTTCTCAGGATTGCTTTGAATATTCAAGGTCTTTGCTGTTCCACATAAACTTTAAGATTTAAGATTCTTTCTTCTATTTCCATGAAAAATGTCAGTTGGATTCTATTTGAGATTGCACTGAATATGCAGATTGCTTTAGGTAATATGGACATTTTAACTATGTTTATTCTTCCAATCCATGAGCATACTGTATTTGTTAATTATTTATAACAGTTCTTTGTTGGATTCTTTAGAGTTTTATACATATAGTATCATGTCATCTGCAAATAATGACAGTTTTACTTCTTCCTTTTCAATTTGGATACCTTTTATTTCTTTTTCTTGCCTAATAGCTCTGCCTAATACTTCCAGTATTGTGTTGAATAAGAGTGGTTAGAGTAGGCATCCTTGTCTTGTTCCTGTTCTTAGAGGAATAATTTTCAGTTTTTCACCATTGAATATGACATTGGCTGTGGGTTTGTCATATGTGGCGTTTATTATGTTGAGGTACCTTTCTTCCATACCCATTTTGCTGAGAGTTTTTATTATAAATGTATGTTGAATCTTGTCAGATGCTTTCTCTTCATCTATTGAGATGATCATGTGATTTTTATTCTTCATTTTGTTACTGTGACTTATGACAATGATTGATTTGCAGATGTTGAACCATCCTGAATTCCTGGAATAAATCCCACTTGATCGCATTGTATGACCCTTTTAGTGTATTGTTATATTTGATTTGCTAATATTTAGTTGAGGATTTTTTCCCTCTATGTTCATCAGTGATATTGGCCTGTGGGAGAGAAACAAACAAACAAACACATAGAGAAGGAGAACAGTTTGGTGGTTACCAGAGGGAATGGGGTGTGGGGGAGGGTGAAAGGGGTAAAGGCCACATATGTGTGGTGATGGATGGAAACTAGATTTTTGGTGGTCAACACAATGCAGTTTATACAGAAGCTGAAATATAATAATGTACACCTGAAATTGACACAGTGTTATAAACCAATGTGATCTCAATAAAATAATTTTGTTAAAAAGTCCATATTACTAATCCTCTTATCCCTTTCTGGCTTAGTAAACCTGTATAGTACAACAGAGATCTCAGGAAGTATTAAAATTATGACAGCTGGAAAAACAATAAAAAAGTTCAAAGACGATTAAAATAGCAGAACATAAGCAGTGTGCAGTCATCCGTTGCTTAATGATGAGGATACATCCTGAGACACATGTCGTTAGGTGATCTCATTGTTGTGCAAACGTTATACTGTATTTACACAAACCTAGATGTGATAGCCTACAACATACCTAGGCTATATGACATTAATCTTATGGGACCATCGTCATATATGTGCTCTGTCATTGACTGAAAAGTTATGTGGTTCATGACTGTACATAGTGGAAAAAATAAATAAATATGAGAGAGAAGGAAAGACTGTTAAAGCACCCCTCCAGGATGTCCAACTAATAGGATTTCAGAAGGAGGAGACCACAGTGGGAACAAAATCACAAAAAATACTACAAGAAAATTTCCTCAAACTGATGACTATGAAATTGAATAGCCCACTCATTCCTCACATCAGAACATATCTTTGTGATTTTTTTGAACATCATTCTATAAAAGGAAGGTGTTCCTTTGGGAAAGAGACACGAAATCATTTCCAAGGATGGGGAATCAAAATCAAATTAATACAAGTCTGGAAGACACAGAAATAATCCAAAAAAATTCAGGGCTCCTAACTGTGCATGAATATAACTGTATGTGCAGTCAACTATCACTTAAGCATGAAGACAAACAAAGATATTACAGAAGTGCAAACCTTCAAATATTTTATCTCCAATGAGCTTTATCCCAGATGATGTCAGATGATCTACCAAAAAGAAGGAGTAGAAGAAGAAAGATAATCATGGAATCGGTAAACACAGGATATAACATGATTAATCAGGAGAGGACTGTGACAAGCAATATTTAGAGCATGTCGTTACCAGGCAACACAGTGAGGAAGTTGAAGGTGAGTGTGAGACAACGTGATCTGTATAGGACTGGACAGGGGTCTAGTGCTCCTCATTGGAGCTGATGTTCAATATTTTCATTTTTGAACAATGCCCGTATATCACTATTTTAAAATAAAAATTTTGTAAAATACAATTAGTTGTAAGATAGAAAAGAAAGGAAAGGACAGGATCAAGAAGGAAGGGCAAAAACAAAACAAAAAAACAGAGCAGAAGCAAAATTTGGCAAAAAATCAGTTATAATGCTGCAAATGATCTGAGGTCTATGTGGCATCTACACTCCAGCAAATTTAGGAGAAACTTGGTGTATTTTGTGGAAAGAATTAATGGTTTTCTTTAAGGAAATAATTATCTTGTTAAATTATGAGACATAAAAGTAAGAACTGAAGAAAATATGAGGCACGTCGCTGGAATGAGATTCTACCATAGAGATTAAAGGCCTGTGAAAATGCAAGGAAAACAAAGCCCTTATGAGCTTGCATACTTGGAGCTTGCAGGAAGGAAGACTTTGTGAGGAGGTCATGGCTGAGCTAGATCTTGAAGGACAAACTGGAGCAGGATGACAGAATGGAGAAAGTGTGGGGAGCATCCAGGCAGAGGCACAGCCATGAAGCTGAACTCCACACACTAGAGGATACAGATGCCCACACTCCTGCCAGAGTCTGTCTGTATTGGGGCTCCACTCACGGTCCACTGTGTGAGGCTATCTCGCACTACTGACCTTTCAGCACAAGGGCAAATGCTTTTAGACATTTCTCTAGCAGGTTGTTTAGCAGCATCCCTGGTCTCTACCCACCTGATGCCAATAGGACAACATCCACCCTGTGGAGACAACACAAACATCTCTAGACATTAACAATATGGACAGGGGTGGGTGGAAGGAGGGAGTAAATCAGCCCCAGAAGAGAATCACTGCTCTAGCAGTGGAAATACTTTATATCAGGTCCCTCTCCACCCCTTGTAATGCTGCTAAGGACCAGAGAATCATAACTGTGGATGCCTACAGTTAGCAAGAAAATGTGGGCATGCAAGGCAGGGAAAATTATCAACTGAATAGAGAATATAAGGGTACACATATCTAACAAACCATATGGGCTATCATATATGTTTGGGGATTATATATTTAACCATGCATTTTTTTGAAATGTCATGTTGCATATAGTTCATGGTTTTGGTGCAGGAACCAAGGAGAATGAGCCAGAGATGACACCTGATCCTGGCTCTGATTCCAAGTCCAGCTCCTTCTTCCAGGTCATTAGATGGATCTGGGTTACTTTGGATCAAGGTAACGGTTACTTCTGGGAGACAGGGAGACTGAGGTGGCCCAGTTCCTGATGGCATGGGCTCCAACTTCCTCCTTTCCTCACCTGCCCCCTCACTATTGTGACTGCAAAGTCCTCATCCAGGAACAGAAAGAAGGTAGTGTCACACTGAAATCTGGTTTAAATGATGGGTTTGATCTCTCCCTTTAGTAATGATTCAAATTTAAATGAGCTTCTGTTTCTAAATAGATGGACTAATAAAACGTGTCATATAATCAGTTAATTCTTCGTAAAAATTCAAAATCTGTACTGAAAGGCAGTTACACAACAACTAATTAAGCAGCTACATGTTGACTATTATCACACAAAGAACAGAGGTGCACAGGCTGTGCCCTCAAGAAGCATGAACAGGAGGTGGGGGCATGGGATCAGGTCAAGGGATGTCATGAGATAGCTGCACTCGGAAAGCCATGGGGCCCTGGGAGGGGAGAGATCCCCAGAGATTCAGGGGCCAGAAAAGGGCACAGGAAGTGGGCTGTCTCTGACGTGGCATTGGGAATGAATAAGGAGTTTCAATTCAGTGGGACTGAGGCAAGGACAGTGGTGGAGGGGGTTCACAGGGAGCAAAGGCCTCAAGCAGACACTGTGGGGTTTGCCCAGAAATCTACTGGGAGTTCAACTTGGGCAGTTGTGGGAGTCAAGTTCACAAGGATCCATGTGAACCATAAGTGAAGATCCATAAGGCTCAAACTCAACATATCAATAGTGATGGGAGCTGTCTCTTGAATTAGAACACCTGGCTCCTTATCCAGACTCTGTCATCCACTAGCTGTGTGCCTTTGGTCAAGTTACTTGACCTCTCTTGTCTTGCTGTCTGCAGCTGTGGAGAAATGATGTGCCCATCTCATGGGGAGGGAGACCATACATCTCAGTTGCTCATGAGAATCCTGGTTTATGCTGCTGTCCCAGCATTCTGTCCATTTAGTGACCTCTTTCACCCTCCAAATACCCCAGTTTAGACAATAAGTTTCAACATCACCCTGCTCATTGGATTGCAGATGTGAAGGTTAAAAGACATTTTCACCAGTGCCCTGCATCAGGTAAGTGCTATGTGATTGTTTGGCATTCATGTTTTATTGAATGTTGAAAATGTGTGAACATGGATTGGTGCTGTGTGTTGAGAAGGTGACTTGGCCGACAGGATGTAGACTTGTTTGAGAGGAATGTCATGTAAATTATACCTCAATAAATCTCTTTTAAGAAGGAGTCAGGAAAATATCAAGTAAGTGTGGATCAAATACAGTGCTTTATTTTCAATTTAGGACTTTGACCTCAGATCGGAACACAATTATCTCTAGATCTTTTAGAGAATGAAAAGTAGAAGCAGAGTCTTCACTGTCTATGAAGGTCCTGGTCCTCCTTCAAGGTTTATCATATTACCTTTCTCATTTTTATAAAATTAATCTCTTGAAGCTGACATGTAGATGGCACCTACTCTGTACCCAGCCCTGATCTCAGGACTTACATGTTGTACCTCATTCAGGCCTCACGACAATCCCAGGACTGTTCTCAATGTCCAAAGACACACGGCTGTGAAATCTCCACACCAGGCAGGGCCCAAGGCAAGGGAGATGCCTGGTCTAGGAATGGCCTGGACACTGTGAACAATGGACATCTCACTGACAACCAAGATGTCTTCAAAACAGAGCCTTTCCTGAAGTTTCTGTCCTGGGAAAGTACCTGTCCACCCATGGTGTAGGCTTTGGCAGGATCTTAAGGAAGAAGAGGGTCACTTCAAAAGAACACACCTGAGGTTAATGTCCCAAGAGCCTGGAGGTGAGAGCATTACCAGATTTACAGAATGAGTGAAGAAAAAAGAAACAGGCATCTCCTACCCCAAATTCTGTGGGACTGGTTCATATCAGTTACTTACAATTAGAAAAAACTTACAGATCATCTCAATTTCAAAATAACTCTTTTGTAGGCTTTTGTGCCAATGCATGAGTCCCTGAAAAAGAAGTCACAAGTTATTACTTAAGTACAGCAGGGCCTCAAATGACTAAAATGCTAGTGTGAGTATTTCTACAGTCTTGTATGAGCCTAAGCACAGGCCAAATATAATTCCCTCTTACCACTTGCTTTATCTACCACTAGACACAAGGAATTCTGGGTAAAATCTGTGAGTGATTCACCACTACACCATAACTTGCCATAGTTGGTGATCAATAAATGTCACACAAACACCAAAATTGAAGGCTACTTCACTCCTCTAGTTTCTGACCTTAGTGTAAGGACCTGAGTCAAAGTACCATTTGGGAAGAGAAAACATCAGGCCAGTAACACAAGCATTCTGACCTTTGGATTCTTCTATTTCTCCTTGTAAATGCTGACTTGCACATGAGTCTTTGTGAGCTGAGTTACTATCTGATTCACCTGAGAATGATCATCATCAGTTGTATGAAGAAAACACAGAGGTAGAGAAAACACACCTCTTTATCGTGGACAAGATGTACTTGATGTGGGATTTCTTTTTTACTGAGTAAGAAACCTCTGAAGGGTCCAGTGTCCCAGCAGGTGACAGGGCAGGTCCATAACGACTGGGGCATCAGGCAGAGTCCCTGTTAAGTCTTGGCCAAGGAGACAGTCCCCCGTTTCACTACTCAAGTCGTTCAGTTGCCTTTGGAATGAAGATTGCCTGCAATGGTCAACTGGAGGAAGTTCACATATGAGAAGATAAACTTCTCTATTTCTAGCATTTCCCTAAATCAATATCATTTTTGGTAACTTATGCTCCAGTGAATGATGGAGTGAAATGAGTCTCAAATAATTCAGACAGCAAATAATGCATTCAGAGGTAATTAACTATAGATTCATCTCTCTGGCTTTCTCATTCATTTTTTTTTTTTGGCAGAGAAAGATGAGCTCTGAGCTAACATCTCTTTCCAAGCTTCCTCTTTTTTCTTCTTCTTTTTCATCCCCAAAGCCCCAGTGCATGGTTGTATACCAAACTGTAAGTCCTTCTATTTCTTCTAGGTGAGCCACCCCCACAGCATGGCTACTGACAGATGAGTGGTGTGGTTCTGCGACAGGGAAGTGAATCCAGGCCACTAAAGCGGAGCATGCCGAACTTTAACCACTAGGCCATCAGGGCTGGCTCATTTCTTTTTTTCTTTTTTTAGCCTAAGCCAGCTTTGTTTCTCTAGTTCCTACAACCCTCATACCATGCATGCTTAAACTGATGTTGGCTTTTCTATTTCACAAGGCTGTCCTGTCCCTCTCTTGACACCAAGAAGCACATGTTCCATACCTTGCCAGGTACCATCTGCTCTCAGGCCTCTGTACATGCTGTTCCCTGTGTCTAGAACACTCTTCCCCAGACCTTCCTCTGGACATCACTGTCCACTCATCCAAGCCTAAAGGTCCCTCCTCCTATACCATTGCTTGTTCCTCTGTGCAGGACGCTGCCCCTGGTGGTCGTGTTGTTTTTCTTCACACAGTCGCTGTCCAACGTCACTCACTCAATTGTGGGCTTGCTTGTTGCATCTCTGGTAAGAGGTGAGCTCCACAGTGGAAGGTCCTCCTCTAACGTGTTCCTACAACTGAATCTGTGGCCCAGAGCACAAGGCCCCATTATAGGAGAAGGTCATGGTTACTTTTGAACAATGGATGGATGGATGAAAACTTCCATTTGTTCATGATTACCCTGTGTTAAGCCCTGTGATAGGCTCCTTACGTAGAATGTCTGTCATCTTTACAAAACCAGGCACTGTATCATTTATGCCCATTTTAGAAACAAGGAAAAGGAAGCTCAGAATGACCAGCGCCTTAACTTGCCCAAGGACACTTCATGATTAGGTGTTGCATCCGAGATTCAAACCCACACCCGCATGAGCCCAGATCTCCTCACCATTCCACCATTCATCACTGCCTCCCCTAAGCGATCAGTTACTCTGCTTCTTCACGTCATCCTTTCACTCAGTGGAAGAAAAACCTTAAAAAGCCAACAAAACGGTTTATAAGAGAATGAATTCATTAAATTGAGTTAACTAAGTGAGATAGTCTTTGTGAAAACAATCTTCAGAGAAGGTGAGACATTATTGTTATTTCCCAAACTTAAAGCACCTGAGTGAAATGTGTCTATGGGCGAGGGAAGTCTGCCTCCTGGAGGACATATGTGATATTGCACTGAGCCCAGGTGTTTGGTAAACCAGTGGGAAGAGACACAGAATATCAAGCTTTTTGTACCCTGAAGAAGGAGAAGAGAAAGAAGAGGAGGAAAAGGAACTATTGATGACCACAATAATACTAAAAACCACAAGGATGACAACAGGCTCACAATGGTGTAATTCTCTTCATTATTTAGAAAGCACTTTTGCGCCGATTTCTTCTAATGCGTGTATCACTATTGCAGTTTCAAAATAGTTTGAGGTGCAAAAGATTCGGCCTCCTTGGTTTCTAAAAACAGAGCACAGGCTGGCTGGGTTCTGGCTGATTCTCACTGTTGTTTCCTGGTCTGGTGTCAGGTTTATCATGTGAGTCATTCCCTCATTAATGGTTGGGATTAAGGTGGTGACCAGGAGAATAAAAGGAGGAGTTCTGGGTGCTCCCCTCCAGAGTGACTCCCTTCATCCCTGCACATCAGAGACCAGCCAACAACAGCTGCCTACACCACGAAGCTGGTGACAGGCCTCATGCTGGTGGCCCTCCCCTTTTACTGCTATGCAGGTGAGGACAGACAGGGAGGCCAGCCTTGGGCTAAAGGTTGTTGTCAGGGCCCCTGTGGAAGAATTCCTGGTCCCCAAGTCCTTGTAAAGATCATCTCATTTCTCCCGTGTCCTCCTTTCTTATGGTTGCACAGTGTTTGGCTTCTCTGGGCTCTGAAGGCAGGAGGCGGGGAGGGCAGATGTTTTAGGGCCTAAAGGAAACCCCAGATCCTGGATTTACTCTCTTAGAACTGGGAACTCAACACCATTCACCATCATCTTTCTGAAGGTATGTCTCTGCTGGGATGTAAGAAGATGACTATCACAGGTACATCCAGAAAGTGGTCCATACCTCCACAATAGAGCCCACGTTTGCTTGCTTTCATCCCAGGTTCTGGCTGCGCAATTCTCGAGGGTGTGGTTGAAATGACAACTGATCCTGCAGTTTCCGCGACTGAGTATCTATCAGCTCTCGAAGAGTTTGTATCGGATGACGCCGCTGCAAGGCCATAGTGGAATTGTAGCAATGTTCTCTCAACGAGTGAAATGAAACTCAGAGTGATGGTGGTAATTTCTGTTTTTTCTCATGTGCTTTTAAGCCACTGGACAGAGAGTCGTAGGCCCTTGGTTTGTCTTCAATTATGCCAAAGCAACGATGAACATGCCTTGTTTTATTTCAGTGAATTTAATTGTTGGTGAGTGTGCATACTCTGACATCAAGACAGCCATGGAGGCCCCAGTGCTGATTCTCCTCTTCACTTTGTGGAGCTTTAGTGAATGATAAACGAAAAAGACAAAATAGGGAAATAATGCTCGGGCAAAATCTTAGCTACTCCTCAGCTCTCCAGTACACACACAAACAGGCATGCACACACATTTTCTATCAAGTTAAAAACAGCCGATTTTCAAGAATCCCTCACTTGGAGGAGTGAACAGCAAAAAAGATCCCCTTCTTCATACAAACAAATAATAAAATTTTCTTAAGAACTTTTCAATAGAATCTAGAAAATTTCACTGGAGGAAGATTCCATATATCTTATTTAAAAAATTTAAAGTGCACCTTTTTTAAAAGAGAGAGGGGACAATGTCTTATTGACTTGGCACCTCTGAATGGCTGGCTACAGGTCCCCAGGGTTCTTTGCTAGTGCAAAGTGGAGGCTCTGTGGTGGGGGCAGCATAAATCAGAGATGCTGTTCTAGCTGCAGGGAGAGGCCACTGTCCCCGTCTTGGCCCCTCCAGTCCCCTTGTCCAGCCAATCACCATCTGAGTCTGGGCCGTCATGGAGCAGGCCAGGGCAACGACTCAGGTTTTTCTGCAGGCTCAGGCAGTCCAAGGTGAGAGCTGTAGGCTTCTCCTGCCTTCCCTCTTCTTGAGGATCCCAAGATGGGGGGGGGGGGGGGAGGGAGATACCCCATTTACAGAGGGCTCCTGAACCTCCTGGACTAAGGTCTAGGAAGGCAGGGTCGGAGTTCTATAACAGGAACCCCACTAAGGGGCAGAATTACTTGTCATTCCCTTCCCCTGTTTTCTGTTTTGGCTGAGCAGAGAGTGTGAAAAAAAAATGCACTTTTAAGCAAACAAAATTTCTTAGCATAAGGGATTGGGTTCTTTGACCATTAATTAAAGACCCATAAATGACAGGTGTATATCATGGGCGTGAAACTACCACGGGTGATAGAATTGTTTAACACAAAAATCAGTAGTTTAACAATGAATAATTCTCTCTAATTATAATAGATATTGGTTGGGTTTTTTTCTAGCATTTGTGCCCTATCTTTTTTTTTTTTTGAGGAAGATTAGCCCTGAGCTACCATCTGCTGCCAATACTCCTCTTTTTGCATAGGAAGACTGGCCCTGGGCTAACACCCATGCCCATCTCCCTCTACTTTATACATGGGACGCCTGCCACAGCATGGCTTTTGCCAAGCGGTGCCATGTCGGCACCCGGGATCCGAACCAGCAAACCCCGGGCCTCCAAGAAGCGGAACGTGGGAACCTAACTGCTGCGCCACCATTCCTGCCCTATGCCCTATCTTAATGTACCAATTAAAACATTCTAGAGTAGGGGCTGGCCCGGTGGTGTAGTGATTAATTTTGCATTCTCTGCTTAGGCCGCTTGGGTTTCACAGTTTGGATCCCGGGCGCAGACCTATACACTGCTTATCAGGCCTTGTTATGGTGGTGTCCCACATACAAGGTGGGGGAGGATTGGCACATATGTTAGCTCAGAGCCACTCTTCCTCACCAAAAAGAGAGAGAGAGAGAAAAACCCCCACAAAAAACATTCTAGAATAGACAATGTATAAGTGTTCCAAAAGTATAAAGATAAATGTGTACATCACTGAGGAGATTCTGACACAGTGTACAGCACGGATGAACCTTGAGGCCATTGTAACAAATGAAATAAGCCAGTTACAAAAGGACAAATATTGCATGACTTCTCTTATATCAGATTTCTTGAGTAGCAAATCTCATAGAAACAGAAGGTAGGATAGTGGTTTCCAGGGATGAAAATCGTCAATTAGATATTATGTGTATTTCTCATAATTAAAATTTTAACAAGTGAACAATTCCTGCAATTAAAGAAGGTGGGATCTTTTGCCTTAAAAACCTAGATTGGACTAATCAGTCAGAAAGCACATCTCCAATATTTTGTAGACCACAAAGGTAATGATGAAGGCATCAGACTGTTCTCTATATTTCTTCTTTCTTTTTTGTGAGGAAGATTGGCCCTGAGCTAACATCTGTTGCCAATCTTCCTCTATTTTATGTGGGATGCTGCCACAGCGTGGCTTGAGTGGTGCTAGTTCCATGCCTGGGATCCCAACCTACGAGCCCTGGGCAGCCGCAGCAGAGCACATGAACTTAACCACTATGCCACCGGGCCGGCCCCAATGTTCTTTCTATTTCTGACATGTACGGCATTACAGGAACTCAAAATCTTTACATTTCCTTGGATTTCAGCCGAGATTCAACAATGTTATATTGAAAATTAATAAGACACACAGCATATTTATTAGATAAGTTATTTCAAGGAACAGGAAACATGAAGAAAAAATTACTAAATGGATCCCTGGTGAGGAAAAGATCTGGAAACACCAGCACCTCTTCAGCATCAATAAATGTCTCTTGAACAGAAGATTAAATGATGAGGCAGCTCTGATTTTACGTCCAGCACTAACTTTCTCGGTTGTCAGATGTGTGTGGACAAACCCAGGAAAACAATGAGAAGTGTTTATTTTTCAAGATTTTACTTTGTAAGAGAGAATTGAAAACCTGGGTGATGTCTCTGTGTTTCTTTTCCAGCAATCAATATTTGACAGTTTTCGGTGTGCGCTGTATTAACTTTTCACAAGACCTTTGGCTCAGAGAATGATCAGAAACTGACTTTCAATTCCTATAAACCACACTTTTCTTTCTTGTGTTTTGATCTACAAACTGCAGGACAATCGTTGAAAGCTCATTTACATTTTAATTTCAATAAAGTATCTGAAACTCAAAGTTCTTATTTTGTTATCTGATTAAAATGGAGGCTTTAGAGAGCCTCATACGTCACACATGTGTGTGCTCATGTGCACACACACACACAGTTATTCATTAAGAACTTATAGGTGACCAAAAAGATTCTTTTGAAACTGATGTCAAAGAGTGTACTGCCTATATTCTCTTCTAGAAGACTTATTGTTTCAGGCCTAATCTTTAAGTCTTTGATCCATTTTGAGTTTATTTTTGTGAATGGTGAAAAAGAATGGTCGATTTTCATTCTTTTACATGTGGCTGTCCAGTTTTCCCAGCACCATTTGTTGAAGAGACTTTCTTTTCTCCATTGTATTATGTTAAGCGAAATAAGCCAGACAGAGAAAGACGAATGCTATATGACCCCACTTATAGGTGGAAGTTAACATATAGACATGGAGAACCGATCGGTGGTTACCAGGGAAAAGGTGGGGTGAGGGGAGGGCACAAAGGGTGAAGTGGTGTACCCACAACATTACTAACAATAATGTACAACTGAAATCTCACAAGGTTGTAATCTATCATAATCTTAATAATAAAAAAAAAGAACTTATAGGTGAGGGGTTGAAAAATCTGAAAAGCCCTTGTTCCTTCCCATCTGTAGTCCAGCCTTGACCCTGTCTCTGGAAAAGTGACTTTCCTCCCACATCACCCCGTCTCCCCCGGGACGGTCTCTGACACCCTCAGGCACTGAGGTTCTGCTGGTTGGGTCCTGCTCAGTTTCCTGATCCACCACAGGCTTCATCTCCACACTGAGCCCTGTGCTCCATGGTGAGACTCCTCTCTCAGCTCTCTCTGTCCCTGACCCAAGTGTGCATTCCTGGGAACAGAGCCAGGGAGGTGACTTGTGCAAAGCAGGAGTGGATCCTGTATTGATTTTAAACTTTGCTATGTGGAATTAATTTTGATTTTAAAAAATATTTCATTAAAGTATTATTTACCCTAATTTCTGAGATTTTTTAGGCCTCTTAGATTGTGTGATGCCCCCAGTCTTGTCCCTGTAAGTGGAAATGTGCTCCATTTGTTCATTCCCACAATGACCTACAGAGCAGAGCAATGAAGGGTGGGAGAAGTGTGTGCGTTCTGTAGGAATAAAGCAGAGCAAATGAGTTAATTGATTCTGAGCTCCCCCTACTTTATCAGTCCCTACAAGCCTGTCACAGGGATAAGTTAGTGCCACCTCTTCTGATCACAACTTAGCGGGCCCCTCTTCCTTGCTGGGCTGTCCTCTCACCCAGGAAGACCCTTGATCCTTTCTCAGGAAAATTGGGTTCCCACCTGGCTGGCTCTTCCACCAGGCATAACATGTACAGGGAATTAGGCACACAATAATTTCAGGGTAATACAAAAATGTTATAATTTCTGTAAATATATTAACCAACAGTGACTATGGTAATAATTAATATAGATCAATGAACCAGTGTGGGGTATATTCATCTTTATACCAATGCAGTGGTAAGATATAATATTTAATATGTTTTTATGGAGAAGTGGCCAAAAGTACCTAAGACTCACAAAAGTCATAACGAGGCCCTCCCTTCCCCTTCTCCAAAACACCTCGGGACCCATGACACCATTAGACACAGGCAATGGACCTTTCCCTTGGACCCACACCTTAGAAGTACCCACATATTACACACACACACACACACACACACACACACACACTATTACTTACACACAACTCATGGACTATGCTCAGTTCTTGGGGCTTTGGCTGCATCTCCTGTGTGGAGGGAGGAGGTGATGGCTCTCTGTTCCCCAGAAATGGGAACCTCAGTTCAGTTTCTTTCTCTTGGGCCCTGAGAAGAGAGGTAAAGGAGAGATTCAGATGCAGGAACTGGAGATGGACAATTGGAGATGCGTAAGTTCACATCTGTTCACAGATGAGCCTTGGCCCATTTAATGAGGGATGTATATATTTTTTGAGCAAAGAGTGGACATTTCAATGGAGCAACAGATGGCCCTGTGTTGGGGGTAAGAACGAGAAATGTGACTGCAGTCACTGAAATGCCCATTCTCTAGTAGACTGGTCAGCAGCTTGTCAGAGAGGAAAGGCCTCAGGACTCTGAGCAATAGCAGCTCCAAGGAGGTACCATGCCAGGAGTGCAGAATCGGATGTAAACCTCTACATCTGGCAGGCCCTGGAATGCCCCTTCCCTTTCTCAATCTCACCCACTTTGACCACTTTCGCCTCTGCCTCAGGGCATCACTGAGCTCCCCCAGGGGAGTGAGGGCACCCATTTGCAAGGTCATGTGTTTCCTGGGTGCACCACTCATCTGATGATACTGGTGGAAAGTGTCAGTTGGAGGGGGTTTGTACCTCTATTACTATGCCGAGTTGAAGTGAATGGTGGTGGATTGTCTTGACAGAGCAACTTCCAGACTGTCCGGCATTTTGGAATGTTGAAATAAATATTGGAGATGGGCACTAAGGCAAGCGGCATCTCCAGAATTCCCATGCCAAGTGGCAGGCAGCTGAGGGCCCAAGAACAGGAGGTTGCCTCCCAAAGAATAGCCCATAGCTGAATATGTCAGATCCACGCAGTTGTAAAGGGACCCTACCAACAGGGAGGCAATGTAACTGAAAGATGCTGAAACTGCCCAGGGAATGAACATTCCAGAGAAAGAGTTCAAAGTAACTTGAGGGTGGTGAGAAGGTATGAAAATGGTCTTTGAGGCCTAAACTGCCAAGCTCAGCACCCAATTTAAGACCACTAGTAAACCTCACCAACCAATGGAGTGTTGGCTCGGTGGATCTGTGTGTGCTAATGACTCCAAGGTGGCTGAGATGGGGAAAACAGAGAGACACCACTTGGTTTAGAGGGGTCATCACAGGTGACTTTTGACTTTCCCATGGGACAGCACAACTTAGTCATGACTCAAATGGGGAAAAAGTGAACATTCGAACGAATACTCAGTGTCTTGATCGATGGAGGAGATTACCTGTGTACATTGTTTAGGGGAACATATATCCCATTGGGAATTCCCCAGTAGCAGGAAAATTCCTTGTCATGGGCATGGATGGATCTGAGGGTCTGAATCAAGACGGGATGAAGTGTTGTGGAGTCACAGGTCTGGAGCAGTGGCCTCAACTTAAGGGACACTGGTGGCAAATGGATCCTGAGCTCAGCACGGATGTTAAACAGAAACATAAAAGCATATGAAAGTATAAAAGTCACTGGTAAAGGTAAGTGTATAGACAAACACAGAACATTGCAATACTGTAATGGTTGCGTGTAAATTACTTTTAATTCTAGATTAAAAGTCAAAGGTATTAAAAATAAGTATAAGTACCAAAGTTTGTTAACAGATATATGATATAAAAGAGATAATATAAAATGTGAGGAGGTAGAAGGAAAAGAGAAGAGCTTAGATATACAATTGAAATTCAGTTGTCATGAGATCAAATAGACTTATAACTATGATATACTTTTTGTAAGCCTCGAAGAAAATACCTAGTGCAGACTTACAAAAGAAAAAGCAATCAAAGCAAATTACTAACAACAATCAATGAATCACAATGAAAAAACGTAAGAGAGGTAAATATGGACAAAACAATGAAAAGCAGAGTTAAAACGGTGAACATAATAGTGATAGTCAGTTTTCATTATCAATATTTACTTTCAACCCTAAATTGATTAAACTCTCCAATCAAAATATATAGTGTTGCTGAATGGAAAAAAAAAAAAAAAGATTCAACCAAACGCTTTCTAGAAGAGACTCGTTCTATATTTAAGAACACACACACGATGAAAATGAAGGGATGGAGAAAGATATCCCATACCAGTAGCAACCAAAAGAGAGCAGGGTTGGCAATACGTATTTCAGATAAAATAGACTTTAGTCAATAACTGTCAAAAAAGACAAAGAAGGTCATCATATACTGATAAAAGGGTCGATTCATTAGGAAGTTATAGCAATCATATATACTTAACGCACTCAACATCAGGACATCTAACTATATCGTGCAAACATAGCCAAAACTGAAGAGTGAAATAGATAGCCATACAAGAATAGTATGAGACTTTAATATTCTACTCTGAATTATGGATAGAACATCCAGACAGAAAATCATAGAAAGTCTGTGTACTTGAACAACAGTAAAGCTCAAACAGACCTATTAGACGTTACAGAACATTCCACCCAACAGCAATAGAATATGTATTCTCCTCAAGTGCACAGGGACTGTTTTCCAGGAGTGATCATATGTTAGGTCAAAAAACAAGTCTTAACAATTTAAGACAACTGAAATCATACCACGTATCTTTTCCCACCATAGTGGAATAAAACTAGAAATCAATAACAGAGGTGTGAAATAACAGGACACATATATTGGTCTCTACCTGTGGATTCCGGCACAGAGATCCTAAGACCCTATAATTTCCTTATGTTAAGAGCACTAGGAGCTTAAATGGCTTGAACGTTCCTATTGTTTTCTGTCTTTAATCTAAGGTCTGAGGGCTCATGGGAGATGCTCTAAGGTTGTCCTTGGAGAATTTGAATGGACTGAAGAAACCAACCCAAATCTTCACCACATTTGAACCTTAGCAAAGCATGGATTGAACATTTTATTCCATTCTCAGTGGGTTGGCCTGGATAAGAGCAAGACCATTTTTTTAAAGATCCTGTAACCCCTCCCTTCCAGACAAATGCCTTAGTGTTGGTTTAAATCTCATTTATGTTACTAAAGTGGATTTAATTTTAACATGTTCCTCTTTTCTCACTTCTTTTTATTTTGGGGAGAAAGATTGGCCCTGAGCTAACACCTGTTACCAATCTGCCTCTTTTTTGCTTGAAGAAGATTGGCCCTGTGCTAACATCTGTGCCAATCTTCCTCCATTTTTATGTGGGATGCCACCACAGCATGGCTTGACAAGTGGTGCTAGGTCTGCACCCAGGATTCAAACCTGTAAACCCTGGGCCACCCAAGAGCATGAACTTAACCACTACGCCACTGGATCGGCCCCTGTTGATGGTTCTCTTTTGAATTTGGATTCTGGACTCCATCTTCTCTTCAATTCTATTGCCACTTCATCATCTCTGACCTGGACTTGCCCAGGAACCCTTTCCCTCATCGATTCTCCATTGACGGGGTTCCCAGTGATTCTTTCAATCATGGTCATCCATTCATAAACCTCTTATTGAACACACATTTCGTGTCAGGCACTCCTCTTGGCACTGGAGATACATCAGTGCAGAAAACAACAAATATTCCTGTTCTAATAAAGATTATATTCTAGTGAGGGAAGAGAAATAACAAACCAAATAAAGCAGTAAAATATAAAGTATGTTAGAAGGTGATAAATATCATAGAGAAAAACAAAGGCAGGAGGTAGAGTGGGGCTGCAGTCTTAATTAGGATGTACAGGAAAGCACTCACTGAAGAGGTAATATCTCAGCCCAAATCTGATGGAGGTGAGGGAGAGAACATGAGGCCTCTGGGAGATGAACATCCCAGGTGGAGGGACCCTCAGGATCTGGTCACAGGGCTCTCTTTAGATTTAACATAAATATGTTGTCTTAAGCTATTCTAGGGACCAATATTCCAGGAGACAACAAATTAAGGGGAAGGTTCTGTTAGCCAACATATGAGACATGCTCCACGGCTGTGGTTCCCAAATTAGCAAGCATCAGAATTCCCTAGAGGTCTTGATGAAACGGAGATCATTGGGCCCACCTCTTGAGTTTCTCATCAGTAGATCTGAAGTCAAGTCCAAGAAGCTGCATTTCAGCCAAGTTCCCAGGTGATGCTGTTGTTGCTGGTACGGGGAACGTATTCATATTTTGAGAAGCACTGCTCTATGCCAACCTGTGGATCTCCCCAAGATCTGCCCTGGGAGTCTTAGGGTTTGGTTCCATGGACGAGGCTGGCGCTTGAGCAATCCAAATGGACTAAAGAAACCACTCCTACTTATCAACATATGTGAACCTCAGAAAGCATAGACAGAACATTCTCTTCCATTCTGAGCGTGTTTGTCTGGCTGAGGGGGAAACCATTTTATTAAAGACCCTTCATCCCTCCCTTCCAAACAAGTGCCTTAGTTTTGGCTTAAATCTCATTTATTTTACTAAACTGCATCTAATTTTAACAAGGTCACCTCTTTTTGCTTGCTTTAACTCTTCTCCACTCTGTGCATCTTGAAAACAGAACAGCAAGCTTGATAGTTTTATCCCTTTCCTTGTTGCCCTGAGCAAGCACAGTTCATGTGCTCGATCAATGGTAAATTAACAGAATCAAATTGCAGACTCATTAGTTCTGCTGGGAGAGATGGAGAAGTTGTATTTTCTAACTGGAATTGTTATTCTCTGTCATCTACTACTCATTTTTCCCAGAGATTCAATGAAAACTGGGGCTCTGATCTCTGCTCCTCCTTTCCAGGGAAGGGAGACAAAAGAGGAATGGAATAAGGAATCCCTAAAGACAATTTGAGAGAAGACTCCAGCACGTGGTTTCAAGGAACGCAGGCATTGGGGTGGAAGAAACTGGCTTGAGCACCTCCAAATAGCTTCAGTCAACTTGACATCTCGCCTTCTCAGAGGCAGTGATCACTGATCTTGGCTGATGTCCAGAGAAGTCTGACACTGCTTATGGTGCCCTTGGCAGTGGGCTGTGTTCCATAAACAAGGACATCATCTGGAGGAGGTTAGATCAACCTCCATGAATGTCCCCACGTCCTTGGTCCCAACATAGTAGGAGTTTACTGCCATGTGAGCATCTGTACTGAGCTTTTTCCTCTACCGCGGTTCTAGCAAAACATGAGACAATACCATTAAAGGGCCAGCAGGGTCTAGTCTTCAGGATGCCAGGGCCTGAGTACATATTCATTCTACCTCTAACCCCTAACCCCCATCCAGACTGAGTGTTCCTCCTCTGCTTGTGGCCGGAAGCTTGTTGACAACAGACACTGTTGTCAGGAGGCCAGAACCTTCACCAGACAGGCTTGGGGGAATTCACTCTAGGATTGAAAGCAGACATGCCTGGGTCAGAATCCTGATTGTGCCACTGCCTTCATATACAATGCTGGACAAGTCATTTGTCCTCACTGATACTTATCGGTTGTGAGGGTCAATGGAAAAAATCTGTGGCAAAGTTCCCAACTCTGTGCATGGCCACTGGAGCTGTTGGTTTCTTTGCTTTTTCTCCGTTTGCTATTCCTCCCAGGTAGATGGCTCTCAAGGATGCCAGAACAGAACTAAACATATATTAGATGGTATTTTTTATTTTAACACGGCAATCATTGATTTGTACACCTCTGATTCATCAACCACCTCCAGATTGCTCAGGCAAGCCCACTTTCAGACAAAGCAGATTCACCGAGTAACTCTGCTAAGCTGTGCCTACAAGTTAGTTGAGGTTTCTACATGCAACCTGATGCACAGATGGTGCATGATAACTAAGAGTAGGACAATAAGGAAATCTTCCTGCCCTTTGGGAAAGCACCCATCCTTCACTACTGCAATTATGGAGCTGTGCTTGAGATTTCACCCAATTATTCTTGAGCTTCAGTCTTTGTTCTTGCTGGTCTCTCTCCTGACTCCAATGCCATCGCCATTCATGGGTCTCAGCTGAGCACTGGGTTTATCAGATTCTCTCCTTCTTTGTGGAAACTTAACATTTATCCACCAGCACTTTGAGATGCCAAGGGATCCCTTAGGTTTATAGCCTCTAGTTGTTGAGTTTCCTTGGCTTTATAAAAATGTTAATTTTTATTTGGAGCACCGATTGATGTTTCAGGGCACCTCAGAGCTTGATTATATGAACATTGGCTTAGAGGTTAGATACAAAACTGGCGTGTGTTTGAGAACATGACAACCATAACTGGAGAAAAATATGGTCTGCACTTCTACTGCATAAAAACGTCCTGTCTCTGGAACATTTTATCAGTGGCTAGCACAGAGCCTTCTATTAGAATCCAACCATTTATCAGTTAAATTTATCATGTGAGCTGGCCTTCATGTTGTCCACAAAATATTTGGAGAGAATCATCATTTCTAATATTAGCTACAGCCAGCATTTACTATCTTACTAACTATGATGCACGCCTCTAGATGCTAATCTTTTGGTCATCTGACCACTCAACGGGTAGGTGGGCGTTCATCTCTAATGATGAGAAAAATGGAGGAACAGCACACTGGCAGTCAGACAAACAAAAAAGACCACCCCAACTTTTATATTAGGATTGGTGATTAATAGTACCTGGAACTGAAAAATTTGACTACACCCTGCTGCAGAGGAAGTGATTTCTAACCTGATGTGAGTTCACTCACCCATCATGCAGCAAGCCAATCTCTGACACTGGGTGTAGTGGAAGAAAGTAGGAATTTTATTGCAAACTGCTGAGCAAAGAGAATGGGCAGCTAATGCTGTAATCCTGAACTCCCCAAAAAGCTACAAGCAAGGGTTTTTATTTGGGGTTTTAGATAGAGGAGGGCGAGCCTGTGGCCTTGGAGGCTGAAGTTCTAAGTGTTCTCTGCACAGGCATGACTGTTCTATGTGTTGCACGTGGTGGATTTTTAGTCTTTGACATCTAAGGTTTACAACTGGTCATTTTAGCTTCTCAGTGGTCCTGCAAGACACTTAATCAGACAGGGGGCTGTCAGTAAGTTCCTTTCTTACCAGTGGTCCTCCCGCTGTTCTGCAAGGCAAGCTCAGAAACTTTGGTTATTTTGTTTCCCATGTTAACCTTCTGGGTACCAGGCACAGTTTCACCCTAATCCAGGGAAATCTTAACTCCTTCATCTTCAGTTTCAGAAGCAGACAGTCTGTTCCAAGACCTAGTCGCAAGCAAATGCAGAAAGGATGTAGAATCAATGAATCTTCAAGCAGAAGCCAACACAATTTTACTAACAAGATTTCAGTGTAGATCTCCCTAAACTTTTTAACTCACCACACAAGTTTGATCTTGTAAATCCACTCGGTGGAAATCACCAATGTCACCTCTACCTTCAAAGTGGCTTTCCTCACCCAATGTTGCTTGGTTTGGCAACATCCTGTCCCATGTCTTCCCAGGAACTGCCAAAGTCTTGAAAGGGAAAAGTGGTGCAAAGTGCTGTGTTCATTTCTTTGTAGCTCCCCTTTTTCTAGAATCTTGACTGTTCAAGTTCATACTGCCTTAGTTGCTCACCAACACTTTCAAACATCTGATGTTTGTATTTCATCTAGATGTTCTACTTGTTCTTGGAGGAAGTGTTGGTCTCATACAAGCTAAAGTCTGTAGGACTTTTATAATCTGGCACTTGATGTCTGTCATAATTTTTGGAATTTTCTCATGAATTACCACTTCAAATATTTATTATCCCATTATTTTACTTATTCCTTTTGTGGATTGTAATTATTAATATGTTAGACCTTTTAAATTTATTTTGGAGCAAGGAGTGGCCCAATGAGCTCAACCCATGGGATTGGCATATAATAGGAAGTGTCCAGTGAGATTTTCTTAAACTGAGCGCAACAAGAAGGTTTAAACCACTAGGTGGCACCATTTCATGTGGAATCTGGAATCTCGCTGAACACCTGCAATATACCATTGGCCAGTAAGTTCCTTTCCTGGATGCAATGGTCAAAGAGACTGAAACAAACGAAAATTTCACTGAAATTTCTACTAGTCCAGAACAAGTGACCAGCTCTTCTCTTCTTTGCAAAAGAGGGCTCTGTATGATCATGTCAAGGGTATTCAGTGACTGTCTTTTCAGATTTCACACCCACGGAGCAGGAGATGAGGAATTGATTGCAACATGGCTGACAAAATCATGAGACACAAAAGAGCAGAGCCCAAGTTAAGGGTTGATCATTGAGGGTGGAGGTAATAGAGGGGGCAAATGATCATGGTGGTGGTGTGTGGAAGGAACCGTAGGAAGATTTGGAGGATGAAGCTAGAGAGGAAGTGAAGTGTGACTTCACTCAAAGTGCCTTATTTGGAGAGGAATGAGACTGTCTGGATTTGTGGTTCCTGTTAAAGGGATAATTGGAATCAGGCACAGAGCTGTGTATTTTACATATATTATTATTATTATTATTATTATTATTATTATTATTATTATTATTTTGAGGAAGACAAGCCCTGAGCTAACATCTGTGCCCGTCTTCCTCTACTTTACATGTGGGACGCCTACCACAGCATGGCGTGCCAAGTGGTGCCATGTCCGCACCCGGGATCCGAAATGGCGAACCCCAGGCTGCTGAAGCAGAACGTGTGAACTTAACTGCTGTGCCACTGGGCGGGCCCCTACATATATATTATTAATTCGTATGATTTTCTTGTAAAGAAAGAGCAGTCTCCATCTACTGAGTATCAGAAAGATTAAATTAATCTCGTGAGCTGACATTGTCCGTATAGCACAGAGTTGGAAGATGAGATTCACATTTCAAAACCTTGGTCTTACCAATCGGTATGCCTGCCCCTTCCCCATGGATGTTGGGATGGTGTCAGGACACCAAGTAGTGGGGTCCTACAGATGACACATTGAAACTAGAACATGCAACGCTGGAATTTTTGTTCTCTTTTAAACAGTCCTGGACTATTTCCCTGCTGTTGCTATAATTCCTTTCCCTGGAATTACATTTATCTTAGTCACTACCAGCAAATATAGGAAATTAGGGTTTCTCAGTACAGAATAAATGTCAAAAAGAGATTTGTAGGGAGTTATATTGCTTTAAAAAGTTATTTCCAATTGCCACCACAAGCCTATGATCATCCTGGTTATCTGACAGTCAAACCACCTGACCACAATGGAAATCGAATACATCATCTGAGACTGGACCAAAAACAGAGACTGAGCATGAGTTTAATCTCTCCCCATCTTCCTTTAAAATTCCCCCAAATAACCAAAATATTATTCAAACAACAGAAGAAGAACAAAGCAATAAACTCAACAGTGTGACAGAAAAAAGAAAATGGCAGCCTTGGATTAGAAGTGTTAAAGACTTTCTGGTAGATAGAGAGCACAACGAATGAAATCTACTGAGAAATAAAACCAAAGTCCAAGCACGTGCTGGAGAAAAGTCCTTTAGAGAGAGGAACATTTTGTACAAAAGGGGAATTGAGGTTCAAGGAAAGACTTGAATAATTGTTAAAGCTGAAAATAGGAAAAGATGAGAGTAGAAACACATAACCACAACCGGATAGCTACCTCGCCCCAGTTCCCTCTGTCTTTGCTCAATATGTGGTGTTTCACCATAGAAAACAGAAGTAAAAAGCCATAGAACTGATTTTCTTTAGGGACATTAAGTGCCAATGTCAGCTGATAAGGCTGAAATGATACAATATGAAAATATTATGTAGTGTCAATCATCAAATAAGCCATAGATTAGCGAACTTTTCGAAGTATTTATAATGGTGCTGATGACATGCTTTTGGAGATGTCAGAGTATTTGTTCAGAAAATGTAAAACCTGGAAATCTTACACTTTGTTGACACTCGAACTTTTTCTCTTAGTGGCAGTCAATGTGACCCACAGCACTATTTTGATGGGGCTTCTATTTTCCGTTTATAATTCTGCAAGTTACTCATTTTCATTCATATAATCATTTTAGTTATAAATAGTCTTTTGTAGTGTCTATCAGTTAGTGTCCAATTAAGGAAATAGAAAACATTCTAGGTATATTGAACAGGGAGAATTTTTTTTATTTTTTATTGTTTATTTATTTCAGCTTTATTATGGTATAAATGACATATAATGTTGTGTAAGTTTAAGGTGTACAACACAATATTCACTACATGTATATATTGCAAAATTATTACAAAAGAGTTAGTTAAAATCCCCATCATCTCACATAATTACCCCTGTTTTTGTAGTGAGAACATTTAAGATTTGTTGTCTTAGCAACTTTCAAGTATATATACTATGGTCACCATGTTGTACATTAGATCCCCAGAACTTATTCATTTTATACCCAGAAGTTTGTGCCCTTCGACCAACATTTCCCCATTTCCCCAACCCCCTACCCCATGGCAACTACCATCCTACTGTTGAACAGGAAGAATTTCATCCAGAAATTCGTAATAAAGGCATATGAAGGGGTGGAGAAACAAACAAAAGAAAGGAAATAAAAAGGATGCTCATTGATTAAAAATAGCAGAAAGATATTGCTGCCTCTAGACCTGGAAAAGAAAAAGAAAAATGGTGTTGCTCAGAAGCCGTGACTGCTGGGAAGCTGAGGCTGCTGCTGTTGGAACTGAGCTGCCTGAGCAAGAACCCAGGAGTCCGTTCATGAGGCACCATGGCAGACACAACCGCTGTGGGCTGTTGTGGGCACTATACACACTGCCGTGCAACCACTGCAAGAGATGATGTCAAAGGCTGAGAATCATGACTTTTGCCCTCTTCCCACCTTCAAACTCCCATTGGAGAACCTAACAAGAGGCAACTGGCAACAGAGACTGGAATATAAAACCCACAAGCCTTCAGTTCTAGCAATAAAGAGATGAGTATGACAAAGCAACTCTGGATCCAAGACAATATAGACCTTAACCGGCACAGAGATTGTAATCCACAGAGTGTTATAGAGTGTCTTGTAATAATAAGAGTGTTCTTGTCATTTCAGCCAGTTGGAGGCCATTTGTCTGATCCTTAGAGGAGATAGTAGCTGGTAGTTTGCTGCCCATGACATGATAAACAAATTTAAACAACTTGATAAATAAATAGTCTTGAAAATCCTACAGTGACTGTTAGCTCATCAGCTTCCTCGTCCATCTCTCAAGTCCTGAGCTTATTTGGCCTCCTTCAAGCAGTTCTTGTGGAATCCATCAAAAGAAACCTGTTGTTGATGCCACAGGGCAACTACTTTCCTCCCTAGGCCATCTGTAGTTGTAGAAATCTGTTTATTTTCACCGTCCTAAGTAGCACCTGACTGCCACTTACTTATGTGTTTGCAGAGGACTCAGACTCCCCCTGAGTGGAAGGTATGCTTGATGAGGTTGTGAATTGCTGTCCTCAAGTGTGTTGCTCACATGTGGGGCTGACTTACAAGGAGGAGCATGTACCTCAAGGGTGCTCCAGCATCCCGGACTGACTGTGAGGATGGTCAAGAAGAGTGGTTAGGATGTGGCCTTCCTTTCTGCCAGACATTCTCACTCTGGAACTGCTTTATGTAAAATCAGTTCCCCAGGAAGAACACACGTATTCACAAGAGCCTCACCTTGGTCTGGTAGCCTTGACTCCAGCTGAAAAGGAGTTCAGGATGAAAGGAGATTCTTGACATTCCGGGTTTCTTCTAGTGTGGAAGGAAATTGCTGGAGTGGGATCTGGACATCTCATGGGCCCATGACAATTTCATATGGACAGAGCCCCACAGTCATTCGAATGCACCCTGATGGTCATTGTGACACTGAGAGGGTTTTATGTCATGCTAGACCTCTTCATTGTAGTTTCTTAGTCCTTGCCTTTCTACTAGATTTGTGCATGACTGTGCAGAACTCTGATTTGGGTAGGATATATGATCGTAATTTGCTGTTTGCATGCCTGTTGGAAAATTTGTCCCATAAAATGAGACCTTTGGCCAAAGTCACTGTTGAGTAGATTTTCTCCAAAGAGACTGTAGGCTAAAGTTAATGGAGTAGCATGTCAACAATAAGAGAATCTGGGTAAAGGTGTACAGGTCTTCCTCTAACCACACACAGGTATATGGTAAAAGCATGTGTGGATGTTATGATCTAGAAGTGATCCCTGAAAAATTTTCACTAGTGTATACATCATTGCAATGTTTCTGTAAGCTTGAAGTTATTTCTAAATACAAAGTTAAAAATTGTATTCCCGAGACAAAATGTATTGTGATGAACAGAGCTTCTGCCTCCTTAGGCCATCTAGAGAGTGTACATGATAGAGCTGTGTCATGGGAGTACCCATTGGTGGGAAATGAAGTCAGTTTACATGTGGATGAAGGCTCGTCAAACTCTAGGTTGTGTCTCACATGGTATCTGGACTGGATTCCCAGCATTATGAGGGGCACAAATAGGACAGTGCACACAATGAGAAACTGTTATGGAAAATTCAGGAGCAAATCAAGCATTTCTGATATTTTTCTTCCTTCTTCTTCCTAGGTTATGACACAGAAAAGAGATTTAGATTAGACTTCTAAGATTTAGACATCAGAGGACCATCACTTCCCGGCAAGAGTGGGCGAACGAGGTGTGGGGAAGAATCTCTGATGCCCAGTGGCCTTTTCCATATTGTGGGTCTCCCTTTGCAGCTCAGAGCTTGTGGCAAACGGTGAGCAGGCATTAGGTGTCCAGGGTTTCTGGCAGGTGGTCTTTGGGAATAGTAAGTAGTGTACATCAGCTCGCATGTTGCCTTGATGAACCTCAGGGCTTAAAGCTTGTAGGCTCAATCTTGCACAATGGCAAGGGAGAAGTAGTAAATGGCTTTAAGGAGTTTGTAGCATAATGTACATTGTGTTTTTGTACCAGCGAAGATGCCTACAACTTTGGATAAAGACCCAACATAAATATATATAAATTTTTGATATTCTTAAACATACGATGTAAAATGTTATTGTTAACTGTGTCTCTTAATGAGAAAAAAGAGGTCCTTATTTGATTTTATATATACATGGAAAATTTGTTGCTAAAATTAAGCAATTTTATCCATGGCTTTTATCGCTACATATGCAGATGAGAAAACAATGAGTATGCGATGTCCTACTCTATTCTTTGTATATATATTCTATATATATATACTCTAAATGTCACTCTATTCTTTGAATTCCTTTGAGCTATAGACTAAATGTCATTGTAATTTATCACTCAAAATTATTATTATTTTTTAATATTTTGACTTCTGTATAGAAGGACTTTTTAAATTATTTATTTATTTGGAAGATTAGCCCTGAGCTAACATCTGATGCCAATCCTCCTGTTTTTTCTGAGGAAGACTGGCCCTGAGCTAACATCCACACCCATCTTCCTCTACTTTATATGTGGGATGTCTGCCACAGCATGGCTTGCCAAGCAGTGCCATGTCTGCACCTGGGATGCGAACCGGCAAACCCCAGGCCGTCGAACAGACCATGCGAACTTAACCGCTGTGCCACCGGGCCAGCTCTCAAAATTATTTTTAACAATCTATCAGCCCCAGCTAAATTAGGTTGCCCTTTGGTATTATAAGAGCAAGAAATTTGAAATCACTTTCTATAGAAAAAATTTTGTGTACCACAATATACTTTGGGGTTTTTTTGAAGCCTGGAGATTTGTACCTGCAGAGTTAATGCTCCATATGGAGATTTGGATGTATGACAGGATGGCTTCTGTCTTTGGTAAATTGGACAGGAGGGATTATGAAAGTAGAGGTGGGAAGGGAGAGTCACTCTGACCACACACAGGTATATGGTGAAAGTATGTGTGGATGTTATGATCTAGAAATGATCCCTGAAAAATTTTCACCCCCTGGTATATGTCGATCAGTTTGAAGTCCAAAGCCCTAGAGAAATCCTAGGATTACAACCTGAGCCAGAAGGAACATGTGTGACCAGCACATCCTGTTGAGGACAGGAGTCCAGGGACCCCATGTCCCTTGGAGATAAATAGTACCTATCATCACCCACGACCCATCTATACCCTGAGTTCCAATATTCAGTATTTAGGATTTTAAATCACAGTAATAGTCACTTAGATGTAATCCAAAAACTATAAATTAAGTGATTGAAATGTAATTACCTCATTTTAACTGGGAGAACTTCCAGTGGAACAAGAGCCAATTCTGAAGCACACTTTGTTAGCATTTAGGATAAGTAAACATTCCTCATTAATAGAGTCAATTTATTCAATTTGGTATTTGACTTTGGGAATGAGGTATTTATTTTATTTGACTTATTACATCTTTCATTTTTTTTACATAAGTGTAATAGCTGACATTTACTGCTGGACCCTGTGCTGAGCATTTTTTCTGTATTAATTCATTTCTCCTAAGACAAATCTTATGATGTATGCACTATTATTATCACTCTTATTTTACGGATGAAGAAACTGAGGCTGAGAGGGTCAGCACCTTGCTGATGTCCCTATAAGTAGAAAAGTGCCAGAGCTGAGCTTGAACCCAGGTAGTCTGGCCCTAAAGTTGGGCTCTTCCCCACTGCTCAATAAATGAATACATTCTAACTTTGACAGATCCAAACAGCAATTCAGAACTGAAAACAGAGTGTAAAACTGCCCAGTTATGATTCTGCTGTGGGCTGTGGTAAATTTGTGGAATCATTGGAGTTTGTTGACTTCTTTAAACTTTCTAATATTTCCCTCAGGATCTAGGTGTGTGCCCCCATTTCTTGAGATTCCCTTTTATATCTGTGAGTAGTGTCATGACTTTATCCTTAAGTATTTGCAGGTTTCCATTTATGTATATTTCAATATATTACATTGCTTCTATTGTTCCTATTGCCAGTGGATTATTTTTTCTATTACGTCACGTACTGGTAACAGAAGGTTTTTAGGAGAGTGATTGAGGTTTATACACTGATCTTACATTCAGCTACATGATCAACATTTATCAGTTATAATGGTTTTTTTCAGTAGATTACCTTAAATTTCCCTGATAGTTGATCTATCATCTATATATAGTGACCAATTCATTGATTCATTTTATTCATCTGATTTTTTTTCTTGTTTGAAGAGTTTGTTTTTTACAAGATGTTTCTGTTCATTTTTTTAAAATAGTTTTTATTGTTTTAAAGCAGTTTTAGGTTCACAGGAAGATTGAACAGGGAGTGCAGAGTTCCAGTACACCCCTTACCTCTGTACATGCACAGCTTCCCCCGCTGTCAACATCCCACACCTGATGGTGCATTTGTTACAACTGGTGAACCTACGCTGACACAACATAATCACCCAGTCATTAGTTACAGTAGAGCTTACTCTTATGTGGTACACTCTATGGGTTTTGATAGATGCATGATGACATGTATCCAGCATAGTATCATATAGAAGAGTGTCACTAAACTGAAAATTGTCTTCTCCTTATTCATCCCTCTCTCCTCCCTGACTCATGGAAACCACTGATCTTGTGACTGTCTCTATAAATTTGCCTTTTCCAGGATCTCATATATTGGAATCATAAAGTACGTAGCTTTTCAGGTTGGCTTCTTTCACTTAGTAATATGCATTTAAGTTTCCTCCATGTCTTTTCAAGGCTTACAGCTCATGTTTTTCAGAGCTGTATTCCACTGAATTTTAGAGCTATATATCATTATGTGGATATACGACAGTTTCTTTATCTATTCACCTAGTGAAGGATGTCTTGATTGCTTCAAAGTTTTGGCAGTTATCAGTAAGGTTGCCATAAACATCATGTGCAGGTTTTTTGTGGACATAAGGTTTCAACTCTTTGGGGTAAATACCGAGGAAAGCAGTCGCTGAAACTTATGATAAGTGTATGTTTAGTTTTGTAGGAGACTGTCAAACGGTCTTCCAGAGTGGCTGTACGATTTTCACTCCCACCAGCAATGAGTGAGAGTTCTTGCTGCTCCACATCCTCACCAGCATTTCATATCATCACAAATGATCTTTTTAAAAAAAAATTAAAAAAAAGAATTGAAGAGAAACAGATGAAGGATCTAGGATGAGGAGTCATCAACTAGAAGAATTCAGTTGAGTCAAAAACTGAGATGCAAGCAGCTGAAACGGAATTTAACTGTCAATCTCCATTCCATCTGACACGTCACCAGTACCAGGCATCCCAAATGAACGGATCCCTTTGCTTCTTTACATTCACGTACCGTCAATGCCTGAGCTCGACCTACATGCCTCCAAACTAAGCAAGTTTGAGCAAGTTTCTTACTTTCTGCAAGTTAGTTGGCTCAACTTTTAAAATGGGAAATATAATAGCTCATAGAAGCTGGCAGAGAACTCAGCTAACCCCACCCCCCATCCTGACAGAGGCCTTCCCTCTCTGCCAAGCTGGTGACCAGTCTACTAGAGAATAGGCATTTCAGTGACTGCAGTCATATTTCTCCTTCCTACTCCCCAACACAGGGCCGTCTGTTGCTCCATCAAAATGTCCACTCTTTGCTCAAAAAATATATACACCCCTCATTAAATGGGTCAAGGCTCATCTGTGAACAGATGTGAACTTACGCATCTCCAATTGTCCATCTCCAGTTCCTGCATCTGAATCTCTTCCTTTTCCTCTCTTCTCAGGGCCCAAGAGAAAGAAACTGAACTGAGGTTCCCATTTCTGGGGAACAGAGAGCCATCATCTCCTCCCTCCACAGAGGAGATGCAGCCAAAGCCCCAAGAACTGAGCATAGTCCATGAGTTCTATGTAAGTAATAGTGTGTGTGTGTGTGTGTGTAATATGTGGGTACTTCTAAGGTGTGGGTCCAAGGGAAAGGTCCATTTGCCTGTGTCTAATGGTGTCATGGGTCCCGAGGTGTTTTGGAGAAGGGGAATGGAGGGCCTCATTATGACTTTTGTGAGTCTTAGGTACTTTTGGCCACTTCTCCATAAAAACATATTAAATATTATATCTTACCACTGCCTTGGTATAAAGATGAATACACCCCACACTGGTTTATTGGTATATATTAATTATTACCATAGTCACTGTTAGTTAATATATTTACAGAAATTATGACATTTTTGTGTTACCCTGAAACTATTGTGTGCCTAATTCCCTGTACATGTTATGCCTGGTGGAAGAGCCAGCCAGGTGGGAGCCCAATTTTCCTGAGAAAGGGTCAGGGGTCTTCCTGGGTGAGAGGACAGCCTGGGAAGGAAGAGGGACCTGCTGAGGTAGAAGCACAAAGGTGGCACCAGCTTATCCCTGGTGACGGGATTGTGGGCACTGATAAAGTAAGCAGACGTCAAAATCAATGACAACCCACTTGCTCTTTTTTATTCCTGCAGAACACACACACTTCCCCCACCCTTCATTGCTGTGTAGGTCATTGTGGGAATGAGCAAATGGACCACATTGCCACTTGCAGGGACAGGACTAGGGGGCATCGCACAATCTAAGAGGCCTCAAGAATCTCAGTAATTAGGGTAAATAATGTTTTAATAAAATATTTTTTTAAATCAAAATTAATGCCATATAGCAAACTTCAAAATCAAGACAGGATCCACTCCTGCTTTGCACAAGTCACCTCCCTGGCTGGCTCTGTTCCCGGCCCTGCAATCTTGTGTCGGGGACAGAGAGAGCTGAGAGAAGAGCCTCGCCATGGAGCACAGGGCTCAGAGTGGAGGTGAAGCCTGAGGTGGATCAGGAACCTGAGCAGGACCCAACCAGCAGAACTTCAGTGCCTGAGGGTGTCAGAGACAGTCCCGGGGGAGACGGGGTGATGTGGGAGGAAAGGCACTTTTCCAGAGACAGGGTCAAGGCTGGGATACAGAAGGGAAGAAACAAGGGCTTTTGAGATTCTTCAATCCCTCACCCATAAGTTCTTAATCAATAATTGTGTGTGTGCTCATGAGCACACAGATGTGTGATATATGAGGCTCTCTGAACCCTCCATTTTAATCAGATAACAAGAAAAGAACGTTGAGTTTGCAGATACTTTATTGAAATGGAAATGTAAATGAAGTTTCAACAATTGTCCTGGACTTGTCGATCAAAAGAGAAAAAAGAGAGTCTCTCCTGGTGGCACAGAAGTTAAGTTTGCACATTCTGCTTCAGGGGCCCGGGGTTCACAGCTTCGGATCCCGGGTGCAGACATGGCACTGCTTGTCAAGCCATGCTGTGGCAGGGTCCCACATATAAAGTAGAGGAAGATGGGCATGGATGTTAGCTCAGGGCCAGTCTTCCTCAGCAAAAAGAGCAGGATTGTCTGCAGATGTTAGCTGAGGGCTAATCTTCCTCAAAAAAAAAAAAAAAAGACAAAAAAAGAAAGAAAAGTTGTGGTTTATAGGAATTGACAGTCAGTTTCTGACATCCCCGGAGCCAAAGGTCTTGTGGAAAGTCAATACAGAGCACACCGAAAACTGTCAAATTTTGATTGCTGGAAAAGAAACACTGAGACATCACCTGGGTTTTCAATTCTCTCTTACAAAGTAAGATCTTGAAAACCAAACGCTTCTTCTCGTTGTTTTCCTGGGTTTCTGCACACGCATCTGACATCCAAGAAAGTTAGTGCTGGCCGTAAAATCAGAGCTGCCTCGTCATTTAATCTTCTGTTCAAGAGACATTTATCGATGCTAAAGAGGTGTTGGTGTTTCCAGATCTTTTCCCCACAAGGGACCCCTTTAGTAATTTTTTCTTCATGTTTCCTGTTCTTTGAAATAACTTATCCAATAAGTATGTTGTGTGTATTATCAGTTTTCAATATAGCATTGTTGAATCTCAGCTCAAATCCAAGGAAATGTAAACATTTTGAGTTCCTGTATTGCCTTACATGTCAGAAATAGAAAGAACATTGAAGCCCGCCTGGTGGCATAGTGGTTAAGTTCACACACTCTGCTTTGGCTGCCCAGGGGTCACAGGTTGGGATCCCAGGCTCAGACTCAGCACCACTCAAGCCATGCTGTGGCAGCATGCCACACAAAATAGAGGAAGATTGGCATAGACGTTTTCTCAGTGACAATCTTCCTCAGGCAAAATGAGGAAAATTGGCAACAGATGTTAGCTCAGGGCCAATCTTCCTCACAAAAAAAGAAAAAATATATACAGAACAGTCTGCTGCCTCCACCATTACCTTTGTGGTCTACAAAATATTGGAGATATGCTTTCCGAGTGCTTAGTTCAATCTAGGTTTTTGAGGCAAACAATCCCATCTTCCTTAATTGCAGGAATTGTTTACTTGTTAAAATTTTAGTTATGAGAAATACACATAATATTAAATTGACCATTTTCATCCCTGGAAGCCACTATTCTACCTTCTGTTTCTATGAGATTTGTTACTCAAGAAATCTGATATGAGTGAAGTCATGCAATATTTGTCCTTTTGTAACAGGCTTATTTCATTTGTTACAATGGCCTCAAGTTTCATCCGTGCTGTACACTGTGTCAGAATCTCCTCAGTGATGTACACATTTATCTTTATACTTGTGGCAATATTTCTATGTTGTCTACTCTAGAATGTTTTTTGTGTTCTTTTTTCTTTCTTTCTTTCTTTCTTTCTTTCCTTGTTTTTTTGGTGAGGAAGACTGGCCCCAAGCTAACATATGTTGACAATCTTCCTCATTTGCTTGAAGAAGATTGTCCCAGAGCTAACATTTGTGCCAATCCTCTCCCATGTGGTATGTGGGACGTCAGTATAACAAGACCTGATAAGCAGTGTGTAGGTCCGCTCCTGGGATCCGAACTGGAAACCCAAGCGACCTAAGCAGAGCCGGCAAAATTAACCACTATGCCACTGGGCCAGCCACAACTCTAGGATGTTTTCATTGGTACATTAAGATAGGGAATAAATGCTAGGAAAAAACCAAACGATATCTATTATAATTAGAAAGAATTACTCATTGATAAATTACTGATTTTTGTTTTAAACATTTCTATCACCCATTGTGGATTCACGCCCATGATATGCACCTGTCATTCATGGGGTCTTTAATTAATGGTCAAAGAACCCAATCCCGTGTGCTAAGAAAATCTGGTTGCTTGAAAGTGCATTTTGAAATCTCATCATAATATGTATGGAATCTTCCTCAAATGGAATTTTCTTGATTCTGTCGAAAAACTCTTAAGAAAGTTTTATTACTTGTTTGTATGAAGAAAGGGATCATTTTTGCTGTTCACTCCTACAAGTGAGGGATTCTTGAGAATCAGATGTTTTTAACTTGATAGAAAATGTGTGTGTGCATGTGCATGTGTGGTATGTGTGTATTTTTGTGCGTGTGTGTGTGTGTGTGCGTGTATACTGGAAAGCTGAGGAGTAGCTAAGACTTTGCCAGGGTATTGTTTCCCTCTTTCACCATTTTTATTTATCATTCACTAAAGATTCCACAAAGTGAAAGGAGAATCAGCCCTGGGGCCCCAATGGGTGTCTTGACATCACAATATTCACCCTCACTGACAATTAAATTCACAGAAATAAAATAAGGCATGTTCATCGTTGCTTTGGAATAATTAGTGACAAACTTAGAGTCTGCATCTCCATGTTCAGTGGTTTAAAAGCGCATAAGAAAAAAAAATTACCACCATCACTCTGACATTGGCCAGAGTTTCATTTGACTGGTTGAGAAATCATTGCTTCAATTTGACTATGGCCTTGCAGTGGCGTCATTCGAGACTAACTCTTCAAGAGCTGATAGATACTCAGTTGTGGAAACTGCAGGATCAGTTCTCTGTTCAACCACATCCTCGAGAATTGTGCAGCCAGAACCTGGGATGAAAGCAAGCAAATGTGGGCTCTATTGTGGAGGTATGGACCACTTTTTGGATGTACTTGTGATAGTCATCTTCTTAAATCCCAGCAGAGACATACATTCAGAAAGATTATGGTGAATGGTGTTGAGTTCTCAATTCTAGGAGAGTAAACTCAGGATCTGGGCTTCCTTTAAGCCCTAAAACATCTGCCCTCCCCTCCTCCTGCCTTCACAGCCCAGAGAAGCCAAATACTGTGCAACCATGAGAAACAAGGACACTGGAGAAATGAGATGATCTTTACAGGGGTTTGGGGACCAGGAATTCTTCCACAGGGCCCCTGACAGCAAACATTAGCCCACAGCCTGGCCTCCCTGTCTGTCCTCACCTGCATAGCAGTAAAGGGAAAGGGCCACCAGCAAGAGGACCATCACCAGCTTCATGGTGGAGGCAGCTGTTGTTGGCTGGTCTCTGACGTGGCAGGGATGAAGGAACTCACTCTGGAGGGGAGTGCCCAGAACTCCTCCTTCCGGTCCCCACCTTAACCCCTCCCCAAAATAGGGGAATGTGTCACAGGATAAACTTGGCATTGGACTAGGAAATGACAGCGAGAATCAGCCAGAACCCAGCCAGTCTGTGCTCTGTTTGTAGAAACCAAGGAGGGAGAGCTTTTTGGATCCCAAACTATTTCGGAACTGCAATAATGATACATGATTTAGAGGAAATTAATGCGAAAGTGGTTTCTAAATAATAAAGCAAATTGCCTCATTGTGAGCCTATTGCCATCCTTATGGTTTTTGTTATTCTTGTGGTTGTCATTACATCCTGTTCCTCCTCTTCTTTCTCTTCTTCTTCCAGGTACAAAAAGCTTCATATCCTGCTGGTTTTCTGAACACCTGGGCTCAGTGCAATACCACATATGTCCTCCAGGAAGCAGACGTCCCTCACCCATGGACACTTGTCCACTCAGGTGCTTGAAGTTTGGTTAATACTAATGTCTCATCATATCTGAAATTGTTTTGACAAAGAATATCTGATTTAGTTAACTCAATGTAATGAATTAATTCTCTTATAAATCTATGAATTAATTTTCTTTTAAGTCTTGTTAGGTTTTTCTTCCATTGATTGAAAGGATGACATGAAGTAGAACAACTGATTGATTAGGGGAGGCGGTGCTGCATGGTGGAATGATGATGAGATCAAGGCTCACGCAGGTGTGGGTTTGAATCTTGGATCCCACACCTTATCATGACGTGTCCTTGGGCAAGTTAAAGTGCTGGTCATCCCGAGCTTCCTTTTCCTCATTTGTAAAATGGGCATAAATGATACTATGCATAATTTTGGAAAGATGGCAGACACGCTGTGCAAGGAGTCTATCACAGGGCTTAAGACAGGGTAATCGTGAATAAATGGTAGGATTTCTCCATCCGTCCATCCATCCATCCATCCATTCACTCTTCCATTGTTCAACAATAACGATAAGCTTCTCCTATGATGGGGCCCTGTGCTCTGTGCCACAGATTCAGTTGTAGGAACACATCAGAGGAGGATCTTGCTCTGTGGAGTCAGCTCTTAGCAGGGAGGCAACGAGCAAGCCTACAACTGAATGAGTGATATCAGACAGTTACTGTGTAAAGAACAACAACATAGCTACCAGGGGCAGCATCCTGCACAGAGGTCCAGGCAAAGCTATAGGAGGAGAGACCTTTAGGTTTGGATGAGTGGACTGTGATGTCCGGGAAAGACCTGGGGAATAGTATTCTAGGTACTGGGAACAGCAACTACAGAGGCCTGAGAGCAGATGGTACTCAGCAAGGTACAGAAAGTGTGTCTCTTGGTGTCAAGAGAGGGACAGGACAGCCTCGTGCACAGAAAAGCCACATCAGTTTAAGCAGGGATGATGTGACGGTTATAGAAACTAGAAAAACAAACTTGGCTTAGGTTAAAAAAATGAGCCAGCCCTGATGGCCTAACGGTTAAAATTTGGCATGTTCCACTTCAGCAACCTGAGTTCAGTTCCCTGTCCTGGAATCACACCACTCATCTGTCAGTAGCCATGCTGTGGGGGTGGCTCACCTAGAAGAACTAGAAGGACTTACAACTATGATATGAAACCATGCACTGGGGCTTTGGGGATGAAAAATAAAATAAGAAAAAAGAGGAAAATTGGCAACAGATATTAGCTCAGAGTAAATATTTCCCTGCCAAAAAGAAAAGAAATGAATGAGAAAGCCAGAGAGATGAGTCATTGGTTAATTACCTCTGAATGCATTATTTGCTGTCTGGATTATTTGAGACTCACGTCATTCCATCATTCACTGGAGCATAAGTTGCCAAGAATAATACTGATTTCAGAAAATGCTAGAAATAGAGAAGAAGTTGATGTTCTCATATGAGAACTTTCTCCAGTTGACCGTTGCAGGTGATCTTCATTCCAAAGGCAACTGAAGGACTTGAGTAATGAAACAGAGGAGTATCTCCTTGGCCAAGACTTAACAGGGACTCTGCCTGATGCCCCAGTCGTTATGGACCTGCCCTGTCACCTGCTGGGACACTGGAACCTTCAGAGGTTTCTTACTCAGTAAAAAAGACATCCCACATCAAGTACCTCTTGTCCACGATGAAGTGTGTTTTCTCTCCCTCCATGTTTTCTCCATACAACTGATGATGATCATTCTCAGGTGAATCAGATAGTAACTCAGCTCACAAAGACTCATGTGCAAGTCAGCATTTACAAGGAGAAATAGAAGAATCCAAAGGTCAGAATGCTTGTGTTACTGGCCTGATATTTTCTGTTCCCAAAAAGGACTTTGACTCAGGTCCTTACCTTAAGGTGAGAAACTAGAGGAGTAAAGTAGCCTTTAATTTTGGTGTTTGTGTGACATTTATTGATCACCTACTATGGCAAGTTATGGTGTAGAGGTGAATCACTCACAGATTTTACCCAGAATTCCTTGTGTCTAGTGGTAGATAAAGCAAGTGGTAAGAGGGGAATTATATTTGGCTTGTGCTTAGGCTCATACAAGACTGTAGAAATACTCACACTAACATTTTAGTCATTTGAGGCCTTACCATACTTAAGTAATATCATGTTACTTTTTTTTCAGTGACTCATGCATTGGCACAAAAGCCTACAGAAGAGTTATTTTGAAATTGAGATGATCTGTAAGTTTTTTTTAATTGTAAGTTACTGATATGAACCAGTCCCACAGTATTCGAGGTAAGAGATGCCTGTTTCTTTTTCTTCACTCATTCTGTAAGCCTTGTTCTACCCTCTCCTCCAGGACTGTTGGGACATTAACCTCAGGCATGTTCTTGGAAGTGACCATCTTCTTCCTTAAGATCCTGCCAAAGTCTAGACCATGGGTGGACAGGTACTTTACCAGGACAGAAACTTCAGGAAAGGCTCTGTTTTAAAGACATCTTGGTTGTCAGTGAGATGTTCATTGTTCACGGTGTCCAGGCCATTCCTAGACCAGGCATCTCCCTTGCCTTGGGACCAGCCTGGTGTGGAGATTTCACAGCCGTGTGTCTTTGTACGTTGGGACCAGTCCTAGGATTGTTGTGAGGCCTGAATGAGGTATAACGTGTAAGTCCTCAGAACAGGGCTGGGCACAGAATAGGTGCCATCTACATGTCAGCTGCCAGTGACTAATTTCATAAAAATGAGGAAGGGGATGTGACAAACCTTGAAGGATGACTAGGACCTTTATAGACCACTGAAGACTCTGCGACTCTGCTTCTACTTTACTTTCTCTAAAGATCTAGAGATAATTGTGTTCACATCTGAGGTCAAAGTTCTAAGTTGAAAATAAAGCACTGTATTTGATACACACTTAGTTGATATTTTCCTGACTCGCTCTTAAAAGAAATTTATTGAGATATAATTTACATAACACTTCCTCTCAAACATAGTCTGTGTTATGTTGGCCTAGTCATCTTCTCAATATTCAGCACCAATCAATGTTTAGTGCTCTTCAAAATTCAATAAAACGTGAATAGCAAACAATTACATGGCAATTGCTCAATGCAGGACACTGGTGAAAACCTATTTTAATCTTCACATCTACAATCGAATGAGCAGAGTGATGATGAAACTGGTTTTATTGGCTAAACTGGGGTACTTTGGAGGATTGAAGAGGTCACTAAAGAGATGGAGTGCTGGGACAGCAACATAAACCAGGATTCTCTTGAGCAACTGAGGTGTGTGGTCTCTCTCCCCATGAGGTGGGCATATCATTTCTCCCCAGTTGCAGACAATGAGACAAGAGATGTCAAGTAACTTGACCAAGGGGACTCATCTAGTGGATGGCGGAGTCTGAATAAGGAGCCAGGTGTTCTCATTCAAGAGACAGCTCCCAACCCTATTGATATGTTAGTTTGAGCCTATGCACCTTCACTTTACGGCTCAGATGGATCCTTGTGACCCTGACTCGCACAACTGCTAAGGTAAACTCCAGGTGGGTTTCTGTACAGGACCCACAGTGTCTGCTTGAGGCCTTTGCTCCCTGTGTACCTCCCTCTCCCACTGTCCTTGCCTTCGTCCCACTGAATTGAGACTCCTTATTCATTCCCAATGCCACATCAAAGACAGTCCACTTCCTGTGCCCTTTTCTGGCCCCTGAATCTCTCGAGATCTCTCCCCTCCCAGAACCCATGGCCCTCATTGCAGCTTTCTCCTGAGTCCCAGGACCTGTTCCCATGGCCCTTTCCCCCATGTTTACGCTTCTTGAGGGCACGGCCTGTCCACATCTGGTCTTTGTTTGACAATAGTCAACATGTAGCTGCTTACTTTACTGTTCTGTGACTGCCTTTTAGGAAAGATTTCGAATTTTTACAAAGAATTCACTGATTATATTACATGTTGTATTAGTCTGTCTATTTAGAAAGAGAAGTTCATTTAAATTTTCATCATTAGTAAAGGAAAGGGTCAAACCCATCACTTGAACCAGATTTCAGTGTGACACCACCTTCTTTCTGTTCCTGGGTGAGGACTTTGCAGTCACAATAGTGAGGGGGCAGGTTAGGAGAGGAGGAAGTTGGAGTCCATGCCATCAGGAACTGGGCCTCCTCAGTCTCTCTGTCCCGCAGAAGTAACCGTTACCTTGATCCAAAGTAACCCGGATCCATCTAATGACTTGGAACAAGGAGCCAGATTTGGAATCAGAGCCAGGATCAGGTGTCATCTCTGGCTCATTCTCCTTGGCTCCTTCACCAAAACCACGAACAGTATGCAACATGACATTTCCAAAAAGCGTATGCTTAAATATATAATCCCCAAACATATATGATAGCCCATATGGTTTGTTAGATATGTGTACCCTTACATTCTCTATTCAGTTGATAATTTTCCCTGCCTTGCATGCCCACATTTTCTTGCTAACTGTAGGCATCCACAGTTGTGATTCTCTGGTCCTTAGCAGCATTACATGGGGTAGAGAGGGACCTGATATAAAGTATTTCCACTGCTAGAGCAGTGATTCTCTTCTGGGGCTGATTTACTCCCTCCTTCCGCTCATCCCTGTTGACATTGTTAATGTCTAGATATGTTTTGTCATGTCTCCAGCGGGTGGGTGGTGTCCTATTGGCATCAGGTGGGTAGAGACCAGGGATCATGCTAAACAACATGCTAGAGAAATGTCTAAAAGCATTTGGCCTTGTGCTGAAAGGTCAGTAGTGTTAGGTAGCCTCACACAGTGGACAGTGAGTGGAGCCCCAGTGCAGACAGATGCCGGCAGGAGTGTGGGCATTTCTACCCTCTCGTGTGTGAGCTCAGGTTCATGGCCATGCCTCTGCTCAGACTGCTCCCTACACTTCCTCTGTCCTGTCATGCTCCTCCAGTTTGTCCTTCAGGATCCAACTCAGCCATCACCTCCTCACAAAGTCTTCCTTCCTGGAGAGTGCAAGCTCACAGGGCCTTGCTCTTCTTTGAATTCTATGAGCCTTTAATTTCTACAGCAGATTCTCATTCTCAGCAACATACCTCACCTCTTTCTTCAGTTCTCAGTCTTGTGTCTTGTGATTTAACAAGATAATTAATTCCTTAAGGAAATCCATTAATTCTTTCATGAAAATACATTAGCTTTCTCCTAAGTTTAGTGCAGTGTACATTCCAAGTTGACCTCAGATCATTTACAGCAAATAATCCAGTATTTGCCAAATTTGCCCCTGGCTGTTTTTGTCCTTTTTCTTCTAACTTGTCCTTTCTTTTCATTTCTGTCTTACAACTTCATATATTTTTCAAACCATTATTTTAAAATAGTGTTAGAGGTGCATTGTTCAAAAATTAAAATATTGAAAAACATTTCCAGTGAGAATCACTGGAGCCCTGTCCATTCCTGTCCACACCATGTTGTCTCATGCTCGTCTACAAATTCTTCACCGGGCGTCTGGTATTGACATGTTGTAAGTATTGTGTTTTACATTTCTCTCCTGAGTAATCTATAAAAAACTATGTTATATCCTGTGTTTACTGGATTCCATAATTATCTGTCTTCCTCTACTCCTTCTTTTTGGTAGATCATATGCTCTGACATCATTTAGGGTACAGGTCATTGGAGATAAATCTTTTGAAGAGTTTCACTTCTGAAACACATTCATTTGTCTTCATGCCTAAATGATGGTTGACTGCATTTGCAATTAGATTGGTATACAATTACAGGTTGGGACCTCTGCACTTTTAGTATTACTCCTGTGTCTTCCAGTCTTGTGTTGATTTGATTTTTATTCCCCATCCTTGGACGTGACTTTGTGTTTCTTTCTGAAAGAATGACCATTCTTTAGGATGATGTTCCAAAAAGTCACAAAAATGTGTTTTGATGTGGGGAGTAAGTGGGCTATTCAATTTCATATTCTTCATTTCTAGGGAATTTTCTTGTAATATTTCGTTGGTGGTTTCCTTCCTATCATGATCTCCCTCATTCTGGAATCCTATTATTTGGACATCATGTATTGATGTTTTAACATTATTTTCTTTTCTCTCATATTTCTCTATCATTTTAGCTACATATTCACTACTATTATTCAACTATTTTACTTTGTTTTCCATCTCCTATATTATTTTTTCCAACTGTCATATTTTTAATTTTTCAGAGCTCTTTGTTGTACTACAAATGTTTATTAAGCCAGAAAAAGATAATAGATTTTAATAATCTAGGCTTTTGAAGACCCATGAAGGTGCTTCATGAGAGAAAGGCCTGCCTGGCCCAGAGAACCTGGACCAACCCTCAAGGTGTATGAGTCAATTCAGCACTTTCTTATCTTCCTGTCTCTCCCCTTTTCTTAGGCCCTAACAATGTCAGAAACCATGTGTAGTAGCTGAGAGAAAAAAAGGAGAAGTAAAGGAGAGAAGGAAGGAGAAGTCTTGATTTTGAATCAATGTAGTTTTAATTATTACACAGTCCTGAATATTCTAATTTCTGAATGGAGACATTGACCTTCATGTCGTAGGAAATAGACAGCCATTGAAGGTTTGCTTTAAGTGAGCTTACGACAAAACAGAGCTTTGTGTTCAGAATACGGACCTTGCCATAGGGAGTGAGATGGCTGCAGGGAGAAGGCACTTGAGAAGGAGAGCCCAGACAGAGAGTGATAGGACTCGTCCAGGGGAAGAATTTAGAGGCCTCAAGGAGAAAGTCAGGACTCTGCATGAGTCAGCCCTTTGTGCTTTTTTAAGCTCAATTTGTGAGTTTGAACCAGACTTTCTAAAAAATTAGTGGTATCTTCAATAAAGAAAAATCTAGAGGCAAATGGAACAGAGTTGACACCAGACATAACTAGACTTTGAGGTGCCAACAGCTGTGGGAGAGCATGTCTAGTGGGGATCGAGATACAGGCCCTGCTCCCGTTACAGTCATCTTTCTGCTGTGCTGCAGTGAGCTCGGCCTGTGGAGTCTTCGTGTGTTTGGTAAAATATACGGAACATAAAATTTACCATTTTAACTGCATTTAAGTGCACAATTTAGTGGCTTTATGTACATTCACAATGCTGTCACCACTGTCCGTTTCCAGAAATTTGTCGTCATCCCAAATAGAAAGTCTGTACCCATTACACAATAACCAAAACTCTCTCCTCCCAACCCCAGCCTTTGGAGTCTTGCATTATCCCACCTCACACTCTTGAACAGTGGCTCATGGAGGAAAGTATTCCTGTACGAGACCCTAAGTTTGTCAGTTTTATGAAGTGAAACTAATGAATGACCTGAAATTGCCAAATATGAAAGGCTATAAGTGGTTAAAGAAAGCTTGCAAGGTGACCACTTTGGTGATGCCGGGGAATCTCTGACTCTCATGGAGAGTCTTTTCTTCCTCCCTGTTCACCACCCTACCTAGCCACCCTACCCCTCTAATAGGTTGGGGTGTGGAAATGGGGGCTGCATGGGTTCCACTTGCAGAGATACTGATATACGCGGGGCTTGGGCGTCACTTTCGTTTGAAATTTTCCCTGTTTGCTCTAACTTATTAATTTATTCAGTATGTAATTGACAACTCTGTAATATTATATACATTATATCGCAGCAAGATAAACTGATAACAGAAGGATGTATATGTCTGTGTGTCTGTGTCTGTGTCTGTGTGTAAGTCTGCGAGTCTGATTGTGCGTCTCTGTGTTTGTCTTTTCGTGTGTGTCTGTGACTGTGTGTTTGTGTGTGTGTGTCTGTGTAAAAATGCGTATCTGTGTGTTTTGTTGAGTGTAAAATGTCTATCTGTGTATAAAGTTTATTTTACAGCGTGGGACTCAGCGAGCACCTCACAGAGGATGAGATGTGAAATATCCTACAGATGATAGTAGGCGAATAGTATCCTTCCTGTGCAGGGAAGGATATAGAGGCAAAGGGGACACCACAGGCCTGGTGCAAGGGTGCGACTCAATGTGATTCATAAGCGAGTGGCATACAGATCACCATGGCTGGGCACAGAAGCCTTGGTGAGCAGGGAGATGAGGTAACGGGGGTGCCCGGGGACGGGGTCTTGGAAGTCATAGTGTGCGATGCCAACAGTGGGACCAAATCCTCCAGCAGTCATTCTAATCTGGGTTCTCAGGGTGTTGCAAGAGCTCCATGAATCCTTGTTCCCACCAAGCATAGTATGTAGATTGGATACATAAAGTGTTTCACAAAACAGGGATTAATTTAAATGTACATATTTCCTGATGTGAATAAAAACACATATTTATTGTAAAAGCATTGCTGATAATTGATACTAGTAAATAGTAGTTGCCTTCTATTTTTTCCATCAGAGTTTATATAAATGTACCTACTACTATTTCAGTGTGGGTTGGGAATTAATAATAAGTTCTCTTGCTTAAAACATTTGGAAACACGTGCCCACTAGTAATTCAGGGCTGCAGAAATGAGATCACATTTACGTTTTATTTTAAATGAGTCACTTTGGCATCAATGAGGATGACATTACCACAGGAAGGTATCTCAGGAGAGCGTTTAGGAGACTTTCACAGAGGCTGGGAAGGACTAGGCCTGGCCTGTGATGAGGACTGTGGGAGGGAACGGAGGGGATGCTCAGACGTGATGCTGTGGCAGTAGAGGGGGCAGAACTTAGTGGACTCAGATGTCAGGAGGGAGATGAACTATAGTAAGCTCGTAAAAAACCCCAAAATATTCACATCCTAACTCATGGAACCGGTAATGTTATTCCTACTTGGAAAAAAAGGACATTGCAGATGCAAAAAAGTTAAGGATTTCAAGATGGGGAGATTATGCCAAATTTTCTGGGGTTCTTTAAATGCAATCTGATATATTCTGTATGAAGGAGGCAGAGGGAGATTAGACACACTGAGAAAAAGAGGAAGTAATGTGGCCTCACAGGGAAGAGGTGAGACTGATGAGGGCACAAGACAAAGGATACCATCAGCCCTCAAAGCTGGAAGCAGCTGTGAGGTTTTCACCTTGACTTTCTGCAGGGAGTGTGGCCCTCCTGACACAATGATCTGGGCAGAATGGTACATATTTTGGATGTCTGTGCACCAAACTTTGAGAAAATAAGCTTATTTGGCTACCATGTGTGGTAGTGTGTTACAGCAGCTACTGGAAACTAACCCAGGGGCTCCATCGTATCCAAATTTTCGTTAGGTGGTGGGTCCCTCAGCCAGGATGGGTGAGGCACATAGAAGAGGAGTAGGTCGTGGGCAAACGATGAGTTCAGTTTTACATATTCCTTCAGAAATAACTGTGAAGATCTTGAATGGAGTTGTCCAGATGGCTGCTGGATGCTTATTTCTGGATATCCGGGAGAATTTGAGGGAGGAAGCACTAGCTTGAGGTCTTGGAGAGTGGAATAGACAATAACAAGGAATGTGAGTGAATGTGCAGAGTAAAAGAGAACTAACTGAAATTGAACCCTGGATATTCACTATAAATTGAGAGGTAGATGAAAACACATTACACTGGACAGTTCATGGGATTGAAATCACAGGGAAGGGAAGAGGACCAAGCAGGTTGCTTGTGATTATGATGAGGCCAAAATACTAGTGATGCTGCTGGCAGGGAACCACATGACTAGGCAGAAAGTTAGGCTGCAGGTATCTCTCAATACAAGACCAGTAGCAGGGATGATTTAATTGCTTTTTACACTTCATCATCCTTTTCACTCATGGCTGCATAAATGGGAAATCTGTAAAGTAATGCAGGATGATTTAAGACCAAATATTTTCTCTCATGATCCCTGCATCTCAGGGCCACCATGGGTAGCTGTAAATTCGGTCTCTGAAATTTGCTAGTCACAACACTCAATGGCCACTTCATGACAAAACCCACTCCAACTCAAGGACAGAGACTTTTGGATGATGACATGACAAATAGAAAAATCCAGCCAAGTAATATATTGAAGTAAGATGTTGAAACCTTTACATTTTCCAGTGAAGTTCAGGTGATCATTGAAAGACTAGAGGTATGACAATAGAAGATTTGATATATCTTTGTAAGCCCACTTCAAATATATTTTTCCCTGAAATAGAAAAAGAAAGAGAGAAAAGGCAGGTCAGTCATGCTGCTCCTGGAGATGACATATTAACACAGACCTTTGTTCGCGCTAAGATATCAATGAAATTTCAACCAACAAAAGGCAGATGGAAGATAAGCAGGAGCCAAGTATGTGATAAACTAAATAGACCCAGATACAATTACAACCAGCCATGCAAGTGAGGAAAGAACCATTTTCATAGACCAAGAAATAAACCCTGAGGAGACCCAAGAGTATAACTCAGGGTTCTATGGAAGGAGGGGCTGAAGGGTTGGGCAGAGCAGCCCAAGATTTCTTTTCTCTGATGTCCTGGGACAGAAGACTCTACTAGTTCACTCCAAAGGGGACACAGGGTTGAGAGACCGGAACAGGAATGGGAGAGGACTTGGGAAGTACTGCTCACAGGAGATTCCCAGCCTCAGGATGCGGAAATTCAACCTGACGGCACATGTGCTTCTCAGCACGAAGATTCAGGTTCTATGGGCATTTGAAGCTGAACCTCATGACCTAAATCCAGTGGTAGATGGGCTGAGAGGTGCCTTTAAATATCTAATTTCTTGATAAAGGCGTAATTTAAGTGTTTCACCTTCACATGTGGCTGCAGGAGATGTAACAAGGAGTGTGTCTGCCCACTGGCAATGATAAGGAGGAGAGTCATGGGAGAGGAGTGGAAAAGTGGATGGTGCTATAAGGAGTGGGCCTCAGCTCTGCAGAAGTGGGCAGAAAATACAGCTAGTCCCAACGCCATCCTGACAGAGGGTGGAGCCTATTTGGCCCCCAACCTGTCTCCCTATTCAACATTCCCAACAATCCCACTGAGATTCCTTAGGGACTGGGTGAGGGAACTCGCCCTCAGGAAAGCTCCCAGGCAGGGAGGCAGCAGTGCTTTGGCCCTTCAACATCACTGTGTGGGGTCCCAAGTGTCCTCCTCCTCTGGACGCTACAGGGAACCTGGTTCCCAAAGAGGTGACCTGAGAAGGAAGAACATGCCCGGATAATCTGTAAAGCCTTAGTATAGTTCAGCAGGTGTGCTGTTATCATCCACCCTGTGGCCACAGGTCATCCTATCAGAGGCGAACAGTGAGGCTGTTGTCTCCACCTCCTGTGTCCCCAAGAGCAGCACCCTGACCTCCTTCCTGGCAGTTGACCTGAGCAGAAGCCTCTGTGTACAAAGAAGGAAGAATTACCAATGCTTTTGAAACCAACAGTCTGTTCCCAAAAGATTTATTATCCATGCATCTTTTCACTTGCATCTCTTCTTCCTAAGTTTCTGGAGGTGTGGAAAACCTCTGAAGTCGTACCTTGTAGACAGGTTCATTAAGGAACAAGAAGGATATGAAATCAGTAAGAATGAATGGACAGACCTGCATTGGCTGGAGCAGAAGAAAAGGAAATGCAACTGATGTGAGGAAAGTTGATTTTTCCTAGGGCTCTGATGTAAGAACTAGACAGGAAACCCAGGCATTTTATATTCCCAACTCATCACATGCTGATGACAGTGTGAGACCCTCAGGATCACGATTTCTTCCAGGTCACACTGCAAGTGGCAGAGCCATGACTGGACACCAGGGGTCCTCATGCTTGGTTCAGTTTCTCCCTTTTGTAAAGTACACCCACTACATTCCAAGACTCTCTTGGATTGCTGAAACTCACGTTTCCTAGATTTAAAAAATTAAGTTTTGCCTGCGAAAAAGAGTGACACGTTATTTTGTCTTGGCTATTGGGGAGGAGGAGATTTTAGTCAACAATTTTTCAAGTGAATGGTAGTCAGATTATACAAGATTTGGGAAGGGAGAAGAAATCTGGAGAAGATTAAGTAAACTATTTATATGTTGAAAGATGCTATTTTGAGACTAAATTACAGAATGGGGGGTCGGGCCAGTGGCATAGTAGTTAAGATCGTGTGCTCTGCTTGAGAACCCGAGTGTTTGCAGGTTTGCATCCTGGGTGTGGACTTAGCACTGCTCCTCAAGCCACGCTGTGGTGGCATCCCACAAGAAACAGAAGAAGATTTGCACAGATGTTAGCTCAGTGACAAACGTCCTCACACACACACACAGAAGTAGGATTATGTCATTGTTTGCAGACATAGCTTAAAAGCTGAAAAAAATAAACCTAATCAGTTTGAACACATTTAAAGGTTACACACAAAGTTATGATTGGCTCTGTTATTCTGTAGTGTTGTACAGAATTTTTCAGAGAGGGTGAGAGGTGGGAAGTTTGGCTCACTCCTGACCCCACTGGAATTGTGCCGAGACTTGAATTAACCACTTTTACTGGTCTGGATTCTCCATTCCCCCAAGTCTTTGCAATGCCCCTGCAGCCCAGGATCTGCTACATCAGGCTCTGATCTCAACCCTGGTCAGATGTCACACTATGCAGAGAATTTGGACAGGGTAAATCAGAGGCCACGTGAGGAAAGAGGATGCAGTTTAGAAAGTTAGATGAAAGAGAAACATTCAACATCTTGGGTGAATATAGACGGTATGAAGACTTGCAAAAGTATTGTTGAATGAATGGCTAGAATTAACCTAGACTAATAGAAACCGTAGCCCTAATGATTTTACTAGTTCTACTACAACCCCTGGCAGTAATCCTAGAAAACTAGTAGTATGTCTAGACATGTTGAGTGCTGCTGATTCAGAGCCCATTTGAAGATTTATTACTCAGAGATTTAGAGAACACTGACTCTTCCTGAACTGAGAACTCTCCTAAAACTCTTCCAGACGTAAAGTTATTACATGTGCGAATATACGAGTTAAAAAGCTGTGCACTCAACTGACACCTAAAAAAATCTGGAAGGAGGACATCTGAAAACTGATGTTTGCTTGATACCTAGAGGTGGACTCCTGACACAATTAATCCGCTGCATTGTCATAGCTACTCTTGGTGATAGCTCTAAAAGCAATGACAAGAGGTCACTTGGAGAGATTAAGCATTTTGTTCAAGGTCGAAGCGCTGGCAAGTGGCAGAGCCATGATTCACATCCAAATCTTATGTCATCCTGCTTCTGAAACAGAGACCACAGGCAAGGAGTGAGGCTTCAAGTGGAAAACTCTTAAAACTTGCCGGCAGTGGTTTTCTGTACAAGTTCCAGAGTATTGGGATTTAATAAAATGAGCCCTGGGATTTTTGGATACTAGTTCACAAGTAGAGGAAAAAGTTTGGATTTTAATTTGTTCACACTCCAGTTAAGTTCACCTGATTCAGAGGTCATTTACCAGGGCTAGTGCTGGACCTATTAGAAATGATACTCATCCTTGCAGCAGCAAGGGTCAGAGTGACCAGCAGGACAGACAGGGACTCCTTCATGGTTTATTTTCCTTTGAGTTTTCAGTTATAACATGCAAGAACAATTAGGAGCTGGACTCAGGAGCCTGGGGAGCCCAGCCATATTTGTACCTAGACAGGCTCACTGGTCCTGCCCACATAGCACATGGTAGGTCCTGAGGTCTGACTTCCAGCCCTCCCTTCCTCACTCAGGGCTGATGCCACCTGTCGGTGTCACAGTCTCCAATGACTGAGTCAAAGTTCCGATTTATAGACATTGCTGGCACCATGCACCCTCCTTTGTAGCAATTACTGAGACTGTAGCTTTACAAATGTATAACCAGTAACTGATGGGAGCCCCCCTCGAATTTAGCTCCTTGATGGCAGGACAGTGTCCTATTTTGCTCATCTTTACTTAGCACAGGGCCTGGCCCAGAGAGGAAGATAAGCAAATATTCCTTGAATAAATGAATGAATGTGAATTATCACATCACTAACTTGGTTAGGCTGTATCTTTAGTGTAAAATGATGCCTGCTGTGCCACGTTTGTTTTGGGGCAGATGAGGAAGAAAGGTTAGTAGCATAGGGACAATTATGGAAGAAATAAGTAGTTTTCAGGATCCTAAGAGAAAACAGTTTGAAGAGGAAGACTACCTCTCCAACTACTCATTTCCTACTCTAATCTACTGTTTCTAAAGGAACAAAGAGATTTCAAATCAAATCAAGCTCTAAGTTGACTAAAAGAAGCTCCTCTTTAGTTTACTTGTCAATTAGGACGATCTCACTTTCTGAGGCATCAGGGTCCCAGCAGTAGAGAAGCCCACAGGGGCTCATCCTCTGCTTCTCCCAACCATAAGCAGAGTGCTCTCTGGCAATGCAGAGGGAGAGGAGGACCATTCTGATTACAGGCATTAGGAAGTGAAGGTAGGTATAGAAAGGAGCATATAGAATTTGGACATAGAGAAATGTTTGGGGGAGGAATGCTGGGGGAACAGCATGAAGGGAGACAAGACAGCATAAACCACATGGATTGTTGAGGGAACATCAGAAACCCAGGTTACCCTGAAAGACACAGTAGTAAATGGGAGAATAGGGAAGGCTTTATGACTGGAGAGACAGGATGGTGCAAATCAAGGAGATCTGCTTTGCTCTGTGGACAATGGTGGCAGAATGAATAGGTGAGGTGAGAAACATCTAGATTTTTTGCCCCGGTGCTTTCTTGCTGTGTTTCAGATCTCAAGTCAAAATCACACGAGTTTTTCACACCCATTGTAATGGCTACTATCCAAAGAAAAGAACAAGTTTTGGCAAAGATGTGGAGAAATAGGAATACTTGTGCATTTCTGGTGGGAAAGAAAAATGGTGCAGCTGCTAAGGAAAGGAGTCTGAAGGTCCCTCAAAAAATTAAAAATAGAATTATGATATGGTCAATCAAGTTTACCTCTGAGTATATATGCAAAAGAATTGAAAGCAGGGTCTCAAACACATATTTGCATTTCCATGCTCATAGCAGCCTCATTTACAATAACCAAGAAGTAGAAGCAACCCAAGCATCCATGGACAGACGAATGGACAGAGAAAATGTGATACCACCATAAAATGGAGTATTATGCATATTCAGCTTATAAAGTAAGGAAATTCTGTCACGTGCTACATTTATGGATGAAGCTTGGGGACAATATACTAAGTGGAATAAGGCAGTCACAAAAAGACAAATGCTGCATGATTCCCTTTGTGTGAAGTACCCAGTGTAGTCAAATTCACAGAAACAGGGAGTAGAACGGTGGTTGCCAGAGACCCGGGAGTGGGAGAATAAAATGTTCAATAAAAATCGAGTCATCGAAATAACAGTACGCTGATTATATCTGGAAACATACTATTTTTACTCTCCATGCAGGTCCTTTGGGTTGCAAAACTTTCTGTAACTAATAATAATAATGGTAATAAAAAGAGTAGCAATAATTTTTTATTGCTAATGATAGCCAGACAATGTGGAAAAACAATTTATCATATTCAACCATTGCTACAAATCTATAAGCTATTATATTTCCCATTTTAACAGTTGAGTCAACTAACAGGCAGAAAGCAAGAAACTTGCTTAGACGTGCATAGTTTGGAAGCCCATGGGTCGCGCTCAAGCATTGACAGTATGTGACTGTTAAGAAGCGAAGTGGTCCGTTCATTTGGGATGCCTGGTAGTGGTGACATGTGAGATGGAATTGAGGTGGATGACGGTTAGATTCTATCTCGGCTGCTTGCATCTCAGTTTCTGACTCAATTGAATTATTCTAGTTGATGCTTCCTCATCCTAGATCCTTCTTCTGCTTCAGTTCAACCCCTTTTATTCCTTTTCACTTTTAAAACAGATCATTTATGACAATACCAAATACCGGTGAGGATGAGGAAGAACAGAAACCCTCACTCATTGCTGGTGGGAATGCAGAATGGTACCATTATCTTGGAAGACAGTTTTGTGGTTTCTTACAGAACTAAACATGTTCTTCCCATACAATCCAGCAATTGAGCTCCTTGGTATTTACCAAAGGCAGTTGAAACTGTTGTCCACACAAAAACCTGCACATGATGTTTACAGCAACTTTATTCATAATTGCCAAAACTTGGAAGAAATCAAGACCTTCTACAATAGGAGACGGGATAAAGAAACTGTAGTACATTCAGACAATGGAATACAGTCCTAAAATTTGGCGAAATTCAATTTTGAAAAAAATGAACTATAAGCCATTAAATGACAAGGAGGAAACTTAAATGTATATTACTGAGTGAAAGAAGCGAACTTGAAAAGTTACATACTATATAATTCCAGCCATGATATCCTGGAAAGGGCAAAATTATGGAGACAGTCGAAGACGAGTGGTTTCCATTGGTAAGGGAGGAGAGAGGGATGAATAGGCAGAGAAGAGGAATTTCAGGATAGCGATACTATTCTGTATGATACTATAATGCTGGATGCACGTCATTACACATCTGTCAAAGCCCATAGAATGTACAACCTCAGAGTAAATTCTAACGTAACTTGACTGATTGGTAATGGTGCATCAGTATAGGGTCGCCAGTTATAACAAATGTACCATCAGATGTGGGATGTTGACGGTGTGGGATGCTGTGCATGTACGGATGTAAGGGGTGTATTGGAACTCTCCGCTTCCATCTTCAAGTTTTCTGTGAACGTAAAACTGCTCTAAAAAAATTAAGACTATAAATAAGACAAAGGGAAACATCTTGTTAAAACATTCTCTTCAAACAAGAAAAAGATCAGATAAACAATGAATCAGTGAGTTAGTCACCATATACAGATAATTGATCAACTATCAGAGAAATCTAAGATAATCTACAGAAAAAAAATTATTAGAGCGGATTTAAGTTCATTATGTGGCTGAATACAACATCTGCATATAGACCTCAATCACTTTCCTATAAACCTGCTATTACTGTTTCATTTCGTGACATCACGGAAAACATCATCCGTTGGCGATACAAACAACAGCAGCAGCCACGGTACATTGAAATATACATGATCGGAAATATGCAAACCCTTGAGGATAAAATCATGAAACCTTACTCACAAATATAAAGAGGAATCTTAGAAACAGTGCCACACGCTTTGTTCCTGAAGGAAATATTAGGAAATTTAAAGAAGTCAACTATTCTTGAAAGATTCTACAAATTCACTCCAGCCCACAGCAGAATCTTAGCCGGCCAGTCTTACACTTTGTTTTGAGTTCTGAACTGCTGTTTGGATCTTTTAAAATTTGAACGTATTCATTTACTGAGCAGTGGGGAAGAGCCCAACTTTAGGGCCAGACTACCTGGGTTCAGGCTCAGCTCTGGCACTTTCTACTTATAGGGACATCAGCAAGGTGCTGACATCTCAGCCTCAGTTTCTTCATTCATAAAATAAGGGTGACAATAATAGTGCCTACCCCATAGGATTTGTGTTAGGATACATAAACTAACAAGAAAAATGCTAGGAACAGTGTCTGGCAGTAAATGTCAGCTATTACACTCGTGGAACAAAAGGAAAAAAATATAAGCAGTAAGTCAAATAAAATAAGTTGCATCATTCCAAAAGTCAAATATCCAACTGAATCTAACTGACTCTGCCAATGAGGAATGCTTATTTATCCTAAATGCTAACAGAGTGTGCTTCAGAATTCGGCTCTGTTCCATTGGAATTTCTTTCAGTTAAGAAGAGACCATTACTTTCAATCACTTAATTTATTGTCTTATGGACACCTCTAAGTGACTGTTATTGTGATTTCAAAATCCTAAATACTTAATATTGGAACTCGGTACAGGAGGGTGGTGGGTGGGGACAGATATTATTTATCCCCAAGGCACACAAGGTCTCTGGACTCATGTCCTCCACAGGATGCACTGATCACACGTGTCCTCTTGTGAGGCTGAAATCCCAGGGATTCTCTAGGGCTTAAGTTTCTAATTGATTAACACATACATGCTGGATAGAAACACTTAAGAAGCATCACTTCTGGATGGGAATGTCCACATACACTTTTACAGTATGTACCATGCGGTTACACTTGTTCTCATTTTCCCCCTCCCCTCTCATATACATTCTTGTTCCAGTTTAGAAAGACAGAAGGCATATACATCATCCATCAGAACTTACACAGCATTGACTCTACTTGTACAAATATCTAGAGTCAAAAAAAATAAATGTAAAGTACTATTTTGTGGTACACAAAATTTTTTCTATAGAAAGTGGATTCTGATTCCTTGCTTTGAATAAAATCCAAGGAGGACCTAATTTAGCTGTGGCTTATAAGTAATTAAAAATATTTTTGACTGATAGATCATAATGTCGTTTTTAGCCCATACCCCAGAGGAATTCGAGAATCATTTGACATCAATTCCACAGAATCATTTTTTTTTCACATTTGCGCATTCAAGCGACTAGTATTTTCAGAGTTTACATCTATAAAGATGAAAAACATTATTCAAACTGCCTAATTTTTTCAGTAAATGATATTGTCCATGGATATATAAAATCTGAAAAAGTTCTCATCCTGGTCATTAAGAGAGATTTCCAATAACATTTTACTTCATATATTCAAGAAATACCAAAAATTGAAATACATACATCTGTTCTGTATCCAGAGCTGTAAGCATCTCTGCTGGTACCCAGATCACTGATGTACCTCATCTTACAAACTCATCTAAGCCATTTCTGTACTTCTTTGCTTGCCATCGTGCACTTTTGAGCCTATTCACTTTATGCCCTGAGGTTCCTCAGGGAAATGTGTGAGCTAATGGAGCCACTCCTTACTATTCCCAAAGACTTCCTGCCTTGACACCTAATCTATACTCAGATTTCTTGCTATAAGCTCTGAGCTGCAGAGGAAGGGCCATGACATGGAAAAGGCCATTGGGCATCAGAGATTATTTCCTTTCCCTTGTTCACCAATTTTTGCGATGAGGTGATGGTCTTGTGATGTCTAAATCTTTTTTCTGGGTTGTTTCCTAGGAAAAAGAAGGTAGAAAAACATCAGAAATTTTTGGCTTGCTCCTGAGTTTTCCATAACAATTTCTCACTGCGTGTCCCTGCCCTAATTGTGCATTTCACAATGCTGGAAATCCAGTCCAGGTGCCATCTCAGACACAACCCGGAGTTTGAGGACACTTCATCCAACAACACATTGGCTTCATACACCATCACCCAGCAATGAGGACTCCCATGACCCACCTGTACCATATACTCTCCCTGGATGTCCTCCCCTTACTTCTTGGGAAGGCAGAAGTTTGTTCATCACAATACACTTTGCCTCAGTAATACAATCTTTAACTTTGTATTTGAAAGTAACAAACTTACAGAAGAGCTGCAATGATATGTACACAAGAAGAACATACGTACACATTTACCCAGATCCACCTATTATTGACTTGTTACTCCATTTGCTCCAGCAAATCCCTGGGTGGGATTCTATTTAAAAAAGACCAAGACCAAGGACCTCAACTTATAAGACAAATTTTCCAACAGACATGCCAAGTTGTAAACATCAAATTACAACCATATATCACATCCCAATCCCAGGGCTCTGGCAAAGTCATACAAAAATCTAGTGGCAAATAAGGGACTAAATAAATTACAAGGAAGATGCCTCAAGTGGTTGAAAGCCCTCTCAATGACGTAATGAACATCAGGCTGCATTGAGATGACTGTGGAGCACTCGCATATGAAATTGTCATGGGTCCATGAGATTTCTAGGATTCTTCAGTGGTTTCTTCCACCATTAGAAGACACCTGAACACCAAGGATTCTCCCCCAACCCAAACTCCTTTTCATAAGGAGCAAGGCTATCACACTAAGGTAAAGCACTGTTCTAATACCTCTGTTCTACCTGAGGAGCTGATCTGACATAAAGGGATTCCAGAGGGAGATCTGCCTTTCAGCAATGAAGCCAGGTCATAAGAACTCTTCTTGACCCCACAGTCAGTAAGGTGAGCTGGACCATTCTTCAGGTACATGCATCTCATTATAAATCAGCTCCACGTGTGAACAAGGCCCTTGAGGACAGTAAGTCACAACCACATCAAAGGTACCACCCAAACAGGGGGAATGTGATTCTTCTGCTGACACAGGTGTCATTTAGGACAATGAAGACAGGCACATTTTCTCCCAGAGAAGAAAGTGTTACACTGTGATATCCAGAACAGGTTGAATGAAACTGTTGATGAATTCTGGAAGAGCTGTATGGAGAAAGTGGCCAAATAACCTGAGGACTTGTGAGGAAACTGATGAATTACTACTCACTGTGGGATCCCCAAGACTATTTACTTTGCTTAACTTTATACTCTGCTCGCCAGAAAGACCTTTCTCCTTGAACGGTCTTTTCTGGTGATGTGGACAATGAAAGCTTTCTGTTTCTTGTGGTTATAGCCCTCCTTAATCTCCATTACCATCTAAATTCATGTACACACAGGTTTATCATCTCCCCCCAAATCTTGCTCAATGTATGTCCGATTCTCATTAGGAGTAAGGCACAAGAACTTATAGGAATTTTTCTTATCCCAGCGCTACCTAGTACATGAGTATTGACCAATAAAGTGTAGGTTTTGGTTAGTCGATACATTTATTATGCTGTTTAAGTCGTGTTTATCATGTTGTACGCAACAAACTTGCCAGGCACTGTCTTTTCTATAAGCCAGACAAATGTTCTCCGTTGGGGTGAAAATAAAAGCAAAACTCTGTAGATTATATCACTGTGTGCTAGACAGGGGCTGTGTTTTGCTAGTTGCAGCTTTACTTTCTATGATTCATCTCTTTATTGCTAAAACTGAAGGCCTGCAGGTTACACTTCCGAGACTCTCTTGCCAGCTGCCCTCTTGTTAGAGTCTCCAGTGGAAGTTGGGTTCTCCCAACTGATGGGAGATTGGAAGGTGGGAAGAGTCATATTTTCTCAGCTTTTGATGTCACCTCAGTGGTGGTTGAAGAAGCAGTGTCTATAGTAACCACAGAAGCCCACTAATAGCTGTGCTTAATGAATTATGGGAGCGCGGAAAATGATCACCTAACTAGGGGGCATTCAGGGAGGCAGCTTGGAGGGTATGACTTGAAGAAAAAGAAAGCATCTATGCTGGAGCAACAGTCAACCTTCAGCAGCTTTGCAAAGGGTCAAAACAGAGGAAGATCTGACCTCAGTGCATGCTGGGAACTGAGCCACATGGACTTCTGAGGAAGGGAGTGAAACTGCAGCCAGGTGAACTTAGGTTGGCAGCAGCTCATTGCAGGTGCTCTGGACCAGTACTGTCCACCCCAATGGTTTCTTGAACCCACATGTAGAAATCCTCTCTGGAAGTTGCCTCAGACTGTCTTTGGGGACTTCTTATTCCTTTCCCCTTTTGTTTCCCCTGGAAAGGAGGAGCAGGGATCAAAGTCCCAGCTTTATTGAACCTCTAGGAACAACGAGTAGTAAGGGAGTGAGATGAATCATCCTCAGTTAGAGAATGCAACGGTCCAATTTCTCCCAGCATAATTGAGTCTAAAAATTGATTCTATTCATTCACTACTGATTGAGCACAAAATCTGTGCTTGCTCAGGCAACAAGGAAAGAGGTGAAAATACCAAGGTCTTCCTCTCAACACGTGCAGAGTGGAGATGATTTAAAGAAGCAAAAACAGAGGAACATGTTAAAGTTACATCCACTTTAGTGACACGGCAGAGATTTAAACCAACACTAGGCCATTTGTTTGGGAGGGAGGGGTCAAAGGGGCTTTTTTATAATGATCTCCCTCTCAGCCAGGCAAACCCACTGGGAATGAGGATGAATGTTCAATCCATGCTTGGCTGAGGTTCAAATGTGGTGAAGATTTGGGGTGGTTTCTTTAGTCCATTCAAAGTCTCCTGGCACAGCCTTGGAGCATCTCCCATGGACTCTGAGGCCTTAGATTGAAGTGTGAAAGCGATCAAAACCTTCAAGCTACTTAAACTCCTAGTGCTCTCAACAGTAAGGAAATTGTGAAGGTCTTAGGATCTCTGTGTCAGGATCCATGGGCAGAAACCAATGCATATGTCCTATTATTTCAAACCTCGGTTATTGATTTCTAGTTTTATTCCACTATGGTGGGAAAAGACACTCGGCATGATTTTGCTTGTCTTAAATTGTTAAGACTTGTTTTTTGACCTAACATATGATCACTCCTGGAAAATGTTCCCTGTGTACTTGAGAAGAAGACATATTCTATTGCTTTTGGGTGGAATATTCCTTAATGTCTAGTAGGTCCATTTGACCTGTCTGTTGTTCAAGTCCACAGATTTTCTATTGATTTTCTGCCTGGAGGTTCTATCTATAATTGAGAGTAAAGTATTAAAGTCTCCTACTCTTTTTATATGGCTGTCTATTTCTCCCTTCACTTCTGTCTATTTTTTCATGATGTACGTAGATGCCCTGATGTTGGGTGCATAAAGTATTTATAATTTTTATAACTTCCTGATGAATTGACCGTTTTATCAGTAAATAATGACCTTCTTTGTTTCTTATGACAGTTGTTGACTTAAAGTCTATTTTATCTGAAAGAAGTATTGCCAATCCTGCTTTCTTCTGTTTACTACTGGCATGGAATATCTTTTCCCATCCATTCACTTTCAGCCTATGTGTGTCCTTAAATATAAAATGAGTCTCTCGTAGACTGCCTTTGGTTAGATCTTTCTTTTGTCCATTCAGCCACACTACGTCTTTTTTTTTTTAGATTTTTTTTTAATTTTTTTCCTTTTTCTCCCCAAAGCCCCCCAGCACATAGTTGTACACTCTTCATTGTGGGTCCTTCTAGTTGTGGCATGCGGGACGCCGCCTCAGCGTGGCTTGATGAGCAGTGCCATGTCTGTGCCCAGGATTCGAACCAACGAAACGCTGGGCCACCTGCAGCAGAGTGTGCGAACTTAACCACTCGGCCACGGGGCCAGCTCCCCACCCTAGGTCTTTTGATTGGACAGTTTAACCCATTAAGAGTCAAAAGAAACTACTGATATTGAAGAGCTTACTATTCCTATTATGTTCATTGTTTTCTCTCTGATTTTCACTGTCTTGTCTACCTTTACCTCTCTTGTGATTTTTTGTTGTGATTCGTGGATTTCTTTTAGTAACCCGCTCTGATGCCTTTTTCTTTTTCTTTTTTGAATTTGTTGTAGGTATTTTCTTTGTGGTTACCATGAGGCTTACGAAAAGTATATTATAGTTATAACAGTCTATTAAACCTCAATAGTACTGAACTTCAGTTGCATACCTAAACTCTTCACTTTTCCTCCTACCTCCTCACACTTTATATTATAGACATTACACTTAACCTCTTTTTATATTGTGTATCCCTTAACATACTTTCGTACTTATACTTATTTTTAATACCTTTGTCTTCTAAATTTTACACTAGAATGAAAGGCAATTTAAACACAACCATTACCATGTTACAATATTCTGTATTTGTGTATAAATTTACCTTTACCCACGGCTTTTATACTTTCACATGCTTTTATGATGCTATTTAGCATCTTTTTGTTTCCATGAAAAATTCTGTTTTGCATTATTTGTAAGGTAGATTGAGTGGTGATAAAATCCCTCAGCTTTTGTTTGCCCTGGAGAGTCTTTATCTATCCTTCATGTCTTGTAAAGATTTTAAATTTTATTCTAGGAACAATGTAGAAGAACCAAATAATTCGAAGATAGGGCTTGAAAAGAGTCGTCCTCCAGTACATATTGGTATTAAGTTTTTGTTTTTACATTGCCAGTTCATCTCGTGTAGTTTTATATCCTCAGCCGTATGATCATTAAGATGTATTTACTCTTTCATCCTTTGGCTGTTGAAATTACATGTTCACAGCAATAAGATTGGTCATCCATGTTGTTACTAATTTTCTTACGCTATTTTCTAAAAAAGTAGAATTGTTGAATCCTTCCCTTCATTTTTCTAGGGATAGTTTTGATGGGCATGGTATCCTAGGTTGGCTGTATTTTCTCTCAGCACTTTGAATATCATACCTCATTCTCCTGGTCAACAAGGTTTCTACTGTAACATTCACTGTCAGTCTTATGGGACTTCCTTGTATGTGATGAGTTTCTTTTCAACTCCTAGTTTCAAAATTCTCTTTATTTTTACTTTGAAAATTTGATCACAGTGTCTCAGTGTACATTTCTTCAGTTCATCCTAGTAGGCTTTTTCGAGCTTCGTGGATCTGGATTTCCATTTCCTTCACAGATTCGTGATGACAACACTTAACCACTTGGCCACTGGGCCAGCCCATCATGAATTCTTAATAAATAATGCTGTGTTTGTGTGTATGTCTGTGTCTGTTTGTGTAATAGGGGAGAACCTCTAAAGTGTAGGTCCAAGGAAAGGAGCCTTTTTCCTGGGTCTTATGGTGTCAAGGGCCCTGAGGTATTTTGCAGAGGGAGGAGGGGAGGGCCTCATTGTAACTTTTGTGAATCTTAGGTACTTTTAGACACTTCTCCACAGAAACATTAAATATTACATCTTACCACTACATTGGTATAAAGATGAATATATCCACACTCGTTCATTATCACCATGGTCGCTTTTCTGGGGGAGAGATTATCCCTGAGCTAACATCCACCACCAGTACTCCTCTGTTTTTCTGAGGAGAATTGGCCCTGGGCTAAGATCTGTGCCCATCTTCCTCTATTTGTGTGTGTGTGTGTGTGTGACACCTGTCACACAGTGTGGCTTGATGAGTGGCGCAAAGGTCCATGCCCAGGATCTGAACCAGCGAATCCTGGGCAGCTGAAGCAGAGCAGGTGAACTTAACTGCTGTGCCACCAGGCTGGCCCCTACTATAGTCACTTTAGGTGAATATTTTTAAAGAAATTGTAACATTTATGTGGAACCATAAATACATTGTGTACCTAATGCCCTGCATGTGTTATCCTGGTGGAAGAGCCAGCCCTGGTGTGAGCTGAATTGTCCTGAGAAAGGGTCAAGGGTCTTCTTGGGTGAGAGGACAGCCCAGGAAGGAAGACGGACCTGCTGAGATGTGATCAGAAAGGGTGGCACTAACTTATCCCCAGTGACAGGAGTGTGGGCACTGATAAAGAAAGGAGAGCTCAGGTTCAATGAAAACTGGCTTGCGTTGCTTTGTTCCTACAGAACACACACATTTCCCTCAACCTTCACTGCTTTGCAGGGCATTGTGGGAATGACGAATGGACCACATTGCCACTTGCAGGGACAGGACTAGGGGGTGTCACACAATTTAAGGGGTAACAAAATTTTCAGTAATTAGGGTAAATAATATTTTAATAAAATATTTTTAAAAATCAACATTAATGCCATATATCAATTGTAAAATCAAGACAGGATCCACCCCTGTTTTGCATGAGTCACCTTCCTGGCTGGCTCTATTACTGGTCTTGCACACTTGGGTCAGGGACAGAGAGAGCTGAGAGAAGAGCCTCACCATGGAGCACAGGGCTCAGCATGGAGATGAAGCCTGCAGTGGATCAGGAAACTGAGCAGGACCCAACCAGCAGAACCTCTGTGTCTGAGGGTGTCAGAGACAGTGCTGGGGGAGACGGGGTGATTAGGGAGGAAAGTCACTTTTCCAGAGAGAAGGTCAAGGTTGGGCTACACATTGGAAGGAACAAAGGCTTCTCAGATTCTTCAATCCTTCATCCATGAGATCTTAATGAAGAATTATGCGTGTGAGTGTGTGCATGTGCACACGAGCAGACACCTGTGTGATCGCTGAGGCTTTCTAAACTCTCAACTTTAATCAAATAACAAAAAAGAACTTTAGGGCTGCAGATACTTTATTGAAATGGAAATGTAAATGAGGTTTCAACAACTGTCCTGCAATTTGCAGAGCAAAGACATAAAGGAAAGAAAAGCTGTGGTTTTTAGCAATCGGCAGTGGGTTTCTGACCATTCTATGTAGTTCTCTGAGCCAGTTCTTGTGGAAAGTTAAAACGCAGCACACCAAACACTTTCAAATATTGCTTGCTGGAAAACAGAAACAGAGACATCGCTTAGACTTTCAATTCTCTCTTACGAAGTAAAATCTTGAAAAACAAACGCTTCTCATTGTTTTCCTGGGTTTGTCCACAGACATTGGACATCCAAGAAAGTTAGTGCTGGTAGTAAAATCAGAATTGCCTTGCTGTTCATTCTCTTGTTCAGGGGACAGTTATTGATCCTAAAATGGTGCTGGGGTTTCCATATCTGTTCCTCACCAGGAACCCCATTTAATAATTTTTCCGTGTTTCTCGTTCTTGGAAATAACTTATCCAATATATATACTGTGTGTATTGTCAGTTTCCGACATAGAATTGTTGAATCTCAGCTCAAATCCAAGGACATGTAAAAATTTTGAGTTCCGGTGTTGCCTGATGTGTCAGAAATATAGAGAACAGTCTGATGCCTCCACCATTACCTTTGTGGTCTACAGAATATTGGAAATGCGCATTCTGAGTGATTAGTCTAGTCCAGGTTTTTAAAGAAAAATCTACCATATCCCTTTATTGCAGGGGTTGTTCATTTTTAAAAAAATTAATTATGGTAGATAGACATAACATAAAGTTGACCATTTTCACCATTTTCAATACACACTTTAATAGTGTTACGTGTACTCACTTTGCATTCCAGCCAGTCTCCAGAACACTTTCAACTTGGTAAAGTGAAACTTTGTACCTGTTAAACAACTCCCATTTTCCTCACCACCCAACCCCAGGAAACCACTATTCTACCTTCTGTTTCTATGAGATTGGCTGCTCTAGAAACCTGATACAAGTGGAGTCATGCAATATTTGTCTTTTTGTCACTGGCTTATGCCATTTATCACAACATCCTCAAGTTCATCCATGATGTACACTGTGTCAGAATCTCCTTAGTGATGTACACGTTTATCTGTATTCTTTTGGCACTATTCCTACATTGTCTACTCTGGAATGTTTTAAATAATCTACTAAGATAAAGAATAAATGCTAGGAAAAAGCTAAACAATATCTCCTTATAATTAGAAAGATTTACTCATTGTTATACACTGATTGTTGTTTTCAACAATTCTATCACCCATGGTGGATTCATACCCGTGATCTGCTGTTGTTGTGCAAGGGGTATTTAATTCGTGGTTGAGGGATCCAATCACTTACACTAACAAATTTTGATTCAGTTGAAGTTGTATTTTCCATTCTTTAAATAAGATGAGTGGAAACTTCCTCAAATGGAATTTTCTGGACTCTGTCAAAAAATTCTTAAGATCATGTTATCATTTGCTTCTATGAAGAAGTGGATCTTTTTGTGGATCACTCACATAAGTGAGGGAATTCTTAAGAATCAGATGTTTTTACCTTGATAGAAAACGTGTGTGCATGTGTGTGTGTGGACTAGAAAGCTGAGGAGTAGGTAAGCCTTTGCCTGAGCATTGTTTCCTTCTTTTGTCTTTCATCATTGGCTAAACATTCCACAAAGTGAAGAGGAGAATCAGCACTAAGGCCCTGATGGCTGTCTTGATGTCACAGTATGCACACTCACCAAGAATTAAATTCACTGAAATAAAACAAGGCATGTTCATTGCTGCTTTGGCATAATTGGTGACAAACTTAGAGTCGGCATTTCCCTGTCTAGCAGTTTAAAAGCACATGAGAAAAAACTGAAATTACCATCATCTGATCAAAATTGGCCAAAGTTTCATTTGACTGGTTGAGATAACATTGCTTCAATTCCATTGCGGCCTTTGCAGTGGCGTTATCTGTTATGAACTCTTGAAAAGCTGCTACATACTCAGCCGGGGACTGTGTAGGATCAGTTGTCTGATCAACCAAATCCTTGTAAACACTGCAGCCAGAACCTGGGACAAAAGCATGCAAATTTGGGCTCAAGTGTGGAGGTGTGGACCCATTTTGGGTGTACCTGCAATAGTCATATTCTTAAATCCCAACAGAGACACACATTCAGAAAGATTATGGCAAATAGTGTTGAGTTCTCAGTTCTAGGAGAGTAAACTCAGGATCTGGGGCTTCCTTTAAGCCCTAAAACATCTGCCCTCCCCACTTCCTGCCTTCACAGCCCAGAGAAGCCAAACACTGTGCAACCATGAGAAGCGAGGACATTGGAGAAATGAGATGCTCTTTACAGGGGTTTGGGGACCAGGAATTCTTCCACAGGGGCCCTGGCAACAACCTTTAGCCCAAGGCCTGCCCTCCCTGTCAGTCCTCACCTGCACAGCAGTAAAGCGGGAAGGCCGCCAGCATGAGAACCGTCACCAGCTTCATGGTGGAGGCAGCTGTTGTTGGAAGGTCTCTGATGTGGCAGGGATGAAGGGAGTCACTCTGGAAGGGAGCATAAGAACTCCTTCTTTTATTCTCCTGGTCCCCAACTTAACTCCTCCCCTAAATGAGGGAATGAGTCACACGATAAACTTGGCTCTGGACCAGGAAACAACAGGGAGAATCAGCCAGAACCCAGCCAGCCTGTGTTCTGTTTTCAGAAAGAAAGGAGATAGAGCCTTTTGGACCCAAACAATTTTGAACCACAAACAATTTTGCAACTGTAGTAATGACACATGACTGAGATGAAACTAACTTAAGTGGGCTTTCTAAATAATAAAATAAATTACATGATTGTGAGCCTGTGTTGTCATCCTGGCATTCTTTATTATTATTGTGGTCATCATTATCTCCTCCTCATCTTCCTCTTCTTCTTTCTCTTCTCTTTCTCCTTCTTCAAGGTACAAAAACCTTCATATTCTGTGTATCTGTTCCGGCTGGTTTACCAAACATCTGGGCTCGATGCAATACCACATACCTCCTCCAGGAAGCAGACTTCACTTGCCGATAGACACGTTTTCACTCAGGGGCTTGAAGTTTGGGAAATAGTAACATCTCACCTCTCTGAAGTTTGTTTTTACAAAGAATATCTCAGTTAACTCAATTTCATCAACTCACTCTATTGTAAATCTACGAATTAATTTTCTTTTAGTTTTTGTGAGCTGTTTAGGGTTTTTCTTCCACTGATTCAAAGGATCATGTGAAGAAGTAGAATAACTCATTGCTTGAAAGATGCGGTGCTGAATGGTGGGGTGAGATCGGGGCTCATGCAGGTGTGCGTTTCAGTCTTAGATGCAACACCTAATCACGAAGTTCCTTGGGAAAGTTAAAGTGCTGGTCATTCTGAGCTTCCTTTTCCTTATTTCTAAAATGGGCATAAGTGATACTGTGCCTAGTTTTGTAAGAATGAGGGGCACTCTATTAGGGAAACTATCACAGAGCTTAAAACAAGGTAATCGGGAACAAACTAGAGATTTCATCCATCTAACCATCCAGCCAGCCAGCCAGCCACTACTCATTGTTCAACAATAACCATGAGCTTCTCCTATGACAGGGTCCTGTGCTACGTACCGTAGATTCAGTTGTAGGAAGACGTTAGAGGAGGACCTTGCTCTGTGGAGCTCACTTCTCACCAGGGAGACAACAAACAAGCCTACAGCAGAATGAATGATATTACACAGAGACTGTGTAAAGATCAACACGACCCCCAGGGGCAGAGTCCTGCACAGAGGTCCAGGCAAAGCTATAGGAAGAGGGACTTTTAAGCTTGGATGAGCGGACAGCGATGTCCAAGGGAAGATCTGGGGAAGAGAGTTCTAGGCAGAGGGAACAGCAAGTACAGAGGTGTGAGAACAGATGGCACTTGGCAAGGTATGAATGTGTTCCTCTTGGTGTCAAGAGAAGGACAGGACAGCCTCATGGGATAGAAAAGCCACACGGGATAGAAAAGCAGGGGTAATATGAAAGTTATGGTAACTAGGGAAACAAAGTGGCTTAGGTTTAAAAAAAAAAAAAAAACAGAAATGGATGAGGGAGCCAGAGAGATGAGTCAGTAGGTAATTACCTCTGAATGCATTATTTGCTGACTGGATTATTTGAAACTCATATCTTTCCATCATTCAGCGAGAGTGTAAGTTGCCAAGAACAATACTGATTTAGGAAGAGGCTAGAAACAGACTAGTTTATGTCCTCATGACCAGTTGACCATTGCTGGTGATCTTCATTCGAAAGGCAAGTGAAGGACTTGAGTAATGAAATGTGATAATGGTTCCTTCTCCAGGGCTTAATGGGGACTCTGTCTGATGCCCTAGTTGTTATGGACCTGCCATGTCACCTGCTGGGACACTGAACCCTTAAGAGGTTTCTTACTCAGCGAAAAAAAAGAGATCTCACATCATGTACAAGGTGCCCAGGATACAGATGTGTGTTTTCTTTACCTCCATCTTTTCTCCGTACAACTGAAGATGATCTTTCTCGGGTGAATCAAATAATAACTCAGCATTTACAGGAGAAATTGAAGAAACCAGAAGGTCAGAATGCTTGTGTTGGTGCCTTGAGTTTCTCACTTCTCAAAAACAACTTTGACTCAGGTCCTTACATTAAGGTCAGAAGCTAGAGGAGTGAAGTAGCCTTCAGTTTTGCTGTTTGTGTGACATTTATTGATTACCTACTAAGACAAACGATGGTGTTGCTATGAACCATTCACAGATTTAACCATGGATACCTGTATCTTGGGGTAAAGTATACGGTAAGAGGGAATTATATTTGGCCTGTCCTCAGGTTCACACAAGACCTGAGATATACTCACACTAACATTTTAGTCATTTGAGGCCTTGCCATACTTAAGATAAGTAATAACATTCAGTGAGAGCCATTTTTCTCAGTGACTCATGCATTGGTACAAAAGCCTGCAAAAGAGTTATTTTGAAATTGAGATGATCTTTCAGATCTTTTAGTTGTAAGTTACTCATCTGAATCAGGCCCACAGTATGTGGGGTAAGAGATGCTTCATTTCTTTCTTTTTGCTCATTCTGTAAACCTGTTCTTCACCTCCAGGCTGTTGGAACATTAACCTCAGGCATGTTCTTTGGAGGTGAACCTCTTCTTCCTTGAGATCCTGCCAAAGTCTAGACCATGGATGGAGAAGTACTTTCCCAGGATAGAAACTTCAGGAAAGACTGGTTTGAGGACATCTTGGTTGTCAGTGAGATGTCCATTGTTCGTGGTATCCAGGCCATTCCCAGACCAGGCATCTCTCTTGCCTTGGGCCCTGCCTGGTGTGGAGATTTCACAGCTGTGTCTTTTATAAAATGGGAAAAGTTTGAGGATTGCTGTGAGGCCTAAACAAGTTAAAACATGTAAGTCCTGATCAGGGCTGGGTACAGAGTAGGTGCTATTTCCACATCAATTTCAAGAGATCAATTTTATATAAATGAGAAAGGTAATATGATAAACCTTGAGGGCTGACTAGGACCTTCACAGACCAGTGAAGACTCTGCTTCCACTTTCCATTCTCTAAAAGACCAGGAGATAATTGTGTTCGGATCTGGGGTTAAAGTCCTAAGCTTGAAAATAAAGCACTGGATTCTTTCTCAAACATATTCTACATACTGTTGGTGTATTAATTTTCTCAATAACCAACACCAATCCATGGTTAGTTGTTTTCAAAATTGAATAAAACATAAATGGCAAATAATTACACAACACTTTCTTGACATAAGGCACTGGTGAAAACCTTTTTTTAATCGTCACAAGAACCATCCAATGAGTGGGGTGATGATAAAATTTATTGGCCAAACTTGGGTACTTTGGAGGGTGAAACAAGTCACTAAGTGGGTGGAATGTCGGGACAGCAACATAAACCAGGAGTCTTCTGAGCAAAGTGAGACGTGTTGTCTCCCTCCATGAGGTGGGCACATTATTTCTTCCCAGTGGCAGAGAGCAAGACAAGAGAGGTCAAGTAACTTGACCAAAAGCACACAGCTAGTGAGTGGCAGAGTTTGGATAAGAAGCCGGGTGTTCTGGCTTGAGAGACAGATCTCAACACTATTGATCTCCTGAGTTTGAGCCTTAGGGACCTTCACTTTCTGGCTCAGACGGACCCTTGCGACCTCGATCCCACAACTGCCCAAGGTGATCTCCAGGTTAATTTCTGTGCAGGCCCCACAGTTTCAGCTTGAGGCCTTTGCTCCCTGTGAACTCCCCTCCTCAATTCCTTGCCTCAGTTCCACTGAATTGAAACTCCTTATTGAATCCCAATGGCACATCAAAGACAACTGACTTCTTGTTCCCTTTCCTGGCCCCTGAATCTCTGGGAAACTCTCTTCCCAGGATCTCATGGCTCTCAAAGTGCAGCTGTCCCCTGACATCCCAGGACCTGATCCCATGGCCCTTTCCTCCCTGTTCACGCTCCTTGAGGGCATGGCCTGTGCACCTCTGCTCTTTGTGTGACAATAGTCCACATGTAGCTGCTTCATTAATTGTTGTGTAGCAGCATTTCAGGACAGATTTTTAATTTTCAAAAGAATTCTGATTATTACAGGTTTTATTATTAGGTCTATTCAGACAGAGAAGCTCATTTAAATTAGACTCATTAGCAACGGCAGGGTATAAAACCAGCACTAAGATTGTACATCAACCTGACGTTGTCTTCTTTCTGTTCTTGGATAAAGACTTTGGAGTCACAAAAGGGAGGACACAGGTGAGGAGAGGAGGAAGTTGGAGCCCCTGCCATCAGGGACTGGGCCACCTCAGTCTCCCTGTTTCCAAGAAGTAACCATTACCTTGATCCAATGTAACCCGGATTCGTCTAACGACTTGGGAGAAGGAGCCGGATTTGCCAGCAGAGCCAGGATCAGGTATTTTCTTTGGCTCGTTCTCCTTGGCTCATTCACCAAAACCATGAACTTCACACAATGTGACATTCTCAAAAAAGGTGTGGTTAAATATTTCATCCCCAAACATACCTGATAGCTCACATGATTCATTAGATATCTGTACCCTTGTCTTCTCCATTCTGTTAGTAATTTTCCCTCCACTGCATGCCCACATTTTCTTGCTAACGGTAGGCATCCACGGTTGTGAACCTCTGGTCCTTAGGGGTGTTACAAGGGGTGTGTGGAGGACCTCATATAAAGTATTCCCACTGCTTAGCAGTGATTGTCTTCTGGGGCTGGCTTACTCCCTATTCTCACTCACTCCTGTGGACACCGTCAGTGTCTAGAGATGTTTGTGTTGTCTCTGGATGGTGAGTGGTGTCCTATTGGCATCAAGTGGGTAGAGACCAGGGATCATGCTAAACAACATGCTAGAGAAATGTCTAAAAGCATTTGGCCTTGTGCTGAAGGATCAGTAGTGCAAGGGAGCCTCACACGGTGGACAGTGAGTGGAGCCCCAGTGCAGACAGATGCCGGCAGGAGTGTGGGCATCTCTACCCTCTAGTGTATGGAGAGCAGCTTCATGGCCATGCCTCTGCCCAGACTGCTCCCTACACTTTCTCTGTTTCTCCTCCAGTTTGTCCTTCAGGATCCAACTCAGACATCACCTCCTCACAAAGTCTTCCTTCCTGGAGAATGCAAGCTCATAAGGGCTTTGTCCTTCCTTGAATTTCTATAGGCCTTTAATTTCTATGATAGAATCTTGTTCCAGTGATATGCCTCATATTTTCTTCAGTTCTTGCTTTTATGTCTTGTCATTTAACAGGATAATTAATTCCTTAAGGAAATCCATTAATTCTTTCCACAAAATGCATCAAGTTTCTCCTAAGTTTGGTGAAGTGTAGATTCCAAGTTAACCTCAGATCATTTGCAGCTCATAACCGATTTTTTGCCAAATTTTGCTTCTGCCTTTTTTTCTTATCCTATCCTTCCTTTTCAGTTCTGTCTGACAACTTCTTGTATTTTCCAAAATTTTTATTTTAAAATAGTGATATAGGAGCATTGTTCAAAAATGAAAATACTGAAAATCAGCTCAGAAGAGAAGCACTAGACCCCTGTCCATCCCAATCCACACCACGTCGTCTCACACTCACCTGCCACTTCCTCACTGTGTCGCCCGACATTGACATGTTCTAAATATTGCTTTCCACAGTCCTCTCCTCATTCATCTGTCAAAATCGATGTTATAGCCTGTGTTTATTGGATTCCATGATTAGCTTTCTTCATCTTCTCTTTGTTTTTGGTAGATCATATCCTGTGACATCTGAGGTAAAGCTCACTGGAGATAAAACTTTTGAAGATTTGTACTTCAGAAATATTTTTATTGATCTTTATGCTTAAGTGACAGTTGACCGCACATAGAATCACTTTCGTGTACTGTTATATGTTAGAAGCTCTGAATTTTGTGTGTTACTCCTGTGTCTTCTAGTCTTGCGTTAATTTGATTTTTATTCCCCATCCTTGGATATGACTTTGATTTTTTTTCTGAAAGAGATACCTTCACCACCAAAAGTCTAGTTTCCATTTGTCACCATACATATGTGGCCTTTACCCTTTTTGCCCTCCCCGCACCCTTTTCCCCTCTGGTAACCAGCAATCTATTCTCCTTATCTATGTGTTTGTTTGTTTGTTTACCTTCCACATGTGAGTGAAATCATAAGGTATTTATTTGTCTTTCTCTACCTGACTTATTTTGCATAGCATAATATCCTCAATTCCATCCATGTTATTGCAAATGGCACAATTTTGTCTTTTTTATGACTGAGTAGTATTCCATTGTTTGTGTGTGTGTGTGTGTGTGTGTGTGTGTGTGTGTGTATCTTCTTTATCCATTCCTCTGTTGATGATTGATGGTCACTTGGGTTGCTTCCATGTCTTGGCTATTGTGAATAATGCTGTGATGAACATAAAAGTGTGTATCTCTTTTTGAACTACTGTTTTCATGTACTTTGGATAAATACTAGCTGGATCATATGGTGTTTCTATTCTTAATTTTTGAGAAATGTCCATACTGTTTCCCATAGTGGCTGCACCAGTTTGCATCCCCACCAGCAGAGTTTGAGGGTTCCCTTTTCTCCACATCCTCTCAGCACTTCTGTCTTATCTTTTTAATAAGAGCCATTCTCACAGGTATGAGGTGATATCTCAGTGTAGATTTGATTTGCATTTCTTCAGTAATTAAGCTGTTGAACATCTTTTCATGTGCCTATTGGCCATCTGCATATCTTCTCTGGAAAAATATCTGTTCATATACTCTGTCAGATTTTTTGATCAAGTTGCTCATTTTTTTGTTATTGAGTTGTGTGAGTTCTTTATAAATTTGCAAATTAACCCTTTGTCAGATATATTATTCACAAATAACGTCTCCCAGGTGGTGGCTAGTCTTTTTGTTTTGTTGATGGCCTCCTTTGCTGTACAGAAGCTTTTTAGTTGGAGGTAGTCCCATTTGTTTATTTTTCCTTTTGTTTCCCTTGCCTGAGTAGGCATGGTATTCGAAAAGATCTGCTAAGACAGATATCAAAGAGTGTTCTGCCTGTATTTTCTTCTAAGAGTTTTATGGTTTCAGGTCTGACATTCAAGTCTTTAATCGATTTTGAGTTACTTTCATGTATGGTGTGAGATACTGGTAGACTTTTATTCTCTTGCATGTGGCTATCCAGTTCTCTCCATTGTATATTTCTCCATTTCTGTCAAATCATTTCTCCACTGTGTGTTCTTGGTTCCTTTGTCAAAGATTAGCTGTCCATCAGTGTGTGGTTTTATTTCTGGGCTCTCAATTCTCTTCGATGGATCTGTGAGTCTGTTTTGGTGCAAGTATTTTGCTGTTTTGATGACTGTAGCTTAGCAGTATCCTTTGAATTCAGGGACTTCCAGCTTTGTTCTTTTTTCTCAGGATTTCTTTGAATGTTCAGGGTCTTTTATTGTTCCATATAAATTTTAGGATCCTTTGTTTTATTTCCATGAAAAAAGTCTTTGGGATTCTGTTTGATATTTCACTAAATTTGTAGATTGCTGTACATAATATGGGCATTTTAACTATGTTTATTCTTCCAATCCATGAGCGTGGAATATCCTTCCATTTCTTTATGTCTTCTTCAATTTCTTCCAATAATGTCTCATAGTTTTCAGTGTAATGGTCTTTCCCATCCTTGGTTAAATTTATTTCTAGATACTTTATTCTTTTTGTCACAATTGTAAAGGGAATTGTATTCTTGATTTCTCTTTCTGGTGGTTTGTTATTAGTGTATAGAAATGCAACTGACTTTTGTATGTCGATTTGTATCCTGTAACTTTGCTGTGTTTTTAAATTATTTCTAATGGTTTTTTGGTGGATTCTTTAGGGTTTTCTATATATAGGATCATGTCATCTGCAAATAGTGACAATTTTACTTCTTCCTTTCCAATTTGGATGCCTTTTATTTATTTTTCTTGCCTAATTTCTCTGGCTAAAACTTACAATACTATGTTGAATAAGAGTGGCTAGAGTGGGCATGCTTGTCTTTTTCCCATTCTTAGAGGAATAGCTTTCAGTTTTTCACCATTGAATATGATGTTGGCTGTGGGTTTGTCATATATGGCTTTTAGTATATTGAGGTACTTTCCTCCTATACCCATTTTATTGAGAGTTTTTATTTAAATGGATGTTGTATCTTGTCAAATGCTTTCTCTTTATCTCTTGAGATGCTCATGTGGTTTTTATTCTTAGTTTTGTTGCTGTGGTTAATCACAAGGATTGATTTGCGGATGTTGAACCCTCCTGCATTCCTGGAATAAATCCCACTTGATTATGATGTACGATCCCTTTAATGTGTTGTTGTATTCTATTTGCTAATATTTAGGTGAGTATTTTTGCCTGCATGTTCATCAGTGATATTCACCTGGAACTTTCATTTTCTGTGTTGTCCTTGTCTGATTTGGTATCAGAGTAATGTTGGCCTCATAAAAATGCATTAGGAAGCATCCCATTCACTTCAATTTTTGGAAGAATTTGGAAAGAATTGGTATTAAATCTTTTTTGAATGTTTAGTAGAATTCACCAGAGAAGACTTATGGTCGTGGACTTTTGTTTTTGGGGATGTTTTGCACTACTGTTTCAATCTCTCTACTTGTGACTGGTCTATTCAGATTATCTATTTCTTATTGACTCAGTTTGGAAGGTTGTATGATTAAATGAATTTATACATTTCTTTTTGGTTATCTAATTTGTTGGTATATAGCTTTTCCTAGTACGTTTTTACAATCCTTTGTAATTCTGTGGTGTCCATTGCAATTTCTCCTCTTTCATTTCTGATTTTATTAATTTGAGCCTTGTCACCTTTTTCTTAGTGAGTCTGGCTAAAGATTTGTCAACTTTGTTTATCTTTTCAAAGAATCAGCTCTTTATTTCATTGATCCTTTCTATTGAATTTTTAGTCTCTAGTTCATTCATTTCTGATCTGATTTTTATTGTCTCCTTCCTTCTACTGGCTTTGGTCTTTGTTTTTTCTTCTTTCTCTGGTTCATTCAAGCATAGTGTTTGATTGTTTATTTGAGATTTTTCTTACTTTTTGAGGTTGGCCCATATTGCTACAAACGTCCCACTTAGTACTACTTTTGTTGCATCCCATGAGTTTTGGTATGTCGTGTTTGAATTTTCATTTGTCTCCAGGTATTTTTTGACCTCTTTTTGATTTCTTCATTAATCCAAGAGTTGTTCACTAGCATGCTGTTTAGCCTGCACGTATTTGTGACTTTTCCAGCTTTCCTCCTGTAGTTGATTTCTAGTTTTATACCATTTTGGTTGGAAAAGATACTGATATGATATCACTTTTCTTAAATCTATTGAGACTAGTTTTGTTTCCCAACATGTGCTCTATCTTTGAGCATGTTCCTTTTGCACTTGAGAAGAATGTGAGAGAATTCTGCTGCTTTTGTATGAAATGTTGAATATATATTGATATGTCCATCTGGTCTAGTGTTTCATTTAAGGTTCCTGTTTCCTTGTTGACTGTCTGTTTGGATGACCTATGCATTGATGTAACTGGGGTGTTAACTGTTATTATGTTGCTGTCAATTTCTCCTTTAGATCCATTAATAGTTGCTTTATATCCTTTCAGCTCCTCTATTTGGTGCATAAGTATTAATGAGATTTAACTCTTCTTGGTGGAATGTGCCTTTTATCGTTTTTCTTTGTTGCCATTGTTTCTTTTTCCTTGTATTTTTGTCAGCCACTTCAGTTTGGTGATTTTATGTGATGTTTTTCTCTGTTTTCTCTTTATTTATGATTTGTGACTGCTCTGATTTTTTGTTTATTGTTATCATGAGATTTGTATAAAAGATCTCTGAGAAGAGATAGTCTTTTTTCTGCTGATAGCATCTTATCACCATTAGCCTTTGCAAATTCTGTCTTTCTCCTCTTACTCTTCTATGTTTGGCTGTCACAAATTCTTTTTTGTGTTGCGAGTTTGTGACCAAATTGAAGCGGTTATAGATATTTTCGATTCTTTCTTTCCCTTTAGCCTTTATAATTGTTAACTAACATACTCTGATATAGAGCTGAAATTTTCTGCTTCAACTTGTCTATTTATCACCTTTCTAAAGCTTTGCAAACCTTGCTCTTTTTGTATCAAATATGAGGGCTCCTTTCAACATTTCTTGTAAGGCAAGACTGGTGGAAATGAACTACCTCAGGTTTTGTTTTCTGGAAAAGCTTTTATTTCTTCTTCATATCTGAAGGATAACTTTGCTGGACAGAGTATTGTTGGCTGATGGTTTTTGTCCCTCAATATTCTGAATATTTCATTCCACTTTCTCGTAGCCTGGAGAGTTTCTGCTGAGAAATCTGCTGAAAGCCTGATAGGGGTTACCTTGTAAGTTATTTTCTTCTGGGTCACTGGTTCAGCCCTGTGTCCTGAGTACTCAGGATGTATGCACCATCTGCCACTGGTAGGGGGACAGGGACTAAGCCCTGCATGCCAGGTCTGTTCTTGCCACCTGTTTGCAGGTGTGTGCACCAGTGTGAGGATCTACATTTTGGGTTCCTGCTGCTGGGGGAAGGGAAAGGTCTGTTCTCCTAGATCCATTGCCTCCAAGATGTCCAGTCTACCCACCTTCAGATGTGTAGATGCATAGATCTCTTGTGTGTTCTGTGGTACTGTGTAGGGAGTCCTTTGTTGGTCAATGGATATCTGACTCGTTGTAACTTAGAGAGGAGAGACAAAGGGAATCACTCACTCCACCATGATGCTGACATCAGCCTAATCTGGGCATTTAGAAGACCCATTAACGTATTTCATGCAAGAAAGATCTGCCTGTCCTAGAGAAGCTGGACCAATCCTAAAAGAGTATGATTCAATTCAGAACTTTCTTCTCTTCCTGTCTCTATCCTTTCCTTATGCACGAATAATCCCAGAAACTATGTTTAGTAGCTGGGAGAGAAAAAGTAGATGAAAAGGAAAGAAGGAAGGAGAAGTCTTAATTATGAATCAATGTTGTCTTAATTATTATATAAGCCTGAATATTCTAGTTCCTGAATGGAGGCATTAAGCTTCATATCATAGGAAATGGAAAGCATTGAAAGTTTGCTTTAAATGAGGTTGTGACAAAACCAGAGCTTTCTATTCAGAATATTGATCTTGTCATAGAGAGTGAGATGGCTAGAGGGGGAAGATACTTGAGGAGGAGAACCTAGACAGAGCATGATAGGACTTGTCAAGGGGAGGAATTAGAAACCTCAAGGGATAAAGTCTTGGCTTTGCATAAGTCAATCTTTTGTACTTGTTTAAACACAATTTCAGTCTGAACCAGAGTTTGCTTAAAAATTAGTTATATCTTTAGCAAGGAAAAATCCAGATGGCAATTCAAACAGAGTTGATACCAAACATAATTAGACTCGAGGTGCCAACAGCTCTGAGAGAGCATGTCCAGTGGGGATTGAAACATAGGTTCTGCTCCCATTACAGTCATCTTTCTGCAGCCTCATGGAGAGCTCCGCCTGTGGAGTCTTTGCGTGTGTGCAAAAATTCACATAACATAAAATGTACTGTTGTAACCACGTTCAAGGGTACAATTCAGTTGTACTTATGAACTAATGTAGACATTAAAGTCTTTCACAATGTTGTCACAAGTCTCATTTCCAGAAACTTGTCTTCATCCCAAAGAGAAAGTCAGTACCCATTACACAGCAACTAAACCTCTAAACCTCTCTCCTCCACACCCCAGTCTTTGGAGACTTGTTATCCCACCTGACAGCCTTAAACAGAAACCTACAAAGGATAATCTTCCTGTACAAGATTCTAAGCTTATTAGTTGATAGCAGTGAATCTCATGAAGGACCTGAAATTGCCAAATATGAAGGGCTGTAATGGCCAAAGAATGGTCTGAAGGTGACCAACTTGGTGACGCTTGGGGTTCTCTGACTCTCATGGAGAATCTGGTCCTCCTCCCTATTCACTGGGGGGTTGCCCTTCTCAGAGGAGAATGTAAAGAAATGGGGACTGCATGGGTTCTATTTGCGGAGACACAGATATATATGGGGCCTAGGTGTCACTTGTTTTTGAAATCTTCCCGGTTGATCTTACGCAGAGCCCAGGGTTGAGGAACTCTGGCTAAGAAATTCTTCATCCCCACAGTCAGCAGAGGGAACATCTTTTACCTTCCTGGAGAGTAGGAAGGAGTATGTGACACAGAACAGGTAAACTTTCCAGGGTAAAGTCAGGACCATAAGAGTGCTCAATGCATGTAAACTCTTAGTGTTTTAGAAATAATAATAATGCCTGATAATATTTACTGATTTCCATTATCAATTTATTCAATTTATCATCAAACAACTCTGTGATATGAATATTATATCACAGAAAGATAAAATGATAGTAGAGGGATATGTATGCCCATTTTGTGTATCTGTGTGCTTATCTGCGTGTTTATCTGCATCTGCGTATGTCTCTGTGTGTGTCCGCAAACATGTGCATCTCTGTGTGCTGTTGAGTGTAAAATGTCTGTCTCTGTATAAAGTTTATTTTAGGCTGTGGGTCTCAGAGAGGGCTTCTCAGAAGATGAGATGTGAAATATCCTATAGATACGACGTAAACTGTCCTGTGCAGGGAAGGATATGGAAGCAAAGGGCACACCGCAGGACTGGTGCAAGGATGTCATTCAATGTGTTGCATAAGCAAATGGCATATAGACCACAATGGTGAAGCACAGACTCCTTGGTGAGCAGGGAGATGAGGTAAGAGGGCTGCCCATGGATGGAGTCTTGGAAGTCCTAGTGTGCCACAGCAACAGTGGGACCGAATCCTCCAGCAATGATAACAATCTGAGTTTCTCAGGGTGTTGCAAGAGCTCCATGAATCCCTGTTTCCACTAAGCATAGTATGTAGATTGAATACATAACATGTTTCCCAAAATAGGGACTAATTTAAATGTACATATTTCCTGATGTGAATAAAAATACACATTTGTTGTAAAAGCATTGCTGATAATTGATAGTAGTAGATAGTAATTGTCTTCTACTTTTTCTATCAGAGTTTGTACATGTATACCTATTATTATTTCAGTGTGGGTTTATGATTAAAAATAAGTCCTCTTACTTGAAACACTTGGAATATGTGCCCACTAGTAACTCAGAGTTACAGAAATGAGATCACATTTACATTTTATTTTAAAAGGGTCACCTTGGTATCAATGAGGATAACATACTGCAGGAGGTATCTCAAGCCCAGGAGAACATTTAGGAGACTTTTGCAAAAACCAGGAAGGATTAGGACTGGATTGTGGTGATGGCTGTGGGGATGGAAATCAGGGCATGCTCAGAAGTGATGCTGTGCAATGGAATACTACTCAGCAATAAGAAACGATGAAATCTGGCCATTTTTGACAACAGGAATGAACCTGGAGAGCATTATGCTAAGTGGAATAAGTCAGAGGGAGAAACTCAAATACTATATTATCTCACTCACTTTAGAAGATAAAAACAACAACAAACAATCACAGAGAGACAGAGATGGGATTAGTGGTCACAAGAGGGAAAGCAGGGAGGATGGAGGGTGAAAGGGGGTGACTAGGCATGTATGTATGGTGACGGATTGTAATTAGTCTTTGGATGCTAATCCAAAAAGGAATCAAAACATAATGATGTACACCTGAAATTTATATACTGTTATAAGCCAATGTTACTGCAATAAAAAAAAAAGAAGTGATACTGTGGCTGTGGAGAGGGCAGAACTTAATGGACTCTTTGACGTCAGTAGCCACATGAGCAGTACAAAGCTCGTAAAACTCCCCAAAATATCTACATCTGAATCCTTGAACCTGGTCATACTATCCTTCCTGGAAAAAAAAGGACTTTGCAGATGTGATAGTTATAGATTTTGAGATGGGGAGATTATCCTGAATTTTCTGGTGTCCTCTAAATGCAATCCCATATATGTTGTATGAAGGAAGCAGAGGAAGATTTTACACACTCACAAAGGAGAAAGCAAAGAGGCCTCACGGGACAGAGATTGGAGTGATGTGGGCACGAGACAAGGAATACCATCATCCACCAAAGCTGGAAGCCGCTATGACATTTTCACCTCGGCTTTCCACAGGGAGTGTGGCCCTCCTGACACAATGATTTTGGCAGAGTGTTAGAGATTTTACACTTCTGTCCTCCAAACCTTAAGAAATCAAGTTAGTTTAAGGCACCAAGTGTGCGGTAGTGTGTTAGAGCAGACACTGGGAACTAACCCAGAACCTATGATGTATCCAAACTTTCTGAGTCAGCTGCCTCATTGGGTGGTGGGCCCATTGGCCAGGATGCGGGACACATGGAAGGGGAGCAGGTTGCAGGCAGAGAGTGAGTTCAATTTTACATATTCCTTCAGAAATAACTGTGGCATGCTGGAATGGAGTTGTCCAGATGGCAGCTGGGTGGTTGTTTCTGGAGCTCTTGGGAGAATTTGAGGGAGGAAGTATTAGCTTGAGATGTTGGTGAGTGGTGTAGTCATTGATGAGCCATGTGAGTGAGTGTGCAGAGTCAAAAAGAGTTGACTGAAATCGAACCCTGGATACTCACTATAAATTGAGAGGTAGATGAAAACAAGTTACACTGGACTGTTCATGCGATTGAAACCACAGTGAAGGGAAGAGGGCCAAGCAGGTTTCTTGTGGTTCTGATGAGGCCAAAATAGTAGTGATGCTGCTGGTTGGGAACCATGTGACTGGGCAGCCAGTTGGGCTGCAGGTATCCCTCAATGCAAGACCAGTAGCAGGAATGATTTAATTACTTTTTACCCTTAACCATCCTTTTCACTCATGACTACATAAATGGGAAATCTGTAAAGTAACGCAAAATGATTCGTGACCAAATATTTCCTCTTGTGATCCAGGCAGCTCAGGCTGCCATGGGTAACTGGACGATGGGTCTCTGAAATTTACTAGGGACAACACACAATGGCCACTTCATGACGAAAACCACCCCAACTCGAAGGCAGACTGTTCAATAATCACAAGACAAGTAGAGAAATGCAGGGCAAGGAATTTATTGAAGCAAGATGTTGAAACCTTTACATTTTCCAGCGAAGATCAGATCATTGAAAGACAGAGGTACTATGATAGAATTTTTGATAAATCAATGTAACCACACTTCAAAATTACTTTCACCTGAAACAGAAAAAAAAAAAAAAGAAAGAAAAAGGAGGTCATTCATGATGCTCCTGGAGATGACATGTTATCAGAGACTGCTGTTCTTCACACGAAGATGTCAATGAAATTTCAACCAACAAAAGGCAAATGGAGGATAAGAGGCAGGACCCCAGTGTGCAGTAAACTAAATAGACCTGGCACAGTTACAACTGACCATGCAAGTCAGGAAAGAACTACTTCCATAGTCCTGCAAATAAACCCTGAGGTGACCCAAGAGTAGGACTCAGGTTTCCATGGAAGGAGGGAGTGAAGGGTTGTGCAGAGCAGCCCAGGATTTCTTTTCTCTGGTATCCTGGGACAGAGGACACTACTATTCCACTCCAAAGGGGACACGGGATTGAGAGATGGGGATGGGGTGAGAGAGGACTGGGGAAGTACTGCTTTTGGGAGATGACCAGCTTCAGCATGTGGAAATTCAACGTGATGGCACATGCACCTCTTAGAACTGAGAATCCAGTGCCTATGGGAATTTTAAGCTGAACCTCATGACCTAAATCCGGTGGTAGATGGGTCCAGAGGTACCTTTAAGTATCTGTTTTCTTGATAAAGACATAATCTAAGCGTTTCACCTTCATATGTGTCTGCAGGAGATGTGACTGGAGGGTGTCTGCCCACAGGCCAAGATAAGGAGGAGAGTCGTAGGTGAGGAGTAGAAAAGCGGACTGAGGTACAAGGAATGGGCCTCGGCTCTGCAGAAGTTGGCAGAGAGCCCAGCTAGCCCAAACCTCCATCCTGCCAGAAGACAGGGGCTATTTCCCACCACAAACTGTCTCCCCATTCAATACAACCACACAGCCCATGAGATTTCATAGGTACTGTGTCCACTGGGTGAGGGAACTTCCCCTCAGGAAAGCTCCCAGGCAGGGAGGAAGCAGTGCCTTGGTCCTTAAACATCACTACATGGGGCCCCAGGTGTCCTCCTCCTCAGGACGCTATGGGGAGCCTGGTGCCCAGAGAGGTGACCTGAGAAGGAGGAACAGGCCCAGATGCTCTGTGAGCCTGGGTATAGCTCTACAGGTGTACTGTTATCATCCAACCTGTGGCCTTGGGTCACCCTATCAGAGATGACCAGCGCGGCACTGCTTCCACCACCTGTGCCCCAAGAACAGTACCCTAACCTCCATCCTGGCTGTTCACATGAGCAGAAGCCTCTATGTACCTAGAAGAAAGAAATTACCCATGCTTTTGTAAGTAACACTCTGTTCCCAAGGGATATCTTATCCGTGCATCTCTTCACTTGCAACTTGGCCTCAACGGCTTCTGGTGGTGCATTAAATCTCTGAAGCTGTAGCTTGTAGAGAGCTTCACTGATGAAGAGGAACTGTGTCGCATCAGTAAGAGCAGCTGGACATATAACTGCATCAGCTAGAGCAGAAGAAAAAGAAATAAAATTGACGTAAAGAAAGTCAATTTTTCTGTGGCTCCTGAAATCAGAGCTAGACCGGAGACCCAGGTATTTTATATTTCCATTCATCATTGTGCTGATGACAACGTGAGACCCTCTGCGTCATGATTTCCTCAAGGTCACACTGCAAGTGGTGGACACCAGGTGTCCTGATGCCTGGTTCAGTTTTTTTTTTTTTTTTTTAAAGATTTTATTTTTTCCTTTTTCTCCCCAAAGCCCCCCGGTACATAGTTGTGTATTCTTCGTTGTGGGTTCTTCTAGTTGTGGCATGTGGGACGCTGCCTCAGCGTGGTCTGATGAGCAGTGCCATGTCCGCGCCCAGGATTCGAACCGACGAAACGCTGGGCCACCTGCAGCGGAGCGCGCGAACTTAACCACTCGGCCACGGGGCCAGCCCCCCTGGTTCAGTTTTTATCCTTTGTAAAGTACCCACTACTCCGAAGACTCTCCTGGTTTTCTGAAATTCACTTTTCCTTGATTTCAAAAAATTAAGCTTCACCTATCCAAAGAGTGACACCTTATGGAGAAAGAGAACACATTAGTGGTTACTAGAGGGGAAGGGGGTTGGGGGGTAGGCATAAGAGGAAAGGCGCACAAATATGTAGTGACTAAGAAATAATAATGTATACCTGAAATTTCACAATTTTATAAACTATTATAACTTCAATAAAATTGAAAAGAAAGTGTGACACCTTATTTTGTCTTGGGTATTGGAGGAGAGATTTTAGTAATCAATTTTTTAGGTGAGTAGTATAGTCCGATTTTATCAGAGATCAGAGAAGGGAGAACACATTTGGAGATAGGTAAGTAAACTATTTATACATTGGAAGATGCTATTTTGAGGCTAAATTAACGAATAGGACTATGTCCTTGGATGCAGGCATAGCTAAAATTCTTAAAAAAATAAAGTGAATCAGTTGAACACATTCGACGCTTACTCACAAAGTTATGATTGGCTCTTTTATTCTGTAGAGATGCAAAGAATTCCTTAGAGAGGGTCAAAGATCAGAAGTGTGGCTCATTCCTGACCCCACTGGAATCATGCTGAGACTTGAAGTAACCACTTTCCCTGGTCTGGATTCTCCATGCCCCCAAGTCTTTGCTATCACACTTGCAGCCCAGGACATGCCTTACCAGGCTCTGATCTGACCCCTGGTCAGATATTAAACCACGCAGAGGATTTGGAGAGGGTAAAATTAGAGGCTACACAGGGGAAGAGGTTGAGGTTTAGAAAGTCAGATGAAAGAGAATCACTCAACAAGACTTGGGTCAGTATCGAGGGTATGAGGACACGGAAAAGTATTGTTGAACAAAGGGGTAGACATATCTAGAAAAATAGAAATTGTAGCCCTCGTGACTATACTAGTTCTAGTACAATTCCCAGTGGTAACCCTAGAAAGCTAGCAGTACTTGTAGACATATTGAATGCTGCTTATTCACAGAGCCCATTTGAAAATTTATCATCCAGAGATTCAGAGAACACTGGCTCTTTTGAACTGAGAGCTCTCCAAAATCCCCTCCAGCTTTCACATTTTATGAGTCTGATTCTATGAGTTAAAAAGCTGTGGACTCAACTGACACCTAAAAATCTCTGGAAGGAGGATGTCTGATAACTGTGAGATGTCTGCTCATTATCTAGAGCTGGACTCCTGACACACTTCATCCCTCTCTGTTGTCATAGCTACTCTTGCTGGTAGCTGTGAAACCCAATGACAAGAGGAGACTTGGGGAGATAAGTATTTTGCTCAAAGCGCTGGTAAGTGGCAGAGCCATGATTCACATGCAAATCTTATGTCATACAGCTTCTGAAACACAGATCCCAGACAAAGTGTCAGGCTTCAGATGGAAAACTCTTAAAGTTTGCTGGCAATGATTTTTTGTAAAAGTTCTTGAGTATTGCGATTTGAGAAAATGAGCTCCAGGCTTTTGGGGAGCTAGGTCACAAGTAGAGAAAAAGGTTTGGATTTTGATCTGATCACCCCAATTAAGTTCACCTAGTTCGGACAAGGTTACTTACCAGGATTGGTGCTGGATGGATTAGAAATGATACTCACCCTCGTAGTAGCAAAGGGCCAGAGTGACCAGCAGGACAGGCAGTGACAGCCTCATGGTGGTTCAGTTGCTTTGAGCTTTCAGCTTAAGCAAACAACCAACTAACAGGAGCTGGACTCAGGATCCTGAGGAACCCAGGGCTATTTGTAGCTAGAGAGCCTCACTGGTCCTGCCCACATGGCATGTGGCAGGTCACAAGGTCTGGCTTCCAGCCCTCTCTTCTCCACATAGGGCTGATGCCATCCATCTACATTACAGTCTCTAATGACTTGGTCAATGTTCCCATCTATAGACATTGCTGGCACCACACACCTCTCCTTTGTAGCAATTACCGAGGTTGTAGCTTTCAAATGTCTAATGAGTTAACTGATGGGAGCTCCCCTGGAATATGGCTCCTTAATTTCGGGGCAGTGTCTGGTTTTGGTCATCTTTAATTAGCACAGGGCATGGCACAGGGAGGAACATAAGCAAATATTCCTTAAATAAATGAATGAATGCAAATTAACACACCACTAACTTGGTTAGAGTGCATTTTAGTGTAAAAGGATGCCTGGTATGCCATGTTTCTCTTTGGGTAGTTGTGGGAGGAAGGTCAGGAGCATGGTGACAATTATGGAAGAAATAAGTGGTTTTCAGGATCCTAAGAGAGGAAGAAGTTTGAAGAGACAGAATACCTCTCCAACTAGTAATTTCCTACTCTACTCTAATGTTTCAAAAATATCAGAGATTTCAAATCAAATCAAGATTTTAATTGATAAAAAGAAGCTCTTCTTTCAATTTACCTGCAAATTTGGATAATCCCACTTTCTGAGTCCTCAGGGTCCCAGCAGTAGAGAAGCCCACAGGCGCTTATCCTCTGCTTCTCCCAAACACGAGCAGAGTGCTCTCTGGAAAAGCCCAGAGAGGTGTGGGTCATTCTGACTAAAGCCATTGGGAAGTGAAGCTAGTTGTAGAGAGGAGCATATCTGAGTGGCACTCAAGAATGTATAGAATTTTGACATGGAGAAATGTATGGAGGAGGGATGCTGAGGAAACAGCATGAAGGAGGACAAGACAGCATAAACTACGTGTCTTGTTGAGGGAACACCAGGAATCCAGGTTACCTTGAAACATACAGTAGTACACGGTGGAATAGGAAAGGCTTTGTGACTGGAGAGATAGGACGGGCCAAATCAGGGAGATTTTCCATTTTAGTCTGTGGATAATGGTAGCAGAACGGATGGGTGAGGTGAGAAACATCTAGATTTTTTGCCCCTGTGCATTCTTGCTGTGTTTCAGATCTCAATTCAACATCACATTAGTTTTCCAAACCCATTATGATGGCTACTATCTAAAAAAAGGAAGAAGAAAAGAAAAGAACCAGTGTTGGCAAGGATGTGGAGAAACAGGAACACTTGTGCCTTTTTGTGGGAAAGTAAAAGAGTAAAGCTGCTAAGGAAAGAGTCCAGAGGTCCCTCAAAAAATGAAAAATAAGGGGCTGGCCTGGTGGAATAGTGATTAAGTTTGCCTGCCAGGCTTCTGCGGCCAAAGTTTCACAGGTTCGGAACTACTATATTTCCCATTTTAACAGCTGAGTCAACTAAAGTGCAGAAAGTAAGCAACTCGTACAAACTTGCACAGTTTGGAAGCACGTGACTGAGCTCAGTCATTGACGGTATGTGGATGGTAAAGTAAAGTTGGGATGCCTGGTAGCGGTGACCTGTCAGATAGAACGGAGGTGGATGACAGTTGTAGTCTATCTCAGCTGCTGCATCTCAGTTTCTGACTCAATTGAATTCTTCTAGTTGATGACTCCTCATGCTAGTTCCTTCATCTGTTTCTCATCAATTCTTCTTTTTCTTTTCTTTTTTAAAGAAGCTAATTTATGACAATTCTAAAAGCTGTGAGGACGTGGAGCAAGAGAGAGTCTCATTCATTCCCGGTTGGAATGCAAAACGGTACAGCCACTTTGGGAGACAGTTTGGCAGTTTCTTACAAAATGAAACATACTCTTATCATACAATCTAGCAATGGTACTCCTTGGTATTTGCACGAAGGCTTAGAAGACCTATGTCCACACAAAAACTTTCACATGGTGTTTACAGTAACTTTGTTCATGATTACCAAAATTTGGAAGAAATCAAGACGTTCTTCAGTAGACAAATGGAGAAAGACACTGGTACATTCAGACAATGGAATATAACTCTAAAATTCAGTGGAATTCAGCTCTGAAAATAATGAACTCTCAGCCATGAAAAGACATGGAGGAATCTTACAAGCATATTAATAAATGAAAAAGCCAACCTGAAAGGGTACATACTAATGTGTGCTCAGAGTGTTTGCTACAAGCTCTGAACTGTAAAGGGAGGTCCACAACATGGAAAAGTCCCCTGGGCATCAGAGATTGTTCCCTTCACCTTGTTCACCGACTCTTCCCATGAATTGGTGGTCCTGTGATGTCTACATCTCTTTTCTGTTTCACGACCTAGGAAGCAGAAGGTAGAAAAATATCAGAAATGCTTAGTTTGCCCCTGAATCTTCCACAACGGTTTCTTACCATGCGTACTGCCCTACTTGTGCATTTCATAATGCTGAGAATCCTGTCCAGATGCCTTTTCAGACACAACCTGGAGTTTGAGGACCCTTCATACAACTTCACATTGACTTCATACACATCTCCCATCAATGGGGACTCCCATGACCCACCTGTAGCATACACTCTCCCTGGATGGCCTGACCCTTCCTTCCCACGGAGCAGAAGTTTATTCATCACAATACATTTTGCAACACAATACATTTTGTAACACCGTTTTTAACTTTGTAGTTGAAAACAACTTCAAACTTACAGAAAAGTTGCACTGATATGTACATGAGAAGGGATACATGTACACCGTTACCCAGATACACCAATTATTGACTTATGACTCCATTTGCTCTAGTATAAAGTCTCTTTGAGGAAATTCTATTCAAAAAAAGACTAAGACGAAGGGTCTCAACTTATGAGACAAATTTTCCAATAGGTATGCAAAGTACTAAACAGCAAATTACAACAGTGTATCCCATCCCAATCCCAGGGCTCTGGCAAGGTCATACACAAATCTAGTGGCAAATCAGGGACTAAATAGATTACAAGGAACAAGCCTCAAGTGTCCTAAAGCCCTCTCAATGTCACAATAAACGTACAGGCTGCATTTGAATGACTGTGGAGCACAGCACATACGGAGTTGTCTTGGGTCCAAGAGATTTCCAAGGCACTCTCCAGTGATTTTCCTCCATAGTTAGAAGACACTTGAATGTCAAGGACTTTTCCTTCCTTCCTAACCTCATTCTCAACAGGACTCAAGGCTGCCAGGACTCACTGCCAGAACAGTGAGGCACTGTTCTAATACAACTGTTTGATCTGGGGAACTGATCTTACATAAAGTGATTCCCAAGGGAGAACTGCCCTGAAGCAAGGAAGGGCAGATGCTAACATCTCTTCTTGACCACCCCCACAGTCATAAAGTTGTGCTGGAGCATGCTTGGAGTTCATGTCTCATTGAAAGTTGGCCCCATGTGTGAACAAGACATTTGAGGATAGCAAGTCACAGCCTCATCAAAGGTACCTTCCACTCGGCAGGAATCTGAGTCCTCTGCAAACACGTAGGTAGGTGGCACTCAGTTGCTACTTAAGATGATGAAAATAAACAGATTTCTACAACTAAAGAGAGATTCGGAAGGAAAGCAGTTACCCTGTGGCATCAACGGTAGGTTTTTATGTATGAATTTTGGAAGAACTGTATGGAGGAGGAGGCCAAATAACCTCAGGATTTGTGAGATGGACCAGGAAGCTGATGAAATGATACCCACTGTACGATCCTCAGGACTGTTTACTTTGCTTAACCTTATACTTCACTAACCAGAAAGATCTTTCTTCTTGAGCAATCTTTGCAGTGATGCAGGCAATAAAGCCTCCTGTTCCTTGTGGTTATTGGCGCTCATTAATCCCCACTACCATCTCATATTCATGTACACGTAGCTTTAACTTCTTCCCCCAAATCTCTCTCATTGTAGAGCTGATGTTCTCTGGGAGTAATACATAAGATCTTATAGGACTTTTACTTATCCCGGCATTACCTACTACACAGGTATTGACCAAGAAAGCTTATGTATTGGTTAGTTGATCCATTTATAATGCTATTTAAGTCGTGTTTATCACATTGTAGGCAACAGACTTACCAGCTACTGACTTTTCTACAGGTCAGACAAATGTCCTCCGTCAGGGTGAAAACTAAAATCGAGACTCTGCGGATTAAATCACTGTGTGCTGGATAGGGTCCATATTTCCTTAGTTCCAGAGTTGCTTTGCCCTACTCATCCCTCAGTTGCTAGAACTGAAGGACTATGGGTTAGATATCCCAGACTCTCTTGTCAGCTGCCCACTTGTTGGGTTCTGCAATGGAAGGCACTGAGGAGAGATGGGAAGGTGGGAAGAGGACAGAGTTATGTTTTTTGCACTTTTGATGTCACTTCTTTTTTGTTGTTGTTGAGTTAATGATAGGTTACAATCTTGTGAAATTTCAATTGTACATTAATGTTTGTCACTCATGTTGTAGGTGCACCACTTCACCCTTTGTGCCCACTCCCCACCTCACCTTTCCCCTGGCTTATTTCACTTAACATAATTCCCTCAAGGTCCATCCATGCTGTTGTGAATGGAATGATTTTGTTCTGTTTTACAGCTGAGTAGTATTCCATTGTATATATATATACCACATCTTCTTTATCCATTCATCTGTTGATGGGCACTTAGGTTGCTTCCATGTCTTGGCTATTGTAAATAATGCTGCAATGAACATTGTGGTGCATAGGACTTTTGGAATTGCTGACTACTTTTGATGTCACTTCTTACAGTGGTTGTAGAAGCAGTGTCTATACTACCCACAGCAGCTCAGCAACAGTGTGCTTAATGAATTATGGGAGCATGTAAAATGGTCCCCTAACCAGGGAGCTATCAGGGAGGCTTCTTGAAGGGTATGACATGAAGATGAAGACAGTGTCTATTCTGGAGTAACAGTCAATCTTCAATGACTTTGCAAGGTTCAAAACAGAAGAAGACCTGATCTCATTGTCTGCTGGCAACTGAACAGCATGGACTCCTGAGAAAGGGGGCAAAACTGCAGCCAGGTGAACCCAGGCTGGCTGCAGCTGTTTGTGGGGCCTCTGGACCTGTTCATTCCACCAACTCCTGGGTTTCTTGAACCCATGTACAGGAATCCTCTCTGGAAGTGAGCTCAAATTGACTTTGGGGATTTCTTATTCCATTCCTCTTTTGTCTCCATTCCCTGGAAAGGAGGAGCATGGATCAGAGTCCCAGCTTTTATTGAATCTCTAGGAAAAGTGAGCAGTAAGTGAGAGAGATGAACCATCCCCAGTTAGAGAATGCAGCTGCCCAATGTCTCCCAGGATAAGTGATTCTGCAAACTGATTCTATTAATTCACTATTGATTGAGCATGGAATCTGTGCTTACTCAGAGCAACAAAGAAAGGGATGAAAATACCAAGACCTCCTCTCAAGATGTGTAGAGTAGGGATGAGTTACAGAAGTGAAAAGAGAGGAACTTGTTACAATTAGATCTACTTTAGTAACATAAATGAGATTTAAACCAACACTGAGCCATTTGTTTGAAAGGGAGAAATCACAAGGGTCTTTAATAAAATGGTCTCCCTCTCAGCCAGGCAAACCCACTGGGAATAGGGGAGGATGTTCAGCCCAAGCATTGCTGAGGTTCAAATGTGGCAATGATTTGGGGTGGTTTCTTTAGTCCATTCAAATTCTCTAAGCACAACCTTGGAGCATCTTCCATGAACTCTCAAGCCTTAGATTAAAGACTGTGAAAGCAATCAGAACTTTCAAGCCATTTAACTTCCTGCTGCTTCCTTTTTGAGTGTTTTCATACCAAAATTGAGTCTGCCTCCTTCTCTGCCTTCTTCACCTTAGTCATATGGCCTGGTAAATGCCAGAGACAACAAGGAGAGGGCCTTGGAGCAAGTGAAAGTGACTTTTCTAATATAAGTCAAGGAAGGTCAAACTTGGTCCTAAACAAGGTTTCAGTTGATTGAGGCTTGAAGGATGAACAGGAGATATCCAGGTAATCTTGTTGGGCATCTGTGGGACACATGGCATTCCTGGGATAGGACTGGATAATGTCTCCCTTCCAGCAGCAATGACCAAGGCTCCGTGTCCTTTTCCTCTAATACTCTGCATCCACCTTTCTACTTATTTCTTTATTATCTCAGTAGTTTAAAGAGTAATGGTTTATTATTATTACATCTCAGTCCAACGTGGTGAGCCAGAACAGGGGAGATGCTCCACGATATTATGGAGCTCTGAGGGTGGGGCAGTGGGCATGTTCCCACAAGCGTAGGCAATGAAGGAATGCACTAACTGTGGAGCATTTACAAATGATACTAACATGGAATAAACATCAATTGCTTTTAATTATCACCATGAGTTAGTTTTTCAAAACAATATCATTGATAACATACTCCTTTCTGCTCGACTTTCCCAGAAACTGTTACATTGACCTGGAGCAGATGGCTCCCAGTGCCCTGTCCATGATACATCCTGACCACATGTGGTCATTCAGGGACTCAGGCATCTTCTATTGAGTAGCTCCAGCATATCTAAGAACTTTAGGGTCCTACTAGATTTCTGAGGCATCGGCAGATATTCTCGAAAAGGCAACACAATGGAGACGTTAAGAAGATCAGTCGTTGCCAGGGGTTGGGGAGGGAAATGGATGAACAGGAGGAGCTGTGAGTATTTTGAGGCCAGTGAAACCCTTCTGGACTATTATGGTGGGTAGACATCATTATGCAGTCACAAAACGTATAGTAGGTACAACATCAAGAATGAACTCGAATGTAAACTATGGACTTTGAGTGACAATGATGTGTCAATACAGGTCATTGATTGTAACAAATGTACCACTCTGATGGGGGATGCTGATGTTGGGGGAGGCTGTGCACGTGGATGAGGAGGAAGTATATGGGAACTCTCTGTACTTTGTGTTCAATTTTGCTGCGAACCTAAAAATACTCTAAAAACTGAAGTCTATTACAGAAAAAAATGGACAACATGTTGTAAAAAGTATTCTCTTCAAACAAGGATAAATTCCGTGTAAAAATGAATCAATGCATTAGTCAGTATTTATAGAGAGTTGATCAACCATCATGAAAGTCTAAGAGAATTTATTGAAAGAAACTATTAGATCAGATAAGAATTCATAAAGTTAACTGAATATGCAGTAAGTATAGAAGACTCGATTCTTTTCCTAGGAACCAGCTATTACCATTACATGACATCATGGAAAAAAATGATAACATTAGAACAGGAATAATAGAAGCTACATAATATTGAAATATGCAAAATTTAAAGGACGAAATCATGAAACTTTAGTCACAGATATGAAAGGGAATCTAAATAAACAGAGGCACACATCTTGTTCCTGGAGGAAATGTTCAAGTATTTAAAGATGTCAACCTTTCACAAATAATTCTACAAATTCAATGCTACCCCATCAGAAACCTAATAGGATACTTTTGTGCTCTGTTTTGAATTCTAAAGTACTGTTTGAATGACTCAAAATTAAGATGTATTATTTATTGAGTAATAGAGAGGAGCCTGACTTTGGGCCAGACTACCTGGTTTCAAGCGCAGCTCTGGTCTTCAGCAAGGTGCTGACCCTCTCAGCCTCAGTTTCTTCATCTGTAAGATAAGAGTGGTGGTAATAGTGCCTAGCTGATAGAATTTTTGTTAAGATAAATGAACCAATACAGGAAAAATGCTCAGCACAATGTCTGGCAGGAAATGCCAGCTACTACACTCACATAACACAAAGGGGAAAAAATATAAGTAGTAAGTTAAGCAAAATAAGTTACCTCAATCCCAAAGTCAAATATCAAGGGGAGTCTAACTGACTCTGCCAATGAAAAATGTTTATTTATCCCAATTAAACTAACACAGTGTGCTTCAGTATTTGGCTCTGGTTCCACTGCAATTTCTCTCAGTTAAGAAGAGACCATTACTTTCATTCACTTAATTTATTGTTTTATGGTCTCATCTATGTGATTGTTATTATGATTTTAAAATTATTATTGCCAAAATACTTAATATTGGATCTCAGGTTTATAGGAGGGTGGTGGGTGGGGATAGATATTATTTATCCTCAACGCACTCAGGGTCTCTGGACTCATGTCCTCCACAGGATGCACTGATCACACATGTCCTTTTGGCTGAGGCTGAAATCCCAGGGATTCTCTAGGGCTTAAGTCTATCCTTGGTTAACACTTATATGCTGGGTAGAAACACTTAGAAGCATCACTTCTGGATGATAATGTCCACATACACCTTTGCAATATATGTACCATGTGGTACACTAGTTCTCATCCTCCTCATCCCATCTCATACATGTTCTTGTTACAGTTTACGAAGTCAGAAGGCATATTCGTCATCCATCAGACCTTACACAGCCTTGACTTTACATGTGCAAATCTCTAGACTCAAAAAAAATAAATGTAAAGTAATATTATATGGTACATAAAATTTCTTCTATAGACAATGGTTTCTAATCTTTTGCTTTGTAAAATAATATGAGGTCCTAATTTCACTAGAGCTGATGAATCATTAAAAACAATTTTGAGACATAAATTACAATGACATGTTTAGCCTATAGCTCAAAGGAATTCAGAGACCAGAGTGGTATCGATGCTGAAAATTCATTCTTTTCATGTCTGCACATTCATGTAAGCAGCATTTTCAGTATTTACATCTATAAAGATGAAAAACATGAATAAAATTGCCTCATTTTCACAAAAAATTTCATTATCCATGGATAAATAAAATCAAGAAGGACCTCTTTCTGCTCATTAAGAGGTCCATTTATCAATAACGTTTTACATCATGCATTTAAGAATATATGTATATATATATATATATATATATATATATATATACACACACATACACACTCACACATCAAGTCTTTATCCAAAGTTGTAACCATCTCTACAGGTCCAAAAACACTGAGGTACTTCATGTTATAAACTCCTCAAAGCCATTTATTACCTCTTCACTTGCCATTGCACAGAGTTGGGCCTATGAGATTTATGCCCTGAGCTTCATCAAGGAAATATATGAGCTGATGTACACCACTCAGCACTTACTACAGACCACCTGCCAGCAACCCTCATACACCTGATGCATGATCAGACTGTTTGCTACAAGCTCTGAGCTGCAGAGGGAGGCCCGTGACATGGAAAAGGCCATTGGGCATCAGAGATTGTTCTCTTCACTTTGTTCAACAAGTATTGCCATGAAGTGATGGTCCTGTGATGTCTAAATCTCTTTTCTGTGTTAACCTAGGAAAGATAAGGTATAAAAATATCAGAAATGCTAGGTTTACTCCTGAATTTTCCATAACAGTTCCTTGTTGTGTGCACTGTCCTATTTGAGTTGTTTGTAAATCTGGGAATCCAATCCAGATACCAGTTGAGACACAACCCAGAGTTTGAGGAGCCTTCATCTGCATGTAAATTGACTTCATACATCATCTCCTATCAATGGGTACTCTCATGACCCAGCTCTATCATGTACACTCTCTAGATGGCCTAAGGAGGTAGAAGCTTTGCTCATCACAGTACATTTTGCCTCAGGAATACAATTTTTAACTTTATATTTAGAAATAACTTCAAACTTACAGGAACATTGCAATGATGTATACACTAGAGGCAGACCTGTGTACCTTTACTCAGATCCTCTCATTGTTGATGTGTTACTGCATTTTCTTTAGTCTACAGTCTCTTTGGGGAAATTCTACTCAACAATGACTCAGGCCAAAAGTCTTAATTTATGGGACAAATTTTCCAATTTGTATGCAAAGTCTTAATGGGAAAATTACAACCATATATCCCATCCTAACTTCAGAGCTCTGGCAAGGTCTTACACAACTCCAGTTACAAAACAAAGACTAAGAATACTACAGTGAACAAACCTAGCATGACCAAAGCCCTCTCAGTGTCAGAATGAACATCAGGTCGCATTCAAATGTCTGTGGGGCTCTGTCCATACGAAATTTTCATGTGCCCATGAGATATCCCGGTTGCACCCTGGCAATTTTCTTCCACCAGTAGCAGACGCTTGACTATCAAGGACTCTCCTTCCATCTCAAGCTCCTTTTCTGCAGGAGTGAAGGCTGCCAGACAAAGGTGAGGCTCTCCTCAATATGTCTCTTATCCCTGGGGAGCTGATTTTACGTAAAGCAATTCCAGAGGGAGAACTGACTTGCAGAAATCGAGGGCAGGTGCTAACAACTCTTCTTGACCATCCCGCGGTCAGTCAGGGATGCTGGCGCATCCTTGGGGTACATGCTTCTCGTTGGATGTCGGCCCCAGGTGTGAGCAAGACACTTGAGAACAGAAAGCCACTACCTCATCAAAGATACCTTTCACTCAGGGGGGATTTGAATCCTCTGCAAATACTTGTGCAAGTGGCACTCAGGTGCTACTTTGGATGATGAAAATAAACAGATTTCTCCATCTGAAGATGGCCTAGGGAGGAAAGAAGTTACCCTGTGGCATCAAGAGAAGGTTCTTGTTTATGAATTCTGGAAGAACAGCGTGGATGAGAGGGAGGCCAAATAACCTCAGGACTTGTGAGATGGACCACGAAGCCGATGCGCTAATATTCACTGTTTGATTTTCAAGACTATTTATTTATTAAGTTATTTAAGTTTGCTTATCATGTTGTGGGCAAGAAACTACCAGCTATTAACTCTTCTAAGGATCAGACAAATGATCTCCAACTGACTGAAATACAAGACTGTAGGTTACAATCACTGTGCCAGAGAGAGTCTGGTTTTTCTTAGTTTCATGGTTCCTTTGTCCTACTCATCTCTTTATTGCTAGAACTGAAGGCCTGTGATTACATATCCCAGACTCTCTTGCCAGTTGCCTCTTGTTATGTTCTGCAACAGAGTTTGAAGGTGGGAAGAGGGCAGAAGTCATGAATCTCAGCTTTGACATCATCTCATGTAGTGGTTGTGGCATCAGTGTGTATAGTACTCACACCAGTCCAGCAACAGCAGTGTCTGCAGTGGCGACTGTCATCTATGGGCTCCTGGGCTCCTGCTCAGACGTTTGGTTTCAACAAGAGCCTCAGCTTCCCCTGAAGGCATGGGAGCAGGGAAACACCATTTTTCCTTTTCTCCTCCAGTTCTAAGGGAGGTAATGCCTTCCTGCAATTTTCAGCCTATGGACATCCTTTGGCTTTCCTTTATGTTTTTTTGATTCCCCAGCCCTTCAAATCCCCGTATTACCAATTTCTGGATGAAATTCTCCCTGTTTGAAAGTAGGATGGTAGTTGCCAGGAGCTAAGAGGTGGGGGAAATGGGTTATGTTGATCAAAGGCTACAAACTTCTGGCTACAAAATGAATAAGATCTGGGGATCCAATGTACAACATGGTGACTATACTATAGATACTTGAAAGTTGCTAAGATGATAAATCTTAAATGTTCTCATTACAAGAAAACAGGTAATTATGTGAGGTGAGGGAGATTTTAACTAACTCTATTGTAAATTATTTCACAATATATACATATATCAAATATTATGTTGTACACCTAAAGTTACACAATGTTACATGTCAATTATATCTCAATAAAGCTGAAATAAATAATAAAAAGTCAAAAAAAAAAGAATTCTCCCTGTTCAATATACCTAGAATGTTTTCTACTTCCTTAACTGGACACTAACTGATAAACACTGCAAAAGACTATTTATAGATAAAATGATCATATGCATGAATATGCATAACTTGCAGAATTACAAAGAGAAGAGACTAGTCCCCTCATGGACAGGACTATGAGTCACATTGACCGCCAGTTAGAGAAAATGTTCAAGCATCAAAAAAATGTAACGCTCCCATATTGTACATTTTCTGAACAAATACTCTGCCATCTCAAAAGCATGTGATGGGCACCAGTACCAACACTTTGGAAAGTTTGCTAATCTATGGCTCATTTGATAATTGATATCCCATAATATGTTATGATGTTGTATCATTTCAGCCTCATCAGCTGACCTCACACTTAATGTACCTAAAGAAAATCAGTTGTGGAACTTTTTACTTCTGTATTCTATGGGGAAACACCACATGTTGAGCAAAGACAGAGGGAAATAGAGTGAGATAGCTGTCCAGTTCAGGATATGTATTTCTATTCTCACCTTTCCCTATTTTCACCTTTAATAATTATTCAAGTCCTGCCCTAAACCTCGATTCCTCCTTTGTACAAAATGCTCCTCGCTCTAAAGGAGTTTTCTCCAGCACAGGCTTGGACTGCAATTTCCTCTGGATTTATTTCTCAGTAAATTTCCTTCTATCTGCTCCCTATCTACCAGATGACCTTCATCACTTCTAATCAAAGGTTGTCACTTTCTTTCTTTCACCATGCTCTGGAGTTTACTGCTTTGTTCTTCTCTTATTTGAATATCACTTTTGTTACTTGTGTAGATTTCAAAGGAAGGTGGGCAGAGATTAAGCTCATGCTCAGTCTGAGGTCTTGATCCAATCTCAGGTGATGTGTTTGATTTCCGTTGTGTCCAAGTGCTTTAACTGACAGATAACCGGGATGATCATGGACTTGCAGTGGTGAATGGAAGTTTTTTTTTTTTTTAAGCAAATACAACATCCTCTAAAACTCCTTTTGACATTTGTTTCTGCACTGAGAAACCCTAATTTTCTATATTTGATGGTGGTTACAAAGATAAAGATAATTCCTGAAAAGAGAGTGGTAGAAACAGCAGCGAAATAGTTCCAGTATCATTTAAAGGAGAACACGAGCCCACCATTGCATACTCTAGATGTGAATTTGTCGTCTGTATGACACCACTAATTGGGAATCCGGATGCCTTCCCAGGATTGATGGGCAAGAGGCAGGGAGACCGATGAGCACCATCAAGGATTTGAGAGGTGGAGCTCATCTTCCAACTCTGGGCTATATGGACTATGTCAGCTTGGGAGATTAGTTTAATCTTTCTAAGTTTCAGGACAGAGACTACCCTTTCTTTACAACAAAATTATAGGAATTAAATAATAGTATATATGTAAGACAGTCCTGTGCCTGGTTCAGATTATCCCATTAAGAGGAACCATAAATCCAGACAATCTCATTCTTCTCCAAATTAAGCCCTTCTGAGCCATCTTCACTTCCTCTCTAGCTTCATTCTCCAAATCTTCCTTCCTTTTCCTTCCATACGGCACCACCATGATGATTTATCTGCCCTGTCTATTACCTCCACCTTCAATAGTCAGCCCTTAACTCAGACTCTGCTCTGATTGTGTCTCATAATTTCATCAGCCATATTGCCCTCAATTTCTCATCTCCTGCTCCGTGGGTGTGAAATCTGAAGAGATAGTCATTGAATATACTGCACAAGATCATGCAGAGCCTTCTTTTGCCAAGAAGAGAAGAGCTGGTCACTTGTTTTGAACTAAGAAATCCAAGTGAAACTTTCATTTCCTTTCAGTCATTGACCATTGCATCCAGGAATAGAATTTAAAGGCTCCTCCTAGCGGCCAATGGTATATTGCTAGTGTTCAGGGAGATCCCAGATTCTACATGAAATGGTGCCACCTTCGGGTTCAAACCTTGTTGTGCTCAGTTTAAGAAAATCTCACAGGACATTTCCTATTATATGCCAGTCGCACGGGTTGACCTGATTGTGCCACTCTTGACTCTATCATAAATTTGAACATTCTAACATATGAATAATTAGAATCTACAAAGAGAATAAATTAAATAATAGAATAACGAATATTTGAAGTGATAATCCATGAGAAAATTCCAAAATTATGACAAACGTCAAGACCCAGATAAAAGAAGTCCTACAAACTTCCAATTCTGCCTATGATAACATAGCTTGTATGAGACCAACACTTCCTCCAAGAACAAGTAGACAATCTAGGTAAAATCAAAAATTAGAGATGTTTGAAAACAAAAGCAGTATGAACTTGAAGGGTCAAGATGGTAGAAAAAGAGGAGCTTCAGAGAAATGAGCATAACTTTCTGCAGCATTTTCCCCTTCAAGCTTTTGCCAGTTGCCAGGAAGACATGGGACAGGATGTTGCAAAGCCAAGCAACATGGGTTGAGGAAAGCCACTTTGAAGGCAAAGGCGACATTGGCAATTTCCACTCAGCAGATTTACAGGATCAAATTTGTGTGGTGAGTTAAAAAGTTCAGGGAGATCTGTGCTAACACCTTATTGGTAAAATTGTGTTGGCTTCTTCTTGAAGATTCATTGATTCTATGCCCTTTCTGCATTTGCTCATGACCAGGTCTTAAAACAGACCATCTGCTTCCTCTGAAGCTTGGCATAGTCAAGTTTTTTTAGATTTAATATACTGTTAATCCCCCATCTTAATAAAAAAGATGGACTGTTTTTGTTTTCTGGGTTGTTTTTGTTTTGACTGACTTGTCAGTGTGCTGTTCTTCCATTTTTCTCATCTCAAAGGTGAATACCTACCTACCTGTTGAGTGGTCAAAAGACCAATAGGTTAGCATCTAGAAGCATGCATCGTAGTTAGTAAGATAGAAAATGTTGGCTGTAGCTAATTGTAAGAATAATGAATATCTCCAGATACTTTATGGACAATGTGAATGCCTGTTCAGATGATAAATGTAGCTTTAATAAATGGTTAGATTTTAACGGAAGGCTCTGTATTATCCACTGATAAAAACTTCCCAGGGACAACCAACTTTTTTGTGCACCCAAAGTGAAGACTATAATTCTTTTCCAGATTATGGCTGTTATACTCTCAAACACGTGCCAGTTATTTTGTCAAACTTCTAAGCCATTGTTCCCATAATCAAGCTCTGAAGTGCACTGAAATCTTGTTCAGTGCTCCAAAAAAGAACTAACATTTTGGCTATAATCACTAAGACCAAAAGTAACAAATGCTGGAGAGGGTGTGGAGAAAAGGGAACCCTCATACACTGCTGGTGGGAATGCAAACTGGTGCAGCCACTATGGAAAATAGCACGGAGATTCCTCAAAAAACTGAAAATAGAACTAAGATATGACCCAGCTATCCCACTACTGGGTATCTACCCAAACAATTTGAAACCCAACAACACAAAGTAACATATGTACCTCTATGTTCACTGCGGTACTAATCACAATAGCCAAGACATGGAAGCAATCCAAGTGTCCATTGACTGATGATTGGACAAAGAAGTTGTGGTATATATATATACAGTGGAATACTACTTGGCCATAAAAAAGACAAAATCATCCCATTTGAAACAACATGGATGGACCTGGAGGGTATTATGCCAAGCGAAATAAGCCAGACTGAGAAAACAAACAATATATGATTTCATTCATATGTGGAATATAAATAAACACATGGACAAAGAAAACAGCTCCGTGGTTACTAGGGGATGGGGGTTGGGCGTGGGTACAGGGGGTGAAGGGGAGCACGTGTATGGTGACAGACAGAAATAATGTACAACTGAAATTTTACAATGATGTAAACTATTATGAACTCAATTAAAAAAAAGTAACATTTTGTCTAAAACCAAGCAAAATCATCATCTAAAGGACTAAAAACCTACGAGATCTCTTGGCATTCTCACAGTGTTGGTGGATAAAAGTTTGAGTTCAGTTTCCTCAAAGGAGGAAAGAATCTGATAAACCCAACTCTCAGCTTAGACCCACGAATGGCCATGCCATTGGAGTAAGGAGAGAGACCAGCAAGAGCAGACATTGAAGCCCAGGAATAATTGTGGGAAAGCTCAAATAGGCTCCGTCTTTGCAGTAATGAAGGATAGGTGCTTTCCCAAAGGGCAGGGAGATTTCTTCATTGTCCTATTCTTAATTATCATGTACCATCTATGCATCAGGTAAACTAGTTCTCATTTCCACATCCCCACTCATACACATTCCTGTTACAGTTTACAAAGTCAGAAGGCATATACATCATCCATCAGAACGTCCACAGCCTTGACTCTATGTGTGCAAATCTCTAGACTCAAAAAAATAAATGTGAAGTAATATTTATGGCACACAAAATTTTTTCTATAGAATGGTTTCTAATTTTTTGCTTTAATAAAATGAGGCCCTAATATCACTGGAGCTGATAAATCATTACAAATAATTTTGAGGGATAAATTACAGTGACATATAAAAAGTCCTATAGCTTAAAGGACTTCAGAGACTAGAGTGATATTGCTGACACAAACTCATTCTTTTCATGTCTGCGCATTCAAGTGACAAGTATTTTCAGAGTTTACATCTATAAAGATGAGAAAAAGAAATAAAACTGCCTCATTTGAGCAAAAAAATTATATTACCCATGGATATATAAAATAAGAAGGACCTCTTTCTGCTCACTAAGAGATGCATTTATCAATAATATGTGCATCATATATTTAAGAATATCAAAAATTTATACACGTGTATACATATTGAGTCTTTATATGAAGTTGTAACCATCTCTACAGGTACAAAAATAGTGAGGTACTTCACGTTATAAATTCCTTAAAGCCATTTATTACCTCTTTCCTTGCCATTGTGCACAGTTGAGCCTATGAGATTTATGCCCTAAGGTTCATCAAGGAAATATGTGAGCTGATCTACACCACTCAGCACTTACTACAGACCACCTGCCAGAAAGCCTCACACACCTGACGCATGATTAGACTGTTTGTTACAAGCTCTGAGCTGCTAACGGATGCCATTGAGCATCAGAGATTCTTCCTTTTACTTTGTTCACCAAATCTTGCCATGAAGTGATGGTCCTGTGATGTCTAAATCTCTTTTCTGTGTCATAATCTAGGGAGTAGAAGGTAGAAAAATATCAGAAATGCCAAGTTTGCTCCTGAATTTTCCATAACATCTTCTCACTGTGTGCACTGCCCTATTTGTGCTGCTCTTAATGCCGGAAATCCAGTCCACATACCAGATGAGACACAACCTAGCGTTTGAAGATCCTTCATCCACGTGTAAATTGACTTCATCTCCCATCAATGGGTACTCCCATGACCCAGCTCTATCATGTACACTCTCTAGATGGCCTCAGGAGGCAAAAGCTCTGTTCATCACAATACATTTTGCCTCAGGAATACAATTTTTAACTTTGTATTTAGAAATAACTTCAAACTTACAGAAACATTGCAATGATGTATACACTAGAGGCAGACCTGTGTACCTCTACCCAGACTCTCTTATTGTTGATGTGTTACTCTATTTACTTTAGTCTACAGTCTCTTTGGGGAAATTCTACCCAACAATGACTCAGGCTAAAGGTCTTAATTTATGGGACAAATTTTCCAATGGGTATGCAAAGTCTTAAAGAGCAAATTACACCCATATATCCCATCCCAACTCCGAGCTCTGGCAAGGTCAGACACAACTCCAGTGGCAAAAAAAGACTAAGAAAACTACAATACACAAGCCTAGTGTGACCTTAAGCTCTCTCAGTGTCACAATGAACATCAGGCTGCATTCAAATAAACATGTGGCTCTGTCCATATGAAACTGTCATGGGCCCATGAGATGTCCAGGTCGTACGCTGGCAATTTTCTTTCACCAGTAGAAGACACTTGAATGTCAAAGACTTTCCTTCCATCCCAAGCTCCTTTTCAGCAGGAGTGAAGGCTGCCAGACAAAGGTGAGGCTCTCCTCAATACGTCATTATTCCTGGGGAACTGATTTTACATAAAGCAATTCCAGAGGGAGAACTGACTTGCAGAAATGAAGGGCAGGTGCTAACAACTCTTCTTGACCATCCCACAGTCAGTCAGGGATGCTGGAGCATCCTGGGAGTACATGCTCCTCATTGTAAGTTGGCCCCATGTGTGAACAAGACACTTGAGAACAGCAGATTACAACCTCATCAAAAGTACCTTTCACTCATGGGAAGTCTGAGTCCTCTGCAAACAGCTAGGCAACTGGCAGTTCAGGTTCTACTTAGGATGGTGAAAATAAACAGATTTCCCCATCTAAAGATGGCCTAGAAGGAAAGAACTTACCTGGTGGCATCAACAACAGGTTCTTGTTTTTGAATTCTGGAAGAACAGCGTGGAGGAGACCAAATAACCTCAAGACGTGTGAGATGGACCAGGAAGCTGATTAGCAGATTTTCACGCTAGGATTTTCAAAACTGTTTATTTATTTATCTATTTAAGTTTGTTTATCATGTTGTGGGCAACAAACTACCAGCTATTAACTCTTCTAAGGATCAGACAAATGGCCTCCAACTGGCTGAAAATAAGAAGACCCTGTGGATTACAATCTCTGTGCCAGAGAGGGTCTATATTGTCTTAGATCCAGAGTTGCTTTGCCCTACTCATCTCTTTATTGCTAGAACTGAAGGCCTGTGAGTTTATATCCCAGACTCTGTTGCCAGTGGCCTCTTGTTAGGTTCTCCAATGGGAAGAGGGCAGAGGTCATGATTCTCAGCTTTGACGTCACCTCCTGCGGTGGTCGTGGCAGCAGTGTGTATAGTGCCCACGACAGCTCAGCAACAGCGGTGTCTGTAGTGGAGGTTGTCACGTACAGACTCCTGGGTTCTTGCTCAGGCAGCTTGGTTTCAGCAACAGCAGCCTCAGCTTCCCCTACAGTCACGCGTCTGGGAAACACCATTTTTCCTTCTCTCTTCCAGTTCTAGGGGCGGTAATGTCTTCCAGCAATTTTCATCAGTGGGCATCCTTTGTATTTCCCTTATTTATTTATTCATTCATTCATTCATTCATTCATTCATTTATTTATTTTGCTTCTCCAGCTCTTCAAACTCCTTTATTACCAATTTCTGGATGAAATTCTCCCTGTTTGAAAGTAGGATGGTAGCTGCCAGGAGCTAAGACGTGGGGGAATAGGTTGTGTTGGTCAAAGGGTACAAACTTACGGTTATAAAATCAATAAGGTCTGGGGAGCCAATGTGCAACGCGGTGACTACAGTATAGATACTTGAATGTTGCTAAGATGATAAATCTTAAACGTTCTCACTACAAAAAAAAAGCCTAATTATGTGAGGCGATCGAGACTTTAACTCTGTTATAAATCATTTTACAATATATACATATATCAAATATTATGTTGTACATCTTACACAATGCTATACGTCGATTACATCTCAATAAAGCAGAAATAAATAAATAGTAAAAAGGAAAAAACTTCTCCCTGTTCAATATACCTAGAATGTTTTCTATTTCCTTAATTGGATACTAACTGGTAAACACTGAAAAAGACTATTTATAGCTAAAATGATTATATGAATGAAAATGTGTAACTTGCAGAATTACAAAGGGAAGAGAAAGCCCCCTCATGGACAGGACTACTGGTTACATTGACTGCCAGTTAGAGAAAAAGTTCAAGTGTCAAAAAACTGTAAAGCTCCCATATTTTACATTTTCTGCCCAGATACTCTGATGTCTCAAAAGCATGCGATCAGCACCATTACCAACACTTCAGAAAGTTCACTAATCTATAGCTCATTTGATAATTGATACTACATAATATTTTGTGAGGTATCATTTGAGCCCCGTCAACTGACCTTGCACTTAATGTACCTAAAGAAAATGAGTTGTAGAACTTTTTACTTCTGTCTTCTATGGGGAAACACCACATGTTGAGCAAAGACAGGGAATCGGGGTGAGGTAGCTGTGCAGTCTGGTTATGTGTGTCTATTCTCACCTTTTCCTATTTTCAGCTTTAATAATTATTCAAGTCCTGCCCTAAACCTCGATTCCTCGTTTGTACAAAACGCTCCTCGCTCTGAAGGAGTTTTCTCCAGCACAGGCTTGGACTTCAGTTTCCTCTGGATTTATTTCTTAGTCGATTTCATTCTATCTGCCCCCTATCTACCAGATGATCTTCATCACTTCTAATTAAAGGTGGTCACTTTCTTTCTCTCACCATGTTGTTAAGTTTACTGCTTCGTTCTTTTGTTATTATTTGAATATCTTTTTTGTTATTTGTGGAGATTTCAAAAGAAGGTGGGCAGAGATGAAGCTCATGCTCAGACTAAGGTCTTGATCCAATCTCAGGTGACGTGTTCCGTCTCCACTGTGGTCAAGTGCTTTAACTGACAGATAACCGGGATGATCATGGACTTGTGGTGGTGAACGGAAGTGGTTTTTTTTTAATCAAATATAACTCCCTCTAAAACTCCTTTTGACATTTGTTTCTGCACTGAGAAACCCTAATTTCCCATATTTTATGATAGAGACAAAGATAAAGGTAATTCCAGGGAAAGGAGGGGTAGGGACAGCAAGGAAATAGTCCCAGTATCCGTTAAGGGAGAACACGAGCCCCGCATTGCATACTCTAGATTTGAATTTGTCGTCTGTATGACACCACTACTTGGGTATCCGGATGCCTTCCCAGAATTGATGGCGGAGAGGCAGGGAGACCGATCAGCACCATCAAGGATTTCAGAGGTGGAGCTCATCTTCCAACTCTGGGCTATATGGACTGTGTCAGCTTGGGAGATTAATGTAACCTTTCTAAGTTTCAGGAAACAGAGACTACTCTTTCTTTACAAGAAAATTACAGGAACTAAATAATACGTAAGATAGCCCTGCGCCTGGTTCAGATTATCCCTTTAACAGAAACCATAAATCCAGACAGTCTCATTCCTCTCCAGATTAAGCCCTTCTGAGCCATCTTCACTTCCTCTCTAGCTTCACTCTCCAAATCTTCCTTCCTTTTCCTACCACACACCACCAACAGGATCATTTATCTGCCCCCTCCATTACCTCCACCCTCAATAGTCAACCCTTAACTAACTTTCATTTTTCATAATTTCATCTTTTCATAATTTCATAATTTCATCAGCCATGTTGCCCTCAATTTCTCATCTCCTGCTCCATGGGTGTGAAATCTGAAGAGACAGTCATTGAATACACCTCGCATGATCATACAGAGCCCTCTTTTGCCAAGAAGAGAAGAGCTGGTCACTTGCTTTGAACTAAGAAATCCAAGTGAAACTTTCATTTCCTTTTAGTCATTGATCATTGCATCCAGGAATGGAACTTAAAGGCTCCTCCTAGTGGCCAATGGTATATTGCTAGTGTTCAGGGAGATCCCAGATTCTACGTGAAATGGTGTCACCTGGGGGTTCAAACCTTGTTGTGCTCAGTTGAAGAAAATCTCACTGGACATTTCCTATCATATGCCAGTCACATGGGTTGATCTGATTGTGCCACTCCTTGCGGTATGATAAATTTAAAAGATTTAAATATGAATAATTAGAATCCACAAATGAAATAAGTGAAATAATGGGATAATAAATATTCAAAGTGATAATCCATGAGAAAATTCCAAAATTATGACAGACATCTAGCGTCAGATTTAAAAAGTCCTACAAACTTCTGTTTATGATGATATAGCTTGTATGAGACCAACATTTCCTCCAAGGACAAGGAGAAAATCTAGATAAAATTAAAAATCAGATGTTTTAAACCTGTGGCAGTATGAACTTGAAGGGTCAAGATGGTAGAAAAAGAGGAGCTTCAGAGAAATGAGCATAACTTTCTGCAGCATTTTCCCCTTCGAGCTTTTGCCAGTTCCCAGGAAGACATGGGACAGGACGTTGCAAAGCCAAGCAACATGGGTTGAGGAAAGCCACTTTGAAGGCAGAGGCAACACTGGTGATTTCCACTGAGTGGATTGACAGGATCAAACTTGTGTGGTGAGTTAAAAAGTTTAGGGAGATCTACACTGACACCTTATTAATAAAATCGTGTTGACTTTTGCTTGAAGATTCATTGATTCTACACCCTTTCTGCATTTGCTCATGACCAGTCTTGGAACAGATCATCTGCTTCCTCTGCAGCAGAATATAGTCAAGTTTCATTCAATTCCATACACTACTAATCACCAATCCTAATAGAAAAGATGGGTTGGTCTTTTTTTGTTTGTTTGTCTGACTTGTCAGTGTGCTGTTCCTCCATTTTTCTCATCTCTAAAGGTAAACACCTACCCACCTGTTGAGTGGTCAAAAGACCAAAAGGTAAGCATCTGGAAGCAGGCATGGTAGTTAGCAAGACAGCAGATTTTGGCTGTAGCTAATTGCAGAAATAATGAATATCTCTAGATACCTTATGGACAATGTGAATGCCTTCTCACATGATAAACTTAACTTTAATAAATGGTTGGATTCTAACAGAAAGCTCTGAACTATCCACTGATAAAAATGTCCTAGGGACAATCAATGTTTTGGACACCCAAAGTGAAGACCGTAATTTTTTTCCAGGTTGTGGTTGTCATCCTCTCAAACACGTGTCAGTTTTTTTATCTAACCTCTAAGCCATTGTTTCTATAATCAGGCTCTGAAGTGCAGTGAAACCTCGTTCAGTTCTCCAAATAAACATTAACATTTTGTTTAAAGCCAAGAAAATCATCAACTAAACAGCTAAAAACCTAAGCATCCAGCTGTCCATCATGAAGTCAGAAATTTAAAAGATTTGAAAAAGTATAAAGCAATGCCACCCTTCTCACTATTTACTTTTTGGAAAATATATTAGTTTTCATAAAAATATTTCTATGTTAACATATAATAGTTAACTTGCTTTTTAGTGAACTAATAAGTAAACAGTTTAATCTCTAATGTGGTAAATATTGATAACCATAACCCACATAAAAACCCTTGGGGTCCACAATAAATTTTAAGAATATAAACCGAGTCCTGAGACCAAATGTTTGAGAATTAGCGAGTTAGAATCCGACACCTCACCATAAGCTACTTGTCTTTCAGATGGAGAAATTGAAGCCCAGAGGGACACAAGTCCATACGTGCAGCCCACAATCTGTGGAATCCTGACACCAGTCCTGGGACCTTCACGTCAAGGTTGCACAAGATGGTTTGGAGTCATGTGACTAACCAGGTCTGCCAGACTCAAGGACCTCTCCAGAAAGATCCATCTCCAGACACATTGGCTCCTGCCCGTCCATCTTCATTTCGCTGCCTCTGCCATCCCAGTTTTCCATCCAGAACAGCTGATAGCAACTCCCAGCTGACTGCAAGTTCAGTCCGTCTCACACCCTGGGCTGCTCTCTCCCAAGGCGGGAATTTGACCTGCAGCCTCCATCCCCATCGTCGGTTCAGGCTTAACACCTGGCACTGTCATGGATGTTGACCACCTGGAGTTCCTGGTCTCCATTCCTGGTAGACTGGACTTCTGTGCATTCTGGGCCCAGGTTAGTCAATGTTCCCCAGCATCCTCAGGAGGTCTTTTTGCCTTGAGGAGCTCAGACTGATTCACAGCACATTTCCTCTTGTCAGGGCTTACCTGTGTTCCTCTCATTTTGTGCCCCTCACAGGATGGCAGCATTTCAAAGAAGGAGTGCATCCTGATGCCATCCCTCCATACCTGAGCCTCATCTGTTCCCAAGTCCGTGGTCCTGCTGTGGGTGGGCAGAGGCATCCCCCCCCTACATCCGACCCTCAAGTTTTCTCTCTGGTGAGCATGATATGAGACAGTGTTTGGATTCAGTTTCCCCCTAGTCAAAGGGAGAAGGATGAGACTTGCTGGGAAGTGGACATAAATTGTCACCGTCAGCAAGTCTGCAGGCCCGAGATGCTAGGACAGCCAGTGCCCTCGATAGTCAGGGGAGCTTCCACCACCACCAGCTTCAGACAGTAACCAAAGATAAAGGCTCCATTCTAAAGTGTTTCCTGGTCTCACACACTGAACCTGTGATGCCAGGGGAAGCAATATTTTATAGCAAGGAAAGGTGAGGCCAGAATCCTATCCTTGATGCCCTGGCAGCCGAACCAAACCAGACTGCTCTGTGCACAGGAGGTAGGTGTTTGTTGACAGCCAGAAATAACCTTAATATCCCTCAAGGGGATTACGTGATATTTACAGACCTTTCTTCATACCTGATATACTGCTCAGAAGACTTGATTACACAGAAGAGAAATCAACTCTAGCCAATGTAGACCAAAAAGAGAGAAATTGGAAGGATAGGAGAGTGTTCAAGACATCACGATGATGTAAGGAACTGTTCCAACGCAATAATAAAAAGGCAAATATCCCAACTAGAAAATGAGAAAAGGATCTGGACAGACATTTCTCCAAAGTTGACATGCTAATGGAAAAAAAACACGTGAAAAGATGAACAACATCATTAGTCATCAAGGAAATGCAAATCAAAACCACTCACAAAACTTAGGACGGCTCTAATCAAAGAGACAGAAAATATCAAGCGTTGTTCAGGATATGGAGAAACGGGAACCCTCATACATTGCTGGCTGGAATGTAAGATGGTGCAACCACTTTGGGAAAGTCTGGTAGTTCCCCAAAAGGTTAAAAATAGAGTGACCATTACAACCCAGCAATTCCACTCCTGGATTTGAATTGCAGACATATGAATTGAACACAAGAGAATTGAAAACACATGTCCACACAAAAACTTGTACATGAACCTTCATAGCAGCACTATTCATAACAGCCCCAAAGTGGAAACAACCCAACTGTCCATCAACTGATGAACAGATTAAAAATATGATATATCCATACAATGGAATATTATTTGTCCACTAAAAAACTGAAATACTGATACATGCTATGTCATGCATGAACCTTGAAAACATCATGCTAAGTGAAAGAAGTTGGACCCAAGAGGCCACTTATTTATTGTATGACTCCACTCCTATGAAATGTTCAGAATAGGCAAATTCATACAGCCAGAAGGCAAAGTCGTGGTTGCCAGAGCCTGATGAGAGAGAGAAATTGAGAGTGACTGCTTCATGGGTGTGAGATAGCTTTTTGGGGTGATGAAAATGTTCTAAAACTAGATAGTGGTGATGGTTGCACAATATCGTGTATAGACTAAAAGCCACTGAATTGCACAATTTAAACGGGTGAATTGTGTGGTATGTGATTTATATCCCCAAAAATCTGTTTAAATAGAAAGAGGGGCCAGCCGGGTTGCCTGGTGGTTAAGTTCAGTTCAGCAGCCTGGGTTCAGTTCCTGGACACGGACGTGCACCACTCATCAGGGGCCATGCTGTGGCAGCCACCACACATAAAATAGAGGAAGATTGGCACAGATGTTCGCTCAGGGCGTATCTTCCTCAAGCAAAAAAAGGAGGAATATTGGAAACAGATGTTAGCTCCGGGGGAAACTTCCTCAGCAAAAAAAAGAAAGAAAGAGGGAAATCATGAAGAGGAGGGAGCACTCGCTTTACAACACCCAGAACACGCAAGGCTGGGAAAGCTGGGATCCGGGACAGGAGCCGTCTTCTTAGGATGTGCCCCTGGTGCTGGCACCATCAGACGCTCACGGCCACACCACTGGAGTCCACGGGCACTGGATTCCCATGTTCACCACGGCTGCCATGAATACTCATGACTGCTCTGGAATGTTCTTGTCATTCCCTCAAAATTGAAAGTCTTGGACAAGAGCACACCATTGGCAAACCTGGGCCGCGTACCACATGTCCAAGTGCTCTATGCCAGAGAGCTGGAAGGGTGACTCTGGCCCCTCTCAGCTCCACAATGGGAGGTGGGGCCCTGCCTCCCCCCTGTCTTCAGACTCCCACCAAACAGGAAGGGTCCAGATGCTGAGCAGCCAAAATTGACAATTGTCCACTATGTGTGGACAGCCCTCCTGAGAACCTGGAGGTGCCCAAACCCTGGAAAGCCTGAGCCCCTGCTCCTCGGATCATCACAGTTACACACCCACAAGCATTCAATGGGCAGACTCCTTGACGCCGAGCTCTGTACGAAGCATGGTGACTTGGGATCTCACTTATTTCTCACTGGGAGGGCTCAATTCTTATCCCCATTCTACAGATCAAGCCCGCAGGGGTTGCTTCAGGGGCAAAGAACCATTCCTGTATCCTTCACCTAAACAAGTTTCACAGCTGTTTCTCCTCCTCACCATGCAGGCTGGAGCCCCTGTGTACACACATGCTGCTCCCCACCTCGCTCACCTGACAAACTCCCATGCATCCTTTAAGTAGCTCCCCAGAGCCAGCCTTGACCCAGCGTAGGACTGGCCAGCCCCACCTCTGTATCCCCACTGAAACCTGTGGCAGGACGGAGCACCCCCTGGCACCCTGGAACTTGCCTTTGTGCTCCCTGTCCCCAGGGCATGCCCTGGCTCCCAGCAGGACCAGGGAGGGTTGTGTCAGGTGAGATCCCGGCAGGCGGGGCTGCCGGGATACAAGCAGCAGGCACCGGGGACTCCCTGCTCTGGCCTTTAACACTGCCCACCACCAGCTCAGCTGTGAAGGTAACCTCGGCTTTCCTGATCCTTGTGCTGGGACTCTTCACCTCTGCGGAGTGTCCTCCACGGTCAGACATCTGCTGCAGCTGGAACGCGGTCACTTGGACTTTCACAGCTCCATCTGACCTCTCAAACAAATTCTTGAGGCATCCTGATGAGGCCTGTCTCTATTCAATAAAAGAAATCCCCAATATCATTATAGAAGGGGTCAGAAGACCAAATAGTAACCCTGTGTCTGGGCTCTGGGGACAGAGACCGGAACCGGAACATGAATACACCCTCTATTTGCTGTGTGATTTTTGTCCCTAAGCCTCCAGTTCCTGCTCTGTAAAATGAAGAAGACTGCCCTGCATGGCTGGCAGAGGGTGAATGTGAATCATGCAGGTGAAGTGTTTATCATAATTGCCCGGCACATCTTAAATTTTTAGTAAATGGAGCTGTTAATAATATTATTCTTGATGATTTTTGTCATGCTTTATAATTAAAACACGCTTGCTTCTACATACATTGGTGGTTCCCAAACTAGAATCCCCTCGGAAGCTTTTAAAGCTCCTAGGCCCAGGCTGCACCCCCAGGTATTCTGGGGTGCCACTGGGCAGCAGAGTTTGGGAACTACTGGCATATAGCATCTGGCCTGGTTCTCCTATAAGGTTGGCAGGATGAGTGTGCTCACAACAACATAGCAAATGAGGAACCCAGGGGTCAAAGAGGGAAATGCCATCCTGCAGGTTGACAGCCAGGCTGAGGCAGGACAGGCCCTCTGAGCACACCGTGGACACGTTCCTGCATGGATGAGCTCTGCTCTGAGCCTTGGATGTGCATCAGGCTTCCGCACTCGGCCAACGTCCCTCTGAACAGGATCTTCCCTCCCAGAAAGGCTTCCACAGAGGAAAGAGGAGTGACCACCAGCCTCCTGATGTCATAGGTCCAGTGACCAGTGGCCAGTAGGACAATGTCTGTCCAGAAGGCCTGGAGACCACACAAAACTCTTCAGATGCCTCAGTACAGGGATATGGCCCTAGAGAAATAGGCATGTCAGAGCAACTGTATGTAGATACAGAGGTAGAGGCAGGGACAGACACAGATACAGATACAGACGTAGTAGATATAAAAATAGATACATATCTTTATCGTTAAGGTACTATAATTTTTAAGTCTCATTTGGGTACAAGATAATCACGAGCCCTGTGGCATAAAATGAAATTTACAAAAAGACCCCTAAGAACAAGATGGACTGTGTGTGGCTAACCAAGACCTACAAACTAAATGGAGTCAAGCAGCCATGATGGGACCACGATGCAATCACATACTCTGATCTCCAAAAACCCACAGAACGCACTCTTAAGCTTTTGATTCTGCCAAAGCTCCTGATTTTACCAAAGTCCCCACCAGCACCTGGACCTAACCAATAAAACTGTGATGTGCCAACCAATCAGGGCTAAGCAGGCTCGCATCCCTCATTTGCATAAGTGGACCTGAGTGGGAACCTGGGCGGGAACTTTTTCTATAAAGACAGCCCCCTTCCTTTGTTCTCCCCGAGGTAGTTTGGTTTGCTGCCCAGGGCTGCATGTCTCCAGTTTGCAAACTGTATGAGTGCTAAAGCTTTCCCAAATTCCTAAGTTCTTGTATTCCAGAGATTTTTGTTGACAGCCTCAAAAGGACTGCGAAGTTGGTGAAGAAAATTTTGTGGAAATAACAACAAAAATGAGTACAACATGCCTTTATTATAATACCTTTATGTACAAACTGTATTTTTGCTTTCAAACTGTCATGTATTACGTATATAAACTTCTTTTCATTGTTCCATTCACTATTTTTCTATCTGTGAAAATAATTCAGGAATGTTGAATTGTAATGAAATGCATCATAAGTTTTCCCATTAAAAGTAATGGAAATGGTTTTTCATGTAACATTTCACTTAGTGCACAGGGTTTTTAGGGACAAATTAAAGGGGTTAGGCAAGGCACTGTGTCACAGAGATACCATTCTTGAGAAATTTTGAAAAATAAGGAAAAGCCCATGGAAGACAATGGAAGTCGCCCAGACATAGTCAGAGTTGACTTGCAGACTCATAACATTGAGTTTTTTCCCATCCATCCACACACGGCATCCGTACACTGGCATCTTGCTGCACAGGTGGGGTCATGCCATGTGTGCGCTGTTCCCTTAACAAGGTGTGATGGCCCTGTTGCCATCATGATGAATGGGCCTAACTCTTTTCCTCCAGCCTCTGTGTGCAGAGTTGGGTGAGTATATAAAAGCTTTCTTTGAGAGCTCATTTGCTGACTCTTTTGAGTCCTCAATAATTTTGTGGCTCCTGAAGATGTTCAAAGACGAGGTGGATGCCCTCCAGCTGAGCAGAATGTAGAGCTAGCCGACATGGTGGTAAGCCATCTCTCCCTACCCGCCTCCTCTCCTTTCTCACAGCAACATCTTGACTCAGGGCTCAGGGCCGGGCAGGACAACCCCAGAGGGGACTGGTCCAGAGAACCAAAGATGAACACGTCATCTTCACCACACATCATCAACATGCAACTGGTGCTCAGGTGTGAGAATCTGACCATTAGCTTCTTCCCCTGACCAATGGAGATCCCAACCACCAAAGTCACAGGAGCCCCCAGATGTCCTCTGGTGGCATGAGGTCACTTAGAAAAAAAGTTAAAATAATATAAATCTGTATTTGGCCCTGATAGACTCTGCAACTTCTTTTGTCACTCCCTTTCTCTACCAAATCCTAGAGCATCCATGCCATATACACCTGCTTGCCCCAACCTCACCACTAGATCTCCCCTGGCCTGCCAGGAACCATGAAATATGGGAGTGAGCCAAAGATAAGAGGCAAATGTGCAGTGGTAGGTACTGCACTGGCCCCAAATCCACAAGGAACCACGAGGAGACTTAGCAGTTTGCTCGGCAAGTGGAACTTCTCCAGATGGGTCGTGAGGAGAAACTATGCCTCGGAGTCCCCAGCGGGAGAGAGGAAGGTGGCAGAATTCATCTGCCCAGCTCCCTCCTACCTCCAGGTTCCCATTAGTCAAAATTCAGCCCAGGAAGTCTTCCCGCACTTCTAGGATTTGTCATCCATCCAGCTCCATCAGTGATACCAGACACCGTGCCCTGCAGCCAGGGGGAGTCGGAAACTCTGGGTGAGCCACAGCAGCCTGGGGCGAGGGCCCAACATGGCCAAAGCAAGGAGTGGGTGGTCCCCGGTGATGTCAGAAAAGTCTGGGTACCTTCAGCCAACAAGAGGCAATGGACGGAATCCTCTGACATTCCTCATGTCTGGACAGGCGTTGCAGCAGAGTGACTTAGAGCAAGACCTTTGGAGTCAGAGATTCCTACCTGATTATACTCTCTTCATGACCTTGGGCAGTTGACTTTAACTTTTTGAGTCTCACTTTCCATAAGCTTGAAATGAAGATGAAAATAATACCCGTCCCCTCCACTCAGAGAGCAGATGTGATTGAGGAACAAACAGCTTGCACAGTGCCGCACACACAGTAGGTGCTTTGTAATTGACAGTTATTATCCATACTCCCAAACTGTTCCCCAGGAAGCAGTTAGATGGGGCTGGATGACAAACCCCACGTCTTTGGCCCTGACATAGAGTTTTTTTGCTGTGCGGTGTTCTCTGCCTGAGTCGCTCTTCTCAATCTGTTTCAGCAAAACATGACGCAAAACTGTTAAAGGGCCAGCGGCACCTGGTCCTGAGGATGGCAGGGCAACAGGGAATGCTCTTCCCACCAGAGCCCCTCGGGTCCCCCAAGCGGGAACACACTCCTGCTCCCAGGAGCGCCACCATCTTCATCTGGACCCACCTCACCGCTACCTTTTCTTGGCTCCTCTCAGTACAAACACTGCAATTTCCTTCATGGTGAGGCTCCTCCCTGCTGGGGTCTCCTAGAGATGGATGCTGTAGAGGTGGACCCAGCGAGGGCAGGGGGCTGTGGGTGGAAGAGGATGGCATGGTGGTTGAGGATAATAAGAGGCATTGGGTAAGAGGGAGAGGTTTGGGGGCCACACAAGTTGTCCCTCCAAGGAATGTGGTGGTCATCTAGATCAAGCCAGGGCTGCCCAAGAGGCTATTAAGTCGGGTCCTTGCTAGCCCTTAGGGGATCTGTGATAAGACGCTGACCAGATGAAGCTACCATCACTCCCTGAGCTTATAAATTGCCTGCATAATCTCAAATCTCTCAGTCTCAGCCTCTCTCTCTCAGCCACACAGCCTGCTCTCAATTAATTTAGCCCAGTGGGATCGTAAACATGCAAATAACATCAGGACAAGTGAGCTGGGGCAGGAGCTTCTAAGCTGGCGTGTTTCCCTGCCATTCCTATGGTGCCGACGGCACCCTTCCAGTCCTTTCTGCCCCTCCCAGCACCTCCGTGAGGTTTCTGAGTTCAAGCAGTTACAGGAGCCCCACAGGAGATAAGCTCGTACTCGTTTTGTTGCAGAATCCAGGGGCAAGCATGACAGGAGCCCTCAGAGGGCCCTGCCTCTGTTAGTCTCAAATCACAATTCAGACACAAATACGCTCAAGTTCCCCTGCTCTGATGTTCTGGGACAGGCTCCCCAGCCCCTCTGGTCCCTCCAGGCCAGAGGCAGAGCTGCAGGGACAGCACGCAGATGCAAAGAACTGTCATCACACCCCTGGGCTATCGCCTTCTCCTCCTTGACATGTGATCCTAGAATTGTTATCCTGAAATCATTATGATATAATAACTTTCCTGTATCTTAAGAGCAGAGGAATGGGGTATATTTAAAGAGCAAAGCAATGTAGGCAGGTGTGTGTGTGTCTGTGGGCAAATGAGATTAAAGGCTGATGGACTTAGGCAAGTAAATCTGAATGAAAGTGTCAGCCTTCATGTCTGCTTTTTCAGGCTTAGTAAATTGCAATCAAGGCAAGCACAAAATCAAGGAAGGTGAGTATTTTAAAAACTCCACATTACAAGAAAATGACTTCCCGTCCTCCTTTTTGCATGCAGGGCAGATTGCCTTGATTGAGAAAGTTGGGATTTGGTTGGGAGTGGCCACGTTAAGTTATTTTCTACTTTGCTGGTTGGAGGCAACTAAGGTTGTATTCCTCAGTAGGGAATACAAAGCAGGTGCCTCAGGCCTCGGAGAACTCAGCTTCTATGTTCTAGGTGCTGCTGCCTGGTGCTACAGATGTCTAAGGGAACCTCAGAGTTGAGCTCCAAGTGGCTCAGACAGGACAGTAACCTGAGATCTGGGTAGAATTTACAAACTTTTGAAATATAGGTTACAGCCGGCTTCCCTTCTCACAACTGCTCCCCCTTCTTTCCTAAACCTTCTGGAGGAAAGTGCATCATGGAAGCCCAGAAGGAGCAGAGGCGGCATGGGTCTTGCCCAAGCTGAGCTTACCCAGCATGCACTGTTGCTCAGCAGACTAAGTTGAAGGCAATGCCCTTGGCCCCCGGCTCACTGCAGCACTAGCCCAGATGGCACCTGAAAGAAGCCATGCCTTAGTCTCCCTGAGGGAGACAGGGAAGCCTTGTGGGGCAGGTAACTAGCTGAGGCCTGAAAAGAGGAAGAGTGTCAGGTAGGCAAGGAGGTGCGGTTGGCATTCATGGATGGGTCCCACCAAAGAGAGAGACAGCCTAGACGAGCCTGTTTCCTTCATCTTCACGCCAACCAGGTGGTGCAGGTCATTCCCAGTTCTCTTCCCGGGAATAGGGGAGGATAGGTTATCTGTACCACCCCACTCTCGGCCGGGAGAAAAGGCAGAAGATGCTGAGTAACAGTGACTTTAAAGAGCAAAACATTTTAAATTTTGATTGACTTTTTCTTTCATAATTCCTACTTTTTGTGTCGTGTGTGAGAAATCTGTGCCAAACACAGAGACTCTAAGATTTTGTCCTGTTTTCTTCTAAGCGTTTTATATTTTCAGCTTTTTTTTTTAGGATTATGATCCACCGTGAATGAATCTGATGTATGGTGTGAGGAAGGATCAGAGAGTTTTTAATATATCCACTTGTTCCAAGACGATTTATCAAAAAAATTACCCTTCCTGCACTGAATTGCCTTTCCACCTGTGTCAAAAACCAAGTGGCCGTGTAGACGTAGCTCCGTTTCTGGACTCTATATGGTTCCATGGGTCTGTCTGTTTGTCTCAACTCCAATACCAGACTGTCCTCACTGCTGTAGCTCTGTAATAAGTCTTGGAGTTACGTAGAGTAGCCGCTCCAAATTTATTCTTATTTTTCAAAGTTGTTTTAGCTACTGTAGATCCTTTGCAGTTAAACTTTGAAACCAGATTTTTCACACACTTCTACCCAAAAAAGTCTATTTGGACATTGGTTGCAATTGCATTGCATATAGATCCATTGGGAGGAAATAGACATCTTAAGAAAATTAAGTTTCCACTCCAGGAACACTGCACATATCCCATCCGCGTCTTCATTAACTTCATTTCTCTCAGCAATGTTTTACAGATTTTGCTGTACAGCGCCTTCACGTCTTTTGTCAAATTTATTCCTAGGACTGTGATAATTTTGGACATTATTATAAATTGCATTGTTTCTTAATTTCAATTTCTGACTGTGAAAATGGTCCTGGAACAACTGGACATCCATCCATATTGCCCCCAAAAACAAGTAAACAAGTAAACAAAAAATATAAACCTCACACTTTAAACAAAATTAACTCAAAATAGATCATAAATCTAACTGTAATTTGTAAAACTGTAAAATATTTAGAAGAAAATATAGGAAAAACATCTTCAAGACCCAAGGCTAGACAAAGATTTCTTAGACATGACACCAAAAAGCATGATCCATAAAAGAAAAGAATTGATAAATTGGACTTCACCAAAATTAAAATTTTTGCTCTAAGAAAAACACTGTTAAGTGAATGAAGAGGCAAGCTGCAAACTAGAAGAAAATACTGCAAAGTACATGTCTGACAAGGGATTTGTATCCATCAAACAGTAGGAAAACAAACAAGCCAATTTAAAAATAAACAAAAGACTTGAGCAGACACTTCACCAAAGACACAGAGATGGCAAATGAGTACACGAACAGATGTTCACCGTCCTCCACAATTAGGGAAACGTAAATTAAAATCACAATGAGATTGGGGCTGGCCCCGTGGCCGAGTGGTGAAGTTCGTGCTCTGCTGCAGGCGGCCCAGTGTTTTGTTGGTTCGAATCCTGGGCGCGGACATGGTGCTGCTCATCAAACCATGCTGAGGCAGCGTCCCACATGCCACAACTAGGACCCACAACGAAGAATATACAACTATGTACTGGGGGGCTTTGGGGAGAAAAAAGGAAAAATTAAAATCTTCAAAAAAAAAAATCACAATGAGATTTCACGACACATCAATTAGAATGGCTAAAATTAGAAATGCTGACAATACCAAGTGCTGACGAAGATGCAGAACAACTCTGACTACCTGTTGCTGAATAACAACTTCTTCTCCAACACACTACATAAATATGCTTACAGGTAATATCTTGACATTGTGGCTTTAGGCAAAGACACTCACCAGTTGACTCAACACAATAGTTTCCAGTCAGAGAATGTATGGGATAAATTTGAATTGTGCTCCACAGTTGAATGAACCGTAAAACACTTTTCTTTGCATGGGTGGAATCCTCTAGATTTCAGCCTGTTGTGTGTGTCACTGTTTCCCCATTTTTTAAAATACTGTTGTATTTAGCCTTTATTCAGTCCTAAAGCAGGGGTCACCAAACTTTCTGTAAAGGGTCATAGTAAGTATTTTCAGCTTGGTGGGCCATGAGGCCTCTGTTGCAACTACTTAGCTTTGCCCTCAGCAGAGCAGCCAGAGACAACAGGCATTTGTTTCTATTGGGTGGGTTCCAATAAAACTTGACAAAAACTGACTGTGGCTTGATTTGGTCCACAGGCCACAGTTTGCCAACCCCTGTTCCAGGGGCTGGAGCAGCAAATGAGAAGGAGGGGGCCGTCAGAGATTTACAACACAGCTGGCAGCTATCGGGCAGGACCAGGGCCAGGGCCAGCTTCCACTAAGCATTTAATTAGCAGCTGCCTGGTTTTGTTGGAGAAATAACTCGACTGCTTGTAAGCACTGGTCCCAAGGTAGTTTCTAGAGACATCTCCTTTCTAATCAGACCTCCCCCTTCAGCAGCACATACTCGTTCCCAAGTCCTTTCACGATCCGTGCAGCAAAGGCGGAGCCTGAGGCTCGGAGGGACTGAGGGACTGTCTTAAGTGGCAGAGCTGTGCCAAGAGCCCAGTTCTCCTGACCTCAACCCCAGGTCTTTCCCACTGAACAAGCCCCCTTTACAAACAGGGAGCTCCCGGAGGAAAGGAAGTATCTTCACCTGCCCCATCGGGAAAGGAACTGACGTGTTTCTCAGGGCTGTCCAGGGATGGCATCAGAATCACCACGACATCATCTCTGGCGGTGGAACCCAGGTGACCTTGAAGCACATCCAAGAGACGGAACAGTGCCTTGGCCCTCCAGCCCACGCAGGGGCCGGAGACACACGGCTGCAGGGCCAGGATCCACGGCATTCTGCTGAGGCCCCAGTCTTCACGATACCCACAGCAGGCTTGAAGGAATAGACTTTATTAACCTAGCTCTCAAACACTAGAGGCTAAAATTCAGCTGAATTATAACAATCTATTTACAGAGTGCCGCCTGTGGGCCAGACGGGGCTGGGCCTGGTTCTTCCCCAAAACCCCACCAAACGCAGCCTCCAAACAGGCCTGGGCCACTACCCACCGCAGCACATAGAGGATATTTATATACACATGACCAAACCCTTGGAGACAGAAGACCAGGCAGGAGGACACCAGACCAACAGAGAGACGGACATACAGACAGACAGGGGCTGAGACTGCCAAGAAGGCTCGTGGGCCCGCCTCAGTGCCTCTTCAGGCTGTAGGTCAGGCTGCTGGGGACCCTGCTGCCATGCAGGGGCGGCGAGTTCCAGACGGCGGAGCTGGTGCGCTTGTGGTAGCGGGGCTTGCTCTTCTTGAAGATGTCTTCCAAGTCCAGCGGGAGAATGGTTCCAAAGAGCTCCAGAAGGTTCGGGGGGTTGTAGTACTGGTGGATGATGGCCTGGCTGAGCTGGGTGCCTGGAGGGGAACAGAGGGCCCGGTCATGGCCTTGGGGCTCTCCATGAGCCTCCCCATCCGCCAGCACCACCCACAGAGCCCTTGCCACCCTCTCTACCCCAGCATACTCCACCTCCTGCCATATCAGCCCGTCTCAGAGCCCTCCACCTCCCAGCCCAGCACCAAACACTGACAGTGCTCTTACTGCACGTTCCTACTGCCATCCTCTGGCAGCTTAGCCTGAACACAGGTCGTCAGGAGCTCACATGGGCCAGGCACTCGGCTGAGCCCTCGCCACAGGACCTTATCATCACAACCACCTGGGAGGCACGTCCTTTATTCTCCCCACTTTATAAAGCTAGTAACTGGCAGAGCTGGGGTGTGAAGACAGGTCTAGCTCCAGAACTGAAGCCTCAACTGCTTGGTGAGCTATTTACCTCATCAGCCCACAGACCCCACGGGGCAGGGAGCAGGCTGAGGGGGATTCTGGGCTGTGGGGGCGGGGGGGGGGAGGGAAGCTCTGCCAGTGAGGCTGAGGAGGACCCTGGGGGATCAGGAGGCAGAAGGAGTACCTAGCACTCACTCTGCACCAGGCCTTCCTACACTAACTCACTTCCTCCTCAATAACCCTTCTCAGCTGGGTCCTATTATCACCCCATTTCACAGATGAGAAAACAGAGTTTAAGCAGGCTGGCGAAGGTCGACTATGATTAGGTGGCTTTGCCGGCCACGGGGCTCCCTGGCCATGCTGACCCCTGCCAGCTGCCACCTCCCGACTGACTTGATGACTGCAGTTAAGGAGACTAAGTCAGATTCCAGTTACTGCGGGGTTCGAATGAAGAGAATCTTACGAAAGCAAGTTGTCTTCTGTGGAGAGCTGAGCCCCTGTGGGGTTGTGGGCCCTTCCCTCTGGGGAGTGAGCTTGCACCCCACCCTGGCCCCCAGCTCAGCAAACTCTGTGAAGCACCCACTGTATGCACTGGCCCCCACTCCACTCCGGCAGGCCTTGCACCCAGGCCTGAGGCAGCTCGGTCATGCCTACCCAACACTCCTGTTAGAATGGTAAACTCCAGGGACAAATCCTGCTCAAGTGCCCCCACCCAGGCCCCAGACTTTCCTGCCTCCCCACTGGCTGGAACCCCCAGCTCCAGCTCTTAATGGTTGCCTGAACCCTGTTACCACTCTTGGCTCTGTTCCCACCCCAGGCTGCTTATTTGGGTCCTGCTGGGCAGGACTCCAAGGAGGGGCCCAGAGCCCCAGCCGTGACACCCAACACCATGCCTGCCCATGGCCAGCTGAAAATTAATACATTTGTTGTATTGAACAAAGGTGCCCAACCTTATAGATCTGGTCTTCAGATGAGCTCCCTGGCCACAGGGTGCCCATCCTTCCCTGGGCGCATCCCGAGGCACGATGCTGCTTTCTTGAGCCAGCACATCAAGCTGCCAGCCCACAGGCACGACAGCCCCTGACACCTGCAGCAGCTGGGCCACTCCCTCCAAGGCCCAAGAAGTCACAAGTGAGGACCCAGGTGTCCTGGGGAGCTCTGGGCCCTGCTTACCTCTGGCCCAGGTGGGGATAGGCTTCCGGGGATGAGCCTCGTCATCAGTGGAGTCATCGCTATTCAGATCCATCCCGTAGTTATCCGGGTTGATCTTGGGGGGAGCCCTGTGCCCTTGTGGAGTCATCTGATATGAGGTGCAAGCTGGAGACTGGAAAAGATGACATGGCTGTCAGCTCCCCCTCCCCTGCACTCCCCATCTCTTACCACTGAAGACGCTGGGGCTCTGGTCGCCTCCCTCATTTCAAAGGAAAAATAAAACAGCCCGTGGGTCACTTTTTAATTTAAAAAAGTCACACCACATACACAACTCTGTATCTTCCTTTTCATCTTAAAGTAAGTTGCAAACCTTCTTCTAGGTCAGTGTGTCACCCTTGAACAGCTCCCGGGTTCCCCTGTGGGTACTCCACGATTGTAATTGTAAACATCCATTATAGAGGACCATCCAGCTCACCCCGACGCTTTCAACATCTTAAACTATGCAGCAAAGAAAACCTTTCTCACACAGCCATGCACGGCATAACACTTCGGTCAATGACAGATGGTGGTGCCATAAGACTAGCACCACACAACCGAGGTGTGTAGTAGGCTACACCACCTAGGTTTGTGTCAGTGCACTGTAGGATGTTCGCACAATGACACAATCGCCTGACCACCAATTCTCAGAACGTGCCCCGTCGTTGAGCAGCACGTGCCTGTGCTACACTCTGTAACAGCATTAAAATGGAAATAGTCTAAATGCTCACCGACAGGGGCTGGCTAAAGGAATTCTGGTGCAACTAGCTGGTACACAGCCATCAAAAATAAGAGATTTACAAGTGCTGAAGTAGACAGATGTCTACAAAATACTAAATGAAAGAAAAAAAGGGAAGAAAAAAACCAAGCTGCCAAATCGTATGTATTATGCACTAAATGTTTGAATCCCACCAAAACGTGGAGGTGAGGCCTTTGGGAGGTGGTTAGGTCATGGGGGTGGAGCCCTCGTGAACAGAATTAGTGCCCTCAGAAAAAGAGACCCCAGGAGCTCCCTCTCCTGTTCCGACATGTGGGGACACATGGACATCTATGTCCAGGAGGAGGGCTCTCAACAGACACTGAATGTGCCAGCGCCTTGACCTTGACTTCCAGCCTCCAGAAATGTGATTGACAAACGTTGTATAAGCCACCCAGCCCGGGGTAGTTTGTTACAGCAGCCCAAACAGACCAAGACTGTATGTGTAGTCTGTGCCCATTTAAAACTAGGTGTGTGTGTATAAAATGTTTACATGTGTAAAAATATAGAAAGATATACACCAGATTTAGAGTTTTCCTCTGAGAGTAACTTTCTATTACTCTATACTCTTATAAAGTTTAGGTTTGTTTTTTAAACAAATTCTCCTTTTAGGATAAGAAAGAATATATGTATCAAAAATAGCAAAAACAACTGGGCCAATGAATCCTTTCTTTTCTTATAACATATATAGTCAACGTGTATACACAAACACACACCCTGTGCCTCCAGCTACTGGGAAGAGAACAATCGGTACTGGGCGGCCTCTCGGCTCCAGTGCCCACGTCTCACCTGCACGTCCACGGTCACGTTCAGGCTTTTGCTGGCCGCCGCAGCCTCCCTCGCTTTCTTCTGCTGCTCTTCCTGCAGCCGCTGCTCAGCCAGGCGCTGCTGCTCCTCCTGGGACACAGAGGCCAGCGGGGGTGTTAGCCAGCCTGTGTGTGCTCTCCCTTCCCCCACGCCAACCCCACGCATCAAGGCAGCTCCTGCACCAGGTCAGGGCTCCCCAGCTCGAAGCTCAGCGCAGACCCCGTGCGAGCCCCCGGCCCGGCTCCCTTTACCTTTTTCTTCTTCTCCTCCAGTTCCCTCTGCAGCCGCTCCTTCTGGAGTCGCAGGGCCTTCTCCCTCTCCTGCAGCTCCCTGAGGACGGAGCAAGGGCCTGTCAGGGCAGGGAGCCGAGCCCTGGCCCTGTTCCCATCCCTGCCAGGGAAGCCAGGCCCACCGGCACACGCTGTAGAAGACGGGACGGCAGAAATGGGCAGACCAGCTAAGAGCCAGCTGCTGCACTTGTGCCCGAAGGGCTGGGAGAGGGCACACCCGAGGGTGTAAGGAGCACTCAGCTGTGGAGTCCACCAAATTTGGCCTCCACTCTTCCACACAACTGAGGTCTCTGAGCCTCAGTCTGATCTGTGCAATGGAGATCACGATGCCTTCCCCCAGAGTCACCGTGAGAATTACATGAGTTCACGGAGTCACCGCCAATCATCCCAACCCGCAGGGCAGACGCTCAGCTCCAAGCCTGGCGTGAAGCAGGGGAGGGCTGTTCATGGGCTCTGGAGCCACCTCCACTGACTAGCTCGTGACTTTAAACAGGTCATTCAACTTCTCTGAACCTATTGCCCCCTTTGGGAAGTGGAGCTGCTGGTTCCTATACCACAGGAGCCGTCAAGCGAGGATTAAACAAGGAAATGTGTGCAAAGCGTGTAGCTCGGTACCCTCCAAAGCTGCCAACTATTATGACCATCACATCGTCACCCCTTGAGGCCTCTGGCACTGCCCAGCACACATCCAATTCTAAAACCACATCAGCTGCCACCTACCCACACTCTGTCCAGCTCCCAGGCTCCTCTCTCCGACCCTGCCCACAGGCCCAAGGACCCCTTTGCGTCAATCAATGAGCACCAGGAGACAGCCCTGACGCAGCCCAGCCCTCTGGCTGTGACTCCCCACTTCTCCATTGGGCCCGCAACCACCACAAAGACGGACACGGGGAAAAGTGCTGCCTAGTGCTTTCCAGGAGGTGGAGGCAGGAGAGAGGCAGCCGCTGGGCGGGGGTTTGGGTACATCCACATGTCAACACAGGCGCATCATCCCACGTGTCTCCGGGCCAACAGCGACTGTGGCTCAGCCTCGATGGCATCCCCAGACGCCAGCACAACCAGTCACACAGGAGCCCCCGGAGAAACGCATGTGGAACTAGATGGGGAATTCTTGCCTATTGCGCAGAGACCACTGCGTCCAAGAGCTGGAAGCCTCAGGGCTCATCTGCCGTGGTTCCCAACGGGGGACAGTCAGGAAATGTTGGTGGGGGGCAACCCGAGTCGTCACCACCAGAGGAGGCACGTTTAGTGGGCGGGGCCATAGATGCTGGAGGCCCTGAACTGCACCACAGCGTATGGCCACGAAGAACTCCCTGCCAGATGCCCACAGGGATCACGGAGAGAAATATGGAGCCTAGGAGCCCCCTTGTGTCAGCTGAGGAAAAGTGAACCAAAGGGGTCACACACCTGGCTGGAGGCAGAACCAACAAAGCCCCGAGAGACCCCATGGACCACTCCATGCATCTCCAGTAGCCTACGAGCCTTATTTGGATGGTCTGCCTGCTGCGGGCCTCTGGGCTTGGAGCCAAGAAAAAAGTCTGTTCTTCTTTTACAAACCCCCAAGCGAAGGTGACAGCCACACCTGTCTCTCATCTAGGCGCAGGAGGACAGGTGGGATGATAGCGGGTTGGCCCACCAGCCTGGCCAGCCAGGGCTCCCTCACCTCTCGGCCTGGAGCCGCTCCTGCTCCTTCTGCCGCTCCTGCTCCTTCTGCCGCTCCTGCTCCTTCTGCCGCTCCAGCTCCTTCTGCCGCTCCAGCTCCCTCTGCCGCTCCTGCTCCCTCTGCCGCTCCTGCTCGCGCTGCTCCGCCAGCCTCTTGGCCTCGGCCGCCTTCCGCAGCCGCTCCTGCTCCTCCTCCTTCTTCTTCTGCAGTAGCTCCTGGTGCCGCCGCTCTTCCTCCTCCTGCAAACCAAGAGCAAAGGGCAGGGCCCTCAGGCCAGGCGTGGGTGAGAGAAGCAGGAGGGAGGTCGGGGAGGGAGGGAGGCGAGGCTGGCCGGAGGGCCTGCTTCCACCCGGCAGCCCAGACTCCTCTGGCATCCGAGAACGGCAGGGGCTAAGCTGAGGGACTCCCCCCAGTGAGGCTCCAAACAGAATCACCACCACCGGCCCAAGAAGGCATCTTCTGACAACTTCTTTTGCTGCACCATATTTAGTGTTTATGGGTATAGACTCTCAAGCCAGACTCACAAGCTGTGTGACACTGGGCAAGCTGCTTAAGGTCTCTGGCCCCAGTTTCCCCATCGATAAAACGAGAACAAGAGTAATACCCACCCTTCACGAAGTTGTTGAGTTTATACAAATAACACTTAGAACAGTGCCTGGCATGTAGTAAAAACTCAATAAATCTTAGCCATTAGTATGATAACCCCTAACGCCAGATTTGTGTCCCCTACGGTCCTAAGACTGACAATTCCCAGGAAGAGGTAGGTCCCGACTCTCATAGGCAGAACATTCAACCCTCACAACAACCCTATCAAGTATATACCAGGGCTACCTGGAGGAACCAAAGCACGGAGAGGTCAAGTAACCTGCCCAGAGTCACACAGCTAATAAATGGTAGAATGAGACTGGAAGTCTGGCTCCAGAGACCATGCACTTAACCCTCAAACTGCCACCTCTACAGAAAACAGGGGGCGGGTTACTGTCACCAACCCCATCTCCAAGGCGTGCACTGAACCTCCCCTGGGCCTGAAGCAACAAGATCCACCAGGATCAACCCCACAGAGTGGGCGTGCCCAGCGGTCCTCAGGGGGCCGAGGGAGTGTCTGTCCTTCTCCTGCTCTTCCGTGATGCCCAAGCCCCTCTGCCCACCTGCACTCATACCTGTTGCAGCCACCTCAGCCTCCGCGCCTCCTCCTCCTGCTTCCTGCGTGCCTCCACCTCCTCCATCTTTTTGGCTGCTGCCTTTTTCTTGGCCTTCTCCTCGGCCAGCCGCTCCTCCTTGGCCTGCAGAGCCCACCCATATGTGCCCGCTGGAGCAGCCTCCTTACTCAACTCTACAGAGTGAGGCCCAGGACTCTGCCCCTGCGAACCAGGCTTGCTCCCCACACCCCAGGGGAGGGCGTACCCGAAACCAGTCCTGCCCGGAGCAACAGACTACCCAGGAGCGTCAGACCACCCACTCGCATAGGGCTGCCACTCAGCCCACAGCAGAGGCCGTCCACCCTCCGCCTGGCTCAGAACAGACTCCAGGGCCCATGGGACAGACAGGAGAGGGGTTCAGGACAGCAAACCCAGGACTTCCAGAGAGGTCCAGTCCTAACCCTGGGGCCACCAAGTCTGACACGCTTGGGCCCAGCGTGTATAGCCCACTCCGAAGCTTGGCCACCCGCCAGCCCAAGGCTCGCACCTTCTCAGACTTCTCGTCGAACTGAGCAAACTTCTGTTCGATCTGCTTCTTCTTCTCCTCCTGCATCTGCTCCACCCGCTCCCGAGCTTGCAGCACCTTGCGCAGGCGCTCCTCACGCTTCCTGTGGGCACAGGGTGGTCGTGAGGAGCCCAGCCGAGGCCGGGGCAGGCCGGGGACTGGGAGCCAGACCACTTACAGCTTCACCTCCTCCAGCCGCCGCCGCTTGTCCTCCTCCACCTTCTGCCGGCGAAGCTGCTCTGCCTCCTCCTTCCGCCGCAGGTTCTCCAGGCGCTGCCGCTCCTTCTCCTGGGCGGGGCGGGAGCGTGAGCGAGGACAGCCCGGCGCTGGCCCAGGAAGGTGGCTGGCCCAGGACAACCTCCCAGCCCCAGAGGCTACCCAGCGGCCCCCATCGCCCCCAGACAGACAGGCAGCAGCATCAGACAGCTTCTGGGAGGCAGAGCTGGCCCCAAAGACGGCTCCATCCTCACTCAGATTGAGGCCTGGGGCTTCAGTCCCTCCCAAAGGCCTCCCAAGGGCCTGAGTCCCAAGTGCACTTGACTGAGCCCTGCCAAGTCATAGGCAGCACAAAAACCAGGTTCAAAATTGGATGTATGCTCTGACTATAACAACATAAAAGTTCATGTGAAAAGAAAATGAAGAATGAGATTGGGAAGGGACAGAAAGACAGCGCTGACAATTATGGTTAATGTTCTATTTAAGGAGGCAGTGGGTATACAGTGTTTATTATTATTATGCTTTATAACTTTCATACTGTGTGTATACACACACACACACTCTTGTATATATCAACTATTTCACAAGAGTGGGAAAAAAATAAAAGAAGATATTGCCAAATGCTAACAGAGGTTACCACAGGCTGGCGAGACAGACTAGGGATGGTATTTTTTCCTTTATTTTCCAAACTTCCCGTGATAGGGCTACATATTTATTTTAAAAACAATCTTTTTCAGTTGGTTGTGCAGATCAATGCTGGGACCCCCTCCTCCGCAGGCCCAGAAAGCCCCAGGAGCACGGCAATAGCAGGGGGCAAGCAGCGAAACAGACAGGGGATCCAGGCCCCCTGGCCAAGGATGAGACCACTGCTTTACCCCGGAATGGTCAGGGGATGAGGGTGGAAGCTGGGACCCGGCCTAGAGGCTCCTCACCCACCACCCCAACCTGGCTCCCATGAGACTCCCATCTCTGGGCTCAGCCACCCATGGGCCCCCCTGTCTCTGCACTAGTTACTGTCCATTTCCCCTTGACCTCTGACCTTTTTATTCCCACCGGGAAATCCAGCCCCAAGGTATTACAATCCTAACGATGGAGAGAAGAGAGCTGGTTATGGGTAGGATGGCGTAGACTCACCCCACTCCGTCTCGCCCACTGAATGTGGCTATGAGACCCAGCAGAAGGCATGGAGCAGTGGGTTGAGGCCTCTGCCAAGTCAACGACAGAAGGCAGATCAGGGAAGAAGATCAGACCTTGAAGCAGCAGTCAGTTTACCATTTTTTTCCCTCCAGCCTGAACTCAATGGAAACCCTACAGGGATCGCTGGGGTGCAGACAGGCAGGAGTCTGAGAACAGCCCTCTAGTTCTGACTCAAGGAGTGGAAACGGAAGATCCAATGCTCAGAGAACGCAGAAACTCCATTTCTGGTTTTTCCTTTGTTCCTTTCTCCCGTGCCCAAGTCTACAAGCAATCCTGTGACAACGGGATGGCAGCAGTTACAGGAACCTGCAGAGTCAAAATTCTGAGGAAGGAGAAGCTTCTTCTCCACACTGTGGAGCTGTGATTGCAAAAGGCTGGGAAAACACTGTCGCTCTTTGCTTTCTCTGTCTCCCCACACGGTGGCCCTGGACGCGGTCATGGAAGCATGCAGCAGAACAGGGTAACCAGAGCCCCAGCTTCCCGGCTGGAGGACAGAAAGGGGGGATCCCCAGAGAAGCGGAAAGTACTGGAAAGATCGAGAAAATGATACACAGGGCTATTTATGAACTCCTGGGCTCAGCCCCAAGCTGGAGATGCAAGGCTCTGACCCTGTCACACTGAAAACTTAGAGAACTAAACTCACAGACCAGCTGCCAGATCCCACAACCGACCATTGGCTGGCACACCTGGGACAGATCTAACAGCACTGCAAAAAAACAGGCTTTGAGATCTGAACTAACCTTGGAACCACACGCCACAGAAGGTGGGGTGGAACCTGCAGTCTGAACCAAACCAGGTCGGGGGGGGGGGGTGGTGAAGGAAAATATGAACGTTCTCCATCAGATTTAAACTCAGAACCTCATAATGTAATATCCGAAACGCCTAGGATGTAACGCAAAAGTCTTAGCATACGGAGAACCAGGAAAATCTCAACTCTCGTGGGAAAAGACAGTCAACAGACACCAATGCCAAGATGACAGATGCTGGAATTAGCTGGCAAAGACTTGAAAGCACGTGTTATAAAAATGCTTCAACAAGTAATCACAAACATTCTTAAGACAATTGGAAAAACAGAAAATCTCAGCAAGCAGATGATCTAAAGAAGAATACAATGGAAATTTTGGAACTAAAAATACAATAATTGAACTTAAAAATTCAGTGGGTGGACATTAACAAAATGAGGAAGAAGAGCCATATGATCATCTCAATAGATGCAGAAAAAGCACTTGAGAAGACGCAACATCTATTTATGATAAAAACTCTCAATAAAATGGGTACAGAAGGAAAATACCTCACCATAAAGGCCATATATGACACACCCACAGCCAACATCACATTCAATGGGCAAAAACTGAAAGCCACCCCACAGAGAACAGGAACAAGACAAGGGTGCCCACTCTCACCACTCCTATTCAACATAGTACTGGAGGTTTTGGACAGAGCAAGTAGGCAAGAAAAAGAAAGAAAAGGAATCCAAATAGGCAATGAAGAAGTGAAACTCGCTGTTTATTGACAACATGACTCTCTATATAGAAAATCCTAAAGAATCCATCAGAAAACTATTCGAAATAATCAACAACTACAGCAAAGTTGCAGAGTACAAAGTCAACTTACAAAAATCAGTTGCATTTCTATACTCTAATAACAAACTAAAAGAAAGAGAAGTCAAGGCTACAATCCCATTTTTAATAGCAACAAAAAAATAAAATATTTAGGAATAAATTTAACCAAGGAGGTAAAAGACTTATACAATGAAAACTATAAGGCATCACTGAAAGAAATAGATGAAGGCAGAAAGAAATGGAGACATTCCATGCACATGGATTGGAAGAATAAACATAGTTAAAATGTCCGTAACTACCTAAAGCAATCTACAGATTAAATGTAATCCCTATCAGAATCCCAATGACATTCTTTACAGAAATAGAACAAAGAATCCTAAAATTCATATGGGGCAACAAAAGACTCCGAATAGCCAAAGCAATCCTGAGAACAAAAAACAAAGCTGGAGGCATCACAACCCCTGAATTCAAAATATACTACAAAGCTATAATAATCAAAACAGCATGGTACTGGTACAAAAACAGACACACAGGGCAAAGGAAGAGAATTGAAAGCCCAGAAATAAAACCACACATCTATAGACAGCTAATCTTCAACAAAGGTGCTAAGAATGTACAATGGTGAAAGGAAAGTCTCTTCAATAAACGGTGCCAGGAAAACTGAACGGCCACAAGCAAAAGAATGAAAGTAGACCATTGTCTTTCACCATACACAAAAATAAACTCAAAATAGATCAAAGACTTGAAGGTAAGACCCGAAACCATAAAACTTCTAGAAGAAAATATAGGCAGTACACTCTTTGACATCAGTCTTAAAAGGATCTTTTTGAACACCATATCTACTCAGACAAGGGAAACAAAAGAAAAACAAGTGGGACTTCATCAGACTGAAGAGCTTCTGCAAGGCAAAGGAAACCAGGACCAAACGAAAAGACAACCCAGAAATTAGGAGAAAATTTTGAAAATCATATAGCCAACAAAGGGTTAATCTCCAAAATATATAAAGAACTCGCATAACTCAACAACAAAAAAGCAAACAACCCAATCAAAAAGTGGGCAGAGGATATGAACAGACATTTCTCCAAAGAAGATATACAGATGGCCAACAGTCACATGAAAAGATATTCCACATCACTAATCATCAGGGAAACGCAAATCAAAAGTACACTAAGATATCACCTTATACCTGTGAGAACGGGTATAAACACCAAGACAAAAATAACAAATGTTGGAGAAAAAGGAACCTTCATATACTGCTGGTGGGAATGCAAACTGGTGCAGCCACTATGGAAAACAGTATGGAGATTCCTCAAAAAACTAAAAATAGAAATACCATACGACCCAGCTATCCCACTACTGGGTATTTATCCAAAGAACTTGAAATCAATGCAAAGTGACTTATGCACCCCTTTGTTCACTGCAGCATGATTCATAATAACCAAGACGTGGAATCAACTCAAGTGCCCATCAACTGATGATTGATTGGATAAAGAAGATATGATATATATATATATATATATATATATATATACATAATGGAATACTACTCAGGCATAAAAAAAGATAAAATCATCCCATTTTCGAAAACATGGATGGACATTGAAGGTATTATGTTAATTGAAATTAGCCAGACAGAGAAAGACAAACACCATACGATTTCACTCATATGTGGAAGACAAACAAATACACGGAGAAAGAGAGCAGTTCAGTGGTTACCAGGGGAAAGGGGGTTGAGGGGTGGGCACAAAGAGTGAAGTGGAGTACTTATATGGTGACAGACAAATAATAACGTACAACCGAAATTTCACAGTTTTGTAAACTATCATGACCTCAATTAAAAAAACAATTCAGTGACTGGGTCCAAGAGAAGAATGGAGAAGACACATGTCAGGAAACATGAAAATAAATCAATAAAATTATCTAATCTAAACATAGAGAAAAAGATATTGGAGAAAAATTAACAGCCTGAGGGAAGAGCGAGACGACACCAAAAAGTCTATCATTCGTGTCCCTGTCATCCCACAATGGAGAGGAATGAGATACTGAAAAAAAAATTGAAGAAATAATGGCTGAAAACACCCCAAGTTTGGTAAAAGACATAAATCTACAGATTCAAGAAGGTCATCAAAACCCAAACAGGATAAACCCAAGGAAACTCATATTCAGTCACATCATAATCACACTGCTAAAACCTTAATACAAAGGGGAAAAAAATCTCAAAAGCAGCCACAGAAAAAGACACATTATCTACTGGGAGCAATGATTTGAGTGACTGGAGATCCCTCATCAGAAACTGGAGCTGGAAGGAAGTGGCCCAACATCTTTAAAGTGCGGAGGGGAGAGAACTGCTAATCCAGAACTCCATCTATATCAGTGAAAATATCCTTCAGAAATGGAGAGGGCCAGCCCCATGGTGGAGCAGTTAAGTTCACATGCTCTGCTTCGGCGGCCTAGGGTTTCGCCAGTTCGGATCCCGGGCACAGACTTGGCACTGCTCAACAAGCCACGCTGAGGCAGCATCCCATAAAGCAGAACTATAAGGACCACAACTAGAATACACAACTACGTAATAGGGGACTTTGGGAAGAAGAAAAGAAAAAGAAGATTGGTAACAGATGTTAGCTCAGGGCCAATCTTTAAAAAAAAAGAAAAAAAGAAAGAAATGAAGGGAAATAGCCTTTCTCAAATGAAGGAAAGTAGAGGATGTGTTGCCAGCAGACTTGTTCTCAAAGAATTGCCGAAGGAAGTTCTCCAGATAGAAGAGCAATGGTACCAGCAGGAAATGTGAGACCTCAGGAATGAAGGAAGGACAAGAGGAATGGTAAATATCCAGGTAAATATCAACATTATTCTTCTCCTCTTGAGTTCTTTAAAATGTTTGACAGTTGAAGGCAAAAATTGTAACACTATCTGACAGGGTGATCAATGTATGGAGATGTAATACATGTGACAATGACAGCATACGGTGGGGAGGGTAGGCTGCCTACATTCCAACTGAACTGGTAAGAGACTGATTCTAAAAGTGATTGTCGGGGCTGGCCCCTGGCCAAGTAGTTAAGTTGCTTCCACGGCCCAGGGTTTCACCAGTTCGGATCCTGGGCGTGGACATGGCACCACTCATCAAGCCATGCTGAGGCAGCGTCCCACATGCCACAATTAGATGGACCCACAACTAAAATATACAACTACGTACCGGGGGCTTTGGGGAGAAAAAGGAAAAATAAAATCTTTAAAAAGATGAAAAAATAAAAAAACAAAAGTGATTGTGAAAGTTAAGTGATGCCTAGAGCAATTACTAATTGAAATCCAAACCTATCACCAAAAATGATAGAAGACAATGTCAGAATAGATTTAAAAAACAAAACAAAACCCAGCTCAACTATACGCTGGCTACAAGACACTCAATTCAAATGTAACGATTTAGGCGGGTTCAAAAGCATTATGCTGAGTGAAAGGAGCTCATCTCAAAAGGTCACACGTTGTTTGATTCCATTTATATGACATTCTCGAAAGACAAAACTATGGTGATGGAGAACAGGGGTTACAGGTGGGGGCAGGGATCTTTGTGGGTGATGGAACTGTTCAGGATCCCAATTGTGTAGTGGTTACTTAGTCCACACTTGTACAAAGCATAGATTTTACTGGATGATAATTTTTAGCGTAAGTTTTACTGTATAATTTTTTTAGTGAAAGTTTTTTTTTAAAGATGGAGAGAGGAACGGAAGGAAGGAGAGATGACCATGAGCCATAGAAGCGAAGCTGGGTGCGGGAAGGGCCTGGAGGAAGACGCTGGCCTTTGGGAGACCCCCATGGGGAGGGAGTGGGGGGCCTTTGGCAGGCCCCCGACTCTCCCACCGCCCAGACCAGGGAAGACCAGCAGGAGGCCGGACCTCCACCCCGCTTCCCCCACCAGGTCCCATCCCTTACTTTGCCCATAAGGAAAACACCTCGGAAGCGAAGGCCACGTGGCACCTGGAGTGGCCACCACCCCCTCTTCCTGCCCCAAGAGCCAACCAGACCCCTGCTTTCAACACGACTCAGCAAAACAGGTTTTGTCCTGAAGCTTGAGTGCTAAAATTGCCCAGCACAAGTCAGAGAACTTACCCTGCTGCATTGTAAATTCTATAGAACGCAAGAGTTGTTCATGTCACAGGATCTGTGTTTCCTCTCTGCCCCCACCCTCAAAGGTGGGCTGGGTTGCCCCTGCTCCCCAGAGGCCACTGTCAAGGCCAGCGCAAAGGGTGGGAGGAAACCAAAAGCTTGTGCAGCCCCTTCTGCCTCCAGGGGTCTCAACTGAGCAGTCGTCCTGCCATTTATCAAACAACCACTTCATACCCAGCCCTGCGCTGGGGGCCTGACACGCATTACTCTCTGGTCCATCCAGGCTTCAGGAAGAGAACTCGGTCTCCTCATTTTGTAGCTGAAGAAACTCAGGCCCAAAGGTTAGGCAACAAGTAGAGGCCCCAAGGCCCCTGCGACCTACCTAGGCCCTAACAGAGGACTTTCCCACACCCGCTAGGTGCTCTGTACAAGGGCCTGGACTCCCCAAGCAGGAAAGGGCAGCTTGATGGCCTCTCGGTCATCCCCATGAGCCCTGCAAGGCTCTGATCAGTCTGGGTGGGGCACGGGAGTTCCGTGCAGGAGGAACAAGCCTCAGTCTGGTTCTCTGCTGTGGGCCCAGGTGCCCAGCAGGCGCCTGTCACAAAAACAGGTGCCTAAGGCCACACAGCCTGCTTGCTGGCCTATTGGAAGGCACACCGTCACCTCATCCACCCAGAGGGGACCAGCCTCCTTGCACAAGAGGCAAGTTCAGAGGCCAGCGTCCAGCTGCTGGGAAGCCCCTGGACCTGCCAAGCCCCAGGTAGCGCTGCTCAGGCCCTCAGGCCCTTGGCTGGATGCAGAAGCCCTCCTAGTAGGAGCCCCTTCAAAGCGCCAACGGGAACTAAAGGAATGAAGGGGCTGCAGCCTTGCAGCTCGGGAGAGCCCAGGGAGCCAGGACTGCGGGCTCAGCAGGTCCCAGCTCTCCGTGGCTCCTTGCTCATGGCCGGTGGCCCAGCTCAGTTCTGAGGTATCTGAGAAGAGAACAGCTTCTGTGGCCTTCTTTCCAGACGCCGCCACTGACAGTCCCACTGTCACCCGGCCTTCAACCTCGGTTTCCCCCACTGCTCTGTCCCCACAAGGCAGTAATCAGGTGTGTGACACAATAAATCTCAGTGGCTTTGGGGACCGGAGACGACTCATCTGTTCTCTTCGCAGCCCCAGACCCTGAGGGGGAGCCCAGTGCTGGGGAGCAGGGAGGGAGGTGGCTGTGGGGAACACCTCAAGCTGTGGCCCTGGGGAGCAGCCGTAGGTCACAGCCTCTCTGCTTTGCTCCCTCCTGCCTCAGGGAGGCTCTGAGACTCATTCTCATAGGAGCAGAGTCAAGGGCAGAGAGGGCAGGCTGTGCAGAGGGAGGAGGCCAGCTCCAGAACTGCTGGATGCCTCCAGCCAGCCACCCAGCGCCTCTGGTTCACCTCCACCTCCCATCTCCCTTAACACTCCTGCTGCCGAGGTTAGTGCTTCTACAGGTGTCAGTTCCACAAGGACAGGGCGACAGCGGGTAAGTGCTGGGTGGAGCTAGGTTACAAGCACAGGAAAGGCTTTACTTACAACGAAGCTGCACTGTGGAGGAGAGGAGACAAGGAAAAGCCGAGAGTTAATGCCAGGCCGGGGGCCGTCCAGGGAAGCAGGCCAGGCTCCTGGCTGTGCCAGTCTGCTCGGGGCCTGCACCCTCTCGCCAGCAGCACCACCACCTCCTCGCAGCTCACCCAGCCCTCTACCCCAACGAGTGAACGCGTCCACGTCTCCCTCACCTTAACCACTCAAACCACTGGGGCTACGGGGCTGGACGGGCACGGCGGTGGCCAGCTAGACCAACCTCCTGGGTGTGCCCAAGGTCCACGACCTAGGGGTCACACTGCGCCAGTCAAGCCTCTAGGCTGCAGCGTAGAGGCCAAGAGGTCCGGACAGTCCCCAAAAACCAAGGCAGCCCCTGGCCACAAAGGCTTGAGCTGGCCTTTAACCAGTGCCAAGCCACACCTGCCTTGGCCCAGACCCACACTGCTCTCAGTAGCCTAGGGGACAGACTGGAGCCTTCAGTGATGCTGCCCCAGCTCTAGCAAAGCTTGGCACGGGCTCCCTCACCTTAGGGTCCACGCGCAGGGGAGTGTTGCGCTTAATGAAGGATTTCATGACGCTGCTGCGGGAGGCTGAGGTGGGCGTCATGAGCATCTGGTTCCTCTGCACGGTGTGCAGGAAGGTCCGGAGGGGCCGCACCACCTGCAGACGAGGACCAGGGTCAGGACTCAAGGATGGGGCAGGAGCACGGAAGGAGGGCGGATGTCTGCTCACCTTGTTAGCTGGACAGGGCGGGGAAGGGGTCTTGCTCCTGGGGGGCTGCAGCTCCTCATCCTCCAGCTGCTGGTCCTCATCCAGCTCGCTCACCGCCTGCTTGTAGCTGCGCTTCCTCCTGCCGAGGTGCAGGTGGCAGCAGTGTCACAAGGCTGACCCTGGTACCCTCCCCAGAGCCCCAGCCACGCCCCATAAAAGATCACCCCTGTGAGCAAAACTGGGCCCAGTTCACAGGACACCAGACTGAAAGAGGTGGGGTCTCCCTGACCGACCCTCTGCTGCCCAGTCAGAGTTAGGGACGTTACCAGTCCAAGGTCGCAAAGCCAGGAGGACACAGAAGGATGGGGTCTATAACCAGATCGCCCACTCCCAGGGCAGGCTCATCGCACGGTATCAAGCCACCTCGCTCCTTAAGTCAGAGCACCAGGCCCCACCCGAGAGGCAACAGATGCCCCTGACCACACACCCACTGCCCACACGAGGACTCGAGGTTCACGCATGCTCCCCTGGGCCCCTCACAACACCCCTTCCCAGATGCAAACCTGACACTCTGGGGTGGCTCCTTGGGGCCGTCTGCTTGGTCAGTCTTAACCTCTGTGAATAGAACAGTTTCAGGGAGGCTGCAGGGACGGCTTGGAGGGGTCAGGGGAAGGTGGCCACTGGTAGCAGCCATGGCCAGGGCAGGGCTCTCTTCCTGGCAGTCCCAAAGGCAGCCAGTGGCGGAAGCATCAGCCTTAGCACTGACTGGCCTTGACAAACCTGTGGACACTGAGAGCTTAGCATGCTATCCCCAGTGCCTCACCCCTATATGTAGACCCCTCACCCCCATGCCTGGCCTCTGTGACAAGAACAGCAGGACGATCCCATCAAGGGGGTTTTGGAATCCCACTCCTCCTGGCCCTTCTAGCTGGGGCCGCCGGGACAAGACGAGGGCCAGGTTCCTGTGCAGGGTCCACATGGGGTGGTGAATATTTTGTTTCCCTGGTAGGAGAAAGCGCCAAGCTCTCCCAGGCCCTTTAACACTCCACTCCAAAGGGTCCTTGCAGTCCCCCTGGGGGACTGTGGCTGGCCTGGCCATTGTCCCTAACCCCGTCATAAAGCTGGGGAAGCAGTGTTCAAGATCTCACAGCCACGGTGCTCTTCCCAGCGGGAGATGTGAGCCAGACTCTGGGATACCCCAGCAGTCTGGGGGTGCCAGAGCCCACAGATCTCCCACCCTCTTTAGACAGGGGACCCACAAAGGTGAGAAGTGAGCAGCGGCAGAGACAAAACAAGAGGCCAGGTGTTCACACCCCAGCGCAAGGTTCCTCCCACCGCCCCCTGGAGCGGGGCCAAGGCCTGGACCTGGCAGGTTCACAGCTAATGCCCCAATTCAGGCCGTTCCCCCGCTTCCTGCACCAACCAGCTATGGCCACGCACATGGCACTCGGCAGCAGCTGCAGCCAAAAGGTGAGAGATGAACTCTGCAGACTCAAAGGAGATCTGCGCACCCCTGGGTCTTGGTTACCTTCAGCCGATCAGTCCAGAAGATGGGGCTTTCCTCCCCGCCAGAGACAGTCAGGCCAAGGCCGCCAAGGTTCCCACAGCCCGAGGTATCTGTACATGGCAGGTCGGGAAGACTCACCTTGCAGGCCTTCAGAGGGCGTTTCGTGGCCACCAGCCACAGGCCGTGAGACAGGCGTGCTAATGGCGATCTTGGTGGCACTGTGGGACTGCGAGGTATTCCTGTTGTTCTTGGGCACCTGGGGCAAGAACCGAGGCTCTGGGGTCTGAACCTGGGACTCGCAGCACAGAGCACGAGCCCGCCCCGCCCCGCCCCCGGCCTGCCCACCTTACCTCCTGCTCAGCCGCCTCCACGGGCTCAGCCTTCTTGCTGGGCTCCTTCTGCTCAGGGCTGAAAGCAGAGCACGAGGCACTGTGGGACCCACTCAGCCAGCCCGAGTCCTCCCCACAGGAGCCTCTCCCAGACCCATGGGACACTCCGGCCTGGGCCACAAACCCACAGCCCCAGGCAGGATGGGAGGACAACAGCCAGAGCCAGTGGTTGCCCGGAGCCTCTGCTGCCTGTGCAGATGAGGGATGTCAGCATCTGAATTTGGCTTCACTCAGCCCCATCAGGGCCTTGACTTGGGAGGTGAACCCTTTCCCAGCTCCGCCTCAACCCCTTGGGCCCCAGTGAGTCACGTCTCTCTCGAGGCCCACCCTTCATTCACCGTAGGGCCAGCAAAGCCAGCAGGTCTGCCCTGTCACCCCATCACGCCATCCCAGGCACTGACCCTCTGCTCCAAAGCAGGGGTGGGGGAGCCGAGTTCTACTGATGGCAGGACGTAGCCTCCAGGAAAAGGAGTGCTAGTCCAAAGCAGTGCGGGGGTGTAACCCTGAAGCAGGGGATACCCTCAGACCCCACCCCACATAGAATGTGGCTCCTCACACTGCACTAGCTCCTCCACAGGCCTCGGGATTTGATGACCTAGGGAGCCCATGCCCCAGGGTGAGGCTTGGAGGGTCTAGGGCAGGCCAGGACTGGCGAGTGAAGCTGAGGAGCGACATGGAACACATGACATTTGTGTCACTCACTGCCTGGTTAGACTGGGGCAGGGGCAGGGGCAGAGCCGCAGCAGGGGGCAGCCCGTGGGCATCCCCATGAGGAGGGAAGGCTCGGGCACAGGATGCGCTTCCACCCCCGGGACTCACCGGACACGGCCCCCAGCGTGCCCTGCCCAGCCCAGGGACGGGGCCAAGCCCTGGGACTGAACTCACCTGACGTTCTGGGGCACCTCAACATTCAGGAGCCTCTCCAGGTAACTGTGACCTGAGGAGAAAACAGGAACAAAAGACGCCCTCAGAACCCGGCCAGATGGCCCTCGAAGATCCAGGGAACCAGGTTCTGGTGGAGGCTTGGCCACTCGGCCTTCACAACCAGAACATATCCACCTCAGAGACCCCTCTCTTCCTCAGACACAGATACTCTCCACCTCAGAGACCCCTCTTCCTCAGACACAGACACTCACCACCTCAGAGACCCCTCCCCTCACTGGGGGCAGAGGCTCTGCTGTGCCCCAAGCACTCACCCTCAGCACTCCCTGAACTCCTAGCATCTTCAATGGAGCCCTGGCTTTATGTTTCCTGCTACTCCCTAGACGGCACCATGCCCATCTGTGGGCACATCTTGGCTCCTTCACTGAGCTGGGAGTCTCTTGGGAAAATAAGACAGTATCTGATGCAGCTCCAGGCCCCCAACTTCCAGCATGGGCCCCAACACAAAGCCACTAATTCATTCAACAAATATCCATTGACAGTCTACTATGTACTGGGCCTGGGAACCCAATGGTGAGTACAATAGACAGAGCCCCTCTCTGGTCTAGATAATCATCAAATAATTCTGCAAACGTCATGTGATATGTATGATGACAGAGAAAAGAGGGGATTTTAAAAGCCTATAATGAGGGACCCGAGCTGTCTGGATGCTCTGACGTGAAGGATAAGAAGTTGACATCAGGGCTGGCCCCGTGGCCGAGTGGTTAAGTTTGCGCGCTCCGCTGCAGGCGGCCCAGTGTTTCGTTGGTTCGAATCCTGCGCGCGGACATGGCACTGCTCATCAGACCACGCTGAGGCGGCGTCCCACATGCCACAACTAGAAGGACCCACAACGAAATATGCAACTATGTGCCGGGGAGCTTTGGGGAGAAAAAGGAGAAAAATAAAATCTTTAAAAAAAAAAAAAGAAGTTGACATCAAAGGAGGAGGGGTGGGAGGGAGAAGGATGTTCAGGCCAGTAGTTCTCAAAGCATATTCTGGGGCTCCCCAACGCTTTCGGGGGAATCTGTGAAGTTGTAACTATTTTCACCAGGATACCAAAACGTTATTTTCCCTTTTCAATGTGTTGAGATTTTCCAAACAGCACAGAAGCAATGGGAGGTGGAACTGCGGAAGCCTGTGCACCAAATGAGGTCGCAAACCAGATTGGACCCCACACTCAGTACAGAAATGAGCACTTTCACTTAAGAATGTCCTTGATGAAGGAGTAAAACTACTAATTGTATTAAATCTAAATGAGTACGTGTCCTAATATTCTGTGTGACAAGGTGGGAAGCATGCAGGATACTGTGCTGCACACCCACGTCTCTGTGAAGGGCACTCAGGTTTGAGCCCCCCACTGAAGAGGTGCTTTTCTCAGGGAACACTATTTTTAATTGAAAGAACTGACAAACTATGGTTATTCGATCTTGGGTATTTGGCAGACATTTTCTTAAAAAGGAACAAAGTGAGTCTGTCACTTAAAATAAAGTCATGAATAGTATTTGTTGCCAATAATAAAAGATTGAGCTAAGAAAAAAAGAGCCAAAAACAGAATTTTGAAAAACGTGTACCCACCCACCACCATCACTTCATTGCGTCCCAGTACCTAAAGGCTTTTCTGATGAGATCAGAAAACAAATGTACTCCTTTTAAAAAATATGTAATGAAGTGTGTCAACATTTGGAAGATGAGCCTAACTCAGTGAAATACTGTTTTCCAAATGACCAGTGCACGAGGTTACAAAATCACGCATGGCTAAAAGATCCATTCAAAGTGCAGGATAGACCAATCAATGTGGGATCAACAATATGGTTTCAGAGTCCACACTGCAACGAGCCTTTAAGAAACTACACTTGTGAGCCAGCCCTGAAGGCCTAGCAGTTAAAGTTTGACGCACACCGCTTTGGCAACCTGGGTTTGGTTCCCGGTCGTGGAACCACAGCACTCATCTGTCAGTAGCCATGCTGTGGCAGCGGCTCTCACAGAAGAACCAGAAGAACTTAAAACCATACACAACTATGTACTGGGGCTTTGTCGGGGGAAGGGGGTGAGGAAGAAAAAAGGAGGAAGATTGGCAACAGATGTTAGCTTAGGGCAAATCTTCCCCTGCAAAGAAAACAGAAAGAAAGAAAGAAACGACAACATGTTGCATTGAGTATGCACAAATTATCTGAAAAAAATGAATATGCACGATTATCTGAAAAGGGCTTTAGAGTACACCTCCGTTTTCCAACTATAATCTGTGTGAGGCCAGATTTTCTTCATATATTTTCACCGAAACAACACAATGCAACACACTGAATGCAGAATCCAGTTATCTTCTTTGAAGCCACACATAAAGAGATCTGCAAAATGTAGAAAAATGCCAATCGCCTCACTAAATTTTTGTTCTGGAAAACAGTTATTTATTCACACACAAAAAAAATCTAACAGTAACAGGCAACAGGCTTATTTTTTATATTAAAGTATTAAATAATATTTTTAATTTTTAATATTAAAATATTAACTAATGTTAATATAAAAAACAAAATACTAAATAATATTAAATTTTTTTTAATTTCAGTTTTAAATTCTAATACATTAACTATCAATGGATAGAACCCCCATAATCAAAAGCTCTTTGATTGTGTCTTCAAGAATTTTTAAGACTGGAAGCAGGTGCTGAGGCCAAAAGCCGCTGGTCGAGCAGGTGCAAAGGCCGTGAGGTAGGAGAGAGCAGGCTTTTGGGGGAACAGAAAGAAGGCTGGCTGGGCCGCAGCATCCTGAGTCACGGGAATGTGGCCAGAGGTGAGGCTGAGAGGCAGCCAGTGCGAGACCAGGCGGTGCCCATGGGACTAAGAGAAGGAGGGAAGATGAATGAGGAGCCAGAGCAGCAAACTGTGGGACAAAGAGAGAACCAGAAGCAGCGACCTTTCTGGGGTGCAGTAGCCAAGCCTGGGGGAGTGGGAGGGAGCACTGCAGGGCCAGGCTAGAGGTTACGGGTAGTGCCTGCTCCCACCTGAGGGGGTCTGTGGCCAGAAAACACAGTTTCCCTCATTTCCCGTGCCTTCCATCCCAGCTCAGTGCTCACTGGTGAGGGGGCAGAAGAGTGAGAAGACACCCACGTGACCGCACAACTATTCCACCAGTGCAAGGACTCCTCTGGAACCTTAAGTGCCATCCGCATGCCATTCGGGCCTCAGAACCGGTCTGGTGGCCTAAGGCCTGGCAGAAGGACGGCTGTTCCTCTGTTCCCAGAGGTGGCTGGGGAAGCCTGAGGAGGAGCCTGGCCTCTACAGAAGAACCCTCCAGAAACCCTAAAGCGGCCCCTGCCTAACCACTCCTAAGCCCAACTGCCCATCAGCTGCTGCACCCACATTTCTCTGCCCAGGGGCTCTCTGGCCAACTGTGTACCAGGCCAGGAGTGCAAGGGATTGATGCCTCCACCCAGCAGCCCTCGTCCAGGGCACCACGGGCATGCAGAGGTTCCCCTAGCACCAGGCCCCCTTCCCAGCAGCCTTCTTTTCCCTGACTCACTTCCCCATTCCCTGCTGCAGGTGTTTCCTTCCCCTCCAAAATTAACAAGTTGCATCAAACCCTTACATCAAGGATGCTTCTGGGGGAGCCCAAACTAAGACCCTATCTCTGAGTTGCCCGCCCAGCCAAGCCCCAGAGCCTGGCGTCAAGAAGGCCTCCAGGAAGCTCCTCACTGCTCGGCATGCCCGCAGCATCCTTCAGGTCAGCATGGCCACACCCACACTGAGCTTCAGGGACACAGACGCTCTTGGCCTTTATTGTTTTCTTTTGACGAAGACTGACTGAGCCTGCACCATATCCAAGTGCTAAGATGAGTTCTCTACCCACATTCAAGGCAGGTGTTGCCACCATTTAACAGACAGAGAAACCGAGGTACAGAGAAGGGTGTGCCCAAGGTCACCCTGGCTCTGTGTGACTCCGGGGTGACTCTTAACTGCCATGTTTTACTGTCCCCCTCCTTTCCCTCTTCTTTCTACCTCAAGAAAGAGGATGAGTCCTGGGCCTGGAGTCAGACAGGCTTGGGTCGAGTGCGCAGGTCAAATCAGAAACCACCATGCACAGGGAGGGGGCCGAGGGGGAGGAGCAAGGGGAATGGCTGAAGGCTTCAGATCTGGATCTCTGACCCAGAAGCACAAGAGGGCCTCAGGAGTCTCTCCCCAGCCCTCTCTCTAGGCTCCAGGCTCACCTGCCCTCTTGGGCTCCTTTCCAGGACTTCAGGACTGAGGAAATCTCCAAGGCAGGTCAGAATCATCTTGGCCCTCCCGAGAATCCAGAAATGGACAGTGTGCCAGGATGCAAGTCTGCACATGCCCCAGGCTGCGTGACCCCGAGCCCCACCGCCTGGAGCAAACCCTTCCCAGGTGGGAAAGAAACTTGGCAAGGTGAGCGGCTTTCCACAAGGCCTCCTCAGCAAGGGGCCTGCCATCCTAGAAAGGAGGAAACAAGTGGGGCACAAGCCCCAGCCTCCCAACTGACAGACTCAGTGGCCTCCGTAAGCTTCAGTTTGCCCCTCTATAAAGTATGGAAATCCTAACAGGCTAACAGTGTGGCTGCAGGGACCAACGAGACAACCTTGTGTTTTATAAATCTAGAAGGGCCAGGCAGATGGTGGCTGCTATTTTAACACACATTAATACAAAACCTGGCCTCTCCTCTCCATCAATCCCACCACTGCACCATCCTCTGGCTGGACTCTTGCCTCAGCCTCCTACTTGGTCTCGCTGCCTCCCTCTCTTCCTTCCTCTTGGCCCTTTTTCACAAAGCGCCAGGAAGCTTCCAGCAATGCTTGAGGGGCCACAAGTCTAAGCCCCTTGTGTGGGACATGAGCCCCAGATAACCCACCACTTTCTGTTTCATGCCTCAGGGTCTTTGCACAAGCTGGTCCCTCTGCCAGGGACAACTTTCCCCACATTTTTCCACCTGGCAGAAGCCCAAGCATCCTTTGGAACCCTCCCAGCTCAGATCTACCTCCTCCACGCAGCCAGCCTGGACGCTTAGAGCTGCCTGTTGCTCCTCGGTGGCTTGAAACACCTGCTCCCACTGGGACAATGGTCCCCTGGGCAGGGATCAGATGATGATAAGAAGAGCTAAGATTACAGAGCCCTTCCTTCCTGGCAGGCACTGTTCTAAGCACCCCATGCGGGCTAACAAGGAAAACCTCACAACAATGCTTTGAGGTGACGCCATTATTACCCCAGCCGACCAAGGAGAAACTGAGGCCCATGAAGGAGCTCCCGTCATCTGCCCAAGGTCACAGGTGGGTAAACGGCTGAGCTGGCACTCAAACCCACTTATCTGTCCCTCCTAGAATGAGCCTGCTATGAGGACAATTCACAACTCTTCGTCTCAGTATCTCCAGACTAAAGAGTTTTGCTAATTGGAGGCAGCCCCCAAATGTGGTGCATCTCAGCCAACCTCTGCAGGAGAAAAGGGGAAGACAGTGGCCCTGGGCCAAAGGCCCAGGTTTGAGCCTCAGTATGGCCTTTAACCACAGGGACACTGTGGCCACCGTCCCCGGACCTCAGTTTACTCATTGGTAAAACAAGAGGGTTGGACTAGATCAGCGCTGTCCAATGTGGTAGCCACTAGCCACGCCTGGCTCTTTAAATCTAAAGTGAGTAAAATGCAATAAGACCAAAAATTCAGTTCCTAAATCACACCAGCCACACTGTGAGGGCTCAACTGTCATGTGTGACTAGCTAGTGGCTACCATACAGGACGGCACAGATGGGGAACATTTACATCATCTCAGAAAGTTCAAAGGACAGCTCCTTGCAAGATGGTTCCCCAGAGCTCCTCCTGCTGAGCAAGGACCAAGGATCACGCACCGCACCCCGTCCCACTGCCGACACCCAGACTCACAGATGATGCGGGCAGAGGCGGCCGGCTCTTCGGTGGCCTTCTTGGCAATCCTTCTGCTTGATCTGCGGACAGTGGTCTCCTTTTTGGCCACCAGGGAGTACTTCTGGACCAGTGAGACCTGGGCCCCTGGGGAGGACGGGGCAATCAGGCTGCGCCGCACTGACCTCGAGTCCACACGGGCGCCCGTGGGCGTGGAGAAGTTACCCGGCAAGATGGGATCCAGCACCCGCTCCTGCCACGGGGAGGCCGGAGAGCCGGGTGAGTCATGCGGGCCTGGGGAGGCCCGTGCAATCCTGAGCTTGGAGGCAGACCGCCCTGCTCCGACCCCTCGGCCCTTGGGGTCCTGCGGTGTAGCCATCAGGGAGCTCACAGTGACAGACTCCAGTCTCCCGGCCTCTGACTTCTCGGGTGTTGATTTTTCATCCGTTATCACGGTGACGTGGGAGGCCGGAGCTGTGGCTGGAGCCGGGGTTGGGGACGGAGCCCGCGACTGAGCCTGGGCAGACTTGAGCTGGTTGAGATGCTGCTCGGCACTCTGGTGCTCGCAGACGCCTATCTCCACCACTGGCACCAGCTGGCACTGCTCGAGGCTACTTTTGGGCTTCTTGGTCAGTGCTGTGGGAGACTCAGGGGTGGGCGAAGGAGCAGCCGCGGTGGCCGCCATTGCCGCAGCTGCAGCACGCGTCACCCGCCGCAGGACGGAGCCGTTCTCCCCCACCACCGTGGCCAGCTTCTCCACCTTGTCCTTGCTGCGCAGGTGCCGGGAACCCAGCTGGCTGCTCCGCGTCCTTCTGCGGGACAACCTGCTGGAGAACGCAGAGCAGAAGCAGGGACTATGAACGGACGACAAAGCCAAGAGCTTAGAGGCAGAAGACTGCGGTTCTAGTCCAGACTGGGCATCCCTAAGCCATGAGACCCCAGGCCGTTCCTCTCTAAGCCTCGGCCTCCCTACCTGTAAATTGGGGATAATGCCAGTCCTCACAGAACTGCTGAGCTTAAATTCATACAGACCTCCTGCTGACTGAGGTCACACTGTGCCAAGCACCTGGCCCGAGGCTTTACTCACGCTGTCGCTTAATCCACAAGACGGCCCTGAGAGGCAGGGACCATTCTCCCCACCTTGGAGATGAGGAACCTGAAGCTCAGAGGTGGAAAATTCACCCAAGGACATACGCTGCTACGGGGCGGAGCTGGGCTGTGCAGCCGGGACCACCTGACCCAACAGCCAGCCTCTTCCCCCGTCCTCTGCACCCCACAGTCATTTCCACGGGCACAAGCACAGCAACAGGGGCTCAGGAACAGCCCCCTGGGCCACACCTCTGGTCGCTCTCTCCCAAGAAGGTACTTGCTTCTGGAAATCCCACCTCTGGAAAGCCTTCCCATCTTCCAAGGCCCAGATCTCTCTCTCTCACTCTCTCTCTCTCTCTCTCTCTCTCTCTCACACACACACAAACATGCATGAGTACACGCTCTGGACTCCATGGTCTTGGGTCATGCTTCGTTTCCCCACAACATTTCGCCCCTTAGCATGGCCCACTGGTACCCACCACCACTCCTGCAGCCTCTGTTCCCAGTTACCACCTGCAAATCAAACCCTCTCAGTGGGCACCATGCCTCCAGGCCCCGCCTGCCCAGCCGACCCTCCCCTGGCTGGGGGCAGCCTCCGGCCCCTCCTACCTTTTCCGAGTGGGGTCTCTGTTTTCATCCTGGACATAAGAAATCCGTCTCTTCTTCCGTCTGTTCTTCTGAGAAGGCGTTTTGGGCATCAGTTCGGGCTCTTTGCTGAATTCTCTGTTTGGCACAAGGAGGGGTATGTTCATGGCTGCGTGGGAACCACTGCGCCCCCCACCCCCACCCAGTCCAGCCCCCGTCTGTTTCCTGGTAGTGACAGAACAAGCTGGGGTGATAAGCATCAAGCGAGCTCTCCAAGGCCTGTGCAGGTCTGCTGCCAGGCACTTGGAGCTTCCTCACAGAGACACGGCAGGAGGACAACGTTGCCAGGCAAGCCTCCATAGCCCATCCCCGGGCCCAGCCCACCATCTCTCCTTCCTCTTCCCACTATACTAAGCTGGGCCCCAAGCACACTGCACTCAGGAAGGACCCCTGGCAGCCTGTCTATCTTCCCTGTCAGGTGGGGAAGTGGGCTGCTGTGTCCCCAAGGCCATAGCAGCCACACAGCCCCTGACACCGCCTGCTGGCACACCCCTGCCCTCACCTGGTGAACATGCGCTCGGCCTCCTCCTCAATCTCCTGGAGCCACACCAAGTCCTTGTTGTCCACATTGCAGACAAACTCCAGGAGCTTCTGGTCACACAGCTCTAGCAGGTGAATGGGCCCTGGAGCTGTCGTCCCCATGGTGGATCTGTCTGGCGAAAGCAAGGAGAAGAGGCCTAAGGGCTCAGGGCTGGGGCCTGAAACCTTCTCCAGGGGAAGAGCCTGCCCAGCCACAGTGCCTGCCGCTGATCACCACAAAACACCCAGTGCCTAAATCAGGGCCCCTCCCTGCTCAGAGCCACTCCCCAGAGATGCCAATCCACAGCTTTTTTTTTTGCAGAAGAAGAGCTTGCCCTTTTCCTTCCACTCATCAAACTCATCCCCCAATCCATCCACCCACCCAGAGCACGCCGTCCCCCTAAGTCCATACTTCCCAGCCAATTCTGGTATCAATGATCTTTCTTATAAATGGCCTTTTCTGCAGCTCAAAATGACAAGGCATGGCCAGCTGCCTTCCTGGATGAGGGAGAAACTGGGGCCACCACAGGACCCCGTCTCTGCCTGACAAACACAAGGCTGCTCTTCCTCTCTTGCGGACTCTCCTCTTACTACCTGTGGGTGAGCAAGAACTAAGACACAGCCACCCTGAGCTACACACGTGCTGACCCCACACATCAGGCCAAAGAATATGGAATCCAACCGCCTCTTGAAGAGCCCAGTGAACAGAGGGGGTTTTGCGGTGCAAAAGAGTGGGTAAGAAAGTAGGGCTCCGGAGGCATGCTCCTCTCCAAGGGGTTCCTACACTCTCTCCCTTGAGCTGAAAAGCCCTAGAAACGATGAGAGAGCATGAGGGGAGCAGATAAGCAATGTCTTGTGTTTTTTTGGGGAGGGAGGGTTGTTTTTCTTTTTTTTTTGCTGAGGAAGATCTGCCCTGAGCTAACATCTGTTGCCAATCTTCCTCTTTACATGAGGAAGATTCGCCCTGAGCTAACACCCATGCCAATCTTCCTCTGTTTGTGTGTGGGTCACCGCTACAACATGGCTGATGAGTGGCACAGGTCTGGGCTGGGATCTGAACCCATGAACCCTGGCCGTCGAAGTCCAGCTTACCGAACTTAACCACGAGGCCATGGGGCCAGCCCTGACAATGTCTTGTTTTTAAGAAAACTTGTCTGGAAATAGCGCACCAAACTTAACCAGGAGGCCACGGGGCCAGGCCCCACAATGTCTTGTTTTTAAGAAAACCTGTCTAGAAATATCAGGCATGGGAAAACACAAAACCAGTTTTCTCTTAATTTCTTAAAAAACCAACAGCTCAGGTATCCTCCTTAAGACTTGGTTATAATATCATCACCAAAGCCCCAGGCAAGGAAGAAGTGTTCCATTAGTCATAGCGGGGACTAGGTAAATATCCCGACTACTCAGTGAATGATTGAAAGAACAAATGAATGGGTGATGGTCGTAAGCCATAATGACAGAATGCGTGTCTCATGCCATGGCAGTGACCCACCATCCGGATCTTCAAAACCAAGAACCACGCAAAGGTCAGCCTCCCACCTAAGATGGAAGCTACTGCAGGAGGAGCTAAGTCACTGACCCCTTGACAGCTTACAGAGCTTAACACCAGGTCATGCTGCAGCCTCACGGGACTTGCTGGGGCCTGATTTCCAGGGCAAACTAGCCTTTGTTCCTCGAACAATCTCTGCCCTCTGTCTGGAACCTTCTGTCTCCTATTTTGTACAGGTCACTCCTTATCGCTTGGATCTCAGCGACTCAGGGAGGCCCTGACCACCAGCCATGATCCCATCCATTGATTTCAGTTCTCTGCACCGCACTTGCTTACTACTTGTCTCTACTCACTAAACATTTGCCCCCCGAGGGCAAGCCCTTATCTGTCTTGTTCGCAGCTGAAAGCCCAGAATCCGGCTCAGTGCCTGGCGCAAAAGAAACACTTGTTGGATGAATTAATCCATCTATTAGCAACTGTACACCTAGAAATAAACATCCTACAGGTTTCCCCTCCCCCCACACCCCGAACACACACACACAAAAGGGCACCCAATGAGCTCACTCTACACAGGTTAGAGCACGCCATACTCATCCAAAGCCCCTGGCCCTAGATGCCAAGGCAGCACTAAACAGGGCAGGGCCAAAGGGGCAGGACGGACGGCAGAAGCTCTTGGCTGAGACAGGTCTGCAGCCAGCCAGTCACGGGCTCCGACTCTCCCGTGCCCACCGGCTGCTCCTCCCAGCCCCTCTGCCCCAGAGTTCCGCCCTGGCAAAGTGCAGAACCCCAGTTCGAGGCCAGTTATGAGAAAATCGTTTAAGGAAGCCAAAACCACAACAAAGGTTCAGAGAAGCTACAGAAAGCAACAACCTGCCATCTTTTTTTTTTTAAGTATTTGTTCAAAATAGCAAAGTGGGTGAGAGCTTCTTTCACGAAGTGCACAGAAGTGTTTGGGGCTTCTTCCATGGGGAAGTTTGTTTTTAGCAGATCTCAGCTTGGCTATTTAAAAGAGTCAGTGCACGTTAGAACGGAGACGACTCTGAGAAAGGAGGAATCAGTGCACCAAGAAGGAGGCTCCCGGGAAGAGCAGCAAAAATCTCATCTTCAGCCAGTGTAAGAACCTGTGCGCAAACCCAGAGCACCCAACGTGCCACCGAGGAGAAGGGAGCTCATCCTTCTCTCCCAAAACTTCCCTCACCCCACACACCAGACTAAAGGCCCCACCGCCGGCCTTTGCAATGCCTGTTCCTTTGAGGGTGCAGGAAGGTGGCATCCAACCACCCCTCGGTGAAGGACGGTCATAACAGCTGCTTCCATTTACTGAGTCCTACTCCGTGCCCAGGTCGGCCATCATCTCATTTAATTCTCCCCACAACCTCAAGGATACCCGTGTGCAGATGAGGAAACAGAGGCAAAGAGAAGTTAAGTCAAAGTCACCCAGTAAATCAAGGGTGACGCCTGGCTTTAAACTGTGCCCTTAACCACCACTAAGCCGCCTATTCGATTTCAGCCTCCAAAAGGCAGGTGCCAAGTTTTGGCTCTGGGCAAGCCCAGAGAAGGCTACGGTGGCTGAATGAAACTAAGCTGACAGCGAACGTGGTTGGGGCATGACAAGATTAGGGGCAGCATTGGCCTCCGGAAACGGTCCGTTTAAAATGCTGCTCACTTGGAGGGGCAGGTGTTGAGAGAGGGTTAACTGTACAGATATGCCATCTGGCATAATTCGGTCACACAACCCGGTCGGTGTGCGTTCCTGCGCGTCAAGGTCAACAAAAGGCTTCCTTGGCACAGAAGGTGCTAGGCACTGGGGAGGGGGAAGCGACCGTGCTATTCTCTTGGATCCTGGTGACCTAGGTAGAGGGTGGGGGTCATCTCAGGCTCCAGGACCAAGAGGTGACCGGCCCACTTCCAGGCCGCAAGGGGCAGCGGGGGGGGGGGGGGGGGGAACGGGGCACACCCCCGGTCCGGAGTTGGCGGGAGGGGTAACAAATCGCTACCCATCCCCCACCCCCGCCCGCTGCCCGCGCGCACTCACCCGACTGCACCGCGTCTCCTAAGTGCTACTCCGATCCAAGTCCAGCGGCCACCCTAAGCACAGCCCCCGGCCGGCCCAGACCCTCCGCTCCCGGTGTCCAGGTCTCAGGCTCCGGGGAAACAATGGGCGGCGCAGCGCGGGCGAAACCTACGATTTTCAAAACTGAAGGCTCGGCCAATCCCCGGCAACTTTGTCTGGGAGGATGCAAAACTCTAAAACCAATCAGGTAAAAGGAGGCGCCAGTCAGGCCACCTATTGGCTACTTGGGTTGGCAGTCTGCGGGACTAAGAGGCGGGGAAAGGAAGCGTTGAAACTTTAACCTGCTCAGCTTCCGGGAGCCGTGGTCCCGCGGCCAGGAGAGGAAGTCGCCCGCGGTGGGGGGGATGCGCGCGCAGGGTCTCGCACGCTGGAACTACAAGCCCCAGCATGCACTGCGAAGGCTCCGCGGGGAGTGGGTGGTGGTTTGGGGGCCTTCGTGGGGCCGGGGTCTTGGCCGAGAGCTGGTGTTCATCCTGGGCACCTTCCGTTTTGTAGTTTCTCCAACCAGCCTTTCCTCCAGGCAGGATAACATCTTTCCGACCTCTGCCATCTTTGAAAAGTAAAAAGAAAACGCTTTGTAAATCGCGCCGGAGTTTGTATTTAGGTAGATCCCTCTGTCATTTTTTGGGCGTCAGCGACTTGGGTCCCGCCTATACTGGCCCCGAATGTATTCTTTGGAGCAGTGGTTCTCAATCGGGGGTGATTTTGCCCCATCCTCCCCAACTTGGCAATGTATGAATGCGTTTTAGTTTTTTTTGGGGGGGGGCTTGGGGGGGCATGGTGCTACTGGCATCTGCGGGTAGAGACTAGCCATGCTGCTAAGCTCCTGCAGTGCACAGGCCAGCCCCCCACGGCAAAGAATTGTCCAGCCCCAGATGCCAGTATTGCCACTGTTGAGAAATTCTGCTTTATTCTGTGAGTCAGTGCTACTATCTGTAAAATAAGGCAGTTGAATCTCCAAGAGCTATTTCTACACCTATGCTCATTGCAGCATTATTCACAATAGCCCAGAGGTGGAAACAACCTGAATGTCCATCAGTAGATAAATGGATAAAGAAAATGTGGTATATATGTACAATGGACTATTATTCAGCCTTTAGAAAAGAAATAAATCCTATCTGCTACAATATGTATGAACCTTGAGAATGTCATGCTAAGTGAAGTGAACCAGACACAAAAAGAGGGATGCTGCATAGTTCTGCTTATACGAGGTATCTAACAGCAGTCAACCTGTTAGAGACAGGTAGTAGAGTGGTGGTTGCCAGGGGATGGGGAGAGGAGGTAAAAGGAGAGTTGTTCAACAGGTAGAGTGTCAGTTTTGCAAGATGAAAAAGTTCTAGAGATCCATTGCACAAGAGCGTGCTTACTGGTTACATACTGCAATGTACTTAAAAATGGTTAAGATGGTAAATTGTATGTTACGTGTTATGTTTTAACCCTGCTTCGCAGGTTCTGATCCTGGGCAAGGCCCAGCACAGCTCACAGGCCACACTGGCGGCATCCCAGATAAAATAGAGGAGGATTGGCAGAGATATTAGCTCAGTGACAGTCTTCCTCAAGCAAAAAGAGGAAGACTGGCAACAGATGTTAGCTCAGGGCCAATCTTCCTCACACACACACACAAAAAAAACTACTTAAGCTGGATCATCTTTGTAGTTCCTACATTTCTCTGACATTGCTTTATTCTGAACCTTCTCCTACCCCTCTTGATGAAATGTACTCAGTTCTGGTCTAGTTCCACTGTCTCCTTTCTCAAGAGAACAATAGCTTACTCTCCCCACCCAGATGGTTTTTCTGCCTTCACGTCTGTCTTACTTTAGTCTCCTTCAGAGATGTCCCGCACTGCCACAGTTTCAGCCCCCAAATCATGTTAAAGCAAAGTTAGCAGCTCAAACACAGAAGGAAAGCACATGAACTGAGGAAAGAAATCTTTCTCTACGCTGCCCAGCTCTGGGCCTGTGTCTACCCTGGAACACTGACTTAGTGGAGTGAAACCTGGGAAGGAACAACCAGGTTAGTAGCAGCTGAACCTTATCTCCAACCTACCACTTCCTGAAGGCCCCCTCTCTGACAGTCCTTGTTCTGAGCACTTTCCCATGCATTATCTCCTCGCAGCAGGCTATCAAGGTTTATCTCTATTTTAACTGATGAAAAGAGAGGACAAGTAACCTGCCAAGATATCTTAGCTAAAGAACTAGAATCAGATCTCATGGCTCAGGAAGAGCCTGCCTCCTCCTTACAAAGAATTATTTAAGGGAAGATGTGAGAAAAGAGATTGATTTAACTGCCTTCGAACAACAGAAAGGCTATCCCACAAAAAAATGAATTAATTAGACTTCTCTTGGGTTTTATTCAAATTTTCAGCCCATGTCTCCAACCCTCATGTCCAAAACAACGTCCCCTGCAAGATCAGCTGCCCTACTTAATTCAACTTCAATAACTTTTTGCATGTCCGTGTGTTCCAGACACTGTGCTGAGGACACATGGGTGAGCCTAGCAGATGTGACCCTGCCCTCATGGAGCTTACAGTCTGGTGGACTATATTTATATTATTAGAATGCTGGGATATTAGAGATGGATTTCTGACGGTAAAATGGAGCAGAAGAAGTCATAGGTAGAGATTAGCATGAAGAAGCCTATGATAGAATGTTCTGGAAAGCACTGAGGAAGCCCCCTCCCTGATGAGCACTGCAGTCCCCCAGTGGTGCCAGGTCCTTTGGAGACAAAAGCGGGGTCTGAAATGTGGATTCCCTGTGAGATTAGGAAACCCTCTTAACATCTGCCCAAGAAGAGAAACTGGCAGCTCTAGGCCTCTAGAGCAAAGAGAGAGGAAATCCAGAGGTCTACGATAGTCTTCCAATAGTTTTGCTCTAGCATCCAGCAAGAAAATTTTAAAACCTAGGTACATGTTTTTTGAATTGACCTTTAAATTCTTTTCCTCATTTAAATGGTTGCAAAGGGTGTAATTTTCAGTGAGTTGTAAATCGTGACATTCTAAGATAAAAGTCTTGCATCACTCTCTTAAATGTATCCAAGGAAATGAAAATGCCATAGCAATTTAGTACCCATCATGATCCATTTTTTTCATATATCTTATTTTCCCATCTTTATTAAGGTATAATTGAGAAATAAAAATTGTATTTTGGGGGCTAGCCCTGTGGCCTAGGGGTTAACGTCAGCACACTCCACTTCGGCAGCCCAGGTTCAGTTCCCAGGCAGGGACCTACACCACTCATCGGCGGCCATGCTGTAGTGGCATCCCACATACAAAATAGAGGAAGATTGGCACAGATGTTGGCTCAGGGTGAATCTTCCTCAGCAAAAAAAAAAAAAATGTATTTTTAAGGTGTATGACATGATATACTTACACATTGGTTTTGGTATACTTACACATTGTTAAATAATTGCCACAACCAAGCTAATTAACATAAGCATCACCTCACATAGTTACTATTTTCTTTCTTTCTCTCTTTCTTTATAGTGAGGACACTTAAGATCTACCCTCTTAGCAAATTTCAAATATATAATACAGTATTGCTAACTATATTTACATGGCTGTACATTAGATCTCCAGAACTTACTCATCTTGAATAATGGAAACTTTGCACGCCTTGACTAACATCTCACCCTTCCCTCTCCACAGCTCCTGGAAACCACCGTTCTACTCTCTCCTTCTGTGAGTTTGACTATTTTAGGTTCCGTGTACAAGTGAGATCATGCAATGTTTGTCTTTCTGTGTCACTTAGTATAGTGTCCTCCAAGTTCATTCAGTTGTCACCAATGTCTGGATTTCTTTCTTTTATAAGGCTAAATAACATTCCATTCTGTATGCATACCACATTTTCTTTATCCATTCATCCATCAACAGACATCTAAGTTGTTTCCATATCTTGGCTATTATGAATAATGCTAGTATGGACATGGGAGTGCAGATATCTCTGAAATAATAACTTCATTTCCTTTGGCTATAGGCCCACAAGTGGGATGGCTGGGTCATAGGTAGACCTATTTTTAATTTTTTGAGGAATCTCCATACTGTTTTCAATAGTGAGTGTACCAATTTACACTCCCACCAACAGTGCACCAGGGTTCCCTTTTCTTCGCATCCTCACCAGCACTTGTTATCCTTTGTGTTTTTTTATGATAGCCGTTCTAAAGGTTTGACGTGAGGTCTCATGGTTTGGATTTGCATTTTCCTGATAACGAGTGATGTTGAGCATATTCTCATATGCTTGTTGGCCATTTGTTATCTTCTTTGGAGAAATGTCTATTCAAGTCCTTTGCCCATTTTTTAATCAGGTTATTTTGTTGGTGTTTTTGAGTTGTAGGAGTTCTTTATACATTTTGGGTAATAACCCTTTATCATGTATATGGTTTGCAAATCTTTTCTTCCATTCTATAGGTTGCCTTTTCATTCTGTTGATTGTTTCTTTTGCTGTGTAGAACTTTTAAAGTTTGGGGTAGTCCCATTTGTCTATTTTTTCTTTTGTTCTCTGGGCTCTTAGTATCATGTCCAAGAAATCATTGCCAAGACCTACATCAAGCAGCTTTTCTCCTATGTTTTCTTCTAGGAGTTTTACACCTTCAGTCTTATATTTAAGTCTTTAATCCATTTTGAGTTAATTTTTATGCGTAGCATAAGATAGAGGCCCAGTTTCATTCTTTTGCATGTGGCTGACCGGTTTTCCTGAAACCATTTATCGAAGAGATTAGCCTTTCTCCATTGTGTATTTTTGGTGCCCTTGTCAAAGATTGGTTGACCATATAGGTGTGGTTTTATTTCCAGACTCTCTATTCCGTTCCATTGGTCTGTGTGTCTGTTTTTATGCCAGTACCATACTTTTTTATTACTATGGCTCTGTAATATATTTTGAAATCAGGAAGTGTGAGGCCTCCAGCTTTGTTCTTCTTGCTCAAGATTGCTTTTGGCTATTTGGTCTTTTGTGGTTCCATATGAATTTTAGGATTGCTTTTTCTATTTCTGGGGAGAATGCCATTGGGATTTAGTAGAGATTGCATTGACTCTGTGGATCACTTTGGGTAGTATGGACATTTTAACAATATTAAGTTTCCAATCCATGAGCACAGGATGTCTTTCCATTTATTTGTGTATTCTTTATTTCCTGTCGTCGATGTTTTATAATTTCCAGTGTACGAGTCGTTCACCTCTTTGGTTAAGTTTATTCCTAAGTATTTTATTCTTTTTGTTGCTATTGTAAATAATAATGTTTTCTCAATTTCCGTTTCAGATAGTTCATTGTTTATGTATAAAAATGTGACTGATATTTATATGTTGATTTTGCATCCTGCAACTTGACTGAATTTGTTTATTACTTCTAACAGTTTCTTGTTGTTAAGTCTCTAGGGTTTTCTACATATATGATCATGTCACTTGCAAACAGAGACAGTTTTACTTCTTCCATTCTGATTTGGATGCCTTGTATTTCTTTTTCTTGTCTAATTGCTCTGGATAGGACCTCCAGTATTACATTGAAAAGAAGTGGCAAGAGTGGACATCCTTGCCTTATACTGAATCTCAGAGGGAAAGCTTTCAGTTTTTTCTCATTGATTATGATGTTAGGTGTGGACTTTTCATATATGGCTTTCATTTTTTCTTTCAGTACTTCGAATATATTATCCCACTCTCTCCTGGCCTGCAAAGTTTCTGCTGAGAAATCTGCTGATAGCTTTATGGGCATTCCCTTGTGTGGGATGACTCACTTTTCTCTTGCTGCTTTTCAAATTTCTTCAAAATTTGTCCTTGATTTTTGACAGTGTGATTATAATGTATCTTAGTGTAGTCTTCTTTGAGCTGATCCTATCTGGGATTCTTTGAGCTTCATGAATCTGGATGTCCATTCCCTTCCCAAGATTTGGGAAGCTTTCAGGAATTATTTCTTTAAATAAGCTTTCTGCTCCTTTCTCTCATCTCTTTCTGAGACTGCTATAATGCATATATTGATTCTTTTTATGGTGTTCCATAAATATCATACATTTTCTTCATTCTTTTCTTTCTTTTTTCCTCCTCTGACTGGTTAATTTCAAATGACTTGTCTTTGATTTCACAGATTCTTTCTTCTACTTGATTGAGTCTATTTTTGAAGCTCTTTGTTGAATTTTTAATTTCAGTCATTTTTTTCTTCAGCTCCAGAATTTCTGTTTGGTTCATTTTTATGATTTCTTTCTTCTGAACTTCTCATTTTGTTCATGTGTTTTTTTCCTGATTTTGTTGAGTTGTCTATCAGTATTCTCTTATAGCTCACTGAGGTTCTTTAAAACAATTATTTTGAATTCTTTGTCAGGCAATTCATAGATCTCCATTTCTTTAGGGCTGGTTATTGGAAATTTATTGTGTTCCTTTGGTGCTGTCATGTTTCCTTGATTTTTCATGCTCCTTGTAGCCTTGCATTGATCTCTGTGCATTTAAAGGAGCAATCACCTCTTCTAGACTTCTTTGCACTGGCTATGGTGGAGAAAAACCTTCACCTACAGGTGGATGTGAGGGTGCTAGCTGGATGGAGTGTGACAGGTCCAGCTTTAGGGTAGCACAGTGGCAGCTATGGCTCTGAGGGAATGCAGTGGCATGGATTCTGGAAAGGTATATCAGCTGAGGTCAGTATCAGCAAAGACTGCAGGGTCCTTTGGCAGCAAAGGCTAAGGGTGTCTGCAAGGGTGGTGAGGGCTGCTGGGGTCCTCCCTGGCAAAGGCTCCTGGAGCCCTCTTGCTCTCCTTTTCCCCCATGGGGAAGGTTGTGGCCTAGGGGATCTCTCTTGGCACTGAGCTGTGCCAGGTGGGGGGATGGGGTTGCAGATAAGATGCTTTCTACACTTTTCTATGCAGATATTCTCAGTTTTTGTGCTCTACTGTGTTGCTGAAGCTTCTGTGTTGTACTCTGGAGCTTTCCCAGAGCTATTTTTGTCAATGGGTAGTTTTTAAATTGTTATTTTTGTGGAGGGACAAGGGTTGGGACCCCCTAGTCATCCATGTTGCTGACATCCTGTCTCCAGCAATATCCAGCATGATCCATTTTGAAAATGCATGAATGAGTTATTCTTTAACAATAAAAATAAACTTACGTTATTCCTTTTTCTTCTTGAACTCATATATATGGCACTTTGCCACATAATTTTGTCTAACTGTAATTGATTAACTAGCATAATTCTCTGAGACAAAAAACATATATAAAAATTGAACTTATTTTTCTTGTGACCATAAAGCTCTATGTATTAGAATTTTTCTTCCGGGGGCCAGCCCAGTGGTGCAGTGGTTAAGTTCGCACATTCCGCTTCAGCGGCCCGGAGTTTGCCAGTTCGGATCCCGGGTGTGGACCTATGCACCGCTTATCAAGCCATGCTGTGGCAGGCATCCCACATATAAAGTAGAGGAAGATGGGCACGGATGTCAGCTCAGAGCCAGTCTTCCTCAGCAAAAAGAGGATGATTGGCAGCAGATGTTAGCTCAGGGCTAATCTTCCTCAAAAAAAATTTTTCTTCTGGACTGTCATCATTCCAATTATTATTTTTACGTAATTAATCAAAGTGACATAAACACAATTACATATTTTGATAAATAATAAATATTTTTAAATGTTAAAAATATAAAATATATTTTTAAATGTAAAAAATTGGAAATGAATCGATTATCTGGATGGGGCTTTTTAAAAACATATATGTATCTGTATTTGGATTAATGGTATATTAGTGTATCTATTAATATTACTTACTGCTATAAGGAAACAGGCTTCAGTACAAAATATATTCCTATTTTTTCTGTTTCTGTTTTTAATGCATGTAAACTCTTGATAACTTAATCACATAAATGGAAATGGAGATTTGGTTATAGTGTTATCACTCAATCCTTTGAACTCCTTTTGAGATATAAACCAAAAATGTCATGGAGATATATAAACCAAAATTGTGTGTGTGTGTGAGGGAGATTGTCCCTGAGCTAACATCTGTGCCAATCTTCCTCTATTTTGTGTGTGGGACGCCACCACAGCATGGCTTGATGAGTGGTATGTAGGTCCGTGCCTGGGATCTGAACCCACGAACCCCAGGCCGCCAAAGCAGAGCACACCAACTTAACCACTATGCCACCGCGCCAGCCCCCAGAATTATTTTTAATAAGTGATCAGCTGATAATGCCATAAACTTTATGAATATTTGTGAGAAATTCTAAGGAGAGAAATGGTGCAGGACCAGCCTTACTAAGGTGGAGCTGCTAATGGAAAAACATTGGCAGGCATTACACAGAGCCTGATATTACGGTCCACAGCTGAATTCTCAAGAACTTTCTAGAGAATACAAAAACAACTGAAAGTGTTTTCTTTGATACCTCCAGTCAGTGTGTCCAAGAACTGACCTCTCTGCTATCTACCAGCTAATCATTTACCCCCAAATTTTGCAAACAAGATTCACTGTTACCAGGTTGTCTCACATATTTTTCCTCTTCCCTCTGCCCCCTCTTTTTATCAATCCTGTTTTTCCTTTTCCTGTTTCACTCAGTCTACCGACTGACTCCTTCACATGTGAGTAAATAATTTGCAAGCACAATAATTAAATGTTTCTGAATTATTCTTTCATAAAAGCAAATAACTGGAAATTAACCAAATAGTAAGAGGGTGTGTTACCCAATCTTTAGTCATTCACTTTATCAACACCAGCATCAAGACTTCAGCTGTTTCTTTGACTGTCAACTTTAGTAAGTTTCCAAAAGGATGAAAGTCTGCCCTTCTTGGGTAGAAGAGAGAAGGACATTGTGAAAGGGGTGGGGGTTGGAAGGAGTGGAGAACTAGCTGATGGCAGGTACGTACTCAAGGAGATCAAATTTAAAAAATGTATATTCAGGACAAATCTAAGAGAATATTAAATTGACTCCCTTAAAATTCTCAGAATGTCTTTTTTTGTTGTTACCCTCAATGGGGGAGGTGTTCCCCAATTTGAAGACCACTGCGCTACATGCAGCTTCCTCCCTACATTGAAGGCCTCTTGGGTCAATGCTATAGTCAAAGGTACAACTTGGGGGCTGGCCTGGTGGTGCAGCGGTTAAGTGCGCATGTTCCGCTTTGGTGGCCCGGGGTTTGCCGGTTTGGATCCCGGGTGCAGACATGGCACCACTTGTCAAGCCATGCTGTGGCAGGTGCCCCACATAAAAAGTAGAGGAAGACGGGCACAGATGTTAGCTCAGGACCAGTCTTCCCCAGCAAAAAGAGGAGGATTGGCAGCAGTTAGCTCAGGGCTAATCTTCCTCAAAAAAAAAAAAAAAAAAGATACAACTTGAGCTCTGAAAGACTGCCTAAATCAAAACTGTTTTCTCTGAGTTCTGAGCAAAGAGCAGCCCTGGGCTAGCATGTCGGGTGAAGCAAGATGGTAACATTAGAATTGTATCCACTTCCATCTGGCCTTGGTTTAACCGTGGTGCTTGGCCAGAGGATTTCAGACTTCCAGGACCAGAAATAATAATTGGGTAATGTGTAACCAGATTCTCAGGAATGTGGGCTACGTGGCTGGTCTCGTTTTTAAGTTAGAGAGTCCTTGGCACAGCCTATGGACCTGGAGTAGCTCATCAATGTCACAGGCAGGAATCCTGCCAGCATCCCTATAGTATTATTAGTGCTGTTTTTTAAGAATAAGCTGTGCATAAATTAGTGGGAGAATTTGAAATGTTTAAGAGAAATTGGCCTGTATCAGTAACAGTTTAGCCTTGTGATCCTTTTAAAAATTATAAATTTATAAAGTTACAAAATTATAATTATTTTATATTTATTTATTATATGTATTATAAAATTATAACTTATAAATCCTTTCATAAATATATATAAATTATAAAATGCATAATTGACTAATTAATTTAGACTTGTATTTTTATGCTGGAATCCTACATAATTTATATACAGAATTGGATTAAGAGAGTTTAAGATTCATCATTGACCAAGATGCCCTTAATATTTCCCTCAGTTTGACTAAAATTTAGGTTTCTTCCTGAGTTTATGTCCTGACCTCCCTTTTCTTAGAACATTTTCTTTAGAAAACTTGGAGTTGTAAATTCTTTCTCTGCCTCTTTGAACTATATGTAAATTTTTTAAAAGCCTCTTGCCAGTTTTACAACCCAGGAATGTCTTTCTCAAGGACCTGGGAGCCATCTCTTTGAAACGTAAGCATCAAGAAAGAAAGCACCCCTGTCTCCCAAGCTCTGTGGAAGGGCAGGTGTCTAACTTCAGCGGGTGCCAATTAGCAAACACAGGTGGCCTAGCCACAAGAGATAAACCTCTGCAAACTCAAGAATAACTCAATGTGATACCCACATCCCGCTGGTCACCCTCCAGCTGATCAACCTCCAGTCCTCCAGTACTTTCCCACTAGCCCGCCCCAGCACTGAAACTCCGCCCCCTTGCGTTTAGCATAGCGGAGCTCAGGCTGCATTGTATTCTCTCCCTCCTTGCTGTAGCCTTAAATAAAGTCTTCCTTGCCTGTGCAACTTTGTCCAATTTTTACTTTCACACCATATTTATAAATTTCACTTATTATATGTAGAATGATGTAAGTACTGGATTGAATCACATAAAATTGCCAGTATTCGACTATTTTTTGACCTAAGAAAACGCAATTTCATATGGTTCAACATAATGCCTAGGATGGTTTGTTAAATCAGACTACTGGAGTCCTGAAAAAAAATTAAATGTGTGGGGCCAGCCCAGTGGTATAGTTTGTGCACTCCACTTCGGCAGCCTAGGCTTTAGTGGTTTGGATCCCAGGCACGGACCTACACACGGCTCATCAAGCCATGCTGTGGTGGCATCCCACATACAAAGTAGAGGAAGATTGGCACAGATGTTAGCCCAGTAACAATCTCCCTCAAGCAAAAATAGGAAGATTGGCAATGGATGTATGGATGTTAGCTCAGGCCCAATCTTCCTCACCAAAAGAAAATTAAATGTGTAAAATTTTAAATACAACCTAAAACATTTAAAGTTTAACTAAGTTTGTAAATGCGATCTTAAAGGTAATTATTAAAATTTGCTAGCTTATACATGTAAAATGAACTTTAAAAGCTTCAGGAAGAATCAGGGTTTTAACATCTAACTTTAATAAATTGAATATTTTAAAAAACACACTCACTCCTGAATCACCTTTTTTGATGCACAACGAAAGCACCACAAAACTCTTAAGATATAATCTACAGCAACTATCGGTAAGTTTGCCATCCAACTGCATTAAACTGGGCTAAACTCTCTTCTTTCGCTTGCTTCTCTCATGCAATCCAGGGTCAAATGCTACAGTTTGTCTTTGAACAGTAAAAGAAAAGTTCTCTGACAGTCTCCACCCACTCTCAATTGTGTCTATTACTCTTTGCCTTGATGTTGGACTGTTGTACAATGATAAAGTTGGGTTACAAGGGCTTAAGGGCACAGCTACATCCTTGGAATACTTTCCTTGCAATGTTGAACTGTTGTACAGTAATAAAGTTGGGTTACAGAGGTTTAGAAGTACATCCACATCCTTGCAATAGGTTTCTCCCCGCCACCACAAGCAAGTCACAAAGTCAGTCATTCTGGATGAGCATGATGCTGGGACAGAAAACGGAAATGCCTTCCTCTCTCTGGGCCTTTTTGGGTCTAGTTGCATAACTGAATATTTCTTTTCCTAGTGTAGATTTTGACCAGGGATCAGCAAACTACAGCTCACAGGCTGAAACTGACCCACCGCATGCTTTTGTATGGCCCATGAGCTCAGAATGGTTTTCTCATTTTTCAATTGTTGAAAAAAATCAAAAGAAAAATATTTTGTGACGCAAGAAAACTATAGGAAATTGTAAGCTCGGCATCCATAAAGAAAGTGTTCTTGGAACACAGCCAATGTTAGACAGGACTGTCTAGGGCTGCTTTGGGGTATCTGCAGTAGAGACCATTTGTGACACCCGTCACTTTCCACTGTTGCTTGGCACACTGCAAGTCACAGTGATAAAGTTATAACTCAATATCATTTAGAGTGTCATGCATGTAACCGTACCACATTTAAAAAAAAATTGCCAATGCATGCCCCTCATTCCAAAACAAGAAAAGTGGATTTAGAATGTTGTGCTTTTAAGGCAGAGTGGAGCGTGGATTATTTTGTTATGCAATTAGATGGCAAAGCATTGTGTTTATTATGCAATGACACTAAGCTGGGCTAAAAGAATGCAAGACCCATTGGCATTATTTCAGACTAAGCATTCATCATAATATTCCCAATGATCAGAATAAATATTCCCAAAGACCAGCCACGATCAGAAAAGTTAGAACATTTAAGACATTATATCTCATCACAGCAGAATTTCTTCACAAAAATAAAAAGTGAAAATTAGTCTGCAGCCAGTGTCTCATTTGTTAACCAAGCAAGGAAAACTGTTTGCTATGAATGAGTTAGTGAAATTGCTTGATTGTAGCAGCCAAAAAAAAAATAAGTCCAGAGAAAATAAACTTGTTTAAAACTATTAGCCTGTTGGCAAGAACAGTTGCTTAAAGAGTTGAGGATATTGGGCACAATATTAGTAGTTTTGGGAGGCCAAAGAATGGCCCTCAAAAAGATAGATCCGTGTCAAATCCATCCACATCAAATCCTTGGAATCCATGAATGTGAAAATATTGGAAGAAGGGTCTTTGCAGATATAATTAATTCAAGAATCTTGAGATGTGATCATCCTGGATTACCTGAGTGGGTCCTAAATCCAATGACATGTGTCTTATAAAAGAAAGACAGAGGAGACACATACAGAAAGAAGAGAGGAGGATGTGAAGATGGAGGCAGAGGTTGGAGCGACATGGCCGCAAGCCAAGGAAGACAGTGACCACCAGATGCTGGACGAGGCAAAGACCAGATTCTCCCCCAGGGCCTCCAGGAGGAGTCTGGCCCTGCTGATGCCTTGCTTTCTGATTTCTGGCCTCCAGAACGATGAGAAAACACATTTCTGCCATTTTAAGCCACGAACTTTGTGTAATTTGCTATAGCAGCCACAGGAAACTTATATAGTAGTCAATTAAAAAATAAGTCAAACGATTTTGAGTGGTTTTCATTGGCTCTTGATGAATTGACAGATTTGACAAATACTGCTAGCTGTTGTTTATTTGAGGAGTCAAGGCTGAGGCTGATGTGACTGAGGAGTTAGCCTCTATGAATAGTCTGCATGGAACAACTATAGGTAAGAATGTTTTCAAAGAAGTTGAGGAAACACCAATGCAGCGCAAGCTGAAGTGGAATCTGCTAAGATGTGTTACAATTGACTGGGGCAAAAACACATGTAGGGCAGAAAATGGGTTTATTGGACAAATTTACAAACCTTGTGAAAATGTATGGCATTAAAAAACTATACTTATTTTCCTAAAGATATTTTAATCTCGGGGCTGCCAGATGGTGTAGCGATTAAGTTTGCACACTCTGCTTCGGCGGTCCAGGGTTCGTAGGTTCGGATCCCAGGCGCGGACCTACACACTACTCATCAAGCCATGCTGTGGCAGTGTCCCACATACAAAATAGAGGAAGGCTGGCACACATGTTAGTTCAGGGACAATCTTCCTCAGGAAAAAGAGGAAGATAGGCAATAGATGTTAGCTCAGGGCCCATCTTCCTCACCAAACAAAAAAAAACTAAATTAAAAAAAATTTAATCTATCATGTGTTATTGACCTATAGTGTCAACAGCGAACTTCGTTCACCCTCATAACCTTAACCATCTTCAGATCCATGGATTTTTGTCAAAAATAGAAGCTAAGGGGCTGGCCCAGCAGAATAATAGTTAAGTTCACATGTTCTGCTTCGGCGGCACAAGGTTCATTGGTTCAGACCCAGGGTGCAGACCTATGCACCACTTATCAAGCCATGCTGTGGCAGGTATCCCACATATAAAATAGAGGAAGATGGACATAGATGTTAGGTCAGGGCCAGTCTTCCTCAGCAAAAAGAAGAGGATTGGCAGCAGATGTTAGCTCAGGTCTAATCTTCCTCAAAGCACAAAAAAAAAAAAAGTAGAAGCTGAATATCTTGACTAGCTCTACTATACAACAGTTCAATGGATTATCAGTGGTAAAGATTTATTGTGATTTTGTAAGATTAGGGCTAAACCTGAAGTTTTTCTGAACAAGAAGAACTGCCCTTAACTCATATCATAGAACATTGCACGGCTTTGAAACTCAGCTTTTGCTATAGACTTGATAACGATACTTAATGATTTCAGCTTAACATTACAAGGCAAAACAGCATTAACATGCAAAACTTAGAATGCAGTGAAGTCATTTTGATAACAATTAACAGCATCTGAGCCACAACTAAAGCCGAGTTGCTTTATATGCTTCGAGTGCTGTCAAAAGTTCAAATAAGATTCGAGACCTCCATTCCCACACAAATGTGCTGCAGATGGATTTTTCAAGCTCAAATTACAGTTCTAGCGTGGGTTTTCAGACCTTGATGCAAATGCAAAGGAAATTTCCATTATTTCAAAATCCATTTAACTGCATGATCCAGGAGCTTCCACCTAATCTTCCATCAGAAGCGATTAATCTACAGCGTAATGACTTGCTAAAGGGCAAATATCAAGAGGGAATCTAACAGAATTCTATAAATGCCTTCTGGTGATGCATACGATCAATTGAGATCATATGCTCAGGGCTGATATCAATATTTGGCAGTACTCACCTGTGTGAAAAAACATTTCAAAAATGAAGTGGGTAAAAATCTCATTGTAGGTCTGCATCAACAGATGAAACTTGCAATCAATTTTAGATGATAGAGAACACCAACTCTGAGCCACCATGAGAGAAATGTTATCCTCCACACTCCACCTTCACCCCTAAAATAGAATTCCATTGCTATTAGTAAGCCTCAACTTAAAAAAAACTGTACTCAATTATTACTATTGTATTTTGAATTTCTTCAGTTAAAAATTGAAGATATTTGTTTCCTCTCGTTATGTAAGTCCCTACGTAAGATCCTCAGTTTTGCCTCTTGGCCCTCAAAGTCTAAACTATGCACTGTCTAGGCTTTATAGAAGTTTGCTGAGTTCTGCGCTGGAACAACATTCTGGAACTAAACATGCGTGCTCCTTCAGAAATCTGCAACTCAGCCCAAGAAACACGTGACTGCAGGCCCCCGAGCCAAGGCGCTCGCCCACAGGGCAGCTGTCAGCTCCTCCGCCGCCCCCAAGGTAGCTGCGCAGCTCCTCCCTTGCTCTAGCTGCTCCCTACCGGCGTTAGACACGCGGGGCACAGAGCGCATGCGCAATCGAGTCTCTCGTGGGCGCTTCTGCGCAGGCGCAGACGGTTAGAGGCTGCTGATCGCTTTTGCGGGTGGGTTCTGTGCTGTGCGGTGCGTGTTCTAGGCGGATTGTGCCGCACGGTTTTGTACCCACTGCCCTGGGTCTTGGGGGCTGGAGTTGTCGCTTCTGGAGTGTGTGGCCTCGCCGGCGGGTCTGTTGCTCGGCGGAGGCCAGGCTCCCGGGGCTGGGGGTGTAGGCTGCGGGTGATGGATGGGCCAGGGCACAAATCCTGTCCTAGCTTCTCGGCCACCTCAATTTATCCTGGATGAGGTTATCGTTTGCTTTTTCTTTTCCAAACATTTTTATTGTGAAATATAGCACACTTCTGTAAAAGTGCACAAAAAGATATACAGCTTATTAGTTTATCAAAATCATTCTTTAAAAAACACCTCCCAAAGAAAGCAAGCTTCGCCAGCCTCCAGAAGCCCCTCCCCCTCTCTCCAATCACCGCCTCCTCCAAAGCAACGCCCTTAAAACAAGCAAGCATGGCCATCATTTTATTGCTTATATAGTTTTACCACTCAAGCATGCCTCCCCCAATATTATACTTTAGTTTGCCTTAAATTTTTTTAAAATGCATTATTAGCATTATCCAATCTGCTTGTGTCTGGCATCTTCTGCTCAATGTTAGGTTTGGGAGAATCATCCTTGTTGTTGTGCGTGGCTGTCATTCCTTCATTCTTATTGCTTCTGTATAACAGTCCAATTTATGAATATTTTGCAGTTTTATTCATTCTACTGTTGATGAGCATTTGGGATATGGATTTTTCCCCCAACTTTTGCTGTTGTGAATAATGCTGTCATGGATCTTTTAATCCTTTCAATAGCTCTTGAAAAAAAGCATTATCTCTTTTTAGGGATGAGGAAAAGCATCTCAGAAAGGTTAAGTCGTTTCCTCAAGGCAATGACGCTAGTAAGTGGAGGAGGCAGATTCTAGCTGCAGACTCTGCCTCCTGAGAGGGTTTCGGAATCTTCCTGTGTAGAAATCAATAAGGGGAGCGCTGAAGTTAGCAGGACCTCATGTGGAGTACCTCTCATTAGCCGTATGCCAGGGCTGACCCTCTTTGTTTTTCTCAACATTATTGAGATATAATTATATACGACTGTATATTTTTTTCTTTTTTAGGGGAGGTGCAGGGGGAAGATTAGCCCTGAGCTGACATCTGCTGCTAATCCTCCTTTTGTTGAGGAAGATTGGCCCTGAGCTAACATCTGTGCCCATCTTCTTCTACTTTATATGTGTGACACCTGCCACAGCATGGCTTGATAAGCAGTGTGTAGGTCCTTGCCCGGGATCCGAACCTGCAACCCTCCGGCCACCAAAGTGGAGTGCGCAAGCCTCACCACTGTGCCACAGAGCCAGCCCCTATAAGACTATATTTTAAATGTACAGTTCAGTGAGTTTGGGCAAATGTGTGCACCTATGATCAAGATACAGCACATTTCTATTCAGCTCAGGAATTTTCCTCTTGCAGCTTTGTGGTCAAACCTCCCACATTCCATACAAATGGAATCATCTCAGTAGTTGGTTCCTTTTTTATTGCTGAATAGCATTAAATGGTATAAATATACCACAATTTGTTAATTCATTCACCATCTGGGTTGTTTCCAGTTTGAGGCTATTTTGAATAGCGCTGCTATGAACACTCATAGACAAGTTTTTTGTGGATATATGTTTCCATTTCTCTTGGGAAGATATCTAGGAGTGGAATTGCGGAGGCATATAGCCAGTGTATTAACTTTATAAGATAATGTTGGACAGTTTTCCAAAGTGGTTGTACCATTTCACACTTCCACAAGCAGTTAATGAAAGTTCTACTTGCTCCACATTATCCCTACTTGGTAGAGGACCCACGGATTTCTGCCCCTGACCCGGAGACTCCAGTCACTTCGGTTTCCCATAAGTCTGATATCCACCTCCTCATCTCACGGGGCTCCAGCTCGCTGCACCAAAGGGAGATAGAGACTGAGCCTCGATGGGCTCAACCCCCAGAGGTTCCCTTCCCTCAGGGATTACAGCCTGTGGGCCAATTACGGTCTTCCTGTGGTCTACTGCCTAAAAAGAGTTGTCTCCTATTTTTTGGTTCAGTTTTACTGTCGTTTACAAGAAGAGAGCTTATTCTGTACTAGTTACTACATCATAGCTGGTAGTGGAAGTCCTCCACGCTCTGTGTTTCATTTGGGGGCTACTTGTTGAAGTCTTAAAGAATCACTCTTTTTTGTTGATGCCCCGTGATAAGAATGGCTGAAAGACTCATCTATACTAAAAAAAAATGTGCAGAAGGAAGGTTATTTTTAAAAGGCCTGGTTTATCAACCAGGGAATAAAACTTACCAAACTAAAATTCCTGTGTAAGTGTTATCTGTGCAGTCTCCTTCATAAGCAGGGCACCGAGGGAAATCATAATCAGAAGCTCTTTTACTGAGGATTTAGTATGAGGAGTCACTGTCTCGGGTAGCCAGAATCAGCCTGGATGTCACCAAGTACGGTCTCTCTCTAAGGCACGACGGAAGCCACGTGTCATCTGAAGGTTGTCCAGCTAATGGAATCAGCATGGACTTAGATGAATGGTTAATAGCAGCAAGCTGTGACAGCCTGATGCGTCCAGCATATAACAAACAGGGAGCCTGGCCAGTGGGATCAGATATACGTAAGGTCTGTCATACCTCCTGCATCCATCTCCACCTAAGAGAGAACCTTTCCTTTGCAACAGGAAATACTTGAAATTTGGTGACTAAAACTCATTCTCCCTATGCAACCCTTGGATAGGAAGCATGTGTTGCTGTGACTTTCTTTTGCCTTGCTTGGGTGACTTTGCATATCTCGGCTCTGATCCCTTACACGTGATCTTAGAATTGAGCTCACAGATGGCAACCCCATTTTCCTCATTTCAAGATTTCTAGGAAGCACTTCTCTGTAGCTCCGAGTAGTGAAGGTAGTCAAGCACATTAATCCTTTGCTGCATTCCAAGTCTGCATCTCTATTACAGAATATCTTGTCTGGCTCTGGGCTGTCCTGCCTTCTTTGTGCCCTAAGGGTACAGCACTCTTTTCTGCCCGCAGCTGAAGGAGACGCTGAATAAGGAGTTCCCACTCAGAATGAGTAGTTGGACTCTGTTGCTTCCATCTAATGATTCTGAGAGACTAAGTTCACGTGTCCTTTTCACATTTTGAAATTTCACAGTCATCAGCTGCCTTCGAGAAAAGGCAACTTAATTTGGTCCTGCAAAATCGGAGTACCATAAACTGAGTGGCTTAAATGACGGAAATTTATTGTCTCACCGTTCTTGAGGCCAGAAGTCCGAGATCAAGGTGTCGGCACGGTTGGTCCCTCCTAAGGGCTGTGAGGGAGAGTCTGTTCTATGCTGCTCCCCTAGCTTCTGATGGTTTGCTGGCAATCTTGCAATACCCCAATCTCTGCCTTCATGTTCCATGGCATTCTCCCTGTGTGCTTGTGTTATTAGGTCACGTGGCTGTGTCTGAGGGGTCCTCCCACAGCCGAAGTTCCAGTGAGAGGCAAACTGACAGGAGGTGGTATCCTCCTTTCCCTGCCACAGCTGATGGTAGTTCCCCTGCACTCAGGAAGTTTACAGAAATAGGTGGAGTCTGTGCAGCCTGACAAAGTTGTAGTGCAATGTAGTGGGATGAGCCCTGGACTGGGGTCGAAACCCCTGGGCCCCAGTGGGTAACTCTGAGTATCAACATCCCCATCTGCAAAGTGAAGGAAGTGAAACAAGTCGCTTCTTAAGGTCCCTCCAGCTCTAATGACAAATTCTTGAAGCAGCTCGGAATCAAATTATATTTTATTTTATTGAATTTAGAGACGAGCCCCATGCTGTGTGTCCACTAGGAGGCAGTAATTGTTTGCGTTTGGATTCACTGCCCTTTGAACAGGATGCCTCACCTTAGATGTCAGTTTGTGAAAAAAAAAAATAGAGGAGAAGGTGGAATAAGAAATCTCTTTTTAGTTTTTCCCTCAATACCAAGTTACTCTAAAATAAAGACTTATAAGTCATGGCCATTTAGGGCAATAAGAAAAACTGAGTGTTTTGTGACTTTCTGCGTCAGTCTGGTTTCCCCAGACTTGACCCCTTATCCTTGAGGAAGCATCACTTTTTTCCTAATATGTCAAACTTGAAGATCATTAATTTATTAAGTCACAGATTTTCAGACCTGGAAGGGTTCTTTGCAGTTGAAGAAACAGACCAGAGTACGAGTGGCTAGCTCGAGGTCACATGGCAAGTGAGTGGCAGGTCCAGGGCTAGAAACCATCAAAGTCAATCTCTCAGCTCTGTAACGAGAGGTGATCTCTGAGGTTCCTTTAGGCCTGAGAGTCTGACGTTCTGGCCTTGTTTATCTGGCCAGTGATCTCTGCTCCTCCATGTTGGCTCTAACTAAGCATTATATTTTGCTTGGCAGGTTGACTTTTTTTTTAATAGATTTTATTTTTTAGAGCATTTTTCCAGATGCACAGCAAAAGTGAGTAGAAGGTACAGAGATTTCCCATATACCCCCTACTCCCACACATGCATAGCCTTGCCTGTTCTCAACATCCCCCACCCGAGCGGTATATTTGTTACAACTGATGAACCTACCCTGACACATCATCATCACCCAGAGTCTAGAGCTTACACGAGGGTGCGCCCTTGGCGTTGTACTTCCTGTGGATTTAGATAAATTTATAATGGCATGTATCTGCCATGATGGTATCATACACAGCAGCAGTTTCACTGCCCTAAGAATCCTCTGGGCTCCGCCTATTCCTCCTTCCCTGCCTCCTCCCAACCTCTGGCAACCACTCATCTTTTTGTTGTCTCCATAGTGTTGCCTTTTCCAGAACGTCATATAGTTGGAATCCTACAGCATGCAGCCTTTTCACATTGGCTTCTTTCACTTAGTAATATGCATTTAAGGTTCCTCCAAGTCTTCATGTGGCTTGGTAGCTCATTTATTTTTAGTGCTGAATGATATTCTGTTGTGCGGGTGTACCTCAGTTTACCCATTCACCTACTGAAGGGCGTCTTGGTTGCCCCCAAGTAGGTTGGCTTTTTGAAAATCTGCAGAGATGGACTATTCAAAACCTTCCTCATCAGAATGAGACTCAATTAAATCTCGTTAAATCCGTTATCTCAAATTAAATCTCCAACTAAATCCATTAAAATGGTGGTTCGCTGGACTTTTGGACTTCACAAAGCAATAAAATCAGCAAAAATTGTTTGGGTATCGGGGCTGGCCCCGTGGCCGAGTGGTTAAGTTCGCGCGCTCCGCTGCAGGCGGCCCAGTGTTTCGTCGGTTCGAATCCTGGGCGCGGACGTGGCACTGCTCATCAGACCACGCTGAGGCAGCGTCCCACATGCCACAACTAGAAGAACCCACAACGAAGAATACACAACTATGTACCAGGGGGCTTTGGGGAGAAAAAGGAAAAAATAAAATCTTTAAAAGAAAAAATTGTTTGGGCATCTACAATGGGTTATTTTTATTGAGTTTTTTATTTTAAATCTATCACTTATGATCCTACTATCATAAAAGAGATTTTAACTCAAAAAGTAGAGGGTACACAATCTCAGCATACAACACAGTGAGATAAATAAATTCCTTTCTGAAAAACTCTTGCATTTTTCTTGTTTTCCTCATATGACACAAATCAGTAAAATCCTGTCACCCACCAAACCCAGCCTACCCGTCAGCCCTGGGAACCACTGCTTTAAGGAACTAGCCAGTGTGACAGAAGTTCCTCTACAGAAGCGCTCTTCTGCCTATGAATGGCTCCCTTCAAGAGGCCAAACTGGTAGGAGAAAACAAAGAGAGTGGGAAAGTCTGTCTTCTAAAGCTGAACCTCCAAAGGACTGCCTGGGAGCAGATTGTGACTTCTACTTCTATATGATAAAACACTCACTCTCTAGTGCCTAAAATGCACTAAACATAAAACAAAAAGTGGGGAAAAAAAGAAAAGGGTTCCTTCTGTGGATGCAAATATGCTAGACCAGTAAGATGTGGGTTAAATCCTAGAACCATGGTGTAGACTGCCGCTGTGTGGACCCTTCACACTCACATTCTGCAAATGCAGAGCAGGCGGTGAAGGAAGAGGGTAATAATCCCAAAGAGAAATCGAGAAACCAGAATTCCTGCTTTTATTTGCTCAATGGCTTTTTTGGCAAAGAGCCTAATCCCAGTCCACAGTTTTAAAGAACACCATACAATTATTAGCAATACTCACTCAGATAATGCTGGAACTTCTTTTATTTATTTATTTATTTATTTAATTTGTATTGAGGTCACATTGCTTTAGAACACTATAAATTTCAGGTATACATCATTATATTTCAACTTCTGTATAGATTGCACTGTGCATCACCCTTTACCCCTTTCGCCCTCCCCCCATCCCCCTTTTCCTCTGGTAACCACCAATCTGTTCTCTGTAGCTATGTGTTTTTTTGTTTTGTTTTGTTTTGTTTTGTTTTTTAAAGATTGGCACCTGGGCTAACAACTGTTGCCTATCTTCCTTTATTTTTCAAAGGTTGGCACCTGGGCTAACAACTGTTGCCAATCTTTTTTTTTTTTTTTCTGCTTTATCTCCCCAAACCCCCCCTGTACACAGTTGTATATCTTAGTTGCAGGTCCTTTTAGTTGTGGGGTGTGGGACACCGCCTCAAAGTGGCCTGAGGAGCGGAGCCATGTCCGCGCCCAGGATCCGAACCCTGGGCCACCGCATCGGAGTGTGCGAACTTAACCACTCGGCCACCGAGCCGGCCCCTATGTGTTTGTTTGTTTATCTTCCACATTTGAGTGAAATCATACGGTATTTGTCTTTCTCTGTCTGATTTATTTTGCTTAGTGTAATACCCTCAAGGTCCATCCATGTTGTCACAAATGGCAAGATTTCTTCTTTTCTATGGCTGACTAGTATACCATTGTATGTGTCTATATATGTGTATGTGTATATATATGCACACTACATCTTCTTTATCCATTCATCCATTGATGGGCACGTAGGTTGCTTCCAAGTCTTGGCTATTGTGAATAACGCTCCGATGAACATAGGGGTGCACATAGCTTTTCTGGAACTTCTTCTAAAACAGTGTTCCAGTTTTGACCAGCCACATGTTCCTCACGGCAATTGTGCCCTTCACTTTGTCTCTCAAACTATATTGTCTGAGAAAAGATATATTTAAAATGTCTTCATCCTTTTGTGGGATTTAGTAGGTATACACAGGTCAGGGTATAATTCCTATAATTGCTTTTGGTCGGTCATAAGACTGCGCCATGATCTGTTCTATCAGTAATGTCGCATTTTGCTATCTCTTACTGTACTCTGCTCTCTCCTTCTAACAGGTAAGAATCAATCTAGGACTCTTCCTGGATAGTAGGGACTTTCTATCCCCAGGTGTTGGGTGCTTCTGAGAAAACTAGAAGCTCAGGGGGACGTCCACCTATAGGAAAACATAACTGCTTGGAAGGTAGACGGGTTGTTACCATGACATCTCTCCTGAACTTGAAGTTCAGGAGATCTCATCTCGCTCTTGAAAGATCTCATTTCCTCAGAAAAGCTGAAGGAAAACATTCTCGGTGGGCTGAAAAAGGGGGAAAAGTTGAAATAAGAAGAAAAATTGTTTAGGATGATAAAGTCTCTGCTATTATATTAAGCTCAGTTTTCCCCAAAGATAATTATAGATTATTGGCAAAGCTTTTTTCACTAGGGTAGGCTCTGAGGCTATTAGGAATGTTCTAGAATCCTTCAGGAGACTGTTATGGATGGTTCTATTGTCCCTGCAACTTAGGCTCTTGTCACCTTAAGAGCTGTGATGTTTGACCACCATATTTTTACGTAATTAAAATAACTTTTAAAATAAAATAGAAAGTAAAAGAAAATATTAAAATAATTTATCCTCATTATAGAAAGTTTGGGAAATACAGAAATGAAAGTTATTGCCATAATCTTACCACCTGATCGCACCACTGCTATATTTCTTCCTATTCTTCTTCTTTTGTATTTTTTTTAGGCACAGCTGTAATCATGGTATCCTAGTAACCTTGTATTCTTTTGTTACTTTTGTGCGTGTGTGCATTTTACCACGCCACCACCTCATGAGCCTCACTTTTACTGGCTCTGAAATTCCTTCTTGTGGGTGGCACATTTTAGTTAAATATTCTCTTGTTGAGCTGACAATAAGCTTTTTGTTTTTGCTGTTGTTGTCCCCTGGAAAACTACGAAAGTGTTCATTTTGCCAAGCCCTTGCCTGTGTTAGCCACTGTGATATTTCAAAATCTTTATTAATCGAATAAATAAAAATAGTAGCTCATGTTTAATATATTTCTTTGATTACCAGCAAAGTTGGACACTATTCTGTGTTCTTTTGTTTGCACCTTCTATTTGGGTGACGTCCTGGTTAAGTCGTTCAGGCAGAACCAACTGGAATGATCAGCAGTAAGTGTTCAAAGGGGGAGCATTCCGTAGAGAATGGGTGTGAGGGGTCTAAACCACTTAATTGCAGTGATCAAATATACAATCTTAAATATAATTATAAATAGATGAAATGTTATTCAAAATGAAAGACTAGAACTCTTTTCGCTCTTCATCCTCAAAGTAGTTTTAATTTGGTCCAACACATATATTTGACTTTCAACACACCTACATGTGAGTTGAACTGGCCAGTTTTTTGTCTCATTCTTCCAATGGTCAGTGAAGAAGAGAAAACAGTTATGTACAAGATTATTTTTTATTGTTTTGGGTGGGGAGGAAGATTGGCCCCCAGCCAACATCTGTTACCAATCTTCCTCTTTTTGTATGTGAGATGCTGCCACAGCATGGCTTGATGAGCAGTGTGCTAGATCCGTGCTCGGGATCCAAACCCGCGAACCCTGGGCCGCTGAAGCGGAACGCGTGAACTTAACCGCTGGGCGAGTGCCATGTACAAGATTATTAATTGAGGGCCCCTTAGAACAAAGGATTCACATACTCAAAGATTCCAAAAGTATAATTTTAGGTCCTTTTCTACTACTGTTGAAATAGTTTGAAGGCTGTCTGACTGGTTTTACCATCAGATTTCTGTCTTCACTATTTTGCCACATTGTCTCATTTCTTTATACCTTTTCAGTTAATCGGCACCATAAATTCTTTTTGAGGTCATTTCTATTCGTTTTATATTAGTAACTAACGTCTTTTGAGTACTGCCTGCGCCCGGCACAGGGCTAAGCACTTTTTAGGCATTACTCATTTGATCTTTACGACAACCTGTGTGGTGGGTACTAGGATCCCCATTGTACAAATGTGGGCACGGGGTCTCAAAAAGACGAGCCAGCTTGCTCTGGACCCACAGCAGGTGCCTGAGGAGCAGCAGGGATTTGAACTCAGGTCCTTCTGATTCTAGAGCCATTACAACATATCACCTCAAACCTGCAGTTTCACAGCCAAGGCCTAAAAAATATACTCTACTCTTAAATCTCGTTCAATATGGCCTAACAGTTGCACACGGTATATGCTCATTAAAATCCTCGCTGAGTCAAAAGGGGATCTACTTGTTTAAAAGATTTTACGTCTCCAAGTGAAGCAGTTTCTCTGCTTCTCTACAAACTATAAGCTCACTTAGTTGAGGATTTCTAGGAACATTACTTGGGGCTGGGGTGGATTAGAGCATTTTAAGAGTCTTTGGAATAACCTGAATGAGATGAGAAAACAATTTCTTTCCTTCTTCTTCTTCTCCCCAAAGCCCCCCAATAATTGTATATTCTTGTTGTGCTATGTGGGACGCCGCCTCAGCATGGCTTGACGAGCAGTGCCAGGTCCACACCCAGGATCCGAACCGGCGAAACCCCAGGCTGCTGAAGCAGAGCACCCGAACTTAACCACTCAGCCACAGGGCCGGCCTCTAGAATAGAATAGTTAATCTGAGCAACTCTTTGTTACAGAAAAACCAATCAGCTGTGATAAACTATGTAGTGAGATGTAGCAAAGGGTAGAACGTATAACATCCGTCCAACTTTCAAAGACAAAATTTTGTCCTGTTTTCCAGATGAAATGATATCGTGTTGCAGACTCAGAATTATTTCCCTATTTGGACCTGACACATCTACATTCTCTCTGTGGGTGACGTGGCCTCTCAAGACATGTTTATGCCCTTGGCAAAGGAACCACCTTTTCAGGTGCTTGGGCCTTAAAATCCCAGGTGTGAGATCTTCCCCACAAATGGCCTCCAAGGTCGGGAAACACCCCTTTTCTCTAACAAAATCCAAATTGTAATGTTTGTATCTTCCTCCCAAACACAAGCAGGACCTCAGCATCCTGGAACCACTTCATTTATCTCTTTGGGCAAACAAAACACACTTTAAAGTCTTTGTCGGATTATTTTATTAGATTAATTTCATCTGAAATAAGCTCACATGCTAATTACTGATTTTGTTGACTGCCTTCATATTACATTTTTTCAGAGTTTTATGATACTGGGTTATGGCCTAGGCTCAGGGTCTGTTTGTATGTTTGCTTCTCCTCATCTCTCTCTCTTCCTCCGTGCTCACCTCTCCTGGTCTTATGGTTTTGCATTTGCCTCCATCACATCCTCAAGGGCCCTGGTCCGGAACCAGCTCTCACTATGGCGGTTGGGGACCGCTGCCCCATCAAGAGATTAAGGATGACACAGATCCAGGCACTAAACCAGCAGGTGGCCTGGCTCACTCCCTGGGCTTTAGGATGAGTCCTGGTCCCCCCACTTCTCTAGATTTGCAGCTTGTCATACACCCTAGCCCAGGCGGTGTCCAGCAGCCATTTAGTTCAGCCTCTAGCTTAGCCTGGCCCAGCCCACAACTTTAAGCAGAGATCCAGCTCCATCTTCCATCGAACTTGAAGCCTTTAGTTCCCATGATCACCCACCGCCCAGGAATAAAACTGGAGGCGTCTGCTGAACCACTGCAGCCCACTTACCACAGTGCATTTCCATTCTGCTCCTCCTCCATGGCTCTGAGCCCACCTGGTAGGCAGAATAATGACCTAACGATGGCCACATTCTAATTCCAGGAGCCCATGAATATATTATCTCACATACCAAAAGGGAGTTTGCAGATGGAATCAAGTTCAGGATCTTGAAATGGAGGTTTATCTTGGATTCTCTAGGTGGGCTATGTGATCACAGGGGTCCTTAAAAGGGAAAGAGGGACACAGGAGACTCAGAGAAGGAAATGCGACATTAGAAGCAGCAGAGGTCAGAGAGAGAGAGATTTGAAGATGCTATACTGCTGGCTGTGAAGATGAGGGAAGGGGCCATGAGCCGAGGAATGGAGGCAGCCCCTGAAGCTACAAGGAAACATATTTTCCTGTTGAGCCTTCAGAATAGATGCAGGCCTGACAACAACTCGATTTTTAGCTCACTAAGACCTACTTTGGACGTCTCACCTCCATGACTGTAAGATAATAAATTTGCGTTCTTTTAAGCCACTAAATTTTTGGAACTTGTTACAGCAGCCACAGGAAACTGTCTCTGGGTCTCTTTGTTGTTTTGTTTTCTCTTTTATTTTCTTAAACCTCCCCTTCTTTTTCTGTGTTTGGAGCTGAGGAGGTCTATCATACCTGGATTTTCCCACAAGGTGACCCTTTCTCTAGGAACAAATCTCGACCATTTATTAAAGTGGGAAAAACAGATTGGTAATGACAGGAGTACGTAGAATGCTAGCTAGCATATTTTCAGTGCTTTAAAAGTTGCAAAACTTTTTTCTAAATCACACATATACTTTACCATATGTGCACCTAAAAACCTAACACTGTAAGGCCATAAATGAATTGCCAGACTGTTTTTGGAATAGTTATAACCTGATAGTGCAAGTATGGGACAAAAATGCATTGAAATCTGAGATACCATTTTTGTCTCTGTGATCTAATCCCCATGATACTTAAAGAAAGAATTCATCTTCTCTAAGACTTCCATTCTATTATCTGCCTCTTTCAGAGTTTGTGGGAGTAATAACAATATTTAAAGGCTTTTAAGTCATTAGAATTGTTTTAGATTAGTAATTATTAGTAATGTAGTAATTAGTAATGTAGTAATGTAGTAGTAATTAGTAATGATTAGAATCATTACTATGTTGGTGATGTATCCATGTGAAAATTTTTGTATTAGTTATCTATTGCTGCATAGCAAATCACACCAAAGCTTAGTGATTTGAAAAAACAACAAACATTTATTATCTCATATAGTTTCTGTGGCTCAGGAATTTGAGAGCCACTTAGCTGGGGAGATCTGGCCCCAAGTCTCTCATGGGGCCATGGTCAAGATGTCAACCACGGGTGCAGTTGATCTGAAGTCTTGTTAGAGCTAAAAGATCTGCCCCCAAAGGGGCTGGCTCACATGGTTGGCCAGTGAGTGCTAACTCTTGGTAGAAAGTCTCAGTTGCTCATCACAAGGATCTCCCCATAAGGCTGCTTGAGTCTCCTTACAACATGGCAGCTGGCTTCCCACAGAGCAAGCAGTTCAAGAGAGAGCAAGGCAGAAGCTTCAGTGCCTTTTATGAGCTAGCCCAGAAGTCACATAGCATCATGTCCTCAACGTCCAGCTCAATATGAGGTCAGTCCTATTCAATATGGAGGGGACTACAGAAGGGCCTCAATACCAGGGAACAAGGATCATTGGTCGCTTCCTTAGAGGCTGCCTACCACCACGGGGGAGAAGGTTTTGTTTTCTTTTCAGCCACAAAGTCTTTCTTATCTCATAAATCCCCAGGGTTGCAGAGTAGGAAAGAAATTCTAAGGTCAACTAGTTCAAACATCTAGCTCGTGTGTCACTTCTTTAAAATCCTATGTTCAATAATACATTTAAAAATCTCTTCTGATAATTTCAAGCTCATTTGCATACGCCTTCTCTCACTTACGTTAGCATCTCAATATCTCCAAAGGGCAGAAACCCTGCTTATACTTCTGAAACATAGGTACCTAGGTAGGAAGACATATATTTTTGTAAACCTGACGAATTCTCGGTTGTCAATTGTCATTTGAAGACTAGCTCATTGGTTAATATTCAGCCCCCCCTTAATTTGATGGTTCCATGTGTTTTGAAAGTCTGGGCTTATGGGAGTGGCTGACTCCAGAATTTTAGGAGAAGTCAGTTGTCCGGGGAACCTGTCTCTTCAAGCTGAGGTTGAATCTAGAATCCGAATAGGAGCCAGATGGGCTATAAAGAACCAAAACAAACGCCAGTGTCCTTGCCAGTGATGCCAGCGAGTGAAGCACATTTGACAGGAGTAACATGTGCAAATGGAGAAGGGAGGACAGTGGAGGACACAGTTGCACTCTACTGTGTGATTTTTAGGTAAGTCCCCTAATCACAACTCTCTGAGCACCTATTTCCTTATCACTTAATTGGGATAATAATGCCCACGTGTTTTCAAAGACGTGCAGCAACTGGAACTCTCTTGCTGGAAGGACCATGAATAGTTATAACCCCTTTACAGAGCACTGGCAAAGCCCAGTACAGCCAAGGAAGTCATACACCCCCCAGGAGTTCTACTCTTGGGTCTGACCTTAGAACAGAGGTTCTTAACCCTGGTTGCCTGTTAGAGCCACCTGGAGGAAGGTTTTTTTCTTTAATCTTGATGTCTCAGCTCCACCCTCAAAGATTAGGATTTCATCAATTCTAGGACGAGGCCCAGAAACAGATTTTTTTAAAAGCTCCCAAGGTTATTCCTATGAGCACCCTGCCAGAAAGAAACTCATTCATGTGGACAAAGAGACATCCATTCTGTACCAAATACCTAAATAAAACCAAGAGGAATTAAGCATCCAAATGTAAAAAGAAAATCTTTAAAATTCTTTAAAGAATATAGAAGACTATCTTATGACCTTGGCATATAAAAGGATTTCATAGGATTCAAAATACATGAACCATAAAAGACAGGATGGACACCTTTGGCTTTGAAATGCAAAAATCTTGTATTCGAAAAGGCACCACAAACAAAAAGAAAAAATAAGCCACAGACTGAAAGTATTTTATGAATCATGCAACCAAAGAAAGCACTAGTGTTCAGAATATAAAAGTAATTCAAACATGTTAACAAGAAAAAGATGAACTATCTAATTATCATCACTTATTATGAGACTAGATAAATAAAATAAGCATAGTTGTTCAGGGAAGTTTTCAGCAGTAAAAAATGAAAATAAATAAATACACACGTAGGGCTGCAAAATGCTATCCTGAATTTCATTTTTACCTCCAAGAAGAAAAGGAAATAGGATCAGGGCTTCAAATATATCAGTAATATTTTAGGTGTTCAGCTGAGTCATAAAAACATGAAGGTCTGTGGTATCGTTATCTATACGTTTTGCATGCTTTAAAATGTTATGAAAATTATTGAAAAACTTAAAAGTTAGTTGTAGTGTCTTTGGGGCCTAATCCTCCAGAACAACAGTGGACTCATCATTGTGAAACCTTGCTCTGATGCTCCTGGTTCTCTGAACCGTGACTCTTACAACTTTCACCAAAAAAGAGAAGGCGAATGAAGAGAAACCAAGACAGGAAGTCTTCAGTTCATCCTAAATTGTAAATATTGTGGTTTTAACTTCCTGTCGGTGACAAACCCTAAGCGCCCGTTTGGGGGCGCCAAAGGACAGCACAGGTCCGGGTTCTCCCTGGGGAGCAGAAGGGGCGCGTTCACCTGTTCCACGCTGTTTAAGTATCAAACTGCCAGCGGGTTCTTACCTCCTGGTGTGAGTTTTGATGACAGTAACACATGCTGCCTTTAATACCCTTGACTTGATATAGCAAGGGTTTGCGGAGCCCCTGAAACGCAGCTTATTTTCGATCTGAATACTCAGAGCTTTGAGAACTGAGTCTTGGATGACAATGGGTCTCTCGTTGCGTGGGGTCTCGAAAAATTAATCTGGCTGAGCTGTTTTTCTGACACTCCCGGGATCCTCATTAGCATGAAATGAGACTACCTGATAAACTTTCATCCTTTTTCATCTCTTGAGCAATGGTCATGTATTAAAAAATATCTTGAGAGAAAAAAAAAAAGAGATCATCAAGGTTGGCACCCAAATGTTATAAAGCAAATTACATGATGCCTAGTGAAAATGTGTAAGCAAGCAGCTTTCAAACTGGGGAAAGCCTTCCCTGTCTAGGAGAAGGGTCTTCTGAGAGGTCTTATTAAAATGATCTGGCCACGACCAGGAGGAGGTTTTCCCATGTTAAAGGAACAGAAAAGATCGCCAAAAACTCACCTCTCCTAGTCCTGTAGACCAATGCTGTCCAATAGAACTTTCTGCGATGACAAAAATGTCCACATCTGCGACGTCCAATAAGGCAGCCACTAGCCCCGTGTGGCTATTGAGCGCTTGAACTGTGGCTAGTATGATGCAAGAACTGAATTTTACATTTTATTTTTAATTTTAGTTCAATTTAAGTACCCCCTGGTGGCTGGTGGCTAGTGAACTGGACAGTGCAGGTCTAGATATTTTTCAACATGTATTTTTGTATTGCTAACTATATACCCTATAGAAAATTAGGTGTACATTAAATTCAAATTTGGATGTATATACTTCTAAATTTTATGTACTGATGTCGAACGTATTTAAAAATACACACATTTTTCTTTACAAAGAAATTTTCTTTACAAAAATGGGATCATATTTAACATATTGCTTTTAACTTTTAAAAGAATTTATATATAGGGAACATCTCCCCACGCCAGGACTTTATGATATATAATTTTTAATAGCTGGAGTGTCTTCTGTCGAGTGGATAATAATGCACAGTTATTACTCTAAGTACAAGGTCCGTGTTATCTCACGTAATCCTCAGTACCCTGTGAGGTAGATACTATTCCAGTGCACAGATAAAAACCCGGAAGTACATGGAAATTAACATGTAATTTGCTAAAGTCAGGCAGAAGCCAAGGGCAGGGTGAGTGGTGTGCCAAGACTCCCACCCAGGTGGGCTGCCTTCAGAGCCTGCCGTTGAATCTCTCTGCTTTAAATAAATTACATAAATTTGAAATAAGCATTTGAATCATGTGCAGGAAACCCCAGCTGCTTTGTCCTTAGTTCTGATCTTAAGGCTTGAACAAGTCTTTTGCGCTGCATTTGGGAATTGACAGGATGCCTTTGAGTGGCTTTCTTGTCTAATGGAGACAAAGAGCTCAGCACCCGAGCATTCCTCCTTTGCAACACAAGAATGCCTTTAGGTGGTGTTGGGTCACCATCATGTGTGGGGCTGTCTTCCCACTGGGCATATAAAACCTCTTACTCCACAGCCGCAAGTTGGCTGCTTCGCTCAAGGGTACAGCGCTTGAAAGCAGATAACAAAATTATGTAAGTGAGTTAACTTGCTTGTGTTCATAGCCAAGCTCTCTCCGAGCTTTAAAACATAGCTCACATACTTGTCGAGCACCTGTAACGAGTGATCCATCTGGGCGCGCCATGAGGAGATACGAAGGTTCATAAGGTATGGTCCTTGCTCCCACGGAGCTTCCAGCAGAGTGAAGACTTGACAGCACGTCCATCCAAATCCACATGGCAGCCGGTGCAAGTAACGTAGGCAAGAGACCAGGTTCAACTGAGCAGCGAAAGGGAGGAAAAGCTCTATGAACGGGGTGACATTCGACCCCAGACCTGAGCCTTCTTATAATGGTTAAGCTTTCAGTGGGAAGAAATCCTAAGTGGAGAAACAGAATGCTATAAAGGAGCATTGGTTTTTGACTTGCAAAACCTTGTCTGAGTGAACTTGGATAAGCCGCTTCCTCATTGTCATCTTAGGGAGGGGTTTGCAAAGCTGGCAACCACAGACACACCTTCATTATTTAAGCTTTCTGTTCTAATTACAAATTAATAAATGCTAATCGTCAAGTAGAAATTAGAAAATCCAGACAAATATAAGAAGAAGAAAACTTAAATTATACCTAGTCCTGCCACTTAGAAAGTTCTTTCTAATCTTTTTTCTAACTTCACCCCACCCCGCACACACATACTTTAATGTATAGAATGAGACTATACTGAATATACATCTTATATCTTATCATTTAACTTAACATTATATTGCAATTACTTTCTCAAGTCAATGGATATAATTTTGTCTGGTTTTGTTTCCTTTTTAACCAAAGACATACAGGCACATAATTTCAGAGTCAAATTGTCCTGCAAAGCTTCTTATGAAAAAATCTTTCTTATATCCTGCTCCCGAGATCAAAACTTGAAACATTTTAACCAATTCTTTTGGGCTTTACTTCTGTGTCTTACACTGTACTCATGTATCGCCACTTCCTGGCATGTGGCTACAAGTATTACCTATCTTTCTTGTTTACTCCTTCACCTTTGTGGAACACATCTTCTAGAAGCCTTCTGGAAATGGGTGTATGGTAGCTAAAATTTTCTGAAACCTTTGCATGTCTGTTAATGGCTCTCATTCAGCCCTCATCCTTGACTGATGATGGGGCTAGGAATTGAATCAAAGATGTTTTTAAGGCATTGCTCCATTGTCTTTCTGTTCCGGTTTACCACCGAGAGGCCTGATGCCAGTCTGGTGTGGTTTTTGGGGGGTTTTTTTGGTGAGGAAGATTGGCCCTGAGCTAACATCTGTTGCCAATCTTCCTCTTTTTTTTTTCCTCCCCAAAGCCCCAGTACCTAGTTGTATGTCCTAGTTGCAGGTCCTTCTATTTCTTCTATGTGGTATGCTGCCACAGCATGACTTGATTATCAGTGTGTAGATCTGTACCCAGGATCCGAACTGGTGAACCCCAGGCTGCCAAAGCAGAGCTCGTGAACCTAACCACTATGCCATTGGGCCAGTCTGGTTTTTTATCTTTTCACTAGAAGCTTTTAGAAGGGATCTTCTCTTTGTCCCTACTGCTCTGAGCCATCATGATGATGTCTATGGTCTGAGTCTCCTTTTATCCATCGAGCTGGACACTCAGTGGGCCCTTTTATCCCACTAACTCATGTCACTAGTTCTGGAAAATTCTCTTGAGTTATTTTTCCAATGATTTCTACTCTCCATTATCTTGGTTCTCCCTGGTTATTCCTATTTTGGGCTACCTGGGTTGTGCCCTAGTTTTCTTATCATTTCTGACAAATTTTCTAGCTCTATGTCTTTTTCTCTACTTTCTGGGAAATTCCCTCAATTTATCTTCCACCCTTCCCAGAGTTTTTAATTCTATCATTATATTTTATTATAACACATTGTTTTTTTAATTTTTATTGCAGTAACATTGGTTTATAACATTACATAAATTTCAGGTGTACATCCTTATATATTTCTATTTCTGTGTGGATTACATCATGTTCACCACCCGAAGACTAATTATAATCCATCACCACACACATGTGCCTGATCACCCCTTTCACCCTCCCCCCTCCCCCCTTCCCCTCTAGTAACCACCAATCCAATCTCTGTTGCTATGCGTTTGTTTGTCATTGATTTTATCTTCTACTTATGAGTGAGTTCATAAAGTATTTGACTTTCTCCCTCCGACTTATTTCACTCAGCATAATACCCTCAAGTTCCATCCATGTTGTCACAAATGGCCGGATTTCATCATTTCTTACAGCTGAGTAGTATTCCATTGTGTATATACACCACATCTTCTTTATCCATTTGTCCCTTGATGGGCATCTAGATTGCTTCCAAGTCTTGGCTATTGTGAATAATGCTGCAATGAACATAGGGGTGGCAATATCTTTATGCATTCATGTTTTCATGTTCTTTGGATAAATACCCAGCAGTGGGATAGCTGGATCATATGGTAGATCTATTCTTAATTTTTTGAGGAGTCTCTGTGATGCTTTCCATAGTGGCTGCACCAGTTTGCACTCCCACCAGCAGTGTATGAAGGTTCCCTTCTCTCCACATCCTCTCCAACATTTCTTGTTTCCTGTCTTGTTGATTATAGCCATTCTGTCTCTGTCCCTTTTTTATAGCATCCTTTTATTCCATGGATGCAATATCTTCTCAAATCTCTCCTTTCAGAAGTTCCTGTATCATTTCTGTTTCCTCTAAGTTGCTTTTTTTCTGTTTCTTGTTTGTCTTGCCCGTCTCTTTCAGCTAAGAGGTCATCCTCAGATGTCCGCCAATACCCGGCTCTCAGTTCCTATGTAACGGTAAAACATCAAAGAGCTGATTGGAAGCTCAGGGCTGGCGGTTGGAGCTGGCCCAGCCAGGGCAGAGTGGCAGGTGATCTGAGCCTCCCCTGGAAGGAGGGCGTAAGCCCAGCTCCAGCGATCTTGGAGCTGAGAGGGGCAGAAGGCCGGGGACGTCCGCTGCCAGGTTGAAATCCTTTACTTAGTCCATCTGTTTTAGAGAACAAGACCCTTACCCTAACCATTCCTGGTGTGGCCTGGTTCCAGACCTCCGTTTTTGCTCTCTACAGAGAATAAATTTCCAGGCTTCAGCTGAGGTCGAAAAAGGGGCAGTTGCCCATCTGCTTAGAATAGAGGAGAGGATCTGGGAATCTAATTACATCTTAAACAGACTTTTAGCCACTCTCTCGTTTTTTTTTGTTACTCACCAATGTGTCTGCCCCAAAGAGTTGTTACATAAAACAATTGAGAAAGCACTCCCTTTACAGGAGGTACTTTATAAAGACACAAATATAAGGCAACTCCCTCTTTTCTAAAGGATACTTATGTGTGTGGGGGGGAGCGGGGAGTCACTGTATAGTCAAAGAAATGCAAGTTAAAACTGCAATGAAATACAACTTGATACCCACTAAAACGGCCACAAGTAAAAGAGTGGATAATACCAAGTGTTGACAAGGATATGGAATAACTGGAACATTCACACACTACTGGTAATGCAAAATGACACAACCACTTTAAAAAACAGTTTGATGGTGTCTTATAAAGTTCAACATATACTTACTGCATGACTCAGCAATTCTGCAATTCCACTCTTAGGTGTTTACCCAACAGAAATAAAAATACGTGTGCACACAAAGACTCTTAGCACTCTTAGCACCACAGATGTTCTTAGCAGCTTTATTCATAATGGCTCCAAACTAGAAAGAAGCCAAATGTCCATCCCCGGGAGAATGGATAAAGGAATTGTGGCACATCCATAGAGTGGAATACTGTACAGAAATAAAAAAGGAACGAAGTACTGATACATGTAACAACATGGATGAGTCTCAACATATTATACTGAGCAAAAGAAATCAGACGCAAAAGAAGACCTATGATTCCATTTATATAAAATTCTAGAAAAGGAAAAGCTATTTTACAGTGAGAAAAAGTAGATTCGTGATTTCCTGGCCTGGGGTAGGGACTGGGGTGAGATGGATTGCAAAGTTCATGAGGAGACTTCCTGGGGTGGTGGAAGTGTTCTATATCTTGACTGTGGTGGTGGATACATGAGTGTAAATGTTTGTCAAAACTCACTTAGGGCCGGTCCCATGGCCGAGTGGTTGAGTTTGCGTGCTCTGCTTCAGCGGCCCAGGGTTTCGCCCGTTCAAGATCCTGAGCGTGGACCTAGCACTGCTCATCTGGCCATGCTGAGGCAGCGTCCCACATGCCACAACTAGAAGGACCCACAACTAAAAATATACAACTATGTACTGGGGGGCTTTGGGGAGAAGAAGGAAAAATTTTTTTTAAAAAAACTCCCTTAAATGTCCACATAAAGATGGGTGCATTTTATTGTATGCAAGTCATACTTCAATAAAGTTGATTTTTTTTTTTTAAGTCAGGCGCTAATAAAGGGTTTATGACTGTCCCTGGGCAGGGACTGTTGACCATTGACCAGCGGGCTTCACTTTAGGGTGAAGGGGTGGGGAGCCAGCGGTTTTGATGACCTCTTTTATGGATCTTCCCATTTCCTTAAAGAAAGAGGCTCCACATTTTTCCCGGCGCAGGTGGGAGTGGGGAGGAACCTGACGATCTAGGTTCTGGGCTTCAAGCAGTTCGATGTCCAGACGTTTAAATAGCCCCTCTCTTCTCCTCTGCATGGCTCAATCCTGCCCTCAGGCTTTCCTGAGTCTTGTGCCTCTCCAGGGTTTGGCAGAGCATCCTCTCTGGACGTGCTACAGGCTGCTGCGTCTGTGCCCTGTTGCTCTGGTCACTCCCTTTAGTCACCATTCCCCACAAAGGTACTAGTTGACTCACCCATCCTCTGATTCCCTCCCTTCCCCCTGCCGTTGTCATTGCCGTTTTACCTTTTTGAATTATTGTGGGAGAGCAGATAAATACACAACACACGAGGTCTATCTGCCATCTTTGTTAGCTTTTCAAAGCAAGAACTATTGTCTACTTTTCTGCATAAGCCTTTACTAGGAATATGCACACGGAGGGTGTTGGAGAAATATTTGCTGAATAAATGAATGACAACCCTCAGGTCCATTCTCATGTGCAGGGGGAGGATAAGCTGTGAGGTTTTAGCTTTAAGGATTGATTTGAAACACAGACTAAATCAGACTTTCTGTAATTGGTTATGAACTGTTATGTTATGAACATGATATAAATTCTGCTTCTACTTGAATTGCTGAAAGCGTTTCCTCATCTGTAGAATAGAGATGATAATACCTTCCCATTTTGGTAGAGAGAGGATGAACAGGAAGAAAAAAACAGAAAATAGGGGCTGGCCGGTGGTGCAGCGGTTAAGTGCTCATGTTCCACATCGGCAGCCCGGGGTTCTCCGGGTTCGGATCCCAGGTACGGACGTGGTACCACTTGGCACACCAAGCTGGTGTCCCACATATAAGTAGAGGAAGATGGGCACGGATGTTAGCTCAGGGCCAGTCTTCCTCAGCAAAAAGAGGAGGATTGGCAGCAGTTAGCTCAGGGCTAATCTTCCTCAAAAAATAAAAAAAAAAAAGCAGAAAACAACCTATAACCCAGGAAGCATTCACCACGTTTGGTTTTTTGTTTTGGGAGGATTTTTTAGTACCACTTCCAGCAGTGTATTCTAGAATAACATGTGACAGGAGTTCTTATTTTACTATGTTTTTCTTCTGCTTAGAAGAAGTACAGGACAACAGGCAAAACCTGAGTGTCAGTAAATGATTGTGTAGACATGCTCAGGGTTGGGACTGTGGCAAAACTCTCAGAAGGGGCCGGCCGGGTGGCATAGTGGTTAAGTTCACATGCTCCCCTTCAGTGGCCCAAGGTTCACAGGTTTGGATCCTAGGCGTGGACCTAGCACCACTTGTCAAGCCATGCTGTGGTGGCACCCCACATAAAATAGAGGAAGACTGGCACAGATGTCAGCTCAGCAACAGTCTTCCTCAAGCAAAAAGAGGAAGACTGGCAACAAATGTTAGCTCAGGGGCCAATCTTCCTCACAAAAAAAGAAACCTCTCAGAAGTTCCCAGTTTGGTGAAATGAAAAATATTCTTCTTATTTCTGCTTTTTTTTTTCCTTTTCTGCTTTTTCCCCCCAAGACCCTCAAGTACATAGTTGTATATCTTAGTTGTGGGTCCTTCTAGTTGTGGCATGTGGGACGCCACCTCAACATGGCCTGATGAGTGGCGCCATGTCTGGGCCCAGGATCCGAACCTGTGAAACCCTGGGCTGGCAAAGCGGAGCACGTGAACTTAACCACTCGGCCACGGGGCCGGCCCCTATTTCTGCTTTTTTGATAGGAATTGTGGGAGAATAGTCCCCCACAACACCCAAAGATGTCCATGTCCTAACCCTGGAACCTGTGAATGTGTTACCTTACATGGCAAAGGAGAATTAAGGTAGCCGGCAGAACCAAGGTTGCAAATCAGCAGAACTTAAAATAGGAAGATTGTTCTGGATTGTCCAGTGGGCCCAGTATAATCGTGGCAGGCAGGGAGTCCTTAAATTTGGAAGAGGGAGGCAGAAGAGGAGGTTGGAGTGCTAAGACTTGACCTACCATTGCTGGCACTGAAGATGGAGGAGGGGCCATGAGCCAAGGAATGTGGGTGCCTCCAGAAGCCGGAAAAGGCACAGAAATGGATCCTATCCTAGGGCCTCCGGAAGGAACACAGCCCTGGCAACGCCCAGCTTTAGCCCAATGATTCATCTGACCTACAGACCTGTACAATAATCCATTTATGTTGTTTTAGGACACAAGTGGGTGGTAATTCATTACAGCAGCAACAGAAAACAAATACAGGCATTAAACCTGTCTAAGCTCCTGAGGGCAGTAAGATGTTAAGGGAATTACTTAACTTTCTCCTGTGCCAGTCTCTTAATTAGCTTGCCAGCTTATCCATGTGCTTGCTCCTCTGCAGGAGTGTGTAGAAGGTACCCCATTACGCTTCTTCCCAGAGGGTCATAAAAATGCAACCACTTAGAAAGTAGAGGCCCACACTGTCTTCACCCTGAGTTAAACTGTAGAAGAAATGGTTACTGATTCACGCTCACAGAACGCATCGGAGCCCAATCTTGAGGGTGGAAGCGGGAGACGGAGGGGGCAGCATTTTTATTCTATATTCTGAAGCTGTGAGTTCTCCAGAGGTGGCCTGGGGTTTTTTGGGGTTTTTTTGTTTTTTTTTTAGTCCTTAGAGATTTCTCTAAAGCCAGGTGTTAAAGGTCAAGGTCTCTTTGCAAACCAGGCCACTCCCCGCTCCCTCTCTGCAGGGCCCTGCGGTCCCCATCCTACCTCCTCCAGGCTTTCAGCTGGCGGCATCAGCGCTCTCTGTCTGACCTTCAGCTGACCTTTCTGTAACTGACTTCCCCCGTGGATGAGAGGGAGCAAAGTTTCAGGTTAATGTCAAAAGGATTTTAATCCTTGCTCCACTCAGATCCCTCCTGTGCATGTGCCCTGAGGAGGCAGGAAGGACAGAGAGAGCATCAGGTATCAGGGCCTCAGTCCTAACTCACATCAAGGAGAAGTTATTAGTCAGCCCTGTGCCCAGGATTTTTCCTGCCCTCTGCTGAGGCAAAATCAAATGAAAAGTAAAACATGATGTCACATTCCTGGTGCCCAGGAGCCCACTGGAAACAATCGGAGGACATGAGAAGCTCTTGATAGCAGTAGTGCCGACTGCCAAGGATCTTCCCCGGCTCTCTGCTCTCCTCAGCATCTGATGAATATTCAGACCGTTCGGCGCACAAAACATCAAGCCAAAAAACTTCTGGAAGTGGACAGTGGTGATGGTCGCACAACACTGTGGAGGTACGTAATGCCACTAGATTGTACATAAAGTGGTTTAAATGGTATCTTTTATGTTATGTGTATTGCACCATAATTATAAAAAAACGGAAGCTCAGTTGCTTGCTTCTAAAACCTAAGATCTATTTTTTTTTCATTTAGTATGTTGGCTTTTTTTTATATTGGGATATAATTGACATATAACATTGTATCGGTTTCAGGCGTACATTGGGAAATGATCACTAAAATAAATCTAAGATCCATTCTTGAGTCTCTCCTTTGCTCACCCCACACGACCAGTCTACCAAACTACCAAGTCTTGTCACCTTTACCTCCAGAAGACTTCTGGAATGCGTCCCCTCCATCTCCACCACCACGCCCTCGTGCAAGCTACCCGCTTGGATTACCACCGCGGTAACCTCCTAACTCATAACTCGTCTCCTGGATCGACCGCCCTTCTGCAGCCCATCTCCCCCTCAACAGCCAGACCATAACTTAGCTCATGGTGTTCCCCTGCTTGAAACCTAATGGATCCCCCTGGCTCTTGGAATAAAAGCCAAGCTTGCAACCTGGCCTCCAGGGCCCAAGTGATCCATCCCATCTTCATCTTCAGCCCCATATTTGCCACCGTCTTGCTTGCCCACCATGTTGCAGCCACGCCGACCATCTTTCTGCTCCTTGAACATGCTAAGCTTGCTTCTACCTCAGGGCCTTTGCTCTTGCTGTTTCTTCTGCCAGGTCCTGCATGCTGGCGCCTTCCTGCACTCAGATCTCAGTTTCATGTCGCCTCCACAGAAAGGCCTTTTCCTTCTAAGTCTAAAGTAGCCACTCAGTCACTCCATCACAGGTCCCTGTAGCATGTTCCCTATGGCCCTTATCATTCCCTAATACTTATTTATGTGTCTAATATTGTATTGTTGTCTCCTTCCCGCTAGGACAGAAACTCCACCAAGAGCAGGAAGCCGTACTGCAGTGTCCCCAGCACCCAGAATGGTGCCTGGCACATAGGAGGCACACAACAAGTGTGACTGAGTGAAGGAGTGAAGAATTAAAGTGAATTTCCCGGATATCAGGAATATCACTTATAGTGGGTTGAATGGTGGTGCCCAAAAACATATGCCTTTGGACCTGAATCTGTGAATGGGACCTTATTTGGCAAAACAGTCTTTGAAGATATAATTAAGTTAAGGATCTTGAGATGAGATCATTCTGGATTACCCAGATGGGCCCTAAATCCAAGGACAAATGTCCTCATAAAACACAGAAGACACAGAGAAGACACAGACACAGAGGAGACAGCCATGTGAGGACAGAGGCAGAGAGTGGAGAGAGGCTGCCACAAACCAAGGAATGTCTAGAGCCCCCAGAATCGGGAAGAAGCAAGCGAGGATCCTCCTGCTTTGAGCCTTGGGCAGGAGCGTGGCCCTGCCAACACCTTGATTTCAGACTTCCGGCTTCCAGAGCCTTGAGACAATGAATTTTTGTTGTTTTAAATCACCCGGTTGGTGGTAATTTGTTACGGCAGCCAGAGGACACTCCCCCAGTCTACCTTCTTTTGAACTCGTCTGGCTCACGGTACTGTGTGTTCCCTCCGACGTTAAATTAACCGTGTAAACCAGGAAGTGATCATCTTCCGTTGTGCTCGTCCTATTTCCATCACCTGATAGTTAAAGGAAGGGTGTGACTGTTTGACTTCTTGGTGTTGTCCACAGCAGGTTGCAGAGTGCTGTGGTCAGAGCAGACACGGGTTACGAAGCAATGACTCTGCTTCCATGATGGATCTGGGGATTTTGCTGATCTGCAGTCCCTCAAGTCTGGCCTTTACCTTCTGTAACCTCAGTCTCCCCTGAACTTAACTACCGTGGAAAGGGTTTTTAAGCCTTGTTCTCTGACTGGGACTTCTAGGATTGCCAACACGACTGAGTGCTGCGAAGGGGACCGCCAAGGGGAGGTTCACGGGCTTTGCTCTCAGTTCCTCATTTGCTCCATCTGTTGGCACACACCCAAGTCTGGTGGCATTCACTGGGGCCTTCCCAGGCAAAGGAGGCAAGGACAGTGGAAGAGAGAATCAAAAGGAAAAAAATACCCACCAGAAAGCAGGAGAAATAGAAGGCCCAAGGAAAAAGTAAGGAGCTCAGAGTTGGTTAGTCAGTAAAAACCAGTTCTGAACAGAAAAAACTGTGATCTGGCCTTCTGGGCACCAAATAAAAAGCAAATCCCTAAGTGCGTAGGTAGGAGCTGGCAGCCATGTTAGGGAATAGTGGACACTTGTGTTTTCCTGAGGCTATACTTCTGTTTTTCTTTTCTTTTTGACTGTGGGTTTTTCCACTTTCTCTTTCCTGCCCAGGCTTCTTTGGGGATTCTCGTGTTCCTTTGCAACAAGGTGCTTCTCATCTTGTTGGAGAGAAGAGACTCTGTAAATGCTTCACGAAGGACACTGGAAACCTCTGCTCCCATCTGTGCCTGTTTGAATTATGAGGCATGGATCATGGACTTTCCTGCACTGGGTCAGTGGAGGGCACGTGTGGCCAGGTGGACAGCATCCAGGATAGAGCCGAGTGGGCAGTCTTTCTACTTTCCATTTCCCTCCACTTCTTTTTTATGGATTTCTTCCCCTATTTTCTTCCCAAATACAGAAAGGAGCAAAAATTAGTGTGAAGCAAGAAGTGAAGATTAAGAGAGAAAAAGAACAGAGGAAAATAGGAAGGAAGGTGGCGCTCCCCTGGTAAAAACATGGGGCTTACCTGATGACCACATAGCAAAGGTGATACGAACAATTTAGAGAAAAGTTCTCTCCAACTCATGTAAGGAAGTCCTGCTCAGTAAGCAAATTAGGGGTGCTAAGAACCTTCTAGAGAGTTAAGACTCAGGTTGGATTCCTCCTTCAGGGATAGATTTTCTCAAGCTCAGGCTGTGAAGATTGAAAGTGGCCACTGAAGAAAATGGACTTGAAGGGAAAGAAGTTTCAATCTGCCCCAGAAGGTATAATCTGAGAAGAAAGGAGAGTCACACAGACACACGTGCTTTTGCATGTACCCACACACACATACACACACGCACACTTTGGCCTAGCCTAAGCGTGTCTGGGCCTTAACTTATCTTAAGAAGGTTCTGAGAGGATCAAGATCGTGGCGAAGGCAGGATGGGAAAGTGGACACTGGAAGGGGTGGTCTTTGTGTGGTATCCCTGGGACCAGCCCTGGGGTAAATATTTAAAAATAATTTTATTGTCAAATAAAACGCAAATACACACACAACAGTAACATAAATCTTAAAACAAAATCAACCACAGGTACACAAAACAAATGTAGGGCTTTGATAAATTATTATAAGGTGAACAGCTTTGTAACCACTACCCAGGTCTAAAAGCAGAACTTGCCCAGCCTATTCCCAAAGTCCCTTCTGAGCGCCCCCTCCCAGCTCAAACCCCTCACTCCCCCAGCTGCAGCTCCCTCCTCACTTTTGAGGAATCACAGACTTGAGTTTTCATAGTCTTGTCACCCAGGTGTGAATCACCAGACACTACGGTTTATTTAGTCTCACCCATTTTTTAACTGGATGTGTCTTTTTGGTCTCTTTAATTTCTTGATTCCCCTTGGATCCTTCTCTTCCCTACGGTTTCCCTGTGGCAGATCTGAAGAGTTTCCTACAGTCTGGATTTTTGCTGGTTACATCCTCACGGTGCTGGGAAAGCCCTTGGCTACCATTTGAGAGGACAGTGGATGTAGTGGAAAGACCCGTGGGCAGAGATCTGAGTGTCCTCCTGCTCCGATACTAACTAGGAAACAATCTGGCACAGCCAGGAGATGTATGGTGGGGCAGTGACAGGGATAAGGGCCATGGAGTCCAGTGGAGCAGCAATCCATTCCTGGTTCCAGGACTTAGGACTCTGTGGTTCTGTATCCTCATCTATATAAAGGACATGCTACTCATATCACGGGTCATTGTAAGGATTCAGTGAGAAAAGCTCTTTGTGCTGTGCCTGATATATAATAAGTATTTTATACTGCTACTATTATTATTTACTGTTACTATTATTGTAAAAATCACTTTGGGCAGACCAGCTCACCTCCGCGAACTACAGGTTAGCCATCCAAAGAATGAGTCTTTTTATGTTGCACAGTTAAAAACACATGCCTTTAAAAATACATCTTAATAAGTTGAAATATGTGTCCACTTTCCTTCTTCCTACAAGGCTTCTCCTCTTCTCTATTATAGCTTTGGCATTTGAACACGTTTTAAACAAATGAGTCAGTTGGGGTGAGGTGATTAATTTGCTTGAGCCAGACGTGTGTCAGCCTTCCTCTGGGGAGGCAGTGGTGGGGAAGGTGCTCATTTCATGCCTCGTCAAGAACACACTGAGTGATATAACCTTCAACCATCAAGCCCTGCCTTCCCCATGAGTCTGTTTTAAGGTTCAAACAAGATGATAACATTCTTCAAATCCTTTGAGAGTGAGAGCACTGGTCAAGGGCAGGTGGTGCTTTTTGTGCATTTCAATCTTACAGACCTGAAGCCCGGGACATGGTTCTCCCCCACACCTGGCTGGTGGTGGTGCTGGGACTAGAACCCAGGCCCTGACCCTCAGTCCGAGGTAAAGCATGTCTGGCAGAGTGCTTAACTGCATCTCGTGTCTCACAACTCCTTCAATTAAAAGCAGTTTATATGATGCCACTATTCCACTTCTGGGTATTTATCCAAAGAACATGAAAACATTAATTCAAAAAGATATGTACAGCCCTCTGTTCATCACAGCATTATTCACAATAGCCAAGACGTGGAAGCAACCCAAGTGCCCGTGAATGGATGAATAGATACAGAAGATATGGTATATATGTACAATGGAATACTACTCAGCCATAAAAAAGATGAAATCTTGCCGTTTGCAACAACATGGATGGCCCTTGAGGGTATTATATTAAGCGAAATAAGTCAGACTGAGAAAGACAGATACCATATGATTTCCTTCATGTGGAGGATAAACAAACAAACAGACACATAGATATGAGGAACAGATTGGTGTTTATCGGAGGGGAAGTGGGGTGGGGTGAAGGTGAAATGGGTAAAGGGGGACATTTACATGGCAACAGATAGAAAGTAGACTTTTGGTGGTGAACACAATGTCATCTATACAGAAGTCAAAATATAATGATGTACACCTGAAATTTATATAATGTTATAAACCAATGTGACCTCAAAAAAAAAAAAGAGCAGTTTGCACCTTTGTGTAGAAGGAGGAGACCCTGCCGCCATCCACATGCAGTGTTGCCAGAAGAACGTCTGTCGATCGAAGCGTGGCTTTAGGAGTAGACGGGGGCTGGGGGCTGAGGTGGGCAAGGGCAGAGGGCTAAGAGATTGCCAAGAGTCATCCTGGCAAGAGATGGTGAGAGTCTGGATTCCGGAAGTAGCAGAGCAGAGGGCAGCAGTTTGAGAAATTTTATTTATCTTTTGTTAAATCTGACTTTCTTTTTTGGAGACATTCAGACTCACACACACACACACAAGTAGAGAGAAGAGTATAAGGAACCCCCATGTATCCAGCACCATATTCATCAGTTATCGACATTCTGCATTTGAGAGGTTGTAGAAGGTGAGACTGAGAGGACCTGGGCACTGATTAGATGGGGAGGGAGAGCAAAAGAAAAGGAAGAATCCAGAATGGGCCTCTGGCCTGGGCCTGGCAGAGAACATGAGAAGCCAAGTCAGTCTGGAGGAAGACGATGAGCTGGGTGATCAGAGACTCTGTCGAGTGTGGGGGCTGTGCTGTTTGAGCACCCCCACCTCCCAACTTCTTACATTGATATCGATTAAGTGAATAAGCAAAGGACACTGGATAGTGGTGCCCACCGTGGGCTCACCGAGCCTCCTGCAGGACCCGCCCAGCCTGAGGGCTGAGCCAGACGGAGCTGGCAGGGCATCTGGTTTATTTCCTCTCTAGTCCTTTTACATTGTTTGGCCCCTTGAGGATTTCTGAAAATGAAAAATAACCATCTAGCCTTTTTCCCGGAAAAAGAGAGGTTTAGCATGAAAAAAGAATACAAGAGAGTGTTCTGGAAAAAGACCAGGTGAGGTAACAAGGCTGATAGCTCCACCTTTGGGAGAGATGCCCAGGCTCTGCCCCCAAATCCAGTTCTACCTTGCAGCTGCCCACATTCTCTCTCTGCCCTGCGTTTCTGGGAATACACTCAGAGTGCACGGCGTAGGAGATAAGATGTGTCCCAAAGCAGGTCACACTGACCTACGGAGGGTCTAGGACAGGGAGCAGGCCCCCCTCCTCACATTCCAGACAGGAACTGCCTGCCTCACTCTATGTCAGGATGACACTGCCTGGTCTCCTTGGATGTGCGGAGGTTCCTGCTTCTCCTCCACCACCCGTAACCAGAGATGTTATCGCCCGGCTAGGCTGATCACCATTCCAGAGTGATTCTTCCTTATCACAGTTCACGCAATTACGGGCAGCACGAAGGGTGCTCTTTGAGTCTGATTTTACAACCCCTTAAGGTGAAAATAACTCTGAGATTTCATTGCCCCAGAAGCCCTTTGGCCTTCTGGCTGGTCCTACGCTATCACATTCTTCCCTTTGCCGTCTAGCCAGTAAGCAAAACAAACAGATTGCTCCCACTCTATTAAACTTCTACCCGCCTTGTAGAAGTACCAACTCACAGTCTTCCAAGAAGCCTGTCTTTGTCCCGTAATTTCTCTCATTAATTTGAACTCAGAGTATGTGCTGCTCTGAGAAACCTGTTGCACCGTATCTTATCTGCATCCATCGTCATCTTGTCATTTGGCACTTTCAGCACGGCATCATCTCCCCAGTTGGATTCAGAGCCTCTTAGGACTTGCTTCTTTTCCTCCCCAACAGAGGCAGGTGTGTGGAGGTCACCAAGGTTGATTCATTCCGAGGTGCTTCGTCTGATTTTTGGTTGAGGCAGCCTCCTGCCCAAAATATTGAGATGGAAGCCCAAGGCAGCAGAATTTCCCCAGCATAATCCAGGACCTTTTGAATTGACTTCAACAGCTATGACACCCATGGAAATCTTGAGAGTGGCCCAGAGGGCAGGTGCTGCCTTGGGTTGATGTGGCCCCATGGTGAACCCGTGCTGAGAGTCGAGCTGTGGTTGCTAAGATCCTTAATAAGAACTCCAGTCTCACTGGATTCAAATCTCCTCTCAACCCTGCTCAGAAAGTAACAGCTTGGTTTGGGAGGGGGGCAGGTAGCGGTGAGCAAGGAGAGTCATCTACCTCCTCACAATCTTTTGTTCTTGCGTTTATTCTTTTGGTGTTGAGAACGTAACAAAGAGGAGAAAGTTCAGTGTTTCTCTGTGATTGCCTGTGGCGAGCTGTCCGTTATAACAGCTTCCGTCCACAGTCGTGGCTGCTTCTCTGTCCAACACCAGCCACTCTTCTCTTTATAAGGTCAACATCCAAATGCTGCCTTTCGCAGGGGACATCGTTCTCAGTTCTTCAAAGGACCCTGAAGGGCCCGCCCCTGGTCAGCTGAGGCTCAACCTCTTTCCCCACTCTCCCCCAGCGGGGCTCAGTGCTCCTGGGATGAAGAACCAGCTTGTTTTTCTTTACTGCTGATGTGTGATCAATACTTCTGTAACACACATTTAAAATTGCTAGTGAAGGGTGGAAAAATACGCCACTTTGGCATAAGGATTAGCGTGAGCTAAAGGCACTGAAGAAAAACAGCAGCAAGAAGGATGCTCTGACCCTCCGCTTTTTCTTCCTAAAAGCAGGAAATGAAACGCCCAGATGGAAGATGTCCTCCTTACACCAGGAAGAAAGTAACATTCTTACCATCAAAGACAGGAAGTTGAAGCTGAGAGAATTCTCCACCAACAGACCTAGTTAAAATAATTCTGATCTTCCTTTAGCCTCCCATATATTTTAGTTAATCCTCTACAATCACCTCTCTTTGCTCAATCTAGTATAAAAATATTTAGGTTTTGTCGCTTCTTGGGGGTCTTCATTTCCTTAGGAGGGCTCCTGTGTCACGTACGACTTATATTAAATATAAAAAGGGAATGAGTAGGTACCCTTAACTTGTTCCATCTGCCAGAAACACAGTTTGGAGCCAACTGTTTTTATAAATTAGTGAGATTTGTATTATCATATGTGTCTCATAGCTAAAATTTTTAAAAGAAGCTATAAGAGCTATAAAAGAATAAGCTATAAGCTTTGTGTGTGTCTGTCTGTATGTTTAAGTACATCTATATGTGTATGCTATAGATACATAGTATTTTTCTACCTCCAGATGGTGTTGCCAACATTAATTTGTAAAAGAGCTCTATTAAATTGGCTTAAAGAAAAATAAGTATTAAGTATTCCTAAAACTCCAAGAAACACAGAAACTAACCCAATTTTTTTCAAGTTCATCTGACCCGGGATCATCTTTGATAAATAAAAACTAGTTTAAGTTAGTTGGTTTAATCAAAATAGGCAAGTCTTCTGAGTTATTGACATTAAATATAATGTAGACATACAACTTTTTCTACCTGGATTTACTATTCAAATAAGCTCATGTTATCTCTATGTTACAGGATTTGTCAGCAAGAAAAATAAGATAATGGCTAGCTGTTTAATGTCTCATAAAATGTTCATGAGTAATCCAAGCATAATTGTTAAAAAAAAATTAAATAGATGTAAGATAAAATTTTATAGGGGCCAGCCCCATGGGAGAGTGAGTGAGTTCACGTGCTCCACTTCAGCAGCCCAGGGTTTGGCTGGTTCGGGTCCTGGGTGCAGACATGACACCACTTGTCAGTCCATGCTGGGGCCGTGTCCCACATGGCACAGCCAGGGGCACTCACAGCTGGAGTGTGCAGCCATGTACTGGGGGGCTTTGGGGAGAAGAATAAAAAAAAAAAAAAGAAGATGGGCAACAGTTGTTAGCTCAGGTGCCAATCTTTAAAAAAAAAAGATAAAAGTTTATAAAAGAAGTTTTCAACAGCAATTATGTTTTATAATATGTTTACTTAAAAATCATTTCCAAACTCTTTCGGGTAGTTGAAACCTTATATTAAGTTAAATCAAATGATCGGCATTCATTAAATATCTATATCATTTCCAAATAAGATAAATTACTGAAACATTCATTAATAAAGATAAATTTAAGTTTATATCCTTTTGGTTTCTTATTTTTATATGGTACAGAGAGGCTAAAGATATTTGGATCTGTTGATAAACATGTATTTTGCCACATTAAAAAATCATGCTATGAAAAAGTATACGTCTCTAAAACTTATGAAATGGCATATTCATAAAATTTGTTAATCAATTAGCAGATTCTAATATGTGACAGACAGCTCGCAATTGCCTCCTTCATAGTTTTCGCTGAAAAATAAAGGTTACTGATCAGTAAATTTATAATCAATATGTGAAAATGAAACTACCAGAAACAATAACAGTGAAGAAAAACAACTTCATACTAGAGGGAAACATGGTAAGAAAATAGGACATGTTTTTATACGAATAGTATGCAAGGAATGTAGGATATGTTTGGTTTTTTTGTTGGTTTTTTTTAAAGAGAGAGTAATTTTTTTCCTAAAGTAAAATGACTGGTTGTTCCAAAATAAAAAGAAGAGATCTAAATGGATATAGAAAGTTGTGGAAGGTTTATTAAAAAAAAAATTATTTTGCAAGGTCAAATTGACTAAGATTAAAGGGATTTATTTATGAGGTTTTTTTTTAAAAAATGAGCTCAGTAATGTACTGACATGAAACTAGAGTTTCACTTTCTCTCTGTTAAAAGGACAATGTTTCTTACATTATTGGTTTGCTCTTAATAAGAGATTATGGAAGGTTTTTCTTTACCTTTTGAGTAATTTGCCTAGGAAACAAAGTTTCTGTGCCTGATCAAAGTAATTTCTTATGCTTCATGCTGTCTTTATCAGATCTTTTATTACTTATAAAAATTGAGTCTTTTCAATATTAAAAGAGCTAAGTTTTTTTCCCCTCATGTATGTTACTTCCTGTATTACTTTAAAATCTTTGTCAGTTTACTTTAGTGGATAGCTAAGTATTGTTTTCCAAAGAACTGTGATCTTATTTGATCAAGTATTTTAAATCTTTTGACATTTTTGACAAACTTCTCAAAATCACTTTCTAAATAAAGTCTTTTTAACCTCAAACTAACTTCAAAATGTTCCAGAAGACTCTGAAAAATCTCAAAAGATTTGCTCTTTCTCCTTATAAAAAGAGAGATATTAAACTAATTAAGCTGATTTGATATATTAAATTACACGGAAAGCATTGTCAAATAAAAAGTGATACTAAACCTGCTTTAAATTATACTTGTATGGGTATATCTTACAAATATAAGTGTTTCAGAAATTATATAAGATTCCTGAAAATTTGTCAATATCCTTGCTGTCTGCATATCAGTCATAATTCTAATTAACTTAAAATGTTATATGCCAAAAACATTAACCAAATTTCCTTGCTAATTCCATCATTTTTATAATAAGGTCTCATCAGATCTTTAACCATGGCAATTTTTAAGTCTTTTGTCATTCACAGATAGGTATTGTTTTACTCTGATGCCTTCCTGAAAGCTTTTCCAATCAAATACAAACACAACTGCTTTATCCTCAAAAAAAATCCATGCAAAGAACTCTAATAAGTATCCTGGAATACAGGGTTCTGGTAATTCAAACGTCATACCAGTAAACTGGGCAAAAAAAAATTCTAGAACTCAAATGCAGATGCTGATGGATTCATAAAATTGCGAACCCAATATCAAGCAAAAGAAGAATTAATTCCATGGGACTGAATGAACTGATGAGAATGATTATGACTCTTTGATTGAAGCATTGCTGGTTCTTTAATATTTTGTTTTCCAGACTTAAGAAACCCTTTTTTTCTTTTCTCTTAAGCTATCCATAGCTTATGGCAATCTGGCAAATTATACTTTTCTACTGGAATTGAAACATTTATTTTTTTTCTCTAGATTATCCCTCCAGAATTTGGAAGCCCTTATTGAATATTCTCATTTTCATGGCAATATAGTTATTTACATCAGTTCAATAAGAATCCATTGTCCTTATAACCAGACATAATTAAAAGCATTGGTTATTATTACTAAGGCATTGACTGGAATGTCATGTTGAGAATGATGTACATAGAATCAAATATGATCAGACAGATTTAAAAAACTTAGGTTGGATTTATGGAGTTAATGCTTATAAAGCCCCTTGAAATACCAGCCTGGTAGCTTGCTTACAGAGTTCCCAGCATTACAGATGAGTAAAGAAGGTCACTTCCTGGCAGGCCCAAAACCTCAAGATATCTTGGGGAGGTCAAGAGAGGAATTCATCCAAATTTATAGGTACTGAAGGTAAAGTCTGGTGACATGTTCCTGCACAGCTTCTTAGCCTCAAGAGACTTTTAAAAGTTTAATCTGAGATTCCTTTTAAAAGTTCCAGCAAAATAGACTTAAAAGAGCCTACATGGTCAACCACTGTTTTTGCTGCACTTGTGTAAATAGGCCAAATTTAATGAAACCAGACTTATTTTTCAAACAAACTAGTCTCACTTTTATTTTCTTTGATAAAAGTGGTGGTGACTGTAGGGAGAGAATTCTTTGTTTCAATAAAAGCCATAGCACACCCTTCTGGCTTCCCAAACTGTGTCACATCCACTAACTTTGAGCTTTTTTCCTCTTTCTAAACTGGCTCCTGCCGTTTTGTACCTTTCATCAATAATTAACGTTTCTGATTTTTCTCCCACCCTTCTGACTTGGAATGACTGAAAACTAAAACTGTCCGTTTCCCAAGGCCTTACAAGCTGGCGCTGGCCAACTTAACACAAACTTCAGAGAAATCACCACCACCGATCAGGTATGGACCAGCTTCCTGCCTGCTGCTATATGGGCCGCTCAGAAAGTTCATGAGGACACCTAATGCTATCCCCAGAGACATTCAAACTACAAACCAGAAAATTCATCGAAATTGTCCCTATCTGTCTTCAATCCACCGTCTAAAGATTCTTCAAGACCAACATGTAAAAATCTTCTGAACTGACTGCCCCTTGGACTAAAACATTAGGCTTATAATTTGCTCAAACCGTTAACTTTTGTTTTTTCTTTGTTTCTATATAAATGCCTCTCGTTAAATGCTTGATTGGTCATCATACAGAGGCCTAACTTTGGGGGGAACCCACCGGCAACACCACTGCCTGAGGTGAGAGCTGACTGTTTAACTGAACTGACATTCTCAGGACTAAGAGACTGATTCGGTGAGGATGGAGCAAGCTGCTATCTCAGTCCAGACTAGCAAAGCTCTTGGAGAAATTTCAAAGAGGGAATGGAGAGTGGCAGAACATGTCCCTCCAGAATATGCTCCTTTGGCATAAGGATTGCTTCAAGCTAAAGACAATTTTAAAAAACAGCAGGTTCAAGAAGGGTGCTCTGACCCTCCCCTTTTTCTTCCTAAAAGTGGGAGATGAAACCCCCAGATGGAATATGCCCTCCCTATATCATGAGGAAGGTAACCGTTTTATCATCACGGACAGGAAGTTGAAGCTGAGAGACTTCTGTAAAAACAAGCCTTGTTAACATAATTCTTATATTTCTTTAGCCTTTCCTTACCTTTTAGTGACTTTTCTACAATTGCCTCTCTTTGTTCAACCTAGCATAAAAACACTTAGGTTTTGTCACTTCTTGGGGTCTTCACTTCCTTATGAGGGCTCCTGTGTCACATAAAACTTGTATTAAATAAATGTGTATGCTTTTTTCCTGTTACTCTGTCTTAGGTCAACTTAATTCTCAGGCCCGGCCAAAAACCCTAAGAGGGTAGAGGTAAAATTTGCCTCTCCTACACTAGGATAATGAAATTTACAAAAAAGACTTACAAAATACAAGTCCTGTTTTCATTATTAGACTAGACAGCCACAAAATTATTCTCTCAAATTTCTATGAAACTTTCTACGAACTCTCTCTTTCCTTCTGTACTTCTCTCTCCTTGGGCTAGTAACACACAGTTCACAGATCAGTCCTGGTCCCTGGAACCCAGTTTGTGTAGCACTGGGTCTAGCCAACCTTGAAATAATTTGCTATGTTTTCATAAAACATATTCTCTTTATACTATTATAAGTAACACAATAACGAGTTTATAATAAAAACAATGTAAATCCTGTCCCCATTTTCTCTCCCTCTCCCCTGGAGCCATTTGTTTCTTTTATGAGTAAATTTATCTCTGTGTGTTGCAGCTTCTCTGGAGATCAGGCTGGAATGGAGCCAAGCACTCACATGGGATAAGAGTAGTGCCTTGGGTCATATTTTGGGGCAGAGGTGGTTGTATTAACTGCTAACATTGCAGGAGGAGAGATAATGAGAGACTAATCCGTTGTTAGGCAATAGTAAGGTGTGTTCTTGGTTTCCACTTTAGGGGTGTTCCAACCCTGGGCACCTCTAGCTTCATTCCCTCAGGCACAGAGTGGTGCCGATTATTCCAGAAGCCACTCCATCTCTTCTCCACCTGCCTTTAATCTTTCAAGGAGTTCACATACCCTGTGGGTTCCAGTTTCGGCTCGGCCACTTTACCAACCTGTTGCTTTCCTGGTGACCCAGGCTGCAGGCTCATCTGTGTGGCCCTCAGTTTTCTAATCTCCACATTCAGGATCATATCTGCCCTGCTGATGTCCTGGGGTGGTTGCCAGACAATGTTGTACATTCTTTCCTTCAGTGCCCACTCCATGACCTGCAGTAGGCAGAACTACAAAGATAAAACCCAAAGATAAGACTTACCTACAGTTCAGTGAAGAAATAGACTTAGGGCATGTATCACCTTCAACATTAAGTCATATGAAGTGAGGTCACCTCATCATCCGCTGGGGGAGTCTAGAGTGGGGCAGGGTCACCCAAGGAAGGACTCACAGTGGGTTTCCAAGGATATTTGAACTGTTCCTTCGGCTAAGGGGAGAAGATTGCAGAAATGAGATACGGGATGTCCAGGGGATGAGGCTCAAGATGTATGACCCCTATGACCAGCCATTACACTCCTGGAGAAAAATTTGTGGACGTGCACCAGGAAGCTTAGATAGCAGAGGTCAGCAAACTGCAACCCCTGGGCCACGTTCTGCCTCCAATCTGTTTTGCACAGCGCATGAGCTAAGAACTATGTTTACATTTTTTAAGCGTTTTTTTAAAACATTTTTTAAAACATTTTTTAAATTATCTAAAAATAAAGAAGAATATGCAACAGAGACCCTATGTGACCACCATGCCCAAATGTTTATCATCTGTTCCTTTACCAAGTATGTTTGCCAACCCCTAGTATATTAGAATACTCACACAGGACTGTTGATGATAGCAAAAACTGGAAACATCTGAACTATCCATCAACAGTAGAGAAAACAAATAAATTGTAGTTTGTTCATATAATGAATATTACACAGCAATGGAAATGAAGAAACTATAGCTACATGTAACAATCTGGATGATTCTCATAAACCATAGTGAGCAAATAAAATAGGACATGAAAAAATACAAACAGTGAGATTCCATTCCTATCAAGATCAAAAACAGTCAAAAGCAAAGTATCTAATTTAGGGATGCGTTTATGGATGGAAGCCTATGAAGAAAAGTAAGAAATTATTTTTTTAAAAAAAGCCAAAACTGTGATTACTTCTAGGGTTGAGGGAGGAGGTGGTGATGAGGAAGAGGCACATGGAGGTTTCTGGAATGTTGAGCAGTGTTTCATTTCCTGGTCTTTGTGGTGGTTATGTGAGTTTTCCCAGCAGAACTAACCTTGTATGTCTATGCTTTACATCTTCATCTCCATATTAGATTGTATCAGCTAGCTATTACAACAATAGTGCTTTGTAACAAACCATATAGACATTCAGTGGCTTAAAACTACAATCAATCATTCTCCCAGCTCTGGGGGTCAGCAGGGCCAGTGGCTCTCATGCATCTGCAGTGGTGGGGGCTCTCTGCTCTTTGGTTTAGGTATGCTCATTGGTGGGGGCAGCTTTGCTTTATGTATGTTCATTCCAGGCCCAGATTCAGGAGGCAGCAGCTACCAGGGGAAGCTCCTCTCATGGCAATGCCAGAGGCTCATCTAAAGCACACTGTCACTTCCACCCTATTGGCCAAAGAAAGTCAAATGGCCAAGTCCAAAATCAAGGGGTCAGGGAGTATTTTCAGCCCCCAGTGAAGCAGAAGAGTAAAGAATTGGGGCCAAGAATGCAAGTATATTTCTCCCAATAGTTGGTTAGGAGAGAAACTGAGGTTGCTTTGGGGCATCCAGTTAGGAGTCAGAAATTTGATCTACAGCTCAGAAAGATCTAGAACGTAGACCAAGGTTTGGTTCTTCTGCATTTAGGTATCAACCAATGTCCCACAAGTGACTGAGTTGTCTGGGGACAGTGTACCCAGGTGAAGCAAGAGTATCACTAACGTTGAGTTGGGCTCAGGAAGATAACCCGGTATAGGGGATTTAGACAGGGACCAGCAAAGGGGCAAAAGGAGAGGGCTAAGGAAGGAGAGAGTTTGAAACAGAACAAAGCAATGGTGCTGATGGTATAGACAGCCATAGAGTGTGGTAGGCTTTTGCTCTGTGGGGATCATCTTTAAAAAAGCAATTTTGGCAACTCTGTAGGGACTAGATTCCATCTACAATGGGTTGAGACAATAGGAGAGGATACAGGGCAGTGCTCTTGACCTTTTCCCCATTCTCTTCTACACTAGATTAGTAACTCACACTGTCATCAGTAGCAGTGTTCACCACAGCATGACTTTCAAGTGGTCATCTTCCTCCAATCCCATTTTAAGAAACACTGTTATAAAAAAAAATGGACGGAGAGATGGTGTCTAGGAAAAGATGCTATAACCATAAAGGATATCGTATGGATAATCAGCAGAGTTTGGGTTTCTGCCCTACACAAAGGTGAATTCATGGTCAATGCCCTTGAGGAATTTATTGCCTAGAGGGGAAGCAATCTGTAAACACCTCACAGGAATTCAAGGCAGGGCCACATAAGGGCTAAGTAGTCTTGCTTGCTATTTGCAGTGATGGCATTGAGAAAGAAGCTGCTAATTCTGACCCAGAAGGAGCAAGGAGGGGGCAGGTTTACAAAGGAGGAAGCATTGAGAGAGTGGGAGAAGCTGGAGAACAGATGAGGAAGGCAGCGAGTGGTGGTAGGCAGCACATGGCATGTGTAGGTGTGTATGGGTGTGGAGGGGGAAAGTGGCCCATGAGGCTGGAAAGGAAGTTTGGGGCTCCACAATGGAGGTCATCCCATGGCAGGGGGACTGGAGCTTATTTCACTCTGTAGGCAATGGGGAGCCTCCCTGGGATTTTGCAGAGGAGAGTGGTGCTGTCAAACTCACTTCTTAGAAGATCGTTGGCAGCAATGCAAAAAACTGCATTGGATATCAGGAACGAAGGATGGATACCAGGTGGCTGTTGCAATGGAAATGGAAACTCTTTGTAAACTACAAAACTGGGTACAACCTGAAGGTAGGGATGTTGATTCTGGACTCCTTCGAAGGAGCATCTCCTTGTCCTCTCCGGCACAGGGACAGTGCTGTGCTGTCCCTCCCATGGAAGGTAATGGGTTGAGCTAATGTAACATCCCCTCTCCTCCCTGGTCTTCTTGTGTGCAAGGATAGATAACAATAATAAGACTGGTTAGGGCCAAGAGCCAGGCTGTGACCAGGCAGGATGGTAGCTGTGGTCCATGTTGCAAAGGAGCAGAAATATGCCATCTTCCTCAGGTAACTCATCTTTGCCATGAGGCCATCAGGGTTCATTCACCCAAGTTTGGTAACTGCTAAATGAAAACTCATACAAGCACCAGCTAGTGGGATAGGGCTGTTCTCCAAAACAATGCTGATTTGGAATGCTCTGTCTAGGTGACCCCATTATAAACACTCAAGATGATCCAGGATTACTGATATTTTGGGGTGCTTTCAAATTATGCCTCCTGGCTTTTTTTTTTAACCAAGAAGTGTTAAAAATACCAAACCACACATCTTGATTTGGGGCTTCAGATAATATAGTCACTATAGTTATGGGACAAGTTATTTAATACCTTATGTCCTCAGTCTTCGTAACAGTAAAATAATTTAGACACGTGGTTGCTACAGTTCCCTCCTGGTCTAAGAGTCCTGGACTCTGGTCCTAGGTACTAGACACAGTGTAGCCTGCAGCACTCACTAGCAGGGTCAGAGTCATGACTTGCTTAGGTGCCCAGGCAAGCCACTTTACCTCTCTGTGCCTCAGTTTCCTTGTCTGAAAAATGGCGGTGATAATAGAACCAAACTGACAGGCTGCTGGGAGGATTAAATGAGTTAATATAAATGAAGTGCTTGGAAGAGTGTCTGGCACAAGAGAGTGCTCAAAAAGCATTAGCTATCGTATAGTCAAAAGGTGGAAGCAACCCAAGGATTTAGATAAACAAAAGTGAATAGATAACCAAAATGTATTCTATCCATACAATGGACTATTATTCAGCCTTAAAAAGGAAGGAGATTCTGACACATGCTCCAACATGGATGAACCTCAAAGATAATATGTTAAATGAAAGAAGCCCAACACAAAAAGACAAACACTGTATGATTCCACTTATATGAGGTACTTAGTGTATCAAATTCATAGAGACAGAAAGCAGAATGGTGGTTGTCAGGGACTGGGGAGGTGGGGATGTTGACTTCTGTTTAATGGAGACAGAGTTTCAGTTTTAGAAGACGGAAAAAGTTCTTGAGGTGGATGGTGGTGATGGTTGCACAACAATGTGAAGGTACTTAACACCACTGAATTGTACACTTAACAATGGTGAAAACTGTAAATTTTATGTCTATTTTACCACAACTTAAAAAAAAGTATTGGAGTGACGTCAGTGTCATGGCGGAGTGAGCTTGCCTGGGACTCTCTCCCCTCTAACATACAACAAAAAGGAGCAACCATAGTCCAACAGAAAATATCCTAATAGCACAGGAATCCTTGGAGAGTCACAGCCGCCAAGCGACGGAGGGCAGAGAGGCTGGAGCCCCCCTCGGAGAAGCTGGAACAGGGTAAGAGAGAACTTCACTCCCTCCCCTAAAGACTGGGATCGCTGCCACAGGACGCTCCATGAGGGAAGGAGTGGGGGAGGGGCCCTGCATCCAGAGGATCACCCAGGACTCCCTAGTGCCCTTGCAGCCTAAAGGGAAGCCCTCTAATGGGGCAAAAGCTTTTGCATGGGGGGGACCTCATCAAGCCGAGACCCAAGGAGACCAGATAGCAAGAGCTGACCGGGAAACCTGGGTCTGCACGCAAAAGAAAAAGCCCTGCTATGCCCCCAACCCGCGCTGTGGCGTGACATCTCGGCTGAAGGAGGAGGGCTCAGAATACATGCCTCTCAACCCCCATCCAGTGGCAATAGGCTGTAACTTCAACCGAATAATATCACAATGCAGAAAACCAGTAGTTCCAGCACCAAGCAGTTCCTCCAAGCTCCAGACCAGAGGGAAAACAATAAATACCCAGAATTACATCCTGAGGACTCAGAAATAAGTAAGCTAAATGACAATGAATTCAGAATAGCTATTGTCAAAAAAACTCAATGAGGTAAAAAAGAATATAGAGAAACAATTCAATGAGTTCAGGAGCTACTTCACAAAAGAGATTGAAACTGTAAAGAAGAATTAATCAGCCATACTAGAGATGAAAGACACAATGGAAGAGACAAAACAAAATACGGATTCCCTGAATGCTCGTGCGGACACCATAGAGGAGTGAATCAGCATAATCGAAGATAGACATGTTGAAATGCTCCAGACAGAGGAGGAGAGAGAACTGAGACTAAAAAGAAATGAAGAAAGTCTCCAAGAAATATCTGACTCAATGAGGAAATGCAACAGAAGAATTATAGTATCCAAGAAGGTGAAGAAAAGGAGAATGGAGCAGAAAGCGTGCTCAAAGAAATAATAGCAGAGAACTTCCCAAATCTAGAGAATGAGAGAGAAATGTGTGTGGAGGAAGTTTTCAGGTCTCCTAGATCTGTCAATGTAAAAAGACCTACTGCAAGACATATAGTAGTAAAACTGGCAAAAATGAATGACAAAGAAAGCATACTCAACGCAGCAATACAGAAGAAAATAACCTACAAAGGAACCCCTATCAGACTTTCAGTGGATTTCCCTACAGAAACCTTACAGGCTAGGAGAGAATGGAACGACATAGTCAAAACTTTAAAAGATAAAAATCTTCAGCCAAGAATACTCTATCCAGCAAAAATATCCTTCAGATGTGAGGGAGGCGTTAAATCTTTCCCAGACAAACAAAAGCTAAGGGACTTTGTAGCAACGAGACCCTCCCTACAAGAAATCCTCAAGAAGGCCCTCATACCTTAAAAAAGAATAAAAGGGAGAAAGGGGTAACAAATTACAGAGTAAGGAGACAAATAGATAGAATCAGAATAGGATAGCAAATATTCAGCTATAGCATTAGGATAAAGGGAAGGAAAACACCAAAAACGAAGACAATCTTGTCACTTTAACCGCAAACTCACAACACAAGTTGGAATAAGAGATGGAGGGGAGGAGAAAAGGGACTGAATCAGTTTAGGCTAAGGAAATAAGAAGGCACCAGAAAATGGACTATGCTACGCACGAGATTCTAAATGCAAACTTCAGGGTAGCCACTAAACTAAAAAGCAGAACAGAGACACAAAAAATAAATAAGGAAAAAACTAAGAAACACAGCATAAGAAACTGCAGAAATCAATGGGTAGACCAAAGCACACAGGACAAGAAACAAAGGAAATGCAGGAAAACTGGAAAGCAAGTGACGGAATGACAGCATTAAGCCCTCATACATCAATAATCACCCTCAATGTAAATGGCTTGAACTCTCCAATAGAGAGACACAGAGCGGTAAAATGGATTAAAGAACAAGATCCAACAATTTGTTGTCTCCAGGAAACACATCTCAGCTCCAATGACAAATACAGGCTCAGAGTGAAGGGATGGAAGATGATACTCCAAGCTAATGGCAAATAAAAGAAAGCAGGAGTCGCAATACTTATATGAGATAAAGTAGATTTCAAGATAAGGCAGACAAAGAGGGGCAATATATAACGATCAAAGGTACACTCCATCAAGAAGAAATAACGCTCATAAATATCTATGCACCCAACACATGAGCACCAAAGTTCATAAAGCAACTATTAACAAGCCTAAAAGAAGATTTCAAAAATGACACAGTAATAGTAGGGGACCTCAACACTGTACTCACATCACTGGACAGATCATCCAGACAGAAAATCAACAAAGAAACAGTGGAATTAAGTGAAAAGCTAAAACGGTTGGACTTAATAGACATATATAGAACACTCCACCCAAAAACAGCAGAATATACATTCTTCTCAAGCGCACATGGAACATTCTCAAGGATAGACCACATGTTGGAAAACAAGGCAAGCCTCTATAAATTTTACATTGAAATAATAAATTAAATTGAAATAATAACAAGCATCTTTGCCAATCATAATGCTATAAAGCTAGAAATTAATTACAAGAAAAAAGCTGAGAAAGGGACAAAGATGTGGAGACTAAACAATATGCTATTGAACAAGCAATGGATCATTGGAGAAATTAAAGGAGAAATCAAAAAATATCTGGAGACAAATGAAAATGATAACATGCTATACCAACTCATATGGGATACAGCAAAAGCTTTATTAAGAGGGAAATTCATCACAATACAGGCACACCTTATCAAAAAAGAAAAATTCCAAATAAGCAATCTCAAATTACACCTAACTGAATTAGAAAAAGGAAGAACAAACAAAGCCCAAATCAGAAGAAGGAGAGAAATCATAAAAATCAGTGCAGAAATAAATGCTATTGAAACAAAAAAGGCAGTAGAAAGGATCAATGAAACAAAGACCTGGTTCTTCGAGAGGATAAATAAAATTGACAAACCCGTAGCCAGACTTAACAAAGGAAAAAAGAGAGAAAGCTCAAATAAACAAAATCGGAAATGAAAGAGGAGAAATAACAACAGACTCCACAGAAATACAATGGATTATAAGAGAATACTACGCAAAACTATATGCCAACAAAATGGATAACCTAGAGGAAATGGATAAATTCTTAGACTCCTACAACCTGCCAAAGCTGAATCAAGAAGAAGCAGACGATCTGAACAGGCCAATCACAAGCAAAGAGATTGGAACAGCAATCAAAAGCACTCAAAGAATAAAACCCCAGGACCAGATGGCTTTCCTGGGGAATTCTACCAAACTTTCAGAGAGGATTTAATACCTATACTTTTCAAGCTATTCTAAAAAATTAGGGAGGATGGAACACTGCCTAACACATTCTACAAGGCCAACATCACTCTGATATGAAAGCCTGACAAGGACAGCATGAAAAAGGAGAACTACAGACCAATATCGCTGATGAACATAGATGAAAAAATTCTCAACAAAATTTTGGCAACCCAAATTCAGCAATACATCAAAAGGATCATACATCATGATCAAGTGGGATTCATACCAGGGACACAGGGATGGTTCAACATCCACAAATCAATCAACATGATACACCACATCAACAAATTGAGGAATAAAAACCACATGATCATCTCAATAGATGCAGATTAAGCATTTGGCAAGATCCAACAGCGATTTATGACAAAAAAAATCTTAACAAAATGGGGATAGAAGGAAATTACCTCAACATAATAAAGGCCATATATGACAAACACACAGCCAACATCATACTCAATGGGCAAAAACCAAGTGCCATCCCCCTGAGAATAGGAACGAGACAAGAATGCCCACTATCACCACTCTTATTCAATATAGCACTGTAGGTTTGGGCCAGAGCAATTAGGGAAGAGAAAGGAATAAAAGGAATCCAAATAGGGAGTGAAGAAGTGAAACTCTCGCTGTTTGCAGATGACATGATCTTATACATAGAAAACCCCAAAGAATCCATTGGAAAACTATTAGAAATAATCAACAACTACAGCAAAGTGGCAGGGGATAAAATCAACTTACATAAATCAGTAGCATTTCTATACTCTAATAACGAACTAACAGAAAAAGAACTCAAGAACACAATACCATTCACAATTGCGACAAAAAGAATAAAACACCTCAGAGTGAATTTAACTAAGGAAGTGAGAGACCTATACAACGAAAACTACAAGACTTTCCTGAAAGAAATGGATGATGACATAAAGAGATGGAAAGACATTCCATGCACATGGAGTGGAAAAATAAACATAGTTAAAATGTCCATTCTACCTAAAGCAATCTACAGATTCAATGCAATCCCAATCAGAATCCCAATGACGTTCTTTACAGAAATAGAACAAAGAATCCTAAAATTCATATGGGGCAATAAAAGACCCCGAATCGCTAAAGCAATCCTGAGAAAAAAGAACAAAGCTGGAGGCATCACAATCCCTGACTTCAAAACATACTACAAAGCTACAGTGATCAAAACAGCATGGTACTGGTACAAAAACAGGTGCACAGATCAATGGAACAGAATGGAAAGCCCAGAAATAAAACCACACATCTATGGACAGCTTATCTTCGACAAAGGAGCTGAGGGTATACAATGGAGAAAAGAAAGTCTCTTCATCAAATGGTTCTGGGAAAACTGGAAAGCCACATGTAAAAGAATGAAAATTGACCATTCTTTTTCACCATTCACAAAAATAAACTCAAAATGGATCAAAGACGTAAAAGTAAGACCTGAAACCATAAGGGTTCTAGAAGAAAAGACAGGCAGTACACACTTTGACATCAGTCTTAAAAGGATCTTTTTGGACACCACGTCTTCTCAGACAAGGGAAACAATAGAAAGAATAAACAAATGGGACGTCATCAGACTAAAGAGCTTCTTCAAGGCAAGGGAAAACAGGATTGAAACAAAAAAACCAACCCACTAATTGGGAAAAAATATTTGCAAGTCATATATCTGACACAGGGTTAATATCCATAATATATAAAGAACTCACACAACTCAACAACAAAAAAATCAAACAACCCAATCAAAAAATGGGCAGGGGACATGAACAGACATTTCTCTAAAGAAGATATATGGATGGTCAATAGGCACATGAAGAGATGTTCATCTTCACTGATCGTCAGGGAAATGCAAATCAAAACTACACTAAGATAGCACCTTATACCCATTAGAAAGGCAAAAATAACCAAAACAAAAAGTAACAAATTTTGGAGAAGTTGTGAAGAAAAAGGAACCCTCATACACTGCTGGTGGGAATGCAGACTGGTGCAGCCACTATGGAAAATAGTATGGAGATTTCTCAAAAAATTAAAAATAGAAATACCTTATGACCCAGCCATCCCACTACTGGGTATCCACCCAAAGAACTTGAAATCAGCAATTCCAGAAGTTCCATGCACCCCTATGTTCATTGCAGCATTCTTTACAATAGCCAAGACCTGGAAGCAACCTAAGTGCCCATCAACTGATGATTGGATAAAGAAGATATGGTATATATATATATACAATGGAATACTACTGAGCCATAAAAAAGAATAAAATCGTCCCATTCACAACAACGTGGATGGACCTTGAGGGTATTATGTTAAGTGAAATAAGCCAGATAGAGAAGGACGATCCCTGTATGACTCCACTCGTGTGGAAGTTAAATATGTGGACAAAGAGAACAGATTAGTGGCTTCCAGGGGAAAGGGGGGTGGAGGGTGGGCACAGAGGGTGAAGGGGTGCACCTACAACACGACCGACAAACAATAACGTACAACTGAAATTTCACAAGATTGTAAATTATCATAAACTCAATAAAAATTTTTAAAAAACAAAGCTATTAACTGTTGTTATCTCTGGCCTCAGCTCTCTGGACGGTTTCTCTAGAGAGGAGAGCCCAAACAGATGTGACGATTATTGTCTGCCCCATACCTCTGGGAGATAGGGCTCAAATTTGCTCCCTCCTCGAACCTTCTGATACAGTAAGTTATCTTTTCCCCTTTAAGTCCAATTCTATCCTTGTTGTGCACCAGGAGAGCTATGGAACAAATATCCTTGATGATGGAGTCAAGGGAAGCCAGAGGAGAAGCAGTGGGAGCTCTAAGCAGAGGGTCCTCCCCGATTCTGCTGGAACTCTGGCTGCAGCTCCCGACCCTCACCATCCTAACCCTGCGCACTGCTGCGCTGGAAAACAGTTTCCCCAGAAGCTGGATGCCCGCTGGGGAGCTACAGAAGTGGGTTCTGGTGGCGTCCCCTTAGGTTAGCACCAGGGTTATGGCAGGTACGCGAGGAACAATACTAAGGCTCAGGTGACTGTTGAGTTTCTTGGTCCTTGGGTCCCATTCGTGCTCTCAGCAAAGCCCTTTTCCCCTGGGACCCATGGAGGTGAGGGCCAGCAGGCCAGTGCCTTGAGTGGGTGATCCTTAATTATAATCCGGCCCAATAAAATGCCAAGGGCAGGGGCCCTGTCACTGGCTTTCTCTGGAGAAATCCTTTTCCATGCTCTTTTTAATAAATCTTTACTGAATACATCCTATAAGCAGGACTGAGAAGTGGTGCCGCTCAGCCTTAGCAGCACGTTGAGACCACCTTACGGAGCTTGACAAATCCTGAGGCCACACCCAGCTCCCAGAGGTTCTGGGTTCATTGGTAGAGATGTGACTTGGGTATTTGGATTTTTTTAAAAGCTCTCCAGATGATTCTATATGTACCCAAGGTTGAACACCACTGCTCTAAAGATCAAATAGACTGTGGCCTCCATGCACAAAGGGGGTGCTGCAGCAGAGGGACCTTAAAAAGAGCCAGGGAAGGCCAGGCCCCACAGTGATGGTTTCACAAGGAAGGATCACGGACCAGGCGGCATTCCGCTGTTTCTCGCGGTCAGGAGCCATTAACCAGGAGCTGGTTTGGTCTGTGGACACACAGTGACCTGACGGCCCTGCCTTATGTGTTGAAAACATGGTTTTGTAAAATGCAAAATAGTTCCCCCAAATGGCTACTTTTCTGCCAGTCATGGTGTCTGGGCTTTTCCCTTTGGCTTGCTCTGTCACTGCTGGGAGAGGTGTGGCCAAAACAAACCTCATCACGCCGTCCTGTGGCTGTCTGCTGAGTGCAGAAGGCCCCAGCCGACTTCAGCTTTCTTGACGTAAGAGCAAAGCTGTCAGATGCGTTTCTTCATACAGTGAAGTCGACCGTCTCATCTGTTTTGAAATCCATGAGCGGCAACATGCTGACTCACTTCCCTTAGCCCGTGGAGTTACACTCCTTCCTGGATCAACAACCCCCCAGAGTTCACGGGAGGGGTGAACACCACCTGATTTACAGCAAGGGCCTTGAACTCTAGTTTGACTCTCTCACTATTGGCGGGGTGGGGGGCGGGAGGAGGCTGCATGGACAGCTAGGTGGTATTTCTGGGCTCTGAGATCGTTGTAGGAAAGGAGACACCTAAATACAAGATGTGGCCATCCTAATTTAGACCTTTGAGGAGAGGACCAGAATGTTTCTCCTCGTTGTGTGGAAGACTTGAGTGTTCTGTGGGCAACTCTGACATTAACTAGCTTTTGTTCAGTCATTCAAGACCTCTTCATCGCCAGACAGTGTTCTAGGCTCCTGAAAAATGGCCATGGAAAGACAGATATGGACCTTGCCTCTTTTTTCTTTCTTTTAAAGACTTTATTTATTTAGAGCACTTTTAGGTTTACAACAAAATGGAGAGGAAGGTACAGAGATTTCCCATATACCCCCTGCCCCACGCAGGCATAACCTCTCCTATTATCAACAGCACTCGCCAGGATGAGACACTTTTTACCAAGGGTGAACTGACATTGACACATCATAGTTCCCCAAAGTCCCCAGTTTACGTTAGGGTTCACTCTCGGTCTTGCACATTCTGTGGGTTTGGATAAATGTACAATGACACGTATCTATCATTATAACGTCACACAGAGTATTTTCACTGCCCTGAAAATCCTCTATGCTCAGTCTATTCACCTCCCCACCCTGACTCTCAACCTCTGGCAACCACTGATGTTTTTACTGTCCCCATAGCTTTGCCTTTTCCAGAATGTCACATAGCTGGAGTCATACAGTACACTGCCTTTTCAGATTGGCTTCTTTCACTTAGTAATACGTATTTAAGGTTCCTCCACGTCTTTTCATGGCTTGATAGCCCATTTCTTTACAGGGCTGAATAATATTCCGTTGCCTGAGTGTACCACAGTTTATTCCTTCATTCACCTGCTGAAGGACATCTTGATTGCTTCCAAGTTTTGGCAGGTATGAATAAAGGTGCTACAAACATCATGCGCAGGTGTTTGTGTCAACGTGTTTTCAACTCCTTTGGGTAAATACCAAGGAGCACAGTTGCTGGATCATATGGTAAGAGGATGTTTAGTTTTGTAAGAAACTGCCAAACTGTCTTCCAAAGTAGCTGGACCATTTTGCAGTGGAATCTCGTTGTTTTCATTTGCATTTCCCTAACGACACATGAGATGGAGCATCTTTTCATATGCTTATTTGCCGTCTGTATATCTCCAAAGATGAGGTGTTTGTTAATGTCTTTGGCCTATTTTTAAATGGAGTTGTTTGTTTTCTTATTATTGAGTGCTAAGAGTTCTTTGTATATTTTGGATAACAGTCCTTCATAGGATGTGTCTTTCGCAAATATTTTCTCCCAGTTTGTGGCTTGTCTTCTAATTCTTTTGATGTTGTTTTTTGCAAAGCAGAAGTTTTACGTTTTAGGACCTCCTGATGTGTGGTTGGGGAATAGCATTCACTCTGGGCTGTTCTTTTCCCCCAGTTTTATTGAGATATAATCGACATACTGTACTGTATAAGTTTCAGCCATACAGCATCATGACTTCACTTACATACATCGTGGGACTATTCTTTTTTAATTAATTAATAATAACTGACACTTAGGGAGTGCTTACTGTACGCCAGTTTTGTGCTAAACCCTTGATTTGCACTCCTTTTTTAAATAGCTATTTCCTTTGATCACAATTCCCACTCTCCTTTTCCCTATAAGCGATCATCCTGACATGTTTCCTATATGTCCTTGTTTGTGCTTTTGAAATTTCAATTGTTGTTTTCCACACGTGTATTCTAATTTATATGTATGTTGGATATGTTTATGTAAATTAGGGTGCACTCGCCCTTTCTTCCAGCATTGTTAGCGTGGTCCACCTGAGTTGCTGTCTGCGCATTGACCCCGTTTCTCATGGCTGTGTGATGATCCATAGAGTGCAGCCGCCAGGTTTTACCTGTCCATTCCCCTATTGAGTCTTATGATTTTTTGGGGGGGAGTTTTTTTTAAGAAGTCCGTCCTCACCTCTAGTCCATAATGATGTGACCCTACAGAGATTCTCTCCGTTAACGTCATAGCTGTTATGTCACAGTTAGGGCTGCTGTCTGTCCACACCCTAGCTTTGTAAATGGTGTTGATCAGGGATTCAGATTTGCGTGTCTTTACTGACTTTACTCACTGGACCTTCATAACAGCTCTCTGAGGTAGAGGAGAAAACCGAGGGCAAAGAAGGTCAAAATGCCAGCAAGTGGCAGAACCCAAATCTGATTTTGTTTCTTCAAATATCAAATAGCTGGACCATATTACAGACCTCCAGGGCGAGGCAGCAATAGAGCCCGGGCCCAGAGTGTTATTAATTACCTGGTAAAAGAATGAGGCCGTTGGTTCCATCTCTTGGAATTAGTTCAATCAGAAATGCTGGCGAACCCCAGGAAGGGCCACACCCAACCTCCAGCTTCCGTAGGAAGCCCCTTCCCATCTCTCTGACCCCTCCACCACGTAGGCAAAGCACACAGCCTACTCCAAAGTAACTCCCCCTCCCTCAGCTTAGGGCCTCCTTTCGCTGTCTGTCCTAATATTTTGTGCTCATAAACTCTAATAAATCATAATTAGTGACATGGAGTGAGCACTCTCCATGTGCCAGACAGTGTTCTAAGCACATCACATGTATGCCCTCATTTAATAGTCAAAACAACCCCATGAGGTGGGTATAATCATTGTACCCATTTTGCAGATCATAAAACCAAGCCCAAGGTTCTCACTACCAGTAAGCAGCAGAGCAGGGATACGAGCCCAGGCCACCGAGCACAGAGCGTGCACTTCAGCCACTGCGTCTCACTGTCCCTTGTAAGGTACGTGACAGTCCCATCCAGGCCAGGTACAACTATCAGAAATGATCAAATACAGGGAATTGAGTTGGCTCTGACTTTCATTTTGAGAGTCGTGGTAAAAAATGCTGCCATTTGATATTCCAGCCTCCAGACTCACCTCAATGAAGACTTGTCGTGATCTCAGAGGCCTGATTTCTTCACATCCCTGTTGGAGTGAGAGACCTTGAACATCTTGCTCTGCAAAGAAAGCCCACCTGGTGCATTAAGGCTTGCCGTGTGTCAGAACTTTACTAAGTGAACATTCGGTTAACTGCAGAGCCCCGTTTCCCAGCCCAGCCAGACAGCAGGGCGCTTGTCACTGTGTTTGGCCCATGCTCTTAGTCCTTTTGTGTAACCGAGTCCTGGGGACTGCGGTACAATGCTTCCCGGAGCCTGTGCTGGCTCTAGGGCCTTTGTTCTTGTCTCCCGTGACCCATTGTTCTGATCCTTCGCTTTCTGCGTTGTCATCTTGTTTTTCCCCATCTCAGTGACTGTTCATTATCTTTATGTTTTCCCCATCCTTCACTCTTGCCTCCAGCTTTTATCTCTCCTCTTGACCTCTTCCTTTCTCATGTTCAAGTGACATCTTATCCACCCGTCCTTTCTCTGCCCTTCTTTTTCCCCTAAGCTTTCATGCTAAATCCATACTGGAGCTGGTTCCATGCAATGTCACTCTTCTCCTTGTCCTTCTTGTCCCCACCTCCCACCTCCTCCACACAGGCTCCTGAGCCCCCCAATCCTCCACGTAGGCTCAGCCACTCTGCTTCACTGTCTTACTCCCGACCATCCTCTGGAGAACCAAGGGAGGAGGGCAGCCCCCTCTGGCTGTGCGACAGTGGCTCTAAATTGTCCTTCGGTCAGATTTCAATGTAAGCAACGAAATACTCCTGGTTGCTTCTTCCTGAAGCTCTGATCGATTTCTCTTCTCCAGGGAAGGTGACTGGGCGTGAATCCTTGGTGGTGACTCTTTCATTTCCTGGGAACAATCTCCTCTAGTCAGCTCTTTCAGGTAACCCTGATCGCTTCAACTCATGCTGTTCGACCTCTGATCAGCCCTCCGCAACTATGTCTTTGAGCACTCGTTTATTATAATTATAATTATAAGACTGTTCCAGCCTGTCAGATGCGTTGTCCTTATCTTGTTTGCTCAGGGCACCTGCTCTTGCCAGCTGCTCTGGAATAGCTGAGTCCCTGCGTCCCACTGCCCTGACAGAGTCCCCAGTGAAGGGTGAGCCGGTACTGCAGCACCACGGATATGCCGTCAAAGGCACACGTGGGTTTGACACGGGTTTAACATAATGTACGTAGATTATCTCCCAACACAAAACCTGACCTCCCCCAACAGCCAACTCCAGCCGCTCCTGACCTGCTCATAATTGTGACACCTTTTGCTGTCAGCGTCTTCGTCCTTTTGTTCATTCTGTCCTTTCCCCCTCAAATCTCTGACTGCACCCCCGACCGCTGGGAATGCTTCCATGCCTTTTCCAGTACCAGCTCTGAGGGTCTTCCAGGACCCAACTTGAGTCCCACCTCCCATGAATAGCCTTCCCTGCTCTCCCTTCGCTGCATCCTTGTGGCTGTCCCCACAATGAAAGGACAGTCACAGCCTTACCAATTGTGCCTGGTATTGCTAATAAATCTTTTATTTGCCCGTGCTTCTGTCTCTCTAAGATTCTTTGCTCCTTTGAGACAAGGGACCAACATTTTCAGTGTTTCGAGTCTGGGTGGGCAGTTGGGAAATGATTTTGGAGACTTAACAAGTAAGTGAATCAGTAAGTGTGGAATCTTGGATCCCTCACTCTGCTACAGTCACATGTTGCCTTGTTCTATGGCTGTCCAGGTACATGTCGCAGTTGCCCCCACTAGACTGTAATCTCCTAAGGTGAGTGGGGCAGGGCATCTCCAAAAGGACTCCATCTCATGTGCCCCGGAACTCAGCCCCATTGCAGCCTGGGTGCTCATGGAGTTGTGGACTTGGCTTGGAGGCGAGAAGGCACCGTTATCTGCCCAGCCACCTCCAGGGCAGCAGTAGAACAAGGAAGTAGAGGGGACGAGGTGAGGGATCAGATGCACTCGGGTGTCCACCTGCTGGAAAATCAGTCTTTGCATCTGTAAGACCCAGAAGAGAAGGCCTAGGCAGTTAAACCCCGGACCAGGAGTATCTTGTCTCTTGGCACCTGGAACCCAGGAAGAACTGGGTATTTGAGGCCATGATCAAATGTTGACGTTGACTCCACAGGTCAGAGCTCTTGGTTCTATGAGGCTGCGGCATCCTTGTTCTCCTGCTGAAGTTAGAGAGAGCTGGCTGGACTCTAGTGAAAGCATAGGACTGGAGATTCAGGACTCAGGAATGCCAGCCGTGCCATCCTGGGTCGGAGGGGGGCCCTCCCTGGGCCTCTTATTCCCGCTTTGAGAAATTGCCTCTCCACCTGTTGGCGTAGCTGCTGACCATGCCTATATTCATTTCCTATGGCTGCTGCAACAGATTGCCGCAAACTTAGTGGCTTAAAATAACACAGGTTTATTATCTTACAGTTCTCGAGGTGAGAGGTCTGAAATGAGTCCCACAGGAGCTAGAAAGGTGTCAACAGTTGCCACGATCCTTCTGGAGTCTCCAGGAGAGAATCACGGCCTTGACTTTCCCAATTTCTAAGGGCTGCCCACATCCCTTAACTCGTGACCACACCACCCCAACTTCTGCTTCCGTCTTCCTATCTCCTGACTCTGAGGTTCCTGCCTGTCTGACCTTTGTGAGTACATCGGGCCTGCCCAGATAACCCCTCCATCTCAAAATTCTTAACTTAATCGTATCCGCAAGTTCTCTTTTGCTGTGTAAAGTAACATATTCACAGGTCCTGGGGGTCCATTCACATCTTTGGGGGTCCATTATTCACCCAAACACAATGCCCCACAGAAGGACATCCATGGCAATCTAGTTTTAGTTGTGAAATATTTCAAGCTTATTATTTCAAGGAAAATGCAAACAATAATGTAATAGAGACCTGTATACTCGCCACCCAGCTTTGTCCGATTTCAACATTGTACCGTATTTGCTTCTTATTTTTTTAAGTAACAGTATATTGCAGACTCAGCTGAAGCCCCTTGAGTAGCTCTCCCTAACCTTGTCTTCTCTTCAAGGGAATTTAAGCATTTTCTTAAATTTGGCATTATCGTCTGCATGCGTGGCTTTATGTTCTTAGTGTCTTTTTGCCGAACTCACATCATTGAAGTCAAACGAGTTGAAGCACATATGACATGACACCACCGTCATCACCTCCAGGAAGCTTCCTTGGCCCCAGCCTCCCAAACCAGGCCACCATCCCGCTCAAAGATTGGTGCCAGAGTGGAGGTGAGATGGGAGGTGTGAACTGGCCATTTACTCAGGGAGAGCATATCGCCGTGTGGAGGATAATTCTAATACATGACATGGCCCCCAAATGCAGGTCACCCCCTCACCTGATGCTCGACAGACGAAAGGGCTGTCGGTTGCACTGCTGGAGGGAGCACTGGCTGAGTTGGACTCCTGGAGAAACGGTATGATGTCCTCCCACGTGAGATTTTCACCTTACCCCCTGACTTTGGAACTTAGCCCTTACCTAAGATGCAAGCCCACGAGAAGGAACTAGCCTTAAGGCCGTGATAGGAATTAGCCAAGAAGAATAGGGAGGAGTCGGGGGAGGACAAGAACTTTCCAGGCAAAGGGTGGTGTAGAGGATGCGGTGTGGCCAAAGCATTAGAAGGAGAGGAGTACTTGTGGGGACCAGCCCCACACGGCCCTGTGTGCCGTGCTGCAGACCGTGGACTTTACCCTCCAGGGGATGGGGCATTCGGCCTGAGGTAGGGGACAAGTGGGAATTGTGGCTGAGTCACTTCTTGGCAGGGCTGACCCCTTGGAAGTTACTCAGCCTCCTTGCTCCGGTTTCCTCATCTATAAAACCAACAGAATACTTCTTAGACTTGTTGAAAGAACTAAATGAGAAATAGTGTGTAAAAATGGCCTGGCACTCTCAAAGCATTCCCTAAACCGCAATCATACTCCTGCTTGTTATCAAAGCAGGCCTTCACTCAGGGGAACGGGCAGAGAATCTTCCCTGGGTGCAGGGAGGAGAGAGGAGTTGTGTCTCCAGGGGCCTGTGGGCAGATCCTTTCTTGGATGGCTCTCCAGAAGTTTCCAGGAAAGCACGGTGGCTGGTGGGAACTTCCCAGCAGCTCAGCCTCCCAGGGAGCCAGAGAGAAAGGCTTGAACAATGCCTTTTGAGAGGCCAGGACTCGAAGCTTTCTGAGACACCCCTCCCACCTCCACCGTGTAGCCAGGCCCCCAGCTCAGTGCCCCAGCAGCAGGAAGCAAGCCGGAGGAGGCTGGCAGCAGATCTGCGGGCTTAGGAACTTGGCTCCTTTCCTCACTGTGCATTGCTCAAGGCAGGGTCTTCCTCTGACTCATCTTTACCTCCCACCCCGCCTCCGGGCCCCCATTGCACCTGGTGCTCAGAAAGCCACGTGACTTGGAGCTGCTCTCAGCCATCCAGGGTCTCAGGTTTCCATTCCCAATTTCCATATTAAGCTGGAAGTTCCCAGAATGGCACTTGCTGACTGCTGGATGTGGGCCCTCCCCACATGATTATTTGTGTTTCTGAGAAGAGGCTCAGAGACCAGGGCCCTGGGGACAGCTGGTTCCCTGTGAACACAGAGGGCTCAGAGCACTTGCCCTGAGGAAGCTGGTTGAGACGCAGGGACACACAGGCAGTTAGTGGCAGACCTGGGACTGGAGCCCAGACTCCTGATTCGATTCATCGTCCGTGGTTGTTGCCATCTCCTGCCTTTGCCCACCATCAGTGTCAGGGGAGCTCCCTGGTGGTCAGTTCAGAGGTGGCATCTTTGACTCCTCATGCGACCAACACCCAGGGCTGAAGCTAGGGAAGGCCCTTGGGCTCCATAGTGGGGAGAGCACAAATCAGCCATACCCCAAGACTTCACTGCCAGAAACCTACTACCCCCAATCCCCAGCTCAAGCCCCAGGCAGAGGGACATTCCTCCTCCCTCCACCTGAATCTCCAGCTCCAGGAGACAAAAACTTGGCTCGACATGGAGGACTCCAAAAGGAGACTCCCTTGACAGGGACAAATGCAAACGTTCTGTCTCTAGAGTGGACACGATTGATGTCACAGTTAGGAATAGACGCGGCCGCAAAGAATAGAAAACCTGACCAACAAAGTCTTCAAGAAATAGTTGTTTCTTTTTCTCATATGAGAAGATGATACGGCTCTGAGTTGTGGCCTTTCTGATCCCCTTAGCTTTCCCCTCATGGTTTCAGATGGTGGCAGCAGCCCCATACATCACATCCTCATACCACATTCAGAAGCAGGAAGCAGGAGGTGATATCAGGCAGAGCTTCTTCTCCCAGCTTCTCCCTTATCAGCAAGCAAAGACTGTGTTCAGGAACCCAACAGCTGACTTCTCCTCACATCGTTGGCCAAAGAGGGCTTATAAAGTCCTCCCCAGCAAAGCCAGAGAGTGTGTCTCTGGCCATCCCAGGCTTTACAGTGAGAGGAGGACAGGAAGAAAGGGTTTGGGAATGACTTTGGGGTAGCCAACCAGAAGCACCTGCCACAAGTGACCAGCTTAAGGACTCCTGGTTTTGAGCAACTAGATTTCGGTGCAAAATTCATACGCTCTTCTGGCAAGGGGACCAAAGATTGACCTGCAAAGCTGAGGAAAGATCTTCTGGCTAGGGCTGGAGAAAAAAGAGGTTAAACCCTACACCTGAGTGTGACAGAAAACTTCCTGATGAGACATCACTTTCAGGTGGTGTTCCAGTTGTCTATTGCTGTGTAACAAACCACCCCAAAATGCAGTGGCTTAAAGAGATAATTTATTATTATCTCTCATGGTCTACGAGTCAACTGGGCTCAACGGGCAGGTCTTACTTGGGGTCTCATGAGGTTGCAGTGGGGCCTGAGCCATCTGAAGGTCTCTTTACTTAAATGTCTGGTCCCTGGGCTGGGATAGCTGGAACAGCTGGATGCTGAGCATCTCTTTCCATAGGTTCTTGCCGCTGGACCAGCTTGGGCTTCCTCACAGCATGGTGGTCTTGGGATTGTCAAACTTCTTTCAAGGCAGCTGGCTTCACCCTAAATGAGTGTCCAGAAGACAGGTTCTATAAGAACCTGAAAGGCTTCCTATGGCCTTGCCCTGGAAGACCTGAAACATCACTTCTACCTCAGATGGAAGACCTACTCACATCCAAGGTGGGGGAGGGTTCATTGACCTCCAGCTTGTGACAGGAGGGAGGGAAGAGTTGATGGCAGCCATAGTGATCTGGAGATCATATGGTGATCTCAGTGTGGCTAATCTTCAGTGATGGGAGAAGGAACAGTGAGGCCTCAGGCAGAGCCACAGAGAGGCCCTGAAGGGAAGGAATTGAGCAAGGGGTGACATCAGAAGAGGAACTTGGGGAGTCCAGAGGGAGGCGTTGGTACTGAAATGCTGACCTAGCCCAAGAGGGAGTTCCTGAACAATGGGTTCTGAGCCTCTAATCCTGTGAAACTATGAGCAAAGAAGGTATGGCCAAATCTCCTACAAGACTTCTGGGGGATCAGGAGTTTCCCTTTAGGAGGGCCCTAAAAACAGAGACAACAAAGGGCCATTCAGGGCTGGGATGAGGGTGACTATTTGTGGTCAGGAGTGGAGTGCCTAGGAACCCTTGAGACATCATAAACACCAGTCTGTTTTGGGCTCTGCTCTTCTATCCGTCCTTTAAATCAGGGGTTGGCCAACTACAGCCTGTGGGTAGTACTACAACTCTAGGCCTGTTTGTATTTTTTTCTTATTATTTATTTATTTATTTTCTAACAACTATTGCTAATCTTCTTTCCCCCTCCCCCCTTTGTTTTTTCTCCCCAAATCCCCCCTGTACATAGTTGTATATTTTAGTTGTGGGTCCTTCTAGTTGTGGCATGTGGGACGCCGCCTCAACATGGCCTAATGAGTGGTGCCATGTCCGCACCCAGAATCCGAACCCTGGGCCACTGAAGCGGAACGCGTGAAGTTAACCACTCGGCCACGGGGCCGGCCTGTTAGGCCTGTTTTTATACAACCCAGAACAAAAAATGGTTTGCAAGGATTGCAAGAGAAGGAGGAGAAGAGGAGAGGAATATGCAACAGGGACGTAAGTGGCCCTTGAAGTCTAAAATATTTACTATTTGGCCCTTTACAGACAAAAGTTAGAACTCTTGCTTTAAACAAAGGGCGTGGCTGCCATTGGTACCAAGTGAGCTGGTTGTAGGTGAGATCTGAGCTGAACTGAAGTGTCAACAAGAAAGCTATTCTCTTTTCAGTTCTTTCCCAATCCTGATTTCTTCCAGGAGCAAGTCCTAGCTGGGTGCAAGTACATCTTGAACGCAGGTGTAACATTTGTGGACCTCCTTTCCGAGCAAGGAAAGGAGGCAACAGCATCTCGCAAGACATGTGTAGTATTGGTTTATTTTCACTGTGTTTATTTTTATCAACGTCTATTCATGGCAATGGAACTGGTGGCCAGATGGCCATTAATGATTATTCTTAAATGTCATGTAGATAAGCGATATATTATCAGACTCCCACTAGGTTCCTTATAGATAACATCTCTGATGCTTGGGTCACCATGGTAACAGTTGCTTACGTTGTTTTTTGGGAACTGAGAGTCGACTCATGTCCAGGTCAGGCTGGTTGAGACCACAAACCCATCAACTGGGTATGTGCAAATGCCCAATAGGTGACCCGTTGACGTCAGGGAGCCAAATACTCCACCCTCAGTCATGCTAATGCCGCCATTTTGTAAACATGCATCCTATGAAGCTGCATGGTTTGACTACGCTTGTGTAGATCATCAATTACCTCACTTCTCCTTGCCTCCAATCATCTATTCCCACCCTTTAGACCACCCTGCCTCTCTATCCCATAAATATCCCTAATCCCATTTTCAGGGAGGTGGATTTGAGACTTATTCTCCCATCTCCTCATTTGGCTGCCTTGAGAGAAAACCCTTTCTCTGCTGCAGACTTGTCATCTTGGTGATTAGCACAGCGAGCAGGGGACAAAACGAATCTGGTTCAGTAACAGCAATGAGGCTGATTTTCCGTCTGTTATGTAAGTTTTCCTTTCACATAAATGCATTAAGTTGCCAATGAGACAACTTAAAGAAAAAGATTAAATCGAAAATAATAGAGGTAGTGTGCTGATACGGCAAATGTGGTGAGAGTGGTATGTGAATGACTGGGTTTAAATGTGGGGAGTCCTGAGGTTCTGCCATGACCTTCTTCTTGGCTCTCTTCCCAGTTCCCTCTGCAGTCTTCCCGGTTCTTCCCAGTAAGCTTGTCCACTCTCAAGCCTTCTTAGAACCATTTATATGCTGATGACCCCGAAGCCTGCATCTCCAGGTCAGCTTTCTCCGTCCAGAGCGGCGAAATTAACCCCCTGCCATCCACGTTGACGACCCACAGGCACCTAAAATAGAATGTTTCCAAAAGTGAACTCCTGGTCACAACCCACCTCTTCTTTTTGTGTTCCCTTCTCAAGAAAAGCATCCTTACCGAGTCAGAGCTCTGTGAGTCCTCTCTTCCTGCCCCCACATCTGAACCATCTCCCACCCATCGATCCTACCCTCTAAATACCTTTTGAAACTGTCCACATGGCCTTCCTGCCTTGCCAGGCTCAGGCCCCCTCAACTCACACCTGGATATAACCTGGAGATAACAGACTGATGCTGGCCAGTCTGGAGGGATCTTCCTAAACGTCACCGCCACCCTGCCTGTCCACCACCCTTAGGATAAAGTTCAAAGTCCTCTGGGCAGCATAGGAGTCCCCACATGCTCAAGCCCCTGGTCCCTCTCCAGGCTCAGCTCTCATGCTCTTTTCCTTGAGCTGGATGCTCAGCTATCCCGAAATATAGCGAAATCTTCAGTTTGCTAAATGTGTGTGGCTCCTCTTCAACCTCGGGCCTTTGCCTCTGGCATTTCCTCTTCTTGAACATTCCATACCCAACTGAGTAACTCCCACTCGACCTACAGGACTCTATAGGGCCACTGGCTTCTGTGGAGCCACTTCAGTAACTTGCCGGGAGCCCATCCGTTGGCCCTCACCCACCCGTGTGGTCCAACAAGTTAAACATTCTTTAACAAAATAGAAAAAGAAGTCAATTTATGGGACACATGAATAAGAAGAAAATGAAAACCGCCCCCTTATCTCTCAGGCCCCATTTCCCCACGCCTGGCCCTGAGCAGAAGGTTTTAACGGATCCAACCATGTTTTTCCTTCAGGGTGGGTGTGGCTTCCATTGGACGACAGTTCCACTTAGCTACCCGCCCCCGACCCTGGGGGAGAGCTCGAGAAATGGGTTTGGGTCTTAAAAAGCCATCTTAAGCAGATGGCAGTAAATTCAACCCCATGGCCCCATATACAACCCTGGCTAACCCTCCCCCACCCCTGACAATCTCCTTCTGTTAGAACCTGACACTCTCTCGCTGGTGTTCTCTCCAAGCCAGGGTCTTAACCACTGTGTCATCATTTCTCACTCCTGTCCCCAAAGGAGACACCAGTGCACAGTGATTATATCTCAGGCTCTGGACTCAGACAGACACAGGGTCAAGTTTCAGCTCTGCCACTTACTATATGACCTTGAGCAAGCTGCATAAGGTGAGTGCCAAATGGCCTTATTGAGAGACATAAATGAGATAACGGGTGTGCCGCACTTAGCACAGAATCCGGTACATGGGAAGCAAACGCCAGCCATTATTATCACCGTGAACTTCTTAAGTTTTTATTTGAAAAATTATCACTACGGTAAAATTGACCTTTTTGGTGTACAATTCTTTGAATCTTAGCGCATGTATAGATGCATGTAACTGTCACCATAATCAGAATACACAACAGTTCCATTATCCCCCCAAAACTCCCCCCTGCTGTCCCTTTCTCTTTCTCCACTCATAACCCCTGACAACCATGACTCTCTTCTCCTTCCCTGGAGTTTTATCCTCAAAAATATCGTCTGAATGAAATCTTACAGTATAGGACGTTTTGAGACTGGTTTCCTTCACTCGGCGTGATGCCTCTGCGATTCTTCAAGTTGTTGCTTGTATCAATCTCTGCTTCCTTTTTATTGCCCAGGAATGTGCACATGCTGAAAACTGCTTTCCTTTTTTTCATCCCAACCAACATTCCAACTCAGATAAACACGAACAGACTTTACAAGGTCTTGGCCTAGAAGTCACTCTCCCTGGGGAAGCTGGTGGCCCCCACATTTCATCAGGCACTCTTCCTATCCACCCCTGATAAGCTCTCTTGAAAAGAAAGGTTCTGAGTCCAATTGTATGGTTTGAAGGAGAGAAAAACCTTTGGTCCCCTGAGTGGTAGCAAATGGAAGACACCAAAGTGCTGACAGATGGTGTCTGGGCAACATCACTCTGAGCCTGGATCCCCCTGTGCTCCATCCACGACCTACAATTGGCAGCCAGCTGGCCAGGCAGAGTCGGGCAGCCAGTTCTTCCATTCCAGCCACGTACGAATCATGGGGCAGAAGAGGCCGGCGCTCATGGGTGGGAAGAAGAATTTCAGAGAGTGAGGGGGCATTGAGCAGGAGAGAGAAGGCATTTGTGGCCCTGAATAACTTCTTTCTTTGCGCTCTTTTCTTCCTCCAGATTGGTTCGGAGGCACAGCCCAGCTGCTGCCTTGGCTTTTGCTCAAATTATCATCAACGGACATGTCCTTTCTTTGCACTGTTTGAGACAGATACGACACTGGCCTCCAAATTGTTCAGGGAACATCTTTTGTGCTTTTTGTCTGTCCTTCTGTTCATTCCGGGGTGTCCTAGGGCTGGGTCCTAGGACAACTGCTCACTTGAGAGAGAGAGCGGGACTGACCCTATATGCTTTCTAAGTGCAATGTCCGTGACCAGGCCTCAGGGTCTTTCCAACGCCTCCCAGACCCTCAGGGGACACGCTGAGGCAGTGGCACTGACACGTGGCCAACTTCTGTTGTCTGCTGGGGTGCTTGTGAGCTTTGGCTCAGGGAAAATAAGCTTGTTCTGGGTTGCAGGGCAAAGCTGGCTGTGGGGGAGGGCTCTGGCCAGCTGGTCTGCGTGTCCTGGCTGGTGCTTACATCAAGCTTTCATTTCCTCTGGAAACCCCACGCACTTGACCTCTGAGCCTACTGCAATATGTGTGTATCCTAATTTCCCTGGAGGCTTTGGTTCCAGCATTTTCCGAGCAGTGGGTCAACTTCAGTAAGAGCACACACAAAGTTAGAGCTTTCGGCCAGGGAGAGCAAAGTTTACAATTCTGACAAGGCTAACACGCAGAAACACAGAACACTGAGCCCAGGTGAGTGAGTTAGAAAATACAGGCCCTCATCCAGACTTGGCAACGTGGGAGAGTTGAGTGGCATCATGGGTTCTAATCCCAGGTCTGCCTATAGCCTGAAGACCTTGGCAGACCCTGGGCTGTGGCTTCCTGAGCTTAGGGACCTCTGAGTTCTGTTGTGTCACTTCCTAGATGCCCAGCTCTGTGCGAGCCTGTTAGAGACACAGAGGAAAAGAGGGGCGCCCTGCCGTGGGCATGTGGAGACAAGACCCACACAGCAGATGCGATGCAAGGGTGGACTAAGGAAGCCATGACTGGGGTGAGTAAACACTGTAGGACTCAAAGGGTGCAAGTAGGCATTTGAGGCGGACTTTCAGAGGAGTAGGAAGGGGGCCTTGGAGGCAGGGGAGATGGCGGAGGCAAAGGCACCTTGGGGGAGGGGTGTGGTTCATGCTGGGGCCGTAGGAGACACTACAGATGTCCCACCCAGATCCCCGTCACCAGCAGGCGCACCGTTCCCCAGCAGCTGTAAATGTTCATTGCTTCCAGCCCACAGCTATACACTTCTCTGGAGCATTGCCTTTGGCTGACATGAGTCACCTGGTCATTACACCCCCCAGGGAGTGACCTGCAGCCAATGACTGTGTGACACGGGCTTACAAACGCCCATCCCCTTGTGTCAAGGTGGAACAGCTCTGTGATGCTATTCACACTCCAGAGCTCCCATGAGATCAGGCTGAGGTCAGACTTGAGCTGAAAACAGCTCTGTCGGGTTTCTTCACCTGCCCTATCCTGTTTTCATCCTGAGAGTTGTCCCTCAGTATATCATTTGCCCACAAAAAAACTCTATCTCAGATTCTGCCTCAGAGGAACCCTACCCAACTAGGGCCAGCATAAGGCAGAGTTAAGAGGACCTTGGATGCTAGAACTTGGCGTTGTGGGCAGACCAGACAGCAGGAAACCTGGCTCCTTCAACCTGTTCCGATCTGTGTTGCTTACTTTTCAACTTCAGCAAGTCAAAGGGGCCCACTCCCCTTTTTCCAGCATGGGGCTTCTGGGTTCTAGCTCCACTCAGAAGAATTCCCAATGGATTGGCTCATGGGGCTGGTGGTGTTTGGATTCAGGTGAAGAACCGTGGCAGGTGTGAATCCTGCTGCCAGAAACTCCTCTGTTGGGGGATGGTCCGTCTGTCTAATCCCAGCCTAAGGGGGCGTGTCGGCCTCCTTGTTGGTGAAGGCGCTTAAAGGGACAGAGATGGTGGGATGGCTCTTTCCTCATGTGAGCAGCCCCTCAAGAGGCATATGAAGAGGAAGGGCTGACGGGAAGGAAAGGCCATCTCCCCCTTGCACATCCGCCTCTCTCTCTAAGCCATCTTCCTCCTCTCTCCATCTGATCCAAGTATCACCCACCAACTCGACAGATACTGACTGAATATCCACCACGGGCCAGGCCCTGTTCGAGACACTGGGACATGGCATCATCACCATGGTGAAGCCCCGCTCTCAGAGAGTTCACATTCTGGTCAGTATAAGAAAAAGAAAGAAAGAGAAGTAAGTCTATCGAACAGAAATAGTATTAAATACAGTCATGCGGCGCATAACGACTTTTCGGTCAATGACGGACCACACACACAATGGTGGTCCATAAGATTAGTACCGTCCAGCCTAGGTGTGTAGCGGACTAGGCCATCTAGGTTTGTGTAAGTACACTCTAGGATGTTCTCACAATGACGAAATTGCCCAACAACCCGTTTCTTAGAACATGTCCCTCTTAAGCGAAGTGTAAGTGTACTATCAAAAAAAAAAGTAATGGCTTAGAGAGAAACTGAGTCTTAGGGGGATGGGCCACTTTGGGAAGGGGTCAGGGAAGGCTGGCACTTGAGCTGAGCTGTCTGTGCTGAGAAGAGGCCATTCCAGCAAAGATTTGAGGGGAGAACATCCAGGCAGAGGGAAGAGCAAATACACAAGTCCTGTAGCGTGTTAAACATGCCGAACCAGGAGCACCAGAGAGATCTCTGGGGAATCCTGTGGGACTGTCTTCCCCTTCCTCTGGTTTCTTGTAGGGATGACAACAGAAGCAGGAAATCGTATATATCTGCATAGTTTATACACATTTACTTTGAGTGTCATTTTGACAGAGCAGAGTTCTGTGCCGGGGTAGCATCTCCTCTTCTACACCATAAGTGAGGTTTTCAAGAGTCACCCAAAGCTTTCAGAAGGACAGAGAGCAGCCTTGTGTTCTCTTCTTAGTGCCTCATGGAGCCAGATGTGCTGGTCACTCTCTGTACCGACTGCTGACTGCCACGTGGCGGGGATGGGCATGATGAAACGTCCTGTCTGGGTGCAAAGGCTTCAACTTACTTCTCTCTGGACACAGAAACATATTGAAAACTTACAAATCAAAACAGTTCTTTCAGCAAGGTAGGTCCAAAACACCTCTTAGAGCCAAGGGATCGGGGGCCTTGATCTCTTCTCTCAGGAGATGTGGTATGAGACAGGGATGTTGATTAACCTCCCAGCAGGACCCGAGCCAAGAGCCTCCCCCAGTAGCATCCTTACCCAGTGGCTCAGCTCAGCCCCAAAGCCAGCTTCCTTCTTCCACTGGCCTCTGAGCTGCCTGGTCACTGGCTTGGCTCACAACAGTTTATTGAAAAATGCCCAATGATCTCAATGGTAGGTCAGATGAGCTTAGGAACTTCAAGCCCCAGTGGCACCCTCTCGTTCCTCCAGCTTACATGCCTGAGTTAACTCCAAACACCAAGACTGTGAGATTCGATCTCACAGGCTTGGTTTTGTCTATGAAAATAGTCATAATAATTACGTGGACGGGGAGGGAGCATCATTCAGACCCCTCTCAAGTCTCAGGGTGATGTCTACTCTGGTTTCATCATTTTGTGGAGGTTTTTGATGCTAAAGAGGGTCCTTCAAAAGCCGTTCTCCACCAGCCGCCACAGGCAACACGAAGAGAGGCCCAGCCCCACATCAGAGAGATGCTTGTCCCTCTGTCCTCTGCACCAGCGCCACTCTGGCACGCAGGAGAGGAAGGCTGGTGAGGGACCAGGATGCGAGAGGAGGCTGGAAGGCATGCCACGTGGGACAAAGGCAAAGGAAGCTGAGGCTCAGCCTGAAGAGGATGGACAGAGTGGCATTCGGCGGGCGACACGACGGGGGGCACTCAGATGGCGTGGGTGTGACTCTCCTGGGTTCGGGGGATGGGCAGGGTCACTTCACTCTAAGAAGGAACAGCCCAGTTCTGCTGCAGCCCACCAGAGGACTGGGCTACCTCGGGTGGCAAGACCCCCACCCAACCCATGCTGAGCTCCTGATTCTCCTGGTCCAAGGGGGCAGTCCAGGAGAGCCGGCGAGGGTCACCAGCCTGGTCCTGGATCTGGACGAGGCCTGCACGCGGGACAGGATGGACTAGAAGCAGACAACCTGGCCAAATCCTCCCTTTGCACAGACCTGAGGGGTAGGACATGCTCCCTTAGGACCTCTGGTTTCCCATGAAAGTAAATCTCAACAAGAGGCGGGTGTAGGCAGCAGGGTCCATCCCTGCCACTGTTCTTTACCTGAACCAAAACATCTCCAACATTGAGAATCCTGGGCACCATGATTCCTAGGGTCACTTTAACTCTAAACAATGTCTGATTCTACGAAACTGGGGCTTCAAGGTCATCTTGGAGTGCTAAGGGTGGTACAGGGATCAGAGATGCTAAGCTATGGTTGGCGGTTTGGGGGTGGGGGCAGTGGTTGCAAAATCTAGGGTGTATGAATCATCATAATATTGGGGGGCACTTGACTATAAGTCAAATTACACAGAGTCTACACACCCGTGGATCCTCACAGTGATACCGTGAAGTGACTGGAGCAAGTATGACATCATGCAGGTGCCCAGAAAGGGGATAAGATGGGCCTCCACTTCCTGTGGCCCCACCCTGCTCTGGACCTTCAGGGCCTTTTAGGTGCCGGAGCGAAGTGGGAGCTGCGACCCTCCCAAAGGACTCCCTCCACACCCACAGCCCACGCTGGAGGCAGACCAATTCATTGAAAACCAAATCCCCAGAAATCAATTTACAGATTGATTTGCAAATTGAATTGACTTATTACCCATCCCCCCACCCATCCACTCATCTTATCAACATTTACATAACTTCCACTTCATGGCAAAATCAATTCCACAAATTCCCCCTAGAGCTCCCAAACTGAAAATGATCTCTCCCCCTCTGAATTTCAAGCCCGTCTTTCAGAAAGTATTTTTTGTTGCTTTGCTTGTCTGTTTAAAAAATGATACCTTGATGTATCATTAAAGGTGTGTCCCAGCCATTCCTCTACTTCCGTCCTCACCTCCTCCTCGAACTTGCAACCAGTAGAGTTTCGACAAGAGACACTGATTTACTAAAGCAGATGCGTTGACCACTGCTCAGAAAACAAGACCCATGCCTCTTTTTATGATGCTTTTCGCTCTCAGAGCTTCTGCTCTCATCTCCGCCAAAAGAAGTAAGAACACCGTATCGACTCTTTTCCTCAACAGCATAGAGTATGGTATTCGCTATGAAGCAGAAGTTAAGTAAATATTGATAAGATGAGTGGGTGGGTGATAAATGGTTTTCTGTCTTTTGCATGAAGAAATGGCCCTTCAAGGGCCACCATTAGCCAAGCATGCGATTCTTCCTCAGCCCTAGCACGGGTTGTGAGCATAGAATGTTTGCTCCCACCCATCCTTCCTCAGGGACAGAATAGGGGTGCCCAGCTGCCAGAGAGCCCTGTCTCGTGAAGGTGACGCTCTAGAAACCCCTTTTTTCCTGCAGAGTGTGGGTTAGTATGAATTTGGCTCCCATAGATCTCGTTCTCAAGAGCATTTGCCTCCAAAGCTTGACCTCTGAGCCTGGAGCAAAGGGCTTTGTTGTCAAGTAGGAGCTTTTCCCCAAGGATAACCTTGGCGAGGAGGGTCCTGAGCAGTGGTGACTGAAATGAAGTGATTTCTCTGGAGGACAGAGTACAAAATCCAGAATTAGCCCCCATTGCCTAAAGAAAGCTTGTGTGATGATAAAGGCAGCATCGCAAATCATGGAGAAAGAATGTATGATTTGATAGTTGGTGTTAGGATAACGGGAGAGCCCTGTGGTATTAGAGGCAATTGGAGGCGTTTTGCTCATACACTAGGATACATTCCAAAGAGATTGGAGATTTAAGTTTAAAAATGAAACCATCCAAGTACTAAAAGGAAACAGGCAAATTCTTCTTTTTTGAAGAAGAAGATTAGCCCTGAGCCAACTACTGCCAGTCTTCCTCTTTTTTTTTTGCCGAGGAAGCCTGGCCATGAGCTAACATCTGGGCCCATCTTCCTCTACTTTATATGTGGGACGCCTGCCACAGCATGGCTTTTGCCAAGCAGTGCCATGTCTGCACCTGGGATCCGAACCGGCGAACCCTGGGCCGCCGAGAAGCGGAACGTGCGAACTTAACTGCTGCGCCACCAGGCCGGCCCCCAAATCCTTCTACAATTTTGGAGTGGGGAAAGCTTTTCTAATTCTACCTCAACATCCAGAAAGTTAATAAGTTTCAAGGGACTGAAGTTTTGTATGGCAAAATAATAAAATTTAATTTAAAAATATAAATAAGTAAAATGAAAAAGACAATGACAGGCTGGTCAAAAAAGATTCACAATCTTACATCACATAGGGTTAATATTCTTAGACTATAAAGAGATTCTAATGTAAGTTAAAAGGCCAAGAACCTACCAGAAGAATGCACTAAATGTAGGAACAGTTTACAGAAAAAGAAAGGCAAATGTTTCAAAACAAAAGAAGTGGCCGGCCCCGTGGCCGAGTGGTTAAGTTCACACGCTCTGCTTCAGTGGCCCAGGGTTTCACCAGTTCGGACCCTGGGCGCAGACCTGGCACCACTCATCAGGCCATGCTGAGGGGGCATCCCACATGCCACAACTAGAAGGTCCCACAACTAAAAATATACAACTATGTACTGGGGAACTTTGCAGAGAAGAAGAAGAAAAAAAAGATTGCCAACAGATGTTAGCTCAGGTGCCAATCTTTAAAAAGAAAAAAGAAAAGATGTTCAACATTGCTTATAGTTAAAGAAACGCAAATTGACCCAAAGAACTATTTCTTGCTGAGAAGATTGGCCAAAATCCACACTTAACAAAGTACTCTCTTGTCCAGGCTCTGAGAAAACAGACATTCTTACACTCTGCTGGTGGGAATGTGAAACAGGACGGTTCCTATGGAAGGGAATTTGGCAAAACCTAACAAAACTCTGTGTGAATTTGCCCTTTGACCCTGCAATCCCACTTCTAGGAATCTGTCCTAGAGAGACACTGCAAACCTTGTGAAAAAACCCAGGGAGGGGCCAGCCCTGTGGCGCAGAGGTTAAAGTGCGCACGTTCCGCTTCTTGGCGGCCTGGGGTGCGACGGTTAGGATCCCGGGTGCGGACGTGGCACTGCTTGGCAAAAGCCATGCTGTGGTAGGTGTCCCATGTATAAAGTAGAGGAAGATAGACATGGATGTTAGCTCAGGGCCAGTCTTCCTCAGCAAAAAGAAGAGGATTGGCAGTAGTTAGCTCAGGACTAATCTTCCTCAAAAAGAAAAAAAAAAGACCCAGGGACCAGGCTATTTATTGCAGCTCTATTTGTAACAGCCAACCTAGAAAAAGGCTGAATGCCCACCAATAAGGCCCAGCAGAATAAACAATAGTACGGCCACACAATGGAATACTTTGCAGCCATAAAAAGAATGAGGAAGTCTCCTCAGAAACTTAAAAATAAAATTACCCTAGGATCCAGCAATCCCACTTCTGGGTGTATACTAAAAAGGATTGAAAGCAGGATCTCAAAGAAATATCTGCACTCCACGCATTATTCACAATAGCCAAAAGGTGGAAGTAACCTAAGTGTCCATCTAGAGAGGAATAGATAAAGAAAATGCGGTCTGTGCATACAATGGAATAATATTCAGCCTTTAAAAAGGAGGAAATCCTCCCAAATGCTGCAACATGGATGACATGTCTGAAGGACATTATGCTAAGTGAAATGAGCCAATCATGAAAAGACAAACAGTGCTTGGTTCCACTCATATGAGGTATCTAAAGCGATCAAATTCATGGAATCAGAAAGGAGAATGGTGGTTACCAGGGGCTGCAGAGAGGGGGAAAGAGGGATTTGTTCAATGGGTACAAAGTTTCAGTCACACCAGATGAAAAAGTTCTTGAGATCTGTCATACAACATGCATAGAGTTAATGCTGTAATGTACACTTAAAAATTAAGAGGGTAAGAGCCAGCCCTGATGACCTCATGATTAAAGCTCTGTGCTGTCCGCTTCAGCGGCCCAGGTTCACTTCCAGGTCACGGAACCACACCACCTATCTGTCAGTAGCCATGCTGTGGTGGTGGCTCTCGTAGAAGAACTAGGAGGACTTACGACTAGGATATACGGCCATGCACTGAGGCTTTGGCAAGGAAAACAAATTCATTTCTCTGTTCCCAATAGCTGGAAGCAGAATTTAAAAAAAAAAAAAAAAATGAAGACTAAAAAAAAATTAAGAGAGTAAATTCTTGTTATGTATTTTTTACCGTGATAAAAAAATAAATAAGGGACTGGCCCTGTGGCATAGTGGTTAAATTCGCTCTCTCCACTTTGGTGGCCCGGGGTTCGCAGGTTCGGATCCCAGGCGTGGACCTAGCACCACTTATGAAGCCACGCTGTGACAGGTGTCCCACATATAAAGTAGAGGAAGATGGGCATGGATGTTAGCTCAGGGCCAGTCTTCCTCAGCAAAAAGAGGAGGGTTGGCAGCAGATGTTAACTCAGGGCTAATGTTCCTCAATAAATAAATAAATTAATTAATTAATTCTTGTGCTAGAGAGGCTGATCCTTAGCCATGGGCAGTTACCGTACCCCTGCCCACACTAACCAGCCCAGGAGAAGAGGCCTGGCCGGCTGAGCACAGGCTTGGTCCCACCCTGTCCCGCCCCAAGCCAGGCCTGGAGCCCTCGGCAGCCCGATGCGGATGCTCAGTGAAAGCAGCCGTGGGTAGATCCAAGAAAGAAGAGAGTCACCACACTGGGGCTAAGGGAGGCGCCTGCAGCCGGGCCCTTTGACTTCTGCGTCCCCCAGGCCTCTCCCCAGTCACTGCTGAATGGACTTGGTTTACAAAGGAACTGACCTTCGTGGGCAAGCAGCCCTTCCACTGGTTGCCTCTCCCATGGCTCCCCGGCTCCCAGCCTGTTCTGAATCCCTCTGCTCTTACCTCACGTGTCTGCTGGTTCCAAGTCCATCTTCCCAGACCACTGTGAGCTCAGAAGTGCTGGCTCAGCAAGCTCCTCATCTTCAGCACCCGGCAGGAGTTTGGCCAAGGGTGGGCGTCAACTAGTGTCTGTTACATGGATCCCAAAGGAATTGGGTTTACTTGGGTGTACAGCAGGGCTCAGTTAATCCTCTCTGCTCTTCCAGCTGGAAGGCATGCTCCTAAGGGAAGAGACGCAAGCATCCTTATCGCCAATTGACGGCTGACCACACGGAGGCCCAGAGAGGTTGGCGACTTGCCCAAGGTCACTCAGCTAATCAGCAGCAGAGCTGGGACGTGCTTCTGCGGGTCTGACTCCAGGCCTAGTGTTCTTTTAGGCACACACCTACACACAAATCGCCACAAATCACCCTCACTGGCCTCAATGAGGCTAGTTCTGCATTATGTACAACAGGTCCAGGCCTAGTGCCCATGAGCTTTGCAAGGGCCCGAGAAAGTGTATTGGCTCCTAAATTCAAAAAGAAAACAGCAAAAATCAATTAAAGTAAATGTTTACAAACTGTAACACTGTCACCTGCTCAACTGTGATTGCGCTAAATTATTTTTTGATTACGTTGAATGCGGGATGTAGGCACGTTTTAAAGGTATTTGCTGTGACATGCAGGGGGGCCTCCAAAAGCTGAGCACTGGGCCCCTCATAGGTCAAACAGACCCATGTATGTTAGTGAACTCTGAGGGCACAGGGCTGGCGAGGTCCTGCCACCAAGATAATTGTATTATTTGGTAAAATCAGATACCAGCAAGTCAGGGGGTCTAGCATTACCCCAGAAGAAGGCACAGATGCAAACTGCAAACTGCAAACCCTAGATGCTGCTGGAAGATAGCCTGAAGATGAAGCTCCATGGATGGAAGCAGATCCAAGAAAGAATCACAGAGAAATGGGACCACAGCCTTGATGGAACCGTGCCTGAAGCCCATCTCCTATTGATTTCTCAGCTACAAGAGCCAATAAGTCCTCTTAGTTGCTAAGCCACTGTGGGTTGGCTTTTGCTGCTTGAAACCAAAATCCTCCTGACTGATGCATACCTCCCAGCTCTCTCATGCAGCCGCCTCGGGTGCCACCTCAGAAACCACTGCTCTCCAGTGTGATTTTTCAGCGGAGGACTTGCACAAGGGTTGATCAAGAGGCAACTGCTCTCATGCCCTCCGATCTTACCCTAACAGTGTCAAGAGCCAATTTGAAATCCGGGAACTTTTCAGAAACATCCCCCTCCGTAGATGTGGCAGAGTAACAGGAGCCCAGGAAGCTGGCCTTGGGGCGGGAGTATTTGTGCTGCTGCATCTGGCAGTTTTCTTGTTCCCTCTGATGCCTCCATGCCCTCCTAGGGATAACCTGGTAAACAGACAGAATTCCCAGACTCCATTCACCCATTCCGTAAGCATTTACTAAACCCCTGTGCAGGCCACCCCACGTTGGGTCCTGGGCAAACAGCGGAGTGATGAGCCAAGGCCAAGCTGAAGGAGAGCGATGAGTGACGGGACAGGGGGCGGGGAGCAGGAGCTGTTAGGAGGGTGGGCTCTGCATCGGACTGTGGGTATCCTTGGGCAAGTTTACTTTGGAGTCCTATGCCTCGGCTTCCTCATCTGTCATATGGTGTGTTCGGCATCACAGGAAGTATTCACTTTTATTCTTAAGCCTTAATTTTTTTAAAAAAGATTTTATTTTTCCTTTTTCTCCCCAAAGCCCCCCGGTACATAGTTGTGTACTTTTTTTTTTAGTTGTGGGTCCTTCTAGTTGTGGCATGCAGGATGCCGCCTCAGCACGGCCTGATGAGCGGTGCCGTGTCCACGCCCAGGATCCAAATTGGCGAAACCTTGGGCCGCCTAAGTGGAGAACGCGAACTTAACCACCTGGCCAGGGGGCCAGCCCCAAGCCTTAATTTTTACTATTATTGGATTTTTTTTTAAGAAAAGGGACTGAGTGTAACCTGCCCAGCTGGATGGAACTTGGGCCTGAGGACCCGTTACCCTGGAATATAGCAGTTTTTGGCTAAAGCCTGACTAAGCTGGTTGGGCTTAAGGCAAACTCCAGAGACCAATTCCAACACAGGGGTTTTTTTTGCTGAGGAAGATTGGCCCTGAACTAACATCTATTGCTAATCTTCTTCTTTTTGTTTTTGGGGGTTTTTTTCCCCAAAGCCCCAGTACATAGTTGTATATCCTAGTTCTCAACGTGGGATGCTGCCACAGCATGGCTTGATGAGCAGCGCATAGGTCCACACCCAGGATCCAAATCGGCGAACCCTGGGCCACCCAAGTGGAGCATGCAAACTAAACTGCTCAGCCACAGGGCCCCCCAATTCTGACTTTTGAGGTTCCTATTTGGGGACCCTAAGAAGAAACCACAGGAGGGGCCCTCCCATACCCATAGGTAAATGCAGAGAACCATATCTCAAGGAATGAAGGACCCTCTGGGGCAAGGATTCCTCCTTTTCGCAACTACTCAGTTACATCCAACCCGATATATCCAACCCGAGTTTTCTTGGAGGTCCTACTGTGTGCCAGGGCACAGGCCTGTGTGCCAGGAGCAGAGATGAAAACAAGGTTCCTGCGTCCATTGAGCCCTCCGTCTCCCCGTGGCAAGAGGAACGACGCCAAGGGCACTAGCACCTACTGTCACTTAAAACAGACCGAAGGGACCAATGTTGGAGGAAGAAAGAAATTAGCTCTGAATCCTGGAAGGCTCCTCGGCAGAGGAAGGATTTGGCCTGGAGCTTGCAGGAAGGGTAGGTCTTTGATAGGTAGAAGGGGACAGCTATGGGCAGGAAAGACGTAAGCAAAGGGAGAGAGCTGGGATCCACACAGGACCTGTGGGGCACCGAGCAACTTTGACGGCCCCTTGACAGTTTCCCGAAGTGGTTTGATTCCAGCTCCCGTTTCCCTCTGGCGCCTGGTTAGAAACCCAGGACATCTGAGATTTCTCCTGATCAGTTACTGGCAGAGCATCATCAGGCCCCACTCACAGTTGCTGATTGCTGCTTGCTGGCCCCGCGGCCCCACTGAGGGGGTGACGTCTGCACCCAGTGCAGCCTCTGCAGCAAGTGGGTAAGGCAGGCACGGTGGTTATTAAAGACATTCTCAGGGAATGCGTATCAGACGTGGCTGGGAGCGCCTGAGGGCAGACACAGAGTCTTACTCATCACGGAATCTCCGGCCCGGCCCGGTGTCGAAGGAATAACTTAATTGTTTAATCATCCCTTCCAGTCCTTCTCTACATATGCAAGGCAAGTTGTATGCGTGTGTGCTAAATTTTTCACAAATGCTGTTTTTATCATTGACACTTTTTTCTTACCTCTCCTTTCTCCTCCTCTCTCCCTTTCTCTGCGACCTACACCCCCTCTGCCTTGCCTAGGAATCTAATGACAACTGCTTAGCATATATCACCCCCTGCTCCCCATTATACTTATTCATGCTCACATAACCACAGGTAAATGGTGTCATTGGAATTTAATCCCATGAAGCGAAGGAACATAAAGAAAGGGCGCTGGCTTGGGGGTCAGAAGGCCGAGGGTCTGGACCTGGGCTGGGCCACTTTCTGCCTAACCCTGAGTCAGTCCCCTCCCCACTCTGGGCCTCAGTCTCTTCATCGGGCTCAGAGCCTGGCACAAAGCTGGCATTTTAAAATGTTAGCTGAGTGACTGAATGAGAGTATTAGATTAGATAGTCTCAAAGGCATCTTCTTGGCTTCAAAATTCTGTGACCCATGAAGGAATTAGTTGCCATTTAGATGATTTAAAAGATAAGTTGGATGAAAACTTTGTTGCAAGTGACAGAAAACATGGGTTACCCCTGAATCTGGGGATGCAGGCCATTCTAATCATAGCACATAGGGGAGGAGGTGGTTCCCCAGAGGCAAATCTGGAACTAGTATCCAGGAGGGGAGTGAATGATGGGAAGCAGGTGTGGATCTCGGAGGACTCTGGCCGAGCCAGACAAACTTGCTCACCCGCACTGCGTCCTTATGACCTTCACTGGGGACAAGAAGGTCCCTTGGCTGCTCACTCCAGCTGCCTCATTCTGCTGCCTTCCAGCTTGGTCAGCCCTAGGCTGCCCTTCATTCCCACCTCCCGGGCTGCCGACCTCTCAGATTCCTAACGGGCTTTCTCGTCTTGTCCTCCACCTCCCCATGCCCTACAAGAGAGGCTGGGATCCCCTTCCCCAGCCTGAAGATCAAGCTTCTCCCTCAACTTCTCAGCAGCCAACAGCAGACAAGGGACCGTGCTTACAAGCCTCCCCCAGGTGTAGGCAAACTGAGGGTCCACACCCAGGAAGGCCTAGGCAGACACAGTCTCCATTTCCACGAGGAGGCACCCCCAGCCCCTGGCTGCCGGCCCCTGCCACAGCGAGAGCTGCTGGCTGTTGCTCCCCACGCGCCACCTTTGCTGAGCCCGGCCTCTCCAGATTTGGCCAAGGTCGGCATGGCTGAGGTGGGAGTGGGTGATGTGGGCATGCCACGTGGCTGGGTACCAGGTCATGGGGTGCAGCACGAGCTGTGGCGATGAGGGCATGGAAAGTGAGGGGGCACCCCGGGTAGCCTGGGGGAGGGCTGGCTCCAGATACTGTAAATAAATACAGGAATCAAAGTTCAGTAAGGCCAGGTGGCCTCTTCAAAGCATCTAGAATGTGGGCAGATAACCAGCGGGTCATTTGGAAGGACACAGCAGGAGACCATCAAAGGCAAGATGCTGGGCCTCCAGGGGCCTACAGTCTGAAGGGAGAGACCAGATGTCCCACTGGGCACGATGACCCCAGAGGAGAGCTCCAGGCCTGCGAACTGCTAGGACTGGAATGGCCCCCAGGCCGTGCTGGGAGCCAGCGACACAGCACAAGATAGAGCTCAAAGTCCAGTGGGAAGGCTGACAAGCAAACAACAGCCCGGGCCCCTGGGACGAGGACTCTGGCAGAGGTGTGGTGTGCAGGCTCTCCCGGCAGGAACTCCCTCAGAGGCAGGGCCAACCTGCAAAACAGGAACCAGTTTAAGAGGCAAAGCATTTATTTGGGATCAAAGAATTGCAATCTGGGGAGCACAGATTCAGGTGGAAACCTAAATAGTGTCCCGATTACAGGAGAAGGGCTTAGGGTTTTTATGGGGCAAAGGGAGGATAAGGTGAGTTGTATTAAAGAAGAGTTCATTCGTGCTGGGTGAGGTCAAGCTAGGTTTGCGCTTCACAGATTGGCCTGAGGTTCCATCATCAGGCAAAAGGCTAGACTTGTACTTCATTAGTTGGTTAGCAATTTGGTCACCAGCAAAGTTCAGGTCCATCAGTCCTTATGGCCAGAACATTCTTTTTTTTTTTTTGAGGAAGATTAGCCCGGAGCTAACTATTGCCAATCCTCCTCTTTTTTTTTTGCTGAGGAAGATTGGCCCTGAGCTAACATCCATGCCCATCTTCCTCTGCTTTATATATGGGACGCCTACCACAGCATGGCTTTTTGTCAAGCGGTGCCATGTCCGCACCCGGGATCCGAACTGGTAAATCCCAGGCTGCCGAGAAGCGTTAACGTGCGAACTTAACCGCTGTGCCACTGGGCCAGCCCCTAGACAGGGCATTCTTGTCCTTACTGACTTCTTGGAATATGGTCCAGTTTGGAAGATAATGAATGCAAGATGTGCAACGCAATTCCTCCGAATGGCCGCTGGTTCTATTTGAATATGGCTCCACTCGTGTCATCCTTCACAGCAGTAAGGTCTGAGTTGCCTGAAAGCAGTGAGATTCCCATTCTCTTATCCTCTAACATCCAAGGTCCTGGCTTTTGACCTTAACGTCCTGGAAAAGAGGGATCCTGAGTCCCCAGACTTTGAGTCCACATTGCCGCGTGGGTTTTCAAGAAACGCCTTCAAGATGAGCTCTCTGAATCATGGTTGCTCCATCCAGAAATACCCGAATCCAATCCAGCATTGGTTTTTCCAGTTCCTAAATTTCTGAACTCTAATTTCCTGCACACTTTGCTTTATTGAACTTCTGGGGGAACCCCAGACTTTCAAAACATCAACTGTTCAGTTAAAACATCACCAGACCCATTCTCTCCCAATCCTCATCTCATTTCCAGCCCTGGGATTTTTCTGCACTGTAATGAGCTTTGCGTGAACAATTTGGGGCTCTGCTTTTTTTCAGATAACATCATTTCATATACACATTCTAGCAATGAATTTATCGTTTTTAACAACCACAGCATATACTCCCATGTGCCCTGTCCTACATTTTCAGGTTTTTTGTTTTGTTTTTTTCCTTGAGGAAGATTCGCCAATCTAACATCTGCGCCAGTCTTCTTCTATTTTGTATGTAGGCTACTGCCACAACATGGCTGCCACCGAGTGGTGTAGGTCCGCGCCCGGAGCCAAACCTCAGGCCGCTGAAGTGGAGCACGCTGAACTTAACCACTAGGCCACGGGGCCGACCCCCATCTTCAGTTTGTGACTTATGGCCTTAGGGAAGTCCTGCCTTCTATGGGCCTCTCACCTCTTTATCTGTAAAACACGGTGATTTGGAAATTCTAAGGTCCTTTCCCAGCCTTAACATTCCGAGTGTCTGTGATTTCCCAGCTGTGGAATCCTAAATTGTAACCCTACCGTTACAATCCCCAGGAGAGAAAGAGAGACCTGACATCTGTTGAGAATTCACTAAGAGGTGGGAAAGCACTGAGGAAGAGAGGGGGAAGAGCGGCACCCCATTTTCTAACAAAAGCACAGTCTGGCCTGGCTGGGTGACATATACCCCTTTGTTCCTGGTCCAGCCTGGGCCGCCAGCCACATTAGGAAACGCGGAGCACTCTTCCTTCCTCACCCTATAGTGAAACCACAGCCCTCCAAGCCTTCCAGCCTTCCCCTCCCCTGGGTGACACAGCACTTTTGGAGCCCCAGCCCAACCCCTCCAGGCCAGCAGAATGCTGAGTCACGGTGGGGCAGCAGCTCTCCCGCCAACCCCACCTCTGGCCCCTCCGGCTCCAGGATGAGCCAGTCAGAAACATCCCGCCTGGCTCTTCTCTTCCCTGCAGCTCCTCCCGCCGCCTGCTGAGGTGGCTGTCCTGGGAGGCCAGCCAAACTCCCTGCCTCCTCAAAGTCACGAGGAGGAGCTGGAGGGCAGGGGGGCCCGAATCATGGTCAACAAAGGTCCAAAGATCAGGCAATAGCTTCGGAAGAATCTAGAGGCTTGGAGATGGCAGTTCTGACACCCAGGCTTCCCAGGTGGGGAACGGACCCAAGCAAACACACACACACACCCCCAAGCACAAGACTTCTCTTTCATTCTTCCCAGCCAGTCTTCCCCAGACACCTTCTACGGCCCAAGCTGTCCCTCAGATTTGCCAGGTTGGTCACTGCAGCTGCCTGTGTGCTTACCCAAGCTCGGAGTCAATATTGATTCATGAAACCTACTTTCTGCAACAGACCAAGCTTCTTCAGGTGGGTCCAACTTCCTGCTGGCTCTATCCTCCTGCATGTCCCGGAGGCAAAGTCCAAGTGCAAAAGCAAGCTGGCCTTCCCCAACCGCCTCCCCGACAGACTGTGTTTCCTCCTGTGCTCCCATTCTCAGGGAGCGGCAGCAGCAACCCAGCCACCCAGGCCAGAAAGCTGGGGGGCTCCTTTGCCCACCTCCCACCCCCCACCTCCACCTCCGACGTTCTTCAACCAGCCCCCTCATCCTGTCTGTTCTGTCTTCTCTTTCTCTCTCAAATCTGCTTTCTGAGAACTACTTGCCTCCCAATTGGTACCTGGTCATCTTGCCCGACTAATTCACCCTCCACCTTCAGTCATGCATCCATCTCTTCGCTCAACAAATACAGAGCACCAAGTAACAAGCATCCTGCAAAATGCCGGAAGTGCAGGAGGAAGAAGATAGAAACAAGGCCTGCCCTCCAGGAGCTTACAGTATACAGTAGCAGGGAAGACTATCAAAAAGTGATTTATGTCTGGATAACATATAATTATACGTACAAATATATGTCATATAGGATGGTTACTAATCTTCACTTCTTAACGAGCTACAAGTATCAACTCAGCTTGTCATTCATATTTTAACTTTGTTCATAGCATCTTTTGTCTTACAGCTTTTCTGGGGTTTTGTTGTATGATTTTATTTATATGAAATTCTAGAACACGCGAAGTTAATTACTCAACGTTGAAAAATATCAGAAGAGTGGTCGTCTTGAGGGGTATGGGGAAAATCTACCAGAATGGGATACAAAGGAACTTTCTAGCATAAAGGAAATGTTCTGTATCTTATTTCAGCTGTATTCCAGTGTCAGAACTCATTAAACACCTAATAGTCTGTGCGTTTTATTGTACGTCAATCATACCTTAATTTTAAAAAATTAAATCACTCATTTTTGCCAAGAAAAGGACAATTTTGTTGGCTTTTTACCTACTTGATTCCAGTCAGTTCCATATTCCAACAACGCTACCCACAATTTTTTTTCTAGATATGCCTCTCTCAAAGCCTGAACTATATGTGTTTTGAGCTTATCAAGCTCGTGTGGGACCACGCCCTTTGTTCTTTTCCCTGAGAGCTTTGTCCAACTGAAAGGGCTTACTAGGAACTGCCTTATCCATTCACACATTTTAACCAACTATGCAACAGCCATGCCCTTGATCTGGTCATTGTCCTGAGGATTCGTCTTAATCAGCCTTTGTTACTCAAAGTATTTCCCGACTTTATTTTTTACTGGTTGAAAAAGACAGAGTTCTAACTTCAACACTCCAAGTCTCAGAAATTTTGGATTCTCTATTTTCCTCGTCATTCCCGCTTGTAAATAGGCCACTTCTGGTCTAAATTCATCTCCGTCCGGTGATCACATGTAGCTGATAACTAAGGCACTCTAGTCAGATTCTTTTCTGCCATCTTGCGAAGTTTTGGAGCTCTTTCAGGAACTGGAGTGTCATTGACTTTCTCCTCTTTGGCAGATTCTTTATTTTCTGAAGACTGTGGCTTTTTTCTTTGGGGGTTCTACAGATGATCCTTCTTCCCCCCCCATCCTCTCTGTGGAGGCCGGGGTCCCCCTCTAGCTCCCACCCTCCAAGTCACCAAACCCCTCAGACTCCCAGCTTTTCATCTTTAAGGACAGTCATCTCTCATAGCCAGGACCCTTGCGGACACCAAAATCTACAGATGCTCAAGTCCCTTATATACAGTGGTATTTGCATGTAACCTACAAACATCCTCCCGTATCCTTTAAACCATCTCTAGATCACTTATAATACCTAATCCAATGTGAATGCTACGTAAATAGTTGTTATATTGTAACGTTTAGGGAATAATGACAAGGAAAAAAGTCTGTCCACGTTCAGGACAGACACAGCCATCGTAGGCTTTTTGATCCGCAGTTGGTTGCGTCAGCAGACGCGGACCTAGAGGGCCAACTGTAGTCAAATCTTCCAACTCTCCTTTTATGGCTTTCAACAGCCTCAGAAAAACACTTCCTACTCCAAAATTCTAAATGATAATCTTCTATATATTCTTCTAGTAACTTCATAGGTTTTTTTTTTTTAAGATCTTTAAGCCTCTATCTGGAAAGTATTTTGAAAATACAGAGTGAATCACTGTCTTCCACATGACTATCAACTGTTTCAGCAGCATCTGCTGAACCCATTTTTTCTCTCCTAATTTCAAATATCACTTTAGCGCCTACCAAATTCCCATACATAGGTGGGTAGGACTGTTTAGTTACATTGTTCCAACCATTAATTCCTGTGCCAGTACCAACCGCTTATGGTATTTTATAGCACTTTTTTTTTTTAATATCAGAGAGGGCAAATGTACCCTCGTAACCTTTTTCCCCCAAATACTTACCAGATATTCTATACACTCTTCCAAATGGACTTTAGAATCATTACGCCAAGTTCCAAAAGACCACTGCATTTTACAGAAATTCCATTGAACGTATAGGTTTATTTGGGAAGAATTAACATCTTTACAAAACTAAAGTTGGCTACCCAGAAACATGGTACCTCTTCACTTATACAAGTTTTCTTTTCTGTCCCGCAGTAAACATTTAGAGTTTTCTTCATACATTTCTTGTTAGCTTTATTCCTCGGTGCCGCAAACTTTTGCTGCCAATGTAAACCAAAAGAAATTTCTTTTCTTTCATTACATTTTCTAACTGGAAGTGGCTGTTATATAGAAAAGCTTTGCGACTTTGCTGTACTCTTATCCTTAATAGTTTTTCTGTTGATTCAGCATAAGGTTTCGAAAAATAAAACTAACGTGGTATCTCCCTGGCTAGAAATCCCTTCGTGTCTCCATATCATCCAGGATAAAATTTAATCCCCTTTTACGGCACACAACCTTCCTGACCTTGCCCTATACAACCCTTCTGGCATTTTCCAACGTGGACTCTATGTTCTGGGCCAACACACTTTCTTAAGGTACTTTGGACAGGCTGTGCTTTTCCACACCTTTGCAAATGCTGTTCTCCAGGCTTGGAATTCCCTCTCCCATCTCCTTCCTCCACTCACCTTCCTTTTAACTTTGCCAAACTTAAGTGTCCCTTTCATATGGAGGGCTTCCCTGACCTCCTATCCCAGACTGGGTAAGGCCCCCCCTTGTCTGGACTCTCCCGGCATCCTTCTGCTTCCTTTATGATAGCTCTAGCCCATTAAATTTTTTAAATTAAAAAAAAAAATTAATGTCCTGAAAGTATCCTATGTTCATTTTGAAATGAATCCCGTAAAGACCCAAGAAAGAGAAATCGCCATAATTCCATCAGCCACTTGTTTTAATATTGTAGCAAAGCTCCTTCCTCCTTGAAGGTTTGGAAGTCCAGCTTCCAGGGGGCACGTTTGTGAACATTTTGAAAAGGGCCTTGGGTAGGTCCCCCACCCACATGTTGATGGACCTGGCTAAGGACAGGGGACCTCGAAGCCAGCAGACTGGACGGCAGGTGCTCGGGCCTGGCTCCAGTTCTGCCACCCACGAATTCACACCCTCCGTGCCTGGGACACAGCTGCGAGCCACACGCAGTGGCCCTGCCCCTTCAGGGTCCCTGGCGCCCGAACGCGTGTTCAGCCCCAGCGGCTTCGGTCCAAGGGCAGCCCTGGGGGGTGGCTCCCCGGAGGGGCTCCTCGGCTGGAGGCTCCTGTGACTGGGGCGAATAAAAGAGGCTGTTTCAAAATGGCCTCACTGACATCTTGATCTCCAGATCCAAGGGGCTTCTCCTTTCTTCTCTAACGCCCATCTCTGTCTGAGTTTTAAGCGCCACCGGCGATTTTCTCAGGATCCCGCGGCTCACCCCCAGGACCCCCTCGGGGCAGGCGGCCTCCGAGCCTCCCGAGTCTCTAGGGAAACAAGGCCCGCCCAGCCTTTGTTGTATAAACTGCACACGGAGCCATCTTTGCTTTCTGCAAAAGGCGGCCCGGGGGCCCGGGGTCGGGAGGGCGGGGGCCGATCGAGGGCAGTGGGCTCCACCCCGCCCCCACTTGCTCCTCGTAGACTTGGAGGAAGAGAAAGTGAACCCCGACCCACTCGGCCTCGTAGGACCCACGTCTCCACCTTCCCAGTTCCCCATCTGCATCACGAGGCAGTCACCTGGGGGTGTGGTGACTGCTCTGATTTTGAACGTGCCCTTGGCCAAGAGTCTCGGGGTGCCCGTTTGCGCCCCCCGTGCCCAGAGGCGGTTTCCCGTCGGTTCCACGACCCAGGACGCCCCTAGGGTCAGGGCTCCGAGCTGGGCCTCCCGCCCCTCCCCAGCCCTTCCCTCCAGCCCCACCCAACGGGCCACAGCTCACAGATCCTTCCCCGGGCCCCCTGCTCGGGGACCGCTCCGCAGCCCCAAGACCGCCCCGCCCGCCCCTCCCCCAGCGCCCGGCGGGGCGGGGCCGCGCGCCCCCGGAAGGGGCGGGGCCTGGCGCGCGGGCGGGCGGCGTGATTGGCCGGGGCGGGCCTGACGCCGGCTCCCGCTATAAAAGCCCGGCGGGCGGCGGCCTGCGCCACAGTCTTCGTCGGAGTTGCCGAGGTTTCCTGCTTCAACAGTGCTTGAACGGAACCCGGCGCTCGCTCCCCGCCCCGGCCGGCCACCCAGAGTCAGCCCTCCTCCACCTCCTCACAGCGCCCTCGGCCCGCCGCAAGGCTCCCGCCGCCGCTCCAGCGCCGCCCCGCCGCCGCCGCCCTCTCCTCTCCTCAGCCGTCCGCCATGACGACCGCGTTCCCCTCGCAGGTGCGCCAGAACTACCACCAGGACTCGGAGGCCGCCATCAACCGTCAGATCAACCTGGAGCTCCACGCCTCCTATGTGTACCTGTCCATGGTGAGGGCGAGCGCGGCCTCCGGCGGGCGGGGCGGGCGGGGGCGTGGCCACCGGGCGGCGGGGCGGGCGGGGGCGTGGCCTCCGGGCGGCGGGGGCGGGCGGGGGCGTGGCCTCCGGACTGGCTCTCCCGCCTCCGCGCTCGCTTCGGGAAGATGGAGGCCGGCCGAGGTCCCCGGGACTTACCTTGCGCAGAAATTCTGGGCATTCCGCGCTTTCCGATCGTCCCCTGGGGGGGGGGGGGTGCGGATGGGGCAGAGGGCCGCCTCTGCGCACCCCTCTATATGTAAAGAGAGCGGCCTTCTGGAGATCCCGGGGTTGCCCCCTCTGTCATCCTGCAGTTGGCAAGGTGGACTTTGGTGTGTCCATCCCTTCCTCTGCGTCCGATCACGTGTCCCTGAGGCTCTCGGTTTGCTTGGGTAGTTGGGGATAAGAGGGCCAGCTTCCATCGCCCGGGAATGGCGGAGCCTGCTGGGTAATGGCGTCGAGCAGCAACCTTGGGGGCTAGCGCTAGGCGGCTTATCTGCCGTGGGCGGCCACTCCCGAGCAGCTGCCCCCACCCCTCTGCTTATCTCGAAGTCCCGCTGGAATTGCAGCCTATCTACACATCTCCTCTTCTGTCGGCAGAGTTGTGTCAGTCCCGCGTCTGTGGGCCTGGGTGCTTATTTCTTCATCCTTTTTGTGTCTGAGAGTCCTGGCCCTCTATCCGAACCCTTAGTCCTTGGATAAAGTCCCCCAGCAGTTAGCGGGCAAGGAATTTTTCCATGCAGTACGCAGTGGAATTTTCGTTTTCCCAAAATCCTAGTTTTAGGCGATTAGGTGGGAGTTTTAGTTAGAACTGCCTTATGATTGTGCAGATTATCCAGGAATAGACGTGTTCCGGATGGATTTGAAAACAGGCCTGGATTTCTGGGAACTGCCTTTCCATTTCAGGAACACCTGAAAACACAGCAAGTGTCTGAAACGGAATCATTTTTGCTTTCTACTGGCAATATGTTTCCGTACGTTAGCATTGCCCACAGCTGTCGCCTTGCCTAGTGGGTTAATTTTAGAAAGCCATGCATCTGCCGTGAGCTGGCAAGCTCGTGTTTGAACACGGATTGATCAAGGAGGCGGCACTAACAGTGCAGGGTGAATATTTCAACACCTTCTCTTCAATCACATTTGACACGGGCTGTCAGAGGTTTACTTTGCGCTAATGCAGATCCTTAAGACATTGCATGCTGGAGGCAATTGTGATATCCTAAAGGTTCCTTAGAGCAAACTTTGAATTCCAAGGACCAAGTTTCATTTTTGTACTTCAGAGTGGAAACTAGTTACTGTGGTGTTCAGTCCAGGACCCCAGGCTGCCCCCGATCTCCTTAGGCACAGACCCCCCCCCACCCCCCCCCGGGCTTTGAGAAAGGAGGGCTAGGCCAGCAGACTGCCTTCCTTGGGACAGCCCTAACAGAACACATTCGTGTTCCCCTTTCAGTCTTTCTATTTTGATCGCGATGATGTGGCTTTGAAGAACTTTGCCAAATATTTTCTTCACCAATCTCATGAGGAGAGGGAACATGCTGAGAAACTGATGAAGCTGCAGAACCAACGAGGCGGCCGGATCTTCCTTCAGGACATCAAGGTGAGCAAAAGATCCTAGGGACATCATGCTTCATCATCTCTCTAGCAGTCCTCGGGTGTCAGAGATCACCCAGAGACTGACAGTTGCCCTTAAGCAATGAGGATATATTTGGCTTCCGTCTTTTGTGCTTTTTTAGGCCTGCTGTCTAAGCTACAGTAGGCACACAGTAACAGGCAAGGAGGTTACATTGGGAATTGTCACCCAGGGAAATGTGGTGGTTCCTTTGGCTGAAGCACAGTGGTTACGTGGTAGGTGCTTGCTGACTTGTCATGATTTAATAGGTAGAGACTGCAGATGCATTGACCTAACCATCTCTCGTTCAGAAACCAGACCAGGATGACTGGGAGAATGGGCTGAAGGCAATGGAGTGTGCATTACACTTGGAAAAAAATGTGAATGAGTCACTATTGGAACTGCACAAACTGGCCACTGACAAAAATGACCCCCACGTGAGTATTGGCAACTTGGGAGTAACTGGAGGAGATGGTTTCCCAGCCTTGGGCTGAGAAAGCTTCCCCATTAACTTGCTTCCCCATTCTGTTCTCTAGTTGTGTGACTTCCTCGAGACTCATTACCTGAATGAGCAGGTGAAAGCCATCAAAGAATTGGGTGACCACGTAACCAACCTGCGCAGGATGGGGGCCCCCGAATCTGGCATGGCAGAGTATCTCTTTGACAAGCACACCCTGGGAGAGTGTGACGAGAGCTAAGTCTCAGGCCAGCTTCCCTCAGCCACCGGGTGACTTCCCTGATCCACCGAGGCAGTGCATGCATGTTGGGGTTACCTTTACCTTTTCTATAAGTTGTACCAAAACATCTACTTAAGTTCTTGGATTTGTACCATTCCTTCAAATAAAGTAATTTGGTACCCAGCTGTTGTCTTTGAGTTCTTGGCATGGGCTAGAAACGTGTCTAAGCCATCTTTGCTAGATCTGTGATCATCACACTAATCAAAATGAGACACCTAGGAGGATTTGTATTTATTAAACTCCTTAGTTTCGGAAAGATACCAAGGCTTGGGTGTGCTGAATTCAGAGAGGGCTTGAGGACTCCTGATTCTGAATTCGATGCTTTGAATTAATATTTCCAGTAGCTTGTTCTAGCTATGTTAGGTACAAAAGGCATTTAAAGGCTGAAGTAGTCCTGAAACTACTGATTTTTCTTGTCCATTAAGCTAACCCATTTAATTCAGGCTGTCATGGGAATATATTCTTCAGTGTGGACAGCTATGTGGCTATGACTGGATCAGTGTCCCGCTGGTGTACACGCAGGTAGGACCAGGCCGGTGAAGCATCCATCTCCCGTGGGAAGCAGGCTTAGGAATGTGCTTCATCCCTGGTGAGAATTTGAGAAAGTTCACAACATGAGTATGGAAAAACCTTATTTCAATACTAACAGCTGCAGTAGAAGGGCAAGGGTGGAGACGTCTTAAATCTTAAGACCCAAGGGTAGCTTCAGGAGGCTGCAGCCACCTGTGTCCTTGCTAACAACTACATTAATGTCCTTTCCTAAACAAGGTGATCGGTAAAAGTTGGTCTAGCCCTACAAGCAAGACAAGATTATGGCCCTTTTAAGTTTTCAATCACAGAGCTGTGTATTCTGACCACAGAAGCAACTGCGAATCTAGAAATGGGAAGTTACACTTCCCCCCTACATCATGAGTGGGGGTGGGGTAGGGTGGGTCTAACTGGGTGAGTATCCAGGAAATCAAATAAAGGGAAACATCGGGCAGTTTTGTGACAGCTTTGGACTGACCTCAAGGAAGCATAAAGCACATTTAGGTTCAGAAGCCTTTTCGTGAGGTCCCCAAGGTAGTAAGTTACCCCCAAGGGACCTGGAGCCTCCCCATCTGCCAGTTCCCGGGGCGGGGGGGGTGCCACCCTTTCCAGGAGTGCTTCAGGACCCCTGTGGGTGCTTGTGGGGGAGTGCTCATAGGCCATCTCCCAGCTAAGCCTGGGCAGAGAGTTGAGATCTGGGGCTACAGCCTAGAGCCCCCAGTTCTGCCCCACAGTTCTGTGTCTGCCACCCCTGCTCAGAGTGAGCTGGGTCCAATGATAACATCTGCCCACCCAAACCTGTGCTAGTAGCCCTTTCTCCAGCATCACTCCTGTCAGTGCCCCCTCATCTTCCTTCACCTGGGTTCCAGGGAAGTCTTGGTGATGTCAGGCTGTCGGGTTTAATGAGCAAAAGTCCCCAACACGTCCCCAAGGCCCCTACTGAGGTGGCCAGGTATGTGCCCCAAGCCAGTGCTGGGCACACATGCTCTGGCAGTGATGGAACCGTAGGAAATGATGCAAGAAGAGTAGGCTCAGAGCAAGGGAGGCTGGTGAGGGTTAACAAGGGAGGGGAGGCCGTGCCCTGGGTTTGGGTAGAGGACAGACCTGTTTTCCAATGCCCAATAGGGATCGCCATGATCTCTGAGTATGGTGTGTATGTTGCTTGTCGACTGTTCCAAATGTGGTTCTCTGAGATGACATTCGGGGGCCTCTGACATATCCGTCAGATTAAATTCGACAGTTTTCCTCTTCAAATGACACAATTCTGGGTGCTCCATTGAGGCCCCAGGACTCTCTGGGAGCACTTCAAAACTCCTCTTGGTCCCAGGCATCACAAGCTGTAGGCTTTGATCTTTGACACTGCCGTCTATGCCTGAGACTCTGCAAAGACTGGAGGGCGCTGACTGTCCGGGTGGGAAGATCATAGGCGTGTGGCTGAGCGGTGTCTGGGGGGCGCTGTGGTAGCCCGACCTCCCATACAGTGCAGCGGACTTGAAGGCGTCCTCCCCCCTAATCTTCCAGGCCTTGCTGTCTTCCTGGTCCCTAGAGTTCTGTCTGGCCCCCCCGAGGTTCTTGAGCTGGCCCTCATGGAGAAGGACTTCTTTCTTGGGCCACAGTAGTTTGGTCTTTGAGTTGGTCCTGGGGGGATGGTGGTCATGGGACTGGAGCCCTAGGAAGCGGCCAAGGATGCCAGGGTGAGCGCCCTCTTCCTCCTCCTCCTCATTTGGCTGGAACTCCATCTCTTCCTTATGCAGACTGGAAAGAAGCAGGAGACTAAGCGTTGAGTGGCGGGGACAGCAGCCTGACCTTATTTCTCCCTTCCCCCCGCTCCTCTCCCTCCCTCTGGCCCAAGGCCAAGGGCACACAGTTTTGCTCACAGGGCCCAGACTCTCCTCTCTCCTGATCCATCCTGTACCTCCCGATTAGTCCCTCCTGCCCCAGCTCTCCTCACTGTTCTGTGGCTCCCTCTTGCCCAGGTTAACATCCAAACTCCCAACCTGGCATTTAAGGGCTTCCTCTTCATCCCGCACATCTTCCCTTTAACACCCCTTACTCCAGGTAATCTCAACTACTGGTCCCCAGGTATGGAGGGTGAGATGAGGCCCAGGAGTGACTCTGGGCAAGCCAGGGATTTGTGGTTCCAACTAGGGAGCAGCCTCCACAGGGAGAGAAGCCTGGCTTCCTGGGAACCCACAGCCTTTCCTCTGCAAGAGAAAGCCCACCTACCCACAGGAGTGGCCTGTCCTTGCCAGTGTCCAAATTCTCCCCATGCTTCAAGGCCCAGGCCCAGCTGGAGGCTGCCTTCTGGGGGGGGGCCAAAGGTGATCTCTCTTCCACGTTCTGCCCCTTTCCCACGCATCCAGTACGTTATATTGTGTATTCAGAGTTTGGGCCTTGGGTTTGAGCTCCCTTACTAAATTGTGTGTTCCCTGGAGGCAAGGTCTGTGCGTTACTGCTCTCCGTCACTCACCCTTCCCTGCCCCAACCTTCAGCTGCTGGAGTACAGACTACGTAGAACTCAAAGGCAACCTCCAGAAATGTTTCTCACCTAAGCAAGCCTCCATTCTTCATTTGATCACTTTTCCAAACCGTCCTCACACCGACTAGGGAACTCTAACTAATTCTAATTTCAGCTTAATAGGATATTTGGTTCTTAAAAGGGCAAGAAGAGAGAGCTGAATACTATGGAAGAAAAGCTTGATGGTGTGCACCCTGACATGGATCAGTCTCCAGGGTCCTCTCTGTCCTCCCAGGGAGAGAGGGCTCCCTGAGGCAGCCCTTCAGCTCAAAAGGGATTCTGACCGAAGCAGGGAGACGGGACCCATGGGGAGGAAAGTTTGGCTGCTGTGGGTGACGTGAGGCCTTTACTCTGTAGCAAAAAGTCTACCCAGAAAGCAGCAGTGATGAGCAGCCTCCTGCTGGGACATGCTTGCTGCCCCTCCCGCATCCCAGGGAACTTCACTTCCACTCCCCATCCAAACACCCTGGCTTATCAGAAAACCTAGTCTGGACCAGAATCGGGAATCAGGCCCTGACATCCCACCAGCGTCACTGATCACTGACTGCCCTTGAATTACTCCCTTCTCTCTCTGTGCCTCAGTTTCCAACTCTGGACATGAGGGTCTTAGACTGGAGGGCCCTCGAGCCCTTCCACCTTCAGGAGTCCTTAAGCAGGTCGAGGTAAGGGGTAAGGGTGTGGAGGTGGAACCAGACACACCTGGGCCACGTGTGTTGCTTACTAGCTATGTGACCTTGGGCTAGGCAGTTTACTTAATCTCTCTGAACCTGGATTTAATCATCTGTAAATGGAAGATAAACCAAGGTTACTGGGAGGAAAAAAATGGCTAATAGATATCAAGAGTATAGTGCCCGGCGCTCAGTAGGCACCCGACATGTATTAACCAGTGCCCTCCTAAGTTCTCAGGCAGGCCCTTGTACAAGGGGATTGCTACCCACTGAGTGGTTCCTGCCACTGCCCACCTCATGTTGAAGGTGGAGCCAAAAAAGGAGGGTCGACGAGACTGGGCAGAAGCGGCCGTGTAGGGGGGATGGGGTTCTGGCTCGTTCCAGTACATGTCCCGCTCCATCGGGGGCAGGTCCTGGTGCATCTCGTCCACAGCCAACAGGGACACCTAGTCACCAGGGACGGAGGGAGAAGTCCAACAGAAAGGTCAGCCCAGGCAGGACCCTGAACTTGCCAGATGACTTGGAGAGGTCACTTCCCTCTCTCTGGGCCTCCGTTTCCCTACTTGTGAAATGGAGAGACTGACGCCTACCTGCAGCCTCATAAGTTGGGGTGAGAATCCTGTGAGTGAATGGTTGGTGGGGGTGGGGGGCAATTCACCGTGAGGCCACCCTATAGAACTGTGGGGTCCCCCTCCCTGGGTCCAATTTGGGGAGGGTCCTTGGGACAGGCCCCATCCCTCCCTCCATACCTGCAAGCTCCTGTCGACAATCCAGTTGGTCTCAAAGTCATCATCATCCTCTCCAAATGGGTTGATGAGTTGCTCTGCCACCTTGGGGGTAGGCGAGGTCTGGAAATCCTCAGCTAGACCTCCTTGCAGCCTCGCTTCCCACCCCTTAAATCTCAGCTCCTGTCATTTCCACCCCCCTCCTCCATGACACCCTTTCTGCTTGACCCCTGTCTCCAAAGTCACTGTGCCAGGGCTCCGGCCACCCAAGCCTGTGGAGTCACCACCTTCAGCTCCCCTCACTGTATCTCACCTGGAGCTGCCTAATTCTATTCATTCGCTCATTTACTCATTCACGTCTCCAGATATTCACTTATTCATGATTTCCTAATGCAACAGAGGCATACCCTGAGGCTGTGCTGAATAAAAGGTGGCCCAGGCAGGCAGAGCCGTGGGCACTAACCTCTGAAACGCCCTGACAGAGCCCCGCAGAGGCGATGAGCCGTACTGCGCTAGGGGTGAGGGGACACCCTGCCAGCCACTGGGCACCGCTGGAGAATTCCAGGCAGCAAAATGTTGTGATCTGGTCTCCTTGGTAGAAAGCAAAGATAACTGGGGGGAGGAGGGAGGGAATGGATCTGTGTGTGTGTGTGTGTGTGTGTGTGTGACATGGACAGGAGAGAGGGACACCCACCACCACGACTACCAAAAGATAAAGGAAGAGAGGGAGAGTGGGTGGGAAAGAGATGGAAACATGAAGAGGTGGAGAGAAAAGTGTGTTATTCAGAACCCCTGTTAGGAAGAGTAGTGGGTGTGGTGGGAAGGAAGACTTGGCTAAGCCCCTGGGGTGCAGATGAGACCCCCAACAGCCAGCTTGAGTAAGAAGTGGTGCTACGCTGTCTTCTAAAGAGCTGGCGCTGGGGGTAGATAATTAACCTCAGGGCTTTCGTTTTACTAAGCAAACGGGACAAATTTGGGACCAGAGCCCAATCGCTGGGGACGGTGAGAAGCTGCCTCACCAGCAGGGCCTGCCCCTGCCGCTCTTACTCCATGCACTCCCCTCGTTCTGGAGGAACATTTGGAGAACATTGTCTAGACGGACCGAGCTGTCCCTCCGTCTGTCCGATGCCTGCTAAGTTGGGGTCTTGGGTGAAAGACTGCAGTCAGACACAAGCCCCCAGCAGGTCCCACTCCTCTGCGTCTCGGTTTCTTCATATGTGAAAAGAGGAGGGAGGAGCAGATCCAAGAGGTGCGATGGGGGCGCCCAGCGCCCTGCTTTCCTCCTTTGAGACCCGCCTCTCCTGGCTGGCCACGCCTCCCCTGGCCACGCCCACAGCCTTGTCCCAGAGATGCTCACCTTCAGCCAGCCAGCGTAGAAGAAGAACTGCAGGAACGTAAAGACGGGTACCACGAGGTCCAGCTCGTGGCCGGGGTAGGCCTTGGCTGGGTTCAGAAACTGCCGCCCAATCAGGCAAGCCAGGAAGAAGCTGTACACCGCCACGGTCACCACCTGGGAGGGAACGGAGGCGGCGGCAGAAACGGGCTAGGTGGGAACCTGGGGTCAGGAAGCTCCCTAGGCCGGGAGGACAGGCTCCAGCTTGCACACTCGGGTGACCTTGAGCCTCTGTGGTCTCGTCTTTCAAATGGGGATAATCACACTGCCTCCACTGCTGGACCAGACAGGAGCCTGGACCCTTCGAACTTGGCAGTAGAAAGAACCTGCAGTGTCCAGGCCTGTCTCCCAGGGTGGACCTCTTCCTTGGCCTCTAAGTGAGCCCTTCCCATCACAGGCTGCTTCCTGGGTCCTCCTAGCCTGTTTCCCAAAGGGACTGCTTCACTGGCCTAGTCCTCACCTGCGTGTACACCAGCGGGATACTAATCCAGTCGTAGGCATACAGGTGTCCACACTGAGTACGCAAGGTGTTCATCTCCTGGGGGGAGGGAGGGAAGGTTGAGGTTCTGGCCACCACCTGCTTCTCCCAGGCTCACCCCCCAGCTCTTCCCCAGGTGCCAGGATCTGGCGCTCATGGTTCAGCCCTGGCTCTGTGGTCATGGGCTGCTCAGCTAACCTCTCTGTGCCTCAGCCTCTTGATCTATCAAAAAGGAACCAGGATCTCAGAGGCTCTCTTTAGAGAGGGGATGGGAAGGGAATGCGGGGAAGGGCCACCTCAGGCTGTGGAATCTTGTTGGAAAAGATCCTATAATCCCAAAGCAGGCTCTAAGAAGACCCTCAGGAGCTCAAGCCTTCTTTTTGTAGGAAATCTTGCTCCACCTGGGGCACAACCCGCCCCACTCGGCAACAGCCCCATCTGTGTAGTGGGCTCACTTTCAGCAAGCTCTGGAGCAGGATAGGGTCCCGGATTCGACCTCCAATCCAGGCCTTCACTGACAGGTTGGAAAACCACACCCAGGGCACCCAGAACGTGTTGTGTGGCAAGCTGAATTTTTCTAAGTGCTTGTGCTCCGCGGGGGTCATAAAGCCTGCGGGGTAGAGAGAAGAAGGCAGTGGATGCGGAAACCTGCAGAAGGAGTGGCTGTCGGGGCGGCCAGGCCAGGCCCTGCCACGGCCCAGGATTCAGGCCCAAATCCCTACTGTGCCCAGAGGAAACTCGGGGCTCCTTTGCCATCCTCTTTCTTTCAGCAAATAATTAGAGTGCCTACTATGTGCTGAGCACGTGAGAGGGGTCTGTCTTGTTAACCAGGACCAGGTCAGGGAAAGCCAGAGAGGGAGGCTACAGATGTACAGACTGGAAATCGGAAAACAGGAGGGGGAAAAGCAGAAGGAGGTAGACCCTAGCTCCTCACCAGTTCCCTAGGCCCCACCACCGTCCCTGCGCCCGGCTCCACCCTCATCCCTAAAGGGTCCTTAGCGATATCTCAAACCCCTACCCTCCGAGGGCCAGTTCCGGGCCTCACCCTACCTTCAGGCACCTGACTCTGCCCCCCCCAGCTCGACCCCCAACCAGGTCTCGACCCCGCCCCGCTCCCGCTCCCGCACCCGCTCCCACCCAACCCTCAGTCCAGGGGCCGCTGGCTCCACCCATCTCCAGCTCCGGCCCCGCCCTTGTCGGTGTCCGGCTCCGCCCACGGCCCCGCCCCGGGCCGCTGGGCCCGCCCACCTGCTTTCACCAGGTGCTGCGAGCTGGGAAAGCGCTTGTAGACGGCGGCGCTGACGCTGCGCAGGATGAGCACGTTGCCCAGGTTGGCGTAGCGCATGAGCGTGCGCCGCAGCAGCCGGCCCTGCTCGTCCTTGCCCTCCACGAAGCCCGACACCAGGTTCATGAGGCGGTCGGGCCACGGCAGGTTCTCGTACTGGTTCCACCAGCGGGTCACGACCAGCGTCACGTAGAAGCCTGGGCAGGAGGGGCGGGGGGCGCGGGGCGAGGGCCCAGGCTGCGGCCAGAGCCGAGCGAGGGCCACGCCTCGGTTTCTCCATCTTTCTAACGGGAGCGGGCCCAGCCCCAACCCTCCTGCAGGGCGCTCGGGAGGGGGAGACCACCAGAGCCCCGCATGAAGGCTCAAGAGCGCCGAGTTCTCTCTCCCGGGCCCCCCTGCCCATCCCAGAAATCCACCAGGACCCCTCCCTCCTGCGCAGAGGCTCCAAGGACCAGAATGTTAGCGCTGCCCTCAGAAAGTGAGATCTTGAGTGCTCACTGCAGGAGTCCTTCCTAATGTCTAACTTCAGTCGCTCTGGCTGGAGTCTCATTTCCCTGAACTACGAGAGGCACTGACGTGCCACTGGCCTGCCTTCCCCCCAACCCATCCCAGCTCCCCGTGGCCTGCCCGTCTGGAGCAGCCGCCGCACCCCGACACCCGCAAGGGGGACCTCACCCAGCACGAAGGAAATGGGGATGAGCTGGATGTAGCTGTCACAATACAGAGTCAGCTTCTCGAACATCACCTGCTGGTCGTCTGTGAGGGCCATCCTGAGCGGGGTAGGGTGTGTGGAGAGATGTCTGGGAGGAGATGGCTGAGACGGGTCCTGGGTCCAGCCAGGCCCAGGGTAGGAGTGTGGCTGTCTCTGTGCTGCCCCACATCCTCCCTGTCCCTTTCGCTGGCCCAGCGCCCCTCCTCTGGCTTGAGCCTGGTCCCACTTTTTCTCTGGCACACCAAACCCCAATGGAGCCTGTGCCCCATGGCTGGAGGAGGCCTCCTGGGAGGTTTTCTGTGAGGTATAGGAAGGAAAATCCTGCTGAAGGGTCAGTTTTAGGCACCGCTGACCCTTTTAAAGAATCCAAAGGACGGCTGCTTAAAAACTGATGGAAACAAAGGGTGTTTGGTCTTTCAAAGATGTATGGGAGGGAGTGCTGAGGAGGCAGAGCACAGAGGGTTTTTAGGGCACTGAACATACTCTGTGTGATATTATAGTGATGGGTACATATCATTGTACATATGCCCAAACCCAGAGAACGTACACCACCAAGGGTGAACCCTAATGTAAATTGCGGACTTTGGGTGATAATGGTGTGTCCATGTGGGTTCATCTATTATAATAAATGTACCATCTGCTTCAGGATGTTGATAGCGGGGGAGGCTCTGTGTGTGTGTGTGTTGGAGGTGGCAGAGTATATGGGAACTCTCTGTACCTTCTGCTCAATTTTGCAATGAACCTAAAACTGCTCGAAAAAATAAGTAATTTTTTTTTAAAAAAGTATATTGGTGCCCTAGGAACAGCCAAAGGAAACCAATGTATTCTGTGATTAGTATTATTATTATGAACTCAAGAATTTTATGTATTTGATATTTTTCAATCTGTTGCTGTCATTAATGCTTTTTCCATTTAAAATGCTATCTTAGGGCTGGCCCGGTGGCACAGTGGTTAAGTGCGCACATTCCGCTTTGGTGGCCCGGGGTTCACTGGTTCCAATCCGGGTGCAAACAGCACCACTTGGCAAGCCATGCTGTGGTAGGTGTCCCACATATAAAGCAGAGGAAGATGGGCATGGATATGAGCTCAGTGCCAGTCTTCCTCAGTAAAAAGAGGAGGATTGGCAGCAATTGTTAGCTCAGGGCTAATCTTCCTCAAAAAATAAAAAATAAATAAAATGCTATCTTATATTCTGTGATTATATGTCTTATATTTTATTGTTTAAATAAACATTTTTATTGGGGAAAAAAATACAGTCTAGGCCTGTGAGCTTGTGTGGGATTCAGGAAAACAGGCTGGCTGAGTGGGAGCAGGGAAGGTCTGGGTTCCAGGGCCCCTCCCGGGGTTGGAGGAAAGGGTGTCTGAGATGCCCTCCCAGTCTGTCTCCTTCTCTCTCCCCACCGGACCCCCGGGCTTGGCCAGGAGCTCAGCTCAGCCTTAGACGGCTCTGAATGGCCCAGAGGCCCCCTAGGAGTTCCAATCCCCAGCTGCACCCCTCCCGGGCCCCGGCCCAAGCCCATCCGCCTGTACCTATAAATGAAGCGAATGGTGTAATAGCTGAGCAGGAAGATGAGGAACTCGCCATACAGCAGCTTATAGATGCTGCCCCGCCAGCACAGCAGTAGGCGGGAGAAGGAGCCCAAGCGGGCGTTAGCCACTTGGCTTGAGTAGGTGACGGTCATGGCCAGGCACCAGGCTGCAGCACGTGGGCTTGGGTCCTGGGGGACAGGCAGAGAGGGACACTGATGGGGGACCGGGAGGGAGCAGGGGCCTTGGTCAGAGCTAGTCCCTGCTCTGGGCCTCAGCTCTCCCGTCTGGACACTGGGGCGGGGGGAGGGGGTGATGGCAGGGCAGGGGATGAGGTGGCCTCTAAGGCCATTCCAGCACTGACTGCCTGTGGGAGGTGGGAAGCCAGGGAAGGGAACCCAGAGGCTGCTCATAGCCTTGGCAGGGAAGACACAAATAGTTCTGTGCCCTTAAATTGTGTGACAACGGCAATGACAGCAGCAATGTCCACACACTGGGCTCAGTCCTCTGAGGCAGGCAGTGTTCTAAACTCATCTTGTTCATCCACTCCCCAAGCTCCCTCAACCAACCTGGAGCAGGAATTGGTAAGGAGCCTGCTCAGTCTTGTCCACCACCCTGTGCCCAGTGCCCAGAACAGAGCCTGGCTGGTGGAGATGGTCAAATAATACTTTCTGAATAGTGGCCCCAGGACCTTTCCACCTGCTGATCCTCTTTCCCAGGGAGATGCTCTCCCTGATCTAATTGTATGGCTCATTCCCACTTCAGGTCAGCTCAGAAAGGATATCCCCCACCACCTACCTGGAAATAGCATCCCATTGCCACTGGCACTCTCTGCCTCCTCACCTTGCTAGATTTTTCTACGTAGCATTTATCATGTTATATTTGAAATCACATTTTGCAGGCTGCCTGCTTGTTTACTGCCTATTCCCTCCTTAAAATGGAAGCTTCTATTGTGTTCTCATAGGAGGTGCTCAATAAAAATTTACTGAAACAGTGATTGACACCCACCCTCCCCCTACTTGCTCTGATGCAGCCACAGTGGCTGTCTCTGGGCGCCCGGTGCACACCAAGCTCATTCCCACCTCAGGGCCTTTGCACAGATGCAGAGTTGCCCACACACCTGCACTCATGCTGCCTGTGTGTATACATCCCAAGCACGTATGCAGGGACAGTCATCCACCCCAAAGGCCCTCAAAGCCCCAGCCCAGCCCGCCTGCGGCAACCCCTACTCACAAGTGGAGCTCCAGGATTGTCAGGCGATCCCACAAAAGGTCTGGCTACTGGACTGATGGGACTCTCTGGGGTCCTGTGGCCAGGGCCCCTGCCCACACTTAGGGGTTGGCGATGCCCACGTCTGTGTTAAGCGGTCACTTGACCCCCTAAGCCAGGGCCTCCACAAAGGAACCCTTGTCTTGGCCCCTCCTCTTAATCTGCCCTTAAGCAGCAGCCAGCACAGGGCCCCTGTAATTCCTTCCTGGGAGGGCGTGGGGCTGAGACCAGGGCTGGAATTTGGGGCAACCCCCTCCATCATGGGCCCTGCCAATCCTGCCATTTTTCTCTGGGCCCTGAAATCCAGACATTAGGAGACCTGTTTCTGTGGTCTTGCAGGGAGAGCTCTTGGAGGCGGGGCCGCGGCCCTGGACCTCATCTCCTGTGTCGGGAGCTACCCAGACCGGGGGTATCTGCTCAGGGCCTATGGGGCTCTGGCAGCACTGTGGGTAGTGGACCCCACTGGACCCCAGTCTAGAGGTCCTGGCTCTGCCACTTGGGTGTAGTGACCCTGGGTGGGCCTCTGCTCCTCTCCAGGCCTTAGTATCCCAACCGGAAAAAGATGGCGTTGCTTTAGAATTCGATCAGCTGGGTAAGAGCGAGCGAATTCTGCATGTACAGATGAGGGGCTCGGATTGGCTGCTGGTGACGTCATAGGTTATTCGGGCTGTGATTGGCTGGAGAGACCCAGCGAGTAGGCAGCTTCCGAGCCGAGGGAGGAGAATGGGGGCAGGGGGCTGCTGTGTGCGGGCCGGGCCCGGCGCGGGATGACGCAGCAGCTCTGGTGTTTCTGCGGCTAGCTCCCGGCCGGCCCGTGTGAACCGGGAGCATGTAGCCAGGTCCCCAAGGGAGCTGCTTACTATCTCAGCAGCTGGTTCCATACATTTTAATGCGACAATCCAGAGGCAGAGCCCTCCTAAGCCGCTGGAAGTGATGGGGGTCCGGGACGTGCTCCTCTTGTATTAAGTGAAACCTCGAGGCAGCAGTGGCTCTTGGTCTTCAGAGGCCGTAAGAATGGCCTGGAATGTTCGTTAAACGCACAGCGTCTCAGGATCTTTCTCCAGAGTCTCATTCTGCCACCCGGAGGATGCTGCGTTGTTAACAAGCACTGTGGGCATCAGGAGCCAGCGATCTTCAGACCACACTTTCAGAACGGCTGATTTACAACGGGACCTCGAGCCTTAAAATAATTCCATCCCCTCGCTCCCTTCTCCCTCTCTGACATACTCCTAAGTGTTAAAAAAGCTGAGACTGCGGGCTATTTTTGTGCACATCATTTTAAGGAGTCTCTTCAGAGATCAGGGACAATGGGACCAGCCCTGTGGCCAAGCGTTGAAGTTCCCCACCCTCCACTTCGGCAGCCCTGGGTTGGCAGGTTCAGATCCCAAGTGCGGACCTACTCCACTCATCAGCCATGCTGTGGAAGCATCCCACATACAAGGTAGAAGAAGATTGGCACAGATTTTAGCTCAGGGCTAATCTTCCTCAAGTAAAAAAAAAAAAAAAAGGCTTAGCAGGGTTCCTAGAACAGAGATCAGGGACAGTGGAGTATTTGCTGCATCCCTGCCTCCCAAGCTGGGTGGGGAGGGGAGGGGTGTTCAGTTGAGTCTCAGACTCCTCGTCTGTGAAATGGGACAATAACACCTACCTCTGCAGCTGGTGACAATAATGGACGGGAAACGTTTTAGTCAACTCTCCAAACCAGTGATTCTCATGCCCAGCCTCCTGTTAACTCTGCCTGGGGAACTTCCGCAAAGCCCTGTGTGCCTCTGCCCCGCCCCTCCAGATTCAGTTCGTCAGGACGGGGCACAGTCGTTGAAATTTTTTTAAGTTCCCCGCGCGAGTGTAATGGACGGTGTGGTTGAGAATCTGTGCTGTAAGGGAGTGTTTCCCTACTTCGTATTTACTCCCTCTTCCCCCACCAAAGCGAATCAACACTCGAGAGAGCGCTTTCCATTTAGCAGATGATTAACAGATATATTTTTTAATTAAAATTGAAACAAGTGCGGGCACCACGCCTGGTATGCGAATGCTCACTCTTGTTTTAGTTGAAGGAATAAATGAAATACCTGCCTTTTTGTGGGGTCAGATTCCTGCCTCTCCTGTGGTGGCCACTGGAGGGCGCCCTTGACCAGCTGGCTCTGGCCCCGGAAGCCTGGTCCGCTGATCAGAGTCCGCGTGGACCCTGGATCTGGCGCTGGATGCCGCCTTCACCTCCTTGACCCTGACCCGCAGCTATAGAGCCATGAGAGGGAGTTGGGAACACTGGAGTCCTCCCTCCTTTTCCCCTGAACTGCACGTTCCTTGGCAGTATCCCCCAAATCCCACCAGGACTAGCTGACAATGCTGCCGCCACCCCCCTGCCCCTTCCAGAGGCCCCAGGATATGCCCACGGACATCCATGAGCTCCTGGCTCCACCTCAGCACTAGGACAGGCACACCCTGGGCGCCAGTCAGGGTCTCTTTCACTGGGTCTCTGCTGTGAAAATGTCCCCAGCCAGCCAGGCACAGCTCAGGCACACGGAAAGGCCACAGCAAGCTCTGATGGAGCCATGCCATGCTTGGACAAAAGGCCCCAGGATTGACCCCTGCAAGGACGGGGCCCAACCCAGTCAGGGTTGGCCTCTTCTGCTTTCCATTTCACAAAGGAGTCATTCAACAAACCATTTCCAATACCCACACTGAACCTAATCCTATTCCTGCCTCCAAGAATTCACAGTCAGATAAAAACCAAGGAAACGAATAACTCTAACACAGAACGTCAAGGCCTGTTATCTGTGCCAAGTGCACAGAAGTCAAGGAAACTTTTACAGAGAAGGGAGCATTTGAGCTGGGTCTTGAGGTATGGGTAGGAGTTTGAGCTGAGCAGGATAGAAGAGCATTACATATTAGGGGAACAGCCCATGAAAAGTCACAGAGGTGTGACTGAGGGACAGTTCAGCAAGGCATTATTACCCACATTTTACAAAGGAGGATGCTGAAGTGCGAGGCCAGCCCTGTCCAAGGTCACACAGCTATAAAGGGCCAGGTTGGGACAGGAACCTGGGTCTTCTGATTTTGAATCCTGTGCCTTTTCCACTGCCCACCATCACCTCTCCAGTGGAGGTCAGTTTCAGAGGGGCGGAGCCTTAACCCATTAGGGTGGTGGTCTCAGCTGGGGTTGAAAGGAGGTCCAAGGGATGGGGGATGCACAGGAGAACCTTTGACGGCAGCAGAGCCTGTGCTCCTGAGCCCCCCAGCAGAGAGCCATCTCTGGGGGCAGGCAGAGTAGAGCTGGGACGATGGGTGGAGGTTCCAGAGGCAGAATGCCATGGCCTTCTCATCTAGGGTCACCATGGCAACCGGAGCATCACAGAGGGCCTGCCACTGTGCCCTTCCAGGCCCTGCCTCAGCTGGGCAGAAGGAAGAGGACCCAGCTGGGCTGAGGGCAGTGGGCAGGGGGCCCTGGGGTGGGCCAGCCGGGCCTGGATGCTGCCTCCAGGCTCTGTGTAGGGCACCCGCCAGCCCACACCCCTCTCTTGGGCCAATCCCAGAACGAACAGGACAGAAGCCAAGAAGGACAAGGCCGCTTGGCACAGCGGGACAAGAGAGAGATCTACTGCAAGTCCGGAGCCTGGAAGCAAGACACAACAGCACCTTTCGCCTGGGGCCAGGCAGCCCTGGTCCCCGAGGGCTGGGTAGACTCAACATTCAGAGATGAACACATAAGCTCTGGCCCCTGCAGAAAGACAACAGGGACCAGGAGAGGCGGGGAGAGGCTGGGACACGCCTGGGTCCAGCTTCACCAAGCCCAGTCGTGCCAATGACAGTGAAGTAGCATGGAATAGGCCGGAGCCGGCCCAACTAGAGGCGCAAGGCGACAGCATCCATCACAGCCTTGGGGAGAACACTGGGAACTCATGGACTCTGCCCCGCTGAGGCCAGCCAGGTGAGGCACAGACCCCGTCTGCACCCCCCTCCCCAACCAGCTCAGAACTGGGACTCATGGGCAGGCCTGGAGGGGGAACACCCCAGGCAGGCTCCTCCTAGAGAACAGCACTGGGGGTGAGAAGACCTGGATGCTGTCACACATTCACTATAATTCATTAGCCTCGGGCTTCCTCGTCTGTCGAATGGGCATGTTAGCAGTTTCCCAGGCTATGAGAGAATGAATGGCTTCCCATCCAGCCGCCCATTTTGCACACAGAGCAACCAAGCTGTAGAGAAGGAAGTTGACTTGCCTCAAGTGACCAAGAATTAGAGTCGGGGCTGGGAGGTATAAGAAGGTCACTGTGGAGGTCAGAGCTGCGTGTCACTTCACTGTGCCAGGATGGTCCTGCTGTTCGGTTCCCAAGCGCACGCTAAATGCCACCTATGCTTAGCGCTGTGTTAGACATCGTGGGAGGGAAAGAAGAGAAGGAACAATGGTTTCCCCAGTGCCTTAGCATTTACTGGGTGCCAGGCCACCCGCTAAAAGCTTTTTAGAAATGATCTCATCTCATCATCAGAACCGGGGAATAGGAGGTGTTAGCCGCCTGTCATGGGTGGACGTCCAGAGAGAGGGGCCAGCCTGGCAGCTTAGTCATTAAGTTCGTGTGCTCCGCTCTGGCTGCCTGGGGTTTGAAGGTTCAGATCCCCGGCGCAGACCTAGTACTGCTCGTCAAGCCACGCTGTGGCAGCGTCCCATGTAAAATGGAGGGAGATTGGCACGGATGTTAGCTGAGGGACAATCTTCCTCAAGCAAAAAGAGGAAGATTGGCAAGAGATGTTAGCTCAGGGCCAATGGAAGGAAGGAAGGGAAGGGAGGAAAGAAGACCCAGAGTGAAGACTTACCCAAACCTCCACTCAAACCCAAGCCTGGGGGCCGGCCTGGTGGTGCAGTGTTTAAGCTCCCACGTTCTCCTTCAGCAGCCCGGGGTTCACCAATTCAGATGCAGACCTATGCACCACTTGTCAAGCCATGCTGTGGTAGGCGTCCCACATATAAAGGAGAGGAAGATGGGCATGGATGTTAGCTCAGGGCCAGTCTTCCTCAGCAAAAAAAAAAAAAAAAAAAAAAAGAGGAGGATTGGCTCAGGGCTAATCTTCCTCAAAAGAAAAAGCCCTCTGCCTGGTCCAAAGTCCTTGCAATATGACTCTGCAAAATGGTTGGAGTGAGGACATCTGTCAGAGGTGCCCTAAGTTAGAGAGGCTTGCTTCAGATGATGACAAGAGAGATTCAAGTGTTTTATTGTACTACATGTTTATGGTAAACAGTTAGGAAAATACAGAGCAGTAAAAAAGACAAAAATCACCAAAGGTTATCATTTGGAAGTATTTCCTTCCAGTTTTTTTTTTTTAATATTGAGGTAATATTCACATACTATAAAATCACCATTTTAACTGTTTTAAATGTACCACTGAGCAGCTTTTAGTTCATTCAACCATCATCACCACTGTCCGGGTCCAGAACATTTTCATCACCCCAGAAGGAAACAGTCCTCACGCTGTCCACTCCCCATTCGCCTCTCTCCCCAATCTCTGACGACCGTTAATCTGCTTTCTATCTCAATAGATTTGCCTGTTCCTCGCATAGCTTGTCCTTTTGTGTCTGGCTTCTTTCATTTGGTGTAATGTTTTCAAGGTCCATCCATGTTGTAGCATGGATCAGTGCTTCACTTTTTGGAGGGTTGAATAATATGCGATTGTATGGATGTACGACAATTTGTTTATTCATTCATCAGTCAATGGACATTTGGGTGGTTTCCATTTTGGAAGCTATTATGCACATTTATGTACAAGTTTTTGTTTCAACTTCTGTCCTCACTTCTTTTAGGAATATACCTAGGAGCGGAATTGTTGGATCATATAGTAATTCTATAGTTAATTTCTTTTTTCCTGTGGAAAATCAGCCCTGAGCTAACATCTATTACCAATCTTCCTCTTTTTTTGCTTGAGGAAGATTAGTCCTGAGCTAACATCTGTGCCAATCTTCCTGCACTTTATATGTGGGTGGCCACCATAGCATGGCTGACGAGAGGTGTATGTCTGCACCGGGGATCCGAACCTGCTAATCCGAGCCACTGAAGCAGAGCACTCTGAACTTAATCACTACGCCACCGGGCTGGCCCCTGTAGTTAATTTTTTGAGGGACTGCCAATCTGTTTTCCAGAGTGGCTGTACCATTTTACACTCCTACAACTACCGTATGAGGGTTCCAATTTCTCCACATCCTCACCAACACTTGTTATTTTCCTTTTTTAATTTTTAATAAGCCATTCTAGTGGGTGTGCAGTGGTATCTCATTGTGGTTTTGATTTGCATTTGCCTAGTGACAGATGATGTCGAACATCGTCTCATGTGCCTATTGGCCATTTGTGTATCTTCACTGGAGAAATGTCTATCCAAGTCCTTTGCCCATTTTTCAATTGGATTGTTTATATTCTTATTGTGGAGCTGTAAGAGTTCTTTATATATTCTGGAAACTAGATCCTTATAAGATATATGATATGATTTTCAATATTATCTCCCATTCTGTAGGTTGTCTTTTCATCTTCTTGAGAATGTCATTTGATGTACAACAGTTTTTATTTGTGATGAGGTCCAGTTTATTGATTTTTTCTTTTGTTGTTTGTGTTTTGGTGTCATAGCTAAGAAACCATTTCCAAATGCAAGGTCTTGAAGATTTACCCGAACGTTTTCTTCGAAGATTTCCAGAGCTTTAGCTCTTACATTTAGGTCTTTGCCTATTTTGAGTTAATTTTTGTATATGGTGTGAGGTAAAGTGCCAACTTCATTCTCTTGTATGCAGATATCTGGTTGTCCAAGCACCATTTGTTGAAAAGATTCTTTCCTCATTGAGTGGCACTGGCGTTCTTGTTGAAAGCCGGTTGACAATAGATGTATGGGTTTATTTGTGGACTCTCAATTCTATTCCATTCATCTTAGGTCTGTCCTTACATCAGTACCACACTGTTTTCGTTGTGTAGTTTTATAGAAGTAATGAAATTGAGACGTCTGAGTTCAACTTTGTTCTTCCCTTTTAAGGAGGTTTTGGCTATTCAGGATCCCTAGAAATTCCATATGAATTTTGGCTTAACTTGCCCATTTCTGCAAAAAAAAAAAGGCAGTTGGAATTTTGATGGAAATCGCACTGACTCTGTAGATCACTTTGCTGTCTTTATGATCCTAAGTCTTCCAATCCATGAACATGGAACGTCTTTCCATTTGTTTAGGTCTTCTTTAATTTCTTTCAACAATCTTTTGTAGTTTTCAGTGTCTAAGTCTTGCATTCCTTTGTTAAATTTATTCCTAAATATTATTTCTTTTTGATATTATCATAAATAGAAATTTTGGGGGCCAGCCCGGTGGCGCAGCGGTTAAGTTCGCACGTTCCGCTTCTCGGCGGCCCGGGGTTCGCTGGTTCGGATCCCGGGTGCGGACATGGCACTGCTTGGCAGCCATGCTGTGGTAGGCGTCCCACGTATAAACTAGAGGAAGATGGGCACGGATGTTAGCTCAGAGCCAGGCTTCCTCAGCAAAAAGAGGAGGACTGGCAGTAGTTAGCTGAGGGCTAATCTTCCTCCAAAAAAAAAAAAAAATAGAAATTTTGTATTTTTTAATTTTCATATCGTTGATTGCTAGTTATAGAAACACCACTGATTTTTGCATGTTAATCTTTTATTCCACAACTTTGCTAACTTTGTTTATTAGCTGTAATAGTTTCTCTGTAGATTCTTTAGGGTTTTCTAGGTATAAGATCATGCCATCTGTGAATCCAGATAGTTTGACTTCTTCCTTTCCAATTTGGATGTCTTTTATTTCTGTTTATTCCCCTGGCTAAAACTTCCAGGAAAACATTGAATAGGAGTGGCCAGGGCAGACATCTCTCTCTTGTTCCTGATCTTATAAGGAAAGCTGTCAGTCTTTCACCATTAAATAGGATTTTAACTGTCAGTTTTCATAGATGTCTTTTATTAAGCTGAGAAGTTCCCTTCTAGTCCTAGTTTTATGAATTTTTTTTATCATGAAAGGATGTTGGGTTTTTTAAACAACTTTTTTATTGTAGTAAGATACACATGACATAAAATTTACCATCATAACCATTTCTTTTTTTTTTTAAAGATTGGCACGTGGGCTAACAATTGTTGCCAATCTTCCCTTTTTTTTTTTTTTAAGGATTGCACCTGAGCTAACAACTGTTGCCAATCTCTCTCGTTTTTTTTTTTTAAGATTGGCACGTGGGCTAACAGCTGTTGCCAATCTTCCTTTTTTTTTTTTTAAGGATTGGCACCTGAGCCGCCAACTGTTGCCAATCTCTCTCTTTTTTTTTTTTTCTGCTCTATCTCCCCAAACCCCACCCTGTACATGGTTGTATGTCTTAGTTGCAGGTCCTTCTAGTTGTAGGTTGTTGTGGGACGCCGCCTCAACGTGGCCTGACAAGCGGTGCCATGTCCACGTCCAGGGTCCGAACCCTGGGCCACCGCAGCAGAGTGCACAAACTTAACCACTCGGCCACGGAGCCAGCCCCCATCATAACCATTTCTACGTAAGCAGTTCAGCGGTATTAAATAATGTTGTACAATGATCATCACCACCCATCTCCACAGCTCTTTTCGTCTTGTAAAACTGAAACTCTATACCCATTAAACACTAACTCCCCATTCCCCCCTCCTCCCAGGCCCTGACAACCACCGTTCTACTTTCCACCTCTATGATTTTGACTACCCTAAGTATCTCGTATAAGTGGAATCGTACAGTATTTGTCTTCTTTTGTGACTGGCTTATTTCACTTAACATAATATCCTCAAGGTTCATCCGTGAGGGTTGGGTTTCATAAACAGTTTTTTCTCTATCAACTGAGATGATCATGTGGCTGTTTTCCTTCACTCCTTAACACAGTATATTACGTTGATTAATTTTCATATGTTGAACCTCCCTTGCATTCCTGGGATAAATCCCACTTGGCCATGATGTATGATCCTTTTCATATGTTGCTGTTCAACTTTCTAGTAGTTCGTTGAGGATTTTCGCACCTACATTTATAAGGGATATTTGTCTGTAGATTTCTTTCTTTATGTCTTTGCTGGCTTTGGTATCAAGGCAATGCTGGAATCATGGAAGAGTTTGAGTAGAATTGACATTAATTCTTCTCTAAATATTTGAGAGAATTTGCCAGTTAAGCAACCTAGCCCTAGCCTATTATTTATTGGAAATTTTTTGGTTACTGATTCAATCTCTCATTTATGTGTCTATTCAGGTTTTCTATTTCTCCTTCAGTTAGTTTTAGCTTGTATTTTCTAGGAATTTGTGTTTTTCATCTAGGTTGTCAGATTTGTTGATATTCAATCATTTATAGAATTCTCATAATCCTTTTTATATCTATAAAGTTGATAGTAATGGCATTACTTTCATCCTAATTTTACTAATTTGAGTCTTCTTTTTTTCTTGATCAGTCTAACTAAAGGTTTATCAATTTTTCTGATCTTTTCAAAGAAACAACTTTTATTTTCATTTATTCTCTTTGCTATTTTTCTATTCTATATTACCTTTATTTCCACTCTCATTATTATTTCCTTCCTTCTTCTTGGTTTGGGTTTAATTTGTTCTTCTTTTTCTAGTTCCTTAAGTTGGAAGTTTAAGGCTGGACTTGAGTGAGAGGTATGAGGTTGGAGATGCTGTAACTATCTTGCTATGAACAGGGAGTGCTGGTCTGAGAATACGGTCAAGCCAGAAAGAAGACAAGAGAGACCCTGGATCTTGAGGACAGTGCTCGAGTCCTGAACCAATCATGTCAGAAGCAAGTCCTACTTCTAGACACTCAGTTACATGATTCAATAAATTGTCTTTGGCTCATCATAAAAAAAAGTGGAAGTTTAAGTTATTGATTTGAGATTTTTCTTTCTTTTTTGTTTGCTGAGGAAAATTCACCCTAAGCTAACATCTGTTGCCAGTCTTCCTCTTTTTGCTTGAGGAAGATTGTCCCTGAGCCAACATCCGTGCCCGTCTTCCTCTAGTTTGTATATGGGTTACTGGCACAGCATGGCTGATGAATGGTGTAAATCTGCTATAAATTTTCCTCTGAGCACTGCTTTTACTGAATCCCATAAATTTTGGTGTGCTGAGTTTCATTTTCATTCACCTCATCTAATTTCTCTTGCGATTTCTTCTTGGATCTGTTGGGCATTTAAGAGTGTGTTGTTCACTTTTCACAAATACGTAAATTTTTCAGTTTTCCTTCTTTTATTAATTTCTAGTTTCATTCCATTGTGATCAGAGAAGATACATCATATGAATTCAATATTTTTTAAAGTATTAAGACTTGTTTTGTGGTATAACATATGGTCTATCCTGAGGAATGCTCCCTGTGCACTTGAGAAGAATGTATGTTCTGCTGTTGTTGGGTGGAGTTAGGTCTAATTGGTTTATAATGTTGCTCGAGTCTTCTTGTTTATCTTTTGTGTAGCAATTCTATCCATTATTGAAAGTGGAGTTTTGGAGTCTTTATTATTGTTGAAGTGTCTATTTATCCCTTCAGGTCTGTCAGCTTTTGCTTCAGATATTTTGGGGCTCTATTGTTAAGTGAACATATATTTATAATTGTTACATCTTCTTGACGGATTGAGCCTTTTATTACTGTGTGATGTCTCTCTTTGTCTCTTATAATTATTTTTGCCTTAAAGTCGATTTTTTTGTATTATTACAGCCACTTCAGCTCTCTTTTTGTTGGTTTTCATGGAATATCTTTTCCATCCTTTCACTTACAACCTATTTGAGTCTTTTGACCTAAAGAAAGACTCTTGTAGATGGCATATCGTTGGATCATGTGTGTTAATCTCTGTCTTTTAGTTGTAGAATTTAATCCATTTACATTTAATGTAATTACCAGTAAGGATTTACTTCCGCTATTTTGCTATTTGTTTTCTATGTCTTATATCTTTTGTTGTTGTTGCTGTTCCTCAATTCTTCCATTAATACATTCTTTTGTGTTGTTTTCTACTGTACCGTTTTGATTCCCTTCTGTTTGTTTGTTTTTTTTTTTTACTAGATGTATTTTAGTTATTTTCTTAGTGGTTGTCCTGGGGATTACAATTAACATCTTAATTTATCACAATCTACATCAAATTAATACCAACTTAATTTCAATAGTATACAAAAACTTTGTTCTCTATAGCCTCATCCCCTGTTCTTTATGTTGTTTTTGTCACAAATTACATCTTTCTACATTGTGTTCCCATCAACATAGATTTATAAATTGTAGTTGTCTTTTAAATCATTTAGAAAAAAAGAGGAGTTACAAACTAAAAGTACATCAATACTGACTTTTATTTGTACCTGTATGCTTACCTTTACCAGTGTTCTTTATTTCTTCATGAGGATCTGACTTACTGTCTAGCATCCTTTCATATCAACCTGAAGGACTCATTTTAGCATTTCTTTTTGGGAAGTTCTACCTGTGACAAACTTTGTTTTTGTTAATCTGAGAATGTCTTGATTTCTCCTTAATTCCTGAAGGATAGTTTTACCAGACATAAAATTCCTGATTGACCTTGGTTGACCTTTTTTTTCCTTTTGGAACTTTGGATATATCATCCCCCTACTTTCTGGCCTCCGTAGTTTCTGATGACAAATCAACTATTAATCTTATTGAGGTTCCCTTGTACAAGATGAATCACTTTTCTCTTGAAGCTGTAAAGATTCTCGTTTTGTTTTGGCCTTTGACAGTTTGATTGTGTCTTGATGTAGGTCTCTTTCAGTTTATCCTACTTGGGATTAATTAAGCTTCTTGAATGTGTGGATTATGTCTTCCATCAAATGTGGAAGTTTTAGATCTTTACTTCTTCAAATATTTTTTCTACCCATTTCTCTCCCTCTGGGACTTCCATTCATGTATATGTTGATCCACTTGATGGTGTCTCACAGGTCTCTTATTTTTTCTTTATTTTTCTGTTCATTTTTCTTTATTCTTTTTTTCTTTCTGCTCCTTCGACTGGGTAATCTCAATTGCTTATCTTCAAGTATGACGATTCTTTCTTCTGCCTGTTCAAATCTGCTGTCAAACATCTATAGTGAATTTTTCATTTCAGTTAGTACTCATCAACTCCAGAATTTCTGTTTGTTTCCTTTTTATGATTTCTGTCTCTTTATTGATATTCTCTACTTGGTGAGATATAGTTCTCATGGTTTCTTTTAGTTCTTTGCACATGTTTTCCTTTAGGTTTTTGAATATATTTTAAATACTTGATTTAAAGTCTTTGTCTACTAAATCCAATATCTGTACTTCCTCAAGTTTTTTCCCCATGTATAGGCCATGCTTTCTTGTTTCTTTGCATGCATCATAATTTTTGTTCTAAACTGGGCATTTTGAATATTTTAATGCAGCAACTCTAGAAATCAGATTTCTACCACCCTAGGGTTTGTTGTTGCTGCTTGTATTAGTAATTGTTTTTTGCTAGTTTAGTGACTTTTCTTAAGTAATTTTGTAAAGTCTGTATTTTTCATTGTGTGTGGTCACTAGTTATGTTGTGTTGTGTGTGGTCAGCTAGTGATTTCACAGAGGTTTCCTCAAATGCCTGGGATAACAACAACAAAAATCTCCTGGTTTCGGCAGATGAGCTCTGTGTGTGTATCGGGACATTATCTTCAACACTCAACCAGGCAGTTTACAGTTCTTCCTTAGCCTTCATTTCCTGCTTGCACAGAGCATGAAGACCAGCCAGAGGTGAGAGCTTAGGGTCTTCTCCGGTTTTCCCTGAGCATGCACCCAGCCCTGGGCATGTGTGTGGACTTCTATTCAGAGAAATACGTAGGAGCTTTTCAAAGCCTTTATTTCCTAAAGCATCTCATTCTCCAGCCTTTCCTCCTAAACTTTTTGGTTTGTTTATTGTTTTCCCCAAATGTTATCCCACACCCCGGATGGCAGCAACTAATACAGTTGCCTTTATATGTTTTCAACAAATGTCCCCCAGGTAGCCACCTCAACCCTGGGAGAGTTCTTCATTAGGCCAAATAAAGGCAAGCCCTTTGAGCCAGACCTTCAGGGAGCCACCAGACAGGTCAAAACAAACAACTAGAGTTCTTTCAGTAGAAGCTCTGCCCTGCTTCCTCCAATACTATGACCTATGCCAGGGACGCAGGCTGTTGTCTTCAAGGCTGCCACAGAGCCGGGCAGCAGGAATGCACCAGCATAAGTTAAAATATCATGAAGTTTTCTTACTGAGAGTCAGCTGTTTATAGCTTGAGTAAGTGTTCAGCTGGTTGTATAAACTTTGATTATTTTCCAGAGTTCTGACACAGCTAATTCTGACGGTTTTGCCAGTTCATCAGCTGGTTTTTCCTTTTTAAGATTGGCACCTGAGCTACCATCTGTTGCCAATCTTTTTTTTCTTCTTCTTCTTCTCCCCAAAGCTCGCCAGTACATAGTTGTATATTCTAGTTGTGGGTCCTTCTGGTTGTGCTATGTGGGATGCTGCCCCAGCATGGCCTGATGAGTGGTTCAATGTCTGTGCCCAGGATCCAAACTAGTGAAACCCTGGGCCACCAAAGCAGAGCATGCAAACTTAACCACTCAGCCACAGGGCTGGCCCCTATCAGCTGCTTTGGTGAAGGCATGAACTCTTGGAATTGCCTACCCCATTTTTCCCTGACATCCCAGTCTTTCTTAATTTAATTTTTTTTAATTTTTTTAATTATTTTTATTTTCTGAGGAAGCCTGGCCCTGAGCCAACATCCATGCCCATGTTCCTCTACTTTATATGTGAGACGCCTACCACAGCATGGCTTGCCAAGCAGTGCGTATGTCCGCACCCAGGATCCGAACTGGCAAACCCTGGGCCACCAAAGCAGAACGTGCAAACTTAACCACTGCACCACCAGGCTAGCCCCCCCCCCCAGTGTTTTTTTCAGCATAGAATATTTTTTAAAAATAATTATTCAGTAAATAAAATTTTGCATTCCATTTTTTTTTACTTAATGTTATGCCATAAAATTTTCTTTTTGCCTGTATTGCTCTTCATAAATATCCATTTTACTGGTTCGTTCAGCAAATATTTATTGGGTACCATTTACCTGATGGTCCTTCTTCCAGGCGCTGAGTATACAGCGGCGAGTAACACAAGGCCCTGCCCTTATGGAGTTTACATTCTAGAAAGGAGAGAAATAAAAGACATAGAAATGTTTATTCATTTTTACTGATGTATAATATTCTATCATAAGAATGAAACTGTGATAGGATGAAAAGTGCCCCCCCCCCCCCAAAGAGATCACATCCTAATGCCTGAAACTGGAAATGTGACCTTGCATGGTAACAGGGTCTCTGCTGATGTGATTAAGGATCTTGAGATGTGGAGATGATCCTGGATTGTCAGGGTGGGCCCTAAGTGCAATCACATGTGTCCTTATAAGACGAGGAGGAGAGGGAGATTTGATAGGAGCAGAAGAGGCACAGGCGATGTGACAATGGGGGCCGAGATTGGAAGGAAGCCCAGGGACGCCAGCAGCCTCCAGAAGCTGGAAGAAGCAAGACATGCATTTCCCCGTAGAGCCTGCAGAGGGAGCATGGACCTACCAACATCTTGATTTTGGCCCATTGATGCTAACTGTGGACTTTTGTCCTCCAGAATGATGAGAAATTTCTGTTGCTTGAAGCCGCCTCATTTGTGGTAATTTGTTACAGTCACCACAGAAAACTAACATCGATTTTGGAACCAAGAGTGGGGCACTGCTGCAACAAATGCCAAAAATCTGGAGATGGCTTTGGAACTAGATAATGGGTAGAGGCTGGAAGAATTTTGAGAAGCATGACAGGAAAGATAGCCTAGGGGCCGGCCCGGGGGCACAGCGGTTAAGTGCGCACATTCCACTTCTCAGCAGCCCGGGGTTCACCAGTTCGGATCCCAGGTGCAGGCATGGCACTGCTTGGCAAGCCATGCTGTGGTAGGCATCCCACATATAAAGTAGAGGAAGATGGGCACGATGTCAGCTCAGGGCCAGTCTTCCTCAGCAAAAAGAGGGGGATTGGTGGCAGTTAGCTCAGGGCTAATCTTCCTCAAAAAAAAAAAAAAAAAAGATAGCCTAGATTGCCTTGAACAGATTGTTGGTAGAAATACAGATGTTTCAGACTCTGCCAATCAGGGCTCAGAACAAAATGAGGAAAATGTTACTGGAAATTCTAGGAGAGAAGAGCTCTGTTATACAGTGGCAGAAAGTCTAGCTAAGTTGTGTCCTACAGGGAGTGGAAAGCAGACTTTGTAAGTGATGAACTTGTATTTCAGCTGAGCCCATTTCCATGCAAAGTGTTGAAGATGTGGCCTGGTTTCTTCTTGCTGATGATAGTCAAACGTGAGCGGAGAAAGATATACTGAGAAAAGAACTGTTATGCAAAAAGGAACCAGCACTTGATGATTTGAGAAAGTTGCAACCTTTTCAGATTGCAAAAGATGCTAACATGGTGATTCACTCTTAGAAAATTGTACTCTGGAGAGGAGCCCATGGATGTGGTCGGATGGCCTGTTGCTGTGTTGAGGATCTTAAGAGTGTGACTCATGGATCTACTCAACCATCGCGGCAGAAGCCAGGAATAAAGATGGAATTATCCCAGCACGATGTGTGGAGGACTCTCTAGTTTCGTGATGTGAATCCCTGTGACATACACAAGAGACCCACTAGGTTTTCAAGAATGTTATATGGGAAGAAATACTACTAGCTTTGACTGAAAGGAATAGACACAGAATGAAATGAAGGAAGGCTGTTGGTCTCCCAAAGTTCTACAGGAAGGAAATAGGCTTATAAAACTACTCAGCTTCCAGGGCCGGCCTGGTGGTGCAGTGGTTAAGTGCCCACGTTCTACTTCTTGGTGGCCCAGGGTTCGCCGGTTCAAATCCTGGGTGTGGACATGGCACCACTTAGCACGCCATGCTGGGTAGGCGTCCCACATATAAAGTAGAGGAAGATAGGCATGGATGTTAGCTCAGGGCCAGTCTTCCTCAGCAAAAAGAGGAGGATTGGCAAATGTTAGCTCAGGGCTAATCTTCCTCAAAAAAAAAAAAACACTACTCAGCTTCCAACAAATTTATGTTTATCTTTAAGAAAAAGGAAGAATGACTCAAAGGGAGGAGGCTTAGGCCCAGAGGGCAGAGCCTTGCCCTAAAAGTCAGAGCTGCAGCATGCAGAGGCTAGAACTGTGGATGACAGAGGATTATTTTTAAGCCTTGAAAACAATGGCATTTGCTCTGTTGGATCTTGAAATTGCTTAGGGCCAGTGACCACTTTCTGCCTTCAATTTTCTCCCTTTTGGAATGTCTAGAACTATCATACTATGCCTGTCCCACCATTGTATTTTGGGGACAGATGACTTATTCCTAGTTTCACAGTTCCAGAGATGGAGAGGAATTTTTCTCCAGAATGGATCATACCTATACTTGGTTTACATGATGAGATTTGGGGATTTGAGCTCATTATATTTAGATGAGATTTTGGACTTGAATTGATCTTATAAGGGTTAAGACTTTTGGAGATGTTGGGGTGGGATGAATGTATTGTGTGTGTGTGAAGGAGGAGAATCTTCTGGGGTCGGAGGGAAGACTCTGGAAGGCTGAAAAGGCCCCACCCCCTTCTCCCACCAAGACATCATATCCTAATCTTTGAAACCTGTAAATGTAAACTTATATAGAAACAGGGTCTTTGCAGACGTGATTAAGTTAAGGATCTCGAGGTGTGGAGATTATCCTGGATTTTCAGAGTGGACTCTAAATGCAGTCACCTTGCATTTCGAGAGGCAGAGGGAGATGTGACACGGACAGAAGAGGAGAAGGCAATGTGGTGGGTCACAAGCCAAGGCGTGCTGGCAGCCACCGGAAGCCGGAAGAGGCAAGGAACAGGGCTCCTCTAGAGCATCCAGGGGGAGCACGGACCTGCTGACATTTTGATTTTAGTCCAGTGACACCCATTTTGGATTTCTGGCCTCCAGAATGATGAGAGAATAAATTTCTGTTGTTTGAAGCCTCTTTGTTTATGGTAATTTGTTACAGTTGCGTAGGAAACTAAAGCAATCACATAATGCATTTATCTGGTCTCCGTTCGTTGGCGTTTGGATTGCTATTATGAACAATCTTGTTCGTGTTTCCTATGTGCAAATGTGCTAGAGTTTCTCCAGCATATGTCCCTGGGAGTGGAATTGCCTGATCATGGAACATGCAAACACTCCATTCTACAAGGTAATGCTAAATTGTTTACCAAAATGGTGGTACCAATTTACACTCCTACCCACACTATAGTTCCTGTTGATCCACATTTGGGACGTCACTTGGTATTGTCAGATTTTTAAATTTTTGCCAATCCTAGTGAGTGTAAGGGGGTATCTGTCTGTGGCTTTATTTGAATTTCCCTGATTACCAATGTAGTTAGGCTTGAGTATCTTTCCAAACTCTTATTGGCAATTTGTAATGCCTCTTCTATGAAATGCACGTTCGTGTCTTTTGCCCATTTTTCTAGTGAATTATTTTATATCTCTTTTATTGACTGATAGCAGTTCCTTTTCTAATCTAGATACTAAAACTCTGTTGGTTATGACTTATCTTTCTGCTTACTTTACGGTGTCTGATGGTGAAAAGAAGTTCTCAATTGTAATGTAGTTGAATTTATCCATCTTTTCTTTTATGGTTAGGACTTTTTGTGTCTTATTTTTTAAAAAATCCTTCCCTTCTCTGAAATAAAAAAGATATTCTCCTATAATTTCTTCTAAGACTTTGCCTTCCACATTTAAATTGTTAATTTATCTGGAATTAATTTTTCTGCAAAGTGTGAGATAGGCTTCCAATTATTTTATCCGTATAGGGATGAGCAATTATTCCCTCATTATGTATTTAATGGTCTCTTCCTTTCCCCCACTGACCAGCAAAGCCATATCTACTTGTCAAAGCTCCAGATATGTGTGGGTCTTTCTCTGGTTTCTTTATTTGACTTAATCAGCCTATTTGTCTATTCCTGAGCTAATATCATACTGTCTTTATTACTAGAGTTTTATTAAGTCCTGATAGTTAAAGAGTAAGCAACTCCGCCTCATTCTTCTCCTCCAGCGATGTCTTAGATAGTCTTGACCATTCCTCTTCTATATAAATTCTAAAATTAAGAAAATCCCTGTTGGAATTTTGATTGCAATTGCATTGAATCCAGAGATCAAATTGGAGGAAATTGACATCTTTTGAAATATCCAGTTTTATAATTTGCATCTAGTTTTGATATTTTTATAATTAAAATAATTTAGATTATATATGATAATTCATACTGTAATGATCATAATTTTATAATTTGTATCGAGTTAAAATTTTCTCTATAATGTCTTGCACATATTTTATTAGATTTATTAGATTTATTGTAAGTGCTTATCACTTATTGCTATAGTAAATAATGTTTGTTTGTTTGTTTTTGCTGAGGAAGATTGGCCCTGAGCTAATATCTTTTTCTCCCCAAAGCCCCCGGGTACATAGTTGTGTATCTTTAGTTGTGGGTTCTTCTAGTTGTGGCATGTGGGACGCTGCCTCAGCGTGGTCTGACGAGCAGTGCCATGTCCGCGCCCAGGATTCGAACCGGTGAAACCCTGGGCTGCCGAAGCGGAGCGCGCGAACTTAACCACTCGGCCGGCCCCCCGGCAATCTACTGACTTCTTATTTGGGAGGTGAGAATTTAATTCTTTGATACCACTGTGGGTTAAAACAATAGTGGTTAAGTGGTTAAGTGAATATTCGACACTTACATTTTTATGCCTACTCAAATATTATTCATAGCTGAGCACTTCAGAAACTCTGATTATGTTAGTTTTGGTTTTCCCTGAAGTTAGTAACTGTCGTGATTTTCTTTTCCAATTGTTCAAGTTTCTTTGTACCTATTGCTAATTCTTCTCACACCTTCTAATATGTTCAATCACATTTGTTAATCTATCCGTTTCAATGATTTTTCTTGGAGACATTATTCCTGGTGGCCATCATTCTCTTCTACCCAAGCCGGTTCCTCTCCACGCTGCTATACAGCCATTGTCCTGGGACTTTGCTGTTGTCCTTAGAATAATCTTTCCTAGTCTCCTGGGTTGGAGTCCTTCATTTCCTGTATCCCCTGTCTTTCTTTTTTATGGTTTACTCTTCTATTTTGGTGGAACATACGCTGTAACGGTTCATGAGTTCAAAGTGATGGTACAATGGGAGAAGAATGGTGATGACGGGCCTCAGTGTGCCAACCTCTTGATCTTCTCTCTTCCAATTTGGACTGAGTGCCATCTTTGCCTACACAGGATCCCAGAATCTACTCTCACTATCATCCTAAACATTCCCTTCCCTTTTGTCCTGTGTTAGCTTTTCAGTCTCTTGACCTATAGGTTTTCTTTCTTGGTTTCCCCCCTCATTTTCTTGGAGTGCATCCTTTAGCAGTTCCTGAAAAAAGTGTATGTGAGAGTTAAATTTTTTTTTTAAGATTTTTATTATTTCCTTTTTCTCCCCCAAGCCCCCCGGTACATAGTTGTATATTCTTCGTTGTGGGTTCTTCTAGTTGTGGCATGTGGGACGCTGCCTCAGCGTGGTCTGACGAGCAGTGCCATGTCCGCGCCCAGGATTCGAACCAACGAAACACTGGGCCGCCTGCAGCGGAGCGCGCGAACTTAACCACTCGGCCACAGGGCCAACCCCTGTGAGAGTTAAATTTTTGAGACCTTGCATATATACTCGGATGATAGTTTAGTTGGCATGGAATTCTAGGTTGGAAATTACTTTCCTTCTGAATATTAAAGGCATTTCTCCATTGTCTTCTTGTTTCTGGCATCCAAATTCATTCTGATTCCAGATTCTTTGTTGTGACTATTTTTGTGTTTTTGGAAACTTGTAAGATCTTCTCTTTGTCTTCAGTTTCCTGGAAACATACACCGATGTATCTCAGTATTTTCATTGACTCAACTAGACACAAGCTGGGCCTTTTCTATTTGAAAAATCATATCCTTCAGTTTTGCAAAATGAGCTTGAATTCTTTATCTGATGCTTCAGTCTCTCTATTTTCTTCTGTTTCTCTGGAATCCTTGTTATTCAGTTATTGAGCATCCTAAGTTTGTCCTTAAACTTTCTAATGCTTTCTCTGTTTTTTATTTCTTTATTTTTATTTATTTTGTGGGATATTCCCTCCACTTTGTCTTCTAACCCTTCTTCAGAGTTTTTCATTTCTGCCATCATTTTTTTAAAAAATATTAATTTCCAAGAGTTCTTTTGGTTCTATGAATGTTTACTTTTATGAAATCATGTTCTTCTTTCATGAATGCAATACCTTCTTTTTCTCTTTCTGAGGGATATTAATGATAGGGGTTTTTTTCCTTCTCCCTATAGAGTTTTTGTTTCTTCTAAGTTGCTTTTTTTCTGTTTGCTAGATTTGATTTCTTTCATGTCAGAGGTTCTCCTTAGTTGCCTAGTCATCCTTGGTTGTCTGCTCATTATCAAGAATGGGAGCTCAAGGGGCCGGCCCAGCAGTGTAGTGGTTAGGTTTGCACACACTGCTTTGGCAGCCCAGGGTTCACTGGTTTGGATCCCACGGGCAGAGCTACATACCACTCATCAAGCCATGCTGTGGCGGTGTCCCACATACAAAATAGAGGAGGACTGGCACAGATGTTAGCTCAGCGACAATCTTCCTCAAGCAAAAAGTGGAAGATTGGCAACAGATGTTAGCTTAGGGCCAATCTTCCTTGCCAAAAAAAAAACAAAAAACAAAGAATGGGAGCTCAAAATTTGATGGGAAGCTCTAAGCGTGTCAACCTTGAGCTTCACAGTATGATGTTCTGACTGGCATTTCGTGGGTAACAGTAATCTTAGGGTCTTTAGTTCTCTTTTCTTGGACTCACCAGGTCCCTGGGGAAGGCTCTTCCAACCTGCTGTCTGGAGGGTAAAGATCTGGCTGCCACTATTCTGGCTGCCAAGCAAGGGAAGAGAGTTGTATGCAATTGCTCAATCCCCAGTCCACTACTGGCCCAAAGACTCTCTGTTTTACCACCTCCAGAGAATAAATTTCCAGTCTTATGCTAGATCCAGAAAGAGAAAGTTGGGCTGGCCCAGTGGCCACGCTGTGGTAGGCATCCCACGTATAAAGTGGAGGAAGACAGGCACAGATGTTAGCTCAGGGCCAGTCTTCCTCAGCAAAAAGAGGAGGATTGGCAGCAGATGTTAGCTCAGGGCCAATCTTCCTCAAAAAAAGAAAAAAGAAAGAAAGAGAAAGCTGTTCAATGGCATGAAGTAGGGGAGGCAATGTGGGCATCTAATTATTTCTTGATTAGCTTTGATCTAAAGCTCCATATTTTAGCCTTTACTACTAACGCCAGGGGTCTCCGTTGCTGCCAGTTCCCAATATTTTGCTTCCTGATCTACTCAGAGTTGAGAGAGATTTGTTGATATCTCATACAATGTGACAGACTTGTCTAATTTCCCCCTGAAACGCTAATGATTTTTGCTTTAATTAGTTTTAGGCTATGTTATTAGGCACATATTAATTTAGAATTGTTATATCTTTCTGGTGAGTTTGATTTTTCTTTTACTTAACATTGCCATCATTTTACTATAACTGCATAGTGGCCATCTATACCCTCAATAATGCTTTTTGTCTTAAAGGTCACTTATTAATAGAGGTATATCAGCATCCTTTTTTTTTTTTTTTGAGGAAGATTAGCCCTGAGCTAACATCTGCCACCAATCCTCCTCTTTTTGCTGAGGAAGACTGGCCCTGAGCTAACATCCATGCCCATCTTCCTCTACTGTATATGTGGGACGCCTGCCACAGCATGGCTTGACAAGCAGTGTGTAGGTCCACACCGGGGATCCCAACTGGCGAACCCCGGGCCACCAAAGCAGAATGTGCAAATTTAACTTCTGCACCACCGGGCTGGCCCCTGGTATATCACCATTCTTTTGTTCTGTATTTTCTTGATATATTTTCTTGGTATAACTTTTTCAGTCTCAGCCTTTCCATGTCCTTATACTTAGGTGTGTCAGGTTTGCGTGCTTTTAAAATCATTTTAACCATTTTTAAGTGCACAGTTTAGTGGCAGGAATGTTCCTCGCTGCTCCAAGTTCCACTAGACGTGGAAATTCTCCAATCCCTTCCACACACATCCACAGGAGACATCTCTTTGACCTGCAGATCTGATCACATCACGCTCCTGCTTAAAACCTTCAATGTCTCCCTTTTGTCCTTAAGCATAAAGTTTGAACTCCTTACCTAGCATACACGGCCCCACGTGATCTGGCCCTGACTCCCTTGCCAGACTCATCTCTTTCCTTCGTCCCTTTCCCACTCCCAAATTCTTCCCTTGGGAACATTTCCTAGACTCCAAGTCTAGGTTGGGAGTTCATCGATATACTTCCCATTCTTGTACCTGTCACATGGGATTGTAATTAAATGTCTGAATCCTCCCTACCCCAAACTGTATACTTCATTCGGGCAGAAACTTTGTCTTGTCCACTAGTATCTCCTCAACACCTGGCACAGGTGCTCATTAAAGATTTTTTGAATGTGGGGCCGGCCCCATGGCCTAGTGGTTAAGTTTGGCACACCTCGCTTGGGTGGCCCAGGTTCGGTTCCCAGGCGCAGACCTACACCACTCACCGGTGGCCATGCTGTGGCAGCGACCCATGTACAAAATAGAGGAAGATGGGCACAGATGTTAGGTCAGGGTGAATCTTCCTCAGCAAAAAAAAAAAGATCTGTTGAATGAATGAACATGTTCTTATTGATTTTTGTGAATTCTTTACATACTAAAGATGTTAACACTTTGCCATTTGCTGGGAATATTTTCCCCAGGCTATTTGCCTTTTAATTTGGGTTATTTTTTGGTGAAGGGAGGAACACAGAGAAGTTTTAAATTTTAATGTAAACAGATCTATTGATTTTTTTTTCTTTTGAGGTCCCTTCAAACGCTTCTAAGTTTAGAAAGTCTTTCACTCTCTAGATATTTGGTAAGTATTCACTTTTATTTTCTATGCTACACTGCTGCCCGTCGAATCTTCCCTGAGCAGGGCTCTGATCGTGTCACTCTCTGCTCAAAAATGTTTAACTGTCTCCTTGGAGTCTCGAGAATAAAGTCCAAACTCTTTAACTTGCCCTCCAAGGCTCTCATGATTCCTCCCGAGCCTGCCCATCTAGTCCTTTTACCGTTCCAGCCAGAGTGAAGGGTGTGCTTCTCTCGGTGTGCCCCACCCCCCAGCCTCTGTTCCTGATGGTCCCTTTGCAAAGAATGCCTGTCCTGCATTTCTGTGTATTTAAATCCTGCTTATCCTTCAAGCCTCCTTTCTCCAAAAACCCTCACCTTACCCTTCTCCTGAGAGGACGAATGGTGGAGGGATAAGACCAAGGTTTTGGAGTCCTATAAACCTGTATTAAAATCCCACTTCCCTCACTTGCTCGCTGTCGCAAATCCTTGAACGTTTCCGAGTGTCAGTTCTTTCATCTTTAAAATGGGGGCAGAAGGCAATGAAGGAAGCCATCGGGTGATTTGGAGGGCGAGCTAAGTCTGATGTCGAATGTAAAGATGCTAGCAAATTCTCCGCCCCACCCCGATTCTGCCATTTTGGAAGGGAGTCACAAGTTGTCCCTCCAGTCATATCTGTCCTTGGAGGTGGGGCTGGCTCTTGAATTCCATTAGGTTGGCTGCACTTTCCTGCTCAGGAGCTGGGAGTAGCAGGCAAACAGGTTCTACTTGGAGAAATCCCCCCAGGCACCGTGGTGGGACTCCCATACCCACCTGGGCCCAAGGGAATTCCCTCCTTCCTTCCTTCACGTGAGCTTCCAATGGTTTCATTGCTGGGAAATATTTAAGGCCCAAAAGGGGTCCACTGGCACCCTCTGCCCCTCGCCATCAGCACCCACAGTATGATGAGTCAAGTACAGCAAGGTTAATCCTGCCCATTTTAACACGAATCAGCTGAGGCTCAAACTACCTTGCGAATGGTTGGGTTGGAACTTGTGTGTCTTCTCAGTCTCACTCAGGGGCTCCGGGAGGCCTGGGCCACGGCGGTGGGGAATCCGGGGGAGCCCCAGCCCCAGAGTAGGCGATGGCGCAGGACTCCTGGCTCCGTGGCCCTCCACCCCTTGTCCACAAGGGGGTTAATGCGACTGCCTTGGAGGCTAGTGGGGAACTCAGTGTCTGTGTATTTTCTTTGTGACCCCAGAGTACTACGCTTGAGTAGGTTATTTTGCTTGTGTCTTTGGGGGAAGAGCAAGGACGAGGATTCGATTCACTGGCTGGGGTACGTGTGTGTCTCGGGGGCTGGGAGGGAGGGTGGGGGCAGCTTGGACAGTGAGAGGAGCAAGCTTAGGCTCAGGAGCCTGGGTTCCAGCCCAGCTCTACGCCTGGCATGCTGCAATCACCTGTCCAGCTCTACACCCACCTGGGGCGAGCGCCTGCCCCCTCTGGACCCCAATTGTCCTATCTGTAAAATGGGAGTGGGGGTAGATGAGCTGATCTCTATCTTAGAATCTCAGCGCTCTCAACATGCTGGCCCTTCCCCAAGCCCAGACTGTCCCCAGGGCCTGACTTCACCAGTTCGCCCCACCAAATCTCTGACACCATTCTGCAGCCTCCGCCCTCCACCCAGTCCTTCCCTGTGGCCTAGGCCTGACTCGGCTCCCACCGCGCTGGGGCTGGGTGGACAGTAGTCTTGGTCAGGGCTGGGTGGGGGGCCTCCAGGCCCACGTCTGACCTCTGGAGCCTCTTCCACTCCTCTCCAGCATCCTGTCCTCCCTCCCTCTGGAAATCTGAGCTTCGGCATCTAGGGAGGACTCTGGCTGCAAAACATCTCATCCAGTTGTCCAAACACTGTGCACAGCTGGCGGAGGGAGGGGCAGCCCAGCCGCTTTCTGGGAGCCCTGGGGCTGTTGTTTCCATGGAAATGGTGGAGTCCTCATGGCCTCTCCACCCCCACCAGCCCTGGCTGCCCCAAGGAGATTCGCTTGGCTGAGAGGATAAGGGAAGAGCTCCCCAACACACACACCCCCCAGAGGGCTTGCCCTGAGCCTCCCTCTGGGAGTCCCCAGCCCTGGTGGGGAAGATCCAGGTCTGCTGGGCCAGGTGCGCACGCCTGCCAGTCGGGAGGCGGCTGGGCAGCGCCCCGGCCGCCTTGTGAGCCTCCCCTGTGACCGGGCTCAGTGTGGTGGTGATGGGGGAAGGGTGGGCAGGATGACTCTGAGATAGCAAGCCCTGGGGGGGTGACTTGGGGCAGCAGGTCTTACTGGCAAGCAGTCCTAGACCCAGCTGCCCCTTGGCTCTGACTCACCAGTGACCCTGGATGAGTGTCCCGGCCTCGGTTTCCTCATCCACAACAGGACGGTGCTGGACCTCTTCTGGCTCTGATTTTTCTAAGTGACCGCCAAGCACAAGGTCCTCGCAGCTCCCCTGCAGTCCCACCTGTGCCTAAATGTCCAGAAAGTAGCCAATCTTTCTATACAGCCCTCAGAGTGACTCTGACTGCCCCCCCCCCCCCCCCCCCCCCCCGCCAGGGGCCTGGTGGAGGCTTGGCAGGGAGGGACCATTTCCACACACTTTGTCACCAGCCAGGCTGAGCGCCTTGCCCTCCCGCCACGTGGGGGTGATGGGGAGACCCTCCTTTCACACATCCTGTTTTCCATTAATTGTTTCCAGGTGGGCCCAGAGGTTGCCCTGCAGAGGAAGGTGGCGGCACAGGAGAATTTAGCAGGGGGACCAGTGAGGAGCAAAAACAGGAAGGGGTTGGGAGCAGGCCATGGAAAATTCGCTGCCAGGAAGGGGAGGCCAGCATCTGGTTTGCATTAGGCTGAGAGAGCCTGCAGCCCAAGCCCGAGCCGGGAGATATTGTTATCCGGGGCGTGACTGCTAGTCAGGAACTGGCAGCTTCTCCCCAGCGGGAACTCAGAGGCCGACAGGAAAGAAGAGGGAAGGCAAGGGAGAAGGGAACAGGAAACTGTCTTTCATCCTCCGCTGCGGCAGACACTTCACGAATGTTTCCTCCTTGGTGTTCATAACTTCACAGGGGAGAATTGTTCCCATTTTATAGATGGGGGAACCGAGTCCCAGAGAGGTTAAGTGACTTGCCTAAGGTCACACAGCCAGGGAATGGCAGAACTAGGATTAGAAGTCAGGGCAAATGTGGGGCCGGCCTGGTGGCACAGCAGTTAAGTTCGCACGTTCTGCTTCTCAGCAGCCCAGGGTTCGCCGGTTTGGATCCTGGGTGCAGACATGGCTCTGCTTGGCAAAAGCCATGCTGTGGTAGGTGTCCCACGTATAAAGTAGAGGAAGGTGGGCACGGATGTTAGCTCAGGGCCAGTCTTCCTCAGCAAAAAAAAAAAAAAAAAAAAAAGGAGGATTGGCAGTAGTTAGCTCAGGGCTAATCTTCCTCAAAAAAAGAAAAAAAAGAAGTCAGGGCAAATGAGACAGAGTGGAATATTCAAACCATCCCATGGATGGATTGAGGCTACCATGTGCCAGGGAGGGGGCATCAATGATTCAGTGATAAGCGTGGGCCAGCCTCTGTCCCTCAGTCCTTGTAGCAGAGTCCAACGGTGCCACAGGGCATTCATCATGACACAAGGCAGACCATGTGTCTGAAGGCTGCAGCCCAATGCCTGCAGAGGAAGAAAGCAATTCACAGAGGAAGGCTTCCTGGAGGAGGCATATGAGTAAAGAGAAATTTATTGGCTGGGTTGGGATGGGGTGGAGGCTGCAGAGAGAAGGGATGGTGTGTGGAAAGGAGGATATAGGGCATGTCTGAGCAATAGCAGCTGGCCTGGTGTGCCTTAGAGGGTGAGAGTCCATTCTATACTTGGGGAAACTGAGGCACAAAGGGGCTAACATGGCCAAAGGTTTATGGTCTGGAAGTGGGGTTGAATCTAGCCTGTCTGACTCCAGGCCTGTTTTTCTAACTGCCACACTAAGTGGTCCCTTTTTGTTGGTGGTTAAAAAGTTTTAAGGGTGGTGGGCCAGCCCAGTGGTGTAGTGGTTAAGTTCACACACACTGCTTCGGTGGCCTGGGGTTCACAGGTTCAGATCCCAGGCATGGACCTACATATCACTCATCAAGCCATGCTGTGGCTGCACCCTACATACAAAATAGGGCAAGATTGGCACAAATATTAACTCAGGGCCAATCTTCCTCACCAAAAAAAAAAAGTTTTGAAGGGATTTTGAGGCCAGGGACTGGGGGAGAGATGAGGGTCCTTATCCAGGCCCCACAGCCAGCTAGTGGAAGACCAGGGCCGCACAGGCTCTTTCTGACTCGCCAAGCTGGGCGGGGAGGGGACAGGCGGCCCCGTCTGCGGGCTGAGTGGAAGGCCCCCACCTCCCCTCGAGGAGTCTCACCTTCCGTGGCCCGGAGCCCAGGAAGGAGGGCCCCAGCGTCTGCTGCTGCCCGATGAGCCACAGGAGTTAATAATTATGGGGTTTAAGGAGATAGAGGCCTTTCTGGGAGGCGCCTCCCTCCCCGGCCAGCCGCTGCTCCACAGAGATAGCAAAGGTTAGTGTGAGGCTCGGCCAGGTGGGGAGAAGGTTCCTGCCACCTGCCCGCCTGGCAGTCTCCGGAGGGACCCTCGGTCTGGCCCTCCAGGCATGGACGCCCCTGAGAAGCCCAGCTGGTGCCCTGCCCGAGCGACATGCCCTGTGTTCCTGGCGATGAGCTCGGGGACTGTCTGTGATGCCCCAACAGGTCTGGGCCTTACACTTGAGGGGAACTTGAGAGAGGAGCCCTGGGACACAGAGAGGTGAGCTGGTGCCCCGGGACGTGGAGGGGAGGGGGCAATCTTGCCACCCTGCCGGGGCGTTGGGGGAGTAGGTGAGAAGCCAGACTCCTGACAGGGGCCTGACATGGAATGCTGAGGAATTTCTGGAACCTCCTACAAGGTCAGTGCCACAGGGGTGGCCCTGATTGTCCAACTTGGTGGTTGTACGGATGTAGAGTCAGTCAGGCTCAGAGAGGGCAAGACACTCATCCTGGGTCACACAGTGAGCTCAGAACAGACCTAAGTCCAGAATGGGGGTCTGGGTGATGCCAACTGGCAGACTCCTGTTCCTCATCTACCTCCTGCCAAGGGTCTGTGGGCAAGGCTGCCAGGCGGGGATGGGGCTGGCAAGGGGAGTACCAGGTAGCTTTGGGGACGGCAGTGGCTTGGGGGCAGAGTACACACGTTTGATGTCTCCCTCCTCGCCTGCCAGCCAGGCACCTAGTAGGTGCCCCTTATTGTCTGAATGTACGTGGCTGCAGCTTCCAGGGAGCCCTCTGGTTTCTGGGCTCTCTTTTCATAAAACTGGTGGAAGGGATCTCAGCCCCACCACCCCTCGCTGTGTGACATCGGGCAGCTTCCTTAACTTCTCTGAGCCCATCCTTTTCAGCGGAGGAACAGCGCTCTCCAGGCTGGGGGAGGAGCTGGTGAGGTCTGGGAGTCCAAGGGAACCGGATGCACAGAGACAGGATAGTTTTGGTGAGTTACTGGGGTGTCAGTGCTCCCAAGTGGGAACCCGCATTTGTCCTTCGAGGCCTCGCTCACAGGCCTCCACAGCCACCAGCCCTCCCATACCGAGGACTCTTCTTCTGGGGCCACAGCCCTGGGCTGCCACCCCCTCCACCCCTTATCTCCCACCAGTCTGGGTTACCACAACATGGGCCAGTCCTTATCTCCGGCCCAGGCTTGTGAAGTCTTGGAGGGTAAGGGCCCTGTCCCGAGCACCTTCGGCGTCATCTCCCCCGTCTCCTAAATAGTGAATAGGGCAAGGGCCAAGAAGACAGCAGTTGCTCAACATTTGTTTGGTGAACGATTCACGTCAACAAACACACGATGACATCTGCTTTGGGCCAGACCCTGGGCTGGGCTGGGGTGGGTGGAGAAACAGCAGCAAGAAGGAGCTGGTCCCTGCCCTTGGGAAACCACAGTCGTGGAAACAACTGCCCTGCAGAGTGAAGGGCATGGGAGATCTGCGTGGAATGACTCTGGAAAGTCAGAAGGGATGTCATGGAGGGCTGCCCAAGTTGTTCACTGCACAAGGTGCCAGCCAAGAAAGCAAGTGAGCAAGGGATAAAATCCAGCCTGCCCTCCACTCACCAAGTCCTGTGCCTTGGCGTAGGCTGTGCCCACCTAGGAAAGGAGTACTATTTTCTATTTTTAACAAAGACACCATTGACTTAGCAAGGTGAGCCCAGGGCAAGCAGTAGTCATGGAAGTGGAGGTCCTTAGGAATATGTCCCCCATCCCCAACTCCCCACCATGCTGGAGCCCCAGGAGGACAGAGCCTGGGTCTGTGCAGTTTCCCTTTGAGTCCCCAGCCCTTGAATGGCCCATAGTGTGTACTCAGGAGGGGTGGTTGAAGGAATGAATGAAAGAATGAAATACGTGTCCCCAAATGAAGACCTGACAAACTCAAGCGTGGGGACCCTGCTGTGTGGGCCTGGAAGAGTAGTGCCAGGAGTTCTGGTAGCATCTGGAAGGGAGGTACCTCCTCCCAGCCTCCCGGGCTTCCTTGAGACACGCAGGGTGGGAGCCATGGTCCCTGGCAGGAGAGAAGAGGGGTTATGTTCTCACTGGATCCAGATCCAGGCTGAAGTTGAGGCCGATAGTCAGGGCTCAGGATAGGGGACAGAGGGACTGAGGGACCGGATGGCCACTGGTCTGGGATTCAGGGAAAGGTTTTGTAGAGGCTGTGGGACAGACAGGTGTGTGTAGGGGGGTGCATTTCCCCAGAGAGCAGACGGTGGGCAAGGGAGGGATGGGGGTGGGGGGAGGGGGTCAGAGCAAGAGGGAGGCCCCTGTGGGGAGAGGCTGGGGCTGGAGATGTGGGTCCTCCCTCGAGATAAGCACTCAGAGAGTAGGACAAAGAACACTTGTTTTGGGGTCTGTCCCCCTTCCCAGCAGGCAGGATGCTGTGCAGGGAAAGGCACAGAGTAGGCCGCCCAGAGAAGGAGTGATGGCCGGGGAGCTGGGAGAGGGGGTGGGAGGGTGTCTTCGGGCCTTAAGGGACAACCCGTTAAGAATCAGGGAGCCGAAAGCCCGGGAGCGGCTGCAGGTTCCTGAGCGGGGCGGCCCGGGGCGGGCGCTGCGCTGGTGGGGCGGCGGGTGACGCCGGCCGCGGGATGCTGCGGAGGCTGCTCCTCCCCGCTCCGGCCGTCGCACCGTCCCGGCCCGAGCGGCCCGAGTCCCCGGGAGCGCGCGCGAGCTCGCAGCGCCGGCCGCCGGGGGGGCGGGGCCGGGCACGTGTCCTCGGGCCACCCCCTCGGGCACGTGACCCGCTCAGGGCAGGGTCGCCGCGGGGCTGCGGGCCGGGGCGCCAGCGGGAGCCGCACAGACGGGCTGCGGGCAGGACAGACAGGCTGCGGGCAGGCCGGCTGGCCCGGGGCGGAGTCGGCGGCGGGCACGGGGGCCACGCGGGGACATCGCGGCGGCGGCGCGGCGGAGCGACGCCCGGGCGCCCCCGGCGCCGGGATGTGGAGCGGGTAGGTGCGCGCGCTCGCGGCTCGGCGCCTGCCCGGGCCGCCGCTACCCCCGGGGCTGGAGGCTGGCGGGTCCCTGCAGGGCGCGCGCCCCGCCCCGGGAGGCGATCTCCGTCCCCAGCCCGGCCCGCGGCTGCGGAGCGCGCGCTAGCACGAGGACAGGCGAGCCCCCTCGCCACCGGAGATGGAAGGACACTCCGCGGGGAGGGGTCAGGGGGTGTCTCCAGGGGTGGGCGGCAGAGCGTCCCGAAGGGACAGCGCCAACTCCCCCTAGCTCATCTGGAGTGCAAGTGAGATGGGGCGGGGGGCGGCGGTGGTGGACTAGCCCGAGTAAGTCTGGGGTCCGCACCTAGAGGAGGGCCCCCCAGGCTGGGCGAACCTTGGAAAGCAGTGCAATTGAGAAAGAGGGGCTGAGTCTCTGCCAAGGAAGCTAGCAAACTGATGGACCTCTCTGGGGCTCCTGGAGCCCACCGGGCTCGGAGTGTGGGATGGGACCCCCGTGCAGGCAGGACTCTGGCCCCAGGACCCACATCTGTTTATTGGCTTTCAGGGGAGGTCCCGGTCCCTGGCTGACCTGGTGTGCCCTGTCTGTGTAGAAAGGTCGTGTTCTTCTCATGGAGCTGAGCAGACACTTCCTCGTCGCCATGGCCTGGAAAGACCTGGGGAGATGCGGCCAGAGTGGGGATGGGTTGCATTCCTGTGCAGAACTGGGCCAGATGGGTGGTCCCAGGACAAGGCCCCCTCCCAGCCCCAGCTGGGGAGGGAGGGAAGGGCTGCAGAGTTTTCTGATACGGGCTGAATCCGCTTGACGCCAGGGCACCTAGCAAGGCTTGAGCTGAGATGCTAGGGGAGGAATGGGGAAACTCGTCCCCAGCAGGGGCTGCTGAGAGAATGGACTCCTGGGAGGGGTGAGGTGTGGAGAGACCCGACACTTAGAGAGAGAGCTGAAGCAACGTGTATATGCTTTGGAATGGAGCCCCTGGGGAAGGCGACTGAGTTTAGGGAGAAAGCGGTTGAGGTGTGTTGGTGGTCCCTGGAGGGGTTAGGGCAGGCCTGCTGGGGGCGGCGGGGGTGGGGTGGGGGTGGGGGGGTAGCTGTGTTTGAGTAGCAGCCTGGTCTGGAGGAAGCTTGTGCCCCCTTGGTGATGGATGCACCCAGGCAAAACACAGCCACCAAGTTGCTGTGTGATCTTGAGAGTACGGCCTCACTTCTCTGGGCCTCTAGGTAAAATGAGCAGATTATGGGGTGGCGAGTGATCCAGGCCCCTTCCCTGGAGACATCCAGGCCAGGGCCAGACAGACATCCACCAGTAGGTGGATGCTCTCTTTAAGGACAGAGTCAACAAGACTCAAGGTCCTGGAGAAGATCCCCAGTCCAGCCTCCCTGCCATATTCCCAGAACCCTTCTGGATGAACCAGGCTGACCCCCACGTGATGCTCAGTCTGGCTCACTTCTTTTATGTACCTTTGGATCCCCCAGGGCCTAGCCAGGGGCAGAGCCTCCTAACTGAGGATGGACAGCCTGAGGGCAGAATGAGGAGTTGGGCGCCAGGGCAGTCAGAGGCAGAGTTTTGGGGTTCCCTTGAGCACTGCCTCTGTAGGGACCCCTCACTTGAACATCGGCAGCAGGGATTGAAGGACCAGGGGCCAAGCTGCCCGCACCCACTGGGGGCCTGGTGTCCGAGGAGCTCACCCAGATCCCAGCAGCAGCGGGGAGGGACCCTGCTGGGGGTCACACTTGCCCAGGTCACTGACTGAGCTGCTTGTGCTTGTGGCCCCAGTAGCTCATGATAACCCTGGGCGGGTGGATACTCGGGACCCTTCTTCCTAGACCAGGAGGAATCTGGGATTAGGACTCGCTGACCCTGGCCAAAGCACTGATGTCTCTGGGGCCTGGTGACCTCAGCTCTAAGATGAACTGAGATCTCTCTCTTGGGCGACGGCGCTGTTCATGGCCAGGTCCTGGTGCCAGTTCACCCCTTGGCCCTCGACCCAGGGCTGCTCCCCCCGGGTGGATGGCAGGGGCAGAACCCTGCATGAGCTTGGGTGGACCCTCTTCCTTGGGACTCCTTGAGTGGGCCCTGAACTCTCAACCCAGAGGCAGCTTCCTCCAAACCGGCTGCTCCCCTCCCCATCCCTCGCAGTTTCCCATGTCCGTAGTCATGGGTGTCAAGCCAGCTCCGAGGTGATGGGGCAAGGACGACATCTTGGGTACTTCTGCAGCTAACACAGAGCTGGGCGCTTGAGACTTGGTTGGTAGAGGCCAGAGTTTGGGTTCTGGACTAGTCTCCTGCCGCTGGGTGGCCACATGATGTGCGTGCAGCCCCTCAGCCTCAGTTTACCCCTCTGACAGATGGTGCTAATCCTGCTTATCTCTAGGGAGGGCCAGGCTCTGATGGACTGAGGTGAGGCCACTCCAACCTCCCAGGGATGGGAGAATGTCTTTGTGACAGGCAGGATGCTGGGGAGCTCCAGGGCTGCAGGTGGGCTGTGTGATCTTGAGCAAGTCACTTAACTGCTCTGGGCTTCGGCTCCCCTACGGGGCTTGGATCTGCAAGGCCTAAGTCACAGAGGACTACAGGCTCTGAGATGTCGTCTGAAGTATGGCCTGGGGGCTCTAGGCAGGTGGGCCTCCTCCTTGGGAAGGAGTTGGGCAACCCTCACTGTCCCCTCCTCCTGTAAGCCCTCCTTGATCTACCTACCTACCCTTCCCCCTCAGCAGGTGGGGATGTCTTTCCTGCTGTTCCTTAATCAGCACACCTGTGCGCAGGGCTCAGACTCTCCTTAGAGTCTTGTTTGTCCTAGACCGTCCCCGTGTCTGCACAGGATTTGTGCCCAACAAATGCTTGTGCCCAAAACAGGTCCGGGAGGGGGATCAAAATGAATTAGAATGTGATGAGAAGGGGGCTCAGTGGTGCCAGACGCCAGAATCTGTGCGACCCTGCGGATCCGATGGATCAGGGCTGGCGGGGTCCCTGGCATGTGATAGGTGCTCACTATCTATGTGTTGGGTGTTTGAGGTCGTGGGGTCAAGATTCTGCTAGGACTAAAGAGGCGGCTATGAGGCACCTGCTGTGTGTCCTGCTCCACAGGAGCACAGAGTGAGCTCCCTCACGCTCCCAGTGGAGACTTAGGCTGGATTCCGTCCTCAGGGCTGGGCTGGGCCGGGCTGGCAGGCCTGGGGCTGTGGTGGGGAGAGGCTTGGCCGACCCACCTGCTTCAGGTGTTCTGACATCCCTGCTTACCGTCCCGAGGCTGTTCCTGACCTTCGCCTGCTCTTGCTCCAAGTCCTCCCACAAGGCACTGCTCCGCTGCCCCCCCCCCCCACACCTGCCTCCCCCTTCCTGGAGTGGTCCAGGCCCTCCCTCTCCCACCCCCAGGGTCCCGCACCGCCTGCCTCCCTGGCATTCTTCTGTTCCCATGGATGACGTATATGACACCTCCTCTTCTGGAGCCCTCCCTGCAACGCCTGGGATGGCTCCTCCTCAGATGTCCGGGCTGGCTCTCTGGCTCTCCGTCCTCTGTCGTTCATCCCCTCATCCAGGCTCACGCTGTGGCTGTTCCCTCTGGCCCGGTGCCTCCCCTCAGCCGCCTACAGGACGTGCCACTTCCCAAACGCCTCAGCCACCCCCCTTCCCCTTCCTGAAAGACCCCCTCCCAGTTCTCATGTCCATCCCCGGTACAATTGTCTTCACTCACCTTTTCCTTGGTTTTTAATTATTTTAGTTAATTTACTGTAATTTTTATTTCTGTCCCCCTATTCAGCCCCTGATCTCCAGCGATCCTCTAGTCAGGTCACTTAGCTCTGTGTGTCCCCTCTGCATGTCCCCTCCCATCCCCAGGCCTGCCTCGCTTAGACAGCAGTCTTGGGTGGAACCCCTCTGCCACCACCGCCACTGGAGCGGACGCTGTCGCAAACTTCCTCAAACCCCGTCTGCATCCTGCCTCACTTCTCCGAAACCACCATTCATCCTCTTTCCTCCCGTCAGGACTTTTCTGGGTGACGGGTCACTGGGCGCTCTGGTGCCTGGCCTCTGGGTTCACTTCCCACCCTGTCACTGTGTGTTCCGGCCAGGTCGCCATCCCTCTCTGAACCTCAGGTGCCTCATCGTTCAAACGGGGCTGGGGAGAACATCTCCCTGCAGTGGCATCCAGGGGTTCACGCAGGATGACATCTGTGGACACGTGGAGTGGTGGGCTGACATGGCTGGGGGTGGGAGCTCAGGCATCCGACATACTTGTGTGTTTGGAGCTGAAGACGTGGCCCCTTTCTGTAGGCTGAGCCTGGCTGGGCTTGCAGACCGGTCAGGGAGCCAAGATGTGAAACCTTTCCTGGGACCTCCTTGGCTGCTGGACATAAGTCACTTGGCTGTCAGCCTCAGTGCCCTCAGGGCTGATGGACTGCCCATGCATGGGGGAGCGTCGTCCTGAATCGGACCCTGTGCTTGGCGCTGTCTCAGAACTGGACCTTGGGTTGGGATTCCTGCAGACCAGACCAGCTGCAGCCTCCTTGGAGCTGAGCCTATTGGCCCAGGGAGAGGGTGAGGGGTCCCAGGGTGCCCTCCTGGCCCTCCCCTTCCCCCTTCAGAGCTTCCCTCGCTGGCTCTGGCTCTGCTTTTTCATGAACCCGTTATGCCCATTAGCATGGGGGTCTTTAACTAAAGAGGTGACCAAGGGGGAGAGACGGAGGGGCAGAAAGACCTCCTGGCAGGCTGGTCAGGCCAGGGCTGGGAAGGAGCACACAGGACCCTCGTTGGGCCCTTCTGGCCCCAGAAGTGACCTCTGGACACTGGCTCAGTGGGGGTTGCTGGGTGACTGGGTTTCATAGGATCCAACAGTGCTCATTCTCATTTTGCCCTTTTTTGTGGATGGGGACAAAAGCCCTGCTAGCCTCCGAGGGCCGGCCTAGGGGGGTGGGGATTGCCTCGTTCCCCCCACCCTCGTGTGTTTCCTGGGGAAGTGACCCAGCGGGGCCTTTCCTGTGTGAACCGCCTGCCGAGCTCTAGGCGGAGGAGCCGGCTTCAGGATGGGGGGTGCTGGCTGCCCCGTCTCCCCCTGACCTTGACTCCTCCCATCTCCTGCCCCTGAGCAGACCCCTTCCCAGTGGCCCCTGCAGTGTATCCTGGATGCTGGACTCTGTTTCTGCAGGGAATAGGGACTGGGAAGGTTTGAGCAGAGGCCATGGACCTGGACTTGGGACGGGGGGAGTGCCTAGCACAGAAGCACTTAAGTGGTAAGCTGTGTTCATCCAAGGAGTGAGTCCCCCATCGCCCCAGGCGTTCATCCCCAGGTTCTCGGGCCTCTGGCCTGGGGGTTCTGAAGTGTGCGGATAATAGGGGATTATGGCTTGGACTGGACCCCGGGGTCTGGGATCCTGCCTTCCTCTGAAATTTCTGACTCGCTGGAGGCGAGTGTCTGCAGGCTGGACGTCCCCCCATTACAGGGCGGGCCCTTCTTTTCTCCTGCTCCTACACCCCTGGCCTAGGTGTTGGGCAGTTAGGGACTACGGGAGGTGGGGGTCCTGCTTTTCCCATGCTTTCTGCCCTTAGGATTTTCCCAGTGGGCTTTTCCAACCGGGAGGAGTGGGGAACATCACCAAGACTCTGTCCCAGGCCTCCAAGAGCCACTCTTTTCTCTGGTTGCAAAATACAGACCCATCCCCACAACCCAGTAGTGGGCTGAAGTGAGAGCCTGTTGGGAAAATGATGGGGGACTGTCCAGCCACACCCCCAGCCCGTGCCCTTGGACCAGCTGGAGAGTGAGAGTCTTTCCCTATGGCCAGAGGCCCAGACCACACCGGTGGATGAAGCTCGGCCCTTGCTGGAGGGGCTGATGGCCTTTTTCTCCTACGCAGGGGGCGTGGGCGACGGCGGGGTGGTCCTGGCAGAGGGAAACGCACCCAGGCTGAGTGTGTGAACCCTGGGCCCCTGCCCTGTGCCCTATGCTGTCCCTGTGGGTCCTCTCCCACCCTTGGCCTCCAGTTCTTGCTCATTCTATTGAAGTGAGCAGCCCCCAAGGTGGGGTCTGCTGCCCCCGCCAAGACTGAGTGACCATGGCCATCCTCTCTCGCCCGAGGAAGTGGGGCTGGGCCCCAGGTCTCCAAACTGCCAGCGGGGACATCTCCCTGGGGCCTGTGGTTTCAGCTGTGGGACCCAGAGCCTGGGCAGGCGCGGCAGGGGTGTCTGCCAGGCGTGGCCGCAGACTGCACGCTCTTTGCTGGGTGCTGTCTGTGGTGACCTCTTCATTTGAGTCTCAGCGCACCTCCTGCAGGTCGTTACCCCCATCGCACGGGTGGGGAAGCAGGTTCAGAGAATCTCCCCGACAGTCCCAGGGGCTCGCGTGGACCCCAGGCCAGAGCCTGGCGTGGACCCCGGGCTTGCCCGACTCTGGCCCCCGCTGTCAGCCGCAGCTCCCCGGGCCTGGCTCTCCCTCCTGGGAGGCGGTTTCTGGGCCTGAGCAGAGGCTGGGCAGCCAGTTTGGGCCAGTATTGGATCAGATTTCCTTGTTACAGCCAAGGAGGAGCTTCCTGCAGCACCCCAGGCCTCACAGCCCTGGATCCCCAGGCAGATGCACCAGCGCCACCACTCACACCTTCACCCACTGGGGAGTTTTGGGCTTGGGCTGAAGACCGCCCATCCCACCACTGCCTCCCACCAGCTGTGAGACCCTGGGCAAGTTCCGTCAACCCTCTAAGACTCTGTCCCCCATTTGTAGAATGGGGACAACACCATGAGTGCTGTTCAGAGTTTTAAATGAGAACACGGGCAGGGGCTGGCCTGATGGCGCAGCAGTTAAGTTCGCACATTCCACTTGGGGGCCCGGGGTTCACCAGTTCAGATCCCAGGTGCAAACCGGTACACTGCTTATCAAGCCGTGCTGTGGCAGGCATCCCACTGTTGTGGATGTTAGCTCAGGGCCGATCTTCCTCAGGAAAAAGAGGAGGATTGGCAGCAGATGTTAGCTCAAGGCTAATCTTCCTCAAAAAAAATAAATAAATAACACGGGCAGAGCAGCCTGTACAGTGTCTGGCACTGTGCGAGTTCCCTGGGTGCAGACCCCAGCTCAGGGCTGCCAGACGACGGCCACAGTCCCTCAAGTGTCAGGGACTCCCCTTGCCAACAAGACCCGCCCCCGGTCCCCAAACAAGGGTGTTGGGAAAGATCCCCGTGTGGCATGAACACAGTTGATAGAGTGAAGGATGTGTGTTGCCACTTTATTCCTCAAAGCCCCATATCCCTGCCAGGCGGGACCCAGCCTGAGGAGTCTCAAGGCCACTTTCTGGGCCAGTTCCAAAGCAGAGGGCGGGCTGGGCTGAGTGGCTGGACGGGGCCGTGTGAAGGTTTCGGAATGGGCTCATTGCTAGGGTCCCTGGGTGTCCAGTCCCTTTGTGTTGCCTGGGGGAAACTGAGGCTCAGGGACTACTTGGAGAGCATCCCAGGGTCCAGAGGACAGGGAGAAGGGGCTGGTTCCCAGCCTTGCCTCGCCCTTTTCCTGCGGGAATCCTGAATCCCACGACCCTCCTGGGCCTTGTCTTTCCTCCCTCCCATGTGGGCCCCTCTGAGCCCCCTCCCCTCCACTTCCCCACTGTTATCAGTGGCCCAGCCCAGCCCCCCACCCTCAGGCCAGCCACTGCAGCTCAGAAGCTGCTGGCTCAGGAGCCACCGGATTTTGCTGAGTGAGCGAGTCCAGAGGTGCTGTCTTGGCACAAACCACCGCTGGCCGAGCCTTCTCCCTCCCTCCTCAGGGTCTGCTGCGAAGGGGTGGGTGTAGATGGGGGCGGGGGGTGAGGGCAGAGGCTGGTGCCCGCCCCCCCCCCCAACTGCCTCTAGGGTCTTCAACTTCAGGGAGAGAAGGGTCCTGAGGCCCAGAGAGGGAGTGTTTGCCTGAGCTCACAAGGCAGATCAGCAGAGAGCTGGACTGCTCCCCACAAGGTCCAGGGGGCAGGAAGTGGCACTGCCTTGCCTGAGCTCTTTGCGGAATCTTCCTGCCTCAGCCCTGCCTGGGTCCTTCCTCTCTGGTCTGCTCTAAAGGGTGTAAATTTGCATTAACAATAGCGACCAAAGCAGTTTCCACTTAAGGGCCTCCTGTGTGCCAAGGTTTTATGCGCAACTCTGATCCATTCAGTGACCCTTGAGGGGGCAGCCACTGGGATTGTCCCCACGTTATAGAAGTAGAAACTTAGATTCTCAACACTGATGCATTTACAGACATCTGTTGGACAGACACTGACTCCCACTGTGTGCTGACCACCTACTGTGTGCCAAGCACAGGCCTAGGCCCTGGGCTGGAAGGGGTGGCGGACAAAGATGAATGAGTCCTGTCCTTGCCTCCAAGAGACCTCATGCTTGGTCATCCTGCCCTTGTGACAACCCAGTGATAGCCTTACTGCTAGTGTCCCTATTTTACAGATGAGGAGACTGAGGCCCAGAGTGGCAGGTGCATTCCCTGGGGTCGGTCCCTGGGCTCAGGTCCAGGACCACCCCCCATATCTGCTGTTTGCCTCGCAGCCAGCCTCACCTGGATGAGGGCCACCCGCCGCCCCTGGAAGCTGCCCCGGTCTCCTGGAAGAGTGTGGGCCCCTGCAAAAGCCTCAGGGAGCCCCCAGGAGGCCTGGCCGAGGCCTCTGTAGGGGAGGAGGCCCAGGGGGAGGAGGACCCTGCAGCCGCCCAGCTGGACGTGTTGCGCCTGCGGAGCTCTTCCATGGAGATCCGCGAGAAGGGCTCGGAGTTCCTGAAGGAGGAGCTGCACAAAGCCCAGAAGGTGGGGATCTGAGGGCGGGGAGGGGGCTTCGGGGACCAGGGGCCCACCTGGGAGAGCTGTGGCTTCTCGCCCATGGCCCGGAGATAGCATGCACCTCTCGAGGCCAACTGCATGTCAGGCCCGTGCTGGGCACGCGGCAAGTACAAAGACTGGTTCCTGTGACTTGTAAATGACTTTAGAAGTCTTGACATCTCTGAAAATCTGTTCCAACCCCTGTGGACTGATAGTCGGGGTTTCAGCCTCGTGCTGTGAGCTAAATAGAAAACGCATCATACAGCATGGGGCAGCAGAGGAAGCAAGCTCGGGGTCCAGAGGCCCCCGGAAGAGGACCTGAGGAATGGAGCCTGGTCCATGGGTCTGGTCCCACCAGGACTGGCCAGGCCTGGGGGCCCCCGTGGGGTTGACAGCCATCCACCTTGTGCCCCCCAGGAGCTGAAGCTGAAGGACAAGGAATGCGAGCGGCTGTCCAAGGTGCGGGAGCAGCTGGAACAGGAGCTGGAGGAGCTGACGGCCAGCCTGTTCGAGGTACCAGGGCATGTGGGGCAGGCTGGGGAGTGGGTCTGCTGGCCATCCATCAGCTCCTCACCCCGCATGCGGACCCTGCTGTCTTCCCAGGAGGCCCACAAGATGGTGCGAGAAGCCAACATGAAGCAGGCGGCATCAGAAAAGCAGCTGAAGGAGGCACGGGGCAAGGTGAGGGTCCCGCCGCCCAGACCCTCGAGGACCGGCCTTCGCTACCCAGTCAGACCCTCGCAGGGCCTGGTGGGGCCGGCAGGGATGGGTGAACTGAGGCCTAGAAGGTGGCGCAGAGGTGTCCGAGATGACACAGCTGAAACGCGGCCCACTGGGGTGTGAGCCCGGCTCCCTGGGGCTCCGGCAGTGTGTCCACGGCACCACAGAGACCTTTCTGGGCCTTTCAGGGGCTGGGAGGATCCTGTGGTAATTGTCACTTCTTTTCCCTCCTCCCATGTCCCCCTTACAAAGCAGAGACCTCAGTCAGGCCATGGCAGCCTGGGCAAATGGGTTCCCCTCTTGGGGCTCGTTTGCCCAGCTCCTGGGGGCCCCTCAGTGGGAGGCCCAAGCCAGCTCCCAGACACAAGCATCTAACAGAGTCCTGGCTTACAGCGTGACCTCAGGCAGGCCATGTCACCGCTCTGAGCCTCAGTTTCCTTCTCTGTAAAATGGGCGTCTCAGTCCCCACAGAGGCTCTTCCAAGGGTAACAGGTGGGGTTAGGTGCTAGTGGCTGCTGGGGGGCGCACTGTCCCAGGCTAGGGTGGTGTCAACCCCGGGCTAAGGTTGACGCCCATCTCATCCCGCCAGATCGACATGCTGCAGGCAGAGGTGACAGCCTTGAAGACACTAGTCATCACGTCCACACCAGCCTCTCCCAACCGGGAGCTCCACCCACAGCTCCTGAGCCCCACCAAGGCCGGGCCCCGCAAGGGCCACTTGCGTCACAAGAGCACCAGCAGCACCCTCTGCCCCACCGTGTGCCCCACTGCGGGACACACCCTCCCTCCAGACAAAGAGGGCAAAGAGGTGAGGGGCGGCCGGCGGGCGGTGGACACAGGAGCAGGAGACGGTGCCCACTGTCAGCCAGGCAGTGGGGCCCAGTGGGGATCTGGCTTAGCCCCTGGCTGTGTGACCTGGAGACTGTCCTGCCCTCTCTGGGCCTCTGTGTCCTCTGGCTGTGAGCAGTGGGTAGGTTCCCTGTGACATGAGGTTGGTTTGGCCTTCAGCCTCTGCTGTGTACAATCTGGGAGGCCTGATAACCCCCTCCACGCCCCTCCAAGCAGTAAGGGCTATCCTCTGCACCTGAGGCTGGCCTTGGGCCTGAGGGCCTGCCCTTGGGCAGTCTTCCACCTGAAGAGGCCACACTACTGGGCCTCTGGGGAGAGACCACCTGGGCCCTGTGCACCCTCAGGCCTGAGGCCAGGACCACCTTGTGACACCCTAGACTGAGAGTCCTCAGTGCCCTTTGGTTGTGGTACCAAGATGAACAGGGCCTTTGGGGGGGCTGCCTCCCTCTCCCATCAGCTGGGTACAGGGGTACTTGGTCTGGGCTGGACAATGGGCCGTGATGTCCTTGGCTGCAGGTCCTTGGGCAAGTGAGCTCCCCTGTCAGTGCCTCTGTGTCCTCACTCCCTCCTGGGACAATGGGAGGAACTGAGTCACAGATGTCAGGAGCTCAGCTTAGGGATGCACCCAGCGAACGCCCACGATGGCTGTAGTGGGATTCAGCTTCCTGGGGTCTTGGACGCCAAGGCAGCCCCCAGCCCCATCCTGCCCGATGTCTCCAGAACTTCTGGGGAGGAGCCGCAGGCCTGGCCTCTTGACCGCCTTCTGAGTTCTGAGCTTCCGACTGGACACTAACATCTCCTTCCTCCTGTCTGTCTCTCTGCACCTGTCTGTCTGTCTGTCTGCCCCCGCCCCGGCCCTCCTGCCCAGCCCGGGCTGCCCCCCCTCCTCTCCCTGCTCCTCTGTGTGGTCCCCAGCAAGGTGGTTCACCTCACCTACGAGCCAGCCTGGCAGCTCCTGCCCGGGGAGCTGCCCGTGGCCCCCACCTCCGCTACCTGTCTCTCCTTTTCCCGGCAGGTAACGGCCCCAGAGAGGGGCCACCCCCTTGGCCCCGTCCCAGCCTCACTCACTCTGCATGCGCCCCAGGACGGCCTTCGAGGGGCCTCTCCGGAGGGGGCAGCCTGTGTGTGTTCCCTCCTGCGTGTGCTGCATGTACTTGGGGCTACCTGTGGGTACCTGTGGGGTCACTCTTTTCCTCCTCAAGAAGGTGGTGAGGGTCTTCAGGACAAGACCCTGGACCCAAGACTGTAATCTTATAGTGCCAGCAAACTGAAAACACCCCTAGAAATGAGTTCTGAGTTCTTTGGTGCAGAGCGACTCAGCTCCCCTGCACGGCCACTGGGGACAGACCTGCTGGCATGCTGGGGCCTGCCCTGCACCCTCCCTGGCTCCCCACCTCCTTCGGCTCCGCCCGTTCCGCCCGCCTCCGCAGTGCTGGCCCCCAGCGCGCCTCCTGACCGCCCCACCTGGCTCGCCCTCCCCCGCAGGTGGACACAGTCCTGTTTGCAGAGTTCCAGGCCTGGAGGGAATCGCCCACCCTCGACAAGACCTGCCCCTTCCTGGAAAGGGTGTACCGGGAGGATGTGGGTCCCTGTCTGGACTTCACCATGCAGGAGGTGAGGGAAGGCAGAGGGTGGCCAGCCAGGGGCCCAGCCCCTCCCCCAGAGGCCAGCCCCTCACCACGCCCCCACTGCCGCCCTGGTCTGCCACAGCTCTCGGTGCTGGTCCGGGCCGCCGTGGAGGACAACACGCTCACCATCGAGCCCGTGGCTTCGCAGACACTGCCCGCCATGAAGGTGGCCGCGGTCGAGTGTGGCAGCACCAAGTAAGCTTGGCGCCCTTCATCCCTGCCTGCCCACTTGGGAAAGCCCCACCTGGCCTTGGGCTCTGCCGAGGGGGTGGCCAGGGAAGACCGAGCCTCAGGGTCCTAGGGTGGTCCTCGAGGGTGGGCAGTGGCTGTGGCAAGAGAAGGACACTGGCTGCCCCCATGAAGGGCAGGGAGGCATCTTTGGCGGAAATTCCCAGGCTCTCCAGGGAGTCCGGGAGCTGAGGCCTCCCTCCTCCTGGCTGGCCTGACCCATATCCCTCCCCGCTCCCCGTCTCTCCCACAGTGGGTTCCGGGCCCCGATTGACACGTAAGTGATGTTAGTTGCTGGCTCTGCCTTCTGCTAATAAATAAGCCACCAGCTCTGGCATCTTGTCCTTCCTGCTTCTCAGCTGGCATTGTGCAGGGCTAGCAGTGGAAGAAAACAGTCAGTGTGGAGCAAGAGGCAGAGAGTGGGGAGCACTTCCCCTCTGCGGCCCTGGGTCTGGCCAGCAAGGGAGGCCCCGTGGCGGAAGCTTTGTCACGAGGAGGGCATTTGAGCCAGTTTTTGAAGGATGAATAGCAGTTAGCCAAGTAGGGAAGGGCCTTCCAGGCAGAAGGAACAGAATGAGTGAAGGAATGAGAAGCAGGGGTATGAATGGAAATGCCACTGGATTGGTGGGCAGAGCAGTGGGGTGGGTAGGGGGAGGGGGCTGAGGCCACAGAGGGTGTTTGGGGTCAGAAGAGAGTGCCTCAAATGAAGTTTGAGCTTTAACCTGCTAGGCTAGCATTTCACAAATCATCAATAGATGTTTGCTGAAAAAAGGTCCGATGAGAGTCCCAGTGAACCTGGAGGCAGCAAAGGCTCTGATAAGTCCTGCAGCCAAGGAACCTATTGAACCCGCCTTGACTCAGGATTCTCCATACCTCTTTCCTGGGCATAGGAGAGCAGTGGGGAAAGCTGGTGGGGTAGATGTGGGATTTTGGAGGAGCCCCTGGCTATAAGAAGAAGGGAAGAGACAAGGCGGAGGGCTGGTGGGAGGGAGCTGAGGGGATCCAGGCCCTGCTGGCATGACCTAGCCTGGGGACTTGGTGACCCAGTGGAGGAGAGAGTGGACTCTCGCTTAGTTGAGGGGAGGGATGACTGGGTCTGAGGCCCCCAGTAAAGTTGGGGGGCATTTTTAGGGGCTGCAGCAGGTAGAGCTTTGGCACACCTGGTGAAGGGTCTAGGGGTGGGCTCCAGCTTGGTTTCAGGGTCTGTCCCAGGGACTTCTGGGGCTGCCTGCTCGGTGGCCTGGCCCCAGGCTCCTTGGGAAGCTGGGGCGGTGGGGGAGAGGATGCCAGGCCCCGCCCCCGTGTCTGTTGGCCTCCCCTCCCTCTGTGCATCCTCCTGGCTATTGCATCTTCCCTGCATGAGCTGGGTGGGCGGGCCCCAGCCGGCCCCCCATGGCCCCCTCTGCTTTCTCCTAGCACCTGTGCCCTGAGCGGGCTGGCCCGCGCCTGTCGCCACCGAATCCGGCTCGGGGACTCTGAGGGCCACTACTACATCTCACCGTCCTCCCGGGCCAGGGTGAGTCATCCAGTGGGAGGTCACTTGGCTCCTTAGGGGCTCCCTGGGCTGGGACTCTGGGCCCCAGGCCTCAGAGCACAACCTCGGTCTACTGAGCAGGGCTCGGGCTCAGAGAGATGCAGAGACTGACTCGGGCCACACAGCCAAGCCAGGTGTATTAGTTTGCTCTTGCTGCTTAACAAATTACCACTAACCTAGTGGCTTAAAACAACACCCATTTACTTGCTCACAGTTTCCCTGGGCCAGGAGTCTGGGCGCAGCTTAGCTGGGTCCTCTGCTCGGGGTCTCCTGAGCTGCAGACAAGGTGTCAGCCAGCTGCGTCTTTTTTAGAGATGGGGTCCTCTTCTGAGCTCACGTGGCTGTCAGCAGAATTCAGTTGCTTGTGGTTGCAGGACTTAGGTAACTGTTTTCTTGCTTGCCAAAACATAATCATGAGAGTGACACCCATCACCTCTGTCCTAATCAAGGAAGCCACACCAGAGTTCAGGTTAAAGTTCCAGAGTCCTGGGGCTCGTCGGGTGGTGCAGCGGTTAAGTTCGCACGTTCCACTTCTCGGCGGCCCGGGGTTCGCTGGTTCAGATCCCGGGTGCAGACATGGCACCACTTGGCAAGCCATGCTGTGGTAGGCGTCCCACATATAAAGTGGAGGAAGATGGGCATGGATGTTAGCTCAGGGCCAGTCTTCCTCAGCAAAAAGAGGCGGACTGGCAGTAGTTAGCTCAGGGCTAATCTTCCTCAAAAAAAACAAAAGTTCTAGGGTCCTGACTCCCAGCTCAGGCTCTGGCCCCAGGCTTTTGAGAAGGTTCCGAGGCACGTCTGTCACACAATGAATGCGTGACACCCTCAAAAGAATCCCAGCTTCTGCCCTCACCTGCTGGGTGACCCCGGCTGCATCAGGGGATCTCACTGAGCTGGGGGTTAAGGGTGGAGTGGGCCCCGTTCCTCTGTCGCCTCATAGACTGAGAAGAGGATTTTAAGGAACAAAAGAGGACGTGTTTGGAAAACCCTAAGGCTTGGTGTGGACGGGCCCTTCCTCCTCCCCTTGACCCACTGGAGGCTCCTCACGGGAACTGAAGTGGACGGCGGTCCCGTCGTCGGGCAGCAGGCTGAATGGCGAGGGCAGCTGGTCTGGCCCTGACAGCTTCCGCAGGGCATCCGAGAGTGTCGTCCTGTGCTGCCCCCAGCATCGAGCTGGGCTCCAAAGGGAGTCTGAGCCTTAGAAAGGAAAGGGTGTGCCTGGGCCGCTCAGCCTAGAGCTGGGGTCTCCCCACTCTGAATCCAGTCTCTTTTCACTCCAGAGCCTTGTTCAGCGGCCACAGGTCCCCTCTGCTCTTTCCGATCCCAACCAGGGCTCAACAGAAAGCTCCATGCCAGACATTCCCGTGTGTAGCAAAATTACATCTAGGACCTTGAATCTTCCAGGCCTGCGTGTCCGCTGTGTGGGGTGGAGCCAGGATGGGAGATGAGATGAGAAGCATGTTAAATTTTAGGATGTGGTCCCCACCCTGAAGAGGCCAAGGGAGGTGGCGTCCATAGAGGGAAGAGAGTTCTGTCCCCAAAGCTCAGCCCTGGGGAGGGAGCCCCGCTGTTCCCTGCCACTCCCTGCTCACCAGCCCCCCATGGGGCCCACTGGTCACTGGGCAACACCACGACCTGACGCTCGAGCTTCTCCTGCCCCAGCCTCTGTCCTGCCAGCCACAGCCCCTCCTCAGGCCTCCCAGGTAGCCCTCCAGCCACACCCGGTTAGTCTCTGACCTGGCCATTCTCTCTCACCACCCCCCGCCTGCACCCACTTTGTCCTCCTGGCAAGGGCTCCTGTATGGAAGTCTGAAGGCCCAGCAGGAGCATCACCCCCTCCCTGCAGCTTCCTCCACTCCCCAGCCTGGGGGCCCCCACACACTGGACACCCACCCCACCCCTCCTCCGAGAGCACTGGACATTCACTGGGGGCTGTTGTGGGCACAGCTGCCAGCCACAGGGAGATGGGACCCCAGCCTGGGGAAGGGACCTGGGCGGGCATAAGCAGCGCCCTCTTCATAGTATGAGAGTCTTCATAGCAGGACCCAGTTGTGAGCCAGCTCGGGGACCCCAGGGCCCAGCACAGGGCCTGGCATGGTGCAGACCTCAGGCCAGGTTGTGGCCTTCAGCCACGGGGACCTAGGGCAGCCAGGTGGGCAGGTTCTGATCCCCTCGCCTTTCCTGGCATTACAGACAGCAACCGGCTAAGGCCTGGCCATCGTGCCTCCAGTGTCCAGAGCAGCAGGCCCCTTGGGGTGAATGTGGATTCCAGGGCCAACTGCCTGGTTTCATCTTCCAGCTAGGCCACTTACTAGTTCCGTGACCTCCCCAGTTGTCAGGGGGCTTCCTTCTTGGAGCCTCCGTTTTCGCCACGCGTAAAATGAGAATGCTGAGCACGCCTGCCTCGCTGGAAATGGTACTCTATTCAATGTCAGCGGACACTTTTTTTATTAGGAGTCGCCTACGGCTGTCGTTAATTATCACTTTAGAGCCCAGCCCCTTTGGACTCAGGGAGCGTTATCTGGCCCGGATGGGACGCGGGGCTTCCCGCTCCGGTCTCTGATCGCACGCTCCCCCTCGTGCCCGCAGATCACGGCGGTGTGCAACTTCTTCACCTACATCCGCTACATCCAGCAGGGCCTGGTGCGGCAGGACGGTGAGCGCCCCCTGGTGGCCGGCGGGGGTGGGGGTGGGTGGCGCGCGGGGGGGTGGGGGGGGGCGCCCGGGCGGGGGCGGGCCAGCGGCTGCCGGGCCCTCCGCGCGCTTTGCTGCCCCCATCCGGGAGCGGATTGTGCCAGCGGGGAGGTGGCAGGGTAGCAAGGGGCTGTGAGCCTCCTGGGGCTGCGTTCGCTGGAGAGATGAGCCGCAGAAAGAGCCTCCGGGGCTCGCCTCCCCAGGGAATCTAGGCTGCCGCCTGCTGCGTCCCTGGGTCTGCCGCTTTCTCCCACCCAGAAACTTCTCCAGCCACCCGCCCTCCCCCCCTCCCTCCCCGGGGGCCTGTAGGGGCAGCGTTGCTGTTACTGGCCTGGCATTCGAGGCCCTGCACGATGGGGTCTGCTCTGTGAATCTCCTCCCCTCCCGGTGTGGCCTCACAGTCACTTGACAGGCTCACTGCCTCCCACTACACCGGCCCACTGCACACTGGTCCTTTTACCCCCATTATGCAACCTAGCTTCTGGCTCCCTTTGTTCCCCAATGAGTGTTCTTCCAAACCAGTTTGGAGTCTGAGCCTCTTCTCCCCGGCTTGAGGGTCATTTCCCCCTGGAAGGCCAGAGGGTGGGCCCTGAGGGGCTGCCTCCCCCGACCAGGTACATGGGCTGATGCTGTGGCCCCGCCCACTGCTCAGGGTCGCTGTGAGACCCCAGCGAGATGGGGTTGGAAAGCATTTGTAGCCTGTCAGACAAGTGGCAGTGTGCACATGGCTGTCTGTGTCTCGCTCTGGGGGCAGCTGTCACCTCCAGTGCAGTGCACATCTTTCAAAGGTGTTCAGCACTCGACAGTTTGCAAGGCCTCAGAGAAGAGCCTCAGAGAGAGCCAGCTACTGACAGGTCATCCATCCTGGGGGACTGGGAGCCCAAAGCCAGGAAAGGGGGCCAGGCCATCTGCCCCAGGTGAGCCTGAGCTGTCACTGAGCTGTCCACCCTCTCTCTGTCTGCAGCGGAGCCGATGTTCTGGGAGATCATGAGGCTGCGGAAGGAGATGTCATTGGCCAAGCTCGGCTTCTTCCCCCAGGAGGCCTAGGCCATGGCCCCGATCTGGAGGGGGCTCTGAGCCGGATACACCACCTGCCCAGGGCGGACGGACAGACAGACAGACAGCAAGACAGGGTCCTGGAGCCAGAACTGAGCCAGAAGCTGAACAGAGGGACAAATGGCCAGGCCATGGAGGCAGCACTGAGCCAGCACCAAATGTCCATCCCAGGACAGACAGGATCTCATGAGGTGACCCTCCTCTGCCCCAGTGGTACTACAGCCACCAGGAAACTTTCAAGAAAACACCAAAGACCAAGGAGCTTGGAGCGTCCTCAGGGGCTCGGCCCTTGGGAGGGGAAACTGGGACAGCCAGCACCCTGCCCCAGTGCCTGGAGCTGTTGCCTGCAGGTGCCTTGTTGCTGCCTCGTCCTCAGAAAGGGACCGTCCTGGGTGACTGGATCTGCAGGGTATCCACCACCTTAGTTCCTAAGCCCTCGGCCCCCAGCACCCCCTTGTGGCCGTCCTTCACCCTGTTCCCAGGTGGGCTTCCCATGGGACTGCCCCAGTGGGCCTTGGGTCCCAGGTGCCCACAGGGCAAGCGGGCTAGTGGGGGCTGGCCGGGCCTCCAGGGCTGTCTTCCACTCCCCGCTGGATCTGCTTGGGAACAGCGCCCCTCCTGCTGCCCTCCCTCTTGACCTCCTCTCCCCGCTCTGAGCTCTGTGCTCCAGGAGGCCCTGCCCCCCACTCCCCTCACCGCTGGAAGGATTGGGACACTTTTCTCACAAAGCCAGACACAGACAGGGCCTCAGGATGCCCATGCCTGTTTTCAGGTCATTCAGACGATGGGGCTGAGGTCGCTAAGGTCACCGAGCCCTGAGTGCAGGACTGGGGTGGGGCGGGCAGGACCTGGGCCCCTCCTCACCCCTCACAGCCCCCCCAGGACCGGAGTCCAACCTGGACACATCCCTCACCACGTCCTGATTTCCTCCTTTGAATGGAATGTAATGCGATCTCTATTTAATAAAGGAAGGCTTTGTTGGGAGAGGCTGGGCAGCCACGCGCCTTCACTCCTGTGCCCTGGGGCTTGGCCAAAGCTTGGGCATCTGAAGGAATGAAACCAAATCCTTTCTTTGCCCACCCTCGTGCTTGGGATTAAACCCAGATCCTGAAGGGGTTGCTGTAAGGAGCACCCCCCGAGTACTCCCCAGTGTTCCACGGGGCTGGGTTGTTGAGGGCTGAGCCTGGCTTTCTCTCCCAATGCTGAGGCTGGCTCTGCCACTGCCTTGCAGGGGGGGCCTCGGGCCCCTCCAGTGTCCCTGCCTCAGTCTAACAGAAGCCTGGAGCTCAGAGTCAAAGTGTCGGGGCTGCCTGGTATGTGCAAGACGGTGGCAGGTGATGTCTACCGGCAGCACAGCCAGGGTCTGTGTAGCTCTGTTTTTTCCCAGCCCTGGTCTTAGATGGGTTCTTAGCGAGGGACGGTAGTCACGGAGGAAGCAGGTGGGTCCCTGAGGACCCAGGGTAAATCTGGGGAGGTGTCTTGTGGTGCATAATTCCCTCCTCACTGTAGGGATGTAGGCCTGACCAGTGGGTGTCCTTCCGGGGGGGCGGGAGGGGCATAGCAGCTTCTGGCTCAGTGTCTACTGGGCTGGTGATACTTCGAGGGGATTTCCCTATTAGCCTGAAGCCTCAGGGCCACTCAGCTGGTAGGTCAAGCCAGCTGTGGGTTGGCTAGGACTCTGTGTCAGTGCCCTCACCCTGTTACCCTCTACAGCCAGCAGCCCTTCCATCTTGGTCTCCTGCCTCCCAGATCCCCCATGGCCCACTCCATCTGTGATTTGAATCCCACCCCCCCACCCGCCTCTCTCCCCAGGCCCCTCCAATGTTCACTGGTTAGGCTTCCTGTCACAGACATCCATTCATTCACTCAACAAGTGCAGGCCCCCTTCTACATGCTTAGACACTGTCCCTGGTGCTGAGGGAACCTGCACTTGCGCTGAGAATCTCAGGAGGGAGACTGGCTATAGAAACAATGCACAGGTGTCAGCTGGAGGAAGTCAAGCCAAGAGGAGGACGGAGGGTGTCAGGGAGGGGCGTGTGCTGCCATATTGCACACGGTGACCCCAAGATCCCCTGTTACATCCCAGTCTCTTTCTGTCCTCCTCTCGGTCAGTCCCAGGTCAGCTGGGGAACAAAGGAGAATAAAGGTCTGGGCCCTGGAGCTGTCCCTCCCTGCCCCCAGCTTCTGTGCCCTTGGGCCAGGGCAAGGAGACATCAGGCAACACTGCAGAGCCTTCCCAGAGGGTTCCACAACCAGACTCGCGCTGCCTGCCCCTGCGATGGTAATACTTGCCATTGTCCGGCCCAGGTGTGGCTATCGTGAGCAAACATCTGAGAAACCCGGGGGTGTGTGCAAGGGGCAGAGGGACACACACACACTCTTGCCCCGGTATCTCCCAACAGTATCAGAGTACTTACTATACCTCAGCCTGATTCCACGCCTTTTCCATGACCTCATTTACTCAATCCTTGCAGCAACCCTAGGAGGTAATGTTTTCCCCATTTTGCAGATGAATCACCTGAGTTACTACGGAGAGATCACACAGAGGAAATGGTGGCCTCAGGATAGGAAGGAATGGGCCCAGCTCCAGAGCCCACAGGATTAGCCAACATGCAGACTCCTACAAGACACCTACCACGCACCTGGCATTGAATAGGGCTCCTCTTTGTCTTCCAGAGCAGCAGAGACGGGGTCAGGCAGTTGCTAAGCTGGATGAGCATCTGGGTCTGTTTCCCTCACTTACTTCATTATAGCTGCCCAGCCCCCTGCTCTGCATGCTTGGGGGCAGGAGGGCTCTCTGGCGGGAAGAGGGGCTGCTGAGGGCTTCGGCTCTTGGAGTTGCGGGGGGAGGGGTTAGCTGACATCAGCCACACAGTTGTTGTTCCTCTTAAGTGAATTTTCTAGAGAACCCACTTGGACCTCTCGAAGTGCCTGTGGCACATGTGGCCACCTCTTTAAAGCTAGCACCGACCACGGCCACTGAGCCCAACCCCAGCCCCACGTTGGCCTTCCCCAGCGCTCTGCTGGGCCACATTTGCAATCTGCCAAGCCTGGCCCGACTGGATTCTGCCTGGGCTGTGTATTTGGGCAAGTCGCTTCTCTCTGGGCCTCAGTTTTCTCATCCGTGAGTTGGGAAGATTGGTTGAAACGACCTTTGCAATGTCCACCTGCTCTTTTTTTTCATTTTTTAAAAATCATGGTAAAAAAATACATAAAACTTACCACCTTAACCTTTCTTAGATGCACCATTCAGGAGCGTCAAGTGTATTCACATTGTTGTGAAATGAACCATCTTGCTAATCTGAAACTCTGTAGCCATGCACAACTCCCTCCCCCCACGCCTGGCAACTGCCATTCTAACATCCTTTTTATGGGAATCTGATGGCTTTGGCTACTTGATATAGGTGGAATCATACAATGCTGGTCCTTCTGTGACTAGCTTATTTCACTTAGGATAATGTCCTGGAGGTTCATCCATGTTGTAGCATATGACAGCATTTCCTACCTTTTTAAGGCTGAATAATATGCCATTGTAGGGATGGACCACATTTTCTTTATCCATTCATCCGTTGATGGACATTTGGGTTGCTCCTACCTTTTGGCTATTGTGAGTAATGCTGCTGTGAACATGGGGGTGCAGATAGCTCTTTCAATCCCTTTGGCTATATACCCAGAAGTGAGCTGCTGGATCATGTGATATTTCCATTTTTAACTTTTTGAGGCTCCTGCATACTGTCCGCCACAGCAGTTGCCCCATTTTACGGTCCCACCAACAGGGCACAAGCGTTCCAATTTCTCCACAGCCTTGCCAACACTTGTTATGTTGGTGTTTTTGCTAATAGCCATCCTAATGGCTGTGAGGGTATATCTCATTGTAGGTTTTTTTTTTTTCCCGAGGAAGATTAGCCCTGAGCTAACTACTGCTAATCCTCCTCTTTTCTTTCTTTCTTTTTTTTTTTTTTTTGCTGAGGAAGGCTGGCCCTGAGCTAACATCCATGCCCATCTTCGTCTACTTTATACATAGGACGACTACCACAGCATGGCTTTTGCCAAGCAGTGCCATGTCCACACCCGGGATCCGAACCGGCAAACCCTGGGCCGCTGAGAAGCAGAACCTGCGAACTTAACCACTGCGCCACCTGGCTGGCCCCTCATTGTAGTTTTGATTTGCATTTCTCTGATGGTTAAGGATGTTGAGCATCTTTTCATGTGCTTGTTGGCCATCTGTACGCATCCTCTTTTTACTAAGGGGCGTTCTAGGGAGCTCCACGGTGCCATCGCAGTGATGTCTTCAGGGAGAGTCATGGCTGCTAGGGCCACAGCTCTTGAATCATTCTGTGGCCCCCACGTCCCCAGATCCCATCTTTCACAGAAGCACAGTGTCCAGGGCCTAGTAACCAAGGTTTCACCTTTCACTCAAAGCCAGCTCATACAGCTCTCACTTGAGTCCTGTTTGTGTTTGCTGCCTAGAACAAATGCTTGCACTTTATGACTGCTCTTTCTGCAAGGAAAGAGCTCTTTCGTAAATTTGCCTGGCTGAGTCACTGCTGCACCTGTGCGGCTTGCCCGGGGCCTGCTGGCCTACACAAGCACCCCTTGGCTCCAGGACAGTGGCTGGCCGCTCCCTAGGAGGGTGGAGACTTCAGTGTGTCCAACGGAAGGCCTGTGTGGCAGCTTGTGGCAGGCAGAACCCCAGCAGACGGTGGGACAGGGGCTGTATTCAAGTGGTTTGAAGAGGTCCCCTCAAACCTGGAGCACCGCCCTTCCCCAAAAAATGCTCCAGCTGTCCAGACCCTCTCTTGCCTTTCTGGCCAGTTCCTCTCTCCCTCTGCCTAAACCTGTGGCCCGATGGCAGCTCAGGAATGCAAAGTGGTGTCTGTCCCTCTTCAAGTGGTGTGGGAAGCCTCCCTGACGGGGGTTTGGAACAATGTAATCCCAAATCCCCCCAGGCCTCCTGACTCCAGGAAAGTTGTGAGATCCACTGAGTTGAACCGTGGAGGGGTAAAGTGACCTATGTAAGACCCCAAGACCTGCAGAGAAATCACGTTAGAAGCTGTTGTTTGGGCGGCGGGGGAAGAGGTACAGTTCAGGCTTTATAAGAACACAGCTCCAGGTGACAGGAGGGCTTGACCCCCTCTCTCCTTGCTGGGATGAAGTGGCTGGAGGGGTGGCATGGCCCCCAGCCCCGTCCTTGCTTTACCTCCTGGGGGACTCTGTGCAAGCCTTCATCTTCCTCATCTCTCTAGGAGCAGCTGGGGCAAGCGGGTGTTCTAACCCACCCCAAGCGCCCACTGCCTCATACATGAGCTGAGATGAGGCCAGGGGCCAGGGAAGGGGCCAGGAGTGAGCATCTGACCACTGAGGGCTCCTGAAGACAGAGTGAGGGCCAATTCCCGTGGGGGACCTGGATTGGGGTGCAGGAGGTTCATTTCCTCCAAGAGGCTGCTGCCTCCATCCTTGTGCCAAGGTGTGAACATGGTGGGGGCAGGGATATCTGCAGTCACCTCCGGCCTTAGCTACCAGTCAGACACCTGGAGCCCTCTCCACCCAGACACACACCCTTGGCGAGGGGAGTGGTGAGGACACCTCAGCCGAGAGGGCTCAGGCAGCCCAGGGAGAGGTAATGGCAGGGCCTTATCTGTTGTCCTGGCAACGGAATGCAGGTGCTCCTAGTACCAATGAGAACCCAGAGGCCCCCTCAGCCCTTCTTCAGGCCCTGGCCCGCCTGTCCCACAGATAGCAGCTACAGTGATTTCCTACAAATTGTTAAAAGCAAGATAAAATGTTAACTCAGAGAAATATACTTAGGGTGCTCAAAGTGTCTTCCTGGAACCTGCACATCAGCATCCCCGCATCAGCATCCTCTGGCAACTCGGTGGAAATGCAAGTCTCGGCCCCCACGCCAGGGCTGCGGAATCCCACTCTAGGGGTGGGCCCAGCAGCCTGCCTTCCGAAGCCCTCGGTGATTCTGACAACTTCTAAGGACAGGTATCTTTATGGCCAAAAAAATACAAAGTAATTTGGGGGGCAAGCTATGCTCTCAAAAGGGCTTGAATTTATTTAAGGAAAATATGTGAGAGGGGGCTGCAACACATAAGCCACCCAGCTGAGCACCTGGTGAATGACAGCGCCCTGCTACTGACTGGGGCGCCCCTGCTGCCCTTCCGCCCCAGTGGCCACCCCTCGGCATCCTCAACCCTGCCCAGCTGGCCTGCGTGGCCCTCCAGGAGTCGGGTGGGACTCGGTCAGTCCCTCAGCCCCAGTGGCGGCCCTGCTGCACAGACGCTGGGGGCCCACTGTTTGCAAGCTGTTTACAACTATCCCAAGATAGCCTGCCAGCTCTGTGCGCTCGGAATTTCAGGCGCCAGGAGCGCGCCTGGAAGCCCATTCCTCGCAGACTCTTGTTCCTGGCACGAGCCGCAGACCTGTGCTCCCGAGGGCACTGCGGTCACCAGCTGTGTAACCATCCCGCATACGGCTCCCACGCGAGCCCGGAGGCCAAGAATGGATCTTGCCGCCGAAAGGGCGGGTCGCTCGACACCGCCTCCGGAGCGCGGCGCAGCCAATTGGGGCCGAGGCACTGCGCGGGGATTGGAGCGGCCGCGGGGCCGCGCGGCGGGGGCCGGGGCAAGGCGGTGCTGTCCGCGCGGTTATAAGCAAAGGAAAAGTTCCCTGCGCCGGGAGTCGGGCAGGTGCACGGTCTTACGGCGGCCGCAGCTGCGGGGCGGGGCTGCGGAGGCTCGGTGGCGGCAGCGACAGCTCCCGGGAAGGCGACTTCGCGCCCCTCGGCTTCTCGCTCGGCCCTCCGAGAAGTCTCGGGTTCCCGAAAACTGCTGCACGCAGCCATGGGTGGCGTCGGGGAGGCTGATGGGGGGCCAGGGCCGCATGAGGGGCCCGCGCAGCTGGGGGCGCCGCTGCCCACCCTCCGCTGGGAGCAGATCCGTTCGCACAACCTGCCCGGCGACAAGTGGCTGGTCATCGAGCGTCGCGTCTACGACATCAGCCGCTGGGCGCAGCGGCACCCGGGGGGCAGCCGCCTCATTGGCCACCACGGCGCCGAGGATGCCACCGTAAGGAAGCCCACGGCGGGCGGAGCAGAGCCTGGTGCTCGCTGGGGCCTGGTCGTGGGCACACTGCCCTGCTCCACCTGCGGGGTCTTCGCATCCTTTCTACTCTTGCTGACCTTTGATCTTCAGGCCAGGGACTCAGAGTTGGGATGGACTAGCCAGGGCCTGATGTGGAGTAAGGAAGCCACGTCCCTGCATGGGGCACCGCACCCCAGGCCCTGGACCCGGGCTGGGCTGGAGCAGGTCTGTGCGGGAGGGAGGGTCTCTCAGAGGCGGGTGTGTCCCCTCCCTGCTGCTCTGAGTTTCTTCCTCTCAGTTGAGTCCCCAGACCAGGTCCCTCATGCCGGGGTGCCAGAGGTAGGGTGAGGTGCCTGAGGGATGCGGAGATGTGCCATCAGAGGCTGGGAGCTGGGCAGCAAAGCTTGGGCAGGGCCCAGAGGTCTGTGGCTTTCCCAGGAGCTGCTGTAAGTGGCCCCGCGGAGCAGTGACTCACCTCTCCTGGCCTGGCAGCTGCACACCGGAGAACTTTGCTAGCCAATGCTGGGTGGGCCCCCTCGGGAAGCACAGTCACCCCCAGCAACAGGTTGGGCCCTGGGGACCCCGACTTCCCCTTCCCAGCTCACGTCTAGGCAAGTCTTGGCCAAGGATGGATGTGGCCTGATCCAGTAGGACCATCTGGCTGGAGACCAGTGGCCAAGCAGCCTGTGGGGATGACACTCGTCACCAGCCTCTGTCCCACAGTCCCCCATCAGGAGAATAGGAATTGCTGGTATAGCATCTCCATGCTCTGTCCTTGACCATCCAGAATTCTAGGTTGCCCCCCCTGGGTACCAGAATGTCTTCAAGATTGCAGGGGATGCATCCCTATCTGGCAGAACTTAAGGCAGCAGAAGAGATGGTGTCCTGTCCCAGGAGGGCAGTGTCCCTGTTGCCAGGGCCACCTGCTCTCTGCCCTCTGCTCTCTCCCCTGGGTTAGCTAATCTGCACAGGACTCTTTTAGGGAGAAAAGTCTCTCTTCCCTGCTTCCACCCCAGGAAGCTGAGGGGTTAGCATCAGAAGCCTCCTGAAATTCTAGAAACTGACAGAAGCCTTGTCTGTCAGTGCTGAGGGGCCGGGTGGTGGCCACGGAGTAGAAGCTGACCGTGGGCCAATGAGTATGTGACCTGTCTGTGTGTGAACACTGCGTGCATTTGTGTGTGTGGTTGTACGTGTATGTCATTCTGCCAGGGTATGGGGCGGTGAGGTGCCACGGCCCCTCCCCCCTTAGCCTGGCTGAGCCCTGGCCACCCTTCCAGGATCTCATGGGTATCTGCTTTGGGCTTTTTCAACCTTTGACCTGTAGGTCGGGATGGAGGCAGATGAGAGGAAGGATGACAGAGAGCATTTATTAATCGCTTTTTCCTGCCTGGTGCCTGGGCCTGTGCCGGGGGCCATCCCCTGTGGGACCCCATCATTACAGTTAGCTCTTGACCCTGAGACCTCCATCTGACAGTTTTCTCATTGATTCATCACCAGTAAGGTCCGTTTCCCATTTCCAAAAAAACAATCTGTTTGTCCCCTGGGGCTGGGTCCTGGCTCTGCCACTGGAGGCTCTGAGTGACCTTGAACCAGGCATGTCACTCCTCTCAGCCTCAGTTTCCTCATCTGTAGAGTAGGGGCAGCTGGGCCAGACAGTGAGCCAGCGGACGGCAGGACCATGCCTTCTCAGCTTCGTGGCCCCAGAGCTGCCATGTAGTGGTTCCTGGTCAGTATATGTTGTTGGCTGATAAGTGTGAATGTGCCCCACAAACTGTAGAGTGTGGTGGAACAGCCATGGCCTAGCCACCCGTTTGCTGGGTGACGTCGTCTGGTTCTATCGATGTCTGTAACAGGAAGGAGTCGCTATATGCCATCTCTCAGCTTCCTCAAGGCCCCAAACTCTGGACTGGTATTGCCAGAAATACCTGGTCCGTTCAGGCCAAAGGGGAGATGAGGTGGCTGGGGCTGGGGGACCTCAGTCTTTGTCTACAGGGCAGACCAGGGATGAGACCAGCCCACTGGCCCATGTGGTCAGGCCCAGAGCGCAGGTACCCCATCCCAGGCCCTGGAGCACAGGTGGGGCAGGGCCAGCCCTCTTGCCAGGGCTGTGTTCCCACAGGCACCCCTCACCAGCCCTGACCGCCCATCAGCTGTTCTCACGTCCAGGCAACAGAAACCTTCCTGCCAGGAAATTCCCAGAGTTCCTGTGCCATGAAGTCAGCCTGTGGCCATCCCGGGATACAAAGTCGAGTACTCTGGGGAGAGAGCTCTGGGCCCTGGGCCAGGTTTGTCTAAGAGTCACAGGCGGCCTGAGACAAGTGGAACTAGCCTTGGGTGGGCAGCAGTCTACCAGGAGCTGGTGCCAAGCTCGCACTCCATGCCGGGCTCTGAATTCGGCACTTGATTCATAGATTCTCTTTTAATCCTCAAGCTACTCCTAGGAGGCAGGTCCTATCATGGTTATTCCCACTTTACAGATCAGAAAGCTGAGGCTCAGAGAGGCAGGGAGACTGGACATTAAGTGGTAGGTCTGGGATCTGAATCCACAGCCCATGCTCTTAACCACATGCTACACCGAGACTTGGCGGTTGATTCCATTCATTGGTTCATTCTTCAGTTAGTGAGTCATTAAACCCCGCAGGCGATATTCAATGAGCATCTTCTATGCACCAAACTCTCTTCTAACCGCTGCAGATAGAGCTGTGAACAAAACATTGCAAGGAGTTCCTTGGCAGAGGGACCAGCTAGAACAAAGCCTCAGTGGGGCCGGACTCCGGTATTCCGTGCGTGCAAGGAACAGCAAGGCTCTCGGTGTGGCTGGAGCAGAGCAGTGGGGAGGGGACAGGCAGTGAGGTCCAGAGGTTGCAGGAGTTTCCTCTTAGCTCATTTCACGGGATGAGGAGACTGAAGCTGCATAGGGGTGGTGTGAAGGAGCTTCTGGGAGCCCTCGAAGGGCCGGGCCTGAGTCCTTGGGCTTGGGGGTGGGGTTTGTGTCCAGGTGGGGGCTGGGGCGGGGAACAGATCCTAGGCTCTCGAGTGAGGATGGGGCACGAGTGAGGGTGGGGCACGGAGGCAGGCTGGCCTTGAGCCAGACACATGGCTCCGGAGCCCATGCTGCCTCCGCCCACCGCTCCAGCTGCTTTGAAAGCCCCACTGCCTAGCGGCCACTCCCTGTTTAGTGTGACCTCTCTGGGCTCTGTAGGCGTTTCCTGCAAGCCCCTTCCCAGGGGAGCTGCAGTGCCTGGCTCCCTCCCTGGGCTGTCTGGCACTGGGCAGGACCACGGTGTGCAGAGGTGGGGATGCTGGCGGTCCGAGTTTGTTGGCAGCCTTCGTTCTTTCTTCCCGAGGGTCCCAAGCTGCCATGGGTTTCTGATGAAACAGTCGGGAAGAGCCAGAGTTCAGTGGTAGAGAGAGGACCAAGTGCCAGAGGGCCTGGCTGCCTTGGGGCCACCGCTGGGTCTCTGACACCTGTGAGGCCAAGGGTGCTGGGTGGACGAGGCCCTAACGTGTGTGCCAGCTCGTCAGCAGGGACACCAGGGGTGCTGGGGGACAGGGGCAGCCTCCTGGGGGCGTCTGTCTGTGCGCTGGGCTCCGCTGTGCAGACAGGAGTTAGATGTGCCATGTTCAGAGCCGTGTGCCTCAGTTTCCTCATCTATAAAAGGGGAACACTACAGAGAATGCTTCCCCATTGGCCTCCCGTGAGGAGTGCCAGCGAGAGGATGGGGGGAGTGTCCGGGGCTGGGCGTGAGACCCTGCTTCATCTTCCCCCCCGGGGTGAAGGAGGGAGGGAAGGACTCCTGGGGGGTCCACTGAAGCACCTCTCCCCACCACCCCATCTCACCACCCACCGCTGTCTCCTCAGCAACTTGCTTAAGGAGCAGACTCAGACCACCTGAGCCCCCAGCAGCCCTGCTCCACTCCCTTGCTGGGGTGGAACATTCTGCTGCCCCCATTCCCACTGTGGCTCTGGGGTGGAAGGCTGCCTGCCCCTCCTGTTCCTCCTCCTCAGGCTGGCCAGGACTTGACTGGCAGGGTGCGTTCCACTCTCTACCGCGCACCCCCCCACAGGCACTCAATCTGAGCGGACTCAGGAGGGGGACGCATCAGGCCGGTGGGGGCTCAGAGCAGAGCTCGGCCGTGGAGTTCTTGATGGATGCCAGGCCCCTTCTAAGTGCTCCACCTGCACTGACTCCGTCCTCTCAGCAGCCCCAGGAGATGGGCATTTGTGGCTCCTGGTTTACTGAGGAGAAAATACAGAATGGAGAGGGGGTGCGATCTTGTCTGTGGCTCTGAGGCTCAGCTCCTAAGTGGCGGCTCACATTCCATCCCCAGCAGCCTGGCTCCCAAGGCCCCTCCAGCTCCGGCCCCTGAAACAGCTGCTCCACAGAGCTCATGGCTGGGCTGAGGGGCAGGGCAGGAGCCACTCCAAGGTTTCCAGGGACCAAGGCGGGGCTGGGTGATAGCTGTATCCTGGGAAGGCACAGACTTCACGGAAGAGAGACCTGGGATGCAAGCCCAGCTCATGGGCAAGGCTGACCCGGGCCGTCCTATGTCTGTGCCCATGGAACAACCAGCTGATTCTCCGTCCGTCTGTCTGTCTGTCTGCTCTGCCCTTCCATCAACGGTCCTTCCACCTTGTCTCTGCCTGCTGCCTCTGGGTGTTACTCCGGCTGTCTGTCTGTCCACCTGACTGTCTGCTCTCCTTCAGGATGTCTTCCACGCCTTCCACCAGGACCTCAATTTTGTACGCAAGTTCCTGCAGCCCCTGCTGATTGGAGAGCTGGCCCCAGAGGAGCCCAGCAGTGATGGATCCAAGAATGTGAGCAGGGCCCCAGTGGAGGCTAAGCCCCCAGTGGGGGGGGGGGGGGGGTGCTGGAGGGAATGGGGGCATTGCCAGTAGCAGCTCCATCTGCCTTAGCCCAAGGGGACACGGGGCCCAGGCTGGGTTTACCATCCCTTCCTGGACAGGTAGTTGTAGCCATAGGGATGCCTGTGGGAGCCCGGGGTCCCAGATCCGGCTGGGCCAGCCACTTGCTGTGGGTCCCCAGGCAAACCCCTTCCCTGTTCTGGGCGTGGCATCCCCATCTACAATGAGGATTTTGATGAGCTGAGCTCTAGGAGTTTTGCTGCTCCAGGTTTCTCTGCTTCTGACGTACCCCACGCCTTTTGTGGGGGGGAGCCTTCACCACAGCGAGCCCCCCAGCTCACACCCCAAGCTGGGGACTCTCGGCCCTCCATTTCTCTTGGTCACACTCCTTGTGTCTGGCACTGGGAGAAGCGGCCGAGGCACAGAGAGCTGTGGGGGGCTTCTGGGGACCACTGGGGCCTCACCTCCACGGCTGACCCCACCCTCCACCATGGCAGACCGAGCTCATCGAGGACTTCCGAGCCCTGCGCCAGGCGGCCAAGGACATGAAGCTGTTTGAGACCAAGCCAGCCTACTTCGGTTTCATGATAGGCTTCATCCTGGCCATGGAGCTGCTCTCCTGGCTCACTGTCTGCCTCTTGGGCCCTGGCTGGCTGTCCAGCATCCTCACCACCTTCTTCCTGGCGTCCTCCCAGGTAACCCCAGCACAGCCACCTAAACTGTCCATCAGACACGGGGCCCGGCACACGCAAACACTCTGGACATGTTTGCTGAAGGAACAAATGAATGGATGAGCAGCCAGAAGCCCCATCAGGCATGGATCTGGGTGGCGGGGGTGTGGGGGGGGTGGTGGGGGGGGGGGGGGTTAAGCTGCATTTTAAATGAGCCGAGGAGCCTCTTTATTTAAGAAACCCTGAGCGAGCACTGTGCAGGGAGCCAGTAGACTATTACCCCAAACCTCCATGGCAGACTTGCAAGCCCCTAGACCTCCCAAAACTCGGTTGTCCTTGTCTGTAAAAAGAAGAAGCTGGCCCACAAGGGTCTAAAAAGGGAAATTAGCTGTAGGTGTGCCCCGCAAGCTGGAAGGGCTCACTGGGGCTGCAGGGCTGGGACCCCAGGTGGCCATCAGCCTCCCCCATGGCTGGAGCCAAGGTGCCAAGGCTCCTGACTCTTGCCTGTCTCGCCAGATGCAGTGCTGGTGTCTGCAGCATGACCTGGGCCACACCTCGGTCTTTAGGAAGTCCCGGTGGGACCACTTGACCCAGCAGTTTGTGATGGGGCATCTGAAGGTGAGGGTCGCGGTGGGTGGTGGGCAGCCAGGGGCTGAGTTGGGGTGCTGCACTGGGCCCACCCACGTGTGCAGGCATGGAGTTGTGGACACAGCCTGGTCCCACCCCTGAGAGCCCCCCTCGTTCCCTACAGGGCTTCTCTACCCAGTGGTGGAACTTCCGCCATGACCAGCACCACGCCAAGACCAACGTCCTCCACAAAGACCCAGATGTGACCCTGGCTCCCATCTTCGTCCTAGGGGAGTCGTCCACCGAGGTGTGTGGGGTGGACATGGACACACTCAGGTTGGGCTGGCAGCTGAGGGGGGACAGGCAGCCACTAAGGCCCCCACCGTGGCCCAACCCCAGCCCCTGACCAAGCCCCCCTCTCTAGCTTCAGGCTGAGCCCCTGCCCCGGGGGACCCCCTCCCCACCTCCCAGCCTGCTAGGGATGATGGGCCCCCTTGCCTTTGCCCCTTGGCCCCCTGACCCTGCCTTCGGGGAGGAGGGCCCAGGAAGCTTCTCTCCCCAGCCGCCCCCTGTCTCCACAGTACGGCAAGAAGAAGCACAAATTCCTCCCCTATAACTACCAGCACCTGTACTTCTTCCTGAGTGAGTGTCCAGTTGGCCTCCTGGGGTGGGGGTGTGGCTGGGGGGCCACACCTGAGCCTGCACTGGCCACACCACACCCGCTGTCACCGGACAGCTTCCAGCCCCCTCCTGTGGAAGGGGCAGCCTTGTTAATCCTCCCCGCGCAGGGCACCCCCAAGCTCTCACAGCCTCTGCTCTGGGCACCGCAGCCTGCACCCTCGTCTCTCTCCCACCACCGGGCCTTTGCCCAGCTGCTCCCTCTGCCTGGGGTCCTTCTGGCCAGGGGCTGTCCCAGCTCTACCCGGAGCTTCCTAGACCCCCGTCAGAATTCCCTTCTGCCCTCCCAGCAGGGCAGTTCAAAACCCAAGAGGGTTTGGGCCATTGTTGGAGCAAAGAGGGTGAAGATTTAAGGGTGGGGATGAGTAGGGCCAGCCCCCACCTGCAGAAGGGACACCAGAAGCGAGGGTCGACCTGGGGAGGCCCAGCGCCCAGGAAAGCATGTGGATAATGCAGGGTCATCCCAGCTGGATAGGACCGGCACCAAGTCCCATTGGCGTCCACAGAGGAACAGAGCCCGGCTCCCCTCGCGCCCCCTGCCCCACCTGCTCGGCACCCTAGCCCTTCTCCTGAGCCCTCTCATGCCCCTCCTTGCAGTCAGCCCCATTTTCATCACCCTGGTGAACTTTAAGGTGGAAAGTCTGGTGTACATACTGACACACCGGCACTGGGCGGTGAGTGGGGGCCCTGCTCAAGTCCCCTGGGCATATGGCGGTGGTGGCGGGAGGTGGCGTGGGACAGGGCAGCCCCATCCACAAATGCAAACAGGTGCGTATGTGTGCATGCAAAAGCGTGGTACATGTGTGTGTGTGTGCATGCGTGCACAGGGCGAGAGCAAGTGTGTGTGCAGGGCACGGTGTGGGTCTCTCACAGTGGGGTGCCCTCCCTGGGGGAAGATCCACCCTGCCGAGTCTGCTGGGCACGTGTCTCCCAGGCAGGGGTTCCCACATCCACAGCCCCTTCACCTCCAAGCTCAGCCCTGTGAAGCAGGCAGGCAAGGACCCTGTCCCATTACCTTGAGAAAACCGAGGCCCAGGGAGGGGCAGTGACCTGTCCAGACCCCGAGGCACATGGAGCAGAAGGGGTGGATGACCCCGGCTCCCCCTCCAGCTGCCTCGAGACCTCCGCCTTCCTCTACCCTCCTCTGCAGGACTTGCTCTGGGCCATCAGCTTCTACTTCCGCTTCTTTTTGTCCTACATCCCCTTCTATGGCGTTTCTGGGGCTGTGATCCTCTATGTGGTTGTCAGGTGAGGCCAGATTGAGAATGGCAGGGAGTGAGGAGGTCACACCTAGGCAGCAGGGGGCCCTGACCACAGCCGTCCATCCTTGGGGCCTCCGTTTCCTCATCTGCAGAATGGGGACAGCAGTACCGCCTCCCCTCCCTGGGTTGTCGAGGAGCCCAGTACGGGAGTGGTGGGATGCCAGGGGAGGCGGGTCTGGGGGAAGCAGCCTGGCTGGCAAGTGACCCATGGATGCCCACCCTCATGAGCAGGGCTGCCCTGGACTCAGGCTGGCAGTGGACACCGTTCCACCCACCAGCAGGGGAGGGGTTACTGCAATCCCATTGTCCAGATGAGAAAGCTGAGGCCCAGGTCTGGCCTGAGCGGTGAGCTGGCCATGGGGCAGTGCCTGAGCCTCCTCCACAGGGTCCTGGAGAGCCAGTGGTTCGTGTGGGTCACGCAGGTAAACCACATCCCCAGGGAGATTGGCCATGACAAGCACCGAGACTGGATCACCTTGCAGGTGTGGGGTTGGGTAGGGTACATGCTGGGGTGGGGGGCGGGTCCCCTCTGGGAGGACGGGGACCCCAATGGGGCTGCCAGGCTCAGGGGATGCCACGGGGTCAGGGCTCAGTGCCAGCCTCCCTCACCTCTGCCCCGCCTGCTCCTCGCAGCTGCTAGCCACCTGCAACGTGGAGTCCTCGCTCTTCCTCGACTGGTGCACCGGGCACCTCAACTTCCAGATCGAGCACCAGTGAGTGTGGGCCTGGGGGCCCGAGGGGGGTGGGGGGTACTGAGGCCTGAGCCCAGGGGCTGGCCAGGAGCTTCTCTGTCCAGTCCTTCGCCCAGGGAGGCCAAGACGTGAGCCCTGGATGCCCTGGGGGCCTGGAAGAGGTGGTGAGCGGGACCTGGGCAGTGATGGGTGGGCGGGACTCCCACTGGCGCCCGCCCACCCCACGTGCCAGCCCATGCTCTCCCCTCAGCCTCTTCCCCACGATGCCGAGATACAACTACCACAAGGTGGCCCCACTGGTCAAGGCGCTATGCGCCAAGCACGGCCTCAGGTACGAGGTGAAGTCCGTTCCCACCGCCTTAGTAGACATCATTAGGTAAGCCCCCCACTCATGGCAGCGCCCTCGGGGCCCTGCCCACCCTGTGCCCATCAGCCCCCTCCTCAGCGCAGCTCTCTGAGCCCACACGGGTCCCCTCTAAGAGCTGGCATTCGAGGCCTTTCCTGTCAGCTCTCTGTCCTCAGACTGTACTCTCCTTCCCTTCCCCACATTCACTCAGGCAGCCAGCGTTTAGGGAGCAATTCCTGGGCCCAGGGCCTGGCCTAGATGTTGTGAATACACCAGTGGGCAAAACTGGGCTGATGTCCTGGTTAAAATAACAAGTAATTTACATAAAATGTGAGACAGGAGAAGGGCTTTGGAAGAAAACAAAATAAAACCACAGTGCCTAAGGGTGGGGGCAGGAGAGGAGCTGGGGAGCCCCAGACTGGGGTTGTAATTCTTAATAGGGTGGCTGAGTGGGTGGCATTGAGAAGATGACGTGAGCAGAGACCAGGAGGAGGGGAGAGGGCTGCCTATGGAGACATCTGGGGGAAAAATGTTTGGGCAGAGAGGAATGGCAGTGCAAAGGCCCTGAGGCAGGAGTGTGCTCGTATGTGGGAGAGCCGCTGAGCAGAGGAGGGACACACAGGACTTAGAGTCTAGAAAAATGCTCTGACTGTGGGAATTCACTGGTGGGGCAAGATTGGAAGCAGAAGGAGCAGAGCAGAGGGGCCCGCAGCTGTCACAGTGGAGGGGTGAGGGGGCTTGGCCCTGGCGGTCACCTTGGCAGTGGGCAGCAGAGGTCAGATTCCCAGCCAGAGCTCATCCACCTCTGTGCCTTGGTACAAGCTGTTCCCTTTACTTGAATGCCCTTCCTTCTGTACTGGCATTGGAACTCCTGCATGACCCTTCCCTGCCCGATCCTCTGAGCCCTTGTCACTCATCACAGCCCATTAGAATGCCTGGCACAGGCTTTCCTAGCAAGTTATTGCTATTTCTGGCTCCTCTGCCTGACATCAGGCTCCTGGTGGGCCGGGTCCATGCCTTACAAATCTCTGGGTCGCAGGGCCCCGCAGGAGGCAACAGAGAGAGAGAGAGAGCTGAGTGAAGGAGGGACAGGCCCACCCTGGCTCCTGCCTGGACTGAGCCTTAGCTGTGCCCGCCCCCCGCCTTCCCCCGAGGTCTAGATTCCACTACCGTTAATGAGTGTGGCCTCCTCTCCCAGTCCACCCCTCCCGCCCCACCCAGCTGCCTGGCCCCGGGGAAGGGGACGCGCAGGGGAATGAGGATGTCTCCACCTACCCTCATCATCTTGGGGGATCTTGAAATTGAGTCCCCAACACTCACCCTCACCCTCGCCTCCCAGGACCCTGAAGAAGTCAGGCAACGTCTGGTTGGAAGCCTACCTCCACCAGTGAAGGCAGCACCGAGGGCCCCACAGCCACCACGCAGGCCCAGGCAGGCTCAACATCACCCCCACCCTCCTGCCTGAGGGGGCCCTGCCACCGTCCCGTCCTCGTTTCTGCTGTCTTCCCCTCGGCCCCCTGGCCTGTCTGCTTGGCAGCCCTAAGGCCGTGGCTCTCGGCCCAACAGGACCAGGGGGCGGGAGAATAGTACATAAAGCCACGTAGTGAGCATGGCAGGTTTTCCTAGAGCAAAATTTAGGGAAAACGGTTATTTTTATATGAAACAAACCCAGATATATTATGAAGTAGAGTACTGAATTTGCATGAATTTTGGAGCCGGAGTCTGCCCCAGACTCCCGGAGAGGAGTTCAGGCCTGTGGGCCCTCAGGGTGTTGGGGAGTAGGGTAAGATGGTGGCTTTTGGGGTCCCCTCTGCTCTGGGTTGGGGAGCTGGCAGCTGGCCCGGGCTCGGATCTGCTTGAGGGCCTGGCCACTTCCTGTTCTTCACCCACTCACGCAACCCTGGGCAGGTCACACTGGGCTCACATCACTTTACTCCTCTGCACCGTGGGACAGGGGCTGGTCCAGCAGGTGAGGGCCCAGGGCAGAAGGCCATGTCTGCAGCCACCCCCAGAGCACAGGAGAGGGCAGCCCGTATGTCCCAGCCATGCACTGGCCTCCTCCTGCAGCCTGGGTGATGAGGGGCCTCAGAGGCCCACGGGCAGTGGACCACCTGTCCATCTCAGTACTGTACTTGGCATCTCACTGGTAGGGCTGCAGCCTGACTGTGCTCAGTGTCCCACAGGAGGTGACACCGCATCTCCCCGGTGCCCACCTGGGGCCAGGTGCTTGCCTGCGGTTACTTCAGGGAATAAGCTGGACCCCTGAGATGTGCCCCTTTCTGTCCCTGGAGTCGAGCGGCGTCCGGGGGCTCGCTGCGGCTGGCTGGTGTCCTTGGGCAGGTCGCTGTCCTTCACCCGACCTCGGGCTTCTCATCTGGAATTGGGTGTGGGTAGCGTGGGCTTGTGGTTTTCAGACAGTTCTGGGGAGAGGTTGGAGTTGCCTCTTGGGGCTTCTGGAAGGTGGGAAGAAGGGAGAGCTGGGCGGCTGGCCCCCTCCACTCCCAGCCGCCACGTACTTCAGCAGCTCCAGGCTCAGCTGGAGGTTTCAGCTGAAGAAGTGTCAGCAGCTTAAAAAAAAACTTGAAATACAGAGCTAGGGTTTCTCTGAGGCCCTTTCTGGAGAGGAAGCTGGAGTCTCCCCACCGGCTGCAGGATTGCCCCCCACCCTTTGTCAGGGCTCCTGTTGTCCTGGACTGGGTTCCCTTCAGGCGGTGGACGGGCCACAGAGCCTGCTGCAATTCTGGTTCCCTCCTTCCCCGGAGCCCCAGCCCCACCCCGATCCACTCCACAGGGCTTCGATCCCCTCTTCTCTGGAGTCAGGCAGGCCCGGGGGGCTGGTCCTGCCTCTGCCAGGACTCAAGGCTGTGTGACCTTGGGGAAGTTATTCAGTCTCTCTGGTAGTGTGACCTCCTAGGGTGATGGAAGATGGAAGGGATGCTATGTGGAAGGCTCTTTGCATAGGGCCCAGCAACAGGGCTCCGAAATGGAAGATAAACACACACACAGATAAGGTGAACAGATTAGTGGTTACTAGAGGAGAAGGGGGTGGGGGGAGGACAAAATGGGTAAAGGGGCGCATATGCATGGTGATGGATAGAAACTAAACTATTGGTGGTGGAAACGATGCAGTCTATACAGAAACTGAAGTATAATGTACACTTGAAATGTACACAGTGTTAAAAGCCAGTGAAATCTCAATTAAAATAAAATAAAATAGCCAATCAAATGAAAAAAACAATTTATGCACAGTCCAACTCCCTGGGGCCACCACCTGCTCTCACCTGGCACAAACCCTTGGCTGTCTCTCAGCCCGTTTCCTCCTTGAAAGGTACTTTCTGCCTTGAAATCAAACTCCTTATGCCCAGAGCAAGTCCCACATCCAGGGTCCCTGCACAGCTGTTCCCTCTGCGGGGAGTCCCGCTTCCTGTTGCCGCTGTGGAAACCCTGCTGACTCCTGGTGCCATGTGGACTCTGGGATGGCATTCCCTCTAACCCCTGCCTGGGCGGACGGTCAGCGCATTTGGCTCTGATGCCCTTATCGGGAGATGTTAGCACCCTGGACTCCGGGGCAGCGCGTCCCGACCCAGCAGGAGCGCTGAGCCTGCAGCGCCACCCAGGGGCGCCGGGAGTACCCGCACTATTGTGGGGCTGGTCGTGCTCCGTGCTGCCCCTGGTGGTGGCCGTGGGGAGTGCGCCCTCCCGTCTGCAAACTGGTTGCCTCGTAACTTGCTTCGACCCTTGGGGACGCCCCTTGGCTTCAAGCAGCCTCCCCCTCCCCCCGACCTTTCCTTCTGGAGTCCTTCCTTGGCGGGTCATCTTTGCCCCTGTCGCACTCTGTCCCTCATGCTGGTGCCTCTGGGGACAGGTCACCAACGCGCCCCTGAGCTGAGTTCCCCCTTCTCTGAAGGTTTCTTATGCAGTCACAGAACAAAGACTTAGGAAGCACGGACTGGGCTTGAAAAAAGGAGGGAGGGGCCTTGGGGGAACCTCTAAGAAACCCTGTGTCCTGCTTTGCGGTCTGCACGGTCTTGGGTTCAGAGGGAAAACAGAATTTCTGAGAAGCCATGACTGGTTTATTCATTCCTTCTATCAACCAGCTGGGCTGGCCCGAGGCAGATGGTGCAAAAAGATTCCCAGGAACCAGCCCCTGCTGTAATGTGACAGACAGACTCCCTTGTGACAGGACAAGTCTCAGATCTTTTACTGGGTTTTCCCACACATCCTCCCCGTCATGTGTCCTGGAGCACATGGCTGCCTCGGGCTCCATGGCCCTTTCCAAGCTCCGGGTACATGTCACTCATTCTTCTGGATACTTGCTCTTGACCCGGATGATTTGGAAGAAAGACCTCGATGCCTTCAAAACTCAAAGTAACGTACTCAGGATAGCAGAGGACAGCAGAGACATGAGCTGTCAATCCTGGCATGCGAGGTGGCCGCTGTTCTGCTGATGCACGAGCCAGTCTGGCTGGAACCGTAAATACACAGGCGTTCTGGACCTGGAGCCCACCTTCCACCTCCAGGCCTCAGTTTCTTCACAGATGGCTGTAGGCCGTCTCAGGCGTCAGACCAGGGGTCTTTGAGAGGCTGCATCCTGTCCAGAGAGGCACACCTCTCTGGGGATGGTGCAGCTGAAACAGCTGAGGAGTCTAGCTCAAGGTGCTGTCACATGCGGCGTGGAGGTCACCCCCAAGGGCAGTCCAAACCCAGCCTAGGTGGCTGCCACCTCTACCTGCCCTTTCTCACCAAACTCCTCCTCCCTCCTCCCAGTGGGCCAAGAGTCTTGTGTCCCGCTTGATGCCCAGGGAACTTGCCAGGCCACTGACCGCCTCTGGGGCTCCGGGTCCACATATGGCCCAGGCTGTTCTGCCGACCCCTCCTCTGGGCCGGGCGCCCTGCACACGTCCACACCACCCACCATGCTGATACCGTTTTATCGCGGTAGTGACCGCTGGTGAGTGAGCTCCTATCTCCTCCACAGGGACTAACCCCTTCACCGTCTCTGCCCGCTCGGGCCAGCTGTTGGGTCTCCTGAGAGCAGTCTGACATTTGGCATGATGGACGGGGGAACGCCCTGGTCTGGGTAACAGCCCTTCCCTTGCAGGGGGTGGAGATGGGCAGGCAGAGGGCTGGGTGAGGAGCAGGGATCTCGCGTGCATGGCCCGATCCAGCCACTGTCACCCAGTGATCTCAGGCCAGTCCTGTCCCCTCTGGTCTCGGCCTCCTCACCTGTGAATGGAAGCTTCAGGTCTTGGGATCGCTCAGGACATTGCTCTTCAGGGTGTCACAACTTTGGCAGGGAGTGGGGATCAGAAACACATTATTCTGCGTGTTGGGCAAAAGCAGGGGGGCAGTTAGGGAGCAGGTGTGGGTGTCCCCAGCTGCTCGCCCCAAGGGGAATAGTTCAGGATAAGGCAGGAGTGGGGGGAGAAGTCACAGAGAAGATCCAGGTGCCCATCGACCTGGGCCGAGATTCACCTGGTGCCCTCAGGGCTGCAGCATCCACGTGGTCCATCAGTCCTTCCCATCATTCTTCTCCTCCCTGGGACCCTGGTTGTCCCTGGTGATGGGCCCTGGACTTCCAGCTGGCAGGGGTGGGGGCCTGTACCACACCATCCTAGGAGTCGGGTGCCAGGCCCAGCCCAGGTAGGAGGTGGAACACAGGCAGAGGTAAGAGGGATGGAAAGTATGTTCCCCCAAGGTCTTCTAGCCTCAGAGGGCTCTAATGGGTCCAAGAGGGCAAGGCCAAGGTTCTCACAGGGGTTGAGCGATGACAGCATCCTTGGAGCCCTGCAGCTCAGTCTCTTCACTGTACAAATGGGGAGACAGTGAGCGGCCCAGAGGGCTGAGAGGGCAAAGGGCTCACCCAAGGCCATTCAGGGAGCCAGGGGTGGGTCCCGGCCTCCTGGCTCATCAGGGCTTCTTCTGCCCTTCTAGGACCTTCTCCAGAGTCTCTGCGCCCACAGGGGATCACACACACCCTACCTGGCTCAGCTGGCTGTCCCTGCCAGCTACACTGAGGTCACAGGCAAAACCAGAGGGGGCCGAGGGTCTACTCCGGAGCCCTCCCCACCCCTGCTGGGAGGCGATGCAAGGCCAGGTGGGGAGCCGCTGAAGTGCTGGCCACCCTCAACCTCTTGGCCCTTCCCTGGCACACCTAGCTGGACCTGCCAGCTGAGCCAGGCCACAGGCGGGTGATCAGAGCAGCGTGGGGGCCAGCGGGAGGCAAACCGCACAAGGGCCTGGCCCATTCCTTTGGACTCTTCCCAGGTTGGGAGTCAGACAGAATGAGGACTCAGTCTCTGTGCCACTGCCTATGAACTGGTGACGCTGGGCTGGGATGGCACGGGCCTCCCCCCGAGGTTGTAGGGACCAAATGAGCCACTGCACAGGCACAGGGGCCACAAGATGGAAGCGTCGGTCTCCAGGGCTTTCCTCAGCCCCTTCTGAGATTCCCTTTGCCCTCAGGGCTCTGTGCACTGGCTGGGAAACAGGCAGAGGGGAGTCCAGCAGAAGCTGAGGCTGTGGGTGGGTGGACAGCTGGTCCCGGGATGAAGATGGTGAGAGACAGGGGAAATGAGGATGTAAGGAAGGCGGCCTGTGCCAGCCCCCCTTGCTGCCCTCCAGAGACCCTCTGGAAAGTCTCACATGGCTCTGGTGGTCTTTGGAGTTGGGTTTGCGTGAGCTGCTCCTTAGGAGGGAGGGGGGCCAATTTATCTGGGTCATTAGCCCCAAATTCCTGGCCTGGAGCACACTTCCAAGAAAGGGAGAGAAAGTTCTCTCACGAACAGAGGTAGCAGTGGGATCGGGGTGGATGACCCCAGGGGAGGGAGAAGAGAGAGGAAAAGGGCTCCCCGTGCCAAATCGTCACCAGACCCTGGATCCTGCTGCGAGGCCCCTTCCTCCGTCCCGACACCCACCCGGCATAAGCATGCAGAAGCACAAGGACAATGGCTGATGGAGGAAGTGAGAATAAAATTACTTCTTTTATTTCCAAAAAATGGAGAGATGGGGGAGCAACACAATAAAAATTAAGATCAGTTCCCTATGGATCCATCCTGCCTCTGGGGAGAGACAGCAGCTCCTGCTGTCATGTTCTCAGCTGGAGGGCCCAGGTTGCCATGGCAACCCAAAGTTCTGTCCGCTAGATGCTGGTCCCTCCTGGCTGGCCAGAGCTGGGGAGGGCCAGAAGCCCTCCCCCAAAAGGCCCCCACTCTGAGTTTATTCCTGCCCCGCCCTCCCCTGAAGTTAAATATTGATTAGTGGGTTAGATTTCAGAATGCGGCAACTCTGCCCCGCTCCCAGGGTGGCCTGCTCCCCTCCCTCCCCTCTCACTTTCCAATCCCCTCAGCCACCTGGCCTGCAGCCCCAAACTCCTCCTTGTCCCGGTTCCCACTTGGCCCTCATTAGGTCCCCCCACCCTCCACCCGATCCCCCGGCTCTTCAGGGTCACATCCTCTGGGACTCCCTACCTCTCGGCCCCCCTGGCCCTCCCGACAGTCAGGGCCACCGTGAGTGAGCCCAGCTCAGCCCACTGCAGAACCTGGGGGAGGCTGCGAGGGGCAGGTGGTAAAAGGCAGATTGTCACAAGGGCCAGCCCAGCTGCCACCCCCGTCGCATTGTATCGTGTAGCAAAAGATTAAAAAACAGTAAAAGACACAAGAGAGCGGAAGACAGCGAGAAAGGACGTCCACTGGCAGCCCCACCGTGGGGAGGGGCTGTGATGAGCCCGAGGGCCCAAGACTGCTCAGGCCCAGCGGCCAGGGACTGGCTGGCACTGCCTGGCAGGGAACGGAGCACTTTGGAGAAGGGTCCGATCGCTCCAGAATCTTAGGTCTCCCAGGCAGGACCAACAGCTGAACGAGGTGGCGGGCCAGGGCTGAGCCTGCCGATCGGCTGACCCCCTGACCTGGGCACTGCCTCTGCTGAACCCACCTACAGGACTGCTCCCTGGGATCCAAGGCCACTGGCTCTGGCGTCAGGAAGACGGCGGAAGGTGGTCAGATGGAGCTGCACAAACCCTGGGTCAGGGGGCTCCAGCGGGGCGAGGAGGACATTCCCTGGGCCCCAAGATCTGAGCTGCTGCACTGCAGGCGAAGGGACCCTGCAATCGGGGCTGGGGCCGTGGACATCTGACGAGAAAGTGGCGCCTGCGGGGAGGCCCCAAGTACCGACCTGGCGGTGGGAAGGACACTTTCCAACCAAGGGGTGGCCTGTGGGTGTCCATTGAAGGGTGGAGCTAGGCCTGCAGGCTCGGGGAGCCATCTTGCCCGAATAGGACAGGACCCAGCCTCACCGACCTCTGAGTAACTAAGGGAGAGAGGCGGGCAGCAAAGCCTGGAGGCTGGGCTGCCTGGGGAGCCATAGGCCGCTTCTGTGGACCTCTGGTCTGGCAGATGTTAGGGGCAGAGGGCGGAGGAGGGGTGGGGTCACCTCTCTATCTACTCCTGGGAGAAGGGGCTGGGAAGGGCAGGGAGAAGCCAGGCCGACAGATGGTGGGCCCCATGAGGAAGGGGGTTGGAGGGAGAAGTGAAGGGAAAAGGAGAGAAAACAGGAGAAAGACCAAAATTGAGGTCTGTGAGCTGACGCATACCCCCAGCCTCCCGGATACCCCTCAGAACAAACCCCACCCCTCCCTTGGCCATCACGCCTGCCTGCTCCCCCATCCCCCTGGGCACCCCAAGGGCTGCAGCTTCATTTGTGGAGGTAGGCGTCCAGCCACAGCTCCCCAGACTTCTTCAGGGACCTGAGAAAGAGAGGAGCGGGGATAGTCAGGAACCGGGAGGGTGGGCAAGGGAGGCCATGCTGGGGGCTGCCACAGTGTGGGGCCTGCAGGGCTGCTAGCTCAGGGCTCCCCAGGGGAACCCCCGGAAAGAACAAAAGGAAGGTCCCCATCCAGCCCAGAGAGAGAAGCCAGGCAATTCCCAGTAAGGGAGGTGGCCTGGTGGGGACGCCTGTGTCAGCAGGGCTCGGTCCCTCTTGGCACCGCCGCTGCCCTGTCTCTAGCATGCGCGGTCCCAGCTACATGCTTCCCAGTCCCTCCCCGTGCCCCAGGGACCCCGGCAACCCCGGCACCAGCGGACTGCCCGCTCTGACCTGATGATGTCCTGCAGGGCCCTCAGCAGCGGCTTCTCCTGGTACTCGATGCCATACTTGGCGCACAGAGACTTCACCAGGGGGGCGACCTTGTGGAAGTTGTGCCGGGGCATGGTGGGAAAGAGGCTGCAGAGAGCGTGTGCTGTGAGAGTGTGAAGACGCCCCCACCTCCTCTCTCGCCCACATGAGGCTGGCTGGGGCTCAGGGAGCCCCTGTCCGCAGCTCTGTCTGTGTGCCCACTGGGGTGGCTGGCATGTGGGGGGGGCGGGGGCGGACATGTCTGGGTGGGGGATGGTTCCTGGACAGGGGTGTTTGATTGTGCTCCGGGCAGCTGGAAAGAAACTAGATGGCCAGAGACACAATCTCATGTTTATCTAACAAGGAAATGAAATAGGGTGGGGCGTGGCGAGAAGAGGAGAGTGGGGGAGGGGATGCGGGGAGGGGGAAGATGGGGGCGAGGGGAGGGGATAGATGGGATCGAGGGGAAAAGGAGAGATGGGGGCGAGGGGGGGAGAAGGGGGCAAGGGGAGGGGAGAGATGGGGGAGGGGAGAGATGGGGTGAGGGGAGGGGGGAGAAGAGGGCAAGGGGAGGGGAGAGATGGGGGAGGGGAGAGATGGGGGAGGGGAGAGATGGGGCGAGGGGAAAAGGAACAGTGACAGGGGTGAGGAGAAGATGAGGGGCGCCAGGGGGGGTGGGGCTCTGGGGGGCAGTCCCTCAGCTATCTCTGTTCCAGGCAAGCTCTCTGACCTGGCTGGGCCTCAGTTTCCCTGTCAGTGAAAGGCTCAGTCCCCCCGCCCCGCCAGGCACACAGAGCCGCAAAGCTCGGGCTACACGTGAGGCGTGGTTGTCACTGTGGCCGTGTCGCACAGGGCTGGGGCGTGGAGAGAGAGAGGTGGCCCCCACGTGGTGGCCTCGGCCCAGATGGGGCTGGTGACCACTTCCCTCCCACAGTATGTGGCCCGCCTGTCCCCAGCCCGCCCGCGCCCCTACTCACTGGTGCTCGATCTGGAAGTTGAGGTGCCCGCTGAACCAGTCGTTGAAGAAGGACTGCTCCACGTTGCAGGTGGCTGCCAGCTGTGGAGGGGAGGGGCATGAGTGGCCGGGAGTAAAAGAAGGACGGGCCTTGTCTCCTTCCCAGGAGGCCCAGCCTTACATGGGGTCTCAGGACCACCCCTCTGTGTCATCCTGTCCTGCCCGGGGTCCTCAGCCCACCTAGACTCCCCACCCGTCCCTCCCAAAGATTCCCGCCACCGTTCCTTGCTCGTCCCCATGCCAACCAGCAGGAGGACACGAGCAGCCCAGGGCTGGGTCCACCGGGCAGCCACGTTTCTGGGGGCCGAGGACGTGGCCCGTGGGTCCAGGCTTCACAGGGCCCCAGTGCCCAGCTCTGCTGCCCTCACCTGGCTGCTGAACCAGTCTCGGTAGGGCTCGCGGTCAATCTCCATGACAATGTGATTCATTTGTGTGACCCACACAAACCAATGACTCTCCAGGAACCTGCAGGAGAGCACAGCTCAGCGCTCGGGCAGGCTTGTTCTCCGTGAGGCCCAGCCACGGTGGGGACAGACCCTCTCTCCCAACCCCGAGGGACCCGGGGCAGGGGCATGGCGCAACTGCAGCGCCTGCTGAGGTGGCAGGACGTGAGGCCCAAGGCGGGAAGTGGGCACCTCTGAGCCTTTTCTCACGGGGCCGTCACGTCCAAGCCCCCATCAAGGCTGGTGCTCAGCCCAGGGATTAACCAGCAAAGCTGGGGCACCTGATGAAGTTGAGGAAAATGATGGCTCCCAGGACGCCATAGAAAGGGATGTAAGTGATGAAGAATCGGGCATAGTAGCTGATGGCCCAGGCCAGGTCCTGCAGAGAGAAACAAGATTAGACGCGAGATGGCCCCACCCTCCTTGGCACTGCGCCCTGACCACAGGTGTGTACACAGCGCCTCACGTTCCCCGCCAGGTCCAAGAAAACCCCAACCGGCCTCTAGGAAGTTGGGCGCCAGGCCCACTCAGCACGCGGCGACACCTGCTCCCGCAGGGCGTGTGCGGCTGCCTTTGTTTCCAGGCTGAGTGTTTTAGCTGTGTGTGCTGCTCTCAGGCAAAGAAACAGGGACGGAGACCAGGAAAGGTGAGCCGAGGGCAGCCGGGCCTTTCGTGGCCCTGGGGATTCTGAAGGTGCGTACGCCACCTGCACACAGACCTGAGACCTGGCAGCTCACGAACTGCCCTTCAGCCTTATCCCCACTCATCAGCACCTGGGATGTCCTCCCTCGACTCTCACTCCAGCACGACATCACAGGCGAGCAAAGGCCAGGGACACCATCCGTCAGGGCCCTCCCAGTGACCTCTGACACTGCTGGCCCTCTTCCCATGCCCGATTCTCCTCCGGTCCCCTCTCTACTCTGCTTTCCCTTAATGCCCCTCCCGGGGGTGATGACAGACAGGGCCCTGAGCTGGCATGTCTTCTCTCACTTCCTGGGCAACTGCCTCCCCAGGCTGCCTCCGCAGCTCCACCCTCCACAGCAGCCTGGCAGGACTCTGCCACCAGAGTCCACGTGCCTCCGCTGGACCACAGCAGTAGCCTCCCATCGGCCTCCTGCTTTCCCTCAGGCCCCGATGGCAACCCGAGTGACCTTCTTAGCATGAAGCAGCCCCCCATCTCTCCCCACTAAGCCCTCCCACCCCTACCCTCCCCCATCTGCAGGACAGGGAGAGAACCCCCCACCAGGCTCTACACGGGTTGAACGCGTGTTACAATAATTGTAGCCTGTGAGTCTGAGCTCTATATGACTCCCATCCAGTCAGCGCACCACCTGCCACCATAGAGACCTTCCTGACATGTCAACGGGATCACGCCCCTGCCATCCTCAAGGCCATCACTGGCCTCCTTCCCCACCGAGCGGATAAAGGATAAAATTCAGCGCCCAGGGTTGGCCACATGGGCCCTTCGCACGCCTGCCCACAGACCCGGCCTCTTCTGCAGCCAGTCTCCCAACCCGCATGCACCCGGCCAGGCCGTGCTGTCTCGCTGCAGTGTCTGTGTCCAGGCTGGACGCCACCCCCCCCCCCCCCGCCCCCGGAGGGTCCTTCTGCCCTTATTGGCTCCGCAAACGCCTCCTTCAATCCAGCTCTGTTCAGTCAAGCTCTACAGACAGGCAGTGGATGCCTTCTCTATATTAGGGACTGAGTTATGGCAGCAAATGGAGGGCCTTCAAAAGACAGGCTTATAAAGAGATTCCTTCAGTATCATACGGAAGGGGCTGGATAGGGACAGGGGCGATGGCAATGACCCTGGGGTTTAGGAAAGGCCTCCATCAGGAGGTGGTGTCTGGGCTGGGCTGGGCTACACCAGAGGTCAGCCAAAGGACCTGTGCAGAAGAGGCAAGGCCATGGAGAAAAGCCCAGACAGCCGCGACTGCAGCGTGTGTGCTGGGGGAGGTGAGCAAGCGGGGGTTGTATTGACGTACAGATTCTACGTCCAAGAGCTCGAGGCGGGGGCGGGAGGCCGAAGCCAGGTCACCTCCACCTGGGGAGACTGACCTCTCTCTCTCAGGCCACGGGGAACCGCCAAGAGCTTTCAAGGATGAGGAACATGGTCACATTTGGATCTTAAAATAGATCTCTGCCAACTGGGGATGGAGATGAGGTTATTTCAGTAGCTCGGACACGAAAGGAGGCCGGAGGCCCAAACCAGGACCCCCAGCACCGACGAGGAGGCAACATTCCAGAACCATTTAGGAAGCACAGGCAGTTGCATCTGGGGACTGCTTGGCGGTGGGGAATCTAGCTTTGTCCCCGGCGTTGGCGCTATCAGCTGAGCAGGAAGGAGGAGGGGAGCAGCCAGGAAGAGGAGAGTCCGAAGGACCAGCCGTGGACCAAGGGCGAGACCTTGGGACCCACAAGGTGGTCTTGAAGGGGGCGGAAGAAGCAAACCTTACAAATTCTGCTCCTAGTTTTCATCACATTCCTTTTCCTGTCTCTCTTGTGTGCATGTAGGGCAGTAATGAGCACATACCTATTAAAGGGGGTGCCAGCTTATTTATTTATTTTTGTGCCTTAAAGTGATCCATAACCACAAACCTGTTTCAGGGGTAGGGAGTGAAGGAGACGCAGCGAAACAGTCAGAGAGGTGGAGGAGAGCCGGCGGAGGTGGCCCTGGGAAGCCGAGAGGCAGAATTTCAGAAGGGAGAGGTTAGTGGTGTCAGACAGAGCGGACCTCCTGGAAGGTGAGGCCTGGGAAGCATCCCCAGGATGTGGCCACCGGCACTGCTGCCAGGTGAGTAAAAACCTCCCTCCGCGGAGCTCGTGGAGGCCATCAACCCCTCTCCTCCAGGCCAGGGTTTCTCAACCGCCACATGATTGGCATTGCGGGCTGGATTATTCTTTGTTGTGGAGGCTGACCTGTGCGTGGTAGGATCCTCCCTGGCTAGATGCCCACTGGACACCAGTAGCACTGCATCCCCAGCCCCCGAGTTGCAACAATCAAAAACGTCTCCAGCTGGGGGCTGGCCCCGTGGCCAAGTGGTTAAATTCACGTGCTCTGCTCCCGTGGCCCAGGCAGGGTTCACCGGTTCAGATCCCAGGCATGGATCTAAGCACTGCTCATCAAGCCATGCTATGGCAGCGTCCCTCATAGAACTAGAATGATCTACAACTAGGATATACACTATGTACTGGGACTTTGGGGAGGGAAAAAAAAAAAAAGAGGAAGATTGGCAACAGAGGTTAGCTTGGGGCCAATCTTCCTCACCAAAAAAAAAAAAAAAAAAAAAGTCTCCAGATGTTGCCAAATGGCCCAACAGAATTGCCCCTGTTGAGGACCACTGCCCCAGGCCACAGCTGCACTTTTCCCCTGAGGTCCCTCTTACCATGCATCAGAAAACCACATGGCAGGGCATGCCTCTGCCCCACGAGGTCATGGGCCCCCGAGCATGGCACTGGCTCTTATCCACCTTGAATCCCTGGTGCCAAGCAGGGGAGCAGGCAGAAGGCCCTGCCCTCCCACCCAGGCTGAACCCTACTCCCTGGCAGGGGGGAGGGCAGGGCCCACCGGGCTCCCCACCACCAGGCCTGAGGGCCCTATCTAATTTCCCAGGCTCTGCCGCCTGATCCCGGTCAGGTACACAGTCCGATTTCCTTTCCTGCTGCCCCTATTTAATGCTTTGTCCCTTAGGGAACGAGCACAGTAAAGAAAAATGATTAAACTTTCATGTCAGGAGTCATCTGCCATAAAAGCTGATTAAAAGACACCCAACAGCATTGCCGGCCCAGCCCGGCACGGCTCTCCTTCCTTTTCAGCTGTCACTCCTCCCAGGGCCCAGGTGAGCCCCGGTGGAAACAGCGGTCACCACAGGGCCAGGGGATCTGGTTGCAAGTGCCACCACTTAACTGATCCAGAAACCCCATCCCTCCAGCCTGTCCCCGCCTCGTCCATCAGACAAGGTGATGTGACGTGATGTGGGTGGCAGTGCTGAACTGTTCCTGGAACACAGTAAGTCCCAATGAGAGGCTCACTTCGAGGGAGGTGGCATGTCCCAGAAGTGAGGAGTACAGATTCTACCAGCATGGGGCTGGCCGGCTTCCAGAGTCACACCAGCTCCCCAGCCCCCTGGCCCGCTCCGGAGCCCCAGTCCCCGCCCTCATAGCAGAATCAACAGACACGGCCCCTTTGCCCACACTTTCAACAAGAGAATGTAAGACCAAGTATTTGAAGCCGTTAACATGCTATACAAATACGACGTATTGTTACTGGAGAGACTGGTGGCCGGGGTGTGGGAGAGCGTAGGACGTTGCGTCAGGCGGCCTCGAGTCTCGTGCCTGACCTGTCCCTCAGTGTCACCTTGGCAAGTCCCAAACTTTCAGTCTCCATATCTCTATTTATGAAACTGGGTTTAAAAAAGAAGACCAGTGATCCCCTCTAAGTGACTGTCCACTGGGTCCCGAGGGCAGGGGCCCCGAGCCTGTGACCCCACTCTGCCCAAAGCAGGCTCTGCCGATGGTGACTGCTCCCTCCAAGTCATTCCATCACGGGCACATCATCCTCTCACGCAGAATCATGCCTGCACGTCTATGTAAAGCCGTGGACCGTGCCGGACGGCCCCTCTCCAGGGTCCTTTCGCCCTCTCTGGAGGCAGAATCTGGAGATTCCACCAAGCCTGGTGTCATGGGCTGGACTGTGCCTCCTAAAATGCATAGGTTGACGTCCTCATCCCCAGGACCTCACAATGTGACCTTATTTAGAGATAGGGTCATTGCACATGTAATTAGTTAAGATAAAGTCATTAGGGTGGGCCCTAATCCATTAGGGCTGGTGAACTTATAAAAAGGAGAAATTTAGAGACAGATACAGACACTCACGGAGGGGAGCTGATACACAGAAGAGACAGCGGCCTCCACAAGCCAAGGAGAAAGGCCTGGACCAGACCCTTCCTTACAGCCTTCAGAAGGAGCAACCCCACCGACACCTCGATCTTGGACTTCTAGCCTCCAGAACTGTGAGACAATACAATTCTGGTGTTTCACAGAACTGACACTCAGTTTGTGGTACTTTGTTACGCAGCCTGAGCAAACTAACACACCTGTCGTCTCAGCCACTGCTCGGCTGCTCTCCATTTACCAACCAGCATGCAGTATGTATGACCTGGGTCACAGGGGCTTAGGGCCACATGTGGACATGGGAGGGCAATGGCTGGGGTGGAGCCTTGGTCGGGGGGTAGGCTGAATTTGGTTCCCATCATGTTGCCTTCAGGAACTTTCTGAGGGTGCTCAGCAAAGGCAGTGGCTCTCCCAGTGGACCCCGCTGTGAGTGGGGGGGCTCTCGAGGAGTGGGGTGCTATGGCCTCACTGGCTCCTGGAAGCCTGAGAGCATGCCCCTTCCTGAGAGTGACAAGGTGGCCACCCTGGGAGAGGCCTGGGGCCACACAGATCCCACAGAGGCACACGGGGCACAATGCAGGCCCCCAGCATCCGCTCACTGTAGTCACCCTCCTCCCCGACTCCGGGCCCCCTTGACTCACCACCCAGTCTTTGCGAACAATCATGGTCATGATGATCTGGTACTGGAAATACAGAGGGATGAGCAGCGGTGGGCCAACTGCAGGGAGAGAGCAGAGGTGCTTAGGGACCCCCTGTCCCGCCCGGCCTGGGCTGGAAGATTGGGAGGCGCTGGGAGCAGAACGCTGAATGTGGGGCCCGGCTCTGCAGCCCATGAGCAGAGGCAGCCGGGGGCCCTGGTACCCGAGGAGGGGGCTGGGGGCAGACAGCACATTCCCTCTGCACCCCGCCCAGGGCTCTCAGAGTGTGGGACCCTGGGCCAGTGTGTGGGACACCTGGGGCCTGTGCCCCATCTGGATCGTGGGCTCGCATGGGTTGGCGGCAGTGGCCCCTCCTTCTCTAACAGATTTAGTGTCACTTTCCAGGTCTGAAAGGGTGTCGGGGGGAGGGGGGATAGGGCCGCTCTGGGGTGAGAAGGGGCCCAGGATGTGGTTGTGGGGGCCCAGCACTCACTCAGGAAGAAGTATTCATGCTGGTGGTTGTAAGGAAGGTACTTCAGCTTCTTCTTGCCGTACTGAGGAGAGAGCAGAGCCCATGAGCACTCGGCCCCCCTCGGACCCCAGGCCCCCGTGCCCACAGCCACGTGCTCTGCAGCCCCGCCCCTTCCTCCTGCTAGGGGGCCTCTGCCCCTCTCCTGTCAATCTGCACCCTGGGCCGGCCAAGGCTGGGCCCCTCTGGCCCTCTGGGCTCCCGGCCGCTCCGGCTAACAGCAGCCAACATCTGTGCAGCCCCAGCTGAGTGTGCCAATCCCGAGCTGCGTCCCATGCAGGCCTCAACTCAGGCTCTCCCCCGAGAGCCCACCAGCCAGCAGGCACTTCTGAAGCTGAGGCTCAGGGTCAAGTCATTGCCCAAGGCCACATGCAAAGTGGGCCCGGCTGGGCTCTGAACCCAAGAAAGCTGGCTCAGAGCCTACGTGATAGGCAATAAATAAATGTTTGTTGAGTGAATGCACAACTGAACAACTCACACGAGGGCATGGGCACCCAGAGGGAGCTCCTTGGCCAGCCTCCACCGCTTTGGGAGTGAGAAGAGCTCCAGGGTCACCCTGGAGAGCTCTCCGGAGCCTGAAGCAGCCAGGAGAACCCAGGTAAGGGCCTGAGGAATTGTTAACAGTCAGCAGGCTGGGAGCATTGACCTCCATGAAGCCTCCTGCAATTTTCAAAAGCTAATCACTCCTCCCAGGTGGATGCTTTCCACTTGAGGACACCAGCAGGTGAGAGGAGGTCACCGCATGGATTCCTCGGGCAACATCGGCTTACCTAATTCCACCCAGGGCACCGCTTCCCTCTCCATCGGAGCCTGCATCCCCGGGCAGCCTGGTACCCAGAAACTCTGAGTGAGAAGGGCCAGGCAGGGGCCTGGGCATCCTCAACACACAAAGCTGCTCAGGCCCCTCTGAGCCTGAGCTGATGAGGAGCGACTGTCCCACAGGATCCCTGCAGCCCTTTCATTCCAGGGTCCAGCCCCCTGGGGACCAGCCTACTCTGCTCCTGCAGGGCTGAGAACAAAAGATGCTGCTTGCAGAGTGGCATCCATTTCCCCTTGCTTGCGATGCTGGGGGGCTATGCAGGGAGCCCAGGTCTGGACACTGCCTCTCATCAGTGCTGAGCCCCTGCACAGGTCACCTAGCCCCGCCCCCCTTTAGCTTCATTTAGCATCCAAACCATTGGTTGTTAAGAGGAGCCAATGAGAACAGGGACATAAGTGCCAGGTGCTGAGCCACGAGACAGTGCCTCTCATCCGCCCCTCCCCGGATCGGAAGGCCGGAGCCATCCTCCTCCGACGGTGTCCATCCCCACTTATTGCAGTTGGAAGATCAAAGCAAGTTACGGATGGAGAAACGCCGGATGTCGTCTAGATCTGTGCCCCCATTCTCCTGGTGAGAACACGAAGAGGAAAGTGATTGTCAAAATCACAGGGAGGGCCCATGGACTCCATGAGGAAGGGCCCTGGGTGGGAGCAGAGCCCGGCCGGTCCCCAGGACCGGCATCCTGACGTCAGCAGCCACGGTTACAGCACGGCTGTCCAGAACACCACCAGAATCGACTCCTTTGTTCCGTGTGGCCTCCTATGCCTTGGCAGGGGCTCGCTCATCCCCAGAAAGTACGTCCACTTGCACGAAGGCTGTCATTAAGGCCAGGATTGAGGCTGGTCTTGGAGAGGTCCCAGCCAGAGAAGCCTCAGAGGCAGTCTTGGACGATTTCCCAGTGGAGGGAGGGGCAGGGGGCGCCCCTTGAGTGGCCAGTCCATGGGAAGTACAGCTTCCCGGGGTCCCTGGGAGTGTGTGGCCACAGAACAAGCCTCGGGATCCTGCTCTGACCTCGTCCCAGAAGCCAGGACATAAGCCCACAGGCCCAGCCTTTCCTGCCAGCTTCCTTGGCCCCGGACAGGAGCCCCCCCAACCACATCTCTGCCCCACAGGTCATCCCAGGGGACCGCCCCAGGCCCAGAGGACCTCTCGGGCTGGTCAGGCTCTACTTGGGAAGCGAGCAGCCCAGGCAGGTCAGCAGAGACCAGAGGGTCCCCAGAGAAGGACTTAGGGGTGGCCGAACTGCTGGGGGGGGCCCCTGGGGAGTTCGTCTGAAGCTGCATCTACACAGCAAGCACACCGTTTTCACTGATTTATGGTGACCTTTGGGGGGACGACAGAGACTACGGGGGCTGATGCTCCATTAGCCGCCCCCAGCCAGCGAGCACAGCAGGCTCCCACGTGCGCCCCTTCAGAGCCCCAGACTGCCCTGTGGGAGCCGAAGAACCCCTCCCCCAGGCAGCGGAGGCCTCTCCATCAGCCCCTGAGGGCTCCCAGGCTTAGGGAGGCAGGGGCTTAGGCTCTGGAAACAATTTATTTGAGCAAATTGCTCCCCGCCCGCGAGCTTTGAGTTCCTTATTTGCAAAGTGGAGGTATGATGGGTGCTTCAAGGGGTTGTTGAGGGATGTGAAGTGGCTGTAAAAGCACTTTGGGGCTGTGAACAAAAGGTTAGTCAAGGGCCGGCCCCGTGGCACAGCGGTTAAGTTCACATGTTCCGCTTCTTGGAGGCCCGAGGTTCACCGGTTCGGATCCTAGGTGCGGACATGGCACCGCTTGGCAAAAGCCATGCTGTGGTAGGTGTCCCAGTAGGTGTCCCATGTATAAAGTAGAGGAAGATGGGCACGGATGTTAGCTCAGGGCCAGTCTTCCCCAGCAAAAAGAGGAGGATTGGCAGCAGTTAGCTCAGGGCTAATCTTCCTCAAAAAAGTTAGTCAAGTCACGCGTGTGCCTGTGTGTGGTGACACACCAAGATGTCACTGCACGTTGGGGCAAGTGAAAGGTCGTCTGTCAGCGTACGACTGACCCACAGCGCTAGCTTCCCTCTGGCTCTTGGATGCCAAGCCCCGAGTGTGGCTGACTTTCTGGCTCTTTCTTTGCCAACACCTGGCTGCAAAAGTCACGGGCTCGGGGAACGGATGGGAGAGGTATTTTAGAATGTACCAAGCTGGGCGGGGGAGTTCCTGGCCTCTTCATTCTTCAGAAAGCTGGAGTGATTCTACCAACACATTTCCCCAAGCGCCCACCAGGTGATGGCCCTGGACAGGGATCCACAGGACCCGGAAGCCCTGGCTTGGCCTGAGTTTGGAAGGTGGCACTGCCTTTTCTGACTGTCATCTCGAGCAAGTTCTTTCATCTCTCGGCCTCAGGCGTTCCGTCTATAAAATGGGTTTGATCACAGCTCCTGCCTCACGGTTAAGCAAGGATGAAGTGATGCCCTGTACGCAGTGGCAGGCCCACAGACTCAGGAAGAGCCTGCCTTCCTCCCCACTGGGGGCTGCAGCGCCTGGAGGACCCCGCACACCTCCGCTCCTCCAGGAGAGTCCTCATCGCACGCACACAGGGAGAAAATTGGGCGGTGGGGCTGTCACAGGGAAGACGTAAGGAAGACAGAAGGTACTTTCACTCAAGCAAGGGTATGGGTGACTTGTGGTGTCCAGACCCCAAAAAGGAGATGGTGGTACACACAGGGCTCACTCTGACGTGTTCCCAAGCCGAGGGTGATAGGGAACGCAGGCCAAGGGCAGAGGGAAGGGGAGCACTGCCAGCCCTGGTGGTCTGGCGTCCCAGAGGCCCACAGTCCTTGGCCCTGGTCAGGCTGACCCTCCTGGGCTCAGTCTCTCCACGGACCACAAGGCCAGGCTTGGATTACCGGCTGAGGGGCTGCCAGGGGCATGTGCAGGAGACTTTGCAGCTTGGGAACAAAATGTCTGAGGAATGACAAGGGCTTTCCTTGTCTTTTCAGGGGTGGGGGAGGGGAGCTGTCACAAAGCCCAGTCCTTGCCTCTGGGAACGAACAGACTCAGAGAGAGAGAGAAATGAGCAACATGGCCACACCAGGCACGCGCGGAACAGTAAAGCCCAGTCCACCGGCCCCGAGAGGAGGGCACGGGGCTTCCAAGGGAGGACTAGCCCTTTGGCCTGTTCACGAAGGGCCTGCCTGAAGCAGGCAGCCTGCAGGCTCAGCCGAGGACAGGCAGTGGGGCAGGGAGAGTGTCCCAGATGCGCAGAAAAGCGGGGTCTCAGGCAGGAAGGCGGAAAGACTTCTGTGAGCCACGGGCAGGGTTACAGGGATAATGGCCTCCCGTTCCCTCCATGATATGGGAAGAAAAAAAAAAAAAAAAGAAATGAGCAAAACAAGAGACTGGCACTGACATCACCACGATCTAATTCTGTCCTGGAAGTTCCAGTAATGCCATAAAAACCAAACCAGAAATAAGAGCGTGACGCTACGAGAAAGAGAGTCTAAATTTTCGTTATTTTCAAGGATATGACTGTCCGCCCAGGAAACTCAAAAGAATCAACTGAGAAACAATTAGAATCATGAAGAGACATACTGGACACTAGTTGGACACGAGATAACTAGCCGAACAGCAAAAGCTTCCTGAATACCAGAGAAACCCAATCCTAACGACAAAAATAGAAAATAGCTAGGAAAAAACTGAAAAAGAAACATCCAGAAGACATATAAAGGAAAGTATAAAGCCTTTCCAAGAGACAGAAAAGGAGACGAGTAAATGGAGACAGACGTCTGATTCCTGGATGGAAAGGCTGACCACAATGACATAAATTCTTTCTAGAAGAGGAAAGGCCGCTACAAGCTCACAGTGACTTATTAAGTGGCAAGGATGCATCAGTGTGACGCCTGAGTCACCCAGACAGCCCCCCGTGAGAGGACAGACAGCCCAGACCGGGCGCTCGCTCTGCCACACGGATGGGTGATCTGATGCGATGGGGGAAAACCGTCTGACTCCAGAGAAATGTGACGGGGGTACACCATCTTACTCAAGTCCCATTTGGCAAGAGTTAAAACAAACAAAAGGGAAACCATAAAACCCTGAAAATAATATGGATGGAGAACTTTCTGAGTATAAAAGAAATGACAGGACTCCCCAGGAGGAAAAATGAATACGTCCTGCCACATAAAACAAATGAAACCCTCCCAGAAGGCATAAATAAGACCAAGAGGCCGGAAACCAACTGAGAAAAGGGCTTCGCTGTGAGACCGCGAGCTTACATGTCTGCCGGCTGGGCAGCCCTCTGGAGCCGCCTGGTTGGGCCGGTTGGTTCGTCTATGTCCAGGGATAACAGCCCCGCCTCCTTGCTCTGGAGGCCAAGACTGGCTCAAGACCCCATGGCCTGGCTGCCCAAGGCCAGTGGGTGGTCCTGGCATGGTGCAAGTGCCATCAAACCCATTGTCACCAAGGTCCCTTCCAGGTCAGCACAGTCCTGTGGACAGCAGGGCACAGCTCAATCAGTAACCCAGAAACAACTGGCCTTTTCTTTCCTCCATGTGTGTGCGAGAGAGAGGAAGATTTCCATGGAGCCCTGTGGCCCTCGCTGTGGTCTTTCAAATGCCACTGGTAACTGGATAACCAGATGCCCTAAACCGCACCCCCCCAGCCCCTCACCCAAAAGCTGGCAATTCAAAAAGTGTCTAGAGAGAGGAGACGTTGGAAGAGGATCCAGCGGCCACCATACAGAGAGGAAAGACATCTTCATGTGCCAGCATAGCTGGTGAAACTAGATTTTGCTGTCAGGGACACAGGGAACATCTGTCAGGACAGCCAAGTGCTTGACACAAAGCCTCGAGGAGGAAGGGAAGCCTTTGTCTTCACTGAGCAGACTGCCCCACGTTAGGCAGTTCTGCTCTCCGGACACCTCAAATCAAAGCTAGCAAACTGTCTCCTGGAAGAAAAACATAAGCACGTTCTTGGGCAGAGAATAAACTCCCCGCCTGCCTCGGGAGGCTCCCCACTCTCAAAGTACTGGATTTTGCCTAATTTCCTCTGGAGGGCCAGGGTCACAGAAAACCCATGTTTCTGCTCAGATATTCTCTCGGGTGGAAATGAAACGGGAGAAACGGGCTACACAGCAGAACTGGAGGAACAGATTCCTCTCCTCGTTCCAAGCTTTGGGGGCCAATGCTGCTGGGAACAGGACTAGTTCAAGACCTTGCTGCTTACCAACCGGAAATGTGCCTCACTCGGCAAGTGCTCACTGCGCCCTACATCGTGATGCTTAAGATTTGCATGAAGGAAGAAGGAGCTGCTTCTTTTCTTTTTTCAAAGATTGGCCCTGAGCTAACATCTGTTGCCAATCTTCTTTTATTTTTTCTTTTCCTTCTTTCCTTCTCCCCAAAGCCCTCCAGTACACAGTGGTATATTCCAGTTGTAGGTCCTCCTGGCTCTGCTATGTGGGACGCCGCCTCAGCGTGGCCTGACGAGCGGTGCTGGGTCTGCCCCCAGGATGCGAACCTGCGAAATGCCAGGCCGCCAAAGCAGAGCGCGCGACAGGGCCGGGGCTGCAACAAGAATCTGCTCACCTTTGGTTCACACCATCCAGGTATTTCCAAAAAGTAAATCATATGAAGATTTTTTTTCCGGTAAATGGAATCCTAACATAGAGACTGTCACATAGAGGCTCCACTTTTTAAAGAAACATGTTAAATGAGGACATGGTTTAAGTTCTTTAAAGCATTGGGGGTGTTTTTATTGACAGAAAATTAAGAATTGGAAAACACCAAATTGTCCCGCATTATATAACAGTGCGAGTTACAATATGGTGTAGAAACACAGCAGAGCACTGGACAGCCCCAGGATGAGGCAACGTACTTGGACACAAGAAAAGAGGTCCACGTTTGGGGAGGTGGCAAGGTGCACAACAGAATAGGTTCTAATAGAATACATTTTTGTTTTTCTTTTTTGAGGAAGACTAGCCCTGAGCTCACATCCGTGCCCATCTTCCTCTACTTTATATGTGGGACGCCTGCCACAGCATGGCTTGATGAGCGGTGCATAGGTCCACACCCAGGATCTGAACTGGCAAACCCTGGACCACCGAAGCAGAGCATGCGAACTTAACCACTGCATCACCAGGCCAGCCCCTAAGTTTTTCTTTTTAAAAAACAGATACATGGGAGGAGCTAGCCCCGTGGCTAAGTGGTTAAGTTCGCGCACTCTGCTGCAGGCGGCCCAGTGTTTCATTGGTTCGAATCCTGGGCGCGGACATGGCACTGCTCATCAAACCACGCTGAGGCAGCATCCCACATGCCACAACTAGAAGGACCCACACAAAGAATATACAACTATGTACTGGGGGGCTTTGGGGAGAAAAAAGAAAAAAAAGTAAAAAGTAAAATCTTTAAAAAACAGATACATCGGGGCCGGCCCGGTGGCATAGTGGTTAAGTTCATGTGCTCTGCTTCAGTGGCCCAGGTTTTGCAGATTTGGATCCTGGGCACCGACCTACACACTGCTTATCAAGCCATGCTGTGGCGGCATCCCACATACAAAATGGAGGAGGATTTACATAGATGTTAACTCAGCAACAATCTTCCTCAAGGGAAAAAAAAGAGGAAGATGGGTAACAGATGTTAGCTCAGGCCCAATCTTCCTCACACACACAAAAAACAAAAACAGATAGATGCATGTTTACACATACACAGAAAATATTTGGAAGGATATAGAGCATGTTGTCAACAGTAGTCACCCTCAGAAGCACGACATTTGGGCAAAGCAGGGATAGTGGAGATAATAGGAGACTCATGTTTTAATTTTGTATACTTCTGTGATATTTAAATGCTTATAACAGGCACAGTCTCTATTTATAATAAAAAAAATGTACTAATATTAAAACAAGGCAGTGTGGTATGGTGGAAAAAAATGACCTCGCTGTCACATTTGGGGCCTCATCTTAGACTGGCCACTAAAGTCTGTGACGCTGAACACATCCCCTCCTCCCACTGAGCTTTGCCATCTATTGGTGAAGCAGGTTGGACCAGACCATGCCGAGGTCCCTCCCAGCATCCAAGACCGTGACTCTCCAAATAAGGTTTCCTGGAGCTGGCCTTTGGGGACCAAGCTTGAGTCCCGGAATTGTGCCTTCTTGCCAAACCTCTGCCCTGGGAGAAACAAGCCAGGAAAATCTCTTTCTCGGCCAGTGGGAGGGAGGGCGGGAGGGGGGCATCTCACACTCTGATGAGGAGCTGCATCCATTATTTACACGTGAGGCCATTCCACACAAATTCCAGCTTGAATAATTCAGGGTGTCCTGGAAAGGTTTCCGTGTAAACATGAGACGCTGGTGCGTCTGGCTGAATAGCCACCCTACAGGATTCCTTCCCTGTTCCCCGCTCAGGCCAGACACTTCCCATGTCAACAGCATCCCCTTCATCATACCTCAACGGGCTGCCATTCACCCAAGACGAACACATGCAGCATGTTCACATCGGGATCCTTGTGGAAGATGTTGGGCTTCGCGTGATGCTGGAAGTGGCGGTGGTTCCACCAGTTGGCTGAGGCACCCTGTGCAGGGAGGAATGGGGGTGAGTAGTGCAGGTGGCCAGAGGACCTGAGCTCGTCGGCGACAGACCCGCTCAGGACCAGCTCCCAACACCTCCAACACTCAGAGCCAACTTCTCCGTTACACACAGGGTCTCAGGCCCCAAAGTCCGAATGCAGCCCTGCCAGTACTGAGTCCAGAGTGCCAGACAGCCCCTGGGGCCAGGACTTCCAAGGGGAGCCAAGTCACTCCATCCCTCCAGGCCTGTTCCCCAATCGTAAGATGGTGATGGTGGACGCAACGATGGCGCACGAGACGGGCTGGTGTTGGACCACAGGGCAAGTGCTCCGGCAGGTGTGGGCTTGGTCTCTGCACTCCACTATCACCAGGTGTGAGCCTCCACACCCCTCACCCTCTACATGTCTCCCGTGTACCCGTGTTGTGTAAGGAGTTGGGGTTTCAGGGGCAGTAAGAAGTGGTCGCTACCATGTGACCCAGCATTCCACGACTAGGTGTGTACCCAAGAGAAATGAAAACACGATCATGCAAATACTTGTACCCAGATGTCCCCAGCAGTGTAATTCAAAATAGCCAAAAAGGGGAAATAACCCAAACGTCCATCAAGTGATGAATGGATAAATAAAACAGGGTAGATCCATACAATGGAATACTGATCGGCCATGCCATTAAAAAGAACCTCTTGACACACGCTACAGCATGGATGAACTTTGAAAACATCACGGTAGGTGAAAGAAGCCAGTCACAAAGGACCACCTATTGTATGATTCCATTTACATGGCATGCCCAGAATGGGGAAATCCATAGAGACAGAAAGATGAGTGGTTGCCCAGAACTAGGGTTGGGGGCGGATGGGGGTGGATACAGGGGTTGGGAGGTGATGGCTAAGGTGTGGAATTTCTTTTTGGGGATGATGAAGACGTTCCAAAATTGATTGTGTTGATGGTGCATAAATCTGTGAATATATTACAAGCCATTGGTTGGTACACTTTAAATGGGTGACTTGCATGGTATGTGAATTATATCTCAATAAAGCTTTTTTAAGAAAAAAAAAGACCACCAGTGGTCCCTGATCTCAGAGGGCCCACGGAGCAGCCGGCAAGAGACAGCCCAACAGCCAGACACATTGAAAACTGAGTCACACCACGCCCAGAAAGCTCTAGGGAGAGCTTAATAAACAACCACCCATGTGAACAGGTAAGAGCTTCCTGCTTCTAACACGTAAACATAAAATTACGATTCCAGGCCGGTGGCGCAGTGGTTAAGTTCGCATGTTCCGCTTCGGGGGCCTGGGATTCGAGGACTCGGATCCCGGGTGCAGACCTACACACTGCTTGTCAAACCATGCTGTGGCAGGCATCCCACATACAAAGCAGAGGAAGATGGGCACGGATGTTAGCTCAGGGCCAGTCTTCCTCAGCAAAAAGAGGACTGGCAACAGATGTTAGCTCAGGGCTAATCTTCCTCAAAAAAAAAAAAAATTAATGCTAAAAAAAATAAAATAAAATTACAATTCTAGGAGACAAGGAGTGTTACGTAAGTATTTATTTCAAGGCCACGAATTTCTATCTCGCCAGCTCAAGCTCTCGACATATTTCGAGGGCACCTCCCTCCACAAAGTTGCCCAATGACGCATAGAAAGAAAGAAACTTTCCCAACTCCTCTGCATGAGGATTTTGCTCGTGAACTGCTGCTGGGTCAATCAATGCTTTGACCAAGGGTGGGGCCATCTACAAAAAGACCGATTTGCTAAAACAAACATTTTACTTGGAAGATGCTTTTGGCTCAGACACGGTCTCAGGACACTAACAGCCACGGGCAGAAATAGCTCTGTGCAGCTGTGGCCTCTGCGATGACCTCAGGACCCTGTGAGCAGGCGGGTCTCAAATGCCATCAGAGCAAAAACATGTCACCCAGGGAGAGCTTACGGGATGTGGGAGTCAGATGACACATTCACCTTATTAACCCAAGCAACCAAATTCCTGTGAAGAACGAAATAGAAAAGTCTGGCACAAAAATATGAAGAGGCAAGGCAGGTTATGAGTAAGTACGATGTTTAGAATGCATTAACCAAGACATGTTTGTTGAAGGAATAAATGGAGAGAAAGGTGGGCTGTGAACACCACAGGGATGAGAGCCAGTGAGATGGGGCCGCCCCGGCACCAGGGATTGGATGGAATGACAGACATTTTTGGGGGGTACTATTCCTCAGCTGTGATTCAATTCCATTTCTCTTCGCTAGGCAAAGCCCTATTTATCCTTTACTGACTCCTCCTTCCTGGGCACCACTCGACCCTGCCCACCCCAGCACAATGGCCCAGCCCTTGTGTTCACAGAATGCAGCCAACGTTGCCTGCCCTGGGGATGAAGTGGGGGAGGGGGAGCCCTTGTCTAGCGAGGGAGAGTCGAGCATCACACGACACTGAGATGGGGCCAAGGGGGCTGGAGAAGTTGCGGGAGGCGGCTCAGGACTGCACTCAGTCTGCAGGCTGGGCAGGAGGGCGCCCGGCACAGCGAGCATGCTTTTCTGACAGAGGGAAGAGCTTCAGTGAAGTCTTTGGGGGATGGGGGAGTGGGAATGTGGACTGTTCCAGAAGCCCAAGGAAGGCCCCTTGCTTGGGCGGGAGACCCAGGACGGCGGCCAGCAGGGCTGGGCGGAGCCACTTCAGAGCCCAAGGGAGAAGGAAAAATGTGCACCCTGGCTTTAGTGATGAAAACTCACCCACGATATTTTCAACATCTACTTTTCGGCTCATTTCGTTTTCAAGCGAGAGAATTGCCAAGTCTGATGATGTCTCTCAACCAAGCGACGATCTTAAATAATTTTCAATGAACTCAAACGGAAGTAAAATAATAAATTCTGTTTCAGTATAAATAGTGCATTTCAACTTAATGTTAGGACTATTAATACACCGACTTTCCGGTTTTTAAATATTTTTCAACTACTTTAATGTTCTGGGGGAAAAGAAAAATAAACCACTAAAAAAAATACACGCAAACATATACAGGGGCACAAAGTTTTCCTTTTGCCTCAGGTTCCAGTATGGTTCAGCGCCATCTTGATCTTTAAAGTGCTGATATTTTGCTCATTGTGGATTTTCTTTTGCATTAATTTTTTTTTTTTTAAATACAGTCGGCCCTCCATAACCGTGGTTCTGCATCCAGACTCAGTCAACCTCGGATCCAGACCCATGATGCTTACATCTGTACTGAACACGTACAGACTTGTTCTTGTTATTATTCCCTAAACGATACAGCATAACAACTATTCACACAGCATTTACATCGTAGTATTATAAATAATCTAGAGATAACTTAAAGTATACGGAGGATAGGCATAGGTTATATGCAAATATTATGCCATTTTATATAAGGGACTTGAACATCTGGGATGTTGGCATCTGACGGGGGTCCTGGAAGCAATCCCCTGCAGATACCAAGGGACAACTGTATCACATTAAAATATTACTTATCTCGATTATTGAGTTTTCTTGGTGTCCCCTTAAATTCTGCGCCCGAGCCAAATGCCTCACTTGCCTTGCCCTCCTCCCAGCCCCGGTGGTGGCCGGAGATCAGGGTGCAAAAAGGCCACTGAGTGAGTTCTAGATTTCTATCTCCAGATGCGGCAAGTTTCTATTTGATCCTAAGGGCGATGCTGAATACTTAAGGAGTTTTAAGCAGAGGTGCCAGCGCTCAGAATTGTCATTGTACAAGATCACCCTCTGGAAGAAATGTCCACTGCAAGTGACACGAGCTGAAGGAAAAGGGGAAGTCGGGCTGTGGGGAGCTCACCCATGGAATCCTACAGCAGTGCAGGCTGACAGTAAGAAGCAGGTCCCAGCACCCCGCTCGCTGTCCTCACCAGCTAGAACATCTGAGTTGGCAGGGTACCTGAGGATCCCCTTGCAGGCAGCTCCTTTTCCTCCCAGAAAGGGACCAGAGGAACAGATGGACCCACAAGACTCGCGTGCAGCTGTATGACCACCGAAAGCCAGAGTGATTCCAGACAAGCTGTGATCCCACTTGCTCTGAGGCACCCCAGGTGAGCTGCATGGCCACCCACTGGCCTGGACACAGCACGGAGGACACAGCTAGCAGGGGGCTGGAGAGTCAGAAGTGGAACTCGTGTACTTGATCTCTTCTAGTCTCCAAGCCCTGGTATCCTGTCTCTCCATCATCTCAGCATGCCAATTTCGTAAGCCCATGTTCTCCACCGAGGCCAGTCCTCTGTCCTGGCCTTGTCTTCCATTTGACACAGGAGCTGTGCTCCAGGGCCCTTCAAGCACCGAGGCACATCAGGCTGGAAAGGGTCTCCCGGCCCCAGCCCAGAATCTGGAAACAGGACACAGCCCATCTTTGTTAAATGCACTGGAATAACATGCGTGGGGAGGGAAATGTTACTTTCCAATACTGAGGAGGGTTTTATCCAACAGAAAAGAGCATAAAACGTAACAAAGTGCTCTACTATGCGGGCCCTCTCCGTTCACCCCTGAAATTCTGGAAAGAAACCAGGTTTGCAGACCACTCTGGGCTTAGGGCCAGGCAAACGGCTGGTTGTGGAACTAGTAACTAGTTGCATGGTAGTTCGCCCCCAACAAGATGCGGAGCTGGCCCGCCAAGGGCTCGATGAGGTCTGGGTCACAGGGGGACAAGCCTAACCCAGACACATGGCTCTTCCCAAGCCAGGGCAGCGAGGGATGGAAGTCATCAGGACGCAGCCTTTCGTAGGAAGCAGCTGGATGCTGTTGGGAAAGGGCTGGGGTGGAGGATGAGCTGTTTCAGAAAGAGCTGGCAAGGACTTATCTCCAAAACCAAGCAGATAACTCCCGTCAGATCAGCCCAAGGTCACAGGAAGGTCCAGCTTGCCTTTTTTACGAACTTGCCAAGCTGCTAACGCTTCTGCAAGTCGGCCTCCTCACCTGCAGGGCGGTGAGAGCAGAAATATCTCACTTTCTAAGTTTTAAACAACTTTTATCCTTCAGCTCAGTTCATCATTACACATTTTTTTTTTCTTCTTCTCCCCAAAGCCCCCCAGTACCTAGTTGTCTATTCTAGTTGTAGGTCCTTCTAGTTCTGCTATGTGGGACGCTGCCTCAGCATGACCTAATGAGCGGTGCTAGGTCCACACCCAGGATCCAAACCCGTGAAACCCTGGGTCACCCCAAAGTGGAGCGCATGAACTTAACCACTCGGCCACGGGGCCGGCCCCATCATTACATGCTTTGATGTCCCTGACCTAAATAATTACATGATGACAATATCTCCTTTTCATATCCCGTATCCTTCCAAAACATACTCGAGACGGCTCACGATAAATGACTCACGCATGTGCGTGCTGGCGCGCATGTGTGTGTGTGTCTGTATAACAGAATGATTAAAATAAAGATAAAAGCTTAAATGAGACGTAATGGGAGGGAAAGACACACAGAACAAAAACGTAGACTCAGGACACTTGCTGTTCCAACTCTTGCTTTGTGTTTCCTGGCACCCAGGGGGAAGAAAAAAAAAAGGAACACGGTTATCTTAAATGGCTCACATACCCAGTGGAGGGAAGCATACCGATTCATCAAGACAGACTTCTTCTTTACTGGCCTAAACTAAAAGGAATTTATCAGATATGTTCTTAGATAGGAGCACTGAGATAAGGTGACTCAGGAGTCACCTGAGTCAACAGATAAAAGAGGCATGCGCCTGTTTGATCATTAGGATGCTGATTTTGTGGTCTAATGAGACACAGAGACAGGGCTCAGAAGGTCGGAGAGGTGGCGAATTCAAAAGCCCAGCAGCCCAGCCAGGACACTGACCTGAGAGGGGACCTAGTGTCGAGTGCGATGGCGCTGCGCCAACCGCCAACTAATGGGACAGATGCCCAGAGCCGCTGATGTTTACCTTTAAGTGGCCAATGATAAACTTGTGGACGACGTGGTTCCACGTGGACTTCTTAAACACAGAGAGGTGGCCGTAGTCGTGCTGTAGCCATCCAGCTTGGGCCTGGGGAGAGAGTGCCACAGATGCTCTCACAGCGTCAGCACTCATGCACCCGGCCTCTGCTGGCTGGGGGAGTCAGGGGGCAGGGCCTGCAGGGGACAGGGGAGGGTGTCCCGCCTCACCTGAGAGGTAGCAAGGACAAAGGCCGTGATGACGGTTGGAACCCAGCCATTGCCGAAGTAAAAGATGGTGAACCACGCGATGCTCTCCATGACAATGATGTGGGCCAGGAGGAGGAGGAAGAACAGGTGGTTACTCTCGAACAGGTTCATGTCCTCGGCTGTCTTCCTCAGGGCCTGGAAGTCCTCGGTGATCTGGGACTGTCGAGCGAGGACACAAGGAAGGAGTCAGCCACCCAGCCACTCTGGAGGGACCGATGCCTTCTTAATACCCGATGCACAGCCCAGAGAAGCTGTGGCAAGAGGGGACCAATCCACACGCCCACGGCCCGAGGGAGCCCAGCCACCATGCACTACAACCACGGCTGTCCCCACATGCCTGCTGCGGGCCCAGCATGGCCCTGGGGATGGTGCATTTGTCCAGAGCCGGTTAAGTGGCAGAGAAAGGAGCTGACTCAAAAGCTTGCACTTTGCACACCCCTGTTCACAGCAGCATTATTCACAACAGGGAAAAGGCAGGAACAACCCAAATATCCATTGATTGATGGATGGTTAAACAAAATGTGGTTTCTGAATCACAGTGGGCCGTTATTCAGCCTTAAAAAGGAAGGAAATTCTGACACGTGCTATAGCATGAATAACCCCTGAAGGGGAAATTAAGCCAGACTCGAAAAGACAAATACTGTATGCATCCACTTATCTGAAGTAACAGAATAGGCAAACTCATAGAGACAGAAAGCAAAATACTGTTTACCAGGGGCTGGGGGGGAGCCGGGAACGGGAGTTAACGATTAACGGGGACACAGGCTCAGTTGGGGATAATGGAAAAGTTCTGGAGATGCACTGTGGTGATGGTTGCATGACAGTGTGAATGGACTTAATGCCACTGAACTGGACACTTAAAAATGGCTAAAATGGTAAATTTTAAGTTATGTATATTTTACCGCAATTAAGAAAAAAAGGCATACATTTTCCACTACCCGACTTTGCACCACCTGTTCTGAGCACTCTAGTGGGTCTTGAGGGTGTTGAGGTGGGGTCCCTGCCCCGAGAGCTCAGGGAGGCAGAGAGGATGGGGCGGGCACTGGGCGTGTGGACCCAGGGAGACTGAGGCAGAGTCAAGGCTGGCTCTGGGAAAATGAGGGCATGGCTGGGAGAAGGGAGGAAGCTGGCAGGCAGGCGGGGAAGAAAGTGGAAGGCAGGGAGCTGAAGGTGTCCACGGGCCATACCCAGGGTGCCTTGAAAGGCGGGTAGGTTGGCGCGTGGGTGGAGGAAGCTGGATTTGGGAGCCTGGGTGACCAGTGGTGAAGAATCAGAAGAGCAGCTCTCAACCACTTCAGCAGCAGTGGGAGGGGTGCAACGGGGTGGAGCTAGAGAAGATGGTCGGGAAGTGGGGAACCTGCAGGATGCACCAGAGGGGAGAGACGCTGCCTGGCTGGAAGGGGGTGGGGAGCGTGGAAGCGGGTGGAAGATGGAGCTAACTGTGAAGGAGGCAGAATGGAATCCCACGTCAGCTCCAGCGAGGGAAGGCCAGATACAACGTGAGGGGACTGGACAAGAGGGAAAGACGCTGTGCTGGGCCTGGCTCCTCGGAGGGCCCGGAGCTGCAGGCTGGGACTGCCTTACTCCAAGGAAGGGACCAGCCCAGGCTGGCAGCAAGAGGAGTGGGGTCTCTGTGGGGCCAGCGGAGCCTCCCCGACTCCAGCTGATGGGCAGTGGCTCCCGCTGGACTGGCAAAAGGGCTCCCTTGCCCCCTGGCCCGCTGCACTCTCCGTCTCTGGGCAGGGACCCCCTCTCCCCACAAACCCTCCATTCCTTCCTTGTCCGTCTGACTCACGTTCTTGCCGTGGTCCTGGCTGGGCTCCTCCGGGGCCAGCTCGCCGATCAGCAGGGGCTTCATGAACTTCCTCACGAAATCAAGGTCGCGGTGGAAGGCGCGGAAGGCATCCTGGGGAGCCGAGAGGCAGGTGGTAAGTGGGGACCCCCGACCTCAGCCTGCATCTCCGCCCAGGGAGGGCAGGGATCACCAGCGCAAGCTCCCTGTGTCTCACTCGGAAACAGAACGGGACCTCCCACGAACGAGCCGGCGCGAGATGCTCTCGCGAGCCTCATCCGTAGCAGATGCCTCAGTGCCCAACTCCGACAGCGGTGCCGAGCCTCCGCCATGAGAAGGGGCTGCGGAGCTTGCCAAGAGTGTGTGAGTAAGACATGTGGGCTCCCTGTGGGGGAGTCCGAAAAATGCACCCCTCCGGGGAGATGCATCGCGCGGGCACGGGGCTGGGTGGGGCCCGGGGAGGCCTTGAGTCTCCGCGGTTCCTCCACTGGGTGGCCCGGTATGTACTCAGCGAACTGCACGACCCATCGCCCCGTGCCCATCGCTATCAACGAAAATAACAAGCCTGGAGACGACCACGGCGTGGGAAATGTGCTTAGGAGATAACGTGAAACCAAAACCAAAAGCAGAATTCAGTAAAAAGTATTTCTGAAAAGAGCTTTTCCACAATTTCAAACAGTATTAAATTAATTATGAAAATTATGAAAAAATTTTTCTGGAAGGCTCTAGACTATGATGTGTTAAGGTGGTGACATTACGCCTTGCTTTATTTTCATTACTTTCCAAACTTTCCCTAACATTGTTATATTGCTTTTGGAATAAAAAAATTAATGTTATGTATTTTAATCTTTTTTTTGGATCATCAAGTAATAATGTGCCTAGTTTGGGCAAATTTAGAAAATGTATGGAAGAATAAAGAGGAAAATAATATTATCCAGAGTGACCACCATTACTAATATTTTAGCATATTTCCTTCCAGTTTTTTTCTATACATATTTTGCATGTTAGATAAATTATCTCATAACAAATACAGCAACTCCATTAGAGATGAGCTGGTACCAGGTCCCCCGATGGGATGTCCCAGAGGATGTCCCAGGAGTAAACAGCATTTTCCCTACATGGAACCAAGCTTTGAGACATTGCTAGGTTAGAGCAACAAGTCAGATGACACCAAGAGAAATGATCAGAAAATCAATGTAGTGGGGGAAAAAAGTGTGGGTGCATGTATGCGGGGGGAGGGAGTCCAGAGTAAAAGAGACTGAAAAAGATGTAACAAAATATATAAAAACTGCAATACTTGATTTGAAAGGCTCTCATTTGGAGGGAAGAAAAAAAAAAAAATCTAGCAGTTATATAAGACATTTTTGGGGTTGAGAGAGAAAATTTAAATAGGGACTGGATATCTGATCCTATTAAGCAATTATTATGAATTTTCCTAAATATGACAAAGGTATTGTGATTATGTTAGTGTCCCTATTCTTAGAAGAAGATGGTGGAGAATTTTGGGATGGTGGCAGCCCAGGCACGCGACATATTTTCATGATTCGGCAAAAGGAAATTGCACAAGCATAAAGAGGGAGAATGGAAATGTGGCCGAATGTTGAGATTACTGAATTTCGGTTGAGGATACAGAGGTGTTCATTTATTCTTCCAACATTTCTGTATGTTTGGAAAATTAAAAATTAAAAAAAAAGATGGGAGAGGAATGGGGAAAATGCTGACAACTCATAAAAATGTTTTCCCTCCCACCCCTCCCCACTCACCAAAGTATCTTGAAACGGTAATTGCCAGTTTTCTCCCATTTTCTTATTGCATCTCTGGCACGATGTCCTTTTGCCTGGCCTTTGTTCTATTTGTCTCTAGAATGGACTCATAAGGCAACACTTGGGGCGGAGGAAAACTGGGACCAGAGGTTTAAAAGAAAGGTCTGTGTCCCCTCCTCAGCTGTACAGAAGGAGATGGTCGCCGAGGATCAGATCAAGCACATTGTCAGAGAAGAGACGTGTAGCTATTCCAGGGGCCTTGGAGGCCTGGGGGTCCAGTGCTGACCAGGTCTGCCCACTCTGAGCCAGCGGCCCCCACCCAGCCTCAGTCTCCTTTGCAAAGTGAGGACTCTCCCAGCTCCAATGTTTGAGAAATCTGGGAATGGCTCAGAAGGAGTTTCCAAAGTCAGGGCCTAGAAACCCCCTTTCCTGGGTCCTCTTGACGTCAGACCACGGCTTTTGAGAAATGAACCAGCAGGCCCTGCTAAGTCAGTTACCCAGTGATTACTCTACTTCTCAGCGTGAGGTGAAATTCCATGGTCTGCAAGCGCATTCTTCTTGCAGTCAGCTCCCACTGCCCCCCACCAGGTCCAGGTCATGCCTCCGAGCCCAGGCTACGGAACCTGGTGGAGCAGACAGACAGACTTCTGTCCTGACCGAGGCCACTCCTCGGCCATTTCTAGAGGGCTCTCGGGCGGCCTCACTTCCCTGAAGCCAGGCCAAGGGACGGGCTACATGCCAGGTCAGGAGCCAGGAGCATTGTTTATGTTCCCTCCCCGAAGCCTCAAAGCCCTACTTTACAGATGAAGACAGCCAGGATCAAATCTAGCTTCAGCGGACTCAAGGATGCTTCCCCACACGCCCCGCGCCTCCTGCCAATTTAGAAAGCTGTTGGATTGTCTGGTTGTCCATGGGAGATCCGGCAACCTTCGGAGCAACCCTGGTGGGAACCCCTTGAACGCACTAAACTCATTCCCACCCCAGGGCCTTGGCTCGGCTCTTCTGCCTGGAGCCATGCTCCCACAGTGCCCCGTGGCCAGCTCCACCTGGGACACACCTCAAAGAGGCTTTTCCCACCACCCCATCCGGAATAGCCACCCTTCAGCCCTACGCTTCCTCTGGGACGTTGCCCTGTTTTATCTTCCTCACAGCAGTTGTCAAGGTCACAAGCTGTATTACAGACTCACTTCTCTCTTGTCTGTCTCCTCCGCTGGAATATAAGGGCCACCACGCCTGTCCTGTTTGCTGCAATGATCCCAGTGCCTTCAACAGTGCCTGATGGGAGGGCTCACGAGTGAATGTGGGGACGGAGGCCCCCACAGTGGTGCAGCCTCTAATCCCGGGAGACTTTTCCACCCTGCAATCATGTTCAGACTCTTCTCTTCTTCCGCCATTTTGCACAATCCGGTTTATGCTTCTAGAACATGAAAACTCTTCACCTTCTCCAGCCCCCACACGCTGGTGGCCGTCGGTTGGTAGAGCTGCCATATGCTGAGATTACATAGTCAGCCCCTGAGCTACGGGCTTCGCGTACCCAAGCCACTAATCTTCACCCAACTCCGGGTGGCAGGCCCGATTTCGGAGACGAGAAGAGGCTGAGGGAGGTGAAGCCACTTGCCCACGGTCACGCGCCAGGTGTGCCTAACTCTGTAGATTTCCGCTGTTTGTACCAAGGCCTCCATCAAAATCAGCTTCACCCTCTCTGAGAGTTGATCACTTTTTGTGTCTCCCCCTCGAAGTGTCCCAGGTATGCCTCACATGCTTGTGGAAGATTCCCGGTTGCTGCTGGGTTACCGAAGGATCTGGCTGGTGCAAGGTAGGCCACGGGGGGAAGACTGAGCCAATCCAAACGTTGATTTTGGAACGAGAATTGGAACCAGGTTCCATCCTCGTCTGACAGGGAGAGAAGCCAAAGACTTCCCAGGAAGAAGGCCAGGGCACAGGTGAAGAGAAGGGAGAGGCAAACAGGCTGAAAGGAGAGCTGAACCCACCCCCCAGGAGAGCACGGGTGTGTGTTGGGGGTTGGGAGGTGAGGCTGCACGAGGGAGCCAGAACACGCAGATTGCCAAATGGAAGATGTGTGTGCGTCACATGTCCCTGCTTTCGCCAGTCCCTGCTTCGGCCACCTCCAGGTCCTACGCCAGCCAACTTCTGCATGAAGACATCTCCCCTGCCCCGGCCCCACTCCGGTGGCATCACAGCCCCTCCCCCAACACTGAGATCTGGTGCCCTGATTTGTTTCTCTGGTTGTGTCCACCTTCTCTGCAGAGCAAGGCAAGTCTCTAACTCAGCTTTGCACATCCGGGCACTTGGCCCAGGACTTGAGGAGTGAGCTTGCAGGAGCAAGCTCAAGGCCCACTATGACGCAGGCGGCAGCCCTGGGAGTGGGGACTCCGTGAAACAAGCGGTAAGTGAGGGAGAAGCTGAGTTCCCGGGGGGATATGGGGATGCTGACTTCCTTTCCACAGCAGAAAGATGCGGGCAGGGCTGGAAGACCCTGTGCCATGTCCCCTGCCAAAAAAAGGAGCAATGGAAACTGGTGGCACAGTGCTCTGTGGCCAAAGGGTCATGGGCGAGGACGTCCCTTCTGATGGGTGCTGGGAACAAGCACACACATGCACACGAGGCTAAGGGACACACGCACCTGCAGGACAGGCGCCACCCAAGGGGTGTGAAGAGCAGGACCGCACAGGAAGCAGGCCCCTGAGGAGACAACCTGGGCCTAAGGGATTACAGCAAGAAATAAGATGCTTGCTAGGGATGCTGGGGCGGAACAGGGGATCTTTCTTCCGTGAGGCTGCAGCCAACAGGAACTGGATGGCTCCCACAAGCTCTAAGCCGAGTGGGTGGAGCTGCCCTCCAGGCACAACCAAAGAGGGATTTCTGTGCAGCAAATATCTTTCTCTTTGGCAAAAACTGAGTCAGCAAGGTTCCCCTTCCTGACCTCCTTTCCCTATTTACTGAACTCCCTGCTGTGTGTGCTGGGAACACACACATGTGCACATGAGGCGAAGGGACCCTGGGAATGCTCCCACACACCTGTCAAGCGTTCTGACGTTTAAAGAATGATCCCGCACACAGCCCATTGGCCCCTGATAATAACCGTCCCATTTCATAGACCTGGAAAGGCAAGTTCAGGGTAAGTGGCTTGCCGAAGAATTCATAAAGCTGGGACACAGACCCAAGTCCTCGGCCTCAAAATAACGAGAGCCTCCCTCCTAAAGATGGACGGAGACTCCATCCCTCTTTGATCTGTTGCCTTTTCACAAGAACAGCACAGGAGACGGAAGAAATCCTAACATCCCTGCTTTCGAAGAGGCCACCCATGCAGACAGGGCAGGAAGAGTTGTCCAGACACAGCAGGAGTGTGGGCACAGGTGGGGAGGGGCTGATGGGTCCGGATTCAAGTCTCAGCTTGAGAGGAAGTTAGGAAGCAGACCCAGTGGATGTGGTCACTGTCTGTGAATTATCCATCTTTGTGCCAGGGCCCAGCTCGGAACCACGGAGACACTGAATAAACGTGGATGAATCATTGTAAAAGTCCCAAATGGGGCAAGCTCTGCAGTGGTGGGACTCTGCCGTGAAAAGAGCAGAGATATACTTGGGACACAGGTGAGGGTTCCTTTGGCCCACAGCAAGGCGAAGACCGGAGAAGTGTCAGAGGACCAGAGGGAAAGCGATCAGAGGTGGGACAGGAAGGAAGGGAGGGAGGAAGGGAAGCTGGGCTGGGAAGTCTCAGGGCTGGAAGATCCTGGGTTAAGGGCAGAGCACTTGAGCAAGGTTTTTAAACCCAAGAGCAATGAGAGACACCTTCAGGGTTGATCCAAGGGCTCGAGCAGGTAACACGTCCGAACATGCTTGGTGAGCTGCCAGAATTCAGCGACTTTTATTCTGACAGGCAGTGCCAAGTTCTAACTTCTGCGGAAGGACCAAATGACAAGGTCACAGCTCTGGGGAAGAGGCGGTCCTGACTTCTGAGGTCTAGTCTTCTTTAGCAACAGGAAAATCCCCTACAGAGGCCCATAATTGTCCCAAGAATGGCTGCCAGCCTCTTGCGAGGACAGGACTGCATGGTGATCAGCTCATTACAAGGCATCAAAGTGCCCCGCGGGATGTGACCTCTATCTGCCATGGGTCCCTCCCCAAACTTTAAGGGCCCAGACAGACGCTGTCGGTCCCCAAGCTCTGAGGAAGCAGCGCATGTCCCGGGGGGCAAAGCCACCTGCCGAACAGCGTAAAGAAAAGGGTCGCTTGATTCCTAGCCTGTTCCTGCCTCTTGCTTCACACCCCTTTCCCAGACGCTCCATACTTCCATGGCCTTTTTCCAACCTGGTCCCAGGTAGGAAAAAAAGAGAGGGAGAGAGAATCCAGTTGTTCACCCCACCCTTACTCAACCGTATCGCCACTTAGGGCATTTCAGGTCCTAAAAGCCTTATCTTGGATCGCAGTAAGCCTCGGGGACAGGAATTGTCTTTATGTCCACCCACACAAAACAAAGCTGGCATCGATTTAAACTTTTTTCCTCCAAATTCCTCTTTGTTTACTTTACATCCTAGCTGTTACATAATCCTCACTCTTATTCTCACGCGTCTATAATTCTCCACTGCGTTTATCTAGGGCTTATAGTTTACGAAGTGCCTTGCCACATAAGAAAATATATATAATTTTCCACATAAGAAAATATGTTTATCTAACAGTAGGGAATAATCAGGCCAATCCATCGTATATGACTTTTCCTTCCAAAAAACTTTTTGGTGAAGGCCTGGCCAGGGCAGGAAGCTTCTAGAATTTACCTACGGTGACCAGGCTAGCACAAGTCCAGCAACATGGAATAGTGGAAAGACCCCCCAACCAGGAGTCAAAAGGTCTTTACTTGCGAATTCTCCTTACCCAGCTGTGGAAGGGTCCAAGTCAGATAATGCACTGATGGCGTTTGCAAACCTTATATTCACCTTATTATTATTAGCATCAGAGCCCCCCAAGGGTTTAAGCAGTGTTCCCCAGCAGGTGAAACAGGAGGGAGCCTACCACTGACTGTTCTCAGTCTTGAACGTGCCTGGACCCTGCTCGCCAAAGCAGCGAGCCAACCAATAGCATAGATTATGACTGCCTGGGCTGGCCCCCCTGGCTGGGCCTGTCCCAATGAGAGGAAGAGGTAAGAAGGTCAAGAGCTCCACCGGAGAACAAGAACCCATACAGTTTAGACAGCAAGAGCCCAACAGGTCAGCATGCCAGACTCCACGTAGAATGTGCTATGTCAAGCCTTCGCCCCTATTCCCCTTCCCAAGGTTCTCTATCTCCCCAGCTCACTGCCACCAAGAGAGGCCCCTTTCTTCTCTCCTTGACTTGCTCTTTTCCCTCTCACCCGTTTGAGTCCATGGGGCTCCTGCTGCATCATTTTTTGTGGGGTTTTTTTGGTGAGGAAGATTGGCCCTGAGCTCACAGCTGTGCCAATCTTCCTCTATTTTGTATGTGGGATGCCCGATGAGCTGTGTGTATGTAGGTCCGCTCCAGGGATGCGAACCCACTAACCCATGGCTGCCAAAGTGGAGCTCGGGAACTTAACCACTAAGCCACCGGGCCAGCCCAGTCTGCATCTGAGAGAAATGCAAAGATTTCAGACTGGGGGGTGGGGGACGCCGTGGGGCTGCTGTGTAATCGCAGAGCCACAGTTCGGTGTGGGTAGGATGGGCAGGCCTGGCTCTGGGGAGGCTGCCCGACCTTTAGGAGTGCAAGAACAGGCAATGGCATTCCTGGCAGGATTTAAAAACAGAGGACCATTGAGTTGACCGCCCCAGAGTAACCTCGGGTACAGCTGGACCTGTTGCCAAGGCAGCATAGTGCTGCTAAATCCAAGCGCCTCAAGATCCCTCTCGACCTGGGCTTTGCAAACTCCAGCCCTTTCTGCGTCCAGTTCCCCACCTCGGTCCCCAAGAACGCCGACCCCTGGGCTGGGTCCTGCTAGTCTTTGAAAGCGTGGGAACAGGAGCTACCAAGCGGTCCCTCCCAGGCAGCCATTGCGAACCTTCTTAGTCAAGAATCCAGGCAGGAGCGAGCCCTGATCGGGAACAAGGTTTCCTTCCCCGCCCCCTAGTCTGGCTGGAGAGTGAGGGACGCGCGCCGAGTCCCACACCTGGCTCTCTCCCGCTCCTTTCCGCGGCGCCCAGGGGCGGCCATCTTCCACCCTGGGGGCGCGAAAGCCCTAGGGCCCGAGTGTCCCCTTCGGGAAATCCCAGGCTCCAGGAGAACTCGCGGGATGGAGCGGACCGGTGGGTGCCAGTGCGTGCGTGGTAGATCCTGCACGGTTCTCTACGGTTCGGATCTCCACCGCGGCGCTGCCTCCCGGGCTCCAAAATCCGACCCCCACAGCAAATTGGGCCAGCTGTCCCAGGGGACGGGGATTCGGGGCGGAGGATGAGCGCAGCAGACACACTTTCCTTCCCTCCCGGGCGCCCCAAGCTCCATTCAGCGCCGGAGGTCTGTTTGGCGCCCTGGGACCCAAAGCTCCCGACTCCCGCCTGCAGCAGAGAAAGGTGGTGGAGAGCCCGCAGACCCTTACCGTGGCATCTTCCCCCGCGTAGTGCCCGATGACCCGGTGGCCCCCCGGGTGCCGACTGGACCATTTAGTGATGTTGTAGACCTTTCGGTCAATGACGAGCCACTTGTCGGTGCGCAGGTTGTGCTTCTGAATCTCTTCCCAGCTGAAGGTGGGCATGGGCGTCTCGCGCTCCGTGGCGCCCTCGCCCTGGTTCCCCCCCTTCCCCATGCTGCCTGCCGACCGGGATGCCCCGTGCGCCGCGGCCTCCCTGCGCCGGCTGCCGGTGTGTGCGGCCCGAGCCCTCCTCGCTTTCGGCTTTTGTCTTCTCCTACTCCTCCCCCCGCCCCCGCCCCCTCCCCCAGCCCCCTCGCCAGAGCTTGGGAGTATCCCTGCCTTCCCTCCAGAATATCCTTGGCTTCCCAGTGCCCCCAAGCGGTCCCCTTCCTCTGCCCCTCCCTCTGCCTGCCAGCCCCCTATGGACTTTTGCCTCGGCTAAAAACTCCCGGGTTGCTCAGGGCCTCGACGCTTCCTCCGCCCGCCCCTCCAGCTCCCCCCGCCCCTCCAGCTCCCCCCGCCCCCCGCCCGGGGCTCCGCATCCTCCCGCTTTCCCCACCGCCCGGGGTTTCCACAATGATCAGCAGAGCGTCTGCACCAATCGGGACGCGTCGCCCCGCCTGCCATTGGCCCAGGAGGATCTTTCGAAGGCCAGCGGGCTGGAGGAGCGGTCCCCAGCTCCCCCCGCCCGCGCGCCGTTGAGCCGTGCAGCTTTGCCAGCTACGTGTCGGACCTCCTCCCTCCCCCGGCTACAGCTCGGAGGACGGGGGATCCCAGCGGAGCAAGGCGGACGAGCGGGGGCGCGCACGCCCGGCGCTCGCGAGGTTTGCACCTGATGCCTGCACAAAGAGGGCTCGGCCGCGCGGCGTGCAACCGACGCGGTGGGCGGGTGGCGCCGAGCTCGGGGCTGCTGAGCTCCGCGCTGGGACTGGGTTGGCTAGGTGACGCCCTGCCCCTTCAGTATCTCCACGTAGTCCGCGCTCTCCACATTGGCGCCCTCCCGCAGCCTCCCTGGAGAAACGAGCCGGCCTCGGGCTGGTCCAGGTCTTTGACCCTGTAATCAGACGATCTTAGAAAAGAGCTGCAGAACCTCTGCTCTGCTTCCTTGTGCTAGGCACCATGGTGGTGGGAGGAGGGGGGCGCCATGGTGGGAGGAGCGGTGGGGGGGGGGGGGGACGGGGGGCGCGCGACGGTGAACGAGACACGATCCTTGCTCTGGACTCAGGAAGCTCACAGCCTAGCTGGGAGACGGAACTTGGAAGCAATACAGGACCACATACGATTAAATTGGGCAGTGGTGGTGTACAGACTCCAGGAAATAAAGATGGGAGATATCGAAAGGATACGTGGAGGGGCAGGCCCCCAGACCCCAGCTGGATGCAGCTGCTTAGGATCAGTGCCCAGAGCGAAAGGGTTCGCCCAGACCCCTGGATCCGCAAGGCTGATTGGGGATAAGCGGGAAATAAGGATGAACAGGATTTGGGGGGAGGACGGCCTTGGGAATAAGAGGCCCCCACATTTCACTGGGATGATTTCCAGGCCCCTGAGTGCGTTGGCACACTCTCCTCATTAGCATCTCACCCCAACCCTGTGAGGCGAAGAGGATCCATATCCGTTATATCTCACTTAAACCTGGCAAGACTGAAGTTTAAGAAAGATGAACCGGCCAGATGTCCGTGGTTAGCAAGTGGCACAGCTGGGCCCCTTCCAGACAGCACACTGCCTCTTGGCTCATGAGGTCAGTGGAAAGGAACCGTTGTAGAAACTTTGCTGGGGAGCAACCTGATTCAGGAGTAGCAGGAAGATGGCCGGCCAACTGGGGGCAGGGGCTTGGGGGGAGGTATTCCCACAGTGGTGCACCTTCTCTAGAACCCTGGCATATCACTCTGATATCGGTCCCCAGCATCCTTCATTTATGCCACAGACTCAGACAGGAAGAGAACAAGGTCTCTCTGGCTTTGAAGCGCGGGAACAGACCTTCAGACCAAAAAGCCTCGCTCACAAGATAAGAGAGGATGAAGCAAGCAGCCTGGGAGAATAAAGTGACTTCTATGCCTGTTAAATGTTTACTGAAATGATAACCCAGATTATTTTTTCAAAGGGGGGATTAACACAATACTAAATCTGAAATACTAATAGATGAAAAATTTTTTAGAAGTCGTGGCACTCTTTTAGAGCTCTTTTAGAAGAAGTGATATCTGAGAGGGAGACCCAGGGATTCTCTCACGGGGGAGCCTGGCAGGAGGAGAACAGAGCATGAAGGCCCTAAAAGGCAGCAGGCATATTTGGGGTGGATGAGAAATGAGGCACAGCCAGGGCGTGGGGGGTCTGAGCGGGACCCAGAGTAGGCCCTGAAAGACATTTGCTGAAGACATGAATGAATGAATGGATGAATAAAAGAACAGTGAAGAAGGGTTCCAACTTGCTGCAGGCAGGGTTCAGGTGGAAAAGCCTCTCATGGCTTGATAAGGATGGAGAACTTTATCCTGGAGGATCCTGGTGGGGTATTTCATAAAGCAGAGATGTGCTACGACCAGATTTAGGGTGTCAAAAGAGAACTCCGGGGGGCAAGTTGGGGCTGGGATGGGATCTAGGGGAGACACCCTGGAAGCAGCAAGATGAGTTCAGAGGCTACCACAACGCTCCTCCAGAGAGAGGAGGAGGGGGCTGAACTGAGAGAACCTCAGAAGGCTGGCGCCCACACCAGACACTGCCTTGCCCGCATCTGCCGTCTTCCTGATGTATTGTTTATTGTTCTCACTGCATGGATGGACTGCTGAGGACTGTCCCCTTAGAGAAAACCCCATCGATACCAGCTGGCCCCGGAGTCACTTAGGAAAGGGAGTGAGCTCAGAGAGGGATGGGGTTCCCATGGCTTCCTCCTGCCCCACAGAATCCCCCCCACCGCCCCCACCGCCCCCAGCAGTACCAAGGACTGCAGCTTCCTGGGGATCTTGCCAGGACCACACTGTGAACATTGCACTTTATCAGAGACAAAAGAGACCAGCCTGGGTGGCTTGGAGCCCAGGTCCTCTCAGCCAGCCAAGTGGGTGAAAAGCTAGGCAGAGTGGGGAGGGGCTTGGGAGACAGCCTGGAGAGATGGAGCCCGTGTCATCAACCCCCACAGAATGGGCATCGAGAGGGGCTTTCCATCTCGTCCTCACAAGGAGTCTCTGATCTCTGCTGGTAAACTGACAGGGTCATGGAACCGAAGAGACGGGTTAATCAGAGGGAACTGGAAAGTGAAAGATGCCCAAAGGGAGCAGCCCCTGGAGCAAAGAGAAAGAATCAGATTCTAAAAGAGCACCTCGTGGGCAGAGGACCAGCTGGCTGAAGCAAAATGCTCTTTCTGGCACTTTCTGTCACTTCCTTTCCTTGGGTGATAACTAGGGGCCAAGTCACCCCTAGTTTTTAAAAAAATCTTCAAAGTCAACTTTTTCTCAAGACGTGGCCCCAATCTCTGACGGTCCATTTATGGTTGAATTTTCTGAAAGTATAGTCAACCCTCCCTGGGTCTACTTTCTGTCTCCTGTTCATTTCTTGGATCATTACAATCTTCTCCAATTCTAATAGTAGTGATGACAACCCCTCCCATTAGCCTATCAGGTTAGGGCATGTAAAGGACTCTCCTATGGGGGGAACAAGTCCTTGGCACAATGCCGGCTACAGAATAAGCTTTTGGCAGCTGGTGGTTCTTAGCCTTTCCGCTCCTGAGCTCATCCTTTGCAACAAGGCCAAAGGTAGGTATCGTTACTGCATCTTTGTGGATGAGGACACGGACTCTCAAGGTCTGGCCCCTCAACGGGCAGATAGTAGACTGATTCCTAGAACACAAACCCCAGACCCTGCTCCCATCAAGCCTTCTAGAACTCTCTCTGAAAGGTCATGAGCAAGTCCAGTCACCCCTTCTCAGGCCTCCAAGAGGCATCCGGGAAGCCAACATCCCTCGCCTCTTGCAATGCCATGCTCCCTTGGTTCTTTGACAATACATGATCCCAATTCTACTGCTGGCCCACCCCTTTTCTGCCTCCTCCATTTGTTTCTCTTCCTCCTCCTCCCCCTCTAAATGTTCTTGCCTCTGGCTCACTCAGTATTTTCTCTTTCAGGGACCCATTTGGAATGACTCTCTATCTGGACTCTACATCCACTCACCTCCTCCCCATGCAAAGCCGAATGTCCCGCTAGCACCTCAAACACAGTGGAACCTCCCTAAGTCAAGGGGCTCTTCTCACCAGATGTGTTCTTTGGGCCTCTCCAGGTCTAACCTTCACAGTGTCTGGTACAAAACTGAATCTGTCATCCTCCTTTCCAAAAATCAGCCCTTCCTTTTAACTTCTTCATTTCTATTAATGGCACCACTCTTCTTCCTGTCACTCAGTCTCAGAATTTCAGAATGTCTCTTACTTCTCTTCTCTTGCCTCCCACCCTTTCCAAAAAGTTGTGTTCGCCACATTCTTCCTCTCTCAAGTGTTTGCCAGCTGCCCCTTTTATTCCCTTGAGGGTCCCCAACGCTCAGCCATTGCATGCACTGCTGCCGTGTCATTTTGCTAAGCCCAGCTCCTCTTGAGACTTCTCCTACCCCTGCTTAATTCTCGTTGCCTAGTGAATTAAGCAGGGGTGGGGCAAGGAAGGAAAACACGTACATGTTAATGGTGTTCCCCGAGGACATTTGCCTTGCCTGCAGCTCCAACCCAAAAGGCTAAGAAAATAGAGGATGTCATCAGAGAGGATGCCGGGAGGGGAAACTACCTTATTTTTGCCCAAAATCATGGCAGGCACATCCCAAGTAGTTCTGATCTTGAAGCCAACTAGTGACTAATGAGACGGATGTCTTACTGCAAAGGATGCTCCTCATTAGTCTGCAGATTGCAAGAGGAACAAGAAATAATGAAGGGCTAAGGGGCAATCAGACTTGATCGCTAAATCCTTGAACACCAAAATAAGAGGCGCCTCCTTGAGACCTGAAGAGGAGAACTGACGCAAGGAGGCACATAAAAAAAAGGCTTACTTTATCCAGGGGAGCAGTGTAGGAAAGAACAGAGGATGCCCGTTCCGGAACACTCAGGCAATCCGTGCCTGGTGGGGAGTGTCTAATATTGGATTCTCACATCAGATAAGATCATTGCGCACTTTTATAAGTGTCCCTCTGAGGCCCTGTCAGGAAAGGACGGTGGCATAATGGACCACGAGTGGGACCCCAAGGAATTCTGGAATTAGAATGCCCTATTTTAGTCCAAGCTCTGGCCCTTATTGGCTGTGTGACCTTCATTGACCAGGTCACTTTATTTCTCTGCGCCTCAGTTTCCTCATCTATAAAAAGGAGATGATACCAACCTCACAGGATTATGAAGATAAAATCAGACAAATACAATAAAAACTGACAGTCTATGAAGCAATATACCCAATGTAAAGGAGTTATTATTATTGCTATTGTTATTGTCCTCGTGTGACTAGTGCCAGGCTTCGGTGCCACTGCCAATGTTTGCTTCTTTGGCTACCAGTACTGATAATTAACATTGCTTGAGCATTTGCGATGTGTTAAATCCGTTATCTATTTTAATGCTGTTAACTATTTTATCCTCTTATCTATTTTAATCCTGCGAGGACCACGAAGGCTCAGAGAGGTTAAATAGCATGGCCAAGGTCCCACAGCTCATAAACAGAGATGGAATTTGTCTGATTCTGTAGCCTACGCCCTTTCCACCAAATTGCACTGTGTTGTTGAGGGTAGTGTCTCAGCGGTAAATGGTAAAGCCTAAGCTGCTCATTCATTCATTCAACAGCTGTTCATTGAGCGTCCACACACGCCAGACTCAGAGTGAGCAAGGCAGGCGACGCCAGGGGATGGAGCAGAACCTCGAGTTTATCAAGTTCCAGTGTATTTGCTCCTTTTATAATGTCGTAGTTTTTCCAGCTGGAAGGACCTCATTATGCAAACAAGATGACTAAGGCCCAACAGGTTTGAGTGTCTTGACCGAGGCCTCGTAGTAAATCATCGGAAGAAGAAGGACTAGAATTTTGGGTTTTCTGACTCGGAGGTCAGTGCTCTTTCGTCTGTGATCCAGTTATCGACAAAAACCAAGACAAACACATGGCAATACCTGACGCAACATTACAAAACACACACTTGCATTTGAGCGTGTGCGAGTGAATGAGTCTAAGAGCACCAAAGGGTTGGCACTCGGAGCCTGGACCCTGAAGGCTCTACTTGCTCTTGCTCTTTGCTGCGTCTGGGTCTCACCTCACTTTGGAGAGACCTGGGGCCAAGACGCTCCAGTCGGCTTGGGGTGGGGACTCGTGGGACCTCAGCAGGCTAGTCTCCAGCTCCCACCCCCAGCCTTTGGTTCACCATACTGCTGCCTCCCATTGCTAGTGCCCCAACCTGGGGTGACCTGAAGGAGGGGACACACTGAGAAGTGGGCATGACCTTAATGTCCTCATTCACAGCTGGGGAAATCAAAGCTCAGCAAAGTGAAGTAATTGGCAGAACTGGGATGTGATTTTCAGGCTTAATTCCAAAGCACAAGTTCTTTCCAAACTAGCATTATTTCGGGCAACTCAGTTAAGCCTTTGGAAGATCCGTTTTCCCATTAGTGAAAAAGAGGTATGTACACATCCTGCCTACCTCCGAGGGCTGTTGTGACGATCACTTGGTATAATGGACAGAAAAGCACCTTTAGATTGTTGTCGCAGAGGGTTAAATAGCGCAGATGCTGCACGTCTCTATAGAGATACGACATTGACCTGCGTTTGTGACGTTGCAGCTGGAGGCAACTTTGCCTGTAAGCGAATCGTCTGTTTTCGCCATGGGTGGTTGCAGAGCCAGGACTAGAGTTTAGGTCTTTTGGTTTCTACTCCAAGCTCATTTCCCAGGGTGCTCGCAGGAGTCAGCAGAGCCGGGCAGAAACTTACTGCTCTGCTTCAATGGCTCTCCTCCCACGGTCACTGTCAGATGGCAGAGATGTCCTCGGAGGCCAGCTTGTGCATGACCAACCTTGAGAGGCCCAGGAGGGGCACAGGAAAGCTCTGTCAGGAAAGGGAGCCGTGGGCAGCCACAGGAGCAGAGCTGAAACCCAGGAGGAGTGTGGCCACGGGCCATCAGGCAGGAGCCCCACTGGGGTACACAGCACAGGGTGTCGCAGGCCAGGATGCGACAGAGTGGCAGAAATGCTATAACTTGGGGTGGAGAGGAGCCTGTCTGAAACTAAGGCCCAGAGATTGGCTTGTCCAAAATCACCCAGCAGTTAGGAAGTCGGAGAGGTTCCTGTTTCTAATAATAGAGTGGTCTAGGCATCTGGGTCCGCCCTCAATGAACTTAACTGAAAATCCTGGATAAAATAGATAGAGCATCCCCAAAATGCAGCAGCCATCTGCTGCCTCAGCTGTGCAAAAGTTCATCAGATCTTGGATGACCTGTGTCTGTGCTGACGGAGCAGCATCTCTCACCTCTGGGTCCTGCCCCCAGGGGAGATGGCACCCTGCCCTGGCACCACCCTTAATGTCCTGGGTCATCTCTATCCGAGGCCAAGCAAAGCAGGGGACAACCAAATGACTGGGCTGCTGTAGTAAGAATACCAAACAGGGGAAGAATAGGCCCAAGTTCATTGCCCTCACTTTGTACCTCTTGGCTCTCTCTCCTTCCTTATAAACAAAATGGTTTTGAGTGGATCATCTCTAAATTCCCTTTTAATCTGTGATTCTGCTTTCTCCAAAGGCGATAGGTTGCTTCCAGTTAAAGGCGCCACCTCTCCTGTTTCAAGGCGGCTGAGCTGAGGAGGCAGTCGGAGCAATGTGAGCAGGGCCCAGCCCAGCCCCGGTGCTGGCCGCTAGAGGAATCGCCTGCCAGGTTTCTGAGTCACCTGGGAGTCCTGTCTGGACCGGTACCGGCAGACTGGCAAACCCACGAAGAGCCTACATGCCCGTCAGAAAGGTCTGTCCTGAAGCCAAACAGGCTGCCAGTCTCCACTCTCCTCACCTGCTGCCCTTGGCCCTGACGCTGGAGGTGGCTCAGGGCGAGGCTTCTTCTCCTGTTGGCCAGTTTCTAAGTGTCCAGATTCAAACCCACACTCTCTCACGCCCTCAAAGAGATCCCGTGTTTCTGCCAGGTCAACTGCATCGCCTAATCATCTCAGAAATATATCTCCCTCCCGCTCCCCCTCCAAGGGCCTTCCCTGGTCCAGCCCCTTCATTCATCTTTCTCCCAGGGCTCTGCAGCTGCATTTAAGACCCTTGGCGAGCTGGCGCCTAGCTCGCTGTCCTGGCTCTTTTCTCTCCTGCGCTCCAGCCATGTGGAAATTCCCCGAGCATGGTCATGACCTCTCCGTCCTCTTAGCTTTCACTCCCTGCTCATTTCCTGGCCAGAGTGCCCTTCCCCGAATGTCTGCCTGCAGCTCCTAGTCGACCTCAAGATTCAGTTTTCAAGTTGCCTCCACTATAGCAAAGTCCAAAGTGCCCCCAAAGCGCTTCTTATATATATTGTCATGCCCCGCACTCCAACGTATCGGTCAACGACGGACCGCATATCCGACGGAGATCCCCTAAGATTAGCACCACATGGCCCAGATGTGTAGTCGGTGCACCATCTAGGTTCATGGAGGTGCGCTCTGTGATGTTCACACAATGATGGAATCACCTGACGAGACGTTTTTCAGAACGCAGCCTGAAGCAATGCATGACTGTCCAGTGTCACAATCATTTGCACCTCTGCCTCCATCTCCCCACCTGTAGGCTGTGGGAGGAGGCTGACTCAGAATCGACGCCTTGGCACCTGCTGGGTGCTAGCTAAACTTTTGTGAAAACTCCAGGGAGAGCTTTGGGGAAAGGCGAAGTCTGAGTGGAGGGACTCACACCAGAGCAGTGGGGTGTCCTGCCTTGTGGCCCCTTTGCCGGCTGAGCGGCTGAGCGACCAGGTCCTCTACAGAAGTGTGGTGCTGAATTCCATGCCCTCGGGCTAGCAAACTCCCATGCACATTCCGGCTTTGCCTCTCAGTTGCTTGCTACGTGCCCTTGGATAATCGGCTTCATTCTTTCATTAAGCATTTGTAGGCGTGGTGGTGGCTTCACAGTGTGTCACCTTAGCTAAGCTGATCTCTCCCTCCCCTATGGGGTCCTGGATGAGGGCTGGCCAAGAGAGAAAGGTGTGCAGGATTTGGAAGGCGCAATTGAAGCGCAGCCATTTTGTTAAGTTCTAAAGGTTGTGCAGGGCACGCTCGGGGCAGCTCACGCACGCTCGCTGCTCTGCTGGCCCACCTTGTTGGCATAGGGCAGACGCGGGGCCCACAGCTCCTCCAGCTCCTGGGCCAGGGCGCGTGTGGCTCTGGGCAGCGGTCACCTGCATCATGGAGATTACAGGTGGTGACAGCAGGTGTGGTTCCAATTTGTCCCTCATCTTCCCCACTGCACATTTATCTTCCCTCCCGAGCTGGCCCAGCTGAGACATGGGGACACCTTACACAGACTGTGGAACCAGCTCCTCCAGCACGGCAGCTCTTTGGGTCATGGAGGTTCTATTTCTCTGATGGAACCCCACCAGCGGCTCTATGACAGGCACCCTCCTAGGCACTGGAGGCAGGAAAATAAACACGTCATCTCCCTTCTGGGTCTCAGATTCCCCATCTGGACAAGGAGGGGAGCGGTCATTAAACAATCTTTAAGATTCCACCTGCTCTGTCAAACACCTGATCGGAAAACCCCCGCAGGTAAATGGCACAAGGAGCAACTCATTGCACACCCCATGGGCTTAGGCAATCTGCGACAGGGCTCAGTGAATCCAGAAGCCACCCAGGAGCCAGGCTCTGATGACCCTGAGGCTATGTCTGCCTGGGGCTAAAAGAGAGACCTTTGGGCTCAGTCCACCAGTTAGCTTGGCCAAACAACTACCTGTTATTTTTCTTTCTTTAGTCCTGAGGTCAAAGACCTTCCATGCTGTGTGTGGGAGTGGGGAGGACACAGCCTCTCCACCATGCTTCCCACACTATCAGGGGTGCAGGACCAGCTTTTTAAAAAAATTTCCAATCAATTACAGATCAACACCTTCATGAAAGGCAATAAAATTGATCATTAGAAAAATGAAAGCAAAAAGAAATGCAATGTCCGAGGTCAGAATTTTTATTATTCGAGTTAGTAGGCAAAACATTTCTCCATCAAACTGCTATAAAGATTTCTAAATGCTTACTCTCAGTTTCTGTATGTACCTCTGCGTAGACAGGTAAACAATTTGTAGGCAGGTTAAGATGTGTGGACCGAACTTTGAGTTGGCCTGCGAGACGCCGGGAAGACCAGTTCCCCCACATGTGACATTGCCCGTGAGAGTCCTTGCTCTTCTGGTGCAGAAGAAAGAAATGAGGCCTTGGAGTCACTCTGTGATCTTGCCTCTTGTCCGACTGTCTCCGGGACTCAGGTTTCTCATCTGTAAAATGGAGCGCTGTCAGAACATAAGGCGACACACATCCATGAGGGCATGTTGTAAGGTCTTTCCATTGCGTGAGGAAGACCAGCGGAGCCTAAGCTGGAATTTGGCTGTGGTTGCTGATCTGCAGTTGTAGGAGCACATTTTGGGAGTCCTGGGGGCAGACAGGGAGCTGGAGAGACAGTGGTGTCTTGCGCAGCCTGGCCTCGGGGCCAGCCTCGGCTGAAGGACTGTTTTCACGTGCGCTGCCTCCAGGCCCAGAGACACAGAAGGACGCAGAAGAGAGAGGGGCACGCACCTCCTTTCTGTGAGACGTCAGCAGGGCTTGGAGCGGTGAGGTCTGTAGGGAGCCTGGCGCATTTAGCTCCTTAAGGCTTCTGCTACTTTGGGAGCGTGACCTTGGGAAAGTGACCTTGGGAAGCACAGGATCTTATGCAGCACCCCCTGAGCGGGGACAACCAAAAGGCAAGTTCTTTCAGGAAGCAAAGTGGGCGTGTTGGGGAGACATATGAGATGGTCTTTGTGGGCCCCGTAATAACTGGGGGAGACTCTGACCTCCAGTACGCATTCTCCAGGGGGCAGGTCACCCCCAAGGGGGCAAAAATTGCTTCTCAGGGACAAAAAAACTCTTGCCCTTTCTTTTGTTTTTCCTGTCTCTCTCCCATTTTTTTTTTTAAGGAAGTTTGGCCCTGAGCTAACATCTGCTGCCTCTCTTTGCTGAGGAAGACTGGCCTTGAGCTAACATTCATCCCCACCTGCCTCCACTTTATATGTGGGAGGGCTGCCGCAGCATGGCCTGCTAAGTGGTGTGTAGGTTCACACCTGGGATCTGAACCAGGGAACCCGGGCCGCCAAAGCAGAAGGTGCGAACGTAACCACTGCGCCACCGGGCTGGCCCCTCTTGCTCTTTCTATATAGAAACAAAGACGTACATACAGGACGTAAACAGCTTTCTGTGGTAGTAAACTCTTATGAGGGGTTATGATTGGGGGCAAAATGTCTAACATGGGTCCTTAGGGGTATGATCATGAAAAAAGGGTTTGGATGCATCAACCTAGAAGGTCCAAGGTCCTGCCATCGTGTAGACAGATGCAAAAAGTTAGTGAAATCTGTTCATACCCACTCATGTCCGGGTTGCATGATTAGTGACAACCAACCCCAGACTCCTGAGTACTCTGCAAACTGGGACACCACAGGAGCCTTCGGCCCCTCCCAGGCCTGCCTTCTCCAGCGCTGGCTGGTCTCTTGCAAAGCTCTGAGCTGTCCACATGTCACTCCTTGGCTTACTGCGATCTCCAAGTTGTCTTTAGAAGCTGCCAGCTCGCACCAGGCACCACCTGAGAGAATTTAGGAACGCTGCATCCGGACTCGTGAGCTGAATGGGGAACTCTTCCTTCTCACCCCTTGCCCAGCGGAGAGCCTGTCTGCAGGGGCATCAGCAGCACTTCCAAACTCACCCCCCACCCCCCACCCCGCCCTGCCCGCTGGGAGCCTCCTGATGCCCTCCCAGCCCCCACTCCTGCCTGGCTCCCTTCAGCCTGAATGAGCTTAAAATAGAACCTGGATCCTGTCACTCTCCTGCTTTTTAAAAACTTTTCCCATTGCCAAACTCCTCACTTGCAGTCTGCTTTCTGGTTTCGGAAAGCCAAGTTCTGAGCCAGCCCTGATGGCCTACCAGTTAAAGTTCGGCGCGCTCCGATTCGGCAGGCCGGGTTCGGTTCCCAGGCGTGGAACCACACTACTTGTCTGTCAGTTGCCATGGTGTGGCAGTGGCTCACATAGAAGAAATAGAGGGACTTACAACTAGAATATACAACTACGTACTGGGGCTTTGGGGAGGAAAAAAAAAAAAAGAGGAAGATTGGCAACAGATGTTAGCCCAGAGCAACTCTTTCCCAGCAAAAGAAAAGTCAAGTTCTTTCCTGTTTCCTGGCCTTTGCCAAAATTGCTGGCTTTTCCTAAAAATGTTCCTCCACTCCCCCTGCCCAAGTCTGACTCAAAAGTCATGCCTCTGAGGAGTTTCCCCAACCAGCCCCGAACACCCTGTATTCGCTACCGGCTTCTTTTTTTGCGTCCTAGCGGTCATCACACTTTGTTTACTGGTTGACTGTCCTCCTTCCTGGTGGACTGGAAACTTCCTGAGGGCAGAGACCAGGTCTACTTGCCCACTACTGTCTACTCAGCCCCTCGCAGAGAGCCCGGCACAGAGCAGGCTCAGTAATTTCTGTTGAGTGAGTGCATAGATACAGGAGCGAATAGCAGGTATCAATGTCACTGATTAATTGCCCCGAGGAACCCAAGGGTGAGTTTGGAAGCATTTAATTGTTTTTCCAAATTGTTTTTTCCCTTTTTGTTATGTAAAGAGATGCAATCACCAACCACCCTGAGCCAGACCCAGCTTCCCCACAAGAGCTATGCCTATGACCTTTGCCTTATTTTTAATGCTAAGATCTCTCCAGGAGGCGCTTAGGCCTTATTACCGTAACCTGCAGTGTATGCGGAAGCCTGTTTTCCAGCTGAGCCCGCGCAAGCGAATGCCCTCCTCTCCCTTTTGAATATTCACTCCCCATCTGACATAAAAGGTCCCTGCTTCCCTTTGTCCAGGGACGCCAGGACTCTGGAATTGGTTCCGTATGGTCTCCCATTTGCTGCAAATATACTTTACTTTGTGAGACAACTGCTTCTGGTGGAGAGTCTCATTTAACTCGCCAGGGGGCAACCCACTTTGGTTTCGGTAACAGTAAGGAGGAACAGGCTGGTATGAATATATGTGTAAATGGTCAAGGAACTGGAAGATTATCTTCCACTGGGCCTCCCACCCCACACTCAAGCCCCAGCACAGCTATTAAGGATCACTTGGGGGCCGGCCCCGTGCCTGAGTGGTTAAGTTCATGCGCTCTGCTTTGGCGGCCCAGGGTTTCACTGATTCGGATCCTGGGCGTGGACCTGGCACCGCTCATCAGGCCATGCTGAGGTGCCGTCCCACACAGCACAACCAGAAGAACCTACAACTAGAATATACAGCTGTGTCCTGGGGGGCTTTGGGAGAAAGTAGAAATAAGAAGAAGAAGATTGGCAACAGATGTTAGTGCAGGTGCCAATCAGGAAAAAAAAAAGCGGATCCACTTGGGCCCGTGACAAGAAGGGGCTGAGGCCAGAAAGGGTGTCGCCCAACATTCTCCAGGGTTTAGGCTCCCTGTGACCCTGGAGGACTTCAAATTCTTGATCATCAACGAAACCTATTGGTAATTAATCTGGGAGGTGAGTTCCAAACTCTTACCTCCTCCCTGGGAAACCTGCTCAGTGAGCTAGTAGGAAGGATGACTCCTCCTCTGCCTGCTCCAGTGGGTACATCCCCAATGCTGGACAGGAGGAGTCATCACTCCTTTTACTGGCAATGTTGGCAAAACCCATGCACTACAAGCCTGCTCTTTACTTTTAAAGGCACCTAGTTTCCAAGAAAAGGATCTCTCCAGCCTGATTCCGCTATGCTAATTCATTGTGCTATTAGCCACACCAGTGGGTTTCCATTTTCAAGGAATTTTCAAGTCTTTGTCCTCCCTGATTCAGCCAACCTAATGCTATGATTAGCCAATCTAACCACCTCGGCCAAGCTCTGGGGAAGGAGACAGAGAGAATGTCAAATAGCTGATATACTAGAATTATGCCGGTTGCTTTCCACGTATTGTCTTATGAATGAGTCACTCACCGCCTGTGAGGTAGGTTTTATTATTTGCATTTTATAGAAGAGGAAATGTAGACTCAGAGACAATAAATAGTGTACCTAGAACCACAAAGGTATTAACTGGAAACCGTTAAGAGTTCTTTGTCAGGGGGCCGGCTCTGTGGCCGAGTGGTTAAGTTCGTGCGCTCCGCTGCTGCGGCCCAGGGTTCAGATCCTGGGCGCTGACATGGCACCGCTCATCAGGCCACGCTGAGGCGGCGTCCCACATCCCACAACTTAGAAGGACCTGCAACTAAGATATACAACTATGTACAGGGGGGCGGGGGGTGGGGGTTGGGGAGATAAAGCAGAAAAAAAAAAAAAGATTGGCAACTGTTGTTAGCCCAGGTGCCAATCTTTAAAAAAAAAAAAAAAAAAAAAGAGTTCTTTGTCAACACAGGTTGTGTTTTTAAGCCCAAAGGAGACGTGATGAAAGATTTGTCTTTGGATTAAATTTGGACATCCACTATGTAATCCACGATCAGGTGAGGTTCTCCCAGAGAGGAGTCAACATTGATAAAGTCACGTAACATCGGTTTATCAGCCCGCAGATGCATATTGGGAGTTCTTGGCGGGAGTAGAAGGTGATTAGAAGAATTTCAGTGGCCTCATGGACTAAATGCCAGGTGGCCTGAGTCCAGGTCCAGTTTCATTTTTCACACGCTGTGTTATTAAGCCAGAGCCCCTGCTTCTCTGCACCTCAGTTTCCCCAAACATAAAAAAACAGAGGTAGGGGCCAGCCCGGTGGTGCAGCAGTTGTTTGCCCGTTCCGCTTCTCAGCTGCCCGGGGTTCCCCGGTTCGGATCCCAGGTGCAGACCTATACCACTCATCAGCCAAGTTATGGTGGCAATCCACATATAAAGTGGAGGACAACTGGCACAGATGTTAGTTCAGGACTAATCTTCCTCAGCAAAAAAAAAGAGAAAAAAAAAAGAGGTAGAACTACATATCACTTATAACGTACCTTCTAGATCGAATGTTCCATGAGTAAATCATTCATCGTGTCTAGGACTCAGTTTAACCTTCCTAGACACACCAGCTCCTTTCTTGAATTCTTTTCTGACAATATTATGGTATTTTTTGGCTCCAAGTCACAAAAACTCAAGGTCCCCATTTCCTTATCTATCACTTCCCCCAATATTCTTTCTTTCATATTTATTCAGAATTCATTGATTCCCTCCCATCTCTGCCACCTCCATCCGGCTTCAGGTGACTGGTCTGTTCCATCAACTTCCCAACTGGTCTCTCCCTCTGTCTCAGTTTGTTCTGGTCCAGCCTGCAGATGCTACCAGATGGATCTTAAGAGGCCACAAAACTGTTCTTTCTGCTGTAAACCCTTCAGTGGCTCCCTCAGAGCTTTGACCTCACCCTCCAAGCCCTCCAAGCCTTGGTCCCAACCCAGCCTCTTTGCCTCTTAACTAACCTTGTGGACACACAACTTCTTGCGCCCTCTTTCCTCATCTACAAAATACGGAGAGTGGATAAGGTCCTGCTCAGAGTCCTTCTCAGATAGAACATATCCTAACTCTACTAGAGCCAGACTGATTTGTCTGCTGTCTCTAGGGTTTTCCTGCCTCCAGGCTGCCTGCTCACTATTCTGTCCAAATGTCTCGGGAGTCACTGAGGGTCTGACTGGTGGAGAGAGTGGAAGGGTCTCTAGGGTCGCGATCTGTACCAACTCTATGACAATGTGTGTGGTATTCCACTCCCAGAGTCTGCTCTTCATCTGCAGAAAAGGGGAAGTCATTCTTTTCCTGCCTCCCTTACAGATGGTTGAGAAGAGAAGATCAAATGAAGGAATGACTCTGAAAGCAACTCTTCCCTCCTTCCTTCCTTCCTTCTTTCCTTCCTAAAATAACAATCCTACGTGCCAGGCACTTTCCAAGGCATTGAGTATATTGTAGTAAACCAGACAGCTTTGGTCCCTGCCTCACGGAGGATCCTACCGTGTAGACCAGCGTGGTCCAAAAGCACTTTCTGGGATGATGGAAATACAGTAGCCATCCATCGCATGTGGCTCCTGAGCACTTGAAACATAACTAGTGTGATCGGGAATCTGAATCTTCAATTTGAACTAATTTAAATTTAAATAACCACATGGGGCTGGTGGCTACTGTATTGGACAGTGCGGGTCTAGACATCTAGGGGTAAAAAAGACATAAAAAATAAACCAATGCTGGGGCTGGCCCCGTGGCCGAGTGGTTAAGTTCGCGCACTCTGCTGCAGGCGGCCCAGTGTTTCGTTGGTTCGAATCCTGGGCACAGACATGGCACTGCTCATCAAACCACGCTGAGGCGGCGTCCCACATGCCACAACTAGAAGGACCCACAACGAAGAATATACAACTATGTACTGGGGAGCTTTGGGGAGAAAGAGGAAAAAAAATCTTAAAAATAAATAAATAAATAAATGTTTCCTCAAAAAGTTAAACATAGAATTACCGTGTGACCCAGCAGTTCACTCCCAGGTAGACGCCCCAAAGAATTGAAAATAGATCTTCAAACAAACTTGTCCATGAATGTTCACAGCAGCAAAAAGTGGAAACAACCCAAACGTCCGTGAACGGATGACAGAATGCGGTATGTCCATACAATGGGCCATTATTCAGCCATGAAAAGGGATGAGGTACTGATGCACGGTACCACACGGATGAACCTCGAAAACATTATAGCAAGTGAAGGAAGCCAGGCACAAAAGGTCACACACTGTATGATTCCGTTTATATGAAATGGCCAAAATGGAAAATTCACAGAGACAGCAGACTAGTGCTTGCCAGGGGCCAAGGGGACGGGGGAACGGCGAGTGACTCTTTATGGGTACGTTTCCTTTTGGGATGATGCCAATGTTTGGGAACTAGACAGAGGTGATGTCACACAACAGTGTAGACGTAGTAAATGAAACAAAACTGTACACTTTACAAGGGTTAAATGCACGTTGTGTGAAGTTCACCTCAAGATGAAGAAAGAGCCATAAATGAAGACATATTGTCATCAGTGTTATAAAAGAACAATCAGAAAGCCATGGTAGAGAATAGCGAGGAACTGGGAGCAAACCTTGCTTCCAGGTGGCTTAGGAGGGATATTTAAGTGAGAACTGCCGGCCAGCAAGGGCTTCCGGGTGAGGAGTGGGGAGCACAGTGCTCCAGGAAGAGGCAGCAGGATGGCTTGATGGGGAGCGAGTTTTGAAGCCTGGAGTTGGAAGGAAGGCAGACCGACCACAGCCCATCCTGGACGGGGCTGGGGAGGTAGGCAGGGGCCTTGTAAGGTGCACCCTACGTGGCTATGTAGTCCACAAGGAGAGCATCGCTAATGATCCCCAGGTGATCGGTACACCTACAAACAGTATTTTGGCTATTTCTCTACCAGTTCCAAATATGGACCACTCACCTTCCGCAAGCAAAACCCTGAAGGTTTAAGAGGTCTTCGCTGTGGAGTTCAGATGGTGGGGAAGGGGGACTGTCCCTCCCATCTGCTCTCCTTGCTCCTTTATTCCTTATTGCCTAGACCTCAGTGTGTCCCCTCGGGGGGCCCCCTGCCTCCCTAACTCTTCCTCTTCTTCCCCTATATAAGCTTCTGCCCCTCCCCCCAAGACACTCCCCATTGGGTGTCCCCTTCCTCTCCAAGTGCCATCCTTCCCTAAATAGCAACAAAGTCCTGGTGGCTAGGGTTCCCTCCCCTTCAAACTCTTCAGCCTGGAAAGTCTTCTGAAAATCGGTGATTCTTGGCTCAGCTCACTTCCTGCTGGCTCCGTGGAGGGAAAGGTAAGCCCCAGCCTCAGGCTCTGCTGGAATGGATGTCCAGGTTGCCAGCTGGGAGGAGAGCACGAGCTCAGTTTGACATGGTAGGTTGCAGAGTCCTGCCCACCTTCCCTATTTGTGCAGCGTTGCCCAGTGCTCCGTGCAGAGGGTCAGCAGGACCTGAGGCCCAGGAGGACCGGCAAAGGCGCCAGGGCAGGGGCAGGTAGAATGTGCCTGGCAACAAGCCAGAGCTGAGGACAGCGGTGTTCCCGGCCATTTGGGTAGCGTTTCACACTTTGTAACACACGTCCACTGACTCCCCATTTGATTTTCACAGCCGCCTGGGGATCAGTCCAGCCAGCTGGCTTCCTCCTCATTTAACAAGATGAGCCCCAGAGCCTGACTTGCTTCAAGGTCATCCAGCCAGAGTTAGGACCCAGCTTTCCACACTCCGGCTCTGAGTTCTTTCTCCTCTTGCCTGTTCTCAGTGCCTCCTGCAGAACCCCGCCTCCCCCAAATGGAAGAGCCCTTCTCTCTCAAGGAGCATTTTCTGCTAATGCTAGGGGGTTGCTGGAGGGGCAGGAGGAATGGCCATCTTCAGTTCTGGGAGTTTCCTAAATGCAAGGCTGTCCTTGGCCGTGGAAAGACAAGATGTCAGAGTCCTGTGGGCACAGATGCTTCCTGAACTGCTCCTTCTGAGCCAGCAGCCAGGGGGTGGCTGAGCCTGCCTCCAGCCTCCAGCCAACATGGTTGCCGTCCAGGTGCCCAGCAAGAGTGTCGACAAGGCCAGAGGTGCTTGACTCTGCCGAGCGCCCGGGGCTGCTGCAGACATGTGGACCATTTCCTGTGGCTCCTCCTGCAAAGCTGCAGATTGAACAAGTAAGTGGGTTCTCTCCAGGTCCCTGAGGTCCAGGAGGGCTACGCAGAGGGCAGCAAAATGACACCAATGACACAGACATGATCTTTGACCTGAGATACCCCAGACTCCCTTGGAGCGGACCCTAAAGCTGGGCCTGTGTCCTTGCCTTTACCTGACACGCAAAGTGCCAACCTGCAAAGACCAATGCCCGTCCCCCTGTTTGTCTGCCTGAATGTTCCCTACATTTACCTTGTGGCCGCAGAGCAACCTGACTCAAGAGCACGGGAATCCATGGTTTAAACAAACAGCAGGCTTCTCTCCTCGGCTCCTCTTGATGATGACGCGGAACCTGGCTCCTGATCCTCTCCTCGGCCCCCGGCTTCCACCGTCACCCATGAGGACTTCCATGTCTACGTCCATTGAGTTATGAGATTACGTCTTCCAGATTTCACTGCTGGCGCCCGTGGACCGCACACCCCACGGTCTCTCGAGTTGCCACAGTTGAGGTCCCCGCCCTGATCACTCTTTCAATCACTGCTCTTTGCCTTTGACACACTGCTCCCACGGACCACACCCGAGCTCATCTGGACCTCAGGTCGATTGATAAATCTTGGTCTTTCCCTATCGATCAGGGTTTTTGGGTTTTTTTTTAAGGTATTGCTATCCATCTCTATTTTATTTATGGCTCTATAGGAAGAAAATACACCATGTCATAACAAAACAAAAGCCTCCAGGTGAGTCTGACGCCGGGGCAGGTTTGGGAAGCTGCCCCAGTCCGCCAGCCTCCCCAGCCCCCCTCTCAGGGCACTGTCCCATTTCCACTCACCCCCTGCCTCCAGGGGATCTCGCTGCCCCAGCCCTCTCTGCTTCCCCATTCCTGAAGCCTGGGAGTCCTCTGGGGCAGGCTGCAGCATTTTGTCTGTTCCCCATCCGTCTGGTTGCACAGTGTGGTCATTCAGGTTGCAGGCCCAGCCTCCCCAGCCCCAGGGGGAAGGAGGAAGTTGTCCTGGGTAATAAAGCCTCTTGAGTTGGGGGGAATCAATCCCCGCATTGGCTCAGGCTGGCTCTTCAGAGCTCCACTGCCGGCCACTCCCCCCTCACCTCCCAGATCTGGTTAGCTGCCCCTGCCGAGGGTCAAGGGGCAGCAGGAGCAGCTGGATGCAGCCACCAGGCTCATCACCAGCTCATCTGGGACCCCCAGGGGCGTGGCTGAGACGGGGCTCCTGGAGAGCGATGGCCTCCTCCAGGAGAACATGGAGCGGGGCGATGGGGAGATAGAGTAATGCCACCTCGCTGCTGCAGGCACTGGGCCTGGGCTCTGAGAGGCTGGATCCTGGGAGCTGGCACCGTCAGGACGGAAGCGGAACATTCCGAGCATCACATGGACACAATGCCTCCCTTATGCTCAGTTCCACTAACTCCACCTCCTCTTGTCTGCAAACAGCTGGCGAGTGTCCTGCACCGTCAGCGATGACGACAAGGAAGAGATGACTGTGCCCTCAGGAGTCCACAGTCTAGTGAAGAAGGTACAATGTGACAAGTGCCACAGAGGAGAGGTCATTCGAGTTGCCTCTCTGAGGAGGAGGAGGAGTTTGTCAGCTAGAGAGGTGGGGAGGAAAGAGGGCATTTAGTGAGCAAGACGCAGAACACATCATGGGGCCCCAAAGCCACCCAGGGTCAGTAGTCTGATGGAGGAAAAGCATTTGAAATCTGTTTGAAATTATTTCGCTCATCCAAGAATCACAGCCTGAGTGCTCACGCCATGGAAATTTCTACAGAGGATGCTAGGGATGGAGATCAAAGAATAAATTAGCGTCTGCCCTAAAGGGCATCCAGTCTGGCAGGGAAGTGCGGGAATATAAGTAATTGAGGATTACGGAGTTTTATCTATAGATGGAAATTTCCAGATGACCTGGCCCCATCTCTTTTTTTATAAACATGGAGAAACAAGAGGTGAAGTGACTCACCCAAGACAAACGTCAGCTGGTGGGAGAGCCTGGATCAGACTCAGATCTTCAGATTTCCATCCCACGTGCTTTCTCCTGCACACGCCACCTCAGAAAACTCCAATGGGCCTTTGGGAAACGCAGAGGAGAGACTGAAGACATCTGGCTAGGGGAAGGGTAGGTGGGTGAGGTGCCCGGAGCTGGGCCTCGAAGGCCAGGAAGGTCACAGTGTGTGGGTGCTCAGGAAATGGGGGTGTCCAGCAGCCCCGAGACAAAGGGGACACAGAAGGGACTCAGTGGAGCCAAGGCTGGGATGATAGGATGGGCTGGTTCTTGCACTGACCTTCTAACAAGTCTACACTTTATTTCTGAGCACAGAGGCACTGAAGGGTGTTGTGGTTCCAGAGCTGTGTTTTTGAGAGAACTCTGGGCAGGATGATAGAGAGGGCAGGGACCCGAGGGAGGGAGCCCACTGTGGCCATCCCATGCTGGTAGCCCTAAGGTACTCCCAGCCATGACCAGACTGGGACTCTTCCCTTGCTCCTGTGGGCATACGTAGGTAGGTTTTTCACTTCCCTTTGTAGAATGTAAGCTCCTGGAAATCAGGGTCCATTCGAGACAACCAGTGTGCTGGTCACTGAAGGGGATGCAGAGATGTTCACCCACACCCACAGGATCTGACCATCTTGTCAGCATGCAGACAGAAGTGACTAAGAGGAGATTGTTGGGGGTTGGTGAGGTAGGTAGGAAGTACAAAAACCTAGGAGATTAGAATAGCTGCTATGAAAAAAACAGAAAATAACAAGTGTTGGCGAGGATGTGGGGAAATTGAAATCCTTGCTGGTGGGAACGTGAAATGGTGTCATTGCTGTGGAAAATAGTATGGCCGTTCCTCAAAAAACTGAAAATAGAATTGTCATATGACCCAGCAATTCCACTTCTAGGTTTATACCCAAAAGAATTGAAAGCAGGGTCTCAAAGATATATATTACACCCAAGTTGAGAGCAGCATTATTCACCATAGCTAAAACATGGAAGCAATTCGAGTGCCCATTGATGGATGAATGGATAAGCAAAACGTAGACCTGGATACAATGGAATATTATTTGGCCTTAAAAAGGGAGGAAATCCTGTCGCATGCTACAATGTGGATGAAACTTGAGGTCATTTTGCTAAGTGAAATAAGCCAGTCACAAAAAGAAAAATATTGTATGATTCCACTTACATGAGGTACATAGAACAGTCAAATTCATAGAGACAGAAAGCAGAATGGTGGTTGCCAGGGGTTGGGGCAGAGGGGAATGGAGGATTACTGTTTAAAGGGTGTAGAGTTTCAGTTTTACAAGATGAAGAGTTCTAGAGATAGAGGGCAGTGATGGTTGCACAACAATATATTTAATATCACTGAATTGTACAATGAAAAACGGTTAAGATGGTAAGTTTTATGTTATGTGTATCTTTCCACACACACGAAAAAATTTTAATAGAAAAAAACCCATGAGAAATCAGGGGTCAGCAAACTTTTTCTGTAAAGAGCTAGATGGTAAATATTTTCACCTTCACAGGCCACATAGTCTCTGTCACAGCTCGGTAACTACTCAATTCTGCCAATGTAGTGTGAAAGCAATCATAGACAATAAACACACAAATGAACTTGGTTGGCTTCCAATAAAACTTTATTTAAAAAAACAAGTGGAGGGCCGGATTTGACCCATGGGCTGTTGTTTGCTGACTCCTGATCTAGGCTAGGGTCCACACCTGTGTTTGACTTTCTATCGAGTGTTGATTAGAGGCTGTGGTCTGTGAAGCTCCGTATTAACTTGTAGATTTTTGTCAGGCAGAGTGCAAATGATTTCTCTCAGGTAGAAAAGTTAATTCCAAAAAAACCAGTTTTGTATCTGAGCCACTCATCTTGTTCTAACAATTTCTAGAAATACCCTGTTCTTCAAATTCTCCTGGGAGCCATCTTTGCTATCCTGCTGGTTCCCTCATTAATAAGTTCAACAAACCTCTGACATATGCTTTTCCTTTAAAAACAAAACCAAACAAAAACTATAGGAGATCTAAAAGGGATGATTTGAATTGTCGGGGCGATGGGGAGACTTCTTGGAGGTGGCATCATTTGAGACGGGTCTGAAGGTTGAGAAGACCGGCTGGCATGGAGACGGGTGCAGGTCAGGGGAAGGCTGGAGAAGTGGCGTGGTGCTGGAACAGGGACCTCCTCCAGTGGACAGTGACTCATGGATCTGTGACCCCATTCTGAAGGCCTCACGTGGTCTCCTGCCTGAGTCAGCCTCCATCAGGGTTGATGCTCCCAAGGCGAGGCAGCGGAAACGAGTGGAACTCAGAGGGCAGAGAACAGGAGTGGGTCCAGGTGCCAGCACTGCTGAAGACTGCGTGATCCTGAGAACATTTCTTAACCTCTGAACATCTGCTTTTCTCATCTACACATAAAGACATTGATAATTGTGGAATCGGTAACCCGCTGACTCAATGGCCCTGAAGGGCACATGCTTTCCTGGGCTGATGCTCCACAACTCGGATAACGCCTGTGCTCAGGATGTCTCCTGCCACCCCCAACCAGCCCTCAGGGGCTTAGGCAGTGCTGAAGCCTTCTGCTCTCTGCCTGGGAAGGATGGTGACCAGGACACCCAAGGGAGGGACTCGTCCTGGCTGGGCAACCCTCCTCTGATTCTGCTACACTGATCGTGCCCTCCTGCTGCTTTCAAACGAGTACAGGGGCTGTGCGAGAGGCCCGGAGGCTGCTGGGTGCCGTCAGACGGATGACTTTAAGCGAACGGTCTCGTAAACTGTGTCTAGCCGGATTCCAACGATGCAACAACGCGTCTGCTTGTAAAAAGTGTTCAATAGGCTTCAGGTGCAGCCGAAAGCCTCCAGCATCCCAGACTGAGGCCGGACGGCTGGGAGGCTATCTCAGGGCTTACTGTCCCCTCTGCTTTCGGACTCTGATTTGCTGGCCCTGGTGGTGCCAGGAGCTCAGGAGCTCTGGTCCTGCTGGGACAGGAGCTGCTGCTTTGTTCCTTGGCTTCCTGCTAATCAGGGCTAATTCCCCTCAAACTCAAAGTCCTCCTTGAGGCAGGAACAGAGCCTGGCTTGAACTGAGCAAGCATATCGGCAGCTCTGGAAACGTGAATTTATTCCTCCAAGTCACTCGTCGAACTGTGGGGGCCGAGTCACAAAGCACAGATAACAGCCCGGGAGGTCAGGGCAACGTCGGCCTTGGAACGAGACACTCAGCCTCACTCCTGGCCATGGGGATGGGAGAAGATAATGTCTCCCAAGTCTTGCGGCTCTTTAGCTCAGCCCCTGGCTGCTGCCTCTTCCCGACAGGGATGATCTTGACGAGATGAGACATGTGCGTCTCATCGTTCCACAAATATTCTTAGAGCTCCTTCTGCGGCTTCAGAGTTCATGGCTGGGGCAAATCCTTCTGGCTATTTCTGTAAGAAACAAATCGTGAGCCGGCAACGCCACTCCTAGGTAGACCCACCAGAGAAATGAGCACATCTGTCCATCAGAAAACGCGACCAGAATGGCCCCAGACTGGAAGCATGTCGAATGTCCATCAGTAGAAGACAGGATGAACAAATCATGACGCAGTCCTACAACGGGATACTACTTAGCAATAAAAAAGAACGAGATAGTGCTACGTGCAACAACTAGGAGGAATCCCAGACATCGCAATGAGCACAAGAAGGCAGACATAAAATAGCACATGCTGCGTGATTCCATTTAGATGAAGTTCCAGAAGAGGCAAAACGAACAGACAGTGATACAAGTCAGAACAGTGGGTACCCTGGAATGGGGGGGTTGCTTCGAAAAGGGCATAAGGAAATTCCAGGGTGTTGGAGATATTCCTTGTCTGTGTGGTGATTACATAGGGTTGTGTGTACGTGGGTGTGGGTGTGGGTGTATGTGTGTGAGTAAAACTTTTCCAAGTTGTACACTTAAGATGCGTGTGCTTTATCTATGCTATGCCTCAATAAAAACAATTAAATGACAGGATACACTCAAAATCGGTCTTTTAAGACATACATTATGACTCTCCTTTCCCACCCACAGTAGCATCCCAGCCACGCTTGCTGTCTTTGCTCAGCTGGATGCTGAGTTAGACGGTTCCATAAATGGCTCTTCAACGTCTGAAGAGTGTGGCGCTCTGAACTGCTCCTCCATAACCCGCTCACGGAAGCAGCTCCGCCACTTTGCCTTCAGTCCCCTAAATCTCTGTCTTCCCACACAAAATGCCAGGGAAAAAAGAGAAGGGAAATACGGGAGCTGGGACATGGGAAGGCTTCACGCAAGGGTGAAAATTTGAGTGGGGTCATGACAGAAAAAGGTGTAAGAGGATGGATGCTACACTGGGGCCTGTGGTTGACTCTGCAGAGAGAATGGCAGGGGGAGCGTTCCTATTTTACTCCGCGTTTCCGCAATGGTGGACGCTTTTAAATGAACATGAATTATCTCTACATTTAACAATAACAGTAGCGCATATTCACAAACCTCATAGGGTCCGACCTTCTCAGTTGGCCCGTGGTGAAGGTGGGGGCAGAAGTGGGAGCACTTTGCTCAGGATGACGCCACTCCCCCAGGACAGGTGGGGCTGCGCACCGGGTCTTCTGGTCATCTACATCTCGCTCTTTGGAATTTGTTTTGTACAGGACCTGACCTGCAATTAACAGTTGACTGCTCTTGGTTGCTGATAATTTTGTTTGCTCTTCCTGCTGAGATTTTCTTGGGGGAGGGTCAGTGCCTCTCCCAGGACACATAATACATGAGTCAGCTCAGGCTGCCAGGACCGTATAGCAGAGACCGAGCGGCTTAAAAGAGCACCAGTTTGTTTTCTCAGAATGCTGGAGACTGGAAGGCTGAGATGAGGGTGCCAGCATGGTGGGGTTCTGGTGAGGGCTCTCTTCCTGGCTTGGAGATGGGGCCACCTCCTCATTGTGTCCTCATACCCATTTCCGGGGTGCATGTGCACAGACAGAGGGAGATCAAGCTCTCCGGTGTCTCTTCTTCTAAGGGCACGAACCCCATCAGACCTGGCCCCAGCTTCATGACCTAATTACTTCTCGAAGGCCTGTCTCCCAATACCATCCCCCTTGGGGGTTGGGGGTTCAACATATGAACTCGGAGGGGACACCTTCAGTCCGTAACGTATAATAATTCTCCCCGGATACACGACATGATTTTGAATCCTTTTTCCATATTGGACATTCTTCTCCTGAACTTTATTTAATTTAATCAACAAATATTTCTTGAGCTCTTACCATGTTCTAAGCTTTTGGAATACATCAGATAAGAAAAGGACAAAGGTCTCTGCCCTCATGGATTTTCTTTCCAAGTTTCAAAGATTTGACTAGCTCTGTAGAGTGTTTGTCATCAGTAGATGGAAACTTTCAAACTTCACAATCTTGTGTCAGGTGGGACTAGGCGTCCTTCACCGGTTCGAGGTCGAATCCTTTTCAAGGCTCGTCACGGGGGCACAGTAACCGTGAGATGATAAAACGTGAAGTCAGGTCTTGTACACTGCGTGTTCAGTCTACAGCGCTCTGGATGATAGAAGGGACATTCCATCTTCTTACAAGCGGGGAAGTGATGGCAGAGCTGACTACTAGAAGGTGGGGCTCGTGTTATAACTGCTGGTTCTGGAGGCAGTACCGGAATTCTTCTACTTATATGAAGGGACAATCTACTTTAGTACATTTTACATCCTATTTACAATTTGGATGAACAGACATTTTTCAGCATACTTGCAACTGGGGAAGTCTTTGCGAGGTGAAACAGGATGATGGTAAGCACACGCATCCCCATTTTTATAGGCAGCTCCAAAATTTTTTCTGGTTTCTGTGCCACACTCAGTTGCCTCATCTCAGTATTTGAAAAGCCACTATGTGGGTCATCAAGCTGCCAAGTGATCAATTGCAGCTGCTGTGGGTGGAGGAGACCTTTGAGTCCCTTGTTTGAGGCTGCTGTTTGGTTTATGGGTTTCACTCCTTCAAAGCACACCTCCTCCTCTTGACCTGACACGCATCCTGGGAGGATGGGGAGACAACATCCAGCATCACTATAAACTTGGAATTTGCAGGTTTCTCTGGTTGGACAAGATCTTGTGTCTGCATGAGCTGTCCCAAAATTACCCAAAGGGTATCTGCAGTCTTTATCTCGACTCTTGGTTTGGTGCCACTACTGTCTCCTCAGCCAGCTTTGGCTTCTTCAGAAGAGATGACCTGGTGCCTGCATGGACCGTGGATTCTGTGTCATAGTCGTCTGGACTGGTCTGCAGTGTCTGCCATTACTGCGTCAAACTGCAGTGGGGATAACAATTGCCTCTGCTGAGTCCCTTGGCTTTTTTCCACATTTTCTCCTTTTGTCTCCTCTTCTTTAATGGAGGGACTTATTCTAGGGGTCCTGCTTTGCCCCTGGACCATTTCTGCTAGCAATTCTTCTTGAGAAGTTCAAGTTCTGGGAGCAACTGGAAGTGTCTGTTTCTGGGAGACAGTAGAATAGTTAGTTGTTTTTGTTACAGATTCTTGAACTTCAGAGGTAGCCTTCCAAATTAGATTCTTTTTTTTTTTTTTTGCAGGGGAAGATTCGCCCTGAGTTAACATCTATTGCTAATCTTCCTCTTTTTTTGGTCTCCCCAAAGCCCCAGTGCATGGTTGCATATCCTAGTTGTAAGTGTTTCTAGTTCTTCTATGTGAGCCTCCACCACAGCATGGCAATTGACAGATGCGTGGTGTGGTTCCATGACCAGGAAATGTACCTGGGCCACTAAAGCAGTGGGAGCATGGAACTCTAACCACTGGACCATCAGGGCTGGCTCCAAAATTAGATTCTTGTTCGCTTGTTTACAAGGTGGAAGCAAAGGTCTCCTTTCGGGCTCTGCTGGCACTGACACACTGCTGGAGGTGCTTCCTGTATGGGACCCACGATCACCATCTTCCTTCTCTTCTTCTCCATCGTGGAATTTTTTTTACTTTAACAACTGAACCTACCACAGGCAACTTTCTCTTCTGAAACTTTTCTTCCTCAATACTTGTTTTTTCTGAGTCATTTTGGAAGAAGAGTCTGTAAGTCTCCTCTAAGTGGTTAAGCACTTCTGGTTCACACAAACATCCTGTTCCACATACCCGGCTGTTCTGTATCTCGAGTTGCTTGGCAGTGTGAATCCTGTTTGGCTGCTGTTGAAATTGCAACCCGTTTCAATGAGCACCACTGTCTGCATTTCCACTTGCAGGTAGTCGATAAATTTCAGTGGAAGGGCGAAAAGAAGGACATGTAAGTGTCCCAGTAGGTTTTTTCTGAGATAAGGGATTCTCCTGCACAAACTTGAGCTTCTTCATCAATGAGATCATCTGGTTCTGGCTTAACATCTGTCACATCTTCAGAGGGCGCTCACTCCCTCAGTGTCTTCCCTGTTGACATTAGTCAGGTTGCAGCTCCGTCGTCCTAAGCCTGTCTCACATTAGTGGTTTTCTGCTCCCGTGAACTTGTAGAAACTCTGGAGTCTCTTTTTTCAGGTCTAGTGCTAGAAACTGCAAGGGGTGGCATTGCAGCTCCATGCCTTCTCTCATCTCCCCGACTGAAACCGCTCTTGTTGGAAGGCACGTGATATCGAAGATGTTGGTATCAGCAGACTCTAGACAAGAAGGGGCAGTTGTAACAGAGCACGGTTTATCTAATATTCCAGGAAGCCAACATAAGCTCCTAATTCTTGCAACTTCCCCTTAATGGCACTCTGGATCTTGCAGCTGATCTCAGTACCCATCTCTATGTCTCCAGGGCGGGCAGCAGGCTCAGCATCGCAAGGCCTTTCACTTGCCCGCAGTCCCACTGGCGCCACCACCACTGCCGTCACCACCACTGCTCCTGGCTGCATGCTTTCCCACCTTTCTGTTTCCGGTCAGATCTCTCTCCGGACTCCAGACTCATTTAATCACCTGCCTGCTCCACATCTCCACTCGATCGACTAATATCTGTAGCGGATGCTGTGGGATCCAGCTTAGATTTTTCCCCTTCAGAACCAAAGCACTCATTCTCTCAGCCGCCAGTAGTGTGGGCTGTTCATAGCTGAGTCTCTCCCCAGGAATTGCCCTCATCTGAAAGAAGCTGCTTCACCCAAGTTGAGGTCCCCTCTCTGGAGCAGCCTGAACCCATTGACAGGTTGAGGCAGCGAGGCAGAAGCCCAGTCCTCTTGCTTCAATTCACGTCAACTCTAAGGAGTCATCCCGGTTCAGGTATGTGAATGCAGCCATTGATATGGTGGATGAGCTCTTTTCTATTACTATCAGGAAGGAGGACCGGAAAGTGTTCACATTCACAAGGGATGGACACAGCATACACTGTGGCCTTGCCCCAGGGCTATGGTAACTCTTCTCCTCTGTCATAATATAGACTGAAAGGATGTGGACCATTTGGACATTCTGTGGAATGGATCCACTATATCAGTGAACAAAAGTGGCAAGCATATTGGAGGCCTTCGCAAGACATATTTGTTTCAAAGGATGGGAGAGAAATCCTATCAAGAGTCAAAGGCCCAGTTCGACAGATGTTCACTCAAAAACCTGCATACGGATGTTTATAGCAGCTTTATTCTTAATTGCCAAAACTTGCAAGCAATCAAGATGTCCTTCAGTAGGTGAATGGATAAATAAACTGTGGTCCATCCAGACAATGGAATATTATTCAGCACTAAAAAGCAATGAGCTATCAAGCCATGAAAAGACATGGAAGAAACTTCAGTGCATATTACTAAGTGAAAGAAGCCAATTTGAAAAAGCTACATACTGTATGATTCCAACTATATGACATTCTGGAAAAGGCAAAATGATGGAAACAGTAAAAATATCAGTGGTTGCCAGGCCTTAGAGGGAGGGAGGCATGCATAGGCAGAGCACAGAGGATTTTTAGGACAGTGACTGATGACTTCTCCAGACAGTGGTGAGGGGAAATCCTCCCAATGGCCACAACTTCATGCCATGTGGAAAGACAAGTGACCCTGGATAAGAATATATATAAACTCATGGACAGTGGTGAATGGGTTGGCTAGTTGGTTGCAGGGTCTAGGAGTGGAGGGGAAACACTGAAAGATCAGGGACAAAGAGATCAGGGGAAGAGGCATGTGGGAGAGCCTGTGGTAGTGGTAGTGTACCTTTGTATCTCATGTCATTGTCCACCAGGGAGCATCCTCCATGGAACAGGCGCCAAACACCAAACTCTGAGTTGCAACTCAGCCAGTTCATGTCACCCAGCCTCTGTCAACAGCCATTCCAGTGCTGACACAGTTGTGCATGAGCGGAGTAGCCATGGTGGCCAAGATGGAGGTTACAGATGAGTTCAACAGTGTGGGCTCACGTCTTACCCTCTACTGCCACTGCTGAATATCCAGCCTGCTGGCAGAGACAAGTGTGCTGGAACCAGCCTGTACTGGCTTGAGACAGTCAACTGTCAACTTTTCAGGAACTTGGTGTCAGTTGACATCGTGTTGGTAGCCTGAAATTGGCCACAGTAGGAGTATTTACAACACCGAGACCAACAGATGCTACAGTTAGAGCTCCCGCATGTCTCTCCCCCTGCTCAGAGAGCAGGTGGTTAAACATTTGCCAGCATACTACTGTCCAGAGACCAAAGCTGAGCCTCTGATATGGCGCTATCCCTGAGGACACCAACCAGCCCCTTGGTGGCAAGTTGATTACATTGGACTTCTTCCACCTTGAGAGGGTTAGCAATTTATCTTGATCATGACTGACACACATATTGGGGACTTTCCTGCCCACAGAGCCTCACCCAGCAATGTTATCTGAGGGCTAACAGATTCAATCCACTGCCACAAGAGCCCACGTTATCTAGCAGGGGACTAAGGAACATACAATGGGGCAAAGGAGGTGTGGCAGTGGGCACCTGACCATGGAATCCACTGGCCGTGGCACATAGGGCACTGCCTAGAGGGTGGTAGCCTGACACAGTGATAGAACAGCCTTTTAAAGGTACAGCTGAGTTACTAGCTTGTAGCAGTAGCCTATGAGGATGGGGTGCCATCCTCCAGGGCGCAGCATACACTCTAAATCATTGACCTTTATGAGGCGCTGTGTTCTCAATAGGTAGAATACATGGGTCCAAGGATCGAGGGGTAGAAGTATGGGAGGCCCTACTTACCACGACTCCAAATGACCCAGCTTGAGGAATTTGTGCAACCAAACCCTGGAACTCCAAGCAATGTGGGTTGAGACATCCTGGTTCCCGGAGGCAGAACGCTGCTACCAGAAGACTCAGCAAGAGTCCCACTGAGATACAAGCTATGGTTTGTTCCTGATCACTCTGGGATCCTCATGTCAACAGATCAGCAAGAAAATAAGTCACCATCCCAATGGGAGTATCTGCCCCTATCATCTGGAAGAGGTAGGACTTTCATTACACACAAGGGCAGGGAAAAATACATTTGGCCTCTTAGTGGGAATCCACTGAGGGCTTCTTTTGAGAGCTCCTTGGTTCTGTGCTGGCTTTACGGAAGTAAAATTTACATACAAGAAAATTCACTATTTTTAAGTGACCTATTTTGTGTTTTCACAAAGACATATAGTAACGTAACCACTACCACAATCACATTACAGAACATTGCCACATCTTCGCCAAAAGTTTCCCTGTACCTCTTTGCAGTCAAATTTCTCCTCCTACCCCAGCCTCTGGCAACCACTGATGCGTTTTCTATCACTATGGTTTTGCCTGTCCTAGAATTTCATATAAATGGAATTATACAATATGTAGTTGTTTGTGTCTGACTTCTTTCACTTAGCATAAAGCTTTTGAGATTCATCCATATTGTTGCCTGTAGCAGTAATTTGTTCCTTTTCACTGCTGAGTACTATTCCATTGTATGGATATACCACAATTAGTTTTTCCATTCACCAGTTGCTGGACATTTGCATTATTTCCAGTTTGGGGCTGTTATGAATGACGCTGTCATGAACATTATGTACAAGCCTTTATATGGACAAATACGTTCTTCTCTTTTGAGCAAATGCCAAGGAGTGGAATTGCTGGGTTGTATGGTAAATCTATGCTTAAGTTTATAAGAACTTCCAAACTGGTTTCTGAAGTGGCTGGACCGTGTTGCATTCCCACCAGCAGGGCATAAGAGTTTCAGTTGCTCCACATCCTTGTCAACACTTGATATTTTCAGTCTTTTTAATTTTAGTTATTGTAGTGGATATAGTGGCATCTCATTGTGGTTTCAATTTGCATTTCCCTAATGACCAATGATATTATTTGATATATATATGTGTTTGTGTGTGTGTGTGTATATATATATATGTAAAATCCTTGATGAAGGGTCTTATTTGCGACCCATAAATATTCTTTGGTGAAGTGTCTTTTGGAATATTTTGCCAACTTTTTACTGGATTTTCGTCTTCATCTAAGTGAGTTGTAAGAGTTCTTTATATATTACATGTACAAGTCCCTTGATGGATATATGTTTCACAAATATTTTCTCTCAGTCTTGACATCTCATTTTATCATCGGTGTTATTCAAGAAGAAAACATTTTGAATTTTAATGAAGTCCAATTTATTAATTATTTTCTTTTAGAGTTCATTCCATTTTGTGGAGTCAAGAAATCTTTTCGTAACTCAAAGTCACTAAAATTTTCTTCTATTTTTTTTTTTTTTTAGGTTATTATAGTTTTAGCTCTTATATTTAGGTTTATGGTTCTTTTACAGTTAATTTGTTTAATATGGGAAGCATTTCTTCATCTGTTATTTCCTGGAAGATTTTGTGTAGAATTGACAGTATATTTTCCTTAAATGTTAGGTAGAATGCACCAGTGAAGCCATTTTGGCCTAGACTTTTCTTGTGGTAAAGCTTTTTTTTTTTCTTCTTAAGATTGGCACCTGGGCTAACAGCTGTTGCCAATCTTCCTTTTTTTTTTTTTAAGGATTGGCACCTGGGCTAACAACTGTTGCCAATCTTTTTTCCTTTTTTTTTTTCCCTCTGCTTTATGTCCCCAAACCCCCCCTGTACAGAGTTGTATATCTTAGCTGCAGATCCTTCTGGTTGTGGGATGTGGGACACTGCCTCAACATGGCCTGACGAGTGGTGCCATGTCTGCGTCCAGGATCCGAATCCTGGGGCCGCTACAGTGGAGAGCGCGAACTTAACCACTCGGCCACGGAGCCGGCCCAGAAAAGCTTTTTAAAAAAAAAACAAAACTAAAGTCCGTATTTTATTCAGAGTTCTTTAGTTTTAACCTAATGTCCTTTTTCTGTTCCAGAATCTTATCCAGGGTACCACATTACACTTAGTCACCATATCTCCTTAGGCCCTTCTTGGTTGTGATGGTTTCTCAGACTTTCCTTGTTTTTGTTGACTTTGACAGTTTTGAGAAACACTGGCCAGATATTTGGTAGAATATCCCTCAACTGGGATTTACCTGATGTTTTTCTCATGATTAGGTTGGGGTAATGGGTTTGGGGAAGGCAGACCACATATAGATCAGTTATGGCAATAATTATCAATGGTTTAAGTTCCCCTAATGAAAAGGCAGAGACTCAGAATGGGGTAAAAATGAGAGTTAAATTACAGCTTGCTTACAGGAGACTCACCTAAAACAAAATGACCCCAAAAGGTTGAAAATGAATGGGGTGGCCAATGCAAATGTGAAATAAAAAGATAGCATTAATCTCAGACAAAGCAAAAACTTTTACTCAATGGCAAAGACACTGGCCCTTAGGAAGTACTCAAAACCCGCCTCTCACCCCTCTGAGGCCAGAATTTTTTGGGGGAGGGGGGAATCTCAGGAAAGCCTGTGGAGAGGCTCAAGGCAAGATTGCCAGGGACCCAGGTCACCAAAGTGGCTGGGACAGGCTGAGCGTTTCCCATGCCCCCTCCCCTTCTTCTCTGGTGGCTTTTGATCACCCTAGTCACTCCAAAGAGAACCAGTTAGAGTTCAGAGGCTGGGGAGACTCTGTGCGGAGGCCTGCCAGCTCTGGTTCACGCCACTTTAGCAAAGGCCCTTCTCCTGTCTGGACCTCAGTTTCCTCAACTGCAAAAAGATCTCCAGGTTCCACCTTAGCACTAAAATGTCAAGGCTCTTCCTGCTCTTTTGTTTTCCCCTCTTTTGTTGTTCTGTTGTGTTCTTTTTTTTAATTTCTATTCAATCAGTGTTATCGACGATGTGCCAAATCTACCAGGCATAGGAGGTGTGGGGCAGCCTGAGTCACTGTCCCAGGGACGCTCCAGCCCCACGCTGCCTGCCTGGTTAGCAGCGGGCACAGCGAGCATGCCCCAGAGGGCTGCCTCTGCCCCTCTCATTCTCCCCTGAGGTGAGGGTGCACGCAGAGGAGAGTGTTGGGGGGCCCTCTTTTCATGCTCCTCTCTTTGCAGGAGTCCTGCCTCCCTCGAGAGCCCTTTCTAACTCTGACTCTGGAAGTCTGTCCCTGACCTCCTACAAATGCGAACGAGTAACTCAGTCATGTTGGCCCTCCATTTCTGTATCTGAAAAATACCCCTCACCTTTCCCTACCTTAGTTACACAGATAAGTAAAGTGCTAGATAAAGACACTTTGAGAGCTCAAAACATAAAACTATTCTTTAACAAACATTTTATGGGCCAGCCCCGTGGTGTAGTGGTTAAATTCTATGCGCTCTGCTTTGGCAGCCTGGGTTCATGGGTTTGGTTCCTGGGGGCAGACATACACCACGCTGTGTACCAGCCATGCTGTGGTGGTGACCCATGTACAAAATAGAGGAAGATTGGCACAGATGTTAGCTCAGGGCTAATCTTCCTCAGCAAAAAAAAAAAAGCAACTTTTTAGTAAAGAAAGCCTTTCTGTAAATATGACCAATGTTATTAATTTGAGGCAAAGACTCCCATTTCTTCATGAAAGTAACTACTGAGGTATGGGAAAGTTAACTGTCTTGCCTGAGTTCTTGTACAGTAAATTAGAATTAAAAAACCAGATCTCATGGGCTGGCCCTGTGGCATAGTGGTTAAGTTTGGCTTCAGTGGCCTGGGTTCGGTTTCTGGGTGCAGACCTCCACTGCTCATCAGTGGCCATGCACTGGTGGCAACTCACATACAAAATAGAGGAAGATTGGCACAGATGTTAGCTCAGGGCCAATCTTCCTCAGAAAAAAAACAAAGAAAATCCAGATCTTCCTACTCCTTATACTATGTTCCATCAGCATAAAAACTGTCTTCCCCTACTGTTATTTTTTCAGATGTGGTAATGGTCTTGGGGCGATGTCTTTTTAATCTTTAAGAGATGCATAGTGAAATATTTGCAGATGATGAAATTTTGTGATGTTTGGAATTTGCTTCAGAATAATTCAGAAACAAGTGTGTGAGATATTGATGAAACAAAACTGGCCATGGGGGCCAGCCCAGTGATTAAGTTCACATGTTCTGCTTCCACAGCCCGGGTTTCACTGGTTCAGATCCTGGGTACGGACACGGCACCACTCAGCAAGCCATGCTGTGGTAGGTGTCCCACATATAAAGCAGAGGAAGATGGGCATGGATGTTAGCTCAGGGCCAGTCTTCCTCAGCAAAAAAAAAAAAAAAAAAAAAAAAAAGAGGAGGATTGGCAGCAGATGTTAGCTCAGGGCTAATCTTCCTCAAAAAAACAAAAAACTGGCTATGAATTAAAAACTGTTGAAGCTAGAGGATGAGTACATGAGGGCTCATCACGTGATTTTCTCTACTGTTGTCCAGGTACAATACAGTGAAAATTACTCTTCTCCTCTTCTCCCACACGCTAACCTCTGATGTCTTTTCTCCCAACGATGCAGATCACATTTTCTGACGATATCTAACCTCAGTCTGTAATCCAAGCACCAGGGTCATCAGAAGACAAGGGAGGGACAGTGAGAAGGGAAAGCAGTCGAGAATTGCAAAGCGGCAACAAGAGACAGTTTCCTGACAGGTGACACCCATCACTTCCCGAGTCCTGGGAGAATAAAAACAATCATGGGTCCATGAGGGTTCATGATACTGCTTTCTCTAGAAGGCAGTGTCCAGGATGGCCAGGCCTTCCCCCGGGGCACTGAGCACAGGTTGAGGCCTAACCTGTACTTTGGGAACTCTCTGGAGGGAGTAGAAACTGTCCCTCCTGGGACCTCACCCCCAGGACTGAATGGCATGGCTTTTGCCAGTCCTCCATGTCAAAGTTGTGCAGCCAGACTCCAAGGAAAGCCAACCCACAGTCTGCCTGCTCACCCCAGAAAAGCTTCAAAGACACCAGAGAAAACAGCACAAGAAGTACATTGGCTTTTTTTCCATCTGCAGAAACTGTGGACCCCAATTAGAAAAGAAGAGAAGGGTAGAAAAAAATGAAATATGGTGAAACTCTTGCCAGTCAAAAGGTGAGGTTGCTCAGCTGCCAGAGCTGAGCAAAGGCACCAGGTTCTAGAGGCCGGTGCCGTGGCACAGTGGTTAAGTTCGGCATGTTCCGCTTCGGTGGCCCAGGTTCACAGGTTCAGATCCCGGACATGGACCTACACCACTTGTCAGCCATGCTGTGGCAGCAACCCACATATAAAGTGAGGGAACATTGGCACAGATGTTAGCTCAGATCTAAATCTTCCTCAAGTCAAAATAGAGGAAGACTGGCAACAGATGTTAGCTCAGGGCTAATCTTCTTCAGCCAAAAAAAAAAAAAAAAAAAGCACCAGGTTCTAAACCAAGGGGAAGGAATGACAGAGATGCCTACCCAACGAGTTTCAACTTTCTTAGGGAAAAACATCATAAGTAAAGATAAATGACAGAGGCCAGCCTTATGGCCCAGTGGTTAAGTTCATGGGCTCCGCTTCGGCAGCCCTGGGTTTCATCGGCTCAGATCCTGGGCGAGGACATGGCACCGTTCATAAGGCCATGTTGAGGTGGCATCCCATACGCCACAACTAGAAGGATCCACAACTAAAAATATATACAACTATTTGCCAGGGGGCTTTGGGGAGGAAAGGGAGAAATTTTTTTTTTAAATCTTAAAAAAAAAGAAAGATAAATGAGAAACAACAGATTTATAGGTAAAAATATGTTACAATTAATATCCTTAGTGGAGAGTTCTCACAAACCAATGAAAAGAGTCTGTCATCCCAATAGGAAAATGGACAATGGGTATGAACAGGTAATTCAAGAAATAAAAATAGTCAGTGACATGGGAAAAGATGCCCAATCTCATTAGAAACCAAAGAAATGCAATATAAAATAGCAATGAGTAGTATTTTGGGTCAGTCATATTGACAAAGATCTTAAAAGTGGACAATATTCAAAGTTTATGAGGATGTCATTACCAGGAAATAGTTGCCTAAATTGGTTCCAAGTTTGTGGGGGGCAATTTTTTTTTTTTTTTTGAGGAAGATTAGCTCTGAGCTAACATCTGCTGCCAGTCCTCCTCTTTTTGCTGAGGAAGCTTGGTCCTGAGCTAACATCCGTGCGCATCTTCCTCTACTTTCTATGTGGGGCGCCTGCCACAGCATGGCACGCCAAGTGGTGCCATGTCTGCACCTGGGATCCGAATTGGTGAACCCTGGGCCGCCCAAGTGGAACGTGTGCACTGGCCGGCCCCATGTGGAGGGCAATTTGATAATATATAACTAAATTTAAAATGTATATAGCTTTTTGACCCAGTAGTTCCACTTCTGGGAATTTATTCCAAGGAAAGTATTGGACAAATGCGTAAGGATGTATATACAAGGCTGTGCAGTTGTTAGAGCATAAGTGGAAACTTTCACCCAAATGTCCTCCATGGGGACTGGCCAATCTCCGCTCTCTAATAGGTCCTTCCCATCGACATATAAACTGATGAAGTCTGTCCTGTCTGTGATGCCCTCAACTCCACGCCCCCAAGGCAAGCGCTGTTGCCTTCACTTCACAGCCAGACTTCTGGAAGGGTCCTGAGTGCTTTTCTCCACTTGCTGACGTCTCAGCTTACATCTGTGTCACCTCTGCCACACCAGTGTGCTCACCAAGATCGTTCCTGAGGGTCCCACGTTGTAAAATCCAACGGACTCTGCTTGTGGCCTCTTGGAAGCATTTACCACTGTCACCCACTTTCTCCTCTTTTGAAACACGCTCCTGCCCTGGCGGCTATGACGCTGTACCCCCCTGGTTTTCCTCCTTCCATCCCGCTCCCTCTTCTCAGTCTCCTCCACCGGCTCTCCTTCCTCGGCCCAGCGCCTCCCTCGCCTCTGTCCCAGGATCTCCTCACTCTCCTCAAGGTAGCTCAGCTGCCCCTCGGCTTCACTCACCACCTGGGGGCCAACGGCCCGCAGACCGATGTCTCTAACCAGAGCTCTCTCTCCAGCTGCTGACTGGACAACCTTGTCTGTGTCACACAAGTTTCTCAGACTCAGAATAACCAAACCTAAACCCATCGTATCCCCTCTGCCCGCTCCTGCACGCCCTCTTCCTTCTCTCTGCTAAGACACCACTGTTTGCCCAAGACAAAAAGTGACTCTGGGTTTCTCTCTGCCTCGCCCTGTTCAGTCATTACTGAGGCCTATCTGTCTATTTCACTTGACTCCACGGCCGTTATCCCCACGCAGACTGCCAGCCATTCCCACAATGCAGCCACAGGGGTCTTTCACGGCAAGTCCGATCATGCCCCTTTGATACTTAAAACTGATTCAGATTTCTCACTTCTGTTAGAAAAAAGTCCAAATCTCTGACCAGGGCTTATCGACCAGGGCTGACCTGTATGTTTAGCTTCTTTCTTATCACTCCCCATCTCGCCTGCAGCCCTCCCGACTGAACATCCGGTCCCAGAGTGGATAGCCTCCCCGTCTAAGGTCTTAGGTTTCCCCCTCTTCTCACACCCACGCAGTACTGTGTGCCTTCCTTCACCGCCTCCCTGCTTTCCAGAAGATGTCCCATTACACAAACCCGCAGGGACAACTCCCAGAACAGGTGCCAAGGCCGACCTATCACCAGAGGAACAAGAAAAGCCCACGTTTCTCCAGAAGTCCACTGATAGAGCAAAAAAGAGAGACAGGGAGAAAGAAAAACAAGTTCCCCTCACTAGCAGAAGGTCTAGGGTCACTTTTGCTCACAAGTGGGAAAACTAAGGCCCATGGGTCATCAGGGCCCCTGGCTCCCCTCTCCTGGAGGTGGTCTGCAGAGATGGGCCCAAGGCGTGGGAAGGGGTTCTACCATCACCGATGACATCTCTGATTCATTGTGTGATGCAAAGAGCTTTCAAGAGGGCTAGTGAGGCTGTCTTACTCAGACTTCTGGCTAATGAGCCATCACTGGGCCGTGACTTACCTGCTGGCAAATAGTGAGGAGGTTATTATTGAATTTTGACAAGATTTGGGGGAACTCTAATAAACGAGAACTCCAAAACTCACACTGGCAGTGCCCTGACCTGGGATCTAGCCGAGCCTTCCACACCCCTTCCTACCCCATCTGTAAGAAACCCATGCCTGCTCTTCCTGAACCTCTGAAGCCCAGCAAACCATGTCTTCTGAAAGAGTCACGGCTTTGCTGGCCCCTAAAGCTTCCCCAGGCCCCAGAACGACATTCCTGGGACTTTACCAGCATTACAGAAACAGGCTCTAGCTTGTCCTCACTCCTGGAACCTCTCCTCTTGCTAGGATTTGCTTAAGCAGGTCAGTTATGTCTGACCATTGGAACTGGAAACAAATGTCTTGGCTGAACGCAGGAGATCAGAACTTGTCGCTCCTAGGCATTCAAGAGGCCCTCAGTATGTTGGCTCGGCTCCTCCAGCCAGAAATCCCAGAACCAGATTGTCCTCGACCTTCGGAATCCATTTATGGAGTTCACAGACTACAACTCAGAAAAGCACAGAACCCACCACGACCAGTAATGACCAATGCCTACGGTGAGTGTCCTGAGGATGTAGGAGGGTGTGTTCCTGCGCCTCAGGGAAGGGTCGGGAGCCCAGTGACTTTCCCACGGCGTCTCTCAGATTGGGGTACTTCTGAGGGTACACAAGCCCACAGGATAAACTCGGCCCATGCCCAGGGTTCCCACTCACTCTCCTCCGCCGTCATGATCCTCCAGCGGAAGAGTTTAAGAGGCAGTGAGTCCAAAGGAATAATGTTGCTTGCTAACCCCAAAAGGCTATTCCCACCTGCCCTTTCAGGTCCCCATGGTTCCCACAGAACTACAGTTACGACCCACGAGTAACACGCAGACTCAGTTCCCAACATGTCTCCAGAATTGCCTGAGTGGGTCACGACTGCCCCATGTGCTTATTCATTCTTAAGTATCTACGAGCCAAGCATGATATTAAGTATTGGAAGTAGAGGCTGATGTCCTGAAATATGCTCAGATGTAAGTCCCCAGGCCTTTTCTGTTGCTAAAGGCTAATGGAAGGACATCAGGACCAAGTTAAGCTTCCGGGAGCCCTGCACGGAGACCCTGGAGGGTGGAGGGCTCCCCCTTGACATACCCAAGGACCAGCAGCCATGATACCTGAGTTTCAATTCTGAAGAAAGATTCCTTTCCAGATATTTCAACACTGACTGTGAAGTAGATATTACCCCCGTCTTGAGGCTTGGAGAGATTAAGCAACTAGCCCAGGGTCACACAGATAAGCGACAAAGCTGGCTTTGGAACGTGGCCGTGTCTGGCCCTAAAGCCCACACATGCTCTTTCCTTCATGCCTCAAAGCCCTTGAGAAAAAAATATTCCTAATGCCAACCCCGGCGCTCAGAAATCTTGTGCAAAATAGGGCTTCTCTCAAGGGCTTGGGGTGGGGTGGGGGATGGGAGGGTGACTGCTACTGGGTGTGGGGTTTCCCTTTTCCAATGAAAACATTTCAGAACCAGATAGAGGTGATGGTTGCATGACATTGTGAATGTACTAATGCCGCCGAATGTACACTTTAAAGTGGTTAAACCCATGTTATGTGAAAGTTACCTCAATTAAAAAAAGACAAGAAAAGGGCTTCTCCTTTAAGAGGCTGGGCACTGTGACTCCCCCATCCCTGTTTTGTCACCTCACTGACACCCTTGCTAAGACAGTGAGGGATTTAGCTTCCTAGCTCAGATAAACCTCCCACGAATTTTCCTCAGTAATCTGTCTCTAGAAGTTTCCGACATGTCGATCTGAAACCTTGGGCCCTACATCTTGGTGCTCTGGAGTATCTGATGTGGCCCAGTCTTATATTGCTGGCCCTACCATTGCCACAGAAAGAAAAGGAGGAAAAAAAATATGACTCCTCCGGAGAAATTTGTTTTAAAATATGATATCATGTATGCTCACATGAATGAATTCCATGGATTTTGGTTAGAACAAGTCAGAAAACCAGATTCCATTGTGTTATTACAGAGGCAAAGGGTCACAGGTCAAAAGTCAGCTTATGGGTTTCAGTTCAGGGAAGAATTCCAAGGCCGAAACACAGGAGACCCCTCAGACAGAGATTACTTCAAATGCCATTTTCTGTTGTTTCACCTAAGGAGTATTATTCCAGGTTAAAAAAACAAAAAACTTTCATGAGCCATGATATCTCCTTCCTGGGAACACACATCTTCTTGCTGGAATGAGCAGAGGACCATGGACAGCAAAAGTCATGTGCCAGGGGGCCCAGCCCAGGCCTCTGAGCAGGAGCGGGGAACCAACACTGTCATGTACCACATAGCGATGTTTCAGTCAACAGCGGATCGCATATACGATAGTGGTCCCATAAGATTAGTACCATATAGCCTAGGTGTGTAGTACGCTATACCATTTAAGTTTGTGTAAGGACACTCTATAACGTTCACACACAGTGAAATCACCTGACACGTTTCTCAGAATGTACCCCTGTTATTAAGTGATGTATGACTGTACCGCCATTCCCTTCCTGAACTCATCGTGACCAAGTCACAAAAAAGCCCAATGTCTAGTAGCAGAGAGAACTGCAGGAGAATCTCCTTGAGCCTCTGGCTGAGCAGTGACCAGAACATACAGGAAAGAAAACCACTTGAGGCCAGGAAAACAACCACCAGAATGCTGTAAGCCAAACGGTTCCGGGAGCACACACAGGGCTGGGAATGGTTCCAGCAGTCGGAGCAGAAAGACCCCACAACCCAGGGCAGCACTTTAGCAGAGGGAATGAATGAGCTCTCGATTAAAGGCTGCTAGGGACCCACCCCAACAAAGCTTAAAAGCAAGTCTCAAAACTGATTCCAAGTAACTAACTGCATGCCAGAACAAAGCCCAACACTACTTAAATAAATACAGCAAAATCCCTCACCTATCAATGTAAACTTGACAATTTCTGGAAGCCAATTAGATAGTACTATGCATGTAAAGAAGCAGCAAACATGTCTCAAATCTTGGGGGAAAACCAATGATTAGAGCAGACCCAGTACTGACAGAAACAATGGAATTGGCAGACAAGGATATAAAAAAGCTATCATAAATATGCTCCATATATTCAAGAAGCTATCAAAGATATAAGGAAGACCCAAATGGAACTTCTACAGATGAAAACTACAATATCTAAGATGAAAACTACCCTGGGTGGGATGAACAACTGATTAGACACTGCAGAAGAGAAGATCAGGGAACTTGAAGCCATGCCAATAGAAACTGTCCAAAATAAAGAAGGGAGAGGAAAAAGACTGACAAAAAATGAGCATCAGTGACCCGTGGAAATATCTAGCACTCTCACATATGTGTTATTTGGGGTTACAGAAGGAGAGGAGGGATGGGGGGAGGACAGAAAAAGAAGCTGAAGAAAGAATCGAGGCCACTTTCCTGATGAAAACTGTGCAATCACTTTCCATGTGCCTTAAAATAGTGCCCATGTTCCTTACACGGACCTCCAAGATTCCACCCACCTCCCCTGCTTCCCTCTCTAGTTTCAGCACCACCACTCTCTCTTTCACCCAGTTCGCTCCAGCCATGCTGGACTTCTCAGCTCTGCAAACTTCCTCCTTGCCTGGGCTTTCCCACATGCTGTTCCTTCTACCTGGAAGGCTCCTCCCACTCCCAGCTGAGTCCTACCCTTTCTTTGGGTCTTAGCTAAACATCACTTCCTCAGAGAAACCCTCCCCGACCTCCTAACTGGACATGGTCCTCTCAGCACCCTTAGCTCCCACACTTCTCCTTGGCAGCATTTGGCACATTTGAGATGAATCAGTTATGGCCTTGCTGTCTTCTTCTTTACGTCTTGCTCATCACCACCTTCCCCATGCTCAGGGTAGCACCCGAGCCTCCAGCTGGAGAGTGTCAGAGATGTAACTTCAGTGCTTGTACTCATCTTGCTCTCAAACTATCTGTGTGGTGACAAGCCAGTCCTTGACTCGATTTCTGCCCCTTCAGCATAGAATGACTGTCTCAACTCAGTCCCTGATTGCCCCTCTAATATCTGCTGGCAAACATCCATCTCCTCCAGGAGCAAAAGGGGCCAGGAGAGCCCTTGGAGAGGGAGAGAGATGCCCATCTGTGTTAGTGAGGGCTTTCCAGAGAAATAGAACAGGATGTTTGTGTGTGTATATATATGAATGGAGTCTGGCAACTCCAAAGTCTGCAGGGTGAGCAGACTGGAGACCCACAGAACAGCCACCATTGCAGTTTAAATCCAAAGGCTGTCTACTGGCAGAATTTCCTCTTCCTTGGGGAAAGCCAGTCTTTGTTCTATCAAGGCCTTCAACTGATTGGATAAGGCCCATCCACATTATGGAGGGCAATCTGCTTTGCTCAAAGTCCATTCATTTAAATGTTAATCTAATCCAAAAAACACCCTCACAGAAACATCCAGAACAGTGTTCAACCAAATATCTGGGCACTGTGGCACAGCCAAGTTGACACACAAAAGTAATCATCACACCACCTAAGAGTCCCTCAGACATCCTCTCTGTGAAGCCCTCCCCCATCCCAACCAGTAAGTGCTCCCGAGGGCAGCTGTACATGCTCAATAAGTGTGTCCTCTCTCTCTCTTTTACTTCCTCATTCCCTGTTGTGTGTCTTCTTTCCCCCTCTAAGAAGTCTGTCCCAGGCCTGAGTGAATGACCGACTTTGGCTCTCTGTACAGGAATGGTGTGTCTTTCTCTTCCATCCTGCTGGTCTTCATCCTTGCTTGACGTTTTACAATTACTACTGGAGACAAGGTTGATTATTCTAGAAACCAGTGGGCCTTTCCTCTTTCCGCACAAAGTCTCTCTCCTGACTGGTCCATCTACACCTGGGTGGGCTTGTTGATTTGCACGTGTTGCTTTAGGATGAATGGGTAAGGAGCTAGTCTTGGGTTGTGGGAAAGCTTAAATGGCAGAGTGGAAAGGGCACTCCTCTGTGGTACCAATACTCACTTTAGCTGCCGTTCATTCAGTTTCTTTGGAGAATATTCTTCCTAGATCTTTGGCTAGGGCTAAATGGCTGGCTATCTACTGGCACGTGAATGAGGATGGAGGAAGAAGGTATGGAAGTGTGAGCAGCTGATGGGTGCAGTTGTTCAACAGATGGATTTTCATTAATACCTGACATGGCTTTCCCATCTCACTCCCACCCTCTGCCCAGACGTACCCCACTCTCTGGGATTCCACTCAGCAAGTTGGCTGTATCCTCCTGTGCTTTTGGCTGTGGTTTCCTCCACTCCATTTCATCCATCAAGGCATTTCGATCTATCTTATATCTTCCAGAAACTCATTGAAATCCCTTGTCTACTGATGGGCCATCCTGTTCTCCTCAGTATTACGAGCTTAGTTTTCTTTCTTTTTCTAATTTTAATGGAGTATCAGGAGGCAGAGAGACGAACACCCGTGCTCAGTTTGCTATACTGCAAGGCAAGTCAAGAGTAATCCTATAAAAGGATAACTTTCTTCTTTTTACAAGGTTTTGATCCCCACCAACGTCCCAAGAAAGGTACTACTTGCTGTTATGAACATTTACGCCCTTGTGTAAGCGAAGGCTGTGAGCACACCTGGTTGATAGGAATGGAGGTCTGTCTAGATGTCATACATTACATGAGGTGTTATACTCACACAACTTGTTTGCTCTGCATGGAAATCTAATGAAGGAGGTATTAAGAACCTCTGTCTTAAAGATGAGGTCATTGGGGTTTAGAGAGGTAAATCACATGTGGAAATATTCACTATTTTCATGTATTCAATAAATATTCATCAAGGGCCTTATCAATATGCCAGTCACTGTTCTGATCGCTGGGGATACGGGAGTAAGCAAGAGAAAGTCCCTACCCACCTAGAGGGAGGCAGAGATGGATGACAAACAGATAAACATGTAGTATGTCAGGTGGTGACTGCGTTACAAGGAAGAATAAAGCTGGAGAGGGGCAGGGGAAGGCCAGGAGTTGAAGTGGGGTACACTTTCATACTGGGTGGGAAGGCCTTCCAGAAAAGGTAACATTTGTGACATGAAGGAGGACAATACAAGCCTCATCCTGGATAAAAGATGACTGAAAGATGCGTCTTCTTTCAAGAAGCCATTCAGCTCGAATTAAATGGAGACTCTTTGCACCGAAAAGCCCTTTGATTATTCGGATGCTGTGCGGGTAATTCCGTGAACGGCTGACTTCCTAATCTCAGAGAACTACACTGTACGCAAAGATCCTTGATTAGCTGATGAATCAACTCGAGCAAAAGCACAAAGTAAAACTGAAGGTAAGTCTGTTCTGGTCTCTACTATCAGTTACAGCTCCCTCTATTTTTATTTTCCTATCATTTGATATAAAGAGATAACATCTCTCTTATCTGTCTTTACCATCTAAAGTATACATTTTTATGCTTTGATAGACATCAAGTTTTGTAAAATAGGTTTTAATTATTTATAAAAAGCCATAAAAGAGCATTCCACCATTTATGTAAAAAATAGGAAAAAGTGTATATATACACACACACGCATACATGCGTACACTCATATTCACAAACATATGCAGTGATAGACTGCAAAAAACGCCTCGAATTCTTCTCAACCCTGCGTCTGTGCCTTTTTGCAATGCGACTTTACAGCCTTTCCTTCAAGATGTGGAGTCTTTCTCTAGTGCCCTTGAATCTGGACTTGCCCATTTGATTTAATTTAATTTGCTTTGGCCGAAGGTTCATTAGCAAACGTGATGAAGGCAGAGGCTTGAAAAGTGCTTGCGCATTAGCGTGTGCCCTCTTTTCCTGCCAGGAACTCCTCCATCATCACATGAGTGAGGCTGGGCTGGCTTGCTGCGTGACAGAAGGTGTGTGGCTGTCACAGCAGTTGACATTGATCCAGCTTCCAGATATGTGAAGACTGCCTCGTCCAAACAGCCTGCCAACCGCCAGACACGTGACCAAGGCTACTCGAGACCATCCACCCCACTGAGCACGCCTGGACAAGAAATGCCCAGCTGGCCCACAGAGTCTTGAGCAAATACAATGCTCGTTATTTTAAACCACCCAATTTTAAGTGACTTGTCATGCAGCAAAAGCCAACACAGACATGCAAAGAGTATCTCTGGATAGATTTCTGAGCTGGTTACGTGGGTTGCCTGGGGTGGTGTAGGGAGGACTGGATTACCGGCTGGGATGAGGGCAAAAATTTTTACTGTATTCCTTTTTGGACCTTTTGAATTTTGAACCCTATGAAAGTCTGAAATATGTTCTAAAAAATAAGTACAATTGTAAAAGGTTACAGTTACAAAATAAACTGGTGGAGAAGAGAGTTTCAGTTCGTAAGTAGTGCTTTTTGTTATTACTTCAAAAGTCACTGAACTGACAATGAACATAGAAGGCTTGTTGTTTTGTTTTCTCACTCAAACAGATCGAAGACCTTTGTCCTCTGGCACAATAACAGCCTAAATGTACCATCTGGTGTTTGAGACAAGGCCCGGTCTCTTGTCCCCTCTGCAGTGGCTCAAAATGAGTGCTCTGACAGTTTCTAAAACTCTAACGCCATGAAGCATTGTTTTGTCCACATCTTGTCAAGATCTTACTCTGAAGTCCACATTCTTTCCACTATGATGTAGTGCTGCCTCCTTCCTGGAGAACAAGAATGAGAGCACTGAGATCTAAGCCATATTGGCTGCATGTGACAAAACCTGAACTGGCTCAGGAAAAAGGAGGATGTGGTGCTCCATCAAATTCAGGGAAAGGTGGAACAATCCAACCAGGGGAAGATGGTGGTGGAGGGGCCTCAGGAACAGGTGGATCAAGGGACATGAAAACTGTCAGCATTCTCCGCCCTCTGTTTCTCTTTGATGTCACTTCATTATCTCTCCTTGCAGACCAGTTTCCGGTGGCTAGACTGCTGAAAACGACTGAATCTTGGATTTTATGGTTTACAGCATTGGAATGTAATGCGTTCTAATCTCTCGAGGTGTAAGCTCAAATGCATGAGGAAGGACTCCAACTGGCATGCCTTCCTTGCCTCGAGTTCACATGCCTGGATGGACCACCTGTGGCTGGAGACTGACGTCCAGGAATCCACATGCTGGAGTGGGGGAAGGAGGCATTTTTAGAAGAGGAGAGGATTGCTTCCAGAAGAAAAGAGAATGCTATGTGGAAAACCAGAATCTGAGGACGGAAACAAAAATGGGCTTGGGAATCCAGACAGCTTGGGTCTGTGTCCTGGTGTTGCCACTCTACAGTGGGACTCTGCGCAGGCTACTTACTCTTCCGGAGCCTCAGTTCTATCCATAATACCTACCCCATAGGGTTAAATATGAGCAACAATATGCCTAGCATACATAGCAGGGGCTTCAGCGCTGGTAGGTACTCTTCACTGTGGTGCTTAAGACGAGCACTGAAGACATCTACTGTGGACCTTTCTGCAGCACAAATAATCCTTGTGCGCAAAGTCTTAGGCTATTAGAGTTCGAAGCTATCGTTCAGTCAGCCCAAGTGCTGGTCCCACCAACTAGTACCAGATATGACAGAGGGTTCTCTGAATTCTATTTTTAATTTACTTCTTCAAGAAAAACTCAAAAGCTCAAGAACCACTGATCTAGCCCAACTCTTCATTTTCAAGTAGAAAATAGATCAAATCCTAGAGCGGTCACATGACTCTTTCAAAGTCCTGGCCTTGGAAAGTGGGTACTACAGAAATCATCTAGCATCTTGACTCAAGATGGGATTACGTCTGACAGAACAGATGGGTCTTTATTTTTTTAAGGCCTCTCTCATTATTCTTTTTAATAGACTTTATTCTTTTGAGCAGTTTTAGGTTCACAGCAAAATTGAGCAGGAAGTACAGAGTTCCCACATGACCCCTGTCCCTTTACACACACAGCCTCCCCCACTATCAATATCTTCCACCAGTGGTACATTTGTTACAACTGATTAACCTATATTGACACATCATTACCACCCAAAGTCCATAGTTTACATTAGGGTTCACTCTTAACGTTGTACATCCTACGGGTTTTGACAAGTGTGTAATGACATCTATCTACATTATAGTATCATACAGAATAGTTTCGCTAAAAATCCTCTATGCTTTACTTATTCATCCACCGCCCAAGCCCTGGCAACCACTGATGTTTTTACTGTGTCCATAGTTTTGCCTTTTCCAGAATGTCATATAACTGGAATCATGCAGTATGCTATGGACTGAATATTTGTGTCTCTCCCGAAATTCATACATTAAGACCAAATCCCCAGTGTGATGGTGTTTGGAGATGGGAACTTTGGGAGGTGATTAGGTCATGACGGTGGAGTCCTCACGAATGGGATTAGTGTCCTTATAAAACAGACCCCACAAAGAACCGTCAACCCTTCCCATAGGTGGAGTTGAAGCAAAGACAGCTGCCTAGGAAGTGGATCCTCTCATGAGACACCCAATCTGCCAGTGCTTTGATCTTGGACTTCTCAGCCTCCAGAACTATGAGAAATAAATTTCTGTTGTTGACAAGCTGCCCAGTCTATGGTGTCTTTATTATGGCAGCCCAAAGGGACTAAGATACTATACTTTTCAGACTGGCTTCTTTCACTTAGCAATATGCATTTAAGGTTCCTTCATGTCTTTTAGTGGCTTGATAGTTCATTTCTCTTTAGTGCTGAAAAATGGTCCTTTGTCTCAATGTACCAGTTTGTTTGTCTATCCACCTACTGAAGGACATCTTGGTTGTTTCCAGTTTTAGTGATTAGGAATAAAGCCAAATATTGGTTTTAACACAGTAAACATTGGTTGCAGATTTTTGTGTGGACATAAAGTTTTCAACTCAATTGGGTAAATATTTAGGAACACTATTGCTGGATCATATGGTAAGACTGTGTTTAGCTTTGTCAGAAACTGCCAAACTGTCTTTCAAAGTGGCTACACCGTTTTGCATTCCCAGCAGCAATAAATAAGAATTCCTGTCGCTCTGCATCTTTTGCCAGCGACAAAATCTGATCTTTTTATCAGTGTTTTGGGTTTTTGCCATTCTAATAGGTATGTTGTGGTAGTTTGTTGTTTTAATTTTCAATTTTCTAACTACACGTGATGTTGAGCATCTTTTCATATGCTCACTCGCCATCTGCATATCTTCTTTGGTGAGGTGTCTGTTCAAGGCTTTTGTCCATTTTTTAATTGAGTTAGTCATTTTCTTTTTTTTCCAGCTTTATTGATATATCTGACACATAACATTATATAAGTTCAAGGTGTACAACACGATAATTTTGTACAAGTGTATGTTGCAAAAAAATGATTACCATGATAAGGTTAGTTAAGACATCCATCACTTCACGTGGTTACCTTCGTGTGTGTGTGTGTGTGCGTGTGTGGTGGGAACATTTAAGGTTTACACCCACAGCAGCTTTTTTTTTCATCTTATAACTGGGAGTGTGTGTCCTTTGACCATCTTCACCCATTCCCCACCCCCCCCTCACCCCCACCTCTGTCCATCAATCTACTCTCTGTTTCTATGAGTTTGATTTTTTTAGATTCCACATATAAGTGGGATCATACAGTATTTGTCTTTCTCTGTCTGAGTTATTTCACTGTCTGACTGCAGGGTCTATCCATGTTGCAAATGGCAGGATTTCCTTCTGTTTATGGCTGAATAATATTACATTGTATATACGTGTGCCACATTTTTTTATCCATTCATCTGTCAACACTTAGGTTGTTTTCATGTCTTGGCTATTGGGAATAATGCTGCACTGAACATGGGATCACAGACATCTCTTCAAGATAGTGATTTTGTTTCCTTCAGATAGATACCCAGAAGTGGGATTGCAGGGTCATATAGTAGTTCTACTTTTAATTTTTTGAGGAACCTCGATACTGTTTTCCATAGTGGCTGTACCAATTTACATTCCCACCAACAGTGTGCAAGGGTCCCCTTTTCTCCGCATCCTCACCGATATTTTTGACCTCTTGTCATTTTGATAACAGACATCCTACCAGGTATGAGGTGATATCTCACTGTGGTTTTGCTTGGCATTTCCCTGATGATTTGTAATGTTGAGCACCTTTTCACGGACCTGTTGGCCATTTGATTAACTTCTCTGGAAAAATGTCCGTTTAGGTCTATATTAGAAAAACCCAATAGTCCTTTCCTCCTAGGTGTCCCCTTTACTTTTACACAGAACAATCTACTTCTGACACTTCTGGTCACTAAACGTGAGCAGGTTTTCCCCACACCAAGCAATTCTGTGACACCAGCAATTTACCTCGATTCTGACACTATCCACCTGGAGATAGCATCACATCTGACAAGGGATTTTCACATATTGAGGTAAATGGGGTAACTATTCTGGTTCAAAAGTGATTTGGCTTGAACTAAAGAAGGCTGACTTATGGCCTACCAAACATACGTTGTACATGTGCTTTAACCATTAAAGAGTGCACTCTCTTAAGACAAGAATGCAGACTTCGCCTCCTGTGCCAGTAGCCAGTCTTGGTAAAGCCCTATGATTAGTCTCTTTTCCTGACATCAGTTTCATGTTGATCTGCTAATTTGAAACTGAATACCTCTTTGAAAATTTGTTGAATATATATCCTGGGTGTATTTAACATATGTTCCTTGTTCTGAAAATGTATAAGACGGTACCAAAACCCATGCTTCCCCAGAACACTTTCTTTCTTTGTGGAAACTGCCTTCCTGAGTTATAATCCTCTATTTGGCTCAAGTAAAACTCACCTCATTTCTCTTATCTGTAGAGTGGTTATTGGCTATTTCGTGTCAACAGATCCTACAGGTTGGGGCTCAGTCCCACAGGACTGTCACCCCACCATCACTTCAGACGCCAATTGAAAGCCCAGGTTGTTATCTGTGCTTCTGATCGTCAGCTATAAATCAGAGATTCCCATGACCTCCTCCTCGGGTTTGATTAATTTGCTAGAGAGACTCACAGAACTCAGGAACAGTCTGCTTACTGTTTACCAGCTTACTATAAAAGGATAAGATAAAGGATACAGATGAACATCCAGATGGAAGGGACGAGCAGGGCGAGGTGTATAGGAACGAGTGGAGAGCTTCCACGTCCTTTCCTGGTGCACCACTCTCCTCACACCTCCAGGTGTTCACCACCCTGGAAGCATTCCAATCCTCTTATCTTTAGGATTTTCACAGAGGCTTCATCACATAGGCATGATCAGTCATAAACTCCATTCCCAGCTCCTCTCTCCTCTCTGGAGGATGCGGGTTGAGGCTGAAACTTCCAAGTCTCTAATTGTGGCTTGGTCTTTCTAGTGACCAGTCCCCATCCAGGAGCCCATGCAGAGTCACCTCATTAGAACAAAAGATACTCCTCTCACTCAGGAAATTACAAGGATTTCAGGAGCCCTGTGTCAGGAACCGGGGGCAGAGAGCAATATATATTTTCTATTATCTCCCAAGGTACTTTGCCCATTCTTTAGTTGGGTTATTTGGGTTTTTGCTATTGAGTTGTACGTGTTTCTTATATATTGTGGATATTAACTGCTTACGGTTTCAAATATTGTCTCCCATTCATTTTCATGTTTTTCAATTTTAAGTGTTCTCTATATTTTTTGGATAACAATCTTGTATCAGATATATCTTTTGCAAATATTGTCTCCCAGTCTGTGGCTTGTCTTCTCATTCTCTTGGCAGTGTCTTTCACAGAGCATAAGCTTTTCATTTTAATGAAGTCCAGCTTACCAATTATTTCTTTCATGGATCACGCCTTTGGTGTCGTATATAAAAAGGCAGCATAAAACCCAAGGATCATTTAGATTTTTCTCCTATGTTATCTTCTACAAGTTTTATAGTTTTGTGTTTTACATTGAGGTCTATAATCCATTTTGAGTTAATTTTTTTTTTTAAGATTTTATTTTTTTTCCTTTTTCTCCCCAAAGCCCCCTGGTACATAGTTGTATATTCTTCGTTGTGGGTCCTTCTAGTTGTGGCATGTGGGACGCTGCCTCAGCATGGTTTGATGAGCAGTGCCATGTCCACACCCAGGATTCGAACCAACAAAACACTGGGCTGCCTGAAGCGGAGCACGCGAACTTAACCACTCGGCCACGGGGCCAGCCCCTGAGTTAATTTTTGTGCAAGGTCCAAGGTCCATATCTAGACTCATTTTGTGTGTGTGTGGATGTCCAGCTGTACCAACTGTACCCGCTGAAAACACTATCTTTTCTCCGTCGATTGTCTTTGCTCCTATCAGTTGACTATATTTGTGTAGGTCTATTTCTAAACTCTCTATTCTGTCCCATTGATCTATTTTTCTATTCTTTTGCCAATACCACATTGCTATGATTACTGTAGCTTTATAGTAAGTCTTGAAATTGTGTTACTATCTTTTAGTATTAAGAAAACAAGAGATGTGTGGCCCGCCCAGCGGTGCAGCAGTTAAGTGTGCATGTTCCGCTTCCCGGAGGCCCGGGGTTCGCTGGTCCGGATCCCAGGTGCAGACATGGCACCGCTTGGCACACCATGCTGTGGTAGGCATCCCACATATAAAGTAGAGGAAGATGGGCGCGGATGTTACCTCAAGACCAGTCTTCCTTAGCAAAAAAAGGAGGATTGGCAGCGGTTAGCTCAGGGCTAATCTTCCTCAAAAAAAAAAAAAAAAGAATATAGTTAAAAAAAAGAAAACAAGAGATGTTCATTTTAAAAATCAGAAAATACAGATAAGTGTTTTAAAACATTAAAAAATATGTGTATGCTTATCCTGTCCACTCAGAAACTAACTTTACTAGCACTGTGTACATTCTTCAAGATTTGCGTGTGTGCGTAAACATATGTATAATTAAATGGAATAGCCCCTGGTCTCATGGAGCTTCCAGTATGCAGAGGAAACTGCCAATACGTAACACAAGACAGTGAGTTAAGTGCTAAGGAGTTAAAGGCTAAGCATTAAAGAGAGATACAGGTTCTAGAGTGACCTGAGAGCCGGGAAGTTGCGTGGAATTAGACAGATGAAAAGGGACTGAGGGTGGGGATGGCAAAAATGTTTCTGGAAGTGAGAAGAGATTCCTGAAGGCACAGAAGTCAGAGAGAACTTGACAGTTCTGAGGATCTGAAAATTCAGGTCTGAAGCACGGAGACAGCCAAGGGGTGGGGAAGTAGAAAGGAGAATTTCAGGCAAGAAGAATGAGAGATAGAGCAGGAAAGGCAAGCAAGCATAGCTCACAAAGAGCCTGACAAGTTATGCTAAGTAGTTAGGCTTTATCTAAGGTCAGACAGAAGCCAGGAGATTGACTACAGGTGGAAAGACGATTAGAGCGTGCCAAGACTAGAGGTGGGGGGTAACCACTCATTCATTCAACTACTACTATATGCCAAGAACTGTTCTACGTGTTGGAAGTACAACTGTGTACAAGAAAGAGGTCTTGCTCTCGTGGTCCTTATATTTTAGTGGGTGAGACATGACAAAGAAATACTTTCAGAGAGTCATAAGTGCTGTGAAGAAACAAAAATAAGATAATAGGGAGTAACTGAGAGAGGGCAGGAGGAGATAGGGTGCCATGGGGAGACAAGTTATATGGAGTATTAAAGAGCTATAAGCAAAGATGGGGTTCACTCCCCTAGATGAGGATGCAGGCTTGCTGGTGCTGAGTGTGGCTAAGAACTGGCATAGCCCAGCACGTATAAAGGTGCCCTTATATGGAAACACACAGATTGCTGGTCTTCCCACTTGGTGATGTAAGCCCAAGTTTAAAAAAGCAGCGATGTAGCAAGAATCTGGCTTCTTTCTCAATTCTGGCAAGATCCTTCTTGTGCAGAGGGATCAGGGAGCAGGCAAATGTTGAGACAGATGTGCAGGTCTGCTCTGTCGCCATATCACTTCCTACAAATCCTGTACCATTGGTTCAATAAATTAAGGACAAATAGTAGGAGTGTATGTCTCTGCATTTGTTTGTGTGTGGTCTCTTCCTGCCAAGCTCTAATCTATTCTGTAACATTGCAGGAAGCCAAAGAAGTCCTCTCTGAGGCAAGCACATTTATTCTAAGAACTGAATAAGAAGGAGGCAGACAGAAAATTTTGAGGGGAAAGCATTCCAAGAAGAGAGAGTAAGAGGGTGGTGAATTTGGAGTGTCTGGGTTGCAAAAAGAAGGACAGTGTGGTTGGAGTCTAGAGTGACTGAGGGGGAACCAGTTGTGAATGAGGTTTGAAAGGAAAGGAGTAGCCAGATCACCCAAGATCTGAACGGTCTCAGTAAGGTGTTTATATTTTAAGTACATTGAGAAACCGTTGGAGGGTTTTAAGCAGGGGAGAGAAATGATCTGGCTTTTTTTTTTTTTTTTTTTAGAGATTGCTTTGGCTCATGTGTAAAGAATGGATTGGAAAGGGGCAAGAATGGAAACATGGAGCCCAGTTAGGAGACTATTGTAAAAGACAGAAGTGGCTTCAATAAAGGCAGAAGTGAGGGAGATGTAGAGAAGTGGATAAATTCAGAATCTTTTGGAGGTAGAATCAAGACCTACTAATGGATTGGATGTACCTGGGCAGGGGTGGCGGTGGTGACGAAGGAATAAGAGAAATCAAAGAAGACTCCAAGCCTTTGGCTTGAGCAACTGGGTAGATGATGATACCGTTTACCAAGATGGGGGAGTGGAGTGGATGTAGGGATGGAAAATCAAAAATTTTATTTTTAACATTAGGTTTGAAATACCTATCAGACATTCACATGGAGCTGTCAAATGGTTTTCAGTATAGAGACTTTGTACATCTTTCATTAAAACATATCCCTAAATATTTCATATATTTGGTGCTAGTATAAACAGCAGTTTTAAATTTCATCTTCCATGTTCTCATTGCTGGTGTATAGAACTACAATTGATTTTTATATATTGACTTTGTATCCTGTGACCTAGCTAAATTAACTTATTAGTTCTAGTTGTGGCTTTTTGCTTTTGTAGATTCCATAGAGTTTTCTACACGCATCACATTATCTGTGAATAATCAGTCTCAATTTTTCCTTTTCAATTTGAGTGTCTTTTATTTTTTCTTCTTACCTACGGAACTGGCTAGGCTGACCAGTACAGTGTGCAACAGAAGTAGTGAGAACAGAGATTCTTGCCTTCTTCGTCTTAGAGGGAAAGCGTTTAGTCTTCACCATTAAGTATGATGTTAGCTGTAGGTTTTCCCAAGATGCCTTTATCAGATTAAGGGAGTTCCTTTCTATCTCTAGGTTGTTGGGGGGTTTTTATCATGAAGGGTGTTGCATTTTGTCAAATGCTTTTAATGTATCTATTTTGAAATGATCACGTGGCTTTTCTCCTTTAACCTATTAATGTGATGAATTGCACTGATTTTCACATTTTAAACCAGCCTTGCATTCTTGAGATAAACTTCACTTATTCCTATCGTTTTTATATATGGCTGATTTGATTTCCTAATATTTTAATAGGAAATTTTATGCCTATATTCACAAGGGATATTGGTCTATAATTTTATTTTCTTGTAACGTCTTCATCAGATTTTGGTTAGGGTTATGCAGGCTTCATAAAATGATTTGGAAAGTTTGCCCTTCTCTATTTTCCAAGATAGTTCATGTCGTATTGCTGTTACTTCTTCCTTAAACATTTGATAGAATTGACCAGAGAAGAATCTGGGCTTGGAGTTTTGTGGGAAGATTATGAATTTGATTTCTTTACTAGATATAGGGATATTTAGATTTTTAAATTTGTTCTTATGTCCATTTTATTAAGTCATGTATTTGAAGGAATTTTTGCATTTCATCTAAGTTGTTGATTTATTGACAAAGTTTTTCACAGTATTTTCTTATTATTTTGTAAGTCTATAAGTTCTGTAGTAATGTCTCCTTTTTCATTTCTAATTTTGATAATTTGAGTTTTCTTTTTTCTTCATCATTCTTGATAGAGATTTATCCCTTTTGTTTCATTTCTTCAAACAACTAATTTTTTACTGTATTGATTTGCTCTACTTGTATTTTATATTTCACTGATTTTTTATCCTATTTTCTAAAATAAGCTTTTAAAGCTATAAATCTCTCTTTAAGCATTGCTTTAGCTGTATCCCACAAATTTTGATATGTTGCATTTTCATCATCGTTCTGTTCAAAATATTTTCTAATCCCTTGTGATTTCTTTGATCTATGTATTGTCTGGTAATACATTAATTTCCAAAGATTTTGGGATTTTCTGGACATTTTATTGGGATCAACTCCTAATTTAACACTGTTATAGTCAGAGAATATACTGTGTATGATTTCAATCCTTTTATAATTAGTGTTATATATTTATTTTATGGCCAAACATATAGTTTATCTTGAAGAATGTTCAATGTACTCTTTTTTTTTTAAGATTTTTATCTTTACTTTTCCTCCCCAAAGCCCTCCAGTATATAGTTGTGCATTTTTAGTTGTGGGTCCTTCTAGTTGTGGCATGTGGGATGCTGTCTCAGCATGGCTTGATGAGCAGTGCCATGTCTGTGCCCAGGATCCGAACCAGTGAAACCCTGGGCCGCCAAAGCAGAGTGCACAAACTTAACCACTCGGCCACAGGGCCAGCCCCTCAATGTACTCTTGAGAAGAATGTGTATTCAGTAGTTGTTGGATGCAGTGTTTGATATATGTCAATAGGTTAAGCTGGTTGATGGTATTGTTCAAATGTTCTAAATCTTTACTGACTTTTTTGTGTGTTTTATAAATTAGTAAGAGTAGGTATTAAAACATCCAACTTTTTTTTTTGAGGAAGATTAGCCCTGAGCTAACATCTGCTGCCAATCCTTCTCTTTTTGCTGAGGAAGACTAGCCCTGAGCTAATATCCATGCCCATCTTCCTCTACTTTATATGTGGGATGCCTACCACAGCATGGCGTGCCAAGCGGTGCCATGTCCACACCCAGGATCTGAACTGGCAAACCCTGGGCCAGTGAAGCGGAATGTGCAAACTTAACTGCTGGGCCACCAGGCTGGCCCCTCTCTCAGTCTTTTTGTCTGAAAATATTTTTAAATTGCCTTCATTTTTTTAATAGATTACTTTTAGAGCAATTTTAGGTTCACAGCAAAATTGAGTGAAAGTACAGAGAGTTCCGAAATATGCCTTGAATACCCTGCACCACCACCACCATAGGCCTTCATTTTTCAAGAATATTTTCACTAGATATAGACTCCAAGGTTGACAGTATTTTGTCCATTGTCTTCTGAATAGCACTATTTCTGGTGAAAAATCAGTGGTAATTCTTATCATTCTTCTCCTGTCTGTAATGCATATTTCCTCCTCTAGGTACTTTCAATATTTTCTCTTTATTTTTTAATTTTAGCAATTTGACTATGCTGTGCCTAAGCGTGATGTTCTTTGCATTTTTCATGCTTTGGGTTCATTGAGCTTCTGGGATCCATGAACTGATATTTTTCCTCAAATTTGGAAAGATTTTGGCCATTACTTCTTTAAATGTTTTTTCTACCCCAGTCTTTCTCTCCTCTTAATTTAGGACTGCAATTATACATATTAGACCATTTGATATTGTCCAGTGGTCACTGTTCTTTTTTCTTTTTTTTCAACTTTTTTCCCCCTCTGTGAGCATCATTCTGGATAATTCCTATGTTCCTACCTTCAATTTCACTGACATTTCCTTCTGTAGTTTCCTATCTGCCATTAATTCCACCCAGTATTAATTCATATGCTATATTTTTCAGTCCTAGAATTTGCATTTCTTTATTATTGTTTCTATTTCTTTAGTGAGCTTTCCCATCTGTTTACCAAGTACGTTAATCTTTTCCTTTAAGTCCTTAGGTATATTTATAATAACTGTAAACAGTTCTTGACTGCTCGTTCCACACCTCTGTCACCTATGTGTCAATTTCTATTGTTTTTTTAAAAATCTGGTTATGGGTCACATCTTCCTGATTTCTTTTTCATGTCTATAAATTTAGTGTTTTATGCTGGACATTGTGAATACTAACTTTTTTGAGTGTCAGGGTTTTGTTGCCTTCCTTTAATGGATGTTTTGTCTCGTTCTGACTGACAGTTAATTTAATGGCAGACAAGCTTGATTCTTTTGAGCCTTATTTCTAAGTTTTATTGGAAAGATCTAGGGTGGCACATAGTCTACAGCTACAGTAGCCCTACTCCTAATGCATGGCCTTTCTGGAGTCTCAGTTGAATGCTCAGAGTATTTGGTGAGCTCTCTTGATTCTGGCTAGTAGGAACTCCTGTGTCCCCCAGTGCTGTGAGACCTGGCAGCTGTTCTCTACCAGGCTTGTGAAGTCTCACCCTGCACATACTTAAGTCTTTAGTATTTGGCTAAAACAGAAGAAGACCCATATGCAGATTTCTAGAGCTCCTTTTCTGTACACTCTTTTCTCTAATACCCTGACTCATACATCTCAGCTTCCTCAATAGTTTCAAATGTTAAATTAATCTCCACTGTGTTCTGCCTGGATTCCACTTCATTACAGCATCAGAAAGTGCCATCAGACAGGAATCCAGGGAGCTTGTGGGGTTCACTTTGTGTGCCTCCTTTCACTCAGGGATCACAGTCTTGCACTGCCTATTGTAAAATGTCCAAAAGCAGCCACTTCATATATTTTGTCCAGTTTTACAGTTGTTTACGGTGGGAGGACCACACAGTGTAGAATTTCAAATATCATATTGTGGAATTTGTTTCCTAATTTGATAGACAATTAGGTTGCTGTAAATTATAATATAGCATAATGATTAAATGTGTAGCTCTGGGTTAAATTCCTAGCTCTGCTTACCAGCTGTGGGTGTTTGGGGAAGCTACCAGCTAATTTCCCCACTTACAAAATGGGGTACAATAACAATCACCTCATAGAGTTGATCTTTGAAGTACATGAGATACTGTATCTGAAATGTGTTCCGGAATATAGGAAGTATTCAAAAATGTTAGCTATTATTCTTCCATATTCTTACTATGACAAACAATGCTACAATAAACATTCTGGAACATATGTATTTGCATTCTTGTTTGCATTCTATCTCTGGAATTCCTGGGCCAATGGATATATGCCTTTTATAATTTGGTAGATATTGCCAAATACTTTCTAAAATACTGCACTAGTTTGCCATCCCACAACCTGTCTTTCCAAACTCTTGCCAAGTCTAAGAGATGTGGCCAAACCTTTAAATTTTGCCAAGCTGATACACGAAAAGTGCAATCCCCCCCTTTTTAATTATGGGACAGAGTTTGAGTGTCCTCTTATGTTTATTGGCTCTTGGTAAAATTAATAAAATAAACCTCAACTAAAATTGGAGTCAGGAAGGCCTATAGGGTTAGATCTCATGCCCTGCCACTTGTGGTCAATTGCCCCAAGCAAGAAGATATCAATTACAGTATCAGTTAATTACAGCATCAGTTACAGACCACAACAGGAAAAGAGTACCTTGCACTCCCAAACAGAAAATGAGACTACTTACTGTTCCAGCAAGAGGAGGAGAGACTGCCTTCTTGCCCAGCAGATGGAAAATGCCACAGCTCAGTCAACAAGGAGCCATCATCACCTGGACTTTTACTTTCCTCAATGAACTTTCATCTTTTCTTTGCTGATGACTTCCTTTCCTTGTCCCACCCTCCTGCCTATGAAAGTCTTCCGTGTTGTGTAGCCCCTTGGAGTATCTCTCTGCCTACCAGATGAGATGCTGCCCAATTCATGAACCATTTAATAAAGCCAATTAGATCTTCGAATTTACTCAGCTGAATTTTGTTTTTCAACAGACTCGCGGTAGCAATGGGATCTGAAGCGAACTTTCAACAACATTCAGGGACAATGAGAAACACAGGCATGGTGCCCATGAACACTTTTGAGTTCACAGTCTTTCTCATTGTTCCCAGGGGCTGTGGATAAGTTCCTCTCAGTTCAAGCTCTACTCCCTCTTTGTATTCTAGCTCCCAATCTAATTGACTTTCCTTTACAGGGCCTTCCTTTCAGACCACAATTCCCAGGACGCAGTAACATCTCTTGGTTTATGCTGACTTTTTGAGTAGAAAATCCCAGCCCTTAATTCTGTCCCCAGATTCTGTTTGGAATCAGCCCCCAAATTTCATACTGGGAACTGTTGGTGGCAGCTGCAGTTCTCCATTTTGTCTGGAATCAGTCCACAGTCCCCATCCTTTGGACTTTGCTGGTTCAATCCTTTTCCTCAGTCTGAGGTTCTGCAAGAATTTTTGGTGGTGCACACAGAGCCTTCTTTTGGCCAGGACATAGTAACATCTCTTGGTTACCACCAATATTTTAAGGTGCACAGGTTTGTCTGTGTTTTTGTGTGTGTGGATAAAAGCTAACTAAAGAAATGAGATCCTTTATATCCAAAGAGTTGAATGTGCCACTTTCTGACACACCTGCTTGTTTTACGTTTAAGGACTGACAAGAGATTTTCACATATTGAAGTATATGGGGTAACTATTCAGGTTCAAAAACTGTTTGGGCTTGAACTAAAGGAGCCTGATTTATGGCCTATCAAACATGCATTGTACATCTGCTTTAACCGTTAAAGAATGCACTCTCTTAAGATAAGAATGCAAACTTCCTCTCCTACACCAGTAGCCAGTATCGGCCAATTATTAGTCCTTTTCCTGACATCTGGGTCATGCTGACCTGCTGATTTACAACTGAATACCTCTTTGAAACTTTGATGAACTTGTATCCTGGGTGTGTTCAATGTATGTTTGTTCTAAAAAATGTTTAAGACTGTACTGAAAGCCACCCTGCTCCAGAATGATTTCTTCCTTTGTGGAAACTGCCTTCCTGGGCTGTAATCCTCAGTTTGGCTCAAGTAAAACTCACCTTATTTCTCTTATCTATAGCATGGTTATTGGTGATTTCATGTCAACGGAACTGTAGCCTTGGAAGCTGCCGATATTGAGAAGTATGGCAAGATTTTACAAAAAACAACCTCAAACTACAATGGCCATTATGAGGAATGGTCAATTAGATAAAATTGCTCATTTAAGAAATGCACTTCAGAGCAAGGGATCCCAAGCAGAACAGACAGAATGAGATGTTTACTTTAACTGGCATGCAGAAGCTTACAAAAGCCTTCAAGATTCCAAAATAGCTTCATTAAAAGATGCCTTACAAAAAACTAATATAAAATTAAAGAGACAAAAGCGATCTAAAACAAAAAATGATAGGACTGACATGACTACCTACGTGACTTTAACTGCCCCCTTTGTCCTTTTTCACCTCAGTACCCACATTTTACTAATTCTCTGTCTGAAATGTCTTTCTACTTCAAAGAGACTATTAGACAACTACCATTTAAATAAAATTAGCTAAGGCTGCAGACGAGGCCCCTCAGGTGTCCTTCACCCCTTGGTCAAAGATGGAACTAAGAGCCATAGGCAAAGAATTTCCTACACCCAGGGAGGCCACAGGCCTGATGAATTCATGGCTATAGCTGAGCATTTTGAAAGAACCCTGGAACAAGATTGCAAACAGAAATCCATCAAGCTAATACCTATACAGGTACCAGAGCTCCAAGGCCAGAGACCCAAAACAAGACCAAGGCCTCCCACATTGCACCACCTAGGGGTCCATCTTCAAAAAAATGCTGGCCCAAAGATTGACGTCTCAATTGTGATCAACTGGGACACTGGAAAAGAAATGGCCGTTAAAGACCCTATGCAAATTCTTCTCAAATGCCCTCATATCTACCTCCAAAGGAAGGGCTCCCATATGGGCCCCTCACAAGATTGACGAGACTCTAAGTAATTCCCTTTTAAACTGCTACGTTACTCCCTTTTAGAGCCAAGGGGAAACTAAAATTAAAATTAATGGGGTTATTTGATCTGCCAGAAATATGGGCTGTTTGTTCTGGCTGAAACTTGACAAGATATTTTAAAAGATTTAATAGCTTTATGAAGAGAAATTTGGCCAAATTGGAAACTGATATTTAGCGCCTGACAAGATTTTTTTTTTTTTTTTTTTTTTTTGCCTATATAAAACTATGCACCCAGAAGGAAAGAAGCAAATTGGGGGCAAATCAGCCTTTTTATCACTCAAGCTGCAATCCAGTGCTTTGGGGAGCTGGAAACATTGATCTTTGTCTTGCGAATCTCTGCAAGGTCAAAGATGTGGCTCTAGAAATTCAAAGTCTATCCATCCTTGTCCATCCCCCAAATCTCTCCTATTCCTCTCAAAATGCTTAGGAAGAACAGGACATTGGAAATAGAATTGTCCTGTATTTAATCTGTGCCTTTGTGATGTAAATTTTCTATGCTTATCTTTTCCAGGACCCAACAGCCATTCTTTGAAATGAAAATGTTTCTCATCGGAAAGGGGGGAAATATTTGGAAATTGGGCTTAAAAATCTTAAACGTCCTTTCCACAAATACTGGCAAAAGCAAAAGCCATAAGATCTCAAAGCCAGCTCCACGGCTGAGTGGTTAAGTTCGTATGCTGCGTTTCGGCTGCCCAGGGTTTCATTGGTTTGGATCCTGGGCACGGACCTGGCACTGCTGATCAGGCCATGCTGAGGCGGCATCCCACATAGCACAACCAGAAGGACCTACAAACAACTAAAATATACAATTGTGTACTTGGGGGCTTTGGAGAGAAGAAGAAGAAGAAGAAAAAAGAAGATTGGCAACAGATGTTAGCTCAGGTGACAACCTTAAAAAAAAAAGCCATAAGATCTTTATTTGCATCTGTTTGTGTGTTTGTGTGTATATCCATATATATATGTTGTCAATGTGAGATATTTTTCTATCTCTGAACGATATGGCTAAAATTGATTTGTAAAAGAGCTCTATTTAGTTGGTTTGAAGGCAAGCCCTTGTAAGGACTGGGCATTCTAAAGTTCTCAGGAATATAAAAGAAACTAACCCAAATGTTCTTTCAAGTTCACATGATCTAAGGTAACCGTTAGTAAATAAAAGTTGGTTTAAGTTCACTGGTTTAATTAAAACAGACATTTCTTTAGAGTTATCAGCATTAAATATAATAACTCTACCCATATTTAAAACTTTGTCAAGAAAAAAAATAACTCAGTATGATGGAATTTTCATAAGTAATCTAAACCTAATTGTTAAGAGCAAGTAAATTAAACAAAGTGAAGCTGGGTACCTGAGGGTTACTGTAAATATTTGATAAGAACATGATTACTCTTCAACCTTGTTCCCAACAAAGACACAAACGAAAAGAAGTTAATCTTCTTAATTTGGTGTTTTCTTGTTTAACCTCGGGGCTGACTCAAGGGTCACAAGGATTTATGAACTTGTTTTGAAGAAGAAAAAGAATGCCTTCAGACGTCACCATCATGACAGAGTGGGTTGTTCCCTCAGTCTCTCCCCTTTAAGCTACAACTAAATAGACGTTCATTAACCAGCAGATGATTCACTGCACAGCACAACAGGATTTCTGAGAGATCCACACAGCTATACATCTGAAGGTGGGTGGACTGGATCCCCAGGAGGCAGTGGAACTAAATAAGTGCACCCCTCCCCCTCCCTGGTGGCAGCAAGGATCCTCAGACAGCAGTCGCTCATGACTGTAAAAGGAGATGGGGAAAGCCCAGCATGAGCAAATGCAGAGTTGCAATCCAGCCCAAGGGGGCATCCAACATATCATGGTGGCCCCACCCATGGGAACACTCTACACCAAGTGGCAGTAGCTCAGCCACCACGTGGGCACCCTCTCGGTGCAGCACAGGCAAGAAGACACACTACCTGCGGACCACAGCAGCCCACTGGACCCACCTAGCGGTGGCTTAGCCCTCATATACGTGCCCCATCCACTTTGTGCACAGTAGTTCAGCTGGTCCCCTGCCGAGCACAAACACTCCACCAATGGTGACCCACCCACCTGCCCAGTGCAAAGGCCCTGCCATTTGAGCATAACCTGCCGAGGGACTGTGGCCAGCGCAGGAAAATGCAGAGTAGCCCTACCTGCACAACTTCCAAAAGATGGAGTGGGATCAGAAAACACAGCTGCTGCCTGCCCCCAAGTAGTGGCAGGTAGAAACTACAACTTGATACTACCACAAATGCATGAGCAAAGGATCACTTTATCAAACACCATGAAGAACTACACTAACACTTCAGAATGGAGGGAAAGTGACAAGTCTCCAGAAACCAGTCCTGAACTCACAAAAATTTACAATCTAAGTGAGAAGGAATTCAAAATAGTTGTCATAAAGAAACTCAATGAGCTACAAGAAAACTCAGAAAGACAGTTCAATGAGCTCAGGAATAAAATTAATGAACAGAAAGTATATTTCACCAAAGAGATTGAACTCTAAAAAAAAAAACCAACAGAAATTCTGGATATGAAGAACACAATTAATGAAATAAATCATCTAGAATACGCAAAAAATAGAGCTTTCATTATGGAGGACAGAATTAGTGATTTAGAGGATAGAAATGCTTCCAGTGGAGGAGGAGAGAGAACTAAGATTTTTAACAAATGAAGAAATTCTTCAAGAAATATCCAATTCAATTAGGAAAAGTAACATAAGGATTGTAGATATTTAAGAGGGAGAAGAGATGGAGAACAGAGCAGAGAACTTGCTCAAAGAAATAATAGCTGAGAACTTCCCAAACCTGGGGAAGGAACTAGATGTACAAGTACATGAAGCCAATAGAACTCCAAATCACATCAATGCAAAAAGACCTTCTCCACGGCATATAATACTGATACTGGCAAAAGTCAATGACAAAGAAAAAATGCTAAGGACAGCAAGGCAGAAGAAAATAACCTACAAAGGAACCCCCCATCAGCTTTCAGTGGATTTCTCAGCAGAAATTTTACAGGCTAGGTAGGATAAAATGGAATGATATATTCAAAATACTGAAAGATAAAAACTTTCAGCGAAGAATACTCTATTCAGAGAAACTATCCTCCGGATAGGATGGAGAAATAAAAGCTTTCTCAGATAAATAAAAGCTAAGGGAGATCATTGAGGCTAGGCCTGCCCTACAAGAAACATTGAAAGGAGGCCTATCATCTGAAAGTGAAAAGTAAATGTTTACAAAACCTTGAGCAAAGAGATAAATAGACAGAATCAGAAAATTGCAGCTCTATATCAGAATAGGTCAGTAAACACTTATCATAAAAGACAAAGGGAAGGAAGGCATCAAAAATAACTATAAACACTTCAATTTAGTCACAAACTCTCGACACAGAAAAGAACAATTTGTGACAACAATAACTCAGAAGGGGAAGAGGAAAGAGATGGAACCTGCTTAGGCTAAAGGAGATAAGAAGCTATCAGAAAATGGACTATCTCATCTATGAGATCTTTCACGCAAACCTCATGGTAACCATTAAACAAAAAGTTACAGCAGTCACAAATCATAAATAAAAAGAAAACTGAGTAAACCACCAAGCTGAAATGGCAGTCAGAAATGCAGGGAAGAGAAACAACGGAAATATTTAACAACCATAAAACAGGAGATAAAATGGCAGTACTAAGCCCTCAAATATGAATAATCATTCTAAATGTAAATGGATTGAATTCTCCAATCAAAAGACACAGAGTAGATGGATGGATTAAAAAATGAGATCTAACAGTATGCTGCCTCCAGGAAACACATCTCAGCTCTAAAGACAAACACAGGCTCAGAGTGAAAGGATGTAAGTTGATACTCCAAGCAAATAGCCACCAAAAGAAAGCAGATGTTGCCATATTTATATCAGAAAAAGCAGACTTCAAGATACAAAAGACAATGAGAGACAAAGAGAGGCAGTATATAATGATAAAAGGGATATTCCACCAAGAGGAGATAACACTTATGAGTATGCATGCATTTAACACAGGTGCACCAAAGTATAAAAAGCAACTATTAACAACCTACAGGGTGAAATTGACAGTAACACAGTAATAGTAGGAGACCTCAACATCCCACTTACATCAATGGATAGATCATCCAGACAGAAAGTCAATAAAGAAAGAGTGGCCTTAAACAAAATGCTAGACCAAATGGATTTAACAGATAGATATATAGAACATTGCATCCCAAAACAGCAGAATGCACATTCTTCTCAAGTGTACATGGAACATTCTCAAAGATAGACCATATGCTGGGAAACAGGCAAGCCTCAATAAATTTAAGAAGATTGAAATCATATCAAGCATCTTGTCTGACCACAAGGCTATGAAACTAGGAATCAATTACAAGAAAAAAGCTAGGAAAGTCACAAATATGTGGAGACTAACAACATGCTACTGAACAACTGTTGGATCAATGAAGAAATCAAAGGAAAATCAAAAATACCTGGAGAGAAATGAAAATGAAAACACAACATACCAATTCTTACGGGATGGAGCAAAAGCGTTCTTAAGAAGGAAATTTATAGCAATATAGGCCTATCTCAACAAAGAAGAAAAATCTCAAATAAGTAACCTTAAACTACACCTAACAGAACTAGAAAAAGAATAAACAAAGCCCAAAGTCAGCAGATGTGGGGAAATAAGAAAAATTAGAGCAGAAATAAATGAAATTGAAACCAAAAAACAGTAGAAAGCATCAATGAGACTAAGAGCTGGTTCTTTGAGAAGATAAACAAAATTGGCAAACTCTTAGCCAGACTCACTAAGAAAAAAAGAGAGAAGGCTCAAATAAACACAATTAGAAATTAAAGAGGAGAAATTACAATGGCTACCACAGAAATTCAAAGGATTATAAGAGATTACTATGAAAAACTATATGCCAACAAATTGCATAACCTAGAAGAAATGGATAAATTCTTAGACTCATACAACCTCTGAACGTTGAATCAAGAAGAAATAGAGAATCTGAATAGACCAATTACAAGTAAAGAGTTTGCAACAGTAATCAAAAACCTTCCAAAAAACAAAAGTCCAGGACCAGATGGCTTTTGTGGAGAATTCTACCAAATAATCAAGGAAGAGTTAATACCTATCCTTCTCAAACTATTCCAGAAAATTGAAGAAGATTGAATGCTTCAGACTCATTCTATGAGGCCAACATCACCCTGATCCCAAAACCAGACAAGCAAAAGACAAAGAAGGAAAATTACAGACTAATATCGCTGATGAACATAGATGCAAAAATCCTCAAAAAAATATTGGCAAATGGAATACAGCAATACATTAAAAGGATCATACAACATGATCAAGTGGGATTTATATCAGGGACACAGGGATGGTTCAACATCCACAAATCAATCAATGTGATACACCACATTAACAAAATGAGGAATAAAAATCACATGATCATCTCAACAGATGCAGAGACAGCATTTGACAAGATCCAACATCCATTTATGATAAAATTTCTCAAGAAAATGGGTAGAGAAGGAAAGTACCTCAACATAATAAAGTCCATATATGGCAAACCCATAGCCAACATCCTACTTAATGGTGAAAAACTGAAAGACATCCCTCTGAGAACAGGAACAAGACAAGGGTGCCCACTCTTGCCACTCTTATTCAACATAGTACTGGAGCTTTTGGCCAAAGCAACTAGGCAAGAAAAAGAAATAAAAGTAATCCAAACTGGAAAAAAACAAGTAAACTCTCTCTGTTTGCAGGTGACATGATTCTATATACAGAAAACCCTAAAGAATCCACCAGAAAGCTATTAGAAATAATCAACAACTGTGGCCGGCCCACTGGTGCAGCGGTTAAGTTCACATGTTCTGCTTTGGTGGCCCGGGGTTTGCCGGTTCGGATCCCAGGTGCAGACATGGCACCACTTGGCAAGCCATGCTGTGGTAGGCGTCCCACATATAAAGTAGAGGAAGTTGGGCACAGATGTTAGCTCAGGGACAGTCTTCCTCATCAAAAAGAGGAGGATTGGCAGATGTTAGCTCAGGGCTAATCTTCCTCAAAAAAAAAAAAAAGAAAGAAAAGAAAATCAACAACTACAGAAAAGTTGCAGGGTACAAAATCAACTTAAAATATTAGTTGCATTTCTATACACAAATAATGAACTAGCAGAAAGAGAAGTCAAGAATACAATCCCATTTACAATTGAAACAAAAAAATAAGATATCTAGGAATAAACTTATCCAAGGAGGTGAAAGACCTATACACTGAAAACTATGAGACATTACTAAAAGAAATCAAAGATAACATAAAGAAATGGAAAGATATTCTATGCACATGGATTGGAAGAATAAACATAGTTAAAATGTCCATAATACCTAAAGCAATCTACAGATTCAATGCAATCCCTATCAGAGTCCCAATGATATTCTTCATGGAAATAGAACAAAGAATCCTAAAATTTATATGGAACAACAAAAGACCCTGAATAGAAAAGCAATCCTGAGAAAAAAGAATAAAGCTGGAGGCATCACAATCGCTGACTTCAAAATATACTACAAAGCTATAGTAATCAAAACAGCATGGTACTGGTACAAAAGCAGACACACAGATCAATGGAACAGAATTGAAAGTCCGGAAATAAAACCACATATCTATGGACAGCTAATCCTTGACAAAAGAGCCAAGAACATACAATGGAAGAAAGGAATTCTCTTTAATAGACAGTGTTGGGAAAACTGGACAGCCACATGCAAAACAAGGAAAGTAGACCATTATCTTTTGCCATACACAAAAACTAACTCAGAGTGGATTAGAGACTCAAAGGAAAGACGTGAAACTATAAAACTCCTAGAAGAAAATATAAGCAATACACTCTGGCATGTCTTTTTGGATACCACGTCTACTCAGGCACGGGAAACAAAAGAAAAAATAAACAAATGGGTCTACATCAGACTAAAAAGCTTCTGCACAGCAAAGGAAACCATGAACAAAAAGAAAAGACAATCTGCCAACCTGGAGAAAATATTTGCAAATCATATATCAGACAAGGGGTTAATCTCCAAAGAACTCATACAACTCAACAACAAAAAAAACAAACAACCTGATGAAAAAATGGGCAGAAGATATGAACAGATATTTTTCCAAAGAGGATACACAGATGTGCCAACAGGCACATGAAATGATGTTCAACGTCGATAATCATTAGAGAATTGCAAATCAAAACTACAAGGAGATATCACCTTACACTTGTTATAATGACTATGATTACCAAGCCAAAAAATAACAAATGTTGGAGAGGATATGGAGAAAAGGGAACCCTCATACAGTGCTGGTGGGAATGCAAACTGGTGCAGCCACTGTGGAAAACAGTATGGAGATTTCTCAAAAAATTAAAAATAGAAGTACCATATGACTCAGCTATCACACTACTGGTGTATTTATCCAAAGAACTTGAAATCAACAATACAGAGACTTATGCACCTCTATGTGCATTGCAGCATTATTCACAGTAGCCAAGACGTGGAAGCAACACAAGTGCCCATCAACTGATGAAAGGACAAAGAAGATGTGGTCTACATATACAATGGAATACTACTCAGCTATAAAAAAGACAAAATTGTCAAATTTGCAACAACGTGGATGGACCTTGAGGGTATTATGTTCAGCAAAATAAGCTAGACAGAGAAAGACAATCACCATACAATTTCACTCATATGTGGCAGATAAACACATACATAAAGAGAACAGATTAGTAGTCACCAGAGGGGAAGGAGGTGATGGAGGGCAAAAGGGATAAAGGGGCACATGTATATGGTGATGGATAAAAACTAGACTATTGGTGGTGAGCAAGATGCAGTCTATACAGAAACTGATATATAATAATGTACGCCTGAAATTACCAATGTTATAAACCAATACAAGCTCAATAAAATAAAATTTTTTATAAAAAGGATGGCTTCAAGGAAGTTACAATCACCAGATAGCCAGCCCCCAGCTGCTGTTGACGCCCAGAAGTCTGATTGCCCAAGGGCTTATCTGGAGTGAAAGAAACACCGATTTCCCCTTTGTTTCTCCAAATCTCCTCCTCACAAGCCCCTTAGCTCTATAATGATCCCCTGCTTTCTTCTTTCATTAAGGCATATTTGAGAGAAGCTATCTTCCCACCTTTTCGTTTTGGCCAATTCTAATAAACCTTTCTCCATCTCCAAGTGCTGGTGTCTTACTGCACATTGGGCACACGAACTTGAGATTAGTATCGTAAACAGAATAAAAGGTTTTTCTAGGTGAACTTTTCAAATAAGTTTTCCAAATCTTTTTGGCAACCTAAAACTTTAGAGTTTTGCTAAGTTAAATTAAACGATAGAGACTTATTGAGTATCTAGATATTCCTTAAGAAGACAAAATATTGAAACTTAATCACTGAACATAGGTTTATCTACTTATTATAGAGAAACTAAAGATAAAATTGGGTCTGTTGGTAATCACGTCTTATGTCACACTGAGAATTTTTCTATGAACAAGCACATATTTCTAGAAATTATAGAAAGTATTTATAACTCTGCCAATCCACAGAATGCTAGTGTAAAAGACAGTTCATAATTACTTACTTCTCAGTTTTCAATAGAAATTAAAGGTTTCTAAGGGTTAAAAGTTCTAACTTATGTAATTAAAACTACTGGAAATAATATGGGAAAGGAATCTTATGTATAGTCAGGACTGGCTAAGACTGGAATCCTCCTGTATGCTGTGTCTGTCTGTATAGACATATAAGTGTTTAAGAAATTGTATGAAATTCCTAAAATCCTGGTATGTCCTGATATAATGTTATCAGTTAGAATTCTAGTTATTATGTTAAAATGTTATATGTCACAGAAATAACCAAATTTCCTTGTCAATTGCATTCTAATAAATCTGGGGTAAATGGAGACTCACATTCAAAGGACGAAATCTGAGTCCTTTTCTCAGGGGCAAGGGATTCTGATCTGGGAAATGTGCTAGCTGACTTTCATGCAAAGACAGCAGTAGCAGAATCTATAAAGAGAGTGGCACATGAGGATGAAGTTCGTTCTGCTTCTGCAAAAAAAAAGACCCCCCATTTCCAGGCTTTTGCCATTCTAATGTCCTTGGAACCTGGCAGGAGTCTGCTCCTAAGTCAGAGAAATTAGAATGGGTAAACAGTGGCTGTAAATTAATGAACAGTCGCGGCTATGGGAATCCCAACACAGTTGCTTGGTTCTTCCTGGCTCCCTGGCAAACGCCATTTTTTTGTTTTTGCATTCTTCCACTCACCGTGGTACATTTAAGATGACTCAAATTATGAGTCAACATTGGTGGGGAGACTTCTGAAAAATTACAAAAACAGTCTACCAGCAATGTCTGACTGCCAGGTCCATAATCCTGGAGAAACTATTTTTGTCCCCAGAGCCCTCAGACCTCCTCCCTCTGGACCCTTTGAACACCTGCAGCTGGATTTCATTCAACCGCCATTTAGCCTGGGTTATCAATATGTTCTTGTTACTGTACGTACGTTTTCCAGATGGGTTGAAGCCGTTCCCTATCACAGGACTGATGCCCTCATGGTTGAAAAGAAACTGTTAGACAATGTGCTTTCTGCTAGGGATGTGCCTTCCACAATACCCAGTGACCGAGGCACCCACTTCATTGGGCAAATCACATGAAACTTAATGAAAGCTTTGCAAACTCCTTGGAACGATCACTGTTCCTATCAGGTGCTGCTGACTAACCCTCGTGCCACCAACTCCAGGGAGTGGACTCTTGGAGTCACATGTCACACGTAAAGAAGGCACCAAACTCCAACTGGACCTGCATACCATCTGGTGACCTGAAATGTAAGATTTCCAGGAACTGAAGCAGACAGCAGCTGAAGGACAGCTTTTCCAAGATGGCTAGACCAGGCCTGTATACCCTCACTGTTGTTTCTTACTTTATTTTCTCCCTCTTTCTTGGAAGAACAATGCCCTTGGCCACATTTCCCAATCTAGTGCAAAACAGAGAAACCTCTCTGATTGTTGGGTTTGTCATCAGAAATCAAGATAGCAATGACCCCTTAGTTCCTCCTAAGTAACCACACTGGAATTCCAATTGCCACTATATTTAGGTAGTCTTTCAATATGTAATAATACAATATCTGAGTCTTGGTTGAATGATGCTAACACCTCTGTACTATAACGATGAATAGATTCCTCAATGATATCACGTATGCAGAAGACCTATGTACACCTCCTAGGTACATCTTTATTTGTGGAGGTTTGGTTTACACCTGGGCAACTCATTGCCTTCAAAGCTGGAGAATAAAAGGACAGCGTGCCCTTGCCGTATTCACTGCTCTATTCTCTCTCCACAACAAAATGGGAGCCTCTCATTGGTTCTTCCCATCAAACCTCTATAACTGCCTTAAATGAGAACTTCCAGGAGGCATATGTGATTCTGGGTTTGCCTCCACACAGAGAAAGCTTTCTCCCTACCGACCAGAGTAACTGCCAATGAACAAATGATTGGAAATCTCTCCCTAACATTAGGAGAATTGGCCAATTTCACAGCTAAAGCAGCTTCAGCTCAGCAATGCAGGCTTGACTCACTGGCTGTAATAGTTTCGGTTAATTTTATAGCCCTTGATTATCTACTTGCTGAGCAAGGAGGTGTCTGTGCAATAGCAAACACCCCCTGTTGCACATAGATAAATGCCTCTGGGGAAGTAGAAACCCAATTGCATAAATTAGGGACCAAGGACATTGGCTACAACAAATTTCACCTGACGATCTTCAGTCTTTTGATCTATTTAGCTGATTACCTTCAGGTCTGGGCTCCTGGTTCAAAACTATCTTACAAACTGGGTTTGTTAGGTCATTTTTAATTCTGCTCTGTATATGCTTTTTTTTTTTTTTTGAGGAAGATTAGCCCTGAGCTAATATCTTTTGCCAATCTTCCTCTTTTTTGCTGAGGAAGACTGGCCCTGAGCTAACATCCATGCCCATGTGCCTCTACTTTATATGTGGGATGCCTGCCACAGCATGGCTTGACAAGCAGTGCGTAGGTCCACATCCAGGATCCAAACCAGCAAACCCCGGGCTGCCAAACCGGAACGTGTGAACTTAACAGCTGCACCACCAGGCTAGCCCCTGCTCTGTATACTTGTTAAGTTCTGTACCTGTTGCTTGTGAAACTTTTTAAAAATAATGTGCCCAATACAGCGATGCCAACTCAGCGCTTCCAGATGATTTCCAATGCTTATGACCTCAACTGAACGTAGACTGGAATAAGAAACACCTGAGGGTTCTCCCTAGTACCCTTCCTTGTTACTCAAATGAGGCCTCTAGTGGTTTCCATCCACACGCTTTCCCTCTGACTTGGGACATGACATCCAGGAAAGGTCCTTCCTGGCACCAAGGGACAAAGGCTACTGAATTCAACAAACCTGACTCTTGATCAGTGATGCTTTCAGAGAAAGATCTCGATCAAAAGGGGATCTTTTTGCCAACAGACTTGGGTCTGTAAAGACAATGAAGCACACTAGCAGAAGTTTACCATTTAGTTCCTAAAATGTAAAAAAGAAAACCCACAAAAGACTCAACAAAATTTGCATTGTTTATTGTAGCACTACTGGTAATAAAATAACAAATATTCGTGCATTTTTATGTGAAGATCCTTCTCATATCGCACTTGCAAAGATGAGCAAAGTCTGCTTCCTTCATTTTACTTCCCCCTCTGTTTTCGAAAGGCAGTTTAGCCAAGCTTAACACAAGAATATCCGTTTAGAAAAAAGATATTCTCACAATCTCTTTTTCTTTTTTAAAGATTTTATTTTTTTCCTTCCCAAAGCCCCCCGGTACATAGTTGTATATTCTTCATTGTGGGTCCTTCTAGTTGTGGCATGTGGGATGCCACCCCAGCGTGGCCTGATGAGTAGTGCCATGTCCGCGCCCAGGATTCGAACCAACAAAACACTGGGCCGCCTGCAATGGAGCGCGCGAACCCAACCACTCGGCCACGGGGCCAGCCCCTCTCACATTCTCTTGATGGTTTCCAGGGTTGTGTCATTACTGAGCTTCATCGTCCCAGAATGAGCAAAACACTGTCCAGTCTTCATTACAATTTTGTAATAAATGTGCACTTTAAAAAATGTTTTTTGGACATCATATAAATAAAAGTATATATGTATGTATGAATATGTACTTATTACATATATGACATCTATTTTGGATGTTTACCCTGCTGTACCTCATTTTTAGGAGGTATGCATGGATGCAATATATGGAAATGGGACATTCTGGAACTGCTGGTCAGGCAACTTTGTTGTCCTGTGCCCTAAAGGGCTAGATTTTTAGCAGCCAAGGACATCCACACCCAAGTGAATATGATGGGACTTAAAGAAGTAAACTAAGGGGCCAGCCCCATGGTCGAGTGGTTAAGTTCACGGGCTCTGCTTCAGTGGCCTGGGGTTCACCTGTTTGGATCCTGGGTGTGGACTTATGCACTGCTCATCAAGCCATGCTGTGGTGGCGTCCCACATAGAAGAACTAGAATGACCTACAACTAGGTTATACAACTATGCACTGGGGCTTTGGGGAGAAAAAAAAAAGAAGAATATTGGCAACACGTGTTAACTCAGGCCAATCTTCCTCAACAAAAAACATACCTCAAATTTAAAAAACTTTAAATAAAATGTTTTTTTAAAAAGTGAACTGAGACAAATCATGTTGGCTGTTTGAACAGCAATGTTTTCATAGGAAGAGAAAAAAGATCAATCTTGTATCTTCTGACCACATAAAGACTTCTTCTCTTTGTAATAAAGTAGAAAAACTCTCCTCAAAAAAAAATCTTCAAACTTACTCAGTTGAATTTTGTCTCTGAACACTCTCTGTACAATTTTTCCTATGACCTCCTGTTGGTGTCACTCATTTTGGTTTATTTTTTTATTGACTTTATTCATTCATCCAACTAACTGTATTGGGTACATATTAGGGATACACAGTGAACAAGACAAAGCCTCTGCCTCATTAAGCTTATCATCCAGTCAAGGAGACAGAAAATGAGCAAAGAAAGCCAGAATGAATAAAATAATTACAAATCCTGTGAGAACAAAGAGGATGTTAAGATCGTGAGCAAGGACAATGGGGGAGCATCTTCCTTAGAAAGAGTGGTAGTCATGGAAGGAGCAGTTGAAGACACGAAATTTAAGTTGGCGACAGTAGTTGAGAAGGAGACAGTTATGTGAGGAGCAGGGGATCACATGTATGCGGATAAAGGCAGGAAGGCTGGTTAGGAGACTACTGCAGGAAGTGACAACAGTGTGGGTAGAGTGGAGACACTAGAGGTTGAGGGAAGGGAAGAGATTCATGCTGTTTCTGGAGGTATGACCGGCGGGACTTGGTCATGAATCAACTGTGGGAGCCCATGGACAGTGAAGTTTCACGAAGGACTCCCAGGTCTTTAGCTTGTCCCACTGAGTAAACAGAGCATTTCTAATGATGGGGAAGACAACCGAAGGGCAGCAGGTTTAGGAAGTGAAGTGGGAGGTGGAAAGTTCAGGCTTAGACCTGTTAATCTGGATATAATGGTAAGACAGCGCAAAGGAAGTGGCAAGAAAGCAGTGGATATGGGAGTTACAAGTTCAAAGGAGTAGTCTATACCAAACATATAAATTTAATGGGGAACTCTCTTCATGTCTTCACCTTGAATCCTGACAGTAATTAAATTTACTGAGGTAACCATTTAGAGTTTTACAACCTAAAATTATTTGGTTCTTAACTAGATTTATTGTGGCGACCACTTTGCAATATACACAAATATGGAATCATTATGTTGTACACCTGAAACTAATAAAATGTTATACATTAATTATACCTCCAGAATAACAAATAGCAATGGGTTAGAAATATTTTAAAAAATGATTTAGCAATGAAAAGATCTTGCCCTTATATCCAGCCTTTCTCTCAAAAACACAATGCACATTATGGAGTCAGAATGGCTGATTAAAAATGAGAGAGCATTTAGAAGGGGGAGGCTGAAAGGACGAGCTCCTGCCTCGTAGAAGAATGGAATGGTGCAGTCTGGAGGCCCCCCCACAGTTAGGCGTCCTCCTCTACCGAGGCACAATCACTTGGCCACATTTTTACAAAAACTCTAATCTCCTCAGTTCATAAAAACAGATAGTTTAGATGCCATGGTACCTGGGGAAGGGTGTTGCCCTTCCAGGGTTCCATATTTATCCTTTCTGGATTGCGGCTTTATGTTTTGGTACAGTAAATCAGTGGCGTATTTAGCACACTGCCTGGCCCATTGGAAGCGCTCAACTACTCACTGCTATTATTAACATGAGAAGAAAGGGCTATCAAAACCAAAGTGGGTTCCCCCCTGGCGAGTTAAATCAGACTCTCCACCAGAAGTAGTTGTCTCACAAAGTAAAGTATATTTGCAGCAAATGAGAGACCACGTGGAACCATTTCCAGAGTCATGGCGTCCCTGGACAAAGGGAAGCAGGGACCTTTTATGTCGGATGGGGAATGAATATTCAAAAGGGAGAGGTGGGGATTCGCTTGCGCGGGCTCAGCTGGAAAACAGGCTTCCACATACACTGCAGGTTACGGTAATAAGGCCTAAGCGCCTCCTGGAGAGATCTTAGCATTAAAAATAAGGCAAAGGTCATAGGCATAGCTCTTGTGGGGAAGCTGGGTCTGGCTCAGGGTGGTTGGTGATTGCATCTCCTTCACATAACAAAAGGAAAAGAAATAATTTGGAAAAACAGTTAAATGCTTCCAAACCCACCCATGAGTTCCTCGGGGCAATTAGTTGGTGACAAAAGGACTCTGGCCTGAGAATCAGAGGTTCTGGGTTCATTTCTTGGTTGCAAATAACAAAAAAAAGAAATTCTAACTAATGTCAGGAAATAATGGAATTTATTGGTTTACCTAGCCGGGAAGACTAGCCAGATAGGTCATAGAACTAACCAGCTTCAGAAACCAGGGCCTCCGAGCAGCAATTCAACACTTTCTATTAGTCTCTGCTTTTCTTTTCCTGCCAGCCTGATTCTCTCCTACTGTATAAAGGTCTTCTCCATGTAACAGAAAATATGGCCGTGGCTGCTAAGCGACCCTGGCAGAAAGAATGCTCCCCATGCCCTGCTTCTATGAATTAATCCCAGGGATTGATTCTAATGGGCTTGAGGTCACATGTCTAACCCTTGGGCCAATTACTGTTGTCAGAGGAATGAGACACTGTGTTTGGCTGGGCCTATGTCACAAATCCAGCAGTGGATCTGGGCTTTGGGGAACAGCGTCTGTTCCTTCTTGTGGGAAGTCACAAATCAAAAGCAGTCACATGCCACTTTAGTATTCCTATTCTATCACTTACCTGCAGGGTGTTAGGTCTTAGAGCCTCTCTGACTTGCAGTTTCCTCAGGATGGAATGGAAATTTCTGTCCTATCTCACCTAGAGTTTTGTTGTTGTTGCCGTTGGTTTTTGTTTTCTTTTTTTTTTTTTTGGTCAGGAAGATTGGCCCTGAGCTAATATCTATTGCCAATCTTCCTCTTTTTGCTGGAGGAAGATTGTCACTGAGCTAACACCTATGCCAATCTTCCTCTATTTTGTATGCGGAATGCCACCACAGCATGGCTTAATGAGCAGTGTGTAGGTCTGCGCCTGGGATCCAAACCCGCAAACCCTGGGCAACCAAAGTGGAGCGTGTGAACTTAACCACTATGCCACCGGGCCAGCCCCTGTTGTTTGGTTTTTTTTAAATAATGAGGAATAGGGCTGGTCCCATGACATAGTGGTTAAGTTCACGTGCTCTGCTTTGGTGGTTCAGGGTTCACAGGTTTGGATCCCAGGCATGGATCTAGCACTGCTTGTCAAGCCACACTGTGGTGGCATCCCACATATAAAATAGAGGAAGACAGGCATAGATGTTAGCTCAGTGACAGTTTTCCTCGAGCGAAAAAAAAAGGGAGGAGGGAAAGATTGGCAACAGATATTAGCTCAGGGCCAATCTTCCTCAAAAAAAAATAAATAAGATAAAAAATAATGAGGAATGAAGGACACAAGGTGTGTGAAAATGCCATACACATATTATCTTAGCTAACAATATTGGCCAGGCCAAACTACTTTAACCAAGCACACTAGATAACAATTTCTCAATTTGTGACTAAAGTTGACAAGAGATTTTCACATATTGAGGTATATGGGGTAACTGTTTGGGTTCAAAACTCATTTGGTTTGAACTAAAGAAGCCTGATGTATGGCCTATCAAACATACATTGTACATCTGCTTTAACCACTAAAGGAAAGAATGCACTCTCTTTTTTTTTTTTTTTTTTTTAAAGATTTTATTTTTTCCTTTTTCTCCCCAAAGCCCCCCGGTACATAGTTGTATATTCTTCGATGTGGGTCCTTCTAGTTGTGGCATGTGGGACGCTGCCTCAGCGTGGTTTGATGAGCAGTGTCATGTCCGCGCCCAGGATTCGAACCAACGAAACACTGGGCCGCCTGCAGCGGAGCGCGCGAACTTAACCACTCGGCCACGGGGCCAGCCCCAAGAATGCACTCTCTTAAGTATGAATGCATACTTCCCCTCCTATACCCTAATGGTAACACCCTATTGGTAATGCCCATATTAGTCCCTTGCCCAACATCATGGTCCTGTTGACCTGCTAACTTACAACTGAATACCTCTTTGAAACTTTGATGACTATGTATCCTGGGCAAGTTTAATGTATGGTCTTTGTTCTGAAAAGATATGACTGCCCTGAAAACCTTGCTTCTCCAGAATGCTTTTTTCCTTTCTGGAAAAGGCTTTTCTGGGTTATAATCCTCAGTTTGGCTCAAGTAAAATGCATATATCTCTCTTATTTATAGAATGGTTGTTAGCTATTTTGGGTCCACATTTCTTGGTGTAGTGCAGCAGGATTTCAGAGAAACCCACTGGAGACCACCTGGAATCTACTTTGAATGGGTGCTTGGTACCATGCAGGCCCATTGTGCCCCTCCAGCTTCACAGCACTGTTCAGATGCCCTCGGTGACTCTCTTGAAACCCAGACCTCCTTATTCAAGTCATAGGTCCCGACTTTTTACTTGAGCTGTTTCAAGTCTTAAGACCAGGTGTCTTAAGGGGGTACAGGTACATTTTCTAGGTAAGAGGAACCTAGGGGGAATTCCTAGGCCAGGGGAGCCTAGGGGGAACACTGGAGTGAATAGGGCAGGCTGACCTTTTAAATTTGGCTTTAAATTAGAAAGGATTGTGTCTATAAAGTCTGAACAAATTGTTTGTCCAGCGCTCTGAGCCTCCCCGGTAGTTTTAAACTGCTGGCGAGAGAAACTCAGACACATAAGAGAGTGTTCACAACCTTTTTTAGGGAATGACATTCACAAACAGCACACTTCTGACCCACTGCACTGTCCTTAGAAATTGCTCACACTTTATAGTAAAACAAAACTAAAAGAAAAGGAAATCATGCCTCTAAGGCTGACCAGTTCCCAGATGGACAGCCTTCCTCTGGAACTCAGGCTGGCTTCGTGTTCAATACGTATGGAGCAGACACTTGCAAGTGCTCAAGAAAATGGAGATAACTGTAAATGGATGGATCTCTGGACCGAGATAAGCCAAGATAATTTAAAATTACAGTGGCCACTTTGGGGCTCCTTTGAGCCTCCCAAACTTGTACCTTGGCCATTAGAAGAAACATTCCAGTTAGACAAGATCTTTTAAGAAGTGCACTCATGAAGTCATGGCTACCTTCAAAGGAGGACCCAATATGAGCCCCTCCCAGGGTTAATGAGAATGAGAGATTTTCTGGGAAACTGCTATCCTTAAACAGTGGAGGGGGAACGAAAATTTAAAAAGTAATGGAGTTGTTTAATGCTGTCAGGAATAGTTACTGTTCGTTCTGCCTAAAACCTGACAAGATATTTGAAAGGATTTAGTCATTTATGATCAGAAATTTGGCCAAATTGGAAGCTGATATTCAAAGCCTGATAGGAGGGCCGGCCCGGTGGCGCAGCAGTTAAGTTTGCACGTTCCGCTTCTTGGCGGCCCAGGGTTCACCAGTTTGGATCCCAGGTGCGGACATGGCACCGCTAGGCAAAAGTCATGCTGTGGTAGGCGTCCCACGTATAAAGTAGAGGAAGATGGGCATGGGTGTTGGCTCAGGGCCAGTCTTCCTCAGCAAAAAGAGGACGATTGACAGTAGTTAGCTCAGGGCTAATCTTCCTCAAAAAAAAAAAAGCCTGATAGGAGGTTTTCTTATGCCTTCTCCCCTAAATTGAGATAAAACTACATATCCAGAGACAAAGAAGCAAATCAAGGATTATGGAACTGGATGGGTGTGTCAGTCCTTTGATAAGAAGCTAACATCGCCTGTTGATCTCAAAAACTTGTGACCTCTCCAGGAGCTATTATCTAGACCATCTCAGATTCCTAAGACTGAAAGAAAGGGAAAAATGGGGAAAGAGGCTTTTGGAGATGCAGACTGCTATGAAAGTACCCTTGCCCAAAATTCTAAGGAAAATTTTAAAAACAGAGGCTATCAAATCTTTGTTGCATCTACCTGTGTGTTTATGTGTGTGTCTATATATACGTTATTTTTGTTACATATGTGATATTTTTCTACCTCCAGATGGTATAATTTCTAAAGGAGATCTATTTAATTGGCTTAAAGTAAGCACTTACACAAATTATTCCTAAGTGTAATAGAAACTAACCCAAATGCCTTTCAAGTTAACATGATATAAAACAATCTTTGGTAAATGAAAGCTTATTTAAGCTTTTAGGTTTGATTGAAATAAGCATATCTTCAGAGTTATAGGCACTGGCTATGATGCAGAGATGTAACCTTCACTCTGCTTGGGTTTATTAGCCAAATAAGCTCATGTTCTCTCTGTTACAAAATTTGTTAGCAAAATAGCTTAGAATGATAGCTGATTTTGTCTAATGTCTCATGAAGTTTTTGTAGGTAATCTAAATATAATTATTGGAAACAAACTAAATAGATGGGAAAAGATAAAAGTTTTCAGTGAACTTTTTAACAATAATTGTTATGGTGTATGTAGTTACAATAACTTCAAAACCTTTGGTGACTTGAAACCTTAGACTTTTGTTAAATTAAATGATAGAAATTTATGGAGTATCTTGGTCATTTCCACATTAGATGAAATATTAGACATTAATTACTAAACATAGACTTATCTACCTTTGGCTTCTTATTACAGAGAAACTAGAAAATACTTGGCTATATTAATAAACATGTTTTGTGCCATGCTGAGAACTTTTCTGAAGAAGCACATGTTTCTAGAAAGTATTTGTGTCTCTGCCACTCCACAAGATGCTAATAAAAAATAATAATAACGAAGACATCTCTATACAAGAAAAGTAAAATGTATGTTTGGAGATTTTTTGTTTGTTTTGTTAAGAAAGGTAAATTTGTCCTAAAATACTAGGAAGGAGGGAAGGCATAGAACAAAATATGAATGTAAAATTAAAGTTATAGAAGGTTTGTGAAAAAGGACCTTTGAAGAGTTTTATGCCGGGTCAAGCTAAGACTGGAATAAATTTAATTAAGTGAATAAGTTTTAATATCAAAAGTAAGCCGGTACAAAAATTAGAATTTGGTTTTCTCTTTCTTAAAAGGACAATTTTCCTGGACTTTTAGTCTGCTCTTGACGAAGTGATTACAAAAGGTTTTCTTTACTTATGAGTGAGTCTCGCTTTGGTTAAACAGAGAACTAAGCATTTTTTCACAGCAAACACTTGATCTTGTTTGGCGAAGTGTTTTAAAACCTTTTGGTATTTTTGGCAAGCTCTCCAAAATTCCAATCCTAAATGAAGTTTCTTTTGACTTGACAATTTCTCTGAGAATTTTCAGAGGGCCCCTGGGACTTCTCAAAGAAATTTGTTTCCCTTCCTACAGAGGGAGATACTAAACTAATTAGGTTTATTTGGTATGCTAAATTGCGTGGGAAGCACTGTTGAGCAAATGATGATAAACCTTCTTAGTTATATGGTGTAGCTGAATATTATTCACTATCTTAACCCTGATACCTTGCTTCCAGCACCATAGGAGGAAAATGACCAAGACTGCATTCTATTATCTAATTTGGCTTACAGATGGGTTTTACTTAAATGACAAGCAAGGACATTATCAAGCTGGATATGCCGTCCAGCCTCGAGAATGCCCCCTACTTTCTATTGACTCTGATAATCCAGTGAAAGATTTCCCTCTACAGGCTCAAGAAATTGCCACAAAAGAAGAGAAGCAAAGGTGGCAACAAAAAAGGGGAATTTTTGACACCACCATGCAGATGTGATTCAGGCCCGACAGAAAAAAAAAAAGCCAGAGTGCCTATTGGAACACAATTGCCACTACTCTAGCATATACACCAATTAACCCACTGGCCACCTGAAAAGATGATTTTATGGGGAAAACCATATTTTTGGACACCTTCTCCCATGGTGGCCGATAAAGCATTTGCTCATTGCAATATGTGTCCCAAATATAACCCCAGGAAAACAGTTCATGGGTCACAACATCACTTTCCCCTTCTTAAGGGACCTTCTAAGGTATGGCAGTTGAACTTTGTTCAAATGCCAGCACCTCAAGGATATAAATATCTTGCTAATGTTCTGTGTGTTCTCACATTAGGTTGAGGCCTTTCCTTGCAGAAGAGTGATGGCTTTAGTAATAGGTAAATTACTGGAAAGGATAATTTCTGTTTGGGGAACTCCTACTGAGTTATTCAGTGACTGGGAAACTCATTCCACCAGACAAATAATGAAATCTATAATTAAATCTATTCACGACATTTGCCCAATAATGCAACATTTTAACTAATGGTACAATCAAAACTCAACTTGGCAAAGCTCTCAGAAGCATTTGATCTCTCATGGCCAAAAGCTCTTCCACTAGTACTTCTCAATCTTAGATCTACACATTTTGGTAAATATCAGCTGTCTCCTTTTGAAATAAAAACAGGAGGGTCTATGCAATTAGATGAGAAAATGCAAGAACCAACTTTCCTTAAGGGAGATGTATTACATTGTTGCCAGGGTCTCATTGAGGTGCTTAAAAGAAATGAAAATGTTGGTAGCTGATTCCTTTCCCAGAGAGCTCCTGGGAGATGAAGACCTTAAGGATCATGGACTACAACCTCAAGCTTTTATTTATTGGGAAAGGCATCAAACAAAAGACTGTCTGCAGCTCTGTTGGAAAGCACTATAACAGATAATTTTAACCAATCTGTGCATGGCCACCTAGCAGCTATACTTGTTCCTTCTTTGAAGCTAGAAGTTGTATCACATATAGAAGCTCTAAATTTACTCAACAAGCCCTTAATGATAGTCAAGCAGGAACAGCCTTGTTAAATACTGAAATGTCTTCAATGAGAAAGACTGTCCTTCAAAATAGAATGGGCTTAGACATTTTAATTGCATCCCAAGGTGGTACCTGTACAATCATTCAAACTGAATGCTGTGTTTTACACGTGATGAGTCTTCCAATGTGTCATCGCTGCTAAAGCACGTGAGAAAGCAGGTGAATGCCCTAAAGCAACCTGACACCTCATCCTGATTTGTTTAGTTGGCTCCCTTCCAGTATTGCCTCCCTTTTGCAATATGGATTGCAAGTCCTATTTCTATTACTCCTTGGAATTCTTGTATTAATCATAATATTCAAACTAATTACCATTTTTTTACTCAGTGCTGTAAGACTGGCATGCAAGCTGGAGTAATGATTGCTCAGTGACTTGAGATGGCCAATCAATCTTACAACCTTGGACAAATTTTCTTTTCTGATAAAGACTATGCCCAAGAACTGATTTTTAAACTAATCATTTCAAGTATTGAATTATTTGTTCTATAATTGTCATAAACAAGGAAAGTACAAGAAGTCATGTAAAAGCACGTGTACAATGTTTATGCAATAATCTAAAAATAATTGACAAATTGCATAACCTATAAAACACTTCTTCGGTCAATATATACCTCTATGCTTGTCCACTTTATCCGACTATTTCTCCCCAAGGTGGATAAGTGGGAAAATTAATGAAATAAAAGCCTAGCACCGAGGGACATGATGGACCCAGGGCAGACAGCAACTACCCTGGCACCAACGGGCAATATTTTGATCATCAATACTTTCTGTCGAAAGATTATTGATCCCAAGGGAAAAATGACAAGAGATTTTTTTCACATATTGAGGTATATGGGGTAACTATTCAGGTTCAAAAGTGATTCAGCTTGAACTAAAGAAGCCTGGCTTATGCCCTATCAAACAGACATTGTACATCTGCTTTAACCACTAAAGGAAAGAACAGCACTCTCTTAAGATAAGAATGCATACTGCCTCTCCCCCACCAATACCGAACATCAGTAAAGCCTTATTAGTCCCTTTCCTGACATCAGGGCCATGTTGACGTGCTAATTTACAACTGAATATCTCTTTGAAATTCTGATGAATATGTATCCTGGGCATGTTTAATGTATCTTCTTTGTCCTAAAAAGGTATAAGACTGTACTGAAAGCCGCGCTTCTCCAGAATGCTTTCTTCCTTTGTGGAAACTGCCTTCCTGGGTTATAATCCTCAGTTTGGCTCAAGTAAAACTTACCTATTTCTCTTATCTATAGAATGGTTATTGATTATTTTGTGCCAGCAAAGTCATAACTATTTTAAAAACACTCAATTTTCAACAACAAAAATGATCTAAACTTAACAAGGATGTCAAATTTAGTTGCCTTCAGTAGCAGGTTGCGTGAACTTATCTGAGAAGCAGTTATCATCAAAAGCATCATCTCTAGGTGCACACTGACCAGAAGTATTGTATCATGAGCGAAACTCATCAAAAAAGACATAGGCTGCTAGTGCTGGAAGGAATCTGGTCTCTCCGCTTTAAAAAGGAATCTGAGACCAGAGAGGTTGATAAGACATCCAGCATCACATGTCAGTAGGTGGAATGGCAGGTGTAGGTTCCAGGTCTCAGATATCAACCCATTCTTCTGTTCTACCACATTGACTCTCTTCCTTGCTACATCCCCTGTTGGAACTTGATGGATCCTTCTCTAACTTTGAAATACATTTAGAATTGAATTTGCCTGTAGTTTGATATTACAATTATTTGGATAGCATGAGGGGGGATTGGGAGACCCCCAGGAGAGATCCAGAGTGGTTGTGCTTCATTCCTGCATGTTTAGAGCTCACAGTATCGGTGGGGAGGCCGTCGGCCAGGGAGCGGCAGATCTGCATTCCTTTCTGTTCTGGTGACAGCAGCTGTGGTGGAACAGGACACATAGCGAGTGCTCAACAAATAAACGTTGCTGACAGCCAATTTGGCAACAAATAACAAGGGCCTAAAAATGTTCTTAGCATTTGATCCACTAATTAGACGTGTGGAATGTATCCTAAGAAAATGCTCATAAATATAAATATCTATGTCTTAAAAACTATAAACTAATATTTATGCTTAAATGTTCATCACTGCAGTATTTATACAAGCAAATATTTCTAAACAAATGTCCAACAAGAGGGAAAAGGTTAAACAGGTCAAGGTGTATGTATATGGTTGCTTGCTACAGTGCAGTAGACAATCTCCCCATTATCAGGATTCTAAGCTTAGTCTTTTTGTTTTATTCTAAATAGAGATCCTTTGTACTGTAAAGTTGCACTAAAAGACCAGTGAAGGGGCCGGCCCATGGCCGAGTGGTTAAGTTCGCGTGCTCCACTTTGGCGACCCAGGGTTTCGCCGGTTTTCAGATCCCGGGCGCGGACATGGCACTGCTCATCAAGCCATGCTGAGGCGGCATCCCACATGCCACAACTAGAAGGACCCACAACTAAAAATACACAACTATGTACCAGGGGGCTTTGGGGAGAAAAAGGAAAAATAAAATCCTTTTTTTTAAAAAAAAAAAAAAGACCAGTGAAAAGCTGACATTGATGCCTGGGGCACTGAAGAACAATTTCCAGGAGAAATCTGATGGTCTGGGGCCTGTTCAGGCCTGCCTTCTCTGGTTTCCTAGAAGCAGATCTAACGGCCTGGGAGGAAGAAGATGCCCCAGAGAAGCAAGGACAGCAACACTGACCCTGCCATCTCTTCTTTGAACCAGAGTGTCTTATCCCACAGAACCTTCACTACAGGCATAATGGCTGAGCAAGGTCTTTCTTCTTCCTCTTCTTCTTTTTCTTCTTTTTCTTTAATGAGATTAAGCAACTTGGCAGGAAAATAAACTTAAGAATATTAAACCATGAAACGTTCTCATCATGGCAGATTCTCCTCTGTTATTTAATATCCATGAGTTTCTTACATAATTGTAATCATACCACTTTGGGTTCTACTTTTGTCACTGCAAAGTATTTTCTCCCTATCAAAACAGTTCACATACTGCTCATTCGTAATCACTCTGGATCCCCATCGGGTGAATATATGCCAGTGAGCTTGAAGATTTTATTATCGAGACTTGCCGTGGTTTCCAGTTTTTGCTATTAAGTTTGCCATAAACATCTTTGTGGTCTCCCAGTTCCCACTTTTCCAAGAGTAAAATTTCTTAATCAAAGAGTACAAACCATTTCATTTCTCTTGTTAAACACCCCCAAATTGTTGGGCAAGGATTTTTTTTTTAAAGGAAAGTTGGCAGCTGCATGGACCATCATTTCCCAGCAAGGTGCAGTGGCCTGGCATCTTAACTAGAGGTCAGAACCCCTGAGTTTCCCCAAGGACACTTGGAGAGTCCCTTCCCCATTCTGAACCCGATTTTCTTCTCTATAAAATGAAGGATTTGGATTGAATGGATTAAGGTCCTTTGCTACCAGAAACCTAGCCGTATTTCTCCTAGTTTGCTCTGCATGCCCTCTCCTGACTCCTAGGGGCTCAGACTCCAGCTCAGGGCTTGGGATAAAGCTCTGCTTCCTCTCCCTTGGCTGCAGGGTCCTATCAATGTCCCCAAATACTAGTGTAATCAGAGGAGAAACAGCAGACCCCAGGCATAAGGAGCACAGGTGGGTTCAAATCTCCGCTCTGCCACAAACCCACTGTGACAAAATACTTCTGAGTGGCTCAGTTTCTCCATCTGTAACGGAGGTTAACAATAGTTCCTTCCTCATAGGGTTGTTATGAGAATTAAATGAGTTAACGTTTGCAAAACACTAAGAACAGTGCCCGGCACATAGTAAGTGCTTTATAAAGTTTTTGTGGAATAAATAAATGAAAACTCAGCACATAAACTCTGGGTCTCTTCATCCGGCAACAGCTTCTTGACTGGCGCCCCCAACCTTTGGGTGCTTTCCCATTCCTTCCTAAAACCCGGGGATCTGAGCCCCAAATCTCTCTGCTTAAGCCTGCTGCAGCTCCCAGTTGCCTCCAGGTTGGAGAAGAGACACCTCAGCTTGAGACGCAGGCTCTTCACCCAAGGCCTCCTAGAGGTCAGGAGACGCGGGCCACTGCCTTTTATTTAAGAATCCCAGTTGATTTAAAAAGAGAACATAAATGAAAACAAACAAACCAAAAAGGCAAAAAGGGCTACAAAAATTGTGGGGCATTTTTAATGCTACATTGAGCAAAGTAAAGCATGAAGACTCCCCGCCCCCCAACTCAATAAACCGTAATGATGCTGTTCACAAGACAGCCGCCAAGGGTTCTCAGCCTGTTACTTCAGGCAGCTCAACGGGTGGAGCGGCGCGCCCAGGGTGTGAGTTTATCAGGTGGATGCTGGATCCACCTGGAGGGCGAGCGTCCGGAGACTGGCGAGGATGTCCACAGCCTAAAGACCAGCCCCCTAGGGCAGCCTCCGCGCCAGGACGACATCGGCTGCCAGGACAGCCCCTTCCCCCCTCCCCAACCCTACTCCTGCCAGCCTGGCAGGCCTCCCTCGCCGCCGGGCCCTCCATCCACCTACTCCCTCGGCTCGGCCGACGCCCCCCGTCCCTGGCCGAGCCAACTCCTACCCCAAAACCCTGTGGCCACCCGCGCACTCGCGGCAGCCGCCCCCCGAGCCAGGCCGGCGCACCCGGGAGCCTCCCCAGGAACCGTTATCCTCGCCTGGGAGGAAACGCCGCAGGTCGGGAAGCGGGATCGAGCGGCAACTCCTCCCAGGAGCCCGCGAGGGGGCGCCCCTCGGCGCCCGCCCCCAGCCGCGGGCCCCAGGCCACGCTGGGAGGCAGGGTCTCGCTGCCCCCGCCGCGGGCTCGACCAATGGGAGAGCGCGCAGAGGGGCTCGGAGGGCCGCGCCGGGAGGGCTGAAAACCCCGCGCGCGGGCGGCGGGCTGCGGACGCGCGCTACACCCCGCGAGCCCCGAGCGCGCGCGCGACAGCCCTGCCCGGCCGGCGCTCAGAGTCGCCGGGCCCCGATGGCCCCCGAGACCCCGGCCCAGGGGCCGACCCCACGCTACTTCACTTGGGACGAGGTGGCGCAGCGCTCCGGCCGCGGGAAGGAGCAGTGGCTGGTCATCGACCGGAAGGTGTACAACATCAGCGAGTTCACGCGCCGGCACCCCGGAGGCTCCCGGGTCATCAGCCACTACGCCGGGCAGGATGCAACGGTGAGTGCTGCCAGAGTGGGACGGGGGACGAGGCCGCGCCGGGCGGCTAGAGCCAGAGGCTCAGTGCGCGAGACCGGAAGCTGGGCACCCACGGCCAAACACCAACTAATTCGGGGAAAAGCCGGTGGCGCCGGAGCATACCTGTTGCCCGGTGACTGGGTGTGCTGCCGGCACGGAGGGGCAGGAGAGAGGCTATGAAAATTGGAGCCTGGGGCATGGGATGGAGGCCTGCAACGTGCACACACAAACAAAGGGTTGCGCCGCCCGTGCATGCATTCCGTCTGTGGCCCTGAGTTCGCCGTCTCCAGCGTGGGCAGGCCCCAGAGCAGGGCTAGCGGAGAAGACAGCGAGGATGCAGGGCGCCTGGGATGGCGGTGCTGCCGAGGCCGAGGGAGAAGGGGTCGGTGGCAGGGAGAGGGAGTCTTGACCTGTCTCGGTGGCTGGGAGGGGAGCGCAAGCCGCGTCTTTACTGAGTGTGCTGGGCTACACTCGAGAGCGGGAGCGGGAGAGGGAGCCACTCTCGGGGATAGGGCTGAGGCGGGAGCCACCTGTGCCCGCTGCCTTGGGAACCCCCGCACAGCGTGAAGACGGGAGGGTGGGGAAGCGGCCGCACGGGCCGGAGAGGGCTAGGGGCTGCTGGTGCAGAGGGGAATGCGAGCGCCATGCTAAAGGTGGGCGGCCTGCATCCGCAAACACTTAGCGAGGACCCGCGGAGCGGTCCTCGAATCCTGTGGGGAAGTCACTCAGCCGCAAGCCAGCGGGGTCCCCAGCTATTCGCCGCAGCAGACATTTGTTTGCACTCCTGGGCAGTAAGCCCAGTGCAGGGTCGCGTCCCTCGTCCCTCGGGCCTCACCGCGAGGTCAGCGCGCGCCCCAGTCCCCGTCTTGCTGCTTCCCTTTCTAGACAACCTGTTCTCAGAGCTAAGGCACCTGGCGCCTCCCTGCTGGGTTGGAGAGTCAGGGATCACCCCTTGGGACCCAAAGGTTGGAGCCTTCGCTTCGCCGCGTCCCCTCCCCCTACATCCTTCTTTCATCCCGCGCCAGTGGTCTAACCCCTTCTGATGTCCCCATCCTCCGTCCTTGCCATCCCGGAGCGCGCCTCGGAGTTCCCGTTATGTCGCAAAGGGGCATAGACGCTTCCGGATGAGGGCCTGCCCCTCACTCTGACGTGGCCGGCCTGGGGCTGGAGGCCAAAGTCTACGCTGGTCACCCCAAGTGACCAGTGGGGCGTTTAGACTGCGGCCGCAGGCGAAGGCGTAGAGCGGCGCAAGCGCAGACGGAGCAGGCTCCGACGACGGGGCTTCCTGCAGTGTGATTTGGGGCGGGGGCCGGGGCTGCCGAGGCGGAGAGCGCGATTGGTCCGGATGTGTGGTGCCACCGGCCGCCGGCTCCGCCCTCGATCCCGCCTCGAGTGCCGGTTCCCAGCAAGGTCTGGGGCTGCCTGACCTACAGAGAGGACCCCACCTCGCATAGTCAGAATTAGCCTCCCTGGGGGCAGGGAGTGGTCAGAGCGCTAGGGAAAACAGGGATCCACACCTCGATAGCCGCAGAGAGGGGGAAAAACGCAGAAGTTCCCCGCTTCGGACATAAGGAGTCTCCCTCATCACACGTTATGGAGAACGCTGGCTCAGAGAGGGCCTTGTTAAAAGTCCCACGGAAAGAGAATTCTCATAGCCGCACCCATCCCTTCTGGTTGTTTCTCACCTATAACTAAACTCAAGCGCAAAAGCTGTACCTAGAGACGCCCAAAGGAAAGGCCAGCCCAGGCAGGTCTTTCTGTGGTCCCCCCAACCCGTGCTTCCTATTCCTTAGTGTGGTGCCCTTGTTACTAGAACACGGAGGCTGGGTCACCCTGAGCTGTGGACACCTGGGAAAGGTCTGAGCACCCTCGAAGGGCAGTTGGCTGGAGACAGGTAGTGTCTCTTTGAACTTGGGGACAGCCTCCTTGCTGGATCAGGAGGATGGCCTTTGGTGTGAGCCCTCCAGGAGGCCAGGGGCGGGTGGGCTGGTTTCCTCACTGTTCTGCCTTCTCCCCATCCTTGCAGGATCCTTTTGTGGCATTCCACATCAACAAGAGCCTTGTGAGGAAGTATATGAACTCTCTCCTGATTGGAGAACTGTCTCCTGAGCAGCCCAGCTTTGAGCCCACTAAGAACGTGAGAGCCGGTTTGCTGTTTGGAGAGCCTGTGGTTGTTGAGGGGCACGGGGTAGAAGGCAGGCCTGGATAGGATCACAGGTGACCAGTCAGTAGTTCTTGGGAGTCTTGAGGTCCCTGTTTCTCCCGCACAGTCACTGGGTCACAGGCCCACGGGAGCAGGGCTTTGGAAGCTAAGGTTCTCACAAGGCTGCCCCCACCACCACTGCCATCATCATCGTGAGACCTGTCCACTGAGCACATACTCTGTGCCAGGCATAACCTCCTGTAATCCTCACACATTTACAGATGGGAAAACCAAGGCTCAGAGAGGTTAAGCAGCATGGCCAAGGATCAGGCCATTAGTAAACGGCAGAGCAGGGACTTGAATCAGGTCTGTTAACTCCAAAGACCACCTGCTCTTAGGTGTGATGCCATTGCACCTCCTCCTGTCATCCTTCCTCAGTGTGGTGGTGTCTTTACCTAGGACGGTGGACTTCCCAGGGCTACCTGGGTGGGAGGTCTGAGCCTAACAGGGCCCTTGTCTCCAGCAGTGCTGGGTTCAGCCAGGAAGAGTAACAGCCCCACTCTCTCCACTCTGCTGCGCAGAAAGAGCTGACCGATGAGTTCCGGGAACTACGGGCCACAGTGGAGCAGATGGGGCTCATGAAGCCCAACCACGTCTTCTTCCTGCTGTACCTACTGCACATCCTGCTGCTGGATGTGGCTGCCTGGCTCACTCTTTGGGTCTTTGGGACATCCTTCGTGCCCTTCCTCCTCTGTGCAGTGCTGCTCAGCACAGTTCAGGTGAGAGCCCTTAGCTTGTCAAGAGCACAGCCGTGCTCAGCATCCCTGGGGAAAGCGCTTTGTCCCCCTGAGGAAGCCCAGGAGCCCCGCTTTCTGACCGGGACAGAGCCGAGGACTTGGGGGAGAGTTAGTGCAGAGAGAGAACACACATTCCATTGTCTGTGGCTTTCACCTGCTCGTGAGCCACACGCGCATCTGTATTTCTCACTGCCTCTCCAGCTCTCCTCCAAGGGTTCCCTTCTTCCTGCGGAGTTTCTCCTGTGAAACTCTGTTTAGGTTCTGTCACAGCCCAAATCTGCCTAGAGCCAAGATTCTGGTTTCTCGGCAAAGCAGGGCTTCCTCCCCACCACAACACTGCCCAACATGTTAATATGCTTGGGCCCTAATACTTGGCTGTCAGAATCCATTTGCCCAGCTGTCTGAGTTTGTCCCTCGCTGTCCTTTTCTGTAGTCTGGATGTTCAGTTCTGTAGACATCATAAATCAGAGCTCCAGAGCTGGGGAACTGAAGAACAGGGACAGGAACTCTCATGTGAGTTAGTGGCAGAGCCAAAGTTAGGAGCCAGGCGTCCTGACTCCTCTCCTGATGTGCTCAGTTAGGGTGCTGCGGCCATCACGGGCCTAGGTGGGTGCTCTCAGCGCTCACTGTTCTCTCCCAGGCCCAGGCTGGCTGGCTGCAGCATGACTTTGGACACCTGTCCGTCTTCAGCACCTCTACGTGGAACCACCTGCTACATCATTTTGTGATTGGCCAACTGAAGGTCACTGGGATGGGGAGGGACTCTCTGAAACTCCAGTCAATGAAGGGCTGCCTGTGGGGAGGGGAAGCACTAGGCTTTCATACTTATGGTCATACTCATACTTTCATACTCATGTCCCCACTTTTCTGTAGGGGGCCCCTGCCAGTTGGTGGAACCACCTGCACTTCCAGCATCACGCCAAGCCCAACTGCTTCCGCAAAGACCCAGACATCAACATGCACCCCTTCTTCTTTGCCTTGGGGAAGATCCTCTCTGTGGAGGTGAGTGGAGACATCAGTGACAAAGTCTTGGAGAATGGGAACCAGCCAGCACAGAGGGCTTTGGGGAAAATACATTGCTGTCAGAGTAAGACATGGGGGGCTGGGCCGGCCGGCTGGCTGTTTGGAAGTTGTGGGAGGCAAGAGGCAATTGACAGGCCTCAAGTCAGCAAATAGTTATCACATAAAGGTACCACATGCTGCTAAGGATCCAAAGGATGATCAGGAGGTTACTGTGCCAAGCCCTGCTCCTCCTTAAAGGTGATGGATGGCCCTCCTTGGGGGCTGCTTTTTTGACACCCCTACCCCAGGCAGTCAACGCCCCTGCAGTCTGTATTCCTCTCTTACACTTTGATATCCTACTGTGTCACAGTCTTCCCCATCAAGGGCTGGACTGTCTTACTCTTCTTTGATGCCCAGTGCCTAGAACATTCATTCACTGAGTAATTCTTCCCACCCATCTGATCCCAGTCTGACTTCCTGGGTGGTCAGCATTGGGTTTGAGTTGTCATCTGAGATTGTGAGCAAAAATCGTAATGCAGCTGCGAAAGGAAGAAGGCCTAGGAGTGGAGATCTGGTCTGCCCTTGGTGAGCATAAGACAGTAGGAGACTGAATGGCCAGCGGAGTTCTCCGAAGAGCTAATTTAAAAGCCTTCATCCCAGGGCTCTAGGCTGCAGTCAGAGTTCTGCCAGGTTCCTCGCCCCTACCTTCTGCCAAGAATTAAACTGTCGTTGAACACGTTTCAGTTCCAGGCAGGCGTTCAGGGTAGCCTGGCTCTCCTGTCCCCTCTGGCCGTGAGAAGAACTCTGGAAAGGCTTTGGGAGCACTGGCTGTCCTGGCACCAGGAGCCCCTAGCTTGAGGCTCATGCCCTACCTGTGCATAATGCCCTATTTTCCCACCTCCTAGGCAGGGATTTTCTTGGTTTGCTACACGTCCACCACTGTCTTAGGTCAACATTGTGCAGATGATGAACCAGCCCTGGTCCTGCCTGGCTCCGGTGGCTGCTTCAAGGGCAGTGTGGGTTATTTATTGGGCAAAGCATGGGGCTCTTGGTGGCACTTCTGTTGTCACTATAGAGGGTTAAAAAAGGTGGGAGTCTAAGTAGAAGAGCACCTTCTCACACCACTGCCTAGATTGCTTCTTGGTACTAGGGTTTTCAGGAAATCCCTGTCTGCAGACACTAAAAAATAGAGAATGATCTGGGACCAAAATAGCCTCTCTTTTTTTGCCTAGTTATGAGGCTGAGGGTAGGCTGCCTGTTAGTAAATGCCTGGCCTACAGGCTGCTTGGCGCTTGGTTCAGCCCTTCTGGGTACAGTTTAAATGGGCATTGATGCCCATGCTGACCCAGTGGCATCCACTTCAGTGCCTCCCAACTCTCCTGGAGAAAAACAAAATGCAGGTGACACTTCACCCTAAACACAACCTTTCTGGCCTCCGAGAGTCAAAACACAACAGGGCAGTTATTAGGATCATAATGGCATTTGATTGCCATTCAAGGAGACAGCAGTGTACGGGGCTCCCCTCCATAACAGTTCCAAAATAGGAGGCCAGAGTTCTGCCCGCCCACCCTACCACACAAGACAGATGCTCCTCTTCCGGGTTTCGCTCTGAGTTAATGGTGCTTAGGATGGGAGGAACTTCACCCCCACATCCCGCAAGCCTTTTAATACTGCCTCCAGAATGTATCCCAAGTCCATCAACTTTCTCCATCTCCACTGCTTACCATCCCCAGGCCTGGTCCATTTCAGGGCTGGATTACTGTTCCAGCCTCCTCACTGGTGTCCCTGCCACTACACCTGCCCTGTATAGTTCATTCCTCCACCTCCAGCCAGAATGAGTCTTTGAAAGCACAAAGCAGATAATGCTGCACCCACTGAAAGCCCTCCAGTGGCTTCCCCTCCCCAGTGGAATAAAACCCAGACTCCTTACCGTGGCCTTAGCACGGCTTTCTAAGGTCAACATGATTTGGCCATCCCTAATTTTCTGGCCTTATCAACCATTCTCCCCTGTTGCTTACTATTCCCAGCCACTCTGGCCTTCTTTCTGTCACCTGAACATCCCAGGCCTTTGTACTGGCTCTTCCCTCTGCTTTCAATGCTCTCCCCTGAATTTTTGCATTACTGGCTGCTTCTCATTATTTGGGTCTCAGTTCAGCTGTCAGCACCTCAGAGAGGCCATATCTGACCACTCTAGTCAAAACACTGCCTCCCTCACTTTCTGTTATATTTTCCTTTTAATCTGTAATTACCTTGAGCTCTGTTTACAGAGTTTCTGTTTACAAAATGAGCATCCTCTCCTCAGATTATAAGCTCCATGAGGGTAGGAAATTTCTATTGTTTACCTCTGTACTCTCAGAACCTAGAACAGTGCCTGGCACACAGTAGGTGCTCAATAAATGTTCAAATAAATGACCAAAAGAGTTTGATAGAGAAGATCAGGGCTGGAGGTACAGGGAATATTGACCTGTGTAGGGGTAAAACTGTTGTCCATGGAGACTCTGAGGTCAAAAAAGTACCAGATGGGAGAAAGGAAGGGGAGAAGGTGGAGGGGCCGGGAAACCTTAGGATGAAGGTGTCTTTGGAGGAACATGAGGAGTCCTGAGGACCTGCAGACCTGTGCACGTGCCTCATGTGGGCCCAGGCATTGAGCGGCATGCCATGATGTGGTGCACGTGGCAGATCACAGCCGGGGGCTTCATGCATCAGGTGCTAGAAGGAAGGCTGGGCCAGCTGGAGCCTTCCAATAGCACCCCCAAGCTGACAGGCCCTGGAGTAGGCCTAACCTCCCAAGCAGGGAAAAGCCAAGGTCATGGGGAGCAGAACAGGTGGCTGGTCTGCGGGTGCTGATTTGTGTCTGCTTTTTTCCACAGCTTGGGAAACAGAAGAAGAAGTACATGCCATACAACCACCAGCACAAATACTTCTTCCTGAGTGAGTGTCCTCATCCACACAGGGGGATGCCTGGGCCAGGGTGCTGAGGGGGTGTGAGGACGAAGTGACTCCCCAAGCCATTAGGGTATTTTAAGTAAAGGCTGGAGAAAGGACCCCATCCACAACCTACCATATCAGCTGAGCCACGTCAACAGTTAGGCTAAAATTTAGTCTAAGGTCATCTGTGTTACAGGCAAACTAGTTCCTCTAGTCCCACCCCGGCTACCACAAGAGAACTGCGTGGTCAGGTGGGGCCATCCCAATTAAACCGTAAACCTCACCTTAACCCTTGTCTAACAGAGAGCTGTGCCAGTGTGACCCAGCAGGGCACAGTCCAACCCCCAGGGGGACAAAGGTGGACACAGCTATGGGAGGACTGGATCCAAAGAGGGAGTTGGGGAATGGTTGGAGCTGAGGAGAGGAGATTTCTGTGGTTGGCTTAAGCTCTCTGAAGACTGCTATATAGTCCTTGCTTTAAAAAACTGTAATGCCTAAAATTTGAGTTTAAAAACTCCTTTAAAAATTCAAATTTTTAAAGGAAAGGAGGGGTTGATTTCAATGATCCTATTTTAGTTCAAAAGAATTTATCCTAACTGCCTATTACCAACCATCCCTACTAGAGAAAGGGGGATGGGGCAGAGGGTGGAGCAGAAAAGTCTGGGAGAAAGAATGTTAGAATCCATGGCACATCAGGATAGAGGAGCCATGGGCGGGCACTGTAATGCAGGGGCTTATAAGCAGCATCAGGGAGGGCCCTGCAGAGAAGGGACACAGAAAAGGAAATGGGACAGCACAGAGGACGGGATCCACTTCTTCAACTCCCAGGGGGTTTTTTGGGTGTTTTTTGTCTGTTTGTTTTTAAGACTGGTACCTGAGCTAACATCTGTTTTATTTTCTTCTTCTCCCCAAAGCCCCCCCAGTACATAGTTGTATATTCTAGTTGTGAGTGCCTCTGGTTGTGCTATGTGGGACACCAACCCAGTATGGCCTGATGAGCGGTGCCATGTCGGCGCCCAGCGAAACCCTGTGCCGCCAAAGCGGAGCGCAGAACTTAACCACTCTGCCAAGGGGCCAGCCCCATCAACTCCCAGTTTTAAGCGAAGTCCCTCCACCACTGCCCACAGCTCTAGGACTTCAGGTTGGGTGGCACAAACTCATGTCCTTGGTCCAAGAAAGTGAGCTTTCAGCCTGTGAAGGATCACAAGGTCATCCCCCCTACCCCAACACACGTTTTCCTGCTCCTGTCCCTTCACCTACATGGTGGAGCAGCCAAGAACATGGGGCAGATGGCTGCAAGGACAGGCATAGGGCCAGTAGTAAGGCCCCTGGCAGAAGCAGGGCAGTGGCCAGGGCAGCTGCGAGAGTATTAGCCAGGGCCCTTTCAAGTCATGGGAGCAGAGCAGGTTCCATGTGTGGAGGCAGTTTCCCTAGTGGCCCTCTTCCACTGGAAAAGAAAGCCACTCCCACCCTGCACCCTGCCAGCGTCCTCTTGGGAGATTGTGTCTTCTTCACACTTGCATTCATGCCCGCCTTCAGTGCCTGTGGGTTCCACTGGATTGTGGTGCCAAGGGGCAACGGGAGGAGACGGCAAGGGGCAGCCCCATGCCAGAGGCCCTTTGTGACCCTCATGCTGCTCACACCTCCTCCCTGTCTCCATTTCCTCCCTAGTTGGGCCCCCAGCCTTGCTGCCTCTCTATTTCCAGTGGTATATTTTCTATTTTGTTATCCAGCGGAAGAAGTGGGTGGTGAGTATGCACAGCCCAAGAGTCCCACATCCTTTGTCTCTAGGACCCTGAGGGAGGGGAAAGGGGTCTCCAAGGGAAATCCTACTGAGATTCACTCCAGGCCTAATTGAGAGGAAAGTAAGAGAACTAGTACAGACCTTCCTTACCTCTAGGTGGGATGATTTGGACTTAGGCAGCCTGACTCCCAATGCCCTATTACATTCAGCCAGAATCTCCTGAGGTTCTTGTGCTGGGAACAAAGCCAGGGGCCGGGCTGGGGAATGGGGAAGATGAGTAAGAGATGGCACTTAGTCTTGGGAAACTTCTGATGGAGCAGGATGTGGTTGACACCGGAGAAGAGGTACAAGCAGAAGCTTCTGGGATTCCAAAAGGGGCCTGACGACATCTGGCTGGATGAGGCATCAGAAAAGCAGGCTGGCCTTGGAGGACAGGCAGAGGTGGGGTAGGGGCGGATGGACTCTGAGCAGAGAAGCTGGGAAGTGAGGGGCGAGTTTAGCCCCTGGACATGGAGAGGACTCAAGTGTCAGGGGAGGAGCATGGTGCAGAAAGTGACTGGAGATTTGATCAGTGCACTGGCACAGACTGAGCCACGGTCCTAGAAGATTCACTTGGCAGCATGATGAAGGGATGAAGGATTTAGATGGGTTGGGAGGAGCTGGAGGCCTTGGTACCTGAGAAAGAAATAGACAAGGAGGGCTGGTAGGTGCCACTGGGAATGGACGGAAGGAGCAGCGGCACTAGATACTGCAGGATTGGGCAACGGAGAGAAGCTGACAGTGACTGAGTGTGCCAGTGTGGGGCCCGGGAGAATGGCTGCATCATGCAAAGAAACAGGTGAAGTGAGAGGAAGAAGCAGAGGTGCTCTGTGCCAGTCCTAATGCTCTCTGCCTCTCACGGCAGGACTTGGCCTGGATGGTCACCTTCTACGTTCGCATCGTCCTCACTTATGTGCCATTGTTGGGACTGAAAGGCTTCCTGGGCCTTTTCTTCATGGTCAGGTAGTATGTGATGGGGGAGTAGGGACTGGCAAAGAAAAGCAGATGTTTGGGAGTAACCAGTCCGGTCTGGGGGCTGTGCTGGGGCTTCAGGTGGCAGGGGTTTTCAGGTTTGGCTCGGGAAGGTGGCTTGGCTGGAGCAGCGGTCTGAAGGAGAGTAAGAACTTGTTTTTGTCTGTGCGCCGTGTCCACCAGGTTCCTGGAAAGCAACTGGTTTGTGTGGGTGACACAGATGAACCATATCCCCATGCACATTGATCATGACCAGAACAAGGACTGGTTCTCCACCCAGGTAAGGGACGGTCACTTGGAAGACCTGCGCATAACTAACGCAAAGGCTGGGTGGGCAGAGACGCAGGGTGTAGGGGGTGCTATGGTGTAACAACAAAGTCCCCAACAGCATTGCCTCATTAGCTTGAAGCTTCTCCCCTGCCATCATGTGGAGAAGGGAGTGCCCAGGGACAGTCCCACACCCCACCCCAGCCACATTTACCTGGAGAAGGCTGGCCTGGCCTTTCCATCTGGTACCCAGAACCATGCTCTCCCCTGTTCTTTTCCTTCCAGCTCCAGGCAACATGCAATGTGCACAAGTCTGCCTTCAATGACTGGTTCAGTGGACATCTCAACTTCCAGATTGAGCACCAGTAAGTGGGGAGACCTAGGCACCGGGTCCTGGGGAGGGTCCATGTGTGCAGGGGAACAAAGAATTGGAGCCACTGACCATGCCCTCTCCTCCCTCAAGTCTTTTCCCCACGATGCCTCGACACAACTACCACAAAGTGGCTCCCCTGGTGCAGTCCCTGTGCGCCAAGCATGGCATCCAGTACCAGTCCAAGCCCCTGCTCTCAGCCTTTGCCGACATCGTCTAGTGAGTACCTGAGCCTGGAGGATGGCTGCGGGGTGGGGCAGTGGGGTTGGTGGGGAAGTGTCGGGTGGGAGTCACAGGAAGGTTTCCCCGGCCATCTGAAATGGAGGTCACCGAGGCAAAGGCAGGGCGTGCTGTTGGTCCTGTGGCCAGCTCAGGCCTTGGCTCTCAGGGCCAAGGCTCAAGCCTTCTCAGAAGCGAAGGGGAGGAGAGCGTTCACGTGGAAGGCGGCCTCCATGCCTGTTAGTCTCACTACTGTACTTCTGGTGGGGAGTTTGGCTTCTCACTTGGCTCCGCCCTGTCTCCCTCACTGCCTGCTCCCATTTTGCCCCAACAGCTCACTGAAGGAGTCCGGGCAGCTCTGGCTAGATGCCTATCTTCAGCAATAACAGCAGGCCCCCATCTGGAAGAGGAGCGTCTGGAGCCAAAGCAGAGGGGAGCTTGAGGGACAATGCCACTACAATTCTAATATCCAGAGGGGGTGGGTTTGAGGAGATAAAGGCTCTGACTCAAACCCCTCCCCTTTCTTCTCCAGGCACAGATCTAAGTCTCAGAGGGGTGGGGGAACAGGCAGGCCCCCTGGAAGGAGGGAGGTAGCTGTTGGGACAGGGATGTGAGAGTTTTGTTGTTTCCTTTTTCTAGTTTGGCAGATGCAGTAGGTTGGTGAGCAAAGAGGAAGTCAGGAGAGTATTAGAAGAATAGGCAGGACCCACTGAGCCCAGAAATCACGAGGAAGTTTAGCAGCAAAATTCCACCCAGGGAAGGAGTAAACTCATGTCACCGGTCCACTTCTCAGTGCCTTCTCCGCCCGTGTTTGCAAATCTCAGAGGTTCACAGGCCGGAGCGGAGACAGGGCAGCTGAGCCTTTTGAGTAAGATTTAGAAAGGAAGCACGAGTGCTTAGAGTTCTGAGGCCTTGCACAAGCCAGTGCCTGGGAGCTCAGCTCACTCTACGACTAGATGTCACCTGTGGCTGCCTCAGGCTCCCGGAGAAGCAATTTTTCCACTTTTAGAAGCAGGCAAGGCAATGGCTAGGACTGTGGTTATTGGAGACATCTGGCCCTAAAGGATGCCAGCACTACTGATTTTGGCCCCATGTTCCATCCAGGGTACTGAGGGAGCCTTAGGTCTTAGGTCTTGCCAAAACAGCTACCAGAGAGTTGCTGGCCATTAAAAATCCCTTCAGCTTTTGATTCATCTCTTCTAACCACCCCCCAAGGAAGAGAACATTCCCAGAATGGGGAATCCACTTCTTGCTCCATAAACAAGAGAGCAGATGGGGCAATTTAGTCTTCTCCCCAAAAACAAATGGGGCTTTCAGTGGTTCCCCTTCGCTTCCCTACCTGTAATCCAAGTTTAATAAAATAGCAGTCAGTGAACACATGGGACCAAGTTGGGAGATAGTGAATTACCAGGCATGAGGAAAACACACGTTTCAGCCAGAATGTAAGGGATGTAAGAAATTTTCTATAACCTAAATTATGTTATAGCATTACTTTTGAGCAGGAACAGTGGGTTAAATATAATCAAGTCATAGTTCTAAACCAGAAATAGGAAGATAAAAACACAGAAGTTTGTGATCATTGTTGTTGTTGTTAGGCATCTTTCTCTGTTGGGGACCAGGTAGGAATTTAGGATAATCAATCTAATACTGAAATAGGATTTTTTAATTTCTTGGTTTTTGAAAGAGACAGTTTAACCCATCTCTAGAGAGCAAACATAGGAATGTGCCCCCACGAGTCTCGCCTTGACTCCCAGGGCTTGTCATTGGCAGTCACCCCCTCTTCCCTCCCCACTCCCACTCCCACCTGTCGGTTCAGGTGAGGGGATTATCCACCTGTTCAACAGCATCTATTAAGCATATTGATAATTTTGGACACTGGGTGGAGAGGACCTCAAACTACAGGAAAAAGCAGAGCCCCAGAAGAGTTCACGTTTAGTTTTAGGAGAGAGTGGCCGTCAGGGAGATGAATGTCGTACGGCATGCTGGGATGGGGTTAGGGCACCACCTATGGAAAGGCTGTCGTGATTACTTAGAAATTTGTCAAAACAAAGACAAAAAGATTAAAAAGGAAAAAAAAGAGAAGGGGGAGAACAGGTTGCAGAAGAGTTTGGATCTTTTCCATTTGGGCAGAACCTGGTTAAAAACAGCATAGGCAGAAAAATGAGAATTGAAGAGTTCTACTTTCATTGGCTCCCTCACTCCAGAATAGGTGCTGATCCTTCCCCAGCCCTGCTCCCTGCTACCTAAGGTTTGGGTGTGGCGTCACCAGCCTGGCAAGCCGTCCAGCTGTGGGCCCAGGCTACACGATCTGAGCAAACCCAGTGAAGTTTATTGAGCCAAAGTTCAGGTCCTCAAAGCACCTCAACCACTGTGGCCTTCTCTCCTTAGCCTAGACCAATGTGGTCTCACATGGCCACAAAAGGACACACCAGTGACAAAGAGCTCAGACTGTTACAGTGGTAACACGAGTGATCTCAAATCCAAACGATGACGGATAAGAAAACAGGCTGAGAGAGGACAAGTCACCTCTGGTCACAGATGTGACAGAACTAACATTTCAACTCACTTTTTTAGGACTCCAACATCTATGTTTATCTTTGTTACTTTCATCCTCCTACCACTTTGCCGGAGGCATTCTCTTTAATTAGGCCGGATATCAGTATTCCTTTTGTGTGTGCCAATTTTGTTACCACTTCCCCATGACATAATGCTGAGAAATAAAATTTGATGTTGACCCAAATGAAGGCTATTAATGCACTTGTAATCGACAATGCTCTTCTACACGTGTCGACAGGACTCCCTGTGCCTTGGCTATAAGCTACTACCTCTGTGGCTCTAACTTCTTTCTGAACAGATTCCCCTTTGCATAAGCCCCTTGGGCAGAGGAAGGAACAACAGGACCCTCCGGAAAACACCAAGGCACAGGTGGTCCACGGCAAAAGGAAAAGCAAAGGCAACCCCTTCCCACGATCTCCGTAAGTTCAGATGCTACAGTGCCTAGATTCACGAGCCAGGTTTTACCTGCATCGTTTCCTATCACGAGGCAATGCCCTCACCCTCTGTAACTCATTTCTCATCTCAGTGGGTGGTCCCCATAAGTCTCCTTTTTGCCTAAATCTTTCTCTGCAGGCACAGTGCCTCAGAGCTGGACTGCAAAGCAATGCCTTTTAACCTCCATCCTACTAGAACAGCTCTCTGAGCAAGAAGATTAGAACATGCTAAACAGAAATTTGCAGACCTGGTTTTCCCTGCAGTGGGCAGTGGTTAATAAACTTCTAGAAAAGACCAAGCAACTCAACTTCAAAAAACCAGAGGAAAACAAACCACTCTCCATGCTTGACAACCAGAGGGTGCAATCCCATAACTAGAGCTACTGCACCAAAGCGATAACCCCTGAGTAGAAGTCTTACTGCCTCTGGGACCCCTTACTGCAGGCTTAGAAGAAGAGCGGAAATAAATCGGCTTGATTCAATCTGGGGAAATCGGTTTCACTCGTCATCAACTGCTAGAGAGAGCAGTGAACAAAACTCAGATGCAAGGGATAGAACTTTCTGTCTACACCACTGAGTCCCCTAGTCATGAGGGCGTTGTGGTGAGACTATATCCCATTCCTGCCTCAACTAGAGGAGCTCTTATATCCTGAGATTCCACGCAAGATTTCACTTGAAAACTAGGTTGCTCCATTAAAAATTTTGAAAACCACTGGTCTTTAGTCTTCTACCTGCTTAATGTCAAAATGTTGCCAACTTAAATTTCAGGCCACTTACACTTAAGTGTCCTTGTTAATAATCTCAAATGGCAGTAAGTGATAGAAATGCTAAAAAGTTAAGAAACTCAAACAGGACAGCTCCCCACCAAGTTTTACGAAGACTACAAAATTTTCCAAGTACAACAACATTCCATCTCCATGAGAAACAGTAACGTGAATTTGATGGCACAAAAGGAACAAGGAAGTGGTTTCTGAATGGTAAAATTCACGATTTACAAACTGGTAAAGTAAATGCTTGGATGCTAGGAGTAGTTGATCTAAATTGTAAGGCTGTCTCGGAGAAGTGCCTTTATCTTACACAGTAGGCGGAAAACCAGAAATCCATTCAATTTATTCAAACTCCTTTCCCAGCAAGATAAACTAGGCACCCCCTCCAAACGGCTGAAATACCGCCAAAGCTGCTCCCGCCATTCTATAGGGCACGGCGCCATCTTGTGGCCACTCTCAAACCACCTGTTAATAGGGTGCAATTCCAGCATGTTATTACATTCTACCTGCAGCCTAGGGCACTCAAGATGTTTTCAAATGTTCTCAAAGAACATGACATTCTGGTGACTTTTGTAATTTTATTGACTCTTTCTCCTCATACCTTTAAAACAAAAACAGCACATGAAAACAGCATCTTATTCCAAAGTCTCAACTCAGTTGATTGCCTCAGAGAGGCCATAAGAACTTTGCCACCTTCCGCCTCTGAATACAAATGTAAAGACTCAAGTTACATAGCAAGTTCAAGTGTCTGCCCACCCCAGGACACATACCCAGTCATCAAACCCTTGTTGCCAACTTCAGGGACTCTAGCAGAGGCCTGTCTCATTTCTTAATGGCTCTTCCCATCAGTTACGACTGGGTCTTCCTGATGGCTGTCCTTCAGGGTGAGCCAAGGCCAAACCAGAGACCAGCGCAGTCTGGTTCCACCATCACCTCCCCACCAGCCACCAGGTGGCCAGCCAGGATATCCTGTACAGTCATTTATCTTTACCATTCATCCCCATCTCCCCTCTTCAAAACTTGTTGCTGTCACTTTCAAGTGACAATGGATTCAGTGTCCATTAAATTGCCTGAGAGGTGGTTTGAGCCTGACATACTTTCCTGAGCAAAAAAGAAGAAAAACCAAGTACCTCGGTGGCTTTCCTGCCATAAGATCAAGTAAAAAAGGGAAAAGCACTACTGAGGAGGGTAGTGCTGGAGAAGCGATGCAGTCCCCTCCCTGCCCCCGTGGCGGTTTCTTTAGCGCTAGCTCTTGAGGGTACAGCAAGGCGAATATTCTGGGGTCAAGGAGGCTTAACGAGGGGAAACATTTATTTGCCCCTTTTGAACTTCCCCGCTGCCCCAGTCTTTGCCTTCTTCTTAGCAGATCCCTTGGGTTCTGGCTCCTTGCGCTTAGCTGAGGAGAGCGAGCCAGTGACCTTGAAGAAATCATCCAGGCGGCCCTGGGTGCTGCCCTGGCGGCTCTTGCTCAGCCGCTTGACCCCACTGCGGATTCGCTCCTCAGAGAACTGCTTTTCGCCACACATGAACTTGACGAGCTCTTCTTCATTTGGCTCACTCCATTTCAGCTCCACAGTCTCCGGGTCCAGCACCTCAGGCTCCAGGAAGAGCTGCTGGGCCTCCTTGTGGAGCCAATTTTCCGGCACGGGGTACTTGTTGGGGTCGAGCCGACGCACGATCTCCTCGATGCTCTTGTGCTTCTGGATGAGGTCCACGGCCCGCTTGGGCCCAATGCCCCGGATGCTCTCACAGTAGTCGCTGCCCAGCAGGATGCACAGATCCACAAACTGCTCCTGGTTCAGGCCCAGCTCCTGCAGGATCCGGCTGAGGTGGAACTCCTGGATGGGCAGCTTCTTGGCCTCGCTGGCAGTCAGATGCCGCATTAGGACAGGGCTGCCAAAGGTCAGGCAATCCATGTCCTCCGTGGCGGCAGCGTAGACCTTGCCAGCCTTCACCAGGGCAGCACAGCTGGCCTCGGCCTCGCTGGGTGCATCGAGGTAGGGGATGCCCATGAGGCTCAGTAGATGCTTGCACTCATCGTTGTGTTGCTTGGTGACCTTCACCAGCCGCTTTGTAAACTTTTCCACCTCCTCCTCAGCCCCAGCAGCCTGAGCCTGTTGCAGCTGCTTCTCTGCCTCAGCCCGCCGCTCGCCGCGTTTGGCCAGCTCACCTGACTTGAGCTGGGGTGGCTTGCCGTCAAAGACGTACACGGGCTTGATGCCATTCTCCATCATGCGGATGGTGCGGTAGAACATGCCCATCAGGTGGCTGGTGGTCTCACCCTCCTCGTTCTGCAGCACATCCCCACCCTGGCGAACAGCAATCAGGAACTGATAAATGCTCATGGAGGCATCGATGGCCACCTTGCGGCCAAAGTAGCTCTTGATGTCATTCTCCCGGATGGCACCAGGGGCCACATCAGCAATCAGTTTGGCCAGGCCTTGAATTCCCATAGCAACACAGAGGAGGGGCAGCTAAAAAAGAAAGGCCAGTAAAACAAGGAGGAAGTTAAAGGATGCAAAAGGACCAGGGGTTATAACTAGCACTATCTCACCAACTTCATGCCTTCAGCTAAACAAATTCAGCACAACAGAAAGAACACCACGTCAGCACTGCACAAGACGAAAAGATGAACAAGACAAAGTTCTCATTCTCAAGAAATGTACACTTAGTAAAGGAGTCCACTCAATTAATACTAAGGCTTCCTGAGCATCAGGAACTGAACTGGTGCTAAGGGAAATAAGACACTGCTGATGTCCTCGAGGGGCTTAAAGTTTTGTGGCTAAGGCAGCAATAGGGCTAGCCTGCAATCAGAGCTACAACAGATGTCTGCATCAAGGACCAGGCAAGTCCAGAGAAGAGTGCCTGGCCCAGCTTAAGGAGTCCAGGGATCATAATAGTACAACTGGGCCCTGAAGGACAGGCAAATACTGGCGAAACAAAGGAGGTGAGATGTGATAGATATGAGAGCAACTATGATACACGGCTGAATGTGTAAAGAGGTCAAATAAACACATCAGCATCTATCTTCTTGCCAATTCATGAGCAACACGTTCCTTCCTCTTTTGCACCTTTACACCAGTCATTGAACAGCCCCAGCTCATTCCTCCCGCTCACCTCCTCTTAGCAGCTGTGAGGGTTAGTTCTGTGTGTCAACTGGGCTAGGCTACAGTACCCAATTATTTCATCAAACACTAAACCAGGTGTTGCTGTGAAGGTATTTTGTAAATGTGGTTAACATTTATAATCAGTCGATTTTAAGTAAAAGAGATTATCCTCCATGATATGGGTGGGCCTCACGCAGTCACTTGAAAGGTCTTGAGAACAAACATGGAGGTTTCCTGAAGAAGAAATTCTGCCTCGAGACTACACCATCAACTCCTGAGTTTCCAGCCTGCGGGCCTGCCCTTCAATTTTCAAACTTGCCAGCCTCTACAATCAGCTGAGCCAATTCCTTAGGATAAATCTCTTTACATATATATATATCCATATCCTATATCCTCTTTGTTCTGTTTCTCTCGAGGACCCTGACGGATTGGGCAGGCTTGAAGGAGGACTGGCAAAAATAACACACCTGCATGGGAGTAATGTGGCTTTCTCACAGACTGCTCTAATCTCCCTTCAGAAGCCCGTCAGCACTTAAGAGTTTCCACCACTTCCATGATCATGATGTTACCAGCAGTTTTAAGACTCTCGTTTTGTATTTTATCTCTACCACTGAGTCTGAACCATGAATTCCCCGGCTCCTACTCCACCCCAGGCCCTGATCTAGCCATGCTCTAGTCACTCAGCCCAGGATGGCACTTCTGTGGTTCAGGCCCCTTACCAAATATCGCCTAGGGCAGTGTTTCCCAAACTTCAGGCAGGCCCGAATCACCTTCCTAATTTTTGCAACTTCCAACTAAAACTTGTACTTTCATTCCCTTAACATTTTCTTTAAATGGACACCATTTTTTAAAAACTCTGGTGAAAAGGAGAACTCATCTTAAGCAATCATATCTGTGTCATACCTGGGTTATACCTAAATATATAGCTATTAAAAAGGATTTTTGGGGTGCCACTTAAAGTCATCATGTACCCACTGGTGGAACGTGTCCAACACTAACAAATATTATACTAGGCCTTATGATGGTTCTGCCTCTTCCTTCACAGGGTTCTTTCTAAAGTATAAGCGATCCTGTTACATTCCTCTTTCTAATTAAGTCCAAACACCAGCATGGCATCAAGATCACCCAGTCTCTAGCTCCCAACCTACCCTCAGTCTGGGAACCCAAGAGAAAGGCTGGGATAAGACCCTTTCGCTCAGCTGTGCCCTCCTCCCGCCATCCTATAGCCCCTTCTAGACGGTCCATCGCATTTTAGTTCCCTTGTGAATGGCAGTGGCCTTGCATTTAGGCGCCACCATTCTCCATCGGTGTAACATCACTTAGTGTGGGACATTACTAAGGTAGTGAAGTTTGGTTTTCTCGTGTAGGAAATAAGATGATAAGCACGGTTGTCTTGCAGAATGACTGCCAGGCTTAACTGAGATAACAGACGAGAAACTCTGAACATACACGAAGGGCTCTGCAAACGTTCCCCCCGCAGAAGCCTCTCGATCCTGTCTCATGCCTCGAGCCGCCTGCTTTGCTAGCACGTGTCCAGAGCGGACAATGCCTTGTCAGCCCGTTATCCTCCCGCAGCATCCCAGAGAGATGGGCAGCAAAGGGGTCAAGATTAAAAAACATTTCTCAACCAGGGTCTTAAGTCAAAACACACAACGACCCTGTAAAGGGGTCGCTATAAAGGGGAAGCTATTATCCTCTCTCTACACACGAAGAAAGAGGCTCGAGGTTTCGCGACCGTCCCGCGGCGGGAAAGTGGCAGCCCGGCGCCCTCGCCTCGGCTCCGCGCGCCGCACACGGCCCTCCACGGCCCCCGGCGCAGAGCCGACCCCGCCGCCCTCGGAGGCGCTTCCCGTGGGGTCTCACCTGGCCTCTGGAGCGCGAGGCCTCGGCAGCGAGCGCTTGGTCCGGTGTCCCCCACGACAAGCCTCAGCCAGCACCTGTCTCAGCGCGACCGGCGGGTACCCTCTCGCTCAGCCGCCTTCCAAAGCCCGCGCTCCCGTCACGTGACCCGCCGCGGTGCACAGCCTCCTGGGAAGTGTAGTTCAGGCCCCGATCTCCTCAGCCAGCTTCTCTCACGGCCGACAGTCTCGCCAGGGTGAACGGACTCTTTCAGCGACCCTGCTCTACCCTTCTCCACCACTTGTCCCTACTCCATATCAGGCCCCCGTAGGTCCCCAGCTCCCTCTATACCCGAAACCACAGGACTACAAGTCCCACAATGCCAAGGGCGCGGCCGCACTTCCTCTTCCGGCCGAACAGGGCGCCTGCTCCCGCCGACGTGTTCTTCCGGTGGCAGAGCGGCGGATACCCTGAGCCCGGCAAAATGGTGAGAGGGCTGAGGGGAGTTCCCGACAGGGCTGTGGGGACCCGTCGGTGCCCGTCCCACGCCCCGTCTCTCTCGCAGAGACCTCAGACGCCCGAGCTCTCGAGAGCGGGAGGCTCCTGTATCCTCCGGCTTGGGCTGAGGGGCGGGGAGGGGAAGCATCCTGCCGTGGCCTCTTTAGGCTGAGGTTTTGATCTCGCGATTTTTAAGGGTGAGGGACTTGAGGTGCATTTTTAAGACTTTCGAGCTTTTGTCTCTGTTACCTGTGTTCAAGCTCTCTCTACCTGGCAAGTTCTTCCCCTTGCCGAACTCGTATTCATCCTACAAGGCCCTGGGCAAATGTCACCTTCTTGGTGAAGCACTTCCAAGTCTCTGGGGCACTTGGCCGCTCCCTCCTGGGAGCTCCCGCAGCCTCGGTACAGACCTCTCGCCACGTGTCACGGACCTCTTTGTTATCTGCCACGCCTCCTAGTGACCACCGTCTGACGTGCAGCCAGCCCTGGGATGATGTCTATTCATCTTTGTATTCCCAGTGCCAAACACAGGGCCTGCCATCGGAGGCTCCATAAATGGCAGCGATTGTCTGTCGTTTTCAGGGGGGGCATAAATGTGTACGGAACTGAATTGCAGTGTCTCTTAGAACAATAGGGTCAGTTTACTTCTCCCGAGTTGTTATGTTCTGGGTTTTAGAAGCGTTGGCCGGTGGGTGGACAATGGAAGTTAACATTTGTACCGAATTTGACGTTTGCAGCCCTCTTTCACTGGCATGATCTCATAATCTTCCCATAACTTTGGGAAGGAAACAAACACCTATTGATGAGCGCTTACTCTATGGCAGGCCCTGAGCTAGGTCCTTTGACGTTTGTCATCTTCCTTAAATCATACGTCAACCCTGGGAGACAGATATCATTCTAACTCCTTACTGAGGCTCATGTTATTCACTAGAGCCAGAATTTTGACTGATGTCTTCCGCGTGGAGATCCTGAGATTCCATAATCGTGTAGCGGGAAGACTATAGAATTAGCAGTTGAGATCTGGGTACTGGTCCTGGCTGCGTGAATTACAACAGGGATTCTTAGCTTGGGGTCTACAGATATGGGTCCATAAAGCTCTTAAAATTATAGGCCGACTTTTTTTTAATATGTGGCTTTTCCCAGGCAGAGTTCATGCGTTTCATCACGTTTTTTTCATAGCGGTGGGGGGCCTCAGGTGATGCTATGGACCACTGATGCATAGCTAATCAGTCACCTTCTGTGTTTCAGCCTCTGATTCTCAGCTGCCCTTCTTAGCAAAAGACAAAGGGCCCCCTTTGTGTAAGATGTAATTGTTGTCCTTCCCACACTGAATCACCTGATGTTGGTTCTGAAGGATTTCCGTACTTCCCAGGCTGAAACAGGCCTTTAGCAGGCACAAGCAGCCCGAGGCTCCTTGATGACCCCGTGGTCCCCCCAGGTTGAAGTCGTGGGATTCTTCGATGGCTCTGATCTCATGTCCTCCCCTAGGAGCTTGAGGCCATGAGCAGATACACCAGCCCAGTGAACCCGGCTGTCTTCCCCCATCTGACTGTGGTGCTGTTGGCCATTGGCATGTTCTTCACCGCCTGGTTCTTCGTGTATCCTTTTGCTGAGCAGCCCGTGGGCCAGAATTAGTGACGTGGGAAACCGAGGGAGAAACCACGCGGGGCACATGCACCCTGTCAGTTTTGTTCTGGCGTGAGGATGGGGGAGGGATGGAAGTCAAGGGAAGGCTCTGGATGTCCCAGGTCAGGTAGTGCCCATATCTTCCAAGTTCGGGTGAGCTCAGTTTGCTCTTCAGACTTCCAGGATAGTAAACAGAGGGCCTGGCTGCACTGGAGGTTGGGGATAGGGGACCTGAAGTTGAAAACTGGTATAAGGAGGGGTGCACTGAGGTGTCAGGAGATCTGAGGGCTAGTCCCAGCTCTGCCACTCATTAGCTGTGTGACCTGGGGCAAGTGACGTAACCTCTCTGGGTCTTATTTTCTTCATGGGTGGTGGAGGGGTGGTACGGAGCACCAGAGGCCCTTTGCCCAGACCTTTCTCCCAGAGGTGCACTGGCCAGGCTCCCTGCCCTGCGCAGTCCATCCCTTTTCTTCTCCTTAATCGCCCTGCCAGTTATGAGGTCACCTCCACCAAGTACACTCGGGATATCTACAAAGAGCTCCTCATCTCTCTGGTGGCCTCGCTCTTCATGGGTTTTGGAGTCCTCTTCTTGCTACTCTGGGTCGGCATCTACGTGTGAGCCCCCAAGGGTAAGAGCTGTGACAGGGTGGGACACTGGAGAAGCCACCAGGTCCTCAGGCCTGCACGACCCTTTGGGCAGTGGAGACAGACTCAGCAGAGTGGATGGGGACGCCAGGCACATGTGCCTCTTTCCCTGTCCTTAATGGGGATTTGAACTGAGCGTGACCTACCTTGTCCATTCAGGGGTCTCCACACTGCCCAGGGCCTCAGGTGGGCTTTGGCGTGTCCTGCGTAGGGCTTTGGGCACAGGCTTCCCGTGGTTACACAGCTGCAATCTTGCAAGTCACACCATTGTCTTAGAGAGACTCCTGGGGAGTGGGCTAGAAGCGGGTCAGGATCTGGGACTTAGAACTTCAGCAAGGAGTACCATCTTGGTTAGTCTCGGTGTTTTCAGTCATTGAAATAAATCTTGACTAAGTGATTTTTAAAAAACCAAAAAACCTTGCTGCAGATAATCCGTCAGACAAGTCACTGAGAATCGGCCCTGGTGGCCCAGCTTCAAAGGAGTGTGCCTGCCAGCCCTTGCCCCCGGAGCATAGGGGTTCAGTGAGAAAAGTGGGTCAAATGAGGGTCCTTGGTCTCATTTTTGATACCCCTCTCTTTCAGGTTCCAACCAGGCGGCTTCACTGAATCCCTGCTTTTGTAAATTAATTTTTTTACCATTGCTGGAAGTGTCCCACCTGCTGCTCACAATAAAGGCAGATGTGTGACAGTCCCTCTGGTGCCCATTCTGCGGCGTGGGGGTGGTGCTGGTGCTGGGTGCCAGTCCCACCCCTTCCCATTTCTCTTCTGCCTTTCAGTCGGTTCCTGCTCCTGGGAAGCCGTGCCCTCTACCTTTGAGGGGCGAGGCGGGTGTGGGAGGGCTGTCTTGTCCTTGGAGTTGAAGGCCTACCCTCGTCTGTTGTTCCTAGAGCAAACTTCTCCTGAAACCCGCACCAAGCAAGTCTGCCCCAGGCCAGTCCCCTCCTCTAAGTGTAGCCACCCTTCTCTGGGCTGGGGACCCTCAAGAGGCTCAGCTTGTCCCCAAGAAGGCTTTTCCCTAATGTGGCTACTTTGAACCCAAGTAAGGCAGCTGTAGGTCTGTGGGGTGTGGCTAGGCGAGGCAGTTGCTGAGTCATGTTCCCCAGCCTGCATGACGCTAAGAAGGATAACGGAGGGCAAAGCATCCCTCTGGCTCAGCGGCCCCAGAGCTTCCACTTGGTCCCGGCCCCACAGGCGACTCCATCTCCCACCAGAACAATCTCAAGAAGAGACGGGGAGGCAAGCTCAGATACAAAGCAGTATTTATACATTTATTTATATACGTATATTTACTTCAGAAGAAAAGGACAGTTCAGGGGACAGGAGGCAAGCAGGCCCGGGGCTGCTTCCCTCTGCCCACTCCAGAGTCAGAGTTGGTACGCGATAAATATGAGTCAAAGCTCAGGGACAGGAACTGGGAGTTAACTGGGAGGGAGGGGGCGCTCTATGCACACGCAGGCTTTTGCAGGGGAGGTAATGTGGGTGGGGACTGTGCATGGAGAGGCCCTCTGTACAGCTTGAAGCTTGGGGGAGATTAGCCCAGTGGCTACGGGAATAAATGCCAAAGGGGAGAGGGGGAGGGAGGGATGGCTGCTGGGCCCTGGGAGGGGATGGAGCCCAGACCCCTGCTCACTAGTGCCACCTAGGCTGCTGTCAGCCTCCAGCAGGTGGCCAACTTGCCTTCCCTGAAGCACTTTAACCTTATTGGGCTTAAGGCAACTTTGGTCCAAGGTTGACCCCCCTCGAGCAGCTTGGAGCCCCAGCTTGGCCCCAATCCTTGCACTGAGGACCCCCTCCCCAGGCGTGGAAACAGCCAGCTGCTAACCAGATTGGGGCTATACTGTGTCCACATGGGCTCCAGGGGGCAGTGGAGGGTCACTTTCCAGTTAAAGACTGAGGGGCTGCAGTCCAAGAACTTGCACCCTGACTGAGGGAGCCCAAGAATCCTATTACAAGGGGCGGGTCTCGGCAGTTTTAAGGCATTAGAGGGAGAGTTCCCCCAGGGGGAGGAGGGAGAACAGAGTAGTCCTAAGTAAGGCTCCACCCCTGCGTGGTGTGCGGAGCCATGTAATTCCTATGTCAGCTTGAGGGGGTGGGACCACGTTGGGGAGCGGACTGGGAGGCAGGGTACTCCTGCTGTCCCCTAAATTCCCCTGGTGTTTCCCCATCCTGAGAAGTGCTCTGAGATCTACGGCAGAGGGGGCCCACAGTTCACAGGCTGCTTCAAGATGCAGCTTCCCCACCACAAGGCCTCCCATTCAAAGCGGAGAATGGGAAGTAGGAGAGGGGCAAGGCCTGGTTCCCAACGAAGTGGCAGAGTATCACAGCAAGGACGGTCAGTCCCGGCCCCCTTCCTGAACCCTGCAGACATGGCTGAATGATTTCCACCCTCCTTCCGTGAGCCTGGATGTGGCCTCAATGCTCCAGGCACCCACTACGTGCCACTAACGTTGGCACTTGTGATGAGACTTCATAAGCCAGGCCCACTGCTTCGCTCCTGGGAGGAGTGGCAGAGATGGGGCCTCCTGCCAAGCACGGGTCCCTCCAGCTTCGCTGTCCGAGCCCAGCACGGGAGCCCCTGATTTGGGGAGACGAGGCCACCAGCAAACAAGTGTGGAGGGAGAGGCCAGGCATGGTGGTCAGGAGTGGGATGGTCTTGAGGCTCCGTGGGACGGATCAGAGCCAGGGCCCTGTCTGCAAGCATGCCCCCCAGGGCTCTGGCCCACCCTGGGCTTTCCATCTCCATCCTTCCACTCCTGCCCTTGGTTTAAGTGCATTTTAGTAATTCATTAACAACAGCCAAAGCTGTCTGCGTCCACCCACCAGCCAAGACCGGCCTACTGCCCTGTAGGGATTCCTGCTCCTCTGCTCAGAGGGAGTGATGGGTCACTGACACTACTGTGAGCTCTGGAAGCTCCAGGGGTCCAGGCCATGGGGCAACAACGCCATCTGGGGACTCACCGGGACCTTCCCTCCCCAGATACTCCAGGTTCAAGGGTCCAAGGCTTACCTGGCCCACTGGCCCCCATGGTTCAGCCAGGCACTAAGTGTACGTAAGGCACATGGTCAGTCTCCAGCCCATCCAAGGGCTGGCTTCAGCTGTCCTGGGAGCTCTTAGGAGCCAAGTTTACCCGGAAAGAAGAGACCTCCTGGGCCACACTTAAAGCTTATAAGTCCAAGTCCAGCGTAACAGGCAAACCCCAAACGTCCACCACCTAGCCACCCCCAGGGAGCAGCTTCGAGGATGAAGGCTGTCTGCCCTCTGCCGACTCATGGGTCCAGCCAAGTCTCTTAGGGCTCATCCAGGCCCCCCGCTGCTCTCAAAAGTGGGCAGGTCCTCTCCAAAAGCGGGTGGCTCCCAGTCTCAAAGGAGGGGCAGGGAGGGTGGGCTCTGGACAGTCACAGGCTTCCCCTTGCCTCCAGGGCACCTGAAGCCAGCCCTCCACCCACCATATCTGGACAGATGTGAATTGGTCCTGTCCTGGCCCCACAGGTCTCTCTCTGGCTTCCTCCATGGTGTGTGAGGGGCGACCAGCAGGAACAGCAACTCCAGTGTGAGGACTTCCAGTTTCACCAGTCTCGGGGAGGGCCAAGCCCGGCTCAGTCTCTCTGAGGGAGTGCCAGTGAACGGCAGAGAGATGGCGGGCAGCAGGCTCCAGTGTAACACCATTGCATCCAGTGTGGAAGGGGCGCCCAGGGACCCCCGGGCCCTGGTGTGGTGCTGCCTTGAGGAAGGCAGCTCAGTCACACAGGCGGTAGAAGTGGAAGTAGTAGTCTGTGGCTGGCCGGGCCAGAGCCTCCGCGCTGCAGTTGGCCTGACCCTGAGTGGAAGGGCAGCAGGAATGGGTGAGGCGGCTCTGGAGGTGCAGGGCAGGAGGCACTCCCCCTGCTCACATTGCCTGACACTGTCTCCCAAGTCCTTCCACGCGCTCTGCAAACCCCCCCACCCCTCCCCAAGCCCCACACTGAGATACAGGTATCTGGACCTCTGGGGACAGGTGGGGTGTCTGTGCTCACCAGCAGTGCCACGCGGAAGTGGTAGGTGAATTCACGGAAGGACAGGATAGTTACTGGCCACTGGTGGGAAGTGCCCTGGAGAGAGAAGGGAGAGGGGTCAGGACAGCCCCTGCCCCTATCCCAACCAGCATCCCTCGCGCCACAGCCATCACAGCCCTGGACTCTCAGCAAGGTTTTTGAAGGGTAAAAGCAGAGAGATCAGAGGGAGCAGGTTCTGCTTTGGGGAGCAATGGCAGGCACCCTCTATGCAGACTATGCCAAATACCTTCAAGTCCACAGCCGTGCCCCCTGGCCCCTGCCTCCCTTCCCTTGCACCCATTATGCTCCAGGCACATCCAGGTATTTCACTGACCCCATCCTCACCACACCCCAATAAGGTGATGCTGTTTCTAGATGAAGGAACTGAGTTGCTTGCCTAAAATCACCAGTGGACACGCAGCAGAGCTGGGATTCAAACCCAGGTCTGTCATGCTCGCCCTTGCCGGGTAGCGTGAGGCCTGGCCGCATGCAGCTGGCCCACCTCCTACCTGGCCCCTATACTCTGTGGGCTCAGGCCTCAGCTCCCCGTCTAAGGAGCATCCGGCCAGGCTCTCCCTCCACTCAGGTGCTGTCTTCTCTGCAAGGTCACAGGGCCTGGGCCCCTTTTGAGGCTCGCTCACTCCATCCTCTACTCAGGTTACTTTCTGCACATCTTTTCTCCCCAGGTAGAGAAGGCATTCTTGGAAGGCCAGGCCCATGTCTACCCCAGCTCTGCCTCCCCACAGCTTGGCCCAGCACTGGGCCTGGGACAGGGAGGCCCTGACAGATACTGGTTGAATAAACACATGAATGGATGAGAAGAAATTTCCTTCATTTGTGTTGAGAGTCACAACTTTGGGTCACATGGCCAGTGACAGGGACCCAGCCGTTTGGTTCCCGGAGCAGGAGCTAGCCCTCTACATGTAGCCCAAGGGCTCTTCCAAAATCATAGCTCGAACCATGCCACTTGCCCAGCCTGAGCCTGAGGGCGGGCTTCTTGTTGTCCCCGGACTCTCAGCCCTTGCACACACAGTTCCAGCCCTGCCAGCAGGCGGCGCCCTCCCTGGCTTCCAGATCTCTGCACATGCTGTTCTCCTGAGACACCGTCCTCTTCCTTCCCCAGCTGACCCCAAATCATCCTTCAGGTCTCGTGTTAGTTAAACATGACTTTTGTGGGTGGCTGTCCTGACCCTGAGACCAGACCAGGTTAGCTCTCCCTGCTGTGGGTGCCGAGGACACCCGCCCTGTCCCCACCACTGCACTCATTCCAGTTGGTCTTCATGGAGCTGTTTTCTTCCCCAGGCTCTGTCGGGACAGGGCCAAGGATGGGACAGAGCAGGGACAGGGCTGAGAAGATGCTCAGCAGCAAGGTGCACGCATGCCCCCCTCCCCAAGGCACAGAGGCCCAGGCCCTGAAGTGTCCCTTATGGAGCCGCCTTCACTCTGAGCCCTGGCTCCCTCCCCTCTCCCGTTTGGGGGCCCAGCTGTGCCAGGGCAGAGGAAGCTCTGGGGCCTAGCTGGCCCCTACCTGGGTGTCCTGGTGGGTGTGAAGGCTCTGCAGAAAGCCCCCCTCCTCACACGGCTCCTCCTTTGACATGAGGCGGCACAGCACGACGGACACGGGAGATGAGGAGCTGGGGGAAGGCCAGTCAGCAAGGAAGTGGGCTTCCGAGTTCCTCAGCGCCAGCCCCGCCCAGCCAGCCCTCCACTCCACCCGCCCTGCCCCACTGAAACAGCCACCACATCCCACAACCTGAGAAGGAGGCATAAGAGTCAGGGTCCTAACAGCTACCGTCCCTTCCCCACCTACCATCCCGCGTGGTCTTCACACCCCCGGGAGGCAGCAGCCCATTTTACAGGAGCGCTGAAGCCCAGAGATTGCCTGGGTCCCAGAGCCAGTGAAGGATGGGGCAGGCGATAAACTTAGCATCATCCCTCCCAGGCCCCCTTCGCCAAGTTGCCCAGGACCACCGCAGCCCTTGCTCCCTGGCGCTGGCACTCACTTCATCTGCAGGGTCAGGCTGAGGTGCAGCGGGGTGCTGCTGCTGATGGGGATGTGGTAGGTGAAGTTGCCAGGCCTGAAAGGGCAAAGCTGGCTCCTTAGCCCAAGGCCAGCCTGCTGAAGGCCCCCCCGTCGACTCCTCAGCCCCCAGTCTACACTGGAGCCCTTCGAGGCCCGAGAAAGGGGCTGCCCCGCCTTGGGGGGGAAGCTCCTCCCTGAGGGGAACAGGAGCTGGACATCTGTACTGCCTGAGCTCATGTCACCTGAGGGAACCTGTCCTTGGGGTGAAGGGAGGGAGCCAGGCCCACCTGCAGGCATTCCCTGGGGCGCAGTACAGGGAGGTGATGGGCATCGAATTCTCCAGCACCTGGATGGAGGTCAGGGAGGGCACTGGGTCTGCAAGGAGAGAGGCCGTTGGGGCAGGGAGCAGGGTGACAAGGCAGGACACAAATGAGAAGCAGCCAAGACTTTCCTTGCCAGACTGGGATCGGTCACTCCCACCTTAGGATGAATAAGTTCCAGGTTGTTCTTTCTAGACCCCCACAATGGCTGGGGTCACACCACCCTCTTCCCTAGCAGCCCAAGCACCAGCCGGTTCCCATGAGCCTGAGGTCTGCCTGCTTGACAGAACCAGAATGCCCAGGAGCAGGGATGGCTCTCCCATATCCCCTGCCAGGGCTGTAGAGGAGCCTGCCCCTCAGGCCTGTGTTCCCCATCGCACACATCTTTGCCCAGCTCTGGCTTCAGTGATGTCAACTTGGTAGCTTGAAATCAGCCACAGTGGGAGTATTCACACAGGCAAATCAGGGCTTCCCCGACCCCCACCCCGAGAGCCGACTGTTAAATACCAGCACACCACTGCGTGTGGCCCTCTCTGGACCAACCCGCCACAGACTGGCTGGCTGGGTAGGACTGAAGGGTGACGGGGGGGTGGGGGACACAAGGCTTTCTTGTTTATCTCAGTTCACCTACAGGCTTGCTGCTGCCTGACCATCCCCCCCCCCCCCAAGAGGGGGAAGCTGGGGCCACTACCACTGAGCATTTGCTAGACCTGGTCCATTTTCAGCTCCAAGAGACACTCAAGGACCCCAGCAGAACGCAGAACACCCCATGGACCCATGGACAGGTATCACATACAGACAAGATGGAAAGGGCCCTTCCCACTCCTCTTCTGGGTGAACTCTCACTGTCCTTCAGACACTTAATTCCAACGTCACCTTCCAGATCCTTCCTTGATCACCTCCCCACCCCAGCCTCGACAGAGTGCCCTCCCCAGGTGCCCAGCTGCCTGCACGTCCCCTCAGAGCCTCACACTCTCCTGCGTTTCGGTGTCTGTGAGCTCTTTGGGGGTGGGGCATGTCTGTCTCCATCACCCCCAGGGCCCTGTACAGAGCCAGCCACAGAGCAGAGGCCCAGGAAATGGCTGTCTGGTGAGCATGCACCCATGGGGTTTCCCTCATCACTTTGAACTTCAGACTCGGCAAGCCACAGTTTCAAAGCTTCTTTTTTTTTTTAAGCCACAAAACTCACCAAATGAAAGTTGATGAGGAGGCCCAGTACCTGGAGCATTGCCACCAGGCTGAAGGCTCTTGGCTCTTGGCCTCCCCTTCAACCTGCAGGGCAGCCCTCAGAGGGAGCCTGGTTTGAAAACCTCTGCAATAAAGCATTCTCTGGCTTTGTTAAAACCAAGGGTTTGAGGTTTGGAAAAATTGGGGGGACCCTGTACAACACCCTCCTTGCCCTGGCATGGTGACACAGAAGGAGGCAGGCCTGGAGTCAGGCCAACTTGGGATCAAATTCCAGCTCTGCCACGGACAGGTTGTACAACCCTGGGCAAGTCACTTTACCTAAGTCTCCATTTCCTCCTCTGAACCATGGGACAGTTCCTGTCTTGCAGGAGTGTCATGAGGAATCAATGAGGCGATCTATCTGAGGCTCCAGGCCTGAGTCCTGGTACTTAGTAATGCTCTGCAAACGTCTGCTGACTGACAGTTCTGCACCCAGGCCTTCACGTGACTGGGCTGAAATGGGCCCTGGCGAGGGAGCCTTGCTGGGCTGGGCTGAGAGGTGGGGCGGCAGAGCATGTACCTGGCTGGTCCCGGGCCTGAGTGGGCTGAACAGGGCTCAGGCCAGGCTGGGGGGCTCCTCGGCGGGCCCGGCCATGGAGACCGAGGCTGGGGCTGTTCTTGGCTTTGCCCTGCCCCCCAGGGAAGGGGACTGCAGGGCTAGCCACAGGCTCCAAGCTCTTTGAATGCTTGAAGTGGCCAATGCCATTGGCTGACAGGCCCCAGGACTTGGCTCTGATGTTGGTGACTGGCAGCAGGGCCATCTGGCTGGGGCCTGTGGAGAGAACCAGGGACAGGCTGAGAAGAGGGAACTGGCTGCCTCCTGCTCAGCTGTCTCTAGGACCCCTGCAGACTCTAGGTGACTCCCATATGCCTCTTGGTTCCCTCCCAGTCTTTCTGCAGAGCCTTATTCTGGGCTCCAGGAGACCCTCCCACCAGTGAGTCTTGGGGGCCTTTCTCTGGACTCACACAAACCACCTCCCAACCCAAGCCTGGCCCCAAGATAGCCATACCTGAGCGGTTGGTGGAGGGGCTGGGACTGGGGCTGAGACCGTGACTGGGGTTAGAGCTGGGGCCAAGACTAGGGGCAGGAGTAGGGCTGGGGGTGGACGAGGAGCAGCAGACGACCGGGCAGGGGCGGCTGAAGCACAGGTCCACAGTGCGTATGGCTGGACCCGGAGCTGAGCTGACCAGGCCGGCGGTAACTGAGGAAGGAGGCCAGAAGCTGTGTGAGCCAGAGGGGAGCAGCAGAGCCCCCCAGCCAGAAAACAGCCACCTCTCCCCCATCCCTTATCTCCAGACCCACCCCAGCTACGCACCCAGCAGCAAAGAGGGCTGTGTGCCTGGCAGCCCAGTGGTCACAGGGGACTGTCGGAGCTGAGTGGTCCCAAAGCTCTGGCTGGACCTGCTGGGGAAGGGTGGGCTGAGCTCAGAGGGGCTGGGAGAGCCGGAGCGGGGAGACCTGGGAGTCCCGGAGAAGCAGGAGGGGCAGGAGGAGGTGAACAGGGAAGGTGGAAAGGAGGCAGGAGCCAGAGGCAAGAGGGAGGGGGCTTGGTCCACACACGTACCATGGGCACAGGGCCTCGCTCCCCCCAGGGTGCTGGGGCCGGAGCAGGGCCAGAAGACAGGAAGTAGACACGGCAAAAGAGCTAAGGAGCAGCAGAGAGGAAAGGAGGGGACAGGCACCGGGGAGGAGAGAAGAGAAGACACAGTCAGAGATGGCCCAGGAGCTGCAGGTGACAGGGGGCAGAGCCCAAGTTCCCACCCTGGCCCTCCTTCCTCCCACCCTGTGTTAGCCTGGGCCCCCTGGATGCTACTGACTCAGGCCCAGCTACCCGGAGGAGCACTGAGTAGACCACAGAGAAATATCGGCTTCAGCAGGAACTGGGAAAAACAGCTTCCCCTCCTAGGGAGCCCTTCCCACCCACTTGCACCAGCCCCCAGCAGGCTGAGACCCTGAGGGGAAACCCCCTTGAGAGGACACAGCCTCCTTGGCTCCTCTGACCCTGGGCGGCCCACCGAAGCCCCGCTTGGCCTGGCAGCTTGGCCGCAGCCGGACCACCAGGGACATACCCATCAGTTTCTACCAGGTCCTCCTCAGTACGCAGGCTCAGCACGTACAGTGTGGACATGGACACCACGCTGGGAGCCACAGAAAAGGGCCACAGTTAGAGCTGGAGCCACCGTCCAGTGCCCTCTCTCTAGGGTAAGGCCTGTGGTCCTTGGGCCCAGGGGCTGGGCTCCCAGGGGTACACTGGTCTCCCCAGCCCTGAGGGACAAGACAGCACAAGGCAGCCCACCTCCTCCAGCAAGACCTCAGCCACTTGGTCTCCCAGTCACATCTTCCTCTTCCCCCAGGCCTGGGCCCGTGGGCAGCTCAACTCCCCCAGCCAGCACCCCCAGAGCCTAGAGGACAAGTCACCTGAAGGCCATGACCACCACCAGGGCAATGATGGTTCCCTGCAGGAAGCGCTGGCTGATGCAGGCCTGGTCTGGGACCACAGACGATGACTGAGGACCAGGAAGAAAAGGGGAAGAAGCAGACAAGGTCCAGACTTAGGGAGCCCATGGGTTCGTCTACTGTGGGCTCTGCTGGAGGTGGGGAAGCCAAGGTCTACTCATTCCCCCCGGGGGCAGAGGGTGAGAAAGAGAAACTGGAGGCTGGGAGGGCCAGAGGGTTGGGAAGAGAGGGGAAGCGCGTGGAGTCAGTGAGCCTGGAGAGATGCAAGCTGGAAGGAGACACTATGGGGGATGGAGAGGCCCCTGGTCTATTTGCCCTCCATTCCTGCCCACCCTCACCTTGCTGGCCACCTTGGGGGGCCTCTTCTTGTGGGGGACGCTGCCCGCCCGGCTGAACTGGCTCCCTGCATGGCTGCAGCAAGAGAGCCAGGGTAAGAGGTGCCTCTGGGAAAGGGGTCTTGCCCTCCCCCACCCCATGCCCCCACCTGAAGGCGCCTGAGCTGCCAGTGGACTTGAGACTATCAAGTCGCCGCAGTTTGGCCAGCTTGTGGCTCCAGCGCTCCAGCTCATCAATGCGCGTCTCCAGGTTGTCAGTCAGCTTGCACAGCTCCTTCACAGCACCCACGTTCTCCATGAAGATGCGCTCCTGCCACAGCCAATGGGCCAATGTTGAGGGCACAGTCAGCTCCTGGGAGACCCAGGCTACAGGCCCAGTGGGGAGCAGAAGAGGAGCCCCTCCAGGCCTCCCTATGCAGGCCAGCCTCAGCTCCCACCACTCTCTGTGGGCCCAAATAGCATCCCCACCTCTGCACCTTTGCCTGGGCCATCCAGCCTGCCTGAACAGCCCCCACCCTGCTCGTCGGAACTCTCCATCTCTCGGAGGCTCTGGCCTTCTGCCCTCCCCGCTCCAATGAACATGGTGTCTCAGACTTCAGCACTTTTATTCAGCAGAGGCCGAAACATACAACATGCTCTTCGGTGCCCAGCCTCACGCCAGGTAAGTTACAAACATCATCCTCACAATAAACCACATGTGTAAGCTTTGCAATAACCACAGGAGAATGTCTTGGCAGTTACTATTGTTTCCCTCCTTTTGCAGAGAAGGCAATGACCCTCAGCGAGGCTGCTCTTGCCCTTGACCACACAGCCATAGAGCGCAAGTCCCCAGCTTCCCGCGCTGAACGCCCTCCCCTTCCCTGGGGGGTGGGGAGGGGGCTCTGGAGGCATCATGAGAGAGAGTTGGGCTGCTCCTGCCTCTGCACTTCAGTGCCCCCGTCTCTATGGAGGAGGAGAATGCCCTCCAGCTGGCATCCCTCTGCCCCTTAGGTTCCCCCACCCTGCAGACCTTGTTCACCACCAGGAAGTTCTCTATAGTTTTCCCATTGGCAAAGACTACGTCTCCAGTGTCCTTCACGGCCTCAGGCAGGATCTCCTTCACCTCCTGGGCGATCACACCTGGGGAGGGACAAGTCTAATGTAAGGAGGGGGCAGGGATTGGAGAGGGCGAAGTTCTGAGGGCTAGAGATTTGGGTTCTAAGGAGCCTTGAAGCAAGGGGCTTCCACTTCCCACGAAGTGTTCACAGGGTTGTAGTTCCAGGGGGGTCAAGGTGTGGGGTTCTCGGGGCTGAAGGGAGAGGCGGATTCCTGGGAGTAAGGAATCCAGGGGGAACTCAGGGGAAGGAGGCAGGGATCCAGGAGGATGAAGGCAGGAATCATCTAGGGAGCCAAAGGGCGAGGATGCCAGGACCCCGATTCCAGGGCTTCCAACGTCAAGGGGCAAGGTACCCGGGTCCTGGGGAGGCGCGTTTTCCCGGGGGCTGAGGGGCGGGACTTCTAGAGGGCGGGATTCCCGGGGGCGGAGTTCCAGAAGTCAAGGGGAGAGGTTCCCGAGAGTAGGGTTTCCAGAAGACAGGGACACAGAATTGCCAGAGGACAGGGGCTGGGTTACCGAGGGCTGAGGTTACTGGGTTCCCGGACCCCAGCCCCATCCGCGCAGGCCGGTCCCTACCCGTCTCGGGCGCCGCGGTCGCCTCGATGCCAGCGCTGGCGGCAAACTCCGGCTTGTATCTGTAGTGCACCAGGCGCATGCGCGAGATCCTCTTCAGCTGCTCCATGGTGTCCACCTGTGCGGGAGCCAGGACCTAGACTGAACCCCTCCCTTCCCGGGCCCGTCGGGAGCGGGCCCCGGAGCCCTGCAGGGCGGCAGCCCCGAGGCTGCAGTGTGGAGAGGAGACCCTGCTACCTGGGTCCCCTGATGCAGAGATCGAGGGCCTGCCACCCCCTCCTCCTTCCCCTGCAGCCCCACCCCTCCATCTGGCCCCGCCCTTCCCACGAGCCCCGCCCACACAAGCAGCACCGCCCCTCGCAGCCCGCCCTTGCCACCAGCCCCTCCCCTCGCAGCTCGGCTCGCCCCGCCCCTCGCCCACAGCTCCGCCCCCACCTCCTGCACGTGCTCCTTCGCCCGCAGGTCTGAGGGGTGCATGAGCGAGCCCATGACCTTGACGTTGCCGTGCACGACCAGCGCCTCGTCTGGCCGGTCCGTGTTGATGCCCACACGGCCATGGTGGAAGACGGTGTCGGGCACTTGCGCCCGCTGCCACAGCACGTCGCTGTCACTCTCAAACTGGCCTGGATTGGAGGCCTAGTGCAAGTTGCGGTTGGATCAGTCCTGGGGGACGGGGGCCTGCAGCGCCCTGGGAAAGGGGGAAGCCCCGCAGCCATCCCTCCAGCTCCAGCCAGGGCTCCTCACCCCACCATGCCCAACTTAAACTGTCCCTCCATTGTGGCAACTCTCAGTCACTAGTGGGATCTCAGAAGGCTACCAGCTCTTGTCCACCTCCATGCTTTACTGTGAAGGAGACACTGCAGCCCGGAGAGGGTGGGAGCCTTGCCCAAGGCCGCACAGCCAGTGCACAACAGGATCAGCACTCCAGCTCCTGACTCCCCAGTACCCAAGTATTTCTCCTGGGTGCTGTCTCTCCCCGCTCTGAGGAGGACTCTCAACCCCCTGGGAGAAGGTGGCCCTCACCCGCACGATGATGCGCTCCGAGATCTGGGCAGCCAGCGTGTAGTTCTGGTTCTGTGCGTGGGCCTGGAGGGCCACCACCAGCATGAAGTACCTGGGGCACACAGGGCTCTTAGAGGCACCCAGGGTCCGGCCCCACCTGCCCCTGCCCCCCAGCCACACTTCCCGGGGAGAGGTACAGTGCACAAAACTGCCACTCAGTCATCTCCCACAGACTCCCCGCACCCCCAGGAAGTGGGCATTAACTCCTCATCCTACAGAGGAGGAATGTGAGTCTCCACCAGGGGGCAGAAATTCCCCAGGGCCCACAGCTAGGAAGCCACAGAGCGTTTCCTTAATCAGAAGCCAGGCTTCTGCTGTCCCGTCCTCAAGTCAGTTGAGGTCAGTTGAGGGCTCTGAGTCTCAGGTCCCTCATCTGTAACACGGGTCGGTCTGTGGGACTCTGTGCCACACAGGGTGGTATCTCCCTGCCCCTCCTCCTCAGAAACGGAGGGCCCCGGGGCAGGGTCTAGCCTGCTCACCTCTGGTCAGGGTTGGGCTTGCCCTTCTTGCGCATGTTGTTGGCGGTGGTCTCGCTGAAGTGCAACCGCCCCACGGTCACCTTCGTGACCTGCTCAGGGGGCAGATTGACCCTGCAGAGGAAGGGCGGGGTGCTCAGGGGGCAGGGAGGGGGGTATTGGAGAGGCAGGCCGCAGGGGGGGCGCCAGGTCAGGAGTGTGTGGCAGGTAGACATGGTGGGTGCCTGCGGGGCCCCCCTCAGCTCCCAAGCCAGCTGCAGGTACCACGTCCCACGGGGTCAGACACTCACGTGACGGGGTTGAAGGGGCGCTTGCTTCGGTCTGACTGGGACTGCTCGATGTTGATGGACTGGTTCAGGGCCTCCAGCTGGGGGAGGAGCACAGTCCAGTGGCACCTCAGGGCCCCCTGCTCCCCGCCTGGTCCTGCCGCCCTTCAGCCTCACTTGCCACAAACTCCGGTGCCTTCCCCGACATAGGTGCACACCCACATCGCTCCCCCCACCTCTGCAGGCATCCCCCCACGCACACACACTCCAGTCACCCTCACAGCCCCCACCTCCACATCCACACCCTCCCCCACCTCCAAGCACACGCCCCAAACCGGCCTCCATAAACACTTGCTCACACCCAAACCCATGCCCTCCCCAGACCCTGTCCCACACCCACGTCCCCTCAACCCCTCCACGAGCACTGGCCCCTCATGACACTGAAGGAGACACATGCGGCCGTGCCCCCTGGAAGCTCACGGTCTCAAAATCAACAGCCACTGTGGTTGTGCTGGGGGGGGTCACAGGGGAGGGGCCTCTAAGAGTAGAGATGGGCAAGTGTCCCCAAGGGCCAGGGACAGCAGCAGAGTGCACAGTGAAGGTTAAGGGGCAGTCAGCCAGCAGAGGAGGGAGGGCATGGGCGTTGGGAGGGCATCCCAGAGAAAGGGAGCCACCAGAGGAAAGACAGGGCCGTGTCTGGGGCCCAGCAAACGGCAGGGCTGGAGTGAAGGACTGGATCCCGAAGGCTTTTGGGGGCTCAGCTTAGAAGTTAGGGGGGCTCTACTGGGAGGGCACTGGGAGCCTTGGAAGAATGGCGAGTGTGGTGCCCACCGTGTCTCAGGTGGGACAGGAGTCAGGAGCCAGAGTGGAAGCTGCCTTAGGCATTCAGACACGGAGAGGGGATGGCCTGGTCCCAGGAGAGGCAGAGGAGAGGAGAGGAGGGGACCGTGTCGAGGGAATAGCAGGGCCCTGTGCATGGTGAGGCGAGGGCAAGAGGGCCCCCAGACTCACAGCCTGGGTAACTAGGGCCCTGGGGCCCTCTTCCCTGAGCGGGGAGCCCAGGGGGAGGGGTGAGCTCATGGGGGGTTTATCTTGGGATGTGGAGCTGAGGCAGCTGACAGAGGGGTCAGGAGAGAGGTCTCGGCTAGGGGCACAGACTTGGGGGGCCCAGGGTAGAGAAGGAAACAGGTAACATAACTGAGCAGAGGGCAGAGGAGCCTGACAATTAGGGGCAGGCACAGGGAGGAAAGGCAGGGTGGCAGGGCTTAGCCGGGGGAGCTTCGCCTTGGGGTCTTTCAATGCCCTCATGCCGTCCTGGCCCTCCTGCCCAGCCCTCCTTGCTGAGCCCCCAAACCTGCCTTCACTCCGTGCAACTTCAGGTAGAAGCAATCAAGGGGCTTGAGGCCTTCGGGCGTCTTGACGTACTTGGGCTCGCCCAGCATGCCGATGTACACCGTCACCTGGAAGTGGTTCTTCTTCTGGCACACGAAGGCATCATCGCCCACCGAAAAGTTGAAGCCCTTGTCGGCATCCACGCGGTAGGTGAGCATGGGCCTGGGGGCAGGGGAGGGCACTCACCCGGGGCCCCCCAAAGATGGCCCCGAATGTCGGTCCCTCCCACATGCCTGCGTTCCACAGCAATTTCCTAGCCGGTACCCCGGACGATCCTCAAACCACTCATGGGGCTGCCCCCACTCCTCAGAAATGGAAACTGAGTCCCCAGGAGGATTTACGATCAGGTCTGCCAACTCCTCAGCCGATATTCTTTCCTCTACATGCCTGGGCCCACCCCGCCCTGGTGATGGGGAGGCAGGGCAGGACCCTTGAGGCCCACCAGACAGGAGGGAACTCTCCTGGGGGAGATTGACGGCCCCTCACCACACTTGACTCCTTCCCAGAACACGGCCTGAAGCCCCCTCCCTCCCGGGAGATGGGGTGAGAGGGGATATGTCTGCAGAGCATCACTACTGCCTGACAGCTGGTTGCCGTGGCAACGGTGGAACCAGGCGCCGGCTCGGCACTGGCCCAGCCCCTGCCCACCAGCTTGCTCAAGCCCCCAAACATCCTCATTCTGACTCCTCCATCCATCAGGAGAGGGACACTCTAGACAACCTAGAAGCAGCCTCAGTTTACCCATCTGTTGCTGGGAAGGTGTTCCAAGCACTTTCCAGGACCCTTAGGGGACCTCCAGGTGGCAGGAAGGGGGGCAACTACTGGCCTGCCCTCATCCAGGTCCCCAGGCACCAGGAATGCTCCTGATGCCCAGGGCCTGCTGGAAGAAGCTAGGCAGGGAAAATGTTTCCCAACTTGTGGGGAGAGGCCTTTGGGCCTGGCTAACAACCACAGGAAGGCCCAGGGCTCACCACCTCTCCCTCTCGGGGCTCCACCCACCTGCCCGACCCAGGGGAACACCCAGGAAGCGCCTGGGCCACACTGGGGGCCTCAGCTGCCAGCTTCCCGGCCTTGGGGCCTGGGGTGGCAGGGCCAGCCCAAGAAGCATAGGAGTCAAAGTGGGGGTCCTCACCAGGCCATAGGGGCTAGGTCCCCAAAGACTCTCCCGCTGACCCTGGCAGGGCCCAAGGGACCTTCAGCCACCACAGCAGGTGGACCCCCCAGCCCTGAGGGCTTGTGGCTAAGAGTTCCACAGAGCCTGGGGCACCCAACTCCAGGAGGCCGGTCTCAGCCCTGAGAGCCCCCAGTCCAGGTACCCTGCCCAGGCCTGGCAAGGTCCAAGGTGAGTCGAGGGGAGCCACACTCTCACCCCGCACTGGCCTTCAGTGGGAGTCGGGGGAGTGGTCCCAGAGTGCTCCTGGCCTGAGCGGGGAAACTGGATCTGTGTGGGTGTTGAGGGAGAGGTAGGAATGCCCGGGCTGCCTCTGACCCAGTCCTCCCCCACTCCCTGGTCCCTCCTCCCCAGGGAGGGGGCTGGAAGGGCCCTGCTGACACTCAGCTTCCTGCTACCTTCCTGGAATGCCGAAGGAGGAGTGGAGGAGGTGGAGGGGAAGGAGGAGTCAGAAAACACTCATTCCCCCCTTCTCCCTGACCTGGCCCCCACCAGCCCCTCCCTGGCCCACACCACCTTCTTAAGAAGCCCTCAGGCTGGGCCAGGACTGAGGAACGCTGAGTGCCAAGCCTGGCTCTGCCCTGAGCCTGTCTGCTCTTCTGTACAACGGGACCATCTTGTACCCAGTGTGCTCCCAGGCCCTGCTCTGGGACCGTGACGCCACTGCCAGGGCTGGGGGGCCCCAGATGGGGTGGCCAGGAGGGGTGGAGAGTCGCACAGACCACTTACAGCTCTTTGTAGTTCGCGTCGTACAGTGTCGCCCACTTGTTCTGCTGATGCGGCTGCCACTTGATGGACTGGTAGTTGGGGTCCAGGTAGGAGCCACTGAGACTATCATTGTCCTGCAGGAGACCTGGAGGGAGGGAACGCCCATATGGGCCCCGGCCCCACACCCCACCTTGAAGGGTGGGCCCCCTGCGGGGTCGAGCAAGCCAGCCACGTACCTGGTGAGGGTGCACCTGGTGGGTGCCAAGGCGGCGTCTGGACCCGGGCGATGCTGAGGGGCAAGGAGCCGGGGCCGGGGGAGAGCGGGCCCTGGGGAGGCCAAGGTGGGGATGGGGCTCGAGTGGGGTGCGGGGGCAGGGCTGTCACGGTCCCAGGCTCCTGTTTGATCATTCCATTCAGCATCTGGGCGTTGAGGGTGTTGGGGGGTGATTCGGAGTGCTTCCTCTTCTTGGAGGGGTGTGTGGGGAGCCTAGGGGGACAGAGGAGTGAGCCATGGGGGGATGGCTCTCCCTGAGCCCCCTGCCCCCGGGCACTAACGCCCCTCCTCCCCTCTCCACCCTGTTTCAGCAGGATATGCCCAGCCAGAGGACACATCCTGCGGGAAGCCCCAGGCTCTGCCTCCTTGGAGCGCCCCCCATCACTCCATGTTGTCATTCTCTGTCTCTGTCACCCCTCTCTAGCCCCCCACCTGTGAAATCCAGGAGCCACACCTGACTTGTCTGTATCCCCATCACACCCAGCAATGGGCCTGGCAGCCAGAGTGCTCAGAATCATTTGCGGAATGAATGAGTTGGGCCCCTTCCCTGTGGTGTCACTCTCAGTGTCACCCTTTATAGGCTTGGAAAGGGAGTTTTGGGAGGGGGTTGAAGATTTTGGGGGCTGCACGGCACCCCTTCCCCTTCTGATTTACAAAAAGTTTGGCAGTGGGATCTTTCCTTGAACTAAATCTTTCATGAAATCTCAACACGTAAAACAGAGAAAAAGACAGTTCTGCAGGTTGGTGTCCGAGCCGGGAGCTGGGATCTACTCCTAGAACCTCCTCAGGAAGCTGAGGACTCCACAAGATGGATTCACTAGGTCTGAGTAAGGGGACAGCCCCAGTTCAAGTCCCAGCTCTGCCCCTTCCTGGTTCTGATACCTGGGTGAGCATCTCCCCCTCTTGGAGCCTCAGTTTACCTATCTGGACAATGGGGGTGGCTTAGCCATTGCTGTAAGTCCCCAACACACTGCTGGGCACATACAGATGCACGTGCTGACCCCCATCTCCGGGGGTCAGGGCCTTCTGTCCTTCCTGGGTTCATCCTTGTCCCTACCTCCATCTCTGCCCCACTTGCTGCTGCCCTGACCCCACCCGCCACCCTGTCTGTCCAGTCCTAGGGGCAGCTATCTGCCCACGTCTTACTCAGCTCCATGTTGCTGCAGCAGCTGGTGCAGCATCTGGGACTGCTGGGTGTGATGGAGGTCGGTGGGCACCAGTCCCTGCCCCATGGCGGCATAGGGGGGCATCGGGGGCTCGGCCTTCATGTACAGGTCCCGCTGCAGGATAGGGTAGTGAGGTGGGGGCGGCGGGGGCGGTGGGGGGCCTGGCAGGTGGGCTGGAGGTGGGGGCGGGTGCTCCAGGCGGGAGGGCACTCCCACGTGGCACAGGGTCTCAGGGGTTATAGTGCGCAGGAGATGGGGGTCTGCGGGAGAGAAGGGAGTGGGCATCAGAGACCTACCTCACTCGAGGTGGTGGTCCCAGCTCTCCCCTGGGCAGAGCCTCCTGATTCCCACCCCATCCTGGGCTGAGCCTGGGGGCTGCCCTCCCTCCGACCTCATGTGGGAGGAGGGATGGGCAGCCTAAAGACTGGCCACTAGAGGCAAGACCCTGTCCAGGGGATGGGCAGCCTTTCGCCCCATCCTAGCCAGCTCCTTGCCGGGGCCGGGCCTGGCCCAGCTCCCTTATCCCAAAGTTCTCCTCCAGCTCCTCTCCAGCCTGGTCCTCCTCTGGGCCTCAGGAGGAAGTCTCCAGAGACCCCCAGCACAGTCCTGTGGCAGCCCTCCTCCCTCTGGCAGCCCCTCTACGGGGCTCCCAGGGGCCAGCCCCCCAGCCCGAGGGGGGAGGCCCGCTCCCTTTGTTCCCCAGGAGGCATTCCAGAGATGTTTTTGGTAAGATAAACAGAACTCTTGACCCCTCTCTGGGCTGTGGGGAGACAGCTGCCTGTGAGCCTTCTACTCGTGGCCACCTGGGGGCTGCTGCACCCCTGAGCACCCCCCGAGGCGACGTGGGCCCAGCCGGCGGCGAGGCCCGCGCTCAGGCTGCACCCCGGGCCTCCCCCAGCCGTCCACTTACCGCCGAAGGGCGCGTCCATGATGGCGCAGGCGGGCAGGCGGGTGGCATCACCGGCAGGGACACTTGCTCAGAGGCAGGGCCAGGCTCCCCACCCGCCCGTGGGGAAACAATAGCCAGGGCCACAGAGTATTTGACCAGCGATAATCTGGGCTGTTGGGCGGCCGCTGGCCCCCTCCCTCCCTCGCGCCCTCCCTCCCCGATAAGGCCGCCCCAACCACTTGCCCAAACCCCAGAGGGGGAGGGCGGTGCCCGCCGGACTCACCATTCACCTGCTGGGGGGAGTAGGCCTCGGAGCCCGAGTCTGGGGGAGAGTCTGGCAGCGTGCTGCGGGAGCAGGAGGAAGGGGCCATTGGATGGGCAGCTGAGCCCATGCCTTCAAGCCAGACAGCTCCTCTGCGGGGCAGGCTCCCAGGGACCCCAGAGGCCAGTGGCATCACGGTCTCCTCACACCCACCCTTAGGGGCATTTCTCTGCACCAGCCACCATGGGGGGCCTGGCAGGACCCGGGGCTGAGTTGTGGGTGGGGGACTGTGGGCTCCTGCCCAATATCCCTTCAGACCGACCTACTGGGCTTCTGGGGGCCAGTAACCAGTGTCCCTGAGGATGGCACAGGGGTTCAAGGACACCCTCCCCAGACTGAGGGGCCAGGTCTGCTCCCCTCTTCCTGCACCCACTTCCTGGAATCACGGGGCCCTGGGGGCTGGGCCTGGGGAGTTTCAGCGGGGCGCCGGGGGGCTGCCCCACCATGGGCAGGTGTGGGCTGGGCAGGGAGCCAGCTCCACCGGGCCTGGGTTTATTTTTTTCTTGCAGTTTTTGTTTTATCAGTGGTTCAGGGAAACAAAAAAAAACTAAACCCTGAGAGGTCAACACGTCCTGCATGAACCCTGCATTCGCCCAGGGATGTGGAGGCTGCGGCCATGTGGGGGTCTGGCTCTCTGGCCATCCTGGTCCCTGCATCTGGAGAGACTGCCCACTGTCATGCCCAGGCAGCTGCCAGAGGCGGCCGAGCTGTCATGGACACAGCTCTGGGCTGACTCCAGAGTCCCAGGGCTCCCCTGGACAAGCTACCCACCCAACCCTGCCAGCGGTGTAAGGATGACAGAAGAAAGTGATGGGGACTCAGTCCTTGCCACGGCCCTCAAGGCCTGGCGGGCTGACGGGGCGTCCCCAGCTCGGCGTCCACCACCTGCTCCCTGCACTTCTCTGACAGTGGCCTTGGGTTCCTCTACTGTGTCAAGGTCTTCCACACCCTCCAGTCTCTGCAATCGAACGCCAGAGTCCACAGGCCTAGGGGTCTTTCCTTACAACCCCTCGTGGTGCTCATCAGTCCTCGATGTGGGGATTGATTGATTAATACCTCACCCCCCAACTAGACCGCGGGATACACTGCCCGGGGCATGGGGACGTCTCCTTTACCATCTAGCACAGGGCCTGGCAGGGGTGCAGGCAGAGAGAGGCTCCAGGTCCCTCCCTGGAGGGGGCCCAGCCATGGCATCTCCGTGTGGTTCTGATAGGCCCTTTCTCTCTCTCAATCCTGCTGTGAGGGGCGGCCAAGCTTTCCTCGCAGGCCGCCTGGTTTTGGGGTCCCCCAGGAGCTGGTTACTGGGGCAGGTAGGTGAGCTCGTACACACAGAGGGAGGTGGTGGCAGTGGGCACCCAGCAGGCGCTTATTACATGCTCATCCTCTCCCCTCTGCCCCCGCCCTTCGGGTCTTAGGGACAGCCTCTTGGTCTCCAGTGGATGCCTGCCTTGTGCAACAAAGTCTGCCCCCTGGCACCCCAGCTCCCCTCCGCCGCCCTCCCCCTGGAAGCCAGGAAACAGCCATCGTCCCCCCAGCCCTTCCTCATGTCTTCCTCCCTTATTTCCAGAGTCACCTGGACGGGGGAGCCTTTGGGGCAGAGGCCCCGACCCACGTCATGGGTTACCGAGCCAGAAGGCTGGGAAATGGTGGAGCCGCAGAGGCAGCCAGGCCGTCTGACCAGTGTCACCCTCCCAGCACTCATCATTCTTCTGCCCGGAGACAGAGCCCCCTGCCCCCTGCCCCAGGCTGGGGAGCCCAGAACTTTCTCCAAGCCCCTGTGCACAGCCCAGCAGACCCACATTCCCTGCCTCTCCCCACGTGCATGTGTTCATAGGCTGCCCTAGAGTCTGCTGGGCTGGTGGCCTCCTGGAACCTTTGCTCCCAGCCAGGCCCAGGCTGAGCCCTTGGGTCAGGCCACTGGTGTGGGCCCCTCAGAGGGATGGGGGAAGGACCTGGGAGGTTGGCTCAGGGAGGGGGACCTTCAGGTACCACATCTGTGCCATCGGCCAACTCCCTGTGGCCGCCATAAACAGCAGCTGGCTACACGAGTGAGTGGATGGGGCTGGCGTGGCGAGGGGAATGTGTGTGCCCTGCGTGTGTGCACGCGTGTGTAGATGGTCCCGTGAATGTAAGCAGTCACGCCTCCAGCCTCACCCCCTCCCATCCACTCTCCACACAGCCCTCAGAGATTTTTTCCAGCACTTCCATCAACCCTCATCACTCCCCTGCCCAGAACCCACCATGGCTGCCCAGTGCCTCAGAACAAAGCCGTGAGTCCCTCCTCAGCCTGGCCCTTGTCCTGCCCCGCCTCTTACCGACCCACGGGGCAGCCCGCTCACCACTGCCAAGCCCTCGGTCACTGGCCCCACACTGGCCCCTGGGCCCCTGCATCCTTACCCCCCACTCTCTGCCCTCACTCACCCTGGGGCATAGGGAGCCTTGGGCTCTGCCTTGATGGGGGGCCCGGAGCCCCCCAGGAAGGGCTTGGGAGCGGCGCCCATGCCGTTGTTGTTGTTGCAGTTGAGCGGGGCACTGTAGCTTGGGGGTGGGAGGGGGCCATGGCGCCCCGGGGAGGGTCCACCCCCAGGGGGGCTCAGGTGGTGGACCCCGCTGGAGCTGGGGATCGCTGGCTGCCCGTGGGGGTAGGAGGCGGCACTGGCTGGAGCAGAGATGTCAGGGAAGCAGCTGCAGAGAAGGAAGGAAGCTCAGCACCAGCCAGGTCCCCAGGCCCCACCCGCAGGGCAGCGCGGGGATGACAGAGGGGTCAGCGCTGGGAAAGGATGAGGAGCAGCTTTCAGAGGTGGGGCCGTGTCACGCCTGCCAGGTGAAAGGTGGAAGCCGGAGGGGCCGGGGGTGGGGCCGAGGCTGTCACGGGGCCACTCACAGGTCGGAGGCATCCTCCTTGCTGATGTACTCCTCCAGGATGCTGGTGTCGATGTTGGAGGGCTCCAGGGCGCCGTTGATGTCGTGGCCTGCAGGGGAGGCACAGATGTGAGCTAGGGGAGGGGTCCAGCTCCCTGAGACCCTTAGGCTTCTGGACCGAGCCCTCCAACTCTCCCAGGCTGAGCCCTCCAAAACCTATGCCCCTAGGCTCCTCCCCATCTGTGTATCCATGTGCCGGGAGAGGCCCTCCTCGTCCACCACCTGACACCCCTCCAGGAGGCACTGATGATGCCTCCCCCAGCCCACAAGGCCACCTGGAGTCTCCAAGGAGTGGAGGGGCCCAGAGCACAGATCTGGGATAGACAAGTCACGTTGTGCCTCTCCGTGCCCCTTTCTAGCTTCACGACTGAGCAAGTCCCTTCCTGTTGTCTGTAAAATGGGGTAATTGTCCCCCTGTCTTATGGGATGCTGTGAAGAGCAAAGGAGGTGCATTATTGGGTCAAGTGGCCAGGGGATGCCCACCACCCTCGAGGACACAGAACTAGACTCGATGACTGTGTCTTGCCCTGTCCTCCAGCAGCCACTTCCAGGTGGCCCAGCTGGTGGGTCCCCAAGAGCACGAGGCCTGGCTGGGCTGGGCCATACATCCTGAGGGCCCAGGAGGCTGGCGGAGCCTCCAGCACCCCAGGCTCCTGCTGCAGATGGAAAGGGGTGGGGATCGGAACCAGGCATGCCCAGCCCAGCCCACCCTCACTGCATACGCCCATCACCCCCGTAACAGGGCCTAGGGTGCTTAGCCTGGGTTTTCCAGAGGAGGAACAGAGGCCCAGAGAGGTAAGGGCTTGCCCTGGCCTCGCAGCAGGAAGGATGGAGGCCTGAGCCCTGCTCCTCCGCCAGGCCTGCCCGCCCTCTCCTGGGCCCTCCCTGCTGGCCCCGGCCGCAAGAAGGGGAGGGACTCGCAGAAAAGGCGGCCCAGGGCTCTCAGGCATCAGCAAGGGAGGAGAGGGGGAGGCGCTGGCCTCTCTCCTCCCGGGGTCACCTTGCGGGGGGAGCCAGAGGGCGGGATGATAAGGGGGCTGACGTGGGAGATGCGTCAACCCTGATAATGGAGGACGGCCCCACCCACACTGCTGACCTGGGCTGGCCAGCCCCACTGAGGCAGGAGGTACCCCTCCCACTGGGCCCCGGAGCCTTGAGTCTGGGGTCGGCACCTCATGCCCCCTCCCCTGGTGAGCCCTGGGAACAGAGCTCAGACAGGTCCAGGAACAAATCCTGGCCCGCCTCCTCCCCGTTGTGTGACCTTGGGAAGGTCACACACCCTCTCTGAGCCTCAGTCTCCTCATTAGTAAAATGGGGACACGAACAGCTAACACGTTACAGGGGTGATTTGAGAATGAAATAGACTAAGGTATGTAAGGTGCCCAGCAGAGAGTGCTAAGCAGATGGAGTGGCTGTCCTCACTTCCCAGTCCCCAGCGCCCTGGGGTCCCCAGGACCCCCCAGCCCAGGCCCCTCCCTGGCCCTGGCCGGCATTTCAAGAATGCTGAGCCCCGCTTAGGTGATTAATGAGTGGCTAAGCCCTCCTAGGAGTCACGCGCTGCTTGGGACAGGCCCTCCTGCGGGCCCCCACCCCCGGCTCACCCAGCCAGGAACAAGGGACACCCACCGAGCACCGCTGATGGCCGGCTAGGGCCCTGGGTGGCCAGAGCAAGAAGAGCTTCTGGAGCCGGGAATGACCAGTCTGCCTGCCGAGGTTCTGGGGCTCCTGTCTACCTTCTGGCCCCCACCCCATCCTTCCCTGTTTACGACAGGTCTCCTTTGTTGAGCGCCTACTGTGTGCCAGGCACTTCTGGAGCCAAGTACATTGATAATCATATTACATGCTGGGTACCCCGTAGGCTCTTCACGTGCAGTGTGACACTTAAACTCCCAACCTGCAATGGGGACCACGATGACAGGACAAGGATGGTGACAGCGGCTCCTGCTGACAGCACCCAACAGGACCCAGCACTATGCTGACTGCTTTCCAGGTTTACCTCCCAGTCACCCCTGCAGACTTGGTGTTATTAGCATCAGCCCCTTCGTTCAGAGAGGTCAAGTCTCTTGCCCAAGGCAACACAGCAATGAGGATTCAAACCAGGGCCCAGGGACCTGACTCCAAGGGGGAAGGTATGGCTGGTGGTCGCTGAGACTTCTGGGCCTTCCTGGGCTGCCCCACCTGATGGGCTGGGGGGGTGGTTCCCAAGGCAGGATGGAGCCCAGGCGACGGGGAGGGAGGGCATACTGGAGCGTCACCCCACCCTTGCCCCTGAAGCTGCAGGTTTTTGAGCCTGAACTTGGAATCTACAGTGAAGGATGAGGTGACGGAGTCACGGTGTTGCTATTTATAACAGGCCAGGCCCCCTCCTCCCCCTCCTTCCCTCGGCCAGGAGCGCTCCTACCTAATCACCCCTAATCCTCCTGCCCACCTCCCCCGGGACAGGGGGGCCTCAGGCAGAGGCATCCTGGGAGACCCTAACGAGAACCAGATGTGGTTAGCGGGAGGGGAGACCCTCCCGTGCCAGGGGCCGGGCGGACGGAGGACGGAGGAGGGAGGAGGCAGCCCCTGGGGAAGGGTGGGGGGTGGGCCGCGGGGTGGGGGTTGCGGGGCTGGTGGGTCTCCTGAGGAACGCTGACTGAGCCCACCTCTTCTCCTTCTCTGGGAGCCCTGGAGGCCGGCTTGGTCTTCTCCCCACACTGCCCTGCCCAAAGGGTCCAGCTGCCAGGCAGATGCCCCCAGCCCGCCCCCTAAACCACCCTGGACATTTCTAACCGAACATTCTGGGAGGACAGGGTGCGAGTGGGGGTCTGCTGGAGCCCAGGGGCTCCTGAGGCTGGGACAGAGCCCCCAGGAACCCAGGAGGAAGGCAGCGTTGGGGTCCCCCCTCCTGCACTGCTCCCAAAAGAGCCCTGGAACATCCCTGAGCCAACAACAGACACCTGCCAGGCAGGAAGTGGGAGGCTGCCCAAGGTCCCACAGCCAGAAAGTGGCACCACCAGGTCCCTGCCCTCCCCCTCCTCAAACCCTTCAACCCCTTCCCACTGCTCAGGATCACCAGAGCCCACCAGAGTCCAAGGCCTGGCACGAGCAGCCCCCTGCCTGCCCCACAGCCTGCCTCCTGGCAACTCTCCATGGTCTATCCCCTGCCTCATTCCATCCTTGGACAAACATCCCCCTTGCACCTCAGGGCCTTTGCACACGCTGTTCCCTCTGCCCAACAAAGCCCATTCGTATTCAGTCTTTAGGTTTTGGCTTAAATGTAAGTTCCTCCCAGAGGCCATATCTGACTGTCCCATCTCTTGAGTGGCAGCCTCCTTTCTACTTTCTCATCAGGCTCTTTTCTCTCCTGCTTAGCACAGACCTTACAGACGGGTGGAGGGTCTGTCCACCGCCTTCCCACTGTCCACAGCTCCCACCACACCACACACTTCATACGGCTCCTATTTAATTCTCCTAATAATCCTACCTACGGGGTAGGGTCTCCATTGTACAGATGAGGAAACTGAGGCTCAGAAAGGATAAGCACCGTGCCCGCTGCTTACAGGTGTGGGAACCGGGCTGTGAGCCCCGCCCTGTCCTGACTCCCTGGGATCTAAGCATCTAAGCATACAGTAGGCACACAATAAATGTCCACGGAAAGAATGAGCAGGGTGGCAAGCGGGACCCTGGCGCCAGGCGTGCCAGGATCCAGGGACCTGGGCCGGGCCATACTGGGGTCAGGGTCCAGGCTAGACAGGGCCCCTCCAGGCGCCCCCGGCCCGGCTGAGCTCTGTGCCCCAGCTGCTCCCATTAATTAGGCTCTTTATTACCTGCTTCTAACAGGAGCCAGGCCGCTGGGGTAGGGGCTGTGGGAAGGAAGCCCCCTCCTCTCCTCTCTCCTCCTCCCTTTAAGGCCACCCAGCTGGGCAGAAGACGGATGCAGGGGACAGAAACCAGGTGCAGGATGAGGGCGGGTGGGGGCCCAGGTGGTCCTCCACCCTGGACACCCGCCCTCCCTCCTCGTGCTCATCACCCCCCCCAACCAGCTGTGGCCACTGGCTGAGTCTCGGCCATTGTCCTGGGGAACGGGGGAGGGTGGGGACCCGGCACAGTGGGAGGCTTGTGCCCTGCCCACACCCTCCCCCCCGCCCGTCAATGGGGCACTTGTCAATTCATGCCCCAAACATGGCGGAAATCCCGTCAGCCACGTGGCTGCGGGCAGGGCAGGCCAGGGCCTAAGGATGCTGGCCAGGCCTAGCTGGTCTGAAGCCGGGGCTGACGGCCCCAGCCTGTCCCCCCGCTGCCCTGAGGGTCCACCCCAGGTACCTGAATCGGAGGGCTCAAGGAGGCCTGGCCACTCACGTGGGCCCCCTTCACAGCTGTGTGACCCTCAGCAAGCGCCCTGACCTCCCTGGGCCTCGGCCGTCCTCTCTTGCGAGCGGAGCAGGGAACCCTGCGTGGCCGGGTGGTCGTGAGCCTCCAAGGAGATGGTGGGAAGCCCCGACCCCAGGAGGCCATTCCTCCATCGACGTGAATTGCTCTGTGTCCATCTCTCTCTCAGGACTCCATCCGCTTCCCGCCCAGGCCGGACCGCTCCTCCCCACGCCTCACCACCTGACTGCCTATCTGCTCCAGGGAGCCTCCCACCTTCTTCTGGGTCCCTCTGAGGCATGACCAGGACCGTGCTGCTATTCTGGCACTTACACGGCACAAGCCAGCCTCCAGGCCTTGGCTCTAGCCATCCCCCACAGTGGGTAAGCCTTCTGTGACTGCCTCCCTGATCAGGCAACCCCTCCTCAATCCCCCCCACGACCCCTTCCCCCGTCACAGAGGGCCCCCAGTGCCGAGCTAATTGACATGCTCCAAACTAGTTCACACTGGGACGGGGCACAGTGGGCCCTCACCTCCTTTCTTCTGGACTTTCTATCTTTATTAATATGACCTATGGTTAACAGGTAACCGCTAGCTGTCCCTGCTTCAGCCTTCCACTTGCGACCAGAGTCTTCTCACTCAAAATGCCTTCAGGTCAGATGCTTGATTTTGCAAGCTATCCTTTGCCTCTCTGCATCAAATCTCCAGTTAGCTGGGGGCTGAATGACAAGGATGTGGCTTTTGCGTCATTGCCATCAGGTCCTTAAATAAATCTGGGCCACAGTTGTCTTTGCTCCCTCTCAACTTCTGGCCAAAAATGCAGAAGAGCCCCTCCACCCTGCCTACAGAGACCCATCTCCTCCAGGGGACCCGGAATCTTTAGCCACTCCTGGGCTATAGCTAAGTCCCCCCCTAGTCCCCACAGGGCTGCCACCCTGTCCTCAGGTCGACAGGAGGTGGAACTTACAGCCCCAAGATGGTCCCACGCCGGGTCCAACAGAACTGAGCCCAGAAGCTACAGCCTGTTCTTAAAGAAGCCACGTTGGTCCCCAAGGATCTCTGCTTTGCTCTGGGGACCCCCCAGCCCTACTCCACGGGGCCGAGGTGGCTCCCATCCGATGCCCCCGGCCCTCTCCCGCAGGGACCAGGGCAGGCCAGCTGGGGAAGTGTCCTCCCCACGGGGGCAGAGTAGACAGCCCGCTGCTTGGGGTGGGGTATCGCACCCACGCCCACCTGCGCTCACATACCGCACGGCCCACACGGATGTGCGCACCCCAGGGCACATTCCCAGGCGCATATCCACTGACACGCGGGTGATCCTGTCCGTACGAACACACACATCTACGCAGTGGCACCTGACATACACGTGTGCACACCAGCATGCTCCACGTGTGCTCCCTCCCCCCCCCACTTCATTCATTCAAACAGTTATCTATCGAGCATCTGCTCTGTGTCGGGCACGACACTGGGCTCCGGAGACACAGCCGTAAACAACACGGACAAGAGCTCCTGCCACATGCAGCTGACATTCTGGAGGCAGAGTCAGATGACAGGATGGATCGGCAAAATCCATAGCATTTTAAAAGGAGACAGATATGGACAAAATAAGGCAGAGAAGGGGGTTGGGGTGCCAGGAGAGCCGGGCTGAGTTGCCATTTTAAATAGGATAGTCAGGGAGGGCCTCCCTGAGCCAAGATAAGAAGGAGGTGAGCCACATGGATATCTGGGAAGAGCATTCCAGGCAGTGCAAAGGCCCTGAGGCACCAGCATGCTTGCGCATGTTCACATCTCTGACACCTCCCAGACTGGTACACTAGTGCACACAAATGCTCGCTGACCCCATGGTAGGCCCAGCCCGACACACCTCCCCATCAGCTCTAGATGGGGCCAGATCCAAATGAACGAACTCGGTGTCGTAGACCCCCAACCACCCCACCAAAGGCAGCCCCTCCAAGCTGGCAGAGCAGGGGATGGGGACCCCTCTCCTCCCACTCCGCCAGGCTACCAAAGACCCCAAAGGGAGAACCGTGGAGGGCGAAGAAAGCACAGGGGACTGAGATGATGAAGAAGGCAGTGAGGGGACACCCCCAGGGAGGGAGGGTCCCCAAACTCAGAGAGACAGAGGGTATGGGTGTGCATTACGGGGGCTGGAGGGATGTAGGCCAGACGGAGGGAGAACTTTCCAGTGCTGGGGCTTAGAGACAGAGGGAAGACAGGATGCCCTGGGACCCCTAGTCCACAGTCCAGGTCAGGGGGGCTCTGGACCCAACTGCCCCCCATCCAGGGTTTCGCCCTTCCTTCCCCTCCCCCTCCAGGCCTCGGCCCTCTTGGGGTCTTACTGCTTCCACCCCACAACCTTGACCATTGGAGTGAGGGCCCTGAGGCCCAGAGAGGTCAAGGGGCTGAACGGCAGGCACCTGGCACAGCCATTAGCAGTGGATGGGGTCCCTCGGCACGCAAGGAGGAGGAGAGGCCCCCTCCTGGCCCCACTCCAGGCTGGCACCCAACTGCGACAGGCTGCAGCCAGGAGACCCAGGATCCCGTCCCAGCTCCGCTGTGGTCGCCCTGAGTGGGCCTGACACGTCCCCTTCCTCTCCTGCCTGCCTCAGCATCCCCCTCTCAGAAGCAAGGGGACACCACCTACGCTTCTGTGGAACACCAGGACGCCAGGGAGACGACATATGCAAAAGCTTCTGGCCTGGGTGCTGTAGGCAAAGGATAGTCAAGCCCCTTCCCCCTGCCCGCCTGCCCAAGGCCCAAGTCTGCCCAAGTTCCGAGGTGGGGCAGGCCCCGCTGGAGGTCCAGGAACCAGGAGGGGCATGAGGACCAGGCGCGGCCAGACCCATCACGGCGCAGGCCCCGCATCCAGAGCGTGCTCCACAAGGCTGATGGTTTCCCAGCACCCCTGGAGTAAGGAGCCCAGAGACAGGGAGGCACTTCCCCAAGGCACACAGCCCCAGGCCCCAGCCCAAGCTTCCGGGCACCGACTGACCTACCCCATGGACCAAAAATTCCCCAAAGTGGGGAGCTTCATATCGGCCTTGAGCCTGCTCAACGGGACTGTGCCGGCCTGGGGGATAATCATCACAATCCAGGCTGACATTTATGGGGGTTTCTGCACCAGGCCCTGTACCAGGCCCTTCTCATACCCCTTTACCTAGTCCCCACAGGTCCCTGAGAGGCAGGCACTTTGACCACAGCTGTATTCCCATTTTACAGATGAGAAAAGGGAGGGGCAGCGATATGCCCAGGAGGAGGGCCGAGGGGAAGCCCAGAGCCGGAAACCCCCGCCCCCCACCGTGAGTGCTGAAGACCATGACACCATCCAACCCGTGCCCCAGCCAAGGGGCTGCCCACACCACGCAGCAGGGGCTGGAGACCTAGATGGGAGAGGAGGCCCCCCTAGACACGCGCCCAGGGTGTGAGGGAAACTGAGGCCCAGAGAGGGGCCGTGAGGAGAAAGAAGGTGGAAAGGAAGGGCAGGCCGCCTGGGTGGGGTGGGGCCACCCCCGGTTAATGATTCGGTTAATCATTTCTGCTCCCCATCCTTATCAGGAGGGCAAAGTCCAAGGGCAGCAGCCAATCGGCGGCCCCGCTGGGCTGTTACCCGGCGGCCTCTGCTGCCAGGGCCCCCAGTCCTGTAAGCCCTTGGCAGTCAGGCAGCGGGTGCCAGGGCCCCAGAAGGAGGCCAGTCAGCCCTGAGTGGCCTGTCCTTCCCCCAAACACCCTGCTTGGCCCTGCCTAAGACCCCAAGGGCCCTCTGCCCAGGCCCCCAGCCTCAGTTCCAGAGGCCAGCAGGTTGGACACAGCCCGCTGCTCTCCCTGCGCTGACCACAGGTCCTCCCAGAGAGTCGGCTTCCTGGGGTGCACCCCCTGCCCCGCCTCTGCTCCCATAGCCATTGTTGTCTCCATTGACCCTGGGAACATTTCCTGCCCGCCCCGCCCCCCCCACCCCTGTGTGGCCCTGCGCTGGGTGTTGGGAACATGGGGATGAGTCAGACCCCACACTACATTTCCCCTCCAGCTGGACTGAGGGACTGGGGGAGGGCGGCTGGGACAGGTGTCCTCCCAGGGTCTCTGGGTGGACCCAGGAGATACCTCATCTCATATCCTTGAGAGTCAGGGGCCGGACTGCCTCCCCCATCCACCTATCCCTGGGTGCATGACAGACAAACAGACAGGCTGACACGGGGCCTGGTGCCACCCCATCATACACCCCAGCTCAGCCCCAGCTCAGTCCAGGGTGGGCATCCTCTCCCACAAGCCATCAGGCGGCCTCCCCCGGGGCCTCCTCCTGCCCTCTGGAGGCACAGCTGCTGGTCCCCGAAGGAAGGCCGCCCTCCCTCCCAAGGGCCTGGTGGCAGAGAGAGAGATGGGGCTAGGTGTCCCCTTTGGCCAACTCCCTTCTCTCGGAGCCACTGTCTTGGCCCCTGGGAAAGGGGGCCCATGTCACCCCCTCGTCCCCCCCCCCCATCTGGAGCCGGGGGCCGGTGGCTTTTAAACCAGGATCCTGGTGCTCTGGGGTCTCTACGTCCAGCAGAGAGGTGCTCTCAGGAGACCATGAGTTCGTCTTTGTTTGGTGGCTAAAAAGAATGACCCTGGAAGCCCCTGCTGTGGTCCAGGGCCCCTGGCTGCCCCAGGAGGGGACATGAGGCAGGAGAAGGGAAGTCAGCAGCCCGAGCCACCCATCGGGGCTGGCAGGAGTGAAAACCCGCCCCCTCCCTCCAGCCTCCCTGGTGGGCTCTAGAGGCCGAGTGGAGGTTGCCCCAACCTCGCAGTGCCTTTCCAGCACCTGCTAGAAGCCCAGTTCCCCTCAGCCTCTAAGCCTTCCTCTATACCACCTGCTTTCTGGGGGACACTGGCTGCTGACTCAAGTGCCACATGCCCCTGGAGCCAGGGGCCAGCACCCTCCCCCTTGCAAGCTCCCTTCTTTCCGGGGCTGGGAGACTAGGCTCATGAGAGCTGAAGGCATCCAGACCTTCTCTGCCACCGCCTCCTGTCCTGCACATGAGGAAAAGGGGCCCAGAGAGGGTGAGAGCTCTGCACAGGGTCACACAGCTCTCCACGGCTGAGCCACCACCAGAACCTCGGAGGTCCTCCCGGGATCCTCTGATGCTGCCTTGTCCCTGTCCCTGACCGGGCTCTGGGTGTCCAAGGCCCCAGCCGGTCAAGACGATGCCACCGCCACCCAGTTACCTGCTGGGAGCCAGTGCATGCTGCCCGGAGGGTCCCCTCTCCGCAGGCCCTGTGCCCGCCGAGCCGGGCGGCCGAAGCCTCCCTCTAGGGATTAGCAGGGCGGTCACGGGGGCCCCGGCTGTACCAGCCTCGAGGGGGCCGCCCTGTCCCAGCCTCCCACCCAAGGCCCAAAGCGCCTTAGCCCCCAGCCCACCACCCTGGAGCGGGGCACAGCCTGGCCCACCCGCACAGGGCTGGACCCAGGACACCACCCTGGTGCGGGCCACGTCAGACGAGGGGGCTCGCGCACCCCTGCCCTTTCAGCAAAGCCCTTGCCCGTCTCCAAACCCAGAGCTGAAAGCATGGACCCGGTCCCAGACCCACTGTCCAGAGGGAGTGACCAAGGCCAAGCGGGGACCCGGAGGAGAACTCAGGGGTCCCCAGACCTGAGTGCAAGAGCACCCATTGCCCCCACACGCTCAGGAACACCATGTCCACACGCACAAAAGCACAACTCCCCACCCCCTGCCCTTTCACACTTACACCCACGAGCACGCTCAGGCTCCGCCACTCCCGGGCGCACCCTGACACCCACGCTGGGTCCCCCCACACCACTGCCCATCTGATGCCCTGCCAGCCCTTCCCCTCCCAAGTGGCCCCAGGGACCCGGGCCCTCGGCGCCCACCCCATCTTCCCCCATCGCAAGCTCTGGGAACACTTCGCCAGCCCCTGGCTCCCCCCGGGGCCCTCCTCGCGGGCAGTCCCACACCCACCCCTGTTCCCCACAGACATTCTTGAGTCTCCTCTTATCTCTTTGGAGGGAGCTGCGCAGCCTCCCCGCCAGGCCGGCCGCATGGCTGAGTCGTGGCGTCAGCCCCCACCCCCACCCACGGCCAGGAGGGAGTTTGGCTCAGGAGTCAGGGAGCCCTGGCCAGCCAGGCCCACCCCTCTGCCCGGGCCCTGGGCTTTGGGAGAGGAGACAGGGGGCTATCTGGAGGAAGCAAGAGGCACTAGCCGGGGGTCATCTGGGGTACCTAGAAAGCTCAGGGCACCTCAAAACAGTACCCCCAAGGCAGGACTTGTGTCCCTTTCCTGCCTCCCCAGGGGCCCCCAGCCCCCATAAGACTCCTGTGGGTTTCTAAAGGATGAACAGAGTCGGGGGAAAACAAGAGTCCTTGGGACTGATGGGGGGCTGCCTGGGACCCTCAAACAGCCCGACAACCTGGGGATCAACCATTTAATCTAGTCCAAAGGTGACTTCTTGGGATCTGGGTCTGCTGGGGTGTCCAGAATCCCGGAGAGGTGAGTGCTGAGGCTGGTGGATACTCTGCCCTGGGCTGCGCAGCAAGCCGGAGGGGACAAAGGCTCCCGCCTCTCGGGTCACAGAGAGGGAGAAACTGAGGCAAAGAGAGGCCTTCTTCTCTCCCTCATGGGACTCCACGGAATCTGGGCTCTAGGCTTGAAACTTGGGCCCCGATTCCCAGCCCCGCAGCCCCACAGTGCCAGCACAGCGTGCTCCGTGGGCCACCCCCGGCCCCCAGGGGTGGGTTCACACTGATGGAAGGCTCTGAGTCCCCGACTTCTGGGTTCTGAATGCACTGAGGAGCAGGATGAGGGCTTAGGGACTGGGGAGAGGGTGGGGGCAGAGGCTGGGCTCCCCAAATTGGAAGGGAGGGGCAGAAAAGGGGCTAGAGGGCCTGAAAAGCAGCAGAGTGGGCTGGAGATGTCAGCCTGCACCTCCGCCTCCCCCTCCCACCCTCGGTCTCATTCCTCCTGAATCCAGCAGCCAGGAGGAGGGGGATGCCCTGAGGACCTGCAGATGCTACTCAGGAAAAGGGTCAGGAAGTCGCTTAGACGTGGGAGCAGACCTCCCAAATCACTGTGGGGACAGGGAAGTGGGTAGAAGAAAATATTGTAGGGTCTATGTAGATCCCAGCCCTGAGAGGGTCCCCTCGGGGTCAAGGTCTGGGGTGGGGGACACAGCCAGAGGAGGCACAGCCGCAGGGACAGGTGTGGGCGGGTGACAGAGCCCTGAGGAGCCTCAGAGGGCTAGCGGGATGCAGTTCACAGCTGGGGGAGGGTCTCGGAGTGGCGAGGTGGCTGGCAACAGGGATGCCAACTTCAAGAAGCTTCCAGACCAAGCAGAGCAGTGCAGTCAGGGTGGGAGAGTGGGGCAATCCAGCCCACTCAGCCCAGGGAGGAATGCTGGGGAGGGCTTCCCAGGCCCAGGTAGGGAAGGGGGACAGCTTCAAGGGGCATTTCAGCCTTGGGAGAGGGAGCAGCCTCGTAGAAGGTGGATGGCAGACTTAAAGGGGGTCGTAGTCTCAGGGAAGCACAAGGGGGAGGTCCCAGCTCCTAGGAGTCAGGCGGCGGGAGGATGCCAACCTGAAAGGCACACAAGGCGCCTGGGTCTCTGGGGGGGGCGGGGGGGGGGTGTCCCAGCCTCTGGGAAGCACGCTGGGGCTGGGGTGCCAGTCTAAGAGGCATGGAAGATGCTAGAAGGTGTGCTGGGGGTCGGAGCCTCAAAAGGAGTCTGGGCCTGGATGGGGTTCCAGGGAAACACAGTCCAGGGTCCCCAGACTGCGGAAGTGCGCTTGGGGTGGGAGGTGTCAGAATTTAGGGGGGACTGCAGGTCCTGGGAGGCACGAAGGAGGACCGAGACGGGAAGAGGACACAACTCCAGGGAAGTTGTGTGTTGGGGGACAGAGAGAGGGCGTCCAACTTTAGTGGAGGTGGGGAGTAACTTCCAGAAGACTCGCAGCCCCGCAGGGGGGTGCCAGCCTGGAGGAGGGCCCCAGCCCAGAGAAGGCGTCCTCGGGGGTCCCAGCGGAGCGAAAGCACAGTCGGGGTCCCAGTCCCGGGGGAGGGGGTGATCGGCGCCGCCCCCGCCGCCCGCGGTCCTCACCTTCGAAGAAGCGCTGCAGCGCCTCGGTCTCGTCCACCACCTCCATGGCCGGCCCGCCCGGCGCGCGCTCCGCCCCGGCCCCGCTACAGCCCGGCCCGGGGGCGCGGCATCGCCGGCGCGGCCCGCGCGACAGTCCCGGCTCCGCTGCGGCTGCGGTCCCGCCCGGGCGGCCGCCGCGCTCGCCCCCCGCGCGCCCTGGCCCGGCCCCCGCCCGCCCCCCGCGCCCCGCCCGCCGGCCCCGCGCCCCCTGCCGGCCGGTCCCCGAGCGCAGCCCCGCGGCGGGCAGGGCGCGCGGCTCCTGCAGGCGGCGCTCGGCTCGGCGCGGGGTCCCTCCCCGGGGCGCGGGGACCGCAGGGCGCGCGGGCTCGGGGCGCGCGGGGGCTGGGGTCAGCGGCCACTCCGTGCCCCCGCAGTCCTCATCCTCCCCTTGGACAGGGGAAGATCTGAATCTGAGAGTTTCAGAAGCAAACCTCAGCAGCCTCCCCTGTTTCCTCCCCGGTCCTCACCTTCCATCTCCGCGATGCATTCCATGAACGTTCGTTATGGGCCAGGCCCGCCCTGAGCGCTTGGTGGGCGTTAGCTCCTTGAGTCCTCCCAGGTTCCCCTACCCAGGAGGTAGGGTTATGTGCATCTGACAGAGGAGGAAACTGAGGCTCAGGGACGCTCAGCACCGTCTGAGGCAGTGCTGTCCTGTGTAACTTTCCGTGAGCATGGAAATGTTCTCCGTGTTGTCCAATCTGGGAGCCTCTAGGCGCTTGTGGCCATGGAGCCCTTGAAAGGTGGCTGTTGAGACCAAGGGACTGACTTTTCGATTTTGTTAAATTTTAATTAGTTCAAATTTAAATAGCCCTGTGTGGGTACGATATTGGACGGCACAGGTCTCAGGGTTTCAAGGTGGTTAGGGGCAAAGCCAATATTCGGAGCCAGATCCGGGCGGACCTGGGAAGCTGCCTGCTCAGCCACTGCTTCCCGGTGTGGTAGCGCCAGGTCTGAAGGTTCCACCTCAAGTGTGTCAGGGGTAAACCCGCCACCCTCGTCCCTCTGCCTCTTCATCCCTGTTCTGCCCAACTGCACAGCCTCTCTCCGCGCTGATCTCTACAATCCTCCCAAATCACTATTTTTAAAATGTAAATCAGCTCTTCTTATTCCTTTGCTAAAATCTGTGGTTTCCCTTTGCACTCAATATCTTAACCTCTTGCCCCGGTTTCCAAGCCTTTGTAGGATCTGCCCCTGCCTGTACCACTGACCTTAGCTCCTACTTTTCTCTCCCTTGCTCACTAAGTCACAGACATCAAGGCCTCCTTGCCATCACTCAGACATGCCAGGCCCACAGCTGCCTCAGGACCTTGGCACATGCTGTTCCATCTGTCTACAATGCTTGTCCCCACATGGCTGGTTCCTTCTCAGTAGTCAGGTCTCAGCTCATTCATCACCCCTCTGACCACCCTACCTACAGCAGGTTCCTCCTACCTAGGCCTTTCTTTCTCACCGTGTAAAAGAGTGTGATTTTGTTTTTGCCGTTATTCTTCTCGCTCTAGAATGGAAGCCCTATGCGGGTAAGAGATTTTTCTGGCTTGTTCATTGCTTTAGCTTCAACACCAAGAACGCTACATAGCACACAGTAGGTGCTCAATAAATGTGTTGAATAAATGGACGATGCATCCTCAAACTGTTTCCCTAGACCCTGCAACCTCGGAAGCCGAGAGTTCTGGAATCCCAGACCCAGCGAATCATGTCACCGCAGAGTGGCTCAGCTCGTACCCTCTCGGGATCCTCAGATACAACAAGTCAGAGCTGGAAAACCTGTCCCACCCCCCCACCCTTTGACACATGATGAAACTGAGGCCCAGCGGGGTGAGAGGACTTGCCGGCAGGTCCGGATGCCAGCCTAGCCAGCCCAGAGCTCTCCCCTCTGCCTGCCAGTGGCCCCCCGGGGGACAGCGGGGGGCCGAGCCGGGCTGCCCAGCGGGGATGGGGTGAGAGCCTGCGAAGCTGCTCCCACCCGGGCCGCCCTCCCCCTCCTCAGCAGCCAGCCATGGGGGAGGGGAGGCCAGTGCCTGAGCCCAGATGTGGCCCAGTCAGCAGGCCGGTGGTGGCCCGCCGAGGAGGGTCAATACCACGACAGTTCTGGGGCTGGGGGAGGGGGCGCCCAGGCCGGCGGGTGCCTCACAATGAGGTTTTGTCCCTCCGGGGGCCGCTCTCCGAGTTGTTGCTCTTAGATATATAGAACGGGACTTTACTGGAGGCCCCAGCTGTGTGTGCTGACCGGCGCTCCCCCCGCAGGGGCCGGGCTGAGAGCAGCAGAGGGCCACACTGAGACGCCCATTCTTTTCCAGCCGATACACCCCAGAGGTTTTTCTCCCTCCGCAGCATCCCTTAAGACAATTGTTATTCTCTACTCTGCCCCCTCCCCCACCCGGGTCAAGCCTGCCGTGGACCAAGTGGACACCCGCCCATGCCGTGTGATTTTTGAAAATGAATTTATTTTAGGAGTTGCCAGGGATCAGCTGGAAAACCAGCTTCTTTATAAGCCTCCCCCACCCACGGGTCTTTCTGCCGTACCCCAGGTGGTGCTGAAACGCCCACCTTTTGAAGGCTATCCCCAAGAGCATCACCCCTAGATGTCTGGGTCATCAAAGGGTGGGGGATATGTGTCTTTTGTTCCCAACACCCCAACTCCTCGGGCTGGCTTAAGTCTCTTGAAGTTGGACATGGTGGGACGGAGCCCCCTGTTAGTCCCATCCCCTGACTCCACTAGGCCACGGAGCAAAGGAGCGACTGTCCCCGTGGGGTTTCATCTCTTGGCTGGGGGAGAAGGGTGGCGGAAACGTCCTGGACTCCAGGGCTCAGCCAAGAGTCGAGGCTGCCGCATTCCAACTCTGTAATGAAATTGGGGCCCAAGTCTGGGTGGGGAGAGGCTGAGGCTGGTGAGGGAGCCCCATCGCCAGGGCCTTGAGGGCTCCATCCATGGAGAGGAGTCGCCACCTGCCCCCTCTCCCCAACAAGCCACAATGAGTGAGGGACCGAGACTTCAGCCCCGGCCCAGCAGACGTGGTTGTCCCCTGTGGCCAGCTCAGCTGTTCTCCCAGGCCTGCCCTCCGGTCCTTGGAGGCCTCCTCTGTCAATCAGCCCGTTGTCCCCACCTCACCGTGTGGGTAAAGTGCCAGGGAAGTCATCCATAAATGGGGCTTCCTATGGTGGCAGGCCAGTCCCCAGCGCCCAGCACCCAGGGCCGGCCTTTGAGTGACAGTAGGGACATGAGGAGGCAGCCCTGGGGAAAGGGAGGCAGGGACTTGAGGGTTAATGAGTAACGGGCTGGAGGGCAGCCCAGGAGAGGGTGGGGCTCAGTCTACCGGCCAGGCGGCCAGGCCTCCCTACCGCAGGACTCCTGGCCTCCCATGGGCCCACACGGCCCTGGCATCGGCCCATTTTTCAGAGGAAGAGAAGAAGGTCCCAGGGGTGGTGAGTGTGGACCCAGGGAGTCAGGGAAGCGGGCTCATGCTTCCCTGGACTGGGGTGAGAGAGCACACCCCCAGTCTTGGGACCTGCAGGTAACCTCTCTCCCACCTCCCTGCCTGCTGAGCACTGCTCCAGCTCTTCCCAGAATTGCCCCTCATGAGAGCCCCCCCCATTCCACACTCCAGCTGTGTGACCTTGGGCAAGGCACAGAACCTCTCTGGCCCTCAGTTTCTTCTGCTTCTGCTCTACTAATTGGATAGGATGGTTTGCAAACCAAAGGACCTCCAAGGTGGGAAGAACCTCTGAAAACCAGTAGGTGAGGCTGGAGGCCAGGGTTCCAGATCTGCCCCCACCACCAGAGTGACCTTGAGCAGGTCTGGTCCTTCTCCAGCCTCGGTTTCCTCTTCTGTTCAAAGAGGCCGTGGGTGAAGACAGGCGCTGTTCTATCGCCCTTCCCAACCCCTCACCAAGCAGGGTCACTCTGGACTGGGGTTGGGAGGATGGGCAGGGTGGGGAAGGAAGAGATCAAGGTCAGGTCAAAGCTTGGTGGGGCCAGTGCCTGGGCCAGCCGCCGGACTGGCCAGAGGAACAGCGCCACCTGCTGTGTAGAGGGGGCGGGCCGGGGCATGTGGCTGGCAGGAGGCCCACCGGGGTGCTGGAGCAGCTGCCCAGGCCTCGCTGTCCTGGAGCCACGCGGGCTGGGGCCCCTGGGCTGGACAGGCATTTTGCACCCTCCCCGGGAAGCCCTCTTTGCTGAGGTCTCTGCATTTCAGTGCTCCCCGGGGGTGGGGTTAGTGGAGTTGTCCCCCCTGCCCTAGCTCCCAGCCCTGCGAGGAGGGGCGGGCACTGTGGGACCAGCCTGGGACCCTGATGACTGGCTCTGCACTTTGGGGCAGCTTACTCACCCTCTCTGAGCCCCAGACCCCTCAGGGAGGAGAAAGGGGTAACGAGCCCCATCTTTCAGGGCCCTAATGAGGTCATGGACACGGATCCCCCGGCACAGCTCACACAGGCAGGGCTCAACAAGGGGCTGCCCCCATTCAAATGGGGCTTTGAGGGTCTTCTGGTCCCTCACTGAGACTCATCGTGTGGTCCTGGACCAGGGCATCGACAGCGGCGAGAGCCAGTCTCGGAGGTCCTCTGGCCACTTGCCACTGACCTCAGCAGCAAGTCACGTGCCCCCTCCACCCCCACCGCCGCCACCTGCTGGGAAGAGAGGTCACGCAAGGCAGCCGGCACGCTTCTACATCCAGTTTATACACAGCTCTATACAATATACAGAAACCGTTATATACAGATATATTTATAGAATAAGCTATATTAACTTGTCTCTCCTTTTTACAGCAATATTAGTTTGGATCTTTCATACATTAAGTACAAAAAAAGTCAGGGGAGGATGGCACGGAGCGTGCAGGAGGGTCTGTGGGGCCCGGCTGCTCGCTGCCGATTGCATATGGAGCTCCCCCGGGCCCCTGCGAGGACAGGCCAGCGCATGGCTGGGAGAGCTTGTGCTGCGGGTCTGGGGGACAGAGTGGGGGTCGGTCTGAGCCGAGGTGGGTTGAGGGGGGTGGCTCAGACCCCCCAAGAGTGGTGTGGGAAGGAGGGGAGAGACCTGCAGCAGGCCCATCCTTCAGGGGTGAGGTGGGGAGGGGGCAGGGAGGGGGCTGACCTGGGGGCACCCAGGGCTGAGTCCGAGCCTGCCCCAGCCCCAAGCCTGTAACCCGGTGTGGCTGCAGCCTTGGGGGTGGGGAGTCTGTCCCTGATGGCTCAGTCCTGGGCAGGGGTGGGCACCACGCCCCCTCAGAGTTCCCGGGGCCCACCCTGGCAGGGGAGGAATTAAAAGACCAGGCACCAAGTCTCTCCCTGCTATTGGCCGGGGTGCTTGTTGGAACTTGACTCTGATTTGTGATTTGTCTTGTTTTTAAACTCTGAGAGCCACCGATTCCATCTTGCTTCTGTGCTGGGCCCGGGCTGGGCCAGCAGTGGGGCCCTCAGCAGGGGCGGGGTCCTGGAGCCTGGGGAGGGGTGGGAGTCACAGAGAGTGAGGGAGGCCCAGCTCCCAGGTCTCTGACCCCGTCTGTCAGGGTGGGCAGGGGTCCCAGGGCAGCGTCGGGGCCAGTCCCAGCTGTGTGAGTGGCGGGGTTAGGACGCAGGCCCCAGACACCAGTGGTCATGAGATGGGGGGGTCTTGGTCAGGGGGGCCTGGCCGATGCGGGGAGGCTGTGGCCGGGGTGGGGGGGGGAGCCTGCCTCCGAGGAGACGAAGGCACAAGCGGGCGGTCTACGCCTCGGCACACACCAGTTTTCCAAACGCGGGGTCAGAGCAGCAGGCAGGACGAGGGGAACGGGCGACATCGGAAACTGAGCTGGCCCCGTGCCCCCGCGTGCAGGCCCCCACCGTGGTTCCTTGGCAGGCTGGGGAGGGCAGCAGGCAGGGAGGGTGGGTGGGGTGTGCGCGCCAGCAGTCCCTTCCTCAAGAAGGGTGCACACTCATGCACATGCACACACATGCCCCGCGAGCATGCACACCTTCCCCACTCGGCCTCTGGGGAAAGGCCGGGGCGCCGCCTCCCCACCACTCCCCCAACCCAGCAGGGGAAAAAACCCCTCAAACGGGGGCTGTGGAGGCCTCTGGCTAAACCAGGACAGCCCCAGAGCCCCTGGCCCTCCTGCCCCCTCCGGCCCCCCATCCCCCAGGCAGTGGGCAGAGGGTCTTTGGCCAGGTCCCACAACACTCCACTCTTGGCCCCACTTCCTGCCAACAGGACATGGAGATGGAAGGAGCCCCACTCCTAGGAGAGAGGCAGCGAGGACCAGGAGCTGAGGGGAGTGGAGATGGGGTTGGTTTCAGATGCCAGGGCTGGGCTGCCAGTGCACGGTGGGTAGGTGATACAAAGGGGCTACATGGGACCCTCAAGGGCAGGGGATTTGGGCGCCCTTCTTCCTTCCAGGGCACTGACTCTGCAGCCAGGGGTGGTCATACTTGTGTTCTCCACCCTTTGAGTGGCCAGGATCCCTGGGGGTAGAAGGCAAGCCAGGAAGCAATGGGCAGGCGGGGCAGGCCTGGATGCCCAGGACCCTGTGACAGAGGGATCAGCACGAGGGGCACCGAGCAGAGGAGGGACGCTCCTGACCCCACCCCTCTTGCACACCCCTCAAGGTCGCTCGGCTGACTTGGGCCTTGTGGAGGCTGTCCCCTGACCTGCTCAGAGTGGGGTCACTGGACACATGATTGGGGGAGGGGGGGCTTGCAAGCCCAGGAAACACCCTGAGCGCAGCCCAGCAGCTTCTGTAAACATACACAGCACTGCGGGCCACCTTCGTGGGCGGTCACCCCAGGGGGCTGGCCAGCAGGCACCAGATCTGGGGGGTGGCCAGGGCAGATGCCAGCCTGGACCACAGATGAGAATATGTGGGGAGGGCGCTGCTCTCCATCTCGGCCCTAGGAGAGCAGCCAGAGGGCAGTGATGGGGAGTCAGCACGCCCAGTGCCCGTCCTGGAACAGGGGGCGCCAGGATGCCCCTGTGGGCCGGTGCTGCGCTGCCCACCTGGCAGGCTGCCCCAGGCTCCTCCCTGCTCCACACCCCTCCCCTCTCTGGAGGGCCTAGATCCCAGCCGCCTTGGTTCTGGGGATCCTAAGCTGAGGTAGGGATGCGGACCCCCAGCTCAGCGGCAGTGCCCCGTGCCTGAGGCTAAACTGGCCTCTGGGGGCCTCTCCTCAAAGCGGCCCGGCCCTGGAGGCAGCCACCAGGAGCCCGAGGGGCTACCTGCTCGGACCTGGGCCTCAGGCGACAGTCGCTCCCAGGGTGCTAGCGTGCCGAGATGACCAAGTCATCCTGCTTGGTGGGGCTGGCCCCACGGCCGGTGGGGGTTGAAGTCCGGATCTTGTCCACTGCCAGGCACTCCTGGCTGCTGAGGCCCGTGGGCGTCAGGTCCATGAGCTCGCCCGAGGAGCTGAGCGGGAAGGAGGGCGAGAGTGAGATGCCGGAGGAGGGGTCGGCCGAGCCGGCGAAGAGCCTCGGGGGCTTGGGCACCAGGTTGGGCTCGAACTGGGCACGGAGCAGGATCTCTTGCTGGCTGGGGGACTTAGGGCCCTCAGCGTAGTCGCTGGTGGGGCTCTCGGGCACCACCATGCAGTAGAGGTCCTGGAAGGAGCTGCTCTTGCTGTCCAGGTTGAAGAGGCTGTCGATGAACTCGGCGAACTCCAGCACCTGAGGGCTGGGCGAGTCCCCCAGGCGCCCGTTGTGCAGTGCCAGCTCTCCGCGGGGGGCCGCCCCGCCACCTGCCTCTTCCTCCTCTTCATGGGCTGCGGCACTGGGGGGCCGCTCAGGGGTAGCGCCCCCGCTGCCCAGGGCCGCCTCCAGGGGCTGGGTGTCCTGCGAGTGTTTAGACAGGCTGTCGGCTGCCAGCAGCTCGGTGCGCGAGCTCAGGGACGGGTTCTCCTCGGGGATGGCGGGGTCGATGTAGAAGAGGTGGCCCTCGTCGCGCTCCAGCACGGCGTGCAGGCTGGGCGAGCCCCGGATGCTGCGGAAGCCCGAGGAGCGGCGCGAGTCGAAGCTGTACAGCGACTCCGTGTCCGAGAGGCTCTCCATGGTGGCCAGCGGCGCCCGGCGCGCCTGCAGCTCCGCCGCCAGCCGCTCCTGCGTGGACAGCAGCAGCAGCTCCACGGGGTCCTGGCGGGCCGCTGCCGCCGCGGCCACTGGGGACAGCAGCCGCCCCTCCGAGAAGCCCTCCAGGCTCATCTCAGACTGGGACTTGCTCCTGCAGAGGCAGGGCAGGGAGGGGTGAGACTCAGGAGGGGTGGGGACCAACCCCCAGCTCCCCGCCTGGAGAACTTGGGGAGGGGAGGGGGGAAAGTGAATTTGGTGGTTGTTCAACAGTTTGGAGCTGGGAATCCTGACTTTTAAAAAACAACTCACAGGAACCCAAGACAGGAGAAAAAAGGGTGGAGGCTGAGTTAAGCCAGGGTCAGGGTCCTGAGGGCCTGAGGCATTGGGCTCCAGGAGCCCTGCTGGGGAACCCTGCACTGGTGCCCCGTCACTGTCCTGATGCGGGCCTGAGCTCCAGAGCCTGGCTGCCCAGGTCACCCATGAGGCAGTGTGGAATGGGAGAGGCGGGGAGAGGGATGGAAGGAGGGGAGAGGGCGGGAGGGAAGGGGGGAGGGGAGAGGATGGCACAGAGCCGCCCACACTGGTTCTCCTCCCACCCTCAGGACCAGTACCCCTCTGTGGCCCCTCCAGAGCTCTCATTACTCCCTCCCTCACACTGGGGTCCCCCTGCCTCTCCCGTGGGTTGTGGCCCTCTGCAGGACCGGGAGCCCTGGAGCCCCCCTGGGGTCACTCCGCACACCAGCCTGCAGGGCATGGGGGATGCAGCGACGGCATTGCAGCTGCAAAAGGACACTGGCGCCCTCTTCTGGTCATGCAGCCACCACAAGAAGTGCACAGATGGAGAGACGTCCAGGTGTCCCCACCAAGGGCCTGGGAAGCAGCGGCCACCTACGCAGCAGCCTGCTGGCCAGATCTGTGACCTGACTCAGGACCCGGGCATGAAGGGTCCTAGAGAGGCAGGAGGATCTCCCCTCTCAAGGTGGAGGAGGACCTCTCAAGAGCCTGATCCCCAGAGAGTGCGTGTGAATGGGGCGGGGAATGGAGCCTGTGCACACACCTCTGTGTTTACGTGGACAGTGTGTGTACCAGGTGTCTGTGTCGGCCCCCGTGTGTCCACGTGGCTGGGCTGGGCACAGGTATGTCTATGCATTTACACACATGGCTGCCTGTCCAAGTGTGTCCTTGTGTACGTGTGTCCCGGCCTGGTCTTGGTGTGTGTCCTATATGTGCAAATGTCTATATGGAGCTCCCTGTGTATTTAGAGCTACTATTTGTGAGCATATGTATATGCACATGTGAGCGCCAATACAAATGCACACGTGTGTGTGTGTGTGTGTGTGTGTGTGTAAGTGCCTGGGTACGTTAAGTCCGTCTGTTTGGGTCTACAGGGGTATGAGTGAATCTCTGCATTTGTGTCCGGGGGGACCATGCATCCCTAGATGCCCGCTACCCACGTGGGCTTGAGTGACGGCAGGCTGGGGCAGTGGGAGCAGAGAGAGAGCGCGAGCAGAGGGGGCGCATCCGACCCCTCTCGTGCAGGAGTGCAGAGCTGTGTGAACACACACGTGCACAAGCATACATGCTCTGAAGCCACACTTGTGGCCCCCGCGTGCACTGTCCAGGGTGGGGCCGGAGTGGGCAGGACGCACCTGACGCTGCTGTTCCGGGGATCCGCGGCGGGCAGCTCCACGGCGAGGCCAGCGGGCACGGGCGGCCCCGTGGGCAGCGGCTGCTGCTGGAAAATGAGCTCAGGCGTCAGGTCCACCTCGGTGGGGCTCACCATGACCTTGGCAGCAGAGAGCAGGGCCGTCTTCCCCTTGTTGTAGTTCTCCAGCACCTGGGGACAGGACAGGAAAGCTGGTGATGGTGGAGGGGTGACAATCACGGGGGTGGGGGATGGCAGCAGGACAAGCCTCTCAGGCCAAACAGGGCCTCCTGGGGTCAGCCGGGCCCCACTCTCCTCTTGCCCTAGTCCCTGCTTCTCCTGTAAGGCCTGGGGCTGGCCCTGCGAGTGTGCCTCACCCCACAGGTGGGCCAGGTTGGAGGTTCCCTTCCCTGGGCTCAGCCTTGCTGTGGCCAGGTGACGGCCGAGGATGCCCTTGCCTGGCTGTGCATCTGTCAGGGGCCAGCTGGTCTTCAGGGCCTCTGAGCTGAGCCTGCCTCAGGCACAGGTCCCTGGGAGACTCCCAAACTCCTCCCCGCCACGGAGCCACACAGCAGTGTGACAGAGCAGGGTGAGGAGGCCAGGATAGGAGTGGTCTTTCCAGCCCCACCGCCACCCAGCTGGGGACTCTGGCTGACCTCTCTGAGCGTCCACACCCTGGTCCGTGAAATAGGGGCAGAGATCCGCCACGCAAGACACCACGGGGCATGGCTGAGTGTCCGCCCGAGCTGCCGGGCTCACCTTGTTGAGCCCCTCCATGACCACGTAGGGGAGGTGCTCATGCAGCATGGCTGGCGAGATGATCACCTCGTTGAAGGCCTTGTTGTCACCCCAGATGGCGAAGTACGTGGGCTCCTCCTGCTCGCAGCAGCTGAGGGGCACAGGGGCCAGAGGGAGGCTGAGGGTGAGTGGCGGCCTGGCCCCGGCCCGCCGGCCCCTGGCTCTGCCCTTTGCCCTTGTGTGGCAGGGCCCAGCTCACAAGCCTTTTGTCAGGGGATGCAGCCCACGCGGGCAGGAGGGTGCAGGCCCAGCCCTCTGCAAGAGCAGGCATGAGAGATGTCTGCATGCCCCTCCACTCCCCTCTCCCTCCTGCACCCACCCCGGCCCCGCTCCCAGCTCTCTGCCAACTGATCCCGCGGTGAGGCCAAGTGACAACTAGGGTGTGAGCTGGCCAGGGCCTGAGGGTGACCCCTCCGGGGCATCCACCAGTGGGGAGAGGTGCCCTGGGGGGACACAGGGAAGGGCTGACACTGGGGACAAGGGATGGGACCGTCAAGAGAGGAGCCTGGAGTCCTGCCCTGGACTGGCCTTTTGTTCTACTTCCATGGTCAAGGCTAGGGCAACGCCTCCATGGTGGCCCGGGGCCATCGTCTCCCAGCCTCTGCCCCCAGCCCCAAGGGGTGACTGAGGGAAGGCCGCCCATCCCCCACACCCCTGGAGGACACAACCTCGGCCCCGGCCACTGCCACCTCTGCAGCTGCCCCTACCAGCACTGCTCCGCTGGGTGGTTGTGGACCACGTGGATGATGCGGCCGGGCGGGTAGAGCGGGGTGCTGGCCGACAGGGCGATGGTCAGGTCGCTGGGGTGTGTCCAGAGCCGCGTGCTGGCCAGGGTGGTCACCTCCACCTCCTCGGGCAGCTCCGACTTGGGGATGCACTTGGTGGCCCCCACGATGATTCGCCACTACGCGGGCAGGAGGGAGACAGGGACGGAGCTGAGCAGTGCTGGCAGGGTGGACAGGGGCAGAGGGGCGCTCAGGAGGAGGGTTCCCAGGGGAGCAGTGGGAGCTGGGACGGCCAAAAAGCTGCCAAGGACAGATGACGTGGGATTGTGGAACTCAGAGCTGGAAGGGGCTGGCAGACCGGTCAAGCCCTTATCCAAGGACGGGGAAACAGGCCCAGCAGGGGAAGGGACTTGTTCTCGGTCATTTCACAAGTCGGAGGCAGAACAGAGCCTGAAGTTCAGCCCAGCTGCACCCGCCCGGCCTGGCATGTCTGGGTTGGTTCCCAGCCACCTGCCTCCAGGGCCTGACAAGTACCCAGGACGGGTCTGATGGGCGCAGTCCTACATCCCGGAACTCAGCTCCTCCAGGCAGACATGGTCCCCTAAGGCTTTCCTGCCCTGTCCACCCCTGGCACCTGGCACAGGGCACAGCCTCCCAGAGGGTCACGGGCACCAAGGCTGGGACAGTCCAAACCAGGCCGAGACGATGAATGGGGTGAGGGCCGGCCTGGGGAACCCGCTGGCCCAGGTGGGCCCCTCCTGCCTGCCTCAGGGCGCCTGGCCACAGCATCCCCACCCCCTGGCCTGGCGTGCTGAAGGCCAGCTTGCCACAGGAAGAGCCCCCGGTGACCTCTGAGGACCTGAGGAGGGACGAGGGAGAGCTGATCCTCCCCTCTGGGCCGCGGCAGAAAATCGGAGCCAGCGGCACCAGATCCCTCCACAGGTGATGCCAGCCTCCCCGAGCCCGGGGCGCCACCACAGGCTGCGGACAAGGCCTTCCCATCATACACTCGAAGCACTGAGCCACGGGGACAGCACTTTCCTGACTTAAGACAGCTGTGTGATGGGAGCCAGGACTCAGGAGCCCCTGGGTCCAGTCCTGACTCAGTTACAACTCGCTGTGTGAACAAGAACAAATCTTGCACCTACTCTGGGCCTCGGTTTCCCTGTCTGTACAAAGACAGGCAGGGGTGGAGAGGATGAACTCAGTGATGCTCAGGGTCTGATGGCCTGAGGTTCCCATGACACCAAACACACCCCAGCCTGGTCTCATGTGGCTGGGCCTCTTGTGCTTTGCGCCCAGGGACAGGCAGGGCACAAGAGAGATGAGGGCCCAGTGCTGGTACCCGGGCAGGAGGGAGGGCAGGGGGCTCACTTTGGGCTTGGTGCTCCGCTGCAGGACGTCCAGGAGCTGTCTGCGGAAGCCTTCCAGCTGGGAGAGGCCAATCCTGGGGGAGGGAGCAAGACGGGGCGTCAGCTGGGCTGGCCAGGGACCAGGAGAGGTGCCGGGTGGGCCGCAGCTGGGGCAGGCCCACGCCCAGCCCCCAGGAACACGACGAGCAGGCTGGCGGGGTCACGGGGTAGGTGGAGGGGAGTCTGCTGAGGATGGGGAGGGGGTCTGGGGCCCCTCGAGGAGACGGGTGACTGAGTGAGAGGGACGTGGCGCCGGGGCGAGGCCCTGAGGAGGGAGGAACAGCGCAGGCCAGGCCAGTGGAGGTGGGGAGCGACTCACCTGGGGACGAGGTCTTTGCCCAGAACCACGGCGGTCACGAATTCTTTGGAGTATTCCATGGCGTCCTCGCTGCAAGGGAAGCCGAGGGGGCGCTAGGGCGGGGAGGGGCCCTGCTCCAGCATCCTGGGGTTAGTTAGCCTCCTGACCGCTCCCTGCCCCGCCTTTCCTGCCAGTAGGGCTTTGCTGGGGGTAGACCCCGGGGTCTGCCTGGCATTTGACAGAGCTCCACCCATCCCCAGGCCCCATGTGACCGAAGTCAGACTGCCCAGTCTAGCCCCCGCCAACTCTGCGGCCCCACGCAGCTCACCTCAGCAGGCCGCCTGGTGGGGAGTAGGCGAAGCACTTGAGGGTCGGGTACTGGGGACGCAGGAGGAAGGAGAGGATGGCAGCGGTGCCTGCACCCAGGGAGTGGCCCACCACGATCAGGCCGTAGTGTTTGGTTCCTCGGCCCTGGGGACCGAGAGCAGCCTGAGAGCCCAGCCCCGCTGCCCACCAAACTGACTGTCTGGGCTGACACCGGGAGGCAGGGGGCTCCTCCCAGGGTCCTGGGACCACGTCTGTGCTGGGTAGTTGCTGGGGCAGAGGAAAAGCCAAGCTGGACCCCCACAGAGCCACTTCCTGGGGAGACTACTCTAACAAACTCCTACTGATGCTTCAAAAACTTGCTCAGAGGTTACCTCCTCGGGGAAGCCCTCCTGGTTTTCCAGGAGAGGCTCACTCCCTCAACACTGCAAGTGAACCTGGAATAGACCTTTATATATAGTGACTACACTCTAAGATAATCGTTTTGTCACCTGCCCCCATCCCTGTGCCCTGACAACTAGACTGGGATCCCCTGAGTCCGGGGACTAGTTGGCTTTGGGAAGGGTAGTTGGCAGCGCCTTAGGAGAGTGCCCCCGACCAGAGCAGCACCCCTTCTGTCCGCTTTGTAAGTATTTTCTTTGCCATTCCGCTCTCTACTTTGGAAGCTCTGGGCCTGAACCATCTTTGTGCTTCCAGTGCCTGGCACAGAGCAGGTGTGCATAACCGGGTGGGGCCAAGCAGGGGTGCCCAGGAGGAACTGGTACAAAAGAGAAAGGGGTCAGAGGAGGTGGGAGGGACCGAGTGACGAGGAGGCTGGGAGCCAGGGATCAGAGGACAGCGTAACAGCCCGGCCTGTGGGGAGGGTCTGTGTTCACCCATCCTGTCCCCAACCTATTGCCCTGGGGGAGGGAGAGCCAGGCATGGGGAGGGCTCGGTGGCATGCAAAACGCCTCACCAGGTCTCGCCCGAAGGCCTGGGACAGAACCATCTCCTGCTCCAGCTTCTTCTTGATGTACTCAGCCGAGAGGACCATCCCCTGGGTGAGGAGGAACAGAGGTGGGTGTCTTATGGAGGGAGGGAGGCCCCTCCAGGACCAGAGACCACAGGGACCAGTGGCTCACTAACCATGTCCCGCTCTGGTCCACACGACCACCCGGCTGTGGGGCTGGCGGACGTTTCATCACACTGTTCCCATTTCACAGATGAGGAAACCAAGGCTCAGAGGGGTTGTGTCTACCTAACCAGTGTGACCTCCCAGCTGCCTCGTCAGGCTCTTCTGCGACAGGATGGGGGCCCAGCAGGGCTGTGGGGGCCCCAGCAGGAGGCTGCAGGATTCCTTCCAAAGGAACCCACGCCTCTCTGACCATCTCCCCCGGGGAGACCCGCGAGCAGAGAGGAGCCCCTACCCCAACCACAGGACAGGTCTGCGCGGCAGCAGAGAGGGGAGAAGGCAAGGGGCCATCGGGGCCCAGGAGGAGGGGTACCTTGTGTCCCAGCCAGGTGCCATGGTGCCCCTCCACAGGGAGGCGCTCGGCGTCACCGGTCAGGTCTGTCAGGGCGTCCTATGGGGAGAGAGGACAGGTGGGGGCGGGGCTGAGGAGGACAGGAAGAGGGAGGTGGGCACCCCTCGGGGGGTAGAGGGGGTCCACGGCAGGGGGCTGGGAGCCACTGGCAGGGTACCTTGGGGGACAGGGTTCCCCGGATGCTGATCACCACCTTCTTCTTGTCATGGTCCACGGCCACGTAGAAGGGGGTTTCGTAGACCTAGGAGGAGGTGGCTCGTGAGCCTGAGCAGCCCTGGGAAGTGGCCAGACTCGGGGAAGGGACCTTAAGGAGGTTTCCCCAGCCAGGAGATCTGACTCTGTGAGGCACTGGGCTGCTGTGAGACTGCCGGGGCTCCCAGGGGTCGTGGTAGATCCCTCCGACCAGCACCCAGCCCTCCCAGCTGCTCTGACTCGAGCAGCCCTGAGCGCTGCCTCCAGCCTGCGGGGTCCAGAGGGGCTGCCCCCTCCCCAACCCTCACCACTTCTTCCCCCTCTCTCTCCCCAAACGGCTGGGGCAAGGAAGCCCCAGTACTGGGTGTAGGGCTGGGGTCCGCTTCCTGCCGCAGAGGGGGTGCAGGCCAGGGGGTGGGGAGAAGGAGGGGCCCACCTCTGCCTGCCCCCTTGGGAAGGCCTGGAGGCCGCTGCTGGCAGTGCCGGCAAAGCCAAGGGCTCCCACAGCCTGGGAGGACGGCTCGGCACTCCCGGCCCCAGCCCCCAGCCCCGCCTGCGCCCGGAGCCTGCAGAGGACAAAGGCCCACCAGCCCCTCACCGCATCGTGGCAGGAGGTGTAGACGATGTCCACTGCGGTCATGTTCTCGTCCAGGAAGTGGCGCCGGATGGCAATGGCATTGCAGCCACAGCAGTTGTCCTCCTCGATGGTCACTCCAGGGGCAAACCGGGGCCGCGCGGGGCACAGGCAGCACCTGGGGCAGGGGACAGAGGGTTCAGCACCGGGGACCCTCCATTAGAGCAATATCCCCCTCCCAGCCTCTCGGGACCCTGCTCTTGCAGCACCCCCACTGGCCCCCGTCTCCAAACCTCCCGGGTTAAGCTCCACCGGCCGGTTCCCAGCCCTCCCCCGACATGGCCTCTTGGCAGCATGTGACCAGTGGGCCTCTCCCTCCCCTCAGAAATCCCCCCCCCACTCACAGGAGGCACCTCTCTCCTGGGTGGTTCTCCCTCACTGGCAGCCTGCCTGGCCTCTCCCCGAGGGCCTAGAGGCCAGGTCTGGACCTCCATTTCCCACTGGCTACACCCGCTCCTGTGGGGCCCCATCCACTCTCAGGCCTGCTCATGGCCTCCGGACGCTTCCACCCAACCACCCCCGTCTCCTCTCAGACCTCCCACAGGGTCGCAACCTCTCCAGGTCCCAGTGCCCGATGGCCCGCCCCCACAGGCTCCCTGCAGTCCTCCACATCCCCCGCTCATTGCTGGGCCCTACTCTGGGGCCACCTGACTCCAACCACTTCCCTCGCCGCCACCCCTCCGCCAGCTCCGAGCTGCCATTCTCTCTGCCTCGGGGTGTCGCAGTGGCCTCCTGATTGGTCTCCCTCGCCTACAACTGCCCCCTACATTCTCAACTTGGCAGCTAGGACCCCCTTTACCCTGTAAGTCAAGCCACGTTTCTTCACGCAAAACCCTACAATGCCGCCCGCCTGCCCAGTGGAAAAGCTGTAGTCCACGCAGGGGCTGAGTCCCTGCCCCATCTGGCCCCGCCCAGAACCAAAACAGTGCCAGGCAGACAGCAGGCTCCCAGAATGAACAGGTGAGCGGCTAAGCTGGGCACCCAGCTAGGGGTGCAGCTGCTCCTCAGGCCACCAGAGGGAGCCAGCACCCAACAGATGGGCCCCGGAGCCCTGAGAGCATGTGACCCATTCCTGCCAGCTGTCTCGAGATGACAGCTGAGATTTTATTAAGAATCATGAATTTCAAGGATGCTGAAAGGTTTGTCTCCACTTGAGCGGCACCTGAGGGACTGTTACATACTTTTCAATAGGGAGAGGCCTTGATGAGAAATCCCAGGGTCAGGCCAAGTCTGGGAAGCCACCGGGCCTGGGGTGGGCGACCACTTCCATGCACGCTGGGAGGGCCGCCCAACACTGCCGGGCCAAGCGGGGGTGGGCCTGGGGCTCAGGGTGGGCCCCTTCTCGGGCAGCTGTCTCTGTACCTCAGCCCCGTCCTCTGGCACCGAGCACATGGACACCACAGTGTGGCCTTTGGAGACAGAGTCCTGGGCTTGAATCCTCGCTCTGATGTGACCCTTCCTGACTGTGAGGGCCTGGAGGGCGCTAGGCCATCCAAAGCCTCAGTTTCCTCCTCTGTAAGAGAAGCTGCTGACAGCTACTTGGCAAGGCTGGTGTGAGACCACAGGCCCCAGATGCAGAAAGAACACACAACAGGCCCTCGATAACTGCGGGCTCCCCCTCTCTCCAGGCAGAGGGCTGCCTCTGAGTCCGTGATCGGGGGCCAGGGACCCGAGGACAGCAGCAGCCCAGCAGTCTGGAAGGGAGGGGCCCGTGGCATCTTTGAGGGCAGTGTCCCCGCAGACAGGAGGCCATGGGAGCCTGAGCACCCTCAGGGGCAGGGCTGGAGCTGAGTGGGGTCTCCCGAGGGTGGTGGGGCCGTAGGCAGGCCTGGCTGGCATGCTCTGCGTGGGACGGGAGAACCTCTCCCAGGTGAAGGGTGTGGGCCCAAGGGGGGTGGGCAGCCCTCCTTCCTCCCGCCAGTGCTGGCACCCTGGGCTGCACTCAGAGAAGGGGGCCTGGCCCTCTGGCCTCTATCCCGACATCCTTGGCTGTAGGCCTGGACTCCAGGCCTGCCTCCTCTGTCCCCCAGGCACCTGGTTCTTCCAGGCGGGGACCCAGCTGGGCCCTCATGGTGTCCAGGGACCCTCTGCTCCCTCTCCCTGCAGCAGTGAGCTGTACAAGACGCCAACATCCCTCCTGTCTACAGGGCACTTCAAGGGCCCAGCCTGCCAGTGGCTCCCTGGCTTCTGAAATATCCTGCGGGCAGGCAGGACGGACACTGCCTGTACAGTGATGTCCCCACCCTGCCCGCGAGTAAAGGAGCAGGGCCTGTCAGAGCCCAGGTCTCAGGACTCCTGGTTCAGTGCTCATTTTGAGAAGCTTCCTATCCGTGGCGGGGACTCCCAATGACGCTGGGAGGAATGCCAGCTGTGTGCCGGCCGGCAAAGATGCAGAGGGGACATGGGGTGCCCTGGTCTGCTCTGCCAGTTGCTGGGGGATGGTGAGAACAAAGTCTGGGAGCCACTTGCTTTCTGGAGAAGTACGGCCCCGCAGGAGGGGTGTGGCTTCCATAGGCCCCAAGGGCAGGGTGTCTTGGACAGAAGCTGCCCGCCCAGCATGCCAGCCTTTCCAGAACAGGGAGCTGCCCTCCTGCCTGGCCTGGGGAGAGGGCGGAGACATCAAGGATGGGGAGGGGCCCTCCCGGAGCTCTGTCCTCAGCTGGCCACTTAGGAAAGCAGAGTCCACCCCAGGCCTGGATGCTGGCTGGGCTGAGGGTGATGTCCAACCGCAGGCAGGTCCTGGGCTGAGGCCTTGCCAACTCCTGGTGAAAGGTTTGGAGCCTTTCACAAAGGGCCTTCTCCAGGCCTTTCCAGAGGCCTCTATGGATTGGACCTCTACCAGGAAAGGCCTTTCTTTCAAAAAGGCAGAGCACAGGAGGGTTGTGGGGAGGAGAGAAGCTGTGGGCAGAGGGGAGGGGTTGAGAGGGGCAGGGAGGGAGACGGGAGGAGAACCAGCAGTGCCAGGTACTGGGCAACATCTCATGGAAACCATGCCAGGAAGTATGTAGCACCATGCCCACTTTACAGATAGAGACTGACGTTTGCAGAGGGAGACGAACCTGCCCAGGGCTGCAAGGGACAAAGTCTTGATTCAAAGCCGGAACTGTGTGATTCCAAAGCCAGCACTCCTCCCCACCCAGGGACGATGCAGAACCAGAAAGGTCGAGGTCCAGAGATGGGGCGGAAGAGAAGCAACGCAGGCCGCAGGGGAGGTTGGGCGGGCAGCAGGCACAGGCCGGTTAGGGAGAGCCTCCCACGGGCAGGCGCCGCCCCATGACCTCAACCTGTTGTCCACACCTGCTGGCCGGCCGGGAGGACGGGACGGGTACTCACGAGCAGGACCGCGCCAGCTGGCAGAGGCCGCAGGCGGGCTTCCGCATCAGGTACATGGGCCAGCCGTAGGCGGCCAGGGCGAAGAGCATATAGTAGCAGACCTCTTTGTAGCGCAGCATCTCTTGCTGGAAGAGAGGATGCGGAGGGCAGTCACCCCCTGCCCTTCCCGCCTGCAGCCTCAAGGCCCCTGGGCGCCCCTCGATGGGGAAGGGGGCTCCCTCCGAGGCTCCGCAGGGGCTGCAGACCCCGCCACCGGCCCTGCAGGAGGGACTGCTCCTCCAGATGATAACTGCATTTCCCTAATTATCTCCACGCAACCAGTGCACGAATCCTCCGAGAGCTGTCCTGTTGCTTCAGTCTCAGAATTAACGATTTGGGGACAGAAAAATGCTCGGAGCCCTGGATCGATTTTCTTGCCCATTTTCCTGAGAAGACAGGGGGAGGCATGGGCAGCCATCACCCCTCCTCAGCCATCAGGCCCTGGGAAGGGACATTTAACCCTGAGAGGCCCTGGGCCGTCCGGCTGGCGGTGTCCGGGCCTCGAGCAGACACTGGAGACACTGACATGCTGGGTGACCAGACATGTCGCCAACCGTCTCGGCCTCAGGGTCTCTGTCTGCAGATATAGGAGACTCCAGCTTGACTCAGGGAGTCACAGGCTCCCAAGGGGCGTCTGGGGCAGATTGGGATCTCCCGGGAGAAAGGCGCCGGTTGGAAACCGGGCGTCTGAGGCAGCGGCTGCTGTTATCAGTCTGCTGGGCAGAGGGAGCGGGAGGCACAGGTGCCCAAGCGAGGCGGCTTCCGCGTCCCGGGGCCCCAGGCAGCGGAGGACTCCTGCACTTACACTTAGAGGGAATTAGTCACCTTGTAAAAGTTACAGAGGGCCATTAGTCATCTTGTGAAGTTCAAGAGGCAGCCTTAATCAGGGCCCGGGGCGGGCTGGGGGGGGCCGTCCCTGGGCGGGCTCCGTCTGCTCTTCAGGAACCAGCCAGAGAAGGTAATTATCCTCCTGCGCTCCTGGCAGGGCGGGGCACGTAGCCTCTGCCAGGTGGCAGCGGGACCCCAGCCCCTCGAGCCATGGCAGCCTGACCCCTTCTCGCCTAGTGGTCAGGGGTGGAGGGAGGGGTGGTGAGAGTGAGCCAGGGCAGCCCTGGTCAGCGGGGACAGGCTGTTTTCAGAGGGGACACAACTCCTGCTTTGGGGGGTGGCGGCAGATGGAGAAATGAGGCTGTTCCGGGCACTAAGGTGCAAGGAGTGGATCCTTCTAGTAGCGTCCCGACTGGCACCGTCGTTTACTGGCACCACGCTGGGATCGGGACTCAGGATGGCTCATCTCCTCCCCACCAGGGCTCTGGTGGGAGGTGTGCCCAGCGCCACCTTATACCCACAGGAATGGGCTCAGAGGGCATCAGGGACTTGCTCAAGGTCACAGCGTGGAGCTGCTGCACACCAAATTGGTCTACTCTGGAGGCAGGGCTGGCTGTACCCCCACAGGGCGGGTCCATCTCTACCTGTGACACACATGCTGGATTTCTATTAAAGGTGCCTGCGAAGAGGTTCAACTCCTCAAAAAGGCTTAAAAACCAAAGTGCTATGTCTCGCTGCCTTTTTTTTTCCTGAGGAAGACTGGCCCTGAGCTAACCTCTGTGCCCATCTTCTTCTGTTTTATATGGGGGATGCCTGCCACAGCACGTCCCACAGCATGGCTTGATAAGCAGTGTGTAGGTCCGCGCCTGGGATCCGAACCAGCGAGCCCCGAGCTGCCAAAGTGGAACTCGTGAACTTAACTGCTACGCTACCATGCTGGCCCTTCACTGCCTTTATAACAACCACAGCAATAATAATACCAGCTCACCCTCATGGAGCACTTTGTCACCTTGAGAGGCTGGGACAAGACATTCTGAGCACGGACAGGCAGATTTGGGGGTTTCACTGTAGGACCAGCATGATGGGGAGATTCTCGGGAGGAAGGTGGCGGTAGCTGAGAAGAGAAGCTGTCTGGAGAGCTGAGGGGGGACTCGGGACAGAGCAGGTGTGGCTGATGCTGTGACTGCACAGGTCATTCAGCAAAGGGAGACAGGGATCCAGCCAGGGCGCTGGGGGGTGGGGGTTGGGGGGAGGTGTGGTTCTGACTCACCGAGTTCTTGAGGTCGAGGTACTTGGTGTTTCTGGTCACGGGCATCCCAGACAGGAAGGCCAAGATGTCATTGTTGGCCTGTAAGACAGGCTTGTGAAGGTGGCTGCCCAGATCCAGCTGCATGGCTGAGAGGGGCATCCAGGCCCCCGGGCTCTACGCCCATCCATTAGGCATCATCCATCAGGCCCCTGTGGTTAGAAGGCCCTGCGGCCAGCCTGGGCAGCAGCCACACACGGCCCAGCAGAGGGAAGTCACTCAAGCAAGAGCCGTGAGTGGCTGGCTGAAGGGATGAGCTGGGGAAGGGAGGGGAGCGAGCATCACGGGGTGACCTCTGGGGCCCAAGACGGTGCACGGAAGCTGGGCAGCGGGGGCAGCTGGGGCGGCGGGGGCGCCTGGGAGGAGGCCGGTGTGGGGAGGCTGCCTGGAGAAGGACCGGGTGCTCACCTCGTCCAGCACGGCGTTGCGCTTGGCCCTCTGCCGCTGCCGGAGCAGCACCAGGCCGGCGATGATGTCGGACGGCACGATGTCGAGGTCTCGGAAAAACTCAGCGAAGAGGTAGGCGATTTCCGAGTAGGCATCCTGTGAGGTCCAGGGAGGCAGGAGGCAGTGGCAAGGGAGCAGGAGAGAGGAGGAGAGACCAGGTGTGAACCCCCGGGGTGGGGTGTCCTCTCCGGGCCCCCTCCCCAGGTTCACCCCGGCACCTCCTTGGCGCCAGCTGGGCCTGACCCCGGGCGGCCCTCTGCAGCCCTGACCCTGAGGGCCCTGTCCTGGGCTCTGGGCTCCCGCCGAGCTGGCAGTGGCTGCCTGAGACAACCCCTGACCCTTCTCCGTCCTCCACCTCCCGGCCCTCTTCTGTCCTCGAGCTCCTACGGCACTCACCGTCGACCACGCACAGATGCCAACGTGAGCCACTTCCTGTTCTTTCCCCAGACACTAGGAACCAAGCCCTGCACGGCCCGCTTGTTTCTCCTCCGGCCTTTCTCTCTAGCAGAGAAGCCAAAACTAAGCTCCTGGCTGCTTCCTCCCCGACTGAGTTTCTTCCCACCTCCCGCCAGCCGTGACCTTGAAAGGCCCCCAAAGGGCTCTGTGGAGCCCCTGGGTCTCAGGCCCCCTCCCACACCTGCCCGCGGCTGCAGGCTCGGGGACCCCCACGTGTGCCAGGAGAAGTATGCGATGCTGGGCCAGTAGCTCCTCTGGCTTCCCCCGAGCCCTGTCCTCAGGACAGCCCTGCCTAGGAGGCAGCCCTGCCGGCTGATGCTGAGTCTTCCCTGCGTCACCCCAAGCAGGAGGCTGGGACCTCTTCCCTAACCTGCTGGAGAGGCCGTGGTGGGAACAGACTCATGGCAACTGGCTCTCTCGCGCGGGGCTCCTGCCCGGAGTGTCTGGCTTTCGTAAGAGAAGAAAAACCCAGGGATGCAAACTCGAACACTTAATGGGGCCAAACAGAAGCTGCTACTGCTCAGCTCCAGCTGACCAGCCCTGTGAGGGGCCCACGTTGCCAGATCCAGAAATATGGAAGTTTACACAAACGCCCTTGATTTTTAAATGTTGGCATCCAATTCAAACATTTAAGCAACACAGCCATCGACTGATCAAAGCGTGCTCTAGGGGCCGGCCCAGTGGCATAGTGGTTAAGTTCACACGCTCCACCTCAGCGGCCCGGGGTTCACTGGTTTGGATCTTGGGCATGGACCTGCACATGGCTCATCTAGCCATGCTGTGGCGGCATCCCACATAGAGGGTCTAGAAGGAATTACAACTAGGATGTACAACTCTGTACTGAGGCTTTGGAGAGAGAGAGAAAAAAAAAGGAGAAAGACTGGCAACAGATGTTTGCTCAGGGCCAATCTTCCTCACCAAAAAAAAAAAGAAGAAGAAGAAGAAGAAAGAAAGAAAACCATGCTCTGGACTGGACCCCTGGGCTATCAGTGTTTGATGGGACCCAGGGTCTGGGCCCCTCTATGATGGGCTGCCTTTCCCCCCCGCCCCTGCTTTTTTCTCCCCAACTCCCCCCAGTACATAGCTGTATATTTTAGTTGTGGGTACTTCCAGTTGTGGCATGTGGGACATTGCCTCAACATGGCCTAATGAGCGGTGCCATGTCCACGCCCAGGATCCAAACCGGCAAAACCCTGGGCTGCCGCAGCGGAGTGCACGAACCCAACCTCTCAGCCACGGGGCCAGCCCCTGGGCTGCCTTTTCACCAGGTTCCAGCAGCAGACTCTGCTCTGTGCCAGGAGGGGTGGGCGTGTCCCCGTGGGCCCTGGCAGTGGCGAGGAGGCTGCTCCCTGCCTTCTGCCTGGTCTGCCTGTGGCCCAGGCCCTGGACTATGACCCCTCAGGACTCCCAGAGAGGCCCGTGGGGGGCTCCCCACCCACCAGGGAACCTCGGGGGCTTTCTTACACTTGATTACTCACTCTATGGCTCACCAGGGGCTGCGGATGGGCAGGAGCCACTCAAAGCTTCTGGTGGCTTCCGCGGAGGGCACTTTGCTGTCTGGCTCAGGCAGGACTGGTCTCCTGACCTCAGTGGCTCTGCCACTAACTAGCTGTGGGACACTGAGCAAGTCACTCCACCTCTCTGGGCCTCAGCTGCCCGATCTGCAAAATGAGGGGTGGCTGGATGATCTCTAAGGGCCCTGCCAGCGCTAGGGGCTCCATCTTGAGGACCCTGCCTCCCTCCCCTGGGGCCGCCCTGCTGCCTTCCTTCTGCGGCACGCTCTTGTGAGAAGCCTGGCCCCTGTGGTTCCCAACGCGCCCGGGTGCGGAAGGCTGACTGCGCGTCAAGGACCACACTGAGCACTTCAGAGCTGTGATGGGTCTTCCAGAGAAACCCACAGCTGGTGACACGCTGCTTCTTGGTCTCCGGGTCGTCCTGATCTTTGAGTCTCTCTTCCCCTGAACTAGACCCTAAGTTCCAAGGGGTCTGTTCCCTTGACAAAGCGAGGGGTGGCCAATTCACACGCGCATGAGTCGCTCAGTGAGGAACAGCTCCTCCCACCAGCAGCTGTCCCCCTGCTCCCGCTCACGGCCCAGCCTCCCTCCACCAGCCCCGCCCCACCCGGCCCTGCTGACAGCGGGACTGCAGCCCAAGGGAGGCGACGTCCTGGTACTTACTGACTGCGAGTCCTTCGTCCTGGTGCAGCAGAGGAACACTTTGAGCCGGCGTGACCAGCTGGTGGCCTGACCCTCCTCTAAGCGGTGCCTGCAAAGGGGGACAGTTGCTCTGTGTGAGGTCAGGGGGCTAGATCAGAAGAGCCGGGGCCCGGATGTAATGGAAACAGGGCGGCCTGTTCCCAGGACCCCACCAAAGGGCTCCCCGGCAGGGGGTGTGGAGGAGGACAGGGCCCAGGCCTGGCCAAACTGGGTGGCCAGTGACCTGGCTGTTGGCCAGCAGAGCACTCCTGGGGGGCACTCCTGCCATCGGCCAAGGCCGGGACTGAACGCCAGCATGCCCGGGGGCTCCGGAGCTGGGAACCCAAAAGTGGGCGCTGCTCTGAGGCCCAGGTGTCCTAGTCTCCAACCAAGAGCCCTGGGAGATGGCAGCAGGGTGCTGGGCCTCTGACTCATCCCAGGGCCTGGAGCAGACCTGCTTCCCTCAGAAAGGATTTCAGATACTCACCTTCTCTGTGCCTGGGGGAAGACGAAGGGGCTGGAGGAGGCCCTGAACATTAGAAGGGAAGGGCCCCACCCTTCACTGCACGGCTGGCCCTGTCCTTTCCCACCCCCAGCCCCAGTCCCAGGGAGTCTGGATGCTCGGATGGGAGTCAAGGCACCAGGAGTCTGCACCCAACGGCAGAGCGACTGGCCAGTTACCCACGGACGCCCTTCCGATGCTGGTGCCAGAAGCCGGTGTGTTTCGGGCATAAAGATAACAAATGCAATGTTAAAAATGCACATTTCCAGACTGAGCAAGAAGGGGCCCACTTGCTCTTATGACATGCGCCCTCCTGCTGGCCCCTTCAGAGCCTGACGCCAGCGGGCAGTAGGAGGGAAAGGCACAGGTGACCCCGAGGGCATGCAAGGCACTTAGCATCCATCAGGAGTGACAAGCTGGGCCCTCCTTCCCGAGCTTCTTGGCTCCTCTCAGCGGCAAAAGGCCGCTTCCTGCTCCCAGCCCTGGCTCCACAAGGCAGCGGGTGACAAGGACAGTGGGGAGCCACAGGGCCTTCCAGGGCTACCGGGGGCCATTAGGAAAGTGTGCAAAGGAATTGCTGTTTCTGGGATCTGCAAGCCCTAACGGACTCGGGCAGCCTTACATCCTGAACCAACGTCCCACCTGCCAGCTGCTTGATGAAGGGACAGCATGCTAGGCAAGCTGGGCTCCCCAGGCATCACATTCTTAAACCCATTCTAACCTAACGGGGCTTCTAACTTCCCCGGGAAGTTCCAGCTGATGGAAGCGCTGACCAAACACTTGACTGCAGTACCCGTTCTGCCCACCAGGGGGCAGGTGGAGCCGGTGACAGGTTTGGTCTAATGCATCAGTCTGGCTCCGGAGACGAAGACGGGGAGAGACATATGAAATCTGCACAGAAAGTTCGCGGACCAGCACCCCTCTGCCCAGTGGCTCAGTATCATGAAGGGAGAATAGACACTCCTTCTGCAAAGATCCAAGGTCGAGGCTCCAGGGAGTAGTGCTGGGAACGACCCATCTCCCAAGCCCCACCAGGTTTCACTGGAAGGAAAAAGGGACAAGGACTCGAGCATCTTCCTGACTTCCAGAAACTAAAACAGCCTGTCGGTGAGGCACAGCGGGTCTGTGCATGTCCCCAAACCTGGAAGTGGGTGAAGGGTCAGTGGGCTTGAAAAGGTCCCGGTTAGAAAAACTGTCTGCTGGTTTCAGAGCAGAGGGAGGGCGACTGGAGAATGGCCTGAGAGGTGGTCATGTTAACCGAGGCATGCCCAGCCCCGTCCAAGAGCTGGAGGAACCCCAACAGGTCCGGAGACTGCAGGAAGAGCTTCTCATAAAAATGACAGCCGTGGGTCAGCCCGGTGGCACAGCAGTTAAGTGTGCCTGTTCTGTTTCAGCAGCCCGGGGTTCACCGGTTCGGATCCTGGGTGCGGACATGGCACTGCTTGGCACGCTATGCTGTGGTAGGTGTCCCACATATAAAGTAGAGGAAGACGGGCATGGATGTTAGTTCAGGGCCAGTCTTCCTCAGCAAAAAAAAAAAAAAAAAAAAAGAGGAAGATTGGCAGCAGATGTTAGCTCAGGGCTGATCTTCCTCAAAAAAAAAAAAAAAAATGACAGCTGCCACCAGCCCCCACTGCCAGCTGCCCTGGGCCCCAAAGGCAATTACCCAGAGTCAGGGAGGGGAGACTTTTTTCCAGGGCCCCAGGAGCCCAGAAACCAGGTCGGGTGGGGGGCATGTGCTCAGAGTGAGCAAAGTGGGAGGGGTGGCCACCAGCTGTGCCGGGAGGGAAAACGGGCTCCCGGGCCTTGGCTCCGAGACCTGGCATTTCGGGCTGGGAGGTGGCCAGCCCAGGCGCGGGTGTGGCTCCTGCTGCGGCGCTGAGCTGACGTGGAGAGCCGGGGGGAGCCGAAAGAAGAGGCCGGGGAGGGTGGGGTGGGGGGATTTCTGCTGGACTTGGGGGCCTGGGCAAGCCGCTCCGCTACCTGAGGGGTCCTGACCCTGGTGCTGTGGGCTGGGGATGGAGCGCTCCACCGTGACCTTGAGAAAGGTGACCTGCCCTCTCTGGGATATGGACTCATCCATAGAATGGGTCTCACTATAGCACCAGGGCTGGCGAGAGGAGGGAGCCGACTGCTCGTGGAAGGGGCTCAGTGCAGGGGCCTAACTCACGGTGGGAGCTCGATTATTGGGAGTTCCTGTGACCCACCCTGGAAGCCCCCCAGTCTTTTTCTTTCAGTAAACGGGAATTACTGAGACCCTGTCTGAACGCCTTCCCTCATCTTCTCTGCCATGGCACAGCTTTCCCCCTTCTTCAAGCACCATACCAAATCTACCCCCTCCAGGAAGCCTTCCTTGATTAACCTCCTCCAGCCCCTTGAATACTAGAGGCAGCCTAGCTTAGTGGTTAAGTACAAGAGCTCTCCAGTTAGACTCCCTGGACTTGATCTCGGCCCCATCATGTACAGTCTGTATTATCTCAGGCAAGTCACATAACCTCTCTGTGCCCCAGTTTCTTCATCCGTATTACGAGGATGATGGTAACAGCTACCCCATAGAGTTATTGTCAGTTAATATCTGCAATGCTTGGTCGGTGTATCCACCCTTCCTGCTGTTACCATCATTGTCGTAGCACTGAAGATGAAAACAAGGCTAACAATGGCTACCGTTCACTGAGCAGGTACCAAGAATGAGCATTGTGGGAACCATCGTGTACATATTATCTCATTTAAATCTCACAGCAGAAGCACGAGGCAGGAACTGTCATTATTCCCAATTTACAGACCAGGAAACAGAGGCTGGGAGAGGCTGAGCCCTTGACTGTTCACACAGGTTGAGACGCAGCTTGGGAGGCGCAGGGCCAGCCCCTGCCCTCCCCTCAGCAGACCCACCCGCCCCACCAACTGACCGCAGGTTGTAGGTCCGCAGGTTGCGCTGCCTCCTCTTGGTGGCTCTGAGCTTGACGAAGGTGCGGCCCGTGGGGTCGAACACACAGAGGACAGTGATGCAGACGCTGAGGATGACCACCCAGTTGCAGACGACCATCCCTGTGGGGGCAGCAGTGGGACACAAGAGGTGCTGCGGACACCTCCCTGGCTCACCAGCTCTCAAGAAAGGGGCGCTGGAGCCTCTCTCCCCGCAGCTGCTTCTGAGGCCCACCAGCAAGGTCAGAAGCCCCTGGCCGCAGCCTCTGGCCACGTGGCCATCCCTCGCTGAGCCGTGACCCCAAGGCCCACCCTTGGCACAGAGCAGACGGCTCTGTGGGTTTCCAGCGAGGCGTCGAGGGGCCCTCAACTGTTGCCCTAGGCGGCTGTGCCTCCTGCTGCTCCCCCAGACCAGGGTCCCCCAAGGGGGGATGGCAGATCACAAGGAAGAAGGCCACAGACCGCCCAGCCAACCCGCCGGCATCCTCACAGAAACCATTTCCTGCCGGTGGTGCCCAAGCTTCCTCTTCTCTAAACCGGCTCTGTCCCTTCCACCCTGGGCTGGCAGACATACCGAGGGTGACGTTCTTGGCAGTGAGGTCATTACAGGAGGTGTAATACTGAGTGAGCCAGACGATGCCCACGATGGCATAGATGAACTCGATCACCAGGATGGCTGCAAGGAGAGCAGGGCCCCGGCTGAAGGACGGCTACCGTCTGCCCTCCAGGGAGGCCCCGGAACCCTGGCCTGGTCCCTCCTACTGCGGGGCCTCCAACCAGCTCGCTAGCAGGGGCATGGGACCACCCACCGCCCCCTGCCACACAGGCCGCGACGGGGACGGGCCCAGGGAGGTGGTTGTCCCACCACCATTCTGTCCTGTTGTGATGCGCCCACCTCCTGTCCTAGCTCACGGGCCCTCAGGCCCCGACACCTCCCCAAGAAGGTGACCGGATGATGACAGGCATCGCCCTGTTCTTTCACGATTTTAGAATGACATCCACGAACTCCGGAATCAACGTATTTTAGGCAAGTTAACTAGCCTCTCTGAGCTTCCGTTTCACCGTCTGTAAAGTGGGGGTGACAAGGTCTACATTACAGGACTACGTGCGCTTGGTGGAAACTGCTGTTTCCCAGGAAGAGGGCTCCAGCACTTGAGGCAGGAGGAGGGAGGGAGGGAGTCGGGGGGAAGCTGGCCAAGCCCTAAGCCCAGGGCTGACATGGGGTCAGGGAGGGGGATCCGGCAGCCCCGGAGGAGACAGTGTTGGAAGAGCTGGCTCCACAGGCAGCACCATGTGGCAGCTAAGAGCCCAGACTTTGGGGCCAGACAACCCAGTTCAAATCTCAGCTCGGACACTCACGCATTTACTAGCTGTGTGACCTTGACCTCCCTGGGCCCCAGATGCCTCATCTGTAAAACAAGACCGATAACAGCTCCTCCCTGAGTTAACACGGGGGAAAAGGGCTTAGCACAGTTCCTAGAAGCACAGTGGACGTGTTCACTAGGAAGGACCAGAAGCCCAGCAAGAAGACAAAGGCTGGCCCCCCAGGGAGCTGGGTCAGGCCCGAGGAATCCCAGAAGAGGGGACAGTTTGGGGAAGGGTCACAAAGCAGCTGAAGAGATGCACGTGACCTAGAGCAGAGGTTGGCAAACTTTTTGTGTAATGGGCCAGAGAGGAAATATTTCAGACCTTGCGGGTCACGCTCTCTGTCGCAACTACTCAGCTCTGGTGTTGTCACGAAAAAGCAGCCAGAGACTGTGAGCACATAAATGAACGGGTGGGGCTGGGTTCCAATAAAACTTTATTTACAGCAATAGATGGCGGGCCAGATTTGGCCCTCAGGCTGTGGTCTGCCCACCCCTGGTCTCGAGAGTAAGCCCAGTAAGTCTGTTGGTTGGCCGCTGTACACCGGTGCTGGCGGAGGGCCTGGCCCATTGCATGTGCCCAACACACGCTGGCTGAATGAAGCATGGAGCACAGGAGGAGGGTGGAGGTGGGGGTGGTCCGGAGCAGCCCCCCAGCCGAGGCAGGTGGCCCTTACCCAGGCGCACGTAGAGCACGTACTGCATGGATTCGCGGGGCTCCGTGTAGAGGATGCCCCCGCGCATGCTCAGCCAGATGATGGCCATCTCGGCGATCATGCAGCTCAGCAGGATGCCCAGGTAGCCGCGGCCGTGGTCCACCAGGTTCAGGGAGCAGGCCTCGTGCGGGTTGTAGACCAGGCCGAAGAGCACCACAGACAGGATCACAAACCTGGGGGGACACCCGCGTGAGGGCCCGGCAGCCTGTGCGCCCCCCACGGCCCCTGCAGGCAGGCCCTGCCCACGTGGGTATCACCCTAAGGGGGTCGGGGTTTCAGACACCTCCTCCTGGGAGCGTGACAGGGTCAGGACAGATGGCCGCAAAGCCTCCTTCCAGGCCTATGCAGGTGTGGCCCTGAGACTCACCAGGTGGTGTGCAGGAGGAAGAGGAAGATAGCTGGCAGGACGAGGTCATCGCTGCCCACAGACCAGCGCCGCCGGAACACCACGATCCCGGGCATGGCTGGCTGCTGTGCGGAGGCTCAGCGGGCCTGACACTCACCTCCTGAAAGAGAGCAGAGGACCCTGTGGCTGCCCGGGCCGCTGTGGAACCGGGCCACCTCACTCCCAGCCAGCTGTGCCCAGCAGCACAGGCATTTCTCCCAGACCCCACGGCCTAGGGGCTTCCAGGCCACTGGAAATACTGACCCATCCCTGTGCAGGACCGCCTCCCGCCCTATCTACCGCCCAGAGCCAAGAGGAAGGACCTCAGCAGCCACAGCGGCTTTGGTGTGAGGTCTCTCCTGCACCCCAGACTGGCACTGGCCCCATGGGATCCACTCTGCCTGAGGTTACTCCACCGTGACTGTTCAGCTCCATTCAAGACCTGGGCTCACCCCTGGCTCCCCACGTAGGATCGGGGGAGTCCCTAGGCACCCTATGGCCTTTCCTCAAGGAGACGTGGCCCAGTGTACACATTGCTGGGGGGAGGGAGGGCCCCCCAGACCAAGCACGAGCCGAGCAGGGTGGGTGGAGGGCTGAAGGCCATGGGGAATGTGGGGGTGAGGGCATGCATGGGGCTGCAAGCATGGCGGGTGGGAGGGCCAGCACAGAGTGGGTCTCAGTAAGTATCTGTCGAATGAGGTCTTCGCTGTCTTGCTTTGCTGGAACCCCGGGAGGATGCTCTGTGACTCGATTTTGCACCTATCAGACAGAAGTCCCAACCACAGCTAGGCCTCCTGGTAGGGGAGGACAGGGTGGACATAGGGGGTCAGGAGCATGGCTGGGGCACCCAGCCCCACTGCCGGAAAGGCCCTGGGTGAGCCCTGCAGGGTAACCCACCCTCCCGGCAACAGCACCTCCCATGCCACCCCGAGCCAGGCAGCCTTTACTGCCCGCTGCCCAACTCTCTGAAGTCACTGAATTCAAACAGCCACAGGCAAGCTTAGGGAGGAGTGCCCAGGAATCTGGGGCCCGCACTCCCTAGGGCCCCAGGAATGAGGACAGTGGTGCAGGCCAGGAGGCTCCCCACAGGGGGTTGGTCCAGGAGATCCCAGGGAGGGGCTCCAGGGCAGCCCTGTGCTGAACTGTGCAGAGAGGGGCTGGGTGCCCCATGGGTGGGCAGCTGCCCCCAGGCCAGCAGGGGCTTACATGGCACCTGGTCCAGGGGCAGGTGGTCAGTCAGGGGAAAATGAGTGTCCACAGAGACAGGCATCACTCGAGAAGGAAGTGGCCGAGCCTCCCCCACTGGTGGGCAAGGCCCTCAGGGTGGGCGAGGGGATGTGGGTCCGGGTGGTGGGCCGGCATGGCCAGCCTGACCCGTCTCCGTCCCCCTCTCCCTCTCTCTGGAGCAGCCACTTCATCCAGCCGCTGCCAGGCTGCTCCCGGGGAGCTGGCGGCCTGGCGGGCGGGCTGGCGGGCTAGGCTGCTGGGGTCGTGCCTACTCCTCCCCCCACCCTCAGGAAGTGACATCATCCCAGTCTCTCCGAGGAGGAGTCGGAGCATGGATTCTGGGAAGCAAGGAGAAGGATGGAGAGCGCGGGAGCCACATGGTGGGGTGGTTGGGGGCGGGGGCGGGGGGGTTCTGGGAACGCAGGGGCCTGGGGCTCCAGTGGTGTGTCTGTGACAAGCAGCTGACAGCACTGCTTCTTTTCAAAATGACGGGATGGGAGGGGCCGGGACACCGTGGGTGGCAGCAGGGCTGGAGCAGGACTGCGCTGCCAACAGCTGGTGTTTCAGCCGCCAGTTCTCTACAGCCCCTCCCATCTCCAGGTGGCTCTTGGAGGGTAAGGTGGAATGTGGGGGGGGGGGGGGGCGTGCTCAGGGTGCCCCCCTCACATGAATGGAATGACTGAGAGGTCTGGCACCAGCAGGTTCCCAGCAGATGCATTCCCTCTAATCAGGCCAGCCCTGGGGGCGGCGGGGGAGGAAGTTGAGTGCCGACCCGTGGAGGGGCTGGCGGGCGAGGCTCTTGCCCTTGCCAGCATCCCAGAATATCTGCTTCTCAGGTTTGGCCCGCAGACCGCCCTCCCAATCGCCCGGAGGGGCACGCGCCTCTCATCCCCACCCTTCCCCTCTTGGAGTCTGGAGCGGCTAACACTTCTTCGATTCATGCGTACCATTCACGCAACACCCTCAAACTCACACACAGCCCCACACGTGCACACGGCCCCGCCCTCCCCGCTCTCAGGCGGGAGAAATGGGGCGAGCCTGGCACGAGGCCCCACAGAGGCAGCCAAGGATCTGTCAAGACCCTGGAGTGATGTGGCCAGTGCAGCCTCTGCCCCAGCTGTGGTCAGTGCCAGAGTCCACCCAGATCAGGTGGCAGGGCTCCTGCAGGCTGACCCCACTGGGCACCCCATGACAGGCCTGCATCCAGGGCCAGCCCACCAGCGCAGAATCCCAGGCATGGCGCTGGGAGCCCAGGCTGCCTGGCTTCAAACCCGGGCTCCAATACCCGCTAAGCGTACGACTTACGAGTCGTGCCTCAGTTTCCTTAGCTGTAAAAGTGTCGCTCATCCCCACCCGCTAAAGTTCTGGTGAGGACCACGTGGGGGAAATGTCTGCAGACACCCTGGCCCTGCTGGATACGCCAGTGATGCCTCAGCGGGGGCGGGGGGCGGGGGGCGGAGGAAGGGAGCCCGAGACCCTGATGGACCAGCCACCCCTCCCCTGCCTGGCCAGTGGCTCCTCCAGCTGGTCACCAACAGGTCATGGTCTGGGGTGGGGGTGACAGGGCCTGTGCTGCTGCTGGGGGAGGGTGAGACGACTCGAGTCCCTGAGGGTTCATAAATCTCAGGGCTGCTATTTTTGAGGGCCTGAAAGGCGCCTTTTCTCTGAGACCCCGGCCCTTCACAATGGGGGCCTGTTCCCCTGCTGGGATGTGATTTCATCTGGAGGAAATGTCTCAGGATGGGGAGGGCAGAGGCTACTTCCTGGCGTGGGGCTGCCACAGAGTCCCCCCGCTCCCCGCCCCTGACCGCCAGGGCACAGGGTCCCTGCCTTCCAACAACCACAGTGGGGGGCACACAGCCTCGCCTCCTTACCCCAGACAGTGGCACTTGTAGGACAGGCGTGGTGTCCCCTCCAGCAGGGAAGAACAGGGGCTCTGCTGGCGGCCCCTCATCACATGGAAGGAATGACTTGATCAGCCCTGGGGGCCCCTTTCTCCCCCACCCACAAAGCCCAATTTCCCTGCTGGTGATTCAGACCCGTTGGTTAAGCAGCAACCATTCTGGGAGTTCCTTTTTCTAAAAATAGAAAACTCTTTAAAAATGCACATGCTGTCCCCTACTTTAAAAACCATCCATGGCTCCCCCTGGCCTTCAGGATAAAGTCCAAGCCCCCTAGGCAGCAGCTAAGGGCCGCAGTCACCAGCAGTCAGGCTGTGCAACCTTGGGCAGGTGCCTTGCCCTCTCTGAGTCCTGGAGCAGGAAGCTACTCCCCAACCCGTGGGGACAGACTCTAGCACAGATCCCCCCTGCTGCCGCTGGTTCCTTCTGGCTGGGGAGGTGCTCCAGTCCCTTCTCACACTGCCCCATCCTCCTTTCCCAACTCCTCCAAACTTGCTGTTCCCTAAAAACATCTCACTGGAAGATTCCATGCTTCGCTTGCCCCAGTTCCTCTGCCAGGCAAAATCCCACTCGTTTTTCTAGGCCAGCCAAAAGTCACCTCATCTCTGGAATGCTCCTGGCCAGCCCCACCCACCCCACTCTTCTCAGGCGGAACAGGCTGCTCCCTGACGGGACCACCCCAGACCCCTCACCCCAGTGTCGCGCTGGGCACACTGTCTTACAGTAAACCTGCTGATTCCTTGCTGCCCATTCCAGCCCCGGCTCAACTCAGAGTCCCTGAAGGCCAGGGTCCCGCAGCACCGTCCATCTTCACACTGCCCTCCCGCCTCTGGAGGGTGACACAGCCAACCTCGAATCCGGTCCTTCTCCTCGGGAGCAGCCTGGGCCCAGGCCCAAAGTACTGCTGCATCCCCCGAGGCAGCTGCACCAGCAGGCCAGCAACAGCTCGCCTCCCTGTCACACGGGTCACACGGGTCCTCTCAGCCCACAGCCTCCGCCCTTCCAGATGTGCCCCAGCCCAGCTCCCCTGATGGCTCAGGAGAACCATCTTCCCCTCCTCGGGCTTTCTTAAGTGTTCTCAGGCTTCCGTTTCTTCTGTCTGCAAAACCAGGGGAGCACCACCCCCTCAGGCTGTATGGAGAACTCACTGCAATGATGTCACTAAAGGTTTGCACGGGTGCTGGCAGACCCCACGGCTCCATTTGCGGTGGCTTTCCTGTTAACAGAGCTCCTGAGGGGCTTTTGGGGGACTTGTTGGCAGGGTGACCTGTGACCTGGCCCGGGGGTCTGGGCAGGCGCTGCTGATGCCCACGACTGGCTCCAGCTGATCGGGAAGGACTGGCCGGAGCAGACAGAAGCCCTGACTGGGTGACCTGCCCCCGCCGTGGGCCTTGGGGGGCTGCCGGCTAAAGCACCCCAGGCTGGGTCTCCTCCCCTGATCCTAACGTCCCCTTGGGCTTGGCCGGGGAGCAGGTTTCGGGGAGAAGAGCCCCTGGGCAGCGGGTCCCAGCCGGCGGGGTGCCCAGAGTCCCCAGGGGAGGGAGGAGGGCATGGGCTGCTGTGGCCGCCTCCAGGCGGCCCGGCTCAGAGAGGTCAGGCCTGGGGCCGATGGGAGATGGGAGCCAGGCCAGGTCACGGGAGTCAGGCTGAAGCCGGTGCCCACAGGGCACAGGATGATGTGCTGTGGGAGGCCAGTCCACTGCCACCTCCAGCCTCTAGGTCAGCCCAAGAGGCTTCCGACCAGGCAGAGGTGGCCAGGGATAGGCTGGAGACTGAGCCTGAAGGAAGGGATGACAGCCAGGTCCAGGCCACAGGGAGACATCTGACATCAGCTGAGCGCCTCCTGTGTCCCAAGCCCCGGACTAACCACCTTCCAGCCTGTCAGCAGCGATGCAGAGGAAGTGTCACTCACACTTCACATGCTCAAAACACAGGCTGTGTCTGAGCCCTGGCTCCGTACTTACTGGCTGTGGGACCTCGGACAAGTTACTTAACCTCTCTGTGCCTCAGTTCCTCATTTCCACAACGGGGCTACTGAACACCACCTAGGACAATGCTTCAGAATTGTCATGAGGGTTCAACGAGTCACACACCTAAGACAGCACCTGTCACGTAGTGAGCACTCCTCTGTGATTATTACCATGGAAGAACGAGGAGACGGAGGCTCAGGGACTTCGCCCCGACACCTTCCGAGCGGCAGGAGGCCCGGGTCCTTCCTGCTGTCGTCCGAAGCCCTCACCTCGGGCAGGAACATCCGAGTTAGATGGGGCCTCAGAAACAGTCTGCCACCCCCCTTTTTGGGATAAGAAAACTGAGTTCAGAAAGGCCCCAGAGGCCCCCAGCTTTCCTGTAACACCCATCCCTGCAGCGTCACCACCAGGTGCTGGACACACGGTCCCGGAGTCCCCGAGCCGGCCCCCGCCCTTCTCCTTCCCCGCTGCACAGCCCCCTCGAAGCCCCCAAGAGACACTGCTGTCAACAGTGTCACCCAGAGAGATGGGTGACAGCCTCTCTTTCACGCTCCTGAAGGTGCGTAACCCTCTCAAAAGCTGCCAAAACCCACGTGAGCTCCCTCCCGGAGACCAGTCCACAAGAAGGCAGGCACCACTCGTGCAGCTCCAGACGGGCATCACGGCCGGTCTCTGCCTCCCCGCGGGCAGGGACCCCAGCGCTCCGCAGCTCGGCTGGCAAAGGAGACAAGGCTCTCAGACCCCAGCCCACCTTCCCCGGACCCCTAGTCCACCCCTGCCTGCTGAGGCTGGTGATGGGGTCAGGCCTGGCCACATCCAGAATGGCCAGTCCCAGACCGAGAGCAGCGTCCCCAGGCCAGAAAGTCACCGCCCCTCCAGCCCTGGGTTTCTTCTGAAGAAGGAGGAGCCTGGGCTAATGGGAGGTTTGTATTTATTTGTGTTCACAACCAACAGCTGCATGAGCCTTATAGGACCCACAAACAGGGAAAAGGTAGAGTATACATTTAAAAACAAACAAACTTCAGAACAAAAACTAAATAAATTAAAATAGGAAGTCGGGGAATCTGGTGTACACATGCAAGACATAAAGGCCCACACAGGAGCTACACGGAAAACTATCATTAGACTGAACTTCCTGGTGGCCAAAGCAAAAAGGGAATCTGGGGAGTCTGTAAGGGCTCTTTCAGGGTGTTTTGATCCTTGGTGCCCAGAGGCGAAGGCCCAGGACTCCCACTCCCGTGATGAACGGGATTCCCCCTGTGAGGAGGCTTTGAAGTTAGAAGGAGCTCTCAAAGAGGTAACAGGGACAGGCACCTGCGGCCGGCTGGCTGCTCCTGGTCTGTGTGGTTCCTAGGGTGTCTGGGTTGGGCATTGGAGCTTGTCAAGTCTTACGAGGGCATCTAACTCAGGGGACTGATGCAGTGAAGCTGGGCCCCGGGCAGCCTGCAGGGTGCATGGTAGCCGCCAGAGGCTCCATCCCAGCCAGGGCGGGCTCACCGACGGGCCACTCTCCTGCCCAACAGGGCTGGCAGCCGCCTCCTGCCTTTTAGCCGGGGCGCTCAAACCCCGACTCCTCCACTCTCAGCTGCGGGGCCAGTTAGAGAGCTGGTGAAGCTCTCTGCTGGCTTACGAGGCTCACGTGGAGAGCATGTGCAGAGGAGGGACTGACCCAGGACCAGAACTGCTCACGACACTGCAGCGCAGTTCCAGGTGATGGCGGGGAGACCTCGGCCCACCTGCAAGCTGGGGACCCAGCCACTCACCTCCTCTGGCATTCGTCGGTTGCCTACCACGTCTGGGCCTCCCCTAAGCCCTTTACAATCACAGCTCATTAATCCTCATGACAACTGTGAGGGACATACTGCTGTAACCACATTTTACAGATGGGCTGAGGGACTTGGCCTGGGTCACACAGCCCGGTCCCAGAGCCCGCAGCTTAACCGCTGCATGCTGGTTCTGAGGAGCAGGATTCTGCTAAATGCCTGTTTCTGACCCCAGAAGCTGGCCTCGAACATCCCCTCACGGGGTGAAGAGGCAGGGCCTCAGGGCCCACAAAGAGCTCTGAGTCCCGGGGCTCCAGACTCCCGGTCGGGGAAGGTGTGGGTGTCGCCCATTCTGCAGAGGAGGAGAACTGAGCCCAGGGGGGTCCCGTGGTCTGTCCTGAGTGAGCGGGCTGTGGGGCTGCGAGACGGCACAGAGCTGGACACTTTGTATCACCTGTCCCAGCCTCATCGAGACATAGGGGTATTTTCGAGCTCTAGAGATGAAGAAACAAGCTCAGGGAGACGTGCTGGCTTGCCTACAGATCCCACAACAAGGAGGCAGAGCAGGGACTTCAAGGGCCTCCTGGAGCCACTTGAAAGGGAACAACCTCTCCGGCTGTGGGTCCGAGTCCTCATCCCACGCACACAGCCACAAAGACCCACACGCTCCTCCCACCCCAATGTCCCTTCTCCTTCCCAGGTCCGCAGAAGGCCCTGGAAGGGGGAAGGCGGCGAGGGAGGTGACAGAGAGAAAGCACGCGTGGGCTGGGGGCCGCGTGCGCCACCAGCCTGTGCCCGGGTGTGCGCAACCCAAGTTAGGGGCCCGAAAGCTGTCGCTTTTCACGCATCAGCTGTGCCAGAGCAGAAGGCAGAGCCGCGCCTGCCCAGGGCTGGGGCCGGATTTCAGCAGGAGACGGGTCCCCACACGCCCAGGCCCTGGGACTAAAACAGCGTGCCTGGGAGGGCCGGGGGCAGGACAGAGACGCCACCGCCACTGGGTCCCCTCTGCCCCCAGGGTCTTAGACTGACAAGCACCTTCCCCACCCTCCCCCTGGGATGGCCTCGGAGGAGGTGTCTCGTATGCCCCTCACTACAAGCCGGTGGGTGTGTACGGCTGCTCCTGTGTCACAGCATTTACCACACGCCAGGTCCTGTGGCAAGCAGTTCACAGATATTACTTCCTCTTATTTAATCTTGTTAAAACCCTATGAGGCAAGTGCCATTCCTAGCCCCATTTTACCGATGAGGAAAAGGAGGCCCAGAGAAGTTAAGAAGTTGCCCAAGGTCACTCAGCTGGTAAGCAGCAGAGCCAGGCCGTGAGGCTTGGAGTCTGTGCTCCAGCCCCTCCCGAGGAGCCCTCCTCAGGGCTCCATCTATCACAGGGGCTTCAGCTTCTCGTTCTCACGCTAATTATCTTCCACTCGTCTACAACAGGCAGAATTTGCCATCTGCCACTGGCCTTGACACTGACACCAGCCAACTCCCAGGAAATCAATTGGGCCCGTTGGTTTCCTGCTAGTTATTCTGGAAGGGCGGCTGGCTGGGGACGGGGAACAAGGAGGGAGGGCCAGGAGGGAGGGCAGCAGGACCTTCCCTGGCAGCCAGGCCGCCCTCCTCCCCCCACCGCCCTCCCCAGGTCCTCCCTCCGGGGGCTTCATGCCAGGGCTCCCTCAGGGCTGGGCCAGAATGGATCTGTTTCCAACAGTGGAAGAGGTTCCCCAGGTCCCGGCCAGGCCAGGTTTTGTTTCTGAGTCTCCCCTGGAGACCATTTATTTTCCTGAAACTAGGAACAGGCCCTCATCCCACACGCATTCCAGTGCCTGCGGCCCGGAGGGGCGGGCTCGGCTGGCCCCATGGGCGCTGCCCGCCGCCTGGGTCACCAAGCCCCAGGCTGCTTCCTCCTGCCTGTCTGCAGGAGGACACGGGCAGGCGGGCACCCATCCCCAGTCTGCTTCTATTTGGGCAGAGTCCTTCCTAGGCCACCCTGTGGTCTCCTCACGCCCTAACCCATCTCTACCCTGCTCTCTGGAACCCTCCTCTCAGAGGCGAGCGTCTGGGCGGTGGCGGCCACCCAGTGAGCCCACGGCTGCCTGCCCCCAAGCCCTGGGGCTGACTCCTGGTTCCATCACTTCTCGTTGTCTGTGACTGTCACTTCTCTGAGCCTCAGTTTCCTCATCTGCAAAATGGGATGATGAAGGTACCAGCTTCACAGGGAGTCACGCGGAGAAAATGAAATAATGCATGTCAACTCTCGGCTCACAGAAAGCATTAGTGGCTTCGTTACTATTTACTAATCACCTCTCCTGATGCTCAGAGCTTTTCCTCACTACGCCGAGTTCCTGCCCCTGAGGAGTGGCAGGGACGCTCCTCTCTCTGGCATCTAAGTCAACCCTCCTAAAGAGAAAGGCCCTGCTCTCTATCCCTGGGGACCAGGCTGAGCCACACCTGCCTTCATCCTCGACAACCTACGTAACGCCCTGACCTACCTTCTTGGGCAGGGATGGTGGCATCCCCGAGGAGACCCACCCGCAAGGCTGAGGGTTCGCTGGCCCTCCTCCTTCATCCACCACAAGCCGGTGGGATGGGCATCACCATCCCAGGGGCAGCTCAGCCCATGGACCTCCAGCCCAGGGCCACGCCTTGCTCCTGCCAGAATGCCCCAGGTCTGTCTGTTCAGAGTTTTCAGGGTGTCCCATTGTAGGCCCCCTCCCAGCTCAGTCCCAAGGGGCACAGGCCCACCGCTCATGCCCACTGCCCAGTCCAGCCTCCTCCCGCTCCCCCATGCTCCCCCCGCCCACCCCCAGGCTCCCCCAGGGCCTCTGCTCTCCTGTGAGCCATTTGCTGGGAGCCCCCACCAGGCAGTTCAGCTGCAATGCTCAGGCCGGCTTCTCAGAGCTTTCCCGAGAGGAGACTCCTTGTGCCGGGTGCTGGCAACACCTCCGAGAGGAATTAACACCTTCCACTTCATTAGGGGCCCCCTAAAGAGGCCGTTAATGAGGATGCTAAGTGGGCACACCTCGGCTGACAGCTCCCTCTGGGAACCCCCACCCCCATGCCCAGCATACCCTGTGCCAACGGTGTCCTGTGTGCCGCCTCAGGCTGTGGGTCGGGCCTCGGGGTCTGGTCTGCATGGGGGGAAATGCTTCCCAGACTCCAGAGGCTGCATGGGCCATGGATTGATCTGCGGAGGGGTCACCTGCCTGGGCAGCACAGCCATCTAGGGCACAGGCCGGCCGCTCGGGCTCTTGGGTTTCACTTCGACCATTCCCTGGGCATTGCAGAAGCAGGCGGGGATCGAGTGACTGCGTAACACAAGCTCTTCCCCAGGGGAGGAGTTCTGCAGCTCCTGTATGCGACAGGAAGGGCCACCACCCCCGGCCCCCACGGAGCACGAGTGGAGGTGGCACGTGCTGCTTCCAACAGCACATGACCCCAGCACAGACCCTGCCCCGAGACCCTCCTCTCCTGTGCCCCATGAGGGGGTGTCCGCGCTCTTCCAAGTGGGTTTCTGGAAACGCTTAGGCACCCCCGGATGACAGGAGCTGGTCACAGCAGGTGGGGTCTGCAGGCCGCCTGTCAGAGCAGCTTTTAGCTGTCACACGTATTGGGGTTCCTCGTAACACTGCATTTTGAACTCAACAGCTTCAGTGCTTTAAAATGTCTGAGAGGCAGTGGACAGGATGACCTCTCAGGTCCACTCTGGCCTTGACTTTCAGAGTTCCACTTGCTGGTGGGTGCAGGATGGCCGAGGCGAGAGCCTTGGGGCTCCAGGCAGGAGCCCAAGCAACTTCGACCATCACAAGTGTCTCCTGGCCTGAGCCACAAGGGCAAAAGGGGTCACAGAAAAACCTGACCCAGGAGCTTGGAGACAGCACTGTGGCCGACGCTTCGGTCTTTCAGACCCCCTCATTCCCTCCCACCTCCCTGGCATGACAAGGCTGGACCCAAGCTCAAGGGACCACAGGCCTCCAAGGAGGGGTGGGGGCTCAGAAGGCCCTCTGCGACCGGGTGGAGGACACGGCTAGACCCGGCTCTTGTCCCAGTGCCTCTGTTCACACAGATATCACTGAGCACGACCTTCAGAGGACAGCGCAGAAGCCACTTCTCAGTACGCGTCAGCCACCATTTCGTCATCCGTAAAACAGAGATGGTGATGACAGTGCCTCCCTCTGGGACTGCTGTGAGGACAAAGTGAGTTCAAAGTTGTAAAGTGCTGCGGGCATTAGCTACACGCACACAAAGTTTACAGTCTTAATTAAATCAATCCCCTCCTCAAAAGCGGGTTATGGCTCTGAAACGCCCTTTAAATCAGATTACAACTCCCAACCGTTAGCCATCAAACTCTCCACCAGCCACGGCCCCGCTCCGTCCCTGCCAGCAGGCACGGCCATTTCCTGCTCCCGTCTGGTCTGCGTCTCCCACCTGCTCATCAGCTCATCAGCGGAGTGAGGGAGTAAGCGAGCCCATGCCGGTGCTTCCTGCTCTCCAGATGGCCCACCCACTGCAGGGGCTCCTCCTGGGAAAGCCCGGGGGTTGTCCCCAGTCGGCCTTAGGCCTCAGCACTGGTTGATGTGTCCACAACAGATGAGTGAAGTCAGGACCCACTTTCCTGCAGGCTCCTGGTGCACCTGCCTCGCCTTCTCCGCTCCCAAGGAAAAACCTCGGCCTCCCCCTGCTCCCCTCCCCTCCCTGGGGGATGGGCCCGGAGGCTCTGGGCAACGGAGACTGGCACTGGTGGGGAGCCCAGGAGGGGAGCACTGGCCCCTACAACGGGGGCAACCCCATCAGGCACCTGATAAATGTCAGCCTTCTGCCCACTCATGCCTGGGCAGGAAAGAAGGACTTGCTTGTATGTGGGGGGCAAAGGCTCGGAGAGAACAGGGCCTTGCCGGCTGGACCTCAGACTCCAAAGTTTGGCATCACTTTCCTTCCCAGAGGACTCACCCTCGGGGCCTGGGGCACCAGCCTTGTCACACTGTCACTTCTGTGGCCTCTGCTTCCCGGTCTGCTCCCTGGGTGTGGCAGGAGGTGGAAGTGGGGCCACACACATGGCACAGCCCTCATGACCACAGGCTGGCACTGCCGCCCTTCCAGCCCTGAGTGGCATTCCACTACCGCTTAACAAGGTCACGGCAGGGAGGGAATGGGCATTGGGGGGGGCCTCCTCCCCATCAACCTGGGGCAGGGGCCCACGGTCCGCCCCATTAACTGCCTGCTACTAGTGGGACGAGCCAGGCCTTTCGCTGACCCCTGCGGGCCCCAGGGAGGTCAGCGAAGCTGCCCGTGACTCCAGCGGATGAACCTTTCCACGAGAGCTGACAGTGCCACAGAGAGACAGCAGGAGGGCCGTGTGCCGAGTGCTAATGGGCTGCCCACCTGGGGCCGCAGAGACAGACAAGGTCCTGGCCAGACGGGCTGAGGCCAAGGCTCCTGCCAGGCAGAAAGTGGCATCTCGCCTCCTCCGGGGCTTCGGGAGGCAGTGTGACAATGCCTGCTCCCTCAGCAGGCCCAGCCCTTGCCGGCTCGCCCCAGGAAGGCTCTGGAGTGGGGGGTAGCAGTGAGGGCGTCAGCCAGAGCCTGACGGAGGGATCAGGGTGGGGGGCGGCCTGCGTCATCGCTCCTGCTGACTTCCCCTCCCTCAGTGGCCACTGGCTGCTATAAATACCACTCCTGCCTCTGGATGTTGCGGGAGGTGACCTAGAATCTGGGCTCTGGGCCTCCTGGGTGCACCCTCTCTGCCAGCGTCCGACAGAGCCTGTCCGGCCAGAACATCCTGGCAGGCTGGAAGCCCACTCCCATGGTGCACAGGGCCCCGCCAGGAAAGGGAAAACCCCGACACGGGGGGAGCCAGCTGTGGATGCCCAACGCCGAGTCTCCTAGGACCAGCATTTCTCCTACCTTCATGGCAAGCGCAGAGGACACCGGCCCCCGGAGAGCAGAGGCCTGGCGGCCCGCAGGGGAGACACAGCACCCAAGGCAGCCCGCTCAGCCAGGGACCACCCAGCGCAACCGCGGCCTCCAGCTCAGGGGCAGAGGCTCCACAGTCATCTGATCCTGGGCCCTCACCCCACCTTCTCAGTCCCACGGTTCCTCTGCAATTCGACCTGGTTTCCAAACTTGTCATCGCCCTGGAAGCCCACTGGGACATACTCTACTTTGACAGGGCGCTCGCCTGCTCACTCTTCCAATTGGTACCCTGCTTCTCAAGGAGCTCTTCCCCTCCTCGACAGACCGCAGACAGGCCCGGGCCCCAGACCCCAGGCTTGGCAGACCCGGGAGCACAGGACAGGAGGTGGCCCCGGGCCCGGCAGTTGTGGACACCAACCCTCGTATGTAGCCAGGGTGTGGTTCCAGACCCCCTGGCTTAGGGCAGGGCCAGGATCTGAGGGGGAAAAGCTGGAAACAGCTCCAGGGGTGGGTTCTGGGCGGTGTGGACACAGGTGAAATCTAGTGAAAATTAAATTCACGCATGCAGCCATTCTCAATCCAGCTGACAAATAAGCAGAGTGCCAGCTACATGCCAGGGGCCACAGCAATAAACAAAAGCCGATGTGGGGGCGGCCCTCACCGAGCCGACAGGCAGGAATGAAAGAGAGACTTCAAGCTCATCTTCAAGCACAACAACAAAAAACTCTACGGCATGTGCTCAGAAGCGAGGGCCCAAGTAGGGAGGTGAGGGCACCCGCCCTTGGAACTGGGAACAGGAACTGAGCTCTCAAGCACAAGGAGTAAAGAGGCCACAGGAGAGGGCAGCGGGGAGCTGCATGGAGGATGCCCCTCGGCATGAAGACCACGGTGGATGGAGCAAAGATCAGACCAGACGGGAGCCGAGAGGAGGGCCGAGGTAGAAAGGCCGGCGGGGCCCCGTGAGCCAAGCCCAGAGTCTGAGCTTTACCCCCAGAGCAACAGGAAACTACGGGCCAAGACAGGCAAGAGGGTGGAGAGGAAGGGGCCCAGACTGAGGGGCAGCAGACAACAGTGCCAGGGGGACGGGCAGCAAGGGAGAGGGTGCTGCCAAGGACGCCCCAGCCTAACAGCCTGCACAACTGGACAGGCAGCGGGGCCAGCACTGCATGTGCCCTCAGCGCCCTGGAGCACTTCCTGCTGTCTCTTCCTGCAGGCAGGGAGAGATGGACGGCGCCCTGCTTCAGGGATCCTGGAGGCACGCCAGGGGAATGGAGGCCTGGGGCAGCCTGTCCCCAGGCCAACAGCGACAGCCTGGGCGTCGGTCCAGCAGACACCAGTTCAGGGGTGGTCACCAGGCTCGGCTCCCACATTTGAGGGTCCCCACAATTAAGCTGGAGGTTGGAGGCATCTCCCCCTCAACACTGAAGTCCTTCCTCGTCCTGCCACCCGGCTCTGACCACGAACACGGCCCCACGGAGGAGGCCTTCACCCAGGCAGAGATCTCGGAGCTGATGGAAACCACACACGGGAGGGGAAATGAAGGCTGGGAGAGAGGATGTCCCTGTCCCACCCACCATTTCCAGTCACTGCACAGAGCTCAGCACACTTGGAAAACTCGCCTCTTCTTTCCCTGGCCTGCCTGCCCTCCCCTCCTCCCACGCCGCCCCTGCTAACGGCCCTCTCTCTGTCCCCCAGACAGCCAGGCGTGTCCTGTCTCAAGGCCCAAGCCCTCACATGCTCCCCTCATCTCTGCGTGGCTGGGCCCCTCTTGTCATTCAGTTCCAAGCTCAAATGTCCCTCCTCTGCCCTTCCCACACAGTGTCAGGTGCCCCCAGACCTCTGCCTCTCATTGCTGTTCTATGCTCCTCAGCACTTGCCACCATCTAACACTCTCTAGTTTATTCGTTTGGTAATAAGTTTACTGTCTGCCCCTCCCCACCGGGTGTGGCTCCCAGGGCAGAGGCCCCGCCTGTCTTCTTCCCTTCTGTGTCCCCAGCACCCAGCCAAGGGCCTGGCAGGTGGCAGGAGCCCATCCAGTCCTTGCTGCCTGAGGAGGAGCCACGTCTGAGCACGGCCCGGGGGAGCCAGTGCAGAGCTGGGCCCAGAACCCAGGGCTCCTGACTCCCAGCCCTGGGCTCCTGCCACACCCCCCGTGGCCCATGCCCCAGATCCAGGCTCAGTCCTGAACGGCTCTCCTGCGGCAACAACCACATCCGGGGCTTCACGGCAGCTGGACAGCACTCTGTGGGCAAGGCAGGGAAGAAATGCGGCACCTTCGTTTGGCTGATGTGGAAGCTGTGGCGGGAAGAAGGTGTTGGGTGATTTGCCTGAGGCGACACAGTGAGTGGTAGAGCCAGGACCATGACCAGTTATCCCGGGAGGTTCTGCTGCCCAAGGGGCTCCACGGCACCAATGAGCCTACCCCCTTCCAGCTCCCAGCCCCGCCTCGGCTTCCTGGGCATCTGTGGGAGCGTGACTTGTGATGTCCACTTTGCAAAACGCACCACTAGAGGGAGGGGGCATCTCCCCAGGGAGAGCACGGAGGGCTGTGCTCTTGGGATGCAGCCGGGTACTCCTGCCCTCTCCCAGAGACAGGGCTCCCCATGGGACCACCTGGCCAGCTTGCAGCCCGGGGCTGCCAAAGGGGCTTAGCAAGGATCCCGGGCCCACTGTCAGTAGAAGAAAAGGTAGGACTTGGGAGACGAGCTCCCCTCTCAGAGCTTCAATGTCTTCATCCAAAAATTAGGGGGTTGACCAGAGGATCTCCAGTTTCCCTAGGATTCTGTTTTTTTTTTTTTTTTTGGTGAGGAAGATTGGCCCTGAGCTAACATCCGTTGCCAATTTTCCTCTTTTTGCTTGAGGAAAATTGTCATTGAGCTGACATCTGTGCCAACCTTCCTCTACTTTGTATGTGGGATGCTGCCACAGCATGGCTTCATGAGCAGCATGCAGGTCCATGCCTGGGATCTGAACCCGCAAACCCCAGGCTGCTGAAGAACTTAACTACTATGCCACCAGGCCGCCCCAGGATTCCCTTTTTTATTCCCCCTGAACGCTCCACAGGCCTTCGGCCTCTGCTGAAAAAATACACCCCATGGAAGACTCAGAAATACTGACAGTACCACCCCACGGCCGCCCAGGGAGAGAGACGGGCCAGGAATCACCATACCACGGCCCAGCGTTTCAGGGGCACCAACTTGTGCAGGCAGTCAGGACTAGGTTCAAAACCCAACACATCACGGACTTGCCCGCGACCTCGGGGAGTCTCCAAGCCTCGGTTCCTTTCCAGACAGTGGCCTCCCTCCCCGTGCCCCTGATGTGCTCTCTGCCAACTTCCTAGGATTGTGAGAACAAACAAGACAGAGGAGGCTTCTTAGGAGGAAAGCACTATAAAAAGCCTCAGGAATATGATTACTTCCCTTTACGACGGAGCCCTGGGCTTCCCGGCCCAGCCCGCTGGGGCCTCATTCGGACTCTCCCAGCTTCCCGCCTTCTCCCAGCTCACACCTGCGCCATCCCGAGGAGACCAGAGGAAGAGAGCAGGTGGCACCGGCAGGCACGCCCCTGCCCCAGCATCTCCCCCAGAGGCAGCGGGCCGAGGAGTGCGGCAGGGGCTGAGATTCCTGACCCTCGGCCCGCTGTGTGCGGCCCCTCCACCGCCCTCCGTGCAGGGCCTCCTCCCAGCTCGTCAGGGACTGGGGAGGGTGTGTGAGATCACGTCTGGGACGGGCTCGGAGTTCCTCTGAGAGAAAAGCTCAGAGAGATCCAGGGTGGGATGAATTATGCGTCAACGTGCTTATTTATTAGCACTTGGCTTGCTGCAGGGGACAGTGGGAAACACGTGGAGCTTGGTGTCAGAGAATCCAGGCATGGCTTTGGGCTCGGCCACAATAGGTGGGCAAGTCACAACCTCTTGGAGCCCCGATTCCTCTACAAGGGGGATAAATAACATCTGAGTGACGTTGGTTACAGCGGGACACAAGCAGGAGTTTCCTTACCTGGAGGTGGGGACTGCGAGGGCACCAGCCTCACAGCGTTGCTGTGGAGTGAGGCTGAGCGCTCGCCAGGGGGCTGCGTGAGCACCACGCGCATTAGGGACCCTCAGGGCTGCTGGGGAGGAGAGAGTGGTGTGGTCAGAGGTCTGAGGGTGGGGCTACTGCGATGCTGCTCAGGCCGGCAGACTCTGGGTCCACCCCCAGGCCAGCACCCGGCCCTGACCAGCAGCAGGAGAGAGGGCTGTGCAGGGCCCGGCAGCCACAGTGACCTAAACGAGTTACAAACCCCAGGAGACTAGTGTCCCTACTTCCTCCATGTCAGTCCTGCTCCCCAGCTAAGAGGTGGTGGTGGAGGGACCTGGGGTCCCTCACCAGGCCAGGCTGCCTCCCCAACCCCAGCACACAGCCAGCACGAGAGTAACCAGGCAACTTCTGATACCTGTGCCCATCTGGAAAGGCTGTCCCCAAGCCTGAGCGATGACACTCTCCCAGCTGCCCTCTGTTTACAGAGCTCTTTGCCCAGGGAGGGGGTGGCACAGCCTCTTGGTGACCACCTGCTCGTCCTCACAGCTTGTCTGACAGGTACCAAGAGGTGGAGAAACCACGGCCAGAGCAATGGGTTTGCCAAAGGCCACAGTGAAAGCAGGGTGACCCCCATGGCAGTGTGAGATCTCTCATCCTCACAGGACCATAGCCAGTCCACGAGGCCGGCCACAGGCGGGACTGCAGGGAGGGAGGCCCCAGCTAATACAGGCCACTCCGTGGGTACCAGCTTTGGGAGAGGAAGGGCTCCCTCTTCCCAGGGACGCCAGATGCACCTGGCCTCTGTTTACCTAATCTGTTCCCCTTGGCCCCGAGGACCAGGCCCGTGGCCTCAAGGAGCCGCTGGCACATTCCCCGGTCAGGGACTGCCCACGCAGGGGCGAGCTCGGTCAGCCCATGGGGAGGATGGGAAGGCCGTTCTCAAGAGGGCAGGCGGAGGGGCGGGCCGGGCTGGGGAAGAAATCCTCAAGTTCCTGGGGCCGATTCATCTGAAAGGCGCTGGAGGCAGGGCAGGGGCCAGCTGAAACAAGGCAGGCTCTCCTCACTGGAGGGAAGGGTGAGGGCCGCAGCCAGGCAAGGCAGCTCCAGGGAAGAGAGGGGCAGAGGTGCCTTTGCGGGGCACTCCCGGCTTGGGCCATGTGCTCCTCTGCCCCGGCCACACAAAAGTCCCATTGACACTGCCCTTCGCCCCCATGCCCCAGGGCCAGTGCCCAACACAAGGGCTCTGGGGACCTCTCCTGCTCCTTGCTGACCGTCCAGCTGCTGCTGCCACTGCCGCCCTGGCACGCGAGGCATGTCAGGCCCAGCACTGCAAAGTCACATGCTGTGCGTGGGCGAGGCCAGGCCCCACTGGGGCAGCACCCGGGCTGCAGGATGTGGCGCTTACGGGCACTGTGGCCCTCCTCAGTTATGCAGAAAACCTGGAAGCCTGGAAGCAGCGGGCTACCTGCCCGCCACCCTCGCCCAGCCCCACCCATCTTCCTGAAGGGCAAATCCTTGGGTAAACAGTCAGCCAGGTGAGAATGGCACAGCAAGCATGGGGCTGGGAAAAGCAAACACCGTTGGCACCTCTGTGCCGGGCCCACTGCCCAAAGTGACGGTGCTCGACTGCTCAGAGTGGCCTTGCCTGCGGCTGCCACTGGAGCCCCCAGGGTGAATGCCTTGGCCTTCCCCTCCCCTCCCCCCAGAAGCCTGAGTGTGTGTTGAGGGGGAGAATGGACAGGGCAGGAGTCCTCAGGGGGCTGGACTTCCGATGCTCAAGTGCCACCCCCCACGCACACTGAGCCTTCCTTAGGGGACAGGGTAGGTGACCCAGCAGGAGGCACGGGCCTGGAGCCTCTGCTTGGCCACATCCTGGCTGGGTGACTTTGGACAAGTCCCGGGACCTTAGGGCCAGGGATGCCCACGGGTGCGGCTCTGTGAAGGTTAAACGGGACGAGGCCTGTGTGGGAACACTTAGCAAGGAGTGTGGCACAGGAGAGCATCTCGATATGTGGATGCTCTGCCCAGCACCACATGGATGTGGGGTGGAGCCAGGGCATGTCACAGAATGAGGGGCAGTACTGTGGGCAGTACCAGGGCACCACATCGTCCAGGGGCATGCAGCTGCTCCATGACGCCCTGGCCTCTGCCCCCAGGCCGTCTCACCTGTGGCTGCACGAGCTGGGGCTGCTCCACCGGCAGGAGCTGCTCCTGCTGGCCCCACACTCTGGGCAGCCATGAGCTGGGTCCCAGATTCCCTCCAGTTGAGAAAGGCCTGTGCCACCATCAGCCCCCATCCAGCACTTCTACTTCAGGCAGACCTCAGCCCCCAGGCAGTCAGAAGAGCGCAGTCTCCTCCTTGAAGACCCCACCCTGGGGCTGAACTGCACAGGCTGAAGGGGCGGCTTGGCCTTTATCTGCTCCACCGCAGTCGGGTGCTCTGCAGGCCTCTGTGCCTTTTCACATGCTGCTCCCTGCACAGAATGCCTTTCCCATCTTACTCTCTGGGAACACCTTGGCCTTCCAGGGCTTAGCCTAAACACCTCCTAGGTGAAACCTCCAGAAGCCTGCCAACCCCAAGGCAGGCCTGATCAGCGCCCCTCCATTCCTGCCGCAGGAACCTGGTTCCCCACCAGGCCAGGAACTCCCGGGGCGTCCTGTGTCCTTGGCACCGGGCACAGAGCCTGGGGACTTGCAGCTCCTCAAGAGACCAGGCCCTGGGCCCAGCTCCCGTGTCCCGCTGAGATCACGCTGCTGGCCCCGTGGGCCAAGGAGACTCAGGCAGCGTGCGGGAGGCAAAGAGGACTGAGCTTCCTGGACGAGGCAGCTGGGGGCTGGCGGTCTCCTCTCCTCTGGAAACTGTCCGCGCCCTGAGCACCAAGCCTCCCCCCAGCCAGGGCGGCTCTGGGGGCTTGTCAGCTGCCTCCCCATCTCCAAAAGCAGAAACCAAAGTTAACAGGAGGGGTGAGCAAAGGGAGGTGCAAGCGGAACCGCGGGGAGAAGGGAGTTGTGGCTGCCATCTGCTGAGAACGAGATGTTTGGAGAACACGCGCTCCTCGGCTCTGAGGTCTCCCAGCCAGCTTGCAGAGGGTGGGCCGCCCCTCTGCAGATGGGAGCCGGCGGTGCAGCCAAGCTGAGAGGTGCCAGGGCCCCCGCCTGCCCGCCCAGACCCTCCACTGCCCCCGTCTGACCTCATTCTCAAGCAGATCGGGGCAGGTGTGAGGCTGGGGGGGCAAGGATGCTAGCTCAGGACACGAGCCACACCGCCTCCTCCAGGGAGCCCCCCGCAGGCTCTGGGGAGCCAACTCCACTGTAATGATGATAATAACTCAAACGTAATGATAATAAGGGCAACAATACCAGCTATTGTTTAACAAGGGCCCAACTGCCTGCCAGAAGGCCCTGTACCGGGAAGGTCTTGCCATTATCTCACTTCACCCATCACCTGGGGAGCAGGGAGGAGGAAACGGAGAGTCCTCACTGCAGAGGCACCTGGCCACGGAAGCCCATCGGGAGAAAGTCCTTGGGCCCTGCCTCGCTCTCTGAAGCTGGGGGCTTAATAAACAACAGGAGAACATCTGGCAGGGAAGGCACCTGCTGAGCCACTGACTCACACACGCTCGTTTAGGAAGGAAGGTGAGAGGCAAGGATGCAGAGACTTGCCCCAGGCCACACCGAGGTCAACGGCGGGCCAGAAGCAGAACCCGGAACCCTGGCCTCAAGCCCGGCTCCCGGAGCCTCAGCCGCTCCTGGTCAGAGCTGTCCTCTGTCCTCAACAGAGCTGCCCTTGGAGGGCTTAGACATGCCTGAGGGCCCATCCCAGGGCAGGCCAGGCCTCCCTCGTGCCCCACCTGTCCATGTGGCCCACTCAGGCTGCAGCCAGTCAGCCTCGATGCTCCTGACTGCAGCAGTGGGCCGAGCTCAGGGCCCTGCCCTCTGGGCTGTGCCCCCAGCCCTGTCGCTCAGGAGACTGGGCCCACGGGCCACATTCCTTCCCTGGCCACCCTGCCCTGAGCCTGCTCACAGAGGGATTAGCATGGCCAACGGGGCCGGACATGCTTGCAGGGGGTTAGGCAGCCTGCTCGTCAGGGACGCAGGAGCTGCCCCGTGGCTCCTGGCCAACAGAAACTCCTGCATTTCTCACCAGGCCAGGTGGGTGAGTAGGGGGCTGAGAAGTCTGCCCGCCGAGACCGAGCCATGCCAGGGTCCCACGTGTCACCCTGCAAACCTCAGCCCTGGCAGCCTGGCCCTGGGGGTGGGGGTGGGGGGCTGCTGGCCCCTGCTATTCCAGCCTGGAGAGGTCAAGGGGCGACTCTCCCTCCCATCGGCAACAGGAAAGCAGGGACCCCTGAGCAATCACCCAGGACTGTGCATCCCATCCCGCCCCAGAGCCAGCTCGCCCCACGCGGCTCTGCTGCTGCCACCCCCACAGGCCTGGTCGCAAGCCGCACTCCACATTTCTGTCTGCTCCGTCCTCCCCCAGCCCCCCACGCTGTAACTACGACACCTCCGCCCCACTGCCTGCTCTCCGCCGAGGCGGCACAGGCAGCTGGGGGCCGGGAGGAACCGAAGATGCGCTCCAGGGCAGCTGGGGGCCGGGAAATGCTGCACAGACTCGTGTGAATTCTTCCAGGGGGAGAGCTACAGTCTTGTCCCTTTCTGCAAGGGTCCTTGGCGCCTGGCCGGGTCACTGTGCCGGCCCCATTTCCTGCCTCTCATAGTCGGCCACCGGGGCGCCCTGTTTGTGAAGTGCCCGCCGATCAAGGGAATCAATGGCTCCTCTATTCTCTGCCTCTCCTGGCAGAGGACAGGAAGGGAAGGCCTTTCGCCCTTGGGGGGAATCTTTTAGGGAGGCAGGGAGCAGCCCCCCTGTGTTCAGGACCCTCGATGCCTCGCTGCTCTTCCTGTGCTGGGAAGTGGGGGCGCTGTGCTGGATGGGGAGTGGGGCGTGGGGTCTCCCAGGCATGGGGGGAAGGCAGCCAGGGGATCTGACCTGGGGGACCTGACTATAGCCGGCCACAGGACCCCTCGGCCCCCACTCCCGGTTCCTGGGACCCCCTCCACGTGAGTTGCTGTCGCTACCCAGACACCTTCACAAACGACTCCTGCCTGGGCTGAGGCACAGCCAGGCCGGGGTGAGTCAGCCAGGGAAATCCCAGCCCCGGCGCCCGCCGCTGGGTGACAGTTCCGCTGACACCTACGGAGTGGGGCGCCCAGCCCCTCCTGGCAGAGGGTGAGAGGAATGCCTGGGCTCCCCCACCCCCATTTCCTGCTCCCTGAGAGGGGAGCCCGGCGGTGGGGGCAGGAAGGAGCCGTCCCAGAGGGCTCAGGTCCTGGGCTTCGCTCTGCGGCCTCTTCAGGCCTCTGGTCCCTCACTTCTTGGCACGTCAGTGAGGGAGGAAGTGGAAGAAGGGTCACCACGGGCCCTGCCAGCCCCTGCGTGGTGCCTGTGACCCCGGAAATCGGTATCCTGCTTCCCAGGGGCCTCAGTACACCCAGAGTTTCACAGGGTAGGGGTCGTGGACACCCCACATTCCTGTGGGGCCCTGGCCTCTGTTTCTTGTTCGGGCCCCACCTCCATGCTGCCCTGGACCCAAGGAAGGGGAGGGTCAAGGCCCTCCCCAAGAGGAGGGGCAAAGAGGAGGACAAGGCCAGGACAGGACGGCCTCAAAAGGGAAGAACAGAGAGGACAGGCACAAAGCCTGCTCCGGCAGGACCTCCTCTCCCTCAAGAAACCTGGCAAGGTCCCCATAAACCTGCCAGACCGGTTGGTGTTAGCGGCCGCCTCACTGCTGTCGGCTCCCTAAGGTCACAGGGGAGAGGACCTGCAAGATCCTGCTGGAGGCAACTGCCAGCTGGGTCTGTCTCCTTGGACATTCTGGCCAGTGTCTCACAGTTGAACGCCACCCACCCCATCTCTCCATTCCCTTCCAGCCTGACACCTGCCCAGGGAGGGCCACCTTCTTCTAGGCATAGGCGAGGAGAGCGAGGAGAGGGTGATGTTCTGAGCATGCCCCACTCACTGCCTTGCGTGGGCTCCAAGACCAGAGCAGGGGGAGAGCAGAGCCAGGGCCTGGGAGTTCCAGCCGAGGCTTCCGACGCACTGGACGGGACCTCCAGAAGGAGCTGCCGGAGATATGAACACGAAGATGACAAGCCCCATCCTTGAGGAGCTCATAGTGCAGAACGACAAGGAAACCCACATGCAGGCCAGTGAGGATGGAGCTACGATGCTGAGGGGGAGGCCCCACAGCAGGGACAGCGGCTCAGCCCGAGGCAGACAGAGAAGGCTTCCTGGAGGGCGCTGACGGCTGAGCAGGAGTTCACCACCAGGCAGAAAGAGGGGGAAAGCCAGGCTCGCTTGCTCTTCTCTCCCCTCCTCTCGCCCATACACAAAAGCCCCCCAGAATCCCTGAGAAGGATGTACCTTGTGCATGGGCTGGATCCCAGCCAGCACAGAGGCCTGCTGCCCTCACCTCTGCCCTCTCAAGGCTCTGTGCTGAGCACCACCATTAGCTCCCAACTCCAGCCTCTGCGTTGCTGGCAAAGCTGGTTCCTGCAGGCTCCCTGAGCCAGAAAAACATGCTTGTGAGTGCACAGAGGGCATGTGGGGCTGATTCCTCGGCACCATAGGCAGACAGAGGCTTGTTGTTACCTGGGCAGGTACCCAGAGCCCCTCCACAGGCGGGGGAGACAGAAGCTCAAGTTCAGGTTGCCCCAGCCCCTCAGCTTTGATCTTTCCCTCTCCACGCTTCCCCCTGAAGAGTGGGCCTCTTGCAGTTCCCAGGCACGGAAGCTGGTGGTGAGAGAGACCCAGAAACCCATCCATTTCTTTGAAAGAAGACTGAAAAGATGTGACCACACAAACCCCACGGGTTTACTTAAATGTCTTTAAAACAAATGGCCTGAATGGATTTCCCCCACCTTCCCTCCCCGCGAAACCACTCAACGGAAAGGAACGGCTCCAAGGGCAGGAGGCTCAGGGGCTGCTGCGGCCTGACGGTAACGGGGACTCGGCCGGCAAAGCCGGGCAGGGGGCCCTGGGATAAAGGCAGCTCTGGTCTGGAGAAGATGAAAAGCGGACGCCTGACCACAGGCAGTGCGAAGGTGACAAAGTGTTCGCGGCAGGGAAATGTCAGATCCAGGAATGTGCAGTTGCCTGTGTGCCCTCTGCTATGGGGGGGTGGCTGACTCTCCTTTCCAGCACCACGGGTCTCCCTTCCTCCTGCTCCTCCCTTCGTCTCTGCCTGGAGGGCCCTGCCCTGAGCAGCGGCTTCTACACACACTCACTGGGCAGCTGGGACAGACAGGTGGGGTCTTCTTGGACAGCACAAATTGCTTAGAAACTAGGCAAGGGGACAGGAGTCGGGAGGCATGTGACTCCCCAGAGATTAGAGCCGGAAGGGCCCTGGGAGAATCAGAGTTCAAGCCTCCCCAACCCCCTGAACCTTAGAGATGAAGACCCTAAGCTCAGAGAGGTAAGCTGATGTGCCCCAGGTCACACAGCACTAGTTCTCGTCCTCTCCTTGGCTGTATTCCAACCCTCATTCATTCAACCATTACTTCCTGAGCACATCCCTGTGCCTAGACTCTGAACTCAGGTTCAGGCATCCAGGTGACACCCTGACGAAAACTCAACTCTCCTCCAGACGCTTGCGAGCTGGGGGGTTCCCACCCCTTGGCTCTCCCCTCCCTGCTCTTTCCTCTTGTGCAAAGTGGAGGAAATGCTCTTGCCATCACCACTGGAGACTCAAAGCAGAGAGGAAGTAAAAACGTTAAAGAAACAGTGCGCAGGACTGGGGACCACCAGACGCAGCCGGAGGTGGGGGGGACCATGGTGCAGGTCACCCAGTGGGTAGGTCGAACAGGAGGAGGACCGTCCTGGGAGTCTGGGCTGCCACTGACACCTGTGGCTTGAGGCCCCTGGACCAGACAAGCTTATCTACACCTACTTTTTTCTTCTTATTGCAAAATACATTCTCTCTAATAGAAACAAAAAAGAGAGAAAGAAAATAGAAATCGCTTATGATCCCAATAGCAAAATTATTAACTATTAACATCTGTCTAGTCTTTCTTTTTCCTCCATCCAAGTATAAGATCATTCTGTATCTATTGCTTTTTTTCACTGAGGTGGAGAAGGTGAACATTTCTCTTTGTTAAACCTTTTTCCCAATCTTCTCATTACGGTAGAGAAGTCCATGTACACGGCGTACGTGAGTTTATTCGACCAATTCCCTACTGGAGGCCATTAGGCTGTTCCCTCCTCTCGCTGTGACAAAGTCCCCATGGCTGAGCCCGAGGCCAAGCAACTCCGGGATGCAGGCGGGACCACGCTGGAGCCTGGGGCTCCCGACCCCCCGTCTAGTGCTCTCTGTCCCCAGCAGAGGCAAAGCCTTGTACACAGGGTGGGGGGTGGGGGGCTGGTCTTGCCCTTCTCCATAGCGCTCAGGCTCGGTGAGAGAGTCCCAGTGACTCTCAAACTGGAACACCCAGTGAGGACATGATAAATGCAGATTCCCTGGCCCCACCCAGCAATTCTGAATCGGTTGGTCTGAGGTAGGACCCAGGATACTATATTTGAGCAAGCCCCACCATGGCCAAGCCCAGGAGATTTGGAGGCTGGGCTTACCCATCCTGCACTTGGAGAAGCCCTGCTCTAGAGGACGCGCCCCACCAGGGCTTCTCCTACTGGAGGGAGCAGAAGCACCCAGAGCAGGATGAACCACAGATTCCAGGGCTCCACTCCCAGAGATGCTGATGGGGCCAGAGAGGGGGGGCACTGAAATTCTGCATTTCTAACCTGATCCCAGGTGAGGCTGCTCTGGCTCATGATCCACACTCAGGAGCACTCAGCTGAAGCCACATGGGCCCTATGTGCAGATGCCGGGTGGGTGCAGGTGACAGGCACTTTGCCTAGATGGGTAATCAGAGCCAGCACTAGTAGGCACTGCCCGTGGGCCAGACACTGTGCCCTGGCCACCCAAGCTGTGGTCTGTGGGCCACCTGCTCACAGGAGCTGATGTGAGGCCCCATCCAGCCTCCATGGGAATCTGCACTGGAAGCTCCCCGGGGATCTGTGTGGCCATGAAAGAAGCCCTATACTGAGCCCTGATGAGCATCATCCCACATCATCCTCCTAAGACGCCTCAGAGATAGGTCGGTGATACCCTGAGTTTACAGGTGGAAACTGCAGCTGAGAGGTTCAATGACTTGGCTAAGCCCTCACAAGTGCCACCAGCAGCAGCTGTGACACGGAGCCAGCCAGTCCAGCTCCAGAGCCTGAACTCCTAACCCCGCATCCCAAAGCCCCCATGGCTTCCGGTTCAATCCCCACCACCGTTCGGCTGGGAGGCTCGAACTCTGCACCTTACAGACGGGACCTCGGAGACTGGGGGACATCAGGCCGACTGCTCTGACACTCTCCCTGGGAAACGGGGGACCTGGCGCCTACCCTGTCTGCCGTGTCCACGCCCGTGTCCGTTCCCTCCCAGCCCCCTCCGTCTGTGGCAGGGAGCCAGAGTGGGGGTCCTGCCTCCAAAGCCGGCAGGCTCTGCAGACGCGGTCGGGGGCAGGAAGTGGGAAGTGGGGCGGAGGAACCAGGAGCTCGGTTTGGTCTGAGGACATTCTTTTTTTCACAGCCAGACTCAGATCTGTGTGCCTCTTGAAAGGAAGCACAGAATAGCTGTGCTCAGCCCAATGGGGCCGGCCCCTTTCAACCTTCCAGTGGCTGCCATTTCCAATTACAACTTCAGAGGGCTCCTATAATTTATACGTCCCAGGCTGCACCGCTCCAGCGGCTTTATGATGGGAGTTCATTACACCATTAAGGTTAAACTTTTATAAAGTACTGAGCAGGTGGTGGGCTGGGCGCCCGGCTTAGTTCCCACTGCTGGAAGCCCGCTGAATGGGGTTCACCTGGGGAAGGGAGGGGGCCAGGCTCTCTAAAGGGGCCAAGAAATGGAGAAGGCGGCTCTGGAGAACAGGGGCCCTCCATGAGCCTGTTGATTAAACTGCATGGCAGAGCAGGCAGGCAGCAAGGAGAACAATCTCCAAGTGTTCAACATTACTGGCAGGGGGCACGTGGGGCGAGAGGAACAATCCTGTGTGCGCCTGGATGCCGCCTGCCGAGGCGGGTGAGGTGCGGGGTCGGAGGAGGTGGCCGCGAGCCACGACGGCCTCCACACAGGGAAGGGCAAGGGCTTCCTGGGAGCGGGGCAGGCTGGTCCACTCAGCAACAGGGTGGCCAAAGGCGGCCCTCCTTTGTAGCAACCGGTTCTTCCCGTGGCTCACAGGGTCCTCAGACCCGACGCCAGTTGGGGTGGGGGCAAGAAGAAGCAGGGGCCAGACGGCGGTCTGAGTCCCATTCTGCCAGCTGCAAATATATGGCCTCTAGCAGGTTCCTTCAATTCTCCAAGGAAGCTGAGGCCCCTGACCTGTGCCTCTGCTGGAAAATCCATGGGCCTCCCTCCTAGGGCGGGTGGGCACCGCCCTGAGCACAGAGCCAGGCGAGCGCCAAGCGAAGGAGCCCAGCCACTAGGTTTTGACGAATTACGCCGCATCCAGCATGAGAGCAGGGCGAGCAGAGGGGACTGACTCCCAGGAAGTGTTTGCTGTTGTTACATTTGTGCTGTTGTTACATTTGTACTGTCTGTCTGTTATGTGTCAGTCTCTAAGTGAGGAGCTCCCTAAGGAGCAAGTGGTAACTTTTCTCTGATTCCCAGCTCCAGGCACAAGGCTTAGCTATAGTAGGTACTTGTTAAATGTCCCTGAATGAACGGGTGGACGGGAGATGACAAGTGGCAAAGCTGTTCTCTGCTCCACAGTCTGGCCCCGTCCCAGGGAAGGTGTCCGAGGATGACCAAGTTCTTTCCAAAGGTATGAAAGTGAAACAACCTCTTGAGAAAACTTCCTTGACTTCCCAGGAGGAAAGAGACTCCAGGTGCGGCAGGTTTTCTGGCTCTGGGACGCTGGCGTTGACTCGGCCCTCCCTGTCTGCATGTCCTTGGAACCGAGGAGGATTCGCCAGGACTGGAACCTCCAGCCTCAGTTGGGGCTCTGTGGCCCCACAGGCAGGGTTCACCATGGCCGCCAGCCCAGCTCCCCTTGGAAGCACTGGCCTCCTTTTCCAGTTACCGGAGACGCTGCCCCAACCAACAGGCTCCCAAGGGCCGGAGAGGACGAAACACGGCTCTGGATTTGTCAAGGTTGCCAGTGTTCTTGGCTGTGAGGCCAAGTGTTGACCCCTACTCTCAGGATGCACAGTCTGATGCATAGGCCACCTTCCCATCGCCAAGGGGAGCTGGAGGGGCCGAGGGGCCGCCGCCTGGCACGGGAGGGTCAGACAGTCTCTGAGGAAAGACAATGGCTTCCCCCAACGGCCTCAGGAGAGGAAAAGGTGGACAAAGAAAAGGCAGCTGGATGGAAGAGGCACCAAAGGGAAGGAAACCAACACAGGAGAGGAACCAAAAGGAACCGGGGGCTGGGGCCAGCCTGGGTGGGGTGTGGGGCGGGAAAAGGGTAAGATGCCAGAGGGATGGTGGGACACTGCCAGCTCTAAGAAGTGGCCCGGAAGCCGGAGGGGAGTGGAGGAAGCCCAAGGGTCCAGCCTGCGTTGCAGGAGTGGCGCTGGGTTGCCTGGCTGCAGAGGAGCCGCTGCCTCAGAAAAGGAAGCATCCTCTCATCTTAGCATCCGCCTGGCAGACAGAGAACAGTCGAGAGAAAGCCCGATAATTAACAATAGTAGGTAACGTTTATTGAGAACCTCTGATGTTCTTGGGCATGGGCAGAACTTCCAAGGTGGTGTCTCATTTGATGCCGACAGCAGCCCAGGGAGCCATATCCCATTAGATCCCCCATCTTAGAGATGAGGAAACTGAGGCTCAGAGAGGTTAAGTGACTTGCCCAAGAAGCAGTGGACTCAGATGAAGCTCCGTCTTTAGGCTAAAGTCCGTGCTTGCAGGCCTATGCTGTGCTGAATTTGAAGAGAGAGAATGAATCAGAAGGGAGTGATCAAAGGAACAAATGGGGGCAGCATCCTGGAGACCAGGCAGTCCTGAGTAGAGGAGGTGGGGAGGTGCTCACTGGGAGCAAGCGCATTGGGGATGAGGGCCCCTGCAGCCGAGACCGGCCAGGACAGTCCCCTCGGCCGCGGGGCACTGGGCTGCCCCGAGATTCTGGAGGCTGCCACAAAACCGCAGCGGGGCAGCCATCCCACGGCAGTCCAGGAGCCTGGATGAAGGGGGAGCTGGCTAAAGGGCAGGCCCCCGGAGCCTGACGTAATCCCCGCCTGCAGAAGGCGGAAACTTGGGAAGTGAAACAAACCGTCACTGAACAGCAGCCCGGCCACGGCTTTCCAACGGCAATGCCAAGCGTGCCTCGCCCCTACCCACAGCCCGGGGCCTCTGCCCTCCTCTTCGGGGCCCGGGGGAGCCCCAGCAGCACGCGTCGAGCTGCCCAGGCCCAGCCGGGTGCTGAAACGTGCTCAGAGTGAAGCTGATGAGAAGGCAGAGGATTCCGAGCCAACGCCCTGGGAACCCTGCCACGGCGAGGCTGACAGTCTCACCGCTTTCCGGAACAGACGCAGAGTTCACCTCTTCACCAGGCTTTCCGCATATTTTGAGGGGTGAGGGGAGGTCCCAGTGGCTGCTTGGCGAGCTATGCTCCTTCCTCACCAAATGCAGCCTGAATCGACCTAGTTAGGCTGCCCAGGAGCGTGGGAGATGAGGTTGGGGGGAGCCCAGAACCCCAGGCGGACCCCTGGCACATGCACACAACCCAAGGCCCCAGAGCCGGAGGGACAGCCTCCAAGGACCCAGGCACGGGTCAGCCAACCAGGACACCAGACAGGGGCCTGGCAGCCCGTTTAGGGACCTCTTGCCCAGCTCTTGGCCAAAGAGGGTCCTCGAGCAGGTCCTCACCAGCTGGCAAGCCATGGAATTCACTAGCCCACTCGGTAGCTCAGGGAGTGGGTGCAGATGCCCTGGCCTGGGTTTACATGCCTGGCCTCAAGCACTCCTGGCCTTCAAGCCGCCTCTTGAATCTCACGCACAAGCAAATCCAACCCCTGATTAGCACAGCGTCTTTCCCATCAGCATCGCCTTTGAGCATAGGGCCAGCCAGTGAAGGAGAGAGAATAAATATCATTGCTGCTATTACACCAACGGGGCAACTGAGGCTGAGACAGGCTGCGTGACTCATCTGAAGTTGCCCAGCAGAGCCAGGGGCAAAATCTGGGCTCGGCACCCTCCACATGCCTCGCTGTCTCCCTAAAATCACCCAGCCCGAGTGAGTGGGTGCTCCTGGTCCCCAGGGCAAAGGGGGGAGGGCCGATGCACGTGAACACTCAGGCCAGACGGGCGAAAGGGGATGAGCCTGCTGGATGAATATACAGATATCTGATACACACACAGGCCCCAGGAGATGGAGAGAGATGGGAATTAGAGTGAGAATCGGACGAGGAGCCTGCACCTCAAGGCTGCTGGGGTCCAGATCCTGGCCCTGCCGTCTATGTGCTGAGGGCCTCGAGCATGTTTCTAAACCTCATCTACAAAATGGGCAATACGTCCTGCCTCTCCGCGTGGTTATGAGGATTAAGCGAGCTAACGCATGAATTAGCTCGCATGGCATCTGTGCTCACTAAGTGCGATTTTGCCTTTACTGCTAGTCTTCGATGAGGATATGGATTAGTGAGGGGAACAAGCCAGGGACATTTAGGAACACACACGCTCTCAGGGGGCACCAAGGCCGCGCCCCCTCATGCTAGACAGGACAGCCCTGGAGTTCAGTGGAGATTAAGAAAGGCGTGGTGGGAGAGATGGGCTGTGCAGGGCCTGAAGGAGAGGTAAAGCTTACAGAGGAGAGGGAAGAGTCAAACCCTGGCTCCCACCTACTTGCTGTGCGTCCTTGGGCAGGTAACTCGACCTCTCTAAGCCTCCTGTAAGACAGGGGTTGGAGGGATGGGGGAGTAGAGGCAGGACGTGCTACAAGGAGTACATGAGATCCTCCACAACAGCGGCCCCTCCACTGCAGGGGTACATTCCAAGACCCCCAGTGGATGCCTGAAACCACAGACAGTACTGAACCCTATACAGACTCTGCTTTTTCCTACACGTACACACCTATGATAAAATCTAATTCACAAACTAGGCACAGTAAGAGATGGACAACAATAACTTCTCTTCTGCATATCCCACAGCCACCATCACTGCTCGTGCACTTTGGGACCATTATTAAATAAAATAAAGGTGACTTGAACACACGCACTGCGATACCACGACAGTCGATCCGATAACCACGATGGCCACTAAGTGACTGACACGCGGGAAGCATGTATGGCGGGTGCGCCAGACAAAGGGATGATTCATGTCCCAGGCAAGGAGCTGGACGGCAAGAGATTTCATCACGCTGCTCAGGATGGCGCGCGATTTAAAACTTATGAATGGTTTCTTTCTGGAACTTTCCATTTAAAATATTTGGACTGCTGTTGACCCTCCTGTATTCTGCGCTGGGCATCCTTACTCGGCATTCACAAAATGGAAACTATTGTTACTATTACTGTTATTTTGTGGCTGAGCAAAGTCTACTGGAGACAGACACCCTGGGGCCTTCCCCGACCTCCAAACCTGAAAGCCAAGGGCAGGGCTCTGTCCCCAGGGTCGGGGCTGGAGGGGGGGGGACAGAGGTGCAGCCCCACAGAGCTCCCCCAGGCCCCCCCCACCCCCAGCCTGCCCAGCGGGAGGTGCAGGGTAGACTGTACATAATGAAGGGGCATCAATAATAAATTAACCCCAAGGAAGTCCAGGAACATCAATCATAAATTAATTAAATGGCTCCAGGAGAGCAACGACAGGCCTCTTTGGGATGAATTAGAGCGCGTCCTGCCTCACCTTACACAGCCGCGCCCACCCTCCCCGAGCCGGGCACAGGCTCTGCAGCCGGGAGCATCTCCAGGTGCAGGAACTGGTTCTTAGGAGCAGCTCCCGAAACACAGGTGAAGACAGGCCCTGTTTGCCTCCCCCAGCTCAGAGAACTCTCACACGCTGAAAGGGTTTTGATGAAACTTCCCAGAATAGTAACCTCCTGGGCTGAACTCAGGCAGGCAAAATTTCAAGGGGTAATTTGGTGAGAAAATGATCAAACGCCAGGAAGCGCGTGCTAGGCACGCTGGACGCCCCTCAGTGGGCCCTGGTGGATGAGAACGGCCTTGTGGGGATCCTGGAAGGCCTCCCACTCCTGACCGGGAACCTACCAGCGTCCAAGCAGCTGAAAGTCAAGGGTGGGGAACACACCCCAGGCTGGGACTCGGAGGCCCTGCTTGGATTCCGGGCCCACCTCTTACGGACCAAACCGACAAATCTCAGGGCTTCCGCCTCCCCTCCATCAACAATCAGGCTGGTCTCCCCCTCCTCTCCTCAGGGCGGCCACTGCCCTGGTTCAGACCCTCCACACCTGGATACTGCCCTGGCCCCCAGCTGGCCTCCCCACTCCTGTCCCCAAGAACCCCCGGGACCTGCCGCCAGACGCCTCTTCCCAGGAGGGCACCAGCCCCCACACCTTCACTCAGAACACTTCAGCGACGGTCCCTGTTTCCCACAGACCCAACTTCCAGCCCTACAGTCGTGGCTCTCGGGGACCCAGCTCCAACTCACTTTTCAACAACATTTTTCATTACCTGGCCTACACTCAAGCCAGACCACAAACCTACACTCAGCATCCCGCTTCCCCAGCCACAGCCCCCGTTGCTGCCGTTTCCTCATGAGCTGGGTGGCCCAGGTCAAAGGTCATCGCCACCCACCTCTCCCGTGACCTCCCTGGTTTGAGTCACTCTCTCCTTTGACTCTGGGGGCATCCACCTCCTGAACCTCCAGCCTCGACCTGTGTCTCCATCTCCCAGCTTCTCAACAGACTGTGAACACTTCGAGGGCAGACTCTCCACCTCACAGGCTCTGGAATGGCCAATCCATCTTCACCGGCCTCACGAACCCAACCCCTCAGCGGGTGTGCGAGAAATAACTATCCACTGACTCCGCGTGGAAACGTTCCCCAGGGGCTGAGACGTTATCTTGTGTATGATTCTGTTGACAGATTGGCAAGATTCCATCCATGCCAAGGGGAGGGTGGAGCTGACTTCTCCTTGTCAAGAAAGGGGACAGGACCTATGACATCTTGCCTGGTGCTAATGTATGCAGATCATGATGGAACCGCTTTTCTGTGGAAAAGGTTTCAATTGCCAGAGCAACAACATTCGCTGAGGGTGCTCGCTCTGTGTGCCAGGCACTGTAGGTCGTGGAATTCTTACAACCACCCTGGTTGGGGGGGGGTCCTCAGTGTCCCCAACTTATGGATGAGGAAACTGAGGTGTAGAAAGGTACCAGGATTCAAATCTGGGTCTGGATGACTCCAGTGTTGTAAGGCCCGTGGGCTATAATGCTCTCTTCTGTCACCGGGTGGACTGTGCCCAGCTGACTGCCCGGTGGGCTTGGGGAGAGCATGGAAGCAGGCATGCGGGCCTTCGAGAGGCACAGCTCCACCCTGGGCTTCCTTCTAAGGAATACTGAGCAAACAGAGGCTCCTCTCGTAAGAAGCTCAACAGGAGATGTGAAACCCCACTCCCACCCTCCCGGGGCTGAAAGGCCGCCGCCCCCCTGCTCCCCCTGTTCTCTCCTGCTTTGAGGATCCCAGCAACGCCCAGCTCCACACACCCACTGACACCAGGCCAGCCAGACACAGAAGCCCACAGGTTCCCACACCGCCAGGCGCTCCACACCCCCTCAGCCCTCACTTCCCACAGAAATGATACGGGCACACGCGGCTTCACACACGTGCCATCCCTGGGCAGCCCTGCGGCAGTAACAGCCCCACCCCTGCGCATCCCAACCCAGAGCCTGGGGAGGACTTGGGCATCCCCGCCAAACACCTTCACCCGTGGCCACAACGCTCCATGTCACCTCCGTGGAATCCTTCCTCGGTGGCCAAGAAGTCCCCATGGGTAAGGTTCCTGGGTCTCCCTCGCCTGCACACACACAGGCCCCCGTCCACCCCAGAGAAATCTGGGCCAGCCAGAGCCAGTCTCAGAGAGGAAAAAAGAAATGGAGAGAAACAGTTTTCAGGCCTGCCCGCCGGGAAGGTAACCACATCCCGCGATGTCCTGGGCTCCGCGGTTCTGAGAGATTTATCTCTCTCTGACCACACGCTCAGTGAAACTTCCCCCAGCGCTACTTACCCGGTCCACTAGAGCGTGATGCCAGGCTATTCCAGGGAGACACTGAACTCAGGTGGAGCGCTGGGCCCACAGGTGATTAAATCGAGGCCCCCTCTGGTCCCGGGGAGAGGGGCTGGGGTAGGAGTGGCTTCCACCGACAGGCTGTGCCTTCAACCGTGGCCGGCTGGCCTAGTGCTCTCAGCTCTGGTCCAGAATCCTCGGTCCAGAGATGCTCGACTCCCTGGCACCCTGAAGCAGAGCAGCCGGGCATCATGATTTATGAGGCTGCTGAGGGAGGAAAGGTTGCCAGGCGCTGACTTAAGCAACTTTCGGAGAAACGTGGACAGAGAAATGGGAAGAGGACAGAGGAGCGGGGTTGAAAACATCTCAACTCCAGGGAGCTGCCTGCCCTTGATGTCCACTCCTACGTTCCTCCCTCTGCCCCAGCTGGAATCTGCTCAAAATCAGCGTCTGTGCACGACGCCGATGAGGGGTGGTGATCTGGCTGGGCTCCCAAGCCCTGAGGACTCGGAAAAAGCCTGAGCTCTGCTTTTGGGGAACAGAGGCCACCTCCCCCTCTCGGCCTGTCCGATGTGCCCCACCTGCCCCCCAGCTCTGCTGGGCAGAATCCCAGCCACCCAAGCAGATGGCAAGGGGTGGCTGCAAAGGGCTCCTGGAACCCAAAACCATAAGGCTGAGCCTCAAATCAGAACAAACAGGAGGAGGTGTGCAGGGTGAGCTGAGGGGACGGGGCATGCTGAATATTCACAACGGGGAGGCCTGAGGCTTCCTCCTAACGCACTTGCACTTCAAAGAGCTCTGCAGGCAGAAGAGAAGTGCCAGCGACTCCCGGAGAGGCAGAGAAAGGGACTGCGGGACAGGCCTCAGGCGCGCCTCAGGCGCCCCTCGGACGACCTGGGGACCAATGGACAAGGAAGCACTGGCAATGCCAGGCAGTGTCCAGGCGACAGCCACTGGGCAGAGCGAGTCCCTTGGCACGGAAAAGTCAGCTCTCCAGCCTGGCAGGGTCGGGTCCTCCTTCTACCCACATAGCTGGACAGTGCAGCCTGGACACGGGCAAAAACTTTCTGTCTTGGGGAGCAAGCTTGTGAAATGGGTTGCTGGCTGAAGCAGACTGTCACATGGAATGATCGAGAAACGGGCCTTCCAGTGTGAAGCCTCCTAGCCATGGGGGTCTGTAATTCAGACTCTGCAGCCCATTGTCAGGAATTCGGCCCCTGGTGGCAGAAAGAAATGCAATATGCAGCTACCCTCATCTTCCTCACCTGGGAAGGCCCTTCAGATGGAAGTGGGCTCCCGCTGGGGAGAGATGTCCTGGGGAATTCGTGCCACACCTGTCTGCCCTGGGAGGACCCCTCTGAGGGTGCCCATCACCCTTTCTCCTTGCCCCATGTGTCCGAGGGCATCCCCCACCACCCCTAGCCTCCTGCCATCCAGCGTCAACCTGCCTCGCAGGACCACCCAGCCCCGCGTCCACCCTGGGGGGCCTGACCCACTTCTCTGTCCTCAGGGCACAGCCTCAAAAACGCTGACGCGGCAGTTCCCCGCCCCCATCCTCAGAACCCGGAGCCAGAGGAAATTCTCAAGAGAAAATACACACTTCCAAGTCTCCCTCCCACACAGGTACCCCAGATCTGTCAGCCACAGACACCTCCCAGACCCACCAGGACCACCAGGCAGGTCTGCAGCCCGAGCGAAGGCCATCCTCTTGCTTGGGCCACTCCTACAGGACTCCACAGCCGCTGCCGCCATGCTGGGGACCGTCCTCGGGAGACCTGGGGCCTGGTTCCAGCTCAGCAGCTGACTCACAGTGTCCACAGATCCCACTTCCCACCCCCCCCCCAGGAGCCTTTACGCTCAGGGCCTCTAATTCTCGATGACAGGCCCTCGACCTTCCGGCTGCCTTCCTCCCCTGTCACATTCCATGCCTCCATTTCCTATCACCTCCCTCTGTGGTCTCTTCACCTGACAAGAATCCCCGACCTTTGCACAGCCTTTCACTGTTGACAAAGGGTTTCCACCAAAGGGTGCCCCGTCCCCCTCTATCCTCTACAACCACCTGGTGATGCGGCTCTGACAGGTAAAGTCACCTGCTCAAGGTCACACAGCCGAGACCGGAATTCAAGTTTTCTGGCTCCAAATGCACCGGACGACACTCCAGCTTTAAGGAAGCTCAGCAGCACCTCTAAGCACCCACCTTGGCAAATGAGCTGTCACGTGCCACCCTGGTCTCCCGTACCCTCAACACTGTCTTTCCGGACTCAACCCAAGCTCACCCCATTTATTCTTCCACCCTCGAATCCGCTTACCCAGGAGATCCACAAACACCTAAAGATTTCCCCCACATCCCAAGACTTCTCCGGAGGGGTCTGTAAATTGCCCCTCTGTGGAGTGGAACACCAGGTGATGCTGAGTGAGACCCTCACCCAAAGCTTCTCAAAGGACTGGTGAGGGCAGACACAATCCAGCACACTCCCCATGGCTGCAGACTTATCTTTTCAGCATCCCCCAAATGCTCCTCTGGACCCAAAGGCTTCCAAGCATCCAAGAAGAGAGGCAACTCCCAGACACTCCAGAGGGAACCAACAACCCCAAGAACAGGCAGGGCCTGGCGACTACAGAAAGCTGGTGCACCACGCCGCTCCTGGCCTGCTGACACCGGTCAATCTCAGCCCAGCACATTCTCGTGACACATGTTCAGGGATGGTGATCACCCCTGAGAACCATCCGTCCCCCCCTCCTTGCCCAAAGCTGGGTGAATTCACGAGCCCAGGACAAAGCTGCTACCTGGACAGCTTTCTCTGTCTGGGCCACCATCAGGGTCCTCTTGAAGAAGCAACTTCTGGCGTCTCTTTTTAACACATGAAGGATGCCAACCTTCTCCCAGCCTTCTGCCCTCCTTGGTCCAGTGTACCCCATAAGCACTAAAGGTGGGCCCCACAACAGAGGCAATGCCCCTCCTCATCACCAGAATGGGAGGATGGGGCTCTACTCTTCCCCTCCACCAGGTCTCACGGCCATGGATTCTCCCCTCACAGGGCCAGGCGGCCCCTAGCACCAGGCTGTGCCAAGTCCATTTCTCACAGCCGCGCTAAGAACTCCTGCCATGCTGAGGACACCAATTCTTCAAGCCCCCCGTGCCATCACTCCAGACCGTGTCAAGGCCAGACCCCTCCAATACCCCAGCAACGGCAGCACTTTCTCACACCCATGCCAAGGACACCATGTGTCCACCGCCACCCCGAACGGGTCTAGCGCTGCGCCCATCACCTACTTGCATAGACGGCTGCACCAGCCTCATACCTGGGTGGCCACCACCACGCCAAGGTGGGGGTGAGTCTTCTGCCACCCGTGCCAGGAAAACCACATTGCCTGTGCCAGACCCACGCTACCCACGCCCGTGCCACGGGTGTCACCATCCCCACCGCGGCGCCTGGGGCTGCACGGATCTCACACCTGCCACGGGCGCGCGTGGCAGCCGCACCTCCGCCCGCGGACCCGTCGGGCCGGCCACCGCGCGCCCCGGCCCCTGCCCAGCCCCTGCCCAGCCCCCCGCGCCCGCGCCCGGAGCCCGGCCCGCCGCGCCCGCCGCCCCCCTTACCTCCCGCCCGCCGCAGGGCTCGGCCCGCCGCCGCCGCCGCCGCGACCGCCACCTCCATCCTGGGCTCCCCAAGGCCCCGATTCACTAACGCCGCTTCCGCAGGGCGCCGGCGCCGGCGTGAAGGCCGCCTCCGCCCCCCGGGGGACGCTGCGTCCTTTACGTAAACCTCACACCGCCGCCAGCGGTGACCATGGCGACGGCCGTGGGGCGGCAGCGCCCCCTGGTGCCAGGGAGGGGAGCGGCGCCGAGGCCGGAGGAGCGGAGCCTCCCGAGGGCGCGGGCCCCGCGTGGGGGCGGTGGGCGCCGGGCTACTGCCGCCGCGGGGGCTCCAGGGGCGGCCGGGAGCGGGGCAGGACCCGCCGCGCTGCGTGCGGGGAAGGGAGCGCCTGGGTCCCCCTCCTTCAGGCCCCGCGTGACCGGGTTTAGCGTGGGAGAGGCAAAAAAGCAAGGAGGATCACTGGAGAACTGGTTCATTTGGGGGGAGGAAAGAGAGGGACGGGTTGTACCTCCTCGGGGTGACCCAGCGCGCCTTGAGGGGTCAGAGTGTTTCATCATCTGTGTCCTCCCCCATCCCCCACGCCCGCAGTGCCCAGCATCGTGCCTGGCATCCAAAGGGCACTTGGTCCGTTTTGAATTCCTGGGGAAATGAAGAAAAGCGCCCCTCCTGTTCCGCTTCACACACGCCCGTTCATTCAAGCTGTAAATCATGTAACACACCTTTGCGGGGGGGCGGGGGGCACAAAGAGCAGGGGAACCCAGACTCCGCCCTCAAGGAGCTCAGTCTCCAGGGAACTAGACCTTCACGATGCAGGGTGCTTGTGGTGTAGTAGGAGCTCAGCAGAGAGGGCTGACAGCGCCGTTAGAAGGTGCACTTAAGCCAGCCTTGGGGGAGGGGGTTGGGTCTGGAGGACTGGATGATCCCCTGGATCTCAAAGGTCAGAGGCAAAAAGGGACGGTGTGTTTTTCGGAGGAGGAAAGTGCCTCTAAAATGTTTCCTGGGCCCTGTGGTCATCCCAGGGAAACAGGGCGGGCAGCAGCAGCTTGGTGCAACTGGGAGCCATGGTGCAGCCTAAGGAGCTGTGTGTAAGGGGGACTGAGGTGGGGTCTCGGCCTGAAAATTACCTGGACATTTGGGTTTCAAGTGAGCCTCTGAGTCCAGAGCAGGCTTCCCCTCTGTTGAAGCAGGTGGCAGCTACCTCTGGAAGGAGTTCTGGATTATTTGCAGTTATTTTGAAGGCAAACTCCAGCTAGGGAAGAGAAAAGAAAATGGAGAGGGGACCAACGGTAGGATGACTCAAGGGGATTCAAGAAGATGAACCCTCCCAGCCTCTGGAAGGGCAGGGATCAAGGAGGCTGTAAGGACTGACTGTAGCGGTAGCAGTTTAGGGACTTTCTTTCTAGATCACTGCAATTAATTAGACCCAAAACTTCTAAACTTAATGTCTCTTGGTTCAAAGTTCTAGATTCCCAGAAGAAAGAATCTTATTGGTCCAGCTTGGGCCATGGTCAACCACAGTAGCTACATTCCACCCTGTCGCTGCCATGTGCATGCAAATTCACACACACACACACACACACACACACACACACACACACATCCTCCTTCCATTCATCCAAAGTTGTGCTCACCAGACAAGTTCCAATATTCCGTGGTCGGCCACCTTCAGACCTGATGTCATGCTCCAGATCCAAGTCGAGCATCTTCAAGGTGATGTCCACACTTCTCCTCAAGTTCTATGGTGATGGCATCTGGGGACTTAAACAACTGAATTAAAGGGTATATTTAACCCCCTAACAACGTGTCCTTTGTACTTTTTTTATTTTTTAGGAAGATTAGCCCTGAGCTAACATCTGCTGCCAATCCTCCTCTTTTTTTGCTGAGGAAGATTGGCCCTCAGCTAGCATCCGTGCCCATCTTCCTCTACTTTATATGTGGGACACCTGCCACAGCATGGCTTGATAAGCGGTGCATAGGTCCACACCCGGGATCCAAACCAGCGAACCCCAGGGCGCCAAAGCAGAGCATGTGAACTTAACCGCTGTACCACGGGCCGGCCCCATGTCCTTTGTACTTTTGCTACTCAAAGGGCAGCATTGGCTGCACCATCCGGGAGCTTATTAGAAATGCAGAATCCCAGACCCAACAATCTCAGCAGGTTAACAAGATCCCCGAGATTTGAAAGCACATTAAAGTTTGAGAAGCACTGCTATTATAAATACTGAAAGAAAGGAAGAGGAAAGATATGGAAAACGTTTTTATTTATTTTTCATTTTTTTTTTTTGAGGAAGATTAGCCTTGAGCTAACTGCTGCCAATCCTCCTCTTTTTGCTGAGGAAGACTGGCCCTGAGCTAACATCCATGCCCATCTTCCTCTACTTTATATGTGGGATGCCTACCACAGCATGGCGTGCCAGCGGTGCCATGTCTGCACCCAGGATCTGAACCAGTGAACCCCGGGCTGCCAAAGTGGAATGTGCACACTTAACCGCTGCACCACTGAGCCGGCCCCTGAAAAATGTTTTTTAATTGTCATCACTCCTATTGAAAAAGAAAAGAGGGGAGGGGTCATTTCATCTTCAGCAACTCTAGTAACCAAGAAGAAAACACAGGTGGAGGCTGCAGTCTTTATTTTTGCAACTGACTGCAAACTCCTAAAACGTATTTATGATTTCCTGCCTCCGATTCCTTATTCCGCGTTCCACTTGCCTCCTGCCTGCATCTCATTCCGTCACGATTTTTTGCCTGGTGGCCTGACCTGAGTCTTTATCCTTGAGGGCCTGATCCTGGCTGTAAAGCTTCACAGCAGGCTTGCATCTAAACTTACTACTGGGCACGATGATGTAGGGGGTCCTCCATGGGGACCCTGTGTGTGTGTGTGTGTGTGTGTGTGTGTGTGTGATGAAGATCCCCAAATGGCCAGGTGGCAGTCTCGGTTTCTAATTCAGTGCAACCATTATTGTGTCTCCTGTTGGAAACATCCCTCCTTTCAGTTCCAAAACCACCAGACCCTGAAATCCCGGAGTTGCCTGAACCGGAAGCAGACAGCAGACATTTTGATGATGGTGAGGGTCACCATTCGCCCCTTGTTCCAAGATCCTTTGGAAGAAAGGTACCATAACAGGGGTCTGGTTCAGAGCACATGTTCCCTGGGGGCCTGACCTGGTCCAGCTGCCAGGCTGCATCCTCTCCCCTCTATGCTCTGCTTGCCCTGCCCTCTGAGTGCCTTCAGGCCCGATTCCGACAGAGTTTGGCCAGGTGTCTTTGCAGACAGCCACCAGCGTTGTGGGCAGACTGGAGCTGGGGAGGAGGACAGGAGTGAGGGCACCAGAATGGGCGACAAGCCATAGACTGGTCCTGCTCCAGCTGCCCGGCTGTGCTCCCTCAGTTCGGTGCCAAATTCCCACACTGGCCTCAGTTTCCCTCTGGGTCCCAGTGGGGATAATAACATAGCTCCTCCTCCCAGGGGGGCTGTGTGGATTAACTAATTAATGAGCGTGACATCGTCTGCTTCCACAAAGGGGCTGATTAAATGCTGAGTGTTGTTATTAGAGCGATGGAGGGTGTGTGACAGGCAGAGTCGACTGGAGACAGATCTGCTCCCCTCGCCTCCTCCCCACCCCCTTCCTCCGTCTGCCCCACACTCTGCAAGCTGAACATCTTGCAAGACGAAACCAAGATGATTTTTGGCACCCCCAAAGACAGTGTATAACTTTTGCGCATTTCCCCTGTACTGGAATGTGAGTCACAGCCGAGCTTCGGAGCGTAATCTGTCTCCGACAGCTGGCACAGCTGTGCCCTGGCCCAGACTCTCGGCTTCCAGCAGCTGCAGAACGAGATGGCTTGGCCAGTGATTGCTTCAGGATAGAGGTGCCTGCAGAAAGACAACTGCAGAATTCCTGGGCTGGGCACCAACCCCCTCATGACATTGCCCAGTGGTCCCAGGGACTGAGTGACCACCTTGCCTCACAGCCTGAGGGAGGGAGAGCCAGCATGGCCCTCTGGCTTAAGGTTGGGGGAATTCAAAGCATGCAGGATTTTAAAGTATAAAGTATCTGCTCATGGCCCTGGGAGATCTGATGACTATATTTTAGCTTGGATGCAGGAGATAGGATGACAAATGAAATCACAGCTCTGGGACATGGTGCCTTTAGCCAAGCTTGTTCCCAGATGCAAAAGCCCAGAGACCCCTGAGTGGAATAGTGAATGTGACTTTCCCAGTAGCCGATGTGGGATTGTTGTCCACCGCCAGGTGCTAGGTCCCCCATCCCTGAGTGTTGTAGGGTGCCAGCTCCCACCCTGAGTCCTGGTACCCGTGACGGGGTGGGTGGGAAGGAATGGCTCAGTCCTGCCACCAGGTAAATAAGTCTGCATCTGACAACCAAGGGGAATGTTGTTTACCCAAATAGCACAAACTCAGCCTGCCTGGGGAGGTGGGAGCAAAGCTCTGGAGGCTGAGCTGTCAGACTCCCACAGGGAGAGAAATTAGCCAGTTGCGAGGTCTAGGAAATGCATGTGAATTGGGGTTTGGGGTGCCTGGAGTCAGCTCTGGATCATTCTGGGCATCTCCTAGTGGGATTTCAGCCCTTCTTCCCTCTGAAAACTGTTGCTCTCCCTGCCTTCTTGTCCCTCCTGCTGCAAGATACAGGAGTGGGTCACAGAGCAAATAGCCTGGAAGTGGGAGCTGGACCACCCAGAGATCAGCCACCACTGGGACGTGCTCAGGTCCTGTGCAAGAGGCAAGTTGTTCCCTCCCACCAGAGGGGAGCCTACAAGCCCATACCTTTTACCTGAGTAAACACAATTTGCAGTCAGGGTCTCAACAAATCTATGTGATAAAGGGGATGGTGATGGAGGAGATGCTGGAGGAGGTGACAGTGATGGTTGTTTGGGTGGTCATGATGATAGAGAGGGGAGAAAGGACTGATGGCTTCCAAGGGGAAGTTTTGGGAGGTTTTTCCATTCCTGCCTTATCCTCCATTCACTGTAGCATCACCAACACTTTCGCTGTAATGCCCAAAGGATTAGGGGATCCTTGCATCTCATTAAACCAGCCTATTTGTAAGTGTCTGCTCTCTGATGGGCATTGTAGTAACTAGTTTTTCTCCTTGGGGCGATGGGGAGTTGCGGGAGTGTAAACACAGATGTCTCAGGGGAAAGCCTGCGTGCTTACTGACTAGCGTGATTCATCTGCGCTTTCTGGACACCAGTAACAAGAGCAGAGAGTCTGTCCTCTTGAGGGTGTTCATCCATCCACCCATTCACCCACCCAATCATACTCCCACCTGGCTCTTCACCCACCTGTCCATCCACTCACCCATCCCTCCACCCAGTCTGTCCATTACCCAACTACCTAGTCATCCACTCCTTCATCAATCCACCCTCTCCTCTATCCACTCACCCACCCATCAACACATCCATCCATCCATGCAGCCAGCCAGCCAGCCAGCCAGCCATCTATCTGCCCACTCATCCACACATTCATCCATCCAAGCACTCATCCACACATCCACACATCCATCCATCCTTCCACTCATCCACACATCCAGCCATCCTTCCACTCATCCACACATCCAGCCATCCAGCCGTCCATCCATCCAGCCATCTGCCCACCCACTTATCCACTCATCCACACATCCAGCCATCCTTCCACTCATCCACACATCCAGCCATCCAGCCGTCCATCCATCCAGCCATCTGTCCACCCACTTATCCACTCATCCACACATCCAGCCATCTATCCATCCACCTATCACTTCAATCATGTCCTATTGATTCCTCCTCCTGAATATCTTTAAAACTATCCACTTGTATCCATTTCCGCTGGTATCACCCAAGTCCAGGTCACCTTTGTCTCTCTTCAAGGCAACTGCAACGGGTTCCTAACTGCTCTCACTTCTCATCTGCTTTCCACTCCACAGATAGTGTGACCTTTTATAAATGAATATCAGATTACATTGTGTCACTCCTTAAAACCCTGCTGTGGTTTCTCATTCCTCTTAAAATACAGACTCCAATCTTTTTAGGTATGACATATATAGTAAAGCATACAGCTTGGTGAATTGCCACATATGTATATACCTGTGACCACACCCAGATGAAGATACAGAACATTTCCACTTCTCTGCCCTTCTATGGTCAATACCTCCTCCCCAAAGTAACCAGTATTCGGACTTCTATGCCATAGATAGGTTTTTCCTGAACTTTCTAGTAATAGAATCATAGAGTATGTGCTCTTTTGTGCCTGCCTTCTTTTGCTCAACATTATGTCTGTGAGATTCATCTATGTTATTTTGTGTATCAGCAGTTCGTTCTTTTTTATTGCTGTGTAATATTTCATTAGATGAACATACCATGATTTGTTTGTCTATTCTGCTATTGATGGATACGTGGCCTTTTCCAGTTTGGGGCTCTAATGAACAAGGCTTCTAAGAATATTCTGGTACAAGTCTTTTGGTGAATATTGCACTTAGATCTCTTGGGTAGTATAGTAGGCAGAATAATGGTCCCCCAATGACGTCCATGTCCTATTCCCCAGAACCTTGAATAGGTTAGATTACATGGCAAAGGGGCATTAAGGTTGCAGGTGGAATTAATGTTGCTAATCAACTGACCTTGAGATGGGGAGATTATCCTGGATTAGCCGGTGGACCCAATGTAATCACCCAACTCCTTATCAGTAGAAGAAGGAAGCCGAGTGAGAGAACCAGAGAGATGGCAGCTTGAGAAAGACTCGACCAGCCACTGCTGGCTTTGAAGATGAGCCAAGGAACGCAGGTAGCCTCAAGAAACTGGGAAAGGCAAGGAAATGGGTCATCTCCTAGAGACTCCAGAAGGAACACAGCCCTGCTATCACCTTGATTTTAGTCCAGTGAGACCCGTTTTGGACTTCTGACCTTTACAACTATAAGATAATAGATTTGTGTTGTCTTAAGCCACCAAGTGTCTGGCAATATGTTACAGGAGCCCTAGGAAGCTAATACAGGCGGATGCCTAGGAGTGCAATTGCTGGGTCAAAGGACGGACTGAAGACTCAAACTCTTCTCATGGTCTCCACCATCCACCGTGTCTGGCCCGCCCACGTGTCCACCCGCATCTCAGGCCACTCTCTGCTCTGCCCTCCACGCTCCAGCCAAGCTCTTCCTCAAAGACTCTCTGCGGGGATGGCCCGCAGATCAGCGATCACTTCCCAGGATGCTTCCTCGAGGTCGGGTTCCCTGGTGCTGACGTGCTCCCCAAGCACCCTGTCCCTTTCCTTTGGGGCACTTATCAAGGTTTGCCATGCCGTATTCATTTAAGCAGTTGAGTTTGCCCCAGACTAGAAGCTCCATGTGGCAGGGGCTGGGCCACCACTTTGTCCTCAGTGCTTAGTGCCTGGCACAGAGTACGGCCCGCAGCAGCTGCCTGCTCCATGGTGAATGAACTGTTTCTGTTGGATAGGGAGGGGGAGTTGTCGTCTGGGGGCAGCGAGGATGTCAGAGAGAGTGTGGAGAGGAGGAAGGAGGAGGAAGGAAGAAGCTACGAGGACATACGGGGGAGAGAGAGAAACTGCCACCCTGGAGATCCCCATGGCCCAGGTTCTGCCTGCAGCTTCAGTCTCATTTCTCCTGCTCACCCAGCATCCCCAGGGCGAGAAGACTCTTGAAAACTGTTCATGTGGATCAAACCCACAGGAGGGAAATGCCGCTCTCGTAGTGAGAAAGCCCTGTCTTCGATGGCTTTCCAGGGACCTGTGACTCATGTTTACTGCCTTGGAAACTGTCAGCCAGCCCCCTGAGGTGGGAGGGGTTTTATGGGTCTTGAGGTGACCAAGACTTGGAGGGGGGCGGTGAGTTGCCCAAGGCTCCCCGACATCTTAGAATCAGACCTGAAACTGGCGTCTTGACTCCTAGCTCGGTGGTGGGGTGGGGTAGGGTTGCCAGATTTAGCAAAAAAGAAAAAACAAAACAGGACACGCAATTAAGTTTGAATTTCCGATGAACAACAGATACTTTTTTAGTATAAGTACATCTCAAATATTGCACAAGACATACTTATACTAAAGAGTTATTGTCGTTCATCCGAAATTCAAATTTAACTGAGCATCCTGGGGTTTTTTTTTTGGTTTTTGGGTTTGTTTGTTTTTTTCGCTGAGGAAGATTTGCCCTGAGCTGACATCCGCTGTCAATCTTCCTCTTTCTGTATGTGAGCTGCCGGTGCAGCACTCCACTGACAGACGAGTGGTGTAGGTCTGTGCCCGGCAACCAAACCCCAGGTGCCAAAGCGGAGCGCACTGAACTTAACCACTAGGCCACCGGGGCTGGCCCACGAGCATCCTGTATTTTATCTGGCAATCCGGGGGAGGCGGGTAGGACTGCAGTGAGAGAGTGGGGATCAACCTCTGCTTCACTACCAAGCAGGCCTTTCTGGGGACCCGAGTCCCCAGGCTGTCCAGAACGCAGCCTGTTCATCCCTTGGACAGAGCTGGCCACCCTCTGACCTCTTTGGCCTCCTTGAGTCCCCCTCCTTGGCCTCTGAGCAGACCCCAGCCTTCTGCCGGGTCGCTGGTTCTCAGCTTAGTACATGGGATCATCTGCCCAGGCCCAGGCTGCACCCCAGGCCCGTTACAGCAGAATCTCCGGGGCTTAGACTCAGGCATCAGGAGTTCAGAAAGCCCCCTGGTGCATCCAGCATGCAGCCGAGGCCGAGAACCCCTGAGCCAGCAGGGCCCGCTTCTTCCCTGCTGAGTCGCGTTAGTTCCGCCTTCGCCCACTGGAAGAGCTGCCCTTTTGCAAACCGCTCTGCCAGGGCCCGCCCCGCCCTCGGCTCTGGCTCTCTCGGCTCTTGCTGGTTGATTCTCAGGAGCTTCGGTTTCAGAGAATGACTGTTTCTGTCTATCCCCAGGCTCATCAGGAAAGCAGGGCTGGAAGCCCCTCTTCTGGATCCCTGTGGCCCCCGTGTACTGACCACAGGCGACGGCATCTGGAGGACTGGGGGAGCTCCTCGGGGTTCCGGGGAAAAGGTCAGGCAGAAAGCAGGTCGTTCTTTGAGCTGATCCTTTTATTCTAGGAGCCCAGTCCTCAACGCGGGGTTGAATCTGTGAGCTGGAGGGGTCTCTGTAGCTGCCCATACTTCAACCCCACAGAACATCACGTCCTTGTGATTGCTCACCAGGGTCTGTCTTCCTCACTAGACTCAACTCCAGGAGGGCGGGGGACGGGTCTGTCTTCTGTGTCCCCAGACCTAGGCTGGTGGCTGGAGCAGGGGCTCAATTAATATTTGTGGATGAACCCTTGGTAATCGTGAACTCCAATCCCACCCTTGTACAGATAAGGAAATAGAAGCACAGAGAGGGGAGAGAACCTGCCCCGGGTTGCACAGCATGGCGGAGGCTGGGTTAGGACTAAAATTCAAAGGCTCTGATTCTCATGCCAGGCTCTTTCCCCTTGTCGTACCACCAGGAGGGCCCCCACCTCTACTCCAACCCCACCCCACTCAGCCCCATTCTGCACCATCAGTTCTCTGCCATTCACGATCACCCACCCCCCTACATATACACACAGACATACGCTATCTCTGTCTTCCCAAGGCTTCCCTGGCTGGAAGGGTCAGGGTGACCCTGGCAGTGGGTGGGGAGACAGGCAAAGGAGGAGGAGAGCTATATTCCGTGCGAGACACCGGAAACCCCTCTAGCCTGAAGCCCAAGCCACCAAACAGACTTCTAGGTGAAGAACTCCTGCAGAGTATGGAGGGAGTCGGGACTTCTATTTTGATAGGCCTCTTAGAGTGGACTTTGCCCTCTCTATGCTACCTCTTATCACTGAGAAAGGACTGTACTGCCACCAAGATCCCAGAGCCTGCTCCACCTCCCCCCCCCCACCCCCCCGCCAAGTCATGAAGCTGGCAGGTCCACAAGCAGCATCTAGAGCCAAGTGGAGCCCCTTCTAAAGTCTAAACTCCTCCTTTACTGGCTGTCAAACCCTCTTTGAGACTCAGTTTCCTGGTCAGGAAAATGGGTCTAATAGTATTGCTGGGGTGGGGCGGAGGGGAGGAGTCCAGGCTTGGCACAGAGTTGGTGCCCAGTCAAGATGCTTTCCCTGAGCCTTGCCCTGGGGTTTCGGGGACGTTCTGACCGTGAGAATAGTTAGCAGAAACTCAAGGCTGATCCCCAGATTGCACAAACTGATGTCACCCATCCCCTCCTGAGCTGTGAGTCAGAAGGTGGCCTTTTTCTGGCCCATGGCCCATTGGTTAAGTTCCTGCACTCTGCTTTGGCAGCCCAGGCTTTGCCAGTTCAGATTCTGGGCGCAGACCTAGCACCTCTCATCAGGCCATGCTGTGGCAGCATCCCACATAGAAGAGCTGGAAGCACCTACAACTAGGATATACAACTAGGTACTGGGGCTTTGGGGAGAAAAAAAAAAGAGGAAGATTGGCAACAGATGTTAGCTCAGGGCCAATCTTCCTCAAAGAACAAAAAAGGTGATGTAAAAAAAAGAAGGTAGGCTTTTTGGTAAATTCATGAAGGATGACAGCTTCCTAATGGACTCCAAAGGGGCCAAGCACCTTCCAGAGACTTTGCTGCCTTTTGAAGTCGATGTCAAGAAGGGTAAACCAGGGAGCCAGCCCAGTGGCATGGTGGTTATGTTTCCGTGCTCCACTTCAGCAGCCTGGGGTTTGTAGGTCCAGATCCTGGATGCCGACGTACACACCACTCATCAGGCCATGCTGTGGCAGCATCCCACATACAAAATAGAGGAAGATTGCCAAAGATCTTAGCTCAGGGCCAATCTTCCTCACCAAAAGAAGAAGAAGAAGAAAGGTAAGCCAGCACGTGCACTGCAAGGCCCTGGAGGCAAGTTTGCAAGGGTCTCCCTGGGAGAGTAGCCATCAGAGGGGACAGAATCAGACAGGCTGCAGCGGCGGGCGTGGTGGACCCAGGAAACCACAGCCCAGCCTTGGATCTCAGATACCCTTTTCTTAGTAGTTTAAAAAAAGTTGTTTTTTGTGGTTCAATAAACATAACATAAAATTAACCATTTTAACTATTTTTAAGGGTACAATTCAGGGGCCTTAAGTACATTCACATTGTTGTGCCACCATTTCCAGAACTTTCTCATCATCCCATTCTGAAACTCTGGATCCGTGAAACAAGAACTCCCCGTTCCCCCTCCCCCCTCGTAACCACGTGCTGCTTTCTGTCTCTATGAATTTGACTGTTCTGGGGACCTCGTATAGGTGGAATCACACAGTATTTGTCCTTTGTGTCTGGCTTATTTCACTTAGCGAATGTCTTCAATGTTCATCTATGTTGTAGCGTGTGTCAGAATTTCCTTCCTTTTTAAGGCTGAATGATATTCCATTGTATGGATAGACCACATTTCAACCATCAGCGGGCGTTTGGGTTGTTTAAACTTTTTGGCAACAATAATAATAATGCTCTGAATGTGGGTCTACAAATATCTGGTCAAGTCCCTTCTTTCAATTCTTTTAAGCGTATGCCCTTGTCAGAAGGTAAACTGAGGCACATCAAAAGTTCTAAGAGTTCATTTGAACAAACATTGATTCGAGTCAGGCAGCGTCCGGTCTAGCAGACAGGAAGGAGCTCCGAGGAGCTGGAGAGAAGGAAAGATGTTTATAGGCAGAAGGAGCGGGAGCAAGAAGTTACACGAGGCGAAAAGCGAGTTGGTTGTTGCAAAGCTACTTTCCCTCAGGGGCTGGCAGGGGTCTATCAGGCAGGTCACCCAGCTAGCGCCAATCGGGCGAGTCCTGATGGGTTGGTTAAGATTCCATCGCTGGGAGGGCCGAAACCGTAATCAAGCTAAGTCTCAGTTTGGTGACGTGGGGCTTAGCGTAAGCAACTCCATTTTGGGGCCTGTTGTCTTGTTTTTAAGACCTAGAAGTGGAATTGCTGGATCGTTTGGTAATTTTATGTTTAATTTTTTGAGGAATTGCCATACTGTTTCTGAATGCCCATTTTGCATCCCCACCAATAACTCACAAGGATTCCAATTTCTCCACATCCGTGCCAACACCTGTCATTTTCTGTTGGCTTATTTTTTATAATAGGCATCTTAATGGGTGTGCAGTGGTATCTCACTTTGATTTCCCTGATGATTGGTGTTGTTGAGCATCTTCTCACGTGCTTATTGACCATTTTTAAGTAGGCTTTTTTTCTTTTCTTAGTGAGTTAAAAGTTACATACTAATCCTAAGTGTGTACAGCTTAATTTATTAATTAACGGGGTAACCATCATCCAGATCAAAGTTTAGAACATTCCAGCATCCAAGAAGAGTCCTTCACGCCCCTTCCTAGTCAGTACTTCCTGAAGGAAACCACCATTCTGACTTCTGTCACCATGGGTGATGTTGCCTGTTCTAGAACTTCAGATAAATGGAATCATAGAGTATGTTTATTTCTGTGATTGGCTTCTTTCACTCATTGTTCTATTTATGAGATACATCGATATCATTGTATGTGGCAATAGCCCATTCTTTTTCATTGCTGTATAGTGTTCCATTGCATGAATATACCACAATCTATTAGGATTAATCATATGAAATTGCTAATCTTCAACCTTTTTATCTACAAAAAATGGCCATTCTATAAGGCTCAACCTAATATTTATCCTTTCTATAGTTGATGGATATTTGCAGCTGTGAACATCTGTGTATGTGTCCTGGTGAGCATATGCATGCACCCATTTCTGTTGAGTATGTTCCTGGGGATAGATTTGCTGCATCCTAAGATATATGTATGTTGGGTTCAGTCACTTCTTCTGGTTTTACAAAGTGGTTTCACCAATTTACACTCCCATCAACCACGTATGAGAGTTCCAGTTGCCCCACATCCTTGCCAACCTTTGTTATGGTCACTCCTTTCAGTTGTAGCCAATTTTCCAGCCACCTTTTGCGGAATGCGTCCTCAGCTTTTGTTCCCTTCTCCATCCACTGCAATGGCTCGATGGGTCAGAGCTGACTGCCCTGGGCTCCCCCGAGCGTCTGAAAGCATCTTTATATGGGTTGGGCAGGAGGTCAGTTAACCCTCTGGTCAGGGCTGGTCTAAGCTCTGCCCCTTGGAGCTGCTCAGCAATGAACGTGTCATGTTGTGATTCATAAGAAATATGTATCTGGTCATCCAGGTGAACAAAATGTATTTCTCATCTATTTGGTCTTCCTCTACAGTTCCCGGCTTACAGCTCTAAAACCCTTGGACTTGCCTTTTAGATAAGAGCAATGGGAGCATCTTTGGTTACAACACTTGATCTCTTGTCCTTAGTTCTTGAAGTTACTTCAGAGCCATAAAGGTGAAATGGGTGTCTTGTCATTCATAACAAACCCCTTTTCGCCACAACTGGGTTTATGTTATGAGGTGACTTTTGGAAAGCACCTAAGGATGGGGCCTGGTTGCCAGGGGAACCAGCCATAAATAAAAAGGTGTAGCTTTCAGCCCATTTTCTGATTTCCAGGGAGGGGAGAGGGGCTGGTGGTTGAATCAATTACCAATGGCCAACGAGTTAATCAATCAGGCCTATAAGGAAGCTTCCATAAAACCCAAAAAGTGGGGGTTTGGAGAGCTTCCAGGCTGGGGAACCAGGACGCTTCCATGTGCCACCATGCTGGGCCCCAACCTCCACAAGGACAAAAGCTCCTTTGTTCAAGGCCTTGTCCACCATATCTCTTCATCTGGCTGTTGATCCGTATCCTTTGATATCCTTTGCAATAATCCAGTAATCGAGTGAGTAAACCAGTTTCCTGAGTTCTGTGAGCTTCTCCAGCACCTTAATCCAACCCAAGGAGGCAATCGTGGGAACCTTTGATCTACAGCCAGTCTGTCAGAAGCACAGGTAACAACCTGGCCTTGCAACTGGCATCTGAACGGAAAGGGGGTCTTGTGGGCCTGAGTCCTCATCTGTAGGATCTGGTTCTATCTCTGGGTAGATAGTGTCGGAATTGAATTCTCAGACACCCTGCTGGTGGAGGAGCGTTGCTTGGCGGTGTGGAGGGGCCCTCCCCTACCCCATCCAACACACACACACACAGACACACACACACACAGACACACACACACTGGAATTGGGTCCAGGAACCCAGAGTGTGACAATAAGACCGCTCAGTCAAAGCCTTTCTTCAGGACGTATACCACCAGGGAGCCGTGGCTGAGCACCATTGTGGAGACCCTGAGCCTCCCCCGCGGGGTGATCTGGGGCTGGGGTCTCGTGGGCTGATGCCTCAACTGCCCCTTCTATGCCTTTTCTTGGTTCCCACCTGTCCCCTTAGCCCAGCATTGTCTGTACGCTCCCCAGCGTCGTAGCTGGAAAGCATGTGGCTTCTGCATATATAATATTTTTCAAATGTATGTGGATGCCATTGTGATTAATAACATTCAAATTCACTGAAAGCTTTTCGGGATTCACGTTAGTCTTTTGTGTTACATTTGCTCAGCCAATGAATACATCAAAATACAGCTATTAACAAATGGGGTGGGAATAGGTGAAATCGGGGACATGTAAGAGTTCAGAAAACAACAGTTCAGATGGGCCCTGGATGTAAGCCAATATGCCCATTTGGGGTTCCCGAAATGGGGGGTACAGAAGCTTAAGTCTCCCGCCTCCCTGGAGTCCCCTTTCCCTGAAAGATCCCATTGGAGTGGCTCGCATGCCTCTTCTTTGTACCGGGCAAGTCCAACATCCTTGTCTGTCTCTGAGAATCCCCGATGGATGCTGATGCCCCATCTCATGTTACCTCTTAGCCCAGATCTCTACAACCTCGCCCCAGTTCCCCACCTGCCCCGGACCTTTCTCCCCACAGTGCTTCACCCAAGCAGTCTGGCCCTTGCCGATGGGGTGATCAAGCGGGACCACAGAGCCAGACTCCACCATGCTGTGCCGTGGACAAGCTGACTGACCCTGGCCGGGGAACTCTCCGTCTTTTGGACTTGGGTTTCCTTATTATAGAATGGGGGCCAGAGCGGTCCCCCCTCTTCGGGCTGGCTGAAGGTCACACGAGTCACTGTGGGTAAAGCTCTCGGTGCCGGCAGTTAGGGGACACGAGCCGTCATTTTTATTTATCCCCCCACCTACCACTACTGTGTGTAACTGATTTTATGAAAGGTTTGGGCATAGAGGAAGGGGATCACAGCCCAGCGTCAGAACAACTTACCACTGAACCTCCGACCTCAACATGGTCAGCATCTCTTGTCCATCCTCATCACAGGAAATGTCTCAGCAGCCAGCTGTCTCTGGCGTGGGCCGGATGCCATTTCCCGGGACCTGCTCACCATGCCCCTCTCTACAGCCTTCCCCCAGTCCCACAGCCTGTCACCTCCCTCTCAGCCACCCGGAGAAGATGCAAAGTTGACTTCACAGGGCATCTACATGCTGGTCTCAATAGCTGTCATTCTAGAAGAGGCTCTAAGAGAGTGATGCTCAGTGAGGCCAAGACAGCGCCCTCAGGAGGCATCTGGGAGATCTGGAAGGGCGTTTTCCTTCATTGCAATGGGTGTGTGTGTGCGTGTGTGTGTGTGTGTGAGATCTGTTTATATATAAACACAAAGTAATTTCTGCATGCTTTTAACACACAGAATTTTCCAGGAATGCAGCTATTATGTACACGGAAAGAGCAGATTATCTTTGGTTTTGTTCGGACTTTTGCCAGAATTTGTTGCCCATTTCACGTCACTAGCATCAACACCGCTCGTGGTGTCTGAGTCACCACCAGGACCACCTGGGTCCATCTGCTTCCGTGGCTGTCGTGTTCCCGGTGGTCCCACCTCTTGGAGCAAATGTCAGGCCACGTCATCCCTTCTCCTGCTGGAATCGGCTTGTGCATTTTCATCCTGAAATTATTTTATTATAAATTGCTTTCCTTTTATTCCTCCTTCATATTATGGTTAGGAGATTGCAGTGATTTTTTTTTTAAAAAGCTTGCATGAGGACATGTGTGATGATTTATAAATTTCATTTCGGCTTGGCAGAGGGGGCGTTACAAAATATTTGTCATCCACAGGGGGCTTGGGTCTGATGGGTTGCTGACCACAGCTCAAGGGCCCACCTTTGCATAATTTAAGAAACCCCTTTCTGAACCCTTGCAAACCAGGAGCGATTTGTTTCTGAAATGAAGTTCTCAGCTCGCTCGAAGGTGGAGGCTGCTGCCATCACTTATTCTTTTAAAGAGCTCTTTTTCCTCTCCACTTAAAAGTCTTCGGTGGCCCTGCGTGCCCCACGGTTCAAATCAGAGTCCTCCAGCCTGGCTCGCGGGGGCCCCCTTGAGCTGCGCACAAGGCACAGCCTCATCTCGGCCCACTCCTCCCTCTCGTTCTGCCATCCAGCCTCTGTGCCCATGTGTCTCCTCCGTCTGGATCCCAATCCCCACCACCACCCTCACCTCCACTTCCTGCTGTACCCGGGGACTTCCTGTTCTCCTCTTCTGCAGAAAATCAGTCCTGAAATTCCACTTCTAGAAGATGCCTCTGGAAGATCAGCTTCCTTTGGGGCCTGGGGTTGAGCAGGGGAGCGGCGGTCACTGCCGGGAGAGAGAGCAAGATCTGGTAAAACACACTCCTCTTCCCCATCTGAGTTTGGAATGAACCGGAGAGACACAAAACAGCCAGCCAAAGATCAAAATATTTCCCTAAGCCTCTGACTTCAGATCAGTGGCCAAGAAGCCTTCTTATGATTCACCCTTGAACTTGACCTTCACCCATCAAAACCACCCAGCTCCTGGCCCAAGTGGGGATGTGGGAGGCTCCTGACTGCCAGGCAGAAGCAGACCAGTGAGGGCTTCCGAACCACACAGGGCTCGGCTGCACATGCCCCGGAGCTCCTCCCACACTCAGACATCAGAGAAATCACTTCTCTGTTGGGGAGGAAGAGAGAGGGAACATCAAAAGAAAGGCTGGAGTGTTACTGTCATTTGGTGGACAGGATGGGAGGGAGGGAGGGAAGCTGGGGCCGGAGACACCAGTGCCCTTGGTGGTGTCGATGGCAGGTCCCAGAGGGAGCAGGAACTGGGAGAACAGAGGCCAGAGGAAACTGTCAGAGTTAGGGACAATGCAGAGAACTTCTCGAATTTAAAATAACCTTTGATTATCACCATCATAGAAAGATGGAGCACACAGATAAACACAAATAAAACAAAACCCCATTCCATTCCTTCCATCTGGGGAGCATCAGTGCAAATAGCTCATTGTCCTCCCACATCTCTTTATGCACACATAATTTTTTTATCGAGACGAGATCATACTGTCCTTGTTGCATTGTAATCACTTTTTTTTTTTCCAGTTCACACTCTCGACCTCTCCCCGTCGATATCTGTTTCTTTTATCTGGTGCACAGCCGTATTCACATTCCTCATTGTCCTCCAAATGTCCTCTGCGCTGGTCCGTGCAGAGGCGAGTGCAGCCGGGACCCTCAGGTTGGATGCCCTTGGGTCTCTTTTGGTCTGGCAGCCCCTTTCTTATGACAACGACTTGTGAAGACTGGACCGGTTGACTTGCCAAACGTTCCACCTTCAGGATTCGTCCCCTTGTTTCCCTCTTGTCCTCTTAAGTTCATTCCTTTGTCTCCCGTATTTCTGGTAAAATGGGTGGGCTCAATTAGGCAATTAGGACTCAATATTAGGCAACTGGGGTGAGGACACAGTTGGCGTGATGGTGGGACTTCCCCGTGCATCGCACCAGAAGCCACGTCACGTCTCACGAGAGACGCTGAATTGGTGATGATTTCTTACGGGGCTGGGCTGAAGGGTCTTCCCACCTAGAAGGATCCTTCGAGCTCCTTGCTGCCATTTTAGATGTGGAAACCGAGGTCCAGAGAGAAGCCTCCTGGAGCACAAGCCTTTGCAGTTTACGGAGGGTCTTCTCCCTCTGGGGACCCCCTTGGGAGCTTCTGCACAGCCCTGAGATGCAGGAATTATGGTTTCCATTTCAAGGGAACTGAGGCTCTGTGTGGCTAAGTGACCAGAGCTGGGACGCGACCCCTGGTCTCTGCCTCCACGTCCTTTCTCTTTCCCCTGCACCAGATCCCGGAGCTCTGCCTCTCCTTCTCCATCAGCAAAGGCCTCACCATATCTGGCCCTGGAACCGTCTGTGCCCAGCCTGTGGGTCAAGCACAGGACACGCTGCTGCTCTGAGGAAGCCCTGCACCTGTCCTTGCCTTTCTGAGGGACAGACCTTCACTCCAGGCTGGGCGGCAGAGGGACAGACACAGCTGTCTGGACCCCAGAATGTGCCAGCTCAGCAGGGCTCAGGTTCCCTTCTGGGAAGGAGGGAGACTTTTTGCAGGCAGCAGAGGACACAGAGGTGGCTCTGGGGCTCTGAAGGTGGCCCTGGCTTTGGCTGTCCTGCTGCTCCCTGGATCTCCTTCCATCAGGATCCTGCTTTTTAAAAGAAATCATTTTATTGAGGTCATATTGGCTTGCAACTTTGTGTAAATTTCAGGTGAATACCACTACATTTCAGTTTCTGTATAGACTGCATCATGTTCACCAGTGACGGTCCAGTTTCTATCCAATGCCATACATACACACTCCTTTACCCTTTTTGCCCTCCCCCCAGGATCCTGCTTTTCTCTTTCTTTCTTTCTTTCTTTTTTTTCTGAGGAAGATTCGCCGTAGGCTAACATCCATTGCCAGTCCTCCTCTTTTTTTTTTTTTGCTGGAGGAAGATTAGCCCTGAGCTAATATCTGGGCCAATCTTCCTCTACTTTGTATGTGGGATGCCTCCACAGCATGGCTGATGAGTGGAGTAGGTCTGCACCCGGGATCCGAACCCGTGAACCCCGGTCCCCAAAATAGAGCACTCAGAACTTTAACCACTCGGCCACAGGACTGGCCCCCAGGATCCTGCTTTGACTTGGGGGTGAATTGGGTCTCAGAGAGTTTGGAAAGCAGCCGGACCCGTGACACTCAGCTGGACGTGGCAGAGCCAGGATCTGAATGCATGATCCTGCCTCCCAACCCAGGGCAGCTGCCTTCGTACCCCATCTCCCCAGACCATCCTGGGGGAGGTCCCCACTCACCAACCAGTCCCCAGCCCAGTTAAAAGCGAGGCAAAGTAAAGAGAGCACTGGATCAGGAGTTCTGGTCTCAGTCCAGCCTGCTTTCCACCTAGCCATGCCTATTCATTCATTTATTCGTCGACATTCATTGTTGCCTGACGTGCACCAAGCTTGAACTAAATCTGAGGGATACAGAGATAAAAACTGGTTTGGAATCAGATGGAATTGTTTTCATACCTTGGCTCCGTGACTCGCCTGTTGTGCAACCTTGGAGGAGTCGTCTGACCTCTCTTAACCTCAGTTCCCTTATTTACAAAACAGTGATAAGGCTCTTCGGTTGCTTTGTTGAGAGAATTAAATGCATGAAGAGTACTTAACGACGGGAGCTCACACTTACATGATATTTACTATAGGCCAGGCACTGCTCTACGCATTTTATACGAATTAACTTGTTTAATCCGCATGACAGAGGTGGGTATTATTATCACCATCATCTTTGTTTTACAGATGAGGGACCTGAGGCCCAGAGATGTTAAGTTAACTGCTCAAGGTCACACAGCATGCAAGTGATAGAGCTGGGTTTCAAACCCAGCAGGCAGTCTGCTTCCAAAATAACCTATGCTTGGAATCATGCTTAGACTAGGTCCTGGCCATAACCCTTATAACCACTAGATGCTATCATCGGGTCCCAGAAGGGAAATCCTCTTCCTTCAGACACTCCCTCCCATTGTGCTTGGCCCCCAATGTCCTCTAGGACCAAAAGAGCTTGGGACTGGTGTGTCCATCCACAGCACAGTCTGAGAAGGTGTATTAGGCAGTTAATGCTGCAATAACACTATGTAACAAAACACCATGTGGGGGACTGGCATTGGCCACCCCAAGGTATGTCTCTTTGGCATGAGGATTATTTGGGGCTGGGACAGGGAAGGAGGCTCTGAGGAGTGGAACTTGCTTACCCTTTGTTAAGAGACATTTACATTTGTAAGGGAAATCTCCATTTGTAAAGGTGCCTCCCTCTCTGTACCAGGAAGAAGAAAGGGGATGACCTTATCTCTAGAGACTCTTAATCAATGCCAAAGGCAAGGACTTAAATCTGCATAAGAATCTTATTCCTGTTTCTGGTAACCTCCTGTAACTGACTCCCCCCACCCCCAACATCCTCCTTTGTCCCTTGCCGAAGACGATATTTAAGGTGGGGGCTTCAGCCATTTTGGCGAGTTGCTGGGCTCCCACATATACATGTTATGAAGCTTTGTTTAATTTTCTCCTGCTATTCTGTCTCATGTGAATTTAATTCGTTCTCCGGCCAGACGAACCCAGAGAGGGTAGAGGCAAAGTCTTCCTCCCCTACAACCCCAAAAACTCAGTGGCTTAAAATGACGCTCATGTATTTGTCTTTCTCTGTCTGACTTATTTCCTTTAGCTTAATACCCTCAAGGTCCATCCATGTTGTCACAAATGGCACGATTTTGTCTTTTTTCTGGCTGAGTGGTATTCCATTGTACGTATACACCACATCTTCTTTATCCACTCGTTCTATGATGGGCATTGGTGTTGCTTCCGCATCTTGTCTATTGTGAATAGAGCTGCAATGAACAAAGGGGTGCATAAGTCTCTTTGAATTGTGGATTTCAAGTTCGTTGGATAAATACCCTGTAGTGGAATAGCTGGATCATATGGTAGTTCTATTGTTAATTTTTTGAGGAATCTCCATATTGTTTTCCATAGTGGCTGCACCAGTTTGCACTCCCACCTGCAATGTATGAGGATTCCCTTCTCCCACACCTCCTCCAACACTTGTCATTTCATGTCTTTTTAATAATAGCCATTCTGACTGGTGTGAGGGCATAGCTCACTATAGTTTCATGAGATAAACAAATACATAGATAAGGAGAGCAGATGAGTGGTTACTGATGCAGGGTCGGTGAGCCAAGGAGTGGAAAGAAAGATTTCTTGGACTCTCAAGATCTGGCAGTAGTGCTCTTTTATTTAGAGAATAGTGTGGAATAGCATGGGGACAGGACCCATGAGCAGTCAGAGCTGCGGCTGCCACGGGCATGGGAACAGCACCCATGGGCAGTCAGGCTGCTGCATGGGGACAGGGCCCACCGGCAGGAGAAGCCGCTGCTGCTGCCCCTGCTACTGCTGCAAACATGGGTGGAGAGTAAGGCTAAATTTAAGGCATAGGTATGTGAGCCATCTCTTTACAAGACAAAGGAAAGAACATGGAAAAAGTTAAAATGGTATCAGTGCAGGTGGGGTCTGGCCATTGGGTGGTCCCACAACTTCTAGATAAGAATCAAATCGGATTAAGTAAAGGCCAGAAGCCACCACCCTAAATCAGTTACGTGAGGTTGCCAGACAGTAACCAACTTAAGTTCTTGCCTTCCCCATTAAGAGTTTCCAGAGATAAGGCCATCCCGCCTTCTTCCTGGTGCAGAGGGGGAGGCACGGAGATTTCCTTCACAAATGCAACTGTCTCTCAAAGGGCAAGCAAACTCTGCTCCTCAGAGCCTGCTTCTCATCTGCAGTTTTAAAATTAACCGGCCTAAAATCCTCATCAGTTACCAGAAGGGAAGGGGCTTGGGGGGGGGGGGGGCGAAAGGGGCAAAGGGGCACAGGTGTATGATGACAGGTAAAAACCAGACTATTGGTGATGAGCACAATGCAGTCTGTACAGAAGCTGAAATAGAATAACGTACACCTGAAATTTACACAATGTTATAAACCAATACAACTTCAATAAAATAATTTATAAAACGGCTGTCACGTATTCTCATGCTCATGGGCTGCAGCTTGCTGGGGCGTGGCTCTGTGGCTCTGCTTCAGGCAGCCGGTCAAGCTCAGCTCAGACACGTGTCTCATTCTGGGGCCCAGAAGGAAGGGCCAGCAGCCCCCTGGGGCACGTTCTTCCAGCAGCAGAAGTACAAAGGAGAGAGCTCAGCCATGCAAACACTTTTCAAGTCTCTGTTCACCTCAGAGCCCACTGATCAAAGCAAGTCACGTGGTCAAGGTCAAAGTCAAGAGCAGGGAGTGCGCCCCACCCACCATGAGGCCAGGGTAAAGTGGTAACGCACAGCGCCATCATAGGGCAGTGAAGAACTGGGATCAAAAATTCACCACAGCGTGGGAGGGGCCAGGGCTGGCGGACCTGGGCTGCGATCAGCCATCAGGCCGGGAATCTCTCAGAAACAGAGAGAGAGGTCTGGGCCACTTCCAGTTTTGGAAGCTCCCAGCTTCTTAAAAAAACCAAGACGTGTTAACACGGCTTATAATACTTGTGGCATATTTTAGATGTTTACATTGAACAAATTAATGCTTTGAGCACACACACAAATTGCCAAGCAATATAATTATGCTATTCACAAGAAAATTATAGGATTCATTAAAAGTACCAATTGCTGGTATGCTATGGGCAGCGGGGTCCAGCAAGGGGCCACAAGTGTGAAGTTTCCTGACCACGGTCTCTATCCAGTTGGACCAGGCTCTCTGTCCCTGGGTAGAGGACTTCCTTGGGAGGTAATGCCCAAAGTCTGACCCTGATGCCCTCCTGTGCATTAGAAATACCTGGGAAGCTTTTGTGAAATGCTGATGCCTGGGCCCCACCCACAAAGTTTCTTTTTTTTCTTCTTCTTCTTCCTCTTCTTCCCAAAGCCCCCCAGTACATAGTTGTACATTCTTAGTTGTGGGTCCCTCTGCTTGTGCTATGCGGGATGCCGCCCCAGCATGGCTTGATGAGCAGTGCCATGTCCACACCCAGGATGCGAACCAGTGAAACCCTGGGCTGCTAAAGTGGAGCGTGTGATTGGGCCAGGCCCCAAAGTTTCTGACTTAATATGACTGGAATAGTGCCTGGTCACGGGGTATTTTTTTTAAACTCCTTGTGTGACTCTGAAGTGCAGCCCCAGGACTGAGAATCATGGATTATGGGGTGGGCAGATCTAAACCAACTTGTGCTAAGGAGATGTGAGGTGAGGCTTGCTCAAAGCTTTTGGGAAAGAATCATTCTTATTCTTGAAAGAGAGCCCCGGAAAACTCAGTCTTTCTTCTGCTGGACACGAACAAGGAAACAAACTGCCCTGCTGCTACTGGGGGCTACCTCATGGCCATGAGGAAAGCCAGCATGAAGAGTGAGAAACAGCCAGAGCCTTGATCTCACCATACCTGAAGCCTGAAAACCTTCAGTTGTTCAAGTCAATAAAATCTCCTCTTGCTTAAGCCAGTTTGAGTCTGGTTTGTCTCACTTGCACCTGCAGTCATGAAATCATAAAGGGACTTCCCATACATGGTTAATGGGAGGATCAAGAGGGACACTGCATGTGGCATGCTTGGCACAGCATCTTACATGCGTGAGTATTCCATAAACATTAGCTATGATGAGTCACCCTGCAGAGGGGGTGCACAGGGAACAGGCTGACCTGGGAGAGGAAGTCCGAGGGCCTTTCAGAGCCTAGGCCTGGGACCTGTACATGGCAGGCACCTGATAAGCGTCTGCCCGACAGGATGGACACTTTACGCTTTCATTTCCCTTTTCGTAATCCCCTGGTCTCTGCCAGATGCGAGGGCAGGGAGTAATCTGATTATCTGATTAAAGCAATATGTCCCCAAGTACCAGCAACTGCACGGCTTAAGCCACCAGGGCAGATCTGTGTGGGTAAGAGGCTTACCACCCCAAGGGCGACATAATCGGGCTGGCGGGGGAGCAATTACTTAAACAAATGCTCACTAAGAGCCTACTATGTGTTTGGCATGGTGCCAAGTCAAGGCAGCTGGGGAAGCCCCAGGGTCTTTGTTCCAACAGAAAGCTTGAGGGGTCTTTGAGGAGGGGAGAAAACCCCTGCCCCTGACCCATGTCATCGTGTATATACCTGGGCCAGTATAGTGGGGGTCAATGCCCCAGAGAGGGGCCAAGGCTTCACCCCTGAGCTGAAGCACCAGACAGACACACAGACGGGTGCAACCCCGAGGGGTTGTGCCCACACCCAGTGGGACTCACAGCAACCCAGCATGCCGTCTCTTCTCCAAGTCTTCCCTACACTCCAAGGGTCGGGGGAGCAAGGATTGGATTTTGGGTGCTGGGTTTTTGAAAATTATTATTTTTGACCAGGTAAGACAATCCTATGGTTCAAACGTTAAAATAATATCAAAAGCCAGGGGCTAAGAAATCTCATTCTACCCCTGTCCTGTTCACAGCATTTTCCCATCTCTACAGGCTGCCACTTCTTTAGTTGTTCCTGCACAGTCACAGGGCCAGCTGTCATCTGTTCTGTACTGGCTGTTAAATATTTTGATTATCACTCTGCCCTCCAGTATCATTACGATAAAGTACAAGCAGACACAAAATATATTTTCTCCCTTCCCTTCTTTCTTACAGAGAAGTAATATTATGAATACACTGTTCTGAATCTTGCCCTTTTCATTAAAAATATGCCAGTGCTTTTTCCTTAGCAGTAGAGAAAGCGTCCTTGTTCTTTTTTGTGGCTGTATAGTGTTCCTTCCAACGTTTATGTTTATTTAACCAAATCCCTATAAAAATGCATGCTTGTTTCCAATCTTTTGCTATAATCAGCAATGCTATAGTGAGCAACTTCATACATCCTCCACAGGATAAAATGCACCTATAGCTAAAATGCAGACTCAGCATTGCTGGGTCAAAGGGCAAATGCGTTCACAACTTTGATAAATATTGCAAAATTGCCCTCTATAGGGTTATACAGCGTGTGGAATTCCCACCAGCAATGTATGAAAATTGTTTATCCTTTAAGAGAACCAAATAAAATGCTTTTCTTCCTGGAAACAAAAATGTGCTCCTTGTAGAGAGTTGGGAAAATATAATCACAGGGCAGAAAGTAAAAACGACTCCTAATGCAGCTGTGCAGATCACCCCTAACTGCAGCCTGGCATATTTCCTTCAAGTCTTGATTCATACTCTGCATACTGTTCCCTAACCTGATTTATTCACGGAGCCAATATTTCGTGAACAGTTTCTCCCATCAGTATATATGTTATCTCCCCTTGGAGAGGCGGTAAAGGCGAGATATTAAGCAAGTGGACCCTGATTCAAATCTCAGCCCCACCATTTCCAGCTGCACGACGTTGGGCAACTTACCTAACGGATCCCAGCTTCTGTCTCCTCATTTAAAATAGGGATCCCGGGAGCATCTAATTCACAGGGTGGCTGTGAGCGTTGAGTGAGTCAGCACACGTAAAATGCACCAACAGGGCTTGGCACTGTGAGGATAATAAAAGTTAGTGGTTACTGCATCATTTTTGGCTGCACGGTATTCCCCTGGATGGATGTGGCAGAGTTTATTGAACAAATTCCTTCCTGTTGAACACTCAACTTTTTCCTGCTTTTCGCTGTTCAGCTATGCTGCAATGGTACAGCTTCGTGGACACGTGACCAGGGAACCAGGCAAACAAAGAAAGGGTTATGGAAGATCTGATCAAGAACTAACAGGTCTGCCAAATGTTTTCCAGACAGGGAGAAACTATGTGTTCTGTTTTGCAGAAACTGATGTTGCTATCTTGCAGAGAAACTCACATGCTTGCAGCAAGACCCCTGCAAAATGTTCCAGCTCCAAGCGGCCTAAAGTTACCTTAAACTCATTAGCATCTTAAATTCTCCTCCTCCGTGAGGGTCCGAGCAGCCACTTTCAGATCATGCAATCTATACAGTAGCAAGTTTACTGGGCTATGCATGTGCCCTGAATGATATAGTTGTTACACAGTTGTTACAAATAAACCTAGTATCCTTGCTCTCCTGTATAGAAAGTCTCCACCAGCACCCAGCTGGGAGAAACCCCGCCTGTGGGAGTTATCCCCTGCATTCTCCATTGCTCATGCAAGCAATAAACCTTTTCTTCACCTACCTATGCCTTGGTTGTGTTTTTCGCCTCCACACTCACCAAGAGACGAACCCATTGAGTTCAGTTACAGATATAGCTATACCCAGGTCCCTGGTTATCTTCACTGAAGGCAGTGGGAAGACAGGCATGGCCCACCTCCCACTGGGGCTCAGGGTCCATCCCACTGTCCACCCTTGGAGCTCTTCCTGATTTTCACACCCCTTCTCCTCTAGGCTTTCCCCTGTGCAGGCTTGAGAGGCGTGTCCAGTCATCCTTATGCCTCTCTTGGTCTCATTGCCTGGGTAAGTCAAGTCACCTCTCTTGGCCAAGGGAATGTCAGAGCCTTAAGGCCATCTGTCAACTGAGGAATGGGTTTCAAAAATGTGGTACAGCCATATAATGGAATATTATTTGGTGATAAAAAGGAAAGAAGTACTGGCACACGCTACAACATGGATGAACCTCCAAAATACTTTGCTAAATGAAAGAAGCTGGACGCAAAAGCCCATGTATTGTATGACTCCATTCACGTGAAATGTCCAGAATAGGCAAATCCATAGAGACAGAAAGTAGATTAGCGACTGCCAGGGGCTCGAGGCAGGGGTCATGGGGAGTGACTGCTGATGGGTGCAAGGTTTCTTTTGGGGGTGATGGAAATGCTGTGCAAGCTGATAGTAGGGACAGGTGCACAAACTCATGAATATACTGGAATCCCCTGAACTGTACACTTTAAAGGGAAGAATTTTATCTAACAAATAAATAACAAAAGGCAATTGAGAAGACCTGGGTGCCACCGGGGCGGGGGGGGGGAGGGGGCGGGGAAGGGAGCCTCCACAGGCTTAATACTTAGCAGAATAAACTATGTACCATGGCCTACGACGTCCTTCTCAACCCTGGATGCACCTTAGAATCACCTGGGGAGCTTCAAACATCCCAACACCCAGGATGCACCCAGACCAAGGAAAGCTAGTGAATCCAACTCGCAGTCAGGGCTGGGAACCAGCACCCATATGGTCTTAAAAAACAACCACGAAAACAAGCAAAACATCTGGCTGGCCAGAGAAGGGCTCTGACACCCAGAGAGGAGAGTCAATTTGCTTGGTAAGTCGTGGGCTGTCTCACAAGACGGATATATTGCCTCCTGCACAAGAGTATGGGCTCTGGAGCTGGGCAGACCTGGGTTCAAATTCCAACATTACCTGACCACCTAAACCTCCCTGTGCACCAGCTTCCTCATCCCCGGGCCAGGAGTCTCGTCCCTTGGGGATCAGCCGAGACGCCATATGCAAAGGACTTCTCCCAGTATCTGGCGCATCATGACACTTTGTTTTAAGCAAGTTTCTAGAATTTTCCAATGCATTTGTAGAGGAGCAAGGGAGCGTGACCCCTGACCCAATGCACCAGCTCTTTGATACCGTTAATAATCATAACAATTTTTAAGCCCTTGCTCGTTCCAAGTGCTCCGTGGGGCACCACTCCCACGAAGCGGATTTGGAGCGAGGCACAGAGGATGGGGTGTCTTGCTGTCGGTCCCCTGACTGATCCTGAATTCTCCTCTTTGTGGGGGTGTGTGGGGGGGGGGCTAGGAATGGGGCAGCCCAGCCTCTGCAACTCTTGTGGTGGCGGGCTTCTCTGGGGTGGGAATCACCTTCTCTCTACCTCCACAGCACCTAGCACAAGCGCTGGCACTTAGTAGGGGCTCGAAAAAATGTTTGCAGGGCCTCGGAGGGAAGCCCTGGGACTGAGAACAGACCCTCTCCTCGTGGCCGGTTGCACACGGAGCGGCGCAGTCCCCCAGGAGGCCACTAGGGGTCTCCACGCTCCGCCCAATGGCTCCTCCAAGGTCCCACCCAGGGCTCCGCGCGCAGCGGCCGCCTTGGTGGGCGGGGGAGGCGTCCGCGCCCCTGGGCGCCGGCTAGATGGTGACCCGCGTGGGATGCAATGACCTAGCCTCCAGAAGCCACTGCCCCCCCTCCCCCGCTGTCCCCTGGAGTCAGGTCACAGACCCCGGTGAGGACCAGCTTCCGAAACTGTCCAGTGCCAGGGGTAGGGGTTGATGCTGGGGCTTTCGGAGTGGTTGAACACCTACTCTGTGCTAACTCTTCGAGCCCGCTCATTTTCTTTAATACCCACACGTACGACCCTGTGAAGCAGGCGTTTTCCCCGTTTTATTAATGCGGAAACTGCAGCTTCTGTGAGCTAAGGGACAGATCACTGAGGGGGCTGGGGTTCCAGCAGGACCTGCCCGGCTCCGAAGCCTGTGTTCTTTGTGGTCCCATCTGCCTCTTCATCACCCCTGGGGCGCCTCAGGCTTGTCTTCTGGAGGGACCACTGTCCCTACACCTCACACACAGTCACCCCCACACAGTCACACTATGTGCTCACACTGACACGCTCTGATACACACACATACACACACACACACACACACACTGGCCTCCCTCCGGAATCTCAGAGCCCAACCCGGATTTTATCCCCTTAGTCCCTCAATCCAGGGTTCTCATCGAGGGGGTGAGGCGTTATTACCAGAAAATCAATTGTTCTAATCTAACCATCTCTGCTTTTTTTTTAAGTATGCTTTTTTTGTTGTTGAGGAAGATTGGCCCTGAGCGAACATCTGTTGCCCATCTTCCTCTTTTTTTTTTTCTCCCCAAAGCCCCAGTACCTAGTTGTATATTCTAGTTGTAAGTCCTTCTAGTTCTTCCGTGTCGGATGCTGCCACAGCGTGGCTTGATGAGTGGTGTGTAGGTCCATGCCCAGGATCCGAACTGGTGAACCCCGGGCCACCAAAGTAGAGCACATGAACTTGACCACTCGGCCACAGGCAGCTGCTTATCTCTGTTCTCTTTATTTTCTTCTCTCTGAATTTACATCAAGGGCTTGTCTCCTTGGTTCCTATGTGAACGCTGTGCTTTTCCTTACAGGAAGATTCTTTTATGGTTTTCTCCTGTTATTACAGAAGCAATTTGTGCCATTGAAGAAAACACAGAGAAGCCAAGAGAGCAGCAACCCCACCTCCAGGGACAGCCCAGGCCGACCCACGGCCGATGTCCTTCCCTGGCACACCCTTCTCCGACACGGAGCCCGGGATCCCCTGTTGTGTGTGAGCTGGTTCCCCGAGACGCCGCTCCAGGCTGGGAGTCAGAGTCCAGGTCTTTGTCCTGCGCCGCCGCTGGGTCCTCCTGTGTGTCCTTGGGCAGGGCCCTCCTGTCTTGGGGTGGGCATGGGGAAGATCCCAAAGGGCCATCTGCCCTGACACTCAAGGCTTCTGGGCCTGTCCTGAAGGGATCAAAGCTCAGGGCAGACCCAAGGCTTCTCTCACGCAGGACAAATGAATCTGGGGCTGAGCTAATGAGGGGTCTCTGAAGAATCTGGAGACCAGGGGAGGCAGAGTGGGGAAGCCGCCACCCAGCTCCACATTAAGCAGATGGGCGACCTTCCCAAGGACGGACAGCTGAGCCTCTACAAGGACGCTGGTGTCTCGTCTCCTGATCGGGGTCAGCTTGTGCCATCACACAGGGCCCCAGGCTTAGTTTAACGTTCTGCTGTCACCGTCTTGACATGCTTAATGTTTTTTTTTTTTTAAGAGTAGCCTTGAGCTAACATCTGTTGCCAACCTTACTCTTTGTTTTTCTTCTTCTCCCCAAGGCCCCCCAGGACATAGTTGTATATTCTAGTTGAAGGTCCTTCTAGTTCTGTTATGTGGGACGCCGCCTCAGCATGGCCTGACAAGCGGTGCCATGTCTGCGCCCAGGATCCAAACCAGTGGAAACTTCCCTGGGCCGCCGAAGCGGAACTCACAAACGGAGCCACTCGGCCATGGGGCCGGGCCCCTCTTAATAATTTTTGAACAAGGGCCCCACATTTTCATTTTGCACTGGGCTTTACAAATGATGTAGCCGGCCCCGCTCCTAATAATAATACCTATGACTGATCTAGAGCTTGCTATATACCAGGCCCTCCTTGCTTTTCCTACTTATAATTCCTCTGTAGGGGCCGGCCCGGTGGCGCAGTGGTTAAGTCCACACGTTCCGCTTCAGCGGTTCGGAGTTTGCCAGTTCGGATCCCGGGTGCGGACATGGCACTGCTTGGCACACCGTGCTGTGGCAGGCGTCCCACATATAAAGTAGAGGAAGATGGGCACGGATGTTAGCTCAGGGCCAGTCTTCCTCAGCAAAAAAGAGGAGGATTGGCTGTAGATGTTAGCTCAGGGCTAATCTTCCTCAGAAAGTAAAATAAAATATAATTCCTCTGTCCCTCCCAGCAGCCAGGTGTCAACTGCCTTTCTTAGACTCGGTCGCCCCAGATGCTGATGTTTATGGGGTGCTACTTCATATATGCTCACACTCCTCTGGGTCTCTGCAATACCAGAGATGCTGTTACCGCCCACATTTTATTGATGAGGAAGTGAGGTTAACCGGAGAGGTTAAGCAACTTTCTTGCAATTGCAGAGCTAGTGAGGGATCGGGCTGCTATTTGAATCCATGCTTGGAGCCCCTATTCATCCTGCAGTGTCTGGGGAGCCGGTGAAAAGCCCCATCCCTTCCCGCCTGGCTTAGCAGGGGCCATCTCAGGAGCTCTGCAGCCCTGCCCCTGCCTCCGTCCCGGCTGTGGGGGTGCCCAGCGGTGCCTAGGTGGGAGAGCTGTCAGCTTTCATTCCTGCCGCCTCCTGATCCGCCGACAGCTGCTGTGCCCCGCCACCTCCCGTGCCCAGGTGCGTGATCTGCTCCCCCACTCAGGCATGGAGCCTTGGGGCCAGGAAGTGTCAGTTTCCATTTTTCCCTGCAGTGCTGAGCTCCTTGTGTGTCCTGGGCAGCAGCTGTGGCTCCAGGGACCTTGGTCCATCGATGCCAGTTATCACTGAGATGACAGCCCAGGCGGGGGTGGAAGGGGGACGCCAGGGGTGGGCACAGGTAGCTGGGAGTGGGGTGGACGGGCCAGCACCTGGGGACTCTCACCCACTCAGGCCGACTTGCTCAGCTTCTGGGTCTCAGCTCCCACGTCTGTAGGATGGGGTAGAGAAAGCAGGCCCACCAGGGAAGAATTCAGGGTCGGGGGTACACAGTCCTGCGTTCAAGTCCCAGGTCCAGCACTTAGCAGCCGTGTGACCTTGAACAGGTTACAAAACCAAGTTTCCGCGCCCTCTGCTGTAAAAAGACAGCAAGAGCAGAGGCATCCCAGTTAAGAACTCATGGCGACAGACTGACTCAAATTCAAATCCCAACTCCCGTGCTTATGAGTTATGGGACCTTGCACGAGTCACCTCACCTTTCTGAGCCTCGGTTTCCTCATCTGCCAAATGGGGATAGCCCTTGTGGCATCCTCATGGGGTTCTGGAAGGATTGAGCCTTTTCCTGGTGCTTGCCAAGTACTCAGTGAGGTGTCTGACCTCTCAGGGTCATTGTGAGGACCAGAAGGATTGCTGGCATGTCACAGGAGCTGATGCCCTGCTGGAAGCGTTCCGTGTCAGGCCGGTTGTGTGACGAGGAGGCCAAGGGCAGGGCCATCCTCCCACAGCCAGGCTGCGGAGGAGACGACGGGTTTCCCACGCAGAGGCTGAAGCCCCGGGAATCTGTGGCTGAGGCTGGGAGAGCTGACGACCAGGCAGGTGACCGAGGGCCAGGGACTAAGCCACCAGGGGCGGCCCCAGTGCAGACAGCCTTTGACAGGTGTTGGCGACAGACTTATTCAAAGGTGACCATGGCAGCCGTATAGGAAAGACAAAAGGAAGCCCACTTCAGCCTGGGCTACCTCCCCAGACTCTCAGCGCCCTCTCCTGGGGGGGTCCGGGGTCAAGCCTCCCTCCCGTATCCCCCAGCAGACTTCACTCTATAAACCCTGAAACTGCGCTCCCCACACTTCACTGTGCCCGCGAACCCCCAAGGGGCTTGCTCAAATGCTGATTCTGATTCCACAGCCCGGTGGGCCCTGAGAGTCCACATTGCTCATCAGCTCGCGGGGTTGTCGACGATGCTGGTTGGGGACCAGGCTTGACTGGCCAGGATGGAAAACGTTATATAAATGTAGGTCGTGAAAATTAATCCTGACCTGGGGTGTTGAGTTATTACCCGGTCTGACTTTAGTAGACTCCGAGGGCCTGTCTGGGAAACAGTTCTCCCCAGAGGTCAAAGGGAACATCCTCTCAAGGTCAAAGGTCACTAGGATCTGATTTCGCTCCTAAGAGCAAAGAGATAGGGAGAGGACCCCTTTCAGCTTGAGTAACACGAACAGGGGTTTCCAGACCCGGGGCTGCATACCTGCTGCGTCAGAACCACTGGGGATTCTAAAAAATACAGATTCCGAGTCACAGAAAGACAAAGGCTGAATGATTCCAGTTACCTGAGGTATCCAAAGGAGTCCAATTCACAGAAACGGAAAGCAGAATGGTGGTTACCAGGGGCGGGGGAGAGCGGGGGAAGGGAGCCGTTAATGGGTACAGAGTTTCAGATTTGCAAGATGAAAAGAGTTCTGGAATTCTGTTTCCCAACAGTGTGAATTTACTTAACACTGCTGAACTGTACACTTAAAGATAGTTGAGTTGGTGGATTTTATGTTACGTGTTTCTACCACAATAAGAAATAATTACAGGAGCTGGCCCGGTGGTGCAGCGGTTAAGTGCGCACATTCCTCTTCAGCGGCCCGGGGCTCGCAGGTTCGGATCCCGGGTGCGGACATGGCACCACTTGGCAAGCCACGCTGTGGTAGGCATCCCACGTATAAAGTAGAGGAAGACGGGCACAGATGTTAGCTCAGGGCCAGTCTTCCTCAGCAAAAAGAGGAGGACTGGCAGCAGATGTTAACTCAGGGCTAATCTTCCTCAAAAAAAAAATTACAGGTTCTGGCCCTGACATGTGAGATCCTGTTTAGGTGTTTCCAGGGTAAAGCCTGGAAACCTATTTTTTCAAATCTCCCTCAGGGGATCCAGTGCACAGCCAGGCGTGCGGACCACCAGTTGGGGGAAGCTATACCCCGGATGTCTCCCACATCCCCGACCTTGGCTGTCCGTTCTGATGGTTACAGGCGTCCCATGCCCTCCTCCTTGTCTCCCTCCAGCACACAGCTGCCCCGGTGACCTTTCTAAACCACAATCCAATCCTCACAGGGCTCCATTAAAAGTGTTCCATGGCCTCCCGTGGCCCTTGGTACAAAAGAGAAAAAGGCACGGCCTCCTCAGCACGGTCAGGGAGTTAGTGCCTTCCCAGAGCCTGATGGCAGGAAGCTTCGGGAGCAAGGGCAGAGGTCTGTGCAAGGGCCCCAAGCACCAGGAGGCAGAGATGAATTCTGCTTCGGGGAGGTGGTGGGGTATGGGCAAGGTGGGGGGCAGTGGGAGGGGGTTCCAGGCTGAGGGGCAGGTAGGCAAGGCAAGGAGGGGATGGCCCTGAGGAGAGGAGATGGGGGACAGTGAAAGCAGGGAGAAATTAAAAGGCCCATTCCGCTGGGGTGGGGAGGTGGGGGGACGTGGGGGGCCTCCAGGGCTGGCTCCACCCTGGTCTCCTGGAGCCATTGGATGCCCAGCATGGCCTCCAGGCCTAGGCTCGAGTTAGCAGCTTCAGGCCTGAGCGATGCCCTGCACACTTGCCATGGGGGCCTCAGCAGGGAGATCTGGCTGGGAGAGGGCACAGCTCCTTCAGCTCGGGAGCCCCAGGGCTTCCCAACCCCTAGCTCTCAGCCCCTTCCCTGGGGCCTGACTGCCCCTTGAACCCCGCTCCTTTCCTTTGGCCTGTGTGTGTGTGTCTGTGTGAGTCTCTTCAGGGTCGTGTGGCCACATAGTCTCCTCCTTGGCCTGTCTGTGTGTCTGTGGATTTGTGGGTGCTTCTTAAAAGCTGGGTGTGCCACAGCAGGTATGCGTTTATGAGTGGCCCCCTCAGATTCTCAGCGAAGCCCCGGAGGCCCCCCCGAGGGTGTACAAGGGGATTCTGGGGGTCACTGTGAGAGGGACCGGGCACGAGGGAGCTGGGAGGTGCCACCTGCCCCCAGATAAACACACAGCCCAAGTAAAAAAAGAGAGCCTGCTGTGGGTCCTTCCAGTCTGTTCCATGCCCGCAGGGTCACCCCCACCACCACCACAGAGGAATTAGGGAGACGCTGTTACCCAGCACGCATCAGGAAGGGCTCCTTACGCTCCATTAGAGATCAAATAAATGAGTCCCTGGGGCTGGGGTGGGGGCTCCCCTTTCACATCCCCCTTCTCCACTGGGGGAGCCTCTTTCCTCTGTCCCCCCGACCCCACGCAGTTCCTCGCCGTGGGGGCAGGGCCTGGCTTCCTGGTGGAGGACCCGAGGGCCATGTGCTCAGGGTCAGCATCACGTGGCCCCATCTGGGGACATCAGAGCCACCTGAGTGCTCACACAAGGCTTCTGTCTTTTGCGAAGGAGATGGGAACAGAGATAACCCAGCGAGCGCTCTGGAAGAGAAATCGCATCCCGTAATCGTTGGCAGGAAGGTTAATTGGATGCGGTCCTAAGCTTGTTCCTGGGACAAGAGTGTTAATAGACCTAAAAAATCGGAACACGCCCAGAGCCACCTGGAGGAATGAACAGGCCCGGAGTGTCCGAGGTCACGTGGAACGGCACCCAGGAGTGGGAGGAGCACTGGACCAGGAGGCTGAGCCCCTGGCTCCTCACACCGGCTCGGCCGCCAGCTCACTGTGGCCTTTCAGCAAGCTCCTGCCTCTCGGGACCTTGAAAACATTACTGTGTGCAAGTTGGGGTCGCCTGGCCACCGGGTTGAAGGCTCGCTGTGGTCCTGGGAGGTGGTGTTATCAGCATCTCTGTTTGGGGATGAGGAAACTGAGGTTCCCTGAGGACAGGTGACGTGTGCCACAGCTGGAAGGTGTGGGTCAGTCCTGGACCCCAGCTCCAAGCTGAGAGCTGTACATGAAGTGGCTGGACTAGAAGCCCCCATAATTGTCCTCTGCCAGGGTAGACATTCCCTGGGTGTCCACTAGGAGGCGACCTAGACCACTTCTCCTCTTTGGCGCCAGCACCTTCGTCCTCAGGCAGTATGGAGGCCCCTGGGTGGTCTCTGAGCTAGGTGGGGAGCGTGCCAGCTCCTGGGGCAAGGTCGGAGGGCCACACTGGTCCTCCCTCCCCCTCCTAACCCACTTCTATGGAGGAGCCTCCAGCCCTCACCTTCTAAAGGTGAGGGAGGGAAGAGAGATGTCTCAAACCCACAAGGATGTGGGGGCCCCTTGGTCCCTTCCTCAGATCCCTTGGGAGCCCCCTCTGCCTGACTGGAGTCAGCTACAAATATTAGAGGCTCAGAGAGAGTTAGTAACTTGTTGGAGGTCACACAGCCAGGTCTGTTTGATTCTAAATGCTGGAGTCCAGTGCCGGTTCAGGTGAGGCTCAGCTCAGGTGCACTGGACGCAGCCTGTCATGTGGTCCACCGCGGGCAGGAAGGTCCTGATCAGCTGGGACTGCGAGCCTCGGGGGGTGACAAGAGGACTGAGGCTTCCACAGAGGGTCGAGGGCTCGGTCCAAGTGCTCAGGGCCGGGCGTGGGGGCTGGTGAAGGGGCAGGGAGAGGCATTCAGCTGGCAGCCAGTGGATGTCCTTGGCATGGGTGTCACCTTTTTATCTGTAAGTGGATGTGTAAGTGGGGGCGTGGAGGCAGAGGGGACGTGAGTCGGATCAGGACCCCCAGGTCATTTTGGGGTAGCATTCAGATTTGTCAGCATTTTGGAGGAATGGGGGTGGGGAGGGCCTTTGCGGGGAGGAGGGTGGGAAGGCTGTGATTTGGGGAGGGGGGTTGAGAAATGCTTGGAGGCCAAGGATCCAGCGGGAGTTGGGGTGGCACTGACCGGGAGGTGTTGTGGAACCCCAGAGGGGCTCGGCTGGGTGAAGGGAGGTGACAGTGACACTGGGGCTACAGGGCCCTTCTCTCCCTGCTCCGTGTTCTGGATGGTGGATGTTCCCCATTGCCATGATGCGTGGCCTGCACCTGCCAGGAAGGCACGAGGGAAATTGAGTGTCTGAGGAGAGAGCCTCGTGTCTCCCCAGAGTTACAGCCAGCTCCTGCCCTCTTGCCCGTTCAGGCCCCTCCCCAGAGTAGGCCTGAGCCTCCCAGGCCCCTCCCCAGCACAGGGACATCCCACTGGACCCCCGTTTGTTACTCAGGTCAGCACGCAGTGACTGAGTGACGGAGGCAGGGTCAGGGCCAGGGTTGGGGTTTGGAGATGAGCACAGCCCGGGCTCCAGGGCCCATGGCAAAGCCGGGGAGACGAGCGACCACCCACGTGCATGGGATGAGGCTGCTCCAGGTGTGGGGGCTCCATCTCTCCGGTGCACAGATGAAGAAGGGGGACATTGGACCAGAGGAGTCAACCTGGAAAATCCCAGCCCTTCCCTAGGCAGGTCACAGAACCTGCTCTCCCAGCCTGGGGCCCTCCCCTCCTTCCCAGCAACGTGTCCAGGGGCACCTGACTTGAACAGGCTATAAATAGAGGGATGATGGAAGGCTCCGGAAGCCCAAGGGAGGGCAGGAGAGACGGATTCTGAGTCTCCCCAGAGGGGCCCAGTGGGGCTGCACTGATGAGGCGACATGTCTGTGGTGAGTCTTGGAGGTTGAATAGGAGTCTCCTCGGCAGAGGAGGCCCAGGAGGGGGCATCAGGCAGAGGGAACAATGGGGTGAGGCGAGAAATGGAGCAGGTGGTGGCCCAGAGTGGCTGGGCGAAGGCTGCATGGGGCTGTGGCAGTGGATGAAACCCAGTGGCCAAGGGCCTTGAATGCCAGGGTAAGGGCTTTGTTCTGGGGGTCCCAGGCTTGCTCTCAGAGTACTTCTGGTTTTGTGATGGGGAGTTAAGGGTAACTCACAACCAGTCAAGAGTGATCCCAGGCCACCTGGGGCACAGGGCCAGGAAGGACATGGCCATCCTTCCCCAGTAGAATGTAAGAACATTAAGGTGTGCCAGAGACTGCTAACTATTCCCCAATATCTGTCCTCTCTGTCTTCTTTGCCAAAGAACCCTTGACTTTTAGCTGGGCATACAACCACTTGAAAGAAAGACTACATTTCCCAGCCTCCCTTGCAGCTAGCTATGGCCACGTGAATAAGTTCTGCCACTGGGGTGTAAGAAGAGGCATCATCCAAAGGCAGGCGATTGCACCCTTTTTGCCTCTTCTTCCTTTCTTCTGGCTGGAGTATGCATGTGACTGCGGGAGCTGGAGTAGCCATTTTGGATCATAAGGCAGATGCAACTTGTAAAGGATGACTGAGCAACAAGAAGGAAGTGATCTGGGTTCTGATGTTCATGGAGCTGCCACATCGGTACTGGACTAGATACTCCCAAACGTTGTTTACTTGGGAGAAAAATAAACTACGTTGTTCGACTCACTCTTTCTTTGGGTTTTCCTAGCTTCATCAGCTGAATATAATCCTAAACAACACACAGGTCAGAAGTGGACCTCGGGGCTGGCCCTGTGGCCGAGTGGTTCAGTTTGCACGCTCCTCTTCAGTGGCCCGGGGCTCTGCTGGTTCCAATCCTGGGCACAGACATGGCACTGCTGGTCAGGCCATGCTGGGGTGGCATCCCGCGTAGCACAACCAGAGGCGCTCACAGCTAGAATATACAACAATGTACTGGGGGGCTTTGGGGAGAATAAGAAGGGAAAAATATATATGTTTTAAAAAAAAAAAAAGTGGACCTCAAGAGCTCTTATACCCAATTGTTCTACCCCTGAAAAAAATCCACAAGCGAAATAAAACAAAGAAAACCCCAGGGGTATTTACACCTCCGAAGCAGTAACAACAGGCACATTACAATTATATTCCAGGTATCAGCCCTCACTCGCTGGACCCTTTCCAGAATCTTCCTTCCCTGTGGTTTCAATAGGATGCTCGGAAATGTGGTGTCTTTGTTGCAGATAATATGCAAGATCCGGAGATGGCTTGGTTCCCTGCGCCAGGCCCCCCATCCAGACACGCCTGGCCTTCCGGATGCTGTGACTCAGGTCCCCATCTCCCAGCCAGAGATCCATGAGCTCACAGAGGTACCAGAGACTTGAGCCACTGGTGCTTGAGGAGTAAATACATCGGAGAAAGTTTAGTTAACGCCCTTGGCATTCCTGGGTGGGTCTTTTTCATCTCTTTCCCAATACCCAGAATGGTGTGGTCTTACCTCTGCCATGATATAGTAACAATAATAACAAGTTACCGTTTAATGAAGTGTCCAACTCTCTCAGGGCGGACTGGACAAATGCCCCCTCCCCCCGGCTGAGATGGAAACAGAGGAGAATGCAGCCCTCGGCTAAGGATTTAATGGAGCCCTTTACGCAAAGACCTTCTCCTGGCGGAACGGAAGGAGCAGTCATTAGGGCCGGGCTCCGCTCTGCACGGTCATGCCACTTACTGGATCCAGGGCGGATGGAGAAAGGGAGGCAGCTGGGAAAACATCCCTCCTCCCTACACAGCTCAGGTCATCCCACCTGAGTCTTCTGTTTACCTTCCCTAGCAGCTTATGGGGCTCCCAGAGCCGGTCGCCCGGGGCCACACCTGCAGAGGGCGGGCTGGGGCGGCCAGCAGGGACGTTTGCCAGGACTACCCAGGGCTGCCACCAGGGCCAAGCCCGCCCCCATCCTGTGCTGGGGTGCGGTGCCTTGGCCATTCCTCATTCTCCCAGCTCCTGGGGGAAGGTCTCTCCTGGTGATGGGCGATGCAGCTTCCCATCAAAGGGTGGAGGCGATGGGGGAGGGGATTTGCGCCAGGTATGGCAGAAGGAGGCAGGAGGCTGAGGTCAAAGGGAGCGGGATGAACGAATGGTTGCAGCCAGACTGTGCGGGTTTGCTGCCGGCTCCACTCCCAGCGCTGGGACTCACCCAATGATTTAACCTCTCTGAGCCTCCGTTTCCTCATCTGGACCACGAAGAAACTCACCACCCCTTCCTCTAGGGCCGTGACGAGGATTGAACGGGCTAACACAGGTCAGGTTTTAGGACGGTGTGTGGAGCGTGAAACAGGCTGGAAGAATATTAGCTGCTAGTTGTTTCTTCTTCTTTTTAGTGGGGAGGTATTACAAGAGAGAAGCTCAAACTCAACGAGCCCCTCTGGAAGGGGAACTTCCGGCGAAGAATTTACCTTCTGAGGCACCTCCTCAGAAAGCTCGCGAGCGCACACCTTGAGGTGTCAACTCCCACGTTGTGAAGCTGCCTGATTACGCCAGCCCATCCGGGGGAGAAGGTCTCATCCTGTTCAGGCACGCAGAGGAGTGTCGTGGCTTCCAGCATAGACTCTGGGGCCAGACGGCCTGGGTCTGAAGCCAAGCTCTGCCCTTCCGGAACGTTCCTTCTGGAACATGTGCCCTAGTTTCCTTACTTGTGACATGGGATGATGAAAGCGCCTCCCTAGGAGGTTTCAGCGAGATGATAGGTGCCGGGAGGGCCCTGACGACAGCCAGGAGTTGACGGTGTGGGGAGAACAGGGGTCAGGGCAGCAGAGAGGGGGTTGCCTCAGGCTGCCCCAAACTGGTTCCCTGAGGGATGGTGCCCAGGAGCTCCACTTGGCCAAGAAGTGGGGTGTGTGTGTGTGTGTTTGTGTGTGTGGGTGGCAGAGCTACCAGGGGAAGCACCCCATGCAGACGAGCCACATCCGAGTGGCTGCTTAGGTGAAAGAGAGGGACTCAGGCTCCATCCAGCTTTCCCACCGAGCTGGAGGTCCTGACCATGAGGTCCCAGGGCCGGGCACGCTGGCTCCCACTTGGTGGTCTCCCTTAATTCTCTCTCCACCACTAGGAGGCCAGCATTTCCTGTTCCACTCTGCAGATGAGGAACTGAGGCCCTGAGACCCAGAAATGGAGGTATCCATCCCAGGCTTGACTGGCCCTGGAACCCCCATCCCTGACCAAGACATCCCCCCTCCCCACTCCAGGATGAAGCCACTGTCACCCCTCTCTGGGGTGCAGAATAGGCCAGGCGCACCTGCCCTTGGCTGATTCCCTCTCCCACCAGGTCCACACTTCCACCCCAGCTCACTTTTCTATCCCTGCCTGCTGGTTCCCCCTTTGTCTATTTATCCCAAATACCAGTGACTTGTCATTCACAGCAACTCCATCCTTCAACCTCCATCACAGAAGCAAGAAGCAAGCCCACCCCTCGCAGAATTGTCCTGGAGCCTGGGAGGGGGTCGTGGTCTGCGGCAGACACACTCTGCCTCTGGGGAACCGGGAGGGACCTGCACTGGAGCCAGCCAGCAAGGCTTCCTGGAGGAAATGGGCCTTGAGAAGGACTTGGAAGAGGTGAGGCCCCTCTGCTGAGAGCTCGGTGTCTGCAGGCCTGGGTTCAAATCCCAGCCTTGCGGTCAACTTGCTCCGTCACGGCTCGAAGCCCCAGCTGCCGGCTGCAGCAGGAGGGGTCCCTACTGGAGCCTGGTGCCCCCACCCGGCCTCTCTGCAACATCCCTGACCCACCCAAGGGCAGTGAGGAGCAGGTGCTGGGCTGAGAAACCCCATCGTGGGTTCATTTTCCTGCCTCTGCTGAGGGAGGGGGGCTTCGGGGGAGGAGCTGGGTCCCCAGTGCCCAGGATCTGCTGGCTAAATTTAGGTGCTGGGTTATAGAAGGCACAAGGGTAATTAGGGTGTTGTGTCACTTTCCAGCTGCCTCTCACATCCCCTGAGAAGTCACACGCCACTCCTGAAGGAGAGAGGAAGCGTGGGTGACACAGAGGGGGAGGAGAGGATGGACAGTGGGGCCGGAGGAGGTGGGGGAACCCGATGACCCAATGGCTCGAGGAGCAGGGCTGCCTGGGCCCGGGTACTGCCCTGTCACCCTGGGGCCCTGCCGGGGGTGGGTCACAGGGAGGCGATTTTTAGCCAAACATCCCAAGGGCTTCCTCCAAATAGCATCACCCATAAATGGGAAGTCCCGCCCTGGAAGTAGCGACCCCCTTGTCACTGGAAGTGCTCCTCGCAGGGGGAAGTCCACCAAGTGTCGATGATGCACAGTATGCAACAGGATTTACCTGTGTGTCCTCAGCAAGTCCTTCCAACGACTCTGTGAGGAAGGAGGGCATCACCCATTCCGTCTCCCAGGGGAGGAGACTGAGCAGTCAGCCGGTCGGGTTTGCACAGCTGAGGTTTGGGACAGGCAGGCTGGCTCCAGAGCCACAGCTGGCCGTGGTCCACTGCAACGTGGTCAGCATCTCTCTGTGACCCAAGAAGGATCACCAAGAAGGCTTTGCTGAAGAGATGAGAAGAGAAGGCATTCTGGGTGCTAGGAGCTGCCCTTCGAAGACTAAACGGCAGGTCAGCCCCCTACAAAGTGCACTGGCTGGTGTAGAAGCCAGCACGACGCTTCTGGGTAGAGGCCGTAATGATTGTTGGCTGCATCCCTGTAACTATTCAAACCAGACCTGAATCACTCAATTAAAAAGCAGGCAAAGGATTTGAATAGGCACCTCGCCAAAGAAGATATGCAAATAGCCGATAAGCACATCAAAGATGCTCGACATCATTAGTCATCAGGGAAATGCAAATCAAAACCACTACGAGATCCCACTTCACACCCACTAGGATGGCTGGAATCAAAAGACAGACAGTAACAAGTGCTGGCAAGGAGGCGAAGAAATCGGAACGCTTGTGCGTTGCTGGTGGGGGATGTAAAACGGTGCCGCGGCTTTGAAAAACAGTTTGGCAGTTTCCTCCAAAAGTTAAACGTGGAGTTACCATATGGCCCAGCAATTCCACTCTTAGGTATATACCCAAGAGAATTGAAAACATATGTCCACGAAAAAATTGTACGTGAATGTTCATAGCAGCACTATTCGTAAGAGCCAAAAAGTGCAAATAAAAATGCCTATTAGCTGATGAATGGATAAACAAAATATGGTACATCCATACGATGGAATATTACTCAACCTTAAAAAGGGACGAAGTTTTGACACATTCTACAACATGGATGATCCTTGAAGACATTAGGCTAAGCGAAAGAGCCAGACACAAAAGGACAAATATTGCACGATTCCATTTACCTGAAATATCCAGAATGGGCAAATTCATAGAAACAGAAAGGAGATTAGTGATTTCCAGGGCCCGGGGGGCAGGGGAGGATGAGAAGTGACTGCGAATGGGTGCAGAGTTCCTTTGGAGGGTGACGTAAATGTTCTGGATTTAGACAGTGGTGGCAGACGTACAACTTTATAAATATACTGAAAAACACTGAGTTGTACACTTTACAGGGGTGAACTTTATGGTACGTGAATTATGTATCAATAAAGCCATTATTAAAAAGAAAACTCTCTCTAATACTTGCAAGAGCACAAATGGAGACCTACATATCACGTGCCTAAATATTTAAAAATCGAGCAAACGAGCTGTTAAATATGTTCCCTTCTCTTACCTTGAGAAATATACCTCCATAGCAGCAAAATGGAAAAGTATGTATAAAGCTATGGTTCTGATATGCTTGAAAGCTGGCGTGTTTGGGTATTCTGTTGATAGACTGACTGTGTTTGGACAAGCAATCAAATAAAGACATACATAATTTGTAAATTATTATAGTTTTATTCCATAAAAATGCTCATGCATTCGTTTCACCAAAATTACAAATTTGTGTTCTAGTAATGGGAGTGAGTGATCTAAAAAGGCTTGAGAAATAAAATATAGTTTTCATCAAAAAGATAAACTATAGTAAAAGTAAAATTTTGAAAAGATTTTTCAGGGGCCGGTCCAGTGGCGCAGTGGTTGAGTTCATGCTTTCTGATTCAGTGGCCCAGGGTTCGCTGGTTAGGATCCCGGGCGCAGATCTAGCCCTGCTTGTCAAGCCATGCTGTGGTGGTGTCCCACATGAAATAGAGGAAGATTGGCAACAGATGTTAGGAGGGCCAATCATCCTCACAAAAAATAAAAAAAAATTTCAAAAAAGTATATTTCTAAAAGATTCAAAATTATTCCTTGAAATTAAAAAACAGAATACAAATTATAACTACTATAACATTTTAAATCAAATCTGAATTTTTATTATTTTTTTGAAATTTTTATTAAATGTTATTAAACATTTTTGAAAGAATAACACGATTAGCGATTCGACTGTTCAATGCCCATCTAGCTGGTAACGAGAAAGATCAGTACCACACTCCATGCCCGTTACATCTGAATTTATAGGTAGAAATTTAAGAGTGATAGGAGTTGTTCAAACAGTGCAAGATAAATGTCCATCGGCCGCCACGGGCATCACGTTGTGGATATCGCATTAATTCACAAGAACCACTAGAATCAAGAGTTGGTACATGAGAAAAAAAAAAAAAAACGCAAGACAACGGACCCTCGACCTCTCGTCTGAGGGTGGGACTGAGAGAAATTGTAGGCCTTCTCTGAGGCACCCATTCTCACCACTGTTTCCACGAAGCTGGCACCCACTTTGCATAGTTTTTCTGAGTTATGGCCTCAGTGACTCAGAACATTGGCCTGGAGAGAGCTCAGAGATGCTCTGAAGGCTGGCCCGATGCCTGTTCCCTCCCGGCTTGGACATTCTGAGTCTGCGTGGCCGTTGCCCACCCCTCCACACCCCCACACCTCCAGGTAACAAGTCCCAGGGACCGGCCCTCGTGTGCCTCCAGGCCCCTCTCCCCGCTCTGACCCTCAGGCTCTGCTGTTCTGAACCATCCTCCCTGCTGAGCCAGCCAGGCCTCTGCCCATGCGGGGCCCACACCCTGGAACACTCTTTCCCTCTCTCTTCCTTTGGCCCCGGCTCTGCTCCTCCGGGATAGGTTCCTCCTGGGGGCTCCCTCTGCTCTCTGCGTGGACCTCCAGTACAAGCTCGTGGAGGGCAGGCACCTCCTGCCTTGCTCTCAGCTCCCCCCAGAACAGGCCCTCGGCCAAGCTGACGGAGCAAGAGGCCACCACCGTGTAAGGCGGCAGGAGAGGGGCTCCTCCATTCCATATCCTCTGCGGTGGCATCTCTGAGGAACAAGTGGGATCCTCCTAGAAGAGCCTGGGGAGCAGCTGGGTCCCGTGGGTGGCACCTTGTGGTCCCCTCATGATCTGGATGGCCCAGGCCAGAGGCTCTGGGGACAGACTCCTCGTTGCCTGGTCCACCGTAAGCCCTGTGACTCCCACCTCCCAGGGCCCCTCTTTCAGCCTCCCCTGCCTTCCAGCCCTCACCCCGGCCCTCAGCTCCGCACGCTCGGCACGGTTGTACACGACAGCTGAGATTCAGGGAGCCCCACGGCCACCCTGTCCCACCAGGCCCCTCTCCCTCCCTATCTGTTCTTTGGCCAAAAGACAAAGTCATCAAGCTGGTTCCCCTGAGCTGAGGGTGGGAGGTGAGGGGAACAGAAGGTGTGTGCTGGAGCCCACACACTCGGGTCAAACTCCAGGCTCACCACCTACCAGCTGTGGGACCCAGTCTGAGCCTCAGTTTTCCTTATCTTTAAAATGGGAACAGTTAGGGTTCTACTTGTGTTCATAGCGTTGCTATAAGGATTCAATGCGATAATGCTTCATAGAGAGGGTACAGCAAGTCATCAATACATGGGGTTATAGTAATGATAATGATACAACAATTATTATTATTATTATCAGGAACTTGTAAAAGCTTGATCCTTACTATTCACTCAGAGAGTCAATCAGTTGGTCAGTCACTCAACAGGGATATAACACAGTAATGCCACCAAGAATGGGTTCCAGATGTCCTAAAGTGGCCTAGAGCAACGAAGACATCCTCAGACAGATTCTGATCTGCATCTGTGAGGAACTCATTCAGTCACAAGTCAAAGCTGTGGCTTAAACATTTCGGGGCTTCCTCTTCTCAGATAACAAGGAATCTAGAGGTAAGCTGCCCAGGGCTGTTGTGCTGGCCTCATGAAGTCTTCCATCATCTTTAGATGGTGACTTTCAACTTCATGGTGCCATAATGGCTGCCATACCTCCAGACATCGTGTCTAGGTTCCAGGCAAGAAAAAGGGAGCTTGGAGTCGAAAACAACCCTACCAGTCCAGTCTTCCCCTTATTAAAAAAAGCAAAAACTCTCCTGAAACTCCACACAGTCAACTTCTGTTTATGCCTCATTGGTCAGCTGTAGACTCACAGGAAGCTGGGAGATTGGGGAGTGTGATTAGCCCAGACTAGCCCTGATCTATCCATGGGAATGAGGGACAAGGCAACCCTCCCAAAACTGGACTGTGGTTAGCAAGGGGGGATGAGTATTGGGTGGGATCAGCAGTGTTTGCCACAGTCACATAATGGAGGGGGCTTGGAGCTCACCCTCTCCTATTTGCATATTAGAGCACCAGGGTTTAGAGAGAGGAAGTGACTCACCCAAGGTCACACAGCAAAGCAGGGGAGGACTGGAACCCAGGCCTTCTACTCCCCCCACAACATGATATGATTTCTTGATTGACAAGCCCCCTAAAGGAGCGGACTCAGGAGCTGGGGGCCACCAGGGCTCCAGCACCCAGAATCCTTCAGAAGCGGGGGAGACATTGGCTATAGTGGGACATAAAGGAGGCCTTCCCACTGTCACCAAACCCCAAGGGCAGAGCCAGCTCCCCGGGGTGGCTAAATGGCAGGCAGCTAATTACCCTTGTCACCCACTCTTTTCTGGGCAAGACAGCCATATAATCTGCCTGTCAGCTGAGGAGAGGGGCGGGCCCTCCTCTCCACCCCCTGCTGAGGAGGACACTTGGCAGACAGGGGGAGGCAGGGCAGCCGGTGGAGAATGGGGTGATGAGGGGCCAGCTGGTAGGCAGATGGACAAGTGAGGGAGGACGCTGGGACCAGGGGCAGAGCAAGGATGCCAGGTGCCACAGCACTGTCAGGATGGGTAAACTGAGGCAAGATGGGGCCTAGATGCCTGCCCCAGGGATAGAGAGAGCTAACACGTGGGACTTCTCTTGTTGATGAGTCTCCAGGCTCCCCGAGAGATGTCCTTGCTGGGGGACACCTTCCCCAGATGGGGAAGCGGGGACAGGGCAGGGGAGCTTCAAGTTAGAGGATGCAAAGAAGGGAGGGAAAGCCATCCCGGGCAGAGGGGACAGCACGAGCAGAGGCATGGGGACTGCAGCGCGTCAGGGTCAGGTTTGCTGCAGCTTCCAGTGAGGGGCAGCCAGAGGCACAGGATGAGGACCACTTACGCAGCGTGTGCTGTGAGGGGGTGCTTCTCACTCTATTTCATGAACCCCTCCAGCAACCTTGGGGTCCCCTTCCCGCTCCCCTTTTACAGGCGAAGGGGCTGAGGCTCAGATGTCACACGGCTGGTAAGTGGCAGAACCAGAGGGATTCGAGCTCACAGCTGCCTCCCTTCTGAGTCGAGTCCGTGCTCTCAGCCTCCACGTGTTCCGGCTTCCTGCTGTTGGACAGCTGAGTGAGGAGCAGCTAGTGGAATCTGGACTTTGAAAACGGGAGCTCTTGAAGGTCTGAGCAAGGGGAGGGCACATAGTCCCAGTTGTGTTTAAAAGGATCCTTAGTTCTCTTTCTAAATGGTTCCCCTGCCCAGCCGTGTATCCTTTATTTTCCCATCTGCTGTGGTTAAGTGGGTGGGATCCAGAACCAAGTGGATCCTTTCCCTGCCCCATACCAGCCGTGAGACCTCGGGCAATTCATCAACCTTTCTATGCCTCAGCTTCCCCATCTGTAAAACGGACATCTTAAGAGCGCCTGGTTCATAGTTTTGGCGTGGGGACGAAATGAGTTACCTCCAGTCTGTGACAGTGCTGGGCAGGGCATGAATCTCAGACAGCTCAGCCGCAATGACCCGAGTGCCCTGGCTTGTGAGGATGTGTCTGTTTGTTACTTGCTTCACGAGTCCTGTTTCCCCTTGCTACACTGTAAGCTCCAGCGCCTAGGACGCGTCCCTCCTTGTGTTCATTTCTCAGGGCTGCTGTAACAAAGTACCACAAATTGGGTGGCTTACAACCACGAAAATGTATCATCTCGCAGTTCTGGAGGCTGAAAGTCTGAAATCCAGGTGTCAGCAGGGCCCTGCTGCCACTGAAAATTGTCGGGGAGAATCTTGCTTTGCATCTCCCCAGGTTCTCGTGGTTGCTGGCGGTCCGTGGTGTTCCTGGGCTTGGAGACGAGTCATCGCCTCTGTCACATGGCGCTCTCTGCTCGTGTCTGCGTCTTCACATGGCCGTCCTCCCCCTTCTTATAAGGACACCACTCATATCGGACTAAAGGTCACCCTACTTTGGAATGAGCTCATCTTAACCTGATTACATCTGTGATGACCCTACTTCCAAACAAGGTCATATTCTGAGGCACTGGGGGTTAGGACCTGAGCATATCCTCCCTCTGGGGGGGACACAGTTCAACCCATAACACGCATCAAAGCATCCCTAGCAGCTGACCCAGGAGCTATCTGGGGATGGACAATAAAAATGAATAAATGGGATCTTCCAATTGTGGGTCCCCGGGGGCAGAACTCAGTGTCCCCATCTCTGGGTTCCTGAGGCCCAGAGCAGAGCCTGCTCTCCTGGAGGCCTGCAGATGGATTTTAATTTAGAGGCATCTTGGGGAATTTGCCCAGCCAGCTGGTTGACCAAACCACCCGTGACAAGAGTCCCCCGGGGCTGGGAGCGGGTAGTGGTGGGCAGGGGAGGGGTTCCGCCCCTCAGGGGGGCACGCCTGACTGCTGGGCCCAGAAAAGCTGACAGCATGCTCAGCATCGCTGCCACTCAGCACAGACGGGGCAATCCCCGGGGAGACGTCACAGGCAGCCGGGGGTGACTGATATCTCGGTGACATTGCTAATCCGGGGGCCCAGGCTGCCTGTGCGTCAGGCAATGACTCACAGAGAGGGACGGAGGGGATCCTGGCTTGTGGGGGGGGGGGGGCAGCTGACGGTGAGTCAGGAGACAGTGGGCTCCCCCTGCCTGTTTGAAGAGGGGAGGGCATGCTGGTCTCTGTAGGGCCCACCTCCCGGGCCTCCCGCCCAGCGGCCCCTGGCCACCCCCCAGCCCACCGCCCCTCCTGCTGCTCTACAAGGCTCCAGAAGCCAGTGGCCAGCCTGGCTGCGCCTGGAGGCCTGGAAGGGGAAGAAGGACCGAGGCAGCAGCTGTAAAGGTCAGCGGCCCTTGGCGCCGGGAGCATCCGTGATGCAAATGTGGAATTTACACTCCTGAGTGCCCGCTGGCCAGCCTGCCTGCCTGCCTGTATGCCAGCCAGCAGCCTGGGCAGCATGGGCACAGCAGATGTCTGGACCCTGACAGGAACTGAGTGGCTCTGGGACTCCCCACTGCTGCGGGCGTCTCCCCAAGGCAGGCCCTGGGGGGTACATGGGGGGCGGGGCTGGCTGGCTGCGTGGGGCCCATCCTGCTGGACCCAGGCTGTTGGCCTGGTACTTCCACCATCAGCTCTCCTGGCTTCCTGGCTGAAAGATCCCAGGGGCCAGACACGGGAAGAACAACTGAGCACCAACCATCCTCTTTTCTAGCCGGCTTCACTCAGATTCTTTCCAGGGCCGATTCCAATCAATGAGACTTGCCTGGTCTTCCCACGTGTCCGGGGTGAGAGGAAGGGAAGGCAGAATCTTGGAGCTCTGCCAAGGGCCGGGGGCTTTCCTTTAAAACCTCCTAACATCCTGCTGTCCCAGGAGAGGAAACTGAGGTTCAAAGAACAAAGGCCGCTGACCAGATCACACAGCCACAGAATGGTGGAGCTAGGACTCAACCCACACACCCATCATCTCATACACACAGGGAGCATGACTCTAATCTTTACGCAGCCTCCACCGTTCCTGGCCGCCTTCGCTCAAATTGCTTAGCCTAGCAGACCTAGAAAGGTGTCCTCCACACCTTGCACCGTGAGTCTGTGTGTGTGTGTGTGTCCCATTTAGCTATGCAGTACATGGTCTGTACAGTGAGCACTGGGCCAGAAGTCCTGGCTCTGGACCAGATCTGTGCCTGGCTTGCTGAGTGACCTTGAGACCTTCACCTAACCTCTCTGGGCCTCAGACTTGGCAGTGACCCAAGGGCCTCGGTCTGGGATCTTTCTAAGTTGGCCCCTGCCCAATTCCCCGTGTGTCTGGAACCCAAAGGGTTGAGTCGATCTCCTTTTCTCTTTGCCTCCCAGCTCCCACCTTCCACCGGCAACTCCAGGGTGGTGCTTAACACCCTGTGGGTGCTTGGTACAGCTCATCTTTGCCTGAGTGACAAAGCTGCCATTCTGAGTCCCTGGGGACCCCGTCTACAGCCTCCTCAGAAAGCTTCTCAGTGCTCAACCTTCATTTGCAAACTTGCTCATTCTCACTCGCTCTTTCTCTCTCTCTCTGTCTCTCACACACATGCCCTTGCCCCAGGGAGCCCTCCCCCACTGTCCATCATGTCACATCACGTCACACTCCGCTCCTGGGCCATCAGAGCCTTTAATCCTATTGACATTCCGTTAAGGAGTTTCTGCCGCTGTTGACAGAACTTTCTGCCCCGCCCGTGCTGGACAGGCCGGGATCAGAGTTCGGCATTGTTGTTGGGCCATTTGAGGCCTGGGGGGAGGGGAGCAGGCAAAAAGGCCTAGTCGGGAAGGGCTCCGCAGTCTCCAAGTGCCGCTTGGTGGGTGGGACAAGGGGGAACAGCCCCTTCTGGCAGCTGGAGTCTCAGCCGCCTTGGGACAGAGGCAAGCCCCGGAAGAGCTGGCAGATGGAGGAGGCACCTGACAGTTTTTGCAGGCCGTGGGTGAGGCGAGGGCCAGAGGAGGCAGAGGGACCAGCCCAGGGCCACACAGTGAGGTGGACTCCTGACTCTGGGCTCGGGACCCTCCTCCCAGACCTCTGGACACAACAGGAGAACCTAGAAACTCTCACCAGTTGGTTGTTGGTTGTGCCAGAGAGATCTGAGGGCATGGACACGGGGGTCAGGCCTGAGGGACCCAGCACTAAATGTGGGTGGGCCGCTGGGGGTCGCCTGGGGAGGGCTCTGGAGGGGGAGAGGCCAAGGGGAGCAGCCTGCGGAAGTTGCTCATGGGAACTGAACCCCTGTGAGTGCCGGGTGGGGAGCTGGTGTGGGCTCTGCCCTCCGGGACGCCAGCCTGCCTGGCACTTAAGACCGGCGGAGCCCACCTCCCGCCGAGCCTCCGCCCTGAGAGGGCAGAGCTGGAACTGTGGGAGTCCTTCTCAGGGACCCCCCCACCCTCAGGCAGGGCTGGAGGGGAGCAAGTCTCCATCCATCACCCACTCCTGGGGCGCAATGTCCCTGGGTGGGCCCAGAGCCCGGGTAGGGTTGCAGAGGGCAAGGAGGGGATGGTCCCCATGCCTGGGGAATCTTCAGCAGCCCATCACTGGCAGCCAGAAATGAGGGAGGAGCATGGACTCCAGGCAGACAATCTGGGTTCAAACCTCCACTCTGCCTCTTCAAGGCTGTGGGACCGTAAGGAAGTAACCTAACCTCTCTGGGCTTCTCCTGTATAAAATGGCACAACTGCTGTCTGCTTCCAGCGATTCTTTGTGAGAAATGAGCCTGATGTCACGTGTAACGTGCTTGGCACCATGCCTTCCTGCTCAGTAAACAGCCACCAATATAATTGCTGTTTTAAAATTTCTAACCATGCTGACATACCATTATTCACATATCAGACTGGCAAAGCTCACAGAGTTTGGTAAAACACTGTGCTGGTGGGGGCCGGGCCCATGGCCGAGTGGTTAAGTTCACGCACTCTGCTTCAACGGCCCAGGGTTTCCCAGTTCGGATCCTGGGCACAGACACAGCACCGCTCGTCAGGCCATGCTGAGGGGGCGTCCCACATGCCACAGCTAGAAGGACTCAAACTAAAATATACAACTATGTACCGGGGGGCGGGGAGGGGCGGGTTTGGGGAGAAAAAGCAGAAAAAAAAAAAGAAGATTGGCAACAGTGGTTAGCTTAGGTGCTAATCTTTAAAAACAACAACCACAAAAAACAACACTGGGCTGGCAAAACTACGGGAGAATATGCAAATGCATGGTTCATGGGAATGGAGCATGTGCCACCTTGGCGGGGGCAGGTGGACCCTCTCCATCCCTTTGTGGCTGCACGTAGACACGTCCGACCCAGCCACTCGGCTGGTGGGGATCTCTCTGCAGGTTTGCTAGCACGCCTTTGAAACGGCATACGGGCGAGGTTATTTACGGCCATGCTTAATGTGACTGCCAAAGACTGGAAACAAACTAAATGTGCAACAAGAGGGGATCAGTTAAATAATTTGTGGTCCCTCCGTAGAAGGCACCAATACTCAGCCATAAAATAAGAATGAGGAACTGTTTTTCAACTGACATACGACAATAGCCGAGATATCGTTTTAAGGGAAGAAAGCCAGGTACAGAGCAGAATGTGTACGCATTTTAAAAGGATAACAAATGAGAACACGTATGAAGGTGATGGTTTATACACAGAACATCTCTGGAAGACGCACGACAACTGACGACAATGCTGCTCTCTGCTGGGTGGCCGGGGGCAGGGGGGTGGAGGGACCTCTTTGTAATATGTCCTTTTTGAATTTTGAATTTTGAATCACGTGAATGCATTGCCCGTTCAAAATATAAATGTAAATTATTACCTATTATTACGTCCTGCCCCCGTCCAGCCGAGGCTGGCACAGAGCCGGTGTGCCAAGGGGGAGGAGTGGGTGGGTGTGAACCGGCACAGGAGGGTCCTGGGGCTGAAGTCACCACTGCCTCTCAAGTGAAGAAGGATGGAACATTCTATATCCTCCCAACAGCCTTGTCAAATGCCCACCCCTTCTGCCAGGGATTCTGGCCCTGCTGGTACCCAAAATGTTCAGCATCCCACCAAGGAAAGGTTCTCCCCACCCACTAGCGCCCGCTGTGGACCTGTGCCAGGTACTTTCCCTCAGCCGGGATGGCCGTCTGGCCTGCCCAAACTCCCTGGGGCCTGTGCCGTGCTGGCACCCGTCTCCTGGCAAGCAGGCACCTGGACCTGGCCACGTCTCCAGCCTCCCTGGCCGGACCCCCTGCCACTCTCCCAGGGTCTAGTCAGCCCTGATGCCAGAGCGCCTGCGGCCCCCGGGCGTGGCAGCATCACAGACACCCGTACGGGGCAGGCGGCGGGAGCTCGGCTGCCAGGAGACGGTCTCCCTGGATTCTGACTCTCTGAGGCGGCAGCTATGTGGAGGAGGGAGGGTGCCGCCCACCTGCTCGCGGAGAGCGGGATGGCTGGTGCTGGGCTCCAGAGGTGGGCGGAGGGCCCTCCGCCGGGACGGGTCACTGGGGCTGCCGCCTTACAGGGCCTTCTTCCCGGCCCTGTTGTTAGTGGTGGGACCAGAGCAGAGAGGCCCTGAGGGTAGTGGCTGTCTGGGACAAGGGTCTCAGGCCACGGCTTTCCCTGCAATGCCAACACCAGAGGGTCTTCAATGGACTTCACAAATGAAGGAGGGGTCTCCTTACACCTGTCACATGGTTCTGGACCTACTGTGTGCCAGGACCTTCACACCCATCATCACTAAACCTCGCGAGGAGCCGGGATGAATATTCCCACTTTGCAGAAACTGAGGCTCGCAGAGATGGTGACTTGCCCTGAAGTCACACACCTGCTCCCAAAGCCCCTGGCCTCGGATCTGCCTCCCGCCACTGCCTCCTCCCGCCTCTGTAGAGGCTTGTATGCCCCGGGTCAGCTCAGGCACTCAGGCCACATGGCACTGAGCCACCTATGGGAATGAGCATTCCAGGAAGAGGGCACAGCCCACACAAAACCATAGGGGGAACGTCCAGAAAGCGGACAAGAAGAGCGAGATGCGAGCCGAGTCTCGACAGTGTGTGGGACGAGCGTGGGGAGTGGAGGGAGGCCAGAAGGCCGCTCAGAAGGGATGGGGTTTGAATGCCAGGATAGAAGCCTGTTTAGTGAGCAGTGGGGCGCCACGGAAGGGTCTTGATCGGGCAACAGGCACGAGGAGAAGTGTCTTTCCAGAAGATGATTCCCAGAGGCAATGAGGAGGGCAGCAGTGGGTCCCACACTCCGGCAGAGAGGCCCTGGGCAGGGACAGTGACAAGCAGAATGCGATAGTTGAAAGAGAAGCTTCCGGAGTAAGGATGCTTGGACTGGAGCCCAGCTGTATTGCTCACCAGCTGTGTGACTTTGGGCCAGTTACTTAACCCCTCTGGGCCTAAGCCATCTCGTCCATGAAACGGGGATGACGATACTATACCTCCCAGGGCTGTTGTGAAGACAAAGTGAATTACACCTGTCCAGCACTTAGAGTGGAGCCTGTTGGAACTTAGTCCACACTAGGTCTCAGCTGTTCTTTGTTATTATTACTGTCACCCTGCTACTCAGCCCTGAGCGATGTGACATGTTGGTTCTGTGTTCCTGCTCTGGGGGTGAAGCAGATGGGAAGACACAAAGCCCAGCGGGAAGGGAGGAGCTGCCCTCACTGTAGCTCGAGGGGTGCCTGACCCAGATCGAGGTGGCCCCCACTGTTTTCAGACCCCAGGTAGGAGACCAGACAGGCAAGGACTGGATCTGCTGGCTGGGTCCCCGCCACACCCTGTCCTTGCTCCAGTGGACGGAGGGACTTTATATCAGTTTCCCTGGGCAGGCAGGGGTCACTGTGTCCACTTGTCGTGTGGGGCTCCAGGGTCCACCCTGTCAAGCCCAGGACAAGGGGGAAGGGGTAATGTCTGGGCCACAGGTGACGGGCACGTCCCAGAGGCTCCAGTGAGGCCTGTGAAGCCCACAGAGGCTGCCTCCGAGCCACGGGCGGTGGGAGGCCAGGGGCAAGGCGGGCCTGGCGTGGCAGCCGCGTGCGATCAGCTCTTCGCTGGCGGTTGCTCGGGTGAGCGAGTGCGTGCCGAGTCACTCGGCTGTAATAACTCTAATCTGCTCATTACCACGCCGGGGCTGACAGGTGACTCAGGCCCGGCTGCCTTCCTCACCCCCATCCCCCTCCCCCCAGCTCACATCTGTGCGGCAGCTGGGCTCCAGGACAGGCGGTTCTGGGCAGGCCTGGCGCCATCTGCTTCCCCTGAGGAGTCAGGCTCCGCAAAGGGTGTGCCCAGGGTGGTTAGGCCCCCTGGGGGCAGCCAAGGCACACCTGGCCCGGTGTTAGGGCGCTCTGCTCCCCACAAAGGGGGCACAGGTCCAGGCTGGGCACTCAAGAGGCCTAGGGTCTCTTCCTGGCCCCTCATGGTCGTTAAAGGACTTGTTTCCACGGTCGAATGACAGTGTTTCCATCCACATGATGGAATGGCTGTCTGGTTCCCTCCCTCCTTCTCCAGCCGACCAGACCCAGTGGTGAAAGTGTTTTTCCGACAGGAGGCCTGGGGCTGCTGCGTGTGTGGGAGTCTGTGAGAGGCCAAGTGAACTGCTGACTTCTTTGGGGTGTGGATGGGGTGCAGTGGAGAGGGATGAAGGGCAATGGCATCACCTCCTCGGACCTTTTAGCTCCATCCAACCCCAGGCTGCCCACCAACTTTGGTGTCCTCAATTCCCTGTCTCCTATCCCTGTCTGGATCAGGGGACTTTTTCTCCATGGCTGCCCCTTCCTAGAACTGGGAGGAGCCATCAGGATCGTCAGTAATAATAGCAGCAACTGTGGCTTACTGAGCACACACCATGCACCTTTTTTTTTTTTTTTTTTTTGGTGAGGAAGATTGGCCCTGAACAAATCTGTGCCAATCTTCCTCTATTTTGTATGTGGGACACCACCACAGCATGGCTTGAGGAACGGTGTGTGGGTCCATGCCCAGGATCCAAATGTGCAAACCCTGGGTCGCCAAAGCGGAGCACTCGAACTTAACCACTATGCCACCAGGCCGCCCCCTTCACTATGCACCTTTGAAGGCTTTATGCCAGGTGGTTTTGCAGGTGGGGTGTTTCCCCTCATCCCAGGGCCACAGATGAGGGACCTGATGCCAAAGGGTGATGTAAGGTCACATGGCCAGCAAGGGGTAGCACTGAGATATGAACCACCGTTTATGTGACTCTGGAACCTTCTCACAGAGCCATAGAGCCACGTGTGGCCCCAGCGCAGCCTCTGGGATTGGGGCTCCCCTTCTACGGGGAAACTCACTGAGGCTGGAACACCCAGCTGTCCCATTGGACTCTAGACCCCTGGCAGGGAGTGGGCGCTCAGCAATCGCTCGGCACAGGAAGGGATAACCAGGCAAAGGGGTAAAGCAGAACGGCTCTGGCCGCAGCCGGGATGGGGTTCCTGTTGGAAACCGCTAACATGCTCCCTCCTCATCTCTCATTTTCAGAGAGAGGGAGAGGACTGATCCGGGGTCACCCATCAAGTTGGTGGCAGAGTCAAGACTGGAACCCATACGGTGGGATTTCCCCAGGGGAGTGAGGCGCTTATGTGAGGACCTGGCACTAGGAGCTCTCCCCACCCAGGGGGTATGCCCATGCCCCCTCCCCATTCCTCAGGCTGAGCCAGAGCCCAGGGACCGGGCTTGGAGACCCAGTCTGGCCTGTGCTCTGAGCATCTCCATTAATGGTGTGTTGGGTATGTTGGGTATATGGGGTGTATTGGATGTGTTGGGTATATGGGGTGTATTGGGTGTGTTGGGTATATGGGGTATATTGGGTGTGTTGGGTATATGGGATGTATTGGGTGTGTTGGGTATGTGGGGTGTATTGGGTGTGTTGGGTATATGGGGTATATTGGGTGTGTTGGGTATATGGGGTGTATTGGGTGTGTTGGGTATATGGGGTGTATTGGGTGTGTTGGGTATATTGGATGTGTTGGGCATATGGGGTGTATTGGGTGTGTTGGTGTATATTGGGTGTGTTGGGTATATGGGGTGTATTGGGTATATTGGGTGTGTTGGGTGTGTTGGGTATATGGGGTGTGTTGGGTGTATTGGGTATATGAGGTGTTTTGGGTATACGGGGTGTATTGGGTATATTGGGTGTATTGGGTGTGTTGGGTATATTGGGTGTGCTGGGTGTGTTGGGTATATGGGGTGTGTTGGGTATATTGGGTGTGTTGGGTATATTGGGTGTATTGGGTGTATTGGGTGTGTTGGGTATATTGGGTGTGCTGGGTGTGTTGGGTATATGGGGTGTGTTGGGTATATGGGGTATATTGGGTGTGTTGGTGTATGGGGTTTACTGGGCTCCCGCCAGCCAGTGCCCTGCATGATGCTCTTGATGACTCGCTCCAGGGACAGCCTGTGTGTGTGTGTGTGTGTGTGTGTGTGTGTGTGTGTGTAGTTCAGCGCCACCTCATTCCCCACTGTTGACACACCCGACTCCCTTATTCCATCAGCAAACATTGGGTCTGGAGAGACAGTCTAATTGCCTGGCAGTGTCCCACTCCCGGCTCCCCTCCTTGCCTAAACAGACAGCCCTGTTTGTCCTGTCTGCCCAGCCACCAGGACCTCACTGCCGCCCAGCTCCCTGCCCCGTGGGCAACTCACCCGCCTCTCGCTCCCACAGAATCCCTATCAGCTGGAGAGGCCCATGGAAAACTTTTAGGACGAGCCCTAATGACCCATGTGAGCAACATCACCTCCACTTTTACAGATTAAACGACTGGAGAGCGGAGGGAGTGGCCGAATGTCACCGAGCTGGAGGGCAGGGCCAGCATCCAACCACTCGCTGTTGTTTGAGGACGGCCTCTGTGTTTCTGCACGTGCTGTTCCTTTTGCCAGGAAAGCCCTTCCTCGGTGAAGCCTCAGCCCACCGAATGAATGACAACCTCAGCTGCACCCCCGCATCAGCCCGCGGCTGCCTCCATTATAGCCCATAATACCCACTACCTTCTGCCCCACTTTGCAGGCTCCCAAAGGCAAAGAGCTGGGCTGATTTACCACAGGGCCCCCGGCTCCCAGCCCAGGGTGAGGCCCTGACAAAGGCCTCACAATGAAAGAACCAGCAGGCTCGAACAGAACAGAGCTCAATCCTGGCCCATCCTTGGCCCCCCAAATTCCTATGCCTGCTCCCCTGTGCCAGGGCTATTCCGGGAAGCCTTTTGCGCGCCCCCTCAACACACACACCTCGTTCCAGGATCCCAGGGGGCTTTTAAGACCGTGGTCTCCCTTGCTTCCCCGTGTCTGGGCCCAGCCGAGGCAGAGCCTTCTCTGGGCTGTTGTCAGTGAGTCACGGGCAGACTGTAAACAACTTGACAGCACTGGCTGTACCACCAAGGCCCTGGCACCCGTCCTAGCCACGCAGGGGGGACTAAAAAAGACATGGCTGGCTCCCACGCACGCACTACGGAAAGGAGAAGGTGGAATAGAAACAGGAGAGGCCTCCAGACTGGCATCTCAGCACGTGCACCGCAGTCTGCAGGGACGAAACGGAACCTGGGGGGTGGATGGGTGTGTCAGTCTGGAAGGGACCTGCAGCTGAGAGGTGGGGTACCTGCTGGGCGTTGAAAAGCCGCCAATATTTATTGAGCATCTACTATGAAACAGGCACAGCTGTAGGTCACCACAGTGATCAAAATCAGATGCTCTGCTGCTGAGAATAGCAAAAGCAGGGCAGGGGAAGAGAGGGGGCGGGGCGGTGGCCTTATTCATCCTTTGTAAGATACAAATAGAAGGATGTATCTTAGAAGATAGAGATGTAGGGCCTGCCCCGTGGCGCAGCGGTTATGTGCACACGTTCCGCTTTGGCGGCCCGGGGTTTTCCGGTTCGGATCCCGGGTGCGGACATGGCACCGCTTGGCACGCTATGCTGTGGTGTGGGCATCCCACGTATAAAGTGGAGGAAGATGGGCACGGATGTTAGCTCAGGGCCAGTCTTCCTCAGCAAAAAGAGGAGGATTGGCAGCAGATGTTAGCTCAGGGCTAATCTTCCTCAAAAAAAAAAAAAAAAAAAAGAAGATAGAGATGTAGAAGGATGGGGTCTTGGAGAGCTTTCTAGCCCCTTGACAGATGGGGAAACTGAGGCCCAGGGGGTTGAGGATTTTCCTGAGGTGGCACAGGGAGACAGGGCAGAGGCAGGCCCCAAAGTCTTGGGGCCTCATTTCCATGGTGACGGGGGGAGGGGGTGCTGGACGCTGGATGAGGGCAGGACCCCTCTCCTCTGCCCTTGGGGGCAAGGTGCCTGGGCACCCAGCAGCAGCAGAGGCTCAAGGTAACACCAGGCTCTGAGGTCACTTGGCGGGGTGTTCCCACGGCCAGACTCCTCCGCTCGCCACCTATAAATGGGCAGCTCGGACTCCATGCTCCTAAATGGCCTCTCCAAGATCAAAAAAGATGCTTCTTTATTCCTCCGGGGAGCGGCCAGCTTGGACTGCCAGGTTGGTCTGGCGTCTGAAAACTCTCCCACCGACACCGCAGCCTGGGGCCCGGAGCTCTAGGAACACTGAGTGACTCCCTTTCCCCGGCTTCATCAGCCTCGGCCGCCGCAGGGGCAGACCGCGAGCACTGACATTTCGGAGGCTCGAGCTCTGCTAAGTGAACATTAGACACAGGTTACTTAGCCTCTGAGATCCAGGCTGCCTCCTCCACGCTGTTGATAAGCTTTTACGGTCCCCTCCCTCCGGTGCCGCGTCCCCGGGGCCTGGGGCAGCTTGGAGGCTGCCAGGTGGGAGGGCGGGGCAGCGGATGGCACAGAGCTCTGGCTGGGAGCCGCTGTTGGGCTGTGCTACCTTGAGCACGATGATTGCCTTTTCTGGTCTCACCTGGAAATGGCTCTCCATACGTGACCCAGCTCCCCTGTCCATCGCGCCCTTCACTGATCTGCCACTGGGTGCTGTCCCAGGCTTGGGACAAAGTGACTTTTATTCTTGGGTCACTAAGCCAATCCCTCGCCCCCTAAGTCCTAACCCCTGACCCAAACTATTTGTCATTCCGGGCCCCTTGCACTTCCCAAAGCTTCCGAGGACTCCTTCTCCATTGCTACCCCTCCCTTCTCTGAGCTCCCAGTACACCTTATCCAGGCTCCCTCTGGACAGTGTCCTGGATCACTGTGCATCCAGGCCCTCCATGGGGCTGTGGCCAAGCTTTATTCACCATTGGACCGCCGGCACAGCCCTGGGACATTGTTGATCTCTACAGATGTCCATTCAGTCATTCGACAAACAGCTCTTAGGGCAAACTGTATACCCCTCTCCCTGCTGGGGATGGGATCCAGATAGTAGAGGCTAATAAGGCACAGCGCCTTTCCCTCCAAGAGCTCCTACTCTGGTGATGAGAAACACAACTACATAGCAGGTGATTAGGCCCTGGTCATGGGTGGGGAGCCATGGAGCAGTTGAAGCACACATCACTTGACCCTGGGAAAACCAGGGAAGACTTCCTGGAGGAGGCAACATCTAAAGTATAACTTGATGGATCAGTAGGAGTTAGCCAGGTGGAGGAAGGAGCCCCAGGAAGAGGGAACAGCCCAGGCAGAGGTCTGGAGCATAGAGGAAATGTGGTGTATTCTGGGAACGCTCAGTCATTGTGCTGGCCTCTTTGCTCCTAATTATTGTCTGGCTCTTTCCCACTCCCCTAATAAAACAAGAGGAGATCATTCCCCACCGTGGGGTGAGCTTCCCAAACCCCTATCCCTCTCTAAAGAGGACAGAGAACTCCCAGGAAGCTGGCCGCTTGCCCCAGGCCCCCCATCTGCCAGTCACTTGTCCGTCCGCTCTGAGCCTCAGTTGCCTCATCTGTTAAATGGGGTGGGGCTCTCAGGTCCACGTAACAAATGTTAGCAGAGACCTGAAGATGAGGAGAGCTGGCCCAGGCCTTCCCCTGCCCGGCCAGGGGGTGCAGCCTGGATTGGGACCTGGGTCTGCAGGGGTGGGATACGGGAGACCCTGGGTGCTAGCGCCCGCCGTCTGAGCCCAGGCCCTGGAGCCCTGTCTCCCATCTCAGGAGTCTTTCTTCCTGCCCCCACCCCTCAGCGACTTTGGATGGGGATAAAAAAAGAAAAGAAATGGTCCTCCCACCACCTGGCAGGCGTGCCCACGATGTGAGATGCCTTTCAGCTGAGCGTGGTCTCCACGGAGCCCTGGCTACCAGCCAGCCCTACCTGGCTTGATCTTCTGCGCACCCCCGTCCTCCGCAGGGAGGGCGAAGACATCCCTCATGGAGGGGGCAAGGGGGCTGGGGTGGGGGGAGGTGAAAGGGGAGCCCTGGGACCAGGTTGAGACAGGTCATTCTTCCCTCCCTGGTTTATAGGAAGGGGGTGGGGCAGGGGTGTGCGGTGGGCGTGGAGTCCACGACCAGCAGACACACTGAGCCTGGCTCAGTTCCCAGAAAGGGCTGGGCCCCCGTAAAGGGCTCAACGACCTTACGGACTCAGATGGGCAGAGTCGGGGGACCCTCCGAAATGGTCTCATCCAACAAATGTGAAAACTGAGGCCCAGATTGGGGCGTGGGCTTCCCCAAGGTAACACAGCAAGTTAGAGGAGAGAGACGCTGAGTCCAGTCCCACGGCTGTGACTGTGGCAAAGCCAGGCCAGGCTGCCACCCGGTCAGGGTCAAGCCTGACTCCGGCTTCTATCTCCCCACTATGTTGCAAAGCTTGGTCCAGGGGTGGGCTGGGTTCCTGTCCCACCTGCAGGGGCGCAGTGGCAGGGAGAAGAGGAATTCCTGCCTGGATCCTGTAGGGAGCCAGACTTCCAGGTCTTTTGACATCTCAGCATTGCAGAAATGCTGGAAGGAACCTTCTGGATCACCTCTGGATGAGGGAACTGAGGCCCAGGGCTGGGGGGAGACTGACCGCAAACCCAGACCCCAGTGAGTGGCCAATGCACATCTCCTGCCTCCAGTCCAGGCTCTTGCTGGTCTGTCACAGTGTAAGTGAACGGGCCGGGCTGTGGACGGCGTCTGACAGTACTGGGTTCGAATCCCTGCTCTACTGCTCCTTGGCTCTGGGACCTCGCTTCACTCCCCAGCCTCTCTGAGCCTCAGTTTCTCCATCTGTAAACTGGGGATAGCAACATTGACCACATAGGGTGTTATAAGGATTTAACACAATAACAGCAGCCCCACAAGGGTAGACTTGGCCTCTTTCACCACTGTGTTCCTAGCACCCAGAACACTGCCTGACACATGGCAGGCCCATGATGAAAGGGAACAGTTATCGTCACCCTGTGCCATGCCACTTCCGGCTTGACATCACTAGTAGACGAAGCCAGGGTAACTTCTTTAATTCCCCAGTCCCCTGAAGGGAAGCAGAGGAGTCTGGCTGTTGCAGAGAAAGGCAGCCACTATCCTAGAAAGAATGGCTGTGCATCCTTAGGCAAGTCCCAGGCCCTCTCTGTGTGGTTCCTCCTCACAGTACAGGGAGGGCATTGCTCAGCGATAACTGAAGTCTCCCAGCTCCAGAAACTGTCCCTGGACCCTGTGCCACGGCCCTGCCTGAGGGCACTGACTCTCCCCTTCTGGGGTACCCAGAGGGAGGGGCCAAGGGGCAGGACAGGACATGAGGGTTGGGAGGGGGCAGTGGCCAGTCTCCGGGAGGCTCCCGGGAGCCGTGGCTCTATTAGGCTGCCGCTTGCGGGACGCATGAGTGATCAGGGCAGCCAGGCATCAGCGCCAGCCTCCACCAGGACCAAGCCGACGGTGCATGCCGGGTAGTTCATTAAGGGGGTGTGGGGGAGGGCCAGGGCCTCGCTGAGCACGCCCCCACCCCCGCTCCAGCCTTAACACCACCTGGCACTTAGCGGCTCCCTCCCCACCCGCCCTGCCAGGCATTTGGCAATGGTAAGGAACAGTGTGGATCTCATAACAGCCTACAGAGCCCATTCTGGCCATTAGCTCTTGCTCCTCGCAGGCCCCCTGTGAGTCTTTATTGCTACCTCCAGGTTGCGGGGGGGAGGGGAATGAGCAAAGTTCTGGGAGCAAGAGGCCTCTGCTGGGCGTGGCAGAGCAGGTCCCCATGCCAGGGCCGTGAGTCGCCTCCCAGGATGCCGGCTCCCATCCCGTGGTCTTTCCATGGTGTGTTGCCAGCCAGTTGGAGGAAGGTAAGGCCCTGCCACGCCCGCCACCCCCCCCCCCCCACTTTTAGCAGAGCCCCCTGCATCACAGCCCTGGGGGAGCGACTCGCCAGCAGGTCATTTTCTAGAGGGACCCAACGGCCCAGATCAGGACGTTTGCAAGTCCAGAAAGCTCTGGGCTCTGGAGAGAGGAAGCAACATCCTGTCCTGACCTCTTGGAGGAAACAGCCTCCAGGGAAAACAGGAAGAGCCTGGCCCAGGAGGAAGTCCTGAGGGTGGGGCCGGGGGAAGAGGTCCCAACCCAAGCCCTTCTCTCCTCTCACTGCTGGACTCTGCCAGCCATAGGCTGAGTTAGGGACTGTCCTGGGCTGCCCCGCTGGGTCTGTCCCCAGTTGGCTGCTGTCCACCTGGGAGCCATGTCAGGGCCCCCAGCTCACATGGTGGGAGATGAGCACTGGGGCTGGGGGCACAGAGTCCTCCGCCAGAGAGGGCATAGATGTGACACCAGCCCTCTTCTCCCCACTCCTTGGCGGGCAGGCGCCCAGAGCAAACTCCCTTCCCTTCATTCATGCCTTTGCTCTTCATTTACTGAGCCCTCCTCCGGGCCAGGCAACGGGTGCAACAACACAGAGTACATGCTCCTACCATGTTCCTATTTCACAGATGAGAAAACGGAGGCACGAAGGACATTAAAATCTTTGCCCAAGGTTACAGAGCAGGTGAGTTGGAGAGGAGAATTCAAACACTGGCGGCCTGACTGCACGGCCCTTGGGGTAACTGGAATGCCAAAGAAAGGAAGAGACCTTCTCCTGGAGGAAAGAGAGCATCTAAATAAAACTCACTGGAAGAGGGCGTTGACCTGGGCCCCAGGTGGGGCAGGAGGGTTCCTTACAGAGCCCTTCACACCTGCCACCCCTGCTCCTGGCGACTACTCCTCACCTTGTCCTCTCTTCGCACCCCACCCCTGCCTCCCCCACCCTCACTCTCAGCTGTTGACCTTGTTTCCCACTCCCCGAAGACAATCCAGTCTCTCAGAAGCACTTCCAGATTCGCAAGGCACATCCACCCCCACCAGCCTCTGCACCCACACGCTCTGCCTCCCTCATCCTACGAGACGTGACAACACACGCGCCCACTGCCACTCGGGCTCTGGAGCCCAGCCCTCCGCTCCACTCAAGGACATCGCTCCAGCAAGCCCTCCCGCGGGCGCTCTCTCTCCCTCCTCCGTCATCCGTCTCGCCCTCTCCACCAGATCCTTCCATCAGTGAACACACTCGCTGTTCTCCCTCCCATCCTACACAAACGTGTCCCCAGCCCACCTTCCCCACCAGCCACCATCCATTCCCTGCTCCCCTCTGCAGGGACCGCCTCAGAGTCATCTGCATCCTATGTCCTCCGTTCTCCTCCTCCTGTTTCTCTCAAACCCACCCCCATGTGCCCCTCGTCCCACCCCTCCAACAAAAGTGCCCCTGTCAGGATCTCCAATGACCTCCTCGTGGCCAAACCCAGCGGTCAATTCTCAGCTTTGCTGCCACGAGCCGTCCCAGCAGCATTTGACAGTCTGGCACTCCCCCCCACCCCGGGAAGCATCCCTTCCCCTTGGCTTCCAGGCTGGCTGTTGGCTCCCGTGGTTTTCTCCAACCACTCTGGCCGTTCCGTCTTGGTTCCCTCTGCTGCTTCTTTCTCTTCTCCCAGACCTCTCAACGTGGGGGACCCCGAGCCCAGTCTCCCGTCCTGGTCTCTCTCTGTGCTTACTCCCCAGCCATCTCACCCCCTCTCATCACTTTAGGCTCCATCTGTTTGCCCATGACTCCCAAAGCCAGTCCTCCAGCTTGGACCTCAAACGCCCAGCGGCCTCCTCGACACCTCCCCCGAGAAGAGACAGCTCCAATCGGACCTGTGCCAACCTGAGCTCCTGCTCTGCCGCAGACCACTTGCTCTCTATCTCCACGGGGGTGCCACCTCCCCCAAGGGAGCGAAAATTGGTTCTCGGGGGACAAAAACTCTTAGATATTGCAATGGTTTGTGCTCTCAAAGGACCAAAGGACATAAACATAGACACATGATAGCGGAGGTATTAAAATGTCACAGGGAGGGGGTGATTGGAGAAAAGTCTAAAAAGGCTCCTTGGGGGTGGGTGATAAAGAAAAAAAAGATTGAGCAACAGTGGCTCTAACACAAACTTTCCATTCCAATCGATGGCAATCTTGTCCTTCCACTGCTCAGGCCAAAATTCTGGGGGTGACGTCTCCTTCTCCCTTTTTTTCACAGCCCACATCCAATCCATGAGGAAATCTCATTCGTTCTGCCTTCAAAACAGATCCAGAATCCAGCCGCTCCCCAGCACCCCCACGGCATCTACCCTGGTCTGAGCTGCCTCGTTTCTCGCCCGGATCATTGTAACAGCATCCTAACTGGTCTCCCGCCCTCGCTCCCTTGACACACAGCCAGGGCGATCCTCTTACAGTGTAAGTCAGCTTGTCTCCCTTCTCTCCACTAAACACTCCAGAAGCTTCCCATCTCCCCAGGTTCTTATGATGACCTGCCCTCCCCACTCTCCCTCACTCTCCTGACCTCCTCTGCTCTCCCTCTTTCCCTTCCTCACTCTGTTCCAGTCCCACACGCCTTCTGGCTGCTCCTGGAACCCTCCAGGTATAGTCCTACCTCAGGGCCTTTGAACTGGCTGTTCCCTATCCCGGTATACTGTTACCCAGAGAACCACAGGGCTAAATCCTTCACCTCCCTCAAGTCTTTGCTCAGACATCACCTTCTCAAGGAGCCCTGCCCTGCCCACCCCGTCTTAACGTTGCAATCCGTCCCCCGCATTCCAGATAACCCTCGCTTCTCCCTACCCTTTATTTTTCCACAAGACTCATCTTCTAACTACTGTGACATTTACATATTTCGCTTATCACTCATTGCCTTTCTCCCCCTGCTAGATGCAAGCCCCCCCAGGGGATCTTTGTTTCCATCACTACTATAGGCCTAGCATGAGAACAGCGCCTGGCCCCCAGGAGGTGTGTCTGCTCCCCCCTGGACAGCTACCCCAGTTGGATTTCTGACTTTTCACACACCAGACTCCATCACCTCTGCCCCTCTGCAGCCGCCGCTCCCTCTCTCTGAGATGCGCCCAATGCCCTCCTTTAGCGAGTGCTTCCTCACCTTCTGGACCCTCTCAAAGACCACATCAGCTCTCTGGTTAGGTCAGGAAGGGCCCTGCCTGCCAGATAAGGATTGAGGGAGCTTTTCCCCACGAGCAAGGGGGATCCACAGAAGGGCTTTGAGCTGAAGAGCGACACAGTGGGTCGTACTTGTCCTTTGATGCCCATAGGACAATGGCTGGGAGGGGAGCCCACTGGAGGCAGAGGAGGGGACCCAGGGAGAAGGCTGGTGAGAGATGAGAGGACCTGGGCCAGGGGAGTGGCTGCAGGGCAGCAGGAGGCTGAGAGGACACGAGAGATAGCCAGGAGGGGGGAAAGGCTAGGCTTTGTCACCAATTAAACATGAGGACTAAGGGAAAGATGGGAGGTAGGGACATGGCCCAGGTGTCTGATCTATGGGGGGGAGGGGTGATGAAGCGATGCACCAGCCAAGCTCAGGGAATGGGTGGGGAGCACACATCAGAGGGGGTAGGGAGGTCTACGGTAGAAGCATCTGTCCCCCCACTATAGCCTCCACCCCCTTCCACTGGGGGCATCTCGTACCCCACACTTCTTGCCATAAAAGGAGAGCCCATGGGGATTTGGAGAAGGATGGGGCTTCCCCAGGAGAACCCAGATCTTGGACCCGGGATGAAGGGGAGGGGCCCACACAGGGGGCTTTTTCAGAATCCAGGCCTGAAGCCTGTGCCCCCAAATTCACAGGGGAACTTCCGGCCGAAAAGTCCACCCTTGCCTCCCTTTCTGCATGGCCTTGTTTGACCAGAAAGACAAATAGGATGGGGAGTGGCCTTCGTGACATCACTGGGACACCTGAGCTCAGCCCAGGGTGTGGTGGGCGGGAGCGGACAGAGGGTGTCTCCTGGTCAGACTCAGCTGTCCCACAGAGCCTCTCACTGGAGCAGCCAGGGTCACTCAGGACCATCTCATCCTGCATCCTCGTGGTACGGATGGGGAAGCTGAGGCCCGGAGAGAGAACTGAGTTGTTGTAGGGGACACTTGATTTCCCAGGGGGACACTGAGGCTTCCTGGAAAGAAGGACTCACTGGTCTGATGATCACTGGTATATGTCTTTACAGCTCTTTTCTTCCTGAGAGTTCAGAAGGCTGCACATCCACGACCTCGTTCATCCACGAGACCTCCCTCTGGGATGGGGGGCAGGACCACCATGCGCAGATGTTCTGAAACTGCTCCGTCATTGCCCTCCCCTCCACCGCCTTCCTTCTTCAGTCTCTATTACGTCCCCTTTCTTCTCTCAATTTAATTCAGCAAAGGCTTAAGAGGCTCCTCCCTGGTACAAGGACTGGGCATTCAGGAAGCTTCTAGATTTCCCCAGGGCCAAAGTCATTTCCTGTCTTCTATGGTTTCAGAGCACTTTCTTCCTACCCGCGTTTATACACACACATACCGGATTGTTTCTGTATCTACAATCCTGGAGGGTGGGGCTGGGTCTTACTTAAGCTTGCATTCCCCCCCTAGTGCCTAGGCCAGGGCCTGGCATTTGGGAGTCTGGAGAAATGCTTGCCCAGGGCAAAGGTACCCCTGACTGTGCCAGTTACCCGGAGGAAGAGCCCAGAGGGGTTCTGTATACACAGCACCTGGCACATAGGAGCTACTCAATGTCTGCTAAATGGATCAAGAAAAAAACGAAGGAAGGAAGATGAGGGCAGATAGTGATGGGCCAGCCTTGCCTTTAAAGAGCTCCTGATCCATTGCATGGGTGGGGGAGGTGGGCACAGATCAGCACTGGAGAGGTGTGCAAAATACGACTGAAGTAGACAATTCCATCAGAGCAGTGTTGAGGAAGTACCGTGGGGCCACAGAGGAGTTCAGACTCACCTGGGAGAAGCAGGGACGGCTCCCTGGAAGAAGTGGCATTTGAGGTGGGCTTTGAAGGGTGGAAACACATGGCAGAAACTCAGGCACAGTTTTTAGCTGAAGGTAGGCATCAGGCAAGACAAGGAGGGCAGAGTCCTCATCCTCGGGAGGACTGTGTTTCAGGCAGAGTTTCTTGTACCTGACTCCACAGGCAGTGTGGAGCCATCGAAGGCCTTGGGGCTGGGGAGCTGGGGAGCAGCATGACCAGATCTTGTCGCAGAAAATCACAGTGAGGGAGGGCATTGGACTGGAATGAAGGAGAAGAAGGCAACAGAAGCTGCTGCTGAGGAGCAGGGTGAGAGGGTTGTGAATGTCTGACTTAGGGAGGCAGCTGCCAAGTTTGCGATGGGGGTGTGAGAGGCTCCACAGAGAAAGGGTCTGAAGGATCTGGAAACCGATTCAATGTGGGGGAGGAGCAGCAGGACGCTCAGGGGAACTGATCTGAGGCCTGGGAGCGTAAGGAGGCCTTGATAGGCACGGAGTCATCCCAGGCAGGGGCTGCTTCCAAGGAAGGTAATGAGTTCAGCCCACCTGGATGGAGATGCTTCATGAAGAGGGCAGATGCCAGCTTGGGAGGGAGGTCGGAGCCCCCGGGACAGAGTTGGGAGTTGGGCGGAAGTAAAAGCTGAGGCCGTGGGAGTGGATGAGCTCACATAGGAGAGAGTGTGGGATGAGAAAGAAGATGGCGGCTGAGGACAGAGCCTTCGGGGATGCACACATTTGAGGGGGGCGGGAGCAGGAAGAAAGGGGATCCAGGCGGGAGTGGACCAGCCAGAGAGGTGGGGGGTGGTCCCTCATCTTCTCCCTCTTTTCCACTGCTGCCCCACCTCTGCTCCACCCCCCATCTCCCATGAGCCGGGGCAGACTGGGCAGAAGAGCAGACCCTGGAGCCTGGCCAGCCTCCAAAAAGCTCCAAGGTGAAAGGTAGAGAAGCCCAGTGGTTGAACGCTTGGGCTTTAGAACTGGTCAGAGCTGGGTGCGACTTCCACCTGCCCCCTCCCTCACCCTTCCTGGCTGTGTGACCTCAGGCAAGCCACACCCCCTCTGATCTGATCCTCAGCCTCCTCACCTTCCCGAGGGGATCACAATGGGGCTTCTTCATCGGGCTGCTGTGACTATTAAGTGGGATAATGCGTGTTATGCACTTGGCATTCGGGCCCGGCAAGCCCTCAGAGCTCAATAAACAGTGGCTGCTGCTCTTATGATTATTACAGGGTCGGGACTGGATTCTGGCGCTCCGTCTGGCCTTCTGGCCAGGGCCAAGGAGCCCAGCAGCCCCCAGAGCCCTGAGCGAGGAAGGGGGGCTGGCCACTTGAACTACCCCCTCTCCCGGAGTGCTGAGGCCCCTCCTGCGTCCCAAGCGCAGAGCCAGGCATCGTGGAAGCGGGGCAGTCCCAGCTTTCTCGGCGCTGATAACCCTTTCACATGCTGAGAAATGGGACCCCACCCCCACTGCGGACTTCACCTCCAGCTGGGGCTCGGGAAGGGGCCTCAGTCCCAGGGCGTGTCACGCCCCCAGGTCCGTGCACGGGTGCCTTCTCCTCCGGGGCGCGCGCTTCCTCTCCAGGACGCGGTAATTCACCAGCTCACGCGGGCTCCGCGGCGCCCCCTCCGCGCACGCGCATCCCCGCCCCAGCCCGCGCCCGGCCCGGCCCGAGATTCGGGCGCTTTGGGTGGGTCCGTCCAAGTTGGAGAGGAGGACGGCCGAGCCGGCGGCGCCCGTCGCGGGGCGGTGGCGGCCCTGAGCCAGATGCCTCGGCCCCCGCCCCGCCACGGATTCTGCAGCTGGGGTCCGTCGCAGGCCCTTCTGCGCGGCCCTGGAGGAGGAGTGCGGGGGGCGAGTGGCGCCGGCTGTGATGCGAGCTTGCGGAGCGGGCGAAGGTCTGGAGTCGGTGGGTGCCGGCTCCTGTCCCTGACGCGCCGAGGCCTGTACCCGGGATTTCTCAAAGCCTCAGTTTCCCCTTCTCAGCCTTAGGCTAAGGGATCTCATTTACTGGACCCTGGAAACAGGGTAATGGATCCCATGGGCCGCATGCCCGTCTATGCAGGCTCATTTGGGCGGGAAGAAGAGGCATGTTCCCCCGGATCTGGGGTGCACTTACTAGTGGGCCCCATCCTACCCGGACCGGACCGGGTGGGGGCTCCCTGGGAGGAGCGGGGCATGACTGAAGCTGCTCTGTACCGGCTGGGCTCGGGTCTGGGGTCCCGCAGTTGCAGGAGGGAGCTGTCTAGCGCTAGGAGGCCCCTATTAACTAGGACACCGCTAGAGATGGGCGGTGATGGTCGGAGCTGACCGGCTTGGGCCCCCAGGGGAGGTGGCCGCAAGGGCCAGGGCTTTGAACAAACCACAGAAGGTTTCTGCAATATCAAAAGAGCTCTTAGTCATTAATATACGGGGGGAGGGGGGCCGTGGTGAAAGGGCCTCTGCTTGGTTCCCATCAGCGGAAGATCAAAAAGCATTTGGTCAAAGAACCTTTAAATACCTTGAAAGGCAGGTGAAGCCTGTTCAGTGGGCTCCAAGAGGGATCGAAACGCTGGTCTGAGCTGCTGTCAAGCTCCAAACACAGTCTGTGTGGGAGGTGGGGAGGGCACAGAGGTAGGAGGGAGAAATGGCGGGGATGGACCACCAGCCCACCCCCACCATGACCCAAGAATCGCTGTGGGGGGCGGGTGAGTAGGGCAGTGAACTGCTAGATTGTCAGAGGTGGAAGCCACTTTGTAGGCCTCCAGGCTGGGGATTTTTATCTGAAGCCTATAAGAGCCCCCCCCACCCCCAATTATGGGAAAAATGTTGTGTCTGTATTTGGATATGCATTTTTCTAGGGAGGAGAGGTTCATGGGGCTCCTTAGATTCCTAAAGGAGTCCAAGGCCACCTCAAGATTAAACACCACCATGCTTGTGGGACAGACTGGTCAACTGAGTGAGGCTCAGGATTGAGTGATTGACCCCAGGTCACTCCGCTTGTAGTGGACAAGCCGGGGTGCTTCCATGGTGCATCCTGGCAAGGGTGTCTCACTGGGCCCTGTGGCTCAGTCAGTCTCAGGGTCCCAGAGTGGCCCAAGGCTGAGGAGGTAGGGGCGACTCAGAACAGAGGCCAAAGGCTGAGGTTCTGACCGAGGCTGGGGCTGTCCCAAGCAGCGGCTGGCCAGGAGCAGGGGCACCAGCTTTCATCTTTTGAGGGGCCAAGGTTTAGAGAAGCTGAGTCAATCCCATGGCGGGTGTCAGGGTGACCGTGGGCCAGAATCTGGATGGGGAGGAGGTCACAGGCAGAAAGGATGGGGGTGGGTGGGGTGTGGGGAAGGGGTTTCTGGCAAGAGAATGTTTCTGGCTCAGCAACATGGCCTGATGACGTGGAATGGGGACCCAGGGCTACAGAAAGTCAGCTTGGGGCAGGGGCCTTGGTGCCTGGGATCATCCCCCGGGAGCCTGGAAAAACACCCAGCCCTTGCCTTGCCATCTCCATGAGAAAATGGAGGCCCAGAGATGTCAAGTAACAGGCCAAGGCCAAACAGCTAGCTAGTGGCAGAGGCAGGACCAGTATTCCAGTCTCGGATTTCTTCCCTAGAAGCTGCCTCTTCAGTATCAGGCCTCCAAAGCAGGGCCTGGCGGAAGTGTGGCGGGTGACCCTGGGTAGGCCTGCGAGAGTCGGTGGTTACTGGGTCTGGAGAGAAGAGTAATTGATCAGCGAGCATTGACTCAGTCTCCACTGTGATGAGCTGGGCATAGAGATGGCTGCAGCTGCCTCCTAGGAGACTGCTGTCGCATCCTTGCTGGAGAGAGGATGCCTATTAATTTTTGCTTTTACTGTCACCAGGCTCCTGCCCTCTGCAGAAGGCGAAGAGGAAGACTGGGGAGGGGGTGGCTGCAGGGACGGGGTGGCAGGGCCGTTCCTGCCCCTCGTCTGGGACATCAGCGAGCTCTACTGTTGCCCTTCATAGCGGCCTTCTGGCTGGTCTCTGAGCCTGTGCCTCCTGGATCAAGCGAATGCTCAGCTCGAGTCTCTTGCCACATGGATGGTGGCGGCGCGGAGAGAGGTGTGTTTGTTCTGTCACGTGAGCTGCGCAAACAGCTTCCTCAGCGTTTTTATTAATAATTCAGCCCATGGTGAAGGGGGTAGGGTAGGGGGGACAGGAGTCCTTGGGAGACAGCAGCAATGAAGAGCAGGCCAGGTGGAGGCCAGAGGCGAACCAGGAGCCCTGCCTCCCAGCCGTGGCCTAGCAACGGAGCCGGGCGGCCTCAGGGGCCCCGTTTAGGAGAGTGCAGGCCTGGCATCTGCTCCTGAGGGACAGAATGTCCCTCCCTGCTTCGAGTCCCTCCCGAAGCCGACCCAGGACACCTGGCCCCTGATGACGGCACCAGATCGGAAACAGGCCTGAGGGGTCCACAGCCTGCAGTGTGGCAATCCTTGGGGAACCAGGCGCTGCCAGCATTTCTTGCCACGTCATGGAACCCAGGACACAGGGGGCCAGCAACGTCACCGAATGAGAGGGCCTCTCTGGGCCCCCCTCTGTTAGGGGCCAGAAGGAGAGAGGCAGGCCCTCAACCGGGAAAGGGTGGGACCTGAGGCCAGGAGAGGGTGACACCTGCCCAACTCTTTTCTCGGTGTACCTGCTCACTCCTGCAGACTTCATTTCCTGCCCTGCCCAGTCCTCTGTGAGTGCTCGGGAGATGGAAACTCACGGTTGGCTTGGTTCTCATTGATGCTCCAGCAGGAAAGAGTAGCCTTCAAATGCAGCAGAATGGTTTGAGGTTAGACATCTGGAAGAACTTCCCTGACAGGCAAAACATGGGAGTGGGGAGTATGTGCGTCTCTGTTAAGGATAAACAATAATAATGGCATTCAATATCTATCAAGTGTGCTCCAAGTATCATTTTAAGTGCTTCAACTGTATCATCTCATTTAATCTTTATAATAGTAGAAGGAGATAGGTACTATTATTGCTATTTTCTCCATTGTATGGATGAGGAAACCAAGGCCCAGAGATGTCAAGTAGTCTGCCCAGGGTCACATAGCTATGAACGACAGAACCACACAAATCTGCATTCTGTCATCTTTCCAGTGACTCTGCATCCCCCAGACAAAGTGACCAAGGCCCAGAGAAAAGGTGTCCTCGAAGCCTTTCCTGTGTCAATGATAAAGGCAGAGAATAAAACTCACCCAAGATGCCCAGTGCCTCAGAGCCTCAGTTTCCACAACTATACCTCATGGAGTTTATCTAGTACATCTGAGGGGCTGTCCTGCTCTGACATTCTGGAACAATGGCTATCTAAGACCTGCTGGGAGTGAATGAGGCTGGAATTTTTCTTTTTGTAAGGGACAGGCTGTAAGCTCTCGGATGGGAGCGAGCACTGGGTCTTCTCAGGAATCTCACAGTGGTTGGCGAAAGGCTGGGAGTCCGGATCAAGGGTTCTACTCCTGGTTCTCTCATCAGCCCCCTGGGCAGTCAGCTCTGGGGCCTTTAGCTCCCTGGATCAGTTTTTTCCCCTGTAGAGGCCTTGTCTTCACCATCTGTCACCTGAGGGGTAGCCTGGGTCGTCCCTCAGACATCCTCTTCCTGGCAACTCTGAAAAACTCCATGATTCGAGATGCTCTTGAAGACGTGTTGAGCTGTAATGATGAATTCTGTTGTCTCCCTCTGGACTCTCGGGTTGATGGGTGGGGAGATTCCTGAATAGGGCATCTTTCTGCCTCGTGTCCCGTTTGACAGGGGTGGGGGCGATGGGGTGACAGGGGTGGGGGTCGGAAGGGATGCACTGTTTGGTCTTTACTAGGGCACTGAGAGAGGCAGCTGAAGGAGGGAGCAGGAGCAAGCCGAGGCTGGAGACCCTGGTGTCCCAGCCGGTTGGCTCTGCTTTCTGGGGTTTGCCAAAAAGGGGTGTGTGGCGAACTCCTGGAGTCTCAGCTGCCTGCGGGGGTATGAAACCTAATGGCCCTTGACCAGGGGATAAGGGCTGAGATTTCTGGCCCCCGAGGAACTGTGAGCCAGAACCTACAGATGCCTTTTTTCCCTTCCATTTTTAATTAGAACATTTAATCCAAGGAAATCTGTTCTCCACCGGAACAGTCTTCATGGAGGTTTGCTTGGGGGAATTTCTTTATCTGTTTCTCAACCGGAAAAGCTGTGGGTGGAGGTGCGTGTGTGTGTAACAGTCTCCATGTGAGTTCAAGGGGATGGTGTGTGTGTGTGTGTGCTGGGGGAGACTTGAGACATAGGTTTGTCCCTCTGGGTGCTGGCTGCCTACTGCACTGTGGGAAGGTGGAGGTGTGGCTGGGTGTGAGCTGTGCGGTATAAAGTGAGTTCAGTGGATTTCTCGGGGTGGGAGTAGGAATCCTTGACTCTGGGAAGCCTGGCTCACCTTTGAACTGCATTCTCACTGGAGGGGATGGCAGGATGCTCCAGCAGGCCTGGGGGTTAGGTCCTCCTGCCTACCCCCTTCAGTTCAGGGTAGTGGCACGCCCTGTCACGTGTGAAGCTTCAGTGTCTGTCTCGTTGTGTGGGAGGTGTGTTTGTGTGCTTGTGTGTGTTGGGAGGGTGGTGTAGCTGATTAGGTGTGTAGGTGTGTGCCGGGAGGTCTCTGTACCTGAAACCATCAATGATTTTGTTCCAGGCCTTTCAAATCCTTGGGAGAAGGACCCCTTCTTCCCCCTGCCCCAGAGTCAAACAGTTCCAATTCTAGAGAAAGGAGAAATAGGGTTCACCTGATTTGGACTGTACTGAGCTGACAGAGGGCAGAAAGGGCCAAGGGGGCTCCAGGGTTGGAGGGTTAAGAGAGATTTCCTTTCTACCCACTGATGCTGGGGTCTAGGAAAAGGTGGTGGGGGGGGGTGCGCAGTGGCGAGGTGCAGGAGAGGCATGAGCAGAGGCCGAAAGGTCTGTTTCCTTCTTTTGTGCGGCTGGGTTAAGTGGGGAGGGTCAGTGGACCTCGTCCCCCACCAAGGTGGCATCCTAGACTTTTCCGCTCCAGCTGTGTGCAAGCTCGGGGGATGGCCAGAGCGGCGGACCCAGTCTCGGCGCCGGCAAAAAAGAAATCCACTCCTTGTTTTCGCACACACCAGCCCGTCTTCCCGGGACCGCCGGGGTGCCGAGCCCAGAGCTGACGCCCTCGAGCCGCCACCCAGCGGAAAACCCGGAGTGGATTTCCACACCTTTTGGAGCGGAGTCAAAGGGCACCTCGGAGGAGGTGGCCGGCTCCGCGGCCCTGCCGGCTTCGAAGCGGCTGCCATCGGGGGCGCCCCGGCCGGGTTGGTCGCGCAGTGCGGCTCGTGGAGCCCAGCCGGAGAGCTCCGCGCCCTCCCCGCGGGGGCTGCGGGTGGGCGGGGCGCGGGGCGGCGGCGGTGCCCTCGGGGCGGCTCCGGGCGGCGGCGGGCGCGGGCTGCAGTGCGGCGCGCGGCCGGCAGCGGGCAGCAGCGGGCGCAGGCGGTGGCGCTGGCGGTGGCGGTGGCCTCGGCGCTCGGCAGCGGGCGGGCGGGCGGCGCCGGCGGTGCCCCGGGCGCGCTCACACACGCGCTCACACACACACATACACACGGCCTCGTACACACTCACACACGCTCCGGCGCGCACACGCGGCGCGCAGGCCGGAGGGAGGCGGCTCGGCGCGGCTCGGCGGCGGCGGCAGCGTGCTCGGCGGGCGGGCGGCAGGGCTGGCGGGCGGCCCCCGCTCCCCGGCTCGGCGGCTCGGTGCAGCCCGCGCGGCCCCTGCCCTCGGACCCGCCCCCGGGGGTCGCCCGGCCCCATGCCCTGCAGCGGCGGCGGAGCAGCGCGCGGCCGCGGGCGGCTCTGAGGAGCCCGGAGGGAGCCGGCGACGAGGGGACCATGTACCGGGACCCGGAGGCGGCCAGCCCAGGTAAGCGCGGCCCCGCGCGGGCTGGGGCGCCCCGCTCCGGCGGGCAGGACGGCGGCAGCGCCCGGCGCCGTCTCGGAGCCCCAGCCCGGGGCTGCTGTCCGCCGGAGCCGCACGGACTGCCCCCGGGGTCATTGCAGCCCCGGGGGCGCGGGCTGGAGCGGCAGGCGCTCGGACCCCGGCCCCCTGCAGTCCAGGCACTGCCCGGCTTGATGCCGGGCGCCGGCTTCGCAGTGTCCCCACAAGGACCTCCCCCCCACCCCCAGCAGCCCAAGGACAACGTGTGTGGCGGAGCGAGGAGCCGCTGCCCCCGCGGGAGCCGGGCAGTGCCCTCCGAGGCAACCCTGGGTCCCCAGCACCAGAGCCCCGGGGGTGCCAGCGCTGGGGGACCCCAAGGCAAGCATCCCGGGCAGCTTTTGGCCAAGGTTGTGGGCACAGGGGAGAGGAGTGACATCGGCAGTGCCAGCTGTGAATTGAGAGGGTGCCAGGGGGCAAGTGGGAATCTGGTGCAGCGGCTGGGGAGGGGGGCTTCTGGGGGCGGGGGTAACCGCAGGAGCGTTGAGGAGGGAGGCAGGAGTACTGAAGGGAGAGAGAGCAGAGACCGGTGAGAATCAGGGTGCCTGGGGAATGTTGTCCTGGGCTTGGGGAGGGGGGGAAGCAAAGAACCCCAAACTCACTCCAGTCCTGTCGGGGGAGGGAGGGGGAGGGGCCGCACTCCTTTGCATTTCTCCGGAGCGAGCCGAGCCGGAGCCGGAGCCCGAGCCGGGGAGTGGCCTGGGAGCCCACGTCTGCTTGGCATCCTCGAAGCCAAGCCCAGGAATCTTTCCTCCTTCCTCGGGAAATTGCTCTGCCATTTCCTCCTTGGCTCCTGACGCCTCCTCACACGGTGCCCACCTGTAGGCAGGTCCCCTGCAGCTCCTGCCCGGGCTCAGTCTTAGCTCCCACCTGGTGTGCCCCACCCCAGACCCAGCACCCCGAGTCTGCCAGTTCTGGCATCAGGGTCTCCATTTCTGGGTTTCTCTCTGATGCTCGACGCCCCAGCCTGAAGACTTGCTCCCAGATGAGGAACCTCGCCGCTTAATGCCTGCCGCCCTGGGAGTGGGGGATGCTGGGGAGGGGGACAGCTCTAAGACCCTCCACAGAAGGGGCCCAGAGCCCAAGGCTTTTGAGGGCAGGCCAGTGGGCACCGGCTTTGCCCACTCCTGCCCCGGCCCCGCATTTACTCTTTCCGTCTAGGGGCAGCCTCAGCCTCTCCCTGCCTCCTGAAGAGTCAGCTCTCACCCCCCCCCCCCATCAAGTCATTGCAGCCCCAGTTCACTGAGGAGGACCTACTGGGTGCCAGGCATTGCACCCACTAAGCACTCGAGTATAAGGGTGAAAGAGACTTGGTCTCCCTCTCTGGAACCTCATGCTCATCCGTGAATGTCCTTTGGGTGATGGCTGAAGGGACATTGCCCTCGTAGACTCCTCCTTTCATCTGTCTGGACCCAGGTCACCTACGCTGGCATCTTCCCTCAGGAGGCTGCCAGCTGCCAGCACTTGGACCACAGGCAGAGGCACTCTCTTGCTGGGATCACCGTCTCAGTAGCCAGCAGCTTAGTTCAGAGACCAGCTCTGGGGGATGAGGATGGAAGGGGAGGATGCAGTGAGGACACTCCCCCACCCCTCTCCCTGCCAGGCTGGCAGCCTCCCCTTTCCTGTTAGGCCAGGGGCCTGGGGGCATGCCCTCATCCCGTCTCCCTCGCTCTTCCGCCTGGGCACCATGACATCACTGTTCCTCCAAGCATCTCTGCTCTCTACGGAGGCCAACTTGACATGCTTGGCATCTTCTGGGAGAAGGGCCTGGAACCCAGAGCTGCTGGCCCCTAGATCTTTCCCTCTCCCCCCTCCTCGAATAGCCCCCCCGTCTGGGGGGGAGACCTGTCTTGCCCACTCCAGCTGCAGCTGCATGGCCCCCCAGTGCCTGTGGCAGGGTTGGCCTGAGGTTTACTTCTCCCTGTTGTGGGCACTGGGCTGGGTGGGGTCAGAAATAGGCTGCAGAGAACAGAGTATGCTTTTGATCCTGGTCCCCTGGGGATCCTGAGGAGCCAGAGACCTCCATCTGGCCTCCGTGCCCCCTAGCATCCCTGCCCGCCTCCCATAATCCCTACAGCTCCAGGCCAGACTTCCACTTCCCCCACCCACTCACCCTAGGCCCTCCAGACTCTGCTCCCCTGGTCAGGGCTGTGTGTCCCCTGTTTCTGTTCCCCCATCTCGCTCTTGGCTGGCACCAGGTGGGAGTGAGATGTACAAATTAAGTCCTGCGTGATTCAGGCTGTTCTTCTGGCCCCCCAGCGACCAGTACCTTTTACATCCTGATCCGTTCATCTCACTCTCAGGAACACCTGTGGCCCAGTCCTTTAAAGAAAATTTGATCTCCTGTCTTCTCCTGCTCCTCCATGTCCCAGGCTGGTTCCAGAGGGTCCCTATGGGACACTCTCCGTCATCCCAGTCACTCTGAGTCCCCACAGGGCTCAGTCTATTGCTGAGACCCTTCCTCAGGGGGCAGTTCCCTCCCCACTTGGGCCCCTGATCCCCCCACGCAGCTCATTCCTTGCCCTATCCTGGCTGAGGCAAGGGACTGTGGGAAAAAGAGGGAAGACCAGCCCCCCCCCACACACACACACAAACCCCGATCGGCTTCTGCTCCAAACTGTGCCCAGCCTCCCCAGCCATGCCTGCAACCTCCCCTCCACCGCTCCCATAGACATGAGGCCCTCTCCTTGCCCTCAGCCTTCATCCTCCGTCCATCCTGAAGATGGCCTGGCCAGGCCTCCCTGTGTCCCTTGGACTGCCTGTCCCCAGGCCGGGCAGGGCCTTGGCAGGCCTGCAGGGGTCAGCGTTGCAGTGGGCAGGCAGGACGGCAGCAGGAAGGGAGGGAGGGAGAGGTGACCTTGCGGTGAGCTAGTGAGCAAGGCCAGAGAGGGAAAGTCTGGCTGGTGCAGGGGCGCCTGGGAGAGAGGTCAGGTCCTGAGGGCTGCCTCCCCTGCTCCCAGCCTTCTGTGAGCTTGTCCTTGGGGGCAGCAGGGCTCCAAGTCTCATCTGTCCCACCTGTTAGTGGGCTCTGCCCCCTACAGCCACTCTACGGAGCAGGTCATTCTTAGGGCGTGTGGGGGACACACGGCATGGGACAGAGGTCCTTGACGCGGTGGGTCTCCTCTCTCAAGGCAGAAAGATCTACTAGATTGTGCAGGCCAGCCCTTCACCCACTGGCCACAAGTTAGGGGCAGAGGCTGTTGGGCAATGTGTGGGGCAGGATAGGGGGATGCCGTGAGGGCCATCAGGGTTAGGGACCCAGGCTCGGGTGTGGGACGGTCCAGGGAGGCCTGACTCTGTCTGACCATTTCGCTGACAAACTCTCCACCCACCCCAGCTACCCCTCCATCCCCCACCCCCTGCCCCCTCTGTGGCCTGCATCCTGGGCTTGGATCAGAGTGTGGGACTGATCCATGATCTTCCAACAGGCTGTGGCCCGGGCTGGGACCTGGGGCTGAGTAGGGCAGGAGGGATGGCTTCTGTGGGGCTTGGGCCAAGGTAGCCAGTGCCCCCAAGGCTGTAGTGTTTCCATGGAGACAGGACCCCTCCTTGGCCTTGGACCTTGCTGTTCAGTGGCCTTGTGAGAACAGCGTGACCAAGAAGCCGGGCGCTCAAGGATTGAGGGGTGGTGGGGAGAGAGACAGCCTCTGAGCCCCTCCTGGTTTGGGAAGGGGGACTAGAGCGGGCTGGATTGGGGTGGACACACAGGCTAGCAGGTGACAGGTGAGGGACACCTGAAGGCAGGGGAACAGGTGGGTGTCAGGTGAGCAAAGACAGGCCTTGGGCAGCTGGGCTTTGCCCCTGGCTGACCCCAAGCTCCAGCCCAAGGAGCTGAAGGCAGCATAGAGTGCCAGTGGAGGGCTGTCCCTGTCTTACCCCTCCAGCCCTGCTGTGGCGGGAGGTGTTGAGGTACCATGGGGGAGGAGTGGGTGGTTCCCCGTCCCCTTCCCTCCCCCACTCCCCACCCACCCACCCCCTATTCTCTCAGGGGCTTGCATCCTTATTGAATCTGATGGACCATTTTCCATAACTGCTGCCCCCAGGGGAGTGAGCCTGGAACAGCAGGGAGAGGAGTGGCGAGGGGGGCCTCGCGGGGGGCGGGAGGCCCCGTCCCGGAGCCGAGGACTCAGCTGGAAGAAGACTTCCTGCCCAGGCTCCATGGGCAGTGCCCACAGGTGGCACATGCAGCTGGTGAGGTCAGCTCTCTGTTGGGGCGGTCACCGGGCTGGCCAGGTGCCAGAGCCAGCCCGTGCCAGGCCCAGCCCGGGTGCCCGCCTGCCTTGCCAGGGAACCCCAGCTGGTGGTGCCAGGCGGATTGTGCCAGTTCCATAGCCATGGAAGTTCCTGACCTTCCAGGCAGCAGGGCAGCCTTGCTGGGCCCTGTCCAACTTGTGTCTAGAGGGCAGGCCTTTGGTCTCACCCAGCAGAATTCCCCAAGGGTTGGAATGGAGTTGGCAGACGGCATGGGACCTGTGGAAGGGGTTGGCTGGTGCCCAGAGCCAGCGCCTGGAATTCTGGACCCAGTGGGTTGGAAGATGGGATGGCACGTCGGGCCTGCGCTGGTGGGCTTTGCAGCTTCTACCCTGAAGGGCCCCTTGGAAGAGGTGTGTCGCCTGTGGGGTTGGGCAGGGAGCCGACTTGTACCGCGAGCTGGGATATTTGGGGAATTGATGTATTTGCGGGATTGAGGGTGTGGGGCCACAGGACCGGTGGAGAGGGAGGGCGGGGCCGGTGGGGAGAAGCACTGTGCTGTGTGGGTACCTCCGTGCGCACGCGGGTAGCAGGTGGACGGCCGTAATAGCCGCGCTCCTCTGAGCGCTGAGCCCGCGGTAAACAGCAGCTAATGAGTGTATTTGTAGCAAGGTGCGTCGAGGTGCGCAGGGAGCTCTGACAGAAAGCGTTGGGGAGGGCACCTCCCCTGGCCCTGTACCCAGCCAGGCAGGGCCTGTGTCCTCCAGGGGCCCTGCCTGCCCCCCGCCACACCCTCCCACCTGGCAGCGTGGCCGCCTCCAAGGCCTCCATCTGCTGGCAGCAGGGCTTCACCTGGCTGTGCTGCGTGCACGGGTGTGGATGTGGGGGTGTTGGAGCTTCAGTGTGTATGGATACGGGCATTTCCGAGACATCGTGAAGGTCTGTTAGCGTGTGTGTGTGTATGGGGTGAGCTGGGCACATCTGTGTTTGTGACTACGTCTGATGCTGTGCGTGTGTGTGTGTGTGTGTGTGTATGCACCCCTCTCCCGGATTCTTGAGAGAACTACCCCCTCCTCTGGGTAGTGGCCCTTCTCCTTTGATGCCCTTCCTGGAGGGAAGGAAGCTGGGGGCTCTTGGGCTGGCTGGGAGAGAGAAGGAGGTGACCCATTCTGCCCATCAGAGGGGACAGGAGGGAGAGGTCTGAGGTCCCATTGCACGGGGCTCCCATAGTTGCTGCTTGCCTCAGAGAAAGGGGAGACGTTGGGCCCTGCGGAGCCCAGCCAGCCCTCTGGTTCTAGAGCCCCAGGAGGCCCCGGAATGAGAGAGGAGGGGTGCTGAGGGGTCAGTCCCAGCAGGTGGGGGTCTCACGGTGCTAGCTGGTGAGGCGTGCACCTGCCCCCAGCCAGGGTAGGGTGGCGTGGGGTGTGGGAGGCCACGAGGGGCGCCTGCGTGGAGCCCTGCACAAGGGGAGCGGAGGAGAGAGCTGTGTGGCTAATGTGTCCAATTAAATTACTTCAAACCCTGCCGCGGCAGCTGCTCCCGGCGGGGCCCTGGGTACAAATTGGATCCGTCTCATTACCGCGGGGTGGTGGCAGCGGGGCCGGAGAGCGATGGCCAGCTCAGCCAGCACACGGCAGGCCCTCTCCCACTCTGCCCAACCTGGGCCCGACACAGCCCCTTGGAGCGTTTGTTCACTCCAGCACCCTTCAGGTTCCCCAAGGCCACTGGGTCCAGATATTCGGGCTCCCTGCATTCCTCTCTGCCATGCTGAACCCCATGCCTGGCATCCCAAGGGCCCCTCTGAGCCCTCAATTTCTTTCTCCAGGAGTGGGGGTCTCGTGCTTTCTAGGGGGTCCAGCCTAAGGTCGCCCCTCTCAGGTCACACCACACACCCTGTCCCCTCCTCTGATAATAACAATAGCACCATAACAGTCAGTTCTTATTTGTGGAGCGCTCGGTATCTGCTAAGCACTCATGTGCAGGAGAGGCTGGCTGTCTTCAGCTAGGTGTCTGGGGTCAAACATCTGTCCTTTTGAATTCCAGCAGGAACACTGCTGTGTCCCTGGAGCAAGTTATGCCACCACTGGCCTCAGTTTCCTCCTCTGTTGAATGGGTATGATGTATGATGATGGTTCTTACCTCCCAGGGGGTTGGAGCTGAGGTGAGATAGGGCGGGAAGCATCTTTAGCAGAGAACCCAGCACATAGTAAACACGCAGCCAACGGCAGCTGTCATCCGCATCACCCCGCACTGAGTGATTGACGTGTGGGATGTGGGGGCCGGAAGCACTGAGGAAGACATGCCTGCCACAGGCCTGGTGCATGGGAGTTGGGGAGGGCTTCATTGAGGCGGCATCCATCAGTTACTGTCCAGACAGCGAAGGCGAGCTGAGCATTCACTGTGTGTGGTGCTGTTCTAAGCATAGGACAGATGTCAGCTTATCCATCCTCGGGCCACCCTGGGAAGGAGGGACTTGCACTTAAGAGTCGGTTCGGAATTCCAGCCACATCGCCAGACCCAAGAGTGCGAGCGTTGGGTCCAGAGCCTTGGGTCTTGAAGGCAGAATAAGAGCTTGCCGTGTCAGCAGGCAGGGGTGAGGCATTTGGGATGGTGGGGACAGAACACACGACGACCTGGAGGTGTGGTGGGTCTCGGCCAGTCGAGGCCGCAGCTGGTGGTGGGAAGGGGGGCCTTTGGGGGTGGTAGCAGGAGTTGAGGCTTGGGGAAGCTGGGCTGAGCCGGATTATGAAGGTCCTGGCATTCTGAAATAGGAAAACTGGAGTTTTTTTTTTTTTAATTAGGGCAGTGGAGAGCGGTGGATGACTTTCAGGCAGATCTCTACAAAGAACTTCCCCTCTGCAGAAGAGTAGAGGGTAGGAAGCCTGAAGGGGGGGGTCCCTGCCGTTAACATATCTGTCCCCTCCTCTGCCCAGCCCCTCCTCCATCTCTTACCTGCACAGGCTGGGTCCAAACACATGAGGAGGTCTGCAGTGTCCAGCTGGACTGGGGCCCTGCACTTGGAAAGCTTGTGGTGGGTAATGGGCAGTCAAGGGGGCAGCCTGGGCACGGATGGACACCCCCGGGGGCTTACCTAGGGGGCTGCAGTATCAGAGAAAGCCTTCCAGGGAGGAATGTAGAGCCAAGGTGGGGAGGCCCAGGGCCTAGTGGACACAGTTAATGCTCCTGAGGGTTGGCTCTGCATCCCATTCGCCACCATGGGCATCAGGGCCGGCCCTGGGGGAGCCACACGGCTCACGCTCCAGCTGCCAGGCCTGAGTTCCAGAGCCCCACCAGAGCCAACCTGTCTCCACGGAAACCCGCCCCCCTCTCCATGCCCACGGCCCCTGGCACAGGGGCCCATTCACAGCAGGGCCTGGGTACGGCTTCCCACTCCCCTAGGGGGTCACCCCAGGGCAAACGCCCTCACACCCAGGCGCTGGCAGCACACACACGTGGTGGTATTTGGGTTCGTGTGCACACGTGGCATGTCTGTGTGCCCTGCAGCAGGAAGTGGTGCAGGGGGGATGGTCTCCGTTGCCTACCCACCTTAGCGGGGGACTTGTTCCCCTGAGGGGAGAGGGTCAGGCAGGCCCCAAACAGCCTGATGCCTGGCTGAACTGGAGGCCCCGCATCAGGGATCACGGTAAGGAAGCCAGCCCAGGGAAGGAGCGCTTAGGAACGTTTGCAAGCGGCAAGGGAGAATCTCCTAGCAGGTCCTGGTGGGTCCACAGACCACCTCGTTCTTCACATACGTCTTTTCGTTTAATCTTCACAGCAGTCTGTAAGGGAGAGATCATTAGCACTGGTCAGAGGAGGAAACTGAGGCCCGGAGGGGTGGAGCGTCTCACCAGGTCACTCAGTAGAGCAGGGATGAGATTTCAAGTCAGCCTCACTCCAAAGCCTAGGTCTTAACCACTGGGCTACACTGCCTGGTGCCTCCCGTATTCCACTAGGATCCGAGCCAGCCTGTCTCTCGGCCCATCGCTCAGAAGGGAGTGCCGGGAGTGCTGGCTGCAGAGCTGGACTCCGGGCGTCCCCACTGCCTCCTTTAGTGCTCGAGGAGTCCCCTACAGCCTTTGTTCTCACGTCCCTGGAGTGGGGTGGAGCCTCCTTCCCACCCTGTCTCCTCTCCCTCTTACAGGCACTGTGGAAGGATCCTCTCACTCAAGGGGACGCACCCCTCACTCCCTGCTTGGCACCTGCCAGCCCTGGAGGAGCCTGATGAATTGGCTGTGTGTGCCCCCCCCAACCCCATTCCTCCCTCTCCAGCCCCCGCCTGGTTGGGGAGGTGCGAAGGGAGCGATTTCACAGCCTGTCAGCTGAGGCCTAAAAATACCCAGAACTCCGAGATGCTTGGGCAGGGGGAGGAGAGAGCAGGGACCAGGGATGGGGTAGTGAGGGGTGCAGCAGTAACTTGGCCAGAGAAGCCCCAGGGGCATCACAGTTCTGCTCCGGGGTGATGGGCAGACCCTCTGTCCGCAGGTCCCCCATCTGGCCCCATATCTGGCAATGACAAAGGGGGACTGGTATTTCTAGGGTCTTGAGAGCTCACCTCTGGCACTCAGACCTAAGGGAGGGCTTAGTCTCAGACTGGAACCGTGGACCCCAGGCCCCCCAGACCCTCTGGTCGATGCCTCTTTCTCCCTCTCCACCCCCAGGTTGGCTGGCATCTTCAGACTGTGGGAGCCAGGTTGGGCCTGTGCCCGCTTCCTTCCTGGAGAAGGTGCCCGCTTCTGTTCGGGGAGAGGCGTGAGGAAGGCAGCGTGGATGGGGTGCCGGCAGGTGTGCGATGTGACGTGCGAGCCACCCAGGCACTAGAGGGGGGCAGAGGAAAAGGGGTGTGGTGGCCCACGTCACTGCCACGTGGCTATGTGCTGAAGTGTGGCGCAGGGCCCCCGCGCGTCAGCCAGCGCCCAGAAAGGGGGATGTGTGTGTGCGTGTGTGTGGCCCTGCTGGAGTCAGCCTGTTCTTGGTGCCGGGATGCTTGTGGAAGTGTATGCCCGAGCGTGGCCCTTCCAGACAGAAATGGGGTGAAAGCACAGGAGTGGGGGTGGAAGCGTGAACAAACATATGTCACGTCATGCAGACACGTGACAGTCTGTGTGCTTCCATGTGGAAGCATGATGGCATGTGTGCCTGTGCAGGGGGACCTCTCTGGGACACCATTAGAGAAATAATGCACAGTGGCAGCCCGTGCATGGGCTCTGGATCAAAAAGTAATGGGTTCAAATCCTACATTTGCCATATATTGATTAGGTCTGTGACCTTGGGCAAGTTACCTCATTGCCTCATTTCTCTGTCTGTAAGATGGAGACAATAATGCGCCTACTTCAGGGGGCTGCTGGGAGGGTGCAATGAGTGATGTGTGTAGATCGCTAGAACCGTGCCTGTCACAGAGTTAGTACTAAGTGTATACTAACTCTTATTGTTGGTCCTGCGTTTGATGATATAGGTGGGAGCACCAAGTCGAGAGAGGCCAAACGACCTGCCCAAAGTCACACAGTAAGTTAGTGGCAGAGCCAGGACTAGAACCCAGGCTCCAGTGCCCTAAGACAGGGCTTGTTCAAGTCTAGGATCTCATGACACTGCCCCGCCCCCTTGAGCCACGAGAAGCCCCTGCAATGCAAGACTGTAACCCCATTGGCATCTGGGGCCTAGATTCTGCCAGGGCTGGGCTGGGATCTTGGGAACTCGGGGGTCTGAGCATCTTCAGATAATGCTGGGGTGGAGGGCTCCTCAGGGCAGTGGCTAGCCGTTGCCTATGCCACGGGTTAGCCTGTGGACTTGGCCAGTTACTCAACTCCCCTGAGCCTTGGTTTCTCCCCTCTAATGGAATAACATACTTTATAGGGTTATCCTGGGGATTAAGTGAGGTCCTGCATGTAATGTCTTAAGTGGCTGGAAGGCTGTACCTAGTAAGAGCTCAGTAATGTTGGCTGCGATTATAACCCATGCAGAACCCTCCCACCCAGTGCTCCATAAATAGTGACTTCTTCTGCTTCTCTTCCAGCCCCTGGCTACCCTCTCTCCCTTCCGCCTGCCCCCCTACACTCCATGGGGCTTAAACTGATCAGGGACTGACTTGCTGGCAACCAAGACCTGTTTTTGTCTCCTGTTATTGGCTTTGCCCAGGAGGGAGCAGGACTCACCACTGGGACTTAGCCTCTGAGCCCTCTACATCTGGCCTCATCATTCACTTGCTATATGACCTTGGACAAGCACCATTTCCTCTCTGGGCCCTGATCCTCCCTCTGTAAAGTGGAGAGGCTGGACCACACACAGTCCCAGAGCCTCCTGGTCATGTTGCTCTGTGACCAGGAGGGTCCTGGCTCAGCCCCTAGAGGGGTGGCAGGTTGGCAGGAAGATAAGTGGGCCGGCTGCCCTGGGTAAGTGGAGCATCTGGGGCCTGAGCCGGCTGGTGGCCTGCCATAATGCCCGCCCGCACCTGTGGCTGCGTAGGAGGTTGTGCAGGCCCGACTGGCTGGGCACTGACATTGGGGGAGGCTCAAGGACAATGACGTAGAGAGAGCCCTTCTTGGGGCCCTGGGAGCTGCCACTCCAGCCGTCCTCCCCGGCTCTCCTCCCCTTCTCCCTGGGGCTTACCTTCAACAGTTCCTTCTTCCTCCCTGTCCTTCTCTCTCCTTCCCCTTCCTGGAGTCTCCCAGGATCTCCCCCTCTCTGCCTCTTCCACTTCTGTCATCTTGACCATTTTCCAGGGTGCTTTTTCCTTCCTCTCCCTCTCCCCTCTGCTCTCTCTCTGCTTCCCGAGAGTCCTCCTTTCTCCTTCCTACGACATGGCCCTGTTTCTCTGGATCTTCCTTGCTCCCCCTGCTGCTCCAGAGCCTAGGTCTCTCTCTTACTCCGCATGTCTAGGCTCCTTCCAGCGTCTTGTCCCCTGGCTCTCTCCCACTTTAGAATCGCTCTCACCCCACCTCCCTTCTTCCAGCTCCTTGGAGCTCCTTACTCCTCCACCAGACCCCGTGCCCTCAAAAGTTTCCTGGTCTCCTTCAGCCGACAGGGCTGACCCAGGCAATGTCTGTGGCTGGTGCTGCTATGCGGTACCTCAAAATGCCCCCACCTCTGTGAGTTGAGAAAAGGGGTCACCCCAGGGCCCAGGGACTGGCAGCCTTGCCTCCTAATTAGCAGGAAGTAATTGCCTGGAAAAAAAAAAATTCATTTAGACTGAGACTCTGGGACTCCAAGTTAGAGCTGAGCCAACCGACAGCCCCTAGGAAGCAGGAAGAGGGAAACAGCCCAGGTCAGGGCCTCAGGAAGCCCCTCAGGAGACAAAGGCCCTCAGGATTTCCTTCCTGTCTGGCCTCCAGGATCTCAACCTTGGGGATGTGGGGAGAGAGCACTCAGCTGGGAGTCCCACCATCTTCAGCTGAGTTCTGGCTCCACTACTCACTGTGTGACTTCGGGCCAGCCACTTATCCCTTTGAACCTTAGTTCTCTCTCTTGTAAAATCAGAAGAGGGCCTCACTATCATGAGGGTTGATTCGGACAGTGGCTATAAAAGCACTTTGCAGGCTATAAAGTGCTGTGAGAGGGTGAGGTGTTACTGTCTTCCTCCATGGGGCTCTCAGCTGAGACTTGAGGGTGGTGGAGGGGTGGGGTGGTCCTGGAAACACCTAAGGGGCAGTGAGGCTTCCAGACATGGAAAGATGGCCAGGTGGGTCCAGCTGAGCTGTAAGATTAAGGGCGGACAGATGTGGTTTCCCATGCCAGGCTCAACACTCGCCAGCTGCACCACCCTGAGTGGTCACCTCACCTCTCTGAACCCCACTTTCCTCATCTGTAGGATGCTGATCATGATGCCTCCTCTGCGGGGTGGGGGTGGGGGGGAGCGGTAAGGCTAAATGAGATAATGTTTGCCGGGCTCTTAGCACAGTGGTTGGCCTATAGTAAGTGCTCAATAAAAGATATTACCTGTATCTACTGTAATTAAAGGCTATCATCTTTACTCCCTGTCTGGATCCAGAAAAGCTGTGATTTTGGGTGATATCTTCAGGTTTTTGGAAGGAGGGAAATTTCTACACCCAGTCTAATATCAAGCAGTCCCTAGAACCACCAAGCAGATCTGCTTCACAGAGAGCCCCCATCGCTGGAGGGGGGAACAGGAGTGGGCTGCAGCTGTGGCATTCCCCCCACCCACCCCTACTTTTTCCCAAGGAGAGGCTGTGCGCAAGTTTATTTGGGTGGGTGTGAGGTAGAGAGTCTCTGCCCTGGGGGAGGCATATTACAAGCCTTTGTGTTCGTCTTGATAGGGCTGGCCCTGCTGCGAGAGGAAAGGTTGCGTTTGTTTAAACAGGCCTGCTCCACCTACCTTGGAGGAGCGAGCAGGAAGTTTCGCCTGGTCAGTCGGGCCACCTGGGTTGCGTCTTTGCTGTGAACCGGCAGCATGGCGCCCCAAGGCGGCCAGAACACAGTCGGACAGCCTGGAGCGTGCGGGTGTTGGGCAGCGCTGCAAGCTCAGAGCGCCAGATTGCCCCGGGAGAGGTGAGGGGGCGGCGGGGGCCGGACCGTCTGCCGCTCCTTCCCCACCCGCCCAGCACCACCGCTGGGGACCTTCTGTGTTCCTGCTCTGAGCGCAGTACCCGCGCCAGCCGCAAGGAGGCAGTGCAGCTGGTTCCTTTTGAGGAAATGGAATGTGGCATTTGCGTTAGCGGGGAGGCTCTTTTTGTCCCGAGTTGGGCTGCTGACTGGGATCCTCGGCATCTGAGGACCTCACTGGGGAAGGGGAGCTCTTGAGGTCAGCTGGTCGCTGCCGTGGCTTCAGCTCGGGGCTGATCAGGGAGGAATTGGCAGAGGAAGTTTGGACCACTATGCTGCAGTCCTGAAAAAGGTTCTGGTGGCTTGGATCCCGCTCGCCGGAGGCAATGCACAGGGCGGCCTAAAGGAGGACGCAGTCCCGGCACTGAATTCTGTTTCAGCACCAAGGACAGAGGAGGCGCGGCTGAGCGCTGTTTCAGCACCGTGGACAGAGTTTAGGGCGGCGCGTTCAGCGGCTCTCTCCCAGTATTTGTGGCGCTAGTGATACCCCAGAATACTGTAGAATGGTACCTCCAAGAGGGAATCTCAGACACCCTGTTTCTAACGAGGAGACTTAGGAGTGAGAGTTGAGTTAATTGCCTAGGGTCACACAGCCACAGTGACACTGGGTGGCAGAACTGGATTCAGATGGGGATCTGTGGTCTTCATCCATCTCTCTCGCACCTGGATTCCCACTAGTTATCTCCCTTCTTCCTAAACATCTCTGAGAGCAGCTTCGCACTATGTTGCATGCCCAAGAGCCCTTGAGCTGGCAAAGATTAAGTGTACTCCCTCCTCCCTCAAAAGCCCAGGTCAAGAACCTGAATCCCAGGATGCAAGATTCCTAGCTGCTGTGGCTTTCATGGTTCCAAGCCTCAGGTGGGAGAGTGTCAGGGCAGGATAGGTGCCCTGGCCTCTAAGGAAGTCTGTAACTTGGGGAGGTAGAGTTGAGTCATCAGCATAAGGAACTCTTAAGTGCTCTGAGATCCTCAAATAAAATATAGCACACCATTCCAAGCCCAGCTTCTTTGCAGCTGTGTATTATTAATAACAATAAGATGCTGATTTAGGCCAAGGCACACCAATACATTATTCATAGGAGTAACTAGTGGTCAAGGCCTGCACTTAATCATCACACATCCATGATCCTGCCCCCACTCCACACTCCTGGTGGAGAGGCCCTCCATCTGAGTTCCTCCTTTCCTGGGTTCCTGCTGCTGTGACAGACGTGATCGTTTTCATGACTGCCCAGGCAGCTCATCAGCTTTGGGATCAGAGTGGGTGGGGAGGGTGACAGGTTCCGGGCTAACTCCTGGCTGGACACTGTTCAACCTGGGCTTCCTGCTCAGAGCTGGTACCTGGCCCTGTCCATCTTGAATGGCTTTGACCCTGGTGACTTCCAGACTCAGCAGCTCTTAGGGGTCTGCAGATGCCCTGTCTCCCTCTCCCCCTCTTTTGAAGCTGAAGACTGAAACCAGGTGCCCCAGGCTTCCCTAAGCCAGGAATTGTGACAGGTAGGGGGTGGCTGTGATGAGGGGAGGGGGTCACTGAGCAGAAATACAGCGTGGATTTGAAACCCTCGGTAAACTCTGGAATACTTTGTAAACCGTTCTGCCCTGAACAAATGTGAGCCATTATTACAAAGGCCATGCTCTCTGAGGGAAGAGAGAGCAGAGATAGAGAAGGCTGGCCAGGCCCCGCTCCCTCATGAGGAGTCGGAGTGCTTGTGGATCCTGACATGTCCCCGTCCAATTTCTTGCTGGAATGGCTCCTGGCCCATCCAGATAATCCTTTATTCGCTGTTTACTCACTTGGCATCTCCCCTGAATTCTAAACCGTCTGCATCCAGCCGGCCTCTGCGGCCCCTGCCAGCACTCTCCTAGCTCACTCACGCATTATCTGTTTTTATTACAGTCAAGGTTGAAGAAGCTTGCTCGTGCTAAGCCCCTATTTTGAGCTACTCGTAACTTTCCAAAACAATTCCCCTCGGGCCTCCCCTTTGGCCAGCCTTGTTCCTGGGTGAGGCCGTAGGGGTTGTGGCTGCCTCCAGGCGGGTGGCCTTCTGAAGGATGCTCAGAGAGACTGCCCGGAGGGCATGGGGGTGGGGCCAAGGCCCAGCTTTCCTGGGAAATGAGTGCAGGGTTCTGTTCGTTCCTTCCTTTTTCTTTCTTCCTTCTACCTGCCCATCTCTTTTCTGTTTCCTATTGCAGGGGATGAGCTGCCCATTTTCAAGGTGGGTGGCCTGGAGGGGGGCTGTTTTTGGATGGAGGGGGAAAAAACATTCAGTATGACAGAGTCCTGGAGCTTTGCCTGGCAGTCTGGGGTTCAGAGTTTAGCTCATTGGTTTTCTCCCCACTGCTTTCTCCCCACCTCTGCCTTTTTCTGGCTTTTTTGTGTATGTAGGATCAGGAGGAGGAAGGGGAGTGGGATAGGCACCAAAAATGCCCCCCTCCCCATGCCCAAATCGCCCTGGGGCTGGTAGGCTCTGCACTTGTAAATTCCCTCCCACCTTCCCCCATTTCCATCTGCTCAGCATGCACGTGGAGGGGTGCTTCCTATGGAAACCTGTGGTGCCAGCTTTCACTGCTTTCCACCTTGAACGTCATCCTGCAGCCGCCAAAGGATGGGGGGAGGCGCTGGGGCACGATACGTCCTGGTGCAGAATCAGGCAGGAGGAGGCGGGATCAGGATGGGAACGCGCTGGCAGAGATAGCCTCAACCACCCCCAACATCACTCGCTTTATGTCCCGGATAGTGGTTGCACCCTAGTCAGCACCAGAGACAGGGCCTGGGCAAGTGCTTGGGCACCCCACCCACTTCCTCTACCTGCTCCTATTGGTCCAGCCCCAGGCTCCCAACCCCCAGCCTTTTCTGAGACCCTTAGGTGGGTTGAGCCTCTATCTACTGAGGGTGGAAGGAGCCCCCAGAAAGGTGTGTGTGCGAGAGAGGTCTTGGAGTAACTAGGGCCTCGCTCTCTTTGGTAAAACTCTTAGGGAAGTGGCAGCCTTGTCCCTGGCTGCTCTTTATTTTGTGTTCACTCGGTTTCTTTCTTCTCTTGCCCCTGTCTGTCCTCGGAGTGACTTGTTTCAAGGCTCTGCCTCCCTGGGATGGAACAGGAGTGAGAGCTGCAGGATTTGAGGTCTTACAGACTGGAGTCCAATCCTGGCTTTACGGCTCTTCTGCTGTGTGTCCTTGGGAAAGCATTTAACCCTTCTGAGCCTCAGTTTCCTTCTTTGTAAAATGAGCGTGAGAGTGTTTACCTGCAGAGGGGTGCTGAGGGCTGTGAACCTGATCCAGTGTTGCATTCCTTAGTTACTGTGATTAAGGCACCTAGTAAGGAAGGCAAGGGCCTGGGATCTGGGGGTGCTCGAAAGAGGGGAGCAGGCCAGGTTGGGAGGGTATGGAGGTGACAGGACAACTTTGGAAGGGCTGGATATGGGGAGTGTGTGTGTCACCATCTGAGTGTGAGAGAACAAGTGAATTCTAGGGGGAACAGCCGATGTGCACAGGTTTCCAGCATGTCCAGGAGCTTCTCCGTATCGTGTTCTGGGCTATGGGCTGTGGGAAACTCTGAACAATGGATAGATGGGATCTTACCTCATTGGCCCTGCTGGGGGGACAGGCCTACTGCCAAGAAAACTAGGTTGGACCCAGGGTCAGTTAATTCAAGTTTAGAGAAGGAAGAGGCTGCTGTGAGCCCTTGTCATCAGGGAGGGCTTCCTGAAAGATGTGGGCTCCCCTGGGGCCTTGAATAATTTCATGCACTTACTTATCCAACCTCTTGTATGTACTGGACCTTGGGCTACAGAGATGAGCGATCTGGAGTCTCAGTCCTCCAGATGCCCCCAGTGGGGGAAAGACATAGAAAGTACAAATTACTAACCTACAATGAAGAAATGCCACAGTTACAGGAGAAGCAGGAAGAAATGTGAGAGGGGATGTAGACCATCTTTGTCTAGGGATCTTGAGGGTGGAGAATAGAAGGAAGGGCATTCCAGGCAGAGGGAACAGCTTAGGCAAAGCCTCAAGTGTGCAAGAGGTTGGCCTTCTGGAAGGAAGGAGAAGAGTTAGGTGTGGCTTGGGCATGCTGTGTAGCATCTTCCAGAATGCTGTCCCCTCAGCTCTGAGGGAGGCAGCTGTAGCTGTGGCAAAGGACAGGCTCCAGTTGCCTTAGTTCCCCATGCTCCTTTCTTCCTCTGTGAAGTGGAAATACTGGTGCAAGGTGGTGGGGGATCTCACGAGATGGTACATATAATCTTCCTGGCACAGTCTCTGCCACAAACAGCATGTGCTCAGTTAATGTGGGCTATTATTTGGTCCTGACGGGACCCCAGCAGGGGACATCAGGGGTTATCATCATCATTTGAAGGTAAAGCCCTGAAGCCCAGAAAGGGCTTGCCTGGGGTGACTGACCAGGGGTAGAGGTGGGACTTGAATCCAGGTCATCTGCCTCCAAGTCTACTTCCTGTCCCACTGCTCTGCCTCGAAGGACAGACAGAATCTGAGTAGATAAATAACAGGCAGAGGGAAGACCCAAGGCCGGAGGAAGTGCATGAACGCCTAGAGACCGTGGATGGCAGGGTGGGCTGGGCATCTGCTTGTTGCCATGGGTATACATGCGTGTGTGTGTGAGTGTGAGCACGGGTGTCTGTGTAAGGGTGAGTCTCCATGGCTTGTGTGTGTGTGTCCATGCATATATGTATGTGAGTGTGAACACGAGTGTCCATGCAAGGGGTGCATCTCAGTGGAGTGTGTGTGTGAGCCATAGCTGTCTGTGTCTGTGGCCTGCGTGTGTGTACCTGCTCCGCCTCTGGCTCCCCTCCCATTCCCCTCTGGGCAGCTGGTGCACTTGCCCTCAGAAGTCCATTCCCTCTCCGGCAGCTCCCCGGGGCATCCCAGCAGCCAGCGGGCCTGTTTGATTCTGCTCATCCATAAATCATGACTTGCAGAGGAGATGAGAAGGAGTTGGGAGTGGGGGCAGAGCCCTGGCAGGGGACAGGGTCCGGTCTGCAGTTCATACCTGAAGCCCAGCCTGGCTTCCAGCTGCGGCCCCCCCCCCCCCCCTCCACCGCCGACACCCGCACGCCTCAGCCCTCCCTATTCCTTGCCATAGGCGTTCACTGGTGCTTACTCTTGGTCAAGCCTTGGGCCAGGTCCTGTGGCAGGGCTCAGGGGTGCACAGAATTGAGTAAGGCATGACCTCTGCTGTCCTTTGGGGAAAACTCGATGTGTATCTAGTTCAGTATTTCATTCAACACTCATTGAGTGCCAACTGCATGTCCCAGATGTCTCTAATACAGGGCACGACGTGGTGATGCCAGGATAATAGCCAGCATTTATTGCCTACTTATTCTGTGTCAGCCTCTGTGCTAAGCGTATTATACGCACTAATTCCTTTAAACCTCACAGTTGTCCTATGAGGCCTGTACTATTATTAGCCCTGGTTTACAGAAGGGGAAACCAAGGCACGCAGAAATTAGGTCACACGGCTTAGAAGAGTAGCAGTCAGAATTTGAGCCCAGAGAGTCTGGCTCCAGAGCCCTGGTACTTAATCGCTGCACCCTAAAAGAAGGGTGCAGGCACAGTGTGATGGGAGCTGGGGGCAGGAGATATTAATTCTCACTGGGGAGATTATGGAAGGCTTCCTAGAAGAGGTGCTTTTCATCTGGGTCTAGAAAAATCAAGAATTGTCAGGCAAAGATGGGCATGGAGGAAGAAGGGAGGGGTCATGGGGTGTGTGTGTGTGTGTGTGTGCATGTGTAAAAGAGAGAGGCTCTCAAACTCTGTCACTGCAGCCTCTCCCATCTCTTCCTCCCATCTTGTTTGGGAGACAAAAGAGATAACATATGCAAGCTTTGAACATTCATCAAATATTTACTGAGCCCCTCCCATGCGTCAGCCTGTCACAGAGGCTATCAGAATGAGCAAAGCAGATAAAGCCCCTGCTTTCATGGACCCTGTAGTCTGGTACACAGTAGGTACTTAATAATGGTAGCTTCTATTACTATCATTATTCCTGGAGGCTGGGATTCCTCTTGACTCATTCTTTCAACAAGCATTTATATAGCACCAGCTGTATGCCCAGCTCTGTCCTTGGTGCTGAGAAGACGATGGTGAACACAAGAGTGAGCCCTGCCCTCACAGAGCTGATGTCCTATAAGGGAAGACTCTGTATGGGCATCTTGTCCACCCTCAGAGGTGGGCCGCCTCCTCGGGCACACAGGCTTTATCCTGAGAGCCCCTTGGGGGTGGAGGGGTGGCATGGTCAGAAGCACAGGCTCTGGCCACAGGACTCTGCTCGATCCTTATTAATACTGGGCTCTAATCAGCTGACATGCCTGCCACAGGCCTGGGCAGAGGGGCAGTGACATGCCTGAGCCAACACCTCACTCCCAGGACACCCCTGGGATGGGACCCAGGAGGCCTGGCTCTCCTCGCTCCTGGCTCCTCCTGCCTCCCAGGTCTTGCGATGTCATCTGTCTGCCCTTGTCTGTGTCTCCCCCTGGGAACCCCGGATGTCTCCTCTGCCCCTGGATAGGTCGTGGAACTCAGCTCTGTCAAAAGGCTGACTACAGCTGCAATATTTTCTTTCCCCAATGTTAATATGCTGACGCTAAGGGGACTTGAAACCATGTATGTCATCAGAGGAAGGGTTAGGAGGGCCAGGATGGCTTTGCCTGGAGAAGACTGAGAGGGGACATGAAAGCTGTCGACAAGGATTTGGAGGCCTGTCATGCGGCAGAGGGAGCTGACTTGTTCCCGGCGGCTCTGGAGGGCAAGCTTAGGACCAGGGAGAAAGTTATAGGACGACAGATTCAGCTTGGCGCAAGGCACAGCAGCCCTCCCTAACGATGCCCATCCGTGGAGGGCCTGCCTGCCGCAGAAGTGGCTTCCTGTCACCAACCGGGCTGCCCGGGGCGGGAGGTGTGCGTTGATGGGGCCTGACTCCATGACTTCCAAGGTCCCTTCCAGCCCAAGACACTGTGACTCCATGCTCTGGGAATCATTTCCCTCTGGCTGGCAGGCAAGAATGTGCTTGTACCCCTGGATGGCAGCATCACGTGCTGGCCGAGGACAGCATGTCACTTGTTCACAGCACCAGTGCGATTTGCGATGGCAAGTGTTCGTGTCACCCTGGCTTTCAGGGCTGTCTCAGGGATGCTGGGGGGCCTGGGGGATCTTGGGGAAGAGGGGTCAGGCATCTGGAGGATGATGGCATCTACCCATGCTATGGGGGATCCCAGGGGTCCCACCGGTCCCAACTCTCCTTAGCCACACGTCCCTTCCTTCACGTGGAATTTTCTGCAAAAGCCCAGGATGAGAAACAGGGAAATAATGCTGCTTTGATGAAGAGGGCCTGAGAGACCACATCCTCATCTACTCAGCATCCACCTCTGTAGCCCCTGAGAAGTTCTTGGGAATCTTAGGGGTTCCACAGAGCACACAAAGCAGAGGGTAGACTCTGAGCCGGACCGCCTAGGTTTGAACACTGGTTTCACCACCTACTAGCTGAATGACCTAGGACAGGGTACCTGACCTCTCTAATCCTCATTTTCCCCATCTGTAAAATGGGGACAGTGAGTAAAATGCTCACCCCACTTGTTGTTGTGAGGACTAAGTTGTTACTCATGTGGGACCCCTAGAACACCTGCCCTTCATCAAAGCAGGGAATGGTCGGCTCTTGCACAGATGAAGGCACTGACATCAGAGAGGTTGAGCGCCTTACCCACGGCCACACAGCTGGCTAGTGGCCAGAATAGGGTCCCAGCCTAGTTCGCCTAGACTCCAAGCCCAGTGCTCCTTCTGCGTGCCCACAGAATGATAATTGCTTAGGATGGATGTTCCCTGGGTCTCTGGGGACCATTCAGAGTGTGCCCACTGGCTTCTGGGATCAATAGCCGCTGTCCTCAGGGGCTCTCCAGCCTACAGCAGGGGTGGAGGAGCAGTTTTTTGAGAAGGGCTGTGTTTGGCAAAGAGGGAACTCTGGGGAGGTGACCCCTTGGAGAACTGCCCCATGGCTAAGAGGTGCGTGGAGGAGAGGGCACGTGGAGAGGGTGGGCACTGGGGCAGAGGGGCCCACTTGGGCCTCCAACTCGCCCCCTCTAACACCCCCTCTGGTCCTGACCTACCCTGCTCCAAAACCTTCCATGGCCTACAGAACACAACAGGCCCCTCAGCCTGATAGACAAGCCCCTTCCCCATCAGGCCCAAGCTCATTCCCAGGCCCTCCGCGCCCCATAACCTGGTCTAGCTCCTCAAACAACATGCCTGACCCTTCCTCCCCCGCCTTGCCTTTGCTCTTGCTCTTCCCTCTGCCCAGAAAGTCCTATGTTCTCCTCAGCCCCATCTTCCGGACCACACCAAACATCACCTCCTCAGGGAAGCCTCCCCAGATTGCTCCCTAGTCCAGCTATCACCTCTTCATTTGTGCTCCCAGAGCCGTCTGTTTATGTCTGAGAGCAGACTAACACCGACAGCCCTAATAATAATCCTATCTATCTATTGAGTGCTAACAACAACCCCATAGGCTGGGTCATTATCATCTTCACTCTATAAAGGGGAAAATGGAGACACTGAGTAGTTAAGACACTTGTCCAAGGCCACACAGCTATTAAGAGGCAGAAGCTGTACTCACACTTGGGTCTTTTCTCGGGTATTTTGGAGTCTGAAGCCCCAGGCTGGGTGTCCTGCCACTTGCTAGTTCTGGGGCACTCGACATGCTAAGAAATAATTTGTGCCTGTCCCCTGTGCCTCAGGGTAGGTAGCAGTGGAAGAAAGCTCAGCCTAAGAATGGAATTTATTTTATTTAAAAACAAAGGAACAAAGGAAGGTGTGGGTCACCTGGTTTCTCAACCCACACGGCACCCCCAGCCCCTTCCAGTAGGCCAGGGCAGCTCCTGTGGGGAGCACCAGAGAAAGTGCAGGCCCCGTTCCTGGGAGGCACATTTGTCCATCTCTTAACCACAGGCCTGAGTCTTGGGGCCCTGGTGGTGTGCCCTGTGGCATTTTGGCCATCGCTCTCCCCACTCGTCTTGCCCCCCTCTCCCTCAGAAGTCTGGAGGTTAAAGATGGAGGCCTCCCATCTGGCCTGAGGACTTTGGCAAATGTGGCCCCTCCAGCTTTGCAGAGCTGTGCTCCTCTGCCCCGGGGAGGCAGGAGCAGGACGAGTTCCTTGGTGTCTGCAGGTTGGCCAGGGCAGAGCTCCTGGGTGCTGTGGGTCCTGAGGTTGACAATGAACTGGGTGCAGGAGCATCCTGGCGGCCGAGGCTGTGGACTCGGGATAGGAGGAAGCTCAGCTGGCCTGGCAGGTGGACAGGTGGAGGCCCGGCAAGGAGGGCCTTTTCCCACAGCTGGGAGGCTCGGGAAATTGGAGAGGGAGAGCTGGCACCCAAGTGATCCTAGGGAGAGCAGATAGCGAGCCAGCAAACCAGCAGCTAGCGAAACAGGGTGCTAGAGTGGTGGCAAGAGGGAGCCCCGGGGGCCCTGAGAGCTGGGGCCGGCCACTGAGCCCTCCTCCATGAGGCCCCAGGGCAGAGCAAGAGAGATCGCGATTGCAAAAGCTAAAACTGCAGGAACCAGGACCAGACAGAGATTGTCAACTCTTAATTACTGCCACCACTGGCACTGGAAAGCCCACGCAGGCTCCTCTGTAAATAAACAGCGGCTCCTTGACTTCAGGACGCATCCCGGTGCACACATATTTACAGAGCACGCGGGATCCACACCGTTCTCTCCCGGCTCACTCCCCCACATGATCATTTCTGGTCAAGTGTTGCCTTCCTTACGTTTGGCTTGGGCTCCTGTTGACAACCCACCTGTCCGAAAGGAGGGAGGAGATTTAATCCACAGTCACAGGAGGAGAAAAGTGAGTTGTTATGTGGCTCGTCCAAAGCCACAGAGGCAGCCAGTGGCAGGATTTGCACAGACGCCTGCGATTTTCCTCCCAGGACAGGTCTGTCGGGGTGCAGGACCCGGAGCTCTTGGAATGGAAACTGCAGGGTAGCTCCTGGGAGCATTTAGGACATTGCAAACACCGTAGGTGGGGCTGGAGCCCATGGGATGGGAGGCCCAGAAGCGAGCTCAGGGGCTAAGGGGTGGGAGGGTGGGGTGTACAGAGGACAGCTGGGTGGACATCCAGCCCAAGGACAGCTGAGCTAAAGGGGGCAAGGGCTGGTCAGGGGGTTCCAGAGATCCCCACTCTGATGACAAATGTGGCTGTTGAGTCTTGGCCAGACCCTCATGGGGCAGATCTGTTCAGAGGGACTGTAGAAATAATAATGACTGTTTGGGCAAATTTAGCTGGAGTTCTGGCTCAGAGTATGTGTGTGGCGCGTGAGTATGGAAGAGTGCTGGGCAGGAAGGCTGTGCAGAAGCCGTGGCTGTCTTAGAGGTACTTGAAGGGCCTGTGAGGCCTGGCTGGGCTAGGGGCACACTGGCCTCTCCCTTTGAGGGTGTCAAGTTTGGGGGATGGTGCGGATCCATGGACTCACACAGGGCCCATGCAGGGAGGGACTGGGAGAAACATCAACCTGCAAGATTCCCCCATTTTATAGATGAGAAAACTGAGGAGGAGAAGAGAAGGGCCTTCCCAAGCTCAGCCGGCAAGGCCGAACTGGGGGCTCAGAGCTCCCAGTGTGGGGGCCAGATGGAAGCAGTGGGATGGTTGTTCTAGGGGGCTCTGGGCTGAGGGAGGGTGGCTGGCCCTAGCCAATGAGGGTCTGACCTGTGCGTGTCCTCCCCAGGGGCACCCACCCGCGATGTCCTGCTGGTCTCTGCCATCATCACCGTCAGCCTTAGCGTCACTGTCGTCCTCTGCGGCCTCTGCCACTGGTGTCAGCGCAAACTGGTGAGGCTCCTGGGGGCCCCGGGGGCAGAGCCTGGCCCTGCACCCCGCCCCCCAGCCCCCCGACTATTACAGGCTCGTGAATGCTCTCAAGGGCGTGCGCAGATGACCCACCTGCCCGCGTTGTCAGGCACACTTCCGTGGAAATTCACACCGCACGCGTGCACGCACTCTGCTTGCCTGGGTGTTGGCCCCATATGTACACCCGGAGCCACACACCTAGGGACACATGGGTGGACAGACATAGGTCCCAGAGGCATTCGCATGCTCGCAACTACACGCACACACGCCCCACCTCCTGCAGAACGAACCGCAGGCACACGCGCGCAGAAGGAATCACAGAATCGCCACCCCTGCAAGCCCGGCCGCGCGCCCCCGCCCCTCTGCCCGCCCCCGCCCCCAGGGCTGGGCGTGGCCGAGCCGGGTCTCCCAGCCAATGAGGAGGCGCCGCCCGCCCCGCCCCACCCCCAGCGCCTACACATCCATCGTGGTCTCCGGGTTTGTACAAGCACAAACGGCTTCTTTTCATTTTTAACGAGGGCTGGGGAATTAACGAGCAGGATTAGGCCATTAATAAGTAACGAGACCGTCAGGAGGGACATTCGTCACCCGAGGGCGCGGGGAGGGGAGCTGGGCTGAGCCGCCCTCCCGCCCCGCCCGCAGCTCCGCGGAGCCCCTGCTCATCCCGGTCCTGCCGCCGCAGCCCAGAAGTGCGGCGGGGACTTTGGGGGCAGCCCCAAAGGTGGGCTTGGAGAAGTCCCAAGTGTGGGGCCTTTCCCGGGGTTAGGTGAAGAAGGGTCCCTGGCAGGCTCTTTCCATCCCCCAGATTGAGAACGGTGGGAGTGGGGGCAGGGTGCCACACCTGGGAGCTCCATTCTCTCCCTGCCCAGCCACAGAGGGACCTTCAGGACAAGGGGGGAGGGCTGTGGCCGTCAGCACTGGGTAGGTGGGGGCTTCATGCCTCGGTCCTATGGAAGAGAAAGGACAGAGACCCCTGGGGAGGACCCGAGAAGCCCATAACCCGGCATGCCTCCTTCAGGAAAGGCAAACTCAGGAATTGGAAGCATGACACTCCATCCTGGGCTATTCAGCTTCAGGCCAGCTCTGGCCCACGTGCAAGTGGGAGTGTGTGCTAGTGTGTGTGTGAGCCGGACGGCTCCTTACACGCAGGTGTGTGGAGCCAGGCTGGCTGCCCTGCATTGTTCCTGGATCTCCGGTGTCTGTGTCTGTCTCAGAATTTCAGGGGCGGTGGAGGAGGGGGCTTGGCCACGTGCCTATGTGTGCCAGTGTCCTCAGAGGCCATGGGAGTGGCTGAGCACGCACTGCAGCCCTGTGCATCTTGTCGCAGGGCCCGTTCAGCTGTCTATTTGTATTTGAAGGCAGGGGAAGGTTGTATGAGAGGGCGCTGCTGGTGACCTTGAGTTGGGGGTCTTTTGTGCTGAGTGTGTGGACTTGGAGGGTATGGGGGCAATGTGTCTGTGTCTCTTGGCCCCTGCACGGTGGGATGTCAATCATCGCATCAGATCCCCGTGTGAGCTGGTGCTTGTGTCTGCCCCACTGTCCTGGCCTCCCCTGGTAAGTGCTGCAGTGTGTGTGTGTGTGTGTGTGTGTGTGTGTGTGTGTGGTGAGAGCCTCACCCCCGCCCCCACTCACCTGGGGACAAGAGTTCAAAGATGACAGCTTTTGAGTCAGATAGGGGGCTGTCCTCGAAGGAAGTGCCTTGAGCAGCTGAGACATACAGAACCTTCCAGGGCCCCAGCCCCTCCTCCCAGCCTCCAGCCAGGAGCTTCCCCAGGGGTCCAGACCACAGCCTGTCCCTCTCCATTTCCTCCTCTGAGCTTCTGAGACAATGTTACTTTGCCCAGCCCCTCCTAACTCTGCCACTCCCCTCCTCCCCCGACCCACCCCCACCCTCAGGTTCCAGAGGCCAGGGAGCTCCTTGCCCAGGCTATCTCTGTGGTCCGTGGAAGGGGCTTTAAGACGCCCCCTGCACAGCTGCTGGGCTCTCCTTGCCCGCCTGTCCCCTTAGCAGCAGTGATGTGCTACCTGACAGCCCAGATCCCGTTTCCAAACATTAATAACTTCTTTAATCTCCAGCTGGCTTTTTCCGGATCAGCCTGGCCAACCCCCTCCCTGATAGGCAGGCTGTTGGTTTGGGGCTCCTTTGGGGCTGCCTGATGTCTCCTGGACCCCGCCTGGGGTTCCTCTTGTTGCCCCTTTATCTCCCCCCTGGCCCCCAAATCAAGTCCTGCCCCAGTCCCTGCCCCCTAGCACCCCAGGCTGGCTGCAGAGTGATAGTTGCAGCCAGAGGGGGAGGCTCTGGGAGCTGTGGAAGGAAGAGGGGCAGGCAGAAGCTCCCAGAAAGCCCTCGGTAAACTAGGTGCTGGGTCTTGGGGAAGGGGCCGCTGAGCAGCCTGGGAGGAGGGTGCTGACCCGGGTCATGTCCCCTCCCAAGAGGAGAAAGCAAGAGGAGAGGGGGTGAGGGGTGGGGATGGGGCCCCCCCTGCCTGCCCTGCTGCCTGAAGTGCTGCAGAACAGGGAGGGTGGGATCCTGCCAGAGGCGCCTGTCCAAGAAGGGCCCTTGGCCACCTGGAGCGTCTGCAGACCCCCAGTCTTCCCAGTCAGAACTGGGTAATGATGGCAGGGATCAGAGATGGAGCTGAGAAGGCAGCTGTTGTGGACCCTGAGGACGCAGCAGCCCTCCTTTTTAGCTCTTCAAGTTCTGGCTCAGAGGCAGCAGCCCAGCTGGACCCGAGGGCGGGCAGGGCGCTAGAGGGACTCTTGCAGTGGTGGGTTTTTGAGAACTGCTGGGTGCCAGGTTCCACACCAAGGACCAGACAGTCCCTGCCATTTCGGGCTCCGTTCCTAGGGGTGGGAGCTGAAGTAAGAAAGGAGAGACTAATATCTGTGATGAGAATTTTGAAGGATGAAGGACCTGGGGCTCATCTGGTGACACAACACCATTTGAGAAAGGAGGCCATGGAGGGCAAGGGACTTGACTAGGGTGACATGGGGAATGTGGGGCACTGCTGGGACCAGGAGCCTGGCACCCCTGAGAGGTGGGGCCACTGGAGGTGGAATGAGGGCCCTGCCCCAACCCTCCACACCCTCCGGGGGAGCTCCGCTGCCACGGCCGGTCTCCCTAAACAGGCAGCTCCCATGCAGCGAAGGGGCTGCAGCTGGCGGGAGCGTCGGGGAACGCGGCTGTGCGGCTTTTATTTTGTCTAGGGAAGATGGAATAATTGACTGTTGTGGCTATGGTGTTGGTGTGCATGACGGGATGTTGGGGAAACGTACGCGTGTGCGTGTGTGTGTGTGTCCCTTCCCACTGGGCTGGGCAGGGGCAAGCCAGTGCCCAGCGGAGAATGGGCTGTGGGGCCAGCCCTGGGCCAGGCGCAGGTCCGTGGCCCATGGGTGCGCGTGAGGACGTTTGGTGGCAGCCAGGAATGTTAATGGTGCCAGGCTCTGCATGAGCTAAATTTAGAAACCCAAACCGAGAAGGTGAATGGTGCTCACCTTCCCGGCAGCAGGCCCCATTGCCTCTGTATGTCCCCTAGCCGGGGACCTGCTGTACCCACCTCCTCCTGCCCTGCCCCTCCCCCACCTCATGCTGGTGTGGGGAACTCTGGGCAGCTGCCCCCGCCTCAGAGTCAGTGGGCAGCCTCCCTTTCTAAGGCTGCCTTCCTATAGGAGGGTGCTCAGACCCAGCCCTGCCTCCCAGCCCCAGGGCAGGAGGACCCCAGGGAGCCCCCAGACAGTGATGGACACAGCCCCAGACAGGACCGGGCATGGGGCCCTCTCCTCGCCCCCGCCCCTCGTGTCACTGGCCGCTGCCAATCTTGCCCTGCAGGATGCCACCCCCACCATCTGGGGGCGGTGACGTGGCCAGCGTGACGTGGCCAGGCTCCTGAGAGCTGTCTGCTCATGGCAGAGGGAGATGTGTTTCTGGGAGCCGGGCCAGAGCCCCAGGAGACAGGTGGAAAGGAGGGGCCCCATCCCTGGGGGTCAGGGATGAGGTGCAGGTCGGGGTGAGCCCCATGGGTGTGCGTGAGGGAGCCGATATCCATAGGGCTGGTACCCCACAGGGGTGAAATCTTCACATGTTGGCCCCAGACCTTGTTGCCAAGCCTGGGCTCCCATCTACTCCTGTCCTCCGGGCTGGTTCTGGGGAGGCAGGGAGGGTGCAGCCATGTCTTCTGGGAGTGACCCTGGCGCTGTCTCCACAGGGCAAACGCTACAAGAACTCCTTGGAGACCGTGGGCACGCCAGACTCAGGGCGTGGGCGCAGTGAAAAGAAGGCCATCAAGTAGGTGCCAGGCTTCAAGTTTGGGGTGGGGACACGCAAGCCGCCCAAGTGGGAGGAGCCCCTTGGCCGCACACATATTCAGGTTCCCCCTTACTCTCAGCACCTCAGGGGGCCTCCAGGGCTCCACCTTTTCTGCCAGTGCCCTCCAGATCCTCACGACGTTCCGGGACCCCCAGTCCCCTTTTCCGGCTGCTCTCACTCCCAGCACTGTCTTTCTCCACCCTGGTCGCTGACTCCTCCATCCAACCCGCATATCACACACACTGTTTCCAGCCCCTGGGCTGGGGAGCCGCTCTCCAGGGGGCTCAAGCTCTTTTTCTCAGACCCCACCAATGTTCTGAGGGTGACCTGGAAGGGGGGGCAGACCCCCGTGCAGAGCTACTCAGAGGATGGGGAGCGATGGGGAGAGACTCTTCCCTCGCCATCACTTCTGGTCCCCCTTGCGGTCCCCTCTGCGGGTCTTGCTGCCTCTGACTTGCCTGGGTTCCCTTGTTTTGCTCTGAGCGCCCTCTTCAGGTAGGCAGGTCTGCTTTCCACTGCAGACCACCTTGGCCAGCCGGTTGCTGTGGGTTGCTGGGAGACACCAGGGCAAGCCCCCCTGCCCCACCGGGTTGGGGGCTCTGGGAAGTGGGGGCTCTGTGCCCTCTACCCAGTGGCCCCGGCCCGTTCCTCTCTGCTGGGCATAGGCCTTCGCTGGAGGCTGTCAGGCCGAGGTAGGGCTGGGTGTCCCTCCAATTCAGCCTGCCAGGGCTGAACCTGCCAGCCAGGGTGCCCTGCCCAAGCGGAGCCTCCCCGGGCCATCCCTCCCTTCAATTCGGGGCCCCAACGCCCCTGCCCACCTCCCCACCCCTCCCACTGTCTAGTCCCCCTTACCCCTCTCCTTGTGTATCTTTCTCCCTTTCTCTCTTCCTCCTTCCCTTCTTCCTCTCCCTGCTCCTGAGGGCTGCCTCCCTGCCCCTCCTGGCCCCCTCCTCTTTTTTCATCTCTGGCTCTGACCCTGTTTGGGGCCTTCACAGAAGCTGCGGGTGTGTGTCTGGCAGGGGGCGGGTAAGTGGAGGGGTGGGCCAGGCCGAGGCCGGGGGCGAGGAGGAGGCTCGGAAGGAGGCCACCGGGAGCCTTTGAAGCTGGGTTTGATTGCGCACTCTCCAGTCTTCAAAGCGGAGAGCTGACAGGTCTCAGGGGCCGTCGCAGAGCCCGGGCTCCAGGCTTTCTGAAGGCAGGAGGAACCACGTGGGGGGAGCACGGGGCCGGCTCAGCCCAGCGCCCGGGCCGCCTCCAGGCCAGGCCTCTAACTGAGTTTGTAGCCATGGTGTGGGCCAGATGACCATAACCTTCCTGGAAAGGGGTGTGCGTGTCCTGGATGGTCCTGGAAAGGGCCACGAGAGGAGGCGGGATTCCAGCAAGAGGAGAGGGCGGACAGGAGAGGGGGCAGCGGGCTCTGCAGGCTGCAACCGCGCCCCTGAGGGCTCTCTGAGACAACGTGGGGCGACAGCGGGCCGTGCCCCACCTCCCTGCTGAGCCTCTCCCCCCACCAACCCTGCTGAGCTGCAGACCCTCTGCCCCAGGGCAAGGAAGCCACCATTCCCATCTACAGCCCCCAGGGTCCTAGGCCTTCGCCTCCTGCCGGGGCTGAAGCCAGCGGAGTGGCAGGAAGCAGGGCTTTGCCCCTGCACAGTCACCCCATGGCCTTAGGACCTCCTCCAAAGGGATCATCTTGTCAAGGATTCTGGGAAGCTGCGTTCTTCAGCAGGGCTTCCCAAACTATGTTCCTCGGAGTACTCATGCCCCACAAACGATTAATAGTTATTCTGTGACCAACTAAGTTTGGGAAACACTGCACACCATATCGCCCTCTGGAGATACTGGTATTCATTGACACATTAAAGGCTCTGATAAGTCCTGCAGTCAAGGAACCAGTGTTTCACAAACTTATTTAATTAAAGATCCTTTTTCCCAGTACCACAGCAGACAACCTGAGGGACCTTGTAGCTCCTTGGAACACAGGGTGGGAGACCAGCCTAGCAGTGATCACCCTGGTGGATCTTTCTCTCCAGGACCTAGGGTGGATAGCCCTCAATTTTGGAGACCAGGATGGGGTAAGGGGAGGGCGGCCTTCCAGTTGCTCCGTCTCTCTGTTACATGGGGGGAGGGGGACCAAAGGATATCTCTGGTAAGAATAGGGTCTTCTGTTGAGGGAGCCTCCCCAGGGAGGGGCCTCCTTCCTGCCCCCAGCCTCCACTGCCCCTGTAAGCTGGCTCAGGGCTTCGGCTTTTGAACCCTGTGCACAGAGTCTCCTGGGAGACATGTCCAAGGGGCTTCTGGACAGACAGAGACTCTGTCCACACCAGGGAGGCCCAAGGAGGCCATGCCCACCGTCGGGCCAGGGCTACCATCTCCTCTGGGCCCAGCTTCTCTCTTTCTCTCCTTTGTTCCTGAGTCTGAGGTTGAAAACCAAGGTCAAGGGCACACTCTTAAGGGGAGAGAAGCAGGTGCTCCAAGAACATGTTCGTTCAATGGTCAGGGGGCGTGCCTCCCTCACAGTGCCCTTCCCCCAATAGGGCCCTCATCTTGGCCTTGAGCAGTGGCACAGCCTCAGCACATGCCGGCCCCATCCTAAACACTCCTCCTTGGAGCCCCTTTTCCTTAGCTGCATTCCTGAGGGCTCAGGCATGGCTCCCTTCCAGAATGTTCCTTTGGCCTTGGAGCTGCCTCTCCTTTCCCTGTGCTCTCAGGTCTCCTCCTGGGGGTCCCAGGAGCCTGACAAGCTGGTGGAGCCCCTTGCCCTCAGCTCCCGGGCTTTCCAGGCCATGCCTTCTGGGGGCCGAGGCTTCTGCCACCTGCCCCCCATGGAAGTCCCCACATTCTCGGTGCTTCTGGCGTATCTGCTTCTTCGGTGGGACATGTCACAGAGCAGGAGGGGATGGGGAGACTGGGGGAGACTCCCCCAGCAGCTCCACCTTGGAAAGGGAGACGGGCACAGCAAGAGGCTGCCCCAGCCAGCAGGCCAGAGGAATGCCGAGGGCCCGAGACTGAGGCTGCCCAGCATCCCCCCAAGGGAAGGGCAGGCCTGTGCCTCCACGAGGCCCCAGAACAGAGAACCCGAAGGGCCCCTGGTGACCCTGGTCACACTTTCAGCAAGGGCGGAGGCCTGGAGACGCTTCCCCTTTCTGGGGGTGACCCAACCACCACGTTTACAATGAGTGGAGATGGTGTCCAGTCCAGCTGAGATCCCGCTAATCTCATGGGAAGGCTGCATCCCAGCTCTCCTGAAGTGGGGACAGCAGAGGAGGCCGGGGGACCTCAGGCCAAAGGGAGGAGGAGAAAGGCAAGCAGGGAGCCAGGCCTGCCCTAGGAGCGGCTCAGCGGAGGTGATGAAAGAGGGGAGAACCTAAGATCTTCCAGAACTGGGGTCTCCACCTCACCGTGAGAGATCAGATGGCTAGCGGTGACAGCCAACCTTCTGGTGTGACAGGCAGGGACACTGAGGCCAGGAGAGGTGGAGCCCAGCAAGCGGGCAGCAGGGTCTGACCCACCTTTCAGCTCTTTCCAGCCAGAAACCAACCCCCTCTCCTCCTCCCACTCCCCACGCCATCTCACCCCCGGCCTGGTCCCAGCCCTCTCTCCCCTCCTCTCTCACCATCTTTCTCTCTCCCACCAGCTTCCTGGGTGCGAGGCTCCCGTCTGCCCGCCTGTGGCTCGCCTCCTCTCTGCCCGGCTTCTCCGAGCCCTCGAGTGTGTGCACGTGGGTGTGCGTGTGCGTGTGCTGGGCCCCCGCTGCCCTGCCACCCGCCTCTCTTCCTCCCGCAGGAGCCGACCCGGCCGGCCCTGCTCTCCGTGTGCCCGGCACCCCCCCGGGCCCGGTCTCCTCTGCCCCCTCAGGACTTGAAGTTCTTGTTTCTTCTTGTATCTTCCTGTTTTCTCCCCTCTCTCTCTGCCCCTCCAGCGATCTAGACAGAGACTTTTGGAATAACAATGAGAGCACAGTGCAGCAGAAATGGAGCTCCTACCCTCCCAAGGAATTTATTCTAAACATTTCACCCTACGCCCCTTATGGCGACCCACGACTGTCCCTCAAGTGAGTGACTTTACCTGGTTTGATCATATGTATTGAGTATCTGCGCACGCCCTCCACCCCCTTCCCGGCCCCTCACTTCTCCTCCTGCTCCTCTCCCCCCACGTCCCCACCCACGCACCCCATGGGCAGGCTGACCATGGAGACGAGCAACCCCTCCTGCCCCACCCTGGCCTGCCTGCCCCTCTCCTGTCCCCTCCCCCAGGGCCAGCCACGCAGGAGAGCCCCCTCCGCAGCCACACCCGGCCCCCCCCAGCTGGTCCCACCCCCCTCTGTGCAGTCAGGATGGGGTTGCCCGTTTTTTGGTCCCTCCCTCCGGTGTGGCTCGCTTTTTCCTCCCTGCTGTGCGCTGCTGCCCTGGCTGCTCGGTGGTGGTGGTCGGTGGTCGGTGGTCGTGGAGGTGGTGGCGGTGATGGCGGTGATAGTGGTGGTGAACTCTGACTAACACGGCTTTCTCTCTCTCCCTGCCTGGGGGCCTCCTGGCCTGGACAGCCCGCTCTTCCTCCGTCGCTAACCCTTCGTTGTCCTGTGGGATAGAGTTGGAGGTGGCTGCCCTCCCCCAACCCCCGCCGCCCCTGCCCTAGGCGGTGGGGAGGGGCGCCCCCTCCGTTGTTGTGGTGCGTTGTTCTCCGACCCCCGAGCCCGCCCGGTCCCCCTCTCTCCTCTCTGCAGGCTCCGCTGTTAACCCATTTGCCGTGCTGATGTCTCTCTCTCTCTCTCTGTCTGTCTCTTGTCCGTCTGTCTCTCTCCTCCTCCTCTCTCTCTGTCTCTTTCTTCCTTTTATCTGTTATTGTTTTTCCTCCTCTTCCACCCCCCCACCCCCACGTGTGGCCTGCCCTCTCTCCCCCACCGCCACCCCCGGTGCCCCTCTGGCCCGGCTGCCTCGTGCCTGCCTCCAGTGGCACCCTCCTGTCGGGCGCCAAAGTGGCCGCCGCAGCGGGGCTGGCGGTGGAGCGGGAAGGCCGGCTGGGGGAGAAGCCGGCGCCGGTGCCGCCACCTGGAGAGGACGCCTTGAGAAGCGGCGGGGCTGCCCCCAGCGAGCCGGGCAGCGGTGGCAAGGCGGGGAGAGGCCGCTGGCGGACGGTGCAGAGCCACCTGGCCGCAGGGAAGCTCAACTTGTCCAAGTGAGTGATGGCCCCATGGCCACCGGAGCCATGAGCTCAGGCCTGCCCCCACCAGGGTGGACAGCGGGACCCCTGGCATGCCCGCTGCTGCCCCCAGAGGTGCCGTCCTCGGCCCCTGGCTCATTCCATCCCTTCACGAGACTCCCATCGTCCTTGCCATCGGACACGACTAACAGCCATGCAGTGTCGCACCTCAGCCTCCGGCTGCTGCCCCCATCAGTCTCTTTCTTTGCCAGTGACCAGGTCATTCCATTTTCTGCCACCAGGGCAGCTTCATTTCAGTCCTTGGGTCATCCCATCCTCTTTGATTGGCCGTCCCATCTCAGCCGTGAGGTCATCCCTCCGTGGGCAGCAGACCTGTGGTTGTTCAGCCATCAGACCACCCCATCCTTGGGGAGCCGGCCCACTCAGCCTGTGTTTTATGCCACTCATCGGACACTGGGCCTTACCTCTTACAGCCAGCAGATGGCTCTAGACCCAGAGGTTGAGCCATTCCATATTTGACCATCAGGTGACTCCATTGGTGTGTCCAGTCTTGCTTGCACCATAACACCATCTGTTATGCAGGCCCACCATGAGCAGCCGGGCTGTCCCCACTGATTCATCCTCATCCCAGCCATCCCCATTGGCTGTCCCAGTCTTGGTCAGCGAGCTATCCCACTGTCAGCTGTTGGGATTATGTGTTCTTGGCGGTTGGGTTGTTGAGCCCCAGCTAGCTTCTCTTCTCTGACTAGGGTGGTCTGGACATCAGACAGGACTGTTTCCTTTTTAATAGCTATCTGAGCTTGCCAGACAGACAGTCGGTCCCTCTCTTGAGCCATGGATGTAGGGTTAAGCCCCTAATCTCGGCAGATAGTATGTTTCCCACTCCCCACCCCTACCCCTGGCATGGGGCAGCCTTTCTCATCTTGGCTTTTAGAACCTTTTAGAACCTTCCATTTCCCCACAGCTGAGCTCTTCCAGGCTCTAAATCCTTTGAACTATGACCATTCTCACCCATTGGGACGTAGGTTCCATTTTCAGCTTTTAGAACTGCCTCATTCCCAGCTAGTGGGGCGGCCTCTCACTTAGAAGGCTGACAGCCCTGACCCCTTCTTAGCTGTTGGGCTGTCCCCTTGTCTCAACTCAGGGCACTCCTGGCTTTTCTCAGATGGCCCCTGGTTCTCACCATTGGGACCACTGAGGGCCACTGCGCTGACACCTCATTGCCTGTTGGCCTAAGGGAACACAGGCCAGTTTCTTCCTTGACATCAGGCCTCAGGAGGGACCCAGAGGGAAGCCCCATACCCCATCAGAGAGCCAGGCCCAGCGCCCCACCTGCCCCCAGCTGCTCCGGCCACAGACTCCAGGCTGGCTGAGGCCTCCATGCCATCCACTGGCTCCAGGCCTGGAGGAACCAATTTTAGTTTCCTGTGACTGAGAGGTTGTAAATTGGACTAATTTGGGATGTGATAGGAAACCAAAATGAGGTCAGCAAAGAGGAGGCGGCCCCACAAGTGCTGTCCTCCTCCTGCCTCTCCTGCCCTCCGGGAGCTGTGGGCCTAGCTGGCCGGCCAGGCCTAAACCTGCGGCTGGTGGTAGCCCTGATTCCAAGCCCGAGCCCGGCAAGGCTGCTGCCCCCTCTGAGACCCCAGTGAAAGCCACGTTTTGCTTTTCTTTCTCTCTCTCTTTCTTTCTCTTATTCTCTCTTTACTATTCTCTGACTTTCTTTGGCTCTCTCTCCTCTCTTTCTTTCTCTCTCTCAGCCCACAGGGGCAGCTAACTGTTGTCCTTTGGTTCCCAGGGTAGGCTCAGGGGGTGAGCAGAGCTGAGGTCTGGCTGCAGTGGTGAAAGCGGCTCCAAGGGCCCTGGGACGCCTCCCCGGGTACGGGGCTGCCCTGTAGCCCTAGATCAGGAATGGGCAAGCTTTCTCTTTAAAGGGCCAGTTGAGAAGTATTTAGGCTTTATAAGTCACATAGCCTCTTTTACAACCAGTCAACCCTGCTGTTGTAGTCCCAAAGCAGCCATAGACAGGATGTAAATGAATGACTGTGTGGCTGCGTTCCAATAAAACTTTATTGACAAAAGCAAGTGGCAGGCCGGATTTGGCCCACAGGCTATAGTTTGCCCACGCCTGCCCTAGGCCACGGGATTGGGAGATGCAGGGGAGGGGCAGAGGAGGAAGAGGCTGCGACTTCCGAGGCTCTGGCCCTGCCTGGACTGAAATCTCTGGCCAGGGGATAAAGCAGGCAGGTTGTCTGGGGGAGGCCAGGAGTCTCTACTCCTTCTGCCTCCATCTCCTGACACGTTTGCAACTACCACTGGCATGAGGAGACTGAGTGATGCCACACATCCCTGGGCCCAACCTTATTAGGTCCTCGTGGCAACCCCCCAATGGAGGCAGCTCAGGGGTTATTCTCTTACCCCCATTTTACAGATGAAGAAACCAAGAGGTGGCCTCCCTTTTCCGAAGTCCCAGTTAGGAAGCAGCAGAGACGAGCTTTGAACCTGGGTCCCTCTGACCTCACACCACCTCTGTTCAGCCACATCCTTTTTCCTCTCTGTCCCTGCCCCCATTCCCAGCACTTTTCAGAGATGCTGGCGGACCCATGAGGCAGGTGCCCCCTTGCAAATGCATAGAGGAGAGGACAGTCGCCCTGTTTTCCATCAGAATTGTGGCAAAGAGGCCACAAGTGGCTACAGGAGCTCCCACCTCATCTGCTCCTTTCCTGGGTCCTCTCCTCAGACTGGGAGTCGTTCCCAAGATACCAGGAAAAGACACTGAACCTCAGAAACAGGGAAATCTGGGAGGAGGGCAAAGATCTGCCCCAGAGCCCGAATCCTAAGGCAGCCCTGGCCGCAGGGCCGAGGTCTGGGAGCCCGAGGACCCTCCTTGGACAAAATGTAGGAAGTGCTGACTTCCCCCGACTCACCAAGCATTACTAGGCCAGCTATGCCCTGGGCTGGATTTCCTCGTGTCTCCAAAGGCTAGTAGTACTTAGAACACAGAGGCAGCCTTTGTTGGGGTCCCCCGGTGAGACAGCGGGAGGAGGTGGCAGCAGGTCCCTCCACCCCCTCCCATCCCAACACGACAGGCAGCCGCAGGGCCCTGGGACCGCCTTCACCACGCAGCCTCCACAGCTCCTGAGGCCCACTCAGAGCAGCAGAGAGGTCGGCTCAGACAGCAGGTATTCGGGCCTAGGCTGAGCCCAGGCCAGAGGGTGGGCTGGGCAGGGCCGACCTGGGGGCCTCAGGGTGGGCGCAGGGCTTTGCGGCCTCCCGGGTGAGGTGATGGCAGCGACGGCAGCGGCGACATCTCCCATGGAGGCCTGGCGAGGTTCAGCAGAGCGCGCCCTCCACGGGGGCCTCCTAGTCCTGGCCCCGGGCTTCCTGCTCCTCCACTGTGATCCCTTCACCTGCTTCTCCTTTCTCTCCTCTCCTCCACCCGCCCCAAGTTTCGAGGACTCCACCCTGTCCACGGCCACTACCCTTGAGTCTATCCCCAGCTCCACGGGAGAGCCGAAATGCCAGCGACCCCGCACCCTGATGCGGCAACAGAGCCTGCAGCAGCCGCTGAGCCAACACCAGCGGGGCCGGCAGCCCAGCCAGCCCACCACCAGCCAGAGCCTGGGCCAGCTGCAGGCCCACACGGGCTCGGTGCCTGGCGCCAACTCCCGGGCCTATGGCCGGGGCCAGGCTCGGCAGGGCGCCTCGGCCGGCTCCAAGTACCGGGCGGCCGGGGGCCGCAGCCGCTCCAACCCGGGCAGCTGGGACCACGTGGTGGGGCAGATTCGAAACCGAGGCTTGGACATGAAATCCTTCCTGTAAGTCCCCCCCCTGGAGCGGCCCAGCCCCCCACCTCCCCGACCCAGCCTCTTTCCCCCACATCTCCTTGAGAGCAGCTGTCCTGCTCATGGTCCTTCATCTCCACGGCAGGGTGCCTAGCAGACTTGGCCGCCCCCCATCCCCAGCCTCTTGTGGCTCGTGGCTTGTGCCTAAAGCCCCCCAGGGAAGGCTTCGTATCTGAGCCACCCCTCTGAGGACCCCAACCCCCCTTGGTACCTTTGGGGCTCAGACAAGGTCCCCCCTAAAAGTCAGTGGAGACACTGGAGGTTGCTGCTGCGGTGCCCAGATCTGTCTGTTCTTTCCGGCTAGTCCCAGGCTGCTCCTGGCCACCCTGCCAGCCTCGCCCTCTGCTCCCTGTGCTCCTGTGACCTCTCTCCTCCCCTGCTCCTGTCCAAACCTGGTCTCCTTTTGCTCCATCTCCCAGGCCCTTCCTCCTCCTCTCCAGTTCACTTCTCTGTAACCCGACTCTGCTCGCCTTCCTGCCCCCACTTCCTCCCTCCCTCTCACTTCCCCTGTCCCTGCCATCGGCCCTGTCCTCTGCCTCTCCGACCTTCCATAGCCACCTGTCCTCCAGCTCCCGCCCTGGCTCCCGTCACGACCCATCCCCAGAGGACAAAACGTCGGATGTTCCCCCAAAGCTTTAGAAAATGTCGTTTCCAAGTCAGAGCCTTCTTTCTCGGGTACAGGTCTGAGAAATAACAACACGCCATCGATGTCTAACCTCAGCCATTCCCCCCCTCCCCGGCTGTGTGTCCCCACCCCTTGTTGATAGGGGCCCCACCCAGGGTGCCCTCTCCCTGGCATCCCTCTGGCCCTCTGCACTCACTCTCAGAGCCCAGGGCAGGCCTGGGCTTTGGTCCCTGACATCTCCCACCTCCTCCGGCCTAACATGACCTTCCTTCCAGGCTCTGGGGATTATTCCTCTCGCCCAGGTCTTCCCTGGGAGCACTTTTCACGGAGCAGGAGACCAGCACACTAAGCCTGGGAGAGGAGACAGGGAGGGGGAAGGGGAAGGCCAAGGTCAAGGCCCAGCTCATTGGCAAGATACAAGGATTCTACAGGCATGCAAGTCCCTCGGAGCATCCTGCCTCTCCTCTGGCTGAGACCCCAGCCCGAGCTTCCAGGGTGGACAGGAGTGCTGCCCCTGGGCAAGGCACTCTGACAGCTTCCCACACCCGTGCAAGTGGGCTGTGGCCCTGGCCCAGCAGGACATGCCACCTGTGACTCTACTTGGCAAATCGGGCAGTGCATTCTGGGCTCTCCCCCACCCAGGGACCCTCATGGATCCACCTGGATGCCTGCATGAGACAAGATGCCCACCAGAGCCTTCTGACTTCCAAGTGGTGGTTTGTTTTGGGACAGATTCCATGGCACTGGTGTGGATTCAGAGAGTGGAAGGAAGTGGTTCTGCTGTGGCTTGAACAGAACTGAGGACCAGCCGGGCCCCTGCTCCCCTCTGTTCCTCCTGACCTCCGGCTGCTCTTTGCACAGCCATCACCCTGCCTCCTGTTCTAGCTGCCGTCACACTGGCACAGGGGCCGTCCCCACACTCTGGGAAGAAAGGAGCCAGCTTCGTGAAAGCCCCTGTGCACCAACTCTTCTCTGCCCACCGCCTCCCTCGTCAGCCAGGATTGGATGAGCGGTGGTCCCTTGCCAGTGCCTTTGCCAGCATCCTTTGTCCACGCTGCTTCTGCCCACTTTGGTGCCCCTCACTTGCCAGCCACCTCCAGAGCTCACCCTACCCACTACCTCCTCCGCCTGTAGCTCCGCACCGCAGGGGTCGGCAAACTTTTTCTGTAAAGGGCCAGATTATAAATATTTTAGGCTCTGCAGGACACATGTGGTCTCGATCGCATTTAAAAATGTACAAACCATTCTTAGCTTGTGGGCTGTGCAAAAACAGGCCACCAGCTGTAGTTTCCCGACCCCTGACCCCCGCCTTCGGTTTAGCTGGCATGCTTCTGAGGCCCTTCTCTTGCCCCAAAAGCTGGTGGCCCAGGTAGAGAGTCAAGGTGGGGGGGGGAGGCTAGACAGCCCCCCCCCCCCAAGATCCCACCCCGTCTTGCCGGGAGGGAGGCTTTGCTCCTGCTGAAAGGGTGTCACCCCCCGACACCACCAGCTTCACCCCAAATCTCCCCCTCTTGCCGTTGTGGCCTGCCATGCCAGAGAGAATGACAAATTGGGAAATTATGCAGAGGAGCCCTTTGTTTTTAAGAAGAACCAAAGGAATATCTGAAAAATGCATTAACCGGGAAAAACATGTTGTTTTCGCTGGGTTCGCCTTCCCCCAGCTCAACCAGCTCCCAGGCAGCCAAATGGAATTTTACCAACTCGACGGCAGCACCGGTGGGCAGAGAACAAAGAAAATGTGGATTTGTCCTGAGCGAAGTGGGGAGTTTTCCCCCAAAAGTTAGATGCCAGTGCAAGCGTCAGCCTGGAGTGACTGCGCCCGGGACAAAGATACAAAGAGAAGACAGTGCGGCCACTTAGCTTTCTCCCCTCCCTCAGACCCCACTGCCCTCTCCCATTTTCTAAGACCCCTGTGTCCCCACTGCTCCCCTCAGACGCCATTTCTCACCTGCTAGAGTTCCTTTTTTTCTTTCTTTTTTCTTTTTTGCTGAGGAAGATTATCCCTGTGCTAACATCTGTGCCAGTCTTCTCTATTTTGTATGTGGGTCGCTGCCACAGCATGGCTTGATGAGAGGTGTGTAGGTCCATGCCTGGGATCCGAACCTGTGTACCCCAGGCCACTGAAGCAGAGCATGTGAGCTTAACCACTACACCACCAAGCTGGCCCCTAAAGGTCCTTTTTTGACAACCTCTTTGGGAAATAGCCATAGCTAGCTGTTCCTCTCTAAACTTTGCCCTCCTGGGTGATGGTTTGAAGTTGTAGACTTCTGGAACATTCCGTTAGGCTTACCATCTTTCCCTTGGCCCTTCTTGAGTCATGCCTTCATGCCTGCCCCATCCAAGAATCCCTGTCCCTTTGTTTGGATGAGAGAACCAACGCTGGATGAGCTCCACGAAACATCCAGAAAATGCCCACAAACTCAGGTGGTTTTGAGGGGTAGCAGGTCACTTTTCATCCCTGGAAAATGCAGTTGTCCAGCGGTTCTCTGAGAAGGCTCCATTCTAAAGATGTCACAGCTGGACCTCCGGCCCCACACTGCTGCCCACACGTCAGCTCCGAGGGGTTCTCGCCTTCTCCTTGTCTGCCTCGACTGCCCAGCCTCCTCCACACTGTCCTCGCTGTGCACACAGGCTCCCTCGAGTCCTGCCGGGACTTCTCCAGACCTTGCCAAGTTTCTGCACTTTCTCTCTCTCCACCTTTGTTTTTTGGTGTCTTCTGGACGACTTCCCCAAGGAAAGGCCCCTGGACTGGACCCACAAACCTTGGTGGTGGTTCCCTGGGTGTCTGGGAAGGGGGACACAGGAGAAGGCCCACGATGGCCACATGCCGTGTGCCTAAAGGGACTTCCATTCTTCTCTGAAGGGCTGTGAGGCCAGGGACTGGGGGAGGGAGCTCCTAAGACCCCTCCTGGCATCAAGGACATCTGGCTGACCATGACCGAGACATGTCTTTACGAGGGGCTTCCAGAAGCCTGGGCGCGGTGCCCACTGGATTTCCAAACTTTCCAAGAACCTCCCAAACCTACCTGCACAGTCGCAAGATGGTGACAGAGCCCGACCCTCTTCTCCCAGGGGCCCGGATGGTGGGAAGGGAGATGAATTAGCTTTAGAAATCGGCCGTGTCCCAGGGCCTGTGTTCCGCTCTCCCCCCCAGCCTTCCCCGTGTGTCTCCTCGGAACGGTCCCATCCACATGCCATCTCAGCAGGCCTCTGCCCAGCCCTGGCCCGTTTCTCTCCAGAGAATCTTGCTCTGGCCCCAGGCGAGCTGGACCTCAGGCCGTGGACGCCTCCCCTCCATCCCCTCCCTCCCCGCCTCCACCCTGCTCTGCTCTCCAACTGTTGACAGTGCTGAAGTTTGTTTTCTCTCCTGCAGGGCCAGTTTCTTACGCTTGTTTCTTCTCTCTCTTTGTCTCTGTCTCTCTCTCCTTCCCCTCCCTGCCCCCGCCTATGGGGCCTCCTCGTGTCACCCCGGCTGGTGGGCTGCCCCCACCCCGGGCAGGGAAGGCCGGATGGTGGTGCTATCCTTGGTCTTAGGGCTTTCGGAACAGGATGACTTTGCCAATATCCCTGACCTGCAAAACCCAGGAACCCAGCAGAACCAGAACGCTCAGGGGGACAAGAGGTACGAGCACAGGCGAGGGCCTGCGGCGGCGGCAACGGCAGAAAAGGAGGCGCGGAGGGGCCACCTGCCTCCACTGGCCCGGCTGCTGGACGAGGTGGCGGCGCCTTCAGCGGATGCTGAGCGGGAGGACAGCCCCTCCCCAGCCGGTGCCCTCACACACGCCACCCCGGTGGTGTCCCCCGGGTCTGAGGCCATGCGGCCGTCCTGGGACCATTCTGGATCAAGCCTGCTCCCGGGCACGCTTGCCCTCGCCCGGAGCAAGCCAGCCTGTCTGCCCCATCTTCCTGCTTGGCCCCCCTCTGCTGCCCCCTCATCCTTCATCTCTGCCCCACCCCCGACCCGGAAATCCCAGTTTCTCTGGTGGTTGGTGGGTGGGGGGGATGTTAGGGAAGGGGCGCCAGCCTAGTCTCCCTCATCCCCGCCACCGCAACCTCCCTCGTGCCTGGAACACCCGCTGCAAGGGGGTGACTGGGCTGCTGGCTGATGGAAGAGCCCCGTGGGGGGAGGGTCTGGGCCATGGGAGAGGCCCGGTGACCAGAAAGAACCAGAAAAGCAGCCCTGAGCTTGAGACACCAGGAGGAGGGAACGGGGTAAGGAGCCGAGAGCAGCTGGGAGCTCTGCTGCTGGCTCTCAGGGCCCTGTGGCAACCAGGAGTAGCCCGTGTGGCCACCACACAGGCTGAGAGAGGGCTAGGCATATAGCGGTCCATAGCCTCGGCCACCAGGAACTCAGGGAAGCATCTCCTGATGCCCCCCCATCTCGAGGAGGGGGTGGAGCCCTCGGGAGGGGGACTGGGAAAGGTTGGAGGTCCTAGGGCTCTGGTGGCATCACATAGGTGGGGTGACCCTCGCCTGGCCGCCTCCTTGCTCCTGGCCTTGGGCCGGGTGGCCACACACCTGTGGTCGTGGGAGGATGGCTCATCATCTTGGTCAGGTCTGCTTCTCATCAGACAGGAGAGCATGTGGCCTAGCAGGCAGGATGCTGGCCTTCTAGCTCTGGTTCTGCCAGAGCCTCACTCTGCAACCTTGGGCAAGTCACAGGCTCTCTGGGCCTCTGCTTCCTGGGCTGTCAAATGAAGGCTTGAACAGGGTGACCTCTTCCAGCTGGGACATGCTAAGCTTCTCATAGGGGAACAGGCCCTCGGGCTGGGGCACTTGTTAGAGTCCCTGACTTTCCTGAAGAGGCCCTTAGGGGCAGGAGGGGACTGTCCCAGGCTGCTGCCAGGGGCCTGTGGGCTAGGGAGGGTTAGGCCAAGAATTAGCTGACTTGCCTGTCCCTCTGGTGGCTTCTGGAGACCAGCCTTCTCATTTTCTCCCCATCTCGAGTCCCCAGTTGCATGTCCCCAGGCATAGCTGGAAGTCCCCAGAGAGTGGGAGGGGAGAGCTTCACTCAGTGGCACAGATGGTGTCACACCCTGAGCCCGAGTCCTAGGGTGCGGGAGGAACAGAGCCCGCCCCCTCCAACACACCTGGCGCTACAGGAGTCCCGGCTTCCTGGGTTGGGGCCTCAGAGCTGGGCTGCAGGCAGGCCTGAGGGCCACGGGGAGAGGGCCGGGGGGCCAGAGGCGAGAGGCTGCAGGAGGGGGGCCGGAGCCCTCCAAAAGCCTGCTAAGAACCCGAGCCCTTGACGGGAGAGGTGTGAAGCGTGAGGGAACACATGCAGGCTGGAAACGAGATTTCTCATCACCCATGTGTTAATTAACTGGCTCCATTTTCACCCACAGCCTATATTTACCTCCTTGCCACTCAGGTCTCACTCCATATTTTAACACACCCATCCCTTCTGATCATTACATCAGTTGTCCCTGGCCTTCCTGGGAAAGAGGGGTGTGGAGGGGGAGGCCACCGGCCCTGGCCCCCACCTGCCCTGACTTTCCGAGTGGACCCGTGCCATTCCCACCTGGTCATACCCACCCCATCCTGGAAACTCATTTCTCATGGCCCCTGGGGTGACTGGCCGTTGCGAGGGTGTCCGGAATCCAGCGCCTCCTCCCCAGCACTCTCCCCATCCCAAGCTTGGCGTTGGTACCACCCACCAGGCCACGGGCACCTTAGGGCTCCAGCCCTCTGGGCTTCTGGCTCCTTGGACCTTGGAATAGTGGGCCTGGGCCGGCTGCCTCTTCCTCTTCAGCTTCTGCCTCCAGACTCAGGGTCTGCCCTTCTGCCCCAGTCCCCCTTTCTCCACCCAGCTGATCCCTCTGCCAGATGTCTCCAGAGTAAGGGGTGGGTGGCTGTTGTTGGGGAAGATGCTGAGCCCCTGAGGTCTGTTAGCAGCAGGCTCCTGGGAGACAGGAGGGCCCCAGGAGGCAGAGCAGCCGCTCTAAGTCCCAGGGGAGGTCGGGCTGCGTCTAGCAAACAACACGGAGATGGGAAGGTGTGTCCCTGCCCCCCACTGGCAGGATTCTTGGTGGCCCTGAAGACCCCCATCTGGGATCCACCAGTCCCTGGGCCTCAGCACAGTGGGCCCCAAGAACTTCAGAATGCTCCTGGGCCAGAGAGGGAGGGAAGGAGGCCAAGGCCGCCCCTGGGTCCCATGCCCAGCTGTGCCCATTCCGCCCTGCACCCATCCCCACCGCATGCTCTCAGCCATCCCTTCCACCATTGCTCCTTGGGATCCAAATGGTTTCCACCGTGGCCCCACCCCCACCCAAGTGGGGCGCTGGGCAGGGCGGGGACCTGGCCACCCCATCACTCTCCTTGCCCCGAAGCCACCATGTTTCTTCTGTCCTGGTGTGTGTCCCCTGCCTCCTCTCCGCCTCTCCCCTCGGCCGCTCGCTCCTCCTGTCCCCCTGTCCGCCCTGCAGCCTTCTTCACTCGTCTCCGACTAACCCTTCTTGGCCTCTCTCTCTCCCCCCTCCTTCCTCCCATCTGCTCCTCACAGGGATGTCCCCGGGCCAGCGACGGGCCCCTCCGCCTTTCCCTCTGCCTCTCTGTGCCCTTGTCTCTCTGTCTCTCTCTGTCCTGTGACCTCCGATAGCTTCCGTGGCGCTGACCATCTTTTCCCAGGCTGCTTTGCAGCTGTGCTGACGCTGTGGTGTGGCCAAAATAACTCCGACTTTCTCATACCTGCAGCAGTCAATCTCATGCTCTCTCCTCCTCTCCCACTCTATTTTTAACCTGACTTTACCTCTCCAGCTATTTCAGTCTCCTCTTCCTCCCCGTGCCTGCCTGCGTGAGCACGTGTCCACGTGCGTGTGTTCATGTGTGTGTATGCTCTGCCGTGTGTGTCCGTGTGTGTGTCCTGTATGTGCGTGCTCTGCTGTGGCCGCACCTCTGGGACAGACGCCCCTTGTGTCCCGGGCGGGGTGGGGCATTTCTGTGTCGTCCAGGCAAGCCCAGGTTCTCACAGCAGGTGCGTCATGCGTCCGATTCTGGAACCGCTCCCTGCTTTTTCTGTTTCAGTTTATCCCAATTCATGTGCACACCTGGGCATGCCTGGGTCCCCCCTGAATGTTTTCTCTGCGGATCTAAGTGTGTGCATTGCTGTATATGTGTCATCTCACTGCTCTGGTGACCTGCCTGGTTGCCCCTCCTATTCTCTCCCTATTGCTCTGAGTGTCAGGCTTGTGTGCACTCGTGTGTGTGTGTGTGTGTGTGCCTGTGTGTGCACGCCTTGCTGTTGGGCCCTGGTGTCTCCCCTCCAGGGCCCGGCATATTCCGTGCATGTCTGCCTGTGGTGGCCAACTGTGTGCTGGCGGCTGGTCCATACCGAGGCCATGGCTTGTGTCCAGCCTGTGTGTGTCTCAGTCTGTGGCTCTGGTTCTCAAAGCTGTTCTGTTGTAGCCTGTCTCAAGCCCCGTGCTGCCAGTCTCCCCGTCTCTTCCTAGCTGCCTGCCCCCACCTCTCCTCCTCATGGGATGTTCCAGCCTGGTCCCTGGGCAGCCTTTTAGTGCCCCCTTTCTGAGCCCCAGCTGGACGGAGGCTGGGCTCACAACCCAGCCACTGGGCCAGAGAGCCCCGCTTCCTGGGAACAGCCTGGAGTTGGGGTGCAGACAGGGCCTCACGTGGAACAGTCAGATCCGGGGCTCCTCAGTGGCGCCCCGTCTTCCTCTGACCCTGAGTGACAGCCTTATCACACGTGCAGTGGTCAGAGTGGGAGAAGGGTGGGCACTGGGGAGCAAGGAGAGGTAGACTTGCCGCATCCAGTGGGTGGCTATTTAAATCTAAATGAAGTCAAACCAAATTAAAACTTCAGTCCTCAGTCTCACTAGCCACATTTCAAATGCTCAGTAGCCACACGTGGCCAGTGCAGATATAGAACACTGATGTCATCGTAGAAAGTTCTACTGGACAGAGCTGTGTGGACAGTGGTCCTGAGCTCGCCTGGTCAGCCTCGTGTCTGACGGGCACGTCTGTTCTCGCTGAGCCTGAATAAACGAAGGTGGTGCCTTCAGGAGATGGGCGCTCTGGGTGTGTCTGCAGAGGGTAATGACGGGGAGAGGTGACCTGGACAGGCCACCTGGGGAGCTTCCCCTCCCGGGCTGGGGCCAGCAGGGGTGAGGGGGCTTCTGGGGAGGGAGGCATGCTCAGAGACCACCATGCAAGCAGTGACTGGAGCGAGGGGATTTTCTGGTCAATAGGAGGTGTGGGTGCACCCACAGGGACAGCCAAGCCATATCACTCTGGGGCAGAGCCGAGGGGGATGAGCCCTGAGCGCTGGTCTCAGGGGAAAACCAGGCTCCCCCGGACAAGAGCATAGCTCCTGCCGGCCCGCTGGAGGTGGCCGCTGCTTGGGTCTCAGAGAAGGTCCAGCCGCCACCCAGGCCCGTGGTGCCCAGCCCAGCGCACCTCCCCAGCCAAGCTCATTCGGACCCCCTGCCCCGCCCCCAGGTTGCCTACAGGAGGGAAGGTGGTGAACACAGCGCCAGTGCCGGGCCAGACGCCCCACGATGAGTCTGACCGCCGGACAGAGCCGCGCTCCTCCGTCTCCGACCTCGTCAACTCCCTCACCAGCGAGATGCTCATGGTGAGAGGGGCGGGGCTGGGAGGCGGGGGGAGGAGCGTGCGTGGAAATTGGTGACAGTGTTTGGCGAAGTTGGCTCAGGAAGGCGAACCAGCACGGTGACTGAGTGAGCGAGGCCTGGGTTCTTTTCCCAGCTCTTTCGCCAAAATAGCCTCTCTGTGCCTCAGTTTCCTCGTTTGTCAGGTGAGAATAAGAATGCCCATCCTCCTCCAGCCTCTTTCTCGGTGGTGCTGCGGCCTACGGAAACGTGCTCGTGGGAAGTATTTTTATGATCCTAGAAGGAAAGGCCAGTGGGCAGAGGACTTGGGACAGGAGGTGTCCCCTCCCTGAGTGGCGTGGGTCCCACCGAGTGGACGTCTGAGGAGGAGCTCCCAGGGGAGCGAGGCTCATATCCTCATCCCAGGGACCTCCCCCAACCCCCGTTCTGGGGAGCCACCTGAGGCCCAAAGAGAACAGGAGAGCAGGTTCCCCCCCTGGTCATGATCCCTTCTGTCCACGTGCCGCCCCACCAGGATCCCAGCCCCATGGTTCTGCGCGTTTTCACCCCGGGAGAGGTTGTGGCTTCACATGGCGCCCCCTGGTGGCAGCGGTGAGTCACGGCCATTAGCCCCGCTATGCTTTCCAAAGAGCCCCCGGAGGGGCGGGACCTGCAGGATGAGGACACTCTGATTGGGCAGCCGAGGTTTGCAGGCAGGAGTCAGGTAAAGGTTGGCAGCTCAGAAGCCCTAGGACGGCTTGGAGAGGACGTGAGGCCCGGAACCTGGCGCCTGCTGTGATCCTACTGGACGTGACCTGGTAGAGAGAGGGGACGCGGGCCTGGTGGGCTCTCAGGCCGTCGGCGGTCCTGACGTCATTCAGTTCATAGTTTCTCTTGCTCTGGCACCAGCGGCCGCCACCCTCCTGAGGCCCGCAGAGCACCAGACCTCATCCTTTGCCAGTTAGGGTTCCAGCCGGCTCTAACCATCCACCCCCACTGCCCTTTTCCAGCCCAGTGCCTCTCAAATTGTAATATGCACATGAATCACCAGGGGAATCTTGTTAAAAATGCAGATTCCCAGGCAGCGGGCCGGAGGTGGGGCCAAGAGTTTCCGTTTCTCTTGGATGTAGTTTGGAACACCAGATTTTCCCTGTTCCAGAGCTGGTCTCTCTTGGGCCTCCCCACCTCTCCCCCTTCTCCCCACCCCCCAGGCCTGGCCCTCCGCTGCCCTCCCGTCCGTCTTCCCCCGCCCATGTGGATGGACCCACCATCCTCTCGTCTGGACGGGCCATTGCCACAGCCCATCCTGCCTCCCTGAACGGCTTCTTAATTGGTTACAGCTTCCTGGTAGCCAGGTTCCCAGAAAGGACGGCCCTTTCCCAGCCAGCTTGCCTGCCCCTTGCTATCCCCAGGGAGGGGCCGACAGCCACAGGCACAGGAAGGAAGTGCAGGCCCCAGCGGATGCTCAGAGCGGGGCAGGCAGGGTCTAATTGTCCAGCCCTAGGCCAAAGCTAGGTCACTGGCATTAATAGCGATGACAAAGATGAGCAGGACAGAAGTAAACCGCTGTCTGAGCTCCCCTAGGCTGCCAGAAGCTGGGGGTCAGGAGACAGGAGGAGTCAGGCACCCACAGCTGGCCAGAAGAAGAGATCCAGAGGAGGGGGTCAGAGAGGAGGCCGGGCCACACCCCCATCTGAGTCACCCCACACTACCCTGCTGTGGGCTAGCTGGATGCTTTTTGATGCTAACTTCAGCTGGAGCAGGGGCTCAGGCGGCACCTCCCTGGGGGCCTAAGTGGGGGGGAATGGCCAGCCTGGTTGCCGTGGAGACAGCTCCTGGAGCTGCCCCGGCTGGTTAATTAGGGCTCAGAGCTGTGCTTCGGAAAGCCTGGGAGCAGGCACAAAGCTGCTGCCCCCTTTTGAGGTGAAGGCCACTTGGCCCAGCTTGGGCCTCCCACCCACCCCTACGTGACCACCTCGTTTGGGAACCAAGAGCCAAGTGACCAGAGGGACCTCAGGCGGGGCTGGGGCCACCAGGGACTCCACCTCAATTTTAGAAGGAATGGGGAGGGACACATGGCCTGCAGGCTCTGTGTGCTCAGGCACGCTCCAGGGTCTTGGTCCACAGCAACAGCAACAGCCTGGGGCCGGGCTGCAGAGGAGGACTGTGGAAGGGACATGGACCCCCCCCCCAACCAGGATCCCCACAAGATAGGTCTTGAGGTCCCGTTCTGCAGATGCGGAAACTGAGGTTCAAAGGGAGTGGGGCTGGTACAAGGAGGGAGAGGAAGGCCAGGGGAAAAGTGGATCTGGGGAGAGAAGCCACATGCACCGCGGGCCTGGGGTGGAGCATGCAGCTCCCTGGCTCTGCTCTGCCAGGGGTGGGGGCTGGAGGGACCTTCTCCCACTGTGAGGAAGAGCCAGGGAGGCAGCCAAGGCCCCTTCCACCTCCAAGCAGACCTGGGGTGCGGCGGGTGAAGCCCCAGACACCAGATCTGAGTGTGAGAGTGAGGGCAGCTGGTCAGGGGCTCAGGATGGCCAGGCTGGGCGCTGACTCGGGTTCACAGGCGACTTGCGACAATAATCTCCTAGTGCCCCAAAGCAAATTGGAACGTGGGAGTGCCCGCCTCGTCTGGATGTTGTAGGCAGTCAATGAGCGCAAAGCGCACAGTGCAGGGCATGACCAGGCAAGTGGTCGTTACTATTATTAGTGTGATTTGGATGTTTCTCCCCTGGGGCAAGTGAGGCCTCACTGGCTTGTAGGGGGAGTCTCAAAATGGCCCTGGAATGTGGGCCTGCTTTGGTGGAAAGAGTGGACTTTCCAATCAGAGAGGGTCACACTGCTGTGCAAACTTCGACGCGTGACTTAACCTCTCTGGGCCAGTCTCCTCAGCTAGAGAGTGGTGATAACTGCCCGGCTGTTGTCAGGATTCAGTAAGAAGGTGATATAAGAGTCTTCCACCGTGGCAGGCGCACACTATACGTATTCTTATAATCCATATTATTTAGCATTTCAGAGCCTGGGGGCACAGCGAAGCCTCCTGCAGGAGAAGGGGGGAGAGAAGCAGGTGCCAGTGGTTTCGTCTTAAATGTGGTAGCCTGGGTCGCACCCTGGCTACCTCGCATCCAATCACCTGAGGAGCTTTTAGAGACAAGGATGCCTGAGCCGCGTGGACCCCCTGGGTCTGGAGTTGGGGGGGGCAGGGTCTGGGGCGGGATCCAGGTGGCTAGGGGGCGGGCAGGAGTCCAAAACCTCCCCAAGTGTTCCCAGTGAGCAGCCACAGATGAGCACACTTGGCTGGGAGACCCTCCCCCCAATTACTTCCTACTTTTTCAAGGTCAGCCTGGGAATGGGCCACCCACGCCACCCCCCACGTGTCTGTCCGTTGCCGGTTGGCCCAAGCCTCCACCCCTGGGGGATGGGGACTGCAGGCAGGTGTGGCCCTCTCTGCCAGGGGTCCTCAGCCCTTGTGTGCAGCACTGTTATCCAAGGGTCCTTTAAGACAATTCTGCTGCCCAGCCCCCCACCCCATCAAATCAGGCTCCTGGGGACGGAGCCCAGGAATTCGTGTTTTTAGTGTCCCTGCCTTACACAAACAGACGTTGCTCCTGAAAACTCGCCTCTCTCATTTTGTAAATCACATCATCCTCAGAACCCCAGAGAGTCACTTTGCAAAGAAATATCGTGGTAAACTCTTTTGAGATGTGAGCGATCCCCCACATCTGTTTTGGAGTCCAGGTGTCTGCGTTGGTGTGTTTCACAGTGGGCCCCTCAGGGCCGTGGAAACCGGAGGAGGGAGCTCGGGGACCTGGGGCGCACCAGCACAGCCATGACCCGGGAGGCGAAGGCAGCCTGCGGTGGGGCTGGGGCTGGGGTGATGGCAGACCTGGGGCTGGGGAGCGGGATTCAGGAGACAGGGACTGTCCTGGCTCCTCTCTCCCTCCCTGTGTGACCCTGGTCCAGGCACGGCCCTCTGCCTGAGCATCCTCAGCCAGATGTGAACGTGGGACGGGCCACCACCAGCCCCTCACTGCGACCAGGGAGAGAGCACAGCTCTCAGCAGCTGGACTGGCTTTGGGCCCAGGGAGGCCTCCTAACTGAGGTGGGCTGTGGCGGGGGCTTTGGGGGAGCGGAATCCTCCCCAACCCTGCTGGCCTCGCCCCGCCCCCAGCTCTCCCCAGGCTCCGAGGAGGACGAGGCCCATGAGGGCTGCAGCCGAGAGAACCTGGGCCGGATCCAGTTCAGCGTCGGCTACAACTTCCAGGAGTCCACGCTCACCGTGAAGATCATGAAGGCCCAGGAGCTGCCCGCCAAGGACTTCAGCGGCACCAGCGACCCCTTTGTCAAGATCTACCTGCTGCCAGACAAGAAGCACAAGCTGGAGACCAAGGTGAAACGGAAGAACCTGAACCCGCACTGGAATGAGACCTTCCTCTTTGAAGGTGAGGCTGGGGCCCCCACCGCCACCCAGGGTCCCTCTTCCCCTCCCCACTCCCCAGCCGACAAGCACACTCACATGCATAGATGCACACGGGAGTGTGCTCTGTCTTGGCCCAGCTAACCTGATGCATTTTGTGTCTTGCTGGCATCGGGTTACAGGGCCTAGTGGAGCTGGCATCACAGCCAGAGGCCGAGGAAGAAAGCTGGGCCGCCGCCAGCTGGGGCTTCAGCCCAGACACGTGACTCTTCCTGAGGAGGGCAGGAAGGAAGGGAGGGACCCACAGGATGTAGAGGTGGGGCATCTGGGGCCACCAAGCTGTAGCGGTTAAGTGCACAGGCTGTGCCAGGCTGCCTGAGTTTGAGGCCCAGCTTATTAGCTGTGTGACCTGGGGGAAGTTCCTGAACCTTGTTGAGCCTGTTTCAAGTCAGTACATCAGCAAGTTGTAAAGGCACTTACAATAGTGCCTGACACCCAGGAAACACTCTACTAGTTTGTGAAATACACTCTGTCTGTTCCCAGCCTCCGCCCCTCCCCACACATGGGACAGGCCCCTCCTGACGCACAGGAGCAGTGGCCCCTACGGAGGCAGATGTCCTTCCTCTCTCCTGCAGGCCCTTCTTTCTTATCTTCAGGAGCAATTTCTGCCCTTTGGGTGCCTGGACCCCACTTAGAGAAACCAGAACCCTTTCCCAGCAGCCCTCCAGCTGCCCAATGCCCTGGCTTTCCAGAACCTTCTGTGCACGCCCCAGGGACTCTTCTCCATCTGCTGTCCCCCAGCTCACCCACTGAGTCAGTCATCGGGGGTGAGCTAGTGGGTGCTTCTGTGTGTTTCTGGACGCTCCTCGTCCCCGGTCAGCATGGGGGCCAGTTGAGAGATGGCACAACCAGCAAGAGGCTCAGCCGTCTGGAGGTGTGTGTAGCCAGCTGGTGGGGTGAGGTTTGTGGGCAGAGCCCCAATCCACCGGTCCCTTCTGCAAACATTTACCTAGCATTAACTATGAGCTGAGCACTGTTCTGGGTCCTGGGGGTGCAGAAAAGCATTATGGCCCTCAAGGCAGGCCTGGTCTCATGGAGGACTTAGATGTGTAGATAATTAGGCCACACACTGCGTAACTCCCCTTGGTGATGCTGGAGAACATTTCCCAGAAGAGGGGCCATTCAGGATGGATTCTGAGGGATGAATAAGAGTTTGCCAGATAGGAGATGGCCTCTTCTGGTGTTGAAGGAGCTGACTCAGGTGTAGGGACCTATGGGAGCCTCTGAGATTTCCAGAATGTTTGTCCTCACGCATTTCACCTGAATAGATGCCAAGGGTCACATGGGCAAGTGGCCTGGGGAACTCCAAGATGAGCAAGACGTAGCCCCCTTGAATATGAGGAAGGGACCCTGAAGGAATTCAGAGCCTGGGGATTCAGGGAACTTAGGATTTCCTCTTCCAGGTCTGCTCCAATCAGAGGCTTCTCTCTGCTTCTAGCATCCTCTTCATCTTCTCCATCAATGGGGCTGAGACCTTAAGCATCCTCTCTCCTTCCTGGTTCAGGTCTCCTCCCCTCAGGCCTCAAGGCTGGCCTGTGCCCCTTGAACCTCCCAGACTGGCCTCTCCTTCATCTAAGCCTCCCAGGGTCCAGAGATCCCCCGGCTCCAGACCTTACCCTGGCTCCCTGGTACCTTTCCAACCCATCCCAGCTCCTCCTGGCTCTCCCCCCGGCCGTAGCGCCTGCTCCACCCCGGCACACTCCTGCTGTTCCGTCAGGCATTTCCCTGGCATTTATTCATTCGTTCAATTATTGATTCACTTAACATGTTTATCGGGTACCTACTATGTGCCAGAAACCGTGGGATGCCGGGATCCGGTGGGGAGGACAGACATCCCTCCTGGAAATCCTGGCCGAGGGCGAGAGTCAGACTCAAGGAAACAGATAAATCTCTGTTACAGCCTGGGAGTCACGCTGCGAAAGGAAAGTGCTGGAGTGTAGAACGGGACATCGGGGGATCAGACCCCATGTGGGATGCCAGGAAAGAAAGCCGAGACCTGATGGAAGAGAATAGGCTGGGAGGGGACGTGGTGGGGGCCGGCTTGTGCTGGAGGCGGGGAAAAGCCGGGGGCTGAAGGCCCGTGAAGCAGGCGGGTGTGGTGGGAGCCCAGTCATTGAGGGAAGAGCGGTCACAGGACGGGCAGGGAGAGGACCGCGGGCCAAGTTGTGGAAGGACTTGCAGCCAAGGCAGGGCACACGGCTTTTATTCTGAGTGAGCCGGGAGCCATTGAGAGGCTGTAGGCAGGAGAGTATCATGATGTGATTTCTATTTTTAAAAGCTGCCTCTGGCCGCCGCGTTGAGAATGGACTGTAGGAGAGAGTGTGCGAGGAGGAGGGCAGTTGGACGCTCTTGTGACTGTCGGCACGGGGTGCCGGTGGCTTGGATGAGGGAGGTGGCCGCGGAGAAGGGGGCGGCCACAGGAGCTGTTGGGGAAGGACGGGCTGATGCGTGGGAAGGAGGCGAAGGCCAAGCTCAGAGTCCCAGGACATGAATCCACTCCTATTTCTATGCCTTGGCCGGCTCCCTCTGCCCCGAGCCCGCCTGGGGCTTGCTTTCTGGCAGCCGTGGCTGTCCCAGGCAGGGCCACTCTCCCAGACTTGCCTCAGGACGAGTGGCAGAGGCAGGGCTGCTCTGAGAGCAAGGAGGCCACAGCCCGGCCACCGAGATGGACACATGATGAGTGGGTGAGTGAGCGAATGGCCCCAGTTCTGCTCTTGATTAACTGTGGGGCTTTGGGCCCATAATTTAAGCCTTCTGAGCCTCAGGCTCCTCATCTGTAAAATGGACAAGATGCCATCGACCTCGGAGAACGACCTCGGAGAATTGTCAAGGGAGACAATTGAGACAATGACAGTCCTTGAAACGTTTCAGGAAGGTCCGAATGCGGGTGTGGGCGGCCTAAGGGCCAGCGCTGCTCCTCCTCCTGGGGCCTTCCTGCCCGGGAGCCTCCCAGCCCTGCGCAGCCCCCGTGGCTCTCTGTCCCGCTCTTCACCTGCGCTGTCTGTCCCCAGGTTTCCCCTACGAGAAGGTGGTGCAGAGGATCCTCTACCTCCAGGTGCTGGACTACGACCGCTTCAGCCGCAACGACCCCATCGGGGAGGTGTCCATCCCCCTCAACAAGGTGGACCTGACCCAGATGCAGACCTTCTGGAAGGATCTGAAGCCATGCAGCGATGGGAGTGTAAGGCCCCATCCGTGGGCCCCTGGCGGCTCAGGGCTGGCAGATCCGCCCCTCAGCCTTAGGGACGTCATGAGGGTTGTGGGGAGGGGTGCAGACGGGCCGCCCCAAGGGAGCAGAGTTCCCACCAGCGCTTGTCCCAAGGGGGACTTGCCTGAGCTGAGACAAAGAACCGGGGCTCTGCTCAGGGGGCCCTGTCGTGGGCGGTGCCCAGACCTGCCAGATGAGGGCAGACCACATGTGACAGAGATGACAGACGGGGGGCAGAGGAAGCACCCAGGTCAGGGTGGGAGCCTGGGGCATTGGGGCCCACTGGAGAGCTAGACCACCGCTCCCTCCCCCTGGTCCCCACAGCCCTCCCCTCAGCCCAGCCTCACCCCTCCCCTGTCCCTCCCAGGGGAGCCGAGGGGAGCTGCTCTTGTCTCTCTGCTACAACCCCTCTGCCAACTCCATCATCGTGAACATCATCAAAGCCCGGAACCTCAAAGCCATGGACATCGGGGGCACGTCAGGTGCTTGGCCCTTCTCGCAGCATGGGGTGGATGGGCCGGGGAGGTTCTGGGGACACAGGGGTCACACTGGATGTGGAGAGCAGGGTCCGTGCTGTGGCCCTCAGCCCGACCCCCACACCCCACCTCCGGTCCCAGCTCCTCTGCCCTAGAGCCCTGGGTGGTGGCCCCCTTTGGAGCACCCTCGGGGGTCATCGTCCCCTTGGGCTCTGTCCTTCCCAGAATCGGGAAGAAAGGGAACACTGTTGTGGAGGCCTGGGTTCTAGCCCCAGCTCCAACATCACTTGTCTGTGACCTCAGGCGAGACCTGGCCTCTCTGGGGCACCGTTTCCTTAGAGGGCACCAGGTGATGGCTAAGGTCCCTTCCAGCTCCCCCATCCGCTTGTCCCCAAGATCCCCTCATTGTTGCTTGGGGCTTTCTCACCCTCTGGGGAAAGCACACAGCTCCTCCTGCCCCAGCGTCCACACCTGGAAGAGGAAGGGCATCCTGGGGACTCCCCCACTGCCCCTCTGACCCTTCCCTGACCCGTCTCCCAGACCCCTATGTGAAGGTGTGGCTGATGTACAAGGACAAGCGGGTGGAGAAGAAGAAGACGGTGACGATGAAGAGGAACCTGAACCCCATCTTCAACGAGTCCTTTGCCTTCGATATCCCCACGGAGAAGCTGAGGGAGACGACCATCATCATCACCGTCATGGACAAGGACAAGCTCAGCCGCAACGACGTCATCGGCAAGGTAGGGGGCAAGGCAGGCGGTGTGGTGCACACACCCGGCACCCAGCGAGTGTCTGTCCTTAAAAGAAGCAGCGGAGGGGCCAGCCTGGTGGTGTGGTGGTGAAGTTCGCACGCTCCACTTCAGTGGCCCGGGATTCATGGGTTCAGATCCTGAGCACAGACCTACACACCGCTCATCAAGCCATGCTGTGACAGCGTCCCCCATACAAAATAGAGGAAGATGGGCACAGATGTTAGCTCAGGGCCAATCTTTCTCACCACACACAAAAAAAGAAGAAGCATCAGGGGTAGTGGGTGAGCGCAGGACTGGGCAGTAGGAGAGAGAGGGTCAGTCCCTTCCCCTCTCTGAGCCTCCATTTCTGAAATGAGGAGATTGGATGAGATCCTCCCTAAGTGTCCTCCTGTGGGTCCGTCAGATCAGGACAGACCACTGGAAGGGCAGGGAAAACAGGAGGTGGGAAAAAGAAGTGCCCTGGATCCAAAAAGAGGTTTTCTGGACAGCATCCTCAGGCAGGGTCAGGACCTCAGAGCAGTGTCACCCGGGTCCCGTCTGCAGAGGGTGAGCCGTGTGGGGCAGTGTCGAGAGCTGCAGTCAGACTCCAAAGACCCAGCTTCGGTTCCCGCCTCATCTGCTGCTAAACAGCTCTGTGACCTTGGGCAAGTCACTGCTCTCTCTGAGCTTCCGTGTTCTCCTTGGTAAATGGAGCTCCTCATACTGACCTTACAGCCCTTCCCAGGGTGCTGTAAGAATTGCCTGAGCTACGTGGATGTCCTCCTTGAAGAAAATGACCTCCCCTCATTGTCCATTAACAAAAAATCCCCGCCTGCCCTTGAGTTTTTCTAAGATGTGAGTCTGTGCCATCAACCCTCCCATTTTTCCACTTGGAAATGTTTAGTCCTGGGTGTGTTTATGGTTTAGTGTTGAGAGTGTGGGCTTGGGAGTCAGCCCACCTGGGTCCAGGTCCCAGCCCTACCTCTTAACAGTCATAACCTTTCTGAGCCTCATGTCCTCCTCCTGAGACGAGAGTGAGACAATCCCATCCTCACCGTGTGCTGGGAGGGTTAAATGAGAGAACTCAGGTGAGCTGCTTAGCACAATACTTGGCACATATATGTTAACTACTCTTTTAATAAAAGCTATTTTTGAGCCATTCCTATAAGGGCACGTGTGTCTGTTCAGACACGGAGGTTTGACCAGGAACAGTGCAGGAAGCCAGAGATGAGGGTGGGCGCAGGGGAAGGGTGGATGCCAGAAGCAAGTGAGGGGACATGACAGATTGCTGGGGCATGGGTCAATATGGGGTAAACGGGGCAGGGGGCCGAGGTGGAGGCACCCGCAGACAGACAGAAAGGGAGAACTCAGCTATAGGGGGGCAGCAGAAGTAAGGTGGCCTCAAAGAGGAGAGCTGGCCTGCCTGCCATCTAGCAAGGCCCAGGGAGCATGGCTGGCTGACCTGTGGTCACGGGTGGGACAGTTCCCCAGGATGCTGTCACCCATCCACCAGCGGGACTGTGTGTTCTGAGCAGGGCTCGGGGCCTGCTGAGCCCCTGCCTTGACCAGCTCAGGCCGAGGGCTGAGTAACCACATCCACTTCTAAGCTTTCCTGCAGCTTAGCCTTTTGGAGTTGGGTGTCCTGAGATCTCAATTATCGCTCCTTTTCAACAGTCCTGCCTTGCGCTGGCTGGACCAAGGTGGAGGTGGATTTCTTCTCACTTTGGCCTGGGAGCTTAGGGAGCCCTGTGCTCTTAGGCACCCGCCAGTCACAAGGCTGGGGGATCATGCACGCAGCCCCATGAGGCTGGGAGCCCCTACCATAGAGGCCGACAGGATCGGGCTGCTAGTGTAGAGCCAAAAAGACCTGGATTTGAATCCCTCTGCCCCACTTATAAATTCTGTGACTGGGGGCAAGTCTCTTAACTCTCTCCAACTTCGTTTCTCCATCTGTAAAATGGGGGTAATACTATACCTACCTCAAACAAAACGAGTCGGGAGTCTAATTCGAAAGGGCCAGGCATACCCGGGCTCCCAGGGGAGGCCCAGCAAGGAAAATGGGCCACGCTGGCAGTGGGGAGGGGGGATGAGGTCTCTATGGAGTAGGTTGTCACTGCAGGGGGAGGCCCCTTGTCCCCATGATCATGTCATTGTGGAGCTGAAGTATCACCCCCTGGGGGGGTAGGGGACAATGCCTCAGAGAGCACCACTAATGCCATCCTCTTTCCTTTCTCCCCAGATCTACCTGTCCTGGAAGAGCGGGCCCGGGGAGGTGAAACACTGGAAGGACATGATTGCCCGTCCCCGGCAGCCTGTGGCCCAGTGGCACCAGCTGAAGGCCTGAGTGGGGCCAAGGGAGGCCCAGGGGGCCAAGGGCCTGGGTCCCCATCACGCCCTCACTTTATGCACAACGCCCGGCCTGGCCCCCCTGCCATGGGTGAGGGGAGGACCCTGAGGGCTCGGCCAGGGAGGGGTCCCAGGAATCCATCAGGCCCCATTTCTAGGAAGTACCAGCCCCATCCTCCACCAGTCCAGCTCGGGGGGAGGGGCTCTGGGAGCCATTTTCCTGCTTTGCCCCTTCCCTTCCTGACTTGCTGATACTAAAGAAGTGGGGGAGAGCACGAGCCAGATGGGCAGATGGGCAGATCCCTCCAGAGGCCCGCCAGGTGGGCACGGTCCCCCGTTTTCTTTAAGGCAGTGCCTGGAGTGGAGAGAAGCTGCCCCCTCCCCAGCCCACGAGGTGGGCCCAGGAAGCGGGGAGGCCGAGGCGTTCGTCCCCGGCCTGGCCAGGAGAGGCCCGTCCCAGCACAGTTTCAGGTGCCGGCTGGGCCCTGAATGCCGACGATAGCATATAGCCTGCTCCGGGGTCCTGGAGCCGCAGCCCTGTGTACTTGTGTTGTGTTCACCATGTGTGTGTGTGCGCGTGCCTGTGTGTGTGTGCGCGCGCGTGTGTGTATGGAGGTGGGGGCACTTGCTCCCTGTCCCCCTGGGGCCGGCAGTGCTGAAGGTTATGCAGAGAGGGCAGCATTTCCTGAAGTGAGGTGGAGCTGGGGGCTGGGAGAGGTCCATGCACAGAGCAGGGGTGGGAGAGGAGAGGCAGGCGAGGGGTGAGTGGGGCAGGGAGGGGGAAGCGAGGGAAAGAGGGGCAGACATTGGAGCTGGGCTGAGAACTGGGCTGCCTCCTGCCATCCTGCCCCCACCCAGTGCCCCTCTCTGCTCAGAGTTCTCCAGTAGCTTCTTCTGCAGTGATTTCATCTCTTGAACATCGCCTCACGTCTTTCAGGTACCTATTGTACGTGCCACATTCCACCCGGACTCACCTGCTCCCTTCCTTCCCAGGGGTCCCGAGCCCCACTAACTCTCTTCCCTAACAGTCTCATCCGAAAACACCCTCAACCTTCCCAGATCTCATTTCCCAGCCACGTTGGCAATATTCTCCACATTTTCCCACTTCCCTCCCCTCCCTCATGTCTCTGTCTGTGCACACCTCCCCACCCGCACGCCCCATCCCTCCATCCCCCTTGCTTGCAGGCCTTCCATTTCCTTCCCTGTTGTGATTTCTGATCTTCCATCGCCCGACCTCCAGGAATGTCTTCTCCTCTTCCCCGCGCGCCCGTCCCTCAGAGCAACTCCTTCTGCCCCCCTTAGTTCAGGCAGAGGAAGCAGGGGAAAAATTCTAGGATCCTATGAGTTCTGAAGTTGCCCCCCACCAAGAAGCTGTGGTTTCTCCGCCTCAGCTGCTGCAGAGACTAGAACTGGCTTTCCCTCGGCGACAGCAGATTTCGGGATGGTCCTTGCTTTGGCCGGCTCCTCCCCACGCGGGTCTTAGAGGTGACAGCCTCGAAGGCAGGGTCCGCGAGCCGGGGCCTGATGTTCCCCGCACGCACCGCCAGGTGGCGCCCGGACACCACGGTCTGTGGCCATGGGCCTGACACCCCAGGAAAGGAGACTCTAGGGAGGGTCCCCACTTACAGAGCACGGCAAGCGCATCGGCATTCGAGAACCATTTTCCTTCAGTAGGCTTCCCCTTGAGCTGAGCATTCCGCTCTGTGCAGTAGACGGGTCGCGTTTTTGCCCACATCAAAGTTTTCTTACAGTGGATCTCACACCCCTCGCCCACCCCTCCCCCTCGGATCTGGAGGACTCGAGTACAGAGTAGGTGAATCATTTTGCAGCGTGAAGAATGCTCATGTAAAGCAAACAGTCACCCACATTCCTTGTAAATCCAGATTTTTCTCTATTGTAGCTTTGCTTAAAATGGGGGTCTGCCCCAACCGCACGGTCCTAACAGGGCGGGCCGGGAGCCAGCCCCCAGCGGGGATGGGAGGGCCAGCGACTCCGGAGGCTGTGTGCTGCCTTGAGAGGCAGAAGGGATCTGTCATCCTCCAGCCCTCTCTTAGATCCTGCGCCCTCCACTCCGGGGGAGGCGGGCGAGGGAGCGAGCCGGCCCCAGGCCCTCAGGCCCCACTCCTGCGGCGCAGCCCTCGAGCTAAACCAACTGGCATTGAGTGGGCGGGGCAACTGCATCCTTCCCCGAGCCCCGCCCACGGAGCTCTTAGCCAATCATATGCAGAGAGCATCTCCGGACGGAGTCTGTTCCCAGTCTCACCCCACCCAGGCACGTTGGTTAACCCGGCCTGGGGTTCCCCAACCCCGGACGTCCAGTCGGAGCTCCGGGACGCGGTGGTGGGGCGGCGAGTGGGGGGCCAAGGGCTGGCTCTGGAGGAGGCGGGTGGTGTGGGATGAGGGCGGGGGCGGTCTGAGGCCATAGGAGAACAGAGAATGGGGGAACTTGAGGGTGGGGGAGGGCACTGGAGCCCGGCCACCATCCCAGGACCTTAGGCAAATCACCCACACTCCCGGGGCCTCAGTTTCCCCATCTGTAAAATGATGGTAATAACACTTCACCTACCTCATAAGGGAGGTTGTGAGGCGGCCGTCACCTGACCTGGGGGTGGAGGCAGGAGGACTCTGAAGGTGCTACCCGCGAGTGAGCAAAGTATTATTACCGCAGCCTGAAAGCGAGGCCCACCCGCCCCTCCCCCCATGGCCTCCAGGGATAGCCGAGGCCACCTGGGCCCATCTATCTCTTCACTGTGTCCCAGGTCCCTTCATGAGCGTCATCTGCCATCTTCGTGGGCACCCTAGACTTAGTTGTTTCCTTGTTCGGTATCTTTTCTTGTGACCATCTCCCCACATAACTACTGTACAAATTCCACCTACCCCAGGACCCCACACCTGCCCACCGGCGCCAGACGCCTGGGAAGGGACAAGGAAAACAGCCACACAAAAGCCAAGGGGGGCCCCCAGAGTCCCCAGCTTGGCTGGGGCCCCAGGGGTGGGGATTGGTGGCCCCTGTCTGTATTGTGTGAGTCATTGAGCGCAAGTGTTTTATAACAAAAACAAAAACCCACTCTCGCAAAAAATTTGCAGTGAAGAGAAATGAAGAAAAACTGAAGGAAATAAAAAAAAAAGGACAAAAGAACCAGGCAAAGTTTTTCCACCACACGCACCCTCTAAGCCAGCAAGATTTCCTCTTTGCAAAATCATATTTTTGTGGGAATGGGCCCTGCTTTTTGTGGCAAGGCCCGTTCTGATTAATAAAGGATCGTGAAAATGTAGGGCCTTGGCTGTTTCCTCCGTGGGTCCGAGCCCTCCCTCACCTCCCAGGGGAAGAGGCAGTGGGGTGAGGGGCATGGGGAGCCTGGGGCTGTCTCCCCTTGTCACCTTTGGGATTTGGCTTTACTGGTGGGTAAGGCCTTCCCGCCGATCCTCAGATCTAGAATGAGAACCCACCCAGAAAGCGGGATGAGCCACGGCTCCTGGATCAGGCCTGAAGCAAGGCTTGCTGGGGGTGCGGTCTCCTCGAGGTCTGAGGGGTGCCCCTCTTGCTCACCCAGCCCGACATCCCCTCCCTCGCTTCCTAGGGAACCCTCATCACTCTCCAAGGCAGGTCAGACAAACCAAAGGGGGACCCTCCACCTTCCCCACCACCACCTGAACTCCCGCTGGGCCACTGTGGTTCCAGGCCAGCATCTCCTCCTCCTTCCTGGTCCTCAAGGGCACAAGGAAAGGGCTCCGGGTCTGCTGGCTGGACCTGTGGCTTCTCTCCACCCTTTTCTGGTTTAATCTTTTGGGGCTGGAAATGTCTATCCAACTCAAAAGAGCCCATGGCCAGTCCCAGCCTGAGGGCCTGGCCTTCTCCAGCCACTGTGGCCCCCAGCAAGCTATTTCCTTCCTCCCGTCTCAGATCCCTCAGTCCACAGAAGAGCAATAACCACCCCACCCCCTCCTTCGCTCCCTACACACAGCTCGGGGGAAGCTGAGGCCGGCCAGCTCTCGGGGTCCTTCAGAAGTCAGATGCTCCATCTGTTACAGGCACAGAAAGAACAAGAACCCCTGTGTCGTTATGTGCCCACCTGCTGGCCTCTGTCCCACCCCGGAGTGAAGGGGGCCATTGTGCCTCCTGCTCCCCAGGGCGTTTGACTGGCAGCTCCTCGTGCTGCACGAAGGCTCTCCACCCCACCCCCACAGCTGCCCGCACTCTCCCTTTCTGCCCCATCCATTCCTGACAACTTGGTTTAAATGTCCCGTTCCAAGGTGGGTTCTTTCTTTTTGGCTTCTGATCTCTGTCCAGAAATTGGAGGGAGCCCTAGGGTCAGGTAAGTACCCTCAAGCGTACCCCTTGCCAAAACTTCTGTTCGCGCTATCTCTGGGAAAACAGCTCTGAAAAACCGGGCCTGAAAGCAGGGACGGCTCGGGCCGGGCAGAGGTGGCAGCCCCTTGCTGTGGGTTCAGGCCTCCTCCTGGACTTTGTGCCTCGGTGTCCTGCCTACGCGTCGTTGGATCTCTTTTCACCCATGCCGACGCTGAGACACTCGCCCAACCGGCCCTGTGCCTGGGACCACTGCCCTCTGGTGTTCTCTTTCCCCTGCAAGTCCCCCCTGGTTCCACTGCTTTCCGGAAGGCTGGCCTGGGCTATGTACGTGCTCCCCTCCTCTGCCTCCCTCACAAAGACAACCAGAAGGACACCGCTTGAACACACTGTACGCCCCAGCCCGTGGCTCCCCAGACCACCTGTGTCCCTTGAAGATGCTCCGCTCCCTGTGTCTGTGTCCTTTGTGTATGTATATGTGTCCTGTCTCATTTAGATTGTGAGCCCCCGTGGGCAGGGCCCCTTGTCTGAATCCATGTTCTGTGTGGCACACCTGGGTGTGTTAATAAATGTCCATCCTCAGAACAACAGTGCACAAGTGTCTTAAGGGAGCTTTGGGACAGGTGGCTGAGCGAGCCCACGTGGTGGTATTGGAGGCAGGGAGGTGCTTTGGGCAGGGCCCCCAGTTGCCCAGCACCCTGTTCTGTTCCCCAAGCCCCTGAGCGTGGGCGGGAAGAGGGGGATGGCCACAAAGCATCCCAGCTGCTCTGCCAGCCAAGAGGCCTGGTGGTCGGGGGGGCTCCAGGAGGAAGAGCAGGTTACGGATGGCTCCCACCCATTCCACCCCCAGACCTGACCGCCAGCCAAAGATGGAGGGGATCTCCGTGCTGTGGATCGGGCACTGGGTTAGGAGGCCAAAACCCATTTATGGGCAAGTCACTTCCCTCCCTGGGTCTCTTCTGACGCCTCTGCTTTTCCCATCACAGTCCCCACCGACTGCCTTCCTGCTCCGATCTGCCCTTGGCCTCTGTCCTGCATCCCTGGCACAAACACAACTCTTCTGGGGCTTTCCTGCCCTGCTTCTCCACAGCCCAGCCCCCACTGACCGCCCCTGACAATGTGGGGAACCACGAGCATGGCCGTTATGACAGGCGCCCCTTCAGAAGTTGTCTCACCTTCTCCCTGCTCCCCCGAGGCCACGTGGGAAGTCACAGGCAGTTAAGTGGGGGGTGGGCTGGGACTCCTAATGCAGTGCTCTCTCCATCACCGAGGGGAGCTGGGTTGCCCAGCTGTCCCCGGCAATGGCCCCTTTCCTACCATGGTCTCCCCGATTTCCGCATGGAGTCAGAGACCCTCGATAGTGCTCTCAAACTGGGTATGAGCACCTGCTTTACCCAAACTCTAACTTCCAAGGAGGAACCGGCTCCTAATGCTGGAGAGCAAGTGAGGAGCAAAGCCAGGGACCAGACCTCAGGGTGGCCCATGAGGGACTCATCACAGGGCCTTCGCACCGACCTAGAATTCTCAGGTGAGTGTCACAGAGGAAGAGGTACAGGGACACAGACCAGAGAGAGGAAGGAAATCTAGGCAGTCATTCCAGGGTGACTGCTGCTCCCTTCACAACCCCTCTTCCCCTACATCTAAGATCTGCCTGAAGGGAAGGTACACAAACACCAGGTTGCATGGAGCACGGAGCTGCAGCATCAGATCTGAGTAAACTCAACTCCTTGTGTGCAGATGGAGACACTGAGGCCCAGGGGGGCCACAACCTGCTCGGGTCACTAGGTCAATAGCAGGACTAGGACTGAAAACCATGCCTTCTGATTCCAGGCCCAGGGCTGTCTCCCCTCTGCCATGCTATGAGTCACAGGGCAAGACAACAGGCTTGGGGCAGCATCTCCTCCCCTATCTGAGCCATCTGAGGTCTCAAATTCCTTCCTCCGAGTTCCCAGACCCCAGGAAGGTCCACGGGCCCTGATGGAGCCTCGACACGGGGAGCCTGGGCATCTGAGGAGCCTGGGGGAGAGACAAGGTCTGCAGCCAACGCTAGACCCCTCTTCCTCCTTGAGAAGGAGGCAGCCTCCAAACTTCCCCAGCCGGCCAGCTCCTTCCATCCATTCAAGGCCTTCACTCTCACAAATGACTGCTCCAGATCCCCCCCAGCCTCCTCCTGACCCAGGCCCCGCCCAGTGGCCCGCGGAGCTGCTGGGCAGGGCTTGACCTTTTGGCCTTGTATGACATCAGTCCTGTTGCCATGGTGATGATGGCCTGGCAGCATCTTCTCCCTGGAGACGGGCCTCTAAGCTGAAGGTTTTACAATTTTCTTCCTCTCCTTAAATCTTTTTTTCCCCAACAATGAGGGGAGAAAGTAATACCATGAGTGAGTCAAAAAGAGACTAAGAGAGAGAGAGGAAAATGGAGCGAGAGAGATGGAAGGAGGGGAGAAAAGAGTCATGAACAGGGAGGAAGTGGGTCGGTCCTAGTGAAAACAGAGAGAAAGGTCAGCCCAGCATGAGTGAGATTCAAAAACACACTAAGAATCTGGAAGCTGAGAGTTAAGCCGGAGAAGACCGAGGAAGGCAGGGTGAGGGGCTGGGAGGCAGAGAGAAAGATAAAGCAAAACCAGCCTTGTGCAGCCAAAGCCATTTGTGACTGAGGACAATCACTTGTTCCCGAGACAGGACACGACAGTTGGCCGGGGCCAGCCTGACGCAGAGCTGGGGCACATGGACAGAGGGCAGTGCCAGAGGGAGTCCAGGGTCCCCACAGCGATGGGACCCGGTGATCCCAGGGCTTATAAATAAACAGCCATGTGGGAAACGCACATTCTTTCTCCAAGAAATATAATTTATGTTTACAGCCAGTTTTTTTTTTTTCTTCCTAAAGAAAACATTACCATGTGGGGTCCCTGCCCCTGACAGTGTCCCTGAGTGTCCCCAGCCCTGGCTCCCTCCTCCCATTATTGCTTGGATGGGAAAGATCTGGCCCTGGGAATTGCAGAGCGAGGCCCCACTCCTCACCCCCTTGAGGCTGTCCCTGGTGACGGAGTGGAGGCACACCATGCTCGTCCGTGCCCCGCGCCGTGCCAGCCACTGACGGTGCCCATTTAAGGGAATGGAGAGTGCAGGCAGTGGGAGAGGTGTAGAGCAGCCTCTCTCTTGGGTGCAGCAGGCCCTAGAGGCACAGTGGCTTCTTTTCAAACTTGACAGCTGGAAGGCTCAGGCTGTGGGGAAGGGAGAGTGTGCTCCCAGCAAGATTCCAGGCACCAGCTGGGAGAAGAGAACAGAATGGCGGTATCAGAGACTTTGCCTTCTGAGCACCCCCCACCACCACTTCCCCATACAAATTTTAGGGGCCCTGGGGAGGGAGGTATGTATGGCAAGGTATGCGGAGAGGCAAGGGCAGCTGCAGTGTTAGGACCCCAACCTCAGTTTACCATTTCTGTCCTGGGCACCGGCCCCAGCTCCAAGCCCCTGGCCCTGGGCCAGGGCCTCCTCCAAGGGCAGTGCTGCCTCCCACAGACATTGGTCCACCCAGAGGTAGTGGTTCCTGCACCAGAAAGGGTGGTTCTAGGAGATCCAAACTCCAGGAGGAGGGAGGTTGGTGGGCAGCCCAGCCATCCAGGCTCAGCCGAGGTGGTGACGCCAGACAGCGGGGACTCTGGTTCCAGGAGGAAGCTGGCACCTCTGTTGTAGTGTCAGAGACTCTATCAGAGACTAGACAGGGCTAAAGGGGACTGAATGGAGCTGGGACTTCTTGGTCTGATGACTGCCCAGGGATCAGCCAGGAGGCAGTCTTCTTACTACCTGGGAAGACGGCCCCCAGGCCTACGTGTCACCAGCAGCTGGCCCAAAGTGGTCACTCCTCTGCCCCAAGTCGGGGTCCACCGGTCCCACAGCCATTCCCAGAGCCCCTCCTCCCAAAGTGGCCAAAGTCCATCACCCAGAGCATAGGCTCAGGTGCCCAGTCCTGGAGCGGCTTCCAGGGCACGGAGGCTGCCTCTGGGGGACCCCAGAGCCCGGGAGCCCCCGCCCCCTATGAGCAAGTCTTCTTCCTCCTCATCCTCAAAGGCTCGCGCTGGGCGCCGGGGCGGCGGCCGGGGCGTGGGCTCGTCGCGCTCGGCCATGCGCTCGACGGCGCCCTCGCCCACGAGGAAGACGGTGTCAGCGACGCGCGGGGGCCCGGTCACCGGGTTGTGGTCGTAGGAAAAGACGCGCAGGGCGCGCAGCGGGTGCAGGTCGGGGAAGCCGCCCAGGCGGTTGCGGTCCAGGTCGAGGATGTGCAGGCGGCCCATGCGCAGCAGCGCGGGCGGGAACTCCTCGAAGCGGTTCCCGTAGAGCCAGAGGCCACGCAGGCCCGTCATGCGCGGCAGCTCGGCGGGCAGCGCGCGCAGCCGGTTATCGCCCATCTGCAGCGACTGTAGCGCCACCAGGCGCAGCAGCGGCCGCGGGAAGCGCCGCAGGAAGTTGCCCTCGATCCAGAGGCAGCGCAGGCTCTGCAGCTGCGCGAAGTCGGCGGGCAGCGCCAGCAGCCTGTTGCCGCCCAGGTAGAGGCGCGTGAGGCGCGGCAGGCGACACAGGCCGTCGGGCAGGCGCTCGAGTTTGTTGAAGTCGAGCGCCAGGATGCGCAGCTCGCGCAGCTCCTCGATCTCCTCGGGCAGCTCGCGCAGCCCCGTGCCGCTCACGTACAGCTTCTGCAGGCGGCTCAGCGCGCACACGGCGCTGGGCAGCCGCCGCAGCCGCCTCCCGCTCAGCTCCAGCTGCTGATCGCCGCTGCGCAGCTGCTCCTCCGCGTCCGACGGCAGCTCGTCCGGCGTGGACTCGGCGATGCCCATGGTCACGGGCCCCGGCAGGGGCCGCCGCCGCCGCCGCCCGGCATCGCCCCGCCCTGGCCGCCCCCCGGCCTCCCCGACGGGGCCGAGGCCGCGCCGGCTCCGGGGCCCCCCGCCCGGGCCTGCCCCTGCGCCGGGAGGGGGGCCGTGCCGGACCGAGAGGAGGCGCCCGCTTGGGGCCGCGCCGCCGCGCGCCGCGCTCGGCCGCCCGCCCTCCGGCCTCCCCCGTTCTCTCTGCCGGAGGCCGACTGGCTCGGGTTGGCGCTGACTCGCCGCTTAGGGACTCGTCACCCTGGCAACCCCCGACGCGCGTGCGGCTGCCAATGAGGCGGATGGAGGGCGGGGCGGGGCGGGGCCAGGGTGCCAACCGATCGGGGTCCCAGCCTCCAGGCCCGCCCCCCGCCAGCCCATCCGACCCGCCAGGGAACCAGAGCGCGCCAAGGGAACCCAAAGTCCACGCCCCGCAAGCCTGGCACTGTGCCAACACAGACCCGACGTCCGATGCTGTCTACACTTCCGGCCACAGCGAGCCGTTTGGTGTCTGGTTGTGTGCGCTCAGAGCAGCGAGTCCAAGGAGAAGGAAAAGAGGACCGAGGAAACGCCGGCCCACGACCCAGGAGTCTGGACAAGTGGCTCTCGAGGAGGGACTGAGGGGCGCGGTTACTGCAGACCATTCCTGTCCAGCGGCATGCGACCCCTCGCTGGGGTCACTTTAGTAACCCGCAACAGTGTTCCTTCCTGGCCCTTTTCAAGGTGGGTCACGTGTGAGGATTTGCGGAGACCCAGGAGTTGGCTCCGTCCCCCTCCCCTCCTCGGGCACCCTCGTTGCACAACAGGTTTCTCGCTAGTGCGGTCACACCCCTGTCTCGTGCCACGTCCCTCCAGCTATGCTCAAGGTCTGTCTGTGGCTGCAGTGGGCAGAGGACTGGGACACGGGAGCGCCACCAATGATGACCGCTCTTATTTGGGGACCCTTCCTCTCACGCATGCTCCTGCCAACAGTGTTAGCCCCTGCCCTCTCCCCGCCAGTTCAGACCCTCCAGCCTGAGCTCCTGGCACACTCTCTCGGTTATTGTGAGGCTGCCCCGTGCCCAGCGCTGTGCTGAGAGCATCACACTGAACTCTTGCCACACACCTAGAAGATAGGTACCCTCATTACTCCAATTTTAAAGATGGAGAAACTGAGGCTCTGAGAGGTTCGATTGAGCTGGGTGACTTGCCCAAGGTCACCCTCTCGAGCCTCTGCCCTTTTCCATGGACCACACCAATAAATGGAAACATTGATGGCTCCACCTCTGGCAATGAATTTGCTCACAATGGAACCTTTAACTCTCATGACAAAACTATACAGAAAGCATTATTAATCCCATGTGAAAGATGAGGAAAGTGGCCCCAGAGGGATTAGGCAAGCCGCTGAAGGGCACACAGTGAGTAGAGGTTACAGCCTGGCAGCCCAGTCTGCAGGCTCCATGTCTCCCCTTGAACCTGGCTGGTGTGACCCAGGGAACTGACTGGACAGGCAGACCTCCAGACAGCATCCTGCCCTTTGACCCACCCCCACCCACCCCCACTGCCTGCTAAGAGGGTGGCCAGCCCCAGGGCCGAGAGCAGTGACACTGCAACCTGAGGGTGGGAACCACCCCCTCTGTAATGTAAGCTCCGAGGGGCAGGCGGGTTTGTCTGCTTCCCTGTCGCCCCAGGTGCGGGCACGTAGTAGGTATTCAATGAAAATTTTTAACATTTTTTAAAACGGAGGCAAACTTCACATACAGTGAAATGCACAGATCGTTGTTACAGGTTGTTGCGCTCTGACAACTGTAATATTTCCGGCACTCAGGGTTCGCTCGTGTGCCTCTTCCGGTCACTCCCACCTCCCAGAGGCCGCCATGGTCCTGACCTCCGCCCTCATGGATCAGTTTTGCCTGTTCTGGAATTTCACATAAATGAAATTATGCAGTGTGTACTTTTTTTGCTCCTGGCTTCTTTTGCTCGGAAACCCCCTGCGTTGGATAAAGGAACGGAAGGGCAGAACCCTAGCAGTCGTCATGAGGCAAGGAGCGGCATGGGGTGAGCAGGTGATGGGGGACCCAGAAGCAGGTATTGCTCTGAGCCAGGAGCCGGCCTCAGATCCCTGTACTGGGAGGGAGACTGACAAGATGCGGATGACACTCCAGGCTGAGGTAGGGGACCCAGGCAGAGAATAAGTGGAGCCCAGACGCCAGACCTGGGGTGTAGGAGGCTTCTGAGCTCAGCCAGAGGGTCTTCCACCTCCTTCCAGACCTCACCTAAGCCCCAGTCCAGCTCTCTCCCTTCCGCTCATTTGGGAGAACTTCTTACCTCAGAGACCAGCAAGTTGAGGAAAACCCAGGGAGGCTGATGGATGAGCATGAGCGCCTCCCCCACCCCCACCCCCTGCCGCCCCCAAGTCATTCCCCCCCCTCCGAGGGAACATTCGCTCTGGAGGAGGGAACCCAACCAGTACCCCCTCACCACATGCTCCAGCACCAGGCAGCCCTCCTGGGCTCTGCCGGCCCAGGCAGGAGCCCCACCAGCCCCTGCAACTCCAGCACCAGCCTGGCAGAGCTTCCTGGGTTCAAGGGCACAGGGGCCCAGCCCTCTTCTTTCTCCGAGTCCTTTCCTTGCTCCCCGTAGCTCCTGTACCTTCGCCTCCCACCAGGCCCTTCTCAGTGGGTAAAGGGAAAATGTGCTGGCGTTCCGGGCCCACGCAGGCTGGCAGCAGGGCAATCGTGTTGATGAATCATGCTGGCACCGCAGGCGCCCAGTCCTTGTCGAGGCATCGCTAATGAATTAACTTCACCCCCAGCACGGGGCCTCTCAGCATTTCCCTCCTCCTCAGGAAGGCAGGAAACTGAGACCCGGGAGGGGGGTAGGAGGGGAGGACAGGGGGCTCCCACAGCCCCAGGGATGGGCCCAGACCCCGCCATCCCCTCGGCCCCCCAACAAGGAAAAATGCCCCAAGTACGTGTCCCTCGGGCCCCCAGAAACGGCCTCTTCATTCCTAATCATGAGCTGTAACCATCCTGCCCACCTCCAAATCTGTACTTTTTAAGGAAATTTTTGAAATACAGAAAAGGCACAAAGCTCTCTGTGATAAAAAAACCCCTGTGCCCCGTATCCAGCATCGACAGTGACTCGCATTTGTCATACTTGCTTTAAATCTATTTTCTTTTTAAATAAAAGGAAGAAAACAGCACATGTGATATAGAGGTCTCCTTCGTCTCCGCTCCCGTGCCCCGTGGGCACCCCTGCCCCCGCCATGCTGACCCCGCCAAGGCCCCCTCTGGTTCCCCTGCCCCTTTTGGGGACGGGACCGCTGTGGCTGCGGAGACCTGAACGAGATCAAGGAACGTTAGCATTGTGGGTTCTTAGAAAGCAGGGATTTGAGCCTATTAGAGCCAACCACGAAATATCAGAGCAGGGTGAGGACTTGGCTTCTCTGGGGGCCATCACAGGCTCTGTTAAATGTCTGCAAGAAGCTAGGGATCCTCAACCCAGAAAAATGCATGGAGGCAGGAACTCACGCAATGATGTGCACCATTCCCATGGGTTCAGGCCGCCCCCCCGGGGTTCTAGTCTAACTCCTTCACTTGGCAAAAGAGGAGAGTGATGATGCACTTCATGCCATGGCCCACTCCCCTTACCTGCACCAGTCCTCGCCTTCATTCGGATATTCATTCAACAAACATTAAGCCCCTACTTGTGTGCCCAGGCCCTACGAATGTGAACAGAACAGACAAAGCACCCCTGCCTTTGTGGAGCAGATATTCCTGCGAGTGGAGATAATCAACAAAACGCCTTTCACAGTGTGTCAGGCCATGATCAGGCAATGGGGGAATAAAGCAAGGAAGAGAGAGAAGGAGGGAGGGCTCCATTTAAAACAGGGTGGCTGGGGAGGCATTTGAGCAAAGATGGGGAGGAGGAGAGGGAGTGAGCCCTGCAGACAGGTGTCGGGAAATGTGTTCCAGGCAGAGGGGATGGCAGCGCCGAGCCCCGGGGTGGGAGTGTGCCTCCGTGTTCTGGAGCAGCCAGGAGGTGGGGAGCGAGGGCGAGCAGGGTGACAGATGAGGTCAGAGAGAGAGACAAAAGGGGCGGACTGCCGAGGGCCCGGGGCCTATGAAGGCTCAGCTTTGACTCTGAGTGACAGATCATTGGGTGACTTTGCCCCAAGGAATGACATGATCTGGCACATATTTGAATGGTCCTTTTGGCTGCAGCTGCAAGACCGGGGTGTGTGTGTGTGTGTGTGTGTGTGTATTGTACGTATTGGGGGCAAGGAATTTGTGCAACTTGTACAGCTCTCATTTTGGTTCTCTTCCACAAGATAGTGATGGTCGTCATTTACTGAGCACTTACAGGTGTCTCATTTACATTTCACCACCGCTCCGCCAGGCAGGTACTAAATCCCCCTGTTTTACAGATGAGGAAGCAAATTCAGAGAAGTTAAGTAGCTTGATCAAGGTCACACAGCTGGTAAGGGGCAAAGTCAGGATTCAAACCGAGTCCGTCTTATTGCCAGGCCTGGGCTTCTCCTGCTGTGTCTCCTTGCCTCTCTCGGCTGCAGGAAATTAGAGATGCCCAAATGCTTGCCCCCATCCCAGAAACTCGAAAAGATTTCCAGGACTGCCCTACTGGGAGATTTTGATCCCAGGCCCCAGAGCTCTGTGTGTTTGCCCAAATAGGGGCATCCTAGAACCCACAGGGCAAGCCGAGGAATGCCAATAGAGGCTCAAGGCAGAGCAAAGAGGTCCCCAAGCCAGGGGCGTGCGAGGGCATGATCTGGGCTCAGGGTTTGCCTGTTAGCAAATTCCAGGCGGTGTCTGGCCCACCATTACCCCAGGTGCTTCTCTAGATGGGGCCAACTCCTGAGGCTAGCTCAGCCACTGCCAATGTGCGCCCCAGACGCCCCTAGAAATTGGAGCCTAGACACACCCTGCGGATCACATTCCCGCAGCACCCGAGCTCTGACAGCGACCTGCCTGGTCTGTTGAGAGCTGAGAACCTTCCTCATCTCTTCCAGGGAGACCAGAGGTCAAGGGAGGGAATCTGACTGGTGCCCAGGGTCACGCCCCACGCCATGGACAGGAACTTGACCATCCTAATGGGTTCGGGGAGGCCCCCATATTCCCAAATGGGTTCCGGGCATGACAGCTCCTTCCTCCTGGAAAGATGCCACAGTATCATGGCTGGCAGCCGCCCTTATGTCAATACCTTCCTAGATCTGTGGCCAAGTGCAAGTCAGATCTTCTGCTCTGAGACTCCAGACTCAGGTCCCCCCTATGATCTCCAAGGACTTGCCTGGCCTGGTCCCCCTCCCTGTGGCACAGGCTGCCGAGGGTCATCCACTTCTGTTTTCTTTCTCTTCCTGGGTACACAGCAGGCTGATGAGGTGGGGCTCTGGAACGAGCACTGGGCTGATGGGTGTGGGCAGAAGTGATATGTGCCACATCCATGCACAGTCCTCCATTCTCTTTTATTTCTGCAGTGTTAAACGTAGAAGGGAACTGGATCCCTGAGTCACCGCTTGGAGACGAGCTCCCTGACCCACATTAGATGGTGAAGTAAATGAGAAATAAATTTTTAATGCGTTTAGCCACTTAGACTTAATGGCTGTTTGTCACAGAATCCACCTGGACTGACTAACACAGTTCCTCTCAGTTTCTCAACCATACCAGCTTTTTTCCACCCCAGGACCTTTGCACAGGCTGGTCCCTTTTCTTCCCACTCTACTTGGCTCACTTCGCTTATCCTTAAGTTTTCAGCTAAAACTTCCCTCTCTTGGAGAATCCTTCCAGATTCTTTGGAGCATGTCAAGCCCTCATGTTATAGATTCTTGAGCTCCCACATTTCTCCTTCAAAGTACTTGCTCCAATTATAATTAAGTAAATAATTGACTATGAATTATTTGGAATCTGTTTCCTCTGTGCTAAGATATAAGCTGCTTGAGAGTGGGGCCCTTGCTCACTGATGTTCTCTAGTACTTGGCCAGGCGCTGCTCAACCTACTCAATAAATAAGTGTTGAATGAATGAACGGGGAGAACTCTCTCCCACAGGTTCCCCAGGGCCACCTGTTCCACCAGAGCCACTCACTCTCTCTGAACCTCGATTCTCACATCTGGACAATGAGGCAAAACTGGGGCTAGGGTGAGGCGGGCAAGGCACTTACCCTGGGCACAAAATTTAAGGGGCACCAAAAAACACAGTACAGACGTGCATCACTTAACGACCAGGATACATTCTGAGAAATGCATCGTTAGTCGATTTTGTGGTCATGCGAACTTCACAAAGTACTTACACAACCTAGATGGTGTAGCCTACTACACACCTTCCTATATGGTGCTAATCTTACGGGACCACTTTCGTATATGCGGGCCATCATTGATGGAAATGTCATCATACGGCGCATGAGACTGATCTCGAGCCTGAAGTGAGTTCGCTCGCTCCTTGCACAGCAAGCCAATCTCTGACACCGGCTGTAATGGAAGAAAGTAGGAGTTTTATTATTGCAAAGCGCTGAGCAAGGAGAATGGGTAACTAATGCTGAAATCCAAAACGCCCCGAAAAGCTACAAGAAAGGGTTTTTATTTGGGGTTTTAGGTAGGGGATGGGGAGCCCATAGCTTTGCTGGCCGGTGTTTTCCCACCAGCCTGTGTTTGACCTTGAGAAGCTGCTTACGGGGAGAGGGGAACAGTAAGACAGGAGGGTTGCAGGTGGCTGTCCTTGGCTGTCTTGCTTCCATGATGGATGGTGGATTCTGGTGTCAGGGCCCGAGCAGTTGAGGTCTGGGAAGCCTCAGCTTTCTGACCTCCTCTGACACAGCTTCCCTGTGGCAGACTTCAAGGACACATGATGAGCTAAAACTTTAATGGGAGCCCAGCGTGAGGCCACCTGGGTTTTAACAATTTGTAACGTCTATTTGGTTGTAAAGCTCAGGGAGTCAAAGGTTAAAGAGACAGGTATTTACATATGAGTGGAACTCAAGAAGCAGAGAACAGGGATGAATATTTTTGGTTTTAACCCCAAATAAGCTCGGTTCAATCTCCGGGAACCGACATCAGGTCTGATATTAACTAAGAGCCGTAACAATACTGTAATCAAGATAAATAACAGTTTAATGCAATAAAGACAACATCGGTACCAGCGCTGTGATGAGCCACACTCATATCGGAGCCTGCAGCAAAGGGAAAAATTGGTAGTATTAATCCCATTTTTATTCGAAATTTTGCTATTTTGTTGATCATGGATTTTTTGCATTAATTTTGATTTTTTAAATGATGGTATTAAATTAATTGTATTTATCTCGAAGACTCGGTTTTTTTGTGCCTGGGAAAGTGCCTGGCTCACCTCACCCTAGTCCCAGGCCTGGGATGAGTATAGTCACCCTCTCCTGGAAGGATTAGGATGAAGCATCGGTGAGATCAGATGGGAGCTGGGTATCCTCATTTTGCGATATTAACTGACGCTCCGCTGTAGACAATTTCCTTATATCCATTCCCTTCCTTTCAGATGCTAAATTGGCTTTCTGTATTCCCACTCTCAGAGGGAAACTCAGAACAAAGAGTCAAATCCTTGGCTTTGAGTTGCAAAAGAGGCTTTGAAACCCAGAGCTGAGACTGCGGCCGGTTCTGAGAGAGAGATTTTGTGTAGGTCTAAAAGCTTAGCTTTGAACTTGGAGAGCAGAGAGCTGATGCTGAAAGCCCTGGAGTGGGGAAGGATGCGTCATCACAGAAGCCAAGATCCCACCCAAAGAGAGATGCAGGTTCCACAGGCAGGAGGGAGAGAAGGGGCAGAGTAGCACCCCTAAACGGAATGTCGGCCCTCAAAGGCCCTGGTCCCACCTGCTCTGAGCTGAGCGTGGTACGAAAAGGAAAAAGTCCCTGGTACATTAGGGGACACCAGGGCTGAGCGGACCTGTACTTCCCTTACCAGGTGTGGTCTGAGAATGCAGCGGGCCTCCTGTAAGCCCCCCTACCTGTATAGAGAAGCCTCAGGAATAGAAACGGAGCTGAGCTAGCTTCCCCCACGGATCCTCTACACGCCCCTGCGTCATGGGGGAGTATCCAGAAGTTTCTGAACCTCCAAGATGGACTTGGTGAGGCCGAGAGCAGGCTGATGGACCTAAGGGGCTGCATGCATGGTCCAGGCAAAGCAGCTGAAGGGTTGATTGTGTGACCCCAGCAACCAGAGGTCAGAGTGTCACAGTTGCTTCCGGGCAGGTGCAGGCAGGACAGGTGTGGATGACCAAACCCACGGAGGTCACATATCTCAGGAGGAGTCAACACGGATGGATGCCTCTCCCCCAAGAGCAACTTTCCGGAATGGACGCACCCTGGAGGAGGGGCAGGATTCTTGATCCGATTGGATTTGAGTGCTAAAGGGACAGAGCTTAGATTCAAAGGGGGCTGTGTTGGCCTGGAATCGACTAGAGGGATGTCTTGGCGAAGTTCCATTACAGAGAGCCCGGGGTGCACTTCTCACCAAGCTCCTGAGTCTGTGCCTGTGAAACCCACACTTGCAGCGTGCACAGCTGAGCGGGTGATGCCATGCACAGTAGGACCAGATCCAAGGGACCCGGTTTGCATCAAGGACCTCATAGATTAGTATCCCACAGGGCATGTGAGGAAAGGCATCTTTTTCCATGTCTCACAAAGGGTCCGTAAGGCAGCAGCCTCCTTGCCAGGTGTGTAAGGTACCTGGCCCACAAGAGACGCTCCAAAAAGGCTCATTCCCATCCTCTTGATGGTAACCCACATGTGAACGAAGGACATTTGAATTCTTTGGCCACCCCCACATTGTCTTAGGTTGAAGAATGCCAAGGGTTTTGCAAAACAGAACCCAAACGTCCTACTGTGGAAGCTGGAAACGCTGGAAACTCCCAGCTTCCCTCGCAAGTTGGATGCAGGCATGTGACCTGGAAACCACCCATCAGAGGCATTCATCCTAGATTCTGAATCGGAAATGAGACATGGCAGAGCAGAAGGGACCGTGCGGAATCTCCTGAGGACTGTGGGGGCAGGGCCCGCAGGGGCAGTCCAGGGCCCAGTGGTGGGGGAGGCATGCTGTCTCCATGGGCCTGGGTCTGAGGGGCAATTTTGGCTCTGGTTCCTGGCTCAGTAGCTTCTAAGCTGTGTTCTCAGGCCCACCTGAAGATTCTGTGAACTCCGAAATCCTTTTGATAGATTCCTTTTCTGCTTCAATTAGCCGAAGTTGGTTTCCGTCGCTCACAAAGAGCTCTGACTGCTACCCCACATGGTCAGACTTTAGCCTCATCACCAAGGGAGTCACGTGGTCATGGTGGAGGGACCACCGGCCCTGTCTCCGAGGCCTTCACTGCCATACCCAGGAGTCCCCATGCTGCCAGAGGCCTCGTATATGCTCAGGTTCTTCAATGCCAGCCTCCTGCCCCTTGTGCCAGAGCCCACCAGGAGAATGTGGCTCTGCTCCAAGACTGTCCCACCATACGGACCTGAAGGGACCATAGGGACCACACCTTGTCATGGTCCATGGCAAGGCTGCTTGGGGCCAGATCCTTATAAAGTCTTTCCTGAACACAGCTCCATCAGCTTCTCACTCAGTCTCTCTCTGAGGATAAATGGACCAGAAAGATGCCTTTCTGACCCGTCTCTTTACCTGAGGATCTCTGAAGACAGACACGCACATGCGCATGCACACACACTCACACGCCACTTCTTCAACAAGAGAAAACAAGGCCCCATGCTTATCACTGGCTGCACAGGAGATGCTGGCTCTCCTGGGAAGCTTCCAGTCCCCTGCTTCTGCCCACTTGAGACCCCCAGTTCGGTGATGTGCTGGGAAACGCCTTGTATCCAGAGCAGAGAGACCAGAGTGTTCGCTCACTAAGCCAGTGGCTTTCGTGCCTCATCTCTCTGGCTCAGACTGACCTGGTTCTCACAAAGGTCCTTCTGGGGTGAAGTTTTATGACTCAAAGAACTGTCCCACCAGAGCCCTGTCTGAAGCAGCGTCTTGAAACGCAAGGAGTGTTGGGATGTCTCAGAGACCCCGGCCGACCCTCCTCTGACCTTGAACAGAAGCCCTAAGGGGGGCTTTCCTGGGTCTGGTCCCTCCTCTGTCCTTGCATGTTTAGCTGTTTGGGGAACACTTCTGTGGGGATGGGTGGCCCTCCAGATGGTCAGAGAGGAAGCCGGGGATCAGATTCTGAGTTTCAGGGCTTCCATCTGTCTGCGTGGAACATCCCCACTGTCCTGCAGCCTCCCCACGCACGGCTTCCCGCCACCCCCCCGGGCCTCCTGTTCCCACGGGCAGATGCCTCTTCCCAGCTGGCCAGCTGTCAAGCAATGATAACGTGACCCGGGCCAGGTGGCACCTGTCGACATCAGCCGCCACAGTGCCATGACAGGAAGCAGCCACACACGTGTGCACGTGCGTCAGGAGCGGCGCCCCATCGCGTGGCACCCGGGGTCTGTCCCCATCCTCCCGTCCCATTAGCCCTTGGGGCTCCACGCCCCCACACCGATGCCGTCAGCACAGCACCCACCTGCGTCCCCAAACCTCCTCCAGAGGGCGGCCCCCCAGCGTTCTTGCTGAAAAGGCCCACGGAACGTTCTCAGCACCAGCAGGCTGTGGGGGCTTAATAAGAGTAATCGTCATTGTCACCGCACACCTCCGAACGGTTCCTAAAGTGCCCGTGGGAGGGGCAGGGAGGTTTTTTGGTCGCAGCTACAATAGGCACCTGCTGGAAGGAATGAATCACCTGGACGCCCCAAGCTGGTTACCAGGTGAGGGGAGGTGGGCAGCTTCCAGGAGGGCCAGAAGTTGGCCTCAGGGATGGGGCGGGGCCTGGCCCCCTGAAGGACAGCCTGGGCCTCCCGGTAAGGCTGCACTTAGAGGTAGATCTCACCCATGCTCTCCCAGACAAGAACGGGTCTGTTCCTAGAGAAGGGTCGTGTCCAGGACCAAGACGGAGGAGACAATGGTCAGACCCATGACTCTCCGCAGTGCGGCCCTTGCTCAGGACTCCAGGCCCACCTGGAGCTCTGGTCCCTCTGCTCCAGCATCAAGGTGGCTCCTGTTTGCCAGCTGAGCATTTTACACATGTGGTCTCACTGACCCCACCAGGTGGAGCCTGCAGTTACCTGCCGCTCAGCGTCGTTAGGTGGTCTCCAGAGCTGATGGCAGGAGGCAGCCTGCGGGTGTGGACAGCCAGGATTTGCACTTGGGCAGCCTGATTCCAGAGCTCAGGCCCAGACGACTACGCTCTGCTGATGCCCAGACCCAGGAGAGGAAAGGGTGCCTGGCTGATGCTGGCCAGGGCCAGGCGGAAGGCTCAAGTCTCAGGGGGCAGGGGGACGGGGCCTCAGAAAATGAAGCCACATTGTCAGCGCCCACACTCCCCAGCCAGCGCAGAGGGCGGGTGACGTGGCCAAGGCCGGTCCCTGCAGTGGGGTTTCAGTAACCTGAGTAGCCGCAGGGTGGAAAGTGTCCGCCCCTCCTGCCCCGGTGACTCAGAGAGGATTGCTCAGAGCACTGGCTCTGGTCTTGGGACCTCCTGCGGGTCAAGGATAGAATGTGGGGGCCCTCAGGCCACTACTGGGGAGTTCAGTAGGGGGTGGTCAGAGACTGGCCCTGGTGTGCGAGGGGAGAGCAAGGGGGCACACGCAGAGAGACAAGGGGCCACCAGGGGACAAAGCACAGGGGTCCCCAGGGGCCCCAGCCATGGCATCCAGGCAAGTTGGGAGGGGGGGGAGCGGCACAGCATAGTCTCAGCTGCCAGGCCACACAGACGCAGGGAGCCTGGGTGACTGACATCCTGGCATCAGGGCCAGTGATCCCCAGAGGCCCACCCCTGATGGCCCTGCTGGCAGGCAGAGTTCGTCCGTTCATCCATTCATCTAAGATTTACTGAACACCTACCAATGTGACAGGCACTGTCCTCAGCTTTAGAGTTTCAGCTGTAAACAAGACAAGCATGGTCTGTGCTCTTGTTGAGCCTCCTAATGGGGGAGGGGGACAGAGACGGGCTCCATAGCATGGCCTGCCCTGGGGGGGCAATGGTTGACTTGAAATTGACCTATGCCCCCACCAGCTGCTGCCTCTCTGGGCTCTGGCCCCACCCCTTAGCAGCAGGCACCCACCCACAGTCCTTGCAGGCTATGTGACCCGGGACCAGTGCCTCCACCTCTCCATGTCTGTCTCCTCATCTGGGAGGTGGGGACCCCCGTGCCCTAGTCCAGGCAGGACTCTAGACCCACCTAGGCTTGGCCTTGGCCCCTCCTGGAACGCCCTTCCTGCCACCCCATGCCCTGGGCCACCCTGTCCTCACACAGCCCCTTGGGCTGGGGCCCAGGACCCAGCAGGGAGGCCAGGAAGGGCTGCCCGAAGAGAGGCCACAGGGGGAGAAGGCAAGGGCTGAGGGGCGCACAGGGGAGCTGCTCGGCGCCCTCCCCGGGGATGGGGTCTCCTGCTCCCACTCAGGAAACATCGTGGGGTGGCCCCAGCTCACATGTCCTGGAAACTGGGTGTGGGACAATGGGAGCGGGGAGGTGATGGCAAGAGGATGTAATCAGACTCCGGTGTCCCCGACACCTTATCCTCTGTTGAGCCAGGCAGAGGTAGGCAAGCGGGAAACATGAGCTGTGAAAGGACACTGGCAGGAAGAGGGGAATGGAGAGGAGAAACGGAGTGTGCGTGTGTGTCTGTTCTGTAGGTCTCTGTGCACCTGTTTTCTTGTCTGTGTGTCCGTGTCTATGCGTGTTGATGTGTCTATAGGTCTGCCTGTGTGAGTGTGTGTGTGTGTCTGTATATACAAGCATCATGGGTGTTTATGTGAAGATCTGTGTGTGCGCATTTGTTTGCCTTTCCATATGTCTCTGTGTGTGGTTGTGTTACTGAGTCTGTGTGTCTTTGTCTGTTGGCACTTATGTGCCTGTGTGTGTTTGTATGTGCGTGTCCTCAGGGGTCTGTGTGTATCTTTATTGTATTTGTGTGTACTTTTGTGCATGTGTGACTGTGGGCGGGAGGGGCTGGTCAGTCTCCCACCCTCTCCGCCACCTCACTCTGGCCAGGCCAAGGATGGGGCCCAATTCAGTGGGCAAGGGTCCGGTTTGGTGACACACCCCTAAAGTTGGGGGCCATGGACCAGCAGGCCGCCACCCACAGTCTGTGGGACTGTCACTGGGTCCTGAGTCTGGCTGGCTTTGCAGCCGAGAGACTTTATGTCCCCGACTCCCCTCCTCCGATGTGGGAGCCAGCTGGAGCCACCCACATCCCACATGGAGCCCCAGCCAGGCCGTGGACAGCCCCCGGGCCTGCCGCTCAAGACTTCTGGGTACAGCCGGGCCCCGGGACCAGCAGAGCTGCTCCAGAGACACCCACTGGGAAGCAGGAGTGGAAAGGTGGGTGGGGGACCAGCTGCTGGACCACTGAGTCCTCCCCTCTGAATGCCAGTCTGGGCTGCTGCTGTCCTTCTGACCTGTTATGACCTCAAGCAGCTCAAGCACCCTCTCTAGGTCCAGGTTTCTCATTTATAAAATAAGGGGCTGGTGCTAGCAAGACCACAGCATACAGTTGTATAGCTGTGCACTGCACAAATGCACCTGTTGGAGGTGACAGAAGGCCCAGAGAGGGAGCCCGGATTCTGCCCTGTAGGCTGAGGGCCCTGGTGTCAGGCTGCAGCACCTGGAGGGAGGGACGCCCTTTTCTTCCCACAGGAAGTTTGCTCTTTTAGTCCTGTGCTCATGTGGGGCGTCCGTCTAGGGGGCACCTTGTTCTAATTCTCATGAAGGGGCTGCACTGAGGCAGCAGCCTTTTCAGCAAGTTCCCACCTCTCCCTGTGTTGGTGTCCGGGTGTCCATCCACTGAGGACCCCCCTCCATCCGTCTCTGGAGGGACACCTCTATGACTCTTGCTGCCCCACTGCCCTCCCCCCTCCCTTAAACCATCCAAGGTGGGACCCAGCAGGGCCCCTGAATCCCTGCCCCGATCCCCTGCTCCACTTTATAGACCAGGTACTGAGGCCAGTCGAGCCCCCTCCCACACACCCCTGCCTCCCCCTTCTTCTCTGGCCCGCCTGCTCCCTCCCTTCCACACTTGACTGAGCACTTAGTACAGACCCCTTGCCAGGAGTGGAAACTGAGTCTCAGTAGTGAAGTGCCTTGTCCGTGGTGTCACGGTGAGTCCAACCAGGCCTCCCGGAATCCAAGTCTGGCCTCACCCCTCCACCCCTGCACTCCCACCCTCATCCCTCCTTTTCCCAGCCACCGCTGACAGTGACAGACACATGGCTCCGCCTCACTGCTCTTTATTTCATTAGGAAAGTAGTTGGCGGAGTCCCAACGGGGGTTGGGGTGGGAACAGCCACAGGAGCCGGCTCCTGTCCCATTAGGTTGGCCAACCTGTGGGGAACGTACAAGAGGAGTGGTGGTCTGTGTGCTCTCCTGCCCCCAGGAGGCCACTGATCTACCACCCCCGACTCTAGGGCTGGGGTCCCCAGGCAGCGCTTCCTTGACCCAGGGTTTGGGAGGTCGGGCAGGCCCACGATGGCCACCCCGCACAGGGAACAGGTGTGTGGGGGGGGTCCCCCAGCCCCTTACCCAGGCCTCAGGCTCAGCTGGGGGTGGTGCAGCGGCTGCTGTGAGGTGTGGCTGGCTCGGCAGAGGGGGTCGGCTGAGATCAGGGTTCTGCAGGGAGGGAGGGGGCGCAGATGAGAGAAGGATGGGGCGGCGAGCCCTCTCCAAGTCTGCCCTCTCCGGCTGCCAGCGCTCAGTCAGGGCAGCCAAGCCACAAACATTCTTTGCCTGCCAACTCGGGGCCGGCATGGGAACAAATGTGATTTTTGAGGAATTGAATTGAGCAGAAAGGAGTCATGGTGAGGCAGAACCACAGTCCATTCAGCTTAGGTCCCCACCCCGGCCATGCAGCCTGGCGGGGAGCAGGTGTGCAGCTGGCCTCTGGGAAGTTTGTCAAATGCCTGGGAACAAGGGGCAGGGAGGAGGGGAGCTGAGCAAAGGGAGAGGTCGCTGGGGAGAGGAAGGAGGAGCCCTGTGGGCAGGAGAAGGGATGAACAAGCCACAAAGAGGAAAAGGGGCCTCTCAGACGGACAGGCACACAAGGGAGGGAGAGAGGCTGCAGAAAGGCCTGGATGTGGCAAAGGACAGAGCCGAGCGGGAGGGCGGGACGGCTACCTTCCCACATAGGGGTGCTGGCGCCGCAGGCTCTCCGTGGGGGTGGGTGTGGCCTCCACGCGGGTGGCCGACTGGTTGAGGGTGTAGCCTCCTGGCTTCTGGGGCTGGATGCCACCTCGAGTCCAGCCTTCACAGTCTCGACCCTTGGGGATGTTCTCGAAGTACCTACAGCACAGGAGGGGTTGGGGGCCGGAAGCTGGCCTCTGCACCCCTCTGCAGCCTCTTGCTCTTCTCCAGCCGGAATCTCGGCTCCAGCAGAGTGCACTCTGCCTCCGATCCCTCTGGCCTCCTCGCCTTAGCCCATGCCGTGCCCTCTGCCTGGCACTCCACAAGCCCCCATCCACTTGGGGAGCTCTGGCTCGGGGAGCCTGCCCTCCCTCTGCCCCTGAGCCAGAGGCCCCTCCTTGTGCCGCCCCCAGCGCCCAGATGCTGAGAAAGCACTTGGGAGTGGACAGGACTGTTTAAGTGATGTCTCTGACCCCGGCTTGGGAGCCTCTTGGGGCTGGGGACCCTGTCTTATCCATTCCTCTCCAGGCATTCAACTTTTCTTCCATTTCGTCACTATTCACTGAGCACCAGGCCGGGTTCTGAAGGTACCAAGGTGAGCGAGATGCGGGCCCCGCCCTTGAGCTTATGAAGAGAAGGTGCCAATAGATGAACGTGGAAATCGGTGATTCCAACCCCTGGGGGCTCTGGGTGCACCAGGCAGGAGCTCAGGAAGTGCTGGTGGGCAGGGAAAGGATCCAGCAGAGACAGCTGGGCCTGGGGGTCCGCCTGCCTAGGAAGGGGCAGGGACACACTGGTCCCCCTAGGCCCAGAGGGAGCCTCTGCCCCTTCCCCTCACCCTCTGAGGGGACTGGAGCAGCCACAGGTGTCAAGGATCTGCTGTGCAGTCAGGCACCACATCTGTCCCTAAGGATGGGGCACAGGGGCACCTTGGGACACCAAGGACTTGGGGGGACAATGTGGACACAGATGACAGATGCTGTGAGGGGAGGTTTTGTCTGAAGAATTACACTCCTTTATCCCACTCCTGTGAAGCCCTCCCCAACCAGTCCTGGCCCCGGGAACCCTCTCCACAGCTCTAGGGCCACTTCCTCCTGGGAGCCCTCCCTGATGCTCCTGACACTCACTCTTTGCCCAGGGCTCACACAGCACAGAGCTTATCTCCTGAGGCAACATGGAGCCCACGTGCCATTGGACTGGATGTAGTGTCTTAGCAGATGCCATAGTTGCTCCACCCAGACCCCCTTGGACCCCCTTATTCTTCCCCTGCCCACCAGCCTGGCTGCCAATGGCCTGCACTGCATCTCTGGGAAGGCTGCCCTAGGGCTGCAGGAACTTGCTTTGCCTGAGCAAGGAGGTACCTAGCATTGACACTGCCCCTGGGGACAGCCCTAAACCAACCACCCAAGGATGTGGGGGTATGAATACCCCAGCTCCCTCGCCCCTTGGCTGGGATAATTCTGAATTGTGTGTTTCGCAGTTTCTAGACTCTCCCAGTGGGATGTCTAGCTTAATAGCACGCCTGTGATTGGCTACCTCCCCTTCCCCATCCCCCCTCCCCACTCTCCCACACCCCACAACCCAATAAAGGGCTTGTGCTCAAATCCTTGGCTCAGGGTCTGCTTCTGGGGGAACCTACATTAATTCCGTGTCGGCCTTCGCAAGGCTGTGAGCTCATCACTGGTTCCAGTCTCAGTCTCCCTGTCTGCGAAATGGGCTCCAGCATCACAGCCCCGGACTCGGGCAGGGAAGGGGGCTCACCTTTGGTTGTAGGCGTTGAGGTAGCGATTATCCACGCCTGGGTCGTAGGGGCTGCGGACATAGCTCGGACTGTTAAGGCTGAACCCTGTGGGCTCCTGCATGAGAGAGAAGAGAGAGAGAGTGGGGACTCGTCAGTTCAGAGAAGGTGGGGATTTGGGGGTGGCGGCTGGGTACCCCAGGCCTCACCTTGTTCCCCACGGTCTCCTGGCCCAGCAGGGAGACATTTGTCTGTTGCATCCGCTGCGGCGGCTGGAATTGCCGGGTCATGCTGCTGGGTTCTGGGCTGGGAGGGGGCACCTGCAGGGGACAGAGCCACAGGCAGGGTGGCTGGGTGGTCAGGGTGAAGCAGCAGGGAGGGAGGGCGGGCGGGCAGAGGCACACACAGCCCCAACCTGCCCCCAGCCCCAGGACCCGTCCTTCCCCCTCCAGCCACTCGAAACTCACTGTTTCAAACACTCTCCTCCGTTTCCAGCCCCTGGGCCTTTACCCTCCATCGAAAGGGGTCGGCAAACACCCTGATTCTTCCCGTCCTTCAGTGCCTGGCCCAAAGGCCACCATATTCAAGAAACCTCCTTGACTCTCCGCTTGTCTGAGGGAGCCCCCCATGGCCACTCACTCTGGGGTTCAGAGTCCTCTCATTCCCTCGGCTGAAGCTCTTCTCCCACTCGGAGCCTCTGGTCAGCGTGGGCAGCAACTCATCGCCCTAAGACAGCAAAGCAGCCACTGTCACCGCAGCACGGCTGCCCGCCACGGCCTTCTGGCACAGTGTCCCAACCACCCCCCAGGAGGACCCCAGCCCTCCCCAGCTCAGCTTACATGAGGGTAGGTCATGGGGAGAAAGTCCGACTTGGTGACACTCCGGCTGGGGAGGAGGACCTGGAATGAGGCCAGCAGAGGAGCTTCAGCTGGGCAGAAGGGGTCGCCCCCTTGTCCTGAGCTCAGAGAGGGACAGGTGGGTGTAATTGGGGTAATGAGGAAAGGGAAGAGTTAGGGGAGAAAAGAGGGGAGGACCCGACGCTGAGTGGGAGCCAGCAGGCCGGGTTCTTGTCTGGGCTCCGAGTGACCTTGGCTAGGCCACTTCTCCTCTTTGGCCCTCGGGGTTCTCATCCGTAAGGTGGGGGAGTTGGACCGAAGCAGGGGTGGTCGCCCAAGCTCCCTCCTCTTGTGTTTGAACAAAGGGTTCTGCCGCTCACTTTTTGTAAAAAGCTAGAAATCCCCAGAGCGGACGGCTTCGATGACCCTGAGAGTCCAGTGGGGCCCAGCCTGCCTTACCGGGTCCCCGGGCAGGGCCTGGGAGGGCGGCTGGAAGACAATGGGGCTCCTGGTGGACTCCTTGGTGAAGCCGGTCTCCTCCTTGGCTCCGATGGATCTCCTCTGCAACAGGTCTGCAGGAACAGCCCCCTTGTGCTGCCCCCTGGCCACCCGGCCCCACCCACGGGGCCCCCAGAAGCTCAGTGTCCCAGGACCAGGGGAGAGAGCTGGCTCCGGGGATCCGAAGGCCTGAGCCACCAGGATGGTGGACACCAGGAGGACTCCAGACTCCAGGGCCCAGAGTGAGAGAGGAGGGCAGAAGGAAGGGCAGGACCGACGGGCCAGGAGGCGGACTGGACTTAGTCCTTAGTCCAGGGTCCCCGGGGGTCTCTCCTAGGTCGGGAGTAGGGAGGTGTGGTGGGAGGGAGGCATGAACTCTGACAAGCACCCACCTGGCTCCTGAGAAGGCTCCTTGAGATACTTTGAATTATACTCAGAAGTCATGAAGTGCGGGCCCTGGAACACGGAGGGTGGAGCAATGGGGCCACACGGGAGACCAGAGCCCCGAAGGTGGTCAGTGATGGTGGCGGCTCTTGGGTATCCGCGCTCTGAGTAGAGCTGTGCGGTATAGCTGAGAAGGGAGGGCTGGGGCAGCACCCCTGACACAAATCTCTCTCTGATGGGGCATCACAGTGCCAGCAATCCCAGCTGGAGAGCACAGCTCTCCTGTGACCAGGAAAACTTAGTCACGTCCCACACTGGACTCCTAGTAACGAACAACAGGGCTCAGAGCCCCCGGGACCAAGGCCGGAGGGGACCCAAAGAGAGGAGAGAGGCTGATGGAAGAAAATGGGTGCTCCCTTCACAATCCACTGCTCGGGCGTCCGGATGGGGGAGGGGAGAGAAGGGAGCATGGGTGTTAATCCTAAGACGGGCGTGACGACCCCTTTGATGCTGTCTTGGAAATCCCAAATATCAAAGCCTTTGCTCTCCCCAGTTTTTCTTGGTGCCCTGAGCTTCTTGGGTGAGTCTCCCTCTGGTCTCCAGGAGGGAGAAGCAGGGGGTCTGGCCCCTCTGCCCAGCCCACAGCCCTTACTGGGGCCCACCCACTCACGTATTGTGCATTCTCCCACTCCAGGGAGCCCCTGTCCTGCTGCTGGTGGAGCAGGGGCACTTTCCTGGGCTCCAGCCCGGTGATGGCCTGGGGCCTGTAGTCCGGGGTGTCAAAATGGACCTTCCTGACCTGGGAGGAGGGAGTGGCCAATTACCCCTCCAGGTGAGGGAGGGCAGCCACTCCCTGACTCTGATTCAGCCCTTAACCCCTACAGAGTGTCTTCACAGCAGCCTGAGGGGGCCCTTTACCCTGAAGTCAGGTCACGTCCCTCCTCTCTCCAAGCTCTGGAGTATTCTCATCACACTCAGAGTAGAAACCCACATCCTGACAGCAGTCCACAGGACCTCGGCTCCTCAGTCGGCTCCAGCCACCTGCCTCCTTGCTGTCCCTCTTCACATCACACACTCCTGCCTCAGGGCCTTTGCACTTGCTGTTGGCACCACCTGGAACACTCTTCCCTCACATAGCTACACTTGGAGGAACACTAACCTCTCTCAAGTCTTTGTCTAATGTCTCCATAACAAGCTCTTTCCTCATCCTCCTGATTTGCTGTGGCAACCCCTTCACTTCTGTTTCACCCCCTGCCTCTTCCCTGTTGTATTTTTCCCCAGCACTTTTCACCGTAAAATATAGTAAAGACGTTCAGAACATATTGGTTGAATGAATGAATGAATGAATGACTTAGTATCCATTCTGGTGGTGGTGGTGATGATAAGGATGATGGTCATAATGATGACAGAAATGAAGAAGACGGGGTGAAAATGACAGAAGTGAATTTGACAATGGTGGTGAGGATGGTAATAAGGGCTTGGAGATATGGATGGGATGGTGGAGATCAGGGGGATGGGATGGGTTTGGGGTTGGGATGAAGTGGGAATAGGACCGGAGATGGGGATGGTGGGGATGGGGGTGGGAATGGTATGATGGGGGATGGGGTGGGAATGGTGTGATGGGGAATGGGGTGGGAATGGTGTGATGGGGTGGGGGTGGGAATGGTGTGATGGGGGTGGGGGTGGGAATGGTGTGATGGGGTGGGAATGGTGTGTTGGGGGTGGGGGTGGGAATGGTGTGATGGGGGATGGGGTTGGAATGGTGTGATGGGGAATGGGGGTGGGAATGGTGTGATGGGGTGGGGGTGGGAATGGTGTGATGGGGGGTGGGGGTGGGAATGGTGTGATGGGGGGATGGGGGTGGGAATGGTGTGACGAGGGGTGGGGGTGGGAATGGTGTGATGGGGGTGGGGGTGGGAATGGTGTGATGGGGTGGGGGTGGGAATGGTGTGATGGGGGATGGGGGTGGGAATGGTGTGATGGGGTGGGGGTGGGAATGGTGTGATGGGGTGGGGGTGGGAATGGTGTGATGGGGTGGGGGTGGGAATGGTGTGATGGGGGTGGGGGTGGGAATGGTGTGATGGGGTGGGGGTGGGAATGGTGTGATGGGGTGGGGGTGGGAATGGTGTGATGGGGGATGGGGGTGGGAATGGTGTGATGGGGGATGGGGGTGGGAATGGTGTGATGGGGGGATGGTGGCAATGGTAGAGATGGGGATGGAAAGGGAATGGGAATGGTAGAGATGATGATGGTGACAGAGATGGGGATGGAAATGGAGAGGGAGGTGATGGTGGGGACGAGGATGAGGACAAAGGTGATGAAAGTGTGTGTACCCCCAGCCCACATTGTGGCTGCTCCATGTCCAGTCATCTCAGCCTTGACCAACTCTTGGCAGGGCAGTCCCACCCTGCTGGAGGGACTCCACCCACTTTCCACCCCCAGCCCTTCCTCCAGCCCATCCTAGGGCTCCCCGCTGTCTCCTGGCCCCGGCGCAGCACTGACCTCCTTGGTCAGAGGTGTCACGTTGGACTTCTCCCGAGAGTACCCAGAGCTGGTCTTGGCCAGGTCCCAGGGCAGGGGATATCCGCCATCGGATACCTCTGGGGGACGGAAACTCTGACTGGTCACTGTCTGGAGATTGTCACAGACTTGTTTCCTGAGGTGGAGCAGGGGTAAGAGCTCTTACCACCAGGGCTACCTGCCTTTGTCCTCTGAAGGCTGCAATGCTTATCTCCAGAAGCTTCCCACCTCCCTCAGACCTCGCACAGATGCCTCAGGGGTCGCCTGCCTTTGGGCCCCCAGGACCTGAGACCTAGAGCAGGCAAGGCTCAGGGTCCCTATGCCTGGAGCCTGGAAGTGGTCCGATGAGCTCCTATGGCCCTGAGAGCCAACTCCAGCAGGACAGGGGGTGAGAAGGGGTGGGGCTGACCGTACCCCATGGCTGGTCCAGGTGGCTCCAGGGTGTCAACCTTGGCTTGGTATGAGACCACAGGCCGGAAATTTGATTGGTAGCCTGTGCCTTTGTGACTGCCCATGCGCGGCCTGAAATCCTCCCGACCTGCCAGAAGGGAAGTGAGCAGACAGGATGGGGGGGTCAGCAGAGTGGGAGAGCAGTGAGGGGGGCTTCCCAAGCACGGTCAGCATCCCCCTTGGGGTCCAGGGGCCCTGTGATGGAGAAGGCACAGAGTCGGGGCAACAGCAAGTGTGACACGAGCTGTGAAACCTGGCCTTTCGGGACTGTGACAACAGGAAATGGAGTCGGCAGGTTGGGGACAGTCAGTATGGCAGAATCATAGGATGGATTAGGTGGAGGGAGCAGTGGGGCGGGGCCAGCCCCATGGTACCCGTGTGGACATGGTCCTTGGGGGCTCAGGGGACCGATCAGCTCAGTGTGCTGAGGTTGCTCCCAGTGTGTGATGGGCTAAGGGGGTGCTCCTCTCCCAGCAGGAGTGCCTCCCCGCTCCTGCCCTGTGTCCTACAGGTGCTTCTGCACAGAGGTGCCCTCACCATAGGCTACGGAGTAGCTGGTGGCATAGAATTTCAGCGGATCCGTGCAGCCGCCTGAACTCATCTTCACATAAGGGGAGACACTTCCCAGGGGGAGTTTCCCCATCATGATGCTGTGGGGCAGGGCCCCGGGGGGCCTAGGAAGGAAGCACAAGGGGCCCCCGTCAGCCCAGCAGCCCTAGGGCCCGAGCCCGCCCCAGGCCCAGGCTGCCGAGACCACAGAGGGGGTGACGGAACCCCACCCAGCCAGCCCCTTCCCCCAGGCCTGTCCCTCTCCACTCACACCCCCACCTCACACTGAAGACAGGACTAGTAATCGTCAACACTTATCTCATGTACACCTGTGTCTCCTTTCACCTTCCCACATCCTATTATTAATTCCCATTTTACAGCCAGGAAACTGAGGTTCCAAGTGATGAAGGATTAGCTCACAGTAGGTGGTAAACTGTGATTCAGACCCAGGGTATCTGACTCCTGGGCTCCTGATCTAAACCCCCCCACACTCTCCTCTGGGGACTGAATGGCCAGACAACCTCCCCCCAGGGAATTCTTGGCTGTCCCAAGAATTGGGGGATACTCGCTCTCCGTCTCACCCTCGGCTGTCTTGGTCTTGCCCACCTCCCGCTGGGAGTTGGCTCAGCTCTCCTGGAGACCAACAGGCAGCTGGCCCCACCCTCACCTGCCCTCCGCAGTGGCTCTGAGGACGAGCAAGAGGCTGCAGGAGGCAGGAGCTGCTCCGGAGTGGCCTGGGCCCTCTGAGAGGTGGCCAGGCCAGGAGAAACAGTGCATTGCCTAGCAACTGGCGCCTAGCAACAGAGTCCCCACGCCTCTGAAGCCCTTCCAGAGCCAGGGCCCACGGAGGGGCTGACCTGGCCAGGAGTGGGGGGCCAGGAGCTGCTGAGGCAAGGTCCTGCCTCCATGGCTTTGGCCCCCATCGCCGGTCTCCCTCCACAGGGCCCGGCAGAGCTGCCGTCTGAGTGACATCAAATAAACGATAATCCCAAACAATCACTTCCATTCACTGAGGACCCACTTCTCACCAGACGCTTTATATCCTTTATCTCCAGTCCTCTGAGGAGCTCTTCCAGGTAGCTATTATTATCCGTCTTTTCACACGGGGAAAATGAGGCTTAGACAAGCAAAGCGACTTGACTGGCCGGAGATCTCGCAATCAGAAAATAGCAGAGTCGGGATTCGAACGTGGGTGGGTCCCGATGCCACTCTTAGGCCTCTTGGTAAATCGATGTTTACCATGCTCTGCTAGAGCCAGATCTGTGCCAAGCAATTTTACACACGCACTTCATATAATCCCCCAGATCACACTGTGAACTGGGTACTATTATTATAGAGCCAATAAGCCACAGCAGTGAAGAGTGTGGTTCCAACCCGATCCGTCACCTTCGACGAGGTCCCTATCCTCTTTGCCTCATCTTCACCGAGGGCTGTAACCGGACTGCCTTGTAGAGCTGCCGGCAGATTTAACGAGAGGGTGAATTCAGCACCTGGCAGATAGTTGATGCTCAATTTATTTTTATTTTTATTTTTTTTTTTTGCTGATGAAGATTCACCCTGAGCTAACATCTGTGCCAATCTTTTATTTTTTATGTGGATCACCACCACAGCATGGCCACCTACGAGTGGTGTGGTTCCATGTCCAGAAACTGAACCCAGGCTGCCAAAGCAGAGTGCCGTGAGCTTAACCACTAGGCCATGGGGCTGGCCCCCTCAAGATGCTCAATTTTTAAAAGCTGCTATTCTTAGCCTTATTTTCGAGATGGTAAAGGTGAAGCCTAAAGACAGATTACCCAGGCCTCACAGGCGGTGGAGGCAGAGACTGGCTTAAGACAGGAGTGAACCAACTCCACAGTCACTGCTCCTGCCTCCTCTGAAGCCCATTCACCTCGCCTTGACTTGAAGGCTTGTAAACGTGTAACAGTCGTGTCTCTGGGGAGGAGGAGGTGAGGTGGGGTAGCGAGGAGCCCCGATTTGCAGCGTTTGCCAATTTCCGTGGTGTAAATACTCTCATCACGGCTGCTTTCAGACCACTAACGCCACGTCGCTGAACGGGGAGTCGGGCAGACATGCTCTGTAGCCACCCTCCACTGAGGAGCTCCCAGTCTAATGACAGAGGCTCGCGTGAGCTCCACCCACGAGCCGCAAGATAGGGTGAGACCACCAAAGGTGGGGGCTCACCCAGGGCGAAGGGAGGGAGTGGCCCTTCTCAAAGGGTGCATAGAGAAGTGGTTACAAGCAAGAGCTCAGACTCTGAAGCCAGACAGCAGAGGCCCTGGCCCTGCCACTTGATAACCTAAGACTTGGTGCATGTTCCTTGTGCCTCAGTTTCCCCTTCTGGATAACGGGGGTAATCATGGCACCTCCCTGTGGGGTTGTAGTACACACAAAGCCCTTAGCCGGCACCTGGCATGCTTTGACTGTGAGCGCCAACAAAGAGTTAGGGAAAGGCCCAGGCAGAGGTTTGGGCCCCTGGGTTATGGCCCTTGAATTTCTCACGGCCCTGCCCTCAGGGAGCCCACAGTCTTCTGGGGTCTCAGACACAGCCAGTGTGATGTAGCCAAAGAAAGCTCAGTTTAGGAGGCTGGCAGGTCTGATCCCAGAAGCTGCTTCTGCCACTGGCTTGCTGTGCGAGTCTGGGCCTCGCCTCCCTGAGCCTGTTCCTGCACCTGTAAGCTGGGGACACAGTGCCCACCTGGTAGGTCGCTGGTGGATTTGGAATACCCCATGCACAGTGTCTAGGCGGAGATGAGGGAGGGTGCACCACGTGGAAGGCTCTGCAAGGGCAAAGGTGGGAGAGCCTGGCGCCCTGGTGGCGGTGACTGTGGCTGGAGCACTGCATGGGGAGGAGGAGCTCAGCTAGAAGCTGTGGCCAGGTTTTCCATTTAGCACTTGGTGGGGGAAGAGCAGGTGGGAGAAAGGTTTGAAATCCTCCCCGTAGGGCTGCGAGGGAAGCTCTTGAGCTGGTGGAGCAGCCGGAAGACTTGGGTAGGACTCCCGGGAGGCGGCCGCTCTCCGAGTCTGAACTCCCTTTAGGGCCGGCAGCGGCGGTCCTCCAAGTGGCCTCTGGTTTTTTGCTGTGTGGCGACACCCAGCGGCCATACCGCGCAACTGCAGGAGATGCTGCCGGTGCTGCTCTCCGCAGTCTGGGGGGCTCCTGGAGGGGTGCAGGGAGGCGGCAGAGCAGCTAGATGGCCCCAGCCACAAGCCACCCAGACTTATTCACCCCCGGGCTCTCCAGAACAGAAGGTGCCGGCTTCGCACGGAGTGCTCTGGGAGGGCGGGGGCCCGGAGCCCGCAAGGAGCAGGAGGCCTGGGGATGCTCGCCTGGCACTGGTCCCAGTGACAGCCGAATTGCTGCGTGACTTTTGGACCTCTCACCTCTGGGCCTCAGTTTTTCTATCTGTGAAATGAAGCAACAGACTAAACAACGCTTCCAGATTTTAAGTTGGAAATCCTGGGCCCACCTCAGCCCATCTTCTCATTTATTAAGCACTTCTGCCCAGGCTCAGAGCTAGGAGTCACCCCATCCCTTTTCACTCCAGCCCCACAAGACAGAAACTATTTTTATCTCCGTTTTACATATGGGGGACCTGCCCGAGGCATCACAGGCAGGAAGGGATGGAGCCAGCTCTGACTCCTGAGTCGGCGCCAAGCCTGCTGGAAACTGCCAGCAAATCTGCTGTCAAGAGCTGGGACTGGAGCAGTGGGCTCTGACACCACGCGGTCGAGCTCAGTCATTTCCAAAGGGATGGACTGCCCTGGCCCGATGGTGACTTCTTTCCCCTTTCTAGAGCTGCCCAGCCTGAGCAGTAAGATTCGTTCTCGTCTCCCCCCTGTGAGAAGTCAGGGCTTCAGACACGTGGAGCTGGCCCTGGATGCCAGCAGCTGCCTCCCCACTGAGGCCTGGAAGGTTGAGTCTCAGAAACCAGCAAGAGGACATTTTGGGGCCCTGGCCCATGGAAGTCCTTAGCTGGGACCAACGGGAGCAGGCCCTGACAGGTGTCCGAGGCCAGTGTGCACCACCCTTTGACTGCTGACTCCCGAATGGGGACAGATGTCTGTACTCTGTGCTCTGGGCTGCGTGAGCTTCAGGTCCCCAAAGGAGCATGAACTTGGGCAAACGAGTCAGCACATCACCAAGCATGTGTCGTTCTGTCTTGGTTGACATGTGTCTTCAGGGCTGGCCTCAGGGGGCAGGGCCAGGCTCTTGTCAGGAAGAGATGTGTTAAAGGAGGGAAAAGCTGCTTAACACACCCAACCTTTTGACAGAAGACCATGCTGCCCGGCGGGGGGAGTGAGTTCTCCGCCTGGGGAGGCATTCAAGCAGCAGTTTGAATTTGCTTGGATCTGGATGACAACGACAGCAGGCTCTCACTCAGGGTTTATGAGGTACCAGGCACTGTTCTGAGTGCTTCCCATGTAATACTACATTTAAATGTCACCACTGTGAGGGGTGTTCCTGTGTGGTGGGTGGTATCAGCAACTCTGTTTTATAGATGAAGAAACTGAGACACAGAGAGGCTCCGCAACTTGTCCAGGGTCGCACAGCTAATAAAGGGGGAGGTTCTTCTTTGAATCCAGGCAGGCTAGCTCCAAAGGTCACGCTGGCGACCACTTCGATATTACCTTATGGATTGAGCTAGAAGCTCTTCAAGTTATTTTCTCTCTCTCTCTTTTTTTCTGGTGAGGAAGATTGGCCCTGGGCTAACATCAGTTGCAATCTTCATCTTTTTTTTTTTTCTCCCCAAAGCCCCAGCACATAGTTGTATATCCTAGTTGTGAGTCCTTCCATGTGGGACGCCGCCACGGCATGGCTTGATGACCTGTGTGTACGTCCGTGCTCAGGGTCCAAACCAGTGAAGCCCGGGCTGCCGAAGTGGAGCGTGCAAACTTAACCACTCGGCCACCACAGGCCAGCCCCTCCTCAAGCTATTTGCAAAATCTGACCTTCGATGACAGTTTTTAAGACCCTTTTAAAAGACTCCTCCCTCCCATGCTCAGCTGTCTCCTGCACCCAGCCCCTTGGTCTGCACTGGCCGCTGCTAGGTGAAAATCCACCAAAGAGGGGTTGACAACTGTCCAAATCATCAAGATGAGCAAGAATTGGGAAGCAGTCCGCTAGGACATAGCTGAGGAAACTGAGTCCTCGCAGAGCAGGGACGTCTGAATTTGACGGCGCTGGGAACCTCACGTAAATGGAATCAGACTGCATTTGTCCTTTCGTGTCTGGTTTATTTCACTTAGCATAACGTCCTCAAGATTCATCTGCCTGGTAGCATGTGTCGGAATTTTGTTCGTCTTTAAGGCTGAATAGTATTCCATTGCATCTATAACCACATGTCGTTATCCAATCCTCTGTAGACGGACATTTGGGCTCTTTCTACCTTTTGGTTATTGGGAATGATGCTAATGTGAACTTGGGTGTACAAATATCTCTTTGAATCATTGCTTTCAAGTCTTTGGGGTATAGACCCCGAGTGGAATTGCTGGATCATATCACACTCATACTTTTGAAGTCCCTGGGCTGGAGGCTGGGGCAGGCACGAAGGGTAGTGTTTCCTGGCTTCAGATGGGCCTCGAGGCAAGAGGGTGCTAGAGGAGAGATCAGATCAGGTGTCACTCCCAAGAAAGCCCCGGGCTGAGCCCTTTTTGGTGTAAGAGGAAGAGGCAGGGGTGCTAATGCCTTGGAGGAGCTGAGGTCACATCTCTGCTCCTTCTGGAGCCTCTTCTAGACTTGGCTTTGAGGTGTGGCTCTGACACAAATAGTGCTGTGTGACCTTCCTTAATTAACCTCCCCTCTCTGGTCCTGCTGCGTGTGAAAAGAGGGGTCTGGACTAGAACAGGAGGTTTGGTTTGTTTGTTTTTAGTTTGACATGTGTTGTTTCTTTGGCCTTGGGGCCTCAGAACTCCTTCTTCAAACGGATCCTGAAATGATGGTTGGCTCCATGTTTCCTCCCCTCCCCTCCCCTGTGAGATAGAACGACCCCACTCTACCCGCTTCCAGGTTCTTCCCCTCTGCCTTGTTACAGGAGAGCATGGACAGGAGGCTGCCACACTTGGCCTGGCCCTCTGGGTCTGGCTGGACCGCACTGGCCGTCTCTCCTGGCCTAGACCCTAAAGTGTGTCCACGGAGGCCACCGGGTCTGCAGAATAGAGCTCAGCAAACCCCTCGCTCTGCTGCCGAGAACACTGTTTTCGAACCAGATTCTTCTAAGCTCACCTGAAGAACCTCACCCAGGCCAGGTGACCCCCTGTGTGATCACCTGGACCTCAGCTGCTCCAGGTGACCCTCAGGGGTGGAGCAATTTGAGGCTGGGATGTGACATACAGGGGGTCATGGCAGGAAGGGCTGACTGGGGCCACGCCAAGCCACGGGGCCCCTTTGTCCACGGGACAGGGCAGCAGAGTGGCCTGGCTTCCTATGACCACCTCTCGGGTTAGCCCCGCTGAAGGGCTCCGTGGATCCTCTGAGGACGGCCAAGTAACCGATTTAGAGGATGTGGATCTGGAAGCTCCTGGGTCTGGACGGCCTGGCATTAGGGTCCGAGCCCTGGCTTTGGGGCCTCGCTGAGCTGCATTCACATCCTGGCTCCCTCGCGGACAGTGTCCTGGGCCTCGCTTTCTTCTTTGCGACAGCAGGATGCTAGCTGCTCCCTGGGCTGTTGGGAGGATGAAATGAGGACTGCGAGAGAGGAGCTCAGCGTGGTGCCTGCACCGGGTGGAGGGGTGGGGGATGTGGTTATTGTGGGTGTAAGCATCGGGTCCAGGGAGAGTGCCAGCAGACGGGCCGGCGTGACGGCAGCTTCCGCTGCTGGTTTTGCTCTTTCCAGCTTCTCTGTACTGTGACTTGGGCCTCTAGGAAGGACCGCTGTCTCAGTGAGACAGGAGGGCTGCCCGGGACTAGCATCCTACAGCTCCCACCTTTCAGAAGTGCCCTGGAGGCCCTGCTTCCTGTGCTGTCACCCCAGGAACTGAAATAGCCTGGGTCTAATGGCCTAAGTCCAATTGCTCTCTGTCATCGTCCTTCCTAAAAGGCAGTGGCTCCCCGGATGGTCTGAGCGCTCTCTCCACCTCCCACCATGCTAGGGTGACTTCTGGGATGTGGTTCATTTCTCCCCTCGGTGGACGTTTCCTGGAAGAAACTCTCTCATGCTTGTTTGCTGGCTGTTCTGTTTCTGCCTGTTCTGTTCTTGGACTGTCTCCTCTGGGTGAACTGGCTGATTTTGCACAAGGTTTAAAAATTAATGACTCCTGGGGAAGATGCAATGAGATGGAGCAGAAAATAAGAACCCAATCCACGTCCTTCAACAGGATGGAGATATTCTTGGCAGCGATCAGCAAGAAACCCGGGGTAGGGGGCAAGAGACTGGGGCCCAGACGCATAGAGATCTGGGTTCGAATCCCCAGCCCTGCCTTTATAAGGCAGGTGCCCTTGGACAACTTCCTTAAACCTCTCCAAGCCCGTTTCCTTAGCCGTGTGATGAGGCTGCAGTAGAATTCATACAGTTAGGCTGCAGATTTAGAAAAGACAATATTTAAGTGCTTCAGCACACAACCCTGCATGGAAAAAGCAGTCGGTAAGTGGTTATGCTTGTTTTCCATTTCCCAGCCTCCCTAGCAGTTAGATAAGTGCCGTGTGGCCTGTTCTGGCCAACATGCTGCGCGAGGAGTTGAGGAGCGCCACTCCCAGCCTGAGGTAGTCAGGAGCCACTGTGCGTTTTCCACTCCCTGTGGGTGGAGTCCTCATGTTGGGCGGGAAGAACCGAAAGGTGGGAGCAGCCTGGATCCCCGAGTCACCGCCTGGAGGTCAGCAGCCCGGGAGAGCTGCCTGTCCCTCATCGGATGGGGATGCGACAGACGGAGAAACTGAGCTGCTTCATGCCCTTGAGTTTTGGGCTTTTGTTTGCTTCTGCAGCACAAGCAGAGGACTGAGGAGCTGAGGACTTGGGAAACAAGTTGGGACATGATTCTGTGTATTCGTCAGGGTTCTCCGGAGAAACAGAACCAACAGGATGGACATCTATACGTATATATACAGAGAGAGAGAGATAGAGACAGACGGGGTTTGGGTATAAGAAATTGGCTCATGGGATTATGGAGGCAAATAAGTCCCAAGATCTGCAGGGTGGTGAATCAGTAAGTTGGAGACCCAGGAGAGCCAATGATTTACTTCTAGTCCATGTCCAAAGGCCTTAGAACCTGGAGAGCGGATGACATACTTCCCACCTGCAGACAGGAAGAGCTAATGTTTCAGTTTGAATCTGAAGGCAGGATGAAAGCCAACGCCTCAGTTCGATGTCAGTCAGCAGGAAGACTTCTCTCTTAATTGTGGGATGTGGGGTGTGGTGGAGCCTTTTTGTTCTATTCAGGGCTTCAACTGATTGGATGAGGCCCACCCATATTAGGGAGAGTGATCTGCTTTGCTTAATCTACTGATTTAAATGTTAATCTTGGGGCCGGCCTGGTGGTGCAGTGGTTAAGTTCACATGTTCCACTTTGGCGGCCCGGGGTTCACTGGTTTGGATCCCAGGTGTGGACATGGCACTGCTTGGCAAGCCATGCTGTGGTAGGTGTCCCATGCATAAAGTAGAGGAAGATGGGCATGGATGTTAGCTCAGGGCCAGTCTTCCTCAGCAAAAAGAGGAGGATTGGCAGCAGATGTTAGCTCAGGGCTAATCTTCCTCAAAAAAAAAAAAAAAGGTTAATCTCATCCAGAAATACCCTCAGAGAAACACCCAGAATAATGTTTGACCAAATATCTGGACACCCTGAGACCCAGGCAAGTTGACCATAAAATTAACCATCATGTTCTAGCATATGGGAAGCAGATAGATGAGAGACCTACTGGAATTTTGAGGGAATAGTAATGCCAAAGAAACCACGAGCCTGGTCTTTCAAAAGCTTGTAGCTGAACTAAAAATGGATCAAAGACTTAAGCATAAGACCTGAAACTGTAAAAAGCTCCTTGACGTTGGCCTTGGCAATGATTTTGTGGGCAGTGACACCAAAATCACAAGCAACAAAAGCATGTTCCGATGAGGAGGCCACGCTGCAGAGGGGTTGGGAGGGCTGGCGCGCCACCGGGCTGCCTGGCTTCACGTCCCGCTTCCCCTGCTCACCAGCTGAACGACCTTGGGCAAGGGGTCCAATTTTTCTGCAGCCCAGTTTCCCAGTTAAAGTGGGATGATCAGAGCGTCTCTACCTCTCTCCATGAGGAATAAATGAGCTAAATTAGAAGCGTACCTCACATGATAAACACCTCTCACTATAATTAGTCTCAGGAGAGGCTAAAACGGGGCACCGTCTTGGCTGTCCGCCTGACGCTGCCCAGGACACTGACCACGTGCTCAAGTCAACCTCCTGCCCCGTGGTCAATGGACAGTGGAGGTGGCAGGGATGGCCGGTGTGGGTTTTCAAGCACTGAATTTACACATGTCACCACAACAAACCTACTCCTGGACGTTGACAGCCTCTTTTTATGTGACAAACTCATAAATAATTATATCAGAGAAGGCAGTTAAAACTCCTGCTCTCTCCACCTACATGCTTATGGCTGTAGGCATTCTCAATGTTGGTTAATTAATGTCACAGCTTCAAAAGAGAATTCTGAGCCAGCCCTGATGGCCTAGTGGTTAAAATTCAGCGCTCTCTCCACCTTGGTGGCCCGGGTTCACTTCCTGTTTGCAGAACCACACCACCTGTCTGTCAGTAGCCATGCTGTGCTGGTGGCTCACGTAGAAGAATTAGAATGACTTACAACTATACCTTCGTGTGTTGGGGCTTTGGGGAGAAAAAGAAAAAAGGAAGATTGGCAATAGACGTTAGCTCAGGGCCAATCTTCCTTGCCAAAAAAAAAAAAGAGAGAGAGAATTCTTTTTTTGATGGAGAACATCTTCATTTTAGACATAACTGATATTAAGCCAGGTATCCTTTTATGACAGACTTGTCCTCACCAGTTCCATTTTTCTCAGTGAGGAACTTATTTTTAAAATGAATTTTTGTAACTCAACGAGACTACTCTTATTTGCACTTAATTTTCATTTAAACATTAAAATTTTTTTTTACTTTAATAACATTGTTGTTGTTGTTTTATTTGTTTTTCTAGTTTCAGACATGATTTTTGATAAAGATACCAAAGCAATCCAATGGGAAAGGAAGTCTTTTTAATAAATAATGTTGGAATAACTGGACACCTTTATGTCAAAAAAAAAAAAAGAACCTCAAATCTTACCTCACATCATGCCTAAAAATTCATTCAAGATATAAAGATACCTTCATGACTTGGGGATAAGCAAAGCCTTCTTAAATAGGTCATGAAAAGCAATAACCATAAAAGAAAAAGCTGATAAACTGGATTTCATCAAAATTTAAACACTTGGCTCTTCAAAAGATACTGTTAAGAAAACGAACACACACAAGGCACAGACTAGGTAAAAATATTTGCAAATATATATCTAGCAAAGGACTGGTATGCAGCATATATAAAGAGCTCCTACAATTCAACAATAAAATGACAAAAACTAAATTTAAAAATGGGTAAAAGACTTGAAAAGATACTCCACAAAAGAAGATATATGAATGGCCAATAAGCGCATGAAAACATTCGACATCATTAATCGTCAGGTAAACGCAAATTAAAACCACAGTGGTGCACCAGTACATGCCCACCAGAATGGCTAAAATTTAACGGACTGACAACACCAAATGCTGGCTCTCATACATTGTTAGTGGGAGTGTAAAACGGTACCTCTACTTTGGAAAAAGTTCTGGCAGTTGCTTTTAAACTAGACATAAACCTATCTTATGACCCAACAATTCTACTTCTAGATATTTACTGAGAGAAAGAAAAACATATGTTCACAAAGAGACTTGTTCGTGGTATCTTCATTCATAACAGCCCAGTACTGGAAACCTGTCGGGTGTCCATCATAGGAGAATGGACGGACTGACTGTGGTGGAGTCATATGGAATGGAATAACAGAATAAATAACTAGCAGAGACAAATACTGATGTGTGCAATGACGTGGGTGACTCGCAGTAACATTATGCTGAGTGGAAGCAGGCACAAGAGAGGACATAGTGTATGATTCCCTCTATACGAAATTCTAGAACAGACAAAACTAACCTGTGTGGAAAAACAGGCTGCTGGGGGTGTGGGGAGGTGTGCTGTGGGGGCTGACTAGGATGGAACATGGGGGCACGTTCTGGGGTGATGGTAATTTCTGTATCTTGATAGGAGTTTGCTGTAAGCATTTGTTAAAACTCAGCCAATGTACACAAGATTTATTCATTACATCGTGGGTAAATTTTACAGCAAAAGGAAAAAACTTTAAATATTGGACTCTAATGATAGACATTATGAAGTATTTTGGGAAGCATTCTGATTTCTGTAATTTTCTCTGAAATGCATCAATAAGTAGACGGATTAGTGGGTGGAGAGAGGGATGGGAAGATGGACAGATATGCAATGAATCAAGTAGCGTAAAAAGTTAATGAAAAGATCTAAGTGGTGGATATACGGGTGTTCACTGTAAAACTCTTTCAACATTGCTGTATGTTGGAAAATTTTTACAATAAAATGTTAGAAAAAATTCAGTAACATTTTATGTATTCATTTTATAGTTACTTTATAAATGTTGACAACTGACACCATGGATATGATTTTTCCATATGCAGTTGTAGGTAAAGCTTCCTTTTAAAATTAATTTGCTTAAATAAAAAAGGAACGTGACTCAAGAAAGACTGTAGATAAATATTAGCAGAGACGGTGCACTGTGTGGCAAATCTCACGAGGGCAGGAGTGAATGGGCAAAGTCTGGGATGAGAGGGGTGCTGGAAGGTACCTGCTGTTCTTGGGAAACCTGGATTCGAATCCTGTCTTGCTGCTTCCTAGCTGTGTGAACAAGCGTCTCTGAGTTTGAAGGATCCAGCCAGGGCTGGGAGTAGATGTGTATGTGTTGGGGAGAGATGCTAAGAAGGCCCATCAGACTGAATGGGGAGTAGAAAGCAGAGAGGGAGCTAGCACGGAGCGCCCACACAGACAGGAGTCCCAGCTCTTTCTGCTTCTCCAGCACACCCTCCTTGTGAGCAATGTAAAGCCCGCCCTCAGCGGGGCGCGTGGACCCTGGGGCCGGGGCTCTAGGGCCCTGTGGGGCAGCGTCTATTTCCTGAGCTTGGGAGTTTTCTTCTTTGACCATCCCAGGTCTTCCAGAGGCCTAGGCAGGGGACCAAGAACCCGCCACTGTCCTAAGTGAAACAGACAGATGTAATTCATTAAAACGCTTGTCCTCGGGCCGAGGGCATCCCGCCACCTGGCTTGCTGGGGACCAGTCCTTCAAGCATATCGAACTGTTGGAACTAGAGAGGGGGGAAAAAAAAATCTCTTCTCAGCAGGAGGCCCAAGAGGCCTCTGACTCCTGCAGATGCACAGCTCCCGCTGTCAGGAAGGTTTGCTTTGAGCTCTGCTATTGGACTGACACACCAATTTTTGTTTTTACTCATGTCTTAAATAATTAGGAACACCCTCTATGTGCCAAGTGATGTGCCAGGCACTAGAGACATAAAGGTGGACAAAAATAGATCGAGTCCCGTCCTCATGGAGCTTGAAGTCCACTGGGCAGAGACAGGCATTAATCAGAGAATCACCAGATGTACTTAAAATTGAGGTGAGGGGGGGCTGGCCCCGTGGCCGAGTGGTTAAGTTCGCGCGCTCCGCTGCAGGCGGCCCAGTGTTTCGTTGGTTCGAATCCTGGACGCGGACATGGCACTGCTCATCAAACCACGCTGAGGCAGCATCCCACATGCCACAACTAGAAGGACCCACAACGAAGAATATATAACTACGTACCGGGGGCTTTGGGGAGAAAAAGGAAAAAATAAAAATCTTTAAAAAAAAAAAAAAATTGAGGTGAGGGAAGGCTTCTCTGAGGAAGTGCCCCCTGAGCTGAGATCTGAAAGAGGAAAGGGGTGATAGGGAAAGGGAGGAAAGAGCATTCTGGGCAGAGGGAACCTTATGTGCAAAGGCCCTGTGGTGGGAGGATGAGAGGTTGAAAGAGCATCACAGAGGCTGGAGCACAGAAAGTGGGAGAGAGCTTGCCAAGATGACGTTTAAGATTGGGCATCCTATGCAGGACCCTTGTAGTCTATGTTAAGAATTTTCACCTTTTTTTGAGAGCCATGGGCAGCCCTTGAAGGGTTTTAAGGAGACGGAGGACGTGGTCAGAGCAGTGTCTTGGAATATACTGATTTCAGGGCAGCAGATAGAGAACAGAAGGCTGTAGTAGTTGTCCAGGTGAGGGAAGAATGACAGTACCTCTGACCATGATGATGCTGCTGGAGATGGAAAGAAGCTCTTTTGGGGGTGAGTCAACAGACCTCGGTGACGTAATGGAAGGAGAGGGAGGGGTTTAGGCCAATTCCTAGCTTGAGCAACTGGATGGAGGCTGGCACCTTTCACTGAGAGATTCCAGAGGAAGACCAGGAGGGCTTGGCGGGTGGCACAGGGAGGGGGAACAGCTGGGTTCTGTTTTGGACATGCTGAGTTTGAAGGGCCTCTGAGACCCACTGGAGGAGTCAAACTGGCAATGAGATATGGAGGCAGGAGTTCAAAGGAACGGAGAAGTGTCCACATGTAGGAGCTAATGGATACCCCGGTGTGGGTCAGGTCACCAGAGCAAGTATGGAAAGAAAAGGGGAGGGCTCCTAGGACAGCACACAAGGAACTTCCAATTTAATGACTGGGTAGAGGGGCGATGTGCCTCCACAGAGGCAGAGGTGTGGCTAGAGAGGTGAAGGAAACCCAAGGAAAGGTTGAATCACGAAAACCAAGGCATGAGGTTTCTGTCGTCGGCTGGAGTTGAAAGTAAACCTTTGGACAATGTCTGTTGGATTTAGCAACACGGAGGTGCTAGGTGACCCAGTGAGGGACGCTTTCTTAGAAAAAGAAGGCAGAGGGCTAGACAGGTGGAGATAAGGAACAGATGAGAGACAGGGAAATGGAGATGAGCGTGGTCAACCCTTTGCAGAAGGTGGGTTGTAAGAGGAGGAAAGGAAAAGGAGGGTTGCTGGATCTGAATCTGGATCGGGCAAAGCAGCACAGGCTTGAGAGCTGGATACAACTGAGCAGAGACAGATGGATGTGAAGAGAAGGGTAGAATAAGGTAGGGACAGGATCCAAAGGGCAGGAAGAAGGACCGGGTGAACAAGGAGGAGGGACAGCTCCCGGGTTGTAACAGAACGGGATGTATACAGATATGGGAAGATAAGGGAGTTCCTATCTGATGGCTTCCATTTTCTCTGATGGAAGTCAGTGAGGTCATCTCCTAAGAATGGAGGGAAATGAAAAGTCATGGGCTTGAGGAATGGGTAGAAGGTTTGACCCAGTCATTGTTGAGAGTGAGAGAGCAGACTGACCAGACACATGGCATGTGCAAAGGCCCTGTGGCAGGAGGGACTGTGGACAGGAGAGGAGGTTGAAGGAGCATCTGAGAGGCTGGAGAACAGAAACTGAGAGAGAGTGTGGCCAAGAGAGAGAGAACATGTGATATACTAAGATGTGCTATATACCATGCATCTGATACAACAAGATGTGCTAGGCAGAGTAGAATAGGCCATGATGAGGAAACGAATAAAGCAGGAAATCCCCCTGACTTGACACAGTAATGGTTTATTTCTCATTCACACAGTTTGAAAGAGTTTAGGTGACTCTCTTCCTTCATGTAGCCACGTCATCTGGAACACATGGCCTGGACATCTGCAGCAGCGTAACAGAGGGCTGGGGACCACTCAGGATGTTTCTAGGGGCCAGGCCTGAAAACGGCTCTCATTACTTCCACCCACATTCTATTGGCCAAACTCCATCACATAGCACCAGCCTTATTATCCGAGAGGCTTGGGGATGTTGCCTTCCTGTATGCTCAGGAAGAAGAAACGGGGGACACGGGCATTACCGTAGTCTCTGCCGCAATCTGCGTGCCGAACCAGCAAGTTTTTCTTCTCACTCAGACACATACTCACCTCTCCTCAGGGGACACCATCCAAAGTCCTGCCCAGCCCCTGCGTCTGGCTTGAAGCCCGGGGGCACTGATGACTCGGATGTAGTCGTCTCTTCTCACCCAATGAGGCTCTTCTTGGTCCAGTGACCCATGAACTAAAAAGACAAGTAAGCTGCCCCCTCACCCCACCCCATACAGCGGTGGCATAGGGACAGGACTGCAGGAGACTCCTTCAGCACTCTGGTTCTGCTCCCCAGGAGAGGCTCTCCCATCCGCTCTGCGTCCTGGCTCTTCTCTCTGGGAGCTTCCTCCTTATCCATCATCCCCCCTGGCCACATCTGAAATGGGCGTGGCAGGGCATGCCCTCCTTAGGTGCTTCATACTCTCCCTCCTGCTCATGGATGGTTAGAGCTCGAAAGGTTGTTTTACAGCTGAAGACTGTCAAGGGTTTTTATTTTTGAGGGGGAGCCCCGGCTCATGGTCCCTTTGGTGATACACTTCTTCACAGGCTTAGCTTGCTCCTGTTTGTTTCTAGTTTTGGGTAATTTGTTATGCAGCATTATCGTAGCAATTGGTAACTGATACAGACGGGAATGCAGCTTACCATGTAGTTTCCTGTGCCAGTAGCCACTCTCCTCCAAAGTCTTTTCCAGACATAATTCTTGAGCCTAATTTGTTTTGCTGGTTCACACCCACACTCTCCCTGTCTCCTCAATGGCTATCTTGAGGCTATTCGGAGTAGTAAATAGGAGGCACAACTTTCATCTGATCTTGTCCTGAGTCACTTTATCCAAGGGAAAAGCTTTATTGGGCCTTTGATGCTCAAAACTTTTCTCTCTCATCTTTTTCTACTTAGGGTGTAGAAGATTTTCCAGCCCCGGGAGGGCCTGGGTTTCTGGGTTCTATTTCCTTTTGCTATCACTCGAACACTATTCTTTCCTGAGCACGTGTCTCCCTTGTAAATCCTCACCCAACACAGCCAAGAGGAGCCAATGGAGATGACTAGTTTTCTGTTCTCCAGCCTCTTCCTGGTGGGCTGCCATCTTGGAAAGCATGGGGGGTACCTCCCAAGTTAGAGCAGACAATAGCTTTACCAAACATTTCGCTAGTGCATAACACAGATCTCCTACTTTTTGAGGGTCCTCTATCAGTTTCTGTGTTCACTTCTGCCCAACTGCTAAGCCAATGTGACCACAGGTGCATAACTCGATTCTTCTGGGCCCATTTCTTCATTGGCAAAATGAAGATAACAGTACAGGGCTGCTGCAGAGACCGAGCAAGTCAGTGCATGCACAGACGGTCCCTGACTTACGATGGGACTTACTATGATTTAGTACGATGGGTGAAAGCGATACACATTCAGTAGAAACCGTACTTCGAATTTTGATCTTTTCCTGGGCCAGCGATGTACGGTACAACCCTATCTCATGACACTGGACAGCAGCAGCTCCCAGTCAGCCACACGCTCACAAGGTAAAACAATCGATATCTTTACAACCATTCTGCACCCAGACGACCCTTCTGTTGTTCACCTTCAATACAGTATTCAGTAAATCACGAGATATTCCACACCTTTTTATAAAATAGGCTTTGTGATAATTTTGCCCAACTGTAGGCTAATGTAAGTGTTCTGAGCACATCTGAGGTAGGCTGGGCTAGGTCATGATGTTTGGCAGGTTAGGTGTATTAAATGCATTTTCGACTTAAGATATTATCAACTTACAATGGATTTATCGGGACGTGACCCCATCATAAGTCGAGGAAGCCTGTACAGTGTGAGCCCAACGTGTGGTCTGGAATAAGCGCTCAGTGAATGTGAGTGGTTACTGCTGCTGTTCAAATGGGCGAAGAGGAATTACACGTGTTCGCAAGAGTCTGATATACTAAGCAGCCGCCTTTTAAAAAAAAAATTAAGGTGAGAGGTTCACCAGGGGCCAGGATGCTCGTTCACACAGGCCAGGCAGTGATGCTTTTTCTCTGTAAGCAAACCTACATGGGAAGCTGCATTCCTGTCTGTATCAGTTACCAATTGCTACGATAATGCTGCATAACAAATTACCCAAAACTTTGTGGCTTAAAAGAAAAAGCATTTATTTAGTTTGAGGGTCTGTGGGTTGGCAATTTGGACTAGGCTTGGCTGGGTAATTCTTCTGGTCTTGACTGGGTCCCCTTATCTGTCGACTTTGGCTGCGGTGACTAGGACACATCTGTCATCCTCCTGAAAGCTAACCTGGGCAGGTTTTCGGGTGGTGGCAGAGGCACAAGAGTTAGGGCAAGCCCAGTTTGCAAGTGCTTTTCAAGGTTCTGCTTGCTTCACAATTACTGACATTCCATTGGGCAAGCAAGGCCCTTGGCTGACCCCACAGTCAGGGTGGAGGGTCCTGCAAGAAGGGGGAAACAGGGGTGAAGAACCTACCAGAAATCATGAAAATGATTGGTGAGGGTGAACTCAGAACAAGGGAAGTTACTTCCACAACATTAAAAATAGGTGTCTGAGAGCTCCGTGGCTTGGTGTCCCCACCCTTACTGTGGGGACAGACCGGCCACACAAGGCTGGATGTCCTACGGCCGGCACAGTGCCTGACACACAGGGCCCAATCCTCCCTTCTCCTCCGTTCATGTCTCCCTCCTGCAGAGGTGCCCGGGCCTGGCTCTCTCTCATCCTCGTCTGCGGCTCCTCATCTGGCACTGGGCCTACCACGCAGTGCTGGTGCAGACAACCTCGGCTTAGGAATCAACGAAATAGTGAAAGAACGAACAGCAAATTCCTCAAGGACAAACAAGATACGTTCTTCTCTGGTCCCCAGCATCGAGTGAAGACCATTACAGTGCATCTTTCACAAATTAGATTTCTGAGCATCATTTTTCCTGTTTGGACCCAGCCGACTGCCTAGTTCTACTTGTGCTGCAAACACAGCATCTAGTACATCTGCTAAAACCTTCTCACCTCTGCAGGACCCTGCTGAGGGGGTGGCAGCCAAGAGAAAGAGGGAGGCAAGGGTCCTGCTCACAAGGGGCCTGGCATCAGAGCCTCTGCAGGAACTGGCACTGGCTTGTCAGCAAAAGCGTGGGAGTCAGCGGGTGTGACGGAGGTTGGGCACCTCACCTTGGGACCCTGGACTGGGGTTTACCAGGCCTTCCTGACCAGCTACATCCAGCTCAGAGCCAGCCTCTGACTTGGAGGGAAAGGACAGTGACAGGAAGACCTGGAAAGAGTCCAACCTCATCTCTGCTGCTCCAGGGAAGGATGAAACCCTCGATGCAGGGCAGACTTTGAGCCCTGCCCTCTGGCCCCCCTCCAGATCACAGGAAGCCTCTCAGAACTCAGGACCACCACCTGCAGAGCCAGGCTGCTCCTGTCCTGCTTGGAGGGCTCAGGTGGTTAAGGCTGGAGCTGCTGAGGCTGTTGCCCTCTGAAACTTAGGGTCCTGGTGGTCTTCTAGGGAACCAGAGGGTCTCTGCCAAGTCCAGTGCACAGCAGCCCTCCTCGGACCAAGAGGAGACCCAGGAGGAGAGGACAGCGGCAGGAGGAATGACGATGGCTTCCCTGTTTTGAGGGAGTAGAGCATACGGTGTAAGTGCACAGGCCCTGGCGGCCCTCGGCCTGGCTTCCAATTCTAGTTCCACCCCTTCCCATCTGACTTCGAGCAAGAAGCTTCTTCTCCCCAAGCCCCACTTTCCTCATCTGTAAAAGGGGAATGATAATTGTACCTTCCTCGTACCATTGCTGTGAGGATTGAACGAGATAACCCATGCTCTTAGCAGTGTTGGGCACACATAAGCAAACAGTCCCGTTAGCAACAATTACTACTGAGTGTTGCTAGGGGCCCAGGTACTGTGTGAAGGGCTTTACACACGACTCCATTTAGTCCTCACACTCACATACGAGTTGAAGTTCTTCTTCTTCTCCTTTTTGCTGAGGAAGATTCACCCTGAGCTAACACCTGTGCCAATCTTCCTCTATTTTGTATGTGGGTTGCTGCCACAACGTGGCTGCCGAGTGGCATAGCTCCACACCTGGGAACCAAACCAGGGCCGCTGAAGTGGAGCACGCCAGGCTCTTTTTCCTTCCCTTTTTCCACATGAGACACAGAAGTGTGGAGAGGTTAATAACGTGCCCAAGGTCACGCAGCTGACCCATGGTAAAGCCAGGATTCTAACTTAGTTCTGATTCCGGAACAGCTGCCCTGAACCGCTCTGCTCTGCTTGGCTTCCCCTCAACAGGTGTCCTAGGATGTCACCAAATGTGCACATTTTATTAAATACCAACTACATGAACTGAAACCCACTGGCAAACAAAACGGACATCTTAATGTCATAACTCGCTTTTTAAAACCACATGCTGTGATGTTTAGTTACATAAAATACGTTCACATTGCCCTTTTTGAAGCGAACATTCTCCTCCTCGGCAGGAATATCTGGATTCAGGCGAGTCCTGGACCCAGCAAAAGCCCTGAACTCTTTTCTGGCTATGGGTCAGGAGGAGGTGGATTTCTTCTCTATACACCTCCTTCTTTGAGGCCTGATGTTACTGGATCCCTTCACCTTCTCTACCATCTGCTCTCAAGCGTCTGACTGCTCACACACATTTGTTTCTTGAAGCCGAAAGGGCACTGCTTTCCTGAGGCCACCTGTTCCCCCAAGTCTATCACCTGATGGGGGCAGATTCTAACGCCGGTCCTCGTTCCCAGAGGGCCCCCTGGGAAATTGAGGTGTCACAAGGTGGCTTAACTGGAAGCTGACCAGTATCATCAGCTTGACAGCTGCAGGACGGCCAGTCCACCCTCCTCAGGTCCAACAGGCTGTAGCAGTAAGAGGGGCTGTCAGCTCAAAGCCTCCCAGACCTGCTTGCCATTTAAGGCTGCCTGCGCTTCCTTATCACGGCATCGTCCTCTCTTCGTCTAGCCACGACAGCAGATAGACTGAAGGATAAATGTGAGTCTCTCAACCCTCCCAATGGAATTCCTTTCCCTGGAAGCAGGTGTGTGCTGGTGCTGGCCTCGCTGGAGCTGGAGGGACAGACCAGATGATCTTCAGATAACGCCCAAAGCCGGGGAGAGACGCCTTGACAATGACCCCCAACAGACACACTCCATCTAAGGCGCAGAGCTCGGGCAAAAGTTGTTTGGTGTATGGATTCTGCAGACTGAAAATGATTGAGAGGAAATGACAGGAAAACAGCCTTTACTGACCCAGTTTGACGTGTCACGCGGGAGCCTGCGCGACATGAGACTCATGAGACCACTTCAGATGGGTCAGGGCAGGGCCAGACGCCCATCCGCCCGGCGCAGGCTGGGAATGAGGTCAGCGGGCAGTGAGGCGTCCAACAGAGAGGAATGAGCCTAGCTTCTGTTCCTTACGGATCCTTGGGGGGCTGCTGGCTCTTGCTCTGTGTTTATTAATTTTTAAAAAATGCACTGTGGCCGGCCTAGTTTTACTTAATGCCTAATAAAGGGAAAAACTGTTTACATAGCACCCCTGGGTCTGAGACTGAGCAGCTGAAGTTAGCAAGATCCTTCACTTTCAGAGATGACACAAGCCAGCAGCCTGGGAAGAAAACAATTCCTTTAGAAGCATGCCATTCCCAGGTGAAAGTGGCAGCAGCTGAGCATTATGTTAAATAAGACAAAATCGGAGTAAGGAGAGATCACACCCTGGGGAATAAAGCCCCGACCGCATACTTGGCTGCTGGGCTCGGTTGCGTAAGTGTCCAGGATAGATGGGTAAGTCACTGCCCAGTGCACGTGCACTTCTTATAGTCCAGATAAATCTCTCTCTGTAAAACTCTATTTGACATTCTCCCCACAGTACATCAAATGAGGCCCGAGAATGGCCAGAGGCTGTGGTGTGCTCCCAGGGTGATGTCTTCTCGTCTGCCCTGCTTCTTTCTGCCTCCCCATCCTCACTCCTGTTCCTCGCTTAGGTGAGAGTGCTACAGAATTTTCCATCAAAGGAATCGTCACCGGGGTCTGTTTTCCCTCCAGTCTTCACGGGCTAGAAGGCACCCCGCGGTTCTTTAACAAGCTCAGCTTTCCTGTCTGCAGATGAGACTGCCCTGCACGCAGTTCTGGGGACCTCGCTGACACACCAGGCAATGTGTTTCAGGAGACAGGTTTTAAGCCTCAGGCCAAGGCCATGACTGAGCACCTCTATCTACTGAGCTCCCTGTGTCCTGGGGACCAGCTAAGAACTCCGCAAGCTTTAACGTCTGCTCAACTAGTTAAGATAGGGAGTGCCGTCGCCCCCATCTCATAGATGAGGAAACTGAGGCTCAGGCCCACTCATGTCTCCAGCAAGGAAGCAGCGGGCCCAGATTTGAACTTGGAGCCAGCACCTGTGCTGCCTCCTTATTTACAAGCTCCCTTGGGTGACCGAGTGCTTACTTTGGGAAGCACCCGGCAGCTTCCTGCCCCTACGTGACACACAGGTCATCTCGGTACTGTCAAGTTTCTTTGCCATAACTTTTCAAAGCACAGATTTCTACGAAGTTTCCACTAGTACGGTAGTGCGTTCTGGTAGAAAGTTCCTGAGCTCTGGAGGCACGCTGAACTCAATGAGACTCTGGCTTTGGGACTGAACAGCGATGCGACCTTGGACATATTACTCTCTCTGAGCCCACTTTCTCATCTACAAAGTAGGTGTGACACCGCTTGTCTGCAAGAGGGCTGAGAAGCTTGAATGAGATCACGTGAGTAAAGGCTGGTTCTCTTCCCTTCTCTCCTTAGCCAGAGACACTGGGGGGGCAGGCAGGACCATGAGGCGGCCCTGGGGGACCCCGTAGCTCAGTCACGCTGGAAACGTGCACCTCCTCCCTGCATGCAGCTCTAATGATCACCAACATCTGCTTCTCAATGCCAGCCTGGCTTCCGCAGGTCCACCCCTTCAGATGCTCCTGGCCCAGTCCTGGTGATGACCGTTCTGACTGGCTTACAACTCCCACGGCAAATTCTCCTAGTGAGACGGCCTCTGGCAAGGCAGAAGTCTTCTGGCCCAAAGGCTAAACACTTTCAACTAATTCATTCTGACATATTATTTCTTCCGTGACATTATTTCGTCAACTAAAATAGTTACAAAGATGGGAAATATAGAAAAAGTTGCTATAGCGCTCTGTGGAGATAAAATCCATGATTGCGACCTTGTAAAACTCTATAAACATAGGACTCCAAAATATATGGGAACAGACAGAATGAAAATGACTGTGTGAGGGTTGGGGAATTGTGATTTTCCTTTCTTAGATATTCTTTAATATTCCATTATGGTTCTGTTTCCAGAGTGAACATTTCAAGGAAAACCTGATGGGTATGTTGACTCCTGAGCAGCAGGCCCGCCCCGTTCCTGCTCGCTGCTCTCATTCTGCCTGCTGTGCCTTTGAAGGGCTCAGCTCAGGGGGCTTTGATCAGCTTCCCTTGGCAGAAAGAACCAGATCGGACTGGAAAGGGGGGATTTCACAGGAACAAAGCTCTGGGCTGCTCAGGGCGCTTTCCACCCAGCACCGGCAGCCGCCGCCTCCTTTCACAGAGCACACGCGGCGCCTGAAGCCAGGAGCCAGCACAATAGCTTCCCCTACAGTGCCCTCCTGTGGCCGAGGCTGGCAACACTGACATCCTGCTTTTGAGGCCTAGGACCGAACAAAGCGTCGGAATGAGACACACTGAACATTTACACGTCCTGGGAGCGAGATGGGTCCATCCTTTGAGGCAGGACGAACGGTCCGGGCGGGTTGAGTGTCTAGGGACAAGTGGGAAAACAGGGCCGGGATCCATCATAAGCCATGCGGGTTCACAGACTGAGGCCAGGCAGGCGGAGGCGCCCAGCTCAGTGGGGCTTTTCAAAGAGGTATTCGAGATCGGGGGCACGCAGTCTCTGCTCCTTGTTTTTGTTTTTCGCAAAGTCTCTCAGCAGTGCCATGACTTCATTCTCAAATATTTCTGGGGCTGGTTTTGCTTCTGCAAGAGAAAAACAGGCAAAAAGAATGACGTGTGTTGGCCAGTCAATACTCAGGTAGAAGGATCTTGAGACTTGAAACTGCGGTCCTGGCCAAGAAGCACAGTCGATACACAGACCTCTCCATTCTTCCTCCAAATACACACGCAGCCTATACCAGGAGCTGGCAACCTACGGCAGCCTGTATTTGTACACAGCTCTCTGGAGCAGCCACTCCCACTTGTTCCATATTGTCCGTGGCTGCTTTCGTGCTATGATGGCAGAGTTAACAGTTGCAACGGAGACCACATGGCCGCAAGCCTAAGGTACTGACTCTGGGCTTTTAGGAACAAGTTGGCTGACCCCTGGCCTGTCCAATCTTGGCTGTACTATTTGGCTCTGCATTTGGTATTTCAGTTGTTTTCTGGGTATTGTGTTCCCTCCCCCCTCCCCAATTTCCTAAGGCAAAAGTCCTCGGTTATAAGTGACAGAAACTAATAACTCCAGTAAACTTAAGCCAAAGGGAACTTATTGGAAGGTTATTAGAGGCACGCAAAACTGACATAAACCTGGAGAACCAGATTTGAATGGACAGGCAAGAAAGACACAGAGCGAAGGCATGAGAAGGCCAGCCTGAGTCCAGAGGCAGGCAGTCTGGCAGTAGGCCGCTCACCTCCAGCTTTTCCTTCCACCTGAGACACACTCACTTAAGACTCAAATTACAAGCAAAGCCTCCCACTGGGAAAGCTGATGTAAGGTGCTCTGGAATGAGCCTCCTATCAAGACCAACTATAATGCTAGGAGAGGGAAGTACTCCAAACAAAGTCTGAGTCCCCTCACTCAGCACAGGGCCTGACATTGGGTGGGGGTCTGGCATCTGTTTCTCTGTGACAATCAAAATAAGATCAAGGAGGTTTAGGGCTGGCCTGGGTGCATATTGGTTAAGTTCGCATGCTCTGCTTCAGCAGCCCAGGATTCACAGGTTTGGTTCCTGGGCACAGATCTACACACTGCTCATCAAGCCACACTGTGGTGGCGACCCACATACAAAATAGAGGAAGATTGGCATAGAAGTTAGCTCTGCAGCAATCTTCCTCAAGCAAAAAGAGGAAGATTGGCAACAGATGTTAGCTCAGGGCCAATCTTCCTCACCAAAAAATAAATAAAGAAAGAAAAAACAAAAGTAAAAGGTTTATATATTGAATTACATCTTTTTATTTTTCAAATTGCAAACTTTCCCAACACGATTTATTAAGTAATTCATCTTATCCCTTCCTGATTTGTAGATTCCCATATTACATAAATTTTTGTATATACTAGGCTCTCTCCTATGCTCAGTAATCTTTCAGTGGTGCTTGTACCAATTTTACATTATTTTAATTGTTATAGCTTTACAGTACAGACTAATACCTGGTAGAGCAAATCCTCCTTTGTTATTCTTTATTTTTATGCACACTGTTTAAAAAATGTAAGTGCTTACTGGGCTTTACTAATAAGCATCTAGAGCAGGAGTTGTTAAACTATGGCCCACAGTCCTAATGTGGCCCACCCCCTGTTTTTGTAAATAAAGTTTTATTAGAACACAGCCACACACACACAAAAAGATCAAGGTTTAGGCTTCCCCTAGGATGCTGAAAGTTGGCAAGAGCACTGCTCTCACCCTTACGAGAAAAAGTTAAACTACAAATATTGCAACTTTCAAGTCATCAGAGAGCTGAGGTCACAGGGCAACCAAGTAGAATAAAATCTAAGGAAAGAGAAGCCCCTCAAAAGAGAAAGTGGACACGAGCACTTGCTCACCTGAGACAGGACGAAGGAAGAAGAGACACTCGGCACCATACATACAGGTAAGAATTCAGCTAAAACTCTTTTTCTTTTAAAGACTGGCACCTGAGCTCACATCTGTTGCCAATCTTTTTTTTTTCCTTCTTCTCCCTAAAGCCCCCTAGTACACAGTTGTATATTCCAGTTGTGGGTCCTTCTGGTTGTGCTATGTGGGACGCCACCTCAACACGGCTTGATGAGCAGTGCCATGTCCGCACCCAGGATCCGAACCGGCACAACCCTGGGCCGCCAAAGCGGAGCGCGTGAACTTCAGCACTCGGCCACGGGGCAGCCCCTCACCTGGACGAACTGCCGACAGCCTGCGTAGGCTGATGTGGGAGCATGAAACCCCTGGAGCCACACACAGGGGAGTGCACACCCACCTGCAGGTTCTTGTCAACAAACTGCCGACAGCCTGCGTAGGCTGATGTGGGGGCATGAAACCCCTGGAGCCACACACAGGGGAGTGCACACCCACCTGCAGGTTCTTGTCAACAAACTGCCGACAGCCTGCGTAGGCTGATGTGGGGGCATGAAACCCCTGGAGCCACACACAGGGGAGTGCACACCCACCTGCAGGTTCTTGTCAACAAACTGCCGACAGCCTGCGTAGGCTGATGTGGGAGCATGAAACCCCTGGAGCCACACACAGGGGAGTGCACACCCACCTGCAGGTTCTTGTCAACAAACTGCCGACAGCCTACGTAGGCTGATGTGGGAGCATGAAACCCCTGGAGCCACACACAGGGGAGTGCACACCCACCTGCAGGTTCTTGTCAACAAACTGCCGACAGCCTGCGTAGGCTGATGTGGGGGCATGAAACCCCTGGAGCCACACACAGGGGAGTGCACACCCACCTGCAGGTTCTTGTCAACAAACTGCCGACAGCCTGCGTAGGCTGATGTGGGAGCATGAAACCCCTGGAGCCACACACAGGGGAGTGCACACCCACCTGCAGGTTCTTGTCAACAAACTGCCGACAGCCTACGTAGGCTGATGTGGGAGCATGACACCCCTGGAGCCACACACAGGGGAGTGCACACCCACCTGCAGGTTCTTGTCAACAGACCGCCACTGAGCATGCTCCGACAAAGACAGGGTTCAGACAGGGGGCTGGAGAGAGCCTCCCTCAGTGATTCATGCCAGGAGGGGAGCGGCCGACACTGCAAAAAGAAGCATAAAGCCCAGCCCAGCCCTTCTCCTCTACAGAACAAAAGCCTCAGCAACTAGGAGCAGGTCAGTGAATCCTGTCTCCTACAGGACACACGTGAGGACCCATTTGGGCTGGTGGAAGGGTAAAAGAAAAAAACCCCTCTACCCTTGTGGGAAGGGCAGAATCACTGAGAAAGCCCACCCCTAAGACCCAGGCTACAGGGATGAAGCTGGACCAGGATAACAGAGAATACCCTCCCCACCTCCCTCCTCAAACTTACAAGCACCAAGTGCAAAACAACAGGAGTCTACTGCTGGGGGAGGGCCAGAGCATGGAGAGCGATTCCCTGTGAGGCACAGAAATACAGGAAGGCTGCAAGCTGAGGGTACAACAGGAACATTGAGAAACACCCTCTGGAAACTCAGCCCCCACCCTAAGCACATGGTAACAATAGAGGCTGGTGGTGCACTGAAGGGAACCAAAACAACGACAAAATCCAATGTGAGCTTAACTCCTAACTAGACTGACTCGATCCCCAAATTAACAGCCTAGCAGAAGCAGCACGACCATTTCCAGGCAAAAAATACTACTTATCTCGGTCTTTACTCTCTTACTCATGATGTGTAACATTCAATCAAAAATTATGAAATACAAACACATAAAAGAAAAAAAAAACACACTGTGAAGGAACAAAGCAATCAACAGAAACACACTCAGGGATGAGTTAAAACTATTAGACAGGGAATTCAAATAAAGTAACTATGATTAATATGTTAAAGGCTCTAGTGGAAAAAGTAGACAAAATGTACAAACCGATGAGAAATTCCAGCAGAGATGGAAACTACAAAAGTCAAAAGGAATGTTAAAAATAAAAATACAGTAACAAATAAGCAGAATGATCTCAAAAGGCTCATCATAAGATCTGACATGGTCAAGGAAAGAATTAGTGAACTGCAAGATAGTCAACAGATATTACCTAATACAAATTACTCAAACTGTTACATAAAGAGAAGAATGAAAGACACAAAGGAGAGAATCCAAAAGCTTTGGGACAGTATCAAACAGTCTAACCTAAATGTAACTGGAATCCCAGAAGAAAAAGAGGGAGAAAATAAGGCAGAAGAAATATCTGAAGAGATAATGACTGAGTTTTCCAACAATAATGAAAGGTATAAAAACACAGATCCAACATACCCAAGCAGGATAAATACCAAAACCAAACAGACATATTCGAACAAATGAAAACCAAACATGAAATACTGAAAACATTCAGAAAGAAAACGTACGTTACATACAAAGGAATAGACATAGCTTACTTCTTGTCAGAAAGTATGCAAACCAGAAAATAGCACATGCAAACACCAGAAGAATTTGAAGCTGGTGGAACACTGAAGGTAATCAAAGCAACAAACCCAAATCCGGTTCAACTCCGAACCAGACTGACTTGATCCTGCACAGAACAGCCTAGCAAAGGAGGTGTGCCCACGTAAAGTGCCGAAAGGAAAAAGTGTGAGCCTGTAATTCCATATGCACCAAAAATATCTTTTGAAAATGACAAACAAAAGCCGAGAGAATTCATAATAGCAGACCTGCACTACAAGGTCTGCTAATAAAGGAAGTTCTTCAGACAGAAGGACTATGATACTGAGAAAAACATGGATTGATGTAAAGACATGAGGATCTCTAGAAATGGTTAAAATGAAGGCAAATATAGGGGCTGGCCCCGTGGCCGAGTGGTTAAGTTCGCGCGCTCCGCTGCAGGCGGCCCAGTGTTTCGTTAGTTCGAATCCTGGGCGCGGACATGGCACTGCTCATCAGACCACGCTGAGGTGGCGTCCCACATGCCACAACTAGAGGAACCCACAACGAAGAACACACAACTATGTACCGGGGGGCTTTGGGGAGAAAAAGGAAAAAATAAAATCTTTAAAAAAAAAAAAAAAAATGAAGGCAAATATAAAATACATTTTGTATTCTTTTCCGTATTTTAAATCACTCTCAAGATAATTGTCTAAAGCAAAACAATAGAAATGTAGTGTAGGCTTACAGCATAACTAAAACACAGCAAGAGCACAAAAGATGGGAGGGAAGAATTGCATACACTGTTATAAAGTTCTTCCATTATACGTGAAGCAGTATAATAATACCTGAGGGTATAACACGGAAGGTAGACTGTGGTGAATTAAAGATGTACACGGTAAACCCCAGGGCAATCACTAAAAAAATTATAAAGACAGGTACAAATAATGAGCCAACAGTGGAGGTAAAACAAAATAAAAAGTACTAAATAAAAAACCCCCACGGAAATAGAAGTAAAAAGGAACAAAGAACAGATGGAAGAAACAGGAAACTAACAAAAAGATGGTAGTAGCTTTTAATTCAACCACATTGATAACTCGTTATATGTAAATGGCCAAAACACGTCAATAGAAAGACAGAGACCATAAGATTGGATACGAAAGAGAGAGATAAGTGAAAAGTCAAAGAATGGTGTGGCAGGCAGACTTATGAGTCGGCCCCCAGTATTTCCCACTCCCCGGGTATACAAGGCCTGCGTAATCCCCCGGACTGTGAATATGACGATTTTCACTCCCCTGATTAGGTTATGTTATATGACACAGTTGACCTTAGGACAGGGAAATTATCCAGGTGGTTCTGACCTAATCACAGGAGCTCTTTTAAAGGAGAGTTTCCTCCAGCTGGTGGCAGACGGCAAGTCAGAGAGATTTAAAGCACGAGAGGGAATCAACGTGAGGGAGGATTGCCACAGCTGAGCCGGAGAGGGCCAAGTGGCAAGGACCGGAGAGTGGCCTCTAGAAGCTGAAAGCGAGCCACAGCTAGCAAGACAACAAGATCTCAGTCCTACAACTGCAAGGAAATGAATTCTCCTAACACCCTGAGTGAGCCTCCAGACAGGAATGTAGAACGGCTGACACTGGTTTCCCACTGTGTGATCTGGGCATGGCTTCTGACCTCCAGAACTGTGAACTAATAAACAGGTGTTGTTTACAGTTGCTGAGTTTGTGGTAATTTATTACGTAGCGATGGAAAACTAATATAGATGGAAAAAGACATAACATGCAAACACTAACCAAAAGAAAACTGGGGTGTCTATATTACCAACAGGCACTTCAGAACAAGGAATATTATCAGTGATAAAGATGGACATTGTACAATGATAAAGGGGGCAATTCATCAAGAAGATATAACAATCCTAAGCGTGTCTTCACGTAATAACAGAGCTTCAAAATATATAAAGCAAAAACTGAGAGAAATGAAAGGAGTCTTACTGAATCTACATTATAGTTGGGAGATTTCAACACTCTTCTCTTAGTAATTGATAGAAGAAGTGCAGAGTAAATCCGTTGGAATATAGAAGACACGAACAACAGTATCAACCAACTTGACCTAGTTGACATTTACAGAACACTTTACTCACAAGTGCAGAACACACATTATGTTCAAATAAATGCACATGAACATTATCAAGATACCTACATTTCAGACCATAAACAAATTTCAAGAAATGGAAAAGAAGTGAAATTATATAACATGTGTTCTATTGTCACAATGGAATCAATAAAAGAAAAATATCTGGAAAATCCCCAAATATCTGAAAACTAAACACAGGTCTAGAGCCAGCCGCTTCAGTGGCCTGGGTTCAGTGATCAGGCGTGGGACCACACCACCCATCTGTCAGTAGCCATGCTGTGGCAGTGGCTCACATAGAAGATCCAGAAGAACTCACAACTACACACAACTACGTACTGGGCCTTTTGCGGGGGGGAGGAAGAAAAAAGGAGGAAGACTGGCAACAGATGTTAGCTCAGGGTTGAAGCTTCCCCTGCAGAAAAACCAAAAAAATACATACTTCTAAATAACTCATGAGTCAAAGAGGAAGTCACAAGGGAAATCACAAAATATTTTGAATTAAATGAAAATATAACATATCCAAATTTCTAACATGAAGCTAAAGCAGTGCTTAGAGAGGGTAATTTATAGCATTAAATGCTTATAGTGGAAAAGAAGATCTCAAGTCAAGGAGTTCAGCTTCCACCTTAAGAAATTAGGAAAAGAGCAAATTAAGAAGAATGGAAATAATGAAGATAACGGTAGAAATCAATGAAATTGCAAACTTAACCACTCAGTCATGGGGCCGGCAGCTGGAACATTATTTCTGTGATTAGGTTACAAAACACTGTGGCTTCCATCTTGCTGGTAGACTCTAATGTCTCCTTGGCTTGCACACTCTGACGAAGCAAGCTGCCCCATGGCAGAAGCCTTTGCGACAAGGAACTGTAGGAGGCCTGTAGGCAACAGCCAGCAAGAAACTGAGGCCCGCAGGTGAAGAGCCTGTGAGGAACTGAATTCTGCCAAGACCAGAGAGGGCTCGGAAGTAATCTTTCCCTAGCTGAGATCCAAATGAGACTCCAGACCCTGGGCCGACACCTTGATGGGGACCTCGTGACAGACTGAAGCATAGGACCCCGCTGAGCATGCCTGGATTCCAGACCCACAGAAACCATGAAATATAAGTATGGATTGTTTTAAGCCAATAAGTTTTGGGGGTAATTTGTCATGCAGGAATAGGTAATACACTGATTAAAGAAATCAAAGAAGACTTAAATAAAAGGAGACATGGCGTGTTAATAGATCAGATGATTCTAAATTGTTAAAAAGAATCTTCCCAAATCGATCTGTTGCAACACAACCCCAATCAAAATCCAAGCAGGATTTTTTTTTGGAGAAATTGAACAGCTGATCCTAAAACTATAAAATCCCAGGGGGAAAGAGAAAATCTTGGTGACTTTGGATCAGGCAGAGTTCTTAGACACAATACCAAAAGCACAACCCACTAAACAAAACCAGTATACTGTGCTTCACCAAATTTAAAAACTGCTCTTTGAAAGGCAATGTTAAGAAAATGAAAAGAGGGCCAGTCCCAGTGGCCTAGTGGTTAAGTTCAGTGTGCTCCACTTTGGCAGCCCGGGTTCAGTTCCTGGGTGCGGGCCTCCACTGCTCTGTTAGTGGCCATGCTGTGCTGGTGGCCCACATACTAACAAACAGAGGAAGATTGGCACAGATGTTAGCTCAGGGTCAATCTTCCTCATCAAAGAAAAAGAAAGAAATGAAAATGTCTCCAGAGACAGAGAGAAAAAATTTGCAAGACACATCTGATAAAGGCCTTGAATCTGGAATAAATTAAGAACACTCAAAACTCAATAATAAGAAGGGGCTGGCCCCGTGGCCGAGTGGTTGAGTTCGCGTGCTCCGCTGCAGGCAGCCCAGTGTTTCATTGGTTCGAATCCTGGGGGTGGACATGGCACTGCTCATCAAGCCACGCTGAGGCAGCGTCCCACATGCCACAACTAGAAGGACCCACAACAAAGAATATACAACTATGTACCGGGGGGTTTGGGGAGAAAAAGGAAAAAACAAAATCTTTGAAAAAAAAACCAACTCAATAATAAGAAAACAAACAAGCCAATTAAAAAGAAAAGGTGGGGGGGGAGATTTGAAAAGACACACCACCAGAGATGTGTGAATGGCAAATGAGCACTTGAAAAGAAAAGATCCTCAATATTATTAGTCATTACCAATTAAAACTACAGCGATATAGCACTACATACTTCTTAAGAGTAGCTAAAAACAAACACAGCTAATACCAAGTGCTGATACAGATGTGGAGCATCAACCCCGCCCTTCACACCCAGTCCCTGGCGATCACTGGTCTGATTTCTGCCCCTACAGTTTTGCCTTTTCCAGAGTATCATATAATGAAGTCATACAGCATGCAGTCTTTGAGTCTCGCCTTTTACAGGACAGGAGTCTGCAAACTACAGCCTGCTGCCTGTTTTAGTATGGACCATGAGCTAATGATTTTTAAATGGTTGAGGAAAAAAAAATTCGAAAGAATACTGTGTGACACGTGAAAATTGCAAGAAATTCCAATTTTAGTGTCATCGATAAAGTTTTATTGCAACACAGTCACACTCAGTTGTCTTCCTGTTTTCTGTGGCTGCTTGCGTGCTCTGATAGTAGGGTTGAATATTTACAACAGAGAATGTATAACCTACGAAGCCTAAAACATTTACTACCTAGTCCATTACAGAAAAAGTTTGTTATCAAGTTCAACATACACTTATCACGTGACCCAGCAATCCTTCTGCTGGATATTTACCCAAGAAAAACTAAAACTTGTGTTAACAAAAATGTGTATGCCAACGTGTAGATTGACTTTATTCATAATGGGCTAAAACTGGAAAGAACCCTAAGGTCTCTCAATTGGTCAGTGGATAAACAAACTGTGGGACATCACTCGATGGAATTCTACTCAACAACACAAAAAGGGGGGCCGGCCCAGTGGCTCAGTGGTTAAGTTTGTACGTTCTGCTTCGGCGGCCCGGGGTTCATTGGTTCAGATCCCGGGTGCAGACACGGCACAGCTTGGCAAGCCATGCTGTGGTAGGCGTCCCACATATAAAGTAGAGGAAGACGGGCACAGATGTTAGCTCAGGGCCAGTCTTCCTCAGCAAAAAGAGGAGGATTGGTGGCAGATGTTAACTCAGGGCTAATCTTCCTCAAAAAAAAAAAAAAAAACCACAAAAGGAAGAACTACTACTATGAACACCACCAAGGACAGCTGTCAAATGTGTTATTCTAAGTCAGGGCCAAACATTTTCTTTAAAGGGCAGGACAGACATTTTAGACTTCGGGGCTTTCCAATGGTTGTATAAGCTTCTAGATGCTGCATTATCACATTTTATACTTGGAATCTGTAGAATGGCTTCTATTCTATGATACAAACATTGAGTGGAAACACAAAAACAGGAGACCCAGAGTGTAACACAAATGGATGAGATGTCCCCTGACACCTTTCCCCCATTTTTCCTTGAGAATACAATCTCCAATTTAGCTGGACACGTAGAATATATTATTTCTTCCTTACGGCTAGGTGTAGTCATGTGACTGAACTGTGGCCAGTGAAAAATAAATGGAAGCATGGTGTACAATTTCCTGAGAAGGGTCACAGAGTATGGGGTATGCTCTTCTATACACTTTTTTCCTGGCTGAAATATGGACAAGACAGATAGAGCTTCAGTGGCCATCTTGGATCGTGAGGCAGACGACACACACCAAGGATGAAGGAGCAGCAAATCAAGAGGATTCTGGACCTCGTGACTTTTTGAAGCTACTCTGTATGCTCTGAAGTGCCTACTTCTGGACTTCTGTGATGAAAAAGAGAAATACAGTTCTGTCTTGTTTAAGCCATTATTGTTTGGGATTTTTTTTACTCATAGCCAAAGCTAATCCCAACTACAAACAGAATTCATCCCTCACAAAGGCAGTCCCAGAGTGGGACTACTGAGGAACTCTTGCTACGCACTTACAGAGCTGTCTGCTTCCACTCCATTCCCAGAATGGTTTTTCTTCAATCTTCCCCCCCTTTGTTGTTTGGAGGAAGATTAGCCCTGAACTAACATCTGCTGCCAATCCTCCTCTTTTTTTTTTTTTTTTTTTTTGCTGAAGAGGACTGGCCCTGAGCTAACATCTGTGTCCATCTTCTTCCACTTTATACGTGGGACACCTGCCACAGCACGGCTTGCCAAGCGGTGCCATGTCCGCACCCGGGATCTGAACCAGCGAACCCCGGGCCACTGAAGCGGAACGTGTGCCACCGGGATGGCCCCATCAACCTTCCCTTTGATACTGTGAGCTTCCCATACAATTCCACCAAATTCCCTTTTTGCTTAAGTCAGACAGAACATTGCTATTGCTTGCGAACAAAGAACCTTAACTAATAAAACAAATTTTGCACACTCAAGAAAAATTTGAAGAGTGTTCAGGTTGAGTGTCCGTGGCACACGTGAAAGAAGAAAAATTGCTTAGGATACAATTCCAGAGTCAAACCAGCCCAAGTCAGCCCATTGTTCACATTATGTTGCTTATCACGTCCAGTACCTGTAGCCCAGTAGTAAATATCCCAGTCATTGCTGGGCTCATTAATCAGGCGATCATAGAGGTTCAGCTGTTTCTCTGTCATGTGGTGCAGATGCTCTTTAGCAAAGAGGCTAAAAAGAAGGAAAAGAGAGAAAGACACTGAAAAGGCTGTCTCCAGTCAAAGAGAAGTGACCCCAAGACTGCCATCCCCTACCTCAGCAGGATGCAGTTTTCCAACATTCCCCTCTTTCTGCTCTCGTAGAGCAGCCGGGCTCTTTTGGTTTCTATGGATTCATCAGTTCGCTCCTGCCATGGAGGCAAAGGGATTTCAATCAAGTCTTTTTGGGAATCGGTCGGGCTGTCACCTCTGTAGAAGCATCTGAATGGTGTCATGCTGAGCGAAGGTGACACTAGGTGGCGCCTTGACACAGCAAGCATCTGAAACAAATAAACCACAAACATCTTTATAACAACAACAATGCCATCACTGTCATTCACTCAACACTTACTAGCTGTTAAATGCATTCAATCTGGGGCAGGCCTCGGGCCGAGTGGTTAAATTCACATGCTCGGCTTCAGAGGCCTGGGGTTCGCTGGTTTGGATCCTGGGCACAGACCTACACACTGCTCATCAAGCCATGCTGTGAACATAGAAGAACTAAAACGACCTACAACTAAGATATACAACTGTGTACTGGGGCTTTACGGAGAAAAAAAAATGAGGAAGACTGGCAACAGGTGTTAGCTCAGGGCCAATCTTCCTCACCAAAAAGAATACTTTAAAAAAAAATGCATTCAATCTCGTTTAGTCCTAAAAAAGTTAGGCTTATACTGTCCCATTTTACAGCTTAGGAAACTGAGGCTCAAAGAGGTTAAATAGGGGATGGCCCCGTGGCTGAGTGGTTAAGTTCACGCGCTCTGCTGCAGGCGGCCCAGTGTTTCATTGGTTCGAATCCTGGGCGTGGACATGGCACTGCTCATCAAGCCACGCTGAGGCAGCGTCCCACATGCCACAACTAGAAGGATCCACAACAAAGAATATACAACTATGTACCGGGGGGCTTTGGGGACAAAAAGGAAAAAAACTAAAATCTTTAAAAAAAAAAAAAGAGGTTAAATAATTTACCAAAGGCACCCAAATAGTAACTGCAGTTAAAACTGGAACCTAGCCCTAACCATAAACATGTTCTTAACCAGCGCCTTTCCAAAAATTCTCCCAGCAAAAATATTTTCTCCCTCTTTCACATTCCCTTTCTCCCCTTTTCACATTCCCAACGGTATGGTTGATATTCTAGTCACTTGCCTATGTTAAAATCTGAGCACCCAGTGACAGCATGCTCCCTAATGCCTCACAGGCTCCCTGTCTAGAGAAAGGCAAAAACTATCAAGATGCAATGCGAAGTTTGTGACATCAGCAAGACGGTGGAATGGGAAGCCCCACACTCTCCTCCCATGGAGACCCCCACTCAACAACAGTACCCAGACCAATTCCCTTCATGAGAAATCCAGAAACCAATTAAGAGGCTCCTGAACCCCCGGCGAGCACAAAACCAGCTGGATCAAAGCTGGAAGGAGAATTCGTGGCACTCATTCATCATAGTCCCTCCTCTCAGCTCAGTACAGTACAACTGGAGAAAACTCCCACCTCCTGGCTTCTCCCTGGGGAGGAAAGAGTTGGAATGTTGCATCCAATATTCTGGCTTTTTGTGGGGCTGCCTCAGGGACTGGTTTATGCCTCGCCTTTCTCAGAGCGCCAACAGGACCCAGCACACTCTAGATGCCTAGGGGCCTCTAAGAACAAAGAGAGCTGGGCAGCTTGCTACTGTTCCAGAGGACCCTTGGGTGACCCACGGTACAGCAAGCAGCCAAGAGACCTTGGCAGCTTCTTCTTGGGTGGGGAAGGAAAAGAGTGGAGCATGCATCCAAAGTTCCTGCTTTTCAAAAAGCTGCCCACGGCACTAGTTTCTGTCTTGACCAACCTGCAGCACTGATGGGTCCTGGGATACACAAAAGAGCTGTGAGGCTTGCGGCAGCTCCAGAGAACCTGCACTACCACAGACAGACACCAGAGGGAGCAAAGATCCTGAAAAAAGCAGCAGCAAATGAGAATTTGCACACACAAATCCAGAGAAGGCATATCCACATGAAAGGTTTGAGAGGCCTCCAGATTCTCTAGCAGGGCAGGCTGGTAAAGGTCTTTCCTTGTACAAAGCCAGTCCGAAAAGAGTGGGAGAGGTAGCTGTTTTTTCAAATGTGTGGATCCCAACACAAAGTTGCAAAGGATGAGAAAAAATGGAAGCATGGCCCAATCAACTGAACAAAATAAATTTCCAGAAAGAGACCCTAAAGAAACAGGTATATGAATTTCCAGACAAGGAATTCAAAACAACTGTCATCAAGATATTCAGTGAGCTCAGGAAAACAATGCATGAACAAAATGAGAACGTCAACAAAGGAAAATATTAAAAAGAAGTCGCCAGAAATTTTGGAACTGAAGAATACAACAACTGAATTGAAAAATTCACTACAGGGGTGAAACAGCAGACCTGATCAAGCAGAAGGAAGAATAAGCAAACTTGAAGACAGGTCATTTGAAATTACCTAATCAGAGGGAAAAAAGAAAAAAGAATGAAAAAGACTGAGGTAAGAGACTTACAGGACATTGTCAAGCTGAGCAACATACACATCATGGGAGTCCCAGAAGGAGAAAAGAGAAAGGAGCAGAAAGCTTATTTGAAGAAATAATGACCAAAAACTTCCCAAATCTGGGGAAAGAAATGGACATACAAATTCAGGAAGCCCAAAGGATCCAAAGGAACACTAGAGAGCAAGATGAAAGCATAGGAAAGCATAAAGCTCACTGGTAAAGGTAACAAATACAGAATATATAACAAATACAGAATACTGTAACACTGTAATGGTGATGCACCAATTACTTCTAATTCTGGTATAGAAGTTAAACGACAAAAACATAAAAAATAACTATAAAAACAAGCTAATGGATACACAACATAAAAATATGTAATTGTGGCATCAATAACATAAGATGGGGAGGAATAAGACAGCAGAGTTTTTGTATGAGATTGAAGTTAAATTATCAGCTTAAAATAGATTACTACAACATGTTTTATGTAAGCCCCGTGGCAACCACAAAGAAAATACACAATAGAAAATTAGAAAGGAATCAAAGCGTGTCTCTAAAAAAAAAAATATCAATGAAACAACACATGACAGCAAGAGAGGAAGAGAAGGACACAAAGCTATAGGATGGACAGAAAACACTTAAAATGGGAAGAGTAAGTCCTTCCCTATCAGCCATTATTTTAAATTTAAATGTGTTAAACTCCTCAACTGAAAGACTGGCTGAATAGATTAAAAAAACAAGACCGAACTATATGCTGTTACAAGACACTCATTTTAGATGTAAGCATACACACAGGCTGAAAGTGAAAGGACGAAAAAAAAGATATTCCAGGTAAATTGTAACCAAGAGAGAGCAGAGATGGCTCTACTTACACCAAACAAAACAGAGTAAGTCAAAAACTGTCAGAAGAGATAAAAAAGGGACAGTATATAATGATAAAAGGGTCAATTCACCAGGAAGATATAATTATAAATATATATACAACCAACATCAGAGCACCCAAATATATGAAGAAGGAGCAGACCTGATCAATCAGAAGAATCAAGAAGAACTGAATGGAGAAACAGACAGCAACATAATAACAGTAGGAGATTTCAACACCCCACTTTCAATAACGGATAGAACATCCAAACAGAAGATCAATAAAGAAACAGAGAACTTGAGCACTACAGACCAAATGGACCAAACAGACATACACAGAACATTCCACTTAACAGCAGCAGAATACACATTCTTCTCAAGCACACTGGGAACATTCTCCGGGAGAGATCACATATCAGGTTACAAAGCAAGTCTTAAACATTGAAATCATACAAAGTATATTTTCTGGCCACAATGGAAGGAAATAAGAAATCAACAGCAGAAGGAAAACTGGAAAACTCACAAATCTGTGAAAACTAAACAACACACTCTCACTCTTGAACAAGCAATGGTCCAAATGGGTCAAAGAAGAAATCAAAAGGGAAATTAGAAAATATCTTAAGACAAAACGAAAACACAACATACAAAAAGATCATGAGATGCAGCAAAAAGCAGTACTAAGAGAGAAGTTTACAGTGGTAAACACTTACATCAAAAAAGAAAGATCATATGATATGATGCAAAATCACGACAGGTACCAGAGAAGAGTTAAGAACAGAGAGAAGGGGCGCCCAGAGGCGGTCGGACCAGTTCCACCCGGTCAATAGGTGAAATCTGAATTGGGTCTCGCCGCAAGACCGATGGTTCAACGAGGCTACGAGACAGGCACACAGTGGGCTCAGAAAAGGGTGGCAGCGACCTGAATTTCCTAAGTTGCAGGCTCGACCTCTCCTTGAATCTGTCCTTGCCCTGGGCTGTCAGGATTCCCTCCAGGACTCCACAGGAAGACGAGACTCAGTCCCCACCGCGGCCCACCCAGGACCCGAGAATCGCCACTCTCCTCACCCGCGCCAGAGCTGGCAACACCGCGACCACCGACATTTTTCCCGACCCGCACCGGAAACCAGAGGCCCGACCACTTCCGGGAACTCCCGGACGCCCGCCCCGCGGGCTTCGGCGTTGGGCACCTGAGCCGGAAGATGTGGCCGTGCGTAGGGCGGAAGTGGCTGTGCGTGTGACGCCGGCGGCGGTGGGGGGCGGGACCTGGGGCCGAGAGCGGTTCGCGCGCTTCGGGCCTAGTCCGGACTCGCCGCCGCCGCCGCCATATTCCCGGTAACGGGGGCGCGCGGCCGGGGGCCGGCTGGGCCGGAAGAGGGCTCGGGGCCGGCGCGGAGGCGGGGAGGGGGTCGGTTGAGTTTGGGGCGGCCGGAGTCGGCGGGCGGGGGCAGGCGCGGGCCTTTGAGGGAGGGGGCCGAGGGCGCCGGGCCGGGTCTGTGGGGAGGGAGCGGGGCGGGCCTAGCCGGGGGCGAGGACTGGGCCCGGGTGGGGAGCGGGGGCGGCCGGAGCTCGGGGCCCCGCAGGGACTCTCGCGGGGCCGCCGTGCGGCCTGGGCAGGTGCGGCGGCTGGGGCTGCGGGCTCGGCCGCGGCCGTTCTTCGCAGCGCCGTCCGAGGGCCCCGAGGAGCCGAGGCCTGGACTTTCTCGGCGCGCCGCGGGCAGCTGCGGCGTAACTCGGCTCGGGCCCGAGGGTGATGGGCAGCGAGCCCCGCGAGCCCCGGCGGCCTGGGAGAGCGAGGGGCGGCGCGAGGCCGGGGGCGGGGCGGGGCGGAGCGGGTGGGGCCGAGCTTGGGCTGCCGGGATGCTGCGTCTCTGGAGACGGGAGGCTGGCCGCGATTGCTGTCCTCCCAGCCCGGGACCCTCATGCCTTCTAACGCTCGCCTCTTTCTGGATACCGCAGTGGCATCTTTCTTACTTTGTCCCTTCTCCGGGCTCGCGATCTTCCTTCTGGAGCCATGTCAGAAGGAGTGGACTTGATTGACATATACGCGGACGAGGAGTTCAATCAGGTGAGGGGTCCTCGGGAGCCCTAGGATTTCCCTCCATCCGCCGAGGAATCGCTTCCAGCGGACTTGCAGTGGTTCCCAGCCACGCCAGTCCTTGAGGATCTCCTAGGCGTGAAGGCGCTTCTCTGGGCTCTAACATTTTCCCTCTAGCACAGACTTTCGAGACTTCTCACCGTTCCGCTTTATGTTCATTTAAGCCTCCAGGCTTCATTTGAGAGGCTTCTATTTAAGAGCAAATAAAAATCAGGTTTAATAGAACGGTGAGTCAACCTGTGGAACTTGCTCCCCCAGGAGGCCACAATTCGACGTCAGTCTCCTTAAAGACTGACTCCTCTTAATCACAGTTGTGTTCGGTGTCGTGTTCCTGAGGACAGTGTTGATACCTGTTCCTTTGCTGTGCTCAGACCGCCACTGGAGAAGTGTGGTCCCCTCCTCCAGGAGGCAGCGCAAAGGCACAGTATAAAAGATGCATTAACGTTTAATTTCAGCCCCGTTCAGATTGTTTTACGGCTCACTTCCTCCTGTAAGTTCCTTGAGTCCAGTCTTGGGAAGTCCACAGGCATTTTGGTCTAATAGATTTTATGGATGTTTCTGAGGTGAGGGTAAAGGTGTTGGACAAACCAGATAAAAAGCAGGTGTAGACCCACTCATACACCTAAGTTGGATTCATTGATCTTTTATGTTACAGCAAGGAACATTATACAGTGATTTCCCTTGAAACAGTAATCTCAGGTCCAGTTCAGTTCTGAGCTCTTGAGGTCAAATCTCAAAACTGTTCCAAAGTCACTGTTTAAAACTTACTAATATCCTGCGTGGATTGTTTTCGGCACCATTCTACTTGAGTAAGCTGGTTCTTCTCATTGGTATCTGTCAGGGGGTGCACATGAGGGCCTGGTAAGAGCATAAAAAGACCAGGCTAGAGAAGGAGTGCCCTGGTTGGACCCTGAGTTTGATATGAGGCAACAGAAGAGGTCGATACGTGCCATTTTTTTCACTTGGCATAAGTTTACATAAAAAAAAGTGTTAAAAACTGTATTATACCTTTTTAACGTGGATATTTTAAAACACACACAAAAGTAGAATAGTATAATGACCTTGTATCCGTTACACAGCTTCACCAGTTATACTTTTTGACAGCCATTTTCCTGTATCTTTTCAGGTAAACAGGAGTCATCTACACGTGGGTGTTGATTGATTTAAATACGTGAAAAATTTTGTTTAGTTTCAAAGAAGCCAAATTTATTTATAGATGAAAAAGAAAGCTTTAGTATATTAATTTAGTTACAAACCATTGCTTTCCTGAGTTTTCCATATTATGCTGAATCAGACTTTTACTGCTTTTTACAAGGTAGGGGTTTTGTTTATTTTTTAATGTAAGATAGCAGAAAAAGAAGGCGGCTGCCTAGTTCTCTGTTATTAATGAAAAGCCTTTTTTTACCCCTTAGTTTCCTTTCTGTGGGTTGATAACAGTGCTGATTCACTTTGGGAAATGGGCAGAACAGAGGCCTTGACCACAAGTCTAGCCACATTTGGTCTGAGAAAATGAGATTTCATAATTTCTTAAGCAGTGTAACTTGTAGGTCATAGTTGAGACAGCAGGCCTTGTCCGGTGGTCACTGCTTTGTCAGGGTAGAAGTCATTGACCTCAACAGTTTGTTCTCTGGTCTCTAGTTGAAAAGGACTTTTTAATGGGTCTAAGATAGGTTTAAGATAGTGTGTGGAATCCAGTAGACATTTATACAAACAGACCATACTTAACACTTGGCAAGTTGAAGAAAATGTAGATTTTGAACGTCTTATGGAAGGTTGGAGGGGATGCTTTTTTCCCCACAAATGAGTTGATTTTTGGCCAAGCTGGTTTTAATGTAATTTGGAGGCTGCCGGAGAAATGATAAAAACTGTCTGGTTAGGATTGTTAGAAGCAAGCTTAGACTGAAGGCAACCAGTATAGATTCTGTTTTTTAGAATGTTTTAAGAATGTTATTGATTGACCCCAAGCTGACTCATGCACAAGAACCCCACACATGTACTTTGCTCCGCAGGGAAAACGAACACAGTTCCTAGATGGGACGCTGTGATGCTGACTCCCTGATCGCTTAACACGTGTGCCGCAAAAGCGTCTTTAGCAGAGCTCCCTTCCTGCCATTATAGCGGGACTCGGGCTGGGAGAACTCTGGAAAAGTGACTGAGAGCGGCCGCTCGGCTGAGAGTTTTGTCTCTGTCGCTTGTGGTGAGACAGGTGCTTTGCACAGTATGCCCGGTTCTCTTCCTTACTTCCAACAAGTATTTACTGAGCTACTTCTGTTTGCTAGGCACTGTGTCGAGACTAGTGAGGGGAAAGGAAGGAAAAAATGGATTCCTCTGCTCGAAAGAGGTTCCATTCTCCGTGGTTGAGGACAATGGACAGTGACAGGGAAGGAGGGTGTGTGAGGTGAGAACTGCAGGAATGGAAATTATAAAGCCCAAAACTTCGATCATTGGTTACAATGAAAAGAAACAATGATGTCAAATAGATTGCTTTGAGAAAACTAAATTCTAGGCTTTATTACTTCCCTCAGCTCTCAGGAAAAGGGGGCTGGAGGGTAGGAGCAGTAAGCGTACAGGCAGGGAGGTTCTTATGTAAATTCAGAATCCTGCCAGTACTCTTGTTAACCAAGAAGCTTCGTGAGACAATCACAGTTCTTCCTACGCTGTTAAACACAAAATTCTTCCTGAGATACTCATTCGCTATTAAGTACATACTTCCTTTTGAATCTCTCTGGAATGAAATCGTCAACATCAATGCATGTAAAACGTTAGATTTTTCGCTTAGTTTGTAGAATTAGATTTTGTTTGAACCTAATCAGTCACTACATAAATCACTAGCCCATTTGGTTTTCTGAAAAACCTCAGGCCCTTCTCTGTTTTTCTGTCTTCCAAGCAGGGCTAAAATGGATTGGTGTTGCTAGTAAATTTAAATCCAAACACAACTTGATACATTTGTTTCTTCAATAAAATCCTCAACAGAATCCTCCAGGGGCCTGCCCTGTACTTCAGAACAGTTCCCACCACCTTCTTTGAACTGAGGCTCTGTGTTCCAGAGAGACCATTTGAATCTTGTGACAATTTTGCCTTCATTGAATCTTTTGGAGTTTCTTAGAATTGTAAGATAATCCATGTACCAGGGTCTTCCAGGACTGAGTCTGTCGTGTTCTCTAAGGGACCCTGAAAGAGTAGATTGTTTGCCTGGCCTTACAGTATGGGGGATTTCCTGGTGATACTTTTGATTTCTGAGCTATCCAGATCTGCCTTTTACTTCACTACCCAATTATCAGTGGTAATTTTTGTATTATAACAGTTAGACACATATCTCTGAATCGCAAATACTACATGGAAGGAATCCCGATTTCGTTCCACTGACTATCTAAGATGGTATGTTTCTGTATTCCTTTTAAGTTCTATTTCAAAATCCTTGATGGATTAAAAACACCACCACCACCACCCTGGTGTGAAGTAGTGCTCGCTAAGGATTAGAGCATTGGAGAGGATCAAGTGGGTTCTAAGTCCTTTCTCTGCCTTGAACCACAAGGGCAAATCACCATACCTAGTATGGGCATAAATAAATAAGTGATTTGTCGAGAGTTGGGATTGTTTGAGCCATAAGGGCTGTGAAATATTTTACACACGATATTCGCCATGTTATTATCTCAGCTGTCTTCATCTTACTCAATTTATTGTCCACCCTGTGCTCTCCAGTGTTAGCGTCTCTCCCCATTTTTCACACACTCGCCCTTGTTTATGTGAGAGCCTTGTGTATAGGTTTGACTACCTAGGACAGCCTTGCTGTGCTTATTTGCCTTATTGAATCCTTTTCTTGTTAAGTTGCCTCTAAAAAGTTGCCTCTCTTTGCCATTCTCTTTCTGATACTTTTATAAGGTTTAAATGCCTTTCCTAGGAGATTTCTTAGAGTATTTGTAGTATTGAAGTTATTTACTTGCCTCAGGAAGTAGAATCCTGCCCTCTTCACCATCGGAGCAATCCAGTGGTACTATCTTGGTGTGCACGTGCTTCCACTGTACTTCAGGTCAACTGAGAATCTGAAAGATTGTTTCCAGAAGTTTGTGGCCATATGTAGGCGTAAGCATGAATTGTGTAGTGAGTCTCTCCTCTGCAGCCTCCCTTGAGAGTGCGCAGTTCTTGTGATGGACTTGAAGGGAGAAAGTTACTAGAGCTGCCTGTCCTGAGTTGCGTTAGAGGAAATGAGTCTCTCTTCAGGGAACTAGATAAAGTTACCGACCGTAGGTTCTTCCTCTATTCCCTTTTTAAGAAGACAAAAATGACGTGAATGAACTGTAGTTTCCCTAAAACACTTTGAACTTCTCCCTTTCATTTTGGCAGCATCATCTTTAGCACTCATTGAATGTTTTAGAATGTCATCTGAAAAAATACTTGTCTGATCCTTAAAATAAAAAGACCTCTCTGAGATAATGACATTGGAACATCTGAAAGATTAGGTCCCTTGGTGATAGTTCTTGTGATTTAAGGATTTTTGATATATAGTGTTAGTCATTTTGGGCTGCTATAACAAAACACCAAAAACTGGGTGGCTTTTAAATAACAGAAATTTATTTCTCACAGTTGCAGAGTCTGGAAGGCAGAAATCAGGTTCGGAGTCTGGTGAGGGCCCTCTTCCTAGTTGCAAACTGCCAACTTCTTGTTGTAGCCTCACATGATGGGGACCGGAGCAGGCGAGCTAGGCTCCATCCACAAAACCTCATCGAATCGTAATTACCTCCCAAAGGACCCACCTCTTAATGCCATCACTGTGGGCAGTAGGGTTTCAACATAAGCATTTTATGGGGCCACAGACACTCAGTCCGTAACAGTGATATGTCACATAGGCAAAAGGTATATTTCACACATCTTCCAGAATACATGTTCGTATTATAAATGCTTACTGTGACATAGCTTTTGATAGAAGTCGTTTCCTGTTTTCTGGTCCTTATATTTTAGAGAAGTTTCACTGTTTGTGTATCAATGAATGTCTCTGGTACGCTCAAAGATATCTCTTATAGAAACGTCATGGTAAGGTATTAGATCTGCATGTCATTTGAGAACTAGAACTTAGTGAGGAAAAATCCCCCAGAGTTAGTCCCTCGCCACCCTTTTTTTATGTTTCTTTGCTGGTTATTAGAAAGATGGGATTGTGTTTTATGAGTTTTAGAGCTTCCCTAATTGTTTGTTTGAATTAAATAGTTTAAACCAGTAGCTCATTCTTTTTTGCATTTTGGCTCCACTTTAACATGCTTTTCCCCTGCTTTCTATTTCTAGATAAATGTACTTTCTTACTAAATAGAATAGTGTTTTGTGTAACTTGATTTTTGAAAATACCATAAGATGTTGAAAATACATTTTCATTAGTGTCTTAGAGTAGTCTTTAGAAGCTGACGTCAGTGATAACTAGCAGATACATGTCTGTGTTTAGTTTGCTTCTTTAATCATGTACCTTTTGATTCTCATATGTGACTAAAGCTCGTGTGGTCTACTAACAGGGTCTTGGGGCAAAAACCTACATAAGCATATTGAAGTGAAGTGGTTTCAAATCAGAAAGTTTTTATCTAGTTTCCTAGAATGGGACAAGGAAGTTTTGTACATTGTTTATAACATATTGGCAGATTCTAAGTAAACAAGCGTGAAGTAGAACGAACGAAATGAAAAGTTTTCAAACCCACCTTTGCCAACCTCTCATCTCCTAGGATCCAGAGTTCAACAATACAGATCAGATTGACCTGTATGATGACGTGTTGACAGCCACCTCCCAGCCCTCAGATGACAGAAGCAGCAGCACTGAGCCACCTCCTCCTGTTCGCCAGGAGCCGTCTCCCAAGCCCAATAACAAGACCCCTGCAATTCTGTACACCTACAGCGGCCTACGTAATAGGCGAGCTGCTGTCTATGTGGGCAGCTTCTCCTGGGTGAGCATGGGCAACCAAAAAGGCTTGTGGGTGGGCTGGAGGGAGAGCACTGGGAGGTGATGGCATTTTCAGAAACCACTGTTGCACTGTTTTGTGCTCTGATGGGGTTGGATTTCTTTTTCCTGGGATCAGGTTGGATTGATCTCTGAAAGAGAACTATCCTGAGGACGTACTGGTGCCGAAGAAAGCAATGATTAAGTGGGTAGTTGCTTTTTCTGCCATCTTGTTACTGCCCCTGACCCTGGGGCTTTATGTCTAGCAGGGTCATCTGTGGGATGAGATTTCAGAGTGAACACCTTGAACTCTTGGTGGTCATTAGATGGTCCTGTGATAGTGATGGGTGACAGGGATCAAAGACCCTGATAGCTCTAGTACACTCGGGGTAGGTGGTGATTGTTCTGCAAAAGTTACTGTGTGACATGTTTTTGGGCTGGTGGTGGGGGTGGTTTTTCCAAATTAGGAAATGTATATACTGAGGGGAAAGTTCCTGACAATGGTCAACTCTAGCCTATGAGATCTATCATTAAAAGCTGCTAGTAATCAGTGTTTGAACTAATGACCAGCCAGCCCAAATGGCAGTCAAAGTTAAAGTAGGTTTTAATTTTCTTAATCTCTAAAGATGAGGATCGGGGAGGGCGTGGGTGGTTTTGGAATTCTATATGGGTCAGGACAATAAGAAAAGCCTGCACTAATTGAAATATTGATGGGCTTTCCGGTTTCCTGAGGGAGGTCGTGGTTGTGACTAGAATCCTAGGTTTGAGGGAAGGGTCTGGGACATTCTGGGTGGGGGGTTGTGTAGCTCTTGACATTTCTTCCTTTTCCATCTTGCCGGCCCCAGTGGACCACAGACCAGCAGCTGATCCAGGTTATTCGCTCTATAGGAGTCTATGATGTGGTGGAATTGAAATTCGCAGAGAATCGAGCAAATGGCCAGTCCAAAGGGTGAGGTCTGGATTTCAGAAGCCCCTTTTAGTTTGTAACCATTGGGATAACAGGTCTGCACTGTATTTTGGCCCTGGATTTTAATGCCTCCCACCCCTGGCCCAGTTTACTGCCTTGGTTTTGTCTTAGACTGGGGCCCTAGCTGCGATGGAGTAGAACATCCGTCCATTTAGGGGCAAAGAAACTGATTTCTAATTCCAAATAAATAGGAAGATTATAGGCTGACGCCTTTTTGTTATTGATAGTTTTGTGTGTGTGTTTACTATTAGCAAGATATCTTTTGCCTTACCAATTTTCACTAAAAGTGGAAGAGAATTTTTTTGTTCCTCTCTAGGTTGTCTAGTAGATCTCACTCACTTTTTACTTTTCTTCCTCAAGGTATGCTGAGGTGGTGGTAGCCTCTGAAAACTCTGTCCACAAATTGTTGGAACTCCTGCCAGGAAAAGTTCTTAATGGAGAAAAAGTGGACGTGAGGCCGGCCACCCGGCAGAATCTGTCACAGTTTGAGGCACAGGCTCGGAAACGTGAGTGCGTCCGAGTCCCAAGAGGGGGTACGTGGAGACCATCTGTATGAAGGGGGGAGTGTGGGTTTGTTTTCTGTGGTGTGGGCTTTGCCGTCAAAGTGGAGGAGTTTGGGGGAGGGTGGATGGTTATGGGTGGTGGCATGGTCAATAGGGGGGCTGAAAAATGAGGCTTGTGTACAAGAAAGAGCACTGTGCTGGGAGTCACGTAGGTTCACTTATAGTTTGGTTCTACCACTAATTCATTGTGTGACCTTGGGCAAGTCACTTTACTATTTAGGGCCTGTTGCCCCAACTGAACTAAGTACATGATTTTTAAAATTCCCTTCAACTCTAAATTATGTTTCTATCTAAAAGATCAGTGTGTAGTGAATGGGATTAATTGTAAGACATGCTTCTCTGTAAATTATCAAGAAGCAGCCACCCTACAATGTAAGTGAAGTATATAAAGATGGCTGTAATCTTGTCATAAACATCTGTTGGAGAGCTGCTCTGTAAGGAACGGACCAAAAGGAGTGCTGGAGAATAACAATTTAACAGCGTTTCTTCAGCACTGTCCGGGGGAGACAGCGTCCTTTTGATTATCGGATATTTTAGTCTGCTTGTCAGGTATTTCCCATTAGTAAAGAAGGCTGCATCATACACTACCTTAGCTTGATGACAGTATCCTTTAAGTTCACCTTACTCCCTTTATTCTGACTGTACTCACCAAGCCACCTTCTGATACTAATTTGGTTTCCCAACTAGGCTCTCCTTCTGGGAAGAGAATGCGCTGACCAGCCGACACAAGTATTCCGGTCTGCTTGGCAGTTATATTTCTCATTGTAAATTAATAAATTGGCATTCTGGTTTATGAATCAGTCTCTTGTGAGTTTGGTTAGCGGGACTCAGTCTCCTAGGGTCTGATTACCCCTGGGTGACGTGTTAAAATCGAGTTTCTGAACCTGCGAAACCTGAGGACCAGACCTTGGATTGTCCTGACCTCACAAGGTGCAGCCACCCTGCAAGGCCCTCCCAGAAGCAGCCAGCTGCCTCTACTTTTGTTATACTGCAAGGCGGGGGGGGGCGGGGAGGTGAGGGGGGGAGTTTCATCACCTATGTTCTGTTACTGCTTAGGTCCTGCTCTGAAAATGGTGCCTTGTATTGATTGGGTGGTCCACTGGGACCTTGTATTGGTTGATTGAAGGTGGAAATCTGGCCGCTTCTCTCTTGCTGAGGAACAGCTGTTTTAACTAGATCGAGAGCCTAGATGGATGTGGTGTGAGCTCCCATTGCTCTGGCTTAAAAGGCACACACTTTTCTTCCTTGACAGCTTGAATTTTGAAGTCCCTTCTGTTTCAGAGTCTTTCTACAGTTCAGCCCTCTTCTGATTTTCCTAAGATGCATAATTTTGTAGCCACATCGGGGGTAACATTCCTACCTCCCCTTGGCTGTTTACTCCATGGTGTTACCTTTCTTTGCTGACATGAGGGTGGTGACTGAGTGGTGTTTCTCTGCTCTGCCACATTGATAGAGTTGGGCTCTGTTAATTCTCTGAGTATAGCTGCTGGACTTCCTGTGCTTAAAAATGGTTGCTTCTCTTGGGACTTTTAGCCATAGATACAAAACAGAACCCTTGCAAATGTGGGAACAGTAGCTGAGACAGTGGCTAACTTTCAGAGGATCACACTTGCTAATACCTCTTTTTTCTTCAGTTTGAGAGAACTCAAGGAAAAAGCAAGTTGCCATGTGTTTGAGACGTGAAAATTAAGACAGTGCTATGGTAGGCACTGGTGATATATACTACAATAGAGAAACCAAGGTGGTTGCCAGGGTGATGAATTTCACCTTATGCTTTAATCAGGAATTGAGGTTTACTAACAGCTTTTAGTTTCACAAGCACTTGTCTGCATCTTTCTACCTCCAAGACTCCCAAGGCCACGTGATCATGCTCTTCTGTTGGATTGTACATTAACTAGGCTTAGAGTAGACTGTCCAATTGGAGAGAGGGAACAAGTTTAACCAAGTAACTTGACAATGACAGAGCCATGTTTCCAGCTGTATACAAGCCTGTTTTGAGCCCCTATTGTGCACAACACACAGCATTGTGCAGCGATGATGTTCCTGGTAGGCTGCCCTGTGGAGCAGAGGGTTTAGGCCTTGAAATGTAGTAGGAATTCCCCAGATTTGAGGCATGTTTTGTACCAAGCTTTTGCTAGGAGTCCCTGCTGTCAGCTGTGTGCCATCTGCTCATTCTGTGGCAGATCTTTTCTTGGCTTATCTTCCATTTTTTTTTCTCTTTACCTCTCACTTAACCTCCAACCTGCTACTCTTTGTTGTGTCTTCCCCATCGAAGTTACTAGTTTTGTTATGTGGGTGGAGGAAATGTCATCCATCCCTTCTCCTCCCCTAGATTCCCTGGCCAAAGCACCATGGCAAAGAGGAAATTTCAAATGCGCAGCAGGAGAGAGAAAGTCAGCTAGTACTAGTCTAAGGAGAGAGGCCTTGAACTCTTACCAGGGGACGTGGGGTTTCACATCAGCTTGAATCCAGCTGAGCAGTCATGAATCAGCACTCATTTCCTTATGGGTTATTAGCATCTTTCTGCGTAGAAAACAAATCTAAACATAAATTAAATGTGCAGCACTGAGAGTTCTGGATAAAGAGTGTTCTTTGACATACAGAATTTAGGGTAATACTGCTTTTTGGGTTTATGTCTTAACTGAATTGCCTCTGACCTTTTCCTCTGAGGCCAAAGAAGAGGCAGCAGATGATTTTACCTTCTTTCTCAGCCTCCTCAGTCACCTCAGTACGGTGTCAGATGACTTGCTGAAGGATGAGCTAGTCCCGTGGGTATGTCTAAAGCCTGGGCAGTAATTAGTTCTGTTTTACTTCATAGGAATACCTCCACGGGCCCACTCCCGAGATTCTAGTGACTCTGCTGATGGACGGGCCACACCCTCTGAGAACCTTGTACCCTCATCTGCCCGGGTGGATAAGCCCCCCAGTGTGCTGCCCTACTTCAATCGCCCTCCTTCAGCCCTTCCCCTGATGGGTCTGCCCCCACCCCCTATTCCACCCCCACCACCTCTCTCCTCAAGCTTTGGGGTCCCTCCTCCTCCTCCTGGCATCCACTACCAGCATCTCATGCCCCCTCCTCCTCGATTACCTCCTCATCTGGCTGTACCTCCCCCTGGGGCCATCCCACCTGCCCTTCACCTCAATCCAGCCTTCTTCCCCCCACCAAATGCTACAGTGGGGCCTCCACCAGATACTTACATGAAGGCCTCTGCACCCTATAACCACCATGGCAGGTAAGGACTATCTTGTTCCTTTCAGATCTGAGCCAGGTATAGTAGGGTAGACAGTGTATTAAGCATCTTGTTCTCCCTGAGGAAGTGAGTGAGTGCTGAATTCTTGTGTTTTCCCTTGTGGAAGCTGTTGTCATAGTGTTGAGTCTTGGGAAATAGTTAACTATCTATTAGATATTGTTTTTATTTGATGTTGTGTTTGCATCTTAACCTTTTGACCCAAACCATGTCCTTCATATCCCTCTTTAAGGAGCTTGGTTAAATTGAGTGCAGTAGGTAGCTAAGAATGGTATGAATGTCTAGCACTATTGGGTCATGCCAAAATTACAAAAGTATATGACATAAATCCTGTCCTTAAAGAGAACATGGACAGATAAAACATCCAGACAGACTGAGAACCATTTAAGACATTATACAGGAAAGTGTAATTCAATAACATAGTAGTATAGACTATGGTAAAGATAATAAGGGGTGTGAGCAATCAGGAATGGTTATTATTTCTGTGGCAGCCGAGATTCGGGCCCTCCGCCCTCTACAGTGAGTGAAGCAGAATTTGAAGAGATCATGAAGCGAAACAGAGCAATTTCCAGCAGTGCCATTTCCAAAGCCGTATCTGGAGCCAGTGCAGGTAACTCACCCTTATCTTTAGTTTTGTCATTTCCATTGGCAAGAAGTTCAATAAGATAAAGTTGGAGCACTGTTAGATTCTCAACAGTGGCACATTTTGAAAAGCAATATATAACTTGATAGCTCAGCTGTTGGGAAGCTCCAGTGGTGTTATTTGCTTAGCCTGTGTCTAGACCTGCCCCATGAAAACCAACTTGGTGCCTAGAATATAAAGAACCATCTCACTGTGGTATTTCTCATAGAAGGAAATTCCTGCCTGGTGGAGATCTTGATGTCAGTGGTTGATCAGTGGGTCTATTGTCTATGTAGTGGCTCCAATGCCAAGTGTAGACCCTGGGTTTTGAGGACTGATGCCTCAACTAGATGATTGCTTTTATATGGAATTTGATTACATTTAGGGGCCTGGGCAGAGCTGGTGACTTCCATATAGCCTATCCTAGAAAGAGGCAAGTCTATTGGGTGTCATCTTAAGGCATAATATGCCCTTACAGCTAGCTTTTGCCCTGCTGTCAGTATTAAGTGGGCAGAACCACAAGCTGTGACTCTGAGAGCCCTGGGCATAGAATCTTTGGTTTCTAAGAGGGTATAGGAAGTTTCAGGGTTCTGGTCCAAGTTTCATATTATGACATTAGGCATACTCCCTTCCTTCCTGTGAGTTTCCCACATGAATGTCAATGTAGACTGTCAGATCTCCTAAGAAATAAGTTCATCCTAAATACTATCATCTGCTTTCCTTAATTTCTCATCTTTGGCTGAAAAATTTGAATCCACAGAGTAAGTTAAAGACAGGAAGTGTATACATTCTCTTTCTTTTTTTTCCCATCAGTAAACCTTCATTGACATCTGAGTAAATCTTTTTAAATTACAGAGTAATCTATGCTCATTGTAAGAAGTCAAATATAAGAGGAGTATAAAGGAAATAATTATTGTTCTTCTCCACCAATTCCTTCACACTGAGATGGTCAATAACAATCTCTATCTCCCTCCCTTTCTATTGTTCTCATTTCAGTCATTCAAATTACAAATATTTATTGAATGCCTACAAAATAGGCACAAATTTCCTACCCTGGTAGAGCTGACATCCTGATGTTCCTGGACCTCCACAGAATCACAGTTCCTCCACAGTTTCTATTCTGTTCTCACTGCCTTGCACAGAGGAAGCTGCCAGTCCTCATCACTGGACCCCTCTCTGGTTTCATGCTTTGCTCACATTATCTTCTGTCCTTATTGCTCTTTACTTAGCTTGGAAAAGCATTGTGCAGGTGTCCATCCCGTGACCAGTGTCCTTGAGCCCAGGCATTGCTCAAATTTGGGGATGAAGGTACTGGTTCTTGATGAGAGCATAATTAAAATGTGTGTGTACATACACACTACATACACATTTTAGATATATATGTACACATCTGATTATAGATTTAAAATGATCAGAGAAATATGCAATGTTAATAAATGAAAGTCCTCTATATGAGGACTGCCACCAAGACCACCTTTTAAAATTTAGTGTCCATCCTCCAGATTTTTTTGTGTGTGTAGCTATATATATATATAATTTTGATTGTTTTTACAACAATGGAATACTGTTTTGCAGCTTTTTTTAAATTAGTATATTCTGGACATCTCATACCAGTGTATAATAATACCTAACATTTATTGAGCCCTTACTATGTGCTTGGCACTGTGCTCAGCGCTTTACATGGATTACTTTGTCTATACACAGATTTCCCTCACGCTTTTTAACAACTGTGTAGTAGTCTGTAGAACCAGTATTCCGTAATTTACATAGCCAGACCCTATTGAAGGAACTTTCAGTTGTTTCTAATTCTTTAATACAACAAACAATGCTGAAACAAATGTTATTAAATATACATATTCATGAACAGAAGTAGAAAATTTTTAGCATTGCTGGGTCAAAAAGTATGCCCATTGTTTATTTTAATGGGTCTTATGAAATAGCCCTCAGACAATGGTGTGCCAATTTATCCATCTGCAAGCATTATCTGAGAACATCTGTCTGATTCCAGACCATTGGAATATAGGTGCCATTCAGTTTTATACCTGCCACTTCTGCCTCATCCATTTTACCATGGTTCTGTGGATTAGCTACTCTTGGTTTGTGTCCACCTCAGTTCTCCTTTTGGTCCAGTTAGTTTACTGTCTCTGCTCATCCTTGGCCTTTCCCATCCATCCCCTGTCAGGGGATTACAGTGACGCGATTGAGACGCTGCTCACAGCCATTGCTGTTATCAAACAGTCCCGGGTCGCCAATGATGAGCGTTGCCGTGTCCTCATCTCCTCTCTTAAGGACTGTCTTCATGGCATTGAAGCCAAGTCCTACAGTGTGGGTGCCAGCGGGAGCTCGTCCAGGTGAGTTGATGATTGCTTCAGTGGCCTACCAGCCCTGAGCAGCACTCTTCCAAGGATTGGCAGGGGGAGGAAAGGAGCCCAGGGTATCTGGCAAGGACCTGGCTGAAAGAGCAGACCTAGCCCTCATGTCTTTAAGGAGAAGACATTAATCAAACATTTCCATTAAGAAATGTTGGAATGTCTGGAATCTGTTGGGTTGAGGCAGGGGGCTTATTCGGGAAAGAAGACAGATTGGTGTAGTTACGAACATGTGCTTTGGAGCCATACATGCTTGGATTTGAATCCCAGTTCTCCTAACTACCTATGTGACCTTGAGGATGGAAGTTACTCAGCTTTCTAAGCCTCATTTTTCTCATTTTTAAATAAGGGACAATAGCAGTACTTATCTCACAGACCTGTTGTAAAGATTAGGTGAGCTAATGCATGTAAAGCTCTTAGCACTGTGCCTGATACACTAGTAAGATCTCAACAAACATAACTGTCATGATTTCCCCATAAAAGACTAGTCCTCAAAGAGCTAACGTCCTCAGACAGTAGGCCCATGACAGTAATAGAAGGATGGTTTACACAAATACTAGAAGACACCAAAACACAACACTCTTGGAAAGAACGTCGTAGGCCCTCTCAGTGAGGCTGAAGGATCTTTCTAATAGGAAAAGACATCGGTCCCGCGAGAGGTCACCTAGCCGGTCCCGGGAGAGCAGCAGGAGGCACCGGGACCTGCTTCATAACGAAGATCGGCATGATGATTATTTCCCAGAAAGGAACCGAGAGCACGAGAGACACCGGGATAGAGAACGGGACCGGCACCACTGAGCAAGGTGGGACAAAGCCCCATTCCTGGCTGGCGGATGATCTTTTATGAAAGAAAAATTATTGATAGTGAAGATTTCTCTCTCTCTTCTCTAAAGCAAATAAAGGGAATAGGAGGACTTTTGATTTAGGTAACTGAAAATTCAGGAGGGCAGATTTCCTGTCTGTTTGTGAGGCATCTCGCCCTGAGGTGGACCTGAGATTAGGCTATTTTTGTTTCTTGTCTGCCTTACCCTAGTACCTGAGAGAGCGTGGCATAATGGCTAAGAGCACAGAGTCTGCAGGCAGATGCCAGAGTGTTTCCCAACTCCTCCCGCCATAGTACTTTCTCTTGCTCAGTTTCCTCGTTTGTCAATGAAGCTAATAAAAGAACTATCTCATTGGATCGTTGAGTAGTCAGTGATAGAATCCATATGCAGCATTTAGCATTCACTGTACCTGTCACATAGGAAGTTCTCAATAAATGATAGCCGTTGTTGTTATCATTGTTATATTTTAACCCTACCAAACTTTCAAGTAAAAAATCTGGGAAATTGACCAAGACAGAAGTAAGACCATTGCCTACTTGTTAGTTTTCAAGGTGCAAGATCAATGATTTTAAGAATTAATATCGGGGCCGGCTCCGTGGCTGAGTGGTTAAGTTCGCGCATTCCGCTGCAGCGGCCCGGGGTTCGGATCCTGGGTGCGGACATGGCACAGCTCGTCAGGCCACGTTGAGGCAGCGTCCCACATCCCACAAGTAGAAGGACCTGAAACTAAGATGTACAACTGTGTACAAGGGGGGTTTGGGGAGATGAAGCAGAAAAAAAAAAAAGGAAGATTGGCAACAGTTGTTAGCCCAGGTGCCAATCTAAAAATAAAAAAAGAATATCTATTAAAAAGATTTTGAAAATCAGAATACTTTAGTCAGGAGAATGCTGATCTTAAAAACATTGTCTTTAATAGCTTTAGAGACTGTGGAGGATACTTCAGTGGAGGGATATATTTGTTTTGGAAAAAAACTAATTGAAGTTTGTTTTGTTTTTTAAACAAAACAAAAGCAGGAGAGTTGGGTGGGGGAGACCATGTTTACTCGGGTAATTGAAGAGTTAGGCTTGGCTGCATCTAGGAGCTGTTTTCGTTCTCAGACAGGCTCCAGGTTTATATCCCACCAGCTTGGCAATCTCAACTGAAAGAAAGCTTCCAGCAAAGACCGTTCTAGTTTATAAGCAAGCAAGAGCAGTCGTTGACTCTCTTTGTGTGGAGAGCTTTAGTCTCCACTCTGGCTAGGGTGGGCCGTTCGTGGCTCCTGAAGGCTCTTGCGTGACCCAGGTGACTCTAGGGTCTCTTCTCAATCTTGTGGTTTCACCTCAAGTGCATTATGATGTCCTTGGTTTTGCCAGTTTGACTGGTCTGAAGTAATGACACGTGAGAAAAAGAGTGAGGAGTAGGAATAGTTGTGTTGGTGTCTGTAGGGTGGAGAGATGGATGGCCATCTTTAGAGAGGAAGAAGGGGAAGCAATCCCCCCCCCCCCCCCCCCCCCCCCGCCTGTGAGTCCTGTAGTTCATGAGCGGGGCCTGAACTGGAAGCAGCTGGAAAGCCGCAGTATTTTGCCTAGTGACAGCCTACTAACATACAGGAAAGGAGTCTCGTTATGAGTGGTGCTGCCCTCGACTTTGCTGTTTGGCCTTAGCTGCCATTAACTTAAAAGCAGAGTTATAGCTAGGAATTCTTTTTGTCTTCTTCGATAGGAGTCAGATAAATGAGAAAATGAAAAGTTACTAATATTCTTTACCTGCCTCCTTTCTCTGTTCTTGAACCACTCCTTCATTCCACAGTCTTAAGAGTGCTTGTCATCATCGAAATCTAGGATACTCCACATGAAATCACCAGTTAGGCTGTGGATTCTAGATACTGCTTTCTAGATTTTGCAACTGGTTGAGTTTTGGGAAGTGCCCACCTGTCCTCTAGAAAAGCAGACTCTAGGGGAGGTGGAGCCCACCAGTAGCTCTGGCCTGATTCACTCTCAGGGAGCAGGCAGGAGGGCGGACGTTGGAGTAGGTCTTTGATCCCGTTTCCTCCCTTTGTAGCAGTAGTAGCATTTCCCTTCTCTTGTTTGAGCCAGCATGCATGGTTGCTAGTGCTGTTTGTAGGGCCAGTACCATCACCCTCCCCCAGTCCTGCAGCCTATGCTATGTGTCCTTTGGAGCCAAGGAGGATAAGAATGACCAGGGAGGTGTTACTTGGTCCATGCAGAACATGAATTATAGTCTCTGGGGCTGCATTTAGTTTAGTACTTAGAACATGTAACTGCATGTTGCCATTCCTGGTGGCTTTGCTCCTAATAGCCTTTTGACAAAGAAATTGTGAAATCCACTGATCATTAGTACCTTGGGGATTGAACATCTGAACCTGAGACTTTAGTTATCAGTGTGCTTCATGTCTTTCACTGTGAAATGGGACTGTTTCTTCCATTCTGAGGATGATTCAATTTGCATAACTGAAAAATCCTGTAACCCAGTAGTACCCAGAAAGCAGTCATTTGGCTGGTGCGGGTCTGTGACAAGATGAGGAAAATGAAGTCTGAGGGAGATTTTCCAATTCCCCGTTTTTCCTCATCACCCCTTAGATGTGTTGGTTATTCCATCCACATAATTACTCCAAAAGAACTAAATCAGGCAGCCAAAAAAAGCCAGTTTCTCACATTCTCATCCTATGGGCTCTTAATTCCATCTGCAGTTACCAAGTTGTGACTTAGGAGATTTCATGTTGGGGAGATGGCGCATGGGCCTCATTTATCTTGAGAACTTTGCAAGCTCTACATACAACACCTTTGAGTTAGAAAATAATAGTATTTATATCGTATGGACAAGTGTTCCCTGAGAGCAAAAAGTGTGTCCCTTCAGCAATAGAACAGCACCCTTTTTTGTCCATCCTTCCACAGGATGGACACCCCCTCTGGGGCCTGAAGTCTGATTGGCCCACTTTGACTTCTGTCTGCATTCAAACATTACCACCAAAATGTGGCATAACCTCTCAGAATTGGGTGCTTACTTCTCCTGAGGCACTGGTTATCCTCTGCGTCTTGTTGTGTATGGACAGCTCCCAAATTACAGCTCTTTTGGGGAATATGTTTGTACTTTGGAGTTTGAGGATGTTCTTGGGTAATCTGTGGCTTCGACTTTTTGTAGTTCTCGGCTTATGTCTTTGTTATTTTAGGACATTATCCTACTTGAAATATGGTCATTCTCACCTCGTTCCTATCCTCCAGGTCCAGTGAAAACTGAGCATTCTGTTCAATTTTGATCCAGTGCAAAGATTCGGAAACCCAACTGGTATGAAATTGAGAAGGCACTGAGGGCTTCCGTTTTCCCTTATAGAAAATGAGACAAACACCTGCCTGCATAGGTGTTTAGAGAAACGAGAATGCAGAGGCCATAACAGATTCTGAGGATCCCAAGCTGAAATAGTGTCAATTCAAAGTGTAGAAGGACTAGGCAGCTTATGGATGTGTTTTCCTTGGATAGCTCCTCCGGGTTACAGAAGTGCGTGCATAAAGGTTGAGCATTTGTGTGTAAGCTGTGTTGCCAGTTTGGGCATTAGTTGAAACCTTAAGCCTGAATTTAATCTCCCTTCTCCCTTTTAACTATTAATTCTATTTTATATGGTTGGATTGACCAGGCCACCTCCTGCAGATTGATATTGCAACATTGGAACAAGGGCTGAGTGTACTAGGGACCTTAAGTTTGGTAGAGAGGTGACAAGTGTCTTACTGTTTGGCAGAAGTTCTTAACATCACCTTTAGTTTCTTGGATGGCGATTACTGATGATTTATTTCCGTGCTCTGCTTTCTCTTCTGGCCTGGCCAGAGCCCTCTTGCTTGGTGTTAGTATGCTTCCTGGTCACTCACCCACAGCTGTCATCGGGGGAAAGACTTAAAATCTCTTGAGTTTTTAGTACAGCTTAGAACTTCTCTGGCTCCTTGCGTGTGTGCACACACATGTACTCATAAGGACTATTTGGAATCTGTTTTAACCAGGGCTGCTTTAAAAGAAAAACAGTTTAGGAGTTTCCTGTGTAAGTACATGCTCCCTCGTAGGACCTCTTTGGTGTTTGGGGGGTTAATGGATTTGGCTATGTCCACACTTGGTTTCTTACCATTGTACCTCCCATTTCCAGATTTTTTCCCCCTCCCCTTAAGGTAAGCTATGACTTGCTTAGAATAGATTTTTCTGAAACAGTATTTAAATTCACCATGTTCCCTTATAGCAACTTTTCTTGACATGTTCTAGTTTTCATACTTTTCCAGCCAAAGTCTCCTTTTCAGTCAAACCTCATTTCATTGTCTGTTTACCCCCCCTAACCTTAAAGTAAGATGTTACAGCTTTTTCTCGCTACCCATTGTAGCTTCTCCCCCAACCATTCCCTCACTACTCACAGTGTCAGACACTCCCAAACAACCCTGCTTTCTTTCTTTTACTTTCTCAGGCTTGCATTCTCTCTGCCTTTGTCCCCTACTTCATATGTTACAACTTTAGAAAATGCCAGTGTAATTCATATAAGCCCGTTAGTCAGAAAGTAACCTCTAACTTGTGTTTTCTTTCTTCTCTTCTGATGTTCTCATTGCAGGGGTCTGGTTGGAAGCAAATGTTTTTTTAATGGACTTGCATCTCCTCACCTTGATCAGGACTAAAGGACGGAGGCCGCTCCACCCCTTCCCCTTCCTCCAAACCCCTAATGCCCTCCAGACACCCAGGGAATACCCTCTGCCCTACAGGATTGAAGATTGCCTGGTATCCCTCCCAATCCCACACCTCCTGTTTGCCAGGGGAAGGAACCTAAAGACTTCGTGTGGTTGGGAAGGGTGGCAGACAGGAAGTAAACATGTCCAGGCCCCTGGTCTCCATAGAGAATGGTGCTTTGTCCAAGGAAACGAATGAGTTTCTGATTCTCCAGGAGCAGTACAGTGGTGAGGTTGATGGGAAGACTTCCTTCCCAAAGAAAATGGGTCCTCCATGCGGGATCTAGGAGAGTGACTGGGTGTGCCAAAATACGCCCAGGGTCCTGCCCTCAGCACTAGGTTCAATGGGGCCAAGAGGGTCCAAACCCCTTGCTAACATACCACTTCTTTGTTTAACCCCTCTACCTTCCCAGCCCTTGGAGGAGGGACCATGAGAACAGAAATTACCTTCTGAAAAGCTTCTCCTGTTCTTGCTTTTCCCTCTTACATATTGACGGTTTGTTTCCCTGACCTCCTAGAGGGCTGAACCCTCCCAACTCCCTGCTGCCCAGCCTCCTTAGTGGACTTACCCTCCTAAGCAGAGAAGGCCCATGAGCTTGCTTTCTGCTGGGGAGCCTGGCAGAGCCAGTTACCACCCTCTGCTGCTTCGCGCTTGGTTGCCTCTTGCAATAACCAGCTCTGCTAGGTGTTCCCTTTGCCTGGGGCTTTTCCATTTCACACGTGGAGCCCTTCCCCCAAGGCTGCTTCCTTGTTTTAGAGGAAGGTACTGCCATTGGGAGATGGGGACATCGGACCTCAGCAGTGAAGAACCCTTGAGAAGTACCAGGAGGAGTGGGGAAGGAGGCAAGTTGAGCAGGATATGGCCTACTTCCATAGGCCTTTCTTTTTTCAGGTTTGATGTGAGCATGGGCTTGCATCCCCCAGGTACATACTTTTACTTATTGTGGGATAACCTGGCACTAGTAGGCAGGTAAAGTCACAAATTTGGTGTCTTTCCACCTTTTGACTGTTGATTTAATAGCTCCCCTCGCTGGCCTGGAGGTGCTTCCTGCCTCTGATAAGGAGCAAGGAAGAAGTGGAGCCTGTCTTGAATGAGCTCAGCTCAGAGTTCTAAGGACCACCACTCTGGGGGCCATTTTCTTCACAGGCAAATGGAATTGCTTTTCCCATAACATCCAAATTGTGATGTGGTTGCTGCTGAAGGAAGAAGCAGCAACAGGGTCCTGCAGTACCCACGGGGCGATGGATGCTACTTCTGCATGCATCTACAGGGCACGTGACATCTAACGTGAGAAGAGACGTGGCATGTGAGATGAGACTTGGCATGTGAGATGTAGGGTCACTGGAGACCCTTATGGCTCAGAGGGGAGAGACTGAGTTGGACTGAACCCTTCCTCTGTTCCCTGCACGTTTCTGACATGGCCCTCAGTCACTGAGGGGGGTCCCCCAGGGTTGGAGAGGCACATTCCCTTGGGACAGAGGCTACAAGTTTGTGGCTTTTTTCCCCTGTCCCCCAACCCCATCCCCACCTCCACGTCAGAACACGGCACCTTGCCCAGCTGGCCAAGTGTTAAGTGATGTGCTTATCCTCGAGAGCAGCTCCGGGTGTCTTTTTAAAACGTAGAGAAAACCAAGTAAGGCGACAGTTTAAGGAAAAAAGATATATAGAATACCAGAAAAGCTGTTTACCCGGAGAATTTTTTTTCTCCCCATTTTTGTTTCTACTCAATGACACAATTTTTAGTTTTATTTCCTGATAGCAAAAGGAAAAAAAAAACCCCAGCCCTCAAAAAGGCCAAGGCCCCGTCCCCCTGTTGTCGGTGATTTGTTTGTCTTTCTGATAGGTTGAAAATTGTGTAATAAACTTGATGACGCTGTCAATCTTTTATACTGCATTGTATTTTTTTCCTTTTGTAACAAAATATTTTTAAATAATAAATGGGGTGTGAGCTGTTTTATGGATTCTGCATTGAATAGATTTGTTGAGGTGTCTGGGGCCTGGGCATGGGCTGATGTAGAGGCTGTGGGGTGGCAGAGAAGCCTGCGTTCTTAGCTGGAACTGCATGTTGGGCATGTAGTTGCCTGTAGCACATCTCCTAGGAGACTTCGAGGCACACCTCTGGAGGTGCCCCTTGAGGTTGAGCTTTTTTCCTTAGTCATCGAAATAGCCCAGTTAAAGGAAAATTCTAAGTCATCCTTTACCCTTCAAGACTCCTAAGATTTATTCTGAGAATCAGTGTCCTACCTTGTACAGTTCAGCTCTGATGTCATCAAGTTCACAAAGGGAAGAATCCTGTGCTAGGAGTTAGAAGATATGCTTGCTCGTGCCTGCTTCCACCATCTAGATGTCTAACCATGGGCAAGCAGCGCAACCTCAGTCTCTCATCTGTAAGATGAAAATGATAGTGGATTCTGTCATGGCTCCTGGTGGCTTCTTGGGGGCTAAAGGAAAAAAAGCCACTGCTGAGCAAGTTAAGAAACAGTTTTAAAGATGGTGACTTGGAGAAGGGAAAGATACACTCATGTAGAGCAACATTCCTTCAGCTTAAAAAGAAAGAAAAGTATGTGTTCCTTTTGTTACCTTGAAATTTTAAAATAAATAACCAAAAAATATTGGTCAGTTTAGAATATGCATCTTCCAATTACTCATGCCTCACCCTGGGAAGGAGCTGACAGTTAGCTGTAAGTGGCAGGAGAGACACGATGCGGCTCTGGGGCAGAGGTGAGGACCATAAGCAGTCTTTTGCAGGATGACAGACCTGAAGAAGGTCCAGAAGTTGGCAGTGCCTTTAGGGATTAATTCAGGCTGGAGCTGGGGAAAGAAAATCAGACACCATCGCTGCCTGTGTCCACACTGGGTCACCAAGCGGCCTGGGAACAAATGGCTGGGATGGTCTCTACCTTCTCTCGGAGTGGATGAAAGTCTAGGGACATGGGCCAGAAGGAAGAGGCTACAATCCCCACAACAGAAAATATATATTTATTATAAAATAATGTTTTGTTTCATGATGAGAGTAGAAAAATAACACTATGAGCTACTAGCAAAGTTCTGGAGCTCAGTCTCTAAGGAAAGGGATGACAGGCTTTTGCATCCATCTGGGAGCACACCATCCTGAGGCTCTCCGTGCTCGTGCGCGACAGGCGTGGCACAGCACCAACAGGGATATGTGGCGCAGGGCCTGCTGGAAGCCCAAGGAGCCTACATGGTCCACACAAGATGCTCTGGCCACGATGATCAAAGAGGAGAACTTGAGGTGAGCAGGTTATTGATTCTGAGAAGGGCCCGGATGGGGACAACCGTGCCCCTCCCTACACTGAAGTATAGAAGCATCTCTTAGGCTGATGGCCCTGGGTTAGAAGATGGTGCCCAGTGGCCTTATGCTCGGTTTGTTGCCCAAATGTCTGTGCTGAGGAAAAGCTGCAAGCTTTCCCAGGACAACTTGACCCACCATTTCTCACTGGTGTGGCTAAGGTACCAGAAGTATGTGTGGTCTCAGCCCCTGAGAGCTGCTGGCTGCAAATTTTGTACTTCAAATCCTGTCCACACTGATGGCAGAAAGAAAGAAACAAAATGTTAAAAGTCCAGTGAGCAAGAGCAGTGACCTGAACTGTTGTATACCCCAAGCCTCTTGGCCCCAAAGAACAAAGAATATCTTCTCTAAGTGGGTAACTGTCTACCCTGAATGGGAAAGGCAGTCCCACAGGCACCGCTTTCCCCCTTAAAAGTTCTCTAGACTCCTCAGGCTTCAGAAGAACAGTGAGCCCCTCCCTGGGATGGGATGGGAACCCAACCCTCAGGTGACGGGAAGCATACCTGGAGAAGGCGGCCAGGGTAAGCACCTCCAGCAGCAGCTCTGAGCCACAGAAGACGAGCAAGATACCGTTCATGATGGCTTCCAGGCGGAGCACATAGGTCTGCAGCAGCAGGTAATAGGAGGCCATCATGGCAGACGGGAAGGTCAAGGCCACACTGATACCAAGTGGCATCTTTCGCTGGCAGAGGTTTCCCTTTGTACCTGTCAGACACAGCCCATGCGGTCACCTCCAAGTGGCCTGCTTTCTCTGGCCTCAGAGGAAAGGTGGGTGGGATGGGATGGGCTGGCAAGGCAGAGAAAAATGATCCTGACTGGGGATGTGCAGATTTATCAGTGGGGGCCCACTGGGATGAAAAGGAGGGGCTTTGAAGGAATTACAGGATTGGAGTCGTTCACTCTGAAGGCCCTGCTTCCAGGCTGGCTCCCACTCAAGGGACGAGGGGATCTTTATTTGGGGGGTAAAGATTTTTAATTATGAAAATATTATACAACCACTGAAAACTTTTCATCTAATATAGAAAATAATTTTAGAAAATATAGAAACTAAAAGACACCATTACTCACCCCCTGGAGACAGCCATTATTACAGCACGACATATATTGTTTCAGGTTTTTTTATATCTGTAGACCCACATATTACTATTTATTACTATAAAAATAAAATTATACTCTACATACTGTTTTGCAACTTTTTTTTCCCATTTAACATAAGTTAGACACCTTTCCACATATAATTGCCTTATTCTTTTTTAATGGCTATGAACGATTTCATTGAGTGAACACCATAAATTACTTAAGGAATCCTGCATTGATAAGATGTTTAGATTGTTTCTAATGTTTTCATGTTACAAATTACGTGGCAATAAACATTCTCATATAGATATCTTAGCATATCTGTGGAAATGTTTGATTTTTTCAGCCAGTTTCAGAAATAAAATTGTTAGGTCTAATAATACGAATTTTACATGGTAAAACTATTAGCAAAAAGGTTGTACTAATTTATATGCCAAACAGTGTGGGAATATAAATACCCATGAGAGTGTGGGACTATAGAGAGCTATTCCTCACACCCATTTGAATACTGGGTATCTGGAAATCCTTTTAATCTGATGGGTGAATGTTACCCTGTTGTTTCAATTTGCTTTTTCTTAGCAAGTTTGGGCATTTTGTCCTGTTTGTGGGTCCTCTGTGATTATTTTTATGTGAACTGCCTATTAGTGTTTAAATTAGGTGTCTTTTCCTTAGTGATGGAGGTGAGCCTTCTGTATCTTTTGTCATATGTGTTGCAAGTAATTTTTTTCTCAGTTTGTGTTTTAACAGTTTTCAGAGATGAGACATTCTAACTCATAAGGATTTGTTTTGTGTTTCTGGGGATATAAAACTTTTCCTAAAGAACTCCTTACTTGGAGAAGTGGAGGGCATCTAGGAGCTCATCTGTGCAGGCACAGACTGCCATGGACACGGAGTTACAACTGGATCTACCCTCCCAAGCAAACCAGTGAGAGGAACCAGGCAATTGGGAAGGAATTACCTCATATCTCACGCTCCTGTCCACCTCTGGCCCCACACAGCACCAGACAGGTAAATCTTCACCCAAAATACGAAGCAGCTTGAAACTTCAGAGAGGGTGTAATGCGATATACCCCCAGATCCAATCGCTTATTGTGAGCCTACGTTATGTACTTTTCTCGTTCGTCAGGTTACACATACCAGCTCGTCTCATAAGGAATGGAAATATTCTCTGGACAACACTCACCAAAAAATAGTCGAATAACTTCAATTCCGAGATAAAGGAGGAGCATCACCACATCCAGTACTAGATTGGCTGTTGGATATGGTAGCAGGAGACCTGCCAAGACAAAGCCAGAGTCTGCGAACAACATCTAACTCGCCCCACAAGACCTCCCACACACTTGGGAATAATGAGGACGTGGGTCTTATCAGCTTTCCACCAGCGAGTTAGTGAGACGGGGGCAGGGTCTGTGAACCTGCTGAGGGATATGTGGACTCCTAGGTCTGTCAGAGGCGGCTCATTACTATGGGGCTTTACTCCTAACTCCAAATGTCTGTGGGGACTCCACTCTCCAAAACGGTCAGAGGTACATGAGTACACAAGCCACTGAATAGTTGCTGAGGGTCACCAACGGGCTTAAAGTGGAGTTCAACAAAGAGTGGTGACAGGGGAGAGCGGAATGCAGAAGCCCACATTTCCCAAACTCAAGAAATTCTTGCTGAGGGGCTTCCGACTGAATCCTTCTCAAGGAAGCCAGGTGATGAAGAGCCTTCTACCTTGCAGTGAAGAGGAGCTAAAGAGAGGAAGGAAAAATAAGGCTCTTGGTGGGAGCTGGCTCTGGGCTGAAGGGATCTTCTGCTGAAGTGGGGAAGGGATGTTGGGGCAAGAAGGGTGGGGGTCAAGTCCCAGGCCTTACCTTTATACAGAAATATGAAGAGTTCCAACAGGAAATAGGTAGCGTAATACCACCCGTTCAGAAAGAAGAGGATTTCCAGGGGGGTGGAGGACAACCGTCTATCTGAGAAGATGAGCACAGAGAAGAGGGATGGGGATGAGCGTGAGAGCCGCTCAATCTCGGTTCTTTGATGGGTTCTGTGTCTAACTGGGAGAAAAGAAGAAGCTGCAGCTAGTTGGAGGGGCCACTTGGGGGCACTTCTGATTGCTGATAATGAGGGGCGTGTGTGGTGGGGAGTTTCCTTCAATCCCCTTCTTTCTCCGGGATCACTGTCAAACTCAACTCTTTTGGCTTCGGGGGGGTGAAAGTCAACGCCCCTCTAAGATCTAACCCCGTCACTATCCGGAAAGGGAAATTGGGGCGCAGAGACCCGCAATGGCCTGTTCGGGGTCACACAGCAAATTCGTAGCTGAGCCGGCCTAGAATAGGCCCAGCCGAGGATGTGGGGGTATTTGAGATCCGCCCCTCGAGACCTCCAGGCACTCGGGGTGGGTGGGGCTGCGAAAGCCCTCTTTGGACAAGTGAGGAGCGATGTGAGGTCCCTAACACCTGAGAATGGAGGGTCTAGGTCGAGGACTGGGAGACAAGGGAGGCGGGGGAGCGAAGGGATCAGGACCAGGACAGGACTCACACACCTCCAGAATCTCACCTCGCGGCGCCATCTTCAGTCCCCATGGAAACTGCCTACGCGGCCCCAGCCCGGAGCAGTGAGGCGCTGCCGGAAGCGTGGGATAGAGCGGCCCCGGCTTCTGGCCCCTCTGCCGGCCCGCGGCACTCTATGGTTGCCAGGGTCTCGGTGCCGTCTGCGCGTGCGCCGGGGGTGGCGCGGACCGCGCTCGGCCTCCGCTGGGGCTTCAGCTCGCTGAGCCTAAGGGATCACAGTGGCGGCCCACGGAGCAATCGTCTGCGGGACCCCGGCGGCAGGGGCAGCTCTCTGGCTCCCCCACCCGCAGGTTACAGTGCGTTGGCAGACGTGGCCGTTTGTGGCAATGTGACCACAGGATTGGCAAATAGCCCCAGGATTCTCTTTTCTAACAACAGTCTGAAAATGAGAAATGGTGTGCGCGACGGTTCTCTGCAAATGTGGGGTGGGGTTTACCATCGGCTTTGTGCGGGCGATTTATTACTAGGTGATTAGAAGCCAGCAAAATAGTCGGAACTAGAGGCACCTTTCTAGGAACACAAATAAGAAAACGCGAGGAGGAAACGTGATCACCACGTGATCCATAATGTGCAGCGGGAGTTGAGAGGACAAAGTACTCCTGGGTGGGAATTGAGAGAAGTTTCCAAGAGAGACGGCCAGTGAACTAGGTTTTGAAGGCCGAATACGATTTGGAGCAGTAAAAGAGTGTTACTGCCCGCAGAGGAGTGAAAAGAAAAAGGATGTGGAATGGACTCAGGCTGACTTGGCTGTTAGCCGGTTGTCAGTCAGGGAAGGGCAAGAAACAGATGGCACACTCAAACCAGGTCATTTGAGTAGAGTGACTAACCTTTAAGGAAAGTGGTGTACTCCTAGTTAGTTGGGGTGGAGGTGGGGCAGTAATTGTTACTTCTAGGCATAAAGGGGAAAGGACAGAAGCAACTTCCCCAACCTGCAGAGAGTAATGTCTATGGAGACGGTCCTCCCACCTGGAGCTGTGACAGTCTGAGAAGCTGGTAGATAAATATCCAACAGTGTTTCCCAATGCTTTCTGATCTCTGCTTGTGCCTCCCATTGGCAGAACTTAACTGCAAGCTGGAGGGCTTTCTTTTCTTTCCTTTTTTTTTTTTTTTTTTGGCTGAGGAAGATTTGCCCTGAGCTAAAATCTGTGCCAGTCTTCTTCTATTTTGTATGTGGGTCACCTCCACAGCATGGCCTCAGATCAGTGATGTAGGTCGGCACCCAGGAGCAGAACCTGGGCTGCTGATGTGGAATGCACCGAACTTAACCATTAGGCCATGGGCCGGCCCTGTGGAGGGCATTCTTTAGCCTCAGTGCAGCAAGTTACAGAGCAAGGCAGGGAAAGGTGGAAAGGGATCTGGACCCAGCACACCTACCTCCATTGCCTGCTAGACAAGAGACATTAGGCAAGTTCCTGCTCTGAGCCTCAGATGCCCATCTCTCAAAGGAAGGTAGGCCAGCTGCTTGTTTTTGTAAATAAAGATTTTTGGAGAACACAGCCACGTCCGCTCACTTACATATTGTATACAGCTGCTCTCATGCTACAATGGCTAAGTTGAGTAAAGTTGGCCCTCTATATCCAACGTTCGGCATTTGTGGACTCAACAAATCTTAAATTGAAAGGCCTAGGATGGCTGCCTCTGTACTGAATGTGTACAGACTTTTTTTCTTGTCACCATTCTCTAAACAATACAGTATAACAACTATTTACAGAGCATTTACATGTATTAGGTATTACAAGTAATCTAGAGAGGATTTAAAGTATACAGAAGGATCGCGTAAGTTATATACAAATACTATGCCATTTTATATAAGGGATTTGAGCATCCGAGGATTTTGGTATCCATGGGGGTCCTGGAACCAATCTCCTGGGGATACTGAGGGATGATTGTGGTTGCAACAGAGACTATATGGCCCACAGCCTTAAATACTTACTATTGGGTCCTTGAAGAAAAACTTTCCTGACCCCTGTCATAGACGACTGCATAAGTGCCAAAAGTAGACAATAAGACTGAATTACTCATAACGTAGCAAACAGCAGGAGCATCAGCATGGAAACCTGGTTCCTTGTACCCAAGTCCTAGGAGTGACACAATGAGCCCAGATGCTGATGCACACTGGGTTATGCCACATCTGAGAAGCCCAGGGCCAAGGGCTCAGCACCTTTTTTAGCAAGCAGCAAATAAGCTAGGCCCCTCCTCTGGGGGAGGGAGCAATTACACTACAGTCACACGGAGGTGGCCTTGACCTACTTAATTGCCTGCGTGCTCAGTATCAGGGGACAGTTAGGCCTTTCAGTTTGGCATGTGCAGCAAGAACATGCAGGGATGCTAGGGCCAAAGGCAGACTGCGTCTCCCAACCTCCAGTGACACTGCTAAACCAGCTATTTCCAATAGGCTTTCATGATTTGGATTTTAATGTACATAATATCACATCATCAGAAAATAAAGACATTTTTACTTCTTCCTTTTCAATCCCTATACCTTCAATTTCTTTTTCTTACCTTATTGCACTGGCTAGGCATTCCAGTATAATGTTGAATAGAAGTGGTGATGATGAGTATCCTTGTCTTTTTCCTAACATCAGGGGGCAGTGTTTAATATGTCACCATTAATATGTTAAACATAGATTTTTTTGCAGATACTCCTTTATCAGAAAGTTCCTTCTTCTCCTAATTTGCTGGAAGGTTTATAATGCATTTTATTGAATACTTTCTCTGCATTGAGATAATCATATGATTTCCCCCCTTTGTTCTGCTAATGTAATGAATTACATTGATTTTCAAAGGTATAACCGAACATGCCTTCCTGGAAAGAAATGTATTTGGTTATGATATTGTGCAGAGAAGAGTCGACGTAGCAGGCCTGAGACTGCTATCCTTAGGAAGTCCTACTTCCAGGGTTGGCCCTTGGCTGGTGTCTGGGAACTTGGATGTCAGAAGGATTTCCACCAACCCAAAGTGGCTTGCTATGCCTAGACTGTTTGTACAAACCATGTGGTTTATGCTGAACACCTGCTTCCTTCTGGGAGTCTGGGATTTTGGTACATGCTGAGCAGAGGATGCCTATGTTGCCTGCGTCCAATAAGAACCTTGGATACTGAGTCTCTAATGAGCTGCATTTCACACATGTTGTCAGAACTTGTTCCTGGAGGAATTAGGTACATCTTGTGTGATTCCACTGGAGAGGGTTCTTGGAAGCTTTCTCCTGGTTTCCTCTAGACTTCACCCCATGCATTTTTTCCTTTTGCTGACTTTGTTTTGATCCTCTCATTGTAATAAATCATAGCCATGAGTAGGACTGAATGCTGAGACCTGTGAGTCCTCCTAGTAAATTATCGAACCTTGGGGTGATCTTGGGGACCCTTGACAGATATAGTACCCTTTTTATATATCACTGAATTTCATTTGCTAATATTTTGCTTAAGTTTTTACATATGTTATGAGAGAGATTGGTCTGTATTTTACTTTCTTGTAAAAGACGTTGTCAAGTTGGGTATCAAGGTTAAGTTGGCTTCATGAAACGAAGTGAGAAGGGTTTCTTCTTTTTCTATTACCTAGAAAAGATTGTGTAAAATGGGTTTATTTATTCTTCAGAAGAATTCACTAACGAAGCCATCTAAACCTGGAATTTTCTTTGTGGGAAATTTTAAAATAACTAAATTTTTTTTTTTTGAACATTTTTTGCATGTAGTCAGATGTATCCTTTTTTTTTTTTTAAGATTTTATTTTTCCTTTTTCTCCCAAAGCCCCCTGGTACATAGCTGTGTATTTTTAATTGTGGGTCCTCCTAGTTGTGGCATGTGGGACGCTGCCTCAGCATGGCCTGATGAGTGGTGCCATGTCTGCACCCAGGATTCGAACCAGCAAAACCCTGGCCTGCTGAAGCAGAGTTGCAAACCTAACCACTTGGCCATGGTGCCGGCCCCTAAGTTTCTTTAATATATATGGGACAACTCAGATTTTCCACTCCTTGAGTAATGTTTGGGTAAATTTGCCCATTTTTTAATAAGTTTTCCAGTGTATTGGTGTGAAGTTTTTCATGACATCCTCATATTTTTTTTTATTAAGATTATGATAGATTACAACCTTGTGAGATTTCAGTTGTACATTATTGTTAGTCATGTTGTGGGTACACCACTTCACCCTTTGTGCCCTCCCCCCATCCCCCCCTTTTCCCTGGTAACCACCGATCAGTTCTCCTTGTCTATATGTTAACTTCCACCCATGAGTGGAGTCATATAGAGTTCGTCTTTCTCTGTCTGGCTTATTTCGCTTAACATAATACCCTCAAGGTCCATCCATGTTGCTGCGAATGGGACACATCCTTATATTTTTTAATGCCTGTAGTATCTGTAGTGATGTCCCCTTTTTGTTCCTGTTTTTTTTATTTTTGAGGAAGATTAGCCCTGGGCTAACATAAGCCGCCAATCCCCCTCTTTTTGCTGAGGAAGACTGGCACTGAGCTAACATCCATGCTCATCTTCCTCCACTTTTTACATGTGGGATGCCTGCCACAGCATGGCTTGCCAAGTGGTGCCATGTCTGCACCTGGGATCTGAACCAGCGAACCTGAGGCCGCCGAAGTGGAATGTGCGCACTTAACCACTGTGCCACCGGGCCGGCCCCAATGTTCCTAATATTTTAAATTTTTTAATCTTGATTATTTTTGATAAGTGTTTATCAATTTTAATAATCTTTCTAAAGAATCGCCTTTTGACTTTATTTTTCTTCACTTTATATTTCTTTTCTACTTTGTAGATTTCTGATCTTAATCATTTCCTTCCTCCTGAAAATACTTCAGGTTTCACTTGGTGTTCTTTTTGAGATGGAAACATGTATCTTACGTTTTCAGCCTTTCTTCTTTGCTAATATTTGTTTTTAAGGCTATCAGTTCTCCTCTACACACTAATTTAGCTGCATCTTTGAATCCTGTGCCCTGCTAAATCAAATTCATTTATTAGTTCTAATGACTTTTTGTAGATTCTTTAGGATTTGTTAATGTTCATAGTTATCATTTTCAAATAAGGACAGTTTTACCTCTTCCTCTCTAATATGTATGCCTTTTATTTCTTTTTCCTTCCCTAGTTGCTCTGGCCGGGCCATCTAGTACAGTTTTGAATAGAAGTAGTGTAAGAGGATATCTGTGACTTTTCTCTGATTTTAGAAACTATTCAGTCTGTTACCATAGAGTATAATGTCAATTGTAGGTATTTCAGAGATGCCCTTTAACAGGTAGAAATTCCCTTCTATTCTTAGTTTGAAGGCAATTTTTATCATGAATGGGTGTTAAATTTTGTCACAACTACAACTATTTAATGATCAAATGCTTTTCCCCCTTTATTCTATTGATTGTATGAATTATGCTCATTGATTTTGTTTCTTCTCCTCAGAGCCCCTCAGTACATAGTTGTATATCCTAGTTGTGAGTACCTCTGGTTGTGCTGTGTGGGACGCGGCCTCAGCATGGCCTGATGAGTGGTGCCATGTCCATGCCCAGGATCTGAACTGGCAAAACCCTGGGCCACTGAAGCGGAGCACACGAACTTAACTACTTGGCCACAGGGCCAGCCCCCGCTCATTGATTTTTAGATGTTAAACCAACCTCACATTCCTGGGATAAATTTCACTTGGTCATGATGTATTATCCTTTTTATATTGCTAATTTTTAAATATTTGTTTAAAGATTTTATTTTTCCTTTTTCTCCCCAAAGCCCCCCAGTACATAGTTGTGTATTTTAGTTGTAGGTCCTTCTAGCTGTGGCATGTGGGACACCACCTCAGCATGGCCTGATGAGCAGTGCCATGTCCGCGCCCAGGATCCGAACCTGCGAAACCCTGGGCTGCCGAAGCGGCCACGGGGCCGGTCCCTATATTGCTAATTTTTAAAGAATTTTTGCTCTTATGTTCATGAGGTATATTGGTCTATAGTCTTCTTTCCGTGTGATATATTTGTCTGTTTTGGTATCAGGGTATCATAAAATGATTTGAGTTGAGAAATGTTTCTCCTCTTCTATTTTCTGAAAGAGTTTGTGTAGGATTGATATTATTTCTTCTTTAAATGTCTGATAAATTCACCAATGAGGTCATCTGTACCTTAAGTTTTCTCTGTGGGAAGACTTTTAATTATAAATTCAATTTCTCTTTTTTCTTGGGCCATTGTTGTGATTTGTGTCGTTTGATGAATTTGTTCACTTCATAACATTTGTCAAATTTATTGACACAAAGTTGTCTGTAAATACCCTTATGATCTTTTGAATATATGTAGGATCTATAGGAACATCCCCTTTTATTCTTAATATTGGTAATTCATGTCTTCTCTTTTTCTTGATCAGTCTAACTAAAGATTTATCAATTAACTTTTCAAAGAATTAACTTTTTGCTTCATATGTTTTTCTGTATTATTTATCCATGTTCTCTTTATTTCTTATCCTTATTTTTCTTTCCACTTACTTTGGGTTTAATTTGCTCTTTTTCAAGTTTAATATGAAAACTTAGACAACTGATTTTAGATATTTTTTCTTTTCTAATAAAAGCTGCATTTTAAAGGCATTTTAGTGTTATTTTCATTATTATTCAGTCCAAAGTACTTCATAAGTTCCCTTCTGATTTCTTCCTTGATCCATGGATTATTTACAAGTGTATTATTTAATTTCCAAATATTTAGTGGTTTCTTAGTGTGGCAGTTATCACTATATTGCCCCTCAGCCCCAGATTCACCCTTCAGTACCAGTTCTGCGATTATGGACTGGACTCTATACATTTCTCCCTTATGGTGAGCACGATGGTAAGCTTTGTCAGCAGAGGGCACTGGAGGAACACTGAGGGAAGAAAAGGGCTTGTCTTCCTGGCTCCAGTGGGCTCTGGTTTGCTTTTCTTTGCTCCTGTGCCATGGTCTCTCATCAGTGCGTGTGCACAGGGACATCGGGTGGTACTCTGTGGCAGCTGCATGCCAAGAGCAGGCACTCCCTCAGCAACCTCGCAGACCTGGGCCAGGTCTAGTGACCACTTTGCTGTGGCCCTCCTGTCAAGGATACAGCATACTCCAGGCTTTGAACCCATGGCAACTCCCTAACTCTGTGCACTTGCCCTCTCGCCTTGTTTACCTATGCCCTGGACAGGTTTTCCCAAAGCCGTCCAGAGAAGGACACTACGTACCCACAGCAGTGCCCCAACTCCCTTCATCTATCTGCTCACCAATCTCAGCTCTCCTCCCCAGAGGGTTGATTCCCATGGTCCTCCACAGGCTGTGGGGACATCATGCATCCCAACTCTTTTGGTGTGCCTGCCCAACAGCCTTGGCTCACCTGTGCCCCAGAGGGTTGTTTCCTGGGATCTTCCCAATGTACATACTGTGTGCGCTGGACCTGGTACCAGCCTGCAGGTGGTGTCCTTAAGCTCCCTGCATACCTGCCCACCAGCCTCAGCTTGCCTGCCTCCTGGAGGGCTGTTTCTTGCTTGGCAACCGTGAACCAACTCTGGCCTGGGCAAACCAGTGAACTTATCCACCACCCAGTGGGCTGCAGTGAGGTCTGAACCCCAGCCTAGGGGGTGGGGGACCCTATCAAGTTTGTCCTTCCTTGGATACCCTCAGCCCTCAGGTACCCTTTTAGAGTTCTCTTTAAATCTTTATAGTTCCTCTCTTACCATAATTTAATGATTCTTTATATTAAACTTGCCATATTTAAATTACTATGTGGTTTCTGTCTCCTGATTGGACCTAGACTGACCCACCTAGCTATCTTATTGTTACTGATGTCTAACTCAATTCCATTATTGTCAAAGAACATACTCTTTATCCTTTTAAATTTATTTAAATTTATTCTTTTAAATTTATTGAGAATTATTTTATAGCCCAGCATATGGTATATACTGGGTCAATGTTCTGTGTACTTGACAAAAATTAGCATTCTACATTCATATGAATTATAAAAAAATAGGAAAAAAGAAAAAATTAAAAATAGTCTTGGGGCTGGCCCGGTGGCACAGCGGTTAATTGCACACATTCTGCTTCTCAGCGGCCCGGGGTTCACTGGTTCGGATCGCGGGTGCGGACATGGCACCACTCGGCAAGCCATGCTGTGGTAGGCATCCCACATATAAAGTAGAGGAAGATGGCCACACATGTTAGCTCAGGGCCAGTCTTCCTCAGCAAAAAGAGGAGGATTGGCAGTAGTTAGCTCAGGGCTAATCTTCCTCAGAAAAAAAAATAGTCTTTATATTTACCCAGATATTATTTCTGATGTGCTCCATTCCTTTGTGAGGCTCTGAGTTTCCATTTGTTACTGCTTCCCTTCAAACCAAAGATCTCCTTCAGTGTTTCTTACAGTGCAGGATTGTTGGCAACTAATTCTCTTAGTTTTCTTTTATCAGAAAATGTATTGATTTCAACTTCATTCTTGAACTATATTTTTGGTGAATATAGAATTCTGAGTTGGTCTTTTTCCTTCAGCATTTTCGAGATGTTGTTACACTCTCTTCTGTCTCTGATTTCTGGTGAGAAGTCAGCAGTTAATCGTTGTTCCTCTGTATGTGGTGTCGTTCTTCTCTTGCTGCTTTCAAGATTTGCTCCTCATCTTCAGCTTTCAATAATTTGACTATGACGTACCTAGGTGTGGCCTTCCAGTGTTTATCAAGGTGGGTTTGCGGAGTATCTTAAATCTGTAGATTTCTGCCTTTGATCAAATTTAGGAAATTTTTGGCTAATATATATTTTTCTGCTCTGTGCCTTCTCTTTGCCTTCTAGGACTCCAATTACAATAGTTAGATATTATCTAACTAGTCTGTGAGACTTTTTTTTTTTAATCTTTTTTTCCCTCTGTTCTCCCCTGCCTGGGTAATTTCTATTGGTCTATCTTCTAGTTCATTGACTTATCCTGTTTTGTCTTTTGCTGTTAAATCCATCCATTTAATTGAAAAATTGTCAGTTGTCGTAATTTTTACTTTTGGGATTTGTTTTTCAAAAATCATTTGTTTCCATGCTGAGATTGCCTTCTTTTTATTCACTGAGAACATATTTTCATTGCTGCTTTAATATCATCCGTTAATTCCAGTATCTGGATCATCTCAGTGTTGGTGTCAGTACTGAACGTTAAATTGTGGAGACTTTGGTTTCTATTATTTGTCTCCAAAGAGTGATGGTTCTTTTATTTTGTCAGGCAATTAACTTTGTTAGATACACACTGCAAACCACACTTACTGGGTGGCCGCTCCAATCTCAGTTTAGATCTTCTGGCTGCCTTGAGTCTGAATTGTGGATGTGTGGCCCAGAGCTTGGGCAGAGATGTGGGCAGACAGAATTTGGGGATTCCTCCCTCTGTGGCTCTTTCCCTTCTGAGATTCCCGCTTTCTCTCCAGTGGCTTCAGTTGCCTTAGCTCAGTACTGTGGCACTGGGATTTTCCACCAGCATATTATACATACCACTTTGCTTGCTACCAAGTTACAAACAGCAAAAATAGGGAACTTCTGGCCTAAGCCTCCATTTTTGAATGTGGACTCCTCATCAAACATTCTGCCTCCCTTCATTCTTTAGTGTCTTCAAGTAGCTGTTTTTGTATTATGTCCAGATTTTACAGTTGTTTGTGGAGTGGTCATCCCAATAGAATCTTACTCAGCCATTATTAGAAGTCCCTAGGTATAGTGTAAATATTTTATCTATTTGCTCCATATTTCCCTCTATTTTTTATCAATCATAGTTTAAACTCCTTGTCTGCTTTCTCCAATATTTAAATCACCTGTTTATATTTTCTACTTTTACCCTGATTTTAAATAATATGGTCCTATCTCTTGACTTGCTAGTAATTTTTATTAGACCCAGAAATTATGTATAAAAAGTTACAGTGTTTGGAGCCGGCCCGGTGGTGCAGCGATTAAGTTTGCATGTTCTGTTTCTCAGAGGCCCGGGGTTCGCCGGTTCAGATCCCGGTTGCAGACATGGCATCGCTTGGCAAAAGCCATGCTGTGGTAGGCATCCCACATATAAAGCAGACGAAGATGGGTGTGGATGTTAGCTCAGGGCCAGTCTTCCTCAGCCAAAAGAGGAGGATTGGCAATAGTTAGCTCAGGGCTAATCTTCATCAAAAAAAAACAAAAAAGTTAGTGTCTCTAGATGTTTTTTCCTTCACTCTTTCCTCTGCTAGGCAGATAGAATGGGGGCTGATCACCTTAATCCACTCAGGGTCTATATAGTTGGAGGCTGCACTGCAATTTTGATAAGCCTACCTGTATCCTCTTGTTCCTAGTAAGGAGCTTTCACTGAAAGCCCTGTGTGTTTACCAGTTTCCTCCCCTGAGTGGGTCCTGAATGCTAGTCATCAGCACCATAAGCCTGCCAAAAATTCTATTCTGCTTTTCAGAAGTTTGAGGCTTAGCTTTTTATAGCTGCCGGCCCTATACAGCTTCAGAACTTGGTAAATATCTTGAGAAAAAAATGTGTTGTATTTTTAAGCCTCTTCCAGTCCCCAACTTTGTCGCTCCAGCATTATAAGACACTGAGCTCAGCTGGCTTCTCTGTTCCCTGGCTGCAACCGTCTGTCTGGGCAATGTTTGGATTCTTAGCCTCTTGCTCAAATTTAGAATCAGCAAATGCCCCCAGGGAAATCCTGCTGTAGATTGTCAGCTCACTTCCCTATGATTCTCCCTACTTTAGAATTTTAGGCCCTCCAATCCTCTCTACTTCAGCAATTCTCTGAGGCCTTTTAAAAAGACAATTTCTTTTTTTTTTTTTTTTTAAAGATTTTGTTTTTCCTTTTTCTCCCCAAAGCCCCCCTGGTACATAGTTGTGTATTTTTAGATGTGGGTCCTTCTACTTGTGGCATGTGGGATGCCGCCTCAGCATGGCTTGATGAGCGGTGGCATGTGCACGCCGAGGATTCGAACCGGTGAAACGCTGGGCCGCTGAAGCGGAGTGCGTGAACTCAAACCACTCGGCCACGGGGCCAGCCCCTAAAAAGACAATTTCTATATTTTATCTGTTTTTTTTAGTTCCTGACTGGAGCATTGATCAGCCAGAAATAACTCTAGCCTACTAAAAGTAAAAGTCTCTAAGCACTTTTAAAGTGTTCGTTTCCTTCCTCTGAACTTTGAAAGCTGACTTTCCCCAAGGAGTCAATTTACACGGTATCATAAAAACATATTCCTACTGCCAAGTGAAAAAAAGAAAGCAAAGTATTTTATGGCACATTCCCCATAATCACAACTGTGTATAAAATATATACACTTACTGTGAGGGATTTGAAATAAATGATTGGGGTAGGATCATGGCAATCTTTTCTATGTAAAAATGTTTCTGAAATGTTACCTTGTTTCTAACAAATATATGAGTAAATGCAGATTGTCAAGGAGGGAAGGGAGAAGGAAGTCAGTGGCTGAGATGCGGCCGTGGGAAGATTAACCGCATACACCTTTTTATAACTTGAATTTTGTACCACGTGAATGTATTGACTGTTAAGGAAAATAAACATATATATACACACACATACTCATTCCAGGGACTCAGAGGGCCACAAAGTGCCATAAATATTGTGAGTGATTCCTCAAACAGGCATTTGGTTGTACTCACTAGCTTCAAAGACCACAGAGAACAATCTAGCCCTGATTCATTTGGTGGCACAGAAAATTGCCTATCTTTCAAAGATTGTAATGAACAAAGGGGATTACAATATTCCGTAAGAGCTTTTATGAAAAGATTCAAAATAGGGCTATTGTCATTTTTTTACAGATGACAGTGCGTGTAGATGGTGACTTCATCAGGACTTTTTAGATCACTTGTTCTGATCAGAGGATATGGGGCCTTAGACGATTTGTCTGAACACTGTACCTTTCTTTGTAGTATCTGTTAAAATCTTGACGGCACAGCTGATAACTTATAGTCTCTCTTTCCCCAAAACTTTATTCTAAGCTTCTAAACCAGGGATCAGCATACGGCCTGGGGGCAGATCTAGTTTGTTCTTGTACAGTCGTCAAGCTAAGAAGAAATTTACATTCCTAAGTGGTTGAAAAAAATCAAAAGAAAAATACTTTGTGACATATGAAAATGATGTGAAATTCAAATTTCAGTGTCCTTAAATAGTTTTACGGGAACACGGCTGTGTTCATTGGTTTACCTGTCATGTATGACTGCTTTCACGTTGCAAGAGACACTGGCCCTCAAAATCTGACATACTTACTAAGTGGCCCTGCACAGCAGAAGTTTGCCAATGCCTGTGCATTGAATAACAAGTTTCACAGAGCGACTTCCTGGTGTGGTAGACTGACTGAATGGCCCTCCCTGTATCCATGCGTTTTGCCAGGCAACTGTGGGCTCAATCATATGACTTGCTTTGACCACTGGGAGTCTGAGAGACACAATACAAGCAGAGTCTTGAAATGGCATTGCACACTGGGGCTTGTTCTCCTGCTCCTCTGCCACTGTCATGTGAACAGACCCAGGCTATCCTCTGGAGGATGGGTCATGTGAACCAGAGCAGAACAGCCCAGTCATTCCAGCTGAGGCCAGCTGAGGTCAGCCAGCAGCCAGGGATCCTAAGATCGTTGCAGCTGCCTGGCCAGTCCACAGCTGACACAGACACACGAGCAAGCACACTACCCGAACCCAGCCGCAGTCAGCTGAGCCCAAGACTCAAGAGCCACGTAACTGTTGCATGCCACTGAAGTTTCATGGTGCTTGTGACACATTATTCTGGCAACAGAAAACTGGTGCTATGGTCACATGAATTTTAAAAATTCCCTTTGCCAAAATAGGCTAAGGAACATTTTTTATTCTTCTGAGGGTAGTTTAGGCCTCTGATGAGGAGAGAGTCTGAACGAAGCACAGAAATCTGTAACTCCAGGGGTGGGGGTGGGGCATCAGATGATATCTTAAATTTCTGCAAAAATACCGTGTACTCATAAAGGGACTCAATAAATACCTGTATTTGCTCTGTGGCTCACTCTGCCCACTGGGTCAAGTGGATGCTGAGGTTAGGACTTGGCATGCCTCTTACCCATGAAGAGATCTATCTAGACGGACAGACTCCACCATTTATGGAAAAACAATTGAATTTATTTCCTATTTATAAAATGTAAAAAATGTGCCTTGGGTATAAAATCTCTATGTCTAAGCTGTGACCAGCCAGGAGCACAGAAATATCCCTCTTTGCATCCTTCAGTCATTAGTGTGTGGTGCAAGGGAAGTGGGGGCTGGGAGCTCGGGCTGTGCCAGGCTAAGCACAAAGCTTCCCAAGGATAAGAGCCACAGAGCCTTCTGTGAGGAACGGTGGGGGCAGGAAGGGTCAACACTGAGGCAGGGGGAGGATACACTGGCGTCTGTAGTGGGGAACACTGTAATTCACAAGAGGGAGATCTTCCCTCTTGACTGCTGAACACAACGGGCCTGAGCCTGTCCTGGAAAAGTCAAGCTGCTTCCGGATGCAGCGGGCCAACCACTCCCCCTTCAGAACTGCAGACGTGGCTTCCGTCAGGAAGGAACGCCATCCATCAGTGTGATAAGAAGCGGTCACCGTCGGACTTGCAGGAACTCCTTGCGCAGCCATAGAGAGTCCTGGTAGAAGCGAGGATCGCCCAGTCTCACAGCTGTCCGTTTGTAGAAGTAACAGTATAACACTGCCGCTGCAGGTAATAAGCACAAAAGCAGCCTCAGGGACGCTCCTGAGTATTGGTTTCGGGGTAAGGCCAGAACCTAACAAGGCTGAGAGGGGCCCTGGCTCATGCCTTCCCAGTGACTCCCAGCAAGGACAGAGGGCAGGAGTCTCTCCTGTTCTTGGCGAGGCTGTCCCAACCATCCCACACCAGCTGTGCTGGGCTGGGCGGCCAGGATGAAGGCCCTCACTGCCAGAGCCATAGGTGGGATCAAAGTGAGGCCTGACGTTGTTCCGCTCCTTACCTAGTCTCTGGAATACAAATAGCGTTTGAAGTCCATCTGTCCAGACAAAGCGTTTGGAGTTTTTCCAGCGTAAGTTCTGAAGGAGACAGGAGTAGACAGGGAAAGGTTAATGGCAGATGAGGCCCTAACATCTCCAACTTGGTTAGCTGCAGAGATACCACTTGGTTTAAAATCGACTACTCTCACCCTCCTTCTTTCTTTCCAAGACCCTAAGGAGTGTTTCTCAAAGGACCCTCAAACTCCCTTTTTTTTTTTGCTGCAAAGGAAATCTCCTTTTAACCCTGAGGAAGTTTGCACTAAGCTATTTATTCCCTTTCACTTCATAGCCTTTGCCAAGGAGAAATGACATATATTATCTCAGGGGTTCAGCGGGTCACTGTCTTGCCTTGAAAATCTCAGGCTCAGCTCCTGCCAGATAAAGGTGGGTGCACTCAGGGTTTAAGCAGATTAGCAGCTTCTTAGTACAAAGCCGGGACCTATTTTGGCTCCAGGGGCCAGAGCAAAGCCAATCCTCTTCAGGAAGCACCTAGAGACTTCGGCACCGCTCTGCTTCTTTCCTGTGGGCTCCGCTTCTCTCTGTGGAATCACACGGGCAACCTAACGAAGTTCAGTCTGAGAAGGTGGCTTTTGTACAGAAGTCACTAGAGAACCTGAGGTTTTAATGTGTTCCATCAAAATGAGTACATGAGAAGCACGTGGGATACCCAAAGAGACGGAAGAATTTGTGAAGCAGAAATCTGAAACCGTGAAAACTAGATTTGCTCTGAGGCCTATGTCAGAACAAAGGGAGGCATCCTGGAGGCTGGCTCTTCTAGTGTCAGTGATGGGGATGCAGCAGAGGGCAGGAGGCACTGAGGGCAAACAGCACTCTTGCTTGTCCATTTCCCATAGGACCCTGGTGCCTAAGAATACCCTGTATCAACACCCACCTGCCCGAACAGCTAATGATGAAACAGAGTCAACTTTCTGTTTTAGCCCTGGCAGGCCTGTTTGGGGCAAAGGTGAACTGAATGTTCCAGAAGTGTCCCTCAACTCTTGGATAAGGCTGTTCTTCAACACATTAGGTTGCGCAAAAGTGCCTTATGAAACTCTCACATGCCTAGCTCCAGGCCGGACCACATTCATTTCACCTGTTGCCTATCAGGGATTCTGTGAGATATAAAAGAATGAGGCTGGATTCCCAGAGAAAAGATATTCCTAGCCATTTAAGGATTCAGAAATTCAGGGTTCCATTCTTACCATGACCCAGACATGAAGGGAGATGCTGAGGGCGAAGTACACGCCTGTCAGGATGATGGTCCCTTTGAACTTATGGAACAGGAGGTTGACCAGGCCAGCCTGGAAGACGAAGGTGTTGAAGAACATGAGGAAAATGATGATGATGTTGAAGAGGACTGCAATATCCTGGATGCTGCAGACATATAAAACAAAGTACAGCCAAATGGAGGCCTGTGTGAGGACACAAGAGCCGGCCCTCAGTCCTAAGGGACACTATGAGATCTGTCCTTCCCTGTGATACAGTCCTCTGAATCCCCCCCAATCTCCCCATGGGCTTTGGGACCCAAACGACATGAAGCTTAAACTACCTGCTGGCCCCACCAGTTGAGTTGCAGTCCACATGCAAGGCCTTCCTGCTCTCACACTCTTAACTCAACAAACCTCCCGGGCACTTGTGAGGAGAGGCTAGTTTCTACCCTACGTCAGAAAATGCTAGCGTCGTCTGTCAAAAAATCTGGTCCTATGAGACGTTTACATGTAGCAAGACAGCAACACACTTGCCCTGATCTTTGCATGGCTGGTGCCTTGGTGCCATTCAATTTCAAATGTCCCCTTTTCAGAAAAATTTTTCTTTAACCCTGGTACCTAATGTAGCCATCCCCTCCCCACCCGCTTTATATCCACTTATAAAATTATCTTTTTTTTTTTTTAATATATTTGTTGTCTCTCTCCACTAGAATGAAAACCCCATGAGAGCAGGAGCTTGTCAGGCCTAGACTACACCTGGTCTTAGAAGTCCAAATAGAACACTGTCTGGCAGGCCAACGAATACTTATTGAATGAAGGAAGATCATGTTTAAGACTGTAGTTTTCAGTTTCGAACGTGCCTCACGGAGTCTATAAATCACTGTGGAGGAAAAATGCCAACAGTTTCCACTTATGGGATTCACATATATTATTAATATGATTTCCCTTTTAACCTGCCATTTTGTGGTCCTCTTTCACGGCACAGTAAGACAACATTTCAACTCGCAGATGGAGAAAATGACAGGGGCCACAGCCTGACCCTCATTTTCAATGTGCACTGCTCCCCATATCCCAAATCTTTGTCAGAAGTATATAAAAACAGGACCTGTGACATGTCTGTACCATGGAGTACCCGGGATAACGTACGATTTTGTTCTCCCTGATGTTTCTCTGTTAACAACTTTAAAATGCTAAATCACAACGGTCAGGGCCTTCGAACTGCTTGGGTGCAGCTGCGCCGCCCCACCCACTGAACTCACATGAAGAGCACGAGCTGGATGACAGGAGCCATCCGCAGGAGCTCCGAGAAGGAATTGACAAAGAGGTCATAGGACAGCAGCAGGAACTGCAGGGAGAGCACCAGGCTGTAGTTACTGGTCTGGAGCATCTTCCTGCTGCTCTCTTGGGCCCCCAAGGGCACATTCCATACTTCCCCACACAACGGCTCCTGGCTTTCTCCCCAGCACTGAGGAAGAAGCGTCTGGTTCCTCAGAATCAGAGCTGTTTCCCTTGCTCTAAGACAACAGCCTGTGGAGGAAAAAAGAGAGGTGAGGTTAGAAATTCATTAATACAGTAAATATTTACTAAGGACCTACTATGTGCCAGGCACCATTCTAGGTGCTTGGGATACAGCAGTGAACAAACCCAACAACAACAAAAAACCAACTAGTCACTCCTCCGAGGGACCCTTACTCTCAAACCTTTCTCCGTGCCTGGAACCTTCTAAATGAGGAACTCTTTCTAACTATGTTTGAGTCCAAAGGAATCCAGGGGTACTACAAAGACTGACTGACTGGTCATGTAATAATACTAATTCTAATACTAATTGCAGCAGTATACTTTTCCATAACACTTACAAAGTGCCCGGGACTATTCTAAGTACTACCTTTAATTAAATCACAATAATCCCATGAGACAGAAGGTACACTATTACTCTCCCCATTTTACAGATGGGACCACTGAGGCCCAGAGAGGTAAAATACTTTGTCCAAGGTCACACTGCCAGTAAGTGGCAGAGCTGGGATTCAGATCCAGGCAGCCTGGGGCCAGAGTCTGCTCTTAACTACTGCACAAGGCTGCCTTTCACATAACTGATAGGCTGATGCATAACTAGATGGAAAAAATGTTGGCACAGAAGTGAGAAGTGGGGGCTGGCGCGGTGGCGCAGAAGTTAAGTGTGCATGTTTCACTTTGGTGGCCCGGGGTTCGCTGGTTCGGATCCCGGGTGCGGACATGGCACCACTTGTCAAGCAATGCTGTGGCAGGCGTCCCACATATAAAGTAGAGGAAGATGGGCACAGATGTTAGCTCAGGGCCAGTCTTCCTCAGCAAAAAGAAGAGCATTGGTGGCTGATGTTAGCTCAGGGCTAATCTTCCTCAAAAAAAAAAAAAGAAGTGAGAAGTGGTGTAGGCAGATAAAGCTAAGAGGAAATAGTGCTCTCCTGCAAAACTTTATGTTTAGTGTTATTGTAGCAACATAGTAGCACCAGGCCTTTCATTTCATATATTCCAAGACCCAGAAGTTGCTCTCAGGGGGTGTCCTGTAACTCTCCAGCTGGATCAAATCTATAAGCAAATTTCAAAATGCTATGAAGTCTTAGAAGAGAGAAGTTAAATTAACATCTGTAAAATGTTTTACAATTTACAAACTCTTTTCATATTTATTACCTTATTTAATCCCACACCCATCTCGAGAAGTAGTCTTATTATGCAAATAATTTCCACTTTATTTTTTTTTAATAGTATAACTGGTAGATACCTGCATTTATTTCCTTTTTTTTTGGTGTGGAAGATTGGCTCTGAGTGAAGATTTGTTGCCAATCTTCCTCTTTTTTTTTTCTTCCCAAAGCCCCAGTACGCAGTTGTATATCCTAGTTGTAGGTCATTCTAATTCTATGTGGGCCGCCACCACAGCATGGTTTGATGAGTGGTATGTAGGTCTGCGCCAGGATCGCAACCACCCCGGGTCACCGAAGCAGAGCGCATCAACTTAACCACTTGGTCACCGGCCAGCCCCTAATCCCCATTTTACACAGAGGCGCTGAGAGGTTAAGGAACCTCGCCCACCTCACCTGGTGGAGAAGTCCCACCTTACAGGATGTATAAATGTAGTTTCTCTGAGCCCGAGTTTCCTCATTCATTAAATACTATTAACTTTACGAATATTAATTAAATGTAACGAATATTAATGAGCTATCACCTACATATCAGCATCATGCTAAACCTGTCAACCAAGATAATTCCTTTAATCCTCACAACTACTCTGCAAGGTGGGAAAGAATGATCCCCATTCTACAGGCAAGGACCCAAGGTCAGAGTTCAAGTCATTCATCCTAATTCTATAGGCAACGACACGAGGTCAGAGTTCAAGTCATTCCTCCAGCTCGCAGGTGAGCAGAGCCAGGATTCACAACTAGGTGTGACACTAGCCCGTGCCCTTACCCACCACCTCACAGGCCACCAGAGGGCTGCTGTGGGGATCCGTTATCTGGAACGGCCCCCCGCCCTGGCCACGGGAAGGAGGACCATCTCCTCCGGTTTAGGGCAGCGGTGATTCGCAAGGTAACGAAGCGGTCTTCACAGTCCGTCCACCGCTGCTGCCGCGTCCCCTTTGTCCCCAGAGCAGGTTTCCCCACCCTTCCCTAGCTACTTTAAAATGGGGCTGCTTTGGCAAAAAACCCAAACCCAAACGACAACAACAAAAATTCCGTCTTCTGGTCGCTTTACCTGCTCCCCATCCAGCACTCTCACCTGCCAGCGCCAACGTCGGTCGTCATGGGGACCCCGTCCTGACTTCCGGAAACGGGTTTCAAATTCCGGAAGTACATGGCGGCCGCGGGCTCCGCCTACGCCGGGCTACCGCCGGTCCTGGCTTTCTCTCCGGCTCTCTGGCCGGCCCGGCCGCCATGTTTGGGCCCCCTCCTTCCCGGGCCCGCCCCTCTGCTGGCCGTCCCAGCGTCGCCGTGCCCTGCTCCCGGCCCTCCCAACCACTGAGCAAAGCCTCTCGTCCTCCCTGCGCGCGGCCGTGCCGAGCGCCAGCCCCTGGCAAGAGGCTTCTCGTCGGCCCGAACATTTCCGCTCCCACCGGATGGGGGGCGAGGGACAGGGTCGCCCCGTGACGGCGTCCCTCGTCCCTGGAACCCTGGGCTTGGAGAAGAAACTCCCGAGGAGGAGCTGGAGTTGGGGTCGGCACCTTGGAGCGCTGGAAGCTGGTGACCCCGCGGCTCCGGACTTCATTTCCCAGACGGCCGCGCGCGCGACCGGAAGTGCCGCGAGCCTATAAGAGGGCGAGCGGACCTCTGCCGCTGGGCTGCAGGGCGGCGGTGCCAGGTGTGTGCGAGCGTCCCAGTGAGACCCTGATTCCACCTCCCAGGAGCCTGGGGAGCTGCGACGCCGGCCGGGTGGCGAAAGGCGGGTCTCGGAGTCCCCAGCCCGGCTGCGTCCCACTGTGGTTTGGGGGTGAGAAAGAGCCCGGGCTGGGAGCTCAGGGACCTGGGTTCGAGTGCTGGCTCCGCTAATACCTCGCTTCGCGCTGTCGCGACCCCTCGCTCGGCCTCACTTTCGTCTTTTAGGAAATGGACACCGTTCTCCGTGCCCTTCTTCCCACAGGTAGTGGTTGTAAAGGCACGAAAGCTCTTCGGAAGTCGCAGTCAGCAGGCGGAGCCCCTCGCCTGAATTTCCACCCAAGATTAGCTGGGACCAAGGGGTCCCAGCCCAGTCAGGGATCGATCCCCGGGTTTCCAGCAGAGGAGTCAGAGATTGGTCTCCGGGTTTCTGGAACGGTTCCCTGGACACCTGAGCCAGACCAGAGCGCAATCCCAAGGGGGTCTGTAATCTCTCTGGTCCTAAGGAGGGCCTTATCCACTCCTGACTGAGTAGGGCCTCACTCCTGAGTCCTGACTTTCCGGAAGCTACCCGAGGAGTCCTGGAGCTGAGGGGGAGTGAACTTGGATTCCTGTATCAGCTGTGTCACTCACCTTGGCCAAGTCACTTTGCTTCTTTGGGCCACAGTGTTTTTGATCTGTAAGCTAAGAGTTTAGAACTTGAACCCTAAGTCTGGTTCTCAGCATTCCTAAAGCCCCTATCATCCATCTGGGAAGGGGGAGCAGCACAATGACTTTCTGTCCCTTCATCTATCTGTAGTTCTAAATTATAAACGTACTATGGTAAGAGTTTGGAATAGAGCCTATTCATAAGACCAAGGGCTGAACGGGAAATACCCGTTTCCTACCCTGGGCCTGATCTGTTTTAGTGCAATCCTTTCTGCCAAGGGACTGAGAAGAGTATTAGACTGGAGAGTAGTGTCAACAAACTATGACCTACACAACAAATCTGGCCCACCTGAAGGGTTTTTACATTTTTAAATGAGAAAAATGGAAAGGATAATATTCTGTGATATGTGCAAATAATATGAAACTGAAACTCCAGTGTCCGTAAATAAAGATTTTTGGGAACACAGCCATGTCCACATGTGAAGGTGTTGTCTCTGACTGCTCTTGTACAACATCGGCAGAGTTGATGACATAGTTGTGACAGAGTCCGTATGGCCTGCAGAGCCTAAAATATTTACCATTCTGGCCCTTGCCACAAGTGTCTGCAGACTTCTGCCTTCGAATGGGGCTCTACCTAGTGAGGGCAGAGTAGGAGACCAAACCGGGGGGAGTGCATCTGGAAATCACAGCCCCACCTGCTCTCTTTGAATAAGTGAGAGAATATTCTCCGCGTTTGGGTTGCAGTCTTCAGTGCATTCTTCCTTTTTCTCTCCTGTTGTGCTCTCTTTCAGGCAGAGGGAGGGCTCATCTGTGTACTGAGCAGTATAACACCGCAGCCCTCTGTCAGGAAAGATCCCCATTGTGTCTTCCAGGTCTGTCCCAGAGCAATAATCAGGAGTCCCCAGCCCGGCTGTGTCTGACTTCTAGGGTAGTAGATACAGTCCGTTTGGGATCATGTTGACTTTTCTGTTTTCATTTTACAAAGGAAAAAAAGTCGTGAAAGTAGATGTTGTCCGATGGATGGAGCCTGCTGACCAAGGGCTCCTTCAAGCTGACTTAAACACGTCACTGCTGGGTGACAACATCTGGTGGCCTGAAACTTCCTCTGCTCTTGCAGGAACTAAGGGGACAGCTCTGAGGCTAGGTAGCAAATCTCTGAGCTCAGTAGTTGAGTCATGAGTCAAAAATTTCTAGGAAGCTGGTGGCATGATGTGCTTGCAGCCTCACAGAAGCTTGTCTTTTCCCCCAGCCCTCAGATCTTCCTTTCTTAGAGATTGCCGCCAACTTGGATCACCTTGTGAGACCTCAGCATCTGTTTCTGGTTAACCTGGCACGGAGAGAGCTGGCATGGCATGGAATCAGGGCCACTGAGAAGCCTGGGCAGGCACAGGGGCCATGAGCTTCAGGTTTTGTTAGTAGTTAGGATGAAATGCTGTGACAATACTAAGAAAAGTATAATACTTGACTCTCACATGTCCTTACATGCATTTTCTCACTGTTTGACCTTCTGACAACCTGTAGTCAAGGAAAAAACATGGGCCTCAAAGCCAAACAGATGAGATTTGAAACTTTCTGCCCATTTGCTGGCTCCTAATGCTAGGTACTTAATCTTTCTGAGCCTCAGTTTCCTCATCTATGAAATGGGCTTGATAACTGCTCACAGAGCTGTCAAGAGGATCATGTGTGTAAATGGGATCATGTGCATAAGGTTCTAGTGTAGTGTCTGCTCAGAGCTGGCTTTCAGTAAATTATGTCCTTATTATCATGCTTTTCTTTCAGATGAGAAGACTGAGACCTACATGTGTTAAGTGATTTGCTCGAGCTGCCTCCATTCATAAGAATTGGAGCCCAGGACACCACCCTCTTGGCTTGCCACTAGGTCTAAAGGTGAGGAATCAAGTCTTTTCTCTCCTTGGGAGTTCCTGGCTATCTTAGGGGCCTCCTCTTCTCTCTGTTAGCTAGTTCAGATTGAGGGACCTCAACTGCGGGAAGCCACAGTGTCACCTTCTTGGTGTGAGTCCATGGGACAGGGTGACTGCCTTGAGAGCTGGGCCAGGCCGCCTACACGTTAGCTGAAAGCAGGGCAGCCCTGTGGCTTTGTGCACAGGCCTGCTAGCCCTCACAACCTCTTGCTTGGCTTTTTTTTTTTTTTGGAAGATTAGCCCTGAGGTAACTACTGCCAATCCTCCTCTTTTTGCTGAGGAAGAGTGGCCCTGAGCTAACATCCATGCCCATCTTCCTCTCCTTTATATGTGGGACGCCTACCACAGCATGGCTTTTGACAAGCAGTGCCATGTCCCCACTCAGGATCCGAACTGGCGAACCTTGGGCCACCGAAGCCAAACGTGTGCACTTAACCACTGCGCTACCAGGCTGGCCCTTGCCTGGCTCTTAAGAGCAGCTGCTCAGGAGCCTAGGCGTTCACCATGCCCGAAACCAGAGTTGGCTTCTGAGTTTATCAAGTACACATGGAAATCTCAAAATAAACTCTTGCTTTCTAGACCATGAGTTCTTGCTTCCTCTTTTCTCCTCTGGACTTTCCCCAGAGGAAGAGAAAGCAGAAGCTGAGGGCTATCGCCCAACTCAAGGTGTGGAGTGTGGGGACTCCAGAGCGAAGGCCTGGTCTGACCTCCCCAGTGGGAGGCTTAGCCCCCTAGAGTTCACCATCTGGGGAAGAACTCTCCTGTAGAAGTGGGAGCCCATAGGACTTCCTCCCGGCTGGCCTAAGAGTAGTGTATTTGCGTCTTGGAGATTGTGATTTTTGCCTCTTTCTTTTAGAACCGAGGGCCTGGCATTTGTGTGACCTAGCCTGGATTCTGATTCCTGTCCCTTCCTTTCTAGAGGGTAATTCTTTACCCTCTGGTCCTGTGACGGCAGACTAATCTCAGGGCCGTGGGCCCAGAGCCTTGGCATCCAGCCACAGCAGAGGAGGCCCCTGTTCGGGCCCAGCCCCAGGCCCAAGCTGGCTGGACTGTGTGCTGTCATGTGCTGGGTGGGGCCTCACTCACTGTCCATACTCAGAGGTCAGGCCCACCCATCCACCGAGGCCTCATGGGGTGGTGCCCAGGATGATGGCAGGGCAACGGAAGCAAGAAGTGTCCATCCCTTGGGCCAACAGCGACGTCAGTGTTACTTCCTTTAGCTGGTGTGCAGGGCGCACCTGAGCCAGCAGGGATGTGTGACTTCCGCTTCTTCTAGGAGCGCTTGAGCAGAATGGCTGTGGGACAGTTTTACCTGTCCTGCCTGGTGCTGGGGTCCCTGGGCTCCATGTGCATCCTCCTCACCATCTATTGGGTGCAGTACTGGCGTGGTGGCTTTGCCTGGGATGGCAGCGTGCTCATGTTCAACTGGCACCCGGTGCTCATGGTTGCTGGCATGGTGGTGATCTATAGTGCTGGTGAGTACGAGGTCATTTTGGGAGATGTGCTGTGGCAAGGGCCTGGACGGGGCAGAGCTCCCCCTGTCTAGGGCTGGCCTTTGTCACTGCTGGGTTTGGGGCTGTGGGGGTGGGGTGTTTTGGGCTGTCTCTAGGCCCAGGTGTCACTTGGAGGAAGAAGTAGTGAGAATGGGGGTATCCGAAAGGGCGCCTTAGCAGATGGTCAAGGGCACGAGTTGGCAAACTTTTTCTGCAAAGGGTGAGATAGTAAATATTTTAGGCTTTGCAAGCCATGTGATCGCACTGCCACTACTCAGGTCTGCTATTGGATTGTGAAGTAGCCACAGATGACATGAAAACACATGTGTGGCTGTGTTCCAATAAAACTTTATTTAGAAAAATAGTCAGCGGGCTGGATTTGCCTGTGAGCTGTAGTTTGCCCGCCCTGGCTCTAGGGAGCGGGAAGTGGAAGCCCCTCATGGCATAGTCAGGTCCTTAAATGAGGGATCTGCTTACTCTTGCTGGACCCATTTTTGCCCCATGCATTTGGAGCTGGGCCTCGGGTCCCAGGCAAGCCTCACTTTCCCCATTTGTAAAATGGGGATGACGATGACACGGATAATAGCAGCTTGCCCTGTGTAGTTCAGATGCGTCATCCCATTTTGTTCCTACAAGAAGCTGGTGGGGTGGGCTCTGTTGCTATCCCCATTTTACAGATGAAGAAACTGAGACCTAGGAAGAAGATGCTGAATAGCTGTGAGGCAGAGCCAGGATTTGGACCTAGGTTAGCTAACCTTCAAGTCTGTGTTCTTGGCAACTCAGCTCAGTTGTGAGAATTCAGGGTGATGAAATAACGAAGCTGGCATTGCTTTTTAACATGCAGAACTGCAGACAGGCTGCATTTATTATTGTGATGATGGCATGGCAGTTCCAGGAAACCTGTTCCTCCCTTTTTCTCGCTGTCCTTTCTCTCCCTGCTTCATGGCTGTCTGTTATCCCAAAATAACGCGAGGATAGAAGATGCTGACTAGTTCACCCCGCTATCCTAGCATTTCCCTCCTTCCCATTGGGAGGCTGTGTGGGATCATGTTGGGTGGTTCCCTAATGTGTGGGTGAGCGCGAGGGGAAGAGGCCAAGCCCTGGGACTGCTCTCTCCTGCAGCGTCGCTGGTGTACCGCTTGCCCCGGTCATGGGTGGGGCCCAAGCTGCCCTGGAAACTCCTCCACGCGGCCCTGCACCTGATGGCCTTCATCCTGACCGTGCTGGGACTGGTTGCCGTCTTTTCCTTCCACAACCATAACAAAATCACCAACCTCTACTCCCTGCACAGCTGGCTGGGCATCGCCACCGTCTTCCTCTTTGCCTGCCAGGTGGGTCCTCTGTCCTCCACTGGGTCCCCACTGCTGGATGGCAGCCATGGGCTCCAGTTGGGGATTCGCTTGCATCAGCACCAGACATCCCCTCTGCTCACTGCCTGGAGATGGCCTTGCAGGGCACGTCCTGTAGACTCGGCAGTTTCAAGGCTCTTTAAGGGATGGTGGTGGTTCCCGTCCTCACACTTTCCTGCTCTTACCCGTCACACGGCCCATCTGCCGTCCCCGAGTGCTTTGCACTAACCTTCTCACAGCACGTACCACGCTGACCCTACATCATCTTTCCCCCCTGCCCGACTCCCACTGTTCTGTGAACCAGAAGCAGTTCTAGAAGTGCTTTCCATATTCTGAGGTCAGCCCTGCACAAATACAAGGCAGGAGTTTTATGAGCCAGGGCTGGAAGGAGCAGAGACACGAGATGGCTGGGTCTGCGGGAGAGGGGGCTGTAGCCAGGCATTTCCTGTAACGTTCTTGTTTGTGTAAGAGAAACAGACAGACCACAGTGAGGAAGCTAGGTGTGGGGCTGGGGCCGTGCCTGCTGGGAAGGTCGAGTTGGGAAAGAAGGGTGACATTCGCTGACAGTAGGTGGCGCTGGTGGGTGGGACGACCCGGTGCCGTTGCTCACACACGGTCCAGTCAGGTCCTTCTTCTCCATGTCCACAGTGGTTCCTGGGCTTTGCCGTCTTCCTGCTGCCCTGGGCGTCCATGTGGCTGCGCAGCCTCCTCAAACCCATCCACGTCTTCTTTGGAGCCTCCATCCTCTCTCTGGCCATTGCGTCTGTTATTTCTGGCCTTAACGAGAAGCTTTTCTTCAGTTTGTGAGTGGAATGGGGCCCCCGATTCTAAGGTGGTAGGGAAAGAACAGGGTCTTCAAAAGGTACACCTTATAATCATAAGACCCATCCCAGGGAGGGGAGTCTGTGGGGTTGGGCTCGTTCCTGATCTGGAAGGTAATGCAATTGGTTTTTCTTTAGGTTGAGATTAGTAAATTGGTCAGCAAATATTTACCCAGCATCAGATTGCTTTAGCATCTCCTGTGGGTCAGAAACTGTTCTAAGCACCTTAAATTTAATCTTCTAATGGCCCTACATTGATACTGTTGTCATTGCCACCTACAAATGAGGGAACCGAGGCACAGAGAGATTAAGTAACTTACCTGAAGGCACACAGCCAGTAATTGGCGGAGCTGGGATTTGAGTTAGGGTCAGAGCCTGCATGCCTAACCACTACCGTCCCCTATTCTTTGGAGGCGGGGGGTTATAGTGAAAAGCAGAGAAGATTTGAGGTCAGACCTGGATTTAGATCTTGGCTGGGCCAGTTCATTTCACCCCTTTGCGCTTCAGTTTCTTCACAGGTAAAAAGCCTTCTGTCATAGCAGCAGGGACTTAGAAAGTATATTCAGATTCCAGGTCCAAGATGGTCCTGGGAAGCTGTTCTCAGCCTCTCTTAGTGGCACTGAGGCTCCCACTGGGCGAAAACAGGTGGGAAAGTCTCTCAAGGGCCCACATTGTTTTGTCCTCTTCAGGAAAAATGACACCAACAAGTACTCTAGCCTGCCCAGTGAGGCCGTCTTTGCCAATAGCTTGGGGATGCTGGTCGTGGTCTTCGGGCTGCTGGTGCTCTATATCCTTCTGGCTTCCTCTTGGAAGCGCCCAGAGCCAGGGATCCTGACCGACAGACAGGTATGGGGTCCCCCTCTCCCATTCCAGCTTGGAGAAGGGCTGGGTCTGGAGAAGGGTCATCGAGGAAGGGCTTGGGCCTTGCCGTGAAGAACAACCCATTAACAGGGTGGGAAACCAAGTGGCTCCAAAGTGGGGTGAGGCTGGCTGATGGAGGGCACTGCTGTCCAACCAGCACATCCTGGCCATCGCGGCAAATGCAGCAGCTCAGGCTCAGGGGCTCTGGGGCCTGTCCACTGAGACAGGATGGGGGTTACTCCCCTCCCCAAATTCCTGTGGTTTCATGAGGGGAAATGTGGCCTTACCTTCCCCAAGGAAGGGCTGGAGCATGAGGTGGGGGTGTCATAACTTCTGCTTTTCCAGCTCTGGGCCTAGTCTGTGGGGTGGGAGCTTATCTAGCAGGTGCTGGGTGACAAGTGGAGAGCTTGGAACAGGTTTGGCCTGCTCTTGGCCCCTCGGGCACCTGAGGGATGTGCCGAGGAGGGGTGTATATCAGGCCAGATGTGGTGGCTTGGGCCTGCAGGTCTGGGGTCGTTTGACGTCACACCAGTAACCTGTGCTTCTGCCTATCTTTCCAGCCCCTGTTGCATGCTGGGGAGTGAAGTGGGAAGGGGCCCCCAGGAGCAGTCGGTGTGCGGTCTGGACTCCCCTCAGAAGCTCTGCTCTACCCGGCGCTCCCGTCTGGTTTCGGCAACAGACTTGCTTTGGGCTTCGGGTCCAAACCTCTCCTGGCCTCCGCGTCGGGCCTGCTCTCTCCACCACCTTGCTGCCCAGCCCTTTTCTTGGTGGCTTTGGCTTCTGCACCCCTCCCTGGCATCAACTTCTCAGGTCCTCCATTTACACAAAGCCCTTCTTCCCTGGGTGCTCCCTCCGCTTCTGCTCCGTCTGAAGTCAAGCTGATTTCCCCTTTAGACCCCTAGGGATGTGGTAGAAAACCCTGCAGTTCAGAGGGACCCAGGTGCAATCCGTGATGGGGAAAGTGAGGTGATGCGTCCCTTGGGGGTCCGTTTCCTTTAGGCCGCCTGCCATGGGGCAGGCTTCGTCTGCTCTGTCATCTCCATCCAGCCCACTTGGACATGAGACTGGGTGGGAACGCCGTGAGGTGATGGAAGGAGGTGGGGAGAATGGTGGCAGGCCCCTTCTGCAGAGGAGCAGCTGAGGAGCTGAATGCTGCTTGCTGTTCTGTTTCATGTCGCTGCATTCGGTGTCTGTGTGCCTTGTGACCATGTGGCTCTACCTCTTCTAGCTGCTGCTACAACTGAGGCCTGGATCCCGGTCTTTCCCTATGACTTACAAGCCTGTCACCGTCAGGCAGCCCTGCGAGCCCTGGTAACCTGCTCTCCCAAGAACAGACCACCCGTCCCCAGCTGTCCCAATCGGGATGAGCAGCAGGGGTGCCTCCGACTTCCTGTATACTTCCCGGTGCTGGGAGAGTCAACCTTGCTCTCTTGGCAGGGCCCTAGCCCAGCTCATTTTCACTCTCCAGCTCAGCATGGAACCCGCCCAATTGTGGTGCATTGTCGCCAGCAGAGCCCTGGGCGCCATGACCACCTTCAGAGGTGTTCCTTGCTGAGAAAGTGCCTCACTTGTCCCCACCATGGCTGCCTGCCTGGCCAAACCCAGTCTCGCGTGTTATGCCAGAGTGTGAGCTGTTGGTTCTTCCCCAGAGGAGAAAGTGGGGTGGGGAGGGAGGAATCTTGCTCCTCTCCTAAGTGTTGGCCCTGTGGCTTTTCCTGGCCTCTCCAAGTGAGCCCTACCAGGTCCCAGGCTCCATGCTGCTCTGCGTGGATGACAAGCAGTATGTCACCTGGGGTCCGGAGCGTGCTTCCTCCTAGCAGGTGGCGATGAGGCCACCTGTCCACCCCAACCCACATGGTCAGATGTAGGCAGGAGGGCTATGACTCAGCTTCCCAAGTAGGTGAATCCTTCAAAGCCACTGAGATGACTGCCGGGCACCTTGGGCACATGAACAGCTTCCCCTCTTTTCCCCTCTTTCCATATGGGTGGGCAGTTCGCTAGTTTATGAAGCTTGATTTTGATTAAACATGTTTTTAAGAATTGAAGCCCTCTCTGCTGAAATGTCTGTGGTTCCGTGAGCTCTGGGCAACCTGTAAAAGCCTCAGGGCAGTTCTGACCCTTGCAGCCCTGGGGAGGGGCAAACCAGAAGGCACCAAAGATCCACGTGATAGTCTTTCTGGAATCGCATGTGACTCCTGGTATGTATGGACGTCCTTAATGGTGAATGGCTTTTGAGCACTTGGTTATCTCACAAAGAAGGAAATGCTGCTTATTTCATAATCTGAAAAGTATGACTTAAAAGGGAAAAGTGACTTACCCGAGGTCACCCAGCCAGGAAATGGCAGAGTTGGGATCCACAGGCCCCGTGTCTGATGTGAGTCTCCCAGCTGTCGGGTGCCTGCATCTGTGAACACTGATAGCTGCACCTTGCAGTTAGGGACCTGTGGTGCAGCAGATGGACAGGGGCCTCTGGGCAGAGAAGCCTAGGGGATTGAGGGGGCCTACAGCCAAGTTTGGGCAAAGTAACTGATGGGGGAACCCCCTTCCCAGTGTGTAGCTGCCACCTGGTGGAGCAGATGACTTGGAAGGAGTTGGGTGTAGACACTAGTGATGATGGTAACTCCCAGTGAGTGAGCACCTGGACTGGTGGCTCTACCTTCGTCAGTTCATTTGAATCCTTTTCCACATCCCCACGAGACGGGTACGATTCTGATTTCACGGATTCCAAGGTGCTAAATAATAGGACCGAGTTTCTGTAGCTGGTTTGAAGCAGAACCAGGATGCAAAGTTGTGTCTATGTGAGTCCACGCCAGTGCCTTTAACTGCTCCTTGCACTGAGTGTGGGCCAGGGGTGCGCTCTACCAGACTCAGCAGCCCCCCTGCTGGCCCAGGTGCCATCCGTGATTGCTCTAGAGAGACCTGGGGGCTGCCTTGGGTGCAGTTTCTGTTCTAACACTGAGCCACAGAATATGGTGACTTCTTTTCCCTCTGGTGTCTCATTTGCTCATTTGATTCCCAGAGAGTCAGAGAATTCTGTTAGTTTAGTGCTGAGAAAAGCACCCCCATCAGGTGTGGTGTGTATATTGAAGGAGGACGGGAATGGGGACCCCAGTGGAGCCTGCCCAGCTGTGCAGACTCTGCCTTTGGGTCTCAGGTGGTAGGAGATGGGTCATGATGGTTTCAACCAGGGGCGGAGGTCTTAGTCCCTGGGGCATTCCTGGGCCCTCATGCACAGGCTTGGAAAAAGATCCCTAGAGGAAGCAGTAGCTGTGTTGCTTCAGGCTGGTTTATTAGCTTGCTTTTCCACACTGGCTCAGGTTCAGGGGCAGGAGGCCTTTCACAGGGAGTCTTAAAACCAAATGAGCATTGCCAGTGAAAGGCTGTGCTGCCGCCCGGGGAAAGTGCCTTATGGCTAAGCCCAGAGCCGGCTGGGGGCAAGACAGGGTGATCTGAGGACCCGCCTCCCTGAAGAGGGAAAGGGCGTGACCCACCCTGGGCCTGCAGTTTCTCCAGTGGAGTCGTTCTGGAGACTGGGAGAGGATGGGCCCTAGGGGTGAGGGACGAGGGAGGGTGACTGTTGGAAGGCAGAAGGAAGTGACAGTGGTCCCTCTGCACAGCAGTGACAGAGGCATCGAGCCCAGGAGGCATTCACACACCCTGGCTCTGCAGGACCTCCAGGATGGCACGGAGAATGGCCGCGGCTGCCACTGCCCCGGGGTCTGGCTGATCCAGCCGCGCAGAGCTGATGTAACTGGCTCTTCCGGCTCCAGCTTCCATATCCTTGGTGGCCTCGGCTGCAGCTTCTGCACTCTGAGGGGTGGGGGTGTGGGAGCAGGTTCAAGGACGAGCCCCTAGGCCTCCTTCCTGCCATAGATGCTGGACCCTCCTGTTCCAGCTCTGCCAGCACCCACTGTAGTGTCACCAGTGTGGAGAAGTCACCTCCCACCTGTCTCTAGCAGAGCAAGGGGCCACCACTTACTGAGGGCCTGCTATGTCCCAGACACTGCTGGGGTACTACCTATCTCTCCAGCCTCACCAGGACCCTCTGAGACAGGCACTCGGCCCCATTTCTGGAGGAGGAAACGAGGTACAGGAAGGATAGTAACTTGATAGCTCAAGGTCACATGGAGATGGGAGCCTGGTGGCTCCAAGCCTGTCTCCCCGGGTGGCTGGGCCCAGCCTCACTCACCTTGACCGCTTTGGTCAGGATTTGGAACAGATCAGCCCCTGGGCTCTTCCAGGCTTGGAGCTCCTGTCCTGCTGCCCACAGCGAATCCAGCTGGACAAGGGGAGGGAGAGGGGGCTGAGCACAGGCCCTGCCACTGAGGCTGGCCTGCAGGGCTTCCACATGTAAAAGGAAGAAGGGCTGAGCTGAATACACACCATGGTCCTGTCCCCTGGGGCAGCCTTTCCGTACCTGGCAGGGGAAGAGAAAGATGAAGCTCACTGTAGGGAATCACTCTGGGGGTGGGGACAGGGCCTGGCTGAGAGCAGGTGACATCAACCGCCTCCCCCGGCCCACCCCTGTCTAAGGCACAGGGCTCTGGCTCACTTCTGCATGGCCTCCAGGCCGGCATCCATGGCAGCAGACCAGGCTGGAAGGTCGGTCTTGGCCTTGAGTGGCTGGGCCGCCGCAGTCAGGAAGAGGCCATAGAGCTGGCGAGGACCAGAATGCTTAGCACGTGGGCTGGCCTGGGCCGCAGCCAAGCCAGGACCCCTCCACGGCAGCCCTCTGGCCCCAGGGGCTGCGAGCACTCACCGCCCCAGATGAGCCCCCCATCTTCTCCAGTAGCAGGAGGGACAATTTGGAGAGCAGCTGGGCAGGGCTGGCAGGGGGTGGACCCTCCTTCAGCCACCCCTGGATCGCTGCAGGCAGAGAGAGATGGTGAGGAATTCAGAGACCCTCCACCCCATCCACGTGGACCCCAACCAAGTACCCAGGCCTCACTGCCAGGCAGGAGGAACCAACAGGAAGAGATGCCCAAGGCTCCCCTTTCTACATCCCACGTGCCGTCTGCAGAGGGGTGGGAAACAGTGACGGGCCCTCAGCAGTCACCTAGCAGGCGAGGTCTGCCCTGGCACCTGCACCTGACATCCCATACCTTGCTTCCCTGCTCCATTTTTTCCCCTGAGCCCTTTCCACTACTACCCTGTATGTTTTTCTGATTTACTTTGTTTGTGGTTTGTCTCCCCACCAGAACATAAGCCACAAGAGCAGTGATTTTTATCTGCTTTGCTCACTACTGTATCCAGAGAGTCGAGAGCAGTGCCTGGCCCTGTGGTAGGCGCTAAATAAGTTTTTCTTGGCTGAATGATGCTGGATAATTAAGAGCTTTTCACTCACTAGGTTTGGTGACGGACCCTGCTTGTCAGAATAAAAGCTGGCAACCCATGTCAGCCCTCCAAATGTTTTTGAAATTGTTCTGGTTCATGAAATGCCAACCAATGTGCCACACCAGCCCCTCTCCTGATCCCAGAGGGTCCTGGCACTGACCTCTGGCCGCGCGGCTGTGGGTGGTGCCACAGTCCCCGTCGCCGGCAGCACGATCCAGGGCATTCAGATGTTCCTCCAGGCCCAGGAGGGCGGCGCACACCCGCTCCAGCACAAGTGCCATCTGCTTTGAGGCTAAGCCTGGAGAAGGAGGACAGTGGGGGAAGAGGCCCGCCTGGCCCGAACTTGACCAGTGTGGGAGCTGTGGGTATCAGGGCTCGCATATACCCCACTGCACACCCTGCCCCCTTCAGGGATCAAGCCAAAGCCCTGGGCCGCCCTCCCCAACAGCAGGGCCTGGTACCTCCTGCAGCAGTGGACTCAGGGACCTCCAGGGGCTCCGTGGGGGCTGCCCGGCTCCGCTTCCGCCCAGTCACGGGGACCTTGGCCACGTTAGGCCAGGCTGATGCGGAGGTTTCAGCATCTAGGGACAGCAGGATGACTCTCTTAGAAAGGGGTCGGCTGGCCAGGGATCAAGTGGGGCCTGGACCCCTCACCTGGTGGTCTGATTCCTTCCACCTCAACAAGCAAGTACTGAGTGCCTACTGTGTACTTAGTATTTGCCAGAGGGAGGCCAGAGGGAAAGGGGGGCGGTTCCTGCGGAGGATCCTAATACCAACTCCTCTACTGACACCTGAGAACTAGAGAAGCCAGAAAGAGCCTCTCCACAGGTTCCTGATTGTCGTGGTCAGCCCTGATGGGGTCTCTCCAAGTCCCCCTGGTTCCTTCCAGCTACAAGGAGCCCTGGCTCGGATGACCTCAGCTTCCGGGTCTCACCTATCAGCTTCAGAAGGGGCTCATCCACCAGCAGAAGGGTGAGAGAAATGCCAGGCATCTCCAGGGCTGACATGAAGGTGCCCACCAGGGCACGGGCAATCTTCACCCCGCGGCCCTCTGCAATACAAGAGCAGGGAGGCCTGTGAGGGACGGAGGGAAGGCTGGGCACTGCCCCCCAGGGCATCAGAGAAAGCAGCAGAATGAGAGGAAAACAAGGACTTGGGAAGCTGGGCCTGAGGTCAGCAGGGAGATGGCCAGACTTCCTCAGGACATCTCGCAACAATGCCCCGAACTACCACCTTCCCTGGCCGTGTCCCTTGTATAGGGACAATTGAGTAATACAGGTCTCATTACTGAGTTCTTACCAGGTGCCAAGCACTGTGCTAAGTGTGTTATGTGCATTGAATCTCATTTAATCCTTGCAACAACCCTGTAAGGCAGGTACTATTATTACCTCCCTTTACACACAAGAAAACAGATGCTCAAGGCATCCAGCAATTAGGTGACAGAGTGACCATCTAAGCCTGGCTCCTCTGACTGCACAGCCCACGCTCTGGGCCATCACAAGATCCTATTTCAGCTGCCTGTCTTATGTGCAGCTTCAAAGCGCTGGAGGGAAGACGCTCCAGGGGTTGGGAGGTCCCCTTCCAGCGTGCGGCTCACCCAGAGAGCGGACAGCAGCGTCAGCTATGATGCCCACTTCCAGGAATGACAGGCCACCCAGGTTGTTGACCATCAGCACCACTGAGGAGCCTGTGGGCAGACACGACAGCCCTGGTGAGACTCTCTGGGACCCCTGCCCAGAAGAGGAGACAGGGCTGGGAGACAGACAGCAGGACAGCCCCTCACCAGACTGCACAGGCACGTGGGACGCGTTGGAGGGGTTCGTCATGTGGTCGAGCATGAGCGCCACAATCTCGTCGGCGGCTGCCATCTGTCAGAGGGGACCAGGAGTGAGCTCTGCCAGGGGCCTTGGCCTTGGACCAGGTTGGGCCAGAGAGTCACCTACCTTTATCCGGCGCACGCCAGCTTCTCCGTGGATCCCTGTGGATAGACACGGTCACTGCTGACCCACTCGGGGCCTGGGGATTCACTCGTCGCGTTTTTATCAAGGATTTACTAAGGGCTCGGCATAGGCTACGTGCTGTGTATGTGGGGAGGGGGTGGAAATGGGCAGAATAATGAAAGACACACCAAGCTTATGGCCTGGTGGTGGAGATAACAGAACTTTACTTAACTTTCAACTAGTTAAGTGGCTTTAATAGAGGCAGTCACAGCAAGGCCACAAGAGGCCTCTGCCCACCACTCTGGAAACATCGGGGAGGAAGAGGGACAGCTTTGCAGCTGGAGTGGCCGCTGAAAGGGGCTGTGTTTCGGTAGGGGCAGGGTGACCCGGGAATGGTGTGAGCCAAGGCAAGGAGGTGGGGGGGGCCCTGGGTGGATGGCAAAGCAGGTAGAAATCAGGCAGCTTGGGCCAGAAGGGCCTCGAGTACCCACTTAAACACACTAAGACCACCTAGGTGACAGCTCCGGGCGAGCAGAGGGGACCAAGGGAAAACAGGTGGGCAGAACCCAAGGGACAGGCATGGCTGGGATGGGGTGGCTGTTGCTTACCCAAGCCCAGCTCCAGCTCATCGGCTGAGAGCTCAAAGGTGGGTCTGGAGCCAGGCACGCTGCAGGAGGACAAGCTCACTCCCAGGGTTCCTATGAGAAATGAGGTATGAAAAGGATGACTGCTCTGCTCCTGGCAGCAGGCAAGCAGCAGCGAGGCCTCGGGAGCCCTGCCCAGAGGCAGCCTCTTCTTGGAGACAAGCTGCCAGACTCTTCATCCAGTGATGAAAGAGAAGCTCAGCTCCGGGACGCAAGGGTACCAGTGCCTAGGACATCCCTGGGAGACCTTCCCTCAGCCCCTGGGGAATAACCCATCCATGCCGCAGCTCCTGGTCCCAAGTCGGCCCCCACTTCCCTCCTTCCCACGTCCCAGTCCCTGGGCCACACTCACCCATGGCCTTGGCGACTGCGCTCACCCGCTTTGTGATCTCCTCCAGCCCCACACCTGCCTCAGCCAGGGCACCCGCCACCTGCACCCACACAGAGAGGAGCCCCGAGGGGGAAAGAGTGACTGTAGCACTTGGGGGTGGAAGACCATACCCCCCCACATTGACAATGCACCTGGCAGGAATCTTCAAGAATCCCAGTCTGTTGGAGCCAAAAGGGACTTTACAAATGGAGAGATAGGCCCAGAGAGGGGAGATGACTCGTTCAGTGTCACACAACCCCCTGTGGCCAGTTTCTTGATTCCTGGCGTAGAGTTCTTTCTCCACGGCATGTACACCATGGCTCACTTGACTCGCCCACCCACCCACTTTTTCCTAGCATCTAGTATGTGCTGGAAGGAAACAAAGTGACTAAGTCACAGTCCCTCCCTTGAAGGAACTCTCAGTCTGGGGAGGGCTGGGGAAGCAGACCCACACAAATTGAATGTTTAATGCGAGGTGGTAAATGCAATGATGGAGTTCATGGTAGGATGTTATGGGAGCACTGAGGAGGGGCTCCTAGCCAGCTGGGCACAGTGGGAGGGAAAACTTCCCAGATGGGGAGATGTCAGCACTGGGCCCCTATGGAATAGCAGGAGTTGGCCAGGCCAAAGGGGGCTGGACAGGGAAGGACTCTCAAGGCCAAAGACAGAGCATCACCAAGGCCCCCGAGGTGAGCCACAGCCCGCATGCAGGGAACTGTGTTCAAGGAGCAGAAGAGGATGATGGGGAAGATGGGAGATGAACCTGGAAAGTCAGGGAGGAGGGGCAAGAGTGTGGAGGGCACCTGACCAAGGAGCCTGGGTTGACTCTAGGACCCCAAAAGGGCTTTTGGCAGGAGAACAAGTTGGTCAGATAAACAACTGCAAAAGACACCTGGGGTGGTGTGGGGAGCAGACTGGAGGCGGGCAGGAAGCAGGCAGGGGAGCGCAGTGAGGAGGCGGCTGCAGCCCCCTGGGCCCGGAGCGGATGAGCACTGAACCAAGGCTGGGACAGGAAGGGCAGGCGGAGGTGTGCATCTGGGCATTTGGGAGCAGGACCACCACGTCAGGGCAGCTGGCTGGGTGGGGCAAGGGGAGGGAAGGGATGGGAGAAAGCCTGGATTCTGGGCTTAGACAGTGGGGGAAGGTGGGGCCTTCCTGGATCAGGGAGCACCGGGGAAGGAGGGGCTTCCAGTGGTGGGCTGGCTGGAAAGGTCCAGCCACCAGTGCTGCCAGAGAGAGCAGGCTGGGAGGGGCGGGCCAGTCTATGTCTGTGTCCTGGTGGGAATCTCACCTTGTGTATGAGCACTGTGCCGCAGAGCCCCCGCCTGCCTGCCTTCTTCAGGACGGTGAAGGCGCTGTCGTCCCCGATGACCACCATCTCCACAGGGATGCCCTCAGCCTGGGCCTGCTCCCGGGCCAGGCCGAAGTTGAGCCGATCCCCCGTGTAGTTCTTCACGATGAGGAGAGTCCCCACTGCAGGAGCAGCCGGCAGGGCCCCGTCAGTGCCTGCCCTCCACACAGCAGCCCCTCCTGCATGCCAGGCTTACCTGTGCCCGCCTGGGCCACTGCCCTGATGGCCGCCAAGATGCTGCCCACTGCCGGGGAGGTGAACACTGCTCCCGCGATGACCCCTGTCAGCATCCCCTTTCCTATGAAACCTGGAGACAGAGGGGGAGGGGCGGGGAGAGGATGCTGGGTGGGGACCTGTGCCTGGGCTTCCTGGTTTGGCGAGCCCTACTGTGCACTTGGCACTGGAAGAGCACCTGAGTCGCTCTCCGGAGATCTTCACTCAGGAGCCATCTCCTTGGAGAGGCCTTCCTTGACCCCCCCAACTGAAGCACTCAGCCACCCCATCCCCAGTGGCTCGCTGTTCCTTTACCCTGCTCTCTCGTCTCCACTGCCTCACTTCCATGACTGGGATGCTCTCATTCACTTCTGTGTTTCCCTGGTTACCGTTTGTCTCCTCAAAGGAGAAGGAAGCTTCAGGAGGGCAGGTACCTTGTCTGTCTGGTTCCCTGCCGCCTCCCAAGTGCCCAGCCCAGGGCCAGGCACATAGTGGGGGCTCACTAATGTTTGCTGAATGGATGGATGGATGGATTTGCTGAAGGGAGACATGAAAGGGACAAAGGATGAAAATCCTGGTCCCTGCCCCCGGGGAGCTCTCAGGGCGAGCCCACATGTCTGGCACCGAATAGGGAACAATCCAGGACTGTCCATGTTGCATGTGAAAGTACAGGGTGGAAATTCAGCAGAGGGAGATTGCTCTAGGCTGGAAGAATCAGGATGGCTTCCTGGATGGGGGGAAGGGTCAGCTGGGCCTGGAAGGCCAGGAAGATGCACAGAATCACTGACTCTCAGAACTGGAAGGGCCAGAGAGACAAATCTGGCTCAACCTCATGCTTTTATAGATGTAGAGGCTGAGGCCCAGAGAGAGGCCGTGACTGGCCCCAGATCTCAGCCTGAGGGAGCGGGAGAGCGGGAACCAGGACCCAGTGGGGCTCTGTCCTCAACCTCCTACCAGCACTGAGGGTCTCCCAGGGGTCCCCGTCCACTCTTCCCAGCACCCACCCCCTGCCTCTAGGCCGGAGTACTCACCAGCGTGGGCAGGCTCATGGCCGGAGCCCCCACCTGACAGCAATGCCACCCGGCCCTTGAGGCTGTCCAGGTCAGAACGGAGGGCCACGCGGTGGCCCTGCAGGAGCTGCAGGTTGGGGTCACAGGCCACCAGGCCAGCAAGGGCATCATCGGCACAGCCTGCCACGGAGTTCAGCAGCTTCTTGGAGGTCTGCAGGAGAAGAGTGAGGAGGATGTTCCAGGTGTGGTTGGTGGGGACATCCCCATCCTGCCCATCCACATTGCTATGGCCAAGACCCCTCGCCCACACCCACCCAGGAACTCCAGGGACACAGCAGTTGGAGCAGGAACTCTAGGGGTACACAGAATTGGGCGTGATTTAATCAGGTGGATGTTTCTATGAGTTCTCTTCTTAATTTGTGACTTTTTATTCAGTGCTTAATTTATGAAGTGTTTTGGACTATGGCTTAAATTTGTCCTGAGAAATGGCTTCAATACAAAGAAAATGGGGGAACTGAAGCCCTGAACATAAAAAGATTTAATAAAGTTGGGGCCCAACAGCCTTCTTCTGCCAAAGGAGGAGACGCTCCTGTGCCAGGGGGAAGGGGCCAGAAGGGCCCCACACCCATCTGCTGTTCCAGCTGGGCCTTTGGTGCTGGGCAAACAGCACTTCCTGAGCCTCCAGGCCTTCCAGGCCCAGAGCTGGGCACTGCGTGTAAAGAGAGAACAGAATGCTGGTCCTGCCTTCCTTGGAAATGCAGAGATCGTTTCCACAAGACGAATGCACATGCGCCACGGGGGCACAGAGGAGGGGACCTCAGCCTCCTTAGTGCATCCTGGAAGTCCTTGTGAAGGATAGATAGAAGTTAGGTAAGTGAGAGGGAGTGAGGGGCATGGTCGGGGGTGGTTGGGGAGAGGGAGGAATTCCAGGCAGAGGAAGATTATATGCCCAGGTCTAGAGCTATGAAATAGCATGGTGGCCAGGCCAGGGAACAAGTGAGAACGACGTGAGTGATCAGGGACCAGCAAGGAGAGGTGGGCAGCGCCTCACAAGCAGAAGGAGGAACCTGGCCATGGGGAACCTCAGGTGCCAGGGTCATGGACAGGATGGCCTGAGAGCTACGGTCACGGGGACTTGGGCTCAAATCCCAAGTCTGCCTCCTACCAGCCGTGAGAACTCAGGGAAGACAGCTCGCTGTTCTGAGCTTCAAGTTTTTCTCTGCAAAATGGGGATTTAATAGACTAGAGTAGATGCTTGTTATATAGTAAAAGTTGAATGAAAGCAAGCTGCTCTCTTCTTAAACAGGCTCTGAAAAGCTGGACTAGCTGAATGAAGTTTGGGGTGTGCTCCAGCCTTTGTCCCAGAGAGACTGAGACTGGGGCCCAATGGGGACCCAGAGGGCTGGGCTCCCAGCGCCGCCTGGTGGCCCAGGGGCAGCCTGCAGCTGAGTCACTTTCCTGAGACTCCTTCCCCAAGCCTGCAGGCACCCTGTTCCTTTGTGCAAACTTTGCCCTTCCTTGGGTTTGGCAAGGGCCAGAGCCCAGCCACCTGCTTCAGGACAAGGAGAACAGCGCAGGTCAGAAGAGAGGGAGCAGAATAAGACTGCCTCTGTTTCCCCAAGCAGTGACTGGGAGGCAGGCACAGGTCTAAATGCTTTTGAGCACATCTCGTTAATCTTCCCAACAACCCTATGGAGGAAAGATAAACCTGGTGAGGAAACTGAGGCACAGTTAAATAACTGCCTAAAGTGACACAGCCAGCGAGTGTCCAGGTCTGCCTGGCTCCAAAGCTGGTTCCATTTGGCCATATGCTGGTCTCCCCAGGGGCTGAAGGAGGGCTGGGGGTGGCAGAGGACTTGCCCTAAGAAGTACCCCGGCTCGTGCCCTCAGAGCCCACCAGGGACTGGAATATGCAATGAAGTCATGAGTTGGTCTCAAATTCAAGCCCAGCCTCTAGCACCACCATCCTCCAAGAACGTGCCCCCTCACCATCCCTGACAGTCTGTTGCGTCTGGGATTTGCAACTATTTCCAAACCAGAGCCAGAGGTTTCCCAGTGGCCAAGGGGATGGAAAAGGAAAGGAAGTCGAATACGCGCTGTGCAAGGACTCTAGCCTGATCAACATCTCACAGCCACTTGGTGGCAGCCCTTAATCTGCTTCATATTTCAGATGAGGAAAAAGAGGCTCAGAGAGGTCAAGTCTTCTCTAAAAGGTCACACAGCTGGTCAGCGGCAGGCTGAAATTTGAACCCAGGTCTGCCCAAGTCCTGCTTTGGTTCAGATCAGTTCTAGAGTGGGCCTGGAGCAATGCCCAGGGGCATGCCGAGCCTACTGTGGTACAGATGCCACCTCTGGGACAGCCCACACATGCCCCATGCTCAGGAAACAGGCACCAGGTCCTTCTTCATGGCTCCTTCTGTCACTGATACAGTGTTGATTACAGTAGGTAACTGTTAATGTTCTAATCTGAATGCATGACCCAGACCAGGGGTAGATGGGCCCTGGAGGGACACCGAGGCTGCAGCCCAGGCCTGGCTGGGACCAGCTGGGAAATGGAGAGAAGCAGAGATCGGCCTCTGAGAGAGAGGATGACCCTCTCTCTTAACCTCTCTGAACCTCAGGAGGCAGCAGCATCTCTTGGTCAGGGTGCAAGGAACTCTGGCATACCCAGGGCTGGCACCCCAATGCTCCAAGACCACAGTACCCTTCCCCTGCCCTGGCCCTTGTGGGACTCACCATGGTGGGAGGCTCTGAAGCAAGCTGAGTTCACACCTTTGCACTGAGCTGCCGGAGGACGGGCACTCCTGTGGGTGCTTCCCAGGTCTGGGCACAGTGAAGGTGGCAGCGAAACCTGCAGGAGGAGTAACAGTACAAGCTGCTGAAGGCACTTGCAGCCTACTGACACAGTCACGCTTCCAGGGCCCTTGTAATCAGGGAGCTGCCCCAGACTTTGATCCAAGTCCAAACTCTAGTACGTGGGCTGGGGATGGAGAAGAGTGTGGGGCTGACCAAGGGTCACGCCTTCACTTGGCTGTCAGAAGACAGATCGATCCATGTCAGCCACAGGGCTGCCTTTATGCCCAGGAGCAGCACCCACCTTATCACCAGGGGGCAAAGTTACTCAGAGTCTCTTTTCATGGGCATCATATGCAGTGAATAAGCACACTCGCTCTTGGTGTTGGCACCACACCAGGAGGGAGGCAGCTGAGTCTGTGACCCCATCTTCTGGGAAACTGACTCAGAGAGCTCTAGTGACTTGTCCAAGATCATAATGGTAAGAGCTAGGACTCAAACCCACATCTCATCTTTCCAGAAAGCCCATGTTCTTCCTACTGATAATTCACTGCTTCCAAAGGCAGGCAGAGAGTCCCTGGTGTGGGAAGTGACACACGTAATCCACTGTGACATTTGAACTCCCCTCAATTCATCAGAGGTGTCTTGGGCTCATTGTGTCTGCAATGGAAAGAATCCACACCATCTCTGCACCTACCTCTGCCTCTGCCTTACTAGGGAAACCAATTCCCCTGAGCCTCAACTTCCTCATCTGTAAAATGGGGGCTGCCTTCTCCGAGGCATTCAGCAGGTGCTCCCAGCCACGTGGTTCTCCTCCCACTCCCTGCACAGCCTGTCTGCCGTGGAGTGGCCTGGAAGGTGCAGGACTAACTGACTGCTTTCCTGGGTTGCTAAGTTCTCAGTGGGGAAATTCTTTCGTGTTTGAGATCAGAATTTGTACAGCCATCAGGGCACGAATAACGCTGGGCAAGTGGCCTGGAGGGCCCTTCGAAGTCTGAAGAATAAAACACAAAGGGGAGAAGTGAGCGTCCTGGCGCCCCCCCAGGTGAGGCGGGCTGTTCGGTCATCCTAGGAGGAGGTGAGGGTACCGGCGAGGTCTGGAGGAACTGGAGGGCTCCGGGGAGGGAGGAATGGATCCTGGCTCTAGTCCGGGAGATGCACAAATTGCTGTCACCTCCCTCCCCTCTCTAGGCCTCTGCCGTCCTTCCGTTTTCCAAAAGGGGAACAGCCCCGAGGGCTCCCGGTGCAACAGAACGAGGAGCGGACCGGGTCCGGGAAACGAGGAGGGGCGCGCACGCGAGCGAGGGTCGGCACGCCTCCCCCACCCACCCATGCCCGCATCAGCCACCTCGCGAGCCGCCGCAGCTTCCCGAGGACCCCCGACGGCACGCCCTCATCCGGGTACCCCGGGCTCGGGCGGCAAGAGGCGGGGCCTCCTTTGGTTGGCCGCCTCGGGCGCCGTGAGTCCTCCGAGAGGCCAGGTGAGGCCGTCCCGTGATGCCCCGCGCCCCGGCCGCTCTGGCCTGCAACGTGTCTCTGGGGCGGAGGCAGCGGCGGTGGAGTTCGCGGCGGGCGGGTGGGGGCCGCCAGTCTCTCCAGTCGTGTCTGTCTCTCTGTGGCAGCGCTCGAGTCCCGACGGGCCGCCTCAGGTCTCGACATGTCGTACAACTACGTGGTAACGGCACAGAAGCCCACTGCCGTGAACGGCTGCGTGACCGGTGAGACCGCCCGCGCAGGGGCCCCCGGCGAGGGCGGGAGTTAGGGGGGACCGAGGCCTAGGGAGGCCGGCGGCCCGGGGGGCGGCCGGGCGGAATCGGGCCCGGGGGATGGAAGGCGCTGGCGGCCCAGGAAGCGCCCCCAGCGCACGACTCAGCATGCGCCTTTGGGGCAGTGCACGCCGCGTTTGAGGGTCCCCTTTCATCCGGGGAGGTCACTTGGCCTCGAGGACAGGGACGGGCCCAGTGGGACAGAGGGCGAAGGGTGAGTTGATTATGCAGTGTTGCTTGGGCCCCCAGATTGGCCTCGTGGGGGTCAGGGGAAGGGGTGGTGGTGATGGGGACTTTGGGGTCAGAATTTTCATGCAGGGGAGCCTGGGGGGCGCAGGAGGTGGAGGGATGTGAAGAATGTCCGCGCTCCCCCGAAGGAGTCCAGTCCTCTTTGCCTGGGGCTGTTGTTTACACAACGGAACTGCTGGAGAGAGGGTTTGGATGGCCCAGCCCAGTGCTGGGTTTGCCTTGTTGACTGTGCAAGAATTGTTAAGGGCACAGACGTCCAGAACCCCGGAATAACCATCTTGAACCCCGTTCTCAGCAGAATGTGAAGACCTGAAACTTGTGTGTTTACATAAATCCTAATCACGATTCCTAAACGAAACTCTGTTGTTCTGGAGAGTTGGAGGCGGTGAAAGAGTGTGGACCGCCCGCGGGGGTATTGGTAGACTGCTGGGGGGGCAAGAGGTGTGGATGAAACTGTTTTAGTGCAAAGCTCGGAGAATTTTCTTCTTTTGAGCCCGTCTGTTTGGTGAAGATTTTGTGAGAATTTACATAAGGGCGGAATAGAGATGAATGCTTTCTCTAGCACCTCTTAATCGGAGCTTAAGTCTACCACTGCAATAGAAAAAGTAAAATTTGAGGGCGCAGAGCCATCTGAAGGGTTTTCACAGTCATTGTCAGTTGAAGGACGTGCTGCTCTTAGGCCCAGTCCAGTTTTGTTAGTCTGATGAGGGAAGTAGCTTTCTTGAGTGGATGAAGCAAGACTGATGCGCTGGGTTTGGCAAGAAGGGAGTGAGTGGAGGGAACCAGGGAAGTACGTGGAGTAGATGAGAATTCTGCAGCTGTTATGTAGACGTGACGGGGTTATTTAGATGCTGCTCTGGCTTCAGAAGTGAGAGGATGTGTTCTTTCAGGACACTTTACTTCAGCTGAAGACCTGAACCTGTTGATTGCCAAAAACACGAGGTTAGAGATCTATGTGGTCACCGCCGAGGGGCTTCGGCCCGTCAAAGAGGTGGGCATGTATGGGAAGATTGCTGTCATGGAGCTTTTCCGGCCCAAGGTAAGTAAGTGCTCAGGGTTGGGCCCGGTGACAGGAACGGTTGTTGATGATTTTGCGTTGTTTTGGGATGGGTGGAATAAGGCTTAGGAGAGAAACTCTTCTTCTTTTGAATGGCAGCTTTCAATTTTTATTTTTCTTGAACAAGCTTCCTGGAAATAGAAAGAGAGGTAAATTATGGGAAAATTGATCAAGGTGACTTCTTTAGAAGGGGAAATTAAAGCAGTTTGAAATGTGGGTCATCATAGGGATTCAGAGAGTAGGTCCTAGAGTAGGGCAGTCCTGGCCTCATTCTTAACCTTTCAGAGCCTTATTTCCCATCTGCAAAATGGGGATACCAGTAATAACCCAATAACCCAGTATAACCCAATCCCCTGGGTCATTGTGAAGACTAAATGATTTAATAACACAGAACCTATTATATAGCAAGCATTCACTGTTATGTTAACAATTGTCATATTATTATCATCATCATTACTGTAGTTCAAGTGTTATCATCCAGAAAGCCACTACATTGTCTCATTATATCTTAACAGAATCTGACAAGAAAGCATTGGGTTCCAAATTTTAATTATAACCCTTCGAACAAAGTAGTTTTTGGGGTCTGTGCTAATAAGTAACTAAGACTTTGTCGATCTATTTTAACTTCCATTGTCGTTCACATTTTTTTCTCTCTTTCTCCAAATACTTGGAGAGGATTAGAGAAGGCATTACATTCATCTTCCAGAATATGAATGGAATGATTGAGATTAGCTTGAGATGGAAATAGATGAGGACATAGTATGCAGAGCAGAGAGATGGAGATTGAGAAAGTGAGGACTGGTGTTTACCAGCTTCAGTTCTGGCCTTTAGTACATACCCTGAGGGCGTGTGTGTACCTAATGTGTGTTTCACCCTCACCCTGGATTTTCTCTTCAGGGAGAAAAGAAAGTTCTTAAAGAATTGAGCATGCTTAAAGAACAATGTTTAAAGACTGGGCAGGTATTCTTGTTTTAAAAGAATGTGTTCTGAAAGCCTAATATTGGTTTCCAGGGGGAGAGCAAAGACCTCCTGTTTATCCTGACAGCTAAGTACAATGCCTGCATCCTGGAGTATAAGCAGAGTGGCGAGAGCATTGACATCATAACGCGAGCCCATGGCAATGTCCAGGTGAGGTCGCTGCTTCAGGCTGATGACAGTTTTCCAGGTAGAGCTGACGTGATTTGATGAAGAAAATCAAAGTGCGGGGGGCAGCTCTTTATAGGATCAGAGAAACAAGGAGAAAACACTATGGCTTTGAGCTTTTATGAAGAAAGGACTTCTGTAGTTTACTCAGAGTCCAAGGGACAGGGTAATAATTCATTGAGACTTAGTGTTTGCAAAAAGGCATGCACTGATATTTGGGCTCCCTGGTATGTTAAGTAGATGCCAACTAGTTTTAACTACCACCCCTAAAATCTTCCTGGTAAAGGGGTGCCCGGTGTCCTCTGTTACGCTGGGTGTGGAGGTTCTTCCCTAACCCCCGTTTTGCTTCTCAGGACCGTATCGGCCGCCCTTCAGAGACTGGCATTATTGGCATCATTGACCCTGAGTGCCGGATGATTGGCCTGCGACTCTATGATGGCCTTTTCAAGGTTATTCCCCTAGACCGAGACAATAAAGAGCTCAAGGCCTTTAACATCCGCCTGGAGGAGTTGCATGTCATCGACGTCAAGTTTCTATATGGTTGCCAAGCACCTACCATCTGCTTTGTCTACCAGGTACTAGAGCAGGAGGAGAGAGGGAGAAGCTGTGTGGTTTGGCATAGTAGGAGTCGATTTTTGCTAATCAGAATGTCTGGATTTTGTCGTAGGGTAGGCAGAAGTGTTTAATGTATTTGTCTTGAAATGTCTTGAACGATCTAATTAATATGGGTCAGATTTTGGTTGTGTCTTGAGTGCAGTAGTACTTATTGTGGAGGCAGGAAGCTCTCTGGGGTTTGTGGAGGTTTTAATCCTGAGATTACACTCTGGTTGTGGGCCTTGGAGATTTCATAGGGTGACCCAGTTTATACTTTGTCTTAGTCTCTTACTGGCATGCTAGGGGATTATTAAAACTTAGCTATAGAGAAATGATCTGGACATTGCTTTTACAAGCAAAGAGAAAATGTTTTCGTGATGTCTTATCTCTGTCTTCTAAGAAGAGGTTTATGTTTTGTCCAGTGCTCACTTTGTGGTGACTTGCTGGCTCCTGACTTCTATTTTAGTCTGTGCCTAAAACTTCAGCAGAGCTGATCCTGGGCAGCTGTTCTCTGCGCCAGATCTGTTAAGGGGGGCAGGGTGCAGAACACCAGGCTAACATACCCGTGTCTTGGTAAAATCTCAGCCTTTTAACAAAGGGCCATATAGCATGAGGTCATTTCACTTGCCTGTGGTTGAATAAATGACGGAAGGAAACATAGTCCAAGTCCATGTACTGTGTGTGGCACATAAACGCTTTGGTAGCTGTGTTAAGTATTGGAAATACTGATGCATTTTTGTATATTTCTTAGTGTCACCATAAGTGCTATAGATGTGAGGTGAGTTGAAATAAAGTTCAATTGAATAAGGTTGAAACTACTTGAGGAGGTTTTGTTTGATCTTGTTTCCAGGACATTAACTATCAGAGCTGAAATATAAAGTTAGGATTTCCCTCCCTGCTTCAGTTTTGTAAAGATCAGGTCATTAAAACATTCATGTTGGTTATTCACGCCTGACCCTGTCTGTTTCCAGCCTCAGGGTGGCCAGTTGTGAACAATCTTCATTTCTGAATGCTTGTCTCTGACCCCAAATCCAAACCCAACTCGAACCTTTTTGTGAAGTTGAGTCTTACTGTAATCATTGATGGGGAAATCTTTTCCTCAACTAAAAGTTACCTTATGTCTTGTTTTGTGCTAAACATTCAGTTTGACAAATATTTACCACGTGAAAGGTCGTCATGGTAAGTGCTTCAGGATCTGTGACAGTGATTAAGATATGGTGCCTGCCCTGAAAACATGTTGTTGAATTCCTTCCATAAGTTCTTAGGCTCTGGTATGGCCTTTGTTGAGGTCATCCTCCACTGGCCGAATGTAGCCTTCTCCCTACCCGTGCTCTGTTAGTCTCTTCAAGGTGACTGTGACAGCTCCAGGGCTGATGTGAGTCATGATTCAGGAAGAGGAGGGGAAGATGATGTTGACAGTGGCAGGACTGGAGGTTTTAACTAACTTTAGAGGAGCAATATGTTCTTTTTTTTTTTTTTTAGGAAGATTAGTCCTGAGCTAACATCTGCCGCCAATCCTCCTCTTTTTGCTGAGGAAGACTGGCCCTGAGCTAACATCTGTGCCCATCTTCCTCTACTTTATATGTGGGACGCCTACCACAGCATGGCGTGCCAAGCGGTGCCATGTCTGCACCCGGGATCCGAACCGGCGAACCCCGGGCTGCCAAAGCAGAATGTGCACACGTAACTGCTGCGCCATCAGGCCAATCCCTAGAGGAGCAGTACGTTCTGTTGTCTGCCATCCGGAAAGGCTATCAGAATGCTTTTAACAGTTCTATCAAACAAACTTTTTAACTATCTTAGATATATTTAGCTTCTCAATGTGTTTGTTTCTTCTCTTTAGCTATTTTGTAAGTTCCTTGAGGCCAGGGAATATTGAATATACATTCCATATATGTATATACACACACACACAGACGCAAGTATACATATGTAGATTGTGTCTCTTATAGTGGCAGTACAGTGTGACAGATTTGTTTTTCTAATTCTTAAACCTTTCTTGGTTTGTTGGATTGTTAGAAACAGTAGGTCTTGGTGCAGTCTGCCCAATCACAGGCTCAGCTGGGGGCTGTGAGCATACTGATGGGTGAGGATGGGAAGGCCGACGTGACAGCCTGTCAGATGCTGGGTGATGGCGGCCTGTTTATTTCAGGGCCCCTCTCCAGCCCAAGGTTCACCCTTCCTAAGGGCTAATCATTCCACCTTTCCGCACCTAGGACCCTCAGGGGCGGCACGTAAAAACCTACGAGGTGTCTCTCCGAGAGAAGGAATTCAATAAGGGCCCTTGGAAACAGGAAAATGTAGAAGCTGAAGCTTCCATGGTGATCGCAGGTTGGTTGGGGGTCAGGTCTGGGCCAGTTCCCTGCTGTTCTTTCTTCACCTTGTCTGCCCCCTCATTTCAGAGTCCAGGTGCTCCATGTGCATTGTTCAGTACTCCCTCATGTCCCCTCTCTCCAAATGTACTTTCTTTTGCTTTTTCCATTTCTGTCTTTGGGATTGTCTGTTTTTTATTCCCCCCAAAAAGTATAGCTTTCGTCTATTTGGGGTAAAGGGGTTAACTACAAGGTTACCCCCTGAGAGTGATTTGCAGAATGGCTTATGGAAATTAGCCTCATTATTTTATTGTTGGGCATAACATTTGAAAACTGAAAAGGACCGATAGAGCTTATCTAATCTGATGCCTGTATTCCCTCGAAGAGAATGCGGGGCCTGAGGGACTTGCCCATGCCTGTACCTTATTGACAGAGCCTGGGCTGGAATCCAGGCCTCTGCTCCTTGGCCTCTGTTTTTCCCTCAACACTGTGTTGTGTGGCTCACCTTCTAGAGAAGTTTTAAAACTCTTAAATGCAAATTGGCCCTTCTAAATGCTGGCCCTGATGATGGGGGAAATTAAGCTAAGGAACAAGGAAAAAAGTAAAAGTTTTAGTTAGAAAGGATTAGAAGTTGAGAGAGAAAATTGAAAGAATGCGTGTGGAAGAACGCTGCAAAGACTCCCCACCCCTAGGAACTCAGAAATACCAAGAGTGACCATAAAAATATTACAGGGTTAGACAATAGCTAGATAAAATTTCTGAGACGACATTCTCAGAAAAAGGCTATCATGTCCCTGGACTTTGATGTCTTTTTAAAAATAGTGATTATCTTAAAGTTTGCCTCAGAGTTACCTGGATCAGTGCCTTTGCTGCCTCAGAGTTTGGCAGGTCCAGAGTGCTGACTGTTCTGCTGCTGCTCTTTCTCCTGCAGTCCCAGAGCCCTTTGGAGGCGCCATCATCATTGGACAGGAGTCAATCACCTACCACAACGGTGACAAATACCTGGCGATTGCCCCTCCTATCATCAAGGTGAGCAGCATTCTTTTCCTTTTTTCTTCCCTTGTGCTTTCCCTGCTCCCCCCTTTCTCCTCATTTGTGAAAAGGAGATTTGCAGATGTCTGTCACATTATTCACTATATATGTAAGATGATGTGTGATCATTGGGAGTAGAAGAGAGATTGGCCTGGTTTTGCTTACAGGAGAGCTTGCTTGCCAACTAAGAGAAATAATCAAAATAGGTTTACCCTTTGCATTAACAGGGGCGACTTTAAGAAGGGAAAAATTTGTAAATTCTTTTGAATGTAATGTTTTAGGGTTCAAGTCACATAAACTAGTGAAAAATTATATAGACTTAAAATAATTAGTCATAAAAATTCTAAGCATTAAAATTTCATGTCTTAAAAATTACATTTTAAAAGCTTTATTTTATTTTCTTTTTAAGAATAAATAACAAAATCCGTGGTAGCATTAGTAGTGGGAGGTAATTAGGGTAGTGAGGATAAGTAACAAAATCTGTGATAACGTTCATAGTCCAATGAATACTTACAGCTGCCTCCTATTCTATGTATTTCTGTTTTCCAGTAGAATAATATGTGAATAAACATTTGAGGTATATTGAGCTCCTCAGAAAGTTGTTTCCAAAATAAAAATGTTCCCGTTTTCAACCATACATGTATTGTTGTTTGAGTTCCTTGCTTGTGAAATGGCAGCGTTTGGTAAAGGGAGTGGTCAGCTAGGGTTTGCTCCTTGGTTGTGAAAGACACTTAATCTCGAATGACTGTGTCCTTCCTCTTGGCAGCAAAGCACGATTGTGTGTCACAATCGCGTGGACCCCAATGGTTCCCGCTATCTCCTGGGAGACATGGAAGGACGGCTCTTCATGCTGCTTTTGGAGAAGGAGGAACAGATGGATGGCACCGTCACCCTCAAGGACCTGCGTGTGGAACTCCTTGGAGAGGTAGGACTTGCCTCTACTCTGCTGTGTTCTCTTAGGGGCCTAGTGACCCCAGATGTGTGGTCCCACACTGTGACTGGGAATTATGTTACTTAACACCCAGCAACAAATGGTCAGTCCTGCTGTGGGTGTTGGTTTTTGAGTGAGTAGATGTTGGAGAATCTCACAGGCAGGTGGGCACTGCCTCAAGCATAAAAAGAAAGAGAAACAAAAAGGATATAGTCTAGAAATAAAGAGTTATGCTGATACTCAGTTCTGGGAGGAGGTTCCCAAAAAAGTCGTGTTAAGAATTATGCAGTAGGGGCTGGCCCCATGACCGAGTGGTTAAGTTCACTCACTCTGCTTCGGCGGCCCAGGGTTTCGCTGGTTCGGATCCTGGGCACGGACATGGCACCACTCATCAGGCCATGCTGAGGTGGCCTCCCAGACAGCACAACTAGAGGCACTCACAGCTAGAATACACAGCTATGTACTGGAGCTTTGGGGAGAGGAAGAAAAAAAAGAAGATTGGCAACAGATGTTTACTCAGACGCCAGTCTTTAAAAAAAAATTATGCAGCAAATTTTAGAGGTTTCTAATTATTTGGAGTCGACTGGAGCTGTTGGGATTAAAATGATCATTTGGAGCAGGCACCTGCAAGATAAAGTGTAGCTTTTCCTGCCTGTAGGGATGTGATAAATGGAGAGTCACAGACTTCAGAGATTTAAGAACATTTGTTGAGTGTGACCTGGGGATTTCAAGTGGAGAATTGTTTTATAAGTCATGGCTGCACTTGTGAGTTTTCTCAGCAGATGTCTGAGAAGTGGTAAGACAGTGTCTGGATCCCACGTGGAGTCCATTCTGATGTCTTTCATGCCCTTGACTTCTAGACCTCTATTGCTGAGTGCTTGACGTACCTCGATAATGGTGTTGTGTTTGTCGGGTCTCGCCTTGGTGACTCCCAGCTTGTGAAGGTGAGGAGACATTTTCTCTTTTTAGATTTTTCTCTGTCTTCACTGCTTCTTCAAGTTTTTCCTGTTTAATGCTGCTCAGAAATTTCTTCAGTTCATCCATGTTCTTACTGTCTAGCTTTCTAGTAGGTTGATTTAGCATTCTATGCTGACCAGCTTTTTGTCCTAAAGGTTTAGTCAGCAAATGTGCCAGCAAGATGCTAGGCATTGTGGGTACAGTGATGAACAAGATGCAGATCCTACCTTCAAATAGGTCGTAGTCTAATATGCAGGATCCCTTCTAGAGTATGAACATTTTAGACCTCTGCAAAAAATGCATGTAAACGTTGTACATTAATTTCCAAACTGCTTCTCTGAAATCCGTCCATGAGACTCTAGATTAGAAATCCCAGGCTGGTTTGTGGATCTCCAGTAGGACAACCATGTTCTTTAGTCAACAGTCCCCTTCTAGAAGCATCCAGTGGAGCATAAGAAGAGCAGATCTAGTAGGATTGGGAGTTTCTTTTGGATGATAACCACCTCTTTAGGGTGGGTCTGTTAGGAGCCTTCCAGGACTAACATTGTTTCTCTTCTTAGCTCAATGTTGACAGCAATGAACAAGGCTCCTATGTAGTGGCCATGGAAACCTTTACCAATTTAGGACCCATTGTGGACATGTGTGTGGTGGACCTGGAGAGGCAAGGGCAGGGACAGGTAAGGGGGTCATCCTGGAAATGAGTGGTTGGTATGTCCATGAAACTGTGTCCTCCTAGGCTTGCTCATCCAGAGGGGAGTGTGCACTGCAGGTAGCTTTGAGGAGCCCCCACTACCCCAGTGATGCAGGGATAACTGCCTTTTACTGAGTGCCTGTCCTGGTCTGTCAGGTGGTTTGTGTGCATTATCTGTAGTCACACGAGCACCTGTTAGACGGGTCCTTGGCCATTTCAGAAGTGAGGAGATTTAGGGCTGAGAACAATTAAATAACTTGTCTAAGGTCACATAACTACGGGATGGCTGGCGTGCCTGACTCCAGATGCTGTGCTCTTCTAGCAAACTGGGTTCCCCGGATGGAGGCAAGCTTGCTAGCAGCAGTGGTAGGAGCTTTTCGCTTCTTGACGAGAGTGTCCTGTCTGCTCGGTAAATTTGAGAGACTTTGGAGACCAGCTTCTGCTAAGTCTGCATCCGCAAACCCAGCTCCACAGTGAGGGTCCTTGGATTTAGGTAGAGCTTGATTGCTTTCTGGGCGTCAGTGTGATGGCCCCAGGCTCTAGAGGGTGTTAATTAGAAACCTTTTCTCTCCTTGCAGCTGGTCACTTGCTCTGGGGCTTTCAAGGAAGGTTCTTTGCGCATCATCCGGAATGGAATTGGAATCCACGAGCATGCCAGCATTGACTTACCAGGCATCAAAGGTAGCCTTTTGGTGGACTTTAGGATGCAGGTCTTATTTGTGACCTCGGCCTTTGGCCCTGTTGCATGTTGTGAAGGCGCTTCGGTGGGAGCTTGAGGAAAGTAGATGAAATGAAGAGTGAAAAAAGTCATAATGACAAATAAGTGGTAGAAGCTTAAATATATTTAAAACTATCAAAGTAAACTTAAAAAAAAGAGAATACTATTGACCAAAATTGGATAATAAAGTAGAAGAACGGGGGAGGAAAAGATTATAAGTTAAATTTAATGTTTATATGAAGGAATCAGTTGAATCCCTAAAGAAAAATGAGACTGAGAATATCATATACAGGTAACTTCTAAAACAACAATATAAATCTTCCTAAATTTCGAGAGAACTGTAATAATCGAAAAGATCAAAGAAAGACTACATAGTGAAAGACTTTGACAATATGTAAACAGTAAATATAACCACAAATAATATGACGGAACTGATATCAAACATCCATGTGAGTATCTGTATCTGATGTATCAGATATCTGATCAGTAAATATAAATGGGCTAACCACCCTTACAGTAAGAGAAAGATGATCAAATTGGATCATAAAGCAAAACCAATTCAGAGTTGTGTATAAGAGGCTCAGCTAAAAAAATGTAATTCAGAATATGAAAAAATAAACATTAATAAAGAAAAATAGAGGTTTATGTATTAGAGAGGAAGACATCATATAACTACCAAACCCAAGAGAACCCACAGAAAAACTACTGTAGACAGTAAGAATTTATTAAGGTAGCAGGATATAAAGTTAATGTACTGAAATCAATAGCTTTCGTGTAAAAACAGTCAATTAGAAGGTATGGTAGAGGGAAAGAGGCAATATATAATAGTAATAAAAAGATAAACTACCAAGGAATAAATTTAATAAGGAATGTGTAAAAGGAAAACTTTACTCTTGAAGGATTGAAAGGATAGATTGGTCAAATGAAAAAGACATACCCCGAGGTCTTAGATATCAACATTATAAAGCTGTTCTCTCTTCAGCTTATTTTTACATTTGAGGTATCTCAATAAAAATATCAGTAGGTTTTCTTCTTGACCTTGACAAGTCAAAGTCCAAATGGAAAAAGGAAGAAGCAAGAAAAGCCAGGAAATCTTAAAAAAAAAAGAGCAGTGAGACGAGATTAGCCCTACCAGATACTAAGGCATACTCTTAACCTTTATTAATTAAAAGTGTGGTATTGGAGCATAAATAGGCAGAGCCCAACCAGCAGACTCAAAAGTCCAGAAATAGACACAATTACATGTCAGAATTTAGTGTGCTATAGCAGTGGCGTCTCAATTCTGTGACATAAACATGATCCTTTTTAATAAATGGTGTTGAGATAACAAGTAGTCATTTGGGAAATGATAAATTTCGATCCATACTGCACAATGTATACTTTCCTAAAATCTAAATGGATCAATGAATTAATATAAAAAATAAAGCCATACGAAAGCTAAAAAAAAAAAGAAAAAAATTGGTGAATTCCTCTCTAATTTTGGAATGGGGAAGGTCTTTTAAACTCTTAACTCAAAAGTTTAGACGCCAAAAAGAAAGACTGATAAGTTCAACAACATGAAAGTAAAGCACTTCTGCGTGGCAAAAACAGAACACTGTAAGCTAAGTTAGCAGAAATGGCACACTGGATAGAAACATGCAGTTCAGCCGGTAGACAAAGGCCTAATCTCCCTAATTTATGAAAAAATTTCTAGAAAGAAGATTGCCAAATTTCCTCTCCCCAAATTGGCAAAAGACATGAATGGACAGGCAAGAGGCCTCCCTTGTTATAAGTGAAATACACATCAAAACAAAACAGTGAGACCATTCTTTACCAGATGACCAAAATCCAAAAGTTTGACCACACGTTATGTTGGTGAGGCTGTGAGGAGATAAGCATGCTCATTGGCAATATCTATCAAAATGACACGTGCGTTTAGTGATTGAGCCAGCAATCCCAGTTCTGGGCATCTCCCCCCAGACCTTCATATGTATAAAATGACATAAATACAAGATTGTTTGTTGTGGCATTGTATGTTATAGCAGAATACTCAGCGTCCATCACTGGGGACTTCCTAATAAACTGGCACATCCACACAATTAAATACTGTGCACATATCCAGAGCAAGGGACAAGTTCAGTTCTGAGAAGGGCTCCTGCGTGTATTGTTAAGTGAAAAAACAAGGCACGGAACAGTATGTGATAGGCCCTTTTATATTTGTATTTGCTTGTGATACAGTGCTTACCTTTTTCCTTAAAATTGAAAATAAGGGCCGGCTCCGTGGCCGAGTGGTTAAGTTCGTGCGCTCCACTGCGGCAGCCAGGGTTCGGATCCTGGGTGCGGACATGGCACCACTCATCAGGCCACGTTGAGGCGGCGTCCCACGTCCCACAACTAGAAGGACCTGCAACTAAGATATACAACTATGTACGGGGGGGTGGGGAGGGGTTGGGAAATAAAGCAGAAAAAAAAAAATTGAAAATAATTGGAAGTATGAACAAGAAAGTGTTGTTGATTACTTATTTGGGAGATAGGTTGGAGGGGGAGGAATAGGAGTGAGACTCGTGTGATACATGTTTTAAAAATAAATTTTGACTTTGAGTCAAGGAAATGTGTTATCCCATCTGAAATCAAATGAGAAATTTGAAAATAGTAGGCTCAAAACAGTTTTAAAAATATCTACCTTCTTTAGAGTCTTAAAGCCAGGAAGAACAGAGTGGGTATTTCAGCTCCAGACTGACTCCAGAGTTCCTGCTCTTCACGGGGTCAGGCTCCCCCTTCCTGAGATGTGCCGAACTGAGCGTTGGTCTGTGCCGTGCATCTTAATCCTTGATCTTTGTTCCAGGCCTGTGGCCACTGCGGTCTGATCCTAACCGGGAGACTGATGACACTTTGGTGCTCTCTTTTGTGGGCCAGACAAGGTAAGATGAGTCTGGTGCCAGCTCCAGGTGCTCATGTGAAGGCTGCAAGGTGGGGAAGCTGGTCCGGCTGACCCAGGCCTTCCGTTCTGCTGCAGAGTCCTCATGTTAAACGGAGAGGAGGTGGAAGAAACCGAACTGATGGGTTTCGTGGATGATCAGCAGACTTTCTTCTGTGGCAACGTGGCTCATCAGCAGCTTATCCAGGTGAGAACTGGGAAAGGGCAGGCCCTGTTTACTTGAGTTGGACCTAGAGGATAGTACAGAGCACCACCGGAGTTTGAAGCAGTCCGTTTTTATGGCTCTTTAAAAGTAATAAGGAAATTCCAGGGAAAAAAAATTTAAATTACCTGATAACCCACCACTCAGAGATAATGTTTTACCTTTATGTTTTCTCTGCAAATATATGTGTTGTATTTATTCACATTTTCTTTTGTAGACTGGGCTAATAATATATATATGGTTTGGGGTACTGTTTCAGCACTGATTATATCCTTTTTTCCACTCATAATAGTAATGCACACTTACTGTGTCATGGTGCTCCTGTGCATGTATGACTGTTGGCAGCACTTTCCAGAGATTAGTGATTAGAACCACAGCTCTTCCTCTCTTCTGATCCTTACTTTAAATCCATCTGTGATATGGGGCTGGGTGGAGGTGTCAGATAGCCCCTTTGGCACTCATTAGCCATAAGGGCCTGATTTCTGAGCACCCTCCCAGCCCCTGGCAGACTTTTTAAGTTGGGAGTGACGCCTGATGTTCTTTATGTTTTGCACACTTTCCTCACCGTTTGAGCTGTTGTCTCCTGGCCAGGGTCAGTGTTTGCCAGTGGCAGGTGTAGCACTGGAATGCTTGAGGGTTAATCTGCCGTCTCCATCTTTTATCTAGCTGGTCATTTAGCCAGCAGGCAGTGGTGGATTTGGTAAGGGTCTGTCCACTCTGCAAGGAAGGTTCTGTCGTTTGTGGACCAAGTGTAGGATGTGCCCAGACACTGACTCATTGCTTTGTCAGTGTTTTCTAATGAGTGGCTTGAAGACTGGTATCAGTTCACATATCTATTATTGACGGGCTTTCCTCCTTAAATATGAACTCAATTTTGATAGGTAAGATGAATCGAAACCTGGCCGTGTCATCAGTCTGCATTTTCTTCTAAAATTTCTATGATGAAATAAATTTATAAAATGTTTCAATGCAATTTTGTAGGCTTCACTAAAGAATTTTGCAGGGCCGGCCCTTGGCCGAGTGGTTAAGTTCACAGGCTCCCCTTCAGTGGCCCACGGTTTCGCTGGTTCGGATCCTGGGCGTGGACATGCCACTGCTCGTCATGCCATGCTCAGGCGGTGTCTCACACAGCACAGTCAGAGGCACTCACAACTAGAACGTGCAACTATATACTGGGGGCTTTGGGGAGAAGGAAAACAAAAGAAAGAAAAAGAAGATTGGCAACAGATGTTAGCTCAGGTGCCAATCTTAAAAAAATGAAATTAAATAAAAAGAATTTTGCATAATTTTAATGATTCATGCACAGTAAAGAACTTGGGTATTTTAGAGGTCTGGTTTTGGCACTGAGAAACACTGCTAGCCTGGTAGCCACAGGACCTTACTCCATTGATACCTCTCCAGAGGATGCAGTCTGTCACCGAAGCCTTAATCAGAGTGAAGTAGACCTTTTTTTCTAGCTTGTAAGTATGAAAGCTATAAGCTGCTTTAAGCCATTCTTCAGGGTTCCAACTAAAAATGCGTGTCATTGCAGGACTTTGGGAAATATACGTATATGGCAGAAGAGGACGTACGTAGCTGATTCTTAGGGCCGACCTAGGGCAGCATTTACCACCCGCCCCGCTCCTGTGTAGATCCTTGCAGGTGCTTAGAGTCCTTGCTCTTCTCTCTGTAGATCACTTCAGCATCTGTGAGGTTGGTCTCTCAAGAACCCAAAGCTCTGGTCAGTGAATGGAAGGAGCCTCAGGGCAAGAACATCAGTGTGGCCTCCTGTAACAGCAGCCAGGTAGTGGTGGCCGTGGGAAGGGCCCTCTACTACCTGCAGATCCATGCTCAGGAGCTGCGACAGATCAGGTGTGTGTTTATCTGTTTGCTGGTTCTTCCCTCCCCTGTTCTCTGGGACTTCTTTGATCCTTGGATTCCTTCCTCTGCCGTATTCCTCTTTGTTCAGCCATACAGAGATGGAACACGAAGTGGCCTGCTTGGACATCACCCCATTAGGAGACAGCAATGGGCTGTCCCCTCTCTGTGCCATTGGCCTCTGGACAGACATCTCGGCCCGCATCTTGAAGCTGCCCTCTTTTGAACTACTGCACAAAGAGATGCTGGGTGGAGGTATGGATCTTTTAGGGACCTGGGTTGGGCTCAGAGTTGGAATGTGGAACAACAGTTTAATGTTATCCCTTTCCCACAGAGATCATTCCTCGTTCCATCCTGATGACCACCTTTGAGAGCAGTCACTACCTCCTTTGTGCCTTGGGAGATGGGGCACTTTTCTACTTTGGGCTCAACATTGAGACAGGTGAGGATAGCACTTGGAGTGAGGGGCTCTTTGAAAAATAAGGAGTACTAGCGTTGCAGAGTCCTTGGCCTCAGGGAACTGCTTTGAACCTTCACAACCCAGTTCTTTGTCCTGTTTCCTTTCCTTCCTTCTTTCTCCTGATGCCATTCTTTCTGTAGGCCTGTTGAGCGACCGTAAGAAGGTGACTCTGGGCACCCAGCCCACGGTATTGAGGACTTTCCGTTCTCTTTCTACCACCAACGTCTTTGCTTGCTCTGACCGCCCCACTGTCATCTACAGCAGCAACCACAAATTGGTCTTCTCCAATGTCAACCTCAAGGAAGTGAACTACATGTGTCCCCTCAACTCAGATGGCTATCCTGACAGGTGAGCCTCTTTTTCTTTCTTCAGCAAGAGCCATTGATTGAGGGCATCCTGATGTTTTCCTCAAACCCCTCCCCTCCAGCTGTTTCCTAGTCTCAAAGTCAGTAAATAGCTGACGGGGGAAGTGTGGAGCAGATGTTCTCAGGTCTGGCTACCCAGTAGAAGTACCTGGGAAGCTTTTTAAAAAGTACAGATTTATTTTTTTTTTGAGGAAGATTAGCCCTGAGCTAACATCTGCCACCAATCCTCCTCTTTTTGCTGAGTAAGATCGGCCCTGAGCTAACATCTGTGCCCATCTTCCTCTATTTTGTATATGGGACGCCTACCACAGCATGGCTTGATAAGCACTGCGTCGGTCCATGCCCGGGATCCAAGTTGGCAAACCCTGGGCCGCTGAAGCGGAGCATGAGAACTTAACCATCACGCCACTGGGCTGGCCCCAAAAGTACAGATTTTTTTCAGTCTTTCTCAGATGCTGATTCAGTAGATCTGGGGTTGCGCCTTAGAATTTGTATTTTAAGCAAACCTCTCAGGTAACTTAAATGATTAGTCAAGTTTCAGAACCCCTGATTTAGAGATCATTATGTAGTCCCCTGGAGCAGGGGTTCTCAAAGTGTGGTCCCCCACCAGCAGCCACAGTACGACTGGGGAACTCATTAGAAATGTAAATTCTTAGGGCTGGACCCGTGGCGTAGTGGTTGAGTTTGGAGGACTCTGCATCGCTGGTTCAGGTTCCAGGTTTGGATCCTGGGGGTGGACCTACACTGTTTGTTAGCCATGCTGTGGTGGCAACCCGTATGTAAAGTGGCACAAGATTGGTACAGATGTTAGCTCAGAGCTAATCTTCCTCAGAAAAAAAAAAAACCTCAGTCTAGGTCCACCTAGACCAGTTAAATAAGAGAATCTCTGGGGTGGAACCAGGCATCAGAATTTGTGGTCTGCCCAGCTTATTTTTAGCATAGAGTCAAAGCTGAGAACCTCTGCCCTGGAGTAAGCCAGTGTAATTCTGCCTTATTTTTCCTCCACTAATGGAGTTGCCTCATAGAATCCTTTCTTTCCTTGGGTCTACTCAGTCTAAACCCAGACCCTTCTTTCCAGCCTGGCACTGGCCAACAACAGCACCCTCACCATTGGCACCATCGATGAGATCCAGAAGCTGCACATTCGCACAGTTCCCCTCTACGAGTCTCCCAGGTGAGGGCAGGGTAGGTGCTGATGGGAGGGTGCTCAGGCGGGAGTTAGCGTGGCGCCTCCGACGTCTCTGAGGGCGCCGTGGTGCTGTGCTCGCCCTGCAGGAAGATCTGCTATCAGGAGGTGTCTCAGTGCTTCGGGGTCCTCTCCAGCCGCATCGAAGTGCAGGACGCCAGTGGGGGCACAACTGCTCTCAGGCCCAGCGCCAGCACCCAGGTGAGAAAGATGCCGTGAGAATAGGCCGTAGGACTTGAAGGGTCCAGCAGGAAACATGTCCCACTTTGCAGGCCGTACGGTCTCATAGCCACTCACTCCTGCCCTTAGGAAAGCAGCCGCGAGCAACAGGTGGGCGTAGCTGGGGTCCAGCACAGCTTCGTTTAGAGAAACAGGCAGTGAGCTGAATTCGGCCTCCTCCTTGGAGGGTGAGGAGAATTTGAGATGAGCGCGGCCAGCAGTGCTTTTGCTTCTCAGTAGCCTTGCAGGATGAACAGTTCCTCTTCTCTCTTCATCGGTTTGGGTGGGGGCAGTGTAGCATCCTAGGTAAGGGCGTGGGATTTGGAGTCTCCCGGAACTGGCTTCAGGGATTATTGCTAGCTGTGTGACCTTGGGCAAGTGTAAACTTGAATTTTCTCCTCTGCAAAGTGAGGCTGATAATAAGACACTTTACAGCTGCACTTACCAATAGACTTGAGTGGAGATGTTAGCTGGCCATTGTATTCCTTGCATTCTCTCTCTTTCTTGCTCCCAAACGTTTGTGATAGGACTTCTTCTCTTAATCCAGAGTAGAAGGTCTTCATGGTTTTCTTTTTATTTGAAGTGCTCCCCTGCTCTTCCCATTGAGAGAGGTGGAGTCTGTCACTTTATTAGGTCGCCTGAGTTTCTCCTTAGCTTTGCTTGATTGACTTGGCATCCCTGTTTTAATGATCTTTACTGACCTTGAGATTCTTGTGTTTTGGACTGCTCTGTCAGTTCCATATGGAGTTTGGATCCTTATCAGTCCCTGTATCCTCTCTGAAGCCCTCTGTTCTTCAGGCTCCGCTCGAGCTGCCAACCTTCAGTTTTCCTCGTTTAGACTTAGCCTCTGTTTCCTGATCCTGACTGATCCCCTCACACTGATGTTCCTGGCACCTGTTCAGCTTTTGAGAGGGGTGACGTGTTCTCTCTGTTCTCAGGCCCTGTCTAGCAGCGTCAGCTCCAGTAAGCTGTTCTCCAGCAGCACAGCCACTCACGAGACCTCCTTTGGAGAAGAGGTGGAGGTGCATAACCTCCTGATCATTGACCAGCACACCTTCGAAGGTGCAGATGAGCTCCTCCAGTCACTTTGTGCCTGTGTCATCCCTAATTCAGGCTGTCCTGGGCTCTGATATGTTCCAAAGTTTGATGGACAGTGTGGCAGCCCATGCTAGGAGGAGAAGAAAGGAGGGGTGGGATCTCTGAGTTGGCTGTGAGGCCAGAGTACTGAGCCTTCTCATATGAGTTTAGGCTGGTGAGGGATGGACAGTCTGAGGAGACAGGAACAGCAGGAGGCGAGTGCTGTCACCTCCTGGACTCGGCTTTGAGCTGAGCTGTGGGCCTCACAGAAGTACAGGACTACCTGTGCCTGGGGATCCTCAGCCACTCACCTCTCTACTACTCTCCTTCTAGTGCTTCATGCCCACCAGTTTCTGCAGAACGAGTATGCCCTCAGCCTGGTCTCCTGCAAGTTGGGCAAGGACCCCAACACGTACTTCATTGTGGGCACAGCCATGGTGTATCCCGAGGAGGCGGAGCCCAAGCAGGGTCGGATTGTGGTCTTTCAGTATTCGGATGGTAAGTGGGCACAGTCTCCAGATTCTGTGAGCTTGGAAATTCTAGGAAAGTAAGCAGACTGTTTTAGCTTTCAGAGTCTCAGTTAAGCAGTAGGAGAAGTTGGGTTAATTGCTGTGACTACAAGACATTCTCTTCCTTCCTGCCAAGCTGTTGATGGTCTGAATGCGTTTCCGAGCGCGTGAGCAGAGGCACAAGTAAAATCTAGCATGTTTCTTCCTTTTCTGCTCTTTGAAAGGAAGACAGAAAGGGGAGAGGTGAACAATGGCTAAGAGAACCTAGTGGCTAGAATCAGTTAGGAATCCTAGGTTCATTTTCCATTTGGTTGCTCAGCTGTTTAGGTCCTCTTTCAGTGTCAGCAGTTTGAGTTCATTTCTGTATCTTTTCTCATTTGCCCTACTAAAGAGGTTCTAAAGCCCAGCTATCAGCGCAGAAATCTCAGATCAGCTGGCTGAGATGGAATTTGGTCCCATCTTGAGGGAGAGCTGAAGTTTCAGGGTGCAGGCAGATCTTGGGCACTGTCTGGAATCACTGCACGTTACCTTGGGGCTCATACTTCTGGTGGTGGTTAACTCCAGAATACACTGACTCTCTATCTCCTGCTTTCAGATGAGTGGTTTTTTGGGACAGGAATTAGAGCCAGAGGGGAAATCAGGGTTCATTTGATCACTTTAAAGTGTGGACTCAGAAAGGAGAGTCAAGAATATCTTTTTTCCCTCCAGGAAAACTACAGACTGTGGCTGAAAAGGAAGTGAAAGGGGCTGTGTACTCTATGGTGGAATTTAACGGGAAGCTGTTAGCCAGCATCAATAGCACGGTGAGGCCCACTCCACTTGGTGTTATACCTTAGGTTGCACACCATTGTCCACAGAGCATGTCTCCCTTATGTATCCTGGGGCTGCATGTGTGTCAGATTTTAAGGATAACAAAGTAGTGGGAATGGAGGATGGAGCTGGGAATCTGGGGAACTCTGGTTGGACCCGGCATTAGACTTGGTTACATGAACCCCCATGCATATCAGATTCTAAGTGCTGTGGGGACTGAGAAAGGGGTAAGAGCTGTGGCCCCAGCACTCGGTGTGTCATGACATGAGAATATTTCATCAGTATGAAACAAAATGAGCCAAACTGCATTATCCTAAGTACATCCCTGAAATACTAGTCCTGGGAAATATTCCGCTTCTCTTCTGCCATGACCCCACCTCCTCCCTTGCGAAAAAACTTTTAAAAATAAATTTCATGGGGCTGGCCCAGTGGTGTAGTGGTTAAGTTCATGTAACCTGTTTCTGTGGCCTGGGGTTTCGCTGGTTTGGATCCTGGGTGTGGACGTGGCACCGCTCATCAGACTATGCTGAGGCATCATCCCACATAGGACACCCAGAAGGATCTACAACTACAATATACAGCCATGTACTGGGGGGCTTTGGGGAGAAGAAGAAGAAGGAAGGAAAAAGAAAAGATTGGCGACAGATGTTAGCTCAGGTGCCAATCTTTAAAAAAAAAAAAAATAAATTTCATGGTCAAATAAATTTAGGAAATGCTATATCCTGGATCCCCTTGGAGCTTCACAGTGCATCGCAGCATTTTAAGGTCCTGAGAAGATAAAAGATGCATGACTTGCATACTTTAAATTGAGAGTTTCTAGTCATTCGGTCATTCATTCGTTCATTCAAAAAATATTAATTGAGCTCTTGTAGTGTGCCAGGCACTGTTTTGGTAGTTGGGATATAGCAGTAGGCAAAATGGTTAAAGAGCTGTCCTTCTGAGGCTTATGAACAGAGTACGTACATATACTCGAGATGCTGAGAAACACACGGTGAGAAATAAAAATGGGGCAAGGAGCTGGAGGAGTGCAGGCTGAGCACGGGTGGTGGGGCGTTGCTATTTCATCACCTAGTCAGACAGTCCTTCTGATAGAATGACATTTGGCGGGTTCCTGAAGGAAGGGAGGGAGAAAGCCATGTGCATGTCTGGGAGAAGACGAGTGCAAGGAGTCAGAGGCAGGGCTGGCCTGGTGTCTGCCCAGGAGTGCGCTGGTAGGGGTGGGAGATAATGCAGAAGCAGCTCCCGGGCTGGAATGGGCAGAGCCTGGTAGGCTGGTTGAGGACTTTGGTTTTACTCTGGAGGGTTTGAGCAAATGAGGGACACGACTGGACTTATATTTTGAAAAGATCATTTCAGATCTTGGAAAAGCTACGGGGGGGACCAAGGGTCGAAGCAGTGAGGTCAGGAAGGAGGCTCCTGTGATGACTGGCGGCGGTGGCTGAGAGCCGTGTGCTGTCGGGCGTGGTGGGGGAGGCAGATTCTGTGAATGCCAGGATTGAGGTGTAAGGGAGTAAAGGGCCCAGTGTTTGGCCTGAGCAACAGGCAGGATGGCCTTGCCATTTACTGAGGGGAGAGGATTGTGAGTGGTGCAGGTTTGGAGGGTAAAGGGAAACTGGTTTTTAGCTCCATACCGACCGGTTTTCCAACTGTCCAGCTCTTAACTGAGTGTCCTGTAATTTGATTCAGTTCTGACGTGAACTACCCAGAGTTAGTATTAGACTTAACAGGTTTAAGGGTGCCGTCCCACAAGACTGCCCTCACTTCACATGCCAGTCCCAAGTAGTGGGTCCCCAGGGTCCCCAGACTTCCATCCAGCTTGGCTGCGAAGTTGTAGGGAGTTGTGGGAACCCCCTCTCAGCTTTGATAATTTGCTGTAATGGTTCACAAAACTCAAGGAAACATTTATTTACATTTACTGGTTTATTATAAAGGATATAAATGAACATCCAGATAAAGAGGTACATAGGGTGAGGTCCAGAAGGGTCCTGAGTGCAGAGCTCCTGTCCACTTGGAGTTGAGGTGCCCTAGCCGCACAGTATGTGGGTGTGTTCACCAGCCTGAGAGCTCTGAACCCTGGAGTGTAGGGATTTTTATGGAGGCTTCATCACGTAGGCATGATCGATTATTAACTCAGTCTCCAGTCCCTTTTTCCTCCCTGGAGGAAAGTTCCAAGCTTCTAATCATGCCTGGGTCTTTCTGGTGACCAGCACCCATCCTGTATCCAGGAGCCAAGAGTCACCCCATTAGGACCAAAAACTTCTGTCACCCAGGAAATTATAAGGGGTTTAGGAGCTCTATCTATGTCAGGAACTGGGGGCAGAGACCAGATACATGTTTCTTAGCTATGTCACGTGGGGGACACCAGAGGTTTGGTTTTGGACATACCAAGTTTCAGTCATCTTAGTGAGTATGTCAGGTAGGTAGCTGGATGAGAGAAGTATGGAATCCAGGGAAGAGGTAGGCTGGAGATAACAGTGTGGCAGTTACCAGGTGGCATTTAAAGTGAAAAGTCAGGATGAGGTCACCTAAGGTCACCTACCCGCTGAGAGTGGATAGAGAAGAGATCTGAAGACTGGCCCTGGGGCCCTCCACCTTTAAAATTGGGGCGATAAGGATGATCCAGGCAATTAGAGAAAAGGTGACAGGTGAGGTAGGAGAGGAACCAGGAGAGAGAAGTGTTCTGGAAGCCAAGCAGGAGGGAATAGGTAAGCTGCTAGTCTGCCGGTAGGTTGGGTAACAAACAAGGAAAGAATTGACCATTGGTTTAGCAACGTGGAATTCTGTGGTGACCTTGACCAGAGCTCTTTTGATTGACTGGTGGGGATGGAAACTGATTGAAGAGAGATCAGCCAGGCCTAGGAGAGGACAGCTACCATCAGAAAACCCTTTGGGGGAGTTTTGCAGTAAAGGAGAAGTGAGGAAAGGGGTGACTACAGGGGAACATTGGACAGGAGAGTGTGTGATTTTCCAGGCTCGGAGATACTGCTACAGTTTCCATGCTGATGGGAATGGTAGGGAGAGGAGAATTGCTGGAGCCGTGTTTTTGAATGGGCAAGAGGGCAGTGGGATCTAATGCACAGAGTTGGTCTCAGATGGTAGAAGCACGTGGAACTCCTCTTCTGGTTGTGTCCATCCTCTCTGTGAGTGGAGTGACTGAGAGGACGCATGGCAGACTAGAGATTTGAGGAGAGTGGAGGAGGTGTGAACTCATTGTTTCAGGGCCTGAATTGTAATGGACTGGGAAAAGGCAGTTGCTAAGAAGTCTAAGAGCCCACTGTCAGTGAGTGGTCCCGAGTTTAAAGTAAGGCCCGTCTTCCTAGTTGGTTGTTCTTCTTCAGCTGTAGTTAGATTAGAATTTCACCACAGTCTGATTTTGTCAGGTGAGTGTGATCAAGGGAGTCGAGCACCTGTAAGAGAGTGCTATGGTGATAGACCCTGGACATCTGAGAAAGGTGAAACAGGACACAAGATCCAGAGTTGTTTTTAATGACAGGCTCTAAGGGGTGACCGTAGGAATGGGCAAGTTAAGTGGGGAAGGGGGGTCAAAAATGGGAAGAACAGGATAGTGGAAGGGTCTTCTCTGTAGGTATGAAAATCTCCAGGCATTAACAGGACTGTCGTGTGGGAGGGAGAGTTGGCGAGGTGTAGATGGCTGCTTCAGTGGGTGGGAGTGCGAACTTAGGGAAGCCTGAAACGGCAGGCAGGCGAGGTGGTGCACGGAAGTCTGTCCTCCTTCCAGCCCCAGTGGTACGAGGGACAGTGGGAGAGAAGATGGCCGAGTTGAGAGGCCTCAGGGCCCTCATGAAAGCTCCACGTTTCAGTTAGAGTAAGAAGGGAGCAGCGAGAGAGCAGGCCCCGTGACTGCTGCCTGTGTTCCAGGGTACAGTGAACAGATGCAGGAGTTGGGAGGGGTTGGTGTGAGGTCAGATTAGGAGACGTCTAGTGCATTGCTGTCTAATAGAAATATCATAGGAGCCATGCGTGTAATTCTAAACTTTCTAGTAGCCACAGGAATAAAAGTAAAAAGAAGCAAGTGAAATTAACTTTACTAGTGTGTTTTTTGTAACCCAATAGATCCAGAATATTTCAACATGTAATCAGTATAAGAAAATTATTAGTGAGATATTTTACTTTTTTTTCATATTAAGACTTCAAAATCTGCTGTGTTTTTTACGCTTACAGCACATCTCAGATTGGGCTAGCCACGTTTCAGGTGTTTTGTAGCCACATGTGGCTCGTGGCTGCCATATTGGACAGCAGAGATCTAGAACCTGTTGGGTTGAGAGTAGGAGCCTTGGGATTTTGGTGGTGTCTGACCTTGGTCTTGACTATCTCCATGGCACGTAGGGAGGCTGAGAGTGTGGAGAGGAGGGTGGGGAGGGGTGTGTTGCCAGGAGCATGTGGAGCTCTTGGCCCTTCTTTACTCCACTCGTGGAGGTGTGGAGGCCCAGCAAGGCTGAGCTTACCCAAAGATGGGGTGTTGTGGGTACCCTCCACCCTCCCGCTGTAATTATTACAGGTGACTCTTGGAGTACACACCTTTGGGGCTAGGGTTCTTTGGGGACATCTCAAGAAATCATGGTCTCATATGTTCTGTCCAGGAGTTTCTCTGTGTGCAGAGGCCATGGGGGGAGCCACCTGGACCCTGAAAGGTCTGCCAGGGCGGGCTTTTCCGGGGAGTTGTGTGTCTGCCTTGGGACCGGTTTGTGCCGAGTATCTGTCCTTCTGTCCGCAGATGATAAAGCATCTTCATTTGTTTGGAGATGTGGTGGACACTGAAGAAACACTGCAGCAGAGGGAAAAAAAAAAGTCCTTTTCCCTTTTGGGTGGAGGGGTGGTCACAGACTCTAGTGCTCTAGAGTCCTTTAGTGATTGGACAGCATTTTTTTCTGCTGGACTTTCCTTTCCGTTGTCTCTGCTCACTGGGTTCACATCAGAGGTTCCAGGAATGTACGCGTTTTGAGAGGGCTTCAGGAAAGGCAGTTTGTTGGGGGGTGATCTTGTTGGAGATGGGTCTTCTCTTCCAGAGAGATTTCTGTGGGTCAGGTGCCAAACTTCAGTCCTAAGAGGACCATCTTTTGTCATATCCATAGTATTGCTTGCGTTACTATTTGGTTAATATTTGTCTTTATACTGACTCACTTTTTATGTAAAGGAAAACTTTGTATTATTAGTTTCATGTGCTTGCTCTATTTTCATATTTCATAAATATATAAAACTAAAATAAAAAATGTCCATCAAGTCCTACATCACACCATTTCACATCCCGTGTTACACTGTGGTAAATGGTGCTGCAGATGGAGGATAGGGGAAGGGGGCAGTCGTTCTGAGAGGATCCGGGCCCCTCGGGCTGAGACGGGCTCCGCCCTCCCAGGTGCGGCTTTACGAGTGGACGACAGAGAAGGAGCTGCGCACGGAGTGCAATCACTACAACAACATCATGGCCCTCTACCTGAAGACCAAGGGCGACTTCATCCTGGTGGGCGACCTGATGCGCTCCGTGCTGCTGCTCGCCTACAAGCCCATGGAGGGAAACTTCGAAGAGGTAGGTGGGGGGTGGGGCAGACTTCTTGCTTCAGCCGGGACCCTGCACGTGTTTCTGTGCTGGTGAGGGGTAATCAAGCCCCGTGGGGCAGAGGTGTTTTCCCTGGAGCGTACGTTCTGCATCGATGAAGTATTTCTGGAGACCCCCAACTTCACCTCTGAGTAGGCTCCATTTCTGGGCAATTGCACCAAAAGGGCTGTGCTGGCCAGAGGTAGGGGGAGGGCGCCTGGAGTGGCAGTCGTTAGTCATGGGCCCGTATCTCCTGCAGGGCAGGCTCTTGGCTTCTGGCTAAAGGAAGACGAGTCCCAGAACTGGCTTCCGTGCAGACTGCTGACTTTATTTTCTTATTGCACCTTATCTGTTTTAAGATTGCTCGAGACTTTAACCCCAACTGGATGAGTGCTGTGGAAATCTTGGACGATGACAATTTCCTGGGGGCTGAAAATGCCTTTAACTTGTTTGTGTGTCAGAAGGATAGGTGAGTGGCCAGCTATGGGAATGCGGGGCTGGGCCGGAGCCCCTGGGTCTCTGGCGAATGAGGACGTTGGGTGCTCTCTCAGGCTCGGGTGCTCCTTCACAGAGGTAGAGATTTTCATGAGAGCATCAGAGGCCATAAAAATGACCCTCTTAGACCAGCTCCTCTGCTGTGGAGTGTGTGGGTTCACCAGGGAAGCTTGGCACATGGTGTCCACTGCATGTGGTCCTTGTCGGGGCCTCGTGATGGGGACAGGAGGTTTTGGTGGTGAGTCTCACACTGCTTTTCAGCGCTGCCACCACTGATGAGGAGCGGCAACACCTTCAGGAGGTCGGGCTCTTCCACCTGGGCGAGTTTGTCAATGTCTTTTGCCACGGCTCTCTGGTTATGCAGAATCTGGGTGAAACTTCCACCCCCACACAGGGCTCAGTCCTCTTCGGCACCGTCAATGGCATGATTGGTAAGGTTGATCGCTGCAGGGCCACTTCCACACAGGCCTCCTTCCTGGGAGCACCATTCTGAGGGATGAGGGAGAGCAATTGGACACGATCTAGGAGCTTACTAGAGGAGGCTGCGGCCAGCTTGTCCCTCCTTGTGCTGCTTTCCTGGGCGGCCCTTGGTAGAAAATGCTCACTCGCTATGGGCTCCGGAGCACTCTGCAGCTCACTGTTCCCTTTGCTTCTTCAGGGCTGGTGACCTCACTGTCAGAGAGCTGGTACAACCTCCTGTTGGACATGCAGAATCGACTCAATAAAGTCATCAAAAGTGTGGGCAAGATCGAGCACTCCTTATATCCTTCCCAGAGGCATCCCTTTGCTGGGAAGCATGACCTGGGATGGGCAGAGAGCTGTATTACCCTAAGCTGCTCCTGGAATCCGCTGTCTGTTCAGGAAATGTCTTGACTAGGTTCCCGTGGGGAACAGGCTTTTTCTTTTTACATTTTCTTAGGGAAAATTTCCAACACACAATAGTAGAGCAGTATAATGAATTCCCATGTCCTTATCACCCAGCTTCACCTGGTTCACCTTGAACACGTACATGATGTTCCTGAAATGGTCTGCCTCTGGCCTTCCTGGTGTTGCACGTCAACCAGTAAGGTTAGATCACAAGATAGGAACATCTTTTCAGAGGTCTTGTCTGGGCAGCAGTGTCTGAGGACCCTTGCTAGAGGCTAGCAGAGGAGGGGAAAAGTGAAGAAGCCAGAAACTCCAGAAGCCCAGGGATCAGCCCCCAAGGACACCCAGGAGCCAGGTGCTGCTGGAAGTTTGTTTGTTGCGGGAAATGTCAAAAGCCCTCCCCGGGGGTGAAGCGAGAGGGCTCTGACGCCGGTCAGTCTGAGGCTGGTCAGGCTCTGTTACAAGGCGGCATGGCCCAGCTGTAGCCGGGGAGGGAGGGGGCGCCTGACGTGGTGTCGGTTTGCTAACCAGCGGGACTTTGGGCATGCTTCTTGTCTCTCTGAGCCTCAGTGTATTCATCTGTGAAGGTCAAGGCTGGACCTGGAAGACCATTCTTCCCAGGCATGCACATCCGATTCACCTGGAGCACTTGTGGAAAACATCCATACATGTCCAGGCTCTACACGAAGAGAGTCTGATCTGTATTTTTAAAAATGTTCTTTGGAGGACACCCCGGTTGAGAACCGTTGGATTAAGTAATAATTTTATATGTTTTCCAATTCCAAAAAGCAATGTGGCTTGTCGAAACTGTTGTTTCCTGTTCTCTTCCTGATGATCGCTTTAGGTTGTGGTCTTGCGCAGATGTGGGAATGACTGAGGGTAAGGATATTTCCAAATAATCATTCATTCCTTAACTCCCCTTTCCACCTGGAGATCCTTTCATACAGAGCGAAAGACAGAACCAGCCACAGGCTTCATCGATGGAGACTTGATTGAGAGTTTCCTGGATATCAGCCGGCCCAAGATGCAGGAGGTTGTGGCAAACCTACAGGTGAGCCGTGCGGTGTGTTCAGCTCTGGGCCAATTACACGAGTCCATGGCTGGGCCCCCCATGCTAGGACTCTGTCAGCTCCAGGGGCCTCCCCTCCTCGATGCCCAGATGCTGGCGGCCCTTTCTAAATATTCTACCCGCATGGGAAGGTGGAGTCGGAAGGCAAGGAGATGCAGCTGAGGCTCCTGGGTACCCACCAGGTGCTAGGTGCTGTAGTAGCAGCTTTGCCCACGTGACTTCTGTACTTAAACAACAAGGGCACATTCAGGCATGTCTAGGGTCTCTAGCAGACCCACCAGAGGGAGAGGCAGGGTCAGGTTCCTGCAAGGAAGAGAAATTTCCATAGTGCTGGAGTTTGGGGTACTGCTGACTGGAGATGGTGCCTGTGGGGGGTGTCCTGGAAGAGAGAGAAGTGTGCATCAGGTGGCAGCCTCTGAGCCAGCTCTGCGTCAGTAGACCTTGCTGACCTGTACCCCTGAAGAGAGATGTAGGCTGCTGCTGAGTCCTTCCTCCCCTTCATGGCAGTGGTGGAGCCAGGTGCCTCTGCTGTGGGCATCCCCTTCCCCAGGGGAGGGTGGGTGCCCTCTTGGCCCTCACAGTCCCCTTCTTTCCTCGTTACAGTATGATGATGGCAGTGGAATGAAGCGAGAGGCCACCGCAGACGACCTGATCAAGGTTGTGGAGGAGCTAACTCGGATCCATTAGCCAAGGGCAGGGATCCCCTTCCCCAGACCCTCCTGAAGGCTTTGCCCTCCTGCCCTCCTCCCCTCCCCCACCACTGTCTTCTCAGCCATGGGAAGCCTTTCCCCAAGCCAGCTGCCCCAGAAGCCACAGCCCACCCTTGTGGAAATGGGGATTTCTTAGAACTAAAACCAGTTCACTGGAGACCTGGGAATGGGCTGAAGGTGAAATATTTTCTCCCTGGATTTTTACCAGTCTCACCTAATTCCAGCCATCACCTTGGGCCACCAAGCCTTGATTGGTGTAACCAATTGTCCTCCTTCCAGGGAGGGGTTTTGCAGCTCTTTGGCTGAAAGGAAGCTCTGTGTGTGTGTGTCTCCCACACTCATACATTGTCCTCTGCTGTCTTTTTTTTAGGTTGGGGATGTGGGGAGGTGGTGTGTAGGGGGAAGAGGGGCGGGAGGGGTTCATTGTCTTTGAAGTGAGAGCTTCCTTTTGCTTTCTTCTGTTGCCTCTGAGAGCTTTGGGTCTGGAGGCCTGACCGCCAGGCCATGGGCTGCCCGAGTATGAAACCTGGAGATGGTGGATGATCCCTAGGCCACAGCCTTTTTGTCTCTGGGGAACTGCTTTCTTCAGAGGAGGAGGAGGTGGGGGGACGTGATTTGGTGGTTAGTTTCTGAGTTTTACCAAATAAAGTAGAATCTAAGAAGAAAGAGCCATTGGTTTTGCTTTCTTCCTGCTGCCCAACTCTCCAGCATCCCAGTCACACTGTGCCCAATTTCCTGCAAGCTCGTTTCCCTTCTTTCTGGCAGCTACTGCAGTCCCTTGTCCTTGCTGCTGGAACAGCTCCTCAAGCAGTGAGATGACACCTGAACCTCTCCTTTGCCATGTGATTGCTCTTGCTGGGATCCCAAGGAGTTTGGCTGTTAGGTTTTCAAAATTCAGTGGTCTTTGGTTGCCCTTGACTCTGTAGTCAACATTTGGTTCCTAGTTGCCTCTGTTAGTAACCTGCCAGGCTTGGGGGCCGCTTGGGTTGCCTTTCCTGACATTTTACAGCCAGATGTGTGTGCACCATCCAGCCAGCTTTCCCCAAGATGCTACTCCTTGGCCACGGCGAGTAGCTCCTCATACACCTCCCGGCTTCCTGTTGCCACATGCCCTTTGGATTCTGATTTTATTTCCTCTGATTGAATCAAGTAAACCTTTGGTGGGAAAGGATAGGAGTAGGGCACATTGGGATTCACCCTCCTGTCCAGCAAACAGAGCCTGTCTTCTTTCAGCTCAGTGGGTCAGTGTCAGCCCACAGGCCCCCCAGTGGTCCAGTGGGAATAAAGACTGCTCTGTCCCAGCAGTGGACGGGGTTGAACCTAGGCATATTGGCTGGCTCCTTTAAGACCAGCCTTTGATACAGTGTCAGGAAAATTGTGGTTTCAAGTTCAAACTGTGGTTTTGAGAGATTCTAGCTTAAAAGGAAAAGGGCAAGGAGGCATCTCTGCTTTGGGGGTCTTCTGGAGTAGGTCTCCTTCCCTGGAGGCGTTCCTGGTGTTTCATTACTGCTCTCTTTCGCTTACTCCTGGGATTTCTGAGGGTAGGGGATAAGGGTCTTAAGGGAAAAGTAATCAGCGTCTCTCAAAAACCACGGTTTGAACTTGAAACTCAACACTGTGATTTGAATTCTTCAAGTCATGGTTTGAATTGAAAAGACCTGCCCCCAGCCAGAGACCAGCTTTAATGAGGCAGGCAAGCAACGGTCTCCAGATTATGATTATTTTAAAAGTTTAATCCTAGATGAGAAGATTGACCATAAGGTGCCAAGGTCAGAAAGACAGAATGTGGTGGGATGATTATTCTGGTGCTTTTCAGTGGTCTGACCTGCAGCCGTGGAGACCTGCTACATGGAGTAGAAGGTTATTACTTATCAGTGGACTTATCGTCTGGACTTTGGAAGCAGGGGCGTCCTTGCAGGTTTTTGTTTCCTACAGTCTTGGGTATATTCAGGGTTGAATTCTAGCAAGCCTTTGGAAACTGACGTTCTGCTGCCACACTCCCACGTCTTCTCTTGAAAACCATTAATCACCTCTCCAGGGGTGAAAGGTTGCCTGTGGAGCTCTGCTACAGCCAGCTGGAGTGGCTCCTTTCCATGTAGGCGCTGACGAGCTTGCCTCACTCCAGGCCTCTGCACGAAGGGACCTTTGGGAGAATAATAGAAACACTGACTCATCCCATGACCGTTTGGAAGGGTCACAAGCCAGCGGCCTTCTTTCTGCAGCCAGCAACAACTCGGATCCTCCGCCTTTGGTGGAGGGTCCCTTTTGTTACTGAGGAGCCACAAGCCACAGAAGTGAGGAGGAAGCATTGAGGGACTGTACAAGGGATGTGCCCAAACTAGTCCTTGACTAGGAACAGCTTGATGCTAGAGACTGAGGGTCCAAACTTCGAAAAGCCTCGGGGTCAGACACACGAAAAGATAAGAAAAAGAAAATAGCAAAAGCCAAGCTAAAGAAGCAGACTCTCACTGTGAGGAGCAAGGTGAATGCCCTAAGGTCAGAGAAGAAGGGGAAAGGGAAGAAAGGCCAGCGGCTGTTGAGCAAGCTGCTGCTTTCGAAATTCACCGGTAGGAATTTACTGCATCTTAAATACTAGCCTGCTCCTGAGGGTGGATGAGCATTCTCTTTGAGCACACAGTGGCATCTCAGCTATGCCAGCTGCTCACTGCACAATATGGAGCCAGCTTGCCAGAGTGACAGGGGTGAGGTGGAGGGGTGGGGCTGCACAAAGGGGTAGAGTCAGGTGTGCTGGAGTATGGGAGAAGATGGCACGAGGCGTGGCAGGTGTGCAAAAGGAAACCTCTGTGTAAATGTGTTGACAATTTGTGGGTGGTGTCCAGTGCCCAGAAGAAGAGTGCCTGCTTGACATCGAGTGGTGGTCCAGGTAAAAACCGTAAGGCCAAGGGTGCCATAGATTTTGCAGGCCACGAGAAGGAAGGACTTTATGTTTATCCCTATTTTTGAATAATCCAAGGCAAGATTTCCGACCATGTGGACATTGAAGCACTTTATAAGCAACAGTGAGGGAGAGGGAGAAAGTGCACCTTCGGACGTTTGAGGCAAAAAGGAAAGATGTCCTGGGAGTCTGAGGGTCCTTAGGACTCAAAATGGCCATAAATATGGAAGTTGCATTCGTCTTATGACACGGAATATCTTGGTAACCTGCTTGCTGAGAGTCTGTCGCTTAGCTTAGAAGATGGATCAAAACTAACAACGTGAGATAACAGGGCTAAATTTGAACATCTGCAAAAACTCAGCCACATGGGTTCAAACTGAGCTTAGCAGCGTGTGTTTTAATAAACAACAACATAAAGACATGATAACAGAAAACACCTCAGGTTTTCCTTTACTGTGAACTCCGTGTTATGAGCTAACAGCATCAAGGGGTTGCCAAAAAAGCAAAGTAATATTAGGCTGTGTTAATGAAAGTATGATGTCTGGAAGGAAGGTGGCAAGAGGCCAGGCCACTCTTGGCATACCATGTTCGTTCGTGGCCACCAGTGTTAAGGACCTCAGTGACAGGCTGGGTAGCCAGTGGGAGGGCAGCTGTAGAGGCAGACCAAGGCAACGAACCGGTTATTTAGCTAGGAGGTAAACACTTCCTAAAATGTAGTTGCTGGAAACTGGATGGCTGCCTTTTGACAGGTAGAGAGAGTCCCTTATCCCAGGAGGGTAGAATTTGGTCATCCTTTCAGCTTCCTCCCAGCTGGATGATCCAATTTCCACCCACCACCTGCTCACCACTCCCCTGCCTAACAGTCTCAGACTGGCCTGGGGCAGCTGCCGAAGGGGGCAAAGAGGAGCCTCTGCGTTCAAGACCGGCGGGTGCCCCCTGGACAGGGAGCAGGTGACCCGCACACCCAGGGTTAGGGTGCAGACCTGCTGGTAGGCTGGGGGCCGGCCTAGAAGTGCCCAGCAGAGAAACGTCTCAGCGTCCCACCTTCTCGTGACAAAACAGGCGTCTCGGGCTCCACCGAGACCAGCAATGCCCGGGGCGCGCAGCCTCCAGCGCCAGCCTGCTTCCCCGAGTCTCTCTCCTCCCCGGGCCTCAGTCTGACGCCCACAGCCCTTCGCAGGAAGCCGACTCCCAAACTCCGGCAGGGGGTGTGGGCCGAGGGCGAAACCCCGCCCCTAGGGGTCCCTGATCTTTGCCCCCGCCCAGGGCTCCGCGCCTCCCCAAGAGGCCATCTGCGCGCGGGCGGCGCTGCCTTTTGTGTGTTGGCTCTGAGGTGCCAGAGACCCCCACTCGCCGTCCGCCGCGTCCCCTCGCGGCCCCCGGCCCCTCCTCTCCGCGTCCCCAGGCCCCCTGCTCGGCTCCGCGTGCCAGCTCGGGGCTCGCTGGTTCGCTCCCCGCGGCGCCAGGAGGAGGGGCGAGGGGCCGCAGCCCCCTCCCCCGCGCGCGGCGCGGGAGCCCAGCTGAGCCTGGGGGGACCCGCCGCCGCCGGTCATGTGGGCCGGACTGCTCCTCCGGGCCGCCTGCGTCGCGCTCCTGCTGCCGGGGGCCCTGGCCCGAGGCTACACCGGGAGGAAGGCGCCCGGGCACTTCGCGGCCGAGAGGTAAGCGCCCCGCGCCCCTCCCCTGCCCTGCCGCGGGAGCGCTACCGGCGTGGAGGGAGCGGGGAGGCGCGGAGGGGCGCCCCGGAGCCGCCGGCAGCCGTGGGTCGGGGCTCCGCTCTAGGGCGCTGTCCGCGCGCGGTGCAGCCCAGGGGATCCGGACAAAGAGACAGCAGCTTGTGCTCTGGGAGGGTGTCCGTTCTGTGCCCCTGGCCGGGGCTGTCCTGATTGGGACCTGGCGGGGCCAGAGATCCAGACGCTGGGTGAGCCCATCCGAGACTGCCCTGGAGCGCGGACCCCTGGCGAGGGAAGCCCGGGACGTGCCTCCTGGTCTCCGGACCAGCTGGCTTTCGTTCGCGAACGTGCCGGTGGATCTGCCTTGGCAGTGCCTGGCCTCCCCCGCCGCACGGGCTGGAGCTGGGGGCTTTCCCGGTGTCCAGGCTCTGCGCATGCCATGGACCTTGGAACCGCTGGAGTCTCTCTGGGTTGTTTCGGTTTCTTCCGCCTGTGTGTGCACGCGGGCGGGGGTGGGGTGTTTGCCCCTTTGCTCTCTCCGGATTGATGCCGCCCTCCCCTCGTGTCTCCTCCCGGCCGAGGCCGGGCCGCCGCGGGCCGAGCGCATGTGTGCGTGATGCTCCGAGCGAGGGAACACGGTGTCAGCGGGCGGCCTGGCCCGCGGCCACGGCCTCCGGTGGGGGTGCGCAAGGGGGCGGCCCCGCCAGGCTCGCAGCTCGCACGTGTGTTCCGCAGCCCACCACCAGTTCCTGCTCAGATCAGGCCGGCTCCGTGGCGTTTCAGAGCTTTCCCGCCACCTGTCTCCGGGTCACCGCCTGTCCTAGGAGGCTCCTTGGGGCGCTCTGGCGGGCGCTTGGCCCCTGCCGTCCTGAGGGTGGGCTCCACCAGCTTCTCGGGCATCCTTCCATCTGCCGCTTTGGTTGCACCCCCACCCCTTTCAGAGCCCCCGTCTGAGGAGCTGGAGGTGTCACCTCCTCCTCCCCAGGCTGCTGCCATAGTCGCTCCAGCAAGGGCAGCGGGGAGACATCAGTGCCAGCCCCCCCTCCAGGGCCCCCTCTTCCTCCGTGATGACTTCAGAGAGGGAAAAGCCTCTTGGAGGCTCCTGGGAGTTTTCTGCAGACGTTTCTGTGCTGCTATGGGCCCTGTTTCCCTTTCCAGAATACTTGTCACATTTGACACAGATTTTTCTCCCCAAGAGCGGGGTGCCTCTGGCTTTTCCATCCATGTCCCCAGTGCCTGCTGCGTGCCCGGCAGATTGTGTGTGCTCTGTAGATGGCCCAGCTGGCAGAATATTCCCATCAGCCCCGCCACACGGGCAGAGCACAGTCGGGCAGGGTTTTCTTGTCCCTATTCTGTTGCCGAGATTCCCGGTGCCACTCAGGCTGGACTTCATCACCCTCTGCCCAGCCCATCCCAGAACTAGTTCCCGTCATTGGCTCTGTCTCCCGCCGGGCCTGTGCAGGGGCTGTTCCCTCTGCCTGGAGCACCCTCTCCCCTCCTCCATTCCCACCGGCCGCTGCTATTCCTCTCTCCTGCCCCAGCCTAGTGCTGTCCATCCAGGAGACCACCTCTAACCCTCTCGGGGGCTCCATAGCCTGTTTTGTTGTGGCACTTGTCACACTACCTTGTTATCACCTTGTCTGCCCAACGTCCCTTGAAGGTGGGGACAGTGTCTTGTTCATGGCTGTACTGCTGTGCCTCGCCCAGCATGGGGCACACTGGGTCCCCTTCACTCCTCTGGGCAGCTCGCTGGTACCCTCACCTGCTCCCCAGAGATGTCACCGGGGGAGGGACATCTCTCCAGCCCCTCTGGAGCTGTCCTTCCTCTTCCTGTCTTCTACTGGCTTCCCTTCTCAACCTTTCCCTCAACAGCCATTTATGGAGCACCTACTGTGTGCTGGCCACTGCTCTGGGTGCTGAGATGAACAAAAGAGGAAGCCCTTGTCCTCAGGGAATGGTAGGGGGGACAGACAATGAACAGATTGACAAATTAATAAGTAATTTAATGTCCCAGGAAGTGAGTGTTATGAAGAAGAATAAAGTAAGGGTGAAGAGAAGGGCTTCTCTGAGACAGTGACATGAGCAGAAAGATCGGGGTGAAAGGAGGGAGTGAGCTGAGAAGAGGAACCTTCCTGATAAAGGGAACTGCAAGTGCAAAGGCCCTGAGGCAGCCAGCTCCGGGATCTGCATCCATTGCAGTCTCTAAGGACCCTCTCTCCTGGCTGCTCTTTGCTGTGTGTTCATGTGGCATATATCTGTGGGAGGCTGGTGTCTGTTCTCTCACGCCTTTGTCCTGCCTCCAGAAGAAACTGTCTGGGTCATTTTTCTTTTGAAACTTCCCACTGTCCCTCTGGGGCTGGGGTGGTGGTGGGTGTCTTGAGAACTGTTTGTTGACGGCTGACTGGAGGCTTTCACTGCCCTGTAGACCAATCCCTCCCCTGATACAGAACATGGAAAGTGCTCTCTCCTCTTTTGCAGACGCCGGCTGGGCCCCCACGTCTGCCTCTCGGGGTTCGGGAGTGGCTGCTGCCCTGGCTGGGCGCCCTCCATGGGCAGTGGGCACTGCACCCTTCGTAAGTGCCCGTCCCTGTGCCCCAAACATCCTCCACAGCAGGGCGCTCATTCCTTGGGCTGGCCTGAGGGGCAGATGGGGCGCCCCAGCCCCCACTCTCTCACCTGCATTTCTCCTCTCAGCCCTCTGCTCCTTTGGCTGTGGGAGTGGCATCTGCATCGCTCCCAACGTCTGCTCCTGCCAGGATGGAGAGCAAGGGGCCACCTGCCCAGGTAGCTGGGGGCGGGCAATGGCTGATGGGAAGAACTCTGTTAACCCTGGGATTCTGTGTCAGGCACTGGGCCCTTGAGATGTAGCCTATCGTATCATCTTCAAACAACTCGATTAGGTAGGCATTCTCATGCCTAGTTTATAGATGAGGAAACTGAGGCACAGAGATTAGTGGCTGCCCCGGGGTTACCTGGCTAGGAAGTGGCAGAGCTGGATTTAACTCAAGCCTGTTTGCCTCCAGAGCTACCTTCCCAAGAATTTCGGAGGCAGCCCCGGGAGGCAAGGGTGGCTGGGACTTTTCATGGCTCATGCTCACACGCGCGGTGTCTGTTTTAGAAGCCCATGGACCCTGCGGGGAGTATGGCTGTGACCTTACCTGTAACCACGGCGGCTGTCAGGAGGTGGCCCGAGTGTGCCCGGTGGGCTTCTTGATGACAGAGACAGCTGTCGGCATCAGGTGTACCGGTGAGAGACCTGGGAGAAGTGGGGGAGGGGGCGGGTGGGAATTCTGCGTCCTCCCTGTCCTGCCAGGATGATCTCCAGAGAGATGGGGGGCGAAGCTGAGCCTGGACCGGCTCTGAAGTTTGAGAGTGGGCCTGCAAAGCAAAGAAATAGTCCCTTCTGCTCTGTTGCAAATATTTACTGAGTACCTCTCCTGGCCAGGAACCGAGCTAGGGGCTGGAGTTACGAGGGCAGTTGGTCCCTCCCCACCGTCATGTTGCTTCTAATATGGGGTAGGGAGACGAGTAAGGACAATGACAGTCTCATATAATGGGACTGCAACTGGTGAAGTGCAAGGTGCCGGGGCCCACTGAGGGACAGGTGACCGGGACTGGAGGTGGCATTGACCACAGAAGCCGCCCTTGGGAAAGTGACATTTGAAAGATGCCAGGAGGGTGACACTCAATACTCATTTTATAAACGTATTATTTGCTCGTGATTTGAAAAAGTTCTGACGCGCAAAGTCTGTCACCTTCCCCAGGGGCAACCACTGTGACCAATTTCTTGCATATCTGTCCAGAGAGGTGAAAGCTTTTTGCTGAGGTTTGACTTTGTAAAAATAATATTTCTTCCTCTGAATATAAAAGTAAAAAAATAACTTATTTTGGAACATTTGGAAAGTAAAAGAAAAGTGGAAATAAACATGGTCCAGAAGTTCCTACCCGGAGATATTTGTTACTAAAATGAAGTTATTTTTCTGCCCTTTTCTCTGGGTGTGTCTGTGTTTGCGAGTGAGTGTACCTGTGTGTATGTGTGTGTTAGGCAGCCGGATCTGTGTGTTTTCTAAAACTGGGATCATACTTTATAGTTTTTTTTCATTATTTTTCTCACTAAACTTTATATTGTGAGCACAAAAGAGTCTTTACTATGTAATTTTTAACAGCTGCGTTCATGGCCACTGTAATTTAAGTACCTAGCTCTCTGCTAGCCCTCATTTAGCTTGTCTGCAATGTTTCGCTACTATAAATAATGCTTCAAAAAAGACACTTCGTGTCGGCCTCTCTGATTATTCCCAGAAGGAGAACTGTTGGGTCCGGGGTCTCACTAAAGGAGTTTTGGTGCTTGGGGCTCATGGCACCGTCCCCTTCAGGAAATTGAAGTAATTTGTCCTCCCCTGATTCTTATCTTTGCTGGGGAGCCCTTTCCACACACACGTCTCCTTGCAGAGGCAAATGGGACCAAGGAAAAGCCAGGGAACAATGTCAAAGCAAGGGCAGGGCAGGGGGCACTGGCCACTGCCTCGAGGGATCCCAGTGGGATGGGGTTGGTCAGGGTGGGCTTCTCAGAGGCGGTGGGTGTCATACTGAAGGGTCTGCCCATGGGAAGTGCGGGTAAGGAGAAGGGAGTCATCCAGTGGGCATGGGGGCCGGGGGAGGGGAGACTGGAGTGGGCAGAGCTGATCCTGTAGGTCCTCAAGAGCCGCCATGGTTCTTATTTGAGGAAGGGATGCCATGAAGTAGGAGTGGGGAGTTCTGTCTCCGAGCTCCCCTCACCCCTCAGGCCTGAATCTTCCTAAAGCACCACTGGGATCCAGTCACTGCACCCCGGGCGGAAGGACTCCATTGCACCCACAGCCAAGGCTTAACCTACCTCTCCAGCCCCCACCCCCACTGCCCCGACAGGAACCCGAGCTTCAGTCACTCTGGGCCCAGGGCATTCTCTGTGCTTTCCAGAAGCCCCTCAGACTCTCTCCACTTGATGGCCCCCTCCTCCTGATGCCTCCTGCTCCCCTCAGCCCCTCTGTCCTCCAGCGCACACCTGCTGTGGCCGGGCGTTCCCCAGTGGGGCAGATATCACCCGGCCAAGTGCTGGCCTCTCGTGGGTGTGGGTCGTGGCTGCCACGTTATCAGACTGTAACCATCTGGAGAGTGAGCGCCATGTCTTAGTCACATTTGTGTCCTCAGCGGCCCCCTCCAGGTCTGCTGCACACGGGCAGTGCTCAATAAACATTTAAGGGGCTTTCATCAGTCTTCCTGCCCACTCCCCTCTGCCCTTTTGGGGTTGTTCCGTCGGTGGGGCCGTTGGATGGGGGTCTGTCTCAGCATTCTCTCTGTCTTCTGGTCTGCGTGGGTCAAAAAGGAGGGGGCTGGCCCCTGCACCTCTCCTTTCTGGGGTTCCCTTATACGTGGATGACTCTCCTGGTGCCTGCTCTTTCTTCCTGGGGTGGGGCCGAAGGAAGGCCCGGTGTGGGCACGGGGGCTTTGGGGGGTAGAGTTTCCCCCTGCACCCCAACATGTTCAGAGTGGGCTGTGCATGGATGTTTTCTTTCTCCCCAGACATCGACGAATGTTTAAGCTCCTCTTGTGAGGGCCACTGCGTGAACACAGAAGGCGGGTTTGTGTGTGAGTGTGGGCCAGGTATGCAGCTGTCAGCCGATCGCCACAGCTGCCAAGGTGAGCAGCTCAGAGAGGGTAAGGACGATGCTGGGACCACTGCTGCTGGGCTCTGAAGTGGAATGCGCAGCCCTGCCAGATCCAAAATGTGCTCTCCATATATTATCGCATCCCTATAGTCCTCTGAAGGAGACACTGTTATCATCTCTGTTTGAAGGATGGGGAAACCGAGGCTTGTCCATGGCGGTTCCATCTGTATGAGCTGGAGTCAGCTTGAATCCCGGCGTGTCTGACTCTAGGGTCCTTGCTCTATGCCACGAATAGCTTGCTCTAGAAGCTGCTGCTGCCATTCTTGCAGGGTGGGGGGGATGGGGATGAAGGAGAGGCCTAGGCTCCGTGGCTGAGTGGTTAAGTTCACTCCCTCCATTTTGGCGGCCCGGGGTTTGCAGGTTCGGATCCCGGGTGTGGAACTAGCACCACTCTCAAGCCCTGCTGTGGCGGCATTCCACATAAAGCAGAGGAAGACTGGCACAGATGTTAGCTCAGGGCCACTCTTCTTTGAGCAAAAAGAGGAGGATTGGCGACGGATATTAGCTCAGGTCCAATCTTCCTCATTAAAAAAAAAAAAAAAAAAGAAAAGAGGGGACTTGGGAGAGCTAGGGCAGGGCGGATCAGACTAGCTGGAGGGACGAGGCCACAGAAAAGAGGGAGGGCTGAGAGGGAGGGGCTGTGAGCAGGTCTGGGGGTGGGGTGGAGTGTGGGAGAGGTACGCTGTGCTGGGGTCATTCATTCACACATTCATTTGTTCAGCTGCCCAGCGCTGGGCCAGGCTCTGGAGACACAGGCTGAGTTAGCAAACATGTGGCCCTCCAGCTCCCCAGCCTGGTGGCAAGGGAACGAACAGCGAGGTTGGGCCGAGGGATGAAGGCATTGGGAACCCAGGGAAGAGAAGAAATCTTTGTTCCGAAGTGTGCCCGATGAGAGAGACCTTTCAAAATAATTGCTCATTCTGTAAAGATGACTTATGTTTACAGAAGTTATGTAAGGAAGCATTCTCTCTTTCACAAGGCAGCTAAGACAGAAGCTCCCCTTGATACTGTGGTATTATTTTTTTATGTGTTTGAAACGTTCATAAATTATTTTAAAAGTTCTAAATGTCACGGCACTAGCTCCGGGCCCTCTTTCCCACCGCCAGCCTCTGTTCTCTTTAGAGAATAAGCGTGGTGTCTTAGTTTCCTCGGGCGGCTATAACAAAATACTGTGGACCGGGTGGCTTCGACAACAACTGTTTATTCTCACGGTTCTGGAGGCTGGGAAGACCGAGATGAAGGTGCTGGCCCATTTGGTCACTGGGGAGGGCTCTCTTCCCGGCTTGCAGATGGCCACCTTCTCACTGTGTCCTCACAGGGCGGAGAGATAGAGCCAGCTCTTCTTATAGGGGCCAATTCCATCAGGAGGGCCCCGCCCTCATAACCTCATCTAAACCTAATTACCTCCCAAAGGCCCCACCTCCAAATGGCATCACAGTGGGGGTTAGGACTTGAACATAGGAACTTGGGGGGGACACAGTGCATCCACAGCACTTGGTTATCGATCTGATGTGTGCGCTGCCTGCCTCTCCCCAGTGTGTGTCCATACGCACATATGCACGTACAGAGATATGATAATCAGAGACGAGCCCTCGATGAACTCCTGTGTTCTGGGTACCATCCTGAGCACTTTACATGCATGTTCTCATTTCATCCTCAAAATTATCCTATGAAGTTGGTACTGTTTATTTTTGTGTTTCTGTTAGGAACACTGAGGCTTAAAGAAATTAAATTATTTGCTCAAGATCAGGTTGGACCTGGGCTTTGAAGCCAGTCACTCCTCTGCTTGCCTTTTTTCCCCTCAACAAGCTGTTTTGAAGATCTCTCCATATCAGGGCGTTTTAAACAGACCTGCCTTGTTCTTTTTAACTACTGCCTGGTACTTTGCTGTGTAAACACCCCATATTTTACTAACTTACTAAGAGTTTATGAACTCTTCTCTTATTAGTGAACATGTAGATTATTTCCAGATTTTCACAATTTCAAACAACACCATGGGGAGGCTTTGACAGAGGAGGTGCTATAGAAGATGAGTTTTGAGGTAGGAGTAGGAGTTTTCCAGCCAGACAAGACAGAAAGGCATTTTAGGCAGACAAGAGAACATAGGGAAAGGAGGAGGCCCACCAGAGTGTGGTGCCTTTGGAAGATGGCAAGAATTTAAGACAGAGCAAAGGCGAGGGGCAGGGAAGGGGGTGGGAAAGGCAGCCCGGGGCTCATGTGCTCTGGTGCAGCATTGGTGCTTGTGGGAATCACGGAAAGCTTTTAGGCAGAGTGGGCTGATCACAGGTGCCCTTTGGTCCGAACATCCTGGAGGTTGTGTAGAGGATGGCTCGGAAGGAACGCAGGGACGGAGAGGCAGGGAGGCACATGAGTTCGTGGTTATTCTCCAACTAGAGACAAAAGTGGCCCCGGGCTAGGGTATATAGCAGTGAGGGTGGAGAGAAGTGGGCTGGTCCAGAGAGGGGTTAAGATGTTCCCCCACAGCCCTGAGTGGGGTAGGAGATGGTGATGAGAGAGGAAGAGGGACCACATTTCTCCAAAACTCTGTGTGGAAGTCAGCTCCAGCCTTGTCCTGTTCCCTTCCAGACACTGATGAATGCCTGGGGACTCCCTGCCAGCAGAGATGTAAAAACAGCATCGGCAGCTACAGGTGTTCCTGTCGAACTGGCTTCCATCTCCATGGCAACCGGCACTCCTGTGTAGGTAAGGTCCGGAGGACCCTGTTGTCTTCACACTTAGGCTGCCAATCAGGAAGATGGACAGGGTGAGCCCAGGGTCAGGAAGAGGTCAGCGGTGTGGACCTCCTGGTCCCCTGGAGCCTGCTAATGCTTGAGCCCTTGCTCAGGGCCTGCCTTTCCCTGGGATTGGCGTGGCTGCTCATGGAAGACCCTCTTGGACTTTTCCAGGCCACATGCCACTTTCATCCTGTTATGTTTCTCTTCCACCCCTCTCCCAGATACACCCCAAGGATTCCTCTCTGCTCACCCATTTTCTTGGCTGCCTTTGCTCCCCTTGGTAAATAAAGCACGTTATGTCTTGGTTCCTCTGGTTTAGAAGGAGACCCCTGTTTTCTCAGCCCATTAGCAGAAATTTCCAGAAAGGGACTGGCATGTTTGGCTTGAGCCTGGCTCATGGGTTGAAGGTGGGGTCCCATGGGCCTGAAAAAAGACCTTGTTCTAGTGGAGTTTGGTATTCGTCCTGAAGCCTACCTTGAGCAGTGCTGGGATGTTGGAGACTCTTTTCCAGTAGGGCCCCGTCACCTGACACTTGGGATGGTGGAAAGTTTGGAGATGAGATTCCCAGCCAGGCTCATCCCCACCAGCCAGCACTTAATCATTGCTGTGTACTGCTGGGGGATGAGTCACTGGGGCATCCATTAAATGCCTCCTGGATGTATGAACCTCTCCAGGGGGCTCGCATTAGATTTCAGCCCCACTCCCAGACATCTGAGTCACATCCCACACCCTGGGGCAGGGATGGACCCCGTAAGAACATGGCAGGGAGACTCCCCCAGCCTTTTGGGCTAAGGGATGGAGGAAGGGCCAAGTAGCCCCGACAAGGCAGCTGTCGGCAGCGAGGCTCTCCTGCAGATGTAAACGAATGTCGGAGGCCGCTGGAGAGGCGAGTCTGTCATCATTCCTGCCATAATACCGTGGGTAGCTTCCTGTGCACATGCCGACCTGGCTTCAGGCTCCGAGCTGACCGCGTGTCCTGTGAAGGTGAGCCTCCAGCCCCGCCTTCCTGGCTCCCGGCCCCGCCCTCTGGGTCCTGGGCTCCGCCCTCCCAGCGCCAGGCCCTGTCCCGGGTGCCAGACCCCGCCTCCAGGCCCGGCCCTCCCAGCACGGCCTTCTCCCACCCAGCGCCCAGCCCCGCCCTCCCGGGGGCCTTATCCCTGGTGCCAGGCCCCGCCTCTTGCCTCCAGGCCCCGCCCTCTCAGCCCTAGGCCCCGCCCTAAGCCCCAGGCTCCTCTCTTCCAGCAACGAACCCCGCCCTCCAAGCCTCAGCCCCCGCCCTCCAAGAGCCTAGGCCCGCCCCCCCAGCCCCAGGCCCCGCCCCCCAGCCCCAGGCCCCGCCCCCCCGGCGCCAGGCCCTCTTCCTTTTCCACCCACTCTTTTCAACTCATCTTATTTCCAACAGTTCACTTTTTTCCTCCCTTCCTCCTTCCGCTTCTTTATCCATTCTTCCTCCCCTTGCATTTCTCTGTTTCCTTAGCCCTTGTGTTGTCCCCCAAATGGAATAAGGGGAAAAAAAAATGATAGAGGAGCCTGTGACACAGGAGTCCCAGTAACCTGGGCTCCCAGGAACACTTTGGACAGTGTGGTGTCAGATCACTCTGCCCGACTTTAACAGCGTGCCTATAAACATACGTATAATGTCATATAAATACTGACAGTGCCTTTTCTAGTCCGTGGCGATGGCGAGTTTTCCCCGAGCTGTTCCTTCATCCAGAGCCTCAGCATCCCCTCCTGGGAAGCCACATCCGGGTGGGGGAGCAGGGGACCCACTCTCAACTTGTAACTTCGGCCTGCTCATGTGGGACTTTTCCACCAATCTTCTTCTGTGATCGTCCCCATAGCCCCAGCAGTTTAGGGTGGAACTGGTGGTTTTAGACCCGTTCTGTTGACGGAGAGACCGGCCCAGGGACATTCAGTGATTTGCCGTGGAGGAGCTGAGTCCAGGCCCCTCAGTCTCGCCTCCTGCCCCTGCTGCCTCCCTCAAGAGACCCCTGTGCTTCCGTTTCAGCTTTCCCGAAAGCCGTGCTGGCCCCATCCGCCATCCTGCAGCCCCTGCAGCACCCGCCGAAGATGCTATTGCTGCTTCCAGAGGCGGGCCGGCCTGCCCTCTCCCCAGGACACAGCCCTCCTTCCGGGGCTCCAGGGCCCCCAACGGGAGTCAGGACCACCCGCTTGCCCTCTCCCACCCCTGCACTACCCACATCCTCCCCTTCTGCCGCGACATGGCTGCTGTCCACCTCAGTGCCTAGTGCCTCCCAGCTGGGGACCCTCAGACCTCCCTCACAACTCCAGGAGAAAGCGGTGATGACCCCTTCCTTGCCCAGGGGCCCTGCGGCCACGCGGCTGGCACCAGGGCCCTCTGCCTGCTGGCACCTGGGAACCATGTATGAGTCAGGGAGCCGCTGGACAGACCCTGGGTGTTCCCAGTGCTGGTGCGAGGTGGGTGTGAGTGGTCCTCGGGGCTGCCCTGGTCTGGTGTCTGGGGCCTTGTGGTGGCTGGAACTCCTGCTTTTGCTTCCAGGATGGGGAGGTGACCTGTGAAAAGGTGACGTGTGAAGCTGCTTGTTCCCACCCAATTCCCTCCGGAGATGGAGGGTGCTGCGCATCATGTACAGGTGGGAGCTGGTCCACGGGAGGCTGGGTGTGCCCCACATGGTCCTGCCTCTTCTCTTCCCCAGCCGTTCTGCAGCTGAAAGGCTGTTCGCCAACTTCTGTGTACATCAGAATCACCTGAAGGGTAATCCCTGGGCCCCGCCCCCAGAGCCTCTGATTTAGCAGGTGTGGGGCAGAGCCCGGGAATTTGCATTTCTACCAAGTCCCCAGGGGATGCTGATGCCGCTGGTCCAGGGCCCACACTTTGAGAACCACTGGTCTGTGCTGTGATATCCCTCAAGGGGAACTTCTCATCTTTGGAGGATCCTTTTTGAGATTCGTTCGTTTATTAAAACCCTCAAGGAGTTTCTCCAAATCTGCTCTGCAGTCTCCTCCCCCCCCCCCCCCCCCCCCCCAGTTTGCCTTCTACCGCCCGAGGCGTAATGCTTTGTAAACTCTGCCCCCTTTCCAGTTCTCTCCCACCATCTGCTTACAGTTTTTCATTTGCTTCCCGTTGCTGTTAGATAAAGACCCCAAATCTTAACAAGTCCTTTCAACAGGGCTCCTCAAAACCATGCTGCGCGGGAATCGCTGGGGATTTCGTTAAAAATGCAGAGTCTCCTTCAGTAGATCTGGGGAGGGGCCGGAGCGTCTGCATTTCTTGAAGCTCTTGGTGATAAGGAGCCGAGGTTGCTGCCCTTTGAGCAGCAGTGAAAAAGTCTTCCTAAGGGTCAGACTGAAAATGCACTTATTGATTTTCTTAATGATGATTGTGACCTTTAATAGTGTCTCTCCTATGTACTGAGCCCTAAATATAAAGTGCTGGATACTTCACATCAGAGGTTGTGGCTCCTTCTAAGTCCCCTGCAGGGCACATGGTGGTATTTCCATTTTACGGTAAAGACAACTGAGGCCCAGAGAGGTTAAGTGACATGTCCAAGGCCACTTCGGTAACTGAAGGGGCAGGCCAGGTTCTGAACCCAGAGCTGTCTGATTGCTTTTCCTGCCGTATGGGAATAAAAACCCAGGCTCTCAATACAGTTCTGGGTTTATGAGACACGAATGGAACCATCCTGGGGCATCCTATGCAGGTGGCTCCTGCTAGTTCTCCAGGGGTCTTAGGACCACACGGTTCTGGGTACTTGGATCTGCCACTTCTGGGGCATCCTGGCCAGTGAGAGAAGGTTCCAGGTACATTCTGCCTGGAAAAGTCATGAGACCTCAAGCTTCCTCTCCTTTGAAGAGGTCTGATGCCTCCACTCCTGTTTGTCTTTCAAAGGCTGTTTTCACAGTGGCGTCATCCGAGCCGAAGGGGATGTGTTTTCACCTCCCAACCAGAACTGCACCGTCTGTGTCTGCCTGGTGAGTATCGCAGGATCCCTGAAGCCTCAGGGGTGTTTTCTTAACCTTTGGGGGTTTAGAGGAAGGGGAAAGACCCGATGTTAAAGGTGAGCCTATTGAACGGAGGGAGAGTTCTCAGGTTGTGGATTTTGGTCGGAACCTGTCGACTTTTAAAGCATGGGGGAAATGCGAACGCTACAGGTCTGTGGAGTTAGGGAAGCTTCTGCTGAGCAGAAGGGAGCCAACAGGCAGACAGGGTCCATCTGTCTAGGAAGGGGAGTGGATGAAACTCCCTTGGAAACTTCCCACTGGGGAGCCTGTTTTTCTCTCCAGGCAAAATATTTGCCAGCACAATAAAGGCATCCACATTTGGGAGGGAGAAGGCTCATTACCAGACTCAGCTTGTTAAGAATGTTTTGCTTTAGGCAGATTCAGTCCTCCAAGAATAGTTATTAAGCACCTACTATGTGCCAGACACTGCCAGATGCTGTCACAGGGATTCTATTATGAGCACCCGGTGTGTACCAGGCATGGGGCTTGGTGCTTTTCATCTCTTTCCTCCTCTGAGGTTCCTGGCAGCTATTCAGGGTTGGCTTTATGGTCCCTATTCTACTGGGAAAGACTGAGGCTGGGATTTGAGCTGAGGTCTGCCTGTATCCAAAGCCCGGGCTCTGTCCACCAGCGCTCTGTCCACTGCCACCCTCAGACCATCTTTAAAAGCAGCCCCTGGTCTGGCAGCGATGGTGGAAGCTGCAATGTAAGGCGGCTGGGGTGAGGGTGGGGGTACGTAGACAGCCACTGCCATCTTTTATTAAGCGCTTCCTGTGTGCCGCACATGTGCAGCGGCCAAGCCCTTTCTGGGATCATCTCGTTTCATGTGATCCTCAGCAACCCCCGACAGAGGTGCGGCTTGCAGCTCGGCTCACAGATAGCGAGACCGAGGCTGAGAGAGGTGATGTACTTTGCCCAAAGTCACACGACTCCTGAGTGGAGGAGCAGACGCTGGAACTCAGGTCTGGCTGGCTCCAAAGCCGGAGGCTTTTTGGTCTTAATTTCAAATTTTTAAAATTGTGTTTTAAATTTAATGCTTTGAATAGCCAATATAGTCACTTGGTTCAAAACGCAGAGGCTCAGGAAGGTGTCTGGTGGAGGAATGTCTGTTCTCTGCTGCTCGGCATCCTTCCACCATATGCCATGAAAGGGCGTGCTGTGGAAGGCGAGGCACGTTGGTCTTCACAAGGAAGGCAGCGTGTTCTGCTCTCCCGTCTGCCCTGCGAGTTGGAAAGGGGGTTGTTCTAAGCCACACCTTAATAAAGACCGGGAACAGCCCCTGCAGACTGTCCTGGTGACCACGGTGGCATTTAAAGGTCTTGGATGGCTTCCTTCGGGAGGCTGTCGTGTTGGACAGGAAACTTGAGGTGTGGCGGGCAATGGAATGAGCTGGCTCTTGATGGGCCTGAAGGGCCACGGAGCTGGGGCTTCTCCTTCCCCTCCCCCACCCTCCGCCATCTGTCCCTCCTCAGGCTGGGAATGTGTCCTGCATCTCCCCGGAGTGTCCTCCGGGCCCCTGTCAGACCTCCCCGAAGTCGGATTGCTGTACTTGTGTTCCAGGTAAGGACTCCTGGGGGGTGGGGTGGGGAGAATTTCGCCTTTTTCTGTGTGTGTGTGTGTGTGTGTGTGGGAGGGGTGTCTTTTGAGTGTGTTTTTTGGGGGCGAGGTGAGTGGAGGAGAGAGGGAGATTGATTTCTGCTTTAGAAACTCAGCTCAAGGGAAGCATTTCAAAAATGCCTGTTTTAATTGAGCACCTACTGTGCACACAGTGGTTCGGATGCTAGACTGGGCTCACAGCCTGGCTTGCCCCCTGCCCTGGGCGGCAACTTCAACGCAGTCAGGCAGGGGTTGGAGTCCACCCTTGGCAGTGCTCTGTCTGGGCAGACTGGGAGGGGGGTCTCCTCTTCCCCGCTAATGAGTCGGTCCTTTGTTGGAAATGTGGTTCTCTTTTCCCGCTATGACCTCATCACCATTACGAATAGTCCCTGCCGGCTCTGTGCCTGTGGTGTGGGGCGCTTGCCAGCCCTTGATCTCATTGGATCCGGATGACACAGCTCTGAGGGAGCTCTTTTCATAGCTCCATTTTATAGATGAGGAAACTGACGTTCAGAGGGGCCAAGTCCTGGCCCAAAGACACCCATCCAGTTAGTAAAGGAGCAGAGCTTGAACTCAAGTGTCCCTGGTTTCAAAGCTGGTGTTCTTTTTAAATATTCCTCTCTGAACTCTGAAATGTCATATGATTTTGAATTAAAACATTTTTGGAATAGGCAACACAGTTCCTAGGAAGTGGGAACTGTTACGACCCCATTGTACAGACTGAGGGTTAGAGAGCTTAAGTATCTTAAAGTCGCTTCTTTTTTTTAAAGATTTTATTTTTTCCTGTTTCTCCCTAAAGCCCCCCGGTACATAGTTGTGTATTCTTCGTTGTGGGTTCTTCTAGTTGTGGCATGTGGGACGCTGCCTCAGCGTGGTCTGATGAGCAGTGCCATGTCCGCGCCCAGGATTTGAACTAAGGAAACACTGGGCCGCCTGCAGCAGAGCGCGCGAACTTAACCACTCGGCCACGGGGCCAGCCCCTTAAAGTTGCTTCTTAATGAGCATGTAGCTGAGATTTGAACCCAGGGCAGTCTGACTACAGCTGGGTGGACCTGGCCAGGTTTTAGGCTGTTTTTTTTTCTTTTTACCTGTGGAGGATCTTCGGGTGAGAGGCTCTCACAGAATCCTCCCAGCCTCCAGGGGATGGCGTCATTCCCAGACCTTGTCTGAGGTGTTGGGGGCCGTCTTTTTTCCTTTCTTCTTTTCTCCTGCATTTAATTATTCGGGGCTTCCCCTGCCTTTTTTGTTAAGGATCTTATTTTCCGTGTGATTCATTCTCTGTCAGTTTTTAAGTAATAGCGTATTTTTGTTGGGGGTTCGGAGGGGGGAAGTGAGTAGGTTCTTGGGGGCGGGATGTGCCATGGAGGTTGTGGGAGGGTTAGCTTCCCGAGGGCCCCCCCACCCATTTGTTCCCCTTTTTCTTTAGCTTTCTCAGCCCAAAGACCTTGAGCTGCTCTCCCTTTCTCCTCCGCAGTGACATGCTACTTCCACGGCCGATGGTATGCGGACGGGGCCGTGTTCAGTGGGGTTGGTGACGAATGTACGACCTGTGTCTGCCAGGTAGGGGGCTGACTGAGTGGGTGATGGGGAGGGGGCAGGGCTCAGGATTTTCCCAGGATGCCTTGACCAGAAGAGGAGCTGCCATGCAGCAAAAGGGAGACTGAGGCAGCAAAGGAACTAAAGGGACCTGCCTTCACCACAGTCCCCTTGAAGTTCATCCTTCAGCAGTGCTATTTAGAGCACCTACTGTGTGCCTGGAACAATGCCAAGTGCCAGGGACACGGCTAAGCACAGGAAAGCCCAGTCCCCTCTGTCAGGGGGCCCAGAGTCTAAGTGGGCCATGAACAGGGGACCAGGGCTCCTAACCAGAAGCCTTCTTGGAGGGAGGAATGCTAAGTGGAGACCTGAAGGAAGACTCGGACTAATCAGGGGAGGAGCTGAGGCTGGTGTTCCTGGCAGAGGGCCCTGCAGAGGCAGAAGGCAGGGGTGGGAGAGAGCGCGGTGTGTTCTGAGGCCTGAAGGTGTCCATTCTGGCTGGAGCACAGAACTTGAGAGAGACTGGAGTCGAGGCAAGAGATGCTGCAGGCAGAGATCGCGTTTGGGTTACGTTCTGAGAAGCAGGGCCGGTGCGGGGGTGGGGGCATTCCTGTGGAAGTGATTTCCCGGCGTGCTTTCAGGAGAAAGCAGCGAGGGAAGCAGGACAGGCGAAGACGGGGTATGTGGCTGATTCCATGGGAGCTGGGGAGTGTGAGTTGCACAGCAGAGATGGGCGTGTCCAGAGGCCGGGGAGCTGTCCTTGCTCCCCAGCGAGTGGGGGTGAAGGAACCATCCAGGCACCTGGAGGATGCTGCCCCCGTCAGCCAGGGGCTACTTAGGGGAGGGCGTCTGTGGGGGCGACGGCCTCTTCCTCAGACTCAGTCATGGCGGGCTTTACCAGCCAGGCAGAGGGCTTAGGACCTGGCAGAGCCCTGGGAGAGTTTTAAGTGGTGGGTGATACGATCAGATTGGTGCATGAAAAAGTTCTCTGGCTGCAGAGTGAGAGCAGATAGGAGAGAGAGCAGGAAACTGTTGCAGAGGTCAGGGGAGGAGATGCTGGGGGCTGCAGCAAGGACAGGCCGGCATCCCCCTAGCCAAATAGCCAGCACATCCCCAGGACTCTCTCCCAGCTTCACCCCAGCCTCCAGGGAAGGACTCGCCCTTCCTCCCCCTGCTGCTGATTTCTTTGTCTCTTTTGGGAGGGTGATGGCGCCCTCCCTGGTGCATGCTCCTTGGCTCTCTTTCAGAGTGGGGAGGTGGAATGTTCCTTCACGCCGTGTCCGGAACTGGATTGCCCCCGCGAGGAGTGGTGGCTGGGCCCTGGACAGTGCTGCTTCACCTGCAGGGAGCCCGCGCCCATGACAGGTGAGGGCTGCCCCGCCCTGCAGCCCAGGGCTGCCCCCGACACAGGGCCTGGATGCCTGTGAGGAGCGAGGCTGGGCTTCACCCGCTGAGACTCGGTGTGCGTGCGTGTCTGCAAGTGTATTTGTGTGTGAGTGCTGTCTGTGTGTATGTCTGTTATATCTGTGTGAGTGTGCCTGCGTGTGAGTGGTTTCTGTGCATGTGAATGCATGTGTTTGTGGGTGTATATGTAAGTGTGTGTTTGTGTGAGGGTGCCCACATATACCAGGTGCTTGTTTGGCGGGAAAATCCACTAAACAAGGGAGCCAGGCTGGCAGCTGTGGGCATCCCCTGGGTCCAAGAAGGTCGGTGCATGTCTACCCCGGGAGCCATCTACACAGCCTGAGTGAGCAGAGGTGTCTGTCCTTGGTAGGGCGGCGCTGCAGGTCCTGCGGGCATTCAGGGCTCTCCTCGGCACTTTTGCCCACTTGGCCTTTCTCCCTCACTGTCCCCTGGCCAGGCTGCTCTCTTGACGACAACGGGGTCGAGTTTCCCATTGGACAGATCTGGTCTCCTGGTGATCCCTGTGAGTTATGCATCTGCCAGGTGAATGACAACCTGCGCGCCTTCAGCTGCTTTCCTGGCTGTCCCCCACCTCCCTGGGGCCCTCCGGGGCCAGCATCCCTGCCCCTCCAGGAGCTGGGCCATCTCAGGCCTGCCCTCAGTCTCCCTCCCATGCTATCAAGTTCCATTTTTACTGAATGGGTTGGGATCCAGTTTATTCTGTCTTGGTAGATTTTTCGGGACAACAGAGCTGGGCAGGCTCCCTTAAGAACTGTGCTTGTGCCGGGAGCGCTGGTATAAGGAGATGGAATTAGGAGTCCTATTAGCAGATTTTCCCCGGGCACGGATAACTGAGGGCACTGGGACAGCGGCGGTCTAGTCGTTCAGGCCTTTTCTGTGAAATTGCAGTGTTTCCTTCATTAACGTGAACCGTGCGACTTCACCTCGTCATAAATGGATAAGGAGAGGATGCGTGAATTTTAGAGTCAGATCGACAGAAATGCAAACACAGCTACTTGTCAAGAAACACGATTGTTTTAGCTCATTAAGTACACGTTGACTTTCCTTTCTACAGTCATGCATTGCATAACGGTGTTTTGGTCGACGACAGACCGCATATAGGACAGCGGTCCCATAAGATTAGTATCGTGTAGCCTGGATGTGGAGTAAGCTAGGCCATCTAGGTTTGTGTAAGTGCTGTAGGGGAGGAAGAAATTTTCCTCTCCCCTCTAGGTTCTTCTGGCCGGCCTAAGAATTAAATTGACATGAGACTGATTAACAGGAGAAAAACAAACAAGAGTTTAATAACATGTATACATGGGAGAAACCCAGGAAAACCGGGTAACTCGCCAAAGTGGCTGAAGCCGTCACCTTAAATACCATCCTCAGCTAAAGACAAAAGAAGATGTTGGGGGTGGGGAGGGTCGGGGGCTTCAAAGGGAAGAGAGGCAATTCACAGGTGGATGAAAAGGGGCAAACATTTGGAAAACAAGTGTTTGGCCACACAGAAACAGAAGAATAGATGGGAACCCAATAAATAGGCTTTTCTGGGTTCTTCCCTACCACCTAGTTCATATTATGCTAAGGTGATCGCTCACTTCCTGAGATAGGTTTTTTTAATCTGAATTCTTTTAGGCAGTTCAGAGGGAGGTAACAAGAAAAACTGTTGAGTCTTTTGTTTCTTAAAAAAATAATCGGCCTAAAATAATTCTCCAGATAAAGGGACGCATTTTGGGGTGGCAAATTTTGTTTCCCTTCAGTACACTCTGTGACGTTCACACAAGGACAAAATTGCCTAAGAATGCATTTCTCATGTTGCATCCCCGTCGTTGAGTGATGCATGGCTGTACTTTAAAAGAGCGTTTACTCTCTTAGAGCTTAGAGCTTTATTTCTCAACATGAGGTCCCTGCACCAGCAGTGTCGTCAGCGTCAGCCGGGAGCCTGGGATGTGCAGAATCTCAAGGCTGCCCAGACTCAGAATCTGCATTTTAATCCCCCGGTGACTCGTGCGCACATTAGCGTGGGAGCACAGCTCTCAAGTACTTTGATGTGCCTTAGACCTTGCAAAACTCAGAGCATTTCATTGGAATCAGAGTTGGGAGGAAAGTGCATTCGAGGCCTTTTTTTCTCCTTTATGACTCATCGAGGGCACTCGTATTACAAGAAAGTAACACAAAAGTTTCATAAACATTGATATTCTTAGGAAAAAAAAAAAGAAACTGTATATGGTGCTTTCGTCTGCTGAAATAGACACTTCCGGTGGAATAGTTTTCTATAAAAATAGGATTTTGTTGTACTCCATAAGTTTGGGGTGAGCCAGGGTTCCAGGGAAATGCTGAGAGAAGAATTTGGAGGGGGTGATGGTGCAGCCTTAGCTGCTGCTGGAGAGGACAGGAAGCCGAGGAGACCAAACCCAGCCCTGACCTTCCCTCTCCTTGGATATCGAAGCCTTTCTGGAAGGCTCACCCCCCACCCCCACCCCCTTTCCCGAGAAGCTAGTCCTTCTCCGGGGAGGTCTCCCTCCTCCCAGCTGCAGCGTGGCGCCCTTCAGGGGAAGCCTTGACCTGTTTGCAGCGTTGCCTTTCTAGTAGGGGCTGGGGGTGTGGAACGGGGTGGGGAGGCGGGGTCTGGGGTCACAGGTGGGGTTTGGGTGAAGGCCCTCCTTCCTCCAGGCAGATGGCTCAGTGAGCTGCAGGAGGACAGACTGCGTGGACTCCTGCCCTCACCCGATTCGGATCCCTGGACAGTGCTGCCCTGACTGTTCAGCAGGTAATTCCCTGTCCCGGGATGAGAGGGGGTGGTCCAACAAGCAGGGCTTCTCGGGGAGCCCCCGCATCCAGGCTCCTCTGGGGAAAGCACCACACATTCTTCACCTCAGGTCATCCTCACAACAACCCCAAGGGGCAACCCCATTTTACAGGTGAGAAAACTGAGGCTCAGAGATGTCCATTTGCCCAAGGCAGGCCCAGTCTGGGTGCTGGAAGCAGCTATGAAGATATGCAGAGCTCACAGCCTATGTGGGGGTGGGGGAAGGTAAAGGAACCATACTTGTGGTCAGAGAACAGGGAGACAGAATAAAAATGATACTTTATTTATTTTTTTGATGAGGAAGATCGGCCCTGAGCTAACATTTGTTGCCAATCTTCCTCTTTTTGCTTGAGGAAGACTGTCCCTGAGCTAACATCTGTGCCAGTCTTCCTCTATTTTGTATGTGGGACTCCACCACAGCATGGCTTGATGAGCAGTGTGTAGGTCCATGCCTGAATCCGAACCCACGAACCCTGGGCCACTGAAGCGGAGCGTGTGAACTTAACTGCTCTGCTACCAGGCCAGCCCCCTACACTTTATGTTTAATGGTAATTTTTGCCTTTTCCATGATTTCAAAAGTAATATTTTATTATAGAACATTTAGAAAATACAGAAATCAAAAAAAAAAATAAAAAGGGTCCCAGATCACTTTTAACCTCATAGTTTTGTCTTTCTAGTCCCTTTTTTTTCGGTGGGGAGGAAGGATGCGAAGTTCATTCTTTTTTTTTTTTTAAAGAAGATTGGCCCTGAGCTAACATCTGTTGCCCATCTTCCTCTTTTTTTTTCTCCCCAAAGCCCCAGTACATGGTTGTATAGCCTAGTTGTAGGTCATTCTAGTTTTTCTATGTGGGATGCCACCACAGCATGGCTTGATGAGTGGTGTGTAGGTCTGTGCCCAGGATCTGAACTGGCCAACCCCAGACTGCCAAAGCGGAGCACACAATCTTAACCACTCAGCCATGGGGCCAGCCTCTCTAGTCCCTTTTCGTTATATACCAGTATCTAAATCTGTATGTCTATGTCTATGTGTCTGTATCTGTACATCTGTATCTATAACAGATATCTATATCTAACATATAATACATATATATTTTTTTCTTATAAAATATTTCCCTACTCTCCCATTACCTGCTTCCATACTGGCCCGTATGTGATAAATGTCATCAAGGTGGCATGAGAAGCAGAGACGGGAGAGGTATGGGGGAAGGTTCTGGAAGGTCTGGGGTTTGGCTGAGCGGGGAGGAGCAGAGAGGATGGCCGTGGTGCCTGGCACCCGAGTAGTGTCTCCCAGTTCCTCTGGCCTGAGGCTGCTGTGGGGAGAACCCTGAAATGAAGACACTTTGATCCCCTTGCTGAATCCAGCATGGAAAAAGTCAGCACCCAATCCAGACGTGTGTTGTGTCTCTTCCCCAACCCTGGGGTGCCTGCCTGGGGAGCCAGTTAGCCTGACCTTTGCTACCCAGATAAGCTGTGGAGCTTCGCCTTGGCGGGAGCCTGGTCACTGGCCGGCGCTCACCTCGTGCTCTCTCTGCCAGGCTGCACCTACACAGGCAGAATCTTCTACAACAACCAGACTTTCCCGTCTGTGCTGGACCCGTGTCTGAGCTGCATCTGCCTGGTACGGACCACTCAGACCTGAACCCTGTCTGCGGAAACTCCCTAGGGACTGCCATCAGCTCCTGAACCCTGGAGGCAAAATCCAGAGGCCTCCAAGAGAAAGGTCACTTCTGGGTCATGGTGAAAGTCAGCTCTGTCCAGCCCCGCCCAGGGTGCATCTTTGCCCTGCCAGCAAAAATCCTCTGCTTCTGGGTGACCAGGGGCATCTTGGGGGCCGGCTCCTTACGGTGTACAGTGTGGCCCAGGGGTTCTTCCTGGGGGTGCAGGTGAAGGACGCAAGCCCAGGACTTGGTACTGGCATCTTTAATAAACTCACATTACCGAGTTCTCACTGTGCCGGTCCCTGCTTTCAGCCCCTCAGATGCATGAACTCCATCAGCACGAGAATCCTATCTTTGGGTACCACCATCATCTCCATCTGCTAGGTGGGAGCCGAGGCACAGGGAGATGACCATGTGGCTCTGAAGGGCACTCAATGGCTGTGTGACCTGTCTTTCCCGAGAGTCCCATTAGCCGCCCATAACGAAGGGGCCTTGTGCGTTTTCTGTGTCCTGCAGCTGGGCTCAGTGGCCTGCTCGCCCGTGGACTGTCCCGTCACCTGCACCTACCCTTTCCACCCTGATGGCGAGTGCTGCCCCGTGTGCCGAGGTGAGTGGGACCGGCTGCCCCACCTTCGAGGCCCCTGGGTGGGCCTTGGCGCTCACGCGCCCCTGTGTCCTCTGCCCCTGCAGACTGCAACTATGAGGGAAGGAAGGTGGTGAATGGGCAGGTGTTCACCCTGGACGATGAGCCCTGTACCCAGTGCACGTGCCAGGTGAGCTGGCTCTGGGACACCTGGAGCTGCGCGGCCAGAGGCTCCTTCTTGCCTCTCGTCCCTTTGCAAAACTCGGAGCCCCTTAGCCAACGGAAGCCCAGCTTCCTTCTGTGGTTCTTCAACTTTATCACCTGCTGGCATACCCGTGGATTTGCCGGTCCCCTCCCTCTTTGGGGTTTCCTTAAGGTGGCCCCGCTGTGTTTGGCTTCATGAGGCACTGCAGCCACTGTTCTGGGATGTTTCTGTGGGTCCCTTGCGGGGGCTGCTCTGGGCAGATGAGATGCCCTGGGCTTCCTCGTGTGTGTCCTTCTGCTTCCTCAGCTGGGAGAGGTGACCTGTGAGAGGATCCCCTGCCAGCCGGCCTGCTCCGACCCCTCCGTGCCCCCCGGGGACTGCTGCCCCTCTTGCTCGGGTAAGTGGGCGTCTGGGTCCTAGAGCTTCGCTACCGTCTTCTACCGCTTTGCTCTTCTCTCCAGAAACATAGAACTTGTAAAGGGCTGGATGTGAGAAACCCAGGCTCAGAGAGGGAACGTGCCTTGCTCACTGTCACACAGCCAGCCTTTGCTGAGCCCACACCCATGCCTGGGCTTGCTGACCCTCCTCAGTGCTCCTTATGCCACACCACGATGTGCCATCTGACAAGTGTGTTTACTGTTCCTTTTGCTTCCTCGTTACCTCCTTCCTTAATCTCTTTCTCTGCTTTCTTCCATTTTTAAGACTTAGAATTTAGGAACTGAGTCAGCTTTGCAGAAGAGTAATTGTTAGTATGTATCGAGTACTTTCATGTGTCAGGGAACGTGATATATCTATTTTTTTGCTCTTTTTTTTATTGAGGTATAATTGACATAGAACATGATATTAGTTTCAGGTGTACAACGTAATGACTCCAAATTTGTATCTTTCGAAATGATCACCACAATAAATCTAGTAGTTACAAAGTTATTTTTTCTTATGATGAGAATTTCCTCTACTCTCATCGTAACTTTCAAATATACAATACAGTATTAGTAACTGTAGTCACCACGCTGTACACGACATCTCCATGACTTATTTATTTTATAACTGGAAGTTTGTACCATCTGACCCTCTTCACTCATTTCCCCCCCACCCCTCCTCCGCCTCTGGCAACCACCACTCTCTTCTCTGTATCTGTGAACTGAGTTTTTTGTTTTTCGGATTCCGCATGTAAGTGAGATCATACGGTGTTGGTCTTTCTCTGTCTGATTTTCACTTAGCGCAATGCCTTCAAGTCCATCCATGTTGTTGCAGATGGCACAATTTTGTCTTTTTATGGCTGAGTAGCATTCTATTGTGTATATGTACCACATCTTCTTCATCCAGGTTAGGCTGTTTCCGTATCTTGGCTATTGACAATCATGCTGCAATGAACATGGGAATCCAGATGTCTTTTCGAGTTAGTGTTTTCATTTTCTCGGGATAAACATCCAGAAGTGCTGAATCATATGGTAGTTACAAAAAAATTTGTAAATTTTTGAGGAAGCTCCGTAGTGTTGGTCATAGTGACTGTACCAATTTGCATTCCTACCAACAGTGCACACGAGTTTTCCTTTTCTCCACATCCTCACCGACACTTGTTATCACTTGTCTTTTTGATGATAGCCGTTCTGACAGGTGTGAAGTGATATCTTATTGTGGTTTTGATTTTGCATTTCCCTGATGATTTGTGACATTAAGCACCTTCCTGTGTTCCTGTCATGCGTCTGTATGTCTTTACATGTCTTATTTCGTTCCCTTTTCACAGCAACTCTTTGAGATAGGTACTGTTATCATCCCCATTTTCCAGGTGAGGAAACTGAGGCACAGAGAGGTGAAGAGAGGTGTTCAAGGTCACACAGCTGATTGGCAGTAGAGCCAGGATTTGAACCCAGAGTCCATGCTTTTAGCTGTTATGCTGCACTGACTCCTGAAAATTATTCTCATCTGTTTGTCTTTCTCCATCATGTTTTTCCATGACCTTTTTGCAGAGGTATAAACAAGAAACAGACAACCTGTGGTCACACAGTTTCAAAGTATTGAAGTGGCCCACTGCTGGCCATTTAAAAAAGCTCCCAAATATTCTGGTTTTTTTACCCCCTGCCTTTTGGGTGATATTAAAGTGGTTTCTTTCTTTCTTTTTTTTTTCCTATCCATAATGGACCTACTGTGAAAAATCGTTGGTCAGACAACATTCTTTTCAAATTTTGTGACTTGTCTCCAGACCCTGTGGTCAGTAGGTGGAGTAAGTGAGTGGCTTAGTACCTCCTACAACGTGACGGCACTTTACCAGACGGGAGACCTGGAGAAAGAGGAAACTACAGTGATGCAGCTGGTTCCTCATATCCCCACCAACTCTACACTACATGTTTTCAATTCAATTTTTCCAGTTTAACATGTTCATAAAGTACCTTCACTGTGGCCGTTTAAGGTTTTTTAAACTTCCAGGAAGGCAGTGAATTTTTCCACTGATTTGTGGCCTGGCTTTCGTCTTGTGTCAAATATCTGTTTAACTCCCTTGACGTTTTGAAGAGGACGTTGTCTGTTGAGGGCAGCTCCTCAGATCTGTGGATGGATCACTGCTGTCAGGACTAGTGGGGCTGAAACATCCTGAGCCCGTGCGGACACTGTGTTGGGAACTGCTGAGAGCTTTGCAGGTCTACTCCACTTTAACCTCCACAGACTCCTCTGCAAGCTGAGAGACAGTATTCCCCCTGCTGTCTCGAGACTCATCATCGAGCTCAGGTGCCAGGCAGTGTCCAGAGCATTTTACCTGTATTACCGCATTTAAATGCTCCCTGGAATCTTCAAGTGTGCCTGCTGTTATCACCTCCATTTTGCAGATGGGGAAATGGAAGCTCAAAGAAGTTAGGTCTCGCTCTAGTTGGTGGTGGACTGAAGCCCAGGTTTCTCTAGTTCCTTACCTCACGCTCTTTCCCCCTGTGCTCTCCTGCCTCCAGATGGGGAAACTGAGGGCCCAAGAGGGGAATACAGAGCCTGGCTCCTTCTGGAACACATTGCCTCAGCTCTCTTCACCGTGCACCTCTTCCTAACGAGAGCTCCTTTTAAGGAGAAACCACTTTTTATTGAAATAGAGTATGAATTGTTTCCTTTGTATAATTTAAAAAAATATAACGCTTTCTTGAGGGATAATTCACATACCATATGATTTGCACACTCCAAGTATACAATTTGGTGGTTTTAGGTATATTCACAGAGTTGTACGACTGTCCTTTTGATGATTTTTAAGATGTAATCATTCCAGTTTCTTTGTGTTGACGACATCCGTCTCCTCCCTGGTCACACCTGTTCTTTTTTTTCCTTTCAGTTATTTCATTGAGGTTATAATGGTTTCTAGCATTGTGTAATATCAGGTGTACATCATTAGATATCAGTTTCTGTATAGACTGCATCGTGCTCACCACCAATACTCTAATTTTTATCCATCACCATAGAAGTGTGCCCCTTTAACCCTTTTGCCCATCTCCAACCCCTCTGGTAACCAATAATCTGTTGTCTTTATCCATGTGTTTATCTTCCACATGTGACTGAAATCATACGGTGTTTGTCTTTCTCTGCCTGGCTTATTTCACTTAACATAAAACCCTTAAGGTCTATCCATGTTGTTGCAAGTGGGACAATTTTCTCTTTTTTTTATGGCTGAAAAGTATTCTATTGTATATATATATATATATATATATACCCCACATCTTCTTTATCCAATCATCAGTCTATGGGTACTTGGGTTGCTTCCACATCTTGGCTATTGTGAATAATGCTGCAGTGAACATAGGGCATGAGTCTCTTTGTATTTTTTTTTTTTTTTTAAAGATTTTATTTTTCCTTTTTCTCCCCAAAGCGCGCCCGGTACATAGTTGTATATTTGTTTTAGTTGTGGGTCCTTCTAGCTGTGGCATATGGGATGCCGCCTCAGGGTGGCTTGATGAGCCATACCATGTCTGCGCCCAGGATCTGAACCAGCGAAACCCTGGGCCGCCGAAGTGAAGCATGTGAACTTAACCACTCGACCACGGGGCCGGCCCCTCTTTGAATTGTTGATTTCAAGTTCTTTGGATAAATACCCAGTAGTGGGATAGCTGGGTCATATGGTATTTCTCTTTTTAATTTTTTGAGAAATCTCTATAATGTTTTCCATAGTGGCTGCACCAGTTTGCATTCCCACCAGCACTGTATGAGGGTTCCTTTTTCTCCACACCCTCTCCAACATTTGTTATTTTTTGTCTTGGTAATTATCGCCATTCTAACAGGCGTCAGGTGATATCTCATTGTAGTTTTTATCTGCATTTCCCTAATAATTAGTGATGTTGAACATCTTTTCATGTGCCTATTGACCATCTGTATATCTTCTTTGGAAAAATACCTGTTCATATCTTCTGCCATTTTTTTTTTTTTTTTTTGCAGTAAAATGAGTGTTTCAAACTTTCTTAACAAAGTGTTGGTGAAAAAGATACTGGAGTAAGAGTTCGGTGCGGTGGAAAACCCACAAAAAATATTTACAAATTCATTGCTCTTCCCTATTTTTTTTTGTTATTATTTTTTTTTATTGAGTTATTGATAGGTTACAATCTTGTGAAATTTCAGTTGTACGTTAATGTTTGTCAGTCATGTTGTAGGTGCACCACTTCACCCTTTCTGCCCACCCCCCACCCTACCTTTTCCCTGGTATCCACTAAACTGTTCTTGGTCCATAGTTTTAAATTCCTCATATGAGTGGAGTCATACACAGATTATCTTTCTCTCGCTGGCTTATTTCACTTAACATAATTCTCTCAAGGTCCATCCATGTTATTGCAAATGGAATGATTTTGTTCTGTTTTGCAGCTGAGTAGTATTCCATTGTATATATGTACCACATCTTCTTTATCCATTTGTCTGTTGATGGGCACTTAGGTTGCTTCCACGTCTTGGCTATTGTAAACAGTGCTGCAATAAACATTGGGGTGCACAGGACTTTTGGGATTGCTGACTTCAGGCTCTTTGGATAAATACCCAGTAGTGGGATGGCTGGATCGTATGGTAGTTCTATTTTTAGGTTTTTGAGGAATCTCCATACTGTTTTCCATAGTGGCTGCACCAGTTTGCATTCCTACCAGCAGTGTATGAGGGTTCCTTTTTCTGCGCAACCTCTCCAACATTTGTTGCTATTAGTTTTACATATTTTTGTCATTCTAACGGGTGTAAGGTGATATCTTAGTGTAGTTTTGATTTGCATTTCCCTGATGATCAGCGATGATGAGCATCTTTTCATGTGTCTATTGGCCATCAGTATATCTTCTTTGGAGAAATGTCTGTTCATGTCTCCTCTTCTGCCAATTTTTTGATTGGATTGTTTGTTTTTTTTGTTGTTGAGTTGTGTGAGTTCTTTATATATTATGGAGATTAACCCCTTGTTGGATATATGATTTGCAAATATTTTTCCCCAGTTGTGGGTTGTCTTTTTGTTTTATTCCTGGTTTCCTTTGTCTTGCAGAAGCTCTTTAGTTTGATGAAGTCCCACTTGTTTACTTGCTTCTTTTTTCCTCTCACCTGAGTAGACATGGTATTCAAAAAGATCCTTCTAAGACCGATGTCAAAGAGTGTACTCCCTATATTTTCTTGAAGGAGCTTTGTGGTTTCACATCTTACCTTCAAGTCTTTAATCCATTTTGAGTTAATTTTTGTCTATGGTGCAAGATAATGGCCTAATTTCATTCTTTTGCATGTGGCTGTCCAGTTTTCCCAACTCCATTTATTGAAGAGACTTTCTTTTCTCCATTATATGTTCTTGGTTCCTTTGTCAAAGATTAGCTGTCTGTAGATGTGTAGTTTTGTTTCTGGGTTTTCAGTTCTGTTCCAATGACCTGTGTGTCTGTTTTTGTACCAGTACCATGCTCTTCTGATTACTATGGCTTTCTAGCATATTTTGAAGTCAGGGATTGTGGTGCCTCTAGCTTTGTTCTTTTTTCTCAGGATTGCTTTGGCTATTTGGGGTCTTTTGTTGCCCTATATGAATTTTAGGATTCTTTGTTCTATTTCCGTGAAGAATGTCATTGGGATTCTGATTGCGATTGCATTGAATCTGTAGATTGCTTTAGGTAATTTGGACATTTTAACTATGTTTATTCTTCCAATCCATGATCATGGACTATCTTTCCATTTCTTTCTGTCATCGTTGATTTCTTTCAATAATGTGTTATAGTTTTCATTGTATAGGTCTTTCACCTCCTTGGTTAAATTTATTCTTAGATATTTTAGTCTTTTTGTTGTGATTGTAAATGGGATTGTATCCTTGACTTCTCTTTCTGTTAGCTCGTTATTAGAGTGTAGAAATGCAGCTGATTTTTGTAAGTTGATATTATACCCTGCAACTTTGCTGTAGTTGTTGATTATTTCTAATAGTTTTCCAATGGATTCTTTAGGGTTTTCTATATATAAAATCATGTTGTCTGCTAACAGCAAGAGTTTCACTTCTTCATTGCCTATTTGGATTCCTTTTATTTCTTCTACTTGCCTCCTTGCTCTGGCCAAAACCTCCAGTACTATGTTGAATAGGAGTGGTGAGAGTGGGCACCCTTGTCTTGTTCCTGTTCTCAGAAGTATGGCTTTCAGTTTTTCCCCATTGAGTATGGTGTTGGCTGTGGGTTTTTCATATATGGCTTTTATTATGTTGTGGTAATTTCCTTTTATACCCATTTTATTGAGAGTTTTTATCATAAATGGATGTTGGATTTTATCAAATGCTTTCTCTGCATCTATTAAGATTATCATGTGGTTTTTATACCTCATTTTGTCAATGTGGTGTATCACATTGATTGATTTGTGGATCCCTGTGTCCCTGGTATAAATCCCACTTCATCATAGTATATGATCTTTTTAATGTATTGCTATATTCAGTTTGACAATATTTTGTTGAGGATTTTTCCATCTATTTTCATCAATGATATTGGCCTGTAATTTTCCTTCTTTGTGTTGTCCTTGTCTGGCTTTAGTATCAGGGTGATGTTGGCCTCATAGAATGTGTTAGGAAGTGTTCTGTCTTCCTCAATTTTTTGGAATAGTTTGAGAAGGATACGTAATAAATCTTCTTTGAATGTTTGGTAGAATTCTCCAGAGAAGCCGTCTGGTTCTGGGCTTTTATTTTTTGGGAGGTTTTTGATTACTGTTTCAATCTCTTTACTTGTGATTGATCTATTCAGATTCTCTATTTTTTCTTGATTCGGTTTTGAAGAGGTTGTATGAGTTGAAGAATTTATCCATTTCTTCTAGGTTGTCCAATTTGTTGGCATATAGTTTTTCATAGTATTCTCTTGTAATCTTTTGTATTTCTGTGTTATCCATTTTAATTTCTCCTCTTTCATTTCTAATTTTATTTATTTGAGCCTTCTCTCTTTTTTTCTTGGTGAGTCTGGTTAAGGGTTTGTCTATTTTGTTTATCTTCTCAGAGAACTAGCTCTTAGTTTCATTGATGCTTTCTACTGTTTTTTTGGTTTCTATTTCATTTATATCTGCTCTCATTATTATTATTTCCCTCCTTCTGCTGACTTTGGGCTTTTCCTGTTCTTCTTTTTCTAGTTCTGTCAGGTGTAGTTTAAGATTCTTTATTTGACATTTTTCTTTTTAGATCATGTGGACCTGTATTGCTATGAATTTCCCTCTTAGGACCCCTTTGGTGCCTCCCATATGAGTTGGTATGGTGTATTTTCATTTTTATTTGTCTCCAGATGTTTTTTGATTTCTCCTTTACTTTCTTCAATGATCCATTTGTTGTTCAGTAGCATGTTGTTTAGTCTCCAGATGTTTGTCACGTTCCTAGCTTTTTTCTTATAGTTCATCTCTCATTTCCTCATGTTATGGTCAGAAAAGATGCTTGATATGATTTCAGTCTTCCTAAATCTTTTGAGGCTTGACTTGTTTTGCAATATATGGTCTATCTTTGAGAATGTTCCATGTGCACTTGAGAAGAGTGTGTATTCTGATTTGGATGGACTGTTCTCTATATATCTATTAAGTCCATCTGATCTAGTTATTCATTTAATTTCATTATTTCGTTGTTGACTTTCTGTCTGGATATGTGTCTATTGATGTAAGTGGAGTGCTGTGGTCCCCTACTATTCTTGTGTTGCCATTAATATCTCCTTTTAGGTCAATTAATAGTTGCTTTATGTACTTTGCTGCTCCCGTGTTAGGTGCATATATATTTATAAATCTTATATCTTCTTGGTGGAGTGTCCCTTTTATTGTTATATACCGCCCCTCTTTGTCTCTCGTTATCTTTTCAATCTTGAAGTCTATTTTGTCTGATAGGCGTATGGCAACACCTGCTTTCTTTTGTTTGCCATTTGCTTGGAGTATCATCTTCCATCCCTTCACTCGGAGCCTGCGTTTGTCTTTAGAGCTGAGCTGTGTTTCCTGGATGCAGCGTATCGTTGCATCTTGGTGTTTTTTTTTTTTTTAATTTTTCTTTAAAGATTGGTACCTGTTGCCAAACAATTGTTGCCAATCTTCTTTTTCTTTTTACTTTTTCTCCTCAATTCCCCCTGGTACATAGTTGTATATTTTAGTTGTGGGTCCTTCTAGTTGTGGCATGTGGGATGCCACCTCAGCATGGCCTGATGAGCGGTGCCATGTCTGCGCCCAGGCTCTGAACCGGCAAAACCCTGGGCTGCCAAAGCGGAGTGTACAAACTTAACCACTCGGCCATGGGGCCAGCCCCTTGGGTCTTGTTTTTTAATCATCCAGCCACTCTATTTCTTTTGATTGGAGAATTCAATCCATTTACATTTAGAGTGATTATTGATATATGAGGGCTTAATGCTGCCATTTTGTCCCTTGTTTTCTGGTTGTTCTATATTTCCCTTGTTTCTCTTCCCATGTATTTCTGACTGCCACTTCAGTTTGGTGATTTTCTATGATGGTTTTCTCTTTATTTATCATTCGTGTCTCTTTTCTGATTTTTTGTTTAGTGGTTATCATGAGGTTTGTATAAAAGAGCTCATAGATGACATCGTCTGTTTTCTCATATCCTCTTATTTCCTTAATCTAAGCAGGTTCTATCCCTTTCCTCTTCCCCAACTAAGTTCTTTTTGTCACAACTTATTCCATTTTGTGTTGTCAGTTTGTGGTTAAAATGAAGTGATTATATTTATTTTTGATGCTTTCCTTCCCTTTATCTTTAACGTTGTAATTACGTCTTTGCTAACTTGTTCTGCTAGAGAGATGCAGTTTTCTGACTTTGTCTATTTATCTTCTTGCTCAAAGCTTTGTAAACCCTTTCTCTTTTTTCAGGTATGAGGGACTTCTTGATCATTTCTTGTAGGGGGGTGTCTTGTAGCAATGAACTCTCTCAGCTTTTGTTTGTCTGGGAAAGATTTTATTTCTCCATCATATCTGAAGAATGTTTTCGCTGGATAGAGTATTCTTGGCTGTAAGTTTTTGTCTTTCAACATTTTGAATATATCATTCCACTCTCTCCTAGCCTGGAAGGTTTCTGCTGACAAATCTGCTGAAAACCTGATGGGAGTTCCTTTGTAGATTATTTTCTTCTGCATTGCTGCCCTTAATATTTTCTCTTTGTCATTGGCTTTTGCCAGTTTTACTACTAGATGCTTTGGAGAAGATCTTTTTGCATTAATGTAATTAGGAGTTCTATGGCTTCATTTATTTGTAAGTCCAGTTCTTTCCCCAAGTTTGGGAAGTTCTCAGCTATTATTTCTTTGATGAGGCCCTCTGCCCCTTTCTCCCTCACTTTTCCCTCTGGAATACCTGTAATCTTTATGTTGCATTTCCTAATTGAGTCAGGTATTTCTCAAAGAATTTCTTCATTTTTTTTTTAAGCCTTAGTTCCCTCTCCACCTCCACCTGAAGCCTTTCTATATTTCCATCCTCTAAATTACGAATTCTGTCCTCCATAACGTCAGTTCTGTTTTTTAAAGCTTCTAGATGTTTTTTTATCTCATTCATTGTGTTCTTCATCTCCAGCATTTCCAGTCTTTTTTTCGGTTTCAATCTCTTTTGTGAAGAATTCCTTCTGCTCATTAATTTTATTCTTGAGTTCGTTGAACAGTCTTTCTGAGTTTTCTTGTAACTCATTGAGTTTCTTTATGGCAACAATTTTGAAGTCTCTGTCATTGAGATTGTAAATTTCTGTGAGTTCAGTGTTGGTTCCTGGAGACTTACCATTTTCCTTCTGCTGTGCAGTGTTAATGTTGTTCTTTATGGTGTTTGATGAGGTGGACCTTACCCAGCACATGGTGGTAGTGTCAGGTCGCAGATTCCACCTGCCACCTCTGGCAAGGGGGCCAGAGCTGTGTTTTCTCAACATGCTGCATATCCTGGAAGTTGTGCCTATAGGGCTTGTTTGCATTTTCCCGCTGCCAGCAGCCACTTGCTGAGTCACACATGCATGTGCAGGGCTCTGATGTGGGTCCACTGCCTCGGCTGGGGATGGCCGAGCTGGTGCACTGGGATTGTGGGGGGGGCCTTGTTTCACATTCCTGTGAAGGCCTGCTCTGTGCTCACAGGGGATTCACCTGGGCTGCTGCTCTGGTGGTGGTGCCACGTGGTGGCTGAGCTGTGCTACTGAGTGGCCATCAATCCTGTGGGCCAGACTGCAAGCCCGAAAGTGAAAGCATTCACATGCAGGACTGCCTGCTCCCCTGCCTCCTCTTACTGTTGGGTGCTGGCTGCTATGTGAGGATCTGTGACCTAGACACTGCCATTGGGGAGGGGGAGGGTACCTGATCACCTCCTTCCAGTGCTTCCCTGGGCTCCAGTACCCCCACCTTATGATGTCTGGCTGCATGGATCTCTCAGACATCCTGTTGTGCTGTGTGGGAATCCTCTGTTGGTTAATGAATGTCCTTTTCATTGGATCTTACAGGGACAGACTAAGGGAACAGCTCCCTCTGCCATGATGCTGATGTCACTCTAACCCTTCCAGTCTCTTTGTGTGTTGACATCATCCATCTCCCCCTAGTCACACCTGCTCCCTTTGCTGCCTTCTTCCTGCCTTTCCTTGCTCTCCTCCGTATATTAAGGCCTCAGGATTTGCCAGACTTTGGGCTGAGACTTTAAAAAACACTTTTTTCAGTAGATGTTATTTTCTTATAGCTGTTATACATTCACAGAAAGATTGAGGGGAAGGTACAGAGAGCCTCCATAACCTCCCGCCCCCAGCCCTCCACCCTGTCTCCCCTACTATCACCATCCCACATTGGAGGGTGAATTTATTACAGTTGATGAACCTAAATGGGCACATGATTATCACTTAAAGTCCACAGTTGACATTTGGGTTTAGGCTGAAACTGCCCACGCATGGTTTCATTCAGTCCTCAGAGTGGCCCTGTGCAGTCAATATAAATATACCCATTTTACAGATGAGGAAATGGAGGCCCAGGGGAGGTATGTGCCTTACACAAGGTTGCACAGCCAATGCCCAGAAAATCCACTTTGGTGACTACCTCCCTCTGCTGGTAGCTCCTTTTGGGTCTTCTCTCCCTGGAGGCAGGAGCCTGTTGGTCCTTGCCAGGTGTGCGAGGGCCCTCAGAGGATGAGCTTGGGCATGTGTCCCCAGTGCAACTCGTCCCAGAGCTGCTGAGCCATCAGGCAGAACTGCTGTGCATCTTGTTTCCCCATCTCTCTCTAGATTCCCTGGGAGAAAGGCAGGGTCTCTCACCTCATGGAGACGTGGAATTCAGCAAAGCGGCTCGCAGACCCCGTGGAGACACCGAGGACCCCGTCAACTGCAGCTCCTGCCCGGGGCCCCCAGCAGTATTGCCTCGGAGGCCAGCGCTCCACCTCCTCCAGCTCCTCTTAAGAAGGAACCTGTCTAACACACAGACTTTACCCATGAGCCCCTTGGGAGCCCAGGCCTCGCCCTCACTCCCTTCAGGGCCAAGGGGCATGTTTACAGGGGAACCCAGGGCCTCCCATGCCCCTTGGCCCTCCCCGGAGCCTTCAATCCCTCCAGGAGCCTCCGCTCTACCTCCAGCCTCTCCCAAGGCTCCTGGGCCACCTCCTGTTACTCCAGAGCCCTTGTCCTCAGCCTCCAGGGACCACACTGCATCCAGACAGTCTTCTCCACCGGTTGCCATCCCGACTGGAGCTTCAGCCCTTTCCATGACAGGCCCCAGCCCCTCAAAGACCCCAGTCACCCTCCTCAGGCCTCGCAGACTCTCTCTCACCTCCTCCAGACTCTCTGCAGGCGTGGCTGACAGCTCCAGCCCCCAGCAGCCCACAGTGGGGACTTCTAGGGAGGAGGAGTCCACTGGGTGAGCAGGCCTCCACTTCAGGGCCGTGCCCAAGAGACGGTGAACAAAGGACCCTCTGCCAGTGGTCCTGGGACTTTACATGGAGACTCCAGGGGCCAGTGAGGCTGCTGATGCTGGAGGCTCACTCCCACAGGGCTCCTGGAGGGGATGGAAAATACCCACGGCCGGATGGAATCTTATTCTCAAGAAGCATTTGGAATGTGCTGTGAGAATGGAGCAAATGCGTTCTCCACGGGCAGCATCCTCCTTGGGCAACCTGGCTGACTTGTCTCTGGAGAAACGTGGGGCTGCTGAGCTCCTGCTCTGGAGGAGGAGAGCAGGGAGGCCCTGGGATTCCAGCAGGATTGTGCCATCAGCCGTCCTGCATCCTTCCCTGAGATTTCCTGATTAAAGGACGTCTCAGTCCCCTAGGCTGCCTCCTGATTCACTCTCGCTGTTGGAAAGGTGGGAGAACTTCACTCCAAGCCCACAGCGGGTAAACCGGCACCCTACGGCAACTCCCCAGGTTTGGAGCAAAGCCTGAACCAACAGGCTGGGTTGGGAGAGGTCTTATGGAAACACCTGGTGGCTTTGATGCTGGGAGACTCCAAGTGAGAAGGGAAAAGACCAATGGAGCAGGCTCTGCAGGTTGGGTTCCTGGGAGGGAACCTCTGAGCTGGAACAGCAGGCAGGCAGCGTCTAGGGATGCGCTCAGCATTAGTACCTGAGGGCGAGAGGGAAGGAAGCAGGAGAAGAAGTTGGGCTGCCCTCTGGTCCCAAGGCCTCAGCCAACCCCGTGTGGGAGCTCTGAGGCTGGGATGGCCCTTCAGAGTTTTCCTGAGTTGGGGCAAGGAGACAGGGCATTGTGTCCCCATGTTGACCAGTCATTCTGTCTGGGCTGCTCCAGGAAAGGGGCATGACCTTGGGCAAGGAGCTCCCTTCAGCCAAGTCAATTCCTACTGAGGACTGATGGCCAAGAGCTGTCAGCCAACAACCTTCCCAGATGCTGTGGGGATAAATTCATCAGTCCTGAAGGAGGATCTGGATGGGGGAGCCCAGTTTGCATGACAGATGGAAAGTGGACAGTGCTGTCATTAATGGGAGGAAGTGAGATGGGGATGGGAAACAGAGCTATGCTGTCACCAGGTCACCAACTTGCTACCACTGAAACCCAGTTCATTCTGCAGCCCCCACTGCACAGACTCACCCACATTCACCCAGGCCACGTTCCTCTTGGCTCTTGTCTGACCTGCTGCTCACCCCATCTCCTAGGGTGAAGTGTCTGCAGTGGTTGCTGGCTGCAAAGGCCATCTGGGGTATGCAGCCGAGACGTTAGTGTAGAAATTGGGTCCTAATCCAAGTGTGGTTGCTAGAATAATGAATTTGGAGTTAGGAGGATGGAAACCAAAGACTTCAGAGATGCAAAGGGCTTCGAGACCATTTTGCCCAGTAAGCCACAAAGGGTGGTTCTAAAGTGTGAGGTCTGGGGTGCCATGAAACCCAGCTTTGAGCCATATTCAGCTGTGATGAGCCGTGGGACCTTCCTTCTCAGGTCCCTCAAGAGTATAATGGGATCATAGTTGTCCTACCTCATGGAGTTGTGCCCAAGGCATGTGGTCATGCCTCCATCAGTCTCCATGGTTTGTGCCTGTGACCCTGTGCTGCCCACCCAGCTTCACGATCCACCTGAGATCTAGTTTCAGGATGAAAGTACAGAACATTGGCTGCCTCCACGTTGCAACTTCTCAACAAGCCAGCTGTCAACAGGGTAGTGCCTGAAAGTCAGTGCCAATTTTCTCATCGCTGTCCCTCTGTAGTGTAAAGGATGGGATTCAAGTTTTAATAGTACTCTCCCCTCTGCACAGAACTGAAGTAAATGACATTCACTGTGACTGTTAAAAGAAGCCGGCCGGTGGAGGGGATGGGAGGACAGCAGTAAACGTTTTCCCAAAGTTGGTCCAAGTTTCAGAACAGGCTTATTTGTGAGCTACCTGCTCTTTACAGCTGAGACCACACAGGCCCAGAGAGGTTAGATCTCAGGCTGCACAGACTCTGAGGGCTGAGCTGGGAGGTGTGCTCCGTTTTCTGACTCCCACTCAGGCCTTTTTCCTTCACATCCCACCTGGTTGGGTTCTTCTTGTTGGAGTTTCAGAGAGACCACTGACAACCACAGTTGATGGTGGGCACTATGACCACTTTACCTTAGTTTGGTCCTCCCCCAAGAGGAGACCCAGAGATCAATATCTAGGTGAGAGTCGCTGGCCTGGGAGGTGGTCCCTGGGAGCTTGAGGGAGGGGGAGGTGAGACAGAGAAGCACAGAAAACCAATCACGGTGCCTTTAGGAGCGGGACACTGCTGCGGGAAATTGGCACCCAGTCCTTCCTCGGACCCTCTGGGAGACCACATAGCACACGCCTCAGAATTGTCCCCTCAAGGGCCTGAGGACCTCACTCTTGCTCGTGGGCTGTTGGTTTTCCAGGATTAAGGATCCAGCCTGCATCCTGTCTGCTCGCTCCCTGGCACAGGAGGCCTGGGGAAGAGGGGCAGGAGCTGTCTACAGAGGCCCTCCTGCTGGACCAGGGCTCCCACTTCCTCACACTGTGGCCAACACAGTCCCTTCTCAGGTCGCCTGGGGGCTCGGAGCTGTCCTCCTTCCCCCAGTGCATGCTGTGTCGTTGTGACATGTGGGAGGCCCCACTGGGATCCAACTTGGTAGGAACATGTTCTCCCCACAATAAGGCACACTATGCACAGCTGCTGCCCAGGGCTGGCTCCTGGAGGCTGGAGGACCCCCTTCGAGACCCCAAATGGGCGCGTAGTGCTGTTAATGAACAAGGTGAGCTGGTCTGAGTCTAGGCAACCTGGGCTCCAACAAGCAGGGGTATTTGTTCTTTCGCTTACCTAAGACTCCACATTTAGGGTCTGAGAAGCAGTGGAGGATGGGGAGAGTGTGGGGAAGCCTGTTCCCTCGTCTCAGGTTCTCTGGACCTTGGAAGTCCCCTAAGGACCAGACCATCAGACCCGGCTCCAGAGACCTGATTTTGAAGGTTGTTAGATTGAAGGGCCTGAAGACAAACCACGTGGGTTTCTACTTAGGATAAACTTTCAGAGGTTGAAAGCACCTTTCAGTAACTTGTTTTGAACATGTAGCACATCCATCACGTCATTAGAACTAAAAATATGTAAAAGGGTATTCACTGAGAAGTCTGTCCCATGCCGCATCTATGCGGTCCCCCTTCTCTGTTCTATGATCGCTGGTTCTTGATCATCCTCTCTTAGCTCCTTTATGTATATGCAGGCACATCTTATTCTTTTCTTTATAATGCAAAGATAGCAGACCATAGGCCCTGGTGTCACCTCTTTTTGTTTTTGTTTTTTCTTCACCTAACAGTCTCTTCGGGAGATCTTTCCATCCCAAGCACCTGGCAAGCATGCTCATTTTTTCCCTTTTACAGTTGTGTAGTGGCTCCTCGCATGCATGCACTGTAAGATGTTTAACCATCTCCTGGGGGTGGACATTTGGGTTGTTTCAAATCTTGCTCTTGGAAAAGACGCTACAAAGAATAAGCTTGGACTTAGATCATTTTGCACGTGTGCAAGTGTAGCTTTAAGAGGAAATCCCAGAGGTGAAGTTATTGGGCCCAAAATATATATGATTCTAATTTAGATAGATATTGCCAAATGGTGCTCCTTAGGGGTTGTACTGGTTTATGCTCCCACCAGAGCTTCGAGAGAATCTGCATTCGGGGAGGGTCTGGGTTCCGTGGATGAGTGGAGCAGAGAACTGTGAGATGAAAATAACACTCCTGGACAACTGGGAATGAAAGGATGGATGAGCTGAGCTTAGACCCTGAGGCTCTGAGGAAATGGAGAAAGAAGGATGGAGAGGAGGCCTGAGCCTGGAGAGGAGGGAGGTGAGTCCATCTTACCTTGTGGAGCAAAGCAGGAAACGTCAGAGCGGATATGTTAGCACAGGGTTTTCCAGTCCAAATGGTCTGTTGAGTGGGGAGACTCTTTAGGTGCTGTCTGGATCCAGGAATCCCAGGGTGTGAGGTAGCAGGAGAGGGGCTGGGAGGGAGAGTCTGAGCTGCAGCTGTGGGGGAGGAAGGAAGGGTGTGGCCAGGACCAGGAGGACAGGAAGGGGCCGGGAAGACGTGCCTGCATCCCCTGCTTGGGGCATGGTGGGCGCTTGGAAAATGTCAGAAACACAAACCCAGCAAAGGAGCCTGGACACCATGAAATTCCTCTCCAGAAACCTGAGAAGTGCACCTGTTTGTCCCAGGGCCAAATATGACTGGGACAGAATCCAGTGGGGGTGGGAACAGAGGCATCTGTTGTCTTAAGCATGACCTCAGTCGAATCAGATCCACTCTCTCATCTTATCCCAGTTTTTGCCTTTTAAAAATTCATCTCCAATTCATCACTCAGTCAACAAATATTTATTGTGCATCTGCTATGTGGCAGGCCCTGCTCTGTTCCTGTGGCCCCAACAGTTCAAGGATCACAGTCCCTGCCCTGGAGGATCCGAAACAAGTGCTCCCAAGAATGCGTGATTATCGATGCCCCCAGTGCCATGAAGGAAATGAGGGCCGGGGTCTGCGAGAGGGTGGTCTGGGTAGGCCTCACAGGGAGGTGACATTTAAGCTGAGATCTGCAGAATGGTAGAAAAAGGGAACAGCAACCCAAAGGGAGAAGTGTGTGAAAGGTCTGGAGTTGGAGAAATTTGGGTATTTGAGGAGGTGGAAGAAGGCCAGTGTGGTGGGAGCTCAGGATAAGAGGGATCAAGGTGAGGCAGGGAAGGCAGGTAGGGAGCAGAGCATGCAGGATGGAGAAGCCACACCAAAGGTTCATTGTCTTATTCCAAGTGCTATGGGAAGGCATTAATTAAAGATTTTAAGCAAGGGAAGGATGCAATCAAATTTATGTTTCAAAAAAAAGATTGTTCAGCTGGGGAAAATGGGCCAGAGGGGACACGAGTGACACTGGGGGACCTGGCACATGGGATGGTAGAGTTCACACAAGCCTTCTAGGCCCTGACATCTTACTTTGTGTGAGTGATAAATGACAAATTGGGGGATGATGTCACAGGGTTTCCAAAGCCATCTTGTCCTGGGCAACCCAAAGTCACTCCCTCTCAGCAGGGGGGCCCAGCTGCAGCCCTCAGGCCAGTGTCTCCAGAGGCCAGTCTGGGATCCAGCTGTCGGCAGAGGCAGGAGCTATAGGAACTGTCCCACAGAGGGTGTCGAGGAGCGCAGGACTGTGATGGGTTTACTAGCAAGTGACGGACTGGGATCCAGCCAAGCTGAGTTACGGTGAACCAGATCAATTTGCGGCAGGACTTCTCAGAGATTTGCTTGGAAAGGAGCCTTGTGAGCCTTGAAGAATGTGGCGTATTCCAGGCTTATTTTGAAACTCTATTTTCCGTTGAAGTTTTCTACCAAACTCACTCTGAGAAACTCTGCTCTAAATCGTTCCTGTTTGCTAATGGGCACACTCAGTTCCTTCCTCACATCTCACAACGCTCAGGAACTGGAAAACCATACTGTTTAATTACTGATGGGGAGACGGGTCAGTTCAGTGTCTTAATCCAGATTGTTGAGGGGTCTCAGGTGTTAGTCTGGATCAGCCAGGTAGTGACAGAGAGTAGCTGGGTAGATTTTGGGGTGTCAGCTTCTGTCACCTCTACTGGCCCATGTCTTCCAGAAAATTCCGCCTGTCTGGCTTACTTAGGAATGTCACCATCAGTGGCCATGTTCCCTGAACCCTTTTCTTTTCTCATGATCTCTTATTGGCTTTGGGAGAAATGAGAAGTTGCCTCCCTCGACTAGAAACTCAGGGGCTCTATTCTATGAGGAGGCAACGGGCCTGGCATTTCTGGTCCCCACATCTTCCCTGATGCTCACAGCCAGACCTGCTGAGGCCCATTCGTCTTCCTGGCTCTCTTATGAGCTATGTGGTGCTGTCCTAGCGGTCGTTTCTGCCCACCCCCAACCCCCGCCCTGGTGTTCTGAGCCTGGTAATGTGAAGGAGAAATATCGACAGAGAAGCAAGTCCACAAACGTGTTTCAGAAGGCTATGCTTTTATTCTACATTATTGGTCTGAGAGGGAACAGGGCCAAGATCCCACCTCCACGATCCCACAGGAAGAACAATCAGGAGAATTACGCACATCTACAAGGGGGAGAACTGAGGCCAGATCTTCCTGCGAAGCGGCAGGAAAGACTCAGTCTTAGGCCACGGGAGCCAGGCCGACCTGGTTGTTGGCTCTGTCGAAGACGGTAAAGTACTGGCGGATGAAGACGTCACCCAGGATCCAGAGCTCTCCGCTGCTGGTGTCCAGGTCCACGCCCTCGAAGCCACTGATGCAGCTGTCATCCTCCTGGAGAAAAGGAGGATAAAACAGGAGATGGGACATAGACTCAGAGGTGACAGGCGCTGGGAGATCAGCGTCAATAACTCTAGTCTGCTGCAAGGCACGTCAAGGAGGAGCTTCCTGGCTTGTGTGTGGGGCCTCGGCTCTTCTTAGCCTGGGATCTGCCTGTATGACCTGTTCACTGCACTTGGTTCCAGGGATCCCTAGACATGGTCCAGTGTTTCTGGCAGATTCTCAAACCCTGGCGACAGCATCAGAGCTAAGGGGTTTAGGGGAACTCAGCCTCTGGGAGGATTTTGGAAACCCCAGTGACACAGCCCTTTCTGATTATTCTGATCCTTTCTGGTGGCGAGCTGTCAGTTCTTTTCATTCTCTAGGTCACTGGCCCACAACCTTGGCTGCACATTAGAATCTCCTGGGGAATTTGCACCCACCCGCATTGGTCAGGCCTGACCCCCTACTAATTTATCAGCATCTGTGGGGGAGTGGCTGGGCATCATCCTTCTTGCTGAGTAACATTGACCCACTGGGCAAAATGAGTTTTCCACTTGAAGTTATCATAGAAGGAAGGAGTTGGTCTGTGGCTCATTTGACTTGTTTGTGAAGACTTGTCACTTGGTAGAGACAGTGGGGGCAGGGGTGGATCATAAGCCTTGACCCTATGGAAGTTAGGATCGCCATTGGCCCAACCCTTTGTAGCATTGATGTGGTCGATATCACCTGACTACCCTAACCACACTGAGTGTGGGGAAAGCCATAGATCAGACGAGGAAACTGCAGCTGAGAGAGGTTGCAAATGGCACAGAATCAATGAGCTGGTAACTGAGACCCAGAGTGTGGACTCAGGGGTCCAACTTGAAATCCTCTTCCCATGCCATCAGTGTTTGCTTCCCTTCTCCCATTTGGATGCTGCTTCCAAATTCTCATTCACGCATTTATTTTGAATGCATTGTTTTTCTCTTGTGGCTGTCTAGAGCAGATGCCAGCTTCAGCTTTTGGAAGTGCTCTTTTCTTAGTGAAAGGAGGAGTGTTGGCCACATTCTATGGGACACGTGTAGGTGGGAGGCCAAGAGCCCACTTACCTTTAGGATGTAGGCACTAGGAGGCAGAGGGAACTCGACGCCATTCATGGTGAAGACTATGTCGGGCAGGCTGTCGATGGCTGAGCAGCTGATCACCCCCTGGAAAGAGTGAGGGTTGGAAGGGTTGCCTTCTTTCTGCATGGCGGACCCACCACCTCTGTCTAGGACGGGGCAGTCAAGGCTGGACTTACCTCACCGAGCAAGTCCTTTCTGGCTCCAATGTAGCTCTGGATATTGTTGATGCCAGAGGTTGGGCCAGCCAGCAGAGAGGTGCCAGTGTCAACAATGGCCTGGCAGCCCCCGCTGCAAGCGATGGACTCTCCATTTATGGTGATGCTGGAAGTGAGATGCGTGTAAGGGTCCCCTGAGCCTCCAGGGGGTACATCTCCCCAAGAAGGAACCAAGTGACCTCAGAGGGTCCCTCCTCTCCATCCGTTGGCCAATCCACAAAATTTCAGCTTCTCTCCTTCATGCACTCATTCATTCATGCATTCATTTACTCAACAAATCTTTATTGAGTGTCTACTCTGTGCTAGGCCTGGGAGATGAAATGCCAAACGAGGCAGCCTCACAGTTTCTGACTGCAGGCGGTTTACACTCTAGCTGGAAAGATAAGTTATGACTGAGGAAGAGCCTCATGAATAGGGCACAGGCCAGGGGAACAGAAACAATCCAGGGTGAGGGTGGTGGTGGTGGGGAGCAACCAGGGTGGGTTTCCCAGGGAAACAGACAGCCCGAGGTGGCCAAGGAGATGAAGAGCTGGAGGAGGACGTCCCAGGCAGAGGGGAAGGCAGGCAAGGAGGGATGGACATGAGAGGAGCAGGGGCGGGAGTGGGAGGAACCGATGAAGTTTTAGCACGGCTGGGGCAGATGTGAGCGGACAGAGTATCCCGGTTTGCCCAGGACTGTCCCGGTTTTAGAACTGAAAGTCTTGAATGCCAGGAAACTGCTCACTCCGGGGCAAACCTGGAGTCACCCTAGCAGGTCAGTCAGGGGAGGAACAGCAGAGGAATGAGGCTGCATGGAGGAAGAGCGGGCCCATAAGTGGAAGTGTGGAAAGAATGGGCTGAAACAACTTCTCAGCCATTTTGCCCTGTCCAGAGACTGAAAGTGACATTTTTTCTGGCGTGGGAGGAGTGTGTGCCTGTTGTTAGTTCCCCTAAATGCCAAGACGTGTGGACTGGTGGGTCTCAGCTCTTTGCAGGGATGCTGGTGTCGTGTCTCTGTGAGAACAGGGAAAGTGGCTGCCTCATTCTTGCAGAGCATCTGGGGTCCCAGACAGCTCTCCTCATCCAGGGAGGGGCCTTTCTTGGGGTCTCTCTTGGTTAGCCAACTTCCACCTTCTCCTCCTGGGGTACATTTCCCTCTCTGGTTGTTCCAGGGGGATTCTGGGAAGCTTAGTCAACTCAGAGTCTATAAAGAAATGAGATCTGGGGCCCACGCCAGGACAGTGCCCATCCATGGAGATCTCACCTGTCCACGGCGATCTGCCAGTAACCCTCAGTGGTAACAGGGACCCAGTGCAGGCTTCCAGTGTAGTAGGAAGAATCTATGCCACCGAACATCACCACACTGCCACTCTCGTCATCGCTGTTGAAAGTGGGGGGAAAAGACAGGAATTCACTCATTCAGCTGAACATCTGCTATGTGCATCCTAAGAGCTCCCCTTGACTGGGCTCTTGCCAGTGCCAGGAGCTGTGCTGAGTGTGACGGACAGGGTTTCTTAATCCTCACATCAACACCCAAACAGTGGTCACTATTATTATTATTTCTGCTAGACAGTGAGGAATCTCAGGCTCATAGAAGTGAGGCGATGTGCCCAAGGTCACACAGCCCGGGAGTGCCAGAACCAAGATTAGAACCCAGGTCTTTCTAGTTCCAGAGTTGTGGTTCCACCACATCCTCACTCTTGTTGCTGTGGGGACCGCAAGAGAAGTGAATGTGGGACAGTGTTTGCTCTTGAGGACTTGACAGTAGAGTTCCCTGGTTCTCAGCCAGGGGCACCTTTGCCCCCAGGGGACATTTGCCAAGGTCTGGGGACATTTTTCATTGTCATGATTGGGTTGGGGTAGGAAGTGCCACTGGTGTCTAGTACATAGAGGCCATGCAGCCTGCTCAACATCCTACAATACACAGGACAGCCCCCAACAGCAAGGCATTGTGTGTTCAAAATGTCCATAGCGCTGAGACTGAGAAACCCTGATCTAGTTGAGAAGGTAAGATGGCCCCATGGAATCTCTAAGTCCCATAAAGGCAGAGATGTTTAGGAGCCGACTTGAATATTAAGTGACCAAGAGGAGAAATGGGCCCTCTATTTGTAATTTACTCCTGTTGTAAATTTTCTCATTGTTACCAGAATATTCATTTTTCTGAATCTCTGCAGTTTCAGGTTAGATTGGGAAGCAAATGTGTATGATGATAAATTAATCACCAAAGAAGTGGCTGCAGATACAATAGTCCCCACTCACTTCACCCCACATCAACTTTCCTGTTTTCCTGACAGTAAGTACAACGCGACTCAATGAGTTTACAGTAGAAGAATGAACAACTAAAGAAACGGATCAACAATGACAATGGCTTCAAAAGAGAAGGAGGACTGAGGGGTTGGTGGGCAGAGCTGAGAGTCTCGGGAAACTGACGACACCCTCAGAAACTCCTGTGTAACCTCGACTCAACCAAAACCAACACTGGTTTATTCTTTATTTGTTCTTAGGATTAACTCATAGCCGCAACTGGAACCTAGATTTTGTTAGCAAATGACCTAAACTATCTTTCGTCGTTTGGATGTTCCATTGTTTAAGATATAAGTCACCATCAAATATTCTTTTCATTGCTATGGAATTTTGCTTAGGAATCCTTATCTATAGTGGATTCATTTTAAATGGTGGTCTTTTGGGGCCAACGATGAAGGGACTAGGGTTAGAAAGCAAATGGCTAATGACATTTGATTTGTATAAGTCAGGGTGGCAAAGACTCAGCTGGTAAATGAGATGACGAAGACAGGTCATCACAGAGAGATGTGACACCATTCTCTCCAAAGCCACGCCTCTCAAGACTTAGACACGGACCCTTCAAATCCCTTGCTGGCTGAGACCCTCTTTACCCCACCCAGCACCGTATAGCCCTCTGCTGGGCCAGGTGACCATGACCTCCCTGCCCGACTTACGAGCTCAGGTAGACAGAGAAGAGGTCTTGGGAAACCAGACCCTGGTCCCATATGTTGTCAAAGACGGGTGTGGCCCCAGAGGCGGAGATGCTGGGGTAGCCGAGACCCAGGATGCCGTCAAAGGGAGCCAAGAAGAGGAAGAAGCCAGGCTCCTTCTCGCTCAGGCCGAAGATCTGGTTGGTGTCCTCGATGCCTCCGACCTGAGTGGGGGAACCAAGATGTTCACAACCAGCTTGTGTTGACTGAGCACTGCGGGACATCAGCCCTGGGCACAGAGTGTCCCTGGTTCATCTCATGTAGGACTTGGCTTCTTGGGCATCAGGCTGGAAGGAGGGGAGAGGGATGGTCTCTGGGAATGTTTGTTATTCTGCTGGATTAACCATTGCAGCTGATCTCCAGATGGCCACAGTCTGCAACTTGGTGTGAGAATTTGCTGCAGAACAGCCGGGCCCTGTGTGTTCCTGTTTCTGATGATCAGATGCAAAGCTGAACCCAGGTAAATCAGAGCCCTTGACCCCTGCCACACCCTGGAAGGGGGGACGAATGTAGAGATTCTGTGACTTGATGGGGGCTGCAGGTGGAGGGAAGAGAAAGAGGAGGAGGTGCTAAAAGAGAAATGAGCCTTTTCCTACCTTCTCCCCCAACTGCATAGCACTCAGCTTGGGTGGGGCTGAGGTTGGCTGTTGGCTCCAGGCATCCCACCCCTTACCTGCTACTGTCCCACCTAGAAATGTCTGTCACATCTCTTCCAATTCCGCATCCTGCTCCCCCAAATCAAGTTACTTTGGCGATCACTGAGACCCCTATTGCCTGAATGAGCTCATTATGGGGGTTACACTTTGGCTCCCACAGTCCCCAGAAACTGGCCGTAGGACTGGCAGGAGGAGGTGGTGAGCCAGCAGGTTCTCACCCTGACAGTGTCGTATCCGAGGATGCCTGTCATGCTGCCGGTGCCGTAGGTGATGGAGATCGACTCACTGGTGGCCTGGTAGGTGGAGGACTTCTCAGGGTTGAAGCGCTTGTGGTCATCTGTGATGGTAAGAAATGACATCGTCAACCTCCAAAACCCAAGCAAGAATCATGGCTGGAGATGTCTTTCTAGGGTGGGCTCCCATGGTTCTGGGTGGAGCTTTGGAAGAGAAAGGTGACCTTTCCCCAGATGTTGGAGCCCAAGCATCTGCATGTTCCATTCCTGCCTGGTTGGACCAGGTGGGACCATCTGCCTGATGGAAGGTCCCCAGCCAACCCCATCGTCCTCCGAAGAACCCCAGGCAAACACTGAGCAGAGCAGGCCCATGGCTGCCCATGGCGATGAGACCCTTCACAGAGCACTGTAAACAGCCCATGACACAGCTACACTGTCACGGTCACAGCCCTACAATGTTACAGTTCAAATTATGAAGGGGAGGATTCCAGGGGCTCCTCCTCTGAATTAAAAGTCAAGTTAACATGCTGGAAGAGGAAGGAACTTGAAACGCGTCCATGACTCCCAATGACAAACTCTCTTCCTTAGCAAACCAATGATTTTTTTAAATAAGCGAGATCACAACTCAGCTCATTCTTATGAGTCACTTTCTCATGTCAAGCTCTTGTCCCAGATGGCTATCTCTTAGCCCTTTAACCCCATCTCCCCTTGGGCCCCCCTTACTCCCCTAGGCTGTGGTTGTTCAGGAGACCTGCTCTCTGCCATTGGACTGAACCCCTTGGTGGCAGGGACCATGTGTGATTCTCCCTCTGTCCCCAGGGCTCCTAACCCTTGGTGGACACATAGGTGCTTGGGAAATGTCTGTTGAGGGAATCCCTGAGTGACTCCAGCAGGCTTGAAATTGGACCTATTTGAAGCCCCTGAGCGTTCAGGCCTCCCAGGTCAGTGGGCGCTGGGGTCCCGGGCAGGGCCAGGCACTCACAGCAGGCGAGACTGGAGCAGTAGGTCGAGGGCACCCACAGGTTGGAGGAGCCGGTGTCAAAGATGACGGTGAACTCCTGAGGGGGAGTTCCGATGCTGATGGTGCCGAAGTACTCCTCCTGTGGGGTGGGGACAGCACAGGTCACTCCCCATCCTGGGAGCCCCCCAGGGAGCAGGGCCTTGTGGGGCTTCTCCTCAGCTCCTCACCCTCACTGCTCTCCTTGCCTTTCTCTCCCTGTCCAATGCAGCCATCCTTCAAGGCTCCACCTGGCCTCCCCTCCTCCTTGATGTCTTCCCTGATTGCGTCCCTGTTACCCTCTGTCTGTTTCTTCTAAGCACCATTAACGCCTAATAATCTGCTGTCCCCTCTTCAGCTCTCCTCTTAATGTCTTAGTCGTGCCACCCTGGAGAACACACCATCTCAGACGACAGTGGGTAACCTGATAGCAGCCAGCAGAGTAAATGCTCAAAGGCTCAATCAGTAAATTGTCGATCAGGAGATAAAGAAGTCACCCAAAGATGGAAACCCCTGGATATATCCTGTTCCTAAATCGAGGTGTGTACAAGGTGTTTTGAGGAGGGGCGTGGTCAGGATTTTTATTCTTAGTGGCAGCCCTGTCTCCCTTGCCAGCAGTTCTAGCCACGCTGGTCTGGCTCTTCTTTGATGATGACAAGCTTGTTCTCATCTCAGGGGCTTTGCACTTGCTATTCCTGTGCTAGGAAAATGTTTCTTCTGCATCTTTTCTTGATCTGCTCCTTCTCAAACATTCAGAGCTCTAGTCAAAGATCACCTCCACCAAGAGGCCCTCCCTGACCACTTCATCTAAATTTGTGCTTCCTCCATTCTTCTTCCTGTTACTCTATTTAATTAAGTTTCCTTTTCATCACTTTTCGTTACATGGCGTTATCTTGCATACTTATTTATTTGTGTCTTATTTGCCTTCTCCTCTAGAATAAAGCTCCAGGAACTTTGTTTCTTCATCACTGTTTTCTCAGCTTCGTGCACAGACCCTCTGGCACATAGTAGATGCTTCCTAAATATTTGCTAAGTGAATAAACGGACTGACTTTACCAAACTGTTACCAAGACCCAGGCCCTGTGCTAAGCCTCCAAAAAAACATTATTGCATTAATTACTCGCAACAGGCCTCTGATGGTAGACGTTCGTGGTCCTGCTTGACCGACAAGGAAACTGAGGCTTGCTCTGAGAATTGAAATGACTTGCCCAAAGTCACGTAGCTTGGAACTATTAGAGAACAGATTTGCACCCGGTCTGGCAGATTTCACAGGCTAAGCTCTTAACGACAGGCAACATTGCTTCCTACCGTGGGCTCTGTGCCCTCACACAGGGGACACACAATATCTACTGAAAGGCAGGGCGTTGCTGTTGGGTCCCAAATAGAACAGTGAGTCGTCTTCCTGAAACTCCACACTGATCATGTCAACCCCCCTGGTTAAGACGATTCAGTGACAATGAGGACAAAGACCCTCATCAGAGACTCTGATCTGGCTCCACCCACCAACCCCACAGTCCTCACTCTGCACCTCCCTTCCTCCCTCTCTGCTCTCTCTGAACGCTGGCCTCCTTTCCTCAAATGCACTCTGCTCCCTGCTGTCCCAGGGTCTGGCAGAAGCCATCTTTCTCTCCGGGACTCTTTCCTGTCCTCTCCAACCCCCACTTCTCCTTCTTTGCCCTGGGGAGTCGTCCCTGTCCACCACATACATCCCTCTCACAGTGTCACCTTCACTGCGTAGCCCTTGGCCTGGCTGTACTTTTCATTGATGATGAGGCTCAGTGGTGATGGTCTCTCCCTACTAGACTGTGAGCCCCATGAGGGCAGGGGCTGTGCCTGGTTTTGTTCCCAGCTGCTTTGCCTGGGTGAAGCACAGTGCCTGGCACATAAGGAGGTGCTCTGCATATATAAACCCTGAATGAATCAATGAGAGCAACATCTCTGACTGTGAGTTTTACTGCCTTTCCTGTGCCTCTGAGATCCAGAGAGCAGACCCTTGGGTTACTTCCTGGGGGCTCAGAGCTCTGGTGGATCCTCCAAGAATCCTTGGGACCCCTCTCTCCTCTGGGCCAAGTCCTTAGTGCTGCCCCCACCACCCTGCCTGCCCATGCACTCACATCCAGGTAGTTCTCCAGGGGCTCTGAGTCCACCAGGGTGGCGGCCTCCTTGGGGAAGAACTTGCTGGCTGGGTTGGGGGTATGCTTCTTCAAGAATTCCTCCAGCAGGCCATGCTCGATCAGGTTCTGCCTCAAGGACTTCTTTCTGACAAGCGGAACCCTGTGGCAGAGCATTAGCAAATGGCATGGCATGGAGGAGGAAGTGTAATTGGGAAAGGAGTCTGCTCACAGGGTGCTCTGGAAGGCCCCGAAGGTAAAGGAAGCTGGTCCAAGAGAGGGAGAAGGAAGGAAGTCATTAGGGAAAACGCTCCCATTTTTTCTACCCTATTTCAAAGAGGTTCAGTGGTTGCCTGAAGTTGCCTGGCCCAGTGATGCAGCTGGGTACCGAACGCAGGCTGGAATTGAGGTCCAGGGCTGTTCATCAAATTGGCAGTGCAGCCTCCACAAAACGACAGAGAGAGACTGGAAAGGAGACTCAAGATGGTGGAAGAGAGTGAGGAGTTGTATGAAAGAAGAAGGTAAGAAGAAAAAGTTGGGGAGGAAAGGAAGACAGCATGACAGGCAGTGAAGGGAAGCAGCCCCTTGGAAGCTGTTCTTCGCGCCTTTTGTCCCCCAGACTCACTTGTAGATAAGGCACTCAGAGAGCGCCACCAAGCTGAGCAGCAGCAGCCACTTCATGGTTCTTCCTGGGTCCCAAGTCTCCAGAGAAGGGAAGACGGAGGAAGGCGTACAGCAGAGGCCGGAGCTGCTCCTTATATACAGCACAAGTCCTCAGGAACCTGCCTTATCAGCCTCCAAGTGTCACCCATTATCCTAACTCCAAACATAAAGGTTACCGATAAGATTGTCCCTACCCCTGTGCCATGTTCTGAGAGGTTTCCATTTGGGCAGCTTTCCATTGTAACCACATCCCACGATTAGGATGCACCTGCATAGAGAACAAGCCATGAAGTTGTGGCTTATTTCTCAAATCACAAACACGGCCTGGGTTAAAACTTGACAAGCAGAATAGTTGACAAAATTGGTCTAACGTGCACTTAACACAGAATGGGTGTCAAAGGAGCTCAGTGTACCCCGATTTGTCCTGGTGGGACAGATGCTGGGGTTCTTGGAGAGCAGCTCCCCACTTAGCCATGGGCCGTGTTCCTGTAGCTGCTAACCCAGAGGACATATATGGGTCAGTGGTTTGGTACTCAGAAAGCATTTTCCCACAGAAATATCATTTTGTGGGTTGTTGGGTGTGTAACTAGCCTATAGGCCTTATTATGCTCTTGCATAACATTGTGCTCATTACAATGGGCCGAGTCTTGGGACAGTGGTGCATGCAGTACAGAGGAAGAGGAGGGAGCGAAGAAAGCAGAAGAATGCTGCCTTCCTTTCCTGGAGGAAGCACACTTGAAAGAGGCTGGTTTTGTCCTTGGAATCTGTGCCCCTCACTTTCTGCATCCCTTCTCTTCCTACTGCCCCTCTCCCACACTCTCAGGTATCTAGAAGCCTCCACCTTTGAGACCCCAGCTGGGTCTGAATCTCCCAGGGGCTCCATGTTTAAAACTTGGCTGCATCAACTGCAATGGAGCAAAGCAATCTGGGCAAATTCAGATGAGTGGGTGAATGACTTAGAAAGGTTGTCTTCTTAAAAGAAGATGCTTACCAAGCCAATGGATTCTCTACTTTATGGAGTGCATTCAGTGAACAAAGTGGAGTGAAAACTGATTGAGGAATTGTGGAGGAGGGGGATAGGTGGGCAGGAGGTCACCAGGAGACAGCCAGCCGTATCTGCAGGTCTTGTTCTGAAATCAGATTCCGTGGGCCGTCCCTGGTTTTTCCAACATCAGGAGACACAGATTCTATAAAAGTTTCAAATTTCCCCCAGCGCTCTGGGTGAGCATGGAAGGGTGGGCAGTGTGGATCAAGTTCAGGACCAGTGGTGGTCAGTACGAAGCACATTTGTATTTCAAACTCACCTGATAAAGCATCCTTTTGCCCCAAACCTGGATCTTGCCCTGTATTTTCCACCTTCACATCTTTTGGTGCCTGCTTCTTTACTTTCTTTTCTTCCTCCTTGAGCATTTCTCCTTGATCTACACTCTCAGCTTTGGGTTGATCTCAACTCCTCTATGGATGAGCTGATGGTCCTGAAAACTTCTGCTTAAGTCCAGAAGCAGTAGATTGAGACCCCTGTCTCCAGGCCACCACTGCATCGGTGGTAAGGAGGGACATCTGCTGGGGGGTGGGCGTCAGGGTCTTCAAAGGTCATTGGTGCCTTACGCTGGGCGTGGGTACGTGGGTGCTCATCATTATTTTCTTCAGTGTATGTATATGTTCTACATGTCTTAAACCACTCATAAGAATTTTTTATAGAAAGAAAGAAGGACAGAGTCTTTTGTGTGTAGCTTTCAAGTTGGAAATGAAGGGAAGTCTTGTTGGGGGCATAGGGTGAGTCAGGGGCCCTCAGGATGAGATGTGGGGCGTGAACCATGAAGAACATGATGTGGGTGGCCTTCATCTTTTGTCTCCCTCCATGAATTGTATGGTGCATGGAAGTGTTCAACACAGTGTTTAATTAATGCCATGTAGGCTTGCCTTAGTTAAGAGCAGCTTGGGAATGTGGCTCAGAGTAGGGTCACAATTCCATAATTAGTCGTTCTTGCCATTTGCCAGCCGTTCTGGTAACTTACACAGGGCAACATCCTTTGTGTGTTTCTCTTCCTTGGCAGTTAGGGACACAGCTTATATTTATTGACCTCTGACTCTGAGTTCATTCTGGTGTGTAATGTTACTCTCACCATTTTACAGATGAGGAAACTGAGGCACAGAGACATTGTGCCACTTGCCTGAGGTGACACAGGTAAGAAGTGACTGAGTGGGGGCTCGAGTCCAGGTCTCTGTTACTCCCTGTGCCTTCTCCCTGACTCCACTGCCTGGGGTTTACTGGGGGCCGAGGAAGAATCTTATGAAGAGCTCTGGCTCCCGAGTCTGGGCTTGAATCCCAGCCCTGTCTCTGAACAGCTGTAAGACCCAGGACTGGTGATCCAGCCTCTCTGAGACTCAGTTTTCTCATCTGTGAAATGGGAATAATAGTACCACCAATTTCATAGGATGCTTGAGGATTAAATATAGAGTGTTAATCAGCCACACACAAAGCAGCTAAAATGAAAACAACTGTCAACACCAAGTGCCGACGAGGATGCTGAGCACGTGGGACTTCCCTACAGTGCAGGTGGGAGGGGAGATGGCACAGCCACTTTGGAAAACAGCTGAGCAGTTTCTTATAAACGTGCACTTACACTCAGCCATCATGCTCCTGGGTTTTTACTGAAAAGAAATGAAAAACCTGTGTCCCCACAGAGGCCTGCATACAAATGTTTATAGCAGCTTTTTCATAATAGCCAAAAATGCAAAACAACTTGAATATCCTTCAGCTTGTCCCTGGATGAGCAAGTGGTGGCGCAGCCACACGGGGGTCGAGCCGTCAGCAGTAGAGACAGAGGAGCTGCCGGGTGAATCTCAAGAGCGTAGTGCTGCATGAAGGAAGCCAAGCTCAAAAGGCGACACTTGTAAGATTCTGTTTATGTGGCATCAGGGAAAGGAAAATAGTGAGACCCGAACATAGGTCAGAGGCCAGGGGAAGACGCTGACTGCAAAGGGGCACACGGGAACTTTTTTGGGTGACGGAAATATTCTGTCTCTAGACTGTACACTTGAAAAGGCAAATTTTATTCTGTGACAAGAGACCTGATGCCCCCGACTTCACAGCAGGTGATGGGCTCAGCCAGTGACGGCCACATGGTGGGGTGAAGGGAATGGATACCAGGCTCTGCCTATGGAGGCTCCTTGGAGGGGACACACGGGTTCATTTCAAGTGAAATGTGGTGATGGCATCAAAGGAAATAAAGAAGAAGAGAACACCCACTCATCATCTCTGCTTCCATTTTGGTCCTTTGGATCCAGGAGTAAAATCTGTCCACGGTTTGCTTTTCTCTTCCTCATTGAGAGATGGGAGTGACCCAGTTGGGAGGTGAAGCGAAGCTCCAAGGAGCTGAGTGACGACTGTGAACATTTGTTGGAACCCCTGGGTGCTGAGCCCTCCAGACAGGCTGTTTCATGTCATCCTGAGGGTGCAGGTGGGGTGGCCAGAGTCCATCTAGCAGGGGTAAGTAGTGTCCACTCTCCCCTGTGCATCCTGGAGCTGCTTATAGGGTTGGAGTCCAAGGATGGGCATCAATCTGGGGGCACGGCTTGTCTGTGGGATCCACATGGGAATTTTGAACAGAGGAGAAATATGTTTGGGCAGGAGAAGGAAGACTCCTCAGGGAGGAATCTGCAGGACCCATTTGAACATTTATCCAACACATTTTCATTATGCACCTGCTCCCTGCTGTGTGGTAGGCATGTTATAGCTGCTGGGAGCTCATCCATGAGCAAGATGGAAATAGGCCACGCCTTTAAGGAGTTTGTGGTCAGTTCAAGAGATGGCAGAGAGGGGAGGTCTCTTTCCCTCCCACTCAGTAGGGCTTTGGATCTCACTAATGGGAAGCTCAAGGATTAGTGACGATAATTGTCTTCCCACCTTGGAGGTTTTAACACACTCAGGGAGGCTGATGTGCTTGGTGACACCAATTCTGGCTTTTCTCAGACTCTTCGATGACCCCCAATTATCCTTCTCTGCTGATATTCATGTCCCTCATAATCTCCTCCCCTTGAACATGGACGGGACCTGTGAATTGCTTCTAACCAGTAGGATATGGCAAAGCAGATGGGGTGTCATATTTGTCATTACTTTACCTGAGATTGTCACTTCTGTCTTAACAGGAGACTGTTTGTATAGTCTGTCTCTCTTGCTGGCTCTGATGAAGCAAGCTGCCCCAGAGAGAGGCCCACATGGCATGAACAGAGGGTTGCCTCCAGCCAACAGCCAGTGAGGAACTGGGGCCCCCAGTCTGACTATCTGCCAGGACCTGAATCCTCTCAACAACCACGTGAGCTTGGAAGCAGACCCTCCTCCAGTCGAGCCTCAAATGAGACCACATCCCTGGCTGATGCCTTGACTGCAGCCTTGTGAGTGGTCTTGAAACAGAAAACCCACCCAAACTGGATTCCTGACCCACAAAAACTCTGAGATAATACATGTGAGCTGTTTTAAGTTGCTAAATGTATGTTCTTTTGTCACTAGCAGTAGATAAAGAATACAGGGCTAGAAACCTCTAGAAAACTCTACAAAATGCCACCTAGATGCCTCCTGCTCTTCTCCGCTTGTGGTCCATTTCGTGCCCTACGTGGCGGCTGTCTGCTCAGGCCATGTGAGTGATCTGAGAAGGAGGGCGTTGACATCACTGCTCTGCTTCTCTGCAGACCTCCCCTCACACAACAAGGATTGCATTTCCCCGGCTCTTCATACTTTTCTGAGTGCTCTGAGACACATGGTGTCTTAAAAACATATTATTCCCCAGCGGTGCAGCAGTTAAGTTCGCACGTTCCGCTTCTCGGCAGCCTGGGGTTCGCCAGTTCAGATCCTGGGTGTGGACATGGCACTGCTTGGCAAAAGCCATGCTGTGGTAGGCGTCCCATGTTTAAAGTAGAGGAAGATGGGCATGGATGTTAGCTCAGGGCCAGTCTTCTTCAGCAAAAAGAGGAGGATTGGCAGTAGTTAGCTGAGGGCTAATCTTCCTCAAAAAAAAAAGAAAGCAAAAAAGTTAAAAAAAAATATTATTCCTGCACCGGCCGCCTTGACACAGTTCAGAAGAGTTAAGTGATCAGTTCAGGTTCACACAATTACGTAGTGACACTGGGGACTAGAAGCTGGGTCCCAGATGGCTCTGGTCTTGAGACCTTCTTGTCCCGGGCCAGGCTCTGTTCTCACACGCTTCCACCTGGTTTCTGTCCATTGGTTGGAGTGTGAGGTGGACATTTCATGATGGCCACAGCCTCCATCCAGGAGAACTCAGAGAAGCCATTCTATCCTGTCCCCAGAGGACCTCTTGGGAGGGAAAGTGGAGTCCTGACTCCAGGGTCACGTGTTCTCCATGAGGTCTGATCCTCAGCCAGCGCCGACCCGTGGCTGCCGTCAGGGAAGCCACATAATCTCATCGTGGGGACTGGCCTGGCAGAAAGATTAGATAAAATCCTTTACTTTGCCATTAGCCCTGCCTAGCGCCAGGCTTTGAGGGGTGCTGGGAACTGCTTTGGTAATGCTGGGCACCCACTACCAAGAGCACAGGTGTTCAGAAATGTTCTATGAACATATCAAGCAATGGAATGAAGCCTAAAGAACCCAATCCTGGCAAGATCAAGATAGAACACTGAAGCACGATAAGTGTTCTCAAGCTGGTCTCAGAGATTTTGGAACAGCCTCATGGTCCTGGGGTTTGGGAAGAAGAGTAAATCTTCCCAGAAACAGCACTCGTAAATGGCTGGATGTGAGAAACCCAGGTTCAGAGATGGAATGTGGCTTGCTCTTGGTCACACAGCCACCACATGGAGAGCCCACGCCCGTGCCTGGGCTTGCTGACCCTCCTCAGTGCTCCTTATGACCCACCATGCTGTGCTGTCAGACAAGAGTGTTTGTGTTCCTTTTTCTTCCTCATTACCTCCTTCCTTAATCTCTTCCTTTCCTTTCTTCCATTGTTAAAAATTAGAATTTAAAAACTGAATCAACTTTGCCGAAGAGTAATCGTTTGTATGTATTGAGTACTTCTATGTGCCGGGGAATGTATTTTCTTTCTTTTTTTTCTTGAGACATAATTGACATATTCTATTAATTTCAGGTGTACTACATAATGATTCTGTATTTGTACATATTACAAAATGATCACCACAGAAAGTCCATTTAACATCTGTCACCATGAATAGTTACAAAATCTACTTTTCTGTTTTTTCAATTATTTTATTGAGGTCATAATGGTTTGTAACATTGTGAAATTTCAGGTGTACATTATTATTTATCAGTTTCTGTATAGACGGCATCATGCTCACTACCAATAGTCTAATTTTTATCCCTCACCCTATATATGTGCCCCCTATACCTCTTTTACCCACAGCCAACCTCCTTCCTCTCTGGCAACCACTAACCTGTTCTCTTTGTGTGTTTGTTTATCTTCCACATACAAGCGAAATCATGTGGTGTTTGTCTTTGTCTGCCTTATTTGGCTTAACATCATCCTGTCAAGGTCCACCCACATTGTTCCCAACGATAAGATTTTGCCTTTTTTATGACTGAGTAGTATTCCATTGTATATAGACCACACCTCTTTGCCCATTCATCAGTAGATGGACACTTGGGTTACTTCCACGTCTTGGCTATTGTGAATAATGCTGCAATGAACGTAGGGGTGCATAAGTCTCTTTGAACTGTGGATTTCAAGTTATTTGGATAAATACTCTGTAGTGGAACAGCTGGATCATATGGTATTACTCTTTTTAATTTTTTGAGAAATCTCCATGGTGTTTTCCATAGTGGCTGCACCAGTTTGCACTCCCACCAGCAGCGTAAGAGGGTTCCCTTTGCTTCACACCCTCTCCAACATTTCTTATCTTTTGTCTTGATAATTATAGCCATTCTAACAGATTTAAGGTGATCTCTTATTGTAGTTTGATTTGCATTTCCCTAATGATTAGTGATGTTCAATATCTTTTCATGTGCCTGTTAGCCATCTGTATATCTTCTTTGGAAAAATGTCTGTTCGTATCCTCTGCCCATTTTTTGATCAGATTGTCTTTTTGTTGTTAAGTTCTATGAGTTCTTTTGGAAATTAAGCCCTTGTCGGATGTATAATTTGCAAATATTTTCTCCCAGTTGATTGGTTGTCTTTCGTTTTGTTCCTGGTTTCCCTTGCCTTGTAGAAGCTTTTTAGTCTGATGTAGTCCCATTTGTTTATTTTTTCATTTGTTTCCCATGCCTGAGTAGACATGGTATTCGAAAAGATGCTGCTGAGACTGATGTCAAAGAGTGTACTGCCTATGTTTTCTTCTAGGAGTTTTATGGTTTCAGGCCTTACCTTCAAATCTTTAATACACTTTGGGTTACTTTTTCTGTATGATGTAAGATGATGGTCAACTTGTATTATTTTGCACATGATTCTCCAGTTTTCCCAGGATCATTTATTGAAGACATTTTCCTTTGTCCGTGGTATGTTCTTGGCTCCTTTGTCAAAGATCACTTGTCCATGGATGTGTGGTTTTATTTCTGGGCTTTTTTCTGTTCCATTGATCTGTGTGTCTGTTTTTGTGCCACTACCATGCTCTTTTGATTACTGAAGCTTTGTAGTATATTTTGAAGTCAGGGATTGCGATGCCTCAAGCTTTGTTCTTTTTTCTCAGGATTGCCTTGGCTATCTGGGGTCTTTCGTTGTACCATATAAATTTTAGGAGCCTTTGTTCTATTTCTGTGAAGAATGTCATTAGGATTCTGATTGGGGTTGCATTGAATCTGTAGATTTCTTTAGGAAATATGGATATTTTAACTATGTTTATTCTTCCAATCCATGAGCATGGAATATCTTTCCATTTCTTTATGTCATTGTTGATTTCTTACAATAAAGTCTTATAGTTTTCAGTGTATGGGTCTATCACCTCCTTGCTTAAGTTTATGCCTAAATATTTTATTCTTTTTTTTGAGATTGTAAGTGGGATTGTATTCTTGAGATCTCTTTCTGCTAGTTCATTATTAGAATATAGAAATGCAACTGACTTTTGTAAGTTTATTTTGTATCCTGCAATTTTGCTGTAGTTGATCATTTGTAATAGTTTTCTGATGAATTCTTTAGTGTTTTATGTATAGAGAGTCACATCATCTGCAAATAGCAAGAGTTTCACTTCATTTCCAATTTAGATATTTTATTTAGATATCTTTTTCTTGCCTAATTGCTCATGCCAAAACTTCTAGTACTATGTTGAGCAAGAGTGGCAAGAGTGGGCACCTTTGTCTTGTTCCTATTCTCAGAGGGATGACTCTCAGTTTTTCCACATTGAGTATGATGTTGGCTGTGGGCTTGTCATATATGGCCTTTATTATGTTGAGATACTTTCCTTCCATACTATTTTCTTGAGAGTTTTTTTCATAAATGATTATTTGATCTTGTCAAATGTTTTCTCTTTATCTATTGAGATGATCATATGATTTTTATTCCTTATTTTTTAATGTGGTGTACCACATTGATTGATTTGCGGATGTTGAACCATCCATGCATCTCTGGTATAAATCCCACTTGATGAAGGTATTTGATCCTTTTAACGTATTGCTGTATTCAGATTTCCAGTATTTTGTTGAGGATTTTTGTATCTATGTTTATCAGCAGTGTTAGCCTTTGATTGTACTTTTTGCATGCTGCTTGACTGGTTTTGGGATCAGGGTGATGTTGGCTTCCTAGAATGCTATAGGAAGCATTCCATCTGTCTCAATTTTTTGGAATAGCTTGAGAAGCATAGGTATTAAATCTTCATTGAAAGTTTTGCAGAATTCTCCAGATAAGCCATCTGGTCCTGGACTTTTGTTTTTTGTGAGGTTTTGATTACTGTTTCAATCTCTTTACTTGTCATTGGTCTATTCAGTTTCTCTATTTCCTCTTGATTCAGTTTTGGGAGGTTCTATGAGGCTAAGAATTTATCCGTTCCTTCTAGGTTATCCTATTTGTTGGCATATAGTTTTTCATAGTATTCTCTTATAATCCTCTGTATTTCTGTGGTATCCATTTTGATTTCTCCTCTTTCACTTCTAATTTTATTTATTTGAGACTTCTCTCTTTTTTTCTTAGTGAATTGAGCTAAGGATTTGTCAATTTTGTTTATCCTTTCAAAGAACCAGCTCTTAGTTTCATTGATCCTTTCTACTGTGCTTTTGATGTCCATTTCATTTATTTCTCCTCTAATGTTTATTATTTCCATCCTTCTGCTGACTTTGGGCTTTGTTTGCTCCTCTTTTTCTGGTTCTGTTAGGGGTAGTTTAAAATTACTTATTAGAGATTGTTCTTGCTTGTTGAGGTGGGCTTGTATCGCTATGAATTTCCCTCTTACAACCACTTTTGCTGCATCCCATGAGTTGGTGTGGTGTAGCTTCATTTTCCTTTGTCTCTAGTTATTTTTTGATTTGCCATTTGATTTCTTCATTGATCCAATGGTTGTTCAGTATCATGTTGTTTGGTTTCAACGTACTTGTTGATTTCCCAGCTTTTTTCTTCTACTTGATTTCTAGTTCCATAGCATTATGGTCAGAGAAGAAGCTTGATATGATTTCAATCTTCATAAATTTATTGAGGCTTGCCTTATTTCCCAACATATGGTCTGTCTTTGAGAATGTTCCATGTGCACTTGAGTAGAATGTGTATTCTGCTGGTTTTGGATGGAATGTTCTTTGTATATCTATTAAATCCATAAGATCTAGTTTTTCATGTAATTTAACTATTTCCTTGTTGACTTTCTGTCTGGAAGATCTATCTCTTGATATAAGTGCAGTGCTGAGGTCCTCTATTATTATTGTGTTGCTGTTAATTTCTCCATTTAGGTCTTTTAATAGTTGCTTTATGTACTTTGGTGCTCCTGTGATAGGTGCATATATATTCATAAATATTATGTCCTATTGGTGTAAAATCCCTTTTATCATTATATGCTGCTCCTCTTTGTCTCTCATTGTCTTTTTTATCTTGAAGTCAGCTTTGTCTGATAGGAGTATGGCAATATCTGCTTTCCATGTTTTCCATTAGCTTGGAGTATCACCTTCCATCCCTTCTCTCTGAGCCTGTGTCTGTCTTTAGAGCTGAGATGTGTTTCCTGGAGGCAGTATATTGGTGGGTCGTGTTTTTGAATCCATGAAGCCACACTGTGTCTTTTGATTGGAGAATTCAATCCATTGACATTTAGAGTGGTTATTCATATATCAGGGCTTAATACTGCCATTTTACCTATTGTTTTCTGGTTGTTCTATATTCCCTTGTTTCTCTTCCCATGTATTCCTGACTGCCATTTCACTTTCCTGATTTTCGGTAATGGTTTTCTCAGTTTCTCTTTATTTATCATTCGTGTCTCTCTTCTGATTTTTTGTTTAGTTGTTATCATGAAGTTTTTAAAAAAGGTCTCCTGAGATAGTTCATTTTCTGATAGTCTCTTATCTCCATTAGCCTAAGCAGGTTTCCACCCCTTTTCTCTGCCCTTTCGCAAATTATTCTGTTTTGTGTTGTGAATTTTGATTAAAATGAAGTGTTTATCATTATTTTTGATGCTTTCCTTCCCTTTATCTTTAATGTTTTAATTGAGTGTTTGCTAACTTGTTGTGATAGAGACCTGCTATTTTCTGATATTTGCCAACTTTTCTCCTTGTTCAAGGGTTTGTAAACCTTCTCCTTTTTGTTTCAGGTGTGAGGTCATTCTTGATCATTCCTTGTAGGGTGGTCTTGTGGCAATGAGCTCCTTCAGCTTTTGTTTATCTGGGAAAGTTTTTATTTCTCCATCATATCAGAAGGATAGTTTCACAGCGTAGAGTATTCTTGGATGAAAGTATTTGTCTTTCAGTATTTTGAATATATCATTCCACTCTCTCCTAACCTGTAAAAGTTTCTTCTGAGAAGTGCACCGAAAGTCTTTGTAGATTGTTCTGTTCTGCCTTGCTGCCCTTAATAGTTTTTCTTTGTCATTGACTTTTGCCAGTTTTACTAATATACGCCTTGGAGAAGGTCTTTTTGCACTGATGTGGTTAGGAGTTCTATTGACTTCATGTACTTCTAATTCCAGTTCCTTCCTCAGGTTTGGGAAGTTCTCAGCTATTATTTCTTTAAACAAGCTCTCTGCTCCTTTCTCCCCCTCTTCTCCCGCTGGAATACCTATATTCTTCATGTTGCATTTCCTAATTGAGTTGGATATTTCTTGAAGAATTTCTTCATTTGTTTTACGTCAGTTCTCTCTCCTCCTCCACCTGAAGCATTTCTATATTTCTGTCCTCTAAATTACTAATTCTATCCTCATAATGTCAGCTCTGTTTTTTAAGGCTTCTAGATTGTTTCTTATCTCATTCATTGTGTTCTCCATCTCCAGCATTTCTGTTTGGCTTTTTTTAGAGTTTCATTATCTTCTGTGAAGAATTCTTTCTCTCATTAATTTTATTTCTGAGTTCATTGATCTTTCTTTCTGAGTATTCTTATGACTCATTGAGTTTCTTTACGATAAATATTTTCAATTCTCTGTCATTTAGATTCTAAATTTCTGTGACTTTGGGATTGGTTTCTAGGGACTTGTCACTCTCCATCTGATCTGGAGTGCTGATGTATTTCTTCATGGAGTTTGATGATGTGCACCTTTGCCAGCATGAAGTGGTAGTATGTGGTCACAGATTCCAACTGCCATCACTGCAGTGGTCAGGAGCTGTGCTTTCTGAAAACTCCACGTTGGCTGGAAGTTGTCCCTATCCTCTGGAAGTTGTACCAACAGAGTCCGTCTGCATCTGCCCACCAGCCTCCACTGCTTGGCATGTCATGCATGCAAGTGCTGGTGCTCTGGTGCAGGTCCACTGCCCTGGCTGACCAGCCAAGCTGGTGCACCAGGCGAGAGGGGAGTGGAAGGATGCCCTCATTCACACACACAAGCCCACTCTGCACTCGCTGGTGGCCCCCTTGGGTTTCTGGGCTTTGTAGGGGCACCCAAGCCATGGTTGAACCACCATGCCATGGAGCACCACTGCAGCCTGTGATGCAACCCCAAAAGCAACAGCATTTGTATGGAGTCCCACCTGCTCCCACGCCTCCTCCCAGAGATGCATGCCACACACTGTGTGGACCAGCAACGCAGATCACTGCTGCTGAGGAGGGCATGGAGATCTACTCACATCCTTCCACTGCTCCCTGGGGATCCAGGACTCCCATCTTCAGACACATAGCTGCGGTGGATCTCTCAGATGTCCTATTGTGCTGTGTCTGTATCCTCTGTCGGTTAATTAATGTCCTTTTGGTCGTATCTTACGGGGTGGGGGGGAAGACTAAGGGCACAGCTCACTGCACCATGATGCTGACGTCACTCCAAAATCTATTTTTCTTGTGAGAACTTTTATGATCTACTCTCTTAGCAACTTTCAAATATACAATATTGACCACAATCACCAAGTTTTGCACTACATCCCCATATTCCCATGACTTCTTTATTTTATAATTGGAGATTTGTACCTTTTGACCCTCTTCACTCATTTCGCCCATGCCCAACCCTGCCAACTCTGGCAACCACCAATCTTTAATCTGCATCTATGAGCTCAGGGGTTTTTCCTTTTTCTCAGATTCTACATATAAGTGAGAAGATATGATATTTGTCTTTCTCTGTCTGACTTATTTTACTTTGCATGAGTCCCTCAAGGTCCATCCATGTTATCAAAAATGGCAAGATTGCATTATTTTTTGTGGCTGAGCAATATTCCATTGTGTGTGTACCCACACACGTGTGTGTGTGTGTGTATCACGTTGTCTTTATCCATTCATCCTTCAATGGGCACTTTGGTTGTTTCCATATCTTGGCTATTGTAAATAATGCTGCAATGAACATGGGAGTGCAGATGTCTTTGGAGTCAGTGTTTTCATTTTCTTCACATAAACACCCAGAAGTGGGATTGCTGGATCATGATAGTAACAGAAAAATTTGTAATTTTTTGAGGAAACTCCATAGTGTTTGCCCTAGTGACTGTACCAATTTACAACCCCACCAACAGTGCACAATGGTTCCCTTTTCTCCACCTCCTCACCAACACTTGTTATTTTTTCTCCTCTTGAAAATAGCCATTCTAACGAGTGAAAGGTCATATCTTATGGCTTTGATTTGCATTTCTCTGATGATTAGTGATGTTAAATCGCTTTCCATGTACCTCTCAGGCCTCTGTATGTCTTCATATGTCTTATTTCGTTCCCTTCTCACAGCAACTCTTTGAGATAGGTACTATTATCATCCACAATTTCCAGGTGACAAAACTGAGGCACAGAGAGGCGAAGATGGGTGCTCAAGGTCACACAGCTGATTGTCAGTAGATCCAGGGTTTGAGCCCAGAGTCAATGCTTTTTCCTGCTATGCTGCATTGACTCCTGAAAATTATTCTCAACTGTTGGTCTTTCTCTGTCGTGTTTGTCCATATGAACCTTTTGAAAGAGGTATAACGAGGACACAGACAACCAACTGTAACACGTGGTTTCAAAGTATTGAAGTGGCCAACTACTGGCCATTTGAAAGAGCTCTCAAATATTCTGGTCTGCTTACTCACAGCCTTTTTGGTGATATTTAAGTGGTTTCTTTATTTCTTTTTCTTTTCATAAGCATTGGAGCTACCGTGAAAAATCTTTGGTAAGACAAATTTTTTCAAATTTTGTGACTTGTGTCCAGACCCCGTGGTCAACAGGTGGAGTGAGTGAGTGGCTTGGTACCTCCTACAACATGATGGCACATTCTCAGACGGGGGTCCTGGAGAAAGAGAAAACTACAGTGATGCAGCTGGTCCCTCATATTCCCACCAACTCTACACTATATGTTTTAAATTTAATTTTTTCAATTTAACATGTCCATAAAGTACCTTGAATGGGGCTATTTTTGGTTTTGAAACTTCCAAGAAGGCAATTAATTTTTCCACTGATTTGTGGCCCGGATTTCCTCTTGTGTCAAATATCTGTTTAACTTCTTTGACCCTTTGAAGAGGTTGTTGTCTATTGAGGGCAGCTCCTCAGATCTGTGGATGGATCACTGCTGTCAGGACTGGTGGGCCTGAAACATCTTGAGCCTGTGTGGCCTCTGTCTTGGGAACTGCTGAGAGCTTTGCAGGTCTACTCCACTTTAACCTTCACAAACTCCTCTGCAAGCTGAGAGACAGTATTCCCCCTGCTGTCTCGACTCATCGTCAGCTCAGGTGCCAGGCAATGTCCGGAGCATTTTACCTGTATTACCGCATTTAAATGCTCCCTGGAATCTTCGAGTGTGCCTGCTGTTATCACCTCCATTTTGCAGATGGAGAAATGGAAGGCCACGCTCTAGTCGGTGATGATGGACTGAAGCCCAGGTCTCTCTGGTTCCTTACCCCTTGCTCTTCTCCCTCTGCTCTCCTGACTCCAGATGGGGAAACTGAGGCCCAAAGAGGTGAAGTACAGAGCCAGGCTCTTACTGGAACACACTACCTCAGCTGTGTTCATGCCTGAGTCTTCATAACGAGAGCTCCTTTTAAGGAGAAATCACTTTTTATTGCAATACAGTATGATTTCCTTTGGAGAATTTAACAGCTTTATTAAAATATAATACACATACCGTAGGATTCACACACTCCAAGTACACAATTCAATGGCTTTAGGTATATTCATAGAGTTGTGCAACTGTCCTTTTGCTGATTTTTAAAGTGTATTCATTCCAGTTTCTTTGTGTGTTGATGACATCCATCTCCTGCTGATCACGCCTGTTCTCTTTCCTGCCTTCTGCCTCCCTTTCCTGTTCTCCTCCACCTATTAAGGACTTAGGACATGCCATGCAGGGATTCAGGCTGAGACTTTTTTTAAAAAAAGTCTTATTTCAGTAGACTTTATTTTTTTGGAGCAGTTGTAGGTTCACAGTGAAATTGAATGGAAGATGCAGAGAGTGTCCATATACTTCCTTCCCCCACCAAAAGCACAGTCTCCCCCACTATCACCATCCGGCACTGGAGGATGCATTTGTCACAATTGACGAAACTACACTGACACACCATTATCACCTGAAGTCCACAGTTGACATTTGGGTTTAGGCTGAGGCTTCCCATGCCTGGCTTCATTCCATCCTCAGAGTGTCCCTGGGGGGTCATTATTAATAAGCCCATTTTACGGATGAGGAAACAGAGACCCAGGGGAGTTATGTGCCTCACTCAAGGTCACATAGCCAATGCCCAGCAGAGCCACTTTGCTGACTATCACCCTCTGCTGGTAGCTCCTTTTGGGTCATCTCTCCCTGGAGGCAGGAGCCCGTTGGTCCTCAACAGGTGTGCGAGGCCCCTCAAAGGATGAGCTTGGGCATGTGTCCCCAGTGCAACTCGTCCCAGAACTGCTGAGGCATCGGGGAGAATCACTGTGCATCTTGTTTCCCCCACATCTCTCTAGATTCCCTGGGAGAAAGACAGGGACTCCTCCCTCATGGAGTCGTGGAGTTCAGCAAAGTTGCTCCCAGACCCCATGGAAACACTGAGGCTCCTGTCAACCTTAGCTCCTGCCCAGGGCCCTCAGCAGTGTTGCCTCAGAGGCCAGCGCTCCACCTCCTCCGGCTCCTCTTAAGAAGGAACCTGTCTAACACACAGACTTTACCCATGAGCCCTTTGGGAGCCCAGGCCTCACTCTCCCTCACTTTGGGGCCAGGGGGCACGTTCCCAGGGGAGCCTGGGGGCCTCCCAGCCCCCTCGGCCCTCCCCAGGGCCTTTTATCCCTCCAGGAGCCTCCACTCTACCTCCAGCCTATCCTGGGGCTGCTGAGCCACCTCCTGTTACTCCAGAGCCTTCATCCTCAGCCTCTGGGGCTCACACAGTGTCCAGAGGGCATTCTCTGCAGGCCACTGTCCTGAGTGCAGCTTCAGCCTCTTCCATGATGGCACCAGAGCTCAGAGACCCCCAACACTCTCCTCAGGCCTTGCAGTCTCTCTCCCACCACCTCCAGACTCTCTGTAGCCCTTACAGACTCCACCAGCCCCGGCCCCCAGCAGCCCCAAATGGGGCCTTATAAGGACAAGGAGTCCACTGGGTGAGCAGGCCTCCACTTCAGGGCCATGCCTGAGAGACGGCAGACAGAGGACCCTCTGCCAGTGGCCCTGGGACTTCTATGGAGACTCCAGGGGCCAGTGAGGCTGATGATGCTGGAGGCTCACTCCTGCAGGGCTCCTGGAGGGGATGGAAGACCCCCAGAACCGGATGTAGCCTTGTTCCCAACAGTGATTTGGAATGTGCTGTGAGAATGGAGCAAATGCGTTCTCCGTGGGCAGCATCCTCCCTGGACGGCCTGGCCGACTTGTGTCTGGAGAATCGTGGGGCTGCTGAGCTCCTGCTCTGGAGCAGGAGAACAGGGAGGCCCTGGGATTCCAGCAGGATTGTGCCACCAGGTGTCATGTGTCCTTCCCTGAGCTTTCCTAATTAAAGGCTGTCTCCGTCCCCCAGGCTGCCTGCTCATTCACTCTCACCTTTGGAAAGGTTGGAGAACTTCACTCCTAGGCCACAGGTGGTAAACGGACATCCCACCTCAACACCCCAGCTTGGGAGCAAAGCCTGAACCAACAGGCTGGGTTGGGAGGGGTCTTGTGGAAGCACCTGGTGGCCTTTGATGCTGGGTGACTTCCCAGTGAGAAGGGAAAAAATCGACGGAGCGGGTTCTGCAGGTTGGGTTCTGAGCAGGGACCCTCTGAGCTGGAACAGCAGGCAGCGTCTAGGGATGTGCTCAGCATTAGCACCTGAGGGTGGGAGAGAGGGAAGCAGGAGGAAAAGTCAGGCTACCCTGCAGTCCCAAGGCCTCAGCCAACCCCCCTGTGGGAGCTCTGAGGCTGGGATGGCCTTTCAGAGTTGTCCTGAGTTGGGGCAAGGAGACGGGGCTTTGTGACCAGATGTAGACCAGTAATTCTGTCTGGGCTGCCCCAGGAAAGGGGCGTGACCTTGGGCAAGGGGCTCCCTTCAGCCAAGTCAATTCCTTCTGAGGGATGATGGCCAGGAGCTGTCAGCCAACAACCTTCCCAGCAGCTGGGAGAATACATACATCAGTCCTGAACGGGGATGTGATTGGGGCAGTCAGTTTGCATGACAGATGGAAAGAGCACAGTGCTGTCATTAAAGGGGGAAAGTGAGATGAGGATGGAAGACAGAGCTATGCTGTCACCAGGTCACCAACTTGTTACTACTGAAAACCAGTTCATGCTGCAGCCCCTACTGCACAGAACCCACCAACAATTGCTCAGGCCATGCTCCTCTTGACTCTTCTCTGAAATGCTGCTCACCACATATCCCTGGGTGAAGTGTCTGCAGTGGTTACTTGCTGCAAATGCCATCTGGAGAACCCAGCCCAGAGGTTAGTGCAGTAATGGGGTCCGAATCTGTGTATGGTGGCAGGAATAATGAATGTGGAGTAAGGAGCATGGAAACCAATGACTTCAGAGATCAAAAGGCTTGAACACCACTTTGTCCAGTAAGCCACAAAGTGAGGTGGGTAAATTGTGAGGTCTGGAGTGCTGTGAAACCCAGGTCTGAGCCCTACCCAGCTGTGACAAGCCGTGTGAACTGAGGTCTCAGTGACCTCATCTGAATAATGAGGTCATAAGGGTCCCATCTCAAGGAGTTGTGACAATGGCATGTGGTGATGCCTCCATCTGTCTCGGTGTTTTGTGCCTGTGACCCTGTGCAGCCTGCCCAGCTTCACGATCCACCTGGGATCTAGTTTCAGGATGAAAGTGCAGAACATTGGCTGCCTTCACATTGCAACTTCTCAACAAGCCAGCTGTCAACACGGTAGTGCCTGAAAGTCAGTGCCAATTTTCTCATCATTGTCCCTCTGTGCAGTGAGGACGCAATCCAAGTTGTAGCACTAGTCTCCCCTCTCCCTAGAACTTGAGTAAATGGCATTCGCTGTGAATATTTTAAAAAGCTGAGTGGAGAGAATGGGAGAATGGCTGTACACATTTTCCTCAAGTTGGACCAAGTTTAAAAACAGGCTTATTATCTTGGACCCACCCCACCATTTACAGCTGAGACCACAGAGGACAAAAGAGGTTTGGAGAGTGTCTTAAAGTTGCACAGATTATGAAGGGTGCGCTGGGAGGTGAGCCCCATTCTTCCAGTGGCCTCTCTGGCCTTTCTTCCTTCACAGCCCACCTAGTTGGGTTCTTCTGTTGGAGTTTCAGAGAGAGAGAGTTTTATGCCCACAGTTTATGGTGGACACTATGAACATCTTATCTTAGTTTGAGCTCCCCCAGGAGAAGACCCAGAGATAAACATCTGGGTGAGAGTCAATGACCTGAGAGGTGGTCCCAGGGAGCACAGTGAGGGACAGGGAAGTGAAACAGAGAAAGGAAGAAATTCAATCAAGGTGCATTTAAGAGTGGATGACCGCTGTGGGCTAATGGCACCCAGTTCTTTCGCAGACCCTCCGGGAAACCATGTAGCACATGCCTCAAAATTGTCCCCCCAAGGACCTGAGGATGTCTCTCTTGCTCCTCTCTTGCTCCTGGGCTGTTGGTTTTCCAGGATTAAGGATCTAGCCTATGTCCTGTCTGCTCGCTCCCTGGCACATGAAGGCCCAGGGGAAGAGGCACAGGAACTGTCTACAGAGGACCTCCTGCTGGACCAGGGCTCCCACTGCCTCACACTGTGGCCAACACAGTCCCTTCTCAGGACCCTGGGGGCTCGGAGCTGTCCTCCTTCCCCCTGTGGGCAGGCAAAGACATGTTGGGGGGCCCCAGTGGGATCCAACTTGGTAAGAACATGTTCTCCCCACAATAAGGCACATTGTGCACATCCCCTGCCCAGGGCTGGCTCCTGGAGGCTGGAGGACCACCTTCAAGACCCCAGATAGACACGTAGTGCTTTTAGCAAACAACATAAGCTGGTTTGATTCTAGGCAGCCTGGGCTCCGACAAGCGGTAGGTGTTTGTTCTTGAGTGAATACATCCTGCATTTTCCCAACCTAGGGCTCCACATTTAGGGTCTGAGAAGCAGTGGACGATGGGGAGGGTGTGGGGAAGCCATTCTATGGTGTCAATTTCCCTGGACCTGGGAAGTTGCCCAAGGGCCAAACCATCAGACCCGGCTCCAGAGACCTGATTTTGGGGGGTATTAGATGGACAGGACTGAAGACAAACCACAGTAAGTTTCTAATTAGGACGAACTTTCAGATGTTTAAAAGTACTTTTCAGTAACTTATTTGGAATGTGTAGTACATCTGTCCACATCATTAGAAATAAAAACATGTAAAATTGTATTCAGTGAGACATTTCCCCCATCCCACGTCTATCCAGTCTCCCTTCTTTCTCTACAATCTCTGGTTCTTGGGTGTCCTTTCTTAGCTCCTTTATGCGTATGCAGGCACATCTTATTTTCTTCCTTTCTAATCCAAAGATAGCATAGTATAGGCCCTGTTGTCACTTCTTTTTGTTTTTGTTTTCCTCCCCAAAGCCCAAGTGAATAGTTGTACATTCTAGTTGTAAGTCATTCTAGTTCTTCTATGTGAACCACCACCATGACATGGCAACTGACAGACAGGTGGTGTGGCTCTGGAACCAGGAAGTGAACCCAGACTGTGAAAATGGTGGGAGCCACATTTTAACCACTAGGTCATCAGGTCTGGCTCTTGTCACCTGTTTTTTGGCTTGTTTTTTGTTTTCGATGAACAATATCTTCCCAAGATCTTTCCATCTCAAGCAACTTGCAAGTATACTCATTTTTCCCCTTTTACAGCTCATAGTTCTTCCTCACATGCATGCACCATAAGCTGTTTAACCATTCCCTATGGGTGGACTTTTGGGTCATTTTAAATCTTGCTGTTATAAAAGACACTACAAAGAGTAACCTCATACTTACATCGCTTGCACCTGTCCAAGTGTATCTTTAGGACAAATTCCCAGAGGTGAAGTTATTGGGCCAAAAAGCATACATGTTTCTAATTTTGATAGATATTGCCAAATGGTGCTCCTGAGAGGTTGTACCAGTTTACAATCACACCAACAATGTGCAAGAATCTGCATTTAGGGAGAGTCTGGTTTCCATAGAGTGGAGCAGAGAACTGTGAGATGAAAATAACACTCCTAGACAAGTGTGAATGGAAAGTATAGGGGAGCTGAGCTTAGACCCTGAGGAATGAGGAAATAGAGAAAGATGGATGGAGAGGAGGCCTGAGACTGTAGAAGGGGAAAGTGAACCCATCTTACCTTGTGGAGCAAAGCAGGAAGCATCAGAGCAGATATATTAGCACAGGGTTTTGGAGTCCAAATGACCTGTTGAATGCAGAGCCTTTTTAGATTCTTTCTGGATCCAGGAATCCCAGGATGAGGGAACAGAACAGGGGCTGAGAGAGAGAGTCTGAGCTGCATCTGCAGTCCTGAGAAGGGGGAGGAAGGAAGGGTGTGGCCAGGACCAGGAGGACAAGAAGGGTTCGGGAAGAACTGTCTTCATCCCCAGGGCCTTTACACACTGCCTGGGGCCTAGGGGGTGCTCAGGAAATATCAGAATCACAAACCCAGCAGAGGAGCCAGGACACCATGAAATTCCACCCCAGAAATCTGAGAAGTCCAACTGGTTTTCCCAGGACCAGATATGACAAGAAGAGAATGTTGGTGGGGGTTGGAGTGGACCCATCTCTTGTCTTAAGCATGGCCTTAGTCAAATCAGATCCTCTCTCTCATCTTATCTTTGTTGTTTCATTTCAAAAAACATCTCAGAAGGGTGAAGTCAGCAACATGGTGGAGTAAGCTGTTCCCTTTGTCCCTTCCCCTTTGAACACAACTAAATGGACATTCATTGATCAATGAAGGATACCCACACAGCACATCAGGATGCCTTAGAGACCTGCACAGCTATTCATCTGAAGGTGGATGGAGTAGCCCTGGGGAGGTGGTGGAGATAGGTGAGCACTCTCTGGACCCAAGGCAGCCCGTTACATGCATGAGACTGCTTTCCTGGCCAGAGTGCTCATAGCACCACTGTAGCCCCAAGGGGGGTGCATGACTTGGCACAACTGTGAGAACAAGTGACAGTATCTCTGAATCCCCACATGACTGTTTTACCCTTTGGTAGGAGAGTCCACAGGGTCAGTAGGGAGCCAGCGAGTGGCACAGGCTCACACCAACACAGTTGACAGGGCTCACACCAGGCTCAGAATACAACGCTCCTGTCCCCCTCCAGTGGTGGCAGGTGGAACCTTCGATCAGACACTATCACTATGCAATGGGACAAATCCACTCCATCAAGTAGTATGAAGAAATATGTTAATACTCTAGCCCAGGAGGAAAAGACAAACACACAGAAATCTATCCTGAAGTCACAGAAATCTACAATCTAAATGAAAGAGAATTCAAAATAGCTGTCATGAAAAACCTCAACAGGGGTCCAGCCCCTTGGTGTAGTGGTTAAGTTTGCACACTCTGTGCCTGTGGCATGGAGTTTGCAGGTTCAGAGCCCGGACCTGCAAGAACCACCTGTCAAGTCACTCTATGGCAGCATCCCACATAAAATATAGAAAGATTGGCACAGATGTTAGCTCAGTGACTATCTTCCTCAAGCACAAAGAGGGAGATTAGCAACAGATGTTAGCACAGGGCCAATCAGCCTCACAGAAAAAACAAACTCAATGAGTTACAAAAGAACTCAGGAAGACAGTTCAATGAAATTAGGAACAAAATTAGTGAACAGAGGAAATTCCTCTCCACAAAAGAGATTCACACTATAAAGAAAAACCCATCAGGAATGTTGGAGATGAAAAACACAGTGGATGAGACTAAGAAAAAATACAGTCCTTAAATAACACTGCTGATATTATGGAGGATACAACTAGGAATCTAGAGGATAGGACTATAGAAATGCTTCAGATGTGGAAGGAAAGAGAACTAAGACTAAAAAGAAATGAAGAAATTCTCCAAGAAATATTCCACTCAATTAGGAAATCCAACATAAGGACTATAGGTATTCCATGGGGAGAAGGGAGGGAGAAAGGAGCAGAGTTGGTTCAAAGAAATAAAAGCTGAGAACTCCTCAAACCTTGGGAATGAAATGAAATTACAAGCACAAGAAGTCAGTAGAACTCCTAATTACATCAAAGCAAAAGACCTTCTCCAAGACATGTATTAGTAAAACTGGGAAAAGTCAATGACAAAGAAAAATATTAAGAGCAGCGAGATGGAAGAGAATAATCTACAAAGGAACCCCAACATGCTGCCAGCACACTTCTCAGCAGAAACTTTATAGGCTGGGAGAGAGTGGAATGATATATTCAAAACACTGAAAGACAAAAAACTTTCAGTCAAGAATACTCTGTCTGGTGAAACTACACTTCAGATACAATGGAGAAATAAAAACTTTCTCAGATAAACAAAAGCTGAGGGAGCTCATAGCCACAAGCCCCACCCCCAACAGGAAGTGATCAAGAATTTCCTCAAAACTGAAACAAAAAGGAAAAGGTTTACAAAGCCTTGAGCAAGGAGATAAATAGACAGACAAAATCAGAAAATTACATCTCTCTATCAGAACAAGTTAGCAAACACTCAATTATAACATTCGAGATAAAGGTAAAGAAAGTATCAAAAGTAACTATAAACACTTCATTTTAATCACAAACTCACAATGCAAAATGGAATAGTTTGAGACAGCAATAACATACACAGGGAAGAGAAAAGGGATGGAACCATCTTATGCTGATGGAGGTAAGAGGCTATCAGAAAATGGACTATCTCATCTATGAGATCTCTTATACAAACTTCACAGTAGCTACTATACAAAAAATCAGAGCAGTGACTCAAATGATAAATAAACAGAAAACCAAGAAAAACATAACAGAATATCATAAAACTGAAATGGCAGTCAGAAATGCACAGCGAGAGAAATAAGGGGAAAAAAGAACAACTGAAAATAAAAGATAAAATTTCAGTATTAAACCCTCATATATCAATCATCACACTAAATGTAAATGGATTGAAGTCTCCAGTCAAAAGACAGAGAGTGGCTGGATGGATTAAAAAACAAGGCCTAACAATATGCTGTCTCCAAGAAACACATCTCAGCTCTGAAGACAAACACAAGTTCAGAGTGAAGGGATGGAAGCCGATACTCCAAGCAAACGGAAAACAAAAGAAAGCAGGTGTTGCCATGCTTGTATCAACATATCAGGCTTCAAGATAAAAAAGGCATGAGAGACAAAGAGGGGCAGTATAATGATAAAAGAGACACTCCGTCAAGAAGACATAACAATTATAAATATATATGCACCCAAGAGAGGAGCACTGAAGTATATAAAGCAACTATTAACAGACTTAAGAGGAGAAATTAACAGCAATACATAATAGTAGTGGACCTCAACATCCCACTTACAACACTGATAGATCATCCAGACAGAAAGTCAACAAGGAAATAGTCGAATTAAATGAAAAACCAGACAAGATGGACTGAAGAGATATATATAGAACACGCCATACAAAATCAGCAGAGTACACATTCTTCTCAAGGGCACATGAAACATTCCAAAAGATAGACCATAGGTTGGGAAACAAGGCAAGACTCAATGAATTTAAGAAGATTGAAGTCATATCAAGCATCTTTGCTGATCATAATGCTATGAAACTAGAAAACAATTACAAGAAAAAAGCTGGGAAAACCACAAGTACGTGGAGACTAAACACATGGTACTGAACAATCATTGGATCAATGAAGAAATCAAAGGACAAATCAAAAAATATCTGAAGACAAATGAAAATGAAAATACATCGTACCAATTCATGGGATGCAGCAAAAGTGGTTCTAAGAGGGAAATTCATAGCAATACAGGTCCACCTCAACAAACAAGAACAATCTCAAATAAGTCATCTTAAACTACACCTAACAGAACTTGAGAAAGGAGAATAAGCAAAGCCCAAAGTCAGCAGAAGGAGGAAAATAATAAAAATTAGAGCAGAAATAAATGACATAGACACCAAAAGAGCAGTAGAAAGGATCAATGAAATTAACAGCTGGTTCTTTGAGAGGATAAACAAAATTGAAAAAACTAGACTCACTGAGAAAAAGAGAGAAGGCTCAAATAAATATAAGAAATGGAAGAAGAAATTACGAGGGATAGCACAGAAACACGAGTAGAAGAAAGTATTATGAGAGACTATATGCCAACAAATAGGATAAACTAGAAGAAATGGAAAAATTCTCAGATTCATACAACCTCCCAAAACTGAATCAAGAAGAAAGAGAGAATCAGAATAGATCAATCACAAGTAAAGTGATTGAAACAGTAATCAAAAACCTTCCCAAAAATACAAGTCCAGGACCAGATGGCTTCTCTGGAGAATTCTACCAAACGTTCAAAGAAGATTCAATACCTATCCTTCTCAAATGATTCCAAAAACTTGAGGAAGATGGAAGGCTTCCTAAGTCATTTTATGAGATCAACATCACCTTTACCCCCAAACCAGACAAGGACAACACAAAGAAGGAAAATTACAGCCCCATAGTGCTAATGAACATTGATGCAAAAATCCTCAAAAAACTATTGTCAAACCAAACACAACAATACATTAAAAGGATCATACACCACGATCATTGGGGTTTATACCAGGGACACAGAGATGGTTCAACATTTGAAAATAAATAAATGTGATACACAGCATTAACAAAATGAAGAATAAAATCACACAAACATCTCAATAGTTGCAGAGTAAGCATTTGACAAGATCCAATATCCATTTTTGATATAAAAAACCCTCTCAATAAAATGGGTACAGAAGGAAAGTACCTCAACATAATAAAGACTATTCATGACAAACCCAAAGCTAACATCATACTCAATGGAGAAAACCCAAAAGCCATCCCTCTGAGAACAGAAACAAGACAGGAGTGCCAACTCTTGCCACTCTTATTCAACATAGTACTGGAGGTTTTGGCCAGAGCAATTAGGCAAGAAAAAGAAATAAACAGTATCCAAATGAGAAATGAAGACGTGAAAGTCTTGCAGTTTGCACATGATGTGATTCTATATACAGAAAACCCTAAAGAATCCATCAGAAAAACTATTGTAATCAACAATTACAGCAAAGTTGCAGGGTACAAAATCAACTTACAAAAATCAGCTGCATTTCTAGACAGTAATAATGAACTAGCAGAAAGAGAACTCAAGAATACAACCCTTTTAGCAATCACAACAAAAAGAATAAAATATCTAGGAATAAATTTAACCAAGTAAGTGAAAAACCTATACAATGAAAACTATAAGACATTGTTGAAAGAAATCGAAGACAAGATTTTAAAAATAGAGAGATATTCCATGCATATGGATTGGAAGCATAGATGTAGTTAAAATGTCCATATTAAGTAAAGCAATCTACAGATTCTGTGCTATCGCAATCAGAATCCCGACGACGCTCTTCACGGAAATAGAATAAAGAATCCTAAAATTTATATAGACAAAAGACTCCAAATAACCAAAGCAATCCTGAGAAAAAGAACAAATATGGATGAATCACAATCCCTGTCTTCAAAATATACTGCAAAACTGTAGTAATGAAAACATCATTGTACAGGCACAAAAAGGGACACAAAGATCAATGGAACAGAACTGAGAGCCCAGAAATAAACCTACACGTCTATGGACAGCTCATCTTCAACAAATGAGCCAAGAACACAATGGAGAAAGGAAAGTCTCTTTAATAAATGGTGTTGGGAAAACTAGACAGCCACATGCAAAAGAATGAAAGTAGACCATGATCTTGCACCATACACAAAGATTAACTCCAAATGGATTAAAGACTGAATGTAAGATCAGTCCTTAAAGCTCTTAGAAGAAAATCAGGCAGTACACTCTTTGACATCGGTCTTAGCAGCATCTTTTTGAATGCCATGTCTACTCAGGCATAAGAAACAAAAGAAAAAATAAACTAATGGGAATATGTTAGACTAAAAAGCTTCTGCTAGGCAAAGGAAACCAGGAACAAAACGAAAAGACAACCCATGAACTGAGAGAAAACAGTTGCAAATCATATATCCAACAAAGGGTCAATCTCCAAAATATATAAAGAACTCATACAACTAAACAACAAACAACCCAATCAAACAATGGGCAGAGGATATGAACAGACAATTTTCCAAAGAAGATATACAGATGGCAGACAGGTACATGAAAAGATGTTCAACATCACTGATCATTAGGGAAATATAAATTAAACTACAATGAGATATCACCTTAAATCTGTTAGAATAGCTATAATTACCAAGACAAAAAATAAGAAATATTGTAGGGGATGTGGAAAAAAGGGAACTCTCTCACGCTGCTGGTGGGAGTGCAAACTAGTGCAGCCACAATGGAAAACAGTATGGAGATGTCTCAAAAACTTAAAAATAGAAATACCATATCACCCAGCTATCCCACTACTAGGGATTTATCCAATGAAATATAAACTAACAATTGAAAGAGAGTTGCAAAGCCCTATGTTTAGTGCAGCATTATTCACAGTAGCCAAGACATTGAAGCAACATTGATAGGCACTATCAACTGACAAATGGATAAAGAAGATGTGGTGTGTGTGTGTGCGTGTGTGTGCATGTGTGTGTGTGTGTGTGTGTGTGTGTGTGTGTATACATATATATACACATATACATACATATATATATATAATGGAATATTACTCTGCCATAAAAAGAGACAAAATTGTCCCCTTGGCAACAACATGGATGGACCTGTAGGATATGATGTTAAGCAAAATAAGCCAGACAGAGAAAGACAAACACCACATGATTTCACTCATATGTGGAAGATAGCAAACACACAGACAAAGAGAACAGATTAGTCGTTACCAGAGGGGAAGAAAGTTGCAGGGTAGGCGAAAGGGATAAAGAGGCACATATATATGGTGACAGATAAAAGTTAGACTATTGCTGGTGAGCACAATGCAGTCTATACAGAAACTGATAAATAATAATGTACACCTGAAACTTCACAATGTTATAAACCATTATGACATCACTAAAATAATTTAAAAAGAAAAAACAGGGATCCAGTGTCAAGATGGCGGCATAGGCAGACTCTGAACTCACCTCCTTCCATGGACAAACAAGTTTATTTTGGAACTCTTGGAACAATTACCCTGAGACAGAACTGAAAACTGGATACAAAGAACCCCACAACAAGGGACAGTGCTGACTGAGGTGGAAGAGGCAGAGATTCCTTTCTGAAGAGAAAAAAGCCACTTTCTAGCTACAGCACTTCAGAGCCAGCTGGGAGCAATCCTAAGGTATGAAGCCTTCACTGGAGAGGTCGGGGATCTGAGCGGGGGAGCATTACTGCAATAAGCAGATTTTGGATTCAGCACAACTGAGATAAGTGCCATAATACCTGGCTTTCCTGGCTATTAACAACAACGGGGAATACTCCCAGATAAGCTATTGAACATAAGGGGAAAAAAGCCAGATGCTGGCAGATGCCCTTGCAGTCATTCCCCTGGCTTGTTAGCACTAGAGCACAGATTTAATCCAGCTCAACCAGGGCAAGCAGCCCACCCTTGGGACTGGCCTCACCCAAAAGCAAGCCCTTGGGCAACTTGTAGGCCCACATAAGCGAGTTGCCTGGAACCTCTGCAGCCAGGTGAGTGGGTCCACCTCTGCAGGGCAGGACGTGAATAAGGTGTGGGCCTGCATTGATGGAGTGTATGGAACCTCTGCAGGAGGGTGACTAGGTCTGCTTCAGTGGATTGAGGTACATGCCCGGTGCAGGACTGTGTCAACGGGGTGTGTGTGTGGGGCTTGTCAGTTGAGGCAGACTTGTGTTTCTCAAACAGCTACATAGGAGATCTACCCCACCTTCCATAGCCTGAAATGATTGGGTGCTCCCATGCCAGGGGCGAGCAACAGAGAGCTGAAATACTGAGAGTGCTGACAACAGCCTTGCAGATGAGAGGTCTACAACAATTGTAAGTCCCTGAGCCTATCAACTAGCCACATTGGGGATCTACTCACTTAGAAAAACTGCAAGAGGAATATGCTATTATACCTTGCAGCCAACTGTGCTGGGGCTCCTCGGGCCCAATAAAGTGACTGAAGGGACAGTAGCCACACACAGCTGAGCATTACAACCAGCCGACCAGGGGGACAGCCTAGCCTCCCCGGGCACCTGAAGCAAGAGCAACCCTGCCAGAAGAGAAGTACATGTAGCCCACACAGGGGTCACTCCTGGAACATTTAGACCTGGTGCCCAGAGAGACGCACACTGCTGGGCCTCATGAGGCATCTCTTATACAAGGCCACCTCTCCAAGATCAGGAGACATAGCTGACTTACCTACAACATAGACATAAGCACAGAGAAAGAGGCAAAATGAGGCCACAAAGGAATACATTCCAAGTAAGGGAACAGGACAAAACCCCAAGAATGAAACAAAACAGAGATAAACAATCTACCTGACAAAGAATACAAACTAATAGTCATAAGGATGCTCACTGATCTTGGGAGAAGAATGGATGAACTCAGTGAGAACTTCAACAAAGAAGGGGAAAATATAATAAAGAACCAATCAGAAATGAAGAGTACAATACTGGAAATGAAGAATTCACTAGAGGGACTCAATAGCAGAGTAGATGATATGGAAGAACGGCTCAGTTAGCTGGATGAAAGACTAGAGGAAATCACCCAAGCTGAACAGATAAGAGAAAAAAGAATTAAAAAGAACAAGGACAGTCTAAGGGAACTCTGGGACAATATCAAGCACACTAATATCCATATTATAGGTGTCCTACAAGGAGAAAAGAGAGACAAAATGGCAGAGAATCTATTTGAAGAAATAATAGCTGAAAACTTTCTTAACCTAAAGAAGGAAACAAACATCCAAGTACAGGAAGCACAGAGACCACCAAACAAGATAAACCCAAAGAGGCCTACACCAAGACAGATTATAATTAAAATGTCAAGTATTCAAGATAAAGAGAGAATCCTAAAAACTGCAAAAGAAAGGCAAAAAGTTACATACAAAGGAACCCCATAAGGCTGTCAGCTGCCTTCTCAACAGAAACCTTACAAGCTAGAAGGGAGGGGAACAATATATTTAAAGTACTGAAAGGAAATCTACAGCCAAGAATACTCTACCCAGCAAGGTTGTCATTCAGAATAGAAGGAGAGAAAAAGAGTTTCCCAGACAAGCAAAAACTAAAGTAGTTTATCACCAAGAAACCAGCTTTACAAGAAATGCTAAAGGGACTTATTTAATTGGCAAAAGAGAAGATCACAAATAGGAATAAGGAAATTATCAAAACAAAACAAAACTGCGTGCCAACCCCATCCAAGTGGTTAAAATTCTGCGAACTCTGCAGTTTTAAAAAACCATTCTCCCGGGTTTAGCAGCCCGGGTTCACAGGTTTGGATCCTGAGTGTGGACCTACTCCACTCATTAGCCATACTGTGGAGGTATGCCACAAACAAAATGGAGGAAGGTTGGCACAGATGTTAGCTCAGGGCCAATCTTCCTCACATACACATAAAAAAAACCAATAGAAAAAAATCAATGAAACTAAGAGCTGGTTCTTTGAAAAGATAAATAAAGTTGACAAACCTTTAGCTAGACTCACCAAGAAAAAAAGAGAGAAGGCCCAAATAAATAAAATTATAAAGGAAAGAGGAGTCACAATAGACACTTCAGAAATACGAAAGAGTATACTACAAAAATCTGTACACCAACAAACTGGATAATCTAGGAAAATTGGATAAATTCTTAGAATCACACAGCCTTCCAAAACTCAATCAAGAAGAAATCGAGAATTTGAATAGACCAATCACCACTAAGGAGATTGAAACAGTAACCAAAAATATCCCAGAAAATAAAAGCCCAAGACCAGACAGCTTCCCTGGTGAATTCTAGCAAACATTCAAAGAAGACTTGATACCTACCCTTCTCAAACTCTTCCAAAAACTTGAAGAGGAGAGGAGGCTTCCTAAATCATTCTCTGATGCTAACATTACCCTGATACCAAAACCAGACAAGGACAACACACAAAAAAGAAAATTACAGGCCAATATCACTGATGAACGAATGCAAAAATCCTCAGCAAAAAACTAGCAAATCAAATACAACAATATATTAAAAAGATCATACGCCATGATCAAGTGGGATTTATTCCAGGAATGCAGGGATGGTTCAACATCAGCAAATCAAGCAACGTGATACACCACATTAACAAAATGAAGAATAAAAAACACATGATCACATCAATAGATGCAGAGTAAGCATTTGACAAGATAAGGTATCCCTTTAAGACAAAAACTCTGAATAAAATGGGTAGAGAAGGAAAATTCCTCAACATAATAAAAGCCGTATATGACAAACCCACAGCTAATATCATTCTCAATGGAGAAAAACTGAAAGCTATCCCTCTAAGAACAGGAACCAGACAAAGATGCCCACTGTCACCATTCTTATTAAACATAGTATTGGAAGTCCTAGCCAGAGATGTCAGGCAAGGAAAAGAAATAAAAGGGATCCAAACTGGACAGGAAGAAGTGAAACTGTCACTATTTGCAGTTGACATGGCTTAATATATAGAAAACCCTAAAGAATCCAGGATACAAAACCAACATATAAAAATCATTTGCACTTCTATACACTAACAACGAAGTAGCAGAAAGAGAAATTAAGAATACTATCCCATTTACAATTGCAACAAAAATATGAAAATACCTAGGAATAAATTTAACCAAAGAGGTGAAAGATCTGTACACTGAAAACTATAAATATTGTTTAATGAAATGGAAGAAGACACGAAGAAACGGAAAGATAGTCTGTGCTCTTGGATTGGAAGAATTAACTCAGTTAAAATGTTCATACTTCCTAAAGCAATCTACAGATTCAGTGCAATCCATATCAAAGTTCCAATGACATCTTTCACAGAAACAGAACAAAGAATCCTAAAATTCATATAGAGCAACAAAAGCTCCGAATAGCCAAAGAAATCGTGAGAGAAAAGAACAAAGCTGGAGGTATCACACTCCGTGATTTCAAAATATACTACAAAATTATAGTAATCAAAATAGCAAAGGATGGCACACAAACAACGTGCCAAATACACACAGATCAATGGAACAGAATCGATAGCCAGGAAATAAACCCATAACGTCTATGGACAACTAATTTTCGACAAGGGAGCCAAGAACATACAATGGATAAAGGAGTCTCTTCAATAAATGGTGTTGGGAAAACTGGACAGCCACATGCAAAAGAGTGAAAGTAGACTGTTATCTTATACCGTTTACAAAATTAACTCCACATGGATTAAAGACTTGAATGTAATACCATCAACAAAATGAAAAGACAACCCAACAATTGGGAGAAGATATTTGCAAACCTTACATATGAGAAGGGGTTAATATCCAAAATACACAAAGAACTCATACGTCTCAACAACAAAAAACTAACAATCCAATGAAAAAATGGGCAAAATATCTGAACAGACATTTCTCCAAAGAAGATACACAGAAGGCCAACAGATACAGGAGAAGATGCTCGACATCACTAATTATCAGGGAAAGCAAATCAAAAGTACAATGAGATATCACCTCGCACCCATCAGAATGGCTATAATTAACAACACTGGAAATAACAACCGTTGGAGAGGATCTCGAGAAAAGAGAACGGTCATACACTTCTGGTGGAGTGCAAACTGGTGCAGCCATAGGGAAACAGTATTGAGATTCCTCAAAAATTAACAATAGAACTACCATATGGTCCATCTATTCCACTGCTGAGTTTTTATCCAAAGAACATGAAAACGCAAATGCATAAATATATATGCATCCCTATGTTCATTGCAGCATTATTCACAATAGCCAAGACTTGGAAGCAACCTAAGTGCCCATCAAGGGATGAATGGATAAAGAAGGTATGATATATATACACAATGGAATACTACCCAGCCATAAAAATAGATGAAATCTTGACATTTGTGACAACATGGATGGACCTTGAGGGTATTATGCTAAGTGAAATAAGTCAGAGGGAGAAAGTCAAATACTATATGATCTCACTCATAAGTAGAAGATAAAAACAACAATAAATGAACACATGGAGACAGAGATTGGATTGGTAGTTACCAGAGGGGAAGAGGGAGGGAGGAAGACAAAAGGGGTGATTAGGCACATGTACGTGGTGATGGATTGTAAGTAGTCTTTTTGTGGTGAACATGATGTAACCTACACAGAAATCAAAATCTAGTATGTACACTTAAAATTTGTACAATGTTATAAACAAATATTACCACAATAAGAAAAAAGAAAAATAGATTTTGCAACTATGAATGGTGATGGATGTTAACTAGACATTATGGTGATCCCTTTGCAGTGTATAAATACTGAATCACGTTGTACACCTGAACTCGTATAATGCTATATCCAAATTATACCTTATTAAAAAAAGAAATCAACTATATGATGTTCCTAGGCATACAAGTTCTCAATACATAATAACAATTAGTCTTCTGCAAAGTTAATTCAGATCCTAAATTCCAATTTTTAAAAATGGAATAAAGCAGATGAAGAGATTCAGGAAGGAGGTAACGAACAAGAAAAAAGGAACGGAAAACACTCTCGTCTGATGGCACAGTGCAGTGTGGCATAAGGAGCACTGAGGAGGGTCAGCAAGCCACGCATGGGCTTGAGCTCGCCACATGCTGGCTCTTGAACGTAGGCAGCCATGTTCTTTCCCTCTCAGCCTGGGTTTCTCACATCCTGTCCTTCACGAGTTCTATGTTTCTGGGGAGAAGAGCAAAGTGGAAGAAGATGGTGGTGAAACTCCAGGACCCAGAGGCCGTCCCAAGGTCTCTCAGAACAGCTTGAGAACACTTATCGTGCTGAAGTGTTCTATCTTGATCTTGCCATGATTGGGTTCTTTAGGCTTCATTCCATTGCTTGACTTGATACGTTCATGGAACATTTCAGAACACCTGTGCTCTTGGCAGTGGGTGCCCTGCATTAGCGATTCTTTTCCTAGCGCCCCTCAAAGCCTGATGCCAGGCAAGGGTAATGGCAAAGTAAATGTTGTTGTCTAATCTTTCTGCCAGGCCAGTCAAGCACGATAAGATTACGTGGCTTCCCTGCTGGCAGTCATGGGTCGTCCCTGGCTGACTATCAGACCTCATGGAGAACACGTGGCCCTGGAGTCAGGACACCACTTTCCCTCCCGAGAGGTCCTCTGGGGACAGGGTAGAATGGCTTCTCTGAGTCCCTCTGTGATGGAGGCTGTGGCCATAATGAAATGTCTACCTCACACTCTAATCAATGGAGAGAAACCAGGTGGACATGTGTGAGAAGAGAGCCTGGCCCAGGACAAGAGCCTCCAAACCAGAGCCTTCTGGGACCCAGTTTCTAGTCCTTCCCGTGTCACTATGTAGTTATGTGAACCCGAGCTGACCACTTAACTCTTCTGAACTGTGTTAATGGAGTTAATGCAGGAATAATATGTTTTTAAGAGATCATATATCTCAAAGCACTCAGAAAAGCACGAAGAACCAGGGAAATGCAATCCTTGTGTGGAGGGAGGTTTGCAGAGAAGCAGTGAAGTCAACACCCTCCTTCTCAGATCACTCACATGGCCTGAACAGAAAGCTACCTTCAAGGGAACTGAAACAGGTCCCAAATGGAGGAGAGTGGGAGGCATCTAGGTGGATCTTTGTGGAGTTTTCTAGAAGTTTCTAGCCCTGTATTGGTTTTCTACTGCTGGTGACAAGATAACATACATTTAGCAACTTAAAACAACTCACATGTATTTTTTCAGGGTTTTGTGGGTCCGGACTCCACCTTGGCTGGGTTCTCTGTTTCAGGACCTCTCACAAGGCTGCTGTCGAGGTGTCATCCAGAGACATGGTCTCATCTGAGGCTCGACTGGAGGAGGGTCTGCTTCCAAGTTCACATGGCTGTTGGCAGCATTCAGTTCCTTGCAGATTGTGACGGTGGGGACCTCAGTTCCTTGCTGGCTATTGGTCAGAGATCATTCTCTGTTGCTTGCCATGTGGGCCTCTCTATGGGGTCGCTCGCTTCATCAGAGCCAGCGAGAGCGATAGTCCATACAAGGAGTCTGCTGTTAAGTCAGAAGTAGCAATCTCATGTAATTTAATCACAAAGGTGACATCCCATCTGCTTTGCCATATCCTATTAGTTAGAAACAGGTCGCAGGGAACACCTTCTAAGGCCTTCTGGGGTTAGAATCCTCACTCTGGCTCATAATAAACTCAGCCCAATTCTGAAAAGAGAAAAAAGAAGAAGCAAGTCACAGGTCCCGCACATGTTCAAGGGGAAGAAATTACAAGGGGCATGGATATTAGGAGTAAAGGATAGTTGGGGGCCATTCTAGAGTTGGCCATACACCTAGAATGGGTGCCACCATGCACATCGGTCTCTCCAAGTGTGTTAAAATCTCTATGGGGGAAGACTTAATTACGTCACCAATCTAAGAGGTTCCCTTTAGTGTGACCTGAAGAACCATTTGAGTGGGAAGGAGAGAGCCCTCCCCTCTCTGCCCCCTTTTGAGCTGACTGCAAACTCCTTGAAGGTGTGGCCTGTGTCCATCTTTCTCGTGGATGTGCTCCCAGCAACCAGAACACGCCTACTAACCAGCAGGTAGAAGGTGCATAATAAATATGTTGAATGAAGGTCCTAGTGGGTCCCGCAGGTTGCTGCCTGAGGAATATATTGATTCCCAAACATATTTCTCATCTATTCAATTTCCTATGTGGATCCCACAGACAAGCTGTCCCCCAAAATTGATGCCCATCCTTGGGCTCCAAGCCCTGCAAGCCAGCTCCAGGATGCACAGTGGAGTGTGGACACTACCTACCCGTCCTAGATGGTCTCTGCCCACCCCAGCCTCACCCTTAAGATGACATGCGGCACCCATCTGGAGGGCCCAGCACCCGGGGGACCTGAGAAATGTTCACAGTCCTCACTTGGCTCCTCGGAGCTTCGCTTCACCTACCAACTTCATTACTCCAACTACTCCATCTGGAAGAGAACAGCAGACCACAGACAGATTTTACTCCTGGATCCAAGGGACCAAAATGTTCCCTTCTTCTTCATTTCCTTTGATGCCATCACAGCATTTCACTTGAAATGAACCCATGTGTCCCCTCCAAGGAGCCTCCACAGGCAGAGCCTGGTATCCATTCCCTTCACCTCACTGTGTGGCCGTCACTGGTTGAGCCTGTCACCTGCTGTGAAGTCAGGGGCATCAGGTCTCTTGTCACAGAGTAAAATTTGCCTTTTCAAGTGTACATTCTAGAGATAGAATCTTTCCATCACCCAAAAAAGTTCCTCTGTAGACCTTGGCAGTCAGCATCTGCCCCTGGCCTCTGACCTGTTTTCCATTCTCACTATGTTCCTTTCCCAGATGCCATGTAAACAGACTCTTACAAGTGTCGCCTTTGGGGTTTGGTCTCCTTCACTCAGCACAACGCTCGTGAGATTCACCCGGCAGCTCCTCCGTCTCTACTGCTGACGGCTTGTCCCCCGTGTGGCTGCACCACCGCTTGTTCATCCAGGGACAAGCTGAAGGACAGTTGAGTTGTTTCGTGTTTTTGGCTATTATGAAAAAGCTGTTATAAACATTTGTGTGCAGGTCTCTGTGCAGACACGTTTATCATTTCTTTTCAGTAAATACCCAAATGGTAAGTGCATGTTTATAAGAAACTGCTCAGCTGTTTTCCAAAGTGACTGTGCCCTCTCCCCTCCCACCTGCACTGCAGCCACACGTGCTCAGCATCCTCGTCAGCACTTGGTGTTGACAGTTGTTTTCATTTTAGCTGCTTTGTGTATGGCTGGTTAACATTCTATATTTAATACTCAAGCATCCTGTGAAACTAGTGGTACTTTTACATCCATTTCACAGATGAGGAAACTGAGTCTCACAGAGGCTGGATCACTAGTCCCAGTTCTTACAGCTGTTCAGAGACAGGGCTGGGATTCAAACCCAGACTCGGGAGCCAGAGCTCTTTATAAGATTCTTCCTCGGCCCCCAGTAAACCCCAGGCGGTGGAGTAAGGGAGAAGGCATGGGGAATAATAGAGACCTGGATTCGAGCCCTCGCTCAGTCACTTCTTACCTGTGTCACCTCAGCCAAGTGGCACAATATCTCTGTGCCTCAGATTCCTCATGCTAAAATGGAGGTAATAATATTACTTACCAGAATGAGCTCAGAGTCAGAGGTCAATAAATCTAAGCTGTCTCCTGTAACTGCCAAGGAAGCGAAACAGACGAACGACGTTGCATTGCCCACCCCTCCATGCTTATCCAGAGACACTGGGGCAAATTTGGAAGTTTTATAGAATCTGTGTCTCCTGATGCTGGAAAAACCAGGGGTGACCCAGGGAATCTGATTTCACAGCAACACCCGCAGATACAGTTGGCTACCAACTGGTGACCTCCCTCCTACCTATCCTCCTCCTCCGGAATTCCTCAATCAGTTTTCATTCCACTGCATCCACTGAATAAATCCCACGATGTATAAAATCCATTGGCTTGGTAAGCATCTTCTTTTAAGAGGACAACCTTTCTAAGTCGTTCACCCACTCGTGTGAATTTGCCTAAATTGTTATGCTCGATTGTAGTTGATTCCACCAAGTTTTAAACATGGAGCACCTGGGACAGTCGTACCTAGGTGGGATCTCTAAGGTGAAGGCTTACAGCAACCTGAGAGCGTGGGAGAGGACCAGTAGGAAGAGAAGGGGTGCAAAAGTGAGGAGCATAGATTCCAAGGACAAACCCAGCCTCTTTCAAGTGTGCTTCCTCCGGGAAAGGAAGGCAGCATTCCTCCACTTGCTTCACTCCCTCCTCTTCCTCTGTACTGCACACATCACTGTCCCAAGACTCGGCCCCATTGCCATGAGAACAATATTATGCAAGAGCATAATAAGGCCCATAGGCTAGTTAGACACCCAACAACCCACAAAATGACATTTCTGTGGGGAAATGTGTCTTGAGCCCAAACCACCAACCTACAAATGTGCTATAGTTTGGCAGCTACATGAACGTGACCCATTGCTAAGTGGGGAGCTGCTCTCCAAGAACCCCAGCATCAGTCCCACTGAGACAGATTGGGGTACACTGAGCTCCTTTGACACCTTTCAATGTTAAGTGCATATTAGACGAAGTTTGTCAAAATATTCTGCTTGTCATATTTTGATGCAAGCCCTTTTCGCTTTTTGAGAAATAAGCTTCACTCCATGGCTTGTTCTCTACAGGTGCATCCTAATCGTGGGATGTGGTTACAATGGAAAGCTGCCCAACTGAAAACTTCTCAGAATATGGTGCAGGAGTGGCACAATCTTATCGTACACTTTCTGTTTGGGGTTAGGATAATAGGTGACATTTGGAGGCTGGTAAGGCAGGATCCTGAGGATTTGTGCTGTATATAAGGAGCAACTCCTGCCTCTGCCCTTCTTCCCTTCTCTGGAGACTTGGGATCCAGGAAGAACCATGAAGTGGCTGCTGCTGTTCAGCTTGGTGGCGCTCTCTAAGTGCCATATCTACAACTGAGTCTGGGGGACACGCAGCATGAAGAACAGCTTCCAAGGGGTTGCCTCCCTTCACTGCCTGTCACACGGTCTTTCTTTCACCCCTAACTTTTTCTTCTTCCCTTCTTCCTTCATACAACTCTCTTCCACCATCTTGAGTCTCCTTTCTTGTCTCTCTCGCTGTCCTTTTTTGGAGGCTGCACTGCAGACGTGGTTAACAGCCCTGGCCCTCAAGTCCAGCTCAGCTTTGGTTCCCAGCTCCATCACTGGGACAGGCGACTTTGGGCAACCAGTGAACTTCTTTTCAGTTGTGTAGAAAAAATGCGAGGATCTCCTCTCTTGACTTCCTTCCTTCTTCCTCTCTTGGACCAGCTTCCTTGACCTTCCCTGACTTCCACAGCACGCCATGAGCGGACTCCTTCCCCAATTACACTTCCTCCTCCAAACCATCCCATTTGCAAACGCTCTGCCACAGGGTTCCTCTTGTCAAAAAGAAGTCCTTGAGGCAGAACCTGCGTGAGAATGGCCTGCTGGCCGACTTCCTCAAGCAGCATCCCCGCAACCCAGCCAGCAAGTACTTCCCCAAGGAGGCTGCCACTTTGGCAGCCACAGAGGGCCTGGAGAACTACATGGATGTGAGTGCAGGGCCATGCAGGGCGGTGGGACCTGGCACTGAGGACTTCACCTGGAGGAAAGAGGGGTTTTCAGGGGTCTTGGAAGGTGGAGCAGGGTTCTGAGCCCTGAGGCAGTAACCCAGGTGTCTGCTCCTTGGATCTCAGAGGCACAGACAAAGCAGGAAAACTCACATCAGAGATGTTTCTCTCATTCATTAGTTCATTCATTCATTCATTCATTCAGTGTTTATATATGCAGAACATCTCCTTATGTGCCTGGCACTGTCTTGGGCCTGGGGGAGGCAGCAGGGAACAAAACCAGGCACATCCCCTGCCCTCATGGGGCTCAAGTCTAGTAGACAGAGACCATAATCATTGAGCTTCACCATCTATGAAAAGGACACCAGACTGAGGGCTATGCAATGTAGGTGACACTGTGAGATGGAGGCAGATGGCAGCCAGGGACACTTCTCTTGGGCAATGAAGGAGAAGCGTGAGTTGGGGAGTATAAGAGATGGTCCCAGAGAGCAGGGCAGCTTGTCCAAGACTCTGGGGCAGTAGGGAGCAGAGTGCAATTGAGGAAAGGAGGCCAGTGTTCAGGGAGAACAGAGAGGGAGGGAGGGAGGCACAGAGTGAGGACTGTGGGGTTGGTGGGTGCAGCCAGACCGGAGTCTCTGATGAGCATTGGTGTACTCATTGCCACAAATCATCTTAACCATTGGGTTGACATGATCATTGTGGAGCTTTAGGAAGATGCTTCAGTCTTCTATTTGGGACCCAATGGCCAAGCCCTGCCCATGAGTAGATACTGTGTGTCCGCTGTGTGAATGGCACAGGGTCAATGGTAGGAAGCAACGTTGCCTGTTGTTAAGAACTTAGCCTGTGAAATCTGCCAGACCTGGTGCATATCTGTTCTCTAATGGTTCTGAGCCACGTGACCTTGGGCAAGTCATTTAAATTCTCTGATCGAGCCTCAGTTTCCTTGTCTGTCAAACTGAATATGTACCACCAGAGGGTTATTACAAGTAATTAACACAATAATGATTTTTTGGAGGGCTTTTCACAAGGCCGGGCTCTTGGTAAGAGCTTGGTAAAGTCAGCCCATTTATTCACTTAGAAAATATTTATGAAGCATCTACTATGTGCCAGAGGCTCTGTGCACGGAGCTGAGGAAACTGTGATGAAGAAGCCAAGTTCCTGGAGCTTTTATTCCAGAGGAGAAGGCAAATAGGTGACAAATAAATAGTGCACAAGATAATGTCACATAGTAACAAGTGATGAAAGGAAAAATTAATTAATTAGAATAATGGGAAGAAGAAGAATGTGGGAAGGGCAAATTTAGATGAAGTGGTCAGGGAGGGCCTCTTGGTGGAGGTGATCTTTGACTAGAGTTCTGAATGTTTGAGAAGGAGCAGACCAAGGATAGGTCCAGAAGAAACATTTTCCTAGCACAGGAATAGCAAGTGCAAAGGCCCTGGGATGGGAACAATCTTGTCATCATCAAAGAAGAGCCAGAGCAGCGTGGCTAGAACTGTTGGCAAGGGAGACAGGGCTGCCACTAAGAATAAAAATCCTGACCACACCCTTCCTTAAAATCCACTGTGTACACCTCGATTTAGGAACAAGATATCTCCAGGGGTTCCCATCCTTATGTGACGTCTTTGTCTCCTGATCGACCATTTACTGAATGCAGCTTTGAGCATTTATTCTGCTGGCTGCTATCAGGTTACCCACTGTCCTCTGAGATGGTGTGTTCTCTAGGGTGGCACGACTAAGAGATACAGGAGAAGAGCTGAAGAGGGGACAGCAGATTCTTATTAGCTGTTGATGGTGCTTAGAAGAGACAGTCAGAGGGAAACAGGGATGCAGTCAGGGAAGACATCAAGGAGGAGGGGAGGCCAGGCAGGCCCTTGAAGGATGGATGCATTGGACAGGGAGAGAAAGGCAAGGAGAGCAGTGAGGGTGGGGAGCTGAGGAGAAGCCCCAGGAGACCCTGCTCCCTGGGGGGTCCCAGGATGGGGAGTGACCTGTACTGTCCCCACCCCACAGAAGGAGTACTTTGGCACCATCAGCATCGGAACTCCCCCTCAGGAGTTCACTGTCATCTTTGACACCTGCTCCTCCAACCTGTGAGTGCCCTCGATCTACTGCTCCAGTCTTGCCTGTTGTGAGTGCCTGGCCCTGCCTGGGGCCCCAGCGCCCACTGACCTGGGAGGGCTGAACGCTCAGGGGCTTCAAATAGGTCCAATTTCAAGCCTGCTAGAGTCCCCCCAGGATTCTCTCAACAGGGATTTCCTGAGCACCTATGTGTCCAGCAAGGGCTTAGGAGCCCTGGTGATAGAGGGTGAATCTCACATGGTCCCTGCCCCCAGGAATTCAGTTCAATAGCAGAGAGCACCTCTCCTGAACAACCACAGCCCTGGGGAGCAACGGGGGACCAAAGCAAGAGGGGGGTTAGGTAATAGTGGCTCAAAAGCATGACGAGCTGAGCTGTGATCTTACCTAAAAAATCATCTATTAACTAACGAAAGAGAGTTTGTCATTGGGAGTCATGGACAGTGTTTCAAGCTCCTTCTTCTTCCAGCATTTTCACCTGATTTTTAATTCAGAGGAGGAGCCTCTGGAATGCTCCCCTTCATAACTTGAGCTGTATTGTTGTAACGAGGTGACCGTGACATTGTAGCTGTGTCATGGGCTCTTCACAGTGCGCTGTGAAGAGGCTCATCGCCATGGGAAGCCATGGGCCTGCTCTGCTCAGTGTTTGCCTGGGGGTCCTTGGGAGGACCGTGGGGTAGGCTGGGGACCTTCCATCAGGCAGATGGTCCCACTTGGTCCAACCAGGTAGGAATGGAACCTGGGGATGTTTGGGCTCCAACGTCTGGAGAAAGGTCACCTCTCTCCTCCAAAGCCCCACCCCAACCAAAGCAACAACCCCCCAGAAGGAAATCCCCAGGCATGATTTGTGCTTGGGTTTCGAGGTTGATGATGTCACTTTTTGCACTTATAGCCGACCACAACCGCTTCAACCCTGAAGATTCCTGCACCTACGAGGCTACCAGTGAGTCGGTCTCCATCACCTATGGCACTGGCAGCATGACAGACGTCCTCAGATATGACACTGTCAGGGTGAGCACCTGCTTCGCCACTGCCTCATCCTACCCAGTCCTAGGGCCAGCTTCTGGGGACCCTGGGGGCCACAGGGTAGCCCCAGAATCAGCTCATTCAAGCAATGTGGGTCTCAGTGATCGCCCAAGTTACCAGATTTCGGGAGGGGGATGCAGAAGTGGCAGAGACGTCACAGACATTTCCAGGTGGGGCAGTAGTGGGTAAGGGGTGGGATGCCTGGAGCCATAAGGCAAGCTCAGACCATCCAAGCTGAGTGCTGTGGATTGTGGGAGAGAAGGTAGGAAAAGGGTCTGTTATCTTTTATCACCTCCTCCTCTTTCTCCACCCTCCACCTGCAGCCTCCACCTCTTGTCACGGAAGCTTCAAAAGCACCTTCACGTTCCAGGGTGTGGCAGGGGTCAAAGGCTCATATTTTCCTGGGGTCTGACTTGCATCCTATCATCAGAAACAGACACACAGGGCCTGTCTGTTATGCAGGAAATTCTCACACCAAGTTGCAGACTGTGTCCATCTGGAGATCAGCCACAATGGTTACTTACAGCAGAATAACCATCCCTCTCCCCTTCTTCCAGCCTGATGCCCTGGAAGCTGAGTCCTACATGAGATGAACCAGGGATGCTCTGGACCCAGGGCTGGCACCCTGCAGTGCTCAGACAACACAAGCTGATTGTGAATGTCTTGGCTCCCCCAACTCAGGTTGGAGGCATTGAGGACACCAACCAGATCTTCAGCCTGAACGAGTTGGAGCCCAGCTCCTTCCTGTACTACGCTCCCTTTGATGGCATCCTGGGTCTCGCCTACCCCAGCATCTCTGCCTCTGGGGCCACTCCCGTCTTTGACAACATATGGGACCAGGGTCTGATTTCCCAAGACCTCTTCTCCGTCTACCTGAGCTCGTAAGTCGGGCAGGGAGGTCACGGTCACGTGGCCCAGCAGAGGGCTGTACAGCACTGGGTCAGGAGAGAGGGTCTCAGCCAGCATGGGATTTGAAAGGTCAGTGTCTAAGTCTTGAGAGGTGTAGCTTTGGAGAGAATGGAGCCATATCTCTCTCTGATGAACTGTCTTCGTTCATCTCATTTACCAGCTGAGTCTTTGTCATCCTGACTTATAAAACTCAAATGTCATTAGCCATTTGCTCTCCAGCCCCAGTCCCCTCATTGTTTGCTCCCAAAAGACCACCATTTAAAATGAATCCACTAAAAACACGGGGGCAAAAATTAGATAGTGATGAAAAGAAGATTTGACGGGTATTTCTATCTTAAACAATGAAACATCCAAACGATGAAAGCAAGTTTATGTCATTTATTAATAAAATATATGTTCCAGTTGTAACTATCAGTGAATCCTAAGAATGAATAAAGAATAAACCAGTTTGGTTTTGGTTGAGTGGAGGTCATGCAGGAATAGCTGAGGGTGTCATCAGTTTCCCGAGACTCTCAGCTTTCCTCTGACGCTCTCATCCTTCTCTTTTGAAGCCATTGTCATTGTTGATATCTTTCTTTAGCTGTTCAGTCTTCTACCGTAAACTCCTTGTGTCACGTTGTACTTACCGTCAGATGTTTACAGGAAAGTTGATGTGGGGTGAGGTGAGTGAGGGCTGTCATATCTGTGGTCAGTTCTTTGGTGATTATTTCTTATCGTCACAAACATTTGCTCCTCTATCAAAGCTGAAACTGCAGAGATTCAGAAAATGAATATTCTGGTACTGAGGAGGAAACTTACAACAGGAGTAATCTACAACAGGAGGGCCCTATTATCCTGTTGGCCCCTTAACATTCAAGTCAGCTCCTAAACATCCTTTGCCTTTATGGGAACTTAGAGATTTGATGGGGGGCCATCTTATCACCACAACTAGATCAGGGTTTCTCAATCTCAGCACTATGGACATTTTGGACACACAATTCCTTGCTGTTGGGGGTTGTCCTATGCATTGTAGGATGTTGAGCAGGCTGCATGGCCTCTACGTACTAGACACCAGTGGCACTTCCTACTCCCATCTAATCATGACAACGAAAAACGTCCCCAGATATTGGCAAATGTCCCCTGGGGGCAAAAGTGCCCCTGGTTGAGAAACAGACATCTATACTATCAAGTCCTGAAGACCAAACACTGTCACACATTCACTTCTCTTGAGGTCCCCACAGCAGTGAGAGTGAGGATTTGGTGGAAACCACACACTCTGGAACCAGAAGAACCTGGGTTCTAATCTTGGTTCTGGCACTCCTGGGCTGTGGGACCTTGGGCAAGTCATCCGATTTCTCTGAGACTGAGTTTTCTCCCTGTAAAGCGGAAATACTGTTAAATGTGACCACTATGTGGGCCTTCGTGTGAGGATTGAGAGAAACCCTGTCTGTCACACACTCAGCACAGCTTCCGGCACAGGCAAGAGCCCAGTCAAGGGTAGCTCTTAGGATGCACACAGCAGATGTTCAGTTGAATGAGTGAATTCCTGTCTTTCTCCCACTTTCAACAGCGATGATGAGAGTGGCAGCGTGGTGATGTTCGGTGGCATCGATTCCTCTTACTTTCTGGAAGCCTGCACTGGGTGCCTGTTTCTCAAGAGGCTTACGCTGGCAGATCACTGTGGACAGGTGAGATCACATCGCCATGGATGGACACTAGCCTGATAGACCTCAGATCTCATTTCTCTATGGACTAATAGTTAACGAGCTTTCCAGAATCTCCCTGGAACAGCCAGCATAGGAAAATGTGCTCCAGGAGGAGAAAGTGGAAGTTGGCTAAGGCAGTGAGACCCTGAGAAAATCATCTCACTAGAAAAGCAGAGCTGTCTGGGACCCCAGATGCTCTGCAAAGATGAGGCAGCCACTTTCCTTCTGCTCACAGAGACAGGACATCAGCATCCCTGGGGAGAGCTGGAGGACCCACCAGTCCACACATCTTGGCATTTATGGGACCTGTGACCTGGCACATGCCCCTCCTACTCTAGGAAAAATGTCATTTTTAGTCTAGGGACAGGGCAAAATGCCTGAGAAGTTGTTTCAACGCTTTCCTTCCCCATTCCACTATGGGCCCGCCCATCCATCATGCAGCCTCAGTCCCAGCTGTTCTTCCCCCGACTGACCTGCTAGGGTGACTCCAGATTTTCCCAGATGGCAGCAGTTTCCCGGGACTCAAGACTTTCAGTTCTAAAACTAGGAGAGTCCTGGGCAAACTGGGACACTTTGTCCCATTAAGTCTGCCCCAACCGTGCTAAACCTTCATCAGTTCCTCCCACTCCTGCCCCTGCTCCTCTCATCTCCATCGCTGCCTGCATGCCTTCCCCTCTGCCCGGGATGTCCTCCTCCAGCTCTTCATCTCCTTGGCCACCTCGGGCTGTCTGCTTCCCTGGGAAACCCTCCATGGTTGCTCCATTCCCCACCAACCTCACCCTGGATTATGTTTCTGTTCCCCTGTCCTGTGCCCTATTCATCTGGCTCTTCCTTGGTCATAGCTTATCTTTCCAGCTAGAGTATAAGCTGCCTGCAGTCAGAAACTGTGAGGCTGCCTCATTTGGAATTTCATCTCCCAGGCCTAGTACAGAGTAGGCGCTCACTAAAGATTTGTTGAGTAAATGAATGCAAGAATGAATGAGGGCGTGAAGGAGAGAAGCTGGAATTTTGTGTATTGGCCAATGGTTGGGGAGTAGGGACCCTCTGGGGTGACTTGGCTCCTCCTTGGGAGATGCACCACCTAGGGACTCAACTGAAAGATGCTTACTGTACCTCACTTTCAGCATCACCATGAACGGAGAGTCCATCGCTTGCAGTGGGGGTTGCCAGGCCATTGTTGACACTGGCACCCCTCTGCTGGCTGGCCCAACCCCTGCCATTGACAATATCCAGAGCTACATTGGAGCCAGTGAGGACTCCTCTGGCGAGGAGGGCAGGACTTGACTGCCCCATTGTTGACTGAGGTGGTGGGTCTGCCGTGCAGAAGGAAGGCAATCCCTTCCAACCCTCGCTCTTTCCAGGCGGTGATCAGCTGCTCATCCATCTACAGCCTGCCTGACATCGTCTTCACTATCAATGGCGTTGAGTTCCCTCTGAGTCCCAGTGCCTACATCCTAGAGGTAAGGGGGCTCCGTGTCTCCCACCTACACGTGCCTCCATAGAATGTGGCCACATACTCCCCATTGGCACTGGAGAAAGTGCAGTTCTACGAGCTGAAGCTGACATCTGCTCTGGAAAGCCATTGCAGAAAAAGCATACATTCAAAATCAATGCGTGAATGAGAATTTGGAAACAGCATTCAAAGGGGAAAAGGGAGGCAAACACTGATGGCATGGAAAGAGGATTTCTAGTTCGACCCCTGAGTCCACACTCTGGATCTCAATTACTAGCCCATTGATTCTGAGTCACTTGCAGCCTCTCTCAGCTGCAGTTTCCTCGTCTGATCTACAGCTTTCCCCACACTCAGAATGTGGTTAGGGTGGTCAAGTGATATTGACCACATCAATGCTACAAAGGGTTGGGCAAATGACGGTAATAACTTCCATGGGGTCAGAGCTTATGATGCCCCCACTATCTCTACCAAGTGAAACATCTTTTGTCAAATGAGCCACAGGCCAACTCCTCCCTTCTATGATAACGCAGGTGGAACACTCATTTTGCCCAGTGGGTCCACGTTATTCAACAAGAAGTATTGATGCCCAGCCACAGCCCGAGGGATGCTGATTAATTAGTAGGGGGTCAGGTCTGAACAGTATGTCTGGTGGGGTGGGGTGCAAAGCTTCCCAAGGGCTTCTAATGTTCAGCCAAGGTTGTGGGCCAGTGACCTAGCGAATGAAAAGAACTGACAGCTCACCACTGGAAGGGATGAGAATAATCAGAAAAGCCTGTGTCACGGGCACTCCCAAAATCCTCCTGGCAGCTGAGTTCTCCTAAACCCTCTCATTCCAATGCTGGCGTCAGGGTTTGTGCATCTGCCAGAGACACTGGATAATGTCTACTCATCCCTGGAACCAAGTGCAGTGAACAGCTCACACAGGCAGACTCCAGGCTAAGAAGAGCCGAAGCCCCACACACGAGCCAGGAATCTCCTCCTGCACGTGCCATGCAGCAGACTAGGGTTATAGACGCTGATCCCCCAGCACCTGTCTGTGCCCCATCTCTGGTTTTATCCTCCTTTTCTCCAGGAGGATGACAGCTGCATCAGTGGCTTCGAGGGCATGGACCTGGACGCCAGCAGCGGAGAGCTCTGGATCCTGGGTGATGTCTTCATCCGCCAGTACTTTACCGTCTTCGACAGAGCCAACAACCAGGTCGGCCTGGCTCCCGTGGCCTAAGCCTGAGTCTTTCAGGCCACTTTGCAGGAAGATCTGGCCTCAGTTCTCCCTACCTAGATGTGCGTAATTCTCCTGAGCGTTCTTCCTGTGGGATCGTGGAGGTGGGATCTTGGCCCTGTTCCCTCTCATACCAATAAACAGAATAAAAGCATAGCCTTCTGAAATAGGTTTGTGGACTTGCTTCTCTTTGTCGATATTTTTCCTTCACATCACAGGGGTCAGAACACCAGGACGTGGGGGCAGAAATGACCACTTGGACAGCACCAAACACAGAGACAGTGGCAGCACACACTTCATAATACAGCCAGGAAGACATATGGGTCTCAGCAGGTCTGACTGAGCATCAAATGAAGATGTGGGGACTAGAAACGCCAGGCCTGTTGCCTCCTGATAGAATAGAGCCCATGAGTTCTCGGTTGAGGGAGGCGACTTATTATTACTCCCAAAACCAATAAGAGAAATGAGAAAAGGAAAGAGGTCAGGGCACGTGGCCACTGATGGTGACATTCCTAAGTAGGCCTGGCAGATGGAATTTTCTGGAAGACATGGGCCAGGGAGGTGACAGAAGCTGACACCCCAAAATCTACCCAATTGGTCTCTGGTTGCTTGGTTGATCCAGACTAACACCTGAGACTCTCATTGCTCTGGTGCAAAACCCTGAACTGACCCGTCTCCCCATCCGTAATTAAATAGGCTGATTTTCCAGTCCCTGAGCATTGTGAGGTGTGAGGAAGGAACTGAGGGTGCCCATTAGCAAACAGGAAGGATTTAGAGCAGAGTTTCTCAGAGTGAGTTTGGTAACATAATGTTCAATGGAAAACAAAGTTTCAAAATAAGCATGGAGCACGCTACATTCTAGACCCTTCTTCAAGGTTCACAAGGCTCCTTTCCAAGCAAAGCTCTGAGAAGTCCTGCCGCAAAGTGATCTGTTTCCCTCTAACTCAGCTTAGCTGGATCCCAGTTCCTCATTTGCTAGTAAATCTATCACAGTCCTGTGCTCCTCGACACCCTCAGTGGGACAATTCCCATAGCTCATGCCTCTGCAGACAGCTGGATCCCAGATTTCCCTCTGGAGACACGGGCCTGAGGGCTGCAGCTGGGCCCCCCTGCTGAGAGGGAGTGACTTTGGGGTGCTCAGAACAAGATGGCTTTGGAAACTCTTGTGACATCATCCCCCAATTTGTCATTTATCACTCACAAAATATAAGATTTTGGGGTTTATAAGGGTTGGGTGAGCTCCACCACCTCGTGACCCTGGTTGCCCAGTGTCACTCATATCCCCTATGGACCATTTTCCCCAGCTGAACAATCTTTTTGAAATATGAATTTGATCACATCCCTCCCTTGCTTAAAACCTTTAATTAATGCCTTCCCATGGCACTTGGAATAAGACAATCAACCTTTGGTGTGGCTTCCCTGCCCTGCATGTTCTGGTCCCTACCTGCCCTCCCTGCCTCACCTTGATCTCTCTTATCCTGAACTCCCACCACACTGGCCTTCTTCCACCTCCTCTAATACCCCAGTTCTCCACCTCCAGACATTTGCACATGGTGTTCCCTTTGGATTGCATTTCCCTTTTTCTTGACTTGCTAATGCCTAGCATCCTGTAGATCTCAGTTTAATTTTACCTCCCTGTAAAGACTTCCGTGACCACCCTCTCATAGACCCTGGCTCTCTTTTCCTTTATGGCGCTTGGTACGTTCGTAATCATGCATTCATGGGAACAGTTGTTTCAGATCCTCCAGGGCAGGGACTGTGATCATTTAACTGCTGGAGCCCCTGCAACAGAGCAAGGCCTGTCACATAGCAGTTGCATAATAAATATTTGATGATTGAGTGAGAATTGGGGATGACTTTTTAAAAGCCAAAAATGGGGATAAGATGAGAGAGTGGATCTGATTTGACTGAAGCAATGCTTAAGACAACAGATGGGTCTGTCCTGCCCCCACTGACATTTGTTCCAGTCATATCTGGCCCTGGGAGAAACAGGTGGACTTCTCAGGTTTCTGGAAAGGAATTTCATGGTGTCCTGGCTCCTTTTCTGGGTTTGTGTTCCTGACATTTCCTGAGTGCCTCTCGTGCCCCAGGCAGTGTGTGATGCCCTGGGGATGCAGACAGGCCTTCCTGGACCCTTCATGTCCTCCTGGTCTTGGCCACACTCTTCCTTCTTCCCCCTTCTCCACCTGAAGCTGCAGCTCAGACTCTCCTTCCCAGCCCCTCTTCTGCTCCCTCACCCTGGGATTCCCGGATCCAGACAGAACCTAAACAGCCTCCTCATGGAACAGGTCATTTAGATTAGAAAACTCTGTGCTAACATATCTGCTCTGACACTTTCTGCTTTGCTCCACAAGGTAAGATGGACTAATGTTCCTCCTTTATAGTCTCAGGCCTCTTCTCCATTCATCCTTCTCCATTTCCTCAATTCCTCAGTGTCTAAGCTCAGCTCCTCCATCCTTTCCATTCAAACTTGTCCAGGAGTGTTATTTTCATCTTGAAAGGCTCTCTAATTGCAGATTCTCACACATGGCTGGTGGGAGCATAAACCAGTACAATCCCTAGGGAGCATCATTTGGCAATAGCTATTAAAATTAGAAACGTGTGTACTTTTTGGCCCAATAACTTCACCTCTGGGAATTTCTCTTAAAGATAGACTTGCACATGTGCAAGTGATGTAAGCACAAGGTTATTCTTTGTAGCATCTTTTAGAAGAGCAAGATCTGAAATGGCCCAAGTATCTACCCACAGGGGATGGTTAAACAGCTTTTGGTATGTGCCTGTGAGGAGCTGCTACACAGCTGTAAAAGGGAAAAAATGAGTATGCTTGCCAGGTGCTTGGACTGGGAAGATCTTGAGAAGAGATTGTTAGGTTAAAAAAAGACAAAACAAGAGTCACATCAGCAACTTGGCATAGTGAGATGCTCTCTTTGTCTCTCCCCCTCAACCTCCAACTAAATGTACATCCGTTGATCAGCGGAGGACACCCACACAGCATATAAGGATACCTGAGTGACCACACAGCTATACATCTGAAGGTGAGTGAAGTACCCCTGGGGAGATGGTGGAGATGGCTGAGCCCTCTCCAGCCTTCCAGCAGCCCTCTGCATATTTACCACTGCTATCCTACCTGAAGTGCCCATACTACTGCTGTGGCCCTGAGGTTGCAAGCGTGCCTTGGAATGACTTCAGGTACAGGTGGTGGCAGGCTTGAGCCCCAAAATCATTGCCTTCCTGTCCAGGAGATCCCACAGAGCTCCCGTGGCCCCCAGAGAGCAGCCTAGGCTTGGACCCATGTGTAGATCTGTCCCACCAAACACATTGGCTGGTAGCACATAGGAAGAAATGGTGGCTGATCTGCATGACCAGGCAAATGAGTTCCTGACTGCCACTAATGCCCACTGAACCACTGCAGCCCCAAAGGGCAGAGTGGGTCTTGGTGGGACTGTGGGATCAAATGGCAACAGCACTGAATACCTGCATCATCACTTCTTGTCTGGTGGGAGAGCCCACAGTGCCGTCGCAGTCCCAGGGGGTGTCTCAGGCTTGGACAGACACAGCTGACAAGGATTGTGGTGGGCTCAAATACACAGCTCCTGACCCCCACAGTTGCAGAAGGTGGAATTTGTGACTAGATACTATCATTATGCAAAGGCACAAATCCACCCCATCAAATCATATGAAGAAGTACATTAATACTCCAGACCAGGAGGAAAAAGACAAAGACCAATATAGAGAAGCTGACAATCTAAATCACAGAGAATTCAAAATAACTATCATAAAAAAACTCAAAAAGTTATTAGAGAAATCAGAAAGACAGTTCAATAAAATCAGGAAAAAAATTAGTGAACAAAGGGAATTCTTCCCAAAAGAGATTGAAATTATAAAGAGAAACCGATCTGAATTGTTGGTGATGAAAAACACAGTGAATGGGGTAAAGAAAAATCTGTAGTGCTTAAATAACAGAGGTCATATTATGGAGGAAAGAATTAGTGATTTAGAGGATAGGAATGTTGAAACGATACTGATGCAGGAGGGGGGAGAACTAAGACTAAAAAGGAATGAAGAAATTCTCTGAGAAATATCCAAAAAAAAATAGGAAATGTAACATCAGGATTACAGTATTCCTGAGGGAGAAGTGAGGGAGAAAGGAGCAGAGAGCTTGTTCAAAGAAAAAATAACTGAGAACTTCCCAAACCTGGGGAAGGAGCTGGAATTACAAGTAAAAGAAGCTAATAGAATTCAAAATTACGTAAATGCAAAAAGACCTTCTCCAAGGCATATATTAGTAAAACTCACAAAAGTCAATGACAAAGAAAAAACATTAAGGGCAGCAAAGCAAAGGAAAATAAACTACAAAGGAATTCATATTAGGCTTTCAGCACACTTCTCAGCAGAAACCTTACAGGCTAGGAGAGAGTGGAATGATATATTTAAAATTCCGAAAGACAGAACTTTCTGCCAACAATACTCTATGAGACAAAACTGTCCTTTAGATATGAAGAAGAAATAAAAACTTTCCAAGATAAACAAAAGCTGAGGGAATTTATTGCCACAAGACCCACCTTACAAGAAATGATCAAGAAGGCCTTTATACCTGAAAAAACCCCCAAAGGGTTTACAAAGCCTCGAGCAAGGAGATAAATAGGCAGACAAAATCAGAAAATAGCAGCTGTCTAACAGAACAGATTAGCAAACAGTTAATTATAACATTAGAGATAAGGGGAAGGAAAACATGAAGAATAAATATAATCACTTGATTTTAACCACAAACTCATCTCACAAAATGGGATAAGTTGTGATGACAATAACTTAGATTGGGAAGAGGAAAGGGATGGAAACTCCTTAGACTAAGGGAATAAGAGGCTAACAGGAAATGGACTACCCCATCTACAAGATCCTTTACACAAACCTTCCGGTAACCACTAAACAAAAAATCAGAACAGAGACACAAATGACAAGGAAAGAGAAAACGGAGAAAACCATTATAGAGAGGCACCAAACTGAATTGGCAGTCGGAAATACATGGGATGAGAAACACAGGAAATATAGAAGAACAGGAGAACAAGTGATAAAATGGCAGCACTAAGCTTTGAAATATCAATAATCACTCTAAAAGTAAATATGTTGAATTACCCACTCCAAAGACACAGAGTGGTGGGATGGATTAAAAAACAAGACCTAACAATATGCTGCCTCCAGGAAACATCTCAGCTCTAAATGCAAACACAGGCTTAGAATGAAGGGGTGGAAGATGATACTCCAAGCTAATGGCAGACAAAAGAAAGCAAGTGTTGCCATACTTCTATCAGATGAAGTAGACTTCAAGATAAAAAAGGCAATAAGAGACAAAGAGGGGCAGTATACGATAAAAGGGAATTCCACTGAGGGAACATAACACTTATAAATACATATCTACCTACCACAGGAGCACAAAGTATATAGAGCAATTATTAATTGACCTAAAAGGAGGTATTAACAGCAACACAGTAAGAGCAGAAGACCTTAACACCCCACTTTCATCAAAATGTAGATCAACCAGACAGAAAGTCAACAAGGAAATAGTGGAATTAAATGAAAAACTAGGCCAGACAGACTTAATAGATATGCATAGAACCCTCCATTCAAAATCAGCAGAAATCACATTCTTCTCAAGTGACATAGAACATTCTCAAACATAGACCATATGTTGGGAAACAAGGCAAGTCTCAATAAATTTAAGAAGACTGAAATCTTATTAAGCATCTTTCAAAGCCTTAATGCTAGGAAATGACAAATCAACAGCAAGAAAAGAACTGGGAAAGTGGCAAAAATGTGGAGAATAAACAACAGGTTACTGAACAACCAATGGATCATTGAAGTGATTGAAGGATGAATTTAAAAATATCTGGAGACAATTGAAAATGAGAATACACCACACCAACTCATACTGGATGCAGCAAAAGCAGTCCTAAGAGGGAAATTCATAGCAATTCAGGCCCACTTTAACAAATAAGAAAAATCTCAAATAAGCAATCTTAAATGACACCTAACAGAACTCGGGAAAGAAAAACAAACAAAGCCTATAGTTAGCAGAAGGAGGGAAATAATAAAAATTAGGGCAGAAATAAATGAAATGGAAACCAAAATAAAAAGTAGAAAGGATCAAAGAAACTAAGAGCTAGTTCAGTGAGAAGATGAACACAATTCACAAACCCTTAGCTAGACTCACTATGAAAAACGAGAAGCCTCAATAAACCAGAAATGAAAGATGAGAAATTACAACAGATACCACAGAAATACAAAGGATTATAAGAGAATACTATGAAAAGCTATATGCCAGAAATTGGACAATCTAGAACGAATGGATAAATTCTTAGATGTATACACTCTTCCAAAACCAAACCAAGAAAAAATAGAGAATCTGAATATACCAATCACAAGTAAAGAGATTGAAACAGTAATAAAAAATCTCCCCCAAAATAAAAGTACAGGACCAGATTGCTTCTCAGGAGAATTCTACCAAACACTCAAATAAGATTTAGTATCCATCCAGGGGCTGGCCCTGTGGCCGAGTGGTTAAGTTCGCGCGCTCTGCTACTGGTGGCTCAGTGTTTCGTTGGTTCGAATCCTGGGCACGGACATGGCACTGCTCATCAAACCACGCTGAGGCAGCGTCCCACATGCCACAACTAGATGGACCCACAACGGAGAATATGCAACTATGTACCTGGGGGCTTTGGGGAGAAAAAGGAAAAAAAAACTTAAAAAAAAAAAAGATTTAGTATCCATTCTTCTCAAATGACTCCAAAAAATTGAAGAAGACGGAACATTTCCTAACACATTTTATGAGGCTAGTATCACTCTGATGCCAAAGCCAGACAAGGACAACAAAAAGAAAGAAAATTGAAAATCAATATTGATGATGAACATAGATGTAAAAATCCTCAACAAAATATTGACCAATCAAATAAAGCAATACATTAAATGGATCATACACCATGACCAAGTGGGATTCATACCAGCGATGCAGGGATGGTTCAACATCTGCAAATCAATGAATATGATACACCACTTTAAAAAATGAACAAAAAGAAAAAAATCACATGATCATCTCCACAGATGCAGAGACAACATTTCACAAGATCCAACCTCCATTCATGATAAAAACTCTCAAGAAAATGGGCATAGTAGGAAAGTACTTCAACAGAATAAAAGCCATATATGCAGACTCACAATGAACATCATAATCAAAGGGGAAAAACTGAAAGCCACCCCTCTGAAAACAAGAACGGGACAAGGGTGCTCACTCTCACCACTTTTATTCGACATAGTATTGGAGGTTTTGGCCAGAGCAATTAGACAAGAAAAAGAAATATAAAGTATCAAAATTTGAAAGGAAGAAGTGAAACTCTCACTGTTTGCAGGTGACATGATTCCTTGTATAGTAAATCCTAAAGAATCCACCAGAAAACTGTTAGAAATAATCAACAACTACAACAAAGTTGCAGGGAACAAAATTAACTTACAAAAAATCAGTTACATTTCTATACTCTGACAACGAACTAGCAGAAAGTCATCTCAAGAATACAATCCCTTTTACAATCCCAACAAGAAGAGTAAAATGTCTAGGAATAAATTTAACCAAGGAGGTGAAAGACCGATACAGGGAAAACTGTAAGACATTATTGAAAGAAATCTATGATGACATACAGAAATGGAAAGATATCCCTGCACATGGATTGGAAGAATAAATAGAGTTAACATGTCCATACTACCTAAAGTAATCTACAGATTCACTGCAATGTCAATGAGAATCCCAACAATGTTCTTCATGGAAATATAAGAAAGAATTCTAAAATTTGTATGGAACAACAAAAGACTCCGAATAGACAAAGCTATCCTGAGAAAAAAAGAACAAGGCTGGTCATATCACAACCTCTGACTTGAAAATATACTACAAAGCTATAGTATTCAAAACAGCAATTTACTGGCACAAAAACAGACACACAGATCAGAGGAATAGAGGAAAGCCCCGAAAAAACCCCACACATCCATGGACAGCTAATTTTTGACAAAGGAGCCAAGAACAAACAATGGAGCAAGGAAAGTCTCTTCAATAAATGGTGCTGGGAAAACTGGGCAGCCATGTGCAAAAGAAAGAAAGTAGACCATTGTCTTGCACCATACACAAAAATTAACTCAGAATGGATTAAAGACTTGAAGGTGAGACCTGAAACCATAAAATTCCTAGAAGAAAATATAGACAGTACACTCTGTGACATCAGTCTTAGAAGAACCTTTTTGAATAGCATGTCTCCTCGGGCATGGGAAATAAAAGAATAAATAAACAAATGAACTACATGAGAATAAAACACTTCCCCAAGGCAAAGGAAACCATGAATGAAATGAAAAGACAACTCACCAACTGGGAGAAAATATTTGCAAATCCTAAATCCAACAAGAGGCTAATCTCCAAAAGAACTTGTACAACTCAACACGAAAAAGTCAAAGAACCCGATCACAAATTGGGCAGAGAATGCGAGCAGAAATTTTTCCGACAAAGATTTACAGATGGCCAACAGGCACATGAAGAGATGTTCAACATTGCTAGTCATTATGGAAATACAAATCAACTACAATGCGACCTCACCTTACACATGTTAGGATGGCTGTAATTACCAACACAAAAAATAAGAAATGTTCGAGAGGGTGTGGAGTAAAGGAAACCCTCTTATGCTGCTGGTGGGAGTGCAAACTGGTGCAGCCACTATGGAAAACATCATGGAGACTTCTCAAAAATTTTAAAATAGAAATACCATATGACCAGCTATTCTACTATAGGGTATTTATCCAGTAAACTTGGAATCAACAATTCAAAGAGACTTATTGCAGTCCTATGTTCATTGCAGCATTATTCACCACAGCTAAGACATGGAAGTAACCCAAGTGCCCATCAACTGATGAATGGATAAAGAAGTATGGTGTTTATATATATATATATATATACAATGGAATGCTACTTAGCTATAAAAAGGCAAATTCTTTTAGTTTTCAGTGTACAGGTCTTTTGCCTCCTTGGTTAAATTTATTCCTCGATATTTTCTTTTTTTTGCCATTGTAAAATGGACTGTATTCTCTTTCTGCTAATTTGTTATTACAGTATAGAAATGTAAACGATTTTTGTAAGTTGATTTTGAACACTTCAACTTTGCTGTAGTTTTTGATTTTTTCTAATAGATTTCTGATGGATTCTTTAGGGTTTTCTATATAATGAATCATTTCATTGGCAAACAGCAAGAGTTTCACTTCTTCCTTTCCAATTTGGATACTTTTTATTACTTTTTCTGGCCTAATTGCTCTAGCCAAAACCTCCAATACTATATCAAATAAGAGCGGTGAGAGTATGCACTCTTGTCTTGTTCCTGTTCTCAGAGGGATGGCTTCCAGGTTTTCCCCATTGAGTATGATGTTGGCTAAGGCGTGGGTTGTATACAGCCTTTGTTTTGTTGAGTTGCTTTCCTTCCATAGCCATTTTCTTGAGAGTTTTTAATCAAATATGGATGTTGGATCTTGTCAAATGCTTTCTCTCCATCTATTGAGATAATCAAGTGATTTTTATTTCTCATTTTGTTATTGTGGTGTATCACGTTGACTGATTTGCAGATGTTGAACCATCCTTGCATCCCCAGTGTAAATCCCACTTCATCATGGTGTATGATACTCTTAATGTGTTGCTGTATTTGGTTGGCTAATATTTTATTGAGGATTTTGCGTCTATGTTCATCAGCAATGTTGGCCTGTAATTGTTGTTCTTTGTGTTATCCTTGTCTGATTTTGGGATCAGGGTCATGTTGCCCTCACAGAATGAGTTAGGAAGTGTTCAGTCTGCCTCAATTTTTTGGAATAGTTTGAGAGGAAGAGGTATTAAATCTTCTTAGAATGTTTGGTAGAATTCTCCAGAGAAGCCCTCTCATTCTGGACTTTTGTTTTTTGGGAGGTTTTTGATTACTGTTTCAATCTCTTTACTTTTGATTGGTCTATTTGGATTCTCTATTTCTTATTGATCCAGTTTTGGGAGGTTGTATGAGTCTAAGAATTTACCCATTTCTTTTAGGTTATCCAATTTGTTGGCAGATAGTTTTTCATAGTATTCTCTTTTTATCCTTTGTACTTCTGTGCTGTCCATTTGAATTTCTCCTCTTTCATTTCTAATTTTATCTCTTTGAGTCTTCTCTATTTTTTTTCTTAGTGAATCTTGGGTTTGTCAGATTTTGTCAGAAGGGTTTGTCAATTTTGTTTATCTTCTCAGAGAACCAGCTCTTAGTTTTGTTGATCTTTTCTACCGTTTTTTGGTTTCTAATTCATTTAATTTCACTCTAATTTTTAGTTTTTCCATCCTTCTCTGATTTGCGACATTGTTCTTTTTCTAGTTCTGTTAGGTGTAGTTTAAGATTACTTATTTGAGATTTTTCTTGTTTGTTGAGGTGGGCCTGTATTGCTATTAATTTTCCTCTTAGAATTGCTTTTGCTGCATCTCATAAGAGTTGGTATGATGTATTTTCATTTCTATTTGTCTCGATTTTTTTGATTTGTCCTTTGACTTCATTGATCCAATAGTTGTTCATTAGCACGTTGGTTAGTCTGCACATACTTGTGACTTTCCCAGCTTTTTTCTTGTAGTTGATTTCTAATTTGAAAGCATTATGTTGAAGAAAGATGCTTGATATGACTTCTACCTTCTTACACTCATTGAGACTTGCCTTGTTTCCCAACCTACGGTCTATCTTTGAGAATGATCCATGTGCACTTGAGAAGAATGTATATTCTGCTGTTTTCGGATGGGATGTTCTATATACATCTCTTAAGTCCATCAGATCAAGTGTTTCATTTAGATCTACTCTTTCCTTGTTGACTTTTTCTCTGGATGATCTGTCCATTGACGTGAGTGTTGTGTTAAAGTTCCCTGCTATTATTGTGTTGCTGCTAATTTTTCCCTTTAGGTCTGTTAACAATTGCTTTATGTACTTTGGTGCCCCTGTGTTAGGTGCATATATATTAATAAGTGTTCTGTCCTCTTTGTGGAATGTCCTCTTTATCATTGTATATTGCTCCTCTTTGTTTCTCATTGTCTTTTTAAACTTGAAGTCTGCTTTATCTGAAAAAAGTATGGCAAGACTTGCTTTTTTTTCTTTTTTAAAAGATTTTATTTTTCCATTTTCTCCCCAAAGCCCCTGGTACATAGTTGTATATTTTTGGTTGTGGGTCCTTCTAGTTGTGGCATGTGGGATGCCGCCTCAGCATGGCTTGATGAGTAACACCTGCTTTCTTTTGTTGGCCATTAGCTCCCTCAAGGCCTGGGGAGTGCTTGCCCCAGTATGTAGATCTGCTGTGGTCTCTGTTTATGGACTGTGGTTCTGCTGTGCTTGGTGCGTGGGGCTTCCTCACTGGGACCCAGGCTAGGGCCACTCCTAGGTGCCACAGGGGCATGGTGGGCTCCCGATCCTCACCAGAAGAGTGAGAACCATCACGAGTGCAGGTAAGGGTTACCACTGCCTCCTCCTGTGGTCACCCTAGTGTGTGTTCTCACTTTCAAGGCACTTGTACACCTGGCTGGAAAGCATTTGTGTGGGTGCACAGGGCTACCAGTAGAGAGCAGGGCATGCTCACCTATCTTTGCCACTTCCCAGGGTGCAAGGCCATCCACCCTCAGCTGTATAGCTGCATGTATTTCTCAGGCATCCTCTTGTGCTGTGTGGGCTTCCTCCATTGGTCAGTGAATGTCCATTTAGTTGTAGTTCAAAAGGGGGAGAGACAAAGGGAACAGATCTCTGCCATGTTGCTGATGTCTCTCCTAGAGTGATTATTGATATATGAGGGTTTAATACTGCCATTTTATCTCTTGCTTTCCTGGTTGTTCTTTATTTCACTTGTTTCTCTTCCCATGTATTTCTGACTGCCATTTCAGCTTGGTGATTTTCTATGATTGTTTTCTGAATTTTCTCTTTATTTTATCATTTGTGTCTCTGTTCTGATCTTTGGTTCAGTGGTTATCATGAGACTTGTATGAAAGATCTTGTAGATGAGATAGCCCATTTTCTGATTGTGTCTTATCTCCATTCGTCTAAGCAGGTTCCATCCCTTTCCTTTTCTCTATCTAAGTTACTGCTGTTACAAATTATTCCATTTTGTGTCATGAATTTGTGATTAAAATGAAGTGTTTATCATTATTTTTGATAGTTTCCTTCCCTTTATCTTTAATTATATTTAAATTGTAATTGTTTTATTTGCTAACCCATTTTGCTAGATTTATTATAATTGAGTGTTTGCTAACCTATTTTGCTAGAAAGGTGTAATTTCCTGATTTTGTCTGTCCATTTATCTTGTTGCTCAAGGTTTTGGAAACACTTTCCTTGTTTCAGGTGTGAGGTCATTCTTGATCATTACTTGTAAGGGGGCCTTATGGTGATGAGCTCCTTCAGCTTTTGTTTATCTGGTAAAATTTTAATTTCATTATCGTATCTGAAGGACTTTTTTCACTGGATAGACTATGCTAGGATGAAAATCTTTGACTTTCAGTATTTTAAGTATATCATTCCACTCTCTCCTAGCTTGTAAGTTTTCTGCTGAGAAGTCCGCTGAATGCCTGATCAGGTTCTTTTGTAGATTATTCTCTTCTGGTTTTCTGTTACTAATATTTTTTCTTTGTCATTGACTTTTACCAGTTTTAGTAATATGTGCCTTGGAGAAAGTCTTTTTGCATTGTTGTAATTAGGAGTTCTACTGGCTTCGAGTTCTATTATCCTTGTAATTGCAGCACCTCACCCAGGTTTGGGAAGTTCTCAGCTATTATTTCTTTGAACAAGCTCTCTGCTCTTTTCTCCTTCCCTTCTCCCTCTGGAATACCTATAACCTTTATGTTGCATTTCCTACTTGAGTCACATATTTTTTGAAGAATTTGTTCATGTTTTTTAAGTTGTAGTTCTCTCTCCTCCTCCATCTGAAGCATTTCTATATTTCTGTCATCTAAATTACTAATTCTTTCCTCCCTAAATTCAGCTCTGTTTCTTAAGGCTTCTAATTTGTTCTTTATCTCACTCATTGTATTCTTCATCTCCAGTATTTCTTTTACTGTGTTTTTAGAATTTCAATCTCTTTTGTGAAGAATTCCTTTTGTTCATTAATATTATTCCTGAGTTCATTTAACTGTCTTTCTGAGTTTTCTTGTAACTCGTTGAGTGTCTTCATAATAACTATTTTGAATTTGCTGTCATTTAGATGTAAATTTCTGAGGCTTCAGGATTCGTTTCTGGAGACTTGTCGTTTTCCATCTGATCTGGGTGTTCATGTATTTCTTCATGGAGTTAAATGAGGCGGACCTTTGCTAGTGCATATTCATAGTATCTGGTCACTGATTCCACCTGTGACCACTGGTGTGGGCAGGAGCTGTGTTTTCTCAACACACCACATCCGCTGAAAGTTGTGCCTGTCTGTTGGAAGCTGTGTGGAGATGGTCTGTCTGTGTCCCTCTGCTGCTCACCACTCCTTGGCAGGTCATTCACACAGGCGCAAGTGTTCTGGTGCACATCTACTGCCTTGGCCAACTGGCCCAGCTGGTGTGCCAGGTGTGAGGGGATGGGAGGGGTACTCTCATTTGCACATGCAAGCCACCTCTGCACTCACCAGAGCCCACCTGGGCTTCTGGGCTTTGTGGTGTTGTCCATGAGGTGACCAAGTTGCCTCAGTATTGAACATCCCCACAGGCTGTGCCACAACCCCAAAAGCAAAAGCATTTGCATGGAGCCCCTTCCCTCTCTCCTGCCTCATCCCAGTGTTGCATGCTGGCTACTGAATATGGACCCATGACCTAGATCACTGCTGCTGGTGTGAGGGAGGAAATCTGATCACCTCCTTCTACTCCTCCCTGGGGATCCAGTACCCCCATCTTCAGACATATGGCCTCGTGGATCTCTCAGATGTCCTCTTGTGCTGTGTGGGTACCCTCCTTTGGTTAGTCAATGTCCTTTTTGTTGTATCTTAAGAGCAAGTGTCTAAAGGAACAGCTCACTCCACCATGATGCTGACATCACTCCAAGATCTATTTTTCTTGTGAAGAGAACTTTTAAGATCCACTCTCTTAGCAACTTTCCAATATACAATACAGTATTATTAACTCCAATCACCAAGCTGTGCTCTACCTCCCTGTATCCCCACGACTTCTTTATTATATAGTTGGAGGTTTGTAACTTTTGACCCTCTTCACAATTTTCACCCACCCCCACCCCTGCCACCTCTGGCAACCTCCAATCTGTAATCTGTATCTATGAGCTCAGTGTTTTTTGGTTCTTGTGTTTTTTTGAGATTCCACATATAAGTGAGAGCATATGGTATTTGTATTTCTCTCTCTGATTTATTTCACTTAGCATAAGACCCTCAAGGTCCATCCATGTTGTTGAAAATGGCAAGAGTTCATTCTTTTTCGTGGCTGAATAATATTCCTGTGTGTGTGTGTGTGTGTGTGTGTGTGTATGTGTATCACATTTTCTTTATCCATTCATCCTTCAATGGACACTTAGGTTGTTTCCATTTCTTAGCTATTGTAAATAATACTGTAATGAACACGGAGTGCAGATGCCTTTTGAGTTAGTGTTTTCATTTTCTTCAGAGAAACTCCTAGAAGTGGGATTGCTGGATCTTATGGTAGTTACAAAAAAAAATTTGTAATGTTTTGAGGAACCTCCATAGTGCCATTTTCTCCATCTCCTCACCAACAATTCTTATTTCTTGTCTTTTTGATAATAGCCATTCTAACGCGTGTGAGGTGATGTCTTATCATGGTTTTAATTTGCATTTCCCTGATGATGAGTGATGTTAAGCACCTTTTCATGGACCTGTCATGCATCTGTGTGTCTTCATATGTCTTATTTCATTCCCTTTTCACTGTAACTCTTTGAGATAGGTACTATTATCATCTCCATTTTCCAGGTGAGCTAACTAGGCACAGAGAGGTACTCAAGGTCACACAGCTGATGGGCAGTAGGGCTAGGATTTGAGCCCAGACTCCATGCTTTTAGCTGTTATGCTGCATTGACTCCTGAAAATTATTCTCACCTGTTGGTCTTTCTCTGTCATGTTTGTCCATATGGACCTTTTTGCTGAGGTATAAAGAAGGCATGGACAACCTACTGTAACACACATTTTCAAAGTATTGAAGTGGCCCACTGCCAGCCATGTTAAAAAGCTCCCGAATATTCTGGTTTGCTTAATCCCTGTTTTTGGGTGATATTTTAAGTGATTTCTTTCTTTTTTTTCCTGTCCGTAATGGACCTACTATGAAAAGTCTTTGGTCAGATAACTTTTTTCAAATTTTGTGACTTGTGTTCAGAACTTGCAGTCAATAGGTGGAGTGAATGAGTGGTTTGGTAACTCTTGTTTGGTAACAACATGACAGCACTTTACCAGAGGGGGTCCTGTTCTCATCAACTCTACACTATATGTTTTAAATTTAACTAATTAATTAATTAAAATTAATAAAAATTAATTAATTAAATTAAATTAAATTTAATTTTTCCAACTTAACAAATGTTCATAAAGTACCTTAAATGTGGCTATTTTTGGTTTTTTAAAATTCCAGCAAGATGATGAACGTTTCCACTTATTTGTGGCCTGGATTTCCTCTTGTGTCAAATATCTATTAACCCATTTGACCCTTTGAAGAGGTTGTTGTCTATTGAGGGCAGCTCCTCAGATCTGTGGATGGATCACTGCTGTCAGGACTGGTGGGGCTGAAACATCCTGAGCCTATGTGGCTGCTGTGTTGGAAACTGCTGAGAGCTTTGCAGATCTACTCCACTTTAATCTCCACAAACTCCTCTGCAAGCTGAGAGACAGTACTCACACAGCCAATGCCAAGCAGAGCCACTTTGGTGACTATTACCCTCTGTTCATGGTTCCTTTGGGTCTTCTCTCCCTGGAGGCAGGAGCCACCTTGTCCTCGCCAGGTGTGCGAGGCCCCTCAGAGGACGAGCTTGGGCAGGTGTCCCCAGTGCAACTCGTCCCAGAGCTGCTGAGCCATCGGGGAGAACCGCTGTGCATCTTGTTTCCCCACCTCTCTCTAGATTTCCTAGGAGAAAGGTGGGCGCTCTCCCCTCATGGAGACGTGGAGTTCAGCAAAGCAGCTCGCAGTCCCCGTGGAGGCACCAAGGCCCCTGTCAACTGTAGCTCCTGCCCGGGGCTTCCATCAGTGTTTCCTCAGAAGCCAGTGCTCCATTTCCTGCAGCTCATCTTAAGAATGAATGTGTTTAACACACAGACTTTACCCATGAGTCCCTTGGGAGCCCAGGCCACACCTTCACTCTCTTTGGGGCCAGGGGGCAATTTCCCAGGGGAGCCTCGGCCTCCCCAGGGCCTTCGATGCCTCCAGGAGCCTCCACTCTACTTCCAGCCTCTCCTGGGGCTCCTGGGCCACCTCCTGTTACTCCAGAGCCCTCGTCCTCAGCTTCTGAGGCTCACACCACATCCAGACAGTCTTCTCTGCTGCTTGCCATCCAGACCAAAGCTCCAGCTTTTTCCATGATGGGGCCCAGTGCCTCACAGACCCCCATCACCCTCCTGAGGCCTCTCAAACTCTCTCCAATCACCTCTAGATTCTCTGCAGCCCTTGAGACTCCACCAACCCCGGCCCCCAGTAGCCCACAATGAGGACTTCTAGATAGGAGGAGTCCACTGGGTGAGCAGACCTGCTCTTCAGGGTCGTGCCCGAGAGACGGCGGACAGAGGACCTTCTGCCAGTGGTCCTGGGAGCTGGAGGGAGGCTCTGAGAGCCAGTGAGGCTGCTGACGCTGGAGGCTCACTCCTGCAGGGCTCCTGGAGGGGGGAACGGATACCCCCAGGGCCAAATCTAGCCTTATTCCCAAGAGCGATTTGGAATGTGCTGTGAGAATGCAGCAAATGCTTTCTCCAAGGGCAGCATCCTCCCTGGACTGCCTAGCTGGTTTGTCTCTGGGGAAACGTGGGGCTACTGAGCTCCTGCTCTGGAGGAGGAGAGCAGGGAGGCCCTGGGATTCCATCAGGATTGTGACACCAGCTGTCATGTGTCCTCCCCTGAGGTTTCCTGATTGAAGGCTGTCTCAGTGTCTCCAGGCTGCCTGCTCATTCACTCTCACCTTTGCAAAGGTGGGAGAACTTCACTCTGAGCTCACAGGTGGTAAACTGGCGTCCCACTTCAACCTTCCATCTTGGGTGCAAAGCCTGCATGAACAGTCTGGGTTGGGAGGGGTCTTGTGGAAGCCACTGGTGGCCTTTGACGCTGGGAGACTCCAAGAGAGAAGGGAAAAGACTGATTTGGTAGGCTGTGCAGGTTGGGTTCTGGGGAACGAACCTCTGAGCTGGAACAGCAGGCAGGCAGCGTCTAGGGATGCGCTCAGCATTAGTGCCTGAGGACGAGAGAGAGGGAAGGAAGCAGGAGGAGACGTCAGGCTGCCCTGCAGTCCCAGGGCCTCAGGAATCCCCATGGGAGCTCTGAGGCTGGGATGGCCTTTTGGCGTCGTCCTGAGTTGGCCAAGGGGATGGGGCTTTGTGCCTCCATGTTGACCAGTCATTGTCTCTGGGCTGCCCCAGGAAAGGGATGTGTGACCTTGGGCAAAGCAGCTCCCTTCAGCCAAGGCAATTCCTTCTGAGGGCTGATGGCCAAGAGTTGTCAGTCAACAATCTTGCCAGATGCTGGGAGAATAAATTCATCAGTCCTGAAGCAGGTGTCTGAGTGTGCAGCCCAGTTTGCATGACAGATGGAAAGAGGTCGGTGCTGTCATTAATGGGGGGAAGTGAGATGGGGATGGAAGATAGAGCTTTGCTGTCACCAGGTCACCAACTTGCTGCCACTGAAACCCAGTTCATTCTGCAGTCCCCACTGCACAGACTCACTCACATTTGACTAGGCCATGCTCTTCTTGGCTCTTCTCTGAACTGCTGCTCACCCCATATCCCAGGGCGAAGTGTCTGCAGTGGTTCCTGGCTGCAAAGGCAATCTGGGGTACCCAGCCAAGATTAGTGTAGTAATTGGATAGTAATCCAAGAATGCTGGCAAGGAATAATGACTGTGGAGTGTGGAGCATGGAAACCAAAGGCCTCAGAGACGCAACGGACTTCGAGACCATTTTGTCCAGTAAGTCACAAAGGGAGGCGGTGCAGTGTGAGGTCTGGGGTGCGGTGAAATGCAGGTTTGAGCCCTACTCAGCTGTGATGAGCCATGCGACCTTCAGTTTCAGCTCCCTCATCAGTATAATGGGATCATAACAGTCCTACCTCACGGAGTTGTGACGATGGCATGTGGTCATGCCTCCATCCGTCTCAGTGGTTTGTGCCTGTGACCCTGTGCTGCCCACCCAGCTTCACGATCCACCTGGGATCTAGTTTCAGGATGAAAGTGCAGAACATTGGCTGCCTCCACATTGCAACTTCTCAACAAGCCAGCTGTCAACACATTAGGGCCTGAAAGTCAGTGCCAATTTTCTCATCACTGTCCCTCTATGTCGTAAAGGATGTGATTTGAGTTTTAATACTAGTCTCCCCCTCTGCACAGAACTGAGTGAATGGCATTCACTGTGAACATTAAAAGAAGCTGGGTGGGGATGATGTGAGGACAGCTGTAAATACTTTCAAGGAGTTTGTTCAAGGATAAAAATAGGCTTATCTTGGAGACATTCCCCCATTTACACCTGAGTCCACAGAGGCCTAGAGAGGTTAGGAGAGTGTCTTCAGGCTGCACAGACTCTGAGGACTGAGCTGGGAGGTGAGCCCCATTTTCTGACTCCCACTCTGGCCTTTTTCCTTCACATCCCACCTGGCTGGGTTCTTCTTGTTGGAGTTTCAGAGAGACAGTTGACAACCACAGTTGATGGTGGGCGCTGTGACCACTTTATCTTCGTTTGGGCTCCCCCAAGAGGAGACCCGGAGATCAATACCTAGGTGGGAGTCACTGGCCTGGGAGGTGGTCCCTGGGAGCTTGAGGGAGGGGGAAGTGAGACAGAGAAGTGAAGAAAACCAATGGAGCTGCTTTTTGGAACGGGTCACTGCTGGGGGAAATTGGCACCCAGTCAATCTGTGGACCCTCTGGGAGACCACATAGCACACGCCTCAGGATTGTCCCCCTGAGGGCCTGAGGACGTCACTCTTGCTCCTTTCTTGCTCCTGGGCTGGGGTTTTTCCAGGATTAAGGTTCCAACCTGCGTCCTGTCTGCTCGCTCCCTGGCACAGGAGGCCTGGGGAAGAGGGGCAGGAGCTGTCTACAGAGGACCTCCTGCTGGACCAGGGCTCCCACTGCCTAACACTGTGGCCAACACAGTCACTTCTCAGGTCCCCTGGGGGCTGGGAGCTGTCCTCCTTCCCGCTGTGCGCATGCTGTGTTGTTGTGACACGTTGGGAGGCCTCGGTGGGATCTGACTTGGTAGGAACATGTTCTCACAATAAGGCACATTGTGCACAACCCCTGCCCAGGGCCGCCTCCAGGAGGCTGGAGGACCACCTTCGAGACCCCAGATGGGCACATAGTGCTGTTAACAAACAAGATGAGCTGGTCTGGGTCTAGGAAACCTGGGCTCCAACAATTGGTAGGGTGTTTGTTCTTGAGTGAATACACCCTGCATTTTCCCTACTTAGGACTCCACATTTAGGGTCTAAGAAGCAGTGGAGGATGGGGAGTGTGTGGGGAAGCCTCCTCCACTGTGTCAGTTTCTCTGGACCTCTGATAAATTGGGGGATGCCGTCACAGGGTTTCCAAAGCCATCTTGTTCTGCAGACCCCAAATTCACTCCCTCTCAGCTGGGGGACCCAGCTGCAGCCCTCAGGCCAGTGTCTCCAGAGGGCAGGCTGGGGTCCAGCTGTCGGCAGAGGCAGGAGCTATGGGAATTCTCTCACTGTGGGTGTCGAGGAGCGCAGGACTGTGACGGGTTTACTAGCAAGTGAGGAACTGGGATCCAGCTAAGCTGAGTTACAGTGAACCAGAGCACTTTGCGGCAGGACTTCTCAGAGCTTTGCTTGGAAAGGAGCCTTGTGAACCTTGAAGAAGGGCCTAGAATACAGCGTGCTCCATGCTTATTTTGAAACGCTACTTTCCATTGACCATTTTGCTACCAAATTCACTCTGAGGAACGCTGCTCTAAATAGTTCCTGTTTGCTAATGGGCACACTCAGCTCGTTCCTCACATCTCACAATGCTCAGGAAGTGGACAACCATCCTCTCTAATTACTGATGGGGAAACGGGTCAGTTCAGTGTCTTGCACCAGAGCACTGAGGGGTCTCAGGTGTTACTCTGGATCAGCCAGGTAATGACAGAGAGCAGCCAGGTAGATTTTGGGGTGTCAGATTCTGTCACCTCCCTGGCCTACATCTTCCAGGAAATTCTGCCTGCCTGGCCTGCTTAGGAATGTCACCATCAGTGGCCACGTCCCCTGAATCTCTTTTGTTTTCTCATTTTCTCTTGTTGGCTTTGGGAGAAATGTGAAATGGACTCCCTGAACCAAGACCTTAGGGGCCGTATTCTTTCAGGAGGCAACGTGCCTGGCATTTCTGGTCCACAGGTCTTCACATGATGCTCACAGTCAGACCTGCTGAGGAACATTTGTCTTGCTGGCTCTACTATGAAGTGTGTGCTGCAACTGTCTCTGTGTTTGGTGCTGTCCAAGTGGTCATTTTGCTCCCCCCGCCCCCTGCTCTTGTGTTCTGACCCTGGTATGGGAAGAAGTAGCAACAAAGAGAAGCAACTCCACAAACGTGTTTCAGAAGATTATGCTTTTAGTCTACGTTATTGGTATGAGAGGGAACAGGGCCAGGATCCCACCTCCACAGTCCCACAGGAAGAACCATCAGGAGAATTACACACATCTACAAGGGGGAGAACTGAGGCCAGATCTTCCTGCGAAGTGGCAGGAAAGACTCAGGCTTAGGCCACGGGAGCCAGGCCGACCTGGTTGTTGGCTCTGTCGAAGACGGTAAAGTACTGGCGGATGAAGACGTCACCCAGGATCCAGAGCTCTCCGCTGCTGGTGTCGAGGTCCACGCCCTCAAAGCCACTGATGCAGCTGTCATCCTCCTGGAGAAAAGGAGGATAAAACCGGAGATGTGACATAGACTCAGAGGTGACAGGCGCTGGGGATCAGGGTCAAGAATCATAGTCTGCTACAAGGTACGTGCAAGGAGGAGCTTCCTGGCTTGTGTGTGGGGCCTCAGCTCTTCTTAGCCTGGGGTCTGCCTGTGTGAGCTGATCACTGCACTTGGTTCCAGGGACCACTGGACATTGTCCACTGTTTCTGGTGGATGCTTAAACCCTGGCGACAGCATCAGAGCTAAGAGGTTTAGGGGAACTCAGCCTCTGGGAGGACTTTGGAAGCCCCAGTGACACAGCCTTTTCTCATTATTCTGATCCCTTCCGGTGGCGAGCTGTCAGTTTTTTTCATTCACTAGGTCACTGGCCCACAACATTGGCTGCATGTTAGAATCTCCTGGGGAGCTTTGCACCCACCCACACTAGTTGGGCCTGACCCCCTACTAATTAATCTGCATCATTGGGGGAGTGGCTGGGTGTCAGTACCACTTGCTGACTAGCACTGGGCAAAACGAGTTTTCCACCTGAAGTTATCATAGAAGGAAGGAGCTAGCCTGTAGCTCGTTTAACTTGTTTGTAAAGATTCGTCCCTTGGTAGAGACGGTGGGGGTGTCATAAGCCTTGACCCTGTGGAAATTAGGGTCACCATTTACCCAAATCTTTGTAGCATTGATGTGGTCAATATCACATGACTACCCTAACCACATGCTGAGCTTGGGGAAAGCCGTAGATCACATGAGAAAACTGAGGCTGAGAGGTTGCAATTGGCACAGAATCAATGAGCCGGTAATTGAGACCCAGAGTGTGGACTCAGGGGTCCAACTGGAAATCCTCTTCCCATGCCATCAGTGTTTGCCTCCCTTCTCCCCTTTGTATGCTGTTTCCAAATTCTCATTCACGCGTTTATTTTGAATGCATTGTTTTCCCTGGCAGCTGTCCAGAGCAGATGTCAGCTTCAGCTTTTGGAAGTGCTCTTTTCTTAGTGAAAGAAGGAGGGTTGGCCACATTCTATGGGACACATGTAGGTGGGAGGCCCAGAGACCCCTTACCTTTAGGATGTAGGCACTAGGAGGCAGAGGGAACTCGACGCCATTCATGGTGAAGACAATGTCGGGCAGGCTGTCGATGGCTGAGCAGCTGATCACCTCCTAGAAAGAGTGAGGGTTGGAAGGGGTTGCCTTCCTTCTGCATGGCGGACCCACCACCTCCGTCTAGGACGGGGCAGTCAAGGCTGGACTTACCTCACCGAGCAAGTCCTTTCTGGCTCCAATGTAGCTCTGGATATTGTCGATGCCAGAGGTTGGGCCAGCTAGCAGAGAGGTGCCAGTGTCAACAATGGCCTGGCAGCCCCCGCTGCAAGCGATGGACTCTCCGTTTATTGTGATGCTGGAAGTGAGATGCGTGTAAGGGTCCCAGGAGCCCCCAGGGGGTACATTTCCCCAAGAAGGAACCAAGTGACCTCAGAGGGTCCCTCCTCCCCATCCATTGGCCAATCCATAAAATTTCAGCTTCTCTCCTTCATGCACTCATTCATTCATGCATTCATTTACTCAACAAATCTTTACTGAGTGACAACTCTGTGCTAGGCCTGAGATGAAATGCCAAACGAGGCAGCCTCACAGTTTCTGAGTGCAGGCAGCTCACACTCTAGCTGGAAAGATAAGTTATGACCAAGGAAGAGCCGCATGAATAGGGCACAGGACAGGGGAACAGAAAGAATCCAGGGTGAGGGTGGTGGTGGTGAGGAGCAACCAGGGTGGGCTTCCCGGGGAAGCAGACAGCGCAAGGTGGCCAAGGAGGTGAAGAGCTGGAAGGGGACGTCCAAGGCAGAGGGGAAGGCATGCAAGGAAGGATGGACATGGGAGGAGCAGGGGTGAGAGTGGGAGGAACTGATGAAGTTTTAGCATGGCTGTGGCAGACTTGAGCGGATTGAGTGTCCTGCTTTGCCCAGGACTGTCCTGGTTTTAGAACTGAAAGTCTTGAATGCCAGGAAATTGCTCACTCTTGGGCAAACCTGGAGTCACCCTAGCAGGTCGGCCGGGGGAGGAACAGCGAGGGAACGAGGCTGCATGGAGGAGGGGTATCCCAGAAGGCGAAGTGGGGAATGAAGGTGCTGTAACAACTTCTCAGGCATTTTGCCCTTTCTCTAGACTGAAAGTGACTTTTTTCCTGGAGTGGGAGGAGCGTGTGCCCGTTCTTAGTTCCCCTAACTGCCAAGATGTGTGGATTGGTGGGTCCCCAGCTCTCCCCAGGGATGCTGGTGTCCCGTCTCCATGAGCAGAAGGAAAGTGGCTGTCTCATCCTTGCAGAGCATCTGGGGTCCCAGGAAGCTCTCCTCCTCCAGGGAGGGGCCTTTCTTGGGGTCTCTCTGGGTTGGCCAACTCCCACCTTCTCCTCCTGGGGTGCATTTCCCTGTCTGGTTGTTCTAGGGGGATTCTGGGAAGCTTATTTAAATAGCAGTTTATAAAGAAATGAGATCTGGGGCCCATGCCAGGACAGTGCCCATCCATGGAGATCCCACCTGTCCACGGCGATCTGCCAGTAACCCTCGGTGGTAACAGGGACCCAGTGCAGGCTTCCAGTGTAGTAGGAAGAATCGATGCCACCGAACATCACCACACTGCCACTCTCGTCATCGCTGTTGAAAGTGAGGGGAAAAGACAGGAAGTCATTCATTCAGCTGAACATCTGCTATGTGCATCCTAAGAGCTCCCCTTGACTGGGCTCTTGCCAGTGCCAGGAGCCGTGCTGAGTGTGGTGGACAGGGTATCTTTTAATCCTCACATCAACACCCAAACAGTGGACGCTATTATTCTTATTTCCACTAGGCAGTGAGGAATCTCAGGCTCATAGAAGTGAGGTGACATGCCCAAGGTCACACAGACACGGGGTGCCAGAACCAAGATTAGAACCCAGGTCTTTCTGGTTCCAGAGTTGTGGTTCCACCACATCCTCATTCTTATTGATGTGGGGACCTCAAGAGAAGTGAATGTGGGACAGTGTTTGCTCTTAAGGACATGATAATATAGATGCCTGGTTCTCAGCCAGGGGCAGTTTTACCCCCAGGGGACATTTGCCAAGGTCTGGGGACATTTTTCGTTGTCATGATTGGGTTGGGGTAGGAAGTGCCACTGGTGTCTAGTACGTAGAGGCCATGCAGTCTGCTCAACATCCTACAATGCACAGGACAGCCTCCCACAGCAAGGCATTGTGTGTCCAAAATGTCCATAGTGCTGAGATTGAGAAACCATGATCTAATTGGGGAGAGAAGATGGTCCCAAGAAGTCTCTAAGTCCTATAAAGACAGAGGATGTTTAGGAGCCAACTTGAATATTAAGTGGCCAGGAAGAGAAATAGGCCCTCTTTTTGTAAATTACTTCTGTTGGAAGTTTCCTCCTCATTACCAAAATATTCATTTTCTGAATCTCTGAAGTTTCAGGTTTGATAGGGAAGCAAATTTTTGTGATGATAAGAAATTAATCACCAAAGAACAGGCCAGAGAATGATAGTCCCCACTCACCTCCCCCCACATCAACTTTCCTGTAAACATCTGATGGTAAGTACAACGTGACACAACGAGTTTACAGTAGAAGACTGAACAGCTAAAGAAACATATCAACAGTGACAATGGCTTCAAAAGAGAAGGACGAGGTGGCTGGCCCCGTGGCTGAGTGGTTAAGTTCGCATGCTCCGCTGCAGGCGGCCCAGTGTTTCGTTGGTTCGAGTCCTGGGCACGGACATGGCACTGCTCATCAAACCACACTGAGGCAGCGTCCCACATGCCACCACTAGAAGGACCCACAACGAAGAATATACAACTGTGTACTGGGGGGCTTTGGGGAGAAAAAAGGAAAAAAGTAAAATCTTTAAAAAAAAAAAAAAGAGAAGGATGAGAGCCTCAGAGAAAAGCTGAGAGTCTCGGGAAACTGACGACACCCTCAGATATTCCTGTATAAACTCGACTCAACCAATACCAAACTGGTATATTCTTTATCCATTCTTAGGGTTAACTCATAGTCACAACTGGAACCTAGATTTTTTTAACGAATGACATAAACTTGCTTTCTTTGTTTGGATGTTTCATTGTTTAAGATATAAGTCCCGTCAAATATTCTATTCATTGCTATGGAAGTTTGGGCTCTGTCTATATTGTACTCATTTTAAATGGTGGTCTTTTGGGGCCAACGATAAGGGGACTAGGGTTCGAAAGCAAACGGCTAATGACATCTGAGTTGTATAAGTCAAGGTGACAAAGACTCACTCTGGTAAAACAAGGTGAATGAACACAGTTCATCAGAGAGAGATTTGGCCCAATTCTCTCCCAAACTACACCTCTCAAGCCTTATACACTGACCTTTCAAATCCCTTGCTGGCTGAGACCCTCTTTCCCCACCCAGCACCGTATAGCCCTCCTCTGGGCCAGGTGACCATGACCTCCCTGCCCGACTTACGAGCTCAGGTAGACAGAGAAGAGGTCTTGGGAAACCAGACCCTGGTCCCATATGTTGTCAAAGACGGGTGTGGCCCCAGAGGCGGAGATGCTGGGGTAGCCGAGACCCAGGATGCCATCAAAGGGAGCCAAGAAAAGGAAGAAGCCAGGTTCCTTCTCGCTCAGGCCGAAGATCTGGTTGGTGTCCTCGATGCCTCCGACCTGAGTGGGGGAACCAAGATGTTCACAACCAGCTTGTGTTGAGTGAGCACTGCGGGACACCAGCCCTGGGCACAGAGTATCCCTGGTTCATCTCATGTAGGATTTGGCTTCTGGGGTATCAGGCTGGAAGAAGGGGAGAGGGATGGTCTCTGGGAATGTTTGTTATTCTGCTGGATTAACCATTGCAGCTGATCTCCAGATGGCCACAGTCTGCAAGTTGGTGTGACAATTTGCTGCAGAACAGCCGGGCCCTGTGTGTTCCTGTTTCTGATGATTGGATGCAAATCAGACCCCAGGCAAATCAGAGCCCTTGACCCCTGCCACACCCTGGATCTGGGGGACGAAAGTGGAGATTCTGTGACTTGATGGGGGCTGCAGGTGAAGGGAAGAGAAAGAGGAGGAGGCACTAAAAGAGAAATAGGCCTTTCCCAACCTTCTCCCCCCAGCTCCATAGCACTCAGCTTGGGTGGGGCTGAGGTTGGCTGATGGCACCAAGGCATCCCACCCCTTACCCACTACTGCCCCACTTAGAAATGTCTGTGACATCTCTGCCACTTCTGCATCCCTCTCCCCCAAATCAGGTTACTTTGGTGATCACTGAGACCTGTATTGCCTGAATGAGCTCATTATGGGGGGTACACTTTGACTCCCACAGTCCCCAGAAGCTGGCCCTAGGAATGGGCAGAAGGAGGTGGTGAGTCAGCAGGTGCTCACCCTGACAGTGTCGTATCCGAGGATGCCTGTCATGCTGCCGGTGCCGTAGGTGATGGAGATCGACTCGCTGGTGGCCTGGTAGGTGGAGGACTTCTCAGGGTTGAAGCGCTTGTGGTCATCTGTGATGGTAAGAAGTGACATCGTCAACCTCCGAAACTCAAGCAAGAATCATGGCTGGAGATGTCTTTCTAGGGTGGGCTGCCTTGGTTCTGGGTGGGGCTTTGGAGGAGAATGGTGCCCTTTTCCCTAGATGTTGGAGCCCAAGCATCTGCACGTTCCATTCCTGCCTGGTTGGACCAAGAGGGACCATCTGCCTGAAGGAAGGTCCCCAGCCAATCCCACTGTCCTCCCAAGTTCCCCAGGCAAACACTGAGCAGAGCAGGCCCATGGCTGCCCATGGCGATGAGACCCTGCACAGAGCACTGTAAACAGCCCACAACACAGCTACACTGTCACGGTCACAGCCTTACAATGTTACAATTCAGGTTATGAAGAGGAGCATTCCAGTGGCTCTTCCTCTGAATCAAAAGTCAGGCGAAAATGCTGGAAGAGGAGGGAGCTGGAAACGCTGTCCATGACTCCCAATGACAAACTCTTCCTTAGCAAACCAATGATTTTTTGAATAAGCGAGATCATAGCTAAGCTCAGTCATTCTTTTGAGTCACTTTCTCATGTCAAGCTCTTGTCCCAGATGGCTATCTCTTAGCCCTTTAACTCCATCTCCCTTTGGTCCCCCCTTGCTCTCCTTGGCTGTGGTTGTTCAGGAGACCTGCTCCCTGCCATTGGACTGAACGCCTTGGGGGCAGGGACCATGTGTGATTCACCCTCTGTCCCCAGGGCTCCTAAGCCCTTGCTGGGCACATGGGTGCTTGGGAAATGCCTGTTGAGAGAATCCCAGAGGGACTCCAGCAGGCTTGAAATTGGACCTATTTGAAGCCCCTGAGCGTTCAGGGCTCCCAGGTCAGTGGGCGCTGGGGTCCTGGGCAGGGCCAGGCACTCACAGCAGGCAAGACTGGAGCAGTAGGTCGAGGGCACCCACAGGTTGGAGGAGCCGGTGTCAAAGATGACGGTGAACTCCTGAGGGGGAGTTCCGATGCTGATGGTGCCGAAGTACTCCTCCTGCGGGGTGGGGACAGCACAGATCACTCCTCATCCTGGGACTCCCCCAGGGAGCAGGGCCTCGTGGGGCTTCCCCTCAGCTCCCCACCCTCACTGCTCTCCCTGCCTTCCTCTCCCTGTCCAATGCATCCATCCTTCGAGGCCCAGCCTGGCCTCCCCTCCTCTGTGATGTCTTGCCTGATTGCATCCTTGTTTCCCTCTGACTGTCTCTTCTAAGCACCATCAACAGCTAATAAGAATCTGCTGTCTCCTCTTCAGCTCTCCTCCTGAGTGTCTTAGTTGTGCCATCTTAGAGGATACACCGTCTCAGAGGACAGTAGGTAACCTGATAGCAGCCAGCAGAGTAAATGCTCAAAGGCTCATTCAGTAAATTGCTGATTGGGAGATGAAGTCACCTAAAGATGGAAACCCCTGGATGTATCCTGTGCCTAAATCGAGGTGTGTATAGCGGGTTTTGGGAAAGGGCATTGTCAGGATTTTTATTCTTAGTGGCAGCACTGTCTCCCTTGCCAGAAGTTCTAGCCATACTGGTCTGGCTCTTCTTTGATGATGACAAGCTTGTTCCCATCTCAGGGCCTTTGCACTTGCTATTCCTGTGCTAGGAAAATGTTTCTTCTGCATCTTTTCTTGATCTGCTCCTTCTCAAACATTCAGAGCTCTAGTCAAAGATCACCTCTACCAAGAGGCCCTCCCTGACCACTTCATCGAATTTCCTCCATTCTTCTTCTTCCTGTTACCCTATTTAATTAAGTTCCCTTTTCATCACTTTTCATTACATGGAATTATCTTGCATGCTTATTTATTTGTGTATTATTTGCCTTCTCCTCTAGAATAAAAGCTCCAGGAACTTTGTTTCTTCATCACTGTTTCCTCAGCTCCGTGCACAGAGCCTCTGGCATGTAGGAGATGCTTCATAGATATTTGTTAAGTGAATAAATGGACTGACTTTACCAAGCTCTTACCAAGAGCCAGGCCCTGTCCTAAGCCTCCAAAAAAAGTTATTGCACTAATTACTTGCAACAACCCTCTGATGGTAGATATTCGTGGTCCTGCTTGACAGACAAGGAAACTGAGGCTCGCTCTGAGAGTTGAAATGACTTGCCGAAGGTCACGTGGCTCGGAGCCATTAAAGAACAGATTTGCACTAGGTCAGGCAGATTTCACAGGCTAAGCTCTTAACAACAGGCCACGTTGCTTCCTATCATTGGCTCTGTGCCCTCACACAGGGGACACACAATATCTACCGAAGGGCAGGGCATTGCCATTGGGTCCCAAGTGTAACAGTGAGCCATCTTCCTGAAACTCCATACTGATCCTGTCAACTCCCCTGGTTAAGATGATTCAGTGACAATGAGGACAAAGACCCTCATCAGAGACTCTGATCTGGCTCCACCCACCAACCCCACAGTCCTCACTCTGCACCTCCCTTCCTCCCTCTCTGCTCTCTCTGAACGCTGGCCTCCTTTCCTCAAATGCACTCTGCTCCCTGCTGTCCCAGGGTCTGACACAAGCAGTTCTGCTCTCTGGGACTCTTTCCTGTCCTCTCCAACCCCCACTTCTCCTCCTTTGACCCTGCGGGTTGTCCCTGTCTGCCATCTACGTCCCTCTCACATTGTTATCTATACTGCATAGCGCTCGGTCTGTCTGTACTTTTCATTGTTGGTGAGGCTCAATGATGATTGTCTCTGTCTACTAGACTGTGAGCCCCATGAGGGCAGGGGCTGTGCCTGGTTTTGTTCCCTGCTGCTTCCCTGGGTGAAGCACAGTGCCTGGCACATAAGGAGGTGCTCTTCATATATAAACCCTGAATGAATCAATGAATGAGAGCAGCATCTCTGACTGTGAGTCTTCCTGCCTTTCCTGTGCCTCTGAGATCCAGGGAGCAGACCCCTGGGTTACTTCCTGGGGGCTCAGAGCCCTGGTTCATCCTCCAAGAATCCTTGGGACCCCTCTCTCCTCTGGGCAAAGTCCTTAGTGCTGCCCCCACCACCCTGCCTGCCCATGCACTCACATCCAGGTAGTTCTCCAGGGGCTCTGAGTCCACCAAGGTGGCAGCCTCCTTGGGGAAGAACTTGCTGGCTGGGTTGGGGGTATGCTTCTTCAAGAAGTCCTCCAGCAGGCCATGCTCGATCAGGTTCTGCCTCAAGGACTTCTTTCTGACAAGCGGAACCCTGTGGCAGAGCATGTGCAAGCAGGATGGTTTGGAGGAGGAAGTGTAATTGGGGAAGAAGTCCCCTTACGGGGTGCTCTGGAAGGCCCCGAAGGTAAAGGAAGCTGGTCCAAGAGAGGAAGAAGGAAGGAAGTCATTAGGGAAGACGCTCCCATTTTTTCTACCCTATTGCAAAGAGTTTCAGTGGTTGCCTGAAGTTGCCTGGCCCAGTGGTGGAGCTGGGAACCAAAGCTGGACTGGACTTGAGGACCAGGGCTGTTCATCAAATCGGCAGTGCAGCCTCCACAAAACGACAGAGAGAGACTGGAAAGGAGACTCAAGATGGTGGAAGAGAGTGAGGAGTTGTATGAAAGAAGAAGGTAAGAAGAAAAAGTTGGGGAGGAAAGGAAGACAGCATGACAGGCAGTGAAGGGAAGCAGCCCCTTGGAAGCTGTTCTTCGTGCCTGTGTCCCCCAGACTCACTTGTAGATAAGGCACTCAGAGAGCGCCACCAAGCTGAGCAGCAGCAGCCACTTCATGGTTCTTCCTGGGTCACAAGTCTCCAGAGAAGGGAAGACGGGTGGAAGGTGTGCAGCAGAGGCCGGAGCTGCTCCTTATATACAGCACAAGGAACCTACCTTATCAGCCTCCAAGTGTCACCCATTATCCTAACTCCAAACAGGAAGGTTACCGATAAGATTGTCTGCATTCCTGCGCCATGTTCTGAGAAGTTTCCAGTTGGGCAGCTTTCCATGGTAACCACATCTCACGATTAGGATGCACCTGCAGAGAATGAGTAATGGAGGGGTGGCTTATTTCTCATATGACAAACATGGCCTGGGTTAAGACTTGACAAGCAGAATAGTTGACAATGTTGGTCTAACATGCACTTAACACAGAACAGGTGTCAAAGGAGCTCAGTGTACCCCGATTTGTCCTGGTGGGACAGATGCTGGGGTTCTTGGAGAGCAGCTCCCCACTTACCAATGGCCTATGTTCCTTTACCAGCTAACCCAGAGGACATTCAAGGGTCTGTGGTTTTGGACTCTGGATGCATTTCCCCACAGAAACGTCATTTTGTGGGATGTTGGGTGTGTAACTAGCCTATAGGACTTATTATGCTCTTGCATAACATTGTGCTCTTGGCAATTGGGCCGAGTCTTGGGACAGTGCTGCATGCAGTAGAGAGGAAGAGTAGGGAATGAAGCAAGTAGAAGAAGGCTCCTTCCTTTCCTGGAGGAAGCACACTTGAAAGAGGCCAGTTTTGTCTTTGGAATCTGTGCTCCTTACTTTCTGCACCCGTTCTCTTCCTACTGCTCCTCTCCCATGCTCTCAGGTGGCTGGAAGCCTCCACCTTTGAGACCCCAGCTGGGTCTGACTCTCCCAGGAGCCCCACGTTTAAAACTTGGCTGGATCAGCTGCAATGGAGCAAAGCAATTGGGGCAAATTCACACGAGTGGGTGAATGACTTAGAAAGGTTGTCTTCTTGAAAGAAGATGCTTAGCAAGCCAATGGATTCTCTACTTACGGAGTGCATTCAGTGAAGAAAGTGGATTTAAAACTGATTGAGGAATTGTGGAGGTGGGGGATCGGTGGGAGGGAGGTCACCAGGAGGTAGCCAGCCATATCTGCAGGTCTTGCTCTGATATCAGATTCCCCGGGCCATCCCTCGCTTTTCCAACATCAGGTGACACAGATTCTATAAAAGCTCCAAGTTTCCCCCGGTGCTCTGGCTGAGCATGGAGTGGTGGGCAGTGTGGATCAAGTTCAGGACCAGTGGTGGCCAGTACAAAGCACATTTGTATTTCAAACTCACCTGATAAACATCTTTTTGCCCCAAACCTGGATCTTGCTCTGTATTTTCCACCTGCACGTCTTTTGGTGCCTGCTTCCTCTCCTCTTTTTTTCCCTTTCCCTTGAGCATTTCTCCTTGATCTACCCTCTCAGGTTTGGGTTGATCTCAACTCCTCTGTGGATGAGCTGATGGTCCTGAAAACGTATGCTTAAATCCTGGGAGCACTAGATTGAGACCCTGTCTCCAGGCCACCACTGCGTGGGAGGCAAGGAGGGGCATATGCTGGGGGGGTCCTCAGGGTCTTCAAAGGTCATTAGTGTCTTGTGCTGGGAATGGGTACATGAGGGCTTATCATTATTCTGTTGAGTGGTGGGAGTGATGAAGTTGGAAGGTGAAGCAAAGCCCTGAGGAGCCGAGTGAGGACTGTGAACATTTCTCAGAGCCCCTGGATGCTGAACCCTCTAGACAGGCTCTTTGATGTCATCCTAGCTGTGACGGTGTGGTGGCCAGAGCCAATCTAGGAGGGGTAGATAGTGTTCACGCTTCCCAGTGCATCCTGGAGCTGGCTTGCAGGGCTTGGAGCCCAAGGATGGGTATCAATTTTGCACACAGCTTGTCTGTGGGATCCATATAGGAATTTTGAACAGAGGAGAAATATGTTTGGGAAGCAGAAGGAAGACTCCTCAGGCAGGAACCTGCAGGACCCATTCGCCCATTCATTCAACATGTTTCTATTATGCTCCTGCTACCTGTTGGGTAGTAGCCATGCTCTGGTTGCTGGGAGCACATCCATGAACAAGATGGACACAGGTCATGCCTTCAAGGAGTTTGTGGGCAGCTCAAGAGAGGGCTGAGAGGGGAGGTCTCTTTATATAAATCTCAGATAGGGGTTTGTATCTCACTAATGGGAAGCTCGAGGATTGGTGAAGATACTTGTCTTCCCACACTGGAGATTTTAACACATTCAGGGAGGCTGACATGATTGGTGACACAATTCCAGGCTTTTGTCAGACTCTACAAAGGCCGCAATTATCCTTGTGTACCGATATTGATGTCCTTCATAATCTCGTCCCCTTGAACGTGTTCAGAAGCTGTGACTTGCTTCTAACCATTAGCATATGGCCAAGCAGATGCGATGTCACTTTCTTTTTTTTTTTTGAGTTTATAGTAGTTTACATCAATGTGAGATCTCTGTTGTACCTTAATTCTTGTCTGTCACCACATAAGTGCTCCCCTTCACCCCCTGGCCGCCCCCTGCAACTCCCCTTCCCCTGGTAACCACTGAACTCTTTTCTTTGTCCACTGCTTGTTTATATTCCACATATGAGTGAAACCATCTGGTGCTTGTCTTTCTCAGTCTGGCTTATTTCTCTAAGCATAATTCCCTCCAGGTCTTTCCATGTTACTGCAAATGGGATGGATTTGCCTTTTTTATGGCTGAGTAGTGTTCCATTGTATACATATATACCACACCTTCTTTATCCAATCACCAGTCAATGGGCACTTGGGTTGCTTCCATGTCTTGGCTATTATGAATAGTGCTGCAATGAACATAGGTGTGCACATGTAACTTTGGATTGTTGATTTCAAATGGTTTGTGTAGATACCCAGTAGTGGGATAGCTGGGTCACATTGTAGTTCTATTTCTAGTTTTTTGAAGAATCTCCATGCTGTTTTCCATAGTGGTTGCACTGGGATGTCACTTTTGTGATTACATTACATGAGATTGTCATTTCTATCTTAACAGCTGACTCTGTATGCACTATCTCTCTTGATGGCTCTGATGAAGCAAACGACCCCATGGAGAGGCCCACACTGAAAGGAACAGAGAGTGGCCTCCAGCCCACAGCAAGCAAGGAACTGAGGCTCCCAGTGTGACATTCTGCAAAGAACTGAATCCTGCCAACAACCACATGAGCTTGGAAGCAGACCCTCCTCCAGTCAAGCCTTAGATGAGACCACATCCCTGGCTGATGCCTTGACTGCAGCCTTGTCAGAGGTCCTGAAACAGAGGACACAGCCAAACTGGAATCCTGACCCACAAAAACTGCTAGACAAGATATGTGAGTTGTTTTAAATTGCTAAATTTGTGTTATTTTGTCACCAGCAGTAGAAAACTAGTACAGGGTTAGAAACCTCTGGAAAACTCCACAAAGATCCACCTGGATGGCTCCTGCTCTTCTCTGTTTGGGGTCCATTTCAATGCCCTTGAAGGCAGCTTTCTGCTCAGGCCACGTGAGTGATGTGAGAAGGAGGGCGTTGACATCATTGCTCTGCTTCTCTGCAAACCTCCATCCACACAACAAGGATTGCATTTCCTTGGCTCTTCATGTTTTCTGAGTGCTTTGAGATATACGATCTCTTAAAAAAGTATTATTCCTGCATTATCCCCATTGACACATTTCAGAAGAATCAAGAGATCAATTCAGGCTCTCTTAACTCCATAGTGACATGGGAGGGACTAGAAACTGGGTCCCAGGAGGCTCTGGCCTTGAGATGTTCTTGCTCCAGGCCAGGTTCTGTTCTCGCGGATGACCACCTGGTTTCTGTCTGTTGGTTGGAATGTGAGGTGGACATTTCATGATGGCCACAGCTTCCATCCCTGGAGGACCCAGAGAAGCCATTCTACCCTGTCCCCAGAAGACCTCTTGGGAGGCAAAGTGGTGTCTTGACTCCAGGGCCACGTGTTCTCCATGAGGTCTGATCCTCAGCCAGGGCTGACCTGTGGCTGCCAGCAGGGAAGCCACGCAATCTCATTGTGCTGGACTGGCCTGGCAGAAAGATTTGATAAGATGGTTTACTTTGCCATTAGCCTTGCCTGGTACCAGGCTTAGAGGGGTGCTGAGAGCTGCATCACTAATGCGAGACACCCTTTGCCAAGAGCACAGGTGTTCAGAAATCTTCCATGAACATGTCAAACCAAGCAGTGGAATGAAGCCTAAAGAACCCAATCATGGCAAGATCGAGATAGAACACTGAAGCATGGTAAGTGTTCTCAAGCTGGTCTGATGGACCTTGGGACGGCCTCTGGGTCCTGGAGTTTCACCACTAGCTTCTTCCACTTTGCTCTTCTCCTCAGAAACATAGAACTCGTGAAGGATTGGATGTGAGAAACCCAGGCTCAGAGAGTGAACGTGGCTTGCTCATGGTCACACAGCCACCACATGGAGAGCCCACACCCGTGCCTGGGCTTTCTGACCTTCCTCAGTGCTCCTTATGCCACACCATGATGGGCCGTCAGACAAGAGTGTGTGCTGTTCCTTTTTCTTCCTCATTACCTCCTTCCTTAATCTCTTCCTCTGCTTTCTTCCATTTTTAAAAATTAAAGTTTAGGAACTGAATCAACTTTCCAGAAGAGTGATCGTTCATATGTATTGAGTACTTGTGTGTGTCAGGGAACATCATATATTTTCTTTCTTTTTTATTGAGGCATAATTGACATATAATATTGTATTAGTTTCAGGTGTACTACATAATGATTCTGTATTTGTATATATTGCAAAATGATCACCACAGAAAGTCTAGTTATCATCTGTCACCATACTTCGTTACACAATCTATTTTTCTTTTTTTAAATTATTTTATGGAGGTCATAATGGTTTACAACCTTGTAAACTTTTACGTGTACATTATTATTTATCAGTCTGTATAGACTGCATCGTGCTCACCACCAAAAGTTAATTTTTATCTGTCACCAGATATATGTGGCCCTATACCCCTTTCATGACCCCCAACCTTCTTCCCCTCTGGTAATCACTAATCTGTTCTCTTTGTTAGTGTGTTTGTTTATTTTCCACAAATGACTGAAATCATGCAGTGATTGTCTTTCTCTGTCTGGCTTATTTGGCTTAACATAATACCCTTAAGGTCCAGCCATGCGGTTGTGAAGGCTACGATTTTGTCTCTTTTTATGGCAGAGTAGTATTCTATTATATATATACCACACCTTCTTTATCTATTCATCCATTGATGGGCACTTGAGTTGATTCCACATCTTGACCTTTGTGAATAATGCTGCAGGGAACACAGGGGTGCATGAGTCTCTTTGAATTGTTGATTTCAAGTTCTTTGGTTAGATACCCTGTAGCAGGATAGCTGTACTGTATGGTATTTCTATTTTTAAGTTTTTGAGAAATCTGCATGATGTTTTCCACAGTGGCTCCACCAGTTTGCATTCCCACCAGCAGTGTAAGAGGGTTCCTTTTTCTCCACTCCCTCTCCAACATTTCTTATTTTTTGTCTTGGTAATTCTAGCCATTCTAATGGGTTTAAGGTGCTATCTCGTTGCACTTTGATTTGCATTTCCCTGATGATTAGTGATGTTGAACATCTTTCCATGTGACTGTTGGCCATCTGTATATCTTCTTTGGAAAAATATCTGTTCATATCCTCTGCCCATTTTTTGATCAAGTTCTTTGGGGCTCTTTGTTGTTGAGTTGTATGAGTTATTTTGGAGAATAACCCCTCATTGGATATATGATTTGAAAATATTTTCTCCCAGTTGTGGGGTGTCTGTTCCTTTTGTTCATGGTTTCTTTTGCCCTGCAGGAGCCTTTTAGTCTGATGTAGTCCCATTTGTTTACTTTTTCTTTTTTTCCCATGCCTGAGTAGATGTAGTATTCGAAAAGATGCTAAGACCAATGTTGAAGAGTGTACTGCCTATATTTTCTTCAAGGAGTTTAGGGTTTCTGGTCTTACCTTCAAGTCTTTGATCCGTTTTGAGGTAATTTTTGTGAATGGTGTAGGATAATGGTCTACTTCCACTCTTTTGCATGTGACTGTCCAGTTCTTCCAATGGCACCTATTGAAGGGACTTTGCTTTCTCCTTTGTATGTTCTTGGCTCCGTTGTCACAGGTTAGCTGTCCTAGATGTGTGGTTTTATTTCTGGGCTTTATTCTAGTCCATTGATCTGTGTGTCTGTTTTTGTGCCAGTACCATGCTGTTTTGATTACTATCGCTTTGTAGTGTATTTTGAAGTCAGGAAGTGTGATGTCTCCAGCTTTGTTCTTTTTTCTCAGGATTGCTTTGGCTATTTTGGGTCTTTTGTTGTTTCACATAAATTTTAGGATTCCCATTCTATTTCCATGAAGAATGTCATTGGAATTCTGATTGGGATTGCATTGAATCTGTAGATTGCTTTAGGTAATATGGACATTTTAACTGTATTCACTCTTCCAATCCATGTACATGGAATATCTTTCCATTTCTTTATGTCATCTTCAATTTCTTTGAATAAAGTCTTATAGTTGTTAGTGTATATGTCTGTCACCTCCTTGGTTAAGTTTATTCCTAGATATTTTATTCTTTTTTTTGCAATTGAGTTCTTTTTCTGCTATTGGAGTTATTGGAATTCAGAAATGCAATTGATTTTTCTAAGTTGATTTTGTACCCTGCAACTCTGCTGTGGGTGTTCATTATTTCTCATAGTTGTCTAATGGATTGTTTAGGGTTTTTTATATAAAGAATCACATCATCAGCAAACAGCGAGAGATTCACTTCTTCCTTTTCTATTTGGATGTCTATTTTCTTTTAATCTGATTTTTTAAAAACATTTATTTCCTTTTTCTCCCCAAAGCCCCCTGGTACATAGTTGTATATTTTTAGTTGAGGGTCCTTCTAGTTGTGGCATATGGGACGCTGCCTCAGCGTGGCTTGATGAGCAGTGCCATGTCCACGCCAAGGATCTGAACTGGTGAAAACCTGGGATGCTGAAGTGGAGCACATGAACTCAACCACTCGGCCATGGGGCTGGCCCCCTATTTGGATATCATTTTATTGCCTAATTGCTCTGGTCAAAACCTCCAGTACAACATTGAATAACAGTGGCAAGTGGGCACCCTTGTCTTGTTCCTCTCCTGAGGGGATGGCGTTCATTTTTTTTACCACTGAGTATGATGTTGGCTGTGTTTTTGTCATATATGGCCTTTATTATGTTGAGGTACTTTCCTTCTACACCCATTTCCTTGAGAGAGTTTATCATAAAAGCATGTTGAATCTTGTCAAATGCTTTCTCTCCATCTATTGAGATGATTATATGATTTGATCACTCATTTGTTAATGTGGTATATCACATTGATTGATTTGTGGATGTTGAATCATCCTCACCTCCCTGGTATAAATCCCACTTGATCATGGTATATGATCCTTTAATGTATTGCTGTATTAAGTTTGCCAATATTTTGTTGAGTATTTTTGCATCTATTCTCATCAGCGAGATTAGCTTTTAATTTTTCTTTTTCTGTTGTCCTTGACTGGTTTTGGTGTCAGGGTGATGTTTGCCTCCTAGAATGAGTTAGGAAGCATCTGTCTTCCTCAATTTTTGGAATACTTTCAGAAGAATAGGTATTATGTCTTCTTCAAATGTTTGGGAGAATTCTCAAGAGAGGCCACCTGGTCTTGGTTTTGTTTTGTGGGAGGCTTTGATTACTGTTTCAATCTCTTCACTCATGATTAGTTCATTCAGCTTCTCTATTTCTTCTTCATTCAGTTTTGGGAGGTTGTATGAGTCTAAGAATTTATCCATTTCTTCTAGCTTATCTAAATTGTTGGCATATAGTTTTTCATAATAAGCTCTTATAATCCTTTGTATTTCTGTGGTGTCCATTGTAACTTCTCTTTCATTTCTAATTTTATTTATGTGAGCCTCCTCTCTTTTTTTCTAAGTGAGTCTGGCTAAGGATTTTTCAGTTTTGTTTATCTTCTCTAAGAACCAGCTCTTATTTTCATTGATTCTTTTTACTGTTTTTTTTGTTTTGATTTCCATTATTTCTGCTCTAATTTTTATTATTTCCCTCCTTTTGTTGACTTTGGGCTTTGTTTGTTCTTCTTTTTCTAGTTCTGCTAGGTGTAGTTTAAGATTACTTATTTGAGATTTTTCTTGTTTGTTGAGGTGGGCTTGTATTGCTATGAATTTCCCTCTTAGGACTGCTTTTTCTGCCACCCATAAGAGTTGGTATGATTTAGTTTCATTTTCATTTGTCTCCAAATATGTTTTGATTTCTCCTTCCATTTCATCATTGATTTGGCATGTTGTTTAGTCTCCACGTTTGTCACTTTCCCAGCTTTTTTCTTGTAGTTTGTTTCTACTTTCATAGCATTATGATCAGAAAAGATGCTTGATATGATTTCAATCTTCTTAAACTTATTGGGACTTGCCTTGTTTCTCAACATATGGTCTATCTTTGAGAATGTTCCATGTGTACTTGAGAAGAACATGTATTCTGCTATTTTTGGATAGATGTCCTTTGTGTATCTATTAAGTCCATAGAGTCTAGTTTTTCATTTCATTCAACTATTTACTTGTTGACTTTCTGTCTGGGTGATCTATCCACTGATGTAAGTTGAGTATTGAGGTCCCCTATTATTATTGTGTTGCTTTTAATTTCTCCCTTTAGTCTTTTCATAGTTGCTTTATGTACTTTGGTGCTCCCATGTTAGGTGCATATATATTCATATGTATTGTGTCCTCTTGGTGGAATATCCTTTTTATCTTTATATACTGCCGCTTTTTGTCTCTCATTGCCTTTTTTATCTTGAAGTCTGTTTGTCTGATATAAGTGTGGTAACATGTGCTTTCTTTTGTTTGCCATTAGCTTCGAGTATCATTTTCCATCCCTTTACTCTGAGTCTGTGTTTGTCTTTAGATCTGAGATGTGTTTCTTGGAGGCAGTATATTGTTGGGTCTTGTTTTGTAACCCATCCAGCCACTCTCTGTCTTTTTACTGGAGAATTCAATCTATTTACATTTAGAGTGATTATTGATATGTGATGGCTTAATACTGCCATTTTGTCTCTTGTTTTCCACTTGTTCTATATTTCCCTTCTTTCTCTTCCCGTGTGTTTCTGACTGCCATTTCATCTGGGTGATTTTCTATGATGGTTTTCTCTTTATTTATCATTTGCTTCTCTTTTCTGATTTTTTGTTTAGTGGTTACCATCAGGTTTGTTCAAAAGATCTCAAATGAGATAGTCCATTTTCTGATTGCCTCTTATCTCCATTAGCTAAGCAGATTCCACTCCTTTCTCCTTCCCCATCTAAGTATTTGTGTCACAAATTATTTCATTTTGTGTCATGAGTTTGTGATTAAAACAATGTGTTTATAATTATTTTTGATGCTTTCCTTCCCTTTACCTTTAATGTCTTAATTGAATATTTGCTAACCCATTCTGATATAGAGCTGTAATTTTTTTATCTGTCTATTTATCTCCTTGTTCAAGGCTTTATAAATTTTTTCCTTTTTTGTGTCAGGTGTCAGGGCATTCTTCATCATTTCTTGTGGGTGGAGGGGTGATGTAGCAATGAGCTCCACCAGATTTTGTTTATCTAGGAAAGTTGTTATTTCTCCATTGTATCAGAAGGGTAGTTTCACTGGATAAAGTATTCTTGGTTGAAAGTTTTTGTCTTTAATTATTTTGAATATATCCTTCCCTCTATGCTAACCTGTAAAGTTTCAGCTGAGAGGTCCACTGAAAACCTGATAGGGTTCCTTTGTATGTTGTTCTATTCTGTCTTGCTGCCATTAATAGTTTTTCTTTGTCATTAACTTTTGTCAGTTTTACTAATATATGCCTTGAAGAAGGTCTTTTTGCATTGATGTAATTAGGAGTTCTATTGGCTTCATTTATTTGCAATTTCATTTTTCTTCCCCAGGTTTGGGAAGTTCTCAACTACTATTTCTTTGAACAAGCTCTCTACTCCATTCTTCCTCTTCTTCCTCTGGAATACTATAATCCTGATGTTGCATTTCCTAAGTGGAGTCACAAATTTCTTGAAGAATTTCTTCATTTTTTTAAGGTCAGTTCTTTCTCCTACTCGACCTGAAGCATTTCTATGTTTCTGTCCTCTAAATTACTCATTCTGTCCTCCATAATGTCAGCTCTGTTTTTTAAGGGTTCTAGATTGGTTTTTATCTCTTTCAATGTGTTCTTATTTTCTAGTATTTCTGGTTGGTTTCTTGCTTAACAGTTTCAATCTATTGTGAAGAATTCCTTCTGCTGATTAGTTTTATTGCTGAGTTAATTCAACTGTCTTTCTGAGTATTCTTATAAGTCATTGAGTTTCTTTCCTGATAACTATTTTGAATTCTCTGTCATTTAGTTGTAAGTTTCCGTGAGTTCAGGCTTGGTTTCTGTAGATTTGTCATTTCCCATCTGATCTAGACTGTTAATGTGTTTCTTCTCGGTGTTTGATGAGGTGAACATTTGCCAGTGCATTGTGATATTATCTGATCACAGATTCCACCTGCCACCACTGGAGGGGCAGCTGTGTTTTCTGAACCCGCCATGTTGGCTGGAAGTTGTCCCCTTCCTCTGAAAGCTGTGCCAACAGAGCTCATGTGTGTCTGCCTGCCAGCCATGCTGCTTCGCAATTCACTCATGTGGGCTCTAGCACTCTGGTGCAGATCTGCTGCCCTGGCCTATCAGCTGAGCTGGTGCTCCCAGCTGGATGGGAGAGGAGGGGTGCCATCATTTGCACATATGAGCCCACTCTGCACTCAGTGGTATTCCACTTGGGCTTCTGGGCTTGGTGGGGATGACTACATGACCAAGCCACATCAGTGTGGAGCACCATTACCGGCCATGACACAACCCTGAATGTGAAAGCATTTGTATGGAGCACCACCCACTCCCTCACCTCCTCCCAGAGTCATGTGTTGGCTGCTGCATATGGACTCACAACCTAGATCACTGCTGCTGGGGAGGTGGAAGAGACCTGCTCACCTCCTTCCACTGTTCCCTGGGGATCCAGTACCCCCACTTTCAGATTTATGGCTGTGAGGACCTTTCAGATGTCCTATTGTGCTATGTGGGTATCCTCTGTTGGTTTATGAGTGTCCTTGTAGTTGTATCTTAGAGGGGAGAGACTAATGGCACAGCTTGCTGCACCATGATGCAGATGTCACTCCAAAATATATTTTTCTTGTGAAGAGAACTTTTAAGATCCACTCTCCTAGCAACTTTCAAATATGCAATACAGTATATTAACCACAATCACCAAGATGTACATTACATCCCCATATCCCCATGGCTTCTTTATTTTATAATTGGAGGTTTGTACCTTTTGACCCTCTTCACTCATTTCACCCACCCTCAATCCTGCCAACTCTGGCAACAACCAATCTGTAATCTGTATCTATGAACTCAGTGTTTTTTTTTTAAGATTCCACATATAAGTGAGAACATATGGTAACATCTTTTTCTGTCTGACATATTCAACTTAGCCTAAGGCTCTTAAGCTCCATCTATGTTACCGAAAATGGCAAGATTTCATTATGTTATGTGGTTGAGTAATATTCCATTGTGTGTGTGTGTGCACATGTGTGTGTATTTACACCACATTTTCTGTGTCCATTCATGCTTCAATGGAGACTTGTGTTGCTTCCATATCTTGCCTGTTATAAACAATGCTCCAATGAACGTGGGAGAGCAGATATCTTTTTCAGTTAGTCTTTTCATTTTCTTAGTATAAATGCCCAGAATTGGGATTGTGGGATTGTATGATAATTAAAAAGAAAAAGTAATTTTTTGAGGAACCTCCATAGTGTTTGCCATATTGACTGTTCCAATTTACAATCCCACCAACAGCACACAGGGATTCCCTTTTCTCCACCTCCTCAGCAACACTTCTTGCCTCTTGTCTTTTTTATGATAGCCATTCTAATGAGTGGGAGGTGATATCTTATGGTTTGATTTGCATTTCTCTGATGATTAATTATGTTGAACAGCTTTCCATGTTCCTGCCTGGCATCTGTATGTCTTCATATGTCTTACTTCATTCCCTTTTCACAGAAAGTCTTTGAGACAGGTACTATTATCATCCCCATTTCCCAGGTGAGGAAACTGAGGCACAAAGAGGTGAAGAGAGGTGCTCAAGGTCACACAGATGATTGGCAGTAGAGCCAGAATTTGAGTCTAGAGTCTATGCTTTTAGCTGTTATGCTTCATTGACTCCTGAAAATTATTCTTATCTGTTGGTGTTCATCATTGTATTTTTCCATTTGGACCTTTTTGCAGAGTCATAAAGAGGACATGGACAACCTACTGTAACACATAGTTTTGATGTATTGAAGTGGCCCACCACTGGCCATTTAAAAAGCTCCTGCTTAACCCCTACCTTTTCGGTGATATTTAAGTGGTTCCTTTATTTATTTTTTTTCTATCCATAGTGGAGTTACTGTGAAAAATCTTTGGTCACATAATTCTTTTCAAATTTTGTGACTTGTGTTCAGAACCTGTGGTCAATAGGTGGGGTAACTGAGTGGCTTGGTAACTCCTACAATGTGACAGCACTTTACCAGATGGAGGTCCTGGAGGAAGAGGAAACTACAGTGATGCAGCTGGTTCCTCATATTCCCACCAACTCTACACTATAGGTTTTGGTCGGTAAAGTACCTTAAACTAGGCTATTTTAGGTTTCTGGAAATTCCAGAAAGACAGTGAATTTTTCCACTGATTTGTGGCCTGGCTTTCTTCTTGTGTCAAATATCCATTCAACTCCTTTGACGTTTTGAAGAGGACGCTGTATCTTTAGGGAAGCTCCTCAGATCTGTGGGTGAATCACTGCTGTCAAGACTGGTGGGGTTTTAAACATCCTGAGCCCGTGTGGCCACCGTGTTGGGAACTGTTGAGAGCTTTACAGATCTACTCCACTTTAACCCCCATAAAGTCCTCTTCAAGCTGAGAAATATTATTCTCCCTGCTGTATCGAGATTCATCATTGGCTATGGTGCCAGGCAGTCTCTGGAGCTTTTACCTGTATTACCACATTTAAACGCTCCCTGGAATGTTCCAGCATGGCTGCTGTATCAGCTCCATTTTGCAGATGGGGAAATGGAGGCTCAGGGAAGTAGGTCTCTATCTTGAGTCCACGCTCTAAATGGTGGTGGTGGACTGAAACCCGGGTTTCTCTGGTTCCTTACCTCATGCTCTGTCCCCATTTGCTCTCCTGCCTCCAGGTGGGGAAACTGAGGCCCCAAGAGCTGAATACAACACCTGGCTTCTTCTGGTACTCACTGCCTCAGATCCATTTGTGCACACTTCTTCACAAGAGCTCCTTTTAAGGAGAAAGCATTTTTTTTATTGAAATAGAGTATGAATTATTTCCTTTGGATAATTTAAAAACATAACAGCTTTCTTGAGCTATAATTGCATGTCATATAATTCACACACTCCAAATATACAATTCATTGGTTGGTAGGTATGTTCAGAGTTGTGTGACTGTCCTTGTGCTGGTTTTTAAAACGTAATCATTCCAGTTTCTTTGCATTCTGACCACATCCTCAGCCTCAGGAGCCCACACTGCATAGAGACGACATTCTCTGCAGGCCACTGTCCTGACTGAAGCTACAGCTTTTTCCACTATGGGCCCCAGTCCCTCAGAGACCCCAGTCACCCTCCTCTGGCTTCACAGCCTTTCTCCCACCACCTCCAGACTCTCTGCAGCCCTTGCAGACTCCATCGGCCCTGGACCCCAGCAGTCCACAGTGGGGACTCCTAGGGAGGAGGAATCCACTGGGTGAGCAGGCCTCCACTTCAGGGCTGTGCCTGAGAGACGGCGGACAGTGGACCCTCTGCCAGGGGCCCTGGGAGCTGCAGGGAGGCTCTGGGGGCCAGTGAGGCTGCTGGTGCTGGAGGCTCACTCCTGCAGGGCTCCTGGACAGGATGGAAAACCACCAGGGCCAGATCTAGCCTTAGTCCCAAGAACACTTTGAAATGTGCTGTAAGAATGGAGCAAATGTGTTCTTCATGGGCAGCATCCTCCCTGGACAGCCCAGCCAGCTTGTCTCTGGAGAAATGTGGGGCTGCTGAGCTCCCCTGCTCTGGAGGAGGAGAGCAGGCAGGCCCTGGGATTCCACCGGGATTGTGACACCAGGTGGCATGCGTCCTTCCATGAGGTTTCCTGATTAAAGGATGTCTCAGTCCCCCAGGCTGCCTCAGTGTCTCCAGGTTGTCTGCTGATTCACTCTCGCTGTTGGAAAGGTAGGAGAACTTCACTCCAAGTCCACAGGTGGTAAACTGGTGTCCCACCTCAACAACTCAGCTTGGGAGCAAAGACTGCACCAACAGGCTGGGTTGGGAGGGGTCTTGTGGAAGCACCTGGTGGCCTTTGATGCTGGAGGACTTCCCAGTGGGAAGGGAAAAGACTGATGGAGAGGGCTCTGCAGGTTGGGTTCTGGGCATGGAACCTCTGAGATGAAACAGCAGGCAGGCAGCATATAAGGATGCGCTCAGCGTTAGCACCTGTGGGTGGGCAGGTGGGAAGCAGGAGGAGAAGTCTGGCTGCCCTGCAGTCCTAAGGCTTTAGCCAACCCCCACCCCTGTGGGAGCTCTGAGGCTGGAATGGACCTTCAGAGTTGTCCTGAGTTGGGGCAAGGGGAGGGGGCATTGTGTCCCCATGTTGACCAGTCATTCTGTGTGGGCTGCCCCAGGAAAGGGGCATGACCTTGGACAAGGCAGCTCCCTTCAGCCAAGGCAATTCCTTCTGTGGGCTGATGGGCAAGTTCTGTCATCCAGTAGCTTCCCCAGCAACTAGGGGAACAAATTCATCAGTCCTGAAGGGAGATATGCATGGGGGAGACCAGCAAGCATGACAGATGGAAAGAAGACAGTGCTGTCATTAATGGGGGGAAGTGAGATGGGGATGGGAGACAGAGCTATGCTGTCACCAGGTCACCAACTTGCTACCACAAAAAATCTGTTCATTCTGCAGCCCCCACTGCACAGACCCACGCACATTCGCCCAGGCCAGGCTCCTCTTGGCTCTTTTCTGACAAGCTGCTCACTCCATATCTCAGGGTGAAGTGTCTGCAGTGGCTGCTGTCTGCAAAGGCCATCTGGGATACCCAGCCCAGAGGTTAAGGTAGTAATGGGATCCTAATCCGTGTATGATGGTGGGAATTGATTGTGGAATGAGGAGCATGGAAACCAAAGACTTCAGAGGTCGACGGACTTAGAGACCATTTTGTCTTGTAAGCCACAAAGGGTGGTGGTGAAGTGTGAGGTCTAGGGTGTTGTGAAACTCATGTTAAACCCTAAACAGCTGTGATGAGCCTTGGCACATGGTCTCAGAACCCTATTCAATATAATGACGTCAAACAGCCCTAACTCATGGAGTTGTGCCTATGGCAGGTGGTCATGCCTCCATCCGTCTTGGTGTTTTGTGCCTGTGACTCTGTGCTTCCTGCCCAGCTTCACGATCCACCTGGGATCTTGTTTCAGGATGAAAGTGTAGAACATTGGATGCCTCCATGTTGTAACTTCTCAACAAGCCAGCTGTCAACACAGTAGTGCCTGAAAGTCAGTGCCAATTTTCTCATCTCTGTCCCTCTATTCAGTAAAGGATGGGATTCAAGTTTACTTTTTGTCTCCTTTCTCCACAGAACTCAAGTAAATGGCATTCCTAGTGGTTGTTAAAAAATAAAAAGCCAGAGAGAGGGAGGGGATGGGAGGACAGCTGTAACCATTTTCCCCAAGTTGGTCCAAGTATAAAACAGGCTTAATTTGCATCCATTCCCCTATTTACTGCTGAGACCACAGAGTACTAGAGAGGTTAGGAGAGTGTCCTCAGGTTGCACAGATTATGAAGGCTGAGCCAGGAGGTGAGCCCCATTCTTCTGACTCCCACTCTGATCTTTTTTCCTGCACATCCCACCAGGTTGTGTTCTTCTTGTTGGAGTTTCAGAGAGAGAGTTTTATGGACACTGTGTATGGTGGGCTCTATGACCATCTTATCCTAGTTTGAGCTCCCCCAGGAGAAGACCTCAAGATTAGTATCTGGGTGAGAGTCAGTGGCCTGGGATTTGGTCCCAGGAGGCACAGTGAGAAGGGGAAGTGAGACAGAAGGGAAGAAAAACAATTGAGGTGCATTTAAGAGCAGGTCATGCTACGGGCAATTGGCAGCCAGTCCTTCCATGGACCCTCTGGGAGACTGTGCAGCACATTCCTTAGAATGGTCCCCCCAAGGGCCTGAGGATACCACCCTTATCCCTCTCTTGCCTCTGGGCTCTTGGCTCTGCAGTGTGTCCAGCTGGCCCTAACCCAAGGTTCAAGACTGTGTCCTGTCTGCTCACTCCCTGGCACAAGAAGGCCCAGGGGAAGAGGTGCAGGAACTGTCTACAGAGGACCTCTTTGCTGGACCAGGGCTCCCACTGCCTCACACTGTGGCCAACACAGTCCCTTCTCAGGACCCCTGGGGGGCTTGGAGCTGTCCTCCTTCCTCTCATGGGCAGTCTGTGTCATTGTGACATGTTGGGAGGCCCCGGTGGGATCCGACTTGGTAGTACACGTTCTTCCCACAATAAGGCCTGGTGTGCACGGCCCCTGTCCTGGGATGGCTCCAGGAGGCTGGAGGACCACCTTTAAGATCTCAGCTTTTTACATAGCAATTTTAATGCATGAGTAGAGCTGATCTGGTCCTTAACAGCCTCAGCTCCAACAATTTGTATGGTGTTTGTTGTTGAGTGAATGTACCTCACATTTTCACTTACCTAGGACTCCACATTTAGGATCTGAGAAGCAGTGGAGGATGGGGAGAGTGTGAGGAAGCCTGTTCCACTGTGCCAATTTCTCTGGAGCTGGGAAGTTCCCCAAGGGCCAAACCATCAGATCCAGCTCCACAGACCTGATTTTGAAGGTTATAAGATGAATGGGACAAACCACAGTGGGTTCATAATTGGAATAAAATTTCAGAGGTTTAAAAGTACCTTTCAGTAACTTACTTTAAATGTGTAGTACACCATCCACATCATTAGAAATAAAAACGTGTAAAATTGTACTCAGTGAGATATCTCCGCCATCCCACATCTATCCAGGCCCCTTTCTCTTCACCATCCCTGGTCCTTGGGTGTCCTCTCTTACCTCCTTGATGTATATGCAGATACATCTTATTTTCTTTATTTATAATCAAAAGATAGCATAGTATAGGCCCTGTTGTCACCTGTTTTTGTTTTTCCTTTCCTCCCCAACGCCCCATTGAATGTCTGTGTATGTTAGTTGCAAGTCAATCTAGTTCTTCTATGTGACCCATCACAACAGCATGGTGTTGTGATAGGTGAGCTGTGTGGTTCCATGACTAAGAAGTGAACCTGGGTGGCCAAAGTGGTGAGTGCCAAACTTTAGCCACTAGGTCATTAGGGCTGGCTCTTGTCACCTCTTCGATTTTTTTTTAAAAATTTTCAGCTAACAATCTCTTCTCAAGATTTTTCCATCCTAAGCACCTAGAGAGCATACTAATTTTCTCCCCTTACAGTTGTGTAGTGGCTCCTTGCATGCATGCACCATATGCTGGTTAATCATGCCCTTTGGGTGGACATTTGGGTAATTTCAAATCTTGCTCTTATCAAAGATGCTACAAAGGATAACCTTGTACTTACATCAATTGTGTGTGTGCAAGTGTATCTTTAAGATAAATTCCAAGAATTGAAGTTAGTGGGTTGCAAAGTATATGCATTTCTAATTTTTATATATTTTGGCAAATGGTGCTCCTTATGGGTTGTACTAATTTATGCTCCCACCAACAAGATGCAAGGATCTGCATTCAGGGAGGGTCTGGGTTCCATGGATGAGTGAAGCAGAGAACTGTGAGATGAAAATAACACTCCTGGACAAATGTGAATGGAAAGGATGGATGAGCAGAGCTTAGGCCTTGAGCAATGAGGAAACAGAAAAAGATGGATGGAGAGGGGGTCTGAGACCATCGAAGAGAAATGTGAGTCCATCTTGCGTGTGGAGCAAAGCAGGAAGCGTCAGAGCAGTATGTTAGCATAGGGTTTTCCAGTCCAAATGATATGTTAAGTGGGGAGACCTTTTAGATTCTGTCTGGATCCAGGAATCCAAAGCTGCAGGAGCAGAAGAGGGGCTGGGAGAGAGAGGCAGAGCTGCAGCCGGGGGACTGAGAAGGAGGAAGAAGAAAGAGTGTGGCCAGGACCAGGAAGACAGGAAGGGTCTGGAAAGACCTGTCTGCAACCCCAGGGCCTCACACACTGCCTGGAGCATGGGAGGTGCTCAGAAAATGTCAGAAACACAAATTAAGCAAAGGAGCCAGGACACCATGAAATTCCTCCCCAGAAAGATGAGAATTCCACCTGTTTGCCCCAGGAGCAGATATGACTGGACGAGAACGTTGGTGGGGGTGGGTGCAGATGCATCTGTTGTCTTAAGCCTGGCTTCAGTCATAACAGATCCAGTATCTCCTCTTAGAGTAGTTGTTTCCTTTCAAAAAGTCATGTCAAAGGGGTGATGTCAGCAATGTGGCAGAGTGAGCTGTTCCATTTGTCTCTCCCCCTTCAAACTACAACTAAATGGACATTCACTGATCAGTGGAGGATACCCTTGCAGCACATCAGGATGCCTGAGAGACCTGTGCAGCTATGCATCTGAAGGTGGATGGACTACCCCCAGGGATGTGGTGGAGATACGTGAGAATTCTCGGGTTCCCAGGTAGCCTCCTACACATGTGCAACTACTTTCCTGGATGGAGCATCCATAGCACCATTGCAGCACCCAAAAGGGGTTGTGCACCAAGTTATGGCAGCTATGAGCCCCACATGATCGCTTACCTGTCCCGTGGGAGAGCCCACAGTGCTGTGTGGCCCACAGGAAACAGCTCAGGCTCAGACCCAGTGGGGTGGCCCCACTCACCAAGCAAAAAGTCTGCTGTGACCTAGGAGTAGACAGCAGTGTATCTGCATGCTTGGGCAAACCCCTGCTTCTACAAACGGCCATAATACCACTGTGGTCCTGAAGCAGGGAGCACAACTCGGTGGGACTGTGGGAGCAGGTGGCAACTTCCCTCAGCCCCCATTTGATCACTCTCTTGTCCAGTGGGAGAATGCACGATCCCACCACAGTCCCAGGGAGTGGCTCTGGCTGGGAGCCAGAGGGGAGGCCTTGCCAAACTGGGCACAACAGTTGGTGTGAACTAGGAGGAGACATTGGCAGACCTGAACCCCCAGAAAAATGAGCTTCTGAATGCCATGAACACCCATTGTACCGCTGCAAACCTGAAGAGGGGAGCATGTCTCTGCAAGACTATGAGAGCAGGCTGTGGCAGCACTTATCCACGTGTGATTCCTTTCCCATTCACTGGAAGATCCCACTGGGCTGCTGTGGTCCCAAGGAGTGGCCCATAATATTGGACATGCACAGCTGAAAGTGATGACAGCAGGCTCAGAGGTCACAGTTACTGCCCCTTCACAAGTGGCAGCAGGTGGAAGCTGTGACCAAATACTATCACTGTGCGATGAAACAAATCTACTCCATCAAATGGTACAAACAAATATATTAATACTTCAGACCAGAAGGAAAAACACAAACACCCAGAAAGCAATCATGAAGTCACAGAAATAGACAATCTAAATGACAAAGAATTCAACACAGTTATCATAAAAAAAAACTCAATGGGTTACTAGAGAACTCAGAAAGAGAGTTCAATGAAATCAGGAGCGAAATTCATGAACAGAGGGAATTCTTCACAAAAGAGATTGAAACTATAAAGAAAAACCAATAAGAAATGTTGCAAAGGAAAAACACAATGGATGAGATAAAGAAAAATCTGGGGTCCTTAAATAACAGAGCTGACATTATGGAGGACAGAATTAGCAATCTAGAGAGTAGGAATATAGAAATACTTCCAATGTAGGAGGAGAGAGAACTAAGACTAAAATGAAATGAAGAAATTCTCTGAGAAATATCTGACTCAATTAGGAAGTGCAACATAAGGATTATTGGTATTCAAGAGGGAGAAGACAGGGAGAAGGAAACAGAGAGCTTGTTCAAAGAAATAATCATTGAGAATTTCCCAAACCATGGGAAAGAAATGGAAGTTAAAAAAATGAGGCCAATGGAACTCCTACTTGCATCACAGGAAAAAGATCTTCTCCAAGACATATATTAGCAAAAATGGCAGAAGTCAATGACAAAGAATATTAAGGGAAACAAGACAGAAGAGACTAACCTACAAAGGAACCCCTATCAATCTTTCAGTGCACTTCTCAGCAGAAGCTTTCTAGGCTAGGAGTGAGTGGAGTGATATATTCAAAACACTGAAAGACAAAAACTTTCAGCCAAGAACACTCTATCCAGAAAAACTACCCTTCTGATATAATGGAGAAATGAAAACTTTCCCAGGTAAACAAAAACTGAGGGAGCTCATTACTACACGACCCTCCTGTATAAGAAATGATGAAGAATGACCTCATACCCGAAACAAAAAGGAAAAAGTTCATAAAGCCTTGAGTAAGGAGTTAAACACTCAGTCAAAATGAGAAAATTTCAGCTCTCTATGAGAACAGGTTAGCAAACACTCAATTATAACATTAAAGATAAAGGGAAGGAAAGAATCAAATGTAACTATAAACACCTCATTTTAATTGCAAACTCAATACAAAATGGAATAATTTGAGAAAGCAATAACTCAGACAGGGAAGAGGAAAAGGATGGAACCTGCTTAGGCTAATGGAGATAAGAGGTTATCAGAGATAGGACTATCTCATCTATGAGATCTTTTATACAAACTTCATGGTAGCCACTAAAAAAAAAATCAGAGCAGAGACACAAATGTTAAATAAATACAAAACCGAGGAAATCATCATAGAAAATCACCAAACTGAAAGGGGAATCAGAAATACATAGGAAGAGAAATAAGGGAAAAAGACATTCAAAGAAGATTTACTACCTATCCTTCTCAAACTGTTTCAAAAAAATGAGGAAGACAGCATGCTTCCTAACTCATTCTTTGAGACCAACATCACCTTGATCCCAAAATCAGACAAGGACAGCACAAAGAAGGGAAATTACAGGACAATATAGCTGATGAACACAGATTCAAAAATCCTCAACAAAATACTGGTAAACTGAATACAGCAACACATTAAAAGGATCGTACACCATAACCAAGTGGGATTTACATCAGGAATGCAGGGATGGTTCAACATCCGAAAATAAATCAATGTGATAACCCACATTAAGAAAATGAAAAAAAAATCACATGAACATCTCAATAGATGCAGAGAAAACACTTGACAAGATCTAATATCCATTTTTGATAAACTCTCCATAAAAAGCATTCAGCAGGAAAGTAATTCAACATAATAAAGGCCATATATGAAAAACCCACAGCCAACATCATACTCAAGGGGGAATAATTGAAAGCCATCCCTCTGAGAACAGGAACAAGACAAGGGTGCCCACTCTTGCCACTTATACTCAAAATAGTATTTCAGGTTTTGTTCAGAGCAGTTAGGCAAGAAAAAGAAACGGTATCCACAGCAGGAAGGAAGAAATGAAACTCTCACTGTTTGCAGGTGACATGATTCTTTATATAGAAAACCACAAAGAATCCATCAAAAAACTATTAGAAATAATCAACAACTACAGCAAAATTGGAGAGTACGTCAACTTACAAAAGTCAGTTGCATTTCTATACTCTAATAATGAACTATCAGAATGAGAACTCATGAATAGATTCCCTCTTACAATGCAACTAACAGAAAAAATCTAAGAATAAATTTAACAAAGGAGGTAAAAGACCTATACCATGAAAACTAAACGATGTTATTGAAAGAAATCAAAGATGAGACAAAGAAACGTAAAGATATTCCATGTACATGGATTGGAAGTATAAGCATAGATAAAAAGGCCATATTGCCTAAGGCAATCTACAGATTCAATGTAATCCCAATCAGAATTCCAATGACGTTATTCATGGAAAGGGAAAAAAGGATCCTAAAATATATGTGGAACAACAAAAGACCCCAAATAGAAAAAGTAATCCTGAGAAAAAAGAACAAAACTTGAGGCATCACAATCCCTGACTTCAAAATATACTACAGCGCTATTGTAATGTAAACAGCATGGTACTTGCACAAAAGCAGGAACATAAATCAGTGGAACAGAATTGAAAGTCCGGAAGTAAACCCACACATCTCTGGACAGCTACTCTTCAACAAAGGAGAAAGAACACACAATGGAGAAAGGAAAGTCTCTTCTACAAATGGTGTTGGGAAAACTGGACAGTCATATGCAAAATAAGGAAAGTAGACCATTATCTTACAACATACAAAAAATTAACTTCAAATGAATTAAAGACTTGAATGTAACACCTGAAACCATAACACTCCTAGAAGAAAATATAGGCAGTACACTCTTTGACATCAGTCTTGGCAGCATTTTTTGAATACCATGTCTACTAAGGCATGGGAGACAAAAGAAAAAATAAACAAATGGGACTACATCAGACTAAAAAGCTTCTTCAAGGCAAAGGAAACCAGGAACAAAACGAAAAACAACCCAAAAACTGGGAGAAAATATTTGCAAATCATATATCTGACAAGAGGTTAATCTTCAAAATGTATGAAGAACTCATACAACTGAACAACAAAAAAACAACCTGATCAAAAAATTGGCAGAGGATATAGACAGATATTTTCCCAAAGAAGATACACAGATGGCCAACAGGAACATGAAAAGATGTTCAAGATCACTAATCATTAGAGAAATGCAAATCAGAACTCCAAGGAGATATTGCCTTACATCTGTCAGAATGGCTATAATTACTAAGACAAAAAATAAGAAATGTTGGAGAGGATGTGGAGAAAAAGGAAGCCTCTTACACTGCTGGTGGGAATGCAAACTGGTGCAGCCACTATGGAAAAAATTATGGAGATTTCTCAAAAAATTAAAAATAGAAATACCATATTATCCAGCTATCCTACTTCTGGATATTTATCCAAAGAACTTGAAACTTACAAACCAAGAGACTTACAAACCCCTATGTTCATTGCAGCATTTTTCACAAAGGCCGAGATGTGGAAGCCAGCCAAATGTCCATCAAGTGATGGTTGGATAAAGAAGATGTGATATATATATGTACATATACACACAATGAAATACTAATCTGCCATGAAAAAAGACAAAACCGTCCCATTTGCAGCAACATGGATAGACCTTGACGGTATGATGTTAAGCTAAATTAACCACACAGAGAAAGACAAACACTGCATGATTTCACTCATATGTGGAAGATAAACAAACAGATATTCAATGAGAGCACATTAGTGGTTACCAGAGGGGAAGGGTGTTAGGGAGTGGGAAAAAGGGTTATAGTGGCACATATATATGGTGACGGATAAAAATTAGACAATTAGTGGTGAGCACAATGCAGTCTATACAGAAACTGATACATAATAATGTACACCTGAAATTTCACAAGGTTATAAACCATTATGACCTCAAGTAATTTAAAAAGAAAAAAGAAGTATCTGGTGTCAAGATGGTGGTGTACACAGACTCTGAACTCCCCACCTCCCAAGGACACAACAAATTTATGACTACTCTTGGAACAATAACCCCTGAGACACAACTGAAAACTGGATAAAAAGAACCTACACAACAAAGGACAGTACTGACTGAGGTGGAAGATGCAGAAACTCCTTTCTGGAGAGAAAAATGCCACTTCCTAGCTGCAGCGCTCATGGCTGCCCAGGACCAATCTTCAAGTACACAGCCTTCCCTGGAGGAGTAGGGGATCTGAGCAGGGGAGCTTTACCACAATAAGCAGCTTTTGAACTCAACACAACCGAGACAAGTATCATAATATCTGGCTTTATTAGCTATTAACAACAACGGAGAATACTCTCAGAAAAGCTGTCAGATATAAGGGGAAAAAAATCCTGCTCTTAAAGGGCCCACAAACAAATTCATCCATTTCAGAAAGCAACCTAAAATCACCAGAAAGAAAGGTGCACAGTCCTTTGGTGAAAAGAGATAGGCTCTGGGTGCATCTCAGTGAGAGGTGAGACCTCCCCAGGCTGGTACCAGCTCTCCAGAGACTGAGACATTGGCAGCAGCCATTATTATGATCTAGTACAGGCATTCTGACACAGATGCTTGTAGATGCCACTAGTGTTCTTCCCCTGGCATGTTAGCTTAGGGGTCTGCCCAACGCACTAGAGCACTGATTTAATCCAGCTCAGCCAGGGCAGGCAGCCTGTCCTAGCGACTTGCCCAACCCAACAGCAAGCCCTCAGGAAACTTGTGAGCTCACAAAGGAAGGGTGCCTGGAACCTCTGCAGCCAGGTGAGTAGGTCTGCCTTTGTGGAGCAGGGCATGTGTGAGGGGTAGGCCTACATTGTTGCTGTGTGTGGGGATTCTGCAGCAGGTGACTAGGTCTGCTTCAGTGATTCTGGATGTATACACGGGTCAAGACTGTCTTGATGGGGTGTGTAGACCTGTAGGCAGTGGGGCTTGTCAGCTGCAGCAGTTTTGTGCTTCTCAAACAGCCACATAGGGGAATGATCCCACCTTCCAAAGCCTGTAATAATTGGATGCTCCTGTGCCTGGGGCTGGCCCCACTCAGCTGCAATCCTGAGAGGGCTGACAACAGCCTTGCAGGCTGGAAGCCCACAGCAATTGTAAGCCCCTGAGACTTGCAACCAGCCATGCTGGGGGCCTGCTTACTTAACAGAAAAACTGCAACAGGAATGTGCCATTAGACCTTGTGGCCAATGGTGCTGGGGCTCCGCAGGCCAGGTAAAGTGACTGAAGGGACCATAGCAGCCATACACAGCTGAGATTTCCAACCAGCTAGCCAGGGAGACAGCCTAGTCTCCCCAGGAACCTCCAGCAAGAGCAACCCTGCCACATCAGAAGGACACACAGAAGCCACACAGGGGATACCACTGAAACATTTGAAAATGGCATAGCACACTGCTGGGCCTCATAAGGCATCTCTTACATAAGGCCATGTCTCCCAGATCAGGAGATGTAGCTGACCTACCTAATATAGAGGTTTATGCACAAAGAAAGAGGCAAAGTGAGGAGGCAAAGGAATACATTCCAAGTAAGGGAACAGGGCAAAACACCAGAAAAAGAACTAAGTGAAACAGAGATAAACAATGTATCAGACAAAGAGTACAAACTACTATTTATAAGAATGCTCACAGATCTTATGAGAAAAACGGATGAACTCAGTGAGAATTTCAAAAAGAACTAGGAAATATAAGAAAGAACCAATCATAAATGAAGAATACAATGCTTGAAATGAAAAATTCACTGGAGGGACTCAATAGCAGAGTAAGTGATATAGAAGAATAGAACAGCAAGCTGGATGAAAGAGTAGAGGAAATCACCCAAGTTGAACATATAGAGGGAAAAAAGAATTAAAAGAATGAGGACAATGTAAGGGACCTCTGGGGCAACATCAAGCACACTAACATCCAGATTATAGGGGTCCCAGAGGGGTAAGAGAGAGACAAAGGGGCAAAGAATCTATCCGAAGAAATAATAGCTGAAAACTTTCCTAACCTAAGGGAGGAAACAGACATCCAGGTACAGGAAGCACAGGGAGCACCAAACAAGACAAACCCAAAGAAGCCCACACCAAAACACATTATAATTAAAATGTCAAGTATTAAAGATAAAGAGAAAATATTAAAAGCAGCAAGAGAAAGCTGACAAGTGACATAGAAAGGAACCCCCACACAGCTATCACCTGACTTCTCAGCAGAAACCTTACAGGCTAGAATGGAGTTGCATGGTATATTTAAGTGTTGAAAGAAAAAATCTACAGGCAGAAATATTCTACCCAGCAAAGTTATCATTCAGAATGGAAGGAGAGAAAAAGAGTTTTCCAGAGAAGCAAAAACTAAAGGAGTTTATCATCAAGAAACAAGATTTACAAGAAATGCTACAGGGACTAATTTAAGTGGAAAAGAGAAGACCACAAATGGGAATCAGTAAATTATCAGAAAAAAATAACTGGGAGCTGGCCCATGGCCGAGTGTTTAAATTTCCTCATGCTCTGGTTCAGTGGCCCGAGTTTGTAGGTTTGGATCCCAGGTGCAGACCTACTCCACTCATCAGCTATACTGTGGAGGCATCCCACATACAAAGTAAAGGAAGACTGGCCCAGATGTTACCTCAGGGATAATCTTCCTGAAGCAAAAAACGCGGAGGATTGGCAACGGGTGTTAGCTCATGGAGAATCTTCCTCACAAACAAAAAAACAAGAAAAAAACCAATAAAGTCACTGGTAAAGGGAAATATACAGTAAAGGTAGCAGATCAACCACCTATGAAGCTAATAAGAAGGTCAAAAGACAAAAGTACTAAAATTATCTATTTCTCTGATAAGAGGATAATGGATACACATGCACAAAAAGGAGGTTAGATATGATATCAAAAACAGAAAATGTGGGAGAAGGGGAGGAAAAGATTAGAACTTTCAGCAGGAGGTCAAACTAAAGAGACCATCAACTTAATATAGATTGCTATATATGTAGGTTTTTATATATGAACCTCATGGTAATCACAAACCAGAAACATATAACAAATACACAAAAAATGAAGAGAAAGAAACCTAAAAATAATACTAGAGAAGACCATGAAACCACAAGGGAAGAGAGCAAAGGAAGAAAGGAAAAGACAACAACTACTAAAACACTCAGGAAAAAAAGTATCAAAATGGCAATAAGCACATTCTTAGCAATAGCTTCTTTGAACGTCATTGGACAAAATGCTCCAATCAAAAGGCATAGGGTGGCTGATTGGATTAAAAAACAAGACCCACATATATGCTGCATGTAAGAAAAACATTTCAGACCTAAAGACACTCACAAACTGAAAGTGAAGGGATGGAAAAAGATACACCATACAAACGGCAATGAAAATAAAATAGGGGTAACAATACTTAGATTGGACAAAATAGATTTTAAAACAAAAACTGTAGCAAGAGACAGAGAGGAGCACTATGTAATGATAAAGGGAATAATCCAACAAGAGGGTATAACACTTGTGATATCTATACACCCAACATAGGAGCTCCTAAATATATAAAGCAATCATTAACAGACATAAAAGGAGAAATAAACAGCAACACAATAATAGTAGGGAACTTTAACACTCCACTTGCTCCAGTAGATAGATCATCCAAAGAGATCAATAAGGAAATACTGGTCATGAATGACACATTAGACCAGATGGACTTTGTCGATATGTACAGAACATTCCATCCGAAAACAACAGAATACACATTCTTCTGGAAGACACATGGAACAGTCTCCAGGATAGATCACCTATTAGGCCACAAAACAAGTCTCAAAAAATTTAAGAAGTCTGAAATAATACCAAGTACCTTTTCTGATGACAACAGTATGAACCTAGAAATCAGCTACAGGAAGAAAATTGGAAATCCACAAATATGTGGAGGTTAAACAAAATGCTACTGAACAACGATTGGGTCAAGAAAGACATCAAAGGAGAAATCAATAAATACCTGGAGACAAATGAAAATGAAACGCCACATGCCAAAATATATGGGATCCAGCAAAAGAGTTTCCAAGAGGGAAGTTTATAGCAACACAGGCCTACTTCAACAAACAAGAAAAATCCCAGATAAACAATATAACGATGCACCTAAAGGAACTGGAAAAAGAAGAACAAAGCCTAGAATCAGTATAAGGAAGGAAATAATAAAAATCAGAGCAGAAAAAACTGAAATAGAGACTACAAAAACAATAGAGGGGCTGACCTGGTGGCGTAGTGATTCAGTTCACATAGTGATTAGGCTCTGCTTCAGTGGCCCACTGTTTGTGGGTTCAGATCCCAGGTGCAGACCAATACACCACTCATCAAGCTATGCTATGGAAACGTCCTACAAACCAAACAGAGGAAGATTGGCACAGATGTTAGCTCAGGGACAATCTTCCCCAAGCAAAAAAGAGGAAGATTGTTAATAGATGTTAGCTCAGGGCCAATCCTTCTCAAAAAAAAAAAAAATTAATGAAACTAACAGTTGGTTTTTGAAATGATAAACAAAGTTGACAAACCAAGCTAGATTCACCAAGAAAAAAAGAGAGAGGCCTCAAATAAATAAAATCAAAAATGAAAGAGGAGGGGCTGGCTCCATGGCCGAGTGATAGTTCGTGTGCTCCGTTTCAGTGGCCCAGGGTTTCGCCATTTTGGATCTTGGGCGTGAACATGGCACCACTCATCAGGCCGCACTGAGGCAGCATCCCACATGCCACAACTAGAAGGACCCACAACTAGAGTATACAACTATGTACTGGGGGGATTTGGGGAGAAAAAGCAGAAGAAAAAAGAAATTACAACGGACGCCTCAGAAATACTAAAGAGTATAAGAGAATCCAAAAAAGCTACCAACAAATTGGATAATTTAGAAAAATGGATAAATTCTTAGAATCATACAACCTTCCAAAACTGAATCAAGAAGAAATAGAGAATTTGTATAGACCAATCACCAGTAAGGCGATCAAAACAGTAATCAAAAACCTCCCAAAAAATAAAAGTCCAGAACCAGATGGCTTCCATGGTGAATTCTATCAAACATTCAAAGAAGAATTAATACCCAGCCTTCTCAAACTCTTCTAAACTATTAAAGAGGAGGAGAAGCATCCTAATTAATTCTACAAAACCAATATTACCCTGATATCAAAACCAGACAAGGAAAACACACAAAAAAGTAAATTAAAGGCCAATATAGGCCAATATCACTGATGAACATCAATGCAAAAATCCTGAACAAAATGAAAGCAAATTGTATACAACAATACATTAGACAGATCATATGCCATGATCAAGTGGGATGTATTCCAGTGACACAGAGATGGTTCAACATCCACAAATCAATCAACACGATACACCACATTAACAAAATGAAGAATAAAAATTGCATGATCACCTCAATAGATGCAGAGAAAGCATTTGACAAGATACAGCATCCATTTACGATAAAAACATTAAATAAAATGGGTATGGAAGGAAAGTTCCTCAAAATAATAAAGACCATATGTGACAAACCCACAGTTAATGTGATTCTCAAGGGGGAAAAACTGAAAGCTATCCCTCTAAGAACAGGAACCAGACAACGATGCCCACTTTTGCCACCCTTATTTAACATAGTATTGGAAGTCCAGGCCAGAGAAGTCAGGCAAGGAAAAGAAATAACTGTAAAGGAAGAAGTGAAACTGTCACTATTTGCAGATGACATGATTTTATGTATAGAAAACCCTAAAGAATCCAGCAAAAAACTTTTAGAAATAGAAAATGAATAAGGTAAAGTTGCGGGATACAAACCAACATACAAAAATCAGTTGCATTTCTATACACCAACAACTAAGTAACAGAAAGAGAAATTAAGAATACAATCCCATTCACAATTGCAACAAAAAGATTAAAATATCTAGGAATGCATTTAAACAAAGAGGTGAAAGACCTGTATAGTGAAAACTATAAAACATCGTTGAAAGAAATGGAAGACATAAAGAAATGGACAGATATTCTGTGCTCTTGGATTGGAAGAATTAACATAGTTAAAATGTCCACACTTCCTAAAGCAATCTGCAGATTCCATGAAATCTCTATCAAAGTTCCAATGACATTTTTCATGGAAATAGAACAGAGAATCCTCAAATTTATAAGGAACTGCGATAGACTCTGAATAACCAAAGGAATCTTGAGGAAAAAGAATAAAGCTGGAGGTACCACAATCCCTGATTTAAAAATATACTACAAAACTAAAGTAATCAAAACAGGATGGTATGGCACAGAAACAGAGACACAGATCAATGGAACAGAAGCCAGAACCCAGAAATAAACCCACACATCTATGGACAGCTAATTTTCGACAAGGTAGACAAGAACATACAATGGAGAAAGGAAAGTCTCTTCAATGAATGGTATTGGGAAAACTGAACTGCCACACGCAAAAGAATGCAACGTCGCCATTATCTTACACCATATGCTAAATTAACTTCAAATGAATTAAAAACTTGAATGTAAGACCTGAAACCATAAAACTCCCAGAAGAAAACATAGGCAGTGTACGCTCTTTGGCATCGATCTTAGCAGTATATTTTCAAGTACCATCTCTGACTGGGCAAGGAAAACAGTGGAAAAAATAGACAAATGGGACTATATCAAACTAAAAATCTTCTGCACAGGAAAGGAAACCATTAACAAAAGGAAAAGACAGCCCAACAAATGGGAGAAGATATTTGCAAACCATGTACCTGATAATTATAATTGCAGATGATATTAATATTTGCATATTAATATCCAAAATATATAAAGAATCCAAAATATATAAAGAATTCATACATCTCAACAATAAAAAAACTAACAATCCAATTAAAAATTGTGCAAAGTATCTGAACAGACATTTGTCCAAAGAAGACATACAGATGGAAAAGAGACACAGGAAAAGATGTTCAACATCAGTAATTGTCAGGGAAATGCAAATCAAAAGCACAATGAGATATCACCTCATGCCCGTCAGAATGGCTAGATTAACAACATAGGAAATAACAACTGTTGGAGAGGATGTGGAGAAATACATACACTGCTGGTGGGAGTGGCAACTTGTGTAGCCACTATGGAAAACAATATGGAGACTTCTCAAAAAATTAAGAATAGAACTACCATACAATCCTGCTATTCCACTGCTGGGTATTTATCCAAAAAACTTGAAATCAATAACTCAAAGAAACTTACGAACCCCTATGTTCATTGCAGCACTATTCATAATAGTGAAGACTTGGAAGCAACCTAGGTGCCCATCAAGGGACGGATAGTTAAAGGAGGTGTGGTACCGCTGGGTATTTGTCCAAAGAACCTGAAAACACAAATGCATAAAGATACATGCACCCCTATGTTCATTGCAGCATTATTCACAATAGCCAAGACTTGGAAGCAACCTAGGCACTCATAAAGGGATGAATGGATAAAGAAGATGTGGTACATATACATAATGGAATACTACTCAGCCATAAGAAATGATGAAATCTTGCCATTTGTGACAACATGGATGGACCTTGAGGGAATTATGCTAAGGAAAATAAGTCAGAGGGAGAAAGTCAAATACCATATGATCTCACTCATAAGTAAAAGATAAAATCAATGACAAACAAACACATAGCAACAGAGATTGGATTGGTGCTTATTATAGGGGAAGCAGGGAGAAGGGAGGGCAAAAGGGGTGATTAGGCACATGTGTGTGAAGATGGATTATAACTAGTTTGTGGGTGGTGAACATGATGTAATCTACACAGAAATCAATATGCATTATGATGTACACCTGAAAGTTATGTAATGTTATAATCCAATGTTACTGCAATAAAAAATAAAAAACTAAAATAAACATATAAAAGAAGATGTGGTATATGTACACAATGGAATACAACTCAGCCACAAAAATGGATAAAATCTTGAAATTGACACAAAAAAGACTGTAGAAAGGCTCAATGAAACAAGGAGCTGGTTCTTGGAGAAGATAAACTAAATTGACAAACTCTTAGCCAGATACACCAACAAAAAAAGAAAGAAGGCTCAAATAAATAAAATTAGAAATGAAGGAGGAGAAATTACAACAGATACCACAGAAATACAAAAGATTATAAGAGAATACTGTGAAAAACTATATGCAAATAAATGGTACAATCTAGAAGAAATGGATAAATTCTTAGACTCTTACAACCTCCCAACACTGAATCAAGAAGATAGAGAGAAGCCGAATAGACCACTCACAAGCAAAGAGATTGAAACAGTGATCAAAAACCTCCCAAAAAACAAAAGTCCAGGACCAGACGGATTCTCTCCAGAATTCTACCAAACATTCAAAGAAGATTACCTATCCTTCTCAAACTATTCCAAAAAATCTAGGAAGATGGAAAAATTACTAATACATTCTACAAAGCCAATATCACACTGATACCAAAGCGAGACAAGGACAACACAAAGAAGGAAAATTACAGGCCAATGTCGCTGATGAACATACATGCAAAAATCCTCAACAAAATATTGGCAAATTGAATCCAGCAATACATTAAAAAGATCATACACCATGATCAAGTGGGATTCATACCAGGGACACAGGGATGGTTCAATATCCACAAATCAATCAATGTGATAAACCACATTAACAGGAGGGACAAAAACCATATTATAATCTGAATAGACGCAGAGAAAGCATTTGGCAAGATGCAACATCCATTCATGACAAAAACTCTCAATAAAATGGGTATAGGAGGAAAGTACTTCAACATAATAGAATCCATATATGACAAACCCTAAGCCAACATCATACTCAATGGGGAAAAACTGAAAGTCGTCCCTCTGAGAACAGGAACAAGACAAATGTGCCCCCTCTCACCACTCTTATTCAACATAATACTAGAGGTTTGGGCCAGAGTAATTTGGCAAGAAAAAGAAGTAAAAGAAATCCAAATAGGCAATGGAGAAGTGAAACTCTCACTGTTTGCAGACAGCATGATTTTATATCTAGAAAACCATAAAGAAACCATTGGAAAACTATTAGAAATAATCAACAACTACAGCAAAGTTGCAGGATACAAAGTCAACATACAAAAATCAGTGGCTTTCATATACTCCAATAAAGAACTAACAGAACAAGAACTCAACAATAAAATCCCATTTACAATCACGACAAAAAGAATAAAATATCTAGGAATAAATTTAACATGGGAGGTGAAAGACCTATACAAGGAAAACCGTAAGATATTACTAAAGAAATTGATAAAGACATAAAGAATTGGAAAGATATTCCATGCACAAGGATCAGAAGAATAAACTTAGTTAAAATGTCCATACTACCTAAAGCAATCTACAGATTCAATGCAATCCCAATCAGAATCCCAATGACATGATTCACAGAAATAAAACAAAGCATCTTAAAATTCATATGCGGCAACAAAAGACCTTGAATAGCCAATCAAATCCTGAGAAACAAGAACAAAGTTGGTGGCATCATAATCCCAGACTTCAAAATATATTACAAAGATATAGTAATCAAAACAACATGGTACTGGTATAAAAACAGGTACACAGATCAGTGGAACAGAATTGAAAGCCCACCAATAAAAGCACACATCTATGGACAGCTAATCTTTGACAAAGGAGCCAATAACATACAATAAATGCTGCTGGGAAAACTGGACAGCCATTTGCAAAAGAATGAAAGTGGACCACTATCTTTCTCCCTACACAAAAGTTGACTCAAAATGGACCAAAAACTTGAAGGTAAGACCTGAAACCATAAAACTTCTGGAAGAAAATATAGGCAGTACACTCTTTGACATCAGCATTAAAAGGATCTTTTGGAAGACCATGTCTACTTGGACAAGGGAAATAAAAGAAAAAATAAACAGGTAGGACTTCATCAGATTAAAGAACTTGTGGAAGGCAAAGGAAACCAGGATCAAAATGAAAAAACAAACCACCAGCTAGGAGAAAATACTTATAAATCATAGATCTGACAAAGGGTTAATCTCCATAATATATAAAGAACTCATACAACTGAACTAGAAAAAAACAAACAACCCAATCAAAAAATAGGCAAAGGATATAAACAGACATTTTTCCAAAGATGACATACTGATGGCCAATAGGCACATGAAAAGATACTCAACATCGCTAATCATCAGAGATATACAAATCAAAACTACACTTGGATATCACCTGATACCCATTAGAATGGCTATGGTCACCAAGACAAAAAATAACAAATGCTGGAGAGGTTGTGGAGAATAGGGAACCCTCATACACTGCTGGTGGGAATACAAATTGGTGCAGCCACTATGGAAAACAGTATGGAGATTTCTCAAAAACTTAAAAAAGAAGTACCGTATGATCCAGCCATCCCGCTACTAGGTGTTTATCCAAAGAACTTGAAATGAACAGTATGAAGAGAATTATGCACCCCTATGTTTATTGCAGCATTATTCACAATAGACAAGATGTGGAAGCAAGCCAAGTGCCCATCAACTGAGGATTGGATAAAGAAGATGTGGTATATATATACACACAATGGAATACTATTCAGCCATAAAAAATACAAAATTGTCCCATGCCCAACCACACAGATTCACCTTGAGGGTCTTATGTTAAGTGAAATAAGCAAGACAGAGATAGACAAACACCATATGATTTCACTTATTTGTGGAACATAAACAATCTCACTGATAAAGAGAACTGTTTAGTGGTTACCAGGGGGAAGCGGGGTGTGGGATAGGCACAAGGGGTAAAGGGGCACACTTATGTGGTGTCTGACAAACAATAACGTACAACTGAAATTTCACAATGTTACGAACTAGTACAACCACAGTAAAAAGAAAAGAAAAAAATAGGAAAAACACTTAAATATTTTGAAAACATATAAATGAAATAAATCAAATTCTCTCTCCCCTCCAAAATAGTTTGGTAGTTTCTTAAAATTTAAACATCCATCTGCATATGACCAGCCATTCTACTCTAGGTATTTACCAAACAGAACTGAAAGCGTATGTCCCTCACAGGAACTTGTACACCAATGTTTATAGAAATTTTATCTGTAATAGCCCAAAACTGGAAACAACCCAAATGTTAATCAAGAGTAGAATGGACAAATTATAGAATTTGCATACAGTGGAATACTACTTAGAAATAAAAAGGAATGAACTATCGATGCATGCAACAATGTGGATTAATCTCAAAATAATTATGCTGACAGAAGTTAGCAAACATAGAATATATAATGTATGATTAAATTTGTGTAAAAATCTAGAGAACGTGAACTAATCTATAGAGACAGAAAGCAAATAAAGAGTTGCCTGGGAAAAGCCACCCAGGATGGGACAGGAAAGAGAATTACAATGGACAAAGGAAACTTCAGAGTGATGGATCCTCAGTATCTTGATTGTGGTGATGGTTTCACAGGTGTATTTATATGTTGAAACTTATCAAATTGTACACTTTAAATATGTTCAGGTGGTTGTGTGTCAATTACACTTCAATAAAGGTGTTAAAATAAAAAAAAGGATGATATCTTGCCATTTGTGACAACATGGATAGACCTTGAGGGTATTACGCTTAGTGAAATAAATCAGAGGGAGAAGGTCAAATACTGTATGATCTCACTCATAAATAAAAGATCAAAACAACAAACAAACACACAAAGTCAGAGATTGGGTTGGTGGTTACCAGAGGGGAAGGGGGGAGGAGAGAGAGTGAAAGGGGTGATTAGGCACATGTGTGTGGTGATGGATTGCTATTAGTCTTTGGGTGGTGAACATGACGTAATCTACACAGAAATCAAAATATAGTAGGTACACTTGAAATTTGTGTAATGTTATAAACAAATGTTCCTGCAAAAAAAAAAAGAAAAATAGATTTTGCAACTAAGTATGGTTATGGGTGTTAAGTAGACAGTGTGGTGATCACTTTGTGCTATATACAAATACTGAATCATTATGTGGTACACCTGAACTAATGTAATATGTCAGTTATACCTGAAAAAAGGAAATAAAACAAATGATGTTCCCAGACATACAAGTACTCAATTTGTATTAACAAACAGTCTTCTGTAAAGTTGATTCAGTTCCTAAATTCTAATTTTTAAAAAAGGAAGAAAGCCGAGGAAGAGATTAAGCAAGGAGGTAACGAATAAGAAAAAGGAACAGCAAAGACTCTTGTCTGACGGCACAGCACAGTGTGGCAGAAGGAGCACTGAGGAGGGTCAGCAAGCCCAGGCATGGGTGCGGGCTCTCCAGGTCCTGGCTGTTGAATGTAGGCAAACCACGTTCCCTCTCTGAGCCTGGGTTTCTCACATCCTGTCCTTTACGAGTTCTGTTTCTGGGAAAAAGAGCAAAGTGGAAGAAGACGGAGGTAAAACTCCAGGACCAAGAGGCCAACCCAAGGTCTCTCAGACCAGCTAGAGAACACTTATCGTGCTGAAGTGTTCTATCTTGATCTTGCCATGACTGGGTTCTTTAGGCTTCATTCCATTACTTTGATTTGATATGTTCATGGAACATTTCTGAACACCTGTGCTCTTGGCAGTGGGTGCCCTGCATTAGCAATTCTGTTCCCAGCGCCCCTCAAAACCTGGTGCCAGGCAGGGCCAATGGCAAAGTGAATGATGTTTAATCTTTCTGCCAGGCCAGTGCAGCATGATGAGATTACATGGCTTCCCTGCTGGCAGCCACAAGTCGGCCCTGGCTGAAGATCAGACCTCATGGAGAACACGTGACCCTGGAGTCAGGACTCCACTTTGCCTCCCAAGAGGTTCTCTGGGGACAGGATAGAATGGCTTCTCTGAGTGTCCCTGGATGGAGGCTGTGGCCATCACGAAATGTCCACCTCACACTCCAACCAACGGACAGAAACCAGGTGGACATGTGTCAGAACAGAGCCTGGCCCAGGACAAGAGCATCTCAAGGCCAGATCCTTCTGGGACCCAGCTTCTAGTCCCTCCCATGTTACTACGTAGTTATGTGAACCTTAGCTGATCACTTGACTCTTCTGAACTGTGTCAAGGAGGACAATGCAGGAATAATATGTTTTTGAGAGATCATGTATCTCAAAGCACTCAGAAAACATGAAGAGCCACAGAAATGCAATCCTTGTTTGTGGATGGAGGTTTGCAGAGAAGCAGAGCAATGATGTCAACGCCCTCCTTCTCAGATCAGTCTCATGGCCTTAGCAGAAAGCCAACTTCAAGGGCACTGAAAATGGGCCCCAAATGGAGAAGAGCGGGAGGCATCCAGGCGGATCTCTGTGGAGTTTTCTAGAAGTTTCTAGCCCTGTATTGGTTTTCTACTGCTCTTGATGAAATAACACAAATTTAGCAACTTAAAGCAACTCACCTGTATTATCTCAGGGTTTTGTGGTCAGGAATCCACTTTGCCTGGGTTCTCTATTTCAGGACCTCTCACAAGGCTGCAGTCAAGGCATCAGCCAGGAATGTGGTCCCCTCTGAGGCTTGACTGGAGGAGGGTCTGCTTCCAAGCTCATGTGGTTGTTGACAGGATTCAGGTGGTGGCAGATTGTCAGACTGGGAGCCTCAGTTCCTTGCTGCCTACTGTTTTTGACCTCTGTTCCTTGCCGTGTGGGCCTCTCTATGTGGCAGCTTGCTTCATCAGAGGCAGCAAGAGAGATAGTCCATACAAAGAGTCTGCTGTTAAGACAGAAGTGACAATCTCATGTAATGTAATCAGAAAAGTGACATGCCATCTACTTTGCCATACCCTAATGGTGAGAAGCAATTCACTGGTCCTACACATTCACGGAGAGGAGATTACAAGGGGTATGGATCAGGAGGAAAGGATAATTAGGGGCTATTGTAGAGTCTGCCATATGCCTAGAATGGGTGCCACCAAGCACATCAGCCTCCCCCAGTGTGCTAAAATCTCTAATGTGGGAAGACAGTTGTCTTCACCAATCCAAGAGCTTCCCATTAGTGGGATCTAAAGATCTACCTGAGTGGGAAGGAAAGAGATCTCCCCTCTCTGCTCTCTCTTGAGCTAACCATATACTCCTTGAAGGCATGGCCACTTTCCCCGTTGCTCATGGATGAGCTTCCAGCAGCTATAACATGCCTACCACCCAGCAGGTAGCAGGTGCATAATGAAAATGTGTTGGATACATCTTCAAATGGGTCCTGCCTGAGGAGTCTTCCTTCTGCTTCCCAAATATACTTCTCCTCTGTTCAAAATTCCTGTGTGGATCCCATGGAAAAGCTTTGCCCCCAAATAAATTCCCATCTGTGGGCTCCAAGCCCTATAAACCAGCCCCAGGATGCACAGGGGAGTGTGGACACTACCTACCCCTGCTAGATGGACTGTGGCCACCACACCCTCACCCTCAGGATGACATCAAACAGGCTGTCTGGAGGGCCCAGCTCACAAGTGATCTGAGAAATGTCTACAGTCCTCACTTGGCTCCTCAGAGATTTTCTTTACTTGCCAACTTCACCATCTCACCACTCAATGTGAAGGAGAAAAGCAGACCATGAACATATTTCACTCCTGGATCCAAAGGACCAAAATGGAAGCAGAGATGATGAGTGAGTGTTCTCTTCTTCTTTGTCTCCTTTGATGGTATCACATTTCCTTTGAAATGACTCCAGTGTGTCCCCTCCAAGGAGCCTGCACAGGCAGAGCCTGGTATCCATTCCCTTCACCTCACTGTGTGGCCGTCACTGGCTGAGCCCGTCACCTGCTGTGAAGTCAGGGGCATCAGGTCTCTTGTCACAGAGTAAAATTTGCCCTTTTAAGTGTACAATCTAGATGTAGAATATTTCCACCACCCGAAAAATTTTCCCTGTACCCCTTGGCAGTCAGCCTCTTCTCCCGGCCCCTGCTCTGTTTTCTGTTCTCAGTATTTTGCCTTTCCCAGATGCCACATAAAGAGAATCTTACAAGTTTTGCCTTTTGTTTGGCTTCCTTCACTCAGCACAACGCTCATGAGATTCACCAGGCAGTTCCTCTGTCTCTACTGCTGAGGGCTCGTCCCTCGTGTGGCTGCACCACCACTTGCTCATCCAGGACAAGCTGAAGGACAGTTGAGTTGTTTTGAGTTTTTGGCAATTATGTAAAAAGCTGTTATAAACATTTGTGTGCAGTTTCTGTAGGGACACGTGTTTTGCATTTCTTTTCAGTAAATACCCAGGAGGGGGATCGCTGAGTCAAATGGAAAGTTCATGTTTATAAGAAACTGCTCAGCTGTTTTCCAAAGTGGCTGTGCCCTCTCCCCTCCCACCTGCACTGTAGGAAAGTTCCACCTGCTCAGCATCCTCATTAGCACTTGCTGTTGACCGTTGTTTTTATTTTAGCTGCTCTGTGTGTGTGGCTGGTTAATACTCTATGTTAAACCCTTATACAAACCTATGAAATTGGTGGTACTATTATCCCCATTTCACAGGTGAGGAAACTGAGTCTCAGAGAGACTGGATCACCAGTCCCGGGTCTTACAGCTGTTCAGAGACAGGTCTGGGATTCAAACCCAGACTCAGGGGCCAGGGCTCTTCATAAGATTCTCCACGGCCCCCAGTAAACCCCAGGCAGTGGAGTAAGGGAGAAGGCACAGGGAGTAACAGAGACCTGGACTCGAGCCCCCGCTCAGTCACTTCTAACCTGTGTCACCTCAGGCAAGTGTCATAATGTCTCTGTGCCTCATTTTCCTCATGCATAAAATGGGGATAATAGTATTATCTACCAGAACGAACTCAGAGTCAGAGGTCGATAAATCTAAGTTGTGTTCTGTAACTGCCAAGGAAGAGAAACACATGAAGGATGTTGCCCTAAGACACCAGAATGGTAGACAAATGGCAAAAACAGCTAATTATGGAATCGTGACCCTACTCTGAGCCACACTCCCAAGCTGCTCTTAGTGAAACAAAGCTTCACGGGATTAATTAAACACTGTGTTGAACATGTCCATACACCATATAATTCATGGAGGGAGATAAATTATGAGTGAAACATGTTTCATGTTCTTCATGGTTAATTCCCCACATCTCAATCCTGAGGGTCCCTGACTCACCCTGTACCCCCAACCACACTTCCCTTCATTTCCTACTTGAGAGCTACACACAAAAGACTCTGTCCTTCATTCTTTCTACAAAAAATGGTTATGAATGGTTTCAGATATGCAGAACACATACGTATAATACACACACTTACGATGAGCTCCCACATACTCACGCCCAGCATAAGACATTAATGACCTTTGAAGACCCTGATGACCCCCCAGCAGATGCCCCTCCTTCCCTCCCACCAAGTTGTAGCCTGGAGCCATGGGTCTCCATCTCATGCTCCCATGACTTAAGCAGACATTTTCAGGACCATCGGGCTCCTCCATAGAGGAGTTGAGATCAACCCAAAAGTGAGAGTGTAGATCAAGGAGAAATGCTCAAGGGGGAGGAAAAGAGAGGAAGGAAGCAGGCAGCAAAAGATGTGAAGGTGGAATATACAGGGCAAGATCCAGGTTTGGGGTAAGATGATGTTTTATTGGGTGATTTTAAAATACAAATGTGCTTCGTATTGACCACCACTGGTCCTGAACTTGATCCACACTGCCCACCCCTCCATGCTCAGCCAGAGCACTGGGAGTAATTTGGAGTTTTTATAGAATCTGTGTCTCTTGATGTTGGAAAAACCAGCTACGGCACAGGGAATCTGATTTCAGGACAAGACCTGAAGATACGGCTGGCTATCTCCTGGTGACCTTCCTCCCATCTATCCCCCTCCTCCATAATTCTTGAATCAATTTTCACTCCACTTTGTTCACTGAATAAACTCCATAAAGTAGAGAATTCATTGGCTTGGTGAGCATCTTCTTTTAAGAAGACAACCTTTCGAAGTGTATGTTAGAACAGTTTCGTCAAAATACTCTGCTTGTTGAGTTTCCACGCAGGTCATTTTCGTTATTTGAGAAACAAGCCACACTCTACGGCTCACTCTGTGCAGGTCCATCCTAACCCTGGGCTGTGGTTACAATGGAAAGCTGCCCGATTGGCAACTTCTCAGAACATGGTCCATGGGCAGGGACAATCTTATCGGTAACCTTTCTGTTTGGAGTTAGGATAATGGGTGACGTTTGGAGGCTGATAAGTAGGTTCCCGAGAACTTGTGCTGCATATAAGGAGCAGCTCCTGCCTCTGCTGTACGCCTTCCACCCGTCTTCCCTTCTCTGGAGACTTGGGACCCAGAAAGAACCATGAAGTGGCTGCTGCTGCTCAGCTTGGTGGCGCTCTCTGAGTGCCTTATCTACAAGTGAGTCTGGGGGACACGCTGCATGAAGAACAGCTTCCAAGGGGCTGCTTCCCTTCACTGCCTGTCACCCTGTCTTCCTTTCCTCCTTTATTTTTCTTCCTCTCCTTCTTCCTTATTACAATTCCTTGCTCTCTTCCACCATCTTGAGACTCCTTTCTTGTCTCTCTCTCTCTCTGTCCTTTTGTGGAGGCAGCACTGCAGACGTGGTTAACAGCCCTGACCCTCAAGTCCAGGCTGGGTTATGTTCCCAGCTCCATCACTGGGCTGGGTGACTTCAGGCAACCACTGAACCTCTCTACATTTGTGCAGAAAAAATGGGAGCGTCTGCTCTCTTGACTTCCTTCCTTCTCCCTCTCTTGGACCAGCTTCCTTTACCTTCGGGGTCTTCCACAGCACCCCATGAGCAGACTTCTTCCCCAACTACACTTCCTTCTCCAACCATTCCATTTGCAAATGCTCTGCCACAGGGTTCCGCTTGTCAGAAAGAAGTCTTTGAGGAAGAACCTGATTGAGCATGGCTTACTGGAGGACTTCTTGAAGAAGCATACCCCCAACCCAGCCAGCAAGTTCTTACCCAAGGAGGCTGCCACCTTGGCGGACACAGAGCCCCTGGAGAACTACCTGGATGTGAGTGCCTGCACAGATTGGGGGCCTGGGAGGCACTCAATACTTGGCCCAGAGGAAAGAGAGAGTCCCAGGCTTCTTGGAGGATTGACTAGGGCTCTGAGTCCCCATGAGTTAACCCAGGGGTCTGCTTCCTGGATCTCAAAGGCACCGGGAAGCAGTAAATCTGACAGTCAGAGACGTTGCTCTCCTTCATTTGTTCATTCATTCATCCAGTGTTTATGGATGCAGAGCACCTCCTTATGTGCCAGGCACTGTGCTGGGCCCAGAGGATGAAGCAGGAAAGAAAACCTGGGAGGGCACAGCTCCCGCCCTCATGGGACTCAAGTCTAGTAGGGAGAGAGACAATCAACATTTAGCCTCACAACCCATGGAAAGTACAGCCAGACTGAAGACTAAGCACTTAAGGTGACTGTGAGAGGGTGGCAGGTGGCAGGCAGGGACACTTCCCTGGGGCAATGAAGGAGAAGCAAGGGGTGGAGAGGACAGGAGAGAGTCCCAAAGAGCAGGATGGCTTGTGCCGGACCCTGGGACAGCAGGGAGCAGAGTGCATTTGAGGAAAGGAGGCAAGTGTTCAGGGAGAGCAGAGAGGGAGGGAGGGAGGCGCAGAGTGAGGACTGTGGGGTCGGTGGGTGGAGCCAGACCAGAGTCTCTGATGAGGGTCTGTGTCCTCATTGCCACTGAATCAACTTAACCAGGGGGGTTGACAGGATCAGTGTGGAGTTTCAGGAAGATGGCTCACTGTTCTATTTGGGACCCAAACCAACGATCTGATCTTCAGTAGAAGTTGTGTGTCCCCTGTGTGAATGACACAGGGCCAATGGTAGGAAGCAATGTGGCCTGTCATTAAGAGCTTAGCCTGTGAAATCTGCCAGACCTGGTGCTAATCTGTTCTCTAATGGGTCTGAGAAACATGACCTTCAGCAAGTCATTTAAACTATCTGACCAAGCTTCAGTTTCCTCATCTGTCAAACAGAATCAGGAATATCTACCACCAGAGGGTTGTTGTGAGTAATTAATGCAATAATTCTTTTTGGAGTACTTAGCACAGGGCCTGGCTCTTGGTAAGAGCTTGCTAAAGTCAGTCCATTTATTCACTTAACACATATTTATAAAACATCTACTATGTGCCAGAGGCTCTGGGCATGGAGCTATGCAAACAGTGATGAAGAAACAAAGTTCTTGGAGCTTTTATTCGAGAGGAGAAGGAAAGTAGGAGAAAAATAAATAAGTATGCAAGATAATTCCATTTAATGACAAGTGATGAAAAGTAAAATTAATTAATTATAGTAATGAGAAGAAGAGGAATGGGGGAAGGGCAAATTTAGATGAAGTGGTCGGGGAGGGCCTCTTGGTGGAGGGGATGTGTGACTAGAGCTCTCAATAATTGAGGCAAAGCAAAGATCCAGAAGAAACATTTTCCTAGCACAGGAATAGCAAGTGCAAAGGCCCTGGGATGTGAACGAGCTTGTCATCATCAAAGAATAGCGAGACCAGCATGGCTAGAACTGCTGGGAAGGCAGACAGGGCTGCCACTAAGAATAAAAATCCTGACCACGCCCTTTCTCAAAACCCAGTGTACACACCTTGATTTAGGAGCAAGATATCTCCAGGGGTTTCCATCTTTAGGTGACTTTTTTATCTCCCAATTGACAATTTACTGAATGAACATTTACTCTGCTGGGTGCTATATGGTTCCATCCTATCCTCCAAGATGGTGTGTTCTCTAGGGTGGCACGACTAAGACATTCAGGAGGAGAGCTGAAGAGGAGACAGCAGATTCTTATTAGGTGTTGATGGTGCTTAGAAGACACAGTCAGAAGGGAACAGGGATGCAATCAGGGAAGACGTCAAGGAGGAGGGGAGGACAGGCTGGGCCTTGAAGGACGGATGCATTTGACAGGGAAAGAAAGGCAGGGAGAGTAGTGAGGGTGGGGAGCTGAGGAGAAGCCCCAGGAGGCCCTGCTCCCTGGGGGTGTCCCAGGATGGGGAGTGACCTGTGCTGTCCCCACCCCGCAGGAGGAGTACTTCGGCACCATCAGCATCGGAACTCCCCCTCAGGAGTTCACCGTCATCTTTGACACCGGCTCCTCCAACCTGTGGGTACCCTCGACCTACTGCTCCAGTCTTGCCTGCTGTGAGTGCCTGGCCCTGCCCGGGACCCCAGCGCCCACTGACCTGGGAGCCCTGAACACTCAGGGGCTTCAAATAGGTCCAATTTCAAGCCTGTGGAGTCCCTCCGGGATTCTCTCAACAGGCATTTCCGGAGCACCTGTGTGTCCAGCAAGGGCTTAGGAGCCCTGGGACAGAGGGTGAATCACACATGGTCCCTGCCCCCAGGGGTTCAATCCAATGGTAGAGAACAGCTCTCCTGCACAACCACAGCCCAGGGGAGCAAGGGGGTCCCAAAGGGAGATGGAGTTAAAGGGCTAAGAGATAGCCATCTGGGACAAGAGCTTGACATGAGAAAGTGCCTTAAAAGCATGACTGAGCTGAGCTATGATCTCACTTTTAAGAAAAAGCAGCAGTTTGCTAAGGGAAAAAGAGTTTGTCATTGGGAATCACAGGCAGCATTTCAAGTTCCTTCCTCTTTCAGCTTTTTCAAATTTTATTTTTGTGAGGAAGATTGACCTTGAGCTGACATCTGTTGCCAATCTTCCTCTTTTTTTGCTTGAGGTAGATTGTCCCTGAGCAAGCACCTGTGCCAATCTTCCTCTATTTTGTATGAAGGATGCCACCACAGCATGGTTTTATGAGTGTGTGTAGGTCCATGCCTGGGTTGCAAAGCCACAAACCCCAGGCTGCTGAAATGGGGCTCAGGAACTTAACCACTGCACCTCCGGTGTGGCCCCCTCTTCCAGCTTTTTAACCTGACTTTAATTCAGAGGAGGAGCCCCTGGAATCCTCCCCCTCATAACCTGAACTGTAACATTGTAAGGCAGTGACCGTGATAGTGTAGCTGTGTCATGGGCTGTTCGCAGTGTGGGATGAAGGGGCTCGTCACCATGGGCAGCTGTGGGCCTGCTCTGCTCAGTGTTTGCCTGGGGTCCTTGGGAGGATGGTGGGGTTGGCTGGGGACCTTCCTTCCAGGAGATGGTCCCAATTGATCCAACTAGGCAGGAATGGAAACTGGGAATGCCTGGGCTCCAACATCTGTGGAAAAGGGCACCTTTCTCTTCCAAAGCCTGACCCGAAACCAAGGCAGCCCACCCCAGAAATATATCTCCAACCATGATTCTCACTTGGGTTTTGGAGGTTGATGATGTCATTTCTTCCCTACACAGATGACCACAAGCGCTTCAACCCTGAGAAATCCTCTACCTACAGGGCCACCAGCGAGTCGATCTCCATCACCTACGGTACCGGCAGCATGACAGGCATCCTCGGATATGACACTGTCAGGGTGAGCACCTGCTGGCTCACCACCTCCTCCTGACAGTCCTAGTGCCAGCTTCTGGGGACTGTGGGAGCCAAAGTGTACCACCCAGAATGAGCTCATTCAGGCAGTAGGGGTCTCAGTGATCACCAAAGTAACTTGATTAGTGGAGTGGGTAGAGATGTCATAGACATTTCTAGGTGGGACAGTAGTGGGTAAGGGGGTGGGATGCCTGGAGCCATCAGCCAACCTCAGCCCACCCAAGCTGAGTGCTTTGAAGTTGGGGGGAGATGGTAGGAAAAGGCTCATTTCTCTTTTAGCACCTCCTCCTCTTTCTATGCCCTCCACCAGCAGCCCCCATCCAGTCACAGAATCTCTACGTTCGTCCCCTAGCTCCAGGGTGTGGCAGCGGTCAAGGGCTCTGATTTGCCTGGGGCCTGCTGTGCATCCAGTCATCAGACACAGGAACACACAGACCCCATCTGTTCTGTAGCAAATTCTCACACCAAGTTACAGACTGTGGCCATCTGGAGATCAGCTGCAATGGTTACAGAATAACAAACATTCCTAGAGACCATCCCTTTACCCTCCTTTCAGCCTGATGCCCCGGAAGCCGAGTCCCACATGAAATGAACCAGGGATACTCTGTGCCCAGGGCTATGACCCTCAGGGCTCAGTCAACACCAGCTGGTTGTGAACATCTTGGTTCCCCAACTCAGGTCGGAGGCATCGAGGACACCAACCAGATCTTCGGCTTGAGCAAGAAGGAGCCTGGCTTCTTCCTTTTCTTGGCTCCCTTTGACGGCATCCTGGGTCTCGCCTACCCCAGCATCTCTGCCTCTGGGGCCACTCCAGTCTTTGACAACATATGGGACCAGGGTCTGGTTTCCCAAGACCTCTTCTCCGTCTACCTGAGCTCGTAAGTCGGGCAGGGAGGTCACGGTCACCTGGCCCAGCAGAGGGCTGTATGGTGCTGGGTGAGGAGAGAGGGTCTCAGCCAGCAAGGGATTTGAAAATTCAGTGCCTGAGGCTTGAGAGGTGCAGCTTTGGAGAGAATGGGGCCAAATCTCTCTCTGATGAACTGTCTTCATTCATCTCATTTACGAGCATGAGTCTTTGTCACCTTGACTTACACAACTCAAATGTCATTAACCATTTGTTCTCCAGCCCCAGTCCCCTCATAGTTGGTGCTCGAAAGACCACCATTTAAAATGAATCCACCAAAAACCAGGGGCCAGAATTCCACAGCGATGAAAAGAAGATTTGACGGGGACTTATGTCTGACACAATAAAACTCCTAACTGATGAATGCAAGTTTCTGATATCCATTAACAAAATCTAGGTTCTAGTTGTGACTATGAGTTAATCCTAAGACTGAAAAAAGAATAAAGCAAGTGTTGGTTTTGGTTGAGTAGAGTTTTATGCAGGAATATCTGAGGGTGTCGTCAGTTTTCCTGAGACCCTCAACTTTCCTGTGATGCTCTTATCCTTCTCTTTTCAATCCATTTGTCATTGTTGATGTTTTTCTTCAACTGTTAACTGTTCTGCTATATTCTCAGTTTGTTCGTTGTACTGTCAGACGTTTACAGGAAAGTTTACGTGGGGGGAGGTGAGTGGGGACTGTCATATCTGTGGCAAGTTCTTTGGTGATTAATTTCTTATCATCACAAACATCTGCTTCCCTATCAAACCTGAAACTGCAGAGATTCAGAAAATGAATATTGTGGTAACAAAGAGGAAATTTACAGCAGGACTAATTTACGACTGGATGGCCCTTTTCTCCTCTTAGTCACTTAATATTCAAGTCAGCTCCTAAACCTCCTCTGCCTTGATGGGACTTAGAGATTTCATGGGGGCCGTCTTATCTCTCCAAAAGATCAGGGTTTCTCAATCTCAGCGCTATGGACATTTTTAACAGATCGTCCTTGCTGTTGGGTGTGTCCTGTGCATTGTAGGATTTAGCAGCTTTCCTGGTGTCTACATACTAGACGTGAGTGGCATTCCCTACCCTACGCAGTCATGACAATAAAAAAATGTCCCCAGGAGCCAGCCCCTTGACGTAGCAGTTGGGTTGAAGCACTCCACTTCAGTGGCCCGGAGTTGTCAGGTTCGGATCCTGGGCACACACCTGTGCACCATTTATCAAGCCATGCTGTGGCAGGCATCCCACATATGAAATAGAGGAAGATGGGCACAGATGTTAGCTCAGGGCCAATCTTCCTGAAAAAAAAATGTTCCCAGATGTTGGCAAATGTCCCTGGGGGCCACACAGCCTCTGGCTGAGAACCAGGCAACTCTAGTGTCATGTCCTTAAGAGCAAATTCTGTCATGCATTCACTTCTCTTGAGGTCCCCACAGCAACGAGAGTGAGGATGTGGTGGAACCACGCACTCTGCAACCAGGAAGACCTGGGTTCTAATCTTGGTTCTGGCAGTCCCTGGCTCTGTGACCCTGGGCAAGTTGTTACACTTCTCTGAGCCTGAGTTCTCTCACTGTAAAGTGGAAACAAGAATAATAGTGGCCACTGTTTGGGCTTTGGTGTGAGGATTGAAAGAAAACCTGTCTGTCACACACTCAGCACAGCTCCTGGCACAGACAAGAGCCCAAGAAAGGGTAGCTCTTAAGACACACACAGAAGATGTTCAGTTGAATGAATGAATTCCTCTCTTTTACCCCCACTTTCTACAGCAATGATGAGAGTGGCAGCGTGGTGATGTTTGGTGGCATCGATTCTTCCTACTACACTGGAAGTCTGCACTGGGTGCCTGTTTCTCACGAGGGTTACTGGCAGATCACCGTGGACAGGTGAGATGGCCGTGAATGGGCACTGTCCTGGCTTGGGCCCCAGGTCTCATTTCTTTACAGACTCTTAGTTAACTAAGCTTTCCAGAATCCCCCTGGAACAACCAGCCAGGGAAACGTACCCCAGGAAGAGAAGGTGGAAGTTGGTCAAGCCAGAAAGACCCTGAGAAAGGCCCCTCCCTGGAGGAGGAGAGCTGTCTGGAACCCCAGATGCTCTGCAAGGATGAGACAGCCACTTTCCTTCTGTTCATGGAGATGGGATACCAGCATCCCTGGCAAGAGCTGGAGACTCAACAGTCTCCACACGTCTTGGCATTTAGGGAACCTATAAACTGGGACACGTCCCTTTCACTCTAGGAAAAATGTCACCTGCAGTCTAAGGACTGGGCAAAATTCCTGAGAAGTTGTTTTAACCAATTCCTTCTCTGTTGCACCTTCTGGGCTGGCCTCTCCTTCAAGCAGCCTCCTTCCCAGCTGTTTCTCCCTCGGGTGGCCTGCTAGGGTGACGCCAGGTTCGCCTGGGAGTGAGCAGTTGGGAGTCCCCCTGGGACTCAAGACTTTCAGTTCTAAAACTAGGACAGTCCTGGGCAAACCAGGATACTAGGTCCCCTCACATTGGCCCCAGATGTGCTAAAACGTCATCAGTTCCTCCCACTCCTGCCCTTGCTCCTCTCATCTCCATGCTTCCTTGCATGCTCACCCCTCTGCCTTGGACGTCCCTCTCCAGCTCTTCATCTCCTTGGCAACCTGGGGCTGTCTGTTTCCCCGGAAAGCCCTCCCTGGTTGCTCCTTACCACCACCACCCTCACCCTGGAATGTTTCTGTTCCCCTGTCCTGTGCCCTATTCATGCAGCTCTTCCTTTGTCATAACGCATCTTTCCAGCTAGAGTGTGAGCTGCCTACAGTCAGAAACTGTGAGGCTGCCTCATTTGGCATTTCATCTCCCAGGCCTAGCACAGAGTAGTCACTCAGTAAAGATTTGTTGAGTAAATGAATGCATGAATGAATGAGGGCATGAAGGAGAGAAGCTGAAATTTTATGTAATTGGCCAACAGATGGGGAGGAGGGACCCTCTGGGATCACTTGGTTCCTCTTGGGGAGGAGGACCCCCCTGGGGGCTCAGGGGACCCTTACTTGCATCTTGCTTTCAGTATCACCGTGAATGGAGAGTCCATCGCTTGCAGCGGGGGTTGCCAGGCCGTTGTTGACACTGGCACCTCTCTGCTGACTGGCCCAACCTCTGCCATTGACAATATCCAGAGCTACATTGGAGCCAGAAAGGACTTACTTGGTGAGGTAAGTCCAGCCTTGACTGCCCTATTGTAGATCAAGGTGGTGGCACATCCGTGCAGAAGGAAGGCGATCCCTTCCAACCTTCGCTCTTTCCAGGCAGTGATCAGCTGCTCATCCATCGACAGCCTGCCCGACATCGTCTTCACCATCAATGGTGTCGAGTTCCCTCTGACTCCCAGTGCCTACATCCTAGAGGTAAGGGGGCTCCGGGCTTCTAACCTACATGTGCCCCCATAGAATGTGGCCACGTACTCCCCCTTGGTGCTAGGGAAAGCGCACTTCCTCATTCTTAAGATGACACCTGCTCTGGACAGCTGCTGGAGAAAAAGAATACGTTCAAATGAAATGCGTGAATGAGAATTGGGAAGCAGCATCCCTCTGGGGAAAAGGGCGGCAAACACTGATGGCATGAGAAGAGGGTTTCTAGTTGGACTTCTGAGTCCACTCTCTGGGTCTCCATTACTAGCCCTTTGATTCTGAGCCAGATGCCATCTCCTTCAACCTCAGTTTCCTCATCTGAAATCCACAGCTTTCCCCACATTCAGAGTGTGGTTAGGGAAGTCACGTGATATTGACCACATCAGTGATACAAAGAGTTGGGCAAATGGTGATCCTACCTTCCGTAGGGTCAGGGCTTATGATGCTTCCACTGTCTCTACCAAGTGACAAGTCTTTAGTCAAATGAGCCACAGGCCAACTCCTTCCTTCTGAGTTAACGCCACGTGGAAAACTCACTTTGCCCAGTGAGTCAATGTTATTCAGCAAGGAGTACTGATGCCCAGACACTCTCACAATGAAGCTGATTAATTAGTAGGGGGTCAGGCCTGCCCATTGTGGGTGGGTGCAAAATTCCCCAGGAGCTTCTAATGTGCTTCTAATGCTATGGGCCAGTGACCGAGTGAATGAAAAGAATTGACAGCTCGGCACCAGAAGGGATCAAAATAATGAGAAAAGGCTATGTCATCAGGGCTCCCAAAATCCTCCTGGCAGCTGAGTTCCCCTAAACCCCTTAGCTGTAGTGCTGACATCAGCGTTTGAGCATCTACCAGAAACACTGGACCATGTCTAGTGGTCCCCGGAACCAAGTGCAGTGAACAGCTCATACAGGCAGACCCCAGGCTAAGAAGAGCCGAGGCCCCACACACGAGCCAGGAAGCTCCTCCTGCATGTGCCTTGCAGCAGACTATGGTTCTTGACCAGGATTCCCCAGCACCTGTCACCTCTAAGTCTATGTCGCATCTCCGGTTTTATCCTCCTTTTCTCCAGGAGGATGATATCTGCATCAGTGGCTTCAAGGGCATGAACCTTGATACCAGCAGTGGAGAGCTCTGGATCCTGGGTGACGTCTTCATCCGCCAGTACTTTACCGTCTTTGACAGAGCCAACAACCAGGTTGGCCTGGCTTCCGTGGCCTAAGCCTGAGTCTATTTGGCCACTTTACTGGAAGATCTGGCTTCAGTTTCCCCCACTCTAGATGGCATAATTCTCCTGAGTTTTCTTCCTGTGGGATCGTGGAGGTGGGATCTTGGCCCTGTTCCCTCTCAGACTAATAACGTAGAATAAAAGCATAGCCTTCTGAAACATGTTTGTGAAGGTGCTTCTCTGTCGATATTTCTCCACATCATCAGGGTCAGAACACCAGGGTGGGTGGCAGAAATGACCATTAGAACAGCAACAAACACAGAGACAGTGGCAGCACACACTTCATAATAGAGCCAGGAAGACAAATGAGCCTCAGTAGGTCCAGTTGCAAGCATCATATGAAGGCGTGGAGACCAGAAATGCCAGGCCCGTTGCCTCCTGATAGAATAGAGGCCTTGAGTTCTTGGTTGAGGGAGTCAATTTCACCTTTCTCCCAAAGCCAGCAAGAGATAATAAGCAAAGGAAAGAGTTCAGGGTATGTGGCCACTGATGTTTACATTCCTGAGTATGCCAGGCAGGTGGAATTTTCTGGAAGACATGTGCCAGAGAGGTGACAGAAGCTGCCACCCCAAAGCTATCGGGCTGTACTCTGTGATTACCTGCTTGATGCAGAGTAACACTGGCGACCCACTCAACCATCTAGTTGCATGACACTGAACTGACCCATTTCCCCATCAAATTAAGGAGGCTGGTTTTCCAGTCCCTGAGCATTGCTGATTGGGAGGAAGGAACGGAGCATGTCCATTAGCAAACAGGAAATATTTACAGCAGCGTTTCTCAGAGTGAGTTTGGTAGAAAACTATTCCATGGAAAATAGAGTTTCAAAATAAGTATGGAACACGCTGCATTCTAGGCCCTTCTTCAAGGTCCACAAGGCTCCTTTCCAAGCAAAGCTCTGAGAAGTCCTCCTGCAGAGTGGTCTGTTTCACTCTAACTCAGCTTGGCTGGATCCCAGTTCCTCACTTGCTAGTAAACCTATCACAGTCTTGCGCTCCTCAGCACCCACAGTGGGACAATTCCCATAGCTCCTGCCTCTGCCGACAGCTGGACTCCAGACTGCCCTCTGGAGACACGGGCCTGAGGGCTGCAGCTGGGCCCCTCTGCTAAGAGGGAGAGACTTTGGGGTGCCCAGAACAAGATGGCTTTGGAAACCCTGTGAGATCACGCCCCAATTTGTCATTCATCACTCACACAATATAAGAATTTGAGTTCTAGAAGGGGTGGGGTGAGCTCCACCACCCCATCCCACACATATCCTGTTTTCACTCATGACCTCTCTGGATCATTTTCCCCAGTTGTAGAATCTTTTTGATCACATCCCTCCCTTGTTTAAAACCTTTAATTAATGCCTTCCCAGGGCACTTGGAATAAGATAATCAATCTTTGATGTGGCTGCCCAGCACTGGATCCTACTTACCTTCCCTGCCTCACCTTGATCCCTCTTACTCTGAGCTCCCACCACACTGGCCTTCTTCCACCTCCTCAAATACCCAAACTTCTCCACCTCCAGACCTTTGCACACAGTCTTCCCTTTGGGTTGCTTTCCCTTTTTCTAGCGTCCTGCAGATCTCAGCTTACATGTCACCTCCTTGTGAGGCCTCCCCAGCGCCCCCTCTCCTCCAACAGATCCTGGCCCTCCTTTCCTTCACGGCACTTGGCACATCGGTAATCATGCATTCATGGGAGCACTTGTTTCAGATCCTCCAGGACAGGGACTGTGATCCTTTAACTGCTGGGACTGCAGGACAGAGCAGGGCCCGGCACGTAGCAGACGCACAATAAATATTGACCGAGTGAGGAATTCGAGACGATTTTTTAAAAGGAAACAGCTAGTATAAGACAAGAGAGTGGAGCTGATTTGACTGAGGCTGTGCTTCAGATCACAGATGGGTCGCTCCTGCTCCCACCGACATTCTGTCCCAGTCATATCTGATCCTGGGACAGACAGGTGGACTTCTCAGGTTTCTGGGGAGGAATTTCATGGTGTCTTGGCTTCTTGGCTCGGCTTGTGTTTCTGACATTTCCCAAGTGCCTCCCATACCCCAAGAAGTGTGTGAGGCCTTGGGGATGCAGAGAGGTCTTCCTGGACACTTCCTGCCCTCCTGGTCCTGGCCACACCCTTCCATCCTCCCCCTTCTCAGTCCTGCAGCTGCAGCTCAGACTCTCCCTCCCATCCCCTCTTCCACTCCCTCAGCCTGGGATTCCTGGTTTCAGACAAAATCTAAAAAGGCTCCCCGCTCAACAGGTCATTCCAACTGGAAAACCCTGTGCTAACACACACATCTGACAGTTCCCATTTGATCTACAAGGTAAGATGGACTCACCTTCCTCTGCTACAGTCCCAGGCCTCCCCTCCGTCCTTCTTTCTCCGTTTCCTCAGGGTCTCAGGGTCTAAGCTCAGCTCCTCCATCCTTTCCATTCACACTTGTCCTGGAGTGTTATTTTCATCTCACAGTTGTCTGCCCCACTTCTCTATGGAACCTGGACCCTCCCTGAATGGGGATTCTCGCAAATTTCTGGTAGGAGCATAAATTGGTATAACCTCTAAGGAGCACAATTTGGCAATATATATCAAAATTAGAAACAGGTATACTTTTTGGCCTGATAACTTCACTTCTGGGAATTTCTCTTAAAGCTACACTTGCACACGTGCAAGCTGATGTAAGTATGAGGTTATTCTTTGCAGCATCTTTTGTAAGAGCAAGATTTGAAACAACCCAAATGTCCACCCATGGGGGATGGTTAACTAGCTTATGGCGCATGCATGTGAGGAGCCACCACACAGCTGTAAAAGGGAAAAAATGAGTATGCTCACCAGGTGCTTCAGATGGAAAGATCTCCAGAGGAGATACTTAGGTGAAAAAAACAAAAACAAAAACAAAAAGCCGTGACTCCAGGGCCTATCCTATGCTCTCTTTGGATTATATAGAAAGAAAATAAGATGTATCTGCATGTACATAAAGACACCGAGAGAGGACGCCAAGAACCAGGGATCGTAGAACAGAGAAGGGGGAACAGATAGATGTGGCATGGGGCAGACTTCTCAGTGAATACCCTGTTACATATTTTTATTTCTAATGACGTGATGGATGTGCTACACGTTCAAAACAAGTTACTGAAAGGTGCTTTCAACCTCTGAAAGTTTATCCTAAGTAGAAACCCACGTGGTTTGTCTTCAGGTCCTTCCATCTAATAACCTTCAAAATCAGGTCTCTGGAGCTGGGTCTGATGGTCTGGTCCTTGGGGCGCTTCCAAGGTCCAGAGAAACTGGCACAAGGAAACAAGCTTCCTCACACACTCCCCATCCTCCACTGCTTCTCAGACCCTTATTGTGGAGCCCTAGGTAAGCGAAAATGTGAGGTGTACTCACTCAAGAATAAACACCCCCTGCTTGTTGGAGCCCAGGCTGCCTAGAGTCAGACCAGCTTACCTTGTTCATTAACAGCACTATGTGCCCATCTGGGGTCTTGAAGGTGGTCCTCCAGCCTCCTGGAGGCTGTGCACAATGTGCCTTATTGTGGGAAGAACATGTTCCGACCAAGTTGGATCCCACCAGGGCCCCCAACATGTCACAACGACACAGCGTGCACACGGGGGAAAGGAGGACAGCTCCCAGCCCCCAGGGGACCTGAGAAGCGACTGTGTTGGCAACAGTGTCAGGCAGTGAGAGCCCTGGTCCAGCAGGAGGTCCTCTGTAGACAGCTCCTGCACCTCTTCCCCTGGGCCTTCTTGTGTCAGGGAGCAAGCAGACAGGACACAGGCTGGATCCTTAATCCTGGAACACCCCCAGCCCAGGAGCAAGAGAGGAGCAAGAGTGACATCCTCAGGCCCTTGGAGGGACAATTCTGAAGCGTGTGCTACACGATCTCCCAGAGGGTTTGCAGAAGGACTGGGTGCCAATGTCCCGCAACAGTGACCCGCTCCTAAAGGTACCTCGACTGGTTTTCTTCGTTTCTCTTTCTCACTTCCCCCTGCCTCATCATGCTCCCTGGGACCACCTCCCAGGTCAGTGACTCCCACCTAGATATTGATCTCTGGCTCTCCTCTTGGCGGAGCTCAAACTAAGATAAAAGTGGTCATAGCACTCCCCACCAACTGGGCACGTGAACGGTCTCTCTGACACTCTGTGCAATCTTAGGACACTCTCCTAACCTCTCTGGGCCTCTTTGGTCTCAGCTATAAAGAGGGGGTGGCTCCCAGAGAAGCCTGTTTTTATACTTGGATCAACTTGGGGAAAACGTTTACAGCTGTTCTCCCATCCCCTCCACCACCCGGCTTCTTTTAACGTTCACGATGAACACCATTTACTTCAGTTCTGTGTAGAGGGGAGACTAGTATTAAAACTTGAATCCCATCCTTTACTGCATAGAGGGACAGCGTTGAGAAAATTGGCACTGACTTTCAGGCACTACTGTGCTGACAGCTGGCTTGTTGAGAAGTTGCAATGTGGAGGCAGCCAATGTTCTGCACTTTCATCTGGAAACTAGATCCGAGGTGGATCATGAAGCTGGGCGGGATGCCCAGGGTCACAGGAACAAACCACCGAGATGGATGGAAGCATGACCGCATGCCATCATCACAACTCTGTGGGGTGGGACCACTATGATCCCATTATACTCTTGAGGGACCTGAGAATGAAGATCCCACAGCTCATCACAGCTGAATATGGCTTAACCTGGGTTTCATGATACCCCAGACCTCACACTTCAGAACCACCCTTTGCGGCTTACTGGACAAACTTGCCTCTAAGTCCTTTGATCTCTGAAGTCTTTGGTTTCCATGCTCCTCACTCCAAATCCATTATTCCTGCAACCACACTTGGATTAGGACCCCATTACTATCCTGACCTCTGGGCTGGGTACCCCAGATGGCCTTTGCTGCCAGCAACCACTACAGACACTTCACCCTGGGACATCGGGTGAGCAACAGGTCAGAGAAGAGCCAAGAGGAGCATGGCCTGGGCAAATGTGGGTGGGTCTGTGCAGTGGGGGCTTCAGAATGAACTGGGTTTCAGTGGTAGCAAGTTGGTGACCTGGTGACAGCATAGTTCTGTCTCCCACCCCCTCCTCACTTCCCCCCATTATTGACAGCACTGTCCTCTTTCCATCTGGCATGCAAAATAGGCTGCACCACTCAGATACCCTTTTCAGGACTGATGAATTTATTCCCCCAGCATCTGGGAAGGTTGTTTGCTGACATCTCTTGGCCATCATCCCTCGGAAGAAAATGCCTTGTCTGAAGGGAGCTGCCTTGTCCAAGCTCAAGCCCCTTTTCTTGGGCAGCACAAACAGAATGACTGGTGAACAGAGGGACACAAAGCCCTATCCCCTTGCACAACTCAGGACCACTCTGAAGGGCCATCACAGCCTCAGAGCTCCCACAGGAGGCTTTGCTGAGGCCTTGCAACTGCAGGGCAGCCTGACTTCTACTCCTGCTTCCCTCTCTCTTGTCCTCAGGTGCTAATGCTGAGCACATCCCTAGATGCTGCCTGCCTGCTGTTTCAGCTCAGAGGTTCCCTCCCAGGAACCCAACCTGCAGAGCCCTCTCCATTGGTCTTTTTCCTTCTCTCTTGGAGTCTCCCAGCGTCAAAGGCCACCAGGTGCTTCCACAAGACCCCTCCCAACCCAGCCTGTTGGTGCAGTCTTTGCTCCCAAGCTGTGGGGTTGAGATGGGGTGCTGGTTTATGCCCTGTGGGCTTGGAAAGAAGTTCTCCCACCTTTCCAAAGGCGAGAGTGAATGAGCAGGCAACCTGGGGACTGAGACATCCTTTAATCAGGAAATCTCAGGGAAGGAGGCAGGACAACTGGTGGCACAATCCTGCTGCAATTCCAGGGCCTCCCTGCTCTCCTCCTCCAGAGCAGGAGCTCAGCAGCCCCATGTTTCTCCAGAGACAAGCCGGCTGGGCCGTCCAGGGAGGATGCTGCCCGTGGAAGATGCATTTGCTTCATTCTCATAACACATTCCAAATCACTGTTGGAAACAAGGCTACATCCAGTTCTGGGGGTTTTCTGTCCCCTCCAGGGGCCCTGTGGGAGTGAGCCTCCAGCATCAGCAGCCTCACTGGCCCTCAGAGCCTCCCTGTAGCTCCCAGGACCACTGGCAGAGGGTCCTCTGTCTGCCGTCTCTCGGGCACAGCACTGAAGTGGAGGCCTGCTCACCCAGTGGACTTTTCCTCCCTAGAAGTTCCCACTGTGGGCTGCTGGGGGCCGGGGCCGGAGGTGTCAGCCAGGCTTGCAGAGAGTCTGGAAGTGGTGGGAGAGAGCCTGAGAGGCCTGAGGAGGGTGACCGGGGTCTGTGAGGGGCTGGGGCCCATCATGGAAAGGGCTGAAGATGCAGTCGACATGGCAACTGGCAGAGAAGACTGTCTGGATGTGGTGTAGGCCCCTGAGGCTGAGGACAAGGGCTCTGGAGTAAGAGGAGGGTGCCCAGGAACCTCAGGATAGGCTGGAGGTAGAGTGGAGGCTCCTGGAGGGATGGAAGGACAAGGGGAGGGCCCAGGGGAGGCCATGGGATCTCCAGGGAATGTGCCTCTTGGCCCCAAAGGGAGTGAGGGTGAGAGCTGGTCTCCTGAACGGCTCATGCAAAAAGTCTGTGTGTTAGACACATTTGTTCTTTAGAGGAGCTGGAGAAGACGGAGGACTCGCCTCTGTGGCAACACTGCTGGGGTCCCCTGCAGGAGCTATGGTTGACGGGGGCCTCCATGTCCCCCGTCTCCATGGGGGCTGCGAGCTGCTTTGCTGAACTCCACGTCTCCATGAGGGGAACGCACTGGCCTTTCTCCCAGGGAATCTAGAGAGAGGCAGTGAAACAAGATGTGCAGTGGTTCTCCCTGATGGCTCAGCAGCTCTGGGATGAGTGGCACTGGGGACACATGCCCCAGCTCATCCTCTGAGGGGTCTCGCACACCTGTTGAGGCCCATCCCACTCCTACCTCCAGGGAGAGAAGACCCAAAAGGAACCATTAGCAGAAGGTGATAGTCACCAAAGTGGCTCTGCTGGGCATTGGCCGTGTGACCTTGTGTGAAGCACATAACTCCCCTGGGCCTCCATTTCCTCCATTATAAAAAGGGCACATTAGCAATGACCACCCAGGGACACTCTGAGGACTGAAGGAAACGATGCAGGGGAAGCCTCAGCCTAAACCCGAATGTCAACTGTGGATTTGGGTGCTAATTGTGCGTCAATGTAGGTTCATCAATTGTAACAAATGCACCCTAAAGTGCGGAATGGTGATGGTGGTGGAGACTGTGCATGTCAGCGGGCAGGTGGTGTATGGGAGCTCTCTGCATCTTCTGTTCAATGTTGCTGTGAACCTACAACTGCTACAAAAAATGAAGTCTACTGAGAAATGATTGTTTAAGAAAGTGTTACCCTGGGTGCAGCCCTGTGGCATAGTGGTTGGGTTTGATATGCTCTGCTTCAGCAGCCCAGGTTGGCGGGTTTGGATCCCAGGTGTGGACCTACACCACTCATGGGCCATGCTGGCTCAGTGACTCACATATAAAGTGGAGGAAGATTGGCACAGAAGTTAGCTCCAGGCTAATGTTCTGAGTAAAACAAAACAAAAAATAGTATCAACCAGGAACCAAACATAACCTGAGGCCTTAATATGTGGAGCTTTCTAACATGGCCAGCAGCGGGTCACTTCAATACTTTGAAACCATGTGTTACAGTAGGTTGTCATGTCATATTTATATCTCTGCAGAAAGGTCCATGTGGACAAACATGACAGAAAAAGACCAAGAGATGAGAATAATTTTCAGGAGTCAATGCAATGTAACTGGTAAAAGCATGGAGTCTGGGCTTAAATTCTGGATCGACTGCCAATCAGCTGTGTGACCTGAAGTACCTCTCTTCACCTCTCTGTGCCTCAGTTTTGTCACCTGGAAAATGTGGATGGTAACAGTACCTATCTCAAAAAGTTGCTGTGAGAAGGGAATGAAATAAGACATATGAAAACATACAGATGCCTGACAGGAACATGAAAAGGTGCTTAACATCACAAATCATCAGGGAAATCCAAAATCAAAACCATGAGAAGACATCACCTCACACTCATTAGAATGGCTATTATTGAAAAGACAAGAAATAACAAGCGTTGGTGGGGAGGTGAATACAGAACCCTTTTGCACTGTTGGGGGGAATGTAAATTGGTACAGACACTATGAAAATCACTATGGAGATTTCTCAAAAAATTGCAAACCTTTTTGTAACTACCATATGATCCAGCAATCCCACTCCTGCGGGTTTCTCTGAAGACAATGAAAACAGTAACTCAAAAAGACGTCTGCACTCCCATGTTCATTACAGAATTATTTACAATAGCCAAGATATGGAAACAACCTAAGCGTCAATTAAATGACGAATGGATATAGAAAATGTGATACACACGCACACACACACAAACACAAGGGTATATCATTCAGCCACACACACAAAAATTGTCTTGCCATTTTCAGTAACATGGATGCACCTTGAGTGTCTTCTGTAAGTGAAATAAATCAGATAGAGAAATATGAATACTATATGATCTCCTTATATGTGGAATCTCAAATGAAACCCCAAAACAAAAAACACTGAGGTCATAGATACAGCTTACAGATTGGAGGTTGCCAGAGGTGGCAGGGGTAGGGGTGGGTGAAAAGTATGAAGAGGGTCAACAGGTACAAACCTCCAATTATACAATAAAGAAATCACAGGGAATACAGGGATGTAGAGCACAGCTTGGTGACTGTAGTTAATAATACTGTATTGTATATTTACAAGTTGCTAAAAGAGTAGATCTTAAAAGTTCTCTTCACAAGAAACATAGATCTTAGAGTGATGTCAGCATCAGGGTGGAGTAGGTTGTTCCCTTAGACTCTCACTCCTAAGATACAACCAAAAGGACATTCAATAACAACAAAGGATACCCGCACAGCACAATAGGATGTCTGAGAGATCCATGTAGCCATATGTCTGAAGGTGGGGGTACTGGATCCTCAGGGAGCAGTGGAAGGAGGTGAGTGGATCTCTGTTTGTATCTCAGCAGCAGTGATCTAGGTCAGGGGTCCACATGCAGTGACCAGCACATGACTCTAGAATGAGGCAGGAGAGCAGGTGGGGCCTCTGCACAAACGCTTTTGCTTTTAGAGTTGCAGCATGGCCCATGGGGATGTCCCACACTGAACAGGCTCAGCCACCACGTGGACACCCCCACCAAACCCAGCAGCCCAAGTGTGCTGCCAGTGAGTGCAGAGCTGGCTTTCACATGCAAATGATGGTGCCCCTCCCATCCCTTCCCACCTCACACACCAGCTGGGCCAGTTGGGCAGGGCAGCGGATGGCACGAGAGCCCCTGCACCTGCATGAATGACTCACCAAACAGCGACAGCTGGCAGGGGGACACAGACAGACCATCTCCACACAGCTTCCAAGAAACAGGCAAAACTTTCAGTAGATGTGGCGTATTCAGAAAACACAGCTTCTGCCCTCCCCAGTGATCACAAGTAGAATCTGCGACCGGGTACTACCGCTATGCACTGGTAAATGTCCACCTCATCTAACACCATGAAGCAATATATTAACACGCCAGATCGAATAGGAAATGACAAGTCTCCAGAAAGCAATCCTGAACTCACAGAAATTTACATCTAAGAGACAGAGAAGTCAAACTTCTTATCATGAAGAAACTCGGTGAGTTACAAGAAAACTCAGAAACACAAGTCAATGAACTCAGGAATAATATTAATGAGCAGAAGGAATTCTCTGCAAAATTGATTGAAACACTAAAAAACAAATGAACAGAAATCCTGGAGATGAAGAACACAATGAATGAGATAAAAAACAAATTGTTGACATTATGGAGGAAAGAATTAGTAATTCAGAGGGCAGAAATATAGAAATGCTTAAGGTGGAGGAGGAGAAAGAATTAAGACTTAAAAACCATGGAAAAATTCACCAGGAAATATCTAATTCAAGTAGGAAATGCAACGAAAAGATTATAGGTATTGCAGAAGGAGAAAAGAGGGAGAAAGGAGCAGAGAGCTTGTTCAAAGAAATAATTGGTGAGAACATCCCAAACCTGGGGAAAGAACTGTAAGTAGAAGTACTATAGAACTTGAAGTCAATAAAACTCTTAATTACAACATCGCAGAAAGACTTTCTACAAGGCATATAGTACTAAAACTGGCAAAAGTAAATGACAAAGAAATAATATTAATGGCGGCAAGGCAGAAGAGAATAATCTACAAAGGAACCTGATCAGGCATTCAGCAGACTTCTCAGCAGAAACCTTAAGGCTAGGAGAGAGTGAAATGATATCCTTAAAATACTGAAAGACAAAAATTTTCAGCCTGGAATACTCTATCCAGTGAAAAAATCCTTCAGATATGTTGAACAAATTGAAATTTTACCAGATAAAGAAAAGCTGAGGGAGCTCATCGTCATAAGATCCCCGTATAAGAAACGATCAAGAATGACCTCACACCTGAAAAAAAAAAGGAAAAGGTTTATAAAGTCTTGAGCACTGAGATAAACGGACAGAGAAAATCAGGAAATTGCAGCTTTCTATCAAAACTGGTTAGCAAACACTCAATTATAACACTAAAGATAAAGGGAAGGAAAACATCACAAATAATGATAAACATTTCATTTTAATCACAAACTCATGACACAAAATGGAATAATTTGTAACAACAATAACTTAGGGAAGAGGAAAGGGATGGAAAGTACATAGGATTATGGTGATAGGCAGCAATCAGAAAATGGACTATCTCATCTACAAGATCTTGTATACAAGTCTCATGGTAACCACTGAACAAAAAATCAGAACAGACACACAAAGGATAAAGAGAAAATTCAGAAAACCATCCTAGGAAACCACCAAGCTGAAATGGCAATAAGAAATACATGGGAAGAGAAACAACTGAAACAAGTGAAATGAAGAACAACTGAAAACAAGAGAAAAAAGGGAGTATTAAGCCCTCATATATCAAGAATCACTGTAAATGTAAACTGATTGAATTCTCCAATCCACAGACACAGAGTGGCTGGATGGATTAAAAAACAAGACCCAACAATATGCTGCCTCCAGGAAACGCATCTCAGATCTAAAGATAAACACAGACTCTGAGTGAAGGGACGGAAGACAATACTCCAAGCAAATGGCAAGCTAAAGAAAGCAGATGTTGCCACGTTTATATCAGACAAGGCAGACTTCAAGATGAAAGGAGCAATGAGAGAAAAGGAGAGGCAGTATAATGACAAAAGGACATTCAACCAAGGGGACATAACACTTATGAATATATATGCACCTAACACAGGAATGCCAAAGTACATAAAACAACTATTAAGAGAAGAAGAGGGATAAATTAATAGCAACACAATAATAGTAAGGGACCTCAACATCCCAGTTACATCAATGGATAGATCATCTAGATGGAAATTCAACAGGTAAATAGTGAATTAAACAAAAAACTTGACTCAATGGACTAAATAGTTATATGTAGAACATTCCAACCAAAAACAACAGGATACACACTCTTTTCTAGAGGACAAGAAACATTCTCAAAGATAGACTGTATGTTGGGAAACAAGGCCAGTCTCAATAAATGTAAGAAGGTAGAACTCATAACAAGCATCTTTTTCTTTTACCATAATGCTTTGAAATGAGAAATCAACTACAAGAAATATGCTAGGAAAGTCACAAGTATGTGCAGACTACACAAGATGCTAATGAACTACTATTAGATCAATGAAGAAATCAAAGGACCAATCAAAAAGAATCGAGACAAATGAAAATGAAAATGAAAATACATCATACCAAGTCTTACGAGAAGCAGCAAAAGCAGTTCTAAGGGGGAAATTCATAGCAATACAGGCCCACCTCCACAAACAAGAAAAATCTCAAATAAGTAATCTTAAACTACACCTAACAGAACTAGAAAAAGACGTACAAACAACTTCGCAAATCAGCAGAAGGAGGGAAAAAATAAAAATTAACATGGAATTAAATGAAATAGAAACCAAAACATGGTAGAAAGGATCAGTTAAACTAAGAGCTGGTTCTTTGAGAAGATAAACAAAATTGACAAGCCCTTACCAAGTCTCAAAAAGAAAAAAAGAGCAAAGGCTCAAATAGATAAAATTAGAGATGAATGAGGAGAAATTACAGTGGATAGCATACAAATAGAAAGCGTCAAAAGGGAATACTATGAAAAGCTATCTGCCAACGAATTGGATACCATAGAAGAAATCCATAAACTCTTAGACTCATACAACCTCCCAAAACTGAATCAAGAAGAAATAGAGAATCAGAATGAACCAATCACAAGTAAATAGACTGAAACAGTAATCAAAAACCTCTCAAAAAAACAAAAGTCCAGGACCAGAGGGCTCCTGTGTAGATTTCTGCAAAACATCCTAAGATTTAATACCTCTTCTTCTCAAACTAGTCCAAAAAATTGAGGCAGACTGAACATGTCCTAACTCATTTTATGAGAGCAACATCACCCTGATCCCCAAATCAGATAAGAATAACACAAAGAACAAAAATTACAGGCCAACATTGCTGATGAACATAGACGCAAAAATTCTCAACAAAATATTGGCCATCCAAATATAGCGATGCATTAAGAGGATCATACGTCATGAATAAGTGGAATTTATACCAGAGATGTAGGGATGGCCCAACATCTGCAAATCAATCAGTGTGATACACCACATTAGCAAATTGAGGAATAAAAATCAGCTGATCATCTCAATAGACGGAGGGAGCACTTGCCAAGATCCAACATCCATTTTTGAGAAAAACTCTCAAGAAAATGGCGACAGAAGGAAAGTACCTCAACAAAATAAAGGCCACATACAACCCACCCACCAACTGATATCAACCTCAATGGGCAAAAACTGAAAGCCATCCCACTCAGAACAGGAAATAGAAAAGGGTGCCTGTCTCACCACTCTTATTCAACATAGTATTAGAGGTTTTGGCTAAAGCAATGAGTCAAGAAAAAGAAGTAAAAAGTATCCAAATTGGAAAGGAAGAAGTGAAACTCTCACTGTTTGCAGCCGACACGATTCTTCATATAGAAAACCCTGAAGAATCCATCAAAAAACTATTGGAAAAAAATTGAAAACTACAGTAAAGTTGAGGCGTTGAAAATCAACTTACAAAAATCATTTACATTTCTATACTCTAATAATGAACCAGCAGAAAGAGAACTCCAGAATACAATCCATTTTACAACGGCAAAAGAAAAGAATAAAATATCTAGGAATAAATTTAACGAAGAAGGTGAAAGACCTATACACTGAAAATTATAAGATTTGGCTTTTATTATGACTCTCATATTCCGTTATATATCACATCTTTGTCCGTTTATCACTTGATGGGCACTTGGGTTACTTCCACGTCTTGGCTATTGTGAATAATGCTGCAATGAACATGGGAGTGATTAAGTCTCTCTGAGTTGTTGATTCCAAGCTTATTGGATAAATACCCTGTAGTAGGATAGTTGGGTCATGTGGTATTTCTATTTTTAGCTTTTTGAGAAATCTGCTTGATGTTTTCCATAGTGGCTGCACCAGTTTGCACTCCCACCAGTAGAGTGAGAGGGTTCCCTTTACTCCACACCCTCTCCAACATTTCTTATTTTTTGTCCTGGTAATTATAGCCATTGTAACAGATTTAAAGTGGTATCTCATTGTAATTTGATTTGCATTTCCATAATGACCAGTGATGTTGAACATCTTTTCATGTGCCTGGTGGACACCTGTATATCTTCTTTGGAAAAATGTCCCTTAATGTCTTCTGCCCATTTTGTGATTGAGTTGTTTGTGTTTTTTGTTTTTGAGTTCTATGAGTTCTTTTGGAGATTAACCCCTTGTCTGATAGACCGTTTGGAAATATTTTCTCCTGGTTGGTGGTTTGTCTTTTCATTTTGCTCATGGTTTCCTTTGCCTTACAGAAGTGTTTTAGTCTAATGTAGTCCCATTTGTTTATTTTTTCTTTTGTTTCCCATGCTTCAGTAGACATGCTATTCCAAAAGATGCTGCTAAGACTGATGTCAAAGAGCGTACTGTTTTACATTTTCTTCTAGGAGTGTTGTGGTTTCAGGGCTTACCTTCCAGTCTTTAATCCATTGTGAGTTAGTTTTTGTGTACAACATAAGATAATGGTCAACTTGCATTCTTTTGCATGAGGCTGTCCAGGTTTCCCAACACCATTTATTGAAGAGTCTTTCCTTGCTCTCTTGTATGTTCTTTGCTCCTTTGTCAAAGATTAGCTGTGCTCAGAAGTGTGCTTTTATTTCCCAGCTTTGATTATGTTCCATTGAACTGCGTGTCTGTTTTTGTGCCAGTATCATGCCGTTTTGAATACTATGCTTTCGTAGTATATTTTGAAGTCAAGGGTTCTGATACATCAAGCCTTGTTCTTTTTTTCTCAGGATTGCTTTGGCTCTTCTGGGTCATTTGTTGTTCCACTTGAATTTTAGAATTCTTTCTTCTATTTCCCTGAACAATGTCATTGGGATTCTGACTGAGACTGCAGTGAGTCTGTAGATTGCTTTAGGCAGTACAGACATCTTAACTCTATTTATTCTTCCAATCCATGTGTAGGGATATCTTTCCATTTCTGTATGTCACCATCAATTTCTTTCAATAATGTCTTATAGTTTTCAGTGTATAGCTCTTTCATCTCCTTGGTTAAATTTATTCCTAGATATTTTATTCTTTTTGTTATTATTGGAAAAGGGATTGCATACTTGAGATCTCTTTCTCCTAGTTTGTTATTAGCGTATACAAATGTAACTGATTTTTATAAGTTGATTTTGTACCCTGCCACTTTGCTGTTGTTGATTATTTCTAATCATTTTCTGATAGACTCTTTAGGATTTTCTATTCAAAAAATTATGTCACCTGCAAACAATGACAGTTTCACTTCTTCCTTTCCAAGCTGGATACGATTTATTTCTTTTTCTTGCCTAATCACTCTTGCCAAAACCTCCAGTACTATGTTGAATAGGAGTGGTGAGAGTGGGCACCCTTGTCTTGTTCTTGTTCTCAGTGGGATGGCTTTCAGTTTCCCCCCTGAGTATGATGTTGGCTGTGGGTTTGTCATCTATGGCCTTTATTAAGTTTAGGTAATTTCCTTCTATACCCATTTTCTTGAGAGTTTTTATCATATATGGATATTGATTCTTCTCAAATGCTTTCTATGCACCTGTGGAGACGATCATGTGATTTTTTTGGCTCATGTTTTTATGTGGTGTATCACATTCATTGGTTTGCAGATGTTGAACCATTCTTGCATCACTGAGATAACACTTACTTGATCATGGTGTATGATCCTTTTAATGTATTGCTGTATTTGGTTGGCCAATATTTTTTGAGGATTTTTCCATCTATGTTAATCAGCTATATTGGCTTGTAATTTTCTTTCCTTGTGTTGTCCTTGTTTGGCTTTGGGGTTAGAGTGATGTTAGCCTTGAAAACTGTGTTAGGAAATGTTCCATCTTCTTCAATATTTTGGAGTTGTTTGAGAAGGACAGGTACTAAATCTTCTTTGAATGTTTGGTAGAATTCTCCAGAGAAGCCATCTCATCCTGGACTTTTATTTTGGGGGAGATTTTTGGTTACTGTTTTGAGCTGTTTACTTGTGATTGGTTTATTCAGATTCCCTATTTCCTCGTGGTTTGGTTTTGGGAGATTGTGAGTCTAAGAATTTATCCATTTCTTCTAGATCATCCACTTCTTGGCATATAGTTTTTCACAGTATTCTCTTATTATCCCTTGTATTTCTATGATATCTGTTGTAATTTCTCCTCTTTCATTTCTAATTTTATTTATTTGAGTCTTCTCTCTTTTTTCCTTAGTGAGTCTGGCTAAGGGTTTGTCAATTGTGTTCATCTTTCCAAAGAACTAGCTCTTAGTTTCGTTCACCCTTTCTGCTTTTTATTTTGCTTTTCATTTCATTTATTCCTGCTCTAATTTTTATTATTTCCCTCCTTCTGCTGACTTTGGGTTTTGTTTCTTTTTCTTTTCCTAGTTCTGTTAGGTGTTATTTAAGATCACTTATCTGAGATTTTTCTTGTTTGTTGAGGTGGGCCAGAATTGCTTTGAATTTCACTCTTAGGACCACTTTTGATGCATCCCATATGAGTTCCTGTGGTGTATTTTCATTTTCAATTGTCTACAGATATTTTTAGATTCATCCTTTAATTGCTTCAATGATCCATTTGTTGTCAGTAGCCTGTTGTTTATTCTCCAAATGTTTGCCACTTTCCCAGCTTTTTCCTTGTTTTTGATTTGCAATTTCATAGCATTATTGCTGGAAGGGATGCTTGATACAATTTCAATCTTCTTAAATTTATTGAGACTTGCCTTCTTTCCCAACATGTGGTCTATCTTTGAGAATGTTCCATGTGCACTTGACAAGAATGTGATTTCTGCTGATTTGGGATGGAGGATTCTATGCATATCTATTAAGTCTGTCTGGTCTAGTTTTTCATTTAATTCCTGTATTTCCTTGTTGACTTTCTGTCTGATTGATCTATCCATTGATGAAAGTGGGGTGTTAAGGTCTTCTACTCTTGCTGTGTTGGTGTTAATATCTCCTTTTAGTTCAACTAATGCTTTATATTCTTTGTGTTCCTCGGGTAGATGCATGTGTATTTATAAGTGTTATGTCCTCTCGGTGGAGTGTCCCTTTTATCATTATATACTGCCCTTCTTTGTCTCTCATGGCCTTTTTTATCTTGAAGTCTACTTTGTCTTATAGAAGTATGGCAACACCTGCTTTCTTTTCCTTGCAATTATCTCGGAGTATCGTCTTCCATCCCTTCACTCTGAGCCTGTGTTTGCCTTTGGAACTGATATGTGTTTCCTGGAGGTAGGATATTGTTGGGTCTTGTCTTTTAATCCTTCCCACCACTCTGTGTGTTCTGATTGGGTAACTCAATCTATTTACTTTAGAGTGATTGTTGATATATGAGGGCTTGATGCTGCCTTTTTATCGCTTCTTCTCCAGTTGTTCTGTATTTCCTCTGTTTCTATTCCACGTATTTTGGACTACCAATTCAGTTTTGTGGCTCTCCATGATGGTTTTCTTAGTTTTCTCTTTCCTTCACATTTGTGTTTCTGTTCTGATTTTTGGTTTGATGATTACCATGAGGTTTGTATAAAGGATCTCATAGATGAGATAGTCCTCTTTCTGATAGCATCTTATTCCGTTAGTCTAAGCAGTTTCCACCTCCTTCCTCTTCCTAATCTAAGTTATTGTTGTCACAACTTATCCCATTTTGTAGTGTGAGTTTGTGGTTAAAATGAAGTGATTATATTTATTCCTGATGTTTTCCTTCCCCTTATCTTTAATGTTATAATTAAGTGTTTGCTAATCTGTTCTGATAGAGAGTTGCTGTTTTCTCATTTTGTCTGCATATTTATCTCCTTGCTCAAGGATTTGTATACCCTTTCTTTTCTTCAGGTATGAGGGCCTTCTTGATGCTATCTTGCAGGGTGGGTCTTGTGGCAATGAATTGCCTCAAGTTTCGTTTATCTTGGAAAGCTTTTATTTCTTCTTAATATCTGAAAGATAGTTTCCTTGAATAGGGTATCATTGCCGGAAAGTTTTGTCTTTCACAAGTTTGAATATATCATTCCATTCTCTCCTAGCCTGGAAGCTTTCTGCTGAAAAATCCGCTGAAAGCCTGATACAGGTTTCTGTGTAGGTTATTTTCTGCATACTGTCCTTAATATTTTTTCTTTGTCATTGACTTTTACCAGTTTTACTACTGTATGCCTTGGAGAAGGTCTTTTTACATTGATTTAATTGGGAATTCTATTAGCTTCTTTTGCTTGTAATTCCAGCTCTTTCCCCAGGTTTGGGAAGTTCCCAGTTATCATTTCTTTAAAGAAGCTCTCTGCTTCTTTTCCCTCACTTCTCCCTGGGAATACGCTAATCGTGCTGCTGTATTTCCTAATTTGTTGGATTTTTCTCAGAGAATTTCTTCATTTCTTTTTAGTCTTAGTTCTGCCTCCTCCTCCATCTGTATCATTTCGACATTCTTATCCTCTAATTGCTAATTCTTTCCTCCATAATATCACCTCTGTTATTCAAGGACTCCAGATTTTCCTTTATCTCATCCACTGGGTTTTCCATCTCCAACATTTCTGATTGGTTTATCATTATAGTTTCAATCTCTTTGGGGGAGAATTGCCTCTGTTCATTAATTTTTTTACTGATTTTCTTGAACTGTCTTTCTGATTTCTCTTGTAACATGTTGAGTTTTTTATAATAGTTATTTTGAATTCTCTGTCATTTAGATTGGCAATTTCTGTGTCTGGGTCTTTGTCTTTTTCCTCCTGGTCTTGCATGTTAATATACTTCTTCACACTATTTGATGGGGTGGGTTTGTGCCTTTGCATAATGATAGTATCTGGTCGAAAGTTACACCTTCTGCAACTGAGGAGGGGCAGGAGTTGTGTATTTTGAGTCTGCCATAATCCTTGTCAGCTGTGTTGCTCTGAGCCTGAGCCACTCCCCGGGATGGTGGTGCCACTGTGGGCTCTCCCACCAGACAAGAAAGAGATCACATGGGGATTCAGCACTGATGCTGCTGGATCTCACAGTCCCCTGAGACCTGCTCCCCCTTCAGGGCTGCAGTGGTGCAATGGGCATTGTTGGCAGTCAGGAACATGTTTGTCCAGGCATTCAGATCAGCCACCAGCTCTTCTTAGATTCCACCAGCCATTGTGCTTGGTGGGCAGGTCCTCCCCATTAGGTCCAATCCTGGGCCACGCCTTTTGGACCATGGTGGCACTGTGGGATCCTCCACTGGACAAGAAGGCAATGATATGGGAGCTCAAGGCTGCCACCACCCATACCCACAGTCATGCCCAGGTGCCTTCCAACCCTCAGGGCTGCAATGGTGCTGGGGGACATCAGCCAGGAGAGCGGTTGCACACATCCAGAGGGCTGCCAGGGGGCTGGGGAGTGCTCAGCCATCTCCACCATCTCCCCAGGGGTAGTCCACTCACCTTCAGACATATAGCTGCATGGTCACTCAGGTATCCTGATGTGCCATGTGGGTGTCCTCTGCTGATCAATGAATGTCCATTTAGTTGCAGTTTGAGAAGGAGAGACAAGGGGAGCATCTCACTGTGCCATGCTGCTGGTGTCATTCTTGTTTTGCTTTTTTCAACCTAACAAACTCTTCTCAAGATATTTCTATTCCAAGCACCTGGCAAGCATACTCATTCTTTCCCTTTTACAGCTGTGTAGCAGCTCCTCACAGACATGTACCATCCCTTGTAGGTGGACATTTGGGTCATTTCAGATCTTCCTCTCATGAAAGATGCTACAAAGAATAACCTCATACTTACATCACTTGCACATGTAAAAGTCTATCTTTAAGAGGAATTCTCAGAAATGAAGTTATTGAGCCAAAATGTATACATATTTCTAACTTTAATGCATATTGCAAAATGGTGCTCCTTAGGGTCTGACCTGGTTTATGCTCCCACCAAAAATGTGCGAGACTCTGCAATAGAGAGGGTCTGGGTTTCACAGAGGAGTGGAGCAAGAACTGTGAGATGAAAATAACACTCCCAGACAAGTGTCAATGGAGAGGATGGATGAGCTGAGCTTAGATGCTGAGCTGCTGCAGAAATGGAGAAAGATGAATGGAGAGGAGGCCTGAGACCATACAGGTGGAAGGTGAAGCCATCTTACCTTGTGGAGCAAAGTGGGAAGCATCAGAGCAGATATGTTAGCACAGGGTTTTCCAGTCCAAATCACCTGTTGAGTGGGGACCCTTTTTAGATTCTGTCTGGATCCAGGAATGCCAGGGTGAGGGAGTGGAGGAGTGGCTGGGAGGGAGAGGCTGAGCTGCTGCTGCCGGAGTGAGAAGGTGGAAGAAGGAAGGGTGTCCAGCACCAGGACAACAGGAAGCATCTGGGAAGACCAGTCTGCATCCCTGGGGCCTCGCACATTACTTGGGGCATTGGAGGTTCTCGGAAAATGTCTGAAACACAAACCCAGCAAAGGAGACACGACACCATGAAATTCCTCCCCCACAAACCTGAGAACTCCACCTGTTTGTCCCAGTACCAGATATGACTGGAAGAGTATGTGGGTTGGAGTGGGACCGACTCAACCGTGGTCTTAAGCACGGCCTCAGTCAAATCAGATCCACTCTCTCATCTTATCCCGGTTTTTGCCTTTTAAAAATTCATCTCCAATTCATCACTCAGTCAACAAATATTTATTGTGTGTCTGCTGTGTGCCAGGACCTGCTCTGTTCCTGCAGCCAAAACAGTTCAAGGATCACAGTCCCTGTTCTGGTGGGTCTGAAACACGTGCTCCCATGAAAGCATGATTACTGATGTGCCAAGTGCCATGAAGGAAAGGAGGGCTGGGCTCAGTGAGAGGGTGGGCCAGGGAGGCCTCACAAGGAGGTGACATTTAAGCTGAGATCTGCAGGACGCTAGGCCTTAACGGGTCAAGAAAATGGGAACAGCAACCCAAAGAAAACCGTGTGGGCAGATCTCTGGGGGTGGAGAAGTTTGGGTATTGGAGGAGGTGGAAGAAGGCCAGTGTGGTGGGAGCTCAGGGTCAGAGTGATCAAGGAGAGGTAGAGAAGGTAAGTAGGGACCAGAGGATGCAGTGCTGGGCAGCCACACCAAAGGTTGATTGTCTTATTCCAAGTGCCATGGGAAGGTATTAGTTAAAGGATTTAAGCAAGGGAAGGATGTGATCAAATTTATGTTTCAAACAGATTGTTCAGCTGGGGAAAATGGGCCACACGGGACGTGAGTGACACTTGGAGACCTGGCGCATGTGGCTGTGGACCTGACCCCACCCCTTCTAGACTCCTGACATCTTCTATGGTGTGAGTGATAAATGATAAATTGGGGGATGATGTCACAAGCGTTTCCAAAGCCATCTTGTTCTGGGCACCCCAAAGTCACTCCCTCTCAGCAGGGGCGCCCAGCTGCAGCCCTCAGGCCAGTGTCTCCAGAGGGCAGTCTGGGATCCAGCTGTCGGTAGAGGCAGGAGCTATGGGAATTGTCCCACTGAGCGTGGGTGTCGAGGAGTGAAGGACTGTGATAGGTTTACTAGCAAGTGAGGAACTGGGATCCAGCTAAGCCGAGTTACAGTGAACCAGATCACTTTGCAGCAGGACTTCTCAGAGCTTTGCTTGGAAATGAGCCTTGTGAACCTTGAAGAAGGACCTAGAATGCAGCGTGCTCCATGCTTATTTGAAATTCTATTTTCCATTGAACATTTTCCTACCAAACTCAGTCTGAGAAACGCTGCTCTAAATAGTTCTTGTTTGCTAATGGGCATGCTCAGTTCCTTCCTCACATCTCGCAATGTGCAGGAACTGGAAAACCAGCCTCTTTAATCACTGATGGGGTAACGGCTCAGTTCAGTGTCTTGCATCCTGACTGCTGAGAGGGTCTCCGGTGTTAGTCTGCATCAACCCGTTAACCAGAGACCAGCCTGGTAGATTTTGGGGTGTTAGCTTCTGTCACTTCTCTGGCACATGTCTTCCAGAAAATTCTGCTTGCCTGGCCTACTTAGGAATGTCACCATCAGTGGCCATGTCCCAAGATCTCTTTCCTTTTCTCATTATCTCTTATCGGCTTTGTGAGTAATAACAATTTGCCTCCCTCAACCAAGAACTCAAGGGCTCTATTCTATGAGGAGGCAACGGGCCTGGCATTTCTGGTCCCCACGTCTTAATATCATGCTCACAGTCAGACCTGCTGTTGCCCTTATGTCTTCCTGGCTGTATTATGAAGTGTGTGCCGCCACTGTCTCCGTGTTTGGTGCTGTCCAAGTAGTCATTTCTGCCCCCAGGTCCTGGTGTTCTGACTCTGGTGATGTGAAGGAGAAACATCAACAAAGAGAAGCAACTTCAACAAACATGTTTCAGAAGATTGTGCTTTTATGCTATGCTACTGGAATGAGAGGGAACAGGGCCAAGATTCCACCTCCACGATCCCACAGGAAGAACAATCAGGAGAATTATGCACATCTAGGAGAGGGGAGAACTGAGGCCAGATCTTCCAGTAAAGTGGCCGGGTAGACTCAGGCTTAGGCCACAGGAGCCAGACCGATCTGGTTGTTGGCTCTGTCGAAGACGGTAAAGTACTGGCGGATGAAGACGTCACCCAGGATCCAGAGCTCTCCACTGCTGGTGTCCAGGTCCATGCCTTCAAAGCCGCTGATGCAGCTGTCATCCTCCTGCAGAAAAGGAGGATAAAACCAGAGATAGGAAACAGACTAAGTGGTGACAGGTGCTTGGGGATCAGCATCAAGGACCATAGTCCACTACAAGGCACGTGCAAGGAGGAGCTTCCTGCCTCGTGTGTGGGGACTTGGCTCTTCTTAGCCTGGGGTCCACGTGTATGAACTGTTCACTACACTTGGTCCCAGGGATGACCAGACATATTCCAGTATCTCTGGCAGATGCACAAACCCTGAAGCCAGGATTGGAGCTAGAGGGTTTAGGGGAACTCAGTTGTTGGGAGGAATTTGGGAGCCCTGGTGATACAGCCTTTTCTGATTATTCTAATCCCTTCCAGAGGTGAGCTATCAGTTCTTTCCATTCACTCGATCACTGGTCCACAACCTCGGCTGCATATTAGAAGCTCTTAGGAAGCTTTGCACCCCACCCCACCAGCCAGGCCTCACCCCCTACTAATTTATCCACATCCCTCAGGCTGTGGCTGGGCATCAGTCCTTCTTGTTGACTAACATGGACCCACTGGGCAAAACGAATATTCCACCTGCGTTATCACAGATGGAAGAAGTTGGCCTGTGGCTCATTTGGAAAAGATGTGTCACTTGGTAGAGATAGTGGGGGTGTCATAAGCCATGACCCCATGGAAGTTACGATCGCCATTTGCCCAACCCTTTGTAGCGTTGATGTGGTCAATATCACTTGACTACCCTAACCACATTCTGAGTGTGGGGAAAGCCGTAGATCAGATGAGGAAACTGTGGCTGAGAGAGGTTGCAAGTGACTCAGAATCAATGGGCTAGTAATTGAGATCCAGAGTGTGGACTCAGGGGTCCAACTAGAAATCCTCTTTCCATGCCATCACTGTTTGCCTGCCTTTTCCCCTTTGAATGCTGTTTCCAAATTCTCATTCACGCATTGATTTTGAACGTATTCTTTTTCTGCGATGGCTGTCCAGAGCAGATGTCAGCTTCAGCTCGTAGAACTGCACTTTCTCCACTGCCAAGGGGGAGTATGTGGCCACATTCTATGGAGGTGCGTGTAGGTGGGAGACACGGAGCCCCCTTACCTCTAGGATGTAGGCACTGGGACTCAGAGGGAACTCAACGCCGTTGATGGTGAAGACGATGTCAGGCAGGCTGTAGATGGATGAGCAGCTGATCACCGCCTGGAAAGAGCAAGGGTTGGAAGGGATTGCCTTCCTTCTGCATGGCGGTACCACCGCCTTGGTCTACAATGGGGCAGTGAAGTCCTGCCTACCTCGCCAGAGGAGTCCTCACTGGCTCCGATGTAGCTCTGGATGTTGTCAATGCCAGAGGTTGGGCCAGCCAGCAGAGAGGTGCCGGTGTCAACAATGGCCTGGCAGCCCCCGCTGCAAGCGATGGACTCTCCATTCATGGTGATGCTGAAAGCGAGATGCGAGTAAGGGTCTTTCAGCTGAGCCCCCCGGGAGTCATTTCTCCAGGGAGGAACCAAGTCACCCCAGAGGGTCCTTCCCGCCCAACCATTGGCCAATACATGAAATGTCAGCTTCTCTCCTTCACGCCCTCATTCATTCATGCATTCATTTACTCAACAAATCTTTACTGATGCCTACTCTGTGCTAGGCCTGGGAGATGAAATGCCAAACGAGGCAGCCTCACAGTTTTTGGCTGCAGGGAGCTCACAGTCTAGCTAGAAAGATAAGTTAGACCAAGGAAGAGCCGCATGAGCGGGGCACAGGACAGGGGAACAGAAACACAAGCCAGGGTGAGGAGCAACCTAGGAGGGCTTCTCAGAGAATCAGACAGCCCAAGGTGGCCAAGGAGGTGAAGAGCTGGAGGAGGACGTCCCAGGCAGAGGGGAAGGCATGCAAGGAAGGATGAGACAAGAGGAGCAGGGACAGGAGTGACAGGAACTCAGGAAGTTTTTGCACGGCTGGGGCAGACGTGAGTGGACCCAGTGTCCCAGTTTGCCCAGGACTCTCCTAGCTTTAGAACTGAAAGTCTTGAGTCCCAGGAAACTACTGACACCTGGGCAAACCTGGAGTAACCCTAGCAGGTCAGTCAGGGGGAGAACAGTGGGGGAACGAGGCCGCACGCATGAGGGGCGGGCCCATAAGTGGAATGGGGATGGAATGGGTTCAAACGACTTCTCAGGCATTTTGCCCTGTCCCTAGACTGAAAGTGACATTTTTCCTAGAATGGGAGGAGCACGTGCCAGGTCACAGGTCCCCTAAATGCCAAGATGTGTGGACTGGTGGGTCCTCCAGCTCTCCCCAGGGACGCTGATGTCCTGTCTCTGTGAGCAGAAGGAAAGTGGCTGCTCATCCTTGCAGAGCATCTGGGGTCCCAGGCAGCTCTGCTTCTCAAGTCAGATGATTTTCTTGGATTTCTCTGCCTTGGACAACTTCCACCCTCTACTCCTGGTGCACATTTTCCTATCCTGGCTGTTCCAGGGAGATTCTGAAAGCTCAGTTAACTATTAGTCCATAGAGAAATGAGATCTGAGGTCTATCAGGCTAGTGCCCATCCGCGGCGATGTGATCTCACCTGTCCACGGTGATCTGCCAGTAAGCCTCTTCAGAAACAGGCACCCAGTTCAGGCTTCCAGAATAGTAAGAGGAATCGATGCCACCGAACATCACCACGCTGCCACTCTCGTCATCGCTGTTGAAAGTGGGAGAAAAGACAGGAATTCATTCTTTCATCTGAACATCTGCTGTGTGCATCCTAAGAGTTACCCTTGATTGGGCTCTTGCCTGTGGCAGGAGCCATGCTGAGTGTGACAGACAGGGTTCCTTTAATCCTCACACCAAGGCACATATAGTGGTGACATTTATTATTCTGTCCCCTTTACAGGGAGGAAGCTCAGGCTCAGAGAAATGGGATGACTTGCTCAAGGTCCCCCAGTCAGGGGGTGCCAGAACCAAGATTAGAACCCAGGACTTTCTGGTGCCAGAGCGTGTGGTTTCTACCACATCCTCACTCTCGTTGCCCTGGGGACCTCAAGAGAGATGAACGCGTGACAGTGTTTGGTCTTAAGGACTTGATAGTATAGAAGCCTGGTTCTCAGCCAGGGGCGCTTTTGCCCCCAGGGGACATTTGCCAATATCTGGGGACATTTTTGATTTTCATGATTAGGTTGGGGTAAGAAGTGCCACTGCTGTCTAGTACGTAGAGTCCAGGCAGGCTGCTAAAGATCCCACAATGCACAGGACAGCCCCGAACAACAAGGAATCATATGTCCAAAATGTCCACAGCGCTGAGACTGAGACACCCTGATCTCGTTGGGGAGATCAGATGGCCCCCAAGAAGTATCTAAGTTCCCGTAAAGGCGGAGGATGTCTAGGAGCCGACGTGACTGTTAAGGGGCCAACAGGATAATAGGGCCCTCCTGTTGTAAATTACTCCTGTTGTAAGTTTCCTACTTGTTACCACAATATTCATTATCTGAATCTCTGCAGCTTCAGGTTTTATAGGGAAGCAAATATTTGTGATAATAAGAAATTAATCATCAAAGACAGGTCACAGATATGACAGTCCCCGCTCACCTCACCCCACATCAACTTTCCTGTAAACATCTGACGGTAAGTACAACGTGACACAACGAGTTTACAGTAGAAGACTGAACAGCTAAAGAAACATATCAACAACGACAATGGCTTCAAAAGAGAAGGATGAGAGCATCAGAGGAAAGCTGAGAGTCTCGGGAAACTGATGACACCCTCAGATATTCCTGTGTAACCTCGACTCAACCAAAACCAAACTGGTTTATTCTTTATTCATTCTTAGGATTAACTCATTGTCACAACTGGAACCTAGATCTTGTTAACAAATGACCTAAACTTGCTTTAGTCACTTGGATGTTCCATTGTTTAAGACATAAGTCCCCATCAAATATTCTTTTCATTGCTTTGGAATTTTGGCCCCTCTCTTTAGTGTACTCATTTTAAATCGTGGTCTTTTTGGGCCAACGATGAGGGGACTGGGGCGGGAGGGAAAATGGCTGACATTTGACTTGTGTAAGTCAGGATAACAAAGACTCAGCTGGTAAATGAGATGAATGAAGACGGTTCATCAGAGAGAGATTTGGCCCCATTCTCTCCAAAGGTACAGTTCTCAAGCCTTAGGATTTGACCCTTCAAATCCCATGCTGGCTGAGACCCTCTTTTCCCACCCAGTGCCCTCTTCTGGGCCAGGTGACCGTGGCCTCACCGCTGGACTTACGAGCTCAGGTAGACAGAGAAGAGGTCTTGGGAAACCAGACCCTGGTCCCATATGTTGTCAAAGACGGGAGTGGCCCCGGAGGCGGAGATGCTGGGGTAGGCAAGACCCAGGATGCCGTCAAAGGGAGCGTAGTACAGGAAGGAGCTGGGCTCCGACTCGCTCAGGCCAAAGATCTGGTTGGTGTCCTCGATGCCTCCAACCTGAGTGGGGGGAACCAAGATGTTCACAACCAGCTTGTGTTGACTGAGCACTGCAGGGTGCCAGCCCTGGGCACAAAGCATCCCTCGTTCATCTCATGTAGGATTTGGCTTCCTGGGGATCAGGCTGGTAGGAGGGGAGAGGGATGGTCTCTGGGAATGTTTGTTATTCTGCTGGAAGTAACCTTTGCAGCTGATCTCCCGATGGACACAGTCTGCAACTTGGTGTGAGAATTTGCTGCAGAACAGATGGGGTCTGTGAGTTGCTGTGTGTTCCAGATGTTCGGATGCAAATCACACCCCAGGCAGATCAGAGCCCTAGACCCCTGCCGCACCATGGAAGGGGAGGTGCTTTTGAAGCTTCCGTGATTAGAGGGGCTGCTGAAGGTGGGGGGAGGAGAAAGAGGAGGAGGTGCTAAAGGAGAATGGAGCCTTTTCCTATCTTCTCTCCCACAATCCATAGCACTCAGCTTGGATGGGCTGAGGGTGGCTTATGGCTCCAGGCATCCCCCCCCTTACCCACTACTGTCCCACCTAGAAATGTCTGTGACGTCTCTGCCACTTCTGCATCCCCCTCCTCAAATCAGGTGACTGTAGCGATACTGAAGCCCGTATTGCTTGAATGAGCTGATTATGGGGGAGCACTGTGGCCTCCACGGTCCCCTGAAGCTGGTCCTTGGACTGGGCAGGATGAGTCATTGGGGCAGCTGGTGCTCACCCTGACAGTATCGTATCCGAGGACGCCTGTCATGCTGCCGGTGCCGTAGGTGATGGAGACCGACTCACTGGTGGCCTCGTAGGTAGAGGAATCCTCAGGGTTGAAGCGGTTGTGGTCGGCTGGGAGGGGAAGAAGTGACATCATCAACCTCAAAACCCAAGCAAGAATCGTGGCCAGTGATGTCTTTCTGGGGGGGCTGCCTTGGTTTGGGGTGGGGCTTTGGAGGACAAAGGTGCCCTTTCCCCAGATGTTGGAGCCCAAACATCTCCAGGTTCCATTCCTGCCTGGTTGGACTAAGTGGGACCATCTGCCTGGTGGAAGGTCCCCAGCCAACTCCGCGGTCCTCCCAAGGACCCCAGGCAAACACTGAGCAGAGCAGGTCCACGGCTGCCCATGGCAGGAGCCCCTTCACAGTGCACTGTGAACAGCCCATGACACAGCTAAAATGTCACGGTCACAGTTTTACAATGCTTCGGTTCAAGTTATGAAGGGGAGGATTCCAAGAGCTCCTCCTCTGAATCAAAAGTCAGGTTAACATGCTGGAAGAGGAAGGAACTTGAAACACTGTCTGTGAATCCCAATGACAAACTCTGTTTTGTTAGTGAACAGACGGGTTTTTTTTTTTTTAAGTGAGTTCATGATTCAGCTGTCATGCTTTTGAGTCACATTTTCCTAACCTCCCTCTCGCTTTGGTCCCCCCTTACTTCCCTGAGCTGTGCTTGTTCAGGTGAGCTGCTCTCTGCCATTGGACTGAATCCCTTTGGGGGCAGGGACCATGTGTGATTCACCCTCTGTCCCCAGGGCACCTGAGTCCTTGCTGGGCATATAGGTGCTCGGGAAATGCCTGATAGAGAATTCCAGAGGGACTCCAACAGGCTGGAAATCGCAATTATTTGAAGCCCCTGAGCGTTCAGGGCTCCCAGGTCAGTGTGTGCTGGGGTCCCGGGCAGGGCCAGGCACTCACAGCAGGCGAGACTGGAGCAGTAGGTCGAGGGCACCCACAGGTTGGAGGAGCCGGTGTCAAAGATGACGGTGAACTCCTGAGCGGGAGTTCCGATGCTGATGGTGCCGAAGTACTCCTCCTGTGGGGCGGGGACAGCACAGGTCACTCCCCATCCTGGGACCCCTGCCAGGGAGCAGGGCCTCCTGGGGCTTCTCCTCAGCTCCCCACCCTCACTGCTCTCCTTGCCTTTCTCTCCCTGTCCAATGCAGCCATCCTTCAAGGCCCCGCCTGACCTCCCCTCCTCCTTGATGTCTTCCCTGATTCCATCCCTGTTTCCCTCTGACTGTCTCTTCAAAGCACCATCAACACCTAATAAGAATCTGCTGTCCCCTCTTCAGCTCTCCTCCTGAATGTCTTAGTCATCCCATCCTAGAGGACACACCATCTCAGAGGACAGTAGGTAACCTTATAGCACCCAGCAGAGTAAACGCTCAAAGGTGCATTCAGTAAATGGTTGGTCAGGAGATAAAGAAGTCCTCTAAAGCTGGAAACCCCTGGAGATATCTTGTTCCTAAATCGAGTTGTGTACAGCGTGCTTTGAGGAAGGGCGTGGTCAGGATTTTTATTCTTAGCGGCAGCCCTGTTTCCCTTGCTGGAAGTTCTAGCCACACTGGTCTGGCTCTTCTTTGTTGATGACAAGCTCATTCCCATCCCAGGGACTTGCCCTTGCTATTCCTGTGCTAAGAAAATGTTTCTTCTGGATCTTTCCTTGGTCTGCTCCTTCTGCTCAATCATTCAGAGCTCTAGTCACACATCACCTCCACCAAGAGGCCATCCCTGACAACTTCATCTAAGTTTGCCCTTCCCCCATTCTTCTTCTTCCCATTACTCTAATTAATTAGCTTTTCTTTTCATCAAATGTCATTATGTGACGTTATCTTGCATACTATTTATTTGTCACCTATTTGCCTTCTCCTCTGGAATAAAACTCCAGCAACTTTGTTTCTTCATCACTGTTTTCTCAGCTCCATGCACAGAGCCTCTGCCACATAGTAGATGCTTCATAAATATTTGTTAACTGAATAAATGGGCTGACTTTACCAAGCTCTTACCAAGACCCAGGCGCTGTGCTAACCCTCCAAAGAAACATTATCGTGTTAACTACTTGCAACAACCCTCTAGTGGTACATATTCATGGCTGTTTCACTGATGAAGAAACTGAGGCTCGATCAGAGAATTTAAATGACTTGTCCAATGTCACTTGGCTCAGAACCATTTAGCTCAGATTTGCACCGGGTCTGGCAGATTTCACAGGCTAAGGTCATAACCACGGGCAACATTCCTTCCTATCGTTGGCCCTGTGCCTCACACAGGAGAGACGCAATATCTACAGAAGGGCAGGCCATTGCCATTGCTCTCTAAATAGAACAATGAGAGATCATCCTGAAACTCCACACTGATCATGGCAACCCTTCTGGTTAAGAAGATTCAGTGGCCATGAGGACACATGCCCTCATCAGCGACTCTGATCTGGCTCTAGCCACCAACCCCACAGTCCTCACTCTGCGCCTCCCTCCCTCTCTGCTCTCCATGAACACTAGCTCCTTTCCTCAAATGCACTCTGCTCTCTGCTGTCCCAGGGTCTGGCACAAGCCATCCCGCTCTTGGGGACAATCTCTTGCCCTCTCTGACCTCCACTTCTCCGTCATTGACCAAGGGAGGTGTCCTTGCCTGCTACCTGCAGCCTCTCACATTGTCACCTATACTGCATAGCCTTTGGTCTGTTTGTACTTTTCACTGATGGTTAGGCTCAATGATGATTGTCTCTCCCTACTAGACTGTGAGCCGCATGAGGGCAGGGGCTGTGCCTGGTTTTCTATCCTGCTGCTTCCCCCAGGTCCAGTACAATCCTGGGCACATAAGGAGGTGCTCTGCATACATAAACACCAAATGAATGAATGAATGAATGAACAAAAGAATGAGAGCAACATCTCTGATGTGACTTTTCCTGTGCCTCTGAGATCCAAGGAGCAGACACCTGGGTCACTGCCTCAGGGCTTAGAGCACTGCTCCACCTTCCAAGACCCCTGGGAACCCCTCTTTCCTCCAGGCCAAGTCCTCAATGCCAGGCCCCACCACCCTGCATGGCCCTGCACTCACATCCATGTAGTTCTCCAGGCCCTCTGTGGCTGCCAAAGTGGCTGCCTCCTTGGGGAAGTACTTGCTGGCTGGGTTGCGGGGATGCTGCTTGAGGAAGTCTGCCAGCAGGCCATTCTCGCGCAGGTTCTGCCTCAAGGACTTCTTTTTGACAAGCGGAACCCTGTGGCAGAGCGTTTGCAAACAGGATGGTTGGAGGAGGAAGTGTAATTGGGGAAGGAGTCTGCTCATGGGGTGCTGTGGAAGGCAGGGAAGGTCAAAGAAGCTGATTCCAGAGAGGAAGAAGGAAGGAAGTCAAGAGAGGAGATGCTCCCATTTTTTCTCCACAAATGAAGAGAGGTTCAGTGGCTCCCCAAAGTCGCCTGGCCCAGTGATGGAGCTGGCTACCAAACGCAGGCTGGACTTGAGGGCCAAGTCTGTTAAGCACGTCTGCGGGGCTGTTTCCCCAGAAGGACAGAGAGAAACAAGAAAAGAGACTCAACACAGTGGAAGAGAGTGAGCAGTTGTATGAAGGAAGAAAGGAAGAAGAAAACTTGGGGAGGAGAGGAAGACAGGGTGACAGGCAGTGAAGGGAAGCAGCCCCTTGGAAGCTGTTCTTCGTGCCACGTGTCCCCCAGACTCACTTGTAGATAAGGCACTCAGAGAGCGCCACCAAGCTGAGCAGCAGCAGCCACTTCATGATTCTTCCTGGGTCCCAAGTCTCCAGAGAAGGGAAGAAGGGTGGAAGGCGTACAGCAGAGGCAAGAGCTGCTCCTTATATATAGCACAAGTCCTCGGGAACCTGCCTTATCAGCCTCCAAACGTCATCCATTATCCTAGCCCCAAACACAAAGCTTCCTGATACGATTGTCCTTGCCCCTGTGCCATGTTCTGAGAAGTTTCCATTTGGGCAGTTTTCCATTGTAACCACATCCCACGATTAGGATGCACCTGCATAGAGCGAGCCATGGAGTGGTGGCTTGTTTCTCAAACAACGAAAAGGGCCTGCATGGAAACTTGACAAGCAGAATATCTTGACAAAATTGTTCTAATGTGCACTTAACATTGAACAGATGTCAAAGGAGTTCAATGTACCCCGATTTCTCCCACTGGGACAGATGGCTGGGATTCTTGGAGAACCAACCCCACTTAGCGATGGGCCATGTTCCTGAAGCTGCTAACACGGACCACATTTGTAGGTCAGTGGTTAGGGATCAGGACACATTTCTCCACAGAAATATCATTTTGTGGGTTGTTGGTTGTCTAACTAGCCTACGGGCCTTATTATGCTCTTGCATAATATATTGTGCTCATGGCAATGGAGCCGAGACTCAGGATAGTGATGTGTGCAGTACAGAGGAAGAGGAGGGAGTGAAGCAAGTGGAAGAATGATGCCTTCCTTTCTTGGAGGAAGCACACTTGAAAGAGGCCAGATTTGTCTTTGGAATCTGTGCCCCTCACTTTTGCACCCCTTCTCTTCCTACTGCTCCTCTCCCACACTTTTAGGTGCCTGGAAGCCTCCACCTTTGAGGTCCCAGCTGGGTCTGACTCTCCCAGGAGCCCCATGCTTAAAACATGACTGAATCAGCTGCGATGGAGCGAAGCAATCTTGGAAAATTCACACGAGTGGGTGAATGACTTAGAAAGCTTGTCTTCTTAAAATAAAATGCTTACCAAGACGCTTACCAAGCCAATGGATTCTCTGGGGGATTTATTCAGTGGATGCAGTGAAGTGGAAGCTGATTGAGAATTGTGGAGGAGAGGGATAGGTGGGAGGGAGGTCACCAGGAGGTAGCCAGCTGTATCTGAAGATCTTGTTCTGATGTTGGATTCCCTGGGCCATCCCAGGTTTTTCCAGCATCAGGAGACACAGATTCTATAAAAGCTCCAAATTTCCCTGAGTGCTCTCGATGAGCATAGCTGGCGGGCAGTGGCCACATCGTTTGTGTGTTTCTCTTCCTTGGCAATTATGGGAAACAGGTTAGATATATTGACTTCTAACTCTGAGCTCATTCTGGTAAGTACTATTATTATCCCCATTTTACACATGAGGAAACTGAGGCACAGCGCTGTTATGCCATTTGCCTGAGGTGACACAGGTAAGAAGTGACTGAGCAGGGGCTCGAGTCCAGGTCTCTGTTACTCCCCGTGCCTTCTCCCTGACCCCACTGCCTGGGGTTTACTGGGGGCCGTGGAGAATCTTATGAAGAGCTCTGGCTCCCGAGTTTGGGCTTGAATCCAAGCCCTGTCTCCACATAGCTGTAAGACCTGGGACTGCTGATCCAGCCTCTCTGAGACTCAGTTGCCTATCTGTGAAATGGGAATAATAGTACCACCATTTCACAGGATGCTTGAGTAGTAAATATGAAGTGTTAACCAGCCACACACACAGAGGGGCTAAAATGAAAACAACTGTCAACACCAAGTGCTGACAAGGATGCTGAGCATGTGGGACTTCCCTACAGTGCAGGTGGGTGTGGAGATGGCACAGCCACTTTGGAAAACAGCTGAGCAGTTTCTTATAAACATGCACTTGCACTCAGCCATCCTGCTCCTGAGTATTTACTGAAAAGAAATGAAAAACAAGTGTCCCCACAGAGACCTGCACGCAAATGTTTATAACAACTTTTTTCATAATTGCCCCAAACTCGAAATAACTCAACTGTCCTTCAGCTTGTCTCTGGATGAGCAAGTGGTGGTGCAGCCACACGGGGGACGAGCCATCAGCAGTAGAGACAGAGGAGCTGCCGGGTGAATCTCATGAATGTTGTGCTGTGTGAAGGAGGCCAAACTCAAAAGGCAATATTTGTAAGATTCTATTTGTATGGCATCGGGAAAACGCAAAATAATGAGAATGGAAAACAGGTCAGAGGCTGGGGGTAAAGGCTGACTGCAAAGGGGAACAAGGGAATTTTTGGGGTGTCGGAAAAATTCAGTCTCTAGATTGTACACTTGAAAAGGCAAATTTCACTCTGTGACAAGAGACCTGATGCCCCCGACTTCACAGCAGGTGACGGGCTCAGCCATTGACGGCCACACAGTGGGGTGAAGGGAATGGATACCAGGCTCTGCCTGTGGAGGCTCCTTGGAGGGGACACATGGGTTCATTTCAAATAAAATGTGATACCATCAAAGGATATGAAGAAGAAGAGAACACCCACTCATCATCTCTGCTTCCATTTTGGTCCTTGGTATCCAAGAGTAAAATCTGTCCATGGTCTGCTTTTCTCCGTCACATTGAGTGGTGGGATGGTGAAGTTGGCAGGTGAAGTGAACTTCTGAGGAGCCAAGTGAGGACGGTGAACATTTGTCGGACCACTTGGGTGCTGGGCCCTCCAGACAGGATGTTTGATGTCATCCTGAGGGTGAGGGTGTGGTGGCCAGAGTCCATCTAGGAGGGGTAGGTATTGTCCACGCTCCCCTATGCATCCTGGAGCTGGCTTGCAGGGCTTGGAGCCCAAGGATGGGCATTGATTTGGGGGCACAGCTTCTCTGTGGGATCCACGTGGGAACTTTGAACAGAGGAGAAGAATATTTGGGAAGCAGAAGGAAGACCCCTCAGGCAGGAACCTGCAGGACCCATTTGCACATTAATTCTACACGTTTTCATTATGCTCCTGCTACCTACTGGGTAACGGGCATGTTCTATTTTCCAGGAGCAAGTCCATGAGCAAGATGGAAAGAGGCCACCTCTTCAAGGAGTTTCTGGTCGGTTCAAGAGGGCAGAGAGGGGAGGGCTCTTTCCCTCCCATTCAGAGGGGGCTTTGAACCTCACTAATGGGAAGTTCTAGGATTGGTGAAGATAGTTTTCTTCCCAGATTGGAGATTTTAACACACTGCGGGAGTCTGACGTGCTTGGTGACACAATTCCAGAGTTCTGTCAGACTCTATTGTGACCCCCAATTATCCTCGTCTACTGATATTAATGTCCCTCATAATCTCCTCCCCTTGAGCGTGTGCAGAATCTGTGATTTGCTTCTAACCAAAAGGATACAGCAAAGCAGAGGGGATGTCACTTTCGTGATTACATTACATGAGATTGTCAGTTCTGTCTTGACAGCAGACTCTTTGTATGGACTCTCTCTCTTGCTGGCACAAATGAAGCAAGTGAACCCATGGAGAGGCCCTCATGGCAAGAAAGGGGGGCATCAGCCAAGAGCCAGTGAGGAGCTGGGGCTCCCAGTCTGAAAATCTGCTAAGAACTGAATCCTGTCAACAACCATGTGAGCTTGGAAGCAGACCCTCCTCTAGTTGAGCCTCAGATGAGACTATGTCCCTGGCTGATACCTGCATTGCAGTCTTGTGAGAGGTCCTGAAACAGAGGACCCAGCCAAACTAGATTCTGGACCCACAAAAACTCTAAAATAACACAGGTGAGTTGTTTTATGTTGCTAAATGTATGTTATTATGTTACCAGCTGTTGAAACCTAATACAGAGCTAGAAACCTCTAGAAAACTCTACAAAAATCCACCTAGCTGCCTTCTGCTCTTCTCATTTGGGATCCATTTCATGCCCTGCAAGGTGGCTTTCTGCTCAGGCCATGTGAGTGATCTGAGAAGGAGGGTGTTGACATTGCTCTGCTTCTCTGCAAACATCCCTCCACACAACAAGGATTGCATTTCCCTGGCTCTTCATGATTTTCTGAGTGCTTTGAGATAGATGATCTCTTAAAAAGCATTATTCCTGCATTGTCCCCCTTGACACAGTTCAGAAGAGTTAGGTGATCAGCTCAGGTTCACATCATTACGTAGTGACACAGGAGGGACTGGAAGCTGGGGCCAGGAGGCTCTGGTTGGGAGGCTCTTGTCCTGGGCCAGGCTCTGTTCTCACACACGTCCACCTAGTTTCCGTCCGTTGGTTGGAGTGTGAGGTGGACATTTTGTGATGGCCATAGCCTCCATCCAGGCGGACTCAGAGAAGCCATTCTATCCTCTCCCTAGAGGATCTCTTGGGAGGGAAAGTGGAGTCCTGAATCCAGGGCCACGTGTTCTCCATGAGGTCTGATCCTCAGCCAGGGCCAACCTGTGGCTGCCAGCAGGGAAGCCACATAATCTCGTTATGCTGGACTGGCCTGGCAGAAGCATCATTTACTTTGCCATTAACCCCGTGTGGCACCAGGCTTTAAGGGGCACTGGAAACTGCATTGCTGATGCAGGGCACCCACTGCCAAGAGCACAGGTGTTCAGATGTTCCATGAACATATCAAATCAAAGCAATGGAATGAAGCCTAAACAACCCAGTCGTGGCAAGACCGAGATGGAACACTTCAGCACGATAAGTGTTCTTGAGCTGGTCTAAGAGACCTTGGGATAGCCTCATGGTCCTGGAGTTTCACCACCGCCTTCTTCCCTTTACACTTCTTCCCAGAAACATAGAACTCATAAAGGGCTAGATGTGAGAAACTGAGGATAGGGAGGGATGTGGCTTGCTCGTGGTCACACAGCCAGCACATGCATAGCCTACATCCATGCCTGGGCTTGCTGACCCTCCGGAGTGCTACTTATGCCACACCGTGATGTGCTGTCAGACAAGAGTGTTTGCTGCTCCTTTTCCTTCTTCATTACCTCCTTCCTTAATCTCTTCCTCTGCTTTCTTCCATTTTTAAAAATTAGAATTTAGGAACTGAAGCAACTTTGCAGAAGAGTAATGGTTAGTATGTATTGAGAACTTGTATGTGTCAGGGAACATCATATATTTTCTTTCTTCCTTTCTTGAGGCGTAATTGACATACAACATTCTTTTAGTTTCAGGTGTATTATGTAATGATTCTGTATTTGTATATATTGCAAAATGATCACCACTGAAAGTCTAGTTACCATTTGTCACCATGCATAGTTACAACTCTAATTTTCTTTTTCTTAAATTATTTTATTGAGGTCATAAAGGTTTATAACATTGTGAACCATCAGGTGTACATTATTATTTATCAGTTTCTGTGTAGACGGCATTGTTTCCACTACCAGTAGTCTAATTTTTATCTGTCACCAGATATATGTGGCCCTATACCCCTTTCACCCACCCCCCAACCTCCTTCCTCTCTGGCAACCACTAACCTGTTCTCTTTGTCCGTGTGTTTCTTTATCTTCCACATATGAGGGAAATCATGTGGTCTTTGTCTTCTCTGTCTGGCTCATTTTGCTTAACATCATACCCTCTAGGTCCGTCCATGTTGTTGCAAATGGGAAGACTTTATCTTTTTTATGACTGAGTAGTATTCCATTGCGTATATATATACCACACCTTCTTTATCCATTCATCAGTGGCTGGGCACTTGTGTTGCTTTCATGTCTTGACAATTGCGAATAATGCTGCAATGAACATAGGGGTGCATAAGTCTCTTTGAACTGTGGACTTCATGTTCTTTGGATAAATAGCCTGGAGGGGAATAGCTGAATCAGATGCCGTTTCTATTTTTAATTATTTGAGACACTTCCACACTGTTTTTCATAGTCGCTGCACCAGTTTGCATTCCCACTAGCAGTCTAAAAGGATTCCCTTTTGTCCACATCCTCTTCAAAATTTTTTATTTTTTGCCTTGATCACTATAATCATTCTTAGAGGTTTAAGGTGGTATCTCATTGTAGTTTGATTTGTATTTCCCTAATGATTAGTGATGTTGAACATCTTTTCATGTGTCTGTTGCCATTTGTATGTTTCTTTGGAAAAATGTTCATATCCTCTGCTCATTTTTTGATGGGTTGTGTATTTTTTTGTTGAGTTCTGTGAGTTCTTTTAGAGATTAATCCCTTGTCAGATATATGATTTGCAAATATTTTCTCCCAGTTGGTGGGCTGTCTTTTCCTTTTGTTCCTGGTTTCCTTTGCCTTGCAGAAGATTTTCAGTCTGATGAAGTTCCATTTGTTTATTTTTTCTTCTGTTTCCCATGCCAGGGGAGACAGGGTATTCGAAAAGATGCTGCTAAGACCAATGCCACAGAGTGTACTGCCTATATTTTCTCCTAGGGATTTTATGGTTTCAGGTCTTCCCTTCAAATCTTTAATACATTTTGAGCTAATTTTTGTGTATGGGGTAAGATAATGGTCAACTTGCATTCTTTTGCATGTGGCTGTCCACTTTTCACGGCATCATTTATTGAAGAGCTTTTCCTTTCTCCATTGTATGTTCTTGGCTCTTTTGTCAAAGATTTGCTGTCCATGGATGTGTGGTTCTATTTCTGCGTTTTATTCTCTTTCACCAATCTGTGTGTCTGTCTGTGTAACAGTGCCATGCTCTTTTGATAACTATAGCTTTGTAGTATATTTTGAAGTCAGGGATTGTGAAGCCTCCAGCTTTGTTCTTTTTTCTCAGGCTTGCTTTAGTTATTTGGGGTCTTTTGTTGTTTCATATAAATTTCAGAATTCTTTGTTCTATTTCCTTGAAGAATGGCATTGTGATTCTGAGTGAGATTGCATTGAATCTGTAGATTGCTTTAGGTCATATGGATATTTTAACTATGTTTATACTTTCAATCCATGAACATGGAACATCTTTCCATTTGTTTATGTCATCATTGGTTTCTTCCAAAAAAGTCTTATAGTTTTCAGTGTATGGGTCTATCACCTCATTGGTTAAGTTTACTCCTAGCTATTTTATTCTTTTTTGAGATGGTAAGTGGGATTGCATTATTGAGATCTCTTTCTGCTATTATTAGAATATAGGAATGCAAGTGATTTTGGTGACTTGACTTTGTACCCTGCAACTTTGCTGTAGTTCTTGACTATTTCTAATAATTTTCTACTGGATTCTTTACTGTTTTCTATGTGTAGGGTCACGTCATCTGCAAATAACAAGAGTTTCACTTCTTGGCTTCCAATGTAGATATTTCATGTGGATATCTTTTTCTCGCTTTTGTTCAGGCAAACACCTCCAGTAGTATGTTGAACAAGACTGGCAAAAGTGGGCACCCTTGTCTTGTTCCTGTTCTCAGAGAGATGTTTTACAGTTTCTCCCCACTGAGTATGATGTGGGCTGAGGGTTTGTCATATATGGCCTTTGTTATGTTGAGGTACTTTCCTTCCATATCCATTTTCTTGAGTGTTTTTATCATAAATGGATGTTGGATCTTGTCAAATGCTTCCTCTTCATCTATTGAGATGATTGTATGATTTTTATTCCTCATTTTGTTAATGTGGGCTATCACATGGGCTGATTTGCGGATGTTCAACCATCTCTGCGTCCCTGGTATAAATCCCACTTGATCATGGTCTATGATCCTTTTTATATATTGCTGTATTTGCTTTTCCAATATTTTGTTGATCTGTGTTTATCAACGATGTTAGACTGCGTTTTTCCTTTTTGTGTTGTCCTTGACTGGTTTTGGGATCACGGTGACATTGACCTCCTAGAATGAGGTAAGAAGTATTCCATATTCCTCAATTTTTTGGAACAGTTTGATAAGGATAGGTATTAAATCTTCCTTGCTTGTTTGGTACAATTCTCCAGAGAAGCCATCTGGTCCTCGACTTTTGTTTTTGGGGAGGTTTTTGATTACTGTTTCAATCTCTTTACTTGTGATTGTTCTATTCAGATTCTCTATTTCTTCTAGACTCAATTTGGGGAGGTTCTGTGAGTCTAAGAATTTATCCATTTCTTCTAGGTTATCCTATTTGTTGGCACGTAGTCTTTCATAATATTTTCTTATACTCTTTTGTATTTCTGTGGTATCCATTGTAATTTCTCCTTTCATTTCTTATTATATTTGTTTGAGCCTTCTTTCTTTTTTTCATAGTGAATCAGGCTAAGGCTTTGTCAATATTCTTTGTCTTCTCTAAGAACCAGCTCTTAGTTTCATTGATCCTTTCTACTGTTATTTTTGGTGTCTATTTCATTTATTCCTGCTCTAATTTTTATTATTTCCCTCCTTCTGCTGACTTTGGGCTTTGTTTGTTCTTCTTTTTCCCGTTCTGTTAGGGGTTGTTTAAGATCACTTATTAGAGATTGTTCTTGTTTGTTGAGGTGGGCCTGTATTGCTTTGAATTTCCCTCTTAGAACCACTTTTGCTGCATCCCATATGAGTTAGTATGATATAGTTTCACTTTCATTTGCCTTAGATATTTTTTGATTTGCCATTTGATTTCTTTATTGATCCAATGGTTGTTCAGTAGCATACTGTTTAGTCTCCACATCCTTGTCGATTTCCCAGCTACTTTCTCATACTCGATTTCTAGTTCCATAGCATTATGGTCAGAAAAGATGCTTGATGTTATTCCAATCTTCATAAATTTATCGAGGCTTGCATTGTTTCCCAACATACGGTCTGTCTTTGAGAGTGTTCCATGTGCACTTGAGAAGAATGTTTATTCTGCTGTTTTGGGGTGGAATGTTCTTAGTATATCTATTAAGTCCAGAGGGTCTAGTTTTTCATTTAATTCGACTATTTCCTTATTGACTTTCTGTCTGGATGGTATGTCCACTGATGTAAGGGGAGTGTTGATGTGCTCTACTATTATTGTGCTGCTATTAATTTCTCCCTTTAGGTCTTTTAATAGTTGCTCTGTGTACTTTGGTGTTCCTGTGTTAGGTGCATATATATTCATAAGTGTTATGTCCATTTGGTGGAAAATGCCTTTTATCATTACCTACTGCCCCTATTTGTCTCTCATTGTCTTTTTTATCTCAAAGTCTGCTTTGTCTGGTAGAAGTATGACAACATCTGCTTTCTATGTTTACCATTAGCTTGGAGCATCATCATCCATCCCTTCACTCTGAGCCTGTGTTTATCTTTAGAGCTGAGATGTGTTTCTTGGAGGCAGCATATCATTGGATCTTGCTTTTTAATCCATCTAGCCAGTGTATGTCTTCTGATTGGAGAATTCAATCCATTTGCATTTAGAGAGATTATTGATATATGAGGGCTTAATGCTGCCATTCTAAATAATGTTTTCCAGTTGTTCTATATTCCCTTGTTTCTCTTCCTGTGGATTCCTGACTGCCATTTCAGTATCATTATTTTCTCTTATGATTGTTTCAGTTTTCTCTTTATTATTTGTTTCTCTGTTCTGATTTTTTGTTTAGTGTTTACCATGAGGTTTGTGTAAAAGATCTCTTGAGATAGTCCATTTTCTGATAGCCATTTATAGCCATTAGCCTAAGCAGGTTCCATCCCTTTTCTCTGCCCATCTAAGTTATTTTCATCACAAATTATTCTGCTTTGTATTGTGAGTTTGTGATTAAAGTGAAGTGTTTATAATTATTTTTGATGCTTTCCTTCCCTTTATCTTTAATTTTATCATTGTTTACTAACCTGTTCTGATAGAGAGGTGTAATTTTCTGATTTTGTCTGTATATCTCCTTCCTCAAGGCTTCTTAAGGTTTTTGCTTTTTGTTTTGGTTTTGAGATAATTCTTGAACATTTCTTGTCAAGGATGTGTCTTGTGATGATGAGCGCTCTCAGCTTTGTTTATTTGGGAAAGTTTTTATTCGTCCATTGTATCTGAAGGGTAGTTTTGCTGGATAGGTTATTCTTGGCTGAAAGTTTTTGTCTTTCATTGTTTTGAATATGTCATTCTACTCTCTGCTAGCCTGTAAAGTTTCTGCTGAGAAGTGCGCTGAAAGCCTGATAGGGTACTTTGCAGATTATTTTCTTCTGCCTTACTGCTCTTACTATTTTTTCTTTGTTATCCACTTTGCCATTTTTACCAATATATGCCTTGGAGAAGTCTTTTTGCTTTGATGTAATTAGGAGTTCTATTGACTTCCTGTGCTTGTAATTCCATTTCCTTCCCCAGATTTGGTAAGTTCTCAGCTTTTATTTCTTTAAACCAGCTCTATACTCTTTTCTCCCTCACTTCTCCCTCTGGAATACCTATAATCCTTATGTTGCATTTCCTAATTGAGTCAGATATTTCTTGATGAATATCTTTTTTTCTTTTTAGTCTTAATTCTCTTTCCTCCTACATCTGAAGCATTTCTATATTCCTATCCTCTAGATTTCTAATTCTATCCTCCATAATACCAGCGCTGTTATTTAAGGACTCCAGATTTTTCTTAGTCTCATCCATTGTGTTTTTCATCTCCAACCTTTCTGATTGGTTTATCTTTATAGTTTCAATCTCTTTTGTGAAAAATTCCTGCTGTTCATTAATTTTATTCCTGATTTCATTGAACTGTCTTTATGAGTTCTTTTGTAACCCCTTGAGTTTTTTTTTCTGTGTGGTAGATTGGCTCTGAGCTAACATCTGTTGCCAGTCTCCCTTTTTTTGCTTGAGGAAGATTGTCACTGAGTTAACATCCATGCCAATCTTTCTCTATTTTATGTGGGACCCCACCACAGCATGACTTGATGAGTGATGCTAGGTCTGCATACAGGCTCCAAATCTGAAGACTCTGGGCTGCTGGAGTGGAGCCTGCAAACTTAACCACTACACCAAGGGGCCAGACCCATGTCCAGTTTTTTTGTGACAGCTATTTTGAATTCTCCTTTATTTAGATAGTAGATTTCTGTGCTTTAAAGATAGATTTATGGGTGTTTGTCTTTTCCTTCTGGGCTGGAGTGTTGACATATAGCTTCATACTACTTGATGGAGGTCATTTGTCCCAATGCATAGTGAAAGTGTTGGGTCGCAGGTTCCAACTACCACCACTGGAGGGGAGCAGGAGCTGTGTATTCTGAGCCCAGCGTGACCCTGTCAGCTGTGTCTGTCTGAGCCTGGGGCACTCTCTGGCCCCATAGCAGCTCTGTGAACTTTCCCACTGAATAGGAAAGCAGTCACACAGGGGCTCAGGGCTGCCGTCATCTGTTCCCAAAGTTATGCCCAGTTGGACAACCCCCTTGGGGCCACAGCTGTGAGCACTCTAGCCAGGAGAGCAGTTGCATGCGTGTACTGGTCTTCCTGGGTTCCAGAGAGTGCTCATCTGTCTCCACCACCTCCCCAGGGATGCTCCATCCACCGTCAGATGTATAGCTGCACAAGTCTCTAAGGCATCCTGATGTACTGTGTGATCCACTGATCGAAGAATTTCCATTTAGTTGTAGTTCAAAGGGGGAGGGAGAAAAGGAACAGCTCACTCCACCATATTGTTGATGTCACCCCTCTGAGATTTCTTTTTTTTTAAAGATTTTATTTTTTTCCATTTTCTCCCCAAAGCCTCCCAGTACATAATTGTATATTCTTCATTGTGGGTCCTTCTAGTTGTGGCATGTGGGGCGCTGCCTCAGCATGGTTTGATGAGCAGTGCCATGTCTGCGCCCAGGATTCGAACCAACAAAACACTGGGCTGCCTGCAGCGGAGCGTGCAAACCCAACCACTCGGCCACAGGGCCAGCCCCTCTGAGATTTCTTTTTGAAAAGAAACAACTGAGATAAGATGAGAGAGTGGATCTGATTTGACTGAGGCCATGCTTAAGACAACAGATGGGTTGAGTTACACCCCCACTGTCATTCTGTCCCAGTCATACCTGGTCCTGGGACAAACAGGTGGACTTCTCAGGTTTCTGGGGAGGGGTTTCATGGTGTCCTGGCTCCTTTGCTGGGTTTGTGTTTCTGACATTTCCTGAGCAACTCCCATGCCCCAGGCAGTGTGTGAGGCCCTGGGGATGCACACAGGTCTTCCTGGACCCTTCCTGTCCTCCTGACCTCGTCACATCCTTCCTTCTTCCCCCTTCTCATCCCCACAGCTGCAGCTCCACCTCTCCCTCCCAGCCCCCATTCTGCTCCCTCACCTTGGGATTCCTGGACCCAGACAGAATCTAAAAAGGCTCCCAATTCAACAGATCATTTGGACTTGAAAATCCTGTGCTAACATATCTGCTCTGAGGATTCCTGCATTGCTCCACAAAGTAAGATGGATTCATGTTCCTCCTCTACAATCTCAGGCCTCCTATCCATTCATTGTTCTCTGCTTCCTCAGGGCCTCAGGGTCTAAGGTCAGCTCATCCATCCCTTCCATTCACACTTGTTGAGAGTGTTATTTTCATCTCACAGTTCACTGCTCCACTCATCTATGGAATTCAGACCATCCCTGAATGTGGATTCACACATGTTACTGGCAAGAGTGGAAACTGGAACAATCCCTGAGGAGCACCATTTGGCAATATCTTTCAAAATTAGAAACATGTATAGTTTTTGGCCCAATAACTTCACTTCTGGGAATTTATTTTAAAGACACACTTGGACATGTGCAAGTGATATAAATATGGGGTTATTCTTTGTAACATCTTTTATAAGAGCAAGATGTGAAACAACTGAATAGTGTCCATTGAAGGATGAATGGATAAGGAAAATGTGATATTTATACATATATATCTCTATATATGATATCATAAATATGATATTATATATATATACTCATATGTATCATCTATATGAGACACACTCACACACACACAAACACACAATGGAATATTACTCAGCCACATAAAAGAATGAAATCTTGCCATTTTTGATAACATGGATGGACCTTGAGGGCCTTATGCTAAGTTAAAATAAGTCAGACAGAGAAAGACAACTACTATATGTTCTCACTTACATGTGGAATATAAACAAAAAAACTCCACTGAGGTCATATATACAGATTACAGATGGGTGGTTGTCAGGGGCAGCAGGGTTGGGGGTGGGTAAAATGAGCGAAGAGAGTCAAAAGTACAAACCTCCAATGATAAAATAAAGAAGTCATAGGTATATTGGGATGTAGTGTACATCTTGGTGATTGCAAGTTAATAATACTCTATTGTACATTTGAAATTTGCTAAGAGAGTAGATCTTAAAAGTTCTCTTCACAAGAAATATGGATTTTGGAGTGACGTCAACATCATGCTACAGTGAGCTGTGCCCATAGTCTCTCCCGCCTAAGATACAACCAAAAGGACATCCATTAACCAACAGAGGACACCCACACAGCACAATAGGACGTCTGAGAGATCCATGCAGCCATATGACTGAAGGTGGGGGTATTGGATCCCCCAGGAGCAGTGGAAGGATGTGAGAGGATCTTCTCCCCATCCCCAGCAGCAGTGATCTATGTTGTGGGTCCACAGGCAGTGGCTGGTGTGTGACTCTTGGAGGAGGAAGGGATCGTGTGGGGCTCCACACAAAAGCTTTTGCTTTTGGGGTTGCATCACGGCCCACAGAGGTGCTCTATGATGTGGTGGCTTGGCCACAGCCCCTACAAAGCCCAGTAGCCCAATGGGGCCGCCAGTTAATGCAGAGTGGACTCATGTGTGTATGAGAGCATCCTTCCACCCCACTTCCACCTGGTGCACCAGCTTCACTGGTCAGCCCAGGCAGCAGATCTGCACAGAGTGCCTGCACCTGGACACATGACTTGCTGAGCAGTGGTGCCTGGTGAACAGATACAGACAGACTCTGTTGGCAGAACTTCCAGAGGATGGGCACAACTTCCAACTTTCATGGCACTTTCAGAAAACACAACTCCTGCCCACCCCAGTGGTGGCGGGTGGAATCTACAACTGGACATTACCACCATGTGTGGGCAAAGGTCCATCTCATCAAACACCATGAAGAAATACATTAACACTCCAGATCAGATGGAAAGTGAAAAGTCTCTAGAAATCAATCCTGAAGTCACAGAAATTTACAACCTAAATGACAGAGAATTCAAAATAGTTATGAAGAAAGAAACTCAATGAGTTACAAGACTACTCAGAAAGACAGTTCAATTAACTTAGAAATAAAATTAATGAGCAGAAGGATTCTTCCCAAGAGAGATCGAAAGTCTAAAAAAAAAAAAAGACCAGAAATGCTGGAAATGAAGAACACAATAAAAGAGATAAAAAAAAAAAAACCAATCTAAGAAGCTTAAAAAACAGAGCTGACATTATAGAGGACAGAATGAGTAATTTAGAGGCAGAAATATAGCTATGGTTCAAGTTGAGGAGGAGAGAGAACTGACTTTAAAAAAATGAAGACATTCTTCAAGAAATATCTGACTCAATTATGAGATGCAACATAAGGATTATAGGTCTATAAGAGAGAGAAGAGGGAGAAGGAACAGAGAGCTTGTTTCAAGAGATAATAGCTGAGAACTTCCCAAACCTGGGGAAGTCACTGGACTTACAAGTACATGAAGCCAATAGAACTCCTAATTACATCAATGCGAAAAGATCTGCTCGAAGGCGTATATCAGTAAAACTGGCAAAAGTCAATGACAAAGAAAAACTATTCAGGGCAGAAAGGTAGAAGAGAATCTACAAAGGAACTCTATCAGGCTTTCAGTGCATTTCACAGTAGAACCTTTACAGGTGAGGAAAGAGTGGAATGATATGTTCAAAATACTGAAAGATACGAACTTTCAGCCAAGAATACTCCATGCAGTGAAACTATCCTTTAGATATGATGGAGAAATAAAAACTTTCCCAAATAAACAAAAGCCAGTGGAGCTCGTCACCACAATACCCCACACAAGAAATGATCAAGAACGACCTCACACCTGAAACAAAAACGAAAAGGTTTACAAAGCCTTGAAGAAGGAGGTAGATAGACAGGCAAATATCAGAAAATTGCAGCTCTCTATCAGAACAGGTTGGCAAACAACGATAAAATTAAAGATAAAGGGAAGGAAAGCATCAAAAATAATTATAAACACTTCATTTTAATCACAAACTCACAATACAAAGCAGAATAATTTGTGATGAAAATGACAGATGGGCAGAGAAAAGGGATGGAACCTGTTTAGGCTAATGGATATAAGTGCTTATCAAAAAATGGACTATCTCAAGAGATCTTTTACACAAACCTCATGATAACCACTAAACAAAAACTCAGATCAGAAAAACAAATGATAAGTAAAGAGAAAACTGAGAAAACCATAACAGGATTCACAAAACTGAAACGGCAGTCAGGTATACTTGGGAGGACAAATAAGGGATATAGGACAACTGGGGAAAATAGTTAAAAAGGCAGCATTGAGCCCTCATATATCAATAATCTCTCTAAATGTAAATGGATTGAATTCTCCAATCAGAAGATATAGACTGGCTAGATGGATTAAAAAGCAAGACCCAATGATATGCTGCCTCCAAGAAACACATCTCAGCTCTAAAGATAAACACAGGCTCAGAGTGAAGGGATGGATGATGATACTCCAAGCTAACGGCACACATAGAAAGCAGATATTACCATACTTCTGTCAGACAAAGCAGACTTCAAGATATAAAAGACTATGAGAGACAAAGAGGGGCAGTAGATAATGATAAAAGGCATTTTCCACCAAATGGACATAACACTTATGAATATATATGCACCTAACACAGGAACACCAAAGTACACAGAGCAACATTAAAAGACCTAAAGGGAGAACTTAAGAGCAACACAATAACAATAGGGGACCTCAACACTCTCCTTACATCAATGGATAGATCATCCCAGAAAGTCAATAAGGAAATATTCGAATTAAGTAAAAAAAATAGACCCTATGGACTTAATAGATATACCAAGAACATTCAATTCACAAACAGCAGAATACACTTTCTTCTCAAGTGCATTTATACCAGGGATGGAGGGATGGTTGAACGTCCACAAATCAATCAATGTGATAGACCACATTAACAAAGTGAGGGGAAAAAATCATACAATCATCTCAATAGATGAAGAGAAAGCATTTGACAAGATCCAACATCCATTTATGAAAAAAGTCTCAAGAAAATGGGTATGAAAGGAAACTACATCAACATAATGAAGGCCATATATGACAAACCCTCAGCCCACATCATGCTCAATGGGGAGAAACTGTAAAACATCCCTCTGGGAACAGGAACAAGACAAAGGTGACCACTCTTGCCACTGTTGTTAAACATGGTACTGGAGATGTTTGCCTGAGCAATTAGGCAAGAAAAAGATATCCACATAAAATATCTAAATTGGAAATAGAGAAGTGAAACTCTTGCTATTTGCAGATGACGTGATCCCATATACAGAAAACAGTAAAGAATCCATTAGAAAATTATTAGAAATATTCAACAACTACAGCAAAGTTTCAGGGTAGAATGTCAAGTCACCAAAATCAGTGACGTTTCTATATTCTAATAATGAGCTAGCAGAAAGATCTCAAGAATACAATCTCACCTACTAGCTCAACAAAAAGAATAAAATAGCTAGGAGTAAACTTAACCAACAAGGGGATAGACCCATACACTGAAAACTATAAGACTTTTTTGGAAGAAACCAATGATGACATAAAGAAATGGAAAGATATTCCATGCTCATGGACTGGAAGTATAAACATAGTTAACATATCCACATTACCTAAAGCAATCTACAGATTCAGTGCAATCTCCATCAGAATCCCAATGCCGTTCTTCAAGGAAATAGAACAAAGAATTCTGAAATTTATATGAAACAACAAAAGACCCCAAATAACTAAAGCAAGCCTGAGAAAAAAGAACAAAGCTGGAGGCTTCACAATCCCTGACTTCAAAATATACTACAAAGCTATAGTAATCAAAAGAACGTGGCACTGGTACAAAAACAGACACACAGATTGATGGAACAGAATAAAGCCCAGAAATAAAACCACACTTGCATGGACAACTAATCTTCAACAAAGGAGCCAAGAACATACAGTGGAGAAAGGAAAAGCTCTTCAATAAATGGTGCTGGGAAAGGTGGACAGCCACATGCAAAAGAATGCAAGTTGACCATTATCTTACCCCATACACAAAAACTAACCCAAAATGTATTAAAGATTTGAAGATAAGACCTGAAACCATAAAATCCATAGGAGAAAATATAGGCAGTGCACTCTGTGACATTGATCTTAGCAGCATCTTTTTGAATACCATGTCTACCCTGGCATGGGAAACAAAGAAAAAAATGAAGAAATGGGACTACATCAGACTGAACATCTTCTGCAAGGCAAAGGAAATCAGGAAAAAAACAAAAAGACAGCCCAACAACTGGGAGAAAATATTTGCGAATCATATATCAGACCAAGGGTTAATCTCCAAAAGAACTCATAGAACTCAACAAGAAAAAAAACAGCCCCATCAAAAAATGAGGAAAGGATATGAAAATTTTTCCAAAGAAGACGTATAGATGGCAACAGACACATGAAAGGATGTTCAACATCACTAATCATTAGGGAAATACAAATCAAACTACAATGAGATACCACCTTAAACTTGTAAGAATGACTATAGTGATCAAGGCAACAAATACGATATTTTGAAGAGGGTGTGGACAAAAGGGAACCCTCTTACACTGCTGGTGGGAATGAAAACTGGTGCAGCGACTATGGAAAACAGTACGGAGAGGTCTCAAAAAATTAAAAATAGAAATAGCATCCGATTCAGCTATTACCCTCCAGGGTATTTAACCAAAGAACTTGAAATCCACAATTCAAAGAGACTTATGCACCCCTATGTTCATTGCAGCATTATTCACAATCGTGAAGACGTGGAAGCAACCCAAGTGCCCAGCCACAGATGAATGGATAAAGAAGGTGTGGTATATATACACAATGGAATACTACTCAGTCATAAAAAGACAAAATCTTCCCATTTGCAGCAACATGGACGGACCTAGAGGGTATGATGTTAAGCAAAATAAGCCAGACAGAGAAAGACAAAGACCACATGATTTCCCTCGTATGTGGGAGATAAACAAACACATGGACGAAGAGAACAGGTTAGTGGTTGCCAGAGGGGAAGGAGGTTGGGATGGGTGAAAGGGGTACAGGGGCACACATATCTGGTGACAGATGAAAATTAGACTATTGGTAGTGGAAACAATGCCATCTATACAGAAACTGATAAATAATAATGTACACCTGAAATTTCACAATGTTGTAAAGCGTTATGATCTCAATAAAATAATTAAGAAAAGAGAAAAATAGATTTTGTAACTATGTATGGTGACAGATGTTAAATGGACTTTCTGTGGTGATCATTTTGCAATATGTACAAATACAGAATCATTATGTAGTACACCTGAAACTAATACAATGTTATATGTCAATTATGCCTCAAGAAAGAAAGAATATGATGTTCCTTGACACATACGAGAACTCAATACATACCAATGATTACTCTTCTGCAAAGTCGATCAGTTCCTAAATTCTAATTTCTAAAAATGGAAGAAAGCAGAGGAAGAGATTAAGGAAGGAGGTAACGAAGAAGAAAAAGGAGCAGCAAACACTCTTGTCTGATGGCACATCACGGTGTGGCATAAGGAGAACTGAGGAGGGTCAGTAAGCCCAGGCATGGGTGTGGGCTCCCCATGTGCTAACTGAGTGTCCATGAGCAAGCCATGTTCCCTCTCTGAGCCTGGGATTCTCACATCCGCCCTTTACGAGCTCTATGTTTCTGAGGAGAGTAAAGTCGTAGAAGATGGTAGTGAAACTCCAGGACCATGAGGCCATCCCAAAGTCTATCAGACCAGCTCGAGAACACTTACTGTGCCGAAGTGTTCTATTTCAGTCTTGCCATGATTGGGTTGTTTAGGCCTCATTCCATTGATTTGATTTGATATGTTCATGGAACATTTCTGAACACCTGTGCTCTTGGCAGCAGGTGCCCTGCATTAGCGATGCAGCTCCCAGTGACCCTCAAAGCCTGGTGCCATGTGGGGCTAATGGCAAAGTAAACGATGTTTCTGCCCGGCCAGTCCAGCACGATGAGATTACCTGGCTTCTCTGCTGGCAGCCATGAGTTGGCCCTGGCTGAGGATCAGACCTCATGGAGAACACGTGGCCCTGGATTCAGGACTCTAGTTTCCCTCCCAAAAGGTCCTCTGGGGACAGGATACAATGGCTTCTCTGAGTGTCCGTTGATGTAGGCTGTAGCCATCACGAAATTTCCACCTCACACTCCAACCAATGGACAGAAACCAGGTGGACATGTGTGAGAATTGAGCCTGGCCCGGGACAAGAGCCTCCTAACCAGAGCCTCTAGTCCCTCCCATGTCACTACGTAATGATGTGAACCTGAGCTGATCACTTAACTCTTCTGAACTGTGTCAAGGGGGACAATGGAGGAATGATATGTCTTTAAGAGATCACGTATCTCAAAGCACTCAGAAAACATGAAGAGCCATGGAAATGCAATCCTTGTTTGTGGATGGAGGTTTGCAGAGAAGCAGAGCAATGATCTCAACGCTCTCCTTCTCAGATCACTCACATGGTCTGAGCAGAAGGCCGCCTTGCAGGGCACTGAAACGGGCCCCAAATGGAGAAGATGAGCAGGCAGCCAGGTGGATTTTTCAGAGATTTCTAGAGGTTTCTAGCCCTGTATTAGTTCTTAACTGCGGGTGACAAAACAACATAAATTTAGCTACTTAAAACAACTCACGTGCTATTTCAGAGTTTTTGTGGGTCCAGAATCTAGTTTGGCTGGGTCCTCTGTTTCAGGACCTCTCACAAGGCGGCAGTCAAGGCATCAGCCAGGGATGTGGTCCCCTCTGAGGCTCGACTGGAGGAGGGTCTGCTTCCGAGCTCACATAGTTATTGACAGGATTCATTCCTGGCAGATTGTTAGACTGGGAGCCTCAGTTCCTTGCTGCCTATTAGCTGGAGGCCACCCTCTGTTTCTTGCCATGTGGGCCTCTCTATGGGGTTGCTTGCTTCATCAGAAGCAGCAAGAGAGATAGTCCATACAGAGTCTGCTGCTAAGACAGAAGTGACAATCTCATGTAATGTAATGAGAAAAGTGACATCCCATCTGCCTTGCCATATCCTAATGGTGAGAAGCAATTCACTGGTCCTAGATTCATTCACGGAGAGGAGATTACAAGGGGTATGGATCAGGAGGAAAGGATAATTGGGGGCTATTGTAGAGTCTGCCATATGCCTAGAATGGGTGCCACCAAGCACATCAGCCTCCCCCAGTGTGTTAAAATCTCTAATGTGGCAAGACCTAGCTATCTTCACCAATCCAAGAGCTTCCCATTAGTGGGACCTAAAGATCCACCTGAGTGGGAAGGAAAGAGATCTCCCCTCTCTGCTCTCTCTTGAGCTGACCACATACTCCTTGAAGCCATGGCCGCTTTCCCTGTTGCTCATAGATGAGCTCCCAGCAACTATAACATGCCTACCACACATCAGGTAGCAGATGCATAATGAAAATGTGTTGGATACATGTTCAAATGGGTTTGGCAGGTTCCTGCCTGAGGAGTCTTCCTTCTGCTTCCCAAATACACTTCTCCTCTGTTCAACATTCCTGTGTGGATCCGACGGACAAGCTGTGCCACAAAACCAATGCCCACTGTTGGGCTCCAAGTCCTGCAAGCCAGCTCCAGGATGCAGAGGGGAGTGTGGACACTACCTACCCCTGCTAGATGGACTCTGGCCACCTCACCCTCACCCTCAGGATGACATCAAACAGCCTGTCTGGAGGGCCAGCTCACAAGTGATCTGAGAAATGTCTACAGTCCTCACTCGGCTCCTCAGAGCTTTGCTTCACTTGCCAACTTCACCATCCCACCACTCAATGTGACGGAGAAAAGCAGACCATGGACAGATTTTACTCCAGGATCCAAAGGACCAAAATGGAAGCAGAGATGATGAGTGAGTGTTCTCTTCTTCTTCACATCCTTTGATGGTATCACATTTCATTTGAAATGACACCAGTGTGTCCCCTCCAAGGAGCCTCCACAGGCAGAGCCTGGTATCCATTCCCTTCACCCCACTGTGTGGCCATCACTGGCTGAGCCCGCCACCTGCTGTGAAGTCAGGGGCATCAGGTCTCTTGTCACAGAGTAAAATTTGTCCTTTCAAGTTTACAGTCTAGAGATAGAACATTTCCACCACCCAAAATATTTCCCCTGTGCCTCTTGGCAGTCAGCCTCTTCTCCTGGCTCCTGCTCTGTTTTCTGTTCTCATTATTTTGCCTTTCTCAGATGCCACATAAACAGAATCTTACAAGCGTCGCCTTTTGAGCTTGGCCTCCTTCACTCAGCACAACCTCATGAGATTCACCCGGCAGCTCCTCCGTCTCTACTGCTGACGGCTCGTCCCCTGTGTGGCTGAACCACCACTTGCTCATCCAGGGACAAGCTGAAGGATATTCTAATCGTTTCGCGTTTTTGGCTTTTATGAAAAAGCTGTTATAAACATTGGAGTGCAGGTCTTTAGAGGGCACGTGTTTTTCATTTCTTTTCAGTAAATACTCAGGAGGGGTTGGCTGAGTCAAACGGTAAGTACATGTTTACTTTATCAGAAACTGCTTAGCTGTTTTCCAAAGTGACTCTGCCATCTTGCATTCCCATCTGCACTGTAGGAAAGTTCCGCCTGCTCAGCATCCTTGTCAGCACTTGCTGTTGACAGTTGTTTTTATTTTAGCTGCTCTGTGTGTGTGGCTGATTAACACTCTATGTTTAACCTTCGTGCAAACCTATGAAATTGGTGGTACTATTATCCGCATTTCACAGATGAGGAAACTGAGTCTCAGAAAGGCTGGATCAGCAGTCCCAGGTCTTACAGCTGTTCAGAGACAGGGCTGGGATTCAAGCTCAGACTTGGGAGCCAGAGCTCTTCATAAGATTCTCCATGGCCCCCAGTAAACCCCAGGGAGTGGAGTAAGGGAGAAGGCACAGGTAGTAACAGAGACCTGGACTCGAGCCCCCGCTCAGTCACTTCTTACCTGTGTCACCACAGGCAAATGTCATAACGACTCTGTGCCTCAGTTTCCTCATGCATAAAATGGGGATAATAATATTACTTACCAGAATGAGCTCAGAGTCAGAGGTCAATAAATCTACGCTGTGTCGTGTAACTGCCAAGGAAGAGAAACACAGAAACGATGTGGCACAACTCGCCCTGCCATGTTCACCCAGAGCACTCAGGGAAATTTGGAACTTTTATGGAATCTGTGTTTCCGTATGCTGGAAAAACCTGGGATGGCCCAGGGAATCTGCTATCAGAACAAGATCTGCGGATACAGCTGGCTACCTCCTGGTGAGGCTACCTCCCTCCCACATATCCCCCTCCTCCACAATTCTCAATCACCTTCCACTCCACTGCATCCACTGAGTAAATCCCCCAAAGTAGAGAATCCATGGGGTTGGTAAGCATGTTCTTTTAAAGAGACAACCTTTCTAGTCATTCACCCCCTAGTATGAATTTGCCCAGATTGCTTTCCTCTGAGGCAGCTGATTCAGTCAAGTTTTAAGCATGGGGCTCCTGGGAGAGTCAGACCCAGCTGGGATCTCAAAGGTGGAGGCTCCCAGCCACCTGAGAGCATGGGAGAGGAGCGGTAGGAAGAGAGAGGGTGCAAAGGTGAGGGGCACAGATTCCAAGGACAAACCTGGACATTTTCAAGTGTGCTTCCTCCAGGAAAGGAAGGCATCATTCTTCCACTTGCTTCACTCCCTCCTCTTCCTCTGTACTGCACACATCACTATCCTGAGTCTCGGCTCCATTGCCATGAGCACAATATATTATGCAAGAGCATAATAAGGCCCGTAGGCTAGTTAGACAACCAACAACCCACAAAATGATATTTCTGTGGAGAAATGTGTCCTGATCCCTAACCACTGACCTACAAATGTGGTCCGTGTTAGCAGCTTCAGGAACATGGCCCATCGCTAAGTGGGGTTGGTTCTCCAAGAATCCCAGCCATCTGTCCCAGTGGGAGAAATCGGGGTACATTGAACTCCTTTGACATCTGTTCAATGTTAAGTGCACATTAGAACAATTTTGTCAAGATATTCTGCTTGTCAAGTTTCCATGCAGGCCCTTTTCGTTGTTTGAGAAACAAGCCACCACTCCATGGCTCGCTCTATGCAGGTGCATCCTAATCGTGGGATGTGGTTACAATGGAAAACTGCCCAAATGGAAACTTCTCAGAACATGGCACAGGGGCAGGGACAATCGTATCAGGAAGCTTTGTGTTTGGGGTTAGGATAATGGGTGACGTTTGGAGGCTGATAAGGCAGGTTCCTGAGGACTTGCGCTGTATATAAGGAGCAGCTCCTGCCTCTGCTGTACGCCTTCCACCCTTCTTCCCTTCTCTGGAGACTTGGGACCCAGGAAGAACCATGAAGTGGCTGCTGCTGCTCAGCTTGGTGGCGCTCTCTGAGTGCCTTATCTACAAGTGAGTCTGGGGGACACGTGGCACGAAGAACAGCTTCCAAGGGGCTGCTTCCCTTCACTGCCTGTCACACTGTCTTCCTCTCCTCCCCAAGTTTTCTTCTTTTCTTCCTTCATACAACTCCTCACTCTCTTCCACTGTGTTGAGTCTCTTTTCTTGTTTCTCTCTGTCCTTCTGGGGAAACAGCCCCGCAGACGTGCTTAACAGACTTGGCCCTCAAGTCCAGCCTGGATTTGGTTCCCAGCTCCATCACTGGGCCAGGCGACTTTGGGGAACCATTGAACCTCTCTTCATTTGTGTAGAAAAAATGGGAGCATCTCCTCTCTTGACTTCCTTCCTTCTTCCTCTCTTGGACCAGCCTCCTTGACCTTCCCTGCCTTCCACAGCACCCCATGAGCAGACTCCTTCCCCAATTACACTTCCTCCTCCAAACCATCCCATTTGCAAACGCTCTGCCACAGGGTTCCGCTTGTCAAAAAGAAGTCCTTGAGGCAGAACCTGCGCGAGAATGGCCTGCTGGCAGACTTCCTCAAGCAGCATCCCCGCAACCCAGCCAGCAAGTACTTCCCCAAGGAGGCCGCCACCTTGGCAGCCACAGAGGGCCTGGAGAACTACATGGATGTGAGTGCAGGGCCATGCAGGGCGGTGGGGCCTGGCACTGAGGACTTGGCCTGGAGGAAAGAGGGGTTCCCAGGGGTCTTGGAAGGTGGAGCAGTGCTCTAAGCCCTGAGGCAGTGACCCAGGTGTCTGCTCCTTGGATCTCAGAGGCACAGGAAAAGTCACATCAGAGATGTTGCTCTCATTCTTTTGTTCATTCATTCATTCATTCATTCGGTGTTTATGTATGCAGAGCACCTCCTTATGTGCCCAGGATTGTACTGGACCTGGGGGAAGCAGCAGGATAGAAAACCAGGCACAGCCCCTGCCCTCATGCAGCTCACAGTCTAGTAGGGAGAGACAATCATCATTGAACCTAACCATCAGTGAAAAGTACAAACAGACCAAAGGCTATGCAGTATAGGTGACAATGTGAGAGGCTGCAGGTAGCAGGCAAGGACACCTCCCTTGGTCAATGAAGGAGAAGTGGAGGTCAGAGAGGGCAAGAGATTGTCCCCAAGAGCGGGATGGCTTGTGCCAGACCCTGGGACAGCAGAGAGCAGAGTGCATTTGAGGAAAGGAGCTAGTGTTCATGGAGAGCAGAGAGGGAGGGAGGCGCAGAGTGAGGACTGTGGGGTTGGTGGCTAGAGCCAGACCAGAGTCGCTGATGAGGGCATGTGTCCTCATGGCCACTGAATCTTCTTAACCAGGAGGGTTGCCATGATCAGTGTGGAGTTTCAGGACGATCTCTCATTGTTCTATTTAGAGAGCAATGGCAATGGCCTGCCCTTCTGTAGATATTGTGTCTCTCCTGCGTGAGGCACAGGGCCAACGATAGGAAGGAATGTTGCCCGTGGTTATGACCTTAGCCTGTGAAATCTGCCAGACCTGGTGCAAATCTGAGCTAAATGGTTCTGAGCCAAGCGACATTGGACAAGTCATTTAAATTCTCTGATCGAGCCTCAGTTTCTTCATCAGTGAAACAGCCATGAATATGTACCACTAGAGGGTTGTTGCAAGTAGTTAACACGATAATGTTTCTTTGGAGGGTTAGCACAGCGCCTGGGTCTTGGTAAGAGCTTGGTAAAGTCAGCCCATTTATTCAGTTAACAAATATTTATGAAGCATCTACTATGTGGCAGAGGCTCTGTGCATGGAGCTGAGAAAACAGTGATGAAGAAACAAAGTTGCTGGAGTTTTATTCCAGAGGAGAAGGCAAATAGGTGACAAATAAATAGTATGCAAGATAACGTCACATAATGACATTTGATGAAAAGAAAAACTAATTAATTAGAGTAATGGGAAGAAGAAGAATGGGGGAAGGGCAAACTTAGATGAAGTTGTCAGGGAGGGCCTCTTGGTGGAGGTGATGTGTGACTAGAGCTCTGAATGATTGAGCAGAAGGAGCAGACCAAGGAAAGATCCAGAAGAAACATTTTCTTAGCACAGGAATAGCAAGGGCAAGTCCCTGGGATGGGAATGAGCTTGTCATCAACAAAGAAGAGCCAGACCAGTGTGGCTAGAACTTCCAGCAAGGGAAACAGGGCTGCCGCTAAGAATAAAAATCCTGACCACGCCCTTCCTCAAAGCACGCTGTACACAACTCGATTTAGGAACAAGATATCTCCAGGGGTTTCCAGCTTTAGAGGACTTCTTTATCTCCTGACCAACCATTTACTGAATGCACCTTTGAGCATTTACTCTGCTGGGTGCTATAAGGTTACCTACTGTGCTCTGAGATGGTGTGTCCTCTAGGATGGGATGACTAAGACATTCAGGAGGAGAGCTGAAGAGGGGACAGCAGATTCTTATTAGGTGTTGATGGTGCTTTGAAGAGACAGTCAGAGGGAAACAGGGATGGAATCAGGGAAGACATCAAGGAGGAGGGGAGGTCAGGCGGGGCCTTGAAGGACGGCTGCATTGGACAGGGAGAGAAAGGCAAGGAGAGCAGTGAGGGTGGGGAGCTGAGGAGAAGCCCCAGGAGGCCCTGCTCCCTGGCAGGGGTCCCAGGATGGGGAGTGACCTGTGCTGTCCCCGCCCCACAGGAGGAGTACTTCGGCACCATCAGCATCGGAACTCCCGCTCAGGAGTTCACCGTCATCTTTGACACCGGCTCCTCCAACCTGTGGGTGCCCTCGGTCTACTGCTCCAGTCTCGCCTGCTGTGAGTGCCTGGCCCTGCCCGGGACCCCGGCACCCACGGACCTGGGAGCCCTGAACGCTCAGGGGCTTCAAATAATTGTGATTTCCAGCCTGTTGGAGTCCCTCTGGAATTCTCTAACAGGCATTTCCCGAGCACCTATATGCCCAGCAAGGACTCAGGTGCCCTGGGGACAGAGGGTGAATCACACATGGTCCCTGCCCCCAAAGGGATTCAGTCCAATGGCAGAGAGCAGCTCTCCTGAACAAGCACAGCTCAGGGGAGTAAGGGGGGACCAAAGCGAGAGGGAGGTTAGGAAAAAGTGACTCAAAAGCATGACAGCTGAATCATGAACTCACTTAAAAAAAAAAAACCCATCTGTTCACTAACAAAAGAGAGTTTGTCATTGGGATTCATGGACAGTGTTTCAAGTTCCTTCCTCTTCCAGCATGTTAACCTGACTTTTGATTCAGAGGAGGAGCTCTTGGAATCCTCCCCTTCATAACTTGAACCGAAGCATTGTAAAACTGTGACCGTGACATTTTAGCTGTGTCATGGGCTGTTCACAGTGCACTGTGAAGGGGCTCCTGCCATGGGCAGCCGTGGACCTGCTCTGCTCAGTGTTTGCCTGGGGTCCTTGGGAGGACCGCGGAGTTGGCTGGGGACCTTCCACCAGGCAGATGGTCCCACTTAGTCCAACCAGGCAGGAATGGAACCTGGAGATGTTTGGGCTCCAACATCTGGGGAAAGGGCACCTTTGTCCTCCAAAGCCCCACCCCAAACCAAGGCAGCCCCCCCAGAAAGACATCACTGGCCACGATTCTTGCTTGGGTTTTGAGGTTGATGATGTCACTTCTTCCCCTCCCAGCCGACCACAACCGCTTCAACCCTGAGGATTCCTCTACCTACGAGGCCACCAGTGAGTCGGTCTCCATCACCTACGGCACCGGCAGCATGACAGGCGTCCTCGGATACGATACTGTCAGGGTGAGCACCTGCTGCCCCAATGACTCATCCTGCCCAGTCCAAGGACCAGCTTCGGGAGACCGTGGAGGCCACAGTGCTCCCCCATAATCAGCTCATTCAAGCAATACGGGCTTCAGTATCGCTACAGTCACCTGATTTGAGGAGGGGGATGCAGAAGTGGCAGAGACGTCACAGACATTTCTAGGTGGGACAGTAGTGGGTAAGGGGGTGGGATGCCTGGAGCCATAAGCCAACCTCAGCCCATCCAAGCTGAGTGCTATGGATTGTGGGAGAGAAGATAGGAAAAGGCTCCATTCTCCTTTAGCACCTCCTCCTCTTTCTCCTCCCCCCACCTTCAGCAGCCCCTCTAATCACGGAAGCTTCAAAAGCACCTCCCCTTCCAGGGTGGGGCAGGGGGCAAGGGCTCTGATTTGCCTGGGGTCTGATTTGCATCCGAACATCTGGAACACACAGCAACTCACAGACCCCATCTGTTCTGCAGCAAATTCTCACACCAAGTTGCAGACTGTGTTCATCTGGAGATCAGCTGCAAAGGTCACTTCCAGCAGAATAACAAACATTCCCAGAGACGCTCCCCCTCCCCTCCTACCAGCCTGATGCCCCGGAAGCCAAATCCTACATGAGATGAACGAGGGATGCTTTGTGCCCAGGGCTGGCACCCTGCAGTGCTCAGTCAACACAAGCTGGTTGTGAACATCTTGGTTCCCCCACTCAGGTTGGAGGCATCGAGGACACCAACCAGATCTTTGGCCTGAGCGAGTCGGAGCCCAGCTCCTTCCTGTACTACGCTCCCTTTGACGGCATCCTGGGTCTTGCCTACCCCAGCATCTCCGCCTCCGGGGCCACTCCCGTCTTTGACAACATATGGGACCAGGGTCTGGTTTCCCAAGACCTCTTCTCTGTCTACCTGAGCTCGTAAGTCCAGCAGTGAGGCCACGGTCACCTGGCCCAGAAGAGGGCACTGGGTGGGAAAAGAGGGTCTCAGCCAGCATGGGATTTGAAGGGTCAAATCCTAAGGCTTGAGAACTGTACCTTTGGAGAGAATGGGGCCAAATCTCTCTCTGATGAACCGTCTTCATTCATCTCATTTACCAGCTGAGTCTTTGTTATCCTGACTTACACAAGTCAAATGTCAGCCATTTTCCCTCCCGCCCCAGTCCCCTCATCGTTGGCCCAAAAAGACCACGATTTAAAATGAGTACACTAAAGAGAGGGGCCAAAATTCCAAAGCAATGAAAAGAATATTTGATGGGGACTTATATCTTAAACAATGGAACATCCAAGTGACTAAAGCAAGTTTAGGTCATTTGTTAACAAGATCTAGGTTCCAGTTGTGACAATGAGTTAATCCTAAGAATGAATAAAGAATAAACCAGTTTGGTTTTGGTTGAGTCGAGGTTACACAGGAATATCTGAGGGTGTCATCAGTTTCCCGAGACTCTCAGCTTTCCTCTGATGCTCTCATCCTTCTCTTTTGAAGCCATTGTCGTTGTTGATATGTTTCTTTAGCTGTTCAGTCTTCTACTGTAAACTCGTTGTGTCACGTTGTACTTACCGTCAGATGTTTACAGGAAAGTTGATGTGGGGTGAGGTGAGCGGGGACTGTCATATCTGTGACCTGTCTTTGATGATTAATTTCTTATTATCACAAATATTTGCTTCCCTATAAAACCTGAAGCTGCAGAGATTCAGATAATGAATATTGTGGTAACAAGTAGGAAACTTACAACAGGAGTAATTTACAACAGGAGGGCCCTATTATCCTGTTGGCCCCTTAACAGTCACGTCGGCTCCTAGACATCCTCCGCCTTTACGGGAACTTAGATACTTCTTGGGGGCCATCTGATCTCCCCAACGAGATCAGGGTGTCTCAGTCTCAGCGCTGTGGACATTTTGGACATATGATTCCTTGTTGTTCGGGGCTGTCCTGTGCATTGTGGGATCTTTAGCAGCCTGCCTGGACTCTACGTACTAGACAGCAGTGGCACTTCTTACCCCAACCTAATCATGAAAATCAAAAATGTCCCCAGATATTGGCAAATGTCCCCTGGGGGCAAAAGCGCCCCTGGCTGAGAACCAGGCTTCTATACTATCAAGTCCTTAAGACCAAACACTGTCACGCGTTCATCTCTCTTGAGGTCCCCAGGGCAACGAGAGTGAGGATGTGGTGGAAACCACACGCTCTGGCACCAGAAAGTCCTGGGTTCTAATCTTGGTTCTGGCACCCCCTGACTGGGGGACCTTGAGCAAGTCATCCCATTTCTCTGAGCCTGAGCTTCCTCCCTGTAAAGGGGACAGAATAATAAATGTCACCACTATATGTGCCTTGGTGTGAGGATTAAAGGAACCCTGTCTGTCACACCCAGCATGGCTCCTGCCACAGGCAAGAGCCCAATCAAGGGTAACTCTTAGGATGCACACAGCAGATGTTCAGATGAAAGAATGAATTCCTGTCTTTTCTCCCACTTTCAACAGCGATGACGAGAGTGGCAGCGTGGTGATGTTCGGTGGCATCGATTCCTCTTACTATTCTGGAAGCCTGAACTGGGTGCCTGTTTCTGAAGAGGCTTACTGGCAGATCACCGTGGACAGGTGAGATCACATCGCCGCGGATGGGCACTAGCCTGATAGACCTCAGATCTCATTTCTCTATGGACTAATAGTTAACTGAGCTTTCAGAATCTCCCTGGAACAGCCAGGATAGGAAAATGTGCACCAGGAGTAGAGGGTGGAAGTTGTCCAAGGCAGAGAAATCCAAGAAAATCATCTGCCTTGAGAAGCAGAGCTGTCTGGGACCCCAGATGCTCTGCAAGGATGAGCAGCCACTTTCCTTCTGCTCACAGAGACAGGACATCAGCGTCCCTGGGGAGAGCTGGAGGACCCACCAGTCCACACATCTTGGCATTTAGGGGACCTGTGACCTGGCACGTGCTCCTCCCATTCTAGGAAAAATGTCACTTTCAGTCTAGGGACAGGGCAAAATGCCTGAGAAGTCGTTTGAACCCATTCCATCCCCATTCCACTTATGGGCCCGCCCCTCATGCGTGCGGCCTCGTTCCCCCACTGTTCCCCCCCTGACTGACCTGCTAGGGTTACTCCAGGTTTGCCCAGGTGTCAGTAGTTTCCTGGGACTCAAGACTTTCAGTTCTAAAACTAGGAGAGTCCTGGGCAAACTGGGACACTGGGTCCACTCACGTCTGCCCCAGCCGTGCAAAAACTTCCTGCGTTCCTGTCACTCCTGTCCCTGCTCCTCTTGTCTCATCCTTCCTTGCATGCCTTCCCCTCTGCCTGGGACGTCCTCCTCCAGCTCTTCACCTCCTTGGCCACCTTGGGCTGTCTGATTCTCTGAGAAGCCCTCCTAGGTTGCTCCTCACCCTGGCTTGTGTTTCTGTTCCCCTGTCCTGTGGCCCGCTCATGCGGCTCTTCCTTGGTCTAACTTATCTTTCTAGCTAGACTGTGAGCTCCCTGCAGCCAAAAACTGTGAGGCTGCCTCGTTTGGCATTTCATCTCCCAGGCCTAGCACAGAGTAGGCATCAGTAAAGATTTGTTGAGTAAATGAATGCATGAATGAATGAGGGTGTGAAGGAGAGAAGCTGACATTTCATGTATTGGCCAATGGTTGGGCGGGAAGGACCCTCTGGGGTGACTTGGTTCCTCCCTGGAGAAATGACTCCCGGGGGGCTCAGCTGAAAGACCCTTACTCGCATCTCGCTTTCAGCATCACCATGAATGGAGAGTCCATCGCTTGCAGCGGGGGCTGCCAGGCCATTGTTGACACCGGCACCTCTCTGCTGGCTGGCCCAACCTCTGGCATTGACAATATCCAGAGCTACATCGGAGCCAGTGAGGACTCCTCTGGCGAGGTAGGCAGGACTTCACTGCCCCATTGTAGACCAAGGCGGTGGTACCGCCATGCAGAAGGAAGGCAATCCCTTCCAACCCTTGCTCTTTCCAGGCGGTAATCAGCTGCTCATCCATCTACAGCCTGCCTGACATCGTCTTCACCATCAATGGCGTTGAGTTCCCTCTGAGTCCCAGTGCCTACATCCTAGAGGTAAGGGGGCTCCGTGTCTCCCACCTACACGCACCTCCATAGAATGTGGCCACATACTCCCCCTTGGCAGTGGAGAAAGTGCAGTTCTACGAGCTGAAGCTGACATCTGCGCTGGACAGCCATCGCAGAAAAAGAATACGTTCAAAATCAATGCGTGAATGAGAATTTGGAAACAGCATTCAAAGGGGAAAAGGCAGGCAAACACTGATGGCATGGAAAGAGGATTTCTAGTTGGACCCCTGTGTCCACACTCTGGATCTCAATTACTAGCCCATTGATTCTGAGTCACTTGCAACCTCTCTCAGCCACAGTTTCCTCATCTGATCTACGGCTTTCCCCACACTCAGAATGTGGTTAGGGTAGTCAAGTGATATTGACCACATCAACGCTACAAAGGGTTGGGCAAATGGCGATCGTAACTTCCATGGGGTCATGGCTTATGACACCCCCACTATCTCTACCAAGTGACACATCTTTTCCAAATGAGCCACAGGCCAACTTCTTCCATCTGTGATAATGCAGGTGGAATATTCGTTTTGCCCAGTGGGTCCATGTTAGTCAACAAGAAGGACTGATGCCCAGCCACAGCCTGAGGGATGTGGATAAATTAGTAGGGGGTGAGGCCTGGCTGGTGGGGTGGGGTGCAAAGCTTCCTAAGAGCTTCTAATGTGCAGCCGAGGTTGTGGACCAGTGATCGAGTGAATGAAAAGAACTGATAGCTCACCTCTGGAAGGGATTAGAATAATCAGAAAAGGCTGTATCACCAGGGCTCCCAAATTCCTCCCAACAACTGAGTTCCCCTAAACCCTCTAGCTCCAATCCTGGCTTCAGGGTTTGTGCATCTGCCAGAGATACTGGAATATGTCTAGTCATCCCTGGGACCAAGTGTAGTGAACAGTTCATACACGTGGACCCCAGGCTAAGAAGAGCCAAGTCCCCACACACGAGGCAGGAAGCTCCTCCTTGCACGTGCCTTGTAGTGGACTATGGTCCTTGATGCTGATCCCCAAGCACCTGTCACCACTTAGTCTGTTTCCTATCTCTGGTTTTATCCTCCTTTTCTGCAGGAGGATGACAGCTGCATCAGCGGCTTTGAAGGCATGGACCTGGACACCAGCAGCGGAGAGCTCTGGATCCTGGGTGACGTCTTCATCCGCCAGTACTTTACCGTCTTCGACAGAGCCAACAACCAGATCGGTCTGGCTCCTGTGGCCTAAGCCTGAGTCTACCCGGCCACTTTACTGGAAGATCTGGCCTCAGTTCTCCCCTCTCCTAGATGTGCATAATTCTCCTGATTGTTCTTCCTGTGCGATCGTGGAGGTGGAATCTTGGCCCTGTTCCCTCTCATTCCAGTAGCATAGCATAAAAGCACAATCTTCTGAAACATGTTTGTTGAAGTTGCTTCTCTTTGTTGATGTTTCTCCTTCACATCACCAGAGTCAGAACACCAGGACCTGGGGGCAGAAATGACCACTTGGACAGCACCAAACACAGAGGCAGTGGCGGCACACACTTCATAATACAGCCAGGAAGACATAAGGGCAACAGCAGGTCTGACTGTGAGCATGATATTAAGATGCGGGGACCAGAAATGCCAGGCCCGTTGCCTCCTCATAGAATAGAGCCCTTGAGTTCTTGGTTGAGGGAGGCAAATTGTTATTACTCACAAAGCCGATAAGAGATAATGAGAAAAGGAAAGAGATCTTGGGACATGGCCACTGATGGTGACATTCCTAAGTAGGCCAGGCAAGCAGAATTTTCTGGAAGACATGTGCCAGAGAAGTGACAGAACCTAACACCCCAAAATCTACCAGGCTGGTCTCTGGTTATCAGGTTGATGCAGACTAACACCGGAGACCCTCTCAGCAGTCAGGATGCAAGACACTGAACTGAGCCGTTACCCCATCAGTGATTAAAGAGGCTGGTTTTCCAGTTCCTGCACATTGTGAGATGTGAGGAAGGAACTGAGCATGCCCATTAGCAAACAAGAACTATTTAGAGCAGCGTTTCTCAGACTGAGTTTGGTAGCAAAATGGTCAATGGAAAATAGAATTTCAAATAAGCATGGAGCACGCTGCATTCTAGGTCCTTCTTCAAGGTTCACAAGGCTCATTTCCAAGGAAAGCTCTGAGAAGTCCTGCTGCAAAGTGATCTGGTTCACTGAAACTCGGCTTAGCTGGATCCCAGTTCCTCACTTGCTAGTAAACCTATCACAGTCCTTCACTCCTCGACACCCACGCTCAGTGGGACAATTCCCATAGCTCCTGCCTCTACCGACAGCTGGATCCCAGACTGCCCTCTGGAGACACTGGCCTGAGGGCTGCAGCTGGGTGCCCCTGCTGAGAGGGAGTGACTTTGGGGTGCCCAGAACAAGATGGCTTTGGAAACGCTTGTGACATCATCCCCCAATTTATCATTTATCACTCACACCATAGAAGATGTCAGGAGTCTAGAAGGGGTGGGGTCAGGTCCACAGCCGCATGCGCCAGGTCTCCAAGTGTCACTCACGTCCCGTTTGGCCCATTTTCCCCAGCTGAACAATCTGTTTGAAACATAAATTTGATCACATCCTTCCCTTGCTTAAATCCTTTAACTAATACCTTCCCATGGCACTTGGAATAAGACAATCAACCTTTGGTGTGGCTGCCCAGCACTGCATCCTCTGGTCCCTGCTTACCTTCTCTACCTCACCTTGATCACTCTGACCCTGAGCTCCCACCACACTGGCCTTCTTCCACCTCCTCCAATACCCAAACTTCTCCACCCCCAGAGATCTGCCCACACGGTTTTCTTTGGGTTGCTGTTCCCATTTTCTTGACCCGTTAAGGCCTAGCGTCCTGCAGATCTCAGCTTAAATGTCACCTCCTTGTGAGGCCTCCCTGGCCCACCCTCTCACTGAGCCCAGCCCTCCTTTCCTTCATGGCACTTGGCACATCAGTAATCATGCTTTCATGGGAGCACGTGTTTCAGACCCACCAGAACAGGGACTGTGATCCTTGAACTGTTTTGGCTGCAGGAACAGAGCAGGTCCTGGCACACAGCAGACACACAATAAATATTTGTTGACTGAGTGATGAATTGGAGATGAATTTTTAAAAGGCAAAAACCGGGATAAGATGAGAGAGTGGATCTGATTTGACTGAGGCCGTGCTTAAGACCACGGTTGAGTCGGTCCCACTCCAACCCACATACTCTTCCAGTCATATCTGGTACTGGGACAAACAGGTGGAGTTCTCAGGTTTGTGGGGGAGGAATTTCATGGTGTCGTGTCTCCTTTGCTGGGTTTGTGTTTCAGACATTTTCCGAGAACCTCCAATGCCCCAAGTAATGTGCGAGGCCCCAGGGATGCAGACTGGTCTTCCCAGATGCTTCCTGTTGTCCTGGTGCTGGACACCCTTCCTTCTTCCACCTTCTCACTCTGGCAGCAGCAGCTCAGCCTCTCCCTCCCAGCCACTCCTCCACTCCCTCACCCTGGCATTCCTGGATCCAGACAGAATCTAAAAAGGGTCCCCACTCAGCAGGTGATTTGGACTGGAAAACCCTGTGCTAACATATCTGCTCTGATGCTTCCCACTTTGCTCCACAAGGTAAGATGGCTTCACCTTCCACCTGTACGGTCTCAGGCCTCCTCTCCATTCATCTTTCTCCATTTCTGCAGCAGCTCAGCATCTAAGCTCAGCTCATCCATCCTCTCCATTGACACTTGTCCGGGAGTGTTATTTTCATCTCACAGTTCTTGCTCCACTCCTCTATGAAACCCAGACCCTCTCTATTGCAGAGTCTCGCACATTGTTGGTGGGAGTGTAAACCAGGTCAGACCCTAAGGAGCACCATTTTGCAATATCTATTAAAGTTAGAAATATGTATACATTTTGGCTCAATAACTTCATTTCTGAGAATTCCTCTTAAAGATAGACTTTTACATGTGCAAGTGATGTAAGTATGAGGTTATTCTTTGTAGCATCTTTCATGAGAGGAAGATCTGAAATGACCCAAATGTCCACCTACAAGGGATGGTACATGTCTGTGAGGAGCTGCTACACAGCTGTAAAAGGGAAAGAATGAGTATGCTTGCCAGGTGCTTGGAATAGAAATATCTTGAGAAGAGTTTGTTAGGTTGAAAAAAGCAAAACAAGAATGACACCAGCAGCATGGCACAGTGAGATGCTCCCCTTGTCTCTCCTTCTCAAACTGCGACTAAATGGACATTCATTGATCAGCAGAGGACACCCACATGGCACATCAGGATACCTGAGTGACCATGCAGCTATATGTCTGAAGGTGAGTGGACTACCCCAGGGGAGATGGTGGAGGTGGCTGAGCACTCCCCAGCCCCCTGGCAGCCCTGTGGATGTGTGCAACCGCTCTCCTGGCTGATGTCCCCCAGCACCGTTGCAGCCCTGAGGGTGGGAAGGCACCTGGGCATGACTGTGGGTACGGGTGGTGGCAGCCTTGAGCTCCCATATCATTGCCTTCTTGTCCAGTGGAGGATCCCACAGTGCCACCATGGTCCTAAAGGCGTGGCCCAGGATTGGACCTAATGGGGAGGCCCTGCCCACCAAGCACAATGGCTGGTGGAATCTAAGAAGAGCTGGTGGCTGATCTGAATGCCTGGACAAACATGTTCCTGACTGCCAACAATGCCCATTGCACCACTGCAGCCCTGAAGGGGGAGCAGGTCTCAGTGGACTGTGAGATCCAGCAGCATCAGTGATGAATCCCCATGTGATCTCTTTCTCGTCTGGTGGGAGAGCCCACAGTGGCACCACCATCCCGGGGAGTGGCTCAGGCTCAGAGAGACACAGCTGACAAGGATTATGGCAGACTCAAAATACACAACTCCTGCCCCTCCTCAGTTGCAGAAGGTGTAACTTTCGACCAGATACTATCATTATGCAAAGGCACAAACCCACCCCATCAAATAGTGTGAAGAATTATATTAACATGCAAGACCAGGAGGAAAAAGACAAAGACCCAGACACAGAAATTGCCAATCTAAATGACAGAGAATTCAAAATAACTATTATAAAAAACTCAACATGTTACAAGAGAAATCAGAAAGACAGTTCAAGAAAATCAGTAAAAAAATTAATGAACAGAGGCAATTCTCCCCCAAAGAGATTGAAACTATAATGATAAACCAATCAGAAATGTTGGAGATGGAAAACCCAGTGGATGAGATAAAGGAAAATCTGGAGTCCTTGAATAACAGAGGTGATATTATGGAGGAAAGAATTAGCAATTAGAGGATAAGAATGTCGAAATGATACAGATGGAGGAGGAGGCAGAACTAAGACTAAAAAGAAATGAAGAAATTCTCTGAGAAAAATCCAACAAATTAGGAAATACAGCAGCACGATTAGCGTATTCCCAGGGAGAAGTGAGGGAAAAAGAAGCAGAGGCTTCTTTAAAGAAATGATAACTGGGAACTTCCCAAACCTGGGGAAAGAGCTGGAATTACAAGCAAAAGAAGCTAATAGAATTCCCAATTAAATCAATGTAAAAAGACCTTCTCCAAGGCATACAGTAGTAAAACTGGTAAAAGTCAATGACAAAGAAAAAATATTAAGGACAGCATGCAGAAAATAACCTACAAAGAAACCTGTATCAGGCTTTCAGCAGATTTTTCAGCAGAAACCTTCCAGGTTAGGAGAGAATGGAATGATATATTCAAACTTGTGAAAGACAAAACTTTCCGGCAATGATACCCTATTCAAGGAAACTATCTTTCAGATATTAAGAAGAAATAAAAGCTTTCCAAGATAAACGAAACTTGAGGCAAATCATTGCCACAAGACCCACCCTGCAAGATAGCATCAAGAAGGCCCTCATACCTGAAGAAAAGAAAGGGTATACAAATCCTTGAGCAAGAAGATAAATATGCAGACAAAATGAGAAAACAGCAACTCTCTATCAGAACAGATTAGCAAACACTTAGTTATAACATTAAAGATAAGGGGAAGGAAAACATCAGGAATAAATATAATCACTTCATTTTAACCACAAACTCACACTACAAAATGGGATAAGTTGTGACAACAATAACTTAGATTAGGAAGAGGAAGGAGCTGGAAACTGCTTAGACTAACGGAATAAGATGCTATCAGAAAGAGGACTATCTCATCTATGAGATCCTTTATACAAACCTCATGGTAATCATTAAACCAAAAATCAGAACAGAAACACAAATGTGAAGGAAAGAGAAAACTGAGAAAACCATCATGGAGAGCCACAAAACTGAATTGGTAGTCCAAAATACGTGGAATAGAAACAGAGGAAATACAGAACAACTGGAGAAGAAGCGATAAAAAGGCAGCATCAAGCCCTCATATATCAACAATCACTCTAAAGTAAATAGATTGAGTTACCCAATCAGAAGACACAGAGTGGCGGGATGAATTAAAAGACAAGACCCGACAATATCCTGCCTCCAGGAAACACATATCAGCTCCAAAGGCAAACACAGGCTCAGAGTGAAGGGATGGAAGACGATACTCCGAGGTAATTGCAAGGAAAAGAAAGCAGGTGTTGCCATACTTCTATAAGACAAAGTAGACTTCAAGATAAAAAAGGCCATGAGAGACAAAGAAGGGCAGTATATAAGGATAAAAGGGACACTCCACCGAGAGGACATAACACTTATAAATACACATGCATCTACCCGAGGAACACAAAGAATATAAAGCATTAGTTGAACTAAAAGGAGATATTAACACCAACACAGCAAGAGTAGAAGACCTTAACACCCCACTTTCATCAATGGATAGATCAATCTGACAAAAAGTCAACAAGGAAATACAGGAATTAAATGAAAAACTAGACCAGACAGACTTAATAGATATGCATAGAACCCTCCATCCAAAATCAGCAGAAATCACATTCTTGTCAAGTGCACATGGAACATTATCAAAGATAGACCATATGTTGGGAAAGAAGGAAAGTTTCAATAAATTTAAGAAGATTGAAATTGTATCAAGCATCCCTTCCAGCAATAATGCTATGAAATTGCAAATCAAAAACAAGGAAAAAGCTGGGAAAGTGGCAAACATTTGGAGAATAAACAACCGGCTACTGACAACAAATGGATCATTGAAGCAATTAAAGGATGAATCTAAAAATATCTGTAGACAATTGAAAATGAAAATACACCACAGGAACTCATATGGGATGCATCAAAAGTGGTCCTAAGAGCGAAATTCAAAGCAATTCTGGCCCACCTCAACAAACAAGAAAAATCTCAGATAAGCGATCTTAAATAACACCTAACAGAACTAGGAAAAGAAAAAGAAACAAAGCCCAAAGTCAGCAGAAGGAGGGAAATAATAAAAATTAGAGCAGGAATAAATGAAATGGAAACCAAAATAAAAAGCAGAAAGGGTCAACAAAACTAAGAGCTAGTTCTTTGGAAAGATGAACACAATTGACAAACCCTTAGCCAGACTCACTAAGAAAAAAAGAGAGAAGACTCAAATAAATAAAATTAGAAATGAAAGAGGAGAAATTACAACAGATATCATAGAAATACAAGGGATAATAAGAGAATACTATGAAAAACTATATGCCAAGAAGTGGATGATCTAGAAGAAATGGATAAATACTTAGACTCACAATCTCCCAAAACCAAACCAAGAAGAAATAGAGAATCTGAATAAACCAATCACAAGTAAACAGATCAAAACAGTAACCAAAAATCTCCCCCAAAATAAAAGTCCAGGACGAGATGGCTTCTCTGGAGAATTCTACCAAACATTCAAAGAAGATTTAGTACCTGTCCTTCTCAAACAACTCCAAAATATTGAAGAAGATGGGACATTTCCTAACACAGTTTTCAAGGCTAACATCACTCTAACGCCAAAGCCAAACAAGGACAACACAAGGAAAGAAAATTACAAGCCAATATAGCTGATTAACATAGATGGAAAAATCCTCAAAAAATATTGGCCAACCAAATACAGCAATACATTAAAAGGATCATACACCATGATCAAGTAAGTGTTATCTCAGTGATGCAAGAATGGTTCAACATCTGCAAACCAATGAATGTGATACACCACATAAAAACATGAGCCAAAAAAATCACATGATCATCTCTACAGGTGCATAGAAAGCATTTGAGAAGAATCAATATCCATGTATGATAAAAACTCTCAAGAAAATGGGTATAGAAGGAAATTACCCAAACTTAATAAAGGCAATAGATGACAAACCCACAGCCAACGTCATACTCAGGGGGGAAAAACTGAAAGCCATCCCACTGAGAACAAGAACAAGACAAGGGTGCCCACTCTCACCACTCCTATTCAACATAGTACTGGAGGTTTTGGCAAGAGTGATTAGGCAAGAAAAAGAAATAAATGGTATCCAGCTTGGAAAGGAAGAAGTGAAACTGTCATTGATTGCAGGTGACATAATTTTTTGAATAGAAAATCCTAAAGAGTCTATCAGAAAATGATTAGAAATAATCAACAACAGCAAAGTGGCAGGGTACAAAATCAACTTATAAAAATCAGTTACATTTGTATACTCTAATTACAAACTAGGAGAAAGAGATCTCAAGAATACAATCCCTTTTCCAATAATAACAAAAAGAATAAAATATCTAGGAATAAATTTAACCAAGGAGATGAGAGAGCTATACACTGAAAACTATAAGACATTATGGAAAGAAGTCGATGATGACATACAGAAATGGAAAGATATCCCTACACATGGATTGGAAGAATAAATAGAGTTAAGATGTCCGTACTGCCTAAAGCAATCTACAGACTCACTGCAGTCTCAGTCAGAATCCCAATGACATTGTTCAGGGAAATAGAAGAAAGAATTCTAAAATTCAAGTGGAACAACAAATGACCCAGAAGAGCCAAAGCAATCCTGAGAAAAAAAGAACAAGGCTTGATGTATCAGAACCCTTGACTTCAAAATATACTACAAAAGCATAGTATTCAAAACGGCATGATACTGGCACAAAAACAGACACGCAGTTCAATGGAACATAATCAAAGCTCAGAAATAAAAGCACACTTCTGAGCATAGCTAATCTTTGACAAAGGAGCAAAGAACATACAAGAGAGCAAGGAAAGACTCTTCAATAAATGGTGTTGGGAAAACTGGACAGCCTCATGCAAAAGAATGCAAGTTGACCATTATCTTATGCTGTACACAAAAACTAACTCACAATGGATTAAAGACTGGAAGGTAAGCCCTGAAACCACAACACTCCTAGAAGAAAATGTAAAACAGTACGCTCTTTGACATCAGTCTTAGCAGCATCTTTTTGAATAGCATGTCTACTCAAGCACGGGAAACAAAAGAAAAAATAAACAAATGGGACTACATTAGACTAAAACACTTCTGCAAGGCAAAGGAAACCATGAGCAAAATGAAAAGACAAACCACCAACTGGGAGAAAATATTTCCAAATGGTATATCAGACAAGGGGTTAATCTCCAAAAGAACTCATAGAACTCAAAAACAAAAAACACAAACAACTCAATCACAAAATGGGCAGAGGACATTAAGGGACATTTTTCCAAAGAAGATCTACAGGTGTCCACCAGGCACATGAAAAGATGTTCAACATCTCTGGTCATTATGGAAATGCAAATCAAATTACAATGAGATACCACTTTAAATCTGTTAGAATGGCTGTAATTACCACGACAAAAAATAAGAAATGTTGGAGAGGGTGTGGAGTAAAGGGAACCCTTTTACGCTACTGGTGGGAGTGCAAACTAGTGCAGCCACTATAGAAAACATCAAGCAGATTTCTCAAAAAGTTAAAAATAGAAATACCATATGACCCAACTATCCTACTACAGGGTATTTATCCAATAAGCTTGGAATCAACAACTCAGAGAGACTTAATCACTCCTATGTTCATTGCAGCATTATTCACAATAGCCAAGACGTGGAAGTAACCCAAGTGCCCATCAAGTGATAAATGGACAAAGATGTGATATATAACGGAATACTAGAGTCATAATAAAAGCCAAATCTTATAATTTTCAGTGTATAGGTCTTTCACCTTCTTTGTTAAATTTATTACTAGATATTTTATTCTTTTCTTTTGCCATTGTAAAATGGATTGTATTCTGGAGTTCTCTTTCTGCTGGTTCATTATGAGAGTATAGAAATGTAAATGATTTTTGTAAGTTGATTTTGAACGCCTCAACTTTACTGTAGTTTTCAATTTTTTTCTAATAGTTTTTTGATGGATTCTTCAGGGTTTTCTATATGAAGAATCGTGTCGGCTGCAAACAGTGAGAGTTTCACTTCTTCCTTTCCAATTTGGATACTTTTTACTTCTTTTTCTTGACTCATTACTCTAGCCAAAACCTCTAATACTATGTTGAATAAGAGTGGTGAGACAGGCACCCTTTTCTATTTCCTGTTCTGAGCGGGATGGCTTTCAGTTTTTGCCCATTGAGGTTGATATCAGTTGGCGGGTGGGTTGTATGTGGCCTTTATTTTGTTGAGGTACTTTCCTTCTGTCGCCATTTTCTTGAGAGTTTTTCTCAAAAATGGATGTTGGATCTTGGCAAGTGCTCCCTCCGTCTATTGAGATAATCAACTGATTTTTATTCCTCAATTTGCTAATGTGGTGTATCACACTGATTGATTTGCAGATGTTGGGCCATCCCTACATCTCTGGTATAAATTCCACTTATTCATGACGTATGATCCTCTTAATGCATCGCTGTATTTGGATGGCCAATATTTTGTTGAGAATTTTTGCATCTATGTTCATCAGCAATGTTGGCCTGTAATTTTTGTTCTTTGTGTTATTCTTATCTGATTTGGGGATCAGGGTGATGTTGCTCTCATAGAATGAGTTAGGACATGTTCAGTCTGCCTCAATTTTTTGGAATAGTTTGAGAAGAAGAGGTATTAAATCTTAGGATGTTTTGCAGAAATCTACACAGGAGCCCTCTGGTCCTGGACTTTTGTTTTTTCAGAGGTTTTTGATTACTGTTTCAGTCTCTTTACTTGTGATTGGTTCATTCTGATTCTCTATTTCTTCTTGATTCAGTTTTGGGAGGTTGTATGAGTCTAAGAGTTTATGGATTTCTTCTATGGTATCCAATTCGTTAGCAGATAGCTTTTCATAGTATTCCCTTTTTATGCTTTCTATTTCTATGCTATCCACTGTAATTTCTCCTCATTCATCTCTAATTTTACCTATTTGAGCCTTTGCTCTTTTTTTCTTTTTGAGTCTCGGTAAGGGCTTGTCAATTTTGTTTATCTTCTCAAAGAACCAGCTCTTAGTTTAACTGATCCTTTCTACCATGTTTTGGTTTCTATTTCATTTAATTCCACGTTAATTTTTATTTTTTCCCTCCTTCTGCTGATTTGCGAAGTTGTTTGTACGTCTTTTTCTAGTTCTGTTAGGTGTAGTTTAAGATTACTTATTTGAGATTTTTCTTGTTTGTGGAGGTGGGCCTGTATTGCTATGAATTTCCGCCTTAGAACTGCTTTTGCTGCTTCTCGTAAGACTTGGTATGATGTATTTTCATTTTCATTTGTCTCAATTCTTTTTGATTGGTCCTTTGATTTCTTCATTGACCTAATAGTTGTTCATTAGCATCTTGTGTAGTCTGCACATACTTGTGACTTTCCTAGCATATTTCTTGTAGTTGATTTCTCATTTCAAAGCATTATGGTAAAAGAAAAAGAGGCTTGTTATGAGTTCTACCTTCTTACATTTATTGAGATTGGCCTTGTTTCCCAACATACAGTCTATCTTTGAGAATGTTTCTTGTCCTCTAGAAAAGAGTGTGTATCCTGTTGTTTTTGGTTGGAATGTTCTACATATAACTATTTAGTCCATTGAGTCGAGTTTTTTGTTTAATTCACTATTTACCTGTTGAATTTCCATCTAGATGATCTATCCATTGATGTAACTGGGATGTTGAGGTCCCCTACTATTATTGTGTTGCTGTTAATTTATCCCTCTTGTTCTCTTAAGAGCTGTTTTATGTACTTTGGCATTCCTGTGTTAGGTGCATGTATATTCATAAGTGTTATGTCCCCTTGGTTGAATGTCCTTTTATCATTATACTGCCTCTCCTTTTCTCTCATTGCTCCTTTCATCTTGAAGTCTGCCTTGTCTGATATAAACGTGGCAACATCTGCTTTCTTTAGCTTGCCATTTGCTTGGAGTATTGTCTTCCGTCCCTTCACTCAGAGTCTCTGTTTGTCTTTAGATCTGAGATGCGTTTCCTGGAGGCAGCATATTGTTGGGTCTTGTTCTTTAATCCATCCAGCCACTCTGTGTCTGTGGATTGGAGAATTCAATCCGTTTACATTTACAGTGATTCTTGATATACGAGGGCTTAATACTCCCTTTTTTCTCTTGTTTTCAGTTGTTCTTCATTTCACTTGTTTCAGTTGTTTCTCTTCCCATGTATTTCTTATTGCCATTTCAGCTTGGTGGTTTCCTAGGATGGTTTTCTGAATTTTCTCTTTATCCTTTGTGTCTCTGTTCTGATTTTTTGTTCAGTGGTTACCATGAGACTTGTATACAAGATCTTGTAGATGAGATAGTCCATTTTCTGGTTGCTGCCTATCGCCATAATCCTATGTACTTTCCATCCCTTTCCTCTTCCCTAAGTTATTGTTGTTACAAATTATTCCATTTTGTGTCATGAGTTTGTGATTAAAATGAAATGGTTATCATTATTTGTGATGTTTTCCTTCCTTTTATCTTTAATGTTATAATTGAGTGTTTGCTAACCAGTTTTGATAGAAAGCTGCAATTTCCTGATTTTCTCTGTCCATTGATCTCGATGCTCAAGACTTTATAAACCTTTTCCTTTTTTTTTCAGGTATGAGGTCATTCTTGATAGTTTCTTATACGGGGATCTTATGACGATGAGCTCCCTCAGCTTTTGTTTATCTGGTAAAATTTTAATTTGTTCATCATACCTGAAGGATTTTTTCACTGGATAGAGTATTGCAGGCTGAAAATTTTTGTCTTTCAGTATTTTAAGGATATCATGTCAGTCTCTCCTAGTCTATAGGGTTTCTGCTGAGAAGTCTGCTGAATGCCTGATCAGGTTCCTTTGTAGATTATTCTCTTCTGCCTTGCCGCCATTAATATTATTTCTTTGTCATTTACTTTTGCCAGTTTTAGTACTATATGCCTTGTAGAAAGTCTTTCTGCGATGTTGTAATTAGGAGTTCTATTGACTTCAAGTTCTATGGTACTTCTATTTACAGTTCTTTCCCCAGGTTTGGGATGTTCTCACCAATTATTTCTTTGAACAAGCTCTCTGCTCCTTTCTCCCTCTTTTCTCCTTCTGCAATACCTATAATCTTTTCGTTGCATTTCCTACTTGAATTAGATATTTCCTGGTGAATTTTTCCACGGTTTTTAAGTCTCAATTCTTTCTCCTGCCCACCTTAAGTATTTCTATATTTCTGCCCTCTGAATTACTAATTCTTTCCTCCATAATGTCAACAATTTGTTTTCTATCTCATTCATTGTGTTCTTCATATCCAGGATTTCTGTTCATTTGTTTTTCAGTGTTTCAATCAATTTTTCAGAGAATTCCTTCTGCTCATTAATATTATTCCTGAGTTCATTGACTTGTGTTTCTGAGTTTTCTTGTAACTCACTGAGTTTCTTCATGATAAGAATTTTGACTTCTCTGTCTCTTAGATGTAAATTTCTGTGAGTTCAGGATTGCTTTCTGGAGACTTGTCATTTCCTATTCAATCTGGAGTGTTAATATATTGCTTCATGGTGTTAGATGAGGTGGACATTTACCAGTGCATAGTGGTAGTACCTGGTCACAGATTCTACCTGTGATCACTGGGGTGGGCAGAAGTTGTATTTTCCGAATACGCCACATCCACTGAAAGTTTTTCCTGATTCTTGGAAGCTGTGTGGAGATGGTCTGTCTGTGTCCCCCTGCCAGCTGTCGCTGTTTGGTGAGTCATCCATGCAGGTACAGGGGCTCTTGTTCCATCTGCTGCCCTGCCCAACTGGCCCAGCTGGTGTGTGAGGTGTGGAAGGATCGGAGGGGCACCATCATTTGCATGTGCAAGCCAGCTCTGCACTCACTGGCAGCACACTTGGGCTGCTGGGTTTGGTGGGGGTGTCCATGTGGTGGCTGAGACTGTTCAGTGTGGGACATCCCCATGGGCCATGCTGCAACTCTAAAAGCAAAAGCGTTTGTGCAGAGGCCCCACCTGCTCTCCTGCCTCATTCCAGAGTCATGTGCTGGTCACTGCATGTGAACCCCTGACCTAGATCACTGCTGCTGACATACGGACAGAGATCCACTCTCCTCCTTCCACTGCTCCCTGGGGATCCAGTACCCCCACCTTCAGACAAATGGCTACATGGATCTCCTAGACGTCCTATTGTGCTGTGTGGGTATCCCCTGTTGTTATTGAATGTCTGTTTGGTTGTATCTTAGGAGCAAGAGTCTAAGGGAACAACTTACTCCACCCTGATGCTGACATCACTCCAAGATCTATTTTTCTTGTGAAGAGAACTTTTAAGATCTACTCTTTTAGCAACTTGTAAATATACAATACAGTATTATTAACTACAGTCACCAAGCTGTGCTCTACATCCCTGTATTCCCTGTGATTTCTTTATTGTATAATTGGAGGTTTGTACCTGTTGACCCTCTTCATACTTTTCACCCACCCCTACCCCTGCCACCTCTGGCAACCTCCAATCTGTAAGCTGTATCTATGAGCTCAGTGTTTTTTGTTTTGGGGTTTCATTTGAGATTCCACATATAAGGAGATCATATAGTATTCATATTTCTCTATCTGATTTATTTCACTTACAGAAGACACTCAAGGTGCATCCATTTTACTGAAAATGGCAAGACAATTTTTGTGTGTGTGGCTGAATGATATACCCTTGTGTTTGTGTGTGTGTGTGTGTGTATCACATTTTCTATATCCATTCGTCATTTAATTGACACTTAGGTTGTTTCCATATCTCGGCTATTGTAAATAATTCTGTAATGAACATGGGAGTGCAGACGTCTTTTTGAGTTACTGTTTTCATTGCATTCAGAGAAACCCGCAGAATTGGGATTGCTGGATCATATGGTAGTTACAAAAAAGTTTGTAATTTTTTGAGAAACCTCCATAGTGATTTTTGTAGTGTCTGTACCAATTTACATTCCCCTCAACAGTGCAAAAGGGTTCTGTATTCTTCACCTCCCCACCAACGCTTGTTCTTTCTTGTCTTTTCAATAATAGCCATTCTAATGAGTGTGAGGTGATGTCTTCTCATGGTTTTGATTTTGGATTTCCCTGATGATTTGTGATGTTAAGCACCTTTTCATGGACCTGTCAGGCGTCTGTATGTTTTAATATGCCTTATTTCATTCCCTTCTCACAGCAAATTTTTGAGATAGGTACTGTTACCATCCACATTTTCCAGGTGACAAAACCGAGGCACAGAGAGGTGAAGAGAGGTACTTCAGGTCACACAGCTGATTGGCAGTCAATCCAGAATTTAAGCCCAGACTCCATGCTTTTACCAGTTACATTGCATTGACTCCTGAAAATTATTCTCATCTCTTGGTCTTTTTCTGTCATGTTTGTCCGCATGGACCTTTCTGCAGAGATATAAATATGACATGACAACCTACTGTAACACATGGTTTCAAAGTATTGAAGTGGCCCACTGCTGGCCATGTTAGAAAGCTCCACATATTAAAGCCTCAGGTTATGTTTGGTTCCTGGTTGATACTATTTTTTGTTTTATTTTACTCAGAAGATTAGCCTGGAGCTAACTTCTGTGCCAATCTTCCTCCACTTTATATGTGAGTCACTGAGCCAGCATGGCCCATGAGTGGTGTAGGTCCACACCTGGGATCCAAACCCGCCAACCTGGGCTGCTGAAGCAGAGAATATCAAACCCAAGCACTATGCCACAGGGCTGCCCCCGGGGTAACACTTTCTTACACAATCATTTCTCAGTAGTCTTTGTTTTTTGTAGCAGTTGTAGGTTCACAGCAACATTGAACGGAAGATGCAGAGAGCTCCAATACACCGCCTGCCCGTCAACATGCACACTCTCCACCACCATCACCAGTCCACAGTGGAGGGTGCATTTGTTACAATTGATGAACTTACATTGACACACAATTAGCACCCAAAGTCCGCAGTTGACATTCGGGTTTAGGCTGAGGCTTCCCATGCATAATTTCCTTCAGTCCTCAGAGTGGCCCTGGGTGATCATTGTTAATGTGCCCTTTTTATAATTGAGGAAATGGAGGCCCAGGGGAGTTATGTGCCTCACACAAGGTCACACGGCCGATGCCCAGCAGAGCCACTTTGGTGACTATCACCTTCTGCTAATGGTTCCTTTTGGGTCTTCTCTCCCTGGAGGTAGGAGTGGGATGGCCCTCAACAGGTGTGCGAGGCCCCTCAGAGTATGAGCTTGGGCAGGTGTCCCCAGTCCCACTCATCCCAGAGCTGCTGAGCCATTGGGGAGAACCGCTGTGTATCTTGTTTCACTGCCTCTCTCTAGATTTCCTAGGAGAAAGGTGGGCACTCTCCCCTCATAGAGATGTGGAGTTCAGCAAAGCAGCTCGCAGCCCCCATGGAGGCACTGAGGCACCCGTCAACTGTAGCTCTTGCGGAGGACCCCAGCAGTGTTGCCACAGAGGCGAGTGCTCCATCTTCCCCAGCTCCTCTAAAGAACAAATGTGTCTAACACACAGACTTTATGCATGAGCCCTTCGGGAGCCCAGCTCTCACCCTCACTCCCTTTGGGGCCAAGAGGCACATTCTCTGGAGATCCCTCGGCCTCCCGGGGGCCCTCCCCTAGTCCTTCCATCCCTCCGGGAGCCTCCACTCTACCTCCAGCCTATCCTGAGGTTCCTGGGCACCCTCCTCTTACTCCAGAGCCCTTGTCCTCAGCCTCAGGGGCCTACACCACATTCAGAGAGTCTTCTCTGCCGGTTGCCATGTCAGCTGCATCTTCAGCCCTTTCCACGACGGGGGCCAGCCCCTCACAGATCCCAGTCACCCTCCTCAGGCCTCTCAGACTCGCTCCCACCACTTCCAGACTCTCTGCAAGCTTGGCTGACACCTCTGGCCCCGGCCCCCAGCAGCCCACAGTGGGAACTTCTAGGGAGGAAAAGTCCACTGGGTGAGCAGGCCTCCACTTCAGTGCTGTGCCCGAGAGACGGCGGACAGAGGACCCTCTGCCAGTGGTCCTGGGAGCTACAGGGAGGCTCTGAGGGCCAGTGAGGCTGCTGATGCTGGAGGCTCACTCCCACAGGGCCCCTGGAGGGGACAGAAAACCCCCAGAACTGGATGTAGCCTTGTTTCCAACAGTGATTTGGAATGTGTTATGAGAATGAAGCAAATGCATCTTCCATGGGCAGCATCCTCCCTGGACGGCCCAGCCGGCTTGTCTCTGGAGAAACATGGGGCTGCTGAGCTCCTGCTCTGGAGGAGGAGAGCAGGGAGGCCCTAGGATTCCAGCAGGATTGTGCCACCATTCATCCTGCCTCGTTCCCTGAGATTTCCTGATTAAAGGATGTCTCAGTCCCCAGGCTGCCTGCTCATTCACTCTCGCCTTTGGAAAGGTGGGAGAACTTCTTTCCAAGCCCAGAGGGCATAAACCAGCACCCCATCTCAACCCCCCAGCTTGGGAATAAAGACTGCACCAACAGGCTGTGTTGGGAGGGGTCTTTTGGAAGGTCCTGGTGGCCTTTGATGCTGGGAGACTCCAAGTGAGAAGGGAAAAGACCAATGGAGAGGGCTTTGCAGGTTGGGTTCCTGGGATGGAACCTCTGAACTGGAACAGCAGGCAGGCAGCATCTAGGGATGCACTCAGCATTAGCGCCTGAGGACGAGAGAGAGGGAAGCAGGAGGAGAAGTCAGGCTGCTCTGCAGTTGCAAGGCCTCAGCCAAGCCCCCTGTGGGAGCTCTGAGGCTGTGATGGCCCTTCAGAGTGGTCCTGAGTTGTGCAAGGGGATAGGGCTTTGTGTCCCTCTGTTCACCAGTCATTCTGTTTGTGCTGCCCAAGAAAAGGGGCTTGAGCTTGGACAAGGCAGCTCCCTTCAGACAAGGCATTTTCTTCCGAGGGATGATGGCCAAGAGATGTCAGCAAACAACCTTCCCAGATGCTGGGGGAATAAATTCATCAGTCCTGAAAAGGGTATCTGGGTGGTGCAGCCTATTTTGCATGCCAGATGGAAAGAGGACAGTGCTGTCAATAATGGGGGGAAGTGAGGTGGGGACGGGAGACAGAGCTATGCTGTCTCAAGGTCACCAACTTGCTACCACTGAAACCCAGTTCATTCTGAAGCCCCCACTGCACAGACCCACCCACGTTTGCCCAGGCCAGGCTCCTCTTGGCTCTTCTCTGACCTGTTGCTCACCCGATGTCCCAGGGTGAAGTGTCTGTAGTGGTTGCTGGCAGCAAAGGCCATCTGGGGTACCCAGCCCAGAGGTCAGGATAGTAATGGGGTCCTAATCCAAGTGTGGTTGCAGGAATAATGGATTTGGAGTGAGGAGCATGGAAACCAAAGACTTCAGAGATCAAAGGACTTAGAGGCAAGTTTGTCCAGTAAGCCACAAAAGGTGGTTCTGAAGTGTGAGGTCTGGGGTATCATGAAACCCAGGTTAAGCCCTACTCAGCTGTGATGAGCTGTGGGTTCTTCATTCTCAGGTTCCTCAAGAGTATAATGGGATCGTAGTGGTCCCACCCCACAGAGTTGTGATGATGGCATGCAGTCATGCTTCCATCCATCTCGGTGGTTTGTTCCTGTGACCCTGGGCATCCCGCCCAGCTTCATGATACACCTGGGATCTAGTTTCCAGACGAAAGTGCAGAACGTTGGCTGTCTCCACATTGCAACTTCTCAACAAGCCATCTGTCAGCACAGTAGTGCCTGAAAGTCAGTGCCAATTTTGTCATTGCTGTCCCTCTATGCAGTAAAGGATGGGATTCAAGTTTTAATACTAGTCTCCCCTCTACACAGAACTGAAGTAAATGGTGTTCATTGTGAATGTTAAAAGAAGCCGGGTGGTGGAGGGGATGGGAGGACAGCTGTAAACGCTTTCCCCAAGTTGATCCAAGTATAAAAACAAGCTTATCTGGGAGCCACCCCCTCTTTATAGCTGAGACCAAAGAGGCCCAGAGAGGTTAGGAGAGTGTCCTAAGATTGCACAGAGTGTCAGAGAGACCGTTCACGTGCACAGCTGGTGGGGGGTGCTATGACCACTTTATCTTAGTTTGAGCTGCCCCAAGAGGAGAGCCAGAGATCAATATCTAGGTGGGAGTCACTGACCTGGGAGGTGGTCCCAGGGAGCATGATGAGGGAGGGGGAAGTGAGAAAGAGAAACGAAGAAAACCAGTCGAGGTACCTTTAGGAGCGGGTCACTGTTGCGGGACATTGGCACCCAGTCCTTCTGCAGACCCTCTGGGAGATCGTGTAGCACACGCTTCAGAATTGTCCCTCCAAGGGCCTGAGGACGTCACTCTTGCTCCTCTCTTGCTCCTGGGCTGGGGGTGTTCCAGGATTAAGGATCCAGCCTGTGTCCTGTCTGCTTGCTCCCTGACACAAGAAGGCCCAGGGGAAGAGGTGCAGGAGCTGTCTACAGAGGACCTCCTGCTGGACCAGAGCTCCCACTGCCTCACACTGTGGCCAACACAGTCCCTTCTCAGGCCCCCTGGGGGCTGGGAGCTGTCCTCCTTTCCCCCGTGTGCACGCTGTGTCGTTGTGACATGTTGGGGGCCCTGGTGGGATCCAGCTTGGTAGGAACATGTTCTTCCCACAATAAGGCACATTGTGCACAGCCTCCAGGAGGCTGGAGGACCACCTTCAAGACCCCAGATGGGCACATAGTGCTGTTAATGAACAACATAAGCTGGTCTGACTCTAGGCAGCCTGGGCTCCAACAAGCAGGGGGTGTTTATTCTTGAGTGAGTACACCTCACATTTTCGCTTACCTAGGGCTCCACAATAAGGGTCTGAGAAGCAGTGGAGGATGGGGAGTGTGTGAGGAAGCTTGTTTCCTTGTGCCAGTTTCTCTGGACCTTGGAAGCGCCCCAAGGACCAGACGATCAGACCCAGCTCCAGAGACCTGATTTTGAAGGTTATTAGATGGAAGGACCTGAAGGCAAACCACGTGGGTTTCTACTTAGGATAAACTTTCAGAGGTTGAAAGCACCTTTCAGTAACTTGTTTTGAACGTGTAGCACATCCATCACGTCATTAGAAATAGAAATAGATTGTATTCGTCGGCAAGTCTGCCCCATGCCCCATCTATCTCTTCCCCCTTCTCTGTTCTACGATCACTGGTTCTTGGGCGTCCTCTCTCAGTGCCTTTATGTACATGCAGATACTTCTTATTTTCTTTCTGTATAATCCAAAGAGAGCATAGGATAGGCCCTGGAGTCACCTCTTTTTGTTTTTGTTTTTGTTTTTTTCACCTAAGCATCTCCTCTGGAGATCATTTCATCTCAAGCACCTGGTGAGCATACTCATTTTTTCCCTTTTACAGCTGTGTGGTGGCTCCTCACATGCATGCGCCATAAGCTAGTTAACCATCCCCCATGGGTGGACATTTGGGTCGTTTCAAATCTTGCTCTTACAAAAGATGCTACAAAGAATAACCTCACACTTACATCGGCTTGCACGTGTGCAAGTGTAGCTTTAAGAGAAATTCCCAGAAGTGAAGTTATCAGGCCAAAAAGTATACCTGTTTCTAATTTTGATATATATTGCCAAATTGTGCTCCTTAGAGGTTATACCAATTTATGCTCCCACCAGAAATTTGCGAGAATCCCCATTCAGGGAGGGTCCAGGTTCCATAGACAAGTGGGGCAGACAACTGTGAGATGAAAATAACACTCCAGGACAAGTGTGAATGGAAAGGATGGAGGAGCTGAGCTTAGACCCTGAGACCCTGAGGAAACGGAGAAAGAAGGACGGAGTGGAGGCCTGAGACTGTAGCAGAGGAAGGTGAGTCCATCTTACCTTGCAGATCAAATGGGAACTGTCGGAGGCATATGTTAGCACAGGGTTTTCCAGTTGGAATGACCTGTTGAGCGGGGAGCCTTTTTAGATTTTGTCTGGAACCAGGAATCCCAGGCTGAGGGAGTGGAAGAGGGGATGGGAGGGAGAGTCTGAGCTGCAGCTGCAGGACTGAGAAGGGGGAGGATGGAAGGGTGTGGCCAGGACCAGGAGGGCAGGAAGTGTCCAGGAAGACATGTCTGCATCCCCAAGGCCTCACACACTTCTTGGGGTATGGGAGGCACTTGGGAAATGTCAGAAGCACAAGCCCAGCAAAGAAGCCAAGACACCATGAAATTCCTCCCCAGAAACCTGAGAGGTCCACCTGTCTGTCCCAGGATCAGATATGACTGGGACAGAATGTCGGTGGGAGCAGGAGCGACCCATCTGTGCTCTGAAGCATGGCCTCAGTCAAATCAGATCCACTCTCTTGTCTTATGCTAGCTGTTTCCTTTTAAAAAATCGTCTCGAATTCCTCACTCGGTCAATATTTATTGTGCGTCTGCTACGTGCCAGGCCCTGCTCTGTCCTGCAGTCCCAACAGTTAAAGGATCACAGTCCCTGTCCTGGAGGATCTGAAACAAGTGCTCCCATGAATGCATGATTACCGATGTGCCAAGTGCCGTGAAGGAAAGGAGGGCCAGGCTCTGGTGGGGGAGGGGGGGCGCTGGGGAGGCCTCAAAAGGGGGTGACATTTAAGCTGAGATCTGCAGGACGCTAGAAAAAGGGAAAGCAACCCAAAGGGAAGACTGTGTGCAAAGGTCTGGAGGTGGAGAAGTTTGGGTATTTGAGGAGGTGGAAGAAGGCCAGTGTGGTGGGAGCTCAGAGTAAGAGGGATCAAGGTGAGGCAGGGAAGTTAAGTAGGATCCAGTGCTGGGCAGCCACATCAAAGATTGATTATCTTATTCCAAGTGCCCTGGGAAGGCATTAATTAAAGGTTTTAAACAAGGGAGGGATGTGATCAAATTTATGTTTCAAAAAGATTCTACAACTGGGGAAAATGATCCAGAGAGGTCATGAGTGAAAACAGGATACGTGTGGGATGGGGTGGTGGAGCTCACCCCACCCCTTCTAGAACTGAAATTCTTATATTGTATGAGTGATCAATGACAAATTGTGGGATGATCTAACAGGGTTTCCAAAGCCATCTTGTTCTGGGCACCCCAAAGTCTCTCCCTCTTAGCAGAGGGGCCCAGCTGTAGCCGTCAGGCCCGTGTCTCCAGAGGGCAGTCTGGGGTCCAGCTGTCGGCAGAGGCAGGAGCTATGGGAAGTGTCCCACTGAGGGTGTCGAGGAGCACAGGACTGTGATGGGTTTACTAGCAAGTGACGGACTGGGATCCAGCCAAGCTGAATTAGAGCAAAACAGATCACTCTGCAGAAGGAATTCTCAGAGCTTTGCTTGGAAAGGTGCCTTGTGAGCCTTGAGGAAGGGCCTAGAATGCAGCGTGCTCCATGCTTATTTTGAAACTCTATTTTCCATGGAACAGTTTTCTACCAAACTCACTCTGAGAAACTCTGCTGTAAATAGTTCTTATTTGCTAATGGGCACGCTCAGTTCCTTCCTCACATCTCACAATGCTCAGGAACTGGAAAACCATCCTGTTTAATTACTGATGGGTAGACGGGTCGGTTCAGTGTCTTGTATCCAGACTGTTGAGGGGTCTCAGGTGTTAGTCTGCATCAACCAGGTAACCAGAGAGCAGCCAGGTAGATTTTGGGGTGTAAGCTTCTGTCACCACTCTAGCCCATGTCTTCCAGAAAATTCCGCCTGCCTGGCCTACTTAGAAATGTCACTATCAGTGGTCATGTGCCCTGATCTCTTTCCTTTTCTCATTATCGCTAATCAACTTTGGGAGAAATGAGGAGTTGTCTCCCTCAACCAAGCACTTAGGTCCTCTACTCTATCAGGAGACAACGGGCCTGGCATTTCTGGTCCCCACATCTTCATATGATGCTCACAGTCGGACATGCTGATGCCCATTTGTCTTGCTGGCTCTATTATGAAGTGTGTGCTGTCACTGGCTCTGTTTGGTGCTTTCCAAGTGGTCATTTCCGTCCCCACATCTTGGTATTCTGACCCCTGTGATGTGAAGGAGAAATATGCACAAACAGAAGCAACTCCACAAAACATGTTTCAGAAGATTGTGCTTTTATTCTACGTTATTGGTATGAGAGGGAACAGGGCCAAGATCCCACCTCCATGATCCCACAGGAAGAACAATCAGGAGAATCATGCACATCTAGAAGGGGATAACTGAGGCCAGATCTTCCAGTAAAGTGGCAGGAAAGACTCAGGCTTAGGCCACAGGAGCCAGGCCGATCTGGTTGTTGGCTCTGTCGAAGACGGTAAAGTACTGGCGGATGAAGACGTCACCCAGGATCCAGAGCTCTCCGCTACTGGTGTCGAGGTCCATGCCCTCGAAGCCACTGATGCAGCTTCCATCCTCCTGGAGAAAAGGAGGATAAAAACAGAGATGGGACACAGACTTAGCAGTGAGAGATGCTGGGGGATCAGCATCAAGGGCCATTGTCCACTGCAAGGCACGTGCAAGGAGGAGCTTCCTGCCTCGTGTGTGGGGACTTGGGTCTTCTTAGCCTGGGGTCTGCCTGTATGAGCTGTTCACTGCACTTTGTTCCAGGGACCACTAGACATTGTCCAGTGTGTCTGGCAGATGCACAAACCTCGGCATCCGCATTGGAGTGAAAGGGTTTGGGGAAACTCAGCTCCTGGGGGGATTTTGGAAGCCCCAGTAACACAGCCTTTGCTGATTATTTTGACCCCTTCCAGTGGTGAGCTGTCAGTTCTTTTCATTCACTGGGTCACTGGCCCACAACCTTGGCTGCACATTAGAATCACCTTCGGAGCTTTGCACCCCACCCCACCAGCCACATTGGTTAGGTCTGACCCTCTACTAAATAATCAGCATCACTCAGGGTGTGGCTGGGCATCAGTACTTCTTGCTGAATTGACATTGACCCACTGGGCAAAATGAGTTTTCCATCTGAGTTATTATAGAAGGAAGTAGTTGGCCTTTGGCTCATTTGACTAAAGAGTTTTCACGTGGTAGAGACAGTGGGGAGTCATACGCCCTGACCCATGGGAGTTAGGATCACCATTTGCCCAACCTTTTGTAGCACTGATGTGGTCAATATCACGTGACTACTCTACACTCTGAGCGTGGGGAAAGCTGTAGAGCAGACGAGGAAACTGAGGCTGAAGGAGGTTGTAACTGGCTCGGAATCAATGGGCTAGTAATTGAGACCCAGAGCGTGGACTCAGGGTCCAACTAGAAGTCCTCTTTTCATGCCATCAGTGTTTGCCTCCCTTTTCCCCCTTGGATACTGCGTCCCCATTATCATGCATGCATTTGTTTTGAATGTATTCTTTTTCTCCAATGGCTGTCCAGAGCAGGTGTCAGTTTCAGAATGAGAAAGTGCACCTTCCTTAGTGCCAAGTGGGACTGTGTGGCCACATTCTATGGGGGGAAACCTAGGGGCAGGCCCAGAGGCCACTTACCTCTAGGATGTAGGCACTGGGACTCAGAGGAAACTCAATGCCATTGATGGTGAAGACGATGTCAGGCAGGCTGTCGATGGATGAGCAGCTGATCGCCCCCTGGAAAGAGTGAGGGTTGGAAGGGATTGCCTTCCTTCTGCATGGCAGACCCGCCACTTCAGTCTACAATGGGGCAGTCAAGGCTGGACTTACCTCACCAGAGGAGTCCTCACTGGCTCCAATGTAGCTCTGGATATTGTCAATGGCAGAGGGTGGGCCAGCCAGCAGAGAGGTGCCAGTGTCAACAATGGCCTGGCAGCCCCCACTGCAAGCGATGGACTCTCCATTCATGGTGATGCTGAAAGCGAGATGCGAGTAAGGGTCTTTCAGCTGAGCCCACTGCAGGGACATCTCTGCAAGGAGGAACCGAGTCACCCCAGAGAGTCCCTCCTCCCTATCCGTTGATCAATAGATAAATTTTAGCTTCTCTTCTTCAAGCCCTCATTCATTCATGCATTCTTTTACTCAACAAAACTTTACTGACTGACTACTGTGTGCTAGGCCTGGGAGACAAAATTCCAAACGAGGCAGCTGCACAGTATTTGGCTGCTGGGAGCTCACAGTCTAGCTGGAATGATAAGTTATGACCGAGGAAGAGCTGTATGAACAGGGCATAGGACATGGGAAAAGAAACAATCCATGGTGGGGGTTATGGTGGGGGGGAGCAACCAGAGAGGGCTTCCCGGTGAAGCAGACAGCCTGAGGTTGCCAAGGAGGTAAAGAGCTGGAGGAAGACATCCCAGGCAGAGGGGAAGGCATGAAGGAGGGATGGAGATGAGAGGAGCAAGGGCAGGAGTGGGAGGAACTGATGAGGTTTTAGCATCACTGGCGCAGACGTGAGGGGACCTAGTGTCTCGGTTTGCTAAGGACACTCCTAGTTTTAGATCTGAAAGCCTTGAGTCCTGGGAAATGGCTAACACCTGGGCAAATCTGGAGTCACCCTAGCAGACCAGCGGGGGAGGAACAGCTGGGAATGAGGCTGCTTGATGGAGGGGCGGGCCCAGAAGGGGAAGGGGAAAGGAATGGGATGAAACAACTTCTCAGGCATCTTGTCCTGTCCATAGACAGAAAGTGAATTTTTCCTGCAGTGGGGGGCATGTGCCAGTTCATAGGTCCCCTAAATGCCAAATCATGTGGACAGGTGGGTCCTCCAGCTCTCCCCAGGGATGCTCATGTCCTGTCTCTGTGAGCAGAAGGAAAGTGGCTAGCTCATCCTTGCAGAGCATCTGGGGTCCCAGACAGCTCTGCTTCTCCAGTGAGATGATTTTCTCGGGGTCTCTCTGGATTGGCTAACTCCCACCTTTTCCTCCCAGAGCACATTTTCCTATGCTGGCTGTTCCAGGGAGATTCTGGAAAGCTCGGTTAACTGTGAGTCCATAAAGAAATGAGATCTGAGGTCTATCAGGATAGTGCCCATCCGCGGCGATGTGATCTCACCTGTCCACGGTGATCTGCCAGTAAGCCTCTTCAGAAACAGGCACCCAGTTCAGGCTTCCAGAATAGTAAGAGGAATCGATGCCACCGAACATCACCACGCTGCCACTCTCGTCATCGCTGTTGAAAGTGGGGGCAAAAGACAGGAATTCGTTCTTTCAACTGAACATCCGCTGTGTTCATCCTAAGAGCTACCCTTGATTGGCTCTTGCTAGTGCCAGGAGCCGCGCTCGTGTGTGATAGACAGGGTTTCTCTCAATCCTCACACCAAGGCCCATATAGTGGTCACATTAATTATTATTTTCACTTTACAGGGAGGAGTCTCAGGCTCAGAGAAGTGGGATGACTTGCCCAAGGACCCGCAGCCAGGGAGTGGCAGAACCAAGATGTGAACCTAGGTCCTTATGGTTCTGGAGTTGTGGTTTGCACCTCATCCTCACTCTCGTTGCCCTGGGACCTGAGGAGAAGTGAACGCTTGACAACGTTTGGTCTTAAGGATTTGATAGTATAGACCCCTGGTTCTCAGCCAGGGACACTTTTGCCCCCAGGGGACATTTGCCAAGGTCTGGGGACATTTTTGGTTGTCATGATTAGGTGGGTGTAGGAAGTGCCACTGGTGTCTAGTACATAGAGGCCATGCAGCCTGCTCAACATCCTACAATGCGCAGGACAACTCCCAACAGCAAGGCATTGTGTGTCCAAAATGTCCATAGCACTGAGACCGAGAAACCCTGATCTAGTTGAGGAGGTAAGATGGCCCCATGGAATCTCTAAGTCCCATAAAGGCAGAGGATGTCTAGGAGCCGACTTGAATATTAAGGGACCAACAGGACAATAAGGCCCTCCTGTTGTAAATTACTTCCGTTGTTTGTTTCCTCCTTGTTACCAGAGTATTCATTTTCTGAATCTCTGCAGTTTCAGGTTAGACAGGAAAGCAAATGTTTATGACGATAAGAAATTAATTGCCAAAGAACTGGCTACAGAATGATAGTCCCCACTCACCTCATCCCACATCAACTTTCCTGTAAACATCTGACGGTAAGTACAACGTGACACAATGAGTTTATAGTAGAAGAATGAACAACTAAAGAAATGGATCAACAATGACAATGGCTTCAAAAGAGAGGGATGAGAGCATCAGAGGAAAGCTGAGAGTCTCAGGAAACTGACGACACCCTCAGATATTCCTGCATAAACCTCGACTCAACCAAAACCAACACTTGCTTTATTCTTTATTCATTTTTAGGATTAACTCATAGTCACAACTGGAACCTAGATTTTTTTAACGAATGACATAAACTTGCTTTCTTTGTTTGGATGTTTCATTGTTGAAGATATAAGTCACCATCAAATATTCCTTTCATTGCTATGGAATTTTGGCCCCTATTTTTAGTGGACTCTTTTTAAATTGTGGTCTTTTCGGGCCAACGATGAGGGGACTGGGGCAGGAGGGAAAATGGCTGACATTTGACTTGTGTAAGTCAGGATGACAAAGACTCAGCTGGTAAATGAGATGAATGAAGACAGTTCATCAGAGAGAGATTTGGCCCCATTGTCTCCAAAGCTACACCTCTCAAGCCTTAGACACTGACCTTTCAAATCTCTTGCTGGCTGAACCCTCTCTCTCCACCCAGCTCTGGACAGCCCTCTGCTGGGCCAGGTGACCATGACCTCCCTGCCTGACTTACGAGCTCAGGTAGACAGAGAAGAGGTCTTGGGAAACCAGACCCTGGTCCCATATGTTGTCAAAGACGGGAGTGGCCCCAGAGGCAGAGATGCTGGGGTAGGCGAGACCCAGGATGCCGTCAAAGGGAGCATAGTACAGGAAGGAGCTTGGCTCTGACTCGCTCAGGCCGAAGATCTGGTTGGTGTCCTCGATGCCTCCGACCTGAGTGGGGGTAACAAAGATGTTGACAACCAGCTTGTGTTGACTGAGCACTGCGGGGCACCAGCCCCAGGCCCAGAGCATCCCTGGTTCATCTCATGTTGGACTTGGCTTCTGGGGCCTCAGGCTGGAAGGAGGGGAGAGGGAATCTCTGGGAATGTTTGTTATTCTGCTGGAAGTGACCATTGCTGCTGATCTCCAGACGGCCACTGTCTGCGCCTTGGTGTGGGAATTTTCTGCAGAACGGATGGGCCCTGTGTGTTCCTGTGTCTGATGACTGGATGCAAAGCAGACCCAAGGCAAATCAGAGCCCTTGACCCCTGCCACATCCTGGAAGGGGGAGATGCTTTTGAAGCCTTTGTGAGTAGAGGAGGAGGCTGCAGGTAGTGGGAGGAGAGAGAGGAGGAGGTGATAAAAGGTAATGGAGCCTTTTCCTATCTTCTCTCCCCAAATCCATAGCACTCAGCTTGGGTGGGGCTGAGGTTGGCTGATGGCTCCAGGCATCCCACCCTCTTACCCACTACTGCCCCACCTAGAAATGTCTGTGACATCTCTGCCACTTCCTCATCCCCCTCCACTAATCAAGTTACTTTGGAGTCACTGAGACCCATATTGCTGAATGAGCTGATTCCGGGGTTGCACTGTGGCCTCCAGGGTCCCCAGAAGCTGGCCCTAGGACTGGGCAGGATGAGGCAGTGAGGCAGCAGGTTCTCACCCTGACAGTGTCGTATCCGAGGACGCCTGTCATGCTGCCGGTGCCATAGGTGATGGAGACCGACTCACTGGTGGCCTCGTAGGTGGAGGAATCCTCAGGGTTGAAGCGGTTGTGGTCGGCTGGGAGGACAAGAAGTGACATTATCAACCTCAGAATCCAAGTGAGAATCATGGTTAGGGATGACTTTCTGGAGTGGGCTGCCTTGGTTCTGGGTGAGGCTTTGTAGGACGAAGGATCCCATTCTCCACACGATGGAGCCCAAGCATCCCCAGGTTCCATTCCTGCCTGGTTGGACTAAGTGCGACCATCTCCCAAATGGAAGTCCCCAGCCAACCCCACAGTCTTCCCAAGGACCCCCAGGCAAACACTGAGTAGAGCAGGCCCACAGCTACCCATGGCCGTGAGCCCCTTCACAGCGCACTGTGAACAGCCCATGACACAGCTACACTGTCACGGTCACAGCCCTACAATGTTACAGTTCAGGTTATGAAGGGGAGGATTCCAGGGGCTCCTCTGAATTAAAAGTCAGGTGAAAATTCTGGAAGAGGAAGGAACTTGTAACGCTGTCCATGACTCCCAATGACAAATACTCTTTCGTTAGTAAATAAATGATATTTTTAAAAGTGAGTTCATGACTCAGCTCAGTCATGCCTTTAAGTCACTTATCCTAACTGCCCTCTTGCTTTGGGCCCCCCTTAGTCCCCTGGGCTGTGCTTGTTCAGGAGAGCTGCTCTCTGCCATTGGACTGAACCCCTCGGGGGCAGGGACCATGTGTGAGTCACCCTCTGTCCCAGGGCTCTTATGCCCAGTGCTAGGCACATGGGTGCTCGGGAAATGCCTCTTGAGAGAATCCCAGAGGGACTCCAGCAGGCTTGAAATTGGACCTATTTGAAGCCCCCGAGTGTTCAGGGCTCCCAGGTCAGTGGACACTGGGGGCCCCAGGCAGGCCCAGGCACTCACAGCAGGCGAGACTGGAGCAGTAGACCGAGGGTACCCACAGGTTGGAGGAGCCGGTGTCAAAGATGACGGTGAACTCCTGAGCGGGAGTTCCGATGCTGATGGTGCCGAAGTACTCCTCCTGTGGGGCGGGGACAGCACAGGTCACTCCCCATCCTGAGACCCCCCAGGGAGCAGGGCCTCCTGGGGCATCTCCTCAGCTCCCCACCCTCACTGCTCTCCTTGCCTTTCTCTCCATGTTCAATGCAGCCATCCTTCAAGGTCCAGCCTGTCCTCCCCTCCTCCTTGATCTCTTCCCTGATTCCATCCCTGTTTCCCTCTGACTGTCTCTTCTAAGCACCATCAAGTAAGAATCTGCTGTCTCCTCTTCAGCTCTCCTCCTGAATGTCTTAGTCGTGCCACCCTAGAGAACACTCCATCTCAGAGGACGGTGGGTAACCTGATAGCAGCCAGCAGAATAAATGCTCAATGGTGCATTCAGTAAATGGTCGATCAGGAGATAAAGAAGTCATCTAAAGATGGAAACCCCTGGAGATGTCTTGTTCCTAAATCAAGGTGTGTAGTGCGTGTTTTGAGGAAGGGCATGGTCAGGATTTTTATTCTTAGTGGCAGCCCTGTCTCCCTTGCCAGCAGTTCTAGCCACACTGGTCTGGCTCTTCTTTGATGATGACAAGCTCATTCCCATCCCAGGGACACGCACTTGCTGTTCCTGTGCTAAGAAAATGTTTCTTCTGGACCTATCCTTGGTCTGCTCCTTCTCCTCAATCATTCAGAGCTCTAGTCAAACATCCCCTCCACCAAGAGGCCCTCCCTGACCACTTCATCTAGATTTGCCCTTCCCTCATTATTCTTCTTCTTGTTACTCTAATTAATTTATTTTTCTTTTCATCACTTGCCATTACGTGGAATTATTTTGCGTATTTATTTAATTTGTCTCCTATTTGCTTTCTCTAGTATAACAAAAGCTCCAGGAACTTTGTTTCTTCATCACTGTTTCCTCAGCTCTGTGCACAGAGCCTCTGACACATAGTAGATGCTTCAGAAATATTTATTAAGTGAATAAATGGACTGACTTTACCAAGCTCTTACCAAGAGCCAGGCCCTGTCCTAAATCTCCAAGAAAACGCTATTGTGTTAATTACTTGCAACAACTCTCTAGTGTTAGATATTTGTGGTTCTGTTTGACAGAGGAGGAAACTGAGGCTTGATCAGAGAATTTAAAAGACTTGCCCAAGGTCACGTGGCTCGGAACCATTTAGCTCAGACTTGCACCAGGTCAGGCAGATTTCACAGGCTGAGGTCATAACCACAGGCAACATTCCTTCCTATCGTTGGCCCTGTGCCCTCACACAGGGGACACACAATATATACAGAAGGGCAGGCCTTTGCCTTTGGCTTCTAAATAGCACAGTGAGAGATCGCCCTGAAACTCCACACTGATCATTTCAACCCCCCTGGTTAAGATGATTCAGTGGCCATGAGGACACATGCCCTCATCAGCCACTCTGGTCTGGCTCTAGACACCAACCCCACAATCCTCACTCTGCGCCTCCCTCCGTCTCTGTTCTCCCTGAACACTAGCTCCTTTCCTCAAATGCACTCTGCTCCCTGCTGTCCCAGGGTCCGGCGCAAGCCATCCCGCTATCGGGGACCATCTCTTATACTCCCCGACCTCCACTTCTCCTTCATTTCCCAAAGGAGGTGTCACTGCCCGCCACCTGCCACCCTCTCACAGTGTCACCTTCACTGTGTAGCCCTTGGTCTGTCTGTACTTTTCATTGTTGGTGAGGCTCAGTGATGATGGTCTCTCCCTACTAGACTGTGAGCCCCCCGAGGGCACAGGCTGTGCCTGGTTTTCTATCCTGCTGCTTCCCGCAGGCCCAGTACTGTGTCTGGCACATAAGGAGGTGTTCTGCATCTGTAAACACTGAATGAATGAATGAACAAAAGAATGAGAGCAACATCTCTGATGTGACTTTTCCTGTGCCTCTGAGATCCAAGGAGCAGACACCTGGGTCACTGCCTCAGGGCTTAGAGCACTGCTCCACCTTCCAAGACCCCTGGGAACCCCTCTTTCCTCCAGGCCAAGTCCTCAGTGCCAGGCCCCACCGCCCTGCATGGCCCTGCACTCACATCCATGTAGTTCTCCAGGCCCTCTGTGGCTGCCAAGGTGGCGGCCTCCCTGGGGAAGTACTTGCTGGCTGGGTTGCGGGGATGCTGCTTGAGGAAGTCTGCCAGCAGGCCATTCTCGCGCAGGTTCTGCCTCAAGGACTTCTTTTTGACAAGCGGAACCCTGTGGCAGAGCGTTTGCAAATGGGATGGTTTGGAGGAGGAAGTGTAATTGGGGAAGGAGTCTGCTCATGGGGTGCTGTGGAAGGCAGGGAAGGTCAAGGAGGCTGGTCCAAGAGAGGGAGAAGGAAGGAAGTCAAGACAGGAGATGCTCCCATTTTTCTACACAACTGAAAAGAAGTTCAATGGTTGCCCAAAGTCGCCTGGCCCAGTGATGGAGCTGGGAACCAAATCCAGGCTGGACTTGAGGGCCAGGGCTGTTAACCACGTCTGCAGGGCTTCTTCTCCAGAAGGACAGAGTGAGACAAGAAAAGAGACTCAACACAGTGGAAGAGAGTGAGGAGTTGTATGAAGGAAGAAAAGAAGAAAACTTGGGGAGGAGAGGAAGACAGGGTGACAGGCAGTGAAGGGAAGCAGCCCCTTGGAAGCTGTTCTTCGTGCCACGTGTCCCCCAGACTCACTTGTAGATAAGGCACTCAGAGAGCGCCACCAAGCTGAGCAGCAGCAGCCACTTCATGGTTCTTCCTGGGTCCCAAGTCTCCAGAGAAGGGAAGAAGGGTGGAAGGCGTACAGCAGAGGCAGGAGCTGCTCCTTATATACAGCGCAAGTCCTGGGGAACCTGCCTTATCAGCCTCCAAACGTCACCCATTATCCTAGCCCCAAACACAAAGCTTCCTGATACGATTGTCCCTGCCCCTGTGCCATGTTCTGAGAAGTTTCCAGTTAGGCAGCTTTCCACTGTAACCACATCCATGATTAGTATGCACCTGCATAGAATGAGCCATGGAAGGGTGGCTTATTTCTCAAATAACACAAAGGGCCTGCATGGAAACTTGACAAGCTGAATATTTTGACAAAGTTGATCTAATGTGCACTTAAGATTGAACAGATGTCAGTGGAGCTCAGTGTACCCCAATCTGTCAATGGGACAGATGCTGTGGTTATTGGAGAGCAGCTCCCCACTTAGTGACAGGTCATGTTCCTGAAGCTGCTAACCCATAGCAAGTTTGTAGGTCAGTGGTTAGGGATCAGGACACATTTCCCCAAAGAAATATCATTTTGTGGGTTGTTTGGTGTCTAACTAGCTTATAGGCCTTATTATGCTCTTGCATAACATTGTGCTTATGGCAATGGAGCTGAGTCCTGGGACAGTGCTGCATACACAGTACAGAGGAAGAGAAGGGAGTGAAGCAAGTGGAAGAATGCTGCCTTCCTTTCCTGGAGGAAGCACACTTGAAAATGGCCAGGTTTGTCCTTGGAATCTGTGTCCCTCACTTTATGCACCCCTTCTTCTTTCTACTGCTCCTCTCCCACGCTCTCAGGTTGCTGGAAGCCTCCACCTTTGAGACCCCACCTGGGTCTGACTCTCCCAGGATCCCCATGCTTAAAACTTGACTGAATCAGCTGCAATGGAGCGCAGCAATCTGGGCAAATTCATACTAGTGGGTGAATGACTTAGAAAGGTTGTCTTATTAAAAGGAAATGCTTACCAACCCATAGATTCTCTACTTTGGGGCATTTATTCATTGGATGCAGTGGAGTGGAAGCTTATTGAGAATTGTGGAGGAGGGGAATACATGGGAGGGATGTCACCAGGAGGCAGCCAGCTGTATCCGCAGATCTTGTTCTGATTGCAGATTCTCTGGGCCATCCCAGGTTTTTCCTGCATCAGGAAACACAGATTGTATAAAAATTCCAAATTTCCCCGAGTGCTCTGGGTGAGCATGGCAGGGCGAGTTGTGCCACATCGTTTGTGTGTTTCTCTTCCTTGCAGTTACATGACACAGCGTAGATTTATTGACCTCTGACTGAGCTCATTCTGGTAAGTAATATTATTATCCCCATTTTATGCATGAGGAAACTGAGGCACAGAGTTGTTATGACACTTGCTTGAGGTGACACAGGTAAGAAGAGACTGAGCAGGGGCTCAAGTCCAGGTCTCTGTGACTACCTGTGCCTTCTCCCTTACTCGACTGCCTGGGGTTTACTGGGGGCCGTGGAGAATCTTATGAAGAGCCCTGGCTCCCGAATCTGGGTTTGAATCCCAGGCCTGTCTCTGAACAGTTGTAAGACCCGGGACTGCTGATCCAGCCTGTGCAAGACTCAGTTGCCTTATGCATGAAATGGAGATAAAAGTACCACTAATTTCATAGGATTGTATGAGGATTAAACATAGAGTGTTAACCAGCCACACACACAGAGCGGCTAAAATGAAAACAACTGTCAAAACCAAGTGCTGACGATGATGAGCACATGGGTCTTTCCTACAGTGCAGGTGGGAGAGGAGAGGGCACAGCCACATTGGAAAACAGCAGAGCAGTTTCTGATAAACATGCACTTATCATTTGACTGAGCCAACCCTTCCGGTGCATCTACTGAAAAGAAATGAAAAACACGTGTCCCTACAGAGACCTGCACACAAATGTTTATAACTGCTTTTTTCATAAAAGCCAAAAACTCAAAACAACTGGACTGTGCTTCAACTTGTCCTGGATGAGCAAGTGATGGTGCAGCCACACAGGGGACGAGCCGTCAGCAGTAGAGACAGAGGAGCTGCTGGGTGAATCTCACGAGCGTTGTGCTGAGTGAAGGAGGCCAAGCTCCAAAGGCAACACTTGTAAGATTCTGTTTATACGGCATCTGGGAAAGGCAAAATAATGAGAATGGAAAACAGACCAGAGGCCAGGGGCAGATGCTCACTGCCAAGGGGCAAAAGGGAACTTTACAAGGTGATGGAAATATTCTCTCTCTGGATTGTACACTTGAAAAGCCAAATCTCACTCTATGACAAGAGACCTGATGCCCCTGACTTCACAGCAGACGACGGGCTCAGCCAGTGACGGCCACATGGTGGGGGTGAAGGGAATGGATACCAGGCTCTGCCTGTGGAGGTTCCTTGGAGGTGACAAACGTGTTCATTTCAAGTGAAATGCTGTGATGGCATCAAAGGAAATGAAGAAGAAGAGAACACCCACTCATCATCCCTGCTTCCATTTTGGTCCTTTGGATCTAGGAGTAAAATCTGTCCACAGTCTGATTTTCTCCTCCACGTTGAGTGGTGGATGGTGAAGTTGGCAGTTGGAGTGAACCTCTGAGGAGGCAAATGAGGACTGTGAACATTTGTCAGACCCCCTGGGTGCTGGGCCCTCCAGACAGGCTGTTTCATGTCATCCTGAGGGTGAGGGTGGGTTGGCCAGAGTCCATCTAGGAGGGGTAGGTAGTGTCCATGCTCCCCTGTGCATCCTGGAACTGCTTACAGTGCTCGGAGCCCAAGGATGGGCATTGATTTGGGGGCACAGCTTGTCTGTGGGATCCACATGGGAATTTTGAACAGAGGAGAAATATGTTTGGGAAGCAGAAGGAAGATTCCTCAAGCAGGAACCTGCAGGACCCATTTGCATATTCATTCCACACATTTTCATTATGCTTCTGCTACCTTATGGGTAGCAGGCATTATCTATTTTCCAGGAGCAGGTCCATGAGCAAGACGGAAAGAGGCCAGATCTTCAATGAGTTTGTGGTCAGTTCAACAGGGCAGAGAGGGGAGAGTTCTTTCCCTCCCACTCAGAGGGGGCTTTGACTCTCACTAATGGGAGGCTCTAGGATTGGTGAAGATAGTTGTCTTCTCACATTGGAGATTTTAACACACTGGGGGAAGCTGGCATGCTTGGTGACACAATTCCAGGGTTTTGTCAGACTCTATGGTGACCACCAATTATCCTTGTCTACTGGTATTAATGTCCCTCACAATCTCCTCCCCTTGAACATGTGCAGAACCTGTGACTTAATTCTAACCAAAAGGATACAGCAAAGCAGAGGGGATGTCACTTTTTGGATTACATTACATGAGATTGTCCCTTCTGTCTTAATAGCACACTCTTTGTATGGACTATCTCTCTTGCTGCCTTGGATGAAGAGAGGCCCATGTGGCAGGGAACAGAGTGTGTCCTCCAGCCAACAGCCAGTGAGGAACTGAGGCCCCCAGTCTGACGATCTGCCAGGACCTGAATCCTGTCAACAACCACGTGAGCTTGGAAGCAGACCCTCCTCCAGTCGAGCCTCAGATGAGACCACATCCCTGGCTGATGCCTTGACTGCAGCCTTGTGAGAGGTCCTGAAACAGAGGACCCAGCCAAACTGGGTTCCTGACCCAGAAAAACTCTGAAATAACACATGTGAGTTGTTTTAAGTTGTGAAATTTATGTTATTTTGGCATCCGCAGTTGAAAACTTGAAAAGGATTAGAAACGTCTAGAAAACACTACAAAAATCCACCTGGCTGCCTGCTGATCTTCTCCATTTGGGGCCCATTTCAGTGCCCTTGAAGGTGGCTTTCTGCTCCGGCCATGTGAGTGATCTGGGAAGGAGAGTATTGATATCATTGGTCTGCTTCTCTGCAAACCTCCCTCTACACAACAAGGATTGCATTTCTGTGGCTCTTCATGTTTTCTGAGTGCTTTGAGATACATGATCTCTTAAAGACATATCATTCCTGCATTGTCCTCCCTGACAGTTCAGAAGAGTTAAGTGATCAGCTCAGGTTCACATCATTATGTAGTAACACAGGAGGGACTGGAAGCTGGGGCCAGGAGTCTCTGGTTGGGAGGCTCTGTTCCGCGCCAGGCTCTGTTCTCACACACGTCCACCTGGTTTCTGTCCATTGGTTGGAGTGTGAGTTGGACATTTTGTGATGGCCTCAGCCTCCATCCTGGAGGACTCAGAGAAGCCATTCTATCCTCTCCATAGAGGACCTCTTGGGAGGGAAAGTAGAGTCCTGACTCCAGGGCCATGTGGTCTGATCCTCAGCCAGGGCCGACCTGTGGCTGCCAGCAGGGAAGCCATGTAATCTCATTATACTGGACTGGCCTGGCAGAAAGATCGTTTACTTTGCCATTAACCATGCGTGGCACCAGGCTTTGAGTGGCACTGGAAACTGCATTGCTAATACACAGCCCTCACTGCCAAGAGCACAGGTGTTCAGAAATGTTCCATGAACATATCAAATCAAAGCAATGGAATGAAGCCTAAACAACCCATTCATGGCAAGACCGAGATGGAACACTTCAGCACGATAAATGTTCTCGAGCTGGTCTGAGAGACCTTAGGATGGCCTCATGGTCCTGAAGTTTCACCACCGTCTTCTTCCCCTTACTCTTCTTCCCAGAAACACAGAACTCGTAAAGGGCTGGATGTGAGAAACCCAGGCTCAGAGAGGGAATGTGGCTTGCTCATGGTCATATAGCCAGCACGTGGGGAACCGACACCCATGCCTGGGCTTGCCGACCCTCCTCAGTGCTCCTTATGCCACACGGTGATGTGCCATCAGAGGAGAGTGTTTGCCGTTCCTTTTCCTTCTTCATTACCTTCTTCCTTAATCTCTTCCTCTGCTTTCTTCCGTTTTTAAAAATTAGAATTTAGAAACTGAATCAACTTTGCATAAGAGTAATCGTTAGTATGTATTAAGAACTTGTATGTGTCACGGAATGTATTTTCTTTCTTGAGGCATAATTGACATATAACATTGTATTAGTTTCAGGTGTACTACATAATGATTCTGTATTTGTACATATTGCAAAATGATCACAACAGAAAGTCTCGTTAACATCTGTCACCATATGTACTTAAAACTCTATTTTTAAAAATTTTTTTATTGAGTTCACAATGGTTTATAACCTTGTGAACTTTCAGGTGTACATTATTATTTATCAGTTTCCATATAGACAGCATCGTGTTCACTGCCAATAGTCTAATTTTTATCCACCAGCAGACATATGTGCCCCTTTACCTCGTTTGCACACCACCAACCTTCTTCCCCTCTGGCAACCACTAATCTGTTCTCTTTGTCTGTGTGTTTGTTTATCTTCCACATTTGAGTGAAATCATACAGTGTTTGTCTTTCTTAGTTTGGCTTATTTCGCTTAATATCATGCCCTCAAGGTCCATCCTTGTTGTTGCAAACGGGAAGATTTTGTCTATACTACTACTACTGAGTAGTATTCCATTGTGTATATATATACCACACTTTCTTTATCCATTCATCAGTGGACGGGCATTTCTGTTGCTTCTGTGTCTTGGCTATTGTGAATAATGCTTCAGTGAACATAGAGGTGCACAAGTCTCTTTGCATCATGGATTTCAAGTTCTTTGGATAAATACCCTGTAGCGGAATAGCTGAATCATATGGTATTTCTATTTTTAATTTCTTGAGACATCTCCATACTGTTTTCTGTAGTGGGTGTACCAGTTTGCATTCCTACCAGCGGTGTGTGAGGGTTCCCTTTTGCCCACACTGTCCTCAAAATTTCTTATTTTTTCCTTGATAATTACAGCCATTCTAATAGGTTTAAGGTGCTATCTCATTGTAGTTTGATTTGTATTTCCCTAATGTTTAGTCATGTGGAACATCCTTTCATGTGCCTGTTGCCATCTGTATATCATCTTTGGAAAAATGTTCACATGCTCTGCCCATTTTTTGATTGAGTTGTTTGTTTGTTGTTGTTGTTGTTGAGTTGTATGAGTTCTTTTGGAGATTAATCCCTTGTCAGATAAATGATTTGAAAATAGTTTCTGCCAGTTGGTGGGTTGTCCTTCTGTTTTGTTCGTGGTTTCCTTTGCCTTGCAGAAGCTTTTCAGTCTCATGTAGTCCCATTTGTTTATTTTTTCTTTTGATTTCCATGCCAGGAGAGACATGGTATATGAAAAGATGCTGCTAAGATCAATGTCAGAGTGTACTGCCTGTATTTTCTTCGAGGGGTTTTAAGGCCTCAGGTCTTACCTTCAAATCTTAATACATTTTGAGCAAGTTTTTCTGTATGGTGTAAGGTAAGGGTCAATTTCCATTCTTTGGCATGTGGCTGTCTACTTTTCCCAGCACTATTTATTGAAGAGATTTTCCTTTATCCATTGTGTGTTCTTGGCTCATTTGTTGAGGAGTAGCTGTCCTTAGACGTGTGGTTTTATTTCTGGGCTTTATTCTGTTCCATTGATCTGTGTGTCTGCTTTTATGCCAGTACCATGCTCCTTCGATTACTATAGCTTTGCAGTATATTTTGAAGTCAGGGATTATGATGCCTCCAGCTTTGTTCTTTTTACTTAGGATTGCTTTCACTATTCAGGGTCTTTTGTTTTCCACATACATTTTAGGATTCTTTGTTCTATTTCCATGAAGAATGGCATTGGGATTCTGATTGGGATTGCACTGAATCTGTAGATTGCTTTAGGTAACATGGATATTTTAACTATGTTTATATTTCCAATCCATGAGCATGGAATATCTTTCCATTTCTTTATGTCATCATTGATTTCCCCAATGAAGTCTTACAATTTTCAGTGTACAGGTCTATGACCTCATTGGTTAAGTTTATTCCTATAAAATTTTATTCTTTTTGTTGAGATTTTAAGTGGAATTGTATTCTTGAGATCTCTTTCTGCTAGTTCATTATTAGAATATAGAAATGCAACTGATTTTTGTAATTTGATTTTGTACCCTGCAAATCTGATGTAGTTGTTGACTATTTCTAATAGTTTTCTGCTGGATTCTTTCTAGTGTTCTATATATAGGAACATGTCATCTGCAGCCAGCAAGTTTCATTTCTTCACTTCTAATTTAGATATTTCTTTTGAATATCTTTTTCTTACCGAATTGCTCAGGCAAGAACCTCCAGTACTATGTAGAACAAGAGAGGCAAGTTGGGCACTTTTGTCTTGTTCCTGTTCTCAGAGGGATGTTTTACAGTTTCTCCCCATTGAGTATGATGTTGGCTGTGTTTTTGTGATAGATGGCCTTTATTATATTGAGGTATTTTCCTTCTATACTCATTTTCTTGAGAGTTTTTTTCATAAATGGATGTTGGATCTTGTCAAACGCTTCATCTTCACCTATTGAGATGATCGTATGATTTTTATTCCTCATTTTGTTAAGGTGGTGTATCACACTGATTGATTTGTGGATGTTCAACCTTCCCTGTGTCGCTGGTATAAATCCCCTTTGATCATGGCATGTGATCCTTTAAATGTATTGCTGTATTGGCTTTTCCAATATTTTGTTGAAGATCTTTGCATCTATGTCTGTCAGCGATATTAGCCCGTAATTTTCACTTTTGTGTTGTCCTTGACCGGTTTGGGGATCAGGATGACGTGGGCCTCCTAGAATGAGGTAGGATGTATTCCATATTCCTCAATTTTTTGGGACAATTTGGGAAGGGGAGGTATTAACTCTTCCTTGATTGTTTGGTAGAATTCTCCAGAGAAGCCATCTGGTCCTTGACTTTTGTTTTGGGGGAGGTTTTGATTACTGTTTCAATCTCTTTACTTGTGATTGTTCTATTCATATTCTCTATTTCTTCTAGGTTCAGTTTTTGGAGGTTCTGTGAGTCTAAGAATTTATCCACTTCTTTAGGTTATCCTATTTGTTGGCACGTAGTCTTTCATAATATTTTCTTATACTCCTTTGTATTTCTGTGGTATCCATTGTAATTTCTCCTTTCATTTCTTCTTTTTTTTTTTAATCTTTTTATCCTTTTATTTTTTTTTTTTTTATTAATGTTATGATAGATTACAACCTTGTGAGATTTCAGTTGTACATTTTTGTTAGTCATGTTGTGGGTACACCACTTCCCCCTCTGTGCTCTCTCCCCACCCACCCTTTTCCCTGGTAACCACCGATCAGATCTCCTTATCAATATGCTAATTTCCACCTATGAGTGGAGTCATATAGAGTTCGTCTTTCTCTGACTGGCTTATTTCGCTTAACATAATACCCTCGAGGTCCATCCACGTTGTTGTGAATGGGCCGATTTTGTCTTTTTTTATGGCTGAGTAGTATTCCATTGTGTATATATACCACATCTTCTTTATCCAATCATCAGTTTCTGGGCATGTAGGCTGGTTCCACGTCTTGGCTATTGTAAATAATGCTGCGATGAACATAGGGGTGCAACGGACTCTTGAGATTTCTGATACCAGGTTCTTAGGATAGATACCCAGTAATGGGATGGCTGGGTCATAGGGTATTTCTATTTTTAACTTTTTGGGAAATCTCCATACTGTTTTCCATAGTGGCTGTATCAGTTTGCATTCCCACCAACAGTGTATGAGCGTTCCTTTTTCTCCACAACCTCTCCAACATTTGTCGCTCTTGGTTTTGGATGTTTTTGCCAATCTAACTGGTGTAAGGTGATATCTTAGTGTAGTTTTGATTTGCATTTCCCTGATGATTAGCGATGATGAACATCTTTTCATGTGTCTATTGGCCATATTCATATCTTCTTTTGAGAAATGTCTGTTCATGTCCTCTGCCCATTTTTTGATCGGGTTGTTTGTTTTTTTGTTGTTAAGCAGTGTGAGTTCTTTGTATATTATGGAGATTAACCCTTTGTCAGATAAGTGGCTTGTAAATATTTTTTCCCAATTAGTGAGCTGTTTTTTTGTTTCAATCCTGTTTTCCCTTGCCTTGAAGAAGCTCTTTAGTCTGATGAAGTCCCATTTGTTTATTCTTTCTATTGTTTCCCTCAACTGAGGAGTTACAGTGTCTGAAAAGATTCTTTTGAAACTGATGTCAAAGAGTGTACTGCCTATATTCTCTTCCAAAAGACTTATTGTCTCAGGCCTAATCGTTAGGTCTTTGATCCATTTTGAGTTTATTTTGGTGTGTGGTGAAAAAGAATGGTCAATTTTCAATCTTTTGCATGTAGCTGTCCAGTTTTCCCAGCACCATTTGTTGAAGAGACTTTCTTTTCTCCATTGTAGGCCCTCTGCTCCTTTGTCGAAGATTAGCTGTCCATAGATGCGTGGTTTTATCTCTGGGCTTTCAATTCTGTTCCATTGATCTGTGGACCTGTTTTTGTACCAGTACCATGCTGTTTTGATCACTGTAGCTTTGTAGTATGTTTTGAAATCGGGGATTGTGATTCCGCCGGCTTTGTTTTTCTTGCTCAGAATTGCTTTAGCAATTCGCGGTCTTTTGTTGCCCCATATGAATTTTAGGATTGTTTGTTCAATTTCTGTGAAGAATGTTCTTGGGATTCTGATTGGGATAGAATTGAATCTGTATATTGCTTTAGGTAGTATGGACATTTTAACTATGTTTATTCTTCCAATCCATGTGCAAGGAATGTCTTTCCATCTCTTTATGTCATCGTCAATTTCTTTCAAGAAAGTCTTGTAGTTTTCATTGTATAGATCCTTCACTTCCTTGGTTAAGTTTATCCCAAGGTATTTTATTCTTTTCGTTGAGATTGTGAATGGGATTGAGTTCTTGAGTTCTTTTTCTGTTAGTTCATTGTTAGTGTATAGAAATGCTACTGATTTATGCACGTTAATTTTATACCCTGCTACTTTGCTGTAGTTGTTGATTATTTCTAATAGTTTTTCTGTGGATTCTTTGGGGTTTTCTATATATAAGATCATGTCGTCTGCAAACAACGAGAGTTTTACTTCTTCGTTACCTATTTGGATTCCTTTTATTTCTTTTTCCTGCCGAATTGCTCTGGCCAGCACCTCCAGTACTATGTTGAATAGGAGTGGTGAAAGTGGGCACCTTTGTCTTATTCCTGTCCTCAGAGGGATGGCTTTCAGTTTTTGTCCATTGAGTATGATCTTGGCTGTGGGTCTGTCATATATGGCCTTTATTATGTTGAGGTACTTTCCTTCTATACCCATTTTATTGAGGGTTTTTATCATAAATGGGTGTTGGATCTTGTCGAATGCTTTCTCTGCATCTATTGAGATGATCATGTGGTTTTTGTTTTTCATTTTGTTGATGTAGTGTATCACGTTGATTGACTTGCGGATGTTGAACCATCCCTGTGTCCCTGGTATAAATCCCACTTGATCATGGTGTATAATCTTTTTGATGTATTGCTGTATTCGGTTTGCCAAAATTTTGTTGAGGATTTTTGCATCTATGTTCATCAGTGATATCGGCCTGTAGTTCTCCTTCTTTGTGTTGTCCTTGTCAGATTTGGGGATCAGAGTGATGTTGGCTTCATAGAATGTGTTAGGGAGTTCTCCATCTTTCTCAATTTTCTGGAACAGTTTGAGGAGAATAGGTATTAAGTCTTCTTTGAATGTTTGGTAGAATTCTCCAGAGAAGCCGTCTGGTCCTGGACTCTTATTTTTGGGGAGGTTTTTGATTACCGTTTCTATTTCCTTACTTGTGATTGGCCTATTCAGATTCTCCATTTCTTCCTGATTCAGTTTGGGGAGATTGTAGGAGTCTAGGAATTTGTCCATTTCTTCCAGGTTGTTCAATTTGTTGGCATATAGTTTTTCATAGTATTCTCTTATGATCTCTTGTATTTCATTGGTATCTGTTGTGATTTCTCCTCTGTCATTCCTAATTTTATTAATTTGCGATTTCTCTCTTCTTTTCTTGGTGAGTCTGGCTAGGGGTTTGTCAATTTTGTTAATTCTTTCGAAGAACCAACTCTTTGTTTCATTGATCCTTTCTATTGTCTTTTTTGTTTCAATATCGTTTATTTCTGCTCTTATTTTTATTATTTCTCTCCTTCTACTGACTCTGGGCTTTGTTTGTTCTTCTTTTTCTAGTTCTGTTAGGTGCCGTTTGAGGTTGCTTATGTGAGCTTTTTCTTGTTTAGTGAGGTGAGCCTGTATTGTGATGAATTTCCCTCTTAGGACTGCTTTTGCTGCATCCCAAATGGTTTGGTATGTCGTGTTCTCATTTTCATTAGTCTCCAGATAAAATTTGATTTCTTCTTTAATTTCTTCAATGATCCATTGTTTGTTGAGAAGCGTGTTGTTTAGTCTCCACATTTTTGCACCTTTCTCTGCTTTTTTCTTGTAGTTGATTTCTAGTTTAATAGCATTGTGATCAGAAAAGATGCTTGATATTATTTCAACTCTCTTGTATTTATTGATGTTTGCTTTGGTTCCCAAAATATGGTCAATCCTTGAGAATGTTCCATGTGCAATTGAGAAGAATGTGTAACCTGCTGTTTTTGGATGAAGTGTTCTGTATATATCTATTAAGTCCATCTGGTCTAATTTTTCATTTAATTCTATTATTTCCTTGTTGATTTTCCGTCTGGATGTTCTGTCCATTGGTGTTAATGGTGTGTTGAGGTCCCCTACTATTATTGTATTGTTGTTGATGTCTTCTTTTAGTTCTATTAAGAGTTGCTTTACAAATTTTGGTGCTCCTGTGTTGGGTGCGTATATATTTATAAGTGTTATGTCTTCTTGGTGGAGAGTCCCTTTTATCATTATATACTGTCCCTCTTTGTCTTTCTTTATCTGTTTTGCTTTGAAATCTACCTTGTCTGATATTAGTATAGCGACACCTGCTTTCTTTTGTTCATTATTAGCTTGGAGTATTGTTCTCCATCCCTTCACTCTGAGTCTGTGTTTGTCTTTGGGGCTGAGGTGTGTTTCCTGGAGGCAGCATATTGTTGGATCTTGTTCTTTGATCCATCCTGCCACTCTGTGTCTTTTGATTGGGGAGTTCAATCCGTTTACATTTAGAGTGATTATTGAGACGTGGGGGCCTACCACTACCATTTTGTGTCTTGTTTTCCGGTTTTCTTCAGTTTCCTTTGTTTCTCGTCCCGTGGTTTAATCTGTTCTGATGTAGAGCTGCTACTCTCTGTTGTTGTCCTTCTACTTATCTCCTCTGCTCTTGGTTTTGTAGCCCCTTTCCTTTTTTGGATTTTTCAGGAATGAGGGTTTTCCTGAGGATTTCCTGAAGAGGAGGTTTTGTGGCAATGAACTCCCTTAATTTTTGTTTATCTGGGAAAGTTTTTATTTCTCCATCGTATTTGAAGGATATTTTCGCTGGGTAGAGAATTCTCGGCTGTAGATTTTTGTCCTTCAGATTTTTGAATATATCATTCCACTCTCTTCTAGCCTGTAAAGTTTCTGCTGAGAAATCTGCTGATAGCCTGATGGGGGTTCCTTTGTAGGTTAGTTTCTTTTGCCTGGCTGTCCTTAGTATTTTCTCCTTGTCGTTGACTTTTGCTAGCTTCACTACTATATGCCGTGGAGTTGGTCTTCTTGCATTGATAAAGTTTGGAGATCTATTGGCTTCTGTCACCTGAAGATCCATCTCTCTCACCAGATTTGGGAAGTTCTCAGCCATTATTTCTTTGAATAGGCTTTCTGCCCCTTTCTCCTTCTCTTCTCCCTCTGGTATACCTATAATCCTTACGTTGCATCTCCTAATTGTGTCTGATAATTCTTGGAGAGTTTCTTCATTTCTTTTTAGTCTTGCTTCTCTCTCCTCCTCTGCCTGCAGCAATTCTATATTGCCATCTTCCAAATTGCTAATTCTTTCCTCCATATTATCGACCCTACTGTTCAGAGCATCTAGATTTTTCTTAATCTCCTCTATTGTGTTCTTCATTTCCAATATTTCTGTTTGGTTCTTCTTTATCGTATCAAACTCTTTTGTGACATAGCTCCTGAACTCGTTGAGTTGTCGGTCAGAATTCTCTCTTAACTCATTGAGAATTTTAATGACGGCTGTTTTGAAGTCATCATCATTTAGGTTATATATCTCATTTTCTTTGGGATTGTTTTCTATGTATTTGTTACTTTCTTTCTGTTCTGGAGATTTAACGTATTTTTTCATATTGCTTGATGTTGTTGATTTGTGCCTCCGCATGGAGATAGAGTTTAGTTGCTCCTTTCACTTGTTTCAACTGCTGCGGTGGGGGAGCAGCTGTTTATACTGCACTAACCGGGAACCCTGTCTGCAGTTGCTAACTGGGCCTGGGCCCCTCCTCGTAGCCACAGTGGCCCTTTGGATTCCCTCCTCTGCCGTGGGGGCCGTCACAGGGGGGCTTCAGGCTGCTGGTGCCTACTGTTGCAGCCCACCTAGATGTGCTCTCTCCTTAGGGTCTGCAATGGTGTTATAGGCTTTTCCAGCGGCCAGAGGTGGGATCACTTATATTTGTCGCTCCGTTGCTGTCGGCACCCACAAAATCTCACTTGTCCTCTATGGGTCGCAGGAGAGCTATTGGCATCTTCTACAGTCTGTGGTTAGGTCACCTAGCTATGCTGCTTTTGCCCTGGGGTCTTCCAGCCTTGTGGCTGGCGGCTGGGTGCCTTCTACTGGTGCTGTGCAGAGGCTTTCCCTAAGGCTGCTGTGAGCCTGCGGGGTTTCCCCCTAGGCTACGAAGCTGGGACTCTGGAACTCACCCCAGCCCCAGTCCTCTCCGAGATCTCCGGCTATCCCTAGTCTCACGGGGTGGGCAACGGCAGCTGGGGGTCGCCCCGCCCTCTGGGATTCTCTCCGGGCCTCTCCCGGAACAGTGAATGCTGGGCGTGGCCCCTCTGCTAATGGCAGACAGAGAGCTTTGTCTGCTGCCCGGGCGGAACTCTGAGGCTTCCCCTCCGGGTCGCAGAGCCTGCCTTTGAAACTTCCCCCAGCCCCAGTCCTCTCCGAGATCTCCGGCAATCCCTACTCCCACAGGGCGGGCAACGGCAGCTGGGAGACCTCCGTACCCTCAGCGACTCTCTCTGGGACCCTCTGGGCAATGCAAACACCAGGCAGGGTCTCCCTGCCAGTGGCGGGGAGAGACTCTCCCCGCGGGCTCAGGTGTGCAACTCCAAAGTTTCCCTCTGCATTTAGGAGTAATTGCGGGGGGTTTAGGTAGGGTTCTGGTCACCTGTTTCCACCGTCGCTCCTCTGTTGTGTGCTCGCTCCTGCCCTAGATGTGTGTAGATCCTCTGGGGGCGTCCGTTGGAAGAAAGCTGCTTGCGGGTACTAGGCTGCTCGGTCGGGGTCGGAGAGTTTTCACCTATTTCCACATCCTCCCGGAGGAAAGTCCGTCCGCCTTCTGATGTTTAGTCGCGTGGGTATCTCAGACATCCTGAGATGCTGTCTGGATATCCTTTGTCAAGCGATAAGTGTCCAAATAATTGTAGACTCGAAGGGGGAGAGACAAAGAGGACTACTCACGGTGCCATCTTGGATCTTCCTCCTCTCCTTTCATTTCTTATTATATTTATTTGAGCCTTCTTTCTTTTTTTCATAGTGAGTCAGGCTAAGGCTTTGTCAATTTTCTTTGTTGTCTCAAAGAACCAGCTCTTAGTTTCATTGATCTTTTCTACTGTTATTTTTGGTGTCTATTTCATTTATTTCTGCTCTAATTTTTATTATTTCCCTCCTTCTGCTGAATTTGGGCTTGTTCGTTCTTCTTTTTCTCATTCTGTTAGGGGTAGTTTAAGATTACGTATTTGAGATTGTTCTTGTTTGTTGAGGTGGGCCTGTATTTCTTTGAATTTCCCTCTTAAAACTGCTTGTGCTGCATCTATAAGAGCTGATATGGTGTAGTTTAATTTTTATTTGCCTTAGATATTTTTTGTTTTGCCATTTGATTTCTTCATTAACCCAGTGGTTGTTTAGTAGCATGTTGTTCAGTTTCCACGTACTCGTTGATTTCCTGGCTTTTTTCTTGTACTTGATTTCTAATTCCACAGCATTATGGTCAGAAAAGATGCTTGATATAGTTTCAATCATCATAAATTTATTGAGGCTTGTCTTATTTCCCAACAGATGCTCTATCTTTCAGAATGTTCCACGTGCACTTGAGTAGAATGTGTATTCTGCTGTTTTTGGATGGAATGTTCTTGGTAGATCTAAGTCCATAGGGTCTAGTTTTGCATTTAATTCGACTATTTCCTTTTGGCCTTTCTGTCAGGATGATCTATCCGTTGACGTAAGTGGAGAGTTGAGGTCCCCTACTATTATTGTGCTGCTGTTAATTTCTCCCTTTAGGTCTTTTAATAGTTGCTCTATGTACCTTGGTGCTCCTGTGTTAGGTGCATATACATTCATAAGTGGTGTGTCCTCTTGGTGGAAAATCCCTTTTATCATTGTATACTGCTCCTCTTTGTCTCCCATTGTCTTTTTCATCTTGAAGTCTGCTCTCTCTGATAGAAGTATGACAATATCTACTTTCTTTTGCTTGCCATTAGCTTGGAGTATCATCTTCCATCCCTTCACTCTGAGCCTGTGTTTGTCTTTAGAGCTGAGATGTGTTTCGTGGAGGCAGCATATCATCTTGATTTTTAATCCATCCAGCCAGTCTATGTCTTTTGATTGAACAATTCAATCCATTGACATTTAGAGTGATTATTGATATATGAGGGCTTAATGCTCCATTTTACATATTGTTTTCCAGTTGTCCTATATTTCCTTGTTTCTCTTCCCATGTATTCCTGACTGTCATTTCAGTTTTGTGATTTTAGGTTATGGTTTTCTCAGTTTTCTCTTTATTTATCATTTTCATCTCTGTTCTGAGTTTTTGTTTAGTGGTTACCATGAGGTTTGTTAAAAGATCTCTTGAGATAGTCTGTTTTCTGATAGCCACTTATATCCATTAGCCTAAGAAGGTTCCATCCCTTTTCTCTGCCCACCTGTCATTTTTGTCACAAATTATTCTGCTTTGTATTGTGAGTTTGTGATTAAAATGAAGTGTTTATAATTATTTTTGATCATTTCCTTCCATTTATCTTTAATGTTATAATTGTTTACTAGCCCGTTTGATAGAGAGCTGAAATTTTCTGACATTTGTCTGTCTATTTATCTCTTTGTGTAAGGCTTTGTAAACCTTTTCCTTTTTGTTTCAGGTGTGAGGTCATTCTTGATCATTTCTTGTGTGGGGTATTGTGGCAATGAACTCCCTCAGTTTTTGTTTATCTGGGAAAGTTTTTATTTCTCCATCATATCTAAAGGATAGTTTCACTGCATAGGATATTCTTGGCTGAAAGTTCATATCTTTCAATGTTTTGAACATATCATTCCACTCTCTGCTCACCTGTAAAGTTTTTTTGTAGATTTTCTTCTGCCTTGCTGCCCTTAATATTTTTTCCTTCTCATTGACTTTTGCCAGTTTTACTAATATATGCCTTGGAGAAGATCTTTTTGCATTGATATAATTAGGAGTTCTATTGTCTTCATGCACTTGTAACTCCAGTGACTTCCCCAGGTTTTTGAAGTTTTCAGCTATTATTTCTTTGAACAAGCTCTCTGCTCCTTTTTCCCTCTCTCCCCTCTCTGAACAACTATAATCCTTATGTTGCATCTCATAATTGATTTGGATGTTTCTTGAAGAATTTCTTCATTTTTTTTTAGGTCAGTTCTCTCTCCTCCTCCACGTGAAGCACTTCTATATTTCTGTCCTCTAAATTACTCATTCTGTTCTCCATAATGTCAGCTCTGTTTTTTAAATCTTCTAGGTTCTTCTTTTATCTCTGTCATTGTGTTCTTCATATTCAGATTTTCTGGGTATTTTTAGAGTTTCAATCTTTTTTGTGAAGAATTCATTCTGTTCATTAATTTTATTTCTGAGTTAATTTAACTGTCTTTCTGAGTATTCTTCTAACTCATTGAGTTTCTTGCTTGATAACTATTTTGAACTCTCTGTCATTTAGATTGTAAATTTCTGTGAGTTCAGGATAGGTTTCTGGATACCAATTTTCCATTTGATCTGGAGTGTTAATGTATTTATTTATGGTGTTTGGTGAGTTGGACATTTATTGACACATAGTGGTAGTTTCTACTCACAGATTCCACCTGCCACCACTAAGCTGGGCAGGAGCTGTGTTTTCTGAAACTGCCATGACAGCTGGAAGTTGTGCCCATCCTCTGGACATTGTGCCAACAGAGTCCATCTGCATCTGCCCACCAGCCACCACTGCTCAGCATGTCACACGTGCAAGTGCAGGCGCTCTGCGCAGATCCACTGTCTTAGCTGACTAGCCCAGCTGGTGTGCTAGGTGGAAGGAGTGTGGAAGGATGCTCTCATACACACACGTGAGCCTGCTCTGCACTCACTGGCAGTCCCCTTGGGCTGGGCTGCTGTGCTCCATGGGGGCACCCAAGGCATGGTGGAGCCACCACATTGTGGAGCACCCACCATGGGCCAGGATGCAACCCCCAAAGTGAAAGCATTTGTGTGGAGCCCCACACACTCCTCTGCCCCCTCCCAGACTCACACACCAGCTGCCGTGTGTAGACCCATGATGTACATCGCTGCTTCTGGGGAGGGGGAGGAGATCCACTCACATCCTTTCACTGCTCCCTAGGGGCCCAGTACTCCCACCTTCAGATGTATGGCTGTGTTGATCTCTCAGACGTCCTATTATACTATGTGGATATCCTCTGTTGGTTAATGAATGTCCTTTTGGTTGTATCTTAGGGGGGAGAGGCTAAGGGCACAGCTCACTGCACCATGATGCTGACATCATTCCAAAATCTATTTTTCTTGTGAAGAGAACATTTAAAATCCACTCTCTTAGCAACTTTCAAATATACAATACAGTATTATTAAGTACAATCACCAAGCTGTACAAGCTGTGTACTACAATCACTACATCCCCATATCCCCATGACTTCTTTATTTTATAATTGGAGGTTTGTACTTTTTGACTCTCTCCACTCATTTTGCCCACTCCCAACCATGCTATCTCTGAAACCACCAATCTGTAGTCTGTGTCTATGAGTTGAGTGGCTTTTATTTTTAGACTCCACGTGTAAGTGAGAACATATGTACTTGTCTTTCTCTGACTTACTTTATTTAGCATAAGGCCCTTGAGGTCCATCCATGTTATCAAAAATGGCAAGATTTCATTCTTTTACGTGGCTGAGTAATATTCCTTTGTGTAAGTTTGCCCACGTGCGTGTATTTATACCACATTTTCTGTATCCATTCATCCTTCACTAGATACTTGTGCAGTTTCCGTATCTTGGCTATTGTAAATAATGCTGCAATGAACATGGGAGTGCAGATCTCTTTTGAGTTACTCTTTGCACTTTCTTTGGATAAACAGCCAGAAGCGGGATTGCTGGATCATATGACAGTTACAAAAAAATTTGTAACTTTTTGAGGAACCTCCACAGTGTTTGCCCTAGTGACTGCACCAATTTGCAACCCCACCAACAGTGCACAAGTCTTCCCTTTTCTCCGCCTCCTCACCAACACTTGTTACCTCTTGTCTTTTCTATGATAGCCATTCTAATGAGTATGAGGTGATATCTTATGGTTTTGATTTGCATTTCCTGGATGATTAGTTATGTTGAGCACCTTTCATGTATCTGTTGGGCATCTGTATGTCTTCATATGTCTTATTTCATTCCCTTTCCACAGCAACTCTTTGAGATAGGTACTATTATCACCCCCATTTTCCAGGTGAGGAAACTGAGGCACAGAGAGGCTCTCATCACACAGGTGATGGACAGTAGATTCAGGATTTGAGCCCAGAGTCCACGCTTCTTGCTGTTGTACTGCATTGATTCCTGAAATTTATTCTCGTTTTTCTTTCTCCATCATGTTTGTCCATATGGACGTTTTTGCAGACGTATAAAGAGGAAACGGACAACCTACTGTGACACATGTTTTCAAGGTATTGAAGTGGCTCACGTCTGGCCATTTAAAAAAGCTCCCAAATATTATTCTTTGCTCAGTCAGTCCCTGCCTTTTTGGGGATATTAAAGTGGTTTCTTTCTCTTTTTTTTCTATCCGTAATGGATCCACTGTGAAGAATCTTTGATCAGAGAACATTTTTCTCAAATTTTGTGACTTGTATCCAGACCCTGTGGTCAGTAGGTGGGGTGAGTGAGTGGCTTGGTGACTCCTATAACGTGACAGCACTTTACCAGATGGGGGTCCAAAGAAAGAGGAAACTACAGTGATGCAGCTGGTTCCTAATATTCCCACCAACTCTACACTATATGTTTTGAATTTAATTTTTCCAATTTGACATGTCTATAAAGTATCTTAAATGGGGCTCTTTGGTGTTTCTTAAACTTCCAGGAAGGCAGTGAAGGTTGCTACTGATTTGTGCCCTGGATTTCCTCTTGTGTCAAATATCTGTTTCACCCCTTTGACCTTTTGAAGAGGATGTTGTCTATCGAGAGCAGCTCCTCAGATCTGTGGATGAATCGCTGTTGTCAGGACTAGTGGGGCTGAAACATCCTGAGCCCATGAGGCCGCTGTGTTGGGAACTGCTGAGAGCCTTACAGGTCTACTCCTCTTTCGCCCCCATAAACTCTTCTGCAAGCTGAGAGACATCATTCCGCCTGCTGTCTAGAGACTCATTGTCAGTGAAGGTGCCAGGCAGTGTCCAGAGCATTTCCCTGCATTACCGCATTCAAATGCTCCCTAGAATGTTCTAGCACAGCTGCTATTATGAGCTCCATTTTGCAGATGGTGAAATGGAAGCTCTGAGAAGCTAAGTCTCCGTCTTGAGCCCACACTCCAGTTGGTGGTAGTAGACTGAAGCTTAGGTCTCTCTGGCTCCTTATCTCGTGCTCTTTCCCACTCTACTTTCCTGCGTCCAGATGGGGAAACTGAGGCCCAAAGAGCTGAAGTACAGAGTCTGTCTCCTTCTAGAAGACATTGTCTCAGTTCCATTCACACAAGCCTCTTCCTAACAAGAGCTCTGTTTAAGGAGAAACCACTTTTTATTGAAATAGAGTATGAATTGTTTCATTTGGATAATTTAAAAATATATAACAGCTTTATTGAGATATGATCCACATACTATACAATTCACACGCTCCTAGCACACAATTTGGTGGTTTTAGGTATATTCACAGAGTTGTGCAACAGTCCTTTTGCTGGTTTTCAAAATGTAATCAGTCCAGTTTCTTGTGTTGACAACATCTGTCTCCCCCCTGGACACACCTGTTCTCTTTGCTGCCTTCTGCCTGCCTTTCCTCGTTCTCCTCCATGTAATAAGACCTTGGAATGTGCTAGGCTTCAGGCTGAGACATTTGTTTAAAAATCTTTTTTCAGTAGCGTGTCTTTTTTAGGGCAGTTTTGGTTCACAGCGAAATTGAGTGAAGTACAGAGAGCTCCCATACACCATCTGTGCCCCTTCACATGCCCAGTCTCCACCACTACCACCGCCAGCCACTGGAGGGTGCATTTGTTACAGTCAGTGAAAAGACACTGGCACGCGATTATGACCAGAGTCCACAGTTGACATCAGGTTTAGACTTCCCATGCATGATTTCATTCCATCCTCAGAAAGTCCCTGGGTGGTCATTATTAATAAGCCCATTTTACAGATGAGTAAACGGAGGCCCATGGGGATTATGTGCCTCACACAAGGTCTCACAGCCAATGCTCAGCAGAGCCACTTTGGTGACTATCATCCTCTATTCATGGTTCCTTTTGGGTCTTCTCTCCCTGGAGGCAGGAGCCCGCTGGTCCTCACCAGGTGTGTGAGGCCCCTCAGAGGACGAGCTTGGGCAGCTGTCCCCAGTACAACTCGTCCCAGAGCTGCTGAGCCATCGGGGAGAACTGGTGTGCATCTTGCTTCCCCTCCTCTCTCTCTAGATTCCCTGGGAGAAAAGTGGGGACTCTCCCCTCATGGAGACGTGGAGTCTAGCAAAGTGCTAGGAGTCCCCTGGAGACAGTGAGGCCCCCGTCAACCTTACTTCTTTCCTGGGTACCCCAGCAGTGTTACCTCGGAGCCAGCACTCCATCCCCTCCAGCTCCTCTTAAGAACGAACCTGTCTAACACAGAGATTTTATCCATGAGCCCCTCGGGAGCCCAGGCCTCACCCTCACTCCTGAGGGGGTAAGGGGGCACATTCCCAGAGGATCTTGGGGCCTCCCAGCCCCCTCGGCCCTCCCCAGGGCCTTCGATCCCTCCAGGAGCCTCCACTCTACATCCAGCCTCTCCCAGGGCTGCTGGGCCACCTCCTGTTACTCCAGAGCCCTTGTCCTCAGCCCCCAGGGGCCACACTGCATCCAGACAGTCTTCTCCACCGGTTGCCATCCCGACTGGAGCTTCAGCCCTTTCCATGACAGGCCCCAGCCCCTCAAAGACCCCAGTCACCCTCCTCAGGCCTCGCAGACTCTCTCTCACCTCCTCCAGACTCTCTGCAGGCCGGGGTGACACCTCCAGCCCCCAGCAGGACACAATGGGGACCTCTAGGGAAAAGGAGTCCACTGGCTGAGCAGGCCTCCACTTCAGGGCCGTGCCTGAGAGACGGCGGACAGAGGACCCTCTGCCAGTGACCCTGGGACTTTACATGGAGGCTCCAGGGGCCAGTGAGGCTGCTGATGATGGAGACTCATTCCTGCAGGTCTCCTGGACGGGATGGAAAACACCCAGGGCCAGGTCTAGCCTTGTTCCCAAAGAGCATTTAGAATGTGCTGTGAGGACGGGGAAAATGCGTTCTCCATGAGCAGCATCCTCCCTGGACGGCCCGGCCAGCTTGTCTGTGGAGAAATGTGGGGCTGCTGAGCTCCTGCTCTGGAGGAGGAGAGCAGGGAGGCCCTGGGATTCCACTGGGATTGTGCCACCAGCCGTCGTGCGTCCTTCCCTAGGTTTCCTGATTAAAGGATGTCTCAGTCCCCCAGGCTGCCTGCTCATTCACTTCTCACCTTTGGAAAGGTGGGAAAACTTCACTCTGAGACCACAGGTGGTAAACCAGCACCCCACCTCAAATCCCCAGCTTGGGAGCAAAACCTGCACCCACAGGCTGTGCTGGAAGGGGTCTTATGGAACCACTTGGCAGCCTTGGATGCTGGGCAAACTTCCAGGTGAGAAGGGAAAAGACCAATGGAAAGGCTCTGCAGGTTTGTTACTGGCAGGGAACCTCTGAGCTGGAATAGCAGGCAGGCAGCACCTAGGGATGCGCTCAGCATTGGCACCTGAGGGCTGGTGGGAGGGAAGCAGGAGAAGTCGGGCTGCCCTACAGTCCCAAGGTCTCAGCCAACCCCCTGCGGGAGCTCTGAGGCTGGGATGGCCCTTCAGAGTGGTCCTGAGTTGTGGCAAGGGGATGGAGCTTTGTGTCCCCATGTTTACCAGTCATTCTGTCTGGGCTGCCCGAGGAAAGGGACATGACTCGGACAAGGAGCTCCCTTCAGCCAAGGCAATTCCTTCTGAGGTCTGATGGCCAAGAGCTGTCAGCCAACAGCTTTCCAAGCAGCTGAAGAATAAATTCATCAGTCCCAAAGGAGGATCTGGTTGGGACAGCCCAGTTTGCACAACAGACGGAAGGAGGACAGTGCTGTCATTAATGGGGAGAAGTGAGGTGGGGATGGGAAACAGCTATGCCGTCACCAGGCCACCAACTTGCTACCACTGAAACCCAGTTCATTCTGCAGCCCCCATTGCACAGACCCACCCACATGTGCACAGGTCATGCTCCTCTTGGCTCTTCTCTGACCTGCTCCTCACCCCATATCCCAGGGTGAAGTGCCTGCAGTGGTTGCTGGCTGCAAAGGCCATCTGTGGTACTCAGCCGAGAGGTTAGTGCAGTGATGGCATCTTAATCCTTGTATCTTAATCCTTGCAGGAATAATGAATATGGAGTGAGGAGCATGGAAACCAAAGACTTCAGAGATCAAAGGACTTTGAGACCATTTTGCCCAGTAAGCCACAAAGGATGGTTCTGAAGTGTGAGGTCTGGGGTGCCGTGAAACCCAGGTTTGAGCCCTACTCAGCTGTGACGAGCCGTGGGACCTTCATTCTCAGGTCCCTCAAGAGTATAATGTGATCATAACAGCCTTACTTCACGGAGTTGTGACGATGGCATGCGGTCATACTTCCATCCGTCTCGGTGGTTTATGCCTGTGACCCTGTGCAGCCTGCCCAGCTTCACGATCCACCTGGGAATTAGTTTCAGGATGAAAGTGCAGAACATTGGCTGCCTCCACGTTGCAACTTCTCAACAAGCCAGCTGTCAACACGGTAGTGCCTGAAAGTCAGTGCCAATTTTCTCATCGCTGTCCCTCTATGCAGTGAGAATGCAATCTGAGTTGTAGCACTAGTCTCCCTTCTCCCTAGAACTCAAGTAAATGGCATTCATTGTGAATGTTAAAAAAAAGCTGGGGTGAAGAGGACGGGAGGACAGCTGTAAACCTTTTTCCAAGTTGTTCCAAGTTCAAAAACAGGCTTATCTTTGACCCACCCCATCCCCATTTACGGCTGAGACCACAGAGGCCAAGGGAGGTTAGGAGAGTGTCCTCTGGTTGCACAGATTATGAGGGCTGAGCTGCTATGTGAGCCCCATTCTTCTTACTCCCACTCTGGATTGTTTTTCCTTCACATCCCACCGGGTTGTGATCTTCTTGGAGTTTCAGACAGAGAGTTTTATGGGCACAGTTTATGGTAGAGTGCTATGACTATCTTATCTGAGTTTGAGCTCCCCCAGGAGAAGACCCAGAGATAAACATCTGGGTGAGAGTCACTGACCTGGGAGGCGGTCCCAGAGGGCACAGTGAGGGAAAGGCAAGTGATACAGAGAAGGGAAGAAATCCAAGCGAGGTGCTTTTAAGAGTGAATGACTGCTATGGGCCAATGGCACCAAGTTTTTTCGTGGACTCTCTGGGAGAATATGTAGAGCATGCCTCAGAGTTGACCCCAAGGGCCTGAGGATGCCACCCTTGTCTCTCTATTGCCATTGGGCTCTTGGATCTGCAATGCGTCCTGCTGGCCCTAACCCAAGGATCAAGCCTGCGTCATCTGCTCGCTCCCTGGCACAAGAAGGCCCAGGGAAAAAGTGCAGGAGCTGTCTACAGAGGACCTCCAGGCTGGACCAGGGCTCTCACTGCTTCATGCTGTGGCCAACACAGTCCCTTCTCAGGACCCTGGGGGGCTCGCAGCTGTCCTCCTTCCCCCTATGGGCAGTCTGTGTTGTTGTGACATGTTGGGAGGCCCCAGCGGGATCTGACTTGGTAGGTAGATGTTATGCCCACAGTAAGGGCCAGTAGGCATGGCCCCTGCCCAGGGATGCTCCAGGAGGCTGGAGGACCACCTTTGAGACCCCAGATGAGTGCATAGTGCTTTTAATGGATGGGAAGAGCTGGTCTGTTCCTCAATAGCCAGGGCTCCAACAATTGGTAGGGTGTTTGTTCTTGAGTGAATACACCCTGCATTTTCCCTACCTAGGACTCCACACTTAGGGTCTGAGAAGCAGTGGAGGATGGGGAGAATCTGGGAAAGCCTGTTCCACTGTGTCAGTTTCTCTGGATCTGGGAAATTCCCCAAAGGCCAAACCATCATACCCAGCTCCAGAGGCCTGATTTTGGAGATTATTAGATGAACGGGCATGAAGTGAAACCACAGTAGATTTCTACTTAGGATAAATTTTCAGATGTTTAAAAGTAATTTTCAGTAACTTATTTTGAATGTGTAGTACATCCATCCACATCATTAGAAATAAAAACGTAAAATTGCACTCAGTGAGACTTCTCCCCCATCCCACATCTATCCAGGCCCCCTTCTCTTCTCTGTGATCTCTGGTTCTTGGGTGCCCTCTCTCAGGTCATCTTATTTTTTTTCCTTATAATGCAAAGATAGCACAGTATAGGCTGTATTGTCACCTGTTTTTCCTTCTGATTTCCTCCCCAAAGCTCCAGTGAATGGCTGTATGTGCTAATGTTAAGTCATTTTAGTTCTTCTATGTGAACCACCATGACAGCATCACAACTGGCAGACAGGTGATGTGGTTTCAGGACCAGGAAGTGAACCTGGGCCGCAAAAGTGATGAGAGCCGAACTTTAACCACTAGGACATCAGGGCTGACTCTTTTTGTTTGTTTGTTTGTTTGTTTGTTTTCAACTAACAACATCTTCTCAAGGTCTTTCCATCCCAAGAATCTGGTGAGTACTTATTTTTTCCCTTTTACAGCTGTGTAGCAGCTCCTCACATGCATGCACCATAAGCTGTTTAACCATCCCCTGTGGGTGGACTTTTGGGTTGCTTCAAATCTTGCTCTTATAAAAGATGCTACAAAGAATAACCTCATACTTACATCACTTGCACATGTCCAAGTGTATCTTTAAGATAATTTCCCAGAGGTGACGTTACTGGGCCAAAAAGTATGCGCATTTCTGATTTGATAGATATTGCCAATGGTGCTCCTTAGGGATTGTGCCACTTTACCGTCCCAATAGCAATGTGTGAGAGTCCACATTCAGGGACAGTCTGGGTTCCATAGATCAGTGGAACAGAGAACTGTGAGATGAAAATAACACTCCTGGACAAGTGCGAGTGGAAAGGATGGATGAGATGAGCTTAGACCCTGAGGCCCTGAGGAAATGGACAAAGATGAATTGATAGGAGGCCTGAGACTTCAGACGAGGAGTGTGAATGCTTCTTACCTTCTGGAGCAAAGCAGGAAGTGTCAGAGCAGATATGTTAGCACAGGATTTTCCAGTCCAAATGATCTGTTAAGTAGGGAGCCTTTTTAGGTTCTGTTTGGACCCAGGAATCCCAGGGTGAGGGAGTAGAAGAGAGGGTGAGAGGAAGAGGATGAGCTGTAGCTGTGGGGCTGAGAAGGTGGAAGAAGGAAGGGTGTGTCCAGGACCAGAAGCACGGAAAGGGTCTCCAAAGACCTGTCTGCACCCTGGGGCCTCATACACTGCCCAAGTCGTGGGAGGTGCTCAGGAAATATCAGAAACACAAATCCAGCAAAGGAGCCAGGACACCATGAAATTCCGCTCCAGCAACCTGAGAAGTCCATCTGTTGTCCCAGGACAAAATATTACTGGGACAGAATGTTGGTGGGGGTGGGCATGGACCCATCTGTTGTCTTAAGTACGACCTCAGTCAAATCAGATCCACTGTCTCATCTTATCTTAGTTTACTTTCAAAAAGTCATCTCAGAGGGGTGACAACAGCAGTATGGCAGAGTGAGCTGTTCCCTTTCTCCCTCCTCTTTTGAACTACAACTAAATGGACATTCATCAGTCAGTGGAGGATACCCACACAGCACATCAGGATGCCTTAGAGACTCGTGCAGCTATTCATCTGAAGGGGGATGGAGCACCCCTGGGGAGGTGGTGGAGATAGGTGAGCATTCTCCACACCCCTGGCAGCCCAGTACATGCATGTGACTGCTCTCCCAGCTAGAGCACTCATAGCACCACTGCAGCCCAAAGGGATGAGGGTGTGCAACTCAGTATAAATGCAGGAACAGGTGATGGCAGCCCTGAGCCCCTGAATGACTTCCTTCCTATTCAGTGGGGGAGCTCACTGGGTCACTATGGGACCAGTGAGTGGCCCAGGCTCAGACAGACACAGCTGACAGGGCTCACGCAGGGCTCAGAATTCACAGCTCCTACCCTCCTCAAGTGGTGGCAGGTAGAACCTGTGACCAGACACTACCACTATGTGATGGGACAAATCCACTCCACCAAGTAGTGTGAAGAAATATGTTAATACTCCAGCCCAGAAGGAAAAGACAAACACCCAGAAATCTATCCTGAAGGCACAGAAATCTACAATCTAAATGGCAGAGAATTCAAAATAGCTGCCATAAAAATCCTCAACATGGGTCTGCCCCTTTGGTGTAGCAGTTAAGTTCACATGCTCCTCTCTGTGCTCTGGAATTCACAGGTTCAGAGCCGAGGCTTGGACCTAGCACCATTCATCAAGTCATGTTGTGGCAGCATCCCACATAAAATAGAGAAAGATTGACACAGATTTTAACTCAGTGACAGTCTTCCTCAATGAAAAAGAGGAGTATTGGCAACAGATGTGAGCTCAGGGCCAATCTGCCTCACAGAAAAACAACAAAAACAACTCAACAGGTTACAAAAGAACTCAGAAAGACAGTTCAGTGAAAGCAGAAACAAAATTAATGAACAGAAGGAATTCTTCACAAATGAGATTGAAACTATAAAGAAAAACCAATCTGAAATGTTGGAGATGAAAAACAGAATGAATGAGACTAAGAAAAATCTAGATTCCTTAAATAATAGAGTTGATAGTATGGAGAAAATAATTAGCAATCTTGAGGATAGGAATATAGAAATGCTTTGGATGTAGGGGGAAAGAGAACTAAGACTAAAAAGAAATGAAGAAATTCTCCAAGAAATATATGACTGAATTAGGAAATGCAATGTAAGGATTATAGGTATTTCAGGAGAAGAGAGGGAGAAAGGAGCAGAAAGCTGGTTCAAAGAAATAAAAGCTGATACCTTCCAAAACCTGGAGAAGAAAATGGAATTACAAGCACAGGAAATCAATAGAACTCTTAATTATATCAAAGCAAAAAGACCTTCTCTGAGGCATATATTAGTAAAACTGGCAAAAGTCAATGATAAAGGAAAAATATTAAGGGCAGCAAGACAGAAGAGAATAATCTACAAAGGAACCCTATCAGGTTTTCAGTGCAATTCTCAGCAGAGACTTTACAAGCTAGGAGAGAGTCGAATGATGTATTCAAAACAGTGAAAGACAAAAACTTTCAGCCAAGAATATTCTATCCAGTGAAACTACCCTTCAGATACAATGGAGAAACAAAAAAATTCCCAGATAAAAACTGAGGGAGCTCATTGCCACAAGACTCACTTTCTGACAAGAAATGATCAAGAATTACCTCAAAATCAAAAGAAAAAGGAAAAAGTTTACAAAGCCTTGAGCAAGGAGATAAAGAGAGAGAAAAAATCAGAAAATTACACCTCTCTATTAGAGCAGGTTACCAAATGCTCAATTAAAACATTTGAGATAAAGGGAAGGAAAGCATAAAAAGTAACTATAAACACTTCATTTTAATCACAAACTCACAATACAAAACAGAATAATTTGAGACAGCAATAACTTAGACAGTGAAGTGAAAAGGGATGGAACCATCTTACACTAATGGAGATAAGAGGCTATCAGAAAATGGACTATCTCATTTATGAGATCTTTTATACAAACTTCATGATAACCACTAAACAAAAAGTCACAGCAGAGACCCAAATGATAAATAAAGAGATAACTGAGAAATTGTTGTAGAAAATCATCAAACTGAAATGACAGTCAGAAATGGATGGCAAGAGAAACAAGGGAAAAAAGAACAATTGAAAATAAGAGATAAAAATCTCAGTATTAAGTCCTCATATATCAGTCATCATACTAAACGTAAATGAATTGAAGTCTCCAATCAAAACAGATAGAGTGGCTGTATGGATTAAAGAACAAGACCCAACAATATGTTGCCTGCAAGAAACACATCTCAACTCTAAAGACAAACACAAGTTCGGAGTGAAGGGATGGAAGCTGATACTCCAAGGAAATTACAAATAAAAGAAAGCAGATGTTGCTAAACTTATATCAGACACAAGAGGCTTCAAGATAAAAAATGCATGAGAGACAAAGAGGAGGAGTATATAATGATAAAAGAGACACTCTGATAAGAAAATATAACAATTTTAAATATATATGCACCCAACACAGATGCACTGAAGTATATAAAGCCACTATTAACAGATCTAAGGGGACAAACTAAAAGCAACACAATAATAGTAGGGAACCTCAACACCTCACTTACATCAGTGGATAGATCATCCAGATAGAAGGTCAACAAGGAAATAGTTGAAGTAAATGAAAAACTAGGCCAGATGGGCTTAAGAGAAATATATAGAACGTTCCATCCCAAATCAGCAAAGCGCACATTCTTCTCAAGCACACGTGAACCATTCTCAAAGACACACCATAGGTCAGGAAACAAGGCAAGCCTCAACGAATTTAAGAATGTTGAAATCATATCAAGCATCTTTCCTGACTGTAATGCTATGAAACTAGAAAACAACTGCAAGAAAAAAGCTGGGAAAGTGACAAACATGTGGAGAATAAGCAACACGCTACTGAACAACCATTGGATCAATGAAGAAATCAAAGGAGAAATCAAAAACTATCTGGAGACAAATGAAAAGGAAACCACATCATACCAATTCATGGGATGCAGCAAAAGTGGTTCTAAGAGGGAAATTCATAGCAGTACTTGCTCACCTCAACAAACAAGGACAATCTCTAATAAGTAATCTTAAACTACACCTAACAGAACTAGAAAAAGGAGAATAAACAAAGCCCAAAGTCAGCAGAAGGAGGGAAATAATAAATATTAGAGCAGAAATAAATGAAATAGACACCAAAAATAACAGTAGAAAAGACCAATGAAACTAAGAGCTGGTGCTTTGAGAGGATAAACAAAATTGACAAACCCTTAACCAGAGTCACTGAGAAAAAAAGAGAGAAGGCTGAAATAAATATAATGAGAAATGAAAGGAGAAATTACAATGGATACCAAGATATACAAAGGAGTATAAGAAAATATTATGAAAGACTGTATGCCAACCAATAGGATAAACTAGAAGAAATGGAAAAATTCTTAGACTCATAGAACCTCCCAAAACTTAATCTAGAAGAATTATAGAATATGAATAGAACAATAACAATTAAAGATTTCGAAAAAATAATCAAAACCTCCCCCCCCCCAAAAAAAGTCCAAGACCAGATGGCTTCTCTGGAGAATTCTACCAAATATTCAATGAAGATTCCATATCTATCCTTCTCAAAGTATTCCAAAAAATTGACGAAGATGGAAGACTTCCTAAGGCATTCTATGAGATCAAAATCACCTTGATCCCCAAACCAGATAAGGACAACATAAAGAAGGAAAATTACATGCCAATAGAGCTAATGAACATAGATGCAAAAATCCTCAAAAAATATTGGCAAGTTGAATACAGCAATACATTAAAAGGATCACAGACCATGGTCAAGTGGGATTTATACCAGGGATGCAGAGATGGTTCAACCTCTTAAAAAAATAAATGTGATACATAACATTAACAAAATGAAGAATAAAAATCACACAACCATCCCAATAGTTTCAGAGAAAGCACGAGAAGATCCAATATACATTTTTGATAAAAACTCTCAATAAAATGGGTACAGAATGAAAGTACATCAACATAATAAAGGCCATTCATGACAAAACCACAGCTAACATCAAACTCAGTGCTTAAAAAATGAATACTATCCCTCTGAGAACAGGAACAAGAGATGGGTGCCCACTCTCACCACTCCTGTTCAACATAGTACTGGAAGTATTACCCAGAGCAATTAGGCAAGAAAAAGAAATGAACAGAATCCAAATGGGAAATGAATAAGTGAAACTCTTTCAGTATGAAGATGATGTGATTCCATATATAGAAAACCCTAAAGAATCCATCAGAAAGCTATTAGAAATAATCAACAACTACAGCAAAGTTGCAGGGTAGAAAGTCAGCTTACAAAAATCAGTTGTATTTCTATGCTTTCATAACAAACTAGCAGAAAGGTAACTCAAGAATACAACCCCTTTTACAATCGCAACAAAAAGAATAAAATATCTAGGAATAAATTTAACCAAGTAGGTGAAAGATCTACACAATGAAAACTATAAGACATTATTGAAAGAAATCAAAGTTGAGATGAAAAAAGTGGAGACATATTCCATGCATATGGATTGGAAGCATAGACATAGTGAAAATGTCCATGTTAACTAAAGCAATCAACAGAGTCAATGTAATCCCAATCAGAATCCCAATGACATTCTTTGTGGAAAAAGAGCAAAGAATCTTAAAATTTGCATGGAACAACAAAGACCCCAAATAGCCAAAGCAATCCCAAGAAAAAAGCATAAAGATGAGGCATCACAATCCCTGGCTTCAAAATATACTGGAAAACTATAGTAATCAAAACAGCATTATACAGGCACAAAAACAGACACACAGATCAATGGAATAGAATTGAGATCCCAGAAATAAACCCACACATCTATAGACAGCTACTCTTCAGCAAAGGACCCTGGAATACACAATGGAGAAAGGAAATTCTCTTTAATAAATGGTATTAGGAAAACTGAAGAGCCACAAGCAAAAGAATGAAAGTAGACCATTATCTTGTACTACATACAAAAATGAACTCTGAATGGATTAAAGACTTGAATGTAAGACCATAACACTTCTAGAAGAAAATACAGGCAGTACACTCTTCGCCATCTGTCTTAGCACCATCTTTTCAAATACCATGTCTACTCAGGCATAGAAAACAAAAGAAAAATAAACAAATGGGACTACATCAGACTAAAAAGCTTCTGCACAGCAAAGGAAACCAGGAACAAAAGGAAAAGACAGCCCACCAACTGGGAGAAAATATTTGCAAATCATATATCCAATAAAGGGTTAATCTCCAAAATATGTAAAGAACTCATACAACTCAACAACAACAAAACAAACAACCCATAAACAATGGGCAGAGGGTACGAACAGCCATTTTTCCAAAGAAGATATACAGATGGCCGACAGGCACAGGGAAAGATGTTCGACATCACCAACTATCAGGGAAATGCAAATCAAAAGTACAATGAGATATCATCTCATGCTCATTAGAATGGCTATAATTAACAACAGGAAATAACAACTGTTAGAGAGGATGTGGAGAAAAGAGAACTCTCATAGACTTCTGGTGGCAGTGCAAACTAGTGCAGCCACTAGAGAAACAGTATGGAGAGTCCTCAAAAAATTAAGAATAGAACTATCATATGATTCAGCTATTCCACTGCTGGGTATTTATCCAAAGAACCTGAAAACATGAATGCATAAAGATACATGATCCCTTATGTTCACTGCAGCATTATTCACAATAGCTAAGACTCAGAGACAACCTAGGTGCACATCAAGAGACAAATGGATAAAGATGTGCTGTATATACACCATGGGATACTACCCAGCCATAAAAAGGATGAAATCTCGCCATTTGTGACAACATGGACGGACCTTGAGGGTATTATTCTAAGTGAAATAAGTCAGAGGGAGAATGTCAAATACTGTATGATGTCACTTATAAATACAACATAAAAACAACAACAAACAAACACATAGAGACAGAGATTGGGTTGGTGGTCACCAGAGGGAAAGAGGGAGGGAGGAGGGCGAAAGTGATGATTAGGTACAAGTGTGTGGTGATGGATTGTAATTAGTCTTTGGGTGGTGAGCATGATACAACCTACACAGAAATCAAAATCTAGTATGCACACTTAAAATTTATGGAATGTTATAGACAAATGTTACCACAATAAGTGAAAGGAAAAATAGATTTTGTAACTATGTATAGTGACAGATGCTAGCTAGACTTATAGTGGTGATCGTTTTGCGATATATACAGATACTGAATCATTATGTTGTACACCTGAACTAATATAATGTTATATACCATTATACATCATTTTAAAAAAGAAATCAAATATATGATGTTCCTCAACATATAAGTACTCAATACATATTTGCAATTAGTCTTCTGCAAAGTTAATTCAGTTCCTAAATTCTAAATTTTAAAAATGGAAGAAAGCAGAGGAAGAGATTAAGGAAGGAGGTAATGAAGAAGAAAAAAGAACAGCAAACACTCTTGTCTGATGCAACAGCATGGTGTGGCAGAAGGAGCCCTGAAGAGGGTCAGCAAGCCCAGGCATGGGTGTGGGCTCGCCATGTGCTGGCTCTTGAACATAGGCAAGCCACGTTCCCTCTCTGAGCCTGGGTTTCTCACATCCAATCCTTTATGAGTTCTATGTTTCTTAGAAAAAAGCAAAGTGGAAGAAGATGGTGGTGAAACTCCAGGACCAAGAGGCCATCAGACCAGCTGGATAACAATTATTGTGCCAAAGTGTTCCATCTTGGTTCCAACATGATTGGGTTCTTTAGGCTTCATTCCATTGCTTGACTTGATATGTTCATGGAACATTTCAGAACACCTGTGCTCTTGGCAGTGGATGCCCTGCATTAGCGATTCAGTTTCTAGTGCCCCTCAAAGCCTGCTGCCACATGGGGCTAATGGCAAAGTGAATGATGTTTAATCTTTCTGCCAGGCCAGTCCAGCAAGATGAGATTATGTGGCTTCCCTGCTGGCAGCCATGGGTCGTCCCTGGCTGAAGATCAGACCTCACGGAGAACACGTGGCCCTGGAGTCAGGACTCCACTTTCCCTCCTGAGAGGTCCTCTGGGCACAGGGTAGAATGGCTTCTCTGAGTGTCCCTGGATGGAGGCTGTGGCCATCATGAAATGTCCACCTCACACTCCAACCAATGGACAGAAACCTGGTGGACGTGTGTGAGAAGAGAGCCTGGCCCAGGACAAGAGCCTCCCAAGACCAGAGCTTCCTGGCCCCAGCTTCTAGGGTCTCCCGTGTCACTATGCAGTTATGTGAACCTGAGCTGATCACTTGACTCTTCTGAACTGTGTCAAGGAGGACAACGCAGGAATAATTCTTTTAAAGAGATCATGTGTCTGAAAACACTCAGAAAAGCATGAAGAGCCACGGAAGTGCAATCCTTGTTGTGTGGAGGGAGGTTTGCAGAGAAGCAGAGCAATAATGTCAACGCCCTCTTTCTCAGATCACTCACGTGGCCTGAGCAGAAAGCCACCTTGAAGGGTATTGAAACAGGCCCCAAATGGAGAAGAGTGGGAGGTATCCAGGTGGATCTTTGTGGAGTTTTCTAGCCCTGTATTGGTTTTCTACTGCTGGTGATAAAATAACACAAATTTAGCAACTTAAAACAACTCGCATGCATTCTCTCAGGGTTTTCTGGGTCAGGATTCCAGTTTGGCTGGGTTCTCTTTTTCAGGATCACTCACAAGGCTGTAGCCAAGGTGTCAGGCAAGGATGTGGTCTCTTCTGAGGCTCGACTGGAGGAGGGTCTGCTTCCAAGCTCACGTGGTTGTCAACAGGATTCAGGTCCTGGCACATTGTCAGACTGGGAGCCTCAGTTCCTTGCTGGCTGCTGGCTGGAGGCCACGCTCTGTACCTTTCTGTGTGGGCCTCTCCATGGGGTTGCTTGCTTCATCAGACCCAGCCACAGAGATAGTCCATACAAACAGTCAGCTGTCAAGACAGAAGTGACAATTTCATGTAATGGAACCACAAAAGTGACATCCCCTCTGCTTTGCCATGTCCTAATGGTTAGAAGCAAGTCACAGGTCATGGACAGATTCAAGGGGAGGAGATTATAAGGGGCATGGATATCAGGTGGCAAGCATAATTGGGGGCCATTGTAGAGCCAGCCATAAGCCTGGAATGGATGCCACTAAGCACATCACCTTCCCCCAGTGTGTGAAAATCTCTAACGTGGGAAGACTTAGCTATCTTCACCAATCCAAGAGCTTCCCATTAGTGTGACCTGAAGACCAATCTGAGTGGGAATGAAAGAGACCTCCTCTCTCTGCCCTCTTGAGCTGACCACAAACTCCTTGAAGGCGTGGCCTGTGTCCACCTTTCTCATGGACGTACTCCCAGCAACCAGAACATGCCTACTACCCAGCAGGTAGTTGGTGCATAATAAAAACATGTTGAATGAATGTGCAAATGGGTCCTGCAGTTTACTGCCCAAGGATTCTTCCTTCTGCTTCCCAAACATATTTTTCCTCTGTTCAAAATTCCTGTGAGGATCCCACAGACAAGCTGTGCCCCCAAAATCAATGCTTTGGGCTCCAAGCCTTGCAAGTCAGCTCCAGGTGCACAGGGGAACATAGACACTACTTACCCCTCCTAGATGGACTCTGGCCACCACACTCTCACCTCAGGATGACATGAAAGAGCCTGTCTGGAGGACCCAGCACCCAGGGCCCCGGAGAAATGTTCACAGTCCTCACTCAGCTCCTCGGAACTTCGCCTCACCCCCAACTTCATCATCCCACCACTGAATGTGGAGGAGAAAAGCAGAGCATAGACAGATGTTACTCCTGGTTCCAAAGGACCAAAATGGAAGCAGGGATGATGATTGAGTGTTCTCTTCTTTGTCATTTCCTTTAATGGTATCACAACATTTCATTTGAAATGAACCCATGTGTCCCCTCCAAGGAGCCTCCACAGGCAGAGCCTGGTATCCATTCCCTTCACCCCCACCATGTGGCCGTCACTGGCTGAGCCCGTCATCTGCTGTGAAGTCGGGGGCATCAGGTCTCTTGTCACAGAGTGAGATTTGCCTTTTCAAGTGTACAATCTAGAGATAGAATCTTTCCATCACCCAAAAAGATCCCCTGTGCCCCTTTGCAGACAGCGTCTTCCCCTGGCCTCTGACCTGTGTTCACGTCTCACTATTTTCCTTTTCCAGATGCCATATAAACAGAATCTTACAAGTGTTGCCTTTGGAGTTTGGTCTCCTTCACTCAGCACAACGCTCGTGAGATTCACCCGGCAGCTCCTCTGTCTCTACTGCTGACGGCTCGTTCCCCGTGTGGCTGCACCATCACTTGCTCATCCAGGGACAAGTTGAAGGACAGTTGAGTTGTTTCCAGTTTAGGGCAATTATGAAAAAGCTGTTATAAACATTTGTGTGCAGGTATCTGTGTGGACACGTGTTTTTCATTTCTTTTCAGTAAATACCCCGGAGAGGGATGGCTGAGTCCACGGTAAGTGCATGTTTATAAGAAACTGCTCAGCTGTTTTCCAAAGTGACTGTGCCATCTCCCCTCCCACCTGCACTGTAGGAAAGTTCCACGTGCTCAGCATCCTCATCAGCACTTGGTATTGGCAGTTGTTCTCATTTTAGCTGCTGTGTGTGTGTGGCTGGTTAACACTCTATATTTAATCCTCATACGATCCTATACAATTGGTGGTACTATTATGCCCATTTCACAGATGAGTAAACTGAGTCTCCAGGAGGCTGGATCAGCAGTCCTGGGTCTTACAGCTGTTCAGAGACAGGGCTGAGATTCGAACCCAGACTCGGGAGCCAGAGCTCTTCATAAGATTCTCCACGGCCCCCAGTAAACCCCAGGAAGTGGAGTCAGGGAGAAGGCACGGGGAGTAACAGAGACCTGGACTCGAGCCCCCGCTCGGTCACTTCTTACCTGTGTCACCTCAGGCAAGTGGCCACAATGTCTCTGTGCCTCAGTTTCCTCATGTGTAAAATGGTGATAATAATATTACCTACCAGAATGAGCTCAGACTCAGAGGTTGATAAATCTAAGCTGTGTCCCGTAACTGCCAAGGAAGAGAAACACATGAACGATATTGCCCTGTGTAAGTTGCTAGAATCGTTGGCAAAGGGCAAAAACAGCTAATTACGGAATTGTGACCCTACTCTGAGCCACATTCCCAAGCTGCTCTTAATGAAACCAAGTTTACACGGGATTAAACACTGTGTTGAACATGTCGATGCACCATATAATTCATGGAGGAAAATAAATGATGAATAAAACATGTGTCATGTTCTTCAGGGTTGATTCCCCACATCTCAGTCCTGAGCGTCCCTGACTCACCCTCTACCCCCAACCACACTTCCCTTCATTTCCAACTTGAAAGCTACACACAAAAGACTCTGTCCTTCTTTCTTTCTATGAAAAAATATGATGAATGGTTTCAGATATGCACAACGGATACATATAGTACACAAAATAATGATGAGCCCCCACATAACCACAGCCAGCATAAGACATTACTGATCCTTAAAGACCTTGATGACCCACCCCCAGCATATGCCCCTCCTCCCCGCACACCCAGTGATGGCCTGGAGCCAGGGGTCTCCATCTGGTGCTCCCAGGACTTAGCAGACTTTTTCAGGAGATCAGCTCCTCCACGGAAGAGTTGAGATCAACCCAATGATGAGAATGTAGATCAAACACAAAGCCTCAAGGAAGAGAAAAAGACAGAGGAGAGGATGGAGGCACCAGAAGATGTAAAAATATGGGGCAAGGATCTAGATTTGGGGCACAAAGATGTTTTAGTGGGTGAGGTTGAAATGCAAATGTGCTTGGTACTAACCACCACTGGTCCTGAACTTGATCCACAGTGCCCACCCCTCCATGCTCACCCAGAGCACTGGGGGACATTGGGAGCTTTTATAAAATCTGTGTCTCCTGATGCTGGAAAAACCTGGGACGGCCCAGGGAATCCATTTCAGAACAAGAACTGCAGGTGAGCCGGCTACCTCCTGGTGACCTCCCTCCCATATCTCCCCCTCTTCCACAATTCCTCAATAAGTTGCCACTGGACTGCACAGACCGAATAAATCCTACAAAGTGGAGAATCCATTGGGTTAGAAGACGACCCACAAATTCACTTTGGGTTAGCAACTAAAGGAACATGGCCCATCGCTAAGCGGGGAGCTGCTCTCCAGGAACCCCAGCATCTGTCCCACCAGGACAAATTGAGATGACACTGAGCTCATTTGACATCTGTTCAGTGTTAAGTGCATGTTAGACCAATTTTGTCAAAACATTCAGCTTGTCAAGTTTTCATGCAGGCCCTTTTCATTATTTGAGAAATAAGCCACCTTTCCATGGCTCGTTCTCTATGCAGGTGCATCCTAATTGTGGGATGTGGTTACAGTGGAAATCTGCCCAAATAGACACTTCTCAGAACATGGCGCAGGGGTGGGGACTATCATATCGGAACCTTTCTGTTTGGGGTTAGGATAATGGGTGACGTTTGGAGGCTGATAAGGCAGGTTCCCGAGAACTTGTGCTGCATATAAGGAGCAGCTCCTGCCTCTGCTGTACGCCTTCCACCCTTCTTCCCTTCTCTGGAGACTTGGGACCCAGGAAGAACCATGAAGTGGCTGCTGCTGCTCAGCTTGGTGGCGCTCTCTGAGTGCCTTATCTACAAGTGAGTCTGGGGGATACGCGGCAGGAGGAACAGCTTCTGAGGGGTGGTTCCCTTCACTGCTTGTCACACTGTCTTCTTTTCCTCTCTTCTTTTCTTTTTTGCTTGCTCCTTCATACACCTCCTGGCTGTCTTCCATCAACCTGAGTCTCCTTTCTTGTCTCTCTCTGTCCTTTTATGGAGGCAGCAATGCAGATGGGATTAACATCCCAGGCCTTCAAGTCCGTGCTGGATTTGGTTCCCAGCTCCATCAGTGGGCAGAATGCCCTTAGGTGCCCACTGAACATCTTTGCATTTGTGTATAAAAATGGGAGCATCTCCCTTCTTGACTTCCTTCCTTCTTCCTCTCTTGGATCATCTTCCTTTACCTTCCGGGCCTTCCACAGCACCCCATGAGTAGGCTCCTTCCCCAATTACACTTCCTCCTCCAAACCAACCCATTTGCAAATGCTCTGCCACAGTGTTCCGCTTGTCAAAAGGAAGTCCTTGAGGCAGAACCTGCGCGAGAATGGCCTGCTGGAGGACTTCCTCAAGCAGCATCCCCGCAACCCAGCCAGCAAGTACTTCCCCAAGGAGGCCGCCACCTTGGCAGCCACAGAGGGCCTGGAGAACTACAAGGATGTGAGTGCAGGGCAGGTGGTGTGGGGGTGCAGCTCCAAGGACTTGGCTCAGAGGAGAGAGGAGGTGTCAGAGGTTGTGGAAGCTGGACCAGGCTCTAAGCCCTGAGGAAGTAACCCAAGGGTCTGCTCCCTGGATCTCAGAGGCACAGGAAAGGCAGGAAAACTCACAGTCAGAGATGTTGGTCTCATTCCTTTGTTCATTCATTTATTCATTCATTCAGTGTTTATGTGAGCAGAGCACCTCCTTATGTGCCCAGTACTATGCTGGGACCAGGAAAAGCAGCAAGGAACAAAACCAGGCACAGCCCCTGCCCTCATGGGGCTCACAGTCTAGTAGGGAGAGACAATCATCACTGAGCCTCACCATCAATGAAAAGTACAGACAGACCAAGGGCTATGCAGTGAAGGTGACAATGCGAGAGGGTGGCAGCTGGTGGGCAGGAACACTTCCCCAGGGCAAAGAAGAAGAAGCGGGGTTGGAGAGGACAGGCGAGAGTCCCAGAGAGCAGAATGACTTGTGCCAGACCCTGGGACAGCAGGGAGCAGAGTGCATTTGAGGAAAGGAGGCCAGCATTCAGGGATAGCAGAGAGGGAGGGAGGGAGGTGCAGACTGAGGACTCAGGGTCTGTGGATGGAGCCAGACCTGAGTTTCTGATGGGAGTCTGCATCCTCATTGCCACTGAATCATCTTAATCATAGGGGTGACATAATTGGTGTGGAGCTTCAGGAAGATGACTCACTGTTCTATTTGGGGCCCAATGGCCAAGCCATGCCCTTCAGTAGAGATTATGTCTCCCCTGTGAATGGCATAGGGCCAAAGGTAGGAAGCAATGTTGCCTGTTGTTAAGAGCTAAACCTTGAAATCTGCCAGATCCGATGCAAATCTAGGTTCTAATGGTTCCAAGCCATGTGACCTTGGGCAAGTCATTTAAATTCTCTGATCAAGCCTCAGTTTACTCCTCTGTCAAACAGAACCACGAATTTTACCACCAGAGGGTTGTTGTGAGTAATTAACATAGTAACATTTTTTTGGAGGCTTAGCACAAGGCATGACTGGGTAAAAGCTTGGTAAAGCCAGCCCATTTATTCACTTAACAAATGTTTATGAAGCATCTACTACGTGCCAGAGGCTCTGAGCTAGGAGCTGAGGAAACAGTGATGAAGCAGCAAAGTTCCTGGAGCTTTTGTTATAGAGGAGAAGGCAAGTAGGAGACAAATAGCTAAATATCCAAGATAATGTCACATAATGACAAGACCTGAAAAGAAAAATTAATTAAGTAGAGTAATGGGAAGAAGACAAATGGGGGAAAGGCAAATTTAGCTGAAGTGGTCATGGAGGGCCTCTTTGAGGAGGTGATGTGTGACTAGAGCTCTGAATGTTTGAAGAGGAGGAGCAGGCCAAGGAAAGATCCAGATGAGACATTTTCCTAGCAAAGGAATAGCAAATGCAAGTCCCTAGGATGGGAACGAGTTTGTCATCATCAAAGAAGAGCCAGCCCAGCATGGCTAGAACTGCTGGTGAGGGAGACAGGGCTGCCGCTAAGAATAAAAATCCTGACAATGCCCTTCCTCAAAAACTGCTATACACACCTCGATTTAGGAACAAGATATCTCCAGGGGTTTCCATCTTTAGGTGACTTCTTTACCTCCCAATCGACAATTTACTGAATGAGCATTTAATCATTGACTCTGCTAGGTGCTATTCGGTTCCATCTTGTCCTCTGAGATGGTGTGTTCTCTAGGATGGCACGACTAAGACATTCGAGAGGAGAGCTGAAAGGGGACAGCAGATTCTTATTAGGTGTTGATGGTGCTTAGAAGACACAGTCAGAGGGAAACAGGGATGCAATCAGGGAAGACATCAAGGAGAGGAGGCGAGGCAGGGCCTTGAAGGATGGCTGCATTGGACAGGGAGAGAAAGGCAAGGAGAGCAGTGAGGGTGGGGAGCTGAGGAGAAGCCCCAGGAGGCCCTGCTCCCTGGGGGAGTCCCAGGATGGGGAGTGATCTGTGCTGTCCCCACCCCGCAGGAGGAGTACTTCGGCACCATCAGCATCGGAACTCCCCCTCAGGAGTTCACCGTCATCTTTGACACCGGCTCCTCCAACCTGTGGGTGCCCTCTACCTACTGCTCCAGTCTTGCCTGCTGTGAGTGTCTGGCCCTGCCCAGGGCCCCAGCGCCCACTGACCTGGGAGCCCTGAACGCTCAGGGGCTTCAAACAGGTCCAATTTCAAGCCTGCTGGAGTCCCTCAGGGATTCTCTCAGCAGGCATTTCCTGAGCACCCATGTGTGCAGCAAGGGCTTAGGAGCCCTGGGGATAGAGGGTGAATCACACATGGTCCCTGCCTCCAGGGGTTCAGTCCAATGGCAGAGAGCAGCTCTCCTGCACAACCACAGCCAAGGGGAGTAAGGGGGGACCAAAGGGAGACGGGGCTAAAGGGGTAAGAGATGGCCAATTGAGACAAGAGCCTGACATGAGAAAGTGACTCAAAGCATGACTGAGCTGAGCCATGATCTCAGTTTAAAGAAAGAGTCATTGGTTTGCTGAGGAAAGGTGTTTATAATCGAGAGTCATGGACAGCATTTCAAGTTCCTTCCTCTTCTAGCATTTTAACATGACTTTTGATTCAGAGGAGCCCCTGGAATCCTCCCCTTCATAACCTGAACTGTAACATTGTAGGGCTGTGACCGTGACAGTGTAGCTGTGTCGTGGGCTGTTCACAGTGCGCTGTGAAGGGGCTCATTGCCATGGGCAGCCGTGGGCCTGCTCTACTCAGTGTTTGCCTGGGGTCCTTAGGAGGATGGTGGGGTTGACTGGGGACCTTCCTTTGAGAAGATGGTCCCACTTGATCCAACCAGGCAAGAATGGAACCTGGGGATGCTTGGGCTGCAACGTCTGGGGAAAAGGGCACCTTTCTCCTCCAAAGCCCCACCCAGAACCAAGGCAGCCCACCCCAGAAAGACATCACTGGCCACATTTCTCTCTTGGATTTGGAGGTTAACGATGTCATTTCTTGCCCTCCCAGCAGACCACAACAGGTTCAACCCTGAGGATTCCTCCACCTACGAGGCCACTAGTGAGTCGATATCCATCACCTATGGCACCGGCAGCATGACAGGCGTCCTCAGATACAACACTGTCAGGGTGAGCACCTGCTGGCTCACCACCTCCTCCTGCCCAGCCCCAGGGCCAGCTTCTGGGGACCCTGGGGGCCACATTGCACCCCCAGAATCAGGCTATCCAAGCAATACGGGTCTCACTGACGCCAAAGTAACCTGATTTGAGGAGGGGGATGCAGAAGTGGCAGAGACATCACAACATTTCTAGGGGGGACAGTAGTGGGTAAGGGGGTGAGATGCCTGGAGCCATAAGGCAACCTCAGCCCCACCCAAGCTGAGTGCTATGGAATCTGGGGGAGACGAAGGAAAAGGCTCCATTCTCCTTTAGTACCTGCTCCTCTTTCTCTTCCGTCCACCTGCAGCCCCCGTCCAGTTCAAACATGTAAAAAGCACCCTCCAAATTCCAGTGTGCCACAGGGGTCAAGGGCTCTGATTTGCCTGGGGTCTGCTTTGCACCCAATCATCTGAAACAGGAACACATAGACCCCATCTGTTCTGCGGCAAATTCTCACACCAAGTCGCAGACTGTGGCCATCTGGAGATCAGCTAAAATGGTCACTTCCAGCAGAATAACAAGCGTTCCCAGAGACCGTCGCTCTCCCCTCCTTCCAGCCTGAGGCCCCAGAAACCGAGTCCTACATGAGATGAACCAGGGATGCTCTGGGCCTGGGGCTGGTGCCCTGCAGGGCTCACTCAATACAAGCTGGCTGTGAACATCTCGGTTCCCCGACTCGGGTCGGAGGCATTGAGGACACCAACCAGATCTTCGGCCTGAGCGAGTCGGAGCCCAGCTCCTTCCTGTACTACGCTCCCTTTGACGGCATCCTGGGTCTCGCCTACCCCAGCATCTCCAGCTCTGGGGCCACTCCCGTCTTTGACAACATATGGGACCAGGGTCTGGTTTCCCAAGACCTCTTCTCTGTCTACCTGAGCTCGTAAGTCGGGCAGGGAGGTCACGGTCACCTGGCCCAGCAGAGGGCTGTATGGCGCTGGGGGCGGTAGAGAGGGTCTCAGCCAGCAAGGGACCCGAAAGGTCCGTGTCTAAGGCTGAGAGGTATAGCTTTGTAGAGAATGGGGCCAAATCTCTCTCTGATGAAGTCTTCATTCATCTCATTTACCAGCAAGAGGCTTTGTCACCCTGACTTACACAACTCAAATGTCATTAGTCATTTGCTCTCCAGCCCAAGTCCCCTCAAATTGGCCCCCAAAAGACCACCATTTAAAAAGAGTCCATTAAAAACAGGGGCTGGAATTCCATAGCGATGATAAGAAGATTTGAAGGGGACTTATATCTTAAACGATGAAACTTTTAAAAGATGAACGCAAGTTTCTGTCATTAGTTAACAAAATCTAGGTTCCTGTTGTGACTATGAGTTAATTCTAGGACTGAATAAAGTAAGTGTTGGTTTTGCCTGAGTCGAGGTTTATGCAGGAATATCTGAGGGTGTCATCAGTTTTCCTGAGACTCTCAACTTTCCTCTGACTCTCTCATTCTCCTCTTTTGAAGCCATTTGTCATCGTTGATGTTTTTCTTCAATTGTTGGTTCTTCAGCTATAGTCTCAGTGTGTTGCGTTGTCTTGTCAGATATTTACAGGAAGGTTGATGTGGGGTCAGATGAGTGATGACGTTTGTATCTGCAGCCAGTTTTTTGGTGATTAAATTCTCATCATCATCCACATTTGCTTCTCTATCTAACCTGAAACTGTGGAGATTCATAAAATGGATTATTTTATTAACAAAGAAGAAATTTATAACAAGCGTAATTTATAACAAGAGGCCCTTTTATCCTCTTAGTCACTTAATATTCAAGTTGGCTCCTAAACATCCTCTGCCTTTACGGGACTTAGAGATTTCATGGGGCCATCTTATCTCTCAACTAGATCAAGGTTTCTCAGTCTCAGCGCTATGGACATATGGGCACACAATTCCTTGTTGTTCGGGGCTGTCCTATGCATTGTAGGATCTTTAGCAGCCTGCCTGGACTCTACGTACTAGACACCAGTGGCACTTCCTACTCCCACCCAAACATTACAACCAAAACTGTCCCCAGACATTGGCAAATGTCCCCTGGAGGCAAAAGTGCTCTTGACTGAGAATCAGGCATCTATACTATCAAGGCCTTAAGACCAAACGCAGTCACATATTCACATCTCTTGAAGTCCGCACGGCAACGAGAGTGAGGATGTGCTGGAATCACAACTCTGGAACCAGAAAGGCCTGGGTTCTCATCTTGGTCCTGGCACTCCCTGGCTGTGTGACATTGGGCATGTCACCTCATTTCTATGAACCTAAGATTCCTCCCTGTAAAGTGGAAATAATAATAATAGGGACCACTGGATGGGAATTGACGTGAGGATTAAAAGAAACCCTGTCCGTCACACTCAGCATGGCTCCTGGCACTGGCAAGAGCCCAACCAAGGGTAGCTCTTAGGATGCACACAGCGGATGTTCAGATGAAAGAATGAATTCCTGTCTTTTCTCCCCACTTTCAACAGCGATGACGAGAGTGGCAGCATGGTGATATTCAGTGGCATCGATTCCTCTTACTATTCTGGAAGCCTGTGCTGGGTGCCTGTTTCTGAAGAGGCTTACTGGCAGATCACCGTGGACAGGTGAGATGACATTGCCATGGATGGGCACTAACCTGATAGACCTCAGATCTCACTTCTCTATGGACTCATAGTTAAGTGAGCTTTCCAGAATCCCCATGGAACAGCCAGTCAGTGAAACGTACCCCAGAAGGAGAAGGTGGAAGTTGGCCAAGCCAGAGAGATGCTGAGAAAGGCCCCTCCTTGGAGGAGAATAGCTGTCTGGGACCCCAGATGCTCTGCAATGATTAGGAAGCCACTTTCCTTTGCTCACGGAAACAGGACACCAGCATCCCTGAGGAGAGCTGGAGGACCCACCAGTCCTCATGACTTGTCATTTACAGAACTTATGAACCAGCACATGCCCCTCCCACTCTAGGAAAAATGTCACATTCAGTCTATGGATAGGGCAAATGGCTGAGAAGTTGTTTCAGGTGGTTCTTTCTCAACTTCGCCTTCTGGGCTACCCCTCCTCCATGCAGCCTCATTCCCCTGCTGTTCCTCCCCCGACTGACCTGCTAGGGTGACTCCAGGTTTGCCCAGGAGTGAGCAATTTCCTGGGACTCAAGTCTTTGAGTTCTAAAACCAGGACAGTCCTGGGCAAACAGGGACACTAGGTCCCCTTACGTCTGCCCCAGTCATGCTAAAAGCTCATCAGTTCCTCCCACTCCCGCCCCTGCTCCTCTCATCTCCATCCCTCCTTGCATGCCTTCCCTTCTGCCTGGGACATTCTCCTCCAGCTCTTCACCTCCTTGGCCACCTCATGCTGTCTGCTTCCCTGAGAGGGCCTCCCTGGTTGCTCCCCACAACCATCTGGATTGTGTTTCTGTTCCCCCGTCCAGTATCCTGTTCATTCGGCTCTTCCTCTGTCATAACTTATCTTTCCAGCTAGACTGTGAGCTCCCTGAAGCCAAAAACTGTGTAGCTGCCTCATTTGGCATTTCGTCTGCCAGGGGTAGCACAGAGTAGTCACTCAGCGAAGATGTGTTGAGTAAATGAAAGCAGGAATGAATGAGGGCGTGAAGGAGAGAAGCTGAAATTTTATCTATTGGCCAAGGGATGGGGAGGAGGGACCTTCACATGGCTCCCCACTGGGGAGATGTACCCCCTGGGGGCTCAGGGGACCCTTATTTGCATCTTGCTTTCAGCATCACCATGAATGGAGAGTCCATCGCTTGCAGCGGGGGCTGCCAGGCCATTGTTGACACCGGCACCTCTCTGCTGGCTGGCCCACCCTCTGCCATTGACAATATCCAGAGCTACATTGGAGCCAGCGAGGACTACTCCAGCGAGGTAGGCAGGACTTGGCTGCCCCATTGTTGACTGAGGTGGGGGGACAGCCATGCAGAAGGAAGGCAATCCCTTCCAACCCTTGCTCTTTCCAGGCGGTGATCAGCTGCTCATCCATCGACAGCCTGCCCGACATCGTCTTCACCATCAATGGTGTTGAGTTTCATCTGAGTCCCAGTGCCTACATCCTAGAGGTAAGGGGCCTCCGTGTCTCCCACCTACACGTGCCTCCATAGAATGTGGCCACACACTTCCCCTTGGCAGGGGGAGAAAGTGCAGTTCTATGAGCTGGAGCTGACTTCTGCCCTGGACAGCCGTCGAAGAAAAAGAATACATTCAAATTAAATGTGTGAATGAGAATTTCATTGCAGCATCCTCAAGGGGAGAAGGGCAGCAAACACTGATGGCATGAAAATAGGATTTCTAGTTGGACCCCTGTGTCCACGCTCTGGGTCTCAATTACTAGCCCATCGATTCTGAACCAGGTGCAACCTCCTTCAGCCTCAGTTTCCTCATCTGAGAACCACAGCTTCCCCATGCTCAGAGTGTGGTTAGGGTACTCACATGGTATTAACCACATCAACGCTGCAAACATTTGGGCAAATGGCAATCCCAACTTCCATGGGGTCAGGGCTTATGACGCCCCCACTGTCTCTACCAAGTGACACATCTTTTGTCAAATGAGCCACAGGCCAACTCCTTCCTTCTATGATAACTCCAGGTAGAAAACTCATTTTGCCCAGTGGGTCCATGTTATTCAGCAAGTGGTACTGATGCCAAGCCACGACCCAATGAAGCTGATTAATTAGTAGGAGGTCACGTCTGACTAACGCTGGGTGTATGTACAGCTCCCCAGGAGATTCTAATGTGCAGCCAAGGTTGTGGGCCAGTGACCTAGTGAATGAAAAGAACTGACAGCTCGCCACTGGAAGGGATCAGAATAATCAGAAAGGGCTGTGTTGCTGGGGCTTCCAAAATCCTCCCGGCAGCTGAGCTCCCCTAAACCCCTTAGCTCCAATGCTGACATCAGGGTTTGTGCATCTGCCAGAAGCAGTGGATCATGTCTAGTGGTCCCTGGAACCAAGTGCAGTGAACAGCTCATACAGGCAGACCCCAGGCTAAGAAGAGCCGAGTCCCCCCACACGAGCCAGGAAGCTCCTCCTTGCACATGCCACGTAGTGGATGATGGCCCTTGATGCTGATGCCCCAGCACCTGTCACTGCTGAGTCTGTGTCCCATCTGTGGCTTTATTCTTCTTTTCTCCAGGAGGATGACAGCTGCATCAGTGGCTTCGAGGGCATGGACCTTGACACCAGCAGCGGAGAGCTCTGGATCCTGGGTGACGTCTTCATCCGCCAGTACTTTACCATCTTCGACAGAGCCAACAACCAGATCTGCCTGGCTCCCGTGGCCTAAGCCTGAGTCTTTCTGGCCACTTCGCAGGAAGATCTGTCCTCAGTTCTCCCCACCTAGATGTGCATAATTCTCTTGATTGTTCTTCCCATGGGATCGTGGAGGTGGAATGTTGGCCCTGTTCCCTCTCTTTCCAATAACAGAATAAAAGCATAGTCTTCGTAAACATGTTTGTGGAGTTGCTTCTCTTTGTCGATATTTCTCCCTCACATCACTAGCATCAGAACACCAGGGTGGGAGGCAGAAATGACCACTAGGACAGCACCAAACACAGAGACAGTGGCAGCACACACTTCATAATAGAACCAGGAAGACAAATGGGTCTCATCAGGTTGGACTGTGAGCATCATATGAAGACGTGGGGACTGGAAATCCCAGGATCGTTGCCTCCTGATATAATAGAGCCCCTAAGTTCCCGGTTGAGGGAGTCAATTTCACATTTCTCTGAAAGCCAATATGAAATAATGAGGAAAGGAAAGAGATCAGGGGACGTGGCCATTGATGGTGACATTCCTAAGTAGGCCAGGTGAGCAGATTTTTCTGGAAGACATGGGCCAGAGAGGTGACAGAAGCTGACACCCCCAAGTCCACCCTGCTGCTCTCTGTCATTACTGGGTGACCCTGGCTAACACCTGAGACCCCACAGTGCTCTGGTGCAAGACACTGAACTGACCCGTCTCCCCATCAGTAATTAAATAGGCTGATTTTCCAGTCCCTGAGCATTGTGAGATGTGAGGAAGGAACTGAGGGTGCCCCTTAGCAAACAGGAACGATTTAGAGCAGAGTTTCTCAGAGCGAGTTTGGTAAGATAATGTTCAATGGAAAATAGAGTTTCAAAATAAGCATGGAGCATGCTGCATTCTAGGCCCTTCTTCAAGGTTCACAAGGCTCCTTTCCAAGCAAAGCCTCTGAGAAGTCCTGCTGCAGAGTGATCTGTTTCGCTCTAACTCAGCTTAGCTGGATCCCAGTTCCTCATTTGCTGATAACCCTATCACGGTCTTGCACTCCTCAACACCCACAGTGGGACAATTCCCATAGCTCCTGCCTCTGCCGACAGCTGGATTCCAGACAGCCCTCTGAAGACACTGGCCTGAGAGGGAGTGACTTTGGGGTGCTCAGAACAAGATGGCTTTGGAAACCCTGTGACATCATCCCCCAATTTGTCATGTATCACTCACACAAATTAAGATGTCAGGGTCTAGAAGGGATGGGGTGAACTCCACCACCCCATGTTCCAGGTCCCCCAGTGTCACTCATATCCCGTTCGGCCCATTTTCCCCAGCTGAACTATCTTTTTGAAACATAAATTTGATCGCATCCTTCCCTTGCTTAAAATATTTAATTAACGCCTTCCCATGGCACTTGGAATAAGACAATGAACCTTTGGTGTGACTTCCCCACCCTGCAAGTTCTGCTCTCTACCTGCCTTCCCTGTCTCACCTTGATCCCTCTTACCCTGAGCTCCCACCACACTGGCCTTCTTCCACCTCCTCAAATACCCAAACTTCTCCGCCTCCAGACATTTGCACACACTGTTCCCTTTGGGTTGCTTTTCCCTTTTTCTAGCGTCCTGCAGATCTCAGCTTAAGTGTCACCTCCCTGTGAGGCCTTCCCTGCCCACCCTCTCACAGAGCCCGGCCCCCCTTTCCTTCACTTGGCGCATCAGTAATCACGCATTCACGGGAGTACTTGTTTCAGATCCTCCAGGGTAGAGACTCTGATCCTTTAACTGTTGGGGCCACAGCAGCAAGAGCAGGGCCCAGCACATAGCAGACGCACAATGAATATTGACCGAGTGAGGAATTTGAGACGACTTTTTAAAAGGAAGCAAATAGTATAAGACAAAAGAGTGGATCTGATTTGACTGAGGCCATGCTTCAGACCACAGATGGGTCGCTCCTGCTCCCACTGACATTCTGTCCCAGTCATATCTAATCCTGGGACAGACAGGTGGACCTCTCAGGTTTCTGGAGAGGAATTTCCTGGTGTCCTGGCTTCTTGGCTCGGCTTGTGTTTCTGACATTTTCCAAGCACCCACCACACCCCAGGCAGGGGATGCAGGCACATCTTCCTGGACCCTTCCTGTCCTCGTGGTCCTGGCCACATCCTTCCCTCCTCCCCCACAGCTGCAGCTCAGACTCTCCCTCCCAGCCCCTCGTCCACTCCCTCACCCTGGGATTCCTGGATCCAGATAGAAGTTAAAAAGTCTCCCCACTCAACAGGTCATTTGGAAGGGAAAAGCCTGTGCTAACATACCTGCTCTGACACTTCCTGCTTTGCTCCACAAGGTGAGATGGACCCTCCTTCCTCCTCCACAGTCTCAGGCCTCCTCTCCATCCATCTTTCTCTGTTTCCTCAGGGTTTCAGGGGTCTAAGCTCAGCTCCTCCATCCTTTCCATTCACACTTGTCCAGGAATGCTATTTCCATCTCACAGTTCTCTGCCCCACTTGTCTATGGAACCCAGACCCTCCCCAAATTCGGATCTTGCACGTTCCTGCTGAGAGCATAAACTATTACAACCCCTAAGGAGCACTATTGGCAATATCTATCAAAATTAGAAATGTGGATACTTTTTGGCCCATAACTTCACCTCCGGGAATTTCTCTTAAACATACACTTGCACACGTGTTTTATAAAAGCAAACTTTGAAAGAACTCAAACGTCCTCCCACAGGGGATGGTTAAATAACTTATGGTGTGTGCATGTAAGGAGCCACTACACAGCTGTAAGAGGGAAAAAAATGAATATGCTCACCAAGTGCTTAGAATGGAGATTGTTAGTTGAGGAAAAATAAAAAAAAACAGGTGACAAGAGCCATCCCTGATGACCTAGTGGTTAAAGTTCAGAGCGTACCACTTCAGCAGCCCAGGTTCGGTTCCCGGTCATGGAGCCACATCCCCTGTCTTTGAGTCTCCGTGAGGTGGTGGCGGCTCACATGCAAGAACTAGGTGATGTACAGGTAGGATATACAACCATGCACTGGGGCTTTGGTGAGGAAAACAAAAATAAAAACAGGTGACAAGAGGGCCTATACTATGCTATCATTGGATTATTAAAAAACAAAATAAGATGTGCCTGCATATACATAAAGGAACTGAGAGAGAATGCCCAAGAACCAGAGATGCTAGAGAAGAGAAGGGGACCTGGATAGATGTGGGATGGGGGAAAAGTCTCACTGAGTGCAATTTTACATGTTTTCATGTCTAATGATATGGATAGATGTACCACACATTTAAAATAAGTTACTGAAAGGTACTTTCAACCTCTGAAAGTTTATCCCAAGTAGAAACCCACGGTGGTTGGTCTTCAGGCCCTTCCATCTAATAACCTCCAAAATCAGGTCTGATGGTTTGGCCCTTGGGGAACTTCCAAGGACCAGAGAAACTGACACGGTGGAACAGGCTTCCCCACACTCTCCCCATCCTTCACTGCTTCTCAGATCCTAAATGGGGAGCCCTAGGTATGGAAAATGCAGGTGTATTCCCTCAAGAACAAACACTCCCTGCTTGTTGGAGCCCAGGTGCCTAGAATCAGACCAGCTCATCTTGTTCATTAGCAGCACTATGTGCTCATTTTGGTCTCAAATGGGGTCCTCAGCCTCTAGGAGCCAGCCCTGGGCAAGGGCTGAGCACAATGTGCCTTATTGTGGGGAGAACATGTTCCTACCAAGTCACATTCTTGTGCCAGGGAGCGAGCAGACAGGATGCAGGCTTGATCCTTGGGTTAGGACCAGCAGGACGCGTTGCAGATCCAAGAGCCCAGTGGCAAGAGAGTGACAAGGGTGGCATCCTCAGGCCCTCGGGGTCAATTTTGAGGCATGCACTACGTAATCTCCTAGAGGGTCTGTGAAGAAACTGGTTGCCATTAGCCCATACGGTCATCCACACTTAAATGCACCTCAATTGGATTCCTTCCCTTCTCCGTTTCACTTCTCTGACGCTCACTGTGCCCTCTGGGACCACCTCCCATGTCACTGACTCTCACCAGATATTTGTGTCTGAGTCTTCTCCTCGGGGAACTCAAACTAAGATGGTCATAGTGCCCATCATAAACTGTGGCGAAAAATGAGTCTCTCTGACACTCCAACAAGAAGAACCCAACAAGGTGGGCTGTGAAGGAAAAAAGACCAGAGTGGGAGTCAGAAGAATGGGGCTCCCCTCCAAACTCAGCCCTCATAATCTGTGAAACCTTAGGACACTTTCCTAACCTCTCTGGACCTCTGTGGTCTCAGCTGTAAATGGGGGGTGGGTCCCAGATAAGCATGTTTTTTACTTGGACCAACTTGGGAAAAATGTTTACAGCTGTCATCTGATCCCCACACCCCAGGTTTTTTTAAAGTTCACAATAAACACCATTTACTTGAGTTCTAGGGAGAGGGGAGACTAGTGCTACAACTTGGATTGCATCCTCACTGCATAGAGCGACAGCGATGAGAAAATTGGCACTGACTTTCAGGCACTACCGTGTTGACAGCTGGCTTGTTGAGAAGTTGCAATGTGGAGGCAGCCAATGTTCTGCACTTTCATCCTGAAACTAGATCCCAGGTGGATCGTGAAGCTGGGCGGACTGCACAGGGTCACAGGCACAAACCACTGAGAGAGATGGAGGGCTGACCGCATGCCATGGGCACAACTCCATGAGGTAGGACCGTTATGATCTCATTATTCAGATGAGGTCACTGAGACCTCAGTTCACACATCTCGTCACAACTGAGTGCGGCTCATACCTGCATTTCACGACACCCTATACCTAATACTTCACCACCACTCTTTGCAACTTACTGGAGAAAATGGTCTTAAAGTCCTTTGCATCTCTGAAGTCTTTGGTTTCCATGCTCCTCACACCATAATCATTATTCCTGCCATCATACATGGATTAGGATCCCATTACTACACTAACCTCTCGGCTGGGTATCCCAGATGGTCTTTGCAGCCGGTAACCACTGCAGACACTTCACCCTGGGATATGGGGTGAGCAGCAGGTCAGAGAAGAGCCAAGAGGAGCATGGTCTGGGAGAATGTGGGTGGGTCTGTGCAGTGGGGACTGCAGAATGAACTGGGTTTCAGTGGTAGCAAGTTGGTGACCTGCTGACAGCATAGCTCTGTCTCCCATCCCCATCTCACTTCCCCCCATTAATGACAGCACTGTCCTCTTTCCATCTGTCATGTAAACTGGGCTCCCCCATCCAGATCCTCCTTCAGGACTGATGAGTTTATTCCCCAGCTGCTAGGAAAGCTGTTGGCTGACAGCTCTTGGCCATCAGCCCTCACAAGGAAATTTCCTTGGCGGAAGGGAGCTCCTTTCCCAAGATCACGCCCCTTTTCCTGGTGCAGCCCTGGCAGAATGACTAGTCAACGTGGGGGCACAAAGCCCCATCCCCTTGGCCAACTCAGGACCACTCTGAAGGGCCATCCCAGCCTCAGAGCTCCTGCAGGGGGTTGGCTGAGGCCTTGGGACCACAGGGCAGCCCGACTTCTCCTTCTGCTTCCCTCCCACCAGCCCTCAGGTGCTAATGCTGAGTGCATCCGTAGGCGCTGCCTGCCTGCTATTCCAGCTCAGAGGTTCCCTTCCCGGAACCCAACCTGCAGAGCCCTTTCCATTGGTCTTTTCCTTTCTCACTGGGAAGTTGCCCAGCATCAAAGGCCACCAGGTGCTTCCACAAGACCCCTCCCAACCCAGCCTGTTGGTCCAGGCTTTGCTCCCAAGCTGGGTAATGGATGTGGGGAACCAGTTTTCCCCTGTGGACTCAGAGTGAAATTCTCCCACCTTTCCAAAGGCTAGAAGCGAATGAGCAGGCAGCTTGGGGGACTGAGACAGCCTTTAATCAGGAAACCTCAGGGAAGGATGCAGGACACCTGGTGTCACAATCCCAGAGGAATCCCAGGGCCACCCCTCCTCTCCTCCTCCAGAGCAGGAGCCCAGAAGCCCCACGTTTCTCCACAGACAAGTGGGCCATGCCATCCAGGGATGATACTGCCTGTGGAGAACGCATTTGCTCCATTCTCACAGAACATTCCAAATGTTCTTTGAGAACAAGGCAACATCTGACCTTGGGGGTTTTCCGTCCCCTCCAGGAGCCCTGCAGGAGTGAGCCTCCAGCATCAACAGCCTCACTGGCCCTCAGAGCCTCCCAGAAGCTCCCAGGGCCACTGGTAGAGGGTCCTCTGTCTGCCATCTCTCAGACACGGCCCTGAATGGAGGCCTGCTCACCCAGTGGACTCCTCCTCCCTAGAAGTCCCCACTGGGGCTGCTGGAAGTTGGTGCCGGAGGTGTCAGCCAGGCCTGCAGAGAGTCTTGAGGTGGTAGGAGAGTCTACGAGGCCTGAGGAGGGTGACAGGGGTCTCTGAGGGGCTGGGGCCCATCATGGACAGGGCTGAAGCTCCAGTCAGAATGGCAACCAGCAGAGAAGACTGTCTGGATGTGGTCTGGGCCCCAGAGGATGATGACGAGGGCTCTGGAGTAACAGGTGGCCCAGGAGCCCAGGGATACGCTGGAGGTAGAGTAGAGGCTCCTGAAAGGGTTGAAGGCTCTGGAAAGGGCCGAGGGGCTGGGGGGTCCCAGCCTCCCCCAGTCCCAAAGGGAGTGAGGGTGCAGCTTGAGCTCCTGAGGGGCTCATGGGTAAAGTTAGACATGTTCATTCTTTTACTTGTTTTTTGGAGGAGGATAGCCCTGAGCTAACATCTGCCATGAATCCTCCTCTTTCTGCTGAGGAAGATTGGCCATGAGCTAACATCCATGCCCATCTTCCTCTATTTTCTATGTGGGATGCCTGCCACAGCATGGCTTGATGAGCAGTGCCTAAGTCGATGCCTGGAATCCAAACCCGTGAACCCTGGGCCAGTGAAGCAGAACTCACGAACCCAACCACTACACTACCTGGCTGGCCCATAGACTCGTTCATTCTTAAGAGGACCTGGAGGAGACGGAGCACTGGCATCTGAACCAATGCTACTGGGGGCCCCAGGCAGGAACGACAGTTGATGGGGGATTCAGTGCCTCCAAGGGGGCTGCAAGCCACTTTGCTGAACTCCACGTCTCCATGAGGGGAGAGCCCCCACCTTTTTCTCAGGGAATCTAGAGAGAGGTAGGGAAACAAGATGCACAGCAGTTCTCCCCAGTGGCTCAGCAGCTCTGGGACGAGTTGCACTGGGGACACCTGCCCAAGCTCGTCCTCTGAGGGGCCTCCCTCACCTGGTGAGGACGGACCAGCCGGCTCCTGCCTCCAGGGAGAGGAGACCAAAAGGAACCATGAGCAGAGGATGATAGTCACCAAAGTGGCTCTGCTGGGCATTGGCTGTGTGACCTTGTGTGAGGCACATAACTCCTCCTGGGCCTCCATTTCCTCAATTATAAAAAGGGCCTATTAGTAATGACCACCCAGGGCCACTCTGAGGACTGAAGGAAATGATGCATTGGGAAGCCTCAGCCTAAACCCGAATGTCAACTGTGGACTCTGGGTGATAGTCGTGTGTCAGTGTAGGTTCCTTGGTTTTAACAAATGCACCCTCTCTGTACATTCTGCTGAATTTTGCTGCAAACCCCAAACTGCTATAAGGAAATAAAGTCTACTGAAAAAAGATTTTTAAAAAAATGTGCCAGCCTGGGGGCCAGGCCTGTGACATAATGGTTGGGTTTGGTGTGCACGGCTTCAGTGGCCTGGGTGCGCTGGTTCAGATCTGGAGCAGTGACCTACACCACTCACCAGCCACGCTGTGGCAGTGGCCCACATATAAAGTGGAGGAAGATCAGCACAGATGTTAGTGCTGGGCTAATCTCCACTGCAAAACAAAACAAAACAAAGTGTCAGCATGGAGCCCAACAGGTCCTAAGTCCTTAATATGTGGAGGAAAACATGGAGAGTCAGGAAGAAGGCAGCAAAGAGAACAGGTGTGACCAGGGGGAGATGGATGTCGTCATCACACAGAGATTAGAATGATTACATTTTAAAAATAAGCAAAGGACAGTCACACAACTCTGTGAATATACCTAAAACTGCTGAATTGTATATTTGGAGTGTGTGAATCATATGGTATGTGAATTATATCTCAAGAAAGCTGTTATTTTGTTTTTAATTATCCAAAGGAAATAATTCATATTCTATTTCAATTAAACGTGATTTCTCCTTAAAAGGAGCTCTCGTTAGAAAGAGGACTATGGTGAACACAGCTGAGGCAGTGTGTTCCAGTAGGAGCCAGGCTCTGTACTTCAGCTCTTTGGGCCTCAGTTTCCCCATCTGGAGGCAGGACAGCAGAGTGGGAAGGAGCATGAGGTAAGGAACCAGAGAAACCTGGGCTTCAGTCCACCACCACCAATTAGAGCACAGACTCAAGACAAAGACTTAACTTCTCTAAGCTTCCATTTCCCCATCTGCAAAATGGAGGTCATAATAGCAGCCACGGTCCAACATTCTGGAGAGCATTTGAATGCGGTAATACAGGTAAAATGCTCTGGACACTGCCTGGCACCTTAGCTGATGACGAGTCTCTAGAGAGCAGGGGGAATAATGTCTCTCAGCTTGCATATGAGTTTATGGGGGTTAAAGTGGAGTAGAATCTGTAAAGCTCTCAGCAGTTCCCAACACAGTAGCCACACAGGCTCAGCATGCTTCCAGCCCCACTAGTCCTGACAGCAGCAATTCATCCACAGATCTGAGGAGCTGCCCTCAATAGACAACATCCTCTTCAAAAGGTCAAAGGAGTGAAACAGATATTTGACACAAGAGGAAATCCAGGTCAGAAGTTAGTGGAAAAATTCACTGCCTCGGTGGAAGTTTTAAAAATCTTAAATAGCCCAATTTAAGGTACTTTATGAAAGTGTTAAATTGGAGAAATTTAATTTAAAATGTATAGTGTAGAGTTTGTGGGAGTATGATGAACCAGATGCATCACTGTAGTTTCCTCTTTCTCCAGGACCCCCGTCTGGTAATGTGCTGTCACATTGTAGGAGGTACCAAGCCACTCACTTACTCCACCCATTGACCACAGGGTCTGGACACAAGTCATAAAAGTTGAAAAAAAGTTGTCTGACCAAAGATTTTCACAGTAGGTCCATTATTGACAGAAAAAAAGAGAAATCAACCAGTTAAATATCACCCAAAGTGCAGGGGGAAGGAAACCAGAATATTTGGGAGCTCTTTAAAATGGCCAGTGTTGGACCACTTCAATACTTCAAAACCATGTGTTATAGCAGGTGGTCCATGTCCTCTTTATACCTCTTCCAAAAGCTCATATGGACAAACACAATGGAGAAAGACAAACACATGAGAATAATTTTCAGGAGTAAATGCAACATAACAGGTAAAAGCATGGACTCTGGGCTCAAATCTTGGATCTACTGCCAATCAGCTGTGTGACCTTGAGCACCTTACTTTGTCTCTCTGTTCCTCAGTTTCCTGCCCTGGAAAATGGGGATGATAACAGTACCTATCTCAAATAATTCCTGTGAGAAGTGTTTGAAATGAGATGTATAAAGACATACAGATGCCCGATAGGTACATGGAAAGCTGTTCAACATCACTAATGATCAGGAAAATGCAAATCAAAAGCACAAGATATCACCTCACACATGTCAAGATAACTATTTTCAAAAAGACAAGAAATAACAAATGTCGGTGAGGAGGTGGAGAAAAGGGAACCCTTATGCACTGTTGGTGGGGTTGTAAATTGGTGCAGTCATATGGCAAACACTATAAAGGTTACTCAAAAAATTAAAAATTTTTTGTAACTACCATATGATCCAGCAATCCCATTCCTGGGTGTTTATCTGAGGAAAATGAAAACTAACTCAAAAGGCATCTGCACTCCCATGTTCATTGGAGCATTATTTACAGTAGCCAAGATATGGAAACAACCTGAGTGTCCATTGAAGGATGAGTGGATAAAGACAACGTGAGATATATATATATATATACCAACTTACACACACACATGCACAAACGTACACAATGGAATATTACTCAGCCATGTAAAAGAATGAAATCTTGCCATTTTCAATAACATAGTTGGACCTCGAGGGCCTTATGGTCACTGAAATAAGCCAAAGAGAGAAAGATAAATACAGTGTTTTCATTATATGTGGAATTAAAAAACCAAAACACTGAACTCATAGATACAGACTGCAGATTGGATGTAGCCAGAGGCAGTAGGGGTGGGGGTGGGTGACATGAGTGAAGAGAGTCAAAAGGTACAGACATCCAACCATATAATAAAGAAGTCTTGGGGATATGAGGATGTACTGTACAGCTTGGTGAGTGTAGTTAGTAATACTGTATTGTATATTTGTAAGTTGCTAAGAGAGTAAATGTTAAAAGTTCTCCTCACAAGAAAAATAGATTTTGGAGTGACATCAGCATCGTGGTTCAGTGAGCTGTGCCCTTAGTCTCTCCCCTCTAAGATAGAACCAAAAACATATTCATTAACCAACAGTGGACACCCACACAGCACAAGAGGACGTCTGAGAGATCCATGCAGCCATATGTCTGAAGGTGGGGGTACTGGATCCCCAGGGAGCAGCGGAAGGTTGTGAGCAGATCTCCTCCTCCACACCAGCAGCAGTGATCTAGGTCATGGGTCCACATACAGCAGCCAGCACACGACTCTGGGAGCAGGCAGGAGAGTGGGCAGGGATCCACACAAATGCTTTCACTTTTGGGTTTGCATCATGGCTGGTGGGGTCATGCCATAGTGAGGTGGCTCAGCCATGAACTGAGTGCCCCTAACAAGCCCAGCAGCCCAAGTGGGCTACCAGAGAGTTCAGAGCAAGCTAATGTGTGTGAATGCGTGTGCACCTCCCCTCTCCTCCTACCTGATTACCAGCTTGGCTGGTTGGCCAGGGTAGCTGATCTGCACCAGAGTGCCTGTGCCGGTAGTGGCAGGTGGGATCTGTAACCAGATACTACCACTATGAGCCGGCAAAGGTCGACCTAATCAAACACCATGAAGAAATACATTAACACTGGAGATCAGATGGAAAATTGGTCTCCAGCACCAATCATGAACTCACAGAAATTTAGAATCTAAATGATGGAGAATTCAAATAGTTGTCATAAAGAAACTCAATGAGTTACAAGACTACTCAGAAAGACAGTCCAATGAATTCAGAAATAAAATTAACGAGCAGAAGGAATTCTTCACAAAAGAGATTGAAAGTCTAAAAAAAAAAAAACAAATGGAAATCCTGGAGATGAAGAACACAGTAAATTAGATTAAAAAAATCTAGAAGTCTTAAAAAAACAGAGCTGAAATTATGGAGGACAGAATTAGTAATTTAGAGGACAGAAATAAAGAAATGTATCAGGTGGAGGAAAGAAAAACACTAAGACTTAAAAAAATGAAGAAATTCTTCAAGAAATATCTGACTCAATTAGGAAGTGCAACATAATGATGATAGGTATTCCAGAGGGAGAAACGAGCAGAGAGCTTGTTCAAAGAAGTGATAGCTGAGAATTTCCTAAACCTGGGGAAAAAAATGGAATTACAAGTACATGAAGTCAATAGAACTCCTAATTACATCAATGCAAAGAGACCTTCTCCAAGGCGTATATTAGTAAAACTGGCAAAAATCAATGACAAAGAAAAACTATTCAGGGCACCAAAGCAGAAGAAAATAGTCTACAAACCAACCCTATTAGGCTTTCAGTGCATTTCTCAGCAGAAACTTTATAGATGAGGAGAGAGTAGAATGATATTTTTTTTTAAAAAGTCAAAGTCAAAAACCTTCAGCCAAAAATACTCTATCCAGTGGAACTATCCTTCTGACATGATGGAGAAATAAAACCTTTCACAGATAAACAAAACCTGGGGGAGCTCATCACCACAAGATATCCCCTACAAGGAATGATCAAGAATGACCTCACACCTGGAATAAAAAGGAAAAGGTTTACAAATCCTTGAGCAAGGAGATAAATAGATAGACAAAAATAAGAAAATTGTAGCTCTCTATCAGAATAGGTTAGCAAACACTTAATTATAACAATAAAGATAAAAGAAAGGAAAGCTTCAAAAATAATTATAAACACTTCATATTAATCACAAACTTACAACACAAAACAGAATAATTTGTGACAACAATAACTTAGATGGGCAGAGAAAAGGGCTGGAATCTGCTTAGGATAATGGAGATAAGAGGCTATCAGAAAATAGACTTTTTCATCTCTCTCTCTGTCATCTATATCTATCATAAAATGGACTATCTCATGAGATCTTTTATACAAACTTCATGGTATCCACTAAACAAAAATCAGAAAAGACACACGAATGATAAATAAAGAGAAAACTGAGAAAACTGTCACAGAAAACCTGAAACTGAAATGGCAGTCAGAAATATACAGGAAGAGAAACAAGGAAAATAGAGAATAACAGTAAAACAAGGGATAAAATGGCAGTATTAAGTCCTCATATATCAATAATCACTCTAAATGTAAATGGATAAATTCTCCAATCAAAAGACACAGAGTGGCTGGATGGATTAAAAGACAAGATGTAATGATACACTGCCTCCAAGAAACATATCTCAGTTCGAAAGACAAACACAGGCTCAGAGTGAAGGGATGGAAGATGATACTCCAGGGAAATGGCAAAGAAAAGAAAGCAGGTATTGCCATGTTTATATCAGACTAAGCAGACTTCAAAATAAAAAAAGTCAATGAGAGACAAAAGGGGACGTGTGTAATGATTAAAGTGATATTCAACCAAGAAGACATAACATTTATGAATATATATGCACCTAACACAGGAGCACCAAAGTACATAAAGCAACTATTAACAGACCAAATGGGAGAAATTAACAGCAACACAATAATAATAGGGGATCTCAACACCCCACTTACATCAATGGATATACCATCCAGACAGAAAGTCAACAAGGAAATAGTTGAATTAAATGAAAAACTAGATCAGATGGACTTAATAGATACACCAAGAACATTCCATCCAAAAACAGCAGAATACACATTCTTCTCAAGTGCACACGGAACATTCTCAAAGATAGACCAAATGTTGGGAAACAAGGCAAACCTCAATAAATTAAAGAAGATTGAAACCATATCAAGCATCTTTTCTGACCATAATGCTATGAAACTGGAAATCAACTATGAGGAAAAAGCTTGGAAAGTGACAAACATGTGAAGCCTCAACAGCACACTACTAAACAACCATTGGATCAGCGAAGAAATAAAAAATATCTGGAGAAAATTGAAAATGAAATTACATCATACCGACTCTTATGGGAAGCCAGAAAAGAGGTTCTAAGAGGGACATTCACAGCCATACAGGCCTACCTCAACAAACAAGAAAAATCTCTAATAAGCAATCTTAAACTACACCTAACAGAAATAAAAAAGAAAGACAAACAAATCCCAAAGTCAACAGAAAGAGGGAAGTAATAAAAATTACAGCAGAAATAAATGAAATAGAAATTTTAAAAAACAGTACAAGGATCAATGAGACTAAGAGCTGGTTCTTTGAGAAGATACAGAATTGACATATCCTTAGTAAGACTCACTAAGAAAAAAAGAGAGAAGGCACAGATAAGTAAAATTGGAAATGAAAGGAGAAATTACCATGAATACTACAGAATTACAAAGGACTACAAGAGAATACTATGAAACACTACATGCCAACACATTGGAACACCTAGAAGAAATGGATAGTTAGACTCATAGAACCTCCCAAAACTGAATCAAGAAGAATTAGAGAATCTGAATAGACCTATCATAAGTAAAGAGATTGAAACAGTAATCAAAACTTCCCAAGAAACAAAAATCTTTGACCAGATGGCTTCTCTGGAAAATTCTACCAAACATTCAAAGAAGATTTAATTCCTATCCTTCTCAAACTATTCCAAAAAATCAAGGGAGAGGGAACATTTCCTAACACATTCTAGGAGGCCAATATAATGCTGATAACCAAAATCAGTCAAGGACAACACAAAAAGGAAAATTACAGGCTAATATCCTGATAAACACAGATGCAAAATCCTCAACAAAATATTGGCAAACAGAGTACAGAAAGACATTAAAAGGATAATACACCATGATCAAGTGGGATTTATACCAGGGACACAGAGATGGTTCAGCATCTGCAAATCAACCAATGTGATAAACCACATTAACAAAGGGAGGGATAAAAATCATATGATCACCTCAATAGATGCAGAGAAAGAATTTGACAAGATCCAACATCTATTTATGATAAAAACCCTCAAGGAAATGGGAATAGAAGGAAAGTACATCAACATAATAAAGGCCATACATGACAAAAAATACAGCCAACACCATACTCAATGTAGAAAAACTGAGAGTCATCCCTCTGAGAAGAGAAACAAGACAAGGGCGCACAATCTCGACATTCTTATTCAATGTGGTACTGGAGGGTTTTGCCAGAGCGATTAGCCAAAAAAAAATATATCCAAATAGGAAAGGAAGAAGTGAAACTCTTTCTGTTTGCAGATGACGTGATTCTATACTTAGAAAACCCCAAAGAATCCACTGGAAAACTATTAGAAATAATCAACAACTACAGCAAAGTTTCAGGGTACAAAACCAATGTACAAAAATCATTTGCATTTCTATACTGTAATAACAACCTAGCAGGAAGAGATCTCAAGAATACAATCCCATTTACAATCTAAACAAAAAGAATAAAGTGTACAGGAATAACCTTAACCAAGGAGATGAAAGACCTATAAGATTTTGTTGAAAGAAATTGAAGAATGTAAAGAAATGGAAAAATATTGAAGGCTCATGGATTGGAAGTATAAGCACAGATAAAATGTCCATATCACCTAAAGCAATCTACAAATTTAATGCAATCCCAATCAGAATCCCAATGACACTCTTCACAGAAATAGAGCAAAGAATCCTAAAATACGTGTGGAACAACAAAAGATCCCGAATAGCCAAAGCAATGCTGAGAAAAAAGAACAAAGCTGGAGGCATCACAATCCCTGACTTCAAAGTATACTACAAAGCGATAGTGTTCAAAACAGCACAGCAGTAGCACAAAAGCAGACACACAGATCAACAAAACAGAATAAATCCCAGAAATAAAACCAGACATCCATGGACAGCTGATCTTTGGCAAAGGAGCCACGAACATACAATGGAGGAAGGAAAATATCTTCAAAAAATGGTGATGGGAAAACTGGACAGCCACATGCAAAAGAATGCAAGTTGACCATCACCTTACACCATACAGAAAAACTAACTCAGAATGAATTAAAGACTTGAAGGTAAGACCTGAAACCATAAAAATCCTAGAAGAAAATATAGGCAGTATACTCTTTGACATCAGTCTTAGAAGGATCTTTTCGAATACCATGTCTCCTCAGACACGGGAAACAAAAGAAAAAACAAACAAATGCATCTACATCAGACTAAAAAGCTTCTTCAAGGCCAAGGAAACCAGGAACAAAATGAAAAGACAACCCACCAACTTGGAGAAAATATTTGCAAATCATATATCCAACAAGCGGTTAATCTCCAAAAGAACTCATACAACTCAACAACAACAACAAAAAACAACCTGATCAAAAAATGGGCAGAGGATGTGAACAGACATTTTTCCAAAGAAGATATACAGATGGCCAACAGGCACATCAAAAGATGTTCAGTATCACTAGTCATTAGGGGAATACAAATCAAACTACGATGAGATATCACCTTCCACGTTAAAATGGCTATACTTACTGAGACAAAAAATGAGAAATGTTAGAGAGAATGTGGAAAAAGGGAACCCTCATACCCTGCTGGTGGGAATGCAAATGGTGCAGCCACTATGGAAAACAGTATGGAGATTTCTCAAAAAATTAAAAACAGAAATACCATATGATCCGGCCATCCCACTACTGGGTATTTATCCAACGAACTTGAAATCAACAATTCAAAGAGACTTATGCACCCCTGTGTTCATTGCAGCATTATTCACAATAGCCAAGACCTGGAAGCAACCCAAGTGCCCATTAACTGATGAACGAATAAAGAAGACGTGGTAGTATATATATACATACATACGTATGTATACACACACACACACACACACACACACACACACAATGGAATACCATTCAGTCATAAAAAAGGACAAAATCTCCCCATTTGAAACACCATGGATGGACCTGAGGGTATGATATTAAGTGAATTAAGCCAGACAGAGGGAGACAAACACTGCATGATTTCACTCATATGTGGAAGATAAATACACGGACAAAGAGAACAGATTACTTGTTGCCACAGGGGAAGAAGGGGTTGAGGGTGGGTGAAAGGTGTAAAGGGGCGCACGTATCTGGTGATGGATAAAAATTAGACTATTGTTGGTGAGCATGTTGCAGTCTATACAGAAACTGATAAACAATAACATACACCTGAAATATCACAGTGTTATCAACCATCATGACCACAATAAAATAATTTTAAAAAGAAAATAACTAGACTTACCATGGGATCACTTTGCAATATATACAAATGCAGATCATTATATTGTACAGCTGAAACTAATATAATGTTTAATGTCAATTATACCTCAATAAAAAAACAAATAAAATATATGATGCTCCCTGACATGTAACAAGTACTCAATGCATACTAACCACTACTCTTCTGCAAAGTTGATTCAGTTCCTAAATTCTAATTTTTAAAAATGGAAGAAAGCAGAGGAAGAGATTAAGGAAGGAGGTAATAAGGAAGAAAAAGGAACAGTAAACACACTTGTCAGATGGCACAGCACAGTGTGGCATAAGGAGAATTAACGAGGGTCAGCAAGCCCAGGCATGGGCGTGGGATTGCCACATGGTGGCTGTGTGACCACAGCCACATACCCTCTTTGAGCCTGGGTTTCTCACAACCAGCGCTTTACAAGTTCCATGTTTCTGGGGAGAAGAGCAAAGTGGAAGATGGTGGTGAAACTCCAGGACCAAGGGGCTGTCACAAGGTCTACCAGAGACCAACTTGATAATGCTTATCCTGCTTCAGTGTTCCATCTTGGTCTTTCCATGATTGGGTTCATTAGGTTTCATTCCATTGCTTTGATTTCATATGTTCAGGGAACATTTCTGAACACCTGTGCATTTGGCAGGGGGTGACTTGCATTAGCAATTCAGTTCTCAGCACCCCTCAAAGCCTGATGTCAGGCAGGGCTAATGGCAAAGTAAACGACATTATCTAATCTTTCTGCCAGGCCAGTCCAGCATGATGAGATTACTTGGCTTCTCTGCTGGCAGCCACTGGTCGGCCCTGGCTGAGGATCAGAACTTACGGATAACTTGTGGCCCAGGAGTCAGGACTCCACTTTCCTTCCCAAGAGGTCCTCTGGGGACAGGGTAAAATGGCTTCTCTGAGTCCCCCTGGGATGGAGGCTGTGGCCATCATAAAATGTACAACTCACATTCCAACCAATGGACAGAAACCTGATGGACGTGTGTGAGAACAGAGCCTGGCCTGGGACAAGAGTATCCCAAGACCAGATCCTTCTGGGAGCCAGCTTCTAGTCCCTCCCGTGTCACTATGTAGTTAAGGGAACCTGAGCTGATCTCTTGACTTTTCTGAACTGTGTCGATGGGGACAATGCAGGAATAACATGTTTTTAAGAGATCATGAAAAGCATGAAAAGCCACAGAAATGCAATCCTTGTTGTGTGGAGAGAGGTTTGCAGAGAAGCAGAGCAAGGATGTCAACGCCCTCCTTCTCAGATCACTCACATGGCTGGAGCAGAAAGCCACCTTTAAGGGCACGGAAATGGTCCCCAATGGAGAAGAGGAGGAGGCAGCCAGGTGGATCCTTGTGGAGTGTTCTAGAGATTTCTAGCCCTGTATTAGTTTTATACTATTGATCACAAAATAACACAAATTTAGCAACTTAAAACAACTCACATGTATTATCTCAGGGTTTTGTGTGTCAGGGATCCAGTTTGGCTGGGTCCTCTGTTTCAGGACCTCTCACAAGGTTGCAGTCAAGGTGTCAGCCAGGATGTGGTCTCATCTGAGGCTCAACAGGAGGAGGGTCTGCTTCCAAGCTCACGTGGTTGTTGAGAGGATTCAGGTCCTGGCAGATCGTCAGACTGGGGGCCTCAGTTCCTCTCAGGCTGTTGGCTGGAGGCCACTCTCTGTTCCTTGTCATGTAGACCTCTCTATGGGGCAGCTCGAATCATCAAAAGCAGCAAGAAAGAGAGTCCATACAGAGTCTGCTGGCAAGTCAGAAGTAACAGTCTCATGTAACGTAATCACAAGAGTGACATCCCCTCTGCTTTGCCATATCCTACTGGTTAGAAGCAAATCACAGGTCCTGCACATGTTCAAGGGGAGGAGATTACAAGGGACATGGATATCAGGAGACAAGGGTAAATGGGACCATTGTAGAGTCTGACAAAAGCCTGGAATTGGTGTCACCAAACATGTCAGTCTCCCGCAGTGTGTTAAAATCTCTCATATGGGAAGACAATTATCTTCACCAATCCCAGAGTTTCCCAGTAGTGTTACCTGAAGCCACATCTGAGTGGAAAGAAGAGAACCCTCCCCTCTCTGCCCTCTCTTGAGCTAACAACAAAGTCCTTGAAGGCATAGCTTATTTCCATCTTGCTCATGGATGTGCTCCCAGTGACTAGAACATGCCTACTACCTAGCAGGTAGCAGGTGTATAATAGAAATGTATTGAATGAATGGGTGAATGGGTCCTGCAGGTTCCTGCCTGGGCAGTCTTCCTTCTGCTTCCCAAACGTATTTCTCCTCTGTTCAAAATTCCTGTATGGATCCCACAGACAACATATGCCCCCAAATCTATGCCCACTCTTGGGCTCCAAGCCTATAAGCAGCTCCAGGGTGCACAGTGGAGTGTGGACACTATCTACCCCTCCTAGTTTGACTCTGGCCACCCCACTTACACCCCCAGGATGACAGCAAAGAGCCTGTCTGGAGGGCTCAGCACCCAGTGGGTCTGAGAAATGTTCACAGTCCTCACTCAGCTCCTTGGAGCTTCGCTTCACCTTCCAAATTTGTTGCTCCCGTCTCCCAAAAAGGAAGAGAAAAGAAGACTGTGGACAGATTTTACTCCTGGATCCAAAGGACCAAATGGAAGCAGAGATGATGAGTCGGTGTTCTCTTCTTCTTCATTTCCTTTGATGGTATCACATTTCATTTGAAATGAACCCATGTGTCCCCTCCAAGGAGCCTCCACAGGCAGAGCCTGGTATCCATTCCCTTCACCCCACCGTGTGGCCGTCACTGGCTGAGCCTGTCACCTGCTGTGAAGTCAGGGGCATCAGGTCTCTTGTCACAGAGTAAAATTTGCCCTTTTAAGTGTACAATCTAGAGATAGAACATTTCCACCACCCAAAAAATTTCCCCTGTGCCCCATTGTAGTCAGCCTCTTCCCTCGGTCTCAGACTTGTTTTACGTTCTTATTATTTTGCCTTTTCCAGATGCCACATAAACAGAATCTTACAAGTGTCGCCTTTGGGGTTTGGCCTCCTTCACTCAGCACAACGCTCGTGAGATTCACCCGGCAGCTCCTCTGTCTCTACTGCTGACGGCTCGTCCCCCACGCGGCTGCACCACCACTTGCTCATCTAGGGACAAGCTGAAGGACAGTCGTGTTGTTTCGAGTTTGGGGCAGTTATGAAAAAAGTTGTTATAAACATTTGCTTGCAGGTCTTTGTGGGGACATATATTTTTCATTTCTTTTCAGTAAATAGCCAGGAGCAAGATGGCTGAGTGTAACTGCACGTTTATAAGAAACTGCTCAGCTGTTTTCCACAGTGGCTATGCCCTCTCCCCTCCCACCTGCACTGTAGGAAAGTCCCACGTGCTCAGCATCCTCGTCAGCACTTGGTGTTGACTGTTGTTTTCATTTCATCTGCTCTGTGTGTGTGGCTCGTCAGCACTTTATATTTAGTCCTCGTACAAACCTATGAAATTAGTGGTACTATTAATCCCACTTCACAGATGAGGAACCTGAGTTTCAGGGAGACTGGATCACCAGTCCCGGGTCTTACAGCTATTCAGAGTCAGGGCTGGGATTCAAACTCTGACCCTGGAGCCAGAGCTCTTCATAAGAATCTGATTTCAGAACCCCATCCCCAGATATGGCTAGCTAATGACTGGTGATCTCCCTCCTCCACAATTCTTCAATTGGTTTTCACTCCACTGGATAAATCCCACAAAATAGAGAATCCATTGGTTGGGAGGCATTTTCTTTTAAGAAGACAAGCTTTCTAAGTCATTCACCCACTAGTATGAATTTTCCCAGGTTGCTTTGCTCCATTGCAGCTGATTCCGGCAAGTTTTAAGCATGGGGCTCCTGGGAGAGTCAGACCCAGGTGGAATCTCAAAGGTGGAGGCTTCCAGCAACCTGAGAGCGTGGGAGAAGAGCAGTAGGAAGAGAAGGGGTACAGAAAGTGAGGGGCACAGATTCCAAAGACAAACCTGGCCTCTTTTAAGTGTGCTTCCTCCAGGAAAGGAACGCAGCATTCTTCCACTTGTTTCGCTCCCTCCTCTTCCTCTGTACTGCACGCACCACTGTCCCAGGACTCGGCCCCATTGTCATAAGCATAATATTATGCAAGAGCATAATAAGGCCCATAGGCTAGTTAGACACCCAAGAACCCCACATAATGACATTTCTGTGGGGAGGTCGGTCCTGATTCCCCAAACCACTGACCCACAAATGTGCTCTGGGTTAGCAGCTACAGGAAAGTGGCCTATTGCTAAGTGGGGTTGGCTCACCAAGAATCCCAGCATCTGTCTCACCAGGAGAAATCAGGGTACACTGAGCTCCTTTGACATCTGTTCAAGGTTAAGTGCACCTTAGACCAACTTTGTCAAAATATTCAGCTTGACAAGCTTCCATGCAGCCTCCTTTCATTATTTGAGAAATAAGCCAACTCTCCATTTCTTGTTCTCTGCAGGTGCATCCTAATCGTGGGATGTGGTTACAATGGAAAGCTGCCCAAATGGAAACTTCTCAGAACATGGCTCAGGGGCAGGGACAATCTTATCGGTAACCTTTCTGTTTGGGGTTAGGATAAAGGGTGACGTTTGGAGGCTGATAAGGCAGGTTTCCCGAGGACTTGTGCTGTATTTAAGGAGCAGCTCCTTCCTCTGCTATACGCCTTCCACCCTTCTTCCCTTCTCTGGAGACTTGGGACCCAGGAAGAACCATGAAGTGGCTGCTGCTGCTCAGCTTGGTGGCGCTCTCTGAGTGCCTTATCTACAAGTGAGTCTGGGGGACAAAAGGCATGAAGAACAGCTTCCAAGGAGCTGCTTCCCTTCACTGCCTGTCACCCTGTCTTCCTTTCCTCCCTTATTTTTCTTCTTCCCTTCTTCCTTCATACAACTGCTTCCTGTGTTCCCTCGACTTGAGTCTCCTTTCTTGTCTCTCTCTCTGCCCTTTTGTGGAGGCAGTCCTGTAGATGTGGTTAACAGCCCCGGTCCTCAAGTCCAGTGCGGCTTTGGTTCCCAGCTCCATCACTGGGCCAGGCGACTTTGGGCAACCACTGAACCTCTTTGAAATAGGGTAGAAAAAAGAGGAGCATCTGCCCTCTTGACTTCCTTCCTTCTTCCTCTCTTGGACAAGCTTCCTTTACCTTCATGGCCTTCCACAGCACCCCATGAGCAGGCTCCTTCCCCAATTACACTTCCTCCTCCAAACCATCCCGTTTGCAAATGCTCTGCCACAGGGTTCCACTTGTCAAAAAGAAGTCCTTGAGGCAGAACCTACGCGAGAATGGCCTGCTGGAGGACTTCCTCAAGCAGCATCCCCGCAACCCAGCCAGCAAGTACTTCCCCAAGGAGGCTGCCACCTTGGCGGACACCCAGCCCCTGGAGAACTACATGGATGTGAGTGCATGGCAGGTGGTGTGGGGGTGCAGCTCCGAGGACTTGGCTCAGAGGAGAGAGGAGATGTCAGGGGTCATGGAAGCTTGACCAGGCTCTAAGCCCCGAGGAAGTAACCCAGGGGTCTGCTCCCTGGATCTCAGAGGCACAGGAAAGGCAGGAAATCTGACAGTCAGAGACGTTGCTCTCTTTCATTTGTTCGTTCATTCATTCATTCAGTGTTTATAGATGAAGAGCACCTTCTTATGTGCCAGGCACCGTGCTGGGCCCTGGGAAAGCAGCAGGGAACAAAACCAGGCACAGCCCTTACCCTATGGGGCTCCCAGTCTAGTAGGGAGAGACCATCATCACTGAGCACCACCATCAATGCAAAGTACAGCCAGACTGAGGGCTATGCAGTGAAGGTGGCACTGTGAGAGGGTGGCAGGTGGCGGGCAGGGACACCTCTCTGGGGCAATGAAGGAGAAGCAGGGGTTGGAGAGGACAGAAGAGAGTCCCAGAGAGCAGGACAGCTTCTGCCAGCCCCTGGGACAGCAGGGAGCAGAGTGCATTTGAAGAAAGGAGGCCAGTGTTCAGGGAGAACAGAGAGGGAGGGAGGCGCAGAGAGAGGCCTGTGGGGTCGGTGGGTGGAGCCAGATCAGAGTCTCTGATGAGGTCTGTGTTCTCATGGCCACTGAATCATCTTAACCAGGGGGGTTGACACGATCAGTGTGGAGTTTCAGGAAGCTGGCTGACTCTTCCATTTGGGACCCAATGGCAACACCCTGCCCTGTGGTAGATATTGTGTGTCACCTGTGTGAGGGCACAGGGTCAACAATAGGAAGCACTGTTGCCTGTGGTTAAGAACTTAGCCTGTGAAATCTGCCAGACCTGGTGCGAATCTGGACTCTAATGGTTCCGAGCCACGCGACCTTCAGCAAGTCATTTAAATTCTTAGAGCGAGCCCCAGTTTGCTCGTCTGTCAAACAGCACCCCAGATATCTACCACCAGAGGGTTGTTGTGAGTAACTAACAAAGTAATGGCTTTTTGGAGGCTTAGCACAGGGCCTGGCTCTTGGTAAGAGCCTGGTAAAGTCAGTCCATTTATTCACTTAACAAATATTTATGAAGCATCTCCTATGTGCCAGAGGCTCTGTGCACGGAGGTAAGGAAACAGTGATGAAGAAGCCAAGTTCCTGGAGCTTTATTATAGAAGAGAAGGCAAATAAGACACAAATAAATAAGTATGCAAGATAATGTCATGTAATGACAAGAGATGAAAAGAAAACTCAATTAGTTAGACTAACGGAAAGAAGAAGAATTGAGGAAGGGCAAATTTAGATGAAGTGGTCAGGGAGGGCCTCTTGGTGGAGGTGATCTTTGACTAGAGCGCTGAATGATTAAAGAGAAGGAGCAGACCAAGGAAAGGTCCAGAAGAAAGATTTTCCTTGTGCAGGCATAGCAAGTGCAAAGGCCCTGGGATGGGAACGAGCTTGTCATCATCAAAGAAGAGCCAGACCAGCGTGGCTAGAACTGCTGGCAAGGGAGACAGGGCTGCCACTAAGAATAAAAATCCTGACCAAAAAAAAGCCCTTTCTCAAAACCCACTGTGCACACCTTGCTTTAGGAACAAGATATCTCCAGCGGTTTCCATCTTTACCTGACTTCTTTATCTCCTGATCGACATTTTACTGAATCAGCATTTCAGCATTTACTCTGCTGGCTGCTATCAGGTTACCTATTGTCCTCTGAGACGGTGTGTTCTCTGGAATGGCACGACTAAGACATTCAGGAGGAGAGCTGAAGAGGGGACAGCAGATTCTTATTAGCTGTTGATGGTGCTTAGAAGAAACAGACAGAGGGTAACAGGGATGCAATCAGGGAAGACGTCAAGGAGGAGGGGAGGGGAGGCGAGGCTGTGCTTTGAAGGATGGATGCACTGGACAGGGAGAGAAAGGCAAGGAGAGCAGTGAGGGTGGGGAGCTGAGGGGAAGCCCCATGAGGTCCTGCTCCCTGGGGAGTCCCAGGATGGGGAGTGACCTGTGCTGTCCCCACCCCGCAGGAGGCGTACTTCGGCACCATCAGCATCGGAACTCCTGCTCAGGAGTTCACCGTCATCTTTGACACCGGCTCCTCCAACCTGTGGGTGCCCTCAATCTACTGCTCCAGTCTTGCCTGCTGTGAGTGCCTGGCCCTGCCCGGGACCCCAGGGCCCGCTCACCTGGGAGCACTGAACACTCAGGGGCTTCTAATAGGTCCAATTTCAAGCCTGCTGGAGTCCCTCAGGGATTCTCTCTGCAAGCATATCCTGAGTAGCTACATGCCCAGCACTGGGATTAGGTGCCCTGGGCATAGAGGGTGAATCACACATCGTCCCTGCCCCCAAAGGGATTCAGTCCAATGGCAGATAGCAGCTCTCCTGAACAACCACAGCCCAGGGGACCCAAAGGGTCTTGGGGCTAAAGGGCTACAGGAGAGACAGCAGGGTCAAGAGCTTCACAAACAAAGTGATTCAAAAGCATGACTGAGGAGAACCATGATCTCACTTTTAAAAGAAAAATCATTGGTTTTCTAAGGAAGAGAGTTTGTCATTGGGAGTCATGGACAGTGTTTCCAGTTCCTTCCTCTGTCAGCTTTTTAGCCTGACTTTTAATTCAGTGGAGGGGCCCCTGGAATCCTCCCCTTCATAATTTGAGCTGTAACATTGTAAAGCTGTGACCGTGACATTGTAGCTGTGTCATGGGCTGTTCGCAGTGTGCTGTGAAGGGGCTCCTGCCATGGGCAGCCGTGGGCCCGCTCAGCTCAGTGTTTTCCTGGGGTCCTTGGGAGGACTGTGGGGTTGGTTGGGGACCTTCCATCAGGCAGTCGGTGCCAACTGGTCCAACCAGGCAGGAACAGAACCTGGAGATGTTTGGGCTCCAACATATGGGGAAAGGGCACCTTTCCACTCCAAAGCCCCACCCCAAACCAAGGCAGCACCCCCAGAAAGACATCACTGGCCACGATTCTTGCTTGGGTTTTGAGGTTGATGATGTCACTTCTTGTCCTCCCAGCTGACCACAACCGCTTCAACCCTGAGGATTCCTCCACCTACCGGGCTACCAGTGAGTCCGTCTCCATCACCTACGGCACCGGGAGCATGACAGGCGTCCTTGGATACGACACTGTCAGGGTGAGTGCCTGCTGGCACACCACCTCTTCCTGCTCAGCCCTAGGGCCAGCTTCAGGGGACCCTGGGGGCCACAATGCACCCCCAGAATAGGCTCATTCCATCAATATGGATCTCAGTGACACCAAAGTAATCTGGCTGGGGGAGGAAGGTGAAGAGGTGGCAGACATGTCACAGACATTTCTAGGTGTGATAGTAGAGGGTAAGGAGGTGCTATACCTGGAGCTATTAGCTATCCTCAGCCCGACCCAAGCTGAATACTAAGGATTGGGGAGCGAGGTAGGAAAAGGCTTAGTTCTCTTTAAGCACCTCCTTCTCTTTCTCTGCCTTTGGCCTGCTGCCCCTCCCAGTTCAAAAGCTTCAAAGCCACCCCCCCTCTTCGGTGTGGCTGGGATCAAGGGCTCTGATTTGCCTGGGGTCTGCTTTGTATCCCATCATTAGACACAGGAACACAAAGGACCTGTGTTTTCTGCAGCAAATTCTCACAGCAAGTCGCAGACTGTGTCCATCTGGAGATCAGCCACAGTGGTTACTTTCAGCAGAATAACAAGCATTCCCAGAGACCATCCCTCTCCTCTCCTTCCAGCCCTATGCCCAAGAAGACGAGTCCTACATGAGATGAACCAGGGACACTCTGTGCCCAGGGCTGGCACCCTGCAGTGCTCACTTAACACAAGCTGGTTGTGAACATCTTGGTCCCCCCACTCAGGTCGGAGGCATCGAGGACACCAACCAGATCTTTGGCCTCAGTGAGACAGAGCCCGGCTCCTTCCTGTACTACGCTCCCTTTGACGGCATCCTGGGTCTCGCCTACCCCAGCATCTCCGCCTCAGGGGCCACTCCTGTCTTTGACAACATATGGGACCAGGGTCTGGTTTCCCAAGACCTCTTCTCTGTCTACCTGAGCTCGTAAGTCGGGCAGGGAGGTCACGGTCACCTGGCCCAGGGGAGGGCTGTACGGCGCTGGGTGGGGAGAGAGGGTCTCAGCCAGCAAGGGATTTGAAAGGTGTCTAAGGCTTGAGAGGTGTAGCTTTGGAGAGAATGGGGCCAAATCTCTCTCTGATGAAGCGTCTTCATTCATCTCATTTACCAGCTGAGTCTTTCTCACCCTGACTTACACAACTCAAATGTCATTAGTCATTTGCTCTCTAGCCCCAGTCCCCTCATCATTGGCCCCCCAAAGACCACAATTTAAAATGAATCTACTAAAAACAGGGGCCAAAATTCCATAGTGATGAAAAGAAGATTTGATGGAGACATATATCTTAAGCAGTGAAACTTAAATGATGAACGCAAGTTTATGTCATTTGTTAACAAAACCTAGGTTACAGTTGTGACTATGAGTTAATTCTAAGAATGAATAAAGAATAAACCAGTGTTGGTTTTGGTTGAGTCGAGGTTATGCAGGAATATCTGAGGGTGTCGTCAGTTTCCCGACGCACTCAGCTTTCCTCTGAAGCTCTCATCCTTCTCTTTTGAAGCCATGGTCATTGTTGATATTATTCTTCAATTGTGAACTCTTCTGCTCTACACTCATTGTGTCGCATTATACTGTCAGATGTTTACAGGAAAGTTGATGTAGGCTGAGGTGAGCAAAATAATTTTTCTGTGGCCAGTACTTTGATGATTAATTTCTTATTATCATCCACATTTGCCTCCCTATCTAACCCGAATCTGCAGAGATTCAGAAACTGAATTCCAGTAACAAGGAGGAAATCTAAAATATCCTCTTGGTCTCTTAACATTCAAGTCGGCTCCTAAACATCCTCTGCCCTTATGGGACTTAGAGACTTCTTGGGGCCATCTTCTCTCCCCAACTAGATCAGGGCTTCTCGATCTCAGCACTGTGGACATTTTGGACAAACAACTCCTTGCTGTGGGGGGCTGTCCTGTGCATTGTAGGATGTTGAGCAGGCTGCATGGCCTCTACATACTAGACACCAGTGGCGCTTCCTACCCCAACCCAATCATGGCAATGAAAAATGTCCCCAGACCTTGGCAAATGTCCCCTGGGGGCAAAGCTGCCCCTAGCTGAGAACCAGAGAACTCTACTATCAAGTTCTCAAGAGCAAACGCTGTCCCACATTCACTTCTCTTGAGGTCCCCACAGCAACGAGAGTGAGGATGTGGTGGAACCACAACACTGGAACCAGAAAGACCTGGGTTCTCATCTTGGTTCTGGCACCCCCAGGCTGTGTGACCTTGGGCACATTGCCTCACTTCTATGAGCCTGAGATTCCTCACTGTCTAGTGGAACCAAGAATAATAGTGTCCACTGTTTGGGTGTTGATGTGAGGATTGAATGAAACCCTGTCCGTCACACTCAGCACAGCTCCTGGCACTGGCAAGAGCCCAGTCAAGGGGATCTCTTAGGACGCCCACAGCAGATGTTCAGTTGAATAAGTGAATTCCTGTCTTTTTCCCCAACTTTCAACAGCGATGACGAGAGTGGCAGTGTGGTGATGTTCGGTGGCATCGATCCTTCCTACTACACTGGAAGCCTGCACTGGGTGCCTGTTTCTAACGAGGGTTACTGGCAGATCACCATGGACAGGTGAGATGGCCGTGGATGGGCACTGTCCTGGTGTGGGCCTCAGATCTCATTTCCTTATAGACTCCTAGTTAACTAAGCTTCCCAGAATCCCCCTGGAACAACCAGCCAGGGAAATGTACCCCAGGAGGAGAAGGTAGAAGTTGGCCAAGCCAGAGAGACGCTGAGAAAGGCCCCTCCCTGGAGGAGGAGAGCTGTCTGGAACCCCAGATGCTCTGCAAGGATGAGACAGCCATTCTCCTTCTGCTCATGGACACGGGATACCAGCATCCCTGAGGACAGCTGGAGACTCAACAGTCCACACGTCTTGGCATTTAGAGGAACTAAGAACTGGCACACGCTCCTCCCACTCCAGGAAAAATGTCACTTTCAGTCTAGGGACAGGGCAAAATGGCTAAGAAGTTGTTTCAGCCCCTTCCTTACCCTCTTCGCCTTCTGGGATACCCCTCCTCCATGCAGCCTCATTCCCCCGCTGTTCCTCCCCCGGCTGACCTGCTAGGGTGACTCCAGGTTTCCCAGGTGTCAGCAGTTTCCTGGGACTCAAGACTTTCAGTTCTAAAACCAGGACAGTCCTGGGCAAACTGGGACACTCGGTCCGCTCACGTCTGCCCCAGCCGTGCTAAAACTTCCTCAGTTCCTCCCACTTCCACCCCTGCTCCTCTCGTCTCCATCCCTCCTTGCCTGCCTTCCCCTCTGCCTAATGCGTCCTCCTCCAGCTCTTCATTTTCTTGGCCACCTCGGGCTGTTTGCTTCCCTGGGAAGCCCTCCCTGGTTGCTCCTTACCTCCAGCACCCTCACCCTGGATTGTGTTTCTGTTCCCCTGTCCTGTACCCTGCTCATGTGGCTCTTCTTCTGTCATAATTTATCTTCCCAGCTAGACTGTGAGCTCTCTGCAACCAGAAACTGTGAGGTTGCCTCATCTGGAATTTCATCTCCCAGGCCTAGCACAGAGTAGACACTCAGTGAAGATCTGTTGAGTAAATGAATGAATGAGGGCGTGAAGGAGAGAAGCTGAAATTTTATCTATTGGCCAACAGATGGGGAAGAGGGACCCTCTGGGGTAACTTCGTTCCTCCCTGGGCAGATGTATTCCCTGGAGGCTCAGGGGACCCTCTCTTGCATCTTGCTTTCAGCGTCACTGTGAACGGAGAGTCCATCGCTTGCAGTGGGGGCTGCCAGGCCATTGTTGACACTGGCACCTCTCTGCTGGCTGGCCCAACCTCTGCCATTGACAATATCCAGAGCTACCTTGGGTTCAGCGAGGACTCCTCTGGTGAGGTAAGCGAGACTTGACTGCCCCATTATAGACCGAGGTGGTGGGTCCGCCATGCAGAAGGAAGGCAATCCCTTCCAACCCTCACTCTTTCCAGGGGGTGATCAGCTGCTCATCCATCTACAGCCTGCCTGACATCGTTTTTACCCTCAACGGCGTTGAGTTTCCTCTGCGTCCCAGTGCCTACATCCTAGAGGTAAGGGACCACTGGGCCTCCCACCTACATGTGCCCCCATAGAATTTGGACACATATTCCCCCTTTGCATAAGGGAAAGTGCACTTCCACAAGCTGAAGCTGACATCTGCTCTGGACAGCTGCTGGAGAAAAGAATACGTTCAAATTAAACGTGTGAATGAGAATTTGGATGCAGCGTCCCCAAGGGGAAAAGTGTGACAAACAGTGGTGACGTGAAAATAAGATTTCTAGTTGAACCGCTGCATCCTTGCTTTGTTTCTCAATTACTAGCCCATTGATTCTGAGCCAGTTGCAACCTGTTTTTTTTCTTTTTTTTTTTTTTTTTTGAGGAAGATTAGCCCTGAGCTAACATCTGTCACCAATCCTCCTCTTTTTGCTGAGGAAGACAGGCCCAGAGCTAAAATCCATGCCCATCTTCCTCTACTTTATATGTAGGATGCCCGCCACAGCATGGCTTCACAAGCAGTACGTAGGTCTACACCCAGGATCCTAACGGGCAAAATGCAGGCACCGAAGCAGAATGTGCAAAATTAACAACTGTGCCACCAAGCCGGCCTCAGTTGTAACCTGTTTTAGCCACAGTTTCTTAGTCTGATATGCAGTTTTCCTCATGCTCAGAGTGTGGTTGGGGTAGTCACATGATATTGACCATAAATGCTACAAATGGTTGGTTAAATGGTGATCCTAACGTCCATAGGGTCAGGGCTTATGGCACCCCTGCTGTCTCTACCAAGTGACAAATCTTTAGTCAAATGAGCCACAGGCCAACTCCTTCTTTCTATGATAATGCAAGTAGAAAACTCCTCTTGCTCAGTGGGTCAATATTATTCAGGAAGTAGTACTGATGTCAAGCTATCCCCCCTCAAAGAAGCTGGTTAATTTGTAGGGGGTCAGCCCTGACCAATGTGGCTTGGGGTGGTGGGTGCAAAGCTCCCCAGGAGATTCTAATGTGCAGCCAAGGTTGTGGGCCAGTGACCTAGTGAATGAAAAGAACTGACAGCTCGCCACTGGAAGGGATCAGAATAATCAGAAAAGGCTGTGTCACCAGGGCTCCCAAAATCCTCCCAGCAGCGAGTTCCCCTAAACCCCTTAGCTCATGCTGACGTCAGGGTTTGTGCATCTGCCAGAAACACTGGACAATGTCTAGTGGTCCCTGGAACCAAGCACAGTGAACAGCTCATACAGGCAGACCCCAGGCAAAGAAGAGCTGAGTCCTCACACACAAGCCAGGAAGCTCCTCCTTGCTTGTGTGCCATGAAGTCGACGATGGTCCTTGATGCGGATACCTCAGCTCCTGTTACCGCTGAGTCTGTTTCCCATCTCTGGTTTTATCCTCCTTTTCTCCAGGAGGATGACAGCTGCATCAGCGGCTTCGAGGGCATGGACCTCGACACCAGCAGTGGAGAGCTCTGGATCCTGGGTGACGTCTTCATCCGCCAGTACTTTACTGTCTTCGACAGAGCCAACAACCAGATCGGCCTGGCTTCTGTGGCCTAAGCCTGAGTCTTTCTGGCCACTTCAAAGGAAGATCTGTCCTCAGTTTCCCCCTTCTAGATGTGCATAACTCTCCTGATTGTTCTTCCTGTGGGATCATGGAGGTGGAATTTTGGCTCTGTTCCCTCTCATACCAATAACATAGAATAAAAGCACAATCTTCTGAAGCACATTTGTAGGGTTACTTCTCTTTGCCCGTATTTCTCCTTCACATCATCAGCATCAGAACACCAGTTTGTGGGGGCAGAAATGACCACTTGGACTGCACCAAACACTGACAGTGGCAGCACACACTTCAGAGTAGAGCCAGGAAGACAAATGGGCCTCAGCAGGTCTGGCTGTGAGCATCGTATGAAGACTTGGGGACCAGAAATGCCAGGCCCGTTGCCTCCTCATAGAATAGGGCCCCTAAGCTCTTGGTTGAAGAAGTCAACTTCTCATTTCTTCCAAGGCCAATAAGAGATAATGAGAAAAGGAAAGAGATCAACTGACATGGCCATTGATGGTGACATTCCAAAGTGGGCTATGCGGGTGCTGCTGTCTGTAAAACATGGGCAACAGAGGTGACAGAAGCTGACACTCTACAGCTGCTGGGCTGCCCTCTGTGGTTACCTGGTTGATGCAGACTAACACCTGAGACCCTGTCAACACTCTGGATGCAAGACACTGAGCTGATCTATTTCCCTGTCGGTAATTAAAGAGGATGGTTTTCCAGTCCCTGAGGGTTGTGAGATGTGAGGAAGGAACTGAGTGTGCCCATTAGCAAACAGGAACGATTTAGAGCAGAGTTTCTCAGAGTGAGTTTGGTAACAAAATGTTCAATGGAAAATAGAGTTTCAAAATAAGCATGGAGCACGCTGCATTCTAGGCCCTTCCTCAAGGCTCACAAGGCACCTTTCCAACCAAAGGCTCTGAGAAGTCCTGCTGCAAAGTGATCTGGTTCACTGTAACTCAGCCCAGGTGGATCCCAGTTCCTCATGTGCTACTAAATCTATTACAGTCCTGAGCTCCTCAGCAGCCACAGTGGGAAACTTCCCATAGCTCCTGCCTCTGCCGACAGCTGGATCCCAGACTGCCCTCTGGAGACACAGGCCTGAGGGCTGCAGCTGGGCCCCCACGCTGAGAGGGAGTCACTTTGGGGCGCTCAGAACAAGATGGCTTTGGAAATCCTGTGACATCATCTCCCAAGTTGTCATGTATCACTCATACAAATATGAGATGTTGGGGTCAAGAAGGGGTGAGGTGAGCTCCAGCACCCCGTGCCCCAGGTCTCCCAATGTCACTCATGACCTCTCTGGCCCATTTTCCCCAGTTGAACGATCTTTTTGAAACATAAATTTGATCACATCCCTCCCTTGCTTAAAACCTTTAATTAATGCCTTCCAATGGTGCTTGGAATAAGACAATCAATCTTTGGTGTGGCTTGCCAGCACTGCATCCTCTGGTCCCTACTCACCTTCCCTGCCTCACCTTGATCCCTCTCACCCTGGGCTGCCACCACACTGGTCTTCTTCTACCTCAAATACCTAAACTACCTTTCCTCCTCAAGATCTTTGCACACACTGTTCCCTTTGGGTTGCTGTTCCCTTTTTCTACCATCCTGAAGATCTCAGCTTAAATGTCACCTCTCTGTGAGGCCTCCCTGTCCACTCTCTCACAGAGCCCAGCCCTCCTTTCCTTCATGGCACTTGGTACACTGGTATTCATGTATTCATAGGAGCACTTGTTTCAGATCCTCTAGGGCAGCGACTGTGATCATTTAACTCTTGGAGCCCCTGCAACAGACCAGGGCCTGTCACATAGCAGATGCACAATAAATATTTGTTGGCTGAGTGATGGATTGGAGACGACTTTTTAAAAGGAAAGAGCTAGATAAGACAAGAGAGTGGATCTGATTTGACTCAGACCATGCTTTAGACAATAGATGGGTCCACTCCCACCCACACTGATGTTCTGCCCAGTCATTTTTGGCCCTGGGACAAACAGGTGCACACCTCAGTTTTCTGGGGAGGAATTTCATGGTGTCCTGGCTCCTTTGCTTGGTTTGTGTTTCTGACATTTCCTGAGCACCTCCCATGCCTCAGGCAGTGTGTGAGGCCCTGGGGATACAGACACATCTTCCTGGACCCTTCCTGTCCACCTGGTCCTGGCCACACTCTTCCTTCTTCCCTCTTCTCCCCCTGCAGCTGCAGCTCAGACTCTCCCTCCCAGCCCCTCTCCTGCTACCTCACACCCTGGGATTCCTGGATCCAGACAGAACCTAAAAAGGCTCCCCAATCAACAGGTTATTTTGACTGGAAAACTCTGTGCTAACATATCTACTCTTATACTTCACACTTTGCTCCACAAGGTAAGATGGATTCACAATCCTCCTCTACAGTCTCAGGCCTCCTCTCCATCCATCTTTCTCCATTTCCTCCAGGCCTCTAGGTCTAAGCTCAGCTCCTCCATCCTTTCCATTCACACTTGTCCAGGAGTGTTATTTTCATCTCACAGTTCTCTGCTCCACTCATCTGTGGATCCCAGACTGTCCCCTAATGCAGATTGTCCCACATTGCTGGTGAGACTGTAAACTGGCACAACCCCTAAGGAGCTCCATTTGGCAATATGTATCAAAATTACAAATGCATGTCGTTTTGGCCTGATAACTTTACGTCTGGGAATTTATCTTAAAGATACACCTGCATACGTGCAAAATGATGTAAGTTCGAGGTTATTCTTTGTAGTATCTTTTATAAGAGCAAGATTTGAAATGATCCAAATGTCCATTCACAGGGAATGGTCAAACAGCTTATGGTGCATGCATGCAAGGACATGCTATGAGCTGTAAAAGGGAAAAACTGATTATGCTCACCAGGTGCTTGGGAGGGAAAGATCTTGAGAAGAGTTCATTAGGTGAAAAAACACAAAACAAGAGTGACATCAGCAACAAGATAGAGTGAGCTGTTCCCTTTGTCTCTCCCCCTTCGAACTCCAACTAATTGGACAGTGGAAGATACCCACACAGCACATCAGGATGCCTGAGACCCTTGCAGCTTTACATCTGAAGGTGAGTGGAATACCACCCCCCCCCGGAAAGGTGATAGAGATAGGTGAGCACTCTTCAGCCCACTGGAAGCCTTGTGCACTTCTGTGACTGCTCTCCTGCCTGAAGGCCCCCAGCACTGTTTTGGCCCTGATGGTGGGAGTGCTTCTCTGTGTGACTGTGGGTACAGGTGGTGGCAGCCCTGAGTCCCCATGTCATCACCTTCTCATCCAACGGGAGAGTCCACAGTACCATCATGGTCCCTGAGGAGTGGCCCATGCTCTGACCCAATGGGGAGGCCCCACCCACCAAACACAATGGCTGGTGTGACCTAGGAGTGGACAGCGGCAAATCAGCATAACCAGGCAAACAAGTTCCTGGCTTCTGCCAATGCCCATTGTACTTCTGCAGCCCCAAAGGGGATAGTACATGTTGGCGGGAATGTGGGATCAGGCAGCATCAGGCCTGAACTCCCTGTGTGATTGCCTTCCCATTCAGTGGGAGAGCCCACAGGGAGGGTTTCAGGCTCAGACAGGCACAGCTGACAGGAATCATGGTGGGCTCAAAATACGTAGCTCCTGTCCCTGTGTCCCCAGTTGCTGCAGGCGGAATCTGCTATCACCATGCAAAAGCACAAATCCATCCCGTCAAATAGTATGAAGTATATTAATGCTCCAGACCAGAATGAAAAAGACAAACAACCAGAAATCAATCCCAGAAGGTGCAGAAATTTGCAAACTAAATGACAGAGAATTCAAAATAACTATCAGAAAAAAGCACAGCAAGTTATGAGGGAAATCAAAAAGACAGTTCAATGAAATCAGGAACAAAATTAATGAACCGAGGGAAATCTTAACAAAAGAGATTGAAACTATAAAGAGAACCCAATCAGAAATGTTGGAGATGAAAAACACAATGATTGAAATAAAGAAAAATCTGAAGTCTTTCAATAATAAAGCTGATATAATAGAGGAAAGAATAGCAATTTAGAGGACAGGAATATAGAAATGCTTCAGATGGAGGAGGAGAGAAAACTAAGACTAAAAAGAAATGAAGAAATTATTCAAGAACTATCCCACTCAATTAGGAATGCAACATAATAATTATAGGTATTCATGAGGGAAAACTGGGGAGGGAGAAGCAGAGAGCTGGTTCAACAAAATAATGGCTGAGAACGTCCCAAACTTGGGGAGGGAGTTGGAGTTACAAGTCAAAGAAGCTAATAGAACTCCTAATTATGTCATTGTAAAAAGACCTTCTCCAAGGCATATTTTAGTAAAAACGGCAAAAGTAAATGGCAAAGAAAAAACATTAAGAGAAGCAAGGCAGAAGAAAATAATCTTCAAAGGAACTCTTATCAGGCTTTCAGCAGATTTCTCAGCAGAAACTTTCAAGGCTAGGAGAGATCTTTTTGAACGAAATATTCAAAATTCTGAAAAACAAAATTTTCAGCCAGAAATACTCTATCCAACAAAAATATCCCTCAGATATGAAGAAGAAATAAAAATTTTCCCTGATAAACAAAAGCTGAGAGAATTCATTGTAACAAGACCCACCCTACCAAATGTGATCAAGAAGGCTTTCATACCTGAAAAAAAGAGAAAGTGTTTGCAAAGCCTAGAGCAAGGAGATAAATTGGTGGACAAAATCAGAAAATACCAACTCTATCAAAATAGATTAGCAACCACTTAATTATAAGATTAAAGATAAGGGAAGGAAAACATCAAGAATAAATATAATCACTTCATTTTAACCACAAACTCACAGCAAAAAAATGGGATAAGTTGTGATAACAATAACTTAGGGAAGAGGAAAGGGATGGAATCTGCTTAGACTAAGCAAATAAGATTCTATCAGAAAATGGATTATCTCATCTATGAGATCTTTTATACAAATCTCACAGTAACCAATAAACAAAAAATCAGAACAGAGACACAAATGACAAATAAAGAGAAAACTGAGAAAACCATCATAGAGAGCCACTGAACTGAGGAGGTAGTCTGAAATATATGGGATGAGAAACAAAGGAAATACAGAACAACTGGAAAACAAGTGATAAAATGGCAGCATTAAGCCCTCATATGTCAATAATCACTCTAAATGCAAATGGATTGAATTCCCCGATCCAAAGACACAAATTGGCTGGATGGATCAAAAAACAAGACCCAACAATATGCTGCCTCCAGAAACACATCTCAGCGCTAAAGACAAACACAGACTTAAAGTGAAGGAATGGAAGATGATACTCCAAGCTAGTGGCAAACAAAAGAAAGCATGTGTCGCCATACTTCTATCAAAGTGGGCTTCAAGATAAAAAGGCAATGAGAGTTAAAGAGGGGCAGGATATAATGATAAAAGGGACACTCAACCAAGGGGACATAACACATGTAAATACATATGCATCTAACACAGGAGCACAAAGCACATAAAGCAACTATTAATTGACATAAAAGGAGATGAAACAGCAACATAGTAACAGTAGAGGACCTTAACACCCCTCTTTCATTAGTGGATAGATCAGCCAGAAGAAAGTCAACAAGAAAATAGTGGAGCTAAACAAAAAACTAGGTCAGATGGACTTAATAGATATGAATAGAATCCTCCATCTAAAATCAGGAGAATACACATTCTTCTCAAGTGAACATGGAACATTCTCAAAGACAGACCATATGTTGGGAAACAAGCAAAGCCTCAATAAATTTAAGAAGATAGAAATCACATCAACCTTCTTTTCTGACCATAATGTTATGAAACTAGAAACAACAACAAGAAAAAACCTGGAAAAACACAAGTATACGGAGATTAAACAACACGCTCCTGAACAACCACTGGACCAATGAAGAAATCAAAGGACAAACAAAAAAGAATCTGGAGACAAAGGAAAATGAAAATCATCACATCAACTCATATGGGTTGCAGGAAATTGGTCCTAAGAAGGAAATTCATAGCAATACAGGCCCACCTCAACAAACAAGAACAATCTCAAATAAGTAATCTTAAACTACACGTAACAGAATTAGAAAAGGAAGAATAAACAAAGCCCAAAGTAAGCAGAAGAAAGGAAATAATAAAAATTATAGGGGACAAAAATGAAATAGAAACCAAAAAACCAGTGAAAGGATCAATGAAACTAAGAGCTGGTTCTTTGAGAAGATAAATAAAATTGAAAAAACACCTTGCCAGACTCACTAAGAAAAAAAGAGAGAAGGCTCAAAGAAATAAAATTAGAAATGAATTAGGAGAAATTAGAAAGATATCACAGAAATACGAAGTATTATAAGAGAATACTATGAAAAACTATATGCCAACAAGTTGGATAACCTAGAAGATGTCAATAAATTCTCAGCCTCATACAACCTCCCAAAACTGAATCTACATAGACCAATCGCAAGTAAAGTGATTGAAGCTGGAATCAGGAAACTCCCAGAAAACAAAAGTCCAGGACCAGATTGCTTCTCTGGAGAAATCTACCAAACATTCAAAGAAGATCTAATACCCATCCTTCTCAAACTATTCCAAAACATTGAGGAAGATGGAATGCTTCCTAACTCATTCTATGAGACCAACATCACCCTGATCCCAAAACCAGACAAGGACAATAAAAAGAAGAAAAATTACAGGCCAATATCACTGATGAACATGATGCAAAAATCATCCATAACATATTGGCAATATGAATACAGCAGTACTTTAAGAGGATCATACACCATGATCAAGTGAGATTTATATCAGGGACACAGGGACACTTCAACACTCTCAAATCAATCAATGTGACACACCAAAATAACAAAATGAAAAATAGAAATCACATGAACATCTCAATAGATACAGAGAAAGCATTTGACAAGATCCAATAATCGATTTTTGAAAAAAACCTCTCAATAAAATGAGTACACAAGGAAAGTGCCTCAATATAATAAGGGCCATATATGAAAAACCCACAGCCAACAACATATTCAATGGTAAAATACTGAAAGCCATCCCTCTGAGGACAGGAACAAGACAAGTTTGCCCACTCTTGCCCCTCCTATTCAACATACCACTGGAGGTATTGGCCAGAGCAATTAGGCAAGAAAAAGAAATAAACAATCTCCAAATCAGAACGGAAGAAGTGAAACTCTGAATGTTTGCAGATGACATGATTCTATTTATAGAAAACCCTAAAGAATCCATCAGAAAACTATAAGAAATAATCAACAAGTACAGCAAACTTGCTGGGTAAAAAATTAACTTACAAAAATCAGTTGGATTTCTATAATCTAATAATGAACTAGAGGAAAGAGAACTCAAGAATACAATCCCTTTTATAATCATAATAAAAAGAATAACATACAGGGAATAAATTTAACCAAGTAGGTGAAAGACCTATATGCTGAAAACTATAAAATGTTATTGAAAGAAATGGATGATGACATAAAGAAATAGAAAGATATCTATGCAAATAAATTGGAAGAATAAATATACTTAAAACATCTATATTACCTAAAGCAATCTACAGATTCAATGCAATCCCAATTGGAATCCCAATGACATTCTTCATGGAAATAGAACAAAGGATCCTAAAATTTATATGGAACAACTAAGGACATGGAAAAGCCAAAGGAATCCTGAGGAAATGAACAAAGCTAGATGCATCACAACCCCTGACTTCAAAATATACTACAAAGCTATAGTAATCAAAACAGCATGGTTCTGGCACAAAAACAGACACACAGGATAATGGAACAGAATTGAAGACCAGACAGAAAGCCACCCATCTGTGGACAGCTAATCTTAGACAAAGCAGCCAAGAACATACAATGGAGAAAGGAAAGTCTCTTCAATAAATGATGCTGGGAAAACTGGACAGCCTCAAAAGAAGGCAAGTCAGTCATTATCTTACACCATACACAAAAACTAACTCAAAATGGACCAAAGATTTGAAGGTAAGACCTGAAACTGTAGAACTCGTAGAAGAAAATATAGGCAGTACACTCTGACATTGGTCTTAGCAGCATCTTTTTGAATAGTATGTCTACTCAGGCATGGGAAACAAAAGAAAAAATAAACAAATGGGACTACATCAGACTAAAGAGCTTCTAAAGGCAAAGAAAACTAGAAAGAAAATGAAAAGACAACCCACCAACCGGGAGAAAATATTTGCAAATCATATATCCGACAAGGAGTTAATTTCCAAAAGAACTCATAGAACTCAACAACAAAAAACCAAACAACCCAATCACAAAATGGGAAGAGGGTAGGAACAGACATTTTTCCAAAGAAGATATACAGATGGCCAAGAGGCACATGAAAATATATTCATCACTAATCATTAGGGAGATGCAAATCAAAATATAATGAGATATCACCTTAAACCTGTTAGAATGGCTATAATTACCAAGACAAAAACTAAGAAATGTTGGCGAGGGTGTGCAGTAAAGGGAACCCTCTTACACTGCTGGTGGGAGAGAAAACTGGTGCAGCCACTATGGAAAACAATATGGAGATTTCTCAAAAAATTAAAAATAGGAATACCATATGACCCAGCCATCCCACTACTGGGTATTCATCCAAAGAACTTGAAATCAACAATCCAAAGAGACTTATGCACCCCTATGTTCACTGCAGCATTATTCACAATAGCCGAGACATGCAAGCAGCCAAAGTGACCATCAATTGATGAATGGATAAAGAAAATGTGGTATAAATATATGTATATGAGGGAATACTATTCAGCTATAAAAAAGACAAAATTGTCCCTTGGCAACAACATGGATGGACCTTGATGGTAGGATGCTAAGCCTTTCTCTGTCTGGCTCATTTCATTTAACTTCATTGCTTCCCTGATGGCAGCCATGGGTCAGCACTGGCTGACAATCAGAACTTGTGTAGAACACGTGTCTCTCGAATCAGGACTCTGCTTTCCCTCCTCAGAGGTCCTCTGGGAACAGGGTAGAATGGCTTTTCTGAGTCCCCCTGGGGTGGAGGCTGCAGCCATCATGAAATGTCCACCTCACGCTCCAACCAATGGACAGAAACCTGGTGGACAAGTGGGAGAACAGAGCCTCGCCCAGAACAAGAGCATCTCAAGGCCAGAGCCATCTGGGACCCAGCTTCTAGTTCCTCCCATGTCACTATGTAGTTAAGGGAACCTGAGCTGATCACTTGACTCTTCTGAACTGTGTCAATGGGGATAATGCTTTTTTAAGAGACCATGTAGCTCAAAGCACTCAGAAAAGCATGAAGAGCCACAGAAATGCAATGCTTGTGTGAATGGAGGTTTGCAGAAAATTAGAGCAGTGATGTCAACACCCTCCTTCTCAGATGACTCACATGGCCTGAAAAGAAGCCTACCTTCAAGGGCACTGAAATTGTCCCCAATGGAGAAGAGTGAGAGGCATTCACGTTGATCTTTGTGGAGAATTCTAGAGGTTTCTAGCCCTGTATTAGTTTTCTACTGCTGATGCCAAAATAACACAAATTTCTCAACTTAAAACAACTCACATGTATTATCTCACAGTTTTTGTGGGTCAGGAATCCAGTTTGGCTGGGTCCTCTGTTTCAGGACCTCTCACAAGGCTGCAGTCAATGTGTCAGTCAGGGATATGGTCTCATCTGAGGCTCGACTGGAGGAGGGTCTGCTTCCAAGCTTACGTGGTTGTTTGCGGGATGCAGTTCCTGGCAAATTGTCATACTATGATCCTCAGTTCCTCACCGGCTGTTGGCTGGAGGCCACCCTCTGTTCCATGCCATGTGGGCCTCTCTATGGGGTTGCTTGCTTCCTCAGAGCCAGCAAGAGGGAAAGTCTATACAAAGAGTCAGCTGGCAAGACAGAAGTGACAGTCTCATGTATTGTAATCAGAAAAGTGACTTCCCATCAGCTTTGCCATATCCTATTGGTTAGAAGTAAGTCACAGCTTCTGCACCTGTTCAAAGGGAGGAGATTATAAGGGGTATCAATAGTAGGATACGAGGATAATTGAGGCCATTGCAGAGTCTTTCATAAGCCTTGAATGGGTGCCACCAAGCATACCAGCCTCCCCCACTGTGTTAAATCTCTAATGGGAGAATACTTAATTATCTTTACCTATCTAAGAGCTTCCCATTAGTGAAATCCAAAGCCCCATCTGTGTGGGAAGGAAAGAGACCTCCAAGTCTGCCCTCTCTTGAGCTGACCACTCGTTCCTTGGATCCATGACCTCTTTCCATCTTGCTCATGGATGTGCTACCAGCAACAAGAACATGCCTGCTACCCAGCAGGTAGCAGGTGAATAATAAAAACCTTTTGAATGAATGTGCTAATGGGTCCTGAAGGTTACTGCCTGAGAAGCTTCCTTCTGCTTCCCAAACATATTTCTCGTCTGTTCAAAATTCCCGTGTGGGTACCACAGACAAATTCTGGCCCCCAAATCAATGCCCATCCTTGGGCTCCAAGCCCTGCAAGCCAGCTCCAGGATGCACAGGGGACCCTAGACAATACCTACCCCTCCTAGATGGACTCTGACCACCTCATCCTCAGCCCCAAGACGTCAGTCAAGGCCAATGTTTCCTTATTGATTTGTTGTTTGGATGATCTCTCCACTGATGTCAGTGGAGTGTTCAAGTCCCCTACTGTTATTGTGTTGCTGTCTATTTCTTCCTTTATGTTGTTAATAACTGCTTTATATATTTAGGTGCTCCTATGTTGAGTGCGCAGATGTTTACAAGTATTATATCCTCTTGTTGGATTATTCCTTTATCATTATGTAGTGCTCTTCTCTGTCTCTTGTTACAGTTTTTGTTTTAAAGTCTACTTTGTCCGATGTAAGTTTGTGCCCTCAGCTTTCTTTTCTTTGCCATTTGAATGGAGTATCTTTTTCCACCCCTTCACTTTCAATTTGTGAGTGTCTTTAGGTCTGAAGTGTGTCTCTTGTGTGCAGCACATATGTGGGTCTTGTTTTTATTTTTCTAGTTGGCTACTCTATGCCTTTTGATTGGAGCATTGAGTCCCCTGCCGTTAAAAGTAGCTATTAACAAGAATGTACTTTATTCCATTTTGTTACTTTTTTTCTGGGTGTTTTAGTAGTTTTTCTCTGTTCTGTTCTTCTTTTGCTCTCTTCCCTTGTGGTTTGGGGGCTTTCTTTATTGTTATGTTTGGGTTCCTTTCTCTTAATTTTTTGTGTATTTATTATAGGTTTCTTGTTTGTGATTACCATGAGATTCATATATAATAACCTAAGTATATAGCAATCTATATTAAGTTGATGGTCTCTTTAGTTTGACATCATACTAAGAGCTCTACTCTTTTACACCTCTACTCCCACATTTTATGTTTTCGATATATCTAATCTCTTTTTTTGTGTATGTGCATCCGTTACCCTCTTATCATGGAAGTAGAAAATTTTAGTACTTTTGTCATTTGGCCTCCATAGGTGGTTGATCTGCTACCTTTACTGTATATTTGCTTTTACTAGCGATTTTACTGTTTTTTTTAAAAAAAATAATTTTCTGATTCCTATCTGTGGTCTTCTCTTTTCCACTTAAATAAGGTCCTTTAGAATTTCTCATAAAATTGATTTCTTGGTGATAAACTCCTTTAGTTTTTGCTTGTCTGGGCAACTCTTTACCTCTCCTTCCATTCTGAATGATAACCTTGCCAGGTAGAGTATTCTTGGCTGTAGGTTTTTTCCTTTCAGTAATTTGAACATATCATGCCCCTCCCTTCTAGGTTGTAGTTTCTGTTGAGAAGACAGCTGATAGCCTTATGGGGTTTCCTCTGTATGTAGCTTGTTGCCTTTCTCTTGAAGCTTTTAGGATTCTCTCTTTATCTTTAATTCTTGACATTTTAAGTATAATGTGTCTTGGTGTGGTCCTCTTTGGGTTTAGCTTGTTTGGTGCTCTCCATTTCCTTCCTTAGGTTAGAAAAGTTTACAGCTACTATTTCTTCAGACAGATTCTCTTCCCCTTTGTCTCCCTCTTCTCCCTCTGGGACACCTGTCATACGGATGTTAGTGTGCTTGATGTTCAACCAGAGTCCCTGAGATTGTCCTTGTTCTTTTACATTCTTTGTTCTTTTATCTGTTCAGCTTGCGTGATTTCCACTAGTCTTTCGTCCAGCTTGCTGATTCGTTTTTCTGTATTGTCTACTCTCCTATTGAGTCCCTCTAGCGAATTTTTCATTTAAGTGTTTTATTCTTCATTTCTGGTTGATTCTTTTTTATATTTTCCAGTTCTTTGTTGAAGTTCTCACTGAGTTCATTCATTCTTCTCCTAAGATCAGTGAACGTCCTTGTTTGAACTTTATGTCAGGTAGATTGTTTATTTCTGTTTCATTTAGTTATTTTTCTAGGTCTTTGTCCTGTTTCCTTACTGGAAATGTATTCCTTTGTCTACTCATTTTGCCTCTTTCTCTGTGCTTATGTCTATGTTCTAGGCGAGTCATCTATGTCTCCTGATCTTGGAGAGGTGGGCTTATGTAAGAGATACTTTATGAGGCCCAGCAGTGTTCTTCCCTCTGCTCACCAGTTCCAAATGTTCCAGGAGTGACCCCTGTGTGTGTTACGTGTATCCTTCCTTTTTTTTATTGAGGTTATAATAGTTTATAACATTGTGGAATTTCACTTGACATTATTATTTACCAGTCATCACATAAATGTGCCCCTTCACCCCTTAGGCCCACCTCCCAACCCCCTACCCCCGGTAACCACTAAACTGTTCTCTTTGTCTGTTTGTTTATCTTCCACATGAGAGTGAAATCATACAATGTTCGTCTTTGTCTGGCTAATTTTGCTTAACATAATACCCTCAAGGTCCATCCATGTGGTTGCAAATGGGACATTTTTGTCTTTTTTATGGCTGAGTACTACTCCATTGTATATATGCCACATCTTCTTTATCCAATCATCAGTTGGTGGGCAGTTGGGTTGCTTCCACATCTTGGCCATTGTGAATAGTGCTGCAATGAACATAGGGGTGCATAAGTCTCTTTGAATTGTTGATTTCAAGTTCTTTGGATAAATACCCAGTAGTGGAATAACCAGGTCACATGGAATTTCTGTTTTTAATTTTTTGAGAAATGCCCATACTTTTTTCTGAGGTGGCTGCACTGCTTTGCATTCCCTCCAGCAGTGTATGAGGGTTCCCTTTTCTCCACGTCCTCTCCAACATTTGCTATTTTTTTCTTGGTCATTATAGTCATTCTAATGGGTGTAAGGTGATAGTTCAGTGTAGTTCTGATTTGCATTTCCCTGATGATTAGTGATGTTGAACATCTTTTCATGTGCCTGTTGGCCATCTATATATCTTCTTTGGAAAAATGTCTGTTCATATCCTCTGCCCACTTTATGATTGAGTTATTTGTGTTTTTGTTGTTCAGTTGTGTGAGTTATTTATGTATTATGGAGATTAGCCCTTTGGCAGATATGTGATCTGCAAATATTTTCTCCCAGTTGATGTGTTGTCTTTTCATTTTGATCCTGGTTTCCTTTGCCTTGCAGGAACTCTTTAGTCTGATGAAGTCCCACTTGTTTGTTTTTTCTTTTGTTTCCCTTTTCTGAGAAGACATGTGTTTGAAAAGATCCTTTTAAGACCGATGTCAAAGAGTGCACTGCCTGTAGTTTCTTCTAGAAGTTTTATGGTTCAGTTTCTACCTTCAAGTCTTTGTTCCATTCTGAGTTTATTTTATGTATGGCAAAAGATAATGGTCTACTTTCTTTTACAAGTGGCTCTCCAGTTTTCCCAACACCATTTATTGAAGAGACTTTCCTTTCTCCGTTGTATGTTCTTAGCTCCTTAGTCAAAGATTAGCTGTCCGCAGATGTGTGGTTTTATTTCTGGGCTTTCAATTCTGTTCCATTGCTCTGTGTGTCTGTTTTCCTCCCAGTACCATGCTGTTTTATTAGCTTTGTAGTATATTTTGAAGTCAGGGATTGTGATGCCTCCAGCTTTGTTCTTTTTTTCTCAAGATTGCTTTCACTATTCAGGGTCTTTTGTTGTTCCATGTAAAAATTTTAGGATTCTTTGTTCTATTTCTGTGAAGAATGTCATTGGGCTTCTGATTGGGATTGCATTGAATCTGTAGATTGCTTTAGGTAGTATGGGCATTTTGACTATGTTTATTCTTCCAGTCCATGTGCATGGAATATCTTTCCACTTCCATCATTGATTTCATTACATAACGTAAATAATTTTCAGTGTATAGGTCTTACACCTCCTTGGTTAAATCTATTACTTGATATTTTATTTTTTTTGTTGTGATTCTAAATGGGATTGTATTCTTGAGCTCTCTTTCTGCTAATTCATTATTAGAGTATTGAAATGCAACTGATTTTTGTAAGTTGATTTTGTATCCTGCAACTTTGCTATAGTTGTTGATTATTTCTAATAGTTTTCTGATGGATTCTTTAGAGTTTTCTATATATAAAATCATATTGTCTGCAAACAGTGAGAGTTTCACTCTTTCATTGTCTATTTGGATTCTTTTTATCTCTTTTTCTTGCTTAATTGCTCTGGCCAAAACCTCCAGTACTATCTTGAATAGGAGTGGTGAGAGTGGGCAGCCTCGTCTTGTTCCTGTTCTCGGAAGGATGGCTTTCAGTTTTTCCCCATTGGGAATGATGTTGGCTGTGCGTTTGTCATTTATGGCCCTTATTATGTAGAGGTACTTTCCTTTTATACCCATTCTATTGAGAGTTTTTATCATAAATGGATGTTAGATCTTATCAAGTGCTCTCTGTCCATCTATTAAGATTATCATGTGGTTTTTATTCCTCATTTTGTTAATGCGATGTATCACATTGATTGATTCAAGACTGTTGAACCATCCCTGTGTCCCTGGTATAAATCCTTCCTGATCATGGTATATAATCTTTTTAATGGATTTTTGTATTCAGTTTGCCAATATTTTGTTGAGGAATTTTGCATCTATGTTCATCAGGGATATTGGCCTGTAATTTTCCTTCTTTGTGTTGTCCTTCTCTGGCTTTGGTATCAGGGTGATGTTGGCCTCATAGAATGTGTTAGGAAGCGTTTCATCTTCCTCAAATTTTTTGGAATATTTTGAGAAGGAAAGGTAATAAATCTTCTTTGAATGTTTGGTAGAATTCTCCAGAGAATTCATCTGGTCCTGCACTTGTTTTGGGGGAGGTTTTTTATTACTTCTTCAATATTTTACTTGTGACTAGTCTATTCAAAGTCTCTATTTCTTCTTGATTTAGTTTGGGGAGGTTGTAAGAGTTTAAGAATTTATCCACTTCTTCTAGATTGTCCAATGTGTTGGCATATAGTTTTTCACAGTCTTCTCTTACAATCTTTTGTATTTCTGTGGTATCTATTGTAATTTCTCCTCTTTTATTTCTAATTTTATTTATTTGAGCATTCTCCCTTTTTTTCTTAGTGAGTCTGGCTAAGAGTTTGTCAATTTTCTTATCTTCTCAAAGAACCAGCTCCTTGTTTCATTGATCCTTTCTACTGTCTTTTTTGTTTCAATTTCATTTATTTCTGCTCTAATTTTTACTATTTCCCTCCTTCTGCTGAGTTTGTGCTTTGTTTGGTCTTCTGTTTCTAATTCTGTTAGTTGTAGTTTAATACTATTTATTTTAGATTTTTCTTGTTTAGCATGGCCCTATATTGCTATGAATTTCCCTCCTAATTCCACTTTTGCTTCATCCCATATGAGTTGGTATGGTCTGTTTTCAGTTTCATTTATCTCCAGATATTTTTTGATTTGTCTTTTGATTTCTTCAGTGGTCTAATGGCTGTTCAGTAAAATATTGTTTAGTCTCCACATATTTGTGACTTTCCTAGCTTTTTTCTCGTAGTTTATTTCTAGTTTCATGGCATTATTTTCTGAAAAGATGCTTGATATGTTTTCTATCTTCTTAAATTTATTGAGGCTTGCTTTGTTTCCCAACATTTGGTCTATTTTTTAGAATGTTCCACACACACTTGAGAAGATTGTGTATTATTCTGTTTGTGGATGGAGTGTTCTACATATATCTGTAAGGTCATCTGGTCTAGATTTCATTTAATTCCACTATTTACTTGTTCACTTTTTGTCTGGATGATCTATCCATTGATGTAAATGGGGTGTTGAGGTCCCCTACTATTGTTGCATTGTTGTTAATATCTCCTTTTAGGGCAATTACTAGTTGCTTTATGTATTTTGGTGCTCCTGTGTTGGGTGCATAAATATTTACACGTTTTACGTCTTCTTGGTGAAGTGTCCCTTTGATCATTATATACCACCCCGCTTTGTCTCTCTTTACCTGTTTTTTCTTGAAGTCTACTTTGTCTGATGTAAGTATGACAGCACCTGCTTTCTTTTGTTTGCCGTTAGCTTGGAGTATCATTTTCCATCCCTCCACTGTGAGCCTGTGTTTGTCTTTGGAGCTGGGATGTACTTCCCCCAGGCAGCATATTATTGGTTCTTGATTGATTTTGTCTGTCTATTTGTCTCCTTGCTCAAGGCTTTGTAACCCCCTTCCTTTTTATTTCAGGTATGAGAGCACTCCTGATTGTTTCTTATAGGGAGCTCTTGTGGCAATGAGCTCCCTCAGCTTTTGTGTATCTGGGAAAGTTTTTATTTCTCCACTGTATCTGAAGGATAGTTTAGCTGGATAGAGTCTCTTGGCTGAAAGTTTTTGTCTTTCAGTACTTTGAATATATTATTCCACTCTCTCTTAGCCTGTAAGGTTTCTGCTGAGAAGTCCACTGAAATCTTGATAGGGTTCCTTTGTAGACTATTCTCTTCTGCCTTGCTGCTCTTTATATTTTTTCTTTGTCATTGACTCTTGCCAGTTTTACTAAAATCTGCCTTGGAGAAGGTCTTTTTGCATTGATGTAACTAGGAGTTCTATTGGCTTCATGTACTTGCAATTCTAGCACCTTCTTCAGGTTTGGGAAGTTCTTAGCTACTATTTCTTTGAACAAGCTCTCTCCTCCTTTCTCCTCTTCTCCCTCTAGATTTCTTATAATCCATATGTTGCATTTCTAATTTAGTTGCATATTTCTTGGAGAATTTCTTCATTTCTTTTTAGTCTTAGTTCTCTCTCCTCCTCCATATGAAACACTTCTGTATTCCTATAGTCCAGATTGCTAATTCCATCCTCCATAGTATCAGCTCAGTTATTTAAGAACTCTAGATTTTTCTTTATCTCATCCATTGTGTTTTTCATCGCCAACATTTCTGGTTGGTTTCCCTTTATAGTTTCAATCTCTTTTGTGAAGAATTCCCTGTGTTTGTTAATTTTGTCCCTGATTTTATTTAACTGTCTTTCTGAATTGTCTTGCAACCCTTTGAATTTTCTTACGATAACTATTTTGAATTCTCTGTCATTTAGTTTGTAGATTTCTGTGCCTTTAGGACTGATTTCTGGGTGTTTGTCTTTTTCCTTCTTGTCTGGAGTATTAACATATTTCTTCCTACTACTTGATGGAGTGGATTTGTGCTGTCTCATAGTGATAGTATCTGGTTGCAGGTTCCACTGGCCACCACGAGGGGTTGGCGCAGTAGCTGTGTATTGTCAGGCTGCTGTGATCCCTGTTAGCTGTGCCTATCCAAGCCTAGGCCATGTCTTAGGAGTGCAGAAGCCTTGTGGGCTCTCACCAAATGGGAAAGCAATTATGCATGGGCTCAGGGCTGCTGTCACCTGCTCCCACAGTCCTGCTGAGATGTGCTCCCGCCTTTGGAACTGCAGCATTACTGTGGGCTTTCGTGGCAGCTGGAAGCTCATTTGCCCAGGGGTGCAGATCCACCAATGTCTCCTCCTAGGTTGCACCAGCTGTTGTGCATGGTGGGTGTGGCATCCCCACTGGGTCCCAACCAGAGCCACTCCCTGGGACCATGGTGGGCCTGTGGGCTCTCCCACTGAATGAGAGAGAAATCACATGAGGGCTCTGGGGTGCTGCCACCTGCTCCCACAGTCCCTCCAAGTTGTGCGCCCTCTTTCAGGGCCATAGTGGGATTATGAGCATTTGCAAAAGCCAGGGATTCACCTGGGTATGCAGATCTGCTTGTGTCTGCTCCCAGGTCTGCTCTTAAGTTGCACCAGCCATTGAGCTTAGTGGGCAGGGCTCCCCACTGGGTGCAAGCCAGAGTTGCTCCCTATGGACCACATGGCATTGTGGGCTCTCCAAGAGCATGAGGGAGCAATCACATGGGGCCTCAGGGCTGCTGTCACCTGTTCCCACATTCACGCCAAGGCATGTTGCGGCCTCGTGGAGCCACACTGTGAGTACACCAGTTGGGAGAGCAGTCACACCCATGTACTGGGCTGACTGGGGGCCAAGAATGCTCACCTGTCTCCACCACCTCCCAAGAGGTAGTCCCTCTACCTCCAGGTATATAGCTGCATGGGTCACAGGCATCCTGATGTGCTGTGTGGGTATCCTCCGCTGATCAATGAATGTCCATTTAGCTGTAGTTCTCAGGAGGAGAGAAAAATGGAAGAGCTCACTCTGCCATGTTGCTGACATCACTACTCTGAGATAACTTTTTAAAGGAAACATGGATAAGACGAGAAAGTGGATCTGATTTGACTGAGGCTGTGCTTAAGACAACAGATGGATCTGCTCCTGCCCCCACCAACATTCTGTCCCTGTCATATCTGGTCCTGGGACAAACAGGTGAAATTCTCAGGTTTCTGAGGAAGAATCTGAGGATGTTCTGGCTCCTTTACTGGATTTGTGTTTCTGACATTTCCCGAGCGCCTCCATGCCCCAGGCTGTGTGTCAGGCCCTGGGGGTGCAGACAGATCTTCCTGTCCTCCTTTTCCTGGCCTCACCTGACCTTCCTCCCCCTTCTTCCCCAAAGTTGCAGCTCAGACTCTCCTTCCCAGCCCCTCTTCGACTCCCTCACCCTGGGATTCCTGGATCCAAACAGAATCTACAAAGCTCCCCACTCGACAGACCATTTGGACTGGAAACACCTGTGCTAACATATCTGCTCTGACACTTCCTGCTTTGCTCCACAAGGTAAGATGGATTCATGTTCCCCCTCTACAGTCTCAGGTCTCCTATCCATCCATCTTTCTCCATTTTGTCAGGACCTCAGGGTCTAAGCTCAGCTCCTCCATCCTTTCCACTCACACTTGTCCAGGAGTGTTATTTTCATCTCAGAGTTGTCTGCTCCACTCATCCATGGAACCCAGACCCTCACTGAATGAGGATTCTCGAACGTTGCTGGTGGGAGCTTAAACCGGTACAACCCCTAAGGAGCACCATTTGGCAATATCTATCAAATTACAAATGCATATACCTTTTGGCCCGTAACTTCACCTCTGGGAATTTATCTTAAAGATACACTTGCACACGTACAAGTGATATAAGTACGAGATTATTCTTTGCAGCGTCTTTTCAGAAGAGAAAGATTTGTAATGACCCATATGTCCACTCACAGAGTATGGTTATTCAGCTTATGGTGTGTGCATGTGAGGAGCCACTATGCAGCTTTAAAAGGGAAAAAATGAATATGCGCTCCAGGTTCTTGGAGTGGAAAGATCTTGAGAAGAGATTGTTGGTTGAAAAAAATACAAAAAGCAAACAGGTGACAAGAGCCAGCTCTGATGGCCTAGGGGTTAAAAATTGGTGCTCACCACTTTGTTGCCTTGGGTTCACTTCCAAGTTGCAGAACCACACCACCTGTCAGTTGTCATACTGTGGCATCGGCTCACAAACAAGTACTTGAACAATTAAAACTCGGATATACAAGCATGGATGGGGGCTTTGGGGAGGAAAACAGAAACAAAAATAGGTGACAAGAGGACCTATACTATGCTATCTTTGGATTATGAAGAGAGAAAATAAGATGTGCCTGCAGGTACATCAAGGCTCTGAGAAAGAAACGCCCAAGAACCAGAACTCGTAGAGAAAAAAAGGGGGACTGGATAGATGTGGGATGGGGAGATGACTCACTGAGTACAATATTACATGTTTTATTCCTAATGATATGATGGATGTGCTACACATTCAAAATAACTTACTAAATGGTGCTTTTAAACCAATGAAAATTTATCCTAATTAGAAACCTACTGTGGTTTCACTTCAGGCCTGTTCATTTACTAACTTCCAAAATCAGGTCTCTGGAGCCAGGTCTGATGGTTTGGTCCTTGGGGAAATTCCCAAGTCCAGTGAAGCTCGCAGGAGGGACTAGCCTTCTCCACACTCTCCCCATCCTCCACTGCTTCTCAGACCCTAAATGTGGAACCTGAGGTAGGGAAAATGCAAGGTGTATTCCCTCAAGAACAAACATCCCCCTGCTTGTTGGAGCCCAGGCAGTTGAGACTCAGACCAGCTCATCTTGTTTGTTAACAGCACTACATGCCCATCTAGGGTCTCAAAGGTGATCCTTCAGCCTCCTGGAGCCAGCCCTGGGCAGGGGCCATGCCTACTGGGCCTTGTTGTGAGCAGAACATCTACCTACCAAGTCAGATCCTGCTGGGGCCTCCCACCATGTCACATTGACAAAGCCCGCCCATGGTGGGAAAGAGGACAACTCTGAGCCCCCCAGGAGTCCTGAGAAGGCACTGTGTTGGCCACAGTGTCAGGCAGCGACAACACTGGTCCAGCCTGGAGGTCATCTGTAGACGGTTTCTGCCCTTTTTACCCATGGGCCTTCTTGTGCCAAGGAGTGAGCAGACGGGATGCAGGCTTGATCCTTGTGTTCAGGTCAGTGGGTGCGCTGCAGAGTCAACAGGCCAGGAGCAAGAGAGGGACAAGGGAGTCATCCTCAGGCCCTCAGGGGCACAATTCTGAGGCTTATGCTACATGATCTCTGAGAGGGTCCACAGAAGTACTGGGTGCCGATCACCCGTAGCAGTGTCTTACTCTTAAATGCAACTCAATCGGTTTTCTTCTCTTCTCAGTCTCCCTTCCCCATCGCTATCTGTGCTCCCTGAAGCCACTTTGCAGAACAGTGACTCTTATCCAGATATTTATCTCTGGTTCTTCTCCTGGAGGAGCTCAAACTAAGATAAGATGTTCATAGTGCCCACCATATACTGTGGATGTCAGCTGTCTCTCTGACACTCCAACAAGAAGGACACAACCAGGTGGGATGTGAAGGAAAAAAGCCCAGATTAGGAGTCGGAGGAACAGAGCTCACCTCCCAGCTCAGCCTCCATAATCTGTGCAAGCTTAGGACACTCTCCTAACTTCTCTGGGCCTCTGTGGTCTCAGCTGTAAATGGAGGGGGTGGCCCCCAGATAAGCCTGTTTTTAAACTTACACCAACTTGGGGCAAATGTTTACAGCTGTCCTCCCACCCCCACTATTGCCCAGCTTCTTTTTACATTCACAATGAACTCCATTTCCCTGAGTTCTATGGAGAGAGGAGACAAGTATTAAAACTTGAATCTTATGCTTTACAGCATAGAGGGACAGCGATGAGAAAATTGGCACTGCCTTTCAGGCCCTGATGTGTTGACAGCTGGCTTGGTGAGAAGTCGCAAAGTGGAAGCAGCTGAGCTTTTGCACTTTCATCCTGAAACTAGATCCCAGGTGGATCGTGTAGCTGGGCGGGTTGCACAGGGTCACAGGCACAAACCACTGAGACAGATGGAGGCATTACTGCATCCATCATCATCATCACAACTCTATGAGGTAGGATCATTATGATCATATACTACTGAGGGCACTAAGACTGAAGACCACAGCTAGTCACAGCTTAGTAGGGCTCAAACTTGTGTTTCATGGCACCCAGACCTCACACTTCACCACCACCCTTTGTGGCTTACTGGACAAAATGATCTCAAAGTCCTTTGCGTCTCTGAAGTCTTTGGTTTCCATACCCCTAAATGCAAATTCGTTATTTCTGCCGCCATACTCAGATTAGGAACCCATTACTACACTAACGTCTCAGCTGCATATCCCAGATACCACTGCAGACACTTCACCCTGGGATATGGGGTGAGCAGCAGGTCAGAGAAGAGCCAAGAGGAGCATGGTCTAGTCAAATGTGGGTGAGTCTGTGCAGAGGGGGCTGCAGCATGAACTGGGTTTCCATGGTAGCAAGTTGGTGACCTGCTGACAGCATAGCTCTGTCTTCCATCCCCATCTCACTTTTCGCCATTAATGACAGCACTGTGCTCTGTCCATCTGTCATGAAAACTGGGCTCACCCATCCAGATCCCCCTTCGGTACTGTCAGATTTATTCCACCAGCTGCTGGAAGGGCTGTTGGCTGACAGCTGTTGGTCATCAGCCCCGAGAAGGAATTGCCTTGGCTGAAGGGAGCTGCCTTGCCCAAGGTCACGTCCCTTTCCTGGGGCAGCCCAGACAGAATGACTGGTCAACATGGGGGCACAAAGCCCTGTCCCCTTGAACAACTCAGGACCACTCTGAAGGGCCATCCTAGGCTCAGAGCTCCTACGGGGAGGAGGGGAGTTGGCTGAGGCCTTGGGACCACAGGGCAGCCCGACTTCTTCTCCTGCTTCCTTCCCTCTTGCCCACAGACACTCATGCCGAGCGCATGCCTAGACGCTGCCTGCCTGCTGTTCCAGCTCAGAGGTTCCCTCCCCAGAACCCAACCTGCAGAGCCCTCTCCATAAATCTTTTTGCCTCTCACTTGGAAGTCTCCCAGCATCAAAGGCCACCAGGTGCTTCCATAAAACCCCTCCCAACCCAGCCTGATGGTCCAGGCTTTGCTCCCAAGCTGGGGGTTTGAGGCGAGGTAGCAGTTTACCACTTGTGGGCTTGGAGTGAAGTTCTCCCACCTTTCCAACAGCGAGAGTGAATCAGGAGGCAGCCTGGGGGACTGAGACAGCCTTTAATCAGGAAACCTCAGGGAAGGATGCAGGACGGCTGATGGCACAATCCTGCTGGAATCCCAGGGCCTCCCTGCTCTCCTCCTCCAGAGCAGGAGCTCAGCAGCCCCACATTTCTCCAGAGACAAGTAGGCCAGGTTGTCCAGGGAGGATGCTGCCCGTGGAGAACGCATTTGCCCCATTCTCAGAGCACATCCAAAATGCTTCTTGAGAACAAGGTTCCATCCAACCCTGAGGATTCTCCATCCCCTTCAGGAGCCCTGTGGGAGTGAGCCTCCAGCATCAGCAGCCTCACTGGCCCCTGGAGCCTCCATGTAAAGTCCCAGGACCACTGGCAGAGGGTCCTCTGTCCGCCGTCTCTCAGGCACGATCCTGAAGTTGAGGCCTGCTCAGCCAGTGGACTCCTCCTCCCTGGAAGTCCTCACTGTGGGCTGCTGGGGGCCAGGGCCAGAGGCATCAGCCAGGCCTGCAGAGAGTCTGGAGCAGGTGAGAGAGAGTCTGTGAGGCCTGAGGAAGGTGACAGGGGTCTGTGTGGGGCTGGAGTGGGCCGTGGAAAAAGTTGGAGCTTCAGTCAGGATGGCAGCAGCCAGAGAAAGCGGTCTGGATGCAATGTGGTCCATGGAGGCTGAGGATGAGGGCTCTGGAGTAACAAGAGGTGGCTCAGATGCCATAAGAGAGGCTGCAGGTAGAGTGGAGGCTCTTGGAGAGATCAAAGGCCCTGGGGAGGGGCGAGGGGGCTGGGAGGCCCCAGGCTCCCCTGCGAATGTGCCCCATGACCCCAAAGGGAGTGAGGGCAAGCCTGGGGCTCCCGAGAGGCTCATGAGTAAAGTCGGTGTGTTAGACAGGTTTGTTCTTAAGAGGAGCTGAAGGAGATGGAGTTCTGGCTTCTGAGGCAATGCTGCTGGGGGCCCTGGGCAGGAGCTGCAGTTGACGGGGACCTCAGTATCTCCATGGGGGCTGCGAGCTTCTTTGCTGAACTGCACGTCTCCAAGAGTGGGGATCCCCCACCTTTCTTCCATGGAATCTAGAGAGAGATGGGGAAACAGGATGCACAGTGGTTCTCCCCGATGGCTCAGCAGCTCTGGGACGAGTTGCACTGGGGACAACTGCCCAAGCTCGTCCTCTGAGGGGCCTCGCACACCTGGTGAGGACAAGGTGGCTCCTGCCTCCAGGGAGAGAAGACCCAAAGGAACCATGAGCAGGAGGTGATAATCACCAAAGTGGCTCTGCTGGGCATTGGCTGTGTGACCTTGTGTGAGGCACATAACTCCCCTGGGCCTCCATTTCCTCATCTGTAAAATGGGCCTATTACTAATGACTGCCCAGGGACACTCTGAGGATGGAATGAAGCCGTGCATGCTAAGCTTCAACCTAAACCCAAATGTGGACTTTGGGTAATAATCGTGTGTCAGTGTAGGTTCGTCGATTGTAACAGATATACCCTCCAGTGTGGGATGGTGATAGTGGGGGAGATTGCATGTGGGGGGACTCAGGTGGTGTATGGGAGCTCTCTGTACCTTCTGCTCAATTTGTGTGAACCTAAAACTTCTCTAAAAAATAAAGTCTACTAAAAGAAAGATTTTTTTAAGAAAGTGTCAGTCTGGGAGGCTGGCCCTGTAGCATAGTGGTTGGGATTGGTATGCTTTGCTTCAGCATCCCGGGCTTGTGGGCTTGGATCCCAGACGGGGTCCTACACCACTCGTGGGCCATGCTGTGGTGGTGACCCACATATAAATTGGAGGAAGATTGGCACAGATGTTAGCTCTGGGCTAATCTCCTCAGCAAAACCAACAAAAAAGTGTCAGCCTGGAGCCCAACACATCCTACGTCCTTAACACATGGAGGAGAACAAGGCAAGGCAGGCAGAAGGCAGCAAAGACAACAAGTGTGACCAGGGGGGGATGGATGTTGTGAACAGACAAAGAAACTGAAAATATTAATTTTAAAAATCATCAAAAGGATAGTTGCACTACTCTGTGACTATACCTAAAACCACTGAATCGTATACTTGTAGCGTGTGAATCGAGGAGTCTGTAGAAAGCAGGGGGAATACTGTCTCTCAGCTTGCAGAGGAGTTTATGGGGGTTAAAGGGGAGAAGATCTGTAAGGCTCTCAGCAGTTCCCAACACAGCGGCCTCATGGGCTCAGGATGTTTCAGCCCCACCAGTCCTGGCAGCAGTGATTCATCCACAGATCTGAGGAGCTGCCCTCAATAGACAACATCCTCTTCAAAAGGTCAAAGGAGTGAAACAGATATTTGGCACAAGAGGAAATCCAGGCCACAAAATCAGTGGAAAAATACACTGTCTTCCTGGAAGTTTAAAAAACCTAAAATAGCCCCATTTAAGGTACGTTATGGAAATGTTAAATTGGAAAAATTAAATTCAAAAAATATAGTGTAGAGTTGGTAGGAATATGTGTAACCAGCTGCATCACTGCAGTTTCCTCTTTCCTTGTACCGCCGTCTGGTAAAGTGCCGTCATGTTGTGGGAGTTACCAAGCCACTCACTCACTCCACCTACTGACTGCAGGGTGTGAACACAAGTCACAAATTTTGAAAAAAGTTGTCTGACCAAAGATTTTTCATAGTAGGCCCATTATGGATAGAAATGAAAAAGAAGAAAGAAACCAGTTAGCTATCACCCAAAAGGCAGGGGGTAAGCAAACCAGAATATTTGGGAGCTTTTTTAAAGGGCCAGTGTTGGGACACTTCAACACTTTGAAACCATGTGTTACGGTAAGTTGTCTGTGTCCTCTTTATACCTCTGCAAAAAGGTCCATATTGACAAACACAATAGAGAAAGACCAAGAGATGAGAATAATTTTCAGGAGTCAATGCAGCATAACAGCTAAAAGCATGGACTGTGGGCTCAAACCCTGACTCTGCTGCCAATTAGCTGTGTGACCTTGAGCACCTCTCTTTGCCCCTTTGTGCCTCAGTTTCATCGCCTGGAAATTGGGATGATAATAGTAGCTATCTCAAAGAGTTTCAGTGAAAAGGGAATGAAATAAGGCATATGAAGACATAACAGAGGGCCAACAGCTACCCAAAAAGGTGCTCAACATCACAAATCATCAGGGAAATGCAAATCAAAACCATGAGAAGACATCACTTCACACTCATTAGAATGGCGACTATCAAAAAGACAAGAAATAACAAGTGTTGGTGAGGAGGTAGAGAAAAGGGAACTCATGTGCCCTGTTGGGGAGAATCTAAATTGGTACAGACACTATGGAAAATGCTGTGGAGCTTCCTCAAAAAAATTACAAGTATTTTTGTGACTGTCATATGATCTAGCAATCCCACTTCTGGTTATTTACCTGAAGAAAATGAAAATACTTACTCAAAAGGCATCTGCACTGCCATGTTCATTGCAGCATTATTTATAGTAGCCAATATATGCAAACAACCTGAGTGTCCATTGAAGGATGAATGGATAAAGAAAACGTGATGCACACGCGCACGCACACACACAGCAGAACACTATTCAGCCACAAAAAAGAAAGAAATCTTGCCATTTTCAATAATATGGATGGACCTTGAGGGTCTTATGCTAAGTGAAATAAGTCAGACAGAGAAAGACAAATACCATATGTTCTCACTTATATGCGGAATCTAAAAAAAACAACAACGCTCATCTCACAGATACAGGTTACACATTGGTGGTTGCCAGAGGTGGCAGGGCTGGGGGCAGGCAAAAAGAGTAAAGAGAGCCAAAAGGTACAGTCCTCCAATTATAAAATAAAGAAGTCATGGGGATATGGAGATGTAGAGTATAACTAGGTGATTATAGTTAATAATACTGTATTGTAGGGGCTGGCCTGGTGGTGTCATGGTTAAGTGCGCATGTTCCACTTTGGCAGCCCGAGGTTCACCGATTTGGATCCCGGGTATGGACATGGCACCATTTAGCATGCCATGCTGTGGTAGGCATCCCACATATAAAGTAGAGGGAGATTGGCATGGATGTTAGCTTAGGGCTGGTCTTCCTCAGCAAAAAGAGGAGAATTGGCAGTAGTTAGCTCAGGGCTAATCTTCCTCAAAAAAAAAAAAAAGAATAATACTGTTTTGTATATTTGAAAGTTGCTGAGAGAGTAGATCTTAAGGAAGATCTATAAATAAAAATAGATTTTGGAGAGATGTCAGCATCATGGTGGAGTGAGTTTTTCCCTTATACTCTCCACCACTAAGATACAACCAAAAAGGCATTCATTAATGAACAGAGGATACCCACACAGCACAATAGAATGCTGAGGTGGGGGAGGAGATCCACTCACCTCCTTCCACTGCTACCTGGGGATCCAGTACACCCACCTGGGGATCCAGTACACCCACCTTCGGATGTATCTAGTGATCTAGGTTGCAGGTCCACAGAGCTGCTGGTGCATGACTCTCGGAGGAGGATGGGGAATGGGTGGGGCTCCATGCAAATGCTTTCTCTTTTGGGGTTTTGGCACAACCTGCAGGGTGCTCCACATGGAGGTGCTCCAGCCATCTTGTGGACACCCCCAACAAGCCCAGCAACCCAGGTGGACCACGAGTGAGGGCAGAGCTGGCTTTCAGGTGCAAGTGAGTGTCCCCTCCCATCCCCTCCCACATGGCACAGCAGCAGGGCCAGTCAGCCAAAAGAAAGGATCCATGCCAGAGCACCTGCGCCTTCATGAGTGACCTACTGAGTAGCGACGGCTGGTGGGAAGATGCAGATGGGCCCTGTCCACACAGCTTCCAACAGATGGGCACAACTTCCTGCAGACATAGCGGGTTCAGAAAAAGTCTCCTGTCCACCCCCCACTGGTGGCAGATGGAATCTGTGGCAAGATACTACCACTGTGCACCAGGAAAGATCCACCTCATCAAACGCCATGAAGAAATACATTAATACTCAAGATCAGATGGTAAATGACATGTCTCCAGAAACCAATCCTCAACTCACAGAAATTTACATCTAAATGACATAGAATTCAAAATAGTTACCATAAAGAAACTAAATGAGTTACAAGAAAACTCAGAAATGCAGTGCAGTGAACTCAGGAATAATATTAATGAGCATAAGGAATTATTCAGAAAACAGCTTGAAGCTCTAAAAAAAAAAAAAACAAACACAAATGCTGGAGGTGAAGAACACAATGAATGAGATAAAAACAAACTAGACGCCTTAAAAAGCAGAGCTGATATTATGGAATGCAGAATTAGTAATTTAGAGGACAGAAATATAGAAATGCTTCAAGTGGAGGAGGAGAGAGAGCTAAGACAAAAAAAAATGAAGATGTTCTCCAAATAATATCCAACTCAATTAGGAAATGCAACATAAAAACCATAGGTATTCAAGAGGTAGAAGGGAGGGAGAAAGGGGCAAGGAGCTTGTTAAAGAAATAATAGCTGAGAACTCCCCAAACTTGGGGGAGGCACCAGACTTACAAGTATGTGAAAGCAATAGAACTCCTAATAACATCAGTGCGAAAAGACCTTCTCCAAGGCAGATATTATTAAAACTGGCAAAAGTCAATGAGAAAGAAAAAATTAAAGGGCAGCAAGGCAGAAGAGAACAATCTACACAACAACCCTATCAGGCATTCAGCAGACTTCTCAGCAGAAACCTTACAGGCTAGGAGAGAGTGGAATGATATACTTAAAATACTGAAAGACAAAAACTTTCAGCCTAGGGTAGTCTATCCAATGAAACAATCTTTCAGATAAGATGGAGAAATAAAAACTTTCCCAGATAAACAAAAGTTGAGGGATCTCATTGTCACAAGACCCCCTCACTCACAAGAAATGATCAAGGATGCCCTCACACCTGAAACAAAAAGGAAAGGGTTTACAAAGCCTTGAGCAAGGAGATAGACAGACAAAATCAGAAAAGTACAGCTCTCTATCAGAACAAGTTAGCAATCACTCAATTAGAACATTAAAGATAAAACAAAGTATCAAAAATAATTATAAACACACCATCTTAATCACAAACTCACGAGACAAAATGGAATAATTTGTGAGAACAATAACTTAGACAGGGAAGAAGAAAGGTATGGAACTTGCTTAGGCTAATGGAGATAAGAGGCTATCAGAAAATGGACTATCTCCTTTAGGAGATCTTTTATACAAGCCTCATTGTAACCACTAAACAAAAAATCAGAAAAGAGACACAAATGATAAATAAAAAGAAAATTTAGAAATCTATCATAGAAAATCACCAAGCTTAAATGGCAGTCAGAAATACTTGGGAAGAGAAGCAGGGTAGTATACAACAATGGGAAAACAAGAGATAAAATGGCAGTAATGGGCCCACGTATATCAATAATCACTCTAAAAGTGAATGGATTGAATTCTCGAATCAAAAGACACAGAGTGGCGGGATGGATTGAAAAACAAGACTCAACAATATGCTGCCTCCAGGAAACACATCACAGCTCTAAAGACAAACACAGGCTCAGAGTGAAGGGATGGAAGATGATACTGCAAGTTAATGGCAAACAAAGAAAGCAGGTGTTGCCATACTTCTATCGGACAAAGCAGACTTCAAGATAAGAAAGGCAGTGAGAGTCAAAGAGGGGCAGTATATAGTGATAAAAGGGACATTGCACCAGGGGGACGTAACACTTCTGAATATAAACATACCTAAGACAGGAACACCGAAGTCTATCAAGCAACTACTAACAGACCTAAAGAGAGGAATTAGCAGCAACACAATAATAATAGGGGACCTCAACACCCCACTTACATCAGTGGATGGATCATCCAGACAGAAAGTCAATAAGGAAATAGTGAATTAAATAAAAACTAGACAAGATGGACTAAACAGATAAATATAGAATATTCCATTCAAAAACAGCAGAATATGCATTCTTCTCTAGTGAACATAGAACATTCTCAAAGATAGCCTATATTTGGGGAAGCAAGGCAAGTCTCAATAAATGTAAGAAGATTGAAATCCTATCAAGCATCTTTTCTCATCATAATACCATGAAACCAGAAATTGACTATAAGAAAAAAGCCGGGAGTGTCACAAATATGTGGAGACTAAACAACATGCTACTGAATAACTATTGGATCAATGAAGAAATCAAAGGACAAATAAAAAAGAATCTGGAGACAAAGGAAAATGAAAATACATCATACTGAATTCTATAGGATGTAGCAAAAGCGGTTCTAAGAGGGAAACTCACGGCAATACAGGCCCACCGCAACAAACAAGAACAATCTCAAATAAGTAACCTTAAACTACATCTAAGAGAACTACAAAAAGAAGAACAAACAAAGCCCAAAGTCAGCAGAAGGAGGGAAATAATAAAAATTAGAGCAAGGTAAATGAAATAGAAACCAAAAAAAAAAAAAAAGTAGAAAGGATCAATGAAACGAAGAGCTGGTTCTTTGAGACGATAAACAAAACTGAGAAATCCTTAGCCAGACTCACTAAGAAAAAAAGAGGAGCCTCAAATAAACAAAATTAGAAATTAAAGAGGAGAAATTACAGTGGATACCACAAAAATGCAAAGGATAATAAGGGAATACTATGAAAAACTATATGCCAACCAATTGGATAACCTAAGAGGAAGGGATAAGTTCCTAGACTCATACAACCTCCAAAAATTGAATTAAGAAGAAATGAGAATCTGAATTAACCACTCACAAGAAAGAGATTGAAACAGTAATCAAAAACCTCCCCAAAAACAAAAGTCCAGGACCAGACGGTTTCTCTGGAGAATTCTACCAAACACTCAAAGAAGATTTAGTACCTAACCTTCTCCAACTATTGCAAAAAATTAAGGAAGATGGAACATTCCCGAACTCATTCTATGAGACAACATCACCCTGATCCCAAAAGCAGGCAAGGACATGACAAAGAAGGAAAATTAGAGGCTAACGTCGTTGATGACTATAGATGCAAAAATTCTCAACAAAATATTGGCCAACCGAATACAGCAATACATCCAAAGGATCATACGCCATGATCAAGCGGGATTTATACCAGGGATGCAGGGATGGTTCAACATCCATAAGTCAATGTGATGCACCAGCCTAACAAAAGGAGTGAAAAAAAATCACATGATCATTTCAATAAAAGCAGAGAATGCATTTGACAAGATCCGACATCCATTTTTGATTAAAAACTCTCAAGAAAATGGGTATAGAAGGAAAGTACCCTAACAAAATAAAGGCCATATACAACAAACCCACAGCCGACATCATACTCAGTGGGGAAAAACTGAAAGCCATCCCTCTGAGAACAGGAATGAGACAAGGGTGTCCACTCTCACCGCTCCTATTCAACACAGCACTGGAGGTTTTCGTCACAGCAATTAGACAACAGAAAGGTATAAAAGGAATCCAAATAGGAAAGGAAGAAGAGAAATTCTCGCTGTTTGCTGATTACATGATTCTTTGTATAGAAAACCATAGAGAATGAATCAAAAAACTATTAGAAATAATCAACAATTATAGCAAAGTTGCAGAGTACAAAATCAACTTAAAAAATCAGCTGCTATAGTTGAGCGACACTGGGAGACCTGGCGCATGGGGTGGTGGAGCTCACCCCACTCATTCTAGAGCCTCACACCTTATACTTGTGTGAGCAATACATGACAAATTGGGGATGATGTCACAAGAGTTTCCAAAGCCATCTTGTTCTGAGCTCCTCAAAGTCTCTCCCTCTCAGCAGGGGGGCCCAGCTGCAGCCCTCAGGCCAGTGTCTCCAGAGGGCAGTCTGGGGTCCAGCTGTCGGCAGAGGCAGGAGCTATGGGAACACCTCCCACTGTGGGTGTCGAGGAGCGCAGGACTGTGATGGGTTTACTAGCAAGTGATGGACTGGGATCCAGCCAAGCTGAGTTACAGTGAACCAGAGCACTTTGCGGCAGGACTTCTCAGAGCCTTTGCTTGGAAAGGTGCCTTGTGAACATTGAAGAACGGCCTAGAGTGCAGCGTGCTCCATGCTTACTTTGAAACTTTGTTTTCCACTGAACATTATGTTACCAAACTCACTCTGAGAAACTCTGCTCTAAATAGTCCCTGTTCACTAATGGGCACGCTCAGTTCCTTCCTCACATCTCACAATGCTCAGGAACTGGAAAACCATTCTCCTTAATAACTGATGGGGAGACGGGTCAGTTCAGTGTCTTGCATCCAGACTGTTGAGAAGTCTCAGGTGTTAGTCTGGATCAACCAGGTAATGACAGAGAGTAGCTGGGTAGATTTTGGGGTGTCAGCTTCTGTCACCTCTGTAGCCCATGTCTTATAGACAAAAGCGCCTGCCTGGCCCACTTAGGAATGTCACCATGAGTGGCCACCTCCCCTCATCTCTTTCCTTTTCTCATTATCTCTAATTGGCTTTGGGAGAAATAAGAAGTTGTCTCCCTCAACCAGGACCTCAGAGGCTCTATTCTATGAGGAGGCAACAGGCCTGGCATTTCTGATCCCCACGTCTTCATGTGATGCTCTCAGCCACACCTACTGAGGCCCATTTGCCTTCCTCCCTCTATTGCGAAGTGTGTGCAGCCACTGTCACTGTGTTTGGTGCAGTCCTAGTGGTCATTTCTGCACGCCCCACCGCCTGCCCTGGTGTTCTGAGCCTGGTGAAGTGAAGGAGAAATATCGACAAAGAGAAGCAAGTCCACAAAACATGTTTCAGAAGATTGTGCTTTTATTCTATTTATTGGTATGAGAAGGAACAGAGCCAAGATTCCACCTGCACGATTCCATAGGAAGAACGATGAGGAGAATTATGTACATATAGAGGGGGCACAGAACAGAGGCCAGATCTTCCTGCGAAGTGGACTGAAAGACTCAGGCTTAGGCCACAGGAGCCAGGCCGACCTGGTTGTTGGCTCTGTCGAAGACGGTAAAGTACTGGCGGATGAAGACGTCACCCAGGATCCAGAGCTCTCCGCTGCTGGTGTCGACGTCCATGCCCTCAAAGCCACTGATGCAGCTGTCATCCTCCTAGAGAAAAGGAGGATAAAACCAGAGATGGGAAACAGACTCAGCGGTGACAGGTGCTGAGGGGTCAATGTCAAGGGCCATCGTCCACTGCAAGGCACATGCAAGGAGGAGATTCCTGTCTCGTGTGTGGGGCTTCGGGTCTTCTTAGCGTGGGGTCTGCCTGTATGAGCTGTTCACTGCACTTGGTTCCAGAGACCCGTAGACATTGTCCAGTGTTTCTGGCAGATGCCCAAACGCTGACGTCAGCACTGGAGCTAAGGGCTTTAGGGAGCTCAGCTGCTGGGAGGATTTTGGGAGCCCTGGTGACACACCCTTTTCTCATTATGCTGACCCCTTTCGGTGGCGAGCTGTCAGTTCTTTTCATTCACTAGGTCACTGGCCCACAGCATTAGAAGCACATTAGAATCTCCTGGGGAGCTTTGCAGCCACCCGCATTGGACAGGCCTGACCCCCTACTAATTAATCAGCATCGCTCAGGATATAGCTGAGCATCAGTCCTTCTTGCTGAATAACATTCCCACTGGGCAAAATGAGTGTTCCACCTGTGCTATCATAGAAGGAAGGAGTTGGCCTGTGGTTCATTTGACAAAAGACGTGTCCCTTGGTAGAGACAGTGAGGTGTCATAAGCCCTGACCCTATGGAAGTTAGGATCACCATTTTCCCAACCCTTTGTAGTGTTGATGTGGTCAAAATCACGTGACTACCCTAACCACACTCTGAGCGTGGGGAAAGCTGTGGATCTCAGATGAGGAAACTGAGGCTGAAGGAGGTTGCAACTGGCTCAGAATCAAGGGGCTAATAATTGAGACCCAGATCTTGGACTCAGGAGTCCAACAAGAAATCTTCTTTTCATGCCACCAGTGTTTGCCTCCCTTGTCCCCTTGGGGAAACTGCTTCCAAATTCTCATTCATGCATTTATTTTGAACGTATTCTTTTTCTCCGATGGCTGTCCAGAGCAGATGTCAGCTTCAGCTTGTGGAAGTGCACTTTCCTTAGTGCAAAGGGGGAGTGTGTGGCCACATTCTATGGCGGAACATGTAGGTGGGAGGCCCAGAGGCCCCTTACCTGTAGGATGTAGGCACTGGGACTCAGAGGGAACTCAACACCGTTGAGGGTGAAGACGATGTCGGGCAGGCTGTCGATGGATGAGCAGCTGATCACTGACTGGAAAGAGCGAGGGTTGGAAGGGATCGCCTTCCTTCTGCCTGGCTGTCCCACCACCTCGATCTAGGACGAGGCAGCAAGGCTGGACTTACCTCACCAGAGGAGTCCTCACTGGCTCCAATGTAGCTCTGGATATTGTCAATGGCAGAGGTTGGGCCAGCCAGCAGAGAGGTGCCGGTGTCAACAATGGCCTGGCAGCCCCCGCTGCAAGCGATGGACTCTCCATTCATGGTGATGCTGAAAGTGAGATGCGAGTAAGGGGCTTTCAGCTGAGGCCCCAGGGGGTAAATCTCCCCAAGGAGGAGCCAGGTGATACCAGAGGGTCCCTCTTCCCCATCTGTTGGCCAATTACATAAAATTTCAGCTCCTCTCCTTCACGCCCTCATTCATTCTTTCATTTATTTAATCAGCATATCTTTACTGAGTGACTACTCTGTGCTAGGCCTGGGAGATGAAATGCCAAACGAGGCAGTTGCACAGTTTTTGGCTGCAGAGAGCTCACAGTCTAGCTGGAATGATGAGTTATGACAAAGGAAGAGCCGCATGAGCAGGGCACAGGCCAGGGGAACAGAAACACAATCCAGGGTGAGGGTGTTGGAGGTGAGGAGCAACCAGTGAGGGCTTACCAGGGAAGCAGACAGCCCGAGGTGGCCAAGGAGATGAAGAGCTGGAGGAGGACGTCCCAGGCAGAGGGGAAGGCAGGCAAGGAGGGATGGAGACGAGAGGAGCAGGGGTGGAAGTGGGAGGAACTGAGGAAGTTTTAGCACGGCTGGGGCAGACATGAGGGGACCGAGCGTCTCAGTTTGCCCAGGACTGTCCTGGTTTTAGGACTGAAAGTCTTGAGTCCCAGGAAACTGCTGACACCTGGGCAAACGTGGAGTCACCCTAGCAGGCCAGCCGGGGGAGGAACAGCTGGGAAGGAGTTTGCATGGTTGAGGGGCGGGCCCATAAGTGGAATTGGGGAAGCAATGGGTTGAAACAACTTCTCAGCCATTTGCCCTGTCTCTAGACTGATAGTGACACTTTTCCTAGAGTGGGATGGGCATGTGCCAGCTCACAGATCCTCTAAATGCCAAGACGTGTGGATTGGTGGGTCCTCCAGCTCTCCTCAGGGATGCTGGTATCCTATCTCTGTGAACAGAAGGAAAGTGGCTGTCTCATCCTTGCAGAGCATGTGGGGTCCCAGGAAGCTCTTCTCCTCCAGGGAGGGGCCTTTCATGGGGTCTCTCTGGCTTAGCCAACTTCTACCCTCTCCTCCTGTGGTACGTTTCCCTGACTGGCTCTTCCAGGGGGTTTCTGGAAAGCTTATTTAACTAGGAGTCTATAAAGAAATGAGGTCTGAGGCCCATGTCAGGACAGTGCCCATCCATGGAGATCTCACCTATCCACGGTGATTTGCCAGTAACCCTCATTAGAAACAGGCACCCAGTTCAGGCTTCCAGAATAGTAAGAGGAATCGATGCCACCAAACATCACCACACTGCCACTCTCGTCATCGCTGTTGAAAGTGGGGGGAAAAGACAGGAATTCACTCATTCAGCTGAACATCCGCTGTGTTGGTCCTAAGAGCTACCCTTGACTGGGCTCTTGCCAGTGCCAGGAGGCGTGCTGAGTGTGACGGACAGTGTTTCTTAATCCTCACACCAACACCCAAACAGTGGTCACTATTATTATTATTTCCACTTTACGGGGAGGAAACTCAGGCTCAGAGAAGTTGGATGACTTCCCCAAGGTCCCACAGCCAGGGAGTGCCAGAACCAAGATGAGAACCCAGGGTTTTCTGGTTCCAGAATTGTGGTTCTGCCACATCCTCACTGTCGTTGATGTGGGGACCTCAAGAGAAGTGAATGCATGACAGAGTTTGCTCTCAAGAACTTGATGGTAGAGTTCCCTGGTTCTCAGCCAGGGGCAGTTTTGCTCCCAGGGAACATTTGCCAATGTCTGGGGACATTTTTCGTTGTCATGATTGGGTGGGGGTAGGAAGTGTCACTGGTGTCTAGTACGTAGAGTCCATGCAGCCTGCTCAACATCCTACAATGCACAGGACAGGCCCCAACAGCAAGGCATTGTGTGTCCAAAATGTCCATAGCACTGAGACTGAGAAACCCTGATCTAATTGAGGAGGTAAGATGGCCCCATGGAATCTCTAAGTCCAGTAAAGGCAGAGATGTTTAGGAGCCGACTTGAATATTAAGTAACCAAGATGAGACAAGGGCCCTCCTGTTGTAGATTACTCCTGTTGTAAGTTTCCTCCTTCTTACCACAATATTCATTTTCTGAATCTGTGTAGTTTCGAGTTAGATAGGGAATCAAGCGTGGATGATGATAAGAAATTAATTAACAAAGCCCTGGCCAAGCATCACCTCTCCCCACATCAACTTTCCTGTAAACATCTGACAGTTAAACACGACACAGTGAAATTATAGCAAAATAGTTAACAATTGAAGAAAAACATCAACAATGACAAACGGCTTCAAAAGAGAAGGATGAGAGCGTCAGAGGAAAGTTGAGTGTCTCAGGAAAACTGATGACACCCTCGGATATTCCTGCATAAACCTCAACTCAACCAAAACCAACACTTGCGGTATTCTTTATTCATTCTTCGAGTTAACTCATAGTTACAGCTGGAACCTAGATTTTGTTGACAAATGACATAAACTTGCGTTTGTTGTTTAAAAGTTTCATTGTTAAAGATATAAGTCCCGATCAAATCTTCTCATTGCTATGGAATTTTGCCCCTGTTTTTAGTGGACTGATTTTAAATGGTGGTCTTTTGGGGCCAATGATGAGGGGACTGGGGTTAGAGAGCAAATGGCTAATGACATTTGAGTTGTGTAAGTCAGGGTGAGAGACTCAGATGGTAAATGAGATGAAGGAAGACAGTTCATCAGAGAGAGATTTGGCCCCATTCTCTACAAAGCTACACCTCTCAGCCTTAGACACGGACCTTTCAGGTCCCTTGCTGGCTCAGACCCTCTCTTTCCCACCCAGCGCCGTATAGCCCTCTGCTGGGCCAGGTGACCATGACCTCCCTGCCCGACTTACGAGCTCAGGTAGACGGAGAAGAGGTCTTGAGAAACCAGACCCTGGTCCCACATGTTGTCAAAGACGGGAGTGGCCCCAGAGGCAGAGATGCTGGGGTAGGCGAGACCCAGGATGCCGTCAAAGGGAGCGTAGTACAGGAAGGAGCCGGGCTCTGTCTCACTCAGGCCAAAGATCTGGTTGGTGTCCTCGATGCCTCCGACCTGAGTGGGGGAACCAAGATGTTCACAACCAGCTTGTGTTGAGTGAGCCCTGCAGGGTGCCAGCCCTGGGCACAGAGTGTCCCTGGTTCATCTCATGTAGGACTCGTCTTCTTGGGCATAGGGCTGGAAGGAGGGGAGAGGGATGGTCTCTGGGAATGCTTGTTATTCTGCTGTATTAACCATTGCAGCTGATCTCCAGATGGACACAGTCTATGCTTTGGTGTGAGAATTTGCTGCAGTGCAGATAGGATCTGTGTGTTCCTGTTTCTGATGATTGGATGCAAAGCTGAACCCAGGTAAATCAGAGTCCTTGACCCCTGCCACACCTTGGAAGTGGGGATAAACGCAGAGATTTTGTGACTGGATGGGGGCTGCAGGTGGAGGGAAGAGAAAGAGGAGGAGGTGCTAAAAGAGAAATGAGCCTTTTCCTACCTTCTCCTCCTACTCCATAGCACTCAGCATGGGTGGGGCTAAGGTTGGCTGATGGCTCCAGGCATCCCACCCCTTACCCCTACTGTCCCACCTAGAAATGTCTATGACATCTCTGTCACTTCCTCATCCCCCTCCCCTAATCAGGTTACTTTGGAGTCACTGAGACCCATGTTGCCTGAATGAGCTGATTCTGGGGGTTGCACTGTGGCCTCCAGGGTCCCCAAGCTGGCGCTAGGACTAGGCAGGATGAGCCATTGGGGCCGCAGGTTCTCACCCTGACGGTGTCGTATCCGAGGACGCCTGTCATGCTCCCAGTGCCGTAGGTGATGGAGACCGACTCACTGGTGGCCTCGTAGGTGGAGGAATCCTCAGGGTTGAAGCGGTTGTGGTTGGCTGGGAAGATAAGAAGTGACATCATCAACCTCAAAACCGGAGCAAGAATCGGGGCTGGGGATGACGTTCTAGGGTAGGCTGCCTTGCTTCCAGATGGGGGAAAAAAGTGACCTTTTCCCCAAACGTTGGGCCCCAAACATCCCCAGTTTCCATTCCTGCCTGGTTGGGCCAGTTGCGACCATCTCCCTGATCGAAGGTCCCCAGCCAACCCCACAGTCCTCCCAAGGACCCCAGGCAAACACTGAGCACAGCAGGTCCACAGCTGCCCATGGCGACGAGACCTTCACAGCGCACTGTGACCAGCCCACGACACAGCTACACTGTCACGGTCACAGCCTTACAATGTTATAGTCCAAATTATGAAGGGCAGGATTCCATGGTCTCCTCCTCTGAATTAAAAGTCAGGTTAAAAAGCTGCAAGAGGAAGAAACTTGAAACGCTGTCCATGACTCCCAATGACAAACTGTCTTCCTTAGCAAACCAATGATTTTTTTAGAAGTGAGATCACTGCTCATTCATGCTTTGAGTCACTTTCTCATGTCAAGCTCTTGTCCCAGCGGGATCTCCTGTAGCCCTTTAGCTCCTGTTCCCTTTGGGGCCCCCCACCCTTAGTTCCCTGGGCTGTGTGGTTGTTCAGGAGAGCTGCTCTCTGCCATTGGACTGAACCCCTGGGGGGCAGGGACCATGTGTGATTCACCCTCTGTCCCCAGGGTGCTTAAGCCCTTGCTGGACACATAGGTGCTCGGGAAACACCTGCTGAGAGAATCCCTGACGGAATCCAGCAGGCTTGAAATTGATATTTGAAGCCCCTGAGCGTTCAGGGCTCCCAGGTCCGTGGGCGCTGGGGTCCCGGGCAGGGCCAGGCACTCACAGCAGGCAAGACTGGAGCAGTAGGTCGAGGGCACCCACAGGTTGGAGGAGCCGGTGTCAAAGATGACGGTGAACTCCTGAGGGGGAGTTCCGATGCTGATGGTGCCGAAGTACTCCTCCTGCGGGGCGGGGACAGCACAGGTCACTCCCCATCCTGGGAGCCCCCCAGGGAGCAGGGCCTCCTGGGGCTCCTCCTCAGCTCCCCACCCTCACTGCTCTCCCTTCCTTTCTCTCCCTGTCCAATGCAGCCATCCTTCAAGGCCTTGCCTGACCACCCCTCCTCCTCCTTGATGTCTTCCCTGATCGCATCCCTGTTACCCTCTGTCTGTTTCTTCTAAGCACCAGCAACAGCTAATAAGAGTCTGCTGTCCCCTCTTCAGCTCTCCTCCTGAATGTCTTAGTCGTGCCACCCTAGAGAACTCACCATCTCAGACGACAGTAGGTAACCTGATAGCAGCCAGCAGAATAAATGCTCAAAGGCTCATTCAGTAAATTGCTGATTGGGAGATAAAGAAGTCACCTAAAGATGGAAACCCCTGGAGATATCTTGGTCCTAAATCGAGCTGTGTACAGTGGGTTTTGAGAAAGGCCGTTGTCAGGATTTTTATTCTTTGCAGCAGCAGCCCTGTCTCCCTTGCCAGCAGTTCTGGCCACACTGGTCTGGCTCTTCTTTGATGATGACAAACTCATTCCCATCCCAGGGCCTTTGTGCTTACTTTACCTCCTGCTAGGAAAATGTTTCTTTTGGATCTTTCCTCGGCCTGCTCCTTCTCAATCATTCAGAGCTCTAGTCACACATCACCTCCACCAAGAGGCCCTCCCTGACCACTTCATCTAAATGTGCCCTTCCTCCATTCTTCTTCTTCCCATTACTCTCATTAATTGATTTTTATTTGCATCACTTCTCATTACATGGAGTTATCTTGCATACTTATGTATTTGTCTCCTACTTGCCTTCTCCTCCGGAATAAAAGCTCCAGGAACTTTGTTTCTTCATCACAGTTTCCTCAGCCCCATGCACAGAGCCTCTGGCACATAATAGATGCTTCATAAATATTTGTTAAGTGAATAAATGGGCTGACTTTACCAAGCTCTTACCAAGACCCAGGCGCTGTGCTAAGCCTCCAAAAAACATTATTGTGTTAATTACTTGAAACAACCCTCTGGTGGTGGAAATTCCTGGTTCTGTTTGACAGACGAGGAAACTGAAGCATGATCAGAGAATTTAAATGACTTGCCCAAGGTCACGTGGCTCGGAACCATTAGGGAACAGATTTGCACCAGGTCTGGCAGATTTCACAGTGTAAGCTCTTAACAAGAGGCCGCATTGCTTTTTACCTTTGGCCTTGTTTCATTCACACAGGGCACACACAATATGTACTGAAGGGCAGGGCATTGCTGTTGGGTCCCAAATGGAACAGTGAGCCATCTTCCTAAAACTCCACACCGATCATGGCAACCCCCTGGTTAAGAAGATTCAGTGGCAGTGAGGTCACAGACCCTCATCAGAGACTCTGGTCTGGCTCCACCCACCGACCCTGAGTCCTCACTCTGCTCCTCCTCCCTCCCTCTCTGCTCTCCCTGAACACTGGCCTCCTTTCCTCAAATGCAATCTGCTCCCTGCCGTCCCAGGGTCTGGCAGAAGCTGTCCTGCTCTCAGGGACCATCTCTTGTCCTCCTTGACCTCCGCTTCCCCTTCATTGCCCAAGGGAGGTGTCACTGCCCGCCACCTGCCACCCTCTCACAGTGTCACCTTTGCTGCATAGCCCTCAGTCTGTCTGTACTTTTCATTGATGATGAGGCTCAGTGATGATGGTCTCTCCCTACTAGACTGTGAGCCCCATGAGGGCAGGGGCTGTGCCTGGTTTTGTTCCCTGCTGCTTCCCCAGGCACAGCACAGTTCCAGCCACATAAGGAGGTGCCCCGCATCCATAAACACTGAATGAATGAATGAATGAACAAAGGAATGAGAGCAACATCTCTGACTGTTAGTTTTCCTGCCTTTCTTGTGCCTCTGAGATCCAGGGAGCAGACCCCTGAGTTACCGCCTGGGGGTTCAGGGCCCTGATCCAATTTCCAAACATCCCTGGACCCCCTCTCTCCTCTCAGCCAAGTCCTCGGAGCTGCACCCCCACACCACCTGCCCTGCACTCACATCCATGTAGTTCTCCAGGGGCTGGGTGGCTGCCAAGGTGGCGGCCTCCTTGGGGAAGTACTTGCTGGCTGGGTTGGGGGTATGCTGCTTGAGGAAGTCCTCCAGCAGGCCATTCTCAATTAGATTCTTCTTCAAGGACTTCTTTTTGACAAGTGGAACCCTGTGGCAGAGCATTTGCAAACAGGATGGTTTGGAGGAGGAAGTGTAATTGGGGAAGGAGTCCACACATGGGGTGCTGTGGAAGGGCCCGAAGGTAAAGGAAGCTGGTCCAAGAGAGAAAGAAGGAAGGAAGTCAAGAGGGCAGATGCTCCTCTTTTTTCTACCCTGTTTCAAAGAGGTTCAGTGGTTGCCCAAAGTCGCCTGGCCCAGTGATGGAGCTGGGAACCAAAGCCGCACTGGACTTGAGGACTGGGGCTGTTAACCACGTCTGCAGTGCAGCCTCCAAAAAGGACAGACAAGGAAGGAGACGCAAGACAGTGGAAGAGAGTGAGGAGTTGTAAGAAGGAAGAAGGAGAGGAAGAAAAAGTTAGGGAGGAGAGGAAGACAGTGTGACAGGCAGTGAAGGGAAGCAGCCCCTTGGAAGCTGTTCTTCGCGCCTTTTGTCCCCCAGACTCACTTGTAGATAAGGCACTCAGAGAGCGCCACCAAGCTGAGCAGCAGCAGCCACTTCATGGTTCTTCCTGGGTCCCAAGTCTCCAGAGAAGGGAAGACGGAGGAAGGCGTACAGCAGAGGCAGGAGCTGCTCCTTATATGCAGCACAAGTTCTCGGGAACCTACTTATCAGCCTCCAAACGTCACCCATTATCCTAACCCCAAACAGAAAGGTTCCTGATAACATTGTCCCTGCTCCTGCGCCATGTTCTGAGAAATCTCCAGCTGAACAGCTTTCCATTGTAACCACATCCCATGGTTAGGATGCACCTGCAGAGAACAAGCCATGGAGTGGTGGCTTATTTCTCAAATAATGAAAAGGGCCTGCATGGAAACTTGACAAGCTGAATATTTTGGCGAAATTGGTCTAACATGCATGAAACATTGAAAAGATGTGAAAGGCGCTCAGTGTACCCCGATTTGTCCTGGTGGGACAGATGCTGGGCGTCTTGGAGAGAGTCTCCCCACTTAGCCATGGGCCACGTTCCTGTACCTTCTAACACAGAGGACATTTGTAGGTCAGTGGTTTGGTACTCAGAAAGCATTTTCCCACAGAAATATCATTTTGTGGGTTGTTGGGTGTGTAACTAGCCTATAGGCCTTATTATGCTCTTGCATAACATTGTGCTCATTACAATGGGCAGAGTCTTAGGACAGTGGTGCATGCAGTACAGAGGAAGAGGAGGGAGCGAAGAAAGCAGAAGAATGCTGCCTTCTTTTCCTGGAGGAAGCACACTTGAAAGAGGCTGGGTTTGTCCTTGGAATCTGTGCCCCTCACTTTCTGCATCCCTTCTCTTCCTGCTGCTCCTCTCCCATGCTCTCAGGTGTCTGGAAGCCTCCACCTTGGAGACTCCAGCTGGGTCTGACTCTCCCAGGGGCTCCATGTTTAAAACCTGACTGAATCAGCTGCAATGGAGCAAAGCAATCTGGGCAAATTCACACAAGTGGGCGAATGACTTAGAAAGGTTGTCTTCTTAAAAGAAGATGCTTACCAAGCCAATGGATTCTCTATTGTATGGAGTTCGTTCATTGAAGAAAGTGGATTGAAAACTGATTGAGAATTGTGGAGGAGGGGGATAGATGGGAGGGAGGTCACCAGGAGGTAGCCAGCCGTATCTGCAGGTCTTGTTCTGAAATCAGAGTCCCTGGGCCGTCCCTGGTTTTTCCAACATCAGGAGACACAGATTTTATAAAAGCTCCAAATTTCCCCCAGCACTCTGGGTGAGCATGGAGGGGTGGGCAGTGTAGCTCAAGTTCAGGACCAGTGGTGGTTAGTATAAAGCACATTTGCATTTCAAACTCACCCGTTAAGAGATCATTGTGCCTGAAATCTGGATCCTTGCCCTGTATTTTCCACCTTCACATCTTTGGGTGCCTGCTTCCTTCCTCTATTTTCCTCCCCCCTTGAGCGTTTCTCCTTCATCTACACTCTCACCTTTGGGTTGATCTCAACTCCTCTAGGGAGGAGCCAATGGTCCTAAAAATGACTGCTTAAGTCCTGGAAGCACTAGATTGAGACCCCTGGCTCCAGGCCACCACTGGGTGGGAGGGAAGGAGGGGCATTTGCTGGGGGGCAGGCATCAGGGTCTTCAAAGGTCATTGGTGTCTTGTGCTGGGCGTGGGTACGTGGGGGCTCATCATTGTCCTGTGTGCTGTATGTATATGTCCTGCATATCTGAAAACATTCATCATAATTTTTCATAGAAAGAAAAAAGGACAGAGCCTTTTGTGTGTAGCTCTCAAGTTGGAAATGAAGGGAAGTGTGGTTGGGGGTACAGGGTGAGTCAGGGACCCTCAGGATTGAGATGTGGGGAATGAACCATGAGGAACATGACACGTGTTTTATTCATCATTTGTCTCTCTCCATGGATTATATGGTGCATGGAAGTGTTTAACACAGTGTTTAATTAATCCCTGGAAGCTTGGCTTCCTTAAGAGCAGCTTGGGAATGTGGCTCAGAGTAGGGTCACGATTCCATAATTAGCTGTTTTTGCCATCTGTCAGCCGTTCTGGTAACTTACACAGGGCAATATCGTTCGTGTGTTTCTCTTCCTTGGCAGTTATAGGAGACAACATAGATTTACTGACCCCTGATTCTGAGCTCATTCCGGTAAGTAATATTATTATCCCCATTTTACGCATGAGGAAACTGAGGCACAGAGACATTGTGCCACTTACCTGAGGTGACACAGGTAAGAAGTGACTGAGCAGGGGCTCGAGTCCAGGTCTCTGTTACTCCCCGTGCCTTCTCCCTGACCCCACTGCCTGGGGTTTACTGGGGGCCGAGGAAGAATCTTATGAAAAGCCCTGGCTCCCAAGTCTGGGTTTGAATCCCAGCCCTGTCTCTGAACAGCTGTAAGACCCGGGACTGGTGATCCAGCCTCTCTGAGACTCAGTTTCCTCATCTGTGAAATGGGGATAATAGTACCACCAATTTCATAGGATTGCTTGAGGATTAAACATAGAGTGTTAACCAGGCACACACACAGAGCGGCTAAAATGAAAACAACTGTCAACACCAAGTGCCGACGAGGATGCTGAGCACGTGGGACTTTCCTACAGTGCAGGTGGGAGGGGAGATGGCACAGCCACTTTGGAAAACAGTTGGGCAGTTTCTTATAAACGTGCACTTACACTCAGCCATCCTGCTCCTGAGTATTTACTGAAAAAAAATGAAAAACAAGTGTCCCCACAGAGACCTGCACACAAATGTTTATAACAGCTTTTTCATAATTGCCCAAAACTGGAAACAACTGGACTGTCCTTCAACTTGTCCCTGGATGAGCAAGCAGTGGTGCAGCCACATGGGGGACGAGCCGTCAGCAGTAGAGACGGAGGAGCTGCCGGGTGAATCTCACGAGCATTGTGCTGAGTGAAGGAGGCCAAACTCAAAAGGGGCCACTTGTAAGATTCTGTTTATGTGGCATCTGGAAAAGGAAAATAGTGAGACCCAAACACAGGTCAGAGGCCACGGGAAGACGCTGATGCCAAGGGGCACAGGGGAACTTTTCTGGGTGATGGAAAGATTCTGTCTCTAGATTGTACACTGAAAAGGCAAAGTTTACTCTGTGACAAGAGACCTGATGCCCCTGACTTCACAGCAGGTGACGGGCTCAGCCAGTGACGGCCACTTGGTGGGGGTGAAGGGAATGGATACCAGGCTCTGCCTGTGGAGGCTCCTTGGAGGGGACACACGGGTTCATTTCAAGTGAAATGCTGTGATGGCATCAAAGGAAATGAAGAAGAAGAGAACACCCACTCATCATCCCTGCTTCCATTTTGGTCCTTTGGATCCAGGAGTAAAATCTGTCCATGGTCTGCTTTTCTCCTCCACGTGGAGTAGTTGGTATGACGAAGTTGGAAGGTGAAGTGAAGCTCCGGGGAGCCGAGTGTTGACTGTGAACATTTCTCAGACGCCCTGGGTGCTGAGACCTCCAGACAGGCTCTTTGATGGCATCCTGAGGGTGCGGGTGGGGTGGCCAGAGTCCATCTAGCAGGTGTAGAGAGTGTCCACGCTCCCCTGTGCATCCTGGAGCTGGTTTGCAGGACTCGGAGCCCAAAGACAGACATCGACTTTGGGGCCAGAAGTTGTCTGTTGCACCCACATGGGAAATTGAACAGACAAGAAATATGTTTGGGAAACAGAAGGAAGACTCCTCAGGCAGTAACTTGCAGGACCCATTCACACATTCATTCACCACGTTTTTATTATGCATCTGCTACCTGCTGGGTAGTAGGCATGCTCTGGTTGCTGGGAGCACAACCATGAGCAAGATGGAAATGGGCCATGCCTTCAAGGAGTTTATGGTCAGTTCAAGAGCGGGCAGAGGGGGAGGGCTCTTTTTATAAATCTCAGATGGGGATCTGGGTCTCACTAATGGGAAGCTCTAGGATTGGTGAAGATAATTGTCTTCCCATATTGGAGATTTTAACACACTGGGGGAGGCTGATATGCTTGGTGGCTCCCATTCCAGGCTTATGGCAGACTCTACAATGACCCCCAATTATCTTTTCCTCTTGATATCCATGCCCCTTGTGATCTCCCCTTGAACATGTGAAGAACCCGTGACTTGCTTCTCACCAATAGGATATTGCAAAGCAGATGGGATGTTATTTTTCTGATTACATTACATGAGATTATTGCTTCTGTCTTAACAGCAGACTCTTTGTATGGACTCTCTTGCTGGCTCTGATGAAGCAAGCAACCCCATAGAAAGGCTCATGTGGCAAGGAACAGAGGGTGGCCTCCAGCCAACAGCCAGCGAGGAATGGAGGACGCTGGTCTGACAATCTGCCAGGACCTAAATCCTGTCAACAACCACGTGAGCTTGGAAGCAGACCCTCCTCCAGTCGAGTCTCAGATGAGACCACATCCCTGGCTGACACCTTGACTGTAGCCTCGTGAGAGGTCCTGAAACAGAGGACCCAGCCAAGGTGGATTCCTGACCCACAAAAACCCTGAGATAATACATGTGAATTGTGTTAAGTGGCTAAATTTCTTTTATTTTGTCACCAGCAGTAGAAAACTAACACAGGGCTAGAAACTTCTAGAAAACCCTACAAAAATCCACCTGGATAGGTCCTGCTCTTCTCCGTTTGGGGTCCATTTCTGTGACCCACAAGGTGGCCTTCTGCTCAGGCCACGTGAGTGATCTGAGAAGGAGGGTGTTGACATCACTGCCCTGCTTCTCTGCAAACCTCCCTCCACACAACAAGGATTGCGTTTCCGTGCCTCTTCATGTTTTCTGAGTGCTTTGAGATGCGTGATCTCTTAAAGACGTATTATTCCTGCATTGTCCCCCTTGACACAGTTCAGAAGAGTCAAGTGATCAGCTCAGGTTCACATAACTACATAGTGACATGGGAGGAACTAGAAGCTGGGTCCCAGAAGGCTTTGGTCTTGAGATGCTCTTGTCCCGGGCCAGGCTCTGTTCTCACACATGCCCACCTGGTTTCTGTCCATTGGTTGGAGTTGAGTTGGACATTTCATGAGGGCCACAGCCTCCATCCAGGGACACTCAGAGAAGCCATTCTATCCTGTCCCCAGAGGACCTCTTGGGAGGCAAAGTCGTGTCCTGACTCCAGGGCCACGTGTTCTCCATGAGGTCTGATCCTCAGCCAGGGCCGACCTGTGGCTTCCAGCAGGGAAGCCACGTAATCTCATCGTGCCAGACTGACCTGGCAGAAAGATTAGACAACAACATTTACTTTGTCATTAGCCCTGCCTGGCGCCAGGATTTTAGGGGCGCTGCATTGCTAATGCAGGGCACCCCCTGCCAAGAAGTGAGGTGTTCAGAAATGTTCCATGAATGTATCGAGTCAAGCACTGGAATAAAATATAAAGAACTCGTTCATGGCAAGACCAAGACGGAACAATTCAACACGATAAGTGTTATCTTATAACGCTTGGGACAGCTGGTCCCCTAGGAACGTTCAATCATGGTTTCACCCCAGGCACCATCTTCCAGCAACACAGAGAACACTTTTCCACTCCAGTTCCAGACCTGCAGAGTTTTCCCAGAGATGGGCACAGGTTTTTAAAGTTAAATTTATGGTAACATCCTTTGGCCCAAGTAGACAAATAACGCATGGTCATTGTAGATTATTTATAGGTGAATAAAAATTTTTAAACGTCTAAACCCACTACCCAGAATGACCTACTGTTAATGTTGTCGATGAATATATCTATTGACTTACAAAAATGGGGCCATACCGTGCAGTACACCTTTTTTTGCAACTCACTTTTAGAAGAAAAATTCAGTGTTCGTGTATTTTCCAAGTGATGTAAGTCAACATCACCATTTTTAAAGTTTGCTTGAAATATTATACACACACAGAAAGATGCATGTCATAGGGACTAGCCTCATGAATTTTCACAAACTGAACATATCCATGCAACCACTACCCAGATCCAAAAATAGAGGGTTATAAGTCCCCCCAAAACTCCTCAGGCTCCCTTCCAGTCATGAACCATGCCCCCAAAATGAGCGCAATCCCTGCCCGAACTTCAAACAGCAAAGATTAATTGGTCCCATATTTGTGCTTTAGATAAATGGCACCATATAACAAGCCTGCTCCCGTGTTGACCATCTTTTCTCAAAACTGTGATTGTGGGATTCACCTGGTATTGTGTGTTATTTTCATTGCTGTATACTATTCTGTTGCATAAATATACATTTTATGTATCTCTTCTCACGGCCGATGAGCATTGGCATAGCTTCCAGCGTGGGATTCAGAGCAACAACGCTGCTCTGAACATTCTAGTTCGTCCCTTCTGGTGAACATGTGTATGCATTTCTGTTGGGTATAGACCCTGAGTGGAATTGTGGATCATGGGGTAGGCGTATGTTCAGCTTTAGTAGAGGCTGATCAACATTTATCCAAAGTCACTGCATTATTTTGTGCTCCCACCAGGAGTGGATGAGAGTTCCAGTGGCTCCACATCTTCGTCAACAATTGGTATGTCAGTCATTTTAATCTTAGCCATTCTAGGGGGTGGGAGGAGGTACCCTCTGGTAGTTTTAATTTGCATCTCTTTATGAATAATAACGTTGAGCACCTTTTCACGTGCTTATTGGCCATTTGTGTACCTTCTCTTAGGAAGTGCCCGCTCAAGTCTTTAGCTCATTAAGAAAAACTACGTTGTCTTTTATTACAATATGTAGGAGTTTTACATCAGCGATTTTTTTTTAGGAGCAAAATATCTTTGCACGAAACTTTACATGCAGGTGATGCCATCATAGAAAAATGTGAACAGCTGAGTTGCTCAGGTGGCAGAGGGGATGAAGACCCACCAGCCCCACAGGACATTTCTATGGAACCCCTGGGAATCAAAGGAACACAGTTTGAAAAATGCTCGACATAGATGTTCTTCAAACGCTCACCCCCTGTGTCTTTATCTCCTTTGCAATTTTGGAATTTTGGGGAGCAGAGATGAGAGACTTCCTAGAATCTCCCCCAGAAAATCTCTCCCCTGTGCTGTTCCTGCCCAATTGATAATAGCAATTGCAGGGCTGGCCTGGTGGCATAGTGGTTAAGTTTGCACACTCGGCTTCGGCAGCCTGGGGTTTGCAGGTTAGGATCCCAGGCATGGACCTATATACTGCTCATCAAGCCATGCTGTGGTGGCATCCCACATACAAAACAGAGGAAGATTGTCACCAATGTTAACTCAGTGACAATCTTCCTCAAGCTAGAAGAGGAAGATTGGCAATGGATGTTAGCTCAGGGCCAATCTTCCTGACCAAAAAAAGGAAAAAACGTGATTGCCTGCAGGTGTTGAGCACTTACATGTGTCATGCCAGGTACCCACATGGTCTTTCCTCCTGAGATAGATACAGGACTCTATGGCACCATTTTACAGATTGATAACTGGCAAACTGAGGCTCAGAGAGGTTCAGCAGCTTGCCTAGAATGCAGAGCAGAGAGAGCCAAAGATGGCATCCTTGACTCCCCCTCTGCTCAGAGGGTCATGATGCTGACTGAGCTTGCCCTACTGGGCCTAAGAGATTCTTGGAAGAAAAGGAGGTGAAAGTTCTCTTGAAAGGAGACATGTGAGAGTGCTCGGGGGGCTGGCACGTCCCATCTCTTGGCCTGGGTGGGGATACTTGTTCGCTTTACAATAATGTGCTAAATTGTATACTTATAGTTTAAGCATATTTTTGCATGTTATGCTTCATAACCGAAAAAATGAAAGGGCAGGTCATCCCTTTGTCCTGGCTCTGGCTCCTCCTTGGAGAGTGAATTTCTAATCGGGTCTGGCTTCCAGACCTCCGAGGGCTGGCAAGTGGCGGGTGGAAGAAAGAGTGCCTGTCCTATTACAGTCCTAACAAAGCTTCTTCCACCCTGGCAGATCACCAGGGCCAGCCGCCACCCTGGGCAGAAACCCCGTCCGTGTGAGCCCTGGGACAAGGAGGCAGATGGGGGCCGAGGTCAGGAAGGCATCGATGCCCGAGCATGAGAATGGCTCACATGCATAAAGCCAATTGTGTACGTGAACTGTCTCATTTCAACAACCCTGTGAGGTAGGCGTTCCTCTCATTCACGATTTGCTGATGGGCTGCAGAGAGGTCCCGTAACTGGTTCAAGCTTCTGCAGCTGGCAGGGGGCAGAGCTGGGGTTCGAACCCAGGCTGTCTGGATCCTGAGCCGACAGTTGCAAGCATTTATTGCCTCTTAGGATGTGGTGAAAACTGAGGGCCCCCTTCCCAGGAAGACACACACACAGGCACACACCCAGTCTCAGAGCTCCCAAAGCCCACCCTTGGGGCCCAGCCAGGGGAAGAAGTTCTGCTCGAGCAAATAGTGCTGTGACTTACAGGTAGTGAGCTCTTCTCCATGGGAGGTATGTAAGCAGAAGCTGGGATGCTCTCTGGTAGCTGGTGCAGAACAGACATGCCAGGCAAGTTATATAAGTGAATGAATGAATGAATGAACGAATGAGTTGCCCTGGGGATGGCAGGAGCCCATTTACTTTCCTAACCCTAACCCAACCTCCCACGACCCCACTGTTCAGCCCTCAGTAAGGACTCTGACACTTGCTTTGGGAAAGATGCAAGAGAAGGGCTTGGGGGAGGTGGTGATTCAGAACTGGGCAGAGCAGGGATTAACTGGAAACAGACAAGGAAACGTTCGAAACCTGGGAGTGGGCTGGTCGAGGCCGGAAATGTTAACCAGGGTTTGGAAAATTCCCAGGAACTGGAGCAGAACCAAGGAATTGTCCTGAAGTCCCACAGCAGGGACAAAGGGATTCTCAGAAGGCCCCTCTGCCCCTCACAGCACCTTGCTCCTCCTCATGGCAGCTCCCCTGAGCTGGACCCGCCTGGGGCCGGATCACAAACTTATTGGAGCTGGTGACCTGGGGTGAAGCCCTTGTGGGGACAGAGAGCAAGGTCCTGCCGATAATGGGTCCCGTCCCACGGGGCCCCAGCTCCTTTGTGCTCCGTATCTGTAACACCACATTACATCCTGCCACGCACAGCTCTGGACCTGATCCTCTATGCCTTTCTGATCCCATCTGATTTGATCTAAGTCCTGTTGCTTAGGTGGTGACCCGGGTCTGGGCTTCTGACCTGTGACTTTATCACGTTTGGTTACAGGGGAGGGAGGGAGGTGCGGCCAGAAGACATTTAAAACCCTTGTCCTGGAGCCTCCTGCTGCAGAGGGACAAAGCCGTGGTGGCAGCAGCTGGGGCACTGAATGCTCCCTGCCCAGAAAACCAGCACCAGCAGCAGCTTTGGGGTCTGCGTGCCTGGGGTGGGCATTGAGGCCGCAAATCCGAGCAGAAGCCTTTGTCATCTTCTTATGACCGACTTCCTGCCTTACTTCACCTCGACTGGGTTCCTGAGTACCCAGACCCCTCATGGGGCCTTTGCCTCATTCATCTGCTCATTCATTCATTCATTCCACATGCCGGGCAGTAGGCTCGATGGAGATGCATCAGCCGTGAATTTTTCCCTGAGTGGGTCCACATCTGAGCTGGAGGAATAAGACTCATACTTAAATCACTGTGATATAAGGCAGAAAATGAGAGTTAACCAGAGCAGGAGACTGGGGAGAGACAAGTGTTATGGGTCATTTAGAAAAAGGAGCTCACCTCCAGGGGAAATCTGGGAGGCTGTCCTGGAGGAGGAGGCATTGAGCCGTCCTGATGGTATTTCGACTGGAAGTTGAAATCAGCCCAGGAGCGTGTTCCCACTTCCTAGAGGGAGTCACCTTGTTGCAAGGACCTGAACCCGGCCCAGGGTGGGTGTTGAGCGAAGGGTCGAGCATTGAGCAACCCTGCTGACCCTCTGGAATGAGCGTTTGGTCGCTGGGGTAGGTAGGGGCCTCTGAGCCTGGCTGGAGGCTCCAAAACCACGCTTCTGGTGGAGGGCAACACCAGAGGCAGGTTCTCTTCTCAGCAGGAGGCATGCCTGTGTCACGGGGGATGGACCCGGGCTGCCCCTCTGCCCCAGTCCCGGCCTGCGGCTAGATCAGGGAAGGCTGCAGGCAGGCCTTTGCCAGTGATGGCAGATGTAGGGAGGGGGGTGTCACGCTTCCCAAATTCGGTGCTGGGAGCTGTGACTCGGGCTGAAACAGCTTGCCTGCCTGTCCTCTGGCCACCCCGGGCCATTTGAATTCTCCAATGGGCCATGCCCTCCCTTGCCTCTGGGCCTGGGCACACCCTGGTCCCTTGGAACGCACTGCTTTCTCATCGCCTGGTGTCTCGGTCAGAGTCCTTGCAGGAAACAGGCGGCCACCCAGAGGTCTGATTGAAGAGATTAGCAGAGGGGCTGTGTACAGACAGGTGGGCAGGGTAAAGGACCCCGAAAGGAACACTGAGGCACAGGAGCCAGCTGCAGTGGGAAGTGGAAGGGGGCCGGGGAGGAGGCAGTACCACCAGAGCCTGGCCTGAGCCAAGGATGAAGGCTGAGGGATGCGGTGGTGGGGAGCAGGCAGGGCAGGGAGTGAGGGCGCGCATCCTCCCCGCCTTCTGATCTCTGCTTGGGCCTCGAAGGCCCACCCCAGCTTGCAGGCAGAGGCCTGTGGTCAGCCCCCTGGGCTCCACGCAGGCGGATCCCCCAGAAGGAATCTGGAAGGCTGAGGAAGAAGGGAGCCCCCGGTAGCTCCTGTCTACATTCAGGACTCAGCACCACCCCTTCCTCTGCCGTCCTGAGGCTGTCTTGTCCCCAGCGCCAAGCAGTGGACTGTGAGCCCGGGACAGGGACAGAGTCTTACTCATACCTTCACTCCAGCACCTACCCTGGCCCGGAGCACAGAGAACTCAGTGAGTAAAAATGGTGAGAAGAGGTGCCAGCCCTGTGGAGAAGCGGTTAAGTTCACACGCTCTGCTTCGGCAGCCTGGGGTTCGCAGGTTTGGATCCCAGGTTGGGTGTGATCCTAGCACCTCTCGTCAAGCCACACTGTGGTGGCATCCCACACAAAATGGAGGAAGATTGGCACAGATGTTAGCTCAGTGACAATCTTCCTCAAGTAAAAAAAAAAAAATAAAAGAGGAAGGTTGGCAACAGATGTTAGCTCAGGGCCAATCTTCATCACCAAAAAAATTTTTTAAAAAACGGTGAGAAGAGCTGATAAATGGGAGTCAGAGTCAGGCCTGGGTTCAACCCTTGACTCCCAATAGTGACCGTGAGTGACCTTTCTGTAAGCCTCAATATCCTCATTTTAAAAACCTGGCAACAATACTAACCTGTTGGGTCATTTACAGAATAAAATAGGTCCATTGTAGGCAACAGAAAAATGTAAGATCCTTCTCTCCTCACTTCTTTTATGGGGAGGAAAGAAACGGGACCTTGTTTATTGTCAAAGGCCTATGACAACTTCACGAGAAATGAAATCACTCATAGATTCCCCTTCCTAGTGTAAGCATTTTCCTTTTTGAAGAATCATTCCAATCTTTTTGTTGGCATGAGACCCTTTAAAAATTTTCTAACATTTTACTTTGAAATTGTTTCAAATCTACAGAAAAATGGCAATAGTGCACAAGCTCCCATATATACTTCACCCAGATTCACCCGTTATTGACATTTTGCCATATTCACTCTCACTACACACACACACACACATACACACACACACACATTATTTCAGTTGAATGACTTGAGTCAACTGAAGGCGTCATGACCCTTTACTGCTAAATCTTTCATGTGTGTCTCCAAAGAACGAAGACATTGGTTTCCACAACCACAGTACAAAGATCACACTCAGGAAATTTCACACTGATCAATACTATTATCTAATCCACAGCGCATACTCAAATTTCACCAGTTGTCCTAAGATGGTCCGTGTTAGCGGTTTTTTTTTTTTTTCTGGCCCAGGATTCGCTCCAGGATCGCGCGTTAATTTTGGCCGCCTGGTCTCTTCCCGCCCCTTCAGTCTGGAACAGCGGCCGTTGTCGTTCCTGACATTGACGTTGTGAAGCACGCAGACCAGCTTTGCCCAATGTCCCTCGATCGGGGTTCGTTTGATGTTTTCTTATGGTCAGATTCAGGTTACGTGTTTGTCAGCAGGAATATCCCAGAAGTGATGCTGTGTCCTTCTTGGTGCATCGTATCAGGAGGCACGTGCTGTTGGTTTGTCCCATTAGTGGCCATGTGGACTCTGATCACTTGGTTAAGGTGCTGTCTGCTGCCAGATTCTCCACTGTGGTGATTGTGTTGTGATTCTTAAGATATTCTGCAGGGAGATATTTTAAGACTATAAATGACCTGTTCCCCATCAAATGTTCACCCAAACTTTAAGCATCCATGGAAGATTTGTGCCTGAATCAATTACCAAAATGATGGCTTTAGAGAGCTAATTTTCTAACTCTATCATTTCTTTTACTTTTTTTTTTTTTTGCTGAGGAAGATTAGCCCTGAGCTAACATCTTTACCAATCTTCCTCCACTTTATATATGGGTCGCCACCACAGCATGGCTGATGAGTGGTGTAGGTCCGCACCCAGGATCCAAACCTGTGAACCCAGGCTGCTGAAGCAGAGCACACCAAACTTAACCACTATGCCACAGGACTGGCCCCTCTTTTACATTCTTTAATTAGTGATCTATGATGAAAAGGAGCTTTCCTTTCATCCTATGTATTTATTTATTCATTTGTCTTTACTGATCAGCATGGACTTATAGATTCTTGTTTTAGTTGATGAGTTATAATCCATTATTATGATTATTTATTTTCATGCTTAAATTATCCTGGATTTGGTCCATGGGAGTCCTTTAAGGTGACCCCTGTATTCTTTTGACACATCCGAGCATTCTTTGTATTTATCGGTGCAACGGGCTGAATTGTGTTCCTCCAAAATTCATATTTTGCAGTCCTAACCCCCAGTACCTCAGAAGGTGACTAGATTTTGAGATAGGGCCTTAAAGATATGACTAAATAAATGAATTATATAGTACGTGAATGTCATGCTGGAGGGGAGTGAAAGCAAAGAAGGGGACAGGGAGTGTCGGTGAGGGCCGACATTTGGATAGAGAGGCAACTGACGGCTGGCTCCACCGAAGAAACGTCACTTGAGTACAGACCTGAGGGAGCCGAGCAAGGGGGCGCGTGTGCTTGGGACCCGCCATTCCGGCTGAGCTTTTCTTTGCAGGACATAGTCCACGCTCATCAATTTAAGAGCCAGGAGCAGACACCTCCCTGGTGACAACTTCCTTGCTGTTGGAAGCCAGGGTGCTTTCCAACTTTCACTGGTATAGATAGATTTCCAGGGGAAATATTTACAGCTAATAAATAATTTATAGAGAAATATATATATATATTTTTGGAGTCTATTTGTCAAAGTGGGATTAGCTGGTCTAAATGTAGGAGAGTCGATGTGACCGTGTTTCATGCCGCTAAATAGCCATTTATTTATTTATTTTTTTAACGTTTAAATCGATGGAACCAAAGAGCAGGTCCACCACGTGCGAGACCTTGAGGACTGCGTGTGTAATACCCACCTTGGCCACTAGGTGTCAGCGCTTCACCATCAGTCCCTGGTCGGCTTTTTCTATGGGAATCGATTTCCTCCAGCAGGCAACCCCAGCCAAGATACCGTCCTTTCTCTGTTGGAAGCCCCTGTCCTTCATAGAATAATACTTAGCTTCCCCCCCCCGTCATAAAAGCCACCACTGAAAAAACTAAGAAAAGCATAAGACGAGAGGAAAAACTGTGCATCGTGCTGCCTCCTGGATATAACCACTGTTCCACACTTTTGATCTTTTTCTGGTGTATGTGTGAAACACTCAAAGCTCACGCTACCATGTGACAGGCTCCTTCCTAGAGGTTTTCTACAGATTAATTCATCTCATCCTCACTATAGACCTAGAAGGTAGGGACTATTTTTTCCCGTTATTATTTTAGTTGTATGTTTGTACAGCCTGATGGAGATATATTTCACGTAGCTTAAATTCTACCATTTAAGGTGTAGAGTTTAGCACTTTTCAGTAAATTCATGAATTTGCACAGCCATCATGCTTTAATTTTATTTTTTTTTAATTTTTTTGAGGAAGATTATCCCTGAGCTAACATCTGCTGCCAATCCTCTTCTTGTTTTTTGCTGAGGAAGACTGACCCTCAGCTAACATCAGTGCCCACTTCCTCTACTTTATATGTGGGACGCCTACCACAGTATGGCTTGCCAAGCAGTGCCGTGTCTGCACCTGGGATCCGAACCAGTGAACCTGGGCCGCCGAAACAGAATGTGTGCACTTAACCGCTGTGCCACTGGGCTGGCCCATGATTTAATTTTAGAATGTTTTCAATACCCCTGAAGAAATCTCATACCCATCAGCCATCAAACCTGATTCCCATTCCTGACCTTCTCCCCAACTAGAAGGGAATATTCTTTTTTAAATATTACTAATTATTTGGGGCTGGCCCAGTGGTGCAGTGGTTAAGTTCGCAGTTCTGCTTTGGCAGCTGGGGGTTCACCGGTTTGTATCCCGGGTGCGGACATGGCACCACGTGGCAAGCCATGCTGTGGTAGGCGTCCCACATATAAAGCAGAGGAAGATGGGCACGGATGTTAGCTCAGGGCCAGTCTTCCTCAGCAAAAAGAGGAGGATTGGCAGCAGATGTCAGCTCAGGGCTAATCTTCCTCAAAAATAAAATTAAAATATTATTAATTCGTTTTTTATTGTAGTAAGAACATTTAACGTGAGATCTACTCTCTCAACAAAATTTTAAATGCACAATGCGGTATCTTTAAGTATAGGCACTAAACTGTACAGCAGACCTCTGGGACATATTCATCCTTCACAACGGAAATTTCATGGCTGTTGAAGAGAAAAACTCCCCATTCCCCTCCTCCCGGCTCCGGCCACCACCATTCCACTCTGTGCTCGTAGAAGTTCGACAATGTAGTGACCTCATGTAGGTGAACTCATACAGTATTCACTCTTCTGTGACTGACAGTTCACTTAACACAATGTCCTCAAGTTTCCTCCAAGCTGTCACAAATGGCAGGGTTTCCTTCTTTTTTAGGGCTCAGTGACATTTCCTTGTATGGATAGACCACGTTTTCCTTAGCCATTCATCCAGTGATGGCATTTAGATGGCTTCTACCTTTTGGCTATTGTGAGTGATGCTGTAATGAACAGGATCTCACGATGTCTCTTCGAGATCCTGATTTTAATTCTTCGGATAAGTATTCAGAAGCGGGATTGCTGAATCCTATGGTCACTCTATTTTTAATTTTTTGAGGAATCTCCATGCTGTTTTCCACAGTGGCTGCACCAGTTAACGTTCCCAGCGACGGTGTAGCGGGCTGCACGTCCTCGCCAACGCTTTTTGTGTTTTGGGGAATGGCCATGCTAACAGGTGTGAGGTGATATCTCATTGTGGGGTTTTTTTGAGGGAGATTAGCCCTGAGCTAACTGCTGCCAATCCTCCTCTTTATGCTGAGGAAGACTGGCCCTGAGCTAACGTCCGTGCCCATCTTCCTCTACTTTATATGTGGGATGCCTGCCACAGCATGGCTTGCCAAGCGGTGCCATGTCCGAACCCAGATCCGAACCAACCAACCCCAGGCCGCCGACAAGCGGAACGTGTGCTCTCAACCGCTGTGCCACCAGGCCGACCCCTCATTGTGGTTTGGATTTGCATTTCCCTGATGACTAGTGAGGGAAGAACCATTCTTATCGCACATTACAGAATAGGAAACCGAGGTCCAGAGATGAATTTACCTAAGGTCACATGTCTGGTACATGTCAGAGCTGGGATCTGAACCCCGGCAGAAAAGCCACAGGACGCGCATGCCAGGTCAGTAGGCTGCGCTGTCTTCCGTATGCTGAGCAAACCTGGGATCAAGCTGCTCTGTGTTCTGTTCTTTCCTGTTAGCATTATATTGGAATCATTTCTCGTGACATTAAACATTCTTTTAGAACCTTATTTTAAGGTGGTTGCGTGATGGTCTATGCTGTGGACACTATGTTTAATGCACATCCGAATGTTCCAGACTTTCCCTTCTGTAAGAGACACTGAGGGTTACATCCTTGCCCATTCCTGTTTTCAGGCACTTCTGATCATCGCTTTAGCATAAATCTTAGAAGCAAAAATGCTTGGACAAAAACCATACATATTTTAAGGACGAATCATCTCCAAAAAGATTGTACCAGTTGACACGTTTACAAGAAGTGTTCAAGAGCTAGCTTTTTCCTTTTTCTTCACATTCTGTCTCACCAAAGGCTATAAATCTCTTTGGTCTGAGGTTGGTAAAGCATAAAAGTGGAGGATAGGGGGAGATTTTTGCTTTGAAGATCAGAATTTATCCTCATGTAGGTGGCACAACCACAAATATGGAACCTCAATAACGTTGACTCATTAACGTTAGCTCGTTAATAGCCACCAGCTCCAGCCCTGGCCTTATGCTCATTTAGGGGAACAAAACCTGACCTTTAGCGGTCAATACAATGGCGGTAAGCCAGGCTGACACCATGTGTGTCTCCTGCCATAGACACAGCGGTGTGCTCTAGTGGGAACACTGATTGATCCAGTCATTTATTCGACAGTATTTACTGAAGGCCCACTGTGTGCTGGCACCGGGTGCTGGAGCCAGAAGATGGGGGGAGATGTCCTTCATCTGTCAATGAGGGCAATGTTATCTGCCTTGCACGCGGTCATGGAGAGACGGTGAGATAGCATCTGTCACCCACTGGAGCTATGGTTCTTACTCTTTTTTTTTTTTTTTTTTTGAGGAAGATTAGCCCTGAGCCAACATCTGCTGCCAATCCTCCTCTTTTTTTTTGCTGAGGAAGACTGGCCCTGAGCTAACATCCGTGCCCGTCTTCCTCTACTTAACATGTGGGACGCCTACCACAGCATGGCATGCCAAGCAGTGCCACGTCTGCACCTGGGATCTGAACCCACGAACCCTGGGCCGCTGAAGCAGAACGTGTGCACTTAACCGCTGCACCACCAGGCCAGCCCCATGCTTCTTACTCTTATTGGTGGTTTCTGACCAAGAGAGAGCTTGCTTAGGGTTCCATGAAGACATACTTGGAAAATGAGTTTTGCAAACATTTCACTTGAGTCTCCATTAAGCCCACTTCATGATATTTACTGTTTATTTAAAAGCAACACTGATTGTGGTCCCACCTTTTCCCTGCCCTTTATCAGCTCTGCATCTGCTCTTCTTTTGCCTCCCCTTATGCGACTATAATCCTATGTCATCCCAAAGGGACTGGGTGCATGTAACCATGGACGCACAGTGCATTTGCACACAGATGGTAACTGCAGGGTTGGGGGGGGGGGGTGTTTCACAGTGGGGTGGCGAGATTGAGGTCGATTTCACCCCTCCAGAAGCCTTTCCTTGTTCCCTGAAGAGAAAGCCCATTCTCTTCTGGCCTCCCACCCACACCTCTGTTGCTTCCTGTATTGGGCGCTCCCCATTGGATCCTATAATTTGTCTCTTTTTGTTTCTCCTTGACTCAGCAGTGGATTCTGAATCCAGCTCTCTATCCAAGGGGTCCACCACAGTGCCCAGCACACAGCAGGTGCTCAGTAAATAGGGACCGAATGAAAGGATGACGAAGGAAGGAGGACATCACATGGCTGACATTTGTCTCACCCGAGTGAAGGGCAGTACTGTGCATTGAGACGGGCACCGTTTCCCACCTTATTTATTCTTTCCTGTTCCTTCTTCCATCTGGGCCTCCCTCCCTCTGCCTTCTGACCCCTGCTGCCCCCATCCCGGGCGGGCCTCTGCCCAGGTGGGAAGAAGTGACGCCCACATCCCAAACCATGGCAGCTCCAACCGAATGGGTTTACAGCTGTGCCCCTGGAGGAGGCGCAGGATGGCACGCCCAGGAGGGGTCCCCCTTTATAGGAGAGTCTGCCTCCCCAAGACAGTCTTGGAGGCCAAGGGAAGGGCCTCACTGGGCATCTGAGGGGTGGGGATGGCTCAGGCATCTGCATGGGCCATCAGTTGGGCAGCAGGATTGGAAAGGACATTGCAAGTGTGGGTGGCAGAAAGGTAGTGACTGGGATCTTTGCCTGCCTTGTTTTGGGGGGACCAGAGTGGAACATCCCAATTTTAAGGGCCTCACCCAGAGCCCCCTTGGAGCAGAAGGCCACTGCCAAAGGTCCTTCGAGATGGAAAGAATCGAGTCTATTTTCTTTATCCTTTTTTACTATTCCTCTGAATGAGGAGGTTGTGGATGTTGGTGGGGTAGTCACAAACTCTCCCATCTGCCTAGAACATCCCTCTCGGGTGTCCTTTTAGGGACTGCTCCTCCCCAGTTCCAGCCACATCTTCTGGAGAAAACTGTCAGTCATGCTGACATCACAGAGAAGGCCACCTGACCAAGGAGAGCCAATCAGAGTACCCTATACCCTGGTCACGATGATTGGTCCAGGCCTGGACACATGACCTGGGGTGGACCAATCAGGGTCCTCCCTGGTACCCTGAGATTTTCTGAGCCTCTTTCCTTTCCCTTTAGGTGCCTTAAGAATGTAAAGCCCTGGGGCAGGAAGCAGGAAAGTCCATCTCCATGTGTGGAAGCCTGAGAGAAAACAGCTGTCAGGCAGAGAGAATCAGAGATGAGAGGTGGGAAAGAGGGAGGGAGAGAAAGACAGCTGATGGGTTTTGATTTCTTGGGTCCGGTCATGGAGGTCTTTGGACCTGCTCTGGCTCCTGCATCCTGGATCCCCAGCATCCTTTCGATAAGTCTCCCTTTTGGTTTAAGCCAGTTGAAGTTGGGTTCCTCTCACGTGTGGTCCAGACTCCATTCTAGAGTCCTGCCTGATTCTGAGGCACCTCCCAGACGCAAAGAGAGGCATGCACTCGTATTAGCACCATTGGAAATAAGATCTTTATTCTCTACCAAGAATAGGGCTCTGCAGGCCACCAAAGACATTTGGGGCCAGCACCTCCGGGTGGGAATGCCCCAAATGTGTGTGGGGGGTGTGTGTTTGGGGCGGCCTGGTTACTTCCTGGGGTGGCCTCTGCATTTATACCGCAGTAGCCAGTCCAATCCTATCGTTTTCCCGATCGAAAACGGTGAAATACAGCCTCAGGAAGACGTCGCCCAGGATCCACTCCTCCGAGTTGTTCGAGATGTCCTCGTTGCCTTCAAAGCTGCTGAAGCAGATGCCCAAAGCAGCATCCTGGAGGAGATGGAAACACACATAGTCGGCCTGAGCCCTCATCCGCCAACCCCTTCACTGTCCAGGGCCGCCAGCTTCTCAGCTTTATTTACCTTGATTTCATCTGAGCCAAGTGGCTCTTTCCACAGCTGCAGAATGGGGTGCCCACCTAGGCACCAGAACCACCCGCAATTCCCCTCACACTGTGCTGCGGTTGGGTTGTTCCCTCTGCGGAAAATGCCTTTCTTTCACCCTTCCCCTCACTCTTTCTTTAAGACTGAGCTCAGCCCTGCCCGGCCGCCTCCTGGACCCACGCTCACCCTCCTCGGCCACTCCAGGCTCACTGGGGTGGTTTTCCTGCTGCTCCCCGTGTCTGCAGCCCTCATTACGCCGGATCTGCCCCAGGCACCCCTTTGGGGTTCCCTGCGGTTCCATTTACATGGACCCCCGTGCAGATTTTCCTCCACCAGGGCAGACCTCCTTGAGGCTGGGGGCTTAGAATTATTTAAATTCCCTCTCTTCCTCAAAGGCTTCTTCAAACCCATTCCGCTTCCTCTGAATTCCCATGGGGAGCTGACATTTATACCAGGTGCTCTGTGGTCCCTGAGCATCCTTTATTCATGTCGGCATCTAACCATCCCACGAAGGCGGGGGGGGTGGGGGGGGGTGGGGGGGGGCGCTGGTGCCCCATTTCACAAAGGGGCAACTGGGGCTTAGCAAGAGGAAGTTGCCCCCCAGGACTAGGGTAACCACATAATTTATCATCCAAACCAGGACACTTTTGAGATGGGAAAAGAGCACTGTTAATTATGGTGTAATAACACACTGGGACTGTCCCCAGCCAACCCATCCTGTCACTGTTCCTTTGGCCTATTTCAGAGATTGCTCTAGCTGACTTTCCATGTTCATCCCAGCACCCTCGTTTAACTGAAGCTCCTTGAGAGCAGAGGCCCGCGGTGTTCCCCTCTCCTTGTGTCTAGCACCACGCCGGCACAGGGTGGTGGCTCCATATTTATTTGAGGATGCTTGTCCCACACTGCCTTTTGCTATCCAGAAGTTCGTTTTGTGGGAGGCCCCCGCCCAGCCAGGAGGGGTCGACAGCATCTGCAATGGCGCAGCTTGGCCCCCTGGAGGCCTCTTCCTCCCAGCTGCAGCCCGGCAGTTACCGAAAGTCTCAGATTTGAGGAGCAGCCCCCCCGGGTTGGCCCCTCACCTTCTGGATGTAGGCATTGGCCGGCACTGGGTAGCCGATGCCATCGATGGTGAAGAGGATGTCGGGCAGGGTGTTGACGGCGTCACAGTCGATGAAGTACTGTCAGAGAAGGAGGGAGAGAGAAGGTCGGCCCAGCGAGTCTACCCGAGTGTGGAAGGCCCCAGAGTGACCCTATGGAATGACCCTTCACCTCGCCACTGGTGGAGCGCCTGGCCTGGATGATCTCCTGGATGTTGAGGACAGCATCTTGTGGGCCAAGCAGCAGTGAGGTCCCGGTATCCACAATGGCCTGGCAGCCACCATCACAAGCAATAACCTTCCCATTTATGGAGATGCTGAGAGACAGGGGAACAAAGCAGGCACAAGGGTCACTTCCCTGCCACTGCCCCCTCCCTGACTGTCTCCAGAACAGCCCCCTCTGTTTCCCTTTTCTTTGGTCACACTGACTTTCTCTGACTTCCTCCCAGTTCTTGAATGCACCAAGCTCTTTCATGCCTCAGGGCCTTTGCACATGCTGGTGGCCCTTCCTAGAACTGCTCCCACCCCTTTTGTCTGGGTAATTTCTCTTCATCCTTCAGGTTCCAGCTTCATTGTCACCTTTTCAGGGACGTCTTCCCCCGAGACTAGATTAGGCTCCCCTCTTGGAGGCTCTTGGTATATCCTTCCCCATTTCTAGAATGTATCTAAGTGGTAATTCATTATTTGTGTGACTTGTTGTTTCATGTACATCTGCCCTATGAGATGGTGAGGTCTGTAACAACAACTTGTGTGCTCAGTGCCTCCCTTAAGTGCCCAGCACGCAGCGGATGCCCAACATATGTTTGTTGAATGAATGAATTAACAAATGAATGAATGAGGGACAACAGGAGACATGTATGGTGTCTGACCAATGATGGGGCCACATGTTGAACATGGAGGCTCTCCTGGGCAGCAGGTGCTCAGAGTGGCAGGAAGGGAGCTTCAGGCTGCTCCGGAAGAGGCTGCCTCCCCTGCAGACTCCAGCTCAGATGCTGAGGCCCCTGGCCAGGCAATAGCTGAGCTAGCCCAGCGGCCAGGACGCAGGCCTCCAAAGGACATTTTAAGCTTTTGTCTGATGGCATCACACAGAATCCCATCAATTATTGCCCCTTGTTCTCAGGCCACTCTGGGATTCCCAGCTTCCTGATTCTGTCACAGCCGCTGCCCACCGTGTGGCTGGGATGGGGGCGGGGCGGGGGCTGGCATCCCTTTGTATGATTTGCTTCCAGGTCTCCAGGATGAAGCCAACCTCTCCCCATGGCTGGGGAGCTTCTCCCTAGAGTGACCAGCTTACCTGGCTTGCCCAGGACTTCGCCTGTTTTCAAATTGGTGGGCCTGTATACTGGGAACCCCTGGCCCCAGGTGACCTGGGCTGGTCAACCCCTTATCATGACCCCATTCAGATCGGTGGAATTCTCCCTGATCCCCTTCTCACCGCAGCCGCCCCACGTGCATGAGACTCGTCCTGGAGACAGCTCAGGTCCCCAGGCCTGTGGGGCCCCCTTCTCAGGCCTGATCACTCTTCTCTGGTCAGGACGCTGGTCAGGAGGCCTGGGGTGATTACGAACCCAGGGGCTGTACCTATGAGTGTGTGCGCTTGGGTCTGTGTGCGTGTCTGTGCGTGCATGCTTGCAGGGGGGCTGGGGGCATCTCTTGGGACGGTCCCCAGAGGGAGGGGCTTACCTGTCCATCGATATTTGCCAGTAGAGGGGTTTGGACACGGGCACCCAGTGCAGCTCTCCGGTGTAGTAGGAAGGGTCCACGCCACCAAACATCACCACACTGCCCTTCTTTCCCTTTCTGAGGGGGAGGGGGAGGAAGGCATCATGGTGAGGGTAGAATAGCGGGGGGCTTTTCGCAAGCTCAGCCGCGTGCCAGGCCCTATCTTAAGGGCCGTGCATACTCTCTCCTGCATACATCACACAGCCCCGTGGAGTAGGCACTGCTATCATCTCCACTTTACAGATGGGGAAACTGAGGCACGGGGGGGTTGAGTACCTGCCCAGGGTGGGTCACATGGCTAAGGAAGGGTGAAGCAGAGGTTCCAACTTGGACATTCTGGCTGGCCTCCCACTACCTGCTGTCCTGAAGAGGGCCGGGTGCCCCCAGCAATCAGAGCTCTCGGGGATGCAGTTGGAGGATGCTGTGACGGTGGGCTCTGGCCGCCACCTCGTCTGGCCTGTCATTTTTCAGAACAGCTGAGGCCGCAGGGGTGCTAAGGGCCATGTGTTCAGGCTCCCACAGGGTCGGCTTCACGGCCTGCACCTGTGCTGTCCACAGGGCCCCACACCTCTGCTGTTCCTGTCTTGAAATTCCTAATCCTTTTTGAACACAGGGTCTCCCATTTTCATTTTGCACCGGCTCCTGCAGAGGATGCAGCTGACCCTGGGCTCACGGTAAGATCTCAGGGAGGGAGGAGACATCCCTGAGGACCCCTCCCCTTCCTTCTCCATCGAATCAATCAGCAAATCCTGTTGCCTTTTCCTCCGGCATATACCCTGACCCCATCCACTGCGCAGCCTCTTCCCTCCACCTTCCTGGACCAAACCGCCACCCTCTGTCTCCTAAAGAGGCTGTGACAGCTTCTTCCCTGGCCTCCCTGCCTCCACTCTGTTCTGTCATTCTCCAGCCCACACCCAGGGTGAGCTTTCAAGAATGTGAATCGGATCCTTGCTCGTCCCTTGCTCTCCCCAACTTCATCCCCTCCCCCTCCCTCCCAGGGCTCCAGCCACACTGGCCTCCTTACTGGTCCTCAAGTGCTCCTTGGGGCCTTTGCCCTCGCTCTCCCCTGCCCCCCCACCCTGGAACTTTGCTTCTCAAGCCTGGCTGTCTCTCCTCGTGGACTCTCAGCTCAGAGGGGCCTTCCCCACTGTCCATCTAAAACCACATTCCCGTCACCATCCATCGCTTTCACAGAACCAGTTACTATCTGGAGTTGTCTGTTTGCCTTATTTATTTGCTTATTTCCTGTCTTCCTTTTCTCCCTCTTGTCTATCTCCTTCATGTGCACAGAGCAGCACCCGGCCCCCAGGACATGCTGAATAAATATTCGTTGAATGAATCATCTCCTTTGATCAGGTACAAGTATTCCAGAGGCTTAGAGAGGTTAAACAGCTCGCTTCAGTTCATGCTATAGAGCCGGGATTTGAACTCACATCTCCCCAGAGCCCACACCCTCAACTGCACTCTGGGCCTCCTGCACGGATCGATGGGGTCAACCTCAGCCTTTGGTGGGAAGACAACCTGTCCACAGGGGTCCCCCTCTAGTCTCTGCTTCTCCCTTCCTGACACCCTCCCCCGACCCTCCACCAGCCAGGAGACTCAGTTTTTCCTGTCAGCAGCTCCAGTGATGGGAGACCTGCTGATGGCTTGACCACCCACCATGGGGGGCGTCCTGTTGGCTGAGTTCGAGTTCTGCCACTAGTACCTGACCGGGCAATCTTGTGCCAAGCTCCTCTCTGAGCCTCAGTTCCCCCACCTCACAAACGAGCGACTTGGACTATAGAAGTCAGCAAGGTTTTCCTGTAAAAACCCAGATCACCATTATTTTAAGCTTCGCAGGCTGCGTGATCTTGGTTACAACTGCTCAATGCTGCCGTTGTAAAGGAAAAGCAGCCCCAGACAAGCTGTACACGAATGAGCATGGCTGTGTTCCGATAAAACTTTATTTACAAAAACAAGTGGCGGGCCAGATGTGGCCCCCTGGCCAGAGTTGGCTGACCCCTGGACTAGACTCTCTCTCAGGAAACTTCTGGATCAAGCATTCTGGAAGTTTTCATGCCACTAGAAGCATCTTACAGCTGATTTGGAGAAAGGGCTGGTCCAGCCCAGACTTACCTGCTCAAGTAGAAAGCGAAGAGCTTCTGAGAAAGGAGGCCTTGGTTCCACAGGTTGTCGAAGACAGGGGTGACCCCTTTGACACTCAGGCTAGGGTAGCTGAGGCCCAGGATGCCGTCGAAGGTCGCGAGTTCCAAGATCTTGTCAGGTTCCTCCACACTAAGGCCAAATGCTTGGTTCCTGTCGACAAGGCTTGAAATCTGTGGGAGAGGAGGATATTCCTGTGTACAGGTGTGGGAAGGGTGGCTGCGCTGGGCCGGAGCAGAGGTGAGCCCAGAGAAGACCTGAGGCCTGGCTGCACCCTGGGCTGACCTCACATGCTTATAAGAAGCCAGAACAGGCAGGCGGAGTCCATTTATCCGACCCCGGAGCTCCTCCCGCTAACATCATTTGAAGTCTGTCTAATAGGTCTCATCCGTTTTTTACAGAAACTGAGACTCAGAAGGGGACCAAATGGTTCCCACTTGAGGACAAAATGAGGAAAGAGCCAGGACAGTCTTCATTTTGACATCACTAGGATCTGGTGACAGAAATGGAGTGAATTCATCGCAATTCCTTGTGGATCCTGCATCCACCAGAGAGACAGAAGCTCTTTATACCATGTCGCTGCCAGGCTTCTTGTAAAAATTCTGCCCAGGAAACATACTCCTGGATGTGTGTGTGTGTGTGTTTGGACGCGGATGCTTTTGGGGAGGCAGTCCATGGTTTTTAGCAGAGTCTCAAAGGCCCCCTCAAAAGTAGGAACCCATTTATCAGGGCCCTCTCGCATCTCTGGCCCCTTGCTGTCCCTGCCTGGGTGCCAGGAGCCCTCGGCTGCCCCCAGAGTCCCCAGGTCGGTTCTGCTCTCGCCCGGCAAATACCCCACACTTGGATGAGTCCTGACTCGCACCTACGAGGTGTGTGACCTTGGCAAGACCCTCGCTCCCTCTGTTCCTCAGTTCCCTCACCTGTATAATGGGCATAATGATGGTCCCTGAGGCTGGGTTGTAGCAGGATCACAAGTTACAATGAAAGTGCCAGCACAGTCTGAGAATACAAAAGATGGGTGGTTTTTCTCCACCTCTCCTTGATCCCAGCAAAACCAACCTCAAGCTAAGGAGCTGCAAATCCATGCCCCGAGGCCCCTCCCCAGGATGACCCACTCTCTGGGTTAGTCATTCTGGGGGTTAATGTGTCAGCAGGGGCACAGCTGGAGCACTTTGGGAAAGACAGGTGCTCTGAGCCGACCCTTCATCCGGTCGTGTAAGCAGCCATCGCTCCCAGGGCCAGCCCTGCCTCAGCCTCTGGTTTCCACGTTACCTTAATGGTGTCATAGCCGACAAATCCTGACATCTTCCCAGTGCCGTAGATGAGTTTGATGGGCTGGCCCGAGGCCACAAACGTGGAGGACCGCAGAGGGTTGAAGGTATTGTGATTAGCTGCAGACACAGAGGGTGAGCATCCGTCAGCCCACCAAGGACCGAGGAGGAGCTAATGGGGGCACAAGACCAGGGGTGGGGGACACTCACAACAGGCCGGGCTGGAGCAGTAGATGGAGGGCACCCACAGGTCAGCCGAGCCCGTGTCGAAGATGACCTGGAATTCCTGAGGGGGGGTTCCAACGCTGATGATGCCCATGTAGGCTATCTGCCAGGGCCAAGTGGGGTGGTCAGGGCAGGCCTGGCTGTCCCAGCCAAGCCCGATTCCTGCCTCTGCTGGGATGTCACATATCACCTAAGATGACCCCCTGCCCCACCTCACAGCCTCTGCTCAGCCCAGTGCCTTCATTTGCAAAGCCCTCCAGTCCCCCTGGCAGCTCTCTAAATCCTTTCAGCCTGCAAGGCTCACCTTGAGTGCTTTTTCCTCCAGGCAGCCCTCCTGGGTCAACCTGGGCCACTTTCTCTAGACTCAAAACATGGGATATCCATACTACACAGCTGGCCCTTTTATTTACTCTTTGCCTGTCTCTCCGACTGGGCTGTGCGTTCTTAAAGAGGACACGAGACCTTTTGTTATCAAGAACAACAACCGTAGGGTTAAGTTTTGAGCGGCGTGCGCCATAGGGGAGCCACAACTTTTCACTTGCATCCTTCTCGGGGCTGTGGAGGCAGAACTTCCTCCGCCTGGGGTATCAAACTCAATCTGCAGTTGGTTTTGTGGTTTGATCAGACACGGCTCAGCCTTCAACTCGAACTCAAGGGTTCGCTGAGTTCAGAAAGGACAACTCCCTCAGACCAGGCGTGTAGGTCCCGGGTCCCCAATGACACATCCTTGGCAAAGAAATGCATGTTGACCTGCCACCTGGTCGTTGCTGGGCCCAGACGCCACAGACCAAGAGCTGAGGGCGGGAGTGCCTTCTTGTCTGAGGATGGGGTCCCTGTTCCCCAGAATTTCTGCCAGACATCGCCCCAGCCCCAACATCCAGGCTCACACCTCCGGATGAACCAGTGCCCGGCCAGAGCACTAGGGGGTGCTGTGGAGTGCCAGCGTCCACCCAACACTTACGTCCAGGTAGTTCCTCATGGGTTCAAAAGCTACTCCTGAGTCCGCATGTTTGTGGAGAAGCTTGTGGGTCAGACGGAAGGGATATTTCTCCAGATATTCTTTCAACATATCTTTCTCCCTGAGGTTTTCTCGAAGAGACTTGATCTTCACAAGAGGGATTCTTTTGCCGTGCATTGGGAAAGGGAAACAAATAAGTGACAGCCAGCAGCGGCCCCGTGTCACAGTGTAACTGCCACACCTTGCATTATAATTGCACTCTGGAGTTTCCAAACATTTTTATGAGGGTCATCCTTTTTTTTTTTTTTTTTGGTGAGGACAATTGGCCCTGAGCTAACACCTGTGCCAATCTTTCTCTATTTTTTGTATGTGGGACGCTGCCAGAGCACAGTTTGATGAGCAGTGTATAGGTCTGTGCCCGGGATATGAACCTGCAAACCCTGGGCTGCTGAAGCAGAGCGTGCAAACTTAACTATGCCACTGGGCCTGCCCCTATGAGGGTCATCTTGTTATCAGGACACAATGCAAAGACTGTGACTATAGACGTCGGTTTGAATACAGGTTCTCTCGTGTAATCTTGGGTAAGCCATATGGCCTTTCTGAGCTTTAGTTTCCCCATCTGTAAAAAGACAACATGATAATACCCCCTCACATAGCATGTTCTGAGTATTAAGTGAGATGATGGATATAATACACCTGACATACAGGAGGTCTCAACAATGACAACCCTCTATTGCTACTGTCATCTCACTGTATCTTTCTCGAAGAAGCCCTGAGAAGAGTATTAATTAATAATAAATTATGAGGGTAGAGAGACGAGAAAGGATCAAAATAGAGAAAAACAGAGACATGCACAGAGACATCCAAAGAGATGGAGAAATAAAAGAGAGACACACAGAGATGAACAAACATAGACACACACACACACACACACACACACACACACAGACATGGAGGGAGAGCAAGGAGAAGACCTAGAAGCACATGCAGGAGAAATGCTGTACCTAGATGGGACCATGTCTACAGCTGCACAGGTTGTGCACTGAACAATTCTTGGGAGCACCATTCACATAGCCCATGATGTGTCTTTCACCCCTGGAGTTGTGCAACCCTGCAGGCCTGTCCCAAAACCCCTGAGCTCCACAGCGCATATGGCAAACTACTCATCAACAGAGACTTGAACTTTAAGACAGCTGGGGAATGATTGCATTCCCTTATCTACCTCTGGATGGGTGGAAGAATAGGAGGGCGATGAGAAAGAGCCCAGAGAGAAAGCCGATGCCACCTGCAGTCCCCGTACTTACGTGACTAAGCACTCTGAGAGGGTCACCAGCCCTAGGACCCCAAACCACTTCATGCTTCTGTTCTTCTTTCCACGCTTCGCTATTCACAAAAGAATGAGTTCTGAGCATGCAATGGTCTGCACAAGCTGCTCGTTATATATGTTCTGACTTGTCCTAATCATCCATTCCCTTGAGGGCCACTAATGGACCGATAAGAAATACAAAGTTCCCTGATAAGATCTTTAGCCCCATCAGCGTTTATGAGGAGGAGACTTAGAAATTCTCAGAAAACAGAGATTTCTATTGTAATCTCTTTCTTGAGGCTTGGCTGAAAAAAAAAAAAAAAAGAAAACAAACCAAAACCACACAGTCTAACAAAGAGTGGGGAGACTCTTGCTATCTTGGAGATAAAGCACTGCTAATAATGTGATAAAAATAAGTGCCAGGTGCCATGCTTGACATTTGTGGTCTCATGCAGTCTTCCCAGGGACCCCACGAGGTGTGCATTGCTGTCCCGGTTTGGAGAGGAGATTGCTAGGATGAAGAGCGATCAAATGACAGAGTGAAGACGTTGGGGGCAGCCCACTGACATACGAGTGGCTTTAGATAGTGGGACCGATGACATACATCGGGGGCGCTTATGATGTGGATCTGTTTCAAAGATCTAGGCTAGAGCAGGATGACAATTGCACAATTTTAATATTGGAAGAAATGTGATGCACGCATCTGAAAGATATTTTATTCATCTAAGAATCATTTATTGAAGACCCACTGTGTGCTGGGTGTGGGCTAGATGCTGGAAAGTCAAAGTCAAATAAGACACGGGTGGTCCTTGTCTTCAAAGCCTTAAAGTTTAGGGCAGGGCTCACTAACTCAAGGGCCAGGAGGCAAGGGAATGAATATAAGGGCTGGACATGAGGAACTTCCGGGCACAGGGCAGCACATGCCCCACCTCAAGGGGGCAGCCTTTCTGCAGCTCCAACCAGCAGCTGCCATGCTCGAAAGTGGGCTGGTGATGCCAGATTGGCCACGTTTTCGAGAGAAGTGGGGAGTCTAGATATTTACGTGAAATCCCTTGATTTTTAAATGTTAGCTGCTAGTTATTTTTCAAAGAACATAGTGTGATCCAAACCTCAAGTAACAGCGGGCAGGGTTCGGCCTGCAGGCTGTGCAGGTTTTTGTTTCTGTCCTAGAGGTGGGAGTAGAGAGGGGACTGAGGGCGTGTTCAATTTGTATTGATTGAATGAATAAGAGACTGAATGCATCCTAACCATGTTAATTTCCCTTCCATTTGTAAAGACAGACCACCAAGGTCAGATAAATGAACTTAAGAATAACTCTCCCTTGCTCAGCACTTGATAGAATTCCTCAACAGGATCCATACCTTGAAACATTTTGTCTGGCAAACCAAACACAGAAAGAAATAATTACTTTTAAGTGTCTTAGCAATCAAAGAATGCACCCATCCGAGCTTCTGCTCAGCCTGAGATGAACAGGGCTGCCTCATTAAAGTGGTATTATTCCAGCCAAAGTAAAGAGAATGGAATTTTACAGCTCCCTCTGAAACCCCCTAAAGCCTTGGTGTTCCTGATTGAGATCTGTTCATGCCTGTCCCTTGCGGAGGACAATGGGAGGCTGCCTGGTCTCCAGGCTCGGGCGGCATGGAGTGGGAGCTCTGCGTCCTACTCCTCAGTTTTGCACACTGTTAAAATTCAGTTTTGGTGGTTCAATCGCATGGAGGGGATTTGACAAAGCAGATTATACACACATGTGCCCTATAACACAGCAATTTCTTCTTCTAGGAATCTATCCTAAAGAGACACTGACAAAGATGCAAAAAGATGCCTGCACAAGCTACACTCTGCAATGGTACTTTATTTGCAAATATTGGAAACCTACCCACAGTGGCCTTCAAGAAGGGAGCGTTAAACAAGCTAGGATGGATCCCCACAACTGGGTATAATGCCGAAGAGGAACAGAAAGAGGCAAAGATGCAAGAGATGCAAAGAGGAACGGAATGGGTGAGATCTCCAGGCTGCATTGTTTAGTTTTAAAAAAAAGAGGGGGGCTGGCCCGGTGGCACAGTGGTTAAGTTCGCACGTTCCACTTCTCAGAGGCCCGGGGTTCACCGGTTCGGATCCCGGGTGCGGACATGGCACCGCTTGGCACGCCATGCTGTGGTAGGTGTCCCACATATAAAAAAAGTAGAGAAAGATGGGCACGATGTTAGCTCAGGGCCAGGCTTCCTCAGCAAAAAGAGGAGGACTGGCAGTAGTTAGCTCAGGGCTAATCTTCCTCAAAAAAAAAAAAAAATACATGAACAAATTCTTTAAAAAAAAAAAAGAGGGAGTAGTGTTGATAGTTTGCTGCTTTTCCATACACTTCTGTGTATATTTGCAAAAAGAAACAGTGGAAGAATAAACCAAAAACTAATAAAAATAGTTATTTATGAGGGAAGGGCAGGGATGGAAGTGAGATTTTTCTTGCTTTGTCATTTGACTTTGCGACCATGTAAATGTTTGACAGAATTAAAAAAAAAAAAATAAACACATCTCTCAAAATTGAGAATAAACTAAAACAAATGAGTCTAAATTGCATCAAGCTGGTGACAAAGTCACACGGCACAAAGCGTTAGTTTAAGTGACTATAAAATGCAGAATTCTGCCTCTACATTCACACATGGGACATTTTCTAGGCACAAAAAAAGAAAAGAAAAAAAGAAATTGGAAGCTGAATCCAATAACTTTACGTTGGTGATACTGCCACTATTATTTTGAGACTATTATGTGTATGTTATGGGTAAAAGCAAGTAAGTAATTATGCTAATGTTGTTATGAAGCAAGACTTTCAGTGGAAAAGAGATGTAAGTATAAAATGAAAAAGCTTAAGTAAAACCCTGCAATCTTTCATTTTCCAGGTTTATTGAGAAATAATTGACATACATCACCGTATATGTTAAGGTGTATGGTATGCTGGATTGATTCACATATAAGGTGAAATGATCATCACAATAGGTTCAGCTAACATCCATCTCCTCACGTAGATACACTAAAAGGAAAAGAAAGAAGAAAAAGGAAAGAAAAATGTTCTCCTTGTGATAACTCTTAAGATTTACTCTCTTAACACCTTTCACATATATTGTCAAGCAGAGTCAACTATGGTCATCGTGTTGTACGTTACATCCCCAGGACCTTTCTATCTTATAACTGCAAGTTTGTGTGTTTCAGCTACCTTCCTCTGGCTGCCCCGCCGCCCCCACCCTCTGCCTCCAGTAACCGTAAGTCTGATCTCTTTTTCTATAAGTTTAAACCCTGCAATCTTAAAACTTGAATTGGAAGTATAAGTTTGCATGAATTAATTAGTTTTCTTTTTCTAAGAAAATAAGTATTTTCCAGCTCTGGGCGCTGAAAAGCCTAGAAGCAATGCTAACGTGACAACACTGAACACCCTGAGGCCTAGCTTGTGGCCTCTAAATACCATTTCCCACTAGAGGATTGAGAGATTCTTGAAGAGATAGCTGATTCCAGGGCTGGGCCAAGAAATGCACAAGATGAGCCCGGGACATCCTGAGGGACTAGGCAGTTGAGGGTCTTCAAAGACCACTGGGGGGCTGAGAAAAGGAATCAAGAACGAGGAATCAATATGAAGAGGCCTCCACCGGCCAAAAGTGAGAGAGTTTGAGCCTCACATCAAATTGATTGAAACAAATTAAATGTATAAAAATCCATGTGTTCCATATGATATTATACAACATCCAATTTGTCACCATGGGAGATGGCTGGAGCACCAACTCATTATTCTAATCGTTGAGAGAGAAGGGGAAATAATCATCAATATTTATGCCATTTCTTTCTGTCTGACATATATTTCAGGTAATTATACATAGTTGATGAAGGAAAGTTCCTTTTGAAAGAATTCCAACAATGAAATTCAGAAGGAATGTCAAAATTAGGAAATCACTGTTTTGCAACTCCTAGAGAAACAATGGAGCTAGGCGAAAATCGTCAATGGATGCTAAAACCATAAGGTGAAAGGTGGGAGGGGAGGTTCATAATGGATGGATGAGGCTGACAACATCAGGACCCACTGACCAATCTTAGCATCCATAAAAGTGGGGCAAAAGGAAATTATGTGCTTCTTGAAGTGATGCGATAAGAAATACGTGGAAGTACCTAGAAGGTATTCCAATAAAAATTTGAACTCAAGTCTAGATCTAACTACCAGTTTTCAGAAACTGCGTAGATAAAGGAATAAGGAAGCAACCACCCAAAGCCAATACTTGAGCCATTCTAGAGGACAAATGACCCCTCCCACTTTTTAAACAAATAAATGACATAAAAAGAAGGGGGGACTGTTATTTGTTAAAAGTCTTGAGAGACAACAGCGGAATGCAATATACGTATACCTTCTCTGGATCTTGATTCCTGATTCAAATAAACTACTAAAAAGAAATTTTTGAGAGAATCAGGGATATTTGAACATGGATTGGATATTACAAGATATTAAAGTTATTGTTAATTTTGTTTGGAATGAAACAGCATTGTGGTTATATACATTGTAAACATCCTTCTCTCCTAGAGATGTACAATAAGTGTTAACGTGAAATGGTAATCTCTGTCTTAAAATACTCCAGCAAAAACAAATAAATAATAAAAGTTTTAAAAACGAGGATCTAGATAAAACAAAGATTTGTGTAATTGTTTTGAAGTGAATTATGTTCCCTTCAAAATTCCTGCTTGGAACCCTAATCCCCAATATGATGATATTTGGAGATGGGGCTATTGGGAGGTAATTAGGTTTAGATAAGATCATGAGGATGGGGCTGACATGATAGAATTAGTGCCTTTATAAGAAAAGCCACCAGAAAACTCTGTCTGTCTGTCTGTCTCTCTCTCTCTCTGCCATGTGAGGACACAGTGAGAAGACAGCTGTCTGCAAGCCAGGAACTGAATCGACCGGCACCTTGATCTTGGACTTCCAGTCTATGGCAACCTGGGCCAACTAAGATGATAATGTTGTAAATCTTTGTGGAGAGCAATAACAAAATGCAGTAACATATGTCAAGGCTTCCACTATGAAGACGGGAGGCCGTTAAGGAAGTGGGGCTTCTGCAAGCACTCCACGTCCACCGTCAGATGTTATCTGAACTTTTCAACACTAGCTGACAGTAGAGGTCACATCTTGACACATTTCCTCATTCCAAGGACAATCTGCTTGAATGCCACCCAAAGACCAACTGACAAGTCAACTCAACCCGCCAGAACCAATTATTAGCTATTCAATGTCAACCTTTATGGGCCTGCATCTTTTGCTTTTATAAACCTCTGCCTCCTTTGTCTTCCTCAGAACACATTTTGGGTTTCTACCTGAATCTGTGTCTCCTGAATTGTAATTCTAATTTCCCAAAGAAATATTTACTGTTTGAATCGTAGTGGATTTTTCCTCAGTTGACCTCTTGTTGTTGAGTGATGGAATACAGGGTTCATGATACTATTCTTTCCTACTTTTGTGATGTTTGAGATTTTTTTGTAATAAGTAGTTTTAAAAACTTTCATTTTGAACTTTCTGCCCTTAGCGATACCCCGAGGTGTCCAAGAAAAGCAGATTTGGGTAGACCCCCACTGGCTGAGTCACTGGAGCCTCTCCTCCTCGTTATTCTAGCTCTTCTGTGGCAAACTGCCCTCTTCACACCCCACGGCTGCTTGACCATCCATCTTGAGACGTTGAGGAGCCATGTCAGGGCCTGGGGGTGGAAGGGGCAATTTTAGGAAAAACAAACTGGGGACCCCCTCCCTGGCTTCCTCTTTAGTGCCATCTACAGAGCAAGGTGCAGGGCCTGGATGGGGAGGGAGCAAAGAGTGAGGCGACGGGGATATTCTGAAAGGAAGGGAAGAGGAATTCACAACAGAGTAATAGAAACGAGGGCACCCTGTGTAGGATCCAGGATGTAGGATGTGGAAGACGCCCTGGGAAACGAGGTACCTACCAGGGCTCCAGTCCCAACTGGGTCTTCTGGTAAACTGCGCTGGAGGTTGCATCCTTCCTGCTGGAATTTCTGCTCCTGGCATGGAGCTGATACGCGCTGCTGGTGAGCCATGGCAAAGAGGGACGGCCATATCCCGTGGCCCTCTGGTAACGCTCTAGCTGTTGGCATGATCTCAAGTTGGACAGCAAAAGGCAAGTCCTCCAAATCACTTAAAATATTGCCTAATTGATCTAACCTTCCTGGCACATCTTGTACCCAGATTCCTTTCGCTGGTCATCGTTCCTTCAGGAGAGTGAAGAATCCACAACCTTCCTGATGAGTAACTTCTGCCTTATAATTACCTGACCTCAGCCCGGTGAACCCGCGTGGTAGAATGTTCCACTGGAAAGGCCCAAAGGTCCTCCAGCTCATGGATGGCAGTTATGTGACACCTGGTCTGCCACTCCCCATTGTGAGTCCAGGGCAGACATCGCCAAGCAATCACGGCACCTGTGATCACCAGACGTGGCTTCAGCATCCTGATCAACAATGCACCCCTTGGCCCCTTGTTCCACTAATTGTCATTGCCTCTCATTCTGCAATGAGTGCTATTCTTGAAGAAGTCCAGTCTCTCCATCCTAGAGAGGGGGAAACTGAGGGCTGGGCCGTGTAACTCACCATGGTTCCTGGTAAGTTACTGAAGTGCTGGGAGCTGGGGCCTCTGGTTCTCAGGCTGGGAGAGCTCTGAGAAGGGAAAGGTTGGCGAAGGCTCAATTGTATGCACCGCGGCCAGCTTCCACAGGCAACACTCAGAGGCCACAGGTGCCAGAGCTGAAGTCCTTTCCCCTCCCTCCTCCGGTCTGGCCCACTTCTCTTGCCAGACCTGCCATCTCGTGGCAGCAGGAAAGCAAGATTGAGAGCTGGCTCTCCCAGGTGCCAGGCACAGCGGGGGCAGCCCCAGCTGGAGCGGCACCAGGAGGCAGGAGGTAGTTGTACAGATAGTGCTTGACTTGTGCCCAGCTCAGCAGCCCCACGGCTCCCCCTCCTCATTCCTACGACACGGACCCTCATGGGATTGCATGGCACCGGCCTGCATTTAGAGCAATGAGTTTTCTCTGCTCAGCCTTTGGCCCTTAGACACAATGTAATATCTGTTCTTCAGGGAATACCTGGCTGAGTCAAGAGGCTCAGACGAGCCTGGATTCAATGGACTTGTTGCCTCTTTGATGCTCAAGAAAGACCTTGGAGCTTTGAAGGCCCTGATGGGGGGTAAAACCACTCATGCTCTATGGGGACTTTGCTATGTGGATCTGGGTGGAGAAAAAGGGCAGACAAAGGCAGACCCATGGGGAAAAGCTGGGCATTCCCTGGGTCCCAACTGATTGCAAGTTGGGTTCCAGCCACCAGGCCGCAGGGTCAGGTGCCGATGCTGATGCCCCATGGCCGCCTTTTGAGAAGGAATGGAGGAACTAGATCCTGCAGAGGGAGTTGCCACCTCCGGGGGCCTCCTGATCCCAGAGGGGAAGATTAGACAAGTGTGTTTGCTTACTTTCCTGTTGGCCCTATCGGTATGCTGGAGGTTCCACCCAGGAGGACAAGCAACCCAGGAGGGTCAGAGTCATTGGTGGTGGCAGTGACGTCCACTGTGCTCCCGGGACCCGGTGCCGCTGGTGATAACCAGCTTATTCACACAGCCTGGGGCCCAGAACAAACCCAGCTCTATTGACAGGCCTGTTCTTCCTGCCTCACATTGCACGCAGCCCCGGGGTTGTCATTCTGGAAAGGAGGGTGATGGCTCATTGCCAGCAACTCACAAGCGAACTGTGTGAGAGATCATGGGAGGTGACTTGTGGCCTAGATGTCCCCTGGTGGACGGTGGTGTGTCCAAGTGGGGAAGGAAGACCAGAGGTGGAAAAGCAGCCATTTTTTGAGCTTGGTTACGTTGGATCTTTGCAATTTCTATTCTTCTCGTCTGGAATGTTCTTCGAGCTCTTTGCATGGTTGGCTCCTTCTCCATGTTCAGCTATCATCTCAATTGTCCCTTCCTCAGTGAGGCTTTCCCTGGCCACTCTGGTCTCCCATCATTTATAGATGGTGAATGATTTTTCCATGTGCTTTTCATGGGAGCCCCGTGAAGTTGAGAGCGTCTCCAATTTCCAGATGAGGAAACGGAGGCTTGGAGGAGTCACATAAGTCCCTCGAGGGCATGTGGCTGGAGAGGGATAGAGCCAAGATTTGAACTCAGGTCTGTCTGACTGCAAATTCCAAGCCTTGACCACTCTGCTGCTGGTTAGTGCTGGGCTTGGGGGACCAGGAAACGATGCAGAGGAGAGGAGGGGACGGGAGATGGAGGGGATAACAGAGAAGGGAGTCTCATCTACTAGAAAATATTCATTCTTTCAGGGAACACTTCTTGAAGATGCTCTAAGCCAATTCTGCAAAATGCTTGCTGTGTGGAGGAGAGCCTGGTGGGTGGGGACAGTGTGCAGTCTGTGCCCAGAGCACAGCTGCCAGGCCAGGGGGATGGGGGCCTCAGGTCTGTTCCATGATCCAGTGCTGAGCCAGGCCGCTGGGGAGCTCATCCCCGTGGAGGGGCCAGCTTTGTCCCAACGGGCCAGCAGTGGCCCTGTAGTCCAGGAAACAAAAAGTCAGCAAAGAAGTGTACTGGGCTGTAACGGAGGCATGCTCCAGGCATCCTGGGGAGGGGCTGCCTAATGCTGCTGTGGGTGGAACGTTAGGAAGGCTTCCTAGTGGAGGTGGCAACTGTGCTGAATCACTGCTGATGGGAAGACTTTGCTGAGTGGGCATGGGGAGGAGAGAATGTCCGTCAAAAAGGGCAGCACTGGTGTCTTAATGGACTCGAAGGACTGGGAGTTGCCTGGCAAGGTTAGATTGCAAGGGACGTGGGCCTAAGTGACACATTGTGTTAGTCAGAATGGGCAGTACGGCCAGTAACAAGCAACACCCAAATTAAACATAACGAGGTTTCTCTCTTGCTCTTCTTGTCTGTCCCTTGCAGGTCATCTGGGGCTCTGACTGGAGGCATCCTCACTCGGGGATGCAGACTGATGGAGTCTTCACCAGCTGCAATGTCACTGTTGCCGTGGCAGGGGAAGGACACACACCAGCTCATGCACGGGCTATCAAAGTGTTTGCCAAGGGTGACACGTCTCACACTGCTCACATTTCATTGGTCCAAACAAGTGGCATGGCCACACTGAATTTCAAGGGAGAATGGTAGTATAACCCAGCCTGAGTTTAGAATGAAGACTAGAAAAATCTGAAGAACAGCATGAATGATACTCGGGATGATGTGGAAAAGGAGGGCAAGGAGCGGGTCACGGGTCGACCTTGAACGTCATGGTCAAGAGCGTGGAATTGATCCTGCGGGTGATGTGGGGCTTGGAGTGGGTGAGTGAGATGCTAGACTGTGGAGAACGGAGGAGAAAAAAGGAAAATGAGGCTAAAACATGACAAGGATGCAAGAGATGAAAGAAGGTAAGAGGAAGGGAGGACATGAAACAGAGAGAGGGAAGCTGAAGAAATGGGGAGGGGTCATTGGGCACCAAGTGAACGTCAGGCTCTCCAGCTTCCAATCCTCCCTTTCACTGGAAAGAGGGAGAGTGTGTGTGTGTCGGGGGGTGATGGGGAAGACAGAGAGCGGACTGACATTGTGGGGGGCTGTTTACACTGGAGAATCCAGACTTCAGTGGGGCATAAGGACCACCCTCAAATCTCTAGATGATTTTCACAAAAGCAAGGGACCAGACTTCCTCCATAGCGAGTTTCCAGAGTTGAACAGGGGCAAAGGTTAGGAATGGTAGGAAGGCCGACTGAGCCTGCATTTGATAACAACTTCTGTTATCCACTCACTATTGTGATCTGAATTATTTGCAGACACAGGTGCGTGTGTGGACTATTTGCAAATGCTCCTTTCCTTCCTGTTCTCCAGCCACAGGAGAGAAAGGATGAAACGGTCGTAGTCTAGGCTGGGATGAGAGGTGGTAGTTACCAGCTTGGTGGTGTCCTGGAACTACTGGACACCTGTGGTGTTCAGGCTGAGGGACACTCCCCCCCCAGCCAGTGTGTGAAGGGGAAGTTAAATGAGAGCATTCACAAGTGGGGAGGTGGGAAGATGAGCAAGCGCCAGCCAGGAAAGAAAGAGGAAGTTCCTCCCTGGGGGACAGAGCTGTGGTGGGCTCCACGTGTGGCTCAGGGTGGTTCTCCTCTCAGGATTCTACGGAGGGGGAAGAAAGGTGGGGTATAGGTTCTCTCTGGCCTGGAGGGGAGAGATTAAACTTGAGTTAAAGAAATACAGGTATGTGACATTGCTTACAAAATGAGAGGGAGTGTAGCACGGCACTTAAGAACAAAGTGCTGGGTTCAAATCCTAGCTTGGCCATTTACTCGCTGTGTGACTTTGGATGAGTTACTTATCCTCTCTGTGCCTCATGTTCCCCATCTTCAAATGGAGAATAATAACGGAACCCAATGAGTTGATATGTGTAGGGTGCTTAGACTCGTGGTAAGTGCTCTAAATATTATATAAAATCAATCATGTGTTTTGCACCCAAATTCACACCTGGTATTCCTGCCGTATGGGAGGAGTGTGTCCATGATTTAGGGGTTAAGAGGGAGCTGCCTGTTAGTGTAACATAATGACTTAAGGGACCATCTGGTCCTGTCTCTGGCTTTACAGATGGGGAATCGAGGCCCAGAGTGCAGAAGGGGCTTGGCTAAGGTTGCCCTGGACCCAGGTAACTTAGTGACAAGACAGGGACTGGAAGTCAAGAGTGGGAGAGCCCCCAGTTTGAGTCCTGAGTCAGTCTCTCACTAGCTGGGTGGCCTTGGCTGTGTGGGGCTGTCCAGCTGGGGGATGAATGGGTGCCTTGGGGGCCTTGGGCCTGCGCGGGAGAACCAGGGGCTGTCTGACCTGCAGCTGGTCCGGGGGCTGCCGCCCACCTGGAGGAGAGGCTGGCCTTTCCTATGACGTCCAGTTGGCCCGAGGGTTGGGGGAGGTTTGTCTGACTTCCTGGGGCCTTATTAATGCAGACACCAAGGCCAGTGAGGATGAACGTGTGGGAGCTGCAGTGTCACACCAAAGGCTCAAAGTCCCTGGGAGCCCAAATGGAGCTCTCAGGGAGAGATGGAGCCTGACCTGTCTTAGCTGAGCACTTTATCAACAATCACACCACTCCCTGCGTCTTGCTCTTAAAATATGTATGTGTGAGGGCTGGCCTGGTGGCGTAGTGGTTAAGTTTATACACTCCACTTCAGCGGCCTGGGGTTCACTGGTTCAGATCCTGGGTATGGACCTATACGTGGCTTATCAAGCCATGCTGTGAAGGCATCCCACATACAAAATAGAGGAAGACTGGCACAGGGGTTAGCTCAGCGAGAATCTTCCTCAAGCAAAAAGAGGAAGATTGGCAACAGAGTTAGCTCAGGGCCAATCTTCCTCACCAAAAAAAAAAAAAAAAAAAAGTGTGTGTGTGAGAGGAGTGGGGGTCTAAATGCTGTGGGGAAATGTACTCCTGCTCCAGCTGGTGGCTCCTCCCCGGTTCCTCAGAAGTGGCTTACTTAGAGGCTGGAAGGGGCTCTTCTCCCTGGGGGGACTCCTGAGATGATGCTGGAGAGAGCAGAGGGTGTGGAACACCTCAGCGTGATCTGGGCTCGCATTTTCCCTGCCTTTGGTGTGCTTTTGCTTCCCGTGCAACCTGTGACTTGTCTTTTGAGCATCTAATACAATGGCCCATGGGCACGGGTGGCCCTTAGCTGATGTCGCTGAAAGCCCCGCCCCCTCCTCTTGGCTTGGGGCACTTTCGAGGCACAACTTATATTCCCCATGGGAGCAGGCCGGGGCTTCCTTCTGCAGGACTTGCAGGAAGTCACACCCAGGCTTGGCTTCGTCCCCATGCCTTGTCCTTCCTCTGCTCCCTCACTGGTTTCTCTGGGAGCAACTTTGAAATCAATCACTTACACATAAAACCTCATCTCACAGGCTACTTCTGACCTAAGATGGTGCCCCTCTTCTGGCACCTGGATGGTTTAGGTTCCCCTCCCAAGTGTTCCTGGAGCACCTTGAAGCTTTCCCTGCCATGTGGCTTTGCCCTTGAGGATTTTCTGAAACCCCTGCTAGACCACATGTTCCAAAGGGCAGGGATCTTACCTGACTCATTCATAAGTCCACGGAAGTAGATGTGGTCTCTATCCACCATACTCTAATTGTCAAAACAAGGTTAACACGTAGGAAAGCCCTCTCATTCAGGTTACAAGCCCTCTGATTCAACGGATATAACCAAAATCCAAATAAAAGGCTTAAACAAAACACAATTTCATTTCTCTTTCATGTAACTGTCTGGGTGGCTCCACCATGATGGAGACCCAAACTCTGTCTGATTGCCTTGCCGTCTTCAACATGTGATCTTCATCTCCTGGTCAAAGGTGGCTGCTCCAGCTCCTGCCATTACATCTGCATTCCACCTAGCAGGAAATAGAGAAGGGGAAGCAGGATATGCCCCTTTCCTGCGGGGGCATAACCAGAAATTGTAAATATTTCTTCCACTCATATCTCATTGGCTATAAGAAAGTCTCAGGGGCACTTTTAGGTGGGAAGAGAGGCTGGGAATGTACCCTTTAGCTGGGTGGCCTTAAACTAGCAGTTTGGTTACTAAAGGAGGAAGGAGACAATTAGCAGTCCTTGTTATACCCTCCTGTTTCAGTGAAGATCAGCTGTCACACTGTGAAGACATAAAACCCCCAAACCTCAACGGTTCAGCACAACTAAGGTTTATTGCTCATTCGCATCCAGCATGGGTGGGCAGGGACTCCCGCTCATCACTGTGACTCAGGGAGAAAAGCTGATGGAAGCTCCCTCTTGATGCAGGGGAAGAGGATGTGGCAAACTGAACTCTGGCTCTGAAAGCCTTCCACCTGGAAGAGACCTCACATTCCAGTGACCGAGTAAATTCCAAGGTCATGGCAAACCTAGGGTGGAGGCGCATGGCGGGGGGATGTGTGATTTTGCTACAGAATATTACGACAAACAACAATGGCCACCACCCTCCCTTCACATGCCTGCACTTTACTCGTCTTTCGTCCTCCCCACCCTGCCCCTCAACCTCTTTCAGCCAGTAGATACCGATTGGGATGAGATTATATGAGAGGACATATACCAGGCTATTCATTAGTGGTGAAACTAAGCAAAAACAGATGAAAAAGAATAAAAAAACCCCAAACCTATACTTTAAGAAGGCATGTTTACAATCACAATTTTGCATTTATGCAGGAGTATGTGTATGTGTGGTTTATGCGTAAATTTAACAAAATAATAAAGGAAAGAAATTTTCTTTAATATAAATTCATTGACCAAACTCACCAAAATAATAATAATAAGGCTGTACCATATTAACCACATAGTAGTTTCAAGTTTGGGTGTACATGACAAAAACCCTAAAAGAATCATAACTTAAATAAGTTAAAACTTAATTTTTTTCTCCCACTTAAGACAAATCTGGACATAGGCCATCCTGAGTTTGAATGGTTTCCATTTCCAAGTTCACCTCCTGGTCCAATATGACTGCAGGAGTTCCAGCCATCACATGTGAAATCTAGATAGAAGTTAAGAAGAGTGGGGAAGGCAAAAAGACTCACCTTCCTGCTGAATCAGCTCCTTTAAAGCAGCCTTCCAGGAAATTCCTCTCAATACTTCAATCACAAAATCACTCAGTCATAAGTAACAGCAAAGGAAGTTGGGAAATGCAGCCTTTTAGCACTAGGCATATTGCTATATCATAAAATAGACTCTCGTTTTAAGGAAAAGCAGAGAATGGATAGGTAGCTACCAGTCCCTGCCTCAGAGGCACACTGCCTTTCTGGATTGTGTAAACTAAACTGTTGTGCACAGTGTGGGAACCAGGAGAAGGAGCAGGAGTGAGAAACCAGCCAGACAGATCGGACTTCCAACCCCAGAAAGAGCAAAAAAGGACAAAGTTTTCACAGAAGATCTTTTGAAGACCGAATTGGGAATTACATAGACCACATGGCAAAGCTTCCTTTAAAAATTGCTTTTCCAACCCATTTCCCAAAGCTCTTTCAATATCTCAGCTTTTCAAACATCTTGCCTTTGTTACCTCAAACTCTGACCTCCTGTCTGGCCCTCCTCACTTCTGTTTCCATCACTTCTCCATCTGGTTGACCAGTATAAAAAGGTCCAGTGCTGAGGAACTCAACACACACACAATTTTTAGAAGCCGGTAGAAAGGAAACACAAGGACTATTTCTACTTTAATACCGTTTGCTCCTGATCAAGGTCATCTGAAGGACTGAGATGTCTTGGAATAGGGAGATGTCCTCTTTCTTCTCAAATCCCAATGGAGAATGGACCTCCCTGAGGCTGGAGATGGGGTCTGCTCATCTTTGTGTCCACCGGTCTCAGCGGTACAGGATTTAGTGAATGCAGGTGGAAGGAATGAACAAGAGAAGAGTTAAGTAGCTGCCTTCTCTCTCTCTTTCTCTTTCTCTCTTTTTTTTTGCATGGATCAGGCACAGTCTGAATAGGAATGAAGTTGGGTACAATTGAGGCATGGGACGTGGGGACATAGTTGCAAGTAACAGGGGACCAGGACCCAAGGGAGTGGGGCAAGAGCGGGGGTGTGGGGTGGGGGGAGGTGGAAAAGAGCCAGAAGTGGAAAATAGACGGAAACAAGGTAGGGAGAGCACCCTTTCCCAATGCCACCTGCCTCAGATGACTCAAATTTCCTGCCACTTTCTCTCCTGCCCTCCTTTGCCCTAAATCAGAAGGGCCAGCCTGCCCTGGACCCCAAGATGACTTGGCAATGACCCAGTTAGTGCAGAGAGTACATAGCAGTTTGTCATTTCCCCTCAACACCCTCGGTGGAATCATTGAGTCTGTCACATTCGCAAGTTCCTATCGTCATTGTTTTAGGTTTCCAGCGTCTGTGTAAAATGATGCATAAAATAGCGTCTGCCTGTCCTTACAGATGTTATCATGGTGGGGGCGCTGAATGGTCAATTACAGAAAAATGTACTAAGTGCCAAGAAAGGAAACAGTGTGGGGTGTTTGAAGAACAGGCAAGGGGGACACTTACCCAGTCTTGTGGGTACAAAAGGGACTTTCCAGAAGTGAAGTCTGAGACCTAAAGGGTGTGAGTGACAGAAAACCCAAAACAACAGGGGCTTACACTAGGTGGTTTATTTCCCTCTCCTGTGAAAGTCCAGAGGTGGGCATCCAGCAGTATCACCGCGCCCCACGGTGTCAGGACTCAGGCTCCTTCTGTTTTGTTGTGCTGCCAGGTATGGCCTCCATTCACATGGTCACCTCACAGTTCCAGATGACTACTCTAGCTCCAGCCATCACGCCCACATTCTACGTTCCCACACAGCACCAATGAGTGAAAGAATTAGTAAAGGTAAACTCAAAGCAAATCCACCAGTAGTGTTTTCTAATTTTTTACTCCCAAAGTAATACATGCACAGGATTAAAAATTATATAGCACAAAAGGGCTTATGACAAAACTGTAAGGTCATGTGCCCTAGCCCTCCCCATCTATCAGAAACAGTTTTAACCCAGCTTTCTGGAAGCTGCTGTCAATGGGAGCCATTCTGTCATTGTGTTCAAAGCGAAACGTTTGCAAAACCAACCACAGCACCCTCAAGTTAGACGTTGGTGTCTTGGGAGAGTCAGTAGCTGAGACCGCCTTACTCATTGATGCCGCAGTGCTCCAAGGGGTGGCTGCTGATTGGAGAATGGCGATCACCTGACCCAAAGGTTGTTAATCCATAGGCAGCCTGGCAGCCTATGAGGTGGCAAGAAAGAGTAAGCTCTGTCCGATAGGGGCAACGGTCATTATTCAGCCAATCAGATCCATTCTCTCTAGAATTTGAAATAGAAAATTTGAGACTCTCTACCAAAAGGAAAGGCTACTAACACAAAAGAGAAAGAACAGAGTCAACTAAGGAGGATGAGACCTTGAATACGGCTGTGCATGACACTACCACCGTCCCTGGACTTTATGGCTACGTGTCCCAGTAGTTCCCATTTTGCAGAAGTTACTTTGATTGGGTTTCTGTCGCTAGCAACAATGGTCTTAATTCAACGTCTGATAGGGTTTTGCGTCTTGGGCGGCACGGTTTCCTCCGTCTAAGATGCTCTCCTCCTCAGGTCTCATTTTTGCAAAGCTACAATTAGGGTCTCTGCTGAGAGGCAAAGCAGGGAATGGGATTCACCTCCAGGCCCGGTTGTCCACGAAATGCTCCCCAGAGAAGGCGAGAACCGGGGCTCTGCTTCATCTGTCATCAACCTCAAGATTCCGGACAAGTGAGGACCTATAAGGCCGTCTGTAATTTACAAAGCACCACCCACACCGAATGAACTAAAGTGTAATCTAGGGTCTTGGGAAACAGGGTACTTTCGGAGAAACTACTCGGAGTGGTTTGGAGGAGCCTGCCAGTCACTTCCAGACTGACAGGCACTGCTCTTTGCCAGCAGACACTTAGGTCTGGGTCACGCCAGTCCAGGGGCCAAACGGTGTCATGGAAGTGAGTGTTTGGTTGGCAAGGGGGCGGGGGCTGCAGCCTGAGTTCAGACCATCTAGGGCGGCCCCTAGATGCTGGGATCCCATTCGCATCCTCTCGGGTCCCTTCTGGGCCGCTGTTATTGACCTCCAGGGAAGCGGCGGGATGCCCGCGCAGGCGCACTCGCCCGGGAGGCGTGGTCTCCGCCCAGTGGGCGGTGCCCTCCAGGGGGCGGGGCCAGAGGCCTGGGGGCGGGGCCGGGCGTCCACAGCGCGGGAGGGGTCCCGTGGGCCCTCCCGCGGGTGTGGTCCCAGGAGGCCGCGAGCGTGTGTGTTGCGGGGGTGGTCGGTGTCGTGGTGACTCAGGCCCGCGGGGCGCCCCGCGTGGGGCGGGCCTCGCCTCGCGCCCGGACGTTGGAGGGGGTCACATCCGGCGGGAGGGGGCGGGCCTCGCGGACCCGGAAGTGTGGGCGCGGGCTGTGGTTGAGCCCGCGGCGAGGTGGCGGCGGCGGCGGCCCGGGCAGGTGAGCGGGGCCCGGGGAGGGGCGAGGCCGGGCCGGGGTGGCGCTGGCGCGGGCTCCCGGCGCGCCCCCTCCTGCCCGCCTCCCCCCGGCGGAGGCCGGTGATTGGGCGCGAGGGGCGCGTGACTCCCGTCTGGGGCCGGCGCCCCTGCCGCTGGTGGTGGGAGGGAGGGAGGGAGCGGAGGGCGCGAGGCGCTGGCGGGGCCGCCCCGCCGGGCTCGACTCCAGCCACGCCTCACCCCTCACCGCCACCCTCCAACCTCCAGCACCTGAGTGTCCTGCTGGTCACAGTTCGAATGACGTTAGAGCCCGTTTGCACGTTGTACAGATGGGGAAACTGGCTTAAGAATGGACGCTGTCTTGCAAGGGGCACAGGGGGCTGGTAGCAGAGGAATGTTGCAGAGACTCTGGTCTTGAGTCCCTGGCCTGTGCCCTTTCCCCAGGCAGTGAGAGGATGGGGCTGTCAGCCTTGGCTCTGTTCTTATCCTTTTTACTGAACCCAGGCTTGGGCTGCCCAGTATCACTGAGCGTTCCCTATCCCTGGACCTGCTGGGTACAAAGGGCATTGGGGTGTGTGTGTGACATGTGTGTATAGATATGTGTCCTGTATATGCCCCGTCCTTCTCATTTCCTCCCCGCAGCTGGTGAGGTGCTTATTTCCCCTCTTTATGGCTGGGGGAAGGAGTTACCTGGGGCTATGCTGTGAATTTCTGGAAGAATTGACTGTAAACACCTCAGTGTTTTTTCAGCTCCACAGTGTCAGGGCTCACTCACCCTAGAAATGTCCACCTTTAGCTCTGGAAACTTCACAGACTCCCTTCCCGTTGCTTCAGCAGTATCCCAGTAATCCTCTTGCTGACTCAGGCCTTTTCCACCCCCTTCATTGCCTCCCTGCCTCTCATCCAGGAGTTCCGGTTCCTACTGGTGCACCCAAGATGCTGCCACCTGACTCTCAGGTCTGTGACCATCGGCCCTAGAGCTGGAGGTGGTGGTGACTGAGGGATTCCGGAAGGAAAGACTTTTCTTTGGCTCTTGTCCAAAGCTGAACTCTGCACAGGTCCAAACTCTTTGTGTCTGGATGGAAGTGAGGACGTGGGGTGAAGTACTGGACCCTGAAGTGAGAATCTTTGTCCTTGACAGTCAGAGTGCCCAGAAAAGCTTTTTTCCTAGATTATCTCAGGAATCTGGCTTGGTGCCTTTGTAACTTCCATTAGGTAGAAAATTTTCGCTGTAGACTTCTTCTGGGCAGCTTCTGGTGGCTGTTTTTGGGGGAGCGATGGCTCTGATTTCTTGTTTGGCTGCCGTGTGCAAGGGGCTTAGTGAACATACTGAAATCAGAGAACATGTCAAGGTAGATGGGGATCCCGTTTCACAGGTGAAAAGATAGTGGTAGAGATGTTAGATAATTTGGCTAGGGTCACATGGCCAGGGAGTGGCCGAGTCGGGATTTTTAACCCAGTAGTCTCATTTCAAAGCTCATGTACTTGCTGGACCTTAAGAATCATCTGTGATGCTGACCCACACCTCTGGAGAGTTTTGCTTAGACTGCCTGGTGGGGTCCCAGGGATCTGTGTTTTTAACACGTGCCCTGAGTGATTCTTATTGTAGGGCAAGTTTGGGAAGCACTGCCTTAGGAATTTGTGGATTTCCTGAGCTTGGAAGTGAGATTATTTCCGCGGATTCTTATTTTCTTTTTGCTTGTTGCTGTGAAATATGCTAATCTGACATAAATCTGCCATTAAAAGGGCACAGGGGTAACTAGCCATGTGAATCATCGATGGACGCTGTTGGCCAGTACTAGCTGGGTTTTTCCAGACTGACATAATCAAGTCATTGGAGACCTGATTTTAATCCAATTAGATCTCTGTTGTTCAGAAATTCTGGTCGTTTCTGCTCAGAGTCTGGAGTTTTCAGAAGGTTCCAGATTGTGCCTGGATAGTTGCCCCATAACAGAGAGATCTCTGTAATGGCAACTATTCTTGAGGTTTGGGGAGCTTTAAAGTCATGTTGACTTAGCAGGTGCTCCCTCCATTGCATTTCTCTCCCCTTGACTAGTTTATGTGAAAGACTTGAGCAAATACCAAACAGGTTTGTCATGATTTAGCTGGGGCTGGCAAGTGGAGCCCCTGGGGCTTAGGATGGGCCAGAGAGGAGAGAGAAGGAGACTCAGACATGAACATCAAACAGACAACCTGCAGCAGGTAATGCCAAGCACTGAAGACATATAAGTACTCTCGGAACCACTGCTAGTTTATCTGCTCCCCCCTCAGCAGGATTACAAGTAGTAAAAGAGGCCAAGTCAGCAATATAGTATGACTTTATTCTCTTTCTGTCCAGTAAAGATTGGTTTCTAATTTAATCTCTTTGTAAACAGAAGGTGTACTTTGTGTGCTTTGAATTGTTTTAATTTACTGAGAATTGTTTTATGGCCCAGGATACGGTCTACCTTGGTGAATGTTCTGTGAGCCCCTGAGAATAATGTTTTCTGCTGTTGTTGAGTGGAGAGTTCTGTAAATGTCAATCAGGTCAAGTTGGTTGGCAGTGCTGTTCGAGTCTTCTGTGTCCTTACTGCTTTTCTATCTACTTGTTCCATCAGTAATTGAAAGAGGGGCATTGAAACTTCTGACTATAATTGTGGATTTGTCCACTTCTCCTTGTAGTTTTATCAGGTTTTGCTTTATGTGTTTTGAAGCTCTGTTATTAATACATAAGCATTTTGGAGTGTTATGTTCTTAGGATAAATTGACCTTCTTTACCATGAAATGACCCTTTTAATCCCTGGTAATATGTTTTGCTCTGAAATCTGCTTTGTCTCATATTAATATAGCCAATCCAACTTGTAAAAAATTAGTGTTAGTGGATTGTTAGCCAGAATATATAAAGAACTCTTACAACTCAATAACAAAAAACAACATGATTAAAATGGCCAAAGGACTTGACTAGACATTTCTGCAGAGAAGATACACAAATGACCAATCAGCACGTGAAGATATTCAGCATGGCTAGTCATTGGGGAAGTGTGAATCAAAATGACAATGAGATTCCACTTCACACCTGTTAGGATGGCCATTATGGAAAAAACCAGAAGTGCTGGCAAGAATGTGTGGAAATTAGAACTGTTGGAAGTAAAATGCACAGCTGCTGTGGAAAACAGTATGGCAGTTCCTCCAAAAATTAAACGTAGAATCACCGTATGATCCAGGAATTCCACTTCTGAGTATATGCCCTGAAGAAGTATAAGCAAAGACTCAAACATGTATTTGTACACCCATGTTCATGGCAGCATTATTCGCAAGAGCCAAAAGGTGAAAGCAACCCAAGTGTCCATTGATGGATGAATGGATAAACAAAATGTGGTACATACATGCTATAGAGTATTTAGCTTTAAAAGGAAGAAAATTTTGACATATGCTACAACATGGATGAAAATTGAAGAAATAATGCTAAGTGAAACAAGCCAGCCTCAAGAGGACAAGTATTGCATGATTCCTTTTATATAAGCTTCCTAGAGTAGTTAAATTCATAGACACAGGAAGAAGAATGGTGATTGCCAGGGGCTGGGGGTAGGGAGGAGTGGGGAGTTAATGTTTAATGGGTACAGAGTTTCATTTTGGGATGATAAGAAAATTCTGGAGGTGGACAGTGGTGATGGTTGTACAACAGTGTAAATATGCTTAATGTCACAAAACTGTACACTTAACAATGGTTAAAATGGTAAATTTTATGTATGTTTGCCTCATACTACAATTAAAAAAATGGATAGGGATTTAAAAAATTAGCATTAGCATGGTGTATCTTTTTACATTCTTTTAAACTATTTGTGTGTTTATATTTAAAGTGGATTTCTTATAGGTAGCATATAGATGGGTTTTGCATTTTGTAAAGTTCAGTCCTCTAATCTCTGCCTTTTAATTGTGATGTTTAGACCATTTACGTTTAATATGATTATGAGTGTACAGTCATGCGTCACTTAACAGCGGGGATATGTTCTTAGAAATAGGTGGTTTTGTTGTTGTGTGAACATCATAGAGTGCACTTACACAAACCTAGATGGTATAGCCTACCACACACCTAGGCTGTGTGGTACTAATTGTGTGGGACCACTGTTGTATCTGTGGTTTGTTGTTGACCAGAACACCTTATGCAGTGCGTGACTGCAGCTGGGTTTAACTCTGTCATCTTGCAGTTTATTTTCAATCTGTACCATGTTCTTTCTTCCCATTTCCATTTTTTCCTCATTTCTTTGGGACTGACTAATTTTTATGATTCCGTTTTGTTTCTTTTCTTAGTTTACTAGCTATAACTCATTTTTTTTTTAGTGGTTGCTTTAAGATTCATAGTATGTATCTTTAACTTGTCAAAGTCTGTCACCAAGTGATATTATACCACTTTAGATATAGTATAAGAACCTAATAATAGTATATTTTCATTTCCTCCCTCCTGGCCTTTGTGTGTTGTCACACATTTCACTTCTACGTATGTTATAGATCCCATAATGCATTGTTGTTATTTTTGCTTTAATTAGTCAATTATTTTGTGTAGAGATTGAAAAGAAAAGAAAAGATGTTTTCTATTTACTTACGTGTTTCCCATTTGTGGTGCTCTTCATTCCTCCATGTGGATCCAGATTTCCACTTTGTTTTGTGCTCTTTCTGCCTTGAGGACTTTTTTTTTTCTTTTTAACATTTCTTGTAGTGCTAGTCTGTTGGCGATGAATTCTTTCAGCTTTTGAATGTCTGAGAAAGTCTGTTGTGCCTTTGTTTTTGAAAGGTATTTTCCCTGGCTGTCGAATTCTAGGTTGACTAATTTTTCTTTCAACTATTTAGGATGTGGTTCCAGTGTCTTCTGGCTTACATTGTTTCATTCAAGTCATCTGCTGTCACTTTTGTTCTTCTGTTTGTAAAGTGTCTTTTTTCCTTATGGCTGCTTTTATCACTGGTTTCAAACAATTTAATTATGATGTGCCTGATGTAGTTTTCTTTGTGTTTCTTGTGCTTGGGTTAATTGAGTTCTCTGGGTTTATAGCTGTCATCAAATTTGGAAATTTTTCAGCAAGTAATTCTTCAGATGTTTTCTCTCTTCTTTGGGGACTCCATTACACATATATTAGGATGCTTGAAGTTGTTCCACATCCACTCATTTCTCGATGATTGGGGTATTTTTTTATGTTTTCCATGTCTCTATTTTCCATGCTCAGTCTTTCCTTTAGCTTCTTGAATACATGGAATATGGTTGTAGTAACCATTTTAATGTCATTGCCTGCTAATTCTCTTATCTATATTTCTGAGTCTGTTTTTGTGGATTGGTTTTCTTCCTCATAATGGGTCATATTTTCTTGCTTCTTTGTGTGTCTGATAATTTTTGATAGGACGTCAGATGTTGCAAATTTTTCCCTGTTGGGTGCTGGATATTTTGTATTTCTGTAAATATTCTTAGCATTGTTTTGGGACACTGTTAAGTTACTTGGAAACAATTTGATCCTTTAAAGGCTCGCCCTTAAGCTTTGTTAGTTGGGATCAGAACAGCTTTTAGACCAGGGTTAATTTTTCCCCGCTTGTAAGGCAATACCCTCTTCACTGCTCTCCTGATGTCCTGTGAATTATGAGGCTTTTCTGCTCTGCCTAGTGGAGACACAAATTGTTCTTGGTTCAATTTGAGGTCCAAGGATTGTGTCTCTACTCCTGATCAGTACTGTCAACTCTCAGCTGAAAATGGGAGGGGGCCCTCTGCAGATTTCCAGCATTCTCTCTTTGTGTGGCTCTCTCCTCTCTGGTGTTTGGCCCTATGAACTCTGGCTGCCTTGGCCTCCCGACTCGCTCTCCCCAACTTGGGGAGGCTGTCGGCCTCCGCCTGCTTACCCCTTGCCTGTGCCATGGCCTGGAAGCTCCCTCTGGGCAGTATTCTGGGGCAATTATAGAGCTTACCGTGTTTGTTCCCCTCCTCAGGAATCTCTCCTGTGCTGTCTGATGTCTGAAACTGTTGTTTCATTTATTTTGTCTGGATCTTTGGTTGGTTGAGGCAGGAGAGTAAATCTGGGCCCTGCTTCTCTGTGTTGGCTGGGAGCAGAAGTCACTGTCGGGATGCTCATTGAGTGCCTTGTGTGTGCTGGGCACTGACCTGGGTGCTGGGGTGCAGACTCAGCTGGGTGTGTGCTGTGCCCTTGAGGAGCTCACGTCCTTGCCAGAGGTACATGTGATTCCTACATAGTACATGCTAGGGGTGCTTACAGAGCGCCAGGGGAGGGCAGGATGAATTCTTTGAGAGAAGGAGCAGGGGACGCTTCCCAGAGGAGCTGGTAATTGCAGGACAGGCTGGCTTTTTCAAGCTGGAGAAGGCGTAGGGAAGAGTATTCTGGGCAGAGGGAACAGCAAGAGCAAAGGCAGAGCAGCAGAGCTGGGGCCTCCTTGAGGGCAGGATCCCTGTCGTGTTGATCTTTACATAGATGCGGAGAATTTGCCAAGTGATCAGAAGTGTGTTTGTTCTGGGAATAGTAGTTAGAACAGAAAGCATCAGGGTAGAGTGAACAGCTCATGGGGGAGCGGAGGGAGATCTAGCTGGAAAGGGAGGTTTGGGGTCAGCTGGTACAGGGCCTTGAATGCCAAGGCAAGAAACGCAAGATTTTGAATGTTATACCAAAGCACTGGGGAGCTATGGAAAGTTTTAAGCAGGGACGTGCGAGCTCTGACTGTGTTCTCTAGAGATTACTGGGCTGTGTGGAAGAGGGTTGGAATGAGGTGGGCAGCTGCTGGAGAGGCTGATTCAGAGCAGACATTGTACAGCAGCGTGAAAATGAGTCCAGAGCTCAGTGCAGCTGCTGATAACAGCGCTGCCACCTTCTACCTGGTTGATAATGGCCTTCGTGGGTTCCTGCCTGAGTCAAGAGCAGACTGGAGAAGCCTCTGGCCTGATTTCTCTTTTGCTGTGGTATGCTGTTGCCCTCAACACACCTGCCTGCGTCTACTGGACCCTGAAGTGCATGGGGTCAGACATCACTGGCAGGAGTAGGGTCTACAGCTACCCCACCACGTACCAGCCTAGGATAGCTCCACATCAGCGAGAACACTGAGTCCCATCCTTTGGACTTTGAATAGATACACCTTGAGTGACCCCAGACAGACTCCTGGATATTTGTCCTGAGTGAGTCTTGGCCTTGACCTTAATCTTGATCCTTCCTAAAGGGATGGTTGAAGCTGCCAGCTCAGCTTGCTCAGGGCAGATTAGAAGGTGTGGGGTGGGGGTTGGGGCTGTCAGCTGCAGATAGAGATCCTTTCCTTTTTGTTGTTGTTTTCCTCCCCAAAGACCCAGGATATGGTTGTATATCCTGGTTGTAGGTCATTTTAATTCTTCTATGTGGGACGCCACACAGCATGGCTTGATGAGTGGTGTGTAGGTCTGCACCCAGCATCCAAACCAGCGAACCCAGGGCCACTGAAGTGGAGCATGCTAACTTAACCGCTGTGTCACCGGGCCCGCCCCAGAGATCCCTCCCATCATTGCAACAGTTGGGACAAAGGAGAAACAAATGAAAGTTTGGTGTGAAGTAGCTTAGCATGGTTTTCAAGTCAGAGCCATGGACCAGAGAAGGAAGAGGCTTCGCTAACAGGCTGGGTGTGTTTTACTGTCAGGAAGTTTCAAAAATGGTCTGCTTATTAAGTAACCTGTTTCTTGGCCATCATGTCAATTGGAAGCTGAAAGCTATTGATCTGAGTTACGTCCAGCCCTTGGAGTTGTGTCGCTCTGTTGACTCGTGTGGTCTGAGAAGGAATCTCCGTTCCCTCCCCTTAGTGTCCCCATGGGAAGTGCTTGAGTCGCAGAGGGAGGAGTGGACTGAGTGCGTGAGGAAAATCATGACCATTTATTGAGCCCGCCCTGAGAGCCAGGCATTAGATTTTCTGGGCACTAACTCATTTCATCCTTGCGAAAGCCCTGTGTTATAGAAGAAACCGAGGTATGGAGAGATCGTCACCTGCTCCCTAGCCAGTGGCGACCGAGAGCTCAGGGCTGTCTGCCTTCCAGACTCTGAGCCTGTGATCCTTGGGCTTCTCCTGCAGGGCAGAATCGGAAGGAGGCACTGTTCCTGGTGCCATGGGGAGACCTGGGGCTCCAGGTCCGTATGCGCACAGCCGAGGAGCATGTCCTTTCTCCTGAGGGCTGGTAAAGGAGAGTGTCTAGGACAGTGTTATGCTGGCTTCTGAACATAAAAAGGCCCTATTCTTTAGGAGTCTGCTTGAAAGATATCAGTGATAACGACCACTTAGTAAGTTTGTATCCGGAGTGAGGCACTGTGTTTCCTGGCCGTGGCCTTGACTGAGCGGCAGCGTGGTGCCGTGGTGAAGAGCGTGACCCCAAGGCTGGACACCTCGGGTGAAACTCAGACTGTGCCATTTCCTTGCAAGGAGACTATGGGCTGGCACCAGGCTTCTCCTCCACCCAGTTTTCTTGGCTGTAAACTCAAGAAAGGTGGAGGCTCTACAGCGGCGAAGGCCCCTGTGAACATGGGCTGAGCTGCTGCAGGAGGAGTGCCTAGAACATGCTCTCCATGTTAGCCGTGGTGACTATCATCACCCCTCTCGTACCAGCGTACCAGCGGGACAGTGAGGCTTAGCAGGGAACTGAGCGGTAGGTGGGAAAGCCCGGTTCCCCCTGCCCTCAAGCACTCCCCAGCTCTACTGCCCCTGCCTCTGCCCGGAATTCTCTTCCTGTATCTTCTCCATCCTTCAAATGTCAGCTCCTCTGTGCCGCTTTCCTTCCTCCTTCTCCCGAAGGCTTCATCCTGCCCTCCCGTGTGCGCTCTGAGTGCCATGTAGCAGTTACCCCGCAGAGCCCTCCCTCCCTCTGGGCCCTGTCGCAGCTGAAAGAGAGTGGAGGAGGGGGCTGGCGGGGCGGAGGGGTTGGGATCAGCCGAGGTGAGGGGTTAGGGCTGTGGTGTTCAACTGTGTTCCTGGAAGGTGCCTGGGGGGCCGCTTGAGGCCTGGGGGAGGCTGAGCTATGAGAGCAGATCTCTCTTCCTGTGCCCCTGCGCCCAGAGCATGGCCTCTGTGCTCTGTTCTGTGCACTGGGGGTTTGGGGCAATGTTTCATTTGGAAAAAACCCAAAAATGTTCTCCTTTAAAAAAAAAGCTGAAAAGGTGTAGGAAAACAACAGAGGCAGGCACCGCAGGCTAGTACGACGAGAGGGTGGGGGCCGGCATGTCCTGACAGCACGTAGTTGGCTGCAGGGAGATAAGGGGACAGGGAGGGAGGGACGAGTGGGGGAGAGATGACTAGTTGAGGGAAGGCGGAGGGAGTGGGCAACAGTGTTTAAAAAAAATTTAATCCAGATGGTTGTAAGGAAGAGACACTGGAGGTGGGAAGACCCATTGGGAGTCTGTAGAAGGACAGGGATGGACGCACTGAAAAGACTTTGGGGTGACAGATGGAAACTAGACTTTCGGGGGTGAACACGATGCAATCCGTACAGAAGCCGAAATATGATGATATACACCTGAAATTTACACAGTGTTATAAACCAATGCGACCTCAATAAAATAATTTAAAACATATTCTCACTGTAAACAAGTTTCAAAATATACGCAAAATATAGGAAATAATAACAATAGTACCCTGTAAATGTGAAAGAAAAGACTTTGGAGAAATGACTAGATAAAACCTGGTGGTTGGACATCAGAGATGAGGGAGACCCACACATCCGAGATGGCCTGGAGGATTAGAAAGGAGGGTGGAAGCTCAGGGTGCTGTTGGAAATGGGGTTTGGGAGGGTCATCTAGTTTGGGGAGAAAAATAGGTGATGAGCGTGCCTCCTGCCTTTGGCAGAGTAAATGGGCTCCCGTTCCTGGGTCGTCTCATTTGGGGGCCTGCCTCTGGGCGAAGAGGGGTGAGATGGAGTTATTCAGTGGACTGGAGGAGCATTCAGTCGTGAAGTAAATATTTATGTAAAGATGACAATTTCCTTCAAAAAGCCTTGTCCTGAGAGGTTGCACATTCCTTCTATAGATATATGGGCGTCCTAATATTTGAGGGCCTTGTTCAGATGGGTTTGGAGCCTGTTGCAGAAGGCCACCCCTTTGCATCCCTCCGGGACCTGCACTTGCAGAGCGCACCCACACAGAGCCTCGCTGGGGGCCTGGCGAGGTTGCCAGGCAGCATTTTCCCGCAATAAGGTGTGAGTGTGTGCGTTTTTCTATCACCTCCAGAGGTTATCTTGTTGAATTCTCATTAAATCCTTACACACCCCCATGATGTGGGTAGTATTATTGCCATTTTACCAATAAGAAACAGAATCAGAAAGGCTGCATAATTTCCCCAAGGTCCTATAGCTAGGAAAAGGTCAAACTGGGATTTGAATCCAGGAGCATTTGGCTCTAAAGCTGTGAACTCTTTCTGCTACCTTTGGGGCTCCGCAGGGATCTCCACCCAACCCCAGAAATTCCTGAGAAAGAATGGAAACTAAAATAGTGCCCCTTCTGGGGCTTACACACTGACTTTTCAAGTTGTGGGACAGGTAGTTTGCTGTTCTGGGCCAGGCGAGAAATGCATGATGCTTTGATTTGTTTTCATTAACTCCTGGGGCAAGTCAGGTGATGGAACAGGCTGATGACTTGGTTGCACTGCCAGAATCATTCTGGGAAAAGAAAATTCAATCAAGTCAGCAAATATTTCCTCATTAAGCAGCAGGGTTAGGAAAGTTTCTAAGGCAACAGGAGGGGTGGGATGGAGTTCCACATAACGCGTGCAGGTTGCTATGGTAACAACTGCTTATGCTATCATAGGTGGATGTAGGAAACTGAAGGCCTTTAAGACTCTTCTTGCCGTGTGATTTCAGGCGTGAAGTAGCTGCCAAGGCAGTGTTGGCTGGTAACGGTGAGGGGAGTGATGGAAGCAGCCTGCCCGGTCCCTAACAGTTCCCTGTTATGATTCAATGACAGCAGCATGTATTTTGCTTAACTCAATATTGAGCCCCAGGGGTGTCAAGAGTCACCTGTAATCATATGATTACCCTCCAACAGGCAGAATAATTAATATTTGCTCAGTGCTCAGGAGCTTGCAAAGCCCTCTCTGAGAGGCCCACAATCCCCAAGGTGGGATTATCAGCCCATTTTCCAGATAAGGAGACAGGTTAAGACAGGTTGTGATCAAAGTCACAAGCTAAAGAGCTGTGGAGCCAAAGTGCAAACCCGGGGCATCTGTCCCCAGACTGTGCTTTTCTCCTCTGTGCCCTGTGGGAGAGAGCTGGCATTAACTATTCAGACGAAGGCAGGGGCCGAGGGGCGCCACAGGCCGTCTCTAAGACCAGCATGCCTTACTCTGATCTGAGCCCCCTCATGCTTAGAAAATGCTGCATTTTGCTCTCTTTTCTTTTTTTTTTTTTTTTTCCAAGTTTATCCTTGCAAAGGAGCTGGTGTCAGTGGAAACTGTTTTGGGGCTGAACCGTCCTGGCAGAGATTCTCATTGAATAAGAGCCATCGATATGTTGCTTTTTGAAAAAAATTTTTTTTTTCTGATTAAGGACCCATGTGAGGGCTGCTCTAAGTTGGAGCCCTTCCTGATGTCCCCTCTCCCCGGTGACATTCTGCAGCCTCCCCCTGGGGAGTGGCGGGAAAGGGCAGCGCCTCTGACCTAAACCCACCGGGGTGGAGAGCGGTTGCCTTGCCTTTCGGCCTCACTATCTCCCGCTAGATCTTGTTCCCCGTGTTTCAGGCATGTGAGATCGATTTCATCAAGATCAAGATAGAAAGTAGTGGAAACAAGTTGAGACCTAGAGATGCAAGCAGCAGGGGCCAGTGGCCCGAGGCCTCCTTTTCCCAGCACCATATTATGTAGATTGCAAAGGCCCGGGGGCCACACGGAAACCTGCTTTCTTGGGTCTGGTTGGTGCTGTGCCAGCTCTGTCAGCCCCCACGCTCAGTGCTCTGTGGCAGAAGGTGGGCTCCAGGGCTCCTGTAAAGTGTCTTTGTCACCTCTCCCCTCTGCCCTCCAGCCTTTCCTGTGGCATCTGTCCTGTCGCACAGCACGCGTCTCTCGTGGAGGATGCAGTATTGATTTCAGGTTACAAACCACAGCCCGCCCAGTGTTCTTTCCAACTTTGAATTGACTACCAAAATGTAAAGATGGGGCGATGGCACATCGATCTGGACTTCTAGCCTTCCTTGGAGACCTGGCAGGTGCGGCAAAGCTGGGCGGCCCTCCTACCTCCAGGAAGTGCAGGAGCTGCACTGGAGGACACACTCCCTTGGATGACCAGCAGCTGGGGCTCTGATGCACCTGCTTGGCCCTTGAAGGCTTCGGAGTTTGTCACCTGTGGTGGAGGTGAAAGCTGCAGAGGAGACAAGACGAGAAAACAACAAGACGGAAAGCCTTTTCCCTTTTAGGGGTTGTTAGCATGGAAGCTGTGACACACTCGTCTTGATGGGGGGAACATGATTAGCGCATGCGCTGCCTTCCCACCTTGTCTGATCTCCTGTGAGTTGATGGTATTGCCCCCAAAAAGAGGTGTTGTCTGGCTGTACCTGTGAATGCTGTGCAGGTGCCTGCCTGCCAGCCTTCCCCTCCCGTCTTCAGCCACCGATAACGCAGTGGCTCCATGCGGGCCCTGCTATCACCTGCCCCAGGCCCTCTGACTTGTCCCAGCACGAGCAAGCCTTGCTCCCACAGCTGTCCACCTCCCCATCCTTACTCCCCTGTCCCCAGCTCTGTTACAGCCCCTCTCATCTGTCTTCACCATGATTTGTGAAGTTTTTTGCCTTTTAAAACCAGAGTTCCTAGACATTTAACATCCGTTTTTATATGATAAGGCTCTGTCTGGCACATAGTGAGAACTCAGTGAATATTTATTTATCCCCTCTGCCCCCATTTATCTCCCTCCCTTTATCTGGGGCCTGGTTCAGTTCTTGGCATGTAGTCGTTGTTCATGAAACATGTCTTCAGTGAAGGTGTGAAGAAGTGAATGGAGGCGTGGAGACGTGGAGGAAGCCCTTTTCTCACATTCCTGTGGCTTGATGACTTGTCCTCAGCTGGCTGCCTGCTTCTTTCCCTCCCGCCTTTGTCCATTTTCCACCAACATTCCTGTGAGCTGTCTGCGTGCCAGAGTATGTGGGGGACAAGACATGCTCCTGGCCTTCAAGGGGCCTACTTTTCTCACCTCAGCTCTTCTCTCCTGTCCCCTCCCCACGAACAGCAGACACCCCCCAGACATACCCAGCATCCTCCTGGGCATCTTGGTAAGAGGAAGGGGGTCTGGGTTGGGGCCCAGGTGCTGAGAGGTGAGACATTGGACTTCTCAGGCCTTCCAGAAACAAAGTCCATGGACTCGGAGTCCCCAAATGACTTCTCATTGATCCCCAGTTGTCTGCAGTGTGACGTCCCTGGTGGTTGTGACCACTTTGAGAAGCGCTGGTTTGGATTTTTCTGCCTCACCAGGTGACCGGGAGACAGAACAGTGATGGTGGCAGATGCCCAGACTTCGGGGGCACCTGCTTTGTGGGCCTTGGGCACAGTATTGTCCTGTTCTCCCCTCCTTTTCCAAATTACGGACCCAGAGAAGTGCTTGTTTTCAGCCTCACTGGGTGGCTCTGGATCAGGTGACATCTCCGTGACTTCTGAAAGGAAGGCAATAGTAACTTCCAGGGGTGGGTGATGCCGTGATAAATCTCACAAGACAGCACTTGCTGGCCCCGGCCTGAGATGTCCAAGGGTGAGGATGTGAGCCACATCCAGCGGGGAGCCAGGGACCAAGGGACTGGGACGATCCTCTTGCTTGTGTGGGCTCACAATCTCTGCATCTGGACAACCTCATGACTGACCCACGCTCATCGCTCCCTGGTGCTGGGCAGAGCAGGTGGGCCAGAGGTGCTGGTGAAATTAAATCAGCAGAGATGAGAAGGGACTCAGGCCTCTGGGGTTTGACCCCAACAGCTTACAGGCCCTTGGGCAATACCCTTGCTGTTTCTTTCTGGGCTTCATTTCATCTCTGCAATAGGGGTAATTAAGCCCTGTGTTCACTTTACTTACTAGAGTGATTATGTAAATTAATGGGAGAGTTTGCAAAGGGCTTTCATCGCAGAAGAAAGAAGCCATGTGACCATTAGAGATTGTTTACCCATTTTACAGGTTAGGAAAATTGAGTCCCTCAAAAGAATGTTCAGCACATTTGGGGTGGGATCCTGAGCACACCTCGTTCTGGAAGAAACGGACACGTGTGGCCCTTACGTGGGCCAGTAGCTCCTTGTGAAGGCGTGAGAGGAGGCGGCTGGGCGGCTGGGTGGGTGGAGCCTGGTGGAAGGAGCAGCAGGCCGGGGTTGGGGCTCCTGGGTCTGGGCCCATCTTCTGTCCCCAGAGGCAAGTTACATGCCACTGTGCCTTAACTTCACCACCTGTGCAGTGGGCATGGTAGAACTGAGAGGGATGTTGAATTAGAAACCGGAAAAGGTAGAGTTAGAAGAAAAATGCCACAGCCCACAGCTCACCGTGGCCAATTACATTTCAGCTCAAAACTTGCTGCGTGAAAAGAGGCCCCTTCCCAGTGTTATTGAGGGCATCCGCATATGTACGCAGGCAACCTGAGAGCTCACTCTGATGGCTGACGTGTCTATGACGTGGAGGTGTTTCGTTACCTGAAGCTCTCGAGGCATTTAAAATACGCCTGACCTCTTCTGAAGTCTGCAGTGAAAGGGAACTGACACAGGAGAGGGCCCACGCGGCCGAGATGTTTCTCTTCTGAATTTTGGAGTGGTCATCTTTCCCAATCAGGGGGTGGTCGTGATAGTGATTACTGATGGGAGCTAATATTCCCTCTTCCTGTCCCTTCCATCTCCCGTGTTCCAGAAGACTTTCGTGGGTGCCAGGCCTCCGAGGGAGGTTGGGGGGTGACCTCAGCACCTAAGCACATGCCGCCCAAGACTGGCCTGCACGTTCCCACGAAGAATGGAATCCTGTGCCCCAGCCAGGACCGTGTTCTGGGGGCCTGATGCCAGGGAGAGGGGGTCTAATTAGGAGAGCTGTGTGATTCATTCATTGGCCACTTTGGGGAAAATTCTTGCTGTCTAGAAGACAGTGTGATTATTTGGGTCACCAAGGAGATATTACAGGGATTTTTGCCACAGGGAGTTCAAGGCCATCAGACAGAGCCAGGTGTGGGGCTTTAGGATCCAGAGGGAGGTCATCGTTTGGGAGAACGGTTGGAGGGGAACGGATCTGAGGAGGCCTTGTGTGATGGTGCAGTGGGGCCACACGCTTCAGTGCACCCTAGAGTTATCTGGGGAGCTCACTTGCTTATTTGCATTTTGATTGGCTGCCATTCTTTATGAAACACAGGAAAGTCTCCTTTCTTGCTAAATATCTACAGTCCCTTATTACCAAACTTTGATGGCAAGTTACCCAAGTTACCTTTACCTCCTTGGTGTGCTGCTGTCCCTGTCCCCTGGGAAAGCAGCAGCCGCCTCATGCAGCTTTTAGCAACATCGGCCCCCGCTCTGTGTGACCTGGGGCTTTCATGTCCGTGGGGAGGGGCCGGGGCAACTTGGCTTTCACAGACTCATCCATTGAACACCCACATTCACTACAAGTTCAAGAAAGATGGACATGCACACGAGGTCCACAGAGGTGTCAGCAGTACCCTTTGTCAGCCCCAGCGGGACGACGATTCAGAGTGTCGTAAACTACATGAATGTTTCACAAAGATTTTCTCCTGGTGAATTTCCTGTAATCAAAAAGTTTCCCTTTTTAGGGAAAAAAAAAGTGGGCGGTGAGGGCAAGCCTGTTAGGGAAGCTGTCTCAGTTGCCTGTAGGGTGGGTCCTGCTCAGGTAAGCTCCCAGTGCCTTCTGGGCCGCGGGGCTGACCCTCAGCCTGACCCTGGCTCCGTCTGTCTTGTGGCGTGTGGGCCTCCTGGCCTGTTAGAAGGCTGACGTAGCATTCATGCCCTTCGTGTCAATCTCCCCGTGGCCTTGGCCTGGGCTTGGGCTGTCTTCTCCGGAGCTGTAGGCTCGATGTTCTGCTGTTTGGTCTTGTCACTGTGCTGGCCACCTCTGACGCTGCCTCACTTGGTCGTGCGCATTGATGTGGGGCTGCAGATCTGGAGCTTGAATCGGGGAGAGAAAGACCTCTGTCCCACTGTGCCTACACAAGCCAAGCCATAGGCATCCAGAGGGACATACATTCAGGGTCCTGGCAGTGACTCACTCAGTGGGGACCACACTAGGGCGTAGAGCCCCTGCACTCTAATGCTGCCTCTGCAAGCACTGGTTGTCAGATCCTTTCCTCTCCTGGGGTCTTTGCTTTTCCTCTTTCTGATGAGGCCACGCCCACCTGAATTGCCCCAGCGTGCAGGAGGAAGGGCAGAGTAAGAGAATAGGTGCCAAGCTAGCCTGACCCCGGTAGCTTGGTTAAAATGAAGCTTCATTAGAAGTTACACGAAGAACCCTGGAGACTGAAGTTCTGGATCTGGAGGAGGATGTAGGACCCTGGCTTTGAACAAGGACTCCAGTGATTCTGGTGCATGCAGTGAGAAAGCCCCTGGACTGGTTAAGGCACTGCCACCTCCTAGCCCGTGACCTTGGCGCCTCTCTCAGCCTCCTCTGTGAGGTGGGACAATAGCGACCCTGTGTAAGGTAGTTGTGAGGGTCTTCATCACGGCAAATACGTAGTGTTTTGTTTTATAGATGGAGAAACTGAGGCACAAAGAGATTAACTAACACAGCCAGTAAGTGGCAGAGCCAGGATTCAAACCCAGGCAGTCCAGCCCCAGAGTCCATTCTCCTAACATCTAGGCCAGTGACTCTCAAAGTGCGTTCCAGGGACCCCTGGGGGTGTCTGAGACCCTTTCAGGCCATCGCTGAGGTCAGAACGATTTTCACAATCTAGCACATTATTTTCCTTTTTGACTCTTTCTCGAACGAGTGTCCCAGGGAGTTTTCAGAGGCTACAAAGCACATCATTCTGGAGGCTAGTGCTTGTGCTTGGTTATTCTTGTGTTTTAAAAATTTCCCACTTTAATTTCTAATACGGTAAATAGCGATAGCTAACATCCACATAAGGGAAAACTCTTTGGGGTCGTCAGTAATGTTAGGAGTGAAAGGTGTCCTGAGCCCAAAATCCCTGCCACCTGCTCTCGAGGCTGTGCTGCCTCCAACAGGGTACTGGTGGAGCATGGAGCGCGATGCCACCCCTGGTGAGTCGTTGTGCAGAGAGGTGGTGCCCGTCATAGGGGATCGGGGATCAGCTCAGGGCTCTCCCGGGGGGTGCAGGGAAACCTCCCGAGTGAGAGGCACATCTGGACCTGCCGGGGCCTTCGCAGATGGCACTGCCAACCGTGCTGTTTGTGCATAGTCAGCCAGCTGCCCACGCTGGACCGTCCATCCTCAGCCCAGGGGTATCTCTGTGTACAGCCCTAACGCAGGAGCGAGCAGGCACCCTGCTCTGTGGCAGGTCCCTCCCTGGGCGCAGCCGGGCTGGGCACTGCTACTGCTGAGGCCCAGCAAGTTCTCAGCTGAGCTGTACTGGAGGCCTTAGTAACAAGGAATTTCTGTGGTGTTGGAGTTTTCTGCCAGCGTTTGTTCTGGGCCAGGCCTCAAGCTAAGCCAATGCTTGGCCTGCGTTATCTCATTGAAGCTTGCACCAACCCGTTTCATAGATGAAGAGCCTGAGGCTCAGGGAGGTTCCACTTGTGTGAGGTCCCAGAGCTGGTAAGTGGTAGGGCTGGGGGCTCAGACTAGGTCTTTCTGACCGAGTGCATGCCCTAACATGTTTTACATCTTCAGAGTGTTGCTGTGTTCCTGCTGCTCGTCGGCTCGTGACCAACTCACTTGATTTGCCTCTGGGGTTCTTCTCCTTCCCAGGGCCTGTGCAGTCTGCTCTTCCCCAGCCGCAGCAGGGTGAGGTGTGGACAGAGTGCAGGTTTGAATTTTGATTGCCATTTGCTAACCTTTCTGATCCCCAGATCGTGGTCCCCCTGCAGGATTAGGACAGACAGCACGTGTAAAACACACGCTGCCATGCTCAAGCATGGGACTAACAAGGAGCTGTCATCTTTCTCAGCATCTGGCCCAGATCAGCTGCATCAGCGTCTGCAGGAGACTGTGGATTTCTGGGCCACACCCTGGCTCCCTGCCGCAGAGCTCTATGAGTGGGGTTGGGGCACCTGCGTTTTCAGCACATGGGCCCCCCCCCCGGCGCATACCAGACCTGGACATTCCTAGCCTTAGAGGTTGGGGGTACATTCAACCCTCAGAAAATAACAGATAGTGGTGGTGACCCTGTTTGGACAGTTCTTTATCAGTAAGGGGACCATATAATTTCTTGCCTGAACTGGGACACTTTTCTTCTTTTTTTTTTTTTTTCGAGGAAGATTAGCCCTGAGCTAACATCTGCCACCGATCTTCCTCTTTTTGCTGAGGAACACTGGCCCTGAGCCAACATCCGTGCCCATCTTCCTCTGCTTTTTATGTGGGCTGCCTACCACAGCATGGCTAGACAAGTGGTGCACAGGTCTGCACCAGGGATCCGAACCAGCGAAACCCATGCTGCCGAAGTGGAACATTCGAGCTTAACCGCTGTGCTACCAGGCAGACCCCTGAACTGGGACACTTTTGAGCATGAAAAGGGGCACCATTAGTAGCCACACTGGGACCTGAGGAGTAAACTAGGACTTTCCTGGAAAATGGGGGCTTGTGGTCACTATTTATCCGTTCTCTTTTCATCTTTCTGATGACTCTAGGAGATGCCCTTCCCTTTTGATTACAGATGGGGAAACGGAGACCCGGAGAAGGTTGCTTCTGGCCACACAGCTCTAACCCTGGTCCTTGATTCCACAGTGCCATCTTGGCTGAGTCATTGGTGCCAGCTCACTCAAGCAGAGCACTGATGCGGGGAGCATAGGGTACTCCAGATTTCTGTAGTGTTGGAATCTTTTAAGAACTAACGTGACCTTGATAATGAGAAAAACCTACATTAAGGCTGTAAAACGCACATCTAGAAAAGATAAAAACATTGCATCCTGCCAGCAGAAAGGAAGTGAGTCCTGGGTATGTTTGTGCTGCCTCTTCTCGGTCCCTGGGGCTGCCTCCTGGGGCCTGGCTGTGACCCTTCTGTCACGCAGATGATGGATCGATGTCCCTCTGGGCAGGGTGACAGGGAAAGGAATGCTGAAACCAGCTCTTCTGTCAGACCAGACCTTCTATTCGGGTCAGTCAATTTCTTCTGATCGCCTGAAGGGCCAGTTTGGTGATTTTTTTTTGTTCTCTGGCAAGGAGCCGTGCATGTGACAGTCCGTGTTTGTGGCCTGTGGAGAGGACTACGGTGCAGAGAATTCTTAAGGGAAACCCGCAGTGGTCAGTGCACTAAACATAGCAATCGGCGACACGCTTGAGCCTGGGATGTTGAAGCCGCAGAGCCCGTGTGCGAAGCTCGGGTGTATTTCTGGTTCAGACAGAAATAGATGCCTTCCAGAGGGTGTGCTGGCATCAGAGCTGGGAGGCGGCCTCGGGCCAGACTTAGTCTCTGTCCCTGGGCCTGGCACTCGCCTCCTGCCCTTTCCTGTCTGCTCCTTGGGGAGCTTCATCTAGCACCGCAAGGGATCTCGGTTTTGCCTCTGGCTGTCAAGTGCTTTCACATATCCTGCTTTCGTGGTTTGGGGAGAAGGAGCCGCTCCTTGGTCTCCCTGGGGACAGGGCATGGGTGGGGTGGCCGGAATGTGCTCAGTGGGACTCTTGTCCCTCCTTGAGCCTCCCTGTGGGGTGGAAGCATCGACAGAAAACTCAAGTTTGTCTTTGACAGATAGAATATTTGGACTTGGGGGTCCCTCCCCGCCGAGCTGCCTCCTCCTCACCTCAGTGTCATTCTCTGTTCACAGGGAAAGATGGAGACGCTGAAAGATAAGACCCTGGAGGAGCTGGAGGAGATGCAGAATGACCCGGAGGCCATTGACCGGCTGGCCCAGGAGTCCCCAGAGGTAGAGGAAGGCTGTCATTGGGCCAAAGAAAGGCCAGCAGATGGGACTGAAGATGCCCTTCTTAAGGACACTGGCTTGTTGGGACTTGGGGCCAACTTCATCTCCTTTTTCTGTGGCCTTCACCCTGGATCCAGCCAGAGGAATCCCCGAGGTCTCAGTCCAGTTCCTGGGCCCTCTGGGAGTTCCAGGGGGCAGTGCTAGAGCGTCTGTGCCCCCACATGAACTCAGGCTCCTGGTGCCTCCCAGGGAGCCCCCATGAGTTGTCCCGGCTTGAATCTGGAGGCCCTTCCTAAAAGCACTGGTACTGTCCCCAGGGGCCTCATCTGGCCCTGCATCTCCAGGAGGGCCATTCTTGGGCTGGGATACAGGCTCATCTCCTGTTTGATCCCGTTTCCCATCATAACTGGCCCCTGATCATCTCAGCTCCTCATCATAGTCCTCCTGGAGTGGTATAACCCTCCTGAACGTACAGAGCTTTACTATAAAGGGCTTTCCCTGCCTCCACGTCTCCTCAAACTGCGACTCCCCTGCGAGCTAGGAGAGGTCAGGAAACTGGATGTGGCCACAGAGCTGGCTGGACCCACAGTCACGCCTTGAGTGGCTGCCACGTGGCCACTGCCCTGGAAGCTGCTGCCTGCGGCCCCTAGGCTAGGGAGAGACTCAAACCCAAATAATGCCAAGCTCATTTGATTCCCATTTGGAATATGTTTTTATTTCTGCTGACGAACAGCTATGATGTGTCTCTTTTGTGCATTTACAATATGCTACCAAAAAAAGGAGGCCACCCCACCCAGTTCCTCCTGCTTCCCAGAGCACGTCCCTCTCTGTGACGGGCATGCACAGCGTGCATGCACTCCCCTGCTCGTGTTCTCTCTGCCCCGCGCCGTCCCTCCGCCCAAATGAGCAGTCTGTGCTGGGGCTGTGGGAGACGGAGCGTGGGGCAGGGCGTGAGGGAGGCCCAGGGACTCAGTGTGGCCTGTCCTGCCGCCCTGAGCTCGTTCAGCAAGGACATGACGCAAAGCTTGTCTTGGTTAAGCTCTAAGGCCGACTGAAATGGTTAATTAGGCCTTGAGCCCTGCCGGGGCCTGGCTCAGCACACGTCCTCGCTCCTTCATCTTCCGTTCTGCATCTGTCACGTAGGAAGCACCGAGTGCTTCTTGAATCTTCCAAGGTCTGCTCTTGAGTGCACAACACTTTGCAGAAGCAAGCCTTGACATAATTTAGTTAGTGGACTTCCAAGCATAGCAGGCTGATCGGATCTGTGGCAAAGCACAGGATTTTGGGAAACGTAAGCAGGAACGACCGCTCGGGCAAAAGGCAGCTTGAATTCTGTGCTGAGCAGCTGTGCCTGACTGATGGATTTGAGTTCTCTGAGGGGAAAAACACGCCTGGGACCAGACGAAGTGAAGTAGGGCGAGCTGCTTAGACCTAGAACCCCGTGGACAAGGGTCCCCTGTGGCTGGGAGGCATCAAGTCTTTGCGGGACTCCGAGGCAGGATGGGAGCTCATTAGTTTGGGATGTGGGCATTCTTTGGAGGAAAGAGTTAGTGGGAACATCTCTCCATGTAGGAGAGTGGATGGGGGGTCGAGGCAGGCAGGTGGGGTGTTAGAACTCTCTTGTGGACCTCTTGTAAATGACTGATGGATGGCTTCATAGTGAGGCCCTAGTGGAGAAAGACTGGGGAGGCTGTCGGGAGATGGAGCAGAAATGGGTAGGACAAGGTGTAGGGGAAAGTGAAAGAGCGTAGGTTTATTGGTTAAGACCCAGGGAAAAGGCAGTGGGTGTATGAAGAGGCTACGCCCACTGGGGAGCCGTGGGGCCCCCAAGGGGCAGCTGAGGCCCTCAGACCTCCCACTCTGTGGCAGCCACATGAGAGAAGAAGAGCTTTCTTGCTAATAAACATGAGATCGAGAGTCCCCGGTGTTGACATCCCTGAGTCAGTGTGCTTGCTGAGTGGCTGCAGAGGGTGTGTGTGGCCAGCAGCTCTGTCTGGGGAGGAGGTAGCTGGGGCATCCGTCTTCCCAGCCTGGAGCATGAAGTGCAGGCTCGGGACCCTGTGACTGGGGATCTGCACTGGGGCAGGCCTCCCCGAAGCCCCTTCCTCCGGGATGCCCAGTCTGCGTCTAGTTAGGGACAAGCCAGTCGTCACGTGCTGCCCATGGTGGAGAGGCTGCCTGGTGGCTCCTGCGTGGAAGCTGGTCATGCTGGGCTATGCCCCATGCCCTGCCGTGGCTGCTGGGTCCTCTCCTCTGCCACATGGTGCTGTTGGTGTAGTGTCCCCACTGTCTCAGGGTGGTGGGTGTGACCCTCCCTGGCACGTGGATGGGCCTTCAGGTCCTAGCAGGTGGGGAAGGATTCCCGTGGCTGCCGCCGCACCAGTGATGACAACAAAGGACCCAGCTGAGGGCAAAGTGCTGCTCAGCTGGGGGAGGTGCTTTCCGTGGGTGTGTCCAGGCGTGAGGGCTGGCATTAGGGCTTCTGGTGCCCACAGATCGCCTGTGTTGCTGGGAGTCCTCTGCCAACTGTGGGGACTGCCCTCCAGTTCTTGGGGGCCCCTCTGTTAGCTCATCTGCACAGCTTCTCTGCAGGACACACATGTGGCCTGGGAGGCAGGGGCACGTCTCTCCCGAGTCAGCCTCACGATCTGGTCCCTGGCTTTCTCCCCACTCAGAGTAACTTTGTTTGGCGCCTCACTGTGCGTCTGGCCTGTGGTCTGGCTGGGCTGCCTTAGTCCACCTCAGGGTAGGCCTCACAACTCTGAGTCTTGGGGAGAAGTGGTTGGGGCTTTTGGTCACTTTTCTCCTAGACAGCATCTGATTCTCTGCACAGCCCCTGGTGGGCCCGGCCCCTGTTCATCATGTGGCCTCGGGCAACCTGTGAACCACACAGGCTGTTGGACTGATTTGGGGGGGTGCCTGGGTTAGAGGGCTTTGCTCAGAGTTTGAATGCAGGTCTATCTGACTCCAGCTGAGGCTGAGTATTACCTGGTCCCACTATGGGGAGCTATGAGTCCCAGAAGCCCCTGGTCCAGCCTGCCATGAGGTGGTTCTTACAGTAAGTGTCCTGCTCTTTTAGGTCCAGGACCTGCAGCTGGAACGAGAGATGGCACTGGCCACCAACCGGAGCCTGGCCGAGCAGAACCTGGAGTTCCAGGGTCCCCTGGAGATCAGCCGCTCAAACCTCTCGGACAAGTACCAGGAGCTCCGGAAGCTCGTGCAGCGGTGCCAGGAGCAGAAGGCAAAGCTAGGTAGGGCTGGCCGGCCCCCGGGAGCGTGCTCTGAGGGGTTCCTCTGTTCAGTCAGGGTCTGCATTCAAGGTTGGACTTGGGAGAGCTGCTGGAACGGCATGGAAGGACAGATTCCCTCTCCATTCCCCGGGACAGGACAGGGCCAGCAGTTCCTGAGGGTCACCTTGTCCCCAGCCCTGTGCTAAGTGCTCTATGTACATTTTTTCACAACAGACAGATAAGGGTTGGCACACTGTTGCTCATCTCATTTCATGGATGAGAAAAGTGAGGCTCAGAGAGATTCAAGAACTTGGCCCGGGTTACACAGCTAGATGGAGGTGGAGCTGGGATCTGAATCCAAGAGCCTCGTGTCACCTCGGCCAGCTCGGCTTCTGCTCTTGACAGAGCTACTCTGGGCCCTCTGTGTCCGGGACCGGCCGTCTGTGGAGGTGGGAGGGCTGTCCTGGTCTTGACGGTGAGAACTTGATGCTCTGACTAGGGAAGTAACTTTCCCCGTGAGGCAGAACAGGGTCGGGGTTGGTCTGTGGGCTCCGAAGCCTGAGTCCTCTTCAGCCTCCCAGGCCGCTGTCGGGCAGACGGGTTAGCCAAGGCCTGGGCTTCGCTCCTGTCTGCTCAGGAAGGCAACCTGAGGGAACTAGGCCAAAGGGGGCTCTGCAGCAGCCCCCAGGGCCTCAGTGCACAGAGGACCCCCCGAGAGCCTTGGGTGAGACCTCGGCCCCCAGCCCTGAGTTGAGAGGCACTTGTGAAATGTCCCCCTTTCTGGCCTCCCTTCCAGAGAAATTTTCGTCAGCACTGCAGCCGGCGACCTTGTTGGACCTTCTGCAGATCGAGGGCATGAAGATTGAAGAAGAGTCGGAGGTGAGACAGCCGTTGACATGCCCTCTTCTTGGAGTAGTGTCAGCCGCTGCAGCAGGAGCCTGTCGTGAGCACTGTGTGTCACGAAGTGTGAGACAAGGGCACTTTGGGAAATGGCAGAGATGAATGACGCTTTTAGTCCCATGGGAGGCCCTTTGGGAAGCAGATGACCGGAAGCCGGTCTTACCAGCTAAAGCAGAAATCAACAGCTGAGGGCATGGCTACAGGCAGCTGGCAGACCTGGGTGCAGGGCAGTGTGGCAGCCCTCGAGGCCTGAAGCCAGCCCCCAGCCCCCTCCGCTCCTGGGACTGCCTGGGATCTTTCCTGCTTCCCTCTGGGCATCTCCTCGGTCTCTGGACAGACTGGCCCTCTCTACTTCTCTGTGCTCTGGGTGGAAGAAACGTGCAGGTCATCCCAGCCCTGGGCTGGCCTGCGCTCCTCCGGTTATTCAGCACGTGCGTGCAGTAGCCCCGGTGGGCCTGGCCCGATGCCAGGGGTGGGGGACAGCAGTGACCATGACAGACAGTGCCTGCCCTGCAGGAGCTGACGTTCTGGTGAGGGAGACAGAATAAATAAACGAGCCTGTATATGTCAGCAGTAATACAGGCTGCAAAGAGAAGTTCCCAAATGGGGGCCAGAGAAGGCAGGGAGCACCTGAGGCGAGAGGATGGGGGAGGGCGCAGCTGATCTTTGATCCAGGGGACATGGGTGGCCTTGATCCTAGCAGGCCCCTGGTGTCACCGGACCTTATGTCTTCCAGGCCATGGCTGAGAAGTTCCTGGAGGGCGAGGTGCCCCTGGAAACGTTCCTGGAGAACTTTTCATCCATGAGGATGCTGTCTCATCTGCGCCGGGTTCGCGTGGAGAAGCTCCAGGAAGTGTTGAGGAAGCCCAGAGCTTCCCAGGAGCCCGCTGGGGACGCCCCTCCTCCCCGCCCGCCACCCCCACCTCGCCCCGTCCCCCAGGCGACACCCCCTCTGGCCGAAGAGCACCTGCCACCGCCGCTGCAGCCATCTGCCGTGCCTCCCTACCCTTTGCCCTACAGCCCGTCTCCTGGCCTGCCCGGGGGCCCCACCGCCCAAGGCGCGCTCCCGCCGGCCCCCTTCCCTGTGGTGTCGCAGCCCTCCTTCTCCTTCAGTGTGCCCCCATACCCATCAGCCCAGCCAGGACCCAGGGCTGCTGCCGGCTACTCCTGGTCCCCACAGAGGAGCACGCCGCCCCGGCCAGGGTATCCCGTGGGCCCCTCTGGTGCCGCTGGCCCCGGGTACCCGGTGGCGGGGAGCCAGGTCCCCAGTCCTGGTTATCCTCAACAGACCCCCTACCTCTCAACAGGAGGGAGACCTCCTTACCCAACGCAGCCCCCACTCCCGAGCTTCCCAGGCCAGCCCCGGCCCTCAGGCCCCTCTCAGCCGCCCTATCCCCCCGGGCCCGCCCCTCCCTATGGGTTCCCCCCACCTCAGGGTCCTGCCTGGCCTGGGTACTAGGCAGGTCCTGGCCCTGGGCCCCTCCACACTTCCACCTGTACCACAAGGTTTGGCTCGCCCACTGCTGAGATTCGAGGTTAAATTGGAAGTGGAGTTGGCCCTCGCTGTGGACTTGTGTCGGCATACGGGGGCCTTGGGAGGACCTGGCTGGGAGCACGCAGGCCCAGAAAGGCCCCGGGCAGTGTGACTGGCTCGGCTGCACCAGATGTCACGGCCCATACTGGCCTCCCCCGGGAAGGGAATGCCTCCTTTCAGTGACTGGCTTTTGCCTTTCCAGTGCTGGCCAGGCGCGGCGTCCGGGACCTCCCGTGGGTGTGAGCGAGCCAGTATGTGTGTTTGTGGACATCTCGTGCCTGCGCTCACGGGCATCTGAGCCAAATGTAGCATTGTCTCCGCGGTACGGTGGCCGGGTCTCCGGGTCCTGCTCACCCCTCTCTCTCCCCAGGATTTGGCAGATTCCGCATGGTGCCCATGCCAAGGAATGCAGCCCTTCGTGTCTATCGGGTCCATTCAGGGGTGGCCTGCCCCGCACGCCATGGCTGGGGTTGGATCAAAGGGAGAAAGCAGAGTTAGGAAAAACACTTAATGACTTCGAAGTCACGTAAAGCCATAATTGAACTCTCATAGGCTGCTGTCGGATAAACTTGTCCTGTGTGCTGGTTTGAACGAGAGCAGCAGAGCCAGCACAGGGAGAAGGCGGGGACTGAGAAGGTGGGCCCCACACCTGGCTGGCGCCAGTTGGAGAATCCGGGGGGCCACTGAGGACCCTCTGGCTGGAGAGGAGGGAGCAACTCTGGCCCAGGAGATTGTGGCCACACTGGGGCTCATTTAGGAGCGGAGGGCAGTCACCTCCCTGCCACCCCCTCTTCTCTGGGGCCCTCCGCTTCCGGTTGACTTCTTTGAGGCCAGCCCCCTCCGTCCACTCCTTTAGTGCCTTGTGTCTCATTCACAGCAGTCCCCTCCCTCATCCCCTTCCTCTGGCTCCCTTGATGTAACTCTCCCTGCCCCCAGTGTCTCTCCTAAGACAGACATCTAAAGATGCCCTAACAGTGACCTCCCAGTGGTGCTTTCCAGAACACCATCACTCTGTTGGAGTCCATTTCTTTGCATCTCTCTTGTCTTCAGAATGTAAAGGGCAGGGATTGTGACTCCATGACACGTGTAGCCCCCAGCACGTTGGGGGGTTAAGCGTGTTCACTTATAAAAATGACAATAGACCAAAGGGGGTGTGATGAGCGAAGCATTAACTAGGTGGTTCCAGGCGTGAACCAGGTCTCAAGGGCAGACCCTGGAGCTGCTATTGGTTAGAAGTCATATGTGCCTTGAAATGTCCACTATTTGAGTACCCAGCACCAGGTGGGCCTGGGGTGTTGGGGGCCAACGAGGAAACTCGACCTTCTGGTGCCTGCCCCCTCCCCGGCCCGTGTGCCATCAGTGGGTGTGTGTGCGCGTGACAAGATGCTCCATTAGCGCTGTCGGTTCCTTGCCAATTGTGTTGCTTCTCGTAAGTTATTTATAAAGAGAAATCACTAATGGACTCTACTGGCTCGAGCGCTTTTGAACTGGATGAAGGATCGCCCGTCTGTTTGTATAATTAATTGCCATAATAAACTTTGATGAGTTACAAGTCGTGTTGTGCCTCCGGTGGGTTTGAGACGTGAAGATGCGGCTGCTTGGGGGGCGTTGGTTTCCTGCACAGCCTTTAGGATCCGCTCTAACGAAAGGCCTCTTGGATTCGTGTCCACAGAGCCTCATCTATCTGGGTGTCATCTCTTGAGCTGCTTCCCCTGGGGCCTGGCGCTTCCAGAATTTCCCCTTCCTCAGCTGCACTGGTTTTCCATCGTGTGCACGCCAGGATCGCCTTGTCCTGGGTGGAGCGCTCGAGTCATACAAGGCCATGGGGTCCCTAGGCCACAAGGCCACTAGGGGGCGCGTGCGGGCCTCAGCCTGGCTTGGGAGGGGTGCACATTCCTGCCACCTGCTGGGCTGACAGGACCGCCTGCTGTCTGCCCATCAGGACCCCAGCTGGAGTCCACCCAATTTGTAAACTGGGATGGAGGGGCAGCGGGCCACCCACCTGGCTGTGGAGCCATTGATCTGCCTTTGCCCAGCCTGCCGCCCCCTCCAACTCCCCCTGAGCTCAATTGGTTTTCAGGAGGCCTCGGAGGGTGTCTTCTGCTTTCAGCAGAACCCGGGGACCCTCAAGTCGGCCCTTCTGCTTTTCCTTCTCTGCAAGGTGACAAGGGCAGGCTGCCTGTGGACAATGCAGAGAATCTCCAGTATTGGATAGTCAACAGGGCCACACCCCCTGTTAACCTTTGATGTACATTATCTCGTGGGGTCCTCTCAACAACGTTTGATCCCCAAGTTTAAACAAGTGGAGGAGACTGCAGGGTGGGTGGTCCAGTGACCAGGTTGCACAGCCTGGAGGGGTGGGGCTCGCCCCCGGCTCTGTCAGACCTGGCTGCAGGGGCCCCTCGGGGATGCCTTTGTGGCACCAGAAGTGGTCAGGCTTCACGGGGTCACAGTCCCGAGAAAAGCTTGGGAAATCTAAGCCCACGGCTGACAGTCCCCTGGGCTCCCGTCAAACGCTTACTGCCCTTTGCCCCCTCCTGAATTCTAGCCCTGCTTTGCAAGTGTGCGGGGCTGAGGACTCAGGCCACCAGGGGGAGCTAGAAGACGACTTGGTTTTAGAGGAAGAAGCTAAAATTCTCACCGTGGGGGGTGGGGGGTGGGGGGTGGGGGGTGGGGGGGCAGAGCAGGAGCAATCAAGTCACCTGCTTTGGGTTGGTCCCAGAGTGGTGGCGGGGTGCACCGAAGGGCTGAAGAGACGAGGCATCACTTGCTAAGAAAGGGCTTGGTCCAGAGCTGCCTCAGCTGGTCCCTCAGTGCATAGTGCCCCTGCTCCCTGCTCTCCCTTCTCCCCAGGCCCTCCACTCCTTAGATCTAGCACATTCGGGCTCATAGGCAGCCCCCAGCCCCCCTCCTCATCCAGCATCTGCCACATGAAATCACTGGGTGCCCTTTGCCAGACCACAGTGGGCCTCTGGCTGCAGAGCTGGCTGCACAGACGGGGACAGACCCCCAAGTATCACATTTAGAGCCTCAAAGAGATTCCTAGCTCGGTGAGGACACTCAGCTGTGCTCGTGGGCGAGGCCATTTGAAATGTCCTTTCAGCTGCCAGGTTAGTTCCACTCGGCACTCTCAGATTCGAGAAGCGTGACCACCTCGAAGCTAGACTTGGTGCTCGGTAGTCAAAGTGAGCTTTCCTTTTGTGTCCTCAGTTTCCTTGACATGAGAAGAATGTGCTAGAATCAGGTTGCACACTCAAATGCCTCCAAAGGTGGAGGGTCAGATGGGTAACATGATTTAGGGGAGTGAACTGGGGTGTGGGGGATACACAGGTGAGTCTAGCCCTCTCTGGTTGAAGGGTGGCCCTGCTCAGCTCTGGCAGGAATGTGGACTCGGAGGTGGCCCAGGGGCACCCTCTGCAGCTGAGGGAGAGGCTGCGGGAGTTGCTTTAGGAGGAACAGCGCTGACCCCACGGCCCGTGGGCTGTGTCTACCCGCCAAGGCTGGAACTTTACAAAGGCACCTCCAAGGCTGAGATGCTTCCTATTCAGTTGGTTAACCACACGGAACTTTCCAGAAACGCATCACCCAAGCCTGCCACCACTTGGAAAACAGTTTTCTAAAGAGACTTTCTGCCTCAAGGCAGCTCATTTTGGGGGGACGTTTGTTGTTCAAGGAGGCCATGGTGGCTTTGAGGCCACGCTATGGTGGCTCAGCTAGAGATTAAATAGCTTTGATCAAGAAAGGTGCTGGTGGGAGAGCTTGGTGCCTCACATCTGTGGCTCCTCCCTGAGGCCAGCCGCTCAGTTCCTTTGAGGAGCCCCTCCCCCTGCCACACATAGGTGGGTGACCGGGTGTCCCTTTTCTGGATTCCCAGGGGGGTCAGGGCTCCCTCGGAACTCTGATCCTGAACAAGGGGAGGGCAGAGGCCCGACTGGAGGGTGTTGGCTGGGGCAGAGTGCTGACCAGACTCTTCTGACGTGCTAGAGCCACCCTCTCGCCTGCTATATCCTTCTAGTAACTTCCTTTTGCTCTTCCAGAGTTGGCTTCTGTGGCTTGGACCATTGAGCTCTGTCGCTCCCAGCAGATACAGTGACAAATCGTGTGGAGAGAGTCTCCACACCAAGACATGTTACCCTGCTTCTTCATCTCCTTCCAGACCTGTCTGATGCCTACGGGCTCGGTGGGGCCTGGCACAGCCTCTTCCACCCCCAGCCCCCTGAGTTCCTAGGTAGATGCTCTCCTCTTGCTCGTCGCTAGGAAACCCAGGCGCCCAGGACTAGCATGTGTCTAGCTCTCCGAGGAGGAGAAGAGACTATTTCCACTGAGGCAATTATTTAACCCAAAAGAATGTTCGGCCGCATTCTCTGACTCTTGAGTTAGAAGGTTAACCGTAACTGGCTGCAACTCCTTTAGTTTTGACCTTTAACAGCTGTGCGAAACAAAAACGCAAATGGGCTGGGATTCACTAGACACGCTCTTTGTGCAGGGCCCTGGGGTGGCACCGGTGCCCTTGGGCTTGACAGCCAGCAGCCCCTGCTCTCTGGTATGAAGCTATCTTTCATTGAGGGGCTGTGGGGGGTCAAAGGATGGAGGGGAGGTGATGGGGCTCTGAGTGAGGCAGCCAACTGAATCCTGGGCACCCACACGGCCCTTTGCTGGCAGCTGCTGTGATGTGCTAAGCTGTCTCTGTGTCAGATGTGCAGCCCTCTCACCACAGGGCTGCAGAGTGGCTCCCGCAGGCACCCCCTCCTGTGAGCATCTCCAGAGGGATCCAGCAGGTGGACCCTGGATTGAGGAGGCCAGCCACTCTAGCCCTCAGGAAGGAGAAAAAGCATTATTTACAAAGAACATATGAAAAATACACTAGAGAAATACCCCCCACCCCCCAACCCTAGGGGTCAGCTTCCTTGTCTGTCCTCACTAGGGTCAGAGTCTGAATTGAGAGCCGATTCCACTTGGCTGCTGCTTCCCACAGACAGGGGAGGGGCTGGCGGGGGCTGGCCCCCACAGGTCTCAGCTTGGGAGGGCTCCTTGTTTGTGGGCTCTGCCCCTTCACAGCTGCCACCCTCGGAGAGGCTGCCGAGCTATGCTGGGCGTCTTCACCTGGGCCAGGCGCCCGCGGGGAGACGGCAGAGCTGGCTGTGATGCTGAGCAGGAGGACACATTTGAAGGGCGTCTCGCCTCTGTCCACGTTCTGGCTGGGGCAGGAATCAGGACATCATTTCCAAGCAACGGACACAGAATATTGTCAGGATCAAAGATCCGGCCTTGATGTTCCGTCCCTGGTTCCCGGATCTGCGGGGTGAGAAGGACACGTGTCAGAGGAGGAAACCACACACCCTGGAGATGGTTCAGGGAGGTGGGGGATGGGCCCCCAGCCCTGGGCTCAATGTCAGAGACAGCGCTGTCCCTCTGGGTCAGGGGCTTCTCGTCTCTGTGGGCAGCTTGTAGGGAGGGATGTAGTCCATCAGGAAACTCTTGGGGGCCCTTTGGGGTGGTCTTCTGGGATGGAGTTTAAGAGATGCTTTTAAGGTTGATGATTCCTCTGCTCTGAAGGCCAAATCACCTGCCATCCCCTAGATCGCTGATGCTTATTCTTTCCCTTTATATGTGTCAAGATACCCCAATCCCCATTCACGGATGGGCAGGGCGGCAGGAAGGGAGCCACCCAGAGGCTGGTGCTCATCCCCAGGGCTGTGCACGGGTCCCGGGGGCTCACCTCTTACAGCCTCTGAGCCCCGTGCAGATCATAGTCGCTATCAGAGGAGTTATCAGGCTGGGTGGAAACGCGATGCAGGGCCCCTTCCAGAGCTGCGGAAAGAAAGGAGGCCATTTGAAGTGGGGTTATTCCTCCAGGGGACACAGAGAGAGCCCCTCAGAGCCGAGAGCCCCGCGGGGTCGGAAGATCACAGGGGCTTTATGAGCTGGTGGCTCGATAGCCCATAGCTGTTTTGATCAAATCAGCCAGTGTCCACTAATGAGGCTGAACGCCAGGCTCCCTGTGGCTTAATTGTCAGCGCCAGTCAGGGAGCATTCAATACAGGGCTCCTGCAGGCCACCGGATGGCTCTGTTCTGCCTCGAAGGAATCTGAGGGGCCTCATTTACCATCCTGCCCACAAGGCCCTGCAGAGAAACAGCCCGTTAGGTCACAGCAATGCTGGAGTTAATGGCATCCCAGCACATTCTTCTGTCTAGTTGAGTGGCCTCTGAAGGCTGTATCCTTTCCATCCTGCTGTGCCCGGCTGTCAAAGGGGCAGTTTGATCCCCCTCTCCCCTGCCGCCTCCTTTCTCGCTTTGGGCAATCACGTGACCTCCGCTCCAGCCCTGCACCATCCCCAGGATCCTAGGGGCTTACCTGGATAAGCCGAGATGTGGGAGTTCCTGGGAGGCTGGCTGTATTCGTTCTCCACGTGTGAGGCTGGCCGGTTCTCAACCTGGGACCGGACGGTCGCCGTGTGGTTGCGATGGAAAGACACTGAGCAGGTGCAGGAGATGGTGTCATTAGACTTGCTGCTCTGTCTTCCTCCTCCTTCCCAACCAGCCCAGAACCTTAATTTCCTGTTCCCATCGTGTAATGGGGGAGAGGCAGAGGCACCCACAGCTCCTTCAACACAGCCCTCTTTTCCTTTCTTCCTGGGGCATTTCATACTACCAGGGGTCAGACTTTTGGAGCAGCTTTGGGTTGGCCAGGAAGCCGATTGGCGGGGTGGGCCTTCTGTGGGTCAGTTAGTCAGTCATCAAGCAGGTATTCAGCAGGGAATTGGAATACATTTGATAGGGCAGATATACTCCCTGCCGCCCTGGAGCTGAGGGCCTTTATTTTGTGAAAAAAGGCTCAACATCACAGAGCCTTCTGGAAGGATTCAGCCCTTGCTTGTAAAGGGGGAAGAATGTAGAGAGGGAGGCAGGGGGAGAGCTGTGGTTTCATCCATGAGGGTGGCCCTGGCTGTGGACTGAAGGAGAGAGGATGAAGCCTGGGGCTGGGGGTCGGGCCGGCTGCATCAAAATGTTATAACATTGGCCTTTTAAAGTTGTTCCATGATAACACTCGGCTGAGGCCAAGGGAGGACCCTGCCTCCGGGGACACTTACTGTTCTGGTTCATTCCCGTGGGGCCAATCCATTGGCGCTGCTTCTTCTGGCGGACTGGGCAACACAGGAAAGGCACATCAGGGCAGGGCGTGGAGGGGGTAGACGGAGGGTGAGGGAGCCGGGGAGGGAGGGAGGAGGTGGCGGGCGTGGCCAAAGGAGGGACTGCTGGACTCCGCCCCCTGAAGTCTTTTGGGGCCTCAGTTTTCTGACTTGCTCTGAAGGGTCCTCACCACCTAGTGCTAAAGGGTGCGCGGGCTGAGGAGGCTGGCTCACCAGGAGAAAGGACCGCAGGTGCTCAGAACCAAAATTAAGACCTGGGAGGGTGCTAGGGACCCATCTGACACCGCCCACTGCTGGGCCTTCTCTTTTCAGCCTGTCTTGTCTCACTTCCTTGTCTCTGAATAATGTTCCCCGAGTTCTGCAAGGCAAGGGTCCCACCCTCCTCCATCCACAAGGTGCACAGTTGCCCATTTGGGGGATGAGGAGACCGAGGCTCAGAGAGGAAGTGCTCAGTCAGCATCTCCTGCAGCTGGTGAGTGGCGGAACCCGACCTGGAACGTGTGTCTCCTGAGGTCAGAGGCCGTGTTGACGACCCTCTGGGCTCCCCACAGTCTAAAGGATGGCCACACCCTCCCTTGGGCTTGGAGTGGGTCTCAGCTGGGCCCCAGATGTGGGCGAATCAGCAAACCCTATGTTCCTGACTTTATGATTCTGCTACTTTGGGCAGAGAAAGGCTAGTGGGCAGGAGAGGGTAGGGGCTGGGTGGTGAGGCAGAGGGGTCCTCAGCTGGCTCTCTGGGGGCGGGACCCTCCTCCGTGAGGCTGGAGTGCAGCCATCTCCTCTCCGCGGTGGAGGCTTGAAAGGGAGGTGGTTCCAGGCACCAGCACTTACATCTCTTCACCAGCTTCTTGTAGACGAGAGGGCCGCACACGACCAGCAGCACCGCCAGGAGCACCAGGGCCAGGATGATGCTTATCACAGTGCCTGCGGCCAGGCCCGCTGGGTTTGGATCCTGGCCTGGGGTGGGGGCAGAGGAATCCCGTCAGTCCTGGCCCCCGGATACCATCAAAACTGTCCATTCAGAGGGAAGCTGCTGGCTGGCCGGCTCGCCCCAGCAATTCCCCAGCATGTGCAGAAGGCTGTTTTCCAGCTGTCTCTCCACCCATCTCTGGTGGAATTCTCTGCTACCCACTCATCCATCCACCGTTTACCATCTAACAATTGACTATCCAGCTATCACTTGCCGCTCTCGTTATCAACTATTTAACTTTCTACCATTGGCCAATTACTTATACGTGATCACCTTGCCATCATATACTAATAGCCGTCCATCCATCCCTTTCTCTCTATTATGTGTATTTCAGTTACCATTAGTTAGCCAATATGTATCTTCTATCTCACTTTTCTATCTTCCAGTCTGGAAGAGCAGAGTTCGTTCTATCATTCATTAGCTGCCTAGTCATCATGGCCAGTCCCCTCTTTACGGTTCATGCCCACTGCTGTCTGAGCACCCTGCCCCCGTTCCCTCCGTTTGCTGTCTCTCCATCCTTTTCTAGGGTTCTCGGGCTCTCCGTCTAGCTCCTGGGGCCAGTTCTTCAGAAACATGCTCACTGGCTCCTAGAGGGAAAAATCCAGAGCCGTCCTCCGCCCGCCGTGGGCTGTGGCCAACTCACATGAGACAAACACTCTCCTGCAGTAGCTGTTTTTCTCCTGAAGCTGGTGGCACTGGGACAGCTTCTCCTGGGAACAGAAGAACCCCTGGGAGGTCTTCTCGGGGGCCTCGTGCACGTAGGAGTTGACCTTGCCGCACTGCTGCTCCTGGCACACCTCCTCCCACCGCACTGCACCCTTGGGTGAGGGGATGTCGCACAGGGCCTTCCACTGCTTGCCCTGGCGGACCTCCACGGAGCCTTCGCATAGGCTGCTGCCCCCCACCAGGCGGCTCTGCACCTTGGGCTGGAACTCTGGGGAGGGGAAGCAATGGGGGTGAGGTGACAGGTTGGAGGCAGCTCTCTCGGCCCCAAGCCTGCATGCCCAGGCACTGGGGCCTCGTGCCACTGGCAAAGCTCGCGGGGCCCAGCTCGCGAGGGTTAGGTACCCTGTGGGACCACCTTCCCTTCTGTCCCTCCTTCTGGCACCCTCTCTAGCGCTTCCCCCATCACGCTCTGCCCCTGGCACCTCTGGGCAGCTGCTGGCACCCATCGTGAGATGCCACAGCATGGGCACCTTCAGAGAAGAAGCCAGCAGGGTGGCGATGCCTGGATGCCGCTGGGCAGACACCAGCAGGGAGTCACCCCCCCACCCCCAGGTGGTGCTAAGGGAACAGCAGTGGGAAACGGGCTCCTCCTGGGTCCCCTTTCCTCTTAGACATTCTCTCATTCTCTTGCTGCTCCTTAGAAGGCAGAAGAGTTTTCAGAAAGGGGAAACTGAGGCTCAAGGATGGAAACTGCCTCCTCCTTTGAGTCCTGGTAGTTCACAGGTGGGGCAGAACCCAGAAACCCAGCTGGCCAGGCCCGGCGCCCTGAGGGGCAAGATTTCACGACTGGGACCTGGTCCAACAGAGACTGAATCCATTTCTGCTCATCAGGGTGGGGCCTGTGGGGGGGCGGGGTGATCGGTCCATAGCTGGGATCCACAGCTGAAGCCTGTATGTGCTCCAGTTAGAGCAGAGCTGTGATCCGGCCAGTGTTGGTCAGTTTCCATAGCAACGTCCACCTTCAAAGCCCTAATAAATCTTGCATTGAGAAAAAATGGGGTCTGGTTCTGCAGGTTGTAGCCTGCAGGAGAGCTCTTAGCCAAGGGGCGAGTGGGGCCCTGAGAGCCAGCTCCTTTTCCTTCACCAGGCCAAGAGACCCTGGGGGCTGCTTCTGCCTACAGGGGGCTGCACTTTACTAACTCGCACCAGGTATCCAGGGGGCTGGGGACAGCCCCTCCTGCAGGGTCGCCCAGTGACCCAGGGCATTGCTCCCTAGCTTTATGCACAGGAGTCCCTGGTTCCTTGCTGAAATGCAGATCCTGACTCAGTAGCTCTGGGTGGGGCCTGAGAACCTACATTTCTAACCAGCCGCTGATGAAACTGATGCTGCTGGTCCAGGACCTCGCTTTGAGTAGCGAAGGCTTAGGAAACAGGCTCTGGAGTGGAAAGCCCAGCTAGCGGTCTATGATATTGGGCAAGAAACTGAGCAAAGTGTCTCTGAGCCTCAGTTTCCTCATCTGCAAAGTGGGTGTAATAATAGAACCCACCTCCTAAGGTGGCTGTGAAAATGGAAGAATGCCCTGGAATGTTCCTTGGCACAACGGAAGCACTCAGAAAGTATGATTCTTCAAGTCTGGACTCCACCAGAACCCTCCCGGTGACGGGAGCCCACTGCTCCCCAGGATGCTATGAGTATGCCTCCTTATTTTGAACTCTGGGCTCTGGGCTCATTACCCTTCAGCTTCCCCATTGGTCCTGGTTTTGGGGTCCCACAGACTGGCCTCATCGGCCTCCCGCCATCAACCACACCAGCGTCACCAGTCTGCTCATGCTGTGGCTCGGAGCCTCTGCCGGAAGCCCCCTGGGGACCTGCTCTGGTCTCTCTCTCCACCTGCTGGGCCTTGGGGACTTCCCACCTCGCGCCATCATTCCGATCTCGTCTGTCGCTGAGATTTACAAGCTCCCCTCCTGCCAGGCTCGCCCCATCCAAGGCCACAAGTCCCACCTAAAAATCCTCTTCTCCTTTGTTCCACCAAACCCGCGCTTCTCTCCTCCTTCAAAACCTGCCGGGAGACCTCGCCTCCTCCTGGGAGTCTTGCTGATGCCACCTCACTGTGTGGCAGCCCAGCCAGTGGCTCATTTGGGCTGGGCAGTGTTACTTTGCAGAGATTCCCAAGGCACGGGTGTGAGGGCAGCCTGCCCACCCTGCTGCCACCCTACATCTTAGAGGCCAGTGATCAGCCTCCATGTCCCTCTCATTCTCCATCATGCCTAGGGGCCCTGTGCCACACGCAGGGGTGTCCAGGCACGTGTGTTGACAGACCATCTGCGGACACCCCGTGGGTCTTGGCCAGGGCTCACTCACCAGAACAGACGAGGGCGAGAGCCTGGCCGCCCATCCGGGGCTGGACTTTTCTGAAGCACCCCTCCAGGGAGTCACAGCTCGCATTCTGGATCTCCCAACGAATTGGCAAGGGTCTGCTCTCCCCCGGGTCTTGTGTCGTGGCTACTTCCACTTCCGGCAGATGCTTTAGGAAGGATCCACACTGGAGGGCGTCACAGATGCGGGTCCCCAGGCCCTGGATCTTGTCCTGGGCCTCATAGCCAATGGTGCCACCCAGGCTGCCGCTGTAGAACTCCACCATGCCCGCACACCGCAGGCCCCCGGGCCCTGCCACCAGCTGCACCCTGGGAGGAGCTGCGGGGAGAGAGAGAGGGCAGGGGCAGGCCTGAGTGCTGACAGCCCGGTAGTGGGGCCTTCCTTACTCCTGGCTCTTTGGCCCCAACATGTGGACAAATGAATCCTTGGCCGAGGCCTTGGGAGGTGGTGAGGTCCCAAATATTGCAGAGGACACACTTATATTAAACCTTTTCACGTTTATCTGAAATTCAGTTGTACCTGGGCATCCTGTATTTCTATTTGCTAAAGCTGACACCCTACCCCCAGGGGCCTCAGAATCTCCTTACCTGTGGGCTCCGGGGTGGTTGTGGGCGGGGGGCTCGTGGGCCGAGGTGTCGTCTTCCGTGGCTCTGCAATGACACTCTGGTGAGAGGGGGCAGGGGACCCTGGGAGGGAGGGAAGAGAGGGGAGAAGGGAAGAACGGGGGGTGCGGGGAGGGCTGGTGGCAACTGGCCTTGTTAAGAAAGAACTAGAACCCATAATGTAAGTAGCAAGAGATCCATTAGGCCCACTTGACCCACAGGTTGTCTCTAAGCCTCCTGTGAAGTGGTCAGTACCAGCCCATTTTACAGTTGGGAAAATGGAGGTTTGAAGGGGACAATGAAGTTAGCAATCAGCAGACCCAAATTCTGGACCTTTTCCATCCTTCCGGCAGGGTGCCAGCAACCCTCAGCCCTCCCCTTCCAGTTCCCCACCGGGGGATGTTGCTGGGGCCTGGTGGTAGCTGTAAGTCAGGGATCCCCTTCCACCTGCCTGCCCAGGCCCCAGCTCACAGGCCCTGGACAGCCTCCTCGGGGCTGGTGCCCAGGCCCAGGGTACCCGTGTGGCCAGCTAGTTACCCACCCGAGCAGATCAGGCCCAGAGGTTCCCTCTGGTTTGCTTCGCTGCAGTTGGAGAAAGATCCCAGCCGTCCCACGCAGGTGATCTGTCTGTTGGGTTTGTTGAAAGAAGGGATGTGGGCCAGAACTAAAGCCTCCTCACAGAGTAGCTTCCGGCAGAGCTTCGAGGCTTGCTGGAGGTCCTCCCAGTGGAACTGGCTCTGGATCCTGCTACGGCCCCAGCTGCGGCCCCAGCTCTGGCTGTGCACCGTGCGCCACGTGCCCATGACTTCCACCTCCAGCTGGCCCTGGCACTGTGAGTTGGAGGCTCCCAGCCTCACCTGGAACCCTAGGGGTCGAAGAGATGGGGACGGATGAGCCTGGGAGGGGTGCTCCCCAGGGGCCCTCCCTACCTGGGCCCCCATGCCCACCAGGCTCCCTTCTGCCCCCGGGCTGCCTCTCTTGCTCCTGAGCTCTGTCCCTCTGGGGCACTGCAGAGACTTCCCAGAAACTGAGGCGGGGGCTGCTCCTGACCCAGGCGGCCCCCAGAGGCTGGGCCCGGGAGGATGGAGCTGAAGATCTCAGAGCCGAGTGCAACTTGGAGCCGTGGGCGAGGAGTCCCCAGCACCCACTATCCAGCAGAATCGCCCACTCCCAGAAATTCTGTTTCAGTAGATCCGAGGGAGGGCCTGGCACCTGTTTGTTTTTTCTTTCTCTCTCTCTAACTTTTAAAATCAATTTTATTGAGGTCCAATGGACATACAGTGCACTGTACTCATTTTAAGGGGACTTATTTAATGGAATTTGACAAATGTGTACATGCCTGTCGCCACCCCCACGTACTAGATATAGGACATTTCCATCATCCAGAAAGTTCCCTCGATTTCCCTGAATCCAGCCTCAGGCAACCACCGATCTGCTTTCTGTCGCGAGAGATTCGTTTGGCCTGTTCTCAAATGTCACATAAGTGGAACCCAGTGGCCTGTTTCATGGTCTGGTCTTTTCGTTCAGCTGTGTTTGAGGTGTCTCCTGTCGTGCCCTGTCTCAGTCGTTCATTCCTTTTGATTGCTGAATCATGTTTCATTGTGTGGATGTGTCACAATTTGTTTATCCATTCACCGTGTGGGCTGTTTCCAGGTTTTGGCCACTATGAACGTTCGTGGACCCATCTTCATCTCTGTGTGGGCACGTGTTCTCGTTTCTCTGGGGTAAATACCAAGGAGTGGCATTGCTGGGTCATAGGTAGGGATGTGGCTTGCACGATTTTATAAAGCTCCATGAAGGGAAAAATAAAAATATATATTTGTATTTTCATAAAGAGATTCTGGAAGGATATGGAAGAAATGAATGGATGCGGTTATGACCTGGGTTTTGGGGCCTGAGGAAGGACTGGACAGATGGAAGACAGCAATGGAAATGAGAGTCTTCACTGTAGATCTTTTTATATACTTTTTTCACTTTTTAAAAAATTCTTCTTCATTTTTTTTTGGTGAGGAAGATTGGCCCTAAGCTAACATCTGTTGCCAATCTTCTTCTTTTTTTCTCCCCACAGCCCCAGTATATAGTTGTAGGTCCTTCTAGTTCTTCTACGTGGGACACCACCTCAGCATGGCTTGGTGAGCATGGTAGGTGCAAGCCCAGGATCCGAACTAGTGAACCCCAGGCCACCAAAGCAGAGTGCATGAACTTAACCACTCAGCCATGGGGCCGGCCCCAGATCTTTGCATATTTTTTAAGTTTTGAGCCAGGCAATTGTGTTACCTAGTCAAGAAATTTTAAAAAAAAGAAATGAGAGGCTCTTCTAAGTGACTCTGAGCAGAGGTTTTCTCTGGTTGGGAACTGGTGTCGGGCTGCATTTTTCTTCCCACAGATGGGGACAGTTGAGGCCCAGAGCACAGGGCTGGCGCTTGCCAAGGTCACTTGGCCAGTCAGAGGAAAGTGGGCTGGTCCAACACCTGGCACTGGCGGAACCTTTATAGATTTTCCCCTCCAGCAAGCTGACTCACTGAATCCTCACCAGGGAGACTTTCTCCCCGTTTTACAAGTGGGGAGACAGGGCTCAGAGAGGCCAAGCAACTTGCTAGAGCTCGGAGCTAGGATGCCATTGTAGGGTTCCAGGTCCTGGTTGCACAGTGGGTTTATGAGAACCTTCAGCCACAGTTCTCCCAAAATACATTCAGCATCATTTTCTCTCAGGAAATGTGAAGAAGAGAGATCTGTGGTGATGTAAGTCCGGGAACTGCTGAATTAAAAAAACGTTTAACAGGTTTCTTTGCTGCAGGACTTCTCAGAGCCTTTACCAGGCCAGTGCACACTGTCAGTCTCCAGTGGGTGATGCGGTGTGGCCCACCATTCATCCAACAGGTTCTGTGGAACCCTTTTTAGGAAACACTAACCTCTAGGATTAAAGGCCAACCTTGCAGGTAGGAAACTTGACCCACTTTACAATCCTGGGCAGCCTCTCACTGCAGCCTCAGCCACAAATGTCTTTGACCAGGGAGCATCTGGCAAGACCCGGTAGGAAACAGGACTTGGCGAGGTGCCTTTATGGGCCAGTGTGTTTTCTGTGCGTGGTGAGTGGGTCCTAATACTCATTGTCAGGAGAACTAGCATTTGCGTGTTGCTGGCTGTCGAGGGCATCGGGGCATCTTTTTATGGCCATGGAGAGCATCCGCCTGCAATTGGGCATCTTAGTGTGTGTGCATGGGTGCATGTGTGTGTGTGAGTGCATGCGTGTGTGTGTGTGTGTGTGTGGGCTCTCTCTCTGTGGGGTGGGATTCACTCTGGCTAAGGTGACAGCTCCTTAATGGGCAGGTCCCCCTGCGGGATGGACTTGCAGCCCTGTTCTCCCCGTCCCCGGGCCTCCCTGTGGTTCGTCCTTACCTGGGTCCTCCCAGTTGAGCCCTCCGAGGCAGGAAGTGACTGCAGAGAGGAGAGAGGAGGGTCAGGAAGTGAAGTCTCCCTCCAGCTCCCTTCTCCCCTCCCCCACGCCCACCCCCGCCGCCCGCTCACATCCACCCACAGCCCCAACAAGCGCCTTTTCGGCCTCCCCCACATCGCGGGGTTCAGGGGCAAGGATTTTCATACCAAATGTAGAAACCCCTAGATGGGTCATGAAATCCATTTAGTGGGTTGCAACAATCAATCTTTTTCTTGTTTGAAAACTTTACCTTCGAAATGAACATGCAGTAAAATTCGTTTTCCTTCAGTGCACAATTCTATGAGTAACTCAGACATAGATCTGTGTAATCACCACTGCGATCAAGGTATACGATAATTCCATCGCCCCCCAAAATTTCCTCACGCTGTCGCTTTGTAGTAATACTCAGGACAGCATCCATCGATTTTAAAACAATGTGTAGTCATGCGACCACCATTTTTTTAAAAACTGAAATGGACTAGAGTAGAGAATGTCCGAATGTACCATGCGTTGTGAGGATAAGGGTCATTTTTTGTGCGTTGGGTTGCAACGTAAAAATGTCCTGTGTGTTGCTTTCAATAAAAAAAGTTTGAACTCCGTAGTTCTAGAGAACCAAGAAATGAGCCAGGAAAAGAACCCAAGACAGGCGACTGGCCCCGGGGCCAAGCAGTTAAGTTCACGCTCTGTGCTTTGCGGCCTGGGGTTTGCGGGCTCGGATCCTGGGTGAAGAATTATACACCGCTCATCAAGCCATGCTGTTGTGGTGTCCTACATAGAAGGACAAGCAGCACTTACAACTAGGATATACAACTAGGTACTGGGGCTTTGGAGAGGAAAAAAAAAAGAAGATTGGCAAGAGATGTTAGCTCAGGGCCAATCTTCCTTACCAAAAAAAGCATACCTTAAAAAACAGAAAAACAAAAACAAACGGAAGACAAGGTTTGCTCCTTTTTGGTATTCCCAAGGCAGGACAAAAGAATGACAACATTTATCCTTACCAGCTCCCTGTTTCCAGAGGAGGAAATCGAAGCTCAAAGAGACTTCAATTCAAAGGGCCTTGCCAAGGTGGGGCAGCCAGTGGGCAAGGCAGCCAAGCCCACGGGCCCTGTGGATGTGGGTCTGTAGGAACTGGCCTGCCCTCTGGCACGGCTGCTGCCCAGGCCCATTTGATAGAATGTGGGCCATTGGGGAAGTTCCGACTCGTCCCAGGCCCGTGTGACTGCAGAGCGGGGGCTCGTGGCAGAGCAGCCTGGGTAACTCATCCGTGGCCGGGGCAGAGGTTGGGTTTAGGTGGGGATGGGATGGGCTGGCGGGTCCGTGTGTCCTCAGAGCCCACCCTCCTCGTTCGCCGGCCAGCTTTGTCCATCCCGGAGCTGGTGGTCTGATTGCCAACTGTCTGACTCCTGGACGGACTTCTCGACGGGGAGCTGGCAACACTCTGGGTTGGGGAGACCACTTTACATAGCAAGCAGTTGTGTTTAAGTTGCTTTTGAGAAATTGTTGCTGGGTGTTAAAAAAGAGGTGTGTTTTTAAAAGCTTGTTCTTCCTTGAGTGTTCTGAACTGGTGGTAGAACTTTAAGGGAAGATGTGCCCCTGCCAGCCTTCCCTCTCCCCGCAATCAAGATTCCTTGTAAGAAGTTGTCGAGGCCCTGTGATGTTCCCTTCATCTTTTTTTTTTTTTTTTTTTGGTGAGGAAGATTGGCCCTGAGCTAACATCTGTTGCCAATCTTCCTCTTTTTTGCTTAAAGAAGATTGTCACTGAGCTAACATCTATGCCAGTCCTCCTCCACTTTGTATGTGGGACACTGTCCCAGCATGGCTTGATGAGCAGTGCTAGGTCCGTGCCCAGGATCTGAACCCGCAAACCCTGGGCCACCGAAGCAGAGTGCAGGAACCCAACCACTATGCAATCAGGCCAGCCCCAGATGTTCCCTCCATCTTGGTAAGAGCCCATCACTGTTGCCCTGGGAGTCACAGGCCTCAGAGGGGCAGATATTTCTCATACAGAGGGCGTGTCGGGCCCAGAGCAGTCGCCAGAGCTCTGGCCTAGCGGGGGAGGAGGTCGACCAGCTATTAGGCAACAGATCTATTGCAGTGGGCAGGGCAGCCTCAGAAGGACATGGTGGAGATGCCCAAGCTAGCATGGAGAATGAGGAGGCAGCAGGCACTTTGTCCTGCCCTCACCTCTCACCCCTGACCTCTCGCTCCCACCTCCCTTTGGTCCCAGCTCCCCATTGTGAATGGGGCTGTCCACCATTAGGGAGTCATTTCTTTGGCTAAGCCATGAAAGCTGAGGCAGCTGGAAGGGGCACTTATGGAGAAAGAGGACGCAAAGATCCACCTTTTGGTGCTAGACGACGCAGGATGGGTTTTCAGCTACTGACAACGTTCTCTGGGTCTGAGACCAGCTCTGCCACTTCCTACCTGTGGGCCCTGGGAAGCAAGTCTCTTAGCCGCTCGGAGCCTCTGTTTCCTCATCCGCAGCATGCGGACAAGAATGGGACCAGCGTTATAGTGACACTGTGAGGAGGAGACGAAATGATCTATGGGAAGGACTTAGCCCGCTGCCTTCCTGGCCCGTGTTCACTTCTCAGAGCTGGTGGTCCTGGTGTGGCGCTGGCTGTTCCTGGGGCAGGTGTGGGCAGGACCGCAGGCCAGCCCGGAGCTTTCCCGCGGGAGGAATCCCCCTCCGGGATGCTGGGAGAGCCAGATCATAAGGGCCATCATGTCCCTTTCCCACTGGGGACCCTCGTATCCCCAAAGTCACCACAATCAACATTTGTTCCTAACAGCAGCTGCCAATTATAGAGCGCCTACTGTGTACTCAGCACGCGGGGAGCTTCCTTACAGAGGTCATCGTTAATCTCCCACGTGGCCCCACAATGTGAGTTGAGTGTATTCATGGTAGAGATGTCGGGAGAGTGCAGGTGTCCTGTCCAGGGTGACACTGCCAGCAACTTCAGGGCCCAGATTTGAACCACGAGTCAGACTTCCGAACCCAAGCTCTCTGCCACCCAATTGTGCCTCCAATGTGCCAACTTTGGGGCTGCGGAGATGAACACGACTTAGACCCGTATCCCGAGGTGCTCGAGCAGCCAGACCCTGAGGGCCCTGGGGGCAGGGACTGGGCATGAGCCTCCTTCCAGATCTCACACAGAACGGCCCAGGCCCTGCTCAGAGAACCTTCTCAGGAAAGATTGAACCAGCCGGAGAACCAAGAAAAGTTCTAAAAAGGAAAACGCTGTGTTGAGAAGAGGCGTCTAGGCATTCTAGGGCTTCGCCTCGCTCTAGGTGCCTGTCTGTCCTCAGCTGAGCAGCGTTACCCTCCACCATCATTGCCGCCATCACCATCATCACTACCATCACCACCACCACCATCACCCTCAATGCCATCACCACCACCATCATCACCACCACCACCATCATCACCACCACCATCACCACCACCATCATCACCACCACCACCATCACCAACATCATCACCACCACCATCACCACCACCATCATCACCATCAATGCCATCACCACCACCATCATCATCACCACCATCGTCACTATCACCATCACCATCACTACCATCATAGCCAACACCATGGTCATCGCCATTGCCATCACCATCACTGTCATCAACCTCTTATAGTTTTCACTCTTCCTCTGGCATTTTTATACATTAACTCTCTCAACCCTCACCACAGCTCTGTGAAGTGGGTCCTAGTATTTCGAGCCCCTTATTATAGCAAAGGAAACTGAGAGAGATTGAATAACTTGCCCAAGCAGCTGGCAAGTGCTGGAGCTGGGACTCTAAGCTAGGCCATCTGGCACAGAGTCTGTGCCTTCTACTGGGCCCCGCCGCCTAAGCTTCCCTTCAGAGGGAAGGCTGTGACGACTTGCCCTGTGTTTCACGGATTCCTGCATGTTCCTGGCATGCAAATCTGATGAAAGGGAACAAACTTGGGATTCCATTCAGGCAGTGGAACACGGCGTGGGAAGACTTTTCCATGACCTTCCTGTGTGATCTTGGCAAGTCACTAAACCTCTCTGGGTTCGGTTTCCTCTTCTGGAAAATGAGGAAGTTAGATTCCCCGATCAATCCTTCACCTTACTCTTGGTTCAAACTTCTGTGATCTATAATTTTCAGTTCCTGATGTCTCTCAGCGGCTGGCGGGGGGCAGATGCACACCTGACAGGGAGGTTTCCTAGGTGCTTATTCTTACCATCTTCCAGGGGTATGTTCAGTTTTTGATTGTCCACCACTTATTTTCCTTCTTTGAGCTGCTTCTCACAGGGGTCAGACCCACATCCTCCTTCCCTTTCACCCTGCAGACTGCGCTCTGCAGCTCTCTGACCCCTGCCCTCTGCGTGCCTGTCTGTCCTCAGTTGAACAGAATTTCCCTCCACCATCACCATCATCACTATCACCATCATAATCACCACCGTCACCACCATCACCATCACTACCATCACCATCACCACCATCAACATCACCATCATAATCACCACTGTCACCACCATCAACATTACCATCGCCATCACCACTGCCACCACCATCACCATCACTACCATCACTGTCACCACCATCATCATCATCATAATCACCACCATCACCACCATCACCATCACCAACATCACTATCACCACCACCATCACTATCACCACCACCACCACCATCACCATCACCACTATCACCATCACCTCCATCACCACCTCTCTCTCTACAACTTAGCCCGGCGCCTGCAGGCAGCCCTGGAATCTGGAAGCCTGGAGACCCCCAAGACCAAGGGACATGAGGCACGGAAGCATCATGCCATTTCCCAACCCTTCATCCACACCACACCCCAAGCAGCTGGGGCAGGGACCGAAAATTCTCCCAAGGCCCCTTCCTTCCCCAGCCAACCTCCCCTCGGAGCTCCTACAGTTCAGGGCTTAGACTGGCCGCGCCTGGGCAAAGCTCAAGGCCAAAAAGGCCAGAGAGAGTCAGAGCCTTTCCCTCTCTCTCCCAAGCCCCTCTCTTTTTCTCCACATTTGCAGAGATTCGATCATTTTGACCTTGCCTGTCCTGATGAGGTCTCAGCAAGGAGCAAATGAATTCCTGGAGGCAGCTCTGAGTCATTTATATCCTCGTCCCCCCAACATTCCAGATGATTCTTCCTTTGGCTCTCTGTCCGGCAACCCCGTAGGCCACATCAGGCCACGGATGAGTTCTATTTGCTCTGCACACTGTTTAAAGTCTGGGAGGCAGCCACTTTTTTAAAAGTTTCTTTTGGTTCTGTTTCGCTTTTTAAAAAACCCCAAGATCCAGGTGTTTTGGAAAAATGGGATGCTCCGGCCACACCAGGCTGCATCACCATGAACCTCAGGCAGAGGCCTGTCTGTTCTGGTTTGCCAGCATCCCTCAGGCACCCTGCTGTCACCCTGTGTCTGGAAGCCCCAGCTTCAAACACAGGATGGTTTCTGCAGCAAAATCGATGAATTTTCACTCTATTTTGGGTGGCGATTTTAAAGAGCCTCCTATTCGTTCAGGTCTGGATTTGCACCGAATGCGTTTGCCAGAAATTTACAAACGTTTTCCTGGTTTGGGAATTGCAGATAAATGTCTGTGGACCTGTCTGTGGGTCCACTTTACAGTACTCAGCGGAGCCAGAATTTGGTCCAGGCTGCCCACCTCTGCCTCACTCACGGGCCCTGCCTGGACCCGTGAGCATCTGCACTGGCAGCCCCTGTGCACTGGGAAATGGAGGCAACCGTGTGGCCTGCTGAGGGTCCAGGGGGTCCTGGGGATCCCAGGGATGGGCCTGGACATCACTGATGATAATACCAGTGATCGCAAACACGTGTGAAGCTCTTAACCTGTGCAAAGCCCCAGGCGAAGGTTTTTCACGGGCGACCCCATTTCTTCCCAACAGCCTCAGTGGAGGGGCCTCTCATCAATGTTTCCCAGGTCAGGAAACCAATGGGCTGATTTAGTGTGGTTTGGAAGTCAGATAGTCCATTTTTTCCATAAACAATGATTCCCTCTAACACTTCTCATCGATTTACAGCAAACTCAGTAAATGAGAACATCTGACTGCCCTTGGGGGGCCTTCTGGGTTTTCCTTCTTCTCATCTTCTACTGGGAAGCTCAGAAACCCTTCTTTTCAGGGCCAGCCCTGTGGCCAAGTGGTTAAGTTCGTGCGCTCCAGTTCAGTGGCACGGGGTTCACTGATTCGCATCCCAAGCACAGACCCACACCCCACTCATCAAGCCATGCTGTGGTAGCATCCCACATAGAAGAACTAGCATGACCTACAACTAGGATATATGACTATGTGCTGGGGCTTTGGGGAGAAAAAACAACAAAGAGGAAGATTGGCAACAGATGTTAGCTCAGGGCCAATCTTCCTCACCAAAAAAAGAAAGAAAGAAAGAAAAGAAACCCTTCTTTTCTGAAATGACACTCATCCGTGGAGCCGTGTCTCCAACCTGAATCTGTATCAGGGCTTCAGGGAAACAAAGATCACGAAAGGCCCCAAATTCTGCTTCTCGGGTTGCAAGCACCAGATGACGTGGTTAGTTTATGAATAGTAGTAGTTATGAATAGTAGTTTATGAATAGTTTATGTGCGAAACAAGAAGAGAATCATGGAGGACCGACAAAGGAGGCAGGAGAGGCCTGGGGAATGGGGCCTCCAGAAAAACAGCTCAGCCAGAACTGATTAGGTCTCTAATCTCGCTCAGCCAGGGCCTGGGCCAATGAGCTGACCGCCAGCAGACTGTGGGCAGAATGGCCTTCACTATCTCAATTGTGACTGCTCTCTCCCTGGTGGCCTGGTGTGTCTGATTGGATTCACATGAGTTTCAAGCCACATGTGTGTCTCCACTGTCACCGTGACAAGCCCTCCTTTTCGTTCAGAGCTTCACATATCCCAAAGCTCTTGAACACACAGGGGCTCATTCTTTCCACCCACAGCCCTGTGAGGAAGGGAACATGCTCACCCCTCATTTTCAGATCAGGAAATGGAGGTTCAGAGAGGCTGTGTGACTTGCCCAAGGTCACACAGCCATCTGGTGGTAGAGTCAGGGCAGAAACCCTATCTCCATCACCTGGCGGGGCCCCATGGAAGTCTAATACTCCCCAGGGGACACCCCAGAGTCTGCTCGCCGCAGCGCACAGGTGGGGGAAACTGAGGCTGAGGAGAGGGAGGGGCTCACTCCAGATGCCTCCGTGGGAGTCTGTGCTAGCACACAGGACACTTGTCGCTTCTGCCAACTGCCACCAATTTTCTGTCCTGCTCCCCCCACATCTCTCCCAGCTGTGTCCCAGGGTCCCTGTGGGGACGGCGGGAGTCAAGCCCCGTAACGCGGGTACATAAGGATGATGATGGTGGTAGTGGAGATGCGAGTAATTCGGCTTTCACTGCAGAAATGGGAACGCGTTGCCCCAGACCTCGTCGGGCGTGTTATGGGCACTCAGCACACACACAGCATCACCTTCTACGATCTGAAAGCTTCCCAATTCCCAAATGCGCCCGGCCCAAGGTTCAAGAGACAGGCCTGGAGAGGTCTGAGTTACCCGTCTCTCTCAAGGGCACTTGGCACACTTTCTCCTCTGCTCGGCACTCGCACGGCTGGAGTTCCGCAGAGAAGAAGCCCCAGTCCTCACGGAGGCCTTCGGACCCCTCGCCAGCAGCCGGTGTGCTGACCGGCCCTCTGCCTGGAGCGCTGGCCCCAGTCCCGCCTGGCGCACTCACTCATGTGCTACAAGTATTTGCTCAAATACTGTCTTCTCCCGGGACCCACTGCACCTTCCGTCGGTACTGCGCGGCACACTGCGCTCCCAGGCCCACCCCACCCCACCCACAACCTCCTAGCCCCCACCTATAGTCCCTGGCCTAGTCTGTCTCTCGTCTGTGTCCCCATCACACCCCAAGGGCTACATCGGATCCACCGGGGCAGGGGTTTTGCTAGTTCGCTGCTGTGTCTCCAGCATTAGAACAGTGCCTGGCACACAGTAGGCGCTCAAGAAAGACCTGCTGTCTGAATGAATGAACGAACCAGATTTAATGATCGCAATTATCCTTTGAGCCGGGCGCTGTGGGGATCCCCACTTTATAGAGGGGAAGGCTGAGTCTCAGAGAGGTGATCTTGTCATTTGTGAGTGGCCAGGTAGAAAGCAACCCCAGATCGGCAGGCCTTAGCGTGTATGTGCACACACACACACACATGCGCTCATGGCGCATGTCACACACACAGCATACACATGCACACAGCACATGTGCACAGCCCGCATGCATATAGCATACACACGTACTCACATGACACGTATCATGCATGCACACATGCGCTCATGATGTATAGGCACAGCACGCACATCTACGCTCACGCATGCACACGACACACGTGCACACATGTACACACAGCATGCATGCGCACAGCATACACACACATGCTCACACATTCACTCACGCACATGCACACATGTGCACACACGTTCACGCACATAGAGTAAGTGTTCAATCAGTTTTGTCCGGTAGAGTTGAAGTTCCTCCCTGGTTGCTGTGGGGAAAATACCTCCAAACTACTGGAGCTGGACAGAGTGACGACCAGAAGGGCCAGTGCCAGCCCTGAGCCCCCAGGTGCCTCCATTCCCCCGAGGGTGGAGAGCTCAGGGCTGCTGGGGGCCTGACTCTTTACTCCCCCAGCCAGCAAGGGCCTCAGCCTCTGCAGCCTGGGATGGCCGGAGCGCCCTCCTCTCCTCTATCGTGGACGCCAGCCTGTCTCAGGCCTGTCCTGCCAGTTGCCTTTGTCCTTGATGTCCCCTCTGCATGGGACACTCTTCCCTCTTCCCTCTGCCTGGCTGGCTCCTTCCATCACTCAGGTCTCAGATGAGACGTCACCTCCTCAGAGAGGCCCTCCTTGCCTGCCCAGCCCACTGGACAGCCCTTCGTGGACTCGGTCACTGAGTCTCAGCATTGCCGTCTCCTTCGTTGCGTTTATCACAATATTTAGAAATTTGCAAGTATTTCGCGTGCTCATTCACTTGTGTCCTCCAAGAGGTCCCCTGTTAGCCTGGCACATAGCACCAGATCCACGAGGGGAGGGATCCTGCCTCGTTCACTGCTAGTCTCGACTGCTTTGCACAGAGCTGCACATGCAGCAGATGCTCAATTATTACTGTTATTACTAATGTTCATTGAGCACTTACTGTACTATATGCCAACATTCCTACTAAAGCTCTAAATTCATTGATTCATTTAATCCTTACAAATAGTGGGGCAGGTACGACGATTATTCCCATTGTGCAGACGAGGAAATCGAAGCTTACGGAACGGGTCCAAGGTCACCCAGCGGCAAGTGGCAGACAGGCGTTCAAAGGGCAGAGTCCACAGTACTGGCTTCTGGAGTCCAGGCAGCAGGGCTTGACCTGGCTGTGCTGGTCAGGGCTGCCTCCCCATCCCACCTGGAAGGAGATGAGCCCCAGGCAGGCAGGGGCAAAGGGCAGAGGCAGAGAGGAGCAGCTGTGGGAAGCCATGGTCACTGTCACCCCAGGCACGCCATGGGCATCTTCATGACCCAAAGGTCCCCAAGCCACAGGCGCAGCCGCCATGGCCAGCCAGGAGGCCGCAGGGTCCCCAGGACTCTGGCAGCAAGACATCTCTTCTTGGAATGGCTCAAAGGGTGCCTGTGCTGTTTGCCCCCAGCCCCAGCCCCGGCCCTTGGCACCCCCAGCCCTTGGTGGCTGTGTGTCTGCGGGCAGCAGCTGTGTCCTGTGGCTGTGTTCCTACTCTTGGGTGTGGCTTTGGTGGGTCTTTGCTTTTGGCTAACGGCACAGAGGGGCCTCCATGAGAGCAGAGAGCTGCGCTGGGGGTGGCTCTGCTCACTAGCTGCTACGCCCTGGGCTTGCCACTTGGCTTTTCCGGGCCTCAGTTTTCCCCACTGTAAAATGGGGCCATGGGCCCACTCACTTCATAGGCTGTTGTGAAGCTTACAGAGGAAAACGTCTTTAAAGGTATTTGGTGAGCTGTGACCCATGGAACAATGGGAATATTTATTATCCGCCAGTTCACACAGACACACTCGAAACCGTGTGCTCCCAGGGTTCCAGATGGTTCTCTCACGCTGCCTCCAACCTTTCCTGACACTGGGCTCTGTTGGGCCATGGGACCTGCCCAGTCCTGCCGGGAGCCTCGGCCCATGTTGGGATTCAGGTGGGGGGCCCATAGAGCGGGATCCCCACTCCCACACCCAGCTGGGAGCTTGGCCAGCCCCCCTTGGCCAGTGGGGTCAGAGGCCACAGGTAGGGGTAGTCGGGGGTTGAAGGGCCTCGTCCTAGGAATCCCCAAGCCAAGGAGGCCACAGCAGCTCCCAGGAGGGTCCCGGAAGGCATCCGGCGGCCCGTCTCTGGGCCTCTGCTCCGGGGACAGAAGGCATTTTGTGCCTCTTGCAGTCTATCTAAGAACAGCCATGTGAACATGTGTGTGCAAGTGCCATTCTCACATGCACAGGGGAGGGAAGACTACATTTGGAGGCCACATTCGGCCCATGAAAGCACACACACCCCGACTTACACACACACTCACATCTACTCACACACTCATATTCACACTTACACACCAGCTTCTCTGGCAGGGACGGAGGCTCCCTGCTCAGGCCTTAGTCCTTTCCTTCCAAAGTGGAAGCCACAGGCCCCCTCCTTCTCCCACCTGTCCCGCCCTGAAGGCAAGCCCTCTGTCACCCTGCCTCACCTTCCCCACCCCGAAAAGTGGTCAGATCTCACCCAGTTCCCACCTCTGCATTTTATAAATGAGGAGATAAAGGCCCAGAGAGGCACAGGGATGCATCCAAGGTCATACATGGCCAGGCTTAGAACCCAGGCCTCAGGCCGCAGTGCACCCTGTCCCCCGTGCCCAGCCCCCGCCCCCAGCTGGCCCAGCATCCTCACCCCTTCCCAGTGTCGGGGACTGCCCCAGCAGCAGGGTTCTGGTCCTAAGCCAGTGTCCCAAGGCCCGTGGGATGGAGAGCCCTCAGCTTGCACCATCTTCTCCCCAGCAAACCGAAGGCCCCAGACCCACCCCACCCCTAACCATATCCCCAGCCAGCTTCTCCAGAGACCCTGGGGCATTTCCACGGTGGTCCTGGGGCAGGAGAAACACGATAAGTTCTGGAGCCCCCCGCTCCGGGCCTGGAGACCCAGCGTGGGCTCGCACCTTGGCTGGCAAGCCTGGCCAGGGCCTCTCAGGGATGAAAGCAGAGAAACCAGGAACTGAGGCGTGTGGTTTTGACATGCTCAGCTGCATCTCAGAGGTGGTCCCCACCCTGCCTCAGCCCACTGTGTCCTGAGCTTTGTCCCAACTGCCCAGGAGATGGTGAGTTTCCCGTCCCTGGAGGCATCCAAACAAAGGCTGGATGCTCCTGGGGTCGGGGAAGCTGCAGAGGGAAGCCTGTGTCGTAGGGGAGCTGGACGATACGATTTCTAGGCTGAGAGTCTGGTTTTAGGGTGGCTCTCCCCTGGAAGCGCACAGCAAGGCTCCCGCAGTGCAAAAGAGAAGAGAGTTGGGGCACAAGTAGGGACAAGCAGGGCTGAGAGCTGAGCTGGGGCTGGAGGAGCAGACAGGGATCCTGGAGGCCCCAACCTTTCGTGACCCTCTGGAGAGGTGACATGCAGGCCCAGAGTCAGACCAAGGGGAGAACTGGCATCTCCTTCCTTGCACCCCTAGCCCAGGTCCCTTGGCAGCCGCCCCAGAAGGGTACTCACCCAGCACCCCCAGCAGGTACAGGGCAGCCAGCGGCGGTTGCTGAGACCCCATGGGCGCGGCCTCCTTCTGCCTCAGTCTCAGTGAGCGCGGCCCCCGTGGGTGAGGATGTCTGGCTCCGTGTCTCCCTCTCGGGGAGGAGGGGCGGGGCGGGCGGGCGTGGGCAGGGATGGGACAGGACGAGGAAGCAGGCAGTGTGGGGCCTGCGTCACCCGTGTTTGAAGTTGAACTGTCAACTTCCTCCCTGTAAAACCATCTGCCCCAGTTCGAATGGCGGCCCTGGCTTCTGCCAGCTTCCTGCCTGAGGTGCCCGGGGCCGGGGCAGTGCCCCCACCACGCCACGCTGGGACAGGGCTGCCACCGTGTGGGGAGCCCTGAGCCGGGCTGACGGGAGGGAGCAGGCCTGGCCTCCCTGAGGGCAGGCCCGAGGGGATGGAGGGGCACAGGGGACAAGTCCCTGAAGTTGGGGTCCCACCGAGAGAGCTCTGAGCTGTGTGGGGGTGGGGTGGGGGGGCGGTGAGAGGTGGGAAGTGGGGCGCATCACACCAGCTCTTGCTGCAGGCTCAGTGATGAAAAGCCAAATGACACCCTCCACCTGCTCTCACGGGGGTGAGGTGGGAATTTGAGGTGCACAGGTGATATTTTCCCGACAAGTGCAGGAGATGGCTCTTCCGTGCAGGCTGGGGTCGTGGCCGTGTGTGTGTGTGTGTGTGTGTGTGTGTGTGTGTGTGTGTGTGTGATGTCGTGTCAGTGTGTGAGGTCTCTGTGTCGATGGCATGATCTCCGTGTAGGTGTGTGAGAGCCCCGTTTTGTCGATGTTGCCCCCAGAGGGGACGGGATCAACCCCTGGCCTGTGGAGGAGGAGGCAGGGCCATGGGAACCTGCAACGGCGAGGCGAGGGCGGAGGCTGGGTCATCGGAGGGGCTCCAGGCTCTTGGCAGGGGCCGCAGCCTGGGGTGGGTTCAGTCCCTTCCTCACAGCCTCTGTGCTCCAGCACAGGGTAAACTGAGGCCCAAACCCAGTCCTTGGCGCTTCAAGTAATCCAGGCCATTGCAGGCAAGCCTGAAGCAGTTCAGGGATGTGCAGAGAGCTGAGTGTGACGTGTCGCAGGATAAGGGTCTGAGCCCGGCCTCCCATCCGCACCCCTCCCCCATCTTCACCGCCCACCCCGCCCAGGTCCTCCAGGGCTGCGGGGGTCCCTCCCTGGGCTGGTCAGATTGTCTCAGCAGCTGCCCAACAGCATCCACTTAGCTCCCCAGCATTCAAACTCCCCGTCTCCTCTGACTTGAGCCTCGGATGCCTGGGGTGCCTGAATCCATCTGCCAGAGGGAAGGATGGGGCCTGGGTCAAGGAACGAAGGCTCCCTAATAGGTGTGAGTGGGGGGCACACCCACCAGCTCATGCCAGATTCGGGGGGTGGCTCCTCCCCTCCCCAGAAGCCACACAGTCCTGCCCCTGCCCTCACAGCCACCCTTCCCATCCCGTGACTCCGGAAATCCCAGACTTTTCATGCCTTCCATCATTCGTTCAAAAAATCTTTGCCCCATGCCAAGCACCAAGGATGCAGAGATGAAGGAGACAGACATGCTTACACTCCAAGGTCTCCTCTGGATATTTTTCTCTTAAAGCCTCAGTGTTTAGACGGCTTTTACAAGTCACACCAGATGTGTGTATTAAGCGGCCCCTGTCTCCACACTCAGTTGACAGACTCCGCCAGAAAGGGCAAAGGGATTTTTATCAAGCACTTCCGTGCACCAGGGGCGTGGCCTCTTTTCATCTTCCCATCCATCGTGGGAAGTGGGTGGAGTTTCCCATTTCACAGATGAGGAAACTGAGGCTCAGAGAGGAACCCATTGGCCTCCGGAGATCAAAACTAAGACTTGAACCCGCGTTTCTCTCCCTCCACATCCCTGGCCGCTGCCCCCACCCCCAGCTTACCAAAAGCAGAGAAAACAAACCCAAACTTGGACTTTTTATTTGATTTCGGAGTGTTTGTCACAGGCAGGGGGATGGTTCCGACTCCTTTCTGTCTGTTAGCTTTTGGAAAATTGAAAGCAGCTCAGCGCCTCAGGTGGCAACTGTCGCCATCCCAGTGGACAGGGTCCCCACACCCCTATAGCTGCCTCCCTCCCTCCCTGCCGCCCACCCCGACTAGGTGCCTCTCCCCTCCCCCCTCCTGGCCTCCAGGCCCCTGTCCCCTCTCAGACCCCAGATCCCTGCTGGCAGTTTCCTGTCCTCCTCACGCGCACTTTCCATGACACAAGAGGAAGTCACCTGAGCTCGGGCTGGGTTTTCCAGCAGCCCCGGCCTGGGTGGAGGCCGAAGGTGGGGGTGGGGAGGGGGTGGCAGCCCCCAGGGCCGGGCTCAGAACCTCCTCGGCCTCCGCCGGAGAGGCGCCTGCCTGCGCTGCCCCGGCCCGCAACCAGGTAACCACGGGGGCGCGTGTGTCTGTCAGTCCGTCAGCCCCGCGCTGCCGCAGCCCCTCTGGGCTCCGTGACTCCCCAGCGCCCCCAAGATCTGCCCTCTTCGCTGGGGCAAAGGGGCCACCGGGGATGCTTGGGGAAGGAAGGAGGAGCTGAGCGCTGGGAGGGAGGGAGGGGCCGCGGGAGGAGAGGAAGGAGACTGAGAATTGTGATTCCTGTGCGTAGTAGGACTTCAGTGTTTGTTGAATGAATGAGTTAATTGATGGGATGGTTCCCAAAGACCGCGGGGTGGGCCTGGCGGCCAGAGGGGGTGCCTCTGCTCTGAGATGGGACGGGAAGAGCCCTGCAAGTATTTATTTGTTGAGTGACTCAGTGACCTGAATCCTTGAAAACCTGGAGTTGGCAGCGCGGATGGGGGGCCCACGGAGGGGAGCAGGCTTTGCAGCGGCCACCGCCCCCCCATTTCAGAGAGTGCCTCCCCTCCCCCAGTTTTGCTCCTGCTCAATCAGATCAGAGGTGGGGGTGGGGAGGGGAAAAGGAAGGACATAAGATGGAAGATCAGGGCTGGGCTCCTCATGGTCAGTGAGGGGCATGCAGGTGTGGTGGAGGGGCTCATCCCATCTCTGCCCCAAACTGCCAGGTGGCCACTCAGGACTCAGCTGATGTGAGTGTAAAATATGGGGCTGGATGATCCCAGTTCTCTTGTTCTAGGAAACTGTTCCCTGACCCACCACTGTGCCATAGGAGCTGGAGGCGGGGGACTTTTCTGTTCTGGGACCTGGAGGGTTTGACTGACTCTTTCTCTCGAATGAGAGGGTGTCAAGTGCCGGGGGTTTTGGGGAAGGGCAGAGGGTAAAGGATTGGAGGTTACACAGGACAGGGGTGTGCTGGCTCAGTCAGGTGGCTCAGTGTGTGCACTTTTCCCGAGTCCCAGGTGGGAGTGGGGCCGCCCTGCCCTCCAGGCTCTGAGCAGCCTGCAGTGACAGATAAGGCCACCCTCCCCCCCCCCCCCCCCCCCCCCCCCCCCCCCGTCTTTCCCAGCCCCTCCCCGGAGCCCGGGTTTTGCTAACAGACAACCCTGGCCTCACGTCCCTGCGGTGAGAGCTTGAGAAAATGACTCAAGCCAGCGACCTCAGCTCCTCATCTGTGAAATGTGATGGTTCGAAGATGCAACCCACGTAAAAAGCACATACCACACAGGCCTGGCTCCTAGGAGGGGCTCCAGGAACCCCAGTTGTGTTGTGAGGGTCATTGCAGGGTGGGGAGTTTGGGGTTTGGGGGTCCGGAAGCTGGCTTTGCATCCTGACCAGCTGGGTGACCTTGGGCCAGTCGTTTCCCGTTTCTGAGACCGATTACCTTCCTCTATAAGATGGGGATAGGGAACAATCCTTGCATCGCAGGGCTTCTGGAAGGTTCCATTATACTGACACAAACAGCTTGAAAACCCTAGCGTGCTGCCTTGAGTGTGAAGGCTGGTCCGCTCCGGCCGCATCCACCCCCCAGCCTCCTCGGGCCCCTTCACACTTCCTCACTGTGTGCACGGAGGCCTGGCAGAGGCCCTTGAATGAGGCCCATGGAGGGCGTGCAAGAAACACACATCCCAGAGCCTGAGGCCCCACGATGTATACAAATCCCGGATCTCAAGGACTCAGCGGTCATGTTTTCTCTCTTTTTCTTTTGAGGAAGATTGGCCCTGAGCTAACATCTGTTGCCAATCTTCCTCTTTTTCTTTTCTTCTCCGCAAGGCCCCCCAGTACATAGTTGTATATCCTAGGTGTAGTCATTCCAGCTCTTCTATGTGGGACGCCGCCTTAGCATGGCTTGATGAGCGGTGTGCAGGTCTGCACCCAGGATCGGAACCTGAGAACCCCAGGCTGCTGAAGCCGAGCACGCAAATTTAACCACTCAGGCCACGGGCCAGCCCCCGTGTTTTCTCTTCTGTTGCTCCTGTAACCAAGATTGGACTCGTTTGACCACAGAGCATTAAGTTTTGATTGAGAAAATAAAGCCACCTAGAAGACAGAGGAGGACAGGTGTTAACCAAGCCCATTTTCAGATGAAGTAACAGGATCAGAGAGGTTAGGTGACTTCCCCAAGGTGCCCAGCTAACTGACAGTGAGGTGGACTGGACCCCCAGGTCTCCTGGCATCCGGGCGACCCTCTCCTGGCACAGCCTCTCTCTCTCATCTCAGGCTGCTGCTTCCCCTGCCCTTTGAGGGGTTTTGCTGTGTTATAGTAGAGATTGTGGGGGCCGAGGAGGCGGACAGACCCAGTGTGTGTCCTCCAGTCCCTGCAGCCTCTGCTCTCGGTGCCTCACATCCTTCTGTGAAACAGGCAGAGCAGAACCTATCTGGAAGGTTGCTGTGAGACTGGCTGAGCGCGGAGAAGGCACAGAGTGGATCATCAGCAGAGCAGGCTTCAGAGCACCCGAGTCTCCAGCCTGTTAGAGCAGTGGGCTGCATTTCTAAAGTCCCTGGGGCGCTTGCTGGAAGCTCTCCTGTCCTTTCTTTCTTTTGTTATTCAAGTTAACTCAAGCCTTCTCTCCCCAGCACCCGCCACAGACTATTTCTTTTTCTTTTCATTTCTTTTCTTTTCTTTTTTGCTGTGAAAGATTAGCCCTGAGCTAACATCTGTGCCAATCTTCCTCCACTTTATATGTGGGATGCTGCCAGAGGATGAGTGGTGTAGGTCCGCGCCCAGGATCTGAACCCACGAACCTGGGCTGCTGAAGCGGAGCACACTGAACTTGAGCACTATGCCACGGGGCCAGACACACAAAGCTATTTCTTGAACAAATGAATGAATGAATGACAGGCAGGCTTTCAGGATGGGTATGTGAATCAGACTGACAAGCAACCCTCAGCCCTGAGCTTCCAGTCTAGTGGGGAAACCACCGACAGGCAGCTGGAACAGAGCATGAGAAGGACTTGGCCTAGGGGAGCATGCAGGAGGAAGTGTGTCCAATCCAATCTCTGGGGAAGACAAGGAAGGCTTCCTGGAGGGGGTGACATCCAAGCTGAGGCCTGAAGGGTGAGTAGGAGTTTGCCAGTTTGCAGTGGAGTCGGTTTTTCTGAGGGCAAAGGCTTCTGGGTCCCGTTAGCACAATAACCATGCTGCTACAAGTAGGGAGGGTCTAGAAGTTGGGGGACCTAGGGGTCAGTCCTGACTCAGCTCTGTGCCTGGGGTTGAGTGTCCTCCCGGGCCTCTGTTTATTTATGAAATAAAGGGGCTACACCAGGTGGCCCCCGAGACTCCTCAATCTGTGAGTTGAGATTTGGGATCGTATTTAAAGAATATCATTTCCCAGAACCTGAAAAATCGATACAGCGTTTTTTTGAAGGACAAAATGGCAGAAGCCACAGCATTCTTTTTTAAAGCTCATACACAGTGTTACTTTTAGAGAGCTTTCTTATACTCCCCAGGGTGCAAAGGGATATACAGAAGGGTGTTTAGGCTATGTAAGGATAATGAAAACCTGACAAGACAGGGCAAAGGGCGAGTAAGTTCCGCCTAACACCCTCTGGAATACGATACGGCCATCAAGAAGGAGGACATAGTTCACAAGGCACTGACACGCAGAGAAGGCCATTGTGCTCAGTGAAAAAACTAAATTTCAGGGCAATTTGTATATCGCAATCTTATTTTCATAAAACAAAAATATGAGTGAATTGAATACTTTAGATAAAATGTTTCTACATCCACAGAAGAAACATTTTGCAGAATATTCATCAAAAGAAGGATTCGAGAGATGAATTGTGGGGATGGGGTTCGGTAGAGACGGTAGGGTGAGGGTGGGCTGGACTTCTCTTTTGAGTGTATCCACTTCTGTATTGTTTAGTTTTTTTTCAAAGAATGTATATTCTGATTTTATGGTAAATTTAAAAATAACATAAAAGGGATCTGCAGAAAGTCTTTTAGAGAAAAAAGTCCCATGTCTTTGTATAATTATCTATGATATATAACATTTTTATAATATGATTTTCCTTAACAATAAAAATCATGCATGTTTATTGAGAAAAATCAGCAAGTACAGTGGAATATAAAGAAAAAATAAAACCACCCACAATCTTACCATCCATTATGACCACTGTTAACATATTAGGGCAGATATTTTTATCTTTTTCCTATTTATAATTCCAACAATTATACTTTGTTTCAAAATTGGTATCATATATGATATATATATCTGTATATATACAAGATATTTATATGTATTTATATACCAGATGTATAAAGAAATGTACATACACCAATACATACACACACAAATAGATACATATGTGTATCCTTATAACCTTCTTTTCCTCTTAGAATATATCTTGAGTGTCTTCCCATTTAACCTGTTTTTTAAATGGTTCTACAATAGCTAATTTATAAAAATCCTGATTTTTGTTTAACTAATCTCTATTACTGGACAGTTGTGTGGTTTTCTCTCTCTCTCTCTCTCTCTCTCTCTCTCTTTTTTTCTGTTAAAAATAACTCTGGGGGCTGGCTGGATGGCATAGTGGTTAAGTTCGTGCGCTCGGCTTCGGCAGCCCGGGGTTTGCAGGTTGGGCTCCTGGGCGCAGACCTACATACGCTCATCCAGCCATGCTGTGGCGGCGTCCCATATACAAAACAGAGGAAGATCAGCAACCGATGTCAGCTCAGGGACGGTGTTCCTCACCAAAAAACAAAACAAGACTCTATGATAAGTCTTTTTGCACAAGCGTCTTTTTTTCATGTCCTTGTCTCCTTTACATAGAATTATTTGAACCAAAGGTTATGGCCATTTTCAATACCAAAAGCCCTTTTGAAAGATGGAATCAGTGTCCTCCACCTTAACTTAGTTTTAGTCAATCTGAATGCTGAGTGGCCGGATTTGCTTAAAAAGGGGCACACCCGAATAGATTTACAACCACTGCCAGGATGAGGGTTTTTAATTCCACAAGTGGACGTCTCAGGTACCCCCTGACAGTCAGTGAGGGAGGGGCCCAGGCACACCCCAGAGGGCAAATCTGGGATAACATTAAGACGCACTTTTGATGAGCGTCCAGCATTCTGCTATGATGGTTTTTGTTTGATTAGTGATCTGGACCCACTGGTGGGAGTTCTGAGGAGCCGAGGCCACTGGTCCTATTTTAGAGATGGGGAGACCGAAGTGCTGAGAGATAAGGTGCGTCAGCCTTGGCTGGGGGAAGAGGCAGGTCAACGGAGGCATCTGGAGGGAGACGAGCTCTGGTATGGCATGGAGGGTGGGAGGGTGCTGCCCAGTGCCTTCCACCCAATCTGTACCCACGCGGAGCCCTCACCTGGATGTGCATCCTGGCAGGCCCCAAAACTTCAGAATGGGTTCCATGTCCATAATTCTTGAAGCTCTCCTGAGGGCAGGGCCATGTTGCGTTGACCCTACGAGATGGTCTGAAGCAAATATCGATGGGCTCTGTGTGTGGTGATAATGGGAGTGGTGATGGTGATGATGATGGTGGTGAGGGTTATAATGCTGACGGTGGTGATGATGATGTGGATAATGAGGATGACAATGATGATGATGATGATAAAATGAAGAAGATGATGGTGATGATGTCAATAAGGGTGATGATGATGATGACGACGTTGATGTTTATGATGATGATGATAGGATTACCCTTTACTAAGGGCCTGCACAGTGCTGGGGGCTCTAAGTAACTCATTATCTTGGTTTTTTCCAGCATGAGTATGTCACCATCACTGATAGGGAGGGTGATTTGAACTGGCTCACATTCGAACATCTTTATCTTTATAGTTATGTGTTTGTTTCAATTTATATTAATTTACTATACTAGAAAATAGATAATTAGCACACCAAACCCATGATTTATGAGAGTGATATAAAGTTTCATTTTTAGATTAATTACATAAAACTGCTGAGTTGATTTAAAGGAAAAATATTAATACTTGGTACTTGGGTAAGGTAAATATCATGAAGATGGAATTAAATAGTTGACATTTGGGACCGTCAGAGGCAGATACCATTATTATCCCTATTTTGCAGAGGAGAGAGTGGAGGCTGAGAGTTTAATTAGCCTGAGACCCCACAGTATGCAAGTGGTAGAGCTGGGACTTGAATCTAGATGCTTAATTATAAAATGTCTTATTTAAACATAGGATACTCCCAGAAAAGTGCATCTATCGTACATGTGTAGCTTCACTGACGTCACAAACTGAACACACCTGTGTAACCAGCACCCAGATCAAAAAACAGAACTTGACCCACACCCAGAAGCTCCCCTCATGTGCCTCCTTCCAGGCATCACCCCTTCCCTGGGTGTCCACCATCCTGATTTCTGTCATCATGCATTGCTTTGCCTCTTGTTAAACTTTGTCTACGTGGGATCACACAGTTTGTACTTTTATGTGTCTGGCTTTTTTTCACTCAACATTATTCTCAAGGGATCTATCCATGTCGTGGTGTGTAGCAGCACTTTGTTCTTCTTCATTGCTGTATAGTATTCCATTGTGTGCCGACTCTACAATGTATTTACCCATTCTGCTGTGATGGGCTTTTGGGTCATACAAAGTCCACGTTTTCTAACCCTGAAGCTCTGCTGCCACCCACAGATACCTGCAGGTCACAGAGTGAACAGGACTTTCTCTAATAAGCTAGGGACCAAGGAGGGGTGTGAAACACACAAACCCACAACTACAGAGGCCGGTACTTTCCTAATTATAGAGCGACCTTGAGGTAGCCTGGGTGGTGAGTGGTTTGGACAATCTTAATGCTGCTTTGGGGGCTTTGTATTTCAAAAAGCACTTTTCCCAGCAGCATCTCACAGCCCATCAAGTAGGGCATGCCTTATCCCCATGCTGTGAACAAGGAAACTGAGGCTAAGGAAGTGAGTCCAACACCACATGGCAGAAAGGACACAGAACCAGGATCTGAACTCAGATCTCCTGATACTAAGTTCTTGGCTATTTGTACCTCTTTCCAGCTGCCTGATAAATCCAGGGGGCTTGCTGGGCCGGGAAGACCCTCACAGCCTGGGGATTTGAGCCACCTTCTGGGAAGGATTTAAAGCTCAAAACAGGGATTTAAAGCCAAAACAAGTCATCCCTGGCTTTTCAGAGTGAGAAGCTGCCTCCCTTTGAGCTTCACTTTATTTTGTTTGCAAAACAGGGAGAGGGTCCTTACTCCCCCCCAACCCCCAGGGGAAGGGCTGTGCCCTGATCAGTAACAACCCCTGGCTGTCAGCTGCCGTCCTCCCTGAGCAATGAACTTTCACATTCATTGTTGTAGTCAATCTCATAACCAGCCCGGAGGAAGGCAGCACAGATAACACTTACCCCATTTTTCAGAGAGGTGAAGTGACCCGCCCATTGTCACTTGGTGGGTTAAGGAACCAACAGGGACTCAGGACTCCCAACTCTCAACCCAAGAGGCTACCCTCCTCCAGGCTACACTGGTCTGTCCACTAGGGGAGGCCTGGTTTGAGGACATAGCCCACACTGGGGCCTTGAGGTCTGAAATATGGGAACATGGGGGCTCAGAGATGTTCAGGGCTTCCCCAGGGCACACAGCAAGAAGAGTCAGGCCGGGTGAGAGCTGACAGCTCCTGCATCCCAACAATGAGGCCCAAGCGGGGAGGCTGGGGGACGAGGGTCAGCAGGGAACCTCAGGACAGGGGTTCCAGGGCAGCCTCCCTGGTGGGGATGGGGTTACATGGCTTCTAGAGCCCCTCTTTATTATCTGGAAAGCTCTGCCCCTCACCAGTTGAGGAATCGCCTCTGTAAGACGGGAATAATAATAGTGCCTGCCTCGCTGGCTCGTCCTGAGGATTAAACGTGGCCACACGGTGAGACGGCGCCTCCCCTACAAGCGGTGCTGATGAGGGTGGCGCGGCGGGACCCAACACACGCCCCTTCCCCGAAATTCAGAAGGGAAGGGGTTTGTGACTATGAGAAATACAGTTCAATCGTCAGAAGCAGACAGAACCAGCCCATAGACTGAGACCATCAAGTGTTGTTCCCTTGGTTCTGTGACAAGGCCACTCTGCTTGGGTCATCCGGCTGGAAAATAAAAAGTGCGCCTATAAGCCACTCCCCCGCCCTCCCCCTCCACCATGGGCTCGCTGGGGAGGGGCCTGCACGGAAGCCCCGTGTCTGGGTTCTGCGTGTCCGTAGGGACTGGGTCCTGCCCTCGAGGGGGCCACTCTTGGGGCCTGACCTCTGTGCCCTTTGAGGTTGGTCTGATCGCTGTGCAGCGCTGGCCCGGCGCCTTGATGAGACAGGCCTTGGGGAGCAAGGCTCGGGCTTGACGCTGGGGCAACGCGATCAGGGGTGAGATCTGGGTGGGGTGCGAGGAGCGTGGGAGGCGGAAGGAAGAAGGAGCTGATCCTGCCGCCACTCTCACCCTCAGCCACCCCCTGGCTCAAGGCTTCCTCCGCCAGGAAGCTCTCCTTGGTTCCCATTCTGCAGTGAGGTGTGGCCTGCCCCATCTCCCTCCGTCTTTTTTTCTCCTCTAAGCTCCCTTCTGACTTTCCCTCTCTTACGGAAGAGGGGAGACAGAAAAGGTAAAAGTCTAAAATTCTGTCATCCTGAGAGCTGCTTCTTCTCCAGGTTCTGCTAAAGATAGAGCCAGAGAGGCCACAGGTTGTACTGAGAAGTTTCAGGTCGAATCCTGATATTAGAGTTTGTGGAGGGAATGGACTATTTAAAACACGAATGAGGATTTCTCACGAGGGGTCCCCTGCTCGCCTTGGTGTCCTTCTGGCGCCTGGACCCCCGAAGACGGAGGCTGATGATGCTGGGGTTGAGGTCAGGGGTTGTCAGGGAGCAGAGGGGTGTCCCCTGCCACGCTGGGGTCTTTCAGCCCAATGGACACTCCAAGACCCTGAGACAGAGAGCTACTTCTTTTTGACTCCTGTTACCCATTGACCCCCAGTTGTGAGTGAATCTAAACAGGGGGCCTTCGGGGCCCAGCTGAGGAGCTCCCTTTGTTCTGCCAAAGGCTTTGGGGGCCCTGGGAGGAGGGACCGAACCAGGATGGGTGGTCAGGCCCCAAGAGCTCCATGCCTTGGGAAATCACCCAGGGCTGCTGTGCCTGCAGCCTAGTTCCTGCTTCCTCCGGGGGCTGCCTCTGGCATGGGAGGTTGTCTAGACTCACCTGGAGCCCAGGGTGGGGCAGGGGTCCCGACCTCGGGGTCCAGGTTTGCACTTAGGGCTCCACGACCTGCCTGATGTCATGTGTATGCATCTGTGCATTTTTCTGGGGAGAAGGCCCAGGCCATTAGTGCAAGTTGCCGTGTCTCCCCCACACCCCAGAAAGCTCTGGGACCCGAGGGGCAGGACGAGGCCATGCAGTGTGGAAGCGTGGTTCCGTGTTTCGTTGGTTTGCTGGGTTTCGCTGCAGAGAACACACCCTCTCCCCACTTAGGAAACCGCCATTTGGGGACCCAGCTCTGTGCTTTTGTCTCTATTGCTGGGCTCCGTGTGCAATTGATTGTTCTGCAGGAGATGACAGCTCGCACGCGTTTGCGTCACCTCCCCCAGTCCTGTGATGAGGAGGCTGGTGCTGGCTCCTGGGGCCCAGAGGTGAAATGACTCCATTGTACAGAGAAGGGAAGTGAGGGCCCCCCACGGTCAATGACCGGCACGGGGACCGGTCCAGAATGGCACCTGGGACTTCCCGTTCTGGGTCCTGGGTCCTTTCATCCTGTTGCTCCCCAACTTCCTGGCTCTCCCTGTTGCCATGGCAACAAGAGACGAGGGGCTGGAGGGAGTTAACATTTACTGGTACTTTCCATGCATCAGTCGTTTCACTGATGCCTCACTACAACCCGACAAGCCCGGGATCTTGTCCCCATGGTATGGTCACTGGCCAGCATGGACGGATGATCAGGTGGCGATCCTGTCGTCTGACCCCAGAGCCCCTGCATGTCCCACAGAACGGTGCTGTCTCCTCCCGTTTCCATCGCCACGGGCTTCTCACACTCTAGTCCACAGCCCACTCATTTCAAGCAAAATTCTAAATGTAGCACCACCCAAGCATGCTGGGCTGAGCTGATCTGACACCGAGCCCCAGCGGTCCCCTGCTTTTGGTTGACAGAGAGCCTTCCCGTGCGTTGTCTGAGGCCCTGGGGAATTTGGGGAGCCCAGGGATCCGGAGAGGGGTCAGACACAATCGTGCACGGCCTGATAGAGAGTGAGTGGCCCAACCTCACCCTTGGAGAAAGTGTCTGTTCCCCATTATGGTCATGGGCCTTTTTGAGGTTCAGTTTCTTTTTTATTCCCCAGCTGGATGGCCTGGGACCTGTGAGTTTGGGAGCGCTTGGACTGACAGGCCTAGCTTCAGGGGGTCTCGTGGGGGCCAGGTGGGGACGGCCACTCCCAGGTTCTTAGGGGAAAAGAAATCCATAAGTGGCAGAAATGTGATAGATCTGTTATCAGCTACGTGAACTGTGAAATGCAAGTTCCTCTCCTGTGTGCTCTGACGGTGAAAAATTCACAGATGTTTTATGGGAAGCTTAGAAAATTGAAAGGTGCCGCTTCCTGGTCTAGGAAGCTGCCTCCATCACCTGGGGGTGTGTGCAGCCGTGCTGAGCCTGAGTTCCAGGGTGGACAAGGGGAGGCCTTCTCGTCCAGCCCCCACCTGCAGGCCCAGCTGGGTGGGCCCCTCTGTGGGTGTCAGTGGTCCCTGCGCCTCCAGCCTCCTCGCTCAACCCCCATCTCTCAGTGCTTGTCTCTGTCTGACTCAGTTTCCCTCCCCATTCCGAGGTAAGAGAGTCTGATTTTCTTTTCTTAACTACCTTTCTTTTTATTAGAAAAAAATAATACCCATTCACTACCCTTTTACAAAGATTGGAACATTCATAAAGTGTACGGGAGAAAAAATTCAATCACCCCCCAGAACCCCATCACCTAGAGATCCCCCACGGTCCCCTCCAGCTGTGACCACCTCCCCCTAAGGCTCTCCCTTACGTCCCCTCACCACCCAGGCTTAATCTGACCTCCTTAGCACAGCCAGTTAAACTTATTTCTTTATTTCCAGCATTGTTCTTTGTTCTTAAAACATTTTTATTGTTGTCAAGCTTGCAGGCTCACTGAAGAAAATTTGGGAAGCGCAGAAAGACATTTTCTTGCTTCTTTGAGCAAAGAAAGGAGATATATTATCCTACCTCCCCGAGGTGACCACTGTTAGTTTGGACTAGCTCCTTCTCGTCCTGATGGACGTGTTTAAAGTGTATGTTGCCACAATTGAGAGCTTATCGGATAGAGGATTCTGGCAACGGTGTGAATAAAGGTTTCTCATGTTAATAATAACAGCGGCTCCCGTGTGTGGTCTGTTATGTGCTCAGACGATGGCCAGCACCTTGCAGGCAGCATCTCACTTAATTTTCTCACCATCTTCTGAGGCGGGGGCTTTTGTTAATTTCACAGATGAGAAACTGAGGTGACCGTGTCTGAGGGCGGAGAGCCAGCCCGCCTGGCTCCACGGTCCCTGCTCTTAATCACTAGGTTACGTCTCCTCCTGAATTTTTAATGACTTTTCTAGTTCTCTGTAAAAGCAGCAAACAACCGTTGTTAACAATTCCGAAATTACTGAACAGCGTAAAGAATATTCAGAATCCTGTCACCCCATGATGTTTATTTCTGATGTTTGACAACGTTTTGTGCCTGTATAGTCCCCATATTTTTATAGTTGATATTATCCTGTTTTGAATGATTTTTTTAAAAAAATCTAATATCAGGGTCGGCCTGGTGGCGCAGTGGTTAAGTGCGCACGTTTCGCTTCGCTGGCCCGGGGTTCAATGGTTTGGATCCTGGGTGCGGACATGGCACCGCTTGGCATGCCATGCTGAGGTAGGCGTCCCACCTGTAAAGTAGAGGAAGGTGGGCACGGATGTTAGCTCAGGGCCAGTCTTCCTCAGCAAAAAGAGGAGGATTGGCAGCAGTTAGCTCAGGGCTAATCTTCCTCAAAAAAAACACAAAAAACAAAAACAAAGCTAATATCATAGGTATTTCCAAAGTCATTAAACTATTGGAAAAACATAATTTTCATTGATGGTTTATCAGTGCATTGAGTACAGGATCTTTAGTGAGTATAATCATTTCTTGGAGGCTGGCCTTGCAGGCTGGGTTCCGGTTCTGAATTTATAAATAACTCAGGGATAAATAACTTTCTGCGTTAAAACTGCTTCTGTATTTCTCACTCTGTTTTTAGGATGTATTCCCAGAAACTGAATTTACTGGGCTGAAGGATTTTCTAGCTCTTGATTTCTTTTGCCAAATGATTTTACAGAGGGTCGGAGCTCTTCATCCTTCAGTCAGCAGCATCCACTTTACTCCTAGTTAGATGAAGATGAAATATTACCTTGGTTTAATTTGCATTCCTTTTATTCCTAATGAAGTCAAATTTTTTAACGTGCTTGTTAGTCACTTGTAAATCATCTTGTATGAATCATCTAAGTGCTTTCCAAGCAAAGTTTCTATGATGATAGAAACGGTCTCTATCTACACTGTCTGGTAGGATAAGTACTAGCTAAATGGGGCTGTTGAGCACTTGAAATGTGGCTTGGTTGACTGAGAAACTGAATTTTATACTTAGATTTAATTTAATTTAAGTTTTAATTTAAATCTAAATTTAAGATTTAGTGGCTACCATATCAGATAGCACAGGTCTTAAAGCCTTTCCCCAGTTGTGTAGTGGTGTCTCAGTGGATGTTTTGTATTGATTCACATGAGCTCTTTATATATTACAGCTATTAAGCATTTGCCACCTTTGTGCAGATATGTTCCCCAGGTTGCTATTTGACCTTTACTTTTTTGTTCATGTTGTTTACAGAGCATCAAAATGTTAGGTAGCCAAATCTTGTGATCTTTTCTTTTGTGGTTTCTCCCATAGCCTTAGGCTTAGAAAATCCTCCCCCTCAGAGAGGTTGGATAAATACTCTCATCAACTTTATTCGAGTCTTTCTGTGATTTTTTTTTTCCTTTAACCCTTTAATCCACCCAGAATTAATTTTGCTGTGTGGTATGAGGTACGGCGTGTCTTAGTCATCTCTGTGTCTGGAGTCGAATATGTGCCCAATACATTTTATCTCAGCGGGACTCTGGTGCCTGTAGGTTAGGTTGGGTGGCGGGGGGGGGGGGGGGGGGGGGTGTATAAGCAGGGTAAAATTAAATACTACTCCTCGAAACATTGATGTGTTTTAAAATTGTGATGTTTACGAAGATTTCAATACAGCAGAAAATGACTCTGATACAATGTTATTTTCAGGGAAAGATACAAAACCATACCTACAACGTAATATCAACTGTTTTAAAAAAGCAGTGAAAATATTAGAAGAAATATTCCAAAATATTAATAGTCATTGTCTCTGAGTAGTTGGGTTTTTTTTTTTCCCTGCTTCTTGACATTTCTATACTCCCCCAGTCGACCACAGTACTTTGATGATCAGAAATATTAAACACAGTGCTTGCAGAAACAATGCCGCGTGATGGCTTGCTACCTGTAGCTGCTGCAGCCGTCATCCACCAGGTCAGCAATTCACGCAGCCAAGCTCTGGGCTTAGGGCGGGTGGGCTGTGATGGGGAAGGGTCCTGCCTGGCTTTTGGTCCAGGCAAGCTGAGGCTGGATTTGACTGGGGCCCAGCATGTGAGTGTCTCATCGAGCCATATAACCCAGGGCTGTTTTTTCATCTCTAAAATAAAAATAATAACAACTTTGTGTGGGGCCTATGAGGATATATTGTTTTGTTTTTAATTACACACACGTGCGTGCGTGCACACACACAGAATGTACATATGTGCAAAATCACACATATGGAAACAACATTGAAAGAACAGCAGCATAAGTTTGTAAAAAGCGGTGTCCCTTATCTCTATCATTTCCCACTCCCCAGATGTAGCCACGACTAAAACTTTGGTCTGAATCTTTATATATTTGCTTATTTTACAAAATGGGATTGTATTAGACTTGTTATTTATGCACGATAAAATTGCTTCCTTTTTTTTTCACTTTCCGATAAATTGTGACTTTCTGTGTTAGTATGTGTGAATTTATGTCATTCTTTTTAACGTCTGCACAGTCATCCAAAATCTGAATGTGCCATCATTTATTTCTTCCTTCTCTTCAGCGTAATTTAGTCTGCTCCCCCTGTTACAAGGAGAGCACGGCAAATATGTCTTTATGATCGTGTGTTTAGTCTCTTTTAAGATGGATTTCCAGATGTGTTGCTTTGTGCATCTGAGCTTTTAAAATTTTGAAAGAATGCTGAATTGGTTCTTTTAAGAAAGCTGAGCCAGTGGACAAGATTACTGTCAAGGTAGGAAGGTGCTGATTGCCCCCCACCTCCTCGATTATGGATGTTACCAATAGTTTTAACTTTTACCAATATGATGGGTATAATAAAATATCTAATTGTGTTTTAAATTTTTATGTCTTTAACTGTCAGAGAAGTTGAATATTTTTTCATATGTTTTGTGGAATTTATATTTCTTCATTGCTTAATTATCTATTCATATTCTTTGCCTGTTTTTCTTTTGGGTTATTTGTCCCTTCCTATTGATTTATGGAAGCTCTTTACATATAGGGGATATTAATTCTTTGTCAATTATGTGTGTTACAAATATTTTGTCCCAACCTGCCATTTTGTTTGCAATGATTTATTTTTATGGTGTCTTTCACTATTCATAAGGTTTAGATAATTTATGTGGTCAAGATTCTTTTTTTTTCCCTGTATGACTTCTGGTTTTTATATTATGTTTAGAAAGATCTTTTCCACAGTGAAGTTATAAAAATTTCCCCCTATATTTTCTTCTTCTATTTGTGTTGTTTTATTTTCTTACACAGACATCTTTAATTCACCTGTAATTTTTTTGAGTGTGGTGTGAGATGTGACTTGTTTTAATTACTTAAAATCATCTTTGAAGTTTTTGTTTTTAAAGGTTTTTCTCCAAAAGGAGAGCAGTTGCTTCAACACCACTATTTGAAAACTCCACGTTTTCCTCCAATGATTAGAAATACTGCCACATTATTGAATTTCCTCAAATATCTGGGTTTAGGGCAGGTTCTTTTTCTGGATTCTCTCTTCTTTTACATTCATCTATTCCCAAAATGGGGCAGCCAGTTTTAATTTCTGTAAATCTCTCGATTTAACTGTACTTTCGATATGTGGAAGGGCATTCTTTTTCCTCAAACATTTCTTAGTTATGCTCACTCACTTGCAAATAAATTTGCCAAATCTCCCACCCCTGAAAATCCCATTAGATTTAAATTCCAACGAATATGTGGATTGATTTGGAGCAGAATTAACAGGATTACAATACTGAACCTTGCCATCGAGGATCTGGTGTTAGACTGGATAAAATTTATGCTCTGGGCTCCGTGTCCCAGTTTGTAAAGAGAGACAGTTGGGTTAGATGTGAAATGCCCTTCAGGCTCTATAATTGAAGATAACAACGATAACAATAGTTTTTCTAGTTATTGTATAGTTATTATAATAATAATATAGTAATAATAATAGTCCTTATAGGACCTACAGCGCCATGCTGGGCACTAGGGTGCAAAGAGATAGAGGACAAAATTCTGGTCATCCAGGAGCTTTTCATCAAAGGAGAAATTCAACATGTACACAAAACCTTGGCCCAAAGGCCCAATCAGTGTGTTCCAGACTCATGGGTAAAAACAGATAAAAGAAAACAAGAAATAAACAGATGGAGGGAGCTGTAGCTGTGAGCCGGGCCAAAAAGTATCTTTGGGAATGCTTAACAGGTAGCACAAATGTTTACTATCTTTAGTGAAATTTTTGGTGAAAAAAACGAACAATGGTGCCTGTATCTAAATTCCCAGATGACACCCCATCTTTGGGGGCTCCTCTCTGTTTTTAGTAACCAGCTAGTTTGTGACTGGTTGTTTTTCTCCGGAACAGTAAGAATGTGTCCAGACTTGGACGCTCACGACTTCTTAGGGTCAGATGGCATCTCAGAGACCAAACCCTTTATTGTGTAGACCAGGAAAATGGGTCCCTGAGAGGCAAAGGGACTTGCCCAAAGTCACACAACAAATCGGAGCCAGGAGAACTCCAGAAGGTGGGTGCCTTGTGGTTTATCCTGTTTGCCTCGAAGTTTCTGGAGGGAAAACTCTCCTCAGTTGGGGGCAGCTGCAACCCTGCCCACCCCACCTCCAGGCTGGGTAGTCGGAGGGTCTGTGGAGCAATTGGATGAGTGAGCAGTGGAGGGTGGAGAGTGGGGACTGCCCGCCATGGGGCCAGTTGATACCACATCCTGCTGATTCAGGCCTCCTGGGAAGCCCTGACTTTCATCTTGAAAACTCCCCACGGTGCACCACCCGTGGGGCCCGGGGCCCTGGCTTCTGATCCTGGATCCCATTCTGACTTGAGCAAGTCCTATCTCTCTGGGCCTGGAGGAGAGCAGCCCGAGCAGATGATTTCTAAGTCCCTCCTCTGGGATCCTGAGCATCTTTAGCATCTTGGCCATAGGTTGGGTCCAAGGGTCTATGTGTCCATCCTTCTGGCCTGAGTGGGACGACAGTCAGGGTATGTGTTGGGGGGTGACGGTGGGCAGTGACTGAAATAGACCCCAGTGTGTTGACGGAAGTTCACACTCACTGTGAAGCCATCTTGATTCCCCCAGTGGCCCATCCCCCTGCCGGCACCAAGCTCTCTGGATTCTGCCTCTCTGATTCCCCGCGCAGGGCGAAACCACCTGTAGGCCATCCGTGTCCCCTCCCGCCCCAGGCTAAGGCCCACGGAGAGCTTGACAGCCCCCCAAGTCACTCAGTCTAAGCAGAGGAGCTCCCTGACGAGCGTGTCCATCGGTAGGTGGACGCCTACAGAGAATGAGACTTCGGCCTAATTATCCCAAACCCGTGTGGACTCGCCCTCTAAAGGCAGGAAACTGAGGCCCTGCACCGCCACCGTCACCTCCCTCCTCTGGGACTGCCCCAGGTGAGGCCCCGCTTCTTCCCAGAAGCCGACTCCCCTCCCCCTGCACAGTGGGAGGGGTGGGGTCCTCTGGCGCCGTTCTTGTAACTGGGCCCCTTGACTCCAGGTCTGGGGCCTGCCTTTTTCTCTCTTTAAAAACAACTCCTCTCTTGAGGACATGGGGATGTGCTTGCAGCCCCGGAGAAGCCCTAGCTCGTAAACTGAGGTGTTTATTTGTAAGCAGTGGGATGGGTCATCTTTGTGGATGGCTTGTCCCTGCCTTCCTTCCGTCATTCATTCGTACCTTCGTTGAACAAGCACGCACTGAGCGCCTGCCCTGTGCTGCGCACCCTGCATACAAAGATGGATGGATCCCAGTCAAATTCATGGATTCTGATTCTACTGAATGAGAGCTTTTCCCTTGGTGGTGGCAGTGGGTGGGTTGGTAAGCTTCCCCCAGGGTGCTGGGGAGGAGCTCAGATGTCCCATGGAGAGGGATGGGATCCCACCTAGAAGCTTTGACAGGGAAGTGACTCTGGAGACCAGCAGGTGATTCCGTGTCCTGCGGCCTTGTGCTCGCTCTTGCTTCAGACCATATTCCCTAAAGCAGAGCGAGGCTCGGCGTCCCCATAGCCCCAGAGCCCCGCTGGGCGCCATCTCACTTCTGACCTGGTTGGCCTGTGGTCAACCCCGGGCAGCCACACGGAGGGCCACGCGGCCCCAACAATCAGGGCGGCCCCCAGAGTTGCGTTAGGTGTTAGCTGAAGGAGCCTTTGGTTCTCGCCTCGGGTGGGCGACCTTCCTACCCCAGAGCCGCCACCACCACCAGCTCCGCAGGAAGTGGTTCTGTTCTCTCTGTTTCCCCCTCTTGGGTCACACACAGGCTTGACGCCACGGAGGAGGGAGCCCGGGCTGCAGGGCCGGGGGCTCAGTCTGTTCTTGCTCCAGACCAGAGGGCGCCAAGGTCTGGCTGCAGACACTTCAGAGTTTTTAATTTTGTTTTTTCTAAAATGGATCCGCCTTTTCTGTTCTATTTATTAAGAATATTGATATGTGCTAATTGTAAAATTATTCGTGGGACACAGAAAAGCATAAAAAAGGCAGTAGCTTACCCCTGGGCTCACTAACTAGAGAGGACCCCTGTTGAGGTTTCCGATACACATCTTTCTAGATGCTTCTGTGCAAACATACACACCTTTTGAAAAAAAACATGAATGGGCTCCTACAACACATGGTTTTATGTCTAACATCGTAGTTGTCTTTCCGAGTTAGGAAACATAGATCGCACTCATTTTTTCAAAGGAACTCATGGTTTATTCCTCCCGTTCCCCTCTTGGTGGGCACTTGGATGGTCTCCGTTGTTTTTCTCTTACCTGCAATGCTCAGATGCACGTCCCTGAACTGTCCCTGTGTGCACACCTTCAACCGTTGCCCTGGAATAAACCTCTAGGTGTGGGATCCTGGGGTCACAGGGACGTACATTTAAAAGGCCGACAGTATTGCTTCCTGTGTTTTAATTAGGATCTGCTTTGGGTTGTGGGGAGGTGGGGACCCAGTTCCCTGCTGTCTTCTCAAGCCCTCTTAAACCCCCTAATCTCTTCCACACCCCCTCCCCAGCCCCAGCGTCCTGGTTTCTGGCTGACTCACTTTTCCCTGTTCCAGAGCCTTGCTGGTTTGTCTGTCCTCTGTCCAGCACGGTCAGTGTCATCATGGAGAGAGAGTTGGGGGACCGGTGGTAGAAACAGGGTGAAACCGAGTGAGAGCCAAGCTTGGGGTTAGGATGGGAGGTTCTCCTCCTTTTTCTGATGTGTGTGGCTGGGCCTCAGCCTGGGTCTCTGGGCCTGTGCAGAAAGGATGCTGAAACCCTTGCTCCAAACTGACATGAGGGTTACACTGAGAGCTCGGCGGCAAGACTCTTTGTAAATTGTAAAAGGCAGGACATCGTGAGGGGGACAAGGAGGCAAGGGCCATCTTAGAGGTCGAACGAGGGGAGTCGGGAGAACCATGGGAACTGAGGGGTCCCTTGTCCCCACCTCGGAGGGGACACAGGGACCTGCTGGGGACACTGGGCGCCTTCCATCCTGCCCTGAGCGTGGGTGCTGAGGAGCCACAAGGAACGGGAAAAGCTTTGCTGCCGAGGCAGTGGCCCCAGAGGGAGGTCGCTGAACCTGGGCTCATTCATTAATTCAACAATTTATTGAGTGCCTGCTACGAGCTAGACACTGTTCTTGGTGTGGGGGATACAGCGAAGAACAAAACAGCCCTGCCCCCATGCTTCTAGCATTCTAATTTGGGGAGACAGACAATGAACAACATAAATAAGTAAAAGGTGATCGTGTGTCAGGTGGTGATAAATGCGTTGGAGGGCAGCTGGAAGGAGGAATGGCAGTTTTAAAAAGAGTCGTCCGCAAAGGGCCCACCTAAGGTGAGGGAGGGAGTCAGGTGGATATCTGGAAGAAGAGCTTTCTAGGCAGAGGGACCAGGCAGTGCAAAGGCCCTGAGGCAGCAGCTGGCTAGTGTCTGATGGTGGAAGCAGTGCGAGCAGGATAGAGCAGTAAGATAAGAGATTGGAGAGCTCACAGGGCCCTTTTATAGGATCACACTGCATGCAGCGTGGAGAATGCACTGAAGGGAGCAGGGCGGAAAGCAGAGAGACCAACTAAGAGGCAAGAAACGATGGTGGCCCAGAGCACCAAACAGGGTGGTTGCCGTGGAGGTGGTGGAAGTGGTCAGAGTCTGGCTATGTGTTAAGGTGGAACCAGCAGGCTTTCTGGATGGATTGCACTTGGGATGTGAGAGAAAGAGGTGTTAGGGGGCGACACCACGGTTTTCGGCCAGAGCACCTGGAAGGATGGAGGTCGTTGTCCTGAGATGGGGACTCTGAGAGTCTGCTTTGGTCCATATTACGCTTAAGATGCCGTTGCACATCCAAGTGTGGATGCTGAGTGGGCAGAGGGCAGTGGGAGATTAAGTCTGAGGCCCCTGAGGGAGGTCCAGCCTGGGGACATGTTGGCGTCATCACTGTGGACACGGGAGGGACGGTGATGGTGGCAGCAGAGTTGTGGGAAGTCATCGCTCTGCCTTTCTCTGTCCCTCAGTCGTGCCGCAGACAAGAGAGCCAGTCAGTTCCCCAGGAGCGCCCCCCCCAGCACTTTGCTGTCAGCCATTCCCTCCCCACCCCCTGTCTTCCTTTCTCAGTCACCTGCCATCTACGTGTGGGTTGTGGGAGGGGGTTGCTATTTTGGGCTTCCTCTGCCCCTCACTGAGCAGAAGAAAAAGCTCTGGAGGCCACCAACGCCAGCCCCAGCAAGAAACAAAACTAGGTCACCCTGGAGCCCAGGGGCCTCCGCGCCCTGCTCTCCAGCCACATCTGTCATTGATCCTAGACTCCGCATCGATCCCTGCTCCCGGTGGCTGCCATCGGGGCTGCACACGGCTCTGATCGCCACACTGGTACTCTGTTGGAGCTCAGAATGCAAAACGGCCGACTCCTTTGCAGGGTCCAAGCCCGGGCGGCGGAGAGGGGCCTTGTGCTCATCGCGTTTCCACCAACAGACTTGCTCCCCATGCTGACCAGGAGCGGTGTGCCCCGTGAGCACCAGGAAACACGAATGGGTTTGCAGAGCCCGCCGTCTTACATGTCACAGGACGGATTCAGACTCAGGCAAAACTGTGTTTGGCTGAGCCTTTTCATCTTTTGATCAAGTATATATAGGCTTAGCTCTGAAACAGATGTGTAAACAGACAGTGTTAAGGATTGAAAAAAACTTTTATTGAAGTCTCAAACACACACACACCCCTACATGCACACACACACACCTGTGTTACCACTGCCCAGCTGGAGATACAGAACGTTTCCATCCCCCCCAGAAGCATCCTTAATGCCTCTGCCCGTGGAGAGCTCCCCTCCCACAACGAGCCAAGCCCTCTTCTGACTTCCACCATTTTTGTTAGTTTTGCCTCATCTAGCGTCACATAAATGGGGTCAGATTATGTGCTCTCCTCTGTCTGGTTTCTTTCACTCATTTGTCGTTAGCACCATCGAGGTGATTCTGACTCCCAGCCCCCCTGGGTACAGCAGAGCGGACCTCTGCCCATCCTCTCACCTTCCAGTGCTGTACCAGACAACGCTCTGCCGCGATTCATTGGGTTTGCATGGCCCGTTTTGTCAGAGCTGGGTGACCAGACCTGTCTTGGTCTGGAAGCTGCGCTGAAACCCGTCCACCATGGGTCACCCTGCCGGGATTTGAAATCCCGGTGGCAAAGCTCTCAGCGTGACAGCAACATGCAGATGCCACAGTGTGACAACTGACAGTCGGGCGGTGTGGTTCCGTGACTGGGAAACGAACCCGGGGCCACGGCCGTGAGAGCACTGAATCTCAGCCACTAGACCGACTACCTTCCCTCATCCCGTGCCTGTGAAGTTCGTTGACGCTTTTGAGGGTAGCAGCTGTTTGCCCTTTTCTGTTGCTGTGTTGTCTTTCATTGTATGAATCCTGCATTTTGTTTAGTGATCGTGACTTTGCTCCAAGTAACATGCAGACCTAGACGCTGTGTCTCTTTCGGCATCATATCCACAGAGCCCGGCAGGAGCCTGGCACATAGTTTGTCCAATAAATGAATGAATCTTTGCTCTTCCCTTCAGTGGACATTCGCCAGGGCTGGATTCGAGCCACACAGCGCACAGCCATCACATTTGTGGGCTGCCTGTGGGTCATGCTGGGACTATCTCTCCAGGGCCGAGTAGTTGCTCATGAAAACCTCTGGGGTGGACCCGAGTCTACAGTCCTTGTCCTTCCCGGTGCTCTGTGGAGGGCGTGTCCCCTCCTCCGTCAGGACATAGCAAACCATCATCTCATTACAATTCTGCTTCTGAGGTTGCTTGAGCCCCAGATGTGAGCCCTCGGTCCCCACCTTGGCGAAAGGGATGGGAGCATGCCTCCATCCAATAGCCTGAAGCAATGGTGACACGCCCAAGCCAGAGTGAAGAGACTGCATGCTAGAGGCTTGCTGTGTGACTGTGACCACACCACTACCCTCTCTGGGCATTGCTTCCCTGGTCTGTACAGATAGTCTGACGTTGCCGCATTTCAGGTTCTCTCAGGACTTCTGTGCACCGTGGCCACAGTCAGCTGTGGGAGCCTGTGGGACGGGACAAGTGGGGTACGTTTCAGAATGTCCCTCCTCTGGTGGCTGCTGGGCTGGGTGGATGGGGTCCAAAGCTGCCCTCCCAGAATCGCTTCTCCAGGCGGAAAGCAGTTGCTCGGCCAGGCACGCTGCCAATCAGACGGCTCCCCCCAGTCCCATCCTGGCCCTCACCTTTGATGGTGAAATATGAAATCAGGAAGCGGCTGGCTCTTGAGTAAAGTTGTATCGAAATGAATCCATCAAGGCAAATGGGATCTTGATTGTCTTCTGTTCCGTGGTTGCTGTTTCCTGAGTGGAAAGGTAAAAGATGACAGGGTGCTTTCAAAAAACACAAAGTGAGATGGGTGATGGAGTAAACATTAGTTGGAAATGTTAAAGCCAGGCTTTCTGTGGGGAGAAACGCTCCTCCAACAGACCCTGGATCTTCTGCATTCATACATCGAGGCTGGGTCTACACAGTCTAAACCTCTGGGTAAATCCAAATGAAAGGAGGCTCCATATTTTGTCTACACTGGTAGCAAATGTATGACACACATATGCCCACTCCATTCCTGTGTTCCTGACAGACATCACTAATCAATTACAGAATTCATTTCAGCTGAGTTCAGATGCAGCTCAGATTTACGCTCAGCGTGAACAGTGTTTCACACCATCAGATCTGGTGTCTGAGTTTAGATCTGTTAACTCTGGTCTGTACAGAGTCAAGCAGTATGGAAACCTGGAAACTTCTGCCTGTTGGCTGAGTTTTTTCTTGCTTTTAGACAGGTCTTTGGCTTGACTTAATGTAGATTCTCACTAGGTAGAATTTAAGAGCTCTAGAAACGACCACCCAATGCCTCCTGACACACCACTCTTAGAGAGTCATTCCTTATGGTACCTCTTTTTTTTTCTTTTTTGAGGAAGATTAGCCCTGAGCCAACATCCACAGCCAATCCCCCTCTTTTTGCTGAGGAAGAGTGGCTCTGAGGTAATATCTGTGCCCATCTTCCTCTATTTTATATGTGGGATGCCGCCTCAGCATGGCTTGATGAGCGGTGCATAGGTCTGCACCCGGGACCTGAACCGGTGAACCCTGGGCTGCCGAAGCGGAGTGCACAAACTTAACTGCTGTGCCGCCAGGCCGGCCCCTTGGGTACTCTTTTAAAACTAGGCAATGGGAGGATCTTTCCGAATCTTTTTTTTTTAATTTTTTTTTTTTTGAGGAAGATTAGCCCTGAACTAACATCTACTGCCTATCCTCCTCTTTTTACTGAGGAAGACTGGCCCTGAGCTAACATCCGTGCCCATCTTCCTCTACTTTATATGTGGGATGCCTACCACAGTGGTGCCATGTCCACACCCGGGATCCAAACTGGCAAACCGCAGGCTGCTGAAGTGGAAAGTGCACGCTTAACCGCTGCTCCACTGGGCCAGTCCTTTTCTGAATCTTGAGTGTGGGTTTTACAGCCTGGGAAAGGGTCTTGGGACATCAGAGCTATGAAAGGGAGCAAAGGAGAGATGGAGGGTTTGACCCTCTGGGCTGACTTCTCCTTTTGGGTTGGAGCCAGCCCAGGATTCAAAAACAGACAATTGCAACAATGACAACAACACAACAGCAACATGCCTCTCATGCCTGTAGGTCACTCTACAGTTTACAAACTGCTCTCACAGACATTTACTTCTTTAATCCTTCCACCCTGAGAAACATCATTGTCCTCATTTTAAAGATCAGGAAGCAGACACAGAGATGTTCAGCGATGTATGCAGGGCCACACAGCTAAGAATGGCCCAGATCGTCTCATGTGACCCCAATGCCCTTGATCTTTCTGTTGCGAAGTGAGGTGTCCTTGAATTCTTTTTCTATTTCTTACCTGAGCCCTCTGTCAGCCTGTCTTTACCTGCTGCCCCGGAACTGAGCGCATTAACGGCTTCTGTAAAATGGAGACAGAATCTGTCTTTCTCAATGGCAGTTTCACGGGGCCCCATCTCCTCTCCTTGTGGGAAATGACTTTGGGTTCTCCCCTCCGTGCACCCCCAGGCTTCTTCACGGTGCTGCTTGGCGATGTGCTGCTTCAAGCTGAAAACAGAGCAGATAGGGGCGGTTTGGGGTTCAGGGGTGCCGAGCAGGCCATCAACCCAGCCTCTGCGGTTGGCTTGCTTTGGCTCTGAAGTGGCCAAGTGTCGCGTGCCTAAATGTCCGCTCCTGAGACCATCTTCTTTAATTTTCCATTTGACTCTCTCTGAGTTATTCCGGCAGCTTCTCTGTGCACCTCAGGCTCCCATATGAAAATAGACTGCTTTCTGAGTGAGGCTTATCTCCTGAGCCCCAAGGGAGAAAATAGAGCAAAGATTTCCTGCAAAACCAACTCCAAATTTGGATCCTGCATAGATAGTCCTGGTCCCCCAAGTGGCTTCCCACCTCCGGGATTATGGTCCACCCAATCCTTCTCCCAGGCAGTCGCCGGTGTGGTCTCCATAAAACAGAAATCTAGGCTAGGCGCCATTGCCCTCCCCCACTTAAAACCCTTTATTCCAGGCTCTTCAGCCCTTCCCTCCATCATACCCACACCAAGCAGGTGATGCCAGTGAACTAATTAGACCAGACAGAGGAGACATCAGGGAGTGGTGGGGGCTGCAGCGAAGTGGGGGAGGGGTGGCTACACCCCACTAGAGAGAACCATCCCTCTAGAAGAATATAGGCTCATGTTCCCAGAGCCTGATTTTTCAATACAACCTGGGAAATCTTGGTTTTTATATGAAATCTCCCAATTTTCAAATGTTGTTGGTATATATATATATGTATATATATATTTTAAAGGTATACTTTTTGGTGAGGAATATTGGCCCTGAGCTAACATCTCTTGCCAATCTCCTCTTTTTTTTAACTCCCCAAAGCCCCAGTACCTAGTTGTACATCCTAGTTGTGGGTCCTTCTAGCTGTTCTATGTGGGACGCCACCACAGCATGGCTTGATGAGTGGTGTGTAGGTCCGCACCTGGGATCGGAACTGGTGAACCCCAGGCCACCGGAGCAGAACTCTTGAGCTTAACCACTCAGCTACCGGGCCGGCCCTTGGTTTATACTTTTTAAAAAAGCACCACGTGGGTCACCAACAAAGCATTTCTGCGGGCCCCATACCCACATGCTGTGACCTTTGCCCTCTGCTCTATGCTCTCAAGATGCTAGCAGTTCTCTGCAAATGCCACGTCCCTGCATCTCTGCGGCTTCCCACGTCTTGATCCTTACGCTTTCTTGGCAGCTCAACTCATGTTGTGTTCATACCACTGGTGTGACTTTGGGCCGGATGAGGGGACAGCTTGGTGACTCAGTTCCCTCCTCCGTAAGGTGAAGATGATAATGGCACCTACTTCAGAGGGTGACAGGGAAGATGACACGAGTTAGTGAATATAAAGTGTTAGAAAGTGCCTGGTATATTACAGATGCTAAGCCAGTGTCAGCTAACATCATCACTGTCACATGATCATTATCATCCTTCTACTCTTGGTGGTCACCTCCTCTGAGAAGCCTTCCCAGACTCCTTGAAGTCAGACTGCTCCCCATCCTGTGTCCCCTGCGTACCCACCATCCCAGCGCCCGCCTCACTGTGTCGGCTGTCTGTTGGCTTCTCAGTCTCCCCAGGACTGTGAGTCCCTCGAGGAGAGGATCTGTGTCTTTCTCTCCATACGCCACTTCTAACAACCCTGGGCCTGGCAGAGGTCCCTGCAGAGGCTTACTGAATGGATGGACCTTGAGTGAATGGTGGGCTGGTAGCCTGATCAACTGGCTATTTCAAGCCAGGCCAGGGATGTGCTCCTTCTAGAAGCTCAAGGGGGTGGGCTTGTCTGGCCCCACCGTGGTGTGACGTCCATCCCTCCCCGCAGCTCCCTCGCTGATGGAAGCGGGGACACAGGAAGTGAAATTGACAGACACTGACCAAGCCGGTTTCACTCCAGCTGTGAATGAAAGGGCCGGAGCCCCTTGAGAGAGGCAGGGGGCATGAGTCATGGTGTGTCATTGAGACTTTTTTTGGATTCAGTTTCAAAAGCATGAAGCACTGTTACTATAGGTTGAGAACCTGGAGCGCCAAATGACTGGGTCCCAACCAGGGTGCCGCCATCTGGGTCTGGTAAAGTACCTGGGAGTTTTCTCTGCTGCGACTGAGGTTGGTGGTTGAGCCGTGGGGCCTTACAGTGATGTTACGGTCCCTTACAGTAGCCTTCCTGAACCTCTGAGCCTTGACTAATTCTTCTGCCCTTGAGCTGGTGTTGAAAAAAAAAAAAACACAAAAACCCTCTGTGGTCGCAACCAAGATGTGATGATAGACACTGAGCCCCGAGAGTCTCACCCAGCCCACTCCGGCACGTTTTGGGGATGCTGTGAAACTCGACCGAGCTGCCTATTATCATAAGAGAACCAAGCGAGTGGGGGTAAGAAATTCAGATCAGCATGAGTTCTGTTTCTCGCTGGTTGTACAAACAGGCAGTTGCCGGAAGCTGCTGCAGTGGGAACGGGGTGCAGCTTCGTGAGGGCGCTGTCAAGTCTTCACTGGGAATGGTGGAGGGTTTTTTTTTCCACTTTCTCATTTTCCATTACTCTAATACAGTTATGACCCGGGACTTTTTGTGTGGGATCCTGGTGGAATGTTTGTGATACTCAGGAGTTCTGGTGGGAGTTGGGTGGGGTGCGGATGGGGTGAACCTGAAACTTGCCCCAAATCTGTGTTCCATTTATTATTACCAGTTACTCTCATCATGTGTAACGTGTTCAAGAGATGTGAGGTATGGCCGGAAGAATATGGGATTTGGAGTCAACTGGTCTGGGTCCTTCCTGGACAACTTGGTCACACACGTCCCTATACCTCTCTGAGCCCCAAGTCCTCATCTTTAATAATACATTTGTGATACAGGATGGGTGGGGAAGAGTTAAAGGAACGATGTGCAGATGGGTCCTGGGACAAAGTGGGCTGAAAATGGTTGCTCTCATTGACGCCTCCCACGCCCATCCCCATGCTCCAGGCAGATTGACCTTGAAGCTAGAAAAGGTCAACCTCAAGGCCACACTTGCATGAATCCTTCCATGACCCCTTATCTAGTTTTATTTGTGTACTCCTGGATTCTTTTTAAAGACGGCTCCCCAATTATATAAACTTCTGGCCCCAAAATACCTGGATGCATCGGTGATCGTGTATCACAAACAATGGAGAACCAGTTCTGTTGATTAAGTGCTGGAATCTTGGCTTCATCTGTAGAGGGTCCAGTTATTGACATTTGTTCATCTTGTTTGTAATTGTCATGAAAAGTATTTACTTAATACCCCAAATAAGAATCATACCATTGGGAACCAGTCAATCTGTGAAGATAATAAGTATGGCTGGTCCTTGATGGAAAAGAAAAGGTCCCATGTGATAGTCATGTGCGTTGGCTTCAATGGCGGAGAAAGTAGTCAGTGTGAAGGGCCTGGTCCTCACGGAGCTGTGTCTCAGCTGACAGTGACAGTTAACGCATACATGGTCCCCTACGAGATCTCTCATTAGGGTTTCAATGCGCTGACAGCTACCCACAAGGTGGGCAGGATGGGTCATTATTATTCCCTTTTAGCAGATGCAAAAACAGACCCTGAAAGGTCAAGGAGCTCGTTCAAGGTCACACAGCCGCTCAGAGGCACAGCCAGGATTCAAGTGCAAGTCATTGAAACTCCCACATGAGAAAGACCAGGGTGGATTTGCTGACCAGTATTTGCTCTTTATGGAGAGCGACCCTGCTTCAACTCTACCTCCTGTGGGTCGGTGACATTGAAAGGGCCTGGAAGGGGTCAGTGCGCTGGGCTCTGTGCTCAGCGGAGTGACCGAGGCTGCTCAGTCCAGCCAGGTGCACGTTACTCTCCGGGGTTTACAGAAGAGGCGACTGAGGCTCACACAGAAGAGGTTGGCAATGGTTCAACTTGCAGAAAACCAAAATGTCCACTTGAGATGTGATGACGCTTTGATTTGGCGATTGATTTTCCCGGCTGACTGCTGACTTAGACGTTTGGTATGGAGTGAGGGGAGAGTTTCTCGTGCTTTGATGATTGCTGAGCATTACCTGTCTAACAGGTTAATGTTGCACATTAACTACAACTCACCCACCTAGACAGCTTCGGCTGGGGTGTACGTCAGTGCTGGAGACCCAGGCTGGGAGGGCCCCCAGAACGTCAGGACCGGAAGGTGCTGCTGGATGTGTTTAGCTCAGGGGTTGCAAATTCAGGTGCCTGCAGGGGCCGGGCGGGTCAGCACGCCACGGGACTCAGGCCAGGGAGGAGCCAGCAGGGAGTGGCAGGCCTGTGGTATTCAAATTCAAAAGCTCCAAACCTCAATGCTGACCAGACAAAACTTATCACACTGGGCACATTTGGCCCACGTGCTGTCAGTCTACGCCTCGAATGTGGCCAGACCCCTTCACTACGCCCCCTGGAGAACCGAGGTCCTGGTGACAGGGGCTTCCCAGTAAATTCATAAGTCTCAGTGTTGTTCACCGTTGGAAATTTAAAGAATGAACAAAAGAAAACCCCAAACACCTTCATTTGCATATAAGGTTTTAGAGTTTATTGTGTGGTCACACAAATTATTTAAGTGGGTCCTCATCATAGCCTCAATTTAAATAGGAGAAGATTGGGGTTCAGAGAGTTTAGCCAACTTCAATTCCCTGTTGGGTGACCGTCAGTTTTTTTTTTAAAGATTAGCTCTGAGATTAGAGCTGACATCTGTTGCCAATCTTCTTCTTTTTTTCCCCCTTCCCAAAGCCCCAGTGCATAGTTGTGTATCCCAGTTGCAGGTCATTCCAGTTCTTCTATGTGGGGCGCCACCTCAGCCTGGCTTGATGAGCCGTGCTAGGTCCACGCCCAGGATCCAAACCAGTGAAACCCCAGGCCGCCAAAGTGGAACACGGGAACTTAACCACTTGGCGACTGGGCCGGCCCTGGGTGACCATAGGTTCTGCTTGCCCTGGACAGTCCTGATTTACGCTGTTGTCCTAACCTCGTTGTTGATAGCCCCCTTTATGCCCCGAATGCCCTGGCTCCAGGGATAAGTGACAGGCCACACTAGCTACAAGCTCCCTGTGGGCATTGGACGTGGCCACTTTCCCTGACCTTCTGAGGCCACACAGCTAGTTCACGGCCCAGCAACACTGAGTCCCATCTACTGTTCTCTCCTTACGAGAAGAGCAGCGACATGGGAGCTTACGTGGACCCTTGGGACGGGGGAGCCGTGCAGCTGTTAACAGCACAGCCTCCGGGGTCTGCCTGTCCCGGGTTCAAATCAGACGCTGCCACTTACCCTCGTAAGTTACTCCGCTTCTCTGAGCTTCAGTTCCCATATCTGTAAAATGCGGGTAATAATAACAGCCACTTCGTAGCCTGGGTCTGAGGATTTGCTGAGAGAGCGCGTGGGAACTGCCTAGCACATGGCTCGCGTCGACATCAGGAATCACCGTGGGGCTGACGGGGGTTTGGAATTGGTTAATCTTGGGTCCCAGTGGGAAAAATGTCACATTCGAAGACATTTGAGGCAATTCGAAGCCACCACCTTGACCAGTGTTAACAAGTAAGGGCCAGACCTGCTTTCAGGACGTAAAGCCCAGCACTGACCCACGTGATTGGGGTGCTGGTGCCACGAGCCCAGGCCACGTGGGAGCTCCGTGGGGTGGGGTGGGGAGTGAGGGGGGCCCCCTGAGCGGCCCTCTGCAATCTTGTGACTCTGCACTTGTCTCACCCAAAGAGGTGGGTTTAGAGTTGAGTTTCTAGAGTGGGTGGGCGGCGGGTTGGCTGGGGTGCATGGGGATCCGGCTAAGATGTATTTGCCCAAGAGCTGCCGTGGCTTTCAGGACACGGACAGGACTGGGGGCAAGGAAGCCTTGAAGCAGGTGAGTTTGCCACGGGCCCGTGGGACACCCCGGTTTGACAGCCTTCTGCCAGCAGCGCAGGGGACAGTGCCCAGACATGACCACACCGTGGAGGAGCCTGACGTCAGCCTGGCTCTCTAGAGGGCCCAACGGCCCTCAACCCTGCCAGTGCTTTAGAATCATCTGGGGAGCTTAAAAAATATTCCCTCTTCAGGCTGCCCCCCAGACCAATTAAGTCAGGATTCCTGAGGCAGCTGCGAACAACAGGATTCCTATTTCCGCGTGCTCAGGGCTCAGCTCGCATTCTGCAAATTAGGCTCAGACCCATTTGTTACATTGACTACTAATTCACATTGTGAGCAAATGGCGATAATGCTGGAAGAGCACATTGTAAGCCATCGGGGGCCATGCAGGCACGGGGGCATAACCATCAATTCATCCTCTTCCGGTCACGCACAGGAGTAATGGAGCATTGACTAGATGAGGAAAAGCGCGTTTGGGGTCTTCACGATGCTGATCTGGGGTCTGCGCTGACCAGAATTGCAGGCAGTGGGGTGGTGACTGGCTCCGCGTGGTCCGAAGCTACGGGTTGGCGAGCCAGCTCTGTCAGCCGCCAGCCACGTGACTTCCCCCCTCCAGGCCTCAGTTTCCTCCCTTGTGCTTGGGGAGCTGTGTGCTTGCCAGCATGGGGCTGCTGTGAAAAGTCAGCTTCTGCTCGACGATGCACTTTGCAGCATCTGAGCTGTGCACCTTTGAAGCTGCGCGTCTTCTCGTTTTTATTACTCTCTGACACAGCAAACTAATGATCTGCTCTGACAGCTGGATCTCTATTTGCATTTCTAGTTCCCTGCAATATTGGGGGCCGGTGGTTCTCAAACTTCTTAAGAATGACCTGGGGATGCTTTTTGAAAGGCAGCTTCCCTGTTTCCATTGGTCTTGGGGTGGGATCCAGGAATCTGCGTTTTCACAAGTGTCTTCAACTGTTGTCTGAATGATTTCCACAGCCCAGTGTGTGTGTGTGTGTGTGTGTGTGGCGGAGGGACGACAGAGCCCCCTCCCTTCCTCTCTCATTTATCCGGACCCCTTCACTTAACACCCCTCCTTGGGCTTTGGCAAGAATGGACCAGGCTGGACTCTTGCTCTGCTGCTGACAGCTGTGAGACGCAGGACAGGCGCTCCATCCCTCTGGGCCTCAGTGTCCTTGATGGTGAAGCCAGGAGCCAATGCGGGGCTTAGTATGCATCAGTCAGTGTTTTTCCATTTCTTTGTGCTTGACTGGGCTCCAGGATGTTCACCTTGCGGCTTCTCCCTGATCCCAGAGCCCGTCCTGGCCTCAGCCCCCATCCCTGGCCCCCTCCCAGGGGCCCCACCCTTCCCTGCCTGGGCTTTCAGGCTGACCCTACATCACGGCCGGCACTTCTGGAACAGGAATCAGCTGTGTGATGGGCAGAGCCCAGCTCTGGGCTGGCATGGGGGATGTGAGGAAGATTAGGATGAATGACTGAGTCTAACCGAAGCCCAAGGGACGGTGACAAACGGCTGTGAGCTGCAGAAGGGGCACTGGGATGAAGGGCGCGCGTCTCCAGCCCTCCTCTTGGTCTTGGGGGCCTCCTCCGAGCTGCTTGGATAACAGTACAGGATGAGGAGGATAGTAAGAGACGCCAGTCACTGAGCACATGGCCATTTGCAAGGCGGGTCCCAAGCAACTTACCTCTTTAACTCATTCCCTCTTCACATCAGCCTGTTACTCTCTCCATCCTGGAGATGGGGGAGCGGAGGCCCACCCAGGAAGCACCAGAGTTGGTTCCAGGTCTGTTGGCGCTGTTACACCGCTCTCTGCTGCAGGCTTATTAATAATGAGGACTCGCAGCTCATAGCACATTACAACTTTCAGAACACCTTTGCTCACAGTATCTGAATTGACCCTTACAATGAACGCTATTCACCAGGTACTTTTTAAAAACAGCTTTATCAAAGTATTATTTACATACTAAAAATTTAGACGTTTTCATTGTACAATTGAATCATCTTTAGTCAATTTACAAAACTGTGCCGCCATCATCATCATATAATTTTACGACGTCTCGTCACCCCAGAAAGATCTCTTGCACCTACTCTCCATTCCTACTCCAGCTCCAGGAAGCCACCAATCGACTTTCTGTCTCTACCGTTTTGCCTTTTCCGGATATTTCATGTAAATGAATCATAAAATACGTGGTCTTTTGTGCCTGGCTCTTTCACTTTAGCAGTACGTTTTTGAGGTTCGTCATATTGTCGCAGCTGCCAGTACCCCATTCTTATTTACTGCTGGCTAGTGTTCCATTGTGTGGATGCACCACTTTCTCTTTATCCATTCAGCAGTTGATGGGCACTTGGGTTGTCTCCGTCCTGCCATTCATACGGTTACTGTGACATTTTACAGCTGAAGAAACTGAGTCCTGGATGTTGTCTCCAGTTTACAGCAGGTCTGTCTGGTTAACCTGCTAGGAAGTGTCAGAGCCAGACTCGAACCCCGAACCCCATCAGCCCAATTCCAAACCTGTTCTGTGGTCCCCTCGAGCCCCTGGCTTTGGCTACGAGCCTGGGCAGCCGTTCACCCACGTGCTTTCAGGCATCTCTCCTCCTGCGGCTTGTCCAGCTTTCCCACGCAGGGGCAGCCACTGCCCGCCAGCCACCACCCGCATGAAGGGCTTCCCGGGGCTCCCGCAGCCTGGAAGTCAGTTTCAATGGAGTTGTGGCTCCCTCCCTCCGAAGAAGGGGAAGGGGGACAGTGAAGTGTCATTTGGGGGAGTGTGCTGCAAGCCGTGGCTCTTCCGTGATAATTTAAAAAGCTCCCAGGTGCCGAGAAACTAGACCCAGAAATGAGCTGCTCCAGGGCACACAGATAGGATTTTTTGGTCTCTGCTTCCCCTTCCACGGTGTTGCGGAGACAGTGCTAGCCGCTCTGGGGACTGACTGTTCATAGCACCGCCTAGGACATCCATCTATCCAGGTCTCTGGCCCCCAAGGCAGGACCTCTCCAGGGTCCAGGAGTCAAGATATGGCTGGGGAGATGGGGGCAAGGCAGGGGCCCCCACCAGTAGGCCCACCGCCCAGCATAGCTTCCTGTGGTCCTGGGGGGCAAAGGCTGGGTTCACCTTGCTGCCCCAGGTTTGGAAGATCTTCTTCAGGGAGGCAGGGCCGGGTGGGAACAAGGGCCCACCTGGAGCCACCCAGGATGCTATCTAGTCCCGCGTGAGGTTCCAGTTGGCATGTATGAGCACTGGGTTCTCCAGGCCTGGGGTGGGGTGACACAGGTCAGAAATGGAAGTGCGGTGTGATGGAGGACCCCGTACCTGCAACCTCCATGCATTAGCTGCTCTGGGCTCCTGTCTCAAAGCTGCTCTCCTGGGGGGACACTCATCTCTTTTCAGGGCAACATGCGGTGAGGGGAGGGCATGGACAGGGACTCGGCCAGAACTGGTGGGATCCTGGCTCTGTCCCTGCCCACGTGACCAGGTCCAGATACTCGGCCTTTCTGAACCTCAGTGTCCACACATGGAATGGGGGCCACACACCAGCCCTGCTTCCTGCTGAGCGTGTCTCCAGCATCTATAGGGCAGGAGAAGGCAAGCTGTGACTCAAGCCTGGGCGGTCGCATGGCGACAGCGCGGCCTGCTCCGGTCCCTCATTTTTCTGGACTCCTTCCAGGACCCCAGGAAATAGTAACTGGGTATCTGCAGGGCCCAGAGGAGGGGTGTACTTCTGGCCGAGCACTTGGACTTGAAATGCTCGCTATTTAATTTCCTCCAGAGATGACTTTTTCATCGTAGCTGGTGATTAAAAATCGAAGGCCCAAATGCGCAGAATGCCACTTCCATAAAGATTTTGGTGAAGCCGAAGGGAGCCGGGGGTGGGAAGTGGCCTTTTTAGGGGCTGGAACAAGGAATCTCGGTGATTCTCCTCTCCTGGCTGTGCCTAGGGCTTCGAGATGAGCAGCTAGTTCTCTTAAAAATAGAACATACTGTGGAGGGAATATAATGCAGCCATTAAAACCCACATAACAGTTTGTAACGAGTGGAAATAACTATGGATATTGTGTGAGGAGACGCCCTCAGGCTAGACGTGTAGATTTACCGTGTAATCACAACTGCATCATACATTTTTTTAATTAATTAATTAATTAATTTATTTATTTATTGAGGAAGATTAGCCCTGAGCTAACATCTGCCGCCAATCCTCCTCTTTTTGCTGAGGAAGACTGGCCCTGAGCTAACACCTGTGCCCATCTTCCTCTACTTTATACGTGGGATGCCTGCCACAGCATGGCTTGCCGAGTGGTGCCATGTCCGCACCCAGGATCCTAACCGGCAAACCCTGAGCCTCCGAGAAGTGGAACGTGAGAACTTAACCGCTGCACCACAAGGCCGGCCCCCTACGTCATATATTTTAAGGTGTAATTTATAACTTTGTATTTTAATTTTATAAAACACTAGATATATAATGATGGGGGCTCGGTGAGCCAAGGAGTCAGAAGAAAGATCTCTTGCACTCTCAAGGTCTGGCGATAGTGTTCTTTTATTCAGAGAATAGTGTGGAATAGCATGGGGACAGGACCCACGGGCAGTCAGAGCTGCAATGTGTTGAGGGTTAGGGCTAAATTTCTAAGGCATGGGTACGTGACTTATTTTTGCTAGACAAAGGAAAGGTGACATAAAAAGTTATTAAGTGGTTTTGGTGCAGATGGGGTCTGGTTATTATGTGGTCGTATAACTTCAGACATGTATCGGGTCATATAGAGCGGCATGTGGGCCAGGACGCTTTGGGCTTCTCAACTTGGAGCAGACTTGATCCACATCATATAATGTATAAATAAAATTTTAATTTTAAAAATGTTGGTTACTAATTCTTTACTAAAATGAGTGTTTGTGCTTAAATAGCTCCCCCTTAGTGGGCGCTTGCTGGGTTCTAGGTGAGAGGAACAGCCCTGGCTGTGTCTTATCTTATAGAGTCCTCCCCACAACCTGGTGAGGCGAATCCTCTTCTCTCCATTTCACAGATGAGGAATGAGGCCGAGGAGGGTTAAATGACATGTCTGTGGTCACGTGGCTTGAGGTGAAGTGGCCAGAACAGTACCCGGGTCTCTGAGAATCCGTCCCCCCTGCTCTTTATGCTGTTCTGTAGAATACTCACTTCCCTGTTCTATAGACACACACTTCGTATGTGGAATGCAGAAGGCCAGGTGGGAAGACTAGAAAAAACAATGCCTAAATGGGAGTATTGATTGTCTCAGGGGTGGAGAAGTTGCTTATGGGCAATTTAAAAAATTTTTTAGATGTTTGTGCATTTTCAGAAATGTTAACACATGACTGTGTAGGGGAGATAAAAACAACTTTTTCTTTACCCTCTTAGGTTCAGTGCCTGGGGCCTGCGAATCAAGCTGATAAAAGAGAGATTAAGAGGAGGAGGGGTTTATTTTGCATACATACAGGAACTTCACAGGAAAGAAGTGAAAACCCAAAGAAAGGGTTAGACCCGGGAGCTTATATACCATTTTAACAAAGGTGATAACTTGTGGAAAAGTACGTGGACAAAGGGGAGAGGGTTGGGCTTCTAGGGAAGGGAAATTGGGGGAAAGTAAATATACCGGGGAAGCTAATGGAAGAGAAGGGTTATTCAGCAAAGTTTGTTATGCAGCCTCAAGTTTGTGCCTTCTCCACTGGTACAGTGATTTCCAGGGATGGAGTCATCCGCCTCTTGCTGGTGTGAGAAAGGGAAGCATCTTTACAAGTGGGAATGTATGGTACCTCTATGAAGGGAACTGTCTGCCCTGCTTTTAGATAGAAAATAGGAGGGAAGAGAGTTAATTGTGTTTAGCTCAAAACGCTCCTTATGCCAAAGTGGCCTATTTTGGGTGGCACACTCCGATCTCTTTTAACTGTCTGTTACGTTTATATCAGGAAAAATGTGATTTCTTTTCTTGTTTTAAAAGTACTCACTTTAAGGACACAGTTTAAAGGAGAAAGACCTGTGCGTTTACATGTCCACTGGGGACTTACCTATTGGATAGGAAACCATTGTCCCACCTAAGATGTGACAAGGGAAGGACCGAAAAGCCACTCAGATTAAGCAGCCATTAAAATCGACAGGCCAGGAGGTGGTAGAGAAGCCCAGGAAGGTCCTGGGATGTGACATAAGGCAGAACCCGGTGAGGCCACCTGGGGAAACAGAGTCACACGGAGCAGGAGCAGAGGGGGCCAGGCTCAGGGCACAGCCATCTGTGAGGGACACAGATGAGGCTGCGGGCGGCTTCGCTCTGCTTCGGCCTCCTGCAGCCGATGTCTCGCTCACGCCGTTATAACACCCGCAGGAGCCAAGGGCAAAAAGCAGTCAATTCATTTTAAGAAGAAAAACAAAGAAAATCAAACTAAACTAATGATTTTCCATCACAAAGCTCTGTTTCATTAGAAAATTTTTAAAAAGACTAGAAAAGAAAAGGATCCTCTTCCCACAGTGATGAAACTACAGCGGTTGGTTTTACAAAGAAAACAGAACCGAGTTGAACGTGCCGAGATGCTGTGTGAAAAATCGAAATCAAGGGCTTTGAGAACTTGGCGGTAGTAACAACCACAGGGCGTCAGCAGCTAGGACTGGGGAGCGCTTACTGTATGCCAACCACTGAGCCAGGAGTGTCCACGGCCGTCACCAGGCTGTCACGATAATTTGATGGGGACGATGGTGAGAATAGGGTCACCGTTGGTAGCTGGCATCTGGAGTGTGCAAGCTCCGGGCTAAGTGCTTTTCATGCCACAGCTCACTGAGAATCACAACCACCCAGGGAGACGAGGAAATTGAGACACAGAGAAGGGAAGTAAACAGCTTAGCGGGGCGAGGTGGGTGTTACGATTAGCTCCATTTCACCAAATAAGAAATTAGAAGCTAAGGCAGGCTAAGTAACTGACTCAGGGTCACAGGTTTCTGCGCAGTAAACGTCGGTGGAATGAGTCAATCAGTAGGTTGCTGGGTATACGTCGTATTTAGTAGCGTTTCTTTAGAGGCATTGCTTTGCAATGCTTGTCTGGGCATCAGGGTTGGTCTTAATTGGAACCCCTTCTAGACACTGCCGCGTGGTGAATTTACCACCGCTCTTTGCCAAGGCCGGGTCTTAATGGCAGCTTGGGCTGAAATTTACTTAAAAAGGAAAGGTGGCATGAGGGCAAGCAGATAGCTTTCGGTGACGTCGCTTGAAACCAGGCCAGCATTTCAAGAACAGGCAGCGCTGGGCTCCCATGGGGGGCCTGGCCTGGAGGTGGGGTCGGGGATTGGAAGCAATGGGCTTTGAAACTGTGCTGAGCTCGCAACAGGTGGAACAGGCTGGAGGAAACAGAGGACCCACAGGGCCTGGAGGCGGCAAGAAGTGTTCGTGGGGAAGGAGCGGCTCCCTGGGGCCTTACCTGGTGGGTGGACCCAGGGAGGTCACAGCACGGGAGCTTAGTGACCAGAAGGAAGGCGGTGTTTCTGCAGTCTGGCGCGGGTGTGTCCCTGACATGAGTTTCTCACCTCTGCCTGTGCGGGAGTGTGGGAGCTATAGATGGGGAGGTTTTTTGTTTCTCTGTTTTGTTTTTTAGTTCAGACTTTCTCTCAGTCACCTTTGAACCTGGTAGACCACTCTTTTTGAGCTCTGGATCCACAGGCGACGGCCTTTCAAGGGCAATTTTAATTAACTGACTATGTCTCCTTTACCTGGTGGGCAAGAAGAGAACCGGTCTGTTTTTGATTTTTTGGTTTGTTTTTTTAGGTATGCTTTTATTTTGGTGAGGAAGATTGGCCCTGAGCTAACATCTGTTGCCAATCTTCCTCTTTTTTTGTTTCTCTCCAAAGCCCCAGTACATAGTTGTATATCCTGGTTGTAACTCATTGTAGTTTTTCTATGTGGGATGCTGCCACAGCACGGCTTGATGAGCGGTGTGCAGGTCCGTGCCCAGGATCCGAACTGGCGGACCCCAGGTGGCTGATGCAGAGCATGCAAACTTAACCACTCGGCCACGGGGCCTGGCCCCAGAACTGGTCTGTTTTGATGGTTAAAAACAAAACATGGAGTGGTCAAAGATGATGCTTTCTCGTTCCACTGAAGATATGAGGCAGCAGTGCCAAAAAGGGAACAGGATAAAAATTAATAAGAAAAATCTGGGTGACGGCACAATAAGGGTTGAAAATAAGATGAATTTGGGGGGAAGGTTGTCCACATGATGCATCCGACCAAAAGACCAAAAGGGCTGTCCTTCTGTTGGGTGGTGGGGCACCCGTTTGCTTTTGACCTTCTTGGTGGCCAAAGCAAAGAGGTCAACCCAGCGGCCTGAGGACCCACTCACTGTCTTGAAAGACACTCTCATCGTCAACGTGAGCAAGCCCCAGCAGGTTTCACGGAGGGTTCTTGTGAAATCCCTCAGTGCCGCAAGGTCGGCCCCAAAGCACAGTTCAGTGAAAGCAATTCTTCAGGGGCCAAAGCGAATTAATGCCTGCGAAAAAGGCATTCGTTATTGTCACAGCAAGGATTTATGTCACAGACACAACATTGGGCCTTTCTAAGCCTGGTTTCTAGAGTCAGAGACGCTGTCGAGAGCTGGGGCTCCTGCTGAGGGTTTTCCCTCAGTCCTTTCACAAATCCAGTCGTCAGAAAGGAAGCGGTGCGTGGAACGTGTTCAGAGCACCGCCTGGTGCCTAGTGGGCATCTCAGGTCGGTCTGTTGCTGCCGCTGTGGGGTTACAGAGAGCGTGCATGGCTGAAGCCCTCTCCCGAACTTGCTACACAACATCCAGAAAGCTCTTTGCTAAGAACGGGCCCGTTTTCAGAGCTTTGGAGGCGGGGATGGGGTTGCTAGCAGGTGGATTACTGAGAGATTTGCTGCAGGGCAGACATGGAACTCAAGGTGTCCTCAGGTGTGTGTGTTTGAGGTTCAAGGAAAGGGTGCGTCTCTGAAAGCAGCGTGTAGAAAAGGGAACTCGGTGACTAAGGGGCGGTGACCCTACAGCCCGACTTCTTCCATGACGCTCGCCTGGCTGAGGGCAGAGCTGCGTTCCAACGTGTTTATAGCCCAAGGTGACATTGGCAGTCACCTTCCAGTCACCCTCCTGATGGGGAAATGGGTACCATTTAAGCCTGGCGGGTGTTTGAGGGCTGTCACAGTGTCTTTTGAGAGAAACACAGTTCTTAGCTGGGTCATTTGTTCTAAATGACGCCAAACACTTCATATTCTTGAAAATTTGGCTGCCACCTCAAGAAATCAGGAAATGCTATAGCAGGTGGCACCTCAGGGCTCACCTGATGTCCTCATCTTACAAAAGGGGAAACTGAGGCCCCAACGGGGATAGAGAATTACAGTAGATGTGACAACTAGCCTGGAGGCTGGCTGCCAGTCCAGCTCACTTACTGAGACATTAATCACTAAGTGAAATATTGCAAATAACCTCGATGTGCATTGATAGGGGATGGGTTAAATAAATAATGGTACGTCCATAAGACAAGATGTATGAGTGGAAATATTTGAAAGCAGACCATTAAAAAAAAATGAGGTAAATGGACTTTTATCAATGTGGAAGGATGTCCATGACATATTGATGAGTGAAAGAAGCAGTTGGCAAACAGCATTTTTATGTGGCTATGTCTACGTGTGTGTGTGTGTGTATTTATAACATACATATATATCTGTTGTTGCACAATAAATGTTGGAGGAGATTCTCTCCAAGTGGTAGGATTTTAGATTAGTTTTATTTTCTTCTATAAGTTTTGTGCAGCGTTTAGCCTTTTTCTTTCAATGAATATGGATTTGTTATAATAAAAAGCTATGTTGGTTTTGAGAACTGTTATTTTCTCATTAAAAATAGTTTAAAGGGACCAGCCCAGTGGCATAGTGGGTAAGTTTACACGCTCCACTCTGGCAGCCCAGGGTTGGCATGTTCGTATCCTGAGTGTGGACCTGGACACCACTCACCAAGCCATGCTGTGGCAGCATCCCACATATAAAATAGAGGGAGACTGGCATAGATGTTAGCTCAGGGCCAATCTTCCTCAAGCAAAACGAGGAAGATTGGCAACAGAAGTTAGCTCAGGGCCAATCTTCTTCACAAAAAAAAAAAAAAAAAAGGTTTAAAAAATTATCAAAGAAACCCGTGTTCATGGTAGAAAACTTGGAAAACTATTTTTTAAAACTAGAAAGAAAAAAGAAAATCCCATCCAGTCCTACCATCTAGCATCTCACGGACAACTGTTTGGTTCCTTTGCTGTCCGTCCTCCTGGGATTTATAGAAAGAATCTCTTCTGAAAACTGCTCACCATTCTGTCTGATCTACATGCCAGAATTTACTAAATGATTTTCCCGGGTGTTGGACGGCTGGTTCTATGATGCATGTGGTAAAGGACGTCCTCGGGCCTTTGGTTCGTCAGCACTGTGCTCCTCGCCGTTCCAGCATGGGTCTCCTGATCAGAAGCACAGGCCTTGACGCAGCCTCGGTGCAGATCTCCCAGCTGCTTTAGGAAACTGTCTATCCATTTACATTCCAGTTCCAAGTATGGGAGAGTGCCTCTTTGACCCCAATCTCTTCGATGCGGCAATTGTCTTTTAAAAATGTTTACTAAATTAACTAATCATCTCTGAGCTGTTAGCGATATGTCAGGCTGAAAATCAGGAGGCCGGTGCAGAGAGCCAGGGTGCTGTGGGTGTCGTCTGAAGTCGGCTTCGCAATGTCTTGCGTCCCTTCCCGCTCAATCGAACAAACATCGAGGGGACGTGAAGGGAGGTTTGGCACAAAGACGTCCCCAAGTATTGGGTGAAAGACCAAGTATCCTAACTTAGAGGTACAGGCAATTGTCCCTAAGCCCAAATGGCGTTAGGGGGTGTGCGTGTGTGTGTCTGTGTCCATGCACGGTGGGGAGGGGAGTTTAACCGATTTTAAAGTTCACCTAACAAACTGATGAGAAATACCAAGAAATTTTTGAAAAGTAGGCGTGGTGAAAGAAAACCTGCTCTTCCAGATATTAAGTTCTGTATAAAACTGAAAGATAATATAGGCCAATGTTTGTCTGATTTAAGGTTGAAGGAAAGACTTACTAAATACAAAATAATGAAGGAAGCCACAAAAGGAAAATAGAAGTAGATTTTAAAATTCTGTAAATAAAAAGCCCCATGAGCAAAAATTTAAGCTATTGGATACTCAGAGCACGTATTTGTAACCTATAGGAGAAAAGATGACTATCTCTAGTATTTATTCCTTAGTTTAACATTTATTGAGTGCTTACAATGGTTGAGGCACTGTTATAAATGCTGGGGATTCATAAATATATTAAATACCTTTATATTTCCATAAGTAAAAGATAAGACCCTGATGGAAAAGTAGGATAAAATATAAGCAATTGACACAAGAAAAGACAGAAATGGCCAATAAGCATATTAAAAAAAACCCCAATCTCTCTAATAATCTTGAGCGTGCAAGTTAATTCAACGATGAGAAATCATTTTTCTCTTTAAAATAGTTCAAACATTTTAGAACAGTTCAACTGAGTTTTGACCGATCGAAGGGTAAATTGGTTAAAACATTTTTGAAATAAGTTGCTAATAGTTTTTTTAATTATTAAAAATATGTGTAATTTGATCTAGAAATTCTAGCTCGAGGACTTTGTTGTAAGCAATGAAACAGAGGTGCAACTAAGCTTTACTGACACGGATGTGTATTACAGCTTCATTACACACACACACGCAAATGGACTCAAGGTGCTCAACATTTGAGTAATAGCTTAATAATTAAGGTGTATTTATACATGGAATTTTTTTTTTATATGAAGCTTTGTTTTGCTTTTTTTTGGTGTGGAAGATTGGCTCTGAGCTAACCTCTGTTGCCAGTCTTCCTCTTTTTTCTCCTCCCCAAAGCCCCCGTACATAGTTGCGTATCCTAGTTGTAGGTCATTCTAGCTCTGCTATGTGGGATGGCACCTCAGCATGGCTTGACGAGCGGTGCAAGGTCCCCGCCCAGGATCCAAACCGGAGAACCCTTGGGCCACTGAAGCAGAGCATGTGAACTTAACCACTCAGCCATGGGGCCAGCCCCTATACATGGAATATTATGTAGACATTAAAAACTTTGTTGTTTAGGAATATTTAATGACATGTTACTAGGTGAGAAACAGTAGGACACAAAACTCTGTGAAATTTGAAATTATACGTGTTTAAAAGCATGCAGTGTTCCTGTATAGGTACATATTTAAAGGACTAGACAGAGCCAGCCCTGATGGCCTGGTGGTTAAACTTCAGCGCTCTCACCGCTTCAGCAACCTGGGTTTGTTTCCTGGTCGCGGAACCACACCACCTGTCTGTCAGTTGCCACGCTGTGTGGTGGCTTGCACGGAGAACTAGAAGGACTTACAACCAGGATACACAGCCATGCACTGGAGCTTTCGGGAGGAGAAGAAAAAAAAAGAGGAAGATTGGCAACAGATGTTTGCTCAGGGCCAATCTTCCCTGCAAAAAATAAATAAATAAATAAATAAAAAGCAAAGGACTGAACAGATGTGAAAAAATTTCAGAAAGATGCACAGCACGTTGTTGACTTTGGGGAGGAGCCTCATTTCTGTTTTGCAAGCAGTATTTTATTTTTTAATTTCTGCTATGGGGAAGCAATGCTTTTGTAAATAAGGAGATATTGTAGGAAGTTAACATAAGATAAAAAGTACAAAAAAATCTAATATGGGGCCAGCCTGGTGGTGCAGCGGTTAAGTGTGTGTGTTTCGCTTCGGCAGCCCAGGGTTTGTCAGTTTGGATCCCGGGTGCGGACATGGCACCACTTGGCAAGCCATGCTGTGGGAGGCATCCCACATATAAAGTAGAGGAAGATGGGCACAGATGTTAGCTCAGGGCCAGTCTTCCTCAGCAAAAAGAGAAGGATTGGCAGCAGATGTAAGCTCAGGGCTAATCTTCCTCAAAAACAGAAAAGTAACATCATTAAACACACACAACTGCCCAATAAAACACTAGTGTTATGATGATTAGGCTTTTGAACTCTATTTTTACTTTTGTCCATATTTTCTAGATTTTCTATAGCAAATAAGTGTAGCTTTTATAGCCAAGAAGTAAACCGCAACCATTATTATAAAATGCCTAAAATGTCTAGGTGACCCTTCTAGGTCATTTTCGTGTGCCCAGGATGTCCAAAAACTCAGGAAACAGTTTAAACACATCTTAAACCATTGTTAGTTCCATTTCCAATCTTTCTTCAACTTCTAGGCACTTTTTCACATGAAATACCTCTAAATTTGAAGCAATGTGTCCAATCGTTAAGCTGAACAAAAGCGTAATAAATCATCTCTATTTCACACGTGTTTCCAGCCTTTTTGGACACCGTAATATATTTCGTGCACTGGAAGATGCAGAAAAACATCCCAAGCATGGTATGGGAAAATTGAACATGCTGTTCAAAATTCAGCTTAGCTGGTGGGAATATAAACACGGCACAACCATTTTGGAAAAGGGTTTAACAGTTTCTTACGCAGTTGAACGTGCACCTGCCATGCAACGTGATAATCCCCCTTCTAGGTATTCACCCAAGAGAAACGAGAGTGTGTGTCCACACACAGCTAGGCCACGAGTGTTCATAGCAGCGCTGCTCATTGTGGCCCCAAATGGGACATCACCCAAATAGCCATCAACGGAGAAACACACAAACTGTGGACAATCCATATTTTGCAGCAATAAAAAAGAACATGCAACTGATAACGTGACAACACGATGAAGCTCAGAACACGGCACTGAGGGAAGGAGGCAGAAACGAGGGTGCATGCTGTACAATTCCATTTTTGTAGAATTCTGGAAATGACAAAACTAAGCCACAGTGACCGAAGCCGTTCAGTGCTTGCCTGGGGCTGGCGTCGGGGGCATGACAGCACGGGCCACCAGGGAGCATTCTGGGGTGGTGGAGGTCTTCTGGGTCTTGCTTGTGGTGATGGTTACAAGGGTATAGGCATTGGTCAAAACTCATTCAACTGTGCACTTAAAATGGGTCTGTTTGGTTGTGTGTAAATTATACCTCAGCAAAGTTGATTTTTTTTAAGTGAGTTTATTTTATGCAGGACCAGCTATATAATTAAGAATTAAGCTGGCAGCGGAGCATTAAACCACGCTGAGGGCACTTTCGGGTGTGGGGCCCTGCACAGGTCCTACACCCATGAAGCTGGCCCCGATTCTATTTCCTGACTTTTCAGATACCTTCAGATACTGTGTGTGTGTGTGTGTTACACTACATGTGTGGGATCTCACCACTAACACTGTTCTTAAATTCACTTTTTAACTAATATTATGCTGAGATCATCTCTCCAAGCCAATAAATCTAGTCCAACATCCCAACATCACTCTTCACAGAGCATTCCACTGTGGGGTATGCCATAAATGATTGAGCAGTCTCCTTTTTTTTTTTTTTTTTTTTAGTGAGGAAGATTGGCCCTAACTAACACCTATTGCCAATCTTCCTCTTTTTGCTTGAGGAAGATGGTCCCTGAGCTAACATCCATGCCCATCTTCCTCTACTTTGTATGTGGGACACTGGCACAGTGTGGCTTGATGAGCGGTATGTAGGTCTGCACCCAAATTCCGAACCTGCGAACCCAAGGCCACCAAAGCCGAGCGCTCAAGCTTAACCACTATACCACCGGGCTGGCCCCAAGCAGTCTCCTTTTGACAGCGCTTTAGGATGTTTTCCATTTTTTCACAAGTATCAACACACAGCCCCCGCACGGTCTGGGACTCTGTACCACAGAAATTTCTAGGCCTTTTCCCAGCAGCCCGCCCTCCCCCAGGCACCAGCTCTGACTGTGCGTAAAGGTTGCTTGCCCTTCTCATTTTCCTTCCTGCCTGCTTTTCTTCTTGAGCACTAAACAGAGTGGGTCGGTCTCTATAATCTACTTTCTTTAGCTCAGAGGTTCCTGCCATCACTGCCCCTCCAGGGGCCCCAGGGACCTGGCCCCTTGCACCTGAGTCGTGCCTTGTTGCTCCAGAGGCCTTGAAGGAAGCCCACGGGCCAGAAGGGGAGGCTGCACCGGGGTTCCTCGGGGTCAAGGAGTCCACATCCCTGTCCCAGGTGGGCTTGTCGCTAACGGTTCCCCGCGTCCCCCTCAGCCCTGTGCTCTGTGGAGGGTTCCGGGCCTCAGGATGTCCAGAATCTACCAAGAGACAGCCTTACGTCCACAGAGGAAAGGGACACCACCACACCTCAAAAGAAGGGAAGTTTCCACTTATATTTTTGCCACATACAGCTTGACGTTGGTCCCCCACGCCCGGAACAGTCGCCTGGGCTGCCTGCGCTGGCTGCAGAGTGGACCCAGCTGAACTGATCTGTGCAGCCTGAGGGACTCGGGGTCACCCTCTGTCACTCAGGCAGACACTTATTGGGCATCTGTCACGCGTCAGGCCACACAGCACCGTCCACAGCTGTTCAGGTTGTTTGAAGTGGAAGTGAGTGATGGCCCTGGACCAGCTTCGAGGCCTCAGGAAAGTCCCCTGCTCCCCTCGGCTTCCACTTTTGCTATATAATGCCATCTTGGAGCTGGATGACTCGAAGGGTCTTTAAGATTTCTTCCAGGCCCCCTCCAGAATAGGAGCTGCTTTCCTCAGCTCGGAAGGACTTCCATCTGTCCTGCTGGGGAGTCCGCCCTGAGCGCCCCAGAGCACAGCAAATAACTCTCCTGCAAGGAGAACACGGGCCAAGGGGGAGGCGGTGGGCTTCCCGTGGGAGCGATGGCGGCTGACCCAGGAAACCTGCTCTTTTTTCTTGGCTGCATAAGACGTTAGCGAGAGCCTCGAGCACGCTGGAGAAGGGAACTCAGACGCCATCTGGCCGCAGGTCCCTCGGAAGAGAGCACTGTAGTCCATCAGTGGTTCTGCCAAGGGAGGGGATACCTCCACTGTCAACGGTCAGCACGGCCGGGCACTCAAGGCCATATGGACAGATCGTGTTTGGGGGCAACCACTGCACGGGGGAGGAGCGTCCAGGGTCAACGGAGCTCCACTTTGATTCACAGGGGGCGACTGAGCGACTTAAAGAGAGAATGGGGGATAACAAGGGGGAGTGGCGGGGCTGGAGCAGAGGCAGGAAGGTGAAAAATTACCAAAAGCTGGTAAGAGGTTGGTTAGTGTCAGCATGGTTAGGCCATCTGTGTCTGCTAACCGGCACGGCGTTTGTCAAAGGCGGGCTTCTGCCCTCCCGCGGAGACAGAGGCCCCATCCTTCCCATGACTGTATTTGAAGGAATGGCCCTCGGGGCCCTGAGAGAGACAGCCCTGGGTGTAAGAAACATGTGTACATCTCAAAGGGATAGAGAAAGGACTTACAGTGGCAAGTTTTTGTTTTTTAATTTATTTTATTTTTTTTTGCTGAGGTAGATTGCCCTGAGCTAACATCTAGGCCAATCTTCCTATTTTTTGTATGTGGGACACCTCCACAGTGAGGCTGGTTAGTGGAGGAGGTCGGCACCCGGGATCCGACCCTGTGAACCTGGGCCGCCAAAATGGAGCACGTAGAACGTTAACTACTCAGCTACTGGGACAGGCCCTAGGATGGCAAGTTTTTAAAGTAAATGTTCTATGGAGGTCAGGGGGCTGTCCTCAGGTGTTGGCTGGAACAAACGGTAAATTCATTTGGCCGCGTTGCGCTTTTCCAGACAGGAGCTCGAGGGGGCTGGGTCATCCCAGGGTGTGGCCTTAGGCTGCTAGAAGTCACATTAGAGCCTGGTATAGGGGTTTGCACTGAATAGTTCATGGGAAGCGTTTTTGGAGTTCTTGGCACAGGATTTGCCTCCTCCCTCTTTGCACTGGGCTGGTGGTCTTCAGATGGGAAGGGCCCGGGTGGTCTTAAGGGACTCGATTCCCAGGGATCCTCGCCGTCCTTCTGGACCCCTCCCCATCCACACCTTCCCTAATAGCTCTTTCACTGGACCAAAACGATGCAGGCCTAACCCATCCCCCATCCTACTGGGTGCCAACAAAGGGACCATTCGAAGTGTAGGCGCTGGTGACGAGGAAGTTAGTGACTCTGAGATAACAAATCCTTTTGCAAGTCAGCTGGTTTCCAGCTTTTGCTTGCCACAGAATCTTAAAAATTAAAAAGCAATTTGATGCTAGGTGACTTTGTGATGTCTGGCTCATCACTTGGTCACAGTTGAAAGATTGAGTGGCGTCACTGTAAAAAAAATTCCTTCTAGTCCCATCCAGTCAGCGCTCACGTCTATAAAAATGAAAAATAGGATGCTAATGCCTGACTCATTTTAGCAGGAAATAATATCCTTTCCTTCTGGGGTAGGGACGACATCTTTCCTATGGGAATTTCATCTCCTGCTCTTAAGAAAAAGAAGGAAGGTCAAAGCGTTTTTCTTGTATTTGCTGTTATTTCAAGTGCCTTTAACTGAAAATAATCCTTATGCCTTAAGTGGCATATTTTGGGGCGGGCTTCAACATCTGTGTTCATAGCAGCGTTGTTCACAGTAACTGAAATATGGAAGCGGTCCATTGACAGACGCGAATGGTAAGAAAATGCAGTCTATTCACACAATGGAATATTATGCACTCTTAAAAAGGAGGGAGATTCTGCCACATGCTACGACATGGCTAGACTCCAAGGACATGATGCTAAGTGAAATAAGCCAGTCCCAAAAAGACAAATACTGTACAATTCCACTTACATGAGATACTTAGGGTAGTCAAAATCCTAGAGACAGAAAGTAGAATGGTGGCCTCCAGGGGCTAGGGGGAGGGGGGAATGGGAAGTTAGTATTTAATGGGGACAGAGTTTCCGTTTTACAAGATGAAAAGAGCTATGGAGAAGGATGGTGGTGATGGTTGCACAGCATTATGAACATATTTAATACCACGGACCTGGACACTTAAAAATGGCTAAGACAGTAAATTTTGTATCGTGTGCGTTTTACCACAATAAAAAAATTGAAAAAGAAAAAGGATGATGGTGGATGTCAAAATTCTCTTCCACTATGTTCATTTAAAAGGGTGATGTAACAGTTTTCTTTTAAAATGTCAGTATTTAAAATATGACATTGAATACAAATTCTGAATCACATCCTGCTTCATCAGGCTTTTGAGAAAACACTTTAGAAACAACTTAAAAGTGGGAGAGGGCCTATGGTGCAGTTTTCTCGAAACCATTGCTCTAGGCCTGGGTAAATGGGCTCCAGCCCTCGGGCTCAGTCTGGCTCAGGGCTTGGTTTTGTGTGGCCTGCAGACTGAGAATGGTTTTTGCATTTTTAAATGGTTGAAAAAAAGCCAAAAGAAGGATATTTCATGACATACAAAAATTATATGAAATTCAACTTTTAGCACCATAAATAGAATTTGATTGGAACACATCCATGCTCATTCATTTCATATTGTCTACGGCTGCTTTCACAGCACTGCTGCAGAATGGGGTAGTTGCAATAGAGACCATCTGGCCAGCAAATTCTGAAATATTTACTATCTGACCATTTACAGGAAAGGTTTGCTGACCGCTGCCCTAGGCCACAGACTCAGGGAATCCACATTCTGGCTCCAGCTCTGCTCCTAATCACAAACAAAGCATTTCACCTCTCCGGTTTCAGACTTTTTATCTGAAAAAAGTGTGCTGCTTGGACAAAGTGTCTCAGTTCTCAAGCATCTGTAAAAATTTGGGAAGGCTGGGAAAGCAATTCATACTCAAGTGTGAATGGTTGATACCTTCCAGGAGTACTGCCTTTGAAAATGACCCCTGAAGAGGCAACTCCTTAACCAAAGAGATCACGTGCTAACAGCAGGATTTCAGGCATCGGCCATGGGTGGATGGTGGTGATGCTGCTGAAGGGGCCCCGTCCCAGCATCATTCAATGCTCAGAGGGTCGCCTCTTCTTGCTCCATCCCCAACCGATTGCAGCCAGTTGTTGAGGTTCCAGGCCTGGGGTTGTCAAAGTTTTCAGTTTGTCAAATGAAACCAGAAATCTGGAAGTCTATGTGAAATCTGATTTTCAAATGTTGGCCGTTCATTTCAAAAAAATTAAAAGCATCGAGCTGGCCTCCAAAAGCACATCGACAGGTCTAATTTGGCCCCGGAGCTGCCAGTTTGAGACCTTTGAGAGGGAAACACCTAAACTTTGGACTCAGGAGTCTGGACTGGCGTCTCAGCTCTGTCAGCGACAGTGCGGCCTGTGGGCATAGCCCCGAGGCCTCTGAGCATAAGTTCTCTCATCTCCACAGTGGGATCGTGGTCCCGGACTTCGCAGGCAGGTCATGAGGCTCACTATCCCTTCCAGGGAGGGCTTCACACGTGTATGTGGAACGGTCCCCTTGGACGTCCTTCCTTTCCTGACCTCAAGACTTGGCAGTGTTCTGGATGACAAGAGAAGGGAAGTTGGGGCTGGTGACCTGGTGGGTTTGAGGTTCTGCCCACCGCTCTGTGTCTCGTTGCTTCTGGAAGCGAGAAGACACCAGACTTACGTGGGTAAGGTGCTGACTGGCAACCTCATTCTGCCCTTGTAGGCGCCGCCAGGGGCCCATCCTGCGGCCCCCCACCCACCCAAGGAAACCTCTCAGACCGGAGACGCGCGAGATCCCACTGATTGAGATCCTGGGGAGGGGGCGGCTGCTGAGATGGCGCGATAACCTTGTCACGTGACGCCCCAGACTGCTTTCTGGGTTTCGTGTGGGCGTTTTCGCCTTAGAGGAAAATTAGATGTCCTTGAATCGATGTGAGAGCTGGGTCCACCGCCCCTTCGCTTCGGTGGGCGGCGTGACCAGCATGAGGCCATCCCAAGGAAAGCCTGCAGCCCCCATCACGGGCCAGTCACGGGAGCCCGGGGTGTGTGCTGGCAGATCGCAGGCCTCGGACCCCACGCTCTGGGTTTGAATTCCGTTCTGCCACTGGTCCTTTGTGGTTCCCCAAGCTCCTATTTTTCCATCCGTAGAGAGGAGATCATGACCGTAGGTACCACGTGGAGCTGTTAGCATTCAGTGGGATCATGTGTGTAAAGTGCCTGGCACAGAGCAGCATGCAACACGAGGGCCGGTGGAGTGGGAGCAGGATAAATATTTGCCAATGGGATGGAAACAAATGAGTGACTGAGGAGGAACATTCATTCTAGACCTCAGATGGAGCGAGAATGGTTTCTCTCTGCCTTTGGAACATGTTAGGATGCCCACCACCAGGCCCCAAAGCCTTGCTTTTTAATGCAGTTTCATCTTTTCATCTTGCTTAATTAAAAAGGAATATCCTGAGGGACTATGGTGTACAGAGGTGCCACTCTCATCTCTCGTAGGCTCTGTGCCTCATGGAGGGGGTCTCTTAATCAGTCCCCTCAAGGGGGGCTTGGCTCCTAGAGCAGGGGGCTCATTGACAAGCCAAGAACAACCCCAGGATGCGTCTGGGACCTTCAGAAATCCTGAGCAGGTCCTACTGGGGGCGTGATTGGGGGAGGGCAGATGTGCTGCAGCAGGGGGGTGGGGGGAGGAGCAAAGCTGAGTGCCTTCGTTGTTTTAAATTGGGGCAGAAATGAGGGATGATGGTGACAACCATTTACAATTTTAAAAAAGCCCTTTTTGGGACACAGATGTTCAGGTGGCAGCAGAATCTATTTATAGGAGCACACGTTAAAGGAACAAGCAAGCGTACTCCTCAAACACAGAGACAATTAGCCAAAGACCTTCCGCTGCTGCGTAAAAGCTGTAGAATCTGGTTCTCCCGGGCCACGTATGGCGGTTGTACCTGACTCAAAAGCCACTCGGGGCCTCTTCATTCCATCCTTTCCCAGCAACAGGAAAAACCATGCCCTGAGGTGGCAAGGGGGACCTCAGGACCAATTTCAAAGATTTTCCTGAGAGCTTCCCAGAGCAAGGGGGCCAGGGGTTTCCACGTTGCCTTACCTGTATTCCATGAGTGAGACCCACCTTCTGCTCATGGCAACCGGCCCTTTGTGTTTCTACTTCCCGGTCACCCTGATAGAACAATGCTTTATCAAGTAGCAAAGTAACAGCACAAGCACACCTGCTAGGAAGGTGGGTGGCAGGCAGTGGTAGCTTGAGCGCTCCTGTATCCGCTCATGTGGGTGATTCAGTCAGCATCAAGGGGATGTTTAGAGGCGTCTGCGTGAGAGGAGCAAAAGGACAAGGGGCCTGACAGGTATTCGGACAAAAAGTGAGGACTGCTCCTTTCTCCTTCCCTCCCTGCATCCCTCCCTCCCTGCATCCCTCCCTCTCTGTATACATCCCTCCCTCTCTGCATCCCTCCCTCCCCATATCCCTCCCTCCCTGCATCTCTCCCTCCCTGTATCCCTCCCTCCCTGCATCTTTCCTCCCTGTATCCATCCCTTCCTGCATCCCTCCCTCCCCATATCCCTCCCTCCCTGCATCTCTCCCTCCCTGCATCCCTCCCTCCCTGCATCCCTCCCTCCCTGTATCCCCCCCTCCCTGCTTCCTTTCCTCCCTGTATCCATCCCTCCCTGCATCCCTCCCTCCCTGCATCCCTCCCTCTCTGTATCCATCCCTCCCTCTCTGCATCCCTCCCTCCCCGTATCCTTCTCTCCCCCCACATCCCTCCCTCCCCGTATCCCTCCCTCCCTGCATCCCTCCCTCCCTGTATCCCTCCCTCCCTGCATCTTTCCTCCCTGTATCTATCCCTTCCTGCATCCCTCCCTCCCTGCATCTTTCCTCCCTGTATCTATCCCTTCCTGCATCCCTCCCTCCCTGTATCCCTCCCCGCATCCCTCCCTCCCGGCATCCCTCCCTCCCCACGTCCCTCCCTCCCTGTATCCATCCTTCCCCTACAAACATTTATGGAGCATCTACTACATGCCAGACTCTGTTCTGGGTCCTGGGGATACAACATTGAACAAAGTAGGCAAAAAGCCCTTTCCACAGGAGCTGACCTTTCAGTCTGCCTCTCCTTTCTATGTGGTCCTCTACTTGGGATGTGTAAATCTTGTCATTCCCAGCGGGTGACGAGATCCTTCATCTAGCGTTCAACAATATTTGTTGGCACTGGGAGCAATGAGGAAATAAGGAGTTAGCACCATGCCTTGCCCATCTTTGCGTGCCTAGAGAAGAGCAAAGAAAATGACCCATAGTAGACACTCAGAAAATATTAGTTATATTGTTTTTCTTAAGGATATTCTATTAGACATTGGTGGGGGTTGGGGTGGGAAGTGGAACAGAAAGAAAAAAAACAAGCTCAGGCCTTGCCCTTGAAGACTTATAATCTGAATGGATAAAAAACGAAAAAGACAAGAAGAAAAAATAATATATAGAATCGAACAATTAAGTAAACAGATGGCAGATGGCAGAGCTAGGTTTCTCGCTGTTGGAGGGGGAGGTTGCAGACAGACAAGAGAAGGCTAGAATGAGCTGCGTGCTACTGGATTAGAGTAGGAGGCCCGAGTATGAGCTCATGTTCACCCTAATATAGATACGAAGTATTTCTGGATTTGTGTATATGGACAAGTTAGCACGTACACATCTATTTCCCTGCTCTGTCAGCTGAGGGGGCCTAGAAACAACCACGCTCCAGTAGCAACCAGCACATCCCGTACTCAGATCTTGGTTTCTAAGATTATTCTCCAACAAGAGGACCCAGGGCTCCTTGGAGACATGGCTGATTCCAGGGCTGGAGCTGGGGATACCCCAGAGGAGCCTGGAGCATCCTGGAGTGGCAGAAAGTGAGGAAGCGCTCCGTAAACAAAGCCAGACACACCCACAACGATGGGCCATGTGAGGTGGTCACCAGAGCCAACGGGAAGAGCTCCCAATGGCCGAAGCTGGACAACCTGAGCAACAAAATAAAGTAGAGTTGGATTATAATCCAAGGTTGAAACCCACAAGCCCCTATTGATATAAATAAATGATTGAATAAATAGAGGAAAATAGATAAATCTCCCACGCAGAAAAATTCCAAATAGTTTAGGTAAATACTCTGTCCTCAAGGAGGGGGAGCATAGCTCCCCATTTCTTAAGTGTGGGTTGTACATGGAAACTTCCTTTCAAAGAGTACAGGTTGGAAAGAGAAGGAAAAGAGTAACTTGATAGTGGAGAAACGTGACAAATACTGCCTCAGCCAGGTGACCAAGGTCAGCATCAGCGGTGGGCAGTCATGTTGAGGGATGGACCATTGACAGGATGTCATGAGACCGGCCCTTTACCTCTGTGGTTTTCTTCCCGAAACCCATAACCCCAGCCTACGTACAAGAAAAACATCAGACAAAGCATCAATGAGGATCATTTTACAGAATCCCGGACAAGTACTTCTCAAAGTTGTCATTGTTATCGAAAACAGCAAAAGTTTGAGAAACACTGAAGGCCTAAACGAGTGTAAAGAGACATACTGATTACACGTCGTAAGAGGTATCCTAGATGGGATCCTGGAACAGAAAAGGGACACGAGGTAAAAATGAAAGAGATCTGAATAGCATATGGACTTCTGCTAACAATAATATATCAATATCGGCTCATTAATTGCGATAAATTTGCCACGCTAATGTAAGGTGTTAATAACAGGGGACACTGAGAGTGGGGTGTAGGAGAAGTCTGTATGATCTATGTAATTTTTCTATAAATCTAAACTATTCTAAAATAAAAAGTTAATTTTCAAAAATGAAATGTACCACAAGAAAGATGAGGAAGAGGGGCCGGCCTGGTGGTGCAGCGGTTAAGTGCGCACGTTCTGCTTCTCGGCAGCCCGGGGTTCGTCGGTTTGGATCCCGGGTGTGGACATGGCACTGCTTGGCACTCCATGCTGTGGTAGGTGTCCCACATATAAAGTAGAGGAAGATGGGCATGGATGTTAGCTCAGGGCCAGTCTTCCTCAGCAAAAAGAGGAGGATTGGCAGCAGTTAGCTCAGGGCTAATCTTCCTCAAACAAAAAAAAAAAAAAGAAAGATGAGGGAGAAAGCCTGGCTTGCAGTTCAAGCAGGGAGCAGGACGAGTGCGGGTACCGGGAGGCATCAGAAGGGACACTGAAGACCACGTTGGCTCAGGCTGTTCCATCGTCCAGATGTGAACGGCTGTGGGGCTGGGTCCTGCCACCTCATTTCTCACACACTGATAATGTTCTCTTTTCTTTGCCAACTCTGAGCTGTTCCTGCTGTGTGCCTGCTCCCGGGCCACCTGCTAGCCCCAGGGTCATCACCTCTGGACTCCAAGGGACCCCAGGAGCGTCGGGATTCGGAGAAGCGAGCTCTACCTGGACACACATCCACCCCAGTCCTGCCCATAAGTGTCTCTGCCCAGCTCGTGAGCTTCCTGAGGGCGGAGACCTCGTCCTCTCTGGGTGCCAGGGCTCCATACGGTCCTGGCCCCAGGGTGCCTGTTAAACTGACATGAAATGAATGTCCCTGAGCTCGTACCCATAGGACAGGACTCTAAATATCATCGGATCACATCATGAGAAAGCGATGGCCTTTTCTACTCCGTGCCAGTCTTTCTCATGACATCAAGGAGAACATCTTGGGCTGGCGCCAGGATGTCTTGACGCCTCCCCGCCCTCGCCCATCCGCACCCAGAGCCAAGAACAGGCGGTCTAGGGCCCAGACCTAGCAGACCAGTGTACCAGCAAGAGTAAGAGCATTGCTTCATTTTAGAATCACCTTCAATTCTGAGCAAGCGGTGCTGGTTTCCCGCTTCTAACAGCAATGTAAAGTTTCTTTTAAATGTGTTTCAAATTTTAAAACAATTTCAGACTTAGAGAAAAGTTGCAAAAGTCATACAAAGAATTCCTGGATATCCTTTATCCAGATTCCCCAGTATTAACATTTTACTACTTTCTCTCTCTCTCTCTTTTTCTCCCCACTACCTACCTACACACACACACACACGCACACGCACACGCACACATGCACAGAGATTATTTTTTTCTGAACCATCTAAAAACAGGTTTTCTTGGGGCCAGCCCGGTGATGGAGTGGTCAGGTTGCCCACTCTACTTTGGTGGCCTGGGGTTTGCAGGTTCGGCTCCCTCATGTGGACCTGCACACAGCTCATCAAGCCACGCCGTGGTGGCCTCTCACATACAAAATAGAGGAAGATGGGCACGGATGTTAGCTCAGGGCCAATCTTCCTCACCCAAAAAAAAAAATCAATACTTCAGTGTATATTTCCTAAAAGCAGGAACATTTTCTTACATAACTGCAGTACGCTTGTCAAAATCAGGGATTTGACACAGACACAGTACTGTTACCTAATCTGGAGACCTCATCCTGATTTCACCCTCCATCCCAGTAAAACCCCAGCTCACACTTTGCATTCGGTTGCCATGTCTCTTTAGCTCCTTTAACTGGAAACAGTTCTCGAGTCTTGGTATTTTGCCATCTTAGCATTTTTGAAAAGCGCGTGCCAGATATTTTGTAAAATGGCTGAAAAGTCCTTTAAAAATAAAGTTTTGAAAAAACGTGAATCCATTTAAAGAAAAAGTCTTAAGTAAGCAAGAGAACAAAATGTCCACAGAAAAAGCAAAACCATGAAGACTTATGTGGAAAAGTGAGGTTTGAGAGGTGTTGGCTGAAATCAACTGCATTCTGTCCCCCGGTCCTCCTCCCACTGGGTGGTCAGGCTGGGACGCCGGGTTAAGGATGCAGAGAAAGCGATGGGGCAAGGGCTGTTCCAGCCTCCGGTGGGAGCTCACCCTCAGGGGGAAGGGAGGCGGGTGCTGGTGAGCAGCTAGCAGAAAGGCACGCTTTGGGCGGTCATGGAAAGAACGGGCCATAAGGAATGGAGAAGAAAGCTCACAAAGCAGCCCGAAGCCTCGAGGATGGCCTGGAGAAGAGGCGAGTTTCCTGGAACTGGAAGGGAGGGAGGGGGGTCTCAGCACCTTTACTTGACAAAGCTCCAGAGTCAGTGGGATGGCCATCAGCCCCACACTCCGGGGCATTGCATTCCGCACAGCCTGAGGTGCAGGATGACCTGGCGACCTCTGGCCCTGTGCTAACTATCCCCAGGGTAGGTGGCCTGAGGACAGAAGGCCACGAGAGCCTTGCCTGACCCTACAGCCCACAAGGGATGGGTTGTTCTTGCCGGAGGGTGAGTGTGGGCAGGAGCTGGTGGTCCTGCAGGGGCCAGACCTAGGCCTTGGGGCTGCTGCACGCCTGTAACGCGTGCCGAGTCTCCTGCTGCTGCAGGATGCGCTCACCCACTCGCCAGGTTCCCGAGAGGGTGGGAGGAGGGAGGGCGAGAGCAGGAAATGGAGCAAACTGCGGGAAGTCGGGGCACTGCCACAGGAGGGGCCACAGGCTTGGGGGAGAAGAAAGAGGGTGACCGTCACGGTCACGGGACAAAGGGGGTCACCGTGTCTCAGCCCTGCAGAAGAGTCAGGGGGTTGCTGGTCTCCAGTCATTTCAGCCTCCCACCCTCAGATGAAAGCAGCTCCACTCCCTTGATGCCAGTCTGGGGAGTCTGAGCCAGGGTCCCGGGAGAGATGGCCGCGCCCCGGAGGGAAGGCTGCGGGAGGGAAGCGGAACCCCGGTTCATGATGGTGGCTTCCATCATCAATGACAGAAGAGCAGAGAGTGGAGAGCGGAGTGCGGCCTGGAGGCCCATGGGGGATAGGTGTTTCTGAGCGTGCGGACGCGGATCATTTAGGAGGGGGAGACAGGTGTGGGCCTGGCCCCAGGTCAGCAATGGCAGCGAGGGTCGGAGACCCCACAGGCAGAGGGGGTACTTGTAATGGGTCTCTCAGAAGGAAACTGAAACTCAGGCAGAGCCCATAGCCCTGGGGTGTGACCCCCTCCTTCCTTCTGCACTTGGGGTGTGGCCGGGCTGAAACGGCCAGAAAGGGGCAACTGCCTTCAGCCAGGATGGGGCTGGGGTCCTGGGATGGGGCAATCCTTGCCCACGAAAGGATGCGTCCGGACCCTCCCTCGGCCTCCAACCCACCCCCTCGGGCTCTGCAGCCTTTATCTTCCCATTTTCTTTCTTTTTCTCCTTCTTCCCTGCCGTGCGGGACCCCTGCCGACTGGCTGTGAATCCCGCTCCCCTGAGTCCTTGCTGGGTGACCTTGGACAAGTTCCGTGACTTCTCTGGGCTTCATTTTTCTTCCTTGGAAGACAATGGAAATTAGGGTACCTTACTGCCCTTGGGAGGGTTTGAGGATTAAGTGAGGCCACAGTGTCCGGCTCAGAGGAAGGGACGATAAACAGGCAGCTTCGCTGGGCCTCGCAGTCTGTTCCACCGCTCCGGGCCCGCGTCGCCGCCTTCTTATTGTCCTCTCTGTCTCCTTGCGCACTCTCTCTCTCTCCTCCCTGCCTTTGTCTCTCTCTTCTTTGTCTTCCTCTGTTGCTATTTCTGTCCTTCCTCGTCGGCGGTGGTGAGGGGTGAGCCTCTTTTCATGTCAGGATGCCAGAACCCCGTCAAACTGGTAAACAGCTGAAGGATGTGGTGGGAGATGAACTTTCCACTGAGGCTATTTTGAACTCATCCCTTCCTTGCTGGGTCTTCCCTGCTCCTCCCCACTTTCGAGACTTCATCCCATCTTCTCGAAGCCAGGATGGAGGCCTGGGCCGCGGCCAAGCGGGGTCCACGCAGAGCGGCCACCCGGGACTCCAGCACCCTCTGCCCATCTCCAGAACTGTCAAGAGGGTCTCAGGGAGGGGCGGAAGTGAAACTGCAGGTGGGGAGATGGGGAGGGATGGGGAGCTGAGTGGCAGCTTGGCAGATGTGCCCCAGAGGTGAGGTTTCCAGAGGGAAGGGCTGGGTACCAGCAGACGATGCCCAGCCAGGGCAGGACAGCCAAGCCTGTGCCTCCGGAAATGGCCTCAGAGCCTTGAAGCCACATTGATGTGGCCCAGAAAGCAGACAGGAGACAGGGACCCTGGGGGGATCATCCTGCCAGCCTCCTCCTGGCCTCATCCCTCAGGCTTTCCTAGACGTCTGCAGGATGCAAACGAATTGTGGGGCCTGAAGAGCAGTGTGATGCTCTGGCTGGGCATTCAGATCACTGAGCACAGAAAGGAGCCTTGAGCAGGGGACCTCACACCTCAGGAGCCTCTGCGGAGAGGTAGTGGGGACCCGGCCACACCGTGACGAGCTCACAGCCCTGGGAAAGCTCTGGATCTTCCCGAGCCTCTGTTTCCTCAACCGTAAGATGGAGAAACTACCATCATCCCATGGGGCTGTTGGGAGCATCAGTGAGTCAGTCCCTGTAATACACGCAGAATGGTACCCGACGCGAGTAAGTATGCGGGAGTGGAAGCTGTGGTTAGGAATGTCGCTGTCGTGTTCTCATCGTGGCTGGAGGCTGCCGTGCTGGAGGATCGTTGCCCACATAAGCCATCGCGCTCCAGATCCTGGAATCCTCCATCCGCAAGTCCTGGCCCCCAGTGCTCTATGGCCGCCTCCCAACTGGCCTCCCGCAAACCCACCTCCACTCACAGCAGTGACCTTTCCAGATCATCCATCTCACTAGGTCACTCCCCTGCCTTGGAAACTACTCGTGACTCCCCAGTGCCTCCAGGACAATGACCAAACCCCTGGGCAAGGTACCCAGACCCTCTGAGATGTCCACCAATGGTCTTTCCCTCTTGCGCTCTCCCGGCCCCGGGCATCAGCCACAGTGCACCACACTTGCATATGTTGCCGCTGGAAATGGCCTTCACTCTCTTTTCTGTCCCTCAAACTCCTACACATCCTTCAGTGGCCGACTCATTTGTTCCCTCTTTTGTCATGCTTTCCCCAAGAAACTCCAGCAGAGTTAGCGGCTTCTTCCCCTCTGTCCACACAGCCCTCTGTAGCAGTGTGTTGGGGCCCCATTTGAGGCAGAGGTTGTGTGCTTGGGTAGCACATGGAACAAACTTAATAAGCTCAAATATGGCCAATATTACTTTTTGTGTGTGTGTGTGAGGAAGATTGGCCCTGAGCTAACATCTGTTATCAATCTTCCTCTTTTTTTTTTCCTCCCCAAAGCCCCAGCACAAAACTGTTTTAGGTCATTCTAGTTTTTCTATGTGGGATACTGCCACAGCATGGCCTGATGAGCGGTGTGTAGGTCCACGCCCAGAATCCGAACCAGCGAATGCCGGGCGCCAAAGCGGAGCACACGAACCCAACCACTCAGCCACGGGGCCGGCTCCAAACGTCACTTTCGAAAATCCCTTAGGGAAGTTCTCTGGCGAGCCTTGAGGAGCGAAGAGAAGCAAGGTGCCCGGGAGTGGGGATGGAAGGCCCTTTTTCGTATGAGGAGACGCGGGGGGAGCAAAACGTATTCACGTTTGCTCGTGTCTGCATCAGAGAAACAGCGGTGTTCGCCTGGGGGAGAGAATAGGGACGGGACAGGCGGGGGGCGGGGGGTAACAAGCTTTTCATGAGCTGCGTTCACGTGTTGTTTGCAGTCTTGAACCAAGTGAATGTATTTACTATTTAAAAGAAAGAAAAAGAGAGGAAGGGAAGGAGGGAAAGACAGAGAAGGCGAGCTCCCTCTGGAAGCCCGTATTTGACTCTGTCCTGAGCTGCCTGCAGCTTGGATGTTTCTCCCTCCAGCCTTCGATGACCCAGATGAAGCGATGGGCTGGGTTTCAGGCCCAGCACTACAAAAAATGTGAATTTTAATCATTAAGATCCCCTCCAGGGAGGCAACATGCCCACCTACGCAGGGAACGGTTCTTGGGACCTGAGGGAACAGAGGGTCCCGGCTGCCAAACCTCTCCTCCCTCCCTAGTTTTTGTTCACTGAGGGGAACGGTGGGCTCAGTTGTTCTTTTTCTTTCTCTTTCGCTGCTGAGAAACTTCACTTCAGTTCATGTGGGTTAAATAGGCCCAGGATGCACCCCAATCAGGCAGTGTGGTAGTTTCACATTGGGGCTATGGAGTTAGGTAGAAAATTTGTGCCAGGCTGTGTGACCTCTGGCTAGTCACTTAACCTCTCTGGGCCTCAGTTTCCTTATTTATAAATTAGGGAGGATGATACCTTCTTAGAGAGCTCTTATGCGGATTATATGAAATAACATATGCCTGGCACATAGTGAACGCCACCCACCATTGTCGTCACCACCGCCAGCCTGCTCCCCAACCATGGTGAAATACTGCAGTTACTGGTCTCTGTGTCTCCCCCAGAGACTTTAAACTGCCCAAGGGAAGGGCCGGGTTTCATGCCTCTCTGTGCCCCAGGGCCACCATCGAGCCTGGCTGCACACAGTGCCCAGGCAATGAGTTCTTCTCCATCCCTGAGCCGAGCACCCAGCACCCAGCAGGTGCCTGTGCTGTGGGTGGACAGACAGGCTGGTGTCTCCAGATCTCAGGGCTGAGCTGGGGCTCTGGCCGTGTCCAGCAGTGTGGCTCCAGTGGGCACAGGGACAGGAACGGGTTTCCCTTGGAAGCACTGTGTTGAACACTCAGACTCTGAAGCTAGACGGCGCATATTGAAATCCCAGCGCTGTCCATTTTTAGCTGTGTGACTTGGGCGTTTTCCTTAATCTCTCTGGGCCTCAGTTTTCCCACCTATGAAACAGAGTTGGTGTGGGCATCGACTGTCCTCAGCCTCTTCTCTTCTCAGGCTGGACCCCCCCCTTTACCTCTTGAGCCATCAGTTTCTTACTGTCTTTGCTCATGCCTTTCCATCAATGTGCAATGCCCTTCCCGCTCCACTCCCATAGCCAACTCCTACTCATCCTTTACGACCCATCTCAGGCATGCCCTCCCCAGGAGGCCTTCTCTGCTCAGACAAGGGGCTTGTGGTTCTGGACACCAGCCCTCAGAAAGTCCCCTGGGGGAGGGGCCAGGGATGCGGGAAGTGGCTGTGGAGAGAAAGGAGGAACAGCTCAGAGGATGTCACCATCTCCCTGTCCGAGCCCCAGGGGGAGGGGGGCGGATTGTGACTCGGCTGTTAACTCTCTGAGTGACCTTGAACCAGTCCTTTCCCCTCCAGGCCTCAGCGCCCTCATCTGTAAAATGAAAGTGGGACGGACAAGACGTTCTCCACGCCTCCCCCAGCCCCAAGACCCCATGAACTGCTGTTTTCTCTGTTCCTCTCCTTTCTCCTTTTAAGGAGATCTCTCACCTCTATGGGTCAATCTACCAATGAGACGGGACATTTATGGCCAAGCCTCTAACCCTTGCTACCACCTATGTGATGCCTATACTGCCTTGTGCACTTTACAGACAAACTTTACGTCAAAGGCTCAGAGACGTTGAGCAGCTTGCGGGAGGCCGCACAGCCGGGATGCGGTAGAGCCGGGATTCGAATCTAGGCTGTCTGACTAAAAAGGCTTTCACAAACTGCCCTGGGAGTCTGTCCCCACCTACTCCAGCGCTGGCTCCTCCCCTAGGAATCCCCCATGGGCTGGGAGGGTTCAGAGGGCCCCGAGGAGGGGGCCCCATCATAGCGGCAACCACATCCTGTGACGGTTGCCCCTGGGGAGTGCCAGCTTTTTCTGGGACAGGTGAACAGAAAGCAGGCCCTGCTCAGCCCCGCGGGGCAGGACCCACAGCTGAAAGGAAACCTGACTCCCAGGCCAGGAGACCTGGCATGGCCGGGCACTGGCCACTGCGGCTGGACAACGTGCCAGCCTGTGGATGAGTCCCGTCCACATCCGCCAGCCTCATCTCCTACTCCTCCTGGGCCTGGGGTCAATTCTTTTGCTGGGCAGCTCTGAGCGTAAGATCGCCTGGAATCACCCTGCCCCGGAAGCTTCTGGAGGCCCAGGTCAGACTCAGTCAGTGCAGAACCCTGGCCCGTGTGCGCTCAGCTCACTGCATCCGTCTTGGCATCCACCTCCTCCAGGAGGGCAGGCCTGCATCTTCTTGTCTCTGCATCCCCAGCATTTTCCCAGTGCCAGACCACGGTAGGTTTTCCAGTTTCCCCAAACCTTTCCACCTCGATGGATAGATGCACCGCCCGCCCCCTCAACACACACACAGACACTCACGCACATGCACACACGCGCAGCCTGGGCTCTGCGGGTTCAAGGACTCATCACTCCACGCCTGGTTTCATTCAGCAATTAGTTTAATCCCTGGATGCTGAGAACAGGACACCGGAAGCTGGCCCTGAGCCCTGGGCCTCTCTCCGGAGGCGGCCTGGACAGGTTTCCGCCTCCAGGTGCAACATGGCATCTTCACGTGCTTGGCTGGGAGGCTCCCACGGACCCAAGCAGGCGGATGGGGACTCGGGGCCTAGTGGAGACTCTGGGCCCCTCCTGCAGACATGGCTGTGCTTCTGCCGCGACAGGGACTGGACCCCATTCTGGGTCTGTGAGGGGCCTCGATGGGACACTCTTTGCAAACCGTAGGAAGCTCAGAATAAGGATCTGCGGTCCAGGGGCAGTCTCTGCAGAACAGGGCTGTGCCCCTGGTGGGCTCCGAGGGTCTCTAGAGGTGAGGCTGGCCTCGGGCCCCAGGCCCTTGGTGGTGGGGAGGGGCAGCGTCCCTCCCACTGTCGGCTGGCTGTGCCTGGGGAGGCTGGACTCCCTGCCCAGGTGTGGTTACCAACCTGAGCAGAGCCGGGGTCGGCTGGTGGGCCACTCTCAGCCCCAGCATCCCCGTCAGAGCGAAAGCAGCGTCAGCCTCTGCAGGCGGGGCCTCCCGGGCAGCACTGGCAGCACAGGGCATTTCTGCCCCTCGTGGTACCTCTGGGCCCTGAGCTCTCTGAGTCTCAGGGAATCAAAGCACCAGACGCCCAAGGGAGGGTCAGAAGGGCTGCGGGGGTCATCCAGTCTGACTCCTCCTTGCAGCCTGCTGAGAAGTGGCCCAGACTCGGCTTGTTCGTCCCTAAGACAGGGAGCTCACTCCTTCTCCGAGGCAGCCCCCTCCACCTCGGGGCTGCTGTGCGGGGCAGGGGTCAGAGGCTGGGCCAGGAGGTTCTGTCTGACGGATGGAGGCTGAGGTCGTACAGCGTGTGGAGCTTCCTCTCTCCCGGGGAGGCCTCTCAGCCCCTGGGGGGCGTCTGGGAGGATGGGGTGGGAGAAGGGAGTGGGAGAGGCGCAGTCCAGTGGGAGGGAGCTCCCCGCTGCCTCGCTGGGCCCCGTCTAGGCTGCTCCGATGTCATCGTAGTCTTCGCTGGTGGATTCAGACTGGGGACTGGGGGGCGCTGTGCGGCCGGGAGGCTCAGGTCAGTGACAGGCCCAGTCATCGCCCCTGCTGCCCCAGGGGACAGACTGAGTGGGTCTGGGGCCCCCCACCCCGTGATGCTGTGTGAAACCATCTTATCACCTGGCTCACTACCATCTCCCTGGCTAGGATGCCAGCCCGGAGGGCAGAGCCCCCTCTGTCTAATTCAGGGCTGCCATCCCCACGCTGCTGCCACGGAACGCGATGGACAAGCGAGGGCTGGGGGCCCCTCTGCTACCACAATCTCCCCCAAGGGGCCATCTGGCTGCTCTGCTTGAATGCCTCCACTAATGGGGAGCTCACTTCCTCTCTAAGCATCCTCTTTGAATCCCTCTCCATCCCATCTACATCCATTTTCCCTGCCTTCTCATATTCTTATTTGCTAAAATACAAAATCTCTTTATCTCTCTTCTTTTCCCCTTGGTGACGTATCCAGTGGATCCAGAGCTCCCCCACGCATCCACTTTCCAGTCCCTCTCTGCCCCCCACCCCCAGACCCCATCCCCAGCCACTGGCACCTGGATACTCCAACTGCTCCTTGGGAGGGGGCTGGGGCGGCGGCTGGAAGTTCTGGTACCACTCCCCGGAGGAGGTGCTGGAGCTGTCATCCGCCGAGCGCCCTGCTGAAACCCCAGAGCTGATCACCCTCTGCCAGGAGACAGCCGGTTCACCCACCGCTAGAGCTGGGAGGCCCTCACGACCCAGCAGAGTTAAGTCCCTAGCTTGACCAATGAGGAAATGAAGGCCCAGAGAGGGGAGGAGACTCATTAAAGGTCACACAGCAAATGGCTGAGACTAGAATCCTGAACTCAGCCCGGTTCAGGGCTCCCAGCTTTATGCTTCCTCCAGCCAGACCGGCCACAGGATGGGAACTTTGGGGACACATAGAATCCTCCTGGGCCCAACTTACCCGAAAAAGTAGTCTGGGAGCCCGCCAGCTCCAAGTTGGGGGGCGGCTCCAGGAAGGGGGTCTTCTCTGCAGAAAACGCCTGAGGGTTCCACAGAGGCAGCCTGCCGCTGGGGTTATTGCAGTAGCCCTCCCCCGAGGATGTGCTGGACCCACTCTTGGTCCTCGGGTGGTGCTGAGGGCCCAGGGAGGGGGCGTCGGCGATGCAGTGTCCAGAGTTGGCAGGGGGGACCTGGGAGGCATGCATCTCTTCAAGTCCTGGGCCAAGAAAGGGAGAACAGTGAGGTCGGAGGAAGCAATGAAGCAAGAGGGCTTTCAGTTAGACTCGAGAAAGAATTTACTGCCAACAGGAACTGTCAAAGCCAGGAGGGGGGTTGCTGTCGGTGCTTTTCAAGGTGAGCTGGGCGGTGAAGTCTGGAGGCAGGGCTGGCACCCCCCTCACCCCCAGCCCGACTCACCTTCCTCCAAGGGGGGCATCTGGAACCTGCTCTGCTGGATCTCCTCATCTGTGGGCCGGTGCCGCTGGGAGTCTAGATGGGGAGGGGTGAAAGGTCAACCTCCTTGTCCTGGGAGCCTGGAGGAGGGGCTGGCATGCCTCGGGGCTCGGGAGGGTGCCCCTGAGGTGAGGCTGAACAGGGCAGGAGGACAGCCCCAAGGAGACTGGGGGCTTAGACTGTCCCATCAGATCCAGGCCCCCGTCCTGGTCCATGCAGGCCCTGAACTGCAATCTGAAACCAGCATGGGGACAGGCTGCTTCTGGCCAGAGAGCCTAGTGTCCTGCCCCCACGGCCCCCAGCTGCCCCTCCTGCTTCTTAAGGAAATATGGAGCATCCTGGCTTCTCTCCTGGGCAGAAAAAGGGCTGACACTGCCCCTTCGAGGAGCCTTCCCAGAGCAGAAGCCAGAGGGTCTGAATCGGCGTCCCAGGCTGTGTGGGACCCTCATTTCAGAATCAGAGAGATGTCGATTCATAGGGTCTTAGGGGCTTGAGTGTCTGAAATCTTGGAGGCAGGGCTGTCGACCCTGGTGCCACTGACTCTGAGTCTCAATGTCGTAGGATGTTGGACTCTCTGTCCTGCATCTTCCACGCCTAGGCTCAGAATCCCAGGTTCTAAGGACCCCTCATCCTGGAGGCTCCCACATGCTGGTCCGTGGACCAGAAGAAGTGGAGTCATCAGTGTCCCACCCAGAGGCCCTGATTCAGCAGGCAGGGCAGAGATGGCTAGCTGGCCCTGACATGCACTCTCCCCTCCCGTCGTAGAAGACCCTCCGGCCTTTATCGGAACACACGGCTACCCAGGACAGAGGCTTTATCTCCCTGGTTCTCGGGCAGCTGGTGGGCATAAGTTCTGGTTGGCAGAACGGGAGTGGGAGCTGGGTGAGCACCTCCCGCATCCTGCCTTGGAGAGTAGAGCACATGCCCCTTTCCTTTCCTTCCCTTCCCTTCCCTTCCCTTCCCGCCAACTAGGATGTGCACGTGGGAGTGAGCCGTTCGATGAGGGCAGCATCTCAGGCACTGCAGAGCAGCAAGGAAGAAGGAGCCTGGGCCCCCTCCGGGTTCTCAGGACACTGTCATTTGGGGGTCTCTGTCACACGCAGCCAAATTCTAACTTATATGGTGGGTCCCACGTGGGACTCAGGAATTTTGGAGAAGCTCCCAGGGGATTCCACGATAGGTGTGGGATTTTGCACTCTCACCCACCCCCCCGGCATTGCATGGGCCCTGCCTTAAGCACTGTCTTTCCTCCTCCCATCCCCAGCGGGCAGAGAAGAGCTGGAAAAGCGGGCTAAGAAGGGCAAGCAGGGCTCACAGTAGAGGGGCGGGGGGGATGGTGAGGTTGATGGGGCAGCAGGGGACACAGAAGGGGCGTGAGTATGCGGGAAGCCATCTGTGTCTCCCGCCTGGACTCCCTTGTGTCTTACACAGACCCAGCCATCTTTAGGTGGATGTCGAGAACTGGTCTTAAAACACTAAGCAGCCAGAGATGAACATGGGAGAGAAGGAGGTCGGTGTGGAATTGCCTCGAGACATCGAGATGTCTCCAGGGTGGCAAAGCACGTTGAAAACTTCAGTGAGGACCATTTACAGTCAATCTAGCGGGTAATAACGAGGGGACTTCCACCTCCTCTCCCAGGTCCGGGCAGGGGGGCCCTTGGGAGCCCGGGCCCAGGCACTCACTGTAGAAGGTAGTCAGGGCCACGGGAGGCTGGGCGCTGAAGTCATAGGGTTCATAGTCTGAGTCCAAGCTGGAGTCCGAGTCCTCGGGGGGCGGGTTCTGGACCTGGACGGGCAGATTGGGAACTGGGGAGAGAACAGAGTGGGGCACGTGGCAAAGAGGTGGGCAGAGAGGCGCAGAGAGAGACGGCAGAGTGCATGGATGGCGGGGACCGCAGACAGTGGCAGGAAGAGCGCCAGGCAGCCCATCCTGTACAAGGCCATCTGGCCTGGGTTTTCCAAGCTCCCCCGACCCATCTCCAACATGGGGAATTAAATAACATTTATTTATTTAACATACACTCACACAGTGTGTGTTAAACTACATGCCAGGCACTAGTCTAACGTTTATAAATATTATCTCATTTAATTTTCCTAACAGATCTATGAAGAGGTACGTTGTTATACCCACTTTACAGCTGAGGAAACTGAGGCACAAAGAGGTTTTCACCTTGCCCAGAGGAGCAGGCCATGTGGCTCTGAACCTCTAGGCCATCAACTCAGTGAGTGAATGCTCTGTGCCTAACTTGCACCAGGTTCTGCATTCATATTCTCTTCTCAGCTAGATGGATACGGTGCGCAGAGAATATTTGTAATATTTGGCTGCTCTGTATTGGTTTTTGTGTCATTGAACGCTTTCAAATAAAGGTGATTTAATATATTCATTGTGCACCATGATTAAACCTGAACTCCTTTACAAGACTTTCAAGAGGTGTAAATCCGTATGTCATAAAAGATGATGGACTGATCCAATTTTTTTTCTTTCAGAAAATACGAAATAAAATTATGTTCCAGGAAAGTCTTGAAGGGGCTCGGCAGGGGGTCCGAGGAGCACGTCGTTGAAAGAGCAGATGGTGCCACAAACCTACTGGCCAATTAGCAGAGTGGGGCTTCCCAGTGACAGCCAAGATCCACAGTGCCCTGGGCCTGTATGGGTCCAGAACTCGAAGGCCTAGAGGCCTAGAATGATGCACTGGAAGGTTATCAAGGCCCAGACTGAGACCTGACATGCTCAAGGTCCCACAGCCACGAGTGGTTGTGGAGTGGCCAATCTCATCTCCAGCGGGGGCCGTCCTTTGACTTAAACAAGCCCCATCACCTCGAGAAAATATCACCTGCGTGTCCTCCCCAGCCCTCCCCACCCCCGGGATGGGTGATGTCCTACCTTCTTTGGTGGAGATGGTGACGGGGACATCTTGATAACTATTGATCCCGGCTGGGGTGGTGGTGGGTAGATGCTCATGGTTCGCCATAACGGGGAGGGCTGAGGGAGGAGACGCAGAGATTCTACAAGGCATTTTTTGCCCTCTCCTGGTCTACCTGGTACTTTTCCCATTGAGACATCTCCCTCCTCAACCCCCTTCCCAAACATACACACAATAGACTGGTCCTCCCATGGACCACTTCTGCTGGGCATGCTGGGAAAATCCTTCCCATCGGGAGGTACTCCCCAGAGCCAGGGCTGGCTGGCCACAGCTGGATTACTGCCATGCTTGCTCGGGTCCCCCTGGGAGAGCCACACCTCAGGGCCTGCTTTTTCCCATCCCTGGACCTTCCCCGTGGCTCCCAGAACTCTGCACCTACCATATTTTCCTTTAACTTTCAAGAAGATGAAGGCTATGGTGATGAATGAGCCAAGAAGGAGAACTCCCAGAACGATGCAGAGGATGAGGAGCATTAGCTCCCGAGATTCCCAGTCCTCTGTGTTCACCATCACAGAAGATTCTGGAAGCAAGAACCCCAAATCAGGGAGAACGAGGAATGGACATAGACTTCTCCTTGCCCTTGTTCTCTCCTCTCCATCCTCTCTGCAGCTGACTCACTTCCCTTTTGGACCTTTCCTCCCCGTCCCTTCCTTTGCCTGGTATACAGTAGATGTTTAAGAAATGCATATTGAATGATTAATTGACTGAATGAAACTTTCTCCGGGCCACCAGCCCACAGGGATCTCTCTCTGCTCAACAATTATTGAGCGCCCACTGTGTGCCAGACACTAGGCCCTGGGGAAACAAACACAACAACAGCATCACACATCTTGAGGGTCTCTGTCTAGTGCGGAGATGGAGTCAACTCAATCCAATATGGTGATATGCCTGCTGTGATGGAGGTAGGGACAGGGACCTGGGGGGCATGAGGCCCTACGAGGGGCGCCTAATTCTCTATGAAGACCAAGGCTGGCTTCCCAGAGAAGGTGACTCTGTGCCACCCCTGGCAGCGAACAGACCTTCAGGAGAGCTAGCTCTCCTTTCTGGGCCCCAGACGCATCCTTCCTACCAGACGTGCACTCTGAGGGCAGGGGTGAGGGCTGCGATTCCGCACCTCCCAGCTCTGCAGCTCTGGTGTGACTTCCTGCCTGCCCCTGCCTCTCAGGCCTCACCCCTGCTTAAAAGAACCCACTGCAGGAGAATGGAAAGAGGCTGCGATGGGGCAAGAGCTTGGAGCCCTCAACCTTAGAGACACAGGAAACACCTCCCGATCAGGGCATAAGGCCTGGATGTGCAGACCACAGGGCTGGATGAAGGGTAGCTTCACCACCACCAGGCGCTGGGGGATGAGGTCGAACTGACCCCCTGGCTGGGGGCAGTGTCTGCTCCCCCTGGGAGATCGGGGCCAGAGTGGGAACTGGCTTTAGCAGAAGGAAGCCGTGCAATGGGGAGGCTGGGCTCTGGGGGCTAAGGGGGGACCCATGAATCCAGGCCGGCCCCTGTGGGTGTCCCGGGGCTGCTAAGAGGCTCTACGTCTGGACTAAATGATCCAGTACACTAGTAAGCACTGTCTGGGCATCAGTTATTCTTTTTTTTTTTTTTTGAGGAAGATTAGCCCTGAGCTAACTGCTGCCGATCTTCCTCTTTTTGCTGAAGAAGACTGGCCCTGAGCTAACATCCGTACCCATCTTCCTCTACTTTATATGTGGGATGCCTACCACAGCATGGCTTGCCAAGTGGTGCCATGTCTGCACCTGGGATCCGAACTGGTGAACCCCAGGCCACAGAAGCGGAACATGCACGCTTAACTGCTGCGCCACCGGGCCGGCCCCCGGGCACCAGTTATTCTTACAAAATATTTTATAAAAATTAATTCACTGGAGGGGCTGGCCCCATGGCCAAGTGGTTAAGTTCGCGCGCTCCGCTGCAGGCGGCCCAGTGTTTCGTCAGTTCGAATCCTGGGCGCGGACATGGCACTGCTCATCGGACCACGCTGAGGCAGCGTCCCACATGCCACAACTAGAAGAACCCACAACGAAGAATACACAACTATGTACCGGGGGGCTTTGGGGAGAAAAAGGAAAAAATAAAATCTTTAAAAAAAAAAAAATTAATTCACTGGAGACACACAGCAACGCCAGGAGAGAGTTTTTATCTTTTATAGTCAAGGGATTGAGGCTCAGAGAGGTTAAGAATAGCCCAACATTACACAGCTGGGGAGGGGCACAGCTGGGACCGGAGCCCCAGGAGTCTGCACTGAAGCTGGCCGACCTACACCCAGCCGGCCGAAAGACCGAGCATGGATCTGGAGTTCCAAGCCTTGGGTGCGAATTCTGGCCAACCCCCGCGGGCCGCCACTTCACCCTCTAGCCAGAACTCCTTCCCCTATGTGAAGGTTGTAACAAGACCTCCCCCATGGGGCTACGGGAGGATTACAGGGTGGGAAATAATGACTGGGAAGCTCTGAGCCAGTGTCTGAACATTATAAACCCACGGGCTGTTACCCTCGGCATCCCCACCACCTGGCTGGAGTCCGACCAGCTCTAGCTCTTGCCAGCTCTATCCTCCTGCCCTACAGGAGACCACAGGAGAGTGAGGAGCGGACTCCTGTCCACGAAGTGTCAGGATTCAGGGAGCTGTGGAGATGACATGGCAAGAGGGGAGGCAGGAGGCACGCAAAGTGCCCAGAGAGGGCGGGGGAAGTAAGTGAGTCGGCTGGAGGAGGGAGATGGGGGACATACCAACAGGTCCCTTTCAGGCACACATGCACACACGCACGTACACGCACACACACGGACATACGCATGCACACAGGCACGCACGCACCTGCCCCTCTGAGAAACCGCACCCCCAGTGACACTCACCTACAGTGAGCGGCTGAACACTCGTAGGGGCCTCAGAAGAAGACAGATTGAGCAAACTCCGGGAACCTGTCAGAAAGCAGTGCTCACTCACTTGGCACGTATGACCAAGCACCTACTGTGTGCCTGGCCTCGTGCCAGAAACTGAACAAGACAGACAAGTGACCTGGAACTGGGGGGAGGAGGGTGTTCCCATGGGGGCCCACAGCTAAGGCAATCTGCCCTCCCAGCGCCAAAATAAGGAGGAGTTCATGGATTAAATGCTGGGAAGGGTACTTTGGTTGGAATAAGGGGCTGGTAAAAGCATTGTCCCTTCCTTCTGTACAATCTGCCGCAGACCGTGAATCCCTTTTCCATTCAGTCTTGGGTTTGCTCTTCACAGCAGCCTCAGGGGGTGGGAAGCCGATATTATCACCATTAATCATAACCATTTGACAGGTAGGGGATGGAGCTTACAAAGTCCCTCGGTGGAAAGTATCTGATTTCCCAGCCACCCCGTGAAGCGGCTAGAATCAGCATCTGCATATTGTCCAGACTGAAGCCCGGCGCTGGCAAACGGCAGAGCCGGAATTCACAGCCACGTGTCTGAACCTCACAGAGATGCCAGCACCACGTTAATTCTAAGGCGCTGGCTTTCTCCCATTCGAGCACCGCTGAAATCGGGGCAACGGCATCCATCATTATAATGGATGACATGTCAAGAGTTAATTTTGGCAACACTTTTGTCCTTGATATGGGAATAATGGTGGATACAGCAATGCCATCTTAGATTTGGTGAAATACGGTAGAACCCAGTTCACAGAATGGATGTAAGGCTTCGCTGAAATGACACACCGAGGGCTTGACAATGCCTGGCACACTATCAGGGCTCCGGACCCCGTCACTGGTATTATTAGTGTCTCTTAACGTTATTTTTGCTGTGATGATTGGCCCTGGGATGGCAAGTTGGTTTCATCTCCTGAGCCCCTTCCAGTCAACAGAGACCTACTGCTTAGCATATAATAATGCCTTAATAAATATTTGATTCGTGCCTCTGGGGCTGAGTCGGGGATCTGTGGAGAAGGATGTCCTGACTTATTAGCATAGTAGGGGCAATGGGCTCTCGAATGCCAGTATTTGCCATTCCCGATCTAGTCCAAGCTGTGGTCCTTGGGCTGCAAGTTCTTAGGCTATGGATTCAGGTGGAATTCCTGGTCCAAATTGCAGGGGGTGGGGCGCGGCACGGGGATACCTGAGCAGAGGACCCTGGCTGCCTGCGACTGCCTGCAGAGGTTGGAGTTGTTGAACCGCCAGAAACAGTCGGAGAGGGTGGGCTCCGTGCCCTCGCACGAGTAGTACATCCTGCCCGACAGCGAGTGAGGCAGCCCCTTGGGCACTCTGGCCGCCGCGGTCCCACAGCCCAAGGCCCGGCAGAGCACTGTGGCCTCCTCTGAGTACCACTCACTGTCACACACTGTGTTCCAGACCCCGCGGAAGTGGACCTCCACCTGCCCCTCGCAGGAGTCAGTGCCCCCGGTCAGGCGCCAGGACTGGTGCTCTGCGGGGGAGGGGGGCGGTGCAGAGTCAGGTCAGGATCCTTTGGGCCCAAATCCCCACCGGCCCAGACCCACAAAGGCAAACGCCCCACAGCCAATAGGTCTCCAGCTCTTGTGTACTCTCCCTCTCGCATCTGCATCCCCCTCTCATCTGCCCCGTCTGCTCTGGCCGACTCTGCTGCCGTACTCTACATCCTTGCTACTCAAAGTGTGGTCCGCGGACCAGCAAAATCAGTGTCACCCGGGAACTTGTCAGAAATTCAGAAGCTTGAGCCCTGTCCCAGAGGCACTGAATCAGAATTATATTTAACAAGTCTCCCCCCCGCCCCGATTCCCGTGCACATGAAAGAGAAGAACTGGCTGGACTGGAGCTTCCTGCCTTCCCTGGCCTTTGAACAGCCTCCTCAGGGGCCTCCTGCCTCCATCTCCTTACTGCTCTGAACCAGGTGACCAACCCCCACTGAGGAAGAGCCTCATCTCCAATGTCACCTACTCCGGAGGGTGGGCAGCTTATCCCTCCGGCTGGGGATTGCCTGCTGCCTCTCTACTCCACCCAGCTTCCTGTCTTAGGGCATTGATTGCTCTCTGCCTGGATCTTGTCTGTCTGGGTCTCGTCTTCCCTCCTGGACGACGCCCTTGCATGGGCAGGGACCATCACTCCAGCACTGCCTCCAGGCCTGGTGCCCAGTAGGCCTACAGTGAACGTTGCTGGAGGATGGGCTCCAGCAGGGTAGCCCACTGACCTGAGCACACCACGCCAGCATCCTCCTTGTGGCCACAGTAGCCGTGTCCTGGCTGCCCCGGGCAGTCCTGCAGGTAACTCTCGGCCCCGGAGCAGTTCACCTGGTCCCGGTGGATGGGTCCTTGGCCAGGGGCAAAGTGCAGGCCAGGCAGGGCCTGGATAGCCCAGCCGCAGCTTAGTTGCCGGCACACCACGTGGGCATCCTCCAGGTCCCACGTGTCGTCGCACACCGAACCCCATTGGCCATCCTCCAGCATCTCCACGCGGCCCGCACACGGGCTGCCACCGTCCACTAACCGCAGCTCAGGGTTCTCTGGGGGTGAGAGAGGAAGGGGTTTGTGGGTAAGGGGAAGAGGGCGAGGAAGGGAGGGGGGAGAGGGTGGTCAGGTCTGGGCAGGGTAGTCGTGGGCAGGGCTGTGAACCCAGTGGGAGGGGCTGGTAACCCAATGGGCAGGACTGGGGAACCCTGTTCGGGCTGGGTACCTGCTGGACAGAGGAGGTGGACTGTTCAGAGCTAGACCCGGAAGCAGGGCTGGATGCCTTATGGGCGGGGCTGTGGAGCCGGTGGGAGGGGTTAGTGACTTGGAGGGTGGGACTGGGGCATCCTCTGGGGCCGCAGACTAGGTAGGCGAGGCTGCAGACTAGTGGGTGGAGCTAGACACTTTGTGGGCGGGGCTTAAAGAGTAGGCCTTGGGGCTGGGTTGCAACGCCAAGGGACCCTGGGAACCCGGCCTGTTACGTACATGGAGAGTAGGGGCAGACATAGAGGTGCAAAGCTAGAGGCGGGCGAGACCAATAAAGTAAGGGCTAGAGACCCGGGTAAGGGGTCGGGCTGGGGACCAAGTGGGCGAACTGAAGATCAACTAGGGGGAAGGATCTGGAGGCCAGGTCTGAGAAAATGCTCAGCTCTGGAAATGATAAGATACTGAGGTCCCGGAGTGTGGGAACCAGCTGTGTTTGTGTTGGGGGTGGGGCGGAGGGGAAGTCCGGAAGGTGAAGTTTGGGTCCAGTGTCCAGGGCTGGGGACAGAAGGGAGAGGCAGTGGCTGAAAGACCGAGATGGGGGCGGGGCGGAGGGAGGTGGTGGCAGGCAGGGCGGGCGCCTGGCGGTCCCCTCGTACCTGAGCAGGTGACCTGGGCCGGCCTCGCGTCTCTGCTGCACGCTCCCTCCACCACCTCGCAAAGCCTCCACTCGGTGCCGTTGCACAGGACGGCGGGCGCCGGGGCCTGCGTGGCGTTCGGGGCCCCGCTGGCGTTGCCCGCGGCGGGACCTGGCGGCAGCTCCGGGGGGAGCGTTGCGGGCTGCACGGTCGCGCCCGGGCGGCCGCAGCCCAGCGCGCGGCACACGGCCTCGGCGGCGCGCCGGTCCCAGGGCGCCCCGCACACGGGCTCCCAGGCCGCCCCGAGCCTCACCTCCACCGTCCCGCTGCAGCGGCTGCTCCCGTTCGCCAGGCGGACCCGGAGCAGCGCCCCTGGAAGCGCGAGACTGAGCTGAGCCCTCGGTGGATGCGGCCTCTGAACGCCCCAGGGATGAGGATGGGGGTGGGGGCGGGTAGCTGCCAGGGGCTCCACCACTGACGTGCTGCGTGACCTGGGACCAAACCCTACCGCCCTACCCGGCTCTGGGCCTCAGACTTCCAGTCTGAAAGATGGGGCTGGGCTACTGCATCCCCGAGCCCCCTATGAGGCCTGACTCTCTGGTTCTCCTTAGCGTTAGGAGAAGGTGGGGCTGAGGGTGACTAGAGATTAGGATGGGTTAGTTCTCGGGGGACAGAGAACCACCTGTCTAGTCCCCACACACCCTCCTCTCTTGCCCTTGTCTCCAGGGCACCGTTGCGTGATAGAAGGACTGAGTTCTGGGTTCAGAGCCCCTCCTTGGGGAATCTTGCCTATTTTTGCCCAGGATTGCATCCCCGGTGCTGGCCCACGTCTTTGCACAGAGCAGGTCCTTAACACCTATCAGTTGAGTTCATTAAGGACCCACCTGGTGGAACCCTGCCACCTCGACCAAGAGTTCCTTGGCTTGTTCTCAACAAATCTCCATAAAAGGCTCACTAAATATCTGGTCCACGTGTATGTGACTTTTTATCAGTGGCCTCTCAAAGACAGAGGTTCTAAGATCTCAAAGTGAGTTTAGTGGTGGGGGTTCAGGCATTGGGTCAGCAAGGAGAAGTGTTGTCTGAAGTTAGGGAGCCTCCCTGGTACCCTAAAAGTCCGTTTCCCTTTCCGATCACTGCGGGCCACCACCTGCTTGGTCTCAGAAAGCTGACCGCAGACCCCAGAAAGATTATTTGCTCACCTGGCTCCAAGGTCTGGCTCTGTGCACTGCTGGTGTTGGGCAGGCCAGATGGAGTTGGAGACGGGTCACCTGCAATTGACCAGCAACAGCCGAGGTGGGTGAGTGAGCTGAGGCATGGAGGGCACAGAGGTCCCTTGAAGGGCAGGGGGCACTGTCTGGAGCCTGCTGTGGCTATATGGGGCTTTTGGAAAGACACCGTGCTGGACCTTGGGTGCATAGGGAAATTCTCAAGCTTTGGAGTTGCAGAATCCCCCACTTCATCTATTAATTGTACACCCATCCTCAGAAATCAGAGTAGAGCCGGAAGAATGACTGTGGGCTTTGGGACCAGGCCAACTTACTGGCTGAGTGATTGTGGATGGATTCCTAACCTCTCTGCACCAGAGCACTGATGGCAATAACACTTAGGAAAGTATGGTGGGGAGAACGGAGACAATACCTGCAAAATACCTGACACACAGAAGAAGCTCAAAAATGGGAAAAACAGTTTTGTTAAGAACATTTGTTTGAGAAATTCATACCAGACTTTAGGGTACTTGGCGCATCCTGGGCTGGGAGCCATTGGACTAAAAAATGCTTTTAGACACTGAGAAAATAACATTTGCCTAAGGACGATTATATGCCAGGTCGTTGCGTGTATTATTCCGTTGACTTCCAACCACATAGTGAGGTCGGTATTAGCATCCTTTTTTTTTACGAATTAGGAAAGGGAGACTCAAAGAATAGAAATGAAATGTGGGGTCAGCCTCGTGGCTGAGGGGTTAAGTTCACGTGCTCTGCTTTGGTGGCCTGAGGTTCACTGGTTCAGATCCCAGACGTGGACCCACACACCGCTCATCAAGCCATGCCCACATAGAAGAACTAGAATGACTTACAACTAGGATATCCAATTATGTACTGGGGCTTTGGGGAGAAAAAAAAAAAACAGGAAGATCGGCAACAGATGTTAGCTCAGGGCCAATCTTCCTTACCAAAAAGCATTAAAAAAAAAATCGATTGCCTATACCAGATAGTGTCCATTTGTCCCTCCAGAGCTTCTGTCCACTTAGCCTTGGGAGGCCTACCTGTTTGGACTAAATCAGCATCTTCCTGGGCCCTTTGGCTTCTGTTCAGCTCAGCCAATGGGGAGCCCCAGCAGAGACAGGAGGGAGGGAGGAGAGTGAAGCTGTGGGGTTTATTCTCTCTGCTTCCTCTCAGTGAGATCCCATGGGCAGGACACGTCCCTCATCTGAAGGTCATCGCTCCTCTCATGGGCGAGGACATTCTGGTTTGCAGAAGCACAAAGGGAGGCTGTGCAGGGACTCCCAAAGGAGCTCCTCTACGTTTCTGGGTCTCTCCTGCGCTTAGACTGGGGCCCTTGACATCTAGGCAGAAGGGTGAGTGCCCACAAGGTAGGGAAGAGGCATGAGGCTCCTCCATCTCTTTCTTCTCTGCTGTAGCCGCATCAGAGGCCCTGGGTACCAGAGGCAACTACACGATGGAGAGGGATGTTGACCTAACTCTAATCTTACGTAAGAAGTGAATCTTCATTGTTAAGCCATGTAGATTTGGGGATGGACTCGTTGCCGCAGCCTGGCCTGGCCTGGCCCGACAGATCCAGGGGCTGCAGACTCGGGCATGGCTGCTGCACATTCTCAGCCTAGTCTGAGAACCTTCTACGGACTCACACCCAGATGAGCACACACGCGTGTGCGCACACCCCTGCAGACACAGCTCTCCCGCAGGCATCTTTCTGGGCCACTCCATCACTCAGACAGAAAGTAATCAGGCCTTTAATTGTCTGTCCTCACCAACTCCCTGGTGGGCCGCCCAGCCTGACCCCCTGAAGGGGAAATGACTCAGGATTCAGAGCACAAACTCCACGGCTAATGTAATATTCAGAGCAAGAATTCAGATGCCCACGCATTAGGATTTCAGCATCCCGGTTCCCACAGCAACGGTCCCCATGCTCCAGTCTAGTGTTCGATATTTCTGTGTGTGCTGGGAGGTTTGGGGGGATTGCAATGCTGGCTGCAGTACATGTGTGTGATTGTGGTGTGTGAGTCTGTGGTTGTGACCATGTGTGTACCATTGTGTTCGAATATGTCTACGTGTATGTGTGAGTGTGTGAGACCACGTGTGTGTATGTGGATGGCTCTGTCTCAGTCTGCATCGTCTCTTTCTGGGTCTCGGAAACCCCTTTCTCGTGCACAAAGGCACACATGTTTTCTGCTAGACCAGATAGCCTTGGGAGGGCACGGTCCAAGGCTGAATCAGCCCTGTGTCCCATAGGGTGCCCAACGCAGTGTTTGTTGATTGAATGCAGGATCGGTGGTTCTCAGAAATCCTTCCTGCCTTTGCCCGGCCCTGGGCTTCAAACGTTTCTTTAAATTTGATTCACTTTTTTGCTGCAATAAATTTATCTGAAAAGGAGCGTTTACCCTTTCCTGTGAATTTGTTTTACAGCAGTAGGTTGCTTGAATATAAAAATACTCATTGCAGTTTTTTGAACAGCAAACAATTGGAAACAGAGTGAATGCCCATCTACTGGAAAAACTGCTGAATAAATATGGTCCATTTACAGCATAGCATTTCATGCAGTCTTTATAAAGAATGAGATAGACGGGCTGGCCCTGTGGCCGAGTGGTTAAGTCTCTGCTTCAGCGGCCTGGGTTTCACCAGTTCAGATCCTGGGCACAGACCCACACACCGCACATCAAGTCGTGCTGTGCTGGCATCCCACATAGCAGAACCAGAATGACCTACAACTAAGATACACAACTGTGTACTGGGGCTTTGGGGAGAGAGAAAAAAAAGGAAGATTGGCAACATATGTTAGCTCAGGGCCAATCTTCCTCACCAAAAAAAAAAAAAAAAAAAAGAATGAGATAGACTCCTAGCAGTTGGAGGGATTTCCACACTGGGTTGAGTAAGTAAGCAAGACGCAGAGAAGAAAATCTAATATGATACAACTTTTGTAAAACAATGGCCAAAATAAAACCCTCCTATGAACTATTAGGATTATATGAGCATGAGGAAAAATATGGAAGAACTTACACCAGATTATTAAAATGGGTACATTAAAAAGGTGGCTTCTGGGGAAGAACAGAGCAGGGCCAGCTTCATGGGCATGTGACCTGTGTAGTCACAGAGCCCCAGGCTTAGAAGGGCCTCAGACTTGGTTTAATGCTCTGCTGTTTCCTCTTGAAATTCTTAATCATTTTTTTTTTTAGATTTTTTTATTTTTCCTTTTTCTCCCCAAAGCCCCCTGGTACATAGTTGTGCATTGTTAGCTGTGGGTCCTTCTAGTCGTGGCATGTGGAATGCCACCTCAGCATGGCTTGATGAGCAGTGTCATGTCTGTGCCCAGCATCCGAACTGGTGGAAACCCTGGGCCGCCAAAGTGGAGCGCAAACTTAACCACTCGGCCATGGGGCTGGCCCCGAAATTCTTAATCATTTTTGGACAAAGGGCCCTGCATTTTCCTATTGCACTGGACCCTACAAATTATGTGGCCGGTCCTGGGACCGAGTCATGCCAGTGGGAGAAGAGAAGAGGGAGAGAGAGAAAGCAGGCAATGAGAGAAAAAGATAAAAGGCTGTACTTAAAAAAATCACACATGATATGATTCCATTTACAAAAAATTAGGTACATAGGTAGACATGCAAAAAAATTAGAAAGTATAAAAACATAAATGGGCTTTTTGTGTTGCTTGCCTAAAATAGAAGGCAATAGTTGGGGCCGGCCCCATGGCTGAGTGTTTAAAAACGTTCGCACACTCTGCTTTGTCGGCCAGGCGTTTCACCAATTCGGATCCTGGGTGCGGACCTGGCACCGCTCATCAGGCCATGCTGAGGCGGCGTCCCACATAGCAGAGCCAGAAGGACCTACAACTGGAATATACAGCTATGTACTGGGGGGATTTGGGGAGAAGAAGGAAAAAAAGGAAAAGGAAGATTGGCAACAGATGTTAGCTCAGCTGCCAATCTTTAAAAAAAAAAAGAAAAAGAAGGCAACAGTAAAAATAAGTATACTAAGGGGCCAGTCCGGTGGCATAGTGGTTAGGTTCATGCATTCCACTTCGGGGGCCCAGGGTTCACAGGTTCGGATCCTGGGTGCAGACCTACACACTGCTCATTAAGCCATGCTGTGGTAGCATCCCACATATAAAATAGAGGAAGATTGGCACAGATGTTAGCTCAGGGCCAATCTTCCTCACACGTACATAAAAAAATGAGTATATTAAAAATAAATAATTGTTAGAAATGTTAAAAGACACATCATCATCAAATAGAGACTGTCTCTTTGATAGGATCAGAAACAAGAACAGAGCATTGAAAATAAAATAATTACTTTTCTTTTCTTTTCTTTTCTTTTTTGAGGAAGATTAGCCCTGAGCTAACATCTGCTGCCAATCCTCCTCTTTTTGCTGAGGAAGACTGGCCCTGAGCTAACATCCGTGCCCATCTTCCTCTACTTTATATGTGGGACGCCTACCACAGCATGGCTTGTCAAGTGGTGCCATGTCCGCACCCGGGATCCGAACCGGCAGACCCTGGGCTGTCAAAGCAGAACGAGTGCACTTAATTGCTGTGCCACTGGGCTGGCCCCATTAAATACTTTTCTTACCATGTGGTTCAGTGGTATTTAATGCTAAGTTCACTTGAAATTATCCTGTATGCCCCACAAAATCATCCTGAGTTGTGCCCCACGTTCTGGAAAGTTGTGGACCAAGAAGGATAAGGGATGGAGGGCAGGCTTTCCGAGTGGGAGAAGAAAGAGGTTGGGAGAGCTACCCTGGCCCGGGAAGGGGCACCTTTTTCAGGCCAGTCCCAAGCAGAAAGGCCCCACCGGGGACAAGGCCTCGAGAGAGGTAGCCAAGGAAGATGCCAAGGGAGGATGCAATGAAGGAGATGAGGACGGGAAACGTGAAAGCACAGAGAGCCATCTTGCCTTGATCCTGAGAAATAGGACATGGGTTCTCTTCTTGTGTCACCACAGCCCATGGGATTCCCCATGGCTTCCAAGAGGTGGGGGACACGGGGAGGGAGAAGGCATAGACATTGAAGGTAGAGGAGGTGTTTTCCCAGCCGAGGCCCCAGCTGGCCAGCCCAGCGTCAGAGGAGGACCAGCAGAAAGAACTTCAGGTCCCTTCAGGGCCTCAATGGAACGCCACCAGGGCACGCCCGGGCACACCCATATGGGGTGAGATAAACGCCAGCGTCAGCTGAGAGCACCTACGGCCCCCAGCTCCATCAGAAGTGCTGAGAAACACGTAAGTGCATAGTAAATGCTTACTGAGTGGAGGATGGATGAAGAGATGCTATAGAGAGGGGGAAGGCTGGGCGGAGATGGGGACCACAGAAACATGGAGGGAGGAGCCCCCATAAAAGCCCTGTGTCGAGAGCGTGGCACGCGTCCCCTGCTGGAAGCACTTTTTTTCTTTTTAACGTCCACATAAAATGTTTGTGAGTACAAATGTCAATAGGCTTCAAAACAACAACAACAACACACCAAACCCTTTTGATCCACTTTTTGCACTTCTGGGAGCGCATCCTACAGAAACAATCCAGAATAGCATGCTCCACAGCGATTAGAGCCCAAGCGTGGGAGGTGGAAAGTTCTAGATTCTTTTTCCAGTTGAGCCCCTTCCTAGCTGTGTGACTTGGGTGGATCCTTTAGCCTCTCTGAGCCTTGAGTGCCCCCTCTGTAAAACGGGAACAATAAGGACCCCCGTTGCAGCCTTGTCGTGAGGGGACATGCCCAAGGCCACTGATGTCACGGAGGACTCCGAGCTGCCACGGTGTTTGAGATGAAAACCTTCCGGCCACCTCATTCTAATAGTGAAACAAACCCCAAACCGGAGACAACTGAATTGTCTCAAGGCCATTGGAGGGTTAGTTAGGAAAACACAGCACGTTAAAAATATTTGCAAAAAAATATTTATGAAGAATTTTCAGCGACGTGGGGGAAAGCTTAGGAAGCGATGTTAAGTGATGGAAGCAGAATACGAAATTCTCTCTCTCCTCCTGCCCTCGCCCCCACTCTGGCCTGGTTTTAAGCTTCTGAACGTCTTCTAAGACCCAGAGAGAGCCCACGTTCAACCCCCCCCCATTCTATGCTCTCCTAGCACCCTGGGCTTTAGCACTTTGGCCCCAGCCACATGCAGTTATGAGCTGTTTAATAGCCATCGGTCCCACCACATTCTAAGCATCACCCGTGTACCCCAAGGCCCATGGACTCCCAGTGCAGTGCTCTCCCCAGTTAGCCCAGCTGCTGCTCTGGGGCACTGCTAGAGTGGGGGTGGGGTGTGCCCCTCTCCAGGACGAGCACCAGACCCCTGGCTCTGCAGTGCCCCCAAACTTTGGGGGAGACATGGGCCCTGCTGGCCTGGAGACCACTGTGAATCTTGTTTATGCAAACCAGCCTTCCGTGTCCCGAGCAAGGTGACAAATGCTGCGAGCACCCTGCCTGGCCTGCCTTCCGAGGCCCTCGCTCAGGGCTCAGATATTCAAGGGGGGCGGCGCTGGATCAGGGAGCTGTCCAGAAACATCCACTGGCCCCTGGCTCCAAGTTTCACTGGGGGCGGGGGGGCAGCTGGACTGCCGGTCTCAGTTTGCAAGTGGCCATTTGGGGGACAGCCAGACGGGCACCCAGTGTTCTATTTCCAAGCCACGCTGATGGGATCAGTCATCCATCTTGGGCATCCTGGGTCCAAAATATGGGAAGATAAGGAAAGGACATTGGGGTTCTTCCCATTGCTCTGATGGGGCAAGGCAAGGCCCCAAGACACACCAAGGACCTGCCACAACCTCCTGGCCCAGCTCAGCGATGTAGCTGTCATTTATTCAGTCCTTTTTTAATACTTTAGATGAAGTAACCAATTTAATTCTCACAGCAAGCCCACAAAGTCGGGAAACTGAGGTACAAAGACATTTAGTCATTTGCCCAAGACGACACGGCTAGAAAATGGCAGAGCTGGGATTTGAACCCACGCTGTCTGGTTTCAAAGCCTGCTCTCTTAACTACGCTCCTCCACCAGGTTGGAATCCAGCACCCTGGCTTCTGCTTCAGGGGCCAGGCCAAGGGCAAGGTGCAGGGGGCCCTGACAACCCAGGTGGTCTTCCTAACTTCTTTGAAGTCTGCAGTGCTCAACCAGCCATGGACTCAGAAATGAGAGCCCACCAGCAATGGTGATACAACTCGGCACTCAGGCCCAGGACCAGTTTCCAGAAGGGCCGCACTCCACGGATGAGCAGCAGTGAGGACAGCATCCTTCCGCAGGGCAGGGCGCCTGGAATGGCATTTGTCCCACGGCCTCCTCAGTATGAACTAGATGAGGTCTGGCCGCCTAACCATCAGCTGCGCTCGCCCCTTTCCCACCAGCTCGCCAACACCGGGGGCTCCAATGCTGTCTGAAGCCCCTTGTTTCCATTCTGAGGCCAGAGGAGAAACGAGCCAATTGGAAAAGGAGGGTTAAAGATGACGAATAGAACCAAAGAGTCCAGGGGGAAGAGCCCTGAGGGAGGGTGGTGGGACTATAGTGAATATTTTCCTTGAAAAAATTCCTTGGCGGCTGGCCCTGTGGTCAAGTTCAGCTGCTCTATTCGGACAGCCCAAGTTCAGATTCCAGGTGTGGACCTACACCACTCATTGGTGGCTGCACTGCGGCGACCGACATAAAAATAGAGGAAGATTGGCACAGATGTTAGCTCAGGGTGAATCTTCCACAGCAAAAAGAAAAAAAAAAGGAAACCCTTGATATTGTTACTGGGGAGCAATCAACAAACCAACTGGCAAAAAAAAAAAAAGAAACTCTCATTCTATTAAAATTGGAAAGAAGCATAGTGCTGGCTCACACAGTAACTCATAACTTGATTCAGAGGAGGAAGCTGTGTTCTGTCTTTGAGGGGACTTGGAGCGGTGTGACACCCAAGTGGGCTGAGTTTACTTGGTCTCAGAGACTGAGGCTGTCCTCTGGGCTCAGTTGGACGGCGTGGTCCTCGCTCACAGAGGTGACGGGCATCGGGTGACCATGGTGAACAGACCACACTGTGCCCACTGGGGGAAACCTCGAAACCCAAGGGAAAGCCAGCAACTCAGTGTGTTAGTCTCATTTCACTTATTTGACAAGCTTTCTGTTTATTTGCATGCTCTCCACCGCACGTAGGAAGGCCCTGAGGACGCAAAGAAAACTCAGGGCACGTGCTGTGAACTGAGCGTCTGTGTTCCTCTCAATTCACACAGGGAAGCCCTGTCCCCACTGGGATGGTGTTAGGAGGGGGGGGCCTCTAGGAGGTAATCAGGATCAGAGGAGGTCCTTAGGGTGAGGCCGTTCCGATAGGAAAAGAGAGCCAGAGACCAGCTATGTCTCTCTGACGTATGAGGACACAGCAAGAAGGCTACCGTCTGCAAACGCGGGAGAGGGCCCTCCCGGGACACTGACTCCACCGGCACCTCGATCTGGGACTTTCCAGGCTCCAGAACTGCGAGAAACAAATGTTTATCGATTAAGCCGCCCAGTATTTGGCTGCACGTGATTGACAGAGAGAAGTGATGGCCAAGGCTTCAAGATCTCAGCCCCAAAGGACTCCAGTCCCTCAGGTCAGAGAAATCCGTCACCGTGTCACACAATGGAGGATGTTCACCTGCATGACATCCTTCCCGCATGCCCGGATCCAATTCCCCTGTCTCCACCACTGAATCCAAGGGAAGCGAGGGACAACGGCAGTTCACGATCTCCACTGAAAAGAAACTCAAAGATCAGATCACGAAACACCACCGGCTTTGGGGCACGTTCGATTTCTGGAACTCCCCTTCTGTCTCTCATGCTCAATGAAGTGAGGGCGTGTGAGCGACATTATCCTGAAAGCTGAGAATTGAGTCTGTTGCCGGCCTGCCTTCAATTCCATGAACATTTGCTGAATGTGCACCCCGTGCTGGGGACTGGAGCAGGTACGAAAGAGAGAAGTGTCGGCCGGATGATCCTGGGAGGCAAGAGTCCAGAACCTTCCCCAGGGAGGGGAACCAAGCCATCTGCTCAACAGTCGCTGTTCTTGGGGAATTCTTTTTTCACGATTTAGAATAGGGACTTTGGGGACAGACGGAACAGTGATCCGAATCTATCTCTGCCAATCACCAGTTGTGTGACCTTGGGAAAGTCACTGAGCCCTGCTGGACTTCGGTGTTAGCCTGGCATTGGGCATAATACACGGGTCACATCAGATTGCTTTGAAGGGTGCATGGATAATAAATGTAAAATGCCTAGGACATGGTATATGGCATCTGTCATTATTATCCCCCGTGCTGAGGCTTTCGACTGCTTTCTCTTGTCTTGTCCTGAGTGGACATGGGAGGGCAGCTGGCCATCAACTATACGTCCTGTCCCAGGCATAGAGATGGCTCTGAGGGCCCTCAGCCTTCTTCTCAGCAAAGGCACAATTCTGGTTCCCCAAAAGCTGTGTTCTTTTCCCCTCCCTCCCCGTCTTCCTTCCGAACCTTATCAGAGCTGCCCCACGCTCACACCTTGCTGCTGCCTTCCCTGGCTCTCTAAAGCTGGCGTCCAGGGTTCCCAGAGATGAGAGGCGGAGTGCAGTTGCCACGGTAACAGCAGCGCCTCTAAAAGCAAAGGTTCCTGTCGTCCTGGCTCCAAGGCTTGTGCAGCCTCCCCCTGCCAGGCTATAGATTCTTTGCAGCTACCAGATGGCAAGATGAGACACCAGCAAGCAGAGAGGGTCTTGAGCTGCTCCATAAAAATCCCAAGAGATAACAGAAGGATGTGACTCCACGAGAGCCCAGCCAGAGACACTGGCCTTTCACAGGCCCCATCTGCTTGTTCCCCCATAAGAATTCAGACCACTGAATACAAAAGGTGGGGGGCCGGCTCCGTGGCTGAGTGGTAAAGTTCGCGCGCTCCACTGCGGTGGCCCAAGGTTTGGATCCTGGGCGCGGACATGGCACCACTCATCAGGCCACGTTGAGCCGGCGTCCCACGTCCCACAACTGGAAGGACCTGCAACTAAGATATACAACTGTGTATGGGGGGCGAGGGGGGATGTTGGGTAGATAAAGCAGAAAAAAAAAAAAAGGTTGGCAACAGTTGTTAGCTCAGGTGCCAATCTTTAAAAAAAAAAAAAAAAAAGGTGGATGTCCAGGTCCCTCTAGATTTCCAATTCAGTTGGTCTTGCATGGGGCCCTTGAATCTGATTTGAGTGGGACCATCTAAGAGGTCTTGGGCAGCAGAAATAGCACTGGACTGGAACCGAACAAGCCTGGGTTTGGAAACCAGCTTCCTCCTTACTATGGGGACCTTGGGCAAATCTCTTCATATGCCCGACTTGCCTCCCTCACCTCACATGTATAAAAACCTCACAGAACTAAAGTGAGACCACAAGAAAAACCATCACCTGGCCCACAGTCAGTACCCAAGAACATCGGGCAGAATCAACGAGTACAAACACATATATGTGATAGGCATGTGTGCATGTGTGTATAGTCGGTGGAAAAAGCAATTCTAAACCCAAATGTACAAGATGATCTTATCCTTATAAATATAATGCATAGAAAAATGGCCAGTGATGCCTTATAAAGTTGAAGATGCTCATACCTGGATCCCCAAACCATACCTTTCCATATATATCCTAGAAAAAAATTCTCCGGCATGTTCATATGCAGACATATATTGCAATGTTTATAATAGAAGAAAATTAGAAGCAATCTAACAGCCTGCCAGCAGGCGATAATTAAAGGTACTGTGTTATATTCACAGACCAGATTATTTAGTTAAAAGAATGAACAAGATCTATATCTGTCCACTGGATAGATGTTGAAAACATAATATATGGAGGGAGAAAAGTACAACAATATGATATGTCCAACGTGATACAACTTATATACAATAGAGCATAGGTACCAATACCATCTGTTGGGTCTTGATACATTTTGTGTAATAAAAACATAAACAGGTGGAAGAGAAGGGTACACATGCCACCCTTGGAGCATGAGTGCTCTGAGGAGGGAGGAACAAGGAAACATTTCAACAGCATCTGTATGGTTTTCTTTCTTATTCATATAGATCCGAGCAAATGTGGCAAAACTGTCAATATTTCTTAAATCTGGGTGGTGGGGCTGCCTAGAGGTTGTTAAAATACTCTCAATACATTTCTGTGTGTTTACAGTGTTTCTCTCTGACAAACTGTCTAGAAGATTCCATAACAAGGTAGTAACAGCAATTATCCTGGAAGGTAGCATTACTGGTAAGATTTTTTCTGTTTTTCTGTATTTTCTAAATTCTGTAACAGTTGTACTTTATATAATGGTAGTGATGAAAATAAAAATGACAGTTTTTTAAACGAGAACATACATGAAAAACATTGTAAATTGCTGGAATCACCTCAGCGCCCCCTGCCAATGATTCTCATGTGCTTCCACGAGTTTTTAAGTTTTAAATTCTTTAATCTCCTTCACAATGCTCAGAGGAAGGTATTTTCATTATTCCCACTTTGCAGATGGGGAAATATAGGACCCGAGAGGGAAAGGAACTTTCCAGAACAGTAGGGCAAGCAGGGATTTGAACCCAGATAGAGGGCTTCCTGGGGCCCCTTAATTACCACCTGAGGAACACCTTGGGGCCCTTAGTAAAGCTCAACAAATCCTAGTTCGCGTTATTATTATTAATGGACGTCTCTGTTGCTCACCTCACCTCCATCGACATTTCCGGGGCCGTGCCCATGGCCAGGCTCGCTCTGGGCTAGGCCACGGGAAGGTGGAGGCGGGGGAGCCCCAGGCCTGCCTTCAGCCCAGCGTCCACCCAGGTGCCAAGGGCTGACCTGAATCCCGTCTCTCTGTGCTAGGTGCAGAGAGAAGCATGAACAGTGGGCCTGAGGAAGCCGGAGGCGGGAGCGTCCAGGAAGTTACCCCAGGGGAGGTGACCTTGGGGCCCGGCCTTGACAGTCAGGAGCATTTCCCCGGGGCGGGGGGAGGGGGGGGCCGCAGGTCCCCGTTTACGCAGGACTTCCTCTGTGCAGAGTTCTTCATATTCATACACATTGTCGTACAGAACACTCATCACAACCCTGTGAGGAGATGCTGAGATGAAACCCGTTTTACTGACAGAGAGGCTCAGAGAAATTAGGTTACCAGCCTAAGGGCACAGAGCTTGGAGCTGACAGAGCCCGAATTCAAATCCAAGTTTGCTCTTCAGACTCACTCTTTCCACCGGATTAGGCGGCTGCACGAGTGAGAGGAAGCAGAAGGGCATTCTGGGTGGGGGGCACGGCGTGAGCAAAGGCCTGGAGGCAGAACAGGACCCGATGTGTTAAGCTAGAGACCTAAATATGTGAAATTCAAGAATAAAATCCCCCAGTGTGTGGCCCTCTGTGCAAAGGGCAGGGCTGGGTTTCTGGGTTTCAGAGGAGGCCGAAACTCTGCTGGGCTGCGCAGGATTTTCCGGGGGGCCTGTCCCCACCCACCGGCTCTTGGGAGGGACTCTGGTTCAAGTCTCCAAGAGCTGCTGGAGCAGCAGTTTCTGGGTGAATGAAGCCTGAGTGTGGGCAAGGGATGAAATTCCCCCTGACCCCTGGGGGCGATGCTGACACCTTTCTGAGGTGGCCTAAAGCCCCCTTCTGAGAAGGGCCCCCTTGATGTCAGGCATCCAGAAGCCGTTGGAAGTCATCACATACCTCTTAGGAAGGTAACACAGCCCTTCCCCCTTCCCAAGCAGGTGAAGCTTCAGGCTGGGATGAGAACATCTCCTGGGGGCAGCGGGGACAGCCCTGACGCACCCAGGCACATCCCTGTGCCCATCGGCTCCACGATCTGAGGGTCCCCTCTCCACCCACCACCCACCTCATCCATTTAAACAAATCCAGGCCCCAGTCCAGGTTCAAAGGGGAATCTGGGAAGGCACTGGGGATGCTCAGCCTGACTCTCCATGGCCACCTGGTGTCACTAACAGCTGGAGGTTGGCAGTGGCCCATGGCCACATGGCCAACTGGACAAACTGGACCCATGGGTTCAAGTTCAGGAAATAAATTTGGGTCCCCTTGAAAAGAAGTGGCATCTGAATGCCTATGCTCTGCCCTGCTTTATACACACAGCACGCATTCTCTTACTGATCTCCCGCAGTGCCCAGGAAGTCTCAGTTTTCCAGATGAGAAAACTGAGGCTCAGAGGGAGGAGATGACTTGCCCAAAGTCACAGTGACTTAGAGGCGGAGCCAGAATAGGATTTCGGGTGACTTCAGCTTTCTCTAAGTGCAAGCCCACATTCTTAGCCATCAGGCCTTATGGTTGCCCCATATGCTCCAGCATAGGCCACATCTAGGGTGCTTCTGAGGTGGCTCAAAGTCCTCTTATGTTCCTGCTCATCTTGACCCTTAGTCAAGGTGGTGTCATTCATTCATTCCTCACTCTCAGCCGGGCCCCACACCCTAGTGTAGGATGCAGATGTGATTATGATCAGGTGTAAGTGCTAACCCTGGGGTCAGAACAAAGCACCCTGAGGAATAGAGGTGGGAAGGAATAACCGACTCCAAAGAGCAAGGGACAATTGGGACGGGTTTTAGAGGATGAGTAGGAGTTCTCTGGGATGAGAAAGTGATGGAGAGACGATAGCCCAGCCTTCGCCAAACAACCCGGGAGACCTAACTTGCACCTTCTCAGGAGGTGAGTGGGCTGGGAGGACAGATCATGCAGGGCAGTGACCTACCACTCTCTGTACATCCCCTTTCTCCCTGCCAGGGGCTGGCATCACAGAGCTTCCCCAGCCTTCTTTGCAAAGATGCTTCAGCTCTGACTTAACGCTGGGAAGACATTGGTGCTTTTTCAGCCCCTGAACCCCCAGGATGGCTAAGATCTCTGGCCAGTGCCTCTCCCCACGGTGCCAAGTCTTTAGGCCTTCAAACTGGGGCTGAGTGTTTGGTCAATGTCATAGGATGATGGGCCCTTGAGAAGTTCTGCAGAGGTCTGAGGGGGTCATTCCAGGCTCTGGAAACCAGTACCCACTGCTCTGGGATGAGAGTATGGCTCAACCAACTGACCTTGCACCTGCTCACTCCTAGCCCCATCCCACCCTCTCAATCCACTTGTCAGGCTGGTGACTTTGTTTCTAAACTCCAGAGTCCTGGGGAGCAGAGAAGCCAAGAAGCCACCTCCCTAGGGCTGGGGACAGCACGGCACAGCTGGAAGCCTGTGGGCTGTGACATCAGATTGATGTGGGTTCGAATCTCATCTCTTCCTCTTAGTGCCAGGATCTGGATTTCTTAACCTCTCTGAGCCTCTGTGACTTTGTCCACAGAAACGGTGATGTTAATACCCACCTCTTGGGGATCTTGGGAGATTGCAAAGGAAAATGAGCACCACAGGACCTGCCTCTCAATAGTCATTCTGGCAACACCCTTGCACAATTCCTTACTGTGGTTCTGAAGCCCCAGATACCCCCAAACTGAAAGTGTTTTCAAACTTGGTTGGTGGCAAGACCTGAACTGATATGAGGCTGTTCACGGTCTTTGTTTATTCCATGTGGTATCAAAAAATCATATGTTTTGCTGCAGAAATGTTCAAGACTTTGATTCCAGGGGCTGACCAGGCCCCTGCTGAGACATTACACAATACACAATATATGCGCCAAGTCACCTGTCTAAAATCCGACCATTCCAGTTTCTGAATTACACCCAGCCCCACAGACTCCAGAAAGAGATTAAGGGCCTGAAATGGTTTTCTGTATTTGCCATGAAGAAGTAGGTATGTGGGCCAGTTCTCAAAATTTGAGGCCAGAAACACTGCCTTTCATCTTCCTCTCTCCTCACCGTCCCTAATGGAAACCCTCCTCAGAAAAGAATCTCTTCTAGAAATCAAAAAGGAAAAGACAAGCGGTAGAATTATGGACGAAAGGCCAGAACAGGCCCCTCGCAGAGCAGGAAACACACGGGACCCATAACGTATGAAAAGCATCCAGCCTCACAGTGATTAGAGAAAAGCAAAGAAAGGCCACAGGGAGATACTGTTCTACCCCCACTACGTTGCCGACAATCAAGAAGTGCGGGAATGCTGAGTGTTGGTGCCAATGGGGATCGACAGGGGCTCTGAGCATTGCTGGGGGGAACGAAGTTGACCCAAAAAGTTTAGAAAATATTTCCAGAGTCATGACCCAGAAATTCCACTCCTGAATCACGCACACGCACACACACACACATTGGTGTGGGTTGAACTGTGTGCCACCAAAAACGATATGCTGGACTCCTAGCCTCCCACTGTCTCAGAATGTGACCTGATTTGGAGAGAGGGTCTTTACAGAGGTAGTTGGGTTAAAAGGAAGTCATTAGAGTGGGCCCTGATCCAATAGGACTGGTGTCCTCGTAAAAAGGGGCAATTTGGACGCAAACATGTGCACACAGGAGAAAGCGGTGTTAACAGGAAGGCAGAGATGGGGAGGATGTTTCTACCAGCCAAGGAACACCAAAGATTGCCAGCAAACCCCCAGAAGGGAGAGAGGCACGGAACAAATGCTTCCTCACAGCCCTCAGAAGGAACCAACTCCACTGACAGCTTGATGTAGAACTTCGCCTCCAGAACTGTGAGATGATAAATTTCTGTTGAGCGTGCAACCGTTTGTGGTACTTTGCTATGGCAGCCGGAGGAAAGGAAGTCACACTCATATTTGCAACAAAGGGTGCCTCCAGGAGGCAAGAGCTGGGGTGAGCCCACGGGAGCTTCTAGAGAATTCTGGGAGGGAGGAAGGGAACCCGCAAGATGGTGGATACGCGCTTCCTTCACGTCCAGATTGCCAGAGTCTAACTTCGTGGGACCGAGTTTTGAGGCTGTGTTGACGTGACTAGAACAAAGACAGCACCCCCACCAGATGCAGGGGACTAAAAATTATCTAGAAGGGTCTTCATGGAGGGCTTTAGAGTCCATCTAGAGGGTAGAATTGAGGAGCTGACAATTGGGTCCTACTCATTTCCCCTCAGAGAGGTTCGAGAACTTGCCCAAGATTGCACAGGAAGTGCTGGAGCCTGGAAGCGAACGCTGATCCCTCGGACCCCCAAGTCCACGTTCTCCCAGCTGCCCTGACAAATATTCACCAAAACCAACACAATGCCCGGCCACACACCCACCTTCGTGCCAATGAGACTAGACCCCCGTGGTACCCCAGAGACGCACAAACTCCCTCCTTCAAGAATGAAAGGCCGTGTTGTGTGAGGGTGCCGGGCGAGATGGCTTTTAATGTGGTCGTTCTAACGTTTTTACGATAAGGATGACTAATGTTTACATCGTGTCTGAATTTTCAGCTGGAATCGGGTGGGAGGAACAAAGAGAGATGGTAGAATTGAGACCGGCCACGACTATGACCTTGGGTAAGCCCCTGCCCCTTTTTAGGGTCTCAGTTTCTCCATGGTAAAGGGGGTGGGTTGGGCCAGTTGGGGTCTGACCGCCAGAGAGGAAGGGGGGGCCTCCGTTGCCTCTGACTGCCTCTGCTTGTAGGATGCTGGCTAGACAATGCCTCCCTCCCTCACGGCACAGCCCCCCACTGGGCCCACTGCCCCCCCAACTCATCCTCCCACCAGTTAACACACTGTTTCCCAAACCTGACAATTTAAGATTCCAGATTAGACAGCATTGAATCACTCGGGAAGCAAATCAGTCCTTTTCCAATTCTCCCGTCCTTGGGATTCCAAGTCTCATTGTGGCCTTGCTCAGCCTTGAACACCTAGCACTTTTTATCCAGGGGAGAACTGACTCCAGCTTGGGTGGCTGGCTGGTTAGCGACACCTCTGTCCTCAGCGTCCTATTCGTTTACATGGATATGTGCTATTTATTGAAGTAACATTGGTTTGAGATATACAATAGTGATAGAAGATTTCTAGGTTAAAATAAACTTATTTAGGTTTAAATCTGGAGTTGATGGCAAAAAATATTTGTTAAAAAGTCATATGTGCATAAAGGGCAAATCAGATCACATCCTTTTATACTTAAAACTCTCCGATGATTTCTCATTTCCCTTGGGTTAATTCCAAGCCCTTATGTGATCTGTGTTTCCTGACAACTGCCAACCTCTCCAGCTCCAGCTCCTCCACATTCCCCCTCTCTCGGTAATCTCCTCCAGCAGGTCAACCACATTCCTGCCTCAGGGCCTTTGCACCTGCTGTTCCCTGGCCTGGAATGTTCTTTTCCCTGATCTCAGCATTCCCAGATCATCTTGGCATTTAGATCTCGGCTCAGATGCTCTCAGAGGCCCTGCCTGGGTCCCCATCCTGGTCACTCTGGGTCTTCTTTGCTTTATTGCCCTCGTTGCACATATTCCTTTCTGATATTTTAAAAATGTACTTACTCATTTGTCTATTTTCCCCATGAGAATCTAAACTCTTTGAAATCTGGGGCTTGGTCTCATATCCTCAGTGGCTGAAAACAGTGCCCAACATGCAGGAGGAGCTCAACAGATGAACGGCAAGAACTGTCACGGCAGAGGGAAAACGGGCCCTGCAGCAGAGAGGAGCTGAACCAAGCTCCAACATCTGAGACGAAGCAAGATGGCGGCCCTCAGAGGCTCAGCCCGAGGGAGCTCCCGCCTCGGCCTCATCAGCCCCAGCATTCCAGGCACTGAGCCAACTGGCTCTCACCCACTGAGCCGGCAGAGAAAGCCAAGTCAGCAAGCACAGGCGTAGGAGGAACGATGGAGTTCTAACATCCTCATTAGAGCCGGTCAATATAACTGATTGAGTCCAGAATCAGCAATAATGTTACAACTAGTGGGTAAAGCTTCAAAGGGGACCAAAATATTTACAAATTCTCAAAGAATCTCCCCCGAGATAAATATTGATTCAAAAGAGAAAGAGTGACTTTACCCCGCAAAAATCACCTTAGCCGAGCAATCAAGGTTAGACCACCAGTAATGGGGAGGCTGACCCCACCGGCCTTTTGTTTCTCAAAGATTGGCACCTGAGCTAACATCTGTTGCCAATCTTCTTTTTTTGTCTTCTTCTCCCCAAAGCCCCCCAGGACATAGTTGTACGTCCTTCTAGTTCCTCTATGTGGGACGCCACTCCAGCATGTCCTGAGAAGCGGTGCCACGTACACGCCCAGGATCCGAACTGGAGACACCCTGGACCGCCGAAGCGGAGCGTGGGAACTTAACCACTCGACTACAGGGCACTCGACCACGGGGCCAGCCCCTAAGTGGAATTTTCTTTTGCCTTAAAGGACGTTATTGAAACTGGCAAAATCAGGAAAAGGCCTGTAGATTACCTAATGGTATTGTGTCGGTGTTAATTACCTGATTTTGATAAGCCTACTGTGGTTCTGTAAGAGAATGACCTTCGTTGTTTTGAAAAAGACACAATGAAGTATTTAGAGGAAAGAGACATTATGTCTACAACCCACTTGCAAACAATTCAGGAAAAAAGTAATAGAAAAACAGAGAAAATGATACAGCAATTGGGGTAACCTGTTAGCATTGGGGAAGCTGAGTGAGGAGCATATGGGACTTGCAACTTCTCAGTAAGTCTGAAATGATGTTGAAATAAAATGTTGAAAAAAGAAAAAAAGCAGAGAAAAGGAAGGCAGCAGCTGAGGACCCGGGAGCTGCAGAGACGGTGCAGGCAGCGTGGCTGCTGGAAGCCAGCTCCTTCTCTCACTAAGCTGACATTTCAGAGACCAATCAGGGTCACCTGTGGTCACCTCAGGTCACATCAGACCACAGTCCTCCGCTGCCATCTCCCCATTGCTGCGGGGAGCTGAGGACACACCTGGCTTGCACAGGGGCCCCTCCACGCCCTTTTGGGTCGTGCAAAAAGACACCCCGGGCACAGTCTGCAGATGCGGCTTCTCACCCCTCTTTGTGACCTTGGGCATCCCCCTCCCCACTCTGCACCTCAGTTTCTTCCTCTGAAAAGTAGGAGCAGATGACCAGCAGCTCTCTGCGGTTTCTTCCAGTATTTATCAGATAAATACTGTCATGATATTTTTAGAATCTTCTCTGGGGAGTGCAACACATTTCTCCAAGGAGCTTAATTCATTTGGCCAGTGTGTCTAGTTTAGTTTAGCCACAGGAAGGAGAGAAAACAAGTCTTACAGAGCAGAGTGGTGCCTGGACCTCCTCCCCATCCAAGGAATGCCCCCCCCCCCACCTCTGTCCCTGGCCAAGCTCAGTTTCCAGGTACCGTTCCCAGAACAGGAACATCTCAGCAAAAGAGTATACTGAAGCGTAGATAAAATCCTCCGCCCAAACTGCATTCAGAAAGAGGCAGCTGGTGGGGGTGAGTTGGACCAGGAGATGACTCTGGTCTCAGTTTTGCCAGCAACTGGCTGCTCGGCTCAAGCTCTCTGAGCATCAGTTTGCCCTTCTGTAAAATGGACAGAGCCATGCCTGGCTCTCTGCGGGGCTGTGAGGACACAGGGACTTCACCTCTTCCTCCTCCCGGGCTCAGGGCTCAGTAGGTGACTTCCAAGTTGGGAGCAGAGTGCTCAGATGGGATCCCCAAGACACCTTGAGAAGCGCCCAGCTCTGAGGCTCCTCCTGTCTCACACAGCCTGTGTCCCCACACTGCCCTGGTCCCCGGCCCCATGCACAGACTCCATTGGCATCTGCTGGCATTGCCCAAAGAGCCCAGCCTGGCTCAAGGTCATGGAGGAGGGGTGGGGGGTGGCATGGGAATTCATAGGTTGGACCTTCTACCCTGCCCTGCCAGTGCACAGTGGAGACCCAGGGGCACCCTCCTCGCAGGGCAAAGCAAAGAGATCAATTTCCCAAGATGGGGCTTCAGTCCAGCATCTCCGAAGGGCACCACAGCTTCCTCTTCAGCCCATCAGCCCTGCCTCCCTGCCCAGGATGGCCTCCCGGAGGCTCTCTCAGCTGCCATTTTGAGGCTGAAGGCAGTCGGGCCACAGGAGTCCACAAAATGGCGGGCGGAAACCTAGGTTTCTTTTCTTCTCCCTCTGCTGTCCCCGTGAGCTCCTGCCCCGGCCCCAAACCCAGCAGTAGTTGTGGCCAAGGAGCTGTTTAGCACCCTAAGAAGGCCTGTATCTCCCCGAGTACTTCACAGACAACATCTCATGGCGCCTCATCCCAACCCTGGGCTCTGGAGGTTACCATTGACCCTGCTTTATGGCTGGGGAAACTGAGGCTCCGAGTGCATGCTTGGGCAGAAAGTGGCTTCCGACCCCGGAGCACCTTTGAGATTTTTTCCCCCAGGTTCCACGACAGCCCTGCTGATGATGGGCGAGGTGAAAAGTTCCCAGAGAATGGGGAGACCTTTCCTGCAGAAATCTTGAGGTGGGTGGGGTCCCCACTCTGCCCATTTTCAATGGATTTGGACTCCTAAGACCAAAGTAGAGCTCTATGAGCTGTGTGTCTATTAGCTGGTCAATCTAGGAAAAGTCACTTTGCCTCTCCGAGCCTCAGTGGCTCAATCAGGAAAATGGGGGTCATAATTTGCACTTCATAGGGCTGCGATGAGGAAAAGGCAGGTTCATGAGTTCACGTGGTGCTGCCCGGGAGGCCATTCTCCTTGTGATTGCCCAGCTAACATTTGTAAATGACGTTTTGTGTGCACACCTTCTTCAGGCCAGTCGCTGTGCTTGGCATTTTCCTATAAGCTCCTCGAATCCTCCTGATGCCACAGTCTGGATGAGTCAGGAAAAGAAAACAGCCTGGACCTACCTCAGCTCCTTTGGGAATTGTGGCCCCACCCACCCAACATGCCCTGGGTGGGCGGGCGTGGAATGGCTGGTCAGCACTTCCCGGCAGCCAGCCCCTCTGGGGCTTGCACCTTGCCTGTCTCATCTCCAGACTTCTGCTCAGATGGGTCCTTTTGCCTGAAATGCCTTTTTTTTCCCTTTGCTTTTTATTTGGAAATTATAGACGACGAGAAATTGCAAAAATAGCACAGGGAAGTCCCGTGCACCCAGCTTCCCCTGATGGTGACTTCTTATGTAACCAGAGTAAATGACCAAAACCGGGAAGTTGATATGGGCACATCACCAGTAGACTATCTTCCCAGTTTTGCATACACTCATTTTTTTTTTTAAATGTCTTGGTGCCTAGGACGTTTCTGCTGTCCTTCTCTGTAGGCAAAGCCTCTCGTCCTCCACGTCCAGCCCCTCTGAGACAGCGACGCCCCCTCTTCAAGAAACTCAAGCTCACTCTCCTTTGACTCCCAGCTCCAGAGGGAGTGCAGCCCAGGGATGGGGAATATGGGTTTTGGAGACCTACACATACGGATTCAAACTCAGCATCGGCCACCAGCCTCGGACAAAATACAGAGCTTCAGTTGCCCCACCTGTAAAATGGGGTCAATTGCCCTAATGTCGGAGTGGGACAGGATGAGCATAGCTGATGCTCGGCAAATGGCGAGTCCCCTGCGATGGATGGTGGCTGTGGTTGTCATCAGATTGCATCTGTTGTCACGCCCATCCCAGGCTGACTCGTAGGGTTTCACCACCTTCTTCACCTTTATGTCTCATATCTCTGTGCACGGGGCCTGGCATACAGCAGGTGCTGAATAAATGTGACTAGATGGAGCCCCCTGCCAGGCCAGCTTTCCCGTGGCTCATGGGGCCTCTTTAACTGCACCCTCGTTGACTCCTAGCCTGGGTGGGCAGGGTAAGTGCAGGGCCAACCCCATGAAGACTGGGCCACATTGAATGCCCTCTGTCTCTGAGAAGTCTCCCAGCGGCCCCAGGACCCAGAGGCCCCTCAGAGCCGTCCCTGGAGGCGGTGGTGAGGCTGCAAGCCCAGAGGGTGTAACATCTGGAGATGCCCCATGTGTGAATGGAGCCCCGAGGGCAGCCAGCCAGGAGACGAGCCAGGCCACTTTTTTTCTGGTAGAAAGAGCACTGAGCTGCCAGTCAGGAGACCTAAGCTCAAAGCTTGGCACTAACTAGCCGCACACTTTGACAGGTCTCTCAGCCTTGCTAACCCTGGGTTTTCTCATCTATACAATGGGGTCATCATGTGGGTAAACGAGCTCATTGTGCAAACAGCCATATGTTAACCACGAAATCCTGTATTCACACAGACGAGATCTTTGTCCTCGCTGTGCAACATTTATAAGCTAACATTTTGAGCGCTGCTATGTTCGGGCATTTTCAGATGCGTTGTCTAATTAATTTCCAGAACTTGGTGAGCTGGGTGTTTTTATCTCTAGCATGCAGGCACAGAGAAGCTAAGAAACAAGCCCTGGGTCACACAGAGCCGGGATTGGAACCCAAGTCCGCCTGACGCCAGGGTCCATGATTCCACACAGCAGGACACAAGCTGGGTTACCATGCTGTGTGCATCCTAGGGCTATTTTCTAACAGCTGGCTCTCGGCTCCTCCCAGCCAGCTGTCCCACGCCACAACCAGTCAAGTCTCGAGGAACATACCGAGATGACAAAGCCTGGCTCTTTAGTGTTCAATTCGCCCATTTTTCCCGTGAAGAAATGACGGCCAGAGAAAGGAAAGACGCTGCCCAAGATCACCCAGCAAGCTAGAGCCAGAGCGAGTCCTGAAAATCCTTCCCCACCTCGCCTCTCCTCGGGGTTCCTTCTCCTGCCCGCAATGCAGGGGCTCCGTTCCCACAGCTGAAGCGGGGGACATGAGTTTGGGCACCATCCCCGACTTGAAGGCTCAGGAAAATCCAGGGGCTGCTCAGGGGGCCTGGGGATAGCCTGATACACAGCCCTCAGGTCCAGGTCGTCCCCACAGAAGGGGAGCAGGTGGCTTCCCCAAGCTGTGTCCCGTAAGGAGGGCAGACTGTCCACCCCATTGTCCTCCCTCTGGATCAGTGTTTCCAGAGTGTGGAGCACACACCCAAAGGTTCGAGAAACCACTCAGGTGGTCACTGACATGGCACCAAATTACACGACAAAAATTGTGCCACTCCACTCCCCTTTCAGGCTCCTGGATTACTTGGAGGAGGAATCTCCCAGGGGGCTGGTCCTCACGCACCTACAACCCTCCCGTCTGGGCACAGAGGAAGCAGCAAGCATCGGGCTAGAATGGAATGATATTGTTTTCTTTCCATTAGGTTTATTTTCACCATTATTATCATTACGGTGATTTATAATGGTTTCCCTTTAAGGGAGCAATATAAAGTCTTTTCTAAAAATAATGTATTTACACTTTAAAAAATCAATTAAGAGGGGCCGGCCCGGTGGCGCAGAGGTTAAGTGCACACGTTCCGCTTCGGCAACCTGGGGTTCACAGGTTCGGATCCCGGGTGCGGACATGGCACTGCTTGGCAAGCCATGCTGTGGTAGGCATCCCACGTATAAAGTAGAGGAAGATGGGCACGGATGTTAGCTCAGGGCTAATCTTCCTCAAAAAAAAAAAAAAGCTAGAAAGAGGATGCGGTCAGTTGTCAGGTAGATGGCAGCTTTAGCAAACACTGGGAAGGGACAGGAATGAGGGATGCTGGGAAGTTCAACTCTGGGTAACTCGCTTTGCCCCGACCTGGCTGGGGGGGACTGGGGGGTGGACAGGTGCTGAGGGTGGGATGGAGGGTCTGGGGAACCCTGGGCCTTGGGAAACAGACCGCGGTCTGCTCAGCACAGGGCTGAGCACCAGGCGTGGGAGTTAGTTGGTGGTTTCACGGCTGTGGTCCAGGCGGGGTTGGGGTGGGAGGGGTCTTTTCCTCCAAGCCCGTGTCCCAAAGTCTCAGCTGGAGCCACCTGCACATTCCTCCTTGTCTCAAGGAGAAGGCTGATTCTTCAGCCTCAGAATCTGACGGCTAGGGGCCCAATTTAATTCCTGAGCTTTCCTATAAGAAAATGAAGCTAGAGCGAAGCCGGCCTTGATAAGCGCAGGCGAATGAGAGAGGCCGTGGGCATCGTTTCTCACTCCTTCTAGATCCCTCTGTAATCATCTATGTGAATGACAGTCCCAGCGCCCTAGGAGCTGCTTTGTCCCACATGACCACTATGGTGACAGCCATGATAAATGTCCCCTCCAGTCACTGCCCTGTGACCAGGGAGCTAGATTAAGCCAAGAGAAAAATGCAGATGCCTGTCGTATATTACTTATACATCTTATGAGATATAGTCTTGCCAGGCAAGAAGAATGTGAAAAAAAAAGAAAAAAGAGGAAGGGCCAGCCCCGTGGCCATGTGGTTAAGTTCTCACGCTCCACTTAGACGGCCCAGGGTTTCACTGGTTCGGATCCTGGGGGCGGACATGGCACCTCTCATCAGGCCATGCTGAGGCGGCGTCCCACACAGCACAACCAGAGGCACTCACAACTAGAATATACAACTAAGTACTGGGGGTCCTTTGGGGAAAAGAAGAAGGAAAAAAAAGAAGATTGGCAACAGATGTTAGCTCAGGTGCCAATCTAAAAAGAAAAGGAAGAAGAGGAATAGAGTAGTAAACGCGTTTGTTTGATTTAATCTAATCAAGTGGGGAAGCCCCCTGGGTTGGGAGGAGACAGAGGATTATGTTTGCATGACTCGGACCCAGAGGCCGTGGGTCGAGGGACCAGCCCCATCAGAGGCCATGGGCGACCAAAGAGGGCCCTGCATGTGGTCAGCAGCACAACAAAACCATATCTTATATTTTGGCAAAAGAAAAAACAGGCAGACCTCATCTCAGTCCACAGAGATGGAAATCCAACCCGCTCTGGATAACCCAAGTTACTCGCAATGGTACAATTCTTTTCTCCTTGGTACGTGGCTTGTAAGCCCAGGAAGATTAGAATTTAAAAAATAAGAGATGATGAAATAAACAAAAACCCATAGTATTTGTACATTTGCGTTAAGATGGGTCAAGTTCTGTGTCAGTTTATAAAGTTCTGTATTTGTGAGGTTTAAGAACACTTGACCCCTAGAGTTTCTCGTGTTTGTGAGTGAGTAATTGACCTTAGCTGAAATTTTAAGTTGAAAATTTAAGAGAATTTGACAATGTCTTTAAACATTAGTAGACTATTTATGAGAACTTAATGTTCTCTTTGTTTACAACTTAGGTTTTTAGATCTGTAAGCCTTCTTTGAAATCCTTGGGAAGGCTTTGTTTCTTAGAGGTATTTGAAGCATTTATAAGAAAATCAAATTTATTAAGTTTCTAAATGCAGTGAAGAATTCTAAGGCAGGGTGATCCAAATGTAATGCAAGCTACATATGTCATTTTAAATTTTCTAGTAGCCATATTTTTAAAAAGTCAAAAGGAATAGGTAAACTTAATTGTAATAATACAATTTATTTAACCCAACTTATCCCAAATATTATCCTTTGACATGTAATTCACATAAAAGTTATTAACGAGATATTTTAAATTCTTTTTTTGAACGCATCTTCAAGATCTGCTGTGTATTTTACCTTTTTTTTTTTTTTTAAAGATTTTATTTTTTTCCTTTTTCTCCCCAAAGCCCCCCAGTACATAGTTGTGTATTTTTCGGTGTGGGTTCTTCTAGTTGTGGCATGTGGGACGCTGCCTCAGCGTGGTCTGATGAGCAGTGCCATGTCCGCGCCCAGGACTCGAACCAACGAAACACTGGGCCGCCTGCAGCGGAGCGCGCGAACTTAACCACTCGGCCACAGGGCCAGCCCCTGTGTATTTTACCTTTCCAACACATCTCAATTTGGACTACCACATTTCTGACACACATTCTAGTAGCTCCTGTGTTGGACGTCAAAGTTCGAAGGGAATTTAATTAACATTTGTAAGTGGTATTTATCATTTAAGGAACTCCCTCCGTTCAACCTGATTCGTTGAAATATTAATCAAAGACCCCTTGAGAGTCATTGTAAAAAATTCCTTGACTTATAAAGAAAATGAGGTGTGTATATTGAACTTACGAGTTAAGAAAAAGATTTTTTAAATTTGTTAATTTAGGAAACTTTTTTTTTTAAGTAACCACAAATAGCTTTATCAGTGCACAGCTGCAGCCCTTAGGACCTTGCCGACCACAGTCCAGATGGAGTTAGAGCCAGCAACCTCGGCGCTGCCCTGGCGGGAAAGGCCTGGTTCTTGGTTACTGCATCGCAGGCAGCCTTTCAGATCAGACAGAGCCCTCGGGGTGGTCTGCCCAAAGCGCCCCGTTCCTCGGACAAGACAACGGACGTCCAGAGCGGGCGAGGAGCGCATGGTGGATTCAAGGTCAGCTCGGACGATGCTCCCGTCTCCCGACCCCAGCCCAGCCTCCCCAGTCAAGGGCTTCTAGTTCCTTCTTTCTGCTTCTTCATCCCCATCAGACAACCAAGGCACAGAACTGCAGAGGAGGTGGACAAACTGGTCGTGGACTCAGACGTCCAGGGAGCACCAGCAGAGAACTGGAAAGCATAGGTCCCTAAGCTTCAGTCTTTGCCCTGGTCCTTCAGTAACACAAACCAAGCCCTGACCAGAGGCCAGCTCAGAGCCCGGGCCAGCAAAGCAGCTGTGTGAGGCCCAGGATGGAAGCCTAGAGCTGGGATGGACAGGGGAGCAGGAGAGGGGAGGCCTGCCCAGCACGGAAGAGCCATGGCCGGGTCTACTGGGCCCAGGAAGGCCCGACTCCACCCGCCTGTGGTCCCGGGGCACCGCCTGGTCACCCCAGCAGGCTTCACACGCAGCCCTCGGCGTGGAGGCCCTGGAGCTTCCTCCTGGCCTCATTCTCCCCGCTCCCTTGTTTCCCCCCCTTGTTTTCCTTTCTTTCCTTTTCTTTTTCTCCTTGGAGGCCCTCATCTCCTTTCCCCATCCTGTTCTGCCCAATGCACCGATTTGGCCCAGGAGAACCCCGCAAACAGATCTGGGTCCCTCTTGCCCTCTCAGGGGGAGCGCCCTGCTGGGGTTTGGGCCGCTGGACCACGGCGGCGAGAAAGAGAGCCGCTCAGGCAGGCCCGGAACAGCCTGGCCCCGTGAGAGGCTGGCTCTGCCTCCACGCCCTTGGCTCCTGGGGGACTTTGGCTCATATTTCTTTCTGCCTGGAACACCCTTCCTGCCAGGCCATATTTCTCAGCGGTCGGACACACACCACCAGGGACCCTCAGGAGGGGTTAAGGAAGCAACATTCACTGCCATTAAATCGCATAGCGAGGAGACATTCTCTGCTCAAAGTGTTTTCAGTCAAGAAGAAAATAACAATGGGGAGCCGGCAGGTCTTTATCACCCCCCTCAGCATCCCGTCCTTGGGAGGGCAGGCCGGGGCTCCCACTCATGGGGCCCTTCCATCCTTTTCCCCTTTTGCTGGCACGTACTAAACACTGGTTTTCACCACTATTTCTTTTCAAGCCTGCGTCTACCTGTTATTTATGGCACAGGATGTCAGTTTTCCATTTGCAAGAGTGACATAAAGTTTCCTTTCAAACTAAACCTGTATTAAGAACAAGTGAGTCAACCAAATATAAATGCAGTTTTGAAAACACGGAGTAGCTAACCGTGCTGGGAGTGGAGTGGGGCGGGGGGGGTGTCAGGGCGCGACGTGAGAACTGAAGTGCAGGGACCCGGGCTCCAGGGCCCTGTCCCTCCACCTTCCTGAGCTCTGTCCAGGCCCTGGGTTCTCCTACCTCCCTTTGGGCACCATCCAAGGTCAGTTCCCCAGCCCCTGGGCTGGCTGAGCGTCGGCTCTAGCCCCGAGGGCACCCAGCATCCAGATTAGCCTCTGGCTTCATTCCTGCCCAGAGGCCATGGAAGCAGCTCACCAGAAGCCCTGGAAGGGGCAGGAGGACAGGCAGCCTGCCATGCCAGGGGCTGGCCAGCAGAGCTTTCAGCCCCAGACTGAATTCTGAACCTAGGCAGGTGGCGAGGCCTTGTGGAGAACAGAGGGTGGCGGCAATGGGGACAGGGAGAGAAAGAACCTGTCTCTGACCATCTGTCCGTCTCAGCTCAGGCGCAGAAGCTGGCTGAGCTCCAGGTGCTCCTGGAAGAGCCAGAGAGGCAAAGCTGACCCACACGGGGCCGGAGGCACGCGCATCCCTGCTCCGGAGCTAACTGGCTCTCCCTGCACCAGGGTGAGGTCGGAAGGCTCAGAGCACATGCCTCTAGATCCAGGCAGCAAGAAGAGGCGCCCCAGTATAGCTCCCCAATGCTCCCAGTCCTCCTAGCTGGCTCAGATGCCCCTCCTGATGGGGCCTTCCGGGGTCTCCTTCACACCAAACTGAAAGCATTTGGCATCTCCACTGCCAGGTGGACCCAGACTCCCCTGGCCAAGAATTCTGTTTTCAGACCAGCCCCTCCATCCCCCAAATGTGAGGGCCCAACCGCGGCAGAATCTCTTGCATCTCTGGGTGCCCCCCCACCTCCAGCTCCTGCCAGCTTAGACCCTGCCCTCAGCAGGGGCCAACAGCATCTGATGAGCGCAACCCAGTGTCCAGAACTTCTGGCCACCTGATGTCCCAGCCCAGGTCACAAGGGTGCCCTGGCACCCAGGGGGGCTCAGGATGGGGGACAGGTGGCCCTCAAGAGTCTTCCTGTTCATTTGTGCCCTAAACTACTTCAACGGGTTTTTCCCGACCCACCAGTGACCAGCTGTCCTCACTCCCCTTGGCTTCCAGAGTTCTGTTTCAGGTCCAAGCCTGGCAAGCCCAGAACCTCAGCTTTGGGGTTGAAAATACAATCACCCATGGTCCTAATTCTCTGGAAGGTGAGCCATTCCTTCCTGAGAGTTGGCAAGAAATGGGGATGCAGGAGTTCCTGAGCCCATGGGTGGGAGACATCACCATCCTCAGAGCCTGGAAGCCCGTTAGTAAGACACCACGCATCCTGCCCACACCATCTCACCCTCGGGGGTCCTCCTGGCACTGTCCAGGCAGGGCCCCAGCCCCCGAAGATGGTTCCTGTACCCTCCCTGAAACCCAATGGCTGTTGGCACAGCTGGCACCTGCCTGGTACCCGAGTACAGTCTTGGCTAAAAGGCTTCAGAAAGGTGAGCGAGAGAAAAGAACCAGACAGGGGCCCAAGAGAGCACGACCCAGGTCCTCCAGCAGCAGCACAAGAAGCAGGATAAGGGGTTACCTGAGAGGGTTGGCATCAGCCATCCAGCGATCACGAGGAAGAACCACATGTCTGGAGCCATCTCAGACTGCTATGCGTGCCTGCCGGCAGGAAGCAACATCCTAAGGCCAGGAGGTGGGCACGGCCGCAGAGTGCCCCCCGCGCCCGCTCTGCTCTTTGCTGCTCCTGTTTGTATCTTTCCCTCCGCTGCTCTCTCTTGCACGCATGCGACCAACCCCAGCCTGCGAGTGTCTCTCACGCCTCTGTGCTCGACTTGTGGTTTTGGTCTCCAGGAAGTCAGGTTGGTATTATGGGGGCTGCTGGGGAGATCCAAGCTGCCTCTGCCACAAGCCCCCCAGGCCTGGCTTAACCCCAAGGGTCACGGAGCAAGACACACGCGTACACACTCAAGGGTCTCCTAAGAAAAAGGAAAGCGGAAGGGACACATCTCGTTTCTAGATACCTGGCACAAAGTACATACTCAATTAATACATGTTTGCCGAGTGAATGAGTGACCCACGGTCTGTCCTGCTCCGTGGAATCCTGGGATTAACTCCCAAGGTCTACCTGGTCCTTGGGTGCAATGATGGGTGGGAAGAAGGAGGGCACGGTCGTCTACTTTTGAGAGGGAAGAGCCTTGGGCAGGGCCTGAGTGATGGTTTGTCCCTCACCTCCTTCTACAGGCTGGAGCCGTCCCCTGAGGTGGCACGGGAGGGTCCAGAGCCCTCCACCTCTGGGTCCCAGGCTGGGTCTAGACGGATGAGCAGCCCTGCAGCAGATGCTGATGGCAGGAGGCCTGGACCAGAAAGAGCAGCAGGAGCGAGGGGAAGAGGCAGGAAGCCCGGGGCTTCTCGGGAGATGCTGAGTTGTCCAGCTGGACTGCAGAGGACACTGTGGGAAGGAGGCAGGGACCAAGTGTGTTTCATTGACCAAAGGACTCCCTGCAGGGCCTCCAGTCGATGCTGAACAAATGTTGTTGACTGAACGAAGGAATAGTTCATTTAATGTGGTTGTGTAAGCAAAACCCTTGAAGAAATTGAGTCCAGAGGAGACTGGTTCCGTCCTGGTCCTTCCCCATATGACCCCATCTCAGATTCCCCTGCCCTGGCCTGACACTTCCTTCATCCCACTTGTCTTCATTTCCCCACCTGGGGAATGGGGAGGATGCCTCCGCTGGGTCCCAGTCCCAAGCGGGTATTTGATGTCGTAGGTTTGGGAGCCACAGGGAGCCAGGCCTCTCCCACCGTGAAACCCGCCCAGCCCTAAGGGGTGGATGGGGCTCTGGCACCAGCTGAGGCTGCCCTCTTGTGGAAGGTCGCCGGTAGCACAGGTGGCGCACGGGTACCTCCAGCTCCCACATTCAGTTCCATTCAAATGACACTTAAGAGACTTCGGTAGGGGGAATTCTGGAATGGGCTCAGTGGAAGGCGAGGAGAGGAAGCCACATTCCTTTCCTCAAGGAGCGTGTAGTCACAAACACAGGAACCAAGCCACAGGCCAGGGTAAGATGAACTCGGTGAGAGGTCTCCTGCAGATGAGCGGTGTCCTAAGGGACACATGTCTGAACGGGCCAGGAAGGATGGCTAGACTTCTGTTTCTGGCCATATGGCAGATGGTATATGCTGAAAGTTCCCTTAAAACAGAATAGCAAAAAAAAACGTCTGGATAAAAATATTCTAAGACATCCTAGAGCCAGCCTTGATGGCCCAGCGGTTAAAGTTTAGCACGCTCCACTTCAGCGGCTCAGGTTCAGTTCCCCAGTGTGGAACCACATCACTCATCTGTCAGTAGCCATGCTGTGGCAGCAGCTCACATAGAAGAACTAGAAGGACTTAAAACTATACACAACCATGTATTGGGGCTTTGGGAGGGAGCACAAAGGAGGAAGATTGGCAACAGATGTTAGCAAAGGGTGAATCTTCCCCTGCAAAAAAAAAAAAAAAAAATCTTTAGAAATGCATGGCTGGGGTGGCAAGAAACTAAGGATAATTATCAGCGGCCAAAATGACAAGAAAGGCAAATCCAAAAAGAGAATTGAGACCAGAAACAGAGGTTTCCCTGAGGTACCTGCCAACCCCAGGTGGTCAAGGACTTCAGTTTAAGGGGGCGCTGACAAAACCTAAAGCCAGAGCAAAGTGAAAAAAAATCAGAAATCGCCCACCTAAAGCAAAAGAATGAAAAACAACCCCCACAACATATGAACAAGCAGAGGAAAACCTCTCAAAGGGAGGGGACCCAGAACTTGCTGGACTCAGCATTGACTCAGAGTGGAAGACAAAGGAAAGTCAATCCTGAATGCTCCGAACCACAAATCAGCCCAGAAATGGCTCTGCAGGTGGAATTCACAGTAGCTGCGTAGCAAAAATGACAAACACAAAAACGACAGGAGAATTTAAAGAAAAATAGATAGGAATGCCCTAGGCACTCAGCAGAGACGAATGCAAAAGTCCTCTCTGGGGTATCTCGCCATAAACTCAGGCCTTAAAGAATTCCCATAGAAAAAGTTGCCAGGAACGTGAGCTCCCATGCCAAAAAAAAAAAAAAAAAGAAAAATCATGAAACATAGGACACAATTTATTAGTCAGGATTCTCCAGAGAAATCGAGTTAATAGGAAGTATATAAGAGATTTATGATAAGGAATTGGCTCACATCATTTTGGAGGCTAAGAAGTCCCAAGATGTCAGTGAGCAAGCTACAGACTCAGGAGAGCTGGGGTGTAGTTCCGGTCTAAGTCCGAAGGCCTGAGACCCAGGAGAGCCACTGGTCTAAGTTCTAGTTCGAGTCCAAGACCAAAGACAGGAGAAGAGCAGTGTCCCAGCTCGAAGACGGGCAGAGAGAGACAGTTGTCTCTTGCTCAGCCTTTTATTCCATTGAGGCCTTCAGTGGATTGGACGAGGCCCCCCTCCCCCACTGGGGAACATAATCTGCTTTACAGATTCAAATGCTAATCTTATCTAGAAACATCCACACAGAAGTACCCAGAATAACATTTCACCAAATATCTGGGCACCCTACGACCCAGTCAAGTTGACACATACCATTCACCATCACAACAAAGCACTTTAAGGAACAATTGCACAGAGCAGTACCCAGGAGACTCACACCCTGAAAAACTAGATATTGGCAGCCAGCTGGGTGGCATAGTGGTTAAGTTCACGTGCTCCGCTTTCGTGGCCTGAGGTTCACGGTTTGGATCCCAGGCACGGACCTACACACCACTCGTCAAGCCATGCTGTGGCAGCATCCCACACAGCACAACCAGAAGGACCCACAACTAGAATATACAACTATGTACTGGGGGCTTTGGGGAGAAGAAGAAAAAGAAGGAGAAGAAGAAGAAGAAGAAAAAAGATTGGCAACAGATGTTAGCTCAGGGCCAGTGAAAAAAGAACGAAAGACAGAACCAGAAAACAATAACAAATGAATAGGTAAAGAGTAATCAGAGTCAGAGAGGTCTATTATTTGTTAGGAGCACAAAATATTGACGAACTCTCAGCTTTGTTAAATTAAATGTGCATGTTAAACTAGCAGAGCGATGCAATGGAATGAGGGGGAAACTCGCTATAAAGCTAAGAAAGGAAAGGAAAGGAAGGGAAATACGAGAGGCAGGACAAACTGAAGGATGGGTAGGTTCCAGCAGGAAGGGTGCTCCTGGCAGAGGGCACAGGGTGAGTAGAGGCAGGAGAGCACAGTGGGAGCATCCCTGGGCATTGGTGTGATATACCGCAAACAGCCCACGTTTCATGGACAAGAAGCTCTGAACAGGAAGCTGGAAGACATACCCAGCTGGGCGCCCAAATCAATAAGCTCATCTTTATTTATAACTCTTGGAGCCAGGCCCTTTTGAACTCAATTTGCAAAGACCCCTAGTGCTTCCCCATCCTGTGGAGAGCCCGGGCATTTGTCATGCAGACTGTCTCTCTCTCCTGCCCTTGGCCCAGCCACGTGGCGTAAGCAACATTATCGATTCTCTGACAGGAAGGAGGGGAGGGCCTCGCACTGCATCCCCCTGCCGTGTGGCATAGGGGAAATTTTAGTGCTGACTGAGGCTTAGTGAGCGCTCCCTATGGTGCCAAACACTTTACGTGGGGTTTCTCCCCGCTCAGTTATCACAACAACCCAACTAAATAGGTACCATTCTTAACACAGGCGTGCAGACAAGGAAAGCGAAGTTAGAGAGGGCGTTTGCTCGAGACCCACAGCTAAGAAGCAGTGATGCTAGGCTCTGAATGCAGGCCTGTCTGGTCCAAGACCTGAGCTCTTAACCACGGGCAAATCAGCCTTTTAGGGCGGAGAGGTGAATATGCGGAAGCATAAAGGTTTTGGGTGAAACACAGCACTTCTGCCAGGAAAGGCTCTGGCTCTATGGGACTCTAAATTTTGGACCAGCCCTGCCCCCAGCCCAAGTCAAGCCCACTCCTCAGTCTGCTTGAAACTCCTTAGTCCTGACCACAATCCCCAAACCAGCCACAGCCAACCCTCGTCTTTCCCGAGGTCCAGAGTTTTCGAACACAGTCTAAATATTCAGCATGAAATATACATACCCTAGCTCTAATCACTTAGTCACTCACTGAACACAACATCACATGTTCTGGGCGCTGGGGGCACAGCACAGGACAAAGACAGACAAATCTGCCTGTTCTAACAGAGCTCACGTTTTAGTGGGAGAGTCACATAAGAAAGAATAGACGTGATAAAGAAGTAAATTACATGGAGAAAAGAAACAAAGCTGAGTAAGGGGGATCAAGAGAGCCAGGAAGGTGCTACAGTTTTAAATAGGGTGGTATCGCAGCCTGCCCACTCTTCCCAAATAGAGCCCCGTTTGCAGATGTTATTCAGGTATGTTGTCCCAGAGAAGAGAGAGAGGAAAATAGAGAAAGAAGGAGAGTCAGTAAAGGATGCATCTTGGAGTCGGCCACACTGTGTGCGACTAGCGCTCCATCTCAGACTTATGAAGTTCTCAGAACTGTCCACCCCGTGGATAGCCTGCATTCCTGCCACCCATTGCACCAGCACTGGGGGGGCCAAAGGCGAGAAGCCAGCTAACACCCACAGGAAACCACATCCTTCCACTTGACTGTTGCAGGCCTCCCTGCGGTCGACCTTCTCCGATGGGCACCAATACAAGACAGAAAGAGCTGCCTGCTTTCTGCCCACTCCCACAGACGCATCTACAGCCTCTAATATCCTTGTCTCTGATTTCCCAGTCTTGCTCCTTCTGGGCTTCTGCCCAGGAGTCCATGGGTACCCATATCTCCAGCCACTTTTCCTTCCATGTGCAGTGGACGCCTAAATGTCCTCTCCCATCCCCGTACCCTGGGAGGTTTCCCTTCACTCTTATCCTTTAGGGCCACCTCTGAGTGAGGCTGTAATGCAGCTTCTGTCCATTTCTAGTTAGTAACAACCTATTATGCTGTCCCATTGGTGAACCAGGCCTGAGGGTTTCCTCCTTCAACAAGGGCAGCCCCCTTGAGGCCAGAGGTATGAGTTAAAAGAGAAGCAGGGATGCAGCGGAGCTGGGGAGCATCTGTTCATGCAACTTACTGGCACCTTCTGGGCCCGTTTGGGCCTGAAGCTGTTGTACAATGAATCGCTGCTGCCCTCTGTGTAGATCTTACAACGTGGCATGTACGGTAACACCCAGCTTATGACAGGCTCTCAGGTCACCTAGCCATTGGTGACCTCAGGCACAAGTCTCTATCAAGGCCCAGGAGCATCCCAGGAGACGATTTTCTTTTTTCTTTCTCTCTCTTTTTTTTTTTTTTTGAGGAAGATTAGCCCTCAGCTAACATCTGCTGCCAATCCTCCTCTTTTTGCTGAGGAAGACTGGCCCTGAGCTAACATCTGTGCCCATCTTCCTCTCCTTTATACGTGGGACGCCTACCACAGCATGACTTTTGCCAAGTGGTGCCATGTCCGCATCCGGGATCCGAACCAGCGAACCACGGGCCACCGAGAAGTGGAATGTGCAAACTTAATCGCTGCCCATGGGGCGGGCCCCCAGGAGACGATTTTCAAATGACAAGTGGTTCCCTGTTGCAAGAGTCATGGCTCTGCTCCAGGACCCTAGAAGTTTATGCTGCAAATTCTCCCCCATGAGAGCCTCCTGCAGACCACACACAGCATCCTTATCCACCTTGGTACCTCCGGCAGGATTCGACTGCATGGGTCTTATGGCTAGGGCGGCACAGCTGCGTGCACCACTGCCTGGACCTGCTACAGAGTCTTCTCTTGCTCTGGGCCCCGCTCAGAACTGGCAGCCCCCGAAGTCACACGATCAGTGGGTCGGAACAGAATTCCCAAGGATGGTATATGCTCCGAAGAGGCCCCACACACACTGTGACCTGTTCTTGGTGGTAAGGGATGCAAATTGCAAAGGCTCACTCTTTCCCCTGGATGCAGTGTCCCAGCATGCCCCAGGCCTTTGGGTCCCCGAAATTATCCCCCAGATGGCAGCCACCTAAATCTTAGTGGGGTTTGTCTCCTGCCTTTTAGCACACAGTGGGCAGCAACTCTCAGCCGTTTTGGTCTCAAGACTCCTGCATATTCTTAAAGATTATCAAGGACCCAAAGAACTTTTGTTCACGTGGGTTCTATCTATCGATGCTTATCATATTAGAAACTAAACTGAGAAATTTAAAATATTTATTTAATTCATTTAAAGATACCACAACGAAGCTTGACAAGTGATAGTTTCTAAGGGTTAGTTACCATATGGGATCTGAAATCGTCAGTGAACTCTAATACACTGTTAAGTTAAAATTCATTGGTCTATCTTGGACTTTGAATAGATCTCTTATCTGTGCATCATTTTATAACAACATGTATCAGCCATTCTGGAACATTCTTGTTCATGGAGTTATGCTGATCTTGCAAATATTGACATATTTCATTACACAATATCAAAAAGTGACATTCATTCATATCCTCTCTGATCTTCAGAAAACTTTAAGTAATGGGAAGCTGTCAAGATCACGGCGGCAGACACGAGCTTTCTAAAGTTCAAATTTTCACTTAAAAGCTTCAGTTTCATCATTGGCAGCAAATACTGTTAGTTGTTTTCTTTGAAGCGAAGGGCTCACGTCGTTCATTTTCAAAAACTGTCTGCCAAAACCTCAAGTCTGGATAACCACAGTTTCAAGTAAAGATGGTGTTCCATGAAAAAAAGAACACAACACAGCTAGTTCAGCTGGCAAATCAAACAATAGCCAGATGTCCTGCCCGGAGGCAAGCCGTGCTGCGGTATTCAGCAGACGTGCTCTGTGCATACTTCTCATTTTGTCACATAGAATATTAAAAAGACACGTATGCAAGGACTATGATTTAATAATATTAATAATTTTAACTCTTTCATTGAGGACACACTTCAGTGAAACCAGCAATTTTTTTTCGTATTTTTACTGTGAGTGCATGGGGGTGAAGAATTCAATGGCGAACTATGGAAAACAGTTTGGAGAGTTCTTAAAAAACGAAAAATAGAAATACCACATGATCCAGCTATTCCACTTCCAGGTATTTATGGAAAGAACGTGAAAACACTAGTTCAAAAAGATAGATGCACCCGCACGTTCACTGCGGCATTATTCACAATAGCCAAGATTTGGAAGGAACCCAAGTGCCTATCAATAGATGAATGGATAGAGAAGATATGGTCTATAAGTACAATGGAATACTACTCGGCCATGAAAAAGATGAAATCATCTCATTTGTGACAACGTGGACGGACCTTGAGGGTATTAGGCTAAGCAAAACAAGTCAGACAGAGAAAGACAAACACCATATGATTCTGTTCATATGTGGAAGATAAATACATAGATAAGGAGAACAGATTGGTGGCTACCAGAGGGGAAAGCGGTTGGAGGAGGTTAAAAGGGGTCAAAGGGCACATGTGTATGGTGATGGATGGAAACTAGACTTTTGGTGGTGAACACAATGCAGTCTGTAAAGGAACTGAAATATAACAATGTACACCTGAAATTTACTTAATGTTATAAACCACTGTGACTTCAATACAATTAAAATTAAAAAAGAATTCGACGGCTACTAATACAATTTAATGCCCCTGTTTTCATCCGTACTAGGGCACTAGCTGTTCTATCCATCATTGCTTGTGAACCAGGTAAATTATGTCAGTAAAAGGGCAAAGTATGTCTTAATATCATTATGAAAATAGTTTTGACCTCATAGGTCTCTGGAAGGGTCGTGGGGACCCTTTCTGATCGGCCTGGAGTCAACAAGAGTGATACTCCCGATACCAACTTTGAGCTTTGTGTAATAATTGAAGGCTCAGAACCACATTAGAGGAACTCTGGAAAATCAGGAAAAGAAAAACATCACTCTAATCTCATCACCTTGACAAACACTGTTCTGTTGTGGCCTCAGGTGGCCCCAAACAATGTTGACTCACTCTAAATTTACCATTAATGAAAATCCCCCAGGCTTATTTTGTCCTGCTACTGCTAAGCCACGTCATCCTGGTCCTTTCCAGTTGAGTCTGAGGGCCCCAAGAAGAAGGTCTGACCTTCAGATCTGTCTGTTTTATCCATATAGGGCTGCCCTGTGGACATCTTCTGGCGTCTGGAGTACATTGGCCAAAGTTTTTATGAACCTATCCAGCTATGTGTAATCTGCGAATGGGGTCACTCTCAGCCATGTCAATGGTTTGCTTCGTAAATTCTCCTATGGGAATCTGAATCTTGGATCATAATATTCAATAGTGAAACCACACCCAGTGACGATGTAACTCTTCTGTATTAGTTTCCTGTGGCTCCTGTAACAAATTACCACAAATTTGGTGACTTAGACAACAGAAATTTATTCTCTCACAGTTCCAGAGGCCAGAAGTCTGACACCAAGGTGTCGGCAAGGCCACACTCCCTCCAGAGGCTCCAGGCAAGGATCTGTCCCTTGCTTCTTCCACCTTCTTGTGGTGACAGGAGTTCCTCAGCATTCCGTGGCGTGGGACCGCATCACTCCGATCTTTGCTTCTGTCTTCACGGTGCTTCTCTTCTATGTGGGTCTGTCTGATCTCCCTCTGCCTTTCTCTCTCTTTTTTTTCTCATTGACCACCTTCACCCATTTCTCCCACCTCTGGCAACCACCAATTTGTTCTCTGTTTCTATGACTTCAGTATTTTTAGATCCACGTATAAGTGAAATCATGTAGTATTTGTCTTTCTCTCTCTAACTTATTTCACTTTGCGTAATACCCTCACGGTCCATCCATGTTGTCACAAATGGCAGGATTTCCATCTTTTTATGGCTGAATAATACTCCACGGTGTGTGTATGTGTATACATATGTGTGTGTGTATATCTATATATCTATATCTATATGCCACATTTTCCTTATTTATTCATCCATCAATGGACACATAGGTTGTTTCCATGTCTCGGTTATTATAAATAGTGTGGCAATGAACATGGGGGTACAGATATCTCTTCAACAGCGTGGTTTTATTTCCTTCAAATAAATATCCAGAAGTGGATCTGTTGGGTCACGTGGTAATTTTTTGAGGACCCTCCATCCTGTTTTCCACAGTGGCTGCACCAATTTACAGCCCATCGACAGTGTGCTGGGGTCCCCTTTCTCTACCTCCTCACGAGCACTTGCCTTCCTCTATTAAGGACACTTGTGATGGCATTTAGGGCCCACCAGGATAACCCAGCATAAGTGCCTCCTCTCACGACCCTTAAGTTAACCACGTCTTTTGCCGTATCAGATAATATTCATAGGTTCCAGGGATGAGGAAGTGGCTGTATCTTTTGGGGGGTTGCCATTCAGCCCACTACACCCCTTACAACAGACGTTTATTTATAGCAACAGTTCTCAACTAGGGGTGATCTTGTCCCCGGGGGACATTCGGTAATGGCTGGAGACATTTTGGTAGTCACACCTGAGGGGGAGGGGTGCAGCTAGTCTCTTGTTGATGGAGGCCAGAGATTCTGCTAAATACCCCATAATGCACAGGACGGCCCCCCACAACAAAGAACTTCCGGTTCAAAGTGTCAGTAGTGTCAAGGTTGAGAAACCCAGATTTATAATAAATTATTATTATCTTGTACCCTACCTAAAAGCCTCCACTGTCACCTCCATCTCTTTATCCATCTTTATTTTTCATTATAGCCTTTGTTACATGTGACATTAAAAACATCTTCTTCTCGTCTATTTTACTCTCTTCTCTTCTGCTCATTTGTTTATCATCTGTCTCCTCCACCCACTAGGCTGTCAGCTCAGTGAGGGGACATTTGTGTCCATCTGTCCACTGTTGCATCCTCAGCACCTAGCACAGTGCCCAGCACATAGTAAGCAACCTCTAAACCTATTTAATTTATTTATCAGTTAATTAAAGTGCAGACTTTTCTTGAGCTCTTATTACATGCCAGCCACAGTGCCGGGTTTTCTCATTTTGATACTCAGCAAAAAACCTGTAAAGTGAATATTATTATTCTCCATTTTTCAGTCAAAGAAACTGAAGAGGTTCAATAACTTGCCGAAGATCGCACAGCTCTTAAGAGGTCATGACAGGGCCTTTTCTCAGATGTCGAACCCCAGAGTTTACTCCCTTGGAGAGGCTGTGCCTCCTACGTGCCAGGCCCTGGAACACAGAGATGAAGAAGACACAAGCCCTGTCCTCAGAAAGTCTCTAGTCTAGGGGCCAGCCCAATGGCACAGCAGTTAAGTTTGCACATTCCGCTTCAGCAGCCCAGGGTTCGCTGATTCACACCCCGGGTGTGGACCTATGCACCGCTTGGCACGCCATGCTGTGGCAGGCGTCCCACATATAAAGTAGTGGAAGATGGATACAGATGTTAGCTCAAGGCCAGTCTTCCTCAGCAAAAAAGAGGAGGATTGGCAGCAGATGTTAGCCCAGGGCTAATCTTCCTCAAAAAAAAAAAAAAAAAAAAGCCTCTACTCCAATGGAATAAACAGGCAAGGAAGCAGGCAGTCATGACATGAGTCACTGCAGGGGGCTCTGAGAGCTAACCCAACCTTGGGAAATCAGGGGAGACTTCCTGGAAGAGGTGACATCTTGGTCAAGTCCTCAGGGGCCAGGATTTATTAGCCATGCAAGGTTCCAGGCTGGGGGAGCACAGTGTGCCAAGTCCCAGATGAGAGACAGGACTGGAAGCTGATTAGCTGAGTGGCCACATGTGGGCAGGGGGTACCGAGAGGGCACTGCAAGCAATGAAGGTCAGGAGTTGGAAGGGGAGGGGCTAACCCTGGAGGGCCCTCAAAGTCGGACTAAGGGATCTGGACAAGTGGGGAGCCCTTGAAGTGCTGAATATGAACTGAATGGTGCTACTGCAATGGTCCAAGCAGGGAAGGAGGGTTGCCGGAATAAGGCAAGCACCATGGGATAGGAGAGACAGGGGTGGACCCAAGAGAGCTGCCAAGCAAAATCAATGGGACTTGGGAGCAAGATCCTTGGGGACATCTGAAAGAGAAGGCAGGCATGCCAAGCCAATCAGTTTTCTAAAAGGTTAGTGAGAATGGACATTTAATAAAAAGAATAATAGGTAATAACTATCGTTGGTGACATGTTGCCGCCCCACCCAAACCCCAACTTGTGGTCATTCTCACTCATGGGGGCTGAGTGGACAGGGAAGACAATGTGAGGATGCATTCTCTACTGCCTTCTGCCCCTGCGGGCCACGGCCTTCCACACACCAGTCCACAATCCACACCGCACCTTCAGCCGTGGCCCTCAGAATGTCCTGCTCATTCATTCTGGCCTGACGGGCGTGGAAAAGCGTCTGCTCTGTTCCACTCCTTTAAAGGCACCTGCTCTCCTGGTGGTCATGGGAGTGGAATAAGGCAGCAGTTCTCAACCTTATCTTGCTGATCGATGGCATTCGTGTGCTTCTTGCCACCTCATGGAGCATGGGAGTCTGGCATGGACATTTCAGCTGCAGGTTGCATGCCATTCCTGCTACGCACCAGCACACGCTGGGATTGGCCACCCCTGTGGACGGACGCCTGCACAGCACTCCAGGAATTGCCCAGCGCTGTCACTGTCCTTCTGTTGCTCTGTCCCTCCTCACTCCAAGGCTATTATGCTTTCCTCCAGGTGGCCTGATTTTTTGGCTTCCGTCCATCCTTAAGCCCAGGATCCCCTACAGGTACAGGAAGTCAGTTGGCCAGGTATCAGAGAAACCCAAATTGTCCTGCACGTGTGTGGCAGGCCTTGGGTAGGCCTGGGAGACGGGCTTGGCCCCACTGCGTGGGCCACATCCTGGCCATCCTTCAGAGTTGCAGGGCGGCTGTGCACAGAGGATGCTTACAGTGACTATGGGACCTGTGGGCGATGGAGCCGGACGGATCTGGGGTGACTAAGAAACCGTACGCACCTGGAAGCTAGAAGTCAGATCTAGGTGTCGCTGCTTCCTTTTTTCAGCCACAAAAAGTAATCATGCTGGGTTTTAACGGGTGGGGCTGGGGGCCTAAGAGGCTCAGTAAGCCCCACTTTGGAACTTCCCACTGCCTGGCCTGGCAGAGGGCTGTCAGGAGCGTCTGGGAGAAGTCACTTCCGCCAAACATCCCCAGCCGGATCCCTCTCCCGTGCAGCCTTTTCGTTTCGCACACTCACCTGTAGCTGCTGCTCAGGGTGTGGATGAAAAGGCTCATCTCACCAGCCTCTAACCGAGGCACGCCCGGGGCCACGCAGCGCCTTACCGCACTAAACGGAGCAGCTGCCGCTTGTCCCTTGTGAACACGCTGGCCCAGAGTGGCCAGACCCTCCCCAATTTCAAGAGCAGCCAGAAATCTGGGAACATTTCATGGGAACATTTCTGACTTTTTAAGGAGACAACTAAATTTAGACAATTTTTTAAATTAAAAAACAATGACAAAAGCAAGAACAAAAATATCGCACCATGTGGACAAACGCTCTTGGGGCCAAACCACATATGCCTGTGGGTTGTGGTCAGAGGTCTCCAGCCCTGGTCTCTTCAGCCCTAAACTTCAACTCTCCAGCCCCGTTACGCTGGTAATTCAATGTTTAACTCGTGCCTGGGTGACAGTCACATCTATCTTCACAATGCTACTTCCACCCTCTCCAAGAGGCAAATTGTCCCTACTGTCTCTCCCTCTCAGCAGGTCCCCGGGATGTTCTCCAGTCACCCCATCCTAGTTCTTGGCCCCCCTAAACCTCGGGGACAGAGACCGGACAGAAAGAACGAAACTTGGCTTCTCTTTTCTTTGATGCCTTTCTCTTCTGGTGTTTCTCTGCTGGCCACACTGTTTTGAGGGGCCCCTCCCTTCATCTGTCACCTGAAGGTCACTGGCGGCAGCTGAGCACTCTCATTTGCAAGGCTCAGCCCTCTGTGATGACATTTGTCATTTCTGCCACCCTAGTGACCTCACCAGGAGAGGACAGAGCTGAGTCTGATGTGGCGTGTGCTTGGTCACCACACCCTGTGATCCCAAGCTTCCAGGAGCAGAGGTGGAGGCAGCTTAGTGGGAGCACCTGGGAGAGACTGGGAGACCCCAGTGTCTGTCTAGCTCATCCAACGTGCTTGTCCCTGACTGCAGTGATTGATACAGAATCCGGGGCGGAGAGCTCTGTTCTCTCCATCACCCTGCACGGCGTCCGACCCCTGCATGGGCTTGTCCATCCATCATGGCTTGGCTTCCTACCCGATATAAAATTTTAACAACCCAGTTTGCAATGGGCTTTCCAGCTTTTCTTACAAATCTTGGCTTGAGACACACTTTCCATTCATTTATTCAACCAACGCTTATTGAGCACCGACCGTTTGCCAAGCACTGGGCGTTCAGTGGGAATAAAACAGTGAAAAGTCAGACAAGTCTGTTCCACAAATGGAGGCGGGACAGCTGGGCATCCACATGCAAAATAACGACTCTTAGACACAGACTAAACTCTTCACAAAAATTAACTCAAAATGGATCATAGACCTAAATGTAAAACAGAAAACTATAAAACTCCTAGAAGGTAACATAGTGGCAAACCTGGATGACCAGGGGTGTGGTGATGACTTTTAGATACAACACCAAAGACACGATCTACGAAATAAATCGTTGATAAACCGGACTGCAGTAGAATTAAAAACTTCTGCTCTGTGAAAGACCATATCAAGAGAATTAGTAGACAGGCCATACACCGGGAGAAAATATTTTCAAAAGACACATCTGATAGAGGACTGTTATCCAAAATATACAAAGAGCTCTTAAAACTCAACAATAGGAAAACAAACGACCTGATGAGAAAACGGGCCAAAGACCTTAACAGGCACATGACCAAAGGAGATATGCAGACAGCAAATAAGCATGCGAAAAGATGCTCCACGTCACATGTCATTAGGGAAACGCAAATTAAAACAAGGAGATACCGCTACATACCTATTAGAATGACCAAAATCCGAAACAATGACACCACCAAATGCCAGCGAGGGTGTGGAACAACAGGAACTCTCATTGGTTGCTGTTGGGAACACAAAATGGTACAGCCACTTTGGAAATCAGTTTGGCAGTTTATTACAAAACTAGACATTCTTGGGGTCCGCCCTGTGGCCAAGTGGTTAAGTTCACGCGCTCTGCTTCGGGGGCCCAGGGTTTTGCCGGTTCGGATCCTGGTCGCAGACATGGCACCACTCATCAGGCCATATTGAGGCAGCGTCCCACATGCCACAACTAGAGGGACCCACAACTAAAATATACAACTATGTACTGGGGGGATTTGGGGAGAAAAAGCAGAAGAAAAAAAAAAGGAAGACTGGCAATAGTTGTTAGCTCAGGTGCCAATCTTACAAAAAAAAACAAAACAAAACTAGACATACTCTTACCAATCATCTAGCAATCATGCTCCTTGGTATTTACCCAAAGGAGCTGAAAATTTGTGTCCACACAAAAACCTGTGTATCGATGTTTATAGCAGTTTTATTCATAATTGCCAAAACTTAGAAGCATCCAAGATGTTCTTCAGTAGGTGAATGGATAAATAAAGTGATCCATCCAGACAATGGAATATTATTCAGTGCTTTTAAAAAAAATGATCTAATAGGGCTGGCCCTGTGGCCAAGCGGTTGGGTTTGCATGCTCTGCTCTGGCGGACCAGGGTTTTGCCGGTTTGGATCCTGGGTGTGGACCTAGCACCGCTCATCAAGCCATGCTGAGGCAGCGTCCCACACAGCAGAACCAGAAGGACCTACAACTAGAATAGACAACTAGGTACTGGGGGGCTTTGGCGAGAAGAAGAAGAAGAAAAAAAGAAGATTGGCAACGGATGTTAGCTCAGGTGCCAATCTTTAAAAAATAAAAGAGCTATCAAGTCATGAAAAGATATGGAGGAACTTTAAATGCATATTGCTAAGTGAAAGAAGTCAGTCTGAAAAGGCAACATACTGTTTAATTCCAACCGTATGACATTCTGGAAAAGGCAAATCTCCGTACTCTCTAAGGAGACAGTAAAAAGCTCAGCGGTTGCCAGGGCTGGGATTGGGGGTGGGGAGAAGAACAGACAGAGCACAGACGGTTTTTAGGGCAGTGAAAACACTCTGTATGATACTATAGTGACGGATACACATACACGTACGTTACACATTCGTCCCAACCTATAGAACGTACCACAGCAAGAGTGAACCCTAAGGTAAGCTATGGACTTGGGGTGATTATGACGTGTCAATGCAGGTTCAGCTTTGGTAAAAAAAAATGTACCATTTTGGTGAGGGATGTGGATAACGGGGGAGGCTATGCAAGTGTGGGAGGCAGGGCGAATGTGGGAAATCTCCGTACCTTCCTCTCAATTTTGTTATAACCCTAGGACAGCTCTAAAAAGAAAGGTCTTAAACAAAGAACAAGTTAGACAAGGCCCTTGACCCAGTGGAACTTCTATTCTACTGGGGGAGACAATAAACAAATAACTAAGCTAGTATTATGTGCTCTGAAGACATTAAAAGAGGACAGCGTGACAGAGAGAGGGTGCTGAGAATCCAATAGGCATCCACTTAGGAAGGTCCGGGAAGGTCTCTGCCACGAAGAGACATTTCAGCTGAAATGTAAATTAAGAGAAGAGGCCAGCCACGCAAAGATGGGGAGGAAGAGCAGTTCTGGCAGAGGAAGCAGCAGAGACAAAGGCCCTGGGGCAGGAGGGAGCTCGGCACGTGAGGGGAACAGAAAGAAGGTTGGAGTGGCTGGACTGGAGTGGACATGGGGCCACAGTGAGGTTGGAGGAGAGCGGGAGCCAGATCTAGCTGGCCTTTTAGGTCAGGGTGAGGGCTGGCTCTTAATCCAAGTGCTCCGCAGGGCTCTGACGAGCCAAGTGCCGAGGCCTGCTTTTGATTTAGTCCAAGGTCCCTTGCAATCTCGACTCACTTGTGGGCCCTCTATGGCGCCACATGCTTCTTGAAGGTGCCCCACTTCCTTCCTCACCATAGCGTTTGCACAATCTGAAATGCATTTTGAGAGGTTCCCCTGTTACTCAGGAGCCCGAGCAGCGGTTTACCCCTCGTTCAGTTACCATGAACCAGCCAGCCCCCCCAGGTCTTTCCTCCCCTTCATTGGGCCTCAGTCTCTGCATCCGTGAAGTGGGACCAAATAATGCACATGCCTTTCCAGTCCTACCAGCCTAGCTTTGCACGGTGATTGGCAGAGGATGCAGCAAAAGTGGGATGGAGGGAGAAATGAAAGTGAAAGAGAAATTTATTCCTCCACGCTCCGGGGAAAAACAGGCGGAGATTGGGGTGGGTTAGTAGGCGGTGAAGACGGGCAGTTTTTAGAAAGCTGGGCGGGCAGGGACCCTGTGACCTAGGCTTTCATTTCTCCTAAACACCCCACAGGCATCATGTGATGCGCCGGCCACAGAAGCGGTGAAAGGGGAAGCGAGGGACGCCCGGAGTTTCTCAAGAAGCAGAGCGCTGGACCGAGGCTGAGCCGGGAGGGAGAGCCAGAGGGGACCGAGCCGGGAGGCAGGGGGGCGATCGGGGTCCGGGGAGGAGGTGGAAGAGATAGCGGGGCCGGTGGGGGCAGAGGGAGCCCTTGTGGGAAGGCCTTGTCCCCAGGTGTCACAAGGAGAAGGGACAACAGTTAAGAAAGGAGACCAACCGGGCAGCCCAACAGGAAAGGGGGGGAGGGGCAGAGACGTGGAGAGAGGAAGGGTCGGCAGTGAGGACAGAGGAAGAGTTAGGGGTGGGAGGAAGGGAGAGGAGAGAGTTGAGAATTAGGGAGGGGGAGGTAGAATCTGGTAGCAGCAGAGGGACCCGAGGGGGCGGGGTGAAAAGGACAGGGAGAGGGGAGCGGGGAGCAGAGGGGTGCAGGGGGAGCAAAAAGGGGTGAGCAAGGAGGGTGGCCAGTTTGGGGGGGAGCAGAAGAGGGGGGCCGCGGGGGAGGTGGGGGTAGAGCGGAGCAGCGGGGGCCGAGGATGCCAGCGCCGCGCGCCCCGGGGGAGCCCCGCGGGCTCGGGGAGCGCAGGCCGCTGCTGGCGCGCGGGCCGCGGGGACCCCGACGGTGGCGGCGGGCGGCGGCGGCCGCGGTGCTGCTGGTGGAGATGCTGGAGCGCGCCGCCTTCTTCGGCGTCGCCGGCAACCTCGTGCTGTATCTCAACAGCGCCAACTTCCAGTGGGGCGACGAGCAAGCATCGCGCGCCGCGCTGGTCTTCCTGGGCGCGTCCTACCTGCTGGCGCCCGTGGGCGGCTGGCTGGCCGACGTGTACCTGGGCCGCCGCCGCACCATCGTGCTCAGCCTGCTGGTCTACCTGGTGGCCTCCAGCCTGCTGCCCATCACCGCCTTCCCCGACGGCCGCCGCTCCTTCTGCGGCGAGGTCCCCGTGTCGCCACTGTCGCCAGCCTGCCCCTCACCTGGCTGCCCGCCCGCCCTGCCCAACCTCTACTGCGCGCCCACCCTCTATGTCGGGCTGCTGCTGCTCGCCCTGGCCGCCAGCTCTGTCCGGAGCAACCTCACCTCTTTTGGGGCCGACCAGGTGAGTGGTGGGAGGCCCACGAAGTGTGGAGGGAAAGCAAAGGACGTAGGGCTGAGACCCAGGAGTCAGGCGGCTCCGGCGTGACCTCCCGGCTCTTGCTCCGGTTTCCTTATTTGAAAGAAGAGAGGGAACTAACTCCAACAAGAATAACGACGGCAACAATAGTAATAACCCTAGTTGGCCAGGCCGTCATCCTATGTGCCAGCCCTACGCTAAGCACAGACAATGTTTGAACTCATTTCATCCTCTTAACTATCCAGGAGGTGGGTAGTAATATTATGTCCATTTTACAGATGAGGACACTGAGTTTTCACAATGTTAGTCAACACCTCCAAGGTCACATAGAGAGCAGATCAAGATGCGTGGCAAAGGAAGCTGGACTGGAGGCCCCACCATGGGCCCCTTCTTTATGTGTTATAGGGCTGGGGGCTACCACGGGAGAAAACCTCTTCCTACCAGCAGGGCCAGAGGTTCCGTCAGGCCCACTTGCTCAGAGCTCAGCTCTGCCACTTGTTAGCTAGGGGCGCCTGGGCAAATATCTTACCCTCTGAGCCTTTCTCTGTGTGCTCTTGGACCGAACATATAGGAGAAACTCAATAAATATTTGCTAAATGAATGAGTAAATGCCTAACAACATGGCTGTATTTGATAGCTTTACTCAGTAGGATATTAGACAATAATTTTAAATAATTTGTGATATGATTAAAACAACCACATATGGTCTTAATGAGCAAAAGCAATGCAGAACTGCCTACAGAATATGATTACAGCCGTGTGAAAGGACTAGGTGTCAACTAAAGGGGAAAACTGGAAAAAAAATTGTAACAGCAGTGTGATCAGGCCACTGGACTAATGGTACTTTTTTCCTTATTGTCTCCGTAGGTCAAAGGGTCTTTAACTACATGTATTACGATCATAAAGGGGACATCTAAAAAGAAATTTTTTAAGCTATACTTTTTTTTTTTTTGGTGAGGAAGATTGGCCCTGAGCTAACATCTGTTGCCAATCTTCCTCTTTTTTTCTCCCCAAAGTCCCAGAACATAGTTGTATGTCCTAGTTGTAAGTCATTCTAGTTCTGTGTAGGATGTCACCACAGCATGGCTTGATGAGTAGGTCCACATCCAGGATCTGAACCAGCAAACCCCAGGCCGCTGAAGCAGAGCATGCGAACTTAACCACTTGGCCATGGGGCCGGCCCCAAGGAGACATTTTTTAAAGGAATCATTACATCCAGCTGACATCCACCATCCAGCATCCAATGCAGTTTCTACTTTCCTTGCCAGGTAGTTAGTCATCCAGACTGTTTGGATTCCTTTGATGACGGGGGACTCAGTGCCCCCAGAGCAACCCTGTCCATTTCTCAGCCACTATTGACCTTCCTTCAGACCGGGAGGCCCCCACTGTCTGTCAGTAGGAATCGCTCATCTTCCTTTAGTTCTGCTCTTGCATTGACATCCCACTACGCCCCCAGGTACCCTTAACCTGTGCGCTTGACCTCATTGACCCGCAGAGGGCTTTGCCATGCAGTGCCTCCTGTCTCTTCCTCCTCCTGGTGGCAGAACTGGCCTCCCGAAGGTCCGGCCACTAGGCAGAGCCTCCAGTGGCATCGATGGTGACAGCAGCTTCCGTGCATCCTCCCTTTTACTGGACATGGACTTTGGGCAGGGCAAAGCCGGCCTGAAAGGCTGCCTTCAGGGTCTGGGCCTGACCCCGAAGACAGTTGGGAAACCCTGAAATGATTTGAGGTGGGGATGGACATCCTCAGATTTGAGTTCTTTAAAATGGCTCTGCCTACAGTGTAGAGAGTGGATGGGCGTAATAAGAGTGGGTGCACCAGAGCAGGGAGGGGGCTGCTGCAGAATTCAGGGGGGCAGTCAGACAGGGGATTTGGGGGTGGGAGGGGTTGGCACCATCTGGCAGACAGCTATACCGAGGTGCTGCGTGTTGAACACGCTTGCTGATTTCGGAAAGGGGCATCCATCATTCTCGGCAGCATCTGCTCATTGCGGGAGAACTCAGTCCTATCCTGAACGGGCTGTTTGATCTTCCCCTTAGAATTGCAATTGTCATATTCATTTACATCCAGTTAGTAAGTGGAAGTGGCCATTCATAATGGGACTTATACAGTTCTCTGCTTGAAAACTCTGCAGCAAGGATTCTCAGAGAATGGACATGGCCCTCCCTCCCAGTCGCCAAGAGGACCCCTCAGAATCTCCGAGGGAATGCAGTTTAAATGCATCTCTTGGACTGTCATTTTACATTTGGAAAAGGAACAAACTGCTTACCTTTTTGCCAAAGCAATCACAGAAACGAAAGCTTGAGAAAATCTTAGCTAAGTGGAAATATGTGTCTCTGGGCGGAAGGAGAGCAGTGGATTCTGAGATGTGGGGGGGTTATTGAAAGGGTGATGGTGTACAGAGTCATTATCTAGAGAAGTGACCTCCAATCCTCACTACTTTTTTTAAAATGCAGATGCCCGGGTCCTGCCTGAGACCTGCTGAGTCAGAATGTGGGACCAGGGTCAGGGAGAGGTGGGGCAGCCGGCACAGCTGACCCAAGCCAGCAGACCGGAAGGAGGCCTGGGGCCTGACTGTTGCACATTGATCCAAACCCTGGGTAAAGATTTTCAGCCCTTCTGCCCTTGCTGGGGGCCTGTTTTTTTTGTTTTTTTAACTAGGTCAGTACCCGCTCTTGGGGCTGAGTCTGGGACCACCTCTGCTTTCTCTGATAACGCTGAGCTTGTTTGACAGGGCATCTATCAGAGGGAGGCAAGAGGAGGAGAGAGATGGGCCACAACAGAAAACTCTATTTGCGTCTCCAAACTGCAGAGGAAATCCTCAATTAGACTTTTAACCGTTCTTTCAGTAATCTGCACACATCGTATTTAATAATGTGGAACAGACCTGAGATCTTTATTGGCTTTTTTCTGATTGTAAAGGTGGTGCACCCTATAGGTTACTCGGTCAAAGACAAAGGCAGGAATCAACTAGAAACGAACTGAGTAGCATCAGAGACATCTGTCGTGTGTACTACGTGGTGACAATAAAAAAGCAATGTGTGTCATGGGCATGAAAAAACAGCCGTGCCAAAATGTCCTGATCCTTAACAAGTGACTCCAACAGATGGGTTTATTCATTCATTCAACAAATATTTATTGAGCATCTATTTAATGATCAGAGACTAGGAATGTGCCAGAATGCCCACTCGCTGACCGAAGAAGTGTGTCTCTGGGGGAGAGGGGGTGCAGGGACAGAGAGGATGTCACGGCAGGGTGCCCCTGGACCTCCCTGGCCCTCACTTTCACCCTTGCTGGCAGGTGATGGATCTTGGCTGCCATGCCAGCCGCCGCTTCTTCAACTGGTTTTACTGGAGCATCAATGTGGGTGCTGTGCTGTCGCTGCTGGTGGTGGCCTTTATCCAACAGAACATCAGCTTCCTGCTGGGCTACAGTATCCCTGTGGGCTGCGTAGGCCTGGCTTTCTTCATCTTCCTCTTTGCCACCCCCATCTTCATCTCCAAGCCCCCCACGGGCAGCCAAGTGTCCTCTGTGCTTAAGCTTGCTCTCCAAAGCTGCTGTCCCCGGCTGTGCTGCCAGCCCTCTGCCAGGTAAGGAGGGGGCTCTGGGTGAAAGAGGCTCCCGATCTTGGAGAAGCACCGGCTTCTCCCGGGGAGGCACAGCCCAGTGTGAGGACATTCTGGTTCAGCTTTGGCTCCAGTGGCAGCCCTTTATGATGACCTGCTCTCCAGCAGGCCGGAGCTGCCCGTTGTGACTGAAGATGCAATGGAGGTCGAGGTGGTGGTGGTGGTATTTGTGATGGGCTAAGTGTAGGAAGTACGAGGATGTTAATAGTCTTGATGGTGATGGTGGTGATAAAGATGAGGATGATGGTGTTATTAGCTACGATAAAGATCAGTGCTGGTAATGACCATAACAATGGCGTCGAGGTGGTGGTTATAGAGATGATGGTACCACTGAAGGTTGTTGGGACGTAATTCTACACTACCCTAATGTTAAGCACAAGAAAGTCTAAGAAATCAGCCAAACTGGGTCCCTCTCCCATGAGCTGGCATCCGAGGGAGCAAGGTTCTGAGCCATCTTGCGTATGCACAGTGGCTTCCTTCTGCCTCTCTCCTCCCTAGTGAATTGGCTCCTTATGCTAAGCAAACCCGTCTCCAGAACTTGGAGCCAGTTACAGCTCCTGTCAGTAGGATCTAGATGGAAAAGGTACAGAACGTGCTTTCCTCCAGCCTGGTGCATTGCTGGAAGGTTTCGTTTTAACGATCCATTGCTGTCTAACGAACTACCCCAGAACTGCGTGGCTTAAGCAACCACCTTTATTGTACCTCTCACAGTTCTGTGCGTAACTGGGCTCAGCTGGGCAGCCCTGCTGCTTCTGATGTCATCAGGGGCTGTGGTGATCTGGAGGTTTAAAGAGGCTAGAACATTCAAGCTGCCTCACTTCTATGGCTGGCAGCCCATGTCGGCTGTCCATGAGGGCACCTCAGGCCCCCTTCATGTGGCTTCGCCGTGTGGCTGGAGCTTCTCACAGCAAGGTGTCTGGGTTGCTAGAGAAGGGAGCATCCCAAGCGCGAATGTTCCCAAGGGAAGGAAGGGGAAGCTGTTGGTCCTCTGAAGGCCTTTAGGAGGCTTGAAGTCCCAGAGTATCTTTTCTGCCTCATTCTGTTGGCCAGCACAGGCGCAAGGCTGGTCCACATTTCAGGGCTGGGGCGATAAACTCCTGTTGGTGGAGGAGTAGCATCACGTCCTGCGGGTGGGGAGAAGCTGACTGTGGCTGTCTTTGCAAACCACCACACTGTTTTGTCACTTTGGGAATCTCAAAGGATGAGGCAAGGCTCCAGGGCAAGAAGGGATTAGAAACCTCACAGGACAAAGGGCAAAGGGTAAAGGTCGCAGCAGTGGTAGCTCTATCCTGTTTCCTAATAGTGTTTCCTCCAGCCCTCCCTCTCCACTGCGTACCTCCTTGTCATGTGGGGAGAGGGCCATCATGTCGACATGTGGAGACAGCACAAGGGGGAATTTTGGTGTGTGAAACCTGTGACAGTCTCTCTCTCCCAGCCAGGCTTGGACTGGGGCTTTCCTGGTTTCCATGGCAAATTGATGCCAAAACATCCCCCAAGACTCTGCTTGCCACAGTCTCTGGTCTTACTTCTCCCAGGACCCAAGGGGGCCCGGCTCTAGGACGGAATGGTCCTGATCAGCCACCTTTGCTACAAAGGAGATGATAGTGATAATATTCACAGTGGCAGCGCCAGCACTGAAACAAACAATGGTGACAGCAGTGAAAACTCCCTGGAGAGGATGGCTTTAGGGACAGTGGTCACCTGACTGACAGTGAGGATGGGGAGGATGCTGGGGTTGGTGACGGTGGTGATGATGGGGAAAGGGATGCTAATGGTGGAGTGGAGATGCTAAGAGTGGAGGAGATGAGGGTGGTGATTTCGGAGATGATGGCTGTGATAACTGGGGGTCAGGGAGCAGGATTGAATTAAGGATGATGGTGGAGGTGAAAACGATGGCCGTGCTGGTGACGATGATAGCTGCCCTTTTTTCTGCTGCCCCCTGGCTCCACAGACACTCTCAAGGCACCCAGCTGCTGCCTGATGAGAGGTCCGCCCAGCCTGGCCCTTCCCCCCAAGAGGACGTGGCCAACTTCCAGGTGCTGGTGAAGATCTTGCCCGTCCTGGTGACCCTGGTGCCCTATTGGATGGTGTACTTCCAGGTAAGCACCCTGCTTGTGTGCTCTGGGGGCACTGGCTCCCCAGTGCCCTCACTGGCCTGAACTTTCACCAAAGAAGCCCAGGGTGTGCAGAAAGGGGAAAGGAGTTCGCAAAGTGCACTGCTGCTGCGGAGCCCCTGGTGTGGGGCCTGGCACAAAGCCATCCCAATAGCTAAAGTCCCTTGGGTAGAAAAGCACAAGGCCCCGTGACTTGAATAACTCACCCCATCACTCTGGGCCTCGGTTTTGTCACGTGTAAAACGAGTGGCTTAGACTAGAGGCTTCAACAGCTCTCCAGTCAGATTCTCCAGCTGGGAAGCTGAGGCCCAGAGGTGTGTTGGTTGCCCAAGGCCACACAACAAGTTAGGGGCAAGCTCAGTCGCTGAGTAGTTTACAACAGTGTTCCCCACCCCGGCTGTGCCTCAGAATCACCTGCCTGGAGAGCTTTTAAAAAAATACAGATTCTTGGGGCCAGCCCAGTGGCATGGTGGTTAAGTTCACATGCTCTGCTTCAGCAGCCCAGGGTTCACGGGTTCAGATCCTGGGTGTGGACCTACACACACACCACTCATCAAGCCATGTTGTGGTGGTGTCCCACATGCAAAGTAGAGGAAGATTGGCACAGATGTTAGCTCAGCGACAATCTTCCTCAAGCAAAAAGAGGAGGATTGGCATTAGATGTTAGCTCAGGGCCAATCTTCCTCACCAAAAAAAAAAAAAAAAAAAGATTCTGAAGTCTCACCCCACATTACTGAAAGAGAATGGCTGGGGGGAAGTCTCTGGTGTAATAAACTCAGATGATACTGATGCTCAGGCAGGTTTGAGAATTACTGCTTCCCACCATGCCCCAAGGGGAAGGTTAATGGGGCGCACGTGTGTGTGCACATGTGTGCATGTGCACGTGCACGTGTGTGGACGCATGTGGGGATGTGTGTGTCTAGGTGGGCAGCAGTCTAACCCAGCCCTTAATCCCCAGCCAACAAGGTCATTGCCCCCCACCCCCACTTCACATGAACCTTATTTCAAGCTGCAGAAGATGGGGGTCACGCAGGGCCAGCCTGAAATTGGCTTTGGCACAGAGGTAGAAGCTGTCCATGTTGGGACAGAGGCGCAGGGGGGATGTGCTTGTGTCCATGGCTGACTCTCAGTTGTACCGGTTGTCAGAATATTGACATCCCCATCTCACTTGGTAAATAGCTGAGCAACTCAGGTACCCTCCCGTGGCCAAGACTCCCCTGTGGGACTCTCCCAGGTCCCCCTCCATTATCTGGCAACTAAGGGGGTAATGCCTGGTACGGGGGGCCCTGGAGTCTGCTCCCGCTGCCGTGTCCACAGCCATCCCGGTAGCTCAGAGCGTATGCAGTTCTGGCCGTGTCCACCTGCAGCACACAGCGTGGCCTCAGTGTCAGGTGAGCGCTCCCCATGGGGACAGCCATGTCATTATCTTCCCTATGTCGACATTTATCCATGTCTACTCTGGGGCAGGCCCTGGAGACACAAACGTGAGTCAGACCAGCTGTGCCTGGGCTCTGGAATAAGGCTGCTCACACGGCTCTCAGGCCTGGGAGCCGAGTCAAGGAAATCCCCCGGCCAAGCCTGGCTCCCAGTGAGCAAGGAGGGTGGGAAGGTTGCTTTCCCCTGAGGCTGGGAGCGAGGACAGCCGCCCAGCTGCCCTGTGCTTCACTGAGGAATGCCTGCCTTGGAGCTGGCAGCCTCCTGGGGCTGGAGGTGCGGCGGCCAGCTCTGGTGCAGCCTCACCTCCCTCTCTCTTGGCAGATGCAGTCCACGTATGTCCTGCAGGGCCTTCACCTCCACATCCCGAACATTTTCCCAGACTCCCCTGCCAACAGCTCTGTGGTTCTGAGAGCCCAGGACAGCAGCTACAAGGTGAGGGTGTGTTCAGCCCCCATTGCAGGCCGTGCTGGGGGCTGCCTTTGAGAAGAGGAGGAGATGAAGTCGCATCCACAGTCCCCTGCCCCAGGGGCAGGGCATCCTCAGGGTACAGGAAAAGCACCTGGAGGGTGGGTGAATTTGTGCCACAGCCCAGACATGCTGCCACAAGACTCAACTGCTTAAAGGAATTCAGGCCCGCTGCAGCTCTGGAGGAGGCCTCACGGCCCAGTTTGCACCAGGCCCCCAGATCAGGCACACTCAGGTCCCTCCTTTGTTCCCTCCCTCTCTGAGACCCCTGGATGCCCAGATCTCTCCCTTTCACCAGGACTTTCCAAACCAGTTCCTTGGCATTTCAGAGACTCGTAAAATCAAAGATCTTCAGAGCTGGCAGATAAATGACATCTTTGCTACTATACCTCCATTCCTTGCCCATGGCAGACATCACTAATCAATCATGACGTTCTTTCATGCTGAGCCCATGAATGTTCCAGGCAGCCACTACCAATCGATAGAAGTTAGAGGAAACTATTTGCCATCCGGGATCTAAGCCTCCCCCCCAATTACACAGATGAGGAGTGTGCATTCCTGAGAGGGCAAGGGGCTGACCTGGGACCACCCGGGGACAGTGTGGAGTCCAGATCTCCTGACTCCAGCCCGGAGCTCCTTCCGCTCTGCTAACCTGCCTCTCTTGGCTCCCTCTCGGCCAGATCCCGGAAGCCTGGCTCCTCCTGGCCAATGTCATCGTGTTGCTGATCCTGGTGCCTGTGAAGGACCACCTGCTCGACCCTCTACTGCTGCGATGCAAGCTGCTTCCCTCGGCTCTGCAGCAGATGGCACTGGGGATGGTGTTCGGTTTTACCTCCGTCGTTGTGGCAGGTGTGTGGGCCTGAGTGGCGGGGCGTGTGGAGGCAGGCTGGCCTCTGTCTGGGGCTGACGGGGGGCTGGCCCCACTATAGGCTGATGCTGAAGCCGTGGGCCTGGGCCAAGTACACCCTCCACCCATGGGCGCTGGTCTTGGCTCCCCAGAAGGAGACTCTCTTCCTCAAGTCCAGCTTCCCTTCATTTTGACAGATGCGGAAACTTAGGCCAAGAGAGGAAAAAAGATTTTCCCCATGGGATGAAAGCTCCCTGAAGGCAGGAATCTTTTTCTTTTTGATTCACTGCTATGAATAATGCCCGTGGCCACTCAATAAATAGGTTGAATGAATTTTCCAAAGACACATAGCCACTTAGGAACAAATGGGGACTTTAAAAAAGAAGTATTTATTATTTATTCCCTTCCTTCTTCCATTTCAAAAGGATTGGAAGCCATTTATAGAAAAGGGCTCCGGTAAAGAAGCCTTGTGCTCTTGCACAAACCTCAGCCCTTTTTACTTAGTAACTCAGTGATCCTGAAGTCACTTAGAGTCTCTGAGCCTCATCTTTAAAACGGGGACAATAATTCATTCAGACCCAGTGCAGGGCCGGGCTCTACCCTCATGGAATGTGGTCCAGCAGGAGTGTTGTAAGGATTAAAAGAGATGAAATCTGTAAGGCGTCCAGCCCCGCAGGAGCCAGAGGAATTAAAGCTCAATAAACAGCATTGTGTTGCAAGGATGAAAACCAAACTAGATTCTTTTTCAGCTACGTGCTTTTGTCCTATTTCGCCCTCACAATAATCCTGGGATTTTTATTCCTACTTCTTGCGTAAGGGAACTAGGTCTCAGAGAGGTTAAGTGATTTGCTCAAGGTCACACAGCCAGCCAGTGGCAGGGCCAGGACTGAACCCAAGTCACCTAACACGACATCCACTAGAACACAGCTGTATTCTAGGCAGTGAAGGGGAAGGAGAGAAAATAAACTTGAAAGCCAGGTTAGAAACCTTACTGTAATCTTGATGCTGCAGTAGAGTCATGTGACATCATGGAAACCAGGCCAGCTTTGAAACCAGACACACTGCGGCTCAAATCCAACCCCAACTACTTGTCAGCTGTGTGACTCTGGGCTGGTTGCTTAACCTCAATTTATCTTTCTTCCTTTGCAAGAATGTGTATTAAATGCCTGGCACATAACAGACTCTCAATCAATATGAGTTGTTACTGTTACTGAGCACAGAACCTAGTTTTGAGCTTCCTAGCAGCCGAGGCAAAAAGGGAAGAGTTGGAACTCAAATCTTGATCACCTCCCTCTGGCCAGCCTTCTTTTCCTTACCTGCTGCCCAGTCAGTCCTTGACTACTTAGCGAATACCCACCACATGCCAAGCTCTGCCACAGGCTAAGCTGCCTAGAGTGGGCCTGGATGTAGTCTCCCTTTCTCTCCCACCAGGAGTCCTTGAGATGGAACGTTTAGAATACATCAGAAACAACCAGACAGTTTCCCAGCAGATCGGGGAGAAAATATACTACGCAGCACCGCTTTCTATCTGGTGGCAGATCCCTCAGTACCTGCTCATCGGGATCAGTGAGATTTTTGCCAGCATCCCAGGTACACTGGACCCCTCCCTTGCTCTCGCACCAGAGATGGGCTCTGCTTGGTGATGTCTACAAGTGAGGGGCGCAGCCTCCAGGGCTTGTCCTCATGGAGGCAGGCAGGGCTTTCTGAGTGGGCCTGCCTCTACCCCATGAGGATTTATCAGCATCTGGTTTGTGCCAGGCATTGAGATTGGCACTGTGGATTTGGAGGTGCGCAAGACACTCCCCGTGCCAACTTTCCACATACTCGCCCTGGTGCCAGGATCCCCACGCCCCAGTCTTTGCAGTTGCTGCTCCCTCTGCCTCAAGTCAAAAGTGAACTTGTGTTTCCCCTTCAGTTCCCAGCCTAAATGCCATCACCTCCCTGAGGTTCTCTCCAAGGTCCCTGGGCAGAGGGTGCTCTCCCTCCTGCCTTTGCTTGCCTCTGTCACAGCACACAGGTCGCTGTGTGATAATGATGCCTTCGCACATTCATAGGTTTGCCTCCCCGCTGGGCTGTGCGCCAGAGCACAGGGCTGGGGTTGCTCTTAATCAGCCGAGCTGCAGAGGCTCGCTCAGCACAGGCCCAGGGCTGGGCCGGGTGGCACTCACTCAGGTGGGCGCGAAACCGTCCCACAAACAATAAACCCAGGGGAGTGCTGTAGAAGGGGCTGCAGGGCGTCGGGAAAGCCCAAGGCGGGAGGTGGCGGGTGAGCCAGTTTGGGGAAGCAGAACTCAGGCAGTGGCAGGAAGGACCTCACAGACAGAAGGAACAGCATCAGCCAAGAGCCGAGCCTTATGTCAAGGGTCGGGGAGAAGGCCGGAGAGGCCGGGGCCTTGTGGGCTGAGCCTGGATGTCGAGGTTTCTCTTGAGGGCAACAGCCCCCTCCAAGGGGTTTTTGGCAGACAGAGGACCCCATTAGACATGCCTTAGACAGACCCATCTGGCTGAGAGGGGAGGATGACAGGAGACAGGGGACTTTAAGAGGCACTGGCAGGGGCCGGGCAGGAAATGAGCAGGCCTGAGGTTTGGCGCAGGGCAGGAGGAACCGAGAGGAGGGCAGACCGATTTCTGAGGTTGAATCAAAATGATCTGGTGATGACAATGAAAGTGGGCAGAGAGGGTGGGGGAAAGGCAGAGGGTGAAGATGGCTTGGAGGTGCTGGTACTGAAATGGGAGACGCAGGAGGAAGGGGAGGAGGGGAGACAGCAGTGTGGGAGTGTCCGGGTGGAGGAGCCCATCCGGAAGTGGATGAGCAGGGCAGAGGAGAGGTCCTTGGTGCCTGGTGTTGTCATAGCCACAGAGTGGGCAACCATCCAAAGGAAGCAGCATGGAAGCTTGGTGAGGGCAGGGTGGGGGCTGTGGCCCAGCGGGCTGGCACCTGGGCCCGTGCTCTGTTCTTCCAGCGGCCCCTTGGGCTGTCCCCTCTCTGCAGGCCTGGAGTTTGCGTACTCAGAGGCCCCGCGCTCCATGCAGGGCGCCATCATGGGCATCTTCTTCTGCCTGTCGGGGGTGGGCTCGCTGTTGGGCTCCAGCCTGGTGGCACTCCTGTCACTGCCGGGGGGCTGGCTGCACTGCCCCAAGGACTTCGGTGAGTGTGGGGGCCTCCCTGGGGGTGGGACATGGTGGGAGGGAGGCTTGGAGAGGAGGTGGCCACTGCTAAGTCCTTTGGCCCCAGGCAGAATGAAGTAGCAGGCTGGACTCCAGACAATAGGGTTCTAGCCCAAATTTGGCTAACCACCCACAGTGTAGCCTCCCCTCCTTGGGCCTCAGTTTCCTAACTGTCAAAAAGGAAGCATGGAGGGGCTGGCCCAGTGGTGTAGTGGTTAAGTTCGCACACTGCTTTGGCAGCCTGGGGTTCGTGGGTTTGGATCCCAGGCGTGGACCTATACACTGCTCATCAACCCATTCTGTAGCAGCGTCCCACGTACAAAACAGAGGAAGCCTAGCAATGGATGTTAGCTCAGGGCCAATCTTCCTCACCAAAAAAAAGAGGAGGAGGAGGAGGACCACCAAGGCTCCTTCCTGCTTCTAGAACTCTGCTATTCTGGCTGAAGGGTCGCCTTTCCCCATGGTATTTGTGTTTCAAGCCCCGGAAAGAACAGATAGCTCACAGGGAACTGTAGACACCACGGGGGACACGCAGGGCACCAGCTGCCCAAGGGCTACCTGCCCAGTGTCCAGACCCAACCCACTGCCCACCCAGCTCCAGCTGCCAGCCACAGGGGAGCCCCACCCTGACCCAAACGCCAACCACTGCTTTCCCAGGGAACATCAACAACTGCCAGATGGACCAGTACTTCTTCCTGCTGGCCGGCATTCAGGCCGCCACGGTGCTCCTGTTTGTCTGGATCGCTCATCGCTATGAGAGGGCGGCTCAGGGCTCGGCCTCCCACGGCAGTTCCAGCAGGGACAGGGGCTGAACACGCCCCCACCCCCCAACCCCTCGCCTCTCTCCCCAGGACACAGATGGCAGCAGTCCCATTTGGGGTTTCCTTCTCAGTTTATTCTGTACCCAACATTAGGATGCAATGGTTCCCATAAATAAGGGGCATAAGCCCTTCCTCTCGACCACGGTCCATGACAAGGGGCAGGGCAGAGGGGGCCTAGGTGGGAGTCCTTGCAAGGGACCAGGCAGGGGACTTGGATCAATAAGCACCAGAGGATGGGCAGGAGGCTGCCCGGGCTGGTGGCCGACTACGCCGGGCCAGGCAGGCCGGGAGGGGTCAGGAGCTGCCCCGGATCCGCTCCATGTAGCTGCGCAGCTCCTCGGGGTCCTTCAGCCCCATGTCCTCACACACCCAGCGGATGTCCTCCTCGCCCGCCACCAGGATGGACTGCACGGCAGGGGCCCCAACGGGCTCCTCGGGTGGCTGGACTGGGGGGGCTGGTGCAAACGTCACGAACTCTACACGCTTCCGCCGCCCTCCGGCTTCCTTCCGGGCCAGGGTGCTCGGGGAGCTGGTGGTGGCCCCAGCAGGTGCCTGGGTCAGGGTCAGGGCCTCCCTGCCTCCCCTACTCTCGCAGGGGCAGCTCCCATCCCCCTTGGGTGGGCCGGGGGACTGCCGGTCCAGCTGCCGGCTCAGTTCCTCCTGGTCGGTGCCCAGCCAGACCCAGTTGTGGGGCTGGGGGGAGGCAGGGTCAGTGGCACTGTCCGGAGGCTCCTTGCGCTGATAGCGCAGCACGAAGACCACACCATTGACCAGGAAGATGACGATGGCCAGGCAGAAGATGCCCAGCAAGGCGTACATGCCCAGCTCTAGGTCGGTGACCCGCTGAAGGGCGGGGACCATCTCTTCCTCTTCCTCCTCCTCCTCCTCCCTGGCCTCTGCCTCCTCCTCCCTAGCCTCCTCCTCTGCCCGCTCGAACTTGGCCCTCACACCCCCGTTGCCCCCCGCACTGCCTGCCGCCCGCCGCTCACCCCCAATGCTGGCCTCCGTAGCTGGTGAGCTGCGGGCAGGGCTGGATGGGCGGGCAGGGGCTGGGGTGGGGGCAGGGGGCACCCCTAGCCAGGCAGTGCCAGAGGCCAGGGGCACACGGTGGCGGCCCCGGCGGCAGAGCTCAGGCGGGTGCAAAGCCACATGCAGGGGCAACCCCTCAGTGCCTGCCCCACTCACCACCACCCTGAGCTGGGCGCCCCGCTCCTCGGCTGGCAGGATGGCACCAGGCTCCTCGGCCGAGACGGATAGTCCCAGGTCCCGGTGGTCGTAGAGCTCAGCGGGTGCCAGGGTGTGGTCAGAGAAGGACAGCCATAGGGAGAGGGCCACCTCCTGTGGGGCACACGGACACAGGCAGAGACACGCGAGGGCACGCACCCATGCACACACAGACCGCTCCCACAGAGACAGGCCACATGGGGGAGGAGAGACCAGAGAGAAAACAGACACAGGCAGATGGACAAAACACAGGGAGAGAGGGGACATGCGTCAATCACCTGTCTGCCCCTCAGCCCCGGGGTCTGAGTCATCGGGAGGGTCCTCAGTTAGAGCCATCTAATCAACCTCCCACTGCCACACTCAGGCCAGCCACTGCTTGGTCACCTCCAGCCGCGGAGAACTCACTACCTTACAGGACAGTCAGTCCTCATTCTGAAAACCCTAAAGTGAGGGGTCAAGGTACCTCCCATCCCCCTGTCATCAGCCCCCATCTGGAGATGTCAACCTCATCCCCCTGACCCCCAGCTGTCACCTGCTTTGGGGCAGGAAGAGCTGACTGTGCCCAGCATGTGGCTGTGACCTCCCCGGGGTGGGCAGTGCCCCGGCTCAGGGCCAGCGAGATGCCCATCACCGGCTGCACCTGCAGCTCCAGCACTGAGACCTTGTCATCCGTCACAGCCAGTGCCTGCTCCCCCAGGATGGAGTCAGACAGCGGGGACCGCACCTGAGGGTGAGAGGAAGCTGGAGGTGGGGGGGCCTTGGACACAGACAGCCTCTCCCCTGAGACCCGAGCACCCCACAAAGGGATCTGGTTTCTGCTCCCAGCATGAGCACAGGCTGCTCTCCCCCACCCTTTGCACCACAATCGTACGCCCTATACATACCTGGACCACAATCCCACACCAAGGGGACAGTCCCTTCCTCTCTCAAGACCCAACCCCAGCCTTCATACCTAAGGGGCTTCCCCCATTATGCGGTCCACCCTATTCTCCCCCAATCCTCAATCCTACGGGGCTCCTATCTCCCCAGGTACACCCTGGGCCTTTCCGACACTCTTCACATCTGCCCACGAACATTCTGGGCGCCACCTCCACCCTTGTTAGGGGGTCTGCTCACCTCGATGGAGGTGACGCCGGGCTCCCGGCCCACCAGCACGCGGCCGCCCTCCAGCGAGGCTACGCGCGGGTCCAGCACGCGGGCGTGCGGCGCCACGAGGTGGGACACGTCCAGCAGCCAGTCGGGGCCGAGCAGGTGGGTGAGGCGGCGGCCCCCGTCCAGCGGGCGGGCCGCGAAGGCGGCGAGGAAGCGCACACCGGCGCGCTGGTACTGCAGGCGGCAGCCGCGGGCGCGCCGCTCCGCCTCCTCCACTGCCGCCGCCGCCTCTGGCTCCGCAGCCCTGCGGGGAGGGGCGGCCGAGGGCGGGGCGTCGGCGCAGGCTCCGCCCCCGGCCGCCGAGGACCCCGCCCACTGGAGGCCCCCAGCGCGCGCACTCCCTCAAACTCCGCCCACACCCGCGCCTTCTGGGGCCAGGCCCCGCCCCTGCAGGCGCGGCGCCCCAGCCGCGTTCTGATTGGTGCCTGTCCCTCTCCATCAAGACGGCCTCTTGATCCTAATTGGAACTCTGTGGCTGCGGAGGAGGCGTGGTGACCCTCGCTTCGGCGAGTGACTTAGGGGTGCTCACTCTCTGTAGGGTCTGCGAGCTCGATTCCAGAGGCCACCCTGCCCCTTGGGCTCTGGTGGGACCCCCTCCATCTTTACTGAGCTAGGAATCTTAGGCTTTGAGGACGCAGCAGTGAACAGAAGAACGAACCCTGCCTTCAAGGGCTTGCATTCTAGGGGAGGGGAGTGAAGGCGGAGACAGACCACACGAACAAGATTAATCGGTGTTATAGTATAGTAGAAAGTGATGCGCACGATAGAGATGGGAGGCAGGGAAGGTGGAGGGGGGCGGTGCAGAGGTCGGCAATTTCAAATAAAGTGGACAAGGCTGGGGGTGGGTGTGTTGTGAAGGGCAGAGATGAGTAGAAAGAACCACAAGCCACTGGGCAGTTTTCCAGACCCCAGCTCGGGCCCATGGCTGTGTCTCCTGTACCCTCTCTCAGTCCCACAGCGACTTGGCCAAGGCCTGCCGGCTTCCCCAGGCTTGCACTCACCCTTCAGCTGGGCCGGGTACCCTCCAGCCTCGGACCTGCTCGAGGGTGGTGTCGGTCAGCTCGATGCGCAGGGGCAGCAGCGGGGCCCACACCGTCAGCCGCAGCGAGGCCCGCAGCCGGCGCCACCAGAAGTCCACCCGCACCCCGCGAGCGCCCCAGCTCTCCTTGCCAGCCACAAACACAGCATCACAGGCCTCGGACACCTGTGGGAGGGCAGGGGGCAGGGCTGGGCTAAGCCATGGAAGACAGGTGTAGACCAGAGAGGACAGCCCTGATCCCACACCACAGGGGGTACAGCTGAAACTGGGTGCGGTATTTTACTGTCATGCATGTCTTGACATGAAGGAGCTTTCGCCATGCAGGCAAGACCCATTCACCCCGGAGGAACCAGCCATTCCTGAGTTCACAAGGGGCTCAGTTGGCAAAACTAGCTATTTGCATCCAGCAAAATCTTTCTCTTTGCAGAGGAGCGTTTGAACTCACAAATTTGCCTCCTCTGTAGTGCTGGCCTCTGGCTTTGGTGCTGGAGCCACCTGGCAACCGGCAGGTAGGCAGAGGTGGAGGGCCAAGGCAGACCTACCCACCTGAGAGCCCTCAGGTAGGAACCACTTACACAGGGGTAAAGTGCCACCCCGAGTGGCAGAAAAAACACCTCCTCCACTCAGGCAGCCAGGATTTTGGCAAATGCAGGCTGCAGGCTTCCCTTCTTCAAACTTCAAAATGGGGAAAGTTGCCCTGCCATTTTTTTTTTTTTTTTTTTAACCTCACGGGTCATTATGAGGCTCCAGGAATAACAATTATCTTTTTCTTGATCATTATATAATTGTTATATCATATTGTTATTATAACAGCCATAGCTGTCACTATTTCAGCTCCTGCTCTCTGCTGAATACTATCTTCGGGTGCTTTTAATTCTTACGACAACCCTAAAATAGATTCCCCTTTTAAAGCTTAGGAAACTGAGGCTCCGAGAGGTTAAGAGACTTGTCTATGATCACACAGCTGATAACAAAGATGGGATTCAAACTAAAACGTTCTGATCTCAGAGGACATGTCCTTAACTCTCCCACGTCAGTTCATTTGCCAATGCGGTGATGAATGGTAATGACTGTGCAAGTGCCTAAGTTGGGGGTTACTGGGGTTACACAGCTCCCACTGGACTCTGGAGAGACGTGGTGGGAACAAAAGCTGAAGCTGTGGTTCCCCCATGAGGGTTTGGGTGTCAAGAAGCAGCTGTTCTCTTGAGGACCCGAATGGGGAAGGAGGACAGTCGTGTGTGCATCATTGCACACACTAGTGCATACTCACATGGGGTTGGCGCATGCCACTCACCTGCAGGACCTGGGTGTTGGCTGACTCACAGCCAATATGCTCTGTCACCTCCACCAGAGCGCCCGCACTGTCCACGGTGACAAGGCGCACTGGGACACGCCGTGGCACTCCAGTCAGTGGCGCCGTGTTCACCAGCTCCTCGGTCTGGGAGGGGCAGCAGGAGCTTAGCCCCAAGCTCTTCACCTCACTTGGCCCCCCTTACCCAGCCGGGCAGAGGGGGGACCCCTTACCTTAGCCAGTGGGACGAGAGCTCTTACGTCCCGCTCTGACACCAGAATCTCCCACACCATTTTGTCCTTCTCTGCTTCAGGGGCCTGGCCTGGGTACTCCAGCTGCCACGTGACAGGGCGAGTGACCGCCACGCCCCCACTGGTGCCATTCTCCACCAAAAAGTCCACCCACAGGAACTCGGACAGCTCAAGGGGGCTGCTGGCCAGAAGAGAAAGAAACTGAGTTCTTACCAGCGGCTAGGAACAGCTCCTGTCCATCTCAGGTAGATCCTAGGATTGTCCCCATTTTACAGGAGGAAACTGAGGAACAGAGGTTTTATAACTGGCCCAAGGTCACACAGTGAAAAGTGGCTGGGCTGGGCTCTCATCTGCTCTTGGCCTCGACAAGATCCAGGTAGCCGCTCGCCCACCCTCCCCCCAAGAGGATGCTTGCTGGCTCTCGGCCCTTCCTGGGACCCCCTACTTGGCTTTCCACAGCCATCGGGGTGGCATAAAGCACCTGATGTCAATTTCTATGTACTTCCAAGCCCCGGGACTGGTACTCGACCCCCTGAATAATAACACCCACAGCTTCCTTTGATCAAGCACCTACTATGTGCCAGAAACTGGCCTGGAGGCTTGCCATGCGGTATCGTATTTTACTTCCACAAACCCTAAGGGATGCATCCTTATCCCCATTTTACAAGAGGGGAAACTGAGGAACTCTGGGGGGCGGTGGGGAGAGGTTAACTGGCTTGCCCAAGGTTATTCATCCAAAAAGTGTCAGAACCAGTATTCAAATGGGCTACGAAGCCCATGGCCTTGACCCAGGCTCAGGGCGTGAATAAAAAGAGTTCATGGGGCTGGCCCCACGGCCGAGTAACCAGTTAAGTTCGCGTACTCCGCTGCAGGCGGCCCAGTGTTTCGTTGGTTCGAATCCTGGGTGTGGACATGGCACTGCTCATCAAACCACGCTGAGGAAGCGTCCCACATGCCACAACTAGAAGGACCCACAACGAAGAATATACAACTATGTACCAGGGGGCTTTGGGGAGAAAAAGGAAAAAAATAAAATCTTTAAAAAAAAAAAAAGTTCACAAATGTTACAAACTCTAGCTGGGCTTTTTTCAGGAACAGCAATGGCCCAGGAAAAGGGACCCATTTGGTGGGGATGGGAGGTGGGGTCGTGGCTGTGAGGGCTGTAACTCGGTGGCCAGAATAGGTGGCGTCCCCTGGAATGAGATGCATAGACACCGCACGTGGCATTTGGCAGAGGCTGGGTAAATAGTATGAATGAGGGAATGAATGAATGAAATAGCTGCCTCCTTGAAGGAGTCTGTTCTTGGGCCTGCTCACAGTGGAATACGGAGGCATGGCAGCCCCCTCCCCTGGGGTCCCATTAATCTACGCACTAGCACTCTAGGACCAGCCCTCCCTCTACCACCCCTAAGTGGAGGGAGCTGCCCACCTGGGGTCCGGCCCTGTGAGCCCAGCACGGTGGCAGGTGATGAGGGTGGTGTGGTGCTTGGAGCCCTTGAAGCGGTCCAGCTTGGCAGTCCAGAGGGTGGGCTGGGCTGGGCGGGCAGCCGTCACATGCAGCCCCTTCTTCACCTTGATCCTGGGGAAGAGGACACAGGTCCAGTTTGTCAAGGTGGCTGCTGAACTTGGACTGGACGGGACGAGGGAGACAAGGGGATAAAGATGCCAGCCTCTTGTCTGGCCTCCCCTGCGCTGGTCTGAATCTCCTCGTCGCCATCGTCCAACCCAGAAGGACCCCATCTCAGTGCAGGTCATGCCACACAGCTCTCCCCGACTCAGAGACTACTTAGGACTCCCCACGGCCCACAGGGTCAAGTCTGAGCCTGGCATTCAAGACCCTCCAGGGTCTGGTCCAGTTTCACCTTCGGCTGTGATGTCTCTCCATCGTTCTTTGCTAAAGCTACACCCAAAATTCTTCCCCACGTACACAAAACCCAATCATGCCTCTAAGCCTTTGTCCAGGCTGTGCCTTCAGCCCGGCCCACCCTTCCTTTCTTTATCTGCCCATTCTTCCAGCCCCCAGCAACTCAAATACCATTTCCTTTAGAAAGCTTTTCTGGTGGCAGGACGAATTTCCCCCTTTCACGCCCTAACCCAAGCCTCCACCACACTTTCTACCTTCATCAGAGTACACAGTCCAGTTCATGCCCGTCCAGCTCCCTTCCCTAGCACTGGGGGCCCCTTAGTGCCAGGAGCAGACTGGGCCTTCCTCCTCTCTGTAGCTCCACAGTGGAGACACAGGACTTAGCATAAAAAGTGTCCAGGAAAGATCTAATGAGTGTGCGAGTGGGCATAGGAGGGCATGAGACACAGGGAGATGGGACGGGACACACACACCCCCAAATATGAAAGAGGTGGGTCATACCCTGCAAATCCTTGTCAGTGGGATTGGGCTGGGGGGCTGCTCTGGGGGACTTCCTGCAGAAAGGGATACAAAAGGAGGGCCTGCCTGTGGAGAGGAGTGGGTTCTGTCCAAAGCCTAGGGACCCATGGCAAGGGCGGCAAGTGGAAGAACATGCAGATGAATGTGACTGGGACAAACACCAGTCCTGGGGCATTAGAGCATTAACCACCCCCAGGCACTGCGCTTTCCAGTTTCTAAGCCCTTTCCTATTTCCTCTCCCTGGAGCCCTGCAGCTGCCCTGTGAAGCAGGCATAGTCAGCCCCACTGGAGATAGGAGTCTCAGGGAGGTGTTAGGAGAAGAGAGCTTCCTACTTCTGACTCCAAGTTCTGGGCTGTGCCCATCGCAGGGTCTTGGTGCCGCCAGGGCGATCACAGCACTTGGCCTGGAGGGGGTTTGGTGGACCCGTGTTTTGCAGAGATCAAGGATTCCAGTAAGCAGCCCAAGAGGAGTAGGCACCTGCCCAGTCTTCCTGCAGAGGTTTCTACCTCCGACCGCCCCCAGAGGCCCCGGGCTCACCGCAAGGTCAGGACGCCGGCTGTGAAGTTGTGCCGAAGCAGGAGGGTGGCACTGAAGAGCTGTCCGGGCCTCACGGGCACGTCGGGCACCCGCAGAGTCACTGCTTCATCCAGGGGCACCTCCTGGTAAGGTGGGGGGTCCGCCGGGCGCAGCTCCACGTCGCCCACCGGGAGGGCCTGCTCCCTGGGGTCCTCCTCCCCACCGGGTCCACAGGCCCCAGGGCCCTCGGCAGCGGGCTCCAGCGTGTAGGCCAGCTCCGCCCGCGTGGCGGAGCCCCGGGAGAACCAGTGCGAGGGGAACTCCAGCTCCACCACGCAGGCGCCCAGGGACGGCTGCAAAGACACAGTGGCCGTGGCTAGCACAGTGAGGGAGGGATTCCCAGCACCCATGGCAGGAAACCCAGAGCTGGAGGGTCCAGGAAAGGCGGGGCCAGCGTGGGCCAGAGCGACACAGCCAACTAGCAACAGGGCTGGGGCTAGGTCTCTAAACGTGTCCACAAGCCACTCTTGTACCTTTGGGGACAGCCTCACTCCAACGTGAGCCAATCCCAACGCCTTCCCTAACTGTGCCCCAGGACCTCTCTGACTACAACTCAGGCTTCTCAGAATCCCAAAGCCTGCAGAATACCTCTCTCCAGTGGATTCCTGTGCTAGCCTCTAAAACAGGGGAAACTGCGATTAGGAAAGGAATTCAAACAATAATGCAAACACGCGCTGAGGGACTGCTCTGTGCCGGGCGTTGTGCTAAAAGCTACTCTTGCATTCATCTTGTTGATTCTTTATCCAACTCCATAGGAGGTAGGAATTGTTATTACCCCATTTTACAGATGAGGAAACTGAGTCTCAGAGATCAAGTTGCTTGCCCAAAGTCATACACAATGGACTGAACTCCTTATTAACCCTTTCACAGGGCCCCGTGAAAGCTGGCAGAGCAGGAATGGAGTCGGGTGGTCTGTGACCCCCAAATGTCCCAGGAGTGGTTGGCCCTCTCTGCCTTACCCTGGGACCGCCATCTGGCTGGCGCGCCAGCAGGGCCAGCCTAGATGGGGCCTGCCCACTCACCTGGAAGCGGCAGGCTCGGTGAGCTGTGCCTGCAGGGTGTATGGCATGGAGCCGGGCACAGGGCAGGCTGCCAGGCCCCGGCGGCCAATCCTGCCCTTTGAGGTGGAAGAGGACGCGGGCGTGGGGCTCTGCTGGAGTCACGGCCGCTTCCACTGACACGGCCCGCACGTCCCACGGGACTGGCCGTTGGTGGGGCTCCGTGACCCGAGGAGGGACCACCTGGAGGGAGAATGGCGGTGCTCAAGAAGGCAGGGGGTGCAAGGAAGATGGGATGCCAGGCTTCCCATCCTAGGCAGGCAGGAGAGAGCCTTCAAGGGCCTCAGTTTCCCCATGGAACATGGGGAGCACAGCTGGGACTGGGGCAGGCCCCTGAGCCACACAGAGCTGACCTCAGCTCTGAGTCCTCTTAACCTGGGAGTCTCTGGCGCCCCTCCTTACCTGCTGAGTGGCATAGGGCGGGTAGGAGGCCCGGAGAAGCGGCTGGGCCCTGGGCCAGGGCTGCAGGAGCAGAAAGGTCTCAGATCTGGAGCCCAGAGAGGAGTTGGCAGGTGGGTAGTGGCCCACCCGCTGCACACGGAAGTGTTCAGGGGCATCTAGGAGCTCCAGGGTGGCCGGCAGGTAGATGGGGTCCAGGGTCTCCTGGTCACAGACCACTGAAGAGGCAGAATCGGTAGAGAGAGTGACAGCTCCGGAGCTGGCAGGGGCTGAGCTGAGCTCCATCCCAGGGCACAGAGGTGGTGGGCAGTGGAGGGAGAGAGGGTTATAAATGTCCCCTCCCCTCAGGATGTGGGGGGGAGTCTCCCCATCTCACAGATGAGGAACTGGGGCACAGAGGGCCTCAGGCAGGTAGCAGGTGACAGGGTCAGGATTTGAATCTGCGTCCAGGACTGGAGGCCAGCTTCCCAGCCATTCCTTCTTCTACCTCCCACAAACCCAGGCCTCGCTCCCTCCCAGCAGAACCACAGAACCTTCTCCATGTCTCTTCTTCCCCCATTGCTGCCCTCTTCCTACTTGCCCCTGACACCTAGGCATTTGTAGGGCACAGTTCTCCCGAGATAGGACCTATGCGGTGGCAGATGGTGACAAGCTGAACTTTGTAGTAGACGGTTTCTCCACCCCTGGGTCCTTGGCCAAACTTGGCTGGGCATCCGCCCTCCCACCCCTTACATCATCACCATGGCAACCTCGCTCTGGTTTCCCAAACTTGTTCCCTTCTTCCCTGTCTCAATTGGGTACTGGAGTGCAAGAGTGGGATGGGGGGTTGGGTGGTGGACGGGAACCAGAAGCCTGGGGAAAGAGTCAAATATTCAACAGTCGGAAGGGCAAAGGACCACTAACACCATATCTGGTTTGTCCCTACTGACTATTAATTAGCTCTAATCATAATAATTAACATTTTTTAACATGAGCTCTCTGCAGGCTATTACTTTAAACTCTTTCTATGTATTAACTCTTTCAGTTTTGGTCATACCTTTGAGAACTAGGTTCTGTTACTATTAATCCTATTTTAGGGATGTAGAAAATGAGACTGAGAGGTTAAAGTCGCAGCCTGTGGTCGCCCGGCTGGAGCGGGGTGGAGCTGGGAGGCAGAGCCAGGCATCACCCACTACACTACCGTCCATCTCTCTCTCTCCACCCTGTGCTGCTGGCAAGGGTGACCCTGCAGCCTTCACTCCCCGGACTGTGGGTCTCCTCTCCTTCCGGCCCAAGATGGAATGTTGCCTCCTTCTCAAGGAAGCCCTCCTTGATTGCTTGCCCTCCCACCAGTCCCCTGGGTCTCTTGCACCCTGGTTGCCTCTTCTGAATTAGTCATCTTCCTGTCTAGCAACAGAAGGACTTGTCTTACTCATCCCAGAATCCCCCAAGCTAGGCAGCTTTCCCTGGAGAGGATGTCCTGGGAGCCTGGAGACCTGCGTTTATGTCCTAACTCTGCCTCCAAGAAGCCTGGGTCAGTCATTTAACATCTTGGAACCCCAGTTTCCTCACCAGTAGAACGGGCATTTAGTGACCCTGTGGACTCTGGAGCACTTTGTAAAGTGTGGAGCCCTGTCTGGGGGAGGGGTTACGGCTGCTGCATAATGGATGTGACAAGGCTTTCCTCATCTCCCTGTGTAAGGGGTTATTAGGGCTTCCGCCGGGTCCCCTGGGGAGGGGAGCAGGTGGCTGAGAGCAGCCCTAGAGCCAGCTCCTTCAAGACCCTCCCCACCAAGGAGCATGGGTCTGAGATGCTGCCGCCATCCCACCCCCCAAGCAACAGGTGAGTGACTATGGCTCCCAGGGGGCAGCCCCTGGCCTCCCATCCTCCTCCTACTCCATCGCCTCATAATTACAAGATGCTCTGTGGCTTGACTCCCACGGACTCCCATCACCCAGAGCTCAGCTTTCTCGGTGGTGGTGAGGCGGGCTCTCCTGGGGCTTCATCCACGTAGCAGCCACAGGCCATGCCAAGAGCAGTCCGAGCCCCACAGGGTCTGTCCCCGGGGCACAGGGGAGTCGCTGCCTCTTCTTATGGATCCCCATAAGGACTCAGGAAGGCACGGAGGGGGCAATCCCTGGAGACTCCAAGGTCGGAGGCCTCCTTGGGGCAGGAGGAGGGGGACTGCGTACCTCGCAGGTCCCAGGCAAAGGGGCTGCTTCCCGCTCCTATAGGGAGTGGGTTGATGGCGGAAGGAGGAGGCTAAAGGGTGCAACTCCGTGGACCGCAGATTAGGGAGATGGTGCGCCCGGGGCAGGGGCAGCCGGATTAGATGCCCCGGCTGGAGGGGAAGTCGCGGAAGGTGCGGGAGCCGGACGTGGGTAGGGGGAAGACGGTGAGAGCCCAGGGACCGAGCTGGTCCGGGGTCAGGAAGGAGTTGCCGGGTTACGCAAGTGAGGGAAGCAACAGAGGCGTGCAGCTGGGGGCGCGATCCCGGGAGCAAGATCTCTCCAGCCCTCCGGGCACGCAGCGGGGCGACCCGCTCCGGGTTTCGTCCCAGAACCCGCGGGTTCCCGGCTCCCGGGCATCCCTCCCGCCTCTCGCCCCGCCCCTGCCCTCCCCTCCCGCTGACCTCTCACGATGTCCAGGGCGAGGGCCACCAGGAGGCACAGCCAGGGGCCGCGGGGCCCCCGGGGAGCCGCCGCCGCCGCGCGCCCCGCCATCCGGGCGCACATCCTTCCCGCGCAAGGCGGGGACTAGGCGGGCGGCTCAGGCATCTCCCGCGCCCGCTCCGCGCCGGCCTGCTGGGTCGGTGCCGCCCGCCCGGCGGCTGCAGGTCGCAAACAATGGAGCGGGAGCCGGAGCCCGAGCGGGCAGGGAGGGAGCGAGCGCCGCACTCGGCCGGCCCCTCCGCCCCGCCGGGTCCTAGTGCCCTGCGCATCCCGAACCCGGAGCGCCCCCCGGCTCGAGGTCGGGCGCTCGGGCACTTCCCTGGGGACTTAACAAGGGAGACTGACTCGCCTCTGCCCAGAGGGACACGATGTGTTCTGTTCGCTCCCTCTCGGAGGCTCCTGACCAAAGAGGAAAAAGCCACTTCCCCTGCCTCACTCCCGCCCCACAAGCAGCTCACCTATAAAGGCATCTGACCCCTGAATCAGAACCAGAGTTCAGGGACACGGGGAACTGAGCTGCAGGGGTGGAAAAGGGATGAAAGAGGGCCAAAGGGCCAGGTGACAGCCCCCTGGGCCTGCCTGACAGAGCCCTGGGCCACTCCCGTGGAGGAAGGGCTCCAGGGGCAGGCAGCTGGAGTTTCACATCCAGGCCGATCCCAGAGCGAGCCTTGTGGCCCTAGGGAGGGAGGAGCACTGGCCTGCTCCGGACGGAAGCCCTGCCTCCCAGGCCCTGGCCTCCAGGCCCAGCCTTGCCTGGCAGGCAGTATTGGGAGCAGGGCACCTGGCTGCCTATTAGCATCTCCTGGGCAGCTTAAAAACAAAAAACCACGCCCTGGCCCCCGATCCAATCCACGGGCCAGGTTGAGAACCACCATCCAGGAAATGCTTGTCTCGGGGCGGGGAAGTAGGGAGGGCAGGCAGGTCTTCTCCTGGCTTCGGGCCAGCCTTTGAGGCTCCTGCACACAGTGGTGGAAGGAGTAGCTTCCCCAGTCCCCTTTCAACCATCCTGTCAGCTCTTGGAAGTTTTCTAACCTGGCATGCCTTCCTCATTCCTCACACTCTCCCGGAAGGGAAGGCACCTGGTACCAGCCTTCTCTTGTGCTCCCCATCCCTCCCTTTCTACCAGCTTCACACTGCCCCAGCAGGGAGAAGGCAAGAAAGCCAGGCAGCTCTACAGAAATGCGTTTAGCTGTAGGAGGAGAAATCAAAGCCATCCAGAGGGAGCAAATACATTTTATATGGATCCAGATAATAAAATAGCGTGCATTTTATTTAAAATCAATCAAGCGCTGATAAAAATATATATCACTGCAGCCGTGATTCCACATCAAACCTCAACAGTTAAGAACTAGGCATTTATTTCTTCTTCACATCCTGTGCTGGGCCTGGCACAGGAGGACACCCACCTCCACCAGATCTTAAAGGGAAGAATGAGAGTCCTGATGGAGAGGGGTCAGCCAGCAGAGTCCCCTGCTCTGGGCAGAGCACACAGAGGCAAAGGGCTGTGTGCGCATCTCCGGTGTGTCTGCTCTGTGCTTCCTAGGCCACCGGGCTGGGCCCTGATCAGCAACTCCTTGGTGGCAGAGAGTTAGGGGGAGGGGTAGAGAACCACCTGGAGCTGTGCAGACAAGAAGATGAGTCCTCCTTCCTCCTTCAGGGTCTCTGAAATCCCTACAGGGGATCCCACGGCCACCGCAGGGTCCTAGTCCTATGAAGCAGTCATCTTTTGCTTTAGCTGAAGGGGAATCAAGATCCTGAGAGGGATCACTCTCTTCTTGACACAAAGCAGCCACAGGGCACTTCCCTAGATACAGTACAGGAGCGGGCAAGCAGAGGGCCCCACTGGCTCGGATTAAGGCACTTGTAACAGACGCAACATACGTCCTCAGCCCCAGCCCCACGTGGGAACATCCCCCCTTCCCTTCCCCTCAGCTCCCATGCCTCTTCCCCATGGTTGGGCAATGAAGGGGACAGGAGCATGCCTTGAGGGACTGTGGATGGCAGGAGTACAGGGCTGGAGGGAGACAAACAGGAAGGGAACTGAGGCCTCGGCAGAGGAGGACCTAGAAGACAGACGAGCAAGAGCATCCGAGGAGGGCAAGGCAGTAGTGGAGTCAGGGGAGCCCAGTGGCAGTGATGTTTGCTGACAGCAGATGCAGGAGGTGGAGGGGGGCCCCTCCCACCCTCCCTGGCAGGGAACAGGCTGGGAGCAGAGAAAGGGTTAAGAGGACCAACCCCAGACAGAGGACCAGCAGGGGGCATGGTCTTCCTCCCTCTCAGTTAGGGAGTCTGGGGCAGAGATAAAGGTTCTCAAGATTCAGGGACAGGGCAAGAAAAGGGGAGGAGGGCTCTGTGACCCTGAAGCGGGGCAGCTCTTTGGTACAACGAAGGTGGCTGGCGTCCCTTCGCCTTCTCACTCCTCCTCCACGCTCCGAGGCCCCTTGGCCGCTCGCCTCTGCCGCCAGCGCAGCTCCTCCACCTGGCGCTCCAGCCCTCGCACCTTGGCCTCCAGCTGGGCCGAGCCCCGGGTGCCAATGAGCCGGCTGAGCAAGGCGTAGAGGGTCAGCAAGGCCAGGAGGAGCAAGGCCCGGGTGGAAGGGTCAGGCACCGACCTCACCAGGGCCACAAAGCCGGCCAGGAAGAGGACAAGCTTCAGGCCCCACAGGATCCGCCCCAGCACCGCCAGGACCAAGCCGAGAAGCAGGGACAGAAGCCAATAGGCGAGCAGGGCCCCAGCTCCCCACAGCAGGAAGGTCTGGACCTGGCTGGGGCTGAGCTTCAGGCCCTGGGTGAGGTGATCTCCTAGAAGGGGGGAGAATTGCAGAATCGGTCAATCTGGAGTGGTGAGGGGACACAGGGGGCAAGAAGCAAAAAAGGGGCAGAGCTTATCCCCTTGCAAAGGGAGACTCTTTCTGACAGGGTCACAGAGCCTGAGCTGAAAGCTCAGTTCGGCTTCCTGCCGGCTGTGGGCAGATTACTTTCCTCGGCTGAGCCCGTTTCATCTACTAAACGGGGGTAAAGCTCTGGGTTGTGGTACCAGCTCAATGAGAGACTAGGGCTGAGCACCCCGCCTAGCTGGACATGAAGCAAACGCCTGGGAGGTGGTGGTAATCAGTCTGCTCTTATGCTTGCCTCTGGGGAGACCCGGGGGGGGTCAAGTAGCTGGGGAAAAGTCTGGACCCTGAAAACATAAACTCCCACAAACAGGAAGGGACAGGCCAAGCTCCAGCCGACCTAACCAGTTCTCTGCCACTCACCATCTAGCCCCAAGGCACTCAGCAGCTGTGCAGCGATCCCAGACAGAGCGAAGAAGGCCACGGAGATGGCCGAGGAGACGGCCCACATCACCTGAGACAAGGTCTGCGGAGAGAGCGGGGCTGACATGAGTCCAGAGCGAATGACGCTCTTCTCCTCTAAGCCTCACCACCACTGCCCAGGCAAGGCCCGGCTGGGACGTCTCCCACCTGCTTCTCAGCCAGAGCTTTGGCCGTCCAGGCCTGGCTGAGGGGTCCCTTCCACAGCCACCTGCCGGTGCACAGGGATGGACGGCAGGCCGCTTCTCCTTCCCGAACTAGAACCCAGAACCTCTGGGCCCTAATTCAAAGGATTTGCTAGAATACTTTGCTGGTGGTAGTAGATGTACGTGTGTGTATGGGGTGGGGGGGTATCAAATCCCTGTGGTAGTCACCCTGTAAAATTGGGGTCCTCCTAGGCTCCCAGGGAATCAGGAAGGTGTGTGAAGTAATGTGTAAAGCTCTATAAAGGGTCTGTGTAGACATTTCAATGAAAAAGGACTCAATCAGCTCTAATCTATTAGCAATTTTATAAAGGACGGGCTCTGCAGTTTAGTATGGCCTATCCAAAGTGTGCAGCACCACGCTCAGGAAGCCTGAAGTCCCTGAGTCGGCCCCGCCCCGACCTCGACAGGTGGAGGAAGGGACTCAGATCTTGATGCGGATCAGACTGTGTAGTGACCCAGTGACATGCGTTTGTAAAGATGGCTCATTTCCTAGCCCTTCTGGCAAAGAAAGGGCAGGAACATGGGAAAGATGGGGCTGGCATTAAAGGCCTTAGGGCAGGAATGAAACAACGGGAGCCCAAAAGGCAGGTACCGTCTGGCTTCATTCTGTGCAACGTGAGGCTCTCTGCACCATGACTCATGACACACAGAGAGTGTGGGGCCAAGACACGGTGGCCGTGAACAACATCTCCTTTACCTTTCCTCAGTGCGTGTGCTCACAGCAGGGACCACCCTCCTTACCTCGGAAACCAGGTGCACGGTCTCTGGCCCAATCCAGGCATCCAGTGTTCCCCGCACAGATCGGCCTATCTGGCTCAAGAGATCAACCGAGGCCTCCCTCCTCTGCTGGCCTGGTGGCACAAAGTCTGCATGGGACTGGGATGAGGCTGAGTGGAGGAGGACAAGGGCCACTAGGACCATCAGGATGGCTTTGAAAAGATGCTGCTTGCCCCGTAGCGAACTGCTTCCTGCGCCTGCCATGGCTGCGTCTGCCAGGAGAGAAGCACAGAGTGAGCAGAGAGCCAGAATTGGCATAGAACCCCCTGTCCTGGATATGACCTGCCCCGACACCCTCCTCCTCCCCTACCCTGTTAGCTGAGAAACGCAGAGCTGGGACTTTCGACTTAAGCTGGGCACAAGCATCTGATTCATAGCTCCCTTTTTCCAATTCTTTACCACTTGCATATTAATTGACCAGTATTCTTTAATGCCTTGGGATGAATGAAAAGATCTCTCTAAGGCTTATTCCAGTTCCAAAAATCTGAAAGTCTGTCTCTGTGTCTTAGGTGCTATGAGCATAGAAAAATTATAAGACTCTAAAGCTTTGTCCCCAAGGAGGTTATAATCTACTTATGAGAAAGCCAATACAAAAATCAAAAGTAGCACGCAAATAGGATTACCGCTGTCTAACAATGTAAAGGAAAGTGCTCAGTTATGTGCTCCAGCAAGACGATAGCTGCACAGATGCCGTTTGCTCTGCAGGACCATCATGTGGGGTGCCCGTATTACCCTCCCTGCCCCTACTGATGAGATGAGAAGAAACTGAGACTCAGGACTCAAGTGTTTGCCAAGGTCACAGGGCTAAGGAGAAAGGCCAGAATTTGAAGCCAAGCTTCTGCTTCCCAATCGCATACTCACTGGGAGTGAAAGTAACACAGTGGATCTCAACTCTGGCAGCTCATTAGAGTCACCTGGGAGCTTCACAACGTCCCGATGCCTCTGCCCCAAGCCCAGAGGCTCTGATGTCACTGTCTGGTTGTGGCCTAGGCTTAGTAGACCTGCAAAAGCTCCCCAGGTGATTCCACTGTGCAAGGTTGAGACCCACTGATGCAGAATGAGCTCAACATTCCAGCCACCAATGTAGCAAAAGTGTTAAGGCACCTTTAAGGAAAGATATTATTGTTAATAAAAAGCTAACCATGTGTCACCTATCTCATTGAATTCTCACAACAACCCATCGGGTGGGTATTGCTATTACCCCCCATTTTACTGATGGAAAAATCAAGGAAGGATAAGTAGTAAGTGAGGAAACCAGTATTTGAATCCAGGTGCATCAGACATCAGACCCTTGCACACACCACCCGCTGGATCGTCTCCAACTTAAGCCTCCGAAGTGACTTAGAAAGTCACACAATAGACTATTCATGAGCTAAAATGGACTTGGCATCTCCCAGTCATCTCTGTGAATGACTGGTGACAACTCACTTAAGCACTTTGTGCTCTGATCGCGTCGGGAACACGATGCCATAGGCAAGTTAAGACCCGACGAGTACCGACTCATTGAAGCAGGCGAGGATGAGCCAAGAAAAATGGGTTCGATCCCAACTTCTATTTGCCGCCATGCTTGAGAAATGGGAAACAGCACCAGCAATGCCCCTGTTCTCTTCCAGGCTCAGAAATGAACCTGCAGCTCCAGGGAGTTCCCATGATTCAGACTCGAAGATCCGAGGCTGAGTGAAGCCCCTGAGGCAGGAGCAGCCAGGTGTCTGAAGTTTTGCAACTTTGGGGAATTGGACAGAAATCTGGAGCCATCAGGACAGAGGAGACAGAAGACATGTTCCCATTCTTGCTTAGTGGGAAGGAGGAGGGTCCAAGAAACGGATGGAAAAATATCACATTCGGATGCTTTCTGGACTTTCTAAGTCCCTCCTAAGACCTGGAGGATCAAGCATGGCTGCAAAATACGCAATCCATGTGGAAGGACCTCGGGCTGAGAAGCCTTCTACCCTTTTTGGCACAAATCAAGAACCAGATGGTTCCTGCCTGCCAGCCGTCGGAGACGAGGAAAGCACAGGTCAGTGCCTGAGCTATGTGGGTCATAACCACACTGGGGAATTGAAGGGCAGGGTTGCTATCTTGGGTTGGATTCTATATCCAAGGACCTCCACCAAGAGGGATCAGATGTCGTCTCCTCCGTTCTAGAAGGTCAGGGTGACGTAAGCTGCTGCCCCCATGGCCACCTCCCGCGTTCTGTGCCAGCCTCAATTTTTAAGCGGCCATCTGCCTTGGTCGAGGGGAGCTAGGGGACCGTGAAATAAACTCTCCAGAGTGAGGCTGGCATTGCCCTGCCAGCTGACCTTCTGAAATGCACCGGAAACCAAATCAAACAGGATTCTGGAGGGCGCCCTTTGCAGATAAGAGTGCAGACCCCCCGCTGCTCCATTTCTTCTACTTGTTTTCTTTAACAGGATTCCTTCGCATTTCTTCCAGGTTAATCCCGGGCAGCAAGAATCTGACCCACCACCATTACGCCTCCTCACTTCGGCCCAATCAAATACTTTTCATAAAGAGGAGCCATGGAGTCAAGAGCTGAAGCAGTCTCGTGCTCTGAGAGGAAGTATGTCTAAAGTCTTCACCTCGTGCAGTGCCTGACCTCAGACAGATAGCAGGCACTCAACAACAACAACAAAGTGTGTGTATACACACACACACACACATATATATATTTGTGTTGCTTTATAATTTACAAAGTGCTTGTTATTTTAGCATCTCATTCAACCCTTACAACAATCTTACAAGGTATTGCTACTCTCCACGTTTTGCTCAGAAAACTATGGCTTAGGGAGGTCAAGTGACTTGTTCAAGTTCACAAAGCAGAACTGGCACGTGACTCCAGAACCCAGGATCTAACTCTCGCCCTTTTGCTTGTTCCACACCCCCGTGCTGGCTCAGTAAGACATGGTCCCTGCCCTCAAGGCGCTTAAAGTTCTGCCCCAAATCACCCAGCTCAAAGGGAGAGGACATTCGGACTCGCACGAGGAGACCACACACCAGGAAACGACCTACCTGCTAGGCTTAGAGGTCATGGTTTTGTACCAGCACGTATGAAGGCAGCAAAGAACTGGGACTACTTGCTACTTCTGTTCAGGCAGTTACAGTAGGGCCCAGACAGGGCCAGGAGAAGCCGGCACAGCTGGGCACTTACTACAGTAGTGACAGGCTCTATATGTTTAGCTGTGGTTTGCTAAGAGGGCAGGGTGGGGCAGTCCACACCCCCCTGCTAAGGTTCCTTCCTCTGATTAGTTTCCTTTCACACTATGAATCACTGCCTGGCAGGAGGGGCAGCTGGTTTGGTGCCCTCTGCTGGCCCTGATTTTCCCATCATTGCTCAGAGCTGCCCCTATGGAGCGGCGGTCCTCAGCTCTGGTCGCCCATCAGAACGGCCTGTGAGGCCCGTTACAGCAAGAATGTCTACACCCGGGGCCAACACACCCAGACTCTCCCAGAGAGGGGCTCTCAGGCTTGTGTTTTTAGACCGCTTCTGATACATCCCGGACAGCTGCCACAAAGCGCAGCAGTGTAAAGTCCACTTTAGGCAAAACCCTAAAGGCGGAGCAGTGTACCAAGGACCCTCGACTTCCGTCGCAGGCTCAATCATGCCACAGGCTAGAAGCCACTACTTAACTGATGCCTATTACTTAACCTGAGTTGCAGGCTCCTCAAATGTAAAACGGGGTTAAACGGGGTTAAGAGTTACTGCCAGGAGTTAACATGTTTCTGCCAGAACTTCGTAAACATCTACAGCAATATCGCAGCACAGATTGCCAACACACCACTCATTACATTGTGGCATCATTTAGCCGTTTATCATGTCTGCCTTCTCCATCAGACTTTGAACACCTGCTGGTCAGTTTGTCTAACTTTTCTTGGAATCCCCAGCGCCGAGCATAGAACGATGACTACTAATAAGTGCTTGTTAAATGAATATTAGAGGCCCGCCAAGAAGCCTTGAGGGTAGCAACGGGGAGCCATGGGGGGAGCGGGGAGAGGGGACTTATTTTAAAGTTGATCTAAATATGCAGCGGCTACCGGACCATCACAGCTGCGTGGAAAAGAAGCTCCTAGATGAGGCGACGCTGCCACTGAGGAGAATGAAGTCAGCGTCCTGGCAGGTGGGGGCAGCCCCCGCTAAACCCCTGACAGCTGCTGCCCAGCAACTGTTTGGGGGCAGGGCGACGGGCAAAGGGGCAGCCTCCCAGACTCGCCGCGCCCTCCCCCGGGCCCAGCCTCCCTGAGAAACGGTGTCAGTGGCATGTGCTATTTCGAACAGCGAACAGCGCGTCCCCTGCCAAGCCCTGCTGGGTGGCGTCGCTTGCAAGGGACACGGCGCGGCCCATGGGTTCGGGGTCCCCCAAAGGGCTCAGGGCGAGGCTGGGCCGTGGGGAGGGGGTCGGGGGCTGGGGGCTCAGCGCTAACCTCGCCGCCCAGCCTGGCCACCGCTCCCCGCTCGGCCGGACCTCGGAGCAGCGCTCCGAACCCTACGCTCCGCGGAAACGCGTGCCTCTCCGGTTACCTAGTAACGACGCCCCTGTTGCATAGCAACGAGGATCCGGGTCCCCAGTTTGCTTCCCCGCCGCGCGACGTCGGACCCCTCCCCAGTCGTGCTCTCCGGGCCTCGCGGCACCTCCCTGCTGCCGCCTGCAGCGGCTGCCGCCTTCCCGTCCCGCGTGCCGCCCCCGAGCCCCGGTCTCGGCTGGCACTCACCTGGCTCTGGCCACTGCTGCCCTTCACGTGCGACTTCGCTAAAACGCGCCACCAAACCCGCGCCTCAATACCGGGGTGTTGGTTTGTCGTTTGCGCACGCGCAAGGCGGGATGAGCCCGGGACCTGCCGGCCTCTCTCGGGCCAAGCCCAGTGCCGTGGGCGCATGCGCGCTACCTTCTCCATTACGTTTTTCCCGAAGCATTCCTATCGAGAGGAAATTGAGATCAGAATTTCGAGCTGGGAACGGAAGTCTCTGGCAGGAAAGGGGAGAGAAGTGACTACTGTATATCTGGACTGTAGAGTGCGTAAAGTGGATCTTCGAATTTGGGGTCGAAGCCTATCCACCTCTTCAGTCCCTCGGCATTTCGGGCAATGTAGTTCTCGAGCTACGTATGCCTCCTGGGGCATTATGGGAAATGTAGTTCTACCGAAGAGGCGCCCGAGGGCACCTGGTCTTTGGAGAAACTTTTTCGCGCTAAAAAGGCACAAAGGGAAAAGGTGTTAGAGGAGCAGTGAGAGAGACACACAACGCAGGGAATTTGCGTCTGCTCCCTCTGAGAGCAGTTCCACACCTGCACTCTGCAGATGGCTCTCAAATGTTCGCTCAATTTGAAAAAAAATGAACCAACTCACACCCCATTTCTACAAAAAGGCCACATTAGGAATTTAGCAAGAGGTGATCCCTGGCCTGCTTTGTGATGCTAGTTGATGTGGGGTCGGTGAGCGGAGGAGTCGAAAGAAAGATTTCTTAGACTCTTAAGATCTGGCAGTAGTACTCTTTTATTTAGAGAATAGTATTGAATAGCATGGGGACAGGACCCATGGGCAGTCAGAGCTTCTGCTGCCGCTTCTGCTGCCCCCACTGGCATGGGGACAGGACCCACGGGCAGTCAGAGCTCCTGCTGCTGCCCTGAGTTGAGGGTTAGGGCTAAATTTAAGGCATAGGTGTGTGAGCCATCTCTTTACGAGACAAAGAAAAGAAAGTTAAAATGGTACCAGTGCTGGTAGGGTCCGGCCATTGGGCGGTCCTACAACTTTTAGGTAAGAATCAAACCGGATTTAGTAAATGGCAGAAGTCACCGCTGAAATATTATCTTCAACTAAAGACAAAGGAGGATTTTGGGGTGGGTGGTCAGTTACATGAGGTTGCCAGACAGTAAACAACTTAAGTTCTTGCCTTCCCCATTAAGAGTTTCCAGAGATAAGGCCATCCCCCTTTCCTCCTGGTGCAGAGAGGGAGGCATGGAGATTTCCTTCACAAATGCAACTGTCTCTGATCAAAGGGCAAACAAATTCCACTCCTCAGAGCCTGCTTCTTATCTGTAGTTTTAAAAGTAACCAGCCTAAAAATCCTCGTCATAAACCGTTTTAAAATTAAGCAGCCTAAAAATCCTCATCACTAGTGTCGAGGAAAATAATCCATAACCAATCTATAAATGAAAATTTGGGTGAGTTTATTCTGAGCTTAAATCTGAGGATAATAGCCCAGGAGAGTCTTTCCACAAAGGAACAGAGCGCTCCTAAGAAGTGGGGGTATACGGGGTGGTTATATAGCCTCAAAGAGGATGTTTCACATATGATTGAAATGTCCCTTTTACAATAGTCACGAGGCTGCTCTGTCAGCACAGCAATTGATGGAAACAGCAGACAGGCCTGCTGTCTCAGTGAACCCCGCAGGCTGGCAGGTCTGTTGCCTCGAGCTGGGCGGTCACAGATGAGCGCTGCAATCAGTTCCCAGGGTCAAGAAAGATGCTTAATCTTTAAGGAGATGCCAACGTTGGGAGGGGGAGGGAGGTTGCACCTTTATCTCAAAATGTCTAAGCAGGTATACAATGCATGCTCAATGGCCACAGTCAGGCCCTTTTGGAAAAACAAAGTCAGGCCGAATTAGGTTTATACCAAATGGCTTCCTCATATACTCCAATATATGCTATTGCTTGCCATTTTTATTTGTCAGTAGGCATGCCGCTTCATCTCTCTGGACCGCAGTTATTTCAACTTTACGATAAAGTACTATAAGGTCCTAAAAATACCACTTCGCTCCACAGTAGGTGTGGAGATTAATGAAGTCACGAGAGTGAACATTTTAAAAAAACAACCAAGATGCTGTGCAAATGCCTTGATAACCTTGGCTGCCACAGAAAAGCTCCCCTTTGATGTTAAAATAGTTTCTGAAACTCAACACTCCAAAACGGAACTCTTTTGTTCCCCCCTTCCTGAGTCAGCCTTCTAATTCTGCCTTCTTCCCAGCCTACACACTTCAGTGGCAACCAGGCTGTCACCTCGTCCAGTTGTTTCTTTCCTTCAGATGTTGCTGGGGACATCCAGCTTCCTCTGGACTCTCATCACTTCCTGCTACAGCGAAGGGTCCCTTTCTTCAGGAACAGGCTCTGGTAGCATCCTGAGGCTCCCTTTCCAGCCTTTGTAACATTGTCAACTTTACATTTGCCTGCGAGATATTTTCTGATTTCTAGGACTACCTCTCTGAGGTCACAGACTTTCCTGTGCCAGAAACATACCGTTTTTTGTTCTTCTAAGTTCATTGCTTTTCAACTCTGTTTTCCAACTGAGTGTGGTAGAAACAATCTCAGATAGTTCAGGGTTCTTCCTACTGCTGATTTTCAGGTTGTACACACCTTTTGGAAAATTAACATAGGGCCAAGGTTGTGGATGTGACGGATTCATCTGATCCTCAGTGTCAGTTGTTTGAGCTGCATTGTCCTGCCTGATCCTCTGTCACTTGTCCACACAGGTTACTACAAAATCTACCTGGGAAATGGAGCTGCTTCTGGCTTATTGGCCAATGTGTTTCCTTGCACATTGCAGCAGCAGCCTTGGCCTCGGGGAGTAGGGCATAGAGTTCCCCTCTCAGGGACCCACCGACAGCTATGCATATATCCCCCTCCACCAGGTCTCCCTTCCCAGCCTCCTCTGTGGGGAGTTTGAGATTGGGAGGAAACTGGCAAGAATCTGAGAGCAAGTTCTTACCTGTAATATTTACTCCAAAATCAACGGCCCTGAATCCTTTCTATTGCCTGAGGGGCTGGCTTCTGAAACTCAAAAGCCTTGAAAGGACTCCCTTTTTCCTCCATTCTTCTGTCACAGCCCCTAAGCTCTCCGGTATAGGGACACCTCTGGTTTTGCTCACAGTGTTGAGCCTAGTTCCCAATGCCTGCTCTAGTGCCTGACTGGCACACAGTGGGTGCTCAATAAAGATATGTTCAATAAATGAATCGCTGGGTCCCTCTCCTTCCAGTGTGCCCCCACTGCAACCCATCCTGTGAGTGTCTTCCCAGAGGAATCTTCTGGAAGTGGGGTTATCATTCCATAGCTCAACTGCTATTCTGCTGCCAGCCCAATCAAGTCTGACCACCTCTGGTTCAAGACCCTGCCTAAACAGATCCATTTTATTTCCCACCATATCCAAGTATGGAAGATGTCTGGCCCGGCAGGCAGCCTGTCATCCAACCAACAACACTGATGAAGTTCTGCTGTGGGTCAGGCACCGTGATAGACTCCGAGAAACAACAGTGGCCAGAACAATTGCGGTTCTGCATCATGGAGTTTAGAGTCTGGTGGAGAATCCAGACATCAGACAGATAACTGTAAATAATTAAATGATTACAGTTATCCAGAGTGGCTCAGTGAAGAATGACAGGATGCTGTGGGGAAACTTCAGTCAGGGGTCCAGAAAGAGGCTCCAGAGGAAGTCCCATTGAAGGCGAGATTGGAGTTTACATTGGAGGGCAAGCTCGGAGGGAGTGGAGGAAGGTGTTCCAGGCGAAAGTACTAGAAGCAGCCAGAGTGGGTAAGTTTGAGGACTTGAGAGGCCATTGTGGCTGGAGAGCAGATGAGGTGAGACTGTGAAGGTCAACATGGTGCAGGACCTGGGGGTAAGTTTCCTCTGCCAGAAACACTCTCCCTCATTCGGGTCTCAGCAAAAATGTCACCTCCTCCGAGACGCCCTCCCTCAATACCCTGACTAAGGTAGCCCACCCCTCGGATCCACAGCACCTCCCATCCACCTTACTCTGATTTGTTTTATTCTTAGCACTTACCACTCTCTGGAATTTTCTTCTTATGTGTTGACTGTCTGTGCTCTCCCCACCTCCCCCCAAAAAGGAATGTAAGTGCCAAGAGAGCAGAAACCTTGTCTTTCTTGTTCACCGTTTGTATCTCCAGTTATCAGAATAGGGCCTGGCACCTGGGAGGCACCCAATCAATGTTTGCCGAATGAGTGAAAAGCCTGGCGAATAGCAGGAATAGATTTTTCATTGAAAGTAGATTGCTGGCTCTTCTGAGAAAAGTGGATTCGAAGGCAGCCAGGCTGGAAGCAAGGCAACCAACTAGGATGCTATTTTTTTGGTGCAGGGGAGAGATGACAGTAGTTCGCACTATCTTGCTCGGCTGTAGGGATAATAAAAACAAACATGAATATTTATACTGTACTTACTATGTGCCAAGCTTAGTTCAAAGCACTTTTTAAATATTAATTCCTCATGACAACCCTGTGAGTTAGTTCAACCTTTGTTATCACTCCCCCTATTTTACAGATGAGGAAATTAAGGCAGAGAAGTTCACATAGTTAACTAGCTGGGTAGAGCTGGGATTAGAGCACAGACTATCTGACTTCAGAGTCCAAGCCCTTGGCCACTATGCCACACTGCCCTTCGTGCCTGCAACTTTTCTTCTTCCTCCAAGCCTTTGCTTATGCTGTACCCGCTCTGGGAATGCCCTCTCTTCTCCCTGTCTTCTACCTGAATATTGCCCACCGGTCAAAGTCCAGCTCATTCACGCCTCTTCAGTGAAGAAGACTTCACTGACCACACCTGCCTTGTCCTTCTGCTTTGTCAGGATCCCACACCACATGTTCTGTACATGATTCCTGAAAGTATTTTATCCTATAGATATCCACAAAGAATCCTACACGATCTGAGCTGCAAGGGATCTAGAAGTCACTAAGAAAGGGGCAGAGAAGCTGACGACTTGCCCAAGATCACGGAGCAAATTGGTAGTAGAGGCAAGACCAGAACAGTTTCTTGGCCAGTGTTAATTTCTCTACCCGTTTACATTTGTGCTTTCTTCAACTTGTCACTTAGCAGTGTCCATCGAAGGGTAGTCCGAGAAACACCTGCCTCAGAATCACGTGGGGCACGCACTGAAAATGTAGACTCTCCAAGGCAGACCCCCAGGAATACGCATTTTAACAAGCTCCTTAGGAAATTCACACGCACACCTAAGTTTGCAAGACTACAGACCAACTGCCAGGCGCAGCACCGGTCTCAAAAGTGTGGCTGCATTGCTGTGGCTTTAAATTCCCACTGCATCATGGGAAATGTAGTTTCGGCTCGCCTCTCTCACTGCCCCAGGTTATTACGGAAGGAGCCGAGTCTGTCCGGAAATAGCCGAGTGTGCCCTGGCGGGCCCTTTCCTGCCCGGTTGCATTCTGGGGAAGGGCAGTTTCCGTTAGGTGCTGGAGGCTGAGGCGCGCGACCGGCCGCAGTCCCACGTGAAGCGCGACGCGAGCAGCGGTCGGCGGGTCGCTCCCCGCTCGCCGCGGAGCGTCCAGGAAGCTGCGGGGAACCGGAAGTGGCCCGCGGCGGCTCAGAAGCTGATCCCGGAGCCTGGTGCGAGGCGCCTCGGAGCGCAGCGACGGCGCCATGTCCCTGATCTGCTCGAGTGAGTGTCGGCTGCGGCCGATCGCGGGTCGCAGGAGGCCGGAGAGCCGAGCGGGAGGATCTGGGGTCGGGGCAGGGGGTGAAAGCAGGGCTCCCGGGAGGCCGGGCGGCGGCCTGTCAGCACGCGGGTCCCCCTCCTCCTCTGCGGGGGGTGCATTTGCACAGCGCTTCACTGTTTACGTAACGCCTCAAGTTTATGGTCGCAGGCATTCCTGGGGCCGGCCATCTCGATTACGCGATGAGACCTGGGGCCCGGACGAGGGGAGCTGGTGCAGGAATCGGGGAACCCGAGGGCTGGGGCAGGAGCCGCCTCCGATGGGCTTTGTGACCTGGCGCAAGGCTCTGGGCCTCAGTTTCCCCATCTGCAAAATAAGGGCGTTGCATTGGATGTTGTCTGAGGTCCCACTCCGGGAATCAGCGCTTCTGCAATTCACGAAGGTCACGCAGTGAGATAGAGGCAGTGACAGGGCTGGAAGCCAGGTCTGGGGCTGCCGGCCTCGCCCTGCACGACTAATAAAAATAGCGTACGTGTATAAAGCCTTTATTGCTTTACTGCGCGCTCCCCAGTCTTTGATCTCATTTTATCTTTCCAGGAATTCTCCAAAGCAGAAGTAAGGGTCCCGGGTTTACAGATGAGGGTGTGAGGCTCAAGGGGAGGGTGGCTTGTCTAAAGCTGCACAGCTTGTAAGTGGCAGAGCTGGGTGATGGAGCTGGGGTCCCTGACCCCGAATCTGTGCTTTTTTTGTGCCTTGTCCTGTCTTTCCTTTTGGTATTTTATGGTGGCATGGGGATGATCTCCCTTCCCGCTATTTCATCAGGTGACTAGTTTCTCATCCTTTTCTCTACTTGCTTTCTGACTCTCAAGCCCCTTACTCATCTCAGAACCTCTCCATAAATCCAGAAAAAGGGAGGGAAGAAGGAAGGAGGGGGAATGATGTCTAGAAAAGGAGTCTTTGCGTTGAAGAAATCAGTCTGCAAAGTATTTTCACGTTCATTGTTTCTTTTCTCTCTTGAAGAGGTTCTTTTCTATGTTCCCCAGCACCATCCTTCCTCTCATGCACTCATCTCTTAGATGTTTGCCAAGTGCCTGCTGGGCATCTCCCATGTACTGGAAGTCAGAGACCAGCTGTGATCCCCATCCTCAGGGGGCACAGTCTCCTGAGGCAGGCGTGTAAATGGTACCTGTCTTGGGGGTTGTGCAAGGATGAGTTAAATCTATGGCAAGTGTTTACAGTTGTGCTTTGTACCTAGTAAACAGTGTGTAAACACTTTTTATTATTACAGCACTTGTCACATTGCTTTGTAATTGTTTTGATAATCCATCCAGGCTCTGGACTGAGATTTGAGTGGCTTCACCTGTATCTCCCTCTCCTGGAGTATAATGGGTGACTAAGCGTCTTTGTTCAAAAGCAAGGTGGGCAGGGACCGTTGACTGCTGTCTAGGTGCTTGGCACATAGTCATTGTGCAGTAATTATTTGTTGACTGTCTGGCTGTCAGGAGCCTGATGGAGAAGCCGGTTAGGTATCTGGAAAGCATTCTGGGGATAGTACAAAACTGGCTTGGTGTCATGTCTTGATTCCTGTGAGTTGAGCGTGGGGATGCGTGGTCTTGTGGGGGCCAGTAGCGAGTAAGGCATCCCCTTGGCTCAAGGTCCCCTTCGCCACCCCGGCTCACTGTCTGCCTTTTCTCTGCAGTCTCCAATGAAGTGCCGGAGCACCCGTGTGTGTCCCCCGTCTCTCATCATGTCTACGAGCGGCGGCTCATTGAGAAGTATATCGCAGAGAATGGCACAGACCCCATCAACAACCAGCCTCTGTCTGAGGAGCAGCTCATCGACATCAAAGGTGCCCACTGGCTGGCCTCGGTGTAGGGCCGTCTTAAGAGCTCAGAGCCTGAGAGGGTGGAAGGCTGTACTGGTGCCCTGGAGGAGGAGCTGGCTATCTGTTAATGCAGGTCAAAGGGAAAAGAGTGGTGGAGGGCAAGAATCCTCTGGGTCATGGCTCTTCAGACCTGCTTTCCCTCTCTCGCAGTTGCTCACCCAATCCGGCCCAAGCCTCCGTCGGCCACAAGCATCCCGGCCATTCTGAAAGCCTTGCAGGATGAGTGGGTGAGTACCCGGAGGAGACTTGGTGTCTTCCCCACTTGAAGGGAGTGCCTCACTGGACTGGGACTCGGGGCTGGGAGGGATGGAGCATTATTTTCTGTTTGGAGGGGTAGGGTGATAGCAGAGGAGGAGCCTGGATGGTGAAATCACGCAGATCTGGGTTTCACACTTAGCTCCATTGCTCCCTCGCCGTGTGACCTTGGGCACGTTGCTTGTATCCGAGTCTTGATTTTCCTGACCGTGTGACAGGGATTAGTGCCCGGCTTCGGGCATTGGGAGAATCAGAATAAGGTTAGAATGTAAACTTGGTGATGTCAGGGACTTGTTTTATTCGTCAGTGTATCCTCAGCATAAGAGCAGCACGTGGTGTGTAATAGGTGCTCTAAAATATGAGTCAGTCAATGCATACATCTTGAGGGACTGCCTGGCACAGTGCCTGACACAATGAGGACATTTAATGAATGGCGGCAGCAGCATTATTATTCCCTTTTGGTGAGGTGACAGCATAACATCTGATATTTGCTGGTAAATTAAAGAAGATGGGGATGGGAAAGGGCTGGCTCCCACTCCTGTCTGTCTGCCCACTGTTTGGCATGAGCCAGGAGCTCGGGAGTGGCTGCCAGCGCTGGCATGCAGGGTCACTCAGGTGCTGCTCCGATCACTGATACTGGTCTAGGCTGTGGGATTGGAGGCAGTGTCCTCTTATCAAGGGCTGTCTCTTCTGCTGGGTGCCCCTTGCCCCCCCCCCAGCCCCTCATAGTGGTGTTTTCCTCTCCCAGGATGCGGTCATGCTACACAGCTTCACTCTGCGCCAGCAGCTGCAGACAACCCGCCAAGAGCTGTCCCACGCTCTGTACCAGCACGATGCCGCCTGCCGTGTCATTGCCCGTCTCACCAAGGAAGTCACTGCCGCCCGAGAAGGTGCAGCATCTCCCCCGTCATCCCCACTCCAGGCTGGTCCAGCTCGGTCGTCTCCCCTTTCTAACATGATCTTCTCTCTCAGCTCTGGCTACCCTGAAACCGCAGGCTGGTCTCATCGTGCCCCAGGCTGTGCCAAGCTCCCAGCCCAGTGTCGTGGTGAGTGTGTCCCCCTTCCCTGCCAGCAGCCCGTTTGCGTTCAGTGGCTCACGTGTCCTCTTTGTGCCTGTGTCTTTGCGTCCTGTGCCTTTCTCACCTTCACCTTTCTTCTCTTCAGGGTGCAGGTGAGCCAATGGATTTGGGCGAGCTGGTGGGAATGACTCCCGAGATTATCCAGAAGGTACGTCCTGCTCTCACCGTCTGCCTTGAGTCCAGTATGAATAAGAATCCCATCCATTTGGGGATAAAGTAGAGTGGTGCCAGCACAGACTTGCACCAGACTGCCTGGCTTTGTTGTTGTTGTTTTTTGGGTGAGGAAGATTGGCCCTGAGCCAAAATCTGTTGCCAATCTTCCTCTTTTTTTGTTTGAGGAAGATGTCCTTGAGCTAACATTCATGCCAGTCTTTCTCTATTTTGTATGTGGAATGCCACCACAGCATGGTTTGATGAGTCGTGTGTAGGTCCGTGCCTGGGATCCGTAGTGGAGCGTGCAGACTTAACCTCTATGCCACCGGGCTGGCCCCCCGGCTTTGTATCTTGATGTTACCAGTTAGAAGTTTTATGACCTTGGGCTGACTTAACTAACCCCTCTGTGTCTCCTTTCCCTTGCTTCTAAATGAGAATAATAGGAATTTAAAAAATTTTAATTACTGATAAGTGCGACTTGTAGCTTTTATCATTATTGGGGTTCTTTGCAGATAGTGAAACACTTCGTTATGTGTTTTTTTCTCTGAGGGAGACAGGCGAGGCGTTAGCATTTGCATTTTATAGATGAAGAACCCGAGACTCGGATTCAAAGGCTCAGCTCACACGAGGTAGAGCTGGGCCCTGCTTCCAGGTCCAGCTCTGTTCCCCGCACGGATCCTCCTTTGTAGGCATTGAGAGGTTATGTCTTTTCCAAGCAGTTCAGATTGTCGACAGGCATCTCAGCTCTCAGTGGAGTAGACTTGGTCCGCGAGCTCTGCGGCCCTCTTCTGTTCTCTCTCTGCTACACATCACCTCTGTGGCCTTGGGCAACTGACTTCACTTCCCTGAGGCCCAGTTGCCTCCTCTGTGAAATAAGGTCGTGAACACTCACTTTGTAAGGTTGGGGTTAAAGTGGAAACAGATAATGCACATGAGCCTTCCGCACAGAACTTGGTGGATAATGAGTTCTTGGTGATGCTTGTGAAAGTGCAGATGCAACCAGTGTCCACTGTGCTGTTGTCATGGCAGAATAATTGTCTCACATTGAGCCCGTTTCCCCCTCTCTTTCCCAGCTTCAAGACAAGGCCACTGTGCTAACCACGGAGCGTAAGAAGGTGAGTCCTCTCCTGGAGTCAGGAGAGAGAGTTGGCTGCTGGGAGGCGGTTGACCCCTTAGGAGAAAGGGGGATGGCTGAATCCTGCTCTCATTGCTGCTTTCCTTGGGGGGCTCTTTCGTTTTTACAGAGAGGGAAGACTGTGCCTGAGGAGCTGGTGAAGCCAGAAGAGCTCAGCAAGTACCGGCAGGTGGCATCCCACGTGGTGAGTGGCTGGGTCCCGGCTGTCTTGGAGGCAGGGCACACCATGCTGTTTCCAGGGTGGGCAGGCCAGCATGGAGAGCGGTGGGTGGAGAGCCATCCAGGGCCTCTGGCCCCGTTTCCATCCTTGCCTGCTGAGTGGCCAGGGCTTCTCTTCCAGCCCAGCCCTGGCTTTCCCAGTAATGCAGTGAGGGAGGTACTGCGTCCGGGCACAAGGCCAATCCCAATGGATAAGGAACAGCAGTCACTCTTGTTCCCCTGTGCCAGGATGGGAGTGGGGGCGTTGTGTGGCTTTGTGACCTGCTTTGATTTGACCATGACTCGCTCTGGTGTGGTGCTCTCTGCACAGGGCTTGCACAGCGCCAGCATCCCCGGGATCCTCGCTCTGGACCTCTGCCCCTCCGACACCAACAAAATCCTCACTGGTGAGAGCTGGCCTGGCAGGCCGAGGAGGGGAGGGCGGCAGGGAAGGTGCATGCTCCTGTCCTTGGCATTGGCTGGGGACGAGAGTACCTTCTTCAGCAAAGGGACCCTCTTGGGCCTGCCTCATTTTTGGATCTCATTTGGGTTCTCTCCAGGTGGGGCGGATAAAAATGTTGTTGTCTTCGATAAGAGTTCTGAGCAAATCCTGGCCACCCTCAAAGGCCATACCAAGAAAGTCACCAGTGTGGTGTTTCACCCTTCCCAGGTAAGAGGTTCCCCTAGACACTCTTGGTTCCTCCTTCCTGAGCCCTGTTTCCGTGGTTTAGGGTCCTGGAACCTGTCGCCCACCCCCTGGCTGCCTCCTTGGTGAGGCGACTCTTCCAGAGCTGGCATCAGGGCCTCTGTTTGGAGTCATGGGGTCGCCCTTTACTCCGCAGAGGACCTCCTAAGGCACTGACCTTTAAACTGGGGGCAGAGAGGAAATGTATAGCTTGGAAAAGCATGTTCGTTGACCTATTTTATGTTAGGAAAAGGAAAAAACCCTACAGTCTTTCTAAAACAAACTACAGAAAACAAAGCTCAAGAAACTCTTTACTCACATAACTGAGGAAGACAGATGTATCCTTATTCCCATGGTCCTCCAGGGTAGGGGCTAAGAACTTGATGCTCGGGGGCCGGCCTGGTGGCACAACGGTTAAGTGCGCAGGTTCCACTTCAGCGGCCCGGGGTTTGCCCGTTCAGATCCTGGGTGCGGACATGGCACTGCTTGGTACGCCATGCTGTGGTAGGCGCCCCACATCTAAAGTGGAGGAAGATGGGCATGGATGTTAGCTCAGGGCCAGTCTTCCTCAGCAAAAAGAGGAGGATTGGTGGCGGGTGTTAGCTCAGGGCTGATCTTCCTAAAAAAAAAAAGAAAAAGAACTTGCTGTTTACCGTTGAAAGCCACCTGGGTTAAAAGAGATGGAGAGTTGCTGGTTTGGGGGGTCATGGCAGCTCCTTAGACCAGGTTAATGACAATGTGGGATTTGAACTTGTAAGTCTAGGACAGTTTGGGTCTGGGACTGTGGGACAGTGGCTGGGTCCCTGCTTCCCAGGTAGCCAGCCTTTTCTCTGTACCTTAAGGATATTAGAAATAAAAGAATAACATGGTGAATTCTTTATAAAACTAAACTTATTCAAATTGAAAGCACTCCTTTCCTGCTTCCTGGGTGTGAATGTGTTATTTCTCTTAGGAAATTGCATTGATGAAAGATAGGAGTTGGTTTTACCCTAACGCTTCTGATGTGCTAGCTAAGCAAAATATTGGTTGGTGACACTATACGTTCTTTCCCTACTGCACGTTTTTCTGGTGATGAACTAGCCCTGAAATCCTGAAGTGCGGGAGGCAGTAGAACTTACACTCACAGCCCCTCCCAGACCTGGTCCTGTTGAGACCTGCGCCATCCCAGATGGTAGCCGTTAGCCGCCCGTGACTGTTTCAATAAAATAATTGCCCTAGCCACGTTTCTCTCTGGCCCTGGAACAGGCCGTGGGAACTTGGGCTCTGGTTCAGTTATCCTTTTTGCCACTGGGTGGCGAGGCCTCCTCCTGAGGCCAGATGCTGTTGGATTGATGTTTTCATAGCTTGCGCCTTTGGGCCTCGGAGGCGTCACTGGGTGACGGGATGGTTCGGGGCAGAGCAGGGCTGCAAGGAGGAGCAGTCATTTGGGTGTGGCCGTCCCCAGTCCCCTCTTGTAAGGTTGCGCTGGTCGGCTCTTTGTCCCTCATAGTGTGCCTCTTTGCTTTCTCTTTAGGAGCTGGTGTTCTCTGCCTCCCCAGATGCCACCATCAGGATCTGGTCGGTCCCGAACGCGTCTTGCGTGCAGGTTGTTCGGGCCCATGAGAGCGCTGTGACAGGCCTCAGCCTCCACGCCACTGGCGATTATCTCCTGAGCTCCTCTGATGACCAGGTGTGCTCCCAGCCAGGGCCTTGAAGAGGCCTGCTGGGCCCCGAGCTTGCATATCCTGAGAGGAGGGACCATCCTGCCTACCCCACCCGGGTCCCCAGAAGAGGGAAACGTCTTCTCTCTGCTGGGACGAGCCTGGTCTGCCAGGGTTGGCTGAACCAGAGTGTCTGCCTTGCTGAAGGGCTGCCGGAACCTAGGGCCCACTTGATTAATGGCTCCGTGTCTCTGTGTTTTCAGTACTGGGCCTTCTCTGACATCCAGACGGGGCGTGTGCTCACCAAGGTGACCGATGAGACCTCTGGCTGCTGTGAGTTGCCTGGGAGGCGCTGGGCTGTGTCTTCATTTGCTCCGTATCGTTTATTTTCAGGCTTTCTTGAGTCGTTTGCTCATTTGTTCTTCTACAAATAGATTTACTGCCAGTCCTGTGCTGAGCACTGGGTGTTGTGCGGGGCCCAGCGAGGGGCGTGCAGAGCAGGGCGCCCACCTTCTGTCACACTTGGTCTCTCCCAGTGGGCTGACACAGGTCCATCTCCCCTCCTCCCCAGCTCTCACCTGTGCGCAGTTCCACCCTGATGGACTCATCTTTGGAACAGGAACCATGGATTCCCAGATCAAGATCTGGGACTTGAAGGTAGGCCCGGGGTTGGAGCTCTTGTGATTTCACAGTGTGATGAATTGCTTGTGGCCCCTGGCCCTGGGGGCGTCCCAAGGGTGGAGGGACAGTGCTTCTGCGTGGGTGACGTGATAGGTGTGGCCGGGGGCCCTGGGCCTGGCCATCCATCCCTGCCATTCCTGCCAGCAGTCCTTCCCTGAAGGACGGAGGAGGATGTCTTGGAGGTAGGAGTTTGGTAAGCTCCATTTTCTCCCTCTTGTGTTCATGGCCGACATTTTACTACGCACCCCCCAACCGCAGGAGCGCACCAACGTGGCCAACTTCCCTGGCCACTCAGGCCCCATCACCAGCATTGCCTTCTCTGAGAATGGCTACTACCTGGCTACAGCGGCCGACGACTCCTCTGTCAAGCTCTGGGATCTGCGCAAGCTTAAGAACTTTAAGACATTGCAGCTGGATAACAACTTTGAGGTGTGACCCCTCCCTCCCCCAGCTTCCTCGGTTGCCTCTCCTCCTCATTTGTCGATTATCTGCTGAATTAATCTAAACTGGGTCTGCTTATCCCCAATTGCCGTGCGGTTTCTGTTCCCCTCGTGTGACCCTCTGCTGGTTCTGGCAGGTGAAGTCACTGATTTTTGACCAGAGTGGTACCTACCTAGCCCTTGGGGGCACGGATGTGCAGATCTATATCTGCAAACAGTGGACGGAGATTCTTCACTTCACAGGTACGGCTGGCCCTGGGATCCTGAGGTCTCCCAGGGAGGAGGGGAAATAGCCTCGGGTCAGGGATTTCTAGGGATAGGCATGAATTTGCCTAGGCCGCTTTAATCACTAGCTCAGGCAGTAGTTTAGTGGCTAAGAAAATGAACTCAGGAGTCAGTCTGCCTGGCTTTAAATGCTGGCTCTGCCTCCTCAAGCTGTGTGACATTGGGCAGATTACTTAATCTCTCTGGGGAATGATAATACTACATACCCAGTGGAGTTATGAGATTTAGCTGAGTTTATACATATGTAAATGTTTATATAAATAAATATAGATATATTTTAATATTTACATATATATAAAATATATGTTTATATACATATGTAGACCTATAAAATAATTATACATATACAATGTATATAATACTGTGTATACCTAAATACGTTTATAAATAGTTAGAACAGTGCTGGCACACAGTAAGGATTTGCCGTTGTTCAATATCGTGTCTTAGTCTGATGTGGGTTTGGAGCAGTGGGTGAGAGATCCAGGCTATGCCCTGATGGGATTTGCAGTCAGGTTGGGAAGGCAGATGCAGAATGCCTCCACAGGTCATGACTCCATTGCAATTGTAAGTGCTGAGATGACGAGTAGAAAATGCTGAGACAGTGGCTCACAGTGTCGCAAGCTGCTTCTTAGTTGTGTGGCCCTGGGGACGAGACTTTCCCTTTCAGAGCTGCAGCTGCTTCTTTAAAATGCACGTATTGGCACTGCTTTGCAGATTGTGCCAACTTGTGATGCACAGGTGGCACGTGTGGGGTGACAGTGTGCCTGCTGCCCCCTCGGGAGCTGCACGAGTGGCAGCTGCAGCTCTTTGTTGATGAAACTTTCGTCCTTGTTAGCAGGTTGTGGGCAGGATGCAAGATACTTCTGCCCCCGCGTTCCCCTGAGCCCCGCTCCGTGTGTGTGTGTTAGGGAGTGTCCAGTGCTGACTGTGGCCCGTGGGTTTACCCCTTCTCTGGGCCCCCGTGTCTTGGTGTGGAGCAGTTAGGTAGAGCAGCAGGCTGGAATGCAGTGGGGAGCTGCGAGACTGCAGCTGTGACCCTAGACCTAGAAGGAGTTCGAGTGGCGCTCAAGAGCTCCCGGAGTCAGGTGAGGAGTGTTGCAGCCTCCTCTGCGCCTGCCCCAGCCCCGCCCTGTGTTAGGGTCCAGAGTCAGAACCAGGGGCTGGAACAGGCCAGTGGATTACTAGGGTACAAGCAAGGAGTTAGAACTAAATCTCTGCCGCAAGCTGAGCGCTGAAATTTTAAGCCAAACTGAAAACTCAGCTAAATTGTTCAAAACAGCAGGTTGGAGATGTGGAGGACTGAGACTGCGCTTTGTCTCGGGGCCGTCTGTCTGGCGCACGGTCGGTTCTAGTGCTTGAACTGAGCAGAAGTGCGGTTGCCTCAGAAGCTTTGGGGAGGGGGACCGACAGGCCTCTGTTCCCTCAGCCCACCAGCAAAAACTTGAGTGCCTGCTGTGTGCCAGGCCCCAGCGAGGCCCTGGAGGGAAACGTGCAGGCCAGACTGGACTGGACCCCTGCCCTTGGGAGTTGATAGTCACCTGCAGGGACAGACAGACAAGCAGGAACGGGCTGTGCGAGAGACACTGACTGTGGAAGGACTGGATGGCTGGGAGCATATCATCAGGGGTCGATGCTCAGACCCAGAGGAGGGGAAGCCTTCTCACCGTGGCCTCTTGTCTCTCTCTGCAGAGCACAGCGGCCTGACCACAGGGGTGGCCTTTGGGCACCACGCCAAGTTCATCGCCTCCACAGGCATGGACAGGAGCCTCAAGTTCTACAGCCTGTAGGCCCTGTCCCTTCTGTCGGGAGCTGGGCCTCGTCTCAGTAGTGGGGTAGAGTTAGGGTCGGGGTGGGGGGAGGGAGGGGAGAGAGACTACTGGGGGGAGGGGGGTCTCTGGGGGGACACTCACATCATTTCACTCTGGTCTGGGTGGGGGCCTGAGAGCCACGGCGGCGGGGCCACCCTCGTACAGCCTCCGACGGGAATGGACATGGGAGGCAGAGCTGCCCCCCTGTGAAGGCTCAGGGTCGGAGCCCAGGGCTCTCCCCTCGCGTCAGTCATCGAGTTGGTGGTGGTGGCCGTTCCACGCCCACCGTGTTCCAGTTCTCGGGAGACGGAGGCTGAGCCAAGGGAACTGTGAAGCGGGTGGGCATGAGGGCTCACGCAGGTTTTGTAAGCAGTGATATAGTTTCATTAAAAAAAGAAAATAACCACAGCCACCTCCCTGTGTGTGTTTGTAGCAGGAACCCCCGAGCTGGGCGGGTCACGGGCAGGAGCCCAGAGCAGGACACTGGCTCCCAGGAAGCCCATCTTTCCTTTCTTCACACCTCTCTCTCACCAATTTTTCTTTTTTGGACTGCACGACAGAAATAAAGGAAAACATAAAATCTACAGGCCATTTGCCAGATGACTCTTCCGTGTCCCTGCAGGCCTCGGCCTGTGTGATAGGGTCTCCTGTCACTCGTGCTGCCACCGGCCTCGTGGGGTTGGCTTCCGCTCAGGCGGGGGAGGGAGGGGGATGTGCAGGGGAGAAGGGCCTTTTCATGCTGGTGAGGACCCATGAGCATATCAGTAAGATTCTTGGCGGTAGGAGTTAGGAAACCTGTCCCAAACTGGCTTAAATCAGAAAGGAGAATTTCGTAACGTTGCCATTTAGAAACTTGAAGTAGAGGTGGTTCCAGGGGAGCCAGCCAGTGAACAGTAAATAAACAGAGATCAGCTAACAAAAGTGCCGGGTGGGGAACTGAAGGATGGGGTGGCTCCTGTAGACTAGGGGTCAGGAGTGGCCTTTCTGAGGTGGCGAGAATTAACGCTGAAGCCTGAATGACAAGGAGCTCCAAGGGAGGAGGGGTGTTGCTGGCAGAGGGAAGGGTCTGGGGCTGGAATGATCCAGGTGTGTGGAGGGGTGGGAAGGAGGCCCAGGGTGGGTGACCACTGGGCGTGGCCCAGGGCTATCATTGGTACCCCTGACAAGAGCCACCCGGATAGTGTTGCACGGCCATGGAACTTGCCTTCTGGAGAACATAGCAGGTGGTAGCTGTTGGTAAACAGCGCTGCGGTGAACATCTTGGAGCACGCAGCCGCTCGTTAGTGTAGGTTCGTTCTTATGGGTAACTGCAAGAGTCAGGTGACACGGCAGTGTTTGGAACACGGAGGGGTTTCCGGCATTTGCCAATCAGAGTACCCATGTGAAGGGGTGGCTCAGGATCTAAGAAAGTGAGGGGTCGGCTGCATTGTCTCTCTTGGCCTTGGAGGGATGACCAGCGCGGCCACCTGGGGGCACTGTAGTTCCATTGGTGTCCCCTGACACTGGCACCAGGACGGCTCAGCACAGGACAACCTGGCAGACAGCGCTGTGCTCCCCGGTCGACAGACAGGAAGTAGGTAAGTGAGGGGGTAAGTAGTGGAGCTGGGATTTTAAGCCACCTGGCTTAACCAGGCCGACCTCCCCGTGATCCCCTAAGACAGGGCTGGGCAGCGGTGACCCACTCCACAGGTGTCCAGGAGTGTGCTGGCGTGGTTCAGTGTGGCTCTGGGAGCCAGAAGCCCACGTGTGACTCCCAGCTCTGCAACTCTGTGACTTGTGTCTTTGTGTTTGTTTCTGCATGTGAAAAGCTGCGTTAATGGTGCCTGCTTCCTGGGGCTGGTGAGGACGCAGGGAGCCAGTGCGCATAGGGAAGCACTCCACAGTTGGCTGCCGTTTCCCTTGCTGCTCTCTGCGCTGGCATCCAGGGGCACTGCGAGGGCTCCTGGTGGCCCCTGCCGCTGGACACGCATGTCACAGAGGTTTGGTCTGCCTCTGCCTTCTTTCACAGTCGAAGCTCTGACGACACAGAGTGACTGGAACGTGACCCAGGCAGGGAGGCAGGGATGTAGACTGCACTAGGCTGGAGTGCTGCTAGAAATGCCAGCACAGAGGATGGGGCGTGCACCTGTCTGCAAAGTCAGGCGAGTCTGGACAGAGGTGACAGGCACGTTTTGGAGAAGTAATAACTCACTAGGTAGACAGAGCAGCAGAATGGAGTAGGAGTGGCTGGAGTAAGGAGAGGACCCAGCAGCCCCACCGCCTTGCGGAGCGAGGAGGCAGGGGGCCGAGGTGGTTGGAGACACGCTCAGCAGACTAGTTGGGCAGCTTAGGAGGCTGCTGGTCTCCACCAGCAGCATGAAGTCTAAGATCTCATCTGAAGATTCAAAATTCGAAACAGGTCGTTTTTTGTGTGTGAGGAAGATTAGGCCCCGGGCTAACATCTCTACCAATTGGCCTCTGTTTTGCATGTGAGACACCTCCACAGCATGGCTGGTGAGTGGAGTAGGTCCGTGCCCAGGATCCAAACCCGTGAACCCCGGCCACCAAAGTGGAGTGCGCAGAACTGTAACCACTTGGCCATGGGGCCCACCCCTGGAACAGATCTTTAACCAGCATTTACAAAGCTTTGTATTGGGCCAACCCCAGTGGCCTAGTGGTTAAGTTTGGCATTTCTGGGTTCAGCTCCAGGGTGCAGACCTACACCACACAGCTGTCAGTGGCCATGCTGTGGTGGTGGCTCACATACCAAAAAAAGGAAGATTGGCAGTGGATGTTAGCTCAGGGTGAATCTTCCTCAGCAAAAAAAAAAAAAAAAAAAAAAAGTTTTATTGTGAAACATTCATTCAAAAGTGTCTAAAACATGCTTTTTCAGGTTAAAGAATAATAGACACCCTCTTATCCACCAGCCAGCTTGGGAAAGAGCATTGGGGGTCCCCTGTATGCTCCTCCAATGCCTCCCTAACCCCTGCAGAGGAAACCACTACCCTGGAATTGGGGTTGATCATCCCTTTGCTTTGCTTTATAGTTTTACCACTATATTGGGGTTTTTTTTCCCTTTTCTTTTTTCGTGAGGAAGGTTGCCCCTAATCTAACATCTGTGCCAATCTTCCTCTCTTTTGTATGTGGGACGCCATCCTAACATGGCTTGATGGGTGGTGTGTAGGTCCACGCTGGGATCCGAACCCATGAACCCTGGGCCGCTGAAGTGGAGCACACAAGCTTAACCACTACGCCACTGGGCCAGCCCCAATATTGGGTTTTTTTTAAAAATTATTTTTGAACTTTATGTAAATGAAATCATTTGTCTTGCTTTGACTCCATTTGCTCAACATCATTCTTGAGATTTACCTGTATCGACACAAGTAGCCATGGTTCACACACCCTTGTGCAGACAGGCAAATGGCCCAGCACAACGCCCACCAGGCTGCTGGAAGGGCGTTCACTGGAAACAGGAGCAGTCCCGTTGTGTGGTCCCGCGTGGCCCATTTGTCCTGGGGCGGGTCGCTTGGGGAGAGGTCCCCACCGCCGGGTTGTGGGGCTTTTAAGCTGCACAATAGGGAAGCCCAGCTCCTCTGTTAGCGGGGAAGGGACACAATATGATGTGGCAGGACCGTGGTTCCAGCCCTCATCCACCAGCTCAGCGTGTGTGCTTGGGGGGTTGTGCCAGCTCTTCCTCTGATTCTGTCATTGGTCTAGGGTCCAAATGGGGCTGTCACAGCTAACCAGCAGCAGGATTCCTTTTGGCGCGTTCCTGGCTGGAGAAGCACCAGCCCCTCCTCTGACTGGGTTCCAGGCTTCGTAATGGTCAGCGCCTCAGGCGCTTGGCAATGGCTGCATTCCCTGGAGCCTTCGAAGAGGCCAACTCCTTTTCTGGGAGGCCATCCTGCCAGGGATAAACCTTGGACGGGGCCCGCCTCGCGGCGTAGTGGTTAAGTTCCCGTGCTCCGCTTTGGTGGCCTGGGGTTCGCCGGTTCGGATTCTGGGCTCGGACCTACACACCACTCATCAAGCCATGCTGTGTGGCATCCCACATAGAGGGACTCGAATGACCTACCACTAGGATATACAACCGTGTACTGGGGCTTTGGGGAGGGAAAAAAAGGAAGATTGGCAACAGATGTTAGCTCACGGCCAATCTTCCTCAAAAAAAACAAACCTTGGACAGGTTGATCTTTATCCCTCATTCATTGTAGGATTCCATCTAGGTCCATTTATACGTCCTATGGTTGATAAAGGACATAAGAGTTGTTGCTAATTTTTTGGCTGTTAAAAACAATGTTTCTGTGAACATTCAGATGTAAGAGTTTTTGCTGGGATATTAACCTAGGAGAGCGTTTATTATATGGATAATATCATAGGTCATGACTACTTTTTAAGGTGGTTGTACTAGTGTACAACCTGGTTAACAGTGATGAGCACTCCCGTCTCCATACCCTCACCAACCCTTAGTAATTTCTGACTTTTTAAATTTTTGCCAATCTGGTGAGTATCTGGTAGTATTGCGAAGTTTAATTTTCACACCCGTGATTACTAGTGAGGTGGGGCGTCTTTTCCCACTTACAGACCATTTCAGTTTCTCTCTTACAAAATGCCTTTTGTGCCCTTTGCCTGGTTTCCTAATTGGGTGTCTCTTACTGATTTGTAGCAGTTTGTGTAGATATCTTGGGTGGGAATCCTTGTCAGTGTGTCACGGCTATCTTCCCAGTTTGTGCCTCGTCTTTTCACTCTGGCATCTCGTGGTTTTGATTTGTGAAATGCTCATTTTGCCTGTGACTCGTTCTATGAGAATTCTTTGAGACTGTAGCTGAGGTCACCTTTTTTCAGACAGGCTTTGCGTTTGCTTCTGCCTGAAGCCCAGGGATCGGATCGCTGTAAGTTAATTCTCACCCTGGCCTCCCTTTAAATTGAACTCAGCCCTTGAGAGTTTTTCCAGTTGAAACTTTGAGCGCCCCCACCCGTGCCTGCCCTGGGCGGAATTGTACTTTCCATTCTCCACAGATTTCTTTCCATGCGTCCATCCAGCACCAAGATGAAGCTCCTGGTGTCCCCACGACGTCCCTTGTGGCCGCCTTCTGTGCAGTGGGCTCATTTCTCCCTCCCTCTGCCCCAGTATGAAGCCCCCTGGAGTCCCAGCTTCCGTGGGAGGCCTGCGTCTAGGTTGATTGCTCCGCTCTGGCAGCTCCGAGTTGATCTCAGTCCCCTGCACTCATCAAAGCGGAACAGCAAGATCTCCAGGCTTCCGTGGAACGTCCCAGAATAGAAGCTGGTTTGACTTCCCAGAGCTTTCGCTTGTATTCCATTCTTGGCCTACGTGCATGGTTTTAAAAATCTTTTTCCATGTTAGCAATGACTTAAACACGTTTTTAAAATGTGTATATAAGTAATCTGGCAGCTTAGCTGTTTACTTCAGAAGGTTGATCTGGGTACCTAGTCTTCCTTCTGCTGGCACAGAAGTGGCAGGCTCCTAGGAACTGCCGCTGCAGAAACGTCTGGGCCTGGAGCCACCTCCAAAGAGAGAAGCTTTACTTCAGCTGAAGTGACCGGCTGTGAGGCATCTTCTGCCTTTACTTAAGGCACAGCACCAAGACCTGGGGCTAAGTATGAGGGAGCCGGGGGGTAGACAGAGATGCAGTGGGTCCCATGAGGCTTATCCTGCCGCAGCCACAGAGCCGGCCCCCTACCCAAAGGGGCAGGAAGAGGGAAAACCTGACAGGCCCCCCGGCACCTCTGCTTCCTGCCACAGGTCAGCGAGCGGGGTTTATCATCGCCCTCATCAGGTCTGACTCAGCCCCTCTCAGGGCCTGCGTGCCTGCTGCTACCAGGAGGTGGTTTTAGGGAAGAAGTTTTACATCAGGTAAAATTTAGATTTTGATTTCTAGGAAAGTCAAACTTAGATTGCTTCCCTCCGGGGAAGGAACAAGGGGCCTAGTGCTGCACTGCCCTTCACTGGGCATGTATTGTGGACCTTTGTTTCTGTCACCAGAACCCTTTGACATAGAAGTATCGACAAAACCTGTGTACCATTTAGATATCGATTGCCGAAGTTACCTATCAAAACTCTTGTACCTGCGTGCGCCTAATAAGAGGAGGGAACCACTTGCCTTGTCACAGGAGTATCACAAAAAGTAAATGGATACCTTCATGATTATATAGATTAGGGGAGGGTCTTTGCCATACTTGAAGATAAACATATGAAGGAAAAAAATATTCATTGTTTCATAATCTTGGTGAACAGCGAGATGGAAGAAGTCACAAAAAAACTCATAGCCAGCTCAATGGGAAATTGATGAGTATGTTGACCCCTTCATTTGTGAAAGCTCTTCACAGACAGGAAGAGAAACAAATTTGGGAGGCAAAAACGAAGAGACACTTGACAAGACACAAGTGTCTAGAAAGATGCAGGGCTTCTCATCAAGGGTACATTTTAAGTGAGCAATGCTCATTGCCCTAGGATGCTCAGATAGGCAAAGATTCAGAATGATGGTGATCATTCTGGCAAGGCCATGGGGACAGGCTACCATACGTTCCCAGAGCTGGACAGTCTGAAGGGGCATAGCTCTTGACCCAGCAGTTCCACCTAAGAATTTCTTCCAAGAAAATGGTATACAAAGAATTATATAACTGTGTTCCACACTTGTTATTCCTTTTTTTTTTTTGGTGAGGAACAGTCACCCTCAGCTAACATCCATTGCCAATCTTCCTCTTTTTTTGCTGGAGGAAGATTAGCCCTGAGCTAACATCTGTGCCATCTTCCTCTGCTTTGCATGTGGGATGCCACCACGGCATGGCTGATGAGTGGAGCAGGTCCGTGTCCGGGATCCAAACCACGAACCTGGGCCGCCAAAGCAGAGTGCATGGAACTTTAACCACTCAACCACGGGGCCGGCCCTCAACACTTGTTACTCTTAACAGACTTGGTTTCCATCAAAAGATCAACTTTGTCACAGTTCAACCACAATATGGAGGAGAACGCATCTATTAAAAATGATAGGAAATGACACAAGATGTGTACCTTTGTGTTAAAAAATAAGTCCATTACAAGATGTGATTCCAATTTGGTATGCATAGACTCATGCTTTGTTTAAACACGTCATTGATTCCTTTCCTGTAACCACCTACCCATGTAGTTTGAAGTGCTTATCATGAGCTCGTAGGATGAGGCAGTAGTAAGAAGGAAGAGATGATGCTGGATGGAACCAGAACCGTGACCCCTAAGTGTGAGTCCGCCTGGCGCCTCCAACCAACAGCCAAGCTAAGAATCCTTGCTGACATCACCCTGACCAGAGCCCCTGTGCAAGCCAGGAAGCTGGACAGGACTGGCCATCCCTCGCCAGGGAAGGGACGACAGGCCCCGATTAGGGAAGTTGCTTCACGAACTTCCATAGCAGGCGTCTGGGTCTGCCTGCTGAGCATTCTGTCCGGCGGCCTCCAGCTGGAAGAGCCTGAATTCAGGCAGCAATTCCCTCGGCCCCTCCCCCTATTGGACTGTAAACTTGTCCTCACACCAAAAAAAGGTTAGGTAAGCGTTAGGTTAGCGGCAGGGGGAAGAGGAATTCTAGTGGTTAATAGCATCCAGTAAATGCTGGCTAACCATTAAGTAGTAGTCTAAGGATTCTGATCTATTCACTCACTTTATCTAACGCCCCTATGGGGACAGGTATTTCCATTTTACAGATTCAGAAACTGAGGCTCAGGAAAGTTGAGTAACAATATCACACAGCTATAAGAGTTACACCAGGGACGTAACTCAAGCAGGCTGGCCCTGGAGTCCCTGTATCTGACCAGCGTCCTGGAGACAGAAAAGACGGAGAAAGCAGAGCTGGGAGCCCCCGCCTAGGGTCAAGGCCACTGGGCTTCACTTTGCCCCAGATCTCTCAGCTCACCCCCTGCCAAAGCCCAGAAAGGCATCTGAAGCCAAGTTCTGACTTCCCACCGGGTTTCTCTCTGTCCACCAGAGGCTGGAGCTTACCTGCCCCCACCCCTCAGTGGCTACTCCTTCCCAGCCTAGAAGATCTATGTGTAAGTCTGGAAGGGTCTCTGCTGCCAAGTCAGAGACAGAGGCCCCTGTCACGCACGGGCAAACAAAGGTCAGCAGCCCAGCCGGTGCTGGGACTGACCTGTCTGGTGGCTGTGCCCACGGCAGCAGGCAGCATCAGGGCCAACAGATTGCTCTTCAACCCGTGCTAACCCTTCCCCGCGTGGCCTGGTCCTGGGGAGCCGAAGGAGGGGAGAGGAGGCTGGTGATCAGAAACGTGGCCCAGCATCCCTTAGTAGGGGCCTGGGGCCTCCCAGCAGGCGTGTGAAGAGCTCCTTCAAGTTGGGGTCCAATCTTTTGGCCCCTGGAACTCTGGGTTCCCGTTATCCATGATGGCTGCCGAGCTGCCTGCCGTGAGCGTGCCCAGAACTCCTGTGTCTGTGGGAAGGTCACCAGCCTCCCCAGGCCATTAGCCCTGCCAGCGTCCCCATTCCCAGCTAATGCCGCTCCTTGACTCAGCTGTGGTTTTACTGTCCTCGCCCTTCGCTCAGCCTGCTTGCTCGGCCTGGAGCGCCGCCTTTCTTTCCTGAGGGGCAGTCTCCCAGGTTAGTCTGCGAGATGTGGGACTCTGCCAGTGTCCGGAACAGAGGCCACAGTTCCGAAAGGGCCGAGCCGACGCTAAGGAACCAGTTTCTAAGACAGGAAAGACTATTCTAGTCATGACAAATGGCTTCTCCACACCTGCTTTGGGTAGGCTAGAAACGATGGTTTATTGAGCCCATTCACCCTCTGTTGCCTTCCTGGAGCTTCTGGGCCCGGGCCTGCCTCAGGCCTACGAAGATGCCAACCCCTAGGACCAGGGCAATGGCCACCAGCAAGAGGACCATCCAGAGGAGAGGCCTCGGCTTGGAGTTCCTGGTAGAGCCTGCGGGAGAGAAGGGATCTGAAGGACCGCAGGGCTGGGAGAGGCCCCCTCCAACTCTCCTCCACGCCAGACCTTTGTAATCACACGGGCAGAACTGAAGCTACCTTTCTGCAGATAAGGTGGACGTCGTCTATCTTTGCTTAGTTCCCCCCTGAAGGCGCTTACACCATCTCCTGCCCTCACTACGGCCAGAGCTTCCCTGTTTTGTCAGCACGCGGTGGGGCCAAGGCCTGAGGGCCCGTCCACAGGCTCGGGTACCTGTGGGCCTCAGCGTCGGCTCCTGCCCGTGAGTACCCTCAAAGTGCACTGGCCCTGGAGAGCTCACGATGTTCTGGGGCTCGGCAGTATCGCTGCGGTGACTCTGGGATCGTCGCTGTCCTGCCCAGGGGAGGAGGGGCGTCTTGGGCTGGCCTCCAGCCCCTCGTGGCCCAGAAGCCAGGAACAGGCCTGCAGACATATGAAAGAAGGAACGCCACCCCCCACCCAGTCCCCGCCCCAGACTCACTTGCGGTCCTCGAGCTGCATGCAGTGGCGCAGGTCTCCAGGCCCGAGGGGGCGCAGGCCGAGGCGCTGCAGAAGAAGTAAACCTGGCGGGAAGAGAATCAGCTCAGGGCTGGCTCCGTGCCATGGGCAGAAGCCCCTGAGGCAGGGACGGGGGATCCAGGCCCCAGGCCAAGTCCATGCAGCTGCCGGCCAGTCAGGCTGACATCCGGACATGTTCACCAAGACCGAGATGCGGCCCCTGCTGATGAGGCAGAGAGCTATGTGTGTTGCTTCCCAGTTTGGAGCCATGCCTTCCTCCTTCCCGATGGCCCACGTCTGCAGGAGAGAACCTTGGGGGCAGGAACCGCTGCCCTTGGTCGAGTCCCAGCCCTCGGCCTGCTCCAGCAGGGCTGCCTCTGCTGGCAGTGCCCCCCGGGAGGGCTTGCTGCTTATTTTGTTGCCCGACTGACCTCTGCATGCTGCCCTCTCTTCCTGGACCCTAGTGATCTGTGACTAGGGGCAGAGGGGTGGACAAGTGACCACTGCTTCCGGGAACACAAGGCCGGGGGCAGCTCCCACAAGGAGCAGAAGCAGGAGGAGTTGGCCTGACCTGACCTGGGCCACCAGCAGACGCCCCTTCATCTGGCAGGTTAGGGTCTCTCGGCTCAGGAAGAGGCTCACAGCTGAGGTGAGAATTAAGCCACCCTGGCAGGTGCTAACCAGTGAGATCTATCTCGTCTGATGTCCTAATATGCAGCTATTTAAAATATACAGACACTTGTATATATTAATGTGAAAGATATTATTCAGTAGAATAAAAATTATACAGTAGTATGTTGCCTATGCAGCCATTTGTATATTATGTGGAAAACCTAAATGTACCCTAAGTTTATCTACATTTACTTTCTGGAGAAGTTGCTGGGTTATAAAAATTCAAAGCAGAATTACATTGAGTACATCATTTCTAGAGTTGGAAGCGAAGCCACTGGAGAACACTGTGACCAATGCTCAGATTTAGGGTTGATGGTGTCCACACCCGGCATTTCCTTCCTCCCTCTTGAATTGTTTCCAGGTCACCTCTGGGCTGACCTGAGGCCAGGACCTGGGCTCCCCGCCCTCCAGGGCACTTGGTAAAACCAAACCCCGTCTGAGGATCTTTGCATGAGCTTACAGGGTTCTGGAAGATTTGGTGACCAGCCTATCCTCTTAACAGATGGGGAGCAGACCTGAGGCACGTGGCACTTCTTACCGGTCCCCTGAGGGCCCTCTGAGAGCCAGAGTCCAGGAGGACGAAGGTGGCAACGGTGAAGCGTTGGTAGTGAGACGGGAAGGGCAGCTCTGCCCCATCCAAGGCTACCAGTCGGGTCCTGTAACTGTCACCATCGAAAGGACACCTGGAAGGAGTGAAGTCAAGGAGGCCGCCCACTGCGGGGAGAGGAGGCGGGTGGAGGGAGCCCTTGGGGCAGCTGGAGCACCCACCGCCACTCACCCGTCCCACAGGATGGGCCACTGAGGCTGCTGGACCGGGTTGGCGCTGGGGGTGGCCCAGCACTGGTGCAGCACCAGGACCAGACTGGGGTCTGTCCTCTGGAGGAGCCGGACCTCCACGGGGACGGGCTCACGGAGCAGCCTCACGATGGGGTAGTCCCCCTCCCCGTAGTAGGAGCCATACGTCACATCTACAGGGAGAGGGGCTCGTGAGCCTGGGTGGGCTGTGCACCTGGGAAGCAGGGGCAGGAAGAGGAAGCATAGGGACAGCGTACCCTTGGCGATCCGCAGCTCGAGCCGCAGGGGGCCGGACTGGGTCACAGCAGCTGGTGATGGGGGAGGGAAGATGGACGCCTGGAGGGGCAGGAAGTCGCTGGCATTGAAGATACAGTGCATGTGAAGCCTGAAGTCCAAGTGGGAGAGGATGGGAGAGGATGGGAGAGGAGACAGAATCAGCACATCCTGTTTCCTTAATAAACCGGGTACCAGCTATGCGGATGCAACAGACGTGGTGCAGTCCAGCAGGGCAGATGGACGCCGCCTGAGCAATCACTAGGGTGACACGCACCCCTGCCCCTATCCTCCGCCCACCTCGTCTTCCTGGGACAGCTCGAGCCTGCCGTGCCAGGCCCACTTCTAGTGCAGGGGTACAGCAGGATGGAGATGTCAGGGGACCACATGGGGCTGACACGCCCACCCCGTTCTGGCATTTGAGGCCATCCCTTGGAGCCTGACCGCAGAGCCTGGAGGGCAGACCCGGGTTTGAATCTTCTTAGCATTTCCTGGCCATGGGACCACAAGCAAGTGGTTTAACCTGAGCCTCAGTTTTGCAAAAAATGGTGATGGATGCCCCCGTCCCTTCAAGGGCTGTGGTAAGGACCGAGTAAGGTCACAAGGTAGTGCCCCAGTGTCGTCACTGTCCTTGTAGCCGTAGCCGTGGGACACTGGGTCTGTCATCCCTCGCTAGCCTCAGTGTCATGCCTGGGCCCCGGAGGTGTTTGGCAAGAGTGGCTGACCCCACCCTGCTCCAGCCACCTTCACCTCGGCTCCTAAGTGATCTAGCTTTACCCCCACTCGAGACAGAGCCCTGGGTTCGAGCCCGGGCTCGGTGCCCTTGGGGAAGACGTCCTGTAGACAGAGACTGGGGCCTGGCGCAACCCAGGTGCCAACAGGTGTAAGTGCTCTGACCTCGTCCGAAGGCCTGTGGTCGGAGCAGCCCTCCTGCTCCTTCCGGATGGGCCGCAGCTGTGTCCTCTCCCACCTTCCTTCCCTGGAACCCCTGGGGCTGTGCTGAGTCCTGGCTAGTTCTCATAGCCCTTAAACCCAAGGCTCTAAAGCATGACAGATTTGTCTCCCACCCCCCTGGCCAGCAGGTACAGCATTTTAAAGAAAAAGACATTTGAAGCCTGATGCCAGCGCCCTCCCCAGCTCTCATGGCAGGTCGGGTGGGGAGAAACGCACCTGGGCATCTAAGCACAGAATTTCTACAACCCACGATTACTATATTAGTTCCATCGGATGCGGCAAAGGGGCTGAGGTTAGGTACCTGGCCCTGGAGTTCAAAGGCAGGGGTGACAAGCACAGATTCCCTCCGGGGCACCCCCACTGGCATCCTGGGCACTGGAGGTGATTGTGCCACCTGACTCAGCAGGTCCCGGGGCCCCTTTCAATGAGGGGTTCTCCCTCGGCTCCTCCCTCAGAGCTTCAGCCCCAGGTATCTTCTGCCTCATCTGCGGCTTCATAAGCTCCGAGATCAGGAGGCTACCACAGTGAAAACCTCAGCCTCCCCCCAGGGCCTGGAAGGGGCCGCTTTTAGCTTAGTTCTTGAGGCTTCATTGCTGAACTTAGTTCTTGGAGAAATAGAGGCACCTGCTAGTGAGGACTCTGGCCCTCTCGGGCATGCTATGGCTTCTCCCTGCCAAGGTGGGGCAGAACCCCCAGTCAATACTCACATCAGCCCTGACCAAGGGGCATGCCCCCCGCCAAGTAGAGCAGGCTGGGAAGAGGTAAGGAGCACTTCCAAGGTCACACAGCTGCCACTCAAGTTTGGCCAGACACCCAGATGGCTCCAAAGCCTGCCCTGAGCTCACCTGTTCTCCTTTCACACCCGAGCCCACAGCCCTGCCTGTCTGAGGAAGGCCTCCCCTCACCGGAAGGTGCCCTCCCTCGTGATGGAACCCTGCGGCCCCCTTCGGACATCCATGTCAGACACCAGCTGGTTCTCATAGATGAGCCGGTTGCCAACCACCTGTGGGAGGAGACAGCTGGGTGAGGCCCTCCCAGGGGTGGTCCTGGGCCCCGGCCCCGGCCGCTGCTCCTACCTGGACTGTGGTGCCACAGTGGGTGAGGGGGAATTGGAATAGTGCGAAGGACCCCGTCTCCTGGGTCGGGGAGCAGCCGGTGGGGGCGTAGGCCAGGCGGACGTTGGCCAGCGTGAAGCTGTGTGCCGAGGCTGTCTCCTGGGACACCACCAGGATGAAGTGGCCGTTTCTGAAGCACTGGACAGTCGCTGGGACAAAGAGGCTGGTCAGGGCCTTAGGGTTTAGTGGCCATCCAGCACAGACAAGGGGGCGGGGTGGGCTGGGGGACGATTAGTATTTAAACATGGGTCTGGGAGTCCAGAGACCCGATTCTCTTACTCTGCACCTGTGCCAGCATTAGCTGGGGCAAACCCTCTGCCGGCCCAGATTCCCATGCATGGAGCACACGGTTGAACTCTACTCTAGGATCCCATTCAATTCATCATGCAAACTGGGATGTTCTAGATCTAAAGGTGGGGGTGGGGTACACGCAAAGGTGGATCTCTTAATAGTTCGCTGGGTCGATCCTTATCAGGCAAGCTGGGACATGTGGCCGCCCCATCTGCAGGTTGCTTTTGCAGTGCATGCTGGGACCAGGCTCTCCACAGAAGAGAGTGGGAAGCAGAGTTTGAGCGATGGGGGTGGGTGGGGGAGGAAGCCTTCCTATGGCTCCGGGATTCAGAGGACCGGGACCACACACGGTGTGGCACCATGTACCTGTGTTGCCATAGTAACAGGGAACCTCTCTGGTATTGTCATAGCAGCAGCCAGCCTGCTGACAGGCTTCCCTTGAACTGCCACTCACTCTGCAGGGTATGCGCCCAGAGGCTACCTGGCACTGCTCCTGGGCCAGATGGGTACCTAGGGTTGGTGACAAGACAGGTGAGGATGTGAGAAGGAGTCAGGTGGACAGGCGACTTCCAAGGAAATGGAGGGAGGTGTCCTCTCAGAGCCCAGGCGAGGGCTGGAGGCCACCCGTTACCCCAGACACAGAGTGTGCAGATACAGAGAAGCCCCACGTACCTATGGAAGCCGGCTTGTCAACTTCCCAGGGTCCCAAGGTGCCCCACTGGGGTTGAGCCAGGGTGGGGTGGGTGGGGCCAGGTCCGAGGGATGGCAAAGCAGGGGTTGGATGGACGAAGCTGTGCTCTGGGGTGGGGCGGAGGGGACGAGTATGAGGGGTAGAGGGTGCAGAGGGTGGCACCAGGTAGGAGTCCAGAGGCCAGGTGTGGTCAGGTTTGGGACAGATCAGAGTGACATCTCGAGCTACATCAACACGCCCCTCGGGCAGCACAGCTTCAATGAGCACCCTCAGCTGGGATCGCCCGTCCTACAGGTGAGAGGGTGATGGGAGAGCAGCTGGGTGGGGCGGCCCAGCATCCAGGCAGAAGAGGGGGCAGGGAGAGCCAGAGGGGTGTTCAGCAGGGAGGTAGCTGGATTTGCGGGTGGGTCCCAGGAAGTGCCCAGGAGGTAGCCCCCCTCACCTACCACCTCACTGAGTGGCCTTGAGCTCCGGTGCATCCTGGTCCACGAGGGGCCCCCCACAGCCCGACACTGGTAGACTGAGCTGGCTCGCAGCTGCGGGGCTCACCCCCAGAGCTGTGAGTGGTCCCTACCTTCTCCAGCACGTGGCAGCCTTTGTAATCAGCAGAGAAGACCACGGGCCCCTTGGGCTTGGCCGTGACCCAGTGGTAGCAGATGGAGCAATTGTTCACCTCAAATGTGTTCCCAAATTCATCTGGGTTGGGGGAGGGGAGAGAGGGATGGAGGAGAGAGGTCAGGGGTACGGAATGGTGAAGGCAGAGGCTGCTGGGGTCTGCTGAGAAGACTCCCCCTCAGGAGCAGAGGACTCTGGTTCCAGCCTTAGCTTTGCTACTAGCTTGCTGTGTGATCTTGGGCAAGTCCCTTCCCCTCTCTGGTCTTAGTTTTCACATCAGTGAGGAAACGGCTTTAGCTGCTTTTAGGATCTTTCTAGCTATGGTTCCCTGCTGACAGCACACAGCAGCAAACAGGAACAAAAGTCTGGTGGAGAAATGACGAGGAGGGTCTCGGTCGCTGAGCTCTTTCACTTCAGTTCAAGGTGAGTTATCACACCCTGTGGATGAGGCAGCTGAGGCTCAGAGGTGAGCTTCCTCAGGCGCGCACAAGGAGGGACAGACAAGGATTCGAACCCGGAATTTTGTAGAAAGCGCTGAGCCTGTTTGCCGGGTTAACTGGCTGTGGCAGTCACCTGGGGACACCTGCGAGGTCAGCCCAGAACAGCCAGGGCCCCCTCTGGGTGCAGGCACACCCTCTACACTCCTGTTCAGTCCACATGGCTAGGTTGGGGGTCATATTTCTCATCTTTCTCATCTTACGTAAGGAAATGGGGGTTCAGAGAGGTCAGGTCAGCTGTTCAAGATCACACAGCTTAGAAGTATCAGATTTAAATCCCCACGTCAAACCCTCCTCCCTTTTGTCCACTAGGGCCCTGCCATCCAGCGTGGTTTGTGAACCAGCAGTCTGGGCACCAGCTGGGCGTGGTTACCAATGCAGAGCCTGGGCCCTAAGAATACAGGACCTGCCCCTCAGCAAGATGGACAAGTGTCTCTGTTCATGACGTGGGAGAAGCTGCCCTGGGTGGCCAGGGAAATTGAGGTTGGCCTTGTCCCCTCCCCCTCCCTAATGTGAGGGGATGGGGGCAGCCACCCGCAGGCAGGACGGGGCCCTTGCTCTTCTCGCTCCTGCTGCAGGGGTGGGCTCCCAGCACCCCTCTGCAGCCCTGGGAGGTGGGGCCCAGGATCCAGCCAGCACTCACCCACCACCTTGAAGCGGACAGTCCAGCCTGGTGGGGGGAACACCAGCAGCTGCAGGCCCTTCATCCCACAGTCGTAGGTGTGCCGCAGGCCTAGGAGGCCAGGCTCGAGGCGTGGCTGCTGCCCCAGCCCCAGAGTGGCCACCAGCAGCAGGGCCACGGAGAGACCCCAAACCATGGCAGAGGTTCCTGCCACAAGATACACCCACAGACCCCACAATAGCCCCCACCTCCCACCGCTAGGTGAGGGCTCAGGCCTTATATGCGGGAGGTGGCAAGTGGGAATGTCAAAGGGCGAAGGGGGCCCACCTGGGGGAGCACCTGTCTGGCCCCCAGGGACTCTGGTGAAATTCCTGCCCTGAAGGCCGGGGAAGGCACCCTCCCAGCCAGGGGCCCTGTGAGGCTGCTGGGAAAGCTGCCTCCTGCACCCTGGCTTCCTGCCTCACAGCTGGCGGTGGATGCCGGCTCAGCTGAGTGATGCTGCCTGGGGCGGAGCAAGCTTCCTAGGACGGGGGAGACCACAGGTGGGTTGTGGGGCTGGATCGTGGCCAGGAGGGGGGCCTGGAGGTCTCAGGCCCACAGCCCTGTCTCCCAAGCCCCTTTGCACCCGCTCCCTGCCCAGGCAGGCTCTCCAGGCCTCCCGTCTGCGCTGAGCTGCAGGGACAGTGGCGGTGGGCAGCAGGCCGGGTTCCACCCCACTACTCAGGCGGGGCTTTGGGGGCCTGCAGGGACACTGCCCCGGCCCCAAGAGCCTGCAGCAGGATGAGGGCCACGGGGGAGGAAAGAGACCAGCAGGCTGCAGAGATCTCTCCTGGGGATTAAGGCAATTAACAGGACTTTGGCTATTACTAATAACAAATAACAAGATGCACAAGTACGTGCAGCGTGGCCTCCTGGATGGGATCCTGGAACAGAAGAAGGACGTTAGGTAAAGCTAGGGAAGTGGACTTTCGTTAGTAACAGCGTATCAACGCTGGCCGGCCAGCCTCCAGCTCAGCAAGGGCTGGGGATCCCCAGTTATTCTAACCGGCAGCAGCAAGGAGGGCACGCGGCTCAGTAATGAGGAGTCTGGTTCCAAACCCGCCCTTACCACTTTCTCGCTGTGCCCCAGCCCCATCACTCTTCTGACCCTTAGTGTCCCATCTGTGAATGGGGGGTGATAATGTTACCTCGCAAGCGGGGACAGAAGGCTGAAAGAGACAAACAGTGGGTGCGAGAAATTATATAGGGTAAGGGTTTCCCGCTTGGAGAGGATTAACTTGCGCTGTGACTAGAGCTGAGCCCGGTGAAGCTTGTGGGGTGGTCCTGGAGGGGGCAGGGTGAGGCACAGATCCCACCAGTGGTGGGGGGTGGGGAGAGGTCATGGAAGTGTTTCCGGAGGAAAGGGCACCTGAGGAGCCCATGGGTGCAGGGGTGGTGTGGGGGGATATTGTGTTGAGGCAGAGGGAGTCGAGGGTGGGGGTAAGGGCATAGAGAGGGCTGGAAACAGCGGACTCAAGCTGGCCAGGGTTGCTGGAGAGGGAAGAGCTGGGCAGGATGGGGAGGAGCTGCAACTGGAGGGCGGAAGGGGCTGGGGAGGTGAATTTTTCCTGAGGGACAATGGAGGTTTTAAACTTTTTTTTTTTTTTTTTGGTGAGGAAGATTGGCCCTGAGCTAACATCTGTTGCCAATCTTCCTCTTTTGGCTTGAGGAAGATTGTCCCCAAGCTAACGTCTGTGCTAGTCTTCCATAATTTTGTATGTGGGACGCCACCACAGCATGGCTTCATGAGTGGTGAGTAGGTCCACACCTGGGATCGGAACCCGTGAACTCTGGGCCGCCAGAGCGAAGTGTGCAAACTTAACCACTATGCCCCAGGCCAGCCCCTGAACTTTATACTTTGAAATAATTTCTGACTTATTGAAAAGAATTTCCATATATCCTCCACCCAGGTTCCTCAAATATTATATGTTGTTAAAAACAGGACAACAGGCCCAAAATGGAGTTGCTTGCTAAGCCCCACATCACCAAATGGAGACTCGACTTAGCTACGGTTTCAGCTCTCCCAGCGATGGAATCTTAACCCAGCCCATCAGGACTCGCCCGATTGGCACTGGTTGGGTGACCTGCCTGACAGACCCCTGCCAGCCACTGAGGGAAAGTAGCTTTGCGACAACCAACTCGCTTTTTGCCTCGTGTAACTTCTTGCTCCTGCTCCTTCTGCCTATAACGGTCTTTCCTTCTCTCCAGCTCCTCGGAGCTCCTTCCTGTCTGCTAGACTGGATGCTGGCTATTTATGAATTGTTGAATAAAGCCAATGAGATCTTAAACATTTACTCCGTTGAATTTTGTTTATTAACACCGTTAACATCTTTTCTCACTTGTTTTAGCTCTTTCTTCCACTCTCTGTGTGTACACTGCATGCAGTTTCTTCCATACCATCTGAGAGCTGGATGCAGACATGAGTGGTTCCCCCTCTACCCCTGAACATGACAGTGTGTATTCACCAAAAAACAAGTAGCCACCGTAAAATGATCAAAGTCAGGAAATTAACATTAGTATCACACGATTGTCTACATACCTTATTCAATTCACCAATTGTCGTAAGGATGAATTTTTTTCCTCCCCAAAGCCCCAGTACATAGTTCTATATCCTAGCTGTAAGTCCTTCTAGTTCCTCTGCGTGGGATGCGGCCTCAGCATGGCTTGATGAGCAGTATGTATGTTCGCGCCCAGGATCTGAACCCGTGACCCCTGGGCCACCAAAACGGAGTACAGGAACTTAACCACTATGCCACGGGGCCGGCCCCTAAGGATGACTTTTATAGCAATGGAGAAAGTGTTTTTTACTAGTCCAGGATCTAATCCAAGTACTTTTTCCTAGTCCGGGATCCAATCCATCTTTCTTCAGCCTCCTCCTATCCGGGACAGTCCCTCTGTCTGTCTTTTGTCTTTCACACCCTTAACATTTTTGAGGACTACTGGCCAGTTTGCAGAATGGCCCTTATTTGGGTTTGTCTGGCATTTCCTCCCGACTAGAGCCAAGTTACGCATTTTTGGCACTGTGTTCCTTCGCTGGGGCCGCCATAATAAAATGCTACAGACTGGGTGCCTTAAACAACGGGAATCTATTTGCTCATAGTTCTGGAGGTTGGAAGTCCAAGGTCAGGGTGTCGCTGGGTATGCGTCTCCTGAGGCCACTCTCCTTGGCTGGCAGAGTCACACACTCTCCCCTCTGTGCACCTATATCCCTGGTGTCTCTTTGCAGGTCCAAATTTCCTCTTCTTAGAAGGACACTGGTCAGATGGAGTCAGGGTCCACCCTACTGGCCTCATTTTAATTTAATCTTCTCTTAAAGGCCCCGTCTCTGAATACAGTCACATTCTGAGGTGATGGGGGTTAGAGCTTCAATTTATGAATGGAGTGGGGTCACAATTCAGCCCATAGTGGGCAAGAATACCCCAGAAGTGATGTTGTGTCCTTCTCGTGCATTCTATCAGGAGGCTCATCCCAGGGGCTTGTCCTCTGATTGCTGGTATAACTTGATCCCTTGGGTAAGAGAGCTCCGCCAGGTTTCTCCACTGGGAAGTTACTATGGTTCTCTTTGCAAATAGTAAGTATCTTACCGGCAGATACTTTGGGACTATGTAACTACCCTGCCCCTTGGCAAATATTTACCCTCAGCAAGTATTTGCCCATTGGTGTGGTGGTTTTCCAACTCCTTCATTCCTTCTACATTTATTTGATTTCTATTGTAACAGGGAGCTTTTCCTGATGCAGGGTTTAGGCGGCAGAGAGAGCCCAGCCAGAGATATGGAGAGACCTGGATTCAATCCTGCGTCCACTGCTCGGGATCAAGGGACCTTCCGCCATCTGTAAAATGGGGATGAGAATGATGATGGTGGGGATGGATTTAGAAAACACAGAGAAAGGTGTTAATGGATCGTGGACTTTACCCATAAGGAGAGCGTGTCTCCCGAGGTTCTGGAAAGGCAGGGAAAGAGTGGGGAGCTTCCTCATGGCCAACAGCAGAAGGATGCCTTTGAGAAAAGTGGTGCCAGACTGTCCTAGAGCGGGTGAGCCCTGAGCCCTTGGCTCCGATTCCACATTCTTGCAAAGACTCATAGGTACCAGAGCTGGTCAGCCTGGGAAAGATCTCAGCTCCTTCATCCCCACTAGAGATCTTGCAAAAGTCACTTAGCTGCTTGGTGACTGGCTTTCCTCATCTGGGGCTAATGGGGCTAATAATAGTGCCCAACTTGTCAGGTTGCTATGGGGATTAAACATTTCACCTAAAGCACTGAGAACAGAGTCTGCACATGGCATTCGTTTGAACATGAGAGGGATGAAAACCACCCTTACTTTTAGTGATGAAAGACAGAGGGTCAGATTGGAGCAACTTGAAATCTTGGCTTCCCCCTCAGTCTCTTTCTAAACTTCCATTTGTTCATCTCTTTCTTACCTTTTTAAACTTGATTTTTATTTTATTTTTGTGGTGAGGAAGATTCGCCCTGAGCTAACATCCATTGGCAATCTTCCTCTTTTTCTGCTTGAGGAAGATTAGCCCTGAGCTAACTAACATCTGTGCCCATCTTCCTTCACTTTGTATGTGGGACGCCACCATAGCATGGCTCACGAGTGGAGCAGGTCCGCGCCTGGGATCCGAACCTGTGAACCTGGGCCGCCAAAACGGAGCACATGGCACCTTAACCACTCAGCCACGGGGCCAGGCCCCAAAACTTGGTTTTTACTTTTTAAAAAACTGGACTTGAATTTCTTAATCTGTAAAATGGGATTAAGAATGAGATTAACCTCACCCGGGAGCCAGGAGAGTTCAGTGCTCATGAAGTATTAGTTATCTGCTCTGTCTCTTCTGCCAATAGAAGCCAGAGACAGAGGGAGGGTGGGGGCCTTTCCAGGCTGGAGAGACAAGGGGGAGTTGTGAGGATTAAATTAGCTAAGACATGCAAAGTGCTTAGCCTGGTGCCTGGCAGGTAGTAAGTACCCCGTAAATGTTAGCAATTACTATTTGTCGTGGGTTGAGTGACAAAAGATATGTCAGGTTCTAACCCGTGGAAACGGTGGATGCGACCTTATTTGGAAAAGGGGCTTTGCAGACGTCATAGAGTTGAGGAGCTCAAAACGAGATCATCCTCGATTATCTGGATGGATCCTAAATTCAAAGACAAGTGTCCTTACGAGAGAGACACAGGCAGGGGCAGGAGAGGCCACGTGAAGAGGAGGCAGAGATACAGCCCCAGGCCAAGGATCGCCTGGAGTCACCAGATGCTGGGAAAGTGGGGGGCGGGGGGGTCCCTCCCCTGGGGCCTTCAGAGGGCACGCTGCCCTGCGAAGACCTAGGTGTCAGACTCCTGGTCCCCAGACGATGAGAGAGTGCATTTCTGTTGTCAGCCAGCAGGTCTGTGCACTCTGTGATGGCCGCCCTAAGACACTAAGAGGCTCTTCTTGTTTTTGTGCGGTTTGACTGGTGTATGTGTGGGCCTGAGAAAGTTATCAGTTAGGAATAGTACGAGGTTATGAGTCTCCAAGATTGCGCCCTCTGCAGGTGAGAACAGAGCCAGAGAGAAGGGCACCAGGCCGTGGGTAACCATGGCTCCAGAATGGGTCATCCTGAGGAAGCCGGGGGCCTTGGCAGATCCAGTCTCTAATCCTGGAGATTTCTTCTGTTTAGTAAACAGTTTTGGGGATCCCTCTCCCATAGCAGGCCCTCCACTTGGCTTTGGTGCTGAGGAGATGATGTAGGAACAGTTTCTGTCCTCAAGTTGCTCCTCATGAGCGTGGGGAACAACTGTGAGAAAAAGTGACCAGGGACGGGAAAGCTGGCTGTATATAAAGTGGGGCAGGGATGTGGGAAGGAGGGTCTGTCTGAGAGGATTAGCAAAGCCTTCCCAGAAGAGGCAACATCTGGCCAGGGTTTTGAAGGATGAATAGGAGTTCACCAAGAAGTCAAGAGAAGAAACAGTATTCTAGAGCAGGAAGCAAACAGCATGAGCAAGGGCACAGAAACCAGCATGTGTACAGGGTGGGGGAAGGTGGTGATAAAAGCTTAGAAGCTGACTGATGATAGGATGTGATTAGGGAGTAGCAGAAATGAAGGTGGAGACGTGGGCAGGGCCAGATCCCTGAGGGGCTTACCGGCCATGTGAGGAGTTAGGCCTCCTCCTGTGGGTGGTGGTGGCATTAGGGAGCTCTACGCAGGCCACCACAAGGTCCTGTCATGCTGTTCCTCTGCTGCGTGTGGGCAACTCCAGGGCCTCCCGAGTAAGGAGGCTGGGGGATGCCAGGGCAGGTCCCACCAGCTTCCTGCCATGCATCTCACTTCCTGTTTGATTGACTTCTTTAAAGAGGCCAGAAAGGAGCATGATAACCCGCCTCCTAAAGCAGGGCCAGAGGGAGAAATCTGGGAGAAAACCACGGCTGGGGGCTACGTTGGTCCGTCCCCTGGGCTGTCTGTTAAACACACTTGATGGCATGAGCATCCTCCTAGGAGCCCAGAGACACTGATGACCTCAGAAAGGGGTCCTGCAGGATGAGGAGGGGAGGGAAAAAGGCATTCCATACAGCAGCAACAGCATGTGCAAAGGTACTGAGGTGTATAGTGGTGGGGGATGCGGTGGCTGGGGACAAGTGGAAAGGGTGCAGGGGCCTGGTGAATCCAAGAAGCCTCGAATGCCACGCTGGCAGTCTGGACAGCTCCTACGTGCAGCAGAGACCCAGCAGGGGGCTGTCAGGCTCAGATTTGTCTCCTCCACTGAGGGAGGTGCAGTTGATTCAGAGATGGACCCGACTTAGGCTCTTTCTGGCTGTGACATCAAGTTCTAAGCCATGGAGAAAGTTGTGCTTGGGGACTAAGGCCTGTGCCCTGGGGGTGGCTGTGTCCTTCTCTAGGTCCTTCTGAGAAGCCAGGCTGAAGCGCCTCTGTGGGGACCCATCCCTACCCGCCATTCAGGTCGGGACCCCCACTTCCCTAGGCCCCTCTCTCTCCCCTTAACCTAGAACCCCTCCCGGCAGCCCGGCTGCATTGGCAGCTGGAACAAAGCATGTCTCTCTTTCCTCTGCTCCCCCACCTTCTGTCTGGCAAGGCCCAGCCCCACCGAGGTCCCGACATCAGCATCACGGCAGAAAACAACAACAGGAAGTAATAATCATCATGGCAACTGGCTCTTGTGTCCTCGCTCTGTACCAGGCTCTGAGCTGAGCACCTGGCTTATTATCTCCTCTGACCCTCAGAGCAGGGAGGGGGAGCCCTGGCTGAGGCCCCTCAGCTGAGGCCCCTGCTCTCTCCCAGGACCTCCCTGCTCTGAGCACCCCAGACCCGAGGACCCGAGTTCTCCGTCCCAGTGAATGGGCAGCCTCAGCATCCTCTGCAGAACTTGATGGAGATGCAAACGGCCAGGCTGGCCCCCTAGACCTGCTGCAGGGGCCCTGGGCGCGGGGCCCAGCAATCGGGGTTTCACAAGCCCTCCAGGTGGGTCTGACGCAGCCTCAAGTTGAGAATTGCTGGTCTCGACCATTTTTGGTCCTCGCCAAGGCCCCAGTCACTCTCCTCCAGACTCTGAGCTCCCTGGGGGCCCATCTGACCATCCGGGTGTCCTCCTGCCCGTGGAACCTGCCTGCCACTGCAGCGGCCCCCACAAGGCTCTCTGATTGGATTTTGTCCTTCTCAGACTCAGCCTGGGTCCATGTCTCCTGGTCAAGGCAGGCTCCTGTCCTCTGCTTCCAGCCAGCCAGCCCCTGCCTGGGCCCCCACTGCAACCGACCATCGGCTCAGGACACTCTTCCTCTCAGAGAGCCTGGTGCTGGCTCTTGGTTCCTGAAACCCAGGGGCGGAGGCACATCCTGTCCATCTAGCTCCTTCCCGCCCCTGGCCTCCTCCACATGGACCCTGGGGGGCTCTTGGAATACGTGCCGGAGGCCATTTACACTGTGGGAGTGCAGCGTTGGGCAGAGGGGGGCGGGTGACCGGAACAAGCACTGCCTCCTTCTTCAGAAATGCCTTTGGGCTCTACTCATCTGGAGTACTCTGTTTGTTTTAGTAACTTTTCATAAGTTGTCCTTAGGGAGAGTTGGGAGACAGACAGGCCACCCCAGTGATTACGTGACAGGAAGCAAGAGTTGGGGAAGGGTCAGAGGACTGAGGGTTTCAGGTGAGAAGCACCTAGCAGGGCTGCCCCGAGAGGTTGCGCAGGATGTTCACTGCACAAGGGTACCAAGTAGAGGGGGCAAGGGAGGGCTGAGACCCAGAGGGAGGGCTGTGCCCCACCCCAAGCCTGATGCCCTGGTGCCTTAGTGCTAAGACGGGTCTATAGGCAAGTGGGGGGATTCTTTCTTAGCTCAAAGGGAAGTTTAGGCACCAAGCCCTGAACTTTGGGGCAAGGACTATGGCGAAGGGGGACCTTTGAAAAATTCATATTTCACTGCTGTGACGTTACCTGCCCAGGGTTACACAGCTACGAAGCGGCAATGCCAGAGCCAAACACTGGCAGTCTGGCCCCAGGATCCCTGTGACGTTACCCGCCCAGGGTACACAGCCTGCATGGCCTTAAAGGATGTCCACGCGTCAGCAGGTCGGGTGGGGGTGTAGCAGGGCATGAATGAACTTTCCCCAAAGTGGAGTGGAAACACCCACCTATTTTCTAGGCAGGGGGGCAGGCACCGGTCTCGGAAGACCAAGCCCCCTGACCTGGAAGAGAGCAGACATTCCCGGTGCTGACGGTTTGCATAATCAAGGCTCTTACTGAAATGCTATCTTGGGCTACAGTGAGAAATATCACTCCCCGCCCGCTACGGTCATGACATTTTATTCATTTCCCAGTAAGGATCGCAGTCTCTCTGCAAGTTTATCAAGTGCCAGCCCCTGCCTTAAGCCCGTGCCTAAATGGGAGATTCTTGTAGAGTCAACCTCGTGGAGGCTGCCCTGGCCCTCATATGGGATACCCAGTTCTTCTTCTTCTTTTTTTTTGTTGCTGAGGAAGATGGGCTCTGAGCTAACATCTGTTGTCAATCTTCCTCTTTTTGCTTGAGGAAGGTTGTCGCTGAGCTAACGTCAATGCCAATCTTCTTCTATTTTATGTGGGACGCTGCCACAGTGTGGCTCAATGAGCAGTGCTATGTCCATGCCTGGGATCCAAACCTGCAAACCCCAGGTCACCAAAGCAGAGCATGTGAACTTAACCACTACATCACCTGGCCAGCCCTGGGTACCGAGTTCTTTCCATGTTTCATTATCTCCTAGGTGCTGGGACACTGAGGTTGCAGGATGGTCCCTGATGACAAGAAGCTTGGTCAGCAAAGGGGAGTAAAGACTTCGGGAACAATGAAATGCAGACTTACATAGTTCAATCCTCTCATCCTAGGGCTCAGAGCGCATTTTAAATAAAAGCTGTGGTGCCCTACCCCTATGGCTGAAACCCATTTTTCCCCGCAGAGGGGAAAGACACTGATTTTTATAAGCACCTACTGTGTGCTGGGTGCTTTGTGAATGAGGGTATGTTGTTGCCCTGAGAGGCAGACCCTGTTGCTCTGTTCATAGATGGCCAAACCGGGGCCCAGCAAGGGGCAGCAGCTGCAGGGGCCACATGGGCAGCCAGGCCCCTGAGCTCTTCCCACTGCGCAACCTGCCTTCCTGGCCATGGAGCCCGCGGGACCCCTTACGGACAGGCACCCAGTCTGGTCCAGGTACATCACAGCAGCTGGAGGGGTTTCTCTGCCGTGGATTATGGGGTCAAGAGAGCCAGGACAGGGGAAAGACGGACAAGACATCCTCTTCCTTGTGCATTTCTCCTACACATTGGTCCCTCTCAAAAGCTACACTATGCATGCTCCTATTTCCTCAAGTGCATCTGTACTGACCTCAGGCTTCTGCAAAGTCTCCTTCGTCAAGGGAGCGGGAAGCTGGGGCTGCCAGCAGTTACGTCCCGTCCCCATTGATGGAGATTGATGTTACTGGAACACCAGTGCAACAAGTCACAGCCCACTGTTCCCGCCTCCACCCTCCTCCCACAGACACACACACTATTTCCTCCCTCAGCCTCACTCCCCTGCCTCTGCCAGCCCGCCCGGTGCCTCCTGTCTAGCTGCTGCCAGGAGCCGATTGCCTCCAGGGCTGGAATCCTGTGCTTCCTCTGTGCCCAGGTAAGGAGGCGGGGGTCCAGGGGCTGGGCAGCCTTGGTGCCCTCTCTGGACCCACGAGAGAAGGCACAGTTCTACCAGGGGAGAGGGCTGTTCAAGCTAGGATGACAGAGGGTTGCGTTCGCCAAAGACTGAAGTGGACTCGCTGCTCAGAGGAGGGACGGACCACATTTTCTTGGGTATTCACGAGATGCCAGGCACAGCGGTAAATCATTCGGGCTTCTCTTTCCAGACTCACACACAGTCTGGGTGGGAAGATCGCACGAGGAGTCCTAGGGCAACCGACCCAAGTCCGCCCAGCCCGGAAGTCAAGGAGCTGGGATTCGAACCCAGGTCTCTGACTCCAAAAGCTTGTGTTCTCTGCCCCTAGCCCCCTGCCCAAACGGGATCTTAGCTGCTGGGCTCCCTGACAATCCTGCGAACCTGGGGGCTGACTCCGTGCAGCCAGAAGGTCTAGTCTGGATGGGCCCCCAGGGGGCAGCAGCACTGTGCTCTCTGAGTATCCCCATGGGACTTGGATGAGCAGCCGGTGGGCTGAAGGGAATGTTGCAGTGCTGAGAGGGGGTGGTACTCGTCTGCCGGGAGCGGGGTCCCAGCTCCACCACTGCAGCTGAGGGAGGTTGGGCAAGGAGCGCTGCTTCTTTGAACCTCAGTTTCCTCTTCTGAAAAATGGGGTCTCATAGGCTCGTTGTGAGGGTAATTGCTCTGCAAAGTCTAAAGCTGAGGGAGGATGAGCATTCTTGGGGACCATGGTTCTAACCCTCCCCACCCACCGATCTGCAGATCCCCGGCTCCAAAGGGCTCGTCTGCCAGGGAGATTCTAGTTTATATCTTGGGACCTCACCCTGCAAAGGACCGTGGTCCCTGGAGAAGGGTGTGGATTTTCTCATCCCCACACTAGAGGCCACACTGGAAGATGAGTACCAAAGACCACCTCCCCCCTGACCCTTTCCTGCTCTGCTTCCTCCATCATCTCTTGCTTCGAGCAGAGCGAGACGAAAGAGAACAGGCTGAGTGCTAGACTGTTGCTCCTCTGCATGTGTCTGTTGTCGGGGTGGCTTGGGCAAGCAATTTAAACACTCGCGTCCGTCTCCTCACCTGTAAGACGGGATGGAGAGAAGAACTAGCACTTTCTCCCAAAGCTGCGAGCAAGACCGCACCTATGGAGGGGACCTTCCACAGTAGCTGGCGTGTTGCAGGGGGGAGGGGGGCCAGTCCTAACCCCTGATACCCATCCCCTACCTCCTGCAGACAGCCTCCCACCCCACCGCCCTCAGCCCTCTCTTCGTGTCAGACGGTCTCCGGTTCTTGACGAGGCTGTGGGTGGGCACATCTGGGGTGTCTGCACATCTGCCAGAGGCTGGCTGCTCCAGCACTTGCCTGAACAGTGGCTCAGTAAATATCTGTTGAGTGAGTGCGTCAGTGAGTGAATAAATGAATGCAGGGGCTGGGTTTCCTGGGGCAGGCAGAGTGGGCGGTGGCTGTCCCTGGGCAGAGGGGAGGGAGGTCTTTTGGCCCCCCTGGGCCTTCAGAGCTGCAATCTGGCAGTTCTCCTACCCAGCTCTCTCCCTGCTCTTATCTTATTTCCTCTCCAAGTATGGGGGGAGTGGCTGGCTCCACTGTTTGCTGTCAACACACTCGACTAGCCACCACTGTGGGAGCCAAGGGCCATCTAGAGAATCTGCAGAAAGGCACGGTCTGTGGGTGCTGAGGTGGGGGAGCATGGCATTCCTTAAAGGCACAGACTCTTCCTTCTATACTCATCCCCTAGGCCAGCTGAACCCTCCTGTCCTTTATGAGGGGCCTCGCTCATGCCCCAGTGCTCTGGAGATCAGGGAAAAGAGCCTTGCATGGCCTGACCTTGTTCCTATGTCTCCATGTGATCTTAGGATCACATGGATTAATAATAATCACAATGACATTGATGCCATGCTCACTGTGCACCAGGCTCTTATATATATGAACTCACTGAACTCTCCTAATAGCCCTAGGAGCGAGGTCATTATGACTGGCATCCATGTTATAGAGGAGACAGGCTAGGGATGGTTGAACGGCTTGTCCACGGTTGCACAGCGAGCAGGTGGAGCTGGGATGTCATCCTCCCACCCCATTGCCTTTGCTCAACTTCCTGATCCCCTGGGGCCTCATCTGTAACATTCGTGGATCAGATTCGCATCTCCTGGAGAGGGTCTCTGTTGCCGCTGCGCTGCCCACCTCAGGGCCTCCTTCTCTCCACCACAGAGTGCACGATGTTGGCCAACGTCTCGGTGAAGCCCCTGTGCCCCATCCTGGAGCAGATGAGTCGCCTCCAAAGCCACAGCAACACCAGCATCCGCTACATCGACCACGCGTCGGTGGTGCTGCACGCGCTAGCCTCGCTGCTGGGCCTCGTGGAGAACGGACTCATCCTCTTCATGGTGGGCTGTCGCATGCGCCAGACGGTGGTCACCACCTGGGTGCTGCACCTGGCGCTGTCCGACCTGCTGGCCAGCGCCTCCCTGCCTTTCTTCACCTACTTCCTGGCCGTGGGCCACACGTGGGAGCTGGGCACCACCTTCTGCAAGCTGCACTCCTCCGTATTCTTCCTCAACATGTTCGCTAGCGGCTTCCTGCTCAGCGCCATCAGCCTGGACCGCTGCCTGCAGGTGGTGCGGCCCGTGTGGGCGCAGAACCACCGCACGGTGGCCGCGGCCCACAAGGTGTGCCTGGTGCTCTGGGCCCTGGCCGTGCTCAACACGGTGCCCTACTTCGTGTTCCGGGACACCATCCCGCGGCTGGACGGCCGCGTCATGTGCTACTACAACGTGCTGCTCCTGAACCCCGGGCCTGACCGCAACGCCACGTGCAACTCGCGCCAGGCGGCCCTGGCTGTCAGCAAGTTCCTGCTGGCCTTCCTGGTGCCCCTGGCCATCATCGCCTCGAGCCACGCGACCGTGAGCTTGCAGCTGCGCCACCGCGGCTGCCGGCGGCCCGGCCGCTTCGTGCGCCTGGTGATGGCCGTGGTGGCGGCCTTCGCGCTCTGCTGGGGGCCCTACCACGTCTTCAGCCTGCTGGAGGCGCGGGCGCACGGCGACCCGGCGCTGCGGCCGCTCGTGTGGCGCGGGCTGCCCTTTGTCACCAGCCTGGCCTTCATCAACAGCGTGGTCAACCCGCTGCTCTACGTGCTCACCTGCCCCGACGTGCTGCACAAGCTGCGGCGCTCGCTGCGCAGCGTGCTGGAGAGCGTGCTGGTGGATGACAGCGAGCTGGGCGGCCTGGGCAGCAGCCGCCGCCGCCGCGCCTCCTCCACCGCCAACTCCGCCTCCTCCTTGCCGCTCGGCGGCCGCCGTCTGTCCCCGCTCCGGCGGCCCGGGACCCTGCTGGGCTGGCTGCGGGGAGGCCGCGCCGCGTCTCCGCAGAGGGGCCGGGCCCGATCCGAGGACCAGACGGCCCCCCTGAACCGGGCGCTGAGCACCACCTCCGGCTAGAAGCGCGGGCCCCAAATCGCCATTCTCTCAGGATAGGCCAACGTCTGGCAGCCATGGAGCGCCAACGCAGCATCCCAAGGGAGGCATCATTAAAATGTAGATATCCCGGCTCCACCCTCCAAGGTCAGGACCCGGGATTCTGCATTTTAAAGCAGCCCCGCGCGATTCCGCGAATCCTTTTCAGAATCAGGGAGTCAGAGCAGTGCTTGTCAAACCTTTGTGCGTGAGTCCTGGAATCCTAGGAATCCTGTTAAAGTGCGGCCTGATTCAGCAGGCTGGGACTGGGGGCGCTGAGACTCTGCGTTTCTAACAAGATCCCAGGAGGCGAGGTCAGTGCTGCTGGCCCTGTGTCACACTTGGAGTGACACAGCGTTAAAATCTTAAGATTCTCAAACTGGTGTAGTGGGCGCCCCGAGGTACACAGGACGCATCTCCCTGGAGCTCAATTTTACCAGATGATGGGGGGGGGGGGGGAGGGAGTATTTTTACATTAAACCAGTGATGTATTTTTGGAATAAAGTGAGAGAGGAAAGGTTTGGGACACACTATTCGGTCTAATCTCTTCACTTCGCTCACTCAGCCGACGTTTATGGAGCAGACTGCTTTATCCCACAATCTTGAGGGGTGGGTTCTGTTAGCCCCAGTTTATACCATTGAGCAAATTGAGGCACAGGGAGTAAGTAACTTGCCCAAGGTTTCATGAACGGCTGGTGACTGACAGGGTCTGTGTGCTAACTTCCAAGCATTACAAGTTCAACTATTATTTAGTAAGTGAAAGAACACCCAACATACCCAAGGTACTTAAGATAGTAGCTGCCTTGGAGGCCCCATCTCTACTCTTCTGAGCTGGCAGTGCCCAAAGTCTTTATAAGGTGGAAAAAGGAAGAGGTGCTATGGTCAAATGTTTGGGAAAGCTTGGCTAATCGAAGCACAATGGGCATCTTTACTGAACGTCTTCTGTCTTGAGTATTTGAACGGGCATGGCAGTCCCCAAGATGACAGCACATGACATTTCCCAGCTAACCTGCCACCTGTGTGGGGCTGGAGTTCCATAGGATGCCCTCTGGGCAACGCTGGTAATTCCCAGATCTGTGCAGCACCCCCCTCCCCACCACACAGGGGCTGAGCTATGACTCCCCACTTGTAGATGTTGGGGGTAACCTGTACGTGTCACAGCACTTCCACTGCACCTTGTCTGTTTCCTCTCAGACTGCTGTCTTCAGCTCTGCATCCCAGGGCCTGGTGCAGTTGGAGCCAGTAAATGAGTGGTGGATGAAACGGTAGTGGAAGAGCCAGGGAAGAAACTCTCTTGGGATCTTGGTCCAGTGCTCCTTGGGCCACCCCCAGGCTGTGTTGGCCAGCTTACTGTTTACTCCCAGTGCCAGGCAGGGCCCGGCCCACAGCAAGTGTTCAGAAAACTGAACAGCAGACGTACAGCTGACAGCACAGACATCCCGACGTCACACCTCGCCCATGCTCCCTCCCGCCCCTCCCCTGCTTTACTCAGAGTGCATTTCGCCATCTGACGCACAATGTATTTTACTTGTTTATTCTATTTTCTCCATCAGAAGGAAATCTCCTGGAGGGCAGGGACTTCTGTCCGATCCCCTGGTACCTAAAGTTGCGCCTGTCCACAGCAGGCATTCAATAACTATTTTTGTTGTAGACTGGAGGGCGTGAGTCAATCAGACCTTTGGCGTTTCTGCAGAGTGTGGTACAGCAAAGAGGGCGCTAGAGAAACTCTGCTCCCTGCAACCTCCCCATTTTAATGTTTCAGTGGTGAAAAGTGGGGCGAAGCTGGAGTCAGTCTACTTGGTGACGGGGTCAGTGGGGTGCAGAGGAACCCAAAACAGCCTTTGGAAAGGTGTGGGGGAGCTGGGTTCCTGACTGCTGGCCTCCTGGCCTGGGCTGGACCGAGGATCTTGAGACAGAACATAACACATTTTGGGGAGTCACCCTTCAGCCCTCAGCTCCCCGAGGAACCAGAAGAATCTACTCTCCTTGGTTTGAAGGCACTTGGAGAAGGAGGGGAACAGGGGAGGGGGGCTGAACCTCTTCCCTCCCCCAGTCTCTGCCAGGTCGCAGGCTCCCTCTGGGCCTCTGTCCCACCTGCCCAACAGCCTCAAAGGCTCGGAGCCCATCTCAGGTGGGGTCCCTGATTTGCAGCCACAGAGCTGGAGTGCCGGGTCCAGCAGCGGTGCTGTGTCTGACATGGTGGCTGGCCACAGAAGGCTCGGGCTATCCTGGCTCAGACCTTGGCTGCTGGCCGCTGTGGCGGCTGCTTCTGCAGCAAGGCCAGGGTGTCCCGCTTCTCGATGGAGCGCAGCTGCTTCTTCTTCGCCCGCTTGAGCTTGGCGGGGTTCCGGATCTGGGGTGGTGGGAGGAGAAGGCATTAGTGTGGCTAGAGTCTCCGCCCGGTGCCCCAGGGATGGCAGCACGAGAGTGGGGGCCGGGAGGCGGGGGTGCTGAGGCATCTCAGACGCAACGCCCAGCCTGGCCGGGGCTCAGACCCCCGAGCAGGGCGACACTCACCACTTGGACCACCTCTGCCTTCCGCTCATTCTCCAGGCGGCGTTTCAGGTTCTCGGCACGGCGCTGTTTCTTCTCCTGGAACACACAGGGGAAGAGGATTGGAGTCTGGGAGTCGAGGCGGCCCTGGTCTCTCAGGCCCCAGAGGAGAGAGAGCTGGCATAATTCCCGGGGTGGGGGGAAAGGCCCTCTCATCCAGCTCTGGGTTGTTCCTGGTGGTGTGTGGACGCAGGGCCAGCAAGGAGCAATCCCTGTGCCCACGGAACCAGAGGCCCACCGTAGGGGCAGTTTCTGACTTCACCTGAGACGGTGGGCACCCAGTCAGACAGCTGGCAACAGGGGCTTATGGGAGGGCTGGTGGGCTAAGACATGGGGGCTCCCCCCCTGGAAACTCAGGCACATACAGACGGTAGCCCCTTGCACACCCCCTTCATCAACTGCCAGGGGAGACGGGGTGGGCTGGTTTCCTCATTCCCACCCTCTCAGCAGCCCTCTCGGAGTCTCCCTCTCTCCCTGAGCCCATGTGCCCCGAGAGGGCCAGGCCGGGGTGAGGGCTGTCTCCTGAGGCCCGCCCAGGCGCAGGGCCGGGAAGGGTGGGGGCTGCAGAGAAGAGACCCCAGAGCCATCTGGCACCAGTTCACATCCTGACTCCGCTACTTCCTAAACTGGGGACCTTGGCCAAGTTGTTTACCCTCTCTGGGCCTCAGCTCCCCATCTTCAAAGTAAAGATGATCACGTGGGGTTGTTTTGAGGAAGAAACGCAGGAATAGAGGGTCAGGGCTTGGAACAGTGCCCGGCCCACCGGGACCCCTTAGAAGGTGAGTCTAGGTGGAGTTCGTCTCGGGAGCGGGGAGCCCAGCACTGTCTGGCTATGCTGACTGCTGTCCCTCGGGGGGCCGGGGCGGGGATGTCGGCTCCGAGGCTGCTGCATGGTCAGGGGCCTCTCTTGGCTTTGGCAACTCGGGGGAGCAGGGGTGGCCTGGGCCCCGGGGAGAAAGGAGAAGTGAGACTGAAGCTCCTAGAGTCGGGGGAAGGTCTGGGCGGGTGGCTGGGCAGCGGTACCTCTGAGGGGGGGAGGTGACAAGAAGGCTTTCTCTTGCTCAAGAGGGGACCAGGGCCACAAAGGAAGTGAGATAAGGCGTCAGCTCACAGCGGCAGTCACACCTCAGCCACATGCTGAGTTGGGGCAACTCAAAGCAGGGGACAGGTGACCAAGTGGCCGGCCCTGCCTCCTCCCGTCTGGGGCCAGGCTGGGACCACAGGTGGGGGCAAGTGCCCCTGGGATCACTAGGCAAGTGACATCCCGCGGATAACCCTGGTCCTGGTGGTGCGGTCACTGACCAACGGTGCCACCTCGCTGTCTCCGCGTGCTGCCCGCGGGGGCTTCCTGGAGTCTGAAGAGGTTGGCTGTGAACCTCTAGTGGGACCTTTGTGGCCCTGGGCTGAGCGGCAGGGAGAGAACCAGAGGAAAATGTGGGCCGTCCACTTGGCTGACGTATGGGAGCCGCTCCTTGGAGAAGGATGGCAGCAATACCGGGATGGGCCTTTCCCATCTGTGCAGGTCCCAGGGAAGGACCCCCGACCCCATCTCACTGAGTGCTCCTGCCACCAGTGAGAGGCATGGGGGTTTCTTCCTGGGCCTCCTCCCCATCCTTGAGCCTCTCACAGAGACCCAGGCTCAGCTGGATGTTGCACTGGGCTTCCCCACCCTGTGGTCCAGACCGCACTTCTGCTTCTGCCCAGGCTCCCTGCCTCGTCAGGGCCCTTAGGCTCAAGGATGGCTCTCGGCCAAGCCAGCCTGCCCCTGGGCACGTGCGTGAGCGTCCCCTCCCCTCCTGCCTCGGCCTGGCTGGCCGGCCGCTCACCTGCCGGCGCCTCTCCTTCTCCTCGTCCAGGTGCCGGGCAAACTCCCTGGCCAGCTTCCTCTCCTGCCGCTCCTTCATCTTCCGCTGCCAGGATGTGCGCAGGGGCTTGTCCTGAACCATCTGGGAAAACCTGGATGGGGAAAGCGGGCGCTCGCAGAGTCCGTGGGATGTGCCCACGCCCCCTCTCCTCTCAGCTCCAGCTCCGGGCCTTCTTCCCCAGAAGCCAGGCAGAATCACCTCCCCGCCTGCCTGCCTGCTGGGCAGTCGACCCTCCAGGTCTGCAGAAACTCGCGGCAGCAAGGGCTCCGATCATGCCGGCTCCCACTGCTTAAGCCCTGGTTACGTGCCTCTGAGCTGGGGACTCTTGTTCTCTCCGTTCCATAGAGGAGCAAACCAGGGCTCAGAGAGGTTAAATAATTGCTCAAGGTCACCTTGTGAACAGCAGCCAGGATGCGAATCCCTGTCTGTGACCACACAGTGCAGGCCACACGGCCTCTGTTATAGTTCTGCTGCTCTGCCAAGGGCGGTTGCCTGGGTGTGAACGCCTCTGGAGATGGGGCGTTCCGTTCCATTTCAGGACAGCGAGGATGCTCACAGTTCTTGGTAATGATCCAGAATCTCTCTCCCCGGCAGGGGAGGGTGTGAAAATGAGGTGGGCATTTGGGGAAGTCAGGAAAGGCTAGATTTTTCCTATGAGTGACAGTGACATGACAGTCCTAGGAGAGACAAGACTCTCTGTAAGAATGCATCCTGCAAGGATTTATGGGTAGAATGATCTATCTAGGATGTGCTGTAAAATGTTCCAGGAAAAAAAAGAAAGACAAAAACTCAGAGGCTAAGACGGGGCCAGTGCAGGAAAATGTTGAGAACTGGCGAAGATGCGGAAGAGAACGTGGGGGCTCATGCAACCATGCTCTCCCCTTTTCTGTAAGGTCTTTCTCCTGGAGTGATCTGAAGCCTGCGTGGGTGTCCCACCGGCCTTTTCTCCTTAGCAGATCCCCTCAGAGTGGCCTCTCCACCTCCCCCACCAATTACCCGACTTCCAAAAGAGCTCCTGTTCATCCACGTCCATTATATGGTGCCCCAAACTGTCACAGTAGGTCAGCCGGTCCCACCCCAGCCTCTGAAGCCTGTGTGTGCAGGCAGAGCCCCTCACATCCATGGAGAAGGGTCTTCTGGGCTGTCCTCCCTCCTTCTTGCCCCACAGGAGTCTGGTACACATAGCCTGGCACACAACCCCCCAGGCCCGTCCCTTTTTGGCCTGGTTCTGCTGGTCTGCCTCCCCGACTGTGTCTGCCTTTGATCCCAGCACACCCGCCACCACTCCTTCTCCCCATCCCCCAGGGCCTGCTGCTGAAGATCTGGTCTTCCAAGCACAGAAGAAGGGAGCTGCAGCATGCACTTCCCCTACCCCAAACCGGAGTATGACAACCAAGAAGGGACAAGGCAGAGGGGAGCTGGGCACACATAGAGCCACAGGGCACATGCTGCATCCTTCTAGAGCAGCGCTGTCAAACAGAGCTTTCTGTGATGGTGGAAGTGGTCTGTCTACACTGTCCAATAAGGTAGCCATTCCTCACACTGGCTGCTGAGTGCTTGAAATGTGGTTGGTGTGACTGAAGAAAGAATTTCTTTCTTTCCTTTTTTTTTTTTTTGGTGAGGAAGATTGGCCCTGAGCTAACATCTGTTGCCAATCTTCCTTTGTTTTCCCCCTCCCCAAAGCCCCAGTACACAGTTTTATATCCTAGTTGTAGGTCATTCTAGCTCTACGTAGAATGCCGCCACAGCATGTCTTGACAAGCAGTGTGTAGGTCCATGCCTAGGATCCAAACTGGTGAACCCCGGGCCGGAGAAGTGGAACATGAGAACTTAACCACTGAGCCACGGGCTGGCCCTGTGAATTATAAACTTTTATATTTCTTTTTTTGAGGAAGATTAGCCCTGAGCTAACTGCTGCCAATCCTCTTTTTGCTGAGGAAGACTGGCCCTGAGATAACATCCATGCCTATTTTCCTCTACTTTATATGTGGGATGCCTGCCACAGCATGGCTTGACAAGCGGTGCCATGTCCGCACCCGGGATCCCAACCAGTGAACCCCGGGCTGCCAAAGTGGAAGGTGCGCACTTAAGCGCTGAGCCACCGGGCCGGCCCCCTAAACTTTTTAATTTCAATCAATTTAAGCTGAAATAGCCACACGCGGCTGGTGGCTAAGGTGTTGAGGCAGTGCCGTTTCAGGGCATCAGTTTTACCTGGAGACTGAAGGAAGACATTTTTGGGTTCCAAGGCCTGAATCTAACACTTACTACCTGTGAGACCCTGGGCAAGGTTCCCTCTCTGGGCCTCAGCACCTGCCTGTGTTAAATCGGGATAAGACCCGCTCCCATCCCAAAGAGTGGTGGGAGGATTAATCATGACATGGTTTCGAGAAGTGCTTAGCACAGGAGGTGCTTAATAAATGCCACCCTTCAGAAAAGGTGGATAGCACACCCATGCAGCACTGTGCAGAAGCTGGCATTTGGCATGAGCAGGGAAGGCGGGGCGCAGCCAGGCCTTCCCAGCTCCACTGCCTCCCTCCCTATCCCCCTTTGCTGGGCCACTTCCTGCAGCAGGAGCTGCCTTCACTGTCTCTGGGCTCACTCACCACTCACTGAAGCTGCTTCCTCAAAGATTCCAAATGGAATCCAAAGGCCCTTTGACCCTTGTGCACAAGGCCTGCCTGCAGCTCTGAAGGCGTGTTAATTCTGCAGGCTCTCTGCTTTCACCCCTGCCCTCGGGCGGTCTGGTCACCCGGGCTTCCTCATAGGTACACTCAGGATAATCCTGACACTGCGGCCTCCTGGGGCTGACCCACAGCTCCAAGGCATGCTGGTCTTTCTGTGGGAAAACCCCTTCCCCCGGCCAATCCTTACTCAAGTGCTTAGCAGTGTCTTAGAGACTCAGGGCCCAGGATATACTTTTTATCACAAGCGCAAATTAACAGACAATAGTGGCTGAGGACCTCTGGGCTTTTTATCAAGTAATGCCTGCTTCACTTGCTTCTGCATCCCTAGGGATCCCTGCTTCTCACTAGGGAGTGGGCAGACAGGGTAGATGCTTGTTGAGCGAATACACAAAGGAGGTGCCAAAGGAGAGGTCCACAGGGACCGGAGGAGAAGCATCACAGAAATCACCTTTGGGGGCCTGGGCTCACACCCCCTGGATCACACGGCATTTTACCACATTCTTACGATAATGACCTGTCTCTGTGAGACCCCCCCACCTCCAACCCCGGGGCTGTCTCCAAGCTGCACGCCCCCCTGCCCAGCTGGCCCCCTTCACCTCTTCTTGGAGCGGTCCTTCCACACCCGCCCCGACTTGGGCTTTCCCTTCGGGATTACAGGAACCTCCTCCTTCAGCTTCTTGGATGCTGGGGCCTGGGGTGAAGAACCTCTTCGCTTCTTCGGCTCCCCGGCCGCAGGTGGCTTGCTCGGTTCGTGCCGACCCCAGGGGGAGCCGGGGGACCGGGGTGTCAGCTCCTGTAGCGGCGGCGAGGGCTCTGGACCCAGAGCTGGCTGACCAGGGTAAGGCTCTGATGATCCTGGGCCCGGCTGCAGCTGATGTCGGGGGGACCCCGGGGCCAGCTTCTCCTTCCTCTGGGCCAACTCCGAGTCCGCTTCTTCTTGGTCCTGGGAGCACTTGGGTGACCCCCCACTTGGCTTTGGCTGAAGTCGGAGGGGTTCTGGACTCGACTCCGGCTGTCTTCGGGGTGACTCCAGGCCTGGATCTTGCTGATGCTGGGGGGACCCTGGGCCCAGCTCTGGCTCCTTTCGAGGGGACCCTAAATCCGTCCCCTGCCGTAGACCGGGCGATCCCGGGCTTGTCTCCGGCTGACCCCGGGGGGACTCCAGGCCGGGTGGCAGAGCACTGCGAGGAGACCCGGGCTCCCTCGTCTCTTCTGGGTTCGGGTCGAACTCCACAAGGGCCCGTTTCGCCCGCAACACTGAGGCTGACCTCTCGGGGGACTCAGGCCTCAGGCCTTCCAGCCGCCGGCTGCGCCTCAGCGGAGTATCCATGGCCCAGCCTGAAAGTGCCCAGACCGGAGTCCACGTGCAGCCTCCGGGACAGCCGGCGCCGTCTTATGACGTCTGGAGCTGCCACGCCAGTGCCGGGCAAGAGGGGCTGTTGCCGGCGCCGCCATGTTGGTGATGGGCGGAGGGGCGGGGTTGACGGCCTGAGGGGGCTGGGCTTACCAGGCGCATGCGCAAAGCGCTTTGGCGCATTTACTTGGTTGATGAGCGAGTCCTAGATTGAGCTCTGTGTTTGCCTTTCCTGGACCCATTTCCGGGAGAGAAGAGGGTTGGAAAAAAGATGCAGGCAGCCCGTATGCAAGGCTGGATGGAAACTTTGCTTCTAACTCGCTCTTGGGCAGTTGGGCAGGGGTCCCACCCTTTTGGGCGTCAGTTTTTTCATTTGTAATATGGGTTATTTTGTACGAGTTTAGTGTATCTAAAATGATCCTGTCGGAGTATTCCTAACCGCCAGAGTGACTGTGCTTGGCTGATCCTGGAGATGGAAATCTCTTGAATTATAGAAGTGTGCATGCTCTTGCCTTTTCGTCTCCCATCCTGGGCTTCAGTATCCAATCTATGGCTCTTGGCAACATTTTCAGCACTGAGGCATGAAGTTGAGGTACCCGTAAGACGCACCACCTCTGTCCTGTGGCACACCTGGGCCCTCAGCCTCACTGCTACCCTCTCAGGTCCCCCCTTTTACCCAAGTTCTAGAACCAGCTTGACTCTGACCTTCCTTTCAGCCAAGACAGCGATCTTTGCCCCAGTGTGTGAACCTCTCTCCTCCCGTCCTTGGCGTGAGGCCCAGGAGGGAGATTTGAGTCACTCGCAGCACGTCTTTCTTAGGAAGAACATCTTGGAAGTTGCCCAACCATATCCCAGCTCTTCTCCAGTGTTATTCTTGGGGACGGCCCTCAGGGAACTCAGGTCCCTGTCTGGCTGTCCCAGTGGCTTCTTTTAGAAACCTTTGTTTCTCCAGCTGAGGGGGTGTGGGAAGGCCTGGGAAATTGTCAAGGGGTCCTCAGAGGGCAGAGGAGGAAGGCCAGGGCAGACATCCAGGGGCCTCAGGGCTGAGCACAGCCCCGACCTGCTGAGTCACTGTGCAGGAGTGCGTGTCAGATGAGCTCCAGGGTATCTTGACTGCAATCAGAGAGGAGGTGAGGAGGAAATCCTAGACAAAGGTTCCCGGAGGATGGGAAAGTGGATTGAGAGTCCCTTAATGCCCCTCACTCCTCGGCGGGTGCCACGCAGCATCCAAAATGCATCCTAATGACTTCAGCCTGTTGAAAGCACCTCCCTCAGGGTAAGGCGATGGCACGGCTTCTCCACTGGACCTCCATGTCATCAGAAGTAGCCGCACCCTTGTGCTGAAATCATGCATCAGTCCCTGCCTCCCTGGCTCTTCTCAGAGGCTCCGTCTGCAGGCTCAGCAGCCTTGCAATCCTGGGCCGAGGAAGACCCCGCACTGAAGCTTCGTCCCAATCTTCTGCCCAGCAGAGCAGCTCCCCACTGCAGGAGCAGCTCAGACCCCTCCTCGCCCAGCTTTCCAGCCCTCAGCTCCTTAAATTCCCTGTCCCCACCTGGAGACTCTGGTGGCCCATCCCTCAGAACCATGCGTGGTGTGCCTTACCAGGGCTGCTGGAGGACCCAGCATGCCACCCACCCCCGCTGCCCTGCGCCAGGCCCCCTCAGCGCCCTGCTTCCTGAGCTCCTGTCCTCCCTCAGCTGGAGGGATCGTTCTTAGATGCCTGTTGGGTCAAATCCTGGCCTTGCTTAAAATGCTTCGGAAGATGATCTCAGGTCCCCGCCAGGGCGGTGTGAGAGAGGGAGCCGTTTTGCAGACATCCCTCAAATCAAGGGTGGAGACCCTTGATCAACCTTGGCATGAAGCGAATGCTGGCCCAGAACCCTCTGCTCCCTTCTGAGCTCAGTTGTCGTTGTCATTATAGGTGGCGTGCGGGGCCCAAAGGAGACTGCTGAATTTTTCAGAGAAGTCTGGTGTGGCGGTCACTGTTGGCACTTTCTTCCCTTACACTCCTCTGTTTTCTACTGCAGCCATCCCAGCCTCCTTGGCCTCATGTGGGAGGATGCTGAGGGACCTCTCTCTGATCCCCCTGAGACCCCTAGGAGGACTGAGCCCCAGTTGTCTACGAAGGTCACCTGGTTGTTCATGCATCCTCTTTCGGCTTCTTCCCTGTGCCTGCCTCACTTTCCCACCTCCCTGGAGGGGCTGCTGGGATCATTCTCTGAACAGACTGCTTGCACTAAAATCCTCGTGTCAGAGTCAGCTCTGGAGGAACCCAGCCTATACCACTGGGGCATGCAATTATTGAGCCAGGCCTTCTTTCAAGGGCTCTGTGTGTACAAACCTGCTTAATCCTCACAACAACCCTGTGAGACAGGTACTGTTGTTATTACTCCCATTTCGCAGATAAAGAAACTGAGGCACAGAGAGGCTGGGACACTTGTAAAAGTCACACAGCAAATAAGTGGTGGAGGTGGGATCCACGCCTGGGCTGTCTGACTGTAGGTCATAAGAGTTAGTTTCGCTGTTTTCTAGGTAAGGAAACCAAGGCTTGGAAAGGCTAGGGTGCTGGCCCAAAGTCACACAGCGACACATTGAGGAGCTGGGATTGCAGTTCCAGAGCCGGCTTGCTTAGCCGCCTTATGATTGTCCCTCAGGTGGGCCTCACTCGCCTGTTCCCCACACTGATCCTGGTCTGCACTGGGAGGTGCTGGGTGCCACCTTGCCCCGAGGGCTGGCTGGGGCTCTGCGTGCACGCACACAAGACAGAGTGTGCTGGATGGGCAATCCCCAACTTATTTATGCAACCTGAGATCTGCTGACTGAAGAAAACCGCGTGCCCACAGAGGGCTGAAGATAGGGATCGGGTATTCTCTGAGCCATCCATCCTCCACGCACCTAGAGTGCTGTAGTCAGAGGGTTTGACAGTCCCAGATGTTGGGGGCCTGCATCTCATGGTCCTCTGCTCACCACCAAGATCAGAGATAGGTGGGTCCAGGCAGCCACCAGCAGCACTAACTGAGCCCTTCCTAAGCACTGGGCCTCTCCTGGTTGCTCGTTTAACCCCCTGGAGCATCCGTGCAAGAGTGTGATAGCCTGTACCAGCAGATGCCAGATAAGCATTCGCTGAGTGAGTGAATGTGTGCTCATTACGACCCTTCAGGGCAGAGACCAACATCCCCGGTTGACCGACAAGGAAATCTGATGCTGGGAGAGGCTGTGATTTGAGACAGGGTGACACCAGCAGGGGATGGAAGGTGCAGGGACAGGACGGGAACTCGAAGCTTCCTGACTCCAAACCCAGGCCCTCACTCTCTCATCCAGCAGGCCCAGGCTTGGAAGATGGGGGCTGCGGATGTGTAAGGACTTCCTCAGTCTAGGGAGTGCATCTGGCAACTGGGACGTCGCTGAGTGTGGCCAGAGCGAGGGCAGCACCCTGATGAGGGGGAGGCGTCCCTGGACTGGGGCTGAGTGTGGCTGCTCTTCACTGGGCCACACGGTCCAGGCTGCCCTCTCTTCCACTCCAAGGTCTCTTAAGTACTTCAAGACGATTTTCCTGTGGCTTCCTCCAAATTGTCCTTTATCTAGGCTGGACATCTGCTTCTCCAGCTGTCCTTCCCACGACAACATGATAGCTCTTTGCAAAAGACACCGATTCTTTACAAGCCTTCCAGAATGTGGTGCCCAGAGTTCCCTCAGGCACCCAGGGTTGACCGCCCTACAGAGAGCTGAGTGGATTTGTCACCCCCCTACTCCACCATTCCTATTGGTGTGGCCAGGTCCCCATCTTCTTCCCAAGGCTGAGCCACTAGTTGAAGCCCACAGCCTGGTTCCAGCTGCTGTTCCCCCGATCCTGGACACGAGCTGTTGACTTTTCTGGACAAGTAACGGACTTGTCATCTGGCCTTCCTGCCTTTTGTTTTGACATCTCTGGCAACCCAGCCGTCCTCTTTCAATAACTGCTCCCCATCCCTCCTTTGTGTGTGTGAACAGCTGCTTCTAGGTACCTTGAGTCAGGCCCTCCTGAGAAGATGCACCAGGACAAGGGTTATCATGTCACTTCTTATCATGAGCACTTATCTCAGAGGTTCATCTTTTCTTTGTGTTCCCAACAGCTCAGGGTAATGTTCAGACCCTCGAGGAGGCGGCGGCAGTGACTTCAGCAGAGAGGCCAGGGGGATGGACGGGAGCGGAACCTGGGACCCCTGGCGTGAGGCTGTCCCCATGGGGCATTGCCGGGGTGCAGAGAAGCTGGCTGGGTTGGGAAGGGACCTCTTTGCAAAGCTCTTGCGCACGTGCAAAGCTTATCTCCTGATCCCCTCACAGCATCTGCAGGTTTTGCTGAAACAGGAAGGGGGCAGACCTTCTCCGTCCGGAAGACAAGGCCTCTTCCCCTCCTCGGGCCCTCGTCAGCCTGCACCGCATGTTCCCCTGCTCCGGGCAGGCCAAGGAAGGGGTGGGAGTGGGCTGGGGAAGGCACACCTGTGCCAGGTAGGAGGTAGATGCCCCAAGAAGGGGGGCGTGGAAGTTCGTACCCTATGTCACCCTCACCCTGATGTGTCCAGTAACTTTGATGAGCATCAGAATCATGGAGGGTGCGTTAAAACGTAAATTTCTGGGTCCCAACGCCAGAAATTAGGATTCGGTGGGTCTGGGGTGGGCCTGAGGCTCTGCATTTCTACAAGCTCCCGGGTGATGCTGTTGCTGGTCTGTGGACCACACTTTGAGGAGAGTGTCGTGCAGAAGGGAACAAGTGAGGCATGAAGAGCTTTCCTGCTTCACGTCCCATCCCGGGTGGGGGCTGAGTTCACCATCATCCTATCGTTTACTTATTCACCCAATAGTTATTGAATGCTTACTCTGTGAGAAGCACTAGGAGTCCAGCAGGGCACAGGGCAATTGTGGTCTCTGCCTCGATGGCACTTACGTTGTCTCAGGGCACAGATATTAAACACTGGAACCTCAAAACTGTCCTTGGAGGAAGGCTGAACAGGGATTATGTTTCCCGTTTTGCAGGCGAGGAAATAGCATTGCAGAGAGGCCACAGGACTTGCTGTAAGTCACACAAATGGGAAGTGGCAGAACTTGAACCCAGGACTTCTCAACTCAAAAGCTGGCCACCATCGCTGCCTGGGAGCCACCTCAGCTTCATGGGGCTGGGTTGAGGTGGCGGAGCTACAGACCCTGGACACATGTCGGTGGGTGACAGCTGAGGGCTTCATCCTTATGTGTGGAAGGAGAGCTTGACAGAAAGATAGACAGACATGCACACATACCCACACCCACAACTCTCAGTTCCTAAGACCCGGATGACTACAGAGTTTCACAGTGAGTCACTTTCTCTTCCTTCCTCTCCGTTTTCTAATCCCTCTCCTCTCATTTCCTCTAACATTTGGTTTCCCTGTGTCTCTGGCTCTTCCACAGGGTGGCATCTGTTCCCGAGAGTGTTGTCTCCCCCAACCAATATGGCACCTCATCTCCATGGCAACCCCTGGAGACCTTGCCTTGGTGACCAAGGAGCAACTATGAGGCCCCTTTCCTGAAGCACGGATCAACTAGGTCTCTGGTTTGAGGGCGGGAATCTGCTGGCCCTGTGGCAACGAGAGCTTGGCTCTTTCCACCTCCACACACTAGTGATGGCCTAAGACTGGCCCCAAGCTGATTGAGCTGGGTGCTAGAACACCAGGTTGGTGAGAGGAGGTTGGCCTTGAGTCAACCGTCTTGCTTCTCTGTTCTCACGGAGCCTCCAGAACCTCAAGCTCCCCGTGTGCAGGATGCAGCAGCTGCTCCCAGAGCCCGCTGGATCAGCCAGGCTCATTCTTCTGGAACTCTGCAAGCCCAAGACTTGCTCTACCGAAGGACCATTATGGAAGCCAACCCATCATTTCCCCCGAAAGGACCCTTCATATGTTTACAGATTCAAAAGCATGTCATTTATGGTGAATTTCAACGACATGAAAATGATAGCAATATTGATGGGAAGACATTTTATTGTAGTGGATTGAAAAAACCACAAAAATATACCAATGCTACTGGTAGTTTAAATGATAGACATTCTGTCCAGAGTGGTCACCAAGCATGGAGAGCGTAAATTATCTCATTTAATTTTCACGGTGACCCCATGAGGAAGTTGATCTTGCCACCCTGGTTTTTAGAGATGAAGAAACTTGATTTGGCACATGACCCAAATCAAGAATAAGTCCTTTCTTTAGCCTAGGCCTAATTTTCTAGTCTTTAAAAATAAGGCACAAGACAGAAATTTCAAGTGGTTAAGAGTGCCTTCCGTACAGGGCTGATCAGTCAAAGGATTATTCCTCTGCTCTTTTATTATCTGTTTGAAATAAAATATTACATAACACTCAGATATGATCACTTTCTGCTTGAGTGATTATAGCTCTCTGCCTGTGAGATAACTCTGAGTAGATCTAGATAACGATTTTTTTTTTTTGACAATTAGACACGGAAGGTGTAGGAGATTGCATTTTCTAAAGTTGGCTGCAACAGTGTCTCCCATCCACGTGTTCTTCCTCTGATGTGATCCTGACATCCTGTCCCTTGAGTAGTGGGGTCTATGTGTTTGTGTCCCCCCGCCCTTAAACCTGGATGGGCCTCTGTGACTGCCTTGGCCAGAAGAGTAGGGCAGAGCTGTTGCTATGTGACTTCTGAGGCTAGATTGTAAAAATGCCATGTGCTTCCGCCTGGCTCTCATGGGATGCTCACTCTTGGAACTCTGCCATGTAGTGAGGAAGCCCAAGGCGTCCCACATGGAAACCACGTGGAGAGGCCAGTGAAGGTGTTCCCACTGACAGCCCAGCCCAGGCCCAGAGGACAACCCCACATCGTCTGCCAGGCATTAGTAAAGATGCTTCCAGATGATTCTAGCCCCTATCTGTCAGGTCACTTCCAACTTTGAGTCTTCCCAGCAGAGGTCCCAGAAATCTTGGAGCAGAGACAACCTCTCCCCACTATACCGTGTCCAACTTCTATGCTACAGAATCCAGGAGCATAATAAAATGGTTGTTTTACGCCCCTAAGTTTGGGGGTTGTTTGTTATGCAGCAAGAGTAACTGGAACTTAAGGCATTTGCTCAGATAGTCAGGTGTCTATCTCAAGGGGGAAAGTCTTGTGGCCTTTTATGCATCCTCTCCTGGGGCCGACATGATTGGCAGGAGGGCACCCCATCATAGCCCAGGACTTTGTTAGAGGCAGATTGGGTGGGCAAGCTTCCTTGTTCTTTAGTCACCACGTATTAATATATTTTACTTGCTTACTTGTTTATTGTTTATTTCCCACTGACTAGATTGTCTGTTTCTCACGGACAGGATTTTTTTTTCCTGTTTGTTACTCTCTTCCCAGAGCCCAGCCCAGTCCTTGGTACTTAGTAGTTACTCAGTAAATAATTATTGGGTGAATGAAGACAAAACATCAAGGGGGTGCAAGTTTTGATTATGATTTCTCAAGAGAATTTAGTTAACATTATCATGTTCTAGTTCTTATGATAATAATGAGACACCGTTTTCTGGACAATGGCAAGCTCACATTGGGGTGGGAAATTTTTGAGAATCATAGTAGAGAATAGACTAGAACAGAGAAGAGAATAATAGTTGGAAATAGTTACAAGAGTTAGGAGTAAATAGTTTGTAGTTAGGAATAGGTAAGAGTCCCCACTTTTTCTTGAAATGAAAAAAAAAAGAATCGCTAAATATATGATGCGTGGTGAGGGTACTTTAGGTCCATGCTTAGGAGTTCCTTCGAGGAATCTGCTCCTGGACACTCTCTAAAGGGACTTAGGATCAATCAACAAATCAGAATTGATTCAAGCAATCTTTCTTGTCGCCTGGCATGTGCTGGGTATCGTGGGGATCGCAAACAAGTGTAAGATGGGGATACTGTCCTCCAGCTGTGTTGAGTCCAGCTGGAGACACGAGACTGAAGTCCGTGAGGCAGCCAGCCCAGTAAGGCAAGCTGGGCCCAGGCACAAAACCCATAGGGTTTCACCAGCTGTGGCTCCCGACGGTGAGGGAATGTCAGGAGGACTTCCTGTAGGAGGCAGGTCCAGGCGGGCAGCTTCCCCAGGCGCTGACTCAGAGGAACCCTGAACCACCACAGAGATTCATCAGGAGTCTGGTGCTTGTTAACCGAGGTTTCTGCCTTTAGATGCTCCTATAGCTGGTGGAAAGGAAATTAGTGTCCCTTTTGCCAAAATACTCTTAATTAAATAACCAAGTACTTAAGTAGATAACACCGTTAAATAGAAAGAAGAACCTCTTCTCCTCAGCACAGACATTTTTGTGATGCTGCATTGCAAGTTGCTGTGTCCTCTGGCCTGTCTGGCCCCAAGACCAGCCAGCTGGCAGCCCTGGAGTGGGCACTGCTGGGCAGCCCAGATTCTGAAGCCAAATAATGCACAGCAATGGGCTGTTTACCAAGAACGTATCTGCAAGCCTTTAAAATGTCTCCTAAAGGGGCGGGCCCAGCGGCATAGAGGTTAAGTTCATACAGTCCGGGGTTCACGTGTTTGGATCCTGGGTGCAGACCTACACACTGTTCATCAAACTATGCTGTGGCAGTGTCCCACGTAAAAAATAGAGGAAGACTGGCACAGGTCTGAGCTCAGGGCCAATCTTCCTCAAGCAAAAGGAGGGAGATTGGCAACAGATGTTAGCTCGGGGCCAATCTTCCTCACCAAAAAAAAAAAAAAAAAAAAAAGTCTCCTAAAGAGCTGTTCGGCTGCAAAAAAGAAACGACAGAGAGAATAACAACTACAGCAGTGTAAACCACAGAGAACTGAAAACAAATGGTAAATATATTTAGAACAAGACTTGTTGACGATTCCCTCAGCAAGTCACTCCGCCGTTTGTAACTGAGGGTGAGTAATGCTCTCCAGTGTTGAGTGGGAGAACTAGGAGAGGCAAGTAATCCCAAATAAACTAGAGTTCTTTTTGGTGTATGTAGTCTGTCTCCATTTTGAACATCTAGAAAGAGGGATACAATTTTTATGAAGGGGAAAATGATTTCTCCGCATCCTCACTAAGTTAACATTACTCAAACCGTGTAAGATGATCACTGCGGAGGGTTTTTTGTTGCTGATCTGTCCCACAGCAGGATGACTTCTGCCCGGCCACGTAGCCCTGTTGGTAAGATAAGACTAATAATGCATGTGGAATAATTTTAGAACCTCCCAGAGGCCATGATTAGTGCCTGAGCCAGGGGACCTCAGGGGACCACCACTGGAAGAGGGGGTGTCAGTGGAAGAGCCCAGCAAGGCACCAGCTTGGCGTCTCTTTCCTGTGACTTTCCTGGCTGTGTCGTCTGTGACCAATTCTGCTTCACGCTGCAAAGAAATATCTTTCTGGCTGCAGCCTTGGGCAGAGCTGGCCCCACTGGGATCGGCAACCTCAGTGGGTGTCCAAGTTCAGTCTTGATGCCACACCACCACCTGGTGGCCTCTCGTCATATGTCTCTGGGGCTTTCTGTCTGTAGAGAGCAACTTTCCCAGCGTCTACAGTGACCAGATAATTTATCTCCCAAAGAAGAGCTTTGGTCTAGGCGGGACTCCAGGATGGCAGGTGCAAACTAGATCTGCGCCAAGGACATCTGGTTGCTCTCTTTTGCAGCCTTCCAAGTACTGGGGTGTGCATCCTGCAGTCTGCTGGCACCTGACAGAGGTGGGTACCAGACAGCGATGCTCTTCCGAACGTCCACCAGTAGATCAACAGGACTCCTTCCCCTCCAGGGTGTGGCATTTGTCCCATGCCATCTCACCGTTGGTCTTGGGTGCTCTGGACTCAGCGATGCGCTCAGCGTTAGCACAGCCGGCTCTGGAGTCCAGCAGGCTCAGCTCTGCCCCGAACCAGCTGTGTGATCGAGGGTAATTCCTTTACCTCTCCACGACTTCGCTTCCTCTTGTGGGAAATGGGGAAAAGCTTGGCACCTTTGTCACGAGTGTGTTGTGAGGATGGACTGACGTATGCGTGTCAGGACCCTTGACGGGGCCAGGCACACAGTCAGTGCTGGCTCATGATGCCATGGACCTTATCAAGGACGTCGTCGACATCACTGGATCCATCAGAAGTTCTTGGCATCAAACACTCCTTCACTCGCAAAGTGAAGTGGACTCTTCAAATGCAAAATGCTGAGCCCAACAAACTTTGGGTGTGTTTTGTTGAAGGACTTGGGGTGTGAATATTTAGGGCAAGGGCTGCCCTCCACCTCCTCGGCAGGACTTCGGGGGTGCCCGCAGCTTCCCTTCGGGGGTCTCCTGAGAGATGAGGAGTCCCTGTGCCCTGGAGGCCTCCTACAACAAGCTGGGGCTGCAGTTGGCTCACCCGGGGGATGGTGACATGTATGGTCACATTTGGGGACAGCCTGGGACAGGAAAGAGCCATGTATCTGTGTTTTGCATCATCCACCCTGGGTGGGGCTGCAGGGGCGTGGCCGCCCACTGCTTTGCCCTAATCCAGGCCTCCCACCGCATCCCTGGCTGTGCAAGGGCCTCCCCAGTGGGTCTTCTCTGAGCGGCCAGGAGCCTGGCCTTTGGAATCAGCAGAGCCTCGGAGAGGCCGGGTGCTGGAGAAGAGTCCTCGGAGGCCATGTTGAGCTCAGCTCCCAGGAACAGCAGGTGCTTCGGGCCCAGGCGGAGGCTGGGGGCTGCCATCCCTACTGTGGCGGGCTTCAGGAGGGGCTCCTGCAGCCATGGGCACATCCTCAGCTGGGTTCAGCACTGGGGTCGGGGGAGGAAGGAACAGCCAGGCTACCTGCCTTCTGATCGCCCGGAAGCCCATGCAATCCCATCATCCTTTGGGTCCTCCGTTCCTGCTTCCCTGTGTCCCGTTTCCCTCTCAGCAGACCAGGCAGCGGTGGCTGAGTCCTCAGACCACGTGTTTTGGGCTGAATCCCTCCTGTAGCCACAGTAGTCCCTGGGGAGAAGGCTGCCCAGGGGTCAGGCCTGGATGCTGGAGCTGGCCATGACCTCGACCAGCTCACCTCGATTCCGAGCCTCACTTTCCTCACCTGTGACATGGGTCACAATCCCTTCCCTGCCACTCTCAGGCCTGTCCTGAGGGTCAGGGGAACGAGCGGGTGGAAGCCCCTTGCAAGGCTAACTGTTGTAACCATCCTCTACAGCACGTGCTGAGCTGCCGGCTTCGGCCAGGACCCAGAGGCAGCACCCCCTGCTCTTCCTCTCTGTGGCAACTGCTGCCCCCTCCTGGGTCTGGCGTCACCACATGGCTGTTGTCCCCAGTGGGCTTTACATCGGGGCTGAGCTTTAAGTTTTTGTAAACATCTTCGTCCCTAGCCCTCTCTCCTATTTTCATGGTGTCCTCAGAGAAGCATCCCCCAATGTGGATGCAGTGGGGCTCGCCCTGGCCACTGCACAGGGCCCCCCAGTGTGGATGCAGTGGGGCTCGCCCGGGCCACTGCACAGGGCCCCCCAGTGTGGATGCAGTGGGGCTCGCCCGGGCCACTGCTCACTGGGTGCAGGAGGGCAGGCTTCTGTCTCCTATCTCCATCCTCTCTGCTCCCGTTGTTCCTCCTCCCTTTACCTACCCCATCCAGGCCCTGCGGACAGAGTGAGGGTGTACCTGTTCTGCCCCACAGAGACCTCACTGACCACTCACTGGCCACGTGTAGCAGAAGGTGCCAGCAACCCAGGAAGGTGGACGAAGAGGCGACGCCCAGCTCCAGGATGGAGAAGAATAGCAGCGGCGCAGAGAGGCTCTTCCGGGGCCCTTGGAAAGCAGCAGGAGGAAGCCCCACAGTCTGCGCCCCAGCTCCGAGTGGGAGGGGCCGCCCCAGGTCCTGGGAGTCAGTTAGCAGATCCAACCGGGAAAGCTCGCGCCACACACCAGGGACTGGGCTAAAAACCGGAAGGGGGACAGATAAAAGAGGAGAAGGCTAGGAGGAGGGTGAGTCATCGGTCATCCACCGGGCGCCTGCTATGTGCTCTTTTCACTCTCCATCGTTTTATTAGGTAGATACTATCATTAGCCCCATTTCACAGAGGATGAAACTGAGGTTCAGAAAAACTAAGGTACGTGTCCAACCACGCACAGCTGGCAAGTGTAAGCCGGGATTCAGACACAGCTGTCTAGTTCTGAGTCCCATGTGATCAGCCACTCAGCCAGTCTGACTTCCAAGAGCAAAAAGCACAGCGAAGTTAGAAAATACACAGCAAAGCGTCTCGTGGATTCAGCAGTAAGTCACTGGTGACCTCCGCGAGAGGGCTGAGATGAGGGTGGAAGGCGACGAGGTGGAGACGGTGAGAGATGCTTGGCTGTGAAAGGGGAGAGAGAGAGGACCAGAGTCAGAGCTGCAGCTCTCGGAGCCTTGAATCTGTGGAGCAGAGAGGAGGGAGGGGATGGGTGGAGGAGAGAGCCTGGGGAGGTGGAAGCAGTGCAGGAGGGTCGCGATCAGGGGCTCTGGGAGGCACAGTGTGTCCTCTACTGATAAGGAAAGCACCGATGGGGCTGTGTGAAGGTTCAGATACATGGGAGTCATGGGCAGGAAGCCGATCCTTGGGGCTGTCCAGGGACCCCAGGCTGTGGGGGCAGGTCTGGGGTCATGGGCTGTAGGGCAGCAGTGGACAGCGTGTGTCCTGTGTCCCGCACCTGCCTGGTGGGTTGGACTCGACCGTGGAGAGTAGCCATGCTCCCTTCCTGGTCCATCCCTAGTACGTGAGCAGATGGAATTCCTCCCCACTGTGTTCCCACCCCCATTCACATCCGGGAGTGATGTCACGGGAGTGACGTCATCCCACAGCTCTGACCTGGACTCCAGTGGGGAAGCGACAAGACTCTCTGATGAAGCCCCGTATCTCAGCTTCACAGTCTTCCTGACATCACTCACCCTGTATTCTGTGGGGGCGCCCACTGTCGAGGCGACAGCTTGGAGACTCTCCAGGCAAACGTTCTCTATACCAGGCAGCGTAGGACAAGTGAGTCTGGTGGTCAGAGCCTGGAGCTCAGATCTGGGGTTGAGTTCTGCCGCAAGGACGCTGTGGTATGTGACCTGGAGCTAATGGATAAGGTACCTCAAGCCCGTTCCCCGGCTTCCGCTTTGGTAACTGGGGGAATAAGACATCTCTGGGGAGTTGTCACCAGGGTTAAATGGTGCTAAAGGGCAGGTGCTGGTTCTCCAGCCCTTGACTTTCTCCATCCTTTGGGCCCGAGGCACCCACCTGGGTGTACCGGCTGCTGGCACCAGCTCCACCACGAAGGCACACATCCCAAGGCCGAGCTGACCAGGTTCAGCCCTGTGCTGATCTTCATCAGCCAAGGCGACCAGAGCACCCATCATTACCCAGCCAGTAGGGGAGGGTGCTGGCCTCACACGCTGTGGGAGTCACAGGCTTCCTTCATGGGCTTTTGATCCGGGAAAACCGATGACCTGCCCTGGGGGGCTAGGAACCAATTACCGAAGGTGGGAAAGACATCTCTCCTCCGACTGCTGGATCCCAAGGGCCACAGAGGCCAAGAGCTGCTGCTGGCCCGTGGAAGCTGTCAGCCTTCCCAGCCAGAGGAACAGAGGCACAGGCAGCACACGTGACCCCTTCTTCCTCCTGTGCCCATGGCAGACAGCACTAATCGATCCTCACAATCCACCGGAGTTGGCAATGAGATAAAAGCGATTTGCCCTCTGTTGTGGGTTGAATTGCGTCCCCCACAAAAGATTTGCTGAAGTCCTAACCCTGGTACATGCGTATGGGGCCTATTGGGAAATAGAGTCTTTGCAGATGTGATCAGAGCCTCCGAAGCTCTGACCCAGGAGGCCCAGGAAGGTGAATGCCATACGGCTCTGCATGCAGCCTATTCCGTCAGGGGCAACTTGGTGTCCATGGTGAGGTCTAGGCGGCATCGAAGGCGTGGAGGACTGGGGTGTTTGTCTGACTAGCAGAGGTTTGGAGGCTCCCCCAGGGGAAGAGAGTGGGCAGGAGCCCAGACCCCACGTAGGTAGGTTTGAGGGCAAAGATCCCTCCTCCCCCTCGGCGCCATCCTGTGCAAAGGCTCCCACGAGGACCCACCTTCCTGTGAGGTTTTCCAGGAAGCGCTGTGCCTGCTGGCAGAGGCGACGGCTGAGAAACTTGCCCCAGAATTGTGCAATTTGCTGCCACAATCGAGGTGGCTGCTCCTGGGGTGAAGAACTGTGCAGAGGGGCAGGAGCATTTACGGGCCCGGACAACCCAGGGGCCGCTCCACCTCCCAGTAAGACCCGTGTGCTGGAAAGTTCGCCATCTGGGAAGGACTTACCCCAAGGGTAGACATCTGGGGCTCATCACGATGTGGTCACATAACAGGGAGGAACGGGCCAGGGCAGCAGAGAAGGGCATGAGGCTCTCCCGAGCTTGGTAGGACAGAATTCCAGAAGATGACTACTAGTGACTCCTGGGTACGTGGTCCAGTTTGCCTCAAACTTGTTGAGCACACAGGTAGCCTGGAGCCCTTGTTAAAGCGCAGATTGATTCCACCAGTCTGGATGGGGCTCCGACTCTGCATTTCTTTTCTTTTCCTTTTGTTTTTTGGTGAGGAAGATTGGCCCTGAGTGAACATCTGTTGCCAATCTTCCTCTTCTTTTTTTTTTTCTCCCCAAAGCCCAAGTACACAGTTGTCTATCAGAGTTGTAGGTCATCTTCTATGTGGGATGCTGCCACAGCATGGCTTGATGAGCTGTGTGTAGGTCTATGCCCAGGATCTGAACTGACAAACCCCAGGCCACCGAAATGGAGTGTGGGAACCTAACCACCTAGCCAAGGGGCTGGCCCCCATGAGACTCTGCGTTTCTAACAAGCTCCCAGGTGATGCTGCTGGTCTGTGGACCACGCATGAGGAGTGAGGGACCAGTCTCTTAATTTGAAGACGAAGATGAAGAAACTAAGGCCAAGACAAGGGAATCCAATCACAGGGCTGGTAAGTGATAGATCTGGGTCTGGAAACCAAGGCTGTGACTCCAAGTCCTGGGGCCTTTTCCACTGTGGGGGCTATATTTCGTGCCTTGAGTGCCACCATGTGGGGTCCCCATCCCCGCCCCGGGAGCCTCACCTTTCTTCTTCCTTTGGCTAAACCTAATGGGGTGCGGGCCCTTCTCCACCACTCCCCTCCTCCCCACCCCACGTCCAGAGAAGCAGCTGTAGCTTCTGGCTGACTGCCCACCAGCCAGCTCCCTCCCAGGGCCCTTCCCATCCTGCGTGCCTGTGTGAGGTGGGGTGCACCAAGATCTTCCCCTGGAGTTCGGAACAGGTCTACATCCTGCAACTTCACCCTCTTTTTCCAGACCCAAACTCTCCCCCCAGGGCCTAGGGAGAGAGCAGAGGCCTCACCTCCACCAGCCCTCCGTGGCTTCATCAAAAGCCCATCTCTGGGCCACTATGGGGTGCGGGCTCCAGGGTGCTCAGAAGCACTCTGCTGGCCTGTGGGTACCAGTAAGAGGTGGGAAACTCCATGAAGTTCGGGGCAGCAGCCAGGATACCCCCACAGCTGACATGAAGCCAGCCAATAACGATCTGCAGGGCCTGGTGGGTGGGGATAGGGGTGAGATAATGCCCTGGTGGTCCCGGAAGGGGGGGTCTGTCTCCCAAGAACTTAAAGGGCTGAGCTGAGCAAATCTTTGTCTAGACATCGCTGCCCAATGGGATCTTAGACTCCCGATCCACCCCCTCGCTTGGCAGTGAAGGAAGCAAAAGCCTGGAGAGAATGAGCATCTTGCCAAACTCATCCAGCCAGTAGGGGCAGACCCAGGCCTCCCCATTTGCAGCTGGGCATCAAGGGTTTGTAGAACCCTAGAAATCTCGGGTTAGGGCCATCTCGGGCATGGAGCCTAGTCTTCCTTCTTGAGATGTTCTTATTAATTAGTAATGTTGGGTACCTCCAAGATGCCAGGCTCTGAGGGTGCCAAGCCCTCTCTGTGCATTGAATTGTCTCGCCATCAGAAGACCGGGAGGCAGACACCCTCATCACCATGATTCAGACAGGACGTGAGCCTCAGCAGCCTAAGTCGCTTGCCCGAGGTCTCCAACCTGCACCTGAGCTCGTCCGTGCCCAAGCACAGCGCCTGTGCTCCTTACCCTCTCTGTTCGGCATCTTCAAGCATCCTGATTGTTTCAACTTCTTCTTCCAGAACACTGGGTTGACTCAGCCTCGGCTGAGTTTGTGGTCACTTGTCCCAAGGCGTGACCAGCTTCCTCCTAGGCTTCTCTGATCTGAGAGAGGCACTGTGACCTTGCCTTCCATACGCTGTGTCTCTGAGTGTCACCCAAGAGGAGTAGCTTCTCCCAGGCTCTCTCCCCTCTTGTATCATTCAGTGCTCACCTGCAAGGTAAGGGAGCCATGTTTTGGAAGCTCAGAGCCCCCAGCACGTGAACAGAGGACCTGGGATTCAGACGTCCGGCTCAGCTGCTATGCCGACATCAGAGCCAGACAGGCGCCCTCTGCCCACGCTCGTTGACCTTCCCACTGACCACGACCCTCTCAGGTGCACGGGCAGAGCCACGTATAGCAAAGGAAAGATGAGGGGAACCAGAGGGAAGCTCACCCCTTGCCCCAGAGTGGCCCTAGGAGGATGTCACCCACTCACTCCGGGTTCAAGCCGGCGCCTCCAGGACGTGGTGGCAGCCGCAGCCTTTCCTGTAATTTTCCCGAGCTGGAGACTACGCAGGGAAAGCCAGCAGGTCTGTCTCACCTCCTCTAACTGTCCTGCTGGCTTATACCCTTGGCCCCGTAAATCCTGCTGACTACGTGGATGCTGAGATTGGCATCTGTTTCCTGTCTACCTTGGAAAGGAGGGGGTCTGTGGAGACCAGGGGGCCTATGTAGTCTCAAGGCGGCTGGCTGTCCCTGGAAGAATTGCTCCTTCTTGCTGCGGAGGGCATTCTCCAGGTTCTTGGGCTGTAAGAGTGGCGTCTCTGGGCTCTGCCATGGTGCCCCTGGCATTTCAGGCGGAACGACCATCACTGGTTGCTGATCCTGGGTTGTCATCACTGATGACTGGCTTCTGAGGACAGCTGGGCTGTAGGCTGGGCTGCCTCAAGCTTACTGGAGGGAGATGGAGTTGGGGTCCTGGCTCCTGCCATCTCAGACACCCTCTGCGTGGAATACCCGGACACGTGTGATCCAAGGATGACGTGGAGCATTCACAGGCAGGCCCCACGTCCCGGGGCTCTGTCTTCCCATTTGAAAAGTAAAGCTTCATCACCAGCAGAGGTAGTTGGTAAAACGCGGGTTTGTGCATGTGTGTTTAATTTGTAGCAATTAAAGCAAAGGACAGGATGTCCACAGAGAGCAACACGTATCGATCTTAAACACGGGCTGAGTGGGAAAGAAGAGCAAGAAACGGAAGGAGACCTCACAGAGCCATTTGTGTAAATTAAATATTTGCACACTAAACAATTCATGAATAAAACCATGCACATTAAAACCGTCTAAAGTCTCGGCCTGGGGCTAGGAAGATGACGGAGGGGAATGCAGGCAAAAGGGAATGAATGGAGCAGGTGGGGGAGGGGTTTGGACTGGGTGACGACTGCCCAAGGCTGATGCTTACCAATAATTTCACCCACGGGGAAACTGAGGACCCAAGAGGTTAAGTAGCTTGCCTGCTTAAATAAAGAGTGCAGTTGGGACCTGAATCCAGGACAGCTGGCTACAAAACCTGGTTTGTCCTGCTTTAATACGCCCCCTTCCAGCCCCTCCTCTTATCTTCCTGCTCTGCCGGGCTAGTTAACAATGCCACCAGCTCCACAGCTCACACCTGTCTGTCCAGCTTGCTAGCACCTCCCTAGTGCCTGCAAGGACGTTCCCCTGGTTAATTACTAGACATCCCTTGAGGCCTGTGGGCCCGGGAGCATCACCTCCTAGTTCGCTCAGGTCAGACAGATGCAAATAGGTGGGTGTACATTTGAAGCCACACCTTCCGACCCCATAGCCAGTGTTGAGTCCACTGCCTTGGCTTGCCTCCCTAAGCAAAAATGGGAGAGATTAAAAAAAAAAACACAACAAAACCTCAAAACACCTCAAATTATAAGTGAATCCAGGAGAAGAGAGCTGGGAGGCTCCTAGGATCCAAGCACTTTGACCCCAGGTCCTTTGAGCTTTCCCTTGACCATGGGGCCCTCCATCTAGCAGCTGTCCAGGCCTCCTCACCTCTCCCAACATCGCTTCTTCTCGGCCCCAACCTGCAGTCTCTCACTGCCCCCAACACGCCTCGTTTGGTCCCACTGCTGAGCCTTCGCACAAGCTGCATCTTCAACCCACGCCCTTTCCCCTTTCTCCATCTGGTGTCTTGCTTGATCATAAGAATCAGCTGGGTGCCTGATAAAAATACGGACTCTCAGGCCTCCCGCTGCTCTTCTGAGTCAGATTCTCCGGGGAGAGGCCTGGGAATTTCTGCCTTGAAGATCCCCCCAAGTGACCCTTCTGATGAGGCCATTTTGCAGAACACTGGCTCATCCGACCCTTTGGTCCTTAGCTCCTGCTGTGTTTCTGAGGTACCGATGAGGTCTCCTGACGGTCAGCCCTCTGCACTGACGTCTCAACTCCCACATCGGAGCAAGTCAGTTCACCCCTGTAAGCCTCTGTTTCTTCATCTTAAAAATAGAGGATGGGCTGGCTCCGTTGGCCAAGTGGTCAAAGTTCTGTGTACACTGCTCTTGAGGCCCGGGGTCGCAGGTTCGGATCCTGGGCATGGACCTGCTCCACTCGTCAGCTATGCTGTGGAGGCATCTCACATACAAAGTAGAGGAAGCTTGGCACAGATAGCTCAGGGTGAATCTTCCTCACAAAAAAAAAAAAGGGGAGAAATATCTATCCCAGGGGATCTTGTGAGATTAAATGGGATGCTACCTGCAAAGTGCCAGCATGGCTCCTGGCTGCAAACACGTGAGCTTCTTATTTGCTGCCATATGCAAACCAGTTGCAGGAATGATGGACAGGGCCCTCCTGAGCCTTGAAACTCTACTCACCCCTTGGGTCCTGTAGACTTGTCTCAAATGGCCTCCCTTCCCAGATGCCCACCTGCCATCTGTGGAAATGGCTGCCTTCCCTATAAAAGCCTGTGAGTTTCTATGGGTGTCTGCTAATCGCTTGCCAGCCTCATGTCTCCCACCATGTGAGTGCCACATGTCCATCATGAGGAAATGGACAAAGGTGGAGTGTTTGGGAGACCTAAAGGGATGCTGACAAAGGTCCACAAAGAATAAGGAGTTGTTGGGGGGTTCCTCCCTTTGTCATCCTAGGAAGAAACAGAGAGAGAAGCCCTAGCGTCTGATCTCCAAGATCTTTTTAGGGAAACAATAATGGGTCTGGCGTCTTGACTCTGCTGCTAACATTCTGTGTGATGTCGGGCCAGTTACTCCCTTCCCTGGTCTCAGTTTCCCCATCTGTAAGATAAGAGTGATGGGCTAGAATGATTGGTACTGTCAGGAGCTATGGCTGTGTGATGCTGTGACTATTCTGGTCATCAGAGTGGAGAAGCTGGAGAGTTACTCGTTTTATAGATTTGAGACTGCTCTTTTTTCCTAATATAAACATCTAAGGCTATACATTTCCCTCTAAGCACTGCTTTAGCTGCATCCCACAGATTTTTTTTTTTTTTTGCTATGCTTCATTTTTAATTTCATTTAGTATATTCATTATACAGTTGGAGAAATTGTAGCTGGGGGAGAAGGCCCCCCATCCAGGAAAACGTCACACATCAGGCTAATTGCAGAGCAAAGAAAATTCTGTCTTTTCCCTCCTACTCTAGAGTTTTTTAAAAAGGGAGTGCTGATGTTTAGTTGAGGCTCTGACAACATTTGATTAGATTTTCATTTTTTAAAAATGTAGATTGTAACTATTTTTTAAAAACTGTGATGAAATTAGGTACACTCAAGAATACATTTTATCCCAGATTTTGACAGTTGGAATCCACTAATGTGTTTACTTGGGCTGCTAGTTTATCCCATTTCTGTGCTGACTTTGACTTCACATTTCTCCTGCCAACTCCGTTTCATTGAATGGTGCCCTGAGATTGTCAGGCAAGCTGGTAAAGACCATTGTCATTTGCAATTACTTGTCTGTTTGCATCAGGCCTTTCTTGACACTGTGTAATCAAATCAAATTCAGAAATAATGTGGATACAGATGTTACCCATACTCCTTGGTTTCAAATTTTGTGCTCATTGAAATTTCTCATTGCTCTCATTGACTCCCTTTGTAATAGATAAATGCTATAAAATTGAACTTGTATAATACACTTATAACCATAAAATACCACCTTTATCTGTTTTATCTACATAAACATTTTCCTTTTAAAAAGTTCTGCTACTAAAACCTTAAAAACTCTTGTCTACTTTTTCCTGCCTCGCCAGGTGCTGACATTGCTTCTTGGTCACTATGCACCTACAGATGCCTATGGCGGCATGCGTGCAGCCTGAGGGCTAGTTCCAATTCTATCTTTTAGTCACCTTCTAATCCCCAGACAGGTCATTTCCATTGGCCTCAGTTTCCTCTGCTGCATAAAGAGGAGCTAGACTAGCTGATGTCTGAAGTCCCTGCTGGCTTGGACATTCCTGGATTCTTTGGGTTAAGGCTCAAGGATTAAGACATAAGGTGACGGTAGAGCTGTGCGGGCAGCTGAGGCAGGAGAGAAGTGAATGGAGCAGGAGTGGGGAGGCTGGTTTTCACAGAGGCAAAGGGAAGAGATCTGCAGGCCCCTTGGGCAGCCAGTGTACTGACATCCGGGTGACCGTGGTAGGGTCTGTGCTGCACATTCTCCATGTGTCCCCCCAGGATCACTCTCCCACTGTCTCCATCCTGCTCTATGCCCAGGAACTGGAGGTGGGTGATGCAGATGAACTGCAAATGCAGGCTCCCTATTGGCCGGCTTCCTATTGGCTTCAGCCAATGAGAGACGCTGGAAGGGGTTCTCCAGGGAGCAGGAGAGCGAGGCTGGGGTATTTATTCCCTTCCTGCCAGGTCACTGAGGATTGGCTACACCTCCTCCCAAGGCTACAGCTCCTGGCGGGCGACCCATCTGGGTTCTGGTAACTGCTCTGTCCCCTTGATCCTTCTGGCCTAGGGGTGGTGACAGCTCCGTGGCATTGGTGGCCTGGGGTACTGCCCCATCTTTGTCACCTTTTCTAAACACTGCCTTCATCTTTGTAAGTCCTCTTCTTAAACCCTCCTCCCATTCCCCATGTTGAGCGGGCCATCTGTTCCAGTTGGGACCCACCAATACAGTCTGTTCCAGCAGCTTCGCCGTCGGAATTTCCTCCCCCCAGCCTCATTCATTGCTCTCCAATCTTTTTTCACTGCTTCCCCTATTTCCATTTCTGTGAATTCCGTGCACACCTTTAAAGAGCCAAGCACCCCTCTGGCCCACGCTACCGTGAAAACAGAGAAGAGTAAACTTTCACTCCACGTCCGGTTTAAGGTGCCCGGTGCTCATTTAGCTGGAGATGCCCAGGGAGCAGAGAAGCCAGCAGGATGGCTGGAGTGTTCTGAAGGAACTGTGTCGAGGAAGGCAAGGCTGGGAGGAGAGAGTTTCAAGGAGCATGAAGGCATGAATTTGGAAATTCCATAATTCTGTCTTCACCCCGCAGCCCCTTCCTTCCCACGGTACCTCTCCTCCATCACTTCTTACGTCCGCTCTCTCCACTCCGTCCTTCATCTTCCTGTGCTCCTGTTCAGTGGGCTGGCTCTGGCCTTGCTGGCCAGTGATGCTCCAGGGCACAGAGGCCCCTGCCCGGTGTCCCTCACCCTCAGCGGGGCCACACGCAGCCCTGACCCATCTCTGCCACCCACCTGCTGTGCCACCTTGGGCATGTCACTTAACCTCTCTGAGGGTGAGACCTGCTGGCCAGAGCCGGGGTGGGGGGTACTGATGGTGGGGAGGGGTCTTTCCCTGCTGTTTGGTGGGATGAAACAGGTAAGACGCTCCCAATGACCTGAGTCTGGAATGCCAGGCACAGGGGTTTGCACCCAAGCTGATGAGCCAGCAGAGGAATTGCCGGATCCCATGTAGGTGGGAAATTCTCTGGACTTTGTATACCGTGGTCCCAGAGAGATCTTTCCAGAACAGAAATCGATGGCTCCCTAGGGCCTCCGGCTCACTATGGAAGCCCAGGCCTGATCCTAGCACAGAGTTTCCCAAACTTGGCCCAAGGGGCTGGATGATTCTTTGTTGGGAAGGACTCTCCTGTGCACTGTGGGGTGTTTAGCAGCGTCTCTGGCCTCTACCCACCAGATGCCAGCAGCACCCTCCCCCATGTTGTGACAACAAAAATGCCTCCAGACGTTGCCACTGAGGACCACTGCTCTGGACCGATTCACTGAGAGCTGCTGGAGGTAGGGCCTCGGGGGAGGTTGGTAGATTTTTGTTTTTGAGGAAGATTAGCCCTGAGCTAACTACTGCCAATCCTCCTCTTTTTGCTGAGGAAGACTGGCCCTGAGCTCACATCCGTGCCCATCTTCCTCTACTTTATACGTGGGACGCCTACCACAGCATGGTGTGCCAAGTGGTGCCGTGTCTGCACCCGGGATCCGAACTGGCGAACCCTGGGCCGCCAAGAAGCGGAACGTGGGAACTTAACTACTGCGCCACTGGGCCAGCCCCGGTCGGCAGATTTTAAATATCCCCCAGGGGACTCTGGTCCAAGTCAGACTCTGAGCCGCTGCCAGGTGCCACTTCCTGCCGGTCTCTGCCCTGAGCTTCAGGCCCATCACGCCAACCCAGAGCGGACCCCCAACGTGACCTTTAACCTCCCTAGGTCCAGCTCTTCACCTCTGCCCCCTCACCCCCTACCCTGCTGCTGGTCGGGGAGAGAAAAGTCAGTATCGAAGTAGCCAGGGGACCCCCATCACCTTCCCCTTTGGGGACTGATGCTCGGAGTGGGAGCCATGCGCGGCTGCCTCTGTTGGTCTGTTCCATATGATTGAACTTTTGGGGTAATTTATGGGCTTTTCAAGGACGAGTCCCTCCATGACGCTGACCGTCCATGATTGCCTCAGTCTGCTCAGGCTGCCCTCAAAAGTACCGTGGACTGGGGTTTAAACAGCAAACGTTTCCTTCTCCCAGCTCCAGAGGCTGGAAGGCCGAGAGCACGGTCCGGCGTGGTCAGGTCCGGGGAGGGCCCTCTCCTGGCTGCAGATGGCGGCCTTCTCGTTGCATCTCCCCAGGGCCCAGAGCAAAGAGAGAAGCAGGCTCTCCCCGGCCTCTTCCGAGGGCACTAATCCCGGCATGAGGACCCCACTCTTGTGACAGAATTACCTCCCAAGACCCCATCTCCCAACACCATCACGTAGGGAATTCGGGCTTCAACATATGAATTTTGAGAGGACACCAACATTCAGTCCATAGCAATGATTTTTATCTCACCCATTGACTTTTTTTTTTTGTGGTGAGGAAGATTGGTCCTGAGCTAATATCTGTTGCCAATCATCTTCCTCTACTTTGTACGTGGGATGCCACCACAGTATGGCTTGATAAACAGTGTGCAGGTCCACACCCGGGATCCCAACTTGTGAACCCTGGGCCGCTGAAGTGGGGCATGTGAACTTAACCACTATGCCACCAGGCCAGCCCCTTACCCATTGGCTGTTGATGTGAAGTTCTTTGTAAAGGGGGCTTCCTGTATTTGGAGGTATAATTGCTTCCTGCTTCTCTCCTTCTATGCCTTCGTCCATGCTGTTCCCTCTGCCTGGAACACTGTTCCGCCCTTTGAGGCTCAGTGCAGGCATCCAACTTCCAGCACATCCCTGGCCGCCCTGTCCAGGCTAGTTCTGGCACCTCCTGTGACCCCACGACATCTGCCCGGTTGGTCCCAATTTTACTGTGTTGTCCCGTGTTTCCTTCACTCAGCAGAGCCCCCTGAGGAAGGCCTTTCTCAGCTCTGTGTCGAGGAGGGGGAGGGGTGGGGCTTGGCAGTCGGTCACGTGATGGCTTGAGTCCTGTTTCTGCCACACACAACCTCGCTCGGCCTCCACATCTTTCCCTGTAAAATAGAGACCACCACAGCCCTTTCCTCCTCAGATCTGGGAGGACGAAGACATGATGGTGACAAACCACTCTGTCACTTCCGACGTAAAGGAACCAACAAATGGAGGCGGGATTGCAGACTGGTAATGAGTTCAGGCTCTGCCTCGGAAAAAATGAAACTCCCGGTTCGACCCCTCTCTTGCTGTGTGACATTATGCAAATTACTTCACCTCTCTGTGCCTGAGTTTCTTCAACAATAACTTGTTTTTGTGGCTTCTTACAAAAGTGCTTAGAATGGTGGCTGGTAGAGAGTAAGCACTCAATCAGTGCTAGCTCCTGGAGAGGAATAAAATTCATTAATATGATGACGTCTGTGGACTATCTCCCTCCACGCCTGTCAAAGATAATTCTATACTTGCTACTCCTATCTACCCCTCTGTCTGCAACTTCTTTTGCATTAGTGTGTCCATGATAGTCTTTTTTTTTCTTTTTTGGTGAGGAAGATTGGCCCTGAGCTAACATCTGTGCCAATCTTCCTCTATTTTGTATGTGGGATGCCGCCATTGCATGGCTTGATGAGTGGTGTGTAGGTCTATGCCTGAGATCTGAACCCACGAACCCTAGGCTGTCAAAGTGGAGCGTGCACAAACTTAACCACCTACGCCACCAGGCTGGCCTTATTTATTGATTTTTAAAAAAATATGAACAGGTGCCACGTCTACCTTTACAGAAGCAAACCAGCAATCTGGAACAAAGTTCTGTTTTACAAATGAGGAAACTGAGGCCCAGCGAGAGGAAGGGGCTGAGTCAAGATGGAGAGTGAGCTACCGCAGAGCCGGAATTGGCCTCCAGGGGTCTGTCTGTCAGGCCCTGTCATCTCTGGGAAGACTGTCTTTGTCCTAAACACGTGCGTGGCTCTCGGCTCTCGCTGCTGCTTCCTCGGAGCCCGGTGATTCTGCCTTACTCTCTGTTCTGAAGCAGCCTGAGACCCATGGAAGAAGCAGGTCACAGGTGGAGAAAAGAGGTGGGCTGGGCAGGCCCGCGACTGAAGCCAGAGGGGACCGTGCAAAGTGGCAGCAAGGCAGGTGACAAAGCAGATTGGGGAATTCAAAGACCCTCGAACCCCAGGGATGCTCCGAGCGAGGACAAATGGTCCTGAGAGCATCTGCCCACAAGGGAGTTTATAAGACAATGCAGAGGGGGCTGCTACCCCAGACCATCAGAAACCTGTGAGACCACATGGGAAACAGCTCGGGTGGGAGGATGGGGTTCCTGTTCTTGGCCGGGAGGACAGGGGCCATGCTACAGCCACATTTGGGCGTCGTCAGGAGGCAGCACTTCGGTTTGGAGCCAGATTGTCTGGCTCCACATCCCAGCTCTGCCACTTACTAGCTGTGTGCCCTTGGGCAACTTGCTTAACTTCTCTGAGCCTGCGTGAAACGGGGACGGTAACAGAACCTACGCCACAGGGAGGGTTGAATGACATCAGCCTTGGCTCAGAGTCAGTGGCCCAGGGAAGATTCAACGAGCCAGCTCTGCAAATAGCTGGGGGAAGAGCATCCAGGCAGAGGAAGGGCAAGGGGATGGCTCAGAGGCAGCAGTGTGCCCAGGGTGTCTGTGGAGCCTCGAGGAGGGCGTGGTGGCAGGAGCAGAGCGAGCAAGGGGCAGAAATGTTGTAGGTGAGATTGCAGAGGTGGGGCGGCGAGTCAGTTTTGTTTTATTTCCATGATTTTGGTGCTTCGCTTCTTTTTATGGAAAGATATTGGCTTCCTGTTTGTTGCTGTTCCAAAGCACCCCTCTAAAATAATATCACGCAAGAAAAAATCAATTTAAGGAAACATAAAGGGGCTATAGCACAGGCCACAAACCAACCCAAATCACGAGGGCTGTCCCGGGACGACTGAGGTCTGGGAATAAGGGAGGCGGGTCCCCCCCCGCCCCCCCCACGCCCCATTGACTCAGCACGGGTGGGTGTGGAATCCCGAGGCTGAAGTTTCACTGCTGGCCCCAGCCGTCGCAGCCAGAATCCTGAATTGTTCCTGATCCAGATCTTTCCAGTGGGGAGACCCCAGGATCCCTGCATCCACTCGCCCCCCTCATTGTACAGATGGGGACACTGAGGCCCGGAAGGCAGAGACAGCCATTGACGGTTAGGAGGGAAGAAGTGGTCACAGCGTCCGTCTGACTCACGCACCTGCTGCCCCCCATCCAGACTCCAGGGCATCAGATGCACAGGTTTCCCCAGTGACCTCTTAGGGGTGGAGGCCGGGGAAGGCCACGCCTCCCCCCACCCCCTGGCCCTGAGGACCCCTCCTCTGGCTCCCCTCACAGCCCACATGGACAGGCTCCCTGAGCATCCATCATTGACTGGAGAAAGCAGACAAAGGAGGGAGGAGGGGGTGAGAGTGCCAGCCCAGGGGCCTCCTCCGGAGCCGGCAGGGTGGGTGGGTAGGACCTGGTCCAACTGAGGCAGCTCTGGCCACCCAGTCAGGTGCTGCGGGGTTACGGGGGACATTACGGCAGGGCGTCTGGAGGCTCCTCTTGTGCCTGAGGGAATGGAGACAGGGCAGCCCCGCCTTGGCCACCAGTACGGGGCAGACAGTTCTAGCAACAGCATGCTTTGACCCTTTAGAAGGTAACTGCCCCCTGGGGAGTCGGTTCATCTCTGCGCCAGGGAGAAGGGCCCTTGGGGTGAATTCTGACGGTGCTGCTTTTGCTCCCCATGTGCCGCCTCGAGTCACGTCCTCGTGGGATGGTGGAGGCCTCACCCACGGCCCTCTGAGCTCCAACGGTGTGTTGGGAACAAGGGACAAATCATCCTTCTGCAAAAGAGAAGCCACAGTCCCTGCCAATCCCATACCGGGAGTGAGTGGCCATTTACAAAGTGCTTCCCTGCTGGCTCACTTGTTGAAGTCTCGAGGTCCCCAGGAAGTTGGGGAAACTGAGGCTGGAGAGACAGAGGGCTTCCGTGAGGGCTGCGCCTGACTTTCTCCACCTCCCTGTTCTTGAGAGGGGAGCTGGGGAGCGGCCCACGTGGGAGTCAGCAGGCTGGGACCTGCTACCAGTGTGCTGGTGACCACGGGAAAGTCACTCACTGGGATGGCTTCCCCAATGCGGCTGGGCCAGGCACTAGCCAAGGTCCCTCCCAGCCGGAATACCTCCTGGGAGCAAGTGTGATGCCCACAGCGTCCCCAGTGACTGCTGCGTCCTCATCCCTGATCTGTGATGGGCCTCAGAACCCGTCCCTGGCACTGTCCTCTCAGAGGCAGGAGGGCACAGGGGTCTTTGCAGTGGCCCAGCTCTGCCACTTACTGCTGTGTGACCATGGAAAGTCGCTTAACCCTTCTGAGCCACATTCCTCCTCTTTAAAATGGGAAAGCAGACCCTGCCTCCCACAGTGGCTGCGAGGTTCCAGGAGGTCTGAGCCGGTAGGGTAGGAGGAAGGATGGCCCCTGAAAAGCTCGGAAGTCCCCAGGGGAATCTTAGAGTGCGGTGGCCTGTGGCTCTGAGTGCCCACGGTGTTTTCTCTTTGGTGGCCCCGCATTTTTTGCCTTGAACTGGCATTGTCTCCCCTGCGCTCTGTCTCCCCTGCTGGACTGTGGGCTGCCTTCTTTGTGGTCCCACTTAGCAAATGCTCGGCAACGTGACAAATGAATGAGTGGGAGATGTGCCCCTCAGGTACCGTACCTGCTGCCTGCCGACTCCCCTCTCTGAGCCCTCTGTTGCCTTGTGTCCCCATCTCTTGAGGGCTTGTCACTCCAGGAAGGGAGTTCCTCTGCAGACAGGCGCTCATTCCCACCAGCTATGACGGCCGCGGCCCCCAGCAAGGCCAGCTCCAGCCTCTGGATGTGGACCTAGGAGGGAGCAGGGGGGGGAGAGACGGGGCGAGGCCTTGCTGGGCACCTGCACCCACCACGTGGGCACAGGCAGGGGTCAGACCCAGCTGGCAGGGGGCCATGGGTGCTTCAGCTCCTAGGTGTGCATGGGGAGGGCTGTCGCAGTCATTGCTCTATGCCCAACGCCTGGCGTCCATGGGTTCTTGGTGAGTACTTGAGGGTGGAGAATCTTGCGGGTCCCAGTAGAACTGCAGGTGGCCCTAGCGTCCTCTCATCCAACCCCACTTAGATGTGGATACCGAGGCTCAGAGAAGGGGCGTCTCTTACAGCTCTGGAGGAGAAGAGCTGGGTTGATGACTGCCACGCAGCTGAGACATCTCTCAGGGCCACGAGCATTTGGCGGCAAGTGTGTATGTGTGTGCATGTGTGTGTGCACGTGTGTGTGCATGGTGGCCGGCGATGAGGAATAGCCAGCCACCGAGGTCAGAACCATGGGAACCTGGCTCAGGGGCCGCAGCCGCCCACGTGGAATGGCTGGTTCACTTCCGCTTCAGAGGCGGCCGTCATGGGGCAAAAAGAGTGCTGGGCTTGGAGTTATAGACCAGGCTTTGAGTCCTCATCACACTCTGATTTGCTGTGTGGCTTTGGTCCACCAACTTAGCCTCTCTGGACCGCAGCGTTCATTCTCATAAAATGGGAGTAACCAAGTGGACTCGGCCAGCTCTGCAAGGCTGCTGTGAGGCCCACAGATAATGGGGCCCCAGGGGCTACGATATTTAAAGAGCCTTGAACAGGGCCATCAGCAGTTCTAGGCTGTGGGCCTGAATTTGCTGCTCGACCTCAGATCGTCCCCTCTCCCTTTCCAGGCCTCGGTTTCCCCAGCTATAAAAGTGGGATTGGACTCAGTGACTCGAGGTCCCGTCCAGCCCATGATGCTGACCAGCGAGAATGCCGACTTCCCCCTTTGCATCACACCTCCGGTGGGATGGAGGGGGACAGATCAGCTGAGGGTGCCACCTCCTGCCCCTGGGCTTCAGAAGACGGTTTCTGAGAGCTGGAAACATCCTCTTGGCCAAGCCGGAGGCAGCACCTTCCTGAGTCGGAGGAGCCTGGGGGCCTGGGTGCTCACTATGCCGGTGGGGTACGGTTTCCAGCTCAGGAACTCAACCAGACTCTCCAGAAAGAGATCCTCGGCCATGATGAAGAGGCAGCCAGCACGCAGAGGAAGCTGATGATGTTTGTAGTCAGACACAATGCCTTCTACAAGCAACAAAAGTAACAGCCATTGTCCAAATCTAGGTCCTCCGTCCAGGCCTGCCAGGAGCTTGCTCTGTGACCTCAGGAAAGACTCTGCCCATCTCTGGGCCTGAGGATCTTCAGCCAAACACGGCTTGCTGAGCTAGCTGACCACTGAGGAGGCCCCAGCCGGCCCTCACCTGCTACAGAGCAGGTTGGGGGAACCCAGGGCTGCCTCCGGATCCACAGGCTTTGTGATAAGGAAGAATGTTCCCACTGCCATCTCCCCCTCAAAGCCAGTCCTGACCATCCTGGCATCAGATACGCCGGTGGAGCAGGGACTCAACACCCAGATGGCCCCTCACCCAGCCCCTTCCCCACCGGAAAGGGCAGGAGGACCCCTGGAGGTCCCCATCCTCACACACTCCAGGTCTGCCTCCGTCCTTACCCACCGTGGTCCCTGCATTGCCTCCACGCATCATCGTCTTGGGCTTAGCATTGTTCCAGGAGCCTCTTACCAAATGTGGACCCCGGTGATGGGGAAAGAGCGCGAGCGTATCCAGCCCCTTACATGAGAACGGGTTTCTCTGTAGGAAGGGAGAGACTTACAGTTCTGAAAGGGGTCCTGCCCAGGAGGAATGGGCTGACCACGCATCTCCTGCCTCTGCTGGGTAACCTGTACAACACCCTTCCATTCTCTACACCCTCTGAGAGGGCGAGGGACAGCCACAGCCCAGCCCAGCCTGAGGGGCACAACTGTGGGACCTGGCTACAGCTTCTGGGGCAGAGGGTGGGCTGAGGGCATGAAATGGGATGGGTAGGGACGGTCCTTCCATCCTCCACCCACCTCCATCCATCCAGTCTCGTGCGGGTGTCTCCTCCATGCCTCCCTGGGCCACCCCAGGCAAGAAAGATGCTCCGACACCTGCTGCCCACCCAGCTTAGTGCATGGGCGAGAGGGACAAGGACACAGGTATGTCGTGGGAGCTGTGGGGACACAGAAGCCGGCCGTGGTGGTCGGAGAAGACTGCCAGGAGGATGAAGCGTGTAAGCTGAGTCTTGAAGAACCATGAGGAATCAGTCAAGGCCAGGGGAGAGTGCGCAGCAGGGAGACGGCGAGGTGCTGGGACCGGGGACGGCACAGCACAGGGGACGACAATGGCTGTGTCTGGCTGGCACTTAGAGATGAGAACAGATGGACGCCCGGCTGTGGGCCGGGGCTGCAGCCCTTACGGACTTGCTGATGTTGGAGGCAAGCCGAGGGCACCATGGAACGCAGGAGGGGTTGACGGCAGTGGAGTGACAGTCAGACTTGCCCAGGAGAACAATTACTCAGGCTGCCGTGTGGGGAGCAGGCTGCATGACACCTCCAGGCTGGACCCCACGGGGGCCAGGGCTTCGGTGGAGGAAGGGCAGAGTGTGGAGGGAAGGGTGTGGAGGCAGGGATGTGAGGGGCCGAGCTCCGGGATGTGGGGAGCTTGGGCGCCCTCTGCTGTCCGAAAGGCTGGAGCCTGCTCCCAGCAGATCCCAGAGAGCAGCTCCGGAACGTCCTCCAGGCACAGACGCCCTTCCCACAGTTACCCCAGGCCTGGGGTGGAGAGGAATGGTCTCAACGCTCTGACTTACCAGATGTGGTTTAGAAAACGAATCCATTGTTATCGCCGAGATCCCTGAGACAAGGAACGGCAGGCCAGATTTGAAACAGTCATAAGAGAGAAGTTGGGGTTCCTTGAAACCCACAAATTCCTTCCTCTCCTGCTATTCTCTAAGAAAACCAATGTCTGGGGGCCGGCGGTGCAGAGAACACCATTCCTCTGACAAAGGAGTTCACCCCGCCTGCCACATGGCCCATCCCAGGCCCCGCTCCAGCCAGGCTGGTCTTCCCTGGAGCACACTTAGGATCAAGCTGTGCTCCCGCTTCCCTCATTTTACTACTCAAACCATCCCTCTCGGATCCCTGCACCGTCCCATCCTCTCCAACTCTTTTTCTGTTCCTGGATCCTGTAGTTTGGAGGATGTTAGCTCTTGGTTCTAAGGCCTCTGGTATATTTCTGCAATTCTTCCTTCAAATGTTCACTGAGCGACTACTGTGTGGCAGTTACCAGGATGAATGGGCACTGCCTGTGGGGACAGTCCCATCACTGTGCACTGAAAGCTGGGAGCTGGGGGCCGTCGGGACAGAGGACTGAAGTGACAGTGGGGTGTGGGGACACCTGCTTGAGAGGCTGCCCCGGAGCTGGGACTTGGTGTGTAAGCAGGACTCCACCAGGGGCTGCCGACGAGGAGGGGGCACAGGGGAGTGTGCAGGAAACGGCATGTGCCCTGGTCTCCTCTCATCTCCCATCCGGGCTGATGGCCTCTAGAGGGCAGGAGCCACACCTTATACCCGTGTGCTCTCCTAGACCAACCCTGACAGAGACTCAGGGCACCAGCGATGCGTTGCTGGATCCCAAGGCAGCCTGGCTGCTCGGAAGCCTGAGGAAGATGGAGCCGCCCCAGCTCTGCCCGCCCTGCTCCCTGCTGGATGCGTGTGTCAAATTAGGGGAGTGTGAGGAGAGCATTCCTGGGATGCAGGCTCTCCTGTGGGGGGGGGGGGAGGGCGCCCTGGGAAGGACCCATTTCCAGTGTGACTGAGAGAACAGAAGCAGAGAGAGGAGACTGGAGAAGGGCCGGCCAATGTTCCGCTCCTCTTAGCCCACTGCACCTCACCCTACCGCCTATCCCAAATGAAGGGTCCCCCAGAGCTGCCTCCTGACCCCCCACCTGGCCCATGTATTGGGACCTACTCAGAGGCAGCCCCCTAGAATGGATACCAAGAGTTCAGCACCACCAGGTGAAGGCTCTTAACTGCAGAGACCAGGTAACCCCCAAGGGGACAAGAGCAGCAGAGCGATGACCACATGGAAGGCCTGGGCAGGGACCAGGGAGCCACTGGTAGAGGACCGGCCCTGGAAAAGGTTGTTGGTACTTTTGACCAACCAGCCGAAGTGAGTCCGCTCCCCACCTTCTAAGGGATCCTGGCGGGTCTGCGAGGAAGGACCAGTCCTTGGGAAGGCAGGTGGGAGTCAAATAATTGTGCCACCACCTGTGGCCGTGCCAGTGCCTCCGGGTTTGCGGGATGGGGAAGGGGAGGGAACGTTGCCTGCTGAGCATGTCCTGGGGGCCGGCACGCAGCAGTGTTGGTGTAGGTGTGGACAGCCTCTCCCATTCCTCATGGCTTCTTCAGTTGTAGGATGAGTGTTAAGCAGGGCAGCTGGAGGCTTTCTCATCTCCCTCCATCCTCAAGGCTCCCCAGCATCCTCCCCATGCCCCCCTCTTACCCCCAGCACTCCGGGAAATGGATGCTCACGCCCGGCTCCTTGAGAAGGCTGCTCTTCTTCCTGGGCTTCTCCTGGAGCCAGTCTGGAGGCAGGAGGCCCGGCCGGGTCACCCTCTGGGGTAGACTGGTCTGGCTGGGCTGGGTTGGGCTGAGGGTCTGCCTTGGTGGGAGGCCCCTAGCTTCAGGTCTGGGAATAACTGCGGCTGCTCCAAGGGCTCCTGCTGCCAGGACTTGGGCTGAGGACCCCAGGTGCGGGCTAGGAGAGAAGATGAGTCAGAACCCATCTCAGGTATGGGGCTTGTGCCTGGGTGACTCAGCGCCTGTCACCTCTGCCCTCTGGGCCGGGGCCTTCCAGAATAGGGGCTGCCCTGCCCAGCAGCCTCTGAACTTGATTTGACCTGGAATAACCCGGCCCCCTGGGGATGGGGAGAAATTGCCACTGGCAGCCTCTGTGGGGCTCAGGGGGACACAGCTCCTTCCGGGACAGAAAAACAAGGACCAGACAAACTTTCCAACAACTTCAAGACAGACCACACCCAAGCTGGCTGATTGCAGTTTTGGCAAAAGCCAGAAGTGCCGTGCGGGTGGTGGCGCTGGGCAGGTGGTGGGAATTTATAAACAGTCCCCAACCACTGGCCCAGGATGAGCCAAAGGTGGGCAAGTGGGAATCAAATAATTGTCCTGCCACCTGTGGCCATAGCGGTACTTCCTGGGTTTGGGGTGATGGGGAAGAGAGAAGAAGGAAATTTCTGCTGAGGGCCTACTATGAGCCAACACTGAGCCAGGAAGTCAATGTTTAACAATAAATCAACCTTTATGACTATTTCCTCTGTTCCTGGCAGTGGGATAAGCATTTTATATGCATTATCTGATTTTAGCCTTATCTCAACCCCAGGAAGTAAATAGCTCTCTTTGCTCCCATTTTGCAGACGAGGCTCAGAGATAGGAAGCCACTTGCCCAAGGTCACACAACCAGTAAATGACTGGGCTGGGACTCAAAGCCTGGCAGCGTGGCTCCAGAGCTTGTGGGCTGAAATCCTTGTACTGTTGCCCCGATGAATGAAAATGAATGGTCTGGGTGTTTTAAAGGTCAGGGGCGAGGGAGATCTCGGCGGGGAGGAAAGGGGTCGGCCGTGAGGCTCTTGGTAGGTGACAATTCTCCACGGGGATGGGGCTAATGAATAAATCCCTTAGAGGCAGTGGGTTGTTTTCCCTCTTTCTAGTAAAAAGAAAGCGGGGGCCACATTCCCCTGGATTTTAATTCCTACCGTGTAAATTCAGGAGGCCATGTTTGAGCATTCACATTTTACAATTTTCCTGCCATGGAGGTGGTGACAGTGGGAGGGGGAAAGCCTTGGGAGGCTGTGACGGACAGGTAGCTCAGGTGACAAGTCCTGGACAGGGAGGAAAGGGAGGGACAGTGTCCGAGACCTGAAGGACCAGACGGGGCCACAGAGTTGCTGAGCGCCGGCTCGGCACTGGGCACTGTGCAGGAGGCATTTTTGCATGCTGACGTCTCTCAAGCCCCAGGAAGTTGGCTCCATTCCATAGAAGAGGAAACTGAGGTTCAGGGAGGCCAAGCGCCTTGGCCAAGGTCACACAGCAAGGAAGCGCCTGGAATGGCAACGGTATGTGGTCAGACGCCAGTGCTGGGACCTCTGATCAATCTGCCCCTTGGCCTGCAGTGGCAGCACCTGATTTAGTGGGGAGGGTGGGGTGGGCGGGCGGCTGGGCTCCAGGAGCTGAGCCCAGAGACACACTGATGCTTAACTCTCACCTGTGAGCTGGCCCAGCAATGCTTGGGAATTCATCCTGCTCTCAGTTCCCAGTACTTCAGGGCCCTTCTGACACAGTCCTAGCTGGACTGAGGGATGTGATTGGTGGCAGAGGCCTGTACCAATTAGCCACCGGGAAGCACAAAAGAAGGACGACTTCTTAGCAGAGGGGTCTCAGACGGAATGGGTTGTCCAGGGAGACTGAATGTCTGGGCACTGGAGGTGTGCCCCCACCCAGGCATTCGTTTTCCAGAGTGGAGGTGACGGGAGTGCTTCAAACAGCCAATAAAGGCTTGGATTCACGAAGCCAGACTGATCTTTCTCAAAGTATGTTCCACGGAACGCTGGTCCCAAAAGATCAGCAGCAAAAGGGTTCCACGGTGAAATAAGTTTGGGAAATCCTGGATATCCTCTTCCTTTATCTTTAGCATATTGAAAGCCCTGAGAGTTCCTGCAGTGGAGCACTCTATTTTAATATTCAGGACACTTTCCAAACTTCACTGGCTGTGGGACCTTGGTTCTCATAGCCCAGTGATTCTCCACACTTAAGATTCTTGTGGGAAACGCTTTTAGGCAAAGTGGCCTTAAACTTACAAACTTTAAGTTCTGTATTTTTTTTCTGGCCTTCTTTGCCCTCCTTTTGGTTTTCTCATGCACATATCACGGTGTGGGGGGGATTGGACTGTGACCTCTGGGGTCACTTCCAGCTCTAAATAATTTTCTCATGGGACTGACAGCTGGTGCAGTGAACTTTAAACAACTGGCGGGGGAGTGGGGAGGAAGGAGATGCTGAGGTGGGACTCAGAAAAGCAGAGGGAGAATCTGTCGTGAAGTTCCCACTTCCTGAATGAAGGACGTGAGCTCTGAGGCCTTGGAAAGCTCAGCCCAGTGTCCCCGCCCACCACACCCCCAGAACCCCGTGCAGGGCCGCTGGGAGGCAGAAGTGGGCTGGTGGAGGGGAGGGGGCAGGGGACTCTTGGGGGCAGTGGGAGGAATACCCCTCCCCAGGCCCCTCAGCCAGCTCAGGACCCACAGGGCCTGTAGCCTCGCATCCCCAGGGAAACCAGCCGGGGGCCTTGCACTCCCTGGGTCTCACACATATTCTCTTTGTTCCTTTGGCTCCTGGTGGGCGGGGTTGGGAGGGACAGAGCTGGCCAGGACCCTCCAGCCCCCAGCAGAGCGGACCAGATCTTGAGTGCTGGAATTGGACAAGCCTGGGCCGCACCCTGGCTCCACTCCCTGGAGCAGGCTGATTACACCTCAGCATCTTCCTCTCCTCACTTGTCACAGGGGGCGTGCCTATCCTGGGTCGGGGAAAGGCTGTGGGGATTCAATGAGACACTGTCTGCAACGTGCAGGGCCTGGCACAGCAAACGCTCAATAAACAGCCAGCAGTGCCACCAGCCTGTACCTTCTGCAACCCCACCACCAGGCTCCATTTGGTCCTTGTCTGGTTCTTGGTTAAGATCTAACACATCCTTCCTCTTCATCTGGAGAGATGATCCCATGAGAAGAGGGGCATGAGAGCTCTGGGCTTCTGGGCAAGGGGGGTGGGGGAAGGATGTGGAGAGGGAAGGAGAGCAGGGAGTGTATTGAACTAGAGGTCTGAGATGCATCTGTGGAGCTCTGAGCTGAACGCCGCAGGGGCCCAGGCAGCAAGGAGTAAGACCTGCCCACTCTTGGGGTTTGTGGTCAAGCAGGCAGAGATAACCTGTGACCCCAATAAGACTGTGCTGTGGAGGCCAGGAGGCCAGGGAGGGATTCTGAGGGGTGTGTGCCTGCGTGTGTGTGCACAGGTGTGCATGCATGTGTGTGCATGCGTATGCATGTATGTCAAGCAGAAAAGGGCAGGAGTTGAGAGGTATCGAGTCACCTCATGTGACAGAGGGGCTGCTGGGGGCTGGGGGCCCCCTTAGAGGGCCGGGGCTCAGTGTATGCCAGTTAGTAAACAGCCAGCCTCCCCCCAGTGCTTCCCAACAGAGTGCTGGTGTAAAGAGAGGTTCATTTGTAAGGAGCCAGGGGCCTTGGTGGGAAATGAAGGCTTCTGCTCAGGGATGGGTCAGGAGGCCTGGATGCCAGTTGTGGCTCTGAGTGGTCCTGGGCAACTCCTTCCTCTCTCTGGGACTCTGTTTACTTAAAGTTGTCTCTGTGTGGATGCGTTTCTGGGGTTGGAATGGAGATGGCTGAGGCCCCTCCGAGCTCTAACAGTCAGTGATGAGCAGCAGCCTGGGGCTCTAGGTAGCAAATTCCTCCCTCAGGTAGATACTGTTGGGGCCCCTCACTTCCCATTCACTGGGGAGTGGGGTACCCATTTCCAGCTGCTGTAATTGTTGGGCTCACAGTTGCTCCCTTCTGGGAATTTAGGTTACACCCTTGTCCCCAACCCTGCAGCCAGTGACTGGCATGGAGTATCTCAAGGTGGGACCGAGTCTGTGCTTGTCAGCAACCCCCCATGTGGAATCAGGTTGAGGCAGGTGGGCAGCTCAGATCACATCTGTCCTTGGCTTGTTTCACCTGCCCTGTCCTGCTTCCCTCGCTCTTCTTCTCCTGAGAGCGCTCCTTCATAAACCAGTTGCACCAAATCCTTGTCTCAGGCTCTGCTTCTAGATAAATTGACTAAAGACATTCCCCTGCTTGTTTCTGCCATGGGGAACCACTCACCTGGCGCCAGGACCTTCACTCTGAGCTTCCAGCCATGATTGGCCCTCTGGATCCACCTCAGCCCCACGGAGGAAGCACCAGAACATCTTTACATCAGGCTTTGGATCTTTTCCTCCTGGCCGCACCTCCTGCTTCATGCTCCGGTTGCACGTGAGCTGTCAAAGTCTTCCCCAGCCCCCAACCCAGGCAGTGAGAATCTTAGCACCCTCCTTGCTAGTTGTGCATTTCCTTTGGCAAGTCGAAAGTTGACGATTTCACCTATTTACAGTAAGGGACAGATGGAGTGAAGATGATGGTAAATCTTCATGGAGTTAGAGGTTGAGCCTCTTAAAAGATCTTTTTAATTTTGGAAAATTTCAAACATTCACAAAAGTAGGGAGAATGGTCCAGTGAGCTCCCACGTACCGTCCCCAGGTACCGCGGTCCCCAGCTCTCGGCCGATCTTATTCATCTGTTTCCACTCCGTCTCCCGCATCAGACAGCAAAACTCAGACATCCTGTCATTTTATTTGTAAGCATTTTAGTATTTATTTCTAAAAGATGAGCACTCTTTAAGAAAAGTACGACCACGTGCCACAACTGAAAAATTAAAACGAGTTAAGTCCCGGTGCTCATGGAGGCGTATTTGTGTCTGATTCAGTGACCCTACAGCCCTGCAGAGCTCTGTGCTGCATGTCAGATAACTGGTCTTGTCGAGGAAAGTTCAACACTATGAGTCAGAAGAACTTCTTCTCACCCAGTTCTTCCCACTTAATCGATATCACATATCTAGGCAGTGTGCAAATTTCTCTGATTGTCTCACAAGCATCTTGTGACCTTTGACTTGCTCCCATCAGGACCCAGCCATGGCAGGCAAATGGCACCAGGCTGATCAGTGGAACTGTCTTACTCGCCTGGCAGCCTGCCCCGCTCTGGGAGGTGTGCAGATCCTTGATGAGGCAGTGCCAGGGGAGGAGGTGAAGGTGGGCTCTGATCACCCTCGGCTCTCATCCTGGGCCCCTGTCTTTCCATCTGGCTTCTCTCTCTGCACACTGTTCTGCTGAGGGTGGGGAGGGAAGCAGGAGGGAGAGCCCAGAGGCCATGCCGGAGACCCCCCACCTTGCCAGGACTTTTCAGCTTGTTGGGCACAGCATAGCCCTTCAGAGCCAACTCTGGGTCCGGGCTGCCTGAGTTCAAACCTTGGTTCTGCTGCTTCATAGCTGTGAGAACTAGGGCAAGTTATTTGACCTCTCTGGGCCTCAGCTTTCCCCTCTGCAAAGTGGGGATAATACCTATGGGGCTGCTAGAAGGTTAAATGAGTTGGAATATGTAAAATGCTTAAAGCAGAGCCTGACATGTATTAGGCACTGTGTTTAAGGATTACAGTCACTCTCAGGGGTCACCTCTGCTCAGCTGTCATGCACGTTCCATGTCACACACACAACCAGAGAGTGCAACCTCCTGCACACTCACTTAGCTGTCACGCCCAGTGGAGGTCACTCCCCTTCTCTCGGCCCTGCTGGACCTGGTGGCCCTCCCGTGAGGGGTGAGGCTGGGCAGTCAGTGGCTCTGGAAGGTTCATTTCTCTTGAAGGCACCACCCACCCACAGCTGTGGTCACACACGCGCCCTGGGGCCTCCTGCGGTGTGGTGCCCACCTGTCATAAGGTAATTTGTACCTGTTCATCATCCATACCTTTGGTTCCTCAAACATGGAATGAGAGTTTTTCTGGGACCTGTGGCTTTGCACTGGGTTAGAGGCCTCCGCTTCACAGTTCTTAGTCACATACGACATATAACATACACACACGCGCGCACACGCACATTCCACACCTTTGTTCATTAACTGACCCACTCGTTCACAAAACCCTTAACGAGCTGACAGGCCGGGCACGCTGCTCTGTGCTGGAGGTCCAGGAGTGAAGGAGAGGCCAGCCCTGCCTTGGAGGAGCTCGGGGGCTGAGGTAGGCGGAATAACGGCCCCCGATGTCCTCTGGGTGTCTGGGTCCGTGGAACCTGTGACATTTCCTTACACAGTCAGAGGACTTTGCAGATGTGATTAAGGACCTTGAGGAGGGGAGAAGGTCCTGGCTTCCGTGGTGGGCCCCACGTAACCACCAGGGTCCTTGTGGGAGGGAGGCAGGAGATCAGAGTCAGTGAGGGACCGGACGGGGCTATGCTGCGGCTTTGAAGAATGAGGATGTGGTCGCAGGCCCTAGAAGCCAGAAAAGGCAGGCAACTGGATTCTCCGCTGGAGCCTCCCAAGGAGCTCAGCCTTCCTCACAGCTTCATTTGAGACTTCCGACCTCCGGAACCGGAAGACAATAAACGTGCTGTTTTAAGCCCTGAAGTTTGTAGGAATTGGTTACAGCAGCAACAGGAGCGTGATAGAGAGTCCAAAGGGGAAGACGATCAGGGAGATGGGCGACTGTCTGGGGAAGTGAGGTGACCCTGGACCTGTAGGGAAGTGAGGTGACACTGGACCTGTAGGGAAGTGAGGTAACCCTTGACACATGGGGAAGTGAGGTGACTCTGGATGTGCGGGGAAGTGAGATGACCCTGGACGTGTGGTGGAGTGAGGTGACCCTGGACCTGCAGTGGTTGAGGTGACCTTGGACGTGCTGTGTGCTGAGAGCCCAGCAGCAGCCAGCTCACGTAGAAGGAGGAGAGAAGCATGAGACCAGGTGAGACTTCCTGGAGGAAGTGGTTGAATACTGCGGTCTGAGGAGGGTTGGGAGTTAAGAGGGACAAACAGGAGAGTGGGGGGGCAGGTGGGGACAGTACTCCAGGCAGAGGGGTTTCACAGGCTCCGTGTGGCTCTAGGGTCAAGTGTAAGAGGTGGACGAGGAGGGACAAGCCTGGAGAGGTGAGTGGGCCACGTCTCCAGTGCTTTGTAAACTTGCCAGAACATTTGGACTTTAGCCTGAGGCCAGAGGGGAGCCCCAAATGGCGATAGGCTGAACAATAACACTCTTGCTTTTGTACTTTGGAAAAGTCCCTCTGGCTGTCATCCAGCCCAGAGGTGGGTTGGGCCAGCTTGGAGCTGGGGACACAGGTTAGGAGGTTGGGAGGCTGATGTCATGATGCAGGTGAAAGATAATGGTGGTCCACGAGTGCTAGGAAGGAAGACGGGAAGAGTGAACTGAGTTGAGAAACCTAGAGTGAGGAGAGTCAGTGGAGGGTGATCATATCCGGGGCGGAGGGAGGGGAGGAACCAAGAATGATGTTCAGATTCTGCTATGGCAGCAGCCAAGTCTGTAGTGACCCTGACTGACAAACCGATGTGTTGGAAGAGGAGACGTAGATGTCTTTTCAGTGGGACATGAAAGGAGATGCTGAAGCTGGCTCAGAGAAGAGATCTGGGCGGGAGGGAGAGATTTGGGAGTTGTCAGGATAGTGACAGATGGTTCCATGAAAGCAGGGACTTTAGCCTGAGGAGGCACTCGATAAGCAGCTGTTGAATAAAATATTAAATGAAACCAAGGCAGCAGATGAGATCACCTAGGGAACAAGCAGAGTGCAGAGAGAGTCCAGGGTATGCAATACTGAAGCAATGGGTGGAGCGACTATCAAAACAAGGATTTAACAAAGCCCATTGGTTTTGGTGACGAGGAGGCCAAGGACAACAACGCTGGAGAGAGCAATTTCAGCGGTGTGAGTGAGAGGTGAGGAAGTAGACTCTGTTAAGGAGAGGAGAAAAATAAACCCACAGCCAAAGGGGCTTAGGGGGGTCAAGACAGGGCTATTTAAGCTGGGAGAGAAAGAAACACATTGCATTTTCACATTCATGAAATTTAAATGGGCAAAAGTGTAACTGTGGTGGACAGACTCCGAGGTGGCCCCCATCCCTCCCCCTCGACTGTGGGTGGGACCTGTGATGTGCTTCTAACTGATAGACTGTCACAAAGGCGATTCCAGGTCACTTCCATAATGATGTTTTTACATGAGGCTTCATCTGGCTAGTGGACTTGCTCTAAAGACTCTCTCCCTGGCTGGCCCTGAAGAAGTAAATGGCCATGGGCTGGGGCCCACGTGGCGAGGAGCTGAGGTGGCCTGAAGGAAGCTGACAGCTGACAGAAAGAGGCTGGAGCCCTTGGTCTCATAGCTGTGGGGAAATGACTTCTGCCATCAACTGTGCGAGCTTGAAAGTGGGCTCTTCCCCAGTCGAGCCCCAGATGAGAATGCAGCCCAGCTGCCACCTTGATTGCAGCCTTGTGAGACCCTAAGCAGAGGACTCAGCTATACCTGGATCGTGACCCCAGAAACTATGAGATATTAAATGCGTGGTGCTTTGAGCCATTAAATTTGTGGTAACTTGTTACATAAAAATAGATAACTCACACAGTAACATTTTTTGTTTCTTTGTTTCCAGCTTCTGAAAAATGGAGATAATTACATAAGATGCATAAATATGTACAGCCTGATGAATTTTTATCTATGTATACACCCATGTAATCATCACCCATACCAAGATCTAGAGCATTTCCCACGCTCCAGAAGGCTGCCTCATGCCCCGCTCAGTCAGTACAGCCAGCCTCTGGGGCAAAACCACTGTGCCGGCCACTATCACCATCAGTTGATGTCGCCTGTTCTTGAAAGTCTTATCAATGGAATGATACATATGTCCTTCTTTCACTCAGAGATTCATCCCTGTGTTAGATGTATCAGTAATTCTTTTCTATTTATTCATTTTTTGTGAATATGCCACAATTTATTTACCCGTTTTATTGTTGATGAACATTTGAGATGTTTTGAGTTTTTGCCTATTATGAGTACAGCTGTCATTAAAAACTCTTGTACGTGTGTTTTGGTGGACATATTCACTCATTTCTGTTGGGTATATATCCAGGAATAGAATGTTGGATTCTATTGTGTGCTTTTCCAGGTCTCGCCAAACATCTTTTACAACGTGGTTATTTCAAATTATACTCCCACCAGCAATGTGGAAGATGAGCTCCCAAAACTCATCAAGACTTGTATAGTCAGTCTTTTAAATTTTGGCCATTTTGGCATGCTATGTATCTCATTGTGGTTTTAATTTGCATTTCTCTACTGCCTAATGATGTGTGTCAAATGACACACTTATTGGCCATTTTGATATCCTTTTCTGTGAAGTGTCTGTTCAAGTTCTTTGCCCATTTTCAATTGAGCAGTCTCTCTTGTCTTTATTTATTTTCAGGAGTTATTTCTATATTTTGCATATGAGTCCTCTGTCAGATATTATGTGTTTGAAAATCTTCTCCCAGTCTGGCGAGCATTTTCACACTTATGATGGTGTTTTTTGATAAGCAGAATTTCTTAATTTTAAGGAACTCTAATTTGTCAATCTTTTATTTTCTTTCTTTCTTTTTTTTGGTGAGGAAGATTAGCCCTGAGCTAATATCCACTGGCAGTATTCCTGTTTTTACTGAGGAAGATTGACCCTGAGCTAACATCTGTGCCCATCTACTTTATATGCGGGATGCCTGCCACAGCATGGCTTGATAAGCAGTGCATAGGTCCATGCCCGGGATGCGAACCTACAAACCCTGGGCCACCGAAGGAGAGTGCACAAACTTAACCACCATGCCACGGAGCCGGCCACTCAATCTATTCTTTCATAATTCGTGTTTTTTATGTCCAGTTTGAGAAATCTTTGCTTAGCCCAAAGTAATAAAGATATTTTCCTAATTTTTTTAGAAGCTTGTTTTAGTTTTCAAATTTAGGTCTATGACTCATCTTGAATTAATTAATTTTTACGTATAGCGTGAGGTAAGAATTAAGGTTGATTTTTTTTCTCTACGGGTATCCACTTGTTCCAGGAGCATTTATTGAAAAGAACATCTTTTCTCCATTCAATTCGGTGGAGCCTTTGTCACAAATCAAGTGAACTATATACGTGAGGGCCTGTTTCTGGACTCTCTGTTGATCTAATTGTCTATTTTTGCACTGAAACTGTGCCGTCTTAGTTGTTATTGTTACTGCTTTATACCAAGTTTTGCAACCTGGTAGTTTAAGTCCTATAACTTGGTTTTTCTTTTAAGATTTTCTTGAATATTTTAGACGCTTGGAACTTAGATGTAAAAATTAGAATTAGCTTGCAATTTCCCGCAAAACAAACTGTTGGAATTTTGAATGGGATCCTACTAAATCTATAGAAACATTTTGGACATAAAGGACATTTTAACAAAACTTTGAGCAAAATTTTAACAAAATTGTATATCTCTCCATTTATTTAGATCTTCATTAATGTCTCTTAGTAATGTTTTGTAGTTTTCAGAATTCTCTTTCTTCTTCATGGTAATTACTTCTCCAGCTCCCATTTCCTCTCAGTGGTGGAAAATTTAACTTTGCCGTTTCAGGATAACTTGGTCCCTTCCTGTGACTTCTAATCCACAAGCCACGATCTGTCCTTGCTGGCCTCTGTGGACGTGCAGCTCATCCCTGCTGGTCTCTCCCTGGTGGGCCCTGTCTCCACTCTTATTTGCTCCAAGGCTGCAGCCTCGTGCCCTCCACAGCTAACATCAACCTGCTCAGGCTCTTGCCGTTCCCTCTTGGGGACACAGAAATCTTTCTGATGCTTTTACTTACATCCACATGGGCATGTAGGACTCCGTGTTGCGTGACCGGGCACAGCCCTGAGCCCTGTCTAACCCATATTCTGGCTCCATGAGGTCTGGACACGGGGCATCTCTAGGGACATGTCTTGCAGTCTCTCAGGTTCCAGCCTGGGATTCGAAGAAGCATCCAGCCCTTATTCCTCCTAATTGATCTGTGGTTTTCGGCCCCACAGCTCCGGAGGGACTGAGTCAACAGGAGACAGATGGTGGCAATCCCAGCCTGAAGCTAAGCTCTCTTTTCCTCCTTGTCCTCCCTCCCTCCCTCCCTCACACCCTCCCTCCCTCCCTCTCCCTCCATCCAGAAACATCTCAAATCTCCTCTACATGTGGCAGGGAAACTGGTCTTAAACCCGCAAACGCATTTCCCTCCAACTCTGTACTCCGTGGTCTTAAACCCTCAGCTCTAAGTCCTCAAGATTCCTCTTGACTTTGAAAGCCAAAACTTGTTGCATCCCCCACCCCAACTCTGCACTTGCATGACCCTGGGAGCAAGTGCCTCCTTAAAGGGGGCCTCGCTAGCCCCACGCTCCTCCCAGCCCCGTAGCTGAATGACGCTTAGCCACCTAGCCAGCTACCCTCCTTTGGGAAGACCTCACAGAAGGGGCAATATTAAGATGGGGTTTTGAAGGAGGAGCAGGAGTTTGTTAAATGAATACACGGAGGTGCTGAGGCACGCAGTCTTAGCCCAGTCTTTGGGATGAAGAAACAGGAGGAAAGAGGGTAAGAGGTCACTTGGGTTTGGACCTGAGAGCCATGCGGTCAGAGCATGGACTCTGACATCAGATGAAGCCAGGTTCCAATTCTGGCACTGCCTCTTACTAGCTCGGTGGCCTTGGGCACATGATTTAGCCTCTCCGAGCTTCCGTGTCCTCAGCCGTAGAGAGTGGGGATATGAATGCCTGCTTATGGGGGCCCAGGTGGGGACAGAACAAGTGTAACGATCCAGCACACAGAGCCCAACACCCAGAGATGCCCTCTGCTGTGACGATGGGACGGCTGCCCAGGTCTTCTGATAAATTCGGGACAACCCTCTGTAGTTAAAAAGAAAAAGTCGTTGCAATGAGACCAGCTCAAAATGTAAGCCACACTGTTTATTTGCCTCTGAGGTGTGGTCCAGACGAGCCACCCACCAGGGCCTCCGAATACAGGGGGAGAGGCCTCCTCCACCCGGAGGCCCGGCCAGCTCACGGGGACCTTCACGGGCAGCCTCGCTCCTCAGGCTGGCGGGAGAGGGAGGGGTGCTGAAAGGCGCAGGGGGGGCCTGAGCCTCCTGGGGGAGGCTCCCTCCATCACTGTGCACCTGTGGGTGCTGACTGGGCTCACTGGGCTGGCTTCAGCCCTCCTCTGCACCCTCCCTCACCCTGGGAGATGGGCAGGGCTGGAGTCAATACCGACTCCATCCTACAGAGAAGGAAAATGAGCGTTTCTGGAGGCAGTGCGGGGACAATGCCTGACCCGGAACCGGGACTTCAGGGAGGCCAGGGGAGCTGGAGGGCCCTTATATGTCATCTGGTTCAACGCCTTAGTTTCCAGGTGGGAAATCGGGCCCAGCGACGTGGCAGCAGATTACAAAGGAGAGAGCTGGTCCTGGGGCCTGAAGACACAGGGTCAGGCAACTGCTGACTGCGTGGCCTCGGCAGCTGGACTCAGCACTCCCTTCTGGAATCTTCTGGGCTTTCTGAGCTTAAAGACCTCCCCAAAGCCTGAGAGTCAGCGTAGCCTTCGACCCCGACTCCCACTGATCCAGGGTTTCCCCAGATGAGCAGAGAGAAATGCAGAGCAGCACATGGGGGCATTTCCGGAAGGGTGATGGGGCCCGGGGAGCTGAGAGACACACACTCCTGACATCAACGCTAGCTCTTTTAGGACAGAAACCACTTCGGGAAATGTGTGGGACAGACGTCCCCGGGAAACACTTCACTCGGACGCCACAAGACGTGAGGGTGGGAGGCGGCGGGCTCCCCCCATTATCAACGTAGGGGTGGGGAAAGGCTGGACTCCAACGGGCCGAGGGAGCATCTACTCAGACGACTCCTTGGCCATGTACGCCACATTGTCATAGGCGGGGGGCGGAGAGGCTGCCGGGCTGGGGATGTTGAAGTCTGCGCTGAAGGCGTTTGGCAGGAAAATGACAGGCTGCAAAGAAAAAGAAAACCCCATGAAGGTCCTACCAGGAGCTCTCGCCTTCGGGGAGGGGTGGCAATAGTGCCCCCTTGCGGGCATTCTGAGAACAGCGTCCTCGTCATGAATTCTGCAGGTCTGAACTAGCCGGCTCAGAACTGTCATCCGTTCGACTGATATTTCAAGAAATTTTTACGGGGGCCAACTCTGATCCAGGCGTTGGGAGTACAGCAGTGGAGAAAACACACAAAAGTCCCATTTCTCTAGGAACTAAAGTTCTGGAGTTCTTTCTGGTCGGTCCCCCACTGGTTCAAGACTTCCATACCATTGCACTGGCCCCCTTGTGGCCTCCTTGCCTCCAGCGCCCCCCCCCCCCCGCCCCTCCGCCCCTCCACCCCTCCACTGGACAAACCCTCTTGACTGATTTCCCTGAAGCCAGCTCTACTCACCCTCCCCTTTGAGCAGATACTTCTCTGCTCAAAGACTTTTGATAACCTCACCTCCCATTTTGCACGAAGCCACCTCCCAGGCAGCACCCCCACACCACAGGCTGCATTTTCCCGCCCGAGGCAGCCTTTGCTCCAACTGGTTCCCCTGCCGCGAATGCCCTCCCCCATCCCCTTCCCATCTTCACGGTCCTCCAGCTTTTTGGACACTAAGCTCAATTTCTACCTGAGTCATGCTGCCCCTTTCTGATGCCCCCTGTCTCCCTCGCGGCCCCTGAACTTCTGGAGGGTCCTACTCATCCAGGTACAGCCCTCTCCCTGGTGCCCCGCGCCCGGGCCTTCGCTGCTTTGTATCAAGGCTCACAGAGCCGCTGGTCCCTTGGTGCTGGCGCCCCTTTGTGGCCATGAGGAAAACAGTCCCATCTACTTTCCTAATAAAGCAGACTTTTTTTGGGTCCTAGTCTCATTGCAGCCTAGTCCCTCCAGATTGCTTCCCAGAGGGAAGAATGGAGGGGCTGGAAGCAGAGAGCTTTCCCAGCCAACAGCTTCCCTGAGAGGCCCAGTTGGGGGTGGGTGTGCCGTAGAAGTACTCACCATGTTGGCTTGGGCGCGGGTGGCTTGGCACCCAAAGTGGGTGACAATGACTGCAATGAAGAACTCCAGGATGGTGAAGATGGTAAGCACGGCCAGATAGCCCCTGCCCACATCCTGGAGACCAAAAACCCACAGTCAAGGCAAGATGAGAATTCTAGAACAGAGGAGGAAAGGGGCCCAGGTGGACAAGAACTCACCCAAGGTCACACAGCCCACTGGTGGCAGAGCTGGAGCTGGAGCCAGGCTTCCTGCTGCCCATCCCGTGCCCTCCCCTTTGCTCTACCAGGCTGCCTTTCCATCTCTCCCTGGGGTAGGGCCCTAGGGTCAATACACTCATGGGGTCTATTGGGACCATGAGGCCCCGTGAACGCCCAGGCCTCCTGGTGCTACAAACTCTCGCCTCTGCCCGCCTCCTGGATATGGCTCTGCCCTTCTCCAAGCTTTCCCCTTCCTGGGGGCGTCTGACACACACCCAGTTAGTGACACCAAAATCCATGAGCAGAATGGCCGTCCCAGCAAAGGCCGCCGTGGCGCTGAGGATGTTCGTCCCCAGGCTGCTTCTTACCTGCGGGAGGCAGAGGGAAGGAGAGAGAGGAGCAGAGGGAAGGAGAAAGCACAAGAGGCAACAGCCATCTCTGCCTGAATCTCCCACACCCAGCCCTCTGTGGCCGGGGGGCAGTGGCCATATGGATGTGCATGGCTGTGTTCTTGATGACCCCTCTCCTTCCCTGGGACCTCAGGAGAATGGCCTCTCTTACCTTCTGTCATCTTCTTGGAGGCTGTTAGGGAGAGGGGCCCATTTCCTTCATGGTCTCTCTGGGTGGGGTTTGCAGCAGGCTCCTCACCCACCCACATTGTGCCCCCACCCCGAGGCTGAGCACCCTGCAGGGGCAGCTGCCCCAGGGCAGGGGTCAGGGGAAGCCCCCTGCTGTGGACACCGAGGCCCAGTTGGGAGAGGTGTTGGGGTCATTTCCATGAGGTCCCAGGCAGCAGCCAGCAGAGCAAGGCACTGCAGACCCTGGCGGGGCACCAGGCAGGGCAGAAATGAGAGGCAGGTGCTGGGGGCCTGAGGTCGGGGTGGGCCAAACCCTCACCGGGAAGCTCAAGGCTTCAGGGCAGGTGGATCCCTGGGTGGTCCAGGTGACCACCCAGGGGTCACCCTGCCCATGCAGCCACAACTTGATGCTCTTTTGACCCAGTAGCTGATGCCTTCTGGTTAAACTGCCCTGGCTTTGAAGGGGGCACCACTGCAGGACCTACTCAGGTTCAAAGACCCCTGACTCCTCTTTTTTTATCTTTGATGACAACGAGGAGGTCATTGAGACCAGAGCAGCCTCTCAGGAAATGAATTGATTGATTAATTAACCCAACAAACTTCTCTGGAGCCCCTGCTGCCCACCAGGCACTGTTGGAGGTACTGTGAGCATGGGGGAGAGAATGTCAGGCCCCTGCCCTCCTGACTGTACAGCCTGAGGGGACACTGGCTTTGGTCCTGAGGGTCCCCCACGGCCAGTCCTGCCCCCCTATAATCCATTCTCCTCCCAGCACCTGGATAGCTCTCCAGAATGTACATGGGGCAACCATGCCCCTGCTTAAACCCTCTGTGGCCTCCTGTTGCCCTTACAATCAGTTCTGAGCTCAGCTGCCAGGCCAGAGTCACCCCCGCATCTCCCTCCCAGCTCATCTCCTTCCACCTGGCTTTTTGCCTGCTGTAACCCAGTGTCCTGGCCCCTTCTGTGTCCTGTGATGCATGCGCTCTTCCCCAGGGCACCTTCCGCCCTGGGATGCTGGTCCCCGGGCTCCTCTGTGGCGGTCGCTCTTGGAACAGTGAGCTCCATGACAGCTGCTCACGGAGCCCTGACTGTCCGAGCTGGGCAGAATCACTCGCATTATCCCACCATCCCTTTTAGATTTTTCATTCTCTGTCATTAGCTTACTTGTTGGTTTGGTTTTTGGGTGTCTTACCAGACACCAGAATATAAACTCCATGAGGGAAGGTCTTGGCCCTGGGTGACCCTCAACGCTCCTGTTCAGAGCCTGCCTCGTCTCCCCGGTGCCTGCAGAAGGCGTGGGAGCCTTCCACAGTCTGCACCTAGCGTATCTCTCCATCTGAGTTTCTTCCCTCCCCAGACCCTTGCTCTGGCCAACAGAAACCACACATGGTTTCCATAGCGACCCTGCCCATGAGCCCTCCTTGCGTTCCCATGCCTCTCCTGTATTTCTGGATCCTGCCTGCCCACCAGGGCCCCGCTGAGCCGTCTCCTCTTCCAGGAGGGCCTCTTGCATCTGCCTTTTCTCTGGACGACCATCAACACTTCATCGGTGGACTCTCACTTTCTGCCCTGGAGTGTATTTCGAAAGCGTATCTCGGTTCTTCTGTATGTAGGGCAGGGCTGCCTGGTGTCGTCCTGCTCCTGGCACTCAGCAGGCCCCCAGGCAATGCTTGTTGAAGGAGCCGAAGGAGTGAGCGTATTTGGAGGCAGAGGGGAGTGGAATCCAGCTGCAGCGCAGCCCCCTCCCCTGGGCTCCCTGTTCAGACTTACCAGGCAGCTGGTGTGGTTCTTCTCGGCTGCCACTGAGAGGGACCCAGAGATGATGAACTATGTGGGGAAGAGGGGACCCCAGTGAGGCTTTAGCTGCGATACTGGGTAGGCTGCGTCGGGGCCATGGGTATCAGGGAGACGACAGTAACCTCTTGGCTGCTACCTTCGATGCCTCCTGGCCAGGCACCTTGGGATCTCTCTGTCAGGGTGTCCCCTGGTTACCAGGGGCTGCCGTCCAGGGAACTAGGGCCACAGCTTGAAGATGAACGTGTCCATTGACATCTTATTGTCAGAGCCTCATAGGGAAGGCTTTGTTCCTTCAAACATTCACTCATGAAACATTCACTGGGCAGCAGGTATGTGCCAAGAACATAAGAAAGCTGAGTAAGACAGACAAGATCTTGCTCTCATGGGGCTTCCATCCTAACTGGGGAAGACTGACACTTAGCAAATAAACATTAAGAAGTACGGGTGGTAGAGACAAGGGCTGTAATGATGTGATAAGCAATCACTGGGGCTACTTGAGGTTGAGCCATCAGGGAAGGCCTCTCCCAGCTGAGATGCAAAGGAGAGGATGCAGGGCATGTGATTATTTGGGGCTGGAGGGCATGAGAGTGCTGGCTCAGAGGCTGGCCGCCAAAGATGGCTCCCAATGAACCCCGCGTCATTGTACCCATGCACTTGGCACTTGCCTTGTGTAATGAACCTGGGCTGGCCCCGTGACCGGCTTAGCTGAGAGAATGCAGGGGGAGTGGCACCAGTTCTGGCCCTGATGTTTAGAAGCCCTGGCAGCTTCCATCTTTGCACTCAGCTGCCCTGCTGGAGACACCATGGGGACAGACCTCATGGAGAGGCCAGTGGGAGTTTGCAGGGGCAGTCCTGGGGTTACATGGACACAGAGAGGACGGGGAAGGGGCTGCTACAGCTGTCCAGGTGGTGTGGACCAGGTGGCAGTGTAGGTGGGGAGATGTGACCAATTCCAGGCTCTGCTTGGGAGGGCAGCTGATGGGACCTGCTGGTGGCGTGGATGTGGAGTGGGCAAGAGAAGAGTCTAGGCTGACTCGGGATGTCTTAGCAACTGGATGGATGGAGGGAGGTGCCATTTGCTGAGATGAGGAGATTGGTGGGGGGTGGAGAAACAGGGTTGGAATCAGGGTAGGAATCAGGAGTCGAATTTTGATATATGAAGAGTTGTCTCTTTGACATCAAGAGGCGATGTCAAGATGGACGTTGGATTTGGAGTCCTGCCCTCAGGGCTGGAGACAGACACTATGTTGCACAGACAAAGAAGCTGAGCCCCAGAGAGAGGCAGTGACCTGCCCCAGGTCACACAGAGGAGGCCCGGCTGGGACGACATTCCTTTTTCCTTCTTATGCTTCCTTCCTGGGATTTTGGGATTTTTCAACTAAGAACCCCTTGGATCATCTGACAAAAGCTATGAGCCTTCTCTCTAGAAAAATGTGCATAATCCACGTGTTCTTTCAGGGGTCCCCAGAGATCAGCCACGTGGAGACCCAGCCGAAGGATTAAATGTTGGAGCTCCCCCCGTGCTGCCAGGGTCTCCTGATGCTGATGTCTTCTATGATTGAAAAGCAGGGTTTTTTTTTTTCCCTCTTCCGCCATTTTTGAAATCTTTACGGGCGTCTATGTATTTCCCGTCACAGCCTGGCAGGAGGGAGCTCAGAGAAGAAAGCGACACCTTTGTTTCTCCCGGTTGCAATTTCTCCCTTAGATCTTCCTATTGGCTGACATTTTCCCCCAACTTCGGTCACTACGGACTATTTGAAGGGCCAGGCCCGTCCTCATATCATGGCCGGGCGGCCATCTTTCTCCAGCTGTGTGTCAGCTCCTTTGGCCTCCCTTGGCCCCACTTTTGGAGATTCTGAGCTCTTGCTGGAGGCACCTGGCACAGGGGAAGAAGTCACTGTGCCTTGGGTTCAGGAACCACCATTCACTCGAGGGAGGTCCCCCTCAGGCAAGCCTCAGACTCTCTCTAAAGGGGGAATTGTTGCAAGTAATAGTCACCATTTGGTGCAGAATCAAGGGCTGGCAATTGGCTCCCACATGCATTAGCTCTTGATTTCCTCAAACTATGGGGCAGGCAGGGCCAGAACTATGGACCCGACTTTTTGATGAGGAAACTGAGGCTTGAGACTGAATGACTTGCCTAAGGGACTCTGTGGTAATGGGCGGTCCAGCTGGGAGGCTCACGTGCAGACAGGGACGTTGTAAACGCTAAAGTGCTCTCTTCACTGAGCTGATGACTATGCCTCCCTTGACTCTCCAGCAGGGGTGGGCAGCCAGGGTGGCGGGGGTGTGGGCAGAGGAATGGGCTTGGGGGCTTCAGAGCTGGTCAGACTCCCAGGACACGGAGCTCAACGGTCGGCTGGGACCCAGAGGGACGCTGACGGGATTCTGCAAGCCTGGGTCTGGATGTGGGTGAGGCTTAGGACCCAGGTAACACGGGTGGTTTGTGTCCTTATCCCCTGCCCCCATCCCCTTCATCCCATCCTTCATGGGAGCCTTCTCTGCGCCAGGCTTTTTGCTGGGAGCTTTTCATACATTGGAGGGGGGTCTGGCTCAGGCTTACGATTGAGGGTTTGTGGGTAGGAGCTGGATTTCGGTTCAGGCCCCCGCCCAGCCCCCGCCTAGGGACGGCTGTGCCCAGGAGAATGTGGTCGGGGGTTGGCCGCAGTGGGGAGAGGTGAGCCTGGGCAAGGTGGCAAGCCTCCCAGGTGGCCCCGGCACTCACGCAGGCTCCTCCCCAGAAGGGGACGCCGCCTTCGATGAAGAGTATCCCCACGTGGCCGCGCCGGACCATGAGCAGCACACTGCCGAAGCCCAGGTGGATGAGGCCGCCTCCACACCGCCCTCTGCCGGCAGCCGAGGACGCGACCGGTCAACTACTCGGAAATAACCCCAGATTCCCTTCTTTTGAGAGACATCGTTACAACCACCAAAAAAGACAGTTTTAAGAAGGAAAGCCAGTGTCCCACAGCCTGCGGGACCCACCCTTCTGTTTCCACGTCTCTACAAGTTTGCATCCTGCTCTGTGCTCTGACCACAGATCTCAAGCATCGCTCTGCGTTGCTCTCTGGTTTTCTTCGCCCTCATTTCAACGACACAACATTCTCTGCGCTGAATGCCCCACCTTTTCCTTCCCCATCCCCCTGCAGCCTGCACGGAAGATCTCCTTGAGCATCTTTCTCATTTGAGCGTCTATCATTGACCCATCCCAGCCGTGTGCTCCAGCTGCCTCCCGCCCAACTGAAATCCGGACTTTTTTTTTTTCAGAGGTGGTTTCCTAGCACCCCACTCATTCATTCTTGGAAGTGGGATGGTTTTCCCAAGGATGAGGATATGTGGGCTTCTGGTAAATCCTGTCACATTTCTTCCAAACGTTTTTGGTAACAATTGGATTCTAGAAGTGAGTGGAAAGAGACATGGAAAGCCCCAGAATTCAAACTCTGCCTGAACCAGGAGCCCTTTCCAGCTCCTGACTTCTAAATGGACTCCTCCAGTGACGAGCAGCTCACCACCCAAACCAGCGCGGTCTGCTGATGGGCAGTTCTGACTGTAAACAACTAGAATCGTGTTCTGGGGGCATGCGGAATATGAATGTCTTTCTAACATGAGTGCCAAGAATTTGGACATTTATAGGCATGACCTCTTGAATCTTCTCTCTTCCGTTCTCTCTTTGGCTGCAAGTCTTTCTTCTTTTCAGCTTCCTTATGGGGCGTGGTGTCCCAGCTGCCAATGCCGCTCCTTCTCTGTAGGTCCTTCTTCTGCTCCTAGACCACCACTGCCATGGCCGTCAGTCCTCATAAAACACAAGCTGCTGATTACGGAGTGCCTGTCTACACTAAGCAATGTGCTGGGTGTATTACGGACATTATCTCATTTAACCCTGGCATGATAAGGTAGGTATTATCATCCTAATTTTGGAGATGAGGAAACCAAGGCTCAGAGATATTCAGTAACTTGCCTGAGATCTCCCAGCTATGAAGTGGCAGGCCAGCGAACTCTAAAGCTGGTATTCTTCTCCCTGGGTGACTATCCCTAACACCTGTTTATAGTTTCCACTTTTTATGGTTTTCAACAATTTGTATAGGTCTTGTCAAATTCTTTTGGAGGTCATCGGTTCCCAGAGTCCGCTCTGAGGTTTCAGGATTCCAGCAATTCATAACTCTATCTTTGTTCACTGTCTCTAGTCTCTTCATGCACCCATGGACTTGGTGCAGCCTCCAGTGTATAGAATCCTAAATTCCAGAATGTTCAAACCAAAACTCCTGGATGCCACAGAGCAGTGGTGTTGAAAGTAGAACTTTACAGTCAGGCTGTCCTAGGGTGCAGGATGCCACTTACCAGCTGTGTGGCCTTGGGCCAGTGACTCAGCCTTGACAAGTTTGTTTCCTAATCTGTCCAATGGGAACTAGGATCCCTTGTCTCACAAGGTGGTGATGAGAATTGAAGGAGATGATGCACGCAAATTTCTTGTGCACCTCTCAGGGGCAACTCAATAAATGAGAGCTGTCATCATCATCACTATCACCATCATCATCACCATCATCATCATCACTATCATTACTTTCACTATCATGGTCATGACCATCACCTTCATCATCCCCATTGTCACCATCACCATCATGATCATCTCTATCATCATCACCATCATCACCATCACTATCATTACTTTCACTATCGTGGTCATGACCATCACCTTCATCATCCTCATCATCACTATCACTATCACCATCACCATCATCACTTTCACTATCATGGTCATCACCATTACCTTTATCATCACCATCATCACCATCACCACTGCGTAAGCTATGTTTTCATCTTCTACTTGGAGAAAACTGAGGCCAAGGGACAAACTGAAGACACTCTATAAGTATTTATAGATGAATATGTGCATCTATCTATCAATTGTCTAATATTTTATTCCCTCCCAGAGACCAATATCTCCAGGCCATCTGAGATTGGAGATCTTACAGGCCAACTTCCATGGACTTTTAGCCCCACGGGAGCTGGCCCTGGCCTACCACCTCATCTTCACCTCATCTCCCTCCTTCCTTTGCTCACTGCATTCTAGTCATGTCCACGTTCCATTTTGTCTTTGAACAAGCCACACTCACTCCCACCCCAAGGCCTTTGCACTTGCTGTTCCTGTTACCTGGTGAGCCCTTGTCCCCAGGCCTTCCCTTGGCTGGCTTCAGCCCAGCATCTGAGTTTTAGCTTAAATGTCATCTCCCCAGAGAGACCTCTCTTTCCACTCCTGCTGGTGTTGGCCCTCCCCCATCTGTCATTTTCGACCTCATTACCCTATTTGGAGTTCTCTTAGTCATTTGTTTACTGGATTTTTCTCTGAGCTCCAGTGGGGAAGCATGACTGGTGCATGACTGAATCCTAAGTATTTATCAACTGCCTCCTCTCCAAAGCATGCACAGATGATCCAGGGCTGGGGTGTCCCCTCCTTGCACAGTACCTTCGCCTCGGATCCATTGTCCCAGGGGCTTTTCTTACCCCTAGAGCTTTGGGCTCTCCGGTCAGGAATGTTTCCATGGGCCGCAGGTCTGGCGGCTGGGTGGCCCTTGGAGTCTGCGCCCCCAGCGGTGGCTCCTCGAACTGCACCACCCCGGGAGGCTGGCACATGGAGGTGGGCAGAATGGCTGGAGGTGGGCGGAGGCCGCTGGAGTTGCTGGGTGGGATGACGACAAACACGCCATTGCTGGCGGGAGCTGCGGACATTGTGCTTAGAGAACCTGGGACACAGAGGCTTGGGAGATAATAATGATAAGATGATGGTTACATAGAGCTCTATGCAAATAGAGCTCTATGCATATATTTGCATAGAGCTTTTTAGTTTATAAACTACAGGCCTACCTACCCCTGCTCACTGCAGCCCCCAGAGATGGCACCAAGATCTCTGACTGCCTATGGGGAAGCTTTACTCAGAGACGTGAAGGGATGTCAAAGTCAAGGGTCTCTAGGAAAGGCAAGGTCAAGACTTGACTTCTCCTCTCTCGGACCCTAGAAGCTATGTTCTTAACCTCTATGCTGGGTTACATAAAAGGACCTGCAAGAGGAGCACGTATTTAAACCTGCTTTCCCCAGAGAGGGCAAGTGACTTGCTTAAGAACACACAGCCAGCGAGAGGCAGAGCTAAGCCAGCAGGTATCTCTCCCCTGGTGTCCGGAACTCACGCTCCATTTCCTGTCCCTGAGCCTGCACTCACGAGCTTGTGTAAATTACCCACCGTGGGTAATTTCCTGCTGTGGGAGGCTTTCTTTGGCGACCCAAGCCATCACCATTAATGCAGCCAATATGCACAGATTATGCAAAGTTCACCTGTGGCTGGCCCAGAGGAAACACTTTGCTGAAAATCCCCCAGCTGTCGGGAGATGCATTTAGTAGGAAACGGCGGAGTGGTGAATCTGCGAGATTATACGGTGAAATTAAAACAGTCATCCTTCTCATCAGTGTTAATTGGTGCAGCACCTGGCTGTGGAGATAGAAGCTGGGATCTGAATCCTGGCCCCTCTGGTTACTGTGAGACATGGGGCAAGATGGCCACCTCCCAGCCTCAGTTTCCTTACCTGTAAGATGGAGATGATAACACCAGTAAAATCTCATGGGGTTTCATGTGAATTAGGTTGAAATAACACCCACAAACCTGATAAAAGCCATCCTTTAGGTGTGACTCTAAGCACAGAGTCCCTGCCCTCCAGGAGCCTAGAGTTTAGTTGGAGGAGCAAGAGAAGTAGGCAGTTCAGTCCAACAGACCATTCTTGAGTCTTTCCCAAGCAGCAAGCTAAGGGGCTGGGAGCACAAGGATGGATGACGACCGGATGTCCTGCTTCACAGCAGCTCCCGAGGTAGAGCAGGGCCACTGCCAGAGGAGAGGAGGGTGGAGGGAGGGGGCCCTGATTTGACCCCGAATGTGGAACTCAGGGGTGTCTTCACGGAAGACATGGACCTAAGACGAGGCTCCTCAGAGGCAGCCGCTCCTCTCTGTCGCCTCTCTCACCCCGTGCTCCTCTGCTTTTCTCTTTCTCCTTCAGTCCCTGTCTCCTTCCCCACCCATTGACCTCTTCCCTCCCTGCCAGACATATTTGGGAAGAACGGACAGTTGCTGAGGTCACTACTAAAGATCGCCTGGTCTGAGAGTCCAAGAAAATGGGACGAGAGGGTGAGAGGGCGGAGAGAAGGTGAGTCTGGGCTGAGGAGGACCCACCTGGCCCCCGGGCTCTTTGCTTTTTGAGTGTGAATAGTGACCATGGGAGCCCTCATCTCATTCTGAGAGAGAGACAGGCATGGACTGTTAGTCGTGCTTAGAGATGAGGAAACAGGTTCAGAGACGGTGAGGGTGTCTCCCACATTCGCACAGCACCTCAGTGGAAAAACTGGGATAGATCCTGGACTCCCGTCTCCCAGTAGAAGGATGCTGACTTTGTGGGATTCATCCACTCCTGGGTCTGAATCCTGCCTTTGTCGGAATGAGGGGACCAATGCTTGTCCTCCACTGGGTAAAGCAATAGTGCGAAAATGCTCAGAGTTCACAGATGAGTCAATTAAAAACAAATGGGCACTGAAGGGGTCTGCCAACTCTCCGCTTCCTCAATCAGTTCATTTAAAGAAATCATCCACATTCTCGCCGTCATCTAGAAAGAATATTTCACACCTGAGAGGAAGGAAGGCCATAATTTCAGGATGAAAGGACAGAACCTTTAAGTGGAACAAATTTAACTTGGTGAAAACCTTGTTGCTCTGACTGTGGAGTCGCCATTTCACTAGGGACAGGCAAAAACTGTGCCCGAGACCCATGGCAATTGCTGGCATGTTTGTGGACATTCTCTGGGATTCCGAAGGGTCAGTGACTCAACCGGTCAGCTGGACGCTTCCTGGGCTCTGCGATGGGACCTGAGCAGCCCCAGAAGGGAGCACATGTGGAAGTAACAACATCTCTCCTGGGCAGATGGTGAGAAATGTGCTAAAACCGAGACCTCGCCCTCCTTAGGAGAAGAGAAAACACCTACAAAAATAGGCTGTCTGCTGGTCGGGTGGGTTAAGTGGCAATTGGGAGCATGAAGGTGTCACATAGTTCGTGAGACTTGCCATCTCCTCTCTCTACCCATCACCCCTGCGGCCACCACCAGCACTGCTGCACCCTGAGGCTGGGGACCACCCCTCTGTTGAATTCCAGAGGCCACCTGGCCCATGCCCTCAGCTACGTGTCACCCTGAGAGAGAACTCTTTTTTTTTCTTTACTAGCCAATCAGCCAGTGCACCCTGGACACTAATGCATATGTATCCAGGGACAGACAGGTGGAAGAGAGGGAAAGTCATGGTCCCCTGCCTCCAGGAGCTGGCGAGATACCCTCAGGGGCATGGCTACCTGTGACAGAGACCCAGGAAACACCCAGCCATCAACAGGAGGCGTGTTATCAACAGCTGAATGAGCCGTGGTAGTCCTGGCCCCTCACAGGCACCGCCTTCACAGTTTGTGAAGAGTTGTCATCTGTATGAGGACCGCAGATCCTTACCACAGCCCTGTGAGGTAGGGGTTACTCAGCCCACCTTGCAGATCAGTAAACTGAGGGTCAGAAATTGCAGCGGCGTAGAATATGACAGGCCGTGGGCCTTGAAGTGGACCATCTTTGTCAGCGATGTTAAGACGGAAGTTTCAGCTGCGACCAGACACGCGAGCGAGCTGTGTCCCAGGCGGCCCAGTGGGACTTGCAAAAAGCAGGTGGCCGAGAACCTGCTGCGTGACTTGATACGCTCATCTGCAGAGCTGGGGGGTGGAGATGGAGAGAGGATTCTGGAAGAGGACGTTTAGGGAGAGCTGAGCCCCATGTGTGTGGAGGGGAGGGGAACGCATCACCGTTGACCTTAAGGTGAGATGGAGAGGCTGGCGGTGAGGAGGCTTGGGGAAATTGACAGGCATGCCCTGCATTTAGGACCTGCCTGACTCCTGAGCTGAGAGAGGAGTTCTTGGGGGAGGCACACAGGAGAGAGACCCCCCAGTGACGGGAACTGTCTCCACAGACCCAGTGAAACATCTCTGCAGAGAAGTCTGCTTAAGCACGGCCCACCTCAGGGAGGAGGATGCCAGCCTACAAGAGCAGCAGGCAAGTGCAGGCTTCCTGCCCCTCCGTCTCCTCCTTCCCATTATCTGCTCCCCCCCGGAGAGGGCAGCAACCGCACGGGTCAGCTGTGGAGGAGGAAGGAAAGCAGGCGGAGGAGGAGAGGCCACCACATCCCCTTCTTACCTGGCCGAGGGCCCCGGTGTCCTAATCAAGCTGTTACATAAGACAAGACTGGACCCTCCAATGGCTAAATCAGGGCTGTCCGTCTCACCTGAGAGCAGCAAAGCCCTGGGACTGCCCCAAGGTCACCCTTACATAGTCGTTGTGAGTTTTTTTTTTTGGTGAGGAAGATTGGCCCTGAGCTAACATCTGTTGCCAACCCTCCTCTTTTATTTGCTTGAAGAAGATTGGCCATGAGCTAACATCTGTGCCAATCTTCCTCTATTTTATGTGGGATGCTGCCACAGCATGGCTTGAGTGGTGTGTAGGTCCACATCTGAGATCTGAACCCGTGAGCCCCGGGCCACCAAAGCAGAGTGTGCGAACTTAACCACTACACCACCGGGCTGGCCCCTCGCTGTGAGTTTTAAAAGAGATAATGCCCATCTAGTGCCCAGGAGAGTGCCTGGCACGCAGGAGCCATTCAATGCCTTTTAACTTCTGTTGTTGTTGACAACCTTATGAGGTGGGTGCTGTTAATATTTTGCTGGTGAGGAAAGTGAGCTCAGAGATGTTAAGTGAGATGTATGACCTTCGGCCAGTCATTTAGTCTTCATGAGCTTCAGTTTCCCCATCTGTAAAATGGGGCAGGCAGACGGCCCCAGTGGGTCCCAGTTGTTGGACCTTGCTCCTCTAGAACTTGAGGACAGGTGACCTGTGCTCTTCCTGGGAACATCTCTCCAGGACCCTCCTGGGCAGCCAGAGGCCCAGTGGCTCTGCACACTCCATCCAGGAGAGAAGGCTCATTTCCTGTTGTTTGGAAGATGAGCGAGGTGACTCTCCCAGGGTCGCAAGGTCAGGATCAGGGCTAGAGCTGGGAGACAAACCTAGGTCCTCTGATTCCACCTCTGCTGTTTCCCAACTCCCTGCAGCCCCTCTGATGTAGGGGCCACACCGTGGGGACACAGGGGCTGCACCAGGATGGCCTCGGCGAGCCCCAGGATGCCGACTCCACTTGGCTCCCTCAACTGATCCAAGGTCCCCTGGTCCTGCACTGACTTAGGAACATCACTGCCTTTGGCTGGGTGGAGCCCTGTCTTGGCCGAGCCGACCCTAATCAGCTGGGACTCATCTTTTGAGCATCTCTGGGCATTCTCTTTATTCTTGAGGAGCCAGAAGCGGCTTTGTTCATTCACAGTGGAGCAGCGTGGCGAGGTGTTCCCAGCTGGAGGAGAGAGGCTCCAAGGGGGGGCGTCTTGGATGAAATGCACAGGAGCACATTGGGAGGGGAGCCTGCACCTCTGCACCTCTGGGAGGAGGCAGCTTTGCTTAGTGGTTAAGGTCCTAGGCTCCGGGGTTAGCCTGGGGAGAACCCACCCCATCACCCTGCGAGCTTAATCAGCTGCACGACCTTGGGCAAGTTGCTTCACCTCTCTGGGTCTCAGTTTCCCCATCCGTCAAAGGGGTGGCTGTGATGTTGGTGGGAGGTGAGGTGCTCTAGGCTTCCGAAGATGCTCTGTGTACCTCCCCTGTCTGCAGCCTTGCTTCCTGGCTCCCCCCTCCCCCACATTGCCAGTCAGGCAGGAATTCGCCCCTCTATCTAGATCTGACCCTGTGGCATCAGGCTGACAGGAGGCCGTCTGGGTTCCTCCCATCCCAGCCCTTCCAGGATGGCCCAGACCTGCCCTGTGGGCCTGGAAAGGACGCCAACAGATGCAAACACATGGTGGAGGAGGGCAGGCCTCTCCCGTCCCAAAAGCCACTAGACTGGACCTTGTCCACCGCCTGGCCCCTCAGCGGGGCTCCACTCTGCTCTGGTGCCCACCCCCACTGAGGACCTGGGCTGGGGACAGCCCCTTCTCTTCTCTGGGCCTCCGTTTCCCCACCTATAAATGAGCGGTGAGCCAGTATTTGCCCCTAAACCCCTTTCAAGCTCAGAATCCCTGACAGGTCCTTCTGTTTCCCTTGGAGGAGGGAAGGGCCGGGGCACCTGCTTCTGGGTTGCAGTCACCTTTCTGCCCCACCTGGGGTCGCATGGGAGTGGGTGGAGAGGAAGACTCCATTTTCTGGGAGGATGGTTAGGGTCCTGGGGTCTCTATGGGAAATCTGAGTCATCTCAGTGACTGGCTCTGAGGACAGAAGACAGACGCCGCTCCCTTACTCCCACCACCTGTGCGGTGGGGCTGGTGGGGTCTGAGCTGGCCGGTCCCTGTCAGTGGGAGGCCAGTAGTGGGGATGGCCCTGGGAGTTGTCCTGCCCCCTCTTAGTGACAGGTGGGGGGAGACCCACGGGTGGCAACCTTCTCTGCCCCGTGGTCTCTTCCTCCCTCCTCGCCTGGGATCTGATGTTCCCCTGCCCTGCTTCCCTGTTACACCCCAGGGACCGGGCTGCCTGGGCCACTGCTCCTGGAAGGGCAGCAGGTACTCACCGGGCTGCCACCACTGCCGTGCCCGCTGCTGCTCACTCCCCGCTGCCTCTGCTCTCTTGCAGCTGCCTCTCCTGAGTTCACACATATTCGTGTGAAAGTCTTGCTATTTGTGTGGGGCTTGGAAATCCACTCCTCCTGTGAGCTGCTGCCTCTGGGAAGTTCTTAAGTTCCTCCCGGCTCCGAGGCCTCCACCCATCTGGACTGACTGATGGGGCTGAAGAGGCTGCTGGTGGAATCGTTGGCCTCCAGCCACAAGGGGCCCCTAAGAGGGTCTAGTCCCGTCCTTCAATCTACAGAATGGGAAACTGAGGCCCAGAGAAGCAAGTCGCCTGCCGGGGTCCCCCTGTTGGTGTCAGAGCTGGGAGTGGGGTCCACACGGGCCTTCACTCTCCTGCAGCCAAGGACGGGAGCCTCGGAGTCACCAGGAGGCTGCCCGAATTTCTTCCACTTGAACTGGTCTGACGTTAGATAAGAGGGGCCGGGGGTTAGTCCACAGCTTCCCAGGGGCGGGGGCAGAGTGTGTGGGTGTAGGAAGGAGTGTGTGCAGGTGCTTGTATGAGAACGTGTGTGTGAGGGTGTGTCAGTGAGAGAATGTATGTGTGGGTGTGAACATGTGTGAGGGTATGTGAGCATGGGAAAGCATGTGCAGGAATGTGTGTGCATGCATGAGTGTGTGTGTGAGGTATGTGAGCATGTGAGCATGCATCAGTGTGTGAAAGTGTATGTGAATGTGGGTGTATGTGAGTGTGTGCGGTGTGTGAGCATGTGTGTGTATGAATGTATATGGGAATCTGAGTGTGTGGGGATGTGGACATGTGTGAGTATACTTGAGTGTGTCAGCATGTGTGAGTGTGAGTGTGTACGCCCACGGAGTGGTATTCGAGGGGCACATGCACAGAGAATTTGGGCATCAGTTTCTGGATTCAAGTTCTCATCAAAATATCCCCTGAGGCCTCCGTGCAAAGTCAGGAGATGACACGTGACCTGTGGGCTCAAAATGGCGTGGAGGTGGTTGGGAAGGGCACAGCCCGTGCCAGCTCTTAGCTTAACCAGGGATGGAAGAGTGTGGATGGTTGATTGCAAAAACGGCCCTCGTTCTTGACCCCTCCATGTACCCACACCTCTCGCAGCTAGAGCTGGAGTCTATTTCCCAAACCCTTGAATCCGGGCTGCCTTGGGATTTACTTTGCCAGTAAAATACAGCTGATGTGGTCGTGTGCCAGTTCTGACCTGAGGCCCCAGGAGACATCGCCTGCTGCTGTTCTCTCTTGAAAACCTGCAACTGCCATGGAGCATGTCCGGGCCAGTTTGCTGGAGGCTGAGACACAGGCAGCAAAGCCGAGTCAGCCCAGTTGTCACTGCTGAGGTCCCCTACATGTGAGGGGGACGGTGGCCAAGATTATCTACCTCATCCTCAGCAGAACCCAAACACACTGGCAAGTCCTGCCACACCCAGATTGATGTGGGCTTGGCGAGCTGAGGAGTTGAAAGAAAGATTTCTTGGACTCTCAAGGTCTGGCAGTAGTGCTCTTTTATTCAGAGAATAGTGTGGAATAGCATGGGGACAGGACCCATGGGCAGTAAAGAGCTGCGGCTGCATGGGGACAGGACACACGGGCAGTAAGAGCTGCAATGTGTTGAGGGTTAGAGCTAAATTTAAGGCATAGGTATGTGAGTTATCTCTTTACAAGACAAAGGAAAGAATATGTAAAAAAAAGTCGCTAAAATGGTGTTAGTGCAGGTGGGGTCTGGTTATTGGGTGGTCCTATAACTTTAGATAAGAATCAGATCGGATTAAGTAAATGGTTGAAGCCATCTCCTTAAATATCATCTTCAGTTAAAGACAAAGGAGGATGTTGGTGGTGGGGGGGATCAGTCACGTGAGGTTACCAGACAAGTGCAGTAAACAAGGGTAAGATTATTATGCAGACTTAAGTCCTTGCCATCCCCATTAAGAATTTCTAGAGATCAGGTCATCCCCGCTTCCTCCTGGTGCAGAGAGGGAGACACCCCCACAGATGGAGACTTCCATCATAAATGCAAATGTCTCTCATCAAAGGGCAAGCAAATTCCACCCTTCAGAGTTTCCTTCCTGTCTGCAGCTTTCAAAAGTAACCAGCCCAAAATAATCCTCATCAAGATCAGATTGGGAGACCTGCTCTGCAAAAATAAATGCTTCTCATCATGTGCCACTGAGGGTTCATAGTTGTTATGTTTTCCTGTTGTGGCGATAGCTACTGAAGCAATCAGTTTCTTTATGGTGGCCTTTTCATCTCTCACATCAGCAACCCCCTAGGTGGGGGACCTAACTAGCTACGCTGACCCTTTAAGAATGAGGCACAGCAGGAAGGATGGAAATGTGCAGATTCTGAGACCAGCACTAAGCACCCACGGTTTGGTGCTATGTTATCCCAGCTGCCTCCAGGTGTCTCGCCCATCTCTGAATCTCCAGCTCCTCGCAGAGTCCTGCCATGTTGAATGCATACAGGTTGAACCCATGCCAGGCCCCATGCTAGGAGTTGGCCAGGTGTCCAGTGGGGTGCAGGACAATCTGTTTTCTGACTCATAAATGGAATTGAATTGAGCTTTTCAAAGTACCAAATGAAAATGGAAGAGGCAGGAAAGAGGCAGGAACCTCCCTGGGAAGAAGAGGAAATCACAAAACATTGGAGCTAGAAGAAATTTAAGAGAGCAGCTGGCTAGACCTTCTCTGAAAGATGAGGCAGTGGAGGCCCAGGGAGGGAATGGGGTATGCCTGAGGCAACACAGAAAATCCACCTGGCCTTGAAACCTCAACAGACTGACTTCTGGCCAATGGTTGTTTCAATGAAACTTTTGATGCGCCTGCCCCTGATAGCTAGACGGGAGGTTTTATCAATTTTATATTCTCCCCCAAAGACCGCAGATGTGACTGGGGAGAAGGAGGGAGGCAAGAGAGGGGCTGGCCTCTGTGGGGTGGTCCTGGGTCCAGCCTCCAGAAACTGCCACCTACCCTCTGTCCTTTGCTCTCTACATCCATTCCCTTCCTCAGCCAAGTGCACTCAAGGTGGGCTTATGAAGTGACCCAAACTGGGGAGAAAAAGAAATCATGCTCACCTGTAATGTTCTGTCCTCCTCATTTATGAATTTCTTTGGATCAAATAGGAGGAAATGATCCAAATGACACGTTCCATTGTGACTGGTTCAAGGTGTACGTTGGCCCAGGGATAAGTTTCAGAAGATTCTGAGGGTCCCTAAGCAGAGCCTGGAGATCCGTAGCTGCCAGTGAGTAGTGGATGCTCCAGGTGGGGGCTGCAAACTGGCCATTCCTGCTGGATATTGGAGCACAGTGGGTTGACTCTGTGCATCTTTCACTCCCACTGGATTCTGCATGAGTGGCTTCTGTAAGTTCACTCTTTCTGCATCACCCTTGGTCGTTCTTGCTGAGGTTGAGTAAGTGGTCATCCTCAAAGGCTGCCTGTCTATGGCTTCCAGAAGCCACAGAACTCCTGGGCTGGATCATGTGGATGTTACCTGGGTCAATAATGCCGGGTACATGGTCGGGTCCAATCTTCTGCTTGATCGTGATGTTACAACTGCCACCAAACACTTTAGAAGATAAAATTTTCCTCCTCTGATAAAATGAATAATGCAGTGTATCCCATTCTTATCTTTAGTTCTGTATTCATTAAAATAAAAATCACCAGCATGTTATACAAAATAAGCTTCTTGCCTTCCTTGTAGTCCGTATTCTTGGGATCTGCTGTTTTCTTTTTGTGAGTTTGGGTTTGCAAAACTAGGTTTCATGGGGCTACCTAGTCCTTGTAGGCCCTTTGTTTACAATCTGGGTAGTGGTTTTGTTTAGGTCCCTGAGGTTGATATTTCGACTGGCCTGCTTTAGTTTTCTGAGTGAGCAGAGGCTACCTCTCTGTCTGTTGCCATGCTCACCACCAGATGAAAGCCAATCCGTCAAGAGGCAAGACAGTGGTAGAGAAAAGACTTTTATTAAGTGAAAAGCCAGCTAATCAGAAGATGGTGGGCTTTTCTCTAAAGAACCATCTTAAAGAGAATACAGAATCTTGAAGCAGTTATATAGGGCTAATGGGCTATAGAGGATGGGGTCCAGAATGTTGACCATCTGTTGCTGCAGATGGGGCTGGTGGGGGGGGGGGGGGTCTCCACGCCATCTGGTGCTGTACGCTGGGGATATGCCACACCAGACATTTCAGCTGTCATTGATGAGGTAGGCCAGTGTAGTTTAGTTATTTACTATCTAGCCTACACGCAAGCCAGAGTATGTCCAGCTGGGTTAATTACTTAGAGGTTATCCATAGTTACAACATGGCTCCCTTTCTACAAAAATGGCTTCTCTTATGTCAAGCTTGTGTTGAGCCAGTATACAACCTGCCCCCTGCCCTGGCCGCAGCTGGTTGGCCTGGGGATGAACAACTATCCTCAACTGTGCTGGTAGCTTCTCTCTCCTGGGAATTTTGGATTGGACCCAAGGACTGTTGCGGAATGGGAGGCTATGCAGAGCAACTCATGGTAGTGGATCTGAGACTCAAATTTATTTTTTTTCTGCCAGCTATCTTCATTTCACTATATTTTCATTTCTCAGAGAGAATGCTCTATCGACCAGGAGACATGAACGATGGGATGTTTGGCAGTGTAAACTGAGATCGTGGCAGGCAGCGTGGGCCACTTCTGCCTTGAACCTTGAGCTCATTCCTTGCTTTCTCAAAGGAAGAGCAGGTTTTCCGTGGGGGTGGTTTTCAGTAACAGTTACAGCAACCATAGGTGTTTATGACTCAAAGTCCTGTAGATATCGGGGAGTTCCTCCAGCCATAGATTATTGCTGTGATCATTTTGCAGACGAAATAACTGTTAACCTAAAAATAAAGAACCAAAGTGAGAGGCAGAGAGGTGTTTAATTTGAGATCAAAGAACTGCAATTTGGGGTAGACAGATTTGGGTAGCAAATCAAATACTGTCCCGCTAGGGAGTACGTGATAGGGAGCTTATAAAGGCAAAAGAGGGAGATTTGTATTGCAAAGAATGTTAATTGGGCTTGGCAGCAGAAACTTTTCTTGGCTAACCATAATTGATTGCTAAGTCTAGCTAGAGTGAGGCCAAATCCTTCACTGTAATGAACTGCAGGTTTCCTGCAGGATTCTTAAAATATTTTTCTCTTGACCTAGTATAAAAGTTCTGGCCCAATGACAATATACAGGAGACCCGTCTCCTTAAGGGCTTCCCATTAAAAGCCATTTTAAAGACCTTAGATGTCAGCGACTCCTTTTTGTTTCGCATTTCACATAACTGAGGCTAAGAGAGCTTAAGTAACTTGGTCACAGTCACACAGTTAGGACACGTTGACGTGAGATTTGAACCCAGGTCTGTCCGCCCTCAGTTTTCACAATGAATACTGTGCTAAATGTTATACTCTGCTTCACGATAGAAAAAATATGGGATATTTCTGCCTTCTCTTTTCAGAGCACCCTTCCTTCTCATACATGTGAAAAACAACACAACTGTAGACCTGGCGATTGGCACAGCAGCTGAGTCCTGTGATGGACACTCTTGAGAGCCCTTCAGTTCCACCTACTGTCAGAACAAAGGGAGGTGGTTCTATCAGAAGCCTTGCTATCAGTTCTAGATTGAGGTCCTAAATAAACCCAATCATGAGGTGCCTGCGGCTGGACTTGATGGAGGTAGGAGAGGGTGAGCCAGAAGATGCCTTGCAGGGTTCCCAGCCGTCTATCTTAAGATTGCTGTGTCCCTGCAGAGGTAAAAACTAGATTTGAGAACCCGTCCTGACTCCTCACTTATCTTCCACCTGGCCAAACTCTATATCTCCAAGGTTAGGTTGCTGTAAGCTCTGTCTTGTTGGAGTACACTAGTCTATCTCAAATGCTTTTATAAAAAGGCAATGTGTGGACCCCTGCCTCATCGCTGCTCCCCAGAGACAGTTCCAAGGGCTGTCTAGGTTCCAGGTCTCTCCTGATGTGATCCAGGTTCGGTGAGAGACATGCAGAAGAATTCATAGAAGTCTTACCTTGTAGTCCTGGTGGGCCTTTGAATGTTCCTTCTTCAGGTTCTGTGGGCCTCTGAAATGCGGTCTGAAAACTCCTGATGAAGGGGGAAAATTCAGTTTCTCTTTGAAGCAACAAAGTCCTCTTTGCAGGTTCGTTTAAGAGCCAAACAATGGTTAATTCTCTGGCTTCCAAGTTGAGTTCATTTGCTCCTCAGAGTATTTGCGGCCTGGGATGGAATGGGATTCCATGGGAACTCCTTTCAAAGTCTTTCTTTGAGAGATTAGCAGATCTAGAAGTGGGCCATGAAGGTCTTATAAACCAATAAATTACATTGAGTAAGCAGTTGACACATGTTTAATGAGTGTCTGCTGTGGGCCAGATGGTCTGTTAGATGCTGTGATACAAAGTTCTCTAGAAGTTGACAATGAGTTGGCAAGACAGAATATAACCATTGTTGGATATTTATAGTACAAGTTATGGCTGGGGACAGACAAATAGCCAGACTGTGAGTGATGACGTAGTTGGGAGATGTTTCAATTCCTCTCTTCCCCTCTCTCTTGAGCTCACTCTAGTGAGGTTTTTACATCTGTTCACCAAAACCACTCTTGTCAAAGTCTCATGACCCCACATTGCTAAGTCCAATAGCCAGTTCTCAGTCCTCAATCTACTTCATTTATCAACAGCACTTAATTCACTTGGTCATGCCCCTCCCTTTAAACCTTTTTTCATTTTTTTTTTTTTTTTTTTTTTTTAAGATTTTATTTTTTCCTTTTTCTCCCCAAAGCCCCCCGGTACATAGTTGTGTATTCTTCGTTGTGGGTCCTTCTAGTTGTGGCATGTGGGACGCTGCCTCAGCGTGGTCTGATGAGCAGTGCCATGTCCGCGCCCAGGATTCGAACTAACGAAACACTGGGCCGCCTGCAGCGGAGCGCGTGAACTTAACCACTCGGCCACGGGGCCAGCCCCAAACCTTTTTTCATTTTTGTGCAGGATCCCATATTCACAGAATCTTCTGGGTTTCCCCTACATGGCTATCTGTTCCTTCTCAGAATCCTTTTATTTCCCCTGACCTCTAAACATTGGAATTTCCCAGGACTCAGGACTTGAGTCTCACTCCCTTGATGATGTTATCCAGTCTCCTGGCTTTAAATCTCATCCTTGTGCTGATGACTGTCTTAGCATAAATGCCGTAGACTGGGTAGCTTATCAATAACAGAAATTTAAATCCAAGATCAAGCGTGGTTTGGAATTCAAGATAGAAGCAGAAATTATTTTGAGGAGATCTTTTCTGTAAAGGGTATTAGAGAAACAGGGCAGCATCTCTAGGTGGTTCTGGGGTCCGAAGAGGGTTTCATTTTCAGAGGGGAGAAATGACAACATGTTTGTATGCTGTTGGGTATAATTCAACAGATTGTGAAAAACTATGATGTGGGAGAGAGTGAGTAGATGAGAGGGGTGGAATCTGGTGCCAGGTGGAAGGAGCCTGGATGTTTCCTCTGTAGTAATTGGAGGGAAGGCAGGCTATGGGTACAGAAAGATCTCGTCTTTGGTCAGGGCTTGTACTTCTCTTCTGAGTGCACTTGGGGAAACAGGAAGCAAGCTCATTAGGTGAGAATTGGGGAGGAGGTATTGGGGTTTGCAGAGAGAAGATAAGATATGAAATAGTTGTCTGGAGGTTTGGAGAGAGCATAGATTAGGGAAAGGAAGCAGAACGTCTAGACAGTTGTGTCAGGCACTAGATAGGCAGTTGGTTGAGTTAAGCAAAGTTTGGGATTTTGTAGACAGTACACTGAGGTGAGAAGGTGACAAAAATGTTGAGAGTGATTGTAACAGTGAACCATGAAGCTGAGTGATGGCGAGAGGGAGTAGGAGACACTGAAAACGTGGGAGATTGATGGGTTGTAGGTCCTGTTGGAATTGAGGACTATAGGACTTGAGTTGGTGAGCTGGAAAGATAGGAAGTGGGGGTTGGAGAGAGGAACATTGAAACTGAGCTTATGGAGGAGGTGCAGTTGTGAAAATGACCAGGTTAATGTGTAACCATGGCAGAGTGATGCAGATGAGGTGGAAGACGGGATCATTGAGGCAGAGGGATATTCAGTGAAAAAGGAGGTCACAGAGTTAACCATTGCAGGCATATTTCTTTGCCTCACCTTCCTCTGCCCTATTGGTGTTTGCCCTTCGCTGTGTGGGGCTGATGACTGGTGGAGGAAACACTCCTTATTGCCTGACTGTTCATTGACCATCTGGTTTATTTCCTGGCTGGTTTGTGTTTGTGTTTTGTTGAATAATATTTATTGAAGCCTATAACCCAGTCCCATTAGAGATGGGTGGGTGCATCATGGTTCATGTTTATTTATTCTACCCTTTTTATTGCCTGTCAAGCCCTATTTGTGTGAATAGAGCCCTTCCCCTAACCATGGTCATACACTTGTAGCTCCCATCACCAGGGGAGCCTCTGATTATCAAGGTCAAGAGAGGGTGGGTGGATCCCAGCCAATTCATTCCCACCATGAGTGAGTAGATTGGAACATCAGGATCCTAGTACTGAACACAAAGGACAGTGACTTTATCATCCTTACCATCATCCCATGCTTTCTTTCTGTCCTGGGACCAGCACTGCGGACATGAGAGGATGAGGTGGCCAGTGAGCATGGGCTTTGGAGGCAGAGGACCTGGATTCGAATCCAGCTCCACCAATTACTAGTGGTGTGGACTTGGGCAAATTATCTACCCTTTCTGAGCCCCAGATTTTCATATTTCTTGTTCTTAAAACATAGATAATGCCACTCTGTATTGTTTGAATAGGAAATGAGATAATGCAGATGAAATGGCATTGGGCAGAATAACTTAGTAGATATTACGGACTCAATAAATGTTAATTCCTTCTTTTTTCAGAAGATTGAGTCCATTCAACGATACTTATTGAGCACCTGCATCCTTGTGTGGTGCTCAATAGTGGAAGGTGGGGGCTATTCTTTGACAGCAGGATGACTTCTGGCAGGCTTTGGACTGGCTCGGGCAGTAGTCCTGTATGTTGTTTTATTGGTCTTTTACCTGGGCAAAGTCTAATCTTGCTGGTCCTGCCTTCATTGGCCTCGACATGTGTACAGCCTCTTTCTATCGACTCCTGGTTGCTGATTTAACTTTATGAGGCATACAAAGTGTATTTGACAGTAGCCTCACCTGGATGGGAATTGGAGAGAACAGATGATCAAAGGGAGGGTGAGGGTCTTGGGCCTCTGAAAAGCTTTGGTAGGAAGTGGATGGGCTGGGACTGAGTCTTAGCCGGTAAGTTGATTGCTCAAGTCTAAAGAGGAAGGGTCATCTTTTTATCTCCTAGGTGATAACTTGGGGAGCATCTCATGTGGATTTCCACTTAGATGTAGTTCATTCTTTGGAAGAGCTTCTCAGTAGAGTTGTCTAAGGATGGAGTGGGCTGTCTTTGGACACACCACCATAATATACACCGCCATATAAGGTGCTCAAAACTAGAAGGAACAATCATTTGAGAAGATACGGTTGAGCAGAGGTTCTCAAACTTGAATGAGCATCAGAATCACCCAGCATACTTGGTAAAGCACAGATTGCTGAACCCGACCCTCCGAGTTTCTAATTAGTAGGTCTGGGGTGGGGCCAAAGAATTTGCATGTTTAACAAGATCCCAGGTGATGCTGATATTGTAAAGATGGGGCAATTACAGAGAATATTGAAGCATCAAATGAAAGCTACCTTTAATTTCTTGGCCACCTCTGACATGCTATGCTCCTATAAGTTCTTGAGGGCAATATTACTGAAATCTTGGTTTTTCTACTGAAACCGTTTCCTACTCCAGCCTTCCCCGTCTAAGGAAATGGCTGTTCACTCAGTTACTTGAGCCAGAAACCTTGGCATTGCCCTCAATTTCCTCCTCTTCCTCTGCTCCCCCACACCGTCCATGAGCCCTAGAGTCTCACCTCTGAATCATGTCCCAAACCTGCCTCTCTGTCTCCATTGTCACTACCTAGTCCAGGCATTCAACAAGTAGTTATTGGGCACCTACATCCCGTTCCGCTTCCCCTAACCATGGTTGTGTGCTTACAGCTCCCATTTTAACTAGTTTCACATGGGGAGTCTCTGATTACCAAGGGCAAGAGAGGGTGGGCGGATCACAGTAAATTCTTTCCCACCGTAAGGATCATGTACCATCAAGATTCTGGTAGACAAAGGACAATGATTTTATCATCATCATCACCGTCGATCTCCAGGGTTGATACACTTTTCTGTAAAGGGCCAGATAGTAAATTTTTTAGGATTTGCAGCCCTTATAGTCTCTGTCATGCCACTGAACTCTGCCGTTATAGCACCAAAGCAGCCAGGGACCATTTGTGAACAAGTGGGCATGGCTGTGTTCTAATAAAACTTTATTTACAAAAACAGGTAGTGGGCCAGATTTGGTCCACAGACCTTAGTTTGTCAGCCCCTGTCCTGGACTATCACTAAATCTCCTCCTGGGTTCCCCGCTTCTTGCCTTCACTCTCCTCCACTCTTTTCCCTACAAAGCAGGCAGAGTGATCTTTCACAACCATAAACCAGATTACCTCACTCTCCTGCTAAAGCCATCCAATGGCTTTTAGCTCTAGAATAAAATCTGCATCTGTTATGTGGCTGCTGCCTGAGTTTCCAGTCCCTTCGTGAGACATTCTGTGTCTCCTCCACTACGTTCCATCTGCAGGGCCTTTCTCTTCAGTTCCCTGAACACTTGAAGCTCTTCCCTGATTGAACAACTTTGCACAGGTTGTTCCCTCTTCCTGGAGTAGTTTTTACTGTACTTTCTGTGTGGCTAGGTACTTCTTTTCCTTCGCATCTCCTCTTTAGAGAAGACTTCCATTCAAAAACTCTGCCCCTCTTCCCCTTCCCTAGTAATGTCTATATGAGCATCCTATGTGTTTTCCCCATCACTTTTCATTGCTTAACTCATCACATGATTTGCCTGTTTCACACTCTGGTATGTAATTGCCAGAAGGGCAGGGACTGTATCTGCTTCATTTGCCACTGTGTACCCAGAGCCTGGCATACAGCAGGTACTTTATGTTGCTGGATGACTGAATGAATGGATATGGAAGGGATTCTTTCCTGGAAATAAGAGGATACTTTTCATTCTAGGAAATATTCAGTGAACAGCTGCTATCTACCAAGGCTTATCCTGAGCCAGGCAGGAGGGCTAGGATCTAAGGAAGACATTGTGTCTACACTCAGGGAGACCAAATCTATACAAATGGTACAAACTGTGGGCAGTAAGATTTCTGGGAAGGAAAAGTCAGGGTGGTGTGGGTCATAGCATGGCATTGGGGTGGGGGGTCCTGGGAAGCACGTGTCTTTCCTTGATGTGACATAACCCCTCACATCATAATGCCCCTTCTAAAGACTGAACTTATTTCCCAATGTATTGCCCCAATGTTTTTATGGAGGAGCTGTAAATATTGCAAGTGTGAATAAATTACTATGAAACATAAAGTCACAGTTCTATTATTTTTTAGCCACCATACAAAAATCAGAACTTTTTTCAGTCAAGATGAAAAAGAAATCCTCAAAGTTAAACTCTGAATGTCATCACTGCCAGGTCACATTTTGCACCCTCCCTTCTCCCTCCACAAGACTGCTTTTCACTTGGATGCTTCTGGCTGGGAATCTAAGACAGCTTCCCTGTGGAAGTGGAACTTGAACTTGCCAAGTGGAGAAGATGAGGGCAGGCATATCAACCAGGATTTTACGAGAAATCTCAAATTCAAGGGTGATGAGTCCTGGGACCCAGGGCCTGATGAAAAGAGGTATAATCACTTTGCAGTGGTTTTGTGCACTGACTGTACATTTGAATCTCACCATCTCACTTGAGATTTGAATCTCAAACTCCCAAGAGAGGAGCTTGAGCACAGAGACTGCAAAGAGGGCCAAGGGCAGTGCCATATTGGAGAGCAACACTTTAGGGGCAAGAGGAGAGAGATGGGCTTATGTAGGAAAATTAGGAGAGCATGTGGAGAAGCTGGAACAGAACCACGATAGTGTTTTAAGGAGAGAGTGGTTTGTGGGGTCAAATCCTGCAGAGGTCAAGAAAGATAAGGATGGAAGCAGAACCATTGAACTTGGCAACTTGGAGCGCATTGGTGACTTTGGTGAGAATAGGGTATATTCACGAGTACTATTGCATCAGTGGTAGCAGGACAAAAGGATTGATCATTTTAGTGGATGACTCACCCTCCCCAATGGTGTTCCCAACAGTGTTGTTCCTAATTGCCCTAAAAAAACCCCTTGTTCTCCTTTAATGCCCCACTCAAATGTTGCTTCCTTAACCAGGCTTGTTCCCTGCTTCCGCTGTTCCTTGTCACATCCCTGCCAGAATAAATAATATCCATCTCTGTTCTCTCTCTGCACATCCCCACATCTGCCCTGTGTTAGAGAAAATTACTTGCATGTTGTCCTTTCTTGTGAGGCCAGAAGTTCCTCGAGGTCAAGGACTTTGTTGTGTTCACCCTCCTCCTGCCATGAGTAGAGTCTTGAACATATCAAATGCTTAGTACATATTTATTAAACGAATGAATGATTAGAAGGATGAAGCTTGGGTTGTATAGACTTTTGTTCCTCTAGCCCACAAGCTCACACAGGTAAGCACAGGAATATGTACACACAAAGACCCCATGTTCCCCCCAGGGAAGACCTCTTTGCTAAAATCCACTTTAAATTCCTGTCTCCTTTTTAATAGAGGAACAGCACGATTTACCATGCTGAATTGAATGAAGTCCAGATGCATGCAGTTGGAAAGACATATCCCTTAGAATGTAAGGGAAAGAAGAACTTGGGATTCAGTAGCCCAGAAAGGGGACATCTTCATTTGGTCCCAGTGAAAGATGCTTCTAGAACCTTTGGCTTTGCCTATTTGGAGACCTGGACCAGGTTGGAATAAGTTGACGGGGGGTTCGCTGGTTCTGGGATGACCACTGGGTTTGACACACAAACAGTTGGGTAGACGACGCCCACCTAGAAAACACAGGCACACAGTAGGTCCATGAATAAGGGTGTAAGGAGGACCAGGCATGCGTGGAGGCCTCTAGACACTGCGGGACTCCTCCTACTCCTGGGCAGGAAAGGGAAGCATGAAAACCCCTCTAGTCTCCACCCCCTTTGGGGCATTTTCCACCTGCTGAGGAGCCCCCAGGACTCACGTTGTTGTGTTGACAGCAGACCAGTTGGCAGCCAAAGTGGGAAGAGGTGCTTGCAACGCAGAATTCCAGAATGCAGAAGATGAGCAGCACAGCAGAAACAGCTGATCCAGGGGTCTGGAACCAGAACAGGTGGGGAGGACATGAGTGCTGGCCAGGGAGTTCCAGGTCTGGCTTGAAGTCTGGCACTGCAATGGATCATCACCATGGCTTTGAGGAACTCCCCCAACCTCATCTCAGCCTCATCAGGAAATTATCTCACTGGGTTTTTGTGAGGGTCAAGTGTGTTTGTAAAAGAATTGTTATTTTAGCATTTACTACCAGTGCTCCTCCAAGAGAAAAAGGAGTCACTGTTTAGGAAAACATCATAATACCTTGCTTCAGGTAAGGGGATGAGGCCTGAGGGTGTGCTCTGGAGTCGACACTGAAACAGTAAAACTGTTCTGTGTAGGAAGCAAATAGAAAGTTGGGAGCACGGACAAGCCACAGAGGGAAAAGTGAGATGGTTAGAGGAGAAAGATGTGACTGAACAACATGATGGGAAGGTGGACCCTGCAGAAACAGGCGTCCCGAGAGAAATTAAGAGTTTACGTGATAGGGACGTCAAATCTTCAGTCATCAGTAGTTTCCTAGGCTTTAATATAACCCTCCATCTCTCTGAATCTTTAGAGAAAGTCGGCCACTGAGACAACCTTCTTGGCTTATGACAGTGGCGTTTTGTGGAGGGAAGTAATTGGGGCTGTCTTTAGCTTGGGAAAAAGAGTTAGTGATAGGACTCTGAAATTGAACTAGTTCAGCAGTAGTAGATGCTAAGGACCAGGAGAAATCTAAGCTGTCACCTTGCTATTCTGCAAAAATGCCCAGGAGAATGGGGCCTCACCCTGCATCTGGGGGGAGAGCTTGAGTAGAACCCATTTTAATCTTAAAGGACAAGGGATGAATGACCCAAGTAGCCATGTGGATTCCAATTACCTGAGATAATAAATATGAGTGTAAAAGCACTCAGAACAGAATAGGTACCAAATAAATGTTTGTGAATTATAATTTTTAAAATGGCATTGGAGACAGTCCACTGCTCAAAGAATTCTCCTTTTTGGAGAGACCTCTCCTTAGTACATTTCCTTCTCCTCCCTCTCACTTTAGCAAGCATTTATTAAACCTCTGTTTGGTACAAGTGGCCAAGAAGAGCATCGTGAGAGGCACAATCTAGCGAGGGAGACAGATACAGATGTAGATCATTATATTCACTTCTAGCATATGAGAGCTATAAAAGAGCCCCACAGAGTGCCTTAGGGGCACCGAGGAGGGAGGTTAATTTTTACTGGAAGACTTAGAGAGGATAGAGGAGGGAGAGGGTGTCCAAGGCAAAGGGAAGGGCAGGATGAGGATGTCTTCTTAGTCAATGAATCTCAGAAGCTTAGGGGAGAAGGGCCTTTACTCATTCTACTGGTCCTTTCCAAATGTATTTTTAACAATAAAATTCTTTCATCAATAAGACCTTCCAAGAAAAAGGGTTCCCCCAAGAGCTTTGGTATTTATAATTCGATGGGCAATGATTCATGCTCGTTGAGCTCCTGGAGTGCCCCATCTCTTGGGTCATCATTTGCAAAGTTCTGATGAAGCCCAGTCCTCCTTGGTCAGGTCGGGGGCAGCCAGGATGGGGAAAATTGTCTCTCTAAGATCAGACATTGCCATAACTGAGATTAGAAGCCAAGTTTTCCGACTCAAAAGTTACTGATCTTTATACTTCAGGGCATTGGCTGGCCTGCTGAAATTAATCTTTCCTAAATCTCTCCCCCACTTCTCCCTCCTTAGCTCCTCAACCAGGAGGAGCTCCCTCATTTCTTACACTGGGCAATTCATGCCTCCTTGGTCCGTGCTTTCCCAGTAGGAAAAGACCGGAGTGTTCTTCAGTGCTTGCTTCTCTCACTGGAGGGGAGTAGCTGGAGGTCAGGGTGAGTAAAGGATTAGAAGGGAAGTGAGCTGTAGGGCACAGGGAGTTGGAACCAAATCTCTGGGGAGCAATGAACACCTGGCTGAGGAATGTGGACTTTAATCCTAAAGCAACTGGAATCCATAAAATGTTTCCAGGAGGGGAGGAACTCAAGGTACTTTTGATAAATGACATGAAGTTGGTCCACAGGTTCTCTGGGGAGAGGCTTTTCTTAGGAATCTTGGAGAGAAAAGTCCTGGGAAGGACAGTCTGATCAAATATAGGTAACAGTTAACAGCTACCATGTATGCAGTACAAGCCATACCTGGTGCGTTCGTATATTCATTTGACAAATGTCTATGAAGTGTCAGCTATGTGCCAGGCACAGTTCTAGGCATTTGAGATATGGCAGTGAATGAAACAGAAAAACATCTCCGCCCTTAGGAAGCTTATATTCTAGTGGGAGGAGACAGACAGTAAGCATGAAACGAAACAGACGAGTCAATTGTAGAGTTTGTTAGATGTTTAAAGCTATGGGAAAAGTGGATTAGGGGAAGGGGAGTTGGGATTCTGGGATAGTGCGGGGCGATGCTTGAGACTTTAGGTACGGTGTTGGGTCATTTGGGCGGGCCTCATTGAGAAGGTGAATCCTGAGCCATGGCCTGAAGGTGGCGAGGGAGGGAGGGAGCTCTGCGGGTAGCTGAGGGAACATTCCAGGTCTGAAGATGGAAACATGCCTAGGGTTTTCGAGGAAACATCAAGGAGCTTGGTGTGGCTCAAGTGTGGAGAGCCAGAAGTCGGTATAGAGCCTGGGAGCAGAGGGCACCAGAGGACCAGCATCTTTAGGCCACTGTAAGGATGTTGGCTTTTTTTTTTTTGAGTAAAATAGGAGAAGCGGAAGGTTTTGAGCAGATAAGTGATGTGACCTTACATTTCAAAAAGGGTCACTCTGGCTGCTGTGCTAACAACAGCTGCAAGGAGACTAGGGTGGGAGCAGGAGGAGCATTTTGGTGGCTGCTGCAGTGGCTGAGCTGAGAGGTGGTGGTGGCTCGGGCCAGCGTGATAATGGAGGGACTGGTGAAAAATGGCTGGATTCTGGATGTATTTTAAAGGTAGAACCACCAGGATTCCCTGAAGAATTGGCTGGGAGGTGTGACAGAAAGAAGGGGGTCAACGATTATGCCAAGGTTTTGTCCCGAGCAACTGGAAGGACGGAGTTGCCATTAGCTGAAACAAGGAAACAAAGTTTGGGAAGGAAAATCTGGAGATCAGATCTGGATGTGTTAATTTCAAGATGTTGAGTGGACAGTTGGATACAAGAGACTGGAGTTTGGGAGCGAGGTTTTGGCTGGAGCTCTGCCTTTGGAGTCATTGTCCTAGAGAAGTTGTTTCTCTGTGAGAACGCCAAGGCAGTGAGCGTACAGAGAAAACAGAAGCGGACCTGGGACTGGGCCTAAGAGACTGGGGAAGAGAGAAGAACCAGCAAAGGAGACAGAGAAGAGAGCGACCAGCAAGGGTGGAGGAGAACCAGCCCCAGGGTGGAGCCTGGAAGCCACACGAAGTCCACCAAACAGGAGAAACGAGTGCGGACCTTAAGCAGACTTGGTGTTTGGAGAAATGAGGCTGAAAGTCTGATTAGAGTGAGTTCAAGAGAGAATAGGAGAGGAGAGAATGGGAGACAATGAGTGTAGACAATTTTTTTAAGGATTTCTCTGAAAGGAGGACCAGAGAAATAGAGTGGTAGCTGGCAGGAAAGTAGGAAAGTAGAAGGTTGGTTGGATTGTTTCTCAAGATGGAAGAAACAAAAGCATGTTTATATGCAGATGGAAAAGCTCTAGTAAAGGGGGACAGTCGATGATGTAGAAGAGAGGCGGGGCGAGGGAGAGGGGAGAGAAGTGGAGTGATAACGTTGAGTGGCCGGGAGCGGACGCCCTCTGTGTGCAGATGGAGAGACTGCGTTTACATGGGACTCATCTGTGGCTGCCCTGTTCCACCTGGTACCTGTGAGTCCCGTCTGGCTGTTGAGCACTTGAGATGTGGCTAGTCCCAAACTGAGATGTGCTGTAAGTGCGAAATACACACTGGATTTCAAAGACTTGAGGCCCGAAACGCAAAATACCGAATTAATAATTTTTTTTACACGGATTACATGTGGAAATGACAACACTTCAGATATATTGGGTTCAATAAAATGTTATTAAGATTAAGTTCACCCATTTCTTTTTTTCTTCTTTTTTTTAAATTAAATTTTTTTTTTGATTGCAGTCACATTGGATTATAACAATATATAGCTTTCAGATGTACATCATAATATATTTCAAATTCTGTGTAGATTACATCATTCATCACCCAAGGACTAATTATAATCCATCACCACACATGTGAGCCTAATCTCCCCTTTTGCCCTCCCCACTGCTCCCTTCCCCTATGGTAACCACCAATCCATTCCCATTGCTATGTGTTTGTTTGTCGTTGTTTTTATTTTCTACTTATGAGTGAGATCATACGGTATTTGACTTTCTCCCTCTGCCTTATGTCACTCAGCATAATACCCTCAAGGACCATCCATGTTGTCACAAAATTTTTTTCTTCTTTTTAAAGGTGGCAACTAGAAAATTTAAAATCATGTATGCAACTCACGTGCTATTTCCACTGGATAGCATCAGTCTATAGCACAGTTTGATGAATTACGGTCCACGGGTAAAATTGTGCCTGCTGCCTACTTTTCTCAATAAAGTTTTATCAGAACACAGCCCTGCTCATTTGTTTGTGTATTTTCCGTGGCTGCTTTTGTGCTATAGGATAGGGTTGAGTAGTTGCCACTGAGCCTGGATGGCCTGAAAGTCTTAGATGTTTACCATCTGGCCCTTTACAGAAAATGTTTGCTGACCTCCTCTCCATAGTAATGGGCAGAAAGGCAAGAATGGAGGAGGGGCACAGGTTGGTGGGTACATATGCGTCATATGTGTAATTGCCTTTAATTCTCCTAGCAACGTCATGGATAGGTGTGGTTTTCCAAAGACAGAAACTAAGACTAAGAAAAGTCACGTGCTTAAAGTAACCCAGAAACAAAGCTACAGGTCAGGGACTTTAGACTCTGTTCTGAGTCTGACAGCACCTCCTTTTCCTACAGTGCTCAGTGAAGAAGCTTGGTTGTTGGGCCCTGTCCAACAATTTCCTAAATATAGCTAAGTCGGAACCCAGAGGAGCGTGGGTTGAGGGGCATACTCACCACACCCCAGGTGTCTGGGTAAGGAAAATGGTCAGGGTAGGCATAGGTGTGGATGAGACTCAAATCTGTGATGAAGAGTATGATTCCAATCACAGAACAGATTGCACTGACGATGTTCAGGCCCAAGCTGCCATTCAGCTGAAGAAGACACAGAGGGTCAGGGTAGGAGAGAAAATGATCATAGGTGAGATGAGCAGAGACTCAACAAATGTTTCTTTCTTTTTTTTTTTTGCTGAGGAAGATTCGCTCTGAGCTAACATATGTTGCCAATCTTTTTCTTTGTTTTTTCTTTTTTGCTTGAGGAAGATTAGCCCTGAGCTAACACCTGTGCCAATATTCCTCTGTTTTGTATGTGGGTTGCCGCCACAGCATTCCTGACAAGAGGTGTAGATCCGTGCCCAGGATCTGAACCTGTGAACTTGGGCCGCCAAAGTGGAGTGCACCAAACTTAACCACTACACCACGGGGCCGGCCTCAATGAGTGTTTCTTAATGTGGCTTCCCGGAAACCTAGTTCTGCAGCAAGTAAAGAGGTGTTCTGTGCAAAAAAATTTTTGGGTAAATTAATTTTGAAAAAAGCTGGGTTGAACAAAGTTAAAAAGGTCTTTGCTGCAGGACTTCTCAGAGCCTTTAACAAGGATTATGGATCTTCCAGAGGGGAATACAAAATAGAGATTTTCCAACTCTACCTAACCATCGTCATAGAGCATCTTGTGGGACAAGTGTCCCCAAGAATAATCTTTGGGAAGCACTCAACCCATTTATCCCGTAGAAGATAGGCAGGAGGCTCACCCCCAGTGTCCTGGGAGGTGACAGGCTCTGACGCTCCATGATTCTGGGCCATGTGCATAAAGATAATGCCCAGAATTTTGAGCTTCATTTTGGAGATTTTCAGATGGATTTCATCTGGTCCTAGGGACCTGGCTGCTTTGAGGCTTGTTACCCTAGAACACCTGCTCATGAGAGAAACAAAGGTACTTTCTACTTTTTTCCTTTTTTTTGGTGAGGAAGATTGTCCCCAAGCTAACATCTGTGCCAATCTTCCTCTATTTTGTATGTAGGATGCTGCCACAGCATGGCTTGATGAGCAGTATGTAGGTCCAGGCCTGGGATGTGAACCCACAAACCCTGGGCCCCCAAAACTGAGCACGTGAATTCAACCACTACCCCATCGGGCCGGCTCCCAGAGGTACTTTCTTGATCCATTGCTAGGGGACCACAAAGCCTTGTCCGTGTTGATTTTCTGAGCTCACTTGGCTGGATTCCTTAGGGAAGGAAGCAGGCAGGTGCCTGGGTTCCCCTGATTTCCCAACAGAGACGGCTGGAGGCCTACTCTGTGCTCTGCTCTGCTGGAGGGGCGCCCTGAGCCCCTGGAAGCTTTGTACCCCCTCCCCTAAGGCCCAGTTAGGGAAGCTATTCCCTGTCTCTGTGTCTCCACACTCTGAAGCTTTAAGTAAGGTGGCTGTGTTGCCCTTGCCTCCTCCAAATCCTCTGGACTCTTTCCTCCTTGTGACTCTGGCTGGGTTCACATGGTCCTGGATGTGAGTAGGGGCGAGCCTGTGTGTCTGTGCCTGTGTCTAGTTATAAGTAGGCACAAGGATGAGGGAGGGGTTGCGTGTTAACCTTCTTCCCAGGCTTGCATCTCTCTCCTATGGGTCCCCAGCTGGGAGGGCCAGTCTCCAGATGTGACTTACCAGGCAGGAAGATTTTGGATAATTTTCTGCTGACACTGAGAGGGATCCTGAAATGATGAACTGGCACAGGAGAGAGGGGGTTTAGAAAGAGGTCAAAGGTTAGGACCCATCTTCAGGCTTCCATGATTCTGGTCCCACACATATTCTCTCGCACACACTAGGTTCCTCTGCTGGGACCTCCAGCTCAACACGAGGAAAAGAATGAATGAACGAATGCATGAGTGAGCTGTTTTGCACCACAAGACAGGGTAGTGAAGTGGGATAAACCAAGATTTTAGGACCCAGCAGACCTGGTTTTAAATCCTGGCTTGAAACTCATGTGATCTTGGGTAAGTTATTAATTTCTCTAAGTCTTTATTTCCTCACTTGAAAAATTCAAAAAGCTGCATGTCTTCCTAAATGTCATTGTCATGAGATAATTGATGCCCTGCATCTGGCATTTGGTATATCTTGCACCTAGTAGACCCTATACTTAGTAGGTGGTCAATAAAGGTTACTTCCCTCCTTGTCTTTTATTTTCCCACATGCACATCTTGTTGGTTGCCCATCTTTATCTAAGGATGCAGTCAGGCATGGGGGCTCTGGAGAGGGGAGGGAAAGGGTTACCAGCCTCCCCACTGCTTTTAGATATAAGGCCAGCATTAGTCCTTGCCTGCCTATATACCTCAGTCACTCCAAAAAAGTTACGTCTCTAGGATGCTGAGCATCAATAAGAGGATGATGAGGTAGATCGTGGGAATTTATTTCAACACTGGTATTCCTCAGGCCTCGTGGATGGTGGGTCACTGCAATGGTCTGTGAGGGCATCAGCTATGGTCTGATAAAAGCTTTGCTGAGCACTGCCACATGAAGTGTCTTTTTCACCTTGCCTTATTTAACTGCATGATGGCCCATCAAGCACTATTATCATCCCCACTTTACAGAAGGGCAGACTGAAGCTTAGAGATTTTTTAAATAACTCACCCAAGACCATTTCAATAGCAGAGCTGGGAATCAAATCTAGGCAGTTGACTCCAGACCCCGTGTTCTTAACCCTCACCCTATACCCCCCTCCCACTCAGGGTGGATGCATGTGCTGTGGATTGCAGATGGTTTTACAATGAAAACTTACTCTAGCTGCTTATGCCTTCTAAGGGGAATGCCATTTTTCCTATAAGTGGAAAAATAAATCTCGATCTTACACCCTTCTGTTTATAGAGACTGGATGAGGAAGGAAGGGAACAGAAGGCTGGACTTCTGTTGTCCCCGCCAGTCCTTTTGAGGTGCCAAGGGAGATGGGCCTTTATTCTGGAAGAAGACATTAATGATCTTTAGGAAATGGATAGTTCAGGAGTCAAGAAGGTAACAGAGAACAAAAATGCCCTGCAGAAAAAAGGGAGGAGGGCCCTCAGGGCTGGAGGGAGCTGAGCCACCTGGCAGAAGGGGAGATGGCTAGCAAGGCGTTTGAGATGTCAGGGCAGCCACTGGACACTTAAGAATACTCACTAGAATCTAACACTCATTAGCAATGTAGCTGTGGTGTCAGTCCTTTCCATTGCCCCAAACTCCATGAAAGTTGGCCATATGCACACAGGTATGGGGTCTGGGGGAGGAATAGGGGCTGAGTTCCAAGTCTGAGTCTGAGTCGAGAAGAGAGAAGACCACAGCCTTAGTGGAGGATGCTCAGAAGGAGGCTCCCAAGAACGTAAGCCCTGCCGTTTTGCAGATGTTGCGTGAGTGTGAGGGTGGAGGATATCTCTAGGCTATTTTATTTAAGTCTCATGGGATAGGGTGACTTTGGCTGATATCTAGGTTACTCCAGAGTTATGCTATTTGTGGGAAAAATTGCATTTGAGTCACGGATAGATGTGTGAGTCAAGGGACAGTCTGTGTAACAGCAGGAAGAAAAAGGAAATCAGTGGGTGGAGAGGGAGAAGGAGGGACTGTGTGTGTTGGGGTGAGGAGCGGAGAGTGGAGGTGTGTGTAGGGGAGAGGACACTGGGGGAATGCAAAAGAATCATAAAGGCAAGAGATTGGAGGGGAGAAAGGACTTTTGGTTCTTAAGCTTTTATGGAGTCACAGATCACCCTGAGAATCTGCTGAAAGCTATGGACTTTTCTAGAAAAAAAAAATCTAACATAGCAAATATTTTATTAAAACAGGGACTCTGAAGCCCATCTGTGGACTCTAGGTTGAGTCCTCAGAGCTTAATGACTGCTCTGTGGCTGGGCAGTCACTCTTGACCATTGGGGGAAATATTTTTCTCCTGGAGCTCAGGCTGTGGGCTTACTTTGAACAGTTGAGGGTTATTCCCCAAACGTCTTTTTTCCAGATGGGTGTTTTTGTGTGAATTGGAAAAAGATGCCCCCTTTGGGTTGATGAACTAGAAGAAGGCTCCTTGACCTCTGGGGTGGGCCAATTAGAAAAAGCACCCCGTCTGGGTGGATGGAGCCTTGCAGGGCTGTCACTTGGTGTTATGGGCTCAATTGTGTCCCCTCAAAATTCATCTTTTGAGGTCCTAACCCCCAGTACCTCAGCATGTGAATGTATTTTGAGATAGGGCCTTAAAGAGATGACCAAGTTTAAACGAGATCATTAAGGTGGGTCCTAATTGAATATGATCAGAGTTCTTATAAGAAGAGGAGATGAGGACACAGACACACAGAGACCATGTGAGGACACAGAGAGAAGACGGCCATCCACAAGCCAAGGAGAGAGGCCTCAAAAGAAACCAACTCTGCTGACACCTTGATCTTGGACTTCCAGTCTCCAGAACGGTGAGGACATAAATTTCTGTGGTTTAAGCCACTCAGTCTGTGATATTTGTCATGGCAGCCCAAGCAGACAAATACGCTTGGTGAACAAGACCTGAGCTGGATTCACACACGTGCTGTCTTGGAGGGGAGATTTCTGGAGGCCAAAAGCTGCTCAACTTGACAAGGTGCCCTGAGTCCACTGACACTTCTGGGAGCTCACTTGCGTGGTGACTCTCCTTACTCACCAAGATGCCTCCCCAGAAGGGAAAGCCTCCGTAGAATGAGATAGCTACATAGTACCCATAAAGGACAGTCAGCATGATGAAGCCGAGGCCGATGTGTATCAGGCCGATCAGGATCTGGACGGTCTGCAGGAGAGATACAAACCGAAAACTTTGTTTCTGAAGCTGGATCCTGTGTCCCCTTTGTGCCTCCTTTTTATATGAATAAACCTGTTGTTTCCCTAGTCTACAAAGTCATATGTAAAACACAAAAGTCAAATAAAAACTTCCCATAATTTCTCCCCACTCATAGGAAACAACAGCTTACATTTTGGTGTATAATTTTCTGTTCTTTTCAAATATATACATTGATAATACAAATGGCTCTGTATAATTAGCTTAATATTTCATCATCAACACATCCCTAGGGTATTAAGTTTTCTTCAAACATATTTTTTAAGGGCTGCCAAGATTCCATCATGTAAATATTCCGTGGAGTAATTGGGACAGAAATGTTGGACAGGTAAAATTGTTTCTATTTTTTCATATTATAAATAACACTGTGATGAACATCTTTGTGGATAAACCTTTGTGCTCATCTCTTATTTCTTTAGGATATGGTTATGGATTGACTTGTGTCTGCCTCTCCCCTACCAAATTAATACGTTGAAATTCCAAGCCCCAGTACCTCAGAACGTGATCTTGTTTGGAAATAGGGTTGCTGTGGATATAATTAAGTAATAGGAAGCATGCCGGAGTAGGGCGGGCCCCTAATCCTATGACTGTTGTCCTTTTAAAGAGAATGCCATGTGAAGAGACACACATGCACACAGGAGAAAGCCATGTGTGCCAAGATTGGAGTTATGTTGCCATAAGCTGAGGAACCACCAGAAGCTAGGAGATCTGGAATCGATTCTTTCCTAAAGCCTTCAGAGGGAGCATGGCCCTGTGGACCCTTGATTATGAACTTGTGGCCTCCAGAACTGAGACAATACATTCCTGTTGTTCTAAGCCACTCAATTCGTGGTACTTTGTTAGTGCAGCCATGGGAAACAAATATAGATATTGTCTTGCACAAAGGGTGTATATACATACATATGCATATATGTATAAACATACATATTTTTGTAGTATATATATACACAAATATTTTATTTCCTGAAATTTGTACAAAGGGTGGCAAATTATATGCAATATCTGCCCCTTATTTTCTTCCATTAATGATATATCTTGGACTATGTCCGTATTATTACATAAGGAGCTTCCTTGTTCTTTTTATAGCTCCACTCCATTTCCTTCTTTTGATGCACGATATGTACATTGATTTAACCAGTATTATATTAATGAATATTTTGGTTGTTTCCATCCTTTGTTATCACCAACTTGCTGCAAGGAATAAGCTCATACATATCACATCTCTCATGTGCACAAGCATATCTGGAGGATGATGTCTCAGAAAGGGACTTATTAGGTATTTTGCAAATTTGCTAGATACAAATTGCCGTCCACATGGGATGCATCGATTGACACTCCCATGAGCAATGTACTGGAGTGGAGCTAGGATTTAAGCTTGGGCATCTGGATCAGAATCCACGCTTGTCATCATTCAGCTGCATAATGAAACTGGCCTCCCCTACCAAGGACAGCCTTTCAGGGGGCCAACTGTTGTGAACTCTTGTTTTGTTGGCTGTCTATTGGGCAAAAATTCCATTCGATCACATTGGGTTTAGATACCACCCTCTGGCTCACTAGACCCACTTTCTTCCACAGGCTACATGGATGTTGGCAACAGGAGCAGTGTTCAAGCTTACTGCTTTTTTGTTGCTTTTCTTCTTCTTTCTTAAAATGCCTAAATCAGAAAATACAAGGCCCCATGCAGAGGCCCTGGTGATGTTGCACAGCTGAGCTTTCTAATAGACCTGAGTTTGGCAAGGCCGGGTCAACTCCAACCCTACTCCTAGATTTGGAGTTTCTGTATTTCCAAACCTCGTCACTCCTCCAGCTCCAGCCGTTTGTGACTGCTGGCCTGCAGAGGGAAACAGCACTTACCCCTAAGGCTTTGCCTTCTTTCAAGGCTCTCTGGGCAGGTTGCACAGTCACAGATGGCTCCAAACCAGGTGGGCTCCTGGAAATTACGTGGACTTGGGGCTGGTTGCTTGGATAAAGGGACACCTGAGGCATGCCCCCTGGGATCACAGGATACCCGTTTTGGGGTGTTACCACAAACACAGAATTGGCCGTGGGGCCTGCTGAAGTCATCGAATTCATGCTGCTAAAAATTAAATGCGATAGAGTTATCCTTCATGTATGCACTAATGTCAACATTGAAAAAGGACGTTTGCCTCCATTAGCTCATGTGAGCATCTCAACACCCCTATGAGTTTACTAATCCTGTTTTAGAGATAATGTTAGGTACCAGTTACAGGGCATTTATGAAGTGCCGGGCAGTCAGTGTTTTACAAATACATCTCCTTTAATCCTCACAGCTGCTCGGTTATACAGATGAGAAAACTAAGACCCAAAGAGGTTAGGCACTATGGAGGGTGAGGGCTGTGTGTTTTTCATGTTTGTGTCTCTCATAGTGCTTCACGTGGTATTTTGCAATAGCAATACTATCTGGTTACAAAATTTCAGAGCTGAAAAGTCTCTCGGAGAACGTTGAGTCCAATTCTTTCAACTTCTGGAAAAGGAAACTGAGGCTGGGAGAGTGGATATGAATTCCCCAACGTCCCAGTCATGTAAGTATTAGTTCAATGGAGATCATTCTTCTCAAGGAAGCCCTGTTGCCAGTGTAGTGTATATTAATTGGATGTCTCATGCTGCTCAATTTTCTAGGCTACTTGTGAGTTCTGGTCTGGTTTAAAAACTTTCCTTTCTTTTCTTTTCCTCTGTCTTTTTTGGATCAGACGCCAAAAAAACTGGTACAATAAACCCTACCACGTGCTCCAACCCACACCCAGATTCATTGTAAATCTCATGTGGCAGAAAAACCTTATAACCATCCCTCTATTATCCATAGAAACCATTCGTTTAAGCATACTCACTTTCCTGTGCCAGTGGCTAAGTTCCTCTTGATCCTGTTCCCAACGCTTTGCTGCAGGCAACTCTTGTTTTCCCCTCGAGAGACTGAGTGCACTGAGTTCAGTTGGATATGTTTAGAAAGATCCAAAGTCCTCTCCACTTTTCTCCTAGGTGCAGACCAGTTGCTTAGAGCTCAGCTACCCCACCCATATTTACTTCCTGTTCTGGCCAAGGAGACAATTAAATGCAGTTCAGTTGGGTAAGTGTTTAATGATATCTGTGTGGAGAAGAAAGTGAAAGTGCTGTGCTTGGTGCTCTGGGGGAGACCGGGGAATGAACTGGGCACTCAGGTGTAGTGTGTGTGGCTGTAATGCAAGACAGAACTACATAAATGCCACAGTAGAGAAACAAGAGTCCCCCGCAAGAGAACAGAGGAGAAGCTGATTTACTGGGTTTGAAGAGAATAGGGAAGACTTCAAACAGATGGTGGAGTTTTGAAATCAGTGAATTACATGAGAAAAGGGGAGTCCCAACATGTGAAATGAAAATTGCAATCAACTTAAGTCTATTTTTTAAAATCTTTCTATTATTTTTATTTGTATGTGAGTTTTTAAAAATATAAATTGGGTCATGCTCTATGTTACAAGTCTATTTTTATGTAAGTCAGAGCCTAAAGAAGATCAGAAAACGCCCACAGGTGCGCAGCCAACGTAAGCATGATGTACGTCACGTGACTTGCACAGGCAAAATGTACAAGAACTGCTGTAATAGGCAATGAGTCTCTGGATGGAATGGTCCATGACACATTCACCTTTGTATTCCTACTGGCATATAATAGGCAACCAACAAATGCTCACTGGATGAAGAAGTGAAGCTGATAGGTTGGCTAGAACTTTGTAAAATGTCAAGAGAAAGAACATTATTACAGGCAGAGGGTATGGAGGAGGGCAAAGGCATGGAGGAGAGAAGGTATAGGACACATTTTGGGTATGGCTAATGGTGGTTGAAGCATTTTGTGGGTGAAGGACATTGAAAGCAATAAGGATGAAAAGATAGATGGAGGCAAACCTCGTGTCTTTAACTCGTTTTTCTATCAGATTTCTGGACCTTTGTTTCTCAATTTTTAAGAGTTCTTTACATATTGGGAATATTAGCCTTTTATCTGTGATATCTTTTCTCCAAATTTGACAATTGTCTTTTGACTTTGTTTATGGTGGTTTTTAAAATCATACAAATTGAAAAAAATTTATGTGGTAAAATTTATCAATCTTTTCTTTTATTACTGCTATAGACTGAATGTTTGTGTGTCCCTGGCCCCCACCCCCAATTCACATGTTGAAACCTAATCTCCAATGTGATGGTATTTAGAGATGGGGCCTTTGGGAGGTGATTAGAGTGGACCCCTCATGAGTGGGATTATTACTTCCTGTTCCTGTCATGAGAGGGATTGGTACTTCCTGTTCCTGTCATGAATGGGATTAGTAAGTACTTCCTGTTCCTGTCATGAGTAGGATTACTACCTTTATAACCTCAGAGAGCTCTCTGGCCCCTTCTGCCATGTGAGGACACAAGGAGAAGACATCTGTCTATGAACCAGGAAGTGGGTTCTTACCAGACCCTGAATCTACAGATGCCTTAATCTTGGACTTCTCAGTCTCCAGAACTGTGGGAAACAAACGTTTGTTGTTTAAACCACCTAGTCTATGGTCTTTTTGTTACGGCACCCCAAATGGACTAAGATAATTACTTATGGAGTTTGAGTCATTGTTAGAAAGACTTCCCAAAACTAAGATTAAATAGGAATTCACCTGGAGTTTCTTCTAGTACTTGTATGGTTTGTTTTTTTAACCATTTTGTAGGTAGTCCAAATAGGCTTTATTTTCTCCTCTGACAGTAGGTGTTTGGTGTCAAGGTACATTTTTCCTACCACAATGCTTTCTTTCTCCAAACTGTTAATTTTGTTTTACTGAATAATGCAGTATGTGATTTTACTTTTTACATTTTGATTCCTAATACATTTAGGGTTTATTCTCCTGTATGATATGAGATATGGATCTAATTTTATATTTTTCCAAAAGGCTATTTGGTTGTCCCAGCACCACTTGTGAAACTGTCTCTCTTTACTCCAGCGATTTGAAATGACGTTTTTGTCACACGTTAAATTTCCATATGTGTTTGGGCCTAGTTCTGATCTTTTTCTTCTATTCCACTGGTCTATTTATTTACCTATGTGTTAATTCAACAATGTTTTAATTATGGAGGCTTTTTAGTATGTTTCAATGTCTGATAGGGCTATCCTCTCCTCAGTTTTTCGTTTTCATTATTTTTCTGGCTATTCTTGCATGTTTCTTTTTCCATATGAACTTTAGTGTTAATTGTATACCTCCATAAAACAGCTTGACAAGTTTTTGAAAAGATGAATGACATGAATCAACTTATATTGAGGGAAGTAATAAGAGGCATTTGAATGGAGACATGTAGGTGACTAAGCCCGAGTTCTTTTTGGGACCAGCCTTAAGCAGCTATTGTAGAGGACAGACTTGTCAACGTTTTTATTGATTTCTCAGAAATGACATCAACTTCCTAGAAGGAAGAGACATACAGGAGAGAAGATTGTTGTCCAAATCTACTGTAGAAATGCTGTTGATTGGCCCATCCATAATGCCTTGTCCCGCTCTGGAAGTCATCTTTAGTTTCTGTGCCTACAGATAATTCTTGCCTCTCTCTTCCTAAGGATGGTTGGGTGTGGGCAGACCAAAAGTGCTGGGAAGTTAATACTCCAGGAATTTTTCTTAACAAATGAAAGGTGGGTATTCCTGGATAATTATTCTAGCTCTTTACTGCTCACACCCCAAGGGATAATCCTGAAGTGTGTTCCATCTGTCTCTTAGAAAGTCCTCATAAAGATTGAGCCCTCTGGGTATCTATCCTAAGAACCTGAAATCAGCAATTCTAAAAGTCCCATGCACCCCTATGTTCATTGCAGCATTATTCACAATAGCCAAGTCACGGAACCAACCTAAGTGCCCAGCAACTGATGATTGGATAAAGAAGATATGCTATATATATATATATATATATATATACACACACACACACACACACAATGGAATACTACTCAGCCATAAAAAAGGACAAAGTGGTCCCATTCACAACAACATGGATAGACCTTGAGGGTATTATGTTGAGTGAAACAAGCCAGACAGAGAAAGACGAACTCTGTATGACTCCACTCATAGGTGGTAGTTAACATATGGACAAAGAGAACTGATTGGTAGTTACCAGGGGAAAGGGGAGTGGAGGGAGGGCACTATGGGTGAAGTGGTATACCTACAACATGACTAATAGTGATGTACAACTGTAATTTCACAAGGTTGTTAACTATCATAACCTTAAAAAAAAAAAAAGATTGAGCCCTCATTCTCTGGAACAGAATGCCCATTCATTAATGCATACTTTATTGGCTTTCCTCCCTTCCTGTATCACTTTTCCATTTTCTCACAATCTCTAAATCGTTATGTCAGCATCTGCTTTTGGGGGAACCCAAAATACGACACCCACTGACTTAGTTTCTGAAATAACTGCCAAGTGTAAGAGCATGTGAGACTCTAAAGATTGAGATAGGTTATGGAGGCTGTTGGTGTAGTTTAACCTTCCCCACCCCGCAAGTGATGCCCATGTCCCTTCTATGGCATTTCTGCCAGTGCTAAACACTTTTAGGAGTGGAGAACTCATTGCTACTCTAAGTTCTCTTTTTAGGGAAAGGTAGTGAATGGATTATCTTCCCCTTATCTATTGACCTAAAGAGAACAGAGTATCCCTAAAAGATTCAGTCTCTTTACACCCATTCTGGGCATGCTGATGGCTTAGGCATACTTTTCTGCATTATGGTATCACTTGGGGTCCCAGAAGAAAACAGAAGGCAGTCTTAAAGTGCTTAATTGAAGGAAGATTAATGAAGGAATTATTTAGAGAAATGTGAGCAGCGTCATGGGAACCAAAAGGGATGTTGACACAGTTGGTAACCAATAACAGATGGAAGCTGTTATTTCCCCTCAGCCTTAAGGGGCAAGGGGCAGGAACCATGTTCCTGTATCAGCAAGAGCTGTAGCTAAGGACATGAGCTGTGTAATATGAGCTGAGGCCTTAGATAGAGGAATTCAGCTACTGTTGAAATTGTGACCAGAAAAGGGGAGCGTGAGCAGGGCAGAGAAGGGCTGTGCTGGCTCTTTCACCTGGCTCTCCAGATCTCCTCTCCATCCTTCTCCATTCTACTGCGTCCCTGGGGACTAATCTTTATATGGATTTCATCCACAGTGACCCTTGCTGGCTGGCTTCCAATTGGTTTCAAACAACACGAGACCCTACTAGGAGACTGGAGGAGCGAAAGGGCAAATTATTTATTCTTTCACTTTCCTCCCTGGGGTGTTGCCAAGGGCTGGCAAGCTCCTTGACCAAAGGTCACAATGCCTATCAAAGTGGCCTTTTGTCTCCCTCTTTGTTCTCCCCCACCTTGCCCCAGATGGAGGAAAACATGATACCTATGACTCTATTTTCTATTTAAAGGATGAACTTGGAGTCTTACTCATGGAAATTAACGCAGGACTCCCAATAAATACATTACCACCGGTCTTCCCCTGGAGAAGGCCTGGCTCTTGTAAAGCTCAGGGTAAGTGTATGAATATCATTTTTTTTCCCATTTGAAACATTTGGATCCATTTGTATCCATGTGGATCCATCCACATTTCCATCCATTTGATACATTTTTTTCTACTTTCTCTTTGGATAGAAAGGAGTTTATGTAATCTCCAATTCATCCCATAATTAAAAATTGTTTCTCACTGTTACAGCAAATTCTTTTCCCTCTTATAAAAGTTCTCGTGAATTGAGAGTGGAGAGTGGGGAATCCATGAGGATGCTAGAATGCCAGTAGAGACTTTGGTCTTTTTGATTCAAGCCATCATATCTACAGGACCTACATATTTTCCAAGAAAAGAACATTGAAGAGAACCAAGGTATACAGAGGTAAGTCAGTTAAGTTTATAGATTTCTAGAATTTTCACATTTAAAGGCCTAGATTCTCCTGTCCCCAAATAAATACAAGGATTTCTAATGCTGAAGCAATGCAGTTGCAGAAGATGCCTGTTCTTCAAGATTAAGATAGGTTTATGAAGGATGAAGAAGGAAACCTTTCCTTTAGAAGGTTTCGCTTGAACTGGATTCATAGTCCATCCTTGGAGGGCATGAAAGAATAAAGGCTGCAAAGCCTCTCAAAACAGTGAGCAGAGCTCCATGTTGATTGGTTTCAAGAAACTATTTAGCCCTTATATGCAAATATAAGGTAAAGGCTTTCAAAAACTCCTAAGAAGAAAAATAATAAGAAATTATATACAAAAATCTTTCCATGCTGGGAAAAAACTAAAATATAGGCCCTGTAGTCACTGTTTACAAAGAGAGCCAAATAGTGAATTACACTCTGTAATTTGTACAAATATATTAAATAGGTTAAAAACGTAGTTGTCAGATGACTGAATCTTACAATGATTTTCTACTTGAAAAAGGAACTTCCCAAGTGAAAAATTAAATAACTAAATGAATAATAAAAGTAAAGATTACACTTGGAAATCGTACAATGAAATAATGTGTAAATACCATACGGAATAAAAAGTTTAAACAAGATTCAGTTTTTAAAAGCTTAAGAACTTTCTTTGCCAAACTTTATTTTTTTATGAGAATAAGAGACAGTCGAACACTGTCATGGCCTCCAGTTCTTATAAGATAAAGAACAAAAGTTTGCAAATTGACAACAGGCTAACAATTTTTAGTCATAAAAATGAGAATAAAAAAAAGAAGACAAACACATACAAGTGACTGCAGCATACTCTTTTTTTTTAATTGAATGCAGTTTTATGACATGAAATTAAATCTCAATATTTGCTTATTATACAGCTAATTCAATTTTTCATATTCTTGAAAACAACAGTGGGCTTCCTCTTGCCCTGTTAATTCCCAAAGATGTTCTTCCTTTAGAATGCTTTCCTTCCTGTAGGTCAATTCCTTCTTTGCACATATACACAAGAAACTTCAACTAAGTGTTCAGTGGTCTCTGGGGAATCCAGATGCTTCTGTGGCTCTTAACAGCTCTGTCTATATTTATCGAATTCTTCATAAGCTGACATTTCTGGGATGATTCCCTCATAGCCAGGAAACGCTGTGTTTACATTATGGAGGGGAAAATCACTGCATAAGCCATGTGATGAACAACTCTTCTTTGAAAGTCAAGGACTGCTCACCAGCACTGTGTATTAGGAATACTGGTCAGAAAATGAGTTTAGATAAGGCCACAGAAGATCAAGCACTGTACATAAAACTTAAAAAAAAATCCTAAAAAGGTCAAAAGGATAGCATGAAATTAGAAAGTGGACTCCTGTATCCATTGTGTTAGCCTATATTAGATTTTGAGTGAAATATTTGGGAGAAAATCTAGAAATTATTTGGTCTAGCCCTCTTGCTTTCCATATGAAGTAACCGATACCCAGAGAAGGCAGTGACTTGCTTGCCACCTCCAGCTAGTTCGTGGCAGAACCAGGACGGTCCTGCTATCTTCTAGCCCAGGGTAATGCTTTCACTGTAATAAAAAAGGGCAAACAAAGAAAAATATTTATAATAAAGTATCTATTTCATTGTGTAAAATTTCAGGCCTCAGTGTATTAGAAGCTATAATAATTAGATGCCTGTACATTTTTATAATAAGAAGTTGGATTCAAAGAAAGCAAGAAAATCAGAGGCCGTCTGTACAAGAAATGCAAAAAAAAAAAAAAAAAACCCAAAGAAAGAACGTAGGCATAAGTGAGTATCACTGCTGTAAGAATAAAGAACAGAATAAAGTAATAAAAAAACAGACTTATTGGTATAAGATAGGAGAAAGAAGGATAAAATGTTAATCTATGTAGGCAGACCAGGGCAAAGCCAATTACAGAATTTTGAAACACAGAAATTGAAGACTATTTTTATAATTAACCAGGGCAAATACAGTGCTAAGTCCCTGTGTTAATGACATGGGATGGGGAAGTGAAAAATATTCCAGAAAATGTATGTGCTATGAGAGATCCCACCATAGGTCGAGACACACGTTCATATGATGGTCTTAACGTGATCTTGGGTGCTATGATCTTCAAAAGGCAATGGGGTATCAAGGAGGGATTGGAAGAAGAAATGGTTATAAAAGAGGCTTTGCAGAAGTTGTATGGTGGACCCTTGGAGATAGCATCAGAGTAAAACTGAAAAACAGTAGGGAAAACCCCAAATATATAACTTCAATACTAATGACACAATAGAGATATTTTATCTTGTGTTATGAAATATTAAAATATGCATATAGGATGAGGTATTACTCAGAGTTCTCTGGAGAAACACAATATGTCTGTATATTTCAGGCATATGTATAAAGAGATTGATTATGAAGTATTAGCTCACATGATTGTGGAGGCTAATAAGCTCTAGACCTGCTGTCTGCCAGCTGAAGACCCAGGAAAGCTGGTGGGATAGTTGTCTGAAGAACTGAGAACCAGCGCGCCGAGGGCAGAGGTACGATGTCCCAGCTCCACCAGTCAGGCAGAGAGCAAACTCAACCTTCCTCTGCCTTTGTGTTTTATTCAAGCCTCAGTGGACTGGATGATGCCCACTCACACTGGGGACAGCCATCGGCTTTACTCAGTTCACCAATTCAAGTGCCAATCTCTTCTGGAAACACCCTCTCAAACACACCCAGCAATAATGTTTCACCAGACATCTGGGCATCCTGTGGTCCACTCATGTTGACACATAAAATTAACCATCACAGATGGCAATAATATGAACCATTTTTAACACAATTTTTGTTACTGTTTTTTAAAATGACATGAAATGAGCTCTGTGTATTTCATGTGTTTATTCCAATTTAATAATAATTGATTTTATGTTAAAGGTGTCTTAAATTTCTTCTTTTACATGTTTGCATGAGATAGTTACAAATGTAGACTGATATGTTTGTGTTGTGCTGGTGATTTAAATGCCACAGAAGCATTGTCTTTTTTCCTATTATTTTGCATGGTGAATCATTCTTGGTGAAATCCCAAGTAAAACAAAGTCTATGGCAGCTACATTCCTGGAAACACGGATATGGAATAAAGACCGAATATTATTCATTAAGTTCTGGAATGAGACAACTATAAATAGGTTTATCTTCTTGATGAACGTCTGGTGGGACATTCAAAACTCATGAGAGACAATTCATTATTTAGGACTGCCCCGAACATTGCAGAAAGTCTAGCATCCCTGGCTCTATTCTCTGAATGTTTTCAGTGACCCGTCACCTCCTCTACTCACAGTGACAACCGATAACATGCTCATAAATTCCTGACTGTGGGATGCTGAGGTGCGAGCATAGCCTCCCTTCATAAACCTAACACCCTCGAGGGAATGGGGGGAGTATGGTGCTCATTATAATGAAAAGCCACTTTCATTCATTTTCTAGAGCTGCTGTAACAAAGCACCACACACTGGTGGTGTGACTTAGAACTGGGTGACTGGGTGTGACTGGGTGACTTAGAACGACAGAAATTTATTTTTTTACTGTTCTGGAGGCCAGAAGTCCAAAGTCAAGGCGTTGACAGGGTCAGGTTCCCTCTGAAACCTGTAGAAGAGGGTTCTCATCCCACGGTGAGAGTGTGGCATTTGAATCGTTCTACTCTCTGAAGGTGAGGGAGAGGACAAGCTGCTGTGAAGTTTGTGAGTGTCTACAGATAGAACCCCATTGCCCACCGATAGTCTTTGAGACCTAGGCAAGACTGCGCCAGAACAACCAGGATCCCTTTCTGGCCTCTTCCTAACTTCTGGTGATTTTCCAGCAATCTTTGGCATTTCTTAGATAGTAGATGTATCACCCCACTACTCCGTCTTCACATAATGTTCTCCTTATGTGTCTTCACATAGGCTTCCCTGTGTGTACATCTGCTTCTGTGCCTAAATTTCCCCTTTTAATAAGGACACCACCAGTCATATCAGAATAGGGCCCACCCAAAGGATCTCATTTTATCTTTATTACCTCTATAAAAATCCCATTTCCATATAAGGTCACATTCTGAGGTACTGGAGTTTAAGACTCTCATACATCTTTTTTAGGGGACGCAATTTGACCCGTAACAGCACCTCTCAGTAAGCTCTCAATTGGTTTTTTGGACTTAGGATGTTGAGAACACCTGCTTTCAGAGGTGGACTTTGGTCACCAATTCTTGAAAAATAGGAAAAATTCCATCTAGCCTCCTATATCATCATGCTACAGATATAATGATAAGAGCTAAGAAGTGGTAAAGAATAATAATTTATTGGGAGATCGCCATAAGTTAGGAGCTGTTCTAAATCTTCTTAGTGATGTCTTGTCATTTAACCCTTGCATCTACTCTGTGGGCTAGGGACTATTATTTCTGTTTTGCAGATGAGGAAATAAAAACAGAGCGATCAGGAGTCTTGCTATTACTACCCTGACACTATGCCTGCTTCCAAAGTCAGAGTATCTCCTCCTTTCAGATGAAGGAGACCTTTCACTCAGGCCAGTATCCTCCAACTTGAGATGAAGTGGGAATTCAACTTTACTTTCCTATATCCCCCGGACCAGCTATATTTATCCACGTCAACTTGGATTGGCTTTTAAGAAAGGAAGAGTCAACTTGTGATCAAATTGCATCCTTTATTGAAGAAGTAGGAAAAAGGAGTACTAGAAAGGACTTCATTAAAATGCATTCTCCATCAGGCCTCTTGAAAAAAATTATGGAGTTCTTCACTAATTCACGATTCATCTTTTGCTCTTGACTAGAGTCACACCGGTTCTTTGCAAATTATGAAGAGATGGAGAATTCTGATAGTGAGGAACCTGAGGTGAGTTGAGTGATAGCAAATTGATCATTATTATATCCCAAAATAAGAGCCTTGTCTTGAGCTATTGAGTCAAAACAAGACAAAACAATAGCAACAACAAACTGACAATCACATAAACCTAGAACATGAATTTTGAAACCGTACTGAGAAGATAGCTCCTACTCTGTCCTGGGGGAGAATCAAAGGCACATCAGACCTGCAGCCCATTGGAAACCAGAAGTTTCAATGAATTACAACAACCATATTAAACCAGAATATTATTCTTCACAAAATGACTTTAACCTTTGACTGGATTCTGGTGGGTTCCACGTTTCCTCTTGGGTCCTCTACTCTATGTTCTAGGTCAGAAAGAGAAACATCTGGACAACCCATGGCCTGGAGAGCTAGCTGGCTCAAACTACGGGATTTTGGGGAGTCATTGCAGAAGGCATCCTAATGGGAACAGCATCATTTATTTTGCTGAGTAAAACTCTTGTGTTTTTGCTTTTTGTGTTTTGTTTTTAAGTTCCCAGAAGAATATTGTATGATATTAGCACAGACACAGAAAACGGAAAATACATGAGCATTTTGAACAGTTTTATAATCGAGTGAAATACAGATCAGTATTTAAAGCTAAGCTCAATAGTAACTGAGCAGTATAGGAGTTAGAAATAAAGGAGAAGCAGTTTATGAAACTAATTTTAGTTAAACTAAGACCCTAGTTATCTAGCAACATCAAGTGTGAAACTAATATATGAAACCTTAGTAAACTCCCTACATATCTTTCAAATTTATCCTCTTCTCTTTGTTCTCTAGTCCTCCTCTTTTTGATGAGGAAGATTGGCCCTGAGCTAATATTTGTGGCCATCTTCCTCTACTTTATATGTATGACACCTGCTACAGCATGGTTTGATGAGCAGTATGTAGGTCTACACCTGGGATCTGAACCAGTGAACCCCAGGCCACCGAAGTAGAACATGCAAACTTAATCTCTATGCCACCAGGCCAGCCCCAGGTTGTTTGTTTTTTTCTTGTTGAGTTTTAGAAGTTTTTTATATATTCTGGAATATTAATCCCTTATCAGATATATGATTTGCAAATATTTCTCCCATTCTGTGGGTTTTTTTTACTCTGTTGATATTGTCTTGCGATGCACAAAATTTTTAATTTTCATGAAGTCTAATTTATCTATTTTTGCTTCTGTTGTTGCCTTTGGTGTCATATCCAAGAAATCACTGCCAAATCCAATGTCGTGAAAGTTTTGCCCGATGTTTTCTTCTAAGAATTTGATTGTTTCAGGTCTTACATTTAGGTCTTTGATCCATTTTTAGTTAATTTTTGTATATAGTGTAAGGTAAGAGTCCAACTGCATTCTTTTGCATGAGAATATCCAGCTTTACCAGCACCATTTTTTGAAAAGACTGTCCTTTCCCCATTGAATGGTGGCACCCTTGTCAAAAATCACTTGACCATATATGTGAAGGTTTATTTCTGGACTCTCTATTCTATTCCATTGGTCTATATGTCTGTCCTTATGCCAGTGCTACACTGTTTTGATTACTGTATCATTGTAGTAAGTTTTGAAATCAGAAAGTGTGGGTTCTCCAGCTTTGCTCTTAATTTTCAAGATTGTTTTGGCTGTTTGGGATCGCTGAAATTCCATATGAATTTTAGGATGAGTTTTTCTATCTCTGCGCAAAAGTCATTGTGATTTTGGTAGGGATAGCGCTGGATCTGTAGATTGCTTTGGACAGTATTCACATCTTTACAATAGTGTCTTCCAATTATGAACATGGGATATGTTTCCATTTATTTACACCTTTGTTAATTCTTGCAGCAATGTTTTGTAGTTTTCATTGTACAAGTCTTTCACTTATTTGGTTAATTCTTAAGTATTTTATTCTTTTTTGATGCTAGTATACATGGAATTGTTTTTGTAATTTTCTTTTCAGATTTATTCAGGATTTATCTCTGGACTCTTGATCTTAGCACACTGCTTTTTACATCTTTCCTTGTGCCAGTACCACAACGTCTTGACTACTGTAGCTCTGTAGTAACTTTTAAAATTGGAAAGCATGAATCCTCCAACTTTATTTTCCTTTTTTTTAAAAAGGCTATTTGTTTTTGGAGCAGGTTTAGGTTTGCAAAAAAGGGAAGGAACAGAGATTTCTCATATACCCCTTGCCTCTACATATGCATAGCCTCTCTATTATTTGCATCACTCACTAGAATGGTAGATTTGTTACCAAGGATTAACCGACATTGACATATATAATCACCCAAAGTCCATGGTTTACCTTAGGGTTCACTCTTGGTGTTGTACATTCTATGGGTTTGGACGAATGTATAATGACATATATCCAACAATATAATATCATACAGAGTATTTTCATTGCCCTAAAAATTGTCTATGCTCTGCTTATTTATCTCCCTCTCCCCTTGGAAACCACTGACCTTTCTACTCCATAAAAAGTACAAGTCTCCATAGCGTTGCCTTCTTCAGATGTCACACATTTGGAATCATACAGTATGTATCCTGTTCAAATTGGCATCTTTCACTTAGGAACATGCGTTTAAGGTTTCTCCATGTTTTTTCATGGCTTGATAGCTGATTTATTTTTAGCCCTGAATGATATTCCATTGTCTGGATGTAACACAGTTTATTTATCCATTAACCTACTGAAGGGCATCTTAGTTGCTTCCAACTTTTGGCAATTACGAATAAAGCTGCTATAAACATCCATATGCAGGTTTTTCTGTGGACACAAATTTTCAACTCCTTTGGGTAAATACCAAGGAGCACGATTGCTAGATTGTATGACAAGAGTATATTTAGTTTGGTAAGAAACTGTCAAAACTGTCTTCTTCCAAAGTGATTGTACCATTTTGCATTCCCATCAGCAGTACATGAGAGTTTCTGTTGCTCCACATCTTCGTCAGCATTCGGTGTTGTCAGCATCCCAGATTTTGGCCTTTCTAATATGTGTGTAGTGGTTTGTTTCCCTGTTTTTTAAGATTGGTTTGGCTATTTTGTGTCCCTTCCATTTTTACATAAGTATTAGGATAAGCTTGTAAAAAAATCAGCTGAGATTTTGGTAGGGATTGTGTTGAATTGCAGGTTAGTTTGGGGCATTTTACCATCTTAATATTAAGTCTTCTGGTCCATGAACATGGGATGTCTTTCCATTTGTTTAAATCTTCCTTAATTTCTTTCAATAATGGTTTTTAGTTTGTGGTGAAGCCTTGCACTTCTTTTGTTAAGTTTATTTCTGAATATGAGATATTTTATTCTTTTTGATGTTATCATAATTGTGTTCCCGTGTATAGAAATACAACTGATTTTTGTATTTTGATCTTGTATTCTGCCAACTTGTTGGACTCGTTTATTTGTTCTAACAGATTTTTTTTGTGGATGTCTTAGCATTTTACATACATAACATCATATCACTTACAAAAAAGAATTAGTTTTACTGACCTGGATACTTTTTATTGCCTAATTTACCTGGCTAAAACCTTCAGAACAATGTTGAATAGAAAGCAGAAGAGCAAATATTTTTATTTTATTCTAGATCTTAGAGTAAAAGGATTCAGTATCTCTCCATCAAGTATGATGCTAATCGTGGATTTTTCCACAACTAAATGCCCCTCTTTGGCTTGAGTAAATTCACTTGTATTCCTAGTTTGTTGAGTGTTTTTATCATGAAAGTGTATAAGATTTTGTTAAATGCTTTTTCTATGTCTATTGAGATGATCATGTGATTTTGTCTTTAATTTTATTAAAATGGTGTATTACATTGATTGATTTTCATATGTTAAACCAACTCTGAATTCCTAGGGTAAATCCTAACTGTCCTGATGTATAATATTTTTTTATGTTGCTAGATTCCATTTTCTAGAATTTTTTGGAGGTTTACACATCTATATTCATAATGGATATTGATTTATAGTTTTCTTTTGTTGTGATGTCATCGTCTGGTTTTGATATCAGTGTAATATTAGCCTCACAGAATAAGTAGGAAGAGTTCTTTCCTCTTCTATTTTTTTGGAGAATTTGCAAAAGATTAGTGTTAATTCTCTAAATGTTTGGTAGAACTCACAATATAGCCATCTGGGACTGGGCTATTCTTTACAGATTTTTTTTTTTTAATTTTTAATTCAGTCTCAGCTTGTGATGAGCCTATTCAGATTTTTATTATTCTTGAGTCAGTTTCAGTAGTTTATGTGATTCTCGGAATTTGTCCATTTCATGTAAGTTATCTAATTTGTTGGCATTTTACTATTCATAGTATATCCTTTTAATCTTTTTTATTTCTGTAAAGATGTTGGTAATGTCCCCTTTCTCATTCATGATTTTAGTAATTTAAGTCTTTTCTCTTTTTTTCTTGGTCAGTGTAGCTTAAGATTTGTCTTCTTTTTTTCTGGTTCTTTTAAAAGAATCAACTTTTCGTTTAACTGTTTTTCTCTGTTTTTTTTTTTCTATTTTTTATTTCATTTTTTCCCACTCTAGTCTTTATCATTTCTATTCTTCTTCTCACTTTGAGTTTAGTTTTCTCCTCTCGTCTAGTTTCTTAAGATGGGAAGTTAGGCTTTTGATGTGAGACATTTCTTCTTCTTTTTAATATGGTATTTACAGCTATGAGTTTCTCTCTAAGCACTACTCTAGATGCATCCAATAAGTCTTGGTATGTTGTGTGTTTGTTTTCATTTATCTCAAGATGTTTTCTAATTTTCCTTTTGATTTTTCCTTTGACCTTTTGGTAATTTAGGAATGTGTTGTTTTATTTCCATATATTTGTGATATTTTCAAATTTCCTTCTTTTATTGATTTGTCGTTTAATTCCTTTGTGATCAGAAGGCATATTTTGTGTGATTTCCATCCTTTTAAATTTGTTGAGATTTGTTTTATAGCTGTTGTTGGCTGAAGTCTTCTACAGATGTCTGTTAGGTCTAGTTGGTTAATAGTGTTGTTCAATTCTCCTATATGTTTTTTTTTCTTCTGCATAAGTTATTCTATAAATTATTGAACGTGGGGTATTGAAGTTTCAAAATTCGACTTTTTAAATTTTGTGTTTCTCGTATCAAATCTGTCGGTTTCTGCTTCATTTCTGCTGAGAAGTAAGCTGCCAATTTCATTGAAGATTCCTTCTACAAGATGAATTCCTTGTCTCTTGCTGATTTCAAGATTTTCTCTTTGTATTTTTCTTTTGGTATTTTGTTTATTACGTGTCTAAGTTTGGGTGTCTTAATTTATCCTATTTGGAGTTTGTTGAGCTGCTTGGAAGTATAGATGAAGGTTTTACAATAAATTTTTGAAGTTTCCATTCAATATATTTTCAAAAACTCTTTGTGTTGCTTTTCCCTTTCTCTCTCCCCTCTCCTCATGTGATTCTCATTATGCACACTTTGGTGTGATTGGTGCTGTTTCAAAGTCATCTGAAGCTCTGTCCTTTTTTCATCATTTGTCTTCATTCTGTTTCACAAACTAGATAATTTCAGTTGACCTATCTTTAAATTTCTGGATTACTTTTTCTGTCAGATCAAATATTCTATTGAGCCCCTTGAGTTAACTTTTCATTTTACTTAGTGTATTTTTCTGCTCCAGAATTTCTTTTTTTCAAATTCTTTTTATTTATTTTAATTTAATTTTATTATTATTATTTTTTAATTGCAGTAACATTGGGTTACAACATTATATAGCTTTCGGATGGACATCGTAATATATTTCGAATTCTGTGTAGATTACATCATGCTCACCACCCAAAAACTAATTATAGTCCATCCCCTCACATGTGAGCCTAATCACCCCTCTTGCCCTACCCTGCTTCCCCCATGGTAACCACCAATCCATTCTCCATTGCTATGTGTTTGTCGCTGTTTTTATTTTCTACTTATGAGTGAGATCATATGGTATTTGACTTTCTCCCTCTGACTTATTTCATTCAGCATAATACCCTCAAGTTCCCTCCATGTTGCCACAAATGGCTGGATTTCATCATTTCTTATGGCTGAGTAGTATTCCATGGTGTATAAATACCACATCTTCTTTATCCATTTGTCCCTTGATGGGCATCTAGGTTGCTTCAAAGTCTTGGTAATTGCGTATAATGCTGCAATGAACATAGGGGTGCATGTATCTTTATGCCTTTGCATTTTCAAGTTCTTTGGATAAATACCCAGCAGTGGGATAGCTGGATCATATGGTAGATCCATTCTTAATTTTCTGAGGATACTCCATACTGCTTTCCATAGTGGCTGCACCAGTTTGCACTCCCACCAGCAGTGTACAAGGGTTCCCATCTCTCTACATCCTCTCCAACATTTGATGTTTCCTGTCTTTTTAATTATAGCCATTCTGACCAGAGTGAGGTGATAACTTATTGTAGTTTTGATTTGAATTTCCTTGATAGCCAATGATGTTGAGCATCTTTTCATATGCCTGTTGGCCATCTGTATATCTTCTTTGGAGGAATCTCTGTTCAGATCTTTTGCCCATTTTTTAATTGGATTGTTGGTTTTTTTGTTGTTGAGCTGTATGAGTTCTTTGTGTAATTTGGATATTAACCCCTTATCTGATATATGTTTTGCAAATATCTTCTCCCAATTGTCAGGTTGTCTTTTCGTTTTGTTGATGGTTTCCTTTGCCGTGCAGAAGCTTTGTAGTTTGATGTAGTCCCATTTGTTCATTGTTTCTTTCGTTTCCCTTGCCCAGTCAGACATGGGACTTGAAAATATGCTGCTAAGACTGATGTTAAAGAGCGCACTGCCTATGTTTTCTTCTAGAAGTTTCATGGTTTCGGGTCTTACATTCAAGTCTTTAATCCATTGAGTTGATTTTGTGCATGGTATAAGGGAATGGTCTACTTTCATTCTTCTGCACGTGGCTGTCCAGTTTTCCCAACACCATTTATTGAAGAGACTCTCCTTTCTCCATCGTATGCTCTTGGCTCCCTCGTTGAATATTAGCTGTCCATAAATGTGTGGGTTCACTTTTGGACTCTCGATTCTGTTCCATTGATCTGTGTGTCTGTTTTTGTGCCAGTACCATGCTGTTTTGATTACTATGGCTTTGTAGTATATTTTGAAATCAGGGAGTGTGATACCTCCAGCTTTGTTCTTTTTTCTCAGGAATCCTTTGGCTATTTGGGGTCTTCTGTTGTTCCATATAAATTTCAGGATTCTTTGTTCTATTTCTGTGAAAAATATTGTTGGAACTTTGATAGGGATTGCATTGAATCTATAGATTGCTTTAGGAAGTGTGGACATTTTAACGATGTTAACTCTTCCAATCCAAGTCTGCTCCAGAATTTTTATTTGATTCTTTTAAATAGTTTCTTTGTCTTTATTGATATTCTCTTTTTTGTGAGATGTTGCTTTCACACTTCCCTTTAGATTTTTTTAGACACGGTTTCTTTAGTTCTGTGAGCATACTTATAATAGCTGATAAAGTTTTTTTTTCAATAAGTACAACACCTAAGCTTCCTCAGATACAATTTCTATTGATTGCTTTATTCCCTGTGTTTAGGCCATACTTTTCTGTTTCTTTGCTTATCTCCTAAGTCCTTTTGTTAAAATCTGCATATTTAAAATAATATAATGTGGCAATGTGGAAAATCAGATTCTCCTAGGAGTTGGTTTTGTTGTTGTTTTTCTTATTCTGTTTAGTGGCTTTCCTGAGCTAATTGTGTAAAGTCTTCATATTTGTCATGTGTGGACATTGATGTCTTTGCTCTGTTAGCTTAGTGGTCATTAAATGATTGGACATAGATTTCCTGAACTATATTGAATGAATAAATTTCCCAGTCTTTCCTGAGAAGCTGTGTGTGTGTGTGTTTGGGGTAAGTCTTCAAAGCTCTAGGAGACAAGTTGCAACTCTGCTTTAGCCATCACTTCCTGCCTGCAGACAGCCTCAGGCCAGCCAGTGGTGGGAAATTAGGGGATTCTCAGGTCTTTTCTTGGCATGTCCACATCCCTGCACGTGCACATGGTCTTCCTTATTTCCAGGTATTGTCATAGTTCCAAAGTCCTCTATGGACATCTTACTCTCCAGTTTTTTCTTTTAAGATTTTTGGTCAGCCTCTTGTTCTCCCCAACTGTTATCCTTGTTTTAGGCAGGTGTGATGTTAAATGCTACTGATTGTTCTGACAAACATCCCAGGGAAAAAGCTGCTCACAGTGATGGAGCTCTGAATGAGGTCAAATTACGAAGAGGCTTGCCAGTGGGGATTTCCAGGGAGCTGCAGGACAAATCAGTAACAATTTTCTGGAAATGGAGCTTTTTCCGAACTCCAATCCCGTTTTTCCCCTTCTTGTGGTTGTTAGGCTGGTGTTTTTCACAGGTACTGTGGTTGCAAAGTTATTGCATTTAAAGGCTGCTTTGCAGATGGGGCAAGTGGGATAAGAATGGGGCAAATTACAATACTGTAAAACTCACTGTTCTTACGAAGATTCAACCACTTTTCTCGAATAAGTGTTCCTTGGATCACTGCAAGTCTTTCACCAATTTCTAGAGTTCTGAAAACGTTGCTTTTGACAACTTTTGCACTGTTCTCATTTATGTTATGGAGGAAGGGATTTTTAGAGGTCCTTATTATTCTATTCCAGAAGTACTCTCTTCAGTATCCTGTGGGGGATCAGAATTTGCCACCTCAAGATGTCTCTTTGGCAGGAGGATTATTTTGGGCTGGTTATTTTTTTAAAAAAACTGCAGACATGGGAAAAGCTCTGGAAACCGAGCAGAATTTACCTTTCATAAGAGATATTTACATTTGTAAGGGAAATCTTCATTTGTAAAGATATCTCCCTCTCTGTACCAGGAAGAGGGGGATGACCTTATCTCTAGTAACTCTGATCAATGTGGAAGGCAAGTACTTAAATCTGCATCATAACCTTATTCTTGTTTACTGTGCTTTTTCTGGTAATCTCCCATAACTGACTCCCCTACCCCCAACATCCTCCTTTGTCCTTAGCTGAAGATAGTGTTTAACATGGTGACATCAGCCATTTAGCCAGTTGCTCAGTTTTCCTGGGTTTCTTCCATGTATACATGTTATAAAGTTTTGTTTGATTTTCTCCTATTATTCTGTCATGTCAATTTAACTTGTAGCCCAGCCAGAAGGACCTAAAGCATAGAGGAATTGCCTTCTTCCTCTACAGTCCTCTAAAATCTTTGTTTTCTGAAGGCATTTGAAGATCTCAAATTTTGGAAACCTACATTTCATAACTAAATTTGAATTTCAGTCTATAGCATTCAGTGTCCCCAAATTACTGGTATGACCTGTGAAATCACTTCAGTCTGTATATTTCCTCTATTAATCTCCTGGGAGATGCAAGTCTAAAAGACAATTCTCCCACATAGTTTTGCCTGACAAGTTAACTTCAGTTTTACACAGTATCAAGCAAGAGATATGTCAGCATATTTTCAGCTGCCCTTGACCTTCCTTTAGAAGCAACATTTCTGTCCCCCAATTCCAGCTAAACTTTAGTCCCTCAGAGAGGGTCTTAACTGAAGCTGTGTTATCCTGAGCTGCCAGCCAGAAACAAAACTACTCACTCTCATCGCCGTATTCTTGATACTGCAATGCTTGCACAATCCAGTGGATAGTTATACTTGCAATGATCAGTTCTGAGACAGCAATGAAGAGTAAATAGTGTAAAAGCATAGTACCAGCCAACTGAATTCAAAACAAAAGAAATATTTCTCACATTAATTAACCATTTAAAAATTATAGGAGAACAACATTTAGAAAACAGAGCATAAATATCATTCATCATATCAGTCTCACACAACTATGATTATTTTTGGCTATTTTGCATAACAACAAAATATATTTTAAATTTATCAAGTACATATATATATATCTATATATATATATCTCATGCTTTATGTCAAACACTTTAATTCTAGCAACAATCCTACAGATTGGATAATTTTTTTCTATTTTACACATGATGAGACTGAAAAGTAGAGAGAGAATATATAGTACCCTGAGCTGTTGGAACTTTTTCTTTTTTCTCTCTTTATACTCTCTCTTTTGGTGAGTCTGATAGTATAATCTGTGTTTTTTGCTTTTCCATTCAGTGCACATATAATCTGCATGTTTTATTGTCTTTTAACTTATGTATCATGAGCATTATTACACATCTTAGGGGGAACTGTTCTCTCTCTCTTTCTACATTCCTAGCATGACCCAAAGTAGGAGCTTTTGCTCTCTTAGAAATAGGTGAAGAATGGCTTCCGGTGCTTCTCAATGCTCTTGACTTACAATTCCCCATGTGAGAAGCAGAGATTTATGTAATTGGTGATTTCCAGAGAAGGAACCCATATCCTTCAGGGCTCTCTTTTCTCAGAATGGTTTGTATTTATGACCACAAGTTCTTCTCCTCAGCATCTGACAATTGTCTGGCCCCAGCATAGGGGGGCCTGTGGTCTACCTGTGCCTAGGTGCATGAGTCTAATTCATGAAGGGAGCTATCAGCAAACTCATTTGTCCAAAGAGTTAAAACTTGTTCTCCAACTATAATAATCAACAACAAAGCTGATAGTTTTATCTACATCTGCTTGATTCTTGTGTCTTATCTCAGTTGGTTCAGAACATGAGAGGAGGAGAATGGACGGCTATTTATTGGTCTCCTAGACTACTTTCCTTGGGCTTCTGTAATAAAGTATCACAACTGAGTGGCTTAACACAACTGAAACTTATTGTTTCACAGTTCTGGAGGGCAAAAGTCCAAAAGGAATGTATTGGCAAGACAGTGCTCCTTCCAAAGCCTCTAGGGGACGATTCTTCCTGGCCTCTTCCTGCTTCTGGTAGCCCAGGTGCTCCTTGGCTTGTAGAAGCTTACCTCCAATCTCTGCCTCCATGTTTACATGGCCATCTTCCTTCTGTGTCTGTGTCCAAATTTCTCTCTTCTTATAAAAACACTAGTTATATTGAATTAATGGTCCACCCTACTGCAGTATGACCTCATCTTAACTTAATTACATCTGCAAAGACCCCGTTCTCAAATAACGTCATATTCTGAAGTACTGGGGGTTAAGACTTCAACGTATCATTTTGGGGTATACAGTTCAACCCGTATCAGTCTGTCTCTGCCCCCAACCCCCCAAATTCATGTCTTTCCCATGTACAAAATATATTCACCTGATCCCAACACCTCCAAAACTTTTCACCCATTCCAACATGAACTCTAAGTCTAAAATCTGATCTAAATATCATTAAATCAAAAAGCCCCAAATCTCATCATCTAAATGATCTAAATCAGTTATGGATGAGACTCATAATGTGGTCTATCCTGGGGCAAAATTCCTTTCCATGTGTGGACCTATGAAACCAGAAAATGAGTTATCTACTTCTAAGATATAATGGTGGGACAGGCATAAGATAGATACTCCCATTCCGAAAGGAAGAAATAAGAAAGGAAAAAGGGGTCATGAGATCCAAGCAAGTCCAAAACCCAGCAGGGCAAATTTCTTTAGATTTCAAGATCTGAGAATAATTCTCTTTGGCTCAATGGTCTGTCCTCTGAGCCTGCTGAGGAGGTGGCCCTGCTTTTTAGGCTCATGAGGGTGGTGGTCCTACCGTCTCAGCCCACTGGGGCAGAGGCCTCACTCTTTCAGCCACTGTTGTCTCAGTCTGTACTATATCAAAAAGGCAAATACTTGTGATATGAAATCTGTCTTTTTCCTCTTTTATTCTCGTTTTTCTCTCTTGCTTTTATAACTTAGTTATAATTCTATATTAAGATCTATTCTATAATTCTATATAATTCTATACTAATTCTGTACTAAGGCTATTTTTTTAAAGTTTCTATGCTCACTCATTTAATCTACTCATTGATTTAATACTATTTATTTAAGTTTCATCTTTTCCATATTGGCTGGTAAAGTTATCTTCCATAGAATAATGTTTCTGCCTATACTTGGATTCATCACTCAACTCTCTATTCTGTTCTTTGATCAATTTTTCTTTTAATGTATAAATACTATACTATTTTTTATCATAATAGCCTAATAACGTTTTAATATCTGATGCAGCAAGTTGTCTGGCCGTCCCCCATCTCGACTTTTTTGGCAATTTTTACACAATTTTTCTTCCATCCTTATGCATTTTAGAGTAATTTTGTTGTATTCCCTCTCAAAACTTTGTTGAGATTCTAAATGGAATTGCATCACATTTATGTATTAATTTTCAGAATCTTGCAATTTTATGATATTGTGAATTTGCATTCAAGAATATAGTTTCTCAAAGTAGTCAGTTCTTTTTTTTATGCCTCTCATTATGTTTTTATAGTTTTGCTGTTATTGTGATTGAGTCATTATTTTTCCCACTTCGATATCTAAGCAGTTATTTCTAGTGTAAAGAAAATTTGTTAATTTTTTGTAAGCTTTTCTTTTATCCAGTCACTTTACTAAACTGTTTTACTTGTTTCAGTAGTTTTTCAGGTGAGTCTTTGGGGTTTTCTAGGTATCTTATCACTTTATCTTCAAATAATGATAATTTTGATCTTTCTCTGAGGATGCTAGTGTTTCTACATTTTGGAAGAAAATTGATTTTTTAAAATATTCCCATGGCAAAGATTTGGAGGAAATACAGTTTGTTTTTCTTTTTCTATGTCAAAGATGGTTGACAAATTTGGTGGCCTTTTCCATACCTTGGTCACTGCAACATACATCATTCACCCTAGTTTTTTCATTTATATCTAAAATTTTGATCCAGGTATTCTTAAACTTAGCACTTACCTGTGTCCAAGTGTAATCTTCTTCTGACTGAAAACTTGCACACGCAATGATTAAGGCAACTGCACCAAGTACAGCAAAGCAGGCACTTAAGATATTCATAACAATGCCAGAAACACACTGTAATAGATAAACAAAAAAAAACTGGTGACAGGCAGCATAAATAGATTTTGATGAAGCAATCAGTCTGCTATACTGGCTACAACATTCAAGTTGACATTTTTAATCTGATTTTTTAGAATCTTACTGTGGTTGATAGCAAGACTCTGCCTCAAATGTGTCTGGAACCCAATAGGATGAAAATTTTTTTCAGATGCGGTAGTTATCTATTCATTCAACAAATAATGATGCAGTGCCTACAACATGCTAACTTTGTGCTAGGGAGAGGCTTAGGCTTCTAATCAATAATCTTGCAATCTAATAGAGGAAACATGACAAACACTTAAGTTCATTTAATAAAATTGGATAAGTGTCATGATATGGATAAGTTTCAGGTCTAGGATTTGTCAGTGTCCTTCCTATTCCACTAAGGTCACTTTACTGCTTAAAACCTTTCCACAGTTCCTAACTTCCCTCAAGACTGCATCCAAACTCTTTTGAATGCCTCTGAGGGCATTGCATGAGGTGTGAAGGGAGGCTGTGCTCTTTGAGAAGGAGCTGCAGGTATTTTGCATGTATGTGTGATGGATAGCTACATTTTAAAGAGGATTTTTTTATTTTAATAATGAGAAGAAGGATGTGATTTGGTGCTGGTCAACCAAAGGAAAGGACTTAAGTGGACGTATGAATGTTTGGTTGTCCAGCAGGCAGCCCCCTTCCTATTTTAGGGGCTCTCCTCATTGGTTTAGTCTGTATAAAGAAGTTTATCAAACTTCAACTATGAGGTCTTCCCTCTCTTCAATCTCCAAGAGCCAGGGCCAGGACATGGCCAGTGAAACACTCCTGCTAAGGATTGTGGATTTTGAGCAAGCAGCTTAAAGATGAATGAAAGATTGGCATTCATTCCCAGCAGAGGCAGCAGTGATGTTATGCAGCGGGGACAGTGAGAGTCTTGGGTCCTACAGGGAAGCTATCATGTCTAGTGGTAGTAAGAACCCGGCCAGATTCTCCTTCTCCAAGAAGCTATTTTACCTCTGTGCTTTCTGTTTCTGGCTCTCGGAAACTTCCTCAGATCCTATTTGTTTTTTAGGCTTGGTCTTTCACCTCCAGTAGATGCTATAAGCCTGGCATTTTCGCGGTGGATCCTGTGTTTCTTTGATATAGCCAGATTCAGTTCACAGTGGTGGGCAAAATTAAGAAAGTATATTATGGAAGAAAGAAAATTTTAGAAGCACAAGTAAGCAGATCTTCAGGAAAATACCTGGCATTTGGTGTGGCTGGAACGTGGAGCACTGTAGGATAAAATATGGCTAGGGAAGGGGTCAAGAGACAGATTATGAAGAATCTAGTATGCCGTGCTAAGGATTTTCAATTTTATCTTTATGGATATGTAGAGCTATAATGCCAGAGTGTCAGCTAGAAATACTCTTCCTTGGTACAAAGCCAGGTTATGGTATGCTCCAGAAAATGCACGCTTCTAATGCCTCTGCACACCTACCCTATGTCCTTTTATGAGGTCAGAGAGGCTTATGAACCAGGACCACCTACAGAAAGACATTTATGTTCCAAAAGATCCCATAAGTACTTGAATTAAATATACAACATTATTACTTTTGAAGAGTTGCACTTCCAGCATGAGAGTGTGAGGCACTCCATGGATCAATTCTCCAGCCAAACTTGCGAAATTACTAAATAAACCCCCAATCATTTAAAATCTCTAGAAATAATCCTAAGGGTATACAACAAATGCAGAAACATTTAGTCAAGAAAATATACTAAAACTCATAAAAACTCTAGGCATATGTGGTATCTGAACCAAGACCTGCACCCTCTTGCCTGCCGCCCCCCACCAAGGCTTAGCAAGACCACTCGAGGTTGGTGCAGCTAAGAACACAGGGCTGTCTTTTCCCGTGGATCCCCAGTTAAGTGCTATCAAGTGCTCTCCTCTCGAGGGGCAGTTCATCTTCTTAGAATTTGAATCCTGCTCCCCACCACCTGTTGCTGAGGCTAAGTCCCAGTGAGTGCAGCCAAGAGAGAGGGGGCTGTTTTCTTCTGCCCAGCCTCCACTTGTGGGATGGAGACTGTACCTTGGGTGTGGGGCCAGTGAGGTATCAGGCCCTGATCACCCCTACTCTGGCGTATGGGGAAGGGACTCCACATCATGAGAGTTGACTGGGGGGAGATCTGGGGCTGCTGCCTCCGTTCACCAAGCCCTCAGCTGTTAAAGTGGGGGTGTCACTCAGAGAGAAGCACTCCATTGTCCCTGTCCCCTCACATCCCAGCACCAGAGCCTTGGCTCAGAGATTTTGTCCAGGGGAGAAGTAGGCTTTAAAACAGAGAGCTCCAATCTCCCCAAAGGAAATGGCTTCATTTGCAACAGAGTGTGCAGAAGTTTAGACCTAAGGGTACTTTCGAAAACGGTAGAAGTTGAGAAATGCAGTTGGGAGGGATTGATAGACTCATTTCGGACACAGTCTTAACGGTAGGCGAGCTAGTTTGTCAGAGAGATGGGGAAGGAAACAGCTAGAAGGAACCCTCTTGGGGTCAGAACAAATCTCAAATACTGATTTTGGGGACTATTCCTTTAAAGGAGTCCAAATTTGATTGGATTAATCTATGAAGCAATTTATGCCCCAGGTATTGTTGAAAACAATAGCAGAGTCAGCAGGAAATTAGTGGAGCTTAACAGGAGGTTATAGTCACCCCTCCAAAATAAATCTCATCCTAGGGTGTCCATGGGTATCCCCAAAGCTGCAGACCACCCCCCACCCCCAGGGCCCAAGAGCAACATAACACTGAGAGGGAGAAATAGACTTCACTAAAATATTTCAGCCAGTCATAAAAAAACAAAATCAAGCGGGGCAGGCCAGGTGGCACAGCGGTTAAGTTTGCATGTTCCACTTTTCAGCGGCCCAGGGTTCCCTGGTTCGGACCCCGGGTGCGGACATGGCACTGCTTGGCATGCCATGCTGTGGTAGGTGTCCCACACATAAAGTAGAGGAAGATGGGCACGGATGTTAGCTGAGGGCCAGGCTGCCTTAGCAAAAAGAGGAGGACTGGCAGTAATTAGCTCAGGGTTAATCTTCCTCAAAAAAAAAAAAAAATCAAGCAAATAACAATAACAAGCTCTCGGATGGAGCACTAGTACCCAGAATTGCTACAATATATTATCTAAAATGCCTAGTTTCCAACAAAAAAATTTGTGAAACAGGCAAAGAAACAGGAAAGTTTGAACCATACACCAGAAAAAAAGCAGGCAACAGAAACCCTCTGTGAGAGTGACCACGTGTCAGATTTACTAGACAAAAATTTCAAAGTAGTCATTGTAAAGACAGTCAGAGAACTAGAGTAAACCACTATTGAAGAAGTAAAGGAAAGTTTGTTGACAATGTTGACTATGAACAATTACACAGCAAAAAATTAGATAACCTACATGAAATGGACAAACTCCTAGAAACCACACAAACTATCGAAACTGACTCCAGAAGAACCAGAAAATCTGAATAGATCTATAATAAATTAAGAGATTTGAATTAATAATCAAAAACCTTCCCTAAAGCAAAAGCCAGTCCCACGTCATCTCAATGGTGACTTCTACCAAACATTTGAAGAAGAATTCACATCAACTCTTCACAAACTCTTGCAAAAATAGAAAAGGAGTGGCCATGTCCTGACTCATCCTATGAGGCCAGTGTTACCCTGACATCATAACCAGACTGAGGCATCACAACAAAAAATCTACAAACCAATATGTCCTATGAACATGGATGCAAAAGTCTGCAATAACGTGCTAACAAACCTGAGCCAGCAACACAGAAAAAGAATTATACATCATGATCAAATGGGATTTATTCTGTGAATGCAAGGTCAGTTTAATTTCCAAGACTCAATTAATGTAATACACCATATCAGTAAAATATGAAACAAAAAACCACATAATCTTCTCAATAGATGCAGAAAAAGCATTTGACAAAAATCCAAGACCCTTCATGACGCAAACACCCAACAAACTAGGAACAGATGAGATCTTCCTCAACCTGATAAGGGCATCTATGAAAAAGCTACAGTTAATGTAATTATTGGTGAAAGACCAGATGCTTTCCTCCTAAGATCAGGGACAAGACAAGAATGTCTGCTCTCACAATTTCTATTCAACATTGTATTAGAAGTTTGAGCCAGGCCACTTAGGCAATTAAAAGTAACAAAAGGCATCTATTCATGCTTTTGTAATAGAATATCCTAAGGAATACACTAAAAACTCTTAGAACTAATAAATGAGTTCAGCGAGATAAGAGCATACAAGATCAATATACAAAAACCAACTGTATTTCTATATACTTAAAATGAACCAACTGAAAATAACACTGAGAAAATAATTCCATTCACAATAGCATCAAAAATAATAAAATATTTAGGAATCAATTTAAGAAACGAAGTGTAAAACTTGTTCTTTGAAAACTAAAAAACATCCACATTCATGTGGATGTGAATACTTAATATCGTCAAAGGCAATACTCTCCAAATTGACCGACAGTTCAGTGCAATCCCTATCAAAACCTCAGCTGTTTTTTCTTACAGAAATTGACAAGCTGATCCTAAAAGTCACACAGCATTAAAGGAGACTCAAATAGTAAAAAAAAAAAAAATCTTGAAAAAGAAGAGCAAAATTGAAGGACTCATATTTCCTGATTTCAAAACTTATTACAAAGCAACAGTAATCAAGGCTTTGTGATACTGGCATAAGGATAGACATACAGATTGATGGAATAAAATTCGAAGTTCAGAAATAAACTCATGAGGAAGCCAAGACAATTCAGCGGGGGAAAGAGTAGTCTTTTCAACAAATGATGCTGGCACAACTGGATATTAACATGCAAAAAAATGAAATTGGGCCCTTACATCATACCATCAACAAAATGGATCAAAGACTTAAATATAAGAGCTAAAACTATAAAATGCCTATAAGAAGACAGGCCTAAATATTCTTGTCCTCAGTTTTGGCAATAGATTCTTAAATATGACATCAAAAGCAAAAACATCAAAAGAAAAATAGGTAAGTTGGACTCTAACAAAGTTAAAACTTCTATGCTTCAAAGGACACTATCAAGAAAGTGAAAATACAATCCACAGAACGGGAAAATATTTGCAAATCCTTGAAAATCTGTATCTAGAATATCTAAAAACTCTTATAACTGAATAACAAAAAGGCAAATAACCAATTAAAAAACAGGCCAAGGACTTGAATAGACATTTCTCCAAAGAAGAAATACAAATGGCCAATAAACGTATGAAAAGATGCTATGAAAAACCATCACTAGTCATCAAGGATATGCATATCCACACCACAATGAAATGCCAATTCAATTGCACTAGGATGGCTACAGTCAAAGGTCAGATAATAACAAGTGTTGACGAGGATATGGAGAAATAGGAACCCTCACATACTATTGGTGGGAACATAAAATGGTACAGCCATTTTGGAAAAATAGTCTGTCATTTCCTCCAATGGTTAAACAGACTTACCACATGACTCAGCAATTCCGCTCCTAGTTATATACCCCAAAGAACTGAAAACATATGTTCAAATAAAAAATTATACACTAATGTTTACAGCAGCACTATTCATAATAGTCGACTCCACTCCAAAGGTGGGGTCAACCCAAATGTTCAGCACTTGATGAATGGGTAAGCAAAATGTAGTATAGCTGCACAATATTTAGTCATAGAAAGGATGAAGTACTGATACATGCTACAACATGGATGGACCTTGAAAACCTTATGCTAAGTGAAGTCATTCATGAAAAGTTACATATTATATGATTTCTTTTTATGAAATGTCCAGAATAGGCAAATGTGTAGAGACAGAAAATAGATTAGTGGTTTCCTAGGGCTGGGGAGAATGGGGAGTGGTAGTATGAGGGGTGAGGGCTAAGTGGTACAAGGTTGCTTTTTGAGGTATTGAAAATGGTCTAAAATGGACTGTGGTCAGATAGTTGCACATATCTGTGAAAATACTAAAAATCATTGAATTGTACACTTAAACCAGAATCAAAGAAGACAGTAAATATTTACCTAGGCGGCTAAAGACTTTTCCAGGTTAAAATGAAAATAAATAGGTATGTTTTCAGAAAATAAAAGTTGGGGAACTCAAATATCTGCATCCAATTAAGGGGGCCACCTAATGCATATTATTTTTAAAATATAATTTAAAAGATTTTAGTGCAAAAGACATATACCCTACATTCATTTTCTGCTTTAATTGGAAAACTTACACATAAACATAAATAACATTGTACTCTTTAGGACATGATGTTGAACCAAAACCTTTTCAACTAAAAAAATTATTATTTTTTCCTCTTCTTCCTATTCTTCATGTTGGAGTGCCCTAGGGCTCAGGTCTTTTTTCTCCTTTCTTCTTTGCTATTCCCTCTCCTTTGGAGACCTGGACAAATCTGATTGCTTTAAACATAATCTTCAAGTCTGAGATTACCAATTTAACCCTTCTAAAATTTTAATCCCTGATTCCTCTCTTTCTCTTGCATTTTATGCCCATTAGGAAGCCCTGTTGGCAATACCTTCAAATACATCCACAATCCAAGTGCTCATCATCCCCTCTGCTTCATTACCCTGGTGCAAACCATCATTGTCTTTCACTTGGCTGACAATAATAGTCCTGTAACTGGCCTTCCTGCTTCTAACCCTGCCCCCCTTACAGGTGATTGTCAGAGAATTTCAGCCAGAATGATCCTTTTAAAACACACACCTCATCATATCATTCCTCAGACTACTCCAGTCTCTCCCTATTTTCCTTAGGGCAAAAGCTGGTCTAAAGGGCCCTACATGATCTGGTCCCCTTAGCACACTGACCTCATCTCCTACTCTTTCCTGAGCTACTCTGCCATCACCACACTGGCCTCTTTGCCAGAACATGTCACACAGGCTCTCACTTTATGGCTTTTCCAATGGCTTATCCCTTTGCTTGGAATGCTGTTCCCTCTGATATCTGCATGGCTAACTTTCTCCATCAAGATTTGCTCAAATGCCACCTTCTCAGTAAGACTTATTTGGATCATCTTAATCACACAGCCTCTCAGTGGTAGCCTCTTTTACATTTTCTTTTTTTCCGTCACAGCTATCACCTTCTAACACATTATATTATTTCCTTATTGGTCATGTATATTGTCTTTATTCCCCTATTAGAATATAGCTCACTGATGCATCCTACATAGCCCAGCACAAGCCTGATACTCCATAAATACTTCTGAATTAAATTATTGGAATTTAGGTACATTATATTAGATGTATTATGCTACTTAAGTGTATAGAATATTATGCTGCCACTAGAGCAATTTTTCCAAAGCATTTGTTTCATGGCTTGATATAGAATTATAATTGATTTCCTCTTGTGAGTTGAGCCACATTGATTGGGAAATAGAATTACTCTGCATGAGACAAGATGAGGGGTTTATTTTTGATTCTTGAGGTGGAGTGAGGGGAGGGAAAAGGGCGGGCAGAAAATTGAGTGATGTTGGAGGTTGGGGAAGAATTTCAAGGGGAGCCAGGTCATGGCTGGAACCCAGAAATTACAGTCCTAATTTTCCCTCACCATCCCTCAAGTAAAAACCAAACACTTTTTGTGAAAACCAGTCTAGAGGCCAAGTTTATTCACACCTGTTTTCTTGGACGTGGTGAAGCAAAATTGGGTCAGGATGTGCAAATGGAGAAACAGAACTATGAGAATGTCAGTTCAGGGATTTGCAAAATCACAAGGGTGCTTCATTGGCTTTGGGGTCAACTGTACTTATATCTCTGGGAGAAAAGCAGCATCAGATTAATGTCTGGGTCACATGGACACTCTGTTTGTAAAGACATTGGAGAATCAAGCTTAGAAAAAGGACTGGAATGGAAGATGATGCGAGCAGTGGCTACCTAGCTGGTGGTAGACGTTAAAAAAGAGGTGTGAACACCAGACGCCCATAATTATAGCCAGCAAGCTGCTGCTGAGCAAAATAACCTCTTGTGTCTCTTTGAAGAAAAAAGTAGGCAGACCTTTCACTGAATTAGGAAACATAATTTCTTCAGTTTCTTGGCTCGATCCCTGAAAGCACATTGTTTTCCTCAGTAGGTTTTGAGAAACAGAGCTAACGTCTACTGAGCGTTCACCGTGTGCCAGGGATGGCCTTTACGCGTATCTACTCGTTTATTCCATCCTCTCAACAGTCCTTTGAGGTATTACTAGCCACACTTTTTCAGATGAGGACTGTGAAGCTCTGAGTAAAGTAACTCACACAGACGTTAGTAGGGGAGTCAAAATTTGAATTCAGGCAATTTGCCTGCAGAGCTACGATGCTAATCACAAGGGGAGAAGTTCTAAAGGAGGAAGTGACTATCTTCTGTTGGATTATTTTAGTGATATTTGATTTGTATTCTAGTGATATTATCTAGACCTGGGTTTGCTGAACGCAATTCTCTTTTCAAACATTATTTTGTCTTATCCTCTTCATTAAATAAACACTGACATCCTAAGCTTACCTTAGGATATTCCTCAACACACCTATATCTCCTTCTTTCCTATTGCTTTGAGTCCACGGTCAGAGTTTCCTTTGGTTTTAATTACCCCTTTAGATAGCTTGAAATGATTTATTCCATCAAAACCCTCACACCTGATGCCTTAGAAAACCTGTTCCTCACACTGTAGCCTCCTCAACACCCATACACAAAAAATGCACTGGAGTGCATCCTTAGAAGCATTGAATGATTTTTTTCCATTCAAATATCTGGAAAAGTTTTTTACCCCTCAAAATTTGGCTCTGAAGCAATAATTTCTCCTCCTCAGTTTGTGACCGGTAATCCTTCTATCTTTGGCGCCGCTCCAAACATCCCCACTTACCTGATATTGTGAACCCTTCCTCTGTGCTGCAACGCTGATGGCCCCCGAGGTGATGTACTGAGGGTAGAAACACGCATTTGTAAACACCCATTCCTGTTGATGGTCCCTTAAACACGTAATTTTCCTAATGCCAGTGGCATTCTTGAGATCTGATGGATCTCATTCTCTCGTTCCCTCCATTCTCTGAAGAAAGAGGTTTTTGCTATTTCAGTTCTGTGGTGACTGCCAGTAGGCTCTTTAAGAAATGGGCTCACTCTTTCTCTGTTATAGAGGCAAAAAGATATTTTAACGTCTCTGGTCATTAATGAAACCTTTGTATTGGTGATGGGACTTAGGGATCACATGATGATTTTACGAGGAACCAGCAGTAGGTACGTCACGTGTTTTGAGTGTCATTTATTAAACTCATGACCTAAATTATTAGAAAGTAATCCCTACTGACTAGGGGATGGTTCTCACGTGCAACACTTTTCCCCCAAAATGCTCTAGAAAAACATAGTTCATCAATAGAAAATAGTTGCAGAAGGCGTTTGATGTGAACAGTTGAGGGCTGACTTCCACAACATCATGTCCTAAGGACTATCACCACCTGCTGGCCTCAGTTGAAAGGGTTGTTGTTTCTGGTATATCAAGAATTTAATATTTTTTCCGATGGTAGATCAGCCTGCCTTCAATCAGCCCATAGTGCTAACAAAAGATGACTCATTTGAAGGGAATTGGGAATCTTGCAGCCCGTGAAAATGAGATCCTGCCACGGAAGCAGAAGCAGCTTAGACTGATTTTTTAAAATCTCGGACGCTTTATTGCTGGGTCACTCTGTAAAATTACCGTACATCTTGTGAGTCTTGGTTTCCTCATTTGTAAAATGGGGATGGATAATAGCTATCTTGGGGGGTGGTTGTGGCAATTATATAAAACAGGCGAGCGCTTTCGGGAAGCTGCCTGGTACACAATAAATATAAAACTGAATGATTACTATTTGTGGCTAATTTCTGCCATCAGCTTCTGTTCTGCATCTTGGACTTATGGTCCTTTCTAAATGCCTTCTAATGGGTTATTTATTGGATTCTTTCAGTTTAAAGCATTTCTTTTTATGACATACAGCCCTTTCCAGAAAGTTCTCAGTGTTGGTATAATGCCCTTCACTTGAAGACTTGTGCTATAGGAAAGTTCTCTCATCTAGAGCACTGATGACCAGGCCCTTCCTTGGGTGAAGTTACTGTACTTGCCTATCTCAGAGGCCTTGTCACAAAGCACAGGGACTGGGTTACATTCAAATCCTGTTTTTGGTTGAGGAGTGCCAAAGGGTGGGAAAGGAATTAGTAAAACCCTTTCTCCTCTAAGGAGAAATTTGGCCTGGGGTTAGCTTTCTACCTCTGTTCAGCTGGAAACTTGAAACAATTGGATTATCAGTTGTGTTGCTAGGCCACCTTGCTTACAAATAATTGCAATATTGATAAATTGCTTATGAATAAAAGCAATATTGATAAATTGCTTCTGGATTGGTTGTAACTGTGAGCCAGAAATAACCTGTGGGAAGCCATGGCTTTGGGCTTCCCTGAGTGTAGCAGCTTGTAATTGAGCATGTCCCTGGTGGGGACCTTAACAACCATGTCTATGGAATTATTACAACATCCTTACTCCAAACACCCACTTTAGAAATCTATTTCCTCAAATTCCTCTTGGGTCCTCCACATCTCTTGTTTTCTCTTTCCTTATATAACCCCTCTAAAAATCACTAGAGCCCCAGACATGAAGCTCAGGCCTTTGGATTTTCACTCTGCCAAAGAAAAGCCTTACAGTTATCCAAATAGCCACTCTATTACCCTTCAAGCACCCCCCTTCAATGTCTTTTCTGCATGCACACTCGTCTTCCCAAAGAACTTATCAACACATGCAACAAACATAAAAAGACTTTTCCTAAGTATCCACTCCTGACTCCCACGGCCACCCCTGCCCCCCATTTTGTTAAGGCTGTTTCCAATTAAAATGAGCTCCTTAGAGTCAGAGACTGAGTCTTTAGCCCATTGCTTGATCTCTGAGCAATTCACTTGATACATTAGGAAAAAAAATAAGTTGAAATTAATAATACCACCGTTTACTCACATATGGTGCTGACCAAAATGCGTAAATTATCATAACAAATGTAGGGATGTAACCAACACGTTGTAAGCCCGCCTCTCTGATAAACAAACATTCACAGAGAATCCCCAGTGCACAGTGAAAAAAGCCAAGAAGTATTTGCGCAGCCTGTGAGAAGAGAGAGCCATCATTATCTATCAAGTCAAATCGATCACTGACAATTATAATTTGGGTGACTGAAAGGTCATGGGATGTCCAGCTCACATGACACATAATTCAATGAAAGAATTATGTGTCAGGCAGGAATCAAGGTGGATTAACAAAAGGGTGGCCACAATTTGGTGTGGGGGGGGTCTCCACATTTATTTTAATAGTGAGTATTTGCTTTTGTTTCACCACAATCTTCAGAGATCATTAATATTTAAATTTCTAGTTGGTTCCAGTTAAGTAAAAAGCAGAGGCCTATTTGTCTGTATGGTTCAGGAGGACACACAAAGAGAAGGAGATCTGTTGTCTCTGGGATTTCTCAAGCTCTGCCTTAACGCCCCTTTCCTTCCTGTGGTTGGTTCTACGAGGCCAACTCCAGCTGGCAGATTCAATTCTTGTTCTCTACCACCACCCAGACTAGGTGCTTTTTGACCTTGCCTTCCTTCTCTCATCCTCTCTTGTCTGGGACTTGGAGTTTGGTTTTCCTTTGCTCTGCCCACTCCCACACCCTGTGCTGACTCTTGTAACCACAGTCTGGAGCAGAGCCCCAGGCTTTGCTCAAAAAAGCATAAAGGAAGGCTTTCTAATGACCCCTGGTTTTCCCTAACTCTCATGTGAAGTGTTCTCAGGGTCCATGCGTGGAGCTGGGTCTTATTCTCCAGCTGGAGTAGAGCCACATACACACACCAGTAACAAGAGTGCCTGCAATCACTGAAGCAGGTGGGGAAGGTGAGCCTCTTGTTCTAGTCAGGCCTTCAAGTGATTGGATGAGGGCCATCCACGTTATGGAAGGCAATCTGCCTTACTCAAAATCCACTGATTCAGATGTTACTTTCATCCAAAAACACCCTTACAGAAATATCCAAAATTATGTGACCCTGTGGCCCAGGTAAGTTGACATATAAAATGAGCCATCACAGAAAGTCAAGAAGTGGCTTTTGGGTGATGATACTCCTCGTCCTTGAAGATTACCCTGACCTTCAGGCAACACAAAAGCATGCATTTATTGGTGATTTCTGCCTCAATGTGGTACATGGGGGATGGCAATTTGGGATGGGATCCATTGGACTTGCCCACTACTTCCACACTCTTCAGTTTCAGCTCCTTTCTCAGCCATGAATCTACTGACTTACTCTGAGTTCAGTAAAGGACCCAAAAGGAGTTAGTAGGAAGAATTAATAGAAGATCCTAAACACTTCATCCTCTCTGAGGTGGTGGAGCTTACTGGTAGGTCAGTGGGTGGTCAGTGACAGGCCTGTACCTTCTCACACACATTGCCATCACCACTCTCCAGCCTAGATAAGGAGATAAGGAGAAAGTAATCCAGACCTAAAACATCATGGTAATGGGGGATGGGGCAGGGAAAATGCTAGCCTCCTACCCTTGCTATATACGAGGCTTTGCTGCATTAAGGTGTGCCCTGCATTCTGGCAGTAGGCCAGGTAGCCACCAACCAGCTAGAGATAATCATAGGCTTGATATGTTGGGAATTTTCCTAGTATAAGCTTTAATTTTGCTGGCTTAGATCAAAATATGCTTTGACCTCCCACAAATATTGGTAGCTAATACAAAAGGGTATAGCATTGTAAGGTTGAGGAGAGGTGAGAGAAAGAACACTGATGCAGAATACGACCTCTGAGCTGAATCTAGGGGGAGCATGCTGAGAGTACAAATTTACCAAATGGTCACTGACCACAGAGCTTCAGTGTCTACAGTCTCTTCTAATTTTAAGCTCATTGCCTAACCGCCTCATTTTTGATCTATAAGCTTGTTTATATACAAAGGCAGAAGGTCCATTGCTTATAAAATTCATAGGCAATCTCAGAATGTATATGCTAGAACCATGGGTACATTGTGATGATGTTGAACTATTCAGAAATGGTTTGCGGATCCATAATTTGTGTCCAATTAGCTCTCGACTGATTAGAATCAGCTCGGAACACTTCCATCAGTTTTCCTTCCTTTGGGGTATTCATTGTATATGTGTTAACGTCTCTTCCCCGTTATATTAGGAAGATGCAGCACTCATCATTTATTAACCCAATTAGCACTTAGTCCTTACCCCTAATGCTCTGGTCTCCACTCTTAAGGCATATCTTCTTTGCATTTTAATTAAGATATGGTATATAAATTATAGATAATGAATGGTACTTCTTTTCTGTAGAGAAATATAGAGAAAAAGTAATACTAATTATTTTTGAGATCAGACTTAAGATTGCAGCCTCTGGTTTTCCACTACTTTCCTTGAAAGAAGCTTTTGGCTCAATCTGCTGATATTTCTCTCTGCTACCTAGCTAACAACTTCCTGTCAAAAACCAAGAGCTTCTTCTCAGATTTTACGCTTTCATAATGGCCTTTAACTGAGACTGAGTAGATACACTTTTGACATAGGTGCCCCACTCCCACCATTTTCACCTATTCTAGGAATTACCTGCTCCCCTAAATCCCCAGGGTCACCCAAGTTTGGGTTCCTGCTTGCCACGTTTGGTCTTCACAAGAACGTCTCTCAATCTGGCCATAGTTGATTGGACAAGGTGTGGACATCTGACTCTAACTGAGCCAATCACAGTTCCCTTCCCAGAAAATTGAATTCAGAAGCAAGAACATACACTTCCAATCTGGGATTGTTTCTTGAACAAAGAAATAGTAGCATTGCCATGTTCCACCTTACAGAAAGAAGAGTGGAGGAACACCAGAGTCAAGAGGTGGAGGGAGAGCACACCCTAAAAGTTCTGACGGTTCTCACTTTCCTGATTGTAGCTTTTTATGCCTGTCTATGAGACACACTTGCATCTTTAAAGTAAATTCCTCTTTATTTTGTTAAAACGAATGTAAGAGGATGTACATCAAGTGAGAATTTTCATAGTGTTCCAGAATAATGGCTGAGTCTCAAAGCTTTGGGCAGAAGGGAATATTTCGCATCTTAAGTTCATAAAATTGCCAGAGGTTGTGGCTAGTAGCCTTCTCCAAGGGCTTATTGGTAGGCGATGGTTCAGAGAAGTGGGAAGTGGCTGTGGGCAATTGAATTATTGTCCCCAACCATTCTTTCTCCTTTCCCTATTAAAGAGTTATATACCTGCATGTGTTGCCTTGGGACTTGCAGTGTCTCCTGTTCCACTCCATGGAGAAGTATACCTCTCTACCTCGCTGATACTGGATTTGAGCTTGTCTGATACAATGTGAGGGACATGACACATGCCATGTCTGAGCCACAACCTTGTGAGGTATTGTAAGTTTCTATCAGCTTTCTCGCTCATTTTCCTCTGTTGTGAAAATATCACTTCCCAAGACTTTGCTGTAATCCTAGTGTGGATCCTGGAATGAAGATATGTGGAGCAGGTCCACAGCCTATCTGCAGCATTGAACAAAGTGCCAGTAAATGAAAAATAAATGTTGGTTCTTGTAAGCCTAACATTTTGTGGTTATTACATCAGCAAAACTGTCTAATATCCTGGCATCAGCCAACACCTCTGGGCAATGTAGGAGAAGGACAGGATGAGAGAAGATAGAATTTTGAGAAATAAAGTATTGGTGAATTTATGGGAAGTAGAAGCAGACCAGTCAGAGCACAGGGGGTCCTTTAAGAATGTGAGACTAGCTTTCACTTCCCTGTTGGTGTCTGTTTGCCGGAAGATATGGTGGCTTGCTCTTGTGTTGGCTCAGTGAAAGTAGAGAGAATTGGAGAGAAATTATATGGAGGGAGTGACCTCCATAAAGAGAGAAGGCCAGGACTAAGACATCCTTCTAAGTTGTAGTTGCAGTCATAAACTTTTGGGAGAAATATCCCTCTGGTGGTTCTGGGATGACAGACGAGACTAGGGTCCACAGTTTTGCAGAGAATACTGGTAGTATGAGGGGAGGGTCCAAAGACAGCCAAAGAGGGGCTCGCTTATGAGGAATATAGCTGGATTCCATCAATACAGATGTGATCAATAGAGTAGAGAGTTTCAGTAGTCAGTAGAGTCCCAAACCATAAGAATCAATGTGAACTCAGGTCCCTCAAAATAAATATCTTTTCTAGCTTGCTTCCCAAAATTTGCCGCAGCAGAAGAAGCACTTTTGCTCACTATTAAATCTTACGTGCAACTCTACTGCTCAAACTTGGCTCTCTAATTGTCTTTTCTTTCACAAGGAGCTAGGAGGGTAGTTGTAGAAATAATAATGTGTATGTGACATCCTCTTCTTGAAAGAAAGTAAGGATGCTGTTGAGAATGTTACAGAGAGTGCACAAAGGCAAAGAAACCAGGTTAAGTTGTAACAATTTGAATAACCAAAAAAAAAAATCATGATCATTTAAAATGACTTGTCTACAGAAGGCCATGAGTTCATCATGATACACAAAAGAGAAAACTTAAAGTGTTAACAAATGTGATTGTAGCACTTATAAAATGTGAACACGTTAGGATGCATTTCAGTTTTCGTTGGTTTGAAGTGGTAGGGGAGTATAAACATGCATATGTATATTTTGTTTCTTCCTTTAAGTGGATATTCATTTTTAAAGCACAAATCAGTGTATAAATAGATGGGTATTTACACGTATAAACATGAAAGAGGGAACCAAACATCGTGAGTGGGCTCGGTTGTCCACTGGCGGTTATTTCTGGTATAAGGGGCATTTCTGGTATAAAGGGCTGGCCAGCACCTCAGGTGTCACTCATTTCCCAGGCAGACGAGGAGGGCAGCAATTAGCACTGAATGTCATTTACAAACAATCGCTAATTTAAAGATAGGTCCAGCACTGCCTTTCCAGTTGATGAATCAGTCAAATGTCCTGTAGAAGAGAATTAACTGCTCAGACTCAGTCTGCCATCATTTATTCAGTGTAAACCCTAGATGAGGCTACATATTATAATGAAAGTTTAAGAGGGCATTCGCATGTTTCCATTTATTCTAATTAACCAGCTCGATATTACTGTAACAGGGGGAGAAAGGAGTGAGTGGGTAGCGATGGCCAGGCAAAACTGAAAGCCTTCCTCATTCATGTGAGAGGCAAGGAACTAAATGTTCTGTGATGTAACAGACTCAGTTTACAACCAGTGCTCAGATATGAGTGACTTTGGGTTACAGAACCAGGTCCCATGACTCTGCCAACAACTCATAGATCTGACAACCCACAGACTGTAAACTTGCTTGGCCTGAAGAACTTTATCTTTCTTTGGGTCTGGCAAGATTATTTGCAATCCTAGTATGTTTAAAAATAGTATCTGTTAAAGCTGCTGTTACCCTAGGAAATATAAAGAGAAAAGGAAACTAAAATTTACTGAGTGCCTACTCTACCAGGTACTTTTCTAAGTTCTGTACAAGTATTAACTCATATAGACTTCTCAATAACCCTGTGAGATAGGTACTCTGAAAAGGTTAAATTCCTAGAAGCATACAACCTACCAAGACTGTATCATGAGGAAACAGAAAATATGAAGAGGCCAATAAGAGTAAGAAGATTGATTAGTAATCAAAAACCTGTCAACAAAAAAAGTCCAGGACTGGACAGCTTCACTGGTGAATTTTACCCAACACTAAGAAGAATTAATATGAATCTTTTGTAAACTTTTCAAAAAAATTGAGGAGAAGGAGCTACTTCCAAACTCATTCTAAGAGGCCAGCATTACCCTGTTTCCAGAGCCAGACTAGGAAACTGCAAGAAAAGAAAATTACAGGCCAATACCCTCAATGAACACAGATGCAAAAACCTTCAACAAAATATTAGCAAACCAAACTCAACAGCACATTAAAAGAATCATACACCATGATCAAGTGGAATTTATCCCTGAGGTGCAAGGATGGTACAACATATGCAAATCAATAAATGTGATACATTACATTAACAAAATGAAGGATAAACAATAAAATCATCCCAACCGATGCAGAAAAAGCATTTGATAAAATTCAGCATCATTTCAAAATAATAACTCAAGAAATTAGATGTAGAAAAAATGTATCTCAACATAATAAAGACCATATGTGACAAGCACATGGCAAACATCATATTCAATAGTGAAAAGCTGAAAACTGTTCCTTGAGATCAGGAATAAGATATGGGTGCCCCTTCTTCTCAATTCTATTTAACATTGTAATGGAAGTCCTAGTCAGAGCGATTAGGCAAGGGGGAAAAAAAAAAAAAAGGAAATACATCCAAATTAGAAGGAAGAATTGAAATGGACTCTGTTTCCAGATGACATGATCTTATATATTGAAAACCCTAAAGATTTCACCAAAAAAACTGTTAGAAATGATAAACAAATTCACTAAAGTTGCATGATTCAAAACTAACATTTAACTGATTAAAATCAGAGGCACTTCTATAGACACTAAAAATGAACTATCTGAAATAAAAAGAAGAAAACAACCCATTTACAATGTCATCAAAAAGAAAATGCTTAGGAATAAACTTAACCAAGAAGGTGAAAAAGCCGTACACTGAAAATTATAAGACATTGATGAAAGAAATTTTAAAAGACACAAATAAATGGAAAGACTTCCTGTGTTCACGGATCAGAAGAATTAATATTGTTAAAATTTCCATCATACCCAAAGCCATCTATAGATTCAATGCAATTCCTATCAAAATTCCAATGACACTTTTCACAGAAATAGGAAAAACAATCCTAAAATTTGTATGGAACCACAAAAGTCGCCAAGTAGCTGAAACAGTATTAAACAAGAAGACCAAAGCTGAAGGCATCACACTTCCTGATATCAAACTATATTATAATGCTATAGTAATTGAAACATTATGGTATTGGCATAAAAAAAGACACATAGGATCAACGGAACAGAATAGACAGTCTAGAAATAAACCTATGCATCTACGGGCAACTAAATTTTGACAAAGACGCTGGGAATACAATAAGGGAAGGATTATCTCTTCAAGAAATGGTTTTGGGAAAAATGGAAATTCACATGTAAAAGAATGAAATTGGACCTTTATCTTCTACCATATATAAAAATCGTCAAAATGGTTAAATATTTTAAACATAAGAAATCACAAAACTAGAAGAAAACATAGGGGAAATGTTCCTTGACATTGGTCTTGGCAGTGATTTGTTGGATTTGACACCAAAAGCACAAGAAACAACAGAAAAAAACCCCAAGTGGGCCTACATCAAACTCAAAAGTTTCTGTTCAGCAAAGGAAGCAATCAATAAAATGAAAGAACAACCTACAGAAAGGGAGAAAATATTTGGAAACCATGTATCAAATAAGAAGTTAGTATCCAAAACATATAAGGAACTCTTTCAACTAAAAAAAATTACCTAATTAAAATGGGCAAAGACCTGAATACACATTTTTCCAAAGAAGACATGCAAATGGCAAACAGATACGTGAAAAGATGTTCAGCATCACTAATCATGAGGGAAATGCAAACCAAAACTACAATGAGATATCACCTCATACGTGTTAGGATGTATCTTATCAAAAAGACAAGAGATAAACGTTGGTGGAGATGTAGAGAAAAGGGAACCCTTGTACTCTGTTGGTGGAAATGTAAACTGTTCAGCCACTATGGAAAACAGCATGGAAGTGCCTCAAAAAATTAAAAGTAGAACTACCATGTTATCCAGCAATCCCCCTTCTGGGTATATATCCAAAAGATATGAAATCATTATCTTAAAGAGATATATGCACACCCACGATCATTTCAGCATTATTCACAAAAGCCAAGATACAGAAACAACCTAAATGTCCATCAACAGATGAATGGATACAGAAGATGTGGTATAGGTAATTATAATGGTGACCATAGTTAATAATACTGTATTATATGCTTGAAATTTGTTTAAAAAGTAGATCTTAAGCATTCTTACAAAAAACTCATTATGTAAGGTAATAGATTTGTTAAATTAACTTAATTGTGGTAATCATTTCACAAAGTACATGTATATAAAATCATCATGTCATACATTTTAAATATTTTACAATTTTATTTATCAATTATACCTCAAGAATGCTGAGAAAAAAGCTTTTAGTTTTTATGAAGGCCAATTTATCTATTTCTTTCTTTCGTTGCTTGTACTTTTGGTGTCATATTGAAGAAACCTCTGCCTGATCCAAGGTCATGAGGATTTATGTTTATGTTTTCTTCTAAGATTTTCATGTTTTTAGCTCTTACATTTAGGTCTTTGATTAATTTTGAGTTAGTTTGTATATACGGTGTTAGGTATGGATTCAAATTAATTATTTTGCATATGAATATCTAGTTTTTCCAACACTGTTTGTTGAAAAGACTATTTTTTCCCCCCTCTTATTGGTTTTGTCACTCTTCCAAATAAATTGATCATAGATGCCTGGATTTATTTCTGGACTTTCAGTCCTAGTCCATTGATCTTCTTTATGTCCTTCTTTATGTCACTACCACACTATTTTGATTACTATAGTTTTGAAGCAGGTTTTGAAATCAGGAAATACAAGTCTTTCACTTTGTACTTTTTTTCAAGATTGTTTTGGCTTTTCAGCTTCCCTTGCCATCCACATGAATTTTAGGATGAACTTGTCAATTTCTTCAGAAAAAACCAGTTGGGGTTTTGATAGGGACTGCACTGAATCTGTACATCAGTCTGGGAGCATTGAATCTTTACTGTATGAAACCTTCCAATCTGTTGAACACAAGATGTCCTTTAATTTATTTAGGTTTCCTTAAACTTCTTTCAACAACGTTCTATTGTTTTAAGTGTACCAGTTTTGCACCTCTTTTATTAAATTTATCACTGAGTATGTTATTTCTTTGGTTGTCGTAAATGGAATCGTTTTAATTTCATTTTTGGATTGTTCATTGCTAGGGTATATAAATGCAACTGATTATTGTGTATTGACCTTGTATCCTGAAATTTTTTGAACTTACTTATAACTGTAATTTTTTTGTGTTTGAAAGCTTTAGGGTTTTCTACATACAAGATCATGTCATATGCTAATAGAGAGAGTTTTACTTTCTCTCTATATGGATGCACTTCATTTATTTTTATTGCCTATTTGCCCTTGGTAGAGCTCCCAGTACAACGTGAAACAGAAGTGAAGAGAGTAGATATCTTTTCTTGTTTCTGATCTTAGGAGGAAGGCTTCCAGTCTTCTAAGTATGATATTAGCTGTGATTTTTCATAAGTGTCCTATATCAGGTTGAGAAAGACCCTTTCTATTCCTAGTTCGTTGAATATTTTTATCATGTAAGGAGTATCGGATTTTGACAAAGGCTTTTTCTGCATCAATGGAGATGATCATGTGTTTTTTCCCCCTTCATTCTCTTAATATGGTGCGTTACGTCGATTGATTTTCATTCATTCAACCACCCTTGCATTACTAGGATTAATCCTACTTGGTTAAGGTGTATAATCCTTTTAATATAGTGCTAGATTTGGTTTGCTACTATTTTTTTTTTTTTTTTAAAGATTGGCACCTGGGCTAACAACTGTTGCCAATCTTTTTTTTTTTTTCTGCTTTATCTCCCCAACCCCCCCCCCCCCCCCCCCCCCGTACACAGTTGTATATCTTAGTTGCAGGTCCTTCTAGTTGTGGATGTGGGACGCCGCCTCAACGTGGCCTGACGAGTGGTGCCATGTCGGCGCCCAGGATCCGAACCCTGGGCCGCTGCAGCAGAGTGTGCAAACTCAACTACTTGGCCACGGACCCGGCCCCGGTTTGCTACTATTTTATTGAGGATTTTTTTCACCTGTATTCATAAAGAATATTGATCTATAGTTCTCATTTCTTATGATGTCTTAATGTCTTTGTATTAGGGTGATACTGGCCTTATAGAAAAAATTAGGCAATGTTCCTTCCTTTTCTATTTTTTGGAAGAGTTTTTGAAGGATTGGTGCTAATTGTTTTTTAAATATTTGGTATAATTAACCAGTGAAGTCATTTTGTCCTGAGCTTTTGTCTTCTTATTGTTGAAAGCTTTATTGATTACTGATTCAATCCCTTTACTTGTCATTGGTCTATTCGGATTTTATATTTCTTATCGAGTCAATTGTGGTGTTTGTATGTTTCTAGCTATTTTCCATTTCACCTGGGTTATATCATTTGTTGATATACAATTGTTTATAGTATTTTCTTATAATTCATTTTACTTTTGTAAGGTGGCTAGTAATGCCCCTACTTAGATTTTTGACTTTAGTAACTTGAATATTCATTTTTTGGGGAGTCAGTCTAGCTAAAGTTTTGTCAGTTTCATTGATTTTTTTTGCTTTTTCTCCCCAAATCCCCCCAGTACATAGTTGTATATTATACTTGTGGGTCCTTCTAGTTGTGGCATGTGGGATGCCACCTCAGCATTACCTGAGGAGTGGTGGCATGTCAGCACCCAGGATCCTAATCAGCGAAACCCCAGGCCGCCAAAGCGGAGTGCATGAACTTAACCACTTGGCCATGGGACCAGCCCCTGTTGGTTTATTTTTTTAAGAACCAAATTTTGGTTTCATTGATTCTATTTTATTTTTTATTCTCAAATTCTTTTATTTCCATTCTAATCTTTATTATTTCTTCCTTTTTGCTAACTTTGTGTTTATTTCTTTATTCTTTCTCTAGTTGCTTAATGTGGAAGTTTAGATTTTTGATTTGAGCTCTTTCTCATTTTTTAATGTAGGCACTGATAGCTATAATCTTCCCTCTGAGCACTCCTTTCAGTGCATCCCATAAAGTTTGATAAATTGTGTTTTCAATTTCCTTTATTTCCAAGTATTTTCTAATTTCTTTCGTGATTTTTTTCTTTGACCTGTTGGTTATTTAGCAGTACGTTGTTTAATTTCCACATATTTGTGAACTTTTCAGATTCCCTTTTGTTATTTGTTTCTAATTTCATTCCATTGTGGTCAGAGAAGATATTTTGTATGATTTTAATCTTTTAAAATTTATACAGACTTGTTTTGTCACCTAACACAGTCTATCCTGGAGAATGTTCCCTGTGCGCTTGAGAAAAACGTGTATTCTGATGTTGTTGGGTAGGGCATTCTAAGACATCTGTTAGGTTTAGCTGGTTTATAGTATTACTCAAGTCTTCTATTTCCTTGCTGATCTTGCTTAGTTTCTATCCATTGTTGAAGGTGTGGTACTGAAGTCTTCTTTTATTATTGTTGAACTATCAATGTCCCTTCAATTCTGTCAGTTTTTGTTTCATATATTTTGGGGTTCTGTTATTAGGTGCACTATGTTTACAGTTGTTCCATCTTTTTGATGAATTTACCCTGTTATCATTATATGATGTGTCTTATAACAATTTTGCCCTAAAGTCTACTTTTCTGATATTTGCATAGCCATTCCAGCTCCCTTTTGGTTACTGTTAGCAGAGAATATTTTTCTCACGTTTTCACCTTCAACCCACTTGTATATTTGAATCTAAAGTTAGTTTCAGGTATACCGCATATAGATGGATCATTTAAAAAAATCTATCATTCTGCCAGTCTCTGCCTTTAAATTGGAGAGTTCAATCAATTTACATTTAATATAATTACTGATAAGGAAGGACTTATTTCTGCAGTTGCTATTTGTTTTTTTATGTGCCATATCTTTTTTTGTCACTCAATTCCTTCCTTACTGCCTTCTTTTGTGTAAAATGAATTTTTCTATTGTACCTTTTAAAGTTCATTTCTTTTACTATATGTATATTTTAGTTATTTTCTTAGTGGTTACCTTGATCATTATAATTGACACCTTCTTTAAAACAATCTCATTCAAATTAATATCAACTCAATTTCCATATTACACAAAACTTTGCTCCACCCTATTTGTTGTTATTGTCACAAAATATGCCTTTATATATTGTGTGCCCAGCAACGTAGATTTATAATTATTGTTTTATCAGTTGTCTTTTAAATCTTTAGGAAGAAAAGAGGAGTTTCAAACCCACAATATTTTAATACTGACTTTTATATTTACCTATGTAGTTTCCTTTACTGGTGTTCTTTATTTCTTCATGTGGATTCAAGGTACTATCTAGTGTCCTTTTATTTCATGCCCAAGGACTCCCTTTATCATATCTTGTAGGTCAGGTCTGTCAGGTTTAGGACAATGAAAAACCCTGTCTTTTTACTTTTTTAAATGTAGTTATATCTTAATTTCTCCTTTATTTTTAAAATATAGTTTTACCAGATATAAAATTCTTGATTGACAGTTTCTTTTCTTTCAGTACTTTAAACATGTCATCCTATTGTTTTAAGGCCATCATGGTTTCCGATGAGAAACTGGCTTTTAATCTTCTTGAGTATCTTTCATATGTGATAAATCACTTCTTTCTTAATGCTTTCAAGATTCTTTTTGTCCTTGGTTTTCAACAGTTTGCTTATGATGTGTTTGTCAATCTCTGTGAGTTTATCCTACTTGGAATTATTTAAGCTCTTGTATATGTAGATTAATGGTTTCAACAAATTTGAAAAGTTTTCAGCCATTATTTCTTTCAGATATTATTTGTGGTCCTTTCCTTCTCTCTTCTCCTTCAGACACTCCCATTACATATATGCAGGTATGCTTGATATTGTCCCCACAACTCTCTTAGGCTCAATCCATTTTTCTTCACTCCATTTTTTTTTTCTCCTTGGACTGGATAATCTCAATTTACCTATCTTTAAAGTAACTGAATTACTTCATTCCCTGATTCTTTTTTTTGCTTGCTCAAGTCTGCTGTTGAGCTCTTCTAGTAAATATCTAATTTCAGTTATTGTACTTTTCAACTTCAGAGTTTCCATTTGGTTTCTTTTTACAATTTCTCTCTTTATTGTTTATTCTCTATTTGGTGAGACATTGTTCTCATAGTTTCCTGTAGTACTTTGTACATAATTTCCTTTATCTCTTTGTGCATATATAGTTGACTCCTAAGTCCTTATTTAGTAAGTCCAATATCTGGGATAACTCAGGGACAGTTTCTATTAAATGTTTTTTCCTCTGTATGTGCCATTGTTTCTTATTTCTTTGCATGCCTCATAATTTTCTGTTCAAACTGGACATTTGAATATTATAATTTGACAGCTCTGGAAATCAGATCCCCCCTTGCCCCTGACTTTCCAGGGTTTGTTGTTGCCGCATGTTGCAGTTGTTGTTTGTTTGCTTAGTGACTTTTGTGAACTAATTTTGTAAAGTCTGCACTTTGTCATGAATGGCAACTGAATTCTCTGAAGTCAGCTAGGAGTGGAGAGAGATTTCCTTAAATGTCTGGAGCAATAACAAGAAAAACCTCCTACTCACTCTTTGCAGATGGATCCAATGTGTTGGAGAATGCTTTCAACACTCATTCAGGAAGTTTACAACTCTGCTTAGCTTTCACTTCCTGCTTGCACAGAGCCTGAACGTCGGCCGGAGGTGAGAACTTAGGCTCTTCTCAGGTCTTTTCTGAGCATGCATCCAGCACAGGGCTGGATGAACATGGCTTTCTAGATGTTCAGAAATATGTGGGAGCTTTTCAAGACCTTTCTTACCCAAAACATCTCATTCTTTAGCCTTTTCTCAAAAGATTTTTAGTCTATTGTTTGCTCCAACTGTTATCCCTTGCCTGGGGTGGCAATGACCATACATTTGCCTTTAAATGTTTTTGAAAAACACTCCCCGGGTAGATACCTCAGAATTGGGATAATTCTGAGTTATAGGTGAGCTCAAAGTGGGTCCTTTGAGCAGGTCCTTCAGGGAAACTCCCAGACAAGTCAAAGAAACAGCTCAAATTCTTTGAGGATAAGATTTGTTCTGCTCCCTCTGGCACTCGGTACCTGTACTGGGAATGCAGGCTATTTTCTTCAAGGCCATTGATGAGGTGGGAGTGGGGAGTGGGAATAAGATAAGTCAAAATTCCACAAAACTCTCTTACCAAGATTCAGTTGTAGTTTCTTTGTTTTATTTTATTGAGGTCACATTGGTTTGTAACATTGTGTAAACTTCAGGTATACATCATTATATTTTAGCTTCTGTATAGACTGCTTTATGCTGACCATCAAAAGTCTAGCTTCCATCCATCACCATAAATATGTGCCCTTTTATCCCTTTCAGCCTCCCCCTACTTCTTTCCCCTCTGGTAACCACTAATGTGTTCTCTTTATCCGTGCGTTTGTTTATTTTCCACCTATGAGTGAAATCATGTAGTATTTGTCTTTCTCTGTCTGGCTTATTTCGCTTAACATCATACCCTTGAGGTCCATACATGATGGTGCAAATGGGACGATTTCATCTTTTTTATGGCTGAGGGCTGAGTAGTATTCCATTGTATGTATATATATATATATCATATCTTCTTTATCCACTCACCTCTTGATGGTCACTTGGGTTGCTTCCAAGTCTTGGCTATTGTGAATAATGCTGCAACGAACATAGGGGTGCATATATCTTTTCAAATTAGTGTTTTCATGTTCTTTGGATAAATACCAAGAAGTGGAATAGCTGGATCATGCGGTATTTCTATTTTTAATTTTCTGAGACATCTCCATACTGTTTTCCATAGCGGCTGCACCAGTTTGCACTCCCTCAGTTGTGTTTTCTTGATTAAGCAATTTTGCAAGTTTCAGTTCGTTTCCAGAGTTGGGAGACAGGTGGTTCTGACAGTTTTTGCCAGTTTATTGATTACTTGGTGTTCCCTACTCTGCCATTTTCACTGATGTCACCTCCATTCCTATCTTTTTAAGTTTGTCTCACTGCCATAAGTCTCATATCCACAAATGAGCCTCTTGGGTTCCCACATGCTCTCTGCATCACAGCTTTCCCATAATCTTCTTTGTGAGCTCTCCATCTGCTAGACTGACTGAGCTTTTGCCTATATCAGAGGTAAATTGCTGTGTCTCAGTGGAATTAAAATGGTGCCTAGAAACCCACTGATGTATCATTAAACATAGATATGCTCATTGCTTCCCTCCAACTTCTTCCACTTCATCCTTCTTCCTATAAAGCCATCCCAACTCAACCAAATTAGCCAACCAACGAAAACATGGAGAAGCCAAAAGCCAAATCTATTACTATATTGAGGGATAGGTGCAGAGCTAGAAATGGGAGACAAACCTAAGAAATCAGTAGCTAAGTTGACATGAGATTCATATTTTGCTTGCATTATTACAAAGGTCTCTGGTTTGGTCTTCTTTCCTTCAATATCTTATTATTTCTCTCCTTGACTCTTTGGCCCATTCCCCACATCTTAGTCACACCAATCTTTCAAATCTGATCATACCACTTAAGAGGCTCCCCACTGTCTTCAAAATAGTCCAAACACATAGCCTTTCATGGTGTGCCCTCTGGCTTCCTTTCCAGTCTGATTTCTCAAACCACACTCTCACCACTTCTAATAAGCTCCAATTCCACCAATAGGTCATATTTTTTTGTATGTTTGTGTCATCCTCATCTTTTAACTGTATGCTTTAGTACTGTGTGTGGCACATTTTTGGAACTCAGTGCTTGTTGAATAACTGTATAAACACAAACAAATTTCTATGTGTTCTTGCAGCCTGCAAACATAACTGAACTGACTCTCATTTCATGGTAGTTGAGGTGATAGGTCTTAGTATATGGGCTCATGCCTTCATGAAATTAATATTAAAGAGAAAAATTAGAGAAGTGTTTGGTATGTAGTAGGTGTGCAGTAAATGTAGTCATGGTTGTATTATTATTACTGTCCTAAAGAGTCAGCTGAAACTCTTGATAACTTTTCATCAAATTGGGATAGTATGTCTGGAATTGAATGATTTAAATCTAAGCTATACAAATATACAAAATTCCGTTTAGGAACCCTGGAGACATACCTCAAAGTCACAAACAGTTATCATACAAAATAGCTGAAACAGACTGAAGAGGATCTCATGGAGATCTGAAAACTAGGACGAAAAGAGAAAGCAAACAGTGGTTTCGAAGAGGAAGCCAAATTGGGTGGGTGCCGACAACCGCAGGCCTTGGTTTATAACGCTGCCGCAAGTCACTCTAGAGTCACTAGATGGACTGTCCCGCTGGCGTTTACTTACTTACCCCAAGGCGTTTACTTAAAATGATAGACGACTCTCCCAGGCAATGCTTGGTAAGTCACCTAGCAGCCGAATGGTGCTGAAACGCGCAGGATGAGCATGGATCTTCTCAACTCAACTATTGTTACCAGTAAAACATTCCTAGCGATGGGAAAACCCAGGATGCGGAAGTCCCACCCAGGGTATCAGGGTCCGGCAATCTCTGATGTCAGCGAGACCGGGTCTGAATCCTAGTGGCAACCCGGCCAAGGCTGCCTACCCTCATGTCATGCCCTGAGCACACGGCTAGAGGGGCGTGATCCCACAGGTGGCGCCCTCGGCTCGGGGCCTCCCAGCCCGGGGAGCCCGGTTGGCGCTGCTTCCTAGGTTGGACCCCTCATCCCCCCTCGCGCAGTTCCAACGCTGCGGTTGTGGCCAAGAGCGTGGCTGCTGGAGGCGCTGCACGCGAGGAGACCCGCGCGGACTCCTGCCGCGAGCTCTGCTGAGCCCGCATGCTCCCAGGGGAGGGGGAGGTAGTGGGCGGATAGAGACGCCACCCTTTCCTGGCTGTGTCAGCATCATACTCGGTCCTTGAACCTGGGCACACCCAGGGGGAAGAGGCTGTGCTGGACGCTACCTGCTGGCTGCCAACTCTACAGAGACGCCCCTTGAAGAAGCGTCTGCATGGAAGCTCCCTGCGCCGAGAATCTTGTACAGGATGTGGTGGGTACAACACTGGGAAGAACAGTTAACTCCTGCGGTCCTGGGTTTACTCCATAGAGTAGAGATAATACTGCTCAGGTACCTCACAGGCTCATGCTACAGAACTTTGAAGAGCTGAGCGGTTATACAAATATAGCCTACTACTATTATCATTTACCATCTTTTTATTTTATTCTGATTAAGGAAAAACCATGAGACAAATGTTTAGAATCCTCCTAGATGGTGATTTTCATGAGGACAGAGACCTTGTCTGACATCTTTACTTCTGTGCTTTCCCTGTTCAATTCCCTCCCTGCCCCCAGCCCCGGTGAATGAGTTATTAATAGTGTATAGTACTGTGTCGGGCACAGTGAGAACAAATGAATGAATGAAACATAGAACTATTTATTTAAAGATTCTCTTTTTACAAAAATTAATTAATTTATTATTTATTTATTTTTTTGGTGAGGAAGATTGGCCCTGAGCCAACATCTGTGCCAATCTTCCTCTTTTTGCTTGAGGAAGATTGTTTCTGAGCCAACATCTGTGCCAATCTTCCTCTTTTTGCTTGAGGAAGATTGTTTCTGAGCCAACATCTGTGCCAATCTTCCTCTGTTTTGTGTATGGGATGCTGCCAGAGCATGGCTCCATGAGCGGGCGTGTAGGTTCCTGTCCAGGATCTCAGCCGGCGAACCCTGGGCCGCTGAAGCAGAAGGGGGAAAGTTAACCACTAAGCCACTGGGCCAGCCCCTAAAGATTCTCTTTTATACTCTGATCCTGCCTAAAAAGTTAAATGTCTTACATAGGAGGATGATTAGAAACATAGGTATGCATATGGACTTGTTTTGCTTTACGAATTAATTAGTTATTTAACAGGTATTTATCGGGCACCTACGCATGCTGATACTGTTCTTGGTACTGGGAATACAGCAGTGAAAAAAAGCCCTGATCTTAGTCGAACTTACGTTCTAGAGGAAGTGAACTGATGACAAACAAGGTCTATAAGTGAAATATATAGGATGTGACCAAAGAAAAGTGCTATGGTGGACAACAAAATAATGAAGAAGAGTAGGGAGTGTGTGGTTGCAGTTTTAATGAGGCTAGTAGGGGAGTCCTCATTGCTAACGAGATGTTTGAGCAAAAACCCTAAGGAGGTAAAGGTTGGAGCATTTCAGACATCTGGAAAAAAGAGGTACCAGGCACAGGGAAGAGCTAACGCAAACACACCCTCCCAGGTCTCTGAAGTCAAAGAAGGGTCTGGGAGTGATACAATTGACAAGAACTTTTTAGAACTAGAAAACATGAATCCATTGAAAGCCTTTGCCCTTAAGGAATTTAAAATACAGGAGAAATAGAAAGAGGTGACATAAAATCTGCTAACAAGAGGTGGAGATATTCCTGTGGGAAGTAAGGATGACACAGGTGATTTTGGTGGGTTGGGGCGACTCGCAGTACATTTTGAAATTCAGGAAGGACTTAGGAACTACTAGCCTCATTAAGTGTAGATGCTGGAATTTCCACATGGGAGGGGCTTGCGGAGACAGTCTGGTGCAAAAAGTTGGAGGGGTGGGGAGTGGGAGGGCTCACAGGGGAGTCATCTTGAAGCTCGTTTGCTTATCAAGCACCCTGATGCACTGATCAGAATGAGATCCACGTAGTGCTTCCATCCGAGCTCTATGACTGATCTAAGGCAAGCATATCCGAAAAACCTTCTCTGGAATCTCATAGTCTAATGGGAAACAGCCTTAGACCTTGCAAATTCTTACGTACCTTGGGGTGGATGCAAGGGAGAGAGAGTTGGCTAAGTCTACATTCTTTTGGGTTGAGAAGGCATCTCAAATGCATTATTTTCTAAGAAAAGAGAGGACAGAAAGAACACGTGCAGGTAAAGGAATCATGCAGCACATAGTCAATGCTCAATAAATGGTATGTAAATCTGTATTTTTATTATTAAACTTAAGAAGTATGTATGTAAGACTTGCAAGTTCAGATTCTGAAAAAATTATGGCAGCCCAGTGGCTTAGTGTGGAACATAAGACTACCTCCTACTTATCAGTCTCATCCCTCTGATTTTGCCTAGTCTTTTCACTAAAAAGTTATAAGATTGCATCAATCTGTAACTGCAAAAGTTTCCAGAACACGAGTGGGAGGGGATTCTAATTTTATCCCCATTGTCTCTGATAATTAAGTACCAACACCAGCCCTCTACCACTTTGAGATCCCGTTAATTCCCAACGAGATCAGAATATTTGATTCCACTGTTGCATTACTCATTGCCATCTCTGGCTTACAATGACAGCCACATTAAACTCCTCGGTGTGCCACTGCTCTTTCACTAACGCATGACTTAATGCCTTGGTGAAGGTGGTACCTTCTGGAACCTTCCAGAGAATGTCATTAGGATATATTGTTGTCTATAACAGATTCATTCCGAGGTTCCCAGAAAGAAGTTCCAGTATGTTAAATGCCATTAACTGCAGGCCAGGCTCCAGAAAGAAGGCAACAAACTATTAAGTAATTTCCAGGTGCTAACACAGTAAGTTTTAGCTCATGGATTAGTGTACCCTTGCCAATGAGTTTGATCTAATGAATTCTTATATTTCTGGAGTGTTCCCCAGACCCTTGCCAAAACATATCAGTGCAGTCTAAAGGAAAATTCTTTAACTTAGTAAAAACTATAACCAAAACCTACACCAAATATGCATTACAGGGAAATTTGAAAATCATTCCCTTTAGGATTTGGAGAATCCAAAGATGTCCACTATTATGGTCATTATTTATAAAATAATAAAAGGAAATAATAAAAGGAAAGAATAATAAGTAGTGAAATTTGGCAAGAAAACAGTAAATTTATGTGAATGATATGATCATTTACTTTGAAAACTCAAAGGTAGATCCCAAAAAAATGATTAGGGCTAAGAAAATAGTTTTCAGCAAAATCAACCTACAAAAATCAACATCGTTTTTCTACACCAGTAGTAGCCAGCTACAAAATGTAGTAAGAATAAGACAATATTCATAATAATAAAAACTATAAAATATCCAGGGATTAATTTAACCAAGTGTTAATAAAATCTTTATGGAGAAAACTTTCAAACTCCAATAACAGAGATGGAAGATGGTTCAGACGATTTGAATGAATGGAGAGACATTTCATGCTCCTGAACGGGACAATTCAATGTTATGTAGATGTCAATTCTTCCAAAATTAATATGTTAATCTGCTGAAAAATTCAGTTGGATTTTTTGAGAAACTTGGTAAATTAACTCTAAAATTTATATAAGGAATAAAGGTTCATGAATTCTAAGTTAACCATTAAAAAGAGGAATAAGGAAGGGTGGGCTTGATCTATAAGTTATTGAGATTGTATATATGTCAGCTTAACATATGACAAAGACAATGACAAAAACCAATGGCAAGAGAAGAATTATTTAGGAGATATTGTTGGGAAAACCATCTTGCTAAAGAGAAATAAATAAACCTAGATCACTGTCTATCATCATATGTACGAAGTGGATTCTAGACAGATGGGAGATCTAAATGTGAAAGGTAAAACTCCAAAGTTAGTAGAAAGAAATGTAGGAGAATATGTGTCTCAGAGGTATGGAAGGACTTCTGAAGCAAAATGTAAAAATCTTAACCATATGACAAGTAATAGATGAATTTGATTCCCTTAAAATACAGAGAAAAACTAAAAAGTTAACAATCACATAAAGAAATGGCCAAAATGATTGGTAATCAGAGAAATTCAAATTGAAAAGTAATGAGATACAACTCTTTAGATGTAGAAGACTGTCAAAAATTGTAAAGCTGGATAATTCTGTTAAGAAAGATGTGGAGTTTGGGTTTGCTCATGTTTTGCTTGGTGGGAGAATACACCATAGCAGACTTTCTGGAAACGCCCTGTGGCACTGCTTAAGTAAACTAAATATGTGTAAACTACTTAGCCCACCCTTCTGCTCATAGAGAATTTTCCATTAGAGAAGTAGGTATCGATATACATTGTAGGGTTGTTTTGGGGGGGCAGGGAGTTGGGGGCTACCGGGGCGTCCATAACTTCGAGGGTGAATATGTAAGGGTACATTTCCTGAGCAGTCTCCAACACTTAGAGTCTACTGTTTAGATATGCTATTAGCAACATGGATGGATTTTAAAAATGTGGTGTTGAGTAACTAAGAGAAGTACACGTGTTTGTGCACAAGCACATGTGCGCAGACACACACACTATACCATCTATGTGATTTAAATATATGTACACAAAAGAACGCTATGCATTTTTTATAAAACACTTACAAAGAAAAAACGTATACATTAAACAGAAGGGAATGGTTCCTCGTGAGGGAAGATGACTGAAAGGGGAGTGTAGAGATGAAAGGAAATAAAAATAGGGTAGGAACTTAGGTCTAGTGAGATAATTACAGTTAAGTGTTTTGTAAGTTTCATATTGTGATAAAACTATATGATACCTTTATTTGTGGTTAGGGTATTAGGTATAAAGAATGCCATAACTCTTTGGGATCTGGATCTTTTTAAAAACTCAAGGCCACACTGTTATTAAGAGAGGGTTTGGTATTAATCCAGCAGGATTACTTACGCAGTCTCAACCCGATAAAGATACCAACAATTGAATTATGCCTTCTCCCAGCGAAAACTATGCAAATTTCAATAGTGTTCACTGAGGAGAAATTACTCAGAAATAATTTATTTAGCCTACAATGTGTTTAGCACTGTCATTGACCCAGAAAAGACTGCCCAGGCTATGCGGATGCTTTTATTTTGCGCTAATGTCGCTCTTAAAAATGAAATGATGATTTCCTTGAGTCAAGATTTAAAACATCACCCCATCAACATTCTGCCTCCTCTCTGCCTCCATCTTGTTATTATTAGGCCTACTTTGGAGAACTTGTCCCTATCGCTGGGATTTTCTTTCCTTCTTTATTTTTTTCCATGTGGAAATAGAGCACATTTCATTACCCTATAACCAGGGAAGCCTCATGGTAATGATTCCTCTGTCTGATCTGTAAGAACTTTGTTTCTTTACAACTTATTTCTAGAAAACACAATAAGGTACTGCCAGCACTAAGTTTTCATTCTGACCTGGTGTTTGTAGCACGTACTGTGTGTGAGCCATTAAAACACTGATGTTGTTGCCCCCTTCTTTCCATACTGAAGAAAATCTTTTTAAGAGGATGTGGCTAAATCCGTGCTTTTTTCCCAGTCCCTCTGGTCATGAGTGTGTGTGACACTCAGGGTCAACAGTGGATCTTTGAGACCTGAGTACTCAGCAAAACATAGACTCTAGGCTGCTCTCATCTGCAGTAACCCACAGGAGGGAAAATGTTTCTTTGGCTTCCCAGTTTCTAGAGAAATCATTGTTCCTTGCACTGATCGTCATAAGCTTAAACAAGAGAAATACTACTCTTAAAGTTCTCTTCCTATTTGGGATCAACGTGTCTTTAAGCTTTGAACCTTCTGTGTCATGCTATATGCACAAATTCTCTACAACTCAGATTTGCAACATGTAAAATACAATTCTGTTCATTGATCCTTTGTCTTAGCAGATGTTAGGTATTGCCTTGGGGTTTTTGGAAGACATGGCAAGACAGAACTGGCCCCTAAGAGAATGTATGTTAGTCTAAGGACACTTGGATGAATTAATAAGCTAAATGCCTAGGAAGTGTAAAATTCACATCCATGTCAAATATGAACGTGCTCAAGATTATAATGGGGGAATGACTTCAAGGTGGAAGTTTTTGTTCTTACAAATGTTTATTTCCCTCCAAATTTCTTGCATTTTTCTGTAATGCTGTGAAAAGTCTTTGTTTCCCTTTTACCAAGTGTTGAAGTTCAAAAAATCAGCTCTCAACCATGAATTAATCCTCATCACTTCCATGTCTTGTATGTTGATTTAGTTTCATCTTAAGTATTTATATTAGTTTTCCCATGGATTTGTACATCTATCTATCTGTCTGTCTGTCTGTCTGTCTATCTATCTATCTACCTACCTACCTACCTATATCCCTACACAGATATATACAGTCACGGATTGCTTAATAGTGGGGGATACATTCTGAGAAATGCATCATTAGGCAATTTTGTCATTGTGCGAACATCGTGGAGCGTGCTTACACCAACCTAGATGGTATAGACTACTACACACCTAGGCTATATAGTACTAATCTTATGGGACCACCGTTGTATATTCAGTCTGTTGTTGACCAAAACGTCATTATGCGGGGCATGACTGTACAAGCTTTTTATCCTCCTCTTGCCACTTGACGATGCAGATTTAAGTATGTTTTGCACAGCTGTTTCTTGGTCAAGGTCATTTTCAAGAGCAAGGCTTTTCTGAAGAAATCTTGTTTGGTGGCTGAAGGATCCATTGAGGGATTCTCATTAGTTTTTGCCCCTTGTAGTCTGATCTACTGGACTTAAAATCCAGAAATGAGTTAGCTTTGATGTCACCACCAGTTGCAAGGACCACAGAAATCTTCAGTTGCATTCCTATTGTTCTTTTTAAAGAGCTTGCAGAAGGAGCTACAAAAACCTCCTTTCTGGTCTTGCCTGGGCTTTTGATGCTGAAAGGTGTTTGTTCACTTTCTCTTTCTTCTTTTGGACAGAATCTGGTGGTGTCTTCTAAATGCATCTCTTCCACATAGGTCTGCTTTTCGCTTTGGGACCTCTGTTGGAAGAAGGTCCCAGGAGCACTGTGGCCAGCAGCGGTGGCCCCTGGGTTTTCTTGAGTGAAATAATTCTTTAACTCAAGACAACTAGATTCACGCTGAGAAAACTTTACACTCAGCATCCTCCATATGGAAAATATAACCAGAGTCATCTGTTTTAATATTTAATTACAGAATGGGGAAGAAGAAACATTGGGATAAACTTTATTAAAACATGTTTCTAGAAAACTGCTTGAATAAAACAATGACATTCTTCCTTCATTCACCACTAAATTTTTTCCTTCTGGACTGTGGCTATGGTGGTTCTGTTCTTTAATATGTAATAAAGGACCCTCTTGTATCATGAACCTGAGATAAGTAGAGTGTTAGTAAATTGATCATTAATATGATCTAAAAAGTGATCTTATTCTGAGTCATTGAATTTTCCTACTAAGTGACTTTCCAAATTCTTCCCAATTAAATACCTATTCTGACCTGGTAGGGTGATTCAGAGGCACAGCATGCAGGCACTGAGAGAAAGGGCACAATAATGTTAAAATAAACATTACTCCTCTCAGCATATTCTTTTCTCTACTATTCTCAGCTTATTCTTGAATAAGAATATTCTTACTTGGACTCTGAGAGACTCCAAGCCTCTTGAGTCATCTCATCTCTGGGCAGATAAGTCATATCTGAAAAGCTGATTAGAGAGGAGTGTCTATGTCAGACCACAGGATTTTTGCTGATCGTTTTGGAAGAGATGTTAATGGGAATATTCTCAGCACTGAGGTTCTTTTCCCCAGGAATCAACACATCTGCTTTTGATGTTTTTCTTTTCTTTTTTTTTTTTTGTTTAGTTTAGAAACTAACGACCATGGTTTATAAACACTAAAAACTTAGACTAAACATACATGAATATTTAGTTTTCTCATCAAAGTAATCAAATTTAAACTATTAAGAGTTTAACACTATGCTCAATTGTTACTATGCAGTCAAAGAATTTAGAATAAATGGAAAGCAGTTCATTACTCCATTATTGTTAATATAAAATTGTATTTTATCCAGGGCCATTTGCTATGGTGTAACTGTAAACAATACACAAAACATACTTTAACATTCAAAATTTTCTTGATGACTCACTTCTCTTGTTTCTCCAGCTTTCCATTCTCTTTGGGTCTCTCTTCCCATAAGATCAACCCTCCAGAAGAGAGTCCAGACTCAGGAACCCAAGGGACTGAAATTAGCTTGCAGACATTGGCAGTTTGTTGCTGCTGTGTATATGTTGTCTGTTTTGCTTTTGGCCAGGGCCGTGATTTCTGTTTTTGACTGAATGCATTTACCTAGAACTCAGACTCCCCAGCTCCCTACTTTCTAATGTCACAAAACTGACCCTTTACCTAAGTCTAATCTCATGTTCTTATACCATTCAGGTCACCGTTATGTCCGTTGTTTTTTTCAACTGTGGCTCTACAGTGTTTTCGTGGGCAATGCATTTTGGTTAGTCTACCACGTGTAAATTTACAACTCCCAAAGCTGAATCTCAGGCCTCTCTACTGAGCTGTAGGTGCATATTTCCAGCTTCTCACTAATGCTTTGACTCCAAAACACCTCAGGTAAAATAAATCCCAAATTGAATCTATCATCTGATCCAAAGTTGTTCCCTTTTCCTTTCTAGTTAAAAGGGCACCAATTTGCAACTAGTAGTAAGTCCTAGAGATCTTATGCACAGTATAGTGACTAAGGACAACAATACTGCATTATAATCGTCAAACTTGCCAGGATTCTAGATCTTAACTATTCCAACCACGAAAAAGAAATGATAATTATGTAACGTGATAGAGGAGCTAACTGTCACTACAATGGCCATCATATTACAATATATAAATGTATCAGATCAAGAAGTTGTACATCTTAAATTAACACAAAGTTATATATCAAATATATTTCAATTAAAAAATTAAATTAAGAAAAAGAGCACCATTACCCACTTGATTGCCTTGGCCAGGGAGTTGAGAACTCCTTTCAAGTAAAAATATTTAGAGATTCCTTTTGATACCATCTCCTAAGCATATTTCAATTCTGTCTGCCTTTTCTCCATCCCCCACAATTCTAGCTCAGGCAGGCGTCAATTACAGCACGAGAGCCTGGTCACTGGCACAGGTGCAGCTGCTCACTTTCACTTCCTTTCACTCATTCCCTCATACCCTGTTTCAGCCTCATCAAGCTCCACACCTAGTTTAGATATTCCCCCTTATTATGAAGATTTTTAAAATTAAGTTATTTCCATTTTGAATTAACCTGATACATTTGGTAAATGTAGGTAGAGAAATGAAAGGATCAGATGTTAACCTTTGTTTTCTTGCGTAGGGACTCAGCCATTTCCCTCTTTTCCTTAATGTTCTGAGGCTACAACTTCAGTTACACAGCCCAAAATATTTTTTTTCTCAAAATGTGTGGATTGAATTTAATTCCAGAGGATATGGAGCTTTGAGATCCTAATCTCTTAGTCCCTGATGGCTTTTAAATTAAGTTGCCTTGGGGCTGCTCTGCTGCAGCGGCCCAGGGTTTCACCGGTTCAGATCCTGGGCGCGGACATGGCACCGCTTGTCAGGCCATGCTGAGGTGGTGTTCCACATGCCACAACTAGAAGGACCCACAACTAAAATATACAACTATGTACTGGGGGGATTTGGGGAGAAAAAGCAGAAAAAAAGAGAAGATTGTCAACAGTTGTTAGCTCAGGTGCCAATCTTTAAAAAAAAAAAATTAAGTTGCCTAAATCTTTATCCTGACTATTGATAGTTTTTCCAGTCATATGCTGAATGTCCCTTTGAGAAGTTTTCCTTTATTTCAGGTTGTTTTAATATGCGTCACTCAAATCCCACAGGTCCTGGGTAGGGTTTGGTGAATGCTGGATAACTGGGGTTTACTCCTTCTATCCCAACCACCAGTCCACAGCTCTGATGTGAGTTTCTCTCGCACTTCTTTTATTTCCTCACATAATTTGAATTCTTTATTTTCATGGCTTTTCTCCTCTCAGATCAAAAGTTGACCCACTTTTAGTCAGTTGTAAATAAGCTTTAATGCAAGGCTGCTGTTGGCCTCTTCCCAGGAGATGCTTGGAGTGGAGAAATAAATTATTTGGGTATCACTGGTTTCTTCCAGGACCTGCAGTGTTTGATAATACGACATGTCTTTACCTATTTTGTCTTTCCTCCCAACATGCATTAGCTCCCACATCCAGTGGATCTAAACTTTACTTGATAATTAGAGGCCGCATACCCGGTGGATTGATCTCCATAGAATTAACCTTCAAATAAAATAGACCTGAGCCAGCAAACAATACATCTCCTACTGTATTCTCTCATGAGGATACGGACACATACCCCTTTAATCCCAAAATTTTATCCAGAGGAAATTGTTTATCTTCATTTGTGTACAGACATATGAAGTCCAGACTGTTTGAGCTCATATTGAGTGTTTAGAGGGAACTCTAAGTACAAACAGTTCCTACTGAATCCTTAATCCCTTTAACACGGGTTCATAACAGAAGCTAATACTTCCTAATTTACCGGAGAAATGAAATACTCACATTATCTGTGATAGTTGCCACGATAAAATACTTGGTTGACCTATTTGGCCACCATATTTGCCAGGAAAAACTCCAAGATGGAAAATATCCACAAATACACAGAAAGAAATCATTCTACTTCGCTAAACACAAAAGAAAATCTAGGGGCCAGCCCGGTGGTGCAGCAGCAGCCCGGGGTTCACCAGTTCCGATCCCAGGTGTGGACATGGCGCTGCTTGGCAAGCCATGCTGTGGCAGGCGTCCCACACATACAGTAGGCAAAGATGGGCAGGTACATTAGCTCAGGGCCAGTCTTCCTCAGCAAAAAGAGGAAGATTGGCAGCAGACGTTAGCTCAGGGCTGATCCCCCTCAAAAAAAAAAACAAAAAAAAAAACAGAAAATCTATATTCCTCACAGATCTTGACATTTCTAAAATTTTTAGCATCATAATGGTAATATAAGATTTCAAATGTTTAGAAAATAGAAAAGAAAACTTTACCTATAATATCCCACCATCTTAATAGTGAGGATTTTTTCTTGTTTCCATGATAATAACTGTAACAACAGACATTTATTGGACACTCACCATACGGTTAGGCATTTGTGCTAAATGTTTTATATGCATTATCTCATTGAGTCCACTCAACAACCTTTTGTGGTAGGTAGCATTGTTATTCTAATCTTAGAATAGAGGAAAATGAGACTTGGGGTGGTTAAAATAATGAAGTTCAATGGGGCCAGCTCGTGGCGTAGTGGTTGAGTTCACATGCTCCATTTCAGCCGCCTGGGGTTTGCAGGTTTGGATGCCAGGTGCAAACCTAGCACTGCTTGTCAAGCCATACTGTGGTGGCATCCCACATAAAATAGAGGAAGACTGGCACAGATGTTAGCGCAGGGCCAATCTTCCTCATATACACACCCACACAAAAATATATATAGTTTCTTAAAAATAACAAAGTTCATATTATTGAATGTTGGAGTTGCTCACTACTTGGTTCCAGGCCCCTTACTTCCCTTTATCCACTCTTGCTCTTAGATGTCTTCCATCCTAGTCCTGACACACTCCCAGGTTTGTGCTTTCTGTTTTCTCCTATGTGTGTTTCTATAGTATTGCTATAGTTGTGAATGGTATATCCCATTCGTTTCATTTAAAATCATGCTCTAAGCATTATTTTACATTTATATAGAATCTTTATAATTATAATACTTAATATCTATATAATATTTAAGTAGAAATATAATTTATTTAAGTTTGCTACACATTTTTGGTCATTACAACTCTTTCCATGTTTTGGATGATTAAAATGGATTTCAAGAAACCTGGCTCATGGTAAATATTCCTAAATTGTTTTCACATATGTTTCTCCACCTCACTCTGCATTCAAGAGAAATACTCATGGCCTTTTTTTATTCTCTGCAAATTGGAACAAACTATGGATTATACTGTACATATTTATCACAATTAGTGATCCTTATGAAAAACTTTCTTTCGAATATGGCTGATGATTAGGATGAACAGAAATTGATCTTCTGACAGAGAAATAAAGATCTGATAGATAGTGGCATAAAATGAGCTGTATTTTGTCTCTCTTGGGTTTTAAATGATATTCTAATAATTGGAATATCTTTTGGAAGTCTCTTCTGCTCTTCTCTTCTGCTGTATACTTACCTGAAGCAGAGGACAGGTATTTTCCCAAATGCTAATGACATTGTTTAGTTGTCACAAAGTAGGAGTGGCCTCCATAGATGACATCATGTTAAATAATGATTACACTGAGAATATTTTATATCAATTATTTTAAAACACAATAATTAATTTGGGTAAATGTCCCTCAATTCTATTGTTTTTATCTAATAATTTTATACATTTCCTAAATGTCAATTTCTTACTTATTTTTTAGTATATGTGCTGCTGAAGTGAGTACTCTTTAATTAATTTTTGATTAACTTTACAACCATTTTCTCAATGAGATGAGTAGGAAGTTATAATCTTTGAATCCAAATTTTTTTTTTAGAGAGTGTTATTAAGTGTTTCCTCTAGGCTGGTTTGGGTGATAAAATTTCCCCCTAAATATTCTGATTAAAATATTTTCAAACATGATTTATGATTTAAATATTTGGAACCTGATTTATGTGCTGGAGCAGACTTGAACAAACGTCCCAACTATAGCTATAACTATTTCAGAGTGAATGAAGGCTGGCCATTCATCTACGTGAAAATCTTGCTCTTCAAATGGCATTAAAGAACATAAAACTCACTATATGCTTATTTCATTCTTACAACCTTCATGCCATTACAAATATCTTCATATATGAGTCATTCCAGAATAACATACATCTGAGAATGGTTTAATAACCAATTCTTCTCAAAGGCCCAAGATTTATTTACCAAATATGGTTTGGTGTATGCAATCTCATTAATTCCCCAGCTCTCCTCTTGATCAAACCAGAACATTAGGAAGCACCATTCTTGGTTCACAGTTTCTTGGCTCTTTATAGAAATGGTTCTTATAGAGTTTTCCTAGTATTTACTTAAAAAGTTTTTGTTTTTTTTAAAATAAGAAACAGCTTTATGGAAACTACTTTAGCCTTTGCTGTAGGAATGTTGACTATTCACAACCAGTTCAGTTATCTTGAAAATCTGCTGAAAAAGATTTAGATTTCCTTTCTTTGTCCTAATTCCACTAGGTCTTTGAAATCATAAAGAGCTAGTGTACTAACATAAACACTTCCATAACTTTAAGAAACTGGGCACTCTATGCAAATTTAGTCAATGACCAATATGCTTGTCCTTCTTCCATTTCAACTTCCATATCCAGTATATTTAGTTTAAAACCAAATGCTTAGTGTCATGTCGAGAAATGATGAATTTATGGCATATTCAGGGGACTTGGGACTTATTTGTCTATTGTGTCCAGAGAATTTCTGATTACCAATTCTCAGGAGTATTTTATATGCTAATCTAGGAATACTATTAGAGGGATGTTTAATAAAGAACGTTCATTCATTCAATTAACACTTATTAGACATCTATTAAGTTCCAGGCATCGTAATAGGCATTGAAGAGAAGCACGTAATTAGAACACATGTCGGACATTGAATCAATGAGCCTGCCAACCTCAGATCTTGTATTTTTTTGTTGGTGAGGAAGACCACCGCTGAGTTAACATCTCTGCCAAATTTCCTGCATTTTATGTGGGATGCCGCCGTAGCATGGCTTGACATGCAGTGCTAGCTCCATGCCTGGGATCCGAACCTGGGAACCCTGGGCTGCAGAAGCAGGGTGCATGAACTTAACCACTATGCCATGGAGTCAGCCCCTGTTCTCCTTATTTTTGATAAATTAAATTTTTATCTTTGAAATTGCTTCAATTATTCTGATTTACCAACTTTGGGGAATGCTTCTTCTCCACTTCTATTGCAAAAGTTCCTGATACGACATACTGAGAACAAAAAGAGGCACACATAGGTATCTTTTCATTATTACCCAATAGGTTCTTCTTACAACTTCAATAACATTCTTTTTTTTTGAAATTAATAACATGTTTAATGATATGTCTGTAAATGTACCATCAGGTCAACTTTATTAATAGGTAAATTTAGATTCCACAACAACCTTATTACATTTGAAAATAATTTACAGGTTAGATTTTTTTTCGCTTCTCAAGATTTCCCAAGCATTTACAACGATTGCTGAGATGGTATAACTAATAATAAATTGAGTTATTCATAGATAATTTTCCAAAAACAAAATTATAAAAAGCCTTTTGATTTTTCAAAGCAAAACGATATTTAATATGAGAATGTGATAACATTTCAGTATGTTTGATATGATGTGAGATGAAATCCCTGAATTTCTAAAATTCCTAAAAGTTGCCTGTGCCTCTCACTCCCTCACTTCCCTGGTGATCTCTGCTTTGAGACTGTAATGCAATTCTGATGCTAACTACCCAGAGTTAACTCAGACTTCACATGTTAAGGGCACAGTCCCCAACAAGACTGCCCTCACTTCAGACACCAGCCAACAAGCTCGGAGATTTCCAGACCATCTGTATTTCTGATCAACTGGCTACAAATATGGGGCTTCCCACTCCCCATCTCAGGTTTGATAATTTGCTAGAATGACTCATAGAATTCAGGAAAGTGCTATAGTTATGATTACAGTTTTACCACAATAGACACGTATCAGGACCAGCCAAATGAAGAGAAGAATAGGGTGAGGTCTGGGATGGTTCCAAGTACGAAGCTTGTGTGTCCTCAGCGTGTGTCACCCTTCTGGCACATCAATGTGTATCCCCACCAGGAAACTCATCTGAGCTTCAGGTGTCCAGAGTTTCATTATGGGATTTCCTCATGTATACATAGTTGGTCTTTCTGGCATCGCTAGTCCCCCAAAACTCAAGTATGGTCTGAGGGGCCCACGTGAATAACAAAGACACTCCTATTACTTGGAAAATTCAACAAGGCTACCTCCCAGGAACCAGGGAGCCAAAGGCCAGCCAAATTCTTTATTATACATCAGAGAACTACAGATGTCACAGTCACTGAAATAAGTTAGGGCTCTCTCCCAACTTACGGCACAATGATTTTTTTTCTTAGATTCCCCAAACAGTAATCTAGCTTTTAATGCTTTTCAAAAGTCTTCTCTCTTGAGAAACTTGAGCTAATTTCTTTTCTTTTCTTTCTTTCTTTTTTTTTGTGAAGCTCATGCAAAGAGTCATTGAGGTTTGAGAGGAATTTGGCTGAAATACTAAAATTCCTATTGTAGTTCTATGGTAGCCCCTGGAAAAATCACCCAGTAATAAAGCCTATGGTTTTCTACTGTAGAGATGGGGGAGGGAACCATTACTGGATTAATGTTACACTCATATTTAGGATGGAATAAAGGGATATTTTTAACTTGATTTTATGGCATGGAGGGTAAATAAAATTTTATTGGTTTCATTCAATAACTTCTTGTTCAAGCTACAAGCTTTACTAAAGTCATGAGCCATATAACGACGTTTTGGTCAATGACAAACAGCATATACAATAGTGGTCTCATATGGTTAGTAGTATGTAGCCTAGTTGTGTAGTAGGTTCATGCAAGTACACTCTATGATGTTCACACAATGACACAATTGCCTAACAATGCATTTCTCAGGATGTATTCCCCTTGTTAAGCAACGCACACTGTGTTAGAAAATACACACTGTTATCATTTAGTGAGTCCACTTGCATGGATGTTTAATATAACGTTATTGAAAACTATTTTATTAACAGAAAATAGCATTTAAAAACATTTAATCTGCAGTTTAATTTTTGAAATGTAAGAATCACACATTGTTTTCCCAAAGTAGCCCATCCTGAATATTTTATTATTTCTGGCATTGGTTGGAAAGACAGTTGTTGCTGGTGCTTTCATTGGTATGAACTGCATGTGTGCATTCAACATTCTACAGCATTAAAGAAGACCATCCACAGTCCGTACTGAGGGGTGCAGAGCACGTTCTGTCCTCAGAAACACGGGGCCTCTGACATGTCAGAGATTTTCATGTCATATTAAAGTATGAAGAAAATAAAATGGTATGATATGATAGAGGAAAACTTGTGGGAGAATTTTAAGAGGTTTTTCAGAAAAGTCTCTTGGAGAAGGTGACACTTAAGCTGAGATCTGCATGACAATAAGTGTCAGGCCCCGCCGTGAGCATCTCCAGAAAAAGAAACTGCTACTCACAGGGCCTAAACCTCACTGCAAGTGCACCTCCCTCTGAGAAGCTTCCCTCTTTTCTTCCAGTTGTTAGTGGCCAGCGGCTGCAGGTATCTAAGGTCCATATTCCCATATTAATTCTCACATACATTGAAAAAAATTATACACACACTCGTTTGCCTCTTTATTTATACCCCGCTAATTCAAAATGAAATTTAGATGACTTGAGTAAGTACATACATTAGGTTTAAAAATTAATGAACAGAAGTAATTGATAGGTAAAACACTAGAGATAATAAGGGTCAATAACCAGCTGAGGTCAGGGGTAATTTTAATCCAGTGAAATTGTATTGTGGGTCCCTGAACAATCGATGGGACTAGATAGAACTGATCACTTTTGACTCTGAGGTTACTGGTGCTCTCTTACTATGTGGCAACAAAATAATAACACGGTATGTAAATATATGTAACCCATATGTGGCTTACCACATTGGGTGATCAATGCTCTCAACCTCCTATTGGATTCCCACCATAACATGGAGGCCAGACTCAGTTAATCTCTGTGTCAGAATGAAGACAAATACTGCACTTGATCTGTTAGCCACTGTCACATCATTTTTCTTCTTTGTTCAGGAAAACTCAATGAAAGAGTTGTCTAAACTTTCTCTGTCTTCCAATTCCTTCTTCAATCCACTCCAGTCAGGTTTGCAGCTCTACCTTGACAATGAACCGCCTCTTGAAAAGATCACTCATGACCTCAGTGTTGCAAAATCCAATGGCAATTTTAGATTTTATCCCATTTAACCTGACCTGTCTGTAGTCTTTGAGAGTTGAATGCTCTCTCCTCCTTGACTCAGCTTTCTACATTTGGCTTCCAGGATGGCACAGTCTCCTGTTTTTCTCCTCAATTTTCTTTGCTTATCCCTCCTCTTCAATCCGAATTCCTAATGTTGGAGTGCCCCAGAACTCAGGCCATGGCTCTTTTCTCTACCTCCACAAGATGAGATCAAGTCTTGATAATTTCTTCTTGTCTCACAGGTGGTATATTAAATGCCATCAATATGCCAATGGCCCCACAGTTATACTTCTTTCTCAAACTCCAGACACATATAAACAAGTAGGATACTTGCTATCTCTATTTGATGTCTAAAAGAGATTTCAAACCCAACGTGCCCCAAATTGAGCACCTGAAATTCCACCCTCTTCAAACTTATAGGCTCACCCATCTCAGTTGATGGCAAATCTGTTTTTCTAATTGCTTGAGCCAATATTTTGGAGTCTCCTTTATTTCTTCTCCCCCCGCCCCATCCCATATCCAATCCATCAGGAAATCTTTTGGGATCTGTCAGCTACTGTCACATCAGGTGTCCCTGATATCAAGGCTATAGGCAGGTAGATTATCGAAACTGAATCAAATTGTTTGACATATAACTGTCTCCAGATATGTCGCAGAGCACAGTGATCAAACCAATAATTCTTTGGGCAGTCTGTAAGAAAAGAATGTCATAATCAATTACCCAGACATATCAAATTTCAAGAGAGTTACAAATTGGGTGATAGAAAAGGCATGGGGGGAGCATAGCTCCTGTGTTTCTGAATCTTAGGGGTCTCTGTTACTGTTCCTGTTCAGCCCTAGAAATTATGAAAAACTGGGGAGAAGCCAAGGTGATAGAGGAAGGTAGAAGCCATAAACATACTTGGAATCTCTACATGTAGCTCATACAGGGATTATTCATGAGGCTTTTTTCTTTCTCTTTCTTTCTTTCCTTTTTTTTAAGCAATATGTAGAGGTGTGGTTGCTTTCAGGTAAATCAAAATTGTTTGTGGATCAGGTCAGAGGGATACACACCCGGAGCCCTCAGCTCTGAGAGAAGAGCTGCAGTCTCCGCCTCTGCTTCCTCTTGTCTATTTGGTCTTGCATATACTACCCTCAGTTCCAGTTCTTTTCTCTGATATATTTCTACCATCTCCATCCCCCTCAACCACTTAATGGGACAATGGTTTTCCTCTGATAGAAATTCTTACTTTCAACACCATGAGGTGGGAGGACCCACTCACAACCAGACCTGCTGAATCCCAAGGTTCTGGCCCCAATGATCTTAGGCACTTCGGTGAGCCACAATTTAACATACAGTCCTGGTTTTTGATCTGACTCAAGGATCCATGAATTAGGGTGTATGAGGGAGAAAGATGTAGCATGCTAGGTATGGTTGGGGTGAAAGAGTAGGAATAGTTGTCCAGAATATCACCTTCCCCGAGATAAATGTACAAGGAGTATGTCAAGAGCACAATGCTGTGAGATGATCAATGTCCACAAAGCCCTGTGATCTAGATTATCTCTTAGCTATAACCCCTGACCTCATCATCTTCTTTAGGAGACATGGTCTCAGATTTACTTCAAACTCTTTATAGACATACATAGACGAAAGGAAACGATAGAGGTAGGATTGCTGGAAATCAGTCTACCAATTCTCTTCCATTGGGTAGTTGATGCATAGGAGTCACTGTCTCCTTTTTTAAATATTTGGAACTTGCAACATCGAGGTCATTTATCCACTCAGGTATCACTTAGTCCTTACCCCTAACATTCTGGTTTCTTTTTTCAACACAACGCAGTGTGATGGCATCTCATCCAAAATATATCATAGACATTAGGGAGAATAAAACGAATCTATTTCTAGAAGAAAATACAGAGAAATAAACATAATGACTTTCTCAAATAAGGCACTTGAAAGTCATTGTGAAATTTGTTCTTGGTTTCTATAATTTTTCACAATGAAACCATTCCCTGAAATAAGAATTTAAAATCAATCCATTGATATGCTCTCTTGGACATAGCTAATGACCTCTTAGAAATTCTAATTGTCCTATTTTAGGAGAATTTAGGATAAAATTTGAAAAGATTTTATCCATCTTTTAACAACCTTAAAGACACCCTGCAAGTCCTTGGGATTCTTAGATGTAGACAACAGAATTTAATCTGGCTGGCTTAAGCAAAATAGGATATTAGTGCACTCACAGAAGCATTGGGTAGGTTAAGCTTGTAGAACAATGCCCAGAGCCAAAGCACTGATCTAAACAGAGGAGAAGGTGTCCTTGCTACTTCGCTGCAGATGTTTAATCCTTCCCTGCCTCCCTGAGCCATCATCTGTGCAAGCAGGATTGACGCTCAATGTTGGGTCTCTTCCAAATCAAACTCTAGTGCGAGAGTACGGGATTGGCAGAACCTAGACCAAATGTCTGCACTCCGACTGCAGGGGAGGCTGGGGAAAATAGTCTTTTGGATTCAACTTTCAGAAAGGTAGCTTTCACAATTTAGCAACCAATGAAAAAAGAGAAGATGTTCAGAAGATATGGCAGCAATGAATGATTGATCTCCATTACTTCACTATTATGGACACCCTTGTGGGTATGTGTCGCATTCACCTCAGTGTCATGTTTAGTATCTGTAGGAATTACTCCTTGATTATACATAATTGGAAGAGAGGTGGGGAAACTTGGGCTCATCAACATCTTTTTCCCAGGAATTGTATATTTAGGACTAAGATATTACAGCCTTAGTCTGGACTTGTCTCTTGACAAGAAGATATAAACTCTTTGAACAAAGAGCATTGACGTGTTCTACTATATGGGTTGAGAAGACATCCAGAAAAATCAGAGGTGAGAAATAGAGCAAGAAAATTAATGACTTTCAATTTCCTAGTTCTAATCCTTTTCTGAAACTGAGATGCCTTCCTGCTTTTGGGTGCTAAGAGACACACCCACATACTTAAAATACATTCTCCTTTGTTTTGCTTAAGCTAGCGTGAGTTGTTTTCTGTTACTTGCAACCAAAGTATTAATTATTCTTGCTTTCTTTTTCTTATAACTCTTGTCTTATTGCTTTGAGAATTCTCTTTTTGATTCTTCAGAATCTGATGGTCTTCATTCTTTGCCTGATTTAGATTTTTTCTCAACCTTTTGTCAATAGCCAACTCCGATGTCTAAGTTCTTGCTTTCAAAATCTTTACTTATACTAATTTCTTTTCCAACTTACATCAACCATCAATTCTCAAAGATCAGTTACCAAATGGATGTACCAATGACAAGTGAAACAGAGAAAATGGAGCATAATATTGTGAACTGAGTGATAAAGACTTGAGTTCAAATTTTGTTTATATCAATTACTAATTGACCTAAGTCCTACTTAATATTTCAGAGAATTAGTTTTCTAATCCCACAGAGTTATTTTGAGAGGCAAATAATAGGAACTGGCACATAGTTCAATGTCAAATAAATTCATAGTTGAATATTCTCTCCTATTTCCCCTCAATCTTTCTCCACAAACCTGATTATTAGAGTCCAACCCCCGCCATAGTTTTGAATACTTTTTTGGGTCTTTTTTCCTGTATTTTGTTAGAAACAAGCTTATTGATTATTTTGTGCCTTCTTTTGAATCATCCCTCTGAGTTTAGTATAAGTCGTCATGAATTTATAACTGGGTTACTGCAGCAACAAACCCAGTGTGCTCCCACATTAATCCAACTCACAGAAAGGCGTCTGGAGACTATACATAAAAAATACCGTAGTGGCTGCTGCCATCTTTATGGCTCCATCAAGCTGGGAGACTGGGCTTTGTCTGCCTACACCTGCCCTTCAACTCCAGCAGGGTGCTTCTCCTGAGCCCTCAGTGCAGCTGTAGCAGCTTCATGACCTCCAATTGTCTGAAGGTCAAAACTGCAGATGCCCCCTAACTATAATTTGCTAAGGAATAGGAAAATACAAAACAAAAGCCCAGTAACCACAGTGGAGGAACCTAAAGCTTTCAATCCAGTCTCTATACTATGACCACAGTGACATTTCTAAACTGGGAATCAAATGTGGAAATCACTCGCTTGAAATCTTTCACGGCTCTTTGTTGCCTTCAGGCCCCAGAGAACATTCCTTTGTGTGGCTCATTAGAGTTGGGTATGATTTGACCTCCACTTTCTTCTCCCCACGTAGTACCCCCTCCATTCCTGACCACTAACATTTCCACTACGATGTGATTTTACACTCAAAGTTTTAAAGCGCCTTCCTCTATACACCTTTGCTGCTGTAAAATGTCACACAGTGTTGCAGTGTCTTGCTCTAGCAATATATTTATAAATTGATAATTGCTTGCTAAATCAATCTGGCAAATAAAATTAAATTTCTCTCACTCATGTTTGGGAAGGTCATCCTTAGAGCATAAGTTGCCTGGCATTTACTGAATTAATTTTGGGCAGCTCTGGAGGTTACCACAAAGACAATTACAGTCATTCTCCAGAGCAGGTGAATCCGCGGAAAAAAGAACAGGCTGACTGGGGCATATAGCAGATACTAAATAGTCGGGGGTAGAGGAAACAAACTCTGGTTCCCACGTTGAGGGTCAAATTGAATTTCTATGGGCAGGCCATGTGAATTGCAGGAACTCATTCCAAGCAGAGCTACTTGGCACACAGGGAACTCTCTACGGCCTGCTCCAGGTGAGCAGCAGCAGAATTTACTTATTTAATCACGGTTAAAGATTCTCCCAAATGATACTTGCGAATCTAGCTAGGAAAGGGGAATACACAATCCGAGAAACTCAGCTCACTGTTCATGGAAATCAACCATTCTTACCATCAAGAATATGAATTTCTGTTTGTATGTTCTCCCCTGCAAAATCGAATGCACATCTAAACCACAAAGAATAGGAGACTATGGTCAAAAGACGGAAGGCAAGAGTCAGGATTGCCACTCCTTGCTCCATAACCCTGGGATCCCCAAGTCACTACACTCAACATCCTCCTTCTGTAAATTAGTCAACTTACCTTTATCTGAGAGGAAGCTGTGTGTGTAAAATGGATCAGCTACTGAAAAAACACGTTGGAAGAAGGGGTATTGAAAGAAAGAAAGAAAAAGTAGCACAATATATTAAGCGCGTCTCTTCCCAGCTGTAAGTGGTTTGGGAAGCACTCTGAGCAGCAGGTTGTTGGGAACACCTGCCTCCAAGTGTAGTTTTATTCCTAGCGTCGGTGGCAACCTGGCCAAGGCTTCCTATACTCACGTGTAGGCCCAGAGGGGCACGATGCCGCAGGTGGCAGCCTTGGTTCGGGGCCTCGCAGCCGCGGTATCCGGGCGGGCGCTGCCTCCTCGGTGGTGCTGCTCTTCCCTCCTCGCGCGTTTCCAAAGCTGCGGTTGTGGCCAAGAGCGCAGCTGCGGGGGTCGCTGAGCGAGGAGACCCGCGCGGACACCTGCGGCGCAGCGGGACTTCCGGAGTGCCGCTGAGCCTGCAGGCTCCCGGGAAGAGGGTCAGGTAGTGGGCTGACAGAGATGTCAACCTTTCCTGGCTGTGTCAGCATCATACTCTGTCCTTGGACCTGGGCACACCCGTGGGGAAGAAATTGTGCTTGACTCTACCCGGGAATGACCACGTGGTGGCCCCATCCCGGACAGCAGAGCACCCCCGAGGGAACAAGCGTCATCATCAGAAGCCCCCTGCAACCCTTCTGCAAGATGTGGTGGGTACAACCTCTTCAGTACTCAGTTTATTCCTTTTTTTTTTTTTTTTAAAGATTGGCACCTGAGCTAACAACTGTTGCCAATCTCTTTTTTTTTTCTGCTTTTTTCTCCCCAAATCCCCTCAGTATATAGTTGTATATTTTAGTTGTGGGTCCTTCTAGTTGTAGCATGTGGGATGCCACCTCACCGTGGCCTGACGAGCGGTGCCATGTCCTGCCCCAGGATCCGAACCTGCAAACCCTGGGCTGCCGAAGCGGAGTGGGAGAACTTAATCACTTGGCCACGGGGCGGCCCCAGTCCTCAGTTTATGCTTTTGTAGAGTGGAGATAATACCAGCACAGCTACCTCACAGGCTCACGCTAGGGAACTCGGAAGAGCAAAGTTGTTTTACAAACCTATTCCAGTGCTACAATCAGGTGTGTATATGTATATCTCCTTCATGCTGCACCTGACAGTTTACTTTTTATACTCGGTGTTTAACGACTGTTCCAACACATGGTAGGAATGAATGACTACAAAGTCTGGTCTAAGTTGTTAAATTATTTGCATCACGTGACTAATTATGAGCAGTCGATGGGACTAATATTTGTTGAGCTCCTTTATGTTTGGTGTTTTGACATTTAATTAATTCAATACATTTCACTGAGGGCTCGTATGTGGCAGGCATTGTTCTCAGTGCTGGGAATACAGCAGTGAAGAAAACAGATGAAATACCCTGTCCTCTTGGGGGCTTCTATTAAGAAGGGAGAAACCAATAATAAACAAGATCCATAAGGAAAATTTATAGTATGTTAAGAGTGATACTCGACTAAGGAGAAAAATTAAGTATGGAAGGGAGATGGGGTATGTGTGTGGATGGAAATGCACATAAGGGCAGTCAGGAACGTCCACCCTGCAGAGAGGACAATTGGTCAAAGGCCCAGAGAAGGGGAAGGAGAGAACTTTGTGGCCTAGAGAAGATGCCGGGCATAGGGAACAGCAGCAGGACAGTATCTGAGAGTGCTCAAGGAACGGGGTATGGCTGGAGCAGGGAGTGAGGAGAGGAAGCCAGATCATATGGAGCCTCGTTAGGATTTTGGCTTTACCTGCGAGTGAGATGAGATGCTATTGAAAGTTTTCTGTTTAACTTTTCACCATGGAAAATTTCAAACATGCAAAAAAAAAAAAAAAAAAAAAAAAAAGATCCCCTGTAGCCATCACTCAGGCTCAAGTACACTTTGCAACCTTGTTTCATCAATTATCCTTCTCCTTATTTATTTTTTTTCTGGACCAGGCAATGTATCACTTCACCTTTAAATATCTCAGTATGTGTTATCTCAGTAAATATCTAACAGGTAAGAGAAGAGTGTTTTTTAAAACAATATCACTATTAAACCTAATAAAATTAACAATAGTTTCCTGATCTCGTCTAATACCTAATCCATGTTCAAATTTCCTGATTGTCTCAAAAATGTCTTTTTAGAGTAGGTTTGTTTGATTTACTGTTCAAATAAGTTTCACTTACTGCATTTGGTTGCTTTATGTCTAAAGTGTCATGAAAACTTGCAGTTCCCCTCCTTTTTAAAATGCCATATATTTACTGCAAAAATTACATAGGTCATTTGTCCCTTACAATTTCCCACATTCTGAATTTATCTAATTGCTTCTGTGTGGTGTTATTTAACTTGTTTCTGCATTCTCCATATTTCCTATAAACTAGTGGTCATACACAGAGGCTTGATTAGATCTAGGTTCAGTTGTCTGGCAACATGTCTTATAATTGGAGCTGTCTACTTCCTTTTGCATCACACTGGGAGGCACTTCATGGCTGGTTGCCCTGTTTTCAGGATATTAACATTGAACAGTGCATTTAGGTTTTGTCTTGATTACCCATCACACATTTTCTCATAGACTTTTCTTCTAATTAATTTTAGAATCCATTGATGATCTTTACTTAGATCCATACTATTGGAGATTCCACCATCTCGGTTTTCTTAATCCTATTATTTCTTCCCAATTTATTGTCTTGTATTCTTCTGAAAAGAGTAACTTCTTCAAGGAATTATTTGATTCTCCAAAAATAGTTGGTATAAGAACTGCAAAGGGCAGAGGCATTCCAGAATGGTATATTTTTGGTATCCAAAAATCTGCTCCTCCACCAAAGCAATGGGGACATTGAAAAACATTGTCAAAGTCAACTTTTCAGAATTCTGGAAATTATCCAAAGGCTTGCAACCCTCTGAGAAGTATTTGTTCAAGAAAAATGGCTGACTTTTGGCAACAAATTTTGTTGTGTTTTAACTTGCCATATTTCCAACTCCCCTCCCCCTTTGTCTTCCTGGTAGCCTTTAAAACCACAGCCTCGGAATGATGGTAATTGTGAAAAACATCAGCCTAGCAGCCACTAGAGGGGGAAAAACAGATTTAGAACTCCCCAAAAAGCCCTCCTCCCAGGGAATTGTCAATATTTGACCAGAAGGATGGCTCCTTGGAAAAGCGCTATTCACAAGGCTTATCTTTATTAGACCTGACTCAGAGCTCACTCAAAGAGAAAAGCCCTATTCGAGGGTGTTTGTGCAATCCAATAGATGACTTTTTAAAAGTTGCAGCTGCCAGCTCCCTGAGGAAGCAATACCAGTAGCGATACCAGCAAAAAAGAGACTGAACAAAGAACTTGAAGGGAATGATATGTCCGTAAGGACTTTGTAAAGGTCTGACGTGTTCCTTGAAATCTAGTAGGGCTCACATGTATGCAAGGATGTGCATATGCCATCCCTACAGATCCCTTCAGCAAGGGGTGGGAAACTTGTGGGTTCAAGCCACTTGAGTACATCTCACTCCAATCATTAGCCAACTGCTAAGTTAATCAAGCAGAAACTTCAGTGACTGCAAAAGACAAGGAATACAGACTTTACAGAATTAGTCCAGGAAAGCCACTAGACAAACAGCAATAACAAATACCAGAACTCCAGTAAAAACTCTAGGATATGATTTCCAAAGTTGCCTCATTATGTGATTTATAATGTCCAGTTTTCAGCAAAAAATTATGAGAGATACAAAGAAACAGGATAATACAGCCCACACACAGGGGAAAAAAAGGCATTCATAGAAAGTGTCCCTGAGGAAGCCCAGATGATAAACCTAACAGACAAGACTTTAAGTCAGCTATGATGAATATATTCAAAGAGCTAAAAAAACTGTATCTAAAGAATAAAAGGAAAAGTATGAGAACAGTATCTCACCAGATAGAGAGTATCAATAGAGACTGAAATTACAAAAATAGAACCAAATAGAAACTCTGGAGTTGAAAAGTACAATAACTGAAATGATAAATTCACTAGAGGGGCTCAACAGTAGATTTGAGCTGGTGGAAGAAAGAATTAGAAAACTTGAAGCTAGGTTAATTGAAATTTTACAGTTTGATGAAGAGAACAAACAAAAAGAAAAATGAATAGAGTCTCAGTGATCTGTGAGATTCCATCCAGCATACCAATATAGGCGTTATGGGAAACTGAGAAGGAGAAGAGAGAGAGAAAGGGGCATCAAGAATAGTTGAAAAAGTAATAGCCAAAATTTCCCTTGTTTGATGAAAATATTAACCCATGAATCTCAATAAATTCCAAGTAAACTCAAGGGGATCCATATCTAGACAAAGCAAAGTCAAAATATTGAAAGCCATCTGTAAAGAAAGGATCTTGAAAGTAGCAAGAGAAAAACAAGTTATGTGCATGGGATCCTCAGTAAGGTTTCTCGCTGACTTCTCATCATAAACCATGGAGTCAGGAGATGACAGAATGATATGCTCAAAGTGCTGAAAGAAAAAGAATATCAAAATAAATGCTATATCCAACAAATGTAAAAGTAACCTTTAGAAATGAACGAGAAATTAGACATTTCCAGGCATATAAAAACTGAGAGAATTTGTTGCTAGCAGACCTGCCCTACAAGAAGCACTAAAGAGAGTCCTTCAGGCTGAAAGGAAAAACACTAGACTCTAAGTAAACTCCACAGGAGCACTAGAGAAGTAAATATAAAAGTCGGTATAAATATATTTTTGTTCATACTTCTTGTTCTCCTATCTGATCTAAAAGACAATTATATAAAGCAATAATTAAGAGGAAGGAGAATATCCCAACCCATTCTATGAAGCCAGAATTATCCTGATACCAAAACCAGACAAAAACATCATAAAAAAAAGAAAACTAAAGACCAGTATATCTTATGAATATAGACACAAATCTTCAACAAAACACTTGCAAAAGAAATCCAGGAGCGTATAGAAAGGATTATACACCATGACCAAGGGGAATTTATCCCAGGAATGGAAGGTTGGTTCAATGTCTGAAAATCAATCAATGTAATACACTTGCTAATAGAAAAAAGCACAAAAACCACATGATCATCTTAATGGGTAAAAAAAGAGCATTTGAAAAGAAAGCAAACATCCTTTCATGACAAAAACCCCAAATACACTAGGAATAGAAGGAAAAATTCCTCAACCTGAAAAAGTCATCTATGAAAAATCCACAACTAATATTATATTTAATGGAGAAAAACTGAATTATTTCTCCTTAAGATCAGGAACAAGACAAGGATGTCCTCTCTCCCCTCTTCTATTCAATATCCTATTGGAGGTTCTAGCCAAGAAAATTAAGCAATAAAAAGAAATAAAAGATCTAGACTGGTCAAAGAAAAAGCAAAACTACCTTTGTTCAAAGATGGCAAGAAAATTCTGAAAAACACAAAAATTATTAAAACTAATAAGTTCAGCAAGGTGGCAGGAAATAAGATCAATATACAAAATCATTGCATTTCTATACACACATTCATGGATCAGATGACTTAATATTGACATAAGATGGAAACCCTCCTCACATTGATCTGTAAAGTCAACATAATATCAAAATCCTGACTGATTTTTCTTGCAGAAATTGACAAGCTGATCCTAAATCAGGGAAATACAAGAGGCCCAGAATAGCTTAAACAATTTTGAAAAAGAAGAACAAAATTGGAAGACTCATACTCTTCCCGATTTTAGTACTTACAGTAAAGCTACAGTAATCAAGACAGTGTGAACCAGCATGAGGATAGACATAAAAATCCATGGTATGTAACTGAAATTCCAGAATAAAGCTGTACATTTACGGTTGATTGATTTTTCACAAGGGTACCTGGACAATTCAGTGGGGGAAAGTATAGGCTTTTCAACAAACGGTGCCGGGATAACTTCATAATCACATGCAAAAGAGTGAAGCTTGACCCCTACCTCACAACATGTAAAAAGTTAACTCAAAATTACTAAATGGAAGGGCTAAAACTCTAAACTGCCTAGATTAAAACACAGGTGTAAATGTTCACAACCTTGAATTGGGCAACAGTTTCTCAGATATGACACCAACTGCACAAGTGACAAAAACAGATAAATTGGACTTCATCAAAACTAAAAACTTCTGTGTGACAAAGGACACCACCTGGAGAGTGAAAAGACAACACATATAGTGGAATAAAATATTTCAAATCATATACTCAATAAGGGAATTTTATTGAGAATATTGTAAAGAACTCAGAACTGAATAAAAAGACAAATAATCTAATAAAAAATTTGGCAAAGGTACATGAAAAGGTGCTCAACATCACTAATAATCAGAGAAATGCTTGCCAAGACCACAATTCAATATCATTTCATACCTGTTAGAATGACTATTAGTATCCATCAACAGATGAATGGATAAGAAAACGTGATGTGTGTGTGTGTATATATATGTGTGTGTATACATATACATACACACACACACACACACGATGGAATATTATTCAGCCATGAAAAAGAAGGAAATCCTGCCATTTGCAACAACATGAATGGAACTGGAGGGCATTTTGCTAAGTGAAATGGCAGACAGAGAAAGACAAACATTGTATGATATCGCTTATATGTACAATATAAAAAAAAAGACCTCACAGATACAGGGAACAGATTGTTGGTTGCCAGAGGTGGGTAGTGGGTTGTGGGTGAAATGGATGACAGTGGTCAAAAGGCACAAAGTTCCAGTTATAAGGTAAATAAGTCCTGGGGATGTAATGTACAGCATGGTGACTATAGTTAATAATACTGTATTGTGTATTTCAAAGTTGCTAAGAGAATAGATCTTAAAAGTTCTCGTCACAAGAAAAATTTGTAACTGTGTTGTGGTGGATGTTAACTAAACTATGTGGTAATTATTTTACAACATATTTATATATGTCAAAACATTATGTTGTACACCTAAAAATAATACAGTTATATTTCAATTAAAAAAAAATCAGCAAAGGATTTGAATTGACACTTCCTCAAAGAAGATATATAAATGGCCTGTAAGCATGTAAATAGATCCTCAGTCTCATTAGTCATTTGGTAAATGCAAATTAAAATCACATTGAGATACCACTTCACACCCACTAGGATGGTTACAATCAAAAACCCAGATAATAACAAGTGTTTGAGAGGATGTGGAGAAATTGGAACCTACAAACATTGCTGGTGGAAGTGTAAAATTGTGCAGCTCCTTTGGAAAATGGTTAGGTGGTTCTTTAAAATGTTAAACATAGAGTACCTATATGACCCAGAAATTCCACTCCTAGGTGTATATCCAAGAATTGAAAACATAAATCTATGCAAAAACTTGTATACAAATGTTCATAGCAACATTATCCATTACAGCCAAAAAATGGAAACAACCCAAATGTCCATCAACTGATGACTGAATAAACAATATGTGGTATATCCATAAAATGAAATATTATTGGACAATGAAACAGAACAAATTACTGATTCATGCTACATCATGAACAAGCCTTAAAAACATACTAAGTGAAAGAAACCAGTTTCACAAGACAGTCATATGAAATGGCCCAAACACCCAAATCCATAGAGACAAAAAGTGGATTAGTATTATCCTGGGGCTGGGGTGAGTGGGTCAGGAATTATGACTGCGAATAGGTTTGAGGTTTCTCTTTTGAATGATAAAAATGCTACAAAATTAGGTGCTGATGGTGTTTGCACAGCTCTGTGAATATCCTAACAAAAACCCTGAACTATATACTTTAAATAAGTGAGTTTTATGATATGTGAATTATATCTCAATAAAAATGTCTTTCTACAAAAGCAGGACGTGTGCTTGATTTTCTCTCTTTAGTTATGAAGTTTTGGGATAATAAACACCCTCCAAAGGTGTCCAGTGATTCCTCTTTTTTGGAAGGGAGCAGGAGCGGCCTTTAAATTTCTATAGATTTGGTTTGCTGGCCAGAGTGTGATCCGTAAAGTGCCTTTCCCTGTCTTCCTTTCCCTGGAATATAAGCTCCATGGGGATGGAGTCTTGTCTCTTTTATTTCCATCCGTGTTCCCAGAAGCAAGAATTATGTTTGGTGCATAGTAGGTGGTCAGTAAATAGTTTTTGGTAACAAGCGAATGAATGAAAGAGCCACCCTATAGTTTCTGATCATTTGGAGCTACTTCCTTCTAGTACCTTAAGTCTAATATCCTGCTCTGTGACCACAAACAACCATTCTCCAGTTTTTGTATATTATGACTTTCTGTCTGGAGCTACTTTTTATGTTAAACTAGACCAGGCTGTGCAACTGGGGTCTTGCATAAGGGTGCATGTCAATGAGGGCAAAAATCGGGGCTGAAATCCTACCTGCTCTCTACTTGCAGAGCTGACTCCCCTGGTGCTGAGTTGATCAGCTAGGAGGAAGGGCCTCAATTTCTAATTTTGCTGTCCAGAGGGCGCCCCATCTCCTAATTCAACACTGAGGGGTTGCCATTGAACAGTCTGTCATCTTGGAAGGGGTGCTTCATTCCAAATCCCACAAAGTTATCTTATGTATTGGTGGCCGTGGTTCAGATTACTGGACCCCTGAACCTTATTTCTTTCAAAATTATTGGCTCTTTCCTGGCATCATAGCCTTCCTCATTCAGCCGAGATCCCACAGATCCAACTCATCAGCCTCTTATTAGAACCCACAAATGCAAGTTTCCCACATTGTAATTCCACCTTCTCTGTGTGGGATGTTGCAGGGAAAGCGTCACAAGCACATTGATTGGCCACACAACAAATATGCGGTCTCAAACCTCATTGGTTTCACCTTGTGCTTCTTACAGTTCTTTGATTATAATTTGGTCATTTCTGTCTCTGATTCCTGTAACTCTGAATCCAAACAAGTACTTTACTTACTTAACTAATTAGCTCCTCTCACTCTTAGATGACTGCCTAGCCACTTATTTCAAAGGAAAAATAAAGGCCCTCATGTTCTTCCCTCATCTCTCCCCATATATGTATTTTCATGACAACTAATTAGTCTCTATTTGCTTACTTGCTAAGAATTAGGTGTCCTTCCTCTGTTCTAAAGTGGATATCTATCTGTCCTTATGAACCTCATTTCCTTTCATGGGCTCACGATCCTTATTCTATCAATGATCTTTCTCCCCAGTATATTCAAACCTTACTCCCTATTCTACATGTCCCCTCAACCCACACATGTCCTCAAGTCTGTCTTACAGTTGTAGTTTCTAGTTCATGAAGGTTGACGGAACAGATGCTACTTCTTTCTCATATGAACTCCGGTTCCAAGAAATGTTTGGAAAAATCCTTTGCTACGTTGGAAAATGAGAAGCGATATTATTGTTGGACCAGAATCTGTGAATCCCTGAGGGACAAAAAGTATACAGATTATATTGAAGAAAGAGTGCACAACCTAAAGGGCTTGCAATAGAGGACTGTTCTAAATGGTGGGAATTCTTGCACTTCATGAGCAAATGACATATGTATACATTTAAAGTCATTATATATACACCATTATATATATTTAAAATCAGCTGATAGATGTACTGATAGCAAGTTGGATGGATCTTAAAAACATTGCTAAGAGGGAAAAAGTATGTGCGCATGTATGTGTGTGTATGGTCTACATGAATTCCAAACACACACATATAATACAATGCCATACATCTTCTGGGGACACAAAAATATACATATTATATACAATGGAAGAGTTGCTCATGGAGGGAGGGAAGTGGGAGTGGGGTATGGAGATCAAAGAAAATTTTTTTTCTTTTTGAGGAAGATTAGCCCTGAGCTAACATCTGCCACCAATCCTCCTCTTTTTGCTGAGGAAGACTGGCCCTGAGCTAACACCCATGTCCATCTTCCTCTACTTTATATGTGGGACACCTGCCACAGCATGGCTTGCCAAATGGTGTGTAGGTCCGCACCCAGCGAACCCCAGGCCGCCGAAGTGGAACATGTGAACCCAACCTCTGTGCCACCAGGCTGGCCTTGCTCAAAGAAAATTTTTTAAAAAACAGAGAAAAAATTAGTCCGTAATGTACCTAAAATATCTATAAAATTCAAAGTGTGATAAGCTATAGAGTAAAACTGTGGGCAAAAAGATGTAACATTTTAGAAGTTGGGCTTTCTAGGAAAACTAAAATCCAGGAGACATTCATTCATGTAACCTCAATAACATAAGACTATGGTAAATTATAATACACCTTCTCCACCATAGGCAAGCTATGCAGATTTTAACAATATCTAGTAAGAAATAAATATTAGAAATTGTGTTCAGAGCTAATCTGCTGAGAGGCCTTCACAGGCAATGGGATTGTTTTTAAGTTGTGATAACTTTCCTTTTCAAAATAAAATAATTTCCTTGAGTCAGCATTTAGTATATCACTCTATCAATCTTAGATTTAAATCTCACTCCAGAAACATGTACTTCATCTTAGAGTTTCTTTTGTATGGAAGAATTTCTTAACTTGCACTGACCAGATTCAGCCTGAGATAAATTTATGCTCACCTCCCCATGCAGAAAAAATAACCACAGTTATTGATTTAAATTTTTATTAATGAAATGGGGAAAAGGAAATACTGAGATGGACATAATTAAAATGTATTTTCCAAGGAGGCTCTTGAACAAAAGGGAGTTCTTCATTTGCCACTAAACTTTCCTCCTTGCCTGAGGTCATGATGGTTCTTTAACATGTAGGAAAAGGATCACCTTCTGCCATGCACCTGAAGTAAGTTAGCTGTTAGTAAATTGATCATTAATACACACTAAAATAAAAAACTACAGGATTTGGGGTAGAATTTTGGAAAGAAAGCTAATAGAAACATTCTCACCATTGAGATGTTTAAAAGAAACCACGAGCTTTTGACGCTTTCTGGTTTCCGTCCTCCCTTCTTTCTCCCTCCCTCCTCCCACCCACCCTTCCTTCCTCTCTCCCTTCCTCCCTTCCTTCCTTCTTTCTTTCTTTCCTTTCTTCCTTTATGTTCCTTTAGGTTGAAAGCCAAAGACAATGCTATATGAACAGATAGATCCCAAGGCACAAATTGCTCATATAAGTTTTCTACTGAAAATAAATTGCATTATTATTTAGTATAGTGTTGAATACCTATCAGTTTAAATTCTATCTAGTTGAGTAGAAGACTACACATTCTTATATGTTCAATTCATGTTTTTTTCAAGATTCCCAGGTCCCAGGCTTCTAGTTCTTTCTCATTATTTCCTAAATCTCCCTATATGTCTGGTCTAGGATGTAGGGACAAATCACTCACTCCTTCATGTTAACTTTGCACTCCTTCTGAGTTGTTCTTAATATTGCATTGATCCTTAAGCCTGGGCCTGTGGTGTGGGCACTGGGGAGGAAATGGCAGATGTATCTTTTACCAAAGTTCTCTGATTCGGTGTTGTTGATCAACTGGAGATAAAGTTTGCCTTTAGACATGAAGTAGTAGGTGTGGAGGAAGTAGGAAAATAGTTTTATTGAAAATGGTTTTCATCACCCTTTTCAACTTCTCACTTACTCCAAAAATCTTGGTTTCTGAAAACACTAAAGATACTGCACTTTGATATTCAACTCGTTTTCTCATATTCTGAGAGTTAAAGGTATGAGTCATCAGCATTCCCATATCCCTGTTCCTGGTATCAACTTCCACAGAGCTTTTTGTTTCCACGGGAATATCTGCTGAATTAAACAGACCTGAGCAAGAAAACTGTGTATCTTCTGTCTTATTCTCTCATGAGGTGTGAACATAAAAATATTCTGTAATAAAAACACCATTGTCTAGGGCAAATTAGTTACCTTCAATTGTATAGAAACTCATGTAATGCACAATAGTTAGTACAGAGTGTTTTCAGTAACCTATAATTGCAACTTAGATATGACACTATTTATACTTAATTCTTATCAAAACCTTAGTTCTTGAAACAGAGTTCATAACAGAGGCCAATATCTTCTGATTCACCAAGGGAGAAATGAGATACTCACCACATCTTTATTATCTTCTATATTTTGCTTTTAGTATCCAATGCATCACTACACATGACACCAAGAACTGCAACGATGTGAATAGCCACAAATATTCTGAAAGGAGTTTACCGCATTTCTGTTTCCAAAAAGAAAATGTACACTCCTTATAGATCTTTATATGTTAACTCCTTAAAAATAATATAGGTATCAGGAAATTGTGGGAAGATGAAAAATAGAAGAGAAAAACTATCCAATATATCCTTCATCTTCAGCAAGTATGGTTATTTATATATATTTTTCTTGATCATAATGATAACTGATAATTATCAAGGATGATTATAAACTGATAAATTTATGCCAAATGGATAATGAGAATCATTGATTGTGTTTTCCTGTTTATTACTGTGGATAAGGTGAGCAAATTTTCATTGAGGTCAATGAACCTCTGGAGAAGATGGAATTGGGACACTCTTGAGGTTCAGTGTTATAGGACTTATTTAATGGAGAGCTGTTTAACATTAGGCCTGTCTTTAGGAAAGGGCCCTAAAGGAGAACTCACAGGGAAGGAAGAGGAGGTTTGGATTTGTGACCTAGGCTCAACACGAGGGCTTATGTGTCCTGGGGATAGGTGGTTTCCTCCTGGGATTGTGCCTCTGACTGTAAGCCCCAATGGACCCATATCCTTGTAGGACAGTTGAGTTGGGAACAAAAATACAGAATCTGTAATATTGGAAACCCAAGTCTGAAGGCCCCAAAACACTTTTGTGACAAGGCCACCATCGGCTATTGGGATCAGTTTTCAATACTGACACTAATTGAACTGAAGCCATGGCAGTGGAAATTATGGGCATGCTGGTGGACTGCTGAGATGCTCTAGGATTCTATCAGCTGGAGGTTTGGTGTCAATATTGAACCTTTGGCTCTCAATGTTCTTGAATAACTTGAGAGGTCAACAGGAAAGGAGCTTCAAGAGGAAGATCTTGGATTTCTTGCTAATATGAACATTGGTGGTTCAAGAAAATGAATTGGAAAAATGAAAGAGTTAAGACTATCATTGCACTCCAATCCAGTACAATGACACATTCTTGTTATGCAAATATAATCTTAAGCAATATCTGGAGGTTTACATTTATTTATTATTTCACTTTAAGGTATCCTTCAGGATATGTGTCATAATATATTAGTATCCCCTATGGCAATAAGATGGTTTTTTGATGTGTCAATCTATCAATTAAACCAATCAATTTAATTGATTTCTGTTAAAGCTTAATTTTGTGTAGTGAAGCAGCTTGAAATTTAGACTATCCTTGATTAGAATAAATGTTCTGCAAGTGAATAGCCCTGTGACCTTAAGCCGGTAGCTTAACATTTCTAAGCTTGTTTCTTTAATTGAATCAGAGACATAAATCATTCTCTGAGGAAGTTTGCAACCCCACTTGCTGTAAAATCACTTTCAAAGCTACATAGAAATAAGAAAAATTCAGCAAAATGCAATCCAACATATGATTTGGAACTAGCTAATTAACTAAGAGTTTGGGATATTGAAGTAAGGAGAGCTTCCTGAATTAGGTTAGGTATTTAAAAACAGGCAACATCCAATGGGCTCAATTCAGAAAAGTTGGTTTCTAGGTCTTGGTCAAAGTCCCAGATAGTTTGACCTTTGTAAATCCCTGGGCAGATGGGAAAGAGCAGAAGGACAGGAATCCATACAGAAGGCTTTGGAACCTATGACTTTAATTCCTACTTAACTTGCTTAGCACTGACTCCCATCTCCTTACCCTCTTAGCTCCTTCTCCTCTCCACACCAACAAAACTATATAGATAAGTGCACATATATCCACAGTCCCATCTGCACTGAAACACAAACACAGACACACTTAGGCTCACAAAAGCCTGCTGACAGACAGACTGACAGACACAAAGCAGGCAGTGCAAAAATGTCCACACAGTCATGTACATACAGGACTGAGTATAGATGTACTCCAAATTACATACATGCACAGAGTTCAGCTTTATTCTGTCTGTAGACTACAGCCCTGACATTGAACATAAATCCCTGGGTACCACTAGTACATAAGGATGCTATTTCCTTCTTTGAAGATCAAATCTTGCTATAATAAACTTGATCTTTTAAGACTGGGAAAACTGGCCTCAGAGCTACAGTACCTAGAAAGAATCGAGCTATCATAAAAATATGTTGGCTACTAGGTAGGGCCAGAATTGAAGATAGTGCTAAATCATTCAAAATACATCTGTTAATATTATAATACATTCCATTTCGTTACTTGAGGTTTTGAGTGACCTTAGGTTTAGGAATATAACTTGGAGTTTGAACCACATTTGTAGTATTTGTAGTAGGTGCATATGCCAAAGAGTAAACTAATGATGAAGGTCACTACCATATCTTGCGTACTTAAATACTTTGATCACTCACCAAAGAATTTAAAATGTAATTCTAAATTTGTGATAAAATTCTCATAGAAACCTAGCACTTACCTGTGGCCAAATAACACGTTTCTTACTTGAACTAAATATTGCTAATTCAAGTGATATCAGAAGCAGACCAATCAGTGCAATGCAGGAACTTAGGACATTTGTGAATATAGTATGGGTCATCTGGAATAGATAAAAAGAATGGCCTGGTCATTGGAAGTCATCCACATGCATCATTGGCAAGTATATTCAAGTAGAAGATTTATATAAATTCTGATCTTTTCAGAATAGTAGGGATTTTAAAAGAACTGTCAGAACTGCAGATTTGTCAGGATCCCAATAGGACCGAACAATTTTGGAGAAAAATATTTTGATGTAGTGTGCATGTATTTATTCTTTCACTGACAAATAATTATTGAATATCTATTCTTTACCATGTGAACTATGCTCTGTGTTAGCAGATAAAGAGGCAGAAGAGAAACGGTCTCTGCACTCAAGGAGCTTTCAGACTACTAAACAAGTGCATATTAAATGTGAATAGAATGTAAAAAAAATGTTAACAATATAGGCAAATTCATAGTGCCATACAGGATCAGATTACCAGAGAGCAAATATTCCAGGAGTTTGCTATGGCTCATTTTAGAGTGCAAGAAGGAGAGTTGTAGGGAATTTTGTTGGAAAGATAGGGGCTATCTAGACATTTAGAATTTTATCTTGAAGATAGTAGGGAATTACACGGCTGGAGGTGCCTATTCTGTTTTCAAACCACATTCTTGTCAGGTTTTGTCCTCCAGACAATGCATATGTATAATGTTTCTGCATAATTACACTTTGTCCAAATATGAGGTCAGAAGGGTGATAAGCCATATGATATTGCTGTTGGGGAAATCCTTCTCTTATTTCTTTGTTCTCATTTGTACCAGTGGAATTCTTTCTATCTTATATGAATTAGATAATAAATAGGAAAACAAACTACTGGATTCTGAAATCTATTTCACTGGATAAATCACATATGTGTCTAAATTGCTATTCAATGTTGTACAGTGATCTCTATTTATTCTTTTGGAAGAAATCTCCCTTAAAGAAAGACAATCACTTTAAAATAAAATGTTCAGCAACTCCTTTTGTTTTTTTTGAGGAAGACTGGCCCTGAGCTAACATCCGTGCCCATATTCCTCTACTTTATATGTGGGACACCTACCACAGCATGGGGTTTTCCAAGTGGTGCCATGTCCGCACCCGGGATCTGAACTGGAAACTCCAGGCTGCTGAAAAGCGGAACGTGCGAACCCAACCACTGCACCACCAGGCCGGCCCCTCTCTGTCTCTTTTGATAGATACATTTATTGATTTTAACATTCCTCTTTTTGCATTCATGGAGTTGATCATTTGGTTTTTATGTTTTTAATGGGGTGGATCACATTGATTTATTTTCAAATGTTAATCTAACTTTGCATTTCTGGAATTAGTCATAATGTATCGACCTTTCTATTTATATATATTTTTTTACTGTATTCTATATTTTATCTGCTAACACTTTGTTTAGGATTTTTATATCTATGGTCATGAGAGATTTTGGTCTGTAATTCTCTTTTCTTGTAATATCCTAGTAGAGATTTAGAGTCAATGATATACTGTCCTCATAATGAGTTGGGAGTTATTACCTCTTTTTTCTATTCTCTGGTAGAGAGTTGTGTAACTTCTCCAAATATACTGTAGATTTCTTTTTTTCTCCTTTTAGTTTTGTTGATTTTCATTTGTATATTTTGAAGCTATGTTAACAGGTGCTTAGATTTTTAGGATCATTACATATTCTGTTGAAGTAAACCTTTTATTATTTGAAGTGTTCCTTTTTAATAAAAAAATCTCTGATAATTTTTGCTTTAAAGCCTACTTTGCATAATACTAATATAGCCTTCTTTTGGTTGGTGTTCACAACAAATATCTGTTTTCCAAATTCTTATTAAAATCTTCTATATTTAAAGTGTTTTTTTAAAATAAATAGTAGTGGTATAAGATAGGGGTCCAATTTTATTGTTCTGCATGTTTTTTATCATAGTTTTCCCAGCACCATTTATTGAAGAGACTATCCTTGCCCCATTGGGTATTCTTGATTCTGTTGTCAAATATTAGTTGACTGTATATGCAGGGGTTTAATTCTGGGCTCTCAATTCTGCTCCATTGGTCCATGCATCTCTTTTTATGCCAGTACCACACTGTTTTAATTATGATTGCTTTGTAGTATGGTTTGAAATCAGGGAGTGTGATGCCTCCAGCTTTGTTTTTTCTCAAGATTGCTTTGACTATTTGTTTTTTTGTGATTCCATTCAAATTTTAGGATTATTTTTTCTATTTCTGTGAAGAATGCCATTAGAATTTTGATAGGGATTGCATTGAATCTATAGATGACTTTGGGTAATATGGAAAATTTAACAATATTAATTATTGCAATCCATGTACGTGGAATATCTTTCAATTTGTGTCTTCTTCAATTTCTTTCATCAATGTCTTAAAGTTTTCAGTGTATAGATCTTTCATCTCCTTGTTTAAATTTATTCCTAACAATTTTATTATTTTTGATGCTATTATAAACGAGAATTTTTCTTTATTTCTTTTTCAGACAGCCTGTTGTTAGTGTATAGAAATAAAACTGATTTTTGTATATTGATTTGTATCCTTCAAATTTACTGGATTTGTTTATTAATCTAACAGTTTTTTTGTGATCTTTAGGGTTTTCCACGTATAAGGTCATATCGCCTGCAAACAGAGACAACCGTTGTTTCCCTTTCTGATTTGGATGTCTTTTATTTCTTTTTCTTCCCTAATTGCTCTGGGTAGGACGTCCAGTATTATGTTGAATAGGAGTGGTGCTAGTGGGCACCCTTGTCTTGTTCCTAATCTTAAAGGAAAAGCTTTCAAGCTTTCACTGTTAAATGTGAGTGTAAGTTTACTTAGCTGTAAATTTGTCATATATGGCCTTTATTATATTGAGGTATGTTCCTTCTATACCCAATCTGTTGAGGGTTTTTATCATGAAAGGATGTTGAATTTTGTCAAATGCTTTTTCTGCATCCATTGAGATGATTGTATGATTTTTATCATTCGTTCTATTAATGTAGTGTATCACATTTATTAATCTTTCTTTGTATGTTGAACCACCTTGTATTCCAGGGATAAATCCCACTTTATCATGGTGTATGATGTGTTGTTAAATTTGGTTTGTTAATATTTTGTTGAAAATTTTTACATCTATATTCATCAAGGATATTGGTCTATAGTTTCCTTTTCTTGTAGTGTCCTTATCTGGGTTTGGTATCAGAGTAATGCTGGCCTCATAAAATGAGTTTGGGAGTGCCCTCCTCTCCAATTTTGGAAGATTTTGAGAAGAATTGGTGTCAATTATTCTTTAAATCTTTGGTAGAATTCATCAGTGAATCTATCTGGGCCTGGACTTTTCAGTGTTGGGAGGTTTTTGATTACTGATTCAATCTCCTTACTCATTATTGGTCTGTTCAGATTTTTATTTCTTCATGATTCAGTTTTGGTAAGTTGTATGTTTCTAAGAATTTATCTATTTCTTCTACATTATCCAATTTGTTGGCATATAATTGTTCATAGCAGTAGTTTCCTTTGATCTTACGTATTTCTGTGGTATCAGTTGTAATGTCACCTCTTTTGTTTTTGATTTATTTAATTGAGTCTTCTCTCTTTTTCTCTTAGTTAATCTAGCTAAAGGTTTGTCAATTTTATTTTTTCAAAAAAACCAGCTCTTAGTTTCATTGATCTTTTCTATTGTTTCTCTGGTCTCTATTTCATTTATTTCTGTCTTGATCTTTGGTATTTCCTCCCTTCTGCTAACTTTGGGCTTAGTTTGTTCTTCTTTTTCTAGTTCTTTGATGTGTAACATTAGGTTGTTTGTTTGAGATTTTTTTTTTCCCTTAACATAGGCATTTATCCCTGTAAACTTCTAAGAACTGCTTTGGTTGCAGTGCATTGGTTTTGATGTGTTGTTTTTTCATTTTCACTTGAGTTATATTTTGATCTCTCTTTTGATTTCTTCTTTGAGCCATTGGTTGTTCAGGAGTGTGTTGTTTAGTTTCCACACATTTGTAAATTTTCCAGCTTTCCTCTTGTTGTCTTCCAGTTTCAGATCATTGTTGTTGGAAAAGACACTCAGTATGATTTCAGTCTTCTCAAATTTGCTAAGACTTGTATTGTGGACTGTCATATGATCTATCCTCAAGAATGTTCTGTGTGCACTTGAGAAGAATGTGTATTCTGCTATTGGATGGAATATATTCTATATATGTCTGTTAGGTCCATTTGGTCTAAAGCATCGTTCAAGTCCAATGCTTTCCTGTTGATTTTTTTTTGTCTGGATTATATATTCATTGCTGAAAGTGGAGTACTGAAGTCTCCTATTATTACCATATTATTGTCTGTTTCTCCCGTCAGATCTGTTAATATTTGCTTAATATATTTAACTCTTTTGATGTTGGGTATATATATATTTATGATTGTTATATCTTGATGAGTTGACTCCTTGATCACTATATAATCACCTTTTTTTCTTTGGTTACCATTCTTGGCATAAAGTATATTTTGTCTTATATAAGTATACTTACCCCCACTTTCTTTTAGTTTCCACTTGCAAGGAATATCTTTTTCCATTCTTTTACTTTGTGCATGGGTGTGTTCTTAAAGCTGAAGTCTCTTGTTGGCAGGATATAATTGGGTCTTTTAAAAAAAATCCATCCAGCCACTCTGTGCCTTTTGATTGGGGAATTCAATCCATTTATATTTAGAGTAATTATTGATACATAAGGACTTATTAGTGCCATCTTATTAATCCTTTCTGGCTGTTTTTTACTTCCATCATTCCTTTTCCCCTTTCTTTCTGCCTACTTGTGTGAACTGGTGATTTTTCTTGGTGTTATGCTCTGATTTCCTTCTCTTCATTTTTGTGAATTTACTGTAGGTTTTTGCTTTGTGGTTACCATGAGGCTAACATAAAATATCTTACAGATAACATAGTCCATTTTAAGCTGATAGCAACTTAATTCAATCACATCCAAAAGCTCTCCCTTTTTACTCTTCCCTTTTATTTATTTATTTATTTTCCTGAGGAAGATTGTCCCTCAGCTAACATCTATGCCAATCTTCCTCTATTTTGTATGTGGGTTGCCGCCACAGCATGGCCACTGATGAGCAGTGTAGGTCTGCATCTGGTAACTGAACCCATGCCGCTGAAGCAGGGTGTGCTGAGTTTAACCACTAGGCCATGGCGCCAGCCCCCCTGTTATGTTTTTGATGCCACAATTTACCTCTTTTTATATTGTTTATTTGTTAACAAATTATAGTGCAATAGTTATTTTAATATTCTGTTACTTTAACATTTATACTATAATTAAGTAGTTAAACATCATCATATTACAGAACTAGAATTTTTCAAATCTTACTGTATATTTACCTTTACCAGTGTGTTGTAATTTTCATTAATTTCATGTTACTAATCAGGATCTTTTCATTTCAGCCTGAAGATCTCCTTTCAGCATTTCTTGCAAGGCAGGTCCAGTGGTGATGAACTCCCTCAGTTTTCGTTTGTCTTGGAAAGTATTTCTCCTTCATTTCTGAAGGATAACTTTGCTGGATAGAGTATTTTGGGCTGGTAATTGTTTTCTTTCGATCCAGTGAATATATCATTCCATTCTCTCCTGGCCTGTAAGGTTGTTGCTGAGAAATCTGCTGAGAGTTTAAGGGGGTTTCCTTTGTAGATTACAATTTTTCTTCTCTTGCTACTTTTATGATTCTCTCTGTCTTTGATTTTTGACAGTTTTATTATAATGTGTCTTGGAGAAGCTCATTTTGATTTGAGAAAATGTATTAGCTTTGTGAACTTGGATGTCCAGGTTCTTCCCCAGGTTTGGGAAGTTCTCAGCTATTATTTCTTTAAATAAACTTTCTGCCTCTTTCTCCTTCTGGAACTCCAGTAATTCTGATATTGTTTTTTTGATGGTGGCCAAATAGGTTTTCTTTGCTCTTTTTAATCCTTTATTCTTGGTTTTACTATGACTAGGATATTTCAAAGTTCCCATCCTCAAAGTCACTGATTTTATTTTCTGTTTGGTCTATTCTGCTCTTGATGCTCTCTATTGCATTTTTCATTTCATTCATTGAATTCTTCTGCCCCAGATTTTCTTTTTGGTTCTTTTTTATGATTTCTATCTCTTTGTTAAATTCCTCATTTTGTTCATGTATTATTTTCCTTATTACGTTGAATTGTCTTTCTGTGTTTTCTTGTAGCTCACTGAGTTTCCTCAAACTAGGAATTTTGAATTCTTTATTGGGTAAATCACAGAATTCCATGTCCTTTGGTTTGGTTACTGGAGGATTATTGTGATCTTTTAGTGATTCCATGTTCCTTGATTCTTTATGTTCTCTAGAGTTTTGTGTTGATGTTTTCACATTTGAAATAACAGTCACCTCCTCCAGTCTTTACTAGTTGTCTTCAGGTGGAATATCCTTTCCACTGGTCCTGTTTATATCTGGGGCTTTATCCTACCTTGTATGGGTACACCTGTTTCATGCTTCTTTCTCCCACTTGTGGCAGAATTCTTTAGCTCATGTGTCTTGTCTTGATCTTACAACTCACCAAGCCAGCTGATGGAAACATTTTGTTTTCCTAAAGGTGGCACTACATCTCAAGTTTGTGGTCTCTCCCTTTCCGTAGACCCTGGCCTGTTTTCTGTTGGCACTCTCTGTCTACTGGAGCTCAATTTCTCACCACCCTTGGGTGCACAAGGAGCTGGACTCAGAGTGGGGGGAGGTGTGGGTTTGGCACTTGGGGCACTGGAGGTGGCTGTGGGCCAGGTTGGGGGATCCTCAGGTGAAGTTTTACCAGTAGCTCATGATGGGCATCTTAGTGGAGTCCCGAATGCAGTCAGCAGGAACCACATCCATTTAATGCCCTCTATACTCTTATCTTCCTCTTTAGCGACCTCTTCCCTCTCCCAGTCATGGAGGTCTAGCTTCAATACTTGGTGGTGAAGGAGAGAAACAGGTTTCTCCTGCAACATCGAGCACTGCTAGAGAAGCTGGACATTCACTAACTGTTCTCCTTTTCCCCCATTGGAGAAATCACCAGTGGCTAGCTCTGCCTCATGCTGCACCACTCTGAGGGAGGGGCAGTACTGGCAAACCTCCTCTTACCCTCTCCAATGCATCCAAACTCACACTGCTTTTTCTCTAATGGAGTGCTGGCATCTCTCCTCAGGAAACCTGAACTGCTACAAAGGCCCTCTTGTCCATGGGTGTCTGCCCAAGTCAGTGCTCTGCAGGTGTTACCCAGCCACAGGTGAGAGAGGCCAAGGCCAATTCACAGGTTCCTGCTGGCTCCACAGCCCATCCTGAGGTCTATCTGCTTATCACTTGATGCACAGGTGGATGAGACTGCTCCTGGGGCACTTGGCTTATGGGGTTGGATCCCACAACTCCCACAGACACACTTGTACATGGATGGATGCCAAATTTCATCTGTTAAAGAGGGGGACAAAAAGGAGGCTGCCTTATGCTGCCATGATGCTGACGTCCAATCCTTTTATTTATGGAGACTTGAGGCTTGTTTTATGGCCTACTGTGTGATTTATCCTGGAGAGTGTCTCATGTGCACTTGGAAAAACTGTATTTTGATATTATTGGGTGGAGTGTTAAATTGATGTTTATGAAATCGAATTGGTTTATAGTGTTGTTTAATTCTTCTATATCCTTGTTGATCTTCTGCCTAGTTTTTCTATCCATTATTGACAGAAAGTTATTTAAATTTACAAGTATTATTGATGAATTATCCATTTCCCACTTAAATTCCATCAGTTTTCTTCACCTATTTTAGGGCATTTTTTGTCAGGTGCATATCCTCTTGATGGATTGACCCTTCCGCCCTTATACAATGTTCTTTCTTTAGTAACAATTTTTGTCTTATGGTGTATTTTGTCTAATATTAATATAGACAATCCAGCTCTCTTAATTAGTTTACATGGTGTACTTTTCTTTTCCACTTGAAATTTATTCACATCTTTTAATCTAAAATTTATCTCTTTTAGACAGTATGTAGTTGATTAATGTTTTTGATTATCAATTCTGCCAATCTTACTTTTTATTGAAGTATTTAATCCACTTGCATTTAATGTAATTACTGATAAGGTAGGATTTGTGTCTGGCATTTTGCTTTTAGTGTCATATTTGTCTTATGTCTTTTTTGTTACTCTATTCTTCCATTACTGCCTTCATTTTTCTTAAATATATATTTCATAGTGTGCCATACCAGTTCCTTTGTTTCCTTTCCTATATATTTTTAGTCAAGTTTTAGTGGTCTCCTTGGAGATTCCAATTAGCATGTTAATTTAAAATAGTCTATTTTGGATTAATATTAACTTAATTTGTGTAGTATATCAAACTTTGCTCCAATATAATTCTGCTCCCCCCCATTTTCTACTACTATTGTTATGCAAATTACATATTTAGATATTATGAGCCCATGAACACAGCTTATAATTACTGCTTTATTCCATTGTTTTTTAAATCAGGTGGGAGAAGAAAAGAGTTATAAACAAAATGCATTTATACTATCTTTATATTTACTTATGTAGTTACCTTTACCAATATTCCTTATTTCCACATGTAAATTCAAGAACTATCTGGGGTCCTTTCATTTTAGCCTGAAGGACTCCCTTTAACTTTTTTTGTAGTGCAGGTGTACTACTGACAAATTCTCTCAGTTTTAAAAAAATCTGTTAGTGTCATAATTTATCCTTTAGTTTTTGAAGGCTAGTTTGGCTGGATAAAAATTTTTTGAAATATTTCTTCAACACATTGAAAATATCATCCCACTGCCTCAACTCTCTGATTTCTGATAAGAAGTCAGCTATTAATCTTATTGAGAATCTCTTATGTGTTACATATCATTTTTCTCTTCCTGCTTTCAAGATTTTCTCTTTAGTTTTGAATTTCATCAGTTCGACTATGATGAGTCTATATGTGGATCTTTTTGAGTTTATTCTGCTTGGAGTTTATTGAGCATCTTTAACATTTAGAACATTATTTTCCATCAAGTTGGAAAGTTTTCTGCCAATACTTATTCAAAAATGTTTTCTGCCCCCTTTAATTCCTTCTTCTCTTTTGCAGACCTCAATTATATGTGCTTGGTGTCCTACAGGTCTCTGAGCCTGTGTTCACTTTTCTTTATTTTTTATCTTTATGCCCCTCATATTAGATGATTTCTATTGACCTATCTTCAAGTTTTCTGATTCTTTCTTTTGTGACTCTAGTCTGTTTTTTTATCTCCTCTAGTGAATTCTTCATTCAGTGTTTGTCCTTTTCAACTCTAGAATATTTAATTGCTTCTTTTTTTAAAATAATTTCTATCTCATTATTGATATTATCTATTTCGCGAGACATGATGCTTATACTTTCCTTTAATTCTTTAAATATTGTTTTCTTTAGTTCTTTGCACATGCTTCTAACAGAGTATTTAATGTCATTGAGTATTAAGTTCAAAATCTGTGCCCATTAGGCCTATTTGCTGTTGGTTGCTTTTTTTCCTGCATATGTGAAATATGTTTCAGTGTCTTTGCATGTTTCATTTTTTTTTAAAGATTTTATTTTTCCTTTTTCTCCCCAAAGCCCCCTGGTACATAGTTGTGTATTTTTTAGTTGTGGGTTCTTCTAGTTGTGGCACGTGGGACACCACCTCAGCACGGCCTGATGAGCAGCGCCATGTCTGCGCCCAGGATCTGAACCAGTGAAGCTCCGTGCCGCCGAAGCAGAGTGCATGAACTCAACCACTCGGCCATGGGGCTGGCCCTGTTTCATTTTTTTTTAATGGACATTTTTTATATAATTTATTGTAAACAAATTTGGTATTAGATTATTCCCGTCCCTCTGGAATTCATTAGTTTTGCTGTATTCTGGTAGTTGCTTTTCTTGTTTCTGCTTGTTTAGTGACTTTTCTGGACTCATTCTGTAAATATTGTTTTCCTTCATGTGGGGTCCCTGAGTTCTCTGCTATCTTTTTAAAAAGCTCTTTTTTTAAAATCCTGTCTTCCTAGGGGTTACCCCTGGGTCAGTATAATTTAATGCCAGTCAGTAATCCTTTGCCAAGGGGTATCTGTGTGAGAACATACACCTTAAAACTTCAGTCAGTTTACAAGACAGACTTAGCTTTAACTTCGTGTTTGCTCAGAGCCTCAAAGTCCACCAGAGGTGAATGAATGGGTCCCTCTCCTTTCCCAGGTCTTTCCTGGGCATGCATACAGCCTTCCACATGTACACTGCATTTTTGATCTCTGAGAACATGTTGGAGCTTCTCAAAGCTCCCCATGGTTTTCTAGTTATCCAGGATTTTCTTTTAAATTTCTGGCCAGGCTTTTGTTCACCTCAACTGAAATCACAGCTTGATGCAGCTGCACTGCTGCCAGCAGATTGATATTGTTTCAGTAATTCCATGATGGTAGTGATTTTCCTTTGTTTTCACTGAGATGAGGTCTGTATCCAAACAAATAGCCACACTGCCCTGAGAATAGAGATTTTTCAGGTTGCTGAAAGTTCAAACAAAATATTGACTGTGCTCAGAGGGTGGTGATTTTAAGAGAGCATCAAAGGATGTCAGTCCTCTCAGCTGTCTGCAAGACTGCAGACTTTTCATGTTATCATGCAAACCAGCTGGGGATTGAGGGGAAATGGGAATAGCTCCAAGTTAAAATATTACAGAACCCTCTATTTTTTGAGGTTTAATAGTATCACTTGGATAGACAATTTTCAGTTTTTATTGTGACTCTAGTTAATTTCCAGTGTTCCAAAATCATTAATTTTAGTTGTTTCTGTGGAAGAATGACCTCATGGATTTGCTTACTCTGCCATTCAAGAAGTCAGTCTCCTAGCACTAACATTGATAATTAGTCTAATTTCTTATTTGTCCATTTAACTACCTGTCAACATAAAACTCAACATTCTCTAAGGGAATCAACATAATCCGGACTCTTTACAATATCTCACTCCATACAACCATTGTCCACCATACAATCAAAAGTTCCCAGATATGTGAAGAAGCAAGAAAAAAGGAAGCTAATAACAGATACTGGGTTATTTCAAGATATCCAAATTTACATGTCATAACCAACATTTTAACTTGCATTAAATGATTTATCATATAGAAATTTAACTCCACGATTAACTTCATACATCCTGAATTATTTTTATGGCTAATGAAATATAAAAAGTTTTCAGTAATTAGAATTTATCCTTTTTTTTTGATAAAAATGCAATAGACACCTAAATGCTGCCTCCTTACTGACTCTCCTTCTGACAAATAAAACTGTTATCTCTAGAGTTGCCACAAACATTCTGACTTACCCAGCATCTTTCACGGGTCTTCTCTAACATCATTGTACAGAATCCTGCAATCACAAACTGGAAACAAAACTCACATTTATTAGTACTCAGTGATTATGTTTATATATAAGTAAGAGAATTCTGAAATGCTGTAACATGAAGAATATCATCTTAATTCTGTAGTGGGACCATTGAGAAAATCATCCAGGAAATAATTCAAGGTTTCTCTATTACAGAGATGGAGGAAAGCATGAAGTCTCTTGTCACTAATGTAACACATGTATTGGAAACAGAATGTAGGGGCAATGGACTTTATGGGGCAAAAGGAGTGTCAAATTTTACTTAGTTTTTGTCAATCTTATTTATTTACCCCATAAGGGAATTACAACAAAATATATCCAGTGAGTGAATTTATTACTAGGCAATGTTACATCTTGGTGATTTCACACGCAAGCACTTTTAATATAATGTTAGAAATATTTTATTAATAGAATAGTCATTCAGAAAATATTTAAGCTTCATTTCACTTATTTAAATATAAGAATCAAATAGTGTCTTCCATGAGTAGCTTGTTCTGAGACCTTCCATCATTTCCTAAAACTTGTTAGAAAGATGGCAGTTATGGTGTATCAGAAATTTATTTTTTTCATGGGTGCAACTTTTATGCATATGTAGAAACTTCCCATAGCATTAAAAAATTATTCAGTTACTAGTCTAGGAAAGGAATGTTCTTTCCCCAGGAAAATGGGGCTGCTAACATGTCAATACTAAATAGCTTTTTGGGGTCAGAAGGATCTGAATTTGAATTCTTTGCACTTTGCTTTCTATGTGACTCAAGAGAACCTATCAAGTTTTTCTTTTTTCATTGGTAAAGTGGGGATTAATATTTTTCACCTTGTGTTACGGTGTTGTTGTTGTAATAGTTACATATAAAGCAATTCGCTGAATTGTTTATAGCCAACTTGGTCCTACATCTTCCACCTAAGGCTCAGAACTACATTTTCAGAATTGCTTTCCTTGCATGGTTCCCAGTTACAATTGGATAAGAGAGAATCTCAAGCAATATTTGGAAGGGAGAAAGGAAGCAGAAATAATTATTCTCGGAAGGTCAGAGTGATCAGACATGGCAACTGTGGCCTCATTTTTCTCTATCCTTTGTTATATTTCCATTTTGTCTTCCAGAAGCAGCAGTTTCCTGACTTTTACATGACCTTCCCTTTGCAACCCCACTCTGGTGGCCAGGCTTCCATGGCTTCTTAGATTTAATTACAACTTCAACTTATCCACTCATGCTCCTTAGGCAGGAGCAGTTAGTGACTCTCTTTATGGTTCTCCAATTCTCCCTTCCACATCTTATCATCTCTAGGAACTCCCACATTTATGAAGGCTCCAATTCTCATATAGTTTCTAAATGCACATCAATCTTGTAGTGGCTGTGTTTTCTTTACAAAACCCTGCACTGAAATAAGCACTTTGTCACAAGGTCCAAAATTTGGACATTGGCAAATATTATTGATTTTTTATTACTTTCTGTTATATTTTCTACTTCCACATATCTTACTTGGGATTTTTCTTAGACCTTTGAAATGAGTGCTTCTTTTGTCTTCCAGCTACTTATCTTAGACATTCTACATAAAGCAAGAGAATACTGTTCCTCCTCAGCATCCTGGACTTCCTCCATTTGAGATTCTCATTATAGAAAAGCCTCCCAGAAAATAAAAACATAAAATAAAGTCATCAAAAAGAAAACTACCACAAGGACAATGTTATCTCTTTTAATCTCAGGCAAAATCATGGTCATAAATAAAATTGCTGTAGTTACTTATCACATGTTGCAGCAGCTTCTTCACAAAGTGCAGAGGCTGAGAGAGAGTAACATGAGAGCTGAGATCATATGATAAAAGAGACCTGAAGTCTTGAAGCCTGGAGGAAAGAGTTTTCCAGGGAGAGGAAATGCAAGCACTTACAGAGGAGAAGTCTTTATTTGTTTACAGAATAGAACAAAGACCAGTGTGCCTGTAATAGAACGAATGAGGGATCATCACCTCATATGAGATTGCCCTAGGATCAATTGCTATCCTTTAGAAGAGCACACTCTTTCTTTTCATAACACTTACATTAGAAACTTTTAGGGGCTGGCCTCGTGGCCAAGTGGTTAAGTTCACGCGCTCCACTGCAGGCGGCCCAGTGTTTCGTTGGTTCGAATCCTGGGCATGGACATGGCACTGCTCATCAAACCACGCTGAGGCAGCGTCCCACGTGCCACAACTAGAAGGACCACAACTAAGAATATACAACTGTGTACCAGGGGGCTTTGGAGAGAAAAAGGAAAAAAATAAAATCTTTTAAAAAAAAAAGAAATTTTTAAATATATGCTTGCTTGTTTACTCTCTATCTCCTCAACTAAGAAAGTGAGGTCTATGAAAGTAGAGGAATTTTTTATCTTACTTAAACTTAATGCATGTCTTGTTTATTGTTTTATTCCAGTCCCTAGAGCAGTTCTTGCAAATAGTGGTTGTCCAATATATTTCTTTACTGAAAGAATGAAAATATAATTTAAACAACATAACATGAACATTTAAAAATTAAGTTAAACAAATGTGTGAAAAGCCCTTTCAATAGATTCTGTGTCTTCTGATTTATTCCTTCAGAGTTCGCTTTCAACTAGGTCCCAGATGATAGAGACCATAAGAGAGAGCATCTTGTGAAATCTCAATCAAGATCCCTTCAGGTTTATTTGGTATGTATGTGTGTGTATGTTAATTACTAACTGATTCCAAAATTTACAAAAGTGATGCAAGAAAGCCAAGATAATCTCGAAGAAGAACAAGACAGTAGGACTCACTATAGTGACATTAAAAGTTACTTAAAACCATAGTAGTACTAGTACAATTGCAATACCAGTACAATTATAGAAAAATAGAGAGTTCAGAAGTGTATTCAAACCTATATGGACACTTGATTTATAGAGGCAAAAATAATCTTACATCCAATAAATGGTGCTTTTGAAATATCTATATTATAAAAACATGAAATTTAACCCCTAATTCATATCATAAACAAAAATAAATTCTAGGTACATTGGAAATCTAATGCAAAAGGTAAAACAATTCAGCTTCTAGACTGTAATATAAAAATATCTCCTTGACCTTAAAGGATGAAATGATTCATTAAATTGGGTATAAAAAATGCTACCCAGAGATCTCAAGATGGCAGCATAGGCAGACTCTAAACTCATCTCCTCCCATGAATACAACCAGGTTACAACCATTCTTGGAAAAATTACCTCTGAGAGAGAACTGAAAACTAGATAAATATAACCCCCATAACAAGGGACAGTCTTGGCTGAGGTGAAAGAGGCATAAATTCTTTCTGGAGAGAAAAAAGCCACCTTTGTGAGTCATGGAGCTTCATAGCTGGCTGGGAGAAACCCTAAGGTATACAGCCTTCCCTGAAAGAGCGGGGATCTGAGTGGGGGGATGCAATACTGCTATAAGCATCCTTCAGACTCAGCACAACTGAGATGAGTGTCATATTATCTGGCTTTGCTGGCAATTAACTGCAATGGAGAATAGTCCTAGAAAAGATTGACATAGCAGAATAAAGCCAGCTCTAAAAGGGCCCACGCAAAACTTCACCCATCTTGGAAAGCAATCTAGAATCATCAGAAAGAAAGGTGCATAGTCCTTTGGCGAAAAGAGACTCACCTGGTAGGCTCTGGGTGCATCTTGGTGAGACCTCCCTGGGATCTGAGACATTGTTGTCAGCCATTGTTATGATCTAGCACAGGGATGCTGACACAGATGCTGTCAGATGCCATTGAGTTCTGCCCTTGGCTTGTTAGCCGAGGGGTCTGCCATGCCCAGTAGAGTGTCAATTTAATCCAGCTCAGCCAGAGCAGGCTGCCTGCCCAAGGACTGGCCCTGCCCAACAGGAAGCCCTCAGGCTACTTGTTGGCCTGCATAGACTGGGTGCCTCAAACCTCTGCAGGCAGGCAAGTGTGTTCGCCTCTGTGGGACAGGGTCTGTGAGAGGAGCAGGTGAAGTGTGTGTGTGTGGGGCATTGGTGGAGAGCATGCTGGCCTCTGCAATGGGACAACTGGCTACACTCCAGGGAGTTGGGAAGTGTGCATGGGCCAGGACTGTGTTGATAGTGTGTGTGGACCTGTGAGAGAAGGGGCTTATCAGTGGCAGAAGACCTGTACTTCACAAAAAGCCACAAAGGGGATCGGCTCCACCTTACAAAGCCTGAAACAATTGGGTGCTTCCATGCCTGGGGACAGCCCCACTTAGCTGCAATCCTAAGAGGGCTCACAACAGCCTTGCAGGCCTGAGGCCTACAGCAATTATAAGCCCCTGAGCATAGAAACCAGCCACAATGGGTGCCTACTCACTTAACAGAAAAACTGCAACAGGAGTGTGCTATTAGACCTTGCAGCCAACTGTTATGGGGCTCCCCAAAACCAGTTTACAAACAGCTGGCTGGGAGGGGGAAAGCCTAGACTCCCTGGGTACCTACACTAAGAGCAATCCTGCTGCAGCAGAAGAACACACGTAATCTACACAGGAGTCACTCCTGGAAAATTTGGACTCATCACAAGAGGGAAGCACACTGTTGGGCTTCAAAAGGCGTCTCTTACAAAAGGCCACTTCTCCAAGATTAGGAGACATAGCTGACTCTCCTAAAACACAGATATAAGCCCAGAGAAAAAGGCAAAATGAAGAGGTAAAGGAACACGTTCCAAGCAAGAGAACAGGACAAAACCCCAGAAAAAGAACTAAATGAAACAGAAGTAAACAGTCTACCTGACAAACAGTTCAAACAAAAAGTCATAAGGATGCTCACTGATTTTGAGAGAACACTGGATGAACACAGTGAGAACGTCAACAAAGAATTGGAAAATATAAAAAAAGAACCAATCAGAAATGAAGACTATAAAACTGGAAATGAAAAATTTACTAAAGGGACTCAATAGCAGAGTAGATGATACAGAAGATTGGATCAGCAAGCTGGACAAAAGACTAGAGAAAATCACCCAAGCTGAACAGTTAAAATAAAAAAGAATTAAAAAGAGCAAGTACAATCTAAGGTACCTGTGGGACATCATCAAGCACATTAACATTCATATAATAGGTGTCCCAGAAAGAGAAGAGAGAGACAAAGGGGCAGCGAATCTATTTGAATAAATAATAGCTGAAACCTTTCCTAACCTAAGGAAGGAAGAACTCCAGGTGGAGGAAGCACAGAGAGCACCAAACTAGATGAACCCAAAGGGGCCCACACCATGACACATTATAAGTAAAATGTTGAGAATTAAAGATAAAGTTAGGGTCCTAAAAGCCACAAGAGAAGGGCAACAAGTTACATACAAATGAAATCCCATAAGGTTATCAGCTGACTTAGTGGAAACATTACAGGCTAGAATGGAGTGGCATGACATGTTAAAGTGCTGAAAGGAAAAAACCTAGAGCCAAGAATACTCTGTCTGGCAAGATTATCATTCAGAATGGAAGGAGAGAGAAAGATTTTCCCAGACAAGCAAAAATTAAAGGAGTTTATTACCAAGAAACCAGTTGTTCATGAAATGCTAAAGTGACTTATTTAAGTGGGAAAGAGAAGACCACAAACAAGAACAAAAAAAATTATCAAAAAATCCAAAAAACAAATATGCAATAAAATCACTGGCAAAGGCAAAAATACAGTAAAGATAGTACAATATCATAGGTAGATCAACCACCTATGACAATAATATTTAGGTTAAAAGACAAAAGTACTAAAATTACCTATTTCTATGATAAGAGTGTAAAGGATAGACACACACAAAATAAGAGGTTAGATATGATTTCAAAAACACAAAATGGAGGAGGGGAGTAAAAGAGTAGAGCTTTTAGAAAGAGGTCAAACTAAAGAGACTATCAACTCGATATAGATTCCTATATACATAGAATATTATATATGAACCTCATGGTAATCACGAATCAGAAACCCATAATAAATACACAAATAAGTTAGAAAAAGGAAGTCAAACATTTTACTAAAGAAAGCCATCAAAACACCAGGGAAGAGAGTAAGAGAAGAAGAAAAGAATGGAGAAGAACTACTAAAACACCCAGAAAAACAGTAACAAAATGACATTAAATACATATTTATCAATAGCTGCTTTAAATGTTAATGGACAAAATGCTCTAATCAAAAGGTATAGGGTGGCCAACTGGATTAAAGACAAGACACATTTATGCTGCATACAAGAGATACTTCAGACCTAAAGAGACTCGCAAACTGAAAGTGAAGGGATGGAAAAACATACTCCATGCAAATGGCAAAGAAAAGAAAGCGAGGGTAGCAATACTTATATCAGACAAAATAGACTTTAAAACAAAAACTGTAACGAGAGACAAAGAAGGGCAGTACATAATGATAAAGGGAACAATCCAACAAAATGATATGACACTCATAAATATCTATGCACCAAACATAGGAGCACCTAAATATGTAAAGCAATTATTAAAAGACATAAAAAGAGAAATAGTGACACAATAACAGTAGGGGACTTTAACACTCCACTTACAGCAATGGATAGATCATCCAAACAGAAGATCAATGAGGAAACATTGGTCTTAAATGACACATTAGACCAGATGAACTTAGTAGATACATATAGAACATTACATCCAAAACCCGCAGAATACACATTCTTTTCAAATGCTCATGGAGGATTCTCCAGGATTGCTCACATATTAGGCCACAAAACAAGTCTCAATAAATTTAAGATTGAAATAATAATAAACATCTTTTCTGACCTCAAAGGTATGAAACTAGAAATCAACTACAGGAAGAAAATCAGAAAAGCCATAAATATGTGGAGATTAAATAAAATGCTACTGAACAATGATTTGGTCAATGAAGAAATCAAAGGAGAAATCAAAAAATACCTGGAGACAAATGAAAATGAAAACATGACATGCCAAGATCTATGGGATATAGCAAAAGAGGTTCTAAGATGGAAGTTTATAGCAATTCAGGCCTACCTCAATGAACAAGAAAAATCCCAAATAAACAATCTAACAGTTCACCTAAAGGACCTGGAAAAAGAACAACAAACAAAGCCAAAAATTAGCAGAAGGAAGGAAATAATAAAATCAGAGCAGAAATAAATGAAATAGAGACTAAAAGAAAGTAGAAAAAAATCAATGAAACCAGGAGCTGGTTCTTTAAAAAGATAAACAAAATTGACAAACCTTTAGCTAGATTCACCAAGAAAATAAGAGAGAAGGCTCAAATAAATAAAATCAGAAATGAAAGAGGAAAAATTACAACAGACATCTAAGAAATACAAAAGATTATAAGAGAATACTATGAAAAGCTATAACCCAACAAATTGATAATCTAGAAGAAGTGGATAAATTCTTAGAACCATACAACCTTCCAAAACTGAATCAAGAAGAAATAGAGAATTTTAATAGACCAATAACATGTAACGAGATTGAAAAAGTAACCAAAAATCTCAAAAATAAAAGTCCAGGACAAGACGGCTCCTTTGGTAAATTCTACCAAACATTCAAAGAAGACTTAATATCCATCTTTCTCAAAATCGTCCAGAAAATTGAAGAGGAGGGGAAACTTCCTAACTCATTCTATGAAGCCAATATTATCCTGATACCAAAACCAGACAAGGACATCACAAAAAAAGAAAATCACACGCCAATATCACTGATGAACATTGATGCAAAAATCCTCAACAAAATACTTGCAAATCGAATACAACCATACATTAAAAAATCATACACCATGATCAAGTGGGATTTATTCCAGGGATGTAAAGATGGTTCAACATCCACAAATCAATCAATGTGATACACCACATTAACAAAATGAAGAATAAAAATCACATGACCATCTCAACAGATGCTGAAAAAACATTTATAAGATACAGCATCCATTTATGATTAAAAAAAACTGAATAAAATGGGTAGAGAAGGAAAGGACCTCAACATAATAAAGTCCACAGCAAATGTCATTCTCAATGGAGAAAAACTGAAAGCTATCCCTCTAAGAACAGGAACCAGACAAGGATGCCCATTGTCACCACTCTTATTTAACATAGTATTGGAAGTCTTAGCCAGAGCAATCAGGCAAGAAAGAGAAATAAAAGGGATCCAAATTGGAAAGGAAGAAGTGAAACTATCACTATTCGCAGACAACATGATTTTATATTTAGATAACCCTAAAGAATCCACTAAAAAACTTTTAGAAATAATAAATGAATACAGTCAAGTTGGAGGATACAAAATTAACATACAAAAATCAGTTGTATTTCTATACACTAACCATGGAGTAGCAGAAAGATAAATTAAGAATACAATCCCATTTACAACTGCAGCAAGAGGAATAAAATATCTAGGAATAAACTTAACCAAAGAGGTGAAAGATCTGTAGACCTAAAACTATAAAACATTGTTGAAGGAAATTGAAGACACAAAGAAATGCAAAGATATTCTGTGCTCTTGGATTGGAAGAATTAACATAGTTAAAGTGTCCATACTTCCTAAAATAATTTACAGATTCAATGCAATCCCTTTCAAAGTTCCAATAACATTTTTCACAGAAATAGAACAAAGAATCCTAAAATTTATATAGAACCACAAAAGACCACAAATAGCCAAAGGAATCCTGAGGAATAAAAAGGAAGCTGGAGGTATCACACTCTCTGATTTCAAAACATACTACAAAGCCATAGTAACCAAAACAGCATGGTGCTGGCAGAAAAACAGACACATAGATCGATGGAACAGAATCGAGAGCCCAGAAATAAACCCACACATTTGTGGACAACTAATTTTCGACGAGGGAGCCATGAACATGCAATGGAGAAAGGACAGTCTCTTCAATAAATGGTGTTGTGAAAACCGGACAGCCACATGGAAAAGAATGAAAGTAGATCATCTTACACCATGCACAAAAATCAACTCAAAATGGATTAAAGACATGAATGTAAGATCTGAAACCATGAAACTTCTAGAACAAAACATAGGCAGTACACTCTTTGACATTAGTCTTAGCAGCATTTTTTCAAATACTGTGTCTGACCAGGCAAGGGAAACAATAGAAAAAATAAACAAACGGGACTACATCAAACTAAAAAGCTTCTTCACAGCAAAGAAACCATCAACAAAACAAAAAGACAACCTAACAACTGAGAGAAGACACTTGCAAAGCATATATCAGATAAGGGGTTAATATTCAAAATATACAAAGAACTCATACATCTCAATAACATAAAAACTAACAACCCAATTAAAAACTGGGCAAAAGACCTGAACAGAGATTTCTCCAAAGAAGATATACAGATGGCCAAGAGATACATGAAAACATGTTCAACATCATTAACTATCAGAGAAATGCAAATCATAACTACAATGAGATTTCACCTCACTCCTGTCAGAATGGCTATAATGAATAAGACAGGAAACAACAAGTGTTGGAGAGGATGTGGAGAGAAGGGAACCCTTGTACACTGCTGGTGGGAGTGCAAACTGGCACAGCCACTACGGAAAACAGTATGGAGTATCCTCAGAAAATTAAGACTAGATCTACCATATGCTCCAGCTATCCCACTGCTGGGTATTTATCCAGAGAACTTGAAAACACAAATGCCTAAAGATACATGCACCTCTATGTTCATGGCAGCACTATTCACAATAGCCAAGACTTGGAAGCAACCTAGGTGCCCATTAGGGCACAAATGGATAAAGAAGATGTGGTATATATACACAATGGAAAATTATTCAGCCATAAGAAATCATGAAATCCGGCCACTTGTGACAACATGGATGGGTCTGTAGGCTGTTATTCTAAGTAAAATAAGTCAGAGGGAGAAAGTCAAATAGCATATGATCTCACTCATAAGTAGACGATAAAAACGACAAATGAACACATAGCAACAGAGATTGGATTGGTGGTTACCAGAGGGGAAGAGGGGAGGGAAGAGGGCGAAATGGGTGATTAGGCACATGTGTGTGGTGATGGATTATAACTAGTCTCTTGGTAGTGAACATGATGTAATCTACACAGAATTTGAAATATATTACGATGTATACCTGAAAAAAATACTACCCATACAGGAAAAGATTGCTACATTGGGCTATACTAAGATTAAGAACTTTTTAATCAAAAGACACATTTAAGGGAGAGAAAAGCCCACACCACAGAAAAGATGTTTAGGACACATATACTGACAAAGAGTTTGTATCCAGAATATATAAAGAAGTACAGCAAATTAGTACAAAAAAGGAGAGACAATCCGATTTAAAAATGTGAAGAAACTTGTATAAGTACTTAAAAAAATAGGATGTGAAAATAGCCAATGAACAAATGAGAAGGTTCTCTACCTCATTAGTCATCAAGGCAATGCAAACTAAAACCGCAAATTAAAAGCACTAACCAGAATGGCTAAAATTAACAAAACTGACAACACAAAGTACTGCTGAGGATACAGAACAACAGTAATTTTCATAACCTGCTAACGGGTGTGTATATTGGTAAAGCTACTTGAGAAAAGCTTGGCTTTATATACTAAAGTTGAGTATATGCATAACTGAAGACCTGGCAATTTCATTTTTGTATATAAACCTAAAAGATTTTTCTGTACATGTCCAACTGAAGGCATGTACATGAAAGTTACTAATAGCCCAAACTAGGAGTATTGTAATACTCCAAACTGGAAGCAACACAAATATGCATCCATTAGATTAAATAAATAAACTAGAGTAGATTAATACAATGGAATACTAATCAGCAATAATCTGAATGAACTACAGTTGTATCAATAACAAGGCTGGATTTCACCATCATAAGTTGAGCAAAGAAGCCAGATACAAAATAATACATACTGTATGATTCTAATTATATAAAGCATAAAAACATCTAAGAGTAATATATGATATTAGGAGTCAGATTAGTGGTTAGGATAGGAGGGAGAGGTTACCGACTGGAAGGGATCTGAGAGGGACTTCTGAGGTGCTAAGACTTTTTTTTTGATCTAGGTGTTGTTACACCGATGTATTCACTTTGTGATAATTGAGATGTAAAATTATGGTTTTGGACTTTATATTTTATTTAAACATTAAAAAAAATTAAAAACAGAATAACAATAGCACCTAACTCACACACATTCTCTTGAATCACTTCAGATTATTCAGAGAATTAATACAGAAGCTAACGTACCAAATCCAATTCACTGTCAGCAGTTTTCTTCTGGAATTGTTTTATATTGAGTGGGAAAACTTGAGTTTTTTCTCTCATTAAAATTTTGAGTCAATGTTTTAATAACCCCATCCAAGTATGAGTGGTTATAATGTCTTCCTGTTTACGTTGAAATAGGTACATGGAAAATGCTGGTGACATCCTCTAAGAGCCAGAGCTAATATTCCTATGAAGATCTCGTAAAAATAATTGAAAATAGAGAAGGTATTTTGACGGGATGAGAGATGAACTCATAACAGTTAAAATATTCTTGATCGTGAACAACATCCTTACTACTCCCTCACCCAGGAATACCTTCAAAGGCCCTTTCTCCCATTTCCCCGCAATCAGTCTGGTACTTAATGGACTCAAAATACTTTAAAAAATTTTTTTAATTTTTTTTTGAGGAAGATTAGCCCTGAGCTAACATCTGCTGCCAATCCTCCTCTTTTTGCTGAGGAAGACTGGCCCTGAGCTAACATCCATGGTCATCTTCCTCTACTTTATATGTGGGATGCCTGCCGCAGCATGGCTTGACAAGCGGTGCGTCTGTCCACACTCAAGATCCAAACTGGTGAACCCCGGGCTGCCAAAGTGGAATGTGTGAACTTAACTGCTGTGTCATCAGGGTGGCCCTCAAAATACCTTTTTTTTAAAGAATAAAAGAATTTATCTTAGTCTGAAGCGTAAGTTTGTTGAGATTAAGTAACATATTATTTATTTTTCTTTTAATTCTCACATCTAGCAAAATGCCAAACACAAATTAAATGGTAAATAAATGTTTCTTGAATAGAATCAAAATATATATTAACAGAGGAAATAGTCTAAGAAAAATTGTTTGAGTTAAACAAATAAAAAAATCCCAGATCATTTAAAATACTACTTTTATATCATGAATGTGGATATATGTGACAATTTTTACAATGGCAACCTGGTTTTTAACCAGGATATTATTTGAGATAATAATACAATTGACTCATCTGTTCTTCACTTAGAATCTATTTTATTTGGCACCTCTAAAGCGAATTAAGGCCCTCACTTTTCTTGTCCAAACTGCAGGGGCCTCCTCGCTTCCTGAGATCTAATCTCTTACTACTCATAGAATGAGGGTATTAAAACAGTAACTGTGGCACTGCCTTTAGTCAGAATACTCTTGTCCAGGGCTGTCCAACAGAAATATAATGCAAAGAATATACGGAATTTTAACTCTTCCAGTACCACATCAGGAAAAGGAAAAAAAGATGTGAAATTGATTTTATTATATTTTATATGACCCTATATATCCAAAATACTATCATTTCGACGTAGTCGTCATATGCCATCCAAAGAATCCTGTCTTCTCTTGATGTACCCAAAGTAGCGCAGCCTCAGTTTTATCATTCTTGTCTCCAGTGACACTTCAAGCTTAATTTTCTGTAGGACTCACTTTTGTTCATCTTTTTCAACATAGAATCAATATAAAATTATGATATATTTTACATTTTTACTACATATTTTCATTATTTTACACGTTATACTTTTCTATTAAGGTTTTGACATCTGGTGTGTACTTCACATTTACAGTGCTTCTCAGTGTGGGACAGCCACACTGTGAGTGCTCAATAGCTCCGTGTTACTGGCGGCTACTGTACTGGACAGCGCAGCTCCAGTGCTTAGTCATCTTCTCTTCTCTATTTTCACTCAACTCCTTGGTGGTCTCATCCAGTCTCATGGCTTTCAAATATCTACCTGCTAGTGAATTCTAAACTTATATCTTAAGCCTAGCTCTCTCAGCTAAACTCTAGATACTATATCCAAGAGGCTACTTGACATCTCCAGCTGAATATAAAACAGATATCTCAAACTCAACATATTCAAAATAAACTCATCATCTTCCCTGAAAACTGGCTCTATCCACGGTCTTCGCTGTGTTAGCTGATGACAAGTCATTCCTTCTATTAGCCTAAACCAAAATCCTGGCGTTATCCTTAACTTCTCTCTTTCTCTTACATTCCACACCCAATCCATTAGGATATTCAATTAGCTCTACGTCAACAATATATCTAAAATCATGTTATTTTCACAACCTTCACTACTACCAACTTTGTTTAGTCTACCTGGATTTCTTCAGTATCTTTCTAAAAGTTCTTCTTGGCCCGCTTCATTATCTTTTCAACACAGCATCCAAAGTGATCTTTTTAAAACTTATGCTAGATTATTTATCTCCGTTCATGAAATTCTGATTTCACTTACAATAAGAGCCAAAGTGCTTACGATGGCTTATAAAGTCCTATATTATCTGTCCCTCCATTACTTTTTCTGACTTCTTTTCTGCTGCTTTTGCTCTTTCTCACTCTGCTTCAGCCATACTAGTCATATTTTTCTAGGAACATTTCAGGCACACCAGACATTGAAGACTTTGTTCTGGCTGCTTCCCGTCCTAGAATGTTCTTTCTCCATATTTGGCCAAAATTCACTTTTTCAAGTCTTTGCTCAAATGTCGCCATGATAGCTTGAATTTTTGGTCACAATTCTTTACTTCTAGGTAATAACATTATACCTCCACACTCTTGCCATGGTTTCATGGTGTTTGGACTATGCTTCTCTGTCCCTCCATTTAGGACTTGGCCATTTTATTTGCTTTGACTGGGATGTTAGTAGACACAAGCCAAGTCAAGACTTGAAATGTTCTTGTATGATTAGGCTTGCCCTCTTGCATCCCTGCCTTTCACTGTCAAAAGAGCATGCTTTTAGTAGCCACTAGTCTAAGGAGGATGAGATCTGTACCTGACCTGTAGCTTGAAGCCAAACCTGGCTAGTCCCAGCATAGATCAGCTGAATCTCTGCCAACTTACAGATGTGTGAGTAAGAAATAAATACTTGTAGTTGTATGCCACTGGGTTTTGTGGTGGTTTGTTATTTAACAATAAATTACTAATAGTAACTTTTTCAATGAGGCCTACCTTGACCATCCAATTTAAAATGATAACCCATACCCCTTTGCTACTTCCCCAGAAATTCCATTCCCCCTTACCCTGCTCTACTTTTTCTTTTTTCCTCCTATAGCCTTATCATCTAACATACTGTCCCCTGCTTGAATAAAGTCCCATAGGGCTGGGACCTTTGTTTTGTTTGTTGATATATTTCAGGCACCTAGACCAGACACCTGATGCATAGTGGGTACTCAGTAAATTCTGGTTGAATGACCAAATCTCAAATGTATTATTATTATTATTTCACTCAGGATTTTGTGGGGACAATGGCACATCACCTACCATACTGTCAGACACAATAAAATTTACCTTAGAAATCTCTGTTCAGTTCTACAAGTTCTTCTTGGACCAATAGAACAAAAATATTTCATTTTTCTTTTCCTACACAAGTTCTGTATATCCTACTATATCCTTAGCAATTATGCTCTCTCATCTTGCTTGCCCCACTGGCAAAATAAATGCTTGATGGATAGTAGAATGGTCACCATTTTCTGTTTTCCCAAAATGCCCCTTGTGCATCTTCTTGATGTTCCCCATATCTAAGAGCATATAAAAAGTGACACTTTAACAAAATAGACTCTTATTAAGAAAGAATATTACTGATAAGTTTTTTTCATATTGACATATTCCTTTTCAATATATAAGATATAAGACATCTTATAAGATATATCTTATGAATAAATTAATGAATAACTATCAGGGAGTAGATAATTTACTTACAAAGAAAGATGACCACACTCCATATGCTGATACTCCTGCGATAGGAATATATGTTTTTCCAAATGTATCAAGTTGTGAAACTAACAAACGTGCCCAGATCATTCCCAGGAAAAGATTAATCACACCACTTGCTATTTGTATGGCCTGGGAGAAAAGAACACCATTAATTACTACTATTCCAGTCCAATCTTTGAAAGGAATACACTTCAAGGAAAGGCCAAGATGGAGAAGGAAGGTGACAATCTAATAGGATTTCAAGATTCTCAACATTCAACTCAGAAGAGGAGGGTTTGTTATTATTTCAGAGCAGTTTGCAGATACAAGGACTATTTACATGCACAATAAAATTGTACTCGGAGCCTGAGTATTTGGTAGTTTTCAAAATACAAGTCCTGTACATGTTTTGTTGGATTTATACCTAAGTATTTAATTTTTTGATAACTTGCAAATAGTACTGCATCTAGAATTTTGGTTTCAGCATGTTCATTGCTGTTACATAGAAATACAATTCATTTTTGAGTATTGATCTTGTATTCTGTGACCCTGCTGAACTCAAGTTATTAGTTCTAGGAGTTCTTTTTATTTTTGACTGCTTGGGATTTTCTACACATGGATGAGTTGTGGTAGTTGGTACTTTTTGGGGGAATTGGTTCATTTCATCTAAAGATGTCAAATTAACGTGTGTAGAGTTGTTCATGGTAGTCTTTTATTCTTTTGAGATCTGTAGGATCTGTAGTGATATCCTCTATTTCATTACTGATATTTATAATTTGCATCAGCCAACTCTTTGCTTCAGTGATTTTCTCTATTTTTCTATTTTCAATTTCATTGGTTTCTGCGCTTATCTTTATTCTTGTCTCCTGCTTGCTTTGGGTATTTCTGCTCTTCTTTTTCTAGTTTCTTGAGGTGGGAGTTTAGAGTATTGTTTGACAGTTTTCTTATGTAAACATTTAGTGCTGTAAATTTTGATGCATTTTATTTTTATTATCATTCAGTTGGATTTTTAAAAAAATTTCCATTGAAACTTCCTCTTTTATCCATTAATTATTTAGAAGTGTATTAGCTCTCAAGTGTTTGGAGCTTTTCTGTTATATTTCTCTTATTGATTTCTAGTTTGATTCCATTTTGGTCAGAGAACACATCTATATGATTTCAATTCTTATAAATATTTTGAGGTTTGTTTTATGGCCCAGATGTTGTCTATTTGGTTAATGTTCCATGGGCTCTTGGAAAGAATGTGTATTCTGCTGTTGGGTGGAGTAGTCTATAAATATTAATTAGATCCTATTGACTAATAGTGTTGTTACTTTATATCCTTGCTGATTCTTGTGTAGTTATATCAATTTTTGAGAAGGGGGTGTTGCGGTTATAATTAAAATTGTAGATTTGTTTATTGTTTTCCTTTGAGTTCTATCAGTTTTTGTTCTATGTATTGTGCAGCTTTGTTTTTTGGTGCGTACACATTGAAGATTATTATATCTTCTTGGTTTCTTGACCATTTCACCATTACATAAAAGTCTCTGAACCTGATAATTTTCCTTGCTTTAAAATCTAATTTATCTGTTATTAACACAGCTATTCCTACTTTATTTTAATTAATGTTTGTATGGTATACCTTTTTCTGGTCTTTTACTTTAAACCTACCTATATCATCATGTTTAAAGTGAGGTTTTTTTGGAGACATTATGTAGTTCTGTCATTTTTTAAAAAAATTGATTTTGCTAATCTCTATCTTAGACCATTTATACTTAATGTAATTATTGATATATTAGGGCTTAAGTCTGTTTTGTTTTGTGTTTGTCTCTTCTTTTTTGTTTTCTGCTTTCTTTTTATTGCCCTACACTGGGTTACTTGAACATTTTTTAGGATTCTATTTTGATGTATCTACAATATTTTTGGGAGTATTGCTTTGTAGAGATGTTTTCAATAGTCGCTCTATGCATTATATTATACATACATAGTTTATCACAATTTACTGGTATTGACATTTTACTCCCTCCCTTTACCTTCTACCATTTATACCATAATTCCTCCACTTTTATTGAGAACCACCTCAGATAATGTTATAATATTTTCTTCAAATGTCAAACATAACTTAAAAAGCTCAAAAGGAAAGTATATTGTACTTATCAATATTTTTACTCTTTTCATTGTTTTTTTTCCTTCCTGATGTTCCAAGGTTTTCTCTTTTATCATTTATTTTCTATTTATAGAACTTTAACCATTCTTTTAGGGTAAATCTGCTGGGGAAAATTTTCTTAGTTTTTCTTCATCTGAAATTGTCTTGATTTCTCCCCTAATCCCTGGAGAATATTTTTTACTTTGTATAGAATTCTGAGTTGACAGTACTTTTCCTGTCAAAATGGAAAATGCTGTGTCACTTCTTTCTGGCTTCCATGATTTCTGATGAGAAATCTCTGTCATTTCAGTTGCTTTTCCTCTGTAAGTAAGGGCTTATTTTTCTTTTGCTGTTGTCATGATTTTTTCCTTAGTTTTCAGAAGTTTGATCATGATATGTCTTGGCATCAGTTTCTTTGGTTTTATCCTGTTTGAAGCTGTCTCACCTTCTTAAATCTGTAGATTTATGTCTTTTGCAAAATTTGGAAAATTTTAAGCCGTTACTTCTTTGACTACTTTTTCAGCCCTGCCCTTTCTCTTTTCCTTCCAAGACTCCAGTGTCACAAATGTTAGATACCTCGTTACATTCCCACAAGTCCCTGAGGCTTCTGTTCATTTTTTTTTTGTTTAGTGTATTCCCTCTGTGTTGTTTACTTTGGATAACTTTTATAGTTATATCCTCAAGTTTATTGATTCTTTCCTCTGTCTTCTCCATACTGTTGTTGAACCTATCCAGTGAGGTTTTTTTTTCAGTTACTGTATTTTTCAGGTATAAAATTTCCATTTGGTTCTCTCTACTTCTTCTATTTATTTGCTTAAGCTTTCTATTTTATTATTTGTTTTAAGCATGTTCATAGTTGCTTGTTGAAACATTTTTCAAATGGCCACTTAAAAATTCTTGTCACATAATTCTAACATCTGTGTCATCCTGGTGTTGCCATCTATTTATTGCCTTTTCTCATACAAATTGAGATTTTCCTGGTTCTTTTTTGGATGGGTGATTTCTGATTGTACCCTGGACATTTTGTGTACTGTGTTATAAGACTCAAGATGTTACTTAAAGTCAGCAAGATGGCAGACAAGGAAGCTCCAGGCTCTTCTTTCCCATGGAAATATCAAGTAAAAAACAATAGACTGACTAAAATATGTTTCCAAGAGTTCAACACTCTTTCATCATAAAAATACTCAACAAATGGAATAGAAAGAAGCTACTTCAACATAACAGAGGTCATATATGAAAATTCCACAGCTCAGTTGATCATCATAATGAGAGACTGAAAGCTTTTCCTCTAAGATCAGGAACAAGACAAGAATGCCCACTTTTGTTACTTCTTCTCAACATAGTACTGGAAGTTCTAGCCAGAGCAATTTGGCATGAAAAAAAAGGCATCCAAACTGGAAAGAAGTCAAATGATCTTTATTTGCAGACTATACAATCTTACACGTAGAAAAACATAAATTATCCACAAAAAAAAGGTAGAACTTACAAAGGAATTCAGCAAAGTTTCAGGATACAAAATCAACATGAAAAAACATCAGTTGTGTTTCTGTGCACTAGCAATTAACAATCAGAAATATAAAGTAAGAAAGCATTTCCATTTGTAATAGCATAAAAAAGAATAAAATATTCAAGAATAAATTTAACCAAGGAGGTGAAAGACTTGCAAGCTGAAAATTATAAAGCGGTGCTGAAAAAAATTAAAGAAGATACCAATAAATGGAAAGACAGCACATGTTCATGATTTGGAAGACTTAACATTTTTAAGATGTCAATACTACCAAAAGTGATCTACAAAGGAAATACAATCCCTATAAAAATCTCAAAATTTTCTGCAGAAATAGAAAATAAATCCTAAAATTCATATGGAATATCAAGCAAACTTGAATCATCAAAACAATCTTGAAAAAGAAGGAGAGAGTTAGAAGTCTCACACTTTCTGATTTCAAAACTTACATTAAAGCTACAGTAATCAAAATATTGTTAACATTAAAAAGATAATAAAGGAATACTATGAAGAACTCTATGCCCACAAATTTGGAAACCTAGATGAAGTGGACCAATTCCTTGAAAGACACAATTTGCCATTCTCACACAAGAAGAAATAGAAAAGCTGATTAGACCTATATCTATTAAAGAAATTATATCAATAATTAATAACCTTCCAAAACAGAAAGCAGCAGGCCCAGATGAGCTCACTGGTGAATTCTAAAAATACCAATTCTGTATATTCTCTTTCAGAGGACAGAAGCAGAGAGAATACTTCTTAACTCATTCTGATGCCAGAATTACCCTAAAAAGCCAGACAAAGATATTATATGAATACTACAGACCAATATCTCTCATAAACATGGATGTGAAAATCCTCAACAAATTATCAAATTAAATCCAACAATGTATAAAAAGAATTATACACCATGACGAAGTATGATTTATCCCAAGTGTGCAAAGCTAGTTCAGCATTCAAAAATCATTTAATATAATCGACCACATAAACAGGATAGAAAAGTAAAATCACATGATCATATCAATAGAGGCAGAAGGAGAATTTGACAAAAATCCAACACCCATTAATGACAAAAACTCTCAGTAAACTAGGAATAGAGGGGGTACTTCCTCAACTTGATAAAGAATATCTACAAAAAACCCTACAGCTAGTATCACACTTAATTGTGAGAAACGCAAAGCTTTCCCACTAAGATCAGGCACAAGGCAAGGATATTCTCTCTCATCACTCCATTTCAACACTATACTGGAAGTTATATAGCTAATGCAATAAGACAAGAAAAGGAAATGAAAGGTATATATTGGGAAGGAAGAAATAAAACTGTCTTCTTTGCAGATGACATGAGCATTTATATAGAAAAGCCAAAAGAACCAACAAAAAAACTCCTGGAACTAATAAATGATAATAGCAAGGTTGCAGAATACAAAGTTAATATACAACAATCACTTTTCTATATATGAACAGTGAAAAAGTGGAATTTGAAATTAAAAACACAATACAATTTACATTAGCACTCAAGAAAATGTAATACTTAGGTATAAACCTAGCAAAATATGTACAAGATCTCTACGAGGAAAACTACACAACTCTGATGAATGAAATCAAATAAGAACTAAATACATAGAGAGATTTCCATGTTCACGGATGGGAAGACTCAATATTGTCAAGATGTCAGTTCTTCCCAACTTGATCTATAGATTCAAGGCAGTTACAATCCAAATCCCAGAAAGTTATTCTGTGGATATCAACAAATGGATTCTAATGTTTATATGGAAAGGCTAATAACTCAGAATCCCCAATACAATATTGAAGGAGTAGAATAAATTCAGAGGACTGGCACCACTCAACAAGACTTACTATAAAGCTACAATAATAAAGACAGTGTGGTATTGGCAAAAGAATAGACAAATAAGTCAATGAACAGAACAGAGAGCCCAGAAATAGACCCACACAAATAAGTCAACTGATCTTTGACAAAGGAGCAAAGGTAATTTAATGGTGCAAAGACAATCTTTTCAACAAATGGTGCTGGAGTAACTGGACATTAACATTCCAAAAAATGAATCTAGACTCAGAACTTATGCCCTTCACAAAAATTAACTTAAAATGGATCACAGATCTAAATGCAAAACATAAAATTATAAAACTCCTAGAAGATACCACAGGCAAAAACCTAGATGATTTAGGTATGATGACTTTTTAGATACAACATCAAAGGTATGGTCCATGAAGAAATAATTGATAAGCAGGACTTCATTAAAATTAAAAACTTCTCTGCAAAAGACAATGTCAAGAAAATGAGAAGAAAAGCCAGAGACTGGGAGTAAATATTTGCAAAAGACACATCTGATAAAGGACTGTTATCCAAAGTACACAAAATCTCTTAAAACTCAACAATAAATAAAAACAATCCAATTAAAAAATGCGCAAAAGAGCTGAACAAACACCAAAGAAGATAAACAGATGTCAAAGAAGCATATGAAAAGATGCTCCACATCATATGTCATAAGGAAATGCAAATAAAAACAATTATGAGGTACACTACACACCCGTTAGAATGGCCAAAATCCAGAACACTGACCACACCAAATGCTGGTGAGAATGTAGGGCAACAGGACCCCTCATTCATTGCTGGTGGGAATGCAAAATGGTATAGCCACTTTGGAATACAGTTTGGCAATTTCTTTTAAAACTAAACATACTTTTACCTTAATGTCTAGCAATTGCACTCCTTGGTATTTACCCAAAGGAGCTGAAAACTTATGTCTGCAAAAACATGAACACAGATATTTATAGCAGCTTTATTCCTAATTGCCAAAACTTGGGAAGCAACCAAGGTGTCCTTCAGTAAGTGAATGGATAAATAAACTGAGGTACATTCAGACAACAGAATATTATTCAGCGCTACAAACAAATGAGCTGCCATGAACAGACCTAGAGGAACCTTAAATGCATATTACTAAGTGAAAGAAGCCAATGTGAAAATGCTACATACTGTTTGATTCCAAGTATATGACATTCTGGAAATGGCAAAACTGTGGAGACCATAAAGAGATCAGTGGTTGCCAGAGATTATGCAGGGGGTCAGGGTGGGGGGGGACTAGGTGATGCACAGAAAACTTACATGTCAGTGAAAAATACTCTGTGTGATATCATAATGATGGATACATGTGGTTATACATTTGTCAAAACCCATACAATCTACAACACCAAGAGTAAATCATAACATAAACTATGGACTTCAGGTGGTTTTAATGTGTCAATATAGGTTCACCAATTGCAACAAAAATGTACCACTCTGGTGAGGGATGTTGATAATGGGGGAGATTATTCATGTGTAGGGGCAGGGGTAAATGGGAAATATCTGTACCTTCCCCTCAACTTTGCTGTGCACCTAAAACTGCTCTAAAAAATAAAATCTTAACAAAAACCAAACCAAACAAACCAAACAAAAAAGCCCAGTGTGGTACTGGCATAAAGACAGACCAGTGGAATAGAATATAGAGTCCAGAAATAAACTCTCACATATCTGATCAAATTTTTTTTTGGCGAGGGTGCCAAGACCATTCAATGGGGAAAGACAATCTTTTCAACAAATAGTGTTGGGAAAACTGTATATTCACATACAAAAGAATGAGGTCAGACCCTTACCCTACACCATATACAAAAATTAATTCAAAATGGATCCAAGACCTGAAACTATAAAACTCTGTAGTGTACGTGCCTCACATCAAGCTTTTTGATTGTAATGTAAGTGCTTGGCATTAGACTTTTGCTTGCCGAAGCATTCATTTCAAAGACAAGACATTCCTCGCGAATAAACATATTGCCAGCTTTATGACACAGCTGCTAGCAAAACAACCAGACTAGAAACCGGGTGCCCCCAAACTCCCTGAAGTTCTCCTTTTAGAAAGCCCTGGGTAACCTAGAAAACTAACTGTGTGAGTGACTCATCATCTCCCTTTCCATGCCCTAATTCCCACTGTAATGCTTCAAATTCACCAATAAAGAGTGAACCTGTGAAATCCTAGACACCCCACCCTTGGGCCTGAAATAAAGGCAGAGCCCCAGATCCATAATCCTTCCCTCTTCGTCTACATACATCCTTACTACCTACATCCTTATGTTGCCTCTGGGCACGCTCTGTATCCTCCAGGACCTGTGAGTAATAAATCTTTTTCTTAAAAGTTGTCTGACGATTTCTTGCTGAAGTGCCTTCTGCGATCACAATAAGAACCATAAAGGCTGGCCCAGACACAACATGGGCCCTGGTGGGAGTGGGGCGGGGTGGAGAATGTGTGGGGCTCACTATGAATAAATACAGGCTGGGCAAGTGCCTCAGGCATTCCTAGGTGGGAAACTCACTATCGACAGGCTGGGACAACACAAACTCTTAGTAGAAAGTACTGGGTAAAAGTTTCATGACATTGGATTTGGAAATGATGTTTTGGATATGAGACTAAAAGCACAGGCAACAGAAGAAAAAATAGATAAATTGAACTACATCAAAATTTAAAACTTATTTGCATCAAGGGATACAATCAAGACAGTGAAAAGGCAACCCAGAGAATGGTAGAAAAAATTTGTGAACCATATATCTGGTAAAGAGTAAATATGTAGAAAATATAAAGAACTCCTGCCACTTGACAACAACAACAAAACATGCTGTACGACCCATTTAAGAAATGAGTAAATGACTTGACATATATCCAAAGAAGATATACAAATGGCCAATAAGCACATGAAAAGATGCTCAACATCTCTAATCATTATGCTAATCAAAGCCACAATAAGATACTGCTTTACATTCACTAAGATAGCTACTATCAAAAAAGCAGAATATAGCAAGTGTTGGAGAGGACATGGAGAAATTAGACGCCTTGTGCACTATTGGTGAGAAGGTAAAATCCTGCTGCTGCTATGGAAACAGTTTGGCAGTTTCTCAAAGGTTAAATATAGAACTACCATATGCCTCGGCAATTCCACTCCACAGGGTGTGTGCATATGGGTGTGTGTTTGTGTGCATATGAATTGAAAGCAGGGACTTGGATAGACATTTGTACACCTATGTTCATAGCAGCAGTATCTGCAATAACCAAAGGAAGCAACCCAAGTGTTCATTGATGGATGACTGTGTAAACAAAATGTGGTTATACATACAATGAAATATTATTCACCTTGAAAAGGAAGGAAATTCTAACATATACTATAACATGGATGAACCTTGAAGACATTATGGTCAGTAAAATAATCTAATCACAAAAAGACACGTGCTGCATGATTCCTCTTAGCTGACGTACTAGAGTAGTCAAGTTCATAAAGACAGAAAATAGAACAGTTATTGCCAGGGGCTGGGGGAGGAAGGAATGGGGGAGTTATTGTTTAATAAGTACGGAGTCTTCGTTTTGTAAGATGCAAAGAGTTCTGTGGATGGATAGTCGTGATGGTAGTGCAACATTGCAGAGGTACTTAATGCCCCTGAACTGTACACTTAAAATGGTTTTGAGGTGCCGGCCCCACGGCCAAGTGGTTAGGTTTGTGTGCTCCACCTCCAGGTTCAGATCCTGGGTGCGGACCTACACACCTCTCATCAAGCCATGCTGTGGTGGCGTCACACATAGAAGAACTAGAATGACTTACAACCAGGATAAACAACTATGTACAGGGGCTTTGTGGAGAAAAAAAATGTTTTGATGGCAAATTTTATTTTATGTGTATTTTAGTACAATTAAAAAAATCATATTCTTAAATCTTCTGTTTCAGCAGATCGTCTCTGATATGGTGCTGGCAAGGGCCTGGGGGCAAAGCCTTGTCACTGCTAGGTGGGAATTAGATTTCCCAGTCAGCCTCCATTGACACTGGTGGGGAGAGGGGCACCTTAGGGCTCCTCACCAGGCCTCTGATGACACCATTATGACTGGCTGCGATAGGGTCAACACAGTAGTGCTTTCCCATGTGGCCTCTATGGACACCAGGGAGGCAGGGGTAGGGGGCTCATTCTTGCTGAGAGATGATGAAGGTCTCAGCCTCCCATTTAGCTGCCTCTGACACCACCCTGGAGAAGGGAAGGGATATTTTATTACAGTCAGGCGATGGTGGAAGTCTAGGTTCCCACATGGCCTTTGTTTATGGAGGTGTGGTTGGGATCATAGTTTTTCCTATGGTGTTTGGCTACAGTAGGGCAGTTATTGCTAAAAGTTTTCTACCTGGCTAGGTTGTCCCTTACCTGGATCTATGGCTGGAGAAAACAGGCTTTTCTTGGTGTTTTTGTGTGTTTTTTGTGTGTGTGTCTGTGCTTATTAGTGTTTTGGGGAGGCTTCTTGAGTTTTGGGATATTTGAAGCAAAAAGAAAACCAAGGAAACTCACCACCATACCATTCCTTGGGTTCCAAGGCCCCTAGCTTTTCTGCCTTCTCTGTACCTTTCAGAGTCTTCTTATATTTGTCCAGTTTTATCTGTAATTAGTAGTAGGAATAGGGAGAAGTGTATCCACTCCATCTTGTCAGAACTGGAAGTTGGAATGTTTTATTGAATGAAATGAGACCTGAACACTTGCATGGTGGTAGATCTCATTAGAAGAACAGGAATGTGGCCAGTAACAGACCGATTTATTCTCAGACACACTTTAACTATTCCTTCTCAATACCCAGACCAGATAAGTGGACAAGGGTGTTAGGAATTCAGATCTTTAACATCATAACATAGGGAATTAGGAGAGGAAACGTTGGATTCGTTGCTTGCTTTATGTAAAGTTTTTAGTACAATTCTGGCAGAGGATCACGTAGATCTTAAATATGCGAAGGCAATAACAGACTTGAGATGTTGGGAATATTCCTGGCCCAAGCTTTAATCTTGCTGATTTGATGCCTGATCTGGCTCCATCATCCAACAACATTGGTGGATAATAAAAAGAAAAGAATATCATCTACTAGATTTGATGGGAGTTTACTGGGAAAACAGTGGCATGTTGGGGATGATATCAGGAACATAGTGCCATTATGACAACTTACCCCAAAGCTCCATGGTCCGCAGCTTCTCCTGACTATAGTTTCCACAATCTGACCATCTCATTTAGGCATGTCATCATCAGCTTAGCTTGAACTAATTTATAGATGCCACAAAGGGAATTTATATACTTTTCTAGTCTCAGAGTATATTTTCTCGGAGTATGACTAGGTTGTAATGATTTTGGGTTATTTAAATGTAGTTGATAGATTCATAATTTCTGCTTTATTTAACTTTAGCTTGATATACCACTTATATGTTCCAGCTGCATGTAGAAAATGCAGATTTACACAACCATTTCAGGACACTTTTATTAACTCTCCCCTATTTGGGGAGTTCGTAATAGAGGTGGTTAAAATCTCCTTTTTATATTTACTTGCAAAAATAGAATCATTTATCTGCTCAAGTAGTATTTAACTCTTACCCCCAACATTCTTGCTTCCTTTTTTATCCACACGTGATTCAGACTTTGTGGCATTTTCCCTAAGACACAATAGAGAAATGAGAGGATAAATGTGTTTCTTTTCTGTAAGAAAATATGGAGACAAATTAATATTACTTATTTTCTAGGTTAGGATCCTTAAAACTGAGGGAAATCTAATCCTAGAGCTGCTAATTTTTCACTGCTTCATAATCCCCTGGCACATATTTTTTATCACACCATCAATATTACTATCTTGAAAAAATCACCAACGATTGTTGCTCAAATAGTTTTGTTCATTTGCCAGCCTTAAATTGGACTGCATAAATAGTATATGATGGCTGCCCCAATCCATCAATCCCTTTAGAAATTACCCATTACCCACCCCCTCCCCCCACCTCCTACCCCCATTTACAGGGTCAGGAAAATCAGACTTCTGCTTGCTCTGGTTTATTCACTTACTCCATGTAGTTTCCTTCCACATTAAAGTCTGGTGCAGGGGTGCCTAACTGGCAGAACCCATATCACATGCCTACATGAGCTGCATCAGATGCTGAGAAGTAAAGTGCTATAATTCTATTTTGGAAAGGTAGGCTTCACAAGGTAGGGACCTAGGAAAACGTAGGGAAGGTGTTCAGTAGATAAGACAATAAAAACTCACAGATAATGATCATTAAAATTATGGACAACCTTTGGGATTTCTGTATAACTCATATCAGTCCTCCCCAGTCTCCATGTTTAATATTTGGGGATTTTTTTCTGATCCTAGCTGATTGGGTCAAAGGTGAACATCTAACTCAAGTTGGGTCCATACCATACTCTTTCCCAGGTTGTCTGGGCTGGTCTCTTCATGTTAGCAGCAGTGGCATTGCCACATTCGACCCTAATGAACAGTTGTAGAGAAAGTGAGTTTTGAGAGTGAGAAGAATAGAGAGACACCCAGAGAAAAGCAGAGAAGGAGAAGAAGAACTTCCTGAGTTTCCGAGGCTTTCAACTTTCGAGTTCTAATTTCTTTTGGAAACCTGGCTGACTTCTTGCCCTTACATTATGTAAACATATCTGTTCATATATTACAATAAATATATCTTCATTTTGCTAAAACTAGTTAAGAGAGACTTTCTGTTTCTTGCAACCAAAAAGTCTTTTTTTAATTGCCTTGTCTTCTAACTTTTCTCACACGGCTTTGACAATCTACTCTCTCAAATCTCCAATGTCCAATGGCTCTGTTTTCTTCAACCTCTTATCTATAGCCTTATATGAAGTCTAAGACTTTGTCTTCAAGTTCTTCACTTATAATTTTTTCCTTCCATTTACATAAACCACAAACTCTTGAGGTTTGAGATGCCCCAGAGATGGTCTATTGACGCTTGAAATTGAGAAAATGTAGGTTTAGTGGAAAAAGTCAAACTTGAGTTCCAGTCTTGTCCTTACCGGTTACTTTGTGACCTTGCCTGTATCATTTATTCTTTCACAGGCTGTTTCCTCAGTAGCAAAACACCCGCAGGACTGTATTTTGGAGCAAATAAGAGAAAATGGTACGAAATTGAAACTCAAAGAAGAACTAGCGTTCGGAATGCCTGCCCTCAGCGTGGTCCTCACCGACTGCGGATCCCTACATTCTCTTCATGACACGGCTAGAGGGGCATGATCTCTCTCTCTCCTAGGTGGCACCCTTTGTCCCAGACCTTTCTGCTCCGGGAGTCCCGGCAGCAGCGCTCGCTGAGAGGGCGCTGCTTCCTCGGAGGGGACCCCCATCCCCTGCTCGAGCTGTTCCAACGCCGCGGTTGTGGCCGAGAGCGCGGCTTCGGAGAGGCTGCACGAGGAGCCCCACGCGGACACCTGCGGGGGCGCTTGCGCGGTAGGAGGCTGGAAGCTCTGTTTGCATGCAGGCTCCCAGGACACGAACAGGGAATGAGATTTGGGGGAGGGAGTGACACAAATAAAACCTTTCCTGCCTGTGTTAGCACCACTCTGACCTCGCATCTGGGCCGCGCCTGATTCCCTGGCTGCATCTGCAGAGACATTTCCATCCAACAAATGCCTCCTCTCCAGTTTTCTGCTAGGTTAGGATCAGCGAGTCTTTCTACTTTAATCTCCACCAGGTGTAGAGGGAAGCGTACTGGTCAGCAAACCTTGGCTCTAGTCCTTAGCTCTCCTTTTTATTAGATACTTGAAAGCTTGAGGAAAATATTTATCTTCCCTGTTCCTTAGATTGTTTTTCTGTACAGTGAGATAATATATGTTCTTTGTACCTCCCACGTTCACACTAACATACTCTGAAAACCGAAATCAAATTATACAGGTTTAAAATCTGCTATAAGCAGGTCCCAACAACTAATATATTAGAATCCTAACTTGGGGGCCATCTCCATGAAGCCAGGTGCTATGTAGAACGTTTTTGTTTTCTTGTTTTTTTTTTCAACCACTGAACACAATGTAAGGGCACTGTGTCTGGCACATAGTAGAAAGAATAAACGGATTCAAGGTCATCTATTTGATTCTAGGTAGTTTCACGCTAAGCATATTTGCCGTAGATGTTTTCAACGCAAGCATTTTCCACACAGAATTGATTGGCTGCAAGGCAATTTTGCTGTAAAAGATACAATCACAAAAAATAAGAGGGACATTAAAAAGCGCATGATGACACCTGAAAAATGAATAACAAAATTAAAAAGACTTGCAAAATACAAAATATTTGAATATATTTAAAATGTGTGTAGATTCATGGCAATACTGCGCCATTAGTTTTCTAGTACAGTATGCAATCTGGCTGTTGAGAACAAGCTGTGGTATCTACATTAGCTAAAGAATCAATGATGCCCTAGAAGACTGCTGTGAATTACTAGCCGCCTCTTTTATATTTGCCATAGCGTGGTAAACTTTTGCTTTTGATGGGTGGGAGGGAGGATGGTGCTCTCCAAAGAATTTGCAAACTGATGTGTTATCATTTTCTAGTATAGTATGCAATCTGGCTTTACACTTTCTCATTTCACACTTCCACTGTCTTATCACTGTATTTTCTGTCAAGTCCATACTTGTATTTGTTATCTAAGGCGGTTGATTCGTCAATGGAGAAATGAAACTAAACTGTCAACTAGTTCTTTTAACTTTCATGGCAAAATTGCCTTGTGGCCAATTAGCTTGGCGGCTGAAATGCTCTCAGCAAAAATGTCTACGGCAAAGATGCTTACGGGGAAACTACCTAGAACCTATCTCTTCAAACTCCTTTTATACTGAGTTTATACTGAGTCCCAGCTTAAAAGTATAAATGATTTTGGGGCCTGCCTGGTGGCGTAGAAGTTAAGTTCGTGTGCTCTGCTCCAGCGGCCTGAGTTTCCACATTTGGATCCTGGGCGCAGACCTATGCACCACTTATCAAGCCATACTGTGGCAGGCGTCCCACATATAAAATAGAGGAAGATGGGCACAGATGTTAGCTCAGGGCCACTCTTGCTTAGCAACAAAGAGGAGACTTGGCAGTGGATGTTAGCTGAGGGCTAATCTTCCTCAAAAAAAAAAAGTATGAAAGATTTGCTTTGCTAACTAAAGGCAACCTTGTTGTTGTTGAGGCTTTAGGTGTCAGGTGTTTTACATATTGCATAATTTATTGAACAAATTATCTCTTAGGCATCAATATGTGTGGGGTACTGTTCTACATATTGGGGATAAAGCAGTGAAGAAAAAACATATCTATCCCTGGATCTCTGGGAGCTTACCTTGTGGAGAGGATCGGGGTGAAAGGAGGTGATAAGTGCTGGTCTTAGGAGGCCAGGGAGATGAATAGGTTCCAGCATAGGAGGTAAGGAGCAGCCAGAAAGGCACCTGAAGAGTCCTGGAATTTAAGGAAAGAAAATGTTAAATTATGGTAAAAGCCTCCCGAACGGTCAGTTAAGGTGAGGACGGAGCATTGGTCATTAGATTTTGCAGTATGGAAGTCACTGTTGTCATTGACAGGGATAGCTTTTGGGGAGAGATGGAAGCTGAACCCTAATTGGAGTGGATTCAAGAGAGAATGAGAGGAGGTAATTTGGGGAGAGTCAATACAGATTGTTGTTTTGAATTTTGTTTTTAAGGAAAGGAGAGAATTGGAGTCATAGGTAGAGGGAGAAGTAGTCAAGAGTTTATTTTTTTTAAACAGGAGAAATAATAACACGTTTACATGCTGATGAGACTAATCCGGACGAGAAGGAAAGCCTGAAATCATGGGCTGGGATGAGATAGGGCGGGAGGTCTTTTTTCTGTGTGCCCTGGAATCTACCTTCTATTGTGCACAGACCCCTGAACATCCTCAATCTCTTCACAGGAAACTTTCTGCACCTCCTTGGCCTGAAAGCTAGCTTCTTTTTGAGGTTAATACTGTCCTAAATGCTTTCTCACTCTCTGGAACCAAGTCCTTGGATAGGGAGAATGAAGAATATATTTTCTGTGAATTCTGCTGAAACTTCAAGACCCACACTGTCCAATACAGCAATCACTAGCCACATGTGGCAATTAAGCAACTGAAATGTAGTTGGTCTGAATTGACATGTCTTTTAAGTGTAAAATGCACATCAAATGTTGAAGACTTGATATGATAAAAAGAATGTAAAATATCTAAATATTTTTGATGCATGGGGTTAATGAAATTTATTATTAAAATTAATTTCACCTGTTGTTTACTTTCTCAGTGTGGCTACTAGAAAATTAAAAATTACACAAGTGGCTTGTATTATATTTCTCTTGGATAGTACTGTTCCAGATCTTTTCACTGCCTTGTAAACCTCTTCCCTGTTTCACCTCTTCTTCTCATCTTCTTAATGTCTTTTCTCTGCATTTACATAAAATCCTAAAAACTTAACAAGGCCAAAAATGCACTATGGGAGCCGGCTCTGCCTTTCCAACTTCATCCTTAAGCACCTTCGTTTTCGCTCAATGAGTTCTAGTCACCCCATCCTCTCAAACCAGCCAATCCCTTTCCCTTTTCAGGATTTTGTTCTTCTATTTCCTCTGCTTGGAGCACTTGTCTGCTGACTTTTAAAATGGCTGGCTACAGTTCCTGCTAGTTTCAACCTAAATGTCACCTTCTTAGCCAAGCATTTATTTCCTATCTAAAACAGTGCCAACTATCCACCCCACCTCTCCTCCCATCATCCTGTTTATTTCTTAAAAAGCATTTGCTAATGCTATATTTCCTAAAATTCTCTTGCTCCATTAGAGTAAGGGTCTTATCTGTCTTGTTCCACCCAGTGTCTAAAACAAGGGTGGATGCCTAAATATATGCTAAACGAGCACAAGCAATAAAGATTGACTATGTATGTGATAACAGGAATATTTAATTTTTTAGTCAAATAGTATGAGGATGGTTGGGTAGTATTAGAAACAATGTTTAAATATTACAACAATGTTTAAATGTTAAAATAGAAATTGTTGGAATTTGGGGCCGGCCCCGTGGCCCAGTGGCTAAGTTCGCGCGCTCCGCCGCGGTGGCCCAGGGTTCGGATCCTGGGCGCCGACATGGCACCACTCGTCAGGCCACGTTGAGGCAGCGTCCCATATGCCACAACTAGAAGGACCTGAAACTAAGATATATAACTATGTACCAGGGGAGACTGGGGGAGATAAAGCAGGAAAAAAAAAAAAAAGATTGGCCACAGTTGTTAGCTCAGGTGCCAATCTTTAAGAGAAAAAAAAATTGTTGAAATTAGAAATAAATGATTAACAGTTAATTTAAGTAATTATGGTTAAAACAACTTGTTTTTCACCACTGTTGTCTCTTCCTTTAGTTTCCAACATTTGACTCTCTCCTAGTTTTCTGTTGACTCCTTTCCATGGCCTTACATTTTTCTTAAATGATATTCTTACCTTGGGTCCTTTCTATTTTTACTCTCTTCAGAAATCACAATTAGAAAGACCTTTGGACTAATCTTAACAATTTAGTTTACAAACTTTAAGGGGTTTTGTTTGTTTGACTAATCCAGTGATTTACTTTTTTAATGGGGATTTTGAGGGCCTTTAGTTGGGGCCTGGTTCTCTAGGACACTGTCTGGCCACTACTTTGTAAAGTTTTGTACCTGGTTTCTTGGGGACATTTGGAGCGCTGGATCTGAGCTGTCTCAATGGGAAATGCCATTTGTGTAGAGAGACTGCACTACAATCTTATAAATCACTTCCAAAGCTGATTTTCATCTTAGGGCTCTCTACTAAATTCCTAGTCTCATATTTCCAACTTCCTACTAAATATTTCTACATAGATTATCCAAAGGCACCTTAGATAAAAAATAATCTAATCTAAATTAATCATTTGCCTATAAAGCTTTTCTTTTTTCTGCTATTCCAGTCAATAGCATCACTATCCAGCTAACTGCCCAAACCAGAGCACTGGCGTCACTCACAAATATAACGCATCTCTAAATCCTTTTGATTTTATCTTCCGTATACAGTTCAAATTTTTCCTCCTTCTCTTTATTTCTCACTATTCTAGTTGAAGTATGTATTTTCTCTCCTCTGGAAAACTGCAGTAATCTTCTAACCTAGATAACTCGCTTTTAGTATAACGGCTGCCTCGGTTCCATCCTCCATGTTACAGCTACAAAGAACTAACGGAGTCTAATAATGATTCTACTTACTATGTTTCCACAGTGCTCCATGACTTACAGGCTGAAATTCCAACGCCTTAGCATGGCATTGGGGTGATATCACGTTCTCCCCTTGTCTACCTGTACGGCCTCATTTTCCACCTTCTCTCCATAGACGCTGTGGTTATCTTCATCAAGTTACTTGCGATTCTGTAAATAAACCATGATTTTTTTCCCTTGGTCAGAGCAGGTCATGTCGCCTTTGCAATATGAAGTCATTTTGATTAGATCTTTATTTTTGTATGAATCTGATAAAGTTGAGTAAGTAGGGAGATACCATTATCAGACATTAGAACTTTTATGTGTGTGGGTTGCATGAGTCTATTGTCCTTTTTCATTCATTCTCAGAGGCTGGCCCTTAATTTTTAATGGTTGAAAACATTTAGTGTTCTTAAAATGTGTGGGTTTAAGGTCAGTCCAGGTAGCTTGAGTTCTTGAAAATTTGGTTAATTAATAACACTGAGGCATTATTGTCAAATTATCTCTATATCTTTTCTTGCCTCTTACTGGCTTCCTTCATAGAATTGTCCCTTTGGGAAGCTTTTTCATATTTCAGTAACTATAATCTTTATTGATGAATATTTCCCATTATTTGAAACATTTGTTATGAATAAAACTGAGAAGTCCTAGGCCTAATTTGGTAAATGAGTGTGTTTATTGATTTCCTATACTCCCAGCTTAAAACTCATACCTAGAAGTCCCATGTAATTGTATTTCTTCACAAAATTTGAACTCTTTGTTTTTCTCCCTCATCTTTTATCAATCATTTGTACTTTAATATGAATGAATTTCAAAGTTGGAGCTGCTGTTAGTCAATTCTGGTGAGAACCTAGGATTAGAATAAAAGGACTATCTGGGCATCTCTGATTTTATCTAGACATAAATGCAGTATCTGAAAATAGGCCCTGTTACCATCTGGTTCCTAATCCCTTCCTGCCTCCCACAGTCCTGACCCTCAGAACTTCCCCTACCCCAAATCAGTTCCAATGCTCCCAGATGCCGGAAGCTGTTCCCCAAATTCCTGACTCCCCATACTCTTTTGGAGCAAGATTATAGACAAGTACCCTCCCTATTGGAACCTAGTATTGCCTTTGGATTGTTCATTAAGTCTGGGCCTTTGACATGAGTTTTAAAAATAGTTGGCACGGAAGTGGAAGAGGTAGATGTGCCTTTGACAAGAGTTCTCTGAGTCAGTGATGGATGAAACAAGTCAAAGATAAATTTTGTCCTCCAGATTTGGAAAGGTAAATGTAGAGATGGTAGAACTATATCCAGCTTTACTGAATAACTTCTGCACCAACTTTTCTTGGGATAATACCTGATGTTTTAACTCTCTAGCTCTAAAACATTTGGTTTTTGAAGATATTAGAATATCTTGTATTTTTGTATACAGCAAATTATAAAATGTAGTGAACACAGATTTTAATGTGCCTTTAATCCTGTGTCTGGTGATGATGTGCCAAATGTCCTTGGTCCTAGGGGTACATATATTGATAACACACGTCTGAGACAGAAATCATACCTATCTACTTCTATTGTCTTAGGAGGGTGGAGATTAGAAAACAAACTTCTAATTTATTCACAGTTTTGTATAGGAGGCTTTTTTTTTTTACACTCAATTGTAAGCCAAACAAGGAAAAAACCAAAAAAATGAAGTATGCATTTATCCCAGAATTTTTCAGCTTCCTAGGAAAACTCTTTAGAGGGAAAATTTTCGATTTTCCAATTCTGTCAATATTTTAGCTGTTCATTGTGAGTTTATGTCCTGATTTACCAGAGAGAAATGAAATACTCTCTCTAGCAGTAATAAATGATTAAAATGTTACTTTTTATGTCCAATGAGACTCTGTGCTCACTCCAGGATGCTGAATATGAATAAAATTTCTTTCCACAGCCTGAAAAGAAAATGTATAATATATACAAATATATGTTATATATTTTAAGTATACAATAATAGAAAATTACAGGAAGTTTATAAAAGAGAAAAAGCACCCATAATAGCAGGATGATTTTAGGAATTATTCATAGCAATATCTTTAGCTAGTTAAACTTCATTATTAACAGGTACTATATGTTCTGCGAGTTCTAAACTTAAAAATATGTCATAAGGTGTTTGGTGTATTCAGGACTGAAAATACTTTTCAGCAGAGTGAGCAGTTTGCCATTTCTCTGTGTAAGTGATACAAAACGTTGTTTTGGAGTGTGATCTTTTTGGATTCTTCTCTGACCACATATTTGGCTACACGTTTAAGGAGATTGGAGTCTAGTGTACAAAGGGAAAAACGTAACAGAACTTTTTTGGGGGAGACATGGTGGGGACTTGACACAGGATGCCTCTCCTAGAGCTTGTACACAGAAGTGGTTGCTGAGGATAAGGTGAGAGAATTTGTGTAGAGGGCAAGAGGCATCTGAGGACAAAGGAAATGCAGTGGTGACACATTCCCTTTGAGCTATAGTTTTTAGAACTTCCCTGATGGACTGACGTGGTCCCGAATTAGGTCTGCTTTCAGAAAAGGGCATTAATGGGGAACTCACCAGGAAGGAAGAGATCTGGATGGTGCCTTTGAGCTCAACAGAAAGGTGTAAGGGTTCTTGGAGGCCTCCCTCTGCTATGCGGGACTAGTTTTACATATTTACTAATTGACTCCATAGGTTAACATTTGCCATCTTCAATCAGAGAGACTGAAATAAGAAATTAACATTAAGAATTTATTATTAAAGGGGCTGTCCCAGTGGCATAGTGGTTAAGTTCTCACACTCTGCTTCTGTGTCTGGGGGTTCACGGGTTTGGATCCTGGGCACAGACCTACGTATCACTCATCCAACCATGTTGTGGTGGCATCCCACATACAAAATAGAGGAAGATGGGCACAGATGTTAGCTCAGGGACAATCTTCCCCAGCAAAAGAAAAAAAAAGAGAAAGGAAAAAAGAATTTATTATTAAAAAGTCACAAAACTAAATAAATGAAAGAGGAATTTAAATAACTAAACTATAAAATGAGTTGTTTTGTAAGTTTGTACTTCTGAAGTTATCAAAGCTTAAAACCATACTAAGCCTTTTAAGACACTGTATAAGTTGGAATACCTTCTAGTCTGTGGCTCGCCTTTCCACTTTTTAAACAGTATCCTTTGATGAACAGATCTTCTTAATTTTAATGTATAGCATTTTATCAAAATTTTTCTGATGGTCAGTGCTTTCTGTATTGATTTAAGAAATCTTTACCTGCCCCGACATCATGGAGATACTCACCTGTGTTAAAATCTGGAAGCTTATTATGTTATCTTTTTTTAAATTGTGGTAATATACATAACATAATATTTATTATTTAAACCATTTGTGAGTGGTTCACTGGCATTGAATACATTCACAATATTGTGTGCCCGTCACCACTACCTATAGCCAAAACTTTTCCATCATCCCCATCATAACTCTGTATGCATTAAACGATGATTTCCCTTCTCTCCTTCTTCTAGTACCTGGTAACCTCTATTCTGTTTTCTGTCGTTATTAATTTGTCTATTCTATGTAACTTATGTAAGTGGATTCACACAATGGTTGTCCTTCTGTGTCTGGCTTATATAACTATGCATAATGTTCTCAAAGTTCATTTGTATTGTAGCATGCATCAGAATTTCATTCCTTTTTAAGAATAAATAATATTTAATTGTATGCATATATCACATTTTGTTTATCCCTTCATCTGTTGATGGACATTTGGGTTGTTTCCACTTTTTACCTATTGTGAATAGTGCTGCTGTGAACATTGGTGTACAAGTATCTGTTTGAGTCTCTGCTTTCAATTCCTTGGGGTATACACCTAGAAGTAGAATTGCTGGAATATGGTAATGCTATGTTTTACTTTCTGAGGAACTACTCAACTGTTTTCCAAGAGGCTACACCATTGTACATGCCTAACAGCAATGCACAGGGTTGCAATTTCTCTACATCTTCACCTTATTTTCTGTATATATATATTTTAATAATAGCCATCCTAATGGGTGTAAAGTGGTATCTCACTGTGGTTTTGATTTGTATTTTTCTAATTATTAGTGATGTTGAGCATATTTTCATTCTCTTATTGGCCATTTGTACATCTTCTTTGGAGAAATGTTTATTCTAGTCCTTTGCCTATTTTTCTATTTTTTATTGTTATTATTGTTGAGTTTTGGGAGTTTTTAATACATTCTGGATATTAATCCTTTGTCGTATGTATGATTTGCAAATATTTTTTCTCATTTTTATAGGTTGTCTTTTCACTTTATTTATAGTGTTCTTTGATGTACTAAAGTTCTTAATTTTGATGAAGTCCAGTTTATCTACTTTTTCTTTTGTGGCCTGGGCTTTTGGTGCCATATCCATGAAATAGTCAAAAATCCAATGTTATGAAGATTTTTCCCAAAGTTTTCTCATAAGAATTTTATAGTTCTAGCTCTTAAACTGAGGTCTTTGGTCTATCTTGAGTTAATTTTTGTATATGGTATAAGGTAAGAGTCAAACTTCACTCTTTTGCATGTGGATATCCAGTTCCCCCAGCACCATTTGTTGAAAAAACTGTACTTTCCTCATTGAATGGTCTTGGAAACCTGTTAAAAAGCAATTGAACATATATATGAAGAATTATTTCTGGTCTTTCTATTCTATTCCATCAGTCTGTATGTCTATTTTTATGTTGGTACTACATTGTTTTAATTACTGTAGCTTTGCAATAATTTTCAAAGTCGAGAAATGTGAGTCCTTCAACTTTATTTGTCTTTTTCAAGATTGTTTTGACTATTCAAGGTCATATTCCATATGGATTTGAGGATGAATTTCATATTCCATAGGAATTTGAAGATCCGCTTTTCCATTTCTCCCTAAAAGGCTGTTGGAATTTTGATAGAGATTGAGTTGAATCTGTAGACTGCTTTGGGTTGTAGTAACATGTTAACAATGTTAAGTTTTCCAATCCATGAACACAGATGTTTTTCTGTTTATTTAGATCTTCTTTAACTTCAGTAATAGCTTTTAGTTTTTAGCATGTAAGTCTTTCACTTCTTCGTTAGATTTATTTCTAAGTATTTAATTCTTTTCGATGCTATTGTAAATAGAATCACTTTTTAAATTTTCTTTTCAGATTGTTCAATCCTAGTATATAGAAATATAACTGATTTTTTTGTGTTGATCTTGTATCTTGCAAATTTTCTGAATTCACTCAGTAGCTTTCTTGTGGATTATTTTAGATTTTCTATTTAGAGGATCATGTTATCTATGAACAGAGAGAGTTTTACCACTTTCTTTCCAATTTGGATGTCTTTTCTTTCTTTGTCTAATAGCTTGAGCTAGAACTTCCAGCATGATATTAAATAGCAGAGGTAGAAGTGGGCATCCTTACCTTCATCCTGATTTTAGGGGGGAAGTTTTCACCCTTTCACCATTGAGTATGATCTTATCTGTGTTTTTTCATAAATGCCGTTTATCATGTTAAAGAATTTTCCCTCTATTCTGTTTTCTGAAAGTTTTTTCCCTCAACTTGATTGAGGAATAATTGATAAATATAATTGTATATATTTCAAGTGTACAACGTGATGATTTTATATACATATACTTTGTGGAATAATTACCAAGATCAAGACAATTAACACATCCATCACTTCATATAGTTAATTCATTTTTTTAATGGTGAGAATGCTTAAGATTTACTCTCAGCAACTTTCAAGTATACAATACTGTATTATTAACCATAGTTACCATGCTGTACATTAGATCCTCAGAACTTGTTCTTCTCACAACTGAGAGTTTGTACACTTTGACCTACATCTCCCCATTTCCTACTCCCCTCAGTCCCTCGCAACTACCATTCTATTGTTTCTATGAAATTGACTTTTTTTTTTTTTAAAGATTCTCTATATAAGTGAGATCATACAATATTTGTCTTTCTCTGTCTGGCTTATTTCACTTAGCATAATGCCCTCCAGGTTTATCTATGTTGTCACAAACAGCAGGATTTCTTTATTTTTTATGGCTAAATAATATTCCATTGTAGACACATACTCCACATTTTCTTTATCCATTCATCTGTCAAAGGATGTTTAGGCTGTTGCCATATCTTGGAGGCTGTGAATAATGCTGCAGTGAACGTGGGTGTACAGATACCTCTTCGAGGTACTGATTTATTTCCTCTGGATATAGACCCAGGAATGGGACTGCTAGGTCATATGGTAGTTCTATTTTTAAGTTTTAGAGGAACTGCCATACTGTTTTCCATAATGGCTATACCAATTTACATTCCCACCAACCACGTATAAGGGCCCTCTTTTCCCAAAATCCTCACCAACTTTGTCATCTCATCTTTTTGATAGTAGTCATTCTAACAGGTGTGAGGTGACATTTAATTGTGATTTTGGTTTGCATTTCCCTGACGATTAATGATATAGAGCACTATTTTATACACATATTGGATATTTGAATGTCTTCTTGGGAAAAATGTCTTTTCAGGTCCTTTGCCCATTTTTTTGATCAAACTGTTTTTTTTGCTATTGAGTTGTATGAATTCTTCATATATTTTGGATATTAACCTCTAATCAGATATATGGTTTGCAAATATTTTCTCCTATTCTGTAGGTTGCCTTTTCATTTCATTGATGATTTTCTTTCCTGTGCAGAAGCTCTTTGGTTTGATATAGTCCCACTTGTTTAATTTTTGTTGCCTATGCTTTCGGTGTCTTCTTCAAGAAAACATTGCCAAGACCAATGTCAAGGATCTTTTCCTCTATGTTTTCTTCTAGGAGTTTTATGGTTTCATGTCTTTATATTTTTGATCCATTTTGAGTTAATTTTTGTGAGTGGTGTGAGACAGAGATCCAGTTTCATTCTTTTGCATGTGGAAATCCAGTTTTCTCAACACCACTTATTGAAAAGACTTGAAATTATATAATTTTTATCCCTTATTATGTTAATGTGGTGTATCACATTTATTTATTTGTGTATGTTAAACCATCCTTGCATCCCAGGGATAATCTCACTTGATCATGGCATATGATCTTTTTAAAGGTACTGTTACATTCAGTTTACTAATATTTTTTTTTAAAGGATCACCTGTGGCTTTCTTTTTCTCTTTCCTTCCTTCCTCCCTCCCTCCCTTCCTTCCTTCCTTCTTTCTTTCTTTCAGAGATTGGCCCTGAGCTAATATCTGTTGCCAATATTCCTCCTTTTTTTTCTCCCCAAAGCCCCAGTACATAGTGGTATATCCTAGTTGTAGGTCATTCTAGTTCCTCTATGTGGCATGCCACCACACCATGGCTCCATGAGCAGTGCATAGTCCATGCCCAGGATCTGAACCAGTGAGCCCTGGGCCACCAAAGTGGAGCACATGAACTTAACCACTTGGCCATGGAGCTGGCCCCCTAGTTTGCTAATATTTTCTTGAGGATTTTTGCATCTTTGTTTATCAGGGATCTTGGCCTATAATTTATTTTCTTGTAGTGTACTTGTCTGGCTTTTGTATCAGGGTAATGCTGGCCTTGTAAAATGAGTTTGGAATTTTTCCTTGCTCTTCAGTGTTTTGGAAGAGTTTGAGAAGGACTGGTGTTAATTATTCTCTAAATCTTTGGTAGAATTCACCAGTGAAGCCATCTAGTCCTGGGCTTCTGTTTCTTGGGAGATTTTTGATTACTGATTCAATATCTTTGCTTATTACTGGTCTGTCCAGATTTTCTATTATTTCATGATCCATCTTAGTAGTTTGCAGGTTTCTAGGAATTTATCAATTTCTTTTATCTAAATTTATCAGCATATAATTGTTCATAGTCGTCTCTTATGATCATTCGTATTTGTTTGGTATCAGTTGTAATGTCTCCTCTTTCTTTTATAATTTTATTAGAGTCATCTCTTTTTTTCTTAGTCTAGCTAACAGTTTGTCAATTTGGTTTATCTTTTTGAAAATCCAATTCAGTTTTGTTGATCTTTTCTGTTGTCTTTCTGTCTCTATTTCATTTATTTCTGCTCTAATTTTTTATTATATCCTTCCTTCTACTAACTTTGGGCTTAGTGTTTCTTTTCTAGTTCCTTGAGGTGTAAGGTTAGGTTCCTTGAGATCTTTCTTGTTTCTTAATGTAGGAATTGATTGCTATAAACTTCTCTCTTAGAACTGCTTTTACTGCATCCCATACGTTTTGATATGTGGTGTTTCCATTTCTGTTTGAAGATATGTTTTTCATTTCTCTTTTGAGTTCTTCTTTGGCCCATTGGTTGTTCAGAAATGTGCTGTTTAATTTTCACATTTTTGCGAGTTTTTCAGCTTTCCTCATATTAGTGATTTGTAGTTTCATACCATTGTGGTTGGAAAAGATGCTTTATATGGTTTCAATCATCTTAAATTTTTGAAGACTTGTTTTGTGACCTAATATATGATCTATCCTGGAAAATGTTCCATGTGCCCTTAAGAATAATGTGTATCCTGCTGCTGTTGGATGGAATGTTCTGCATATGTCTGTTAGGTCCATTTGTTCTAAAGTACACTTCAAGTCCACTATTTCCCTATTGAATTTCTGTCTAGGTGATCTATCCATTATTATCAATATTATTGCATTGCTGTCTCTTTTTGCCTTCAGATCTGTTAATAATTGTTTAATATATTTAGGAACTTCAAAGTCACATTTAAAAAGAGCATGAGTCTGGGGATGTAAAGAATTTGTGACCATTTGAGTAATCTATCAGTTATCAATTCTCTGTACCCTCTCCTTTCTCTTGGCTATATGCAAGCTCAAGTTTCTCCTAATCTTCTTGAGACTATAAATAGTATGTTAGTTTGTCTCTTATCTCTACTTTTTCTCTTATCCTGTTAAAACCTTTTAACTTTCTGAAATTTGGCCCAGATATAAGTACTAACAATTTATTATTTGCCATTTCAAATACTTGATACCCTTGAATCCCTTCCTTGGAACTTACTTCTCCTTTCGTGTTCATGATACTATAACTACCTAATTTTCTTTTCTTTCTATGACCATTGTCCAGACTCTGTTGCATCTTTCTTGTCATGAATCTCAAAATTAGTTTTTTTGAGGGTTCTTTCCACAGTACTCTTTACTACTCATTCAATATTTTATCCTGGTTGGTTTCACCCACTCTCATATTAAAAAAAAGTTAGGTTGAATTAAATATACAGAAGGCTTAACATATCAAGTATACAGCTAGATGAATTAACCAAAGTCAAAATAGACATAATCCCCATCCAGTTTAAGAGAGAAAACATTACCATCTCTTGAGAAGCACCCCTCCAGCCTGTGATATCTTTTTTGTTTTTAACTTTTTATTTTGTAATAATTTTAGAATCACAAAGCTTACAAAGATAGTAGAGAGAGATTCCCATGTTGCCTTTACCCAGTATACCCAATGGTTATATCTTACATAGTTGTAGTATAATTTCAAAACTAGGAATTTGATGTTGGTAATATGTATGTGTACAGTTCTATGTCATTTTATTATATATGTAGATTCATGTAACCTCTACCACAATCAAGATACAGAACTATTCCATTACCACAAAGATCTCCTTCATGCTACCCCTTTGTAGTCAAACTCATCCCCTTCCTCCCCAACATCTTTAAACCCTGGCAATCAGTAATCTGTTTTCCATCTCTACATGTTTGTCATTCAAGAATGTTTATATAAATAGAATTATACAGTATGTGACCTTTTGAGATTGGCTTTTTTTCACTCAGAGTAATGCTGTTGAGATTCATTCAAGTTATTATATTTGTTAATATTTTAAGAATTTTTGCATTTGTATTCATTAGGGATATGGTTTGTAGTTTTCTTTTTCTGTACTGCTTTTGTATTCTGTTGCCATCAAGGTGATATTGGCTTCCTAGAGTGAGATGGGAAGTATTTTTTCCTCTTCCATTTTCAGGAAGAGATTGTGTAGAATTTGTGTTAATTTTTCTTAAAACATTTGGTAGAAATCTCCAGTGAAATCACGTAGGCTTGGAAATTTCTTCCGCAGGTTTTAAATTATGAATTCAGTTTTAAAAATAGTTATAGGGCTATTCAAATGATCTATTTCATCTTAGGGAGTTGTGGTAGCTTACACTTTTCAAGGAACTGGTGCATTTCATGTAAGTTGACAAATTTAGCATATAGAGTTGTTTGTAGTAGTCCCTTATTGTCCTTTTGATGTCTGCAGGATCTATATTGATATCTCTTGTTTCATATCTTATATTAGTAATGTGTTTCTTCTCTTTGTCAGTTTTGCTAAGGTTTTGTCAATTTTGTTAATCATTTCAAGCACCAGCTTTTTGTTTCATTTTCTTTATTTTCCTGTTTTCAGTTTCCTTGGTTTCTTCATATTTTTGGCTTCTTCTGCTTGCTCTGGGTTTGTTTGCTGTTTTTCTAGTTTCCTGAGGGCAGAGCTTCCATTATTGATTTAAGGCTTTTCCTATTTTCTAATGTAAACATTAAATGCTATGAGTTTCACTGTTGTAGCTGCATCACAAAAAATTCATATGTTGCATTTTAATTATCATGCAGTTCAATACATTAAAAAAAATTCTCCCTGAGACTTTTTGTTTGACCTGTGTATTATTTAGAAATATACTGTTTAATTTCTACCTTTTCTTCTGAAAAGTTACCACTATCTTGACTTCCAATAGGTATTTTACTTGTTTTTGATCTTTAGGAAAATTGAATCTTGAATTATATAATACTTCAAGTACATAATGTTTTTGCTCAACATTAAATTTGTGAAATCCATCCTACCATGATGAGCATTTGGATTTGGAACTTTAGATTTTTTCCAATTGAGGTGTGGAATACTGATTCTGTGACTATTATATAAATATTCTTGTCTTTTGTTGAACATATGTACTAATTTTTAGGCTATAAACCTAGGAATGGAGTTTCTAGTATTGGATATTCTTAAACTGTTATCCAAAGTGGTATTAACCACTTTATATATTTCTACCAGCAGGGTATGTAAGCTACAGGTTCTCCACAGGATCCCAAAGAGTTAGTATTATCACTCTTTTTAATTTTTTGCCATTCAGGTTGGTGAGTAGTGTTATGTTTTATTCAGATCTTCTATGATCTTACTTTTTTTTGTCTGCTTGATCCATTAATTATTGAGAAAAGTTATTAAAATTTTCCCTGTATAGTCATGGATAGGTCTATTCCTAATTGTAGTTCTTTCAACTTCTGCTTTTTAAAAATGATATGTCATTATTCACGTACAAACAGAATTACATCTTCCTGGTGGACTGACACTTTGATGAAATATCCTCTTCATCTCAAGAATTTTTCTTGCTTTAATATTGACTCTAATACTAGTTTGCCTACCTTTGTTCTGTTTCTTTTCTTTCCTTTCTTGTCTTCTTTTGGATTTCTCACATATTTTTGTTTCACTTTTATGAACTATCAGGTTGTTATACAGCCTTTTATTATTCTTTTAGAGATTACAACATGCAACCTCAACTTATTAAAGGCTGTTTTAAATTAGTTCTTTACTGCTTTCCAGACAAGGCCAGGACCCTAGAACACTTTAACTCCATTTATCACCTGTCTTGTGCTATTTCAGGTCTCTTTTAAATAAATTTTACTGTGCCTAGAAATTATGGATTACGTGGTCACTATTCATTTATATTTACTCAGATATTTATCCTTTTTCATTTTACTTTTTTCCTTCCTTCTGGGATAATTTCCCTTTTGTCTAAAGAAGTCTTGTTAATATTTCAATTCAGTGCTGATGACTTGGTTTTTTTTCTTTTTGCCAACAAGCCAGCCACCATTCTTTTCATTGTTGTTTTTTGAAGGTGAAATGCCTTTTCTCCTTGTCTACTTTTAAGACTTTTTTCTTTGTAGCTGGTTTTATGCAGTTTTACTATGATGTACTTAGATGTGGGTTTCTTTGTATTTACTTAGTTTAGGATTGTAACTCTTCTTGAATCAATAGTTTGTCTTTTTTTTAATTAACTTGGGAAAATTCTCAGATATAATCTCTTCAAATATTACTTATTTGCTTTTATCTCTACTCCCTAAAAGTCTAAATATATGCTGTTGGAACTTTTTATCAGTACCATATGTCTCTTTCTCTCTCTACCTCCTGCATTACATTTTCTATCATTTTGTCAAAATGCTTCAGTCTGATTTTTCCTTCTCCTCTTTCAGTTCATTGATTTTCTTGTCAGTTACGTCTAATTGCTGTTACATTCATATATTTTGATTTTAATTTCAGTTATTGTGTCATTCTCATTTCCATGTGATTCATTTTCGGAATTTTCATTTCTCTCCTGAAATCTTGTCATTTAAGATTTTATAATCATGTTATTTGGATCTATGGTGGGCCTGTATTTTTTCTTGGATTTCAGTTAATTCTTGTTTTACTTTGATTGAATCCTAAACGTTGTGTATCAAAAATTGGAGTGATAACTTGATGCTGTGGACAATGCTATCTTTCTCTTGAAATGATTTATCTTTGTTTTGGTAGAATGTTAGATTTGGAGAAGCTTACTTTATTACAATCTGTAATTGAGTTGACTTGGGTCTAAGCATCAGTCTATGGGAGGGATGACCCATTTTTGCTCACCTTTCCTGTTAAGATATAGCCCTTCTGGGGATCACGACAGAAAGTCCTGGATGTTTATGACATTCTCACCCTTTGGTGAGCCAGAACTCCAATTACTGTCTTCACAACCCTATAAGAATACTAGAAGTTCTTCTCAGCTTCTTAACCTCTCACCTGCTGTCTGTGATTCAGAAAGTGCATCTGGGGAAATGCTATGCCAAAAGTCTGGATCATCTCTTGCTTTCCACTCTGGAATCTTGGCCCCTTAAATCCTAGATCTCCAATACCTCCAAATAGATGATGTTTTAAAATTTTGGCTCACTTTTGCTGTGTTTTTTGTAGGAAGCTTGGGCTGTAAGAACCTAGTCTTTAATTGCTGGAAATGGAAACGCTCCCATTTACATATTTTTAATTACCATTAAAATCAACCTCTCTCTACATAGCTAACCTTTCTCTAACCTCTAGATATGTATTTTCAACTGCCTATCAGACGTTTCTACTTTAATGTCCCCTAGTTATCTCAAACTCAACTTATCCAAAACAGAAGTTGTCATTTTATCCAATTCCTTCTGTCTTTTACCTTTTTTTTTTTTTAAATCACTGCAGGGGTCACCTAATCCAGAAACTGGGGGTTACTTTGGATTCTTTTTTTCTTCCATACCTTTTGTTTACTCAATCAACAAAGCTACAACTCACCTTCTCTTTTTTGCTGCTTGTCTGAATCATTGAACTAATTATCCATTACTCTCTCCCACACTCTAGTTGTTCTTATCAAATTTATCCTTTCTTGTGCATTTCTCCCTCCTTAATACTTTTTCCTCAAATGTAAATCCGAGCCTATGATTTCCCTACTAAAAACTTTTCAATGGCTTCCCACTGCCTGCAAGTTATAGTTCAATACTTTAGTCTTCAGTCTTTGATGATTTGACTTCTTTATTATCTGGCCTCTTCCTACTTCTCCAACTTTCACTCTTTACCTACTCCTCCTTGTCATTATGTTTTATGATATATATTTATTTTAGCTACTGGAATATAGTATCATCTTTTTCACATTTCTGTTTTTGCATGAGCGAATCCTTCTATTTGAAATGTCCTTCCACCCTTGGATCTGCTTGGTAAATGATGTTTAGTCCCCTGCTCAGAGGCCATATCCTCCAAAAAGCTTTATTCTCTCTTATTCCCAACGGAAGGATCATCTTTTCTACACTACTTCAATTTTTTCATACTTCTGTTAACACATTTATAACACTGCATAGTCTTGACTTGTTACCTGTTTGTTTCCTCCCCTAAAATAAAAACTCTTTGTGGTGAGGTACCTTATTAATCTTTCATACTCCAGAGCTTAATATACTCCTTAACACACAGTAGACACTCAATTAATATGTTGAACTGACAGACATGAGCTAAGTGCTGAAATCTTAGAACCATGAAATCTGATAGTATTAGACAACAATTGAGAGACAAGGCAGAAACAAAATAGCACATTTAAAAGAGAGCCACATGTACTCACTGGCATGATTAATATTGCTGAGCAAGGCTTTCTGAAAGTCTGTTCCATCTTAGAAGATAGGGTGAATCTGAATTCAGAACAGATCTTTGGGAAATTCTCCTTATTGTGGAAAAGCTGCCTGCTTGCTTTGAAAAGCAATAGAACAGATGATCCAACCAATAAGAAATAAGAAGCAGGGGGAATGAAAGAGAAGGACAACAGCAGAGACTTTCAGGGCAGAAAGGAACTTTAATGAGGAGAGGAGCAGTCAGAGAAGAACAATGAAGGGACTATGAATGGATGCCTTTTGAGTCACACTTTGTTCAGGTAGGAGCCAGCTCAGGCAGAAGAACTCAGACTGAAATGTATTCTTTACTTGTAGGGACATAAATTATTTAACGTTTTCCTCAGAATTATATAATATTATGCTCCAAGTCTTTGTAGCCTGAACTCTAGAGACAATCACAAATCTTTTTTTATGGTCTCTTACAAAAGCTCCATTAGGGAGAGTTGACAGCTACTCAGAGTACCTAGAACATAAATTCTTCCTTGTAATAATAGCATATGTAAATAGGGAAAAGCTTTCCAGTAGGAGCCTACAAAAATATCTCTGGAGAGATTTCTCGAATACTTAGAGGAAAAATCCAATTTGTTTTGTATTTTCCTTTGCACAAAATCTGTGGGCTTTGTAGCAGCTTTGTTATGCAGAAATATCATTAGGGCCCCATCAGGTATGAGCACCAGGAAAAACTCTCACATTTCTAAAGTTTCTAAAGAGGGCTCTCAGCTTCTTCTATAGTAACAGTTGAAAGAGTATCTTCATTACCACGACTCTGAAAAAAAAATTAACCTCTTATAAATCATATCATGTTTCCTAAAATCATACATGTAATAAATACTTAGTTTTTAAAAAATAAGCAATATTGATGTTTATAGAATAAAATGTTAAAGTGCCATTTTTCCTCTTTATGTCCCATCTCTACCTCAAACCACTCTCTTAATTCCTATTGGACCACTTTTAATGTTTGGTATACTTCTAGACTTTTATAATAAAAATATTCATGATCTTCTTGAACATGAACAGACACCAGCCAGCACCCCAAAGGTCACTTTGTCATATTTCCAATTACTACGTATTCCTTCCCTCCAAAAGCAAATGTGATTTTGACTTTTAGGTAATCAATCCTTTCTTATCTTTCTAGTTTTACCAACTAGCTTGCATCCCTCTCTAAACATTAGGGTTTAGCTTTAGTTTTACATGGTTTCAAACTTCCTATGAATGGAATCATAAAGTATGCATTCTTTTGAAGGAGAGTTTAATAAGCTATAGAATTCATGCCTGACTCTTTTTTACTCTAACACCTTAATATTCTATCCCACTACCTTCAGGCCTCCATTATTTCTGATGAGAAGTAAGCTGTAAATCTTATTGTGCTTACACTGTACATGAAGAGTCATTTTTCTCTTGCTGCTTTCAAGATTTCCTTTTTTTTATTCATTTGGCCCTGAGGTGTCTAAGAGTGGATCTCTTTGTGTTTATTCTAATTGGAGATTATTGAGCTTCTTGGATGTATAGAAGTATAATTTTTAATCAAATTTGGGAAATTTTTGGCCATTATTTCTTCAAGCTTTTTTCCTTTTCCTTCATTTTCTGGGATTCTCATTAAGCATATATTGGTGCACTAGATAGTGTGCCAAAGATCTCTGAGACTCTGTTTATTTTCTTCTTTTTTTCCTGTTCTTCAGACTGGATGAATTGTATTGTTCTATCATGTTGGCTGATTTTCTGTCCGCATGTCTCCTGTCAGCTCCCATCTGCTCTTGAGCCCCTCTAGTGAGTTTTTCATTTTAGTAACTATATTTTTAAACTCCAGAATTTCCATTTGGTTCTTCTTAATAATTTCTATTTCTTTTATTGATATTCTTATTTAAAAAAATTTAACAGTATTACTGAGGTATACTTGATATACAAAGAACCGCACATATTTAGTGTGTATAATTTGGTGTATTTAAACATATGCAAATGCTATGACATCATAACCACAAGCAAGGTAAGGGACATTGATACTCTTATTTGCTAAGTTATTATCATCCATAAATTCTTTAAACATGTTTTCCTTTAGTTCTTTGAAGTCTTTCCTTTTTTTTTTTTTGAGGAAGATTAGCCCTGAGCTAACATCCACTGCCAATCCTCCTCTTTTTGCTGAGGAAGATTGGCCCTGAGCTAACATCTGTGCCCATCTTCCTCTACTTTATATGTGGGATGCCTGCCACAGCATGGCTTGCCAAGTGGTGCCATGTCTGCATCCGGGACCTCAACCAGCAAACCCTGGGCTGCCGAAGTGGAATGTGCACACTTAACCGCTATGCCACCAGGCCAGCCCATGAAGTCTTTCTTTGTGAAGACCAACATTTGTCTTCCCCTCCCTCCAAAAGACTGTATCTATTGATTGCTTTTTTCAAGTGTATGGGCCACTATTTCCTGTTCTTTGCATGTCTTATTTTGTTGTTGAAAAATGGGTATTTTAGACAACATATCGTAGTGACTTTGGATTCTGATTGCCTCATCTTCCCCCAGAAGTGTTTGTTATTGCTGTCTTTCATGACTTGCCTGTACTAATTTTGTGGAGTCCGTGTCCCTTGCAGGGTGTCACTTCTGATATATCTGCTCACTTTTTTCATTTTGTTATTTTTTTTTTAAAGATTTTATTTTTTTCCTTTTTCTCCCCAAAGCCCCCCAGTACATAGTTGTATATTCTTTGTTGTGGGTCCTTCTAGTTGTGGCATGTGGAACACCACCTCAGCATGGTTTGATGAGCAGTGCCATGTCCGCGCCCAGGATTCGAACCAACGAAACACTGGGTCGCCTGCAGCGGAGCAAGCGAACTTAACCACTTGGCCATGGGGCCAGCCCCTTATTTTGTTATTTTTAAGACTGGTTTCCTAGGGTTCTTCCCAGGTCAGCATAAGTGGTCAGTCAATGATTGGTCAGCTTAAACATCTTGTTATGGGCTAAATTCTATCCCCCTATGTTCATATGTTGGAAGACACTGAGAAGCCTCAAGCTAAAAAAAAATAAAATGTCACAGGCATCCACCATTCTTACTGAAGTTCAGCAAATTTTCTAAAATAAATATTTCTCAATTTGTTGTATGCTTTGGTAAATTTCCAGAATCTTTAAAAGGTTTATTGACAATTTTGTCCAGTTTTATCATTTCTTTTTAGGGAGATTTACCATATCCTCACTCAGCCATTCTGGAAGCCCCACCCATTCCCTATTCTTGGAAAACTTTTTTTCCATGTAGTCTCATAGTTACTTCTGCACTTCAGTTAGTCCTTGCTCAGTGGTCTTCCCTTACAATCCTATGTAAAATAATCCATGCCTTATCTCCTTAAGCTGTTTGTTTTATTTACTCCATAACATTTTTCTACTTCCTCAAATTATTATATATATCATTTGTTTACTTGTTTATTGTTTTTCTCTCCCACTGGAATGCAAGCTCCCTGATGGTAGGGATGTTGTCTTGTTAATCATTGCATCCTTTGTGTCTATTACAATGCCTAGTAAATAGTAGGCACTCCATAAATATTTGTAAGAGAATGAATGAATGTTACATATCTAGTTTTTTAAGATTGTGAGAAAATAAAGATTCTCATAAACTTTTGTGGTATTGTGAATTATTACAGCATATTGGGATGTTATTAAACTTGCAATTACACTTCCAGAAGGCATTGTTTAGATATGTTTTATAATGAGAAGATGTTTATAATAGTTGAGAAAAATACATGTGACAAAACAATATTAATATGATCACACAGGTAGTAAAAAGGAAAACTGTATGTGTGTGTGTATATGTATCTTTTAGTGTAGATTTGGATGTGTGGATACGATGAGGACTACATTAAAGAGGGCAATAATCATTTTTTAACTTTTTAATACACAGTTTCATGTATTACTTTTGTAATTTTATAAACAATAAAAATAAAGAAAAAATTAAAAAGTAAATGATATATTATCACATATTCCATTTTTATTAGTTCTAAACAAACTGTATCAGTGCACTTCAACTCCTCATAGTGTTCTTACTAGAAATCAACATCTCTTGATTTGCCAGAGAGTAGATAAACACTTACCAAACCAATACAGCCAAAGATCGAGTATGCAAGTGCAATAGAAACTTCCAGGGGGTAGGTGGACAGTAAAATAGCTGAAACTTCCCTCCCAAGTTTCTGAAACCAGAAAATAGGGAGAAATCTTGCATTACTATCTTCAGTTAAGTGCAAATATGTTCATAGAAGTAGCTCCTAGTATGAGAGTCAAAGAAAAGAAGGAAAATAGGAAGAATAAGTAAGCCTCCTTCACCAGTTGATTTCCCTAGGCATTTCTACTCCTTTGCCTTCTGCTCCACTTTTCCTAGCTTTCCTTCCCTCAATTCATTATCTACAGCTTCCATTCTTGATCTTCATCGCTCAGCATTCTTGTCTCACTTCTCACAACTCTTCATTTTCATAATTCTCTTTAGCACAGAATCCCTAGCACAGTTCACTATCCAACCCTTCAGTCAATAAGATTTGACCCTCCTAACTCCAATGACAATATGGCTACCAAGAGGTTTTATCAAGCAATCCTCATGTATTAAAACAGCTGTTATTAATTACAAACCTACTTAAATTTACACATGTGGTGATGAAAATCTCACATAGAAATTGCTATAACATCATATGGAAAGATAAGCAAATTCAATAAGAGTTCAAAGAACATTTCACTTGGGAGTATAAAGTGATTGCAATTGCTGGGGTAAATAAAGCAGAGCTCTTCTGTTGCTATCAGAAAGATATTTTCAACTACATATCAGGATTAATGATACTGGTAACAATGCTGAAATAAATGTAGTTTTTGTACTGGCTGTGGAAAGACAAGAATGATATTCAGACCTAGAAAGAAAAACATTCTAATTCTCTCTCCTTCAATTTCTTCTCTTCTTCCTTCTATTTTTTTTTCTTGGGGGGGGAGGAAGATTGGCCCTGAGTTTACATCTATTGCCAACCTTCCTCTTTTTGCTTGAGGAAGACTGTCGCTGAGCTAACATCTGTGCTAAGCTTCCTCTGCTTTATGTGGGATGCTGCCACAGTGTGGCCTGATGAGCGGTCCTAGGTTCGTGTCGGGAATCCAAACCTGCAGACCCTGGGCCGCTGAAACGGAGCACACAAACTTAATCACTACGCCACAGGGCTGGCCCCACGCCTTCTCCTTTTTCGTTAGGTTTACTTAATATCTTTTATATGCAAGAAACTATTAGGTGGTAGGGATTAGATGGTAAGAATGAAATGACAAAAGATTCCTGCTTTTTCAAAGTTTATATTCAAGTAGAAAAGACAGAAGACAATATAAGGTAACATATGTTAAGGGTGAATATGTCAAAATGACTAACAGGAGGTTCACCCTGAGCCATCCATATCTAGGAAGGCTTCACAAAGAGGCAGGACTTTTGAAATGAGGGCAGGACTGAGAAAAATGAAGGGAGAAGCAACATTCTAGGCAGTTTTAAATTTTTACTTACTTTTTCTTTGTAACCTACCTTGTTCCAGAAAGAATTTAATAGCACAAATTAAAAGTATGACAAAATAATTAAGAAATAGAGACAAAAAATAGAACAAATAATATGGCTAAAATACATATCACATGACCTACAGTTTGATAATGTGAGCAAAAACTGAATGCAAGAATGAATATAATACGTTCTGAGAAGATGATAAAACAAGTTTAACTCAGGTATAGTGTTTATTCACAAATGGTGTTAACAGGAGGATAAAGAAAAGGCTGTACAGGGTTGGAAGTAGCAAGATAAGGATTCTGATTTAATTTTGTTGGCAGAAACACAATCATAGCATTTTGGCTGGAAAGTGCTTGTGACCTCTTAGCTGGTAAAACTGTAAAAAGTCATTTTGCCCACATTCCTTAATTTATATGTGTTAGTGTTATTCTCAAACTCTCCCCTAAAAGCGACAAGATGCCTGCCAAAGAAGTTCAAATAGGAAAACAACAGAGAGAGTGGCTGAGTTCTTGACACAGGATTTAAACCTCTGAGTCCAGCTTAAGTCAGTAAGTGCCCTTTCTTTGTTTAAGTCAATTTGGGTTGTATTTCCTGTCACTACAGCCAAGAGAGCCCTAATTAATAAAAATCCAAGTAAATAATAAACAATTTTTGGTGCTTGGGAAGACAGTAGAAAGAGAAAGGTGAAGGATTACATCAAGGTTTTGAGTCTAGGAGATTGAAATAAGGCCGGCTTGCAGTTCAGTACTTTAGAGGAGGTAAATATTTTCCATTTCATATCTGTTGAGTTTGAGATAAAGACAATAGAAGCATATCCAAGTAGAAGAGTACGCTGGCTATGAGAACAACAGCTTGGTGTTTGGGAGCCAGACAAAGCAGTTAGCTAACAGGTATATGTTAGCATTTCTCCATTTACACACGAAGAAACTAAGAAACAGTGAAGTTAAGGAATTGTCCAAGGGGTCACAGACAGTGAATACCGAAGATGGTGTTTGGATAAAGGCAGTCTGGTTTTGAATTAATACTATTAACCATTTTGCTATGTGGGGAGTATATTTCAGAGGCATACACTTTTTGGGATAGCTGAACCTACCTGGGAATACTGATAACTTCATGAGTTTGTGGATTTAGCCAAGCCACTTGCTTATGCTAGAAAAGTGGGCATATGGAAAATCTTGTAATTGTGGTAAATGTAGGTAAATATAGTAAATGTAAGTCTATAATTCGACAGTGCCTCTAGGAAAATATGGTGGGTTAGAGCTGTAGGGCTAATATACAAGTTCATTTTGTGTAACTAATCACAGCAAATAGAGCTGAAATTTATGTGTTTGGGAGACTGTGAAACTGATAATTAATACTGAGTTCAGGTCAAATAAATACAGTCTACAATGGTTTGTAATACTGTTTGCAAAAGGTAGGTCCTGGAAATTATGCCATATCATCTTCAACTGACGATTATAAGCTTATGAATACGAGTGGTAAGCTAAAATAACTTGAAACAATTCTACACTTAATAATTTGATTTCCCCCTCCCTATCTCTGTCCCCCAATTTAGAATTGGAGATATCTAGATTGGATTCCCAGGGGAAATGGAAAATTTTATAATTTATAGGGAAAATCTGGTGCATACTTATTTAAATCAATACATCATTCATCGCACACAATCTATTTTGAGGGATTACTGCATCCTCTCTCATCATCTCATTGCCGATTAGGCTTCTGTTCTCCATGCTTTGATTCCTTCTAGTGACGGTCCCCTTTGTAATGCTGTATACCATAATACAATATTACACAGCATAATGCTGTATACTATAATATACTCAGGTATAGGGGTTGTACAGGAGAGGAGCAGCAAGTTTACCCCTCACCTGCAATGACTCTTCTACTCATTAGATTTAGTTTTGAATGAAAACTTTCAAATTGTTACTATTTTTTGTTGTTCCATAACGAAGAGGAGCTCCACTCCAATCTGTTCTCATTTTAAATGGATGATTTTTGTAAGCATTGCTAAAGTCTTTTGCAGCACTAATATTCTGGGATTCTGAATTTAAAGCCAACGCAATTGAAATAAATCTATTGTGGTATCAGTAAAGATATTCACATTTACCTGAGAATGTCACTATCTTAAGAAGAAATAAACTTTTTTCTGTGGTACAAAGTATGTGACTGGATATTCAACTAAATGAAAGCAAGATAGATTCATACATATTTAGCATTTGGGGACTTAAAGCAAAATTCACGCAAGATACAAAAATAGGCTGTGTATGAAAAGCTCTATGTTAAACCAGAAATTACCAGGTGTCTATAATCCCAACTATATGCATTAATAGCAGAATTCTTTTGTTGACTTTGGGAATGGTTTTAAAGTCTAGGATTATACTTTTCTTTCATTAAGAGAATCATCAGTGACCCCTAGCCTAATGCATAAACAATTATCACGGAAGCCTTCAAATTTTTTACTTGCTTTATTTTAATTGGGCATGTCAAGATTTCAAACATTCTATTAATCTTTACCCAAAAAATCACATTAGAATTATTTTTGAATTAAAACTTTCAATGAAGAGCTTACTAAACCAAAGAATTTCGTGACGACTAATAAAAGCCCTATTTTACCTCCTAAGGCTTCAAAACCTCTGAAAAGAATCATTTTGAAATTAAGATGTTCCTATAGAATTGGTCACTTACCGCTTGTCCATAATTCCTATATGACACAGACTCAAACTTAACCAACTCCATTATTGTTATAACTGTCGCAGCAATTGCAGTAACTATGCACAGGATGCTCGTGACCAAAGCACATGTAATCTGAAAAGAAGATACAGCGTACACTTATTATATTTAGAATAAACTCTTTGGGTAAACAGTTTGTATTGCTGGAAAACATCATCTAGTTAAAATTTTGATCTAGTTTCTGAAGCTTTAGAAGTGTTGGTATGCTCGCCATTGGAGTAAAATATTTTTCTGGTTTACATGAAACTCAGTTAACCTGGAGCAAAAACTGAAATATCATCACACCAATAAGCATCAATCTTCCATTTAGGTTCAAAAATATTGTATTTTACAATCTCCTGAGTCAGTTGGAAGAAAGACTTATATGATTTGAACCAAAGGAGTTCCACTGCAGAAAGAAAAAAAGATGGAAAATGCTGTTTTTAGAAACAAGCCAAATAGGATTCAATGATTTTTAATACTGGGTTTTCATTCTTTAGGGAAATCCATCAATATCTTTGGATATCAGTTTTTTATCTGTACAATTATGAGATCAGATACCTTAATTTCTAAGGTACCTATTAGCTTTAAGATTTTAGGATGTTTTTCCTTCCAAATCTTTTCACCTATACCATAGATGGATCTTTATTCTGGACAGGTCTTCTATTTTGTTACAAGATAAAATCCTATTCCCAAACTGGATAGCTAGGAAAATGAAGTTTTACAGTGTTATGTTTATATATAAAGGCATTAGGTCCTACTAAATTTTTTCTAATAGTAAAGGTCATACAATGTTAAAAGAAGGTAGAATACCAAACCAAAAAAACCCCCCTACATTTAAACTTAGAAACCTTTACACAATCATGATTCTAATTAATATGGCATGTTTGTCTACATTAAATTATGTGCGCTGGATTTTCACTTAATTCTTTAATTTATTTTACAGGTAGGGTAGATTCCTTCATTGTTTAGATACCCACTATTGTTTCATTAAAACCTATTTATCTTTCTGACAAGCGATTTCTAGGATACCCTAAACATTTCAACTTACCAGTCTTTGATTTGGATATTTTGTTGCTCTTATTATGGACACTCCTGAAATGATAAACTGGATATAAAAACATATATTTATAAATACTCATTGATAATGCTCATCAACTTAAAATGTACTTTTAACAACTCCCTTTCTAAGTCAATTATTTTAAGAATACTAAGAGTAACAAAATATAAAGAAATTTTAGTAGGAGAGGTCAGGACAAGTTTCCATCATATAGTAATCACTTGAAAGGTAGGGTCACTAATAACTGAAATATTTAGGAGCCAGTGGGCAGAATTTAGGTTGTGGTATATGCCAAAGATGACTTAAGCAGTCCTGAATCAGGGACTGTTGTATTTCTGTGCATGTTTGTATTTCCGTGCATGTTTTCTGAACTTATTCAATTATTACTTCTAATGCTATCCTTCCTAATGAGAAGACGCTATTGAGTGTAATTACTGTGTACATATCCAGATGCAAAAAGAGTGGTCCATGAGTCTATTCCAAATTGTATTTGTACAAAATATATCTCTTAACTGAGACTGTAGCCATTATTAAGGTTATAGCTGCTATTCACATTTTTGCCTTTGTTTTCTAAAAAGAGGTTACATTATTTCATACTACACTACTTCGTCTACTTCCCAGAAGTGTAAAGATATGCCATGTTATTTGAAGGTGGACTGCACAATTCCCTGGAAATATTCCTTTTGTCTTATTTGTTTCAGTGGCTTTGACAAAGATCCAAGTCAAAGGCTAACTTGTGGAAAAATAGCATTCATGCTATATGTGATATATAGAAAGGCCAAACCCAAAGCTTACTAACTCCTCAAGGATAACTTAAGTTAACACGCTCAGCACTTCATTCTGTACCAAAAGCTGAGATTTCCAGGGAGGTACACAGTGAAGGGAAGAACTAGTTCAGAATATAAAGTGAAAATATCTTGTAAATTTTAAACTTGAGTGCTCTTAACTAGATTACCAAACCATGTGCTTTACCAAATGCTTTTCAAAGCTGATGACCTAAAGGAGACATTTTGCATTCATCTAAATTTAATTGAAATTTTAGATGATTTATTCTAGGAGCTAAATATGCTATTTTTATAACATGAACAATTAAACACTGAAGGTCATGAATCATTTATCTGGATTTTGTCTGCAAATGCACAGTTTTTAACCTGTTGTTTTCCAAGGCAATGCTTTGACACTTATGAGTCAATGTATAAAGGCAGGGAATCTCCTAGGGGCCACGGCTTCCTCTACAACCCTCTCAAGTGGTGGCCATCTTATCTCCTACAGCCCTTAAACCATTGGTTCTAAGCCTGGGGTAAGTGGTCTCTTTGCTCCTTATTGTTACTTCCAACCATTCCCTCTCCTCCAGCTTTGAATCAAACATTATTGGATTTTATAACCTACTATCCCTCCCAGTTGAAGCCATCTATTGACCCTTTGGTTGCTCTCTCTTTCTAGGTGATTTTAATTCTTGTCTCTCTAACACCTCTTAATCTTTCATAATTTCAGTATATACATATATGATCCTTCTAAGACCCTGGGCTTGTGGTTCTTTGCATTTCTTTCCTCCTTATCTTTTGACTCCATCCTATCCCAGTCACTCACTCCCATATTCATTGTCTTATCCTTGTTTCTGCCAATAAGTGTTAACACCTGTCAAATTTCAGTTTCAAGTATCCCACTTATATCTTTCTAGCTCATGCCCTGTAGTATTACAACTCTAACAATCCTTTGACCCCAACTGGATCTGTAATGTGAGCCCCTCATCTGTTATATTCTCTCCATCACCAGCTTAAATTCCACGGTCAACTATTACAAACACTCACTTATATATACTCTCAACTCCTTTGTACCCTTCTTGTTTGATCACAGTTGCATGATTAGACCAAAATCCTGATTAAATGCAGTTTTCCTTCTTACTGTACACCTGCACCCATGCAGCCAAACATGGCCTGAGAAAGACACACAACCATCTTGACCCATCTCACTATCCAATCATGTTCCTAAAATTTAAGTGAGCCCTTCATGCTACATGACAATCAAACTTTCTCACAATCCATGCACTCTCTTACATTTCCTAGATAACTATTTTATATTCTTTCCTCTCTCCTCAAGCAACCAATCCATTCTCCGATTCTCAGCTCATGATCTTGCTTCCTAATTCACTGTTTGAAGCCATCAGAAAAAAGTTTCACAAGTTCCCAACACCCCATCTACCTACCTATCAAAATTTGTCCTTTCTCTCTGTTCCTCTGCCTTCCCCTTTTTACCTATTTGACATTATTTATATTAAAGGTGGATAGTTCTTTGTTGTGGGGCTGTCCTATGCATTGTAGGATGTTTAGCAGCATCCTTGGCCTCTGGCTACTAGACACACATCCCCAGCTGTGAAAACCAAAAATGTCTCCGGACATTACCAAATGTCCTCTGAGGGGCAAAGTCAACTTTAGTTGAGAACCACTGCTAGAGATGAACTATCCATGTTCCTAGCTATTTGTGTATTAAGATTCATTATCTCTTGCATACACGAGTATATGATTCTAATAATCCTCCCCTCCCCCAACTTATCTCTTATCATCAATTTTCTCTCTTCTAGTTCAGTCCCCTCAAGAAAAGACATGATATTTCCAACTTATTGAAACAAAATTTCCTCTCTCTTGACCCAAATTTCCCCTAGTTACCACCTGATTTCTCTATACCACATTACACCAAAGTCCTTAGAGGAGTCATTTGTATTTGCTCTTTATTCCTCTCCTCCCACTATTTCTTAAACCACTCTAATCAAGCTTTTGCCCCCTGCCCCATTCCACTGAAAGTACTTGTCAGGTTTACTGCTGGCATCCATACTGCTAAATCCAATGGTTAATCCTCAGCACTTGTCTTATTTGACAAAATAACAGAATTTAATATAGTTGATCTTTCCCTACTTCTTTGTTCACTTGGTTTCGAGGATGCCACTCTCTCCAGATTTTCCTCCTACCTTTTGGCTGTCTAGAAACCAGAGAAGAGTACAGGTAATGGCAAATTTACAAAATGTGTGAGGATAGACTCATTATGTGAAGAAGCTAAAGTAAAGACCCTAAATATGAAAATTAACAATGCTAAGACTCTTTGTCTTTTGCATACCTAAGGACAATCTAACCTATGGTTGTCATTGTGTGTTCACTCTTGTATGCACATCTCTTGTAATAGCACTGATAAATTAAAGGTGCTCAAAAAAATATTTGTTGAAAAAAGGAATTTGATTTTGAATGAATTACCAACATGGGATTTAGTTAAAGAATTCTCCTGAAAACTTTGTTTAGAAACTGTTCCCTGTCTTCCACTAGTGGCATGAATATTATTTACTGAATGATTAAATCATATAAATTATTCTACTCACAATAATTCCCCATAAAGAACATCCTGTTTTGTAAGTTATAGGTTCATACTTCCCAAAGACTCCTTTTATTTGTCCCATATACAAGACGAATAGGAAATACCACATGAAAACATGAAAGATGCCGAGCATAATCTGCATAGCCTGTGAGAAGAGAATGCTATTAGTACTGAAACCAAGGAATTTATAACATAATTCCAGTAAGTGTTAATTATGAGCAATATTCAACACTTTTACAAAAGATAAAAGTAAAATAGCAATGCACTTAACCATATATTTCCTGGTTTGGTTAGCCTCAAAAGAAGGCCCTAACTGAAGTTCACCAAATAGAAATCAGGCATACCTGGAACATCAGAAAGTTCAATAATAATTCCGGCCAAATCTCCTATAAGAAAGTTGACAATCCAATCTACTACTGGCTGTCCTCCCTATCTATCAAGTAACGGCATGAGAGGAGAATACTGAAGGTACTTGAGAGAATATGTGCTTACTAATCTATTTGGATGCAGGAAGCCATATATCCAATATTTTCTTGTACATTAGAAATTGGTATGGATCTTTTTCACAAGTGTGCTGGGGTGAGGTCCAGTCCAACACAGAGATACAAAGAATATCCAAAGTAGATTTGCTTGCATAAGGTCTTCCTATTGGATAGCAGATGGGTTAGCATAGGGGAGAATTATCACTCAACTTTAATTTATAGGAGGATAATTATAATCCCAGTAAGTACGTCCCAGTAAATTTATTTTGAATTTATATATGAACTGAGATTTCACATACTGAATCACATTTTAAATTACTTTTTAAAAATTTCAGAGGCTACATTATTTTTACTTTCATATAAACTTTAATAGGAAGCTATTTAACGTTTTGACTTTAATAGTTCTAGCTCGTTGTAAAGCAAGTAGTCTGCAAAACACATAAATGCAATTAGCTAATATTAAAGATACATTTTCAGGGGTTTTTTTTTGTATGGAAAGACCACTTTTTGGGTACAATCTCATATATTTTTATAGATTTAGAATTTAACATTTGCTCTGCATCAAATTTAGAAGAATGACATTTTTTTTCCAGAAGTACTTTGGATTTTACTGGGAGAAAATCCTCTAGTAGATTGCAAAATCTTCAAGGGCCTGGACTTTGTCTCGATGTTGTCACTAGCTTCCAATATTGTCCCCAGCATGGAGCAGGCATCCAGTAAATACCTCTTGTATAAGCACATCAGTATCAAGAACATTAATGACTTCCCCAAATGTTAAAGGGAGTGAGTGGGCTTGAAGAATAGTGGCAGTGGTTCTATATAAAACTATGAAATATCCAAGTAGCCAAAGCTTGTAAAGAACTCTACAAGAAAGAAAGGCTGCTAGTGTGTGAAGGACACACTAGATGGGTTTTCTTAATTGAAAATGGCTCTTAACTTAGAGTCAATGAATGGGTTCCACGAGGTCATAGGCCTCCCGCTACCCTCACACACAAAATGAGTGTAAAAGATTATGATGTGTTTATGCATCTGGGGAGAAGATTCCCAGTTTTCTTCCTATGTCCAAAGGGGTCTGTGAGTCCAAAGAGGTTAAGAACCTCTGCTGAACACTCAGGTAGAAGACAGACACTTGGTCTATACACCAGCCAAATCCCAAGGAAAAGTTCACAGCCAGTGGAAAAGTGTTTTCCCCTTCAGATGTGAAAGAGCATGATATTCACAACGCCTTGGAATTTCTTGAGATAGATAAACTCTCTGTTTATAACTTACTAGAAGAGAGAAATTAACAATTATCCTACTGCATAGACATCAGTAAAGTGATTAAAAGAGATCAGCAATAGATCTCTCTCACAGTTAAAAAAAACTATCTTTTTTCTTTTATTCTTTTGGATTTAGCTATTACCTTGTGTATGTTGATTTAGACAGTATGCTTATATCTAAGCACATATTTGTTCATGAACAGACATGAGATCAGTCAAAATTTGTGGAATACAACCAATATTTAAAAAAAAACAAAACAACTTTTACCCTTCTGACTTCACCAAATCTTCCCCTCTCCAGATCCAAGATTATTCCTTATTAAATTGAAATAGTGCATGATCCTGAATTTAGTCAAAGCGAAGTCTTACTTACCCCTAAAACAAGACCATCTGCTGTAGAGAGTTTCGGACATCTACATCCAGCCATACTCCCAGCATTTCCTCCAGATGATTATGTCTCTAATCTTAGGTGATATTGTTATTAGTAAGATTCTAAAAAATAACACAAAACACATATACATGCTTTGCTCAAAAGAAAATACTTTAGTTTGATTCTGTTTTGTAACCACCTCCCCAAACTCAGAAGTAATAACTTTCTTCTTTCCATGCCTTAATTCTTAGAGGCATCAACTTATATCCATCTGTTCTGAATAACAGCCTCCATAACTGAAAAGCCTCTCTCCACGACTAAAAAAAATACTAGTATATTACAGATATTTTCTCTGAGTAGTAAAGAGTCCCTCGTTGATAAAGTATAAAGAACACCTAAGGAACAGTGTTAGAGAATTTTCAGTAAAGCTTTTAACAATTCATTTGCAATTCATAATTAATTCAATGCAATTCATAATGCTGTGTTTGTATTTTCAAAACCAAGTTCTTGTACTTAAGTTCATTACTTAACTTGTGATTTTTTCCTGACACATACCTGTAAACTAATTCTTTCTGTGTGAAAAACCTTTTTCTTCCATCAGACAACTTACCAAAGTCGCTTCCACAATCCTAAAGCCTTCTCCTATTCTTTTTTGTTTTTTTCCTGTTATCCTGGTATTTCTCCCTGGTGTTTAGATCATCTTCTTATTTATATTAAGATGAAAACCTGGCTAATAATTGTATCCTCTTGTAGATCTGAAATTACATTGTTCTACATCTTCTAACATTTCACACTTGGGTCAATAACGTGAGTCATGCCATTTACTGAGATGATCATCTTAATGGAGGATCTTAAAACTTGAGCCTCAGTTCTTTCAGAAAAGAGAGAGTTTGACTAAATGACTTCTCATTTCCTGCACCCTTAAAATCTCATGTCTTGATTATTTCCATGAGTCTTTGGTTTCTAAAATTGATTTTCTGAATGTTTCTTAACTCCATAAGGTCTATTCTAGAGACAAAGCAAGCTGGATAGGAATACAAGAGCTAATGATAGCAAATAGAGAAAGCAGTATGTTAATAACTTAAGTATAAACAGTAAGCTTTATATATTCAAACATCATCTCTGAAAAATACCAAAGAAAAGGTATAGGTTTATAGGTAACCAACATTAATCACTCTGTCATGTTTAAATAAAAGTCACAGAATTACAGAATTCATATATAGAGAGTAATGAGGAAAAGCCATATCTAGATTGTCACTTTTCACATAATAATAAAATAATAAATATATTATTTTATAATTTTAATAATAAATGTATTATTATTATTAAATTACCAATATAATTTATAATTTTTATATATTTATACTATATTTATATATTTAATAATATAATTTATATAATATAAATTATAGTAAAAATACTAAAATTAATAGTAATAAAAATAATAAGCCCTTTTGTGTATGTAGAAAAATTATTTTCACATTCCTAGTTGGTAGTGGAAGCACCAGGAGTGACTTGGGAAGTAGAATATTTAGTATCACTATCATTTCCATCAGGCCTCCACCAAAACCAGCCCAAATGAAGTATTCACTAAAATACTAAGAAAAAAAAGGGTGTACGTGTGTGTTTAAAATCCTCAGCTTAATTGATGGAAAAAAGAAACTACGAAATGCTACAATATATTCCTGGAATAAATGATGTTTAGAATTTTTAAAAAAACATTCTAAATTTGGTTACTCTACAACCAAGTATCCCATTTTTGTAAAAAAAAAAAAACATGAAATAAAAAAAATAAAATCAATCATTTCTTTGATTTTTCTGGTGATCCCATCACTTAATCTAAAAAGCAGCTGCAGGACACGCCCCCAACCCTTATTGCCAACCCCATCCTAATGACCTAAATTTGCCAGACAGAGAAGTTTTGGAACAGCTACGTCGAACTCATGTCTAGAAACCGCCTCTCCATCGTGAGCATCTTTAGAGGGATGCAGCTCCTCAGCATCTCCAAAATAAAGTTCAAATTCTTGGGCAGGGCGTCTAAAGCCCTACCGGAACTGCTCCCATGAGCTGCATCCCAGAGTGATGCTCCTGCCACCTTTGCGGCCGCATCCCGGTCACTGCCTGGCTTTCAGCCCTAACAGCTCCCACGGCAGCCTTGTCTGGGGAGCCTCCACTGCCTCATGAGTGTGTCACACACCTCTCTCCTGGTTCCCCTAATGTTCTGCGCTGAATGCTTATCACGGGTAGTCTAATTTGGGATTTCCAGGAGCTGCCAAGTCCGTGTGAGCTCCCATAAGTCAGGAATTCACGTCTGTAGGCAGTGACCAAGAGGCTCAGACGTGAGGAAATAAAGACTGAAATAAAGGTGGGTGGGTGCAGCCTCTGCAGAGGGAAGGAGACAGGAGGAGGAGGGTGGGGGACACCGAATTCTATCTCCATGTCCCTTGACGGGTTTGAACCCTTAAGAGAGCCCGTAAGCAAGGCGACATCATTAACCTGCATTGTACTTGTTCAAGGTCCCAAGGATGGAGTTTTGCCCTCTCAGGTCCAGGCCCAGGCGAAGGGGGTCCCCACACAGGCCGGTCACTCTGCCCTGGAGTGCTTGTCCAGCACCCTGTCCGGGTCCTCCCGCCAGCGCCCAGCCCAGGCTGAACAGGCCGATCTTGGCTGGCGGCGCCCTCAGGGCCAGGTCCCCAGACTCTGCCCAGTGGTCATCCCTGAGCTAACAAAGAGCCCAGGACCCGGCAGGCCCTCCGGCTCCTCCGGCGCCTCCGCCTCCTCAGGCCGCGTGGGTGTCCAACGGCAGGGGCGTGGTCCTCATGCGCACGCGCGCTACTCCAGCTGCCAAGGGAGGGGGCACGAGGAAGGGCATGTGCGCAGACTCACTAGGGTCGGCGGGCCACGTGACCCGCTCCCAACCGCCGTCTGGTGTGTCTAGAAGTGGTTCGTGCAAACCTCGTTTTCTGATATTGGCCTTTCTGGTGGTTTTGTTCCATACACGTCCGCTGTAGAAGGACCAGCCTCACTGATAAAAAGTCAGTCCTTCGCCTTCTCTGTCCTCAAAGAAAAACTTGGGCCACGAATGCGCTTTAGAAGGTGTAAATATTGAAAAAGGCAAGTAATGAGGGAAAAAGGCTGTGAATGACTCACTTTTTTTTTTCTAAACATAAATAGCCAAAGAAGGGAATGAAGGAAGAGGATATTTAGCAAGACACCAAAATGACTTTTTGATCACCTTCAGAGGTGAGTTTACCTTTCAGGTTCTACCTGGCATCAGTTTTCTGTTTGATGTGGGCAGTAGTTAAAACACTGTTTATGAAGAGATGTGTAAAGATGTAGAGGTAGCAGCTAGAAGATATAGAAGAGTCGGATCTGGGAAGGTGGATGAGGAAGTGGGAAAAACCCCAAATAAACTCAAGCAAACAATGCAAAAAATCTTAAATTAACGGACAAGTACAGATCCTCTTGCTTTGCGCCTGTCGTGACTTAGCGAGGCTTCCAGTACCTGGAGAGCAGACATTCCTGCAGCTACTGAATGTTAGGAGCTCTCATTTATTCCAGGAAATTTTATATTGATATTTTGGAAAAGTCAAAATTCGGTGTTATAAATCACTGAATAAATAAATAAAATAAAAAGTTACAATTATATAAATATTTAGTAAATGATAAGCCAGTGAGCAAAACATTGAGAGAGACTGATTTTTCTTTTATAAAGAAATTGCTTAAGTGCCGCTAATCCCCTTCTTTGCCAAAGCTAAATTAGGAGAATGTCTTAAAGCTGCCAAGATCTTTTATGATCATTTTGGAGCCTGAAAATTAATTACAAACAATGTCTTTAACCCCACAGCTAGCTTCCTTACCTTTTGACTCTAAAGTCTCCTCAGTTAAAAGAAAAAAAAATATGCCCAGGCTCTTCTAAAGTCTTTACGTTTTGTATTGGTCAGTATATCATTGAGGATATTAGTTTTATTCTTAAGTGATAGCGCACTTTAGTTTCTAACATTAGTATCATTCTTTTGTGCTGTACCTGTCTCTGAGCAGAGAGGGATCTGACACTGTTAGGCCTTCTATGTGCTATAGAAGGAGGAACTCACTTGAATGTGTCGTCAACCTCAAGATTATGGATTTAGTAGAAATAAGAATCAGTCTGATGAGATGGTCCCCTGTTGTAACTTGCTGCTATGATTGATTGAATGACTCATTGTGAGAGAGGTGATGTATCTTTTCCTTTCATTTAAGGTTTAACCAACAGTCTCTGGCAGTTATCTTGGATTTGATGATTTCCTTGGACAGGGCCCCAAATGTATATTCGTATTTATTCAATGAATACAAATACATGTTCATTCATGTGCTTTCAATAGGAACATAGGCGAGACTAGTTGAGCCAGTCAAACTGGGAGACGGGCAGAATTCCTTGACACTTCTTAATTCCTCTGATAATATCACAGATAAGTAAACCAAACTTGCTTTTCTATGTCCCCATAACCTGGATTTTGCAATTCAGAATTCATTTGTTTTTATCCTTTGGTCCCCAAAAACTGCATCCTTCAACAATGAAGAGGCAACCAGTCATGGCTTGGCATCCGATGTGACTTACTGTTTAGTTTGTCATCTTAAATATTTCTCCATGCAGATTCTGTTGTTAATTTCCCTTGAATTGGTTCCCAGGATAGAAAAGACATTAGGAAGAAATGTGCTGAGACCACCTTGATAGAATGTTGTTAAAGCCATTGTTGGGGATCATTACAAGGACTTTTGGCTGTAAGCCTTGGTGAAATATCTTGTGCAAGTTTCTACGAGGAATGTCGTTTTACTTAAACATAGGAGAAAACAGATACTTCCTCTGTGTAAACATCAGCCTGTTCTAGTAAGAAAAATGCAAATAAATCTGTGTAACACTGGGGACAGTAAGAAATTGAGTTTATTTTAGAAGAGTTATATGTATATATGTATATTTATATAAAGTATAGTGTGTCTGTAAATATGCATACCCATCCATGCACACATATAAACATATGTAGTAGATTTCAGTTTTCATATAGTTCTCGTTACTTAAATACAATTCATTAATAGAATGCTAATTAATAATTTAAAAATTATTGTGCTTTTCTTTTTCAGTTACTGTGTCCAGGCAATATATTATGTGCCTTTCATGTATTTAAAGCTAAACTGAGGTACATTAAAATTTTGAAGAGTTTATTTGAGTAAATATTGATTTAAATTGGGCAGTGCCAAACTGAAAATGGTTAGGAGCACTCTGCCGACAGGAGCCAAGAATAAGTTTTTATAGAGGAGACTTGGAAGCAAAGCAAGGAAATTATTTGATTGGCAGTAGTTGAAATGGTTGCCTTATTTGTGAAAGCCTAGTTGGCTGTTTGTGGTTAGCTGTTCTTAAGTTTCATTTTCTCAGGTTCGAATGTGTTGACTCTGGCTTGGGTTTTGGTTTGCTTACCTAAGTTACCAAGGTGTTAGAGCCACCCCAGTCCAAAGGCCTCCTTGTTTAACTACTTTAACACACTGGCTTATCTTACTTAAACTTCACAATGTGCCTATGATGACATACCCTTGTTATTCCCATTTTAACCTCCTTGGGGAGGTTAAGAGTCTTGTTCATGGTCACCCAGTTTATAAATGTGAGAGTTGTGATTCTGACTCCAGCAGTCTAGCTCCAGAATCTGCACCCCTTTGCTTTCTCCAGGCCTCCTTCAGGAAGAGCTCTGCCTTATGGCTGCCCTGAAATTGCATAAAGACTGTTGACATCATCACAAGGTCTAGGAATGGTTCTCAGCCCCAGCTCTGGCTGCCCGTACTCCACTGTATTACTCTTTGAGTTTCCTTTCCCATCTGTAAAATGAGGGTCTTGTGGTGTAAGTTCCTCAAATTAAGCTTTTGCTTGCCGATGCATACGTTTCAAAGACATCCATCTGGAATAAACATAATGCCAGCTGTATGACACTGCTACTTGCAAAACAACCAGGTTAGGAACCAGGCCACCCCACCTATGAAGTTCTCGTTTTAGAAAGCCCGGGGTAACCTAGATAACTGGCCACTTGAGTGACCCCACTTTTCCCTTCCCAACCTTAATTCCTGCTCTTTTGTTTTAAATTTGCCCATGAAGAGTAAGAAGAAACTGTAGATAACCCCACCCGCAGCCCTGATAAAGGCAGAGCCCCAGCTCCATGCCTTTTCTCTCTCTGCGCTGGTGCTCTCACTGTGTGGCCACTGGGCATGCGGTATGCCCTGCAAGACCTGTGAGTAGTGAATCTTGTTTTTCAAAGTTCTTTGATGGTTTTTTGCTGAGGTGCATCCTACAGTCATAATAAGAACCACAAGGACTGGTCCAGCCACAGCATTGGCTCTGGTTGGGGAAATGTCTGTGGGGGCTCTCCGTGAGTAGTGTGGGCCCAGGTGAGTATTTCTAGCTAATAGCATCACTATCAATAGGCTGAGACTAACAGAACAGATCTTGAACTAGACATTGTGGCAATCATTGCATGAATATATGAAGTGACCTTTGGCCTGCAAGTCTATACCATATTTTAAGGTGTTGCTAAATACTTGGGGGAGTGGCAGGAGTTGTGAAAAATAAAGTTGAATTCTGAGTGAGCTTAAACTGGGTAGAGGCCAAGTGTGGAGAAAGAGATTGTATGAAGCCAGCTGAGTGCTGCTGAGCTGGGGGAACTGAGTAAGCAGCTATCAACTTTCAGAGTGAAATCAGGGAGTTGAGGAGTGGAGCAGAGGTGGATCTGGAAGTAGAGTGAATACTTCAAAATTATAAATTGTCTTGTAAACAATAGCCTGGAGAGAGGAAGGCTTCATTTGTTTTAATTGCAAAATGAAGGGAGAAAGGCAGAAGTCGGCCAGTGTTAGAGAAATGCTGATGTCTGAGGCCTCTCCAGCCTATGGGAATTAGGACATACTGGCAATGTGGCTCCATTGGCCTGGCTTGCACCTCTATCTGCTTGAGCACACATCAGTTCTCTGCAAATCCCCACTTCCACAGTCTTTCTGTGGAATCCCTAGAATTTTCCATTTCTTCTCTAGCACAGCAGGCTCCTGCTGAACCTCTGTGGCATGTGTGTGGCAATCACTTTCCCTCTATATTTTCATCTTCTCCAGCTTTGCAGCTGCTGCTCTGGGAGCAGGCTGCTTTGCCCCAGGTGCTGTCTCCCAGTACTCCCCAACTCCAGAGCCATGGGGGTGTTCAAGCAGCCTTACGTTTTCTTCCGTCCTCTTTACAGAGCAACAGGCTGCTTACACAATGCACAAATGAGGAGAACACCCCTTTCTCCAGAGGGATCAAACCCAGTCAGGGGAGCCAGCCTGGGACATGGACTTTCAGCCTGAGCAGATGTCTGAACTCCACACTCCCTGTAGGATCTTTTCCCTGATTCAGATCACGCATATAAACAGATGCCTAGGGATGCTCTGCACCCGCCTCCCAGTCACTCAAATTAACAATAGGTTTGGCCAGCATCTGCTCCATGGCAGCAGGGGACAATTGTGACTAATTGATTTTCAGAGGGATGTAAGAAATGTAAAACATGCTCTGGGAAAAAGAACTGTCAGAAATGTGTAGGCTTGGCCTGAATCAATGATATGTGTGTATCTAAGATACACTTATGGATTCTGGAAAGATAACTTTTTTTTTTCCTGAGCAAGAGTCACCCTGAGCTAACATGCACTGCCAATATTCCTCTTTTTGTATGTGAGCCACTGTCACAGCATGGCCACTGACAGGCGAGTGGTGTAGGTCCACATCTGGGACCTGAACTCAGGCTGCCAAAGCAGAGTATGCTGAACTTCACCACTAGGCCGCCAGGGCTGGCCCGGGAAAGATAACTCTTGAACCCATGCATTTCATGATGAATTATTGACCTTCTTCTCTAAAGCCTTAGAACTTAAAATTGGAAGACATGCTAGAGCCCTAGAAATCTGATTTAACCTGGTTCTTCTGAGGAGGGAAGACACTAAATATAGGATCACTTTGGTTTTCCTTATGTAGCTTAAGTTATATTTTTTGGCAGAAGCCTTTGTCCTCAAACCCAGCATTTATTACTTGTGCATGAAAAAAGCATGTGTACACCGGTGTTTAGATAAAGCCCTCTCCATCCCATTTTATATTACCCCAAATTAAAAATACATTAAAGCTACATTTTATGTAATATCCTAGCACAGTGTTTGGTCACAAAATAGCAGTGTAATACATTTTTTGGGGCAAATGAATGAGTAAGTGAATAAGCTTTTAGATATTCCAGAATGCAGATACCATAAGGCCTTTTAAAAATAGTAACACATTACTAATAGGCACATGACTTTCATGCTGGGATAGAATTTGTCTACTCCAGTCACTTACTTAGGTCTCAGATCACGGGTACGTTTTTAGAAAACTTATAAGATTTAAACTTTACAATTTAACTTATTTGATTTTATTTTTCACAGGAAGTCTAACGCTTAGATAAGATAAGCTTCCAGGGAACAGAATCTTTGTTTTCTCAAGCACACAGAACAAAGCCCTGTATGGAGTAGGCACTCAATAAATATTTGATGAGTGAATGAATGGATGTTTTCCCCAGTGGCATGAAAACAGGATTGCATTGTTTAAAATGAATCCTCTGTATAAGAAATTTATGCTTGCAGCGTTGTTAAAATTGCTGAAGTAGGCGATTTTGTTTTTCATACTCTAAAAAGCCTCAACTCAAGTACCAGTTTTAAATGGTTGAAACTCAACTCTGTTAGCACCTTTTGACTATCCAGCAAAAAGAGGAGTTAGAGGGTGAATCAGTTGACACTCTACGTATTGAGTTAGGGGATTTTCCGGTAGCAGAGTAATTATCAGGAAGCAAGTGTTGAAAGTAGTATCGTCATATTACTAAACCCCCCTCTGCCATCAGAGTCGGGTAGTCCCAAATGTACTACAGATTTACTATAGACAAAATTTTCGTTTGTTTGATTTGGAGCTACAAATCTGATTTATCTGAGATAAGAAGAAGAGTTGGAAGGAATACTGCCTGGACTTGGGAGCCAGATTCCCTCTTTGCTAGCTTCATGTCTTAATGGCAAGTTTTACCCTCTCTGCCACAGTTTTCTCCTCTGAAAATGATGCCAATTATAGTACCTACCTCACAGGGTTGTTGTGAGCATGAAATGCATTAATTTATGTAAGTGTTTGGGATGTGACTGGCACATAGAGTGGGCTAGATGTTTGCTGTTATCATTATTGCTTTTACTAAAGTCAAGTGAAAAATAGAGTATGTTCAATGGAAATTTATTTAAAAAATCAGCTTTGCTGGAAATGCTTCTCTTCCCTGAAGCAAGTATTACTTTTAAAGTTGTTTATGTGGATAAACAGTGTACCACCCCTCCAGACATTTTGGGGGGCCCTATTTAGTTCCTAGACCCTCCAACCATGGAGGATGTGTCTTTACTTTCACTTCGCTGCTAAGCTTCATGGTGAAGGACACAGCATTACTGATGACCCAGATTTCTAAATAGTTGGGACCCAAGCAGGCCCAGAAATCTGAAACCATGTAACTCTCACCTGACATAATACATCTGCATTCTCACGTGCAAAAATTCTGTTCTTTTCATCTCCCTCTTCCTTGATTTTGATTTCTCTGCCTACTCTTTCCCTACATATTCTGACCTCTCTGGCTTTTTTTTTTTTTTTTTTTGAGGAAGATTAGCCCTGAGCTAACATCTGCCACCAGTCCTCCTCTTTTTGCTGAGGAAGACTGACCCTGAGCTAGCATCTGTGCCCATCTTCCTCTATTTTATATGTGGGATACCTGCCACAGCATGGCTTGATGAGCGGTGCATAGGTCCACACCCGGGATCCAAACTGGCAAACCACCGAAGTGGAATGTGCAAACTTAACCGCTGTACCACTGGGCCAGCCCCTCCTCTGGCTTTTTAAATAATTTTAAAGCTTCAAAAATGGGTACACTTTGCTGTTTCCAAACCGTTTTCACATAACATTATGCCATTTTATCTTCACAACTCTACTGGAGAAAGGCAGATATCTCAATTTTTGATCAATTTATCTGTCCTTTTTTTCACTTCCCTCATTATCCAGTTTAGATTCTACAGTCTGTCATTTTAATAATACTTTGACAATATCCTAAGCTCTTTTGCCTTTCTGGTATTTTATCATCCCCTCTAGAAAAACCCTAACCCTGGATGAAATCAAATAGGCACTTTATGTGGACCCACATCTGATCAACCAAGTCTTGCTGAAGCAGTTTGTACTATAAATGTGTGACTACCCCCGAAATGTGCCCTCACTGCAGCTTGGCAGTCCACTTCTGTTTCTCTGATCAGTTTATCCTCTATTTCTATCACTTTTCCAGAATTACCTTTTCTGTTCAGTGTTCTGACTCTACCCATGGCCCCCACCTCGGCCATGACCTCACTTCTACCTTGACAGGGATGACATGAGCCATCACACTGGAGCCTCTTGCATACTCACCACCATCACTGCAAACCTGTTGATATCTGTATCAGTGACATCTTCCTTACCTCCTGTTATGTAGATAAACCACCCTTCCTCATGATTTAGGCCATGACCTCCATATACACTTTTGATTTCTTGAAACTTACTCTACCATTTGTCTCTTATCTATAATATAGTCACATCTCTCTCTCTCTTACCTGTATTGTTCCCATTGGCTTTTAAACATGCCAGTCTTTCTCCCATTTCAAAAACAAAACAGCCAAAATCCAAATAAAATGCCCTTGATGTACCATCCGTGTTCTGCTCTTATCCCCTTGCAAATGAGTTTAATGCACATAAAAATAGCCTGTAAATAGCAAAGCTTTGTAGATATCCAAGAGGCAAGGTATTCGATGATATTAATGTACAAAATAATGTGGCCCCCAACAAGGGCAATTGGGCGTTTTCTTTCTAAACAGAAAGTGGAGGAGGGGATGAGTAAGGGAACTCCAGTGACTTGGACACCTTGCAAATCATCATGAAAGCAATTTTATTAGTCTGCTTTGCAGTGTTTCCTCTGCAACTAATATCAAACCAAAATGAATTAAAAAAAAATACCAAAAAGGCTATGTTTCTAGAAACATTTTATTGAGGAAAGGGTAACATTCCCAGGAGATTTTCTAACTTCTGGAGAGTTGCAGAGTCATTTTCAGTCCTCTGGTCCTTCCTTTGCCGATATATGGTGGTGGTGTTTCGGAAGGAGCAGTGACTTGGAGATACGTCAGTTATCATTAATAATAAATTAAGAACACGTCTCAAACACAGCCTTTAAAGATTAGCAATCATCGGGGACAGTAGAGGCCAGCCTCTCAAGAAGTTTCTGCAGAGTGGTTTCACCCCATGAGACTGGATAATGCTTCTTTTTATTTTAATATTGAATGATGTTAGCTGGGTGGCCATCACTTCTGGGAGGAGCTGAGGCAAACCCTGGTGTCAAGGGACTGGTTGCATACACATTTGGAATAGTCAGGACAGACTGGAAGGGATGAATAAAGCATGCAATATTGTTACTGAAATCCTGTTCAGTCCCTCCCTGGTCCCATCAGAGTCAAGGACAAAGAGTGCTCTGGTAAACCCATAATGGGACTTAGCTGACGCTTAAGTCTATATTTCTCTAGCATATATTCAGATGATTTCCAAAGAAGAGGCCCAACTCACCCACTTGGTGATTTCTTGCATGGCAAAATGGGCTGTGGTGCAAGTTATGCAGAACTCCAAAAGAGAGAAGATAATCAGTATAGCTGAAATTCCTTTCCCAGAAAGCTGAAATCAGGAATAAAACACACTGAGATTTTGGCTAATCAAGATGGCCTCACACAGGCTTCAGAAAGTTACTGACTCGTCAAACGTGTGAGTGCTCATACTCAACTCGCTCCGTGATTATTTCTCTATTATCATCAAATGCTTATTTCAAGGGAATGTGACTTAATTTCAGCTTTTCTTTAAAATGCTGGAAGACTTTCCTCTTTGCCAGTAGACTGTTTTATTTAGAAACTTTAGAAAGGAGGTAGATTTTTTCTTCTTTGCAATGGCTTTCTTGTTTTTATAAAAATGTTACCTGCTCATTAAAAAAGAAAGAATCAGGCTATATAGAAAACAACAATCATTCCAAATGCCACAGCATAGAAATAAGCAAAATTAACAATTGATACCTGTTATTTTAGATCTTTATGTATAGGCAAAAGGCAAATAGAAAAACGCATGGAGAGAGTGAGAGACAAGAAAAAGCAAGAGAGGGAATGAGAGAGCGTGAGCCAGAGAGAGAAACATCATTCTTTAAGAATGGCATCATTTTGTACTTACTATTTTGAAATCAAAGCGTTGCTTGATTTTAAAAGTATAAAAAGAAGTTAAGTCAAATTAAATTGGCTAAAATTAAAATAAAAAGTTCATGAAATCCATGAAGAAGTTGAAGCCATTTTAAACCTACAAGTTTCAGTTTTGGACAATATCAAATGATTGTTTATTATGAAAAATGAGGTGATTAGCATTGCATTCTTATTTTATATCTCTCTCATCTTACCTCCCCTCTGTTCACTTCCCAGTACTTGGCGATTATGTCATTTTTCACTTTTTTTGAGTGAAACATTAAAACATTTACGTTCAGTTTTGTAGTTATTTCCCCACTTGTTGCGTCTTACAGTCTTAGATGAATATTTAAATGCTTTCATGCTCTTCACTAATCTCTTTACGCAACTTCTCCTTGCCTTTCTGAATTCTTGATTTAGTTTACCCCATGGATGGTTGAATAATGCTTTTTTTTTTTAGCAGCAGTGCCCATGTGTGTTGTTGTTGTTTTACTGAGAATATCTTCTTGTTGCTTTTATACTTGCATGAGAATTTTATTAGATGCATTCTTTTTTTATTTTAGCAGAAAAAGATTCCCCCTAAGCTAACATCTGTTGCCGATCTTCCTCCTTTTTTTCTTCTTCCTCCTCTCCCTCTCAAAACCCCAGTACATGGTTGCGTATAGTTGTAAGTTCTTCTGGTTCTCCTATGTGAGCTGCCACCACAGCATGGCAACTGACAGACGGGTGGTGTGGTTCTGTGTCCGGGAATCGAACCCAGGCTGCCGAAGCGGAGTGCACTGAGCTTTAACCACTAGGCAATCAGGATGTGTTATTCTTGAGTCACAGTTTCTTTTCATCAAAATTTTATGGACATTGCACTGTTAGCTTCTCTCATCCAAGGTTGCTGTGGTAGAGACTGAGCCAAGCTGGTTTTTTTCCAACTCGTAGGTTATTTGATTTTTGTGCCTAAAACCTTAAAGAATCCTTTTCTATACCTTATATATTAACAAGAGTAAGTGTATATCTCACTTATTTTGCATCTCTATCTCCTAATATAGGTTATTCTCTTTCAGTCTACAAATTCAATTATCTCTTATTTCAGGAATTTTTTTTCAGTGTTTCTAAATACTTATTTTCTGTACCATTTATCGGAGACTAACTCAGGGAGACGACTTATTGTTATGTTGGGTCAAACTTGCCTATCTTTCATGTTTATCATCTTCTCATTACTTAATATATTTGTCTTTTTCTTCTGTAAGACTATGAGTACAGTTTTTCTCTCTGCTGTTTTTATCTGAGTCCATTCTGTTTCTTGCTGTGTGTGATTTTTTAAATTAGATCTATAATAGTAGTTTTTGGTACTCAGTTGGTTTCTATAGTGCTGCAATGCTCTTTTTATTTCATTCTCTCAGTTTCTTTTCTTATTAAGAGTTTCAACAGCATAAAATGCTCATGGGGAATCTTTATTGATAATTGAGTGATGTTTTCTTCCATGTTGGGTTTTTTATCTCTACTACTAGTGTGCTGTGGTAGAACATGGCTGAACCTGCTACTCCGAAATTCCTTTTTGTTGTTTATAAGTCCCTATTTTAAATTGAAAAACTCAATTCTTGGAAACCAAGATGCTAGGTATGGATCATGTGGTAATCACAGAGTAGTTTTATTATCTTATAGTTTTATTATCTATTATCTGGAATTTGGGGTAGATCTTGAAGATATGGCTTCCCAGGTTAGTAAGGGATCAAACCATGAGAATGAGGAAACTCAATGTTTTCCTGGTTATTGTGACCCACATTTTCATTAAACCAGAGCACATCTTGTGAGGGAGAAGGAAGGCACATGTATTTGCATCCATTTTACTATCTGATATCTTTTGTCCTGATTACTTGGATTGTGTCTTTTACTGAAAATGAACAGCAGGCATCTGAGTGTTTTTGCTGACCCACTAACCCACAGGAATCTTAGGCCTTCTTTCCTCCTTCCTTTCTTTTTTTCTTCCATTCCTTGTTTTAATCACTCTAATGTATTTGGGTAGTTTCACTGCCATTTGTTTTCAACTTTCTCATTCTTAAAGTGAACCATTCTGTGTAGGCCTTATGTTTGTTCAGATACAGTATAGGAAAATTTTCGTTGATTTTTATTTCCACCTAACTGGGTCCAATTTGTCCTGCTTGTTTCCAGCTACAGTTTGAGGGCTAGATATTGTTTTCTGTCCATTTTGCTGAATGCTAATCATGCAGCTGTAGCTGCTCGGGAGAGCAGTAGCTTAGCTGGCAGTGAGCACACTTCTTGCTAGTGAACGTGGGCTTGCTGTCTCTCTCCTCTGAGAAATGCCCTGTACCAAGTCCTGCTTCGAGGTCGGAGGTCTGTTCTATTCCTGTGGATTTCTGCTCATGCTTCCACATTAGCAAAGTGCACTGGAAGGTGTGAACTCTGGTGACTTCCCTACTTCTCTTGAGGTCCTGGGGCACAACGGCTTTACCATACAGGATTTGCTTTATCCTTTCTCAGAATTGACTGCTCTCCACCTAAGTATTCTTAGCTCTAGACTGGAGAGCATTAGCGAAACTTCTCAGTATTTTTTGGCATCCTCCTTTCCTCAGTTTTGTTCCTGGGGAGTAAGAGGCAGGGCCAGGAGCTGTGCTTTCTTCTACCACCTTGAAACACAGCAGAATCATTTGTTTCTTTCCCAAGATGCCGATTTAAAAGCTGGTTTTTGACTAATTTTTGTGTGTGAGGAGAGATTGGCCCTGAGCTAACGTCTGTTGCCCATCTTCCTCTTTTTTTTTTCTCCCCAAAGCCCCAGTACATGGTTGTGTATCCTAGTTGTAAGTCATTCTAGTTCTTCTGTGCAGGATGCTGCCATAGCATGGCTTGATGAGCAGGACTAGGTCTGTGCCCAGGATATGAACTGGCTGCCAGCTGCCAAAGTGGAGCGCATGAACTTAACCACTCAGCCACGGGGCCAGCCCCCGGTTTTTGACTAATTTTTGTTCTTTTTGTTTGGTATTGTAGAGGATAAGTTTTGTGTTCTTGCTTCAGTCCACCTTATTTACTATGAAGTCACCTCATATTCTTGCCTCCCTAAAAGCTCTTCTCTACACCTTTCTCTGCTCCTGAGGTAATGAAGTCCATGCTTGGCCTATATAACAATAATAAATGGGTGATTTTGTTTTTGAGAACATTCTGAGGCATGTGCTTCATTTTGCAATTGCTTCGTTCTGTGTGTTTCTCTCATAAAAAGTGGATGTCCTTCTCACTGCCATTCTCCTCTCATCCCATTCTTAGTCTAAAATAAAACTGTTCAATAACTATCTTATTTACATAGGATTTTAAATATTTTGGAAATAGTATCTGGGTGTCTTTAGGAGTCTTCTGCATTGTTCATATGATTGGCAATGAGATGGACCAATAAGGGATGCCCCTCTGCCCTAGTGCATCTGTAGAGGTAACTCTCCCACTTTGTTCTATAGTCCTAGAGATCACATTACTAGGAGTAGGGCTGGAATATAAAAAGGGATTTTCCACTAGAGCTGCTACACAGTAATAAGAGATTAAAAAATAGACTCACTCTATGAGAGTGGAAAGAGAGGAGGCACGTGGAAGATTATGGGATACTTACCACTGCCCAAAAGTCTTGTGTGGGTAGCCCATTGATGCTCACATCTACCAGCAACAGAATCACTCCAGTTAAGGCAAAGATAGCACTAACAATATTCATTCCTAGGCTGCCTTTTATCTAATGGAGACAACAGGAGAAATATATGTAGGATAAGTTAAATTAAATGAAGTAAGGATTAATTAAATTTAATGGTTCTTAATCTTTGAAATCTCAAAAAAAGTTTTGAAGTTGAAATGATTTTTTTTCCCTCTGCCCTTCTGGGTAGTTACTATGAAAACTATTCTGTATGCAGCCTAAATGTGGGTTATTTTTAAAATCCGTAGAAAAATGTAAATAATGCAAAGCAGAAGCTCATCTATTACATTTGTCTAAATGCCTCATGCACAGTAACAATTGTATTCCCTTTTTAAAACAAGAAACTTTTAATGAGCATTTTTCTGTGACAGGCACTGTGTTAGATTATTTAAACACATTATCTCATTGAACTCTTACAACCATCATGTGAGGTAGTACTATACAGCATCCAATTTTATAGATGAAAAAGTATATGCAAAAAAACTTTGCTGATAAATTTAGGAATTTATGAAAACCCTAAAGTCTTTCTAGGGGCTAGATAACGCCGGATTTAGAACGAGGAACTCGTTAGGATTTTGTGAGTAGAGGGGTATGGGCAGAGTCCAAAAGTTACCCCAGTTTCTACAGGAAAGTTTTGAGATTCAGCTGAATGATTGTGAAACCAAGTCCTGAGCTGACTTGCTAAGACTGGCTCGGCTAGAGTTCTTAAGAATGTGCTGCTGCTTCAGCATGCCTTAGAGTCTCCTGAAGGCCTCTGAAAGGCTCCAAGAAAAATTGCTTTAGGTATAGTTTTAGTTCTGTCTTCTCTAAATAGACAGATTCTATGCCTGGATAATCTCAGTTAGAAGGAAGGATCCATAAATGATGCAGAGAAAGAACGCTTTATTTTGGTTTTGGATTACAACAGGAGTGGTTAATTAGGATTAGGTTCTTTTATTTTAGTCTAGTCTAGTCTGGGAGAGGATGAGCAACATGATTCTGTTTCCACTTTTCCATTCTTTCCTCCTCTGCTGGATTAAACACAATCTTGAAATCTCTGTTCAGACCTTTTGCCCATTTTTTAACTAGGTTGTTGTTTTTTTTTGTTGTTGAGATATATGAGTCCTTTGTATATTTTGGATATTAACCCCTTATCTGATATATGGTTTGCAAATATCTTCTCTCAGTTGTTAGGTTGTCTTTTCATTTTGTTGATGGTTTCCTTTGCTGTGCCGAAGCTTTTTAGTTTGATGTAGCCCCATTTGTTCATCTTTTCTTTTGTTTCCCTTACCCAGTCAGACATGGTGCTTGAAAATATGCTGCTGAACAGAGATTTCTCCAAAGAAGATGTACGGATGGCCAACAGGCATATGAAAAGATGCTCAACATCATTAGCTATCAGGGAAATGCAAATCAAAACTACAATGAGGTATCACCTCCCTCCAGTCAGAATGGCTATAATTAACAAGACAGGAAACAACAAGTGTTGGAGAGGATGTGGAGAGAAGGGAACTCTCGTACACTGCTGGTGGGAGTGCACATTGGTGCAGCCACTATGGAAAGCAGTATGGAGTATCCTCAGAAAGTTAAGAATAGATCTACCATATGATCCAGCTATCCCACTGCTGGGTATTTATCCAAAGAACTTGAAAATACAAATGCATAAAGATACATGCACCCCTCTGTTCATTGCCAGCATTATTCACAATAGCCAAGATTTGGAAGCAACCTAGGAGCCCATCAAGGGACGAATGGATAAAGAAGATGTGGTATATATACACGATGGAATACTACTCAGCCATAAGAAATGATGAAATCCGGCCATTTGTGACAACATGGAAGGACCACAAGGGTATTATGCTAAGTGAAATAAGTCAGAGGGAGAAAGTTAAATACCGTATGATCTCACTCATGAGTAGAAGATAAAAACAACGACAAACAAACACATAGCAATGGAGATTGGATTGGTGGTTACCATAGGGGAAGGGTCGGGGGAGGGCAAAAGGGGTGATTAGGTTCACATGTGAGGTGATGAACTATAATTAGTTTTTGGGTGGTGAACATGATCTACACAGAATTTGAACTATATTACGATGTACATCTTAAAGCTATATAATGTTATAATCCAATGTTACTGCAATAAAATTAAAAAAAAATCTTGAAACCACCTCTGCTCTAGTTGTCTTTAGTTCTTGGCGAATCATTTGCTTTCTCCTGTTTCAAAACTGTAGGCCAGGGATCTGCCAATGAACTAAAAACTGATTTGATATATTTAATCCAGCATAAGAAGAAAGAATGGAAAAGTGGAAACACAGAATCATGTTGCTCATGCTCTCCCAGGCAGAATTAGACTAGACTAAAATAAAGGAGCCTAATCCTGATTAAACACTCCTGTTGTAATCCCAAAACAAAATACAGCATTCTTTCTCTGCATCATTTATGAATCTGTCCTTCTAACTGAGATTGTTCAAGCAAGGGATCCAAATTGGAAAAGAAGAAGTAAAACTGTCTCTATTTGCCGATGATATGACTCTATATTTATATAAGCCTACAGAATCCACCAAAAACCATTATAAATAATCAATGAATACACTAAAGTTGCATAGTACAAAATCAACATATAAAAATCAGTTGCGTTTCTTTACCCTAATAATGAACTAGCCGAAAGAGATATCAAGAATATAATCCCATTTACAATTGCAACAAAGAATAAAATACCTAGGAATAAATTTAACCAGGGAGATGAAAGACCTATACACTGAAAACTGTAAGACATTATTGAAAGAAATTGAAGAGAACATAAAGAAATGGAAAGATATTCCATGCACGTGGATTGGAAGAATAAACATGGTTCAAATGTCCATGTTACCTAAAGCAATCTACAGATTCAATGTAATCTCACTCAGAATCCCAATGATGTTCTTCGCAGAAATAGAACAAAGAACCCTAAAATTTATATGGAACAACAAAAGACCCTGAATAGCCAAAGCAATCTTGAGAAAACAAAGCTGGAGGCATCACAATCCTTGACTTCAAAATATTCTACAAAGCTGTAGTAATCAAAACAGTATGGTGCTGGCAGAAAACCAGACACACAGATCAATGGAACAGAATTGAGAGCCCAGTAATAAAGCCCCACATCTCTGGACAGCTAATCTTTGACAAAGGAGCTAAGAACATACAATGGAGAAAAGAAAGTCTCTTCAATAAATGGGGTTGGGAAAAGTGGACAGCCATGTGCAAAAGAATAAAAGTAGACCTTTATCTTATAACATACACAAAAACTAACTCAAAATGGATCAAAGACTTGCATGTAAGACCCAAGACCATAAAACTCTTAGAAGAAAACATAGGCAGTATGCTCTTTGACATTGGTCTTAGCAGCATCTTTTTGAATACCATGTCTACTCAGGCAAGGGAAACAAAAAATAAACACATGGGACTACGTTAGACTAAAAAGCTTCTGCATGGCAAAGGAAACCATCAACAAAACAAAAAGCTCACCAACTGGGGAGAATATTTGGAAATCATGTATCCCACAAGGGGTTAATTTCCAAAATATATAAAGAACTCATATAACTTAACAAAAAAATGGACAACCCGATCAGAAAATGGGCAGAGGATATGAATATTCATTTTTTCCAAAGAAGATATGCAGAATGGCCAACATGCACATGAAAAGATGTTCAACATCACTAATTATTAGGAAAATGCAAATCAAAACTACAAGGAGATATCACCTTACACCTGTTAGAATGGCTGTAATTAACAAGATAAGAAATAACGTGTGTTGGAAAGGATGTGGAAAAAAGGGAACTGTCATTCACTGCTGGTGGAATAAACACATAGATAAATAAACACATAGATAAGGGGAACAGATTAGTAGTTAGCAGAGAGGAAAGGGTGGGAAGGAGGGCAAAAGAGGTAAAGGGCACATTTGTGGTGATGGATAAAAACTAGAGTGTCAGTGGTGAGCACAATGCAGTCTATATAGAAACTGACATAGAGTAATGTACACCTGGAAATTACACAGTGTTGTAATCCAGTATGACCTCAATAAAATAACTTTTGAAAAAAGTATAGCCTTGTCTGAAAAAAAAAGAAGTAGACCAGGAAATTGCAAAAGGTGGAGTACTGTGGCTGAGAGAATTGCAAGTCTTGTCTCAGTGATTATTTTTATAAACTCTTCTTACATACAGATCTAGGTGTTTTTAGTGACGATTTAACGAACTGTAAAACAAAAGTCAAATCTGAATAAGAATAGGAGATATGTGCAAATAAAAAGTAAAAATACAAGGCAAGGCAGAACTGAGAAATGGCAAATGAATAGTAGAGTTTTTGATACTGAAGTGGCAAGTGGGGGTTTCCTGGGTCTTGGATTTTTCTTTGGAGTTCCCCTAATGCAGTGACCCAACTGAACCAGGGGCCTTTAGAATAAAGTTAAAGGAACCCTATCTTTACTGAGTCCCTCTCAAGTGAGTTCAAGAGTCAGGATGTGGAGCTCTGCCATTTATGAGTGGCAAATTGTGTGGACCATGTGGGGACACACATGCCATGGAGGCAACCAATATACATTTTGGGACAAAGTGCTCCCCTTTACGTGTTCTGAATCCACCTTCTCAGTTTTCCTCCCCAAATAAACTAATCTTTAAACAGGTTTAAAAAGTAGAAACATTCTGACTTACCAGACAAAGGGAAAGGTGCTTGGACCCTGATACTGAGAGAGCGCCAGTGATGATGAACTGTGGAAATGGACAGATTTATTTGTGAATGATGGATTCTTTGATTGTTCCTGGGAATGACTTCTCTTTATATGAAAAGCTGGTCTACTTATATTCATTTAATTTCCTTTTCAAAAATTCCTCATATACTTCTCATTTTTTCTGGAGTAACTCTCAGAAATTGTCTTTTTGACTTCTTTTTTTTTCTCTCCTTAGTTTCTAGAATGTAAAGGACTCATTCTCTTGTAAGCTTTCCTCGTTCTGATGACTTCTGAGCTCACTACTCAATCTCTTCTCATGATCAAGTGCGTGTTGTTAGTTATTTCCCAGTCACCTCTTTTTGCAACTCTCTAACATATACATTTCCATCTAAAATGTAGTAAGGAATTAAAACTTCAGCTTGTTGATTACTTGATCAGAATAAACTTTAGGTTATGAGTTTAAGCTGCAAGTTAAAATGGAGAACAAAAGCTCTCCCTTATTTATACCCAATCAGAGCTGTTAATTCTCTCAGTTCTCCAACTGATCAGATGCAGAGCTTATAAAAAAATGAGTTGTGCATAGGTTGAAGATATCTATAATTTACAAACTGAGAAGGAGAGGTGTTCTAGCAATATACTCACCGAAATGCCGCCCCAGAATGGATATCCACTGACAAAGGTACTGGAAGCAAAATTCCAAACTCCACCGTAAATGGCGCTTATTAAACCCAAAATAACACCGAAACCAATGTGCATCAATCCAATCACAATCTGGATTGCCTGAAAAAAGAAAACAGGCATTTGTAAATTGCTTCTTCATTTTCAGGCACTACTGAAACACTACTGTCATTGCTGCTGCTGCTTCTTATTGTCGACTCTGCCAAGGTGCATGGGTGTCATTTGGGCAGACCTCTACAGCAGGAGGTGGGCCGTGAACATTTGACACACTAGAGCCAAGGCCTCAGCATAAGGCCTTGTCTGAGGTATTTGGGTAGGCTTGCTGGGGTGGCCCGAGGAGAGTTCTTCAGAAAGTGCCACTTTGGCATGCATTAGCATTTCCTGAGAGCTTCTAAAGAGTCTTAGAAAAAAATGCTTTCATTGTGACTTTGATGGCCATCCTTTACAAATGGACTGATTTTTTTGCTTGGGTAATCCTACTCACGTGGAAAGTATCAATGAAGAAAAAACAATTTTGGGAGTATTAACCATATGCTTGATAATGTTCTAAACATTTTACATTTATTACTTTGTGTACTCCTTCCAACAACTGGATGGAGACACAGAGACAGAGAGAAATTAGGGGTCTGTCTTAGTTAATTCTGGCTATAACAAAGTACCACACACTCAGTGGCTTATGAACAACAGGAATTTATTGCTCACAGTTCTGCAGGCTGAGAAATCCAGGATCAAGGTGCGAGCATGGTCACCTTCTGGTGAGGGACCTTTTCCCGGTTCACAGCTGGCACCTTTTCACAGTGTCCTCACATGGTCGAAAGGGCTGGGGACTTCTGTGGAGCCTCTTTTTTTTCTTCTGCTTTTTTATCCCCAAATCCCCCCAGCACATACTTGTATATTTTCAGTTGTGGGTCCTTCTAGTTGTGGCATGTGGGACGCCACCTCAGTGTGGCCTGATGAGCAGTGCCACGTACACGCCCAAGATCTGAACAAGCGAAACCCTGGGCCGCCGAAGCAGAACGCTGGAACTTAACCACTCGGCCACGGGGCCAGCCCCGTGGAACCTCTTTTTTAAGGTATTAATCGCACTCATGAGGGCTCCACCCTCATGACCTAAGCATCTCCTAATATTATCATCTTTGGGAGTTAGGATTTCAACATATGAATTTGGGGGCGACACAAACATTTCACCACTATAGCAGTGTCCAAGGTCACAAGATACTGAGGGGCAAGTCTGGGAACCAAATGCAGCAAATTGACTCCAGAGCCCACGTCTTGACTATTCAGGACAGCCTCCCCTCAGGCTCAGCTCAGCTCTGCTTCTTCCATGAAGTCTTCCTGGTTACACCAGTCAATTCAAGCTGCCTTTTTTCTTTCCAAATTTCTGTTGTATCTTATGCTGTAAGTCACACACTTTATTACTTGGTTTTCTGTTTATTTATATTCCTTTTTTAATTGCAGCTGCACAAAGATTTTCTTATTGGCCAAGACATGTATTCTTAAAGACAGTGGATTCATCTTTGTACCGCTTAGGGCACCTCCCCTCATCCTGGATAAATAGATTTGTGAGAAATAACTGTTGCTAGATTGGACCAGAAGTTAAGTCTTTCTTCCCAAGTTTATAGCTTATCTGTTCAGCAAGACTGCAAATAAAGGGTGGTTGTGTTGATTTCTTCAATAAGTAGCTACTGAATACAATTAAATTGTATCAGAATTAAAAGAAAACACAGCTTCTTAAATAGTGCTAAGAAATTAATTTTTTTGAATAATGAAGTCCTTTGAGACTCTGATAAAAGCTGTGAGCCGTCTCCTCTGAAAAACTAGTCTTACACCTTCATGTGTACACACACCACACTTTTGTAGGTAACTTCAGAGGTGTCCTGGGCCTCTTGTAGCCCGTCGTGGATCTCAGTTGAAGATCTCCTGCATTAGACATTATATTTGGTTTTTACAACCTCTTCTCTAGAGCAGCAATTCCATCATCTGGCTACAAACTTCCCATCCTTATCCTTGTCATCGTCTTGATGAGGAGCGATTAGATCTTGGATTAATACCAGCCTTTTCTCCTAGTGTAGCCCTGGCTGTACCACTTACTGATCAAAATTGCCTATAGCCCAGACTTAGTAATTTGGTCATTTCATTCATTCTGAATATTTGGCCACAGAACCACTGTAAGTTGTGAGTCATTTGGGGCAGATGCTCTACGTCCTACGACCTGGGGCCTCTGCACCGCTGGTGATGACTGGGGGCTGCTAATGGCACAGATATACAATTTTCAGGGAGAGGAAGTAACTTCTGCCAACCAGAGCTTTTAAAAAACAAAATTGCACTTACCACTTTAAAATACTTTTATTGTGAGCCTTTTCAGTACCCAGTGGAATGCTCCAATGGCTGCCCATTGGACTCAGAGTAGAAGCCAGAGTTTTCTGTTCTCCAGGCTTTACAGGGTCTGTCTCCCATCACCCCTCTGCCCTCCTTCTGCTTCCTTCCCTCATTCTATTCTACTTTATTGGCCTCCTCCCTGTTCTCCAAACACATCACACTCATTTCCTCTAAGGACCTTTCCAGCTTTACCCAGAAGCCCTTGCCCTGATAGCTGCACAGCTCACCCCTCACTTCCTGTCTTTGCTCTGATGTCATCTTCTAAGGAGGGCCTACTCTGACCCACTTGGATTGTTGCCCCCTCACTGCTGGCACTTCTTATCCTTCTACACTTCTCTTTTTCACCATATCATTGATCACCTTGTAACACACTGTGTCCTTTAAATCTTTATTATGTGTGTGGTATGATTTCCCCCACTAGGTTCTAAGCTCCATGAGGGAAGAGACTGCCTATGTTGTTCTCTGCAATATTCCCCACACCTGTGTGTGGATCGGCTGTGTGGGGTGCTAGTCTGTCCCGTTTGCTCAATGGGAGTAGGGAATCTCCTCTCTCTGGCAGGAGGAGGATCTGAGTGGCCAGCTTCACAATTTAGATCTGCCTGCTTGCTGGAGGGGAACCAATGTTCTTTTTTATTTCCCTACAACATTGAAACTTGAAATAGAAAGATGGCTAGAAGAGTTTCTGGTACCTAATGGGCACTGAATATCATTTACTGAATGCTCTAGCAGAGAAGTTAGATGTGCACACAGGAGAGACAATACAGTTTGGTGGAATTGAGGTGCCTGGAAAGCACAACAAAGGGACTAAGGATTCTGTCTAGGCGAGTGGAATCTTCATCTCCAAATAGGGCGTAGTGTATACTGCTGACATATACAAGACTATGAATGTTTAAAGTACCCTTTTTAGAAGTAGTGTGGCAGTTAAGTCATAACATCTCCATGGGCATTGGGTGAAGCACGCAGATGGAATGGCCCCTAATGCTTTCACAGCCGGTTTCCCCAGACTGCCCATTTGTAGTTCCTTCTGTTTTTAAGGCAGCCATCAATGTTTATTTTAATGTGAATTCACCTGTATACAAATACCAGTCTTGAAACTAATCCAGAGACAGGATTGAGGGTGGGGGAAGTGAGATCAAGCTAGAAATAGTGGTGCTCCCATAATGTCAATGTTACCGAGTTGTCCTGCTAGGATGAGTCCTTTGTCACCTGTTAGGTTCTTGCTTGAATCTAAAATAAAATGAACTTATGGTAATGTCTATGTGCAGACTAACTATTTCTACCTAAAAGGGATACAGTTTCCAGAGTAACATTCAGAACTTTTTAATGATTGGATGTATGTCATGAGATCATAAGCTTCTCTCCACCTGTAACTTCTAAGTACAATAAAACCTTGCAAATGCAAAATTAAAATTCTAATAGTAAACAGACTTACCCCTAGTGTCTTTCCTTCTTCTTTAAAGTTTGTGGTTGCTGTTACTGTAGCTGGATTTACCATTAGTACATTTCCTTGACCCTGCTGATTGTTAGTGCGGATTTCTGGAGAAGTGATGAAGGGAGGCTGACCACTCTGAGGTTGGTTTCTTGGGATTATGAAACTCAGGGGTTGTTGAGACCCAGGAGCCATAGAGTTATTCGCTATGTAAGGATTGGGTGTGGTTCCATACACTCCAGGCTGGGTTGTTGGCTTGGAGAACATCCTTATGTCCTAAGTATTACAAAACATAACAAAGTGATAAATTTACCCAGCAAGGAAACTAAAGAAAATTTTGTCAAATGTCAATTATCTATGCAAATGGAGGAGAACAAGTGAGCAGATAATGAGCAGTGACAGTTAACATAAACATAATTCACATTTGACTTTGGAATCCTGTATATGCTTTAGTTTGAAGGAAGTGAAAGAGGGGAAGCTGGGGAACAAATTTATTTTCCAATTCCTATTTGCTTTTATCAGGTATTTATACTGATTTTCCCTGAGTCCATTGAATCTGAAGGAGAACAGAAAGAGGGAAGAGACAAGTGTAGGCAGAACACTGCACCCTCCTCCTTCCCCCAAAGTTGTCCACTTTCTAATCCAGGAAAGTGTTTTGTGGCAAAGCAGATTTAGGGTTGCAAATGGAATTAAGGTGGATAATAAGCTGACCTTAAAACAGGGAGATTATTTTGGATTATTTCAGTGGGCCAGTGTAATCACAAGAGTCCTTAAAAGTGGAAGAGGGAGGTAGAAGAGAGTCAGAGAAAGAGATGTGATGATGAAAGTAGGGTCAGAGAGATGCTGTGATGCTGGCTTTGAAGATGGAGGAAGTGGACCATGAGCCAAGGAATAGAGGTGGCCTCTAGAAGTTGGCAAAAACAAGAAAAACAGATTCTTTCCTGGAGCCTCCAGAAAGGAATGCAGCTCTGCCAACACCTTGGTTTTAGCTCAGTGAAACCGGTGTTGGACCTCTGACCTACAGAATGGTCAGATAATGAATTTGTATGGTTTTAAGCCACTAAGTTGATGGTAATTTGTTACATCAATAAATAGAAAACTAATACAGAGGCCAAGAATACAACTGGATGGTAAGAAAGGCAGTCCAAGATTTAAAATTATGTGTTAGTACTTTTCCAAATAGATAATTCACATAAGACCAATTAAGTTGATTCTCTTGTTCTTTAAGAAAAAATACTCTTGAGATTCCCTGTTAATTTTTGTCCTTCTGGATGTGTAGAGTATCTCACATCCCTTGTGGCCAAGGGGAACTGGATATGGACAGCAATCACAGTTAATCCTTGAAAAAAAACCATGACACTTTCACAAATTTGTCTTCAATGTTCGTAGATTCTTTTTTTGAGACCTTATCCCCAAACCATTTTCTTGTACATTATGAATATCAAGAAAGCAGGAGTTCTGAATGCCCTCATCCTTGGTAGGAAGTGTGAATAGCCTACTGGTGCATTTCACCACTGGTGTTTTAACTGAAACACTTATTCACACCATGTCCTCATAGAATCCTGAAATTTCAGAGTAAGAAAGAGCCTTTCCAATTATCCTGTCCCATTCCCCTTGTTTTACAGAAGAGAAATGAAATGTTGTGATCAAGGTTACATAGGAAATGTACGGCAGAGCCAGGACTAGAAAGTTGAGGTCTTGACTGTTGGTGTGGACTTCCCCACTCCACTCACACTGCCCCCTCTGGATGCTTGCAGAGTTTGTCTTCCATCTTCCAGGCCAGCCAAGGTGACAGGTTATTGACTCTGTACCTACAACTACCCAACAACAAAACTACTGTCTTCCTCAGGTGAGCTGTCTAGAGAGCTAGCATTTCATCTGACATTTCCTGTAGGGACACTAGGGGGTGTATTGTGTTCTGGTTAGGAGTGTGGACTCAGGGTTAGAATCCTGGCGCTGAAACCAGCTTTGTGTCTTTGGTAAATTTGTTAACCTCTCTTTGCCTTAGTTTCTCATCTGTAAGATGAGGATAATAAGTACCTTCTTTATAGGGTCACTTTGAGTATTAAAGGATTATTCCATGTAAAATTCTCAGAATCTGTGCCTGTTACAACTGCACAGGTTGTCTCTATTATTATTGCTATGTAAAGTGGATGAGATATGTTCTCTCTCTTAGTCTTTTCAACTCCCCTATGAGGTAGGTACTAATATCATCCCATTTCACAGTGAGAGAATTGAATCCAGAACCTACACTCAGAACCCTTACTCTAAGCTGCTCAGATGCTAGACACAACTGAAAAAGGTTGAAAACTCAATCGAAAGGCAGAAAACACATTTTGGAAACATCTGATGACAAAGGGGTTACTTCGTCAGAGTGGAAACATATTTTAATCCACAAAAGGTTATTTTAAACAAGGAAAAATAAACAGTTCCATAGCTGAGATTCTTGGAGTGACTCCTGATAATGCTGAAATAACGTTTGAGAACACGAAGTTTTTGTATCCGTGGATCTGGTTTCTGTGGCCGTTTAGTGCTCAAGCCCTCCCACTCGGCTACTTCTTTAATCCGCAGTCTCCTCCTTCACTGACTCTGGGCCCTCGAGAAACTTTCTTAACTAGATCCCTATTCATCCCTGTGTCTCAACTGTAAAATGAGACTGACAGTGCCATTCAAAGGGGCTAGTGTGAAGACCAGATAATTCTAATTCCTGTGAAGCTGTAGGATCAGTGCCCAGCGTATGGCAGAACTGGATGAAATGTGGCTCTCATTCTATCATTAGAGCCCAAAGTCTTCCATCCCAGTGTAAGCAGTGGATGTGGCCATATGAAAAGTTTAAATAGAGACTGAACTTGAGAGGGTCAATGCCGAAATCAAGGAGATAGGAGATGGGGGGTCTGGGTACAGTAATTAACCAGAACAAGAATTTTCTTGAGTTTTTTTTAAGTATTAAAACAATTAAACAATTTCTGCATGTAGGTGATCTCATTACCTACTTCCTTTGCTCTTGGTCATTGTAATTTTTTGTCTCATTGAGAAATTTGATATGAAAACTCAAAGCTTTTCATGTATTTATCAACATTTTTTGATTTCATATCTGCTATTTAGTTTCTGGACTAAGGCCTGTGAGTTCCCTATAGAACCCAGATTGCTAATAGCTTTATAAAGATGATGCTAGTCTCAGATGCATTTTTACCAGCTCAAATTCTGGTTTTATAAAAAGGATTAAAGAGCTGAGCCAGTCTCAGTCCTTTTAGTTTATACCAAAATAACTTAATGTGTAAAGAGCCTTTCTGGTTACATAATTTGGTACAAAGGGAGGGAAAAATGCTTGGGGGAATAACTAAGCGAGCGTCCAGTTGAAATGAGGATAATCCTGGAAATGATAGCAGAAAAGGGAAACCAGTGAATAGACTTTTTCTATAAATTCCATCTATTGACTTACTAAAATTTTTCTCTTGACCTTTGGGAAAAAATTTACTCTCAGTTGTCTTTTTTTCTAAAAATTAGAGCAACTGCAGTTATTTTTAAGCACAAAGAACACATAAAAAAATAGAAGGTCTGATGAGATCGAAAGGACATGACTATAGCAATAAGAGGAAAGCTCACCCATTTGCTCTTTGATCAGGTAATTTCAAATAAAAATTGGAAAAATTTACTTTTTTCTAGTTTCTTGCTACCTCCCCTCCATGTTAATTCCACTTTTAACATTACAGAGTGAAGATGATTACTATCTTTGAGAAGATGTTGTAGCATATGGTGAAACAGTACTAAATCATTCTCACCCTATCACCCAGTACATCCACAAATGAAAATACTGACCTAGTGAAAATCAGTTATCTTCAGCACCTGTGTTTTGTTTTTGCTGTAAAAAAAGCACCTTAATTAAAATGCATTACAAAACCAAGTGCTGCAGTGTTTCTACTGTGCTATGTGGTCATGTGGTAGCCACATTATCATCAAGTGCTCACAATGGGACATTCCCTTCTCCTCGTTCATTAATATTCATGGAATAGCAGACATTTGAACCTTCTATGTCACCTTTCTTAGCATCATATTTTGATATTTTTTCTAGAAGTATCTTTTACCTGTTTTATAGCAACTGACATTCTCTTTCGTTTCTCTCCTGTTTCATTTCTTTCCTGTTCTATCCCTCTCGTTGTTTCTTTCCCCTACTCATCTACTTGCCTAAATAGAGTCAGGAGCTGTCTTCACCTCTCCAGCTTAGAGCGTGGGTTGCTGCAGAGAACCCATGCAGATAGACCGGCCCCACCATTCATGCCCATTGACTTGAGGGAAGCAATAGGTAGAGGTGTTTCAGTGGACTTACCGTGTTCCTGCAGCACTTCTCTGCTTTCTCTTTCTCTTCTCCAAGCTCTGTGCTAGTCTGAGATATTTACCTTGATAAGATAGGTACTTTTTATACTTCCTTGCTTCAAACTATCCCCTCTCCTATTTTTAGTTCGTTCCAAAGTCCTTTTGTGGTTGACTCTCTTCCACCTTAATGGCTCTTCTGTAAATCTTGGAATATGCTCTGCTGTCACACCTCCCTCAGCCTTGGACTGGAAAGCCTTTTCTGACACCCCAAACACGGAAGTGCCCATTTTCTCCAGCCCTTTGCACTTTCTGATATGAATTAGTGCAACATCATACTGCATTTTAATGTCTGTTAAATTAGACAAACAAAATTGGAAAATGTAGATAATAAAAAAGGAAAGAAGAGAAAGAAAAAAACATTTATAATCCCACCATCCACACATAATCAGCAATACTATTTTCATTTGGATTTTAAACGTTTGTATGTAAATATCTATTTTACATAGAGACGTATATGATTTGGTAAAATCACCAAATTAGGATCATGTTGTTATATAATTTGCAACCTGCTTTTTTAGCTTAATGTCTTATAAACACCTCTTCAGGTCAATAAACATACTCTACTCATTGTAATTCTTAATAGTGGCATGCTATTCCACTTTTTGGAAGTGTCCTATCACATTCCAATTATTAGTTTTCAGTCCTATCTCACAGATCCAAATGAGTGCTTTTGAGGGCAGAGATCATTGGGGTGGAGTCTGACATCTCTCTCTACCCCGAGCCTTGTGTATTGCACAATGACTCGAATGTGGTAAGACATTAAATGTATGTTAAATAAGTTACTGAAGTAAATACAGGTTCCTCTTCCATGTTTTTTTTTTCTTATGTATTGAAGATTTTCTTCCTCTTCTGGTTTTACATCTTTATGTATTTTTCTAAAATGGAAAAAAAAAAGATACTGAAGATTTAATAATGCTATGAGCTTAAGAAAGTGACAGTTTCTGGCAATAAAGTTGCTCAAAGGCTGAAGGTAAATAAAGGACCAAGAAATCAGCATTGTTCTGGAAAGACTACAGAATCATGGTGACTGTCTGGCAAGGCATCACATGATGATGCAATTCATGCTACGTGGACAGCAGAAAGAGAAAGGTCAAAATGAATGATGTTTTCTAAGCCTAGAATGCCCTCCCTTCTCCGATTGGCCTTCCAGATCTATCTCCGTGCAGTAAATCTTATTTAATAAAACTTCTGCGCTATTCTTACTCCTTCCTGGTCTCATGACTATAGTTGGCATCATCAGTGATATGATTCTCCTGTGTATTCTTTTCGTTCTTATTTCTTCAACCACCCTCTAACTTCCCAGAAGGCAGGATGTATATAGCAATTTTATAATCTCTTTCGCATTCACTAGTTTAGGAACGAGCTTGTAAAACTGAGTTTTACATTAAAGAAAGATGACTAATGTTACTAAACATTGATTTTTGAAATAAAATGCTTCCATCGTTTTTGAAAGGGAAGAGCACACTTCTCTCTTAAGTCAACAGGGAGTTCATTAGTCAGAATTGAGAGTTCTGAAACAGGGGCTCTCAGGGTCTTTAAGTGTTCTAGAGAATGCGTTCCATACCCACTGAGAGAAAGTAGCTGAGAGAAAGTTATATCAGCGGTATCCTGCGGGGTTGAAATTATAAGGTTTATGACTGAAAGGACCCCCAGGGAAAGCATGGGAATTATATCAGTAGATAATGAATTTCTAACTGAACAAGGGGTATTTAATAATAGTTGCTATTATTATTATGATAATGTGACTAACAATTACTAAAAACTTATACTTTGACATGCTAGTTCTAAGCCTTTTTCATAGATTAACTTTCTAAATGGAGCCACAGAGAGGTTGAGTAACTTGCCCAGGGTCACAGAGCTAGTAAATGCTGAAGACTAAGGCCCCACTGTACCACTTTTACATATATTGTAACACCTAACTTTCAAAGCTTAATTAGGAAATTGGGCTGCTTTCTGACTAGAGTAGTTTCTGTAGCAAAGCAAGCATCAACCCTTTAAGCATGCAAATAGTTTCCTTTCAACATTTTTTGGTGGAATTCTCTCAGTGGGTTCCCTACCTTATTAAACAGGGTAACTACATCATAATCCAAATTTCTTTTCTGTGATCACATTCCTTTGTTTCATAGAAGGAAAATAAGATGCTTATGCATGAATTGCTGTTTTATTTTGTTAATATTAATTCTTGAATTTAAGACTCACATGCTTTTTTTAGAGTTACTTCCCTTTTACCAACAAGACGATACCCCTGCTGCCTCTCTATGAATTTTCAGCAGGATTTCAATTATTATCGTGTCATTTACATCAACTATACTAATTTCTTGGTAACTCAAAGTACTTCCTTGCTCTATTTCTCTAAAAAGTGGACAGTGTTGCATTTAACTTTTCTTGCAGAATCGCTGTTGCAAATACATAGCCCCTCTTATTGGCTTTATGTTGTCACTGAATTATCATTTTAGAAGTACCTTAATCCATGCCTACTTGATTTCTCACTACCAGATCCATCACTACAATTTAAATACAATGAACATACTTCTCTAGTTAGCTTTTCTAATAAGTAAATCATTATTTTAGAAAGTTTCAGGTCTGGGGAAATCAGCCTAATTATGGAGCTGGATTCCTAAGAAATGAATCAACAGTACAGATATCGGGTAAGATCTAGAGAGGTGTGGTCCACAAGCTTCGTTTCTGCAGGTGTGAGGCCACAGCATGGTTCTGCATGTGAGGTCGAGTCACAGGAGCTCTGGCCTAACCCTCTAGCTCATGCTTCACAAAATATCTGTGAAGAAAGACTATTTAAAAAAATTTCCAATCCATTGTGGACCAACACTTTTGTAAGATAAAAATGACTTACTGGGAAAAATGAAAGCAAAAAGACAATAATTCAAGCCAAATTGTTTTGTTAGAATCAGTAGGCTTAAAATTATGTTCTAATAAATATAATCTAAACAACCATAACATGGGAAAGTGGAAAACAATCACAAATCTGAAAACATTGTTTGATCAAGGCAGTTAATATAATCATGTTACACATAACTTTTTGTTCTTTCACAATTGTAGCTGAACAAAAAGTTACAAAGGAAACAGAGTTCCTTTGTTAAAAGTCTACACTCATGCTTGGAAGCAACATTTGTGTATGTGCCTATTTAAAGTTCCACATTTGAATGAGCTTGTTCCTTGTTTATCAATTTGTTTACTCTAAATTGGATTGATAGCAGTGCTATTTGCAGAGGATAATGCATTTGTAAACTATTTCTACGTTTTGTTTCAATAATATACAGAGTAGAGAGAAATTAATCTCAAAGGGGTTTGTTGACATGAACAAGAGAGAGTTTAAAATGACTTCAGCAACTATAGGATATTGATTTTAAAATTTTATCTAAAATAAGATGTGATGATATATTTTCAAAATACATCTTCAGTGCATCGGTAGTCAGTTCCAACAATTTATCCTGTAAAGTTATAGAATAACTTTTTTCTTTTGATTACAAAAATGGATTCTGGAAAGATTAATTTTTAATTTATGGATCTTCTTTGATGGAATATAAAATTCGTAAGGTGATTGGCAATAACTTTTTGCAGATGTGTGATATCAAAATCATCAAGCATTTCCTTGCTAGTTAGTGTTAAATTGGGCCACATGCCATCACTATCTGTAAATATTCTGTTTTTCTAACCTTCTAGCATTTTTTTTTAAAGATTTTATTTTTTCCTTTTTCTCCCCAAAGCCCCCCGGTACATAGTTGTATATTCTTCGTTGTCGGTCCTTCTACTTGTGGCATGTGGGACGCTGCCTCAGCGTGGTTTGATGAGCAGTGCCATGTCCGCACCCAGGATTCGAACCAATGAAACACTGGGCCGCCTGCAAAACTTAACCGCTCGGCCACGGGCCCAGCCCCTAACCTTCTAGCATTTTTTTCGTAAAAATGCAGTAAAACATTCTGCAGGCCTTGTTTGCATGGAATTATTATGATCATCCAAATGTTGAAGATATCAAGCAAATAAGCGAGTCTGGTCACAATACCACCTTTGGAAAGTTGAGACCAAGCTGGCTTCTTACCTTGAAACACAAACAGTTCACTTCCTGTTTCATATATACTCAACAGAACTTTTCTCATTAAATAATAAGTTACAAAAATGCTTACCTTTCTTAAATTTTCACATTTTTTGGGAGTTACAGTTGACACACCAACCTCAACATATCACATGTATTGTGGACTGTAGGGCATGACCAACATGAAGCTCAAACCACAGGCAACTTGCTCACAAGTTTGACAATGGCCAGAATGGTCCATAACTCTATTCAGTGAAGTGAAAATCACTAAATGCTTTACTCTTGTTTTTTTTTTTTTTTTTGATGCACATGATCATACTGTCTTTTTTTTTTAAATTGAGTTATTGATAGGTTACAATCTTGTGAAATTTCAATTGTACATTAATGTTTGTCAGTCATGTTGTAGGTGCACCACTTCACCCTTTGTGCCCACCCCCCACCCCACCTTTCCCCTGGTATCCACTAAACTGTTCTTAGTCCATAATTTTAAATCCTCATATGAGTGGAGTCATACACAGAGTATCTTTCTCTCGCTGGCTTATTTCACTTAACATAATTCTCTCAAGGTCCATCCATGTTATTGCAAATGGAATGATTTTGTTCTGTTTTGCAGCTGAGTAGTATTCCGTTGTATATATGTACCACATCTTCTTTATCCATTCGTGTGTTGCTGGACACTTAGGTTGCTTCCACGTCTTGGCTATTGTAAATAATGCTGCAATAAACATTGGGGTGCATAGGACTTTTTGGATTGCTGACTTCAAGCTCTTTGGATAAATACCCAGTAGTGGGATGGCTGGATCGTATGGTAGTTCTATTTTTAATTTTTTGAGGAATCTCCATACTGTTTTCCATAGTGGCTGCACCAGTTTGCATTCCCACCAGCAGTGTATGAGGGTTCCTTTTTCTCCGCAACCTCTCCAACATTTGTTGCTATTAGTTTTAGATATTTTTGTCATTCTAACGGGTGTAAGGTGATATCTTAGTGTAGTTTTGATTTGCATTTCCATGATGATCAGCGATGATGAGCATCTTTTCATGTGCCTATTGGCCATCAGTATATCTTCTTTGGAGAAATGTCTGTTCATGTCTCCAGCCCATTTTTTGATTGGGTTGTTTGATGTTTTGTTGTTGAGTTGCGAGAGTTCTTTATATACTATGGATATTAAGCCTTTGTCAGATATATGACTTGCTAATATTTTTTCCCAGTTAGTGGGTTGTTTTTTTGTTTCAATCCTGTTTTCATTTGCCTTGAAGAAGCTCTTTAATCTGATGAAGTCCCATTTGTTTATTCTTTCTATTGTTTCCCTTCTCTGAGAAAGCATGGTGTCCGAAAAGATCCTTTTAATACTGATGTCAAAGAGTGTACTGCCTACGTTTTCTTCCAGAAGCCTTATGGTTTCAGGTCTCACCTTTAGGTCTTTAATCCATTTTGAGTTTATTTTGGTGAATGGTGAAAAAGAATGGTCAATTTTCATTCTTTTACATGTGGCTTTCCAGTTTTCCCAGCACCATTTGTTGAAAAGACTTTCTTTTCTCCATTGTATGCCCTCAGCTCCTTTGTCAAAGATAAGCTGTCCATGGATGTGTGGTTTTATTTCTGGGCTTTCAATTCTGTTCCATTGATCTGTGCACCTGTTTTTGTACCAGTACCATGCTGTTTTGATTACTGTAGCTTTGTAGTATGTTTTGAAGTCAGGGATTGTGACGCCTCCCATTTTGTTCTTTTTTCTCAGGATTGCTTTAGCAATTCGGGGTCTTTTGTTGCCCCATATGAATTTTAGGATTCTTTGTTCTAATTCTGTAAAGAATGTCATTGGGATTCTGATTGGGATGGCGTTGAATCTGTAGATTGCTTTAGGTAGAACAGAGATTTTAACTATGTTTATTCTTCCAATCCATGTACATGGAATGTCTTTCCATCTCCTTATGTCGTTATCCAATTCTCTCAGAAAGGCCTTGTAATTTTCATTATATAGGTCCTTCGCTTCCTTAGTTAAGTTTACCCCAAGGTATTTTATTCTTTTTGTTGCAATTGTGAATGGTATTGTATTCTTGAGTTCTTTTTCTGTTGGTTCATTACTGGAATATAGAAATGCTACTGATGTATGCAAATTGATTTTATACCCTGCAACTTTGCTGTAGTTGTTGATTACTTCTAACAGTTTTCCAATGGATGCTTTGGGGTTTTCTACATATAAGATCATGTCGTCTGCAAACAGCGAGAGTTTCACTTCTTCCCTCCCTATTTGGATTCCTTTTATTCCTTTTTCTTGCCTGATTGCTCTGGCCAGGACCTCCAGCACTATGTTAAATAAGAGTGGTGATAGAGGGCATCCTTGTCTCGTTCCTGTTTTCAGGGGGATGGGGTTCAGTTTTTGCCCATTGAGTATGATGTTGGCTATGGGTTTGTTGTATATGGCCTTTATTATGTTGAGGTAGTTTCCTTCTATGCCCATTTTGTTCAGAGTTTTTATCATAAATGGCTGTTGGATCTTGTCAAATGCCTTCTCTGCATCTATTGAGATGATCATGTGGTTTTTATTCCCCAGTTTGTTGATGTGGTGTATCACGTTGATTGATTTGCAGATGTTGAACCATCCCTGTGTCCCTGGTATGAATCCCACCTGATCCTGATGTATGATTCTTTTGATGAATTGCTGAATTCTGGTTGCCAAAATTTCGTTTAGAATTTTTGCATCTATGTTCATCAGTGATATTGGCCTGTAGTTCTCTTTCTTCGTAGTGTCCTTATCAGGTTTTGGTATCAGCGTGATGTTGGCCTCATAGAATGTGTTAGGAAGTGTTCCATCTTCCCTAATTTTTTGGAATAGCTTGAAAAGGATAGGTATTAAATCCTCTCTGAAAGTTTGGTAGAATTCCCCAGGAAAGCCATCTGGTCCTGGGGTTTTATTCTTTGGGATGTTTTTGATTGCTGTTTCAATCTCTTTCCTTGTGATTGGTCTGTTCGAATTGTCTGCCTCTTCTTGAGTGAGCTTTGGGAGATTGTAGGAGTCCAAGAATTTATCCATTTCCTCTAAGTTATCCATTCTGTTGGCATATAGTTTTTTGTAGTATTCTCTTATAATCTGTTGTATTTCTGCAGAGTCTGTTGTTATTTCTCCTCGCTCATTTCTGATTTTATTTATTTGAGCTTTCTCCCTTTTTTTCTTTGTAAGTCTGGCTAGTGGTTTGTCAATTTTATTTATCTTCTCAAAAAACCAGCTCTTTGTCTCATTGATCCTTTCTACTGCCTTTTTCATTTCAATAGTATTTATTTCTGCTCTGATTTTTATTTTTTCTCTCCTTCTGCTGATTTTGGGCTTCATTTGTTCTTTTTTCTCTAGTTCAGTTAGGTGTGCTTTAAGGTTGCTTATTTGGGATTTTTCTTGTTTGTTAAGATGTGCCTGTATTGTGATGAATTTTCCTCTTAATACAGCTTTTGCTGTATCCCATATGAGTTGGTATGGCATGCTATCATTTTCATTTGTTTCCAGGTATTTTTTTTTATTTCTTCTTTCACTCTTGTTTTTTGTATTTATATTTTCATGGATTAGTTAAAAAAAAAAAAGAGTGTTTCAGCATTGGTCTGTGGTCCACAATTTGAGGAGCACCAGCCTATATCAAGCATTATGGCTCCATGTTTCCCAGACAGGCTCTGTCCTGCTTCTAGAGGTATAGGGAGCCAGATCCAGTTTTCTGGGAATGGGAATAGTGAAGGATAGGTTCCTCAGGGCTCAGTAAAGAAACCAAGGCCCAGTCATATAAACTGGATCAGAATAAAGACAGGAGGAGAAGAGCCAGAATGCTTAGGGCTTCTAGAAAGTCCATGGAAATAAGACAGATTCTAAACCTCAATCACTGTTGGTCAAAGGATGGTAGTATATTCAATATCAGTTTAGGATTGGTTTAGAAATAATGCCACATGCCATTTATTGGGCACCACTTGGCTTTATATTAATCTCCTTTATTTAGTTCTGACAAAAACCCTGTAATAGATTTAACTGTCATTTTATACATGGGGAAACTGAGTTTTAGCATGAAGAGCAGTCTGATTAAGATCATACAATTAGGAAATGGCAGAGGGTCTATGTTCAGGTGTGTCTGAGTTCAAACCCTGCACTGAAGTGGGGCACCTGCAGGAAACTGGGTCTAACTGAGTTTGTAGGTCAGTGTGAGCCAGCCAGGCAGTGGAGTTGACAGAGGCAGAGTGCTCATGAACAATTGCATGGGGCTTCCATGGTGCAAGTTTTCATAAGGCTCGTAACTGTGTGTGTAGTGTCTGGGCCTGAGTAGCAGCCTGGAATGGCAACTGTGGTGCAGAGAAGTAATTGTGACATGATGATGACAGATATCACCACCAGATGTCCTTCATGGTCAATCTTTGCTTCGTGTTTTTTTTTTTTCCTAATTTCTTTCATGTTTTGGGCAATTACACTTTTACTCTTTTCCTGAAATACAAGGAAATGACCTTGGAATCTTGGAGAAGCAAGAAAACACGTCCCTCTACTTCTCCCTTGACACTGTGCAACCCTAGAAAGTGACAAATGGTTGGGACTCATAACAATGCTTCTACAGTATGGCTATTTGGGTCAAGTATCTTGAACGTAAAGAAAGTATTTATCTTCTGAATGCTGAGGTGAGTAAAAAGTGGTTTTTACATATGACCCAGCCATCCCACTCCTGGGTGGGTATCCAAAGAACTTGAAATCAGCAATTCCAAAAGTCCCATGCACCCCTATGTTCTTTGCAGCCTTGTTTACAATAGCCAGGATGTGGAAGCAACCTAAGTGCCCATCAACTGATGAATGGATAAAGAAGATATGGTGTATCTATATACAATGGAATACTAAGTCATAAAAAAAGGATAAAATCGTCCCATTCACACCAACATGTATGGACCTTGAGGGTGTTATGTTAAGTGAAATAAGCCAGATAGAGAAAGACAATCTCTGCATGAGTCCACTCATATGTGGAAGTTAAACATGTAGACAAAGAGAACAGATTAGTGGCTACCAGGGGAAAGGCGGGTGGGGGGTGAGAACAAAGGGTGAAGGGGTGCACCTACAACATGAATGAAAAACAATAATGTACAACTGAAATTCCACAAGGTTGTAAACTATGATAATCTTGATAAAATAAAAAAAAAACTGAAGGGAAAAAAAGTGGTTTTTACCTTCAAAAAGCTCGTATCCTCATGAGAGAGTCAGTGAATGAAAGTCAATGAAGTAGGCAGTCACTATGAAATCCAATCAGCCCATAAGATAAGAGTTTAAAGTGCTTGGTGGGGAAAGGCTTCACAGGGGGTCATTGTTGAATCTGCCTTAGAGAGGGACACCCTCTGAGATGAGAGGGTCTGTGGGGTCCCCGGGGCTGAGAAGCAATCTTTGGTTTAAAAGTAGCAGCATGAGAATTTAATTTTGGCCAATACGATGGGCCACTAGTGGCCTCTTTATCCCCACTCTGACTCTTCCCCAGGTCTGAGTCACCCTTATTAAAAAGGATGAGCACCCTGGTCCTGTTTGGCAGTCATCTTTCATATTCTCCCCTAGGGTTGCGAGTGGGAGAAATGGAGGCCCACCCCATCCCCATGTTAGGAAACAGAGGTGGGGGAGTGGGGAACAGAGGGCTGGCCAGCCCCTATCACCATCGCCAGATGGACATCCTGTTCACTTCCTCTTCCTCCTACGAGTTCTTGCTTTCTGGAGTAAGAGGTGAAGGAGGCGTGGTGTGGGCCTCATCTCTTGGGGCCCTGAGTTTTCTCCTCCCTGATCCTTCTCTGATTTTACAGGATACCCCCAAACACACCTCAGCTTTGCGTTATTAATGAAAAGTTCTTTTTGTGGGTGCTGTCTGTAATAAAGTGTTCATGTTTTTCAGACAAGAAAAGCAAAAGAGCTCCTGTAGAAAATGATTTTTGCCGAGTGTTAGAAGGTAGACTATTTCAGAGAAGAGCCATCATTTTAATGTAAAGAACGTACAGCTAAACAAGGAACCCACCTCTTGGAAAAGTTCTATTCCAGATGCCTGCCGTCCATCTAAGAGCGAATTTCCAAATCTAAACTACTTTATGCACCATTATTTTATGTAACACTAAGAAAGGGAAATACTGCCACTCAACCTATGACACCATGAGATTTCAAAGATGTTATAACGTGAAAAAAAAGTGAATTATAGAATTGATACAGATGGTGTAACTTTAGATGGAAGACAGGAATTTTCCTCTTTAGTCTTAAGAGAGACAGTAGGAGAAAGGATGAGGAATTTGTGGTTAGGCTGAAGTTTGAGTCCCGGCTCCCCTCTTACTCGCTGTGTGACCTTGGGAAGTGACATTTCTTTAAACTCCATTTCTTCATCTATAAAATGGATTCACACTCACCTCAACTGGGTTGAGATGAGGAATAACTAATTTACTGGATATAGTGTTTCTGCCCTAATGCCTGCCACATGGTGTCTATTTAACAAAAGGGAGTTTCTCTTCCCCTTATTTAAACCAGTATATTTCTTGTATTAAATTAAATCAATTTCCTCTTGTTTCAGTCCTTTGATCTGTAGGCATGGTTCTACACTGAGAGACGCCTTGTAAAGAAGAGTCTTAGTTGGAGCAGAGCACTGCTCTTTCTTACCATCACTGTCTTCTTCCTCTTTGTCGTTGTTCCTGCCCTGCTGGTTGAAATGTAGACTTCAGTGACTCGTCACCTGGACTGCTTTCCATTTAGACGTAAGCAGGATGGGGTCATTTGCCTCTGGGTTTCTCATCCAGTCCTTGGTTTTACCTTCTTTTGTAAGAAGATTACCCTTTTTTCTTCCATCTTACCCTCTGATTGCCCGTAAAATCTCTTGTCTGTCCTCTTATTCTCTACTTGTTTGAATATCCATATATGATCATGGAAAGGGCCATTCTCATTTCTCCTATTGTGAAAAGTAGCTTGGCTCAGCAAGGTTATTCCCCCTATTCAGTGCCTTTCTCTTAGATAATACTATAAAATGTTGTTAAATATTGCCTCTTCATTTTCTTGGGTAACATTCTAATCATATCCTCTTTAACGCATTGTATCTTCTCTGTCACCAACTCTTCTCTTCTTATTAAGTTATCTCTTCAAAGGGATTCACTTTATTTCATTTCTTCAGGAATTATATCATTCACCTTCTTTAAAGGTGTCCCCTCAAAAAAAAAAAAGAATAAAAATAAAGAAAGAAAAGAAGGAAGGAAAGAAGAAAAAGAGAGAGAGGGAGGGAGGAATGGAGACAACTTTATTTCACACTGAGTTTTGTGGTTTGGTATGTCTTACATTTCCACTATGTTTTGAATATTTTATATCATTAATTTAGTAAAAGCATAAACAAAGGTAAATTGCACTTTAGTGGACAGAAGACCGGAATAGAAAATAAAAAGAAGAAATTCAATTAATATGTTACAATGCTATTCCATTTCATTAGCAATAAGAAATTTTCTGCTTAAATGAATAAAAGGGTATGAAAAAGAGAGTGATAATTTATTAAAATTATTCTAAATTTAGTGAACAAGGTACATCTATTTTGTGGGGGAACTATACCTTTTTAACTATAAACTATGTAGAAAAAATTGTCACACATAAAAACAACTAAAATATTGAAATCTCTTTGATTCAATATTTCAGTGACTTCTAATGTAACTCCTTTAATAAAGGAATAAAAGAATAAAACTCCCTGCTCATGTTTTAATAGATAAATGAAAAAGACAGATAGGTAGATAGCTAGGTAGATATATAGTCATTGTCAACTTTACGGTTCACCAACAGGGTAAATGGGTAAAATAATTTTGACATTTCTAGTGGTGGACCATTATACAACCATAAAAATGAAAATATGGAAAGATAAAAATATATACATGAAACGCAATAAATGTTAGATAGAGAAAAGAATATGCCTATTGACTAATATAAAAACAAGTAACCATAAGAAGTGATTTTCAACCATCATCATTCAATAAATCTTGGTTGGGGACCTGCTGTGGGCCACACGCTTTTAGGTGCCAGAGTTTTAGTGGTAAACACAATAGACAGGTCCCGGCTCTCAGGAACTTCTGTTCTACGAAGGAGAAACAAACAAATGATAGAAACATCAGATTGTGACAAGTGAGTGCCAGGCAGAGAATTAAGATGAAGTGTAAAGGAGTGTCTAGAGGACAAGGTGAAATTGGATGGTCGGAAAAGGCCTGTTTGATGAAGTTTTATGTTGTTGTTTTCCCTGTTATTTCTTCAAAAGTTTTGAAATATTTTCTTTACTAGTTACCCAAATTACTTTATCTTAATAATTTGGATCTATAGAAGAAATTTACAATAGTGGTCCTCAAACTGATCCACATTGGAATCACATGAGAGTTTTGAAAAATCCTGATGCCAAAGCTGAGTCCAGATCAATTGTTAGACTCTCCGGGCTGGCACTCAGGCATCAGGAGTCTTAAAAAACTCCCAGGGTGATTTCAACGTCCAGCTATAGCTGAAAATCAGTGGTTTAAAAAATGTCAGACATCTAGCTTCTTTTAATGCTAAAATGCCTGCATGAAACTCAGTTCAGCTTAAATCTACTCCTTTTTTACCCTCCATTCAATGATACCCTTTTAAAAATGTCTTTCTCAGAGCTTTCCTAATAATACAATTTTCAAGAGGGCTCAGGAAAGAGAAAGTGTTTAAAAGAATCTCTTGCCATGCTACATTGACAAACAAAAGGTCTGTAAATCATACATCCTGGACACAGCTCAGCTTGTTATTTTGACAAGCACCTAATTCCAGTGAACACATTTATGTGTCTGCTTCATTTAATAAGTTTGAATAGAGTTCTCTACCATCTTGTGACTTGGATTCTTCCTGTCATAAACTTAGATTCATTGCAGCTGTTTCCTGCAAAATGCAAAAGCATAACAAGTTTCATTTCCTATACAGATAAAAGCACAGAGAGTTGTGGGAAGATCTCTGGCCAGCTCTTTTACTGAAGAAGCTGATGGAAAATGGTGCCAGAGTAATTTACACAATGAGAGCTTTTTCATGCTTAGGACCAGCAACTTCTCTCTTCCTTGAGTTCACCTGGTTTGTGGAGTAATATTGCTCTTGTCATTGATGCTGCAGCCCACAAATTTGTTCCTACTGTATTGGTTGTTGTAATAGAAAATATTTATTTGAAGATCAAGAAGATTGTGAAAGCTGCTCACAATTGTAAGATGTTAGAATGTCGGTAAATTGGAAGTGATACAACTGAACTCTAGCACTTAAGTGAACAGAAGGTCCGAACTTCACAACGTCTACTTGACCACTTACGGGTGTCAGCAGATTAATGCATCTGAATGATATAAACTCCACAGAGGCAGGAATTTTTGTCTATTTTGTTCACTGCTTGTATCCTCATCAGTTCCAATGGTACCATGCACATGGTAGGTGCTCAATAACTATTTGAATTTGTTAAATGAATTTAGCCTTGTTCTAATCTGTGCCTGCAGGTTTTAGACCACCCACCATTCTGGGTAATTCCTTCCTCAGTTTGTCACTCAAACCACTGGATCATCTTTCTCCGTCCTTTTAATGACCAGACATCCCCAAAGTAGAGGCTGCTCTCATGGTTTAAATGTTTTCGTGTTGTATCCATTTTTCAGTGAATTGCAGTCTGTCTTCTCTCCTTAGTACTTTTCTAAAATGCTTTCTCCTAATGCTGCCTGGGACCTCCTAACCACTGAATGCAGTGGCCTCTACTCACTCTACGTTCTTTAGGATTTCTCAGCAACACCGCTCTGCTGTCTCCTTGCCCTTTGAGACACTGTCCTTCCTTAGCTTCCGAGACAGAACACTCTGTTCAGTCCCTCTCCTACTCTCTTCGACACCTGCAATTTCATCTTCACTAGTTTGACTTTCTCTGACAGCTAAATGTGGGCATTCCTTGCAAAGTGCTACCCTCCCCTGGGAATTCATAGCTTACTAGTTTTAGGTGAACACTTCATGCAATTCCATTTCCAATTCCATTCTCTCCTCTGATTTTCAAACTTGCATTTCCAGGTATTTGCAATACGTATCACAATGAATCTTCAATCTACAGTGTAAAATTATAGAACTGGTCCAATCTGAGCTCATAATCCAATCCCCATGTTTCTCCTTTCTCAGCTTCCATGTCTCACCATTAGCATCATCACCATCTGATGCCCTTCCTGCCTTCCTGTTATCCAAACTCAAAGCTGAGAGACGTCTTTGATTTCTTCCTCCTTTTCTTTATATCTAATAAAGCCCTTCACCTCCATTAAGTCCTGTCTACCCCCAAATATCCCTAAAATATACCCCTTTTCTCTAGTGTTTAATTTAGTTCTAGTTTCTTGTTTACTCCTGCTGTCTCACTTATTTTCTAAACTATTAATTGTAATTTCTTACTTCTCTATTCAAACACCTCCAGTGATTCCCTAATGCTTATGGATTAAAGTCCAGGGGCCGTGGGCATTTAAGACCCTGCATAGTGTGGTCCCAGCCTTTACCTACTGCCTTAAGTCTAATTACATCCTGATTTAACTGTTGCCCATCTAGGTTGTTCTGTTATTGCCCCTGAACACAACTGGAAGGTTTCTGCATCCATCCTGTATAGATATTGCTCCCTCTGCCTTGAATATTCTTTTCTTTTTCTCTTACTATACAATTTCTACCTATCCTTAAGATTTAATTCAAATCCCTCCTATTCCATGAGATTTTCTTGTGATACTGTAGCTTTCATTGAGCTCACTCCTATCCTGTAATGTTATTGAGCAATTATTTTGTGCTGGTCACTAGGGCATTTTACTGTTCTTTAGTCCTTCCTGGCTGTCTTATACCACTGGTTATCTCTTTTTAGATTATTTTTATTGGAATATAATTCACACACCATAAAATGTATTCTATATTCTCAAAGTGGTGCTACTGTGGATCACCACTATATAATTCCAGAATATTTTCATCACCCCCAAACGAAACCTGAATTAATTAGCCATCACTCTCCATTCTCTCCCCCTCACCCTCCCAGCCTCTGGAGACCGTGAATCTACTTTCTTTATGGATTTGCCTTCCATAGGCATTTCTTATCAATGGAATCATACAATATATGGCTTCTTGTTTCTGGTTTCTTGTACTTAACATGATATTTTCAAGGTTCATCCATACTGTGGCAGGTACTAGTACATCATTCCTTTTGATGGCTGAATAATGTTTCATTATATGGATATGCCATATTTTATTTATCTCTTCATCAGTTTATAGACACTTGGGTTGTTTCTACTTTTTGGCTATTGTAAGTAATGCTCCTATGAACATTTGTATGCAGTTTTCTGTGTGATCATACATTTTTAATTCTCTTGGGCATATACCTATTAGTAGGCTACTGGGTTTTATAGTAACTTTACATTTAGCTTTTTGAGGAACTGCCAAATAATTTTTTCAAGCAGCTACACCATTTTATATTGCCACTAGCAATGTATGAGGGTTTCAATTTCCCCAAATCCTCATCAACACTCGTTACTTTCTTTTTGATTCTAGCCATCCCCGTGGGTATGATGTAGTATCTCATTGTGGTTTTGATTTGCATCTCCCTAGTGACTAATGACGTTGAGCATCTTTTCATGTGCTTATCGACAATTGGTATATTTTCCCTGGAGAAACATGTATTCAAATCCTTTGCCAATTTTTAGAATTGGGTTATTTGTCTTTGTATTGTTGAATGTAAACTTTGTTTATACATTCTGTCTACTAGACCCTTATCCAACATGTGATTTGCAATATTTTCTCTCCTTCTGTGGGTTGTGTCTTCACTTTCTTTATAGTACCCTTGGAGGACAAAAGTTTTTAATTTTGATGATGTCCAATTTATTTTTTTCTTTGCTTGCTTGTGGTTTTGGTGCCACTGCTAAGAAACTGTTGTATAATCCAAGGTTACACAGTTTACACTTACACTTTGTTCTAAGAATTTTATAGTTTTAGCTCTTACATTTAGGCTTCTGATCCATTTTGAGTTAATTTTTGTATATAGTGAGAAGTAATTGTCCAATTTTGTGCTTTTGTGTGTGGCTATCCAGTTTTCTCACCACAGTTTATTGAAAAGATTATTCTTTCCCATTGAATTTTCTTGGACCCCTACTGGTTATCTTTTAATACATCTGTTTTTTGTCATCTCCAATTAGGCACTAAGATTTTTGAGGACAGGGGGCTTCTCTTATCTTTAGGTAAATCCCTGTGTACTTAACAGCCTTACCCATGGTAGGTCCCTGATGGATACTTTACTGTCTCTCTCTACAACCAGATAGCAAGCTCTAAGAGGAGGGGACTCTCTTAGTTTTGCTCACCAGTAGGGGATCAATGAATACTTTTGGATGAACGAATTAATGATTTCCCAGTGATTAGTTTGTGTCTTACTTTAGGATTTTGGTTTTCTCTTGCAGCAGAAAGCTTACTAGGTGAGACTAACTTACTTACAGCAAGTCACCAAGGGAAGACGTGAGTGAGGGGCAAATGTGACTCCATAGGATAACCCTAAATTAGCTTTGATTTTGCTGCCATACAGTTCCACTGTATTCATTTTATATTGCTTGGTCCTCTTTAGCTCAGAATACACAACCAGGTTTTGAATTAAAGGAAACCCCTTTAAGGATTGCAGACTCAATTTAGGAAAATTTCTGATTTGAACCCTCTCCATCAGTGTTTTAGTTTGTGTACCAAGGATTTAAATAAATCAGATCCATAAATAAACCCATGCTAAATCAATCTGCAGCTGCTATTTCTGTGTATTCGATCTTTGACTATTCTGTTGTCAAAGTATGATAAAAATTAATTTCTTGGTTCTTAATAGGTGCCATTACTTTCTACTGACAGACTTAGATAAAGCTTGAAGTGTGAAGCCACATTTTAAATAAGGAGAAGAGGAAATATGTGTCTTGCTCATGGTTTCAGGAGCTTCAAAAGTGATTTGAAAACAAACAAAAAAAATTTGGAAATACCCTAAGTACCCAATTATAGAGAAATGGCGAATTATTCTATACTGATTCAGTGAAGTGCTAAGTTGCAGCTAAAAATAATACTTATGAAAATTGTATATCAATAAGGAAAAATATTTATGGTATAGTGTTAAGTATAAAAAGCAGATTATATTATGCAGTGATTGCAACTGGGTACAATTATGCAAATTACTGTGAACTAGGCCGATCAAGCATCCTGGTTTGTCACTGGCTCTCTGGGTTTTAGCACTGAACGTCCCCCATCTTGGGAAATCCCTCATTCCTGGGCAAACTGGGGGGGGGGGGGGGTCAGTCACCCTACCATGAACAGACTGCCAAAGGGGTAGTTGGGGAGGAAGGTGTAGCCAGGATTATCATGCTTCTTTAACAGTAGACGTTAGCAGCGTCACATGTTGGAAGGAGTTATGTGAGGTCAGTAAAAATGAATTATTTGAGATCATATAAGTGAATAAAAGAAAATAAAATTCTTAAGAAAACCATGGGTTTGGAGAGGGCTCCTCATATGTATTTCAAAAGTGGAGAAAATAAGATAGAAATAAGATCTTGTCTTTTTTTTTTTTTTTTTTTTGAGGAAGATCAGCCCTGTGCTAACATCCACCACCAATCCTCCTCTTTTTGCTGGGGAAGACTGGCACTGAGCTAACATCTGTGCCCATCTTCCTCTACTTTATATGTGGGATGGCTGCCACAGCATGGCTTGACAAGCAGTGCATAGGTCTACACCCAGGATCCAAACTGGCTAAGCCGGGGCCGCTGAGGTGGAACTTGTGAACTTAACTGCTGTGCCACCCGGCTGGCCCCAGGATCTTGTCTTTTTAAAAAATTTTCTCATTAAAATTTTTTATTGAGTCTACTATTGCCACACTTCTTCCCTTTCCTCTAGTTCAAGGCAGGAGAGCCTGCTACATATTTGAGTCACTTTCTGGAGTGCTGAGAGGGAGAGATACATTATTAATGACCTATTCTACAAAAATGTTCCTTGGGAATGTGTGTCTGTAAGAATATACTGACATGAATCTTCGAGGTCCTACGTTTCACAGTTCAAACCCAGATTGGAGTTATGTGAATATGCGCTTAGGGCTATAGGAACCTCCCTTGGTCTGACATTACATGAGGAAAGAAGACTAAGAAAACACCATGTTGGAAACCAGCCGTTGCAGACAAGAACGCAAATATAGTTTTATTCATTTAAAGCTAATTTTGAGGACTTTACATAGACAGAGAAATGTCCTACCTCCTTTTTTCTAATCTCAGGAAATATCTTCCATTGGTAGTCCCTAACAAAGTAGAATTATCACAGGCAGTAGAAAGTACATTGTCTGTACACCTGCTAGAATCTGGTAGCACTCAACATGTAGAAAAGGCTCAAATGTAATTATTAGATTAAAGTGGCATCTTTGTAGGTTAACATTCTTTCCATGTAGGTACTAGTATCTCTGCCATGAACAGGAATCGAGGCGTAGAGTAGCTGTTGCCTGAGATTTGATGTTGTAACTAATTATTTTCAAGCATGGTCTTCTTTCTAAGAATGTCTATAGCATTCAGTGTTTGCATTATATAGCCTAATAGCTAATTATATATTAATGATGTAAGTAGTTTTCCAAATGTTGTGAATGTCTAACCTGATTTCTGACTCTTTTGTGTCTCTCTCAACACCTGTTTTGTGCTGATCAGAGAGTAGAGGCTCGGTAAAACCTGTTGACTTGGCTCTAGTAGCTTACACAGGCATTGGACAAGCAATATGGTTATTTCGAACATTACTGATTTTCAAACAGTGAGAAGATCTGAGTCTGAAACAAGGCTCTCAAAATTACTAGCTGTGACCATTGAAAAATTCGTTTTATTTATTTACAATTTACTTAACCTCTTTGAATCATTTGTAAAATAGAGATAGGGATTTTTTTTCCTGATCATGGAAGATCGAAGGCAATTATTTGATAAAATACTTTGTGAACTGAAAAATATTCTATAAATACAAGTCTTGATTATTATTTGAGATCTGGGGACTCATTGCGGCATTTTGCTTTCATTCTTTCTTCTCTTGCCTAAAGGTTCAAAGTAGGTAGACGACGCAACCAAGAGCCTAGAGCAGGAGTTGGGGAAAGTTAAGACAGATAAAGACATCTCCATGGATAAGCTGTGCTGTTTGTAAAATGAAAGGGTTGAGTGTTGGCCACTCAGAGCTTCCCTGATGGGGTGTGGAGGCTCTAAGAATGTGCCACAGTGTCAGGCCCATGGAAAGATAGATGGAATAGGTTCGTTATTACACCCATTATTATTACTTTTTACTTTCCTGAAGATAATGGTGCAAAAGGGACTCCACCAAAAATTAAGATGTGGAAGGCATTAAAGATAGTTTAGGGATGGCATGAAGCAGTCATTTATCTTTTTCATCAGTACAGAGTCTCCCTGTTGCCGAGGGAAGAAATGAAAAAACTACTACTATTACTATTCCTACAAAGCCTTCTCTAAGGAAAAGGCTCGTGAGAAATCACATTCTGTGGCATTTATTCTGCCTTTTTCAATGTAAAAAAGGTGCCCCAAACAACAAACATGAGGACACAGTCTGCTAAAGTGGCTATAATTGTCTGAACGAGAGAGAGGGAGCTGGCCACTCCACGCAAAGACCAGAGAGAGATGTGGAGGATACAAGCAGAGTGCCTCAAGAAGTGGGCTTAAATGTATCTCTCAGAAGCTATAAACACTAATGCTTAATAAAAGAAAGGAAAGAGAAAACAGAAAAGCTAGTTTAAGGGATGCTATCATTTTCTATTGGTGAGGATTCCTCCTCTTGAGGAGGTTCTGGAAAGTTTGTTTCTGCTGCTGTTGCTGCTTCTTCTTCTTCTTCTTTTTCTTCTTCTTCTTCTTCTTCTTCTTCTTCTTCTTCTTGGACTGGAATAATTTCGATGTCTTCTTCATTCTTTGGTTGGGATGATACTTCAGTCAGCTCAACCACTTCTTCTTTTATTTCAATTGTCTGTTCCTTTTTTTCTTCAGCTGACAAGAGAACTACATTCTAGAACACAAAATTAAACAAGCTTTTCTCAAACTTTACCATTGGCACATTTCTCAACAATCCCTATGAATATTTGTCAAATATCTCCTAGTTTTTATGCTACTCATGTTATTTCCCATATGCCTCCAGATACCAGGATTTATTTCCCATGTGCACAAATTCTTTTCAAATCACTTACCAGAACTCATCTTCAAAGCCAGCAGATACTTGCCAATTTGCCTAGAATCATCATGCAGTATTTGGGAAAGAACACTGCAGTAATAGAGGAATTTAGATTCTAGTTTTGATTTGTCTTTATTGGAAATAATTGGGAAAGTAATTTTCTCTCTAATACTGTTTTCCTCATTGGCAAAACAAAGGACTTAGTGCTGGTTTCTAAATCTAACATTCTATGGTTCTGAAGCAGTTGATAATAGATATATTCCTGAGATATTCATATCTCCCAATTGTGGAGCCTCTGTGAACCTATTGCTTTGGAGGAGGGATTAGATGAAAAGGTGAGATGGGGGTGGAACACTGAGAAACGAAGTGGAAGACCTGGTGGCTTTAATCAGCCTTCAACCTTCAGCCATCCTGCTTTCACACATTAAGAATGGAATCATGAAGTCAAGTTGGATGCCTGAAGTCAAGCAGAACTCGAGGTGAGTAAGAGGATGCACATATTATAAAACTGTGTCCTCTATTTAGCCTTTAGACTTGTTTCAAATTTCAAGACATTTTTCCTCATTACTGGTATTTTACCTTTCCAGAAATATGCCAAGACTGTTTTTTTTAAAGATTTTTTTTTTCCTTTTTCTCCCCAAAGCCCCCTAGTACATAGTTGTGTATTCTTCGTTGTGGGTCCTTCTAGTTGTGGCATGTGGGACGCTGCCTCAGCGTGGTTTGATGAGCAGTGCCATGTCCGCGCCCAGGATTCGAACCAACGAAACACTGGGCCGCCTGCAGCGGAGCGCGCGAACTTAACCACTCGGCCACGGGGCCAGCCCCCCAAGACTGTTTTTCATGAAGCTCCCAGTCTCAGAGTCTTATCAGATTACATTCTCCATAAGCGATCTTTTGTAGATGTGATTTTTCTAGAGGGAGGTGTGGACAGAGTGGCTACTACTTACAGCTTTGGGCCTGGAGCACAGTTTTTTCCATTCGTTCTCAACAGTGCCAGCTGCCACAAGTTTCTGGAAGAAGGCAAAGATCAGCATCACTGCAAAAATGCTCTGAAGAACAACAGAAAAATGAGGGTGAAAATGTAATAATGGCTCAAAGAATGTGGTTGATGTTCAGTAAATGACTGTTGGCTAAAATTAAATGATTAAAAGATCAATTCTTCCAGTGAGTAATGACTAACTAAGAATTACTAGTATCTCTATAACCCGAACACTTAGCACAACTCCTGGCACACAACAGTAGTTAATGCTTGCTGCTGATGGAAAGTAAGGAAATAGTAATTAGTTGAAGAATCAATTCTATGTAGAAAAAAGTATGTTGCATCCACCTTTAGGTGGTATGCTATCACAACCAAGAAAACCTCTCCACATTTGGGAGATGCGTTTTTTTCCTTCAAATTCTACACTAAAAGCTCCTTGAGGCAAAAGATTTTCATAACAACTTAGGTATTTCTTCACTGTTCATCTTAACAATAAAAAATATTAATACCATCAATAGTAATCATAATAATTAATAATATTTAATAATAACTAATGTTCAAGCACACACTTATGTATCACTTTCTATGTACTGGACACCATTCTAAGTGTTTTGCATTTATTAATTCATTTATCCCTCAAAACAGCCTTATGACAGAAGTACCGTTACCTTCTCCATTTTAAAGTTAAAGAAATTGAGGCAGAGTGAGGTTAAAATTCTCGCCCAAAGCCATATAGGCAACAAGTAGCAGATGCAGACAGTCTAGATCCAGAGTTGATGATCATAATAAAAATGCCATACCTCCTCCCTGAAAAGAAACCCGACTTTCCACTTACCAAGAACACAGACCGTATGCTCTTACAATATTGAATAGACAGAGTGTTTCTCTCAGCAGGGTTTGCCGATTCACAGTTGTATATGTTAACATATGGCTCAGAAGGTTTATCATCTTTCAGACCTTCCCATTTAAAAAAATGGGAAATTGTAATATTAAATATGTCCATGATCAAAAAAATTATTCCAGAAATGGCACCAAAGAGACTCAATGAGTTCATTATCATTTTCCCTTTGACCTGAAACGGAGACATAAAGATTTATTAATTGGGTTTGATTTCCATTTGGAGAATATAAGCTAGGAAGGGATTTCAGACCCCATTTGCCTTACTCACAAAAGTCCTATACCTAAACATGCTAAAGTTCTTCTCTCAGTTATTTTTATTCTCTTTGTTACCATGCAATGTAAACCTGCATCTCCCAGTCCTGTTCCTTTCTCAGGCTTCCCCATCTCATTTTATACCACCACTATCCAATCAGTTGATCAAGAACAAATTCTAGGAGTGATCCCTCACTCTATATCTTGTATCCTTGCACTTCCTTTCACTGCCACTGCCAGCATCCTAGTAGGTGTTCAATAAATATTTGTTGAGTAAATGAAGATAAATGGTATTCAGATTATATCCGTCTGCATGGGAAGTTAGAGAGGAGAAAGAAGGGAGGTTTTCGATCACAATGAGGCAGGATGGCATTATGGGTATAGGAAGGGAAAGAGCAGATAGAACCATCTAGGTCTGTACCATCAAGCAGAAACAGCAGCAAAAACAAAACAACACCTACTCCCTATTGACATAGGTTACAATTAGCCCCAGGGAACCATCTTTCAAAATGCAATTAGAGCTGATGTCTCTGGGTAGCATAGGTAAGATGATGTCAGTGTGAATGTTCTACCTTGCAGGGATGATAAAAGATTGAAACAGGAAAAATATATGTGACGAGTACCATAATGGTATGAGATTCTTGACAATTATTTTAAGACACACATATTTTTATCCCTGGCTTTATGACCTATAGATGGCAAGTCAGTAGGAATGGCTGTATTTGGAGAATAAAACAACTTAATCTTCATGAACAGTGTTTTCCCCCAAAACTGAGTTTGTCAGACCACCCCTAGAAAGGAGCCATCTCAATCCACTCAGGTCCTCACTGATTTTGGAAGTGTCTCAAATTAGTAAGAGCTTAGTAAGTATAAAAAAGTTAGGGGGAAACTTGCTGGTAAGCCCTTGATCCATAGAGAATTGGCAGCTCTTTCTGAGTATGAATGTCTCCCTAGGGGTTATATGAACAAGCCCACTCTAGCTCTGTATAGCCTCTGAAGCCCACTTTCATGTGCACTACTCTATTTCATCCTCTTGGACATTTCATATGGTAGCAAGGGCCGTTATCTCCATTTATAGGTGGAACTCAGAGGTACATAGAGGTAAACTGACTCACTCAAGGTTACAGCTCAAGGTCAACGAGGACTTGAGTCAATCACAGCATTGATTGGACAGTTTTCCTAAATAGTGGTCTGAGAGAAATGACACAGTTTTCAAAGAGATCTATCAGTCTCACATGACCTTTAATATTCATAAGACCAGAAGCCTGCTTTTCATTGATCTGCCTTTAATGCTGTTTCCGTGGACATTTTTTCAGGTAGATCTCATTTCCAAGTTTTTTATGAATAAAAACACAACAGTATTGTAGAGGATCTTTTGCTTTTTAGGGTTGAGAGAGAACTCAATGCTACTGTGATTCCAAAGGTCTTTAAGGGTCCCTGTTTTCAACTGAAAAAATAGATATTTCTCTGATGTTTGGGAAAGAAGAACATACGATTACTTGCCAAGCTCTTCCTGGGGCTTTTCTCCGCTGCTGCCAGGAGTGATCCAGAAATGATATACTGTAAAAAGAGAGGTGATGGGTGAGGAAGGGTGTGGGAGAGATGGGAGAAGCAGCAGAGAAGGAGAGAAGCAGAGAGGGAGATCGCTTTTTAACATTGAGAACTGGTTGTAAAAAAGCCATCCACAATCCATCTCTCCTTGTTCTGAAAATTTCAATCCTGGACTTATCTTTGTCTTAGCAACTATGAAAGTATAATGGCGATGTAAACATCACTGCCCCATACCAGACCCGGATGGGGTCATAAGCTTGGAAACATGGACATGAAACGGCCATCAGGAGTGCTGCTCTGCTGATAAGCAAGAGGATGTTTATTTGGGATGGGACTGATTTCACCACGTGTGATAGTAACTAAACAGAATTGTAGGGAAGATGGACCAGGTGGGAGCAAGCGGGACGTTTCTTTTCCCTCTTGTTTTCTAAAATGCCATGCTGTACAGTCCAAATGTCTTGTGCCCCTCTACCCTTGCCCAAATTGACTTTGGAGAGATCCTGCTTTGAACAGTGTTCCTTCCCTGTGTAGATCCATGTACGGCATCTTTCTCTGAATTCACAGGAAGCATGACCACCCACTCTCAACCATGAGATTCATGCTCAATTTAGTCAACCACTTTCCATGACATTACTTTAACCTGATAACTTATTTCCTACCCACATAGGTTCCTCAACACAGAAATAAGCTGGTATATTTCTGTGGAGCTTTTTAGTGTTTTTAGGCTTATTTTTTACTCACCATAATGCCTCCCCAGAGAGGGTACCACAAAGTTACAGAGATGGGTGCATAGACGTTCTTGTGGATCATCAGAAGGCCACCTAGGGCAATGTGGAAGAGCCCATTCATAATCTGGACAGCCTGGGGAGAGAAGAGGGCACTGATGGATGAACTGGAATCATCATCAAGTCAGAAAGCCAAGATAGGACCCTGGCCCCTGACCTGGGACTGTGTAAAATACCCAAAGGAAGTGGTGGAGGTGCCAAGACCTTTGCCTTGTTCGGATCCATTTCCCCACCACCTGGGGCATTTCCTAGGCAGATATGCCTGGGATGCTGGCAATGAACTAAGATGAGAAACCCCTAAATATGCAAACCTCAAAATGAAAAGGAGGCAGAAGATCACCGTGATAACTTCTCTGATACATCCTTGATTTGGCCCACTGTGTCAGACATAAAGGATACCTCAGGTTGGATCAAATACTTTCAGGTTGGATTGAATTTTGTGACATACAGCAGCTGCTTCCATAGGCCAGAAAACCCCTGGGATATGAAATGGAGGGCAACTGACTTACCCCCAAGGCCTTAGATTCCCTCATGAAGAAGCTTTGTGTGGGGCCCACCACTGAAGGCATCCTCCTGGACATTCCTTTTTGAATAGGATGTGTGGCAATAGGGCCTTTCCTAGTCTCTGCTGGGAAAGCCCCACTCATTGAATTTCTGGGTGTTGTCATTTCACTCTCAAAACTCCTAAAAATAAAACAAATAATAAAATGAGGAGAGAGAGGACAGGATTTTTGGCATTCTTGTATCTTGTGCCATGCATCTGAATACTTTTCTCTGTATTCTCTCCATGGGTGTCATTGAGAGTACACATGGCCTCCTCCTAGTGGCTTTGGCTCTAAGGCCAGGCCCACTGCCATGTTCTGAGACAGGATCCAGAGGGGCCATCTCAGGCGAGAACATATGGGCCCAGGGGTCCCTGCGAGTATTCTTGGCAGCCGTGTTTGGGGAATGCTTCATCTTTGTAGAGAACACCATGCTCATGTATCCGCATGTGCTGCTTGTCTCTCATCCCTGGATGCTTTTCTTGTGCTTTAATACTGGAAAATATATTTTGTATTGACTTGTCCTTGTCCCATTGCTTATCTGCTTTTGTCCATTGTGATGGGCGAGAGGCCTCATGACAGATTATTATGAGGACCGTCCTCAGAATCAGGAAAGGCTAATTCTAGTCCTTCTTCTACCTCTAACTCCGTGACCTTGAGTAAATCCCTTCAAGGAGGCTCTCTAAGGTTGTGTAGAAGACCACGGCCTCCTGAGTCAAACTGCCCACTTTTGTATCATGATTCTTGTATTCTCTGTGAAACTTTGGGCAAGTTCTTTAAATTCTCTGGGCCTCAAGTTCTTCATTTGTAAAATGGGAATAGTAATATTTCTTGTCTCATAGGGTTGTTATAAGACTTAAATGGGGTGATGGTTTGTGCCTGGCTGGTGTCTTTTCATTCAGGTGTAGCTCAAATGTCAGCTCCTCAGAGAAGCCTTCACTGAACCCTCAACTCACAGTGCATCCTCCAAATTACTCTCTCCCGCAACACCCCATTTATTTGCCTCGTGGCACTTATCACTGTGGGAAATCACCTTGATTATTTGCCTGCTGGTTTATTGTCTCTCTCCCCACTAGAATGTAAATTCCATCAAAGCAGAGACCTTCTTCTCTCTTGTTCAGTATCTAAAATCATGCCTGAATTTAGTAGTTTAATAAATATTATTGAAGAAATAAATGTATGTAAAGTACCCATATCTGAATAATTATTACCTGTTTTGTTGCTACTCTTTTTTTTTACTCATAGTTCTTTTTTCTTTTTCTTTATTGAGGTCACATTGGTTTATAACATTTCATAAATTTCAGGTGTACATCCTTATATTTTGACCTCTGTATAGACCACATCATGTTCACCACTAAGTGTCTAATTGCCATCCCTCACCGTACAAATGTGCCCCTTAACCCCTTTCACTCTCCCCCTACTTCCCTTCTGGTAACCACCAGTCTGTTCTCTGTATTCATGTGTTTGTTGTTGTTGTTTTGTCTTCTACATATGAGTGAAATCATACATTGTCTTTCTACATCTGACTTATTTTGCTTAGCATAATACCCTCAAGGTCCATGCATGTTGTCACAAATGACAAGTTTCATCTTTTTTATGGCTGAGTAGTATTCCATTGTATATATAGATACCACATCTTCTTTAGCTATTCATCCGTCAGTGGGCACTTAGGTTGGTTCCAGGTCTTGTCTATTGTGAATAATGCTGCAGTGAACATAGGGGTGCATACATCTTGTTGAATTATTGTTTTCCTGTTCCCTGGATAAACACCCAGAGGTGGAATAGTTGGATCATATGGTAGTTTTAGTTTCAACTTTTTTTGAGGAATCACCATACTGTTTGTTGCTATTCTCATTCTTAGTATTATTACCTTTATGAACATTAGTTTCTGTCTTTTCCCATCTGAAAAATGAGAACAATACCCCTTTCACAGACATGCTATGTGAGAAATAAGTTAACAAATGAAAGCAACTAGTACCTAGGAAGAAAGTAGTAAATGCTGTTTATTCTTAGAATTCATGGTTTATTAATTTCTGCAGTTAGTGATTATTACCAAGCTCCTTTCCAGCTCTAACATTTAAAGACTGTCAACGTTCTTCATCTCGTGCTTCCTTTTGGTATTCATGTGTTTATGTCAGTTACTTCCATGAATTCTATTGGGTCTTTCCTGGGCCCTGGAAATCTCTCTGTAGGGACACATCTTTGATCTTGTCTTTATTGACTGTAAGTCATTCATGTAAGGGGCCTTGGAGACCGGGACTGTCTGTCCAGCTCACTTATCTTAGTGAAGTCACGCAGAGCTGGGCACCTGCAGGGATGCTGTAAGACAGGTGCCTGGGAGTCTCCTTGGTCTCACATTTGTACTCACTTCATAGTTACAAAGAGATTTCACATCTGGCATCTCATTGGAGCCTCACAGAATAGACAAGAGATGAATCATTGGCCCTATTTTGTAGAAAAGGTAACAAGGGCACAGAAAAGTTAGGTAACTTATTCAAAGTTACACAACTTTTAGAGATTTAAGCTGAGGATTTGGGCCTATATAATGAGGTAATCTATGGTACTAGGCTGCTTTGTCCCGTGCGGGGACTAGGAATTCAGCCTTTTACTTACGAAGCTCTCCCTTCTCCTTCAAATAGAGGTGCTATTTGGATGACTGTAAATCAGTTGCAAATGGAGTATCTGTCGGGGCCACAGGCTGAAATGAAGCGGGGAGCTTTGACTGGGTGCTTCCCATTTGATTTTGCCCGAGCTCTAGATTATCAGATGTCGTGTGGTCTTGGGGATCTGCCTTGCACCACAAACTGCCCCACAAGACCACCAACAAAAGGGAATATATTAATACAGCCCACTAAGGAGTTTACAGATGGATTCTGGTCACCAGGCAGAAGTTTTAGAGCTAGTCAGAACCTCAGAAACCATTCTCTTCATCTGACGGATGAAACTGCAGCCCAGGGAAGGGACATGCTTGTTAAAGCCCTCACAGTTAGTGACAGAGCCAAACTAGAAGGTAGTCGCTAGCCTGGTGCTCTTTCTGCTGCACCCCAGGCTAGACCAGATGGTGACAGGTGTTTACTGAGTACCTACTGTGGGCCGGGATATTGCGTACCTAGTTCCAACTCTTCCAACACCTTCCTTAAGTAGGCATTTGGTCATTTGTGCAGACGTAGAAATGGAGGTTCAGGGAGGTTAATTAATTTCCCCATTGTAAGTATGGAGTGAGCTGGGAGTCACCACACTGCTCTCCAGAGGGGTGGTTTTAGTAGAACACTCACTAAAGAGCAAAGGTCTTCAGTAAGCCAGCCAGAAGGAGATGATTGGACTACCCTTGTTTTAATTTCTCCTTCTTCATCAACTGCTTAAGGCTATATCTGTATTGTTGGTGAGATAAACCTTTTACATAAGCAAGTTCTACTCAGGCTGTGTCTGCAATGGCTGATGGCAGTAATGACCATATTTTACTCCTCTGGTAAAATGTCGTCTCACTTCGGAAACGACATTTCTACAAAGCCTTCAACAAATATTACTGTAAACACGAACACACCTGTTTCTATTCTCTACTTTCAATTTTTTATGGGAGTAATCTCTCTAAAATATTTATTTCAATGCCAGGGCATTGTAGACAGACTGGGCAATGAAAAATTTCATTCTATGGGAATATATAAAACTAGACCACATACTCCTAAGGATATTGTAGATTCCTGCATCTTTACTTATCATTAAAAAAAAATGTTCACAATGACTTAAGCATTGCCCAACAAACAATTATGCTCAAAGACTTTTTGGTACCTTAGTAGGCATACTGACCACATTGGGCAAAATGTGATAGTAATAGGATTTTATTTCCACTAAACTATATTAAAATCAGGACTCACTTTATCAGGCACTGCCCCATTTTATTACAGCAACTTCTGCAAATCTTTTTTTGATTTTTAAAATGTACTACGGTTTCTGTGTCCATCCACTGAAGAAGAGCTCACAGCTTTATGGGTTTTGGGTTGAGTAATGGCTTTTAGGTCCAATAATTCCATCTTTTACTGAGAAGTTCAAAGCTACCTAGCTTTTATTTCCTCACATTCCTCCTTTGCCCTCAAAATGGGTTTTCATTTTTATCCTTTCTGGCCCCCTGCACACTTATCTCTGAGGAGGAGTGTTCTTACTTCCTTTCCCTCTGCTTGTATTCTTCAACCCATCTCCTTCCTCTAAGATGTCAGTCCTTCAAAGAAATTGGTTCTCACCTCTCTATTCGTGGTGGTATGGAGCAGAAAGAGCTAGTCCCAGCTCTGTTACTGGCCGTTTTTGTGATTTATCTATTCAAAGTATTGTTTTGATAACATGAAATAATTTGCAGTTCATAAAGAACTAAATACTCAAAGAACAATAGTTATTACTGGACTTTTTTTTTTTTTTTTTTTGAGGAAGAGTAGCCCTTAGCTAACATCTGCTGCCAATCTTCCTCTTTTTGCTGAGGAAGCCTGGCCCTGAGCTAACATCTGTGCCCATCTTCCTCTACTTTATATGTGGGGCGCCTGCCACAGCATGGCTTGACAAGCAGTGCATAGGTCCGCACCGGAGATCTGAACCCGCAAACCCCAGGTTACCTAAGTGGAACGTGCAAACATAACCCTCGCACCACCAGGCCGGCCCCTAGACCATTTTTTATGATTAAAGTGTGCTGCAGTGTTCCCCAATCCCAAAGCCCCTTCCTTTAATCTAGCGACATCCCAGCCACTGCCCACTCTCCCCTCTCCTTTACCCACAGCTTCTTAAAAGCTGATGGTTCCAGTCTCTTCCTCTACTTCCTGACCACCCACCCACCCACTCAACGCTTCACAACCCATTTCTGCCAGAGTCACTCAACTGAAACTCCTCTCTTCAAGGACCGTGCTGCAGAGTCACTGGCATTTCCCCAGGCCTCATCCCTCAGACTGCTCTATTTTTGTTTCCCCTCTCACCCAATCTGAAAACGTTGGAGCAACGTTTCACTCAGCTCCTTTATCTCCCATATTCCATCACTGGCCAAGTCATCTCATTTCTTTGGAACATACCTCATCTTGCATGTGCACGTTTTTTCTACTTTCAGTGTCACCCCATGAGTTTGACTCTCATTTCCTCTCCTGGTTTAAGCCCAAAAATGGTGCTTTTCTGCCTTGAGTCTTTCTCTTTTCTAATCCATCCTCCATAAGGCTGCTAGGTCAGACTCCCTAAATCACTGACTTAAGTCATGCTCTTCCTGAGTCTGAACTTTCTCTGATCTGTCCTTGCCTTTTGGAGAAACCCTTCACCTGGCTCCTCCTGCCCTTCGCAGGTCAGCTCTACATAACTTCTGAAGCTCGTATCCCACTGTTCCCCACCAGGGCCCTGGTCTGGACATGCCTCCTGCTCTCTTCTCTGAACCCCCTCCGTTGAAATGCTCTTCCTCCCACCTCTTCACTTTCAAACTCCCTGTTAGATATTCACATCACCTGAGGCTGTTCCTGTTCTCCTCACCTGATGGCAGGACTTCTTCAAAGCCCAAGGCTCTTTGCATTCCTTACTTGTCACCAGCTGTTTTCTTTCTATGTCATATTGTAACTACTTCTCTAATGGGCTGTAAATTCCCAAAGGGAATGTTTTACCAGGATTACACAGGGCACCTGTGTTCTACATACTTTGAGCTCAAAAAACATTAAACTGAGCTGCCTCCTCCGGGCAGGTGTACAAATGCTCAGGATGTCAGACCAAAAGGGGACAATTTCACCTCACCTGAGGATCAGTGAGATCATCTTATGGGAAATGATCTCATTTTGTGGGATCATTTTAAGGGAAACAAGGAAAGGGAATCACATTATATACTACTTTCAGGAAACAATTGTAACAGGGTTAAAATTCACCTTTGTTCTCTGTTATTGAAGCCTCCTCGTCTCCAGTGCCCCCTCTCACTCTAGGTTTCTGTGATAGAGTTGAGGCAAGATTTTGTGCTCAATTTGGTGTCCACTAATCCCCACCAGAAAATGTGAGCAGCCTGTGAGTCTTAACAACATCTAGGGGTATTTCCATTTAGTGGGGTGTCTTTGAAAACAAAAGCAGTTAAAGGAAGAGGAATGGAGTTATTTTCACTATAGCCGTGACTGATTATTTCTTATTTGGTACCAGGTGGTTCTAAGAGCTTTGGGATTTGAGCTCATTTAATCTTCCTAGTGCCATGGCTATTACCACTGTCCCCCTTTTATAGATGAGGAAGCTGAGGAACATAGAGGTTTAGTAACTTGTGGAAGGTTATATGGCTTGTGAGTGATGGAGCCCAGCAGCTTAGTAACCATGCTTTAATCTACATGCGGTAATCTGCTACCTTTGTAGAATGACTCACAGTTGATTGGCCAGGGTCATTCCTGAGAGAGAGTGGTTAAGGGGTGGGTGGGCAGCAAGCCTTGGTATCATCCCTCCTCAGATCATCACACTATCAGAAAACCTGACCAGAGAAGCTGTGGAATCACAGCCCAGAATCTCCAGTTTTCAAAACCATCCCATGCCTTATCCATCCATCACTCCCTTTTAGTCATTTAAACAAAGCAAATTGATTCCTTACCTGAGTCTCCAAGGCCTTGGGGCTCAAGGGTTGTTTTGGACGCCTGCTGCTGTGTTCACTTCTGCTGCTTGTTTCTCAAGTACACAGGGGGTGAGTGAGATGGGCCGGGCCTGGGATCTCTGATAGATACCAGGTGACAGGAAATCAGCGGCTTCTGCTGCCTTGGGCTTTGCCCCAATTACTTGGGTTTAAAACACACTCATCAGAGCTGAAGGATATACAAAAAAGTTTCTGCCTTACCAGGAGGTTTCACTTCTTGAAAAAGACCCCAGGGGACTGCCTGGCGTACTTCACACTACCTTAATTAGAAGAATTTTGCAGCCCCCACCCGGTAAGCAGGTGTTGATGGTGGGTCCCCAAGGGCACGTAGGGCTCTAGAAATTCTCCAAAGATGGGCTGTTAGGACTTTTACCTTTTTACTTCACTTTTACGAGAGGGTAGGTGGGAAGGAGGCGTCTATGCAGAGAGACTGAAGGATCATTAAGCCCATCCACCTGGGAGTGTTGTATGTATCAGTCTCCAGATATTGTCCTCATTTGTGCACACTAGGGTTCTAGTGGGACCATGTATATTTTGTGTCAGATTTAGTAGAAATCGCCTTAAAATATACTTTGATGCTGTAGAACACATGCCCAGAAGCTTGAGGTGAGAATTCCATATTTTGGGATATAAATTAAAGTAGCACTTTTACCTACAAACCCACCTTTTCCTACCATCTTTCTCGTTCCCTTGTATCCTCTCTTTTCAGTCTGGTCTGGAGCTGTGTGACCATCAAGTGCAATGTAGATCAAGTGAGCAAATGGAGGAAGCTGGTGGCCAGGGATGTGTAAACACTTGGGAGATGAATCAAAGTTTTGCCCAAAGAGATTATACCTCCTGCCCCCACCATATGAAAGCTTTATGTTCATATTTTGGGTTTTTCCTTACTTTTTAATTTCCTTGTCCATTCCTGTATTTCATCAGAGATCCAGGGCTGTAGTTAGGTAATTATTTGTTTGCCTAATTTATAAAGATTTTATTTTTCCTTTTTCTCACAAATCCCCATTGTACATAGCTGTGTATTTTTTTTTTTAGTTGTGGGTCCTTCTAGTTGTGGCATGTGGGACACTGCCTCAGCATGGCCTGACGAGTGGCGCCATGTCGGCACCCAGGATTCGAACCGGCGAAACCTTGGGCCGCCGAAGCAGAGCTGGTGAACTTAACCACTCAGCCACAGGGCCGGCCCCTGTTTGCCTAATCTAAAGGACTGACATATGGCAGCTCTATTGATGAATCTGAGATTAATTCATATCTTCTCTCTCTCTCTCCCCCTCCCCCCTCACTCTCTCTCTCTCTTCTCTTCTCTTCTCTTCTCTGTTTCTCCCTCTGCCTCTTTTTTCCTTAAGATGGTTTGGAATCATAGGGTTAGAACCAATGGGTAGAAGCAGTTCTGGAGACACTGATTTTGGTGTAATATAAAAAGATGCTATCTCCCACCACTAGAGCACTTCATTAGTGGAACAGGCTACCATTTGAATAGAGAACTTGCTGCCATCAAGAATGTGCAAGTGAAAACTGTGCAGTCACCTCTCATCGATGCTATAGGGAGGAGAGGAGTGGAAACATAAGCTCCACCAACCATTTAAGATTCTGGTTGTGGGTTTATGAGTATGAGTATGCTAAAGGGCTTGAGTGGTTGGTGACAGGAAGGCCAATTACTTGGGGTCTGAGTTGTGGATGATTGTGAGGCCTGAGGTTTGAGTCCAGGAGGACGGCTGGTTAGAGGTGTGTGTCTTCATTTTAGTGAGTGTGGGAGCAGGGTCAGGACTTGGCAAATGTATGGCATTGTTGAGGCTTGGATTGAAATCGCACAACCTGATTTTTCGTATCCTTTTCTGGCATGTAGGCCCTGTTTTTCCCAAGTCTGTCTGGGGTGGTTTGCTACTCTGATTTTTGTGGCCGGCGCGATCACTTAGGTGGCTCTCTGTGTGATTTCTCCTGAATAAACTTGAATTTGAATGTATATAAATAAATAAACTTTCATTTTGTCTTTGCTGGTTTGGATCAATTGACCTTTCAGCTGTTGAGTGTGTTGAAATCTTACTACAATTTGCATTTGTCAGTAGCACTTTCTTTGTTCTATTATTATTTTTTTCTCTGTAATGTTTGAGGGCATTTTATCAGATCTATTACGTGTTTAAAATTTCTCTCTCTGAATTAAACTTCTTGTCTTTGTCTAGTGGCCTTCTTGCTCCCAAATGATGATCTCTTTCTTCAAGTCTACATAAAAGCTTAGTAACTCAACTTTTAATTACTTAATATTTGCCTGATAGGAATTTTTATTTTTTTATTTCTACTTCCTAGCACTCTGATTTTATTTTTTCTGCTTAAAGCATTTTGCCCCTCTTACAAAAACTACATTCTAGATCATAATTACTTGTGTGTTTGCCCTATACTGCCATTGGTCTATATGTCCCTTGAAAGCAGGGCTGGTTTTTCTGATTGCTGGGTTCTCCACAGTGCTGTGAGAAATAATGGTTCTGCTTTGGTTTTTTTACCCGTCCAGATGGTTATCACAATGCTGTCCAGTATCAGGAAGTAATGTTAGGGTGTGCTCCCAGTTGCTCAGCAAGGCATTGGCACCCAGAATTATCTGGTGTTGGAAGGTGTTGGTTTCACAGAATTGGTAAGGTGATGCGGGGTCCCTCAGAGGTGAAATTAAAGTTGCTATTGCAAATAGAACTTGGTTACAAGCTGGAAAATCCCCATGTTGTCCTTAATAAATAATTAATACTAAGGAAAATATAAATTTGAGTACTTAGCTTTGTAGTTTATGAGGTCTTCTTTCTTTTCTGAGGGACTACCTTACATTCTTTTTTATTTTAAGGAAGCTCACTTTTTTTTTTTTTTTAAAGATTGGCACCTGAGCTAACATCTGTTGCCAATCTTCTCTTTTTTTTTTTTTTTTTTGTTCTCCCCAAAGTCCCCCAGTACATAGTTGTATATTCTAGTTGTGGGTCCTTCTGATTGTGCTGTGTGGGACGGCTCCTCAGCATGGCCTGATGAGCGCTGCCATGTTCGTGCCCAGGATCCAACTGGTGAAACCCTGGGCTGCTGAAGCGGAGCACATGAACTTAACCACTCGGCCACGGGGCCAGCCCTACCTGACATTCTTAACAGTTAGGAAAGTAACATTAGTTGAATACCTACTTATATGCCAAGCACTGTCCAGTTAACACCTTTAATATTAAATCTATTTTATAATTGTGGAAACTAAAGTGCAGGAAATGGGGAAACTGGCCCAAAGTAACATAGTAAGTGATAGAATGTGATGTTTAGGAAGCAGGAAAACCTCAATTATAAGTTTAAAAGAAAACCTACCATTTACTAAGTGATTTTTAAGTTCCAGGCACTGATAGATCAGTTCACGTGTTTTACTTAAGGCTCACGCTAAGCCCATTAGATAGGTCTGATTATTGCATCTTTGGGAATTTAAAGCTCACAAAGGTTAAATCATTTATTCAAGTCACTCAGCTTTAAATGGCAAAACTGACATTTAAACCCACTTTAAAGCCCCTGCCGGGTGACGGGGCCTCAAGTCACTCAGCTATAAATGGCAAAACTGACATTTAAACCTAGGTGTGACTTTAAAGCCCCTGCTGGTAGGTGACAGGTCCTCTCACCCTTAAATAGATCTCAAACCGCACACGTCTGAACCTCACTCAGTCGCCAACTATTTTTTCATCAGAACCTCACTCCACTGGAAATAAATATTTAAAAATAAATAAAACATTTTTCATCAGAACCTCTCTCTCCATCTTCTGCCCCCACACATACACCTATCGGCCTTTCTCCTTCCAGCTTCTGGAAGAAATGAAAGCCTGATAGTTTATTTCTTGGAGTATGCTAAGTTTTCCTACGCCAAAAGAAGCAGAGGATAATGGGATTCGGAGTGAGGAATCTTCATTCAAATCCTGGTTCTAAATCATAGTCACTTTCTGTGACTCCCATATGTGGTCACAGAAAAGTTAAGCAGTTTGAGCTTCAGTTTTCCTATCTGTGGCATAAGCTAGTTATACCCATCTCAGAGGGCAATCAATGAGATGGTAGAAGTAAGATCTCTAAAACTCAGCAAGTATTGTCAGTGGAATGCAATATAATATAAGGCAGCTGTTATCCAAGCAAGGTCTGGGAATCTCCTGGAGTCCTTGAGACCCTTTTAGGGGTCTGTGACCTGAAAACAATTTTCATAATAATACTAAGACCTTATTTCTCCTTTCCATGAGTTTACAGTGCTATTCTGTCCAAGCTACAGAATGTGAGATATCACAAAGATTGAATGCAAGAGCAGTTGAGAGAATCCAGTTGTCTTCCATTAAGCTGGAGACAAACAGTGGTTTCCTAACTTTGCTCTGCATTGGGAAAACCTGGAAATCTTTTAAAAAAATATCAAGGCCAAGCTCTCACCTCATTCTGATTTAAATTGGTGTATGGTGGTATGTGGTGGGCTAGGGAAGGGGACAGGTTTATAAAAGTTTTTCAGGTGATTTGAATGTGCAGTAAAGTTAAGTGGAGATTTGTTTTTCAATGGATATAAAGTTTTTGTTATGCAAGATGACTAAGTTCGAGAGATCTGCCGTAAAAAAGTACTTACAGTTAATATGGTATTGTGCACTTTAGAATATGTTAAGAGGATAGGTCTCATGTTAAGTGTTCTTACCAAAAAACAGAAACAAAACCCCACAAAAGAACACAAGGAAATCTTTGGAGGTGATGGATATGCTTAGTACCTCGGTTATGGTGATGGTATCAGGGGCGTATGCCTAAATTAAGTGTGTGCAATTCTTTTGTATGTAAACTATAACTCGATAAAGCTAATAAAAAGAAAGTTAAGTAACCTAAAAAAAGAAATTTGCAAAAATATATATCAGTGCGACTGTCTGTACTAAGTTTTTTATTTGGAAAATATAGTGGTTTTAATAAAAATGTCATTTATATTAATGTGTAATCAGTCTTCAATAATATTTAAGAGTATAAAGGAGTTCTGAGACCTAAAGTTTAAGGGACCTTGGTATGTTGCTTATGGGAATTAAGACCTTGGGCTCTGGAGCCAGACAGTCTGCTGATATCATGGCTCTGCCAATGCGAAATTTGCGATCTCGGGCACATTACTTACTCTCTCTGTGCTTCAGCTTCTTTGTCTGTAAAATGAGCATAATAATACAATTTACCTCCTAGAAGTTTTGTGAGATTAAATGAGTAACACAAATAAGATTCTTAGCATGGTGTCTGGAACATTGTAGTGGCTTTCATCAATATTTGCCCCCATTGTTGTTCACTATTGTAGTAGTTGTAAGTGGCTAACATTGATGATCTCTCAGGATCGATGTAAAATTTGTGGGCCAAGCCATTATTTCAACCAAGCTATCTTTCCACACGACAATGGAGTAGGAGCCAATAGGTGGTGTCTCTTGGAGAAATCATCAGGGGATGTCATGGACCTGGTCACTCCACCCCTTGGGCTTTGATTCATTTCTCTGTACAGTGGCAACACTGCATTGCTGTCCTTTAGTTCAGTGAATGCATGACTAAGAGAGGAAGTGACACGTAGGTGACCATGTGATTTGGTGAGAGGAGGAGACCACATTGCAGAGAGGCATGATGTGTTTCATCAGCCAAATGTTCCCAGACCCCATTCCCTTGAGTTGCTCCCTTTTGCTTCCAAGAGTTGCCAGCCTTAAGATTCTGTGTTCCTTTTGGCTTTTCCTCACAAGCATAATTCATCTCTCAATAATATTATAACACATCTTTATTCTCACAGAGCTATTTAACATCATGCCTCAGAATCACAACAGTCAAGGTTGCTCTTCGAAATTGAGAAAGACAGAGCAATGAGTAATTCCATAATGCTGAAGGCCATCAACATAGTCAAAATTCCCTGTAACAGAAGAAGAAAAAAAAATGAAGAGTTATACTATTAGCACGATAATGGATTTTCTGATGACAATGAGGTAGCAATGCCCAGGTAAGAAAAGCTCTCCCACATGTCTCAGGTGTAGCTGATGCTTAGGAAGCAAATTAGGAGAGGATCATGAGAATATATAGCTTTTGTGTGTGCATGTGTGTGTGAGGAAGATTGGCCCTGAGCTAACATCTCTGCCAATCTTCCTCTATTTTTTCGTATGTGGGATATCGCCGTAGCATGGCCCAATGAATGGTGTATAGGTCTGTACCCAGGATCCGAACCCGTGAACCCAGGGACCCTGAAGCAGAGCGTGTGAACCAAACCAGTATGGCTCTGGGCCAGCCCCCTGTACGGCTATTTTAGCATAGCACAGCACAGTACAGCACGGCATGGCACAGCACAGCACGTAATGGCACAGCATAGCGTATTATTTTCTTAGAGAATGTCATACAAAAATAATCCACTTTCTAAATTATGTTTAGGAAATACTCCATTTCCTAAATACATAAAATACAAAGAAATAATATTAAAAAAGTAGTCTGTTGAAGGAGAAAGAAAGTTAAGCGTCAGGAAATAGAAGCAAAAATATAAAAGAAAATAAAAAGGAAGAAAAAATTACAGGCCCAGAAAAAGAGGAACATGCAGAAGAAGACACATAGAAAGAAGCATAGGCTAATAGTACCATCTTGTGTTCTTTTTATCACCGCTAAAGACCTTCAGATGTTTTGTATCTTGGCAAGTGAGAGCATAAATCGGGATACGCACTTTGTTTGTAGCCCAGAGGCTGGGCGCACCACTGTTTTGCTGGTGAAGGTTTGGAGAGATTAATATGTTAACATTCTGTTCTACAACCAATTTGTCTACATGCTTTGACTATAGGTTGAAAAACTGTTTATTTTAGAGTCACATGGTTTTTAATGGCATCATCAAATCTCATGGCCTCATTGCCATAATTTGTTTATTCTTTAGTGACAGGAAATAATTTTCTTCTTTTCTTTTCTCTCTTTTTCTTTTTGATCACTCTGAACAATGCTTCAGTAAGCATCCTTATACACATAGCCTTATATGTAGGTGGTTTAATGACTGTGGGGCTAGCTACCTGCGTTAAATTATGCCTATCTTTCATATAAGTAAATGTCTCCTTGCTTTCCAAAATGTTAGTAACATTTCACATTTCTACCCCTGATAGACAAGAGCATCCTTTTCACCATTTCTCTGCCAATGATAATTTTTTATCATTAAAAAGTTTTTAATTTATCATTAAAACTCTTTAATTTTTGCCATTCTAATGATAAACCTTAGTCCATTGTTAATTTAATTGGAATTTCCCTGACTTCTGGTGAATTTGAGCATCACTCTATGAGTATATTTGGCCACTAGATTTGCATTTTTGTATATTCCTTCCTCATAATCTTTGTCTATTTTTTTTATTGTGTTCTTGACCTTTTTTTTTTTTCAGGAAGATTGGCCCTGAGCTAACATCTGTGCCCATCCTTCTCTATTTTATATGTGGGACACCTGCCCCAGCATGGCTTGATAAATGGTGCACAGGTCCGTGCCCAGGATCTGAACTGGCGAAACCCAGGCCACTGAAACAGAGTGTGTGAACTTAACTGCTGTGCCACCAGGCCGGCCCCAATGTGTTCTTGACTTTTTGTCAGTTATGTTTGCTCTTTTGTATATAAAATCATTAAAACTTTGCTGTTATCTGCTTTAAAAATATTTTTCCAATCCTTTTACCATTCTGGAGTTTATATGAATGTATATATATATATATATTTTACCTTTTTACTTTCCAGATCAAGATATACTGTATGTATCCATCACCCCAGTAAGTTCTCTTCTGTGCCGTCCCAGTCACTCCCCCTACTCCATCCACAGGCAACCACTATTCTGATGTCTAACACCATTTATTAAATTTGCCTGTTCCTTTTTGTATTTGAATTCAGTGTTTTAATTTAGGGATTGAAATTTGTCCGTGTCGTTGCATGTATCAGTAGGTTGTTCCATTTTTATTGCTAAAGAGTATTCTGTTGCTTGAATAATCACAGTTTGCTTAGCTACTCTGTTATTGATAGGCACTTGAATTGTTTCTCGTTTTTAACAATTATGAATAAATTTGATATGCACCTTCTTGTATGTATTGCTGAGATATATAATAGGTCTATGCTTAATTTTGTTAAAAACTGCCAAATAGTTTCACAAGATGGTTGAACCATTTACACTCCAGCCAAAAATGTATAAGGATTCCAGTTGCTTCACATTCCTGTCAACACTTGGTTTTGCCAGTCCTTTTAATTAAAGTCATTCTGGTGTGCACGCAGTAGTATCTTGTTGTGATTTTAATTTGCATTTCTCTAGTAACTAATAATGTTGAGCACATTTTTTACATGCTCACTAGCCATTCGTATATCTTTGTGAAGTGCTTGTTCAAGTCTGACTCATTTTTAAAAATCTTTTTATTATTGACTTTTGGGAGTGCTTAATATATTCTGTATATGGGTCCTCTGTTAGATATATGTATTGAGGAGATTTTCTCCCATCTTGTGCCTTGTCTTTTCACTTACTTTTTAAAAAAATTGATATAATTGACATATAACATTGTGTAAGTTTAAGGTGAACAACTTGTTGATATGATACATTTATATTGCAATATGATTACTACTCTACAATGTTCATTAGCTAACACCTTCATTGTCACATAACTGCCATTTTTTTTTGTAGTGAGAACATTTAGGATCTAATCTCTTAGCAACATTTAAGTGTAAGTAATATAGGATTATTAACTATAATAAGAATGCTGTGCATTAGATCTCCAAAATTTATTCATCTTCTAACTGAAAGTTTATGCCTTTGACCAACATCTCCTCAAATCCCCCACCCACTAGCCTCTGGTAACTGCCATTCTACTCTGTTTCTACGAATCTGGCTTTTCTTAGATTCCACGTGTAAGTGATATTGGATAGTATTTGTCTTTCTCCATCTGACTTGTCTCGCTTAGCATAATGTCCTCAAGGTCCATCCGTGTTTTTGCAAATGGCAGGATTTCATTCTTTCTCATGGTTGACTAATATTCCATTGTATATATATACCACATTTTCTTTATCCATTCACCCATCAATGGAAACTTATGTTGTTTCCATGGCTTGACTATTGTAAATAATGCTGTAATGACCATGAAGGTACACATATCTTTTCGAGTTAATGTTTTTGTTTCCTTCACATAAATACCCAGAAGTGGAATTGTTGGATCATATGGTAGTCCTATTTTTTATTTTTTGAGGAACCGCCATACTGTTTTCCATAGCAGTTGCACCAATTTACATTCCCACCAACAGTGTACAAGAGTTCCCTTTTCTCCACATCCTCAACAACCCTTGTTATTTTTTGTCTTTTTGATAATAGCCATTCTAAGAGATGTGAAATGATCTCATTGTGGTTTTAATTTGTGTTTTCCTGATGATTCATGATGTTGAACATCTTTTAATGTACCTGTTGATCACCTGTATGTCTTCTTTAGGAAAATGTCTATTCAGATCCTCTGCCCATTTTTAATTGGATTGGTTTTTTGCATTGAGTTGTGTAAGTTCTTTATACATTTTATATGTTAACTTTTTTCAGATATTTGATTTGCAAAATCTTTTCCCAATCCATAGATTGCCTTTTCATTTTGCTGATGTTTCCTTTCCTGTGCAGAAGGTTTTTAGTTTGGTGTAGTCCCACTTATTTTTGGTTCTGTTGCATTTGCTTTTGATGTCAAATGCAAAAAATCATTGCCATGACCTGTGTCAAGGAGCTTACCACCTATGTTGTCCTCCAGGAGTTTTATGATTTCAAGTTTTAAGTTCAAGTTTTTAATCCATTTTGAGTTGATTTTTGTGTCTGGTGTAAGATGCTGAGCCAGTTTCATTCTGTTGCATGTGGCTGTCAAGTTTTCCCAATACCACTTATTGAAGAGACATTCTAGGTCCATGGATCAGACGACTTAGTATGCTAAGATATCAGTACTCCTCATAACTGGTCTATAGGCTCAATGTAATCCCTATAAAGATCCCAGATGGCTTTTTTCCCCCAGAAATTGTCTGGATGAGCCTAAAATTCATATGGATATGCAAGAACCCATAACAGCCAAAACAATCCTGAAAAAGAACAAATTTGGGGAACTTGAAGTCCCCATTTCCAAAACTTACTACAAAGCTAGAGTAATCAGACAGAGTGGTTCTGGCACCAAGATAGACATATAGATTAATAGAATAGAATTGAGAGTCTAGAATAAATCCTTACATTTATGCTCAATTGATTTTCATCAAGTGTGCCATGGAAATAAAATAGGTTAAAAAATAATCTTTTCAACAAATGGTGCTTGGATAGCATGCAAAATAATGAAGTTGTACCCTTTCCTCACAGCATATACAAAAATTAACTCAAAACGGATCATATAGCTAAATATAAGGCTTGAAACAATAAAACTCTTAGAAGAAAACATAGGAATACATCTTCATGACCTTGAGTTAAGCAGTGGTTTCTTAGATACAACACCAAAAGCACAAGCAAGAAAAGAGAAAATAGATAAACTTGACTTCATCTAAATTAAGAACTTTTGCTTTACAAAGAGTGAACTTTAATGCATGCAAATTAAAAAAAAAAACTTTAGATGATCCAGGAACCGCAGAGTGTAAAGCAGACTGTGACAAAATAATCTAATAGTATTACAAATATATGAAATAAGCTCACTGAAGAGGATTAGGGGTGGGGGAAGCTGCTTATTGAAGTTACTTTGAAAGGAATGGAATCTGTAAGAGTAAATGCAAAAGGAACTGTTCATAAGCACTGTTTTCCATGGAGTTATCAGTTAAATATAATGGATATATTTACTATTCATAAGTTGTTTCCCACAGAGGTATCAGTTAACAATTCTGACACTACTGTACGTGTATGAACTGTAATTGAGACACTAAGTAAACGGATGGAGGATGGTGGGTGTCAGACTCCTCCTCACTGTTGGAGGGGAAGGTTTCATATAACCAATGAGGCAGGCTAAAATGATCCATATAGTAATGGACTAGAGTTGTAGACATCATTATGAAACTCATGCCCAGACTAATGTAGATAGTGATGGATACATAAAGAAGTATTTATAGCTATGTGTATGTACATGGGTTAGGAGACACATATATTTCCTTGCTCTATCAGCTGAGAGGGTCTAAGAAACAGTGGCATTCCAGTAGCAACAAGTACATCTAGTCCCCATTTCTTGGTTTCTAATACCGCTCTCCAACAAAAGGAACTAGGGCTCCTTGGAGAAATGGCCTATCTTAGGCCTAGGGCAGGAGAGATACAAGAGGAATCTGGAGTATCTTGTAGTGCTAGAAAGTGAGGAAATGCAAAGACAGACAAACGACCCCACCTCCACACACACAATATAGGGATATGTCAGAGGATTACAGGAGCCAACTGAAAGAGGTCCCAATGGCTAAAATTGAATAATTTGCACTACAAAATAAATAATACTTTTAGATTGTAATCCAAAGTATAAAATAAATACCCATAAATTTGTATGATTGAGTCAATAAGTTATAGAGGAAGAATAGGCAAATCTCCCATTTAGAAGAATTTCAAATAATTTACTTACACTCTATCCTGAAGGAGTTGGAGCCTAACTCCCTCTAACTGTTGGTTGTACATAGTGACCTCACTCCGAAGACTAGTATGTACAGAAAGGGGGAAAAACAACTTGATACACAGATGAATTCAGTATATGAAAATTCATCAAGCTACGTACTTATTCTTAAATTTTAAAAAGTTGTAAAAATATGTCAAACACATCAACATTATATCTGTCTTTTCCTGTAGAAGTCCTCATACAAAGGCTTCCAGGAAAAGCTATTGATCATATGAACTAATTCAAAAAATTTTCTTAGGTTTAATTCTCAGTAGTATTTCAAAAAGATGAATATAGAGAAGGGCATATATAAAGGTTCAAGGGATAAAGTTAGTCAAAGGGTGATCTAGGTAGGGATTGGTCAGATTTTGTAAACTAAAACAGCAACCTTATCTTTGAAATACATTTGAAGAATTATATGGGTCAAGATTAGAAAATGTCAAAAGAGTTTGAGCCTAGAAAGTTTATTTTGAACATAAGGATAGACCAACACCCGGAGTCCCCATCATACTTCCTTCCAGTTATTATTTCTCCCAAGGTAACCTGTATTCTAATGGCCTATTTCTTGAAGATAATCTGCCTCTTTTCACTAGTTGCTTTGAAATTTTCTCTGTCTTTTTTTTTCTGCATTTTCTGTGTAATGGGTCTAGGTGTTTGGGATTCAGTTGACTTAGCATATGTGGGCTAATGCTTTTCATTGATCTAAAAATCTATTGTCATTTTCTCTTTCTCATTTTCTGTCTGTCTATAATTCTACCCAAGTTTATGTTAGACTTTTCCACTGTATATTTCATATCTCTTACCCTCTCTTCTGGATCCCCTTTCTCCATGAAATAGGATCCATTCTCATCTATCTAGTGTGCAGTATCAAACACGATACCAAATTCAGTAGGAGTTTTGTGAGACTATTGGGTGTTTCCCCCCCGCCCCCCCGAGAGCCTTTGGTTTTGCTTTAGTCAGGTGCTAGGGCACCAAATACCAAGACCAAATTCATGTCTTGAGCATTCTTGGCTCACCCAGTTTGTGTCTACCAAGGTTAAAACTCCAGTGGGAGTGATGGGTGGAGGAGGTTGTCAGGAAGTCTGTCAGGTCTGTCATGTGGCCACAATTTCTCAAGGACTTCTATCTTTATCTTTTCACTCCGTTCAGTTATTTGTCTCTGCTATTATGGGCCAGAGTACTTTGTATGTCTTTTTGCCCTTAACTGAAGAATGTAGTAGTCTGTCAAGGACCTAGTTCAATGTGGAGAAAATCTCTTCTAAGTCTTCCCACTTTGAGTGGATTCTGGGCTTTAGCTTCTATCTCCTTCATTAAACTTAGGCTGGAAATCAGATTCCAAATGGACAACACTGGCAAATGGACTGGAGGTATAAGCAGCTTTGTTGGTCTTCGGCGTTCCATTGAGAGATTTCAGGTTAGGCTTTCATCTAAAAGTTGATCTAGGAATTCCAATTGACTTTTCAGCTCTTCAATGCTTTTAAGGTGTTTTAAAAATTTTTTTAATGTAGCTTTTTCTTTGTTTTCAAAGGAGAGTTGAACCAAATAGCCCAATTCACTACTACCAAAAACAATCTATTTTTTCTCTTCTCCCCTGCCTTCTGTGGTCCTAGTACATCCAATGCTCAATATTTCTTAGATTCTGCCTGACGAAATATTTTGCTTCTATTAGGACTCCTTTTTCCTTAGGTGCTTAGTTTTCAGCTGTCTCAGTGGTTTTTTGACGGGTCTTGTTGACTTTTTTTCTCTTCTTGTAGATTCATGTCTTTACATTTCTTTACACTAATTTTAGTGGTGTTTTGGAAATAGAAATAAATGCCTGTTTTCAATCTACTATGTTTTATTGGAAGTCCAATCTAAATATTAAAAACAAAAACAAAACCACAAAAAGACTCCACTCATGATTCTAATGTAATCTAAGACTATGAGCTACCACCATACTTCTATACCTGTAGTTTTCTTTTAGTATATCACTTTGTCTTTTATATTATGCTCATTAGTGTAGATGTTTTATCTCCTCTACTCATCTATGAATTCCTAAAGGTGGGGGTTATAATGTGTTTATTTTTCTATTCCACAATGCCTGGTATAACGTCCATCAGATGCTGATTTCTGTAAATGTTTGTGAATAAAAGAAAATACATGTGTCCACAACATTATTTGGATGGTGCTGATTGGACACTAATACATCTATATGATTAAACCCATCACTCCTCACCCTAAAAATGGAGCATACTTACAATGAATAGGGTGGTAACAGGTTGACATTGACTCACTTCTTCAGAATAGCCACAAAAGTAGTGTTGATCTAGAATGAAGCCAAATGTGAGGAGAATGATTCCAGCAGTTGCTGCCAGGGCACTAAGAAAATTCATTATTCGGCTCCTTGCCACCTGAAAGAAAATGAGAACATAACACAATGACTCAGGCCCAGCCTGAGTTTGTAGACAAAGCAATGGATGGGGAGACTGGAGAGCAGGGCTGTTGTCAAAGCATTGCAACGCCTCAAAGCATCTGTGTGATCTTATGTGTCGCTTCACCTCTTTGGGCTTCAGGCCCTTATCCACAGGATAAGGGAATCTAGTGAAGTTTTAATAACCCTTCCATACCCCACAATTTGTGCTTAAGTTAACTCTCATTCAATTGGAGGGAGGGATGCACACTGGACAAAAGACGTACTTAGAGGTAGCCACACTGTGTTGCATTTTGATGCTCTAGTAGAAGTCATGACCTATTTACATTTTTGTTTTATGACTCTGTTTAGCTAAACATTGTATTTCTTTGCAATTTTTATTTCTTCCTACAACTACAAAACTAAGGAGATGGCCTTTGCTGAAAATAATTTATTGGCTTATTAATTAATATCTCATATCTTTGATTCCTTAAGAAAAGTAAAAATATTCTACTTATAATTCATCTGCAAGGTAAAAATTTGCATTTGTTAACGCCGTATTATTTATTTTGAGATTCTGTTTATAAGGTTTAATTAGGTTGTCTATACAGTGTGCCTAACATATGAATCAAACTGGTGCCTTTCGAAATGTCGGGCATGTAGTAAGCACCAAAAATACTTAACAGAAAGAATGAATGAATGAGTTCTTGGAATACGGAGACCCACTCTGCCATTTGACTGAGGAACTGGGACAAATCAGTTATCCTATGCCTCAGTGTCTTCATATATAAACTAAGAATTAAACTGGATGACCTAGAAAACTCTCTTTTGGCACTAATGTTGTACGATTCTATGAAAAAAGAAGCAAATGCCATTGATTGGTATCCATACTTGACAGTTTGTGCAATATGGTGGCTTAATGATTTTCCAAATTCATTTCCAAGGCTATAAAGAATTATAATAAAGTTATAAATTTTTTAATAAAGGGGAAATATAACTCACCAGAGTTTCTGTGGGTTTTCTTTCCAATGCAATTAGGAAGGCTCCAGAATTAATGAACTGTTAAAAAGAATAAATGGCTTAGTGATGGACATCTTTAGCTGATATTAAAGTGTGGTCACAGAATAGACCTCTAAATATTCCTTTTACATACCCTCCTTCCTAGTTCACACAATCGTTAGGGCAGTGAGAAGGGTGAGACGCCTTTAATGATTGTCCACAAATGAATAGTGGACAAAATACTGGACTAGAAACTTGCTTTAGCCTTAACTATTTGAACATGAGAATTTTTTTTAACCTTACTGGGTTTGCGTTTTCTCATCCATCTTCCTTTTATAGCTACTGTGGACTCCCTGTTGATATCACAACACAAACGTCAAATCAGTTTACAACCAATAGGATCAGATTCCACCATTCTTATAAGAAACATCTTTCATACCTATTTGCAATCTAGTGTCTTCTCTTGGATGGGAACATAGGTGGAGTTGCAGCTAATATGGTAGAAATTCTGAAAAAATCCCTAGAATTTTCATGGAAGTAAGTCATCTGTGGTAGCATCATTGTCTAGGAGAAATTTCAAATCTGATTTACAGCACATCCACTTTTAAATTTCTAGTCCTATTGCCTGATATTTCCTCAGCCTCATCCCTCCACTCTCACTCTCTGTGCTGAACTCTGACAATTCTCAGAATAAACAATGTTCTCTCATCCCTTGAGCCTTTTACTCATGTTTTTCCCTGGCCAGATATCCCTACCTTTTACACCCAATATCCCCCACCCCTTCCTCCATAGGTATCCTCACCTGATTCATCCTCTAAAACTAGTCAAGCTGTAAATGTCTCTCAGCAGCCTACCCTCCATTGCATAGGTGCCTTTCCTTTGAGGCAGCTTCTGTGTCCTCTGTCACCACTCATCACACCATATGACTGTAATTGTCTGAGTCTCCACTCAACCTGGATCTTGAAATGAGGGATTGCCTTTTCTCAGAATCCCCACACATTGCCCATTCTTTGCACTAAATTAGTTGCCAAAATAATGTTTATTGAATGTGATTAAATGCGATTAAATAGGTGCCTCTGTGCAGCTTGAAGGTACATCTATTTCATTTTTCTAAAGAGTAAATTGATCCTTCATCTCTGCTTATATACACACTTTCTACACCTCTGTGATTATCATTTGTCACGTTTCCTTGAAATGACCTGTTTACATGTTTTCTTTCTTGCTAGACTGAGAGCACTTTGAAGGAAGGGCCCAAAGTATTATTATTTTTGTTTGTTTTTTGCTTTTCCCCCCCAGTTTTATTGAGATACAACTGACATACAGCATTGTATAAATTTAGGATGTACATAATGATTTGACTTAAATATATTGTGAAATGATTATCACAATAAGCTTAGTTAACAGCCATCATCTCATATAGATACACACACAAAAAAAACAAAAACAAAAAAAGGAAAAAGAAGAAAAAATATATTTTTTTCTTGTGATGGGAACTTTTAGGATCTACTCTTGTAAACATTTTTTTATATATCATACAGCAGTATTAACTATAGTCATCACATTGTACGTGCATTCCTAGAACTTATGTATCTTATAATTGGAAGTTTGTGCCTTCTGACAATCTTTATCCAATATTCCCTTCCTCCACTCCCCACCTTTGGTAACCACAATCTGATCTCTTTTTCCATGTGTGGTTTTTTTTTTCAGACTCCACATATAAGTGAGATCATACAGTATTTGTCTTTTTGTGTCTGGCTTATTTAACTTAGCTTAATGCGCTCAAGTTTCATCTATGTTGTCACAAGTGGCAGGATTTCCTTGTTTTTTTTGTAGTGGAATAATATTCCATTGTATATATGTATGTATGTATGTACGTATATATATGTGTATCTCACAACTTTTTTATCCATTTGTCTGTCGATGGACACCTGGGTTGTTGCCATGTCTTGCCTATTGTAAATAATGCTGCTATGAACATGGGGGTAGATATCTCTTTGACATAGTGTCTTCATTTCCTTTGGATATATTCCCAGAAATAGAATTGCTGAATCATATTGTAGTGCTGTTTTTAATTTTTTTAATTAAAAATTTAATTTAAAATTTTGAATTTTCAAACAGCCACCATACTGTTTTCCATAGTGAGAGCCCACATATTATTGACCTTTGGATCCTCATTTTATCTCTATGTATCTGGCTTATAAGAGAGAATAATTAATTTTAAATGAATAAATGGACAAATAACATCAAGACCCCCCAAAATATTCCCAAAGGAACTTCAAGACCCAATGATAGAATATTAGTAACTCTGATGAATTAATGGAGAAATAATTTCAACAAGGTGGATTTTTATTTTAACTTTTCAATGTATATCATACAACTGAATGCAGCTCATTTCATAAGTAAGAATTCCTTAATATCGCTGTTGGCATGGCTTCAAATTGAAGTTGATTGACTATACTCACCAAAAGGGTGCTCCAGAATGGATATCCTGAAACAAATATAAAGGGGAATCTTGGGTACGGGTTTTCAAAGGTGAAAAGGAAAACAACTCCAAAAGAAAAGTTCATCAGTCCAAGCACAATCTGGATAGTCTGTAAAAAGAGGAAAAAGTCATGGTGAGGAAAAGGCAAAATGGTGAGTTCCCTTTCTGAAAAATGTAGAAGATCTCCTTTGGGTTAAAAAGATTTGGCAATTATCCTCTTTTATAGATAAGGGAAGGATAGTAGAAGCCCATGTATGATGTTCCCAGGTATTTTCTTGAAATCTTTTATCTGGTCTTTGGTAATAGGTAAAATGATCTAAATTAATGCTCCTGAAAATGTAGTCCATGGATTGGCAACATTAGGATCATCTGGGAATCAGAAATGCAAATTATCAGACCCTATCCTAAACTTCCTGGATAGAATCTCCAGGTGAGGCTGAGAAGTCTGTGTTGTCATAAACTCTCCAAGCATCAGGGAAACGTAAATGAGAACCACAAAGAGAGATTACCCAATATCTGTTAGAATGGCTATCATCAAATAGACAAGATAGCAAATGGTGGCGAAGATGTGGAGAAAAGAGAACCCAGATGGGAATGTATCACTACGGAAAACAGTATGGAGATTCCTCAAAAAATTAAAAATAGAACTACCATGTGATCCAGCAATCCCAATTCTGTATATATATATCCAAAGGAAATACAATTACTGTCTTGAAGAGCTATCTGTGCTTTCATGTTCATTGCAGCGTTATTCACAATGGGCAAGTCATGGAAACAACCTAAGTGTTCATTGACAGATGAATGAATAAAGAAGATATTTTATATATATATTATATATATAATGAAATATTATTCAGCCATAAAAGAAGGGAATCCTGCAATTTTCAACAACATGAATGAAACTTGATGGCATTTGCTAAATGGAATGAGTCAGACAGAGAAAGACAAATACTGTATGATCTTGTTCATAGTTAGAATCTAAAAACATCACCAGGAGCTGAGGGGTGGGGGAAATGGGAAGATGTTGGTCAAAGGGTACAAATTTCCAGTTATAAGTTCCGGGGATCTAAGGTACAGCATGGTGACATAGTTAACATACTATGTCAAAACTATAACAATACTATATTGTATAACTGAAAGCTGCTATGAGAGTAGAGCTTTAATGTTCTCATCATAACAGCAACAACAAAATAGTAATTATGTGAGGTGAAGGATGTGATAACTAACCTTATTGTGGTAAACATTTTGCAAGATATATGTTTCAAATCATCATATTGTACATCTTAAAGTTACACAATGTTGGATGTCGATTACATCTCAATAAAGCTGGAAAAAAAAACCACTCCAAGTCTTTAGCATATAAATGCTAAAGTTTGAGAAGCACTGAATTCTAAATCGCCATACCAGCCTGGCCTCAAGCAGAAATGGACTGTCAGAAAACCTTTCTGCTGATGACCAGTCCTCTGAGCCTGTGGGGGTATTGCCACATCCTCAGACACAGAGCGCTTCCCATCCTTTGTCTTTATTTTTTTCTCCCCATGCTACATTGTGATGCACTACAACACCAAACAGTGGATTGATTAATGCTAAGGAAGATTGATGAGAACGAGGTGAAGGATGGAAGGTGGACAATGTATGAGTGTTTGTCCTTTGTCCTCTGCCCTCTTTTACACTCAATCCTCCTTCTCGGTCTGAGTAATCTCATTCACTCTCAAACAACTATCACGGGTTAGTGGATCAGCTGTAAACAGTTTCATTTTCTTCAGCTCCAGACCCACATTTTTGGCTCTTGTCAAACATCCCTACTTGAATGTCCCACTACCACCTTATATTCAATATGTCCAAAAACAAGTTTCACTTTTCTCTCTTTAAACCTTGTTCTTTCTGCCTTCTCTGTGCTTTTTTTTTTTAAAGATTGGAACTTGAGCTAACAACTGTTGCCAATCTTCATTTTTTTTCTTTTTCCGCTTTTTCTCCCCAAATCCCCCCCGTACATAGTTGTAATTTTAGTTGTGGGTCCTTCTAGTTGTGGCATGTGGGATGCCGCCTCAGTGTGGCCTGACGAGCAGTGCCATGTGCGCGCCCAGGATCCAAATCAGCGAAACCTTGGGCCGCCAAAGGGCAGCACGCGAACTTAACCACTGGGCCACAGGGCCGGCCCCTCTGTCTGTATTTTGAGCACCATCTTTTTCTTAGGCTTTAAGTCTTAAGATGATCTTCTGTTCTCCTAATGTCGCTTGATCTTCAACAATCAAAAAGTAGCCAAGCTTTCCTCTTCTCCGTACTTGCAAAATCGCAAATATTTGACTTTTTTTTCCTTTCATTTATTCTGTTCTGACCGTACACCCTAAGTCCTTCCAATACGTAGATGCATATGTACAAATATTCCTTGCCTTTCTCCATCTACAGTTGGTAAGTTTCAAAGAAGAAGTTGGGTAATGAGAACCCAGCCCTTTTCTTGAAAGTGAGCTCTCACAGGGAGCAAACATTCTCTTCTGTTTCTCAATGCCCTAAATTTTCTAGGGGCAAATACTGCTCTTACAATGGGAAAGCCTGATATTGGGGAGTAAATTCAAGTCAGTAGCTACTACTCACTCATGTAAACTATTAAAATTGTTTTCTAACTGGCCTTCTGCAGAATCTCGTTTTCTTCTTTGTCCAATGACATGCTCCTCATTTTCATCTGAGACCTCATCAGAATGGCCTTTGCTATCTGTATTTCTACCATTATTCTGTTCCTGATTACTTATGTATCCTCTAAAAAGATGGAGGCTTTCTCTACAGCTCTCCTCTTTTCTTTCTGAGCCCTCACTGAAATTGCCTTTAAAAATTCCTTCATGAAGCCGGCCTGGTGGCATAGTGGTTAAATTTGCCTGCTCCACTGCAGTGGCCCAGGGTTCGCAGGTTCAGATCTCAGGCACAGACCTAGCACTACTTGTCAAGCCATGTTGTGGTGCCATCCCACATAAAGTAGAGGAAGATTGGCGTAGATGCTGGTTTGGTGACAGTCTTCCTCAAGCAAAAAGAGGAAGATTGGCAACAGATGTTAGCTCAGGGACAATCTTACACACACATACAAATCCCTTCATGACAGTCTCAGCTTCTTCTAACATGGCCTCAAAACTCTTCTAACTTCTACCCAGTTCCAAAGCTGCGGCTACATTTTTAGGTGTTTGATACAGCAGCACACACTTCTTGGTACCAATTTCTGTCTTAGTAGTTTTGTGCTGCTATAACAAAGTACCATAGACTGGGGGGTCTTATAAACAACAGAAATGTACTTCTCACAATTCTGGAGGCTGAAAGTCTGAGGTCAGGGGCTAGCATGGTCAGTTTCTGGTGAAGACCCTCTTCGGGGTTGCAGACTGCTGACTTTTCTGTTGCATCCTCACATGAAGGAGAGAGAGCTCACTGGCTCTCTGACCACTTTTTATAAGGGCACTAATCCCATTCATGAAGGATCCACCATCATAAACTACCTCCCAAAGGCCCCACCTCCGAATATCACCACATTCAGATTATGGTTTCAAATATGAATTTTGGGAAACACAAACATTAATTCTATAACACACCCTCAGTAGAGTTTACATTGAGGCAAACTCACTTACCCCTAAGACTTTCATTTTTGCAGCAAGTAATTTTGGAAAGGGACTGCTAGACTCATAGGTCGTAGCTGTAAAGTCCGTTGACTGAAATTCAGGAATGGCGATCTCTGGAGGAAATACCAGAAACACAGGATTGCGTGGAGGATTTGAATCCATGATGGTGTAGTTGATATTTTGAAGTGAAAAAATGCTTTAGTTGCTACTCCAGTTTAGACCATGTTCTTCTCCTGTACCAAGGCTGTCTGGAGCACTGGCGTTGTTATACTTTGTCTTGGAATTATGGAACCATAGTGTCACAGAGTCACGGAATCTCAGGACTGGTCGAGATCTCAAGAAGGTTAGCGAGCAAAAGGCCCAGGAGTGGGGGTTGGAGGACCTGACTGACAGTCTGGGTTCAGTCAGGAACTAATTGTGACTTGGGCAAGTCACATTCCCCTCTCTTGGCTTCAGATTTCTTATATGTACATTGATCAGCTTGGACTAGATGATCTATAGACATTTCAATTCCCAAATCAATGAGTATTATGAACACTTATTCTAGTTGTCTATCTTCAGATGGTAGAAGACGAAACCTCTCAGGCCACAGAATTAATTAGCCACTTCTGGAAGTAGACATAGTGTCTATTTAGCCTGTCAAAAGTTTGTTTTTTGCCGCCTGATTTTATTAGCTTTAGCTATGAACAAATCACTCTAAAACTTAGTGGCTCCAAACAACCACCATTTGATCTTGCTCACAATTCTATGAGTTGTGGGTGGTTCTGCTGGTCTGGTCTGGCTCAGCTCTTTTCTGTCAGGTTTTCTCATGCATCTGTGGTCAACTGGTGGAGCGACCAGAGCTAGATGATTTAATATGGTCTCAGTCACATTTCTGGCAGTTGGCAGATTCTTGATTCTCCTCTGATTCACAAATGTTTTTCAAACCTCTGCCAATTCATGTGTGCTGATGTTCCATTGACCTAAGCAAATTGTATATGCAACCCAGACTCGAGGAGTTAAGTAAATAGACTCCATACCTTCATGGGAAGATCCGCACTGTCATATTGCAAGGACGTGGATGAAGGGAGGTGGTGTGTTCATTTATACACTCTACTTTGTCATCTTCTGATGTTCCTAATAAGATCAGATCTTCCTAAATTGAAATCCTGATGTGATAGCCTCTAGGCACTTGCCAGTAAGAACATGTTAAAGGACCACCCCCCTTACAATTTCTCTTCTCTCAATTTATCTGCTCTCATTCAGTTTTCCACTAGAGAATCCTAATGGTGATAATCCTTTACGAAAATCCTCTGATGTTGGGTTAGTGTTCTCTGAGTTAAGCAAACTGGATTCTAATATCCTTTATAATATACCATTTTATCCTATTGCTCATGTTTCAGCTTTCCTCTGGACCTTTTCCAGTTTCACTCTCTCTCTTTTTGTTTTCCTCTAAGCATGATGTCTAGAACAATGTTGTAATAACTATCTGACAAATGGTAGAAAGATAACTTTAACTTTTTGTTATTTTTGAATTCATGCAAGCCAATTCTGGAGATACAGTTGAAGACTCAATCCACAGAGCATAAAAACCTAGAATTAACTCTAAGTCCTTTTATTTGCTAGTTATGGGGTCTTGGCTAAGTGATTTATTAACTTACATGTTTATATTAGGTTGCATATTTATTAAAACATTGCATTTCTTATCCTAAAATGGGAATGAGAATTGTTATCTTGTATGGTTATTGCAAGTAAATTATAAAGCATCTGGCATATAATGGATGCTAAATAAATTGTAATAATAAAAGTAATAGTAATAAGTATTATTTCTATTATTATTACCGTTTTGATCATGGTGGCCAGATGCTTTGTTTGCTTTGTGTTTGCATTATTTCCAAAGTTTATTTCGGTTGGTTCTTTATCAGCTAAATATCCTATGGATTTCTATAAGCTTAGCTATAAGAACCTTGGAAATGTCACACTGAGTTAGTCCAGAGGTTGTTTTACCTCATTTCTCTGCTTCAAAGCGGCTGTGGAACTCCATAGCCTCCTGCTAATAAATCCCCTACGCCCATTGATACATGGATGGTATGCATTTGTACCCTGCTTTTCTTTCTTCCCATATCCTTAGATTTCTTGTTATTTTCTGATCTGGCAAAACCTACTCTTTCCATGAGAATTACTCTAGCCTTAAGATGGTTTGTGGGATAATGTATAATATCCCTGTGTTCCTCAATGTTCCCAAATCAAGGTTTTATTTCAAGCTTCTTGTTGCTAGTCTTCCAGGGAAGTTACCATGCTCCAAGTGACCAGAGTCCTCTGATTCATAGTCCATGGATTAATCCTCTCCTTTTCACAGCTTCTCTTCTGATTCCTTTGCTAGATAGTTCCAAGAAAGAAAGGCTCTCTGTGCTCTCTTATTCTCTTCCTGCAGCTGAAGCTCCATTTTGTTTTTAAGTTTGTCATCTTTCTTTCTTTTGCAAAGATCTCTCCTTTTTTAAAGATCCACGTTGATACTCTGGAGAGTACAATGGTAGCAGTCAACCAGTGTGATCAGATGTCACCTGCTTAGGGCTGCCAAATCCTTTAGTTTTCTCTTGCTCTTTAAGTTAGAAATAATAACGGCTCTAGATCCTACCCTATGAGTGATGATAAAACCCAATGTTCCTCCCAGATATATCTTGCTAGGGGCGAGTGGATATGAGGGAAGAGGAGCATCTAGGGCTTCTCTTTTCCCTAGTGGTCTCAGTCTCTTGTATTCCTGCTTCTACTGAATTCTTAGTTTTCACTGTATGTCTGAGTGTCTATGTATTATGACTGTTTTCCTCATTGCGTTTTTCTTCTGGTTACCATCCTGATTTTCACTCCCCTAACTTAGTGTGAACACAATATTGCATATATAACATACTTTAAAAAGTAATCATAGCAAGCACTTCTACAGTATCTATACAGGCAGGCACTGAGGAGTTCCTGCTGGCTGTATCTTCTGACATAAACTCTCTAATTACTATTCTTTGCCCTATGTATGGATATTACAGCTTCCGTTTGTGACTATCCAGGGTTTGTATTCTCAAAGAAACAAAGATTCCTTGTTTCATGTGGTCAGATGAGCTTTTTATCCCCTCACTCCCCTCCTCATCTTCCAAGGAAAAACAGGGTATGTATTAGTCTGCTAGGCCTACCATAATAAAATACCATAGACTGGGTGATTTAAACAGCATAAATTTATTTCTCATAGTTCTGGAGCCTGGGAAGTCTAAGATCAAGGTGCTGGCTGATTCAGTTCCTGGTGAGGGTTCTCTTCTTGTCTTGTAGATGGCTGCCTCCTTGCCTTGTGCTCACATGGCCTTTCTTGAGAGTGTGCACTTACAGAGAGAGCAGAGCAAGCTCCCTGGTGTTTCTTCTTGTAAGTGCACTAATCTCATACTGAGGTGCTCTGCCCTCATGACCTCATCTAAACCTAATTACCTCCCAAAGGCACAATCTCCAGGTAGCATCACATTGGGGTTAGAGTTTTGACTATGAATTTTGGGGAGGCACAATTCAGTCCACAGCAAAGAGATAATTTGTATTATTCAGAATGAAGAGATACTTTGTTGGCATAAAATAGATGCAATTTATGCCTTGAGAAGCAGTAATTACTAGTAAGATAATTTGTTTTATAAATGTTTCATTATGGAAAAAAATTGAGTGCTTACTCTGTGTCAGGTATTCTTTCAAATTCTGTACATGCATTAATTATTCGAGCTTCACAACAATCCCATAGTGGGTACTATTCCTATTCATCTTTTATACATGGGGAAACTGAGGCACAAAGATTTTAAGAAACTTTTCTAAAATATTGAAGCTAGTAATGTTGCAAAATTATGAACCGGTTGGTTTAGATTTAGATACTGTGGACTCAGTTTGATGCTTCAGAGCTTCGCCTTGAGGACCTAAAGCTTTCTGCATTGATACATAAAACCTTGTCTCTGACCAGCAACTCCACACCTGGATCCTAGAGGAGGGCAGAGGGATAGAAAATCATCAAGGGAACTTAGGGAAAGAAAGGGGTATGTGTGTGTGTGTTGGTGGGGGGAGCAGAGTGAGAGGTGGGAATTCCCAAATGTCCAAAGTGTACCTTGTGAACTGCTGGAGAATTTAATGGGTGAAAGGAGAGCTGCACCCTCCTCAGGATTCTGTCTGTGTGACCCACCAACAGTCAGTTTAGCTTTTTGGTAAGGCGAAGTACCAACACGCCCTCCTAGGCATTATAAGCACAAGTGAGGCGTTATATAAATAGAGACGATTCTTTCCCAAAAAGCATCTCTGCACCACTTTTCTTAATATAACATTTTAGTTTCTTGCTATTGTCAGGTTGCCATGTGTATACATCTGTATTGCAGCAACTCTCCTTATCTAAGATTTCAACAAAGGGCTTTCCCAGACCTCGGCCCCAATTCAGCCAGCATAATCTAGATGTGATGTTTGATCTCATGTGTCAATCTGACTGGGCCATGGGGTGCCCAGATATTTGGTTAAGCAGTGTTCTGGGTGTGTGTGTGTGTCTGGATGAGATTAATGTTTGAAAGTTGACTCAGTAAAGCAGATCGCCCTCCACAATATGGGTGGGTCTCATCCAATCTCTTGAAGACTTAAATAGAACTGAAGTCTGAGCAAGAGAGAATTTGCTGTCTCTGACTGATGATCTTCGAGCTGGAACATAGGTCTTCCGCCTTGAACTCACACTCAGGCCACAACTTATATCACTAGCTCTCCTGGATCTTAGCTTACAGATCTTGGGACTTTCAGCCTCCGTAGTCATGTAAGCCAATTCCTTATAATCAATCTCTCTCTCTCTCTCTCCCTGTATATATAATCCTATTGGTTCTGTTTCTCTGGAGAACCTTAATGAAACCTAATACAGGTGTTATGGAAATTGGTACCTAAAGGAACAGAATTTTAAGGATGTGCTTTCTGAATTGATTCTGAGGTTTCTGAAATTGGCTCTGTAATCTGATTAGCTTTAAAGATGCTAGTGACTATTTCCAGTAGTAAAGAGACCACTGATAGTCCATGGCATGATCTGGCAATAGAGATACACAGAATATTGGCTACTCCTATCAACCACGTGTAAGAAGCAAGTGTGACATTCAATGATCCCAGCCCCTCCTCTGTGTGACTACTTGCTGCTCTACACACTTTAAAATAATTCACATGTTCTCCTGATTTATGGCCTCCATTTACATATGTCCTCCCCTATAGCTTGATAAATTAAAACTTTGTTCTATGAGTTTCTCTCCAGGAACAGGCTGACCACAGGCAGGAAACACTCCTACAAGATACATCATCAGATAGAAGGAAAGAAAAATGAAAGACCCTGGAGTCTGTCATACCTGAAGGCCAACATTTCTAAACCCTCTCCTTACTGCCCATTTTCCATATACAACTACCTCAAGATGCTGTAATTCTTTTTTTTTTTTTTTTTGTGAGGAAGATTAACCCTGAGCTAACATCTGTGCCAATCTTCCTCCGTTTTATGTGGGATGCCACTACAACATGGCTTGACAAGCTGTGCTAGGTCCACACCCGGGATCCGAACCCGTGAACCCTGGGCCACTAAAGTGGAGGATGCCAACTTAATCACTATGCCACTGGGCCAGCCTCTCTGTAATTATTAAAGATGGATCTTTTGAGACGTTAGTCACCCGTCTTCTAATTATGCCGGCTAATCGAATTAAACCTGCTTTTCTTGACCCCAAACTCATGATTAACTCAGATCACAGAGAGCAGAGGGAGCCCATTGCTCGGTAACAAATTTCTGGCAACCAAGATGGGATGATGGCCTCTACCCGTGGCTAGTCGATTCAGAGGAGGCTGTTTTGGGACTTTCCCAGCAGCTGCTGGGTGGCTTTTTCTTTTTTACCTTCTGTCTGGGGAATTCCCCTCATGGCTGCTTCACTTGCCAACTGCCTCTAACGCTTCAGTAATCCAGAAACGAAGGACTGGATCGTGAGCTGATGAGATTGCGTCTGCAGCTAGGTGAGTCATCCCAGAGTGTACTCCCGGGCATTATATTCCTTTTTCCTTGTCTGGGGGCCATGGTCAGGCCAAGGTCCATCTGGTTTAGGTGCTGTTATTAAGGGATAAAGGAAAGTACAGACTGCCTAGCACATTATCTGGAAGAGCGGTTTCTGGTTTTTCTGTGGTGTGCACTCCTGCGTGTTTTGTTCTCCTGAACGTGTGTGTCATTCTACTAGTCTACATGCCGGTTTTCCTCTGTGTCAGAATCCCACAGTATACTTCCAGTGCTTGTTACATCATCTGTGGTGACATGAAGTCTGTGACCTTTGCTGTTGAGGGTCAAGCTGGAATTATACACCTCAATGCGGGCACTGCTGTTTGTGTGTTCACTATCTTTATAACCCTTGAGAGGAAGCCATAAGAGCACAGCCTGACTATCTTTTCCCACTCTTTGTCTGTCTTGTCTGGCACCTTCTTTGCTGTCATTGTGTGGAAGTTAGGTTTGGGCTTAAAGTAAGCTGGACTTGGACTTTCTGAAAAATAGAAGATTTAAAACCTTTCTGTCAGGCACCTGACCCCCTTCACTGGCATTGGGAAATCAGATCTTTACCCCACCTTAAGCCATTACCTCTTGCCTCTGGCTTATTTAGCTCTCGTGTGATAACTATGTACTTGGGTGGAGTGGGATTTAGGTAAGTCCCATAGTGATTGGGATGCCCAGAGTGAAGCCCTGCACCCTACTCCTGATCCCTTAATTCTTCGACACAAACTTTATCCCCATGTGCATGGTGCCACTCCATCTGTTCCAAGAAAAATTCTGCTATGGTGCATGCTGGCCAATTGGGCTGAATTTAGTTATGAGCCCATGACAAAGAAAAGTATGACCTTTTAGTGTAATGCAGACTGGCCCCAGCATACACGGGGCTCACGAGAAAAGTGGTCCCCAAACAGGTTGCTCAACCATGATACCATGCTGCAGCTAGAATCGTTCTGCAAGAAGAAAGGAAAGGAAGATGAAATCCCCTATGTTCAAGCCTTTATGCTGCTATGTCTAGATCAGGGAAGGGGGACGATGGACAAAGAGTCCCCCGGCTCCTCCCCCTCCTCCCCTTTTCCAGGCCCACTCCTTGCCCAAGGGGAAATGCCCGAGTGATTGCCAGGTCTAAGAGAAGAACTCCCTCCTTCTTCAACCCAGCAAGGGACACAATTCAGTCAGGGGGCCCTTCACTGAGCTGGGCAATTTCCACTGCAAAACATCCCTTAGGCATAAATGGACAAAGGCAACTGACCAGCTTCATTTGGATGCACTCTCCTTTCTCTACCTTGAATCTTTTTAGTTGAAAAAATAATAACCCACCATACTGAGGAGCCCCTCAAAGGATGACTGATTTGTTTTCCTCCATCTTTTTTTCCTATCACCTCATGGGGGCAGATATAAATATTTTTTTTATATACACATGCCTGAATGCCCTGTTCCCCTCCTGGAATGAAACATTCTTTGTAAACTGAGTGCTCAAGTGACTTTTGCTCTAGCCCAGCTAGTGGTGCAAGTGCCACCGGAACAATCCTTATGGTTCCAGATGGCCCTGCTAGGTGTTCCAACACCACCACCGGACCCAGTGCCACCGGAGATTCTCAAGGAAGTAAGACTGAACGATGTGTGGGCAGATAGGAAGCCTGGGAAATCAAAGAATGTCCAGCCAATACGTATATCCTTTAAAACCAAAAGATAAAGCCCAGCCTGAAACAATATCTGCTAAAACAGGAGGCTCAGGAAGGCATTCAGCCAGATCTGCAGAAGTTCCCGGTGGCAGGATTAATTAGACCTTGCCAGTCTTCATGTAATGCTCCTATTCTCCAGGTCAGGAAACCCAATTCAGATGAATATCGGTTCATTCAGGAACTTTGTGCCATAAATGAGGTGGTTCAAGACTTGCACCCTATTTTTCCCAGCCCTTACACCTTGCTAACCAGCATTCTGGGTAAATATGGCTGGTTTTCAGGTTTGGAATTAAATGATGCTTTCTTCTGCATACTGCTCATGGAAGAATCGCAACAACTCTTTGTCTTTGAATGATATGACACAGACACTCAGGCCACTCACCAATATTGTTGGACAGTGCACCTCCAGGGCTTCAAAAACTCCCCTATACTATTTGTGGAGGGCCTAGCTAAAGACCTGAGCCACTTACAATTACAAGAAGGATTGCTGTTACAGTGTGTGGATGACTTGCTGATAGCAAGCCTCACTTATGAGCAGTGTCTGGCCAACATGATAAAGACCTTAAATCATTTGGCTGAATGTGGGTACAAGATCTCATAAAAGAAAGCACAGATCTACAAACAAAAAGTTACCTACTTAGGATTTACCTTGTCAAAAGGCCAGGGGAACTGCTGCCAGACCGAGAGAAAGCTGTAGGTGCCTAAGCCCTCCCACCACCCAGTGAAAGCTATGAGGATTCTTGGGCATGGTTGGTTTCTGTTGGATCTGGATTCCTAACTATGGTCTCATAGTAAAACCCCTCTATGAAGCTCTAAAAGGGACATACCAGGAGCCACTAGAATGGACAAAGGAATGTCAGGTGGCCTTTGATACCATCAAGACAAAGTTAATTTCAGCCCCAGCCTTGGGACTTCCTAACTTGGGCAAGCCTTTCAGCCTATGCGTACATGAAAGGCAGGGAATAAGCTTGGGTGTTTTAACTCAAAAACTGGGCATGACTCCATGGACAGTGGCTTATTTTTCCAAACAATTGGATCAGACTGTCAAGGAAGCTCAAAAATTCACCCTGGGCCAACCCACCATGGTATATGTGCCACATCAAGGACTCACATTATTAGAACAAAGAGGGGCATACTGGCTCACTTTAGGATGGAGGGGCAAATACCAGGCCATCCTTTTGGACAATTCAAATGTATGGATGCAAGTATCATCCTCCCTAAACCCAGCCCCCTTGCTGCCTAATGAGACATCAGAAGCCTTAAAACATGACTGCTTACAAGTTATGGAGACTGTGTATTCTAGCTGACCTGATTTGTTGGACTGATTTGTTGAAAGAACCAGCCTTGGAACTCTTCATAGGTGGCAGCAGCTTTGTGGAGAAAGGTAAGAGATGCATGGGGTATGTGGTCATAACTTTACAAGAGACCTGAGAGGCTAAATCCCTACCCACCCAGGGACATCAGCTCAAAAGACAGAAATCATCGCCCCCACTCCGGCTTTATATCTAGCTTGAGGGAAAAGAGTAAATACAGACACAGATCCCCATTATGTCTTTACTGTAGTTCATGCTCATGGGACAATCTGGAAAGAAAGGGGGCTCTTAACAGCAGGGGAAAAGGAAATCAGACATGGTCCTGAAATCCTAGAACTGCTTGATGCTATTAATGAGCCGGCTAAGGTAGCTATCATGCATTGCCCTGGCCACCAGAAGGATAATACCCCTGTTGCCCAAGGAAACAGACTGGCTGACCAAGTGGCCGAATGGGGTGCTAAGAACGGGGCTAATGGGATGTTGCTATGATGGGTCCATACTGCCACAGATAGACCTTACTGCCTACAAGCTGATATATTCTGAAAAGGATAAGAAACAGGCTGAAGAACAGGGATACAACATTGAATGCCCAGGAGGCTGGACAGGGGATGCTCACAGGGTGATTGAAGACTGGCAAATAGACTTTACCCAGATGCCCCAGGCAACTGGGAATTTCAGGTTTTTGTTGGTGTTTGTGGAGACCTTCACCCGGTGAGTAGAAGACTTTCCCGCTCATACTGAGAAAGCATCAGAAGTCACTCGCATGTTGCTAAGAAATTATCCCCAGGTTTGGTCTGCCTAATACCTTGCAGAGTGATAACAGACCAGCTTTCGTCTCCCAAATAACTTAACAAGTGTCCAAAAGCTTAGACAGCCCATGGATGCTACACTCAGATTGCTCAATCAATTGGAAAGACAGAGAAAATGAATCACAGCTTAAAGAAGACCATTGCCAAAATCTGTCAGGAAACACAGCTAACTTGGGATGAAGTGCTGCCCCTTCCCCTGCTACGAGTTAGAGTAGCTTCCAGAAGTGGACTTAAATTGAGTCCTTTCAAAATTCTATATGGGAGAACCTTTCAGGCATCTTCCCCTGGGATTGACTCTCTGGATGTTTTAAGAAATGTTGTAATTGGTAATTATGTTAAATCATTAAGCTGTATATTAACTTCTGTCCATGAGTTTGCTTCTCATAGGTCTGCATATCTGTCTGCTGTCCCTCTACATGCCTTCTGACCTGGTGATCATGTTTTGCTGAAAACTTAGAAAGACCAGGGCCCCAAAAACCACTTGTCACCCAAATGGACAGGCTCCTTTGAGATTCTTCTTACCACTCGCTCATCTATAAAACTTGCAGGCGAGAAACCCTAGATACATCACTCCTGGATCAAGGCAGCCCCACAATCACACAAAGATATCCCACCTGTACTGAGGGACAAATTGGTTGTGGAACCCCTTGGAGAGTTAAAATATGTCTTTAAAATAAAACTTCAATCTCTTCTATCTAATCCTTCTTCTTACAGTTCTCAAAAAAAGTAACTCTTTTCCACTCTATGGTCCGTCTATGGCATCCTGATTCAGCAGGAAGTAACTAGAAAAATTATGATGCCCTGTCTCCCCCTTGACCATAAGGTTATGGGTTACTATTAATGGGCGGAAATTGTAAGTGAACATAAGTGAGGCCATCTTGTTCCGCTAAATGATCCCAGCCCCTCCTCTGTGTGACTATTCACTGCTGTACACACACTCTAAACTAATTCACCTGCTCTCCTGATTTACAGCCTCCGCTTACTTGTGTACTCCTCTATAGCTTGATAAATTAAAACTTTGTTGTCTGAGTTTCTCTCCAAGCATAGGCTGACCACATGGTGGAAACACACCTGCAAGTTTCCATCACAGCTGACAGAAGAATGGAACAATAAACAACCCTGGAGTCCATCATGCCTGAAGGAAATGCCCTCCTTACTGCCCATTTTCCCTATATAACTACCTCAAGATTATGTAATTCTTGAAGATGAGTTTTTTGAGACATTAATCACCCATCTTCTCATTATGCTGGCTAATTGAATTAAAGCTTCTTTTCTTCATCCCTAACTTGTTATGATTAATTGGCTCCGATTACGGCGAGCAGAGCAAGCCCATTGCTTGGTAACACAAGGAGCTGGGTGACTGTATATGATACTTTCAAACATTTTTGGAAAACTAATGAATGTAGTGAGATTGACTCGTTGCTCCTATTGTCACTGGATGAAGTAGTGACGGAAAATGATGAGTTCAGGGATTGGAATTCCTAGCTCAACTGCCACATAAATGACCTGACAACTTCTGTGTGTGTTCTGAAGGAGACCCTTGTCTTCTACAGCCACAGGCTGAGATTGCTGAAAATCAAATGAAAAATCGCATTCAGGGACTGGATGAATTACGATGTAAGTTAAACTCCCAGCCTCCCAGGGGGTCTGCTGTTAAAGTGGGGGCCTTGATTGGGAAAGAATCAGTTCCTACAAATTGGAATGGGGACATGTTGGAAGATCTTGGTAAAACTGGGGACATTGAGGCCCTAAATTCTGTTGAGTCTTCTTTGCCAGTGGAAGAGACTTCTTTACCCACAATGGGCAGGGCCTCCCCAACCCCAGTGGTAGAAGCCTCTCTAACCCCATCTGAAGGGATTATCTCTACAAGGCCTGAGGAAACTGTAATGGCCTCCCCTGAGGCAGTTTCCATGCAAGACAATGCTGATTCTCTGCAGGACCCACCCCCACTACCCCATTTGCTTCTAGACCTATAATTAGACTCAAGTCTCAGTAAACCCCTAAAGGTGAAGCACATATCATTTTCCTTTTAGTTATTTTTGGGGGTTCATTGAGGTCCTAGGGGTTGCGGATTTATGGTTTTCATCAAAATTGGAAGTAGTTCTTCCAAATAACTCTCTGAATATTTTTACTGCCGCTTTCTCTCTTCTCCTTTTGGGACTCTGATTACACATATGTTTAGACTACTTGAAATTGTCACACAAGTGACAGATGCTTGGTTCAATCTCCTTCAACACTTTTTCTCTTTCATTTAAAATAATTTTTATTGTCTTCAAGTTTAGAGTAGTTCCTTTCTTCTTCAATGTTTATTCTGTTGTTAGACCGTCTAATACATGTTTTTTAAAACAATTTCAGGTATAATATTTCTCAGATCTAAAATGTCTATTTAGTTTGCTTTTATGGTGTCATTTAAATTTTGTCTCCATTCTTTCCATCTTTTTCTGTAATTCCTTGAATGTATTTATAAGAGTATTTTAAAGCCTTTTCTGTTAGTTTCAATACCTGGGTCACTTGTAGATTTGTTACTGTTAATGCTTTTCTTTCACTGTGGTTTTCATTTTCATGTTTTTTATGATTTCATAAGAGATATTGTGTATAGAAAACCAGCAGACATTGAAGAATACTGCATTTTTGTTTTTATTTTCCCAGAGAATGACAGCTTTTTCTAAGGCTTGTGGTTAACCTAAAGAGGTGATCATTCCAATTTTACTGAATGTTAAATTGATCTAGGACTGAGCTGCCACTTTATGAAGACTGAGTTCTCCTCTGGCCAACCAACTCCTACCTTCCTTCCTGCCGCTACTGCCTACACTGTCACTGTTGCAGCTGCCTGGAGCTAGTCTTTGTGTTTGAGTCTGCATCTAGGAGAGGAATGGGATACAGTGTTGCCCAACATCATAAGAGTGCATATACTGGGCAGGTTCTTTCTCCTTTGCCATCCCACCTTTGTGTTTTCTCAGCAAATTTAGGGGAGATATGCGATAGAAGTTAATTGTCATATGAAAAACATTGTTGCATTTGCAGGGCATTCCAGATTTCAATTCATCTCACTTGCCTCTGCTGAAGCTAATAGCTTGGTTAACCTTTTCATGACTAGGTAAAGTTTCTTTGCCTTGAGCTGGGCTTCTCTTCTATTCCCCTGCACCCAGACTTAGCATTTGCCCCCGAAAGTTACTGTTGCTGGATGATCCCCTAAGAAAGGCTCTTCTCTCTGGATATCAACTCAGAAACACTTCCTTGTGTCTTTTGCTGCTTGGAAGTCCATAGCTATGTGTGATGTTTGTATTATCCAAACTGTTCTTTGAGAGAAAAGGTCTTCTGTTTTTTTTCGCATCCTAAACTTGAAGCAGAACGAGTTTCTGATTATTTTAACCATGGGTTAAAGGGGGAAATAAAATCATTACCCAGGACATCACCCAGGTAAAAATATACATATATCAGAAATTAAAGAGAAATCATATCCCTGTAAAATATTTAATTAGAAAGATAAGAGGGATCCTGAAATCTAGCGTTTCTTAAGCAATGACACAGCAAGTTTATCCAACAATAAAGCTTATTCAACAAGTTTACCCAGCATCTCACAGATGGCAGACGCTGTCTATGTGCTCCAACCTCTCCAATCTTCCAATAAACTTTTCTCATATTTCCCCCTCTATCTTGTGAGCAGACAATCAGCAATGACTAGATCCGAGGAAATTGGAAATATAGAGGCCAAAAGAAAGAGACAACAATCAGACTATGCAGGAGAAAAAAACTTGACCAAAAAAAAAAAAATCCATTAATACACTCCGAAGTATGGAAAGAAATATTACATGTATGAAAAAAGAACAGAACACTATAATATGGAAATATAGAGAACAAATAGTTCTATTGAGAATAAAAATGATAGTCAAAAAGAAAATATCAGTAGAAGGATTGGGATATTAAGTAGAGAAAATTAACTAGAAAGTGGAAGAAAAGAGCAAGATAATAGAAAAGAAAATATCATAGTAATACTAATATTATGGCTACTTCAGGAGATTTAATAGCAGTTACAGAAAGAGAAAAGAGAAAAAACAGAGGGGAGAAAATAATCTAAAAATTTATATTTGAATGCCCAGAAAAATTGATAAAAATAGACCTACTTGAATAAATCTCAGAAGAGTTGGTACAAATGAAACATCCTTTAAGATTCCAAGAGAAAAAAATATTTAGGTCACACTTAAAGGACTAGAAATCAGAATGGCTTTGGACTTTTCAAGAGCAAAACTGAAAATGAGAAGACAATGAAGCCTTGAACATTCAGAAGAAAAAATATTCTAATGTAGAACTTTAAAGCGAAGAAAAACCATCACATTATTGAGGGATATAAATTAAAACATTTTTAAACATGCACAATCACCAAATTTTATCTCTCACATGCTCGTTCTCTAAAGGCTACTGGAAACATGAAAAGATGTTCAAACTCATTTGCTATTAATTGAGGAAAAGGTAAATTAAAGTCACAATGAGATAACACAAACTTATTAGAACAGTTAAAATAGAAAAGTGATAATACCAAATGCTGGTGAGGATGCAGAGAAATTGAATCTCTAATACATTGCTGATAGGAATGTAAAAACGATGAAGCCACTCTGGAAAATACTATGTCAGGCTCTTACAAAACTTTACCTCTCCTTACCATACAACTCAACAATTGCATTCTTGGACATTTACCCTAGAGAAATGAAACTTTATGTTCACTCACAAAATCATACATGAATGTTTCTAACAGCTTCATTTATAATAGAAAAAATATATGAAACAACCCAAATGTCCTTCAATAGGTGGATGGTTAAAATCTGGCACAACCATGCAGTGGAATACTACTCAGCAATGTAAAAGAACGAACTATTGATATACACAGCAATGTAGATGGGCCTCAAGAGAATTCCGCTCTCTGAAAAAAATCTCAAGAGCTCGCATACGGTATGATTCCATTTATGTAACATTCTTGATACGGCAAAACAACAGAGAGGGAGAACAGAATACTCGTTGCCGGGAGGGAGAGAGAGGCTCGGTGGTGGGATGTTAATACGTGCAGGTAGCATGAAGGAATTTTTTGTGGTTATGAAACAGTTCTGTATCTTGATTGTGGTGACGGTTGCAGAAATCTATACATAGGACAAAATTGTATAGAACTAAACACAGCTAAACACATACACACAAATGAATTCAGGATAAAAGAGGACAAAAACTGAATAAGGCCCGTAGTTTAACTGTGATGGAGCCGTGTCAGTTTCTGGCTTTGATATTGTGCTACAGCGATGTAAGATGTCACCATCGGGGGGAGTTGAGTGAAGGGTACATCAGACTATGTTTGCAGCATCAAAGAATCTTGAGTCTATAATTACTCAAAAACGTAAAGTTAAAAAAAAATCTTTACAGAGCATCAAAAGTACAAAATATATACTGAAGTATGAAACAAAGTATACATGTATATTCATGTTTATTTCTATGTTAGAAAATTATCCAGAAACAGTTCTTAGGAACATTAAAATTGATAAATAAATTATGCACATATATGGAGAAAGAGGGAAAGAAACTACTGGAGTGTCCTGTTTTTTCATAACAAGACAGGACAGCAAGAGAAATAAGTGAAATATAAATTAAAGAAGGACCATTAAAAAAACTCCAGGATGACAAAAAAGAAATCCTAGGATGACAGCTGTGTATCAGCAATGAAAGGTGAGTAGGCCGGGCATCTCCAGTAGAAACTCCTTCAAAATGATGAAATCTCTATGATTTGTAATATGAATCAATGTGTTAAGATTTAGAAAACGGGTGAAGGGTTTGGGGTTGAAAAACAAGCAAAAAAAAAAAAAAACCCCACAATTCCAGGGAAAAACACAATGTACAGGAGAAAGAAAAAAGATTGAATGGCTCAGCTCTTATGGCATATATAGTCATAAATATATAAATAAGACATATCTCTCTGCCCAAAATTATGAGCTTTATGGGGGGGGGGATGGTAAATGTTCATTTGTCTGATGGTTGGGGGATGGAAAGAGGAAAGAGAGTTAAATCTTGATCTTCCATGGTGAGAAGACAGTGTTGCTCAACTTTTTTTCACATAAAGGCATTTCTAGTGGGGCTGGCCCCGTGGCCGAGTGGTTAAGTTCGCGCGCTCCGCTGCAGGCGGCCCAGTGTTTCCTTAGTTCGAATCCTGGGCGCGGACATGGCACTGCTCATCAGACCACGCTGAGGCAGCGTCCCACATGCCACAACTAGAAGAACCCACAACGAAGAATACACAACTATGTACCGGGGGGGCTTTGGGGAGAAAAAGGAAAAAATAAAATCTTAAAAAAAAAAAAGAAAAAAGAAAATTATATTCGTCTGGTGCATGGCTAAATTAGAGGTGTTTGGAATTCCAAATGAGACTTCTTGCTACCTAAGATATCTTGTATAACTAGTTGATTTTTTAAACCATGTGAATATATAACTATGATTATTGAAACCTTAAAAGATAACTACTTTGGTTGCATGTGAAACAAGGCAAGTTAATGGATTAAAAGGAAAAATAACTCAAAACATATTGAATAATTTTTCTTCTCCTTTTGTCACTCATCAGGGGTGTGACAGGAGGAATTATGACCCTCAAGAAAATCCCACGCCCCAATTCCCAGGACTGTGAATATGATGAAATGTCACACCCAAGAATATGTTACCTTAGGTGGCAAAAAGAACTTTGCAGGTAATGTTACTAAGTTTACTTTGAAATAGGGCAATCATCCGGGATTATTTGAGTGGGCCCAGGGCAATCACAGGACACCTTAAAAATAAAAGAAGGAGACATTTGAGATGGACTTGACAAACCACTGCTGGGTTGAAGATGGAGGGAACCACATGCAAAGAAGTGCAAGTGGCTTCTAGGAGCAAAGAGCAGCCCCCAGCTGGCAGCCAGCAATGAAACATGGATCTCAAAACCTCCAGCTACAAGGAACTGGATTCTTTCAACAATGAGTGAGCTTAGAAGAGGATCCCAAGCCTCAGAACCACAGACCTGGCCAGTAATCTGATTTTAGCTAAGTGAGACTCTGAGTAAATAATGTAACCAGGCTGTCCAGGACTTCTGACCCACAGAAACAGAAAGATAATAAATTTGCGTTGTTTTAAGCAGCTCCATTTGTGGTAATTTGTTACACAGCAATAGATAATACAAGGGGGTGAAGGTGAGGTTCTTACCATTTTGAGCAAGATTTGAAGTTTTTACCTTAGTGACTCTATTATTCAGAGTGGGCTAACTTCTGTGACAAATAATTCCACGCTTTCCTTGATCTGGTACCAAAAATATCTCTCTTAGGCCACAATACAACTGAATGTTCAGCAATGGATTTAATCTATGCAGTTCTCTACAGGTCTCAGCATCTTCTGGGTCCTGGGTTCTCTGCAACTGGCCAGTACGTGAGGGAAGAGAGACTGTGAGAATAATGCAGGGGATTCTAGGGGTCTAGCCTGGAAATGGTGAGCATCACTTCACCAACATTCACTGGTGATAGTCACTTCTTACCTAGTTGGATGCAGGGGGGCTGGGAAGTGTAATCCAGCTGTGGAATATTTAACCTAGCAAATGAAAGTGCATGTGTGAACAACCAGTTCATTTTCCCACAAGATCTTGGGAACTGTAGGTATAAGATGCATCAGAAAATCAGTTCTCAATTTTCCCAAAAACAAGCCTTAACAGATTCTAAGAAAGATATATCTTGGAATAAGATAGTTTTAAAAAAAATTAGATTGTCTTTAAGTAAATCATAAATGTTCTGGCTCCCTACACCTTTTTGTACTTTGTCTTATAATGGGCTACTTCACATATTTGAGTTCCCTTATTGGCTCCTAAACACATTGGATTTTGTCAACTCTAGACCCAAACTCGTTGATGGGATTAATATCAGAAAGCAGAGATAAGGGCGAGAATGCCTTTGAAAAGCAGAGAGAGAAAAATGAGATTCCTGCAGGTTGGAAAGGTGACTATGGTCCGGGAGGCAGCAGAGGCTTCTGGCTTCCTCCCTAGCATCATTCCCAGTGGGATAGAAAAACCTCAGAGAGGATGGCTTTTTACATTTTTACATTTTCACGTTTTCACATTGTAAGTCTAGACCTAGGCACTGTATTCTTTCAATTTTGGAAAAAAATCTTTTGTTCCAAGTATGGTACAGAAGCATCAAGTTCACAGACACATGGGGGGGTCTAATGTGAAGTGGGACAGTGAGTCTCTCAGTGGTAAGTGGTGTGGACTACTCACCGATGACAGGAATTGCCTCCCCAATGACTTTGCACTACTTAAGACCCCAGGACCCTTGTGATGTGTACGTCAATGTGTATGCCTGTGTATGTTGGATAAATATGGGGCTGAATGGCAAGAATGACTGCATTAGTTGGACTCTCAAAGAATGTGATTAAGAATTGCAAATATATATTTCCTGAAAACCTGAGTTTTTGGCCTGAAAGTTAAACCCATTATACAAGCACCATACAAATGTGTGCTAATCTAGCTGAAGCAAAAGGGGGAAGTATTAGTATTATTCAGAGGAAGTGGCAACCATTTAGGAACTGGAGGCCAACTCAGGTAAAGACCTAGCAAGGTCAAACAACCTTGGGAAGCTCAGGAAGCTAATCCTTACCATAGAGGCAAAGGCAGCAAGGAGCACATAGCCAGTCTCTTCAGCTCTATGCTTCATTATGCTACTACACATAACATCATTCATCTCTTGGTAGAGGGTCCAGGTTCCAATTTATGCTTTTAAAAATAATTTATTGAATTCCTACTAGAAGCAAGTCTTTGTGCAGAATTTTGTGGAAGACACAGATATGACACAGTCTAGGGGTTTTTCACAGGAATATGAGAGAATTACAAGAGTGTATGTGATTTCAAAAAAGAAGGACGTTGGAGAGAGATCCCTGGAAATACTTATTTAAACTTTTTGAAACAGGAAGAGAAAAGCAGAGAAGCCAATAAAGGTGATTAAGATTGCAGAAAGAAAGGATGGTTAACAACTCCAACTGTACTCAAGAGATCATGGAGAAAGAAGACTGAAAAAATGTAATTAGGCTTGGAGGATGGAGGGTAACTGATGACTTCTGATCACACAATTTCCTTTGACCTAGGATGAAATTGTATGTCACAAGGGTTGAGAAATTAGAAGTAGTGGGTGCAGGCATATGGAAGGGAGCGAAATCTTCACTCAGTGTATTACCGTCTATCGTACTTTCTATTATGACACCTGCATCTCTGCCCTCCCCTGACTCCTACTTTTCTGTCTCTAGGTATGTTTCCTTCTCTCTCTGTATACCACATTCTGTACTCATTGCCACATTATACCTCATTAATAATTGAACAAACTTAGAGTATATATCCTCAACATAGATTTGGAAGAGAGGGGTAAATTAAGTGATTGGAAACAGCAAAAGAGGGGAATAGTAGTATTGATTTTTATTCCTCACTGACTCTTTTGGTTCTTGAACCCTTAGAGAGCCCACATAAACTCCTTTCTGGTTGCCTTACTGAGCCCTTATAATAGACAAAGGAGGAGGCAAGAAATATTAGCACCATAGAAAAGTAGGTCCTTAATTATTAAGCTGTAGAATGAATTGATGATCATAAATTGAAGCACTAACATTGATGACAAAGAGTTTAAATGTAAATTATTCCTTCACCCCCAGAAAGTTCTAATATAGTGTTAATATTTGTTGTCATTTTATTTTAATTAAGGACAAATCCTTTGCGTGTTCTGCATGCCCTTCATTTTCTGGTGAGTGAGTAAGGTTGCAACCAGACTTAAGAACATAGGTTGGAAGAGACTATATTGTTTTTTCCCTAATTTAGTCCCATAACTGTGAGCAATGTGGTATTTGGGTACATTCTGCATGTTAGTCTGAGTCTTCAGATTGCTGTTGATCTTTTGGATAAGATGAGGCAGAAGTTAAAGATGGATCTTCTTTGTATGAAGTTGAGCAAATCGAAACATTTTGTTGCACATCTTTCTCTGAATCTATATTGGACAAAGAGGCGAAATCCGTGTCTTGTACTGAGCTTTGGCAGGAGGAAAAATGAAAATCTGGCTTTCCGTCTTCTGCTTGCAGGTCACTTGGGTTTTGGCACTGACTTTTCATGTCCCCTGGTTTGATGTCTCTTGTTTGCATAGTGTCTATTTGCATATATTCTTCTTGGCTACTTGTGGATTGAAAGTCTTGTTGGTCCTTCTCTTGACACTGATTGTTTTGAAACAGAAAGTCTGGTAATTGCGAATCTAGATGATGTCGAGTTAAGGCATGCAGAGTTTGGGCTTCTTGGAATAGAGCTTTCTGCCTTAGGGATTCTTTCTCTAATAGATCTTGGACTTGCCAGGCTTGGGATCCCCAATTTAGGGAATGCTGCATTTCAAATTGCCATTCTTGTGCTTTCCAATCTTTGTTTCTACAGCCTTGGGATTGTTGGCTTAAAGACTGCCAGCCTTGGGTTTTCCAGTCTGGAGATTGCTTTCTTGGGGATTGCCAGTCTTGGTATTCCTGGATTTCGGATTGCCAATCTTGGCACAGCTGCTTTGGGGATTTCTCCTGTTGGACCTGCTGATCTTCATCTTGCTGGTGTTGGGTTTGTTTCTTGGAGGATTTCTCTTTAACAGCCTGTTGATCTTTATCTTGTCCACTTTTGGTTTGTTCCTTTGGGGATCTCTCCTGTTGGTCTTCACTTTGCACATTTTGAGATTGTTGCTTTAGGGATTGCTCCCCTTGAGCCAGCTGGTCTTCAGCTGGCTGATCTGGGGCTGTCTGTGTGGTTTGCTTAGCATGGACTTGCTTATCTATAGAGTGCCTCTTTAAGGATAGGCAACATATGATGTGCTTGTCTAGGGATTTAGTCTTTGAGGATTGATGATCTTGGGTTTGTAGGTTTAAAGATTTATGCTTTGGAGATTGCATGCCTTTGCCTTGGCAGCCTAAGGAATGCTCCTTTGGGGATTTCTTGCCTTGGAGTTCCTTCACAGGTTTCCATTCTTGGGTCAGTAACATGACTTCTGATTGAATGCTTTGATATGATACTTGTTTAAATTGCTGGTCTTGAGGTTGGATGTTTTGTAGTTGAAGATCTGGGGATTTCTCATTGTGTTGTATACTAGGAGACTGCACAGGATGGAATGCTGGGGCTTTAAATAGCACGGCTTGTGCTGGAAAAACTTGTACTTGGGAAAGCATATCTTGGGGAGGCATGTCTTGACATGGTATATTTTGGGAAAGCATGTCTGGGGATGACGTGTATTGAGATGACATGTCTAGGGATTGTGTATCTTGGGATGGCATGTCCTGGGATTGCTTGTCTTGGGATGGTATGTCTTGGGATGGCATGTCTTCAGATGTCAGGCTATGAGACTGTGTGACATGGGATGTTGGGGCTTCAGATAGCAGGGCTTGTACTGGCAGAGTTTTGGCTGGCAGAGCTTGGGATGGCAAGTCTTGGGTTGGTAACATTTGAAGTTGTTTTACATAATGGGATGGAAAAACTTTGACTGGTAAATCTTGGGCCTGTAGCAATTGGGTTTGCATTTCTGGGGGTCGTATCATAGCAGATTTTAGGTCTTCATCAGTGAATTTTTCAGTGTACACAATATTTTCTGAGGGCCTTTTCTCTAATATGGGAGGCAAAGGTTTCGGCTCAACTTCTTCCTCATATAGTTTTAAAGGTGGAGGGATACTTTTCTGTGGTTCATCTGGCACAAATACAGATGTGTAATTACTATTGCTGCCTCTCCTCTCTAACTGTTGTAAGGCTAAAGGATTGCTTAAGACTTTTAACTTGAAGAAAGTATAGCCTCCAAAGAAAAAAGGTTGTATGTTTGTTACTGAATTCTCACTAGAAGACTCTTCTTGAAGCTCAAATTGTATTACAGCATTTTCTTCTGGGACAGAGAATTCACTCTCTTGAGTAACATCCGAAGGGAAGAAAAACACAATCTGTAAAACCAAGGGGCAGGAGAAGCATTAATATAACAGAATCATCTTTGATGTTCTTTTATTCTTGTATTCTCAAATTATTTTTCATCTCCACCTTAAGACAGTAGATAGGAAATAACATCTACAAGAGGAGTCAGAAAACATACCAGTACTGCCTTTAACATTGGTTTTATTTTGGACAAGTCATCACCTTCAATTATTGACTAGGGGAATTTGATTAAGATTGTCTGAAATATTCTTCCCATATTTAATATTATAAAGCTTCTAAGACATTTTAAATCATCTACTCAATATTCAGGTATTCAAGTTTATAATGATTTATTGATCACCCACTAGATGAACTAGATGCTGGAAATCAAAGATAAGTATATGTGGGTTTTGCCCATAAGGTGTTCCAACTATAGGTAGACCAAGATCTAAATAGATAACAATACAGTTTAGCAAGTGCTATTATAGAAATTGGTGCTTTATGGGAATGTATGACTTAATTCTGAGAGAGCCAGGAAATGCTTCATAGAAGAGGAGATATTTGATCTATTCTTGCTTGACAGCAAAAAGATAGGATGAAGAAAGATAAGAGTCAAAATCCAGGTAGAGGAAAAAGTGGGTGCAAACACACAAGGTTGTTGCATAGTGTGATGCAACTTAGTGTGATGGCAGAAGGTAAGCAATTAGATTTTGTCAGATGGCATGCTAGGTGCTATAAAATGAATGTGGTGTCCTTCCAAATTCATATGTTGAAACCTAATCTCCAATGTGATGGTATTTAGAGGTAGAATCTTTGGGAGGTGATTAGATCACAAGAGTAGAGCCTTCATAAATGGGATTAGTGCCCTTATAAACAGGACCCCAAAGAGCTCCCTTGCCCCTTCCTCCATGTGAGGACACAGTGAGAAGACCTCCATCTCTGAACTCAGCAGACTCTCAATCTGCTAGCACCCTGATCTTGGACGTCTCAGCTTCTAGAATGGTGAGAAATAAATTTTTGATTTTTAAGCCACTCAGTCTTTGGTATAGCAGCCCACAGACTAAGACTGAAATTAACACCAAGAAGTGGGAGTGTTGCTATAATAAATACCTAAAAATGTAGACGTAGATTTAAACTGAGTAATAGGTAGAAGCTGGAAGAGTTTTGAGGCGTGTGTTAGAAAAAACTTTACATTTCTGTGAATGGACCATTAAGGATGATTCTGGTGAGAGCACAGAAAGAAAAAAGGAGAGCTGTAGAGAAAGCCTCAATCTTCTTAGAGAACACCTAAGTAATTCTGAACAAAATGTTGGTAGAAATATGGATGATAAAGGTCATTCTGGTGAGGTCTCAGACAGAAATGAGGAACATGTTATTGGAGAATGGAGGAAAAGTGATCTTGGCTATAAAACTGGCAAAGAACTTGACTGGATTGTGTTTGTGTTCTAGTGTTTTGTGGGAGGTAGAATTTGCAAGAAACGAAATTTAGCTGAAACTACTTCTAAGCAAAGTGTTGAAGCTGACACTTTGAAGCTGTCCTCCTGACAGCTTATGGTAATATGTGAGAAGAGAGAAATGATGTAAAGATGAAATTGCTAAGCAAAGAAGAATCAGGACTTAAAGGTTTGGATAATTCTCAGTCTATCCATGTTGCAAAAGATGAGACTGCGAAGAGTATGACCCAGTGACTGGTTTGATAAGGAGATTGGCATGGATCAGCCATCTCAACAGTAGCCAGAAGATGTTCTCCAAGACAATGGAAGAATGACTCCGATGACCATTCAGAGATCATCAGGGCTGCCACTCCCAGTACAGGCCCAGAATGCAAAGGACCTGGAAGAAGAATGGTTTCAAAGGATGAGACTGACTCTCTGATTGAGGCAGAGCCAGGAGGTCCCCATCCAGTGCCTCAGGGGTAGACCTGCTGCAGACAGCTGCTGCATGAGCACAGGCATGGAAGTGTGACTGTCTTTACCTAGATTTCAAAAGACAGAGCCACCAGACAGAGCCGCGGGCTTGGGACCCCAACCCAGCAGGCATGGGAGCCCTGCCCAGGAAAGTCACAGGGCCCAGGCAGAGAGCTGCTGCAGAGGCAGAGCCCAGGCTAAGAGGGCCTTCCTGTTGAGTTCTGGGGGTGGTGTCACTACTCCAGTGCGCTTGGAAGTTAGAGCATGGAGCCAAAGAGGGTTATTCTTGTGCCTTAAGGTTCAAGTTGTTTACCCTGTTGGGTCTTGGACTTACTTGGGAACTGTCCTTTCTTTCCTATTTCTCCTTTTTGGAATGGGCATGTCTATCCCCTGCCTGTCCCATCATTGTATTTTGGAAGTTTAGTTTCATAACATGTTTGGTTTCAGAGGTTCACAGCTACAGGGAATTTGCCTCAAAATGAATTATACCTTGAGTCTCACCCATCTCTGATTTAGACGAGACTTTGGACTTAAAGTTGATGCTGAAACAAGAATTTTGGGGCTATTGGAATGGAAAGAGTGTATTTTTCATGTGAGAAGGACATTAATTGGGGAGGGCAGGGTAGATTGAATGTGTTCCCCCCTAAATTCATATGTTGAAGCTTAATCCTCAATGTGCTTGTATTTGGAGGTGGCTGTCTATGAACCAGGAAGCAGGCTCTCACCAGACCCCGAATTTACTGGTGCCTTGATCTGGGGCTTTCCAGCCTCCAGAACTCTGAGAAATAAATGTTTGTTGTTTAAGCACCCTGAGTCTATGGTATTTTTGTTACAGCAGTCTGAATGGACTAAGATACTAGGTCAGGAAATTTTAGCTTTCCTTTACAGGCAAGTAAAATCTATTAGAGTTTTTTTAAACAGCTAAGTGATAGCATCTGATACAACCTTTAGTCAATGCTTCCTATTCTTCATAGTTTTTTTTGAGTGGAGTTGTCATTACAGACCAATCTGCTGATCTCTGAGGTCATTCATAGAGTCAGAATAGCTGCTTGGCTATTTGAGGAAATGAGCCAAACTCTGAGTGATTAAATGACCTAATTATGGTTACCACTTGATTGATGGCAGGCCTAAAATGAGAATCTGCACATTCTTTTACACTACACATTGTCATTCCCTACTTTTCTAATTTGGTTCTGCATCTGTACATTATCCCTGTTGGAAGGCTATTTATGTGAGGATAAATGGTACTTTAGGGGATTTCTGCATTTTTACTCATCCCCAAACTTTTGTTTCATTTGAATTGTAATTTATTCATTCATTAAAAGAGAGGTCTGAAGGCATGAATTATAATTTCTCTAACTTTATCCAATTCTTAAGTGCTATTATTTTAAATTTACTCATCCCTAATGATAACTGAGTGATTACCAGGTGCTAGGCAAGGTTCAAAGTCATCTCAAGTAATCGTTATAACATCCCTATGAGGTTATTATCCTTGTTTTACAACTGAGAGAAGTAAAGGTCGGAGATGTTAAGTAACCTGACCAGTGTCCTAGAGCTCTTACCTTGTGAAGCTAAAATTCATGCATTGCTGTTGAATTCTAGGTCCTGAGTTTTTCTCCCTAATCTGATCTAATCTCTAATCTGTGTTTCCTTATAATAACCACTTCAATTACACCTTACTCTAGGGCTGTTATGACGGAAGGCATATGAAACAATGCTTTCAGGCATAGGAGTTGGCATAGAGAAGTTGCTCAGTAAATATTAAGAGTTCACGTTCCCTTTTCTCTTCTTGAGATCAGGGTGCATATTACAGAGTATCTTTGAATCCTCTGTTGTACTTTGCACGTTGCTGTGCTATTAAAAAGTCCTATCCCTGGAATAAAATTGAATGGTTATTCAGTATGAGTAATTTATTGTTTTAATTTAACTTTTTTAAAGATTTTATTTTTACTTCTTCTCCCCAAAGTCCCCCAGTACATAGTTATATATATTTTCAGTTGTGGGTCCTTCTAATTATGGCATGTGGGATGCCACCTCAGCATGGCTTGATGAGCAGTGCTAGGTCCACTCCCAGGATCCGAATATGTGAAACCCTGTGCTGCCGAAGCAGAACACACGAACTTAACCACTCAGCCATGGGGCCAGCCCCTGAGTAATTTATTTCAATGTTGCTGCTAAAGAGCTTCCCACAGAGTTTTATACTCTTCTGCAGTTGTATCAAGAAAAGAGCAATACACCAGATACTTGGGCTTAGATAATATAATAAAAATGCAAGCATGAGATGAAAAATTACAAAAGTTGATACCAATCCATGATAAAAAAAAAAAATACCTTTCTGCAAACTACGATAAATTTAGTCTATGAAAACCCTATAGGTAACATCACATTTAGGGGTAAAATATAAAACTTTTTCACTCTAAGGTCACGAAGGAGGAAAGGTTGGGTATGCCCGGCAATTTTTTTTTAAGCATTGTACTGGAGTCTCTACACAGTGCAATAAGTTGAGAAAAATAAGAAATAAAGTTTGTGAATAAAAATATATTTACTAGTAGGGGCCAGCCTGTTGGTGTAGTGGTTAAATTCATATACTCCACTTCAGTAGTCCAGGGTTTGCCAGTTTGGGTCCTAGGGGTGGACCTACATACCCACTCATCAAACCATGCTATGGTGGCATCCCACTTACAAAATAGAGGAAGATTGGCACAGATGTTAGCTCAGGGCCAGTCTTCCTCACCAAAAAAACCCAGTATTTACTGGTAAAATAATTATCTACCTAGAAAATGACAGGAAATCTGTAAAAAAGATACTAGAATTAATAAGTTTAGTAAGGTCATGTATACCAGTATATAAAAATAAAATGAATTTCTATATGCAGGAGTATACATTTGGAAAATGAAATTTTAAAGTACCATATATAATAGCAAGAAAAAAACATTGACATACTTAGGGATAAATTTAACAAAATATGCACAAGACATGCACACTGAAATCTACAAAATGGAAGGAGATGTAGACTGTTGGCTGCTAAATTGGTAGGTTATATACTCAATTTTAGCCTTCAGTGTGATAGTGACTACCCATGTCCCCCTCCCAGACCCTGACAGGCAGTTGAGGGATAGCAACCCACGTTCCTGGTATGACTTGCTGAAGCCAGGGTGGGCAATAAGGATCTTTGACTTCCAAATATCAAGTTTCTCTGTTCTATTTGAAGATTCCTGCTTATCACTCCTGTGCAGGTACAGAGGCTGGATGTCATTGTTTCAACCCATACTGGCTGAAGCAGCTTCTTGGGGAAGCTATTCCAACTTCTGTTTGTTGTTTTTGTTTTCTGATATTCAAAAAGAACTGTAATATGGAAGAATGTAGAAAACCACTATGCATGCCCCAGGAAAAGATGCAGGCTCAGAAAAGAACTGAGAAGACATTAAGCTTTCATCTCAGGCTGTTCTCTGGCACAGAGATGCTCTACAACAATAAACAAACAAACAAACAAAAAACCCCAGCAAACCCTAATGAAGGAGGAGGATCTGATGTCCAGAGTTAACATGTTATGAGATTCAAATGTTCAATTTTTAACAAAATAAGTCAAAAGGTATACAAAGCAACAGGAAAGGATGGCCCATTCAGCGGAACAAAATAAGTGAACAGAAAGTGTACCTGAGGAAGTTCAGACTTTGGATTTACTAGACAAAGACTTTAAAATAAGTATATTAACAGTACTAAAAAAGCTAGAGGAAGACATGGGAAAACAGGAAAATGATGAATGAACTAAGTGAAAGTATCAATAAAGAGATATAAATTATATAGCAGAACCTAAAAGAATTTCTGGAGCTGAAAAGTACAATAAAATATACACTAGAGAGGTTCAAAAGCATTTCTGAATATGCAGAAGAAATAAACAATGAACTTGAAGGTAGGACAATTGAAATTAATGAAACTGAGGAACAGAAAGATAAAAGAATTAAGAAAAGTGAACAGAGCCTAAGGGACCTGTGAGATAACAACAAGTAAACCAACATATGCATTGTGGGGATCCAGAAGGAGAAGAGAGAGAGATGGGACGAAAAAGAATATTTAAAGAAATAATGACTGGGGGCTGACCCAGTGGCATAATGTTTAAGTTCAGCATGCTCTGCTTTGGTGGCCTGGGTTTGTGGGTTCAGATCCTAGATGCAGACCTACACCACTCACCAAGCCATGCTGTGGGAGTGACCCACATACAAAGTAAAGGAAGATGGGCACAGATGTTAGCTCAGGGCCAATCTTCCTCAAACAAAAAGGAGGAGGCTTGGTGACAGATGTTAGCTCAGTGCCAACCTTTCTCACCAAAAAAGAAAGAAAGAATAACTGAAAACTTCCCAAATTTGATGAAAAACATTCATCTATAAATCCAAGAAGCTCAATGAATTCCAAGTAGGGTAAACTTAAAGTGGCCCACACCAAGGCACATTATAATCAAAATTTGAAAACTAAAGACATAAAATCTTGAAAACAGCAAGAGAGAAGTACCTCATCACATACAAAGGACCTTCAGTTTGACTATTAGCCAATTTATCATCAGAAATTTTGAAAGCCAGAAGGCAGTGAAGTTATATATTCAAAGGGCTTACAGAAAGTTCTCTATCTGGAAAATCCTCAAAAACAAGGAAGAAACTAAAACATTCCAAGAAAAACAAAAGGTGAGAGAGATAGTTATCATTAGACCTGTCCTACAAGAAGTGCTAAAGTGAATCCTTGAAATGAAAGAAGCTAGACAGTAACTTGAAGCTATATGAAGAAATGAAGATCTTCGGTATAGGGAAATACATGGGCAATTATAAAAAGTTAGCTTTTTATTTTCTACATGATTTATAGGACAAATGCATAAAGATAGTTATTAACCTATGTAATTGGGAATTCAATGTATAAAGATTTAACCTGTGACATCAATAACAGAAAGAGGGGGATGGGGCTGTACAGAAGCAGAGCTTTTGTATGCTATTGAACTAAAGTTGGTATAAATTCAAATTCAAATTAGATTGTTATATGTTTAAATGGGTGTTAAATGTAATCCACAGGGTAATTATAAAGAAAATATCTGTAGAATATATGCAAAAGGAAATGAGAATATCAAATGTTTCACTACAGAAAACCAACTAAACACAAAAGAAGGCAGTAATGGAGGAAATGAGACACAAAAAGCTATAAGGCGTATAGAAAACAAAGAGCAAAATGGCTGAAGTAAGTTCATGTCTATTAGCATTTACTTTAAATGTAAATGGATTAAACTCTCCAATAGAAAGATAAAGATTGGCTGAATGGATAAAAACACAACAAAAAAAGAACCCAGAGCTAACATCTGGGCCAATCTTCCTCTATTTTGTATGTGGGATGCTGCCACAGCACAGCTTGACGAGGGGTGCATAGGTCCATGCCCGGGATCTGAACTGGCGAACCCTGGGCAGCTGAAGTGGAGCATGCAAACTTAACTGCTGTACCACTGTGCCGGCCCCTCACTGTGATTTTGATTTGCGTATCCTAGCAATTAGTGATGTTGAGCATCTTTTCATGTATCTATTGCCCAATAGTACATCCTTTTTGGAGAAATGTCTATTATAGTCTTTGTCCATTTTTAATTAGGTTGTTTGTTTTTTGTTGTTGTTGAATTGTAGGAGTTCTTTGTGTATTCTGGATATTAATCCCTTATTAGATTATGATTTTCAAATATTTTCTGCCTTTCTGTAGATTGTTTTTCCCTTTCTTGGCAGTATCCTGTGGTGCACAACAGTTCTCAATTTTGATGAGGTCCAATTAATCTATTCTTTTCTTTTGTTTCTGTGCTTTTACTGTCCTATCCATGAAATCATTGCCAAATCCAATGTCATGAAGATTTCCATCAGTATTTTCTTTTACGTTTTATAGTTTTAGCTTCTGAGTTTAGATATTTGACTTATTTGAGTTAAATTTCATATACAGTATAAGGGAAGGCTCCAACTTCATCCTTATGCATGTGGTTATCCACTTTTCCAGCACCATTTGTTGGGACTGTCCTTTCCCACCCTGAATGATCTTGGCACCCTTGTTGAAAATCAACTGATCATATATGTAAGGGTGTGTTTCTGGGTTCTGTATTCTGTTCCATTGGTTTATATATCTGCCCTTATGCCAATACCATACTGTCTTAGTTACTGTAGCTTTGTGGTAAGTTTCGATGTTGGGATATGTGATTTCTCCAACAAGGAGAGACAAAGAGGGGCAGTATATAATGACAAAAGGGACATTCCACAAAGAGGACATAACACGTATGAATATACATGCACTTAACACAGGACCACCAAAGAATATAAAGCAACTATCAACAGACCTAAAGGGAGAAATTGACAGCAACACAATAACAGTAGGGGACTTCAACACCCCACTTACATCAATAGATAGGTCATCCAGGCAGAAAGTCAACAAAGAAATAGTGGATTTAAGTGAAACACTTGAGCAGATCGACTTAATAGATATAGAGAAAGCATTCCATCCAAAAGCAGCAGAATACACTTTCTTCTCAAGTGCACATGAATATTCTCAAAGATAGACCATGTGTTGCAGAAGAAGGTAAGCCTCAATAAATTTAAGAAGATTCAAAGCATATCAAGCAGCTTTTCCAACCGTAACACTATGAAACTAGAAATCAACCACAAGAAAAAGCTGGAAATTCACAAATATGTGGAGACTAAGCAACATACTGCTGAGCAGCCATTAGATCAATGAAGACATCAAAGGAGTAATTTAAAAACATCTGGAGATAAATGAAAATGAAAAGACAACATACCAACTCTTATGGGATGCAGCAAAAGTGGTCATAAGAGGAAACTTCACAGCAATACAGGCTCACCTCAACAAACAAGAAAAATCTCAAATAAGTAGTCGTAAACTATGCCTAAAAAAACTAGAAAAAGAACAGCAAAGCCCAAAGTCAGCAGAAAGAGGGAAGTAATAAAAATTAGAGCAGAAATAAATGAAATAGTGACTAAAAAACAATACAGAGGTTCAACGAAACTAAGAGCTGGTTCTTTGAGAAGATAAATAAAATTGACAGACCTTTGGCCAAACTCACTAAGAAAAAAAAGAGAGAAGGCTCAAATAAATAAAATTAGAAGTGAAAAAGGAGAAATTACCACAGCTACTGCAGAAATACAAAGGATTATAAAAGAATACAGTGAAAAATTATGCCAATAATTTGGATAACCTAGAAGAAATGGATAAATTCTTAGACTCATACAACCTCCCAAAACTGAATCAAGAAGAAATAGAGAATCCAAATAGACCAATCACAAGTAAAGAGATTGAAACAGTAATCAAAAACCTCCCCCAAAACAAAAGTCCAGAACCAGATGGCTTCTCTGGAAAATTCTACCACACATTCAAAGAAGACTTAATACCTATCCTTCTTAAACTCTTCCAAAAAATTGAAGAGGAGGGGTGGCTTCCTAACTCATTCTACAAGGCCAACATTACCCTGATATCAAAACAAGACAAGGACAACACAAAAAAGGAAAATTACAGGCCAATATCACTGATGAACATTGATGCAAAAATCCTAGCAAACTGAACAAAATACTAGCAAATCGAATACAACAGTACATTAAAATGATCATACACCACGAACTCAAAAATTAAAGATAGAAATGCCACATGATGTAGCTATCCGACTACCAGGTATTCATCCAAAGAACTTGAAATCAACAATTCAAAGAGTTTTATGCACTCCTATTTTCATTGCAGCATTATTCACAATAGTCAAGACGTGGAAGCAACCCAAGTGTACTTCAACTGATGAATGGATAAAGAAGATGTGGTGTATATACATACAATGAAATACTACTCAGCCATTAAAAAAGACAAAATTGTCCCATTTGCAACATGGATGGACCTTGAGGGTATGATGTGAAGCAAAATAATACAGGCAAAGACAAATACTGCACGATTTCATTCATATGTGGAAGATAAACAAACACATGGATAAAGAGAACAGATTAGTGGTTACCAGAGGGGAAGGGGGCTAGGGGATGGGTGAAAGGGATGGAGGGACACATATGTAGGGTGATGGATAAAAATTAGACTATTGGTGCTGAGTGCAATGCAGTCTATACAGAAACTGACACCTGTACACCTGAAATTTCACAAAGTTGTAAACCATTATTACCTCAATAAAAAAAAAGGAAGAAAAAAATAACAAATGTTGATGAGGATGTAGAGAAACTGGAACCCTTGTGCACTGCAGGTGGGAATGTAAACTGGTACAGTCACTGTCAAAACAGTTTGGCAGTTTCCCAAAAGGTTAAACATAGAACTACTATCTGACCCAGGAATTACATTTTTAGGTATATATCCAAAAGAATTGAAAGAAGGTACTCGAACAGATATTTGCACACCAGTGTTCATAGAAGCATTATTCACAATAGCCAAAAGGTGCAAAAAATCTTTTATGAATGAATAGTAGCCCATTATGTGTATACGCCGCATTTCATCTAGTTATTCATCTGTTGATGGACAGATGAATGAATCTGGAAAACATTATGTTTAGTCAAATAAGACAAATACAGATGGACGACTATCATATGATTCCACTTTTATGAATTATCTAGAATAGGCAATAAATAGTAGAAAGTAACAATAGAGACAAAGTAGAATAGAGGTTACCAGGGACTGAAAAGAGGAGGAAAGGAGAGTTATTGTTTTATGGTACAGAGTTTGTACTGGCATGATGAAAATGTTTGGGGCATAAATAGCAGTGATGGTTACACGTCATTATGAACATATTTAATGCCAGTGAATTGTACACTTATAATCAGTTAAAATGACAAACAGTGTGTTATATATTTTTTAACACAATAAAAAAGAATTACTCTGAAGCTACAGAAATTAAGACAGTGTAGAACATGTGGAAGGATAGACAAATAGATCAATGGGACAAAATAAAGTGTCCAAAAGAGACCTATAAATAAGAGGTCCCAATGGATTTTCAACAAAGGTGTCAAGGTGATGGGACAATTGCATTTTTGACAAATAGTGTTATAACAGCTAAATATCTCCATGAGGTGGGGAGAGGGCATGAATTTCTAACCTTATCTCACAACTATACATAAAAGTAAACTCAAAATCTATTATAGACCTAAACATAAAATCTAAAACTATAAAAATTCCACAAGAAAATAGAGAAGAAAATCTCCACAATCTTGATGTAGACACAGCTTTGTTAGAACACAAGAAGGACTAACCATAAAGGAAAATAAATCAAATTTGTTATTTGAAAGGAACTATTAAGAAAATGAAAATGCAAGTCAAGGCTGGGAAAACTATTAGCAATACATATATCTCAAAAAAGAACTTATATTAGGAATCACGTTCTTATAAGTAAATAAGATAAAAAATGCTATAAAAGTTGGCTAACGGTTTGAACAGACATCTCAAAAAAGATATGCAAATGGACAATATACACATTGAGTCTCATTATCATTTATCATCAGGGAAATGCAAATGAAACTACAATGAAATACCACTACATACCCACTAAAATGGCTAAATTATTAATACAACCGACATTCCAAGCGTTGGTGTTTATATTGGAAAAACTGTTACCTCTCATATATTGCTGATGAGAATGCACAATGGTATAGCCACTTTGGAGAACTGTTTGGCATTATCTTATAAAGTTAAATATCCACTTGCCATATGACCTAGCAATCAAATCCTAGATATGACACTCCAAGAGAATTGAAAACATATGCTCAAACAAAGATGTGAACTCAAATGTTCATGGCAAGTAAATGCCCACCAAGAAGAAAATGGATAAACTGTGGTGTACCCTTACATAAAAGTATTGATGCATGCAACAGCATGGATGAATCTCATATACATGTTGCTGAATGAAAGAAGCCAGACACAAAGAGTACTTATTTATGACTCCATGTATATGAAGTTTGAGAAAGTAAAAATTAATCGAAGTGATGAAGACATCAGTTGCAAAGAGATCCCAGGGAACCTTTTGGGATGATATAGGCATTCACTGTATCTTGATTGTGATGGTAGCTAAACAGGTGTATGCAATTTGTCAATTCTCCTTGAATGGTACACTTAAAATGGATGCATTTTATTGTTTGTAAATTATGCTTCTATAAAGTTGATGTAAAAAAGAGCCAAAAAACACCCCACCTAACACAGAGCCTGGAACTGGTATTTGGGATTTAGAGAGCCAGCTCTGGACCCATATTACTTGAGTCACAATCCTGATGTTGGATGATACTAGAGAGATTACTCTTTGTGCCTTACTTCTTTCATATGTAAAATAATGGTGTTTTAATAGTTTTGTTAAGATTGAGTAAGTTGGTCCTAAGTGATTACAACAATGACTGACAGTAAACATTCAGTAAATGTAAGCTCTAAGGATTATTATAAATAATATTAGTATCACTTAAATATTTTTCTCTCTGCTTCCTCTCTGGTGAGGGAATTGTGTCACACACCATTGTGACCCAGTTATAAGCTCCCCATGTTTCAGTAATATGGTTTCCCATTAAGTCTACTCTCTCATATATTTTGGCCAGGAAATATGGAGCGATGTCTGAACAGAGATGACTGTGGATAGCAGATAGGACAAGAAAAAGCAACATAATTGCATAGTTGTCTCAAAGGGTAGAGTGAGCCTTCAATTTTAAACATGTTCCTCCTTGTCCTTCCCAAACTTAGAAGTTTTAGTTCAGTATCTGAGAAGACTGCTCTGTCCACTAATAGGCCAGAGGTCACTTTGGAGTGTCCCAATAGGGATCTGTTCTCATAGCAACTTTGAACGCACCTCATTTGACTTTGTCCAGCACTTGCTCCCAAAAGAGGCGATAGTCACAGAGATACTGAGCTCTGCTATGCTGATGATCAGTAAGACTGACAAAATTCCCTGCAAATAATGAGAATAAATATTTGGCATTTGGAATGAAAGCTGTATCATGTTAAACATATAAACAAAGGACTGCTTACAGTGTATGATCAAGTAAGGAAAAACCCATATATTAGATGTTTCTGCAGCCATCAGCGATTGGCCAGTTTTCACCTCATGTCTTTCTGGTAAGCAAGAATAATGCCTATAGGGACCAGGCAACCATCCCAAATGAGAGAAACAGTTAGGAGGGGAGACAGTAGAGACTAAAGGTATTGCTAGGATGCATTCATTACTCAGTTACAGGCAACAGTTGCCATGAGGGAATGTGGGCGCCAGGATGCCTGGTCTTTTTCTTTCCTAAGGAAGCTGTATATCCATACTATGAATTTGAAATTTTCCAGTTGTTATTCAATTGTGTGAACCAAATAGAACATATCTTCAGGCTGGATATAGCCCACACATTGCCATTTTGCATGCTTTGCTTTCAGATAATGTCTAGACTGAGAAGCAGCGTGGAATACATGGTGTCCAAAAGGCTTAGACTCTGGAGACACAAAGAGCTGGGTGCAATTGGGTCCGACGTTACACTTAACTTTGGGCAAGTGACTGAGTCTATCTGAATCTTGGTTTCCCTGCAACACATCCAAAAGGTTGGATATTCTCCATTTATTGGTAAAGCTGAAATGTATAAAGTGCCTGCTGTAAATTTACTGGCTTCAGCTGTTGAACAAGCTAGACCTGGTCTTGATCTTTGTGGAACTTCTGTCATAGTAAGGGAGGCAGATAGTAACAAGTAATTAGGCAATTATTTACTTAACTAAATTGTGATAAGTGCTATGAAAAAATATGGGGAGCTATGTACTACTCTAATGGGAGATCTGATCAGGTCTGTACTGGAAAAGGTGGAGGTTTGATGAGGAAGGACTTCCTTAAAGAAGTGGTATTTAAACTGAGACTAAAGAATGAGGAGGAGTTAATTGGGTAGACAAAAAAGGGTAGGCACTGGGCTCAGGAACATTTGAAACAAGAAAAAGCTGGTCTATGGTGCTGGGGCGGTGGGTACTTGACACATTAAGGAATTTCAGGAAGTAGCAGGAAAGTGGAGAAAAATAAAGCCCTGGAAAAATGTTGGAAAGGTAGGCAAGATAGGTGCTATAGAGTCTTGAAAGCCTTTTAAGATCTGGTCTTCATTCCGTGTTTAGGAATTGAAGCCATTTTAGGTTTAGGAAGGAAGCCATTGAGTAATGTGCTCAGATATACATATTTAAGTGATCACTCTGGCTTCAGTGTAGACATGGATTGGTCTTTGGGACAGAGGTCAGTTCAAGTGATGTCTCAAGCCCATTGTTCTGGCTTTTTAAAGCTTATTTATGATGTTTAGGTTGCAGCAAGGAATCATGGAGTTATAGAAGGGGGTGGTGGGTCTCAGAACAGATTCTCCATGATTCTGTGGGCAGAAACTAATCCTGCAATACCCATCCATGCAGGGCAGTAAGTTGACAGCAGAGTTTCATTTATCTGGAGATTTAACCCTTTTAGTATACAATTTCTTCCTGGTATATACTAAAGTAATGTACAGTAATGACCTGCTGTCCACCAGGAAAAAGGGTAAGGATTATAATGTTGCATCATATTCTTGGCCCAATTAGGACAGTATTTTATCTCTTATATTGGTTTCTGGCTTTCCCTCGTAATGTTTTATGAGTCTAATTCTAGAATTTATCTCAAAATATATTGTAATGTCCTTAGGCTCATTTTACCAGGTGATTGGGAGAATTAAATAAAATCTCATATCCAGGAATTGACAGCTCTTTTTCCTTTTCTTCTTTATTGAGGGAGACAATTTCCCATGATTGCACTTCACTTCCATCCAAAGAGGTCAAATCTGATTAACATTCTAGGACCAAAGCCTACAAGATGTGGCTGGTAGAAATAGAACGAGACCCCTGGATTTGCTTAGGGACTCAGCATGAAAGGCCTTTTGGAATCATTGACATGCATAAAAATAATGTCACTGAATACTTAAAATTACACTAATAATTATACTTCCTAGTAAAGATACATCTCATCTGCTTTAATGATTAAAACTGCTTTTATATAAATTGATTTATCTTCGAAAATTATTAAAATACATTATTAAATGGCTTAACCACTTTCTCCCACTGTATTTTGTTTTGAGTATTGAGTAAACTTTTTAGCTCATTCTGTACCTTGTTAATGCTGAAAGACAAAACTTAATCCAATCCATGTCAATACCAATAGGAATTACTAAAACCCATTGCCTATTTACACTGTGCCAGGTACTTTTTTAATTTAAGTAATCTTCACAACAACCCAGTGAGGCGGGGATTACTATCTTCATTTAGTGACTGAGGAAAACTGAGGCTCAGAAAAAAACAAAATGTTAGGCCAAAGTCACAAGCTTATAAAGGACAAAACCAGGATTCAAGTCCCGACATTATAGCTCCTGAATTGCAGTATGCTTCTCAACAGTCAGTTCAAATGCTGATACAGCTTCAATGATTGGAATCCAAAGTAATGAATTGATGTATCATGATCATAGTTCAGATAAGATTATACAGATTCATCTCACAGAATAAAGCTACTTACATTGAAAAGGATTCTACCTATTACACATAGTCCTTCAACGGAAGGAGTCTGGCAGTAATCATGCTGATGTCTAAAGCTGATAATGGTGAGAATAATGCCAGCAACCGCAACCAAGGAACTGATAACATTCATGGACACGACACCTTGTCCCTGGAAAATAGTTTAAAAAATAACAATGAAATAAATAAAAAGCAAAGCAAACCAAAAATACCTTGTAAGAAAAACTTAGTGCTTTTATCTTTCAGATACCCCTTAGGGATGAAGGGCTCCATCAGGTCAGTAGGCTTGAAAGGCTTGAAAAGTTAAATCCTGATTTATCTACATCAGAAGACAAACCAAATTTTAGAATAAACCAGGAAGCCGAGAAAGAGGACGGGTAGCTAAGGGGTGCTCTACGGTTAATGCTAAAGAAAATGTTCGGTTTCTCCTAATGCACCATCCTTCATAATCTATAAGCAAAATAGTGTGTTAGAAAATATCTTGGCTTTGTAATTAGACCTAATCTTGAGTTGTAGTGAACTAGGACCTTGTACAAGGCAACTAATCTCTTGGAATCTCAATTTCTACCTTTAAAAATGAGAGTAATATCACCCATTTTAGGCCAGTATCCATTTACTCATGTATTTTAATAAATATTTAGTGTGCACCAACTATGTGTCAGGTACTACATTAGATCCTGGGACACAAAGATAAAACAATAGATGAGCTCCTGTCTTCAGGTGACTTACATCCATTCCCCAGGGGCATTCAAACAGTAACCAACCAAATCACTAACATATTTACAGATGGCAACAAATTTGGACTGGGGTTTAAAGGTTTCCTTTCTCAACTCAGGGTTCCAAAATGGAAGGTGTAAGAAGTTCATATTGCCCCATCCAATTCCCTTTACTCATTCCTTTTTATTTTTTTGCATGTATGTCTGACTTCCTTTGAAGGAAAAGGAATGTCTTATTCATACTCTACTCCCAGCACTGCTATTGCTCTTTTAAAGGAAAAACAAACACACAAAAACCCCTCATATCTTAATTTAGTGGATATTTGCTATTTCTTGATTGTAGTATGTCTGTTTTGATGTGAAATGCAATGATGCATTTACACAGCCTGTCCTATCCAGGAGCTTGTGGCTTAGTGTGGCAGGACTTGGAAGTATCCCTATGACTTAATGTTCACCGCAAACACAGGTCTTTACTACAAACAGGCATTTTGGCAGAAAATGCACAGAAGCATACAGATATGCCATCTCTCTCAATTCTCAGTCCTTTGCTCTTTCAAGGCTCTGTTTTGGCTCCCTTAGGACGTTTAGTGGACTAAAATCTCTAAATAAGCCATCCTTCATGTGTATTGTGCTTTGCAGTTTACAAAGAATATGCCCAGCTTTGTTCTCATCTTATTCTCATTACAGTTTTGTGATGTGGGTAGATCACTTGTTATCCTCACATTACAGATAAAGAGGGTCCAGGGATCTAGGGATTGTGAGTAATAATTCCACAGTTGGTGGAAGAGTTGTGATGGAAAGCCACATCTTCAAATGCCTAGTTTAGAGCTCCTGCCACTGTGACATCCTGCCATCTGCACAGCACTCAGTGAGTCAGGGGTAGGTCTGCCTTATCCTTAGTATATTCCTCAGCTCTGAAAGGAAATCGATACAGAGAGAACAGCATTTGGGGCTTTATATGCATTGTCTGCATTTATTTCCACAGGAGAGAGAGATGAGGGCATTCATCCTGTCAGAACTTCCTCAGGTCTAGTAGATATCTCTAGAGGAAATTGGCAGGTGACCATAAAATCAGAGTTAAAATGGCTTTGAAGAAGGCCCACATCTCCAGGGCCTTAAAAGAAAATCAGAGTGGTTAGAAGGGAACACAACACTTAAGTATCTTTTTTATGTAATGTCTTATTAAATTCTCAAAATAACCCTTTGAAGTAGGTACTTTTTCCTTCAGAATGACAGAGCAATGAGTGATAGCCTTGATTTGGTCCTAGAATGATCTGACCTCGATGCCAGGCTCTTTCTGCCAAACCTTGGGCAGGCCCCAAAGAAAAACGTCTGTTGTTATGAGTGGTGGTGGTGGAGGGTGGGGATCCCGGGATTGGTTTTGGTTAGAGTAGGGTTGCTCAACCTTGGCACTATAGGCATTTGGGGCTTGATCATTATTTTTTCTTATAGGAGACTGTCCTGTGTATGCATTTTAGGATGTTTAGAAGCATCCTTGGCCTCTACCCACTAGATGACAGTAACACCCTCACCCACCCACCCAGTTGTGACAACGAAAAATGTCTTCAGACATTGTTAAATATTCAGGGGGGAGGAATTATTCTCAGTTAAGAACCATTGAGTTAGAGGAATATAGAATGGTTTCCAACAAGCGACTCTTTCAGTTTACTTGACTAGGGAAATAAAAACCAGTGGAATGACGTAAGCCTAATGGTTGCATTAACAAATATGAATAACCTGAACTTCAAATTTGAGGTGTAAAGATTTTCCTGTGAGATCTTTTATTCCTGAACACTTTATACACAAAGATGATACAAAGCAAGTAGAAGATTTTAAATTACATAGAAGTCACAGAAGTGACTTACCAGAAATTTTTCTTTGTTGTTGATTCCTGTGAGGTATCCTGTAATAATAAACTTTGAAGAAGAAAAGAGATAAAAGTCAACAGGAGACGTGTTTGACCACCTTACAAGATAATTTCCTTTGGAGAATATATGGTAATCTATTTGTCTCTGAATCTCCCAAACCATCTAGTCTTTCCACCTGAGCATCTGTGAGAAGAGTAGGCACTGATTATAAGAAGAAATACTGTGCTGTACGTACTCAGCACTGAACAAGACCTCTTAGCCAGGGTCAGCTGGGATAGGCAGGCCCCTCTTTAAGGTCTAAATGGTACCACCCAGATATTTGGCCCAGTTGGGCTCCAAAAAGAGGGATAATCCTGGGCTCTGGACCTGGAAGAGGGAAGGGTGAGTTGTGTTCTGAGCAGACTGAGGGAGACCTTCTCAAGGTAGAAATCTCTAAAGGCTGATACGGGGGCTGGAATCTAGTATAGTTATCTCAGCCAATTCTTCATCTGGAACATAAAGAGCCTAGTACCACCCAAGGAACCCTGGGTACCCCAAGTGGAGCCCCTCACTGTTTTTTAATGTTTTGGGGATGGGAACCTCTCCTGTGGGAATTGGTGTTGGACTTTGAGGGCATCTGCTTCTTGGTGTCCAAGGACCTCAAGGTGACATGCAGTGATCAGAGAGTTACCTTTGATACCTCCCTCCACTTCACTTCCCACACTGGATTCCCATTGGATCAGTTCTACCTCTAAGTCACTCTCAAAACTGTCCATCCATCTCTATCTCCACTGCCACTCATCTAGTTCAGGGCACCATCTTTCCTTCCCTGGGTTCTTGCAGCCTCCTCCCAACTGATTCTCTCAGGTTTGCTGTTATCATCCTTGAATTCATTTCTCACTCAGAAAACACAATTATATTCTAAAGATAAGTCTTCAACTGTCACTAGCCTCTTTAAAGATTATCAGTAGTTTCCTCTTGCTCCTATATTAATGTCCCACATACTCAATATGATCACAAGGGCTGACACGATCTGATTCCAGCCTAGCTTTTTTACTTCATTTTGTGCCACTATGACAGTCTCATTGGTCTTCTTTCTGTTGCTCTTTCCCACATTAAGCCCTTGGCTCATGTTTTATCTTTGCCAGGGAATGCGTTCTCTCCACTTCACCAATGAACACCTACGTGCAAAGCACTTCCCTGACATCCCAGGCCAGGTGAGTCCTCCATTAGACATTCAGATGGCACCTGGAACTCCTCTCTTAGAGTTCCTAGCACAAGTGTACTAAACTACCCATGGAGTTATTTTCACTTTTTCCTTTCTAGCCTCCCTATTAGATGGCAAACCCCATCTAATTCTGAGAAGAGCAATTCACCACTTCTCTCAGAAATGGCCTTGTTTACCAGTATTCTCAGCACCTAGAACACTACTGAAGATATAGTACACGCTCAGTAAATATCTTCTCAGTGGAGAATGGAGTTTTAAAAAGCAGTATGCCAGAACCTCATTAGAATTCTGCATGCAGATCACACAAAGTCACACTGGGAAAATTCTGTTGTGAAATGGGGAAGTGAGGCATTGGTCCGCTAGATTTTCTACAGTGTGGCGTGTATAGTTTGAAAATCACATTCAATATTATTTATATTTGGAAGATGAAAAGACTACCAGTTGTTTTTGAAATGCAGATTATAGAAAAGGAATGGAATATTTATGTTTATCAAGAGAGCAGTGTTTTTAACAGTGACAGTAGTCTCATTTATTCATTAGTTTGTCCACTTGCTCATTGAGTGATTCCTTCCTTCATGCCTACTATGCATTAAGCATGATTCTAGGTTCTGAGAATATAACAGCAGCCAAAACAGACAATATTCTTGCCCTCTTGGGAGTTTGTGTTCTAGTAGGGGAAGGTTTAATGAGTCTACCCTTAAATATTATGGCACAAGATAAAGAACCAAGACTGTGGGAATTCAATGGAAACAACACTCTGCTAAGAATTATATTTATTGTTCTACTATTGACCAGATGAGTGACACTCATAAAATTGTCTCTGGAGATGATAAGGGAGTTGAACCATAATAATCATCTTCAAAATTATCCTTGAGATGTGAGAGTCTGTGATTCTATGAGTGCTAGCTGGGTATGTTTAAATTATCACCTACTCTCAAACTCAGTTTCCTTCTTTGCAAAGGAGAAAGTAGGATGTTTACTCATCTAATATCCAAGACTGGTAGTAAATGACCTACTGTACATACAAGGGCATTGTAAACTTTAAACACCATATACCTAAGAGTAGTTATTACCACTTATAGTTATTACTGTGATGATGATGGTGCAATGACCAAATGGGGACACTTCTCTCGCCGTAGAAGGAACTGGCTATCTGATCTCCTTGGGGATCATATTCACAGAATTCATTATCTGAAGACTTGAGGCAGTTTAAATCAATCCTTATGGTAATTTCTCAAAAGCTTCTAAGTGACAGTACTCACAATAAATGCTCCCCAGAATGGATATCCAGTGAGGAAAACAAGGGGAAATCTCTGGGAGAAATAGAGGTAATTAAATGCAAATATACTTCCAATGCACGCAATGATCAGGGCAAACAGGATCTGGATAGCCTGTGAGAAGAGAAATGGGTACATGAGGTCACAAGTGCCCCAGCTTCTTTGGACTGTCTCAGGTCCCTTGGGCATCCCTCTGTGTTTATGTCACACTTCCCTCCATCTGAATGCCTTTCTCTTTCGTTTACCAACCACTCTCAGACTTTCAAGAGGCCCAGTGTCTCTGTCCTCATTGCAGTTACCTGGGTCCTTCAGGTTCAAATCCTTTACTCTCGGCCTTCACTACTTAACGATGTCCCCTGGTATTACCAATTTATCTTGTATCAGACATATTTGAATATACATCTGACTCTACCCATGGACTGCTGGCTTCCTGAGGACAGAGACTACAAACTATTCACCTTTACGTTTTTTTTCCATTCTGTAGCATCAGCATCCTATTATCCTCATCTCCTGACACACATACATTTTGCGCATTCAATATAAGCTTTTGGAATTGAGGCTCAGCCCAGTTCTCCAAAAGTTTATGGTGTTCACTGGTCTACAGCATAGAAGCTGGGGTGAGGTTATGTGTCATCTCCTCTCCAGCCAGGGGCCTGACTAGAGCTTATGGTAACCCAGTGTGCTCATCAGCCCATTAGAATTCTGCAGGGAGAGGAACACGATGGCGGTCCTGCAGGGTCAGTGGCTCTTCACAGGGCAGCCCTTCTCCTCTATCACTCTGGATTTTTTCTCCAGATCACACCTCTGTGGCACTGCACCTCAAGTAGTGATTTTACTCTTATACTAAGGATGGAGCTGTGTACACAGCTCCCCTATAGGTACGTTTAAGACTGAAATTTTTTGTGTGTGGATATCCACATTGTGGCTCACTGTGGAGCTTTGAATATTATTTTCAAAGAACTCCAGTGCCTGTAACAGCACAAAGCGAAAGTTTAACCTCTCTTCTCACGGCTTTTAGCTCCAAGGGAGGTGCCACCACACCCTGAGGTCGCCGCCTCAATAAGAAATTTGGAAAAATTACACCAGTAATTTTCATTTGAACACCAGTGCTAACTCTTCATGAAACAGCCCTAGGATTTCCTCGGGGTTAGGGGAGCTACTAATTACAGTTAAATATTCTATTCCTCAGAGTTAAGTAAGTTCTCAGAAGCATTTCTGAGACATGAGGCAAACTGTGCATGTTTCTAAACAGAACTTTTATTTCTCTTGTTTATCAAAATCTAGGAAAATGGTATTATTGGCTACATATTGGCTTGTCTACTGATGATCCAATTACGTGTACAAGCAAATGACTTAGAAGTACTTACGATTAATCAAAAATACATTGTTGATGAAAGGTGAGGGGAAAAAGGGGATCAACCTACTTCCTGAAAAGCATCTCTGTCGACATACATGAGGAAATAACTTCTATCCTCCCTTCCAAGAAGACTTACAGATGGGAGAGGACTTACCCCCAAGACTTTTGGCTCTCCTTTCAGGAAATCCAGCAGAGAAGTATGAGGTCCATAGGGAAACGCAGTCAATATAGTTTCATTTGGTTGTATAGTGATGATGGGGGTCGATCTTTTGACCTCAGATGGTGACTCCATGGTTCAATGGCAAAACTCTATTGAAAGAACTAGTGAGAGAACATTGCAGCCAAAATCATGGTTTTCCATCAGTCTCACATGGAGTCCTTAGCAATGAGCCCTGAGCGATTACTCTACTCAGTCCTAGAACCATAGAATCACAGTCATTGAGTCATAGAGTCTTAGAATTCTAAAGCATATCCAGCCCCCTGTCTTCCTGGTGAAGGATCCAGTTATCCAGAAGACTTACTTTCTTGTCAGTTTGTCTATAAACAATTGGTAAACACAAAATAAAGAGATGTTATAAATAAACACAAATGCCAGTACCTATGTTTATGAGATGTAAAGGAACTAAAACTTATGAATATCCACAATGTTCCAGGCACCGCAGAAGATGCTTTGTTATAAGATGTATTAACATTCTTCCAACAATTGTACAGTGCTGAAACTGAGCTACAGAGAGGTTAAGTTGCCCAAGGTCACTTGCTAAGAGACAAGGGAAGGAGTCAAACTCCATTTGTCTGTCTCCAAAATCTGTGTTGTTTCTACTCAACCATGCTTCCATCCTCTTTTGAAAAGAGTTGCCCACTTTTCGTTGATGAATTGTCTCACTTGCTGTTTAACCATATTGCTTTGTATTATAACAATCAGTAGTTAAGAAGGTATAGCATCAGATGTAGCGGCCACTTTGACAAGGCATGTTGTATCTTTCAGAAAGACAAGTAAAACTAATTCTACTCAAGGCCTTCTTGGTTTAAACTATACTAATACAATTAAGACAACACAAAGTGCCTTTTGGAATTTTGCTTTCCACGCTCATCCTTTATATTCCTACATCTGTTATGAATTTAACTATTAAATCATAAAAGCAAATGGTTTCACAAAACCAAAAAAATACATGCAAATATATAGTATTTCCTGGTTTGTGGCAACCATGGGTGCCAAGGTTTCTCAACCTTGGCACTGTAGGTGTTTTAGGCCTGACGATTCTTGGCTGTAGGAAGTTGTTCCGTGCATTGTAGGATATCTGGCAACATCTCTGGCCTCTACTTATTAGATGCTAATAGCACATTCTCAGTTGTGACAAAAATTGTCTCCAGACACTGCCAAATGTCCCCGGTGTGGGGGGAGCAAAATCATTCCAAATTGAGAAGCACTGATATATAGAAATAATTGCTGTATCCTCTGTTAATTTTTCCCTGAGATAATGCCTCTTTGTTTTTCACATCGAAACTTCAGAGAAGGTATGTATTTCTCAGTACAACATTTGTCCGCCAATGTTTATTAGGGCAAATTTTAATTTGTGTACCTAAAGTGAAATCCAACATTTTAAACAAAACCAAGTGTGAGACAAGTCTATATTCAAATTCTAAGCCGAATTGATGAACCAGAGAAGTTTTGGAGAGCAGGCAGTGTCAGTAAAAGGGAAGCGTGCCCGGGTTGGTGCCCACAAACTGCAAACAAAGCATCTGTTTGTTACCAACCATTGTGATTATTTGTTGATGGAAGAATTAGAATATTTCAAGCCTTTTATAACCTAACGTTAATTTACTGCTCATATATACATATTTTACTGCCTTTTACTTACATTTTAGGAAATTGGATGGGAGTTTGGGTTAACTAATAGCATATAATTTTTTTTCTGTAAATTGATGCAATTGTCTTCATGCAGAATGCCTGATTTTTAGGGATGAATTACTAAATTACTTTTTACTAAACAGGAGAAGCTTATAATTCTGTCTACCTTGGTTATTTCAAACTGCATCTCCTTTATCATTTCAACTAGGTTATAGTTGGCCTGCCTCCGCCCTTTTCCCCTGCTTCTGACTTTCAAGCTTCTTAAAGATGGACCTTTTAATATTTCAATCTATGGACTCAGAAGGTGGGAAGAAGTCTTTCCATGTGGAGGAAAATGGCAGAATCCTTACGGGGCAACTACAAGCAGGGTGATAGTCTTTGGGTGGAAATGATATTCCCTCTTGCTTTCAACCAGCAGAAAAACACCCTTCCTTGAGTTTGACAAGTAACATTTAACACATAGCATGTGCCATTGCTGCCCTCAATAAAATGAGACATTAACTCCGTCATTAAATTCATCCTTCTTCATGTGCTATGGAATCACGCTTCCAATAGCCTTGGGAGGTAGGTTCTATTAGAATACCCATTTGAAAGATGAGGAAACTGGGGACCACAGTTACTGCTGATAAGCAGTGGAGCTAAGATTTGAACTTGGCTTTTCCTCTTCCATTTTCCATGCAACAATCCAGAGTATATTAGTTTTCCATTGCTATGTAACTACCACAAATTTCGTGGCTTAAAACAACACACATTTATTATCTTACAGTTTTTGTGAATCGGGAGTTGAGGCATGGCCTAGCTAGGTGGCCCTGCTGAAGGTCTCACGTGGCTGCATTGGTGTCAGCCAGGCTGTGTTTTTGTCTGGAGACTCGAGTGGGGAAAACTCACTTTGTAGCACACTCAGGTTGTTAGAATTAATTTCCTTTTGGTTGTATGACTAAGGGCTCTGGGTTTTGCTGGCTGGAGTTGAGAGGGCCCTGGGTTTTGCTGACCGTTAGGTCCTAGAGGACACCTTCAGTGCCTTGCTTCCTCAACATGGCTGCTTGTTTACTTCATCAAGCCAACAAGGAGAATCTTTCACCTGGGTTGGCTGAGATCAGAGGAAGAATTGGCAAGTTCGAGATAAAGATCTGAGTATGTGTGGCTCAGCCACGAATTTTGAGTTACATTTTTGGGGAAGCTGCATTTAAAAAAATATCAGGAACGAGAACTCACAGTCCTAGAATTGTGTGTTAAATATCTGTAATGTCTGCTTGGACTTGGTTAAAACCATTCACTCTTTTTCTTCCCATGAGTTTATTAGAACTTCTTGTTAGTGGTTCTTGCCATTCGTTTCCCAAAGTGAATGTGGGAAAAGAAGGAGTCAAGATTGACTCCAAAATTTCTGACTGAGTAGAAGCTGAGTAGGCTGTGCCATTTGTGAAAGATACCCAGGCTCGGGCCGGATGGGTGGGGGGAGCCGGAGGAAAGTTACAAATGAAAGACGCACTGTTTTTACCACAGCTTCCATCAGTTTGGAATATTCTTCCAGATAATCCTGAATACATTCCAGATAATCTTATATGAAATATTATTCCAGATAATGCTGAATAAATTCTCCAGATATTCTGAAGAACCTTTCTATTAATAGCAAACACAAGCAAGATATAGCTCCTGGATAAAATATAGTTTTATTTCATTCTTCGGCTTCTGGGACAAGGAGGAACCTCCAATGTACTCAATCTCCAGTTTAAAATATTAATACAGACATACACACAAGTTTGAAAACACACAAATAGAAGGTGGAAACCCCAGCAGGGAGTAGTAAGTGAGTGCCCTAATGTAGCTTACAGACTAGTAGGGGTAGACGTACAATTAACAAACAAATAAATAAAATATGTAGTATGTCAGATGGTAGTAAGTGCTATGGAGAAAAAATAAGCAAGTGAAGGGGAAAAAAGTCTCTAATTTTATGTAGGTTGGTGGGTGAAATTTCACTGAGGCTGAGAGATTTGAAGAAGGAGCTGAAAGAAGTGAGGAAGGGAGCAATGCAAATCATTGCAAGAAAAGCATTCCAGATGGAGGGACCTGCCAGTGTGAAATTCCCGAAGAAAGAATATGTCAAGTGACAGCAAAAGGCCACCGTGACTGGAGTAGAGAGAGCATGGGATAAAGTAGTCAAAGAGAAGATCAGAGAGGAAATGACAGTTCAGATCCTGTCAGGACACTTAAGGATGCTGGCTTTCATTTAAATGAAATGGAATGCGTTTGAACAGAGGAATGACATGATATGATTTTAGATTAAAATAAAACTCACTGTCTGTTATGTGGAGAACAGACTGAGTGGTGTGGGGGTTGGTCGCTCATTGCAATAATGCCAGTGGGAAATGATGAACCAGAGTACTTGTGAGATGGTGAGAAGGAATTAGACTGGGGGGCCCGCCCAGTGGCGCAGCGGTTAAGTTCCCATGTTCAGCTTCAGTGGCCTGGGTTTCACCAGTTCGGATCCTGGAAGCGGACATGACATGGCTTGTCAAGCCATGCTGTGGTAGGTGTCCCACGTATAAAGTAGAGGAGGATGGGCACAGACATTAGCTCAGGGCCGGTCTTCCTCAGCAGAAAGAGGAGGATTGGCAGCAGTCAGCTCAGGGCTAATCTTCCTCAAAAAAAAAGAAAAGAAGTAATTAGACTCGATATGTTTTGAAGTTAAACCTAGCAGGTTTTAATGATAGGTATGTGAAAGAAAGAGAAGAGTCAAGGATGTCTCTGAGGTTTTTGGGAGATAATTATTTTTCTTAAGTGTTTGACAGTTTTTTGGTGAGCAAGTTTGGCCCTGAGCCAACATCTGTTGCCAATCTTCCTCTTTTTTTTATATTTTTCTCCTCAAAGCCCCAGTACAAACTTGTATATCCTAGCTGTAAGCCATTCTAGTTCTTCTATGTGGGATGCCATCACAGCATGGCTTGATGAGTGGTGCATAGGCCCACGCCCAGGATCCGAACCGGGAAACCCCAGGCCGCTAAAGCAGAGTGAGCGAACTTAACCACTTGACCATGGGGCCAGCCCCTAAGGAAGATGATGTTTTAAAGGAATTTGACAATAGAGAAGAAGTGAAGGATGACTCAATAGTTAGACAGGCGTAAGAAATCAAAAATAGCTTTTTAAAAAACATTTTTATTCAATTATAGAAACAAGAGAACACAAGTAATGTATGCACAGCACCAGCATCCAGATCAAGCAAAGGAACATTTCCAGGAACCCATAGGCCCTCTGGGTCCCCTGCCAATTTCTATCCCAAAAGGTAACCACTATCGTGATTCTAACACTACATGTTAATTTTGCTTGCGTTTAAAGTTCGTTTTATATACATGGAATTATGCAGTATGTGCTTTTTTCTCATGACTTTTTCTTCCCCCTGTACATTATGTTTGTGGGATTTATTGATATGCCTGCGCGTAATTGCGGTTTGTCCAGTCACATTGTGGTACAGTACTCCATTGTCTGAATATCGCACAATTTTTATTTTGTCTCTTCCACTTTTTGTAGCCTTTTGGATAGTTTCCTTTTGAGGGCTGTTATGTGTATTACTTCTTTGACCATTTTTGTGTATGTCACTTGGAAAACGTACACATGCATTTCTGTTGCACATTCCCCTCTGGGATATGACCCAAAGCCTAGACCCAGGAAGCAATATTAAGAACCTCTTTATTGGGTTCATCATATTCTTTACTCCAACACAGTAATAAAATTGATATTATTTCCCTGTTTTCTGGTAAGGAAGATTGGCCCTCAGCTAACAACTGTTGCCAATATTCCTCTTTGTTTTCTCCCCAAAGCCCCAGTACATAGTTGTATATCATAGCTGTAAGTCCTTCTAGTTCTTCTTTGTGGGATGCCACCACAGCATGGCTTGCTGAGATGTGTGTAGGTCCGCACCCAGGATCCGAGCCATCAAACCCTGGACTGCCAAAGCGGAGCACGCGAACTTAACCACTACGCCACCTGGCCAGTATTATTTCTATATGTCTAATTTCTTATTTAATCTAGAACTTAGATTGTAAAGAGCATTGTGAATAATTATAATATTTGAATCAAGATAGTTAAGAATAAAGTCATTAAATGAGATAGAATATTAAGCCATATTCGATCGACAGAAATTCAATTCATTCAATTGACAGAAATGGAGCCATATATTTTCAAAGTGTTTTTAATTACAGTGTTTTTGCAATCTCTAATATCTAATATTTAAGCAATATGAGTGTGAAAATAATACAGAAACAGGGCCTGCATAGCCACATAGACTTAGCCAATTCACACTAGCACAAGAGTGCACATTTTCTCTTCTTACTTATGGATAGATGAATCACTTTCTTCTCAGTTTACCTAGAGAAGTTTATGAGGTTTATGGCCTTTTTGGAAGACTGACTAGTAAAATTTTACTGACCTGGGCTTTCGAGAAATTATTTTCAAGAGCAATAAAACTACTCAACAAAAGCTATTTTTTTAAGTTTCTTTCAGTGTCTAAAGTAGCTTAAATTTCAGGAAAATCTAATCACACTGCCATGAGCATTGGGTTTCTCCTCCTTTTTTCTCTAAGGCCAAGAGCTACTCATATCCATGACCTTGAAGAATTCTTTTTGACTTGTTGGATATTATCTTGTGACCACGGCAAGGAAAACGCACTCTAGAAAAGATAAAGTTTGTTAGTAGTTTTTTTTAACTCTGATTTAGGACGCTTTCGTTGCATATTTATAATATATCCCCCCCAAATGTTGTACAGTATTAGCTCTTCCAACTTTACCGTAATATATAATTGCATCAGTATTAGTTCAAACAAGTGCCATTCTCCAATCATGTCACCATTTTCTGATAAGATCATAGTTGCATCATAATTTATTCAATCCTTTAAAATTTTTTTTTTTAACTATGGCTTTTAGAGGAAAGGAAAATGTTTTAAAATTATAATGTCAAGACCTAAGAGGAACTAAGGAAGAATGCAGGAAAGCATGAACAGAACAGAGACATCCTAGTAAAACCTCATCACATGAGCAAGTGCACTGGACCATGGAGAATCTCGAGGGAGGCAGGTGACTATTCACCACAAGAGTGAGATGCAAGTTCTCATTCTCAGTCCATTAGTCTGTATCATTCATTCTCCATATAATTTTGTCGAAGCCTTAGTTCTTTCATAAAGGGTTGTGCCAGGTGATGTCTAAAGCCATCCAGCTTCTTATTAAACAATTCTGTAACTGGTTTGCTGCTCAGGCGGCACCAGCCAATCTCAGATGACCAGAGTGTCATCATGAAGGAGCCCATTAACTGAACTCTCTTCTCACTGCAAAAGTCGCCTTTCATGTGCACTTCATGACCACTAATTGACTCCTCTTTCTGCTACTGGTTAGACCTCGATCATCATACCTCAAATCTTGGGACCCAGCAGATATCATGTGACATGTCAGTGTACTCACCCCAGAGTTCTTGGAGTAGACCAGTTTCCACCAAAGGACAGAAGCATAGGCAGCGAGTAAGAGCTCTAGCACAGTGAAGGTGAGCATCACCACCAGCACACCCTGCAAACCAGGACAGGAATGATCAGTACCATAGGCTAGCTCCTGTGCCTGACTTAGAGGGGTCTGGGGGATGAAGGCTCTAGCAGTGGACAGAATAAGGGACACAGAAAATTGTTAATTCTCTTTGCTGCTTTCTCTTTTGGATCTCTTAACAGAAGGAAAATAGGTAGCAATGGGTCCATCTCAAAACCTTGATATCCCACATTTTGAGTTAAGAATAATCCTTCATTTATCTCTATTTCTTTTATTATTTTCTTTTTTCTTTGGTGCTTTTTATTGTCATGATGATTCTATGTGTGGATTTGTTTTTATTCATCCTTCAACTGTCTCAGTGCATTCCTTCAGACTGAAATTTCATGTCTTTTTTGAATTTGGAAAGATTTTCAGTTATTTCTCTTTGCATACGCCGTCTCTCCCATGCTGTCCTACTGGAACTCAAATTAGAGGTGTGTTGGAGTTTTTCACTTCACTATATCTTCTGTGCCTTTTAACTTCTCATTCATGTTTTCCAAATTTTTATCTTAGTGTGTTGTATTCTGTGTGATTTAATCAGAGCTAAATTTCGTTTCACTCTTTATTTCTTTGGGTATGTTGAATCTGCTATTTAACTGATGTGCTAAATTTTTAATTTCAAAGATTATAATTTTCATATCTAACCATACTGTTTAGTTCTTTCTCGATTCCACTTTTTCTTTTTTCTTGCTGTGATGTTCTTTCATTTTGGTTTCAATTCCTTTTTTATATCTTTAATCATTTAAAATGTTTTCATTATAGCCTTTTTCAAATTATTATAGAATCTCCAATTCTAGGGCAACTAACTGTCATGTTTGTTCCATTTGCTGCTGTTCCTTATTTTTTTTTTTCATGTTTTTCAAGATATTTTTGTTCTTAGATAATTTCAATGTGTGGGTGGCGGGGAGGGGAATCTTTGATACGTAGGAGACTCATAAACTGCGTTTATGGACATTTCCTTAGATGGTAGTTTTAGGTTTGATTCTGGTAGAATCTTAGAAGTTTCATGGATCCAGGAACAGATTTTAAGTTAACCCTTTTGAATTTGGATATCACACCTGCCCAAGGCTTGGTGAGATAATTTCATCCTAGAAACCTTTATGGCAGAGTTTCTTGAAGTTTCGTGGGATGTTGGGCAGAGTTTTCCTTGTTTTATTTTCATAAATAGGGTAAATATTCAGTCTCAGCTTCGAACATTTTTGCAGGGCACTCAGGGTGAGCTCGCTGCTTCCTGTGGGCCTAAAGAACCTCAAATCCCATCATGGGCATTAACATTGCATGATCCCAGCCTCTAATACCTGTATTCCTATCCAGCCCTCCCTGATTTTCTGGTCTCAGTTCTTGTTTGGTTATCTGATCTTGGGGTGCTTCTTAGTTTCTGGAACCTAAGATGTCCTTCTTTCTTGATTTTTCCTTCCTTCCACCCTCTCTTCCTTCCTTCTTCCAACCTGAGATATATATTTTGAATTTTTTTAATTTGTTACTTTTGCCCAGGTTATCTTTGTGTTAATAAAGAAAGAGTGGACCTTTGGGGTCCACTTAGTCTGCTATGTTGCAACTTCTCTGATGTTGCAAGCAGTTCCCTTTGGCTCGAGTTATCTGAGAACGGGAGGGAGTTTGATGTGTTGAGATTAGTTTTCATTACATTAAACTCCCAATATCCTAGCGGGGAGGATGCCTCTCCCACTCTCATTGCTTTCCCGGACATCTGCCCTACACCGGGGTCATAGTGACTCCACGGCTTCCTCATGCTGATTTCTAACCAGATGGGTCTCTGTGCTCTTTCACTTCCTCCATCTCTTGGATCAAAGAGGTTACTTTTGATAATCTCTGGGTCACATGGGCAGACTCATAGAAGGCCATGAGTCCAGAAACTTGCCAATGTTCTCTGAGATTCATGAATCAGATTGAGACAAGGGAAAAGAGATATTGCCTTTGTCTCCCAGGCTCCTACTAGGAGGAGTCCCAAAGGAAGAAACCTTTCTCCTTAAAGGGCCAAAGTTTATGGTTTTAAAACTATGAGCTTATAGAGAGGATTGACTAAGCCAGGAATGTCACCATCAACAGATAGTGACCAATGAGTTTGGGGGAAATCTAGCAAGAAAATGCTGCCCAGAGATGACATTTCTGCTAGGAGTGGAATCCATTGGTGGCCATCTCCTATCTCCCTCTCACTGCCTGCAAGCACTGCTGGGCCAAAGTAGAATAATTGTGTGTTTGGGCTTAAGGTTCAAGTTCTGTGCCGACCTTAGTGTAGGATACGTTAATCTCAATCAAATAAAATTCACATAAAGGGGGATATTTCCTGCCTGCATTGAGGAAAAAATATGCCTGCTCAACAGAGGGGGAACTTTGAAAGTTCAACCTATTAAAAATGGAATATTTATTATTTAAGAGAGACTGCTGAAGGGATAGACTACCCACAGCCTTTCTTGATCTCCTTTTTTGACTTTGCACAGCATATCTCCCATATTGTGCAGTCTGCCGACAGGCCTCTTGCAACCATAATTGGTTTTTTTCTGTCTGTCTCTGGGCATTCAGACCAACAGGGCTAGAGACTGCTGAGAAAGCAGAGATTATGCAAAAGGGAGACACCGAGACTTCACATGACAGGATATTCAATCTGAAACTACTTACTATTAGGCTGACGCCAGCCAGGAAACAGTCCTTGACTTCATATGACGAATAATAGTACCTCGAATAAGGCAATGAAGATAGATATTCCTTTCCTGATTCACACTGTTGAGACGCAGTCCTCAGGGCTACCAGGCTGTCAGCGAGGAGGAGGAGGCCTGCTCCAGCGGCCACAGAGCTCACTGCACTGGAGGTCAAGCTGCTCATGGCCTGGAAGAGAAATTCCGCATTGAGATCTCATCAGAGAAGCAGCATGGGACGCTGTTATCCCTCAGTCCATGGGTCTCTTTCTCTAATATCCGTATTTCTTGGGGGCACAGGCTGTGTTTTATTCATCTCTGTATCCCTCCTCACTATCTAGTTTATCGCCTGATGTAATTAGTCAATGTTTGTTGAATGAGAGAATGCATGAAGAATGCCTCCTTGGGGATAAGGGTTCTGGCTTCCTGACTCTCTGCAGCGCTGAAGACACAGATGGTACTGCTTAGGTCCCTGCCAGCAGCTCCCTTGACTTCCTCAACAGCCTTAGAATCATTCTGCTGCTTTAAGGACTTCTAGAATATGGCCTGTGGTTCCTCCTGGGACGATCAATCTATGGCTTCTCGTTCCATAAAGAAGTAGCTTCAGAGAAAAGGCAGAAGCAAACTGGAGAAGTTGGAACATCTACCTGGAGGTGGACCAGGCCTACAAGAACCACATTCACGACACTCTCTGCTGGGTCATAGTCTACACTTTGGGGTAAAAGGCTCTCACAGGATTTGATTTCTCTGCAAAGACACTGATGGAACAGACTCTGTGCCAGGTTCCCGGCGAATGCTCTTTTCTGTTTGAAATCACTGTTGGATACTGTGTGTTGGAGAGGATGATTTCCCTGCCCTCTTCTTCTTTGGCCCAGTAGCTATATGGCTTCAAGTGCTGAGTCCCTGAAGGAAAAGCAGACTGAACAGGCAGTGCCTTTGCCCAGAGCTACCACATGGGCAATGGAGCCCACACATTGTCTTATGTCCCGTATGTGGAGTCCACCTCATGTCAGGTCATCCCAAGTACACTTTTCCCTTTCAGTGTATTCAGGGCAGTTGGGAAGCCACCTCTGAGATTCACATGTTTATCTTCCACATTTGGTAAGTGAGAAACTAAAGCCCAGACAAGGAAGGAACTTTTTCAAGCACACAGATGGGTCAACGAGAGTGCTGGGACAGGAATACACATTTCCTGATTCAAAGTCCGGAACTCTGACCCCATCCAATGCTATGAACTCTTTAAAACCCTGTCCACTGGTTCTGGGGTTTAGACTCCAGCTTCAAGTGTCAGGAGCATATACTGGCCTTGTATACCATCTTATGTGCCCTCACTCATGGCTAACCAGACTGTGTATCTTCCGGTGTCAGGATGTGGCTTTTCCCTAAGTCATCTTTGTGGGTGTGTGGCCGGGGAGAGGGAAAGGTTGCTATGGAGAGGATCAAAGGCCTCAGCTGCTTTTCTCACCCACTCCTTACCTTTGTCAGGAAAGCGCCTACAATCCGATAATTCCTTGTTTTAGAGGGGTTGGAGGACATAGCCACAGGATCTAAGCCCACACACTTCTGCCTCTGACCCTGTCATTTAGGGAAATTGACTCATTATGAGGCAGGTTTTTCTAGAAAAAGGATCTCTAGGCTCTAGCTGGGATGGTCATCTGCCCTATTCAGGGCCAAGATAGCAAGTTATAAAGAGTCCATGGTGTATTTAAAACTTTCTACTGTTTAAACAATTAAGGCAAACCTCCCAAATTGGAATATGGTCCAGGAGCACCATTTTGTGGGGGAAAGAGCACCCGTCTAGAAGTCTAGGAATTTGGGTTCTACTCCTGGTTCTGCCAGGAGAGAACTTGGGCTCCCTCACCTGCTCTGAGCCTTATTGCCCTAAACTGTCAAATGGTGATTTTTGAACTAGAAGAATTAGCTGTGATGTTCCTTTTATTCCAACCACCTGAGATTTAACGGTTCTCATACTTACAAACGCCTTAGCTGATTTTTTCCCAGAGATAATTGAGAGGAATCCAGTAACAGCAAACTGCTCAGAAAAGAGAGAAATGATCACTTCAGTTGTCTTGTGGAAATATGGTCACCATGTTACTGTCAATCACTCAATCACTGTGTAATGTGGAACTTTTAGAGATATAACACTGTAGGAATGGTGTGGATCCATATTGATAGTGAGGCCTGATTTTCACCTCCAGGATGCTTACATTAACTTTGAAGACTAGGCAGATGCACAGAGGGTGAAATGAACTTTTCATTCAGTACCTGATGAATGGATTATTTTAAACTAGAGGGAGTCCAATGGCCTCATCAAAGCCCCAAAGAAGGATGTGAAAAATCTTCCACTTTTCCAGAGGTATGCTGTCGGGCCAGGTAAGAAATGCTGTCCTGGTATGCGCACTGTATTACCTTCCCCTCTTGTCTCCTGCCCCAACTGGTCATGCCCTGAGATGCTCACACAGGAGGATGGATTAAGCCCCTCTGCTGTTCTTCCTAAACTGGAGAGACATGAAGTGGGATGATACAGAGAGGAAGTTTGGGGCCTTGGCTTTCTTCTCCTATCTTCCTGCCTCTTGGAACTGAGTCACGCCATGACTTAGCACCCAGTTAGCATTTATAAAGCATATCCCCTCTTGGTGACCCCACTCTACTCACACACAGAGCTCCTCCAAAGGGGTACCCGGACATTAAAATGGTGGAAACTGCTGGGTTGAAGTTAGAAGAGTAGGGAGCAGAAATCAAAATGGCCCCCAAACTTGAAATCGTCACGGAACACAGGATATGGATAGTCTACAAGAGACAAGAAGGAAAATTCTAGAACACACTTTAAACAGATGAAAGTTATGTACATTATGAATTATAAAGAGTCTAAAAATATTATAATTTTTCGTATTAAGGAGTAAAAAAAGTGTTCAGGAAGCCAATAGATATTGTCTGAGAGAAAGTCATGTATATCTAACCTCTTTTCTTTTCAGATAAGTTTATTCAACTAGCAAATCAGGGAGTGATAATATACGCATTTTAACTTTATTTTGAGAAAGATATTTGACAAATTTTTTTGGTTCTAGAAGAAGATGGAGAATATTTTTCTGGACAGTAGTCTAATTAGATGGATATAGAAAGTACACTTATCAAGGGAGTATTAAACAAAACCTCAATTTCAATTGAAACAAAATAGAACAGGAAGCCTTCTGTGCTATAATTCATCTTATTATATTCATCATTGGATTTTAATAATAATAATAAATTTAATGACACCAATGACAATAGCAATAGCCTACATTCTTTGAACACTTTTTACGTTCTGGCTATTAATCTCATTATTTGCTGATGAGAAACATGAGGACCCAGGAGTTAAAATAATTTGTACAAACCCATACAAATGACCAACTGGAAGAACTAGGATTTCAGCCCTCTTACTAGAGCCCACACTATTACTCACTGTTTCAAATGCATATGAAAGATTATGCAAACATAGGAGAAATAACTTAAAATCAAGAAAATTCAACATTCCTACAATTAATATTTATTGAATGTTGATTGTATGCCAGGCATCAGGGGAATAAAGCAAATGAAAATTGCTGTCACCGGACATGTATTATGTCCTTTGCAGATAAGTTCCTTGGAAAGTAGAATGAGCTAAGAGTGGAGTAGTAGACAATGAGGCCTGAGAAATAGTAGGGGCACGGTGCAAACTATGTAGGGCTTTGCAGGCTATTTTACCAACTTTGCCTTTCATTCTGAGTAAAAAGGGAAGCCCAGTGGATAATTTTGATCAAAGCAATTACATGATGCAATGTATATTTTCAAAAGATCATTCTATCTGCTTTGCTGAGAATAGATTTTAAGGAAACAGAGCAAGGAGATAAATAGGGAGAGTAGTATAATAATTCACATGTGAGATGATATTGACTTGAAAGAAGACGATAGTAGAAGTAATGAGAAGTAGTTGGATTCTAGATGTATATGAAGATTAAACGTATAGGATTTGCTGACAGTTTGAATAAGGATTACAAAAGAGAGCAATGAAGCTTACCTCCAAGGGTTTTGGCTTGAGCATCGAAATGATGGAATTAACATTGATCTGAGATAGTGAGTACTGTATGAGGAGCAGGTTTGGGGATGAAGACAAGGATTTCAATCTGGCACAGGTTAAGGGAGAGGTGTCTAGTAGATATCCAAGTGAACATGTACATAAGCTGTTGGATATTTGAGTCTTAAGTTTGGAGGAGAGATCCAGGCAAGGGATACAGTCTTTTCTATAAGTGAAGACAACGTTTAAAGCCATATTACTGAATGAGGTCACCATTGTGGAAGATATAGAAAGAGAATGAAATCAAGGACAGAACTATGAGGACTCTAAATGTAGGATCAGAGAAATAAATAGAAACAGTAAAGGAACATAAAAGGAGCAGCCAAGAAGGAAGGAGAAAAACCAGAGTAATATGATGTCCACGAGCGAAGTGAATAAAATGTTTCAAGTAGGAGAGAGTGGCCAATTGCACCAAACACTTCAATTAGCTCAAAAAAATTAACAATGGAGTCTTGGAAATTGAGTTAGTAATGTGGAAGAAAGGGGACAAATGCCACTGCATATGACTCAAGAGAAAATATCATTCAAGAGTAATGGGAGACGTTGACTTCCTACCCTTTAGAGGAACGTGGCTGGGGAGGCAAGTAGTGAATGGGGCATTAGCTGGAGGGTGTGTGAAGTTAAAAGTTTTTGTTTTTGCTTTTATGTTTTCAAGATGGGAGAATTTTCAGTAAGATTCTGGGCTGATGAAATTGATAAAGAATAATTATGCAGGGAAAATTACTGGAACAAGTGATAAGGGATTGGATCTGTTGCACCAAGGGAGAGTTTTCATTAGTTAGAAGATGGACATTTTATTCTTAGCAATGGGGAGGGGAGAAAGAAATACAACTACAGAGGTGGGTAATTGTAGAAATGTACCACATTGCGGACATCCTTTCCAAATTGTCTCAATTTTCTTAGGATTATAGAAAGCAAGGTAATCAAAAGAAAAGGAAGAAGCATTAGAAGTTTGAGGAGAAAGAACATATGAAATAGTTTTCTGGGATAATGGGAAAGTGAATGGATGAAAGAAATATCATGTACTTTTTATGCAGCTTTTACAGTCCATTGGTTAGAATTAAACCAACGTCACAGTTTTTGAGAGTATGCTGTAAGGAGATGAGGACAAGTCTGTTGGGGGTGTTCACAAGAGAGTGAACTATGGGATCTTTGTGAACTAAGGAAGTGAGTGTAAGAGGAAGTAAGGCTCTGTGAAAAAGGTGTATTATCAATCATTCGCAGTGAGGTTAAAGAAAGAGTCAACGTTGAGTCAGAGGGAGTGATCTGGAAAGATTAGAGTTGGTGATTGGAGAATGGATTGCTTGAAATGTAGATAATGCAGGGTTACTTCTATTAGTATTCATAAGGTTGTGTGTACAACTACAGGAATGTTTGTCTATGGAAGGATGGACAAGACACTTGGGGAGAAGAGGTCAAGGAAATGAGAGGTCGTAATAGTGGAAGGATCATAAACATGAATATTAAACTAGCCAAGGCTTATGGTAGAAGCTCTACTGGAGGGAGTGATAGTGATTGAGAAGTCAATATCTTGGTGGGAAAAAGGTGAAGGACCCGGGAGAGTGAAGGAAGTGGGAATGCACTGAAATTTGTCTTTGTTTCTCCAATTTGTGACTATCTACAATTACTTGAGGTAATTATTCTTTTCCAGTGTTCAAAGTATAAATAACATTTCAAAAATATCTTTTTTGGGTAGAAGATTAAATTAGGATTTCTTAAATCATAAATAAAAAGGGCAATTATATCATTTTTTAAAAAAAGGTGGGTGTGAATTACCTAGTAGGATGACATGAGATTCTAAAGTACGAGTATTTTTTGGCATATTTATTTTTTATTTTGAGGAAGATTAGCCCTGAGCTAACATCCACCGCCAATCCTCCTCTTTTTGTTGAGGAAGACTGGCCTTGAGCTAACATCTGTGCCCATCTTCCTCTACTTTATATGTGGGACGCCTGCCACAGCATGGCTTGCCAAGTGATGTGTAGATCCACACTTGGGATCCAAACAAGTGAACTCTGGGCCGCTGAAGTAGAATGTGCAAACTTAACCACTGCACCACGGGGCCGGCCCCAAAGTAGGAATTTTTAGGGATGAGAGGAAAAGATTGATCTAGAATGTCCACGGGAAGCAAAGAAGATAATCACTTCACTTTCACGCCCAGAAGTGGGGGTTGCAATGGAAACAGTGCCCTTGGGAGCTAGATTTCTGTTTGTACAATAAGGAGGGGTTTGAGAAAAAAATGGGGGCATAAAGAGGATTATGTTAACTGACCCTGAATTCTAGAGGGCACACCTGAGCAAGGTCTCCAAAGTTAAGAATAAGTAGGAGTTGGATGTTAGAAGGGGATATTCAGAACCATGTGGGAATTAAAGTCCTAGATAAGAAAGATGATGACCGAGGATGCTTGGATGTCTTACAGTTACTCAGGTCAACAGGGAGAAAATGTATAGTGAGATTAGTCCAGATTGTCTCATCTCAAATGTTTAAGAGATGAGCTCAAAATAAGAAGATCTAATTTAATCATATACAGTAAAATCATATGGTTAAATCCCAAATCTCTACTTTATTAAAGACAAATTACAAGAGACTTTATCGTGTAGATTTCAGGTGGGAAAGACCTAGAGGTTTTAGTTAGTGTACAGAAAGGCCTGAGGAAGATATAGTCTTCCCATGAAGCCCCATTTCATGTCCCAGTTAGCCTGGAGTCAGACAGAAAAGAACTGAACTATCCTCCCAGATCCACTGTAGATCTGTAGTCTGGATACATTGACCATGTTTTGCCCAGTATTCCCTTTATAATGAGATGGACTTACTCCAAGAACTGTGGCTTCTTTTTCCAGACCATTATGCAGGTTATCTTCTTTTTGGTAGGTGTGTTCAAGTTTCTCTTTTTCGGGGCTAATGATGCCCTTTGGAGTGAAGAAGTCAAAGCCTCCCTTGGTCTTAGGTTCTGACAGCATGATGCTCACGATTCTGGAAAAGGCAGAGAGCTCAGTTAGGACTCAAGGTTTGACTTAAAGGTATGAAACTCCCAGGGACTAAACTTTGCAGGAACTTAAGATTTTTCTCCACTGTCCAAGGTGGGACCCGTCCTTTAGGAACAAAACTATATGTGAGGAGCAGTGGAAGAGTTGGAAAGCCAGCATGCTTGATACAGTCCATCCATTGTAGACAGAAAGCATGTCACTGGGAGAAAGCTATAAACGTTTTAAGGAGTCCCACATTTGAGAGGCCAACAATTCACATAGAACTTGCTTTGCAGCCTTGAGTGTATCCAACTCACTCTCCCACCAGCAGACTTGACTTCCAGTTGTTTGCCTTCCTTGCCCCTGCTTCACCTGTGGCACATTCCCACACCACATCTCCCAGTGTTGTACTTTTATGCTATACCTGTTCTGCTCATTCTTCCATCATAGTCTTATTTTCTTTCCATAAAGATGTTGATTAATCCTGTTCCACATCCCTTTCCAGTATAGGGTTTGTCCCACCTAGAATGACCCCCATGCCTATGTTAGCTTAATAATTGTTAATATGAACATTTATTTAACTCCTGATGAATTCCAGACTCTAGGCAACAGTAGCTCTAATCCTTACAATGACTTGGATGTTATTAAATCACTTTATATCTTAGAAACTCAGGACGAATAAGTTCAAGTGATTTTCCTTAAGTGAAATAGTCACACAAAGCACTTAGCCTGGCATATGGAAAGGTTTAATACATGGCAACAAATACAATTATGAGTAGCCTGTATTTGCATAATGAGAAGGTGTCTGAACCAAGTCGATCTGGCTCAGAAGCTTGTGATATTTTTATCAATACCACATCAATCCTCCTTATCTTCCCCTTTCTTCCTTCCTGTCATTGGTAGTTCCAATACAGACTCGAGGAGCAGGTTGTCTGCTGTCTAACAGCTCAGCAGCATTGTTAGGCCTCTGTGGTGTCAGCAACAGAGTTCAACCCCTGGGATGCTCCCCAGATACGTTCTCAGCACAACATTCTCCCTCTTGAATGCCATAGTTTGGATAAAATCTTGTAATAATCTGATGGTGCCACAGTTCTGTTCGCTGACGCTTCAACTCAACGTCTTAATGTTTTAGGAATGGTTTCAGGCTTTCTCAGTGTGTAACATATAAAGACTGAGCCTGGCATCCACAGTCTCATTACAGGTGGGGGAGAATGGGAAAGAGCACTGGGCTAGAAGTCTGATGCCTCAGCGTCCAGTTTCACACCTGAGTGTGTGTCTTGGAGTTCAGTCCTATACTCATATTCTATACTGACCAATTATTACTAAACTCACCATGGACAAGTTATTCTAGCCACTTCATAGGTTTGTGAGGAAGGTTAGATGAGATTATGCAGTAATGAGCTCAACATAGAGCAGGGCATGTGATAAACTCTGAATACATATTGGTTATATCTAAAACTCACTGGAATTCCATCTCTGATATTTATTAGCTGGCCACAGGCAGGTTATTTCCTCTCATTCATCCTCAGTTTAATTACCTATAACATAGGAACAATAATGCTATCATGAAGGATGCTTGTGAGGATTTGAATGAGATGGTGTACATGAGTGCCTTTTGTCATACCTCTGTGATCTTTATCAGGTGTTCCATAACACTCAATAAGAGGTTAGTGACCTCTACCCCATTTCTACTTCTATGCCTTGGTCAAGTTTCTCATGCTCTCTGGACACCAAATACCTTATTTGAAGAGTTATTAAAAAGAAAAGTCTCCTTGTCTAAGGTGCTCATTTTCATTTTGGGGGACTTTGGAATCCGGGCAGAAGTATGGATGATTTGCATGAAGAAGGATGGGAATCGTGCTGACACTGAATCTTTGCAGTAGAGCTGGGGTAAAGATGCCATGGATGGTTCCAGGCCCCTTCTACTAAGCATTCCAGCACATCTTTAGAGCTAGAGAAGTAGAAAAAGCATCAGGTTTGAGCAGATTCTAACTTTCAAAATCAAATAATAGTTTCCAATAAAATGATAATTGCTAACATTTATTGAGCACCCACTATGAGTCTGGCACTTTACTAAGAGCTTTGTGCAGAGTCTCATTTAGTCTACACAACAGCTCTCAGAGATAGGTTTGATTATTACTTGAATTCTGCAGGTAGGAAAGATAAGGCTTAGCGGGGTTAAATAGTTTGCACAAGATTGTATATCTAGCATGTAGTGGAGGCAAGATTTGAACCAGGCAGCCTAATGCTGGAGCTTTTCTATATCCCCTGCAGATTTGAGCATGCCCATTTAGCTACATATGATCCTCAGCCCCTGTGACCTTTCTCCCTTATAGCTGAAATTCATCATGTCCATATTTACCCACAGGAATATTCCTGACCTTAGGGAATGTGCTTGATGGTCTCTCCAGAAATCTTCCCATATTCTGATAACTTGGCTTCTGCCTTGCTCCTTATGGCTTAATAGCCCAAATACATGAAATAGACCCCTTCTTTCTAGTGTCAATAACCAGTCTTTCAAGGTTCGTCCATATTGTCACATATTGCAAGATTTCATTTTTTTTTTTTAAGGCTGGCCTTGGGAACATTGTGCTAAGTGAAATAAGCCGGTCACAGAAGGACAAATACTGTGTGATTCAACTTACGTAAAGCATCTAAAATAGTCACACTCATAGAAGCAAAGACTAGAATAGTAGTTGCCAGGATCTGGGGGAGGAGGAAATGGGGAGTTGCTGTACAAGACGTATACAATTTCAGTTATGCAAGATAAATAAGTTCTAGAGATCTGTGCTACTTTGTGCTTATAGATAACAATACTGTATTGTATGCTTAAAAATCCGTTAAGAGGATAAATCTCATGTTCAGCGTTCTTACCACAATAAAAAAAAATAAAAAATAAAATTGGAAAGAAAGAAAGAAAAAGATTGATGTCCAACCTAAGGATTAAAAGAAAGTCTCTGTAGTTCTTGATTCATTTCTGTATTTTTCAGTTCTCATGCCCAAGAACTACAGGATAAGCTTGACTCTAAGCCCGGAGCTAGGACCTAGAAGCCTAGTTGGTACCCTCTAGCTCACCACACTCTCAGATACCATGTACATTTATTTTCTTATATTATTTTTTAATTGTTTTGTTTAAAAGAGTGCATAACATGGCAAATACAATAAAAAGGGAGTAAGATTTAAAGAAAAAAACAAAAAAGTAGCTTAAATCTCAACTACCATGAAATAACTACTGTTTCATACATATCCTTCACATTCTCCTTTTTCTCCTCTCTCATTTTGTCTCTCTTCTCTTTCTTCACGTATGTTTACACACATTCTTAATTCTACATAAACAGGGTCACTCTGTCCACACCATTTATAAATCTTTTTTTTTTTGGCATTCAACATCATTCTGTGGACATATTTGACACTAATAAATATAGATAATGAAAATCCTAAATCTAAAAGGCAAATGATAAATTCTGACACATGCCACCACAGGGATGAATCTGGAAGACAATATGCTAAATGAAACATGCCAGTCACAGGACAAATAGTGTATGATTGTACTCCTGTGAGGCACCCAGAGTGTACAAATTCATAGAGCAAAAAGTAGAATGATGGTTTCCAGGGTCTGAGAGGAGAAGGGAATGTGGAGTTATTGTTTAATGGGCATGGAGTTTCAGTTTGGGAAGATGAAACATTCTGGAGTTCAGCTGTGGTGACGGTTGCACAAGAATGTGAATGCACTAATGTTACTGAACTGGATACTTGAAAACGGTTAAAATGCTAGATTTTGTGTTATGTGTATTTTACCACAATAAAAAAAGCCAAATCATGTATTCAGATGAATAGGTATTTCAAGATTCATTTAATCAGCCACATATTTGTGGCTATTTAGGTTGTTTCTATGTTTTTACCATTATAAACAATGCTATTGTGAACATCTTAGCACCTTTGTGGGGCCTCACCTATTCAATTGTCTCCTTAGAGTAACATTTAGAAGTGGATTCACTTAGTTTAAGGCTATCCTTAAATTTTGACACATATTGCTACTTTTTAGGAGGAATTCTATAAAACCAAGATTCTTTATGGCTTCACAAGACGTCTCCAGACTGAGCCCATAATCTCCAATCTCCAATATCTGAGAGAAATGTTTGGTCCTTCTACATTCACCAAGTGGAGACAAACTTGGGGTGGCCTGCAACTTTTCAAGACAGTTTTAAAATCCCCACTTTGGAAACGAATCATAGCTTGGAGGATAACTGCTCTAGACACAGCAATTTTCTTTATTACAGAATTAGAATAGAACAATGGGGCCCTAATACAGGATTTGATCTAATTGTACAGTATTTGTTGAGAGCATATTCTGTGCAAGACTCAGGAACATACCAGGAAATGCAGAGGATTGTAGGAAATCATCACCTCAAATCTTGAAAGAAACCTAAGGATCATCTCACCCAATTCTCTCATTCGGAAAGTAAGTAAACTGAGGCCCAGAGAGGGGAATTGACTCACCAATTCATGCAAGTGGCTAGCAGCAGAGACAAGACAAGAATCTGATTCCTGACTGTCTGTTCAAAAGACAGTAATCTCCCCCCAAGATTCATGATCCAAACCAAGATGCCTACCTGTTCTTGCAGCCCAGTCCTGTGTGTTGTGGCTGGTGGGCCAGCTTACCTCTGAGGCGCTCCCGCCCAGAGCTGCCTACTGGCTGTTCCTGTGGGACCGATCTTGCTGCTCTGCTCTCCAACCTCTGAGACTTCCTGTCCCTTTCTTGAGTGGTATTTTATGATTACATAAGATATGAGTTTTACTGCACTTACAGTACCCCTGCTTCCTCTTTCTAAATTTTAAAGTCTGGACAATGTCACGAAATAGATGCAACACATGAGAAAGAGCTTGTGAAGACTAGTGAGTTGCACAGTCCCAGTTAAAATTCATTTCCCCCATTCCTGTAGGTAAGTCAACTAGTACCTCTCCTATTAGTAGAGTTTTCTCATCTACTAAATGAGGATGGGTAATAATAATTCCACAATAAGGCTGTTGGGAGAATTAAAGAGAAAGGCTGTAAAGAGCTTACAGAAAAAAAGTAAGCACTCAATAACTAGTGATAATGATGTTAATTCTGAATTGGGAGAGTTTATTTATTTTCCCATTTCCCAATCTCTTGGCAAACTGAAAGCACACTATGGGGACCCACTGTCTAATTGTTACTCCTTTTGGGTGCCTCTTCTCTGTCTCTGGCTTTATATCTTCCTAACTTCATGCTCATGGAAGTCCAGGCACATCTTGGGAAAGATGCCAGTGGATTGGAGTCAGAGGCAGAGACATCAGGGCTGCAAACAAGCTCATATTCTGAGACGTATGGGGATATTGGTGCCACTTTCACATTCCTTTTAAAGCTGTTTGGAGAAGAGCGTTTGCTCAGAAAGGCTGAGCAAGGAGGGGTTAGGATGACTCTGAAAAGGGCAGCCTGTCGCAGTATCTGGCAGCATGACATGCTCTGTACTTTCACAATTTCCTGAAGGCTGGCAAAGCTGTCCCCTGAAAAAGGAGCAAATCTAAGCCAAAGTGGTTGAAGAAACTCAAAATACTTGGAGAGAATTTTAGTCTGATCCTTTTCTTCTCCAAATGAGGTGTATCGCTGAAGGAACCTACCACAGACCACACGTCAAGTCTGTGGAAGAAGTAGGACTGGAATCCAAGCATCTTGGCAGCTAGGTCCAGGCTTGCAGCAGAGCAACAGTCTGTCATTTTGTCGTCGTCTTCAGCCCCATGACCAACATCATCTTCATTTAAGAAAATCCTCATGGTCCAGAACTTCCACTGGATCTGTGACCTGCTTTGAAAAAATTGCCAAAGAAGCAACTTGGTCATTTGAGAAGCCTGAGAAGGAATTTGAGAGGAATTTGCAATAACATCTCTTCTGAGTCTGAGAAAGAATTTGTGGGAAAATCAGTTAAATACCTAGTCAGTTTTCTCATATATAAAATGGTGCTAAAAAGGCCTTCAGAGTTTTTGAGAGGATGAAGCCACATACAAATTCAAGTATATGTCATATTTAAAGTGCCCAGCATAGAGTCTGACATATATATATTAACATTCAGAAAAGTGTATTTCTTGTCCAACATCTTCTCCTACATCCTTTATAGAAAAGTGGACTTTATCTCTAGACTGATCTCTGGTCTCTATGTGTAATTTTTCTACATGTAATCTAAATCCACCCTCTTGTGCATTGATTGGGATATCCTCAGCCTCTTTCAAAGGGTCCCGATGCTCTAGACTGGCAAGTGACTCATGCTGCTAAACCTGCTTCAAGGGCACAGTCCAGGGATTTCTCAATTTCCTACTGCCCAACCCCAAGCAGATTGTGGAGCTAGCCAAAGTGGAAGTGCATCTCAGATCTCTACTGACCTTAAACAGAAGTGGCTGAGATTTTTTTCTCCAGAACTAGAGAATGCAGGGTCTGACCGTCTGGGAAAGATTCCCCAGAGCACAGTTCACTGTCCTCTTTGGTGTTTGACTTTGGTTATTGACTCCACGCATGAGTTTTTTCCCCCCTGCTTCATAGAATCTCACATCATGACAGCAGAATGAAAGCTAAGGGATCCTTTTCCGAGTCTCACATTTTACAGGTGGAGAAACTGAAGCCCAAAGGTTACTCAGGGAGTTACTAGTGGCTGATACATGCAATTTTTAATCTCTATGATTTCTTTTCAGTTCTTATTGCACAGTTAATGCTTCTTTATAAGTGCTCTCTGTTGAAATAACAGGAGGTTTCTGTCTCCAGACTGATAACCTAAGTGAAAGAGAGGTTAAGTAACTTACCTCAGGTCACACATCTGGTGGTTGGTGGAGTCTAAATTTGAATCCAGGTAATTAGACTTCAGGAACCGTGCTCTAACTACTCTGCTGTACTATTACTGCTGGAACTTACTATACTGATCCTCTTGACTTGAACAGCTGAACCCAAAACTATTGTGAAACCCTTCCTTTGAAGTGAAGTGTAAGCAAACGGTTATTTGATAGGTCCTTTGATGTCTGAATAAAACACAGCTGTTGGGACTGACCATTCAGTGGTGATGAAAGGAGGAAAAGAATGAGATTGTCTCAGATGTTGATGAGGCTGAGATTCTGTACCTTTGGCGTAACTTGAGGACAGACATAACAGTATGGGGGGGTGGGAAGATGCACAAGGTGGAGTCTCTTTTCACCTCATTCTCAGCAGATCTGCCATGCCTCAAGGAACTTTACAGAAATCCCCTTTCTGAAGAGGTGTAGGGGGACAGTCTTCCTTTAAAAAAATTACATTTGGAAAAATAATGGGCATCACTTTTCATTCAGACATTTTTTGGAGTGCCTCTTCTGTGCCAGGCTGTGATCTAGGGGACATGTTATGGACTAAATTTTTATGTCCCCTAAAACTTATATGTTGAAATCTTAACCACTAATGTGATGGTATTTGGAGGTGGGGTAGGTTTAGATGAGGTCATGAGGGTGGGGTCCTCATGAAGGGATTCATGTCCTTACAAGAAGAGGAAGAGACCAGAGCACTCTCTCTCAGCCCTGTGAGGACACAGCAAGAAGGTGGCCTTCTGCTAACTAGGAAGAGAGCTCTCATCAGACATGAAATCTGCTGGCACCTTGACCTTGGACTTCTCAGCCTCCATAACTGTGAGGAATTAATATCTGTTGTTTAAGCTACCCAGTCTATGGTATTTTGTTATAGCAGCCCAAGCTAACTAAGATAGGGTGCATCAATGAACAAAACAGCCAAAATCATCTGCCTTTGTGTGGCTTACATTACACTAAAATAAAAGAGTAGTTAAGAGAGACTATACAGCCTTAGTAATAAGACTAGTGACAAGATGGTGCAAAGAGAGGAAGAGACCAATAGAACAGAGTTGATGTTAAGAACGTCATTTAAATAGATCTCAAGAGGTGAATAGGATTGGACATATGTTGACGGATTTATTGAAAAATTTGTTCTCTGGCCCAGTGTGAGAATCCTGAAGCTGTTTTGGATGTCATTCCCAAGCTGGAAACCACAGGCAATGCTTGGAAGTCCCGTAGTTATGGAAGCACGCCTGACACAAATTGTAAACTCTGTGTATTTGGTGACAGTGGCACGGGAGAAAAAGAAGAGGAAAAGAAACTAGACACGGCAAAGACAAAGAGAACTGCTCTGTATCCAGCTGCGAGACAACACTGCCATTTCAGAAGGCAGCCAGTTGTCATGCACAAGGAACATGAGGAGAAGGACCATGAGAAGGATGACAGAGCCGAGGCAGCTCCAAGGAGGAAATTGATGATCATACAAACATTTTGACAACTGATGGTGCTGAAAGGACAGCTGAAGAGCGGATCAATACCTTGCTTTATTTTTTTATAAGAAAAAAGGAAGAGGGTTTTTAGATTCTTTTGACAAGGAAATTGTTGCAGGAGCAGAAAAACTGGGTATAAAAGCCATGACGGGTTCTCTTGTTTTGACAAGAGTTTGTTTTTTTGTTTTTTAAATGATAAGATTAGAGAGGAAATTAAGAAATACCAATGCTATTTTCTACAGTTTGACACAGTAATGACAAAAGGCTCAGGAGTTCCTTCAGGTTTGGAAGTATATAGTAGCAATTCTTCAAGGTCAGACTGTCTTTAACATTCTAAGTATTTTGAAGGAGAAACAGGTCACAGGGCTTTTGGAAGAAGAGGTTATCATCAGCTCTTTGGGAAAGGTATCTAAGAAGTTAGGGCTCAAGAGAACTACTAAACAAATTGCTGTCAAAGTGAACCACTTATAAAATGGCTGGAAGAAGAAGAGGAGGAATAACCTGGAGGTGAAGACGTAGGTGAAGACAGGGATGCTGCAGTGAGTATCAAAGATTGCCAGCATACTTAAGCTGAAACTGGGAGTCTGACCACAGGGATGGTGAAATTATAATACTAATGCTGTTTAAAATGAGGACTCAACTTTTCTCACCAGGTCATGCTGCAGGTTTTTCTGCATTTTCAGATGGAAAGGCAAAGTATATTTACTAAAACTAAAAGGCTTTATTTCATGCTATCCTTTATATAGAAGCGTTTCATGACTTGTGGTCTGAAAATAAGAACAAAGAAGACTGCAGGGAATCTATGCACATTATTGAGCAATTGTGGTTTGTCTGTTTACAGTTCACCTCCGTTTGAAAAATTAGCAGTTAACAATCTGGATCTCATTTATGCAATCATAAAAATAAAGATTTTTTTCATGAAAACTTGGTTGCAGTTTGCATCAGGTGAGGCAAATCTTTGCCATCTGGATTACCAGATCTATCCTCTCTGTTTTCTCAATAATCTTCTTGTAAAAATACGTTAATTTTAACATATCTTATACATACACATTAATATTAAATATATTTAGATAGTATTATTTAGAACATTGCATTTTGCTTCTAAATTATGAGACATTTTATCAAGCATATGACAATGGTTTTTCTATATTGATTTTACCCTCTAATTAGAATGCTGTGAGGAACAAAAATGTTGAATATAGGCACAAAAACTGTAGTATGGTGGCTTTTGCTTTCTTTGTGTCTGTGAATTTTAATTTCCTTAAAAATGCTCATGTTAATCAAGATTACTCATTAATTCCTTGTGTTTAATATAAGACTACTCTCTTAAAGTAAGGCCCTTGTAATTACATTTTAAATTAGTGCTAAAGAACTCAATATTAAAAACTTGTCAGAGAAAAATGACCACTCAAAATTTAATTAACTAGTGAAAGTGGAGTAAAGGCACATACACACAATTTCTAGTACTTGTCTAAATGTAAAAGAGTCCATTCTGATTAAGGCTTTAGTCATTACAATCCAATTTAGTTTAACACGATTGCTTACATTTGCATAATTTAAAATGTTTAGAGTGAAGAGGGATCATTTATCTGACTTAGAAGATATGTAAGGAATCTTAGGAGGCTTCAATTAAATCGATTCCCAATCCTTACTAACATCATTGAACTCTTTAAACATAAAAATACTGACAGGCCCCGGTGGTTTTTTATTCTGTGATAATTTGGGAAGAGGACAGACCACTGTCTTTAAAACTCAATTGAACTAAGCAATCTGTTCCAAGAATTTGCCATAATTAGGAGAGTTAAGTCAATCTGGCACATAGGTTTTTTTTTCAAACCAAGTACTATTAACGCTGTTATAAACTTCTGTTGTTAACATCTGTTAAAAAGGGGCTTAACACAAAAGGATTTCTTAAAACCGGCCTGATACCAATGAGTGTTTCTTTGTTTCTTATCTTCACCAGATCACTATCTACTTCCCTTAACTAAAACGGCATTGTTCCTTTCTGCACACTTTGTTTTTTTCCTCTTTCCTGAGTCCCTAATACCTATTATTATAAATTTGTACAAGCTCTTTGAAGTCTCCAGAAATCAAATAGAACTCCTTTAAATTTGAGAGCCTTTATAATCATGTTCCTTTCCCTCTAGAAGTAGGTAAAAATTCCTTTTCCTTTCCTTACATTTGTTTATTCCTCTGGGTATAACTCTTATACCACTAAGGAGAAAAAAAAGCACAACATTATTCGATTAGTAGTTTTATTTCTTTAATTCTTTGTAGGTCATCTCACTATCCACAGCACAGGAGAGTGTCTCCTACCCACATATCTTCACGAGATCATTCTGGTGACACTGGGTGGATTCTCCGTTCATGTCGAGGAAGATCTGTTTATTTTGAACCAGAAGTTCTGGAAGCATGACAAAGTCACACACATGATTACTCTACATTTTCGTACGTGCAGTGAACAAACGGGAAGCCAATGTCTAGTCGATGGCTAAAGAATCTACCTGGGCTGATGTGAGCAGTATAGACATAGGTAGACACACAGAGACCAGCAGAACCAAAAAGACGTAAAAAATACTGACACAAATATATATGCAAGCAATCCCCACCCCCAACAAAATACAACACAAATAATATTGTTGCCAAAATTTTCGTGTGATTATTCACACAGCTAGTAATTGTACAAGCTAGAAACTGAATCCTGTTCTTCATACTCTAAACCCATTGCATTTTCCATACATGAAAGCTTCACGAAAAACAAACTGGGATGTCCCTATCCCTAGCACAGGCAATTTACTAGCTAAATCTGTGGTCTCTCCAACAATTGCATTTGAAGATAATCATCTACACCTGTGATCCACTTACGTCCAGAGTCACTGTAAGATATTTTGATGCAATTATCGGTAAAAGCATTTATGAGACTCTAAGAATCCAAACTAGTGTAATGCTGTCACTCTTGTCTTCGAGAATGAGCCCATTTTTGAGTTACTGACACATGTTCCATTATTAACTAACCTTGCTTCCCTGAGATATTAATAGTTCTGTAGAGCATAAACAATAAGTGGAAGAGAATAGGTGACATGGACCTCTGTAGTCAACACAACATGTAAGAAACAGCACTGGTCGTGGAATTAGGAACTCTGTATCAAAATCATAACTCTGTAGCCCAGCTTCTCCATCCATTAAATGCTAGGAATGAACAAAACCAGAGGCTTTCTAAAGCCATTCCAACTATAACATTAAACAATGGTGCCTCCAAAAGTGTGGGAAGAGATATAGAGGTAATTCATAGTGAAGAAACATTTTGAACCTCACTTTTCACATTAGGATATCTTGAGGTTTATTGGCTCGCTTGTAAAAACTATTTTTATTCTTTCTAGAAATGCTTATATTAGTCTGTCAGACATTGAATTTAATTCAATGCCAATAATCCCTGAATACCAAAGCTTAGGAAATTAGGCTTATCCAAGAAGTCTGGAGAGGCTGTCTAGAACTAATGAAGAAGATACATGATATCATCAATGTTTTGAACTCCGTCAGTCTTTTTGCTCAGCTATCCATAATGTGGGCTTTCATCCTCATGGGAACTGTATGGTAGCTGGATGCTGCATTATAGGCTTTCCATCCTCCTTCCCTGTAGGAAGAAGAAGAAAGATATGAAGGGGAGGTGAAGCACCTAAATAAGAAATTGACACGTTCTCAAGAAACTCTTGCAAAATTCTTCTTAGGTCTCCTCGGCCAGAACCATATCGCATTGCCATTTCTATCCACCATGAAGGCTGGAAAATATTGTCTCTCAGCTGTGCACTGTACCAATCCTGAATAAAGTCACCTCCCTTTTGCAAGAATGATAGGGAGACAGGTTAATGAAGAGGCAACTTATCTATTTATAATTAGTGTTGAATTTGCAAGATAATTTCTATTGAGGTGTGTCTTCATCTTGGGCAGCAGGATTCTTTGCATATTTCATTTGAAGATTTAGCGAAAATATTTGCAAAATTATGAAATGATACATTTAACACTTGATAAGATTTCTTCTAAAGTATTTTCTTAAACCCTAGATAGTAGCAGTGAATGGATATGGAGCCATTTTACCAGCACATTGCAGATGTTATTAAAATGCATTTGGAAGAGTTTTATATTTTATTTTTAAACACACACACACCTATATTAAATTTTAACGGCATTTTAAAGACCAAAATTTGTTCATTAATTTTTTGCTATGATTTTGGATAGCAATTAATTTTGAGTGTAAAAGGTAAATATTGGTAGGAAATTAATCAAAACTGAGTGTTGTGTCTCATTACAACCTTTTCAACCCACTGAAGCTGGTAAATAATTATAAAATTTGAATAGCAGGACTTGTTTTAAACAACTCATTTTTTCCCATGCAGAGGGTTAGTTTTCAGTTTACATAACCAGTATGAAATGTCTTGCTTACCAGTTGGAAAACCCCTGACTTTCCCCACTCAGTGAATACTTAATGAATTTCCTCTCTGGGTTGTTTCCTCACTAGGTACATAAATAAACACATAAACTCGGCTTTATTTATTGATTCATTTTTTGTAAGCTCAAGTGTTATTTATTTTACTCTTTGACGTGTCAAAATTTCAGATAATGGGATTAAAATTTTATGAACCTTCTGATTCAATACACCTGTGATTTGAGATTCTTAATATTGGTTAAATTTTTAAAAGTGACAATTACCTTATTGATATGAAAGTCATCTTCATTTTAAGTAAGTGGTATTCAGAGAAAGTCCCTTCAGCACTTAACCAATAATAATCACATTAATTCTTGTCATTAAAGAATCAACTAGATTTATTGTTAGAGATATTTCTTAATTATTTGTTTTAAAATGTAATGATTTTTTACATTAAATTACATTTATTTGCGGTTACCTTTTACTATCACAAATAATACTCCACAAAAAATGTACAGCGATGACATTTTTTATTTTTAAATTCATTTATTTAAGTAGAAAAAGTGAGTTAATTAAGCAAATAATATTACAACTGGTTTACAGTTATGGTTTTTTAATTATAGAATTTGGGGATAGTGCACTTTTTCTAAGATTGAGCACTTGAAAAAATCCCAATTCTTCTTTAAGGAGCACCACACAGTGTTAAGAAATTTAATAGCTCAATTCCTAAAGCTTGAGTATATGCGATATGGAGAACACAAAAATAATATAGTACTTTTTCTATTTGGGTTTTCAAAATCTTTGTAACTTGTACTTGAATAAGTGGGACTCATAAAACTCGAAGAAACCTACCTCTTTCTTTTCCCACAACTGTCCTTTCCAAACATCCTCAGTGGGGCTAGTTCTCTTCAGCTTCTTATTTAAAATCTAAGGTAAGTTACTGTCAGTGAGTGAGGATTCTCTGATCGTTTCAGTAATTATAATGTTCAGTCTTGTGTAAGAATCAAAACTCAACTGTCATTTATAGTGAAAACTTCTTCCTTCCATCAGTTTGGGTCTGCCTTAGACAGGATGCCTATCATGGGAGGCAGGAAAGTGTGCTGTCTTTTTCTAGCCATCTTCCCTAGCTCACTAAGAGGGATTTCTGATCCTTGCAGAATCAAGGGCAGGAATGAGAAGAGTTGAGGACTAGAAAATGTCTTCCTTGACTGGTACTTTCCCAACTTGATGTCAGGCTGGTAGGGGTTGAGTGTTTTGCGGCTCCATCACTGGGATTCATTGGCTGTGGTTCTCTCAGTATTTTAATGCACTTATTCAGCTGGTTGCTCAGGATTCCTCCTAGGTCCCATCCCTGGGTGTCCATCAGAAAATCTCCAGCCTCATTCTCTTCAAGGTCTGCTTGCTCCCTCCTGATGTCCTTTTGGAGCAAGCTCTAAGACCACCCATGGAATCTCTTCCACATGGTTTACCTGTAGAAGGACAGGTCATCCCAATCCAACCTACTCTTGCGTAGCTATGGCAGACAGACTTCGTATCTGTCTCATGATTCCTGCCTCCTGGTGTTCATGCCCATTTGTTATTGCTTCCCCTTGAGTATAGGCAAGAGCTGTGGCTTGCTTTGAATGAATAGAATATGGCAAGAGTGACAAGTGTATGTGATTATGTGTATGTGATTCCACGATTATATTGCAGAAGACTGTAGCATCTGTCTTACTGGTGTCTCTCTCTCTCTCTCCCTTGCTGGTTTTGAGGGACCAAGCAGCTATGTTGGGGAGCTCCATGTGGCAAGGAACTGCAAGCAGCCTTTAGGAACAGCCTGCTTATAGCCGACAGGCCAGCTAACTCTGGCCAACAGCCTACAAAGACCTCCAGCCAACACCCAGCAGGAAAATGGGGCTCTTTGTCCCATAACTGCAAAGAATTGGATTTTGTCACCAACAGTGGAGACTTGAAAGTGGATCCTTCTTCAGCCAAGCCTCGGATGAGACCAAACCCTGCCAACACCTTGACTGCAGCCTTGTGAGACCATGAAGCAAAGAACCCCATTAAGCCATATCCAGAGTCCTGACCCATTGAAACTGTGAGATAATAAAGGTAAGTTATTTTAAACCTCTAAGGTTGTGGCAATTTGCTATGCAGCAATAGGTAAATACGCTGGCCATCAGAGTCGAAAGCCCCAGCCTTAGGCTTTCGGTTCCTCAGAGCGTGTTAGACTAAAGTCTACCATCTTCCCCAAACTGTGAAGATCTACATTAAGCTCCCCACATGGTCCCATTCTAGCCTCTGTCTCTGAGCTTAGAGACGAGGGGAAAGATCTTCCTTCCTTCTCCGACAGAGGGAGGAAGGAGAAAACCCCACAGAACGTCAACAGTTTTCTTCCAATGGAATTCTCCAATAAAGCTCTCAAGGAATATTCTGTTTCTAGCAAAATTCTCTGGGTTCCAACTTAGTCTTTAAACTTCTTTTATAGGCTAGTTGAGAGAACCGTTTTTGGCTAACTCTCTTGTAATTTCTGCTTGGGTGAATGGCATTTCATTTTGTAAACTGAAAGCAATTGTCAACTCCATGGCAAATCAAGAACAGGGGCAGTCCCTCCAGGTGCAGGCAATAGGGGAAGCATTGTCTGTAGAAACTTTTAAAACAATAGCAGAACTGCCATCTGCCTTTTATCATCCACGTGTAAGCAATTCTAAATATACTGATAATAAAATACTCCTTCCCCGAAAAAAAAATCTTCTGTTGGTCTAGATTCTAATCTAAAAATGACCTGTTCCTTGCCTGTTCCTGTTCCCTCCCACCGCCCTACCCTTGCAATGACACTGTGTTATCTATTGTCTCTTGGCCTCAGATGGAACTGAGCAGTCTCCTGCCCACGTAAGTCCTGTTATGTCCAGATGGACACTTTAACTTCAGATTTTACAATGCCTTCTGAGGCTGAATTAGAAAAAGCTGCCCTTCCTGAGGATCCTTTGCTGTCATCTGCTGGACGATTGTAAAAAGTGCAGAAATTCATGATGGTTGCAAAAGTGCATGTCGTCTCTTAGATCTGTGCTGTGTTCCCCCTGCATGCTCATATGTGGTGGTATTGTGTATGCGTTGAAAGTGCACCCGTCAGAAGGAAGGTGGAACATTTAGCATTATCTAAGGTATGAAGAATTAAGATGTAAAATTTCCACCTTCTAGTGCTTTTCTTTCTGTTTGGTCTAGCAGGACTGGTACCAGAAAGTCACTTGGGTGGACCTGTGTGTGATTGTGTGGTGGTGTGGGGGAAGGGGGAGAATGGGTTCTCTGGAGAAAATAAAGGAAACAGGCTCTGGAAGGGTATACTAGCTTTATTGTCCAGCAAAGCAAGGCAGGGAGAAATAGAAGATGAGGAAAAGGAAATGCATGCGTACTAATGAAATGGCACTGTGCCAAGTCACTGTTCTAAGTGTTTGACATATTTCTTCTCATCCTATTAGCATCTGGTGCTATTATATGTGTAACTCTCCCTATTTTGCAGACAAACAGAGGAAGACACTGAGAAGTGAAGGGACTTGCTCGAGACCAAATATTTTGTGTTTGAGGAAGTAAATGGTGAGGCTTCTTGAGGGAAAGTGCCCAGGCATCTTATCTGCAGGGTTAGACGTGCGTGACTCTCTGAGCCCAGACTGACCCTGAGCTCCAGGGGCAGATAAGTTCCACTTGTGGCAATGCTGAGGTCAGTGACCTTAAGCTCCAGAACAGGACTTGCCCACACAGTAGCCTCTCTGCCGTGGCTTCTGGCGGCTGCAGTGGAAATTGCAATTTTTATTTTCCATGAGTGGATGTGGGGACTTCCTTTGCTTCTGCCCTTAAAAATAAAAATAAGAATAAATCGGGGGCCAGCCCAGTGGCATAGTGGTTAAGTTCACATGCTCTGCTTCGGTGGCCCAGGGTTCACAGGCTTGGATCCTGGGCACGGACCTAGCACCACTTGTCAAGCCACGCTGTGGCGGCATCCCACATAAAATAGAGGAAGATAGGCACATATGTTAGCTCAGAGACAATCTTCCTCAAGCAAAATGAGGAAGACTGGCAACAGATGTTAGCTCAGGGCCAATCTTCCTCACACAAAAAAAAGAAAAGCAAAAGAATAAATGTTCCAAGCCAGCAGCAGCTCTGCCACTAGTGCTAACCTTGGAGGTCACAGTAGAATGTCACCTACTGGTCACTGCATGAGTCAGAGACTTCTTTGTCTCCCAAGTTTACAAAAAACGTTCATGGTACCTAAACGTGGGGTGAGGAGGGAAAGGAATACATGGTGGTGTATAACTATTGGGAAATGGAAACTTGATATGTTTTTATGAGATTTATCTTCCAGTTACTTTCAATTTGTTTGAGAGGAAATCTACTGCTTGGTTAATATAAAGTATCTCTTAGGCTGGAAACTTTCCTTCCCTTCAGTTCTGGAAGCAGGAGCACTCCCGCCCTCAATGATTCATCTTATCTGCATGACATCTCGTTGTGAAAAGAGTACTCAATATTGTTTGAGGGGCTGCATTGAAACACAGAGAGAAGAGAAGAAGAAAGAAGATTAAGCAAAAAGTATATATATTTTTTATACTTATATATTTAAATATAATATATATTTAATATATATAATCATATATAATAAATAATATATTATTTAATATAAATATATAATACATATATACATACATATATATTATATGTTTATATTAAATAATATAGTATATATAATATATTATACATATAATTTATATATTATATATGTAATGTATATAATATATATAATATATTATATTTAAATATAATATTTTTTATATCTATATAGTTCATATATATATCAATTTCACATATATATATATGCCACTCAGGGGCTCTAATGAGCTGTATAGTTGTGTAAAAACGGTACCTTAAACAGTAATTAAACAGATCTGTGCTTCATAGGGTACTTACAGCTCTCTTTTTTGAGACTTTTTTTTCTTGTATTGCTTCTGAAAAGATCAGCTCTCTGCTTTATACAATGGTAGGATGATAAGTGTTTGAGAATAATTTTTAACATTTACATATTAATTGTAAAATTTTGGAAATATAGATAAAATATAAAAATAATAAAACTGATATGTGCATATTTGCCCAAGAGATTCAAGCATTTTCAGGATTTGTCTTCTGTATTTATTTAGATTCACCCTTTCCCCCCTCAGAAATGAAATGTCAGAGGCCTCTCTGAAGCTTCCACCTCCTCCCCTTTTCTCCTTCCCCAGATGTCTCCACAGTTAGGAGGGAACTTCCTTTCTCTGGCTTCACGTTTCCTATGGGGGAACTTCCCATAGAGAAACACACCTTCTCCCTACTCCTTCACCTGCTCCTTTTCAGGGAAGGAGGGATGAACATAATCACAGAGTTTGGAACTAGGCGTTGGGTTTGGACAGCTCAGCTCCTCTGAGTTTCTTCTCTCTTTCTGGAGCCAGTCTGCCCACTGGAAAGCAGTAAGTCTACTCTGCTCTTCCCCTTCTGGGGTGGGAGGTGCCTCATCTTAGGGGAGAGGCCTAGGGTGGCCCAGCTCTGCCAGTGACTGTTTGGGAACATCGATTTAATTGCATTTGGTCTCGAACTGAAGGAATGCTTTCCTTTCAGCTTATCAGGAATAAAGTGATATTTTGGTTTTCATCTGAGTATTAGCTGAGGTGAGAAGAAAGAGGTGTTATTTAGTAGTCCCTCAATTCCCCCAAAATATGTATCCAGAGACTAGAAACTTTAAAAAATAAGTAAAAGCCAGCATTTGGGGAGACTGAGGTGTCTGTTGCAGCCTTGATTGGGTGGCTGCAAGTCAACAATCAACTGAGTTCATTCTCGGTTAGAAGTTGATAAAATGGAATTATATCTCTTAGGTGGTTCATATAATACTGGGTGACGAGGTGAACAAGCCTTGTTTGAATGGTGGATGCTTCTGGGACATTGAGAGTCTTGAAGACTCAATGTAGGGAGTACGTTAGGAGAACAAAATGCCCAGGTCACAAACAAGGAAAAGGAAAATAGAATATACTCTAATCAATGAACAACATCAACTTTTCATCAATAGATAAGGGAATGGGCCAATTTAAGAAGCAGATGAATTCTTAGTAGCTCCACTGAGTCTTTCAGAGAGTAGGAAACCTACAGAAGGAAATAGAATATTAGCGTCATGTGTGATTCCTGTAGAAAAAAAATGCTGCAGAGAAAAGAAATATTTCTGCTACTTTGAGGTACCATAGTATTTATGTGTGAAGTGCCACACTGAAGGCCTGTGGATTTAAAAGCGGAGGAAAAGCTAGGTTCTAGAATGGAGCTCTTTGGCAGAGGAAATGGCCGTCTTTAGACTCTTGGGGGTTCTAGCTTCACAGGTATAGATAGAAGCTTTAGTCAGAATTTCTCTGAGAGATTCTTTGCCTGAAATTAGAGTGAGGACAAGGGAAAACCTTCACCTGGGTGCTGGTTTTGTAGGCCTAAGTGATTCCAGCCAAAGGACTGTATTCCCAGAGAGTTCTCATATTCGATGCAGCATGAGGGCGACAGGAACACAGAAACCAGAGAGGAAACAGACATCAAGAGGTTTTGAATAAGCTGAATGAGACATAAGTACCTCCAGAGTGACTTGGTACAGAGAAGCCACCAAAGTTCTAAACTTTGCAAAGTACCTGTGATGGTTAATTTCGTGGGTCAACTTGACTGGGCTAAGGGATGCCCAGAGAGATGGTAAAGCATTCCTGGGTGTATCTGTGAGGGTGTCTCCAGAAGAGATAATGTTTGAATTTGAATCGGCTGACTGGGTAAAGAAGATGGCCCTCCCTGATGAGGTTGGGCATCATTCAATCTGTTGAGGGCCTGAATAGAACAAAAAGGCAGAGGAAGGGTGAATTGGTTTTCCCTGCTTGAGCTGAGACATCCGTCTTATCCTGCTCTCAGACATTGGCACTCTTGACTCTCAAGCCTTTGGACCAGAACTGAATTACACTACCAGCTTTCCAGTTCTCCAGCATGCAGGCAGCAGATCATGGGATTTCTTGGTGTCCATAACCACGTGAGCTAACCGCTATAACAAATCTCTTATATGTACAGTCATGCGTTGCTTAACAACAAGGATACATTCTGAGAAATGCATCGTTAGGCAGTTTTGTTGTGCAGACATCATAGAGTATACTTGCACAAACCTAGGTAGTATAACCTGCTATGCACACAAGCTATGTAGTACTAATCTTATGGGACCACCATTTGTATGTGCGGTCTGTCATTGACCAAAACATCATTATGCCATGCATGACTCTATCTCTATCTCTATCTAATCTCTATATTGTATTGGTTCTTTTTCTCTGGACAACTCTGATTAATACAGCACTGTAATTGCTCAAAGGCTGCTCTCTCAGAGAGACAGCAGTGTGCACACACAGGTTTCTTCACCACCCCACCATGAAGACAGCATGAAAAGATACTCAAATTCAATTTTAACTAGTTTTAAATTCACACATCATTGATCTTCAAAAACTGGAATTGATTGGCATCCTTGAGGATGAAAAGCAAGGTTTCTTTTCCTCCATCTACCCTCCTTCCTTCGGATCCTCCTGAGTTACTGCTTGGTATTTGGAAACATGTTATAGTTGTAGGTTAATTATGGGGTTCTGGAAACCTAATTTCCTTGGGGAAACTGTTCAAGGGGCTTATTTTTGGCTTGTTTTCTATATTTTGTAAATGTGGAGCTGAGAAAAGTTGGAATGCTGCTAAATCCCCGACGTTACACAGAATCTGAGGGAGACATCGCTGGGTGAGTTAGTGAAATAAGAAAATGTGGTAAGGTGACCTTTGGACTTTTTTTTAACATCCAGGGTAAAGGGGTTTAACTGTTTTTTTTTTTTTTAGGGTGAGGAAGATTGGTGCTGAGCCAACATCTATTGCCAATCTTACTCTTTTTGCTTGAGGAAGATTGTCATGAGCCAATATCCATGCCAATCTTCCTCTATGTTGCATGTGGGACACTTGCCATAGCATAGCTTAATGAGAAGTGTGTCTGTCCACGCCCAGATCCGAACCCGCAAACCCTGGGCTGCTGAAGCGAAGCACACAAATTTAACCACTACGCCACTAGACCAGCCCCAAAGGGGTTTAACTTTTTAAATTTTTCCTTGGGAATTTGATAATGAAAGAAGGCTTACATCAAACACTGCAGCATAATTCTACTGTTGATAATGTAGAATTAAAAAATTTTCTCTCATCATTTGAATTTATTATGTACCATTTTGGGAGCTATATTGGACAACATGGCCTAACATAATAAAAAATGAGAAGCCAAAGAGAAATTGAAAAATTTTAAATGAATTTTTATATTAAAACCACTTTTTAATTCCTTTTTGGAAGATCTGAGAATTTCCCTATGGATTAAGCAATTGCAGGCTTGCCATCCAGGCCTTCAAATTTGTACCAAATGGTAAGGGAGCTCCTAGAAGCTGCATTTTCTCCAGTTCTCATCCTCACTGTGGCTTTGGAAGACAACGGACCAAGGAAATCTTCCTGGAGAATAGAACTGCGAATAAATGAACTGTCTGACCAAGGAGCACGTGTCACCGTTTGGACCAAGCTCCCGTGATATTCTTATGCGGTGTTCATTGGAGGAGAGTTTGACTTGACTTCCTTTTGGGAAAAGCTGAGTGCACATCATGGAGCTGTGATCCTTGGTGGAAGTGTGTATCAGAAGAAAAATGTACTTGCATGAGGAATAGCCAGAGGAGTGAACTGCACCACAAACTTGTTGTTTCTGCGTTCCTCTCCCAACAATCTATGACTTCTGTTTGGGTATCCCGGTAGTTCTGAGGAACAGACTCCACCCGCTTCTCCAGCTCCGGTTCTGGGCTGTCATCCCCCACTCCCACGGCAGTGATCCATTCAGTGCGGACACGTGACCTAACGTGGTTCAGTCAGATTGATTCTCAGTAGTTCTGAAACTTCAGACAAAAACACTGTTCTTCCCAACTATGGGGTAGTATGTGGATGCAAGGCCTGTTCTCGATGTAGACATTTTTGTTAACAGCAGGGAATCAGCCCGAGGATGAAGCCAAAACGCCACAGACAGCAGAGCCAAGAATTTGGGCTGCAGGCTCCGTGACATCATAAACTGCTGCTCTAATCTTGTCTGAACTTTGCCCTGACTCTGTCCTTTTTGGATACGTAAGCCTATAAATTTTGTTTAGTTTTAAGGAAGGTGGTTAAGTTTTAATTGTATTAATTGAAAAGCTCATGACACATTATCATTGTATGCATCATGTTTTCTTATGCAAATATATGCATAGAATGAATTCCTGGCAGTAGAATTTCCAAGCATAAATTGCCCAATTAAAACAGACACACACAAAAATAAGGTCAGAAACTGACATGAAATAGTGTATATTAGGTGGAAACATGTCTCTTATGTCAATATTTGTAAACGTAAAAAACACATTAATAGGAAGATTCTTAGATTAAGTCACAAAACAAAACCCAGTAACATTTTATATATGACACAGTTAAGCCAAATGATTGTGTGAAAAATATGTGTTCTTGGTGAGAGCGACTACTAGCTTAGTTATGACTGGTAGTTTAATTGGAGGTACAACTAGCCTTGCTGCTTAGATACTAAGTCTCAAAAAGGAGCCCTTCGAATATTACTTGAATACATCCAGGCCTTCTTGTTCTCCTTGGTGGAGCAAAGAATGCATATAACAGTCTCACCATCTGAGCATTGAGAACAATGCAAATCTTTAAGTCTCTTAAAATGTCAGCAAAATGGTGGGGGAGGGAGGGCATGATTTCATCAGAGCACACGGAATGAAACTTTCTCAAGGCAGTTTCTTACCAGAATCTTATTTACCCATGGCAGCCCTTTCTCCACTGTTTCTTCCCTCTTCTTCACACTGTCTAGCCTCCTCTAGCAACTTTTCTGTTTTCTTGGAAAAATTTCATGAACTTTTTTTTTTTTTTTTGGTGAAGAAGATTGGCCCTGAGCTAATGCCTGTTGCCAATTTTCCTCTTTTTTACTTGAGGAAGATTGGCCCTGAGGTAACATCTGTGCCAGTCTTCCTCTATTTTGTATGTGGGTTGCCACCCCAACATGGCTTGATGAGTGGTGTAGGGCCGTGCCTGAGATCCGAACCCATGAATCCAGGCTGCCAAAGCAGAGTATGCCAAACTTAACCACTATACCACCAGCCCAGCTCCACTTTTTTTTTTTAATAGAAAGAGAAATAAATTTTCCTATTTATAAAATATAAGAAGGAAAAGGGCCCTGGGTATAAAATCTAAATGTCTAGGATGTGAATGGTCGGGAACACATAATATGACTCTGCTTCCGTCAGTCATGAGTGTGAGGTGCAAGGAAAATAGGGCCTGAGAGCTCTTTCTGTACCAGACAGAAAACCTCACAAGAGTAAGAGCCACAGAGCCTCTGTGAAGAAGATGGATCAGAGAGAAGTGAATGGTGTAGAGCAGAAATTTAACTCTCTCTCTCAACTTCTTTTCTTCGTAAGCCTACCCCTAAGACTCTGGCCTAGTTGGTGGTCCTCCCAAAAGGATTAGCTCATAGTAGAAATGTGTGCACGTGGGACGGGAGATAGAGGGAGGGACTCCAGCAGAGGAAATGTTTACGAATGCACACACTCTAAGATCACCTGTCTGCCACAGAGCCATAGGTTTCCTCTCATAGTTGTTAACCAATGTGTAAGTACAATTTTGTATGCTAGTTTTTCCCTTAAAGTGATGGCATAAAGATTTTACCATGGCTGTATCAACTCTTCATCAATACTGTCTCTAACTTTAATATCAGTGCAATATTTCTTTGGGTCTAGAATATCTTAATCTAATTAGATAGTCTTCATTTTTGTGCATTTGTATCAAACTTTCTTTATGTGATAAATAATGTGCTCCCCCCTTTGCATTGAGAAACACAAAAATGACTTGTTTACTGTCACAGAGACCTTTGTTTCTCCAATTCAGATAGGTAAATTGTCTAAATTCTGTACTCTGGGCCCTAGAAATGAAGGATAGAAAATGAGGAGAGGAAAAGAAACCAAGCCGTTCTTGAGGAAAGAAATGGGAAAAGGAGTTATAAGGAGGCGATAAAATTGTTTCTTCTCCAGGACAAACAAGTGAAAAAATTGGGCTCCCCTCCCACCAGGAATTCTGGCTCCCACTTATGGATCCTGAGACTGGCAGATTTTTCTAGGCTGTGGAAAACTGATACTCAGCTGAGGAATCACATCACAGGCTGTAACACTTAATGTTATTATTTTTCACTTGATTGTGCAAAAGAAGTGTGTTAATATGATGTCTAGGACTGATACCAAGTAAATACACTGCCTACAATTGCTGCTTTGTCTTATTTTGCTCTTGTTCCAAATTCAAATGATTTTATCCATCACTTCATTCATCGCTTAAGGAGATGACAGTTTGTTCTATGGGTGAAGGTGTGCCTGAAAACAGGCCACCGCTCGTCCTCTCTACTCCACACAGGCTGGATATTTGGCCTTTGGCAGATGGTCATACCACTGTTCATCCAGTCAACTTTCATCCAACAAATATGAATTCAGAAAATCAGAAATGATGCAGGGTCGGTGAGCCGAGGAGTCGAAAGAAAGATTTTTTAGACTCTCAAGATCTGGCAGTAGTGCTCTTTTATTTAGAGAATAGTATAGAATAGCATGGGGACAGGACCCATGGGCAGGCAGAGCTGGTGCGTGGGGACAGGACCCACGGGCAGTCAGAGCTCCTGCTGCTGCCCCGAGTTGAGGGTTAGGGCTAAATTTAAGGCATGGGTATGTGAGTCATCTCTTTACAAGACAAAGGAAAAAAAGTTAAAATGGTACCAGTGCCAGTAGGGTCCGGCCATTGGGCGGTCCCACAACTTTTAGATAAGAATCAAACCGGATTGAGTAAATGGCAGAAGTCACCGCTCAAATATTATCTTCAACTAAAGACAAAGGAGGATTTTGGGGTGGGGGGTCAGTTACATAAGGTTGCCAGACAGTAAACGACTTAAGTTCTTGCCTTCCCCATTAAGAGTTTCCAGAGATAAGGCCATCCCCCCTTCCTCCTGGTGCAGAGAGGGAGGCGTGGAGATTTCCTTCACAAATGCAATTGTCTCTGATCAAAGGGCAAGCAAATTCCACTCCTCGGAGCCTGATTCTCATCTGCAGTTTTAAAATTAACCAGCCTAAAAATCCTCATCATAAACTGTTTTAAAATTAAGCAGCCTAAAAATCCTCATCACTAAATGCCAGTTACAGTATACATGAGCAGAATCATACATTTTTGTCCTACCAAGCCATCCTAAGTTACTATTCCACATGAGCTACCATACACAATTAATTCTCTTACTCAGCCAGTATTTATGAGGTGCCCACCATGTGCCAGTGCTATGCTAGAGACTAGCAAAACCTTATGAACAAGATATTGTCGTTGCCCTTGAATGCGGTGTGTAGAGAGCATCCTGAGAGAGCGAAGGTGGGAGAAGTCGGTTAAACAACGGAAAAAGCAGGCTTTTCAAGGACACTTAGATGGTGCTTTTAAAGAAGAGCAGATGCTGTGGCCATATGCATTGTAGGCAGGAGGATCAGTGTGGGCAAAGGCTCGGGTTCTGTTGGAGGACTTAGAGCATTTTGTTATGATTCTATCACAGAGTGAGAAGTGAGAGACCCAACTGGGAGAAAGGCAAGATCCTGGATGCCCAGGGCTCTGAACGCCCCCTGAGGCATTGAGATTTGTCAGGGAGGCAATAAGCAGCCATGGGGGAATTTTAGCAGTGTGGTGACAAAATCTCAATTGTATTTCCTAAAGTCCCTATATAGCAGGGTGTGTGAGGGTAAGGAGAGGCAAAGACAGGTCAGAAAATGCAAAATAAAAGGACAAAGGATGCAATATTAATATCAGACAATGAAAAGTCTAAAGAAAATTCTTAAATATGACAACGGGTCTCGTTTGTAATGATGTTACATTGTGGAGAATCTTTATGACCAAATTACATGATATACAAGTAATGAAAAATTGGCCTAGGAATAGGAGAAACTAACAAAAATACAATAGCCATGAGACTTTTTAACATATCTTGTAAGGTTTGAGAAATGTACAAAAAAAATATGATGTGAATAATCAAATGCTTGAATGAACCAGTATAAAGGAAACATATTTTTTAAGCTCACCTGGCACATTGACAACAGTTGACCGCATTTTCATCCCAAAGAAAACCTCATTAAATTTATAAAAATCAGGTCACATTCACTAATCACATTGTGGTAAAGTGGAAAAAGATAATGTAAATATTTGTTTTCACAATTAAAAAAATTCAAGCCCAATGAAAATTTATAAATTTTTATACTGTCAATAACCAGATTAAAAATCTGAAGTGAATATGTTTTGTTCACATTGCAACAAAAATGTTAAATAATCAGGAATTCTCTTAACCTGAAGTGTAAAGGACTTATATGAGGAAAGATACACATTTTTTATTACAGAACATAAAAAGAGACTTGACTACAGCGACATATTTCTGGATGTCAATTATTCCAAATTTTATTTTAAATGTAATTCACTTCCAAAAATAGTCCCCTGTGGAACGTGACAATAATTTAAAGTTCATATGGAATGGGCATAGTTAGCCAAAAGCCTTTCATAAAAGATAAAAGCTGGAGTGAAGACTGTACTATCAGTAATGAAAATTGAAATACTTTAAATAATACAAATTGTTTGTTACTGGCACTGAAATAGACTGAAGATAAAATCATGAGAATAGAAATCCTAGGGGCCGGCCCCGTGGCCAGGTGGTTAAGTTCGTGCACTCTGCTTTGGCTGCCTGGGGTTCGCTGGTTTGGATCCTAGGCGCGGACCTACACACTGCTCATCATGCCATGCCGTGGCAGCTTCCCACACAGAGGGACTAGAATGACCTACAACTAGGATATACAACTATGTACTGGGGCTTTGGGGAGAAAAAAAAAGGGAGAAGATTGGCAACAGATGTTAGCTCAGGGCCAATCTTCCTCTCATAGGAAATAAAAACCCAACAATCTTACCTTTAAAAAAAAATTCCAGACAATAACTATATCTATATGTGAATATAATATAAGAAAAATGTTAATGTCTGTTAAACATATTCTAAATAAATTATTTTTAAACCGTGGAAGAAAAAATACAGCTAACTCAATATATGCTAATAGGCCAGATCCAGCCTTATATTACTTATGCTATCTCTCAGAATAAACAACAGATAACAGACGGAATGAATAATCAAATGTTAAAAAAATTAAAGAAGAAAGAAGAAAATATCTATTTTCTTGTCATTTTAGAGTTTGGAAGCAATCTCTAGGCATACAAAAATGTGCTTAATCACCCAGAAATTTAAGCACTTTTTAACTAACGTAAAAACCTGATGAACAATTCAAAAGGCAAAGCCAAATTATAACAAGGGATAAATATTTGTAACAGCTACAACAAGCAATAAGAGAAAGAAAAATAGGCAGGAAAATAATAAATGGAAGAAGGACAGAATCAGGCAGTTCAGCTAAAAGAAATAGAAATAGCCATGTGTTTATTCATGAAAAAAAAATTGGATTTGAAAGTAAATGATTTGTGTGATCAAATAAATAAAAAATGAAGTGTCCTAAAATGCAAATAAGAGAGGGTGAGAGAGAAAGGCTTTAAGCGTACCCCAAGGGGGAATATTCAAGATGTGGAAGTTTCTGGGAAAGAGGAAGCTGAGACAGGATATGCAACATTGGGCCTTTTGCAAAATCAGCACGAAGAGCGTCAGAGTCCAAGTTCCCAGGGAGATTCTTGCAGTAAAACTTTGTGATGGCTGTCACAAAAGCAGTTAGGGGCTGGCAGTGCAACCCAGGTCCCGCGGCCTGTTGTTTGCATCTAGTTAGAATGCAGAACAATTATGTCCACATGCAATTTCACAGCATGACATTTGAATATTTCTTTCAGGGCTACAGAGATGGTCAAATGAGGAAGGCTGAATGAGAGCATTCAACATCAGAGTTATACATCCCAACATCTTTTGTCCTCACCCTTGTCCTGAAACCCCAGGACTCAAAAACTCCAGCTCTAGAATTCTTCTGTAGCTGGCATACAGAATCCTTTTTAACTGGTTCAGAGGAAGTACTGGAGAGGCCTCCGTGCTCAGGCGTGGGACTGATCCTGTGTCCAGTGGACACAAAGGTGACCAGTGAACACTCAGGACAAGCTGGTCTCAGCCAATGTCCTAGGACTGAACCTAAACATAGAAAACCAGAGAATCAGAGAACAGCCCGTTACCGTGCCCTGATTATTTTCCTTTGCCCAAATCAACAATCTTCAGCTAGTTACTTGTTAGAAGAGATACATGTTTTTGTTTGTCTGCTTGGTAGCCTGAGAAATAATAAAACTGAGTCAACTTCTGAAAGCCTTGGGGAGTAACAGTGCCCACTGTCAGAAGACGCTCTTGTCTCTGTCCTTGATGGATTCTCAGGAAAGCATGGAATGTTCTGCCCATGGGCTGTCACCTGGGACTTTCTTTTAAGAAGAAAACCCAAGGGTTGGAGATACTTAGCCTGGATGTAGCACATTCTAGGAGGCAGAAAAGGTGCTTTAGCCGCCTGCATCCAGATGTGGCCCAAGCCTTCTTACTGTGGAATACCAGAGTCAGCCTTCCTTGCATCTGCTGGCGAGAGCTGAGCTAGTATTTGTAACGGCTCAAACCACTGAATACCCCAATGCCCCTAATCTCCTTCTCATCAGATTCTGACACCTGTCTTCAAGTCAAAGATTATCCAAGACCTCTGGAATGAAAAGTGTATCAACGTCACCTACCTGCCTCTCCACCTCCAGAGTAGCTGAGTGTCTCTAGGTGTCCCCTGAACTGTGTGTCTTGTAGGTTCCTCTTGTCACATTAGGAGCATCTGCTCACCTGAACATCTGTTTCTTTCTAAAATAATGTTTTATGGGCATATGGGATGCACTGTCAACACTTAGACTTTTTATGAGTCTGAAATCCAGATTCCGGGCACATGTACCAGCTTGATTATGGTGGGAAGGGAATGACGAGCCATTTCTTCCACTTCAATAGGAGTCAGGTATTTTTGGAAGGATCTACGAAGTGGACAATGGCTCAGGGCCAGTTTCATTGCCTTAAATCGAGCCCCAGCCCCTGGAGAATTGTCTTCAAGAGTATTTATCCTGATTTAGATTTTTTGGTCCGTTATTCCCTAAACTCACATACTCTCCCCCTCATCCATAACCCCTCTTTTAAGATCATTTTTTGGAGTATTTTCTCCTTTTGTTAACAGTTAATACTGGTGGTTTATCTCCTGTGTGCTGGTCGCCTATCTAGCATGGACTGTGGGCCATTCCTTTGTATTTGTTTAGTCAATAAATATTGAGTACTGATAAGTAGCAGGCTCAGTGCTAATGGCTAAAACTTTCAAAATGAGCTATTTCTTTTATTTGCTATGATATTTGAAAGTGACTTTCAAAGGAGGGGGAATGGATTTAGGGGAGTCATTCTTTCTGATGGTTAAAGGCAGTCACTTCACACAAAAGGGAAGAATAAATCAGAAATGAGAAGGTAGCAGGACTCCAAGGAGAGAATTTTGGCCTGCATAAGGGAAAGGACTAGGGGGACATACATTATAGAGAAGCTGTTGGGCTCAAGAGACTAGTTAAGGAGAGAGCTAAGGACAGACAAGCCAAATGGAAACTTGAAAATTTTTTCTAGAAAGTTCTAGACAAAAGACTGTCTTCAAGCAGAAAGGCCGCTGAGGTTGCTTGACCCCAAGGCTATGCTACAGGCTGTCTCAGGAGATGCTGAAAGCCGCTGATGTTTTATTCAGGTGCCTGTACGTTGAGGGTGACAAAAAAGGGTGGTAGGTTGCAAAAATGGCCATAATTTTTTATTCTCTCCTGCATCCTTGTCCTTTGCAATGTGAGTTTTCAGCATTTTCCATCAATAGGTGGGCATCTATTTCCTCTCCCCTTGAATTTGGGTAACCCTGTCACTTATTTTAGATAATAGAATACAGTGAAAATTATGGTGCACCAAATCTGAGTCCAGGCCTCAAGAAGTCTGGTCCACTTCTCAGAAACCTGCCCAGCCGCCATGTGAAGAAGCCCGAGTTCATCTGATAGAGGAACATATCTGATAGACCTCCCAGGGACTAGCTGTTCCTGGAACACAAGCCAGGTTGTGCTTTTCACTCTTGCTCCATCAAAGGGAAAAGGGTGACATGTTTTGGGGGATGAATTAGGATGCAGGAGCAGTAGAAACCTCAAGCCCTGGCATCAGGAGACTTCTCCTAGCATCCATGACATGGCCTGTCAGCTGTTGACCTCAAACACATGTGGAAAATAGCATACAACCTTGAAGTGTCCAGAAATACAAAAGGTACACAGTTCTCCTAATATTTGCTCTGTAATCCTAATTGTTGCCATCTTGCTCCCTCCCCTCATTACCCTCCCTACCTGAATGTTCCCTCACAAAACTTCTAATCTTGGCTTAACTCATTCCCATACCTTTATAGTGATTCCACTCAGTTCTCTCTCCTTCAGGATGCTTTGTGAATTCTGTTCTATTTTTTTTCTTCTTGTTTGCAGAATTTCCTAATCAGTTTCTTTTGGGTTGCTTTTCTATAAGGTTAGAAGGGACAATCATCTTTATTGCCACTTACCATCACCTGCTCATGACATGCATTAATCCTTGTAACAATTCTATAATTTACTTATTGTTAAGTCAGTTCTCCATATGAGACAGAACAGTGAACGTGGTTCACATCCATGAAGCATTTAACACATTGTATGCCACAAAGAGGGGACTCAAGTAAGTGCTAATGGTTTAAATTGTAATTAACCTACATTCACACTGCTGGCAAGGTGTTTCACCAAACCATCCTAGTTCCTTTTATGCTCTCTTCCTGTCTTTGGCATTTTCATAACTAAGTTTATTCAATCTGGTATAAATATGTGTGGAAGAATAAACTTGAGCTTGGAGCCAGAAAACCTAGGTTCAAATCCTGGATCTTACACTTACCAGCCTTTTTGATCAAGTTTCCTGAGATTAGACAGAGCCCTGAATGGCCCTCTTGTGAAATAGTGATAAACTAGATGAATTCCTAGCCCTATACACCCCAATTCCTTTTTTGTGCTAGAGAAGTCCTAAAATCATGAGCCCATCACTGAGGAGTCTCTTAATACACACACACACACACACACACACACACACACACACACACACACAGAGTCCTTATAAGGTAAATGTGTCAGGACTTGGCTCTTCCTGAGAGACCCAATATACATCTCACAGAACATCAGAGCTAGAAGGGACCTGGAGATCTTCCTACATAATTTCCTACACTGAAATATGATAAAAGTGTGGTCCAGAGAAATAAAGTGACTTGTGGGAGTCATGAAGGTAATGGATCTATAACTCAGGTTCCCCAACTCACTTTTTTCTAAATATTCTGTCTCATTTCCTCAACGTTGAGTGATATATTTAATTGAACCACAAGAGGGAGTCGGTGGGCAAGAAAATGTGCTCTGAATTCTCACCTAATCTCAGCTACCTCCTGGGAGGTTTTGATGCAAGGCTGACCTAAAGCTCTGGTTTCGTGTACTAGATATAGGTTGGATTCCCCCCCCCCCTTTTTTTAATAATTGAGGTCACACTGGATTATAGCATTATATACATTTCAGGTGTACATCCTTATATTTAGACTTCTGTATAGACTGCATCGTGTTCTCCACCAAATTCTAGTAGCCATCAGTTACCATGCACATGTGTTCTTTTACCCCTTTCACCCTCTCCTAGCCCCTTCTGTTAACCACCAATGTGTTCTCTGTATCTATGCGTTTGTTTGTTTATCTTCCACATATGAGTGAAATCATACAGTATTTGTCTTTCTCCAACTTATTTCACTTAGCATAATACACTCAAGGTCCACTCATGTTGTTGCAAATGGCAAGGTTTCATCTTTTTTATGGCTGAGTAGCATTCCATTGTGTGTATGTATATATAGATATACACCACATCTTGTAAGGATTGTTGATATTGCATATAAAAAGCTTAGCACAAAGTGGATTCTTGAGATAATAGGTATTAATGACCGTGACAGATATTGTGATAATGCTTTAATTTCAAAGAGTACTTTTTGTGCCTTCCACTCCTGTCTCACTCACTACACTCTGGGTAAGATAAAAAGCAATCATTTGGACTTTGTCCAATTGTTATCTACTCTAGTTTCCTCTCCCTTCTCCATCTTCACATTCTGGAAGATCTGAGCACATGCAGGATGGAGGAGGGCATGGATAAAACTAGAAAAAGAGACTAAGACTAAAATATCACCTGATCGCATACTCTGAATGATTTGGGTTATGAATAGGACACCAGAGACATGGTTGTGTCCTCTTCCGTCTTTTCGGAAAGTAGACCTTAGTACAGAAGATGAGGGTTGGGGAAGGCTCCAGGTGAGTGGCCAGGTGGCACCACCTATCCCTGGCTCCCTTCCATCTTGGTGGAATAGCCACTTGCCTCTGATGCAGGAAACAACCTGAACCAGACCCTGTGAGGTTCCTGCATGCCAGGTGTTGCATCTAGACCATCTATATGGAAACATGTCAATGAGAGATATTAGAATGACTCATATGATTTCTGGATCTAGAAGTGTCTTTGGAGGTGATTGAGCCAAACTAGTCATTTTCAATGAAGCTGACAGATGAGATTGGACTTGCCTGATGCTATAGAGTGGATCAGTGAAAGAGCTGGGACGAAAATTAAAAAGTGAAATAACATCAGGACTTTTAAATATTTCTGTAATATCCAGTCCCAACATGACAGGGCCATTACCACTACTGGAATTTTTTGTTTTACTTTATTTTGCTTCTCTCTCTATTTTACACAATGTAGAGCTTTACCAATTTAGACTAAGTTTTCTCCAGCCCTGTCTCCCCAAGAGGAATTTTAAATTATGTACCTCCTCCTCTTTTTTTTTTTTTTTTTGTCAAGGAAGATTTTCCCTGAGCTAGCATCTGTTTCCAATCTGCCTCTTATTGTGCGTGAGCTTCAGCCACAGCATGGCCACTGACAGATGAGTGGTGTAGGTCCTTGCCTGGGAACTGAACCCAGGCTGCTGAAGTGGAGTGTGCTGAACTTAACCACTAGACCACTGGGGCTGGCTCTACCTACAACATTTCTTATGCCAGCAATTTAGTAATCATCTTAGGTTGCTTGTGTACCCCCTAGCATTCGCACTCTCTATTCAAAACGACTACTAAAATAATTTTTTCAAAAGGCAATTAGTTGAATAAAATTTAACCTAACTGAATATACATGTACTATGATTCTTCTAACTTAATGTTGAATACAATGAGTGGAACCAAGTAATTTTCTTGAACCTAGTAATACAAATCCTTAGAACTCACCAGCAATTCTTTGGGCAGAGGAAATGGAAAGTGCAAAGGTCCAGAGGTGAGTGGGTGACTCGTGTTTCTGAGGAGGTAGTGTGCCCGAAGCAGAGAGACTGAGATGGGGAGAGAAGGTAGTGTTGTCTGAGGTGTCTGGGGGCTTGAGTTCATTAAAAACTCATAAAGCTGAAGTTTTTATTCCAAGGTAGATGGAAGGCACTGGGGGAGTTTGAGCAAAGGAAAGACGAGATCTGACTTGAGTTTTATCAGGATCACTCCGGCTGCGATACCATGTTGAAAATAGACCAACAGTGGTCAAGGTCAGAAATGGGAAAAACAGTGAGGAAGCTACTGCAGTAGTCCAGGAGAGAGAGGATGGTGGCTCAGACCATTGGGACACAGCATCACTGCTTACTCAAAATAAAACCTGGGAGGCTAGTTAAGCACTTCTCTTTCTTTCACTCCCCCGCAGTCACTCATTTTGAATCCTCAGTTATCAGTCAGGGTCCCCCAGGAAACAGAATTCATCCTGTGTGATCCATCATAAGGGACTTTAATGAAGACCTTACAGGCTGGGCCCAGTTAAGGAAACTAACAAGAGATGAGAGAGCACCAAAGATGAGAAATAGCAGGAAGGTGTACCACCTCTAGGGCTAAAGGTATGAGAAGACAGTGTTACTGGAGTCCACTAAGAGCAGGCACCTTGGAAGACGAGCTTCTTTGTAGTATAATTGTGAAGGAAGCAGCTACTTCCAGAGGCTACGCCACTGCTGAGAGAGGTTGGGGAAGAAATGCTTTGCCCTTTCCCTCCTTTTAGCCTTTAATCCTCCAAACAACCTACATGGTTTGCTTTATTATTCCAAATTTATGGGAGATTTGAAGATTTTCCCAGAGGCATACTGTTGGCAAATGACCAAATTAAGTCTAAAGCTCATGTCTGCTGCTTCTTAGTCCTAGGGTTTTTCCATCACCATATAACCCCTTTTCTGGGAGAAACAATGACGTGAAACTTGACTTTGGCTCACAGGGATGATGAACATCGAAAGTTAAAAGTATAAATGGGTGACAAGACAAAGTATCTGCTCATTCCCTCTCTTCTCCTCCAAGGAGAAAGAAGAGGTGACAATTGATCTAAATCCCAACCTTGGATTGAGCAGTCTGATGGTGTTCCCATTGCTGTGTCTGATGTTTTATGTAGCCTTCATTGCTGGAGTCACTTCTAATGAAGGATAAAGGCTGCGACTAACTTGAGAGTTGCAGGTGGGCACACTTTCATGAGTTTTACCTCCAAAAGTCCCACCAGGTTCTCAGAGTGAAGATCAGAGAAAACTCCCTTTGTGCTCTGGCTTATCCTAGGCACTGTCTACTTGTTGTTGCAGGAGACACTGACTGCTTAAGATGTAGATCTTTCAGCCCTGCTTTTCTGCCTACGTATGCCGCTGTGTTGCAGACAGCTCAACTCAAATTCTGCCAGTTTAAGAGTGCCAGCATGTTCAGTTGAGCCCAGTACACGTCAGGGTCTGGGTTTTATGGATCAAGATCCTCAGGTTTTCAGAAATAACAGTCATTAGATGTGGTGGTCATGTGATACACATAGAAAGTGGTATTGATGGCAAAGGAGGAGGTGCTCAAATGAGCTGGTTCATATTGATGAGGAGATAGTTCGATGGGAAGAATGAGAAGCTATGTGACAGCTAACTAGATGTGGAGTCACTAGGGATCAGGTTGGTTGGTTATTAGAACTTATCTATCTCAGTTCCTCACTTGGAGGATGAAAAACCAAACCTTACTCTCATCACATTGAGTTTAGTGGCTGAGCTAAGGTGAAAACTTGGGTCATCTCACTCCTAGTTATGTGCCTTATCATCTTCAGCCACCTTGCTCTTTAGAGAGTCTTCATAGCAAAAGTCTTGCACATGTGATGAGAATGCAGTAGATTCTCTTTGTTTTGGTTTTCCCTTACCACCATTGCCCATCTCTGCTTCCTCTCAGTCCTTACTCTTGTGTTTTTAATGCCCTTCTCCTAAAAGCCATAGTAAGAGCTATCATCTTATTCAATCATGCTCCATTGGCCTAACAAAATGTTTGTATATTGACTAGATCTTAAAAATTCTCATCACAGGAGAGAAATTTTTCTAAGTGTGGTGACAGATGTCAACTAGACTTGCTGTGGTGATCATTTTGCAATATATCCAAATTTTAAATCATTATGTTGTACATCTGAAATTAATATAATGTTATATGTTGATTATATCTCAAAAAAAGAAGCATTACACATAGAAATACAACCTCATATTTCATTGGTAGAGCCATTGTGCTCATGAAGGAAAATAAATTGCAATTATTTTGCATTTGCATAGCAATTGGCAATTTACAAAACACTTTCACATCCTTTGTATCACTTTATTTACAAACACCAATCTTCCCTTACCAGAGCCCAACAAGGAGGGCAGGTAGACTCCGGTGTGCTGAGGCTGTGAGCATCTCTTAGGGCTCACACTCTGAATTCAGGAAGCCTCCGTAACCATTTGCTCCCGGGTGTCCGGGATGAGTTGCATAGAACCATTCTCATCCTTGTGGGAGCTTGGTATAGAGGCAGAGGGCCTTGTGGTGAAGAATGGGGCTCTTCAAAGGCTCATCTCTCTATTTTCAAATCTAGACTCAGCACTTCTTTATTGTGTGATCCTAGCTTTGCGCCCCCAACTTCTCTGAGCCTCAGCCGTAATTTGGAGCTAATAACACCTTCCTTGTAGAATTTTTTGTGAGGAGTAAGAGAGATATGTAGGTAAAGCGTCTTTTCCAGTGCCCTGCTCAGGATAAGCCCTCAATAAACAGCAGCTACTCCCAGATTCGGACACCCCCAGAGTCAGTTTCTCTATGACTGCACTGGCACATTCAGAGGCAGAGCCCATGGCCAAAAAAATAATAAAAGTTTGTATATAGGTTTAGGTCATACACAATTTTATTAAAACAACTGTAATGAATGGCTCTGGAGAATAGTCTTTGTTTAGATTGCTGAATATACTATAGGAATCTTGGGATAGCTAATTATTCTGGGTTCAGAATTCAGAGGAAATGACACTGTGAGAAATATTGTATCAAGCCACTGAAGTTGGATATGGAGAAATGCTAAGGTATTTTACTTATCTTTTTGTGGAATTTAATTTTTCCTGCTCCAAAGCCACGAGATAAAATCCAATGTACCAAAAACATGCCTTTATGACTTTTGATATAATGGAAGTGTTGGGGGAATCACCTGCCAGAGACAGTGGGGGTTATCATTTTCTGTGAAACTCAATGTTCAAAAGAAGTGAGATTAGATTTCCCTGAAGTTGCAGACCTTCAGAATTTACAAAATATTCTTATAAACAAACAAGAAACAATGCTTTTATATCCTTTTGAAACACATATTTGCTCAATTTTAGTGATTTGATTGGTCTGAAAGACATTTCTAAGAAGTTCAGATAAAAACCTAATTTGCTTACTTGGCAAAATGATTGAAGAGCAGTTAGGTGGGTAGAGTTGAGTGAGCTGATTATGATAAAGGAGAGAAGAATGTGATGTGTGTACATTGCTTTGATGCCAGCATGGATTAGTTGGCTATTGTCACTAAACAGACCCTGTCCTTAGGGGTCTCTAACATTTATTTTATGTGTTAGTATACGTACGCACAAGTGTCTGGGGCTAGATGTGAAGCATTTTAATAGTGATTTCTTAAGAATAATACCTTTCTTTGCTACATATCTGCTATTTTCAGAACCATTTTGTTCTTAATGATAGAGGAAGCCCATAGAGAAAAATATGTTTATGCTTTTAATTTGGAATTATACAGGCACTGGAAAAAAAAATCCTTTTTCTTTTTTTGAGGAAGATTAGCCCTGAGCTGACATATGCTGCCAATCCTCCTCTTTTTGCTGAGGAAGATTGGCCCTAACCTAACATGAATGTCCATCTTCCTCTACTTTATGTGTGGGATGCCTGCCACAGCATGGCTTGATAAGCGGTATGTAGGTCCGCACCTGGGATCCAAACCGGTGAACCCCAGGCTGCTGAAGCACAACATGTGAACTTAACCAGTGCACCACCAGGCCGACCCCAAAACAAATCTTTTATTAAGAGAAAGCAAAGTAATATCCTTCCGAGATTCAAAATAATGAAGAGTAGTGCTTAGATATGTCACCTCAACTTTACATGACCCCCCAGTTCCTAATATATTTGTTTTCACACTTTTCCTCTGCTCTAATCTTTTATGTCAGTTGTCTGGGGCTTTTCCCTTCTCTTTTGCTGACATTGGAATATAATTTTCTCTGATAATATATCTCAACTCCCTCCAAGTGCATCACGTACACCCACTCCCTCCAGTGACTCTATTTTACTCGCCCAGGAGCATTTGACAGAAATGTCCCTGCATGTCATCAGATACTGCAAAGTGCTGAAATCAGAAAAATAAATGATACAGTCCCGTTTTCAAAGATATAACAAAACGGAAAGAAAAACAGATATATGAGAATATAATTTTGAACTGAAGGCTAATCTTGGTGTATTAAACACATATATTTCTGTTTCCTCATGAAACCCAACTAAAATGAATATAAGGGGTAGGAAGAAAGTCGTCAATCCACAAATCCAAAAAGAATATAAGAAAAAATAGCATCACATTATCCTTTTCTTTTCATGTTAAGAAGCAGCTGGATAAGTTGTAAGTGACTTAGTAGCCAACAGAAAAGTATAAATCTGACTGATGGAGCTGGAAGCCTGGAAAAAGGCTGATGCTCTTTGTAGAATTCCAATAAGTCTCAAGAACTGGAAGTGCCTCCAGGTCGATGTGTTGCTGTACATGGTGATGAGCTGGTTCTAACTGTCTAAGAAGTTAGTGAATAGTAAATTAAGTGAATTCACCAAGAATAGTGAATTAAGATCTCAGCAGGCCTAGAACGTAACTGGTTCTAAGTAGAACAAGAGAATACAAGGCTCAAAGAATGCATGTCTCCAGAAAAAAAAATAAATGAAACTGACCAATTATCCTGAGTCTGTAGACACTGAGAAGTTTACATTTATGGTGGAGTATTTGGAATTAGTTTTAGGTATATAGAAAACTAAGCGTGTGAAATATGAGGCAGTTATCAACTCCTGGGAAAAGAAATGGTCAAAAGAAAATACAATCATAACATGAACAATGATCTAGCCATTGATAATTTAAACACTATATATTGATCCAACTAAAAATTATGGTAAAACTCAATTTGGAGAATGAAGGAAAAGGAAGTATTATGGTGGAGGTGTGTGCCCAGGGTAAGGGAGGAGGATGTTGGGATTAGTTCATTGTCTTCAACAGTAGGAAGTTAGTTATAAAACCAAAAAATTGAAAATAGTATTACATTCATTCACTTAGAAATATGGAAGTAGCACAAAAAGAAACAACTAAAAATTTAAATAATTCCAGAGAAAGGAAATTGATTGAGACGCTGGGAAGGGGACACTAACGACCTTATTCAGGCTAAATCCAATGAACATTTTGTTGTTGTCATCTTGCTTCTCTAAACTATTTAACAGTAATTGAACTATTTCTTCTTGTTGAAACATTTCTACGTTAATAATAATGTTAAACAATTCATGCATATTACCGAATACAATCCTCTCAACAATCCTATGGCATAATATCTACATTTTATAGACAAATAAACTGAAGCACAAGGAGTTTAAGCAATTGGCTCCAGCTCACGTAGGGAATAGGATTCAAATCTGGCTCTGTCTGATTCTGGAGTCTACATTCACGATTACTAGTGCTGTGGCCCTTTCTCTTCCTTTAAAAATAATTTGATCTTCAAAATTGCTGTATGCATTTATTCCAATTATTATTTTTTTAATAGCACTAACCCAGCTACCTTCTACAGCATCAATTGGTCCACATGAATTCCATGCACCCGGATGTAGCTTGCTCCGCTCTTCAGCTTCCTCTGCCATGAGCAGCAGTTTTAGTCAATCTCCTACCTTCAGACTTCTTCATTGCAGAGCTAGGCAAGAATCTCCAAGCCGTCGCAAACTCAAAGGGTTAAGTGCCAGTTAACAGCAGGCACTTGCTTCTGCTCTGCTCTGGTGGAAGCTTGGGGCTGGCTATGGTTTTCTAAACCTTGGCAGTAAAATTGCAAACTCCCCTTCTGACAAGTCGTTCCCCCCAAACTTCCAGTGAGTTCCTTTAGTGCCCATGCACTTGTCTTTTGTGAGGACTGGTGTGACAAATGCTACAAATCTCTCTACTCCTAAGAATTCCCTTCAAAAAAAATCCTCCTTTTTGATGATGAATCTCTATGCTTTTCTTAAATGGGCTATTGGGTGTGATGGTCACTGAGCAGTTTTCCTAACTTTTTTTAACTTAAGTTCTAGGGAGATGGATCCAAAAGCTGTCTTTAATTTGGGGGTACTTGTTAGCTATTGTTTTCTGACTTGTGCTTCAAATGAAATCCAGAGCCAAAAGGAACTATCACATTTTATATCTTATTATTTTTGAATTGTCTTCATTTTTCTCTTTCTTTCCCTTCCTATGGTACATAGAATGAACTAAGATAGTGAAACTTACCATTAGGTAAGAATAAAGAAATTTGATGCAATGACTGAGTCTATTTGTGCTTTATCTTCCAGTGGAGATGGAACAAGTTCATTGCTGTTTGTGTGTGGGATAGTTACATTATGTTAGATGCACAAAATAAAAAATAGATAGGTAAATGAGAGATAGGAATTTTGATTGATAATTTTAGATCTGTAAGCTAGAAATCCAAGGAATGGAATAGAGTAGACATCTGGCTTTTGCTTGACCAGCATCTTTTCTAATTTTTCTGGAAATGTATTCAGACTTTTTCCTTTGAGAAGCACCTCTTCACTATTGCAGGTGGGACATTGGAATACTTATACTTGTTCCTACTCTTTCTCATGTTGTAGTCATGTAGTTTTCGAGATCAAGTTATTATATTTTATATTTTACATGAAAAATCATGTAGGCTTAAATGTCTTATTGCTTTATTTGTCCAAAGCTATTTAATGTCTTTCTCATTATTTCGTATTAATTTTTTGTTTTGCTGCATTATATCTTTTAATCATTCAAAGAAGCTCTGAGGTGTCCTTCTGTGTCTAGCCATTTCTTAACTAATACTTTTTTTGTCCTTACTTTTGAGTGTTAATTTTTTTGTAGGACTTCTGAGAGTCTTCAGTATACTAATGTTCATCGTGACCTTCCAGAAGGTAGTGTAGTTTCTGGTACTTTCAGAACTTAATGGTCTGTGGAATCTAGTCACGACTGTTTTGCCCTCCAAATATCTCAGGGGACTAATTTTCAATTGAAACACTATTATCTGCTGGTCTCAGCCTATCAATAACCAGTGTTGAGGTTGGACCAACCCTTGTGGTTGTTACTATGATTGCAAGACACTCTTCAGCAATAACCATCAGGAAATTTTTAAAAAATAAGTTTATTACTTACAGGACCTGGAAATTACATAACACACCTGGGGCCACATAGTGAGGTCCAAGGTTGCGGGTAGAGAGAGACAGAGAGAGAGAGAGAGCACATAGGCCTCTGGTTCTGCTTTCAATGGAGTTGAAGTTGGCGGCCTAGGGTTTCTCAGGCTCACTATTGGTGAATTTAAAACATATGAAGGGGAATGTAAAGCTCAAGAAAGGAAAAAACAAGTGGCCCAAATGGTCAGTAATCAAAATCAGCCAAGATATCTAAAACAAAGGAGCCTCAGTCTGGGGAGGCACCCTGGCTCTTTTTCTAGTCCTGCAGCTGGCAATGTGTTTATTCGAGATAGCCATCCTTGAAGTGGATGCCACAGCAATCAAAGCTTAAGTCAGGCACTTGCATTACAAAAAGAAAAAAACTATCAGGGCTTACACAGACACATTGAGAAATACTTGAATAACCCAGTTTGGAACTGATTGACAGTCGCAGAGGTCACCTCTGCCAGCTGGTTGGCTTGGCCAATGGCAGGACATGGTGGGAAGAGAGAGGTCAGAGAATTTATATAGCCGAGGGTGATTCACTATCTCTTGGGATTTTCCTTTAATGATTTAAAATCATAAGGAAATTCAGAGAGGTGAGCCTGGCATTTGGGATGCTTTTTATGTAGGAGCATTTACTGATTCTGGTGGGTGTCGAGTGGAATCTAATTGTGGTTTTAATTTTCATTTTCTTGATTACTAATGAGATTAAACATGTTTTCACATCTTTCGTGCTCATTTGGATATTCTCTTTGTGTAAAGTGCCAAGACAAGTTTCTTGAACAATTTTGTGCTGCATTGTCTCTTTTTTGCTTAGTACTTGTAAGAGTTCTTTATACGTCCTGGATATATACCCTTTCTTGATTATATGTATTAAAAATGCCATCTAACACTCTGTGGGTTGTCAATTTTTGCTTTACATATTTAGACATTTTGTTATTAGGTATCTACACATTTAAAATTATTACATTGTCCTCGGGATTTGGCCATTTTTATAAGTATGTAATATTCCTCTTTTGCTTCAGTAATGCTTTCTGTTCTAAGGTCAACCTTGTCTGATATTAATAAGACTTTAGTTTGGGTTTTGCCTGACATATCTTTCTCATTTTTCACTTTAAAATTTTTTGTGTCTATCAAGATTTGCCTCTTTTAAATAGAAAGTAGCTGGGTTTTGACTTTTTTTATCTAGTCTGAAATTTTTGTCATTTATTGCACAAAATATATTTACTTATGCATTTGGAATGCAATCTATCATGTTACTATTGGCTTTCCTGGGAGAAACAAAAGTTCTAATTCTTATTAGAATTTGATAAATCAGATATAAATGCTGTGATTTTTAGGGTTATAAGTAAACACACAGTAAAAGGCTTTATAATTACCAGATTGTATAATTACCAGACTAATCGAAGAGAGAAATGTAATAATAATAAATACGTAATCACTTGAAAATAATACAAGAAAAGGGAGATAAGAGAGTATAGAGCATTGCCAAAAAATGGAAAACTTTTTTCTTTGTTCATTTACTTATTTAATTTGAATTCTCTATTTTATGGTATTGATTTCCTTAAATGTTTTGTGTCTATTCACACTTTTGTTTGATTGCTTGTTCCACGTCAGTGAATATATGCTCTGCTTACCACAGACTACATCTGGTGATCGCGAGGGAGGAGTAGGCACTAAGCCAGATCACATGTGCTGGTTGATCGTGATCTAGGTGGGAGAGAGCATCCTGCTTCTCCAGACCAAGGCGCCCTCTGTGTCTCCATGCTCAGAATCCTAGCGCTGGAGGGTGAACTCAGAACTTTCATTTGGGGACTAATTCCATAATACCTTTCTCTCTACTTTTTCCTTTGTCCCTGTTATTTTGAAGGTTTGAAGTTATTCTTATCTCTGTCCTCCTTCTTACTCAGATCTAGGACGCCCATCTTGTGTATTTGCCTGGAGCAGAACTGTAATTTGGCTTGGAAAATAGTTCTCAGACCTTGGTTTGGGGATAACCTACATCGGTGTGTGATGCATGGGTGAGGGAGAAAGAGACAATGACCCAGCCGTTGCCAACATAATTTTAAAAATCAATTGCCTAAACAACTACCCTGGGCTCTGTCCCACTTGCCTAGAATTTATAGTTTTTGACATTGAATTTGGGCTTTTCCCATATTTGTTCTTATTTTTGTAGTGGTTTTCTTCTGTGCTTACTTTGGAGTAGAGTGGTTCTATTCATGCTTCTCTGTCTCTCAAGTTTCATTTCCACTTTCTCCATGTTTCCTTAATTCCTCAGATCTCTTGTCTAGCTAATGATGTCTCTAACCTTTTCATCATTTCATGCAGTATGGAGAGGGAGGAGAGACTGACACTTGTCCTTAGTCCAGCATCTCAACCTCTCTTGTGAAGTCATGAAACTCCGTTGCCTTGGCTTCTGTGAAGCTACATTTTCTTAGTTTTCCCACTACCTTCCGTAGCTCTCTTTTTATATTCCTCTGGGAACGCCTACTTCTGCTAATGCTGATTTTATCTCCTCTCAGTGGGTTTGATCTTCTCTGCCTCCACCTACAACCTGGGTGGTCTCATCCCTCTACATGTGGTAATTGCCTGGATTTACCTCCAACGCCATACTTTCACTCCCTAACTCTTATCCAACTCCTGACTGTCAACCTTGTTTGAAGGTCTTGACACAATTCAAACTAAACATGCTCAAAATTTTACTATTTGTACCCATAATGCTGCCCCGTCCATGTCCATTGCCTTAGTGAATGGTCCTATCACTCATTTAGTTCCCCAAACCAGAATCTGAGACTCATCCTTTCCAGTTTTCTCCTTATCCTACATATCCATTCTCCCACCAAGTGCTGCCATTTCTACTTCCCAGACATCTTTCAAACCCATTCACGTCTTTCCACTTTCCTTAGTGCCAAGGGTAGTTCAGGTAACCATCATCTATTCCCTGAATTACTGCTGCTTCCAGGAGTCTAACTCCATGACGTCAGTGTTGATTCTTCCTATTGTTTCAATACATGGTATCCGGGATGATATTTCTAAAATACACTTTTTTTTTTTTTTCATTTTGAGAATGGTAATTCCAGAGAAGTCTAGATAACATAGTCTTTTGAATTAGGGAAAACTGGATTTCGATCTCACCTACACCAATTATGTGAACATCTCTGAGCTTCAGTTTCATCTTCTGTGAAAACCTGAGTAGACATATGTCTAAAGCATATGGCCTGACACACAGGAAACATCCAATCAGTTTTAAATATAGATATAATCATAATCACTAACTTGAAGACTTTTTATAAATTCTTATTTCTCAGAATAAATCCCAAAGACCAGAAGGTGATATAAGTCCCTCAATTATCTGACTGTTCTTATTCTCTGCTCCTGTTCTATTCTTCAGTGATTCTATTCTTCAATCTTTATGAAGCTCTTTCAGTTTCTTGAGTGCACCATGATGCTTCTAGCCCTTTGGCTTTTCTTCATTCTGTTGACTTGGTCTGGAAACCCCTTACTCTTTTTCTTGTAACTCTTCTTTCATTTGTCTGTCTCTTACTCATTCAACAAGTCTCCAGTTAGACGTCTCCTTCTCCAAGAAATATCTTCTGCATCACCAAAGTCAGATTAATTGATCCTCCTGTGAGCTCTCTTTAGAATTCTCTTTGGCACCTTGCAGGGAACTGCTTATCCTGGATTATGATGGTGTGTTTTTACTGGTCTGTATGTCCCATAGTCTATATGCTCCTTGGAAGTAGGGATTCTGTCTATCATTTTTTACCATTTTGTCTGCAGCACATAGCACACTACTTGGTTCATGGCAATTTTTCTCTAAGAAAATGTTGAATGAATGAGAACTGAACATGACTTTGTTTTCCTCCTCCATATAAAGTAAGTATTGATTTCATATTATAAATCAAGAATCTTAGGTTCAGAGAAATAAGAAGGTCATCCAAGGAATGCTTGGAATTGGGTTTGTCTTAGTCAGAGGCAAGAGTTTTTTCTATGATACCAGCTGCCTCTTTGATTTATAAAAGTGTTGTGTTTATTATTGCCATGAAACCAACTTGTTGCCCTTTTACAGACATTTATGTCTAATGGTGGAATTTCATGTAAATAATACATTTAAATTGTGTATAGAATGGCAACACACAGTTCTCTAGAGGGACAAGTGGGAACATGTGAAAATGCATGAAATTGTGAAAAGGGGCTTTTCATATGATGTTTAAATGCCATTAAATTAATTTGTGCATATAAAGACCTTGGGGCAGAGTCTAACATACTGTAAGTCCTCAACCACTGATATGCACTATATACACTGATATACCACGAATAGTGGTAAACACCACTATTGTTTTCCTATAAAAGACTGTATGAGGCAGTCGCTACTTGTTCAGCCTATTTCACAATACACATCCACACCCAGATTAGGGACACAGACTCAGTTAGCGCTTCCGACATAAAAAAGGAACTAGCTGTGCACCACCTTTGGCATTTAGAAAAACTGCTAGGAGAGGAAGGCAGATTTAAACTGAGAGAGGTGTGGAGTTGAGGCAAGTTATTGTACCTGGACTGAAGGCGCTTGCCCAGAGTCTCTGGCACTTATAGGACACCTACAGACATTGCCGGCTTGAAGAAAGGTAGGTCGAGGGACATCCCTTCCAAGGCTTTTGGGCTGATGATTTTCTCATCCACTTGTTCTAAGGTCCCTGGAAATGGAATGAGAGAGAATGAGGTCACCTCCCATGGCACAAGGTGGTATTCTAGTTTGGGGTGGGTCAACTGCATCTATAAATATACGTTTAGGTACTTTGGGGAACAATCTTTGCTGCAGAGGATGGGGGTAAGGACAGGCTCCTGACGGCTGATGCTGGATGAGGTTGTTTTAGTTGCTTTTGTTCTCTAAATCCCCAGGCTATCAGGAAACTGAAATCAATATTTTCTGCTTTTGGCTAATTATTTCATATACTCTTGATTTATCTTCTTTCATGGTGTTTATTCTCTGTCTCTGACATGTGGTTTTTATAAGTAAACATTTAAGAAAATATCTGCCACATGCAGAGTTTGGCAGAGATGCTGTAGGGCAAAGGTGGAGTCCCCAGTATTATGCAGGCCCTGAGATAGACTGTGGCCTGACCTGGTTCTCCAACTATCTTTGGTACCATTCGTGAGAATGCAAGGCATAAACTGAGACTGCTCATAGGAAGTCTACTAATGAAAGAGACATTGCAGATTCTTGGCATTCTTGGGATCAGAAAGCAGATGAAAGGCAATTGTGCCCAATGCATTCTTTCTGGATGAGGTAAATGAAAGCCAGAGAAAGGAAATACCTTACCCAGAGTCATACTATGTAGTAAAAGAGCTAGGAATAGAACTCAGACTTCTTGATTACTACTCTAGGCCTTTGCCCGCTCTGCTCACCATCTCTACATTACCATCATCACCCTCCATCAAATCCTCCAAGTTCAGGCCTCCTTTTGGGCCTCTATTCTATTTTTTATAAGTTTGACGAGGAAAGAGAGGTGGCCCTTTCAGACCATCCTCCTCATGCTCCCTCCTTGGCATTGTGACCCATGTGGGGGATGGTGACATAAAAATAAGGAAACAAAAGATTGATGCTGGTGCTGATCCACAAGGAGATTGGAGCCAGTAGAAGAAGAGAGGGGGAATTTTCTAGGTTTCTCCACATCTGTAATAGCAACAACTACAAAAAAAGACACTGTACTTGTCAATGGCCCAATATATGTCACAGACGATGTGACAAGACTAGGATTCAGAGTCTTCCCCAGTCTGGAAGAAATGTTCCTCATCTCTATCCAATATTCTCTGTCGTTTTGTTTCCATGATATTTGAATATAGGAAAGTTGAGCCCTGGAGAATAAACACACATTTTTGTCCTTGGGGAATTTACCTTCCCTAAGTAAGTAACACATGGATTTCTACAGTATGAAGGTAGGAGAAGTTATATGAATTTATAGCGAGAGTTTTTAAAAAGACAGAGCGCCAAGTCAAAGTGACCGAGACCTGACGTGTGTTACCAAAGAACAATGGAAAGAACACCAAGAGTCATTTGAAAGCATTGTTTTAATATAGTGGCTGGCCTGGGGAAACTCAGTCTTATTAAGTATAGACAGGGAGAACCACCAGAGATGTTTGCTAAGAGTGAACCTACATTTCCTAAATCCCCAGTCTGAAGGTATGTCTGAGAGATCAATGCAGAAATTCCTATGCATTAAAGAGAAGTAAACTCAAGTACACATTCAACTGGATTAAGAAGAATCATTGGCACTGACATTCTCGGCAATGGGTTTAACATGTGCAAATGCCACCATGTAGGAATGAAATTGCTGATCTGGAAGTATTAAAATAAGTCAAATATATTTGTGGTTTCAAAAATAAAAAGAGATTCAAGGTAAGGTTAGGATAATGGGACGTGGACTGAAGTAGCAGGGCTTCTCCTATCAATTACATTACCCATTTTAACTTTATCATGAGGGTACTGGGAGGTCAAGGAAGGATTTTAGAGGGGGGAGGTAACAGAATTGGTTTCACACTTTAACATGATCATTCTATCTACAAAGTGGAGAATGAACTGGACATACAGGGGCACAAGTGGACACAAGACAACATTAATGGGGTTTGACAACATTCCTGATGAAAATTGGATGATAGCTAAGTCTGAGGATGTGTGAGAAAAGGTTGTGTAGGGTCAGAAGAACATGACTGATTTGGACATGGAGGATGGATAAGAGAAGGCATCAATGGAAAACTATCATTTTTTTTTTTTTAATGTGGACAACTGAGTGAATTGTTGGTCCTTCTGTTAAGGAAAACGCTTAGAATCCCATAATCCTTTTATGCTTCCTGTTACTTTTAGCTTTTGCCATTCTATGTTAGAAACCCTAAAGTAATGCCCTCTACATACTTTTCCTTGCACCATTAATTTTTGAAGGAAAATTGTTGAGGAAGCCTGGATATCTTCTGTTTAGATCTTCTAATGTCCAAAGTGAAAATTCTCCCTATTCCCGTCTGGAACAAGTTGCTAAATGAAGATAAAATTATGCACTTTATTGTAATGACTTTAAATTAAGTTCAGAGGGGCGGAGCTGCCAGGAAAAAAATGGGTTAGAGGACGTGGATTAGATTGAAAGTCGAAAAGAAAACTACCTATTTTATGCTCTTTTGTGTAAATTGAGATCTTGGGTTCTGTTCAGGGGATGCTCTAGTGTACAGAAAAGTGAACACACCCACTCGACGATGTGTAGTATGGAACCCATCTCACAAACTCAGTTATCATTGGGACAGACTGAAAGATAAAGAGGAGAGTTTAATGGCCTGCCTCTACGTAGTCTTGTATGCAGCTTATTCCATGAGAGTAGAAAACAGAACAACCCTGACCATTCTATCCAATCTTTGAGACAAACTGCAAAAGAGAGGGAGCCTCAACTACTGACCACCTGGCACAATGAATAACATGCTCTAACTAATCATATAAGCCCCTTCCTCTGCCTCTCCACCTCCCCTATTACAGGAGCAAGTTGGAACAAGAGAATATGAGGAATAAAATCTTGCTCTAGCATGTCCTTGAATGGCAGGAAGTATTAGAAGAAGTTTGTGTTTTATATATAAAGCCAAAAAATGGTTAAATAACAGTAGTAACAACAATAATAATAGTTAATATGCATTTAGTATTTGGTATGTGACATGCACTGGTTTAAATGCATTATCTCATTATTAAATTCCCACAAGAGATAGGCACTATTATTTGCAGTATAGACTTTTAGAAACACAAGATTAAGTAGCCTGAATAAAGAGTGGCAAAGCTGGAATTTAAATCCAGGTGGTATAATTCCAGAGCCTCTTTGCTTAAGAAGATCCAGTCTACTAGTCTGGTAAATGGAAGAACTATTTGGTTTGCACATTTGTCCACTCATCAGTTCATGGACATTTGGTGTGTTTCCATCTTTCGGCCATTCTGCATAATACCGCTAAGAAAATGCATATGCAGGTTTTTGTGTGGACATATGTTTTCCTTTCTCTTTGTTATATGCCTGGGAGTGGAATTGTTGGGTCATATGCTAAGTCTAATGTTAACATTTTGAGTTACTGCCAAACTGTTTTCCAAAGTGGTTGCACCAATTTTCAACCTCAGCATCAAGGTTCCAATTTCTCCACATTCTCATCATCACTTGTTACTACCTGTTTATTTTTTCCATCCTAGTAGATGTGAAGTCGTATCTTTCTGTGGTTTTGATTTACATTTCTTTAATGACAAATGGTGTTGAGAGTTTTTTTCATGTGTTTACCAGCCATTTGCATATTTTCTTTGGAGAAATGCCTATTCAAATTCTTTGCCCATTTTAAGTTGGGTTATTTTTCTTTTTTATAATTGAATTGTGTAAATTCTTTATATATTCTGGGTACAAGTCCCTTATCAGATATAAGATTTGCAAATATCTTCTCCCATTCTGTGAGTTGTCTTCTCTCTTTCTTCATGGTGTCCCTTGAAGTGGGGAAATTTCTATTCTGAAGAAGTCAAATTTATCTGTTGGTTTTTTGGTTGCTTGAGCTTTTATTTTTATGGCTGAGAAACCATTGGCTAAACCAGGTTCACAAAGACTAACTCCTTTGTTTTCTTCTAATAGTTTTCTAGTTTTAGGTCTTATATTTAGGTCTTTGATACATTTTGAGTTAATTTTTTTTTTTAAAGATTTTATTTTTTTTCCTTTTTCTCCCCAAAGCCCCCAGGTACATAGTTGCATATTCTTAGTTGTGGGTCCTTCTAGTTGTGGCATGTGGGACGCTGCCTCAGCGTGGTTTGACGAGCAGTGCCATGTCAGCGCCCAGGATTCGAACTGACGAAACACTGGGCCGCCTGCAGCAGAGTGCGCAAGCTTAACCACTTGGCCACTGGGCCAGCCCCCATTTTGAGTTAATTTTTTACTTGACATGAAGAAGCGTCTTTCTTCTTTTACATTCTTTTACAATGAATTGGGATGTGTCCTTCTTCTTCTCATCTTTCAAAGAGTTTTTGAAGAAAGCTTGTTATTTCTTTTTAAAATGCTTAAAAGAATTCACCACTGAAATCACATGGGCATGGGCTTTTCTTTGTGGAAATTTTTTAAAATTACTAATTTAATTTCTTGTTATAGATCTATATAGTTTTGTATTTATTTTTGATTCAGTTTCACCAGTTAGTGTCTCTATAGGGATTTGACTATTTCATCTAAGTTATCTAATTTACTGGTGTACAGTTTTTCCCAGAATTCCCTTACAGTTCTTTTATTTTTGCCCGGTTGGTAATCATGTTCCTGTTTTCATTTCTGATTTTAGTAATTTCTTGTCACACTTTTTCTTGTTCAGTCTAGCTAAAGGTTTTCCAATTTTGTGGATCTTTTCAAAGAATATCCCAATCCAATTGTTCATTATTCTTGTGGCTGTTGTCTGGTTTTTGTTTGCCTGTTTGCTATTTTTTGTTTTGTTAGCTTAGGGCAAATATTCCTCAAGCAAAACCAGGAAGATTGTCAACAGATGTTAGCTCAGGGTGAATCATCCTCAACAACAACAGAAAAGAAAAACACCTCAAGTTGATCCTTGACTTATACCATACACACACAAAATTTAATTCAAAATAGATCAAAGACACCCAATTGTAAGAGCTAAATTATAAAACACTTAGAAATAAAGCATAGATTGAAATTTTCATGACATTAAACTTGGCAATGATTTATTGGATATGACACCAAAAGCATGGGCAACAATGATAAAAAAAAAGTAGATAAGTTGGACTTCATAAAAATTAAAACCTTTTGTTCATAAAAGGAGACTATCAACAGAGTGAAAAGGCAGCCCATGGAATGGAGAAAATATCTGAAAATCACATATCTGATAAAGGATTGATATCCAGAATATATAAAGAACTCAACAACAAAGAAACCAAAATTCTGATTCAAAAATGTGCAAAATACTTGAATAGACATTTCCCCAATAAGATATACAAACGGACAATTATCACGTGAAAAGATGCTCAGTGTCACTAGTCATTAGGAAACTGCAAATCAAAACCACAATGAGATACCACTTCACACCCATTCAGAAAGCTATTGTCAAAACAAATGAACAAACAAAAAAGGAAAAGAATGTGGAGAAACTGGAACATTGTGCATTGCTGGTGGGAATGTAAGGTAGTGGCACTACTTTAGTACTTTCCACTACTGTGGAAAACAGTATGGTGATTTTTTAAAAAATTATTGTACTGGAGATTTTTGCCACAGCAATTAGGCAAGAAAAAGAAATAAAAGATATCCAAAATGGTGAAACTCTCGCTGTTGGCAGATGACATGATTCCATATATAGAAAACCCTAAAGAATCCATCAGAAAACTATTAGAAATAATCAACAACTATATCAAAGTTGCAGGGTACAAAATCAACTTGCAAAAATCAGTTGTGCTTCTATACACTAATAGCAAACTACCAGAAAGAGAAGTCAAGAAGACAAGCCCATTACAATTGCAACAAAAAGAATAAGATATCTAGGAATAAATTTAACCAAAGAGGTGAAAGACCTATACACCCAAACTATATAAGACATTACTGAAAAAAATCAAAGAACATGTAAAGAAATGAGAAGATATTCCATGCTCATGGATTGGAGGAATAAACATACTTAAAATGTCTGTATTACCTAAAGCAGTCTACAGATTCAATGCAATCCAAATCAGAATCCTAATGAGATTTTTCATGGAAATAGAGCAAAGAATCCTAAAATTTACATGGAACAACAAAAGACTTTGAATCACCAAAGCAATCCTGGCGAAAAAAGAACAAAGGTGGGGGCATCAGAATCTCTCACTTCAAAATATATTACAAAGCTATAGTAATCGAAACAGCATGGTGCTGGTACAAAACAAGACACACAGATCAATGGAACAGAACTGAAAGCCCAGAAATAAAACCACACGTCTATGATCAGTTAATCTTTGACAAAGCAGCCAAGAACATACTATGGAGAAATGAAAGTCTCTTCAGCAAATTGTGTTGGTAAAACTAGACAGCCACATGCAGAAGAATGAAAATAGACCATTATCTTGCACTGTACACAAAAATTAACTCAAAATGGATTAAAGACTGCAATCTAAGACCTGAGGCCGTAAAACTCCTAGAAGATAACATAGGCAGTACACTTTTTGATATCAGGCTGAGCAGCATCTTTTCAAATGCCATGTCTACTCAGGCAAGTAAAACAAACAAAAAAATTAACAAAATGGGACTTCATCAAATTGAAAATCTTCTGCAAGGCAAAGGAAACCATTGATAAAATGAAAGGAATACCCACCAACTGGGAGGAAGTATTTGCAAATCATATATCTGACAATGGGTCAATTTTCAAAATATATACAACTCAACAACAAAAAAAGCAACCCAATCAAAAAAGGGCAGAGGATATGAACAGACATTTCTCCAAAGCAGATATACAAATGGCCAACAGACACATGAAACAATGTTCAACATCACTAATTATGAGGGCAATGCAAATCAAAACTACATTGAAATATCACCTTACACCTGTCAGAATGGCTATAATCACGCAGACAAAAAATAACAGATGTTGGAGTGGATGTGGACAAAAGGGAACAATCATACACTGCTGGTGGGAATGCGAACTGATGTTGCTACTATGGAAAACAGTATGGAGGTTTCTCAAAAAGCTTAAAAATAGAAATATCATACAATCCAGCTATCGCACTACTAGGTATTTATCCAAATAACTTGAAATCAACAATCCAGAGAGACATATGCGCCCCTATGTTCATTGTAGCATTATTCACAATAGCCAAGATGTGGAAGCAACCCAAATGCCCATCAACTCTAGAATGGCAAACTAAGATGGTATATATATATATGTATGTATGTATATATATACGGAATACTACTCAGCCATAAAAAAGACAAAATCGTCCCATTTGCAACAACATGAATGGATCTTGAGGGTATGATGTTAAGTGAAATAAGCCAGAAAGAAAAATACGGCTCGATTTCACTCATATGTAGAAGATAAACAAACACATGGAGAAAGAGAACAGATTAGTGGTTACCAGAAGGGAAGGGGACTGGGAGTGGGCAAAAGGGGTAACATGGCACATATGTATGGTGTTGGATAAAAATTAGGCAACTGGTGGTGAGCACAATGCAGTCTATACTGAAATAAATAATAATGTAGAAGGTGAATTTATACAATGTTATCAACGTTTATGATTTAAATAAAATAATTGAAAAAGAAATTAGTCTCAGAATTACCATACAGTAATCTGATCAAGCTATTCTACTTCTGGATATATACCCTAAAATAGTGAAAGCAGGGACTTGAACAGATAATTGTATACCCATGTACACGGCAATATCGTTCACAAGAGTCAAAAGTTGGATGCAACCCAAGTGCCCATTGGCTGATGCCTAGATAAACAAAATGTGGTTTATATATACAATGGAATAATATTCAGCCTTAAAAAGTAAAGAAATTTTGACACATGGCTACAACATGGGCGAACTTTGAAGGCATTTTGCTAAGTGAAGTAATCCGGTCACAAAACAACAAATATTGTGTTATTCCACTTATATGAGATTCATAGAATAGTTTAATTCATAGAGACAGAAAATAGAATGGTGGTGGCCGCAGGGCTGGGGGGAGGTGGAAATATGGAGTTAGTATTTAATGAATACAGTTTCAGCAGAGGAAGTTGAAAAACTTTTGGAGATGGAAATGCTAGTGTTTGCTCAATAATGTAAATGTGCTTCAAGCTATACACTGACACCCTTAAAAATGGCTAAAATGGTAAATTGTAGACTGTGAATATTATACCACAAAAAAAGTGACCAACCTCAATATACTTAGTGAGACTCATCCTTTTCTTTAAATAAAAGCTCTGGGATTGTTGCAAGGTATTGGTTAGTGTCCACAGGTCTGGAAATTTTGATGCTGACAATTTTTCCAGTGTTCTCATTGCTTTTATTTATTTATTTATTTATTTATTGAGTTAATGATAGGTTACAATCTTGTGAAATTTCAGTTGTACATTAACGTTTGTCATTCGTGTTGTAGGTGTACCACTTCACCCTTTGTGCCCATCCCCCACCCCACCTTTCCCCTGGTAGCCGCTAATCTGTTCTCTTTGTCCACATTTTTAAATTCCTAATATGAATGGAGTCATACAGAGATTATCCTTCTCTACATGGCTTATTTCACTTAACATAATTCCCTCAAGGTCCATCCATGTTATTGCAAATGGAATGATTTTTTTCTGTTTTACAGCTGAGTAGTATTCCATTGTATATATATACCACATCTTCTTTATCCATTCATCTGTTGATGGGCACTTAGGTTGCTTCCATGTCTTGGCTATTGTAAATAATGCTGCAATGAACATTGGGGTGCATGGGATTTTTGGAATTTCTGACATCAAGCTCTTTGGACAGATACCCCGTAGTGGAATAGCTGGATCGTATGGTAGTTCTATTTTTAATTTTTTGAGGAATCTCCATACTGTTTTCCACAGTGGCTGCACCAGTTTGCATTCCCACCAGCAGTGTATGAAGGTTCCTTTTTCTCCACAACCTCTCCAACATTTGTTACTATTAGTTTTAGATATTTTTGTCATTCTAATGGGTGTAAGGTGATATCTTAGTGTAGTTTTGATTTGCATTTTCCTGATGATCAGCGATGATGAACATCTTTTCATGTGCCTATTGGCCATCTGTATATCTTCTTTGGAGAAATGTCTGTTCATGTCTCCAGCCCATTTTTTGATCGGGTTGTTTGATTTTTTGTTGTTGAGTTGCGAGAGTTCTTTATATATTATGGATAGTTAGCCTTTGTCATATATATGACTTGCAAATATTTTTTTGCAGTTAGTGGGTTGTGTTTTTGTTTCAATCCTGTTTACATTTGCCTTGAAGAAGCTCTTTAGTCTGATGAAGTCCCATTTGTTTATTCTTTCTATTGTTTCCCTTCTCTGAGAAGACATGGTGTCTGAAAAGATCCTTTTAACACTGATGTCAAAGAGAGTACTGCCTACGTTTTCTTCCAGAAGCCTTATGGTTTCAGGTCTCACTTTAGGTCATTGATCCATTTTGAGTTTATTTTGATGAATGGTGAAAAAGAATGGTCAATTTTCATTCTTTTACATATGGCTTTCCAGTTTTCCCAGCACCATTTGTTGAAAAGACTTTCTTTTCTCCATTGTATGCCCTCAGCTCCTTTGTCGAAGATAAGCTGTCCATAGATGTATGGTTTTATTTCTGGGCTTTCAATTCTGTTCCATTGATCTGTGCACCTGTTTTTGTACCAGTACCATGCTGTTTTGATTACTGTAGCTTTGTAGTATGTTTTGAAGTCAGGGATTGTGATGCCTCCCATTTTCTTCTTTTTTCTCAGGATTGCTTATCAATTCGGGGTCTTTTGTTGACCCATAGGAATTTTAGGATTCTTTGTTCTAATTCTGTAAAGAATGTCATTGGGATTCTGATTGGGATAGCATTGGATCTGTAGATTGCTTTAGGTAGAACGGGCATTTTAACCATGTTTATTCTTGAATCCATGTACATGGAATGTCTTTCCACCTCCTTATGTTGTTGTCCAATTCTCTCAGAAAAGCCTTGTAATTTTCATTATATAGGTCCTTCACTTCCTTAGTTAAATTTACCCTGAGGTATTTTATTCTCTTTGTTGTGATTGTGAATGGTATTGTGTTCTTGAGTTCTTTTTCTGTTAGTTCATTATTAGAATATAGAAATGCTGCTGATTTACGCAAATTGATTTTATACCCTGCAACTTTGCTGTAGTTGTTGATAACTTCTAAAAGTTTTCCAATGGATGCTTTGGGGTTTTCTATGTATAAGATCATGTCATCTGCAAACAGTGAGAGTTTCACTTCTTCCCCCCCTATTTGGATTCCTTTTATTCCTTTTACTTGCCTGATTTCTCTGGCCAGGACCTCCAGTACTATGTTAAATAAGAGTGGTGATAGAGGGCATCCTTGTCTCATTCCTGTTTTCAGGGGGATAGTGCTCAGTTTTTGCCCATTGAGTATGATGTTGGCTGTGGGTTTGTCATATATGGCCTTTATTATGTTGAGGTAGTTTCCTTCTATGCCCATTTTGTTCAGAGTTTTAACATAAATGGCTGTTGGATCTTGTCAAATGCTTTCTCTGCATCTATTGAGATGATCATGTGGTTTTTATTCCTCAGTTTGTTGATGTGGTGTATCACGTTGATTGATTTGCAGATGTTGAACCATCCCTGTGTCCCTGGTATGAATCCCACCTGGTCATGACCTATGATCCTTTTGATGAATTGCTGAATTCTGGTTGCCAAAATTTTGTTGAGAATTTTTGCATCTGTGTTCATCAGCGATATTGGCCTGTAGTTCTTTTTCGTGCTGTCCTTGTCAGGCTTTGGTATCAGCATGATTTTGGCCTCATAGAATGTGTTAGGAAGTGTTCCATCCTCCTTAATTTTTTGGAATAGCTTGAAAAGGATGGGTATTAAATCCTCTCTGAAAGTTTGGTAGAATTCCCCAGGAAAGCCATCTGGTCCTGGGGTTTATTCTTTGGGATGTTTTTGATTACTGTTTCAATCTCTTTCCTTGTGATTGGTTTGTTCAAATTGTCTGCTTCTTCTTGAGTGAGCTATGGGAGATTGTAGGAGTCCAAGAATTTATCCATTTCCTCTAGGTTATCTATTTTGTTGGCATATAGTTTTTCATAGTATTCTCTTATAATCCGTTGTATTTCTGCAGAGTCTGTTGTTATTTCTCCTCTTTCATTTCTGATTTTGTTTGTTTGAGCTTTCTCCCTTTTTTCTTTGTAAGTCTGGCTAGGGGTTTGTCAATTTTATTTATCTTCTCAAAGAACCAGCTCTTTGTTTTGTTGATTCTTTCTACTGCCTTTTCATTTCAATAGTATTTATTTTTGCTCTGATTTTTATTATTTCTCTCCTTCTGCTGACTTTGGGCTTTATTTGTTCTTCTTTCTCTAGTTCAGTTCGGTGTATTTTAAGATTGCTTATTTGGGATTTTTCTTGTTTGTTAAGATGTGCCTGTATTGTGGTGAATTTTCCTCTTAATACAGCTTTTGCTGTATCCCATATGAGTTGGTATGGCATGTTATCATTTTCATTTGTTTCCAGGTATTTTTGATTTCTTCTTTAATTTCTTCAATGATCCATTGCTTGTTCAGTAGCGTATTGTTTAGTCTCCACATCTTTGTGCCTTTCTCAGCTTTTTTCTTGTAATTAATTTCTAGCCTTATAGCATTATGATCGGAGAAGATGCTTGTTATTATTTCAATTTTTTTAAATTTGTAGAGGCTTGACTTGTTTCCAAACATATGGTCTATCCTTGAGAGTGTTTCATGTGCACTTGAGAAGAATGCGTATTCTGCTGTTTTAGGGTGAAGTGATCTATATATGTCTATTAAGTCCAATTGTTTTAGTTTTTCGTTTATCTCCACTATTTCCTTGTTGATTTTCTGTGTGGATGATCTGTCCATTGATGTGAGTGGGGTGTTGAGGTCCCCTACTATTACTGTGTTGTTTTTAACATCTTCCTTTAGGTCTGATAATAGTTGCTTTATGAATCTTGGTGCTCCTATGTTGGGTGCATAGATATTTATAAGCATTATTTCTTCTTGATGAACTGTCCCTTTGATCATTATATATTGTCCCTCTGTGTCTCTCTTTACCTGTCTTATTTTGAAATCCGTTTTGTGTGATATAAGAATTGCAACACCTGCTTTCTTTTGCTTGCTATTAGCTTGAAGTATTGTCCTCTACCCTGATTGAGATTACTGTATTGAGGAGAGAAAGTGGCATGAGAGTATCATGGTTGTGCTTTGAGTCTCAAAAGGATAATTTTATATGTCCTTACATTGGCAAGTTGAGATTTAAAGCATTTTAATGTGACAAGAGATTTAAATTCCTGATACCAGAGATATGATTCAAAATCATAATTTCCATCCCCAAAGTCCAGAGTTTATAGGGTATAATCCAAGATTATATAAATTGTATTTAATCAAGATGAACATGGAGAAAGTTTCCAACTCTGAGAGTGCTCTGAGTCACAGTGCTCTGATTAGAAAATGAGGACTATAAAATACATTAAATTGGAATGCAGATGATTCTGTACAGTTCATTGCTATTATAAAAGTTATCATTCAAAGGGGAAATGTCTGTAATCAAGGGAATATGCAGCAATAGGGACAGAAATGAAATCTGAATGCAGACCTAATGTGTGAACTGGAAGACATTTCCCAAATTTGTGGGGCCCAGTATATCCACTCAATTCTACCCATATTTCTATCTCTTCAATGCTTTCTAGCATCTTGATGTCACATGGCATTTCTCACTCTCTGTCTTTCTCTCTCTCTCTCTCTCCTTGTTCTACTTTCTCGGCTGAACTACCAAATGATGAAATTTTGCAAAGATGTTCTAATAGCTGTTATAATAGAGGAAGGGCATGTAGACCAGAGGTTGTTCTATCATTTCCATGACCTCACCCTAAGTTGCATTTGTTATTGTAGCCCCTTTTCTGCTGCCATGACACTCATGCAAAGGATGGAACAGACCACACCAGGGGCTGGCCCTGGTGTGTACCAGCTGGGACAGAATGCTGATCTAAATGCGTATGTGTGAAAAGGGATGCCAGAGAAGTTCTTGAAGGGGAAACCCAAAGTCCTTGGGGTAAGTCAGTTGAGGATCTGGGAGAAGACAAATCATTTTATAGAAACACAATAGGTCATACACAAAACAAATACTCTGTCCCACTAGCCTCAAAATACATCAGCCAGCCCTCAAAACATCAGTATTTGGTGTTCAGGCCCTGTCATTTGAAAAATGATACAATATTCTATTACATCATGCTTCTGATTTAGTTGGCTTAAAATACAATGACTTCAGATCTACTCTAGGGTAGTGGGTCATCCATGATAACTATACTTAACTTCAGCACGGAAGAGTAGAGAAAGAAAAGGACACATGTGCATTAGCTGGTGTCCCATCCACAGACATTCCTTACAGCTGATGGCCCCATATTGTTACTGTATCTCTCTGTGTAATTTTATTAGTCTTCTTATATCCTCTTTGCATTTCTGTCTGGAGTCTCAGGTGGATGTGCCTAGAGGAAATAGACCATTTAAAGAAAGACAGGTTAGTGAAGGTGGGAGGACAGTGAATATAGAGGTTTATCTCTAGCCCAAGCTTTAAACGAATGGGAGAAAGTCATTATAACACTTTGGATCCTTTTGAATGTCATAGGGTACTATATTACCACTTTAGTTTAGACCCCTGAATCAAGCATATCCTCCAGCCCCAGACCCCAAGAAAATGGCATATTGCTCTTCTCTTTGGCTTCCCTTGTACTTACTCTCCTTCCTTACCTTACTTCTCCTCGCTAGAATATGTGCCTCCTAATTTTTGGATCTCTCCAGTCTGAGCATGTGCAAAGAAGAGCAACAGTTTTGGTAGGAGTAGTATCATAGGTAGGTATCATAAAGCACCTCTGAGTAGGTCCTGGTACACTCTTTTTTTTAATTTTCAAATTCCTGAGGCAATTGGGATAAATATACCAAGAGATAGTTTTAGTAAATTAATGTATCCACAATTCCCTATATGAAAAAAGTGACAAGAGAATATCAATAAGACCATCTGACTATTTCAAATGTTAGAGAATAAGGGTAACTTAGTGGTTGGAAAAGGGATGGCTTGGCCTCTGTTTTTGTGGTAGATAATCAGTTTTTACTTTCTTCTTTGTTTCTAGGTTGTGCAGATCGTGATTGCCCTGATGAACCTCAGCTTGGGAATAACAATGATTAGAGTTGCAGTCTCATTTCCTGAAGTTTATTATATCGGTCCCGTATCAGTGTACTCAGGGTACACAATTTGGGGGTCGGTGATGGTGAGCAGAATACCACTAGATATAGTTGGAGACAGTATAACATAGTTGTTAATACCCTCTGATTTGGAGTCATATCCTAACCATCTCTTGTAGTTCTAAAACTTTGAGAAAGATCTCTAACCTCCTTTGACTCAATATTCTCATGTTTAAAGTGGGATTAATAATATAAAACTCATAGAAAGCTAGGTAGACTAAATATTTAATGTGTATCAGTTAGGATATATTACAGCAACATGTACCAAAAAGTCCAAACTGTATGGAGTAAACATTGAAAGTATTGATTATTTCACAACAAGATGCCTGGTGGCTAGTCATGTCCAGGGTTGGTTAATTCAGGAGTTACCTCATTGAGGTAACCTTGTTGAGGACTGCTGGCATATCATATCAGACATGTTGGCACATGTCATTGTTCATAAATGTTTTGTAATGCTTAAATGTTTTCTATTCCCAAGCCAACTATGGGCAAAGGTCATCGATTTCCCACTATTTTCTTGGACTAATTGAGATTCACCTCTATGGCTGGGAAGGGTTCATTGAAGCTCTTGGGAGACTGAACAAAATGAGGATTTTGTTAGCAAGGAAGAAAAGGGGGCATGGCTGGTGTGCAGGTGGTTTGTAGCCAACTATCAGACCTTGGCAAATTGTTAGTTTAGCAAATGCAAGTGCTATTAGCTAATTTTTTCCTCATAACTTTAATATCAATAACTACAATTAAAATTCAACTAAAATTTGAGAAATATTAAAAATTCCCCCTTGAACAAAATGCAAAGAGTTTCTCTGCAAATTGAGAGTGTAAATAGAGTATAAAGTATTAAGTTTTACCTACTGACAAGAGGAAAATACATTTATAAACTGGGTTTGTGTTAGAATCAGGGAGCCAATTTAAGTCCGCAGAGTTTCCATTTATTCACTAAGTTGAGAAGGAGATCGTTTAGAGTTTAAAATCTATAATGAGCTGCCTTTGGAGCCTCCTCACCTGTTTTTGGAAAACTGCAATCTTTGAAGAACAGTAAATACTGTTCTCCTTCTGGGCAGTTGTGAGATGCTTTATTTATCTAATCATACTGATGTCATTAATAGCTTTTTATTAAACTCTTACTATGATCTGGGCACTCTGCACTCTGCTAAGTGCTTTATACATGCAATTCCATTTCAAACAATCATCCCAAACTTCTGAGAAAGGATTTACCATTGTCCTCATTTTACGGATGAAGACATTGGAACTTAGATCAAGTGACTTGCCCAAGAGCACACAAATTTATGGTCTGGGAATCAGGGCTCAAATAGGGCCAGTCCAATTCCAGGATTTCATACATCTGACCACTCTAGTTTTCTGCTTCCCCTTTAATTTCTTTTTCAAGACCACCTTGGAAACCAGTTTTCATAATTTACACCTTTACACATGTTCAGTAGATTACCAGGAGCTGCGGGAGCTGTGTTTGTCAATTGAGACATCGCTCAGACTCTTGTAGGTATCCCACTAGAGGAGCCTTTGTTAACTGGGGGAACATGTTTTGCTGCTACCTTCAAATATTCTTTCAACCTCCTTTCAGAAACCTCACCTGTGGTGTGCCTCCTTCTCTCCCTTATATAGACAAGAACCGACAGCAAGAACCAGTCACAAATCTCTCTCCTATTTGGCCCTTTAGTCTCCAGTAGAGCTAAATGTCCTTTATTGGAATCTTATAAAATTACACCCACATTAGTCTATTTATTCAAGTTTTGTTTTGTGTGCTTTTGGAACACTGTAAAATTTTATTTCTATGTATCTTTCACATTCCTTGTTAAGTTTTTTCTCTCAGAAACCTTATATATTTTTTGCTATAGTAAATGAAGTTCTCTTATGAAATCCTATCTTCAAACACACAAACACACATATATTTATAATGTGTATACATCATTTCTGCATATAATTGTGTTCCCATATGCCTTTCTGAATTTTCCTATTTATGGTAGTTTTTAGTTGATAATCTTGGATGTTCGCAGTGTAAGATATTCATATTTAACTAACAGTAATTTTAACCATTGGCTTCAAATATTTTTGTTACATAATCGTTTTGGTTAATATACTAAGAACGGTAATACGTAATAGTCTCCATCTTTATCTTGATTTGACTTTATGAGATGGCCCCAGTGTTTCCCATTAAACATGGTAACGACTTTTAGACTGAGACAGATGTTCTATCATGTTATGTAAAATGCAACTCTTCAGATTTCATAAATAATGTTTAAGTCAATAACAAGGTTGAACACTATTAAATGTTTTATCAAGATTATAAACATAGGGGCCCACCTGGTGGCGCAGTGGTTAAGTTCGCACATTCGGCTTCTCGGTGGCCCGGGGTTTGCAGGTTCAGATTGTGGGTTCAGACATGGCACTGCTTGGCACGCCATGCTGTGGGAGGCGTTCCACATATAAAGTAGAGGAAGATGGGCATGGATGTTAGCTCAGGGCCAGTCTTCCTCAAAAAAAAAAAGATTATAAGCGTAAATAGGAATTAGCCTGTGAGTTTTCTCCTTAAATCCATTAATTTCATAAATTATAATAATATTTCAATATGAAAACATCTGGTCATTTGAAGAATACTCCATATGTTCATGATTCAGTTCATATAATATGATGGATTATTCTCCCTGTTTTGTTTTTTTTTTCAAGGGGAGACAGTTTACGTTAATCATCTCTATGTCTTGGTATTTAGAAATCTATTGAAGAAATTTATCAAGCTGTTTCATTAGATCAATCCTTTTTTGTATTAAGATAGAAGTTTTGAAACTTCCGAAATTAAATTTGGAGAGCAAACCCAGAAACTCAAACGGTTAAAAAAGTTTAAGGCAGGGAGACCAATCGACTTGACTCCAGTCATTTTGAGTCAAATGAAACTGTATATTATAATCATCATCTAAAATAAAATTTAAAATTTTCTGTGCTACAATTTTCTTTCCAACTTTGAATAGTCAATTTAAAACGAAAATAATCACTGGGATTTTTTCTCTTGTAATACGTTGTTAAATTTTGGCACCATATTAGAGTTACTTCATATCAAGAAGTGAGAATCTTTCTTTATATTTCAATCACCTCAGTTTGTTGATTTTTATGCTTTATTTTTCTAAGATTGGCACCTGAGCTAACAACTGTTACCAATCTTTTTTTTTCCTGTCTCTGCTCTCTAAATCCCCACACCACTACCCCAGCACACAGCTGTATATTCCAGTTGTGGGTCCCTCTGGTTGTGGCATGTGGGACGCCGCCTCAAAATGGCCTAATGAGCGATGCCCCGTCTGCACTCAGGATCTGAACCGGTGAAACCCTGGGCCGCCAAAGCGGAGCACGCAAACTTAACCACTCGGCCACAGGGCCGGCCCCCACCTCAGATTAAATACGATCACAGTTGGACACTTTCTGAAAGCCTTGACAAACTCTCCTGTGATTCCATCTGGTAGAATTTCGCTGGTGTTTCGGGGCAGAGGGGACCATAATTTACAAACTTTTGTGTCTCTTCCAATATAATTAGCCCGTTTAGCATATTTATCACATTTTGGGACAAGTTTTAGTAAGTTATGACTTCAAATAATTGTTTAAAGATTTTTCCTGTATTTTTTTCCTTGTTATTAGTTTATTATTTCAGGGTCCTTGTCAATTGTAGCAGGAACTAGAACTACAAGATGTCTGGTGAGTAATATTTCCTCTTTTTTGTTCCAAAGGAAGAAAGACTGACGACCTATGTATTCTGCCAGAATAGAAAATAAATTTTATTAGTTTTTTAAAAATTAGAGAGATTGTAAGTTTTACCTAGTTAGATTTGTCTTTCAACAGTTGGAATAAAATATTGTCTGATAATAGAATTACTCACATGAGAAATAATAGTTTGGGAAAGTAGCTGCTGAGAGAATCTTTATGGAAATACAGAGAATTTCAGAAAGAGGCATCAAATGGATGGGTCATACAAACCCTACAACTTGAGATCCAGCCCCCATGACAGTGACACCAATTGTTGGTGTGGCATCATATTTACTGACTTGCATGGAAATATGTATTTCACCTCTGTGCAGAAAGGATTTTGATTCAGTTTGCAAAGAAAGAAATTCACAATAAGGCTACTAAGTCAGAAAAAGCAATTTAAAACAATAAAAGCCAATAAATGGCAAAAGCCCAGATCTCAACAAATGTTTTTTCTAGCTAAAACTGTATTGAGTTTTCTTCACTCAAAGGATAAATATCAAACTATGGAGATGATCACTATGGCTTTTCTAAATCTGATCTCTATTTGCCTCCCTAGGATCTTCTCCAGCTATAAACATTAAAATTTACCTCGTGCTACAGCCACACTAAACCTCTCATACTTTCTTGAGGAATTTTAGTTCTTATTAAAAGCCTTCAAAACTTCTCTAAGGGAGAGAAATAGGAAAAGCAATACACAGCAAATGGAGATAACATGCAAAAGGCATGGAGGCATGAGAGGCAACTGGAATTTAGAAAATAAGGAGAAGTCAGGCACCTGAAACAGTACATGGTAGGAGATGGACACAGAAAGGACTGTCCAGCTAAAGCGTAAAGGATACTGAAAGCCCTGCCGAGGAAATTGGAGCTGATCTCATGTGCCCATGGGAGTCATCTGAAGGATTTAAGGGTGGGAATAACAGGATGATATTTGTATTTTGGCAGGTGATTAGAGTTGAAACTACTATAAGGAAAGAGACAAGTTAGGAGACTATTGCAGTAATCAAGACAGAGAAGATGAAATGGGTTGGACAAGAAGTGGTGGGTGTAAAGTGATTGATAGAGACATGTATGAGGATGATGTTGGATTGTTTAATTGATTTTCCTTCCTTTCTAGGTCCAAGGTAGCCTAGGAGTGAACATCACCAGCTCTGTCTTTGCTGCATCAGGGATCATAATCACTGTGATCAACATAATTATTCTTTCAGGCAATTCCCATCTCTGTTACCGATTTTCAGAGGTCGGAGAATTGTTCCATCATTGTAAATGTTTTAATGGTTAGTGCTTCCTCTTTTCGTGGGATACTTTGCTGGAAGCAAGTCACAGGAGCCCGGGCTCTGGCAAAAGTAACAATCAGTATTCCCTAGTTGATGGATTACTTGGGAAGTTAGAAGTGATTGAGAATTAGGGCAATCTTTTATTTAGGAGTCAGGCCCATGTCTCATCTCTCTCTTTGTTCCTTCTCTAAATGTGATGAGGGAAAGTGGGAAGAAAGCTCATGATTATGGAAAAACCACTCTGTAATAATGAGTGTGCTAAGAATTTTGCATAATTTTTCCCATTTAATTTCAAATCACCAATAAGTATTTTCTGTTATCCACTCTAAAACGGGAGCCCAGATGTCAATCTCTATAGGTCCCAGGGCATTCTGTTGGAGCCTGATGCAATTACCTAGTTCTCCAAATATAAATTAAAATTGTATCGAATATTATCCTACAAAAGTTGAATAACCCAGTATCCCTCACCACATCTCTGGGTGTTCTTGCAAGATTAAGCACTTTTGGCCTCAACACCCAGCTCCTGGCAAATTCTTAATCTCTAATGTGTATTTTTACTACTTTTCTGTACCACTTGCCCTCATCTACCTGCTATACATATTGTTTTGTTCTCCAAATTACAACTTACTCAAGACTTTGCAGGTAGTAAAACTTCTTAAAGTTTTGAGTAAGTGTGGGAAGGAAGACACATTGCTGTACCCGTAGCAGACTAAAATGCAATGAAATCTTTATTATTAAAAAGTCTATTAGCCATTCTCAATACCACTGAGTTTCCTGTTACCTCTCCTCCATATGAGCTTCCAGCCTTTCACTGTGCTGCTTAGTTCTTTCTCTCATTGTCACCTTTCTTCACCTAAATTTAGAAAGTCAGCATTGTTCCTAACTTCTTATGCAGATCAATTGCATTAACTTTTCTTCTTTCCTGCTAATCCAGGTGAGTCTTGAGTGCTATATATTCACCCTAAAATAACCCCTTTAGTGTCTTTGCTAATGATCTATTACCCTTGACATTTCCAACAGGTCTTACAGTAAGTAATTTTATTTCTTACCACACCCTGAAAATTGTGGGAGAGTTTCTTCAGAGAACTTAAAACTTTTTTCAGGTTCACACAGTTAGAGATTGGCAAAAGCAGGATTAGATCCTGTAAATTCCCACCTCTAATCCTCCTATTCTTTAATAGTTTTCATGTAGTTATGCTGAAGAAGAATTTTACTTCCAGTGTCAGAAGTTCTCTCCACTCATAGACTTTAAGTTCACAATGATAGGGACACAATCTACAACAGACCAGCTTCATAGGGCTGGCTGGTGGGCGCAGGACCTGTGGGGTCACACAGGGTTTTTAGGTAGAAGAGCTCTACACTTGGTTTACTGCTCTGCTGTTGCTGTCTTGAAGTTCTTAATACCTTTTCACAAGAGGTCCTGTAAATGGTGCAGCCATTTTGTACCATTTGAAGTCTTACCTTCATCTTAATCACCTTCTCCCAGAGACCGTCACAAATTCCTATTCTGTGCACATTTTTTCTGCCTGCCCTTATAGCAGGGCACATCCATAAGGGCTTCCTGGGATCTGGAGCATCAGGTCTATTTCTACCTGGGCACCTGCACAGTCAGTCCAGAGGTCTCTAAGCCCACACCTTATGCCCGGTCCCAGGGTTGACACGCTGGAAGACATAAGGAGACCTGGCCCCCACCTTCAGGAAGCTCCAGTCCTCCTGAGAGGAAAAGGTAGAAATATAGGAAAGCAGTTAGAGGTTGACAAAGACCATGGACTTACTTTTGAGTATAATTATAAAAAGTGGTTAGAAAGAGGTGAGCTCTTTGTAGGAAAGAAAGAGAGCACAATACCTGGAATCATTAGGCAAAACCAGATGAAATTGCTAAAGATCAACTCTGTTTGATCTAGAAATACAGTGGTTTCATCTGGCTCAAAGTATAGATATTACATGTATTTTTTTTCTACTTTTTGTTGGAAATCCAGCCTGATACCTGTTTTCATAAATAAATTTTTATTGAAACAAAGCCACACTCATTTGTCTACATATTGTCCATGGCTGCTTTTGTGCTATAACAGTAGAGTTGAGAATTTGTGACCCATATGGCCTGCAAAACCAAAAATATATGGTAGCTGGCCCTGATAGAAAGTGTGTTAACTCCTGGTCTATCTTACTAGATGGAAAAATCCTTGAGGTCAGGGAAATTATCTGTTTTGTTAGCTGCCCTGTCATCAATGCCTCCTATTCCTGAAACATAGAGGCTGCTGAATATGTTAAAGATATGAGTAAATGGATGAAGAAATGATGAATGCAAATATTCTCAAGATTCAGTTGAGTCATTGTCACTCATGTCCTGGGATATTGATGTACTGGTTTTTCCATAGCAGGGGTACTATCCCTATCCTTGGAGAGAAAAAGAGAATATTTAGACTAAAGAATCCTAGGCATCAATTCAGGCAATCAATTCAAATATTTAAGAATAAGAGCACTGCCAAGTATTTCTCACATCTGACCATGTGTTTTGGCTAACGGTTAGACCTAAAGCCTGTTCTCTGGAGAGATGGATTAAAGACCAAGTGACTTGGTGTTCCTTGTTGCATTAGTTTATTATTGTTGCTTTAACAAGTTACTATAAACCTAGTGACTTACGATAGCATACATTCATTATTTTACAGTTCTGAAGGTCAAAAGTTCGAAAGAGTCCCATAGGTCTAAAATAAAGAGTTTTTAGGGCTGTATCCCTCTCTGGAGACCGTAAAGGAAAATCAGTTTCTTTACCTTCTCTGGCTTCGCAAGGCTGCCTACATTCCTGCTTCTGTTGTGCCATCCTCCGTCTTCAAAGCAAGCAGTGCAACATCTTCAAATCTCTCTTAGACTTTGACTCTTTTACCTCCTGCTTCCACCTGTAAGGGTTCTGTAATTCTTGTGGGCTCACTGGATAATCCAAGATAACCCTTCCATCTCGTGGTCAGCTATTAACGTTAATTCCAGCTGCAAACTTAATTCTCCTTTGCCATGTAACTTGACATATTCACAGTTTCTGGGGTTTAGGATGTGGACACTTTTGGCCTGTTATCACCCTGTCTAAAATTATTACTCTACTTTCAATTACTAAGATACGAGATCATATTATTGTGTTAACTATATGGAATTGCTAGTGTTTGAAAGAAGCTAGTCGAGTATTGTCTTGATGATTTCTTCCCCCCTTTTACAGTATTTTCATAGTCTATATCTACAAGCATTGGAAAGTAGAGGGTGGGGAAAAATGGTTATTTTATGAGTGAAAACAATTAGCTGGAGAAGTGACATTCAGCATGCTAATAACTAGATAAGGGTATGGCTGCAATTAGGAGCCAGTTTTTCTGACCTCTGGCTCATGCTTCATCTCTTTTGGTATTGTAGTCAGTGGTCAATGATTGGACTTGTCATCTCTATTCCTCATATTTTCTTGTTATGAATTTTTTCTTAGAGTATAGATGGTGTGGTGCTCATTTTAAGTATGCCGGAGTTCTGCATTGCTATCTCCCTCTCTGTCTTTGGATGCAAAGTAACCTGTTGTGATCCTGGTCAGGTGAGTATTGGGTTTCTTTGGAAGATATGCATTCATTTCCTATTGCTGTGTAATAGATTATGCAAAGCTAGAGGCATAAAACAACACACATTTATTATCTCTCAGTTTCCACGGATCAAGAATCTGGGCACAGCTTAGCTGAATTCTCTACTCAGGATTTATAAGGCTGTAATCAAGAAGTTGGCTGGGGCTATGGTCTCAGCTGAGGCCTCTGGTCATCTTCTATGCTCACATTGCAGAATTTATTTCTTCTTAGGTGTGGAACTCACGACAAGTTACTTCTACATTGAGGCCTAAAGGAGAGTAAAAGTCTTTGGTGCTTGAAGCCTCTTTTACAGGATTCACATGATTAGGTCAAGTCTCTCCAGAATAATGTCCTTTTTGGGGAACCCAAGGTCAACTGATTAGTAACCTAATTCACAGGATTGATATCCCATCATATACACAGGTCCCACCCACACTCTAAGGGAGAGAATCATACAGGGGCATGGGTGACCAGGTGTCATTTTAGAATTCTGCCTACTACAATGGAGAAAGAAAAGCTATTTTCCTTCATCTTTATCCCTCAAAGGGACTCCACTCTTATTCCAGATCAGGATACTTCACAATGGAGAGGTCCCTAGACAGTGCCAGAGTCTAATCCATTGCCCTCTTTGCAGTCTTCCCTGGGCTGATGAAGAAAGTCAGGGTTTCACACTTTTCTGTTCGTTTGTGCACACAAGCCGATTCTCTTACCCTGGGACGTGCAGCAGATCTTCTTGGCTGCTGAGCAGAAAGAATGTCACCTGGAAAGGATTGGGAAATGGGAGGACACAAGAGACCAAGAGGCTTTAGGAAGAATAAAACAAGGATATCTTCCAAGAATTAAAGGTTCTGGGGTGAGAAATGAACATTAAAAGCCCAAGAGATGCTCATTAGTTTCTTTACCCAAAGGCCCAGGTCAGACAAAGGCCAAAATAATAATAGTCGGATAAGATTATTTTTCTGCTGCCCTTCTCTCCGCTTTTGTGCCTCTTTACTTTCTTTTGGTGCTCCCAGGCTACGCCACATCCCCCACCCCACCACCCTTGAGCACAGAAGAGAGGTTGACTAAATTACATTAACTTTATTAGTAGACTCTTACATTATAAGACCCTAGAAGTTAGAGTTTCTCAGCAATTCCCAGTGATTTTGTAATTTTATTAAGTGGAGCCTTTTCTCATTAAGTGAAGCATTCGAACAAGGGAGCAAACTCAATAGTAACGTTCACATGTAATATCTAGGCCAGTGTTCCCTTCTGCTCCTAGAGTAGCTGCAGAGCTGAGAAACGTGCTCCCCCTAATTCCACTGGTTACAGAGCTGGGAAGTGTGAATCGAGAAAAGAAATGACTTTGGGGTATATAATGCTTAAGTCTCTATCTCTTCCTGGATCTCCTCACCTTCCCCACCCTGCCACACACTCCATTTCACATTGAGTTTGTGGAAGAAGCACAGGCATTTTCCTTAGTTTCCTAATGATTCTTGTTATTTTGGGTCAGGGTGGTTTTTGCAAGGCTTCATTCAGGTCCAGCAAATCTATGATTTCAATAGGCTGTTGCCATCAGCCTGAACAAGCAAGTGTGGAAGAAGAGCTCTATATTTTCCATGACCCCTTGGTTTACCCAAATGGCTGGGCACCATCATCCACACGTAAGATCCATCCATTTGCAACACCACAGCAAACAGCTATCAGCATGTCATGCCAAGAGCTATCAATGAGTGTTTTTCATAGATCCAGCCTGATCTAAAGAATGCCTGAGAAACCTCATCAAACTGATGTTGAGACTGAATTTATAGAAGAAAGGATAGACTGTGATAATGATGACATTGTGTGGGCAGGAAAGGTAAACCTGAGGTTATTTGCTTGACTCATCTGTGGCATTCTGATTGATTTCACAGGTTGTGTTCCTGGTGCCGCCAAATCCTCACATGACAGAAACAGCAGCTCCTGTAACAGTTACAGGAGATTTGATGCCACCGATGTATCAATAGGAAAATGTTCCAGAAAATCTATCTTGACAGTTATGCAAGAATCCCACTTGGGAAAGTACCAAATCCAACTTTGATTTATATATGTATATATATACAAAATTCAGAGCTATGTTCTCATTTCCCCTAAGAAGTCAAAATCCCATTTTGCTGGCTCTTTATCAACAATAGCAGAAGTTAAATAAATGCATCATGCTTTTAATGAGTCAATAGCTCTTGAAAGTTTTTCGTCCGGCCTCGGGACTCTTATAAAAAGACATGAAGGTGGTAAATACGATTTGGCAGATGAAGGGAAAAAGTCACTGTTGAAATGAAGTTAGAAACAATAATTTCATGTACTGCCTACTTCTCATCAAGAGGTGATATGCTGGGGAGAGACTAAGTGTTGATATCAGAAAATATAGTATAGTAGAGAAGAATGTGGGTTTTTAAATCAGGCAACCCTGAATTTTCATCTCCAAATTTCCATTTCTCTCAATTGTTACCTGTATGACCATGGACATGCCACAAAATTTCTCTGTACTTCATATTTCTGTACAGTAAAATAGTGATAATATCACGTGGCTGGTAGACCCATGATAATTACTTGATACAACACAGGTAGAGCAACCACTACTCCAACTGGCGCATACTGAGCCTTAAGACTATTAATTTACACATGTGCATGAGTATATGTGCATGTGCATTCATTTGTATATGTATAATACCAATTCATTATCATTTTATTCAACACATATCTATAAAGTGCCCATGATGGGCAGGTGTTGGTTTAGGGATATGAGAATACAGTGGTGAACAAGAGAGATGACGTCCTTCCTCTCATGTAGGTTGAACTCATAGGGAAGGACATAACTGAACATATTAACAATCAGTCAACCTTTCATATGTTCTTAGAGGCCATATGGAAGCTATGTGCAATTTAAAGGGCTAAAGAATGGCTGTTGGTAGTGGTGGGGGAGTGTGGGACATTAGAAACAATACCCAGGAAAGTTCTTTCTGAGGATGTGATAGTTTCATTATAGTAGGAGAAAAATAATCATTGCAGTTTTACAGACATTTTGTCCTTTCTTAAAGTGTCAATTTTTCCAGCTTTATTGAGGTATAATAGACCAATAAAAATTGTATATATTTATGATGTACAATGTGATGTTTGGATGTAGATATACATTGTGAAATGTTTACCACATGTCCATTACCTCACATAGTTATCTTTATTTATTTTAGTGAGAGCACTTAAACTCTTTTAGCAAAGTATACAATACAGTATTATTAACTATAGTCACCATGATGTACATTAAATCTCCAGAACTTATTTATCCCTCTTTGCTGAAACTTCGTACCCTCTGACCAACATCTTCCCATTTCCCTCACACCCCAGCCCCTGGCAACTGCCATTCTACTCTCTCTTTTATGAGTTTGACTTATTTAGATTCCACACATTAGTGAGATCATACAGTATTTGTCTTTCAGTGTCTGGATTATTTTACTGAGCATAATGTCTCCCAGTTTCAACCATGTAGTTGTGAATGGCAGGATTTCCTTCTTTTTTAAGGCTGAAAATATTTCTGTGTGTATATATCACATTTTCTTCATCCATTTATCCATTAATGAACACTTAGGTTGTTTCCATATCCTGGCTATTGCGAATAATGATACAATGAATATGGAAATACAGATATCTCTTTTAGTTAGTAATTACATTTCCATTGAATATATACTCAGAAGAGGGAATACTGGATCACATAGTAGTTCTATTTTTAATTTTTTGAGAAAGCTACATACTCTTTTCCATAATGGCCTTACCAATTTATATTCCCAATAAAGTACATCTGGTTCCAGTACGACTGGGAGAATGGTGCTTTAACTTTAAAAGGATGCTTATAAGCAGAGATGACTTTTCTTTATTCTGTTGACCCTGTCTGGAAACCCCTTATTCCCATTTGTATAAATCCCCTTTTATTTGTCTGTCTCATACTCATTCAACAAGTCTCCAATTAGATGTCCCCTTCTCTAGGAAGTCTCCTCTGCATCAAAACTGTTGAATTAATTCATCCTCCTATAATCTCTCTTAGAGTACTCTTCTTTACCTTGCAGAGAACTGATTATCCTGAATCACGATGGTCTGTATGCCCCATAATCTATAAGCTCATTGAGGGCAGGATCTATATCATTTTCCCCCATTTTGTCTGCAGCACATAGCACACTGCTTGGCTCATAGCAAATTTTATTTAAGAAGATGTTGAATGAAAAAGAACTGAACACAACTTTGCTTTCCTCCTACATATACAGTAAATATTGATTTTATCTTACGAATGGGGAATCTTAGTTTCAGAGAAATAACAAAGTCATGCAATAAATGATTGGTATTGGGTTTGTCTTAGTCATAGTCCAGACTCTTTGTGTAATACTATCTTCCTCTTTCAGATGGAAAGTGCCGTAGTAATTACAGGTATGCAATCAACTTTTTGAAATTTTGCAGACATTCATCTCTAATGGTGGAGTTTCTTTTAAAAAATACATTTAAATTGTGTATAGAATGGCCACACACGGTTCTCTAGGGAGACAAGGGGAACGTTTAAAATTGTTAAAAGCCTCTCAAATGATTTTAAATGTCATTGCATTAGTTTGTGTATATAAACACCTTTGAGCAGAGCCTGAAATAGAGGAAATCCTCAACTACTGATCTCTACAGTATGTACTTGATCTCACACTATGTACCTGATATACCACTAATAGTGGTAATAACCACCATTATTTTCCTAAAAAGATTGTATGAGGCAGTCACTACTTGTTCAGTATATTTTGCAGTAGACATCTGCACACATATTAGGAGCACACACTCAGGCAGCACTTCCAACATGAAAAAGGAAGTAACTGTGCATGTGAGAAATTCATAGCACTGCCTTTGGGGTTTAGAAAAAGTGCCAGGAGAGGAGGAGGGCAGATTAAAACTGAGTGAGGCGTGGAGCATGGGCAAGTGGTTGTATCTGGACTGAAGGCACTTGCCCAGAGTCTCTGGCACTCATAAGACACAACTGAGACCTTCCAAGCTTGAAGAAAGGTAGGTCCAGGGACATGCTTTCCTAGGCTTTTGGGTTGATGACTTCCTCATCCTTGATTCTAAGATCCCTGGGAGAGGGAGAGAAGAGGAGGTCACCTCCCATGGTACAAGGTGATATTCCAGGTTGGGGTGGGTCGAGCACAACTTTAAATGCATGTTTGGGAGGTTCAAGGAGCCAATCTTTGCTGCAGAAGATGGAGATAAGGACAGGCACCTGACAGATGATGCTGGATTATCTTGTATTAGTTACTTTTTTCTCTAACCCCCCAGGCTATGAGAAAACGGAGAGCAATATTTTACACTTTTGACTAATTACTTCATGTAGTCTTCATGCTCCTTCTTCCATGGTCTTATTCTCTGTCTCTGACATGTTATTTTTATATTCAACATTTAAGAAAAATATCCGCCACATGCAGAAATTGTTGGAGATGTTGTAGGGCAAAGGTGCGGTCCCCAGTCTTATGCAGGCCCTGGGATAGTCTGGGGCCTGACCTGGTTCCCCAACTATCTTTGGCATCATTCATGAGAACTCAAGGCATAAAGTGAGGCTGCTTATAGGAAGTTTGCTAATGAAAGAGACTTTGTAGATTTTTAGCATTCTTGGGATCTGAGAGAATCTTGAAGGCAATTGTACTCAATGAATTCTTTACTTGGATGAGGTAAATTAAACCCGGAGAAGGGAACTAACTTATCCAGAGTCACACTAGTCAGTAAAAGAGCTAGGAATAGAACCCAGACTTCTTGATTCCTAGTACAGATGTTTTCCCTGCCCAACTCACCATCTCTACATTACCATCATTAGCCTTCTTTAAACCATCCAAGTTCAGCCTCATTTTGGGCCTCTATTCTATTTCATAAGTTTGACAAGGAAGGAGATGCATCCCCTTCAGACCATCCTTGGTATTCTTGGCAATTGTGACCCATGAGGGGGATGGTGACATAAAAATAATGAAACAACAGATTGATGTTGGTGCTGATCTACAAGGAGATTGGAGCCAGTAGAAGAAGAGGGACGTTTTCTAGGTTTCTCCATGCCTGTAACAGGAACAACAACAAAAAAAGGACATCGCAGTTGACAACGTCCCAATGTATGTGACAGATGATGGGACAAGACTAGGATTCAGCATCTTCCCGAATGTGGAAGAAATGTCCCTCACCTCGACACAGTATTCTCTGTTGTTTTGGTCTCCAGGATCTATGAATATAGGAAACTGAAGTCCTGGAGAATAAACACAAATTTTTGTCCTTGAGGAATTTACATTCTGGAGGTAATTAACACATGGATTTCTATGGTATGAAAGTAGAAGCAGTTATATGAACTTACAGTCAGGGTTTTTAGAAAGAGCACCAGACCTGAGTGACCAAGACCTGATGTGTGTTACCACTGAACTACAAGAACATAAGAGTTATTTGAAAGCATTATTTTAATATGGTGTCTGCTCTGGGGAAACTCACAGCCTTATTAAATTTAGAGGGAGAACCACAAGTGATGTTTGAAAAGACTGAACCTACATTTCCTGAATCCTCAGTCTGAAGGCATGTCTGAGAGATCAATGCAGAGGTTCCTTGGCCTTAACAAGAAGTAAACTCAAGTACACGTTCAGTTTGATTAAGAATCATTAGTCCTTACCTTTACATCACTTTTGGTCTCTAGGACATAAGAAATAACTAAGATTTCTTAAACCCCTCCTTAGTATCATCGATTGAGTAAGCCCTGTGTAGGGAATGGAGGAGGTGAAGAGTTGTACCTGAGAGAAGGCAGAGACTGCAGTATTGTCAGTGTGTGAGGAGATCAAATCCTGGGGGGGAGGGTGTGTGTGTGTGTGTGTGTGTGTGTGTGTGTGGATGTTGTTGTTGCATGGTGGCCTTGGGAATAACAGAACATTCTTGGCAATGGGTTCAACATGTGAAAATGCCACCATGTAGGAATGAAATTGCTGCTCTGCAGTATTAAAATAAGTCAAGTATATTAGTGGCTTCAAAAATAAAAAGAGAGAGATTCAAGGTAGGGTTAGGGTAATAGATATGGGCTGAAGGAGCGGAGCTGCTCCTATCAACTGCATTACCCATTTTAACTTGAGGGTGAGGGTACTGGGGTGCCAAATAAGGAATTTTAGAGAGGAGAGTGCCAGAGTTGTTTTTGCGCTTTAATATGATGATTCTGGCTTCAAAGTGGGGAATGAAATGGACACACATGGTCAAAAGTGTACACAGGATTTCGTTAAGATGCCATGAAGATACTCCTGATAAAAATTGAATGATAGCTTGGTCAGAGGATGTGGGAGAAGTGGCCAGAGTTGAAATGGTTGCCCAGGATCGGAAGATGATTGATTTTTGATGTCAAGGATGAGTAAGAGAAGGCATCAATGACAAATTACCAGAATGTTTCACATGGACAGCTGAGCTAATCATTAGACCTTCCATTACAAAAAACACTTGCTGGGGCCAGTCCTGTGGCATAGTGGTTAGGTTCACACACTCTGCTTTGGTGACCTGGGGTTCACAGCTTCAGATCCCAGGCGTGGACCTACACATTGCTCAGCAAGCCATTCTGTGGTGGCATCCCACATACAAAATAGAGGAAAATTAGCATGGCTATTAGCTCAGGAACAATCTCCCTCAAATAAAAAAAAGGAAGATGGGGAACAGAGGTTAGCTCGGGACCAATCTTCCTCACAAAAAAACAAAAACACGTAGAATCTCATAATCCTCTCATGGTTCTTGTTACCTTTAGCTTTTACTATTCTATATTAGGAACCAACTGTATGACCCTGAAATAATGTCCTCCATATACTTTTCATTGCACCATTAATTTTTTGAAAGGAAAAAGTTGAAGAAGACTCGATATCTTCTCTCTATTTCTTCTGAGGTTTGAAGTGAAAATTCTCCCTCTCCCTCTCTAGGAAAAGTTACTAAATGAAAATCAAACTACGGAGTTTATTGTAATGACTTTAAATTGAGCTCAGAGGGGCAGATCTTCCAGCAAAAGCTGGATTAAAGGATGTGGGTTAGATTGAAGGCCAAAAAGAAAGCTACCTATTTTATGTTCTTTTCTGTAAATTAAGATCTTGGGTTCTGCTCAGAGGATACACAAGTATCCAGAAAAGTCTGAACATGCCTACTCAACAACATGTAATAGGTAACCTATCTTGCTAACCCAGTTATCACTGAGACAGACTACAAGATAAAGAGGAGAGTCTCCTGGCCTGCCTCTACGTAGTCTTGACAATAGCTTATTCCATGACAGCAGAAAACAGATGACACCCCTGGCCTTTCTGAGCAATCTTTGAGACAAACTGCAAAGGAGTGGAAACCTCAACCACTGACCACATGGTACAATGAATAACATGCTCTAATAAATCATATAAGCTCGTCTCCTCTGTCTCTCCACATCCCTTAAGACAGGAGCTTTTGGAGCAGGATGCTGACCTGAATAGAGTCCCTCTCTAGCATGTCCTTGAATGGCAGGCAGTGTAAGAGGAAGTTTGTGTATTATATGCAAAGCTAAAAAATGTGTAAATAACAGCAGTAACAACAATATTACTAGTTCATATGTATTTAGTATTCATTATGTGACATGCACTGGTTTGAATGCACCATCTCATTATTAAATTTCCACAGTAGGTTGGCACTATTAGTATAGTATAGTATTGGTATAGTATTAGTATAATATAGAGGAATAGAGACACAAGATAAAGTAACTTGAGTAAAGAGGACCAGAGCTGGAATTTAAATCAAGGTAGTATAATTCCAGATCCTCTTTGCTTAAGAAGATCCACTCTTCTAGTCTGGTGAATGGAAGAACTATTTTGTTTGTACATTTGTCCACTCATCAGTTAACGGACATTTGGTATGTTTCCATCTTTTGGCCATTCTGGTTAATTCCGCTAACAAAATGTGTATACAAGTTTTCGTGTGGACATACATTTTTATTTCTCTTGGGCATATACCTGAGAGTGGAATGGTTGGGTCATGTGGTAAGTCTCCCCTTTACATTTTGAGGTACTCCCGAACTGTTTTCCAAAGTGGCTGCTCCAATTTTCAATCTCAACATCAATGTTTGATACTTCCACTTTCTCCACATTCTCATCACCACTTGTTACGGTCTATTTTTATTTTTTCCATCCTAGTAGGTGTGACGTGCTATCTCATTGTGGTTTTGATTTATATTTCTTTAATGACAAATGATGTTGACATTTTTCATGTGCTCATCAGTCATTTGCATATTTTCCTTTGAGAAATGCCTATTCAAATTCTTTGGCCATTTTTAAGGTTTTTTTTAATAGTTGAATTTTAAGTGTTCTTTATGTATTCTGGATACAAGTCCCATATCAGATATAGGATTTACAAATATCTACTGCCATTCTGTGTGTTTTCTTTCCACTTTCTTCATGGTGACCTTTGCAGTAGGAAAATTTCTAATTTTGAATAAATTTAATTTATCTTTTTATAGTTGCTTGAGCTTTTGTTTTTATAGCTAGGGAACCATTGCCTAACCCAATTTCACAAAGACTAGCTCCTATCTTTTCTTGTAAGAGTTCTATATTTTTAGTGCTTTTAGTGCTTGTATTTAGGTCTTTGATCCATTTTGAGTTATTTTTTTTAGTGTGAAGAAGAGTGTAACTTTGTTCTTTTACATTTTTTTACAACGAATTGGGAAGTGTCCTTTCTCTTCTCCTTTTTCAAAGAGTTTATTTATTTATTTATTTGTGAGGAAGATTGGTCCTGAGCTATAATCTGTGCCAACCTTTCTCCATTTTGCTTGTGGGGTGCCGCCACAGCATGGCTTGATGAGTTGTGTGTAGGTCCCTGATCAGGATCTGAACCACTATGCCACCAGCTTGGCCCCTACATTAATTTTTTTAATTATAATTCATTTGTTTTCTCATAGTATTTTCCTCTCTTCCCTGAAAATTACACAATCCACTTCTTATCTTTATTGGTAACTCTTGATTTTCCTTGTTATTACTTGAAATCTAAAGTTACTCTCTTCACCCATCTCCCAAAGAGCACAAGGACATTACAAGACCAATTCTCATCATTCCAATGTCAAATTTTGCTTTTTGTGGATCTAGTATTTTATATTTTGTCCTCATGTTTAACCTAATAAGTTAGATACTGTTGTTATTATTTTGTACAAACATTGTATGCACATGCATGTTTACCAGTTGCTTTGCTCACCATTCCTTCTTGTAACATGCAACATCCTTCTGGGTTTTATATGCCTTATTATTATTATTTTCTTCCTGAGGAAGATTCACCCTGAGCTTACATCTTTACCAATCTTCCTCTAGTTTGTATGTGAGTTGCTGCCACAGTATGGCTACCGATGAGTGGTGTAGGTCTGCACACAGGAACTGAACCTGGGCCACCAAACAGAGTGTGCTGAACTTAACCACTAGGCCACAGGCCAGCCCCATGCCTTACTTTTGAAGCACATCATTTAGAAGTTCTATTTAGTAAATATCTGTGTTAATATACTCTATCAGGTGTTTACTTATCTGAAAATGTCTTTATTTTACCCTTGATCTTTTTTAAGATTGGCCTTGAGCTGTCAGCCGTTGCCAATCTTCCTCCTTTTTTTTCTCCCCAATACCCCATCACATAGTTGTATATCCTAGTTGCAAGTCATTCCAGTTCTTCTATGTGAGATGCTGCCACAGCATGGCTTGATGTGCAGTGTGCAGGTCCACACCCAGGTTACAAACCAGTGAACCCTGGGCCACCAAAGTAGAGTGCACAAACTTAACTACCCAGCCATAAGGCCAGCCCCTGTACCCTTGATCCTGAAGTACAGTTTTGGTGCAGAACAAATTCTAGGTCTACATTTGTTTGAAAACTATTTTCTATAGTTTTCTGTCTGTCCATAAGTGAGCCATACAATATCTGAATATGGATTCTAATGAGTAGATAATAATGTTCATATGACTTAAACCTATCCCCAGATAACCTGATTGGGTTACTATATTGGGGAGAGAAAATGGCATAAGAGCATTATGTTTGTGCTTTCTGTCTCAGAAAGATAATTTTATATGTCCTTGCTATTCATTGGCAAGTCAGGATTTAAAGCATTCTAATGTGACAAGAGATTTAAATTCTTAGTGTCAGGGATATGACTCAAGATCATAAATTCCATCCCCAAAGTCCAGAGTTTATAGGGTAAAATCCAAGATTACACATATTGTATTTAGTAAAGATGAACCTGGGGAAAGTTTCTAGCTCTGAGATTGTCACTGTGCTCTGATTAAAAAGGAAGACTACAAGATGCAGGTAATTGGATTGCAGATGATTCTGTGCAATTTATTACTATTATAAAAGTTATCTTTTGAGCCAACTCTGATGACCGAGTGGTTAAAGTTAACTCTCACCACTTCAGCAGCCCAGGTTCGCTTCCCAGTTGTGGAACCACATCACCCATCTGTCAGTTGCCATGTTTTGGCAGCTGCTCACATAGCAGAACTGGAACTACTTACAACTAGGATGTACAACTATATACTGTGGGTTTGGAGAGCGAGGATAAAAGAGGAAGGTTGGCAACAGATGTTAGCTCAGGGCAAATCTTTCCCTGTCAAATAACAAAAGAAAAAAGACTTAAAAAGAAGAACAAGTTTTCTTTCAAAGGGGAAATGGTTGTAATCAAGGCAATACACAATAATAGGGATAGAGATAATATCTGAGTGCACTCTTGATATATACACTTGAAGACATTTCCCTAATTTGTGGGGCACTGCATATTTACCTCAATTCTATACATATTTCTATCTTTCCAATACTTTCTAGCACCTCGATGTCACATGGCATTTCTCAGTCTCTGTCTTTCTCTCTCTTTCTCTCTCTCTCCTTGCTCTATTTTCCTGGCTGGACTAGGAAATAATGACATTTTCAAAGAGGTTCTAATAGCCATTATAATAGAGGAAGGGCATGTAGACCAGAGGTTGCTCTACCATTTCCAGAACCTCATCCTAATTTATATTTCTTATTGTAGCACCTTTTCTGCTGCCATGACAACTATGCAAGGAGGGGAAGAGAGCACACCAGGGGCTGACCCTGGTGTATACCAGCCGGGAGATCATGCTTCTCTAAATACGTATCTGTGGAAAGGGATGCCAGAGAAGTTCTTGAAGGGGGAACCCAAAGTCCTTGGGGTAAGTCAGCTGTGGACCTGGGAGAAGACTAATCATGTTGTAGAATCACATGGATGAGATATAACACCAGATACTCTATCCCACTACTGCATAATACATCAGCCAGACCTAGGAAGATCAGTGTTTTGTGTTCAGGCCTTATCACCTGAAAATGACACAATATTCTATTACATCATGCTTCTGATTAAGTTGTATTTAAAACATAGTGAATTCCGGTCTACTCTAAGGTTGTGGGTCATCCAAGATAAATATATTTAACCTCAGCATGGAAACCAACAAAATAAAAGGACACGTGCACCAGCTAGTGTTGCATCTGCAGAACTTCCTGATAGCTGATGGCCCCGTATTGCTACTATCTCCCTGTGGGTAATTTTCTTAGCCTTCTTCTATCTTCTGTGCATTTCTGTCTGGAGTCTCAAGCTGATATGCCTAAAAGAAATGATGGTTTAAAGAAAGATAGTTGAGTGCAAGTGGAAGGACCGTGAATACAGAGGTTTATCTCTAGCCCAAGCTTTAAACCAATGGGACAAAGTCACGATGACACTTTGGATCTTTTTGAATGCCATGGCATAACGTACTCCAACTTCTCTATTTTAGAACCCTGTACTCATTCATGTCTTCAGGCACCAAACCCCAGGAAAATGGCATATTGCTCTTCTTTTTGTCTTCCCTTGTACATCCTCTCCTTCCTTAGATTAATTCTCCAAGTGAGAATCTTTGTTTCCTGATTTCTGGATCACTCCTATTTGAGCATGTGCGTAGAAGAGCAACACTTGTGGTAGGAGTAGCGTCATAAGTAGGTACCATAAAACACCTCTGAGGAGGTCCTGGTACACTCGTTTTTATCTTGAAATTAATGAGGCAATTGGGATAGACAGATGAAGAGATAATTTTAGTAAGTTAGTAGGTCCACAGTACTTTGTATGTAAGAAATGTGACAGGACAATATCATCGAGATCATCTGACTATTTCAAAAGATAGAGAATGAGGGTAATTTAGTGGTTAGAAAGGGGGTGGCATGGGTTCAATTTTGTGGTAAATATTCAGTTTTTACTTTGTTCATCCTTTCCAGGTTATGCAGATCCTGATTTCCCTGATGAACTTCAGCTTGGGAATAATAATGATTACTGTCACGGAGAAATTTGGTGCAAGTTATAGGGGCACTCCCATTTCCATGTACTCAGGGTACACAATTTGGGGGTCGGTGATGGTGAGCAGAATACCGTTTGATACAGTTGGAGACACTATAACATAGTTGATCATATCCTGAGCTTTGGAATCATATCTTAACCCTGTCTTGTAGTTCTCTAACTTTGAGAAAGATCTCTGACCTGTTTTTGATTCAATTTTCTCATATTTAAAGGAGGAATGGTCATATAAAACTCATAGACAGCTAAAAAGATCAAATATTTAATGTATGTCAGTTAGGATATATTACAGCAGCATGTAGCAACAACGCCAAACCAGAGTGGATTAAAGATTGAAAGCATTGATTATTTCACAACAGGAAGCCAAGAGCTAGTCATTTCCAGAGTTCATTCATTCAGGAGTTACCTCAATGAGGCAACCTCAATGAGGACTGCAGGCAGACCATGGCAGACTTGTTGGCATATCTCATTGTTCGTAAATGTTATGTAGTGCATACATGTTTTCTGTTCCCAAGCCAGCTATGGGCAAAGGTCATGGACTTGCCAGTGTTGGCTTGAACTACTCAAGATTCTTGTCTATGGCTGGGAAGGGTTGATTGAATCTCATGAGAGGCTGAACAAAATGAGGATTTTGTTAGCAAGGAAGAAGAGGAGACACGGCTGGTATGCAGGATTTTATAGTCAATTATCAAATCTTAGCATATTGTTAGCTTAGCAAATGCAACTGCTGTTGCATAAATTTTCTTCCTAAGTTTAGCAACAATAACTATTATTAAAGTTGAATAAAAATTTAAGAAAGAGTAAAAATTTCACCCCACAACAAAATACAAGAGAATTTCTCTGTACATTGAAAGCGTAAATAGAGTATAAAGTAACAAGTTTTACCTACCGACGAGAGGAAAATACATTTGTAATCGGGTTTGTGTAAGAATCAGGGAACCGACTGAAGTCTGCAGAGTTTCCATTTATCTACAAAATTCAGAATGAGATCGTTTAGAGTTTAAAGTCTATAATGAGCTGGCTTTTTGTGCCTTCTTGTCTGTTTGTAGAAAAAATGTTTAAAGAACAGCAAATGCTATTCTCCTTCGGGTCAGTTGTGTAATGCTTCTGGTATCTGATCACACTGATGTCAGTAGTAGCCTTTATTAAACTCTTACTAGGATCTAGACATTCTGCTGAGTGCTTTATATGGGTAATTCCATTTCGAACAATCATCCCAAACTTCTGAGAAAGGATTTATCATTGCCCTCATGTTACTGATGAAGAAATTGGAACTTAGATCAAGTGACTTTCCCAAGATCACACAATTTTATGGTCTGTGAATCAGGGCTCAAATAGGGCCAGTCCGATTCCAGGATTTCATACATCTGACCACTCTAGTTTTCTGCTTTCCCTTTCATTTCTTTTTCAAGACCACATTGGAAACCAGTTTTCATAATTTACACTTTTACACATGTTCACTAGATTACCAGGAACTGCAAGAGCTGTGTTTATCAATTGAGACATCGCTCAGACTCTTGTAGGTATCCCACTAGAGGAACCTTTGTTAACTAGGGGGACATTTTTTGCTGCTACCTTCAGGTATTCTTTCAGCCTTCTTTCAGAAACCTCATCTGTGATGTGCCTCCTTCTCTCCCTTATGTAGACAAGAACCGATACCAAGAACCAGTCGCAAATCTCTGTTCTATTTGGCCCTTTAGTCTCCAGCAGAGCTAAATGTCCTTTATCGGAATTATATAAAATTCTCCCCACATTAGTCTATTTATTCAAGTTTTCTTTTGTGTACTTTTGCAACACTGTAAAGTTTTATTTTGATATATCTTTCTCATTCCTTGTTAAGTGTTTTTCTATCAGAACTTTATGAATTTTTGCTACGGTAAATGAAATTCTCATTAAATCTTATCTTCAAACACAAACACACACCTATTTATAATATGTACATATTGTTTCTGTGTATAATGATGTTCCCCTGTGCCTTACTGAATTTGCGTAGAGTGTATAGAAGTTTTTAGTTGATAATCTTGGATTTTTGCAGTATAACATGCTCGTATTTAAATAACAGTAATTTTAACCATTTTCTTCATATATTTTTCTTATATAATCATTTTGGTTAACATACTAGGAATAGTAACACACAATAGTCTTATAAGTTTATGTGGATTTTCACTTTAACAAGACGGCCTTTGTTTCCCCATTCAACATGATAAAGGCTTTTAGACTGTGACTGATGTTCTACCATGTAATGTAAAATGCAACTCTACATTTTATAAATAATGTTTGTCAGTAATAACGTGGAAGTCTATTAAATGTCTTATCAAGATTGTAAACATGAATAGCAGTTAGCATATGAGTTTTCTCCCTGAATCCATTAATTTCATAAATTATATGAATATTTCAAGATTAAAAAATCTAGACATGTGAAGAAATACTCCAGATGTTCATGATTTATTTCACATAATATGATGGATGATTCTCCCTGCTGTTTCTTTTCCTGAGGAGACTTCGTTTATGTTAATCATCTCTGTGTCTTGGTAATTAGAAATTCGTTGAGGAAATTTATCAAGGTGGTTCATTAGATCAGGCGTTTTTGGTATTAAGACAGAAGTTTTGAAACTTCTGCAGTCGAATACAACAAGCAAACCCAGAAACTGAAACTGTTAAATACTGTAAGGCAGGGAGTCCAATCGACTTCACTCTAGTCATTTGTTCTAAATGTAAAATAATTACCCAAAAGATGGAGTCAAATGAAGTAGTACAAACTAATCATCATCTGTACAGAATTTAAACATTTTCTTTGCTATAATTTTATGTACAACTTTTAATAGTCATTTTAAATAAAAATAATCATTAGGTTTTTTTCTTTTGCAAAACCTTAGTAAATTTTGATACCATATTAGGGTTAGGCATATCGGGAATTGAGAAGCTTTCTTTATATTTCAATCCCCTCAAACAGTTTAAATATCATCACAATTACACACTTCTGAAAGGCTTGATAAATTCTCCTGTGAATCCGTCTGGTAGAATTTCTTTGTTGTTTCTGGGAAAAGGGCCATTTATTTACAAACTTCTGTGTTTGTTTCAATATAGTTTGTTTAACATAGTTCTCAGATTTTGGGATACGTTTGAATAAGTTATGACTTCAAATATTTATTTAAAGCTTTTTACCTGTATTTTCATTTTTGTTTTTAGTTTCTTATTTCAGGTTCCTTGTCAGTTGCAGCAGGAACTAGAACTACAAGAGGTCTGGTTAGTAATATTTCCTCGTTTTTGTTCCAAAAGGAAGATTAACTGTGAAAATGTTCTGACAGAATAGAAAACAAATTTTGTTTATTCTTAATAACTAGGAGAGATGGTAAGTTTTACCTAGTTGAAAGGGTCTTTCGAAACTTGTAATACAAGATGTCTGACAATAGAATTACGGACATGAGAATGAAGAGTTTGGGACAGTAGTCGCTGAGAGAATCGTTTTGGAAATACAGAGAATCCCTAAGAAAAACCATCAAATGGATTCATCATACAAACCCTACAACTTGAGATCCAGGTCCCCATGACCGTGGCACCAAGTATTGGTGTGACATCATATTTATTGACTTATTGATGAAAATATTTATTCCAAGTCTATGCAGAAAGGATTTTGATTCAGTTTGCAGGGAAAGAAATTCACAGCAAGGCTGTTAAAAAAGAAGAAGCAAATTTAAAACACAGCTTTCGTGCCAATATGTCTTTCCCAAAGACAATAAGAGGCAAAAGCCCAGATCTCAATAAATGTTTTTCTACCTAAAGCGATATTTGAGTTTTCTTCCCTCAAAGGACAAATATCAAACCATGGAGATGATCAATACGGCTTCTCCAGATCTGACCTCAATCTGTCTCCCTAGGATGTCCTCCAGTTATAACCATTAAAATCTACCTTGTGCTATAGCTACTCTAAACGTCTCATACTTTCTTCAGGAATTTTAAGTCTTGTAAAAAGCCTCAAAACTTCACTGAGAGAAGAGAATATAGGAAAAGGAATACACAGCAAAAGGAGATATTACACAAAAGGCATGGAGGCATGAGAGGCAAGTGGCATTTAGAAAATAATGAGAAGTTAGGCACCGACAGAGAATATGGTAGGAGATGGACACAGACAAAACTATCCGACTAAAGTGTAAAGGGATTGAAAGCCTTGCTAAGGAGATTGGAATTAATCTCATTGTCCCATGGGAGTCATCTGAAGGATTTAAGCATGGGAATAACTAGATCATATTTGAGTTTTGGCAGGAGATTAGAGTTGAAGCTTCCATAAGGAAAGAGACAAGTTGGGAGACTATTGCACTAATCAAGACAGAGAAGATGAAATGGGTTGGACAAGAAGTGGTGGGTGTAAAGTGATTGATAGAGACATATCTGAGGGTGTTGTTGGATTGTTTAATTGATTTTCCTTCCTTTCTAGGTCCAAGGTAGCCTAGGAGTGAGCATCACCAGCTCTGTCTTTGCCGCATCAGGGATCATAATCACTATGATCAGCATGATTGCTCTTGCATCCAGTTCCTATAACTGGAACTATAGAGAGGGGTTGGAGAATTATTACAAGCTCAAACATATTTCAATGGTTAGTGCTTCCTCTTTTCATGGGATGCTGTGGTGGAAGCAAGCCACAGGAGCCTGGGTTCTGGCAAAGATAACAATCAGTATTCCCTTATTGATGAATCACTTTCGAAAGTTGGAAGTGATTGAGACATAAGGCAATCTTTTATTTAGGAGTCAGGACCACATCTCATCTCATCTTTCTCTTTGTTCCTTCTCTAAATGTGATGAGGGAAGTAGGAAGAAAGCCCTTGTAGCTATGGGACATACACTCTGTAATAGCGTGTTAAGCATTTTGCATAATTTTTCCTGTTTAATTTCAAAATACCTGTAAGTCTGTACTGTTACCTACTCTAAAACTGCAGCCAGATGTCAGTCTCTATATCCCCCAGGGAATTCTGTTGGAGCCTGATGCAGTTGCCTGGTTCTCTAACAATAAAGGAAAATTATCTTGAACATTAGCTTAGAAATAGTGAATAACCAGTATCCCTCCCAACATCTCTGGATGTTGTTACAAGATTAAGCACTTTTGGCCTCAACATCCAGCTCTTGGAAAACTCTCAATCTCTGTTTCGTATTTCACTACTTTTCTGTAGCACTTGCCCTCATCCAAAATATTATCTTAATCACTTTATTCTCCAAATTACCACTTACACAAGATTTTGTAGGTGATGAAACATCTAGAAGTTTTGGATAAGCGCGGGAAGGAAGAGTTATTGCTGCACCCGTAGCAGACTAAAATGCAATGGAATCTTTATTACTAAAAAGTCTATTAGCCATTCTCAACACCACTGAGTTTTCTGTTACCTCCCTTCCCTTTGAACTTCCAGCCTTTCACTGTGCTGCTTAGTTTTTTCTTCCATTGTCTCTTTTGCAAACCCAAATTTGGAAATTCAACATTCTTCCTAACTTCTTAAGCAGATCAATTGCATTAACTTTTCTTCATTCCTAGCTAATCCTAGGTGAGTCTCGAGTGCTATATATTCATTCCAAATAGTTACTTCAGTGTCTTTCCTAATATGATTCACTCCCCTTGAGATTTCTAACTGTTCGTACAGTAAGCAATTTTATTTCTTACCACTCCTTCAAAATAAAAACAAAGTTTGTAAAGAACTTAAAAGATTTTCCATGATGACACCATTAGAAATTGGCAAAAGCAAGATTGGATCCTGGAACTTCCTGCCTCTAATCCTCCTATTCTTTAATGTTTTTTATGTAGTTATGCTGAAAAAGAATCTTACTTCCAGTGTCGGACGTTCTCTCCACTCATAGACTTTAAGGGCACAATGATAGGGACAAAATCCACAATGGACCAGCTTCCTAGGGCTGGCTCCTGGACACGGGACCTGTGAGGTCACACAGGGCTTTGTAGATAGAAGTTTTGTATCCTTGGTTTACTGCTCTGCTGTTGCTGCCTTAAATTCTTAATACTGTTTTAACAAGAGGTCCTGTAGGTGATGTAGCCTTTCCTGCCTCTATCTCAATCACCCTCTCCCAGAGGCTGTCACCAATTCTTATTGTGTGAACCTTTTTTCTGCCTGCCCTTATATCAGACACATCCATAATGGCTTATTGAGATCTGAAGCACCAAATTTGTTCCTACCTGGGCACCTGCACAGTCAGTAAACAGGTCTATGAGCCTACACTTTATGTTCAGTCCTGGGTTGGGCACAGTGGGAGACATAAGAAGGAGACCAGTCTTTACCTTTAGGAAGCTCCACTCCTCCTGGGAGAAAAGTAGAAATGTTGGAAAGCAGTTAGAGATTGACAAAGGCCCAAGGGCTTACTTTTGAATATAATTATAAAGAGAGGTTAGAAAAAGGTGAGCTCTTTGTAAGAAAGGTACAGCGCAGACTGCATGGAATCATTAGGAGAACCAGATGAAACTGCCACTGATCAACTGTACTTGATCTAAAGATACAATGATTTCACATGGCTCAAATTATATGTATTACATGTATTTTTCTACTTATTGTTGGAAATCCAGCCTGACACTTGATTTTGTAAATAAAGTTTTATTGGAACATAGCCACATCCATTTGTTACGTTTTGTCCATGGCTGCTTTTGTGCTGCAGCAGAGTTGATGGTTAGTGACCAAATGTCCTGCCACACCTGAAGTATATTCCAGCAGGCCCCTGGTAGAAAGTTTGTTAACTCCTGTTCTACCTCACTAGATGGAAAAATCCCTGAGGTTAGGGAAATTAGCTGTTTTGTTTGCTGCTCTATTATCTGTACCTACAATTTCTTAAACACAGCGGCTGCTGAATATGTTGAAGACATGACTAAATAGATAAAGAAACGATGAATGCAAATATTCTCAAGGTTCACTTGAGTCAGTGTCACTCATGTCCTGGGCTCTTGATCTATTGGCTCTTCCACAGAAGAAGCACCATTCCTATCTGTGGAGAAAAAGGAAGAATATTTAGACCAAAGAATCCCAGGAATCAATGCAGGCATCTAATTCAAGTTTTTAGGAAGAAGAGTACTGCCCAATGTTTCTCAAATCAGACCATTTTTGGCTAAAGATTAGACCTAAAGTCAATTCTCTGAGAAGATGGATTAAAGACCAACTAACTTGGTGTTCATTGTTGCATTAGTTTCTTATTGTTGCTGTAACAAACTACTACAAACTTAGTGACTTAAGACAACGTAAAATTATTATTTTACAGTTCTGAAGGCCAAAAGTTTGGAATGAGTCTCACTGGGCTAAAATCAACTTGTTGTCAAGGCTGTATTTCTCTCTGGAGGTTGTAAGGGAGAATCAGTAACTCTGCCTTTTCTGGCTTTTAGAGGCTGCCTACATTCCTGGGCTTGTCATTCCATCCACCGTCTTCGAAGCAATCAGTAGAACATCTTCAAATCTCTCTAGGACTTTGACTCTTCTGCGTCCTGTTTCCACTTATAAGCATTCTGTAATTGTTTAGGGCTCACTGGATAATCCAAGATAACCCCTCCATCTCATGGTCAGCTATTAAGCTTAATTCCATCTACAAACTTAATTCACCTTTGCCATGTAACTTCACATATTTACAGTTTCTGTGGATTAGGATGTGGACCTCTTTGGTCTTTTATTATCCTTCCTACAATTATTACTCTGCTTTCGATTACTAAGATATGAGATCACGTTATTGTGTCAACTATAAGGAATCCATAATGTCTGAAAGAACTAAGTTGATTATTATCTTGATGATCTCTTCCCCCATTTTACAGCATTTCACATTCTGTACCTACAATAGCACTGGAAAGTAGAGGGTGGGGAAAAATGCCCAATTCAGTACTGATAAAAGTGACAGGATAAGTGACATTCAACAGGCTATGAACTTGCTAAGAGTATGGCTGCAATTAAGAGCCAGTTTCTCTGACCTCTGGCCAATTGTTCTTCTCTTTCGGTATTGTAATCAGTGGTCAATGATTTGAACTTGTCATCTCTATTCCTCATGTTCCTTTGTTATGAATTTGCCCTTAGGGTATGGAGGGTATAGTGCTCATTTTAAGTGTGCTGGAGTTCTGCATTGCTGTGTCCCTCTCTGTCTTTGGAAGCAATGTCACCTGCTGTAATCGTGAGAGGGTGAGTATTGGATTTACCTTGAAGATATCTGAATTCATTTCCTATTGCTGTGTAATGGATTACACAAACATAGAGGCATAAAACAACACTCATTAATTATCTCTGAGCTTCCATGGGTCAAGAGTCTGGGCACAGCTTGGCTGGGTTCTCTGCTCAGGATTTATAAGGCTGTAATTAAGGACTTGGCTGGGGCTGTGGTCTCAGCTGAGGCCTCTGGTCCTCTTCCATGCTCACATGGCAGAATTCATTCCCTCTCAGCTGTGGAACTCATGACAACTTATTTCTACATTGAGGCCTACAGGAAAGAAAACGTTTTTGGTAATTTAAGCCTCTTTTAAATGATTCACATGATTGGATCAAGTCCATCTACAATAATTTCCATTTGGATAAACTCAAGGTCAACTGAGTAGCAGCCTATTCACGGTTTTGATATCCCATCATAAACAAAGGTCCCAGCCATACTGCAGGCAAGGGAATCATACATGCACATGTGTGACCACGTGTTGTCTTAGAATTCTGCCTATCACAATGGATAAAGAAAAGTACTTTTCTTCATCCTTAACCCCTCAAAGGGCCTCCTCTCTTAGTCTAGAGCAGAGTATGCTTCACAATGGAGAGGTCCTCAAGGAGTGCCAGATGTTACTCTATTATCCTATGATTGCAGTCTTCCATGGGCTGATGAAAAAAGTCAGGGTTTCACTCTTCTCTGTGAGTGTGTGCACACCTGCCCATCCTCTCACCCTGAGACCTACAGCAGATCCTCCTGGCTGCTGAGCAGAAAGGATGTCACCTGGAGGGGATTGGGAAATGGAAGGACACAAGAGACCCAGAGGCACTAGGAAGAATAGAACAAGGATATCTTCCAACAGTTGAGGGTTGCAGGGTAAGAAAATAGATATTAAAGCCCAGGAGATGCTCATTAGTTTCATTACTCAAAGGTCTGGTCAAACAAAGGCTAAACCCAAATCACAAAATAACAGTAGTTCGATAAGATTATTTTTTTTGTGCTCTTTCCCCCCATTTTCTTCCTTTTTACTTTCTTTTGGGGCTGTCATGCTACGCCACATCCCCCACCCCCAGAGCCCTTCCCCACAGAAGAGAGATTGACTAAATCACATTGACTTTATTAGTGGACTCTTGAGTTATAAGACCCTAGAAGCTAGAGTTTCTCAGCAAATCCAGTGATTTTGTAATTTCATTAAGTGAAGCATTTGAACCAGGGGGCAAGCTCCTTAGTAATATTCACATCATAATATCTAGGCCTGTGTTCCCTTCTGCTCCTAGGTTAGTTACAGAGCTGGGAAATATTGCTCCTGCTAATTCCACTTCTTATAGAATTGGCAAGTGTGAATCAAGAAAAGCAATGGCTTTGGGACATAAATTCCTAAGTCTCTATCTCTTCCTAGATCTCCTCCAACATGCACTCCATTTCACGTTGAATTTGTGGAAGAAGGACCAGCATTTCCCTTCGTTTCCTAATGATTCCTGCCATGTTGATCAGTGTGGTTTTTGCAATGTTTTTGTCATGGCCAGCAAATCAATGATTTGGGTATGCTGTTGTCATCAGCATGAACAACCAGGTTTGGTAGAAGAACTCGATATATTTTCCATGACACTTAGGTTTACCCAGCTTGTTGGGCACCCTCATCCACATAGTAGATCCATCCACTTGCAAGACCACAGCAACAGCTGTCAGCATGTCATGCCAAAAGCCTTCGCTGAATGGTTTTCCTAGATATAGCCTCATCCAAAGAATGCCTGAGAGACCCCACCAAGTTGATGTTGAGACTGAATTCAGAGAAGAAACAGTAGACTCTGATAATGATGACATTGTGTGGATAGGAAAGGAAAAGTCTGAGGTTTTTTGCTTGACTCACCTATGGCATTCTGATTGATTCCACAGGTTGTGTTCATTCCTATGACAAATCCTCACATGGCAGAAACAGCATCTCCTGCACCAGTGAGAGCACATTTGATACCACCAACAGATTAACAGCAAAATGTTCCAGAAAACCTTTCTTGACAGTTATGCAAGAACTCCACTTGGGAAAGTGCCAGAATCCAACTCTTACATTAATATATTTACACCTATAAAATTCAGAGCGATGTTCTCATTTTTCCCCAAGAACTCAACAACTCATTTCACTGGTTCTTTATTCACAATAGCAGAAGTTAAATAAATATAACATTCATTTTATGAATCAAGAGCCCTTGAAAATTTTTCCTCCATCTTCAGGACTTTTATAAAAGGACATGAAGGTGGTAAAGAAGATTTGGTAGAAGAAGGGCAAAAAAGATATTGCTGAAGTGAGGCCTCCATGCAGACTACATATTTCTGCTTCCCTGGCCAATGCTCTTCCCACTTGTTTGACTTTCTTGTCCTGCCTTTAGGAATGCAAGGTGATTTTTCCTGCAGAAAATTGAGATGTATGGCTCTTCCCTCTGTTTCTTTTTCCTGCTAGGCTTCTCCCATAGAAAATACCTTTGACTAGCACAGTCAGTACTCACATGTGCACAAACTATTATTTGAGTATAAATACACATAGAGTAAGAATCACATCCTGGTCAGATACAACCTGTATTTTCTCTCTCTCTCTTCACCTTCCTTTTCTTCCCTTTCTCTGTCATTCTCTTTCCTACAGGGCAGGGTTATACCCTAATCAAATTTGCATCCAGTGCCATATATGTGATTGAGCAACACATGGTATTTACTGAATGTTCATTAAGTACATTTGATTTATTACAGAGCAAAAATCAATTAAATGAAATTGGAAACAGTAAGTCCAGGTACTGCCTCCTTCCCATTCAGATGTGATATGGTTGCTTCTTGGCATGAATAATAATTTTTGAATGGATGCTGGAAATTGTCACATTTTGTGGTTGACTGCTCAAATTTTCTTTTTATCAAAGAGTATTGCCCTGTTTTGGGCAGGCGGTTAAGTTCAGTTTGATTCTTTTGAGACTTTTTAAGGCTTTTATAGGGAGAGTTTAGACTTGTTATGACTTTTGGCTAGTTTAGATTTATTACTAACGCATAACAAAACTGAGCATGAAGGAGTTACAATTTCCCTGGTTTAGGGTGAAATCCTGCCTTGTAACCACAAGGTTAACGTGGGAAACAAAGTAACCAAAGTTTCTGAGCTTGCTTTGCAGAACAGCTGGAGGACCACTGATAAGAGAGCAGTTGCAGACAGCCCCAGCCCCACCTGACTAAGCATCACCTAGGAGCATTGAGATGCTAAAATGACCAGTTGTCAATTTTAGACAGCACAGACTAGAAATCCACTGCATGCAACACAGAGAACACCCCCCCAAATTTGCATATGTGATCCATGTAGAAATATGAAAAGCAGTCCTTCCTGTGCAGAGGATTCTTAGAACTCCAGCCCCAAAGCTACATGTCCCGTTTCTCTGCCTAAAACCCCGGATAAAAATCTTTCCCTTTTTCCCTTCAAGGAGGTGGATCTGAGTATGAACTCGCATCTCCTTGTCTGGCTGCCTTTCTATAATAAACATCTTTCCTTGCCGCTAGCCAGGCGTTCCAGTTATTGGCCTTCCTGTGTGGCAGGTAAATGAACCTGGTTATTCTTTGATAGGACTTTTGGAATTTCAGCCTGTAAATGTGTATTATTTGACAATAAATTTAAAAAGACTTTCTTGCAGATTTCAGAAACTCTGTCTCTGCTATAGCTACTTATTTTATGGTTCTCTGCACACTAATTCCAGCTGCCTCAGCTCCTTAAAACTCTGATCTCTATCTTCTCAGTGCAATAAGATCCAGAATCCATCTCCTTGAATCCATCTCCTTGACCATGGTCTGGAAAGATCCTTCATGCAGAAAATCAGAACAATTGTTATATTTACATTTGTTTCCATTTTCTCAATGTGGAAAGCCCTACATTGACTCCTGTCCAATGCCCACAAGTGTTTAAAATGTTTTCCAATTTTCTAATTGTGCAGAGTGGGAGAGGAAGTCTGGTTCCATAATGATTGGAAGAATCGTGCTTTAATTTTAAAAATATGCCAGTAAACAGAGATGGCTTTTCATCATTCTGTTGACTCTGTCTGGAAACCTCTTACTCTCCTTTGTCTAACAGTCCTTTAATTTGTCTGCCTCTTACTCATTCAGCAAGTCTCTAGTTAGATGTCCCTTCCTCCAGGAAGTCTTTTCTGCATCACCAGGGGTGGATTAACTGAGCTCCCTATATGCTCTCTTAGAATACTCTTGTTTACCTTACAGAGAACTGCTTTCCTGGATTATGATGGTATGTTTACTTGTGTGTATGTCCCATAATCTCGAGGGCAGGCACTCTATCCTTTTTCACCATTTTATTTGCAGCACATAGCACACTGCTTGGGTGATGGCAGTTTTTCTCTAAGAGAATGTTGAATGAATGAGAACTGAACACCACTTTGCTTTCCTCCTCCCTATAAAGTAAATATTGATTTTATGTTGCAAATGAGGAATCTTAGCTTTAGAGAAATAACAAAGTCACGCACTAAGTGACTGGTATTGGGTTTGTCTTAGGCAAAGGCAAGCCTCTTTCTATGATACCAGCTTCCTCTTTGATTTAGAAAAGTGCCACATTAATTATTGCCATGCAAGAGACTTGTTGACATTCTACAGATATTCATCTCTACTGGTGGAAATTCATGCAAACAATACATTTAAGTTATGTATATAGTAACAACACACAGGTCTCCAGGGAGACAAGGAGAATGTGTGAAATTGTGAAAAGTGGCTTTTCAAATGATTTTTAAATGTCGTTAAATTAGTTCGTGTATACAAAGTCCTTTGAGCAGAGTCTGACATACAATAAATCCTCAACCACTGATCTCCACTGATATGTACCATATACACTGATATACCAGTAATAGTGGTAATAACCCCTATTATTTTCCTATAAAAGACTTTGTGAGGGAGTAACTGCTCATTCAGCAAATTTCACAACAGACTTCCACACCCATACTAGGGACACAGGCTCAGTTAGCACATCCGATTTAAAAAAGGAACTAATTGTGCAACTCAGAAATATTCAGCACCACCTTTGGCAACCAGACAAATTGCCAGAAGAGGAATGCAGAGGTGTGGAGTGGGGACAAGTTATTGTACCTGGACTGAAGGTACTTGCCTAGAGTTTCTGGCACTTATAAGACACCCGCAGACGTTGCTGGCTTGAAGAAAGGTAGGTCCAAGGACATGCCTTCCTAGGCTTTTGGGCTGATGGTTTCTACCTCCACTTGTTCTAAGATCCCAGGGAGTGGAATGAGAGAAGATGAGGTGACCTCCCATGGCACAAGCTGGTATTCTAGGTTGGGGTGGATTGAGTGCACCTTTAAATGTACGTTTGGGCTTTGGGGGAACAATGTTTGCTGCAGAGGACGGGGGTAAGGACAGGCTCCCAACACCTGATGCTGGATTAGGTTGTTTTAGTTCCTTTTGTTCTCTAAATCCCCAGGCTATCAGGAAACTGAAATCGATATTTCTGACTATCAACTAATTATTTCATGTACTCTTAATATCCTGTCCTCTATGGTCTTTGTTCTCTGTTTCTGAATTATTATTTTTAATTTAACATCTACAAAAATATCTACCACATGCAGAATTTGGTGTAAATTTTGTAGGGTAAATGTGTGGTCCCTAGTCCTATGGAGGCCCTGAGATAGATTGTGACGTGAGTCACTTCTCCAGCTATCTTTGGCACAATTCATGTGACACCAAAGGTAAAAACTGAAGATATTCATGAGGAAATTTGCTAATGAAAGAGACTGTAGATTCTTAGCACTCTTGGGATCACAAAGAAGCTTGAAGGCAATTGTTCCCAATGCATTCTTTCCTAGCAAGAGGTAAAGGAAACCCAGAGAGGGCAAATAACAAACCAACAGTCACACAAGTAGTAAAAAAGCCAGGAGTAGAAACCAGGGTTCTTGATTCCTAGTAGAGACCTTTTCTCTGCTCAGATAACCGTCTCTGCATTACCATCATCACCCTCCACCAAACCACCCAAGTTCAGGCCTCCTTATGCGCGTCTATTCTATCTTATAGGTTTGACAAGGAAGGAGATGTGGCCCCTTTAGACCACCCTCCTCATGGTCCCTCCTTGGCAATTGTGACCCATGAGGGGAATGGTGACATAAAGATAAGAAAACCAAAGATTGCTGTTGGTGCTGATCCACAAGGAGATTGGAGGCAGTCAAAGAAGACAGGGGAGGTTTCTAGCTTTCTCCACATCTGTAATAGCAACAACTACAACAAAAAGACACTGTACTCGTCAATGTCCCAATGTAATTCACAGATGATGGGATAAGAGTAGATTCAAAGTCTTCTCCAATCTGGGAGAAATGTGCCTCATCTTTATCTAATATTCTCTGTTCTTTTGGTTTCCTTGATATTTGAATACGGGAAAGTTAAGCCCTAGAGTATAAAAACAAATTATTTTTCTTGGGGAATTTACATTCTGGAGGTAATTAACACATGGATTTCTATGGTATGAAGGTAGGAGTAGTTATATGAACTTCTAGTCAGGGTTTTTAGAAAGAGAGAGCACCAGGTCTGAGTGACCAAGACCTGACATGTGTTACCACAGAACTATGGAGAGAACAGAAGAGTCATTTGGAAGCATTATTTTAATATAGTGTCTGCTCTGGGGAAGCTCAATCTTATTAAGTATAGAGAGGGAGAACTATCAGAGATGTTTGATATGACTGGACCTATATTTCATAAACACTCAGTCTGAAGGGATGTCTGAGAGGTCAATGCAGAGGTTCCTCTGCTTTAAAGAGAAGTAAACTAAAGAGAACCTTCAGCTGGATTAAGAAGAATTATTAGTACTTACCTTTACAACACTTTTGGCCTCTATGCTGTAAGAGAGAAATACCTAAGATTTCTTAAACTCCTCCTTACCATCATAGGTTGAGTAAGCCCTGTGTGGGGAATGGAGGATGTGGGGAGTTGTACCTGAGAGAAGGCAGAAACTGTAAAGCACTATCAGTGTGTGAGGAGATCAAATCTGGGGAAGGGAGGTGCTTTAGTTGTTTCAGGGTGTCTGTGGCAGGGGCAGAACATTCTTGGCAAGGGGTTCAACATGTGCAAAAGCCGCCATACAGGAATGAAATTACTGCTCTGGAAGTATTAAAATAAGTCAAGTGTATTTGTGGCTTCAAAAATCAAAAGAGAGAGATTCAAGGTAAGATTAGGATAATGGATGTGGGCTGAAGGAGCAGAGCTGCTCCTTCAACGACATTACCCATTTTAACTTTACAGTGAGGGCCCTGGCGTGCCAAGGGAGGATTTTAGAGAGGAGGGTGAGAGAATTATTTTTACACTTTAATATGATTACTCTGCCTACAAAGTGGAGAATGAACTGGACATACATGCTCACAAGTGGACACAGGAGAACATTAAGAGGTTTTGACAATATTCTTGATAAAAATTGGATGATAGCTAAGTCTGAGGTTGTGGCGGAAGTGCCCAGATTTGAAATGATTGTGTAGGGCCTGAAGAACATGATTAATTTGGACATCGAGTGTGGGTAAGAGAAGGCATCAATGACAAACTTCCAAGTTTCTTATCAGGGAAACCTGAGCAAGTTGTTGGGCCTTCCATTAAGAAAAACACTTGGAATCCCATAATCCTCTTATGGTTCTTGTGACCTTTAGCTTTTGCCATTCTGTATTAGGAACTAATTGTAGCACTCTGAAATAATCTCCTCTACATACTTTTCATTGAACTACTAATTTTTGAAACAAAAATGTTAAAGAAGGCTAGATATCTTCTGTTTATGTCTTCTAATGTTTGAAGTGAAAATTTTCCCTACACCCCCCTGCAACAAGTCGCTAAATGAAGATCAAATTATGTGATTTGTTGTAATGACTTTAAATTAGGTTCAGAGGGGCAGATCTGCCAGGAAAAACTGGATTCGAGGATGTGGATTAGATTGAAGGTCAAAAAGAAAGCTACCTATTTTATGCTCTTTTTTCTAAACTGAGATCTTGGGTTCCATTCTGGGGATGCTCAAGTATACAGAAAAGTCTGAACTCACCTACTCAATGACACGTAATATGTAACCCATCTCACAAACCCAGTTATCATTGGGTCAGATTGATAGATAAAGAGGAGAGTCACCTGGCCTGCCTCTATGTAGTCTTGTATGCAGCTTGTTCCATGAGAGCAGAAAACAGGGGACACCCCTGACCTTTCTGAACAATCTTTGAGACAAACTGCAAAAGAGAGGAAGCCTCAACCACTGATCATATGACACAATGAATACCATGCTCTGACAAATGATGTAAGTCCTTCTCCTCTGCCTCTCCACCTCCCCTATGACAGGAACCAAGTGGATCAAGAGGATGTAAGGAATAAAATCCTTCTCTAGCATGTCCTGGAATGGCGAAGTATTAGAAGTTTATGTTTTATTTATAAAGCCAAGAAATGGTTAAATAACAGTAGTAACAACACTAATAATAGTTAATATGCATTTAGTATTTGGTTTGTGACATGCACTGGTTTAAATGCATAATCTCATTATTAAATTCCCACAAGGAGTAGGCAGTATTATTTACAGCATAGACTTCTAGAAACACAAGATTAAGTAGCTTGAATAAAGAGAGGCAAAGCTGGAATTTAAATCCAGGTGGTATAATTCCAGAGCCTCTTTGCTTAAGAAGATCCACTCTACTAGTCTGGTGAATGGAAGAACTATTTGGTTTGCACATTTGTTCACTCATCAACTGATGGACATTTGGTGTGTTTCCATCCTTTGGCCATTCTGGATAATACTGCTAACATAATGCATCAACTTTTCATGTGGACACATGTTTTCATTTCTGTTTGGTATCTACCTGGGAATGGAATTGTTGGGTCATATGTTAAGTCTGCCCTTAATGTTTTGAGCTACTGCCAAACTGTTTTCCAATGTGGCTGCACCAATTTTCTATCTCAGCATCAATATTTGATGGTTTCAATTTCTCCACATTCTCACCACCACTTCTTATGTCTGTCTTTATTTTTTCCATTCTAGTAGGTGTGAAGTGATATCTTTCTGTGGTTTTCATTTACATTTCTTTAATGACAAATGATGTTGAGAGTTTTTTCATGTGTTTAGCACACTATTTTCTTTGAAGGCATACCTATTCAAATTTTTTGCCCGTTTTAAGTTGGGTTATTTTTCCTTTTTATAATTGAATTGTATGAATTCTTTATATATTCTGGATACTAGTGCCTTATCAGCTATAAGATTTGCAAATATCTTCTCCCATTCTGTGAGTTGTCTTCTCACTTTCTTCGTGGTGTCCTTTGGAGTAGGAAAATTTCTAATTCTGAAGAAGTCTGATTTATCTGGTTGGGTTTTTCTTGGTTGCTTGAGCTTTTATTTTTATAGTTAAGAAATCATTGGCTAAACCAGGTTCACAAAGACTAACTCCTTTGTTTTCTTCTAATAGTTTTCTATTTTTAGCTCTTATATTTAGGTCTTTGATCTATTTTGAGTTAATATTTTGTTTGGCGTGAAGCAGTCTCTAACTTTGTTCTTTTACATTCTTTTACAATGAATTGGCATGTGTCCTTCTTCTCATCTTTCAAAGAGTCTTTGAAGAAAAGTTGTTATTTCTTTTTAAAATGCTTAAAAGAATCACCATTGAAATCATATGGCCATGGGCTTTCTTTGTGGAAATTTTTAAAATTCCTAATTTAATTTCTTGTTATAGATCTATATAGCTTTTGTATTTCTTCTTGATTGAGTTTCACTAGTTAGTGTCTCTATAGGAATATGACTATTTCATCTAAGTTATCTAATTTATTGGCATACAGTTGTTCCCAGAATTCCCTTACAGTTCTTTTATTTCTTCCCAGTTGGTAATCATGTTCCCTTTTTCATTTCTGATTTTAGTAATTTCTTCTCAGAATTTTTCTTGTTCAGTCTAGCTAAAGGTTTTCCAATTTTGTGGATCTTTTCAAAGAATACCGCAATCCACTGATTCATTATTCTTGTGACTGCTGTCTGGTTTTTGTTTGCCTGTTTGCTATTTTCTGTTTATCTGTTTAGTGACTCCTTGATCTCTTCTGTGAAGTCTGTGTTTTTTGTAATCTGTGGACATTGGACTTTCTGCTTGATTGACTTAATGACCAGCTAATGATTTAGCAGATATCCTTAAGAGTCTTAAAATGTAAGTCTCTTATTCCTTTATGTTAGGCTGTGTGTGTGTGTGTGTGTGTGTGTGTGTGTGTGTATGCATTGGGGCAACTTCAGTATTTTAAAACTGTGTCTTAACCTTTCCTTCTTATTTGCACAGAGCCTTAAAGTGAGGAGCCAGGGACTTCTTAGGTCTTATACATATACACAACCCTGAACACATGCATGGCTTTCTAGATTTTCAGGGATCTATCAGGAACTTTTTAAAGCTCCCTGTTTGTACCGCCTTCCTGCTTTTTTTCTTTTAGTTCTTTGTATTTAGCTTTTTCATTGCCCCAATTGCTACCACTGCCTCTGACAGCTGTGAATTAAACAATTCTGATGATTGCTTTTGACAAACACCTTGGGATTAGGGTTTCCTTCACTGAACGAAACTTATGTCGGATCGAATAAGGAGAAGATCTATGAGTGGGGCTTTTCCAGATAGTTGTCAAGCAAACCCAATAGTGGCAATTTTCTGGGGATGAGGCTTTTGATTTCCAATCCTCTTCTAACCACTCCATAGCCTGTTATGCTACTGGTTTTTACAGCTGCCATGGTTCTAAGGCCTGTGCTTTTGAGGGATACCATGGAGAAGAGAGTTTGGAGAGAGGAATGGGAATCAGAAAAGTCAAAACAAGGCAAATATCAAAAAAAAAAACACTAGAGAGAATCAATGAAATCAAGAGTTTGTTCTTCAAAAGATCTACACAACTGACAAAAATTTAGCTAGATTAGCTAAGACAAAAAGAAGACTGAAAAAAAATAAAATTAGAAATAAAAGAGAAGACTTTATTACCAATTTTACAGTAATAATACAAGGATTATAAGAGAGTAATATGAAAAATTTTACCCCCAAAAAATCAGGTAACCTAAATGAAATGGACACACTTCTAGAAACACACAACCTACCTACACTGGATCATAAATAAATAGAGAATAGGAAGAGTCCTACAGATAGTAAGGAAATTGAATGCATAATTAAAAACCTTCCAAAAAAGAAAAGCCAAGGACAAGATGGTTTTACTGGTGAAATCTACCAACATTTAAACAAGAATTAACATCAATCTTTTTTTGTGTTTTTTTAATTTTTCTTGCAGTAACATTGGATTATAACATTGTATAACTTTCAGATGTACATGATAATATATTTCAAATTCTGTGTATATTACATCACGTTCACCACCCAAAGACTAATTATAATCTATCACCACACGTATGCCTAATCACCCCTTTTGCTCTCCCCTCTAGCAACCACCAATCCAATCTCTGTTTCTATGTGTTTGTCGTTGATAATCTTCTACTTGTGAGTGAGATTATATGGTATTTGACTTTCTCCCTCTGACTTATTTCACTCAGCATAACACCCTCAAGGTCCATCCATGTTGTCACAAATGGTTGGATTTCATCATTTCTTACGGCTGAGTAGTATTCCACTGTGTATAAATACCACATCTTCTTTACCCATTCGTCCCTTGATGGTCACCTAGGTCACGTCCAAGTCTTCATTATTTTGAATAATGCTGTGATGAATACAGGCATGCGTTTTTTATGCGTTTGTGTTTTCAAGTTCTTTTGCTAAATACCCAGCAGTGGGATAGCTGGGTCATATGGTAGATCTATTCTTAATTTTCTGAGGAAATTCCATACTGCTTTCCATAGTGGCTGCACCAGTTTACACTCTTCACCAGGAGTGTACAAGTGTTCCCTTCTCCCCACATCCTCTCCAACACTTGACGTTTCCTGTCTTGTTAATTATAGCCATTCCGATCAGAGTGAGGTGATATCTCATTGTAGTTTTGATTTGCAGTTCCCTGACAGTTAATGATGTTGAACATGTTTTCATGTACCTGTTGGCTATCTGTATATCTTCTTTGGAGAAATCTCTATTCAGATCTTTTGCCCACTTTTTATCGAGTTGTTGGGATTTTTGTTGTCGAGACGTATGAGTTCTTTGTATATTTTGGATGTTAACCTCTTAATTGATATATGGTTTGCAAATATCTTCTCCCAATTGTTAGGTTGTCTTTTCGTTTTGTTGATGGTTTCCTTTGCTGTGAAGCAGCTTTTTAGTTTGATGTTGCCCCATTTGTTTATTTTTTCTTTTGTTTCCCTTGCCCGTTCAGACACGGTACTTGAAAACATGCTGCTAAGAACAATGTCAAAGAGCATACTGCCTATGTTTTCGTCTAGAAGTTTCATGTTTTGGGTCTTACTTTCTAGTCTTTAATCCATCTTGAGTTGATTTTTGTGCATGGTGTAAGCTAATGGTCTACATTCATTCTTTTGCATGTGGCTGTCCAGTTTTCTCAACACCATTTATTGAAGAGATTCTCCTTTCTCCATTGTATGCTCTTGGCTCCCTTGTTGAAAATTATCTGTCCATATAGGGGTGGGTTTATTTCTAGGCTCTTGATTCAGTTCCATTGTCGTGTGTGTCTATTTCTGTGCCAATACAATGCTGTTTTGGTTGCTATAGGTTTGTAGATATTTTGAAATCAGAGTGTGATACCTCTGGCTTTGTTCTTTTTCCTCAGGATTCTTTTGACTATTCAGGGTCTTTCGTTGTTCCATATAAATTTTAGGATTCTTTTTCTACTTCTGTGAAAAATGTTGTTGGAACTTTGATCGAGATTGCATTGAATCTATAGATTGCTTTAGGAAGTATGGCTATTTTAACTATGTTAATTCTTCCAAGCAGAGAGCATGGAAAATATGCCCATTTCTTTGTGTCTTCTTCAATTTCCTTCAACAATGTGTTATAGTTTCCCATGTACAGATCTTTCATGCCTTTGGTTAAATTTATTCCTAGGTATTTTATTCTTTTTGCTGCAATTATAAATGGAATTGTATTCTTAATTTCTCTTTCTGCTACTTCATTGCTAGTCTATAGAAATGCAACTGATATTTTTATGTTGATTTTGTATCCTGTGACTTGACTGTATTCATTTATTATTTTTAAAAGTTTTATAGTGGATTCTTTAGGGTTTTCTGTATATACAATCATGTCCTCTGAAAATAGTGACACTTTCACTTCTTTTTTCCAATTTGGATCCCTTTTATTTCTTTTTCTTGCCTGATTGCTCTGGCTAGGACTTCCAATACTATGTTAAAAAAGAGCGGTGAAAGTGGGCATCCCTGTCTGGTTCCTGTTCTTAGAGGGATAGCTTTCAGTTTTTCTCCATTGAAAATGATATGAGCTATGGGTTTGTCATATATGGCCTTTATTACGTTGAGGTGTTTTCCTTTCTTACCCATTTTATTTAGAGTTTTTATCATAAATAGATGCTGTATCTTGTCAAATGATTTCTATCTATTGAGAAGATCATGTGAGTTTTACTCTTCATTTTGTTAATGTGGTGTATCACATTGATTGATTTGTGGATGTTGAACCATCTCTGCATCCCTGGAATAGAACCCACTTGGTCATGATGTGTGAACTTTTTAATGTATTGTTGTATTTGATGTGCTAGTATTTTGTTGAGGATTTTTGCATCGATGTTCATTAGTGACATTGGCCTGTAAGATTCTTTTTTTGTTGTGTCCTTGTCTCGTCTTGGTATCAGGATAATGTTGGCTCTATAGAGTGAGTTAGGAAGCCCCCCCCTTCAATTTTTTGAAAGAGTGTGAGAAAGATACGTATTAAGTCTTCTTTGAATGCTTGGTAGAATTCACCAGGGAAGCCATCTGGTCCCAGACTTTTATTTTTTGGGAGGTTTTTGATTACTGTTTTGATCTCCTTACTGGTAATTGGTCTGTTCAAATTCTCTACTTCTTCTCAATCTGGTTTTGAAAGGTCGTATGATTCTAAGAATTTATCCATTTCTTCTAGAATACCCAATTTGTTGGCATATAGCTTTTCATAGTATTCTCTTGTAATCTTTTGTATTTCTGAGGTGTCTGTTCTAATTTCTCCTCTTTCATTTCCGATTTTATTTATTTGAACTTTCTCTCTTTTTTCTTGTTGAGTCTAGCTAGAAGTTTGTCGATGTTCTATATCTTTTCAAGGAACCAACTCTTGGTTTCATTATTTTTTTCTGTTGTATTTTAGGTCTCTATTTCATTTATTTCTGCTCTGATCTCTCTTATTTCCTTCCTTCTGCTGATTTTGGGCTTGTTTGTTCTTCTTTTTCCACTTCCTTTAGGTGCACTGTTAGATTGTTTTTTTTGATTTTTCTTGTTTGTTGAGGTAGGCCTGAATTGCTATAAACATTCCTCTTAGAACCGCTTTTGCTGTATCCCATAGATTTTGGCATGTCATATTTTCATTTTCATTTTTATCCAGGTATTTTTTTCATTTCTTCTTTGACTTCTTCATTGACCCAATCATAGTTCAGTAACATTTTGTTTAATCTCCACATTTTTGTGGCTTTTGTGCTTTTCTTCCTGTAGTTGATTTCTAGTTTCATACTTTTGTGGTCAGAAAAGATGCTTGGTAGTATTTCGATTTTTTTAAATTTATTGAGACTTGTTTTATGGCCTAATATGTGATCAATCCTGGAGAATGTTCCATGTGCATTTGAAAAGAATGTGTCTTCTGTGGTTTTTGAATGGAATGTTCTATATATATCTACTAAGTCCTTCTGATCTAATGTGTCATCTAAGGCCAATCTTTCCTTATTGATCTTCTGTTTGGATGATCTGTCCATTGGTTTAAGTGGGATATTAAAGTTCCCCAGTATTATTGTGTTACTGTCTATTTGTCCTTTTATACCTGTTAATAGTTGCTTTATATATTTAGGCGCTCCTATGTTGGGTGCATAGATATTTACAAGGGTTTTGCCTCTTGTTGGATTGTTCCCTTTATCATTATGTACTACCCTCCTTTGTCTCTTGTTACACTTTTTGTTTCAAAGTCTGTTTTGTCTGATATAAGTATTGCTACCCATGCTTTCTTTTCTTTGCCATTTGCATGGAGTATCTTTTTCCATCCTTTCACTTTCAGTTTGTGAGTGTCTTTAGTTCTGAAGTGTGTCTCTTGTATACAGCATACATAAGAGTCATGTTTTTTATCCAATCAGCCACCCTATGTCATTTCATTGGAGCATTTAGTACATTGACATTTAAAGTAGCTATTGATAAAAATGTATCTATTGCCGCTCTGTTACTTTTTTTCTGGGTGTTTTAGTAGTGCTTCTCTGTTCCTTTCTTCTTCCCTTGTTCTCTTCCTTTGTAGTTTGATGGCTTTCTTTAGTAATATACTTGATTTCTTTTCTCTTACTTATTTGTTTACTTATTATAGGTTTCTGGTTTGTGATTACCATGTGGTGTGTATAGAATATTCTACATATATCGCAATCTATATTGAGTTGATAGTCTTTTTATCTTGACCTCTTTCTAAAAGCTCTACTATCTTACTCCCCATCTGCATATTTTATGTTTTTGGAATGATATCTCATCTCTTGTTTTGTGTGTCTTTATCGATTACTCTCTTATCATTGAAATAGGTAATTTTAGTACTTTTGTCTTTTAACCTAAATATTATCTTCATAGGAGGTTGATCTTCTATCTTTACTGTATTTTAGCCTTTACCAGTGATTTTATTGCCTAGGGGTTTTTTTGTATAATTTTTTTACCCCTATTTGTGTTATTCTCTTTCACACTTAAATAAGTCCGTTCAGCATTTCTTGTAGAATTGGTTTCTTGGTGACAAAATACTTTAATTTTTGCTTGTCTGGGAAGCTCTTTATCTCTCCTTCCAGTCTGAATGATAACTTTGCTGGGTAGAGTATTCTTGGATGTAGTTTTTTTCTTTCAGCACTTTAAGTATGTCAAGCCATTCTCTTCTAAGCTGCATGGTTTTGACTGAGAAGTCCACCAATAGCCTTATGGGCTTTCCTTTGTATGTCACTTATTGCCTTTCCCTTGCTGCTTTTAGCATTCTCTCTTGATCTTTAATTTTGGGCATTCTAATTATAATGTGTCTTGGTGTGGGCCTCTGGGTGTTCATCTTGTTTGGTGTTCTCTGTGTTTCCTGTACTTGGATGTCTGTTTCCTCCCTAGGTTAGGAAAGTTTTCACCTATTATTTCTTCAAATAGATTCTCTTCCTCTTTGCCTTTCTCTTCTCCTTCTGGGACACCTTAATATGAATGTTAGTGAGCTTGATATTGTCCCAGACTTCCCTTAGATTGTTCTCATTCTTTTCAGTTCTTTTTTTGTTTTATCTGTTCAGCTTGGGTGATCTCCTGTAGTCTTTCTTCCATCTCCCTGATACATTCTTCCATATCATTTACTCTGCTCTTGAGTCCCTCTACTGAATGTTTCATTTCCATTATTGTATTCTTCATGTCTGATTAGTTGTTTTTTATATTTTCTAATTCTTTGTTGATGTTCTCACTGTGTTCATCCAGTATTCTCCCAATATCTGTGAGCATCATTATGAGTTTTTGTTTGAGCTCTTTCTGAGGTAAATTGCTTATTTCTGCTCCATTTAGTTCTTTTTCTGGGGGTTTGTCCTATTCCCTTGCTTGGAATGTATTCCTTTGCCTCCTCACTATGCCCCTTTCTCTGTGCTTATATCTATGTATTAAGTGAGTCAGTTATGTCTCCTGGTCTTGGGGAAGTGGCCTTATGTTAGAGATGACTTTGGAGGCCCAGCAATGTGCTTCTGTCTCATCACCAGTCCAAATGATGAAGAGTGACCCCTATTTGGGCTACTTGCATCCTTCTGCTGTGGCTGGGTTGCTCTTACTACAAGTACCCAGGGAGTCTAGTCTTTCCCTCCCTGGTTGGTTATTTGTAAATTAGGTTTGGTGTGCTCCAGCACCATTGGCTACAAGGTCTAATAGTACACTCCTGTTGCACTTTTCCAGTTAGTTGAGTGTGTACCCAGTTTAGCTAGTTGCTAGGCTCAGGGGCTTAGAGTTGCTGTATGCCTCAGATGTGCAAGGTTGTTGTCAGCTCTCTTAGGATTGCAGCTTAGTGTGGCTGACCCTTGGTATGGGAGCACCCAATTGTTTCAGACTTTGGAAGGTGGAGCCAATCCTCTATGTCGCTGATTGTGAAGCACAGGTCTTCTGCCACTGATAAGCCCCAGCTCCCACAGGTCCACACACACTGTCAACACAGCCCTGGTCCGTGCATACTTCTTGACCCCCTGGAGCATACACATTTGCCCAACTGCAGAGGCCCCACCTCTCCACCAACTCCCCCCACAGTTCATCTGGTCCTCACACAGGCCCTGCCCCACAGAAGTGGACACACTTATCTGCTCATAGAGGATTGAGGCACCCAATCTATGCAGGCCAACAAGTAGCCTGAGGGCTTGCTGTTGGGTGGGGCCAGTCCCTAGGGCAGGTTGCCTTCTCTGGCAGAGCTAGATTAAATCTGTTCCCTAGTGGGTGTGGCAGACCCCTGGGTTTACATGCCAGGGGAAGAACCCCAATGGCATCTGCCAACTTCTGAGTCAGTATGCCTGTACTAGGTCATAACAATGGCCGCCACCAATGTCTCAATCTCTGGAGAGGTCTCACTTTTCACCAAGATGTACCCAGGGCCTACCAGGTGAGTCACTTTTCACCAAAGTACTGTGCAGCTGTCTTTTTGGTGGTTTTTGGTTGCTCTCTGAGATGGGTGAATTTGTGCATGGGCCCATTAAGAATCAGGTTTCCTTGGCTTTTGTCCAATAGCTTCTCTGGGGGTATTCCCCCCTTGTGGTTAATAGCCAGCAAAGGCAGATAGTAGGACCCTCACTGGTGCTGTCTGAAGGATGCTTACAGCTGTAATGTGCCCCCTCTCAGGTCCCCACTACTCCAGGGATGGTTGCATACCTTAGGGTGGCTTCCTCCCTGCCAGCTTTGAAGCTCTACCACATCGGAAGGTGGCTTTTTTCACTCTAGAGGGAATTTCTGCCTCTCCCTCCTCAGTCATGACTGTCCCTTGTTGAGGAGGTTCTTTTTATCCAGTTCTCAGTTTTCCCTCCAGGGTGCTTTCTCCAAGAATAGTTGTAAACTGGTTGAGTTTGTGGGAGGAGGTGAGTTCAGAATCTGCCTATGGCACCATATTGATAAGATCTCCTAGCACCAACCTTTATCAAACTCTTCCAACAATTCAAGAGGAGGGAACACCTCCTAAGTCATTCTATGAGGTCACCACTACTCTCCTTCTAAAGCCAGATAAAGTCATTACTAGAAAACTACAGACCACTATTTCTTATGATTATTGATGCAAATATCTTCAAGAAAGTACTAGCAAACCAAATTCAACAGCATATCAAAGTGGTTATATAACATGACCAAGTGGGACTTATACTTAGAATGCAAGGATTGATAAACATATGAAAATGGATCAATATAATATACCATATTAACATAATGACAAAATCAATAACACATGATCATCTGAATTAATACAGAAAAAGCATTTCACAAAAGTCAACATCATTTCATGATGAAAACATAGAAAAAACTAGCAATAGAAGGAAACTACCTCAAAATAATAAAGGCCATCTATGAAAAATGCACCATCAAGATCATACCCAACAGTAAAAGAATGAATGCTTTTCCTCTAAGATCAGGAGCAAGACAAGGATGCCTGCTTTTGCCACTTCTAATGAACATAGAAATGGAAGTCCTGGTCGGATTATTTAGGCAACAAAAAGAAATAAAAGTCATCCAAATTGGAAAGAAGGGAGTAAAATTATCTATTTTCACAGATGACTTGCTCTTATATGTAGAAAATGCCAAAGAGCCCATACACAAACAAAAAAATCATTAGAACTAAGGTATGAATTCAGCAAACTTGCAGGAAACAAAATCAGCACACAAAAATTACTTGCTTTTCTATACACTGACAATAAACAATCTGCAAGGGAAATTGAGAAAATAGTTTCATTTATAATAGTGTCAAAAATATTTATGCATAAACTTAAGTATGGAGGTGAGACTTGCACACTGAAGACTACAAAACACTGCTGAAAGAAATTGAAGATGACACAAATAAATGGAATTACACCCCATGTCCATGGATTGGAAGATTTAATATTGTTACCATATAGGTACTGAATAGATTCAATGCAATACTTATCAAAATTCCAATGATATATTCTTTTGAAGAAATAGAAAAAGATCCATCCTAAAATCGGTATAGAGTCTTAGGGAATCTCAATAGCCAAAACAATCTTGAAAAATAAGAACAAATTTGGAAGTTTCATAATTCCTGATTCAAAAAATATACAAATCCATGATAATCAAAACAATGTGGCACTAGTTTAAAAATAGACACAGAGATCAATAGAATAAAAGCCCAGAAATAAATCCTCACATATATGGTCAAATGTTATTCAACAAGGCTGCCAAGATCCTTAAATGAGGAAAGTACAGTCTTTTCAACAAATAGTGTTGGACTAATTAGGCAAATAAATGAAGGTGATGGGCCTGTCCCATGGTGTACTGATTAAGTTCAGCACACTCTGCTTCAGCAGCCCAGGTCCGCGGGTTCAGATCCTGGGTGCAGACCTACACCACTCGTCAGCCATGCTTTAGCAGTGACTCATATACCAAATAGAGGAAGATTGGGACAGATGTTAGCTTAGGGAAAAATGCCTCAAGCAAAAAGAGGAAGATTGGCAACAGGCGTTAGCTCAGGGTGAATCTTCCTCAACAACAACTAAAAGAAAAAAACCTCAAGTTGACCCTTAACTTATTCCATATATATACAAAAATTAATTCAAAATAGATTAAAGACCCAATTATAAGAGCTAAATTATAAAACTCTTAGAAAAAAAAGTATAGATTGAAATTTTCATGACATTAAATTTGGCAATGATTTCTTGGATATGACACCAAAAGAGTGGGAAACAATGATAAAAAATAGGTACATTGGACTTCATCAAAATTAAAAACTTCTGTTCATAAAAGTAGACTATCAACAGAGTGAAAAGGAATGGAATGGAGCACATGGAATGGAGAAAATATTTGCAAAACACATATCTGATATGAGGTTAATCTCCAGAATATATGAAGAACTCAACAACAAAGAAACCAATAAATCTGATTCAAAAATGGGCAAAATACTTGATTAAACATTTCTCCAATAAGATATACAAACGGACAATAAGCACGTGAAAGGATGCTCATCGTCACTAGCCATTAGGAAACTGCAAATCAAAACCACAATGTGATACCACCTCACACCTACTCAGAAGGCTATTGTCAAAAACAAATAAAGAAACAAACAAAAATTAACACTTATTTGGCAAGAATGTGGAGAAACTGGAACATTTGTGATTTGCTGTTGGGAATGTAAAATAGTGCCACCACTGTGAAAAACAGTATGGTAATTTTTTAAAAAGTTATTGCATGGGAGATTTTGACCAGAACAATTAGGCAAGAAACAGAAATAAAAGATATACAAATTAGAACGGAAAAGCGAAACTCTCACTCTCTGCAGATGACATGATTCTATATATAGAAAACTCTAAAGAATCCATCAGAAAGCTATTAGAAATAATCAACAACTATAGCAAAGTTGCAGGGTACAGAATCAACTTACAAAAATCAGTTGTGCTTCTCTACTCTAATAACAAACTAGCAGAAAGAGAAGTCAAGAACACCAGCCCATTTGCAATTGCAACAAGAAGAATAAGTTATCTAGGAATAAATTTAACCAAAGAGGGGAAAGACCTATACACCCAAACTATATAATGTGGGAAGCATTCCCCCAATCTAGCTGCCATTGTATTGTGACAAGGTCTGGCAATGGAAGGAGAATCGTGCAAGGCACTTCTCCAGGGAACATAATTCTTTAAGCAGAATCCTTTGTCCTCCTTTCTAAATCCTATTACTGATTAACGTCTTCCCTCTGTCCTGGAAGCCTTGTTAAAACAGGCAGAACTAGCAATAAACATATCTCAAAGAACAAACAACAGCCCCCAAGGATGAGGGGGTCTATATTCCGTTAATTATATACTCGCTGTCCTAACTTCTTTGAAGACTCTGAAACTATGTAACCTCTTCCTAAAAAATCGATATGTATGCTGCACATCTGGTATGTAGATAACCACCTTTGATTATCACCTTTAGTCACGCACTGCCCCTCATCTATTGTTCCCATGACGACAATAGTTAGACCACCTCGTGTGATTTTTTCCTATATAAGTGTACCCTGTCCCCGAAATAAATTGGACTTGCTTGCAACTGCATCGAGTCTCACGTCTAGCACTTACACTTTCGCCGACGCCGTCTCTCCCGTGGCAACCTGGACTTTGCCAAGGCTGGACCCCGGCAATATACGACATTACTGAAAGAAATCAAAGAACATGTAAAGAAATGGGAAGATATTCCATGCTCATGGATTGGAAGAATAAACATACTTAAAATGTCTGTATTACCTAAAGCAGGCTACAGATTCAATGCAATCCCAATCAGAATCCCAATGACGTTCTTCACGGAAATAGAACAAGGAATCCTAAAATTTACATGGAGCAAAAAAAGACTTCAAATAGCCAAAGCAATCCTGAGGAAAAAAAACAAAGGTGGAGTCATCACAATCCCTCACTTCAAAATATACTACAAACCTATAGTAATCAACACAGCATGGTACTGGCAGAAAAACAGACACATAGATCAATGGAACAGAATTGAAAGCCCAGAAATAAAGCCACACATCTATGATCAGTTAATCATTGACAAAGGAGCCAAGAACATACTATGGAGAAAGGAAAGTCTCTTCAGTAAATGGTCTTGGGAACACTAGACAGCCACATGCAGAAGAATGAAAATAGGCCATTATCTTGCACCATACACAAAAATTAACTCAAAATGGATTAAAGACTGCAATCTAAGACCTGAAGCCATAGAACCCCTGAAAGAAAATATAAGCGGTATACTTTTTGATATCAGCCTTAGCAGTGTCTTTTCGAATGCCATGTCTACTCAGGCAAGGGAAACAAAGCAAAAAAATAGCAAATGGGACTTCATCAGACTAAAAATCTTCTGCAAGGCAAAGGAAACCGTAGAGAAAATGAAAAGACAACCCACCAACTGGGACAAAATATTTGAAAATCATGTATCTGACAAGGGGTTAATTTCCAAAGTATATAAAGAACTCATGAAACTCAACAACAAAAAAAGCAATCCAATAAAACAGTGAGCACAAGATATGAACAGACTTTTCTCTAAAGAAGATATACAGATGGCCAACAGACACATGAAATGATGTTCAACATTACTAATTACTAGGAAAATGCAAATCAAAACTACAATGAAATATTACCTTACACCTGTCAGAATGGCTATTATCATGAAGACAAGAAATAGCAGATGTTGGAGAGGATGTGGACAAAAGGGAACGCTCATACACTGCTGGTGGGAATGCAAACTTATCTAGCCACTATGGAAAATAGTATGGAGATTTCTCAAAAAATTAAAATCAGATAATCCAGCTATCCCACTACTACTAGGAATTTATCCAAAGAACTTGAAGTCAACAATCCAAAGAGATTTATGCACCCCTATGTTCATTGCAGCATTATTCACAATAGCTAAGATGTGGAAGCAACCCAAATGCCCATCAACTCTAAAATGGCAAACTAACATGGTATATATATATATATACCATATATACATACATATGTATACATATACATATACATACATATACATATATATATATATATACACATACACTCAGTGGAATACTACTTAGCCATAAAAAAGGCAAAATCATCCCATTTGCAACAACATGGATGGATCTTGAGGGTATGATGTTAAGTGAAATAAGCCAGAAAGAAAAATACTGCACGATTTCACTCATATATGGAAGATAAACAAACACATGGAGAAAGAGAACAGATTAGTGGTTACCAGAAGGGAAGGGGACTGGGAGTGGGCAAAAGGGGTAATGTGGCACATACGTATGGTGATGGATAAAAATTAGGCAACTGGTGGTGAGCACAATGCAGTCTATACTGAAATAGATAAATAATAACGTACAAGGTGAAATTATACAATGTTATCAACGTTTATGATTTAAATAAAATAATTGAAAAAGAAATTAGTCTCAGAATTACCATACAGTAATCTGATCAAGCTATTCTACTTCTGGATATATACCCTAAAATAGTGAAAGCAGGGACTTGAACAGAAAATTGTATACCCGTGTACACAGCAATATCATTCACAAGAGTCCAAAGTTGGATGCAACCCAAGTGCCCATTGGCTGATGCCTAGATAAATAAAATGTGGTTTAGATATACAATGGAATAATATTCAGCCTTAAAAAGAAAAGAAATTTTGACACATGACTATAACATGGGGTGAAGTTTGAAGACATTTTGTAAAGTGAAATGTCTAGTCACAAAACAACAAATATTGTCTGATTCCACTTATACAAGATTCATAGAATAGTTAAATTCAGAGAGACAGAAAGTAGAATGGTGGTGGCCATGGGGCTAGGGGGAGGTGGAAATATGGAGTTAGTATTTAATCAATACGGTTTCAGCTGAGGAAGTTGAAAAACTTTTGGAGATGGAAGTGCTAGTGTTTTTGCAACAATGTAAATGTGCTTAAGGCTATACACTGACACACGACCTAAGTGCCCATCAACTGATAATTGGATAAAGAAAATATGGTCTATATATACAATGGAATGCTACTCAGCCATAAAAAAGAATAAAATCGTCCCATTCACAGCAACATGGATGGACCTTGAGGGTATTATGTGAAGTGAAATAAACCAGATAGAGAAAGACAATCTCTGTATGACTCCACTCATATGTGGAAGTTAAACATGCAGACAAAGAGAACAGATTAGTGGCTACCAGGGAAAAGGGGAGGTGGGGGGTGGGCACAAAGGGTGAAGTGACTGAGAAATAATAATGTACAACTGAAATTTCACAAAGTTGTAGACTATCATACTCTCAGTAAAAATTTTTTAAAAATGGTTAAAATGGTAAATTGTAGACTGTGAATATTATACCACAAAAAAAGTGACCAACCTTAATATATTTAGTGGGACTCAGCCTTTTCTTTAAATAAAAGCTCCTGGGATTGTTGCAAGGTATTGGTTAGTCCCCACAGTTCTGGAAAAGTTGATGCTGACAATTTTTCCAGTGTTCTCATTGCTTTTACAGAGGAGTAGATTTTCAGGTGCCCTCGCTCAGCAATTCTGGAGGTGCTTTACCCTTTACCATATTTTTGCTTTCTCTTTGTCTAACCTATTTTCTGCTCATTTGGTCTCCTTTCTGGCATTTTTACATTATGGATTACATTTATTATTTTAATTATCATTCATTTGTTTTCTCGTAACATTTTCCTTTCTTTATTGAAAAATTGCACAACTTGCTTCCTTTCTTTATTGGTAGCTCTTGATTGTTTTCATTCTTACTCGAAATCTGAAGTCACTCCCTTCACCCATCTCCCAAAGAACACAAGGAATTTAGAAGCCAACTTTCATCATTCCAATCCCAAATTTTGCTTTTTGGGGATCTGGTATTTTATGTTTTGTCCTCTTGTTTAACCTAATACATTAGATATTGTTGTTCTCATTTTGCACAAACAATGTGTGTACATGCAAGTTCACCAGTTTCTTTGCTTATCATTCCTTCTTCTATCGTGGAACATCCTTCTGGGTTTCATATGCCTTACTTTAGAAGCACATCATTTAGAAGTTCTGTTCAGCAAATGTCTGTGCTGGTAAACTCTGTCAGGTGTTTATTAACTGAAAATGTCTTCATTTTACCTTTGATCTTGAAGTACGGTTTGGGTGCAGAACAAACTCTAGGTTTATAGTTGTTTCAAACATAGTTTTCTGTGGTTTTCTGGCTTGCATTATTACCACTCTAATTGCCATTACTTTGTGTGTGACCTGAGTTTTCTTTTCTGCTACTTTGAAGATCATCTTTGTTCTTTGCTATCTTTCGATTCACTATACTGCGTTTCAATATAGATCCGTTCAAGATACAGTTTGGTGTATGTTATATGACCTGTACCTGTGGGTTTAAGTATTTCATCAGTTAAAGAAAATATATAGTTTGTTGTCATTCCATATGTTGCCAATTTTACATATCCTCCATTTATTATTTTCTCTCTTTCTAGTCCTCTAATTATACGTATTCTAGAAATTTTAATTCTTCACTTCTAATTTTTTAACCTGTATTCTATTATGACCATTTCCTTGTCTCTCTATATGGCTTCTGGGTGATTTCTTCAGATTTACCTTCCAGTTCACTAATTCTCTTTTCAGTTGTTCTTTGCTATTTCACACTTGACCAGCTTTGTTTAAATATCAACATCATCTTTATTCACACCTGAAATTAGTCATGTCGCTTTTTGCAGTTTATCTATGCTTTCTCGCTTTTGTGATTCCATTTATACTTGAATATTTTATCCATATTTACTACATATTCTGTATTTGATTATGCTAATATCTGATGCATTTGGTGTTTCACCTCAATATATCTCATGGTATCTTTGTTTTTGTGCATTTGGTGATCTGTGACTGTGATGATATATTCAGATGATCTTAATCTGTGGAATCTTGGAGATTTATGCCAAGAATACCTGCTTCCTTCATTGTGAACTCCAGTGTAAGACTTATTCAGAGACAGATGGCTTTGTACAATATGGGCTTTTTGGTGTGATTTCTCTTTTCTTCCTGCCCTTTACTTCTCAGAACTATACTTGTGCAGAGAGTTACAGCTATAAACTGGCGCGTTCACTCTCAGGATTATAAACAATAATATATGTTTCCTACCTCAATGAGCCTCTTGTATTTGAGAAGTGTACGCTGAAAATCTGTGGCCATAGGGTCCTGTTTCTTTGACACTCTCCACATTTCCCCAGAATTCATCCTCGTGAATCTTGGTGGTTTCCACAGTGATTTCACCTGTGTTATGGAGATTTTAGTTGTTTCCTAGTTTCAAAGTGGAGTTCCAAATTTCTTTCTCCATATTGATATTGGAAATTTTCTAGAACAGTAGAAGAAACATTGACTTTTTTGGTTACATCCTCTTCTTTACTTCTTGATCTTAACTATTTCGTCTCTTTCACGTTTGCATTGCTTATGAATTATTCATTATACTTTTCTATATTCTTATTTTTTTAAGTTTTACTGATTTACTATTTAGTACTTTACATTCTACTGCTTTCCAGAACTCAGAATGTATATTTAACCAAAATTAAATTAATATTTTAAATGATTGATATTTTATTTTAATTTGAACATTTTCTCTATCTATCTTTGAAACTGACTCACTTTTTACTGATTTTCATCAGTTTTATTGCTAGATAACTAATAATGTAGTGCCCTTGGCCATCTGAATATAAACATAGGTTAATAATCCTTTCCAGAAATTCTGAATTCTTTTCCAATACACAGAAAATTTGTGCTGCTAGAACATTCTTTTACTTTGTGCTACCAACATTGCACACATCTCTAATCTTGAGAATTTACCAAGCACCAATGAAAGCATAAATGGTATCAGAATTGCTTGTGGCTTTGCAGAGTCATAACCAGTTTGACTTCCCACAAAATTCATGGAAGTGAGCCACGCAAGATCTGAATATGGACTCAGATGAGTAGATAAAAATGTTCATGTGACTTTAACCTATCTCCACATAACCTGATTGGGGTTACTGTATTGGGAGAAAAAGTGGCATAAGAGTATCATGGTTGTGCTTTGAGTCTCAGAAAGATAATTTTTTATGTCCTTGCATTGACAAGTCAGGATTTAAAGCATTTTAATGGGACAAGAGATTTAAATTCCTGGTGCCAGGGAATTGATTCAGAATCATAATTTCCATCCCCAAAGTCCAGAGTTTATAGAGTATAATCCAAGATTACACAAATTGTATTTAGTAAAGATGAAGATGGAGAAAGTTTCCAGCTCTGAGAGCCCTCTGAGTCACAGTGTTCTGATAAGAAAAGGAAGACTACAAAATACATTAAATTGGAATGCAGGTGATTCTGTACACTTTGTTGCTACTATAAATTTTCTTTCAAAGGGGAAATGGCTATACTCAAGGGAATATGTATTAATATGGATAGAAATAAAATCTGAGTGCAGACTTGATGCATGAACTGGAAGACATTTCCCGAATTTGCGGGGCCCAGCCTATTCATCTCAATTTTATCCATATTTCTATCTCTCCAATACTTTCTAGCATCTTGATGTCACAAGGCATTTATCACTCTCTCTTTCTCTCTTTCTCTCCTTGTTCTACTTTCTCAGCTAGACTACAAAATAATGACATTTGCGAAGATGTTCTAATAGCTGTTATAATAGAGGAAGGGCATGTAGACCAGAGGCTGTTCTATCATTTCCATGACCTCATCTTAAATTACATTTCTTATTGTAGCACCTTTTCTGCTGCCATGACAACCATGCAAAGGATGGAACAGACCATGCCAGGGGCTGGTCCTAATGTGTACCAGCTGGGACAGGTTGCTGATCAGAACGCATATCTGTGGAAAGGGATGTCAGAGAAGTTCTTGAAGGGGGAACCCAAAGTCCTTGGGGTAAGTCAGTTGAGGATCTGAGAGAAGACACATCATGTTTTAGAAACACAATAGATCAAACATAAAACAAATACTCTGTCCCAATAGCCTCATAATACATCAGGCAGCCCTAAGAACATCAGCATTTGGTGTTCAGGCCCTTTCATTTGAAAAATGATTCAACATTTTATTGCATCTTGCTTCTGATTTAGTTGAGTTAAAATAGAGTGACTTCATATGTACTGTGAGGTTGTGGGTCATCCATGATAACTATACTTAACTTCAGCATGGAAGAGTGGAAAAAGAAAAGGACACATGTACACTAGCTGGTGTCCCAGCCACAGACCTTCCTGATGGTTGATGGACCCATATTGTTACTTTCTCTTTGGGGAATTTTCTTAGCCTTCTTCTATCCTCTGTGCATTGCTGTCTGGAGTTTCAGGTGGATGTGCCTAGAGGAAATAGACCATTTAAAGAAACACAGGTTAGTGAATGTGGGAGGACAGTGAATACAGAGGTTTATCTCTAGTCCAAGCTTTAAATCAATGAGGCTAAGTCATTAAGACACCTTGGATCGTTTTGAGTGCCAAGGGGTACTATGTTACAACTTCTCTATTTTAGACCCTGAATCAAGACCCCTGAATCCTCAGGCCCCAGACCCCAAGAAAATGGCATATTGCTATTCTCTTTGTCTTCCCTTGTACATACTCTCCTTCCTTAGATTACTTCTCCTTGCTGGAATATTTGCTTCTTAATTTCTGGATCACTTCTTTCTGAGCATGTGCAAAGGAGAGTAACAGTTTTGGTAGGAGTAGCATTATATCTAGGTATCACAAAACACCTCTGGGTAGGTCCTGGTACGCTCCTTTTTTTACTTTGAAATTCCTGAGGCAATTGGGATAGATATACCAAGACATAGTTTTAGTAAATTAATGTATCCACAATTCTTTATATGAAAAAAATGACAAGAAAATATCAAGAAGACCATCTGACTATTTCAAATGTTAGAGAATAAGGATAACTTAGTGGTGGAAAGGGGATGGCTTGGGCTCTGTTTTTGTGGTAGATAATCAGGTTTTACTTTCTTCTTTGTTTCTAGGTTGTGCAGATCGTGATTGCCCTGGTGAACCTCGGCTTGGGAATAATAATGATTAGTGTTTGGCTCTCATTTACTGAATTTTATTATGACCGTCCCGTATCAGTGTACTCAGGGTACACAATTTGGGGATCGGTGATGGTGAGCAGAATACCGCTGGATATGGTTGGAGACAGTATAACATAGTTGTTAATATCCTGTGTTTTGGAATCATATCCTAACCCTATCTTGTAGTTCTTTAACTTTGAGAAAGATCTCTAACCTCTTTTGACTCAATTTTCTCATGTTTAAAGTGGTAATAATAATATAAAACTCATAGAAAGCTAGGCAGACTAAATATTTAATGTATATCAGGTAGGATATATTACAGCAACATGTACCAAAAAGTCCAAACTGTAATCTGTAATGGATTAAACATTGAAAACGTTGATTATTTCACAACAAGAAGCCTGGTGGCTAGTCAGGGTTGGTTAATTCAGGAGTTACCTCATTGAGGTAACCTCATTGAGGACTGCTGGCATATCATATCAGATATGTTGGCACACGTCATTGTTCATAAATGTTTTATAATGCATAAATGTTTTCTATTCCCAAGCCAACTATGGGCAAAGGTCACGAATTTCCCACTATTTGCTTGGACTAATCGAGATTCACCTCTATGGCTGGGAAGGGTTCATTGAAGCTCTTGGGAGACTGAACAAAATGAGGATTTTGTTAGCAAGGAAGAAAAGGGGGCATGGCTGGTATGCAGGACATTTGTAGTCAACTATCAGACCTTAGCAAGAGGTTAGCTTAGCAAATGCAAGTGCTGTTAGCTAAATTTTTTCTCATAACTTTAATATCAATAACTATAATTAAAACTGAACTAAAATTTAAGAAATATTAAAAATTTCCCCCTGAACAAAATGCAGAGTTTCTCTGCAAATTGAGAGTGTAAATAGAATATAAAGTATCAAGTTTTACCTACTGACAAGAGGAAAATGCATGTATAAACTGGGTTTGTGTTAGAATCAGGGAACCTATTCAAGTCTGCAGAATTTCTATTTATCTACAAAGTTGAGAATGAGATCGTTTAGAGTCTAAAGCCTATAATGAGCTGGTTTTATGTGCCTCCTCACCTGTTTATAGAAAAAATTCAAGCTCTGAAGAACAGTAAATACTGCTCTCCTTCTGGGCAGTTGTGCAATGCTTTGTTTATCTCATCATACTGATGTCAATAATAGCTTTTATTAAACTCGTACTATGATCTAGGCACTCTGCTAAGTGCTTTATATTTGCAATTCCATCTCAAAAAAAATCATCCCAAACTTCTGAGAAAGGATTTATCATTGTCCTCATTTTAAGGTTAAAAAAAATTGCAACTTAGAAAGATTAAGTAACTTGCCCAAGATCGCACAATTTTATGGTGTGTCAATCAGGGCTCAAATAGAGCCAGTCTATTTCCAGTATTTCATTCATCTGACCACTCTAGTTTTCTGCTTCCCCTTTCATTTCTTTTTCAAGACCACATTGGAAACCAGTTTTCATAATTTACACCTTTACACATGTTCAGTAGATTACCAGGAACTGCAGGAGCTGTGTTTGTCAATTGAGGCATCACTCGGACTCTTGTAGGTATCCCACTAGAGGAGCCTTTGTTAACTGGGGAAACATTATTTTTCTGCTACCTTCAGGTGTTCTTTCAACCTTCTTTGAGAAATCTCACCTGTGATGTGTCTTTTTTTTTCTCCCTTATGTGGACAAGAACAAACACCAAGAAAGAGTCACAAATTTCTCTTCTATCTGGCTCTTTACCCTCCAGTAGATCTAAATCTCCTGTATCAGTATTATATAAAATTATCCCCTTATTAGTCTATTTGTTCAAGTTTTATTTTGTGTACTTTTAGAACATCATAATCTTTTCTTTCTATATATCTTTCACATTCCTTGTTAAGTTTTTTCTCTCAGAACCCTTATATATTTTTTGCTATGGTAAATGAAATTATCTTATGAAATTCTATATTCAAACACACATATATTTATAATGTGTATACATAATTTCTGTATATAATTATGTTCCCATGTGCCTCACTGTATTTTCCTATTTATGGTAGTTTTTAGTTGATAACCTTGGATGTTTTCAGTATAAGATACTCATATTTAACAGTAATTTTAACCATTTGCTTCAATTTTTTTATATAATCATTTTGGTTAATATACTAAGAATAGTGATACATAATAGTCTCCATCTTTATCTTGATTTGACTTTATGAGATGGCCCTAGTGTTTCCCATTAAACATGGTAACGACTTTAGACTGAGATAGATGTTCTATCATGTTATGGAAAACGCAACACTTCATATTTTATAAATAATGTTTAAGTCAATAATAATGTTGAATGCTATGAAATGTCTTATCAAGACTATAAACATAAATGGCAATTAGCATGTGAGTTTTCTCCTTAAATAGTTAATTTCATAAATTATAATAATATTTCAATATTAAAATAACTTGACATTTTAAGAAATACTCCATATGTTTATGATTCAGTTCATATAATACGACGGATTATTCTCCCTGTTCTTTTTTTCCAGAGGAGATTTAGTTTACATTAATCATCTCTATGTCTTGGTATTTTGAAATCAGTTGAAGAAATTTATCAAGCTGTTTCATTAGATCAATCCTCTTTTGTATTAAGATAGAATTTTTGAAACATCTGAAATTAAATTTGGAAAGCAAACCCAGAAACTGAAACCGTTAAGAAAGTCTAAGGCAGCGAGACCAATTGAGTTGACTCCAGTCATTTTACCTAAGTGAAAATAATTACCCAATTGATGGTGTCAAATGAAATTGTATATTCTTATCATCATCTAACATAGAATTTAAAATTTTTCTTTGCTGCAATTTTCTTTACAACTTTGAATAGTCAGTTTAAAATGAAAACAATCATTAGGGTTTTTTCTTTTGTAATACCTTATTAAATTTTGGCACCATATTAGAGGTACTTCATATTAGGAACTGAGGATCTTCCTTTATATTTCAATCCCCTCAGATTAAATACCATCACAGTTAGACACTTTCTGAAAGGCTTGACAAATTCTCCTGTGACTCCATTTGGTACAATTTCTCTGTTGTTTTGGGGAAAAGGGTACCATTATTTACAAACTTTTGTGTCTCTTCCAATGTAATTAGTCTGTTTAGCATATTTATCACATTTTGGGACAAGTTTTGGTATATTATGCCTTCAAATATTTGTATAACATTTTTTACCTGTATTTTTCTCCTTGTTATTAGTTTATTATTTCAGGGTCCTTGTCAATTGTAGCAGGAACTAGAACTACAAGAGATGTGGTGAGTAGCATTTCTTGGTTTCTGTCCCAAAGGAAGAAAGATTAACCTCCTATGTATTCTGCCAGAAGAGAAAACAAATTTTGTGTGTTTTTAAAAATCAGAAGAGATTCTAAGTTTTACCTAGTTGGATTGGTCTTTCAAAAATTGGAATAAAAAATTGGCTGATAATAGAACTACTGACATGAGAAGGTATAGTTTGGGAAGGCAGTTGCTGAGAGAATCTTTATGGAAATACAGAGAATTCCTGAAAGAACCGTCAAATGGATGGGTCATACAAACCTACAACTTGAGATCCAGCCCCTCATGACAGTGGCACCAAGTGTTGGTGTGGCATCATATTTATTGTCTTGGATGAAAGTTTGTATTCCAACTGTAGGCAGAGAGGATTTTGATTCAGTTTGCCACCAAAGAAATTCACAATAAGGCTGTTAAATAAGAAGCAGGAAATTTAAAACAATAAAAGGCAAAAGCCTAGATCTCAACAAATGTTTCTGCTAGGTAAAACCACATTGGAGCTTTCTCCACTCAAAGGATAATGAATATCAAAGTATGGAGATGATCAATATGGCTTTTCCAAATCTGACCTCTATTTGCCTCCCTAGCATCTCCTCTAGGTATAACCATTAAAATCTACCTCATGTGACAGCCATATGACGCCTCTCATACTTTCCTGAGGAATTTTGGTTCTTATTAAAAGCCACCAAAACTTGTCTGAGAAAGAGAACGTAGGAAAAGGAATACACAGCAAAGGGAGATACTACGCAAAAGGCATGGAGGCATGAGAGGCAAGTGGAATTTAGAAAATAAGTCAGGCACCTGAAACAGTACATGGTAGGAGATGCACACAGACAGGACTGTCCAGCTAAAGTGTAAAGGATATTGAAAACCCAGCTAAGGAGATTGGAGCTGATTTCATGTGCCCATGGGAGTCATCTGAAGGATTTAAGTGTGGGAATAACAGGATATTTGTGTTTTGGCAGGAGATTAGAGTTGAAACTACCATAAAGACAGAGACAAAGTTAGGAGACGATTGCAATAATCAAGATGGAAAAGATGGTTGGACACGAAGTGATGGGTGTAAAGTGATTGATGAAGATATAATGGAAGATGTTGCTGGATTAATTGATTTTCCTTCCTTTCTAGGTCCAAGGTAGCCTAGGACTAAACATCACCAGCTCTGTGTTAGCTGCATCAGGGATCATAATCACTGTGATCAGCATGAGTGTTTTTTCATCTCGTTACTATTACTGTCACAACAATCAGAAGCCAATGAATTGTTCCATGCTTGTAAATGTTTTAATGGTTAGTGCTTCCTCTTTTCATGGGATACTGTGGTGGAAGCAAGGCACAGGAGCCCTGGTTCTGGCAAAAGTAACCATCAGTATTCCCTAATTGATGAATCACTTTGAAAAGTTAGAAGTGATTGAGACATAGAGCGATCTTTTATTTAGGAATCAGGCCCACATCTCATCTCTCTCTGTGTTCCTTCTGTAAATGTAATAAGGGAAAGTAGGAAGAAAGCTTATAGTTGAAGAACACTCACTCTGTAATAACTAACGTGCTAAGCATTTTGCATAAGTTTTCCCATTTAATTTCAAAACACTGGTAAGTATGTCCTGTTATCCATTCTAAAACTGGAGCCCAGATGTCAGCCTCTATATGTCCCAGGGAGCCCTGATGGAGCCTGATACCCGTTGCCTGCATCATGTCTCTAATCATGCATATATGTCTCTAATAATAAAGGAAAATTGTCTTGAACATTATCTGACAAGTAGCGATTAACCCAGTACCCCTCCCAACATCTCTGGATGTGCTTGAAACATTAAGCACTTTGGCCTCAACTTCCAGCTCTTAGAAAATTCTAAATCTTTAATCTGTGTTTTACTACTTTTCTGTACCACTTCCACTCATCCTGGTATTATCCTAATCGCTTTATTTTCCAATTTACCACTTACACAAGATTTTGTAGGTGGTAAAACATCTAGAAGTTTTGGGTAAGTGCAGGAAAGAAGAGTTATTGCTGCACCCATAGCAGACTAAAATGCAATGAAATCTTTAATATTAAAAAGTCTATTAGCCATTCTCAACATCACTAAGTTTTCCGTTATCTCCCCTCCATTTGAACTTCCACCCTTTCACTGTGCTGCTTAGTTCTTGCTCTCATTGTCTTCTTTCCTCACCTAAATTTAGAAACAGCATTCTCCCTAATTTCTTATGCAGATCAGTTGCACGAACTTTTCTTCATTCCTGGCTAATCCTAGGTGAGTCTTGATTGTTATATATTCACCCAAAAATAACCCCTTCAGTGTCTTTGCTAAAATAATCTACTCCCCTTGAGATTTCTATCACTTTTTACAGCAAAAATTTTATTTATTACCACTCACTCAAAATCAGAAGAGAGTTTCTTCAGAGAATGTAAAACTTTTTTCAAGTTCTCTCAGTTAGATATTGACAAAAGTAAGATCAGATTCTGTAACTTCCTGCCTCTAATACTCCTATTATTTAATATTTTTCATGTAGTTATGCTTAAGAAGAATCTGACATCCACTTTTGGAAGTTCTCTCCACTCATAGACTTTAAGGGCACAATGACAGGGACACAGTCTACAATTGACCATCCTCATAGGGCTGGTATTGTGGGCACGGGACCTGTAAGGTCACTCAGGGCTTTGTAGATAGAAGAGGTCTACACTTGGTTTACTGCTGTGCTGTTGCTGTCTTGAAGTTCTTAATACCTTTTCACGAGAGGGCCTGTAAATGCTGTAGCCTGTCCTGCCTTCATCTCAATCACCTTCTCCCAAAGACCATCACAAATTCCTATTCTGTGAGCATTTTTTCCGCCTGCCCTTATAGCAGAGTGCATCCATAAGGGCTTCCTCGGATCTGGAGCATCAGGTCTATTTCTACCTGGGCACTTGCACAGTCAGTCCAGAGGTCTATGTGCCCACACTTTATGCCCAGCCCCAGAGTTGACACTCTGGAAGACGTAAGAAGGAGACCAGGCCCCCACCTTCAGGAAGCTCCAGTGTTTCTGAGAAGAAAAGATAGAAATATAGGAAAGCAGTTAGAAGTTGACAAGGCCCAAGGGCTTACTTTTGTACTTACTTAAATATAAAAAGAGTTAGAAAGAGGTGAGCTCTTTGTAGGAAATATAGACAGTGCACACTACTTGGAATCATTAGGCAGAACCAAATGAAGTTGCCAATGATCAAGTCTACTTGATCTAGAAATATAGTAGTTTCATCTAGCTCAAAGCATATATATTATATGTATTTTTTCTATTTTTTGTTGGAAATCTAGCCTGACACCTGTTTTTGTAAATAAAGTTTAATTGAACAAAGCCACACTCATCTGTTTACATATTGTCCATGGCTGCTTTTGTACTGTAACAGCAGAGTTGAGTATTTGCGACCATATGGCCTGCAAAACCAAAAATATATGCTAGCTGGACCCTGATGGAAATTGTGTTAACTCCTGGTCTACCCTACTAGATGGAAAAATACTTGCGGTTAGGGAAACTCTCTGTTTTGTTTGATGCCCTATCATTAGTGGCTACAATTCCTGAAACATAAAGGCTACCGAATAGCTTGAAGAGGTGAGTAAATAGATTAAGAAACAATGAATGCAAGTATTCTCAAGGTTCACTTGAATCAGTGTCACTCATGTCCTGGGCTCTTGATCTACTGGCTCTTCCACAGCAGAGGTACTATCCCTATCCACAGAGAGAAAAAGAGAATATTTAGACCAAAGAATCCTAAGCATCAATTCAGGCATCCAATTCAGATATTTAGCAATAAGAGTACTGCCCAGTATTTCTCAAATCTGACCATGTGTTTTGGCTAAAAATTAGACCTAAAGTCTATTCTCTGTGGAAATGGATTAAAGACCAACTAACTTGGTATTCCTTGTTGTATTAGTTTCTTGTTGTTGCTTTAACAAGTTACTGCAAACCTAGTGATTTAAGACAACATAAATTTATTGTTTGACAGTTCTGAAGGTCAAAAGTTTGAAAGAGTCTCACTGGGCTAAAACAAAGAGTTGTTAGGGCTGTCTTCCTCTCTAGAGGCCGTAAGGGAAAATCAGTTTCTCTGACTTTTGTGGTTTCTCGAGGCTGCCTACATTCCTGCCCCTGTTGTGCCATCCTCCATCTTCAAAGCAAGCAGTGCAACATCTTCAAGTCTCTCATGGACTTTGACTCTTTTACCTCCTGCTTCCACTTATAAGACTTCCATAATTATTTTGGGCTTAACAAACAATCCAAGATAACCCCTTCATCTCGTGGTCATCTATTAACCTTGATTCCATCTGCAAACTTAATTCTCCTTTGCCATGTAACTTGACATATTCACAGATTCTAGGGAGCAGGATGTGGATCTCATTGCTCTATTATCTTCCTGCCTAAACTTATTACTCTGCCTCATTTACTAAGATATGAGGTCACATTATTGTGTCAGCTGTATGGAATTCCTAGTGTTTGAAAGAACTAAGTTGATTATTATCTTGACGATCTCTCCCCCGCTTAATAGCATTTTCACATTCTGTATCTATAGTAACACTGGAAAGCAGAGGATGGGGAAAAATGATTATTTTATTAGTGAAAAAATTAGGAGGAGAAGTGACATTCAGAAGGCTAAGAATTACATAAGTGTATGGCTGCAATTAGGAGCCAGTTTTTCTGACCTCTGCCTCATGCTGCATCTCTTTTGGTATTGTAATCTGTGGTCAATGATTTGGACTTGTCATCTTTATTCCTCACGTTTTCTTGTTATGAATATTTTTCTTAGGGTATGGATGGGGTGGTGCTCATTTTAAGTGTGCTGGAGTTCTGCATTGCGATGTTCCTCTCTGTGTTTGGATGCAAAATAACCTGTTGTAATCCTGGTCGGGTGAGTAGTGGGTTTCCCTTGAAGATACCTGCATTCACTTTCTATTCTATGTAATAGATTACGCAAAGGTAGAGGCAAGAAACAATACACATTTATTCTCTCTTAGTTTCCACGGGTAAGAGTCTAGGCACAGCTTAGCTGGGTTCTCTGTTCAGGGTTTCTAAGGCTGTAATCAAGAAGTTGGCTGGGGCTGTGATCTCAGCTGAGGCCTCTGGTCCTCTTCCATGCTCACATGGCAGAATTTATTTCCTCTCGTCTGTGGAACTCACGACAACGTCTACGTTGAGGCCTAAAGGAGAGCAAAAGTCTTTGGCACTTGAAGCCTCTTTTAAAGAGTTCACATGATTAGATCAAGTCTCTCCAGAATAATGTCCTTTTGGATGAGCCCAAGGTCAACTGATTAGTAACCTAACTCACAGGATTGATATCCCATCATATACACAGGTCCCACAAATACTCTAAGGAAGAGAATCATACAGGGGCATGGGTGACCAGGTGTCATTTTAGAATTCTGCCTACTACAATGGAGAAAGAAAAGCTATTTTTCTTCGTCTTTATCCCTCAAAGGGCCTCAACTCTTACTCCACATCAAGATACTTAACAATGAAGAGGTCTGTAGACAGTGCCAGATTCTAATCCATTGCCCCAATTACAGCCTTCCCTGGGCTGATGAAGAAGTCAGGGTTTCACACTTCTCTGTCAGTGTGTGCACACAAGCCGATTCTCTCACCCTGAGACCTGCAGCAGATCTTCTTGACTGCTGAGCAGAAAGGATGACACCTGGAGAGGATTGGGAAATGGGAGGACACAAGAGTCCAAGAGGCTTTAGGAAGAATAAAATAAGGATATCTTCCAAAAATTGAGGGTTCCAGGGTGAGAAATGAATATTAAAAGCCCAACAGATCCTCATTAGTTTCTTTACCCAAAGGCCCAGGTCAGACAAATGCCAAAACCCAGTAATAAGACAATAATAGTCTCATAACATTATTTTTCTGGTGCCTTTCTCCTCCATTTTGTGCCTCTTTACTTTCTTTGGGTGCTCCCATGCTGCACCACATCCCCCACCCCCCTCCACCCTTGAGCACAGAAGAGAAATTGACTAAATTACATTAACTTTATTAGTGGTCTCTTGCATTATAAGACCCGAGAAGCTAGAGTTTCTCAGCATTTCCCAGTGATTTTGTAATTTTATTAAGTGGAGCATTTTTTCATTAAGTGAAGCATTTGAACAAGGGAACAAACTCATTGGTAACGTTCCTATCAGAATATCAAGGCCAGTGTTCCCTTCTGCTCCTAGAGTAGTTACAGAGCTGAGATATGTGCTCCCCTAATTCTACTGTCTACAGTGTTGGGAAGTGTGAATCAAGAAAAGAAACAGCCTTGGGGCATAATGTTTAAGTCTCTATCTCTTCCTGGATAGATCTTCCTCACTCACACACACACACACACACACACACTCCATTTCACATTGAGTTTCTAGAAGAAGCACAGGCATTTTCCTTAGTTTCCTAACAATTCTTGCTATTTTGGGTCAGTGTAGTTTTTGCAATGGTTTATTCAGGTCCAGCAAATCAATGATTTCAGTAGGCTGTTGCCATCAGCATGCACAACAAAGTTTCATAGAAGAGGTCTATATTTTCCACGATACCTCGGTTTACCCAACTGGTTGGGCACCACCATCCACATGTAAGATCCATCCCTGCAACACCACAGCAACAGCTATCAGTATCTCATACTAAGAGCTATCACTGAGTGTATATTCTAGATATGGCCTGATCTAAAGAATGCCTGAGAAACCCCACCAAACTGATGTTGAGACTGAATTCAGAGAAGAAATGGTAGACTCTGATAATGATGACATTGTGTGGGCAAGAAAGGGAAACCCTGAGGTTATTTGCTTCACTCACGTATGGCATTCTGATTGCTTTCACAGGTTGTGTTCCCGGTGCCATCAAATCCTCATATGGCAGAAACAGCATCTCCTGTACCAGTTATAGGAGATTTGATGCCACCAATGTATCACCAGGAAAATGTTCCAGCAAATCTATCTTGACAATTATGCAAGAACCCCACTTGGGAAAGAACCAGAATCCAACTCTGATTGTAATTTTTATATATACATATATATATATATATAAATTCAGAGCTATGTTCTCATTTTCCCCTAAGAAGTTAACAACCCATTTTGCTGGCTCTTTATCAATAATAGCAGAAGTTAAATGCATCATGACTTCAATGAGTTAATAGCTCTTGAAAGTTTTTCATCAACCTCCACGGCTTTTATAAAATGACATGAAGGTAGTAAATAAGATTTGGCAGAACAAGGGCAAAAAGTTATTATTGAAATGGGGCCTCCATGGCAGACTGCATGTTTTTGCTTCTTTGGCCAATACTCCTCCCATTTGTTTGACTTTCTTTCCTGCCTTTGGGAATGCAAGGTATTTTTACCTTCAGAAAGTTGAGATGTATGGCTTTTCCCTCTCTTTCCTTTTCCTGCTTTCCTTCTCCCATAGAAAATACCTTTGAATAGCCCAGTCAATACTCGTATGTGCACAAACCATTATTTGAGTGTAAATACACATAAAGTAAAAATCATATCATGGATCAGATTCAGCTTATATTTTCTCTCTATCTCTCTTGACCTTCCCTTTCTTCCTTGGTCTCTCATTCTCTCTCCTACAGGGCAGGGTTATATCTTAATCTAATTTGTATCCATGGCCATTTATGTGATTGTGCAATATATGGTATTTACTGAATGTCCATTCAATACATTTGATTTATTAGAGAGAAAAGATAAATTAAATAAAATTAGAAACAATAATTTCAGGTACTGCCTACTTCTCATTGAGAGGTGACATGCTGGAAAGAGACTAAGTATTGATATCAGGAAGTAGAGTATACTAGAGAAGAATGTAGGTTTTTAAATCAGGAAACCCTGGGTTTTCATCTCAAAATTTCCATTTCTCTCAATTGTTATCTGTGTAACCATAGACATGCCACAAAATTTCTCTGTACTTCATATTTCTGTACAGTAAAATAGTGATAATATCATGTGGCTGGTAGACCCATGATAATTACTTGATACAACACAGGTAGAGCAACCACTACTCCAACTGGCACATACTGAGCCTTAAGACACGTACATGAATATATGCACATGTGTATTCATTTGTGTATGTATAATACCAATTCATTATCATTTTATTCAATACATATCTATAAAATGCCCATGATGGACAGGTATTGGTTTAGGGATATGAGAATATAGTGGTGAACAAGAGAGACGATGTCCTTCCTCTCGTGTAGGTTGAACTCATAGAGAAGGACATAACTGAACATATTAACAATCAGTCAATCTTTTCATATATTCTTAGAGGCCACATGGAAGCTATATGCAATTTAAAGGGCTATTGAATGGCTGTTGGTAGTGGTGGGGGAGTGTGGGACATTAGAAACAATACCCAGGAAAGTTCTTTCTGAGGAAGTGATAGTTTCATTATAATAGGAGAAAAACAATCATTGCACTTTTATAGACATTTTATCCTTTCTTAAAAAGTCAATTTTTCCAGCTTTATTGAGGTATAATAGAACAATAAAAATTGTACATATTTAAGATGTACAACCTGATGTTTGCATGTAGGTATACATTGTGAAATGTTTACCACATATCCATTACCTCACATAGTTATCTTTTATTTTTTTTAGTGAGAAGACTTAAACTCTTTTAGCAAAGTATACAATACAATATTATTAACTGTAGTAACCGTGATGTACATTAAATCTCCAGAACTTATTGATCCCTATTTGTTGAAACTTCGTACACTCTGACCAACATCTCCCCATTTCCCTAACATCCCAGCCCCTGGCAACCACCATTGTACTCTCTGTTTTATGAGTTTGACTTATTTAGATGCCACACGTTAGTAAGATATTGCAGTATTTGTCTTTCAGTGTCTGGCTTATTTGACTTAGCATAATGTTCCCCAGTTTCAACCATGTAGTTGTGAATGGTAGGATTTCCTTCTTTTTTAAGGCTCAAAATATTTCTGTGTGTATATATCACATTTTCTTCATCCATTTATCCATCAATGGACACTTAGGTTGTTTCTATATATTGGCTATTGTGAATACTGACACAATGAAATGGAAATACAGATATTTCTTTTAGTTAGTAATTTCATTCCCCTTGAATATATACCCAGAAGTGGGATTGCTGGATCATACGGCAGTTCTCTTTTTAATTTTTTGAGGAACCTACATACTCTTTTCCATTATGGCTGTACCAATTTATATTCCAAATAACAGTTTATAAATGTTCTCTTTTCACCACATTCTTGTCAATACTTATTATCTCTTGTCTTTTTGATAATAGCCACTCTAACAGGTATGAGATGATATGTCATGGTTTTGATTTGCATGTCTCTGATGATTAGTGATGTTGAGCAACTTTTCATATATCTGTTCGCCACTTTTATGTCTTCTTTGGAGAAATGTCTATCAGGTCCTTTGCCCATTTTCCCTTCCTCGCTTAGTACTTTTTTCCTCAAATACATCATTTATATTTTGCAGGTTTTGGTACACAAAATTTATTCCCATTTGTTCCAGCAGTCGTGGCTTGAATTTCCTCTAAGAAATCACCATTCCCATACTCCCAAATTATGCTGACTCTACCCCTTAATTCTCCTTGATTGGAGCAATGGCAGAATTACATCAACCCAATTACAGTAACTAGTTCTTGTACCACTTAGCCTTGTGAACTAAGAAAAACCAGTTGTACCAATGACTGACATTTCCAATGAAAGCTATTCTCAGCAGGAAAGAGAGGAAAGAGAGTCTACTTATTTTCTCTTTCCTTTTGGGCTTGTGAGGATGTTGAACTGTGACAATGTAAATCTGGTGATATTAGCAGCCTTCATGATACTCTTTGAACCTGATATCGAACCTGAAGTGAGTTTAGTCACCCATCACAGCAAGCCAGTCTCTGGTACCAGGTGTAGTGGAAGAAAGTAGGAATTTTTTATTACACAGCACTGAAAAAGGGGAATGGGTATCTAACGCGACAATACCAAACTCTTCAAAAAGCTACAAGCAAGGGTTTTTACTTGGGGTTTTAGCTAAGGGAGGGGGAGCAAGTGGCCTTGCTGGTCAGCAGTTTCTAAGCAGCCTGTGTTTTGTCTTGCGAGGCTGCTTGCAGAGAGGAGGAGGAGATAAGGGAATCCATAGACGGCTTCCTTGGTTTTCTGCCTCAATGCTGGATGGTGCATTCCATGCCAGGGAGCCAAGGAGTTGGGCTCTGGGAAGCTTCAATTCCTTGATATTCTCTGGACATGAGTTTCCCTGTCATAAACTTCAAGGAGCTGTGATTAGCCAAAACTTTAGTGTGAGCCCAGCGTGAGGCCACCTGGTTTTAATAACTTGTAACTTCTTGGTAGTAAAGATCAGGGAGTCAAAGGTTAAAGAAACAGATATTTACATATGGTTGTAACTAAAGAAGCAGGGAAAAGCAATGGGTGCTTTTGGTTTTAACCCCCTATATGCTGGGTTCAATGTACGGGAACTGGTATTAGGGCAGGGATCAAACCTATCAGAGACAAATGCTTACTGATGAGAGCAGAACTGAGAGGTATCTAGTAAGAGGTCAGTTCCTAACAATGTCAGTTGTGTCTCTAAGTCAAGGTATACCTGGAGATGGATCAACATCTAGGGTTGGGCCAATCCCTGAAGTTCTAAATATATAAAGAAATTAAAATACAACTATTCAAGTAGGGCAATAACTGGGCAAAATCTTCCAATGGTTTCCTTTCGGCCTAAAACCCCAGCTGAAAACATTTACCTTTTTCCCTTCATGGAGGTGGATCTGAGTTTTAATTCCCGTCTCCTTGACTGGCTACCTTTCAATAATAAATCTTTTTCCTTGTCACAAGCCTGGCCTTCCAGTTATTGGTCTTCCTCTGTGGCAGGCAAACAAACCTGTGCTTGTGTTCAGTAACTATAACTTTCCTGGAAGTCTTTATCCAACACCCCGAGTGTTCATGGAAGACTCTGCGTTCCAGCTGCTTGGAACTTGAATGTTTCCCACCTCTGTGTGAGTTCTAATAATCATTCAGCTTGGACCTATCTAACTACTTGGGTATTCTATGGTTGGACTTTTGGAATTTCAGCCTGTAAATGTATACTATTTGATGATAAATTTAAAAGGACTCTCTTCCGGATTTCAGGAACTTTGTCTCCCCATAACTACCTACTTTATGCTTCTCTACTCACTAATTCTAGCTGCCTCAGCTCCTTCAACCTCTGATTTCTATCTTCTCAGTGCAATAATATCTGCTGAAGTCCATCTTCTTGACCATGATCTAGCAAGTTCCTTCAAGCAGAAAATCAAAGCAACTGTTATATTCACATTTGTTTCCATTTTCTCAATGTGGAAAGCCCTGCATTGACTACTGTCCAATGTCTGCAAGTACTATTTAAATTTTTCTCCACTTTTATAATTGTGCAGAATGGGAAAGTAAACCTGGTTCCAGTATGACTGGGAGAATTGTGCTTTAATTTTAAAAGGATGCTTATAAACAGAGATGGCTTTTCCTCATTCTGTTGACTCGATTTGGAAATCCCTTACTCTCCTTTGTCTAACTCTCATTTCATTTGTCTGTCTCCTCCTTGTTCCACAAGTCTCCAGCTAGATGTCCCCTTCTGCAGGAAGTTTCCTCTGCATCACCACTGTAGGATTAATTGATCCTCCTATAATCTCTCTTAGAATACTCTTCTTTACCTTGCAGAGAACTGATTATCCTGAATTACAATGCTCTGTATGCTCCATAATCTATAAGCTCATTGAGGGCAGGATCTCTATCATTTTTCCCCATTTTGTCTGCAGCACATAGCACACTGCTTGGCTCATAGCAATTTTTTTCTAATAGAATGTTAAATGAAAAAGAACTGAACACAGCTTTGCTTTCCTCCTCCATATAAAGTAAATATTGCTTTTATATTACAAGTGGAGAATCTTAGGTTCAGAGAAATAACAAAGTCATGCAATAAATGGCTATTAATTAAAATGGTTTTAATAAACATTGGGCTTGTCTTAGTCAAAGTGCAGACTCTTTCTGTAACACTAGCTTCCTCATTTATATGGAAAGTGCCAAATTAATCACTGGTATCCAATCAACCTTTTGACATTTTACAGACATTCATCTCTAATTGTGGGGTTTCATGTAAACAATACATGAAAGTTGTGTATAGCATGGCAAGACTCAGTTCTCTAGGGAGACAAGGGGAACTTTTGAAATTGTGAAAAGCTTCTCAAACGATTTTAAATGCCATTACATTAGTTTGTGCATATAAAGATCTTTGAGCAGAGTCCGAAATAGAGGAAATCCTCAACCACTGATTTCCACTGATATTCACTATGTACCCGACATACCATTAGTAGTGGTAGTAACCACCATTATTTTCCTGTAAAAGACTCTATTAGGCAGTCACTACTTGTTCAATATATTTTACAGTAGACATCTGCACACATATTAGGAACACAGACTCAGGCAGCACTTCCAACATGAAAAAGGAAGTAACTGTGCATGTGAGACATATTTAGCACTGCCTTTGGGGTTTAGAAAAGTGTCAGGAGAGGAGGAAGGCAGATTAAAACTGAGTGAGGCATGGAGCAGGGGCAAGTGGTTGTATCTGGACTGAAGGCACTTGCCCAGAGTCTCTGGCACTCATAAGACACACGCACGTGTTGCCGGCTTAAAGGTTTTTAGGTTGATGGTTTCCTCATCCATTGGTTCTAAGATCACTGGGAGAGGGAGAGAAGAGGAGGTCACCTCCCATGGTACAAGGTGATATTCCAGGTTGGGGTGGGTCGAGTGCAACTTTAAATGTATGTTTGGGAGGTTCAAGGAGCCAATCTTTGCTGCAGAAGATGGAGATAAGGACAGGCACCTGACAGATGATGCTGGATTAGCTTGTTTTAGTTACTTTTGTTCTCTAACCCCCCAGGCTATGAGAAAACGGAGAGCAATATTTTACACTTTTGACTAATTACTTCATGTAGTCTTCATGCTCCTTCTTCCATGGTCTTATTCTCTGTCTCTGACATGTTAGTTTTATATTCAACATTTAAGAAAAATATCCGCCACATGCAGAAATTGTTGGAGATGTTGTAGGGCAAAGGTGCGGTCCCCAGTCTTATGCAGGCCCTGGGATAGTCTGGGGCCTGACCTGGTTCCCCAACTATCTTTGGCATCATTCATGAGAACTCAAGGCATAAAGTGAGGCTGCTCATAGGAAGTTTGCTAATGAAAGAGACTTTGTAGATTTCTAGCATTCTTGGGATCAGCAAGAAGCTTGAAGGCAATTTTGCCCAATGCATTCTTTACTTGGATGAAGTAAATGAAACCCAGAAAAAGGAAATAACTTATCCAGAGTCATACTAGTTGCTAAAAGAGCTAGGAATAGAACCCAGACTTCTTGATTCCTATTACCAGCCCTTTCCCTGCCCAAGTCACCATTCTCTACGTTGAAATCACCATCCTTCTTTAAACCATCCAAGTTCAGGCCTCATTTGGGGCCTCTATTGTATTTCATAAGTTTGACAAGGAAGGAGATGCAGCCCCGTCAGACCATCCTTGGTATTCCTGGCAATTGTGACCCATAAGGGGGATGGTGACATAAAAATAATGAAACAAAAGATTAACGTTGGTGCTGATCCACAAGGAAATTGGAGCCAGTAGAAGCAGAAGGGAGTTTTATAGATTTCTCCACATCTGTAACAGGAACAACAATAAAAAAAGACACTGTAGTTGTCAGTCCCAATGTATGTGACAGATGATGTGACAAGACTAGGATTCAGCGTCTTCCACAATCTGGAAGAAATGTCCCTCATCTCTATCCAATATTCTCTGTTGTTTTGGTCTCCTTGAAATATGAATATAGAAAACTGAAGCCCTGGAGGATAAACACAAATTTTTGTCCTTCGGGAATTTACATTCTGGAGGTAATTAACACATGGATTTCTATGATATGCAGGTAGGAGCAGTTATATGAACTTATAGCCAGGATTTTTAGAAAAACAGAGCACCAGGTCTGAGAGACCAAGACATGACATGTATTACCACAGAACAATGGAAAGAACATAAGAGTCATTTGAAAGCATTATTTTAATATTTTGTCTGCTCTGGGGGAGCTCACAGCCTTATGAAACACGGAGGGAGAACCATAAGTGATGTTTGATAAGACTGAACCTAAATTTCCTGAATCCTCAGTCTGAAGGCATGTCTGAGAGATCAATGCAGAGGTTCCTAGTACTAGTTACTATGTATTTAGTATTCATGCACTGGTTTAAATGCACCATCTCATCACTAAATCCCCACAGTAGGTAGGCACTATTAGTATAGTATAGACTTATAGAAACAGAAGATTAAGCAACTTGAGTAAAGAGTGGCAGAGCTGGAATTTAAATCTAGGTGGTATAATTCTAGAGCCTCTTTGCCTAAGAAGATCCACTCTACTAGTCTGGTGAGTGGAAGAACTATTTTGTTTGCACATTTGTCAACTCATCAGTTCATGGACATTTGGTGTGTTTCCATCTTTTGGCCATTCAGGATAATACTGCTAATAAAATGTGTATACAAGTTTTTGCATGGACATACATTTTTGTTTCTGGGGTATATACCTGGGAGTGGAATGGTTGGGTCATGTGGTAAGTCTCCCTTTTACATTTTGAGGTACTCCCGAACCATTTTCCAAAGTAGCTGCTCCAATTTTCAACCTCAACATCAATGTTTGATGGTTCCAATTTCCCCACATTCTCACCACCACTTGTTATGGTCTGTTTTTATTTTTTCCATCCTAGTAGGTGTGAAGTGCTATCTCATTGTGGTTTTGATTTATATTTCTTTAATGACAAATGATGTTGACATTTTTCATGCTTATCAGTCATTTGCATATTTTCCTTTGAGAAATACCTATTCAAATTCTTTGGCCGTTTTTAAGTTTGGTTTTTATTTTATAATTGAATTTTAAGGGTTCTTTATGTATTTTGGATACAAGTCCCTTATCAGATATAAGATGTACAAATATCTTCTCCCATTTGGTAAGTTTTCTTTCCACTTTCTTCATGGTGACCTTTGCAGTAGAAAATTTTCTAAATTTGAAGAAATTTAATTTATCTTTCTTTTTAGTTACTTGAGCTTTTGTTTTTATAGCTAAGGAACCATTGCTTAACTCAAGTTCACAAAGACTAACTCCTATCTTTTCTTCTAATAGTTTTTATTTTTAGTGCTTGTATTTAGGGCTTTGACCCATTTTGAGTTTTGGGGTTTTTTTTTTTAGTGTGAGGAAGGGTGTAACTTTGTTCTTTTATATTTTTTTACAATGAATTAGGAAGTGTCTTTCCTCTTCTCCTTTCTCAAAGAGCTTATTTATTTTTCTGTGAGGAAGATTGGCCCTGAGCTATAATCTGTGCCAATCTTCCTCCATTTTGCTTTTGGGGTGCCACCACAGCATGGCTTGATGACTTGCGTGTAGGCCCCGATCAGGATCTGAACCACTATGCCAGGTTGGCCCCTACATTTATTTTTTCAATTATCAGTCATTTGTTTTCTCATAATATTTTCCTCTCCACTAAAAAATTACACAACCCACTCCTTATCTTTATTGATAACTGTTGCTTTTCTTCATTCTTACTTGAAATCTAAAGTTACTCTCTTCACCCATCTCCCAAAGAGCACAAGGACAGTACAAGACAAATTCTCATCATTCTAATGTGAAATTTTGCTTTTTGTGGATCTAGCATTTTATATTTTGTCCCCATGCTTAACCTAATAAATTAGATACTGTTGTTCTTATTTTGTACAAACTGTGTACACATGCATGTTTACCAGTTGCTTGGCTCACCATTCCTTCTTGTAACATGCAACATCCTTCTGGGTTTTGTGTTTTTTTTTTTTGGAGGAAGATTAGCCCTGAGCTAACTACTGCCAATCCTCCTCTTTTTGCTGAGGAAGACTGGCCCTGAGCTAACATCCATGCCCATTTTCCTCTACTTTATATGTGGGACACCTACCACAGCATGGCTTTGCCAAGCGGTGCCATGTCCACATCTAGGATCCGAACTGGTGAACCCCGGGCCGCCAAGTGGCGGGATGTGCAAACTTAGCCACTGCACCACCTGGCCAGCCCTCCTTCTGGGTTTTATATGCCTTATTATTATTATTTTCTTCCTGAGGAAGATTCACCCTGAGCTAACATCTGTGCCAATCTTCCTCTATTTTGTATGTGGGTTGCCACCACCTTAGGGCTACCAATGAGTGGTGTAGGTCCACACCCAGTAACAGAACCTGGGCCACCAAACCGAGCATGTCAAACTTAACCATTAGGCCACAGGCCAGCCCCATGCCTTACTTTTGAAGCACATTGTTTAGAAGTTCTGTTTAGTAAATGTTTGTGCTAGTAAACTCTATCACGTGTTTACTTATCTTAAAATGTCTTTATTTTACCCTTGATTGTTTTTTTTAAGATTAGCCTTGAGCTACCATCTGTTGCCAATCTTCCTCTTTTATTTTTCTCCCCAAAGCCTCAGCACATAGTTATATATCCTAATTTCAAGTCATTCTAGTTCTTCTATGTGGGATGCCACCACAGCATGGCTTGATGTGTGGCATGTAGGTCTGTGCCCAGGATATGAATCAGTGAACATTGGGACACTAAAGCAGAGTGCACAAACTTAACCACTTGGCCATGGGGCCAGCCTCTTTACCTTTGATCTTGAAGTACAGTTTTGGTGCAGAACAAATTCTAGGTCTATAGCATTTGAAAAATACTTTCTGCAATTTTCTTTCTATTCAGATGTGAGCCACGTGACATCTTAATTTGTATTCAAATGAGTAGATGAAATGTTCATGTGACTTAAACCTATCCCCACATAACCTGATTGGGTTACTATATTGGGGAGAGAACATGGCATAAGAGCATTATGTTTGTGCTTTCTGTCTCAGAAAGATAATTTTATGTGTCCTTGCTATTCATTGGCAAGTCAGGATTTAAAGCATTTTAATGGGACAAGAGATTAAATTCTTGGTGCTAAGGATATGACTCAGAATCATAAATTCCATCCCAAAGTCCAGTGTTTATAGGGTAGAATCCAGGATTACACAAATTGTATTTAGTAAAGATGAACCTGGAGAAGGTTTCCAGCTCCGAGCATGTCACTGTGCTCTGGTTAGAAAAGGTAGACTGCAAAATGCTGGAAATTTGAATGTAGATGATTCTGTGAAATTTATTACTATTACAAAAGTTATCTTTTGAGCCAGCCCTGATGGTCTAGTGGTTAAATTCGGCTCTCACCACTTCAGCTGCCCGGGTTTGCTTCCCATTTGGGTAACCACACCACCCATCTGTCAGTTGCCATGCTGTGGCAGCTGCTCACATAGCAGAACTAGAACTACTTACAACTAGGATGTACAACTATATACTGAGGCTTTGTGGAGAGGGGAAGAAAAGAGGAAGGTTGGCAACAGATGTTAACTCAGAGCAAATCTTTCCCTGTTAAATACCAAATGGAAAAAGACTTAAAAAGAACAAGTTTTCTTTCAAAGGAGAAATGACTGTAATCAAGGGAATATGCAATAATAGGGATAGAGATAAAATCTGGAGTGTAGACTTGACTTATGAACTTGAGGACATTTCCCTAATTGGTGGGGCACTGCATATTTCCCTCAATTCCATCCATATTTCTATCTTTCCAATACTTTATAGCATCTTTATGTCACATGGCATTTCTCTTTCTCTCTTTCTCTCTCTCTCTCTCCTGGTTCTACTTTCCTGGCTGGATTTTGAAATGATGACATTTTGCAAAGATTTCCTAATAGCTGTTATAATAGAGGAAGGGCATGTAGACCAGAGGTTGATCTATCATTTCCAGAACCTCATCCTAAATTATATTTCTTATTGTAGCACCTTTTCTGCTGCAATGACAACCATGCAAGGAAAGGAAGAGACCACAACAACGGGTGGCCCTGTTGTATACCAGCCGGGAGATCATGCTTCTCTAAATACATATCTGTGGAAAGGGATGCCAGAGAAGTTCTTGAAGGGGAAACCCAAAGTCCTCGGGGTAAGCCAGCTACGGACCTTGGAGAAGACCAATCATGTTGTAGAATCACATGGATGAGATCTAAGACCAAATACGCTGTCCCACTACCACGTAATACATCAGCCAGACCTAGGAAGATCAGTATTTTGTGTTCAGGCCTTATCATTTGAAAAATGACACAATATTCTATTATATCATGCTTCTGATTAAGCTGTACTTAAAACGTAGTGAATTCAGGTCTACTCTAAGGTTGTGGGTCATCCAAGATAAATATATTTAACCTTAGCATGGAAAGCAACAAAAGAAAAGGACACATGTGCCCCAGCTGGTGTCCCATCCGCAGACCCTCCTAATAGCTGATGGCCCCATATTGCTACTATCTCTCTCTCAGTAATTTTCTTAGCCTTCTTCTATCTTCTGTGCATTTCTGTCTGGAGTCTCAGGAGGATGTGACTAAAAGAAATGATGGTTTAAAGAAAGATAGGTGAGTGCAGGTGGGAGGACAGTGAATACAGAGGTTTATCTCTAGCCCAAGCTTTAAACCAATGGGACAAAGTCATGATGACACTTTGGATCCTTTCGAGTGCCACGGGGTAATGTACCCCAACTTCTCTATTTTATACCCCTATACTCACTCATGTACTCAAGCCCCAGACCCCAAGAAAAGGGCATATTGCTCTTCTCTTTGTCTTCCCCTGTACATACTCTCCTTCCTTAGATTACTCCTCCTTACTAGAATATTTGCTTCCTAATTTCTGGATCACATCTATTTGAGCATGTGTGAAGAAGAGCAACAGTTGTGGTAAGAGTAGCATCATAGGTAGGTATCATAAAGCACCTCTGGGTAGGTCCTGTTACACTCTTCTTTATGTTGAAATCAATGAGGCAATTGGGATAGACCAAGAGATAATTTTAGTAAATTAATATATCCACAGTACTTTATATGAAAGAAAAGTGACAGGACAATATCAAGAAGACCGTCTGACTATTTCAAAAGATAGAGAAGGAGGGTAACTTAGTGGTTGGAAAGGGGGTGGCTTGGGTGCCATTTTGTGGTAGGTAGTCCATTTTTACTTCCTTCATCATTCCTAGGTTGTGCAGATCCTGATTGCCTGATGAACTTGGCCTCGGGGATAATAATGATTAGCGTCACGCTGACATTTCATGGAGGTTATTATGACTGTCCCATATCAGTGTACACGGGGTAGACAGTTTGAGGGTCGGTGATGGTGAGAAGAATACCATCTGATGCAGCTGGAGACAACATAACATAGTTGTTAATATCCTGAGCTTTGTAATCATATCCCAGCTCTGTCTTGTAGTTCCATAACTTTCAGAAAGATCTCTAACCTGTTTTTATGGTGGGTTTTTTTTCAGGAAGATTAGCCCTGAGCTAACATCTGCCCCCAATCCTCCTTTTTATGCTGAGGAAGACTGGCCCTGAGCTAACATCTGTGCCCATCTTCCTCTACTTTATGTGTGGGACACCTGCCACAGCATGGCTTGAGAAGCGGTGCCTAGGTCTGTACCCGGGATCCGAACCAGCGAACCCCGGGCCACTGAAGCAGATCGTGTGAACTTAACTGCTGTGCCACTGGGCCAGCCCCTCTCTAACCTGTTTTTGATTTAATTTTCTCATATTTAAAGTAGGAATGACAATGTAAAACTCATAGAAAGCTAAGATTAAATATTTAATGTGTATCAGTTAGGATATATTACAGCAGCATGTAGAAACAACTCCAAACCAGACTGGATTAAACATTGAAAGTATTGGATTATTTTACAACAAGAAGCCCAGAGCTAGACATTTCCAAGGTTCATTAACTCAGAAATTACCTCAATGAGGACTACTGGAAGACCATAGCAGACTTGTTGGCACATCTCCTTGTTCATAAATGTTATGTAGTGCATACATGTTTTATATTCCCAAGCCAAATATGGGCAAAGGTCATGGATTTGCCAGTATTGGCTTGAGCTACTCAAGATTCATGTCTGTGGCTGGGAAGGGTTCACTGAAGCTCATGGGAGACTGAACAACATGAGGATTTTGTTAGCAAGGAAGAAGAGGAGACACGGCTGGTATGCAGGATTTTATAGTCAACTATCAAATCTTAGCAAACTGTTAGCCTAGCAAACGCAACTGCTATTGCATACATTTTTTCTCATAAGTTTAATTACAATAACTATTATTAAAATTGAATTAAAATTTAAGAAAGAGTAAAAATTTCACCCCACAACAAAATGCAAGAGAATTTCACTGTAAATTGAGTGTAAATAGAAAATAAAGCAGCAAGTTTTACCTACTGGCAAGAGGAAAATACATTATAAACTGGGTGTATTAGATTCAGGGAACCTCTTCATCTCTGCAGAGTTTACATTTGTGTACAAAGTTGAGAATGAGATGTTCAGAGTTTAAAGTCTACAATGAGCTGAGTTTTTGTGCCTCCTTGCCTGTTTGTAGGAAAAACGCAAGCTTTGAACAACAGCAAATGCTATTTTCTTTCCGGGCAGTTGTGCAATGCTTCATGTATCCGATCACACTGATGTCAGTAGTAGCTTTTATTAAACTCTAACTATGATCTAGGCACTCTGCTAAGTGCTTTGTACGTGCAATTCCATTTCAAACAATCATCCCAAACTTCTGAGAAAGGATTTATCATTGCCCTCATTTTAAGGATGAAGAAATTGCAGCTTAGATTAAGTAACTTGCCCAAGAGCACACAATTTTATGGTATGGCAATCAGGGCTCAAATAGGGCCAGTCCAATTCCAGGATTTCATACATCTGACCACTCTAGTTTTCTGCTTCCCCTTTCATTTCTTTTTCAAGACCACATTGGAAACCAGGTTTTGTAATTTATACCTTTACACATGTTCAGTAGATTACCAGGAACTGCACGAGCTGTGTTTGTCAATTGAGACATCGCTCAGACTCTTGTAGGTATCTCACTAGAGGAACCTTTGTTAACTGGGGGGACACTTTTTGCTGCTACCTTCAGGTATTCTTTCAACCTTCTTTCAGAAACCTCATCTGTGATGTGCCTCCTTCTCTCCCTTATGTAGACAAGAACCGAAACCAAGAACCAGTCACAAATCTCTCTACTATTTGGCCCTTTAGTCTCCAGTAGAGCTAAATGTCCTTTATTGGAATTATATAAAATTATCCCCACATTAGTCTATTTATTCAAGTTTTCTTTTGTGTACTTTTGGAACACTGTAAAGTTTTATTTCTATATATCTTTCACATTCCTTGTTAAGTGTTTTTCTATCAGAACTTTATAAATTTTTTGCTATGGTAAATGAAATTCTCTTATTAAATCTTATCTTCAAGCACACAAACACACACCTATTTATTGTATGTACCTATCATTTCTGTACATAATGTTGTTCCCATGTGGCTTACTGAATTTGCTTAGAGCGTATAGTAGTTTATAGTTGATAATCTTGGATTTTTGCAGTATAACATATTCATATTTAAATAACAGTAATTTCAACCATTTTCTTCATGTATTTTTCTTATATAACCATTTTGGTTAACATACTAGGAATAGTAACACATAATAGTCTTATATGTTTATCTGGATTTTCACTTTAATGAGACAGTCTTAGTGTTTCCCCATTAAACATGATAAAGACTTTTAGACTGTGACTGATGTTTACCATGCAACTCTTTACATTTTATAGATAATTTTTGTCAATAATAATGTAGAAGTCTATTAAATGTCTTATCAAGATTGTAAACATGAATAGCAGTTAGCATATGAGTTTTCTCCCTGAATCCATTAATTTCATAAATTATAAGAATATTTCAATATTAAAAAATGTAGACATTTGAAGAAATATCCACATGTTCATGTTTTATTTCATATAATATGGACGATTCTCCCTGCTGTTTTTTTTCCTGAGGAGACTTAGTTTATGTTAATCATCTCTGTGTCTTGGTGATTAGAAATTTGTTGAGGAAATTTATCAAGGTGGTTCATTAGATCAGGCTTTTTGGGTATTAAGACAGAAGTTTTGAAACTTCTGAAATCAAATACGGAAAGCAAACTCAGAAACTCAAACTGTTAAATAGTTTAAGGCAGGGAGTCCAACTGACTTCACTCCAGTCATTTGATCTAAATGTAAAATAATTACCCAAAAGATGGAATCAAATGAAGTAGTACAAACTAATCATCATCTATATAGAATTTTAAAATTTTCTTTGCTACAATTTTATGTACAACTTTTAATAGTCATTTTAAATGAAAGTAATCCTTAGGTTTTTTTCTTTTGTGAAACCTTAGTAAATTTTGATACCATATTAGAGTTACTTCATATCAGGAAATGAGAAGCTGTCTTTATGTTTCAATCCCCTCAAACAGTTTAAATACCATCACAGTTAGACACTCTCTGAGGCTCAATAAATTCTCCTGTGAATTCATCTGGTAGAATTTCTTTTTTGTTTCTGAGAAAAGGGTATATTTATTTACAAACTTCTTTGTTTCTTCTAATACCGTTGGTCTGTTTAACATACTTATCATATTTTGGGACAAGTTTTAGTAAGTCATGACTTCACATGTTTGTTTAAAGATTTTTATCTGTATTTTTCTTTTTATTATTAGTTTCTTACTTCAGGTTCCTTGTCAGTTGAAGCAGGAACTAGAACTACAAGAGGTCTGGTTATCTTAATATTTCCTCTTTTTTGGTTCCAAAAGAAAGATTAACTAAGAATATGTTCTGACAGAATAGGAAACAAATTTTTCCTATTCTTAAAAAGTTAGGGGAGATGGTAAGTTTTACCTAGTTGAACTGATCTTTCAAAAATTGTAATACAGGGGCTGGCCCCGTGGCCGAGTGGTTAAGTTCGCGCGCTCCGCTGCAGGCGGCCCAGTGTTTCGTCGGTTCGAATCCTGGGCGCGGACATGGCACTGCTCGTCAGACCACGCTGAGGCAGCGTCCCACATGCCACAACTAGAGGAACCCACAACGAAGAATACACAACTATGTACCGGGGGGGCTTTGGGGAGAAAAAGGAAAAAATAAAATCTTAAAAAAAAAAAAAAAAAAAATTGTAATACAAAATTGTCTGACAATAGAATTACTGACATGAGGATGAACAGTCGTTGGGAAGGTACTTCCTGGGAGAATCTTTATGAAAATACAGAGAAGTCCTGAGAAGGTACGTCCAATGTATCGGTCATACAAACCCTACAACCTGAGATCCAGCCCCCATGACTGTGGCAACAAGTGTTGGTGTGGTGTCATATTTATTGACTTATTGATGAAAATATGTACTCCAATTGTACACAGAAAGGATTTTGATTCAGTTTTCAATGAAAGAAATTCATAATAAGGCTGTTAAAAAAGAAGAAGCAAATTTAAAACACAGCTTTCATGCCAAATGTCTTTCCCAAAGCCAAGAAAAGGCAAAAGCCCAGATCTCAATAAAAGTTTTTCTAGCTAAAGCCATATTTGTATTTTCTTCACTCAAAGGATAAATATCAAACTATAGAGATGGTCACTATGGCTTTTCCAAATCTGACCTCAATCCATCTCCCTAGCATGTCCTCCAGTTATAACCATTAAAATCTACCTTGTGCTACAGCCACTCTAAACTTTTCACACTTTCTTCAGGAATTTTAGCTCTTGCAAAAAGCCTCAAAACTTCACTGAGAGAAGAGAATATAAGAAAAGGAATACACAGCAAAGTGAGACAATACGCAACAGGCATAAAGGCATGAGAGGCAAGTGGCATTTAGAAAATAATGAGAAGTTAGGCACCTGACAGAGAACATAGTAGGAGATGGACACAGACAGAACTATCTGACTAAAGCGTAAAGGATATTGAAAGCCTTGCTAAGGAGATTGGAATTAATCTCATTGTCCCATGGGAGTCATCTGAAGGATTTAAGCGTGGGAATAACTAGATCATATTTGTGTTTTGGCAGGAGATTAGAGTTGAAGCTTCTATAAGGAAAGAGACAAGTTGGGAGACTATTGCACTAATCAAGACAGAGAAGATGAAATGGGTTGGACAAGAAGTGGTGGGTGTAAAGTGATTGATGGAGACATATCTGGGGGTGTTGTTGGATTGTTTAATCGCTTTTCCTTCCTTTCTAGGTCCAAGGTAGCCTAGGAGTGAACATCACCAGCTCTGTCTTTGCTGCATCAGGGATCATAATCACTATGATCAGCATGATTATTCTTTCAGACAGTTACTATAACTGGAACTATAGAGAGGGGTTGGAGAATTATTACAAGCTCATACATATTTTAATGGTTAGTGCTTCCTTTTTTCATGGGATACTGTGGTGGAAGCAAGTAACAGGAGCCTGGGCTCTGGCAAAAATAGCAATCAGTATTCCCTAATTGGTGAATCACTTTGGAAAGTTAAAAGTTATTGAGACATAGGGCAATCTTTCATTTAGGAGTCAGGACCACATCTCATCTCATCTTTCTCTTTGTTCCTTCTCTAAATGTGATGAGGAGAAGTAGGAAGAAAGCCCTCGTAGCTATGGGACACAGACTCTGTAATGGTCAGTGTGCTAAGAATTTTGCATAATTTTTCCTGTTTAATTTCAAAATACCTGTAAGTTTGTACTGTTACCTACTCTAAAACTAGAGCTGGATGTCAGTCTCTCTACGTCCCACGGCGTTCTGTTGGAGCCCGAAGCAGTTGCCTGGTTCTCTAATAATAAAGGAAAATTCTCTTGATCATTAGCCTACAAATGGCGAATAACCCAGTATCCCTCCCAACACCTCTGGATGTTCTTACAAGATTAAGCACTTTTGGCCTCAACATCCAGCTCTTGGAAAACTCTCAATCTCTGTTTCATATTTCACTATCTTTCTCTAGCACTTGTCCTCATCCAAATATTAGCTTAATTGCTTTATTCTCCAAATTACCACTTACACAAGATTTTGTAGGTGGTGAAACATCTAGAAGTTTTGGATAAGTGCGGGAAGGAAGAGTTATTGCTGCACCCGTAGCAGACTAAAATGCAATGGAATCTTTATTACTAAAAAGTCTACTAGTCATTCTCAACACCATGGAGTTTTCTGTTACCTCCCCTCCATATGAGCTTCTAGCCTTTCACTGTGCTGCTCAGTTCTTTCTCTCATTGTCTCCTTTCCAAACCCAAATTTGGAAACTCAGCATTCTTTCTAACTTCTCATGCAGGTAAATTGCATTAACTTGTCTTCATTCCTACCTAATCCTAGGTGAGTCTCAAGTGCTATATATTCACGCCAAAATAACCCCTTCAGTGTTTTTGCTGAAATCATTTACTCCCCTTGAGATTTCTAACTGTTCTTACAGTAAGAAATTTTGTTTATTACCACCCCTTCAAGATAAAAAGAAAATTTCTTCCAAGAACTTTAGAGCTTTTTCCAAGATCACGCAGTTAGAAATTGACAAAAGCAAGATTAGATCCTGGAACTTCCTGCTTCTAATCCACCTATTATTTAATGTTTGCCATGTATTTATGCTGAAGAGGAATCTTACTTTCAGTGTCGGAAATTCTCTCCACTCATAGACTTTAAGGGCACAATGATAGGGACAAAATCTACGATGTAACAGCTTCATAGGGCTGGCTGCTGGGCATGGGACTTGTGTGGTCACACAGGGCTTTGTAGACAGAAGTTTTCTGTCTTTGGTTTACTGCTCTGCTGTTGCTGCCTTAAATTCTTAATACTGTTTTAACAAGAGGCCCTGTAGGTGATGTAGCCAGTCCTGCCTTCATCTCAATCACCATCTCCCAGAGGCTGTCACCAGTTCTTACTAAACACTTTTTCTGCCTGTCCTTATAGCAGAGCACATCCATAACGGCTTCTTGGGATCTGATGCATCCAATTTATTCCTACCTGGATACCTGCACAGTTAGTAAACAGGTCTATGAGCCTATACTTTATGCTCAGTCCTGGGTTGGGCATAGTGGGAGACATAAGAAGGAGACCAGTCTTTACCTTTAGGAAGCTCCAGTCCTCCTGGGAGAAAAGTAGAAATATTGGAAAGCAGTTAGAGATTGACAAAGGACCAAGGGCTTACTTTTAACTATAATTTTAAAAAGAGGTTAGAAAAAGGTGAGTTCTTTGTAAGAAAGGTAGAGTGCACACTGCATGGAATCATTAGGAGAAGCAGATGAAATTGCCAATGATCAACTGTACTTGATCTAAAAATACAGTGATTTCATATGGCTCAAATTATATATATTACATGTATTTTTCTACTTATTCCTGGGAATGAGCCTGACACTTGTTTTTTGTAAATAAAGATTTATTGGAACATAGCCACATCCATTTGTTTACGTTTTGTCCATGGCTGCTTTTGTGCTGCAGCAGAGTTGATGGTTAGTGATCAAATGTCCTGCCACACCTGAAGTATATTCCAGCAGGCCCCTGATAGAAAGTTTGTTAACTCCTGTTCTACCTCACTAGATGGAAAAATCCCTGAGGTTAGGGAAATTAACTGTTTTGTTTGCTGCTCTGTCATCTATACCTACAATTTCTGAAACATATAGGCTGCTGAATATGTTGAAGACATGAGTAAATAGATAAAGAAACGATGAATGCAAATATTCTCAAGGTTCACTTGAGTCAGTGTCACTCATGTCCTGGGCTCTTGATCTATTGGCTCTTCCACAGAAGAAGCACCATTCCTATCTGTGGAGAAAAAAGGAAGAATATTTAGACCAAAGAATCCCAGGAATCAATGCAGGCATCTAATTCAAGTTTTTAGGAATAAGAGTACTTGCCAAAGTTTCTAAAATCTGACCATTTTTGGCTAAAGATTAGACCTAAAGTCAATTCTGTAAGAGGGATTCAAGACCAACTAACTTGGTGTTCATTGTTTCATTTGTTTCTTATTGTTGCTGTAACAAATTACTACAAATTTAATAACTTAAGACAACATAAAATTATTATTATCCTGCCTACAATTATTAGTCTGCCTTCAATTACTAAGATATGAGGTCATATTATTGTGCCAACTGTAAGGAATCTGTAGTGTCTGAAAGAACTAAGTTGATTATTATCTTGATAATCTCTTCCCCCATTTTACAGTATTTCACATTCTGTATCTACAATAGCATTGGAAAGTAGAGGGTGGGGGAAAATGCTCATTTCAGTAGTGATGAAAATAACAGGATAAGTGACATTCAACAGGCTATGAACTAGATAAGAGTATGGCTGCAATTAGGAGCCAGTTTTTCTGACCTCTGACCAATGGTTCGTGTCTTTTGGTATTGTAATCAGTGGTCGTTCTTTTGGGTTTCTCATCTCTGTTCTCCATGTTCCCTTGTTATGAATTTGTTCTTAGGGTATGGATGGTATGATGCACATTTTAAGTGTGCTGGAGTTCTGCATTCCTATGACTGTCTTTGGAAGTAATGTAACCTGTTGTAATCGTGATAGGGTGAGCATCAGGCTTCCCTTGAAGATACCTGCATTCATTTTCTATTGCTGTGCAATGGATTACACAAACGTAGAGACATAAAACGACACACATTTATTATCTCTGAGTTTCCATGTGTCAAGAGTCTGGGCACAGCTTAGCTGGGTTCTCTGCTCAGGGTTTATAAGGCTGTAATTAAGGACTTGGCTGAGGCTGTGATCTCAGCTAAGGCCTCTGGTCCTCTTCCATGCTCATATGGCCGAATTTATTTCCTCTCAGCTGTGGAACTCGTGAAAACTTGTTTCTACATTGAGGCCTAAGGGAGAGCAAAAGTCTTTGGTGATTTCAGCCACCTTTAAATGGCTCACATGATTGGACTAAGTCCATCCAGAATAATTTCCTTTTGGATAAACTGAAAGTCAACTGATTAGCAGCCTACTGACAGCGTGATATCCCATCATAAACACAGGTCCCACCCATACTGCAGGAGAGGGAATCACACTTGGGCATGTGTGACTTGGTGTCATCTTAGAATTCTGACTATCACAATGGATAAAGAAAAGTATTTTTCATCATCTTTAACCCCTCAGAGGGCCTTCTCTCCTAGTCCAGATCAGAGAACACTTCGCAATGGAAAGGTCCACGAGGAGTGCTTGATGTTACTGCATTATCCTATAATTCCAGCCTTCCCTGGCTGTTGAAGAAAGGCAGGGTTTCACACTTCTCTGTCAGTGTGCGCATACCTGCCCATTCTCTTACCCTGAGACCTGCAGCAGATACTCCCGGCTGCTGAGCAGAACAAAACGGCAACTGGAAAGGCTTGGAAAATGGGAGGAGAGAAGAGATCCAGAGGCACTAGGAAGAATAGAACAAGGATATTTTCCAACAGTTGAGCATTCCAGGGTGAGAAAATGGGTAGTACAGGCCGGGCAATGGTCATTAGTTTCATTACCCAAAGACATTGTCAAACAAAGGCCAAAAACAAATCATAAAACAATAATAGTTTGATGAGATTATTTTTATGGTGCTCTTCTCCCCCATTTGGTGCCTCTTTACTCTCTTTTGGGGCTCCCATGCTACACCACATACCCCACCCCCAGAGCCCTTGCCCATAGAAAAGAGATTGACTAAATCACATTAACTTTATTGGTGGACTCTTCAATTATGAGACCCTAATAGCTAGTTTCTCAGCAATTCCCAGTGATTTTGTAATTTCATTAAGTGAAGCATTTGAACCAGGGAGCAAACTCCTTAGTAACGTTCATATCATAATATCTAGCACTGTGTCTCCTTCTGCTCCTGGATTAGTTATATAGCTGGGAAATGTTGCTCCTGCTAATTCCACTGCTTATAGAATTAGGAAGTGTGAATCAAGAAAAGCAATGGTGGGACCGGCCCAGTGGCACAGTGGTTAAGCGTACACATTCCGCTTTGGCAGCCCACGGTTCATGGGTTCGGATCCGGGGTGCGGGCATGGCACTGCTTGGCATGCCATGCTGTGGTAGGCGTCCCACTTATAAAGTAGGGGAAGATGGCACAGATGTTAGCTCAGGGCCAGTCTTCCTCAGCAAAAAGAGGAGGATGGGCAGCAGATGTAAGCTCAGGGCTAATCTTCCTAAAATAAAAAACAACAGGAAAAAGAAAAGCAGTGGCTTTGGGCCATATAATGCCCAAGCCTCTATCTCTTCCTGGATCTCCTCCAACACGCACTCTTCTTGACAGTTATGCAAGAACACCACTTGCGAAAGCACCAGAATCCAACTCTTTATATTAATATATATATATACATAAAATTCGGAACTATATTCTCATTTTCCCCCAAGAACTCCACAACACATTTCATCATTCTTTATGCACAATAGCAGAAGTTAAATAAATATATCATGCGTTTTATGAGTCAATAGCCCTTGAAATTTTTCATCCATCTTCAGGATTTTGTAAAAAGACATGAAGGTGGTAAATAAGATTTGGTGGAAAAAAAGGCAAAAAGATATTGTTGAAGTGACGCCTCCATACAGACTATGTATTTCTGCTTCCCTGGCCAATACTCTTCCCACTTGTTTGACTTTCGTTTCCTGCCTTTGGGAATGCAAGGCGTTTTTACTGGTAGAAATTTGAGATGTATGGCTCTTCCCTCTGTGTCCTTTTCCTGCTAGGCTTCTCCCATAGAAAATACCTTTGACTGGCACAGTCAGTACTTGTATGTGCACAAACCATTATTTGAGTATAAATACACGTGGAGTAAAAATCACATCATGGTCAAATTCAACTTATATTTTCTCTCTCTTTCTTTTCACCTTCCTTCTCTTGCCTTTCTCTCTCCTTCTCTTTCCTACAGGGCAGGGTTACATCCTAATCAAATTTGTATCCGGTGCCATATATGATTGAGCACACACATGGTATTTACTGAATGTTCATTAAATACATTTGACTTATTATAGAGCAAAAATAAATTAAATAAAATTAGAAATAATAAGTCCAGGTACTGCCTACTTCCCATTCAGATATGATATGGCGGAAAGAGACTGTTGATATCAGGAAATATAGTATAGTAGTGAAGAATGTGGGTTTTATAATCAGCAACCCTGGGTTTTCATCTCAATAACTCCATTTCTCTCGATTGTTACCTGTGTGACCATGGACATGCTGCGAAATTTCTCTGTACTTCATGTTTCTCTTCATTAATTTTGTGATTATATCACCAGGCTGATAGACACGTGATAAATACTTGATACAATATAGGTAGAGCATCAACTACTCCAGCTGGCACATACTGAACTGTAAGGGTTTTAATTTACACACATACTTGAGTATATGCACATGTGTATTCATTTGTATACATATAATATCAATTCATTATCATTTTTTTCAACACGTATTTATAAAATGCCTATGATGGGCAGGTATTGTTTTAAGCATATGAGAATCTAGTGGTGAGCAAGAGGGATGACGTCCTTCCTCTCATATAGGTTAAACCAACAGGGCAGGACATAATTGAACATATAAGTAACCAGTCAAAATATTTTCATATATTGTTAGAAGCTACATGGAAAGTTATGTGTACGGTAATGAGCTAGAATGGTTGGTGGTAGTGCTGGGGGAGTATGGGACATTAGAAAGAGTAACCAGGAAAGTTCTCTCTGAGAAAGTTGTAGTTTATATAAGCAGCCTAAGACTGGTAAGTTTTTAGCTATAAAAAGTTCCTACAAACATCTAGGCTATTAGAGCAAGATGTTATGATTCTAACTTTTAAAGAAGACTGCCTGCATTTCACATCATGTCCTTTTAAACTTCTCAGTAACTTAGAGGTCTGTTTTAATTGATTGATTTTTCTCCTGGTTATTGTCATTTTTCTGCTTCTTGGCATGAATAATAATTTTTGATTGGATGCTGGATATTGTTATTTTTGTGGTTGATTGCTCAAATTTTTTTCAAAGAGTGTTGCACTTTGTTTCTGGCAGGCAGTTAAATCCAGTTTGAGACTTTTTAAAGCCTTTATAGGGAGGCTATAAACTTGTTAAACTTGTTATGACCCTTGGCTAGTTTAGATGTATTGTCAAGGCATAATGAAAGTGAGGATGAAGGAGTTACAATTTCCCTTTATTAGGGTGAAACTCTGCCTTGTACCCAGAAGGTTAACGTGGGAAACACAGTAACCCAAGTTTCGGGGCTTGCTTTGCAGAAGAGCTGGAGAACCTAACCAAAGTTTCGGGGCTTGCTTTGCAGAAGAGCTGGAGAACCGCTGATAAGAGAGCAGCTTGCTGACTGCCCCTGCCCCACCTGACTAAGCATCACATAGGAGCATTGAGATGCTAAAATGACCAGTTGTCAATTTTAGACATCACAGACTAAAAATCCACTGCATGCAACACAGAGAACGCCCCCTCCCAAATTTGCACATGTGATCCATGTAGGAATATGAAAGACAGTCCTGCCTGTGCAGAGGATTCTTAGAACTTCAGCCCCAAAGCCCCATGTCCCCTTCCTCTGCCCCAAACCCCAGATGAAAGCCTTTTCCTTTTCCCCTTCAAGGAGGAGCATCTGAGTTTTAACTTGCATCTCCTCGTCTGGCTGCCTTTTGATAATCAACCTCTTTCCTTGCCACTAGCCAGGCGTTCCAGTTATTGGCCCTCCTGTGTGGCAGGTAAATGAAGCTGGTTATTCTTTGATAGGACTTCTGGAATGTCAGCCTGTAAATGTGTACTATTTGACAATAAATTTAAAAGGAGTCTCTTTCAGATTTCAGGAGCTCTGTCTCTACAATGGCTACCTATTTTATGGTTCTCTACTCACTAATTCTTGCTGCCTCAGCTCCTTCAAACTCTGATTTCTTTCTCCTCAGTACAAGAAGAGCCACAGGAATCCATCTCCTTGACCATGGTCTGGAAAGATCCTTCATGCAGAAAATCAGAACAGTTGTTATTTGTATATTTGTTGCCATTTCCTCAATGTGTAAAACCCTGCATTGACCACTGTCCAATGTCCTCAAGCGTTGTTTAAAATCTTTCCCCAGTTTTCTAATTATGCTGAGTGGAAGAGGAAGTCTGGTTCCATAATGACTGGAAGATTTGTGCTTTAATTTTAAAAGGATGCTTGTAAACAGAGATGGCTTTTCTTTATTCTATTGACTCTGTCTGGAAACCCCTTACTTTCTTTTGTCTAACTCTCCTTTCATTTATCTATCTCCTACTCATTCAACAAGTTTCCAGTTAGATGTCCCCTTCTCCAGGAAGTCTTTTCTGCATCACCAAGGTTGAATTGAGTTCCCTATAAGCTCTGTTAGAACACTCTTCTTTAACTTGCAGAGAACTGATTATCCTGGATTTCGATGGTATGTTTACTTGTCTGGCTGCCCCATGATCTTTAAGCTCATTGAGGTCAGGAACTCTATCATTTTTCATCATTTTATCTGCAGCACATAGCATACTGCTTGGCTAATGGGAATTTTTCTCTAAGAGAATGTTGAATGAATGAGAACTGAACACCACTTTACTTTCCTCCTCCCTATAAAGTAAATATTGATTTTATATTATGAATGAGGAATCTTATGTTTAGAGAGACAACAAAGTCATGTAATAAATGATTGGTATTGGGTTTGTCTTAGTCAAAGACCAGGCTTTTTCTATGATACCAGCTTCCTCTTTGATTTAGGAAAGTACCATATTAATTATTGTTATGCAAGCAACTTGTTGACATTTTACAGACATTCATCTCTAATGGTGGAATTTCATATAAACAATACATTTAAGTTATGTATAATATAACAACATAGTTCTCCAGGGAGACAAGGAGAATGTGTGAAATTGTCAAAAGTGGCTTTTCAAATGATTTTTAAATGCCATTAAATTAGTTTGTGTGTATAAAGATCTTTGAGGAGAGTTTGACATCCAGTAAATCCTCAACCACTGATCTCCACTGATATACACTACATACACTAATAAACCACTAACAGTGGTAATAGCCACTATTATTTTCCTATAAAAGACTGTATGAGGCAGTCACTGACTGTTAGCAAATGTCACAACAGACTTCCACACCCATATTAGGGACACAGGCTCAGTTAGTACTTCCGATGTAAAAAAGGAACTAGTGGTGCGACTCAGAAATATTCAGCACCACCTTTGGCATTCAGACAAATTGCCAGAAGAGGAATGCACAGGTGTGGAGTGGGGACAAGTTATTGTACCTAGACTGAAGGCACTTGCCCAGAATTTCTGGCACTTATAAGACACCTGCAGACGTTGCTGGCTTGAAGAAAGGTAGGTCCAAGGACATGCCTTCCTAGGCTTTAGGGCTTATGGTTTCTACATCCACTTGTTCTAAGATCCCAGGAAGTGGAATGAGAGAGGATGAGGTCACCTCCCATGGCACAAGCTGGTATTCCAGGTTGGGGTGGGTTGAGTGCACCTTTAGATATATGTTTGGTGTTTGGAGGAACAATCTTTGCTGCAGAGGATGGGGGTAAGGACAGGCTCCCAACAGCTGATGCTCGATAAGGTTGTTTTAGTTACTTTTGTTCTCTAAATCCTCAGGATATCAGGAAACTGAAAGCAATATTTTATACTTTTCACTTATTATTTCATGTACTCTTGATGCCCTTTCCTGCAAGGTCTTTATTCTCTGTCTCTGACTTACTATTTTTAATTTAACATTTAAGAAAATATCTACCACATGCAGAATTTGGTGTAAATTTTGTAGGGCAAATGTGGGGTCCCCAGTCTTACGTAGGCCCTGAGATAGGCTGTGACCTGACCTAGTTCTACAACTGTCTTTGACACCATTCATGTGACACCCAAGGCATAAGCTCAAGATGCTCATGAGGAAGTGGGTGAATAAAAGAGACTTTGTAGTTTCTTAGTATTCTTGGGACCACAAAGAAGGACGAAGGCAATTGTTCCCAATGCATGCTTTCCTTGCATGGGGTTAAAGAAAATCTAGAGAAGGCAAATAACATATCCAAAGTCACACTAGGCAGTAAAACAGCAGGGAGTAGAACCCAGACTTGTTGAATCCTAGTTGAGGTCTTTCCCTGCTCAGGTAACCATCTCTACATTACCATCATCATCCTCCACCAAACCACCCAAGTTCAGGCCTCCTTATGCGCGTCTATTCTATCTTATAGGTTTGACTAGGAAGGAGATGTGGCCCCTTTAGACCACCCTCCTCATGGTCCCTCCTTGGCAACTGTGACCCATGAGGGGAATGGTGACATAAAGATAAGGAAACAAAAGATTGATGTTGGTGCTGATCCACAAGGAGATTGAAGGCAGTAGAAGAAGAGAGGGGAGGTTTCTAAGCTTCTCTACATCTGTAATGGGAACAACTACAAAAAAGACACTATAGTTGTCAATAGCCAAATGCATGTCACAGATGACTGGACAAGACTAGATTCAAAGTCCTCCCCAAACTGGAAGAAATGTCCCTCATCTCTATCCAATATTCTCTGTTCTTTTGGATTCCTTGGTATTTGAATATGGGAAAGTTAAGCCCTGGAGAATAAACACACACTTTTTTCCTTAACACATGGATTTCTATGGTATGAAGGTAGGAGCTGTTATATGAACTTATAGTGAGGGGTTTTAGAAAGACAGAGCACCATACCTGAGTGGCCAAGACCTGACGTGTGTTACCACTGAACTACGGAGAGAACAGAAGAATCATTTGAAAGCATTATTTTAATACAGTGTCTGCTCTGTGGAAGCTCACAGTCTTATTAAGTATAGAGGGAAAACCATCAGAGATGTTTGATAAGACTGAGCCTACATTTCCTAAATCCTCAGTCTGTAGGTGTGTCTGAGAGATCAATGCAGAGTTTCCTTTGCATTAAAGAGAAGTAAGCTCAGGTACACTTTTAGCTGGATTAAGAATTATTGGTACTTACCTTTACAACACTTTTGGTCTCTATGCTGTAAGAGAGAAATAACTAAGATTTCTTAAACTCTTCCTTACCACCATAGATTGAGTAAGCCATGTGTGGGGAATGGAGGAGGTGGGGAGTTGTACTGAGAGAAGGCAGAGACTGTGAAGCACTGTCAGTGTGTGAGGAGATCAAATCCTGGGCTGGTGTGTTTATGGGGGAGGAGGGGTTGTAGTTGTTGCAGGGTGTCTGTGGGAGGTGCAGAACATTCTTGACAAGGGGTTCAACATGTGCAAATGCCGCCATATAGGAATGAAATTACTGCTCTGGAAGTATTAAAATAAGTCAAGTGTATTTGTGGCTTCAAAAATCAAAAGAGAGAGATTCAAGGTAAGATTAGGACAACGGGTGTGGGCTGAGGGAGCAGAGCTGCTCCTTCAACGACATTACCCATTTTAACTTTACAGTGAGGGCCCCGGGGTGCCAAGGGAGGATTTTAGAGAGGAGGGTGACAGAATTCTTTTTGCACTTTAACGCGATCATTCTGCCTACAAAGTGGAGAATGAGCTGGACATACATGCTCACAAGTGGACACAGGAGAACATTAAGAGGCTTTGAGAAAATTCCTGATAAAAATTGGATGATATCTTGGTCTGAGGATGTAGGAGAAAAACTCAGATTTGAAATAATTGTGTAGGGTTGGAAGAACATGATTGATTTGGAGATCGAGGGTGGGTAAGAGAAGGTGTCAATGACGACCTACCAAGTTTTTTTAACATGGAAACCTGAGCTAATTGTTGGGCTTTCCAAAGACGACCTATCAAGTTTCTTAACATGGAAACCTGGTCTAATTTTCGGGCCTTCCATTAAGAAAACTCTTGGAATCCCATAACGCTCTCATGATTCTTGTTACCTTTAGCTTTTGCCATTCTGTATTAGGAACTAATTGTAACACTCTGAAATAATCTGCAAAAGAGAGGAAGACCCAACCCATGACCAAATGGCACAATGAATAACATGCTCTAACTAATCATATAAGCCCCTCTCCTCTGCCTCTCCAGGAGCCCTGTGACAGGAGCAAGTGGGAGCTGGGGATGTCAGGAATAAAGTTCCTCTCTAGCATGTCCTTGAGTGGCAGCAAGTATTAGAGGAAGTTTATGTTTTATACATTAAACATAAATTATCCAAAAATGGATAAATAAGAGTAGAAACAACAATAATAATAGTTAATATGTGTTTAGTATTCATCATGTGAAATGCAGTGATTTAAATGCATTATCTTGTTATTAACTTCCCACAAGAGATAGGCACTGTTATTTACAGTAGAGAGTTATAGAAACACAATAGTAAGTAACTTGAGCAAAGAATGGCAGAACTGGAATTCAAACCAAGATAGTGTAATTCCAAAGCCTCTTTGCTTAATAAGATCCACTATACTAGTCTGGTGAATGGAAGAACATTTGGAGGTTTTCTCTCTTTTGGCTATTAGAGATAACACTGCTAACAAAATGTGTATGCAAATTTTGGGTGGACTTATGTTTTCGTATCTCTTTGTTATATACCTGCAAGTGGAATAGTTGGGTCATATGGTAAGTCTCCCTATTACATTTGGAAAACAAACTGTTTTCCAAAGTGACTGCTCCAATTTTCAATCTCAACACCAATGTTTGAGGATTCCAATTTCTCCACATTCTAACCAACAGCTGTTACTGTCTTTATTTTTTCCTTCTGAGTTGGTGTGAAGTGGTATCTCCTTGTGATTTTGGTTTACATTTCTTTCACGATAAATGATATTCAGCATTTCTTCATGCACTTATCAGCCATTTGTCTATTTTCTTTGGAGAAATGTCTATTTAAATTCTTTGTCCATTTTTAACTTGGATTATTTTTCTCTTTCATATTTGAATTGTAGGAGTTCTTTGTATATACTGGATCCAAGTCCTATATCACATATAGGATTTGCAAATATCTTCTCCCATTCTGTGAGTTTTCTTTTCACTTTCTTCATGGGACCCTTTGAAGTAGGAAAATTTCTAATTTTGAAGAAGTCTGATTTATCTGTTTTTTCTTAGTTGCTTGAGGCTTTTATTTTTATAGTTCAGAAACCATTGCCTAACCCACGTTCACAAAAACTAACTCCTATGTTTTCTTCTAATAGTTTCATATTTTTAGCTCTTATATTACGATCTTTCACCCATTTTGAGTTAATTTTTTTGTTTGGTGTGAAGAAGGGTCTAAGTTTGTTCTTTTACATTCTTTCACAATCAGTTGGGAAGTGACCTTCTTCTTCTCGTTTTTCAAAGAGTTTTTGAAGGAGTTATTAATATTTTAAAAAATGCCTAATAGATTTCACCAGTGAAACCATATGGGCTTGGGCTTTTCATTGTGGGAATCTTTTAAATTACTAATTTAATTTCTTGTTATAGATCTTTGTAGCTTTTGTATTACTTCTTGATTCAGTTTCACTAGTTAGTGCCTCTATAGGAATTTGACTATTTCATCTAAGTTATCTAATTTAATAGCATACAGTTTTTCCTAGTATTCCCTTTTAATTTTTTAAAATTTCTGTCAAGTTGGTAATCATGTTCCCTTTTTCATTCCTGGTTTTAGTAATTTCTTCTTGCACTTTTTCCTGTTCAACCCAGCTAAAGGATTTCCAATTCTGTTGATCTTTTAAAAGACTACTCCATCCCAAGCATTCATTAGTGTTGTGGCTGTTGTCTGTTTTTTTGTTTTTTTGTTGCTATTTTTTGTTTGTTTGTTTAGTGACTCCTTGGTTCTGTGAAGTCTGTATTTTTTGTAATCTGTGGACATTGAACTTTCTGCTTGATTAGTTTAATGGTCAACTAATGATTTAACAGTTGTCCTTAAGAGCCCTAAAATAGTAAGTCTCCTCTTCTTTTCTGTTAGGCTTTTTGTGTGTATGCACTGAGGCAACTTCAGAGTTTACAACTCTGTCTTAGCCTTTCCTTCTTACTTGCATAGATTCTTAAGATCAGCTATAGTTGAGGAATCAGGGACTTCTCAGCTCTTTCTTGGGCATAGACACAACCCTCCACATGTGCATGACTTTCTAGATTTCCATGGATACATTAGGAATTTTTCAAAGCTCCCTGCATGTACCTCCTTCTTGTCTTTTTCTTTTAATTTTTTTTAATTCAGCTTTTCTTTGCCTGAACAGCTATCACTGCCCAGGAAGGTGTGAATTAAACAGTTTCTAATGATTGTTTTTGACAAACACCTTGGAGTTAGGGTTTCCTTCACTGAATGAACTCTTAGTCACATCAAATAAAGACAATATCTACGAGTGTGGCTCTTCTAGGTAGTTGCCAAACAGATCAAATACTCATAATACTCTGGTGATGGAGCTTTCTGGGATTTACAACCCTGTTCTAACCCCTCCATAGCCTGTTAAGCTACTGGTTTTTACAACTTCCGTGGTTCTAAGGCTTCTGGTTTTCAGAGATACCACAAAGCACAGAGTTGGGAGAGAGGAATGGGATTAGAACAAGTAAAAAGATGACAAAGCTCAAAAAAGAAAAAAACAGTGGAGAAAATCAATGAAACCAAGAGTAGCTTCTTCAAAATATCAACAATATTGACACAACTTTAGTTAGATTAACTAAGACAAAAAGATAGAAGAGCCAAATAACTAAAATTAGAAACAGAAGAGAGGACATTCTTACAAATTTTACAGAAAAAATAAAGTGACTATAAGAGTATCATGAGCAATTATACTCCAAAAAATCAGATAATGTAAATGAAATGGATAAATTTCTAGAAACATACAATCTGCCTAGACTGAATCAAAAATAAATAGAAAATGGGGAGGGCCCTATAACTAGTAAAGAGATTGAATGAATAATTTAAAACTTCCCAAAAATGAAAACTCAAGGATGAGGTAGCTTCATTGGTGAAATCTACTAGATATTTAAAGACGAATTAACATCAATCTTTATCAAACTCTTACAAAAAATTCAAGAGGACCAAACGCCTCCTAAGTCATTCTATGATGTCAGCATTACCCTGATACCAAAGCCAGATAAAGACATTACAGGAAAAGAAAACTACAGACCACTATCCCTTTTGATTATTGATACAAATATCCTCAACAAAGTACTAGCAAACAAAATTCAACAGCACATTAAGAAGATTATATTTCATGACCAAGTCAGACTTATACCTAGAATGCAAGTGCAGTCCAACATTTGAAAATGGATCAATATAATATACTGCATTAACAGAATGACATAAACAATAATACGTGATCATCTCGCGTGACGTAGAAAAAGCAATGGACAAAATTCAACATTCTTTTATGATAAAAACATTCAGAACACTAGCAATAGAAGGAAACTCCCTCAACATAATAAAGGCTATCTATGAAAAAACCCACAGTCCACCTCATACCCAATAGTGAAAGGATGAAAGCTTTTCCTCTAGGCTCAAGAGCAAGACAAGGATGCCTGCCTTTGCTACTTCTAGTCAACATAAAAATGGAAGTCCTGGTCAGAGCAGTTAGGCAACAAAAAGAAATAAAAGGCTTCCAAATTGGAAAGAAAGAAGTAAAATTATCTCTGTTCACAGATGACATGCACTTCTATTTTGTAAACACCAAAGATTCCATACACAAAAAGACGGTAGGTGGAGGAAAATTCAGTTAAGTTGTAGGATATGAAATCAACACACAAAAATAAGTTGCTTTTCTATACACTAACAATGAACAATGAAAAGGAAATTAAGAAAATAATTTCATTTATACTGGCAGCAAAAAAAAAAAAATGTTTAGGCGTAAACTTAACTATTGAGGTGAGACTTTCACACTGACAACTACAAAACATTCCTGAAAGCAATTGAAGATGACACAAAGAAATGGAAAGACATCCTGTGTTCAGGGACGGGAAGACTTAATATTATTAACATGCAAGTATTGAATAGATTCAATAAAATATCTATCAAAATTTGAGTGATATAGTTTTTTCAAGGAATAGAAAAATCAATCCTAAAGTTCAAATGGAATTTCAAGGGAGTTTGAATAGGCAAAGCGATCTTGAGAAATAAAAACAAAGTTGGAGATCTCACACTTCCTGATTTAAAAACTAACCACAAGTCCATGGTAATCAAAAAATTGTAATACTAGCATAAAAATAGATGTGCAGATGATGGAATGAAATAGCACAGAAATAAACTCTCACATATATGGTCAAATGATATTCAACCAGGGTGCTAAGATCTTTAAACAGGGAAAGGACAGTCTTTTCAACACATAGTGTTGGGAAAACTGGATATCTGTATGCAAAAAACTGACGTTGGACCCTTACCTTACACCATATAAGTACAAAAATCAATTCAGAATAGATCAAAGACCCAATTCTAAAAGCTAAATTATAAAACTCTTAGAAAAAAACATAGATTGAAATTTTGATGACATTAAATTTGGCAATGATTTTTTTGGATTTGACACCACAAGTAGAAGCAATGACAACAAAAAAACAGATAAATAGGACTTCATGAAAACTAAAAACTTTTGTTCATAAAAGGAGAATATCAACAGGGTGAAAAGGCAACCAATGGAATGGAGAAAATATTTGCAAATGGTATATCTGATAAGGAATTGATATCCAGAGCATATAAAGAACTCAACAACAAAAAAACAAAACAAAACAAAAAAAACTGATTAAAAATTGAAGAAAACTTGAATAGACATTTCTCCACAGAAGATATACAAATGGCCAAGAATCATATGAAAAGACGTTCAACATCACTAGTCACTAGGAAACTGCAACTCAAAACCACAGTAAGATACAACTTCACACCCATTAGGAAGGCTATTGTCAGAACAACCCCCCAAAACAACAAAAAAACCCCAGAATGTAACAAGTTTGGCAAGGATGTGGAGAAATTGTAACCCTTGTGCATTGCTGGTGGGGAGTAAAATAGTGTCACAACTGTGGAAAACAGTATGTTGATTTCTAAGAAAATTAATCTTACAATTACCTTATGGTAATATGATCCAACAATTTCACTTCTGGATATACACCCTAAAACAGTGAAAGCAGGGACTTGAACAGATAATTGTACATCCATTTACACAGCAATATCATTCACAAGAGTCAAAAGGTGGATGCAACCTAAGTGTACATTGGCTGATGATTGGATGAACAAAATGTGGTTTATACCTGCAATGGATTATTATTCAGCCTTAAAAAGAAAAGAAATTTTGATGTGCGTCTACAACATAGGTGAACTTTGAAGACATTTTGTTAAGGGAAATGTCAGTCACAAAAGAACAAATATTTTATGATTTCACTTACGTGAGGTTCCTGGAGTAGTTAAATTCATAGAAATGGAAAGTAGAATGGTGGTGGCCGCAGGGCTGGGGGAAGGTGGACACGTGGAGTTAGTATTTAACGACTACAGTTTCAGCTGAGAAAGTTGAAAAAGTTTTGGAGATGGAGATGCTAATTTTTGCACCAAAATGTAAATGTGCTTAAAACCACAGTACAAAACTGCAGGCTTAAAAATGGTTAAAATGGTGAATTCTAGGCTATGAATATTTTACTACAAACAAAATGACCATGCTCAATATTTTTACTGAGATTCGGCCATTTTCTTTGAATAAATGCTCCCAGGATTGAAGCAAGGTCTTGGTTAGTGTCCAGAGTTCTGAAAAAGTTGATTTTGATAATTTTTGCAGTGTTCTCATTGCTTTTAAAGAGGAGAGGATTCTCAGATGCCCTCGCTCGGCAATTCTGGAGGTGCCTTGCTCTCTACCATATTTTTGCTTACTGCTTGTCTCACTTATTTTTCTGCTCATTTCATCTCCTTTTCTGCTTTTTTAGTTGATGGATTGCATTTATTATTTTAATTATCATTCACTTGTTTTGTCATAACATTTTCCTCTCTTTACTGAAAAATTAAACAACCCGCTCCGTATGCTGAGTGGTAACTCGATGTTTTTCATTCTTACTCGAAATCTAATGTTACTTCCTTCACCCATCACCCAAAGAGCACAAGGACATTAAAAGACCAACCCTTGACATTCCAATCCCAAATTTTGCTTTTGGAGGGTCCAGTATTTTATATTTTGTCCTTATGTTTAACCTAACAAGTTAGATATTGTTCTTAATTTTTGCAAACTATGTGTGTACATGCATGTTTACCAGTTTCTTTGCTCACCGTTCCTTCTTGTATGGTGGAACATCCCTCTGGGTTTTATATGCCTTACTTTCGAAGCACATCATTTAGAAGTTTTATTTAGTAAATGTCTGTGCTGGTAAACTCTGTCAGGTGTTTACTTATCTGAAAATGTCTTTATTGTACCCTTGATCTTAAAGCGCAGTTTTGGTGCAGAACAAATTCTAAGTCTATAGTTGTTTGAAAAATATTTTTCTGTGGTTTTCTGGATTGTTGTCAGTCTAATTGCTGTTCCTTCGTGTGTGATCTGACTTTTCTTTTCTACGACTTTGAAGATCATCTTTGTTCTTTGCTATCTTGTAAATTCACTACAATGTGTTTCAATATAGATCTGATAAAGGTACTCCTTGGTGTATGTTATGTGACCTGTGTCTGTGGGTTTAAGTATTTCATCAGTTAAAGAAAACGTACAGATATATTACCATGCCAAACGTTGCCAATTTTGCCCATCCTCTGGTTAATATTTTCTCTTTCTAGTACTCTAATTATACATATTCTCGAACTTTTACTCTTTATTTCTAATCTTTTAACCTGTATTCTTTTATGACCATTTCCTTTTCTCTCTATATGGCTTCTGGGTGATTTCTTCAGATTTACCTTCCAGTTCACTAATTCTCCTTTCAGTTGTTCCTTGCTGTTTAACACTTTGGTCAAAATTTTTTTTAATGTCAACGTTATCTTTTTTCATGACATGTTTTAAATGTGTCATGTCAGTTTTTGCACTTTATCCATGCTTTCTCGCTTTTTTGATTCCATTTTTTAAAATACTTTGTCCATATTTATTACATACTGTGTATTTGATTATGCTAACATCTGACACACTTGCTGTTTCTCCTGGTTAAATCTCACAGACTGGCTTTAGTGCATCTTATGATCTTTGGTTGTGATGATATATTCAGGTGATCCTAATCTGTGGGATTTCTTGGAGACTCAGGCCAAGAATGCTTTCTTCCTTCTTTGTGGACTCCAGCCTAAGACTTAGTCAGAGACAGATGGCCATCTACAAAAGTGGCTTTTTGATGTGATTTCTCTTTTATTCATGCCTTTTACTTCCCAGAACTATACTTGCCCAGAGAAACTACTGCTATCAACTGGTGCATATATTCTCAGGATTATAAACAAGAATATATGTTTTATACCTCAGTGAGTCTCTCATCTTTGAGAAGTGTATTCTGAACATCTGCGGCAGTAGTGTCCTGTTTTTTCTGATGATGTCTCTACTTTTCCCCTAAATTCATCCTCACACAATCTTGGTTGTTTTCGACAATCATTTCATCTAACTTATGGGGATTTTAGTTATTTCCTAGTTTCAAAATGCACTTCCAAATTTCTTTCTCTGTGTTGATTTTAGAAATTTTTTAGAACAGAAAAAGAAATATTGAATTTTTGGTTACATTCTCTTGTTTACTTCTTGATCTCAACTATTTTAGTCTCCTTCACCTTATGTATTGCTTATGAATTTTTAATTATATTTTTCTTATCATTTTCTTAATTTTTATTTTACTCATTCTTTTATGATTTGCTCTTTTGTACTTTTCAGAACTTAGAATGCATATGTAACTAAAATTAAAATAATGTTTTAAATGATTAATCTTGTATTTTGATTTTGGACTTTTTTTTCTATCTATCTTTAAAATAGACTCTTTTTTGGATCTCCGTCAGTTTTATTGCTAGTTAACTAATAATGTAGTTCCTTTGGCAAACTGAATATAAATACAGGTTAATAATCCTTTCCATAGAAATCTGAATTAATCAAAGTACACACATCTCCAACCTTGAGACATTTATCAATACCAATGAAGCGTAAATGGTATCAGAATTGATTGGCTTTGGCAGAGTCTTACCAAGTTTCACTTCCCTCAAAATTTATGGAAGAGAGCCATGCAACATCTGAACATGGATTCAAAAGAGCAGATAAAAATATTCACATGGGGGCTGCCCGGTGGTGCAGCAGTTAATTTCACACATTCCGCTTCAGTGGCCTGGTGTTGGCCGTTCGGATCCTGGATGCGGACTTGGTACCGCTTGGCAAAGCCATGCTGTGGTAGGCGTCCCACATGTAAAAAAGCAGAGGAAGAGGGGCATGGATGTTAGCTCAGGGCCAGTCTTCCTCAGCAAAAAGAGGAGGATTGGCAGCAATTAGCTCAGGGCTAATCTTCCTCAATAAAAAAAAAAAAATCATGTGACTTAAACCTATCTCCACGTAACCTGATTGAGGTTACTATATTGAGGAGAGAAAGTGGCAGTAGAGTATTGTGTTTGTGCTTTGAGTCTCAGAAAGATAATTTTACGTCCTTGCTGTGCATTAGCAAGTCAGTTTTAATTAATTATCAATTTAAACATTAATTTAAAACATTTTAATGGGACAACAGACAAATTCTTGGTGCAAGGGATATACTTCAGAATCATAAATTCCACCTCCAAAGTCCAAAATTTATGGGGTAAAAGCCAAGATTACATAAATTGTATTTAGTCAAGATGAACCTGGGAAAATTTTCCAGCTCTGAGAATGTCATTCTGCTCTGATTAGAAAAGGAAGACTACAAAACGCAGGAAATTGGACTGCAGGTGATTCCATGTGTTATTACTGTTGAAAAACTTGACTCTCAAAGAGGAAATGATTGTAATCAAGGGAATATGCAGACATAGGGATAGAGATAAAATCAGAGTGCAGATGTGATATATGAACTTGATGACATTTCCCTAATTTGAGGGGCCCAGCATATTTGCCTCAATTCTATCCACATTTCCCTCTCTTCCATACTTTCTAACATATTGATGTCACAGGGTATTTCTCTCTCTCTCTCTGTCTCTCTCTCTCTCTCTTTCTCTGTCTGTCTCTCTCCCTCCCTCTCTCTCTCTGTGTCTCTCGCCTTCTCTCCTTGTTCTACTTTCCTGGCTAGTCTATGAATAATTACATTATGTAAAAATGTCCTAATAGATGTTGTAATAGAGGAAGCGCATGTAGACCCGATGTTGTTCTATCATTTTCATGACCTCTTCCTAAATTACATTTCTTACTATAGCATCTTTTCTGCTGCCACGACAACCATGCAAGGAATGCAACAGACGACACCAGGGGCTGGTGCTGGTTTTTACCAGCCAGGACCTCATGCTTCTCAAAACGAGTACCAATGGCTAGGGATGCCAGAGAAGTTCTTGAAGGGGGAACCCAAAGTCCTCGGGGTAAGTCAGCAGCGGATCTGGGAGAAGACCAATCCTGTTGTAGAATCACCAGGGATCAGATCTAACATCAAATACTCTGTCTCACTAGCCTCATAATACATCAGCAGGCCCTAGGAATATCAGTATTTGGTGTGCAGAGCCTATCACTTGAAAAATGATACAATATTTTATTACTTCCTGCATCTGATTTAGTTGTATTTAAAATATAGTGACTTCAGATCTACTGTAGGGTTGTGGGTCATCCGTGACAACTATATTTAACTTCACCACGGAAGAGCAACAAAAGAAAAGGACATATGTGCAGCAGCTCGTGTTCCATCTACAGAACTTCCTGATAGCTGATGGCCCCATATTTTTTACTATCTCTCTCTGGGGAGTTTTCTTAGCCTTCTTCTGTGCTCTGTGCATTTCTGTCTGGAGTCACAGGTGGATGTGTCTAAAAGAAATGGATGATGTAAAGAAAGACAGCTTAGTGCAGGTGGAAGGACAGTAAATATAGAGGATTATCTTTAGCCCAAGATTTAAGCCAATGGTACAAAGTCATTATGATGCTGTGGATCCTTTCGAACTCCATGGGTTAATGTACTCCAATTTCTCTATTTTGGACCATGTACTCACTCATGTCCTCAGGCCCCAGGCCCCAGACCCCAGGAAAATGGCATATTTCTCTTCTCTTTGTCTTCTGCTGTACATACTCTCCTTCCTTAGATTACTTCTCTTGCTAGAACATTTGCTTCCTAATTTCTGGATCACTCCTGTCTGAGCATGTGCGAAGGAGATCAACAGTGGTGGTAGGAGTAGCATAATAGGTAGGTATCATAAAGCACCTCTGGGAAGGTCCTGGTACCATCTTTTTTATCTTGAAATTAATGAGGCAATTGGGATAGATATACCAAGAGATAATTTTAGTAACTTAATATTTACACAGTACTTTGTATGTAAGAAAAGTGACAGGACAATATCATCAAGATCATCTGACTATTTCAAAACATAGAGAATAAGGGTAACTTAGTGGTTGGAAAGGGGGTATCTTGGCAGCAAATTTTGTGGTAGGTAATCAATTTTTACTTTCTTCATCATTTCTAGGTTGTCCAGATTCTGATTGCCCTGGTGAACTTCAGCTTGGGAATAATAATGATTACTGCTGTGGTGTCATTTAATGGAATTTATGATCGTCCTTTAACAGTGTACTCAGGGTACACAATTTGGGGGTCGGTGATGGTGAGCAGAATACCGTCTGACATAGTTGGAGACAATATAACATAGTTGTTAATCTCCTGGAGCTTTGGAATCATATCCTAACCCTCTCTTGTAGGTCTATAACTTTGAGAAAGATCTCCAACCTCTTTTGACTCAATTTTCTCATAAATGTGAATAATAACATAAAACTCAAAGAAAGCTAGGCAGACTAAATAATTAATGTATCAGGGTATATTACAACACCATGTAGCAAAAAATCTAAACCAGAATGGTTAAAAAATTGAAAGCATTGATTACTCCACAAGAAGAAGCCTGGTAGTTAGTCATTTATAGGGTTGGTTTTTCAGGAGTTACCTCATTGAGGACTGCTGGCATAGCATATCAGACTCATTGGCACATCTTCTTGTTCATAAACGTTCTATAATGCATAAATGCTTTATATTCCTAAGCCAGCTATGGGCAAAGGTCATGTATTTGCCATTATTAGCTTGGGCTACTCAAGATTCACCTCTATGGTTGGCAAGCGTTCACTGAAGCTCATGGAGTCTGAAAAAAATGAGAATTTTGTCAGCAAGAGAGGAGAGGATACATGGCTTGTATGCAAGCAATTTACAGTCAAGTCTCAAATCTTTGCAAATACCATTCCATTAGATACATTTTATCTCATAATTTCAATATTAATAACTATAAATTAAATTAAAATTTAAGAAAGTTTAAAATTTCCCCCCAGAAAAAATTGCAAGAGAGTTTCTCTGCAAATTGAGAGTGTAAATGAAGCATAAAGTATCAAGGTTTATCTACTGACAAGAGGAAAATACATCTATGAACTGGATGTGTGTTAGACTCAGGGAATCTATTCAAGTCTGCCAAGTTTCCCTTTATCTACAAAGTTGAAAATGAGACAGTTTAGAGATTAAAGTCTATAATGAGCTGGCTTTGTGCGCCCCCATGCCTGTTGCAAGCTTTGAAGAACAGCAAATGCTAGTCTCCTTCTGGGCAGTTGTGCAATGCTTTATATATCTGATCATATTCATGTCAGTAGTAGCTTTTATTAAATTCTTACTGTGCTCTAGGCACTCTGCTAAGTGCTTTATATGTGCAATTCCATTTCAAACAATCATCCCAAACTTCTGAGAAAGGATTTATCATTGTCCTCATTTTATGGATGAAGAAATTAGGGTTTAGAGAGATTAAGTAAATCGCCCAAGATCACACACTTATTTGGTAGGGGAATTAGAGCTCAAATAGGGTCAGTGTAATTCCAGTATTTCATGCATCTAACCACTTGGGGTTTCTGCTTCCCTTTCCGTTTCCTTTTCAAGACCACTTTGGAAACCAGTTTTCATAATTTACACCTTTACACATGTTCAGTAGATTACCAGGAACTGCAGGAGCTGTGTTTGTCAATTGAGACATTGCTCAGACTCTTGTAGGCGTCCCACTAGATGAGCCTTTGCTTAACTGGGGGAAAATTTTTTCCTGCTACCATCAGTTATGCTTTCAACCTTATCTCAAAACTTCACCTTTGAAGTGCCTCCTTTTCTCCCTTATGCAGTACAAGAATAACACCAAGAACCACTCACACATTTCTCTTCTATTTGGCCCTCTAGTCTCCAGTAGAGATAAATGTCCTTTATCACAATCCCATAAAATTATCCTTACATTAGTCTATCTGTTCAAGTTTTCTTTTGTGTACTTTTGGAATATTGTAAAGTTTTATTTATACGTACCTTTCATATTCTTTGTTAAGCGTTTTGTCTCAGAAACTATAAATTTTTTGCTATGGTAAATGAATTTCTCTTATTAATTCCTATATTCAAACACACAAACACATGTTTATAGCATATATATATATAATTTCTGTATATAATGATGTTCCCTTGTGCCTTAGTGAATTTTCTTAGAGTGTATAGCAGTTTTTAGTTGATAATCTTGGATTTTTGCAGTATAACATATTTATATGTAGAAAGAAGTAATTATAACCATTTGCTTCAAATATTTTTCTTATATAACCATTTTGGTGAATATACTAAGAATAGTATTACATAAGAGTCTACATCTTTATCTTGATTTGATTTTATGAGATGACCCCAGTGTTTCCCCATTAAACATAACAACCTTAAGATTGAGACAGATGTTCTATCATATTATAGAAATTGCAACTCTTCATATTTTATAAATAATGTTTAAGTCAATAAGAACATCAAATGCTATTAACTGTCTTATCCACATTGTAAACATGAATAGCAATTAGCATCTGAGTTTTCTCCTTAAATTCATTAATTTCATAAATTATAAAAGCATTTCAATACTAAAAAAACTAGACATTTGGAGAAATACCCACTTGTTGTTGATTCACGTTATATTACATGATGGGTGATTCGACCTGCTATTTTTTTTCAGAAGAGACTTAGTTTACATTAATCATCTGTCTTGGTATTCATAAATTTGTTGAAAAAATTTATCAAGCTACTTCATTAGATCAGTCTTTTTTGGTATGAAGATAGATTTTTTGAAACTTCTGAAATCAAATAGGGAAAGCAAACCTAGAAACTCAAACAGTTAAACAGCTTAAGGCAGGGAGTCCCAGCGACTTCACTCCAATCATCTGAGCTAAATGGAAAATAATTACCCAATTGATGGAGTCAAGTGAATCAGTATATTAGAAATATCATCTAATATAGAATTTAAAATTTTTCTTTGCTACTATTTTATTTACAACTTTTAATAGTCATTTTAAAAGAAAATAATCATTAGGTTTTAATTATATATTAATAATAAGATATTAATCTTGTTAAATTTGGCCTCATATTAGGATTACTTCATATCAGGAATTGAGAAGCTTTCTGTATGTTTCAATCCCCTTAAACAGTTTAAATGCCATCACTGTTAGACATTTTCTGAAAGGGTTGATAAATTCTCCTGTGAATCCATCTAGTAAAATTTCTCTGTTGTTTCTGGGAAAAGGCTACCGTTATTTACAAATTTTTGTGTTTCTTCTAATATAATTGTTCTGTTTAACATAATTGTGACTTTTGAGGATAAGTTTTAGCAAGTGATCCCTTTACATATTTGTTTAAAGTTTTTTACCTGTATTTTTCTTCTTGTTATTAGTTTCTTATATCAGGGTCCTTGTCAATTGCAGCAGGAACCAGAACTACAAGAGGTCTGGTGAGTAATGCTTCCTAGTTTTTGCTCCAAAAGAAGAAAGATTAATCATGTATGTATTCTTCCAGAATAGAAAACAAATTTTACTTTTTAAAAATCAGAAGAAATTGTAAGTTTTACCTGGTGGGATTGGTCTCTCAAAAATTGGAATAAAAAATTGTCAGATAAGAGAATTATTGACATGAGAATGAACATTTGGGAAAGTACTTGCTGGGAGAATCTTTATGAAAATACAGAGAAGTCATGAGAAGATACATCCAAAGGATCGGTTAAACAAACCCTACAGCTTGAGATCCAGCCTCCCATGACAGTAGCACCAAGTGTTGATGTAGCATCATATTTATTGACTTATTGATGAAAATATGTATTCCAATTATATACAGAAAGGATTTTGATTCAGTTTTCAATTAAATAAATTCAGAATAAAGCTGTTAAATAAGGAGAAGCAAATTTAAAACAAAGCTTTCATGCCAATATGTCTTTCCCAAAGCCAATAAAAGGCAAAAGCCCAGATCTCAATAAATGATTTTCCTAGATAAAGAACATTTTTTAGTTATCTTCACTCAAAGGATAAATATCAAATTATGGAGGTGATCAATATTGCTTTTCCAAATCTGACCTCAATCTGTCTCTCTAGCATCTCCTCCAGATAGAAACATAACCATTAAAATCTACCTCGTGCTACAGCCACACTACGCCTCTCATACTTTCTTGAGGAATTTTAGTTCTTATAAAAGCCTCTATAACTTCACTGAGAGAAGAGAATACAGGAAAAGGAATAGAGAGAACAAAGGGAGATAATATGCAAAAGGCATGTAGTCATGAGAGGCAAGAAACAGTGAGAAAATAAGAAGTCAGTCACCTGAAACAGAACGTGATGGGAGATGGACACAGACAGGACTGTCCAGCTAAAGGGTAAAGGGTATTGAAAGCCCTGCTAAGGAGATTGGAGTTGAGCTCACACGCCCATGGGAGTCGTCTGAAGGCTGTAATGTAGGAATAATAGTACGATATTTGTGGTTTGGCAGGAGATTGGAGTTGCAATTACTATAACAAAAGAGACAAGTTAGGAGACTATTGCTATAATCAAGACAGAGAAGATGGTTGGACAAAAAGTTGTGAATGTAAAGTTATTGATGGAGACGTATCAGAGAATGTTGTTGGATTAATTGATTTTCCTTCCTTTCTAGGTCCAAGGTAGCCTAGGGCTGAACATTACCAGCTCTATCTTTGCTGCATCAGGGATCTTAGTCACTTTGAGCAGCATAATCGTTTTCTCAGTTACTTACCCTTTGTGTAACTATCATCAGAACTCGGAGAATTGTTCCATGCTTGTATCTGCTTTACTGGTTAGTGCTTCCTCTTTTCATGGGATACTGTGGTGGAAGCAAGTCACAGGAGCCCGGGCTCTGGCAAAAGTAACAATCAGTGTCATCTAATTGATGAATCACTTTGGGAAGTTAGAATTGATTGAGAAATAGGGCAATCTTTTATGTAGGAGTCAGGCCCATGTCTCATCTCTCTCTTTGTTCCTTCTCTAAATGTGATAAGGGAAAGTGGGAAGAAAGCTCATAGTAGTAGAACATCCACTCTGTAACAACTAGTGTGCTAAGCATTTTGCTCAATTCTTCCTGTTTAATTTCAAAACACTGGTAAGTATGTCCTGTTATCCACTCTAAAAATGGAGCCCAGATGTCAGTCTCTGTATCTTCCAGGGAGTCCTGATGGAGCCTGATACAGTTGCCTGGTTCTCTAATAATAAAGGAAATTGCCTTGAACGTTATATTACAAATGGTGAAAAACCCAGTATACCTCCCATCTCTGGATGTTCTTGCAAGATTAAGCACTTTCTGCTTCAATGTCCAGCTCTTGGCAAATTCTCAATCTCTGTTCTGAATTTTACTACTTTTCTGTGCCCCTTGCCCTCATCTAGATAGCATCCTAGTTGCTTTATTCTCCAAATTAGCACTTACACAAGATTTTGTAGGTAGTGAAACTTCTTGAAGTTTTGGGTAAGTGCGTGGAGGAAGAGATATTGCTGTACCCATAGCAGACTAAAATACAATGAAATCTTTATTATTAAAAAGTCTATTGGCCATTCTCAACACCACTGAGTTTTCTGTTGTCTCCTCTCCATTTGAGCTTCCAGTCTTTCACTGTGCTGCTTAATTCTTTCTCTTATTGTCTCCTTTCCAAACCCAAATTTGGAACTCAGCATTCTTCCTAACTTCTTAAGCAGATCAATCGCATTACCTTTTCTTAATTCCTAGTAAATCCTAGGAGAATCTTGAGCGCCATATATTCACTCCAAAATCACCCCTTCAGTGACTTTGCTAAAATAATTTACTTCCCTTAGGTTTCCAGCTCCTGCTTCCACTTATAAGTGTTCTGTAGTTATTTTGTGCTCACTGCGTAATCCATAAAACCCCTCCATCTCATGGTCAGCTATTAACCTTAGTTCCATCTACAAACTTAATTCTCCTTTTCCCTGTAACTTGAAATATTCACTGGTTCTGGGGACTAGGATGTGGACTTCTTTGGCTTATTGTTATTCTGCCTAAAATTATCACTCCACCTACAATTACTAAGATATGAGATCATATTATTGTGTCAACTATATGGAATTCCTAGTTTTGAAAGAACTAAGTTGATAATTATCTTTATGATCCTTTCCCCCCTTTTATAGCATTTCATATTCTATATCTACAATAGCACTGAAAGTAGAGGACAGGGAAAAAATGATAATTTTATTGGTGAAAAAGTGAGAGGATAAATGACATTCAGCAGGCTCAGAACTAATAAGTGTATGTCTGCAATTAGGAGTCAGTTTTTCTGACCTCTGGCCAATGGTTCTTCTCTTTTAGTATTGTAATCAGTGGTCAATGATTTGAACTCATCATCTCTATTCCTCATGTTCCTTTGTTATGAATTTGTTCTTAGGGTATGGATGGTATGGTGCTCATTTTAAGTGTGCTGGAGTTCTGCATTGCTGTGTCCCTCTCTATCATCGGGTACAAAACAATCTGTTGTAATCGTGGTAAGGTGAGTATCAGTCTTGCCTTGAAGATACCTGCCTTCATTTTCTAGTACTGTGTAATAAATTGCTCAAACATAGAGTTATAAAGCAACCTACATTTATTATCTCTCAGTTTCTACAGCTTCTCTCAGTTTGGGCATGGCTTAGCTGGGTTCTCTGCTCAGGATTTATAAGGCTGTAATCGAGGAGTGGGCTGAGGCTGTAGTCTCAGCTGAGGCCTCTGGTCCCCTTCCATGCTCAAATGGCAGAATTTATTTCCTCTCAGCTGTGGAACTCATCACAAATTACTTCTACATTGAGGCCTCCAGGAGAGCAAAAGTCTCTGTTGCTTTAAGGCTTTTTAAAATGTTCCCATCATTAGATCATGTGCATCCAGAATAGTATCCTTTTTGGTAAACTCACAGTCAACTGATTACTAACTTACTCACAGGATTGATATCCCATCAAACACAGAGGTCTCACCCATACTCTAGCAGAGGGAATCATGCAGGAGCATGGGTGACCGGGTGCCATCTTAGAATTCTGCCTATCACAATGGATAAAGTAAAGCTATTTTTCTTCATCCTTACTCCTTCGAAGGGCCTCCCTTCTTACTTAGGATCAGAATATTTTACAATGGAGAGGTCCCCAGGCAGTGCCAGATGCTGCTCCATTATCCTATTATTGCAGCCTCCTGCTGCAGAAAGTCAGGGTTTCGCAATTCTCTGTGAGTGTGTGCACACCGGCCCATCCTCTCACCCTGAGACCTGCAGCAGACCCTCCTGGCTGCTGAGCAGAAAGGATGTCACCTGGAGAAGATTGGGAAATGGGAGGAAAGAAGAGACCAAGAGGTACTAGGAAGGATAGAACAAGGATATCTTCCAAGAACTGAGGGTTCCAGGGTGAGAAAATGGATGTTAAAACCTAGGAGGTGCTCATTAGTTTCACTACCCAAAGGCCTGGGTCAGACAGAAGCCAAAACCAAATCATAAAATAATAATAGTTTGATCAGATTATTTTTCCACTACTTTCTTTTTTTTTAAAGATTGGCACCTAGGCTAACAACTGTTGTCAATCTTCTTCTTCTTCTTTTTTATTTTTTTAAGGATTGGCACCTGGGCTCACAACTGTTGCCAGTCTTTTTTTTTTTTTTTTCCTGCTTTATCTCCCAAACCCCCCCATACACAGTTGTATATCTTAGTTGCAGATCCTTCTAGTTGTGGGATGTGGGACGCCAGCTCAACGTGGCCTGACAAGCGGTGCCATGTCCGCGCCCAGGATCCGAACCCTGGGCAGCTGCAATGGAGCACACGAACTTAACCCCTCGGCCACGGAGCCGGCCCCTCCACTACTTTCTTTTGGGGCTTCCATGCTAGACTACATCCCCCACCCTACAGCCGTTCCCCGCAGAAAAGAGATTGACTAAATCAAATGAACTTTATTGTTGGACTCTTGCATTATAAGATCCTAGAAGCTAGAGTTTCTCAACAATTCCCAATGATTTTGTAACTTAATTAAGTGCAGCATTTTTTTCATTACATGAAACATTTGAACCAGGCAGTAAACTCCTTAGTAATGCTCAGATCGTAATATCTAGGCTACTGTTGCCTTCTGCTCCTAGATTAGTTACAGAGCTGAGAAGTTTTGCTTTCCCTAATTCCACTGGTTACAGAACTGGAAAGTGTCAATCAAGAAAAGCAATGGCTTTGGAGCATATAATGCTTAAGTCTTTATCTCTTTCTGGATCTCCCCGCCACATACACTCCATTTCACACTGAGTTTGTGGAAGAAGAACCAGCATTTTCCTTAGTTTCCTGATGATTCCTCCTATTTTGGGTCAATGTGTTTTTTTGCAATGCTTTACTCATGTTCAGCAAATCAGTGATTTGGATAGGTTGTTGCCATCAGCATGAACGACCAGGTTTGGAAGAAGAGCTCTGTATTTTCCACAACACTTGGGTTTACCCGACGTGTTGAGCACCATCATCCACATGTATGATTGATCTACTTGCAAGGCCACAGTAACAGCAATCAAGATCTCAGGCCAAGAGCTATCACTGAGTGTTTTTCCTAGATCTAGCCTCATCTAAAGAATGCCTGAAAAACCCAGAAAATTGATGTTGAGACTGAATTCAGAGAAGAAATTGTAGACTCTGATGATGGTGACATTGTGTAGACAGGTAATGCAAACCCCAAGGTTATTTGTTGACTCACCTATGGCATTCTGATTGATTCCGCAGGTTGTGTTCATTGCTTCGTCAAATCCTCACGTGGCATAAACAGCATCTCCTGCACCAGTTACAGGATATTTGATGCCACCAACAGATCAACAGGGAAATGTTCCAGAAAACCTTTCTTGACAGTTATGCAAGAACCCCACTTGGGAAAGTAACAGAATCCAACTCTGACTTTAATATATTTATCTATATAAAATTCAGAAATATGTTCTCGTTTTCTCCCCAGAGCTCATTTCGCTGGCTCTTTATCATCAATAGCAGAAATTAAATAAATGTAAAAGTCAATAGGACCTGAAAGTTTTTCATCCAGCTTCAGGACTTTTATAGAAGGACATAAGGTGGTAAATAAGATTTGGCAGAATAAGGGCAAAAAGATATTGCTGAATGAGGCCTCCATGCAGACTACATATTTCTGCTTCCTTGGTCAATACTTCTCCCTCTTGTGTGACTTTCTCTTCCTGCCTTTGGCAATACAAGGTATTTTAACATTTAGAAAGTTGAGATGCGTGGCTTTTCCTTCTCTTCCCTTTTCCTTCTCCTATTGAAAATAACTTCGAATAGCACAGTCAGTCCTTGCATGTGCACAAACCATTATTTGCGTGTAAATATACATAGAATAGAAATCATATCACGGATCAGATTCAACTTTTATTTTTTCTCTCTCTCTCTTTACCTTCCTCTCCTTCCCTATCTCTCTCATTCTCTTTCCTACAGGGCAGGGTTATATCCTAATCAAATTTGTATCCAGTGCCATATATGTGATAGAACAACACATGGTATTTACTGTTTGTTCATTAAATACATTTGACTTATTACAGAGCAAAAATAAATTAAACAGAATTAGAAACAATGAATATCCATTTCTCTCATTTGCTAACCAAGTGGCCATTGCTATACAATAACATTTCTCGGTACTTCATGTTGCTCTTCAGTAAAGTAGTGATAATATCACCTAGCTCATAGACCTGTGATAATTGCTTGATACAATATAGGCAGAGCAACCATTACTCTCATTGGCAAATACTGAGGCTTAGGTTTAATTTAGACACATACATGAATATATGTACATGTATATGTATTTGTATATATGTAATACCAATTCATTATCATTCTATTCAACACGTTTATAAAGTGTCTATGATGAGTAGGTATTGTTTTAAGCAAATGAGAATATAGTGGTGCACAAGAGATATGACATCCTTCGTATCATGTCAGTTAAACTCATAGGGCAGGGCATAATTGAACACATATGTAATTAGTCAAAATATTTCCACATGTTGTTAGAACCTACATGCAAGTTAATGGGCTAGAGAATAGCTGGTGGTATTGGTGGGGGAGTGTGGTACATTAGAAAGAGTAACCAGGAAAGTTCTTTCTGAGGAAGTGATAATTTTATTATGATAGGAGAAAAGAACAAATCTTTGCATTTTTACAGACTTTTTTTTGGTTTCAGTTTTTTCCAGCTTTATTGAGGTATAATAGAGCAATAAAAATTGTAAGCATTTAAGGTATACAACATGATGTTTTGATGTAGGTATTCATTGTGAAATGATTACCACATATCCATCACCTCACATAATTAGCTTTTATTGTTTGATGAAAACACTTAAGATAAACTCTCTTAGCAAATTTCAAGTATAAAATACAGTATTATTAACTATAGCCAACACGCTGTACATTAGATCTCTAGAACTTATTCTTCTGACTGAACTGACCAACATCTCTCCATTTCCCTCACCCCCCAGCCCCTGGGAACTACCATTCTACTCTCTGTTTTTATGAGTATGACTTCTTTAGATTCCACATTTAAATGAGATCATAGGGTATTTGTCTTTCTGTGTCTGGTTTCTTTCACTTAGCGTACTATCCTCCAGGTTCAACCACGTTGTTGTGAATGGCAGGATTTCCTTTCCTTTTAAGGTTGAAAATATTTATGTCTATACATACGTGTGTGTGCATGTATACATATGTATGTAAGTTATATACATAAAAATTTTCTTTATGCATTCATCAGTTGACAGACCCTTGGGTTGATTCCATATCTTGGCTATTGTGAATAAGACTACACTGAACATGGGAATGCTGATATCTCTTCTAGATAGTGATTTCATTTCCTTTGAATATGTACCAAGAATTGAGATTGCTGGATCATATGGTAGCTCTATTTTTAATTATTTGAGAATGAACATACACTTTTCTCTAACGGCTGTACCAATTTACATTCCCAACAATAGTGTACAAATGTTCCCTCTTCTTCACAACCTCGTCAAAACTTAGTATCTCTTGTCTTTGTTTTTTGTCCTGAGGAGAGATTTTCCCTGAGCTGACAACTGTAGCCAATCTTTCTCGCTCTCTTTCTTTTTTGTTGCTTGCTTGGGGAAGTCTAGCCCTGAGCTAACATCTGTGCCAATATTCCTCTACTTTGTATGTGTGTCACCATCACAGCAAGGCTGATGAGTGGTGTAGGTCCATGTCTGGGATCCCAACCCACGAACCTGGGCGGCCGAAGCAGAGTTTGCAGACTTAACCACCGTGCCACAGGGCTGGCCCCCTCTCTTGTCGTTTTGACAACAGCCACTCCAGCAGGTATGAGGTGATATTTTATTGTGTGTGTTTTTTTTAAAGATTGGCACCTGAGCTAACAACGGTTGCCAATCTTCTTTTTTTCCCCTGCTTTTTCTCACCAAATCGCAGCAGTATGCAGTTGTATATTTTTCTAGTTGTGGGTCCTTCTTGTTGTGGTATGTGGGATGCCACCTCAATGTAGCCTGACCAGCGGTGCCGTGTCTGTGCCCAGGATCTGAACCAGCAAAACCCCAGGCCACCCAAGGGGAGCAAGTGAACTTAACGGCTTGGCCACCAAGCTGGCCCCTCCATTGTGGTTTTGATCTGCGTATCTCTGATGATTAGTGATGTTGAGTGCCTCTTCATATATCTGTTGGCCATTTTTCATCTTCTTTGAAGAAATGTGTGATCAGGTAATTTGCCCATTTTCCCTTCCTTACTTATTATTTTTTCTCCAATACTTCATTTATATTTTACAGCTTTTGGTACATAGCATTTATTGCCATTTTTTCTGATAGTCGTGGCCTGAATTTTCTCTAAGAAACCACCACTCCCATAGTCCCAATTTATGTTGACTCTACCCCCAACTTCTCCTAGATCTGGGCAATGACAAAATTACATTAACCCACCTAGAGTGACTGGTTTTTACATCACTTAGCCTTGTGAATTAAGAAAATTATATGAATGACTGACATTTCCAGTCAAAGCTAATCCCAGCATTTCTGCTTCACTGACCAGGAAAGAAAGTCTGCCTCTTTTCTCTTTGCAGTTGGGCTTGTGCAAATGTAAATCTGCTGCTATAAGCAGACTTCATGCTACTATTTGAATTCTATCAGAGACAAATGCTTACAGAGGAGAGCAGAACTGAGAGGTTCCAAAGGAAAGATGTGTTCCTAACAACGTCAGTTGAATCTCTGAGTCAAGGTGTACCTGGAGTTGGGCCAACCCCTGGAGTTTTAAATATATAAAGAAATTAAAATAGAACTATTCAGGTAGTTCAATGACTGGAAAAAATCCTCCAGTGGCTTATTCTCTAATTCAGAATAAAAGCCAAAGCTGATACTAAGCCCTACTACACCCTACATCACCTGATCCTTTGTTATCTCTTGGATTTTGTAAAATACCCTGCACTCATATTTGCTGAGCTGTTACTTTGGATTTATTTTAAATGGCCAGCGAATGTCATCTTTGGGTGAAAATTTTTGCATCCATGAACCTTTTTGTCTTCATATTTACATAAGCAATCTAAGAGTAGTGCGTTTTTAGATGTAACAATTTATGTGAACATCCAGGCTATTTGAGTAAGGTGTGATGATTCTAACTTTTTAAGCAGATGGCCTGCATTTCAGATCCTGTCCTTTGAAATTTCTCAGTAATTTATTGGTCTGTTTGTATTGATTGATTTTTCTTCTGGTTATTGCCATTTTTCTGGTGCTTGGCGTGTATAATAATTTTTGATTGCATGCTGGATATTGTCATTTTTATCAGTTGAGTACTCAAATTGTCTTTCTTCGAAGTATGTTGCACTTTATTTCTGGCAGGTATTTAAATATGACATCCAGGTTGATTCTTTTGAGACTTTTTAAAGTCTTCAAAAGGAGCGTTTAGACTTGTTATTACTCTTAGCTAGTTTAGATTTATTATTAAAGCATAATGAAACTGAGGATGAAAGAGTGACAATTTCCCTGGATTAGGGTGCAGTCCTGCCTTGTACACACAGGTTAAAATGGGAAACAAAATTACCAAAGTTTCAGACCTTGCTTTTCAGAACAGCAGGAGGGCTGCTCATGCTGACAGCACCCCACATCTGACTAAGCATCGCACATCGCACAGGAGCATTGAGAAACTAAAATGTCAGATTGTAAATTTTTGACATCACTGACTAAAAATTCATCACATGAAACACATAGCACCCCCCGAACTTGCATGTGATCCATAAAGAAATATGAAAGACAGTCGCGCCCATGCAGAAGATTCTCAAAACCTCAGCCCCCAAGACCAAATGCAGCCCCTCCTCTGCCTAAAATCCCAGATAAAAGCATTTACCTTTTTGCCTTCGAGGAAGTGGATCTGAGTTTTAACTTCGCCCATTCTGTTGACTCTTTCTGGAAACTTTTTATTCTCCTTTCAATAACTCTCCTTTCATTTGTCTGTCTCCTACACATTCAACAAGTCTCCAGTTAGATGTACCCTGCTCCAGAAAGTTTCCTTTGCATCACCAAGATTGGATTAATTGATCCTCCTATGAGCTCTCTTAGAATACTCTTCATTACCTTGCAGAAAACTGACTATCCTGGATTATGATGGTATGTTTACTTGTCTGTATGCTTCATAATCTATTAGCTCATTGAAGGCAGGCTCTCTATCACTTTTTACAGTCTTATCTGCAGCATAGCACACTGCTTGGTTCATAGTAAATTTTTCTAAGAAAACATTGAATGAAAGAGAACTGAAAATGACTTTGCTTTCCTCCTCCATATAACATAAGTATTGATTTTATATTACAAATGAGGAATCCTAGGTTCAGAGAAATAACAAAGTCATGCAAAAAAAATGATTGGTATTGAGTATGTCTTAGTCACAGGCTCTGCTCTTTCTATGATACCAGATTCCTCTTTCATATGGAAAGTGTCATATTAATTATTGCTATGTAACCAACTTCTTGCCATTTTACAGACATTCCTCTCTAATGGGGGAATTTCATGTAAACAATACATTTAAATTGTGCATAGAATGGCAACACACAGTTCTCTAGGGAGGCAAGAGGAACAAGTGAAAATGTGTGAAATTGTGAAAAAGGGCTTTTCAAATGATCTTAAATGCCTTTAAAATAGTTTGTGTATATAAAGACCTTAAGCAGAGTCTGATGTGCAGTAAATCCTCAACCACTGATCTCCACTGATATGCACTCTATACACTGATATACCACTGACAGTGGTAATAACCACCATTATTTTCCTGTAAAAGACCCTTGTGAGGCCATCACTGCTTGTTCAGTAAATTTCACAATAGCTATCCACACCCAGATGAGGGACACAAAGTTAGTGCTTCTGACATAAAAAAGGAACTAGCTATGCATGTCAGAAATACTTAGTACTGCTTTTGAGATTTAGAAAAACTGCTAGGAGAGGAGTTCGGACCTCAACTAGTGAGATTTGGAGTTGGGGCAAGTGATTGTATCTAGAATGAAGGTATTTGCCCAGAATCTCCAGCACTCAAAAGACAGACACACACAGACGTTGCTGGCTTGAAGAAAGGTAAGTCCAAGGACATGCCTTCCTAGGCTTTTGGGCTGATGGTTTCCTCATCCACTGGTTCTAAGGTCCCTGAAAATGGAATGAGAGAGGATGAGGTCACCTCCCATGGCACAAGCTGGTATTCCATGTTGGGGTGGGTCGAGTGCACCTGTAAATGTACGTTTGAGATGTTTGGGGAACAATCTTGCTGTAGAGGATGATGGTAAGGACAGGCACCTGATGGCTTTTGCTGAATGAGATTGTTTTAGTTGCTTTTGTTCTCTAAATCCCCAGGCTATCAGGAAACTGAAATCAATGTTTTACACTTTTGGCTAATTATTTTGTGTACTCTTCACGCCCTCCTTCCATGGTCTTTATTCTCTGTCTCTGACATGTTATTTTGTTACTTTTCTTTTTTGAGGAAAATTGGCCCTGAGCTAACATCTCCTATCAATCCTCTTCTTTTTGCTCAGGGAGAGTGGCCCATCTGTGCCCATCCTCCTCTATTTTATACGTGGGAATCCTACCACAGCATGGCTCGATGAGCAGTGCATAGATCCACACAGGGGATCCAAACCATCAAACCCCAGGCAGCTGAAGTGGAGCACGCAACCTTAACTGCTACGCCAGCAGGCTGGCCCATGACTTCTTAGTTTTATATTCAACATTGAAGAAAAAAGTCTGCCATTTGCAGAAGTTGTTGGACATGTTGTAGGGCAAAGGTGGGGTCCCCAGTCTTATGCAGGCCCTGAGATAGACTGTGGCCTTACCTAGTTCTCCTACTATCTTTGGTACCATTCGTGAGAATGCAAGGCATAAACTGAGGCTGCTCATAGGAAGTCTGCTAATGAAAGAGACTTTGTAGATTCCTAGCATTCTTGGGATCAGAAAGAAGCTTGAAGGCAATTGTGAACAATGTATTCTTTCCTTGGATGAGGTAAATGAAAAACAGAGAAAAGAAATAACATATCCGGAGTCATGCTAGTCAGTAAAAGAGCTAGGAATAGAACCGAGACTTCTTGATTACTGGTACAGCTCTTTTCCCTGCCCAAGTCACCATCTCTACATTACCGTAGTTAGCATTTTTAAAAACATCCAAGTTCAGGTCTCCTTTTGGGCTTCTATTTTATTTCTTAAGTTTGACAAGGAAGGAGATGCAGCCCCTTCAGACCATCCTTCTCATGCTTCCTCCTTAGCAATTGTGACAAATGAGGGGATGGTGGCATAAAAATAAGGGAGCAAACGTTGTTGTCGGTGCTGATCCACAAGGAGATTGGAGCCAGTAGAAGAACAGAGGGGAGTTTTCTAGGTTTCTCCATGTTTGTAACAGGAACAACAATTAAAAAAAAGTCACTGTAGTGTCAATGGCCCAATGTATGTCACAGATGATGTGACAACACTAGGATTCAGAGTCTTCCACAATCTGGAAGAAATGTCCCTCATCTCTATCCAATTTTCTCTGCTGTTTTGGTCTCCTTGATATATGAGTATGGGAAAGTTAAGTCCGGGAGGATAAACACAAATTTTTGACCTTAGAAAATTTACATCCTGGAGGTAATCCATGGATTTCTATGGTATGAAGGTAGAGCGGTTATATGAACTTAAAGTCAGGGTTTTTAGAAAGACAGAGCACCAGGCCTGAGTGACCAAGACCTGATGTGTATTACCACAGAACTACGGAAAGAACGTAAGAGTCATTTGAAAGCATTATTTTAATATAGTATCTGCTCTGGGCAGACTCACAGCCTTATTCAATACAGAGGGAGAACCAGCAGCGATGTTTGGTCAGACTGAACCTACATTTCCTAAACCTTCCGTCTGAAGGTAAGTGTGAGAGACATCAACGCAGAGGTTCCTTTGCTTTAAAGAGAAGTAAGCGCAGGTAAACATTCAGCCAGATTAAGAAAAATCATTGGTAGTGACCTTTACAATAATTTTGGTCTCTATGATATAAGAGAGAAACAACTCAGATTTCTTAAACCCCTCCTCCTCATCATAGATTGAGTAAGCCCTGTGTGGGGAATGGTGGATATGGGGAGTTGTACCTGAGAGATGGCAGAGACTGTGCAATCCTGTCAGTGTGACGAGATCAAATCCTTGGGGATCGTTGTTTCAGGGTGTCTGTTGGAGGGGTGGAACATTCTTGACGATCGGTTCAACACGTGCAAATGCGCCCTTATAGGAATGTAACTGCTGCTCTGGAAGTATTAAAATAAGTCAAATATATTTGTGGCTTTAGAAATAAAAGGAGAGATTCAAGGTAAGGGTAGGATAATAGATGTGGGCAGAAGTAACAGAGCCTCTCCTGTCAATCACATTACCTATTTTAACTTTACAGTGAGGGTTCGGGGAGGCCAAGGAAGGATTTTAGAGAAGAGGGTAACAGAATTGTTTTTTCACTTTTACGTGATAGTTCTGTTTACAAAGTGGAAAATGAAATGGACATACATGCTCACAAGTGGACACAGGAGAACATTAAGAGGTTTTGAAAATATTCGTGATAAAAACTGTATGATAGCTTGGTCTGAGGATTTGGGAGAAGCACCCAGAGTTGAAATGGTTGTCTGGGGTCAGAAGATCATGATGGATTTGGATATCGCAGGTGGGTAAGAGAAGGCATCAATGACAAACTAACAGGTTTCTTAACATGGACCACTGAGTTAATTGTTGGGCCCTCCTTTAAGAAAACCACCTGGAATCCCATAATCCTCTTACGGTTTTTGTTCCCTTTAGCTTTCGTCATTCTGTATTAGGAACTAATTGTAACACTCTAAAATAATCTCCTCTACATACTTTTCATTGCACCATTAATTTTTTGAAAGAAAAATGTTGAGGAAGACTGGATATCTTCTGTTTTGGTCTTCTAATGTTCAAAGTGAAAATTCTCCCTATTCTTCTCTGGGACAAGTTTCTAAGTGAGGATCACATTATGGGCTTTATTATAATTACTTTAAATTCTGCACAGAGGGGCAGATCACCCAGGAAAAATTGGATTAGAGGAGGTGGATTAGATTGAAGGCTAAAAAGAAAGCTATCTATTTTATTCTCTTTTCTCTAAATTGAGATATTGGGTTCTGTTCAGGGAATGCTCAAGTATGCAGAAAAGTCTGAACACACCTACTCAACATGTAATATGTGACCCATCTCACAAACTCAGTTATCATTGGGACAGACTGCAAGATAAAAAGTAGAGTCTCCTGGCCTGCCTCTATGTGGTCTTATATGTAGCTTATTCCATGAGAGCAGAAAATAGAGGACAACCTTGACCTTTCTAACCAATCTTTGAGACAAACTGCAAAAGAGAGGAAGACTCAACCATTGACCATATGGCAGGATGAATAACATGCTCTGACCAGTCATATAAGCCTCTCTCTTCTGCCTCTCCACATGCCCTAAGACAGACGCAAGTTGCAGCAAGAGGATGTCAGGAATAAAGTGTCTCTCTAGCATGTCCTTGAGTAGTAGGAAGTGTTTGAAGAAGTTTATGTTTTATATGTAAATCAAGAAATGGGTAAATAACTAGTAGCAACAATAGTAATAGTAATATATATTTAGTATTAGGTATGTGACATGCATGGTTTAAATGCATTATCTCATTATTAAATTTCCACAAAAGGTAGGGACTATTATTCACAGCATAGAGTTCTAGAAACACAAGATTAAGTAACTTGAGTAAAGAGTGGCAAAGCTGGAATTTAAACCCAAGTAGTATAACTGCAGAGCCTTTTTGCTTAAGAAGATCCATTATATTAGTCTGGTGAGTGGAAGAACATTGGGTGTGCTCCAACTTTTGGCTATTATGGATAATGCCGCTAACAAAATGCGTATGCAAGTTTCTGTGTGGACTTATGTTTTTGTATCTCTTTGGTATGTACCTGAGAGTGGAATGGTTGGCTCATATGATAAGTCTCCCTTTCACATTTTGAGGTACTGCCACACTGTTTTCCAAAGTGGATGCTCCAATGTTCAATCTCAGCATCAATGTTTGAGGGTTCCAATTTCTCCACATTCTCACCAACACTTGTTACTGCCTGTCTTTATTTTCCCCTTCCTGGTTGGTGTAAAGTGGTGTCTCATTGTAGTTTTGATTTACATTTCTTTCACGACGAGGATGTTGAGCATTTCTTCATGTGCTTTGGCCATTTGCCTATTTTCTTTGATGAGATGCCTATTCACATTCTTTGTCCATTTTTAACTTGGAGTATTTTTAAGTTTAACTTGGATTCTTTTTCTTTTTTTGTAGTTGAATTGTAAGATTTCTTTGTATATTCGGGGTACAAGTCCTGTATCAGATATAGGATTTGCAAACATCTTCTCCCATTCTGTGAGTTTTCTTTTCACTTTCTTCATGATGCCCTTTGAAGTAGGAAAATTTCTGATTTTGAAGAAGTCTAATTTATCTGTTTTTTTTTTAGTTGCTTCAGCTTTTATTTTTATAGCTAAGAAACCATTGCCTAACCCAAGTCCACAAAAACTAACTTCTATGTTTTCTTCTAATAGCTTCATGTTTTTACCTCTTATATTTATGCCTTTGATCTATTTTGAGATAATTTTTTTGTTTGGTGTGAAGAAGGGTTTAACTTTGTTCTTTTACATTCTTTCACAATCCATTGGGAAGTATTCTTCCTCTTCTCACTTTTCGAAGAGTTTTTGAAGAAGGGTTATTAATTCTTTTTAAAATGCTTAATAGATTTCACCAATGAAACCATATTGGCCTGGGGTTTTCTTTGCGATAATTTTTTAAATTACTACTTTAATTTCTTGTTATATATAGATCTTTGTAGCTTTTGTATTTCTTCTTGATTCAGTTTCACTAGTTAGTGTCTCTATAGGAATTTGACTATTTCATACAAATTATCTAATTTAATGGCATATAGTTCTTCCTAGTATTCCCTTATAACATTTTTATGTCTGTAAGATTGGTAATCATGTTCCCTTTTTCATTACTGATTTTAGTAATTTCTTCTCGCAATTTTTCTTGTTCAGTCTAGCTAAAGGTTTTCCGATTTTGTTGATATTTTCAAAGAAAACTCCATCCAAGGGTTCATTATTGCTGTGGTTGTTGTCTGGTTTTTGTTTGTCTGTGGTTATTTTGTCTTTGTTTAGTGACTCCTTGATCTCTTCTGTGAAGTTGGTGTTTTCTGTAATCTGTGAACATTGAATTTTCTGCTTGATTGGCTCAATGGCCAGCTAATGATTTAACAGATCTCCTTAGGAGCCTTAAAATAGTGAGTCTCTTATTCTTTTCTGTTAGGCTGTGTGTGTTCATGCACTGGGGCAACTTCAATGCTCCAGTAGTTTGCAACTCTTTCTTAGCCTTTCCTTCAACTTGCACAGAGTTTTAAGACCACCCATAAATGAGGAATTAGGAACTTCTCAGGTCTTTCTTTGACAGGCACATAACCCTCCACATGTGCATGACCTTCTAACTTCCCAGGAATATAACAGAAATTTTTCAAAGCTCCCTGCATGTACCTCATTCCTGTTTTTCTTTTTTATAATCTTTTTATCAAACTTTTTCATTGCCCCAACTGTTATCACTGCCTCAGGAAGCTGTGAATTAAGCAATTTCTGATTGTTTTCAACAAATGCCTTGTGGTTAGGCCTTCCCTCACTGAATGAATCCTTGGTCAGATCAAATAAAGACAATACCTATTAGTGGGGCTCTTCTAGATAGTTGCCAAGCAGATCAAATTGTGGTAATTCCATGTGAATGAGGCTTTTTAGGGATTTACAATCCTGTTCTAACCTCTCCATAGACTGTTAGGCTACTGGTTTTTACAGCTGCCATGGTTCTAAGGCTTCTGGTTTTCATGGATACCACAGAGCATGGAGTTGGGAGAGAGGAATGGGGATAGGACAAGTTAAAAGATGACAAAGCTCAAGGAAAAAAAAACCAATAGGGAGAATCAATGAAACCCAGACTTGGTTCCTCAAGAGATTTAAAAAAAAAAGTGAAAAATTTAGGTTAGCTAAGACAAAAAGATAGAAGACTCAAATAACTAAAATTAGAAATGAAAGAGAGGACATTCTTACCAATTTTTCAGAAATAATAAAATGATTATGAGAGTACTATGAACAGTTGTTCTCCAAAAAAAACTGGATAATCAAAATGAAATGAACACACTTCTAGAAAACACAACCTACCTAGACAGAATCATAAATTAATAGAAAATTGGATGAGTCCTATAACTAGTAAGGAGATTGAATGAATAATTAGAAACCTCCGAAAAATGAAAAGCCAAGGATGAAATAGCTTGACTGGTGAAATTTACTAAATATTTAAAGAAGAATTAACCTCAATCTTTATCAAACTCTTCCAAAAATTTCAAGTGGGAATACTTCCTAAGTCATTCTCTGAGGTCAGCATCACCCTGATACCAAAGCCAGAGAAAGACACTACAAGGAAGGAAATCTACAGACCATTATTCCTTGTGATTATTAATGCAAATATCCTCAACAAAGTACCAGCAAACCAAATTCAACAGCATATTAAAAGGATTATATTCCCTGGCCAAGTGGGACTTCTACCTAGATTGCAAGGATAGTCCAAGATGTGCAAATGTACCGGTGCAATATACCACATTAAGAGAATGACATAAGCCATAACACATGATCATCTCAATTGATGCTAAAAAAGCATTGGACAAAATTCAACACATCCTTTCATGGTAAATACCTTCAGAAAACTAGCAATAGAAGGAAACTACCTCAACATAATAAAGTCTATCTATGACAAACCCACAGTCAACATCATCCCCAATAGTGAAAGAATGAAAGCTTTTCCTCTAAGATCAAGATACAAGACAAGGATGCCTGCTTTGCCACCCATATTCAACACAGAAATGGAAGAGCATTTAGGCAACAAGAGAGATAAAAATTCTTCCACATTGGAAAGAAAGAAGTAAAATTATCTATGTTCACAGATGAGATGCTTTTGTATGTAGAAAACCCCAAATATTCCATATAGAAACAGAACTAAGAAATGAATTCAGCAAAATTGCAGGATACAAAATCCACACACAAAAATCAGTTTCATTTCCATAACCTTACAATGAACAATCTGAAAAGGAAATTAAGAAAACAATTTCATTTATAATAGCATCAAAAAATAAAATTTTTAAGCATAAGCTTAACTATAGAGGTGAGACTTTCACACTGAAAAGTACAAAAGATTCCTGAAAGAAATTGAAGATGACACAAATAAGTGGAAAGACACCCTGTGTTCATGGACAGGAAGATTTAATATTGTTAATGTGTAAATATTGAATAGATTCAATGCAATATGTAAAAAGTTCAAATGACTCATATTTTTTGAAGAAATCGAAAATCCATACTAAAATTTAAATAGAATCTGAAGGGAATCTGAGTAGCCAAAATAATCTTGAAAAATAAAAACAAAATTGGAGGTCTCACAAGTCCTGATTTAAAAACTCACAACAAATCCATGGTAATGAAAGAGCGTGGTACTAGCATAAAAATAGACATATAAATCAATGAAATGAAATAGCCCAGAGATAAACTCTCACATACAGGGTCAAATGATATTCAACAAAGTTACCAAGACCATTAAGTGGGGAAAAGACAGTCTTTTCAACAAATAGTTTTGGCGAAACTGATATCTATAAGCAAAAATGAAGTTGGACTCTCACCTTACACCATATACATACAAAAATTAATTCAAAATAGTTCAAAGACCCAGTTATAAGAGCTAAATTGTAAAACTCTTAGAAAAAACATAGGTGAAACTTTCATGACTTTAAATTTGGCAATGATTTCTTGGATATGACACCAAAAGCATGGTGACAACAAGAAAAAATAGACAATTGGATTTCATCAAGATCAAAAACGTTTGTTCATAAAAGGAGACTATCAACAGAGTGAAAAGGCAGCCCATGGAATGGAGAAAATATTTGCAAATCGTATATCTGGTAAGGAATTGATATCCAGAATACACAAAGAATTCAACAGCAAGAAATCAAAAAAGTGATTCAAAAATGGACAAAATACTTGAAAAGACTTTTCTCCACAGAAGATACACAAATGGCCAAGAATCACATGAAAAGATGCTCAACGTCATTAGTCACTAGGAAACTGCAACTCAAAACCACAATGAGATACCACTTCACACCCACTAGGAAGGCTATTGTCAAAACAATGCCCCCAAAACAACAACAAAAAAACCCCCAGACTCTAACAAGTTTGGCAAGGATGTGGAGAAATTGGAACCCTTGTGCAAACTGGTGGGAATGTAAAATAGAGCCACCACTGTGGAAAATAGTACGGTGATTTCTAAAAAATTAATCTTAGAATTACCTTATGGGAATAAGATCCAACAATTCTATTTTTGGATATATATTCTTAAAAAGGTGAAAGCAGGGACTTGAACAGATAATTGTATACCCATGTACAAAGCAATATTACTCACAATAGCCAAAAAGTGGATGCAACCTGAGTGTCCATGGACTGATGACAGGATAAACAAATGTGGTTTATACATACAATGGAAACTTATTGAGCCTTAAAAATAAATTTTGCCACATGGCTAAAACATGGTGAAATTTCACAACATTTTGTTAAGTGAAATAAGCCAGTCGCAGAAGAACGAATATTGCATGTGTCCACTTATATGAGGTTCCTAGAGTGTTCAATTCATAGAGATGAAAAATAGAATGGTGGTTGCCAAGGGCTGTGGGGAGGTGGACACGTGGAGTTAGGATTTAATGGGTATCCTGTTACCTGAGGAAGTTAAAAAATTTTGGAGATGGAGGTGCTAATGTTTGCACAGCAATGTCGATGTACTTAACACTATAGAACTACACACTTAAAAATTGTTGAAATGGTAAATTGTAGGCTGTGAATATTTTGCCACAAAAAAAAATTGACACAGCTCAACATTCTTGTTGAGATTCAGCTATTTTCTTTGAATAAATGCTCCTAGGATCATTGCAAGATCTTGGTTAATGTCCATAGCTCTGGAAAAGTTGATGTTGACAATTTTTGCAGTGTTCCCATCGCTTTTAAGAAGGAGGGGACCCTCAGATGCCCTCACTCAGCAAGTCTGGAGATGCTTTGCCCTCCAGGATATTTTTGCTTTCTGTTTATCTCACTTATTTTTCTGCTCATTTTATTGCCTTTCTTGCTTTTTAGTTGATGAATTAAATTTATTTTTTTAATTATCATTCATTTGTTTTCTCATAACATTTTTCCTTCGTTACTGAAAAATTACACAACTCACTTCTTATCTTTATTGGTAAGTCTTGATCTTTTTCATTCTTATTCAAAATCTAAAGTTACTCCCTCCACCCATCTCCCAGAGAGGGCAAGGACATTAGAAGACCAACCTCCCGTCATTCCAATCCCAAATTTTGCTTTTGGGGGATCTAGTATTTTCTTTTTTGTCCTCAAGTTTAACCTAATAAGTTAGATATTATTGTTTTTATTTTGTACAAACAGAGTGTGTAGACACAAGTTTACCAGTTTCTTTGCTCACTGTTCCTTCTTGCATCGTGGAACATCCGTCAGGGTTTTACATGCCTTACTTTTGAAGCACGTCATTTAGAGGTTCTATTCAGTAAATGTCTGTGTTGGCAAACTCTGTCAGGTGTTTACTTATCCGAAAATGTGTTTATCTTACCCTTGATCTTGAAGTACAGTTTTGGTGCAGAACAAACTCTAGGTCTACAGTTGTTTCAAAAATATTTTTCTGTGGTTTTCTGGCTTGCATTGTTCTCAATCTAATTGATGTTATTTTACACGTGATCTGACTTTTCCTTTCTGTTACTTTGAAGATCATCTTTGTCCTTTGTTATCTTGTAAATTCGCTATAATGTGTTTCAATATAGCTCCGTTACTGTTTTGGTGTATGTTACATGACCTGTGTCTGTGGGTTTAAGTATTGCATCAGTTAAAGAAAACGTACAATTACTATCATTTCAAATGTTGCCTATTTTGCATATCCTCCGTTTAATATTTTTTCATCTTTCTAGTACTCTAATTATACATATTCTACAATTTTTAATCTTTACTTCTAATCTTTTAACTTGTATTCTGTTATGCCCATTTCCTTGTCTCTCTATGTGGCTTCTGGGTGATTTCTTCAGGTTTATCTTCTAGTTCACTAATTCTCTTTTCAGTTGTTCCCTGCTATTTAACATATTGACAAACTTTGTTTAAATGTCAACATTATCTTTTTTCACATTTGAAATGTGTCATGTCAGTTTTTGCACTTTATCTGTGTTTTCTCTCTTTTGTGATTCCATTTTTTAAGAATATTTTATCCATATTTATTACACATTCTGTACTTGATAATGTTAATATCTGAAGCACTTCATGTTTCTCATCACTAAATCTCATGGTATCTTGGTTTTTGTGCATTTGATGATCTGTGGTTGTGATGATATATTCAGATAATCCTAATCTGTGTGATTTCTTGGAGACTCAGGCCAAGAATGCTTGCTTCCTTCTTGGGGATTCCAGTATAAGACTTATTCAGAGACAGACAGTTTTATTCAAAAGTGCCTTTTTGATGTGATTTCTTTTATTCCTGTCTTTTACTTCTCAGAACTATACTTGCCCAGAGAAGCTACTGCTATCAACTGGTATGTTCATTCTCAGGATTATAAACAATAATATAGGTTTTATACCTCAGTGAGCTTCTTATCTTTGAGAAGTGTACTCTGAAAATCTGTGGCCAGAGGGTCCTGTTTCTTTGATACTCTCTCTAGATTTTGCCAGAATTCATCCTCATGGAGTCTTCGGTGTTTTTGACAATCATTTCACCTAAGTTATGGGGATTTTAATTGTTTCCCATTTTCAAAATGGAGTTCCAAATTCCTTTCTCCATGTTGCTTTTTGAAATTTTTTAGAACAGGAGAAAAAACATTGACTTTTTGATTACATTCTCTTATTTACTTCTTGATCTTAACTATTTGAATCTCCTTCATATTGTGTATTGCATATGAATTATTGATTATTTTGTGTCTTCTTTATTTTTTAAATTTTTACTGTACTTATTATTTTATGATTTGCTTATTTTGTATTTTTGACTTTACTGCTTTCCATAACTTAGAATGTATATTTAATCAAAATGAAATTAATATTTTAAATGATTAATCCTTTATTTTCATTTGGGTTTTTTTCTCTATCTTTAAAATTGACTCATTTTTTGATGATTTCCATCAGTTTTATTGCTAGATAAGTAATAGTGTAGTTACTCTGGTCTACTGAATATAAGCATATGTTAATAATCCTTTCCAGAGAAATCTGAATTATTTTCCAGTACATAGAAAATCTGTGCTACTAGAACGTTCTTTTACTTTGTGCTATCAATAAATCGCACACATCTCCAAACTTCAGACTTTTACAGAGCACCAATGAAGCATAAATGGTATAAGAATTGTTTGCGGTTTTGTAGACTTTTAACAAGTTTTACTTCCTCAAAATTTATGGAAGTGAGTCGTGCAACAGCTGAATATGGATTCAAATGAGTAAATAAAAACGTTCATGTGACATAAACCTGATTCGAGTTACTATATTGAGGACAGAAAGTGACATAAGAGTGTAATGTGGTGCTTTGAGGTTCAAGAAGATAATTTTATATGTCCTTGCTATGCATTGGCAAGTTGGGATTTAAAGCATTGTAATGGGACAAGAGATTTAAATTCTTGGTTCCAAAGATATAACTAGGAATCATAAATTCCATCTCAAAAGTCCTGAGTTTCTAAGGTAAAATTTAAGATCACACAAATTGTATTTAGTATAGATGAACGTGGTGAAGGTTTCCAACTTGAGAAAGTCACCATGCTTTGATTAGAAAAAGAAGACTGTAAAATACAGTTAATTGCAATGCAGATGATTCTGTGCAGTTTATCACTATTATAAAAGTTATCTTTCGAGCTCACCCTAGTGGACTAGTGATTAAAGTTGGTGCTCACTACTTCGGCAGCCCAGATTCATTTCCTGGTCACAGAACCGCACCACCCATCTGTCACTTGCTATGCTATGGTGGCGGATCACTTGGAAGAATTTGAATGACTTACAACTAGGATATACAACTATGTACTGGGACTTTGGCAGGTAGGAGAGGAAGACTGACAGCAGGTTTCAGTTCAGGAGGGAATATTTCCCTTGAAAGAAAAAGATTTTTTAAAAAGTGATCTTTCAAAGGAGAAATGGCTGTATTCAAAGAAATATGCAGTAATAAGGAGAGAGATAAAATCTAAATGCAGACTTAATGTATGATCTGGAACACATTTCCCTAATTTGAGGGGTCCTGTATATAGGCCTCAATTCTATCCATATTTCCATCTCTCCAATACTTTCTAGCATCTTGACATCACCTGGCATTTCCCACTCTCTCTCTCCCTCTCTCCTTGTTCTACTTTCCTGGTGGGCCTAAGAAATGATGATATTTTGTGAAGATGTTTTAATAGCTGTTATAAAACATGGAGGGCAAGTAGACCAGAGATTTTTGTAAAATTTCCAAGACTTAATCCTGAATTACATTTCTTGTAGCACCTTTTCTGCTGCTATGGCAACCATGCAAGGAATGGAACAGACACACCAGGGGCTGGCCCTGTGGTGTACCAGCCGGGACATCATGCTTCTCTAAACGCATGTCTGTGGAAAGGGATGCCAGAGAAGATCTTGAAGGGAGAACCCAAAGTTCTCAGGGTAAGTCAGTTGCAGATCTGGGAGAAGACAAATCATGTTGTAGAATCACAATGGATCAGATCTAACACCAAATACTCTGTCCCAATAGCCTCATAATACACCAGCCAGCCCTAAGAACATCAGTATTTTGTGTTCAGGCCCTATCACTTGAAAAATGATACAATATGCTGTTACATCATGCTTCTGATTTAGTTGTATTTAAAACATAGTGGCTTCCGATCTATCTAGGGTTGTGGGTCATCCCTGATAATTATATTTAACTTTAGCATGGAAGCGTAGAGAAAGAAAGGACACATGTGCACCAGCTGGTGTTACATCCACAGACGTTCCTGAAAGCTGATGGCCCCCGTTTCTTAGCCTTCTTCTCTGCTCTGTGCATTTCTGTCTGGAGTCACAGGTGGCTGTACCTAAAAGAAATGGGTGATTTATAGAAAGACTGGTTATTGCAAGTAAAAGGACAGTGAATGGAGGGGTTTATCTCTAGCCCAAGCTTTAAACCAATGAGACAAAGTCATTATGACACTTTGGATCCTTTTGAATACCATGGGGTAACGTACTCCAACTTCTTTATTGTAGACCCCTGTGCTCACTCATGTCCTCATGTCCTAGACCCCAAGAAAATGGCATATTGCTCTTCTTTTTGTCTTCCCTTGTACATACTCTCCTTCCTTAGATTACTTCTCCTTGCTAGAATATTTGCTTCCTAATTTCTGGATCATTCTTATTTGAGCATGTGCAAAGATCAACAATTGTGGTAAGAGTAGCATCATAGGTAGTTATCAGTAAAACAACTCTGGGAAAGTCCTGGCACACTCTTTTTTATCCTGAAATTAGTGAAGCAATTGGCATAGGTGTACCAAGAAATAATTTTAGTAAGTTAATATATCCACAGTTCTTTATATGAAATAAAAATGACAGGAGAATATCAAGAAGACCATCTGACTATTTCAAAAGATGGAAAATGAGGGTAACTTAGTGGTTGGAAAGGGGGTGGCTTGGGCACCATTTTTGTGGTAGATAATATGTTTTACTTTCTTCATCATTTCTAGGTTGTGCAGATCCTGATTGCCCTGATGAATTTCAGCTTGGGAGTAAAAATGGTTACTGTCACGTTGTCATTTGAGTCAGCTTATTATGAACGTCCCTTGTCAGTGTACACGGGGTACACAGTGTGGGGTTCGGTGATGGTGAGCAGAATACCCTCTGGTTTAGTTGGAGGCAACACAAAATTGTTGTGAATATCCTGAGCTTTGGAGTCATGTCCTAACCCTATCGTTTGGTTCTATAACTTTGAGAAAGATTTCTAATGTCTTTTTAAGTCAATTTTCTCATATTTAAAGTGGGAATAATAATATAAAACTCATAGAAAGCTATCAGATTAAACATTTAGTGTGTATCAGTTAGGGTGTATTACAGCACCATGTAGCAAAAAATCCACAGCAGAATGGATTAAACATTGAAAGCACTGATTATTTCACAAGAATATGCCCTGGTAGTTAGTCATTTCCAGAGTTGGTAAATTCAGGAGGTACCTCATTGAGGTAACCTCTCTGAGGACTGCTGGCAGACCATAGCAGACTTTTTGGCAAGTCTCATTGTTCATAAACGTTTTATAATACATAAATGTTTTATAGTCCCAAGCCAACCGTGGGCAAAGGTCATCGATTTACCATTATTGACTTTGTACCGATCAAGATTCACCTCTGTGGCAGGGAAGGGTTTACTGAAGCTCGTTGGAGACTGAACAAAATGAGGATTCTGTTAGCGAGGGAGAAGAGGAGACATAGCTGGTATGCAGGCAATTAATAGTCAACTATCAAATCTTAGCAAACTGTTAGCTTAGCAAATGCCACTGCTATTAGATATATTTCGTCTCCTAAGTTTAAAAATAACTATAATTGAAATTAAATTAACTTTCAAGAGAGTTTAAAAATTTCCCCCCAGAACAAAATGACAGAGAGTTTCTCTGCAAGTTGAGAGTGTAAATAGACTATAAAGTATCAAGTTTTACTTACTGACAAGAGGAAAATACATTTATACACTGGGTTTGTGTTAGACTCAGGGAATCTATTCAAGTCTGCAGAGATTCCATTTATCTACAAAGTTGAGAATGAGGCAGTTTAGAGATTAAAGTCTATAATGAGCTGGCTTTGTGCGCCCCCATGCCTGTTGCAAGCTTTGAAGAACAGCAAATGCTAGTCTCCTTCTGGGCAGTTGTGCAATGCTTTATATATCTGATCATATTCATGTCAATAGTGGCTTTGTCAAACTCTTACTAGCTCTAGGCGCTCTATCAAGTGCTTTATATGTGCAACTCCATTTCAAACAATCATCCCAAACTTCTGAGAAAGGATTTACCATTGTCCTCATTTTTACTGATACAGAAATTGGAACTTGGAGAGATTAAGTGAGCCACCCAAGATCACACAGTTTTTTGGTACGGGAATGAGGGTTCAAATAGGGTCAGTTCCATTCCAGTATTTCATGCATCTAACCACTGTAGTTTTTCTCTTCCCCTTTCACTTCCTTTTCAAGACCATTTTGGAAGCCAGTTTTCATAATTTATATCTTCTATACATGTTCAGTAGATTACCAGGAGCTGCAGGAGCTGTGTTTGTTCAATGGAGACTTCACTCAGACTCTTGCAGGTATCCCACTAGATGAGCCTTTGCTTAATTGGGTGAACAATTTTTGCTGCTACCTTCAGGTATTCTTTCAATCGTATTTCCAAACCTCACCTGTGAAGTGTCTCCTTCTCTCCCTTACGTAGTACAAGACCCAACACCAAGAACCATCTACAAATTTCTCTTTTCTTTGGCCCTTTAGTCTTCAGATGAGCTATATGTTCTTTATTACAATCCTACAAAATTGTCCCCACATTAGTCTATTTGTTCAAGTTTTCTTTTGCGTACTTTTGGAACACTATAAAGCTTTATTTCTGTATGTCTTTCACACTCCTTGTTAACTTTGTTTCTCTCAGAGACTTTATATATTTTTTCAATGTAAATTAAGTTCTTTTATGAAATCCTATCATCAAACACACAAACACGCACATATTTATAATATGTATATATAATTTCTTTGTATAAAGATGTTCCCGTGTTCCTTAGTGAATTGTAGTTTATAGTACTTTGTAGTTGAGAATATTGGGTGTTTGAAGTATAGTAGTATTCATATTTAAAGTACTTCAATGTTAACCATGTGCTTCAGAAAGTTTTCTCTTATAATTATTTTGGTTAATATACTAAGAATAGTAGTACATAAGAGTCTCCATCTTTATCTTGATTTGGCTGTATGAGATGGCCCTACCATTAAACATGATAAAAGATTTTAAGACTGAGACATATTTTCCATCATGTTATGGAAAATGCAACTTTTCATTTTTTATAAGTAATGTTTGTCAATAATAATTTTGAATTCTAATAAATGTCTTATCAACATTATAAATGTGAACAGCAATTAGCATGTGTTTCCTCAAATCCATTAATTTCATGTTATAAGAATATTTCAATACTAAAAAAATCTAGACCTTTGAAGAACTACACCACATGTTCATGATTTGTTCCATATAATATGATGGATGATTCTCCCTGCTATTTCCTTCCAGAGGAGACTTAGTTTATGTTAATTATCTCTATGTCTTGGAAATTGGAAATTTGTTCAGGAAATTTATCAAGGTGGTTCATTAGATCAGTCCTTTTTGATATTGAGATAGAATTTTTGAAACTTCTGAAATCAAATATGGAGAGAAAACCCAGAAACTCAAACATTTTAAGGCAGAGATTCCAATCGACTTGACTCTAGGCATTTTAGCAAAATGAAAAATAATACCCAATTGATGGAGTCAAATGAAATAATATATTCTAATTATTGTCTAATATAGAATTTAAAAATTTTCTTTGCTACTGTTTTATTTACAATTTTTAATAGTCATTTTAAATGAAGATAATCTTTAGGCTTTTTCTTTTGTAAAACATTATTATATTTTGGTGCCATATTAGGGTTACTTCATCTCAGGAATTGAGAAGCTTTCTTTATATTTCAATGCCCTCAAACAGTTTAAATACCATCACGTTAGATACTTTCTGAAAGGCTTGACAAATTCTCCTGTTAATCCATTGGGTGGAATTTCTCTCTTGTTTCTGAGGAAAGGGGACAGTTATTTACAAACTTCTGTGTTTCTTCCCATGTAATTGGTCTGTTTAACATATTTATCACATTTTGGAATAACTTTTAGTGAGTTATGACTTCAATATTTGTTTAAAGTTTTTTACCTGTACTTTTCTTCCTGTTAGTTTCTTATTTCAGGGTCCTTGTCCATTGCAGCAGGAACTAGAACTACAAGAGGTCTGGTTAGTAATATTTCCTCTTTTTTGTTCTCAAAGAAGGATTAACCATGTATATATTCTGCCAGAAGAGAAAACAAATTTTGTTTGTTTTTAAAAAATCAGGAGAGATTGTAAGTTTTACCTAGTTGGATCAGTCTTTCAAAAATTGCAATAAAATTTGGCTTATAATAGAATTACTGACATGAGAATGAACAGTTTGGGAAGATAGTTGCTGAGAGAATCTTTATGAAAATATAGAGAATTTCTGAGAAAAAAGTCAAATGGATGGGTCATGCAAACTCTCTAAATTGAGATCCAGCCCACTATGACAGTGACACCAATTGTTGGTGTGGCATCATATTTATCCATTTGGACGAAAATGTGTATTCCAACTCTGTGCGGAAAGGATTTTGATTCAGTTTGCAATGAAAGGAATTCACAATAAAGCTGTTAAAAAAAGAAGTAAATTTAAAACAAAGCTTTCATGCCAATATGCGTTTCACAAAGCCAGTAAAAAGCAAAAGCCTAGATCTCAATACATGTTTTTCCTGGCTGAAGACCATATTTGAGTTTTCTTCACTCAAAGGATAAATATGGAGATGATAAATATGGTTTTTCCAAATCTGACCTCAATCTCTCTCTAGTATTTCCCCCAGATATAACCATACCCATTAAAATCTACCTCGTGCTACAGCCACACGAAACCTCTCATACTTTCTTGAGGAATTTTGGTTCTTATAAAAAGCCTCAATAACTTCCCTGAGAGAAGACAATGTAGGAAAAGGAATAGACAGCAAAGGGAGATAATACACAAAAGGCATATAGGCATGAGAGGAAAGCAGTATTTGGAAAATAATGTCAGGCATCTGAAACAGAACATGGTAGGAGATGGACACAGACAGGACTGCCCAGCTAAAGTGTGAAGGGTATGGAAAGCCCTGCTAAGGAGATTTGAGTTAATCTCATGTGCCCATGAGAGCCACCTGAAGGATTTAAGTGTGGAAATAACAGGGTCTATATTTGTGTTTTGGCAGGAGATTAGAGTTGAAACTACTATAAAAAAAAGAAGACACAAGTTAGGAGACTATTGCAATAATCAAGACAGAGAAGATGGCCTGAGTTGGACAAGAAGTGGTGGGTGTAAAGTGATTGATGGAGACACATCTGAGGGTGTTGTTGGATTGTTTAATTGATTTTCCTTCCTTTCTAGGTCCAAGATAGCCTAGGACTGAACATCACCAGCTCTATCTTTGCTGCATCAGGGATCTTCACCACTGTGATCAGCATGATTATTTTTTCATCCAGTTACTTTTTCAGTAACTATGATCAGAGGTCGGACAATTGCTCCATGATCCTATGCATTTTAATGGTTAGTGTTTTCTCTTTTCATGGATTACTGTGGTGGAAGTAAGTCACAGGAGCCCAGGCTCTGGCAAAAGTAACAATCAGTATTCCTTAGTTGATGAATTGTTTTGGGAAGTTAGAAGTGATTGAGAAATAGGGCGATCTTTTATATAGGAGTCAGGCCCACATCTCATCAGCTCTTTGTTCCTTCTCCAAATGTGATGAGGGAAAATGGGAATAAAGCTTACCTACTCTGTAAAAATTAGTGTGCTAAGCATTTAGTTTAATTTTTCCTGTTTAATTTCAAATCATCGGTAAGTATGTACTGTTATCCGCTCTAAAAGTGGAGTCCAGATGTCAGTATCTATATGTCCCAGGGCTCTCTGATGGAGCCTAATGCAATTACTTAGTTCTCTAAATATACATTAAAATTGTACTGAATATTATCCTACAAATGTTGAATAATCCAGTATCCCTCCCAACATCTCTGGATGTTGTTGCAACATTAAGCAATTTGGCCTCAACATGCAGCTCCTGGCAAATGCTCAATCTCCAATGTATATTTTACTACTTTTCCGTACCACTTGCCATCATCTACATATGATACTTATTGCTTTATTCTCCAAATTACTGCTTACACAAGACTTTCAGGGTAGTAAAATCTCTTAAGGTTTTAGATAAGTGTGGCGAGGAAGACTTATTGCTGCACTCATAGCAGACTAAAATGCAATGAAATCTTTATCATTAAAATGTCTATTAGCCATTCTCAACACCACTGAGTTTTCTGTTATCTCCCCTTCATATGAGCTTCAGCCTTTCAGGGTGCTGCTTGTCTCTTTCTCTCATTGTCTCCTTTCCAAACCCAAATTTGGAAACTCAGCATTCCTCCTAATTTCTTATGCAGATCAATCGCATTACCTTTTCTTCACTCCTTGCTAACCCTAGCTGAGCCTTGAGTGCCACATATTCACACTGAAAGAATCCCTTCAATGTCCTCGCTAAAATAATTTACTCCCCTTGAGATTTCTACCTGCTCTTGCAGTAAGCAATTTTATTTCATGCCACTCACTCAAAATAAGAAGAGTTTCTTTAGGGAACTTAAATATTTTTTCAAATTCATACAGTTAGAAATTGATAAAAGCAATATTAGATTCTGGAACTTCCTGCATCTCATCCTCCTTTGATTTAATTTTGTTCAAGTATTATCTGAATAAGAATCATACTTCCCATATCTGAAGTTCTTACCACTCAGACTTTAAGGGTACAATGACAGGGACAAAGTCTACAATGGACCAGCTTCATAGGGCCGGCTTCCTGGGCCCCGGACCTGTGCCGTCACACAGGGATTTGCAGTGACAAGAGCTCTCCACTTAGTTTACTGCTCTGCTGTTGCTGCCTTGAAGTTCTTAATACTTTTTTAACAAGAGGCCCTGTAAGTGTCCTAACTTCATCTCAATCACCTTCTTCCAGAGACTGTCACAAATTCTTATCCTGTCCGCATTTTTTCTGCCTGCCCTTAGAGCAGAGCACATGCACAAGGGCTTCCTGGGATCTGAAGAATCAGGTCAATTCCTATGTGGGCACCTCAGTCCAGAGGTCTACAAGCCCACACTTTATGCCCTGTTCTAGGATTGACACTCTGAAAGACGTAAGAAGACCAGGCCCCTACCTTCAGAAAGCTCCAGTCCTCCTGAGAGGAAAAGACAGAATTATTGGAAAGCAGCTAGAGGTTGACAAAGGTCCAAGGGCTTACTCCGGAGTATAATTATAAAAAGAGGTTAGAATAAGGTGAGCTCTTTGTAGGAAAGACAGAGCACCCACTGTCTGGGATCATGAGGCAGAACCAGATGAAACTGCCAATCATCAACTCTCCTTGATCGAAAAATACAATAGTTTCATATGGCTGAAAACACATATATTACATACGTTTTTTCTACTTTTGGTTGGAAATCCAGGCTGTCACCTGTTTTTGCAAATAAAGTTTTATTGGAACATAGCCACACTCGTTTGTTTACATATTGTCCATGGCTGCTTTTGTGCTGTAACAGCAGAGTTGAGTGTTTGTGACCCTATGGTCTGCAAAACCAAACATATATGCCAGCTGGACCCTGATGGAAAGTTTGTTAACTCCCCATCTACCCCACTAGATGGTAAAATCCTTGAGGTTAGGGAAATTGTCTGTTTTGTTTGCTGCTCTGTCTTCTGTGCCTACAATTCCTAAAACATAGAGGCTACTGAATATGTTGAAGAGGTGAGTCACTAGATAAAGAAACGATGAATGCAAATATTCTCAAGGTTCACTTGCGTCAGTGTCACTCATGTCCTGGGCTGTTGATCTACTGGCTCTTCCACAGAGGAGATACTATCCCTATCCACGGAGAGAAAAAGAGAATATTTAGACGAAAGAATCCTGGCATCAATTCAGGCATCCAATTCAAAGTTTTAGGAATAAGAGTACTGCCCAATGTCTCTCAAATCTGACCATGTAGTTTGGCTAAGGATTAGACTGAAAGCCTATTCTCTGTGGAAAAGGATTAAAGACCAACTAACTTGGTGTTCTTTGTTGCATTAGTTTTTTATAGTTGCTATAACAAATTACTGCAAACATAGTGACTTGAGGCAAGATAAATTTATTATTTTACAGTTCTGAAGGCCAAAAAGTTAGAACGAGTCTCACTGGGCTAAATCAAATTGTCAGGGCTGTATTCCTCTCTGGAGGCTGTAAGGGAGAATCAGTTTTTTGCCTTTGCCGGCTTCTGGAGGCTGCCTACATTCCTGGGCTTGCCGTCACATCCTCCATCTTCAAAGCAAGCAGTGTAACATTTTCAAATCTCTCTTGGACTTTGACTCTTCTGCCTCCTGCTTCCACTTATAAGGGTTCTGTAACTATGTTGGGCTCAGTGGATAATCCAGGATAAACCCTCCATTTCGTGGTCAGTTTTTAACCTTGATTCCATCTGCAAACTTATTTCTCCTTCGCCATGTAACTTGTCATGTTCATAGGCTCTCGGGATTAAGATGTGGACCTCACTGGTTTGTTATTATTCTGCCTAGAAGTATTACTTTGCCTTCATTTGCTAAGATATGAGATCATATTATTGTGTCAACTATACGGAATTCCTAGTGTTTGAAAGAACCAAGTTGATAGTTATCTTGATGATCCCCTCCCCCCTTTTACAGCATTTTCACATTCTGTAGCTACAATAACACTAGAAAGTAGAATGGTGGGGGAAAACATGACTATTTCATTAGTGAAAAAGTGAGAGGATAAGTGACCTTCAGCAGGCTCAGGACTAGATAAGGGTATGGCTGAAATTAGGAGCCAGTTTTTCTGAACTGTGGCCAATGGTTATTCTCTTTTGGTATTGTAATCAGTGGTCAATGATTTGGACTTATCATCTCTGTTTGTCAAGCTTCCATGTTATGAATTTGTTCTTAGGGTATGGATGCTATGGTGCTCATTTTAAGTGTGCTGGAGTTCTGCATTGCTGTGTGCCTCTCTGTCTTTGGATGCAAAGTAACCTGTTGTAATCCTGGTCGGGTGAGTATTGGGTTTACCCTGAAGATAGCTGCATTCATTTTCTACTGCTGTGTAATAAATTACCCAAACTTAGAGTCATAAAACAACACTCATTAATTATCTGTGAGTTTTCATGGCCAAGAGTCTGGGCACAGCTTAGCTGGGTTCTCTGCTCAGGGTTTATAAGGCTGTGATGAAGGAGTTGGCTGGGGCTGTGATCTCAGCTGAAGCCTCTGGTCCTCTTCCAGGCTCACATGGCAGAATTTATTTCCTCTCAGCTGTGAAACTCACGACAACTTATTGCTACCTTGAGGCCTAAAGTACAGCAAAAGTCCTTGGTGATTTAAGCCTCTTTTAAAGGATTCACATGATTAGATCAAGTCCACTCAGAATAATGTGCTCTTTGATAAACTCAAAGTGAACTGATCAGTAACCTACTCGCAAAATTGATATCCCATCATATCCACAGGTCCCACCCATAATCCAGAGAAAGGAATCATACAGGGGCATGGGTGACTGGGTGTAGTCTTAGAGTTATGCCTACCACAATGGATAAAGAAAAGCTATTTTTCTTCATCCTTACTACCTTAAAGGGCTCCCCTTCTAGTCCAGATAAGGGCACACTTCACACTGGAGAGGTTACCTGAGGGTGCCAGATGTTAATCCATTATCCTATTATTGCAGTCTTCCCTGGGCTGCTGAAGAAAGCCAGGGTTTCACATTTCTATGAGAGTGTGTGCACACCTGCCCATCCTCTCACCCTGAGACCTGCAGATCCTCCTGGCTGCTGAGCAGAAAGGATGTCACCTGGAGAGTATTGGGAAATGGAAGGAGACAAGAGACCCAGAGGCCCTAGGAAGAATAAAACAAAGATATCTTCCAACTCTTGAGGGTTCCAGGGTGAGATAATGGATATCAAAACCCAGGAGATGCTCATTAGTTTCATTACCCAAAGGCCTGGTCAGACAACGGCCAAAACCAATTCATCAAATAATAATAGTTTGATGAGATTATTTTCTGGTGCTCTTCTCCCCCATTTGGTGCCTCTTTACTTTCTTTTGGGGCTCCCATGCTCTACCACATCCCCCACCCCACAGGCATTCCCCACACAAGAGACATTGACTAAATCACATTAGATTTGTTAGTGGACTCTTGCATTATAAGACCCTAGAAGCTAGAGTTTCTCAGCAATGCCAAGTGATTTTGTAATTTCATTAAGTGAAGCATTTGAACAAGGGGTAATGTCCTTAGCAATGTTCATATTGTAATGTCTAGGCCAGTGTTCACTTCTGCTCCTAGAGTAGTTACAGAGCCAAGAAATGTTGCTCCCCCTAATTCCACTGGTTACAGAGCTGGGAAGTATGAATCAAGTAAAGCAGTGGTTTGGGGGCTTATAATGCTTAAATCTTTGTCTATTTCTGGATCTCCCCCTACACACATTCCATTTCACATTGAATTTGTGGAAGAAGGGCCTCCATTTTCCTTAGATTCCTAATTATTCTTGCCTTTTAGGGTCAGTATGGGTTTTGCAATGCTTTTGACATGTCCAGGAAATCAATGATTTGGGTATTCTCTTGCTATCAGCATGAACAGCCTTTTTTGGAAGAAGAGCTCTATATTTTCCATGACACCTTGGTTTGTCCACATTATGGGGCACCATCATCCACATGTACCACAGATACACTTTCAAGACCACAGCAACACCTATCAGTATCTCATGCCAAGAGTTATCACTCAATGTTTTTCCTAGATCCAGTCTGTTGTAAAGAATTCTTGAGAAGCTCCACCAAACTGATGTTGAGACTGAATTCAAAGAAGAAATGGTAGACTCTGGTAACGATGACATTGTGTGGACAGGAAAGGGAAACCCCAAGGTTGTTTGCTTGACTCACCTATCGCATTTTGATTGATTCACAGGTTGTGTTCCTGGTGCCGTCAAATCCTCACATGGCAGAAACAGCATCTCCTGCACCAGTTACAGGAGATTTGATGCCACCAGCTGACCAACAGAAAAATCTTCCGGAAAACATTTCTTGATAGTTATGCAAGAATCCCCCTTGGGAAAGTACCAGAATTCAACTCTGACTTTAATACAGATCTATATAAAATTCAGAACAATCTTCTTATTTTCCCCCAAGAGCTCAACAACGCATTTTGTTGGCTCTTTACCAACAATAGCAGAAGTTAAACAAATATGTCACACATTTAATGAGTCAATAATGTTTCAAAGTTTTTCATCCACCTTCAGGACTGCATAAAAGGACATGAATGTAGTAAATAAGATTTGGCAGAATAAGGGCAAAAAGCTATTGCTGAAGTGTGGCCTCCGTGCAGACTACATATTTCTGCTTCTTTGGCTAATACTCTTCCCACTTGTTTAACTTTCCTTTCCTGCCTTTGGGAATGCAAGCTGTTTTTACCTTCAGAAAGTTGAGATGTATGTTTTTTTCCTCTCTTTCCTTTTCCTGCTTTCCTTCTTCCACAGGAAATACCTTTGAATAGCACAGTCAGTCTTTGCATGTGCACAAACCATTATTTGAGTGTAAATACACATAGAGTAATAATCAAACAATGGATCAAAGTCCACTTATATTTTCTCTCTCTGTCTCTTCTCCTTCCTCTCCTTCCCTGTCTCTCTCATTCTCTTTCCTACAGGGCAGGGTTATATCCTAATCAAATTTGTACCCAGTGCCACACATGGAATTGAGAAACACGTGGTATTTACTGGATGTTTATTAAATACATTTGATTTATTACAGAGCAAAAATAAATTAAATAAAATTAGAAACAATGAGTTCATGTACTACCTACTTCCCATTCAGATGAGATATAGTGGAGAGTAACTAAGTCTTGATATAAAGAAATACAGTATGGTGGTGAAGAATGTGGGCTTTTTAATCAGGCAACCCTGGGTTTTCGTCTCAAAAATTCCATTGTTCTCCATTGCTACCTGCGTGGCCATGGATATTCCACAAAATTTCTCTGTAGTTCATATTTCTGTTGAGTAAAATAGTGATAATATTACTTGGCTCATAGACCCATGATAGTTACTTGAAACAATACAGGTAGGGCAACCACTACTCTGGTTGGCAGATACTGAGCCTTAAGAGTTTTAATATGTTCACTTAAGTGAATATATGTACATGTACAGCTGTTTGTGTGGATGTGTGTGTGTGTATATATACACACACACACATATATATCAATTCATTATAATTTTACTCAACACACAGTTAATGGTCTAGAGAATGGCTGGTGGTAGTGCTGGGGGAGTGTGGCACGATAGAAACAGTAACCAGGAAAGTTTTTTCTGAAGAGGCGATAAGTTTCATTGTGATAGGAGAAAAATGATCATTGCCTTTTTACAGACATTTTTTGGTTTCAAAATTTTTTCCAGCTTTATTGAGGTATAATAGACCAATAAAAATTGTATATATTTGAGGTGTACAATGTGATGTTTTGATATATGTATACATTGTGAAATGATTACCACATATCCATCACCTCATATAGATAGCTTTTATCTGTTTTGGTGAGAACACTTAAGATAAACTCTTTTAGCAAATTTCAAGTATAAAATACAGTATTATTAACTATAGTCACCATGCTGTACTTTAGATCTCTAGAACTTATGCATCCTACTCAATTGAAATGTGATACCCTTTGACCGACATCTCCCCATTTCCCTCACTGCTCCCCAGCCCCCGGGCAACCACCATTCTACTCTCTGTTTTTATGAGTATGACTTTTTTAGATTCCACATTTAAGTAAAATCATCATAGTGTTTCTCTTTCTGTGTCTGGCTTATTTCACTTAGCATACTGCCCTGCAGTTTCAACCGTGTTGTTGTGAATGGCAAGATTTCCTTCTTTCTTAAGGCTGAAAATATTTATGTGGCTATACATGTATGTACATATATACATAGAAGTTATATGTGTATAATATTTTCTTTGTCCACTCATCAGTTGACAGATACTTAGGTTGATTCCATATCTTGGCTATTGTGAATAATACTACAATGAACTTGGGAATGCAGACATCTCTTGAAGATAGTGATTTCATTTCCCTTGAATATTCCCAGAAGCGGGATTGCAGGATCATACGGTAGTTCTACTTTTAACATCTGAGGAGCCTACATACTCTTTTCTGCAATGGCTGTACCAACTTACATTCCCAACAACAGTCTACACATATTCCCTTTTCTTCACATCCCCATCAACACTTGTTATCTCTTTTCTTTTTGATAATAGCCACTCTAATAGATACGAGGTGATATTTCATTGTGGTTTTGATTTGCATATCTCTGATGATTAGTGACGCTGAGCACGTTTTCATACATTCTTGGGCATTTTTCATCTTCTTTGGAGAAATGTCTAGTCAGGTCCTTTGCCCATTTCCCCTCTTCCACTTTTTTTTTTTTTCAATACATCATTTATATTTTACAGCTTTTGGTGCAAAGCATTTATTCCCATTTGTTCTGATAATCATGGCCTGAATTTCCTCTAAGGAATCACCATTCTCTTATTCCCAATTTATGTTGATCTCCCCTCAAGTTCTCCCAGATCTAGGCAATGGCAGAATTACATCAACCCAACTAGAATGACTGATTTTTGTGTCACTTAGCCTTGTGATCTAAGAAAGTTCAATTGTATGAATGAGTGACATTTCTAACCAAAGCTAATCCCAGCATTTCTGCTTCACTGACCAGGAAAGACTGCCTGACTCTTTTCTCTTTCCTATTGGGCTTGTGAGGATGTTGAGCTGTGACAATGTAAACCTGCTGCTATCAGCAGCCATTATGCTACTATGTGAATCGTGTCAGAGACAAATGCTTACAGAGGAATGCAGCACCGAGAGGTTCCAAGTGAAAGATCACCCCCTAACGATGTCCTTCCAGGCTCTGAGTGAACATGTACCTGGAGTTGTGCCAATCTCTGGAATTGAGCCAATCCATGAACATTTAAATATATAAAGAAAGTAAAGTAGAACTATTCAGGTAGTGTAATAATTGGCAAAATCCTCAAATGGCTTCCTCTCTAATTCAGAATAGAAGCCAGAGCTCATACCAAGCCCTTAAGACCCAACATCACTTGATTCTTTGCTATCTCTTGGATTTTGTAAAATATCTTACTTTCATTTTTCCTGAGCTGTTGCTTTGGGTTTATTTAAAATGGCCAGAGAATGCCTCCCTTTGGTGAAAAGTTTTGGACACATGAACCTTTCTGTGTTCATATTTATATGAGCAATTTAAGACTAGTGCATTTTCAACTGTAAAAAGTTTATATGAACACCCAGGTTATAAGAGCAAGATGTTATGATTCTGACTTTCAAAGAAGACTGCCTAGGGCCAGCCTTGTGGTGCAGCGGCTAAGTTTGCACGTTCCACTTTGGTGACCTGGGGTTCACAGGTTCCGTTCTGGGCGTGGACCTACACATCACTTACCAACCCATGCTGTGATAGGCATCCCACATACAAAGTAGAGGAAGATGGGCGCGGATGTTAGCCCAGGGCCAGTCTTCCTCAGCAAAAAAAAAGGAGGAGTATTGGCAGTGGATGTTAGCTCAGGGCTAATCTTCCTCAAAAAAATAAACAAGAAAAACAAAAGAAGACTGCCTCCATTTCATCTCATGTACTTTTAAACTTAGGTATTTTTTCATCTGTTTTTTCTAATTGATTTTTCTCCTGGTTATTGTCATTTTTCTGCTTCTTCGCATATATAATAATTGTGAATAATGTGAATAATTGTGAATAAAAGTGAATGGATGCTGGATGTTGTCATTTTTATGTCATTAGGCACTCAAATTGCCTTTTTAAAAAGAATATTGCACTTTATTTCTGGCGGGAAGTTAAACTTCAAGTCCAACTTTCCTGGAGGCCTTTATCCAACACACAGAGTGTTCATGGAAGAGTCTGCATTCCAACCGATTGGGACTTGAAAGTCTCCCAGCTCTGCATGAGTTCTGGTAATCATTCAGCTTAGAACTACCAAACTATATGGTTATTCTTTGATTGGACTTTTGGAATTTCAGCCTGTAAATTTGTATTAACTAACAATAAATTTAAAAGGATTCTCTTGAAGGTTTCAGGAACTCTGTCTCTGCATAGTTACTTCCTTTGTGGTTCTCTACTCACTAATTCTAGCTGTCTCAGCTCCCTCAACCTCTGATTTCTATCTTCTCAGTACTGAAAGATCCATTGGAATCCATCTCCTTGACTATGGTCTGGAAAGTTCCTTCATGCAGAAAATCAGAGCAATTGTTATATTCACATTTGTTTCCATTTTCTCAATGTAGAAAGCCCTGTGTTGACTACTGTCCAATGTCCGCAAGCATTGTTTAAAATATTTTCCGATTTTATAATTGTACAGAGGAGTGCGAAAGTAAGTCTGGTTCCTTTATGACTGGAAGAATTGTGCTTTAATTTTAAAGTGATATCTATAAACAGAGATGACTTTTCTTCATTCTGTTGACTCTGTCTGGCAACCCCTTACTCTCCTTGACGCAGCTCTCCTTTCATTTGTCTGTCTTCTCCTCGTTCAACAAGTCTCCGGTTAGATGGCCCCTCCTCCAGGAATTCTCCTCTGCTTCACCAAGATTGGATTAAATGATCCTCCTATGAGGTCTCTTAGAATTCTCTTCTTTAAGTTGCAGAGAACTGATTATCCTGGATTTCGATGGTATGTTTACTTGTCCTGATGCCCCATAATCTATTAGCTCATTGAGGTCAGGATCTCTATCATTTTCCACCATTTTATCTGCAGCATATTATGTACTGTTAGGCTCATAGTAATTTTCTCTAAGAAAATGTTGAATGAATGAGAACTGAACACCACTCTGCATTCCTCCTCCATGTAAACTAACTATTGATTTTATATTACAAATGGGGAATCTTAGGTTTAGAGAAATAACAAAGTCATGCAATAAATGATTGGTATTGAGTTTGTCTTTGTCAAAGGGCAGGCTCTTTCTATGATACCAACTTCCTCTTTGATATAGGAAAGTGCCACATTAATTATTGCTATGCAAACAATTTGTCGACATTTTATAGACATTCATCTCTAATGGTGGAATTTCACATAAACAATACTTTTAAGTTGTGTCTAGAATGGCAACACACAGTTCTCTAGGAGACAGGGCAAATGTGTGAAATTGTGAAAAGGGGCTTTCCAAATGATTTTCAAATGCCATTAAATTAGTATATGGATATAAAGGCCTTGAGCAGAGTCTGACATACAGTAAATCCTCAACCACTGATCTCCACTGATAAACACTATATACACGGATATACCACTAATAGTGGTAATAACCACTATTATTTTCCTGTAAAAGACTCTATGAGGCAGTCACTGCTTGTTTAGCAAATTTCACAATAGACTTCCACACCCATATTAGGAACACAGGCTCAATTATCACTTCCGATGTAAAAAAGGAACTAGCTCTGATTGTCAGAAATACTTTACACCGCCTTTGGGATTTAGAAAAATTGCTAGGAGAGGAATTCAGATCTAAACTGAGATGTGAAGTTGGGGCGAGTGATTGTAATCTGAACTGAAGACACGTTACCAGAGTCTCCAGCACTCTTAAGACACACGCATATGTTACTGGATTGAAGAAAGGTAGGTCCAGGGACAAGCATTCCTAGGCTTTGGGACTGATGGTTTCCTCAGCCACTGGTTCTAAGACTCCTGGGAGAGGAATGAGAGAAGATAAGGTTACCTCCCATGGTACAAGGTGGTATTCCAAGTTGGGGAGGGTTGAGTGCAACTTTAAATGTACATTTTGGGGGTTTGGGGAATGATATTTGCTGCAGAAGATGGGGATAAGGACAGCCTCCTAATGGATGATGCTGGATGAACTGGTTTTAGTTACTTTTGTTCTATAAACCCCCAGGCTCTCAGGAAACTTGAAATCAACCTTTTACACTTTTAACTAATTATTTCATGTACTCTTGATGTCCCTTCTTCCATGGTCTTTCTTCTCTTTCTTGACTTTTTTTTTTATATTTGACATTTAAGAAATGATCTGCCACCTGCAGAATTTGGTGGAGATGTTGTAAGGCAAAGGCAGATTCCCCAGTCTTATGCAGGCCCTGAGATAAACGGTGCCCTGCTTTAGTTCTCCAACTATCTTTGACACCATTCATGAGACACCCAAGCCATAAACTGAGGCTGCTCATGAGGAAGTTTTCTAATGAAAGAGGTTTTGTAGATTCTTAGCATTCTGGGGATCAGAAAGGCTTGAAGGCAGTTGTGCACAATGCATTCTTTCCTTGGATGAAGTAAATGAAAGCTGGAGAAAGGATGTAACTTGCCTAGAGTCACACGAGTTAGTAAAAGAGCGAGGAGTAGAACCCAGACTTCTCAATTACTAGTACAGGCTTTTTCTCTGCTCAGGTAACAATTTCTACATTACCGTCATCATCTTCCATCAAACCATCCAAGTTCAGGTCTTCCTTTGGGCCTGTCTTCTATTTCATAAATTTGAGAAGGAAGAAAAGGCAGGTCCTCCTCATGCTCCCTCCTTGGCAATGGTGACCCATGTGGGGGATGGTGACATAAAAATAAGGAAACCAAAGATTGATGTTGCTGCTGATCCATAAGGAGATTGGAGCCAGTAGAAGAAGAGAGGTGTTTTCTAGTTTCTCCACATCTGTAACAGGGACAACAATAAAAAAAAGACGCTGTAGTCGTCACTGGCCCAATATATGTCACAGGTGATGTGGCAAGACCAGGATTCAGCATCTTCCCCAATCTGGAAGAATTGTCTCTCATCTCTATCCAATATTCTCTGCTGTTTTAGCTTCCTAGCTATATGTATACAGGAAACTTGAGCCCTGGAGGATATCCACAAATTTTTGCCCTTGAGGAATTCACCTTCCTAGATAATTAAAACATGGATTTCTATGGGATGAAGGTAGGAGCGGTTATATGAACTTATAGCCAGAGTATTTGGAAAGACAGAGCACTGGGCCTGGGTGACCAAGACCTGACTTGTGTTGCCACAGAACTATGGAAAGAACACAAAAGTCATTTGAAAGCCTTATTTTAACGTAATGTCTGCTCTGGTTATCCTCACAGTCTTATTATATAGAGAGGGAGAAACAATGTTTGCTAAGACTGAACCTAAGTTTCCTAAATACTGAGTCTGAATGTATGTCTGAGAGATCAATGCAGAGGTTCCTTTGCATTACAGAGAGGTAAGCTCAGGTACACATTCAGTTGGATGAAGAAGAATCATTGGTACTGACCTTTACAACACTTTTGGTCTCTATAATGTATGAAAGAAATGACTAAGATTTCTTAAACCCCTCGTTGCCATAGTAGGTTGAGTAAGCCCTGTTTGGGGAATGGAGGAGCTGGGGAGCTGTACCTGAGAGAAGGCAGAGATTGTAAAGTACTGTCAGTGTGTGACGAGATCAAATCCTTGGGGATTGTTGTTGTGGGGTGTCTGTTGGAGGGGCGGAACATTCTTGAAATCGGTTCAACGTGTGCAAATACCCCCTTATAAGAATGAAAATGTTTCTCTGGAAGTATTAAAATAAGTCCAATATATTTGTGTCCAAAATATAGTCCAAAAATAAAAAGAGAGCGATTCATGGTAAGGTTAGGATAATAGATAGGAGCTGAAGCAGCAGAGCTGCTCCTATCAACAACATTACCCATTTAAGCTTTAGAGTAAGGGTACTGGGATGCCAAGGAAGGATTTTAGGGAGGAGACTGACAAAATTGTTTTTGTACTTTAACATGATCATTCTGGCTACAAAGTAGAGAATGAACTGGACATATGGGGTCACAAGAGGACACAGGAGAACATTAAGCGGCTTTGACAACGTTCCTCATGAAAATTGGAAGATAGCTAAGCCTGAGGATGTGGGAGAAAAGGTTGTGTAGGGTGAGAAGAACATGACTCATTTGGACATGGAGGGTGGATAAAAGAAGGCATCAGTGGAAAACTACCATGTTGTTTAACATGAAAACCTGCGTGAATTGTTGGATCTTCCATTAAGGAAAACACTTGGAATCCCACAATCCTCTTATAGTTCTTGTTACCTGTAGCTTTTGCTGTGTGATGTTAGGAACTTCAAAATAATCTCCTCTACATACTTTTCATTGCACCATTAATTTTTTGAAAGAAAAATGTTGAGGAAGACTGGATATCTTCTGTTTAGGTCTTCTAAGGTTCAAAGTTAAAATTCTCCCTATTCCCCTCTGGAACAAGTTGTTAAATGAAGATCAAATTATGGGCTTTATTATAATGACTTTAAATTAAGTTCAGAGGGGTAGATCTGCCAAGAAAAACTGGATTAGAGGATGTGGATTCGATTGAAGGCCAAGAAGAAAGCTACCTATTTTATGCTCTTAGCTCTAAATTGAGATCTTGGGTTCTGCTCAGGGGATGCTCATGTATACAGAAAAGTCTGAACATACCCACTCAATAACATGTAATATGTAACCCATCTCACAAACTCAGTTATCATTGGGACAGACTGCAAGATAAAGAGGAGAGTTTAATGGCCTGCCTCTACGTAGTCTTGTATGTAGCTTATTCCATGAGAGCAGAACACAGAGGACAATCCTGACCTTTTTGAACAATCTTTGAGACAAACTGCAAAAGAGAGGAAGCCTCAACCACTGACCACGTGGCACACTGGATAACATACTCTAACAAATCATATAAGCCCCTCTCCTCTGCCTCTCCACATCCTCTATGACAGGAGCAAGTGGGAGCAGGAGGATGTCAGGAACCAAAATCCCTCTCTAGCATGTCCTTGAATGGCAGGAAGTGTGAGAAGAAGTTTGTTTTATATGGATAGCCAAAAAATGGGTAAATAACAGTAGTAACAGGAATAATAATAGCATGTATTTAGTATTCGTTACATGACGTGCACTGGTTTAAATGCATGATCTCATTACTAAATTCCCACAAGAGGTAGGCACTATTATTTACAGTACAGAGTTATAGAAACACAAGATTAAGCAACTTGATTAAAGAGTGACAGAGCTGGAATTTAAATCTAGGTGGTATAATTCCAGAACATCTTCACTTAAGAAGATCCACTCTACTAGTCTGGTGAATGCGAGAACTATTTTGTTTGCACATTTGTCCACTCATCAGTTCATGGACATTTGGTGTGTTTCCTTCTTTTGGCCATCCTGGATAATACCACTAAAAAAATGCATATACAAGTTTTTATGTGGACTTGATACGTTTTCGTTTCTCTCTGGTATATGCCTGGGAGTGGAATTGTGGGTCATATGCTAAGTCTGCTCTTAACGTTTTGAGGTACTTACTTCCAAACTCTTTTCCCAAGTGGATGCACCGATTTTCAATCTCAACATCAATGTTTGATGGCTCCAATTTCTCCACATTCTCAATATCACTTATTACTGTGTCTCTATTTTTTCCATCCTAGTAGGTGTGAAGTGCTATCTTACTGCGGTTTTGATTTACATTTTTTTTGATAAGGAATATTTGCCCTGAGCTAACATCTGTGCCGATCTTCCTCTATTTTTCGTATGTGGGATACTTCCACAGCATGGCTGGTGAATGGAGTAGGTCCGCACCCAGGATCTGAACACCCGCCAAAGCAGAGCTCACAGAAATTCAACAACTCGGCCACGGGGGCTGGGCCCTTGATTTACATTTCCTAAATGACAAATGATGTTGAGCATTTTTTTTCCTGTGCTTGTCAGCCATTTGCATATTTTCTTTGGAGAAATACCTATTCAAATTCTTTGCCCATTTTTAAGTTGGGTTTTTTTTCTGCTTTTGTTATCATTGAATTGTAAGAATTCTTTATATAGTCTGGATCCAAGTCCTTCATCAGATAAAGGATTTGAAAATATCTTCTCTCATTCTGTGAGTTGTTTTTGCACTGCTTTCATGGTGCCCTTGGAAGTAGGAAAATTTCTAATTTTGAAGATGTCTAATGTATCTGTTTTTTTTTTCTTTTTGGTTGATTGAGCTTTTATTTTTACAGCTAAGAAACCATTGTCTAACCCAACTTCACAAAGACTAACTCTTATGTTTTCTTCTAATAGTTTTATATTTTTAGCTCTTATATTTAGGTTTTTAATACATTTAGAGTTAATTTTTTTATTTTGTGTGAGGAATGGTCTGACTTTGTTCTTTAACATTCTTTTACAATGAATTGGGTTGTGTCTTTCTCATTTTTTAAAGAGCTTTTGAAGAAAGGTTATTAATTCTTTTTAAAATGCTTAACTGAATTCACCATTGAAATCATACGAGCCTGGGCTTTTCTTTGTAGGAATTTTTTAATTACTAATGTAATTTCCTGTTATAGACCTACATAGCCTTTGTATTTCATCATAAGTCAGTTTTGCTAGTTAGTCTCTCTATAGGAATTTGACCATTTCATCAAAGTTATCTAATTTATTGGTATACAATTGTTCCTAATATTTCCTTATATTTTTTTATTTCCGTTAGGATGGTAATCATGCTCCCTTTTTCATTCCTGATTTTAGAAATTTCTTCTCATACTTTTTCTTGTTCAATCTAGTTACAGGTTTTCCAACTTTGTTGATCCTTTCAAAGACTATCCCATCCCAAGAATTCATTTTTGTTGTGGCTATTGTTTTTTTTTTTTGCTTGTCTGTTGCTATTTTTTGTTTGTTTGTTTAATGACTCCTTGATCTCTCTTGTGAAGTCTGTATTTTTTGCAATCTGTTGACATTGAAGTTTCTGCTTGATTGGCTTAACGGTCAGGTAATGACTTAACAGATATCCTTAGGAGCCTTAAAATAGTTTGCCTCCCATTCTTTTCTGTTAGGCTGTGAGTGTTTATGTATTGGGACAACTTCAATGCTCCAGTAGTTTACAACTCTGTCTTTGCCTTTCCTTCTTATTTGCACAGAACTTAAAGATCAGTCATAGTTGAAGAATTAGAGAATTCTCAAGTCTTTCCTGGCCTTGCACACAACCCTTCACATGTACATGGCTTTCTAGATTCCCAGGGATATATCATGATTTTTTCAAAGCTCCCTGCACGTATCTCATTCCTGTTATTTATTATTTTAAGTTTTTAATTGTTTTGGGGGGGAATTAGCCCTGAGCTAATATCTTCTGCCAATCTTCCTCTTTTTGATGAGGAAGACTGGCCCTGAGCTAACATCCGTACCCATCTTCCTCTACTTTATATCTGGGACGCATGACATAACATGACTTGACAAGTGGTGTGTAGGTCCACACCCGGGCTCCAAACCGGTGAACCCCAGGCCACCAAAATGGAACATGCCAACTTAACTGTTGTGCCACCAGGCCAGCCCCTAAGTTTTTAATTTTTATCCAGCTTTTTCTTTGCCCCAAGACCTATCACTGCCTCAGGAAACTGTGAATTAAACAATTTCTGGTGATTGTTTTTGACAAACACCTTGAGGTGAGGGCTTCACTCACCGAAGGAACCCTAAGTAAGATCAAATAAAGCCAAGATGCATGAATGGAGCTTTTACAGATAGTTGTCAAACAGATCAAATAGTGGCAATTCTCTGGGGATGGGGCATTTTAGGGGTTTCCAATCCTGTTCTAACTCTCTCATAGGCCGTTAGGCTACTGGTTTTTACAGCTGCCTTGGTTCTAAGGCTTCTGCTTTTCAGGGATAACACAGAGCACAGAGTTGGCAGAGAGGAATGAGACTTGGATAAGTTAAAACATGAAACAGCTCAAAAAAAAAAACAAAAGCTAGTAGACAGAATCAATGAAACCAAGAGTCGGTTCTTCAAAAGATCAACACAATTGACAAAAATTTAGCTAGATTAACTAAGACAAAAAGATAGAAGACTCGAATAAGAAAAATTAGAAATAAAAGAGAAGACATTTTTACCAATTTTACAGAAATAATAAAATGATTATAAGAGAGTACCATGAAAAATTGTACTCAAGAAAATGGGTTAACCTAAATGAAATGGACAAACTTCTAGAAACATACAACCTACCTAGACTGAATCATAAAGAAATAGAAAATGGGGAGAGCACTATAGCTAGTAAGGAGATTGAATGAATAGTTAAAAACTTCTCCAAAAGAGAAAAGTCAAGGACAAGAAACCTTCACTGGTGAAATCTACTAAACATTTAAAGAAGAATTAACATCAATCTTTATCAAACTCTTACAAAAAATTCAAGAGGAAGGAGCAACTCCTAAGTCATTCTCTGAGGCTGGCATTACCCTAATACCAAAGCCAAATAAAGACATTACAAGAAAAGAAAACTACAGACCACTATCCCTTTTGATTATTGATACAAATATCCTCAACAAAGTACTAGCAAATCAAATTCAACAGCATACTAAAAAGATTACATTCTATGATCAAGTGGGACTTAGACCTAGAATGGAAGGATAGTTCAACATATGCAAATGGATCAATGTAATATATCATATTAACAGAATGACACAATACATGATCTGAATTAATGTAGAAAAAGCATTGGAAAAATTCAACATCCTCTCATGAATAAAACATCCAGAAAACTAGCAGTGGAAGGACACTACCTCAACATAGTAGAGACCATATATGAAAAACACACAGTCAACATCATACCCAATGGTAAAAGAATGAAAGCTTTCCTCTAAGATCAGGAATAAGACAAGGACGCCTGCTTTTGCCAATTTATTCAAGATAAAAATAGAAATCCTGGTCAGATCAATTAGACAACAAAAAGAAATAAAAGGCATGACATGCTCTTATATGTAGAAAACTCTAAAGATTCCATACACAAAACAGTCGTAGAAGTAAGAAATGAATTCAACCAAGTTTCAGGATACAGAATCAGCACACAAAAATTAGTTGCTTTTCTATACAATAACAAGGAACCATCTGAAAAGGAAATTAAGAAAATGATTCCATTTACAATAGCATCAAAAAAATATTTAGGCATAAACTTAACTAATGGAGGGGAGACCTTCACACCAAAGACTACAAAACATTGTTGAAAGAAATTGAAGATGACACAAATAAATGGAGAGACACCCCGTGTTCATGGCCTGGAAAACTTAATACTGTTAAGATTGAAGTATTGAAAAGATTCAATGCAGTACCTATCAAAATCCCAATGACACATTTTCTCAAAGAAATAGAAAATTCCATCCTAAAATTCATATGGAATCTCAAGGGAATCTGAATAGCCAAAACAATTTTGAAAACTAAGAACAATTTTGGAGGTCTCACACTTCTTGATTTAAAAACTAACTACAAATCCATGGTAATCAAAACAGTGTGGTACTAGTATAAAAATAGACATATAGATCAATGGAATAAAATAGCCCAGATATAAATCCTCACATATATGGTCAAGTGATATTTAACAAGGGTGCCAAGACCTTTAAATGGGGAAAGGACACTCTTTTCAAAAAATAGTGTTGGGAAAACTAGATATCCATATGCAAATGAATGAAGTTGATGGTCTGGCCCTGTGGCGTACTACTTAAGTCCAGCACGCTCCAATTCAGTGGGCCAGTTTCATGTGTTTGGATCCTGGACATGGACCTATACCACTTGTCAGCCATGCTGTCCTGGTGACCCACATACAAAATAGAGGAGGATTGGCAGACATGTTAGCTCAGGGCGAATCTGCCTCAACATCAAGAACAAAAAATTGAAGTTGACCCTTACTTTACACCATATATGTACAAAAGTTAGTTCAAAATACATCAAAGACCCAAATTTAAGAGATAAATTATAAAAGTCATAGAAAAAAACATAGATTGAAATTTTCATGACATTAAATTTGGCAATGATTTCTTGGATATGACACAAAAAGCAAAGCATGGGCAACAACAACAAAAAATAGATAAGTTGGACTTTATCAAAATTAAAAACTTTTGTTCATAAAAGGAGACTATCAACAGAGTGAAAAGGCAATCCATGGAATGGAGAAAATATTTGCAAATCAGTTATCTGATAAGGGATTGATATCCAGAATATATAAAGAACTCCACAACAAAGAAACAAAAAACTTCTTTCAACAATGGGCAAAATACTTGAATAGACATTTCTCCGATAAGATATACAAATCGGCAATAATCAGGTGAAAAGAGGCTCAGCGTCGCTAGTCATTAGGAAACTGAAAATCAAAACCACAATGAGATACCACTTCATACCCACTTAGAAGTCTATTTTCAAAAAAACAGACACTACGAAGTTTGGCAAGGAGGTGGAGAAATTGGAGCCTTGAGTGGTGTGGTGGGAATGTAACATAGTGCCACCGCTGCGGAAACCAGTATGGTGATTTCTTTAAAAATTATAGTACTGGAGTCTTTGGCCAGAGCAATTAGGCAAGAAACAGGAATAAAAGATATCCAAATGGAAAGGAAGATCTAGTATTTTATGTTTTGTCTTCATTTTTAACCTAATACATTAGATATTGTTGTTCTTATTTTGTACAAACAATTTGTGTACACGCAAGTTCACCAGTTTCTTTGCTCACCGTTCCTTCTTGTATCGAGGAACATCCTTCTGGGTTTCATATGCCTTACTTTCGAAGCACATCATGTAGAAGTTCTGTTTAGTAAATGTGCTGGCAAACTCTGTCAGGTGTTTACTTATCTGAAGATGTCTTTATTTTACCCTTGATCTTTTTTTTCTTTTTTTGAGGAAGATTATCCCTGAGCTAACTACTGCCAATCCTCCTCTTTTCACTGAGGAAGACTGGCCCTGAGCTAACATCTGTGCCCCTCTTCCTCGACTTTATACGTGGGACGCCTACCACAGCATGGCTTTTTGCCAAGTTGTGCCATGTCCACACCTGGGATCCGAACCAGGGAACCCTGGGCTGCCAAGAAGCGGAAAGTCTGAACTTAACAACTGCCCCACTGGATGGGCCCCTTACCCTTGTTCTTAAAGTACAGCTTTGGTGCATAACGAACTCTAGGTCTATAGTTGTTTCAAACATATTTTTCTGTGGTTTTCTGGCTTGCATTGTTATCAATCTAATTGCCCTTACTTTGCGTGTGATCTCACTTTTCTACTACTTTGAAGATCATCTTTGTTCTTTGCTATCTTTAAATTCTTTATATTGTGTTTCAGTATAGATCTGTTAAAGATACTGCTTGGTGTATGTTATATGACCTGTGTCTGTGGGTTTAAGTATTGCACCAGTTAAAGAAAATATACAGTTATCATTCCAAATGTTGCCAATTTGGCCTATCCTACATTTTTTTTCTCTTTATAGTTCTCTACTTATACATATTCTAGAGCTTTTCATTCTTCACTTCTTATCTTTTAACCTGTATTCTATCATGAATATTTCCTTGTCTCTCTACATGGCTTCTGGTTGATTTCTTCAGCTTTACCTTCCAGTTCACTAATTCTCTTTTCAGTTGTTCCTTGCTATTTAACACATTGACTAATTTATTTTAAATGTCAACATTATCTTTGTTCACATTTTAAATTTGTCATATCACTTTTTTGCACTTTGTAGATTTTAGCTTTTGTGATTCCATTTTCTTTTGAATGTTTTATCCACATTTATTACATAGTCTGTGTTTGATTATGCTAATATCTGATGCACTTGGTGTTTCTCATTGATAAATCTTATGGTATCTTGGTTTTTGTGCATTTGATGATCTGTGATCGTGATGATATATTACAATGATCCTAATCTGTGTGATTTCTTGGGGACTTACACTAGGAACGCATGCTCCCTTCTTTGTGGACTCCAATGTAAGACTTATTTAGAGACAGATGGCTTTCTACAAAAGGGGCTTTTTCATGTGATTTCTCTTTTATTTCTGCCTTTTACTTCTCAGAACTATACTTGTGCAGAGAGTTACAGCTATCAAATGGTGCCTTCATTCTCAGGATTATAAACAAGAATATATGTTTGTAGAAAACATATGTAGAGGTTCAGTGAGCCTCTTAACTTTGAGAAGTGTAATCTCAAAATCTGTGGCCGTAGGGACCTGATTCTTTGACACTCTCCCTACATTTCCCCTAATTTCATCCTCATGCAATCTTGGTTGCTTTTTACAGTCTTTTCATCTGAGTTATGGGGATTTTAGTTGTTTCTCAGCTTCAAAATGGAGTTCCAAATTTCTTTCTCTATATTGATTTAGGAAATTTTCTAGAATAGAAGAAGAAACGCTGAATTTTGGGTTACATCCTCTTATGTACTTCTTGATCTTAACTATTTTAATCTGTTTCACATTATGTATTGCTCATGAATTATTAATTACAGTTTTCTGTCTTATTTTTTTAATTTTTTAATTTAACTTTTTATTTAATGATTTCTTATTTTGTACTTTTCATTTTACTGCTTTACATAGCTTGGAATGTATATTTAACCAAATTAAATTAATGTCTTAAATGATTAATCTTTTGTTTTCATTAGGACTTTTTTTCACTGTCTTTAAAGTTCACTCATTTTTTTGCTGATTTCCATCAGTGTTATTGCTAGATAACTAATAATGTAGTTCTGAGGGCCATCTGAGTATAAACATAAGTTAATAATTCTTTCCAGAGAAATCTGAATTCTTCTCCAGTACATAGAAAATTTGTGCTACTAGAACATTCTTTTACTTTGTGCCACCAATAAAAGGGCACACACGTCCAATCTTGAGACTTTCACAGAGCACCAATGAAGCATAAATGGTATCAGAATTGATTGTGGCTTTGCAGAGTCTTAACAAGTTTTACTTCCTTCAAAATTTATAGAAATGAGCCATGCAACATCTAAATATGGAATCAAATGAGTAGATAAAAATGTTCATGTGACTTCAACTTATCTCCACATAACTTGATTGGGGTTACTGTATTGAGGAGACAAAGTGGCATAAAGAGTATCACGTTGGTGTTTTGAGATTCAGAAAGATAATTTTTTATGTCCTTGCTATGCATTGCAAAGTTGAGATTCAAAGCATTTTAATGGGAAAAGAGATTTAAGTTCCTGGTGCCAGGGATATGACTCAGGATCATAAATTAAATCCCCAAAGTCCAGAGTTTATAGGGTAAAATACAAGGTTACGCAAATGGTATTTAGTAAAGATGAGCGTAAGGAAGACGTCTGGTTCTAAGAGTGCTCTGAGTCACAGTACTCTGATTAGAAAAGGAAGACTACAAAATACAGTAAATTGAAATGTAGATGATTCTGTGCAGTTTATTACTATTTTAGAAGTTATCTTTCAAATAGGAAATGTTTGTAATCAAGGGAATATCCCGTAGTAGGGATAGAGATAAAGTCTGAGTGCAGTCTTGATATATGACCTGGAAGACATTTCCCTAATTTGCAGAGCCCAGAATACTCACATCAATTCTATTCATATTTCTATCTCTTCAATACTTTCTAGCATCTTGATGCCACATGGCATTTCCCAATCTCTCTTTCTCTCTCTCTCTCTCCTTGTCCTACTTTCCTGGCTGGACTGTGAAATGATGACATTTTGCGAAGATGACTAATAGCCATTATAATAGATGAAGGGCATGTAGACCAGAGGTTGTTGTAACGTTTCCACAGCCTCATCCTGTATTACATTTCTCATTGTAGCACCTTTTCTGCAGCTACGGCAACCATACAAGGAATGGAACAGACCACACCAGGGGCTGGCCCTGGCATGTACCAGCCGGGACATCATGTTTCTCTAAACTCATATCTGTGGAAAGGGATGCCAGAGAAGTTCTTGAAGGGGGAACCCAAAGTTCTTGGGGTAAGTCAGTTGCAGATCTGGGAGAAGACAAATCGTGTTGTAGAATCACAATGGATCAGATCTAACACCAAATACTTTGCCCCACTAGTGTCATAATACATCAGCCAGCCCTAAGAACATCAGTATTTTGTCTTCAAGCCCTATCACTTGTGAAATGATACAGTATTCTATTACATCATGCTTCTGATTAAGTTGTATTTAAAACATAGTGACTTCAGATCTACTCTCGGGTTGTGGGTCATCCCTGATAACTATATTTAACTTCAGCGTGGAAGATTAGAGAAAGAAAGGGACACATGTACACCAGGTGGTGTCCCATCCAAAGACCTTCCTGATAGCTGACAGCCCCATATTGTTACTATCTCCTCTGCAAAATTTTCTTAGCCTTCTTCCACCCTCAGTGCATCTATGTCTGGAGTCACAGGTGGATGTGCCTAAAAGAAATGGAAGGTTTAAAGAAAGACAGGCTAGTGCAGGTGGGAGGACAGTGAACATAGAGGTTTATCTTTAGCCCAAGCTTTAAACCAATGGGACAAAGTCACGGTGACACTTTGGATCCTTTCGAGTGGCATGGGGTAATGTACCCCAACTTCTCTATTTTATACCCCTGTACTCACTCATGTCCTCAGGCCCCAGACCCCTGGAGAATGGCATATTGCTCTTCTCTTTGTCTTCCGCTGTACATTCTTTCTTGCCTTAGATTTCTTCTCCTTGCTAGAATATTTGCTTCATAATTTCTGGGTCACTTCTATTTGAACATGTGTGAAGGAAAGCAACAGTTGTGGTAGGAGTAGCATCACAGGTAGGGATCAGTAAAGCACCTTTGGGTATGTCCTGATACAATCTTTTTTATCCTGAAATTACTGAGGCAATTGGGCTAAATGTCCTAAGAGGTCATTTTAGTAAGTTAACATATCCACAGTTCTTTATGTGAAAGAAAAGTGACAGAAGAATATCAAGAAGACCATCTGACTATTTCAAAAGATAGAGAATGAGGGTAACTTAGTGGTTGGAAAGGGGGTGGCTTGGGCACCATTTTTGTGGTAGGTAATGTGTTTTTACTTTCTTCATCATTTCTAGGTTGTGCAGATCCTGATTGCCCTGATGAACTTAAGCTTGGGAATAGTAATGATTACTGTCACGTTGGAATTTGCGTCAGCTCCTTATGAATGCCCCTTATCAGTGCACTCGGGGTACACAGTTTGGGGGTCGGTGATGGTAAGCAGAATACCCTCTGGTTTAGTTGGAGACAACATAGCATGGTTGTTAATTTCCTGAGCTTTAGAGTCATGTCTCAACCCTATCTTGTAGTTCTATAAGTTTGAGAAGAATCTCTAACCTCTTTTTGATTCAATTTTCTCATATATAAAGTGGGAATAATAATATAAAATAATATAAAACTCAAAGAAAGCTAGGCAGGTTAAATATTTAATGTGTATCAGTTAGGCTGCATTACAGCACCATGTAGCAAAAAAATTCAAACCAGAATGGATTAAACATTGAAAGCATTGATTATTTCACAACAAGAAGCCCAGTAGTTAGTCATTTCCAGCAGGTGATTAATTCCAGAGTTACCCCATTGAGGTAACCTCGTTGAGGACTGCTGGCACAACATATCATACTTGTTGGCACACGTCATTGTTCATAAATGTTATGTAGTGCATAAATGTTTTATATCCCCAAGCCAACTATGGGCAAAGGTCATCAATTTGCCAATATTGCCTTAGACTAATCAAGAGTCGCCTCAATGGCTGGGAAGGGTTTATTGAAACTCAAGGGAGACTCAACAAAATGAGAATTTTTTTAGCAGTCACCAAAAGAGACATGGCTGGTATCCAGGCAATTTATAGTCAAGTATCAAATTGTAGCAAACGGTTAGCTTAGCAAATACAACTGCTATTAGATATATTTTGTCTCATAAGTATAACAATAATAGTTATAATTTAAGTTAAATTAAAATTTGAGTTAACAAATTTCCCCCCAGAACAAAATGGAAGAGTTTCTCTGCAATGTGAGAGTGTAAATAGAGTATCCAGTGTCACATTTTACTTACTGACAAGAGGAAAATACATTCAGAAACTGGGTTTGTGTTAGAATTACGGAACCTATTCAAGTGTTGCAGTTTCCATTTATCTACAAAGTTCAGGATGAGATCATTTAAAGTCTATAAGGAGCTAACTTTTTGTGCCCCTTCATCAGTTTATAGAGAAAAATGCAAGCTTCGAAAAACAGAAAAGGCTGTTCTCCTTCTGGGCAGTTGTGCAATGCTTCATGTATCTGATCACACTGATGTCAGTAGTAGCTTTTATTAAACTCTTCCTATGGTCTAGGCACTCTGCTAAGTGCTTTACATGTGCAATTCCATTTCAAGCAATCATCCCAAACTTCTGAGAAAGGATTTGTCATTGTCCCCATTCTATGGATGAAGAAATTGGGACTTAGAGAGATTAAGTAACTCACACAATTATATGGTCTGGGAATCAGGGTTCAAATCAGGCCAGTCCGATTCCAGTATTCCACGCATCTAACCACTCTCGTTTTCTGCTTCCCCTTTCATTTCCTTTTCAACACCACTTTGGAAATCAGTTTTCATAATTTATACCTTTACACATGTTCGGTAGATTACCAGGAGCTGCACGAGCTGCGTTTGTCAACTGAGGCATCACTCAGACTCTTGTAGATGTCCCACTAGATGAGCCGTTGCTTAATTGTGGGAACATTTTTTCTATTTTCAGTTATTCTTCCTACTTTATGTCTACCTGTGAAGTGCCTTCTTTTTCTCCCTTATACAGTACAAGAACCAACACCAAGAACCAGCCACAAATTTCTCTTCTATTTGGCCCTTTAGTCTCCAGTAGAGCTATATTTCCTTTATCACAATGCTTTAAAATTATCCCCACATTAGTCTATTTGTTCCAGTTTTCTTTTGTGTACTTTTGGAACATTTTAAAGTTTCATTTCTATATGTCTTTCACATTCTACATAAAGTTCGTTTCTCTCAGAAATCTTATATATTTTTTGCTATGTAAATATGTAGGTTCTTTTACCAAATCCTATCATCAAACACACAAACACACACATATTTATAATATGTATATATAATTTCTGTATATAAAGATGTTCTCATGTGCTTTACTGAATTTTCTTGGAGTTTATAGTACTTTTTAGTTGATAATATTGGGTGTTTGCAGTATAATATTATTCATATTTAAATTACTCTAATGTTAACCATTTGCTTCAAATATTTTTCTCATATAATTATTTTGGTTAATATACTAAGAATAGTAGTACATAAGAGTCTCCATCTTCATCTTGATTTGGCTGTATGAGATGGCCCCAGCGTTTCCCATTAAACATAATAACGACTTTAAGACTGAGACAGATGTTCTATCATGTTATGGAAAATGCAATACTTCATATTTATAAATAATGTTTAAGTCAATAATAATTTTGAATACTATTAAGTGTCTTATCAATATTGTAAACATGAATAGCAATTAATGTTTTCTCCTTAAATCCATTAATCTCATAAGTTAGAATATTTCAATATTAAAAAAATTTAGACTTTTGAAGAAATACTCCACATATTCAAGTTTCATTTCATATAATTTGATAGATGAGACTCCCTGCTACTTTTTTCCTAGGAGACTTAGTTTATGTTAATCATCTCTATGTCTTCATAATTAGATATTTGTTGAGGAAATTTATCAAAGTGGTTCCTTAGATCCGTGATTTTTGGTATTAAGATAGAATTTTTGAAACTTCTGAAATAAAATATTGAAAGCAAACCCAGAAACTCAAACAGTTAAATAGTTTAAGACAGGGCGTCCCATCAACTTGACTCCAGTCATTTTAGCTAGATGGAAAATAATACCCAATTGATGGAGTCAAATGAAATAATATATTCTAATCATCATTTAATATAGAATTTAAAATTTTTCTTTGCTACTATTTTATTTACAACTTTTAATAGTCATTTTTAAACGAAAATAATCATTAGGTTTTTTTCTTTTGCAATATCTTATTAAATTTTGGCACCATATTGTGGTTACTTCATATCTGAAATCGAGAAGCTTTCTTTATATTTCAGTACCCTCAGTTTAAATACCATCACACTTGGGCATTTTCTGAAAGGCTTGATAAACTCTCTTGTGAATTCATCCAGTGGAATTTCTCTCTTGTTTCTGGGAAAGGGGAACAGTTATTTACAAATTTTTGTGTTTCTTCCAATATAATTTGTCTGTTTAACATATTTATCACATTTTGGCATAAGTTTAGGTAAGTTACAACTTCAAATATTTATTTAAATTTTTTTTTTTTACCGTATTTTTCTTTTCATTAGTTTCTTATTTCAGGCTCCTTGTCAACTGCAGCAGGAACTAGAACTACAAGAGGTCTGGTGAGTAATGCTTCCTCATTTTTGCTCGAAAAGAAGAAGGATTAACCACATATGTATTCTGCCAGAAGAGAAAACAAATTTTGTTTGTTTTTAAAACATCAGGAGAGATTGTAAGTTTTACCTAGTTGGATCAGTCTCTCAAAATTGCAGTAAAATTTGGCTGCTGATGTGAAGTGCTGATATGAAGGCGAAGAATCGGGTGAGGGTGGCTTTGTCTATGGAGAATCCACCTCAGATTCACTCGACGAGGTTGGTGCCAATGTAGGGATGGCTGACGGAAGGTTGGGGGTGACTGTTGCTCCTCAGAAACATATTTGGACTCGAGGTAGGACATAACCTATGAATGCTGTAGCTATTACTGTAAAAAGTAGAGTGATTCCAATGTTTCAAGTTTCTAGAAAGGTGTAGGAGCCGTAGTAAAGGCCTCGTCCTACGTGAACAAAAGGGCAGATGAAGAATATGGAGAATTACTGACATGAGAATGAACAGTTTGGGAAGATACTTGCTGAGAGAATCTTTATGAAAATATAGGGAATTTCTGAGAATAAAGTCAATTGGATGGGTCATACAAACCCTCTAAATTGAGATGCAGCCCCCATGACAGTGACGCCAATTGTTGGTGTGGCATCATGTTTATTGACTTATTGATGAAAATATGTATTCCAACTCTGCTCACAAAGGATTTTGATTCAGTTTGCAATGAAAGAAATTCACAATAAGCCTGTTAGAAATGAAGAAGCAGATTTAAAACAAAGCTTTCATGCCAATATGCATCTCACAAAGTCAATAAAAGGCAAAAGCCCAGATCTCAATAAACGTTTTCCCTCGCTAAAGACTGTATTTAAGTTTTCTTCGCTCAAAGAATAAATATAAAACTATGGAGATGATCACTTATGGTTTTTCCACATCTGACCTCAATCTCTCTCTAGTATCTCTTCCAGATATAACCATACCGGTTAAAATCTACCTCATGTTACAGGCACGCTAAACCTCTCATACTTTCTTGAGGAATTTTGCTTCTTGTAAAAAGCCTCCATAACTTCACTGAGAGAAAACAATGTAGGAAAATGAATAGACAGCAAAGGGAGAGAATACACAAAAGGCATGTAGGCGTGAGAGGCAAGCAGTATTTAGAAAATAATTAGAAGTCAGGCACCTGAAACAGTACGTGGTAGGAGATGGATGCAGACAGGACTGTCCAGCTAAAGTTTAAAGGGTTTTGAAAGCCCTGCTAAGGAGATTGGAGTTGATCCCATGTGCTCACGGGAGACTTCTGAAGGATTTAAGTGTGGGAATAACAGGATCATATTTGTGTTTGGGCAGAAGATTAGAACTGAAAATACTGTAAAGAAAGAGACAAGTTAGGAGATTATTGTACTAATCAAGACAGAGAAGATGGCCTGGGTTGGGCAAGAAGTGGTGGGTGTAAAGTGATTGATAGAGACATATCTGAGGATGATGTTGGATGGTTTAATTGATTTTCCTTCCTTTCTAGGTCCAAGGTAGCCTAGGAGTGAACATCACCAGCTCTATCTTTGCTGCATCAGGGATCTTAATCACTATCATGAGCATGATTAATTCTTATTTCCATTACCCTTACTTTTACTATGATCGGAAGTTGGCGAATGGTTCCATAGTCCAATCTGTTTTAATGGTTAGTGCTTCCTCTTTTCGTGGCATACTTTGGTGGAAGTAAGTCACAGGATCCCGGGCTCTGGCAAAAGTAACCATCAGTGTTCCCTAGTTGATGAATCACTTTGGGAAGTTAGAAGTGATTGAGAATTAGGGCAATCTTTTATTTAGGAGTCAGGCCCATGTCTCATCTCTCTCTTTGTTCCTTCTCTAAATGTGATGAGGGAAAGTGGGAAGAAAGCTCATAGTTATAGAAAACTCACTCTGCAATAATTAGTGTGCTAAGCAATTTGCATAATTTTTCCTGTTCAATTTCAAAACACTGTTAAGTATGTCCTATTATCTATTCTAAAACTCGAGCCCAAGTGTCACTCTCTGTATGTCCCAAATCTTCCTGATAGAACCTGATGTAATTACCAGGTTCTCTAATTATAAATTAAAATTCTTTTGAACTTTATCCTATAAGTGGTGAATAACCCATTATCACTCCCACCATTTTTGGATGTCCTTGCAAGATGAAGCACTTTTTGCCTCAAAATCCAGTTCCTGGTAAATTCTCAATCTCTACTCTGTATTCTGTACCAGTTGCCCTCATCAAGACATTATTGTAATTCATTTTTCTTCAAATTACCACTTAAACAAGATTTTGTAGGTAGTGAAACTTCTAGGGGCCAGTCCAGTGGCGTAGGGGTTAAGTTCTCACTCTGCTTCTGTGGCTCAGGGTTTGCTGATTCAGATCCCAGGCGTGGATCTATGCACCACTGATCAAGCCATGCTGTGGCAGGTGTCCCACATATAAAATAGAGGAAGATGAGCACAGACGTTAGCTCAGGGCCAATCTTCCTCAGCAAAAAGAAGAGGATTGGTGGTGGATGTTAGCTCAGGCAAATCTTCGCAGAAAAAAGAATATTCACAAAAAATAAATAAAGTCTTTTAATAAAAAAAAAACTTTTAGAAGTTTTGCATAAGCGTGGGGAGGATCCCACACCACAGCAGACTAAAATGCAATGAAATCTTTATTATTAAAAAGTCATGGGACCAGCCCCATGGCCGAGTGGTAAAGTTTGCGTGCTCCACTGCGGCGGCCCAGGGTTTCGCTGGTTCAGATCCTGGTCTCGGACATGGCACCACTTGTCAGGCCACAGTGAGGTGGCATCCCATGTGCTACAAATAGAAGGACCCACAACTAAAATATACAACTATGTATTGGGGGGATTTGTAGAGAAAAAGCAGGAAAAAAAACCAGGGAAGACTGGCAACGGTTGTTAGCTCAGGTGGCAATCTTTGGGAAAGAAAAAAAATGTCTATCAACCATTCTCAATACTACTGAGTTTTCTGTTATCTCCCCTCCATTTGAGCTTCCAGTCCTTCACTGTACTGCTTAGTTCTTTCTCTTATTGTCTCCTTTCTTCATCTAAATTTGGAAACTCTGCATTCTTCCTAACTTCTTATGCAGGTCAATCACGTTACCTTTTCTTCATTCCTGGCTAGCCCTAGGTGAGTCTTGAGTGCTATATATTCACCCCAAAACAAACCCTTCAGTGTCTTTGCTATAATAATCTACTCTCCTTGAGATTTCTAGCAGTTCTTACAGTAAGCAATTTTATTTCTTACCGCTCTCTCAAAATCAGAAAAGAGTTTATTTGTAGAACTTAAAACTTTTTTTCAAGTTCACACAGTTAGAAATTGGCAAAAGCAAGATTCGATGCTGTAACTTCCTGCCTCTCATCCTCCTATTCTTTAATAATTTTTGTTTAGGTATGCTGAAGAAGAATCTTACTTCCAGTGTCAGAAGTTCTCTCTGTTCATAGACTTTAAGGGCACAATGATAGGCATATAATCTACAATGGACCAGCTTATAGGGCTGGCTTCCCTGGTACAGGACCTTTGCAGGTAGAAGAGCTCTACACTTGGTTTGCTGCTCTGCTCTTCCTGCTTTGAAGTTCTTAACACTTTTTTAACAAGAGGCCCTGTAAATGCTGTAGCCAGTCCTGCCTTCATCTCAATCACCTTCTCCCAGAGACCGCCGTAAATTCCTATTCTGTCTGCATTTTTTCTGCCTGCCCTATAGCAGAGTGCATCCATAAGAGTTTCCTGGAATCTGGAGCATCAGATCTATTCCTACCTGGGTATCTGCACAGTCAGTCCAGTGGTCTATGAGCCCACACATTATGCCCAGTCCCAGGGTTGGCACACTGGGAGGAATAAGAAGACCAGCCTCCACCTTTAGGAAGCTCCAGTCCTTCTGGGAGGAAAAGATAGAAATATTGGAGGGCAGTTAGAGGTTGACAAAGGCCCAAGGGCCTACTTTTGAATACAATTATAAAAAGAGGTTAGAAAGAGGTGAGCTCTTTCTAGGAAAGGTGGAGCGTACACATCATGGAATCATTAGCAGGAGCAGGTGAAATTGCCAATGATCAAGTCTACTTGATCTAGAATTACAGTGGTTTCATATGGCTCAAACTATGTATATTATACGTATTTTTTCTTCTTTTTGTTGGAAATCCAACCTTACACTTGTTTTCATAAATGAAGTTTTATTGCAGCACAGCCACACTCATTTGTTTACAAATTTGTCCATGGCTGCTTTTGCACTGTAACAGCAGAGTTGAGTGTTTGTAATCATATGTCCTGCAAAATCTAAAGTATTTGCTAGCTGCCCCCTGACAGAAAGTTTGTTAACTCCTGGTCTGCCCTGCTAGATGATAAAATCCTTGAAGTTAGGGAAATTGTCTGTTTTGTTTGCTGCTCTATCATCTGTACCTACAAGTCCTAAAATGTAGAGGCTACTGAGTATGTTGAAGAGATGTGTAAATAGATAAAGAAACAATGAATGCAAATATTCTCAAGGTTCACTTGAGTCAGTGTCACTTGTGTTCTGGGGTCTTGATTTTCGGTTCTTCCACAGCAGAGTTACTATCCCTATCCATGGAGAAAAAAGAGAGCATATTTAGACCAAAGAATCCTAGGCATCAATTCAAGCATCTAATTCTACTTTGTGGAATAAGAGTACTGCCCAATGTCTCTCAAATCTGACTATGTGTTTTGGATAAACATTAGACCTAAGCCAATTCCCTGGCGAGATGGATTAGGACCAACTAACTTGATGGTCATTCTTGCATTAGTTTCTTATCGTAGCTGTAACAAATTGCTACAAACTTAGTGACTTAAGACAACATAAATGTATTATTTTATAGTTCTGAAGGTCGAAAGTTTGGAGTGAGTCTCACTGGGCTAAAATAAAGAGTGGTCAGGGTTGTATTCCTCTTGGGACGCTGTAAGAGAGAATCAGTTTGTTTGCTTTTTCTGGCTTCTGGAGGCTGCCTACATTCCTGGGCCTGTCGTCCCATCCTCTATCTTCGAAGCAAGCAGTACAACATCTTCAAATCTCTCTTGGACTTCAACTCCTCTGCCTCCTGTTTCCACTTATAAGGGTTCTGTAATCATTTAGGGCTCACTGGACAATCCAGGATAACCCCTCCATCTCATGATCAGCTGTTAATCTTAATTCTACTGACAAACTTAATTCTCCTTTGTCACGTAACTTGTCACATTCATAGGTTCTGGGGATTAGGGTGTTGACCTCTTTGGTCTGTTACTATTCTACCTGCTATTATTACTCTGCCCACAATTACTAAGTTATGAGATCATATTGTTGTGTCAACTATGTGGATTTCCTAGTGTTTCAAAGAACAAAGTTGATTATTATCTTGATGATCTCTTCCCCCCTCCTTTATAGCATTTTCACATTCTGTATCTGCAATAACACTAGAAAGTAGAGGGTGGGGGAGAACATGATTATTTCATTAGTGAAAAAGTGAGAGGATAATTGACATTCAACAGGATAAGAACTAGATAAGAGTATGGCTGCAATTTAGGAGCCAGTTTTCCTGACCTCTCGCCCATGCTTCTTCTCTTTTGATGTTGTAATCAGTGGTCAGTGTTCTGAACTTGTCAACTCTATTCCTCATGTTCCTTTGTTATGAATTTGTTCTTAGGGTATGGATGCTATGGTGCTCGTTTCAAGTGTGCTGGAGTTCTGCATTGCTGTGTCCCTCTCTGCCTTTGGATGTAAAGTAACCTGTTGTAATCCTGGTCAGGTGAGTATCAGGTTTACCTTGAAGATATCTGCATTAGTTTTCTATTGCTGTGTAATAAATTCCACAAACTTAAAGGCATAAAACAACCCACGTTTATTACCTTTGAGTTTCCATGGTCAAGAGTCTGGGCACAGCTTATCTGCATTCTCTGCTCAGAATTTAAAAGGCTCTAATCGAGGAGTTGGCTGGGGCTGTGGTCTCAACTGAAGCCTCTGGTCCCCTTCCACACTCACATGGCAGAATTTATTTCCTCTCAGCTGTGGAATTCATCACAACTTAATTCTCCTTTGAGGCCCACAGGAGAGCAAAAGTCTTTGGTGATTTAAGCCTCTTTTAAAGGGCTCGAATAATTAAATCAAGTCCATCCAGAATAATTTCCTTTTGGATAAACTCAAAGTCAACTGGTTAGTAACCTATTCACAACTTTGCTATTCCATCATATACACAGGTCCCACCCAAACTGCAGGGGAGGGAATCATACATGGGCATAGGTGACTGGGTATCATCTTACAATTCTGCCTATCACAATGGATAAAGAAAAGCTATTTTTCTTCATCCTGAATCCTTCAAAGGGCCTCCCTTCTTAGTCCAGATCAAAGAATACTTCACTATGGAGAGGTCCCTGGAGAGTGCCAGATGTTACTCCATTATTCTTTTATTGCGTGATTCCCTGGGCTGCTGAAGAAAGTCAGGCTTTCACACTTGTCTGTGAGTGTGCACACCGGCCCATCCTCTCACCCTGAGACTTGCATCAGATCCTCCTGCCTGCTGAGCAGAAAGGATGTCTCCTGGAGATGACTGGGTAGTGGGAGGAGACAAGAGACCAAGAGGAACTAGGAAGAATAGAACAGGATATCTTCCAAGAACTGAGGGTTCCAGGGTGAGAAAATCGATATTAAAACCTGGGAGATGCTCATTCGTTTCATTACGCAAAGGCCTAGTCAAATAAAGGCCAAAACCAAATCATAAAATAAGAATAGTTTGACAAGATTACTTTTCTGGTGCTGTTCTCCCCCATTTGGTGCCTCTTTACTTTCTTTTGGGGGGCCCGTGCTACACCACATCCCCACTCCCACAGCCCTTGCCCATAGCAGAGAGATTGATTAAATCATGTTAACTCTAGTAGTGGACTCTTGAGTTATAAGACCCTAAAAGCTAGAGTTTCTCAGCAATTCCCAGTGATTTTGTAATTTCATTAAGTGAAACATTTGAACCAGGGAGCAAACTCCTTAGTAATATTCATATCATAATATCCAGGCCTGTGTTCTCTTCTGCTCCTAGATTAGTTACAGAGCTGAGTTTTTCTCTCCCTGATTCCACTGGTTACAGAACTGGGAAGCGTGAATCAAGAAAAGCAATGGCTTTGGGCCATATAATGCCTAAGTCTTTATCTCTTCCTGGATCTCCTCCAACATCCACTCCATTTCACATTGAATCTTTAGAAGAATGACCAGCATTTCCTTAGTTTCCTAATGATTTCTGCCTTGTTGGATCACTGTGGTTTTTGCAATGCTTTAGTCATGGCCAGCAAATCAATGATTTGGGTATGCTGTTGCCATCAGTATGAACAACCAGTTTTGGCACAAGAGTCTATATTTTCCATGACACCCTGGTTTACCTAACTTGTTGGGCACCATCATCCACATGGAAGATCAATCCACTTGCAGGACCACAGCCCCAGCTATCAGCATCTCATGCCAAGAGCTATGGCTGAGTGTTTTTCGTAGATCTAGTCTGCTCTAAAGAATGCCTGAGAAACCCCACCAAACTGATGTTGAGACTGAATTCAGGGAAGAAAGGGTAGACTCTGATGATGGTGACATTGTGTGGACAGGAAAGGGAAACCCTGAGGTTATTTGATTGACTCACCTATGGCATTCTGATTGATTTCACAGGTTGTGTTCCTGGTGCCATCAAATCCTCACATGGCAGAAACAGCAACTCCTGTACCAGTTGCAAGAGATATAAGGCCACCTGCAGATCAACAGCAAAAGGTTTCAGAAAACTTTCTTGACAGTTGTGCAAGAACCCCACTTGGAAAAGTACCAGACTCAAACTGATTTTAATATATATGTATATTTAGTTCATAACTATGTTCTCATTTTCCCCCAAGTACTCAACAACTCATTTCACTGGTTCTTTATCCACAATAGCAAAAAGTAAATAAATACATCATGCATATTATGAGTAAATAGCCCTCGAAAGTTTTTCATCGGTCTTTGGGACTTTATAAAAGGACATGAAGGTGGTAAAGAAGATTTGGTAGAAGAAGGGCAAAAAACTATTGTTGAAGTGAGGCCTCCATGCAGACTACATATTTCTGCTTCCCTGGCCAATACTCCTCCCACTTGTTTGACTTTCTTTTCCCGCCTTTGGGAACGCAGTGTTTTTACCTTTAGAAAGTTGAGATGTGTGGCTTTTCCCTCTCTTTCTTTTTCCTGCTTTCCTTCTCCCTTCAAATAGCACAGTCGGTCCTCTTATGTGCACAAACCATTATTTGAATGTAAATACAACAGAGTCAAAATCACATAATGGTCAGATTCAACTTATATTTTCTCTGTCTCTCTCTCTTCACCTTCCTCTTCTTCCCGTTCTCTCTCAATCTCTCTCCTACAGGGCAGCGTTATACCTTAATCAAATTTGTATCCAGTGCCATATAGGTGATTGAGCAACACATGGGACTTAGTTAATGTCTGTTAAATACTTTGATTTATTACAGATCAACAATAAATTAAATAAAATTAGAAAGAATAACTTAATGTATTTCCTGCTTCCTATTCAGATGTGATATGGTGGAAAGAGACAAAGTCTTGATATCAGGAAATACAGTACGGTGGTGAAGAATGTGGGCTTTTTAATCAGATAACCCTGAGTTTTTGTCTCAAAAATTCCATTTCTTTCACTTGCTACCTGTGTGGCCATGGTCATAGCATAACATTTCTCTGTACTTCATATTTCTCTTCAGTAAAATAGTGATATCACCAGACTGCTAGTCCTGTGATGGTTACTTGATACAATATAGGAAGAGCAAATACTGCTCTGATTGGCACATACTGAACCTTAAGAGGTTTAATTTATACACATACATGAATATATGTACATGTATATGTATTTGTATATATGTAATACCAATTCATTATCATTTTATTCAACACATATTTATAAGGTGCCATTGATAGGCAAGTATTTTTTAAGGATATGAGAATATAGTGATAAACAAGAGAGATGACATCCTTCCTTTTATGTAGGTTAAACGTATAGGGCAAGACATAATCAAACATAAAAACAATCAATTAACATTTTCATTTGTTGTTAGAAGCTACATGGAAGCTATGTGCAAGGTACTGGGCTACACAATGGCCTGTGGTAGTGGTGGGGGTGTGGGACATTAGAAAATGTAACCAGGAAAGTTGTTGCTGAGGAAGTGTTAGTTTCATTATGATAGGGGGAAAAACAATCGTTGCATTTTTCTAGACATTTTCTTCTTTTTCAAAATTTCAATTTTTTCAAGCTTTATTGAAGTATAATACACCAATAAAAGTTGTGTGTATTTATGGTGTACAAAATGATGTTTGGATGTATGCATACATTGTGAAATGATCACCGCATATCCCCTACCTCACACAGTTAGCTTTCATTTGTTTTGGTGAGAATACTTAAGATAAAGTCTTTCAGCAAATTTCAAGTATACAATATAGTATTATTAACTATAGTCACCATGCTGCACATTACATTTCAAGAACTTATTTATCCTACTCAAGTGAAATTTCATACCCTTTGACCAACATCTCCCCATTTCCCTCACCCCTCAGCCCCTGGCAACCACCATTCTACTCTCTGCTTGCGTGAGTTTTACTTTTTTAGATTCCACACATTAGTAAGATCATACAGTATTTGTCTTTCTGTGTCTGGCTTATTTCACCTAGCATAATTTCCTCTCGTATCAACCATGTTGTTCTGAATGGCAGGATTTCCTTCTTTTTTAAGGCTGAAAATATTTATGCATTTATGTGTACATGTGTCACATTTTCTTCACCCATTTATCCAGCAATGGACACTTAGGTTGTTCCTACATCTTGGCTATTGTGAAAAATGATACAATGAATATGGAAATGCAGCTATCTCTTCTAAATAGTGATTTCATTTCCCTGGAATATATACCCAGATTGCTGGATCAGATGGTAGTTCTATTTTTAATTTTTTGAGGAACCTACATACTCTTTTCCATTATGGCTGTACCAATTTACATTCCCAATAATAGTGTGCAAATCTTCTCCTTTCTTCATATCCTGGCCAACACTTGTTGTCTCTTATCCTTTGGATAACAGCCATTCTAACAGGTATGAAGTGATATGTTGATGTGGTTTATTTGCATGTCTCCGATGATTAGTGATGTTGAGCAACTTTTCACACACCTGTTGGCCATTGTTATGTCTTCTTTGGAGAAATGTCTATTCAGGTCTTTTGCCCATTTTCCAGTCTTCACTTACAATTTTTCCCTCCAGTACTTCCTTTATATTTTACAGCTCTTGGTACACATAATTTATTCCCAATTTTTCTGATAATCATAGCCTGAATTTCCTCTAAGAAACCTCCATTCCTATTCTCCCAATTTATTCTGACTTTACCCCCAACTTCTCCTACATCTGGGCAATAGCAGAATTACATCAACTCAACTAGAGTGACTGGTTCTTGTGTCACTTAGCCTTGTGAACAACTGTATGAATGACCGACATTTCCAATCAAAGCTCATCCTGGCATTTTTGCTTCACTGACCAGGAAAGAGAGTCTGCCTCTTTTCTCTTTCCTCTTGGGCTTGTGAGGATGCTGAGCTGCGAGAATGTAAATCTGCTGCTATTAGCAGCCTTCATGCTACTATATGAATCCTATCAGAGACAAATGCTTACAGAGGAGAGCAGAATTGAGAGGTTCCGAGGACAACATCAATTTCCAAGAACGTCAGTTGAGTTTCTGAGTCAAGGTGTACCTGGAGTTGGGCGAACACTTGGAGTTGGGTCAATCCCTGAAATTTTAAATATATGAAGAAATTAAAATAGAACTATTTAAGTAGTGCAATAACTGGGCAAAATCCTCCAAAAATTTCCTCTTTAATTCAGAATAAAAGCCAAAACTCCTACTAAGCTCTATGTGACTCTACATCACTTGATTCTTTTCTATCTCTTGGATTTTGTGAAACACCCTACACTCAGATTTGCTGAGCTGTTGTTTTGGGTTCATTTTAAATGGCCTAGAATGCCTTCCTTTGGTGAAAATTTTTGCATACATTAAACTTTTTGTGTTCACATCTATATACGCAATTTAAGAACAGTGCATTTTTAGTTGTAAAAAGTTTATGTGACCATCCAGGCTGTTAGAGCAAGATGCTATGATTCTAACTTTTAAAGAAGACTGCCTGTATTTCACATCACGTCCTTTTAAACTTCTCAGGAATAAATTGGTCTGTTTTTACTGATTGATTTTTCTCCTAGTTGTAATTTTTCTGCTGCTTGGCATGTATGATGATTTTTGACAGGATGCTGGATATTATCATTTTCACATGGTTGAGTGCTAAAATTTTCCTTTTTCAAAGAGTATTGCACTTTATTTCTGGCAGGCGGTTAAACTTGAAGTCCAATATGATTCTTTTGAGACTTTTTAAAGGCTTTATAGGGAGGGTTTAGAGTTGTTATTACTCTGGGCTCATGTAGATTTGTTATTATGGCATAACTTTCCTGGAGGTCTTTAATCTATACCCAGGATATTCACGGAAGTCTCTGCATTCCAACTGTTTGGAACCTGAATGTCTCCCAGCTTTGTGTGAGTTCTAGTAATCATTTAGCTTCCAATTACTTGACTATCTGGTTATTCTTTCATTGGTATTTTGGAATTTCAGCCTGTAAATGTATAACTCACTATTTGACAACAAATTTAAGGGGACTCTCTTACAGATTTCAGTATCTCTGTCTCTGTATGGCTATTTCCTTCGTGGTTCTCTACCCACTAGCTGCCTGAGCTCCCTGAAACTCTGATTTCTATCTTCTCAATACAGTCAGATCAGCCAGAATCCATCTCCTTGATCGTGGTCTGGAAAGTTCCTTCATGCAGAAAATCAGAGCAATTCTTATATTCATATTTGTGCCCATTTTCTCAATGTTGAAAGCCCAGCATTGACTACAGTCCAATGTCTGAAAAGAGCTGTTAAAAATTTTTCCCAGTTTTCTAATTATACAGAGTGGGTTCCATTAGGATTGGAACAACTGAGCTTTCATTTTAAAAAAATGCGTGTAAACATAGACGTTTGCATTTTTATTTCATTTTCTAATATTTAAAATTAATTTAAGAATGTCAAAATATGTAATATAAGTAAATTAATACTTACTTGATAATTCAGAATCTTCAACCATCCAGTTCAAGTGTAATAATTTTCATATGCTGATTTTCTTAAAGCTGCTTTGTTTAGGTTCCTTAAGAAGCAATTCATAAAAGATACTTGCACATTTCAGTTGTTATTTTATATTTAAATAAAATTCTGATATTTTCCAATGTCTTTGTGTAGTAATATCTGGACAGTTTTAATCCATGCTCCGAGGTTTTTGCTTTCACACAACACAAATACTCATAACACAATGAGAAAAAGCTATGCAAATTTCAAGGCAAGTATTTAAATTTTAGAATTAATTAAAATATGTCCTTTGATTTGATGTTTTAATTTAATGTACAATAAATGCAGAAAAGATATATAAAGTCACTTGCTTTTGATTGCTGAGTGGATAGGGAAAAAGAAATAACCAACTTCTAAACTTGAGATATGGTTTCAACAAAGCTGACGTGCATTTGCCTTCCTTTTTGAACCTCTTAAGGTCAGCAATTTATTTTTTAATGACTGAGATTTGTTGGGGTTACTTCTACTCATGTGATCCCCAGGACTTAACTAATTTTGATCAATTGTGTAAGGTAGATGATATTAGACTTTTTTTTAAAGATTTTATTTTTCCTTTTTCTCTCCAAAGCCCCCCGGTACATACTTGTGTATTTTTTAGTTGTGGGTCCTTCTACTTGTGGTATGTGGCATGCTGCCTCAGCATGGCCTGATGAGCAGTGCCATGTCCCTGCCCAGGATCCGAACCGCCGAAACCCTGGGCCTCCAAAGCAGAGTGCGCGAACTTAACCACTCGGCCACGGGGCCGGCCACTTCGACATTTTTAATTTTCATGTCCAATAAGTATATACATTCAGGCAGAGGAATAAGTTCTCAGAGTCCCTTGCAGTTATGCCCTGGCTGTTTTTATTGTCAGTCTAAGCAAAGTATGGTTTTTTTGCCCCCGGTGAAAAGGTCAAGACAGTTTATTCTAATCTTTCTCAGATACCAAATGCAGCTTCACCAAAATCACTCTTTAACTTGCTCCTACCTCTTGAACGAACTCCCTCAGCTTGGCCAAGTGAGGCTGACCATCAAAAGGAGTAATGTCACAATCTGACTGGGGGGTCAGGCACCTCACTGGGCTTGTAGCCCAGCAATCATCTAGGTGGTTCCTTTCTCCTGCTACCAGCAACAGAGTGCCTTGACCTATATTGATTACCTTTCAAAATTTATTTTTTCCTTGAATTGTTTTTTCTACTTAGTGTTCCTTCTCCCCTAAATTTGATTAAATATAATGGAGAGTAGTGAAAATTTTCACATTTTCCTCCAGTTCTGAAGCCACTGAAGTTGTGTCCACACCAAGGTCCCCAAATGGGAACTATGAATGAGCTCTTGATGATATAAATTTGTGTATAAATTTATCATGTGTATACAATCCAAGTATTCATCACTCAATTGAATATTATCAGAAGTTTTATAAGAAATTTGCTTTAGTTGATCTAGTAAATGGTTTCATATTTCAAATGTTTTTGATTTTTCAATCTGAAAGACATCTATTCCACAAAGAAAATTGATTCAAAGTCTCTGTTTGTAAATATTGTATCTTCTCTATTTCTAATTGGATTGCCCAAATCAGTCTTATTTTCACCGATTTGGGTCTTTGAAAGGGCTCAGCAGACTCCACAGAGTATGCTTATATAAGGCTCTTATCTAAAGGCAAAGGATGTGAGGCAGCAAGAGAAAGAGGGGGAGGCAATGTTCTTATCTCAACCAAGAGTCAAAATCCAGATATTCAGCCATCACCAGAAGTAAAGACAGAGCTTTTCCAGCACAGCTGTACATTAACTCATTCTGCACAATATCTTTATTCAATAAATATTTATTGGCCATCTACTACATGCCAAGTGCTTAGCAGTGAACTACCCCACCTGTCTATGACCTCATGGGGCTCACACTGTAGTCATATTCTAGAGTTACTCTTCAGCAGTTAATTTAATACATTCGATGCAGAATTCTCAGCTGAAAATGACAACAGAAACCTGCCATAATCTTTAAATTTCATTTTTTCCTTATAATTAGCCTCCGTTCACCATACTAAAACCCACAGACTTGAGACAGATAATACACATTTAATTGAACCCCCTCAGTTTTGTGGTTATAGGTTACCCAATAGTACAATACAATAAGACTGAAGACAAGTCTAACTCAAAAAAAATACAGGCTGTATGATTTTGTTGAGTAAAACACCAAACCAGGAAAAACTAACCACTAGTATTAGAAGTCAATAGAGTGGTTACCCTTGGGGGTGTAGTGTCTGGAAGGTGTTACTGAACCAAAGTGGATCTGCTCCTTGGTAAGTTGAAATCAGAGGCTTCACCAGAAGTGGTTGTCATACAAAGTTTATTTGCCACAAATAAAGAGCCCATGGGAATTATTTCCCATGCTGACGTACCCAGAGCACAGGAAAGCAGGGACCTTTTATTTTGGATGGGGAATGAATATTCAAAAGGGACCAGTGGACATTCGCTTGCGCAGGCTCAGTTGGAAAACATGCTTCCACACACATCGTGTGTTATGGTAATAAGGCCCAAGGTCCTCCTGGGGCAGAGATCTTAACATTAAAACGAAGCAAAGGTCAGCTCTTGGGCACTTTTTGGCCAGCCTTGAGGTGGTCTGGACTGATTCAGGGTGGTTGGTGATTGCATCTCTTAACACAACAAAAAAAGAAAAACCAATTTGGAGAAACAGTTAAACACTTCCCAAACCTCCCTTGAGTTGCTCAGGGCAATTAGTCAGTGATAAAGGGAACACAAGAGCTATGTGCCTCCAAGTTCTGTCACTTTTCTAATTTCTTTTTGGTGAGGAAGATTGTCCCTGAGCTAACATCTGTTGCCGATCTTCCTCTATTTTGTGTGTGGGATGCTGCCACAGCATGGCTTGATGAGTGGCGCCAGGTCTGCACCTGGGGTCTAAACCCACGAACCCCAGCCCACCAAAGTGGAGCACGCAAATTTAACTACTACACCACTGGGCTGACCCCTCTAATTTTTTATCTGGAAGGGAGTAACACAGATGTGTTCACTTTGTCATCACTCATTAAGCTGTATACTTATGATTTATGCACATTTTATGTTCTTGCAACTAAAATTTGAGTACTAAATCCCTGTCTTGGGTTCTGTTTTGCGGAGAACCTGGGCTAAGACAATAAAAAGTTAATTTTAAAAGAGACGTTCCACATCCTTTTTTTTTTGAGGAAGATTAGCCCTGAGCTAACTGCTGCCAATCCTCCTCTTTTCACTGAGGAAGACTGGCCCCGAGCTAACATCCATGCCCATCTTCCTCTACTTTATATGTGAGACGCCTACCACAGCATGGCTTGCCAAGCAGTGCCGTGTCTGCACCCGGGATGTGAACCGGCGAACCCCGGGCCACAGAAGCGGAATGTGTGCACTTAATCGCTGCAGCACCTGGCCGGTCCCTCCACATCCTTGTGCAGATACATTACACATGAAGAGATTTATTGATATATAAGATATACATAAATTTGTCTATGCGTTAATCATTCTCCAGGCTGTCTATGCAGGGACAAAAAGTTACACCTGCATTTAAGTGTTTATTCCTAGTTTAAAAGAAAAGAAAAAAAAAAATAGAACAATCACCAATGCAGAGCTTCATATAAGTGGTTTGGGGATTCAACATTACACGCTTTTTCTTAACTTTGTAGTTTCCAAGCAAACAGGTCTCTGAATCCACTTCTACCCTGTGAAAGAGAAAAATCACAAGCCCAAAATGGCATCAGCCATGCTACAGCCCACAATACCAAACCTAGATTTAATACCTAACCTAACTGAAGTTTCAACCTCTCCCAGAAATGTAAATCTTAATCAACCAGTCTGGAATTTTCTGGTCAGCATCAATGAGGTAATATGTCATGTAGGCCCTCTCTAGCCCCCGGGGGAAGGGGGGCAATCTACATTTCGGTCCCTTTCCCCCAAGAAAGATGTCCTGGCCTAAAAATAATCCTTTCTTTTCTTTTGCTTATAGCTTCCTTGCCCCACCCTTCTTCCTATAAAAACAGTCCATTTTGTACAACCTCTCCCCGTGGCCTTCTAGTTGCTACATGGGATGCTGCTGATTCACGAATTGTCTAACAAAGCTGATTAGATTTTCAAATTTACTTGGTTGAATTTCGTTTTTTAATGAGCCAAAGTTTGGGGGGGCTGGCCCGGTGGCTCAGCGGTTAGGTGCGCACATTCTACCTCGGCAGCCCAGGGTTCACAAGTTCAGATCCCGGGTGCAGACATGGCACCACTTGGCAAGCCATGCTGTGGTAGGCGTCCCGCATATAAAGTGGAGGAAGATGGGCACGGATGTGAGCTCATGGCCAGTCTTCCTCGGAAAAAAGAGGAGGATTAGCAGCAGATGTTAGCTCAGGGCTAATCTTCCTAAAAAATAAACAAACAAATAAGCCCAAGTTTGTGGTAACCCCTTTGTACGCAGCTCTGCTTTGCTTTAAGCCAATGAAAACACAGCTACATTTAAAGCTTACCTAAACACCACCCTTCCCCCAAATCCTAAACTAATTCTCTCTCTCCTTTTGTGTGATTAGACATCTCACAGTTCTTCTGGCGTGCACTGTCACTTTTAGCAACAAATCAATAAACATATTTTGTTGGACTATATATTTGTCCCTGGTGGTGTTTGTTAGATGGGCATTATCTACCTATCTATGGATAATATTTTATATTGCCGAATACACATACACATACACTGTGATATTGTGATTTATAAGAAGTACATATCTGGCCATTCAGATGACCAAAATATATTTATCATATATATTTGGTCTTCATCCAAGCTCACATCTTGCCTCACAGCTCCCAAAACCTTTGGAATTTCTTTTGTGATAAGAGCAATGGGACCGTCTTTTGTTGTAATATTTGGTCTCTTGTCCTCAGTTCCTGAAATTGCTTCATAGCCATGAAGGTGAAATGGGTGCCTTGTTATTCAGAATAAGCCCATTTCTCACCACAACTGGGTTTACGCTAATGATGTGACTTTTGGAAAGCACCTAAGGTTTGGGGCTGGTCACCAGAGGAAACAACCATGTGATTAGAGGGTTGGAACTGTGGGGGATCAGGATTTGCCACCCCAAGATGTACTTCTTTTGTCTGATTATTTACAAGAACAAAAGACTCAGAAAGAAACTTTGACCTTCTCCCTGACTGCCTAAAAGAATTTAAGATAGAAGGCCTGTCCCAGGAAGGAACTGTCACCATAGATAATGCTGGGTGTGGTAGACAGGAAGGCACCTAGCAAGGCTCATTTTATCAAAGTTCTTTCTCAGGTCCCCTTGTCCATAGACAGCCCAGCAACATTTGTTTACCAAACATTTACTTTTCCATCTCCATGTGAATTGCCTTTCTCCTCTTTGAAGTCCCAAGCCACTACCCCTACCATCCTCCTTTGTCTTTAATTAAAGATAGTATTTAAGGTGATAGCTTCAGCCATTTTGGTGAGTTACTCAGTTTTCCTGGGTTTCTCCCATGTATACGTAATATTAAATTTGTTCTTTGTTGTTGCTGTTTGTTTTTGTGAGGAAGATTAGCCCTGCGCTAACTGCTGCCAATCCTCCTCTTTTCACTGAGGAAGACTGGCCCTGAGCTAACATCCATGCCCATCTTCCTCCACTCTAAACATGGACACCTACCACAGCATGGCATGCCAAGCAGTGCCATGTCCGCACCTGGGATCCGAACCGGCGAACCCTGGGCTGCCGAAGCAGAACGTGTGCACTTAACTTCTGTGCCACTGTGCCGGCACCATATTAAATTTGCTTGATTTTCTCCTCGTACTCTGTCTCATGTCAATTTAATTCTTAGACCAGCAAGAAGACCTAGAGGATAGAGGAATATTTCTTCCTCCCCTACACAACTTTTAGTCCCAAACCTTAACTCCAGGGAAGGGAGAAGGGTTGGAGGTTGAACCGATCACCAGTAACAAATGGTTTAATCAATCACATCTACCTAATGAAGCCTCCATAAAACCCAAAAGGACAGGATTCCAAGAGCTTCCGGATTGGTGAATGCATGGAGATTCAGGGAGAGTGGTGTGCCCAGAGAACATGGGGTCTCTGAGCCCTTTCCCCTTGACCTGTGCATCTCTCCCATCTGCCTGTTCCTGAGTTACATCATTTTATAATAAACTGGTAAGCTAGTAATAAATTGTTTCTCTGAGTTCTGAGCTGCTCTATCAAATTAATTGAACTAAGGAAGGGGTTGTTGGAACCTCCAATCTATAGCTGTTTGGTCAGAAGCATGGGCAACAACCTGGAATTGTGACAGGCATCTGAAGTGGGTGGGGGGAGACAGTCTTTTGGAACTGAGCCCTTAATCTGTGGAATCCACTGCTGTCTCTGAGTAGATAGTGTCAGAATTGAGTTGAATTGTAGGACAGCCTGCTGGTGTCTGAGAATTGCTTGGTGATGTGGAAACCCTGCTCCCCTAAAACACACATGTTGGGATTGACGGGCAGAACCATTTTACAGACTCACACGTATATGCCTATGTTGCTGAATCATTTGAAAGTTAATTACTTGACATTGTAATACTTGGTTTTTAAATACTCAGGATACACCTGCTAAGAATAACGTTCTCCTATATAACCTCAATACTATTATTATATCCCAAAATTTATTCATATAATAACCCAATATACAGTTCCTCAGAAACACTGAGATCAAGCTATACATGTTGCACATTTCTTGGAAAGACATAATTGTAGCAAGATCTCTTCGATAAGTGGACCTTAATTATGCACCAATGTTTATTATTCATGAGAACTCTTGTAGATCTTGTGTTAGTGTGACATAGCACACTTTGACCTATTTATATATTCCAGGGAAGGCAATGTTTCCCCAAGTAGCTGGGATGCTAAATGCAGATATTGATTTATTCACAGAGCCATAAAACTTGTCAAAACCATAAAACTGCTCTCTCTTTATCAATTGGCCCAAATTAATAATTTGAGCAGGGATATTTTAAGACATTTTCAGATATAAACAATTTAACAAAAACGCCAAGTAATATATGTGAGACACAAATAGAAAGCAATTGATCTGAGGCTATTACTTAGATATAACAAGCAAGGTTTTATCATATCAGAAATATCCAAATGTCCACAGAGAACAGAGCTAGAGGCCTATTTCCAGCAGTTGATTTCTCAGCTCACAAGGATCCTGCACACTTTAGTGTGCTCAGTTCTCAGTTTGAAGGGCAATGCGTTCCCCTGGTTTCCTGTCACATTTCCCTCTTGTTGGCTATTATAAGAAGAGACTTCTCATTTATTTACGAGATGTCTCAGTTACTGTCATGAAACAGGTCATGCTGAACTCCAGTCCTTCCTTCTCCAGATCCCTTGAAGCTGGAGCAGATGGCTAGATGGTATTTTCAACTGCAGGCTTCCTGTTGCCCAATAGTCATTTATCCACAGACTTTGCACGAGACTAACATTCTTGCAAAATCATATTTTTTTATTTTCCATTCCAAGCATTTAGGGCTTTCTTAGTCTTTTCCTTAAGTTAACATATTAATTAGGGGTGAAGAAATGGGTGGGGGTAAATAGAGGAATATACAAATGTGGGAAGGGAAAGGTTATGCTTCTTACTAGTTTATAGCTTTTCCTTTCCATAAGTCCAAAGAATAAGACACTATTGAAAACGTTATGATAAGTACTTCAGAAAGAAATATCAAGACAGAAGAGTTCCTGGTGTATAGGGTACAAGCGGGGACTTGAAATGGAAGGAGCAACCATGATTAAGAGAATAACAGAAGCCGTTGGAGACTTGAAAAACATTCCTCTGGTCCTGAAGGAAAGAGGGATGCAGGGTAAGTAATAAGAGATGACATACAGAGGGCACTCAGGAAATGGGACCTGGCTGAGGAAACACAGGCCCGGATAGTTCTTTTGGGTCCAAAGAGTTTGGGTCTTCTTACTGGGCAGGTACAGATCCTTGGGACGAGGACCTGCATTGTTAGATGAACACCAAAACTGATACCCAATCACAACTCTTTGTCACTATATAAACACCTGCCCTGGGGGCTCTGCCACAGGTATAAGGGACGACTTTTCATCTCTCAGCAAAATAAGATTTTGTAAGATATTAACTTCAGTGACATCAGCAATATGGCGGATTAGGAAGCCCCAGGGCCTCATGAACCCATGGAGACACCAAATTAACAACAATGTGTGGACCAAATTGCCTTTGTGAGACCTCCAGAAATCAGTTAAGAGGATGCAGCACCCCAAGCAAGCACAAAACCAAGAAGAGATGCATCAAAGTGGATAGGAAAATATGTCGCATTTTACCCACTCTAGCCACACTCCCACCCTGGCACAGGGTGGTGCATTCGAGAGAAAATTCCCAACTCTAGGCTTCTTCCTCAGGAGGGACAGACGAGTGGACCATGTGTCCAACTTTCAGGTTTTTCAAGGGCCTGCCAGAAGGATTGGTTTATTGTCTCGCCTGACTCGGAGTGTTGATGGGAATCAGCATAGTTTGGATGTGAGGTTGGGAGTCGCTGAGAACAAAGGCAAACACCATGGCTGTTACAGCACCACAGAGACTGTAGTACTTCAGACACACACCAGAGGAAGAAAGAGAGTATAGGCTCCAGAGGAAAAAACAGGCAAAGCTCTTTAACTGGGAGGCTTACATGCACAAGCTCAGAGAAGGTGCATCCCCAGAAAAAGTTTGAGAGGTCTCCAGAATCTCTAGCCATGCCGATTGGTGATGATCTTCCCCATTACAAAGCTAGTCTGTAGAGACAGGAGGAGGTAGCTTTTTTTTCAATTGCCAAAAGCTCAACAAAAGATCACAAGATATACAGAGAAACAAGAAAACATGGCCCATCCAAACCAAAAGAAAATCTCTAGAAGTTGACCTCAAAGAAAAAGAGATCTATGAATTACCTGATATCAAAAAGATTCAAAGATACTCACAATCATTGTAGCATTATTTGCAACAGCCAAGAGGTGGAGGCAACACAAATGCCCAGTGACAGATGAATGGATAAACAAAAGACATACAATGGAATATTAGTCAGCCTTAAAAAAGAAGGAAATCCTGTCAAACACTACCACATGGATGAAACTTGAGGCCATTACACTAAGTGAAATATGCCAGTCAAAAAAAGACAAATATTGTGTGATTCCACTGATGCGAGGTCTCTAAAGTAGTCAAATTCATAGAAACAGAAAGTAGAATGATAGTTGCCAGGGGCTGAGGGTGGAGAAAATAGGAAGTTGCCCTTCGATGGGTATAGAGCTTCAGTTTTAGAAGAAAGTAAAAAGTTCTAGAGCTCTGTTGTACAACAATGTGAATATAATTAACACTATTGAACTGTAGGCTTAAAAACAGTTAAGATGGTGAATTTTATCTTATATGTTTTTAAACACAATTAAGAGTAAAGAAATTAACTTGAGTTAAACAAAAACAATGCCTTGTTTCTTGCACACATGCCTTTACACAAAAGTCACAGAAAACCCTTGTGCTTCTAGATCAGTGGTTCTCACTTTGAGGGTGAGGAGATTTTGTTCCTCTTCCATCAGGGGACATTTGGCAATATCTGGTGACATTTCTGGTTGTCATATCTGGGTTGGGGCTTGTTACTGGAATCTAGTGAGTGGAGGCCAGAGATCCTGTTAAACATCCTACAGTTCACAGGACAGCACCCCTTCCCTCCCCCCGCCATCCTACTACAAAGGATTATCCAATCCAAAATGTCATTAGTGCTTCTTTTGAGAAGCCCTGTCCTAAATTATTAATCAGCATGTGTCATTGTTGTGTTTGTCTTTTCCTTCCAAGCTGGGTTAGCAGAATTCAGACTCTGGGAGCAAGAAATGGTCGAGGCAGGAAGGGTCTAAGCTGAGAGCATAGAGAGAGGAGTCTCTTGTTCAGACATTACTGAAACCCACGAGAAAAGAAAATAAAAATAAGAAAGGAGGAGGGAGATGAAGCTTTGTAAGGCAGAGATTGGTATTGGGAGTTTGGATGAGGAAAGTGTAAAGGAAAGACATTAAACAGACCACTAGTGGGTCACGGCTCTGTAGGGTTCTGTACTAAGTACCTTACATGTGTTATCTCATGCAATCCTTGTAACTTCTCTGAAATCATGTAAAATTATTATAGTACAGACAGAAAAATAGACTGGATAGGGAATCTTGGCTTGGTTTGATAGATTTAATTGGTTATAGAAAGTGGTTGTGGTTGTCCCTTAAAGGGCTGGTTCCTTCTTTGTCAAAGCCCAGGAGGAGAGCTGTACCTCACTATTTCACTGAGTGCTGGGATGGTGATCAGGGCCAAGGCATGATGGGAAAATGCCAGCAAGTGACTTGGGAGATGAGAGGGGGCGCCAGAACCCAAGAGAGAGGGGGTGGAGGTTCTTCTGTTGCTCTTCCACAGCTTTCTGGGTAAGTTTGTTTCCTCTTCAGACTCATCTCTAAAGTTTAAAACAAGCGGATTGCATTTAGTAATCTGTGTCATTCTGGTCCTGAGAATTAAGCCAACCTTCATGGTGTTTCTTAACTCCTTTCTTTACCAGATGAGTTAATGTATGGAGTTAAGTGCAGAAGCATGGCCTCCTGAGGTGACAGTGATGGTTCAGGCTCTGTTCCTAGGTTCCTTCTGGCATCCCCCGAGGAAAGGAAGGAGCTTGTGGAGTGGGGTGGTTCAGCCGCTGTGACTGGCTCTAACTCTGGTGCTCTTGCCCCATACATCAAAATCAGCTTCGAAAGAACACCCACCTAAGGGCTTGAAGGGGCACAGGAACCTCTGTTTCACAACACTGTCCCAAGGTGAGTTTGTTGAATTTAGCAAGGTCCTGCTGAATCTTCCCCATCTATGTCCCTACCCAGTTTCACCACTTCCCTGAAGGTGCCCAACTTTTCCGGAAGGCGGTGAGCTATTGCTAGAGGAAGAGAGAGACCAGAGAAGAAGGTGACTCTTTAGGGGGCAGTGGGTGCTGGAAGGCCATATTTGACCTGCCCAGAGCCTAAAGAATTGGAAAAAAAGAAAATATATATATAAATAACAAATATATTTCTGTGTTCTATTATTATCATCAGCTATATACTATTGAATGCTCCTGAAAAGCATTAGTCATTCTTACTATGGTTAGCTATATATTATTCAATATTATCATTTGTCAATATTCCTATTACAATCAACATTACTATTATTAGTTACATATTATTGAATGTTCCTTGGAAGCAGTAAGCCTTTTGTAAACACTTTCTCTAATCTTCATAACAAATCTCCAGTGTTGATGTTATTGCCCTATTTAACAGATCAGAAACCTGAAGTTGAGAGAAGAAAACACCCTGTCTAACACAAGGAGCTAGTAAGTATTGAGGTAGCAATTCACACATAGAGCTCCATGACTCCCATATCTTCCCAATCATTAGCTGGTTCTACTTGTGATTTTTCTGAAGATGCTAGGAGTTTAGAAAAAAAGGAAGTGTGGGTACATTTCACAAATCGACAGTCTCTAAGTATCACATCCTGTGTAGCTGTAAACACTGGACTAAGGAAGGACTGGTGACTTTCAAAAGATAAAGACAAGTAAGAAATTCTGAAAGGTCTGTATAGGAACCCAGAGTTAAAACTTGCTGGAAGCTTTGGAGAGCTTAGCTGGAACCAACGGGCTGATCCTTGGGCACAGGTAGGCAATGCTGGGAGACTTCTCACTCACCAGTCCCCTGCTGTGATTCCTGTAGAGGGGATATTTGATTTGAAGCTCCTTGAGAGAAGTTAAGAGACACTGGAGTATTTTGGAAATAGAATGGGCAAAGGGAAGGCGTATCAGGTTGTAAGCATTTCTGCTGTGTTCTGACGGTCTTGGTGAGGCCCTACTCTGAGGTCGTGTAATTAATGGGAGGGCAGCTCTTGCCTCTTCAGATGTTCTCAGGCCATGGGCAAACTCTGCAGTCCAGACGCTGAGAATGGTGCAGTGAAGAGAGATCCAAGCTGATCTTGGATCTTGCTCATTAAGGCTGACAAGTAGAAGATCCAGGCCTTGAAACTAGGTTTTACGACTCCAATTCTGTTCTCAAACCACTGCATACAGCTGCTTCTCCACACTGAGTAAACCCTGACACAGTCTGTTGTTGCCAAGTGGAAAGGAGGAAGAGGCAGCATGATCTAGTGAATTGTGCAAAGGCTCCAGTTTCAGGGATAGCTAGGGTCCAACACTGGCTGTACGACTTCCCAGTTGTGTGAACAGCCCTGAGTCATAACTATAACTGCAAATATTTCTTCAACATTAACTCTATGCCATGCATATATGCAAAATGTGTATTACTTCTGTTCCTAGTAAATGTTTTGATTCTGGGTCTCCCTAGATATTACGTGGTCTTGCTAATTAACTAACTAACTAACAAACACACAGGTTGTTGTAAGGATTGAAGACACTGCAGGATAACGTCTAGTAAAATATGATAAAAATATCTAGGATTAATGCTAATAAATATTATTATTATTAGACCAAAGAAAATGAGCAGAATTAGAGAGTCTGAGCAGTACAGAACTGAACTAGGAAAAGGTTGGCAAATAGAACCCTTATTACATCTCATGACTGGTAGGGGAGTTTGAGGGTGAAATTCATCAGATATATGGCAATTCAATTGATGTAGGTAGGATTAGGGGAAAGAGAAATTTCTATATATTGCAATTTTTGTGTGACCACTTGCCTCTGAACATTAAGGCTTCTCAATATTCATGTTGCTGCCTCTCTGTGATGTGTTTATTACCTAAAATCAATGGACTGTGCCAAACATTATGGAAAAATATTCATGAAACCAAGATTTTGTGGTTTTTACAACTCCATACTACCAGTTTCCTTCCTTAAAGGACAAGTCAAGTCTGGGCTAATGGGAAAGTACTGGCTTGCAGTTTTAGGAGTCAAACCTTGGTGCTCTGTATTTTGTAAGTGCAGAGTTTATTTTCTCTTCCAGCCTTGGCAGCACCATCATGATGTCACAACCCAAGACCAATGAGACCTTCATAGCTCTCACACCAAATGGCATCAGCTTCCTCCAAACAGAGGATCCCAAACTTACCAACAAGAGGCAGGACAGCCTGAAGAAACATCTAAAGGCAGAGGTCAAAGTTCTCGGGGTAAGCCCAATTCAGAACATGTTGGAGTGGGACGGAGGAGTGAGAACGGGAAGAAACTGTGTATATCTTGGGAACAGAGATCCCTTGTGAGTGTGAAGACCCTTAAGTTATGCCAGAGGGACTCCAGGTTGATCTGAAGACCAAAGGAAGCCACTTAGAGAGCCATCTGAACCTTCCCCAGAACTTTTCCCTATAAGATAGTATTAAAAATGTTTTTTCCCCTATTCTGAATATGAGAAATTGAGGATTTTTGTTGTTGCTTCTGTATTTTAGTAATAAAATATTTCTCTACATTTTCTTTCTTTTTTTATTTTTGTGAGAAAGATTTTCCCTGAGCTAAAATCTGTGCCAGTCTTCCTCTACTTTGTATGTGGGATGCCTCCACAGCATAGCTGATGAATGGAGCAGGTCCACACTCGGGATCTGAACCCACCAATCCGGGCTGCCAAAGTGGAGCCCACAGAATCCCAACCATTCAGCCATGGGGCCAGCCCACTGCATAGAAAAAGAAATTTTTTAAAAAAGCACTTTCTTTTTTTTTTTTTTCAGGAAGAGTAGCCCTGAGCTAACGTCTGCTGCTAATCTTCCTCTTTTTGCTGAGGAAGATTGGCCCTGAGCTAACTTCCTCTAATTTATATGTGGGATGCCTGCCGCAGCATGGCTTGACAAGCAGTGAGTAGGTCCACACACACCTGGAACCAAACCAGCGAACCCTGGGCCGCAGAAGTGGAATGTTAGAACTTTGCTGTGCTACCGGGCCGGCCCCAAAAGAACACTTTATTGAGGTGTAATTGGCATACAAAAAGCTGCCCATCTATATATATTTTATAAAAGAAACGGTGGTAAATAATTATGTATTTTATATACATTTTTTTCTGTGTGTTCACCTATTGCATGCTTAATAATCTGACTGATTTTTTGAAGGGAGTTTTCCCCTCACTACAACTTACAGGAAAAAATGAACTTCCTTCTCCTCTTTTCTCCTTCCCTTTTGAGAACAGAAATGATATTTACTTCTTGTTTGTTTCCCTCATTTCATGCATGATTTATTAAAGAAATTCTTTAAGAGTGAAGGGAGGAGGGAAGGAAAGGGTATATCTAGGACTGGGAAGAAAATATAGAGTTCTGCTTCCTAGACTTGTCTCTGCAGGTGTATGATCTGAGGTGAGGCAACCCATTTGACCAGGTTTCAGAATCTAGTAGGACTGATTGCCTTGCCTAAAATATACAATCATGTGGCTACTGTGAGGCTCATATGACTTATGGTTTAGAAAATTGCTTGGTAAATATTTATAGAGCTATAAATGTCTGAGGTGGATGTCAAGGAAGAAAACTTTACCTCATAATATAGAACTTCAGAATCCTCAGCTATAGGAATGCAAACTAAAGAGGACAAGACTCTATGTTGTTGTGTCCAGTGGGGTCTGGGGGATGTAAGGAGGAGCTTCCTCCCTCGCCAGTGCTCAAGAGAGTGTGAGGGCATTCAGAAGTTCCCTGTTCCTGTAAGAGGTAGAAGGAAAGTTAGTAGCAATGGAATTGGAGAGCCAGGGAAAACAGATTCTAACACTCATTATGAGCTGAGAGAAGGGTCGTGAGCAGACAAGGGCAGAGAGGCAGAAACGCCTGAAGGCTCGCTGAGTACCTGCCAGATGGTCCAAGGCAGTAGTTTTCTGTGGCACAACGGCATCTACTCCAAAATATCTTTTCACAGTTCTCACTCCAGAACTTTTACAGTGACATTATCCTCGCTGGGATCCTGCAGAAGGTGAGCACCGTGGAAGAAATGAAGAGATCTTTACAAGTGCTGATTTTAATCTTCCATCTCACTTCTTCCAACAGACTATCCAGATCCTGTGTGGGATGATGGTGTTGAGTTTGGGAATTATTTTGGCATCGGCTTCCTTCTCTCAGCATTTTACCCAAGCGTTTTCTATTCTGTTGAAGGCTGCTTACCCATTCATAGGAGCCTTGTGTGTGAGTAGAGATCCTTAGGAGGGCAACATGGGATGGAAGTGGGAGGACGAAGCCAGTAGTTTAGGCTCTTCACGTCACCTTGCTATGTTTCTGTCTGCCAGGAGCAAGGGGTCAATGGTAGAACTTCTTCTCTTCTGTGTGTAGTCCAGGGAAGAATTGAGTGTGGTGGGAGGGCAGAAGTCACCTGATTTTAAATCTAGTTCATAGCTGACTCAAAATAATCATTTCTTTTGGAGATCATCTTACTTTTCACTCCATCATCTTGAGCTATGATGAGGCAGGTGGCTTCTCTCCAGGTTTAGGTAAAAATCCGTGAAGTAAAGTAAAGTTGGGCAGGCACTTTCTATACAGTAAACTGAGCACCAATGAAAGACATCGCGCACTTACAGAGAAACCCACACGTATCTGTGGGAATCATGGAGGAAGGAGCATTTTCATCTCCAAACACTTTGAAAATGTTTTTTGTTGCATTTAGGGGCACCCAGGGCATACTGAGCCAATGTCTGTGCTTTAGTGATGGCCTGGAAATTCCTCTGAAATAGCTTCAAATCTGTGGCATCAAGAGGACCTCAGTGGTTCTTTTCTCACAGAACATATTTCTTCTAGATTAAAGTGGATGAGTCTTTCTCACAATTAACTTTTTCTTTCACAGTTTTTCTGTCAGCTTCTCACAACTTAGTAGCTATCATTTGCCTTTCTACACTTGTTTCTCTATCTGATGCATCCCAAAGTCCACCTTTTTCTTTAACTGGTCCTTTTGTCTTCTTTTATTAACTAAAGTCAACACTTTATTTGGATTTCACAACTTTTCCCCAAAGGTCTTTATTCTGTTCTATGATCCTGTCAAAGATACTGCATTTAGTCATTATATCTCCACAGGTTCCTCTAGACTTTCTCAGACTTTCCTTGTCCTTGATGACTTTGATAGTTTTGAGTAGCACTGACATGATTTTTGTAGAATATCCCTAAATTTTGGTCCATCTGATGTTTCTCTCATGTTTAGACTATGGTGATGGATTTTTAGGTGGAAGACGACAGAGGTGAAGTGTCATTATCATCAATTCATTTCAAGGGTACGCACTATCAACATGATTTGTCACTGATGAAGTTAACCTTGATCATGTGGCTGAGACAGTTTTTGCCAGTCTTCTCCACTGTAAAGTTACTTTCCTCCCTCCTCTTTTCATACTCTGCTTTTGGAAGCAAATCACTAAGCACTAAGTCACTGAGTCCATATTTGGAGAAGCATTTGTCCAATTTTGAAGACCCAGGATTTGTTTAGGAAGACCTAAATGTCCCCCTTAATGCTGGGACCACTGGAACTACAAATTTTCTCTTCTCTTTGTTCCGTGCCATTTTTCCATTGTCAAAAGATTTTCTGTTACTTAGCTGCCCCAAATCTATTAGCTTTTGAATACTCTAGAGAGTGAAAACCATATGTTTGATTTTCTGGATGTAGCCGTAAAGGTTTTCTGCCATCCAGCTTCACACTTTCTCTTTTCTCAATTACCATTATACCCTAGTCACTGGAGCCACTAATTTAAAATGTACATCTCTGTCCTCCCATATTTGTCAGCTTCCCCTATTCTTCTCTTTTTCCATACCATTGCTTTCGTGTTCTTTTCTAGATAACATCTGACTCCAAAACTTTCTTCTCTCATTTGAAAAGAAACTTCTTTCCTGGTTTCCAAGGCCCTTTTTTTTTTTTATTGGGATAGATTCCTACTCATATCTGCCTTTCCTTGTGCTTTTCTGAATACTCTATGGGCAAAAGGCTGTATCTAAGTATTTACTTGGGTCTTTCATCATTGGTCATTGAGTCTCAGGGCTTTTCCCATAGGAGTTTTCCATAAACACTATGATAATAACATTGTAGCTATATCTGTGTATGGAAAATTACCGGGTCATTTTCTCTCTATTCTGAGCAGTTTGTCATCTCTGGATCTCTATCAATCATCACAGAGAAAAAGTCCACTAAGCCTTTGGTGAGTATGAGAACCATAACCCACAACTTGATGGATGGAAGTGAAACTTGGGGAGAACTCTTCAAGGTCAATCTCTCCACTTGGGAGAGTCGGAAACCAAGTTTCAGAGTAGATATTAGGCAGGGTTAGGAGTTGGGTTGGGTTCATCTATATTCCTGCCCAGTTCACGTTTCTCCAACCTCTGTACCTTAAATCACAGTCCACATTTGGGGTATTGTATTATATCCTAGACCAGTGCTCAGGAATCCAGTCTAGAAAAATTCTGCCTCCATGTGATGCCCTTTTGGTAGTAACTGTCCTTTAAATTTAGGTCTTCAAGGATGAAGAAGCTGACAGTGTTATAAAGAGGTTTATGTGTTATAGAGTCACTGTTTAAACCTGTCTGTCAAAACCTTTGAGAAAACCCAGTCAAAATGTCATTAGTATGAGGAATTATCTCTCCTTCTTTTATCTATCTGATCTGAAAGCTAATGCTTTGTTAGATTTGAGTATGAACTCTTGAATCTTGAAAGTTGTCATTAGTCAATTGTATTGGCTAAGAAAATGTCTTTGCCTGCTTTAACGCTTTCCAGGGAAAATCAAATTGGAAGTGGCAGGGAGAGGAAAGCTGGATTATAGGGAGAAGCTTTTCTAATCTGTAAAGGTTCACCAAGTCTCCACTCAATCTTATATCCCTGGAGTAGTTTGATGTTGGGTGTCATGTGTGAGAATGCCATTTAACATAGTAGCAGAGAAACTCAATTTGGAAGCTCTGGCTATAAATCTCTCTCAAAGGCAGCAAGAAGTTAGGAAGAATGCTCTGAACAATGACAATCTCTCTCTTTCTTTCATTACAATTAGAGGTGATTATTTGGAACCCTCCCTTACACTCAAAACAACTAGACCAGTGCTGTCCAATAGAACTTTCTGTGAGGATGGAAATACAATAGCCATCCTGTCCAATATGATAGTCCCACGTGGCTATTGATAACTTGAAAGGTGGCTAGTGCAATTGAGGAACTGAATTTTAACTTTCATTTAAGTTTATTTTAAATATAAGTAGCCTGTGTGGCCAGTGAAAACCATATGGAATAGCACAGTATGAGAATAATGTTTCTAGGGGAAGCATATAGGGCTCTTACTCTAGAAAAGAACGATATCACAGTGAATATGGCAGCAAGCACAAGGATACAAGATGAGATCTTAGGGCAAGCTCAGGCTCACCAGAGTCATCTATCTTGTATTGAATTCTACTGTTGTCACACGTTATACCAGCCCTTTTTGAGGTTGAAGAAGAGGGCTCTCCCAGAACAAACCTAAATTATTTGAAGAAATATATACTCCAGGCATCATGGATGTTGCTGGCTATCAGAAGGCCCAGAAACATGCTTTAGTCATTATTTTGGAGAACTGGTGTTTGAAGAAGAAAAATGCCCCACCTATCCTCTACTGTGCCCCCAAAGCTACAATTACTGAGTGCTTAAAAGAAGAGGGGACTAGATGGGATTAACTAATATTCCAATTTATGGCTATTGGGTGTGTCCTGGACCACATCTATCTATAACTACAGCTTTCAGAATGGTCCTGGCTCAATTCCCCCTCTGTGAGTTGGGGTAGAAGGGAAGCCATTTCTGAGATCAGTATATTTATTCCCCTCCCTTCTTAAATGTAGAAATGAGACCCAGAGTGGGAAATGAAACTGAGGAACTGAATATTCAAGAAAGCTAGGAAAGTCAGAGGCAAAACTATCACTGTGACTTCTCCTGACATCCACTCCAAACTCGTTCTTCTACCTCACACTTCTGCTCACACGTTACACCATCCTTGGGCCTGAGTCTAGAACTCTGCCTACAGCCATCCATACATCTGTCCAGACTCTAGGGCCCTCCTGAGACTGAGAACTGTGTCTCCATACTTATTTTTAGGTGTGTGTGATTATAAGAGAGGTTGTGTGCAAGGAGGTGTGACTTGCTTTGCCTGACTTCTCTGTGTGGCCCATACTTCCACGAGGGGTTTCTGAATGAGTCTGGGGAGAGAGAAACCACACCTGCCTTTGGTCACACTCTCTTGGGGATTTTGCAGGCATAGCTTCATGGACCCCTGCTGTCAGTCCAGGATAAAGAATTTAGGAAAAGCAATATTCTCTGTTACTCTACTGAAGTCCTGCATAGGGGGGAACATTTCACTTATTCTTTCACTTAGCCAAGATTTACCTTTTAAGTTCAGAGATGTTGGTAGGCACTGGGTTTAGGTCTATCAATCCTAGACTTCCTAAGAGATAGAGATAGGAAAATAAATTTTTGCAATGCACTGGCAAAGAGGTTGAGACATGTGTTGCTCATTAAGAGTGATCATTACGCAACATTTCTTTTTCAGGTTCAGAGCAGCCTAGCTGCAAACATTCTGAGCTCTCTATCAGCTCTGGTGGGTTTCATCCTCCTTTCTGTCATACTGGCTTCTTTGGGTCCTGCCTTTTGGACGTGTGTCTTGGACAAACAGCATATACCAACTGAACGGGATTATTCTTACTATCATAGCTTATATGAAAATAATGACTGCCTCAAGGCCAAAACTATTCTGGCTGTAAGTATTTTTATACAGGACATTCCAATCTTATAAGGTTTCTGAAAGCTGTGACTACTTATATTCCCTTCTCTTGAAAACCTCTCTTATTCTTTCTGGCTTGAGCATCTGGGAGAAGGCCAAGGCTGTGTAAAGGAGAGGGGGCTACACGACTGAGATAAAGGGGTTAGGCTATGGGATTACATAATTACTAATTGGGTGGAATGGAAGAGTAAATGTCAAGCAAGGTTGATGATGAAAAACTGAAACTCATTGATAGAGTTTCTTACTAATCAAATTGATTCTATTATTAGAGGCATAAAATATGAGTTTGTCAAACTGACAATCTTGGTACATGGAGTAGTGAATTAAGAAAGATGCAGATGGCAGGAAGACCCAAGTGATCAGGAAATGTCAACAAGGAAACATGTATGTATGTGCAGTGGGGAATTAATTTGGTCTGAGCAGACATCAGGCCCAGCACTGAGAAATGGAGACTAGGAAATATGAGATTTGAAGGTCAGGGTTTCTCCTTCCAGTTACCAAAGTGATGCGCAGTATAGATCAGGCACGAAAGCAACATTGTGTTGTTTTCATTATAACTTACAGAGGTTGATTTATTAAATTAGAAATATAGGAAGATGGAGAATGTTAACTGATAATGACTATTGTTATTGGAGGAAGGAAAACTGTGGAGTTTGGCTAATAGAAGCCCATCCAAAGGAGTTTGGATATACAGAATTGGATGTTCATTTTGAATTTTATAACGAACTTTCACAGTTAAAATCTCATTGATTCTCACAAATCTCTGAGAAGGAACTATCATTATGCATGTTTGATAAATGAGGACATAGAAGCTAGAGAAGTAGAGACCTGCTCAGGTTCACACAGCACTAAGCAATAAAGGTGAAACTAGAATGGGAGCTGTTGCTTCTCAGTTCTGGGTATTATTACACCACTCTGCTTCCTCACTGAGTGGACAACGTGATCAGATTTAGCTATACCTCAGAGAGGTAAGAACACGGTGTATAAAGGGGGCTAGTGATTTAGTTACTGCTCATCCCTCCTCTTCCTCTCAAGGAAATAAATGAGAAAAAGGAATTCATTTGAGCCAATTGCTAGTCTTGGAAAGAGCAGTGTTCTCTTCCTCATGGTGTCCTTACTTCATTCTCTGATGGTTGAGACAGTCTTCATCTCTACCATCACCTCTCAACAAGGCATGAAGGCTTCAGTTGACTCAAGCACCACCAACCTCATATTTCCTACATTTCAGGGAACCATGTCTATAATGCTGATTTGTACAGTGCTAGAATTCTGCCTAGCTGTGCTCGCTGCTGTGGTTTGGTGGAAGCAGGCTCACTCTGACTTCCCTGGGGTGAGTGTATGAACGGGCTCCTGAGTCTTACCTGGTGTGTCTCCATTTCTAGTCTGTGTTGAGCCATGTCATCAAGAGTGGCAGAAGGGACAGTCAAATGTGTGTCATGAGATATACATAGGAGGTGGTTTGGTGGTGGTGGAAGACAGTTGGATGAGGAAAAACAGATGGCAATTGAGTAGCTGACCAGCTGAAGATTCACTGAGTGGGAAGACAGTTGAATCTGAGAAATCAACTGGTTCAATCTTCCCATTTTTGTAAATGCAGAAACCTAGGAAGTTAAATGACTTGTCCAGAATTATGCTATGAGTTTGCCTGTGCTCAGCTCAGTGGAACTTGGTTTGCCTCTCTTCTAGGCAGGAACACTGTCTACTACAGCCACTAGTTTCCTTACAGTCTTGACTTGGTGAAGGGCATTCGCAAATGTGATTGGATTCGATAAATATCCTATTCTCTGATTTTTCCTTCTTGTGATCTTAAATTTTTTTTACTCTTAAAAAACACTTTCAAAAATGTTGACTAAAAGTCCATGAGACACCACCTTACCAGCATCATGGACTCATGTCTTCAAAAATTAAAAAGTTTTGATTTATCCAAAATTTTATTAGAGTTAGCAGACTGAATACAAGGCTAATAAATAGTAATTATTTAAAGAACTTAATGACATATAATACTCATCTTGGAATAGCTAAGAGTTCCAAGTATGAGGTTTGGTGGAAATGGCATCAAGATATATATGGTTGAACCTGAGTGATGTCTGAAGAACTGACATATTTTGTTTCTTCTAGAGTGTGCTCTTCCTGCCTCAGAGTTATAAGGATAAATCCAGCATGCCCCCAAGAGCACCTTCTGACTCTGGATATGAAGAATTAATGACTTTTTAGGGAAAAAAGGAAAATATCCATCGGAAATTTGGTTTTATGATGATATATGGAAACCACCCAAAGAGACTCAACTTAAGAAAGCAAAGTTTGAGTTCCCTGAAACGTAGGCTTTTATATAATGAACATTAAAAAAAATCAACCAATATTTGTTTTCTTGTCATTGAGTATATGTGTTCAATGGGGGTCTCTTCATTTGCCTGATATTGGCCTCAGTCAAAGTACAGAACTGTAAATTACCACTGACTAGACTGGCCGAATAGTCAGACCTTTCCCAGAAAACCAGGCAGAACGTGATTCAGTGGATCATGGTGATTTAAGTAAAGGAGACACCTTTTTCTTGTACCCCTTAATTGCCAATGAGAGTTAACTGATTTATTGAGGTGTTCAAACTCTTTTACAGTAGACGCTGGTGTTTCATCACATGTATTTCATTCATTAGTCCATGCAGACCAGCCAGCTACAATTAAGTCTCAGGAACTACATAAGTAATTGGCTTTGAAATAAAATCTTTATTTGATTACTATGACATGTGTTTTTCCAATGCCCCCAAGCAATTGAGTCAATTCTGACACTACCTGGAGATAGCGTCAAATCTCACAGGTTAAGGCCTCAGTTCCAATAGACTGCCCCCACACACACACTTCAGACACTAATCACAAGCCCAGGTTGTTACCAGTGCTTCTGACCAACCGGCTGGAGCTGGGAGGTTCCCAAGACCCCCTCTTCAGATTCAATTAATTTGCTGGAGCAGTTCACAGAACTCAGGAAAACATTTACTTAATAGACTACCTGTTAATTCTAAAAGGATATAACAGAAACAGCTAGATGGAGGAGATGTGTAGGGTAAAGAAGGGGAAGAGGTGGAGCTTCCATCTTCTCTCTGGGTACATCACTCTCCCCAAATCTACACACTTTCACCAATCCAGAAGCTCTCCCAGTCCTGTCCTTTTGGGTTTTTCTAGAGGCTTCATTATATAGTGATGATTGGCCACTGGTGATTGAACTCAATTTCCAGCCCCTCTCCCCTCCCAGGAGGTCCAGGGATAGAACTGAAAGTTCCAACCCTCTAATCCAGGTTGGTTGCCCTGGCAACCAGCCACCATCTTTTGGTTACCTAGGAGCTTCCCAAAGTCACCTCATTAACATAATAAAAGATATCTTTACCACTCTTTCACTTAGGAAATTCCATGAATTTTGAGAGCTTTGTGCCAGGACCTGGGAGGAAGATCAAATATATATTTCTTATCATAAATCACAACACCACAATTACATATTTTTTTTGAAAACTCGTTTTGCTACTTTTCCTTGTAAACACAAAATAAGTCAACAAAGATGGATATAAACCTAAATTTGAACTCCCCTTCCCCTCATCAAATAGGCAAACAAAACAAAGAAGCAAACAAAAGTTAATTGAGTGCGTACTGTTATTAAGAGACAACCAGTTCATTTTTTTTTCTGATTTCAAAATAAGAAAGAACAATTGTTCAAGTGTAAAGGTTAAGCCTCAACACACACAACTACACCTGTGCGCATACACACACACAGGTGGGGAAAGAGATCCTCAATTTTATATGAGCTCCAGTCCTTTGAAAGATCTTTTCATGTTTTCCCGACGTGACCCACTGTATCAAGGTCATCCCACTGTATCAGATCTGATGCTGCAACGTTTTCCCTGTCCTGTTTTCCAATCTGAGAGTGAGATGGTGCTTCCTTTGGTTTTAGCTCTGTCTTCAAACTCTCTCCTCATTATGTCTCCTCCTTTTCTTCTGCATCCCCCTACACACATACACAAACACACACACACACACACACGCATATGCACACCATTCCTCTTATTTATTTGCCTAATTATGGGCATTCAACATTTATTGACACTTTTTGGGTACCCATTACTATGCTTGATGCCAGGGTTACAAAGGTGAAAAAGATAGATACACTCCTTAGCCTCAAGGAATTCACAATCTGTTGGGATTGTGATGACAAAATTAGAGAAAGATTGTACAAGGCACTAACGTGCTGTTACACATGCACTATGGTGCTGCTTGAGCACAGAATAAAGAATACGCTCTGCTCCCTAAAAGAATGTAGACGATAAACGTGTGTGTGTGCACACATGCATGAGAAAGAGACACACACACATACACACAGATTTCTTCCTTTGAGAACTCCACCTTCCCAGTGGACATTATCCCAGTGGGTTTGTCATTTACATGGTGCCACATCCTTCCACAGGGGAGGAATATGACCCAGACCCCACAATCAGTGTATTCTACCCACTGTCCTCTCACTCTAGCTCTCTTTCCTCATCCCTGCTACCATATCTTCACCACCACACCACCACTTCCATCGTGATTATCCAAAAAACTGTCCAGTAGCCACAGTTTCCCCGGGGCCTCTCTTCAGCTTTGACTTCTTTCTCCGAGAAGGCAGCCAGCCCTTTAGGCAACACTTGAAGCCAATACTTACAGGTTCAACCTAATTGTCAAGTCAGCCATCCCTATCTTTTCTGTTAAGCAGCAATGCTCCTCTAGCCTTAGTGAAACAAGATTGATGTCTACTTTGAGATATGAAGATTTATTGAAACTGCATTTGTAAAGCACTTACCATTACATCTGGCACATAGAAGATACTCAGTGAACTTTAGTTTTATCCTCTATTTTCTTCCACCTCTCCTCCCCCAATTTGATCCTCTATGACTAAAATCAATTTTAATCTCAATCCACCTTCAGGATTTTGCACCTGATTATTCTCATAAAATCTTTCATTTCTTCAAGGAAAGTCTGTAGAGTGCTCTAAACAGAGAGTGTCAGACTGTGTGGTAAATGTATTTTCTCTCCCCTTTGCTGCAGAGGAAGATTTTGGAATTAATGGTCTTCTCAGAGCTTCCGCACAGGTGACTCTACTGGCATCCAGTGGTGATAATCCAGTGGTGATAATGAGGAGTAATTTTTCCCCCATATAAATCGAAAAGGCAGGCCAGTATACTAACTGTGTCTCCCCAGATAACTGCACTGGAAGCAGGTAACTTAACAACAGGAATTCGTGCCTGCAACCTGTGTCTGTATGTGTCATCAGTGAGGGGGAACTACTCATCTTTCAGAAATTATTTGTTATTTGCATTTGCAAAAAGATATACCAAACAAACCATAACCATAAGAGAGTATAAAATATATTTTAATATAAGAAATACTATTAGAGAGAAAGAAGGGTATTTTATAATGATAAAAGGGTCACTATAGCAAGAAGATAAAAGTGTAAATGAATGTGTACCTAACAGCAAAACCCCACAATATATAAAGCAAAAACCGATAGAATTGAAAGGAGAATTAGAAAACTCACTAGCTATAATTGAGTTTCAAGAGCCTCTTGGTCATTGATAAAAACTATGCAAAAGATCAGGAAGGAATTAAAAGTCTTGAACAATACTATCAACCAATGTAACCTAACTGATAGATATGTCTATTTATATATGTATATATAACTGATATGTATGTGTATATTGCTGTACAGCAATAAAAACTAATACAGATCAAATGCTAGATCTTAAAATAAGACTCAACAAATGAAATGTATATCAGTTATATATATACTGCATATACATATATTAATATAACTACATATATTTATTAACATTTATACATTTATATATTAAAACACTCCACTCATTGACTGCAGAACATCCATACTTTTCAAGTGCACACATGGAGCATTCTCCAGCATTGACCGTGTTGTACACAGAATTATAAAATGGCTATCGATGATCCTCACTCTTGTATAATCTCCTTCCAGAGTTTGAATGAAACTGTAACTATCATGAAATCTCACTCTCAGAATTATATTATGTTATATGGCAAAGGGGCTTTTGAAGATAAAGTTGCTAAGTTGAATTTGGGTTAGTCAAAGGGAGATTACCTGGGCAGCCTGATCTATTCACATGAGTCCTTCAAATCTGGGTCTGGAGGTCAGAGACAGAAAGTCAGAGCTTCAAAGCAGCAGAGGCATTCTCCTGCTGGCCATGAAGTGGTGCCATGTCTTGGGGTGAGTCATGTGGCAATGAACAGTCAATAGTCTCTAGAAGGCTCCCAGTTGACGGCCAGCAAGAAATGGGACCTCATTCTCAGAGTTGCAAAGAACTGACTGCTGCCAACACCCTGAATGAGTTTGGAAGAGGACCCTATACCCAAGATGATATTGAAGCCTGTCCACACTTGAGTTCACCTATGTGAGACCCCGAACAGAGAACCATCCGCACAATGCCCAACTCTTGACCCACGGACACTGTGAGGTGGTAAATTTGGATTGTGTTAGGACACTAAGTTTGTGGCAATTTATTTGTTATACAGCAATAGAAAACTAATACGGATCATATGCTAGGTCTTAAAACAATACTCAATACATTTTAAAAGATTGAAATAATAAAAAGTATGTTCTCTGAACAAAACAGAATTAAATTAGAAATTAACAGGAGAAAGAAATTGTAAGAATCTCTAAATAACTGGAATTTAAATCACTCACTTCTCAATTGACTATGGATCAAAGAAATCAAAAAGGAAATACAGAAATATTTTGAACAGAATAAAAAAGAAAACGCAGCATATCAAAATTTATGGGATATAGCTAAAGTAGGGTTCAAATGAAAATTTATGGCTTTAAATGCCTGTATTAGAAACACAAAAAGGCCTCAAATCAATAACCTAAGCTTTCTCCCTATGAAACTAGAAAAAGGAGAGCAAACTATTTCGTAAGTAAGCAGAAATAAGGAAATAAAATTAAAGTGACAATCAAGGATGAGAAAACAAAAATATCATTTAAAAAAAATCAATGAAGCCAAAGTTGGTTCTTTGAAAATAACAAAATTAACAAACTTTAGCTAGACTGACCAACAAGTCAAAGTGACCCCAAAAGAATTAAAGAACTTGAATATATAATAAGTAGAGAAATTGAAATAATATTCAAACACTTTCCTACCAAGAAAAGCTCAGACCCAAATAATTTCTCTTTTGAATTCTATCAAATATTTAAAGAAAAAATAATACCAATCCATTACAGACTTGTTCACAAAAGAAAGGAGGAGGGGACACTCCCAACCTAGAACATGAGGCCAGTATTACTCTGAAACCAAAGCCAGACAAAGACATTAGAAGAAAAGAAAGCTACAGAAAAATATGCCTCATGACTGTCATTCTACATCCTCCTGAGGTCAGAAGGTCAAAGCCAGATAAGATGCTCATTCTGGTGGTGCCTCTTTTATCTCAGTGTCAAGCACAACCCTAGGTGAGAGGCATCCCATTTGGGAGCTTGTTTTGGTCTTAGTATAGCCATTCTGATCCTGCCAGCACCTGCAGTGCTTCTATGGCAAAATAGGCATTGACTGTTCATATGACAAAGGAGGAGCAGCAAGGCATTTGTCCTTTTTTGAGTATGTAGGATGTACCCATACGTTCTGGTAAATTCTGAATGCTCCAGCGCCGTTTTAACAGGTGTAACCAATTTATCAGTTTTGGTTGCCCAGGTTCCTCAGGTTGGAGCTCCACCTGCTGGCCATAAAGGGCAAAGCTCACTTTTGCTTTTGCTAAGCAGAAACACTAAACATGAATTTTTGGCTGACCTGCCACACTTTTGCAGTTCCTGACTCTTCCCTTTCGCTAGATCCTGTGATTAGCTTTCTATTATTTCCATATTATCCTGAGAAGTTTTATTTTCAGTCACTTATTTCAAAGCCTGTTCTGCTTCAAACCAGAGTGGATCAGTAACCACCTCAATAGCCCCTTTATCAGAACCATCCTTTTACTTTATAGGGAAATCCTTAGCAATATTTTTAGTTAGAGATGAGTCTGGATCTTGAACGCAGTGTCGCTTCTGATGCAAAAAGCTCTAAAGGTGGCAGATAGACAGGGTCCAATTTCTAAAGAAGACTCACAGGATCCGATCGGACAATGCTTACAACGTTAGGGTCACTTGCAGGGATACACAGAATGCAGCAACAGCATTAAACTAAGGATATGCATTCCAGTTGAAGACTGCCTCACAGCGAGGGGTCCAGAAGGCCAGGCTTAAGTTCCAGTTGTCCTCCCTCTCTCTCTGTGATGCGTGTTCTGTTTTTGATAAGGAACCCCAACAGGACACCTCAGAACCAGGGATCCCCAAATTTTAGTGGTGGTTGGGGCTTTTTATAGCTGGCTGGTCATGTGGGCATATTTCTTGTTATGTAACCAGCCCCAATGGCAAATCATTCTGTGGTCTCACTGAAGCCATGTGCAAATCACCAGTCACATTATTATCAATAAATAATGTTGACAAGCTGCTACAAACCACCCAGAAACTCCTCACACCCATGGCTACAAAGCAATGCTGTGAATCAGTGGGTTCATGCCTTGACCAAGAGTCAGTGCTGTGCAGGTGCTTCAGGAAAACAGCTCAGGCCAATTTTAGGATTGCTGAAGTTAACTCTAACAACACAGTTTTGATATTCATGGTTTGACTAATTACCACTTGTGTGATCTTGGATCACTTCTCAACTTCCATATTTTTAAAATTATACAATACATATAACAAGTATATCACTGTGTCTTATAAGGATTAGAAGAAGAAATGCTGAGCACCATTCACTACACCTGGTTTATTAGACATTGGTTATATACATGTGTCAACTTAAGAGCCAAATTTGCCTGATGTTGCATCTCAAAATGAGTTTATTTGGGAATAGCCAAAGGATTTGCAATTCAGGATGTGCATGCTATGGCAAACTTTAGGCAAATCTGGAAAAGAAGGAGGGGAGCTTCTTTTGTAGAGAAAAAGGGTGAATAGAGAGGAACTGTTCTAAAAGAATGTCCATTTGGGGAAAATAGTTCAGGGCAGCAATGACTTCTCATGGGCTGGGCTGTTGCTGGGTAGGGAGAGAAATCTTCCTCCAGTCATAAAGCAGTTTTACTTACCGTGGAAGATGCAAGCAGAGGTCTCCTCCTGTTTGGTGTAGTTGATATGTATGATCGGGCATGAGACCTCTCCCTACAGGCCTTCCCAACTCCAATTTAGTTAAAGTTTCTTTTATTAATTTCCACGTATGTCACTCTCTATTGTTTGGTTTGAGATACAGAAAAGGAAACATTGTTCTAACCTTTCAGAAGTGTACTCTCTGCCAGGACAAAAAGGGTTTGACAGAAGGAAGAGGCCAGGGTTTGAAGTCTCTTTTTTGATAGGAACACCTTAAGAACATAACCAGAATTATTTAATAGAAATACAATTCAAGAGTTTGAGTCTAAATAAAAGAATGAAATGAAAACAAAAATACAGTGGAATATGGACCGTCAGAGGAGTTCAGGAAGCTGTTAAAGTATCTGTATTTCTGAGCACTGTAGACGTTGATTATCTTCTGGTTATATCAGGGTTAGCTTATCTCTACTGCCCCTATACCTAGCCTAAAGTTGGAAATGAAGAACCCTGGAGCAAAAATCCTATGGTAACAATCCTTTCCTGCAGAGGGTAGGGCAACTCAGTGGAAGATAAGCAGATACAAGTGATATCGAACCTGAAGTGAGTTCGCTCACCCATTGCACAGCAAGCCAATCTCTGACACCGGGTGTAGTGGAAGAAAGCAGGAATTTTATTACTGCACAGTGCTGAGCAAGGAGAGAGGGCAGCTAATGCTGAAATCCCAAACTCCCCAAAAAGCTAAAAGCAAGGGTTTTTACTTGGGGTTTTAGGTAGGGGGGGGAGCATATGGCCTTGCTGGTCAGAGCTTTCCCACCAGCCTGTGTTTGGCCTTGAGACTACTTGCAGAGAGGAGGGAGCCTGTGACCCTGCTGGTCAGCAGCTTTTCCACCAGCCTGTAGCTCCTTGGCAGGGAGGAGGAGGAGATAACACATCCAGGTGCTTGACCTTGGCTGTGTCTGTCTCCACGGGGGATAGTGGATTCTGGAGCCAGGAAGCCAGGGAGTAAGCAGGGAATGAATGCTTTGGTTTCAACCCCATATATGCTGGGTTCAGTGTAGGGAAACTGATATCAGGGCAGGTATCACAATGTTGCAAACTAGGATAGTTTTCAACATACAACCTGAGCAGCCTTATGTAGACAACAAGGTCAGCACAGCTCCATTTCGGTATTATATATTGTGGTGGAACTTGGCAATGATTCTGTGTGTGAGTCTGGGCTGGGTATATGCAAAACCCCTGGATTTGGAGCAGATCCAAGCTCGAGGGGTGAGGACTGGAGGTGAAGCAAAAACTTCTTTCTCTGCCAACAAGGCAGTTGTTCTGTCAGGATTTTCTCTTGATGTTGTTTGTTTAGTAATGACGTATGTACAGACAATACTGTTACAAATACATTTCCTACTGCCCAGAGTCAACAGACTTAGTTTTTTCTGCCATATTTGCTTCAATGCTACAAAATAAAAATAAATAAATCTTTGCATGTAGAGTTGAAGACTCAGCCCTGAGCCTCCATCCTACTTTCCTCCCTTCTTAACTCAGAGACAATCGTTCTTTTGAGCTTCATTTGTTTCCTTCCCGTCCATATAAAATTTTTACCACATGATTATGTGCTCATACACATGATAGGGTAGTGGGGTTTTTTGTTTTTTTGTTTTGTTTTGTTTTGCTTTTTAAACATTGGCACCTGAGGTAACATCTGTTGCTTACATTCTTTTTCTTTTTTCTTCTTCTCCCCAAAGCCCCCCAGTACATAGTTGTATATTCTAGCTATAGGTCCTTCTGGCTGTGCTATATGGGACACTGCCTCAGCATGGCCTGATGAGCAGTGCAATGTCTGCGTCCAGGATCCAAATAGGCAAAACCCTTGGGCGTCGAAGTGGAGTGCATGAACTTAACCACTCGGCCCCAGTAGTGCTTCCTTTTTAAATGAAATAGTTGTGAAAAATAAGATTATTTTCTTAACCAGAAGCTCAATATGCCATTTTCTTAAATTCTGAAATGCATAGATAGAAAGGTTTTTCACAGAGGCAAGTGTGTGATATGTAGTCAAAAGTAATTCAGGAAATTTCTAGAGCCACAGGTGTCACCATTAATTCTGTCTGTTCTTTGCATAAAAATTCATAATTTACCCATAAAGGTATTGCTTGTTTTTGTTTTAAGATTTCAGCAATAAATTCAAACCTTTTTTTTCATTCCTTAAGATGAATTCATTTAATAAGTAAAGGTTGTTCTCTCATTATAAGCCAAGTGATGTTCTAGATGCTAAAGAGATAGAGATCAAGAAAGTCTTTTATTACTAAGATGTCGCAGGCAGAAAAAGAAAAATGTTGCTACCACTTTTTATATTTAATTTGAGATATTTTTAAATATCTGATTTAATCTTCACAAGAGAAGGTTTTCAGTGAGGGTGTCATAATCTGATAATCCAAGCATTTCTAGTGACAATGTAAAAAGATAAAACCTTTTTGGCATACAATTTGGAATGAGTAATACATTACAATAATATCCTTATGCTTTGATCCAGTATTCCCACACATGGAAATTTATAAATACATATAATACATTTATAAATGTTAAATGGATATTAATTTACAATAACAAAGATGCCACTTAAATATATGACATCTTGAGAATGGTTAATAAATTAGACTTTTATCCTTTATAACAAATATTCTCCAGACATAAAAACGATAATTAAGAAGCAACACAGAGGAGTCAGCCCCACGGCATAATGTTTACGTTCAGTGTGCTCCACTTCAGCAGCCCAGATTTGTAGGTTCAGATCCTAGGCGTGGACCTACACCACTCATCGGCCGTGCTGGGGTGGTGATCCACATATAAAGTAGAAGAAGATGGGCACAGATGTTGCTTCATCTTCCTCAAGCAAAAAAGAAAATTAAAAAAAGAGGAAGATTGGCAACAGATGTTAGCTCAGGGCTAATCTTCCTCAGCAAAAAAGAGAGAGAGAGAGAAATAGAAAGACTTCAAACATATAATGCTAAGTGTAAAAAATCTAGAAATATGCACATAAGCCATAACTAAACTCTCAAAGATCATTTATGTATATGAAAATATTGGAATGTAATAGTGACAAATGCTACCAATTATGTTTTTTTAATGCAACTATAGGTGAATTTTTCTCTAATTTTCTAAATTCCTGTAACCTTATCATGCATTTAGCATATTAAATATCTAAAAAATAGCATAGCTTTCAAAAGAAAAAAAAACAGGCTTAGAAAGGCCAATAAATGAGTTCCATTCTGTTCTTTTCTAAAAATTGATGATATTGAAATTTTAGACAGTGATGCAGAAAATTAATAAGAAAACTCAAATTGCTCTTGCTCTGAGGAAAAAGGAAATTAACTAGAAATACTCATGATGTTTCCGACAGATTATCAAATAACTTTGATGAATTATCTCAATTATATTATATCAGAAAATCCTTATGAGGTGAGATAAGCATTGCTATTGCCAAATCACAGCTGAAGAAATGGGAAATCAGAAAATATAAGTGAATTGTCTGAAGTCACAGAACAAGTAAGTGAGCGAGTTGGGATTTACACCTGGGTTTGCCTGACTTTAAGGTATCCCTTGTTTCAACTAAATCCACTGTCTTTTTCAGATATGTGAGAAACTAAATAGCTATGTCCATTTACAATGGTGAGCATCCTTAATTTCTGGATGTAGTAATGAGGCTGGTTCAAACCCCAGCATACTCCACCTAATTGTTCCTTACTGTCTCCCAGTACTGCACTCCAGAGTTCCATATTCCATGGATCCCATCTTGCAGGACCTTAGAACCAGCCCTTCCAGACCTTGAGTAAGGATTGCTTATCATCTCCTTCCTATGGATTTGTTGAGAGATGGGTTAACAAGTTTTACACATGACACATGTTGCCAGTGCAAATACAACGCTGTTGAATACAATCCTTTCAGTACTAAGAAGCATGGTGGCTGCATTTTTGGAAATGCCTCTCAGAAATGTTCACAGTATTTTGCACGTTGAAGGTGGCAGGTCTTAACTACAAATTTTGACTGCATGTGGTCTTTTTCAGAATGAGCAATGTTCTGAGTACCAGCAGGATTGTTGAGGGCATTCCAACAAACAAGATTCAAAGCATTCAGATGGGACAAGGAGACATGTCTGAATCCGCTCAATATCTACACAGCAAGCTGCATAATTTCCTTAAAAAGAATCTACAATCCCTGGGCATAAGTTATCTTTAGTCCTGTATACATTTGGGGGTGAGTATGGAAAATTAAATTGTCTGTAATTTTATTTGCGATGAATTATGCTATGCCAGTTTATAAAATTAGATAAAAATAGGCCAAGAAAATATGTCTGAGAATAATTTAAGTCAAATGTTTTGGTTTGACGGTGTTCTGGGCTCCTAGATACAAAATGTGAGTTTTCCCCAATATTATATCCCCCTGAGGCAATATCCATCCACAGATCTTGGTAAACTAATACAAATTTCTTGGATTTCACTCTTCTAAAGATTATTTTTAAGAGACACTGAAGGTTGAAAAGATAAAATGGGATTCCTATGTGATCTTGAGAGTGAGGGAAAGATGTCTCTAATGTAGAGAGTTTCTACGTCATCCCTATGTTCTATTTCCCTTCCTCCAGTAGCTCAGATAATGATTGGCCTGAAACCTTTCCTATTGGGAATAATTGAGATTTTTGTTTTTACTAGTCCTTCAACATCAGGAATATTTTATTCTGTTTTTATGTTGGCTACTCATTCTGCTCTGCAATGTCTCTAAGTATTCCTGTTTGAAGCACCTTGGAAATCAAAGAAGCTATATAGAAACTATAAATAAGTTAAAGAAAAAAATACGTTTAATTAGTCTAGCTACTCTTTTCACAGACAACAGCTGAGACTTTTTAGCAGAGGCACTGAGCCGAGTACTTAGGGAATTTGTAGGAGAGAAGACAAAAGTAGCCTGGGGACCAATAAGTGTTTGGCAAAAAAATGCTCTTGAATCACATGCTTCCTCCTTTGAGTGGAGACATCATCCATAAGGAGATAATCCAGGTACATTTTAGAGAGCAAGTGAATTTTCAAGTTGACATATATTTGGATAGGTTAGCATAGGGGTGTGTAAGGACGAATCATTCTTCCCATTTAACTTCATCACAATCAATAGCATCTACCTTGAGTTCTTGCCTCACCTTCTCTCCACATCAACATTCTTCTGTCCATATGCTTGTCTTTCTTATGGCTTTGCTTTGATTTTTAGCTGCAATGGAAGATATTTCTTTTGTTTTAGTTAACCCTTCCATCTATCTTTCTATGTTCACTCTCACTTCAAGAAGTCTCTGTTCCAACAATGCTTCCATGTCTTCCCGGTAACCTGAGAAGAGCCAAAATAGATGCATATTCAGTTCAGTTCAATTCAATGATTTGTTCTTTAGGAATATTTCATCATAATATACATACTGACTGGGAGAGATATGGGGTTTAGGTTGGGTCATCTAGGGTGGAGGTGGGTGAGGTAGATGGGAAAGAGCTCTCCCTCACTGATGTCTTTTCTGTCTTATAACAGTTCATCATTTCTGGATTTTTGTCTTAGGTACAAAAAACCACAAAATTTCTGGTGAGTATCATTTTCCTTTTTGCTCAGTTAATGGTTAAATAAGAACAGTTGACTCTGACTCTACACAAAGTCAAACCGACGCAAAATCTGGATATTCCACTCTATTTCATTGAGAAACAGTGGGCTAGATAGAGCACTGCAGAGATAAATTGACAAGACAGGACAAAAATCTCTGAAGATTTAGGTGAAATAATTGTGGATGTTATGATGTCATATTTCCAGGTTTCTGTACTAAGTTACTTGATCAGATAGATTCTGAATATTCTTATCAAGACTTTGACTCAACCTGAAAATTACGAAGACTTAGTGCTGCAAGGTATAGATACTGTTAACTATGATCCATGAGGCACCATTATGACATTTTTTTACCATCTTGATGCATCTTGGATCCTTGATGGCAACCAAAAGACGGATTTTTTTGATAGGAATCTTCTGTAAATACCCTCCTCCCCATGTCTTTCATTATGCAGTTTCACACACATGCACAATTAGCCCATATATGTGCTTTATTTTATGGTTGACCAGCAAATACTAGTATTTACACTCCATAGCTTAATAGATCTCTTTTAATTTGGATAATCTGTTACCATTTCTAGGAAAATTTTAGTTCTTAGCTCTCACAGAGGAATTTGTCTTGTCCCCTTACTGCTTCCTAGAAACTGTTCTTCCTTCTTGGTTGACAGTTCACTGAAGTCTTTATAAAAATAGTTTGGAATAAGCAGTGCTATACCATCTGACATTGGGTCCAATCCAAGTTCCTCCAACTGTTTAATGTACCAGCCCTTCTCTGCTTGTGTCAAGGTGATCTTGAAAAAATATAATGGGATACAAAATGTATGTTACCACATTCTAATGTATTACATGTAGTAAAAATCTAATGCAGCATCATTACTTTTTAATTTTTTTCTCCCCAAAGCCCCAGTACACAGTTGTAAGTCCTATTTGTGAGTCATTCTTGTTCTTCTATATGAGATGCCAACACAGCATGGCTTGATGAGCGATATGCAGGTCCACTTCCAGGATCCAAACCAGTAAACTCCAGGTCACCGACGCTGAGTGTGTGACTTGGCCACAGGGCCAGCCCCACAACATCATTATTGTCTAAATGTCAGCTTAATCATCCTGCCACCCAATTATGTTCTTATAAAAATAATATTGCTTTATTCTTGGTGATTATGTATCACAGTGTTTTTTATAAGGCACTATCTAAGGTTTGGTTCCCTAGAGACAAGTTTTGAGACCAAGATTTGAATATATATTTTTTGAGAAGTGAATAAATACATGAGTAGGGGAGAAGAAAAGATAGAGAGTCAGATGAGGTGTATTAGTTTGCTAGGGCTGTCTTAACAAAATACCTCCAACCGGGTGGCTTAAACAACAGAAATTTATTTACTCATGGTTCTGGAGGCTGAAAGTCCAAAATCAAGATGTCAGCAGGGTTGGTTTCTTCTGAAGTCTCTCTTCCTGGCTTGCAGATTGTAGCCTGCCCATGAGTGCTCACACAGTCTCTCCTCTGTGTGTGTCTGTGTTCTAATCTTTTTTTATAGGGGCACCAGTTATATTGGGTTGGGTGAAATACGACTTCATTTACATTAATTGCCTATTTAAAGACCCTTTCTCTAAATACAGTCACCTTCTGAAGTGCTGAGGATCAGGTTTTCAATATATGAATTGGAGGAATATAATTCAGCCCATAACAGAAGGAAATGCAACCAACAAAATATATATTATTGAGCTAGTTTAAACTGTATGCAAAGTGGATCTTTGTCTGGAAGGAAAATTCTGGAAACCGTATTTATATATCAACTCATAGTAATCACTATTTGAAGGCAGTTCCAAGGGGCTGTTAATTCCCTGGCAATGTCTTCCTGCCATGTACATGGGTAAAGCATCATTCTGTGGGTTTGGAGAAAGGCCTCAGACACAGAATCCAGAGGGCACTGTAGAAATAAGGCCTGTGAGACATGGATGGGGCACTGACTGTGTTGGCCAAACCATGTACTGCTCAACTCCACTCACTTCCCACACTAGATTCTTTTTTCTCATCAGAACTTCTTTTAAAAAAAATATTTACAGTAGTGGAACAAGCTATAGTACCCACAGCTACAGTTATTCTGCAGCTTCGATAATATCCATCAATTCCTTCTTTAAAGCTCCATGTTAGACTCTACTAACCCTCACCCAGTACTTCTGCTTGTCTCAGTTTCTTTTCCATTGGGGTAACCCAGATGTTTCTCCTTGAGAGGTCTGAGCCTCTAGTTTCATGCCTTTGCCAGGCTATGGTTGTTTCATTTACCCATTTATAGTTATTATCAGACATGGATGCACCAAGAGGCAACCCAGTGAAGTTTATGAGTTCCAGACATAATCCTTATGACTCTGTTATTTAAGAATATACCATTTCCTCAGGAAAAAGTGAATTCTGTAGAGTAGAGTACTGTCTTATATTTTCTTCTGATTCACTGGTTTGAAGATTCCAAAATGACTTACTGTTACTAGTTTTGGTGGAACCCTTACCATGTCTCTGGATGAATGCCCCCACCCCTTCCCTGCAGGAACCAGAGCCCCAAGTTCAGCAGAGATTAAACTTCCGGGGACAAAAACATAAACTCTGTAAGTGGGTCGCTGGGATATTTCATGAGAGAAGTCATCGTATTCTACCCATTAGGATTATAGCAACACATAATAGGCACTGGCTCAAAGATACATTTAGTAGTCTAAAGGACAAAGCCCCAACTCCACAGAATATGCAGGTAATTTAGATACATATTTAAGAAGTCATTCCAGAATTCTATCAAGAAGAGACATGGGCTTCATCAAAATTAAGAACTTTTAACAGGACAAGAAATAACAAATGTTGGAGAGGATTAGAGAAAAGGGAACCTTCATACACTGCTCATGGGAACACAAACTGGGGCAGCCAATATGGAAAACAGTATGGAAATTTCTCAAAAAATTAAAAATAGAAATACCGCATGATCCACCTATTCCACTATTGGATGTTTATCCAAAGAACATGAAATCAATAAGTCAAAAAGATTTATGTACCCCTATGTTCATCACAGCATTATTCACAATAGCCAAGATGTGGAAGCAACCCAAGTACCCATCGATGGATGAATAGATAAAGAAGAGGTGGTATATCTATACAGTGGAATACTACTCGGCCATAAAAAAGGACAAAATTGTGCCATTTGTAACAATGAGAATGGACCTCAAGGGTATTATGCTAAGTGAAATGTCAGATAGAGAAAGACAAATACCATATGATTTCACTCATATGTGGAAGATAAACTCATAGATAAGAACAGATTTGTGGTTACGAGAGGAGAATTGGGGGGGCACAAGAGGTAAAGGGGCGCATATTATGGTGACGAATAAAAACTGGACTATTGGTGGTGAATATGATGCAGTCTACACAGAAACTGAAATATAGTGATATACACCTCAAATTTACACAATGTTGTAAGCCAATACGACCTCAATAAAATAATTTTTTAAAAAAAGAACTTCTGCCCTTGGGACAATGAAAACAAAGGCCAGTGACTGGGAGAAAATATTTGTAAGGCATGTATTTGATAATAGTCATGTATCTAGATTATATAAAAAAACTCCCAAGACTCAATAATGAGAAAGCAAACAACGCAAGTAAAAAATGTGGAAAATAATTGAACAGACACTTTACCAGAGAAGATACAGAGATTGCAAATAAGTACATGACAAGATGCTCAACATCGTTAGTTGTTAGGAAATGCAAATTAAGAGCATAATGAGAAGCCTCTATGCTTTTATTAAACTGAATAAAATAAGACTGATCATAACGCATATTGGCAAGGATGTGGAGAACAAAAACTCCCAGACACAGCTGGTGGGAATATGAAATGACCCAATCACACTGGAAAATATTTTGGCAGTTTCTTAAAAATTTACACATATACTTATCACCCAGCCATTCCACTCTTGGGTATTTACCCAAGAGAAATAAATGTATGTGTTAATAAAAAGATTTGTACACAAATGTTCATAGCAGTTTTATTTGTAATAGCCCTCACCTGGAAACACTTCCAATGTCTGTTAACAAATAAATTAATAAACAAATTTTGACATATCCATACAATGGAATACTATCACTGAGCAATGAAAAGGAATGAACTATAGACAAAGATCCTAATCTTCTTAGATATCTTCTGTCTTTGAATGAGGGCCTGAATAACTAACCAGGACCTGTTTGCAGCCTTGGTCATCGAGAAATCTGATCTTTTGTAGAATTTAAAAGATCGAACAGCAACTCCATTAAAAGTAAAACACACCATTAATCAAAGATTCTGGTCAGTTACAGCCCATTTTTATTAATTTCATATCTAAATTAGCAAATGTACATTTTATCTAAAATATATGTTATACATCTATGAAGGCTGGCATATGCTAAAAGCTCAACAAATATTAGCCAATATTCTATCAGGCCTGATACTAGCTTCCTATTTTGCCCTGTTCTCTGCTTTATTTAAATTCCTTTTAAAGTACAGCATGGGCGGAAAACATGCTAAGTAAAAAAAAAAAAAAAAAAACAGACACAAAAGGTCACATGTTGTACAGTTCCATGCATATGAAATTTACAGAATAGGTAAATCCATGGAGACAGCATGCAGATTGGTGGTTGTCAGGGCCTGGGGGAGGGAGTAATGGGGAGAAACTGCTTATTGGGTACAGGGTTTTATTTTGGAGTGATGTAACCAGATAGAGGTGATGGTTGCCCAACATTGTGAATGTACTAAATGCCAGTGAATTTTCCAATTTAAAATAGCTAATTTTATTTTATGTGAGTTTCACCTCAAAACACTGAAAAACAAAATACAGTATGAGCTTGGTTTGAAATTTCTCTTGGATTTGTTATGGGAGGAGGATGTGAAAAGAGACATTGACCGGCGACTAGCCTCTTCCTGGAAGATGGCCATTTCCTCCTACTATGGGAGTCTAAGCATTTGAAGTCATACTTAAAGATTAACACATAGTAATAGGGTTCTTATATCACTGCTCCAAGTCAGCATAAAAAAGACAAGGCATTGCTCAAATCTCTTCCTCTAGTTTCTCCCAATGTGAATTTCTTGATTTTGTCATTTCATTCTCTCTCTTTCTGTCTTGAATTCTCTATCTTACCTCAGCTATCATCCTTTGTGCTTTCCATTCTTGTTTATGCATCCTTCTCCCTGACCAAGGCTTAGCTTCTGATATGGTCCCATTCATGCCATCCTACTACCGAAGTTGTTAGCTCAGGCTATACGAAATTTTTTTTTTTTTTTTGAGCAGAGAATCTGGATGAAAACAAAAGCCTTGGGTCAAAGACAATTCGGGTTAATATAATAGCTTCCCATTCTTTCACTGCATGTGTTCTAGGCTTATTAGCATAAACTTCTAGCTTCTGTTTCCCCCATGCTATGTGGTCTGTGGGTTCTGCACAGTGGCAGGAACTCTCCTACCTCTTCTGAACTGCAATTTTTAATTCTATGCCACAATAAATGCTTTCATTTGTCTAACTAGGAACTATTTAGGTCCACGAAACCTACCCACATGGACGATAGCTCCCTGATTGCATCATTTGTTTCGGCTGGAGAATCACACTGAACAGATTCCTAAATTGAAACACTTGTTTAACATTTAGGTTAAGAGCCTAATAAGTCCCTGAGGCTTCTGCCATGACTTCTTCAAGACATTGCCTTTCTTAACTCGTGAATGTCCCAGGCTTTGAGAAGCATTTTCTTCCTATATTTCTTTCCAAAGTGGCATATGCTATAGTGATTTGTACCTATCTAAATTCTTCTCCTTTTTAGAAAGGCACAACCAAATTTGTAGTAGTTTGACAGGTTCCAGAGTTGGGCCTTCTCTTCTCTAACACGTAGGCTAGGAGGGTGTGTTCGTCAGAATGCCTTACCTTAGAGGTTAACGCCAACATTTCTCTGGCATATTTATTCAGGAAACATTAAATGCCTTCCAGCCTATCTACAACATGTATACTCTTTGGAAATGCACAGTCATAATCTTTGAGCATGACTTTTGAGCCTCTGTATAAGCCTCAGGGTTTCAAGGTCAATAGGTCTGCCTTTTACTGTTTGCTTCTCACTTTGCAGATTACTCTCAGGGGTGCCTGCCTCAGACTGCCTTCCCAGACCTGAACCTGCCAGTTTGAATTACAAGCTCATTAGTGCTTTAAAGACACAGAAGAATCTCCTGAGCTGCAGGATAAAATACTTTCCTACTGGGGCCAGCCCGGTGGCATAGTGGTTAAGTTTGCATGCTCAACTTTGGTGGCCTGGGGTTTGTGGGGTCGGATCCCGGGAACAGACCTACATACCACTCATCAAGCCACGCTGTGGCGGCACAATGTTAGCATAGCAACAATCTTCCTCAAGCAAAAAGAGGAAGATAGCTCAGGGCCAAGCCTCCTCACCCACAAAAAATAAAAATAAAATAATAATAATTTTATGCTTCTTAATATGTAAAAATCTACTATGGGAATACTTTTTCCTGCAGCAGCTGATACCCTACTGCCTTTGTTAACATCTTTACCAGTACCTTTGCTGAGAAACTGTTCCCACATGTTTACTGTGAGGATTAATTTATGTGTCAACTTGGCTGGGCCACAGTACCTAAACAGTTGATCAAACTATTATTCTAGGAGTTTCTCTGAAAGTGTTTTTTAGGTGAGATTAACATTTAAATTAGTGGATTTTGAGTAAAGCAGATTATTCTCTGTAATGGGGGTGGGCCTTATCCAAAGAGTTGAAGACCTTAATAGAAAAAAGACATTTCCCGTAAGAAAGGGAATTCTGCCAGCAGACTGTGTTTGGACTTGAACTGCAACATCATCTCTTCCCTGGGGTGGGTCTCTAATCTGCTAGCCCACCCTGCAGATTTTGGATTTGCGAGCCTCCATAATTGTCTGAGGCAATTCTTTAAAATAAACCTCTAGATAGATAGAGAGATAGATATAGATATCTCCTATTGGTCCTGTTTCTCTGGAGAACTCTTCTGTTTAAATTAACGTCCACAGCCCTGTCTTTATAGAAATAATTATTCACCTAGGGACCATGCTATTTGAAGTTAAATGACCATCAAAGTAGAAACCCCACAAGGCCCATCTACAGGACAGCTAAAGGTTAAATGCATCCCCCATAGATCGGTAAGTCTGATACTGGCAGATGCGGCTTATACCTGGTGGCTTCTAGATTTCCCAACGGTGGGCCTCAGAATGACACAGCTGTGCAAAGTCATGGCAGGGCTGGACCCACACAGGATTAGCACGCTGTCACATGCTCCATTTCAAGCTTTGCAGCCAGCCCATTCTCACAGAGGGAACAGTGACTCTCTACATTACGCCTAATTCTTCCTCCCAAATGTATCAGATCACTTCCTCCTTTCTGCGGAAGTAGTAAGCGATGGCTAAGAAAGAGGCCGGGAGAGTTGCTCTGGTGGAGCTTCCTCCCCATGAAAGGAAACACCACTGGGGGGAAAAGCAGCCCTCTCGCCACCCCACAACACCTAATAGTTATCACTGTTTTGTAGATAGGGAAATTCAAGTTTAACAAAGATAAGATCTGCTGCTGTAGGTGACCCCACTAACAAATAGTTTGACTATAGTTCAAATCCAAGTCCATCTATTTGGGGAAATCTATCCATGTACTATTCTTTACAAAATAACACTCCTTTTTCAGAGGAAATAGAGAACCCCTTTTTACACACTTTATGCAAATGAAATGTGGGCTGAAGGATTCAAGGAGGCAGCATTGCAAGTACCCACTTTCGTTCTAATAAAGACAATGGTCTGGTAGTTTAGAGAAAGATTGTTATAACTGGATTAACTGAAGGAAACAAAACAAAAAAAACAAAGAAAAAGAATGAGGAAGTCTTAAATGTTAATTACACATAGTTTAGGCCTAATTATCACTTTCAGAAATAATCAAAATCCCCTTTCTGCTTGGTCTGAGCATCTCCCCTCACTAATAGACCACACGCACCATTGCTCTTCCTCCTTTGACTGGCATGTCTTTCCTTGGCCCACTTAGGGCCCCCATTCCTCAACTCAATAAACTCTCAGCATTGGGCGACCTCAGGAAACTATGACGTGTGTTAATCCCCTACTCCCACCCACCATACTAATTTTCTTCTATTGCTGTAGGAGAACACTTTCACTCCTACAGCCTAGCCAAAAGTAGAGGCAGAAGCAGAGAGGTAAAGGTATTCCTAGGAAATACATGGTGGAGAAGGGCCCAGACAGGAGCAAGCCTATTTTCTACCTGAGATCATGTATCTCAGCCCTTTGAAATTGCCCCCAGGTTCTGGCCTTTATTCAAAAGTCCTCCTAAGGGGCTGGCCCTGTGGCCTAGTGGTTATGTTCTATGTGCTCTGCTTCAGCAGCCTGGGTTTAATTCCTGGGCATGGACCTATACCACTTGTCAGTGGCCATGCTGTAGTAGCGACCCACATACAAAATAAAGGAAAACTGGCATAGATGTTAGCTTAGGGTGAATCTTCCTCAGCAAAAAAAAAGGAGAGAAAATAATAAATAAATAAATAAATAAAAAGAAAAATTAAAAAATCCTCCTGAGGTCACAGGGATATTACTAGATGGAACATCTGCATCCGGCAGGTTTGTGCATGCTGATTTCTGATGCCATTCCTTTTTTTTTTTCCCCAGGGAAGATTCACTCTGAGCTAACATCCATTGCCAATCTTCCCTGGTTTTCTTTTTCGCTTGAGGAAGATTTTGCCCTGAGCTGGCATCTGTGCCAATCTTCCTCTATTTTGTATATAGGTCACCATCACAACATGGCCAACCATGAGTGGTGGAGGTCCACTCCCGGGAACCGAACCAGGGCCACTCAGGTGGAGAGTGCTGAACTAGGCCACCGGGCTGGCCCCTCTGATGCTTTTCTAACATAAGATTCCAAGAATTCTATGATGACTAGTAGCAACTGGTGACACTAATAATTTAAGACCCTTTTACAAAGACGTGTGGAAGGAATTCTGTGGTGATTTGGTAAATGTGGCAGCACTTTTATGTTTACTTTAAGGTCCTATAAGGGCTTAGGGGAGAGACATTAATCCCATCTCTGTTTCTCAGCGTGATTCTTCCTTTTCTTCTAGCATTGACTTCTGTCTGAAGAGAAGAAGACTGTGTCTCATGAGATTTCAGGGCAGAATCAGGACTTGTTTCACATTTAATTACTGATGTCCAGCCAAAGTGGAAGAAGTGGGGGACAGGTAGAGGTTTCCAAGGATGCTCCCTTTAGGAACACTGAGGAATTGGCGTCTAGATTCCTTTCTCCTGGAGAAGAAAATCAACCAGAAACTCTGGTGAAATCCATCTTTCTCTTTCCCCCAGAGTCAGTCTGTCTTGACCCACTGTTTACCCTGTAAATACAGGGACTGCAGCAGAGGTCAACAGACAACATGCTTATAAGAGGGCACAGGGTCCTCTTTCTGGAGTTATCTAAGATGCCAACTTTGCTCACATAGGAAATGACACATTCTTAGTGCCATTTTCCTGAATAAGGAACAGTCATTCTGATCCAACTATGCACACATCCCAATGTAAAGTGTTTATCTAACTCTGGGGTTGGTTTCCTGTAGTAAAACCTAATTTGTTTTTATCCCCAGGCCTGCTTTGTGAAAATAGGACACATACTTTCCTTGGGTTTAGACTAGGTTTATATCCTTCTCACACCCCACATAGAACAGAATATTTAATAGGTAAATTGGGCATCTGCCTCCAAAACTTCTTCCCTAGGAACAAACATGCTGAGTTTCTAAGGTCAGAGCTTCCCCATCAGGCCTGTTCCACAGTCTGAGCGCCAACCTTCCACACCATCAGCAGGCTAAGCATACCTGCTCCACAGTTATAGGAACAGAGAACACTGCCCCTGAGCAGGGGGTGGAAAGTCCACCTTCCCTCCAAAGAACTTTCCTAGCCATACTCTGTTTCCAGCACATGGCCTTCCTGAGGACCCTCTAAATATCAAGAACAATAGTTGTGCTGAACTTATGCATAAGTTTTCTAGTCAGTGTATAGATTGGCCAAAAGTCCTAGTACATGTCTGAAGCTCCTAAGGGGTTTTCTACTAAATGATAAGGGACTGGCTGAAGCTGTCCTTACAGGCTTGAAGTCTCGGGGTTCCACAGGCTTCTCTTGGTGGTCAGGGGCTGATTTTATTACAGGAAGTCACTATGGTTATCCTTCCAGAAGTCACAAAAGTTGGTTGTGAATTTGAATTCCTTCGTCAGGCCCTGTAGTTTTGATTACACCCCTCCTGAGACAATCCAAACACGTTGAGATACGCTTTGTTTAAACCCTCAGGCGTATGCTCTCTCAGAACTTTAAAAAGATCTGAAGGGCATCGTATGGGCCATTTGCTCTATAGAGTTAGTTAATCTCCTACTCAAGGAAAATTTGAGAATTCTTTATGTGGCAAACACTGGTCTAGGCAAATGGGGAAAAATCAGTGAATAAAACATAAAAATCGCTCCTGAAGCACATGTCCTAGTGGATATTAATAAATAACAAGCAAAGTAAGCACATTTTTTCGTTATGTTAGAGTGCAATAAATGCTATGGATCAAATTTTGAAGTTTAAAGGGATTGGAAGTGCTATGGTTGGGTTGCAATTTTAAGTAGAATAGTCAGAGCAAGTTTCCCTAAAAAGGCCTCATTTCTGAAATAGTTGAGGAATGAGAAAGAGTCTTCTAGGAAGAGGTAACCGTGCAGTGAGCATAACTTGTTCACCGTGAGAAGGCTGTGGCTAGAAGTGGTGACTCTGTGAGAGGTGACAGAGGCAAGGTTAGAGAGGTAACTTGATTGTCAGATAACTGCCGTTCTTAATTGTTTATTGGTTTTGCATAAAATATTAGTGGGTGTATATACACATGTATATTCTCAACATAAACTTTCAGGAGGGGGATGGAATTATAATGAAGACAGTCTCATGCTTTTCCACTAGTGGCATTCTGCAGATTCATTGAGGTTGTCACATGCAGCTGTGGTTCATTCATTTTTCACTGCTTTATAATGTTCCTAAGAGTGCGTGCATGCATGTGTGTGTTTTATCCAACATACTATATAGATGGATGTTTGGATTGCTTCAGTTGTTTGCTATCACCATCCTTGCTTTAAAATACCTTTTTGTCATGAGTCCTAGTCTACATATGTTCAAGTTTACTCTTGTGTATATATCTAGGAGTGGAATAATTGGTTCATAAGAAATTTAGTATGTAAATTTATGAGAAAAGTTAAAATGTTTTACAAAGTGACTTTTTAAATCAAATTTCTCCCCCAAAATAAGAGTAAATGTTTACATTGCTCTATGTCTTAGCCAACACTTGGCATTATCAGATTCCCTGGTTGGTGTCCATTCCTATCACACTATGGACCTAATTTATATTTCCCTGAATACTAGTAAGGCTGATTATCTTTCTTGTGTCTCTTTGTTATTTGCATGTTCTCTTCTGTGAAATCTCTGTTAATATTTTTTGCCCTTTTCTATATCTTTTTTAGAAAATTGATTTGTTGCAGTCTGTAAAGATTCTGCATATTAATCTTGTTGACATTTTGTGTATTGCAATTATGCTCTAGAAAGTTATTTCTTGATTTTTCACTCTATGTTTCTTCTTCATTAAAAAATTAATTTTACACAGACCATGTAAAATATGCTTTTCAGTCAAATTTTATGCACCTTGTTTAATAAATTTTTCTGTTCCTCAACTTGGTAATATATGATTCAATATTGCCTTATAGACTTTGTAATGGTTTTCTTTTCAAAATTAATCCATCATTCATGTGGAATTGCCTTCTCTATGAGGTAAGTTATGAGTCTAATTTCACCTTTTTTCCTTCTTAAAGTTACTTAAGATTATTGGTCCAGCATCATTTATTTAAGTGATTATATTTTCTCCTCAGTTTACATCAGTGTCATCTGTCATTTATTAACCTGAAAGAAAACCAGTGGCACACTCAAACAGGATACGTGAGGATTGCTTCTTAAGGGATTGTTTACACATAACCTTAAAATAGGGAGATGATCCTGGCGTGTCTCTGGAGCTCAGTATAACCACATTTCTTGGCTCCAGGTCCTTCAAAGCCAGCAGTGGCGGGTTGGGTCCTTCTCACATTTCATCTCTCTGACTCTCCTTCCATTGTCGCATAATTCTCTATGACCACAACTGGGAAAAATTCTTTACTTTTAAGAACCTATGATTATATTGGGCCAAAGAGACAACCCAGGATTAGCAATCTTAATTCTTTCTACAACTTTTGACTCTGATTTGCCAATTAATACATTCAACAGTTCTGGGACTCAGATGTGGAGATCTTTGTAGGACTATTATTCTGAATACCACACTGCCCTTTGTCTGAGAGTGTTATCAAGGAACATATAAAGAAGAATATATTTTATACATAAAGCCAGAGAGACATTTAACCGTGCCCAGTTAATTGTGGTTCTTGCAAGCCAGACTTACATGTAGTACTCGGGAGGAACACAGCATTGGGGAGGAGCTAGTGTTGAGAAGACATTCTTGCTGTGACACAGTCTTTAGTATTTGAGAAGTGGAGTGAGATTATCATCTTAGAGACATATCACAAAGCTTGAAAACATTATAGATACTCATCTGGCAAGTTGAGTGAGATAAATCACAGGAAACAAATGGCCAACAGGACTCCTGGCAATGTTTTCATCACACATCATGCATCAGAGCAGGTCGTTCTTTCTCTCCTCCTCCTCCTCCTCCTCCTCCTCCTTCTTCTTCTTGCTCTTCTCCCCAAAGTGTCCCCCCTCCTGCCCAGTACATAGTTGTATATTCTAGTTGTAGGTCCTTCTGGTTGTGGGACACCACCTCAACATGGCCTGAGGAGCGGTGGCATGTCCATACCCAGGATCCAAAGTGGTGAAACCCTGGGACGCCAAAGTGGAGCCATGAACTTAACCACTTGGCCATGCAGCTGGTCTGAGGTCATTCTTTTTGAGGGCTGTGAATTAGAGATGACACGCCAGAAAGGACAGTAATTCTCATTTGTCTGCTCTGAGGAGTTATAAAGGTAGGAAGAAACAATTTTTCATCTTAGCCCTGTGCTTGGTCTCTAAGAAGGGATCTGGTGGAGGGGTATGAGTGCCTGGGCTATGGGGGCCCTTGTAAGCTGAATTGGAGGCAATATCAATTTATTTACAAATGGCAAAAGATATAGCTAGAGGCATAGTGTCTAGCCTAGGACAATTGTCTCATGAAAAGAAAAAAAACCATTGAAAGCTACTATACCATGGAAAAAACCATTCCTAACTTTCTCGCATAGAGTAATTGCCAATCTTCCTTCTGTTCAGGCTAAATTTATCCCAATACCAAAACCTTACAGAACCACAAGCCAGAATCCAACCCAGAAATGTTATCCGGGGCCCCAAAGAACAAGAACAGGAGATGAGTTGTTCTGTCTGGGCTCCTTTTTGACACAGCTTTTATTAGAGCCAAGAATTACCCTTGATTCTCTCTCTGTTCCTTGCGTTTGTTGTAAGTTGAGGATCTTGCACTGTGGTTCTCTAGCAGCTCATTCCCAATAGGTTGATATTATGAGTTTAGCTATTTCTTACTGCTGAAGAGAAGATATATGTTTTTAGAGGTTTCCCAAAGCTCATCTGATAGCCTTTTCCCTATAGCCTCTTTCCATCTACTTCTTTGCTTGTATAGGACTAAGACAATATATCCTTGTGATGTCTATTTCTTGCACTTCAATTTACCTGGAAATATTCTATGCAGAGGCTACTAATAATTACCTTCCCTTGTGTTTTCTAGGTTCCCATACCCACTTTCTCCAACTAGAAATAACAAAGTATTGGTGAATTTTGTCAAAGGCTCCTGAGAAGTTGGGGCAGTCTCTTTTTCTAATTTCAGGTTCAGGATTAAACTTAAGCATTTATAAATGCAAAAATATGTTCCAGACAGCATTCTAAGCACTTGGCTACATGATCTTTGAACATACATATGTATTTGAAGTAATTATGTTTAATATATTCATTTAAGAGAGAAGAAGAAGAAACTAAGATAAAATAAAAAACGTTACCCAAGACCATAGGGCTAGTATCTAATGTAGCTATTGCAATTTGCTTCTGAGTATTTTATATTCCAAAGTCCACATTCTAAACAATCACTTCTTGTCAATGTTACTCAACAAAACCCTATGCAAGAAATTGCAGATAGAAGCTGTTTGGAAGACATAAATTGAGCCTACTTGACTGTTTGTGGAGTGAGCAGAGGGTTTCCAGTGGAGGGAAATAGTCGTGAAACACACATGGTGACTGCCGATGGATTCTCACCCTCTTGCATGTTTAAATTTACCTTAATACTCTAAATCAAGCTGAAATTATGAAGATGGTACCCTATTGTATCAGTGTTTTTTGTAGGTAGACTCATGCTTCATAGAATGGGAATTATTTGGGAAAGTTTATTTCTAAGACAATTTTCAGAAAGAAACCTTTGATTGGCTTTTGTCAGAGGAATTTAGAACAAATATCATTGTCCCAGATGCCTTGCTGGACAATAGATCAAGTAACATCAACTAGCTCTGATTGCTCTTGCCATCTCAACCATACACTTAATGACCGTGATTACCAAAAGTGCAGAATACAGAAACAGAAAGATCAGTTGGAAATCTTTAGTTGCAAACTGCTAGTTTTCAGATGGAAAATCTGAGGTCCACAGAGGGAAAAGCCTGTCCCAAGTTCATGTAGCACAGCAAATAAATTAGAGTCAGGACTATCTAGTAAAATGTGACTCATGATAACAGTTTCCTTTCAACTTTACCCCACAATTTATTGACAAGTGATAGTTGACGATCATTCTTATAACAGTTTTCTGTCTATGGGGTTATTTATAGATTGTCCCATTTGATATAGCATGGATAAAAAGGAGGACTCCAGGAACTGTTCCTGGTCCTTGGCATCATTGAATTGATGCTTTGATTCTCCATTATCCTTGATCAGTCCCTCACGCTCATATACAAACACAAACACAGACAAGAAATCAAGTTAAAGGATGCCAATTTATTGCGCAAATGCTAGTAATTGAGAATACATCAACAATATCACAAGTACATGAATAATAAATGATAATATACTACAGTATGGGGTAAAGTGGTTATGAATCAAGAAATTAAGGCTGGATGAATAGGTGTGCCTTAGGCAGTCTTCATGGAGAAGATGACCTTTAAGTTGAAATTTTTAGACAACTAATTTGGAGTGACAAATGTGTGAAGAACACGCCAGTTGTGTGCTCAGTGTATGCCTGAAATGGGTATGTGATAAAAGGCAGGCAGGGACAGGACAACCATTAGAATGGTCTTGAGACAAAAGTTGTGTTATGGACCTTGGAAATATACAGTCAACTGTGTGGTTAAAATAAGAATTCAGTGGGAGGAAGAGTGGTGTAAAGTATTCCACAATTGTAGAGATAGACTGGATCCACTTCTAGAGGTCCTGGTAGGACAGATTGAGGAGTTTGGCTGTGAATATATATGCCATGGAAGTGATGGGATTAATACCTATGGATGATCAAGAATGGAGATACAGTTTAACAAGCTACACAGTGAAAGGCTGCATCTTTATGCTGCTGTCAAATTTTGAGAAACACAATTTTATTTCAGAAAAGAGAAAATAGAAAACCTGAGGGCCTGAGGTTAGATAAGCATACTGTCACTTAATTGTCTCTTGTGTGGTTGTGTGATCACCTTTATAGTCTGGAGAAATTACTATCTACCTGCCAATTTTTCATTTTGGTATTCTAAATACATAAAACATAATTATTTTATTAACAAATTGTGGCTAATCCCCCCAAAGTGATATTTCAGTCCCTTCACAGGTCTCTTCTATTTAGGCTAAAGACATGAAATACTTTTTCCTTTAATAAAACTAAAAACATCAATAGCAACAAAATCAGTTTGCTTGTTGTAATTTTTCTTTGCTATTTTCAATTCACAATCTACTCTCGTATTTCTCACATCACATATACCCTCATCCTCTTCCTCTAAACACCTCTGCAAATGTTTGATTCGTTTGCTCATCTCCATAACCCTGTTTTCAATTTCTCTGCACCTTTTGCATCTGTTCACCAATGCTATATTCTCTGCCCCATCTCCACGCCCTACCTGGAGTTGATTGATCATTGTAGACTTTTCTCTTGCCTAAGCTAGCAGATACTGTCTCAGACGGTTAATCATTCTGTCTTTTTCTAACCTCTCTCTGCTTTGGGCTGTGTTCTGTCTACTGTTTCATCATGCACTTTTTTGACTAATTCTTGTGTCTTCTACCCTCAGGGTTTTTTTCCTTCCTTTTTCCTTCTGATTATAGGCATGTGAAGGTTAATTTTGCTTTACTTTTATCTCAAAATAATTCTCTTAGAGTGTTAATCTGCTTCATTTAATAGTGACCTCGCTTATAATGACACCAAATCTCTACCATCAATTTCATCTTTACCAGAACTCCGTGTTGGATGCTATGAGGCCCTCTCCAGCTGCATTTCTTTTCATTCTCCTAAAACTGACCATCTGAAATTAAGCTTAATTTAGGTCTGTCTGTACTCCTCATCTATCAAGCCATATTTCTGACTTCCTATCGTTTCTTTCAACATCACCCACATGGATCGATGATCCTTCCAAACTGTTCTCCTTAGACCTTAAACTCAAACACTTAATGTATTAATCAACCAATTACATTTTTAACTTTGTCCTTTAATTCAACTAACAAGAAGACTAATTGCTCTTTCTCTCCCTGTTTTAGATATAACCATTTCTCTCTATTCCCACTGACTTCATTTTAGCTCAGATCTTCACAAACTGATTCTTCTTTCATTTCAAATTCCTCATTAAATGATCTTTGCATTTATAGTTTCCATCTCGCCAGATACTGAGTAATTTAATAAAACTTCGTACTGTCCATTCATCAATCTGCAAACATAATTGAACAATATTGTGTTGATGAAGGCACTGGTGATTCGGGCAACATGCAGATTTTTATGAGACTTTGTGTCTTCGAAAAAAGGTATTATCATTGAGGGGACATAAAATATTTGCAAATGGAAAGTTATATACAGTGTAAGTTGTGTCTGTGAGTATTTAGTTTGAAAAGCTCATCATCTAGAGAAGAGCAATCGCGACTGGAAAATCTTAAAGAGTGAGCTCGGATTTAAGATAGGCATTAAAGAAAGAAGAAATTCAAGCAGGCACAGAAGAGAGGGCAGAACAGTTCAAGCCAGGGAACTGATGGAAGGTGGTCAAGCACAAAGCATATTAAAGAGAAAGTTGAAGTGGGATTAGAGAGTGAGACCTTTAAAGTTAGAATAAAATAGACTAAAATGTATATCATTAGAGATCAGTAAAATTTGCAGATTACTTTTATATACATCTGAATTAAATAATTTATGTAATAATCCCTTTCTTTTTTAGAGCACTTTTAATTTATACTGTGCATGTGTGTGTGTGTGTGTGTGTATTTTCACAGACATTTAGTGCTGGCAGATAAATCATTCCTAATATCTTAATTTTACAGATGAGGAAACCCAGATTGAGGAAAAGGTTAAAGGATTTGCCACAACTCACTCAATAAGTAAGCAATAGGCCTGGGATTCCATTGCAGACTCTCTGCATTTGATAAGATCAGTGATCCTTCTAAAATACCATGTTGTTTTCTCCATATAATACAATCAAACATAAGCAGGAAGAATCCACTGCTAACCTGATATGGATCCAGCAACATGTTTAATACAAGCCTGCAAAATCTCTATTCAAGTCTCCATCTAACTCTCCTCCTTACTCTATTCTTAATACACACCAATATGGTCTCCTTATCACCTCCAAACTCACTTCAGAATCATTTCTTTTTCCTTTTCTCCTCTCCCTCTGGCCTGACCTGGTGGTATATCCTCCCTGACTCCTCACCCATCCTCACCCTCACCCATCTACTCCATAAATACACACTGAGCATCCACTATTGTGAAATACTTGGATACATACTGTGAAACAGACAAGTGTGGAAAACTTCAAACACTTAACTGTTCTCAGCATATGTTTTCTGAATTGGACTTTGCCCTCAAGGTGCTCACAGTCTAGTAGGGAGACATATGTCATGCACATCTGTAGCTCTTATGAACTCTAGAAAGGGCTAAGAATCAACTATTATCGAAGTGTTAAAGTTTAACTCAACTCTCAACCAGGCTTCCTCTTATTTTCCCTATTTGCACAGTTATAGGTACACTATAAATTTTACTTATTACATGTTGACTTCTCAGAAGGGATGGGTGTGAGATAGTGAGAGAAAATAAGGAAAATAAGAGTCTATCATATCTACAAATGGTGGGGAGGGATGTTTAGGTGAATAGAAACAACAAAAACAAAATATTGCCATCTGGAAAATAAATCATAATGTAAAATCAGCAGATTATAGAGAGAATATAAATTTTGCCTGTAGCCCCTTAAACAAAGAGCTTGCTTTCTGAACCCTTTGCTGTGAATCAGAATGTTCTGGGCACAGCATTCTTATGAGTCACTGGGAGAAGATATCTCCCCTCTCTTCCAACTCACTGTATATTGGTGAATATATGTTTAATTCTTCATAAAGACGATCTTCTGGAATCTGATGGGGAAAAAATATCATTCAAAATCAACCACCAAGAATTTTCCACCACTAGAAGTCTTGTTCAAGAGGCATATCTCATCTCCTTTTGTCTTTCTGAATCTCTCATACTCTTCCCATGATGCTGTAATTATTCCCTCCATTTCCAACAAACTAAGCCAGATTGACTGGCCAAGTGGGCCCAAGAGAAATGATGTCAGTCAATGGCACGTTGGTGAGACTACTACGTGTCTGAACTTTGGTATATCTGCTGTCAGATATAGCTTTGGAGGAAAGTGATCAAAAAAGGCAGCCAGACTTGAACGCTTCTGGCAAGTGGACAGGTGGAGAGAGCATATTTCATCTGGAATATTTGAGTAAGTATATGTATATCAAGTATTGGTGATTCTTTTTCATACATCAAGGGTGTAATGGATGGGTAAGGTAAGTCAAGTGGAAATGCAGCTGGTAGTCACGAGTTAGGCAGGAAAGAAAATTGAGGCTTCAGAGCAAGTGGGAAGGCAAAAGCCAAGAAAAGAGAGAGAGCAGAAACAAGTACAAGGGAGCTATTCTGGAACAGAAAATAAGCCCAGATATCTGAGTGGTCCCATTACGTGCTACCTGCACACTCATCTCTCATGGTCAACACACTTTGTAGCATTTGTATTTTCTGAAATGATGAAGATGTTACCTTCCTAACCCTCTGTGGTGGGGATATACAGAGACTTGTGCCACTTATGAGCGGAAAATGTGATTTAAAGTATGAGATTTGGAAACCAAAACACTGAAACTTGGAGAAATAATTTTCTGGAAGAAGTGTTCCAGGAAAGCCAGGTGGTATTTTAAGTGACAAAGTTCACATTCTTCAGCTTGTCATTTAGGATCTAGGATCAGGCTTCTACCTACCTTACTTCTTTCGAATATTTCTCCCACTCCGTAGATTGTGAGTGACACAGCACTGCAAAACCCCAGAACAGTGATAAACAGGGTCACTGCCACGATTTCCTGTTGAACAACAACCAAAAAGATAAGTAGAGTCACAAGGTAGGTATCCAAAAGTGTGTTGCCTTCCAGAAGGCTCTGTTTTCATCACCCGCGACATGATCAGTCCCTATAAAGTCACACACACACACACATACACATACACACACACACAAAGAAAAACCAGGAAATAGTAACTCAAGGCAGATCACTCCAACCTTACAGAATTCAGTTGGGGGGTGGTGGGGAGAGAAGGGGCAGCCAACATCTCTGGCCATGAACCTACAGAACGTTGCATTATGTGATAGAGATTGCAAAAAGGACTGTGTTCATGAAAAAGGACCCAGATTAGGACCCAGAATCTTAGCCTTCCCACAGGAAATACATACAGTGGAAAAAGAAACGATAAGGCAGAAGTCTTCCTCATAAGTGTCCTGGCAGTTGTAGATGAAAGCCATGCTCGTCTTCAGGTTGATGAGCAGGATGATGATTCCTGTTCCTGCAGCCATGCTGCTGACAGTGTTTGCCCCCAGGCTTCCTTGTAGCTGATGGTACAGAACAACACTCAGACCTGGACCTGCACCTACAAGCTCACTCAACAAAGCTCTCTGCATTTCAGGGCTGGATGCATCCAGTAAACCCTGGATTGGTTCAAAATATAGATTAAAAAGGAAAATCTTGAAAATATACTCATTGCTCAATAAGCATCTACAATTTTCTTGCCAGGACTGCATTCAGGAAGACCCACATGGATACACACAGTCTCTTCTCAAGCAGTCCCCTTAATTAGAAATGAAGCATTTTATTTGATCATACAACTATACTTAAAAGGACAAGGCCAGTGGGAGGGGTATTTTTTAAACAATTGTCAAGGTAATTACACTTTATTTTTTTTAATGATACAATTGATATTTTAATGGTTATATCTTTAAGGATGATATCCAACACAAAATAGACTGGAAAAAACTATATATCCACCTTCACTCATCATATAGGAGATAATGACATGTCTTCTTCAAGACTCCTAAAATTCAATGTTTATTAACTTCTCAAGGATGGACAAATACAGAATTGCAACTCACCAGATATATTTCACGTTTCTCTTCAGACATAATTGACAAAAATCCAGAAATAAAAAACTGTCCAAAAGGGAGGGGGAGAAAAAGCACAGTGAGTCTCTATCCTTCTCTATGACCCTCTTACCCCCATCCTGCAAATAAGGTAAAGTTTGGGGTTCTCTATAAAGCTACCCATTAATGTTCCCTGTGGGCTTGCTATTTTCTTATTCTTATTTCCTATAGAGTGCTTCTCAAAATTAAATGTGCATACAAATTATGCGAGGGTCTATAACGCAGATTCTTATTCAGTAGGTCCTGGATGGGGCTTAAGATTCTTCATTTATACCAGACCCCCAGGTGATGCTGATGCTGACAGTCCATGGGTCTCTTTTGGAGTCACAATGTCTAGCAGCACCTGGTGCATGACTCTATTATAATACTCCTCTCATTTTACTGTAATTATTTGTTTATATGAGTATCCTGTGTGTTAGTGTCTGTTCCTTTGGGCAAAAAAAAACGTGTTTGTGACATGTGTATATCCAGAGGGTAATAAACATCATATAGACATGCAGTAATTGTGAAAATGTACATCGTGAAAGATTTAGTGAAAACACAAATAGCACAAATTCAAAACGGTTTCAAAGATTCAGATTTATGATGGGTTGAGAGACACTTGGTAAGCTAAGTGTTTGGAACGAAAAGGCTATAGGGAGAAATTTCAGATAAACTATGGCAGAGATTCAAAGAAAGTCCTGAATAAGTGATCTGAGTCCTAAGTATTTAACAGAGTGATATTTTTTAGAGTTAAAATGTATCTTTGTGAATGAAGTGTGGATACAAAAAGCAATATGGATTAATAAAAAATAATTATGCTAAGTCGAGAAAGTTGGACAGTAATGAGAACACGCTGTACCATTCCATTTATATAAAACTAGAGAATGCAAACTAATCTGTAGGACAGAAAGCAGATCAGTGATTGCTTGAGGATGGGAAGACAGGCAGTGGAAGGAGGGAGGGATTACCAAAGGACACAAGGAAACCTTTGGAGGTGATGGGTATGTTCATTATATTGATGTCATAATGTTTTCATGTGTGTATATGTGTCAAAACATATCAAATCGTACACTTTAAATAAGTGCAATGTATTCTATGTTAATTATACCACAATAAAGCTATATATCTTTGGGATCTCATCCAGTCATCTAATTTCTAAACTGTACAATGATTAAAAGAGACAATGAGGATGCACCTAACAGAGTTTCTAGGGCCAGTAGAAGTTCATCAAATGCCTTTGACCTTGTTCTCCTCACTTCAGTCATCTCTTTCCCCTCCTTTCACTAAGATAACTTCATTGAACAGTGCTAGTGACAGTGTTGTGGAATTGAATTCTGAAAGTTTAGGTTCTATTTTTGTTAACTAAATATCCCTTTGACAATTCATTTAACTTCTGTTAATCCCAAATTTCTCATCTGATAAAAGCATCCTAACATGTTTAATCTGAAGTACTTTGTGTATATGCACAAACACACACGTATATATAATCTAAATACTGGAGATAAACAGTTAGATCTGATCTGGGTAAGAGAAAATGTATGTGCAATTTTATTTCAGAGACAATTGTAGATGAATACTCACAAATATTGCTCCCCAGAATGGGTAGCCTGCTTCAAATGATGAAAATATGTTTTCCTCAAAGTCTGACTTTGTGAGCATGGAGAAGACAAATGTTCCAAACCAAAGGCATGTCAAACCAATCAGAATTTGTGTTACCTGTCAAAAAATGTATACGTTTTGTGGAATAAGAAGATATTTTCACAAGATGGCATCCATTTCCTTATAATTGAGGCCAAGCATGAGAAATTGCTTTGATGTCTTAGGCAGTCCTGAGAAAGGATCCAAATGTGATATTTTCCAGTATCCTCTGACTCTTCTAAGAATTGATACAGGCATGATCTAATGCGGGATTGGCAAATATATTTCTCATGTGCCTTTATTTACATAGTTCATGATGGACATCAATAATTGTTCTCTCCATCTACGTGAAGATAAAGATTATAAATCCTTCACTACAAGATATTACATTAATCCAGCACCAACTGACCAGTGTTGGCAACTCCCATGTGTCATTCTTATCCTAGCCTTCATGAGGAAATGCTTCGCTCTACCCAATAGGGCCCAGTGAATGTCAACTCTTCCTCTACCAGGTTTTTCTACTCTTCATGAATCCAAGTGGGGAAACTGTTGATGCCACCAAATACTCTTTCCTAGAGCCAGTCCTTACTCTAGTTGAGGTTGCAGGAGGCTCACTCACCCCCAGGAATTCCAGCTCCTTCCTCAAAAATGTCAGCCATGTAGGGTGTGGTTGGATTTGGGCACCCTTCCGCAGTAAAGTGGTATCATGGAGAGAGACTTCTGCAAGTTCAATTTCAGACACTCTGAAATTTAAACAGAAATTCAGTCATGAAAAAATTCTTTAATTCCCTGTGCAAAGTTCTCAACTGACAGAAAGGAGACTTTGGATTGTTTATTTTTTCAAAACAATCCTGGAATTAAAATCTTCATTATAACATATAAGAAACTCTGAGACTCAGAGGGTCCAAGTTAGTGGTCGAGATTACTATCTAAACAATGATTAGATGGAACAAAATGAAACAAAAACCATGCCAAGTCTTTTTTATTCTTAATCCTGGGTTACTACCAAGTTGTTTCCCATTAATCTATGTGGATAAGTAAAACTGAAAGCAATCAAATAAACGCATTTATCTATGCATCTCTAAATCTTTTTAACATAGAGATGTATCTGAATATATTTTATCAATGACACACCCAATTTCATGTGCACAAAAGAATGGCTTTGAAAGGTTAGTTGAATCTCTATTCCTATTTTCATGCTCAGAGGAGGCTAACTAGAAATACTGTCCCTTCCCAGGCTTTGGAATATACTTAATATTTTGCAATGATATTCAATCTGATATTGATCTTCAAAGCTCTGTCTCTGGCCTATCCTAAAATCATTAAAAGGAAAGTTTTAACATGTGTTCATCTTTGCTATTCAAAGGAAAACTAAATTATGTACCTCTACCAGCCTTGAGTCCAAGGACACTTCCCCTCTAAACAACAGAGCAGAATCCCACAGCTTGGGATTCACAAAGACTAACCAAGAAGGAGCCCAAGGTTATTTTGAAAAGCTTCTGTCCCTTAACACACATCAGACACAGAGGCAAGAGATCTATATTGACCGTACAAACTCCCTTACCTCATACCAGAAGATGAGCCTCTACTGTGAGAAAACTTAAGTCATTCCCAGTTCACAAGCTGAGTGAAAACCTACCTCCCCATCAACTAGAGAGAACTACTGGAAAAGTATAACAAATTGGTTCTTTATACTCAATGTGTTATTTAAACTACATGGGTCCATGCCCAAGTCCATGAATTGGAATTTCACCAGCACTTCAACTATCTCTGTCCCACTAAGTGACTGGGAATAGAAAAGAATAATAATGATCTGTACCTACCTGGAGGGCCCTTGTGGGTTTGGGAGAATGAGTTCTGCTCTGGCCCTATTTTCTGGATCCATTTTTTCATTAACTGATCTATCCACTGGTGAAGAATCTTGTTACAATGAGCCTTGGTGGGCTTCCTCTCACAGTGTGCTCCAGATGGGCAGTTACAATAGGTTGACTCATGACATTGATGGCTATCTTCATACTTAAGACATTGGTTCAGATAGATAAGTTTCCTGACTGGTTAAGATCAGCAGGGTTTTTCTTGTTATAGTGAAGAGTAAAATTCAGTAAGCTACTAAATAGGGACTAGTAAGAAATGAGGAAATTTGAGACTCCTGGAGAACAATTCTGCCTGAGACCAGCAGAATTTAGAGAAACTAAAAATGAGATAGTTTAGTAGAGACTGAGAAGATGAGAAAGAACTGCAAAACAGAAAAAGATGTTCTTCTCTTCTGGGGATTTCTCTACTTGTGTCCCACTTAAGCCACTTATATGCCAGAAATTCTCCAGCTGTACATTTGAAAAGCCTGTCTTCCCTGTTTAAGGCATATTTGGCCTCACACATAATCTAAGGCTGAAGTACTGTTTGCAAGTATGAGTGTGTCTAAGTCTCTAAATCTCTGGATTTGTCTCTGACTTCAATATTTATTGTCTCTCTCTGTCTTCTGGTCTTTTGGACTGTATTTATATGGCTCTCTGTAGCAGATGGTCTCAGAAACTGGACAGCCAGAATTCTAACTGCTATGAACCATTCCTGATAGAGTGTGAAAGCTAAGAAGTTTTCACACTAAACACTCCATTGTCTGCTAAACCATTAGATTGACTCTCTGCTGCTTTGATTTTTGTAATGGCAAGGATGGGACAATGGAAACATGGAGGAGCATGAACTTGACGACAAATCCTATGAGTAGATCTAAGCAGCATTGGACTAAGCAGTATGCCTAAATTAGCTTTGGAGCTAAGCTGATATGATCAAAAAGCATAACTAGCTAGACCATAGCAAAATGAATATACAGGTGAGATTCATGGGTTTGGATCTCTTTTATTTCAGTTTAATTATAGACATACCCTTGAACGACTCTTCAGTCAACTGTAAGATACCACAAACCGTACCTCTAATCACCTGTATTGTCTCTCTGGGATGTGATAAAACTTCTTGTTCTCTGGGAAGCTAAGACATTTGTGTGAACAGAGGACATTGAAAGATATATTAGCATACCTTCTGTAACAAAAATTTATTAACCTACATGCCATCTTCCCACTGTGTCTCCAGGAATTGGTGGACCTCACCAACATGTTATTGGAATTAAGAAATAAACTTCATTCATCCAAAAAGGACTTAATGCTCCATGTCAAGCACTGCTCTTGTCACTGAGCACACAGAGATGAACACCATGGTCCCAGCCCTTGTCCAGCTCACAGTCTAGCAGACTAGAACAAAGATAAATGATAGAATATTACCAATACGTCAGAAGCTGTAGGAACACACAGGAGCATATAACAATTCTACCTGATAAGGGGCATGTTAGAATTGAAGAAAGAGATTTTCAGAGAAAACAACATTTGAGCCAGCACTTAAAATCATAGCCTCATTTGCTTGCCTCTCCCTTAGTGAAATTACATCACATCTGCTAGGAATGGGCCTGAAGAAATGACTGTTTATTGTGTTGTCTGGGAGTATATATTAGTTTATTGCGTGTGTAGCAAATAATTACAAGCTAGACTTGCAATTTAGACAGGAAAGATGGTCTTTGCTATTTGGACCTTATGCTATTTTGTGAGAATTTTCAACAGAACCTTGCAAAATGCAAATCAGAAACTGAGACATATCTTTTGACCTCCAAATTGTTTCATATTCCAATCTTCACCAGCTTCTCCATACCCCCTTCTGATTTGCTTGTCATCTTCAGTGCCCCCACTTTGGGTCCTTACAGCCACGTTCTCTCATCTTTCACGTTAGTGAACACTGAAACATACGACCAAATGACTTTTTTTTCCTGGTGGGGGCAAAATTATCAAGATGAGTTTTAATCATGCCTCTGCCTGAAAGGAAGAGATAATAGAGCTAACATTTCTTCCCCAGCACATGTGTTTCCTCCTTCTTGCAACGTATTTGCACACAGTTTTCATCCACTCACCATCTGGCTTCCTCTTTGACAAGCAGTTTTCTTTCAGTTACAGCCTAGATTTATGTCCCTAGACTCAAAAGAAATTTGCTTTCAAATGCCAGCTGAACAATTATTTTCTCAAACTGCATGCTCAATTTACTTAAAATAAATGTAACCATCGGCCCGTTTAGAGCCAACTCGAACAGACCTCCATCTCTTATCAACACAGTGATTAAGGATTGTCTTTCAGAAAAACTGCAAAGTCACACAGCCAATGCATGCGCAAAAGAAGAAATTGTGACCTCAGACGATCTCGGAATCTAAGATCTTCCTTCCCACAGAACGCAAGGACTAAGACACGACCAGATCTTAAAGCTGGATTCTTATCAGAAGCGAGGGGTAGCCTCGTTCAGGAAGATCCAGTGTTAAAATTCTTTCCTCATCTCATGCAAAAAATGTTTAGAACCCTACTATAAATGTTTAGAACCTCATCATAAATGTTTGAAACTTGACCATGAATGTCTGAAACCCACCAGTTAAAACCTGTCCCACCAGTGTTTCCATGTGCCAACCTGTTCTCCCTAACCTCTTAAATTTTGTCCCAAATCCTGAATTGGAGAGACAGATCTGAGAGCACACTACCCCACGCCCCCACCTCCCTGCAGATCAATCTCACAGAATAAAAGCTGATTCCCCCTCAAAGGCCGATGCCATAATTAATTGACTTGTTTAAGCGCATCAGGCAGAGAGCCCCAATTTTGAGTAGCGATATAAAGATGCACAAATTTCCATGTTACACATTGAAGGTTGCCATTGATGCTGGCCCTGGTATCAGTTCCCCTACATTAAACCCAGCATATATGGGGTTAAAACCAAAGCACTCTTTCCCTGCTTACTCTTGGCTCCCTGGCTCCGGAATCCACTATCGCCATGGAGACAAACACAGCCAAGGACAGCCACCTGGGTTCCTTATCATCTCCTCCTCCTTCCTGCAGACAGCCTCCCCAGGCTGAACGCAGGCTGGTGGGAAAGCTCCAACCAGCCAGGCCACTGACTCCTCCCACCATCTACAAGTAGCCACATTCTTCACAAACCTTTAAAACCCCTTGCCTCCCCTCTTTTGGGGAGACAGAGGAAACAAGACAAATTTGAGGGCTCACTCTCGTCTCCCAGATGGTGTCACCCAAAATAAAAACCCTTTTCTTGCCATAAGGCTGGTGTTCCAGTTTTTATTTGGCCCCTCTTGTGTGGTGGGTAAGAAACTATGTTTGTAGGTGTTAAAACCATCTCTTAGAGGATATTTTCTGAGATTCCCAAAAGAATCATAGTCTCTCACTCTCTCATTTCTACAGCCCAGAGCCATCATGAGTTCAATAACTATGGTTAAGAGGCCAAGAGAGGCTGAGACTGGCACGAAGTTCCAGTGTCCCATGGGAAATTTGGTTGCAAAAACAAGAAAATATTGTTTACAGAACAAGATGGGCAGTTCTAAAAGGGCTAGAACCGAGTGCAAACTTAAGAAAACCTTTGTCTTTTCATTTACATGACTTCAGAAATGCAAAGAGAAAGAATTATACAGATTACCTTAGTGCTTAAAATCTCTGAATCCTTTCTGAAATTGGGGTTTATTTACTATTGCAGCCTCTGGGCCACTTAAACTGCCAAAGTCCAGCACGTGTTAATTCTTTATCTGCTCATACTCCTTCTATCTTCCAAAATGACATTTTTCACAGAGAAAATTATGTGTGTGTAATAGACTTGTTCTCTTGTGGCCAAGAACATCTGCTCAGTGGGGAAAATTATGAGACACCTAGAATCATAGGCAAGATGCAGACATTAGTTGTTCTGTTCATATTATGGATGAGGAGCATGATAGCTTTGTTAAACCCATTCTTCCTTTTCCCCATCCTTCTGATATAATTATGTCTGAGTGTTTGGTCAAATTCATTCTTACCATCTTCAGTAGTATTCCAAAACTTTTAATAATTTCTTATTCTTTATTAGCTTATTTTTGAAAACACAATTTTGTCTTCCAATATCTTACAGGTATTGTAGAAATTGCCTATCAATCCTCTTTTCCACATTGCTAACCCTGGAGAATGATGTATCACATATTTTTTTTCCTGGAGTCACTTGTGTCACCTCTCGTGTCTGCCACAAAGCTATTGTCCTAGGACTTCCCATTGCCTCGTCTTATATTAGATTCCCAATTTCCCTGATCCCACTTTTTCCTGTGTCTTAGGGTACTATTGCATGTGTCTGGGAGGGAGGAAATCCTCCCTTCTACCCTTCCTGTGTTTTTATGGCTGGACTAATAATAAAATTGACACAAGACCAGATTAACATGAGAAAAACCCAATATAATTACGTGCACATGGGAGAATCATAAAAATGATGCCCAAAGAGTGAACAACGCAGGTGGTATATTTCTGTTACAAGAAGAAACAGTAAATTTGTGAGGAATGACAAGACAAAGAAACTTAGGTTTGAGGTACATAACTAGTGAGGCATTTAAGCAGAGTTTAGGCTTAAGGTAGTAAATTAGCAAGGTTTGTTGATGCAGGCTTCTCAGCCCTGAATCCCCTCGCTCTGGTGATAAGGATGCAAGAAGAGCACCTTTCATGTGGGAGATTTATTACCTGCTTTCAGGAAGAACAGAGACAGGAAGGTCAGAATGCCCTTTTTGCTTCTCAAGTAAATTTAACTCAAAATAATCAGTATGCCATTGTGGGGTATTTTGAGTGACCTGCCCTCGGCCCCAACAATGTTGGTAGAACATATTCTCCAGTCACATGCTGAGACAGGGACCCGGGAGATATAGTTTTTGAGAATTTGCTGGTCTGAACGTTTCCTTTTTACACCTCCATACTTAATTGAATTCTAGAGAGGTATGGAGTTTGAACTGGAGAATATTTTTCACTCAGAATCATTCACTCCATTTCCTTCTAGCATCCAAAGTTCATTTTGGGAATTCCAATGTAATTTTTAATTCTAAATATTTGTATGCGTCATGTATTTTCCCTCTGGAAACTTTTATGATTCCTTTTAATCCTTAGAGATAAGAAATGCATGGTGTTAAAACAATGTAAATCTTTTTTTTTTTTTAAGATTGGTACCTGAGCTAATATCTATTGCCAGTCATCCTTTTTTCTTCTTCTTCTCCCCAAAGTCCCCTAGTACATAGTTGTGTATTCTGGTTGTAGGTCCATCTGGTTGTGAAACAATGTAAATCTTACGCATTACTTTAACTGGACAGTCAGTAGCCACTTTCAAACTAGAGACTCATACTTAGTTCTAAAAGATTTTCCATGTATTCTTTTCTTGATAATTTCCTCACAAAAATTTTGCTTCTTCTATCTTTGTGGAACTCTTATTAGGGAGATGGCAGATGTGCAAAATTTGTCCTTATTTTTTATGTCCTTCTCATATGCAGAATACACTTATTCCATCCCAGTAGCCTAACTCGTTCCAGCATCAACTCAAAAATCTCAACTAAATATCATCTAAATCAGATATGGGTGAGAAGATTCATCCTGGGGCAAATGTTTTTATAGATGACTCAAATTCTTCTTTAATCAGTATCAAGCTTTTACAATTAACATAACCCCTTTTTTGGTTGGGCTTTATTTTAAGCATTTGACTTAATGAATTATCATTCAATGAAAATAGGGACAAAATAATTCTACAGCTTATAATTTTGAAATTTTTAACATGATGACAAGCACATGGTAGGAACTCAGTATTTACTGAATGAATGAATGAATAGATCAATCAGTCAATCAATAGCTTCTCCAGCATCCCCAACTTGCTGGTAAGCTTGGAGAAAAGAACACTGGACACACTCCACAAACATCAGTGGCTTACAGGTTGTAGCTGCAAGGTCTTCTCTTATTGTTAATTCATCAGAGATAATAAATACTCATAGAGACTTTTCAATAGGATTTTTTTTGGAAAGTTTCACCAGGAACTTTCAAAAGGCAATAAAAATATTCATATTTTTAAAATACCAAGACATCATTCTCTGTCTCTCCCACTGCCCTTAAGCATTCCAATTGTTCCCTTCAACATTCCCTAATTTTCTTTTCACCTCTATTGTGGTTTTGTTTTTGTTTTTTTGGTGAGGAAGATTTGCCCTGAGCCAACACCCATTGCCAATCTTCCTCCTTTTTTGCTTGAGGAAGATTAGCCCTGAGCTAACTTCTGTGGCAATATTCCTCTATTTTTTTGTATGTGGGATGCCTCCACAGCATGGCTGATGAGCTGAGTATGTCCACACCTAGGATCTGACCAGTGAACCCAGGCCACCAAAGTGGAACGCTGGAACTTTAACCACTCAGCCACAGGGCTGGCCCCATCACCTCTGTTGTTTTTTATGGCTCACATTTCTGTCACAATCAGATCACAAGTAATGTATTTTTTTCTTTTTTCTTTCTGAGATATTCTAAAATATCCCCTCCCTGAGGAATGTCAAGACATCTATCTTAGGATTCCAATTATTCTAAGCCATGCTATCCACTCTTCCCCCGGCCCAGCCTGCCCAAAATAAACCTGAAGGTCTTTGTGAGACCCAGGGGAGAAAAGATGAGTAGAGACACTTTGCAACCTATAAAATGATCATTTTAAAAATTTGAGTTTTATTGTATCCAGACCTGAATTGAATATGAGCCAATATATTACTAGCTGGGTGGTTATGGGTAAATTTCTTTCTTTCTCTAATTTTCACTTTAAAATAGGCGTAATAACACCTACTTGTAAGGGTTGTTATGATTAAATGAGAGAATAAATGTAAAGTAGCACAGAGTAAAACCTAATAGCTTCGAAGTCAATCTTAATTTCTCCCTCCAACCACTCTCTCTTTTATTAAATCATAACGATGTTCTGAGGGTCAAATTAAAGTGGATAATAAATACAATGTGCCTAACAAAGAACTGAGACATAGTATATATTCAACAAATGTTATTATCCTTTCCTTGTGAACTTAGGTTTTATTATTATTAGGTTTTATCTATCATTTATGTAAAGCTTGCCACTTTCACTATGCCACACTGCTTCTATAAAGAGTGACAAAAAGGAATGCCATGTCACAGGGATTCTAAACAAAAGATCGTGTGATTTATATCACAAAAATAGTGAAGGAGAGAATGTAGCTTCCTGTAAGAAAACAATTCCCCTGTGTCTTTTTTTCCCTCAAAAAAGAATAAATCAAACAGGATATCTGTGGAACCCAGGATGAAATGCAGACTGTGAAAAAAGATTAAACTGTATTACAAATGCATGAAAACTCACAGCAATAGGTGGGGGTTAAAAGGAGCTGACCTAAGTAACTGAACAGCAACTTTTGCATACCTTAAGGCTAAAGATATAAAGAACTATACATAAATGCTGTACTGTAGTTGGTAAATTTATTTCTTACAAGAATACTGGTTAGCAATTCTGAAACAACTTCATAAATACACTAAGGTTCAACAAACCAGTAAATATATTTGGGATAATTGTTGCCAGATTTCTTACATTCAAGAAACAGTTTACAAATTAGCAAGGTGGTGGGTGGAAGCGGGGTGGGGAGGGAGGCTGGAATGAACTCTGTGGGGCAGGATTTGAGTAGAATATATCAGAATAAACTCATGTATCTTTTAATATATGTACAGATAATAGATACAGCAATAAATACAACCGTGTGTACACTTAGGTTAATGTATATGCATGTGTTTCTTAGCCTCGTCCATTGAGATCGACAAAAAGCAGTGACACCCAGTCAGAATAAGTGCACCTAGCTCCCAGGTCAGACTTTTAAAATATAATTCTCCAAAAAAGGAACCAGGGCTCCCTGTAGAATGGAAATTCTAGGTCTGCAACAGGTTAATGAGCCTGGAGTATCTTGTAGTTCTAGAAAACGAGAAAGTGCTAAAAAGGGGAGGGAGAGTTGGGAGCATGTCAAAATTACAGGAGCCAACCCAGCTTCCAGTGGCCAAAGCTAGAACAATTTGAGGGACAAAATAAATATTGATTATTTATTATTAACAAAATAACACAGGTAATATAAACATCCATGAGTCCATACTGATAGAAATAAATTATTTAATAAATTAATAAATGAGAGAGAAGGGACAAATCTTCTTTACAGAAGAATTCAAATAATAAAGAAAGAAGAAATGAGGGAAATAGAAAATCACGTTTTGAACATCCCAGTAGTAATTGCTGCAGGCAGAATCCACACGTGAATGCTAAAATTCGTGGGTGGAACTTAAAGGAGAAATTGGGTATCTGTATAGCCACAAAATATCTTCTCTAAAATATTTATTACTGTGGTGGTTTTAACGATGTCCACATTTGTTTTGATATTCTTCTGTCCAGGAGGTGGCGCTCCTTTCTCCTCCCATGGAATATAGACTGGATTTATTAACTCACTTCTAATGAATAGTGGATGGAAAAGAAAAAATAGTAACTTTACAGTGGAGACACCATCCTAATCAAGTAATCGTGATTAATATCACCAATGATGTCATCTTGATATCAGGAGCGGACTGGGTGTTCCAGTACCATGTGATGAGAAGAGCACTTTACCTACGTGGAATTCTTCCAAAAACTCTATAAATCTAGTCTAGCTGTGGGGTAATAAGAAACAGACCAAAACTAAGGGGACAGTCTATAAAACATCTGACAATGCTTGTCAAAAATGTCAAAGTCACGGAAAACAAGGAGAGTCTGAGAACCTGTCACAGATCAGAAGAGACTGAGGAAATATGGCAACTGCAGTTTGGTACCCTGGATTGGATGTTGGCACAGGAAAGGGACATTATTGGAAAAATTGGTGAGCCTTTGATGAAGTCAATGGTTTAGTTAATAGTGTCACACGAATGACAATTCCATAGTTTTGATAATGTACCAAGTTAAGATGTTAGTATTAGGGGAAGCTGGAGAAAGAGTATATGGGAACATTGTACTGTCTTTACAACTCTTCTGCAAATCTAAAAAATCGCAAAATAAACAAAAATTAATGGGAAGTAAAAAATTATGTTCAACATTAGTCTTTGTTCTTTAACTTTTTCGTTGACATCTATAATAACTCCATACACTCTCTTTCTGTCTCTCTCACACACACACACACAGACACACACACACACACACTCAAGCACAAACAACATATAAAGGCGAAACAGTAAATGTTTTTCCTCTTTCAAAGTTATATAAGTTTTCCACGGCACTTCAATGAGACCAAAAATATATAAGGATACATATCAATCTTTTAAAAAGAAAGAAAATTGTCTTCATCTCTACATGTAAATATAACAAAAAATGAGCAAGATCTTGAAAGGAAAAAATTATATAATTAAAGAGACTAAATAAGACCTACAATGAGAACATATTAATGACACCATTTAATATTATAAATTATAAAAATAAGATGTCAATTGGTACCGAATTGATCTATGATTTTAAGTGAAAATTGCAAAGTATTTTTAGAACTTTAATAAATGATTTTAAAAATTCATGTAGAATTATGAATATCCAAGTATAGCCAAGAAAATGACAAAAAATAATCACATGCAGAAATTTGTCCTCAGTGATAATAAGAACAATTATATTATGCACATGAAATAATGTGGTCTTTTCACAACAACAAAAAAAGTGTCCCTGGAATAGGAAGGACCTAAATAGATGAAAGCATTTATGTGAACTTGAATACTGTAAATGATGGAATATTCAATGAAAAGTTCTGGAATTATTAGCTTTCTAGGATGATGATGATGATGATGATGGTGATGATGATAATGATAATGTCACTCTATAGGAAAAGTAAATTAGAGATATAGATATATTAAAGCTCATAATATATAAAGAAAAACTTTAATAAGAAAAGCTATAATAATGTCTCCATGGCCTTGAGGCAAGGAAAGTTTTCTTGCACAAAATACAAAATGCATAAGTCATGATGAAAAGTGAATAAATAGGACTACAACAACAGTATGGGGTGGAGGCATAACAAGAGTTAACCAAAAAAATAAAAATAAAAATAAAATCGGAATGGAAGAAGACATTTGCAACAAATGTTGTTTAAATAATAAAAATAAAATATTTGTGTTCATGAGACTTCCAATTCCAGATATAGGTTAAATTTCAGGTGTGGTTAGATTAGAGTTTGATTTCTGTTTTCTGAAATTCTCTTGGCTTGCCTTCAGCTTAATACTGAGGCTGGTTTTTGTCACGGTTGATCATAGCTACTAGTTCTAGTTGGATCTCAATTCACATATATGATGAAAGGGAAAGTCGTATTCCACATTTGTCAAAAAAGCCTCCAACTTCATGATGGTGGATCCACAACTGAGTCAAACCCTGGTCCAGGGAAATTTCATGGGCCAACACAATAAGGAATGAAATTGTTCTGATGGATTTAGATCTGTCGTGGTGTAACTCTGGAGCACGGGATGAGGTTAACTCCACCAAGATCTCAAGGTTGCCATCAATCTGGGATAGCCCAAATAGATGCTGGAAAGGCAATCACACTGGTCGCTGTTCACTATAGGCTGTCAATATGTTTTGATCATAATTTGTTAGCAAATATCTTTGGGAAAATACAAAGAAACAATTTATTCATAACATAATAGGAGAGAAGTTGAATTAATGAAAAGTGATACAAATGTTACTATAAATACCTTTCCTTCCATTGAAGTCTACATATATCCATTGTTTGCTTGGTTTACTGTATTAGACTCCTGACAAAACTTCTCTTTACTGACTCCTTCCAATACACTCTACATTGCAACCACAATGATATTTCTAAATTTCAGGTAAGTACATGGCCTGTCCACACTTATCTAATGGTGTGTTGGTAAATATTTAAACTGGCTTTCCAGGACTGGATGGTAGCGTTGGGGTGAGAATATGATTGGTGGTTTTGCCATTCTCTGCAGTATAAATACTCCCACCACAGCCAATTTCAAGCTACCAAAATTATGCTGATTTGTCCTTCCTGAAAACCTAAAATCAGCTCTCAGAAGTCAAGATAAGCCAGTTCAACAGCACTGCATAAATTTTCAGTTGCTTCTTAAGACTTGCAGAGTTGCCCTGTCTCATAATCTCCTGTGATGTCTCCACTTCTTCTCTCTCCAAACTTGTATCTTGCCACCTGCCCCTCACACACCAAAGTTAGACACACTAAACACTTGTTGGTTCCCAGAATATCCCAAATTCCGCCTATCTTAGAAGCTTTTGCACCCATCCCTCTTCTTTCTACTGCCCTTCATCATTCTAACTTTAAGTTCTCAGTTTAGAAGAAGAGTCTTTTGAAAAATTGTCACTGACATTAGTTACAAACTCTTCCCATGTGCTTCCCAAGATGGCTATACTCTTCCTATCACAGCTCTATGGCTTCATGTCGGAATTGTGTTTCTGTGAGTCTATATCTCCCACTATGGGCACCTGGAGAGCAGAGGCTATACGTCGTCCTCTATTGTATGCCAAACTCCTAGAACAGCACATGGCACATGGTAGGCACTCCCTGAATGATTGTTGAATGGATTACAAAAACAAATAAATTACATATATATATAACAAAGAAATAGACTTTATACATTCTGAAGAACAGAAGTAAGAATTAGTAGAGAAGAGTGTGGAAAAATCTTTACACCTATGGTAAACAAGGAGCTAAGAGTACCTTATGAGTATGAACTTAGACATTGTGGATGACCCAGTTCAGTATTAAGGGAGAGAAATTAATTTATAGATCAGAAATATAAGTACTTCAGCAGTATATTTATAAATCAGGAACCAGATACAGCAGAAGGAGATTTAACATCAAATTGCCACTGTGAAAAGATGGCCACAGATGTCACTGGAGGCTATAGGAGGAGGCACAGTGAAGTGTGAGGGTTTCTGCCATCTCTCCTGCACATCTGGCCACAATCCCACCTCAGCCTTAACAGCACAAGGCCGACAATAACAGCAACATCATTATCAAGTAGTTGTGGTGCTATTCCACATTGGCTTTATTTTATTTAACCCTCATAATAACTGATGAGGTTGTTGATATTATTATGCCTATTTTAAAGATGAGGAAAAATATGTCAGAGAGATTAAGTAACTTGCTCTAGTTCACACAGCTAATAAGTGACAGTATCAGAATTTGAACCCAGATCTGTAAGATTCTGAAGCCCTTATTCTTTACTTCTCTATATTACAGTTTCTCATTCTCCTTTGAAGAACAAATATTGATCTATCTCAGGGCAAGTCTTCCTCAGCAAAAAAAAAAAAAAAAGGTGGAGTAGGTGGGTAAGAAGAAAGAGAACTAATTTCTGGGAACAACTTTGGAGTGGTGATCATAGAAGTTACAAAACAAGGAATGCCTAAAGAAGCATATTTATTCTTCCATCCCCAGGATACACTAATATGATTTATAGTTAGGACAGAAAAGACTGAGTCAAATGTCTGAGTTTCTCTTGATTGGTGCCATGATAGCAGGCATGTTTTACAGGCTTATATTTTCTTTAGTTCTTGGATGGAGCTCTGACTCATTGGGAGATTTAAGGATCAACTTCCTTGCTCTCAGATTTACTTCCATCAGGAGGCATTCCTTATTCCACAGAATTGGGAGGTGAGGAAATTGCCTGGAAAATAAAACAATATCAATCCCCAAGAATAGGATCGTCACCTGCATCCCTTCCTATTATCATCATGATCATCACGAATAATATTCATTCACTGATTATTACTGTACTGAAGTATTATATACATAGTCTTTACAGCAAATATCAGAAATAAATGAAAACATTTTCATTGTACAGATAAGGTACCTAAAATCTAGAAAGAATTCGTGATTTTTCCTGGGTATACAGCTAGACAGTGACAAGTTACAAGAAAATAATAACTTAATTCTATCTGTATAAAAAATGTATGCTCTTTGATATGAAATACACTATTTCTCCTTGCATTTTTACATCAGAATTCTTTTCTGGTCTTCATTCCATCTTAACATTCATACCATCTCTAACTCCAGGAACCCCACAAATCATTACTGCATCAAAGTTTCTTTCTAATTCCAAGAGTCAGAGACAACCCCAAACCTAGAGAGAGGCTGAAGATCATATGAATTATTAGTCATTTAAACAAACCCACCTCTCTAGAAACACAGCAATTTTCTTTGCACCACATGATTGAGCTAAAGGTGGTTATGCACAATTCCAGCAAGGAAAGGATCAGCATTAGAGACACAAAGCCCTAGAAGATATGATGCCTTGTATCAAACCCGGTAGAAATATCCAGAGGAAAAAAATGTCATCAGGAAACCAAACTATAACATCTCCCTCCCATAAAACAGAGCAAAGTGAACCATAAATTAGGTTTACTACACAGCCACACACCAACACTCGATAAGAGACACAGTGTCAATCTACAAGCAGGGACACATTTTCCCTGGAAAGAGAGACACATTGTATTTCTATGTCAACCCATGTAAAGTAGTCATAGGGGAAAGAAGCAGCTGAGGCAAAATTCTGACGTTATCACTATAATCTACCAATTGGAATAGCGGTAACTAAGGACATGAGCAGGTAGTTAAGGAAAATGGCCTCTCCATCGTTTCATTAATAGTACTTCATAGAGGTTTAGGCATACACACTATCCCTAGAAATTAAAACACTAAGCTGAAATATTAAACACAAAATTCCTAGAATCGTGATCTTTCTGTTATCACCAAGAAACATAGAAGAAGCAAATACAAAATTTCTCTGGAGGAAAAATACCACAAAATCCACAGAAAAATAAGGCCCACATAAATATAAACTTAGATCATTAAAAATAAAATAAAGAAGGGGGCCGTCAGGGTGGCATCGTGGTTAAGTTCACATGCTCTGCTTCTGCCGCCCAGGGGTCCCAGGTTCGGATCCTGGGTGTGGACCTAGCACTGCTCACCAAGCCATACTGTGGGGGCATCCCACATAAAATAGAGGAAAATTGGAACAGATCTTAGCTCAGCGACAATCTTCCTCAAGCAAAAAGAGGAAGACTGGCAACAGATGTTAGCTCAGGGCCAATCTTCCTCACATACACAAAAAATAAAATAAAATAAAGACACTAACTTCCAGGAGTAGTGTCAGCAAACAGGAGGATTATGAGTGAGTCAATAAATAATGGCTCATAAATCATCATGGGGAAAAAGGACAAATTTGAAGGAAAATGTTAATTTCCAAGTTCACCTCAGAAGAGGAAGAATATCTAAACAAACAAAAGCATAACAATTTGGAAATGTTATTAAAGAACTTCCCTTTGAAAATACCATATTCAAATAAATTCAAAAGTAAAGTCATTCGAAACTTCAGTGAGTCATTATTCAAAAATCTCAGACCCTGGGGACCGGCCCCACGGACAAGTGATTGGGTTCGCGTGCTCTGCCTCGGCGGCCCAGGGTTTCGCTGGTTCAGATCCTGGGCTCGGACATGGCACCACTCATCAAGCCATGGTGAGGTGGCATTCCACATAGCACAACTAGAAGCACCTGCAGCTAGAATATACAACTATGTACTGGAAGGTTTTGGGGAGAAGAAGAAGAAGAAGAGAAAAAAAAAGATTGGTAACAGATGTTAGCTCAGGGCCAATCTTTTAAAAACAAAAATCTGAAACAACAGAGCATATTGGATCTCCCAAGTTAGTTTTATTAAACAAGATGTGAAATAAAATGTTTTTAAAAATTCAGTCTATCTGGAGAGTGTAATAGTAGTAGCGGTATATTGGAAATAATGTAACACGATGTGTACTGTGTTAATTGCTTATCAAATGTTAACTTATTTAATGCTTACACCAACCCTGTGAGATTGATGCTATCACTATTCTTGTTTCAACCATGAGAAAATTGAAACACAGAGAGGTTATCTACTTTGCCCTTCCTTACAGAGCTAATAAGCGGCAGAACCAACATTCAAATCAAGGCAGCATGGTATCAGAAATATTATCTTTTCTGTACATTTTAAATTATTTGAAATATTTTATAATTAAACATAATTTTTAAAAACATACGTTTGATGTGGCGCCCATGTAAATACATAAGTTTGGTGACTGTGAAGATGGACACATCTTGATTGACAGCTTATTAACTACTAAACTTATTATGAGAAAAATAAACCCAACTAGAGCGATTGTAGCACTGGCAATATTCATCCCAAAACTGTTTTGCATCTAAAAAAGAATAAGAATTTTCGATTAACACAGACAGCACATTCCTTTGGCTACAACTGATTTCAATAAATTTCTGTTGAAGGTTATTTACACAACTGAAACCAGTGGAGAGTTAGCTATTAATGACTAGATAGTTAGTAGCTAAAGATTTGGCAGTTATTAGTCGTAGTTTTTATTTGTTTGCCCAACCACTGTTAGTTGTGCTGCTCAGACAATATATTATCCAACTCCCACTAGGTTCCCTGGTGACTGGGTCACCATGGTAACGGATACTTGAGTTGTTTTTCAGGAAATAAGAGTTGATCCTGTCTGGTTCAAGCCACTCAAGACCACCAACTCATCAACTGGGCCTGTGTGAATGCCCAATAGGTAGCCTCCTGACATCAGGGAACCAAAAACCCTACCGTCAGATCATGCCAACAGCTCCATTTTGCGAGTGTGCATCCTATGAAGAGGCAGGAAATTTGACTGTGCTCACACAGATCATCAATTACTTCACTCCTCCTTGCCTCCAATGATCTATTCCCACACTTCAGACCACCTCGCCCCTCTCCTCCATAAATATCCCTAGTCTCCATTTTCAGGAAGGTGGACTTGAGATTTGTTCTCCAGTTTCCTCACTTGGTGATCTTGTGAATAAACTCTTTCTCTGCAGCAAATTCTTTTCGGTGATTGGCTTTCCATGCAATGGACAAAATGAACCTCATTCAGTAACACACCCAGCAAGATTCTAGATGGTGGGCAAACATCAGTGAACAAAGATCCCGACCTTCATGAAGCCTATATTCTAGCAGCAAAGACCAACAAATCAATTAAGAATACTTATAGGTAAATTACATAGTATTTTTTAAAGTGATTAAATACTATAGGATAATAGAGTAGAGTAAGGAGGATCTGGAAGTGCAGAGAGAGGAGTGGGGGTTTGTGATATTCAATAAGAATGACACTTAGGGAGTAGCTTTAAAGAACTGAGGGAGTTAGCCATGAGGATATCTGGAGGAAAGTCCTTGTGGTTGAGGAAGCACTCAGTTCAAAGCCCTGATGCCAGAATGTTCCAAGAGGAGACAAGGCAGTTGGAGGGAAGTGACCAAAGTAAACAATATTAGGAAAGGAAGATGGAGAATGACCAGAGAGCCAGATTATGTAGGGTCCTGCAGGTCATGGAAAGGACTTTGATTCTTACTCTGAGGAAAATATAGAGCCATTAGTGGATTTTGAGCAAAAGGGCAACACAATCAGATTTATACTTTAAGGGGAACACTCCAGTGATATGTGAAACAAAAGAGGATCACTAATGTCTAAGGGCTTTAAAATGGCGCCAGGAAGCCATTAAGGAAATTGGTCTTATGCAAGTCCTCATTGGGCACATAGTAAACTTTTGAAATTAATTAAGACACAAAAATTCTGAGAATGTTGCAATTCCTTACAGTAATGGACTTTTGCTTCCCTCTAACTAGCCTTAGCAATTAATTACATTTAGCCAAGATTAGCTTTCTGCCACCAACCTCAATTAATATTCTTTGTAATGCAGACCTCTCTATTTTGCCTTTAAAAGTCCCTGACTCTCTAGTGGGACAGTGTTTGAGTTGCTACCCAAATATGTGTACCCTGAATTGCAGTTCTTTGATCCCCAAATAAATGCCTCTCTGTCTCTCATTTTGGCTCTTTATTTCTAGTTTAACACTCTGATGTCTCAAGTGAGACTAGTTTAGAGAGGGCCAAGGGTGGAAGCAAGCAGTCCAATTAAAAAAGACCATGGTAGATTCGATGAGGTGTTATCAATAGAAAGAAAAAAAAAGGTCACCTCAGATATAGCTTGAACATAGGGCCAACAAAATTTGCTGACAAATTTGGATTCAAGATTGTCAAAGAAAGAAGAATGAGGGATAATTCTAAAGTTTTCGGCTCGGGAATCAGGAAGCACGGAATTCCCATCAGCTGACATGAGATAGACAGTGGATGGAGAAGTGTTGAGGAGGAAGATTGGACTTCTTAGACCTCTAAATGAAGGCAATTGCCAGTCTGATGCTCAGGAGAGAGATGTAGGCGGGAAATATTTATTTCAGGGTTGCATATAGATGTTATTGTAAGCCGTGAGAATGGATGATGAGATCACCAAAGGAGTGAATAGAACAGGTAATAAAGAATTGAGTTCTAGGGAACTCCAACATTAAAAGGTCAGAGAGAAGGAAAGGAACTAGTAAAGGAGATTGAGAAAGAGAAACTGAAAAGACAGAAGGAAAATTAGCCAATCAATGTGTCCATGTGAAGAAATTATTGGAAGGAAGAGTGAGTGACCAGCTGTGTGCTAAATGCTGCTCATGGGTCAAGTTAAATGAGGATTGAGAATTGATCACTATGTTACCAATGTGAAAGTCTTCAGTGATCTTAAAGGGAGCACTTACAGAGGGGTGGTAGGGAAGAAAATAAAGCCTCACTGGAGTGGGTTTAGTTGAAACTAGGTGGATAGGAACTGGAGACAGAGTATAGATAATTCCTTTAAGAAGTTTAGCTATAGAAGGAAAAACAAGTTGTGCCTGTATCTAGCAGGAGAAAATAAGGTGAAGATTTTTTTTTCTTTTAAGTTAAGAACAGTAACTGAATGTTTATAGGCTAATTTTTAAAAATGTAGTAGAAAGAGAAAATTGGAGCGATGCACTTGTGTGGGAAAAAAGGAACAAAATCTAGTATTTGAGGAGAGGTACTGGCTTTGAAGAAAATCACAGAGAAGTTTCCTATGGTAAGAGGTTGGAAGGAAAAAATATATAGGTCCAGATCTGTTCCGTTAAATAGATGTTATAGTGATCTGAAAATTTTCTTCTGACACGTTAGAATAGGAAGCAAGGTCATTAAAAGAGAGCAAGGATGAGAGAAAAAGTATTGGTGTTTGAGGACAGAATATAAAGGTGAAATAGCCATCTAGGAAGGAAAGAGAGTGAATGGACTAGGAAAATAGAATAATGGGCAGATGAGTCGGTGAGAAAGGGTAATGGAGACTTAGTCACCGTTTAATGAATCACCAAAGGAATAGAATTTTGGCTCTCAGTTTTAGAACTAGTGGTGGGAGAGTGTGCACTCAAAATAATTAGAATTGATCAAATTTAATAACACGCAAAAATCAAGAAGCCTCTTTCTAAGCTACAGATGCAGCAAATATTCATAGTACCCATCCCAGTAATCATAGTCACAATCTATATGATTTTCTGATGATCTACCATCTGAATGCCTTAAGAAAAGGAGATTAGTTTTCTTGTGCATTAAATGAGACTTGGTGTCTCAGTTGGATTCACCAATCTCTATTCTCCTACTATTAATGGATAACTTATTTCTACTCCTATCATTATAGAAAAAGAAGAAGAACTGCCACTCACCAAATTTCTTGTGGGTTTTCTCCCAGCTGCAACAGATAAGGATCCTGAAATAACAAACTGTTGAAAATAGGAAATGAGGCAGATAAAGGAATTTTAAGTCTCAACCATATTTTCTTGGTCCTCCCTTGATTAGCAGATATCTAGCAATAGTTGTACAAAACTTCTTTTTTAAATTCACATCCTGGAACACAAAATCATACTTGATGTTGCTCATCATTTTATAGGAATACAATTTTAAGTTAGTTTAAATTTTAAGTACATTTGTAATATTTTCATTTTGTTTTATGTCTGGCTTTTTACAGGTTTGTGAGAGTGTACCTGCTTTAAAAACATATAACAAATATATATATATTTAATGTAATACAATTATCTTTATGCTTCTATTTATATCAAATGTAAATAATACTTATTTACATACATATGTACATATAATGTTGTTCTCATATTCTTAGCCAGGCTTCAGATAAGGATTTGATTTAATGGACTAGATCTTCTAAAAGATCTTTTACATATCTAAATGTCTATATTGATATACCCACTAATTCTTAAATTATTATTTTGATATGTTATGGTTTCCATGACTCTAATTTTGATAAATTGAATTCTCTACATGTTCATGGTTTTCTCAGAGCTTCATTCTGTTTTTTTTTTACCTCATAAATCTCACAACCATTTACCAAGCCACTCCTGTGGTTTGAGGGAAAAGTTGCCAAAATTATGGAGAGCAAAGGCCTGCTATGTAAATGTCATTGATTGGATTTTGCCTGAACCTGAAAGAACAGGCTCTAAATTCTGTTTCAAATAATAAAGAGGTTATCACAGAACGTGCCAGAGTCACTGTTGCTTTGTGGTTAAGAGCATGTGCTCTGTGTTCTGATCCCATCTTTGGCTCCTGTTCATTCTGTTGCCTTAGACAAATGATCAAACCCCTCTTTGCCTGAGTTTCTTTTTCTGTAAAAGAGAGATGTGCATATCCCCATGTTCATATTAATTACCTTATAGTTGTATGGGGATAAAATGAAATAATACATAGTAAGGGCTTAGACATGTGTCCAGCATAGAGAAAGCACTCAAATTATTAACAATAGCTAAGGTTTATATATTTTTTTCTAGTTAATTTCAGTCACCCCCAAAAGAAAGTCCTAATATTATTTCTACCATCCTAGTGAGGAACTAAAGGGGGAGAGTCAAATATATTTTCCAAAGTCACACAGTTACTAAGGATTAGGAAAAGAAAGATCGGGTAAATACAAGATATCGCAGTCAACATACAGCAAGTCATAACGCACAGAGGGAAAGGGAAGGAGACGAAGGTAGTAGAGTTGTAGGTAAGGCCAGATACTAAGGGCTTTGTGTCATGTCATGCACCTTAGACTTTGTACTTTAGGTGATACAGACCCAGAGAGAAGCTTCCAGCAATGGGAATCCAACGGTCAGATTTGAGTCTTAGCGTTGAAGATGCTAAAAGAGTGAAACTCTGGCTCCCTCACCGTGGCTCTTTTTTCAACAACCTGACCTTACTTTCTGAGAAAAGAAAACTCTTTTCTGATTGAACAACTGAAACACAGTATTATTCTCTTTTCTACAGTTTGGAACTTTTCCATTTAGGTAGTCAGGATTCAATATGCAGAGCAAATGTGTACCCTAGGTTTTCCAGAAAAAAATCAGATTCTAACTATTCCATCAAACTGGTGATGTTAACTATCTAAAAATTTCAGAAATGTTAAATCCACATTACATGTCTTTGACTGTATCCAGAAACAGAATATAATCTTTTGTCAGAATGTGAGATCTGATCTGGGCCAAGAAATTTTGGCCAAATATGAGCGATTTCTTTTTAAAGGAGATCTGAAGATTAATGCTTTTGAAAAACTAAAGGCATGAATAAATTAGAGCCCAAGACTTATTATAAATTTCTTTCTTCTTCATTTGTCAATTACATGTTCTACTTACTATTTTCAACTAAACTTTCCCATCCTCAATTTCATAGTAGCATGAAAAAAATAGCAAGTGATTAACAAATAGTTCCTATCAACCACGTTTTAAAAAGTGAACCATCAGGAAAGACAATCGTATTACAAAACTGAATAAATAAATTTTAAAAATCACCTTGACTCAAAGCCTGTTTTTACTGATTACATTTTGACCCAGCTAGGGAAAATGACTCTTCTGATTTTCAGACAGTTATCAGCAGTCAAATCTCTTATCTCCCAAACCAGGACTCTCTTGGCCACACTACAAGGCAATTCACTAATACTCATTTTTCATTAAATTTTCTGAGTAGACATAAATTTAATACGTGGATATTAAGTTAACATTTAGGACGTAGCTTGTCCTAATTGTTAATCACATACTCAGCAAATGTGATTTCTTTTCATCAGAAAGAAAGGTGCTGTGTTTTTAAAACCTGTTTGTGTCAAGGATTACCAATCAAACCAACAGCAGCGTGAAACTTTCAAATAACCAAAGAGCAACACTTTAATAATCAAACATATTGCTGGTAGTGGTAGCTAAGAAATGAGCTATGGTCAGGGGAATTTGAATACTCACAAATAGAGCACCCCACAGCGGATAGCCTGTGTAGAAGGTAAAGAAAAAGTTCCTGAAGGGATGGGCTGTGGACAGTATGGAACCCAGAACAACACCAATAGCCAGAAGTATTGCTCCAGTCAGGATCTGGACGGCCTGTAAGAAGGAAAACAAACAACCAAAAAAACATAATGGTCACATACTACTTTACACTGAGAAGAGACTGTTTTAATTTTCCTCAGAAAGGAGATATGGTTGAAAGTCAAGTCTAAATTAACTAGGCAAGAGCTTACCCTGGGAGGTTTTTGTTCCATGCTATTCCCACCAACCCTTCATCTTTGCCTCTCACAAACTCCTCTGGGAAAGTGACAGAAGAGTAAAGGAGATGTGGCTGATAACACAGATTGAGTCAAACTATCTTCCCAGCATGCTTTGGGGCCATACTATGATGAAGGCAGACAGACATTCAGCAGCATTCTACTTGGCCATTCCTTCAACCCAATTTTTAAATTTAAAATATGAAATATTGAATTCACAGAGGTCAGCCTCCTGATGCAGATGGTCAGATTGGAGTCCATTCTCCAGTGTTGATAGGATATTTTCTGCCATATGATTATGCCTCCGCATTTCTACTTCCCAGGTCTAAAATATGCCCCAGTCTTTTCTTGAAGGAGCAACATTATTGACTTGGTGATGAATTCCTCCTTATGGGCATAAACAAGGTTTTCCACATGTTGTTTATTTTCTTCCATCTTAAACCAGTTTCTTAACAATGGCTGACTTACCCCAAGGACTTGAAATTCTTCTTTCTGGTAATTTTGTGATCTATCAATGGGCTGGTAGACAGAATAATTCACCATCTCTGGTTTCACCTGGCTTCCTGGGGTAATACCTGCTGAAGCTGTCCCCAGCTGTGCATTATCAACTTCTTGGGAAGCCATTTGGGGTTGTTGATGGCTGTCATAAAAAAGAAATCTAAAGGTTTGATGTTTACTCTTTTACTACTAGCTAATAATATTTTTTGAGTGCAAGAGAAGGTTTCTATCTGTCCATGCATCAAAATGATTCCACAAATGGGGCAGGAGGGCAGAAGAATAGTTTTTACATTGTTTAATTCCATTTTGACTTGGAGTAGTGGACATCATCAGATTATTGTTGCAGGCTTGGTGCTTCACTGAACTTTGGAACGAAAAAGAGCAATTCCTTTCCCATTAATCCATGCAATTATGTATTGTCTAGACCCTGCCTCTCTTCAAATCAATCCTGGACAATCAGATATATGGTTTCATGAGCTGTATCTCTCATGCAAGAAGGATGGCTTTAGTCACGTTCCAGTGATAATAACAGGTATAATTTATAGAGTACTTACTGCTATGTGCCAAGCACTGGATAACGTTTACCTTTCTAGCTCTCTATTGCAGGGGGTATGTATCACGCTTTATCAATCACTAAGGCACTAAGAAGGTGAGAGTCAGAACACGTTCTAACTTTAACTTTATCACATTGGCAATAGCTATTTTAGCCATCTTAAAAGTTTCCTACCAATTCTGATATCCATGCTAGTGTTGATGAAAATAATCCATAACCAATCTATAAATGAAAATTTGGGTGAGTTTATTCTGAGCTTAAATCTTAGGATTATAACCCAGGAGAGCCTTTCCACAAAGGAACAGAGCACTCCAAAGAAGTGGGAGTACACAGGGTGGTTATATACCCTCAAAGAGAGCGTTTCACACATGATTGAAATGTCCCTCCCACAATAGTCACAAGATCGCCCCGTCAGCACAGCGCTTGATGGACACAGCAGGTAGTGGGTCTGCTATCTCTGTGGGCGCAGCAGGAGGCAAGTCTATTGTCTCAAGCTGGGCGGTCACAGGTGAGCGCAGCAATCAGTTTCCAGCCCAAGGAAAGATACTTAATCCTTAAGGAGATGCCAACGTTGGGAGGGGGAGAGAATTTGCACCTTTATCTCAAGGGCCTTTGCTCTTGCCATAGGGAATCTCTAAAGCAGATATACAATGCATGCTCAACAGCCTCGGTCAGGCCCTTTTGGAAAGACAAAGTCAGGCCGAATTAGGTTTATACCAAATGGCTTCCTCATATACTCCAATATATCCTATTGCTTGCCATTTTTATTTGTCACTAGCATTAAGGTACATTCTCTATTTAAACACTGATAAATGTGGAATGGCAAGGAGCCCTTACCTCCCATGCTCACTACTACCGTGCACAGAATCCAAGAATGAGAGAGGGTCAAAAAAGCTTACAACAAACTCTATTTTAATGAACACCTGATGTAACTCTCTTCAAGATATATAATAAGAATGAAGAAAAGTAGAATAAGGTTCTTTAAATCCTTCTCTTACCTATGTTGAACGAACGTTACCTTGCAAAGCCCAAGCTTAAAATTTATCCATTGGGAAATATGTATGTATTTTAGATAAAATATCAAATACACTAAAATGTGTATGATGTGGGGAGCGTTGCTCCCTCATGATCAGATAGTTACTTGCTTGTATCTCCAGCTTCATTCCTCACCCTCCTTGTCTTGTAATTCAGTCTAGCCTTGTTTTATTTCTCTCAATTGTCCCAAGTGTCAAGCTGTCAAAAGTCTTAATCCTTCTCAGTATTGTTCCCACCTTCCTGAAGGCATTTCCCCTCAAGCTCCACCTGGATATTTTCTGCTCTTCTTCCAGACTGAATCTCAGCCCATGTGTCATAGAAAAAAAAATCTATTTCAATCACATTTTAATTTGATTTTTTAAAATAACCATAAATATCAGGGGGAATTTTCAACCTTCAGGAAAAATAAACTATATGTTCTATAATTTGGTCAATTTAGTTTTTTGTTTAATGGGAGAAGTGATTTCCTATGAATCCACCAGTTAAGTTCGCCTATCTAGCTTTTAATGTGGGTCAGGTGGTGTTTTACTTATGTTAACTAATTTAGTTCTCACAACATCCATATGAATAGTTACTACCATTATCATCCTTTCCATTTTACAGATGAGGAAGCTGAGCATCAGAGGAGTTAAGGAACTTGCCCAAGGCCACACAGCCAGTAATTTGAGGAGCTAGGGATCAGAACAAGGTAGTCTGGTTCTAGAGTATCATTACTGTCCCTCTGAGCTTATGCAGACACTCACTCACCAAATCCCATATCTCAGATGTGTCCAGACCATCCCTCATTACCAGACCTGGCAGCCAAATTTGTGGGCAGCCATTTGGATTTAATATGTCTAAAGAGTGTGTGCATCTGTGTGTCCATGCCCATGTTCTTCCAAAGAAATAACTATATACTCATGTCTAACTTTTTTTTAAGGAAGATTAGCCCTGAGATAACATCCACTGCCAATCTTCCTCTTTTTGCTGAGGATGAGTGGCCCTGAGCTAACATCCGTGCCCACTTTCCTTTATTTTATATGTGGGATGCCACCACAGCATGGCTTGATAAGTGGTGTGCAGGTCCATGCTGGGCAACAAACCCTGGACCGCTGAAGCAGAGTGTACAAACTTAACCACTGCACCACCTGGCCTGCCCTGATGTCTAACATTTTTTACCATGGCACCAGAGTAAGAATCAAATTCTAAGGGAAAGCCATCCTCGTAGCTAAATGTTCCAAATCTCTACATAGTAACCAAACAGAAAACTCTGTAGACATCACCAGTGGCCCACTGGGTGGCACCTTTAGCAGACAATAAAGGGGTTTTCTGTGAGGAAGGAATCTATAGGGTTTACCTTGAAGTTTCAGGCCTTGGCAGACTTCTTTCTTCTCAAGCCCTCCTTGTCACGACCAGGAGACACTCAGTAAGGATCACCAGTGTCTTTTCCAGAAAATGGCAGCCTCTTCTAACTCACGCTTAAAGTATCATACCTTTGCCTAATGCAACACTTTAGAGGAATCAGTGAAATGTTTTGTTGGTGGACTGGAGAGTGTGCTAACCACATTCACGTCTGAGGTTCCTCAGATTACACTGTGCTTCCCGAAGGCTCTGTGTCAATTAGGAAACTAGTGTCAGGAGTAACCGCCTCCTGGCTTTGAGATATTGCTTAACACATTGCTGGAACAAGAAATACAAGCAGTAGATATAAGTAGATGGGTGGGAAATAGTTGTGGAATGGAGGTTAGAATAGTTATTTGCATAGTAAGAAAAGACAAAGATAGTAAGAGTAGTGTCTAGAGTAGGGAAGGTGGTCACATGCATTATCCTATTCAATTCTCACAGGCTTAGAGAGGTTAATTAATTTGCCAGCATCATGGATATAAAAATGATGCAAATTGTAGTTTAAAAGCATTGAATGATTTCTATGTACCAGTCACCATTCTAAATGCTTTCCATGTATCAACTCATGCCATCCTCACAATTATCCAAGACCTTGGTACAGCTATTAACCCAATTTCATAGAAGAGAAAACTATATCATAGAGATGTTAATCACCTTTCCCAACATCACATGGTGACTGGTCAAGCTGTGTGCAAAACTCAGGTTCTGGGTAGGGTAAAGGCAGAGTCACGCCCGTGTAGGGGAGGAAGATATTTCCTCTACCCACTCTAGGTCCTTCTGGCTGGGCTTTGAATTAAATTCACATGAGACAGAATAATAGGAGAAAATTAAACAAAGCTTTGTAACAAGTATACATGGGAGAGACTTAGGAAAACTGAGCAACTCACCAAAATGGCAGAGGTTTTCATCGTAAATACCATCCTTAGCTAAAGGCAAAGGAGGATGTTGGGGATGGGGGGCATCAGTTATGAGAGATTACCAGATTTAAGTCCTGGAATTCTGCATTGATAAGAGTTTTTAGAGATAAGGTGATCCTCTCTTCTTCCTGATACAAAGAGGGAGACGCCTTTACAGACGGAGATTTCCCTTACAAATATAAATGTCTCTAACAAAGGGTAAGTAAATTCTGCTCTCCAGAGTTTCTCTCATGTCTGCAGTTTTTAAAAGTAACCAGCCGCAAATAATCTTCATGTCAAAGAGACAGATCTTGGGGTGACCAATTCCAATTCCCCACACCTGTGACCCCAATGTCATTGTACTAATGGGTGCTTTCACTTTCAAAAGTATTCCAGTTTAGAAGATAAATTATAGAATCACCCTAAATAAATAAATGTCCTAAAATAGGTGATGGACAGATCAGAGCCAACAGATTGAATGTAAGGAAATAGGAGCAGAAGCTCTGAAGGGACTACCTCAGAGTGAAGGGAGGGACTGATGACAGAGAAGACCCCAGCAGAAGTCATGAGGAAATAGCTAAAAGGATGGTAGAAAGAGAGAGGATCCTCCCTGCCTCATTCTAGCCAGAGCCATTGTAAATGGAATATTGAACAAGAAAAAAGGAAGGACAACAGATTGCCTTAAGGGAAGGTGAGGAAGAAATATTAAGGAAGTGGCAAAAAAAAAAAAAAAAGGTAGCTCCTTTCAACACGTTTGTTTTAAATTCAAAGCTGTAGAAAGAAAGAGCTCTGAAAGGAAATTACCTAAACTCTAAGATATGAGTTATCTCAATTGTAAATTTAAGATCATAGTATCCACCTTAGAGAACAGTATAAAGATTAAATGATAGAATGCATGTAGAGGTGTTAGCAACTAAGATCTTTACATATATTCAAAATAAATGAATAAAAACAAGAAACCTCTTCAATTCTTGCGAGAGAGAATGATTACAAGAAATGGCTTTCACAAGAAGATTCATGGAGATTTCTTCCACTGGTGTGCGACATCCCCCAGCAAGAGGACATTTTCGAGAAGGCTGACCAGATTTTGGTGCTGAAATACCATAATGAATGATTAAATTCAAAACTCAAGTTGCTAACTTCCAAAAGGAAAAAATGAATCTTTATTTGAACAAAGTCAATATTCTAGCTGTTCATTCACAAGGGACCCATTAGACTATTTGAAAAGTAATATATTTCTCAAGACTTGCTTGTCTCAATCCAGTTACTAAATATCATTGCTTGCATTGTTGGTTTTATCCCTACACCCACACTCACGCTGATGTGTGCACATACTTACTAAAATTATGCTCTTCTTGAGGTAGGACCTTTATTTATCTCAATAAGTGTATAAACTTTATTGAGAAAAAGAGTTAACTATTTAAGGTCTCTGATTTTGGAATGTGTTAAATGGCTTTGATTCATTGCTTACTAGTTTATAACTTTGCAAGTTTTTAAGTCACTGCTTTGAAACCTGCCCTGCCAGAAATGATATTATTTAGTTTAACTATAGATAAATAAATGGCAAGCAGTTGGATATATTGAAGTATATGAGGAAGCCATTGGTGTAAAATTAATTCAGCCTGACCTTGTTTTTCCTAAAGGGCCAGATGTGGTCACTGAGCATGCATTGTATATCTGCTTTAAGCATTTGCTATATCCCAAAGACAAGAACAAACGTCCTTCAAATAAAGATGGAACTTCTTCCACATTGGCACTTCCTTAAGGATAAGCATCTTTCCCTAGGCTAGGAATTAATCGCTGCACCCACCCAGTGACCACTCAGCTCAAGACAACAGACCAGCTACCTACTGTGTGAATCCCTGTGCCACCTAGGCAATCTCGTGACTGCTGTAAAAGGGACATTCCAATCATATGTGATACATGTTATTTGACGGCGTATAACCACTCTGTACACCTCACTTCTTTGGTGCCCTTTCTTCCTTAGGAAAGGAAGGCCCAGGCCTAGTCCTCAGATCTGGCTCATAATAAACTCCTCCCAATTTTGATTTATAGATTGCTTATGGATTATTTACGTCGACGTTGTAAGATAATAAAAGGTTACAGTGGACAAGGACTGTTACTGGAGGCCTGCAATAGTGAGCCAAGAAATGAAATGAAACCAAGGATCAGAAATTAGCCTTGATTCTTTCCTGTTTTGACCTCATGCTGTTGCTTAGACAAAGGGGAACAAATACACTTTGCAGAGATCTTGTCTTAGAATTTGAAGGAAAACATTGCATTTTTAGGGTTCCTCAGGAAGCCAGAGATTTTATCACGATATTTGTTGATAGAAAGAGAAATATTCTAGATAGAAAATTTTATGACAGTTGTTCTCAACTTTCAACTACCTAGTGGAATCTTCTGGGGAGTTTATAAGGCATTAAGTCAATACTGCTGGCGTGGATCCACCCACATGGACATTTATTTTAAACAGTCCCAAGGTGATTCTAATGTGAAGCCAGATTGGGGAACCACTGGGTAAATCGGAAAGATCTTTAAAATCAGATGATTGGAGATGAGAGAGGAAAGAACAAATTAATCTCTTCAAGAAAGATTGTCCCCTCTATCAAGCTGGCTCGCATACTTTATTTTAGGGGAGAAAATTGAATCTTAGCTTGGAGTCCAACAGATTTCACTCATTGGAGCCATTTTTGTAGGACTTCATACTGATAAGTATATCCTCTGTGGTGCAAGATGGGCACTAAATGAAGAATTACAGTTCACTAATTCTCTCTCTTGTCTATTGCCTTTCGTCTGCATTCTCCTCCCCACCAAAGGCAACCATTCTAATATCTAATGCATATTATTTTATTTGCATTCTTATGAAATGTGTATTTCTGTTTTACATACATACATTTTTAATATACATAAATGCCATTGTGTTATAGATTTTATTTTTGTCCTTTGTTTACTCAGGTCTGTTATTAATACCCAATCATACTTATTCTACGTGAGTGTCTAATCTGCTTCTTCCAGCAGCTACATCATCTTCCTTAGAGCACATTTATCACTTCTTACCTGACCACCAGTTCAGAGATGAACAGCCAAATGGATCCCAACTCTTACCCCCACAATGATTTGAAGATTCTTCTCATACCCATCTTCTCTAAATCTGTGTGAAAATTTCTTTGAGATATACAATCAAAACTATGATTGTAACGGCTGGCCCCATGGCTGAGGGGTTACGTTCTTGCACTCCACTTTGGCAGCCCAGGGTTCACCAGTTCAGGTCCTAGGCACAGACTTACACACCGCTCATCAAGCCATGCTGTAGTGGCATCCCACATAGAAGAACTAGAATGGCCTACAACTAGGATGTACAACTATATAGTGGGGCTTTGGGGAGAAAAAAAAAACAGAGGAAGATTGGCAACAGATGTTAGCTCAGGACCAATCTTCCTCAAAAAAAACAAAAACAAAAACTATGATTGCTAGGCCACAGGATATGCACATAATTAATTTTATTGAGGACTGCTAGACTGAATACGCTAGAATGCCTACATCACCTATGAGCACATTTACAGTGTATGCAGTTTCCAATACTCCCACTTTCTGCCCTCCATAGCACTATCCGGCCTGCTATTTTTACCAGCCTAAGAGTTGTCCTGTGTCCATTTAGCTAAGCTGCAGCTAGATTTGCCAGAATTCCCTTCCCTGAAAAGTTCTAGGTCAAGGTTAGCCATGATAGAAATTTGCATGAGATTCGGAAAGCAGAAGTGAGGCAGCAGCCAAGGAGCTCCAAGGGTGGATTTAGAGGGCTGGGTATTGTGCAGCATGCACATTTGCTGATCTGCTGGCGCACCTTGCTACCACTGGACCATAGCTGGGCCTGCAGCTTCTCCTGCTCTCACCAGATCTCCTCCTTCAGCCTCCCTGAGCCTTAGACCAGGTAGTTGTGTGACTCCATGAGGATGAATGCTGGCTTCTTCTGAAGATCATCCGTAAGGTCGAGATTAGAGACAATGAGATAAAAATGCAGGTTTCAATATGTCCCCATGCTTCCATGCTTCAAGTCCAGCTTTTTAAATTATTATTGCTATCGTCATCGTGGTTAAAAACACATTACATAAAGTTTACCATCTTAACCATTTTTCATGTCCGGCTTTTTTTTCCAGGCTGCCACTCTCCTGACCTACAGCAGCATCAGGTCCACCACCAGATGGAAAGGCAATAACCTTCCACAAATTTCTTTCCCAGTTCCCAAAATTCATTGTTATTTATCATAAGGCCCTTGTCAATATCACTCATACTGGTTCTGCTTCCCTAGTTGAACCCTAACTGCTACAAGGAACATATATCACTACCCTTTTGGGGTTTATTTCTCTGTTATTGACTTGGAAAGCTTTGGACTCTCTTTCCTATGAGTTGTAAGTAGAATTATCTGATTAGAATAGCACAGATTCTATTTCTCTGGAAAGAGCTTTCATTCCTAAAATGCCTGTTCAATCTTCTCCAGAGAAGAAAAGCAGTAGATACTAAGGGATTCTAATGTTTTTACACAATACAGAGTCCTTGACTTGTAAATAATTCAGGATCACTCCTTATTTATGGAGGAGTCTTTTAAATATCCCTAATTTTAATTCTATTTCACTTGATGTGACCTTTTGATATTCTGACTACTATTTTGGATGAATAGGAGGAACATAGGCTCTGTAATCAAAATGGTTAGGTTCTTTTTTTATGTGACTCCTTTGTTAGCACCACATCTTCCTAAATTTATGTTCCAACTAGAAATAGAAGTGGATGCCTATGGGGTAAGCGGTAAAGGGGCCCATATGTATGGCGATGGATAAAAATTAGACTATTGGTGGAAAGCGTGATGCAGTCTATACAGAAACTGATATAAAATAATGTACACCTGAAATGTACACGATGTTATAAACCAATATGAGCTCAATAAAATTGAAAAAACTACTTGTTGAGCACCTATTAGATACAATGTACTGAAATACCTGCAATGGGCATACAGAGATGAACAGGATATACAAGTTAGAGTCTGGTAGGGTAGATCACAAATGTCCATGAATAAAAAAAAAAAAGAAGTGGATGCCTATGCATATTCTAAATAGTCCTGAGTATTGATTGAACATGTGTCCACTGACATAATAAGGTAGAACAAAGCCCTGGAGTCACTCACTCATGGGTCCTACCTAGGACTAGATCCCTTCTTGTGCTCCTTTCTTGCCAGGTAAGAAATCCATCTCTAAGACCCAGGTTCTTCTCCAGGAAGAGGCCAATAGTTGGCATGCCCTCCTGCATTTCAGTATCCCTCCATGAAAGGAGGGCTGGTTTCCAATGGGCCTGAGTTCTGTGCAGAGCCTGACCGTGGCTTGGCTTTTTGCAGCCGACTTCCCACCTTTGCCCTGGTTCCTGGGATGAAGTCATTGTATCAAGTGCTTCATCTTTTCCCCACCGAGTTCTCTCCAGAGGAGCCTATCCCTTCCGTTGCAAGAACTGGAAATTCTTGCTCACAAGGTTGTCTACTAACCTCCTGTCTGGACAGGGATTCCTCTTCCCTCTGGCTTAGGAGGTCCTTAAATCTGCATCTCCTCCCTAATGCTCCCCTACTTTGTGTCTCCTAAGGCTCTCTCTCTCATCATTTGGCATGGAAATTGGACTTTTACTCTTCGGGGCCTGCTTTGTACAATGGGCAGTATGAGACCTAAAATCTGAATCATTCACTCCTAGATTCCAACTATTCCAGCAGCAGTCAAGTTCCCTAAACTATTATTCAAGAATAGTCTTATAATTTCCCCCCAAGTAACTTAAGAAAAAAAGCAGTGGCAGGGCAGGGGGTGGAACAAAGGGCCTTTTCATATATTTTTGAATTAATTATAGAAATATAGACTTGATTTAAATTCTTAAATATTTTGCATACATTGGAATAAGAAAGTGAAAAACATTAAACGGAAATTCAGTCACGAAAATAGACCCCACGGTCACATTCCACCTCTTGCTTTCATTTTCTCAAATGCCATTCAAGGTAGTCTTTGACTAATTATCCAATTAATTGTTAGCTTGACTCTCAGCTTATGGCCAAAATGTCCTATCGTCAATCTTCCCAGTATTAATAAATATTAGTACCATCCACACAATTGCCTGAGCCAGACATCTAGTTGTCACGCTTAATTATGATTTATTTCTTACCCTACTTTAAATCCATTTGGAAATTCTTTCTTCCATCTCCAAAGCATATAGAAATTTAGTCCACATATTTTTCCATCTTCACTGCCACCAACTCAGGCCATGATGGCATCATCTCTTGACTTAATTACTTATAAAATTCTTACAATGCCTCTAAGCTACTGCTCTCATCCATTGTTCATAGGGGAATAAGAGTGATTTTAAAATATAAATCAGATCATGTCACTGCTCTGCTCACAATGCCCACAATAGCTTCTCATTTCACTAAGATAAAAACTATATGTTCCTGCTGGTAGCCAGGAGACGTCCCCCATGATAATATAAGCTTCTGTGGACATGGGCATCTGTTTCTTCTTTTGGTAAATGATTGAGTAATACATTCATTAACGATAATACATAAAGCTCAGTATAATTCTCACAATTAATGGATAATTTCTTTTAATTTTTGTGGAGGGAAAGCTAGGTTTGGCACAAACATTAACAAAAAATTAACAGTAATTAGTTTATATGTTTAACTGTTGATTTGTTTTCCTCTTAAATATATTATATTCCTTGTTTTATATGACAGGAAGAGAGGGAAACTGAAATGAAATCTCATGTGGTTCAATCAAGTTGATGTCTATGCCAAAATAAGCACTTTCCAATGTTTTAAATTAATAAATACAGATAATACAGATAAAATAAAGATAACTGAATTCATAATTAAGGAAGATGGGAGAGTTTGTGAAAGGAAGATTGGAACTGGATTTATCCTGGCTCCTTATTAAATGTTAGTATGAATTTGAGACAAATTGCTTCCCGTTTCTAAGTCTAGTTGACATTGCCTATAAAATGAAGTGGCAGGTTAAGGGGGTCCCACCCTTCTGAAGCTGGCAAACAGCCATTGATGATCAAGCATCTTGGTACTCAAGTTTTTTCCTTTTTGCAATTACTGATTATAGCTTTTAGCTGTTTAACCCACCCATCATTAACTGTGCTGCTTAGGCAATATGCTATCTGACTCCCACTAGGTTCCTATAGGTAACATCTTCCTGGAGCCTGGGTCACCATGGTATTGGGTGTGTGAGCTGTTTTTTAGGAATTAGAACTCCTTGTCCACTTCAGCCTGGTTGAGACCACCAACTCATCAACTGGGCCCACACAGATGTCCAATAGGCGACCTTTTAACATCAAGAAGCTAAAATGTCCACCCTCAGATCATGCTAATGCCGCCATTTTGTGAACATGGGTCCTATGAAGAGGCACGAAGTCTGACTACGCTTGTGCACATCATCAATTACCTCTCCTCTCCTCACCTCCAATCACCTCTCTCCACATTTAAGACCACCTTGCCCCCTATCCCGTACCCCGAGTCCCTATTTTCAGGGAAGCGAATTTGAAGCTCATGCTCTTACTTCCTCGAATGGCTGCCTTGTGATTAAACCCTCTCTCTGCTGCAATTTCGTCTTCTCAGTGTTTGGCTTTCTGGGCGGTGGGCAAAAACAAAGCTGCTTCCATAACACTTCTAGAATCCAGCCTCACAATCACTCTTCATCTTGTAGCACAAGGATATTGAAGACAGAAACTTGTTGCCTCACACCCAACTATTTCCTGTGCCCTGAGCAATCATCCGTCCTACTTGACAGCCTCCAAAATCCATTAGCATAAAGTGACTTTAGCCCCAGATTCAGGAAAATCACTCTCTGTCTATAGATAAACTTTCTTAAGTTTTATTGCAGGCTGTGTAGCTGCTTTAATAGCAATTGCTTTCTAGAGAACTAAAGTTTAGCAGCCTAAAACAATTTGAGGCAGTAGAGCGTGGTGGCTAATGGCAGAGACAGATCTAGGTCCAGATCACCCAATTTTGGTCTCTATGGTTTTTTTGTTTTTCCTGTTTTAAATTTTTTCCAGTTTTTTTGAGGTATAATTGACAAATAAAAATTGTGTATATTTACGGTGTACAATGTGATGTTTTGATATACATACTCAATATGAAATGGTTACCACAATCAGGCTAATTAACATATCCATCACCTCACAGTTACTATTTTTTGTGTGTGGTAAGAATACTCAAGATCCACTCTCCTAGCAAATTTCAAGTATACGTTTTGAGACCAGCTGTGCAACTCAGGCAAATGATTTAAACTGTGTTTGTTTTCGTGTCTGTAAAATTGAGATAGTAGTAATACATAACTCTTTGGGTTACTAGGATTAAATAAATTGTCATAACATGGTGATAGTATTGCCTGACACTCATTAAGCCTTAGAGAAGTGTTACCTCTTAGATGTATGTTTATTGCCAAAGGTAGATGTCCATTATGATGATGCTTAAATTCTTTAAGTAACCAACCATAAGCAGCATTTTATTAAAAATTATAAGATAGTAGCACTTTAAATTTTTTAAAACCTTAATGAAAAATATTTTGGCAAAAATCTGTTTCCAGAACGATGTAGCATCCAAATACGTTCAATAAGCAATTGAGTAACCAATGGCACAGTTCAATTCTCATAATTGATATAAGAAATTTCCCCAAAACCAGAAGTGATTTTAGGTGTGTTACATGGACAGACTCCCTCTTTAGGGAAAAGAAGATGGTACAAGTAACTGGTGATAAATGATCATCTAATAACTGCTCTTTAGTGGTGGGATGGCTCTACGCTTGATCGCCTCAATCAGCCAAATATTTCAAGTGTGGAAGAATTCACCAGGAAGAAAGGAAACTCTGACATCAAATTTCAGTTAAAGGAGTGCTTCTTAAATTCTAGAATATGAACCTAATTTCTTCTGTATTAATTACTCAAATGTGATATATATTAAATTATTTTTAGGACCCAACTTTAGTTATTAAATAGGCAAGCCCACACATGTTAAAGCATCTTCACATAAAAGGACTTTGTCTTTCTTAAGAGTCAGTATGTTAAATTTTAGACTCTGCACAAATTTTAATTTCTGGCACATTTACATGCCTATCTCTACTTTTTCATCCTTACTGAAAAAGATTTAGAACATATTTCTTGGAGGGTCATGTAAAGAGATCAAACTACTATTATTGAAGACATATTCCTGAATATACTATATAGAACAGAAAATAAAACTTAAATGAGTAATATGAATTACCTAACAGTTAACATTAAATTAGTATGCCATACCCCTAATGAATAAAAGTACCTAAAAATATACTTTCACTGAATCAGGATCTTTACTGAATTAAGGTTTTTTTTTTTTTTTTAGGGATTAGATGCCTAAGGAAAGATTTATACCAACTATTTTTTTGTATAAAAATACATTATTTTTCCAACAAAATTGATGATACCAATTCCAAGTTTCCATTTCTCCATAGGAGGGACTCAGTTTGACTACAATTTAATAATCCTAACTCTTCTGGCGTTGTCTCGAAGTCAGCAATAAAGGGACTAGGATCCAATTTTATTTCATTGTCTATAGAAACTGGTATAAGCCATATTGATTTCCTAAAGAAAAGGAAAACAGAAAGCAGGTAAGGTTGGCATACTAGGTACCAGGTCCTTCTGAGTCTAAATTTGGGGCCAAGTTATTTTTACCACTGTTTAATGCCAGGATCATTTCAGTATGGTGATTTAGTGTGGTATAATGCCTGTACATTCTGCATAATAGATGATTTATAATGCCTGCATTGGCAGAGCACCAAAGTGCCCAGTAAAACAAACTTAGACAAGTGGATCCTGAGAACAGTAAGTAAAAACTGTCAAAAGCTTAATCTGACCCAGTGTAGTGGTGGCAAGGGAGGGGTGTGTGTGTGTACACACGGTAGAATTCATGCACCAAAAACCTGATCATATACCTTTGTTGGCCTAGTCTTCATTTTTGTCTAAGGAAGATAAGCTGCAAACAATATAAAAACTACTATCAAAATGGAAATGCCTTAGTCATTACTATTAGTCTGGTAGCCTTTGCAGAGACAATGCTCCAGGGCATTAGGTCAGAGCTTTTTACATTACTCTAAGCATTGGCTAAGATATAGGGATGAAAATGTGTGTGTGTGAGAATCAAGTGCTGGTTTCTATTTAGGGTCAGCTACTTCCCAGAGTATCATTAAATCCCTCAGCCTTGGTTTGGCCCTATGAAAATAAGTAAATGGAGGATAAAGAGTATTCAGCGATGTGAATGTACTTGATGCCACTGAACTACACACTTAAAAATGGTTAAAATGGTCAAAAGCCCAGAAATAAACCCACATATATATGGACAGCTAATTTTCAACAAGGGAGCCAAGAGCATACAATGGAGACAGTCTCTTCAATAAATGGTGTTAGGAAAACTGGACACCACATGCAAAAGAATGAAAGTAGACCATTATCTTACACCATGCACACAAAAATTAACTCACAATGGGTTAAAGACTTGAATGTAACACCTGAAACCATAAAAATTCTAGAGGAAAACATAGGCAGTACGCTCTTCAACATAGGTCTTAGCAGCATATTTCAAATATCATGTCTGACTGGGAAGGGAAACAATAGAAAAAATAAACCAGTGGGACTACATCAAACTAAAAAGCTTCTGCACAGCGAAGGAAACCATCAACAAGACAAAAAGACAACCTAACAATTGGGAGAAGATATTTGCCAACCATATACTGGATAAGGGGTTAATATCCAAAATATATAAAGAACTCATACATCTCAACAACAAAAAAACTAACAACTCAATTAAAAAATAGGCAAAAGATCTGAACAGATATTTTTCCAAAGAAGATATACAGATGGCCAACAGGCACGTGCAAAGATGTTTAACATCACTAATTATTAAGGAAATGCAAGTCAAAACTCATGCCTGTCAGAATGGCTATAATTAACAAGACAAGAAACAACAAGTTTTAGACAGGATGTGGAGAAAAGGGAACTCTCATACACTGCCGGCGAGAATACAAACTGGTGCAGCCACTAGGGAAAACAGTATGGAGATTCCTCAAAAAATTAAGAACAGAGCTACCATAAAGTCAAACTATTCCACTACTGGGTATTTATCCAAAGAACATGAAAACATGAATGCGTAAAGATATATGCACCCCTATCTTCATTGTGGCATTATTTACAATAGCCAAGACTTGGAAACAACCTAAGGGCTCATCAAGGGACAAATTGATAAAGAAGATATGGTATATATACACAATGGAATACTACTCAACCATAAAAAAAGATGAAATCTTGCTATTTGTGACAACAGGGATGGACCTTGAGGGTATTATGCTAAGTGAAATAAGTCAGAAGGAGAAAGTCAAATACTATATGATCTCACTCACAAATAGAAGATAAAAACAACAAACAAACACATAGATACAGAGATTAGACTGGTGATTATCAGAGGGGAAGTGGGGAGGGGGGAGGGCAAAAGAGGTGACTGGGCACATGTGTATGGTAACAGATGGTAAGTAATCTTTGGGTGGTGAACATGATGTAATCTACACAGAAATTAAAATATAATGATGTACACCTGAAATTTATATAATATTATAAATCAATGTTATCTCAATAAAAAGATAGTTAAAATGGTAAATTTTATCTTATGTACATTTACTATGATAAAAACATACCAATCCCCCCCCAAAAAAAGTACTCTGATCATGCTAAAAGATATTGCACATTAACTCTGAGCTCTAAATTTTTTTGATGTCAACTCTTTCCACATGTTAAACAAGTATAGAATTTTTCTATGGCTTTCAGTGGTTTCCAAGATTCATCACTCAGATTTATAACATTCAATGTAAATATTTCAGTGACGTGGTAAAAGTGTATCAAGATGCCATTCCACTTGGTCTCAAAGTTTGGTGTGGGGGATCTTTGGGATTCAATGTCTCAGTTCCACAAAATTGCAAAGTGCATTTAATGATTAGACTAATAAGCCCTTCCTTTCATATATCTCCATGAGTTAGTAATAAAATGAAAGATTGGTTTTCTCTTCATTTTTTAGCCATTTACTCTCCTAACATGGAACTGAACCATAAAATATATCAGAAAATAGTATTACGAAGGAGGAAGCATTGTAAGATCATATCATGCTTGATTCATACACCTACTAAGGTAACTTGGAGTATTAAATGACTCTGCTTTCTAGGTCATTTACTGTAAAATAACCTAATTACACCAGATTGTATATGGTTTGATTCTAAAATGAATATTACCTTTAAAGAATAAAAAATGAGGGTGTTTATTAAAATGTTTTTGCAAATGCAATTTCGTGTTTGTTCAGAATAACGCTTATGGGTGAGTCATAATCTCTCAAATCTATGCACCTGCAGAAGTATCTCATAAGTAAAGGTGAACCTAATGCATTCAAAAGGGGTCTGGTCTATTGGACTCACCTCGAGGCATAACACTCCAAAGGGATTTTCTGACAGTCACAATGTATATTCCTAGGTTTAAAGTACATCTCAGTTTGAAAAAGGAGAGTATCCTCTGAAACAACCTAGGAGAGCACAAAGTTTAAGTATAAGGTATTTTTAGTAATAGAGGAAGTATGCACACATTTGAACAGGAAGTAGAAAACATTGAAGATCACAGAAATTGCTACTGTCACTTGTTAGGTACAGACGAAGTTCTGACAACCCACCAAAGAGGAGTGTTATCTATAAGGGTGGATTTAAAGTGCCTAGGAAAAATCTGCATAGTACATAGGAGCAAACCTAAACTGCCACTTAGAGCCATCTTCATTATCCATTAATGAAAAAGCTTTCAACAGCTCTTTTGAGAAGGATGACTTGGTGGTTAAATAACAGAGTGGTTTAAAGTGTAACTTTTGGAGCGTAACCATCCTGGTTTGGCATCTAACCCATCACCAAACAGCTGTGCATCCCAAGGCAAATTATTAATACAACTTCCAAAGCTTCAGAGCCCTCATTTCTAAAATAAAGACCAAATTATTCATAGGTGAGTATTAAAATTAGTCATTGGCCCAAAATAATATTGAATATTTGAAATATTTGAATATTTGAAAATAGTTTGAATATAAACTGTTTCAATTTGCAAATCTATGAAAAGACAATATTCTAGGGTAACAATAGTTTAAGATTTGCGCCTAGCAAAATAACCAACAGAAATTTTATTCCAATGAAAATCCACTTCCCATGTTGACACACATCCTCGTAGAACATGGGTAGATTCCAATGATCTGATGTTGAATATGAAATACCTTCCCAGGACTGGTGACCTTCCACATCAGGAGCATTGAATGAAACTTAAAACTGTCTGCTAAGCTTTAGTGAAATACAATAGCAGCCTAAAGACAACTTAAAATCAGTTCCTGTTAATCAGTCTGGAAATCTGTGCACTAAGGTTCAGTGCACACAGATGGCCCAACATTCAGTGAATGATACACAAGGAACTGTGTTGTCATCTACCCATAAATTACTATAACTAGAAGCAAAATTTGTTCTTTAAAAAAAAGAATAATTTTGGCACCAGGCATAAAAGTATAAAAAACTATTTATGTTGTTTTTACAAATAATCACTATGCTCACCTTTGTCCTGATGCCACAGTCATGAACAGGATATATAAAATCATACACAAATGTTTGTATCTGAGTCACAGGGCAGCCTGATCCCAGATATAATTCATCAGCAAATATATAGCGATTGCTGCTGTGTGCACATGGGCTAACCGAGACCATCACCCAGTCCAGAGAACAACTTATCTGCACTGCAGAAAGAATCACATGAGAAAGCATCAGATGAGTGTCTTAAAGAAGAGCTCGAAGAGCATTCAGCTCCACCCTTTGTAATAAATAAAAGGTAATCACAGCTTAAAGAATAATGTACAAAGAGTTTTCATATTACCACTCTTTTCCAAAATATTTACATAATTATATCTCCAAATAACTAGATTTCAGTTATTTCAAAGGGAAGAAAATCAACCCATAAGAGTAAGAAAAACCATAATCTTATAGCCTCCCGCCTCCTCTTAAAGAAATTAGATTCCAAAGTGGGTGATATATCGAGGACCACACATAAGGGGCAGAAGTAAATTGCAATGCATCAGAATATGAGTGATGCGCTCCCAGGAATACTTTCCAGAGAGGGAGAAGGAGAGAGTGAGGCTGTATAGAAGAATCCACATCTAGAGCAGCCAGAACCAGAAGCAATTACAGCCATGAGAGGACACAGCTTAAAGAGAGAAAATCCACTGACTGGGATGAAATTTCTATGAAACTTTTTTATGCAAAAGCCATTCTTATCTGCTACATTGAAATCTTCAGTAAGTCAATAATAATCACTATTTCTAATGGCTTCATCTTTCCTTTTGAAGAAGTGAAAATGTGCTAGATTTTGACTTAGTGTGCTGGATAAACATTAACCCAGAGTTTCTGAAGGGGTGATCAGAGTTCAGTTTCATAGGTCCTTCTATTGTTGAGAAAGAAAACAAAGATTTATTAGCTTTCATATTTAGAGATGCATATAAGTGACAGAAAAGAAAGGCAACCTTAAATTACATCGTAATACTTCCAAATTGGAGAAGGACAAACTAGAATGAAGGACAAAAGTAAACAGATTTCAAACAATCTAGAAGGCAAAAAAGAGGGAAAAAGAGACAAAAAGCCAAAAACAAACAAAAGAACAAAATGTAAGTAATAAACAGATGTGCAGAAGAGTATATTGCAGAATTATTTGAAAGATGAAAAGAATTCAGAACAAGCCAAATGTCCACCAAGAGAAAAGTGGATAAATAAATTATGGAATAGACATACTATAGAATATCATATAGCTGTGAAATAAATAAACCAAAGCAAGAATTTCCATACAGAATGGAAGTGAAAACTGACTTTTGACTGTAAAAAGTCTTAATAAGGGGCCAGCCTGGTGGCAGAGCGGTTAAGTTCCCACGTTCCACTTCGGTGGCCCAGGGTTTGCTGGTTCGGATCCCAACTGCAGACATGGCACCGCTTGGCAAACCACGCTGTGGTAGGCATCCCACATGTAAAGTAGAGGAAGATGGGCGTGGATGTTAGCTCAGGGCCAGTCTTCCTTGGCAAAAGGAGGAGGATTAGTGGCAGATGTTAGCTCAGGGCCAATCTTCCTCCAAAAAAAATTAAAAAATAAAATAAATTTTTAAAAAGTCTTAAGAATATTTATTTTATTTATTTTTAAAAAGTAAGAAAAGAAAGAGAAAGAGAGGGAGAAAAAAATATCTTATCCTCTGGTCTACAGGACCTGAGTTGACAAGTCCTTTTGACATGATTTGTCTTGGCCACACTAACTCCCAAAGGAGACAAATTATGATTTTGTAAATCTTTCATCTATTAAAAGCAGATGGAAAAAGGGAGGGAAAATAAATAGTTGGTTGCAATCAAAGAATTGCAAGTGTATCAGCAATAACAACCAATGTAAATGAACAAAATATTCCGGGTCTAATGACCAACAGTGGAACGAAGAAATAAATTGTAATATATTTGTATAATCAAATTCTATATGCTATATAAAATAAATCATAGCTATATATATAAACAGGTAAATCTAAAAACAATTGTGAGAAAGAAGCAAGTCACAATACAAACTTTATGTATGTATTCATACAAAGTTAAAATGAGAAACATTTTTTTAAAGCTTTTTCCAAGCAGACTATTTGTAAGTAGCTGATATCTGTCTTATGCTTATTAAGGCATTAGAATCACACCCCAAAGAATGACTCTAGATCTCATCTGATACAGCCTCCTCCTGTTTTACAAAAGCAAAAGCAATAGGTTTAAATCTTTTCTTCCTATTTTCCCATTGATATAAGTAACCGTAACACAACCTGTCATCCAAGCTAGAATAAATACTTTGAAACATGGATTTCATTTCTTAATCATCTCCATATTCACTGGCTGCACAGAACACACTTGAATATATGTAGATACATATATATACATATAATTGTATATATACGTCTATATACATATACATATATAATTTCAATTGTAACCCTTGCAGATAGTACTACCTATACACAGGACTTCTAAATGAGCAGAAATTGCAGAATTTCTACTTTACCACTTAAGAAAGGAGAGGGCAGGAGAGAATAAAACCTGACTAGCAATCCAAACTTTAGGGAGGCAGTGTTCTCCCAGCTGGCTGGACAGGGTTTAGATTCTGTAGACACTCAATTATTAGTTAAAAAGAAACTGGTAAAAACTGCAATACAGTTTACTCATAAGTCAGTGAAGGATACTCAAAGTGAAAATTCATAGTCCAGTTAAACATAAAGTCTGGCAATTTGACTGACTGTGCTTGGAGCCTCAGACCAATACGTGGACTGGGCTGAACTAGTTAAAGTGAACATGCATTCAAGCTGGTAATTTTGCATAGTAACTGGAAAGTTAAGTTACACTGGGTTGGGATGACAATTAAGACAAATTTCCTATACTCTCATAGTTCTCCATATTACTATATGTGTTTAAATATAGCCACCACTAAAGAACTTGCATGTCAGTTCTCTTTGGAGCCTAGCAAAACCTAGAAAGTAAATAAAAGTGGCATCCCCTCATTCCACAAATAAGTAATTCAGGCGCTGCTGAAGTCTGATCAATGCCTCCTGTGCCCCTCCAGCACATCTTTAAAGGCAAAAAAAGAAAAAAAAAGCAAAGCAACAATAGGAGTATGCTCAGTAATACTCAGGGATGATGATAACTAGCTATTGTCTCCTACAGAAAGAACATAAGGCGATGAGTAAATTGATAAGGGAGTCCAGGTCTGAAGCCTTACTTAAAGCCTGCTTCTGGAAGAAATATATGAACAGGTATATGGTCAGAAAAATCAGGAGACAAGATTTCCTTCTTAGTACAATTTAGATAACTTGTCACTGATGTTTTCCAGCATTCATGCCAATCTTGATAACACAGTATATGCCAAACATTATAACTGGAGTGTGTAAATCGCCTAAAAGTTAAATTACTTGTATTATTAGGCACCAACCATACACATGATTGACCTTGACCCTATCCACTTCACAGACCTAATTAGTAAACTGTCCCTCTATGGTAGCTGTAGAAATGCTAAGAACTGGAGGAGAATTTTTCCACAGCAAGAGCTCACTAAATTATCTCCCTGTACATGAATCTTTCATCAGTTTAGGAAAAGACAACAAGTGATTGTTGGAAGAAACAAATGTCCTTAAAAGTGACCATCTGCCATCAATATTTTAGTATCTCACACTTCTCATGAATAAGCCTAACATGATTCTGAGCAAGCCAGTCATATGTCAGAGTGGCTAATTGTGTGTTATCTTCTTTCCTATTTGACCAGTGCTCACGTACGTGATCAGTGCGAGGTAATAATAAGTCAGATCACACAATGAAATGAATAGCTCACAATTGAAACCTTAACTAGGAAGGCCCCCAAGCCAGTACTAGGGACCAGTAGGCCTTGGAAGACATTCAGAATATTCTTCAGCACTTTGGAGGAGCTGAATCTTCCCAGCATGAAAAGGTATTTATGTGATTAATGAGTAGGAAAACTCCAACACCATTTGAGCCTAGAAGTTTTTGGTCTTGACAGATAAATCATCATCAAGAAAGAACAGGCAGGGAGATATTTGGGGGAAAAATGTTTTCTTGCGCCTTTTTATAATCACTCTCTCCTAGCCACTTGAAGGCTCCCTACCCCCTCCCTAAGGAACTACTGATCTGCTTTTTGTCACTATAGATTCGTTTGTATTTTCTAGAATTTTACAAAAATGAACTACATACAGTATGATCTCTTTTTTGTCTGATTTCTTTCATTTAGCGTACTTTTTTTTTGACATCTATCCATGTTCTTGCACTTTCAATTGTTTTGGGACTGGAGACACCTGTTCTACCTCAGTCACTGTAACTTGAATCACATGCCTCCACGTGTTTGAAGTATTACTCTACAGCGCCTAGACAAGATTATCAGGAAGATCCTTCCTAAAGGCAAAAAGGTTCCAACAGTTGGGATTCAAGACAGGTTTAAAAGGATAGGTGGACATAGACACATGAGAAGTCCACGCTTCTGCCTTCACTACTTTTATTCATACTAATATTAGAGTCAATTTCAGTTTGACATTCTGAGGTTATATCTCAAATAGCTGAGAAATCATTTGAGGAACACACATAGCTGCTGCATACATTAACTGAAGCAGGATCTTCCTCACACCCGAGCATCGTGTACCATAGCCCAGCCTGAACACCCTACTCACCCCATCCCAGAAGCCAGAATCCTCCCCTGACTCCCAGGTCACTGACCTTTCTCCACATGTGCTGAACTGAGATTATTCAAATGTCCATAGCTAACATAACTAACCAACGCGCAAGCTGCGCTATTCTAGGCATTCTGAAAGATTCATTTTAGGTAAGTTGGAAAGAACAGAAACTATATATAGTTCTTGCTCAAAGGGTTTACAGGCCAAATGGATAAATAGGAAATTCAAGTATCAATTCCAAAAAAGACTCCACCTCAAGCAGAAGGAAATAGATACATCTAAGTGACTTTAAAAAAAAACACAAAGGGGGCTGGCCCCGTGGCCGAGTGGTTAAGTTCGCGCGCTCCGCTGCAGGCGGCCCAGTGTTTCGTTAGTTCGAATCCTGGGCGCGGACATGGCACTGCTCATCAAACCACGCTGAGGCAGCGTCCCACATGCCACAACTAGAAGGACCCACAACGAAGAATACACAACTATGTACTGGGGGGCTTTGGGGAGAAAAAGGAAAAAATAAAAATCTTTAACAAAAAAAAACACAAAGAACATAAATAATATTGAAATGCTGCCTTAGAGTAGTTGACATTGACACTTAGTCAGAACTTGAAGCTGGGAAGCATTCAGATAACACAAAACATGGAGAATATTCCAGGTAAAATAGACAAGATATACTGGAATCATCTAATAGATGACCCAGACATTGACTTTGCTTTATCCTATTGGCTTTGCAGAACCATTGGTGAATTTGACATCAGTGAAGATCAGACAGCATTTTAAAAAGAACAAAAGAGCATCATCAAGGGGAAATATGGAGAGTCTGGAAAGAGGAAGGTCAGTTAAGATAGAACCAAGTAACTTACAATACAGGCAAGTGCTACTGGTAATTTGCAGTGGGTTTGAAATGGCAAACTGAAAACAGAGTCGAGGGCTGTTCCCAAGGAACCTCTGCAGAGAAGGATCCAGGGAGAGAGAAGACCACAACAAAGGAGAAAGAAAATCTCAGACATTCAGGCAGAAAGAGAAAATGTGTCCTCAGTATATGGACTCAAGTCTACTGGACCCGAAAATACGTGGTCAAAATATTTGGCCCCAGGAGAGTGCCTGCCTGGAAAGTGACCCTTCTGAGTAACCCCTCCAAGGCAGCCTTCTCTACAACTGGTCATTTACCATAGATGTCCTCAGCGCAAGGCCAAATAAAGGCAGCAAGGAGAATCAAGACCTCTAAAGCCACAGAGACCTTCATCTGGGCTGACTCCCAGCACAGGACTTCTCAGGAAATAGGAAGTAGTAAGTGGCAAGTGGCTTAAGTGATTTTATATGGCACCCCATGCTCAGCTGCCTTCATTTTCCTGCTCATTTAGATAACCCACGGCGGTTCTTACCACAGTGTCAACCATCTAATTGGTTGACACTGTGGTAAGAAACTCTGATTACCCCAACACTGAAGCCCAAAGAGGCGTATCAGGTGAAAATTGCCACCTGATATCTGTGTCTGTATGAGGCCTGTGAAATCATCTGGGAGGTTGGCATGTCACACACTTCCAATAAATGCTAAATTGGAGGAAACTGTTTTCACCAGGTAATTTTCAGGTGTTATCTAATATGCTGAACAGCCTAAATCATAAAATTTGAAATCAAAAGACTTATTTCTTCATTTCTATGGGTTTGGCTGGAAGAATCAGCAGCAGAAATAATAAAATGACTTGACCAGGAACATAAATCCTTAGGAGGAGACAGGGACCTAAAGAAAAACCATCTTTCTTGGCATCAAGAAAATCCACAAATCCATCTCTGTTGATTCTTCCATAAATTAACGTTTTAGTTACTTCAATAACGTTAAGACTTAAAATTATTTATTTATAAGAAAACAAATACATGTATATATCTCACAAGGATAAATATAAAATATACATATATTTGTCTTCATGTTATATATGCATACATATGTATACATAATTTTATATGTATAATAAATATATATATATTCACTCTACTGCTCTGTTGGGATGATAAATAAATAAAAATAAAAAAAACAATAAAAGTTCCAGCTAAAGATTTTTATTCTATTTTCTAAAAGTGTCAGTAGCGACACAAATGTGACTGTGTAGTTTTAAAGTAACTTGGAAATCAAGGCTCATGGTAAATAAAATTCAGTAAGTCTGAATTGAAGGCCTATTACTATATTTAGAGACATGTGAATTATGTTTTCGATGTTATGATCTGCTCTCGAATAGGTAAATGCACAGGGCTTCCCTGAGTGTCGGGAAAAGGACTTCCATTTCCAACATCACATTCTCTAATGGACAGTAAGATCCCTAAAACTGCCATTCACAGTGTCCTGCATCTGGAAATCATGGAGAACCCAGCCACCAACAACAAAGAGGAAAGAGTATTGAAGAAAGACATAGAGAAGTCCACATGATACTGTTTGCTGTCTTTTCTTTTCTTTTTAACTTTCTCCTGATGTTCACATTGCTATGAGCTAGTTCATAAACTTTACATGTATCTTTTAAATCATTCCAATATAAGCGTCTAATATTGTTCCAAAAGGCATTGGAGTTTACTTTTTAAGAGTTTAACGTCTGGAATCATAGACCATTTTTCCACTCTCAATTTATGCAGATTTGGGAAAATTAGTTAAACCAGCGAAGTCTCATGTTCATACTCTGTAAGAAGAAGCCGATACTACCATCTACCTTAGAATTTTGTTGTGAATATTAAAAGAGATAAATGTAAGCAGTGTAGCCAAAATTAATATTGTACAAAAAATATGTAATATATAACTATTTTACTCAAACTTGAGCACAGTTAGTACCAGGGTTTCATGCCCTGTTCCAAGGATTACTCAAAGCCACGGAATAAACAAAGGCCATTTTTCCTGAAATTCCAATTTTAATACAGAATTTCACTGTGAAAGAATAATGGAATTTATTTTATTTTATTTTATTTTTTTTTTTGAGGAAGATTAGCCCTGAGCTAACATCTGCCACCAATCCTCCTCTTTTTTACTGAGGAAGACTGGCCCTGAGCTAAGATCTGTGCCCATATTCCTCTACTTTATTTGTGGGATGCCTGCCACAGCATGGCTTGACAAGTGGTGTGTAAGTCCGCACCCAGGATCTGAACCTGCGAACCCCAGGCTGCCAAAGTGGAATGTGTGAACTTAACTGCCATTCCATGGGGCCAGCCCCAGGATAATGGAATTTAAATATAACATTAGTGTAAAATGGATAGAGTTAAAGCAGAGATAAAATATAAATCTTATTTTTTAAACAACTTCTAACTTAGAGAAATGTTGCAAAAATAAAGAACATTTCCTACAAATAAGGACAGTCTCCTACTGCAGTGGTTCTCAATATGTGGTTCTTGCATGTCTGTGGGCCCACAGGATCAAAACAATTTGCATGTTAATACTAAGACATAATAAGCCTTTTTCACCATGTTGATCTTTGCAGAGATGTGTGAAAACAGCAGTGGTTAATACCACCGCCTCCTGAGCAATCAGGGCAGCGCCACCAAACTGTGTGGGTTGTCATTGTATTTTCACCCCATATAATCTCGGTAAAGACGGGTAAAGCCAGTTTCGTTTAAGAATCAAAGTACTGGGGCTGGCCCCGTGGCCGAGTGGTTAAGTTCGCGCGCTCCGCTGCAGGTGGCCCAGTGTTTCGTTGGTTCGAATCCTGGGTGCGGACATGGCACTGCTCATCAGACCACGCTGAGGCGGCGTCCCACGTGCCACAACTAGAAGGACCCACAACGAAGAATGCACAACTATGTACCGGGGGGCTTTGGGGAGAAAAAGAAAAAAATAAAATCTTTAAAAAAAAAAAAAAAAAGAATCGAAGTACTAAAAAGCATTCATTTTATTAAACGTCAACCCTTGAGTGCATGTCTTTTTAATATCCTGCATCATAAAACAGGAAAGTATATATGAAGCACTCCTGTTGTGTATCAAAGTATGAGGATTTTGCAATTGTTTGAGTTGTATACTGAACCAGCCACTTTTTTCAAAGAACACCACATTTACCTGAAAGAAGGATGGTCAGGCAAACATTGACTATTTGGACTTGGTTATTTGACAGATATTTTCTAGAACCTGAATGAAATATGCCTGTCACTTCAAAGAAAACAACTGACCATTTTTGTATCCAATGATAAAATTCAAGTGTACAAGCAGAAATTAGAATTTTAGAAAACGTGTGTTCCCTACCACTGAGCTGGGCAATGAGCTGTGAAGCTCAGTGGTGATCACACACCAGTGATTTTTTTTCTCATTGCAGTATGAAACATGTTGACATTTCGAAGATCTGCATAACTGAGTGAACCCACATTTTCCAAATAACCTAGGTATGATGCGATAAAAGCATGAGTGTTAAAAATTTTATTCAAAATGCAAGAGAGACCCAAGGATTTTCACATAACTTAGTATGCCAAGTTTATTGATGTATTTCCTGATTCCATAGTACAACAAACCTTGAGGAAGATTTGGTGTGGCATCAAAGAAGAATAACCACAATTATCTGAAAAGGCTGTTAAAATACTCCTCCTTTTCCAGCTACATATTTGTGTGAGGCCAAGTTTTCTTCATGTACTTTAACTAAAGCAACATACCACAAAGACTAGAGGCAGAAGGACGTATCAGACCCCAGCTGTCTTCTATCAAGCCAGACAGGAGTCATGCGAAAATATAAAACAATGTCAGCTTGCATTTTTGGGGAAAGTAGTTATTTTTATAAATTGTATGTTATTTATGTTAACACATGATAGGTTTATTACAGTTATTTTAATTATTTAATAAATATTTTAAATCCTACTTTAATTTCTAATATAGTCAATTTGCATAGCTGAAACCTACATAAACGAAAGTTCATTGAAATGCTCGATATTTTTAAGAGTGCGAAAGAGGTCCTGACACTAAAACTTTGAGGGTTACCAAAACCAAAAACTTAATATTGATACAGTACTGGCTCTAATCCTTACACTTCCTTCAAATTTTATTAATTGTCCCATCAATGCCCATTATAGCAAAAATAATAAAAAATAAATAAAATCCAGTTCAGATCACATATTGTATCTAGCTGTCTCTTTAGCTCCCAACATTTCCTCAATCTTTTCTTGATTTTCATGACCTCCACACTTGCATTTCGTAGAATGCATCAATTTGTGTTTGTCTGACGTTTCTTCATCATTAGGTCTGGCAGGATTTTCACAGAAGTGGTACTGTGTTCTTGCTGTACCCTATCAGGTGGTGCACGATTTCAATTTTTCCCATTATGGATGATGCAAGTTTGATCACTTGATTAAGCCGATGTCTTCCAGGCTTCTTCACTATAAAGTTACTCTTTCTCACTTTGTAAGTGACTTGTATTTATGGGGAGATAGGCTCTGAGACTGTAAATATCTTTTCTCTTGATAACCTTTCAATTTACCTGCTTATATCAGTATTCCCTCATGGTTACCTATTTTAGTCTATGGATTATAACTCGTTACTATCAGTATTTATATTTAAGCTCAAATTGTTTCAGATTTGACCAGTGGGAGCCTCTTTAGAGAGCTCCTGCATTCCTTTGATATTTCTCTAGCACTCTTTAAGCATTTCCACAGTTTTTGGCATCAAAAGTTGTTCTGGGTTTATCTTGTGCTTTTCCTGCCCCAGCCCTGGCATTGGCCATTCTTTCCAATGACCCTTGGTTTCTTTAAGTAGAACATGGTATTTGGGAACTGAGATACGGATGCTGGGTGTATTCATTGCCACTAGGCGTCACTATTCTCACGCCCGGTCAGTGGAAAAAACTACAAAAACATATGCGTGCATATATGCGTGCATATATTTACGTTATTTCTATATTTACATATCTTGATCACTATGAGTTCAAATTTATATCTCCAATTCCAATGCAAAAGAACAAAGCTCATTTCAGTTTGTCTTTCTATATTTTTGTTCCCTTCTCTAACAGTGAGAACTCTGGTTCCTCTTATCTTTAGTAGGTGGAAATTTTGGATCAACATCCCTGTGTGAAACAATCTACTGTCATCATCACCCCCACCAGGCATAAACCATACTCACCCCACTTTGGCTTCAACCTCCTGCCATGCTATGCCCATCTCTCTCTGTGTGCATAAACACCTCATCCCACGTATGCTCTGAAACCCAAGGCCATGTTGCTCTCTGAAGCAGATGCCTGTTTCACCCCACTAGGAACCCACCTGAGCTTCAAAACCCTAAACCAAACCCCTCCACCCCATAGCCTCTTCTGGACAGTGTCCTAATCCCAGTGGAGCTTCAACACTCAGTTTGGGGCCCCAATATGTTATTATAAATAAGTTATCTCGAAGACACTCATATCCACCTTTTAAAAGGTCAGTTCTTAGATACAAGTCTTAGGATGGAGTTGGGGGAAAAAATTCCTGTAAATTTAAACTAATTAAAATTCCTACACCTAAGATAACTAAGGACTGCGATTACCACTGGCTGGCTCCCTTTTTCCCCTGGAAAAATCTGCCTCCGTAGGATCTAAACCAAGACTCTCTCAGCCAGTAGCCAGCCTTCTTCAATTAGTACTTAAAAGTCATCAGGCCTAAGGAAAAATATTTAAATAACAAACTTTTCTAGAACTCGCTTTATGTTTCAAACATTTCTTACTGCTAACTCTTCTTCACATTATTACTTCTGATTATGAGGCACAAAGAACTCGTATTCACTGTGTTTCTAGGAAATTACTCCAGGTCTATTTCTATAACTAAGGCTATGGCTTTCTTCTTCCTTCCGCTCTAAGGTTTTCTGTATTTCAACAATCACATGTTTTCAATAATCCGTGATCTTAGAAGTTTGGCCTTTGAACACTGAGGTCTGAAAAACCATATTCACATTGTTCTTCAACTGTTTGTGGCCTTCCTGGGACAGGCATCTCTTAATTCCAAAAACCCTCCAACCTCATCTTGCTCATGAGTCATACCCACTGCCGCTCACAAACACAGAGGAAAATGAATGGTAACAATGAAATAGCAACAAAAACAAATTCAAACCTAAAGCACCTGTCACTGAAGTTCTGGTAGGTACAGCTAATAATAACAGAGTCTAACTGAGTTATTCCAAATTTAGTCACATTGATTTATTACCAATTATCTCAGGACAATTGCCTTAAGAGTAGTGTCTGCCAAACCCAATTGTAGACAAACCTGTAAACAAGGTTGACAGTGAGACCTGACATCTCATTGGCCCCCAAGAATTACTTATATGTCACGCAACCTTCAAAGGTTACATGTAGAATAGATATCTTCTAACAGTTGCTTATTTCTGGTTCATTTGCTCAGTGCCAAGGCTGACTAATCATTTCCTGATCTCCTACATACAAGAGGAAAGGGAGGTAAACATGAAAAGGCAGGTGTCCATCAATATAAAATGTTCCTGCAGAAACTGGAGGATAAGCAGCATAAGAAAATTAATTTAGGAAAAGCATCCTAGACGAGAGCTAGATGATCAGGGCGGCAGAGACCAGTGCAAGATTTCTTGAAAGTTGTTCTGGTGGAGGGTTCAGACATGGAAGAGGCACATTGCAGAGGAGAAAATGTAGACTTGGGATGAGAAGAAACACCTGCTGTTTATAGAGTAGTCCATAAAAGTAAAAATAACATCAATTTGAATTTAGTACATCAGCTGAAAAGGTAAAATAAGACAGCGACACTTATCTGGCCCTGAGTCTAATTAGAACCAGAAAATCCTGGTTAAGTTCCTCCCTATTTAGTATCCAGTCAGAACAATGAGAATCAGAAAATCAAATAAGAATCCAGTTCATTCATTCAGTCCACATATTGAGCATGTCAGTGTGCCCAGATGTCAACAAAAGCTATCTCTTTAAGCAAATTTCTTGAATTTCTATTTTATACCTCTCAGTGCTCCAGAAGAAAGTCAAATCAAGAAGGATTTGCAGTAAAGCTAACTTCAAGGGAGCCTTTTGGATACCAGATCCAGAACAATCACCTCTCAGAATAAGGAAAATAAGAGGAAGCTGAGCTGCCTCATGTGACTTTACAGCTCACAATGAACTTGGGTATTCTATACGCTCATAGCATCTGGTGTTGCTATACACTCAGCCCAATTTCCTAAAATCCCACCCTTTACTGATCACATGGGTTCTAAAATTCAACAGAGTAGGTAAAGTAAAACATGAAGATTAGTTGTGCCAGAAATCTCTTTGTTCTTTATGTCCATGGTAGTGACAGGAGAGAAAGTGTATGCAAATCTCATGCCATGTTTTTTTTTTTTTCTTTTTTTCCATTTTAGCATCTCAGTCGTTGTAGGAGTAATTTGAGCAGCACCAGCAGACTCCACCTGACTTCCTGATGGTCCTGGATCTTCCACTCGCAAACTTCTTTGCATTCAGCTTTTCAGGAATCTGTCTTATTCCTTCCACCTGTACTCTAGATCCTGTATCCGCTTTCCCCTACAACCACCCAATTTCTATTCTTCTCTTTCCAGCTATATTCCTAGGAATAGCCATTTATACTCACCCAGTTTCTTTTCTTCTCATCCTCTCCTAAACCTGATTCAATAGACTCTTGCTCATACTTCTCAACAAAAACTGCTTTTGTCAAAGTCACGAGTGCTCTTCATATTGCTAGATCTATGGTCAATTCTTAGTTCTCATCCTACTTAACCTTCCAGCAACAATTGATGTGACTGATGGCTCCACCTGCTTGGCTTCCAGGACCCCACTCTATCCTAGTTTTACTTCCAGTACACCTTACCAACTTCTCTGTACCTCATTTGAAGATGCTATCTCCTCTCAGCTACCTCGTAACACTGGAAATCCCAAGACTCAAGGCTTGGACCAATTATCTTCTTTTTCCTTACTATTTGCTTTGAACTCACCCAGTCTTATCAGCTTTAAATATTATTTTTTGCTGATGAATCCAAATTTTCTACATCCAGTCTGGACTTTCTCCTCTGAACTCCAAACCTATGTATTCAACTACCCACATGCTATCACCTCTTGGAGATCTAACAGGCATTTAAACTTGACATTTTCAAAATAGAGCTCCTAACAAGGATCTCCCACATTCTTATCTGAGTTAGTGGCATCACTTTATCATAGCTTGAAAATCATAGTGTCCTGGATTCCTCTTTTTCTCTCATACCCCATATCCAACTGTATGCAAATCCTTCTCAGTTTTTATGTATATGTAAATCTGACCACTTCCTATTTATTCCACTGCTACATCTAAGCCATGGTTCTCAACCTCAGAACTATTGACTTTTGGGGCCAGATAATTCTTTGCTGTGAGAGGCTGTCTTATGCACGGTAGGATGTTTAGCAGCATCCCTGGCGTTTACCCATTAGCTGTCAGTAGCACACCACCACCACCACCACCACCTTTCATTATAAGAGAAAAACCTGTCTCCAGATCTGTCCCCTGAAGGGAAAGATCATCCCTGGATGAGAACCACTGGTCTAATATGTCATCATTAGCTCCCACTCGGAGAACTGACCCAATGGGTCTTTCTGCTTCAGCCTTTGCTCCCTCTTGTATCTCTTCTCCACATAGCAGCCAAGGTGGTCCTGGTAAAAAAAACCCAAGTCAGATCATGTCACTCCCTCATTTGAAATTTTCCAGTGGCTCCTCATCTTGTTTCAAATAAAACTAAGGTTGTCACATCAACTTTGGGAAACTATATGACCTACCCCACTCCCTTCCCATTGTTTTGGATTATTTTTTTAACCTCATTTATTACCACTCTGTGAACACCCTGGGCTTGCTCTCCTCTCAGGGACTTTATAGCAGGGATTTCCATGGTCTTGAACAACCTTCCCTTCAGGATCTGCACAGCTCACTCCCTCACTCCCTTCAGGTCTTTTGTCAATCATCATCTTCTGGCTAGGCATTCTCTGATGCCATGTTTAGAAGAGCAATCTCACCCAAATATTCCCAATCTCCCTTCTCTGCTGTATTATTTTCCTTGACAGCATTTACCCCTTCCTGGAATACTATAGAATATACTTTTTTGGTTTTTTGTCTCCTACTAAAATATAAACTCCAAGAGGGCATGTTTGTGAAATAAATAAATGAATATATACTATTAGCAAGTCCAACTATGACTAAATTTTAAGGATATGACTCAGCCTCTAAGCAGAGCAGAGTTAATAATTTTACCCTTAAAAACCTCTTTATAGTGATCATCGAAGCTTAAAATGATGGTGATCAGCCCTTCAATAATTAGAGACAGCCATGTAGTAGGACACACTTTATTCATAAATAAGTCTCCACAAAGTTAAAAGCAGGGGCAGTGACTTTTTAGAAAAGGGAATATAAAAAGGCAACATGCCATTTATTTAAAATTGCCGATTAGTTTTTTTTAAATGGAACAGAATTAGAGTATCATTCAGTTCCACACTAGCTTCTCGGATTTCTACAAAATAGCACATTAAATTCTCCGTCCTTAACAGGCACTTCTGATTTGCCTCTGGTTAGAGGGGTGAACAACCCAAGTCTTCTCTCGCAGTAGAGTTCCATCATTTGATACACAAGGAAATATAACATTCAGATTCTCCCTGAAATGGAAGAAAGACAATAAAAAATAAAATCAGTCCCAATATAAACATTACGCAGCTATTGCTAAGAGCCTGGTAGTCATAAGCAAAGCAGTTTATACCTATGGGGATGGGGCTGGGGGAGAGGGTGTAGATTGAAGGTAAGGGAAGAGAAGAATTTAAAAGAAAGGAAATGATCTATCCTTAAGACTATATCAAGTGTATAACAATTCAAGTGCAATGCATGTATAAGTGAATAAGGATGCTTTTGCCTCTGTAAGCTATGAAGTACATCCGAAATGTTCTAAGAATATCCCAGTACTCTCCGTAAAACATAGCTCCATCCCTTCGTTAATAGCCAAAGATTAACATACCTGTGGGCTTTCTGTAATATCCCTTCATATGTGACTCAAGAATGAAGAACTGTGCTGCCTTATAGGCATTTGGCCCTTCCTGGAAGAAGTTGCAACCAAGCTTTACGGCACATCTGAGTTCACTTCCCCAGGGATTATCAACATATCTAAACCACCACTTTGTAAGCACAGTTTGACACTTATTTTTTTAAGATTCAGAACTTTGTTGATATTGGAGTTGATGGATATTTTACCTTTGCATTGATCATAGAATTTCATATGACGCCCAAGAAAGACAGCTCTTATTTATATGGGATCCCTACCAGTTAGTGACAGATTAACAAAACCACTATGATCAGCAACACCTTCAACAAACACAGAAAATGCATGAATTTGCCATTCCTGAACTGGAAGTTATTTAGGCATAATGCATCTTAATACAAATACATGAAGTTTCCTTGCCAGTTGTATTGGCTCTTATCTAGGACATGCCTGGACAAAATCGTAAAATGCTAGTTCTGAGTGCCCTTACCATGGCCGTGTTATAAAAGCAACTTCCGCATCTTCATTTGCAATGATTGCTTTTGTTTTTATTTCCCATTTGGCAGCACTACTGGTTTTATTATCTCTCCTTTCAACTTTAGTTAAAAGAGGGTACTGACTAAAGTGAGACAAGAAAATAGAGAAATACCATATGAGGCTAAAGATATATTTAGACCCTAGCATTGACAAGGCTGAATTTGGGGACAAATTCCTACTCCTAGTAGATGTATTGATTTCTACTGGTGTTCCAGTACATTACAGGCAGTGTTTGTAGTGCTAAGTAGCATGGGCTTAGAAATCAAACTCTGGGTTCACTTCCCGGTCCCACCATCTACTAGCAAATGATCTTCAGCAAATAACTCAATTTCCCTGTGCCTCAATTTCCTCACCCATAAATTGGCATAATAGTATCTACCTCCTTGAGTTGTCATGAAGAACAAACACAATCATACAGGGAAGGTGCTTAGAACAGTGCAGGAAAATGGCAAATGATTAATAAATGTTAGCTATTTATTATTGCTATAATCTGTGAGAAGAACCCTACATAACGTGGCCCTTCTGTAATCATTGAGAGAAAAAAGAAAAATCTCAGTTCAAGATTTTAACCAGAAAAACCTTACAGAAAAATTGCCCAAAGAAAGTCCTGCCAAGTATTAGAATTTTGCTAAGAACTGATCAAAGCTGTTATGATCGAAAGATTGATTATCTTAGACTTTCTCAAAAGTTTCAGTCAATAAGATACAAAAAGAGATCTAAACCTGTGGATCTTGTTCTGGCATGTTCCATCTCTCTCCCTAGATCTTCAGCCCATCACAATACCTGCTGATCTTAACTCCTTGGTGAGTTCATATATCCCTTAGACCTTGTTTCTTGTTTATCTCCTTCAGAAATGTTAAATGTTGGCTCAAACTTAAAACTACAATAACCAGATTTGGCTAGTTAAGATCTATGAGGTTTTCAGTAACCCTGATACTTGTATCAAAAAGTGAATCATCATCACTCCATTTTTTACTATTCCTAGTATTCCTATATCCTAGGGGACAATTGTAATAACTTGAAAGAATACAGGGCCAGGGACCAACAGATTGGTTTTCCCATTAGGATTTTGTGTCCTACTTCCCCTGTTAGGCAATTTAACCTTTCAAGTTGGTTTTTCTTTTTTTAAAAATTAAGGTATAATTGGTATATATCAGGTTTGGTTTCTTATCTGGAAGGTAAAGAGGAAGCCAGAGGCCAGGACGAGAGTCTGGCATGCCATACTCACTTTCGGACAACACACAACAGTGGCATTTCAGCTCGGTCACTGGAGTTTCTTGAGATATACTTGATTTTAGTTTTAAGCAGAAGAGTCTCCTGGAGAGTCTAAGGGGACAATGAAAGGTGTTAAACAGATGTTTTTCTCAAGTGTCTCAGGAAACTTAAAGGCATTTGAATAGAAATTTATGGATCCTTCAAGCTCTCTAAAAATGGACACACTCTCACTGAAACAAGAAGTATATATTGAAGTATATAACACAGGATTGTTAACTATAATCACAATACCTACATTAGATCTCCAGAGCTTATTTATCTTCTAACTACAGTTTTGTGCCTTTTGAACAACATTGCCCCAATTCCCCCACCTCCCAGCTCCCGGTAACCACCATTCTACTCTGTTTCTATGAGTTTGGCTTTTCTAGATTCCACATATAAGTGATATCATACAATATTTGTCTTTCTCTGTCTGACTTATCTCACTTAGCATAATGCCCTCAAGGTCAATCCACGTTTTCACAAATGGCAGGACTTCCTTCTTTCTCATGGCTGAGTAATATTCCATTGCACATATGTACCACAACTTTATCCAATCATCCATTGATGGACATTTAGGTTGTCTCCATTTCCTGGCTATTGTGAATAATGCTGCAATAAACATGAGAGTGCAGATATCTTTTCGATATTCTGTTTTCATGTTCTTTGGATATATACCCAAACGTGGAGTTGCTGGGTCTTATCGATAGAATATCCTAGAGACTCAATTAAAAAACTGTTGTAACTAATCAATGAATTTGGTAAAGTTGCAGGATTCAAAATCAACATACAGAAATCAGTTGTGTGTCTATACACTAACAATAAAACATCTGAAAAAGAAAATCCCGTTCACAATAGCATCAAAAATAATGAAATACTTAGGAGTAAATTTTACTAAGGAAGTAAAAGAACTGTATTTTGAAAACTACAAGACTTTGATAAAAGAAATTCAAGGGACAAACAATGGAAAGGTATCTCATGTTCAGGGATAAGAAGAATTAATATTATTAAAATATCCATACTACCGAAAGCCATGCATATGTTGAATACAATCCCTATCAAAAAGCCCAATGGCGTTTTTCACAGAAATAGAAAAAATTGCCCTAAAATTTCTATTGAACTACAAAAGATCTTGGGTAACCAAAGCAATCCTGAGAAAAATAAAGCTGGAGGCATCATGCATCCTGATTTCAAACTATACTACACCCAGTTCAAGATGGCATCATAGAAAGATCCTGAACTCACTTCCTTCCACAGAGACACTGAATCTACAGCCATATATGGAAAAAACTAAACTATATACAAAGCTACAGTAATTAAAACAGGATGGTACTGGACACTTCTTAATAAACATCCTTCATGCTCAATTCAATCTCAAATTTTGCTTCCTGTGGAACCCAGTCTGTGACATTCGGCTAGACCTGACAAAGTTCTATTACTTCTCTTAAAATTGCATTTGGGATAGTGAACAAAATAATGTTATAGTGAAGTTTCATTGGCCATTAAAATTTTTTAAATTAAGCCAGAATCCCAATTATGTTTTTAGCAGTGGTTTGCATAATTGATCTTTCAGTGTGCCCAATAAGGCACACTAAAATATCTGGTAAATGGGGTTTGTGGCTAGTAAAGTGTTCATTCCTGTGCTTGACTAGTGTTACTCCCTTCTTCTGTTTGCTCCTGGCCAAACTTCATGATTTGTAGTATGTCACTAGCTTGGGAAACTGCTTGGTAAACTTGTGATGCATCGAAAATGCTTTTCTCCTCTCAAACCTGTCAATTCCCTGGTCTGTTCCATCACTAATTGAGTTTTGTATCTACGAGGTGCACATTAGAGTTTGTAGTTCCTTCCCAACAAGAAAAAAACTATTTAGCATCTCCATTCTTAATTTGCTCTGTCTTGAATCTGACTATTAGGGAAATCAGTCCAGCCATATTACAATAGAAACTTAGCGACTTCTGGTTTGTGGGCCTATTGAAGGAACCAGGTTTTAGGTAAAATAGCCATTTCTCTTACTTTGATTATGATGCCACAGTCACGAGGATGGTAGAAAAACTCATAGTAAACATCCCGCCACATGCCAGTGACAGGGCAGTCATCTCCTAAAAATGCTTCATCAGGGTTCATATACAAATTGTGGAATAAGGTGGGTTTAATCCTGGCATAGAACCAAAAGCTGGTGCATTGTACTTGCACAGCTAAGAAGGAGAAAAGAGAAACTTTCTGTTAGTATTGCTGTTCCATAGATCAGCTCAGAAAAATTTAGCACAGCCTGTTAATACAAACGAAGAGATCATCCCTCCACTCAAATAAAATGTGTCTTAGAAATGAGCAAGTTTGCAAAAAGTGGTCTCTATATTTTGCTTTGACCTCTGAAAATACCCAGACAAGCACACATCCTTCAAAGAGCCTCTTAAGTGAATCCATATGTGAAGTCAATACAAAATAAGATCTTAAGATCCAACTCTCCAGTCTTCTTTTATAAAGCTGGCATCATAAGAATCTGTCTATATTATAGCATCTACGCTAAGAAGTGGAGAGCATGGGAGAGGGGGCAGAGCAAAATGGCTGGGTGAGCTGACCCGGGATTCTCTCCCCTCCAAAATACAACAAAAGATTGGAAGAACTGAATTTCAGAGAATAAACATAATGCCAGCTCGTTAGAGACCTACAATACCAAGAAGGCAGAGATCACAAACCTTGCTTACACCCTTCGGAGGCACTGGAACAGTAGGAGAGAACATCACTCCCTCCCCTAGAGTCTGTGATCGCTGCAGCGTGGGTCGGGAAGGAGCGGGGGAGGGGCCGCGCGACCGGGGGATCATCCAGGACTCCTGCTGCTGATTCAGTGGAGACCCGCTGATGGGGGGAAAGCTTCCATCCGCAGGGACCCCATAAATCAAGGGTCTTGGGAGACCAGAGAACAGAACTGATCTGAACCCAGACCGGCGCGTGTGAATAACAGCCCCTCCCCCCCAGCAAAGCCAGTGGGCGCAGCCATCTTGCCCCAAGGCGGAGAGCTAACACACCACTCTCGACCCCTATCTAGTGGTGACAGGCTGTAACTGCAACTGAATTCTACCACCATAAGAAAAAACTGCTCCTCTACCATCCAGCAATTTATAAAAGCCCCAGACCAGAAGGAAAACAATAAAAACACAGAATTAAGTCCTGAGGACTTGGAATTAGGTAAACTAAGTGATAATGAATTCAGAGCAGCTATGATCAAAAAACTCAATGAGGTAGAGAGAAAGATAGAGAAACAAGCCGAGTTCTGGAGTTACTTCACAAAAGAGATTGAAATCTTAAAGAAGAATCAAACAGAATTACTTGAGATGAAAAACGCAATGGGCCAGATAAAACAGAATACGGATTCTCTGAATGCCCGTGTAGACAACATAGAGGAGAAAATTAGCATAATCGAGGACAGACAGGCTGAATGACACCAGACAGAGGAAGAAAGAGAACTAAGAATTTAAAAAAATGAGGAAAATCTCCAAGAGATAATGGATTCAATGAGGAGTAAGAACATAAGGATCATAGGAATTCCCGAGAATATGGAAAAGGAAAATGGAGCAGAAAGTGTGCTTAACAAAATTATTGAAGAGAACTTCCCAAATCTAGGGATCAACGGAGAAATGTGTGTAGAGGAGGGTTTTAGATCTCCTAGATTTGTCAATGTAAAAAGACCTACTGCAAGGCACATAGTAGTAAAGCTGGCAAATAGGAATGATAAGGAGAGAATACTCAGGGAAGTAAGGAAAAAAAAGAGAATAACCTATAAAAGAGCCCCTATCAGACTGTCAGCGGATTTCTCTACAGAAACCCTACAAGCTAGGAGAGAATGGAGTGATATATTCAAAGCTTTAAAGGATAAAAACCTTCAGCCAAGAATACTCTATCCAGCAAGAATTTCCTTCAGATATGAGGGAGAAATTAAATCTTTTCCAGACAAATAAAAGTTAAGGGAATTTGCAACTAAAAGCCCTCCATTACAAGAAATCCTCAAGAAGGCTTTCATACTTAAAAAAAGAAAAAAGGGAGAAAGGGGACACAATCCACAGACTAGGGAGACCGATGGATAGAACCAGAACAGGATAGCAAATATTCAATTATAGCATTAGGGTAAAGGTAAGGAAACTACCAAAACAAGGACGATCTTAGCACTCTAACTACAAATTAATAAGACGAGTTGGAATAAAAAATGAAAATAATTATTTAGGAGGGGAAGAGCAAAGGGTCTAAATCAGTATTGGTCAAGTAGGTAAGAGACCACGAGAGAATAGACTATATTATACACGAGATTCTAAATACAAACTTCAAGGTAGACACTAAAATAAAGTACAGAACAGAGTCACAAATCATAAATAAGGAAAAATCTAAGAAACCCAGCATAAGAAATTGCAGTATTAAATGGGTAGTCTAAAGCACACAGGAAAAGAAACACAGGAAAACAAGATAATGAGTGACAGATTAACAGCATTAAGTCCACATGCATCAATAATCACTCTCAATGTGAACGGATTGAACTCTCCAATAAAAAGACACAGAGTGGCAAAATGGATTAAAGAACACGATCCAACAATTTGTTGCCTCCAGGAAACACACCTCAGCCCCAAGGACAAACACAGACGCAGGGTGAAGGGGTGGAGGACAATACTTCAAGCAAATAGCAAGGAAAAAAAGGCAGATGTTGCAATTCTCATATCAGACCAAGTGGATTTCAAAATAAGACAGGTAAAGAGAGACACAGAGGGACAATATATAATGATCAAAGGGACACTTCATCAAGAAGATATAACGCTTATAAATATCTATGCACCCAACACAGGAGCACCAAGATTCATAAAGGAACTATTAACAGACCTAAAGGAAGATGTTAAAAACAACACAATAATAGTAGGGGACCTCAACACCCCACTCACATCAATGGACAGATCATCCAGACAGAAAATCAACAAGGAAATAGTGGAGCTAAATGAAAAACTAAAACAATTGGACTTAATAGACATATATAGATCACTCCACCCTGAAAGAGCTGAATACACATTCTTCTCAAGTGCACATGGAACATTCTCTAGGATAGACCATATGTTGGGAAACAAGGCAAGACTCTACAAATTCAAAAAAATTGAAATAATAACAAGCATCTTCTCAGATCATAGTGCTATAAGGCTAGAAATTAATTACAAGAAAAAAGCTGAGAAAGGCACAAAGATGTGGAGACTAAACAGCACACTACTGAACAAGCAATGGATCATTGAAGAAATTAAAGAAGAAATAAAAAAATACCTGGAAACAAATGAAAATGATAACATGCCATACCAACTCATATGGGATACAGCAAAAGCTGTATTAAGAGGAAAATTCATCACAATACAGGCACATCTTAACAAACAAGAAAAATCCCAAATAAGCAACCTTAAAGCACACCTAACTGAACTAGAGAAAAAAGAACAAATGAAGCCCAAAGTCAGCAGAAGGAGAGAAATAATAAAAATCAGAGCAGAAATAAATACTATTGAAACGAAAAAGGCAGTAGAAAGGATCAATGAGACAAAGAGCTGGTTTTTTGAGAAGATAAATAAAATTGACAAACCACTAGCCAGACTTACAAAGAAAAAAAGGGAGAAAGCTCAAATAAACAAAATCAGAAATGAGCGAGGAGAAATAACAACAGACTCTGCAGAAATACAACAGATTATAAGAGAATACTACAAAAAACTATATGCCAACAGAATGGATAACGTAGAGGAAATGGATAAATTCTTGGACTCCTACAATCTCCCAAAGCTCACTCAAGAAGAGGCAGACAATTTGAACAGACCAATCACAAGGAAAGAGATTGAAACAGCAATCAAAAACATCCCAAAGAATAAAACCCCAGGACCAGATGGCTTTCCTGGGGAATTCTACCAAACTTTCAGAGAGGATTTAATACCTATCCTTTTCAAGCTATTCCAAAAAATTAGGGAAGATGGAACACTTCCTAACACATTCTATGAGGCCAACATCATGCTGATACCAAAACCTGACAAGGACACCACGAAAAAAGAGAACTACAGACCAATATCACTGATGAACATAGATGCAAAAATTCTAAGCAGAATTTTGGCCGCCAGAATTCAGCAACTCATCAAAAGAATCATACATCAGGATCAGGTGGGATTCATACCAGGGACACAGGGATGGTTCAACATCTGCAAATCAATCAACGTGATACACCACATCAACAAACTGAGGAATAAAAACCACATGATCATCTCAATAGATGCAGAGAAGGCATTTGACAAGATCCAACAGCCATTTATGATAAAAACTCTGAACAAAATGGGCATAGAAGGAAACTACTTCAACATAATAAAGGCCATATATGACAAACCCATAGCCAACATCATACTCAATGGGCAAAAACTGAACCCGATCCCCCTGAAAACAGGAACGAGACAAGGATGCCCTCTGTCACCACTCTTATTTAACATAGTACTGTAGGTCCTGGCCAGAGCAATCAGGCAAGAAAAAGGAATAAAAGGAATCCAAATAGGGAGGGAAGAAGTGAAACTCTCGCTGTTTGCAGACGACATGATCTTATATATAGAAAACCCCAAAGAATCCATTGGAAAACTGTTAGAAGTGATCAACAACTACAGCAAAGTTGCAGGGTATCAAATCAATTTGTGTAAATCAGTAGCATTTCTATACTCCAGTAATGAACCAACAGAAAAAGAACTCAAGAATACAATACCATTCACAATTGCAACAAAAAGAATAAAATACCTTGGGGTAAATTTAACTAAGGAAGTGAAAGACCTATATAATGAAAATTACAAGGCCTTTCTGAGAGAATTGGATGACGACATAAGGAGATGGAAAGACATTCCACGTACATGGATTGGAAGAATAAACATAGTTAAAATGTCCGTTCTACCTAAAGCAATCTACAGATTCAAGGCCATCCCAATCAGAATCCCAATGACATTCTTTACAGAATTAGAGCAAAGAATCCTAAATTCATAGGGGGCAACAAAAGACCCCGAATTTCTAAAGCAATCCTGAGAAAAAAGAACAAATCGGGAGGCATCACAATCCCTGACTTCAAAACATACTACAAAGCTACAGTAATCAAAACAGCATGGCACTGGTACAAAAACAGGTGCACAGATCAATGGAACAGAATTGAAAGCCCAGAAATAAAACCACACATCTATGGACAGCTTATCTTTGACAGAGGAGCTGAGGGCATACAATGGAGAAAAGAAAATCTTTTCAACAAATGGTGCTGGGGAAACTGGAAAGCCACATGTAAAAGAATGAAAATTGACCATTCTTTTTCACCATTCACCAAAATAAACTCAAAATGGATTAAAGACCTAAAGGTGAGACCTGAAACCATAAGGCTTCTGGAAGAAAACGTAGGCAGTACACTCTTTGACATCAGTATTAAAAGGATCTTTTCGGACACCATGCCTTCTCAGAGAAGGGAAACAATAGAAAGAATAAACAAATGGGACTTCATCAGATTAAAGAGCTTCTTCAAGGCAAATGAAAACAGGATTGAAACAAAAAAACAACCCACTAACTAGGAAAAAATATTTGCAAGTCATATATCTGACAAAGGCTTAATATCCATAATATATAAAGAACTCTCGCAACTCAACAACAAAACATCAAACAACCCAATCAAAAAATGGGCTGGAGACATGAACAGACATTTCTCCAAAGAAGATATACTGATGGCCAATAGGCACATGAAAAGATGCTCATCATCGCTGATCATCATGGAAATGCAAATCAAAACTACACTAAGATATCACCTTACACCCGTTAGAATGACAAAAATATCTAAAACTAATAGCAACAAATGTTGGAGAGGTTGTGGAGAAAAAGGAACCCTCATACACTGCTGGTGGGAATGCAGACTGGTGCAGCCACTATGGAAAACAGTATGGAGATTCCTCAAAAAATTAAAAATAGAACTACCATACGATCCAGCCATCCCACTACTGGGTATTTATCCAAAGAGCTTGAAGTCAGCAATCCCAAAAGTCCTATGCACCCCAATGTTTATTGCAGCACTGTTTACAATAGCCAAGACGTGGAAGCAACCTAAGTGTCCAGCAACAGACGAATGGATAAAGAAGATGTGGTACATATATACAATGGAATACTACTCGGTTGCAAAACAGAACAAAATCATTCCATTTGCAATAACATGGATGGACCTTGAGAGAATTATGTTAAGTGAAATAAGCCAGCGAGAGAAAGATAATCTGTGTATGACTCCATTCATATGAGGAATTTAAAATTATGGACTAAGAACAGTTTAGTGGATACCAGGGGAAAGGTGGGGTGGGGGGTGGGCACAAAGGGTGAAGTGGTGCACCTACAACATGACTGACAAACATTAATGTACAATTGAAATTTCACAAGATTGTAACCTATCAATAACTCAGTAAAAAAAAGAAAAAAAAGAAGTGGAGAGCATGTTTGATCTCCTGTGTCGAACTGAAGTCCTCTACGCAAGTCCTTGTTTGTGTCTCCAGCTTCATGATATATAAAAGGAGGCATTGCGAGTTGATGCAGCAATAAAGACTTGTCCAGAAGACTAAAACCGAGCAGCCAGGCTTTTATAGAAACTGAGTGTCTATAGTGCCTTATCCTTCCCCTTCTAACTTGAAAAGCCTGGACAGTAATTTTTTTTAATCTGGGAAAGGAAACAATTTTCTGATATAATCTTCTATCTGGGCTAGGTTCCAGGAGGAGAGATTTAGAATAACCTAGAAATTACAGGATTGGGTAAGACATGAGATAGAAGAGTCAGGTTGACTATTTATCTTGTCCTCACTCAAGATAAATTCTCTTTGTTGCATTTAGGATACCGGAAGGAGCCTCAGAGGATACTGCAAACTCACTGGCCAAATGGAAACTATATAAACCTACAATCTTTTCACCAAAGAGGCTATATAGATTGCAAACAAGCACATGAAAAAATGTTCAACATCATTAGCCATTATGGAAATGCAAATTAGAATCACGAGATGTCACTACACACCTATCAGAATGGCTAAAATAAAAATATAACATCAAATACTGGCAAGGACATGGAGAAACTGGACTACTCATACATTGCTGGTGGCAATGTAAAATAATATAACCACACTGGAAACAGTTTCCTAATTTATTTAAAAACTAAACATACAACTATCACATGACCCAGCAATTGAACTCTTGGGCATTTATGCCAGGGACATAAAAATTTATGTTCACATAAAGTGTACACAAATGTTTATAACAGCTTTATTCGTAATAGCCAAAGCTGGAAACATCCCAGATGGTTTTCAATGGGTAAATGGTTAAAGAACACCATGGCACATCCATGCCACGGAATACTACTCAGCAATAAAAAATAATGAACTATTGATACATGCAACAACATGGACGAATCTCCAGGGAATTATGCTGAGTGGAAAAAGCCAATCCCCAAAATTAACACACTGTATGACTCCATCTATGTAGCATTCTTGAAATGACAAGATTATAGAAATGGAGAACAGATTTATAGTTGCCAAAGATAAAAAAACTGGGATGGGAGGAGGGTGGGTTGGCATGAGGAGTTCAGGAGGGAAGCAGAAATGGCTCTCAAAGGGCAACATGAGGGATCTTCGTTGTGGCAGAAATGTTCTGTGACTTGTCTGTATCAATGTCAACGTCCTGACATATTATATTACAGTTTTACGAGATGAATCACTGGATGAAACGGAGTGAACGGTACCTCTCTCTATTTTTTTATGCAACTGTCATGTATTACACAACTGCATATGAATCTACAATTATGTAAAAATAAAAATCTTAAAAAAATCTGAAGCCTGAGTTGTTATTATTTCACACATTGTCAAAAACTAAGACGTCTACAAGCACCAAGTATTGGCAAAAATGAGAAGAAAGAAGTACTTTCATTCTTCTAGGAATGCTGTAAACTGACTCACTATGAGAACAACAGAGCAAGAGAGAGTCGAGTTTCAGATCTGCACACCTTGTGCCCTCATGATTTCATTCCTGGGCATGCAAAAAATGCTCAAATACAAACAATACCTGTAACAGCCAAGCACTGGGAAAATCCTATCTATCAACAGGAAAATAGAAACAATTTATGAAGGATTTATTCAATAGAATACTGTAAAGTAATTAAAATAAATCAAAGCTACACATATAAATCTCTAATTTTTAACAATAAAAAGCTGTAGAATAAAGCAGAAATAAAAGTTTAAATGCCTGCAAAACATTTATGGATCCATAAATTTGACATAAAATTATAAAATGCACACAGAAATGAATAATTACTAAACTCACATCTGGGCAAAGAAGGAAGAGAAAGGCATCAGGGATGGCCATGAGGACTTCAACTCTACCTGAACTTTTACTTCTATCAGAAAACAAAATTTAAGCAAATGTAGCAAATTATTATGGATCTAATAAAGCTGAAAAGTGTGTAAATTTTAAGCCCTGACAGTTGGCTTTTCTTTCTGTAATGCAGGCACCTGACTTAAGCTTTGATTGCCAAGGCATCCATTTCAAAGAGGCATCTACTTCAATGAAGGAAATCTTGAATAAACACATTGCAGGCCACACAACTAGATAAAGAGCAAGGACATGTGTCCCCAACCCTACACCATGAGGTTCCTTTGTTTTAGAAATCCCAATTGATTTAGAGAACCAGCCATTTGGACCAATTTTTTTCCTTTCTTGTTCTCTCTTCTGGCACTTTAAATTCCCACTCTTATGTTTTAAATTCACAAAACCCTAGATGCCCACCCTCAACCCCAATAAAAGCAGAATCCTAGGCCCATGCTCTTTCTCTCTCTCTCTCCATGTGCAACCTCTCTATGTGGCCCCAGCTATGACTTTTACACTCCAGGGCCTATAAGCAATACTTTTGTTCTTCAAAGTTCCCTAATGGTTATTGCTGAAGGGCGTTTTGCAATCATAATAAGAAGCAAAAGAGCCGGTCCAGTCATAACATTGGTTTGGAAAGAGGAGATGTCTGTGGGTAGCTCAGCCTGAGACCCAGGTCAGTGCTCCCAGGCATTTCTAGTCGATAGCATTATTATTGATGGGCTGAGATGGTACAAAACAGCGGGTCAATGAATATTTATGACTCCTTATAGAGGTCTGTTTTAAATATTTCCTTTTAAATATTACAAATTTTCCTTAAACAAAGGAAAGAAAAAAAGATCCTTATAAGCACTGAGATCCTTATGAGTACTCACACAGCAGATATGGGTGGTCTTGTCAAATAGGTGACTTGACAGTTGGTCACCCCACATAGGAAGGGCTAGATGCTTCCCCTCAAACAAAATGGATTTATGAAGAAAAATGTAAAGGACAACTGAGCCCTTGATAAGGTTTCCTTCCTGTATGTCACTCTCCACAGGGTCCTGAGGACCTGCCACCATCCATGAAAGTCTCCTTATATTCAACCCACTTCAACTATTTGAGTCTCAAGAATGTGACATGGTCTGAAAGGGGTCAGAAGAGAAGAGGAGTTGAGGAAAGAAAGAAACTCTCAAATTTGAGCACATTCTCTAGCCTCAGTACTTGAATTCAAGAAGAGAAACATGACATGCGAAGATCAAGCATCTAAAAGAAACTTCCACTTTATGCATCCTTGGCTATATCTAGGATTCAACTAGACCAAAATTGTGAATAATCCAAAAGCCACATTGAAAGCCCCATCCTTCAGCCCTTGTTCAGAAATTCTTATTCTCCAAATCATATGTTATACCTGACCAATCCTGAGCACAGGTCCATATCATAGAAAAAAGGAGAAAGAGACCTCTTAACCCCAAGAAGGTCTTCATTGGCCCAGATTGGAAACCAAATCCCACTCAGGAAAATGGAAGCCGGAAGGAGAGTCAGCCTTATAAGCCAAAATAGCTGAACCACACTCAAGTGTGAGTAATTAACTACCAACCCTGGACAGCACACACATGCCATAAATACATCATTAGTTCATTATATAAACCTAACACTTTTATTCAAATATCAAAGAATGTGAACAAAGGTAAAGCAAAATGTGCTATTTGAGTGTCCTCATGGAACAATGAATTTTGTGAGCCTAGAAAAGTGCCCGTGAAATTCACACACAAATTGTAGTGATGACTATTGAAGTATAGGAGGCAGGTCTTTTAGATATGATCCAAAGTCAACAGAAGGCTCTGCTTCACTTTCTTTAGAGTCTAAATCATCAAACATGGAGTTATTTTTATGCAGTAAGGCTTATTTCATTAAAACTCCCTATTATCCTGTAATGTCTCTCTCCTTGTCTGAGCATTAAAAAAAATAACTGTAAAAGAATTTAATTGTCCTGTGCACCTGAGAAGGCCAAGCCCTGGGAATTTGGGGATTACAGGACTGATTTTCTTACTTTCACCTTATTCTACCTACTAACCTCTAAACAGTGGCTCTCAAACTTAGACATCAGAATCACCTGCAGAGCGTATCGAAGCTCAGCACCTGTAGCTGAGCAGCACCCAGTTTTCTGATTCAGTAAGACAGGCGTGGACTGGAGAATTTGCATTCCTGACAAGTTGCCAGTGATGCTGATACTGTCCAGGGACCACACTTTCAGAACCACTGCTCTAAAGGGTTTGCCTTCAGAGGACCTGCTGAGTTGATCCCTATTAGCCGTCCTTCTCAAACTTTAAGGAGCATACACATCACCTGGGGATCTTGTTACAATGCATATTCTGATGCAGAAGCTCTGCGATAGGGGCTGAAATTCTGCATTTCTATCAAATTCTCAGGTAATACCAATGATGCTAGTTTGTAAGTAATTTTTGGCAAAGACTTGCAGCGTTTAGATTCCTCTCTTCAAAACAGAAGGTGCAACTGAAAACGAGAAATTCAAATCGTACTAAGAAAAGGAGCCTGAAGGAATATTTGGTTCAAATGCATTCTGCCTTTTTTTCACTTCTATCTCGCCAGTTTCTAGAATTCCACAATGTTGTGCTGTTTTAATAGAATGTGGGAAGCAGAAATTTACAGAAATTAGAAATGATTAAATAAACGCATTTAACTATCCTTGGTATTATGTGGATTTTATAGCTACATTCGTGTCTGTTCTAAAAGTAAAGGCCACTAAATGTTGGGATCTTCAAGGGCAGAGCCATTCCCAAGTATTTTTGCACCTGCAGGACTTGACAAACCTGGTACCTGAGAACACATAGGGGGAAGGGAAGCAGTAAAAAAGAAAGAAAGATAATTAATTAACATTTTTTCTATTTAAGAGTTCATCAAATATTTATTTTCCACTTGAGTATAGATGTAAATATATTTTAATTTTAATAATTATGCTTAAGTTTTATATGTATTAGGATAAAGAGCATATTAAAACATCGTTTCCTAGATCTTGCCATCTACATGGACAATGCTAATAAAAAACAGCCCAAATGAGGGTCAAGCCTCATGCACATCAATGTCTCCAACTTTGAGTAGCACAATCTTAACCCCCATAGCTGCTGTCAAAATTAGCTATAGTGAATCCATTTTAAAATAGGTTCAGAGCTTCTTTCCAGAGAAACTTCCTGGCTGTCTTGAACCTTGGACTGGGCCAAACCTTTGGATTGGGCCAAAACGGTAATTGTTTTACAAGCAATTGAGAAGTCAGCAGGAGAACTGACGTCCTGATCACAAAGACCGAGGTTTGTGAACTTTCTGAAGATAGAATCAACAGTGAATTAATGCTTAGCTTCTGCCTGCAACTCCAATTAAAATGCTTTGTAATACAACCTCCCTTCTTTGCCTTTAAGAGCCCCTGACTTTTACTCTCTGGTGGGACACTATTTGTGTTTCTACCTGAATCTGTGCTCCTTGAATTGCAATTCTTTGATCCTAAATAAAGGCTTTGCCTCTTTAACTGGTTTTTGTTTTTGAAGATTAACACTGCCAATCTGCAAAACTGTGACTGTTAGCAAACTATTAGCAAACTGGTAAAGAAATTGGTGGTTTAAATCTTTAAATTACCTGGTTAATCTTCCAGGAGAGCAGTACTTTCAGGGTGAGGATGGAGGCATTGAAGAGGCGGTTGTCTAGGTCTCTGTATTATTTTTCTTCTACTTGTGAGCCTCTATCTTTAGGCTTTCATGATCATTTTCCTTTTTTGCGATAAATCCCCACTTGCTTTCTATGCCCTAAAAAAATCTCCTTTCTCTATTGTAAGTACTTAAAAAAACATTTTAAACTACATTTTAAGTACTTACAAAAATTAAGTACATAATAATATATGTCTTAGAATATATTTCAATTTTTGGAGCGCAATGGTTTGGAGTATAGGAAATAGCAGGACGGTGAGATGGGACCTACTCCTAATCTACTATGTTTGAGATCCTAGAAACTTCCAGACTTAGTGAGAGTGATCACCTAACATACAGGCCAAAGTTAAGGTTTTCCAATTGTCCTCAATATGTCTTTTTAGGGCTATTTATTTTATTCTAAATACAATAAAGATTGATGCACTATTTTTGGTTATTACATCTCTTTAATCTCTTTAAGATAATGTAGTAAAGTCAAGCCCCCGACTTTCTTTTTCAGTTTAGATTTTTATTACGTTTTTTAATTTTAAAAAATTAAGGCAAAATTTACAAACAATAAAATTCACTCTCTTTAAGTGTATAGTTCCATGAATCTTGAATGTATGCAGCCGCGTAACCACCGAAATCAAGATACAGAACATTTCCATCACCCCAAAATGTTTCCAAATGCCCCTGTGCACCCAACAGTTGTCCCATCTCCAACCCCAGGAGCCAGGCATCTGTTTTCTGTCCCTATAATTTTGTCTTCTCCAAAATATCAATTAAATGGAATCACACAGTATGTAGCCTTTTGTATCTGGTTTCTTTCCCTCTAGCATAATGTTTTTGAGATTGATTCAAGTTGTTAGAGTAACAGCAGTTTGTTCCTCATTATTGCTGAGTAGTATTTCATCTTATGGTTGTACCACTAGGTGTTTAATCATTTATGACTTGGTAGGCTTTAAGCTGTTTCCAGTTTCAGGTTACTACAAATAAAGCTATAAACATTTGCGCATAGATCCTTGTATAGACATATGTTTTCATTTCTCCTGAGTAAATACTCAGGAGTGGGATTGCTGGCTTGTATGACAAGTGTATGTTTAATTTTTTTAAGAAATTGCTAATCTGTTTTCCAAAATGATAGTGTCATTTTGTAATCTCACCAGAAATTCAGGAGAATTCTAGCTGCTCCATACCCTCACCAGCACTTGGTGTAACGAATCATTCTAATTTTTGCCGTTCTAGTAGGTATGTAGTGGTTTCTCATTGTGGCTTAAATTTGCATTTTTCTAAGAATTATTGATGTTGCACAACTTTCATGTGCTTCTTTGCCATCTGTATATCTCTTTTGAAGAAGTGTCTGTTCATACATTTTGCTCATTTTTACTGAGTCGTTTCATCTTACCAAGTTGTGCCTCCTGACCTTTTTTGTTTTGATGATGTCTTTTTAAAAGTGTCGTGGATAGTTAAGACTCACATTTAGAATCTATCTGATTATTTCCTCATAATTAGACTCAAGTTAAATCCTTTTGGCAAGAATAAGTCATAGATGATGTTGTATCTTTGCAGTAAAGTTAAAGATCTCATAAGTTTAAGAAGATTTATATATCTTTTTCATTGCTCGTTTTTCTATTTTATTGTTTAAGTAATCACAATTAGTTACTTACAGAATGTGAATCCCTGTTTGATAACACACAAATCTTAGAATCAGATTCAACATCAACACTCTCATTTTTTGTTCCACATTGATTTTCCCATGGTGATTGCTTTTGCTTTTTATCACAGCAACCACTGCAACCCCCACTGCACAAAGGTATGGCCTCATTACAAGGAATGTTGTGCCATCAAATGTTGGAACTGTGGGTTACCATAAGCTGGTAGTTTGCACAGTGCCTGACAGTTGTCAAGAGTGCCTGGAAATTTTAAAATATTCTCTGGTCCCCCTGGGAGTTCACTGCAGTGCCTCTGAGCTCCTCAGAGAAAAATCAACATATATATATACATACTCTGAAAAACTTTAGGAAGAAAATGATCACAATGGCTATCACCAAGGAATGTGTTAGATGTGACTTCAATTGTATATTTTTAACATTTTGTATTTCATGCATTTATACTATTCCATGGATTTTCTTAAAGCCACCTAGTTAATAGGAATCTCCCACCATGGCTGACCGAATACGCTTAAAACACTTACTATGCTTGCTGCACCTGGAATAACTTTTAAGTCATTTTCTAAAATCAATGACATTTTGCATTTACCTATCTGGTGCTTCTCAAACCATCTGTGAAACAGGGGAGAAAATAAGCAATGCCATAGTGTATAGGGGTGTAGCTGGAAGCTGCATGCTTGAAATATGGTTTTATTCTAAGTATTCATAGAAGTTTCCTTTCCTTTCTACAACAGCATCCTCTTTATTCGCATTTTAAATAACATCTTAAATTGTTTTCCAGATATGTCCTTAAGTACTTCTCTGATAGATTCTCCAGGAAATTTTGCCATATCCATGCTGTCTCTTTGACTATGTTGTGGCAGATTATAGCACAGTCCTGAGCCGTATAAATCCCAGTATGAGAAGAACAATGCTGCTGGAGAAACTAATAAATATTTTCATAGGAATTTTGAAAATCTTCCCATAAAACAGACCCTCCAGGAGATATGCATTCTTCACCCAGAAGCATCCATTGGTGCTAGTATGCCACAGTATCTCTCTGGGGATAAGTAAAGCCTGGTTATATCAAAGGGTTACACTGTCTGACCTCTGTGGAGGACATTAAGAAAGGACTTAAGAGGGGCCGGCCCAGTGGCATAGTGGTTAAGTTGGAGCACTGTGCTTTCATGGCCTGAGGTTCGCAGGTTTGGATCCCGGGTGCAGACCTACAAACTGCTCATCAAGCCATGCTGTGGCAGAATCCCATATACAAGGTAGAAGAAGATTGGCACAGATGTTAGCTCAGGGACCGTCCTCCTCAAGCAAAAAGAGGAAGATTGGCAACAGATGTGATTGGCCCTTGCCAATTTTCCTCACAAAAAAAAAAAAAAAAAGGACTTGAGAGATGGGACTCTGTCAGATTGATGTTTTACAAAATGCAGAAGCAGTCAAGCTTGGACTTCCTGACCCTGTTGGCTTCTCTTTCCCAGGTTGATAATATTGGGCAAGTCCTGCAGTTACTGCTGCAGACTCTATCAGCACCCCAAGTAAACTTACTAAAAACTAAAGCATAAACTGTGAAAAAATGGTTCCAACAGTGAGTGTTGAAGTACATCATCAGGTCAAAGTTTTGTGGCTTCCCTAAGTCATCCCACATAATGTCAAAAATTGGCCTGCGAATGACACCTATTTGAGCACTTCAAAGGTCTTAGAAAAGACACCCCTATGTGCACTACATAAAGCTTTGTTGTGTTTGTTTTATATGACACCATGGTTGTCTCCACCTAAGCGATCAAGAAAGGGTCAGGCTTCAGGTGGAGCTGACAATGTGTTTAAAGGCTTTCTCTCTTCAGCAAACTGGGTTAACTGAATACATCTGAGTGTGGCATCAGGTATAAAAACACTTAAGATTTCCCAGCGTCTCTCACCATCCTGTTGCCTGAGGAGTTCTTAGCCCCAGATCCAGCATAATGAAGGCCTTTGTGGAGTTAGGAGGACTGCTGCTTCTACTTGTTTCCTTGATTTGGACGTGTTCTGGGCAGGAGCCAGGTATAAGAGTGAACCCCGACTATTGTGCTTTGAAGGGGTCGTTTCTCAGCGACCAAGATGGGTGGGGCTTCTGGTGCTTGGACTTGATTGCCCCTCAGAAAAGTTAAGAACTCAGTAACCCTCATAGCCCCATGCTCTTCCCCTTGGGTCCAGCTAACATTGTTGAATGAGTGAAGGAATATTGCACTTGAGTTGTTGTTATTTTCTCTGCAGGTTCTCAGATTTAGTCTCTCCTTGTCTCCTCCCACTTCTTCCTACTTGTCAGCTACTGGAATTTCCCACTAAGTCATCCTTGGACCATTTGCTCTTTCATACAACTTCCTCTTCCCAATGCTGGCATCTTACCCGTTCTTTTACCACTTCACACCTGAATTACTTCATCACACATTCTTAACTGGCCTCCCTCATCTAATTGCCTCTCTTCCTCTCCAAAACATCATTGCAAAAATTTTCTTAAGATACTACTCTGACCAAACTCTTGGTCTTAAAAATTCCAAAGCTTTCCTGCAGCCACCTGGGTGAAGCTTGGACTGGCCTTCAGGATGCCCTAACTGACCTCAAGCTTCCCTCAGATCCCATGTGTTTGCCTCCCAAAGAGGGACTTTCAGACTGCTTGTTTCCTCACTGGCATTGCAGTCTCACTCCAGCACCTGGAGAGAATCTGCTGCAAGACCCTTCGTAAGATATTCAGGTCATGTAGACCACAGAGAGTGGGTTGTCTCAAAGGAGGCAGACATTAATTAAAAAATCTTGCAGATATATAAACCATTCTAAATGCTCAGAAGGGAGAGTAAAAGTAAGGATGGATCATGAATGCATGGAACAAGTGGAACTGACGCAGTTCTAGGGGGACAGGAGAGGTTTCCTGAAGAAGTCACATTTGACCTAGGACCCTGGGGATGACATTGTCTTTATTTAGGGGAAGGTTTGGGTTGTGGGGAGCAGGGAACACTCTGTTTTTAGCTTTATGTTAAAAAAAAAAAAAAGTTGTGCAAAATGCCTCTATTTCAGAGGTGGTGATCTGCGTCCAGGCTGCTGAAATATGACCAATATGAATGAGATAGAGAGGTTGAAAAAAGTGATTTGAAAGGGGTAGAAAGGGCAGGGGAGGATTTTGAGATGGTGAGGGATGGGTGTAACCAAGAAGACCATTCCCCCCTACACAGGGCATTGTCTAAAAGCAAGCCTTTCGGAGACTTCGGGTAATGTGCTGTTACAGCGGTTGTTAGAGGACTGGTTAAAAGTTCAGACTTTGTGTGAAAGCTAGAAATGGAATGTTTGGTTTGTGATTGAAACAGCAGGACTCAGAAGTGAGGCAGGTAGAAAAGGAAATCAAAGAGGACACCCCGCTTTGTGCTGGCACCCCGCAAGAAGCAGCTCAGGTTCTGCCCCCCAACCCAATTTGGCCCTGCTCTTGGGCACCATATCCCCAGTACCAGGGCCTGGCTTACCTCTGAGGCAGGCGCCAGGTTGGGCAGGGCCTTGCAGCACATGTCAAGGACTTTGATCTCTTTCCTATTCACAATGAAAATCCTAATCAAGAGACCCAAGTACCGGTAACAGAGATGAGAATAGTGTGCTGGGTGTCTATTGCATTTGTGTTGGCTTAAGGTCTCAACCACCCTATAATAACCTTTACAAAGCCTTGCCTGATGCCCTTCTCCAAACTGCCATCCTCCTCACAAAACCACTTCAGATGGGTGAAGGATTGTGAAAGGAAGAATTAATTTCTAAGCAAATAATCCTTTGTAAATAAGTCGTCTGATGTGGTGGAGCCCTGGCCTGACTGTGCTAGACGACCAAGATGACCCATGGCCAGATTGAAAACGTGGCCACCTGGGGCCGGCTCTGTGGCCGAGTGGTTAAGTTCGCGCGCTCCGCTATGGCGGCCCAGGGTTCAGATCCTGGGCGCCGACACCGCACCGCTCGTCAGGCCACACTGAGGCAGTGTCCCACATCCCACAACTAGAAGGACCTGCAACTAAGATAGACAACTGTGTACAGGGGGGGTTTAGGGAGATAAGGCAGAAAAAAAGAAAAAGAAAACGTGGCCACCCGAAGCCCTGGAGTCCCTGTTTTCCTCATCTACCAAATGCAGAGGATGCTTATCCAATTTCCCAAGGACACTAAGAAGCTCAAACTTAAAATAATAATAGAAATGTGATGGTCCAAAGAAAGAATGAGTAGGCAAGTGCCTTGTAAACACAAATCACTCTCAAAGTTTTTACAATGGAATTAACAATTTTTTTCCCCAGTAGTAGGATATCCCTGGTGGCAAAAGAAGCATATGAGGCTGTGAGGGCTTGTCAAGTGTCCCTTACACTTTAGAACTGACAATGAATAACTTTAGTGCAATTTCTATACCCACTGTTCACCCTTAAAACTGAATCTTGCCCTAGTGAACTCATGCTCAGGAAGCTTTATTTGGGCTACTTCTGTTACCATAGTAACACCATCATACTTCAGGACCCTCACACGGCCTAGAATATGAGATCTTTCTGCACTTCCTGAAAGCAAGGTCCACCTTATACTACTTTTTCTCTCCTCTCAGTATTTAGAACAGATGGTATCAGAATGCTCAGTTTCTATTTCACATTTTCTTTCCTCATTATTTACTACCCATCATGTACCTGACTGTTGCTGGCAGTAAAAATACAGCAGTAAACAGCTTCTATCTTTATGGATCCTGATTGTAGTTGGGGAGAAAGACACTATAAAATAAGTAGATAACATAATTCCAGATTCTGATAAGGGTGATAGTGTAATAAATAGGGTGACGTGAAATGGAAATAACTAGGGAAAAGAAAAGAAAAGCTGCTTGACTAGGATACTCATGTAAGGTCTTCCAAGAAGGTGACATTGAGTTAGAACATGAAAGAGGAGACATCAAGGCAAAAGTCCAGAGGAAAGGCAGTCCATGTGTAAGGAATTGGGAAGAGGGTGGCAACCTCGATGCAGGATGAACCTCCAGGTCGGTGTGGTTACAGAGTGGCTATTCAAACCAAACTGCTCCCAGGGGCATTTGGGAAATGTATGCTACTTTGTTCTGAACAAGGTTTGAGGGAGATAGAATATGCTATACAGCCTGCAATTCAAAGTACAATCCCATATAACAAAGAATTGTCCCATACGAATTTCAAATGTTTCCCCATTCTTTCATATAGGTGCAAACCTGTTTATAATCTGAACCTAGAACTTATCCTTCATTTAAATATAAACAGTCTTTTTATGCAGATTATACATATAAACCAAGGGAAAATGGCGCATTGTTTGGCTTCGAACTTTACTGAATTGTTCATCATTCTGGAAAACTCTCACCACTGAGAGAATGGAAGGCTATTCTGGTCCTTGAAATCTCTACATCTGTTTGTATTAACAGCAGTGTCACTCATGATGACTCTGATGTAAGTTTGAAGTACCGCTATAGGTCAGCCTGAATAGCTACACATTGATGTACATCTTTATCGTACATTGCTTTCCTTTTATTTCTTTTATATTAAAATTAGCAAATGATAGTGACTTTTTAAAGAAATCTGTATAGATAGATCTATGAATTTTATTTAGGATAATAAAGGAGGCATTAAAACAGCTTATTATAAAACTAGAGCGTTGGGTCTCATAGGTGGAGACCCACGAGGCTAGAGCTTAGTGAATCAAGGAAGGTTAGATGCAGAGAGATTCAGGGGACCAGGGCAATGAAGGAGTTACAGGCCAGCAGGATTTCAGATTTCATGCTAACTGCAACGGGAAGCAATTAGAGAGTTGGATACAAGCTGGGGAAATAATTTTCTCTCTATTCACATTTGCAGCTACTATAGGAGAACAAAAGCGGAAGCAGGGTGCTCCTTTACACGGCTACTGAGGCAGCCCAGGAGAAACACAGGGGTAGTTTGGGCCAGGGTATTGATCATGGAGAAGTGAATGGACATGAGTTACATTTTGAAGGTAAAATTGAGAAGATTCAGTGACAGACTGGGCACTGGGAGGAAGGAAAAGAAGAAATTGGGAATAAATTCTAGCATCTCTTGGCTTGGAAGTTGGATGGATTGTGGTACTATTGACTGCAATGGAGAAAAACCAAATAGGGGTAAAATCAGGGGTTCTGTATTGCACATACACCTTTTGAGAGAACTATTTCAAATATCCACTCAGATATCCAGTAGCCAATTGGAAAGATGACTCTCAAACTCAGGAGGGAAGCCTAGGTCAGGTGTAATAGTCTGTGGTCCCAAGGTGAATAACATGGTCCAAAGAGCAATGAACCAAGCATGATTTTCAGTCCCAGCTCTTTATTAGTTCTGTGACCCTGAATGAATCGTTTCATTCTTGCCTGTTTATGGCACATCTGCTATTGTGTGGCACACAGCCATGGGCAAAAAGCTTAAACATGGGATCTATTTTCAAAGATTTCAAGTTTTCCAAGGACACCAGGTATTGGGGAACTTAGTACCTGGTATGAGTGCCCTAATAAAGACGTGGACCTTTGTTCCTCCACCAAAAGATGAGGCTTAAGGAGATGCCACTGTGGTTCCTTCTCAGGTAAAAATTCTGAGTGCTGTGCAAGCTGATTCTGGACATTTTGAGAGTGCCATGGAGGAATGGGGACTGTTTGAGAGAGGTAGAAAGAGGAGTGTATTACTGTGAAGGAAATTATTTTTACACAAATCTCTAAGCTTCATTTCTTTTAGCTGAACACGGTCTTCCTTTGTGTTACCTAATCCGGCTTAAACTTCTCTGAGCTGTTCATTGAAGCAGAATTGCTGACTGACTTCTTTTTTCTTTACCTCTTTTAACAGTGTTGGTGGAATGTAGCCATTTTAATTTTCGCGCTATTGCTAAACGAGCACTATTTTCCAGAGATGAATTGGTAGGCCTTGATGAATTATTTCTGGGGACTGGCTGCCAGGCAATTCAAGTGCGACCAGATGAACTTGAATTTGATTATCCTGTTAATCGTTGCGGAATCATCACACAGGTAAGAGAAACCATCGTTCTACCTCATACTATCTGTAAAACCTTTAGAAGCATTACTTCACGTTCGTTCTTACTATAATATGCTACTGATATTGCTAATTGGCACCATAGACTGAGCAGACACCTAGAAAGAACATGAAAAACCTTCTCTCTGTTTCTGTTCATTCACGAAAGACCTCCTATGTGTAGAACATTGAGAGTGAATGAGAAACTCAAAGACATTTTTCTTGTGAAGAGTACAGTCTGTTATGGCGGAACCACCAGTAAATGTGTAGCATGATGTTATCCAGCATTTTCATACATTTTCTAATCCTCATACTCCTATGAGGTTGATGTCATCCCATTTATGTACATTAAAGAAGGTCTCTTTTCCCACCAGGTCTTCTTTGATGGAACTGTCTTTCAGTCCTGGCTTACCTACACACCGAAGAATCAGTTCATTTCTGCCGAACTTCGTTTGGAGTGTACCGTTCCCAGGTCAGTCCAAAATATCCGTTGGCTCCTCCCTTAAATACCAATAGCTTTTTGCTACAATTTATCATTATTTATCCATAAACCTTATATTACTGTGATCTGACGTGCTGTTCTGGTTAGTAAGCTCTTGTCTCTCAGCTTCCAACCTGACTTATGTAGTCTTTTGAATAAAAGGAATAGGACCTTATTAGCTCTTTGATAACCTATTAATAAAGTTCAGAAGATTCTAGGAAAATCTTGCCTTAGATCTATTACTATTTTCAAACAAAAATTACTGTGAATATCTTCTTGAAATATTTTTTCTTAATTTAACAGAGAACAGTTTCTGTGTGCATAATGAATTACCCCACAATGAAGGATTTGGTGAAGGGCAGAGAGTGTTGAACAAGAACAATATGATAATGCGTTATTCTTAAAACAGCATAAAAAGTTACAGCTGCTAAAACAAGGCCTAGTAATAGCTGGAAGGATATCTTAAGGCTTTGTATTACTTTTTAATTGCTTTTGTTTTTTTTCCTTTGAAAGCTTCTATGTCTCACCTGATGGGTCCCCTGACAACACTGAAATGAGCAATCTCGTCATCACAGCCCTATCTGCTCACCACTGGTTCTTGATACAGTACAGATACTGTGTGATATGTAGCTATGCCCACTTCAGAGAATCTTGGGTAAGGATAACTACAAAAGCCAACATTCAATGTGCCCAATTGTGTATTTTATCAGCAAAAAATGTATTTGGGGAAACTAACAACAGGTAAGATCTAAATCCCCACTGAGATCTGAATGGCATACAATTCAGTAGCAGAGATATATAAGTACGGTTATATTGAGTTCTGTCTCTTGTATTTGTATCACACCATGATTGGTGTTAATATGAGGAAGACCCTATACCTACGAGGCTTATATTTATCTCTTCACCCTAGGATTTTTTTCCTTGACAATAAGGATTTCACTTTACTAAGTTCAGAACTGAATATTTGAGTCCAAAACCAATGACTGTCATGGAAGGAAGAGTTGATAAGTTCAGAGGTTGCCAGTTTAGAACATTTTTCTTGACTTCCATCAAGATATGAAATGTCTTAAGGGTGGGGGGGTCCTTTGAAGGAAATATATGAGCTAAGTCATTTGGGTCCTCCCACTGGGTCCAGTTCCAACAAAATTTCAAATATGTACAAGACTCCCTTGAATTTTGTTTTCCATTTTTCTATAAAGAGACAGGATCTGTGTTGTTCCCATTCTCAAAATCTGGACTATCTCAAGACCATCTGGGATATAGTTCATATCTGGGAGTTATAAAAAAAAATCATATCCTAAAACTAATCTTAAGTATCTTAACTGGTTCCATTCCCATGGGTATGAACTAAAAGAGTATCCTCCCCCTCTTTTGAACAATATGCCTGAAACTTGGGTTTCATAATTACCAAATATCAGCTACTTATGAACTTTGTTTTTCCACAGTCAACACCTTTTTATGGACCACGCAATTACTCGCTTGAAAGGTTTTTGATCCATCCTTTCATCTACGAATTTTAGAACTTTGTGCCCTTGGATATTCTGCAGCAACACAGAAGTAACCCAGTTTAATGATATCATGTGGCATTTTACTCTCCATGTTTTTAATTTATTTTCATCTACTGTAATCCCCTTCATGATGCCTTTGAGAAGAGGCCATTTGCATTTTTAACTTTCATTGTGGCTGCAAATCCACAAATAAAACTTGACATATATTTATTGCATTTCTAATTTAGCATTCTACGCTAAACCAGAATGTTCAGCATCCCTCAAATCATCCTCTGTGGGCAGCCCCTACAAAGTAAAGGGGTTCTTGAACTTTACCATGCATCAGAATCACCTGGGGAGCCATTTAAAACACAGACTGTTGGTCTCCCACTTGCAGGAGTGGGACCAAGAATTTGCATTTCTAAGGAGTTCCCAGGTGATGCTGATGTTGCTACCTTGGAGAGCACATTTTGGAAATCACTACATTGTAGCAATGAAGGTTAGCCTGTGGACAACACCCATCCAGGCACTTCAAAAGTCCTAAAGATGATTTACAAAATGCTTCCATTTAATTTGACATAATAGCCTGCACTTCAGACCTCAGGAGTGTGGAATTAAAAGTGTGCTGAGGGCTTTCTTTTTGTTCTCCAGAGTGGTGGGTAATCCTGCACACCCAAGTGTGGAATTAAATATAAACCCATTCAGGCTTCTCAGCTCCTCTCAACATCCGCTTGCTTGAGGTGTTCTTAACCCACAATCCAGCCTTGGTGGAGTTACCTTCTACCTGTTTCTTTGACTTGGACATGTTCTGGGCAAGAGCCAGGTATAAGAGTGGACTTTGGCTGATAGTAGTTTGAAAGGGTAGTTTCTTGATGACCATGAGACATGGGGCTTCCAGACTAGTTGCTTAGGTTGTACTGTTCTTTCCTAAACACTGAGAATGGGTGGTTCCAATTAGCCCTAGATGTTATCTTCTCCTTGAGTCCAGTTAATATTGTTGGAATAGATGAGCTCACATCATTATCTTCTCTCTCAAAAATAGTCTGAGGCTTCTCAAATTTAACGTCTCTCTTATCTCCCATTTCCTCCCTTTAAGTCATCTTTGTCCTATCTGTTCCTCCTTCCTGCTTATGGTATTTCACTCATTCTTTCACTACTCCACACTAAATTACATTACTACACATTATCAATTCTCTTCCCTTGTCTAGTTGCCTCTCCTCCCCTCCAGAACACTATTATATAAGTTTTCTTAGTCACCACTTAGGGGCCAGTCCCATGGCCAAGTAGTTAAGTTTTGCCACTCCATTTCAGGGGCCCAGAGTTCCCCAGTTCAGATTCTGTGTGCAGACCTACACATCGCTCATCAAGCCATCCTTTGTGGTGGCATCCCACAGAGAAGAACTAGAATGACTTACAACTAGGATACAACTAGGTACTGGGGCTTTGGGGAGAAAAAAAAAAAGGAAGATTAGCAGCAGATGTTAGCTCAGGGCCAATCTTCCTCACCAAAAACCAAAAAAATCCACCCCTTAGACCAATTCTTCCTTTAAACTTCCAGAGCTTCCCTAGAGCCATCTTGGTGAAACATAGACTCAAACTGATATCCTACCTCCCATATAAACCTACCCCAGAGCCCACATGTCTGATGGCTGCTCATCTAAAAACTTCAGGAAGGACATTAACAATTGTTTTTTCTGCTATAGTTTAAATATCCTGTTTCCAATACCTTACGCAGACCATAGAAGTTCTAGAAACAAGCTACTTGACCTCAGAGAAGAGATCAATGTTATAGATATAATCATGCAGCTTGTGATGGTTAATTCTATCATGACTGGGCCACAGGGTGTCAAGATATTTGGTCTAACATTATTCTGGGTATGTCTGTGAGGGTGCTTCTGGATGAGATTAACATCTCATCTGTAGACTGAATTTGTAGACTGAGTAAAGCCCTCCCTAATGTGGGTGGGCTTTTTCCAATCAGCTAAAGGCCTGAACAGAACAAAATCGCTGAGAGAGGGAAGGCCTCCTATCCGACTGCCTTCAGTTCAGACTCTGGTTTTTTTCCTGCCTTCAGACTCCAGCTGAAACATTGGCTCTTCCTGGATCTTCAGCCTGCAGGTCTTTGTACTAGAACTACACTATCAGTTCTCGTGGGTCTCCAGCTTACCAACTACAGATCCTGGGACTTGTCAGCCTCCGTAATCACATGAGCCAGTTCCTTATAATACATGCATACATGCACACATACATACATGCATCCTGTTGGTTCTGTTTCTCTGGAGAACACTAATACACAGCTATATAAACTTTGCTCAGTGCTTTGAAAAAAAGTACTGGGAGCTATGGAAGTGAATAATAAGAACTGGTGTAGTTTGAGAGGGAGAGGAAAATCTTCCCTGAAGAAGTAATCTTAAGCCTTAGGGATTATATGTTCTTAGGTAAAGGAACGGGTAGAGAGTGACTGTGCCAGGCAGAGAAAACAGCATGGACAAAAGCCCTGATGTCAGAAGCGATATCCTACGTTGGTATGATACTGAAAGGCAGCCATGTGGCTGGAATTTAGAAAGGTTAGAAATAGTGATTTGAGATGAAATTGAAATCTTAGGAGAAGTGGGACAAAGAGATGGGGGATAAAGATGGAGGGGCAGGCATTTATCTCACTACCCCCACCCCAAATGAGGTCTCTTTGAAGAAAAGAATACAAGAAGCTGTGTGAATGCAATATCAGCCCATTTGATAAATAATTGGAAGGTCAGTGGTCAGTGGGGCAGATGGAGAAGGCTTTTCAAGGGGGCATCACCAGTGTTAGCATTCCCCCAATAACAGGCTTGGTCCTGCCCTCCTCTCCGTGTCCTGCTCTACTCTTGGGCTCAGTATCCCAAGTGTGGGGGCCTGATTTGTTTCTGAGGCAGAAGCCTAACTGTGCAAGTCCTTGTTGTATTAAGGACAATGCAAAACCTTGTCAGGGACCAGGACAGCAGATGTGGAGTTGGATAGCAGTGTGAGGAGGACCCATCTCAACTGAGTTTTTTTGAAGTCTCCATTTTTTTTTTGATGCTAAGATAGTCTGTTATCAAATCTTGTCTGACATTTGCCCACTGTCATTCAATAAGGAAACTGTGGAAGGGAGGAAATCTAAATGAGAGTAAACCTTGTGAACAAGAATCCTGCTATTTTGGTCTGATTTCTTATAAATTTTGTACTTGGGCCTGTTACTCACTCCAGGGGTCCCCCCCTCTCTTTCTCTCTCTCTCTCTTTTCTTCAAATGGGAATTGGAGAGCTTGCTTTTCCTACCAGAGACATTATAAAACAGGGGCTGGCCCCGTGGCGTAGTAGTTACGTTTGGTGTGCTCTGCTTCAGTGGCCCAGGTTCACAGGTTCAGATCCTGGGTGTGGACCTACACCATTCATCAGCCATGCTGTGGCAGTGACTCATGTATAAAGTGGAGGAAGAGTGGCATGGATGTTAGGTCAGGGCTAATCTTCATCAAGCAAAAATAAGAGGAAGATTGGCAACAGATGTTAGCTCAAGGCTAATTTTCCTCAGCAAAAAAAAAATTATAAAACAAACAACAATAAGTAGAAATGGGACATTTAAGGCAAAAAATGGACTTGCAAGATCCTTGCAAATATAAACGCTCAGTTGGAAAATGACTCTGCAGTGGCAGGAGAAACAATGTGCAAAATGTTTGATTTGCTCTCAAAGGCTTTTGTGGAATGTCCTCGTGCTGAAAATAAGTGAAATCAGGGCATTCCCAGATCCTTTCTTTACCAAAATTCTGAATCTTGTGGTCTTGGAACTCTCTCCCTCATAAAGCAAAATGAGTAAAGTTAACTTTCTTTTAACTGACATTTTTTTGTTAATATCTTCCATAGAAGCTTGCTGGTTCTAATTACCCTAATTAGATTACCCTAATTCTAATTCAAGAAAGAAAAAAAAAACCTCCTTAAGGACTAGGTTCTTGGAAAAGATGCTCCCTCCTCCCTTCCCAAAAGCAAAATCCATGTTCTCCTATTACCCAGTCTGTTTCCATTTGATGCTTCCCATTCCTAGTCATGACAGAAATGTGAGTTATCAGCCAGCAGAGATGAGAATACAGCAGTGAACAAATCGCTACCTTCATAGATGTTCCCTCCTAGTGGCAGAGTCAGAATTGTAAAATACACAACTCCAGGTTACGTTATCCATTTAGCTAAAGTGATTCAGCAAAAAACAAACAAACAAAAAAAAAAAAAACCGTGATATGGAAAAGGTAGCCATTTTGCATAGGGTGCTCAATGCAAGTCATGTTGGGGAGGTGACATAAACCAAGACATGAAAGATGGGATCCATCAGTGCAAATGTCCGTTTGTAGAACATTCAAGACAGAAGGAAGAGTTTGTCCTGTTCAGGAATAGAAAGATGATCAGTGTCCTTTCAGCAGTGGTCATCAATAGGGAGGTATCAACTCCTCCCGGACCAAATACAATATGGCCCAAAAATAAAAGAACTAAAGGAGCGGTCCTGTGTTCCATATTTGGCCTTCTTATCAATTGACAGGACTCTGAGAAAGTTATCAGCTGCATTGGAACAGTCCAACAAGAGATGATGAGGGCCTGAACTATAATGATAGGAATCAAGAGGAGGAGGTAGGTTCACAAATTATTTTTTAAAGTAGGATGAAATATTATGTGATTTAAAATGACAGGATTTATAAATGTGAGCTAATAACCTCATCATCCACATCTTCATCTTTAACACAGGCCACCCTCCGAGAGGTTTGATCAGGTAGATAGAAGATATAAATCACCAATTGCTTTTACAACTTAATTTGTTTATAAACATCAGCTGTTTTAGGTTATAAATGGTTAAACATGATATGTGCATGTCTGAGCATAGAACCTGTTTTCATGAAGTCCGAGACAGTGCATTGTATGGCACTTCCTTTTTTAGCTTTGTCCTAGGCAATATTATCCACACAAATAAGGGTTTAGTGTGGCATTAATGTTTCCTACACATATTAAAATAAAAAGTAACAAAACTTTACATTTTCATACGGGTATAATCCATAATCATCTCACAGACCACAAAATATACCTGCAAAGTACAGAAAAGTCTAAAACAGAAAAAAGTATGGGGGCTGGCCTGGTGGCACAGCAGTTAGGTGCACGTGTTGCGCTTTGGCTGCCCGGGGTTTGCCAGTTCAGATCCCGGGTGCGGACATGGCACTGCTTGGCAAGCCATGCTGTGGTAGGCGTCCCACATATAAAGTGGAGGAAGATGGGCACGGATGTTAGCTCAGGGCCAGTCTTCCTCAGCAAAAAGAGGAGGATTGGCAGATGTTGGCTCAGGGCTAATCTTCCTCGAAAAAAATTAAAAAAAAAGAAACAAGTATGAATTCATAGTTTTCCTTTTTTTATTCTTGTTTCTTTTCGTATTTTTTTTTTTTTACACACCACAAAGGCAAAGGTAAATAGATCAGGCCTCTACCCTGGAGGGTCAAATTAGTTAGGGCAATCAGTTGTGCTATAAAAAGGGGGGGAAATCCTGAACATACAGATAGGATTTATGCATCCCTTCATTTTCAGCACAGACTGGAAAATTAATAATTATATACATCTTATAAAATGATGACAAAATTGATGTTCGTCTACAGAGAGAGAGACCTCTACTTCCTAATTTTAACCAAACAATCCTGGTTTTCAAAGTATGCACCAGGGCCAACAGTATCAGCTTCACCTGGGAGTTTAACAGTGTTACAGACTCTTAGGATCCACTTCAGACTCGTCAATCAGAAACTGGTGTTTCTGATTCAGGTGAATCAGATGACCTAAGTTGTCATCCTTAAGGTGGCTATAATGCATGCTAAAGTTTGAAAATCACTCTACAGTCCTTGATCTCTAGCAAATGATTTGATATTGAAAAAATATGCTACACGTGAATCAAACGATGATATTCACTCAAAAAAAATGTTTTTTCTTAGGAAGCTCTGAATTTTTTTTAAAACTTAAGATTTCCAAGTGACAAAATAAAGGAATTCCACTTTAGCACTAAGTATTTCCCAATATTGCATTAACTAAGAATTAGCCTTTGACAAGGTTGCCTAGTGGCGATATTAAGAGCAGGAAAAACTGGTCGTCCAGATCCCAACTCTTCTCAGAGCTTTGCTTTGGGGATGTATAGGAAATGTAACGTTCCTTGAAGCTGCTCACTTCAGTACCACCACCCCCCACCTAGAAATATATATAGTCAAAAATAGAAATGTTAAGAGAAAAGATAAAACCTGCAAAAACTCCTGTTTAGTTTCAGAGTTATCAGCAATGCTGTTGAGCCTATCTGTGCTTTTCAATTACCTCCCAATGACCCGCTCCCTGAAATTTAGTGAACACGCACTTGAAAGCAATGGATTCACAAATATATCCTGACACCCCCCCCCTCCACCCCGGGGAAGACAGTTTCCATGGAAACACTCAAATAATACATTTCACTCTACTCACCTTATTAATCTTTAGCACCTGTAACATAAAATGCTAAATTTTAGGTTATCTTATAATCAGTAAAGGCTCTCCTCAAGCTGCCCAAAGTAATGGGTTATTGCCGACACCTGGCAGGCTTCAGTTATTATAACACAAGGCAGTTGGTCCTCTCACAACTTCCTGTGCCCTGAATGGATGTTGCCTTGGGCTCTGGCCGGATGAAGGTCTTTCTGGCGTTAGGAGGGCTGCGCCTCCTTTTTACTCTCATTTGGACTTGCTCTGGAGAACAGCCAGGTATTTACAGAATACTAGGAGAGATGGTGGGTAATTGATGATCAATAATGAGGCTGCTGCTTTCACTTTCCAAATCTGAACATTTCGATCTACCGCTGCATTGCCAATAGCTAAGGGTCTATACTAAAGAGTCTGCTTTGGATGGCTGAGGTTGGAATGCTTGTTTCCCCACTTGGCTTCACCCCTGGTTGCTTCCTTTGCCCACAACGTCCCTTTCCCCTCCGAGGATGGCTTATCACCCTGTAAGGAAAGTGGGGTTGGTTGATTGGATAGAAGAAGTTTCCGTATATCTGAGATGGTTGTTTTGGTTTCAGCTGTAGAGAATAATGCTTGGGAACAAATCTTGAAAAGAGAAGCACATTCACAGTATATATATGCACATGTATATATATATATATATATATATATATATACATATGTACAGTACGTATATATACATATGGCAAATGTGTGTCTCTAGATTCTCAGCTATTTCAGAGGGACTTTTATTTTTTCAATTTGATAAAGCAAGATGCCAAGTGATTGGAATTATTTGTAACATACTCTGACAATGAGGCAAAGACAGTTATGTCCCAATACGTTTTTAAGATAAGAGTCTGTTCTACCTCCAGAATCCAGTTATTTGAAATACACACATAAGGACCTCTGGATGGATATTCTTAGTGCTGTTTATAAAGAAAATGTAGATGATCTCTCACACCTGGACAGACTAACTCAGAATTCTAGCAAATGCAAGTCCCGTATCCCTCAGTGTTTTTTTGAAGATTTCTTATATAGGGAAGACCTGGGATACACATTAAAAATGTAGACATCTGGGTCCCACTCCACACCTAACGAATTGGAATTCTGAGAATTTGGCCAAGAAATTTGCTTTTAACAAGCACTAAAGATGACTCCACAACAGAATTTTAGTAAAAAGCCAGATTTTATAAGTTCTTGATTCTAACCAAAATTGAGATTCAATGTGAAGTCACTTTATGTACATATTCATAGTGGACAAAATGAACTCTCAGAAGATTTGGCAAGATTCTTCAATTCTTCCATACCACATATGAGTTCACTTTAATATCTTCTATATTCTAAATTCTGAGATCTTATATATTATCTCCTTTGAACTCTTCTATGTAACTCACCATTCAACATATTAACTTGGACGTCCAATATGTATCTTGAAATTATTATCTCGAAAATTAAATACATGCATTTTTTTTCATCTCAAACCTGCCTCTCACTGGTTTTCTTTATCTCAGTTAATAGCACCATCCATTCAGTTTCCTTTAGAATCATCATTTTTTCTTCCCCAGGCCCACACCCACACGCATCCAAAGGTTTCTAGAATTCCCCTGGTTCTCTCCATCTCTTCTACAAGAACTCAAGTCCAAGCCTGCAACAGCTAGTCCTGGTCTGTTTGAATATCCTTGTAACCCATCTCCCTGATTCCACTCCCACCCCAACAACCCACTCTCCTCCTGCTCACCAGAATGAGCTTTTGAAATTGTAAATCAGATCCTATTTACCCTACACTATGCTCGCTGTGGTTCGTTACATTCTGACCACACTGGCCTTCTTTCTGTTTTTGGAAGTCACCAACCACAGTCTTTGCACTTCTTAATCCCGTTGCCTGAACAACAAGTGACTTAATGCCTGTCACCCTCTTCCTCTCTGTGTAAAGGGAGAATACCTAGTCTACCCACCATCCATGAGCCAAAAAGGGAGAATGGACAGGTCAATGGTTTTATTTGAAGCTACTTTCATGATTGCAGTATCAAGATTCTCTAGTGGATGGAAATTTCCAGCAGCTGAAGATGGCTTTAGACCTGTGAACAGTTTACTTCTAAAAGCTAATCAATCCCACCATAGGTTACCCTTCCAGTATTCTATGCCTGCCTCCTAATTCCTTCTCAGATTTTCCAATGTCTTCTAAATGACCAGCAGTCCCAAATTACTCTGGGATTTAACTGCCAGATCTTACATTTTACCACCCTACTTCTTGACTTCTTGCAAACCTTAATGCTTCAATGAAAAGTATTATAGCTTCAATTATCTTTCGGCTAATGGAGTATAATAGCTCTTGAAGCCACCAGTTCTTTCCAATCCTCTATCAGCAACATCTAGGATACTTCATCCTTGGAGCCCCCTCTTCATCACAAGTCCAAGTTTTACATCTATTTTAGTTCACCTAACACATAGCCCAGATATCAGGGACAATCTGTACATGCTTCCCTCTTCCTCAGCAATACACAGTATTGTTCATGAACTCATTCAACAAATATATATTGACCATTTATTGTGCGCTTATTTTGGCTCTAAGTAACACAGCAGTGAACAAAACAAACCACAACTCCATTCTCATGGAGCATACGTTCTCATGCAAAGAGGACAAAATTTTAAAGAATATAATTACCAGGTCACAATTAGTAGTAAAAGAAAAAAAAGTATTGAAAAACTGTACTGGGTTAAGCTATGATCACTAGATTTCTATCCCAGCTTTGTTAGTTTCCTTTTGGTCAAGCAACTTTATTGCTTCAGAAAATACCAAAATTAAACAGATACCAAGATTAGAACAAAGATTTTGCTTTCTGGGAGTTAAGATTGGGAATGAGGGTAGGCGGACTATTGCCCATAGTTACAAATATAACTGCCACAGTTCTAAGCGGAGATGGTCTTCCACTTAGAACTGTGAAATGGGGCATCTGCAATCTTGTTTGGGTTAATTCTCATCCAATATAGGATTCACCTGGATTCTTCCTGGAGGTGGGAGGGCATGTGAGTGTTTTAAGGGAGAAGGTAAGACTATAAAGATCACCTCTAAAATATGTTTTCCTCTTCCAGGGGCAGTCGCCTTTTATTGGTAATTGGCTCTGAGTGTCCCTGACCTTCCCTGGTACCACTGGAAGAATTAGCTGATATTTTTTCTTTTCTACCTCTCAATAGTGTACGTACGGTGCAGACCTTCTTGGTTCTTGGCCAGAGTTAAGTCAACTGCATTTGGTAATGATCTGCCTGTGGCCCCCGATGAAGTGTTTCTGGGAGATCAGTGTCCTGTAACCTCAGTGTATCCAGGATTTTATGAGTTTCAATACCATCCCACTGATTGCAACATCAGGATTGAGGTAATTAGGTGTTCGCCTAGTTCACTAAATCTTCTTAGAGACTTTCAAGCTCACACATTGCATGCCATGGTTTTTTTAATTTTTTTCCTAGTAATAAGCTAAACTGATTATTCCAAATGTTGCATCCAGGCCATGGGCAGTGAAGGAAGGTAAGAATGAAGAGTTTCCACCTGCCAGTTGTACCTCCCTCTAGAGAAGGTAAAACTAAACAAGATATGCAACTTGTCTTCATTTTAGAGAACATGCTTTTTTTTCTTCTTTATATCAGGGGTCTACAAATTACTGCCTGTTGGTCTGATCTGGCCCACCATCTACTTTTATGTCATCTATGAGCTAAGAAAATTTTTTAAATGTTTAAAGGATTAAGAAAACAAAAGAAGAAAAATGTTTTGTGATAGGTAAAAAGCATACAAAACCCAAATTTCAGTGTCCATAAATTCAGTTTATTTGGAACACAACCATGCTCCGTCACTCCTTTATTTGATTTTTGTCTAGCGCTATGTTCACACTCTAAGGCCAGAGCTGAGTTGCTGGCACAGAGGCCACAGAGCCCACAAAGGCAAAAGGATTTATTATCTGGCCCTTTACAGAAATTTGCTCATCACTGTTCTGCAGTATAAAAGCTGACCAAGCAACTTCATATCCCTCCAAATTTTTATAGTCTTAAGAAGCAGCCAGTTCTTCCAGGCTGTAGGCAAGTGGAGGGAGAATTTGAGTGGTTGACACAGCTGACATTTTCAAATGACATCTTCAAATGACTGCCTGACCCACCTGCTGACATCTCAGCTCCCACAAGAGATTCTGGTGCGCACCCCCCGCCCACCCTCCACCCCCAGTTTGATGGTGAGGATGCACAGAATAAGGGCATCAGTCTGAGGAGGGATACAGAGAGTGTGTGACAGCCTCACAGGTCACTTCAATGCCTTGCCTTCACACATAACCAATCTCATTCCACCTAACCACCTGCGAGAAACCCTGAGGGAAGTGTCATTTCCTTTCACTTTTTCTCCATTCAAAAACTAAGAAACAAATTGTAATATTATGTTCATGTTCCTATAAAAATCTTAGGATGTTGATGAGAATTAGTAGCAGGGCCAGATAAGCTAATAGGGGAGTTTCAATTATGTTCAATGAATACTGAGAATAAACGAAGAAAAATGCTCAAATATTCACTGTGGCTGTCTCTAGATAATGAGACTAAATCTTCACGTTGCCCATATTATTTTTTTCACATTTCCTAAAAAAAAGTTATTTCTGAAGAACACAAATTTATTTAACATATTCTTTATAATTAGATGTATCTCTTATTCATCTAATATTCAAAGGTCATGCTCAGTATCTTAGAGTCTCCTAGAACCTAAAGGAAAGTTTCTCAAGAGAAGAGATTATAAATGCTTTCTTGATAATAATAAATAATAGCTTTGAAGAAACATGATTCAAACTGAAGTGGCAGGTACTCTCATCTCCTATGAACCATACCCTACACCAGATGTTCAGTCTTCTGACCACTTAGAAAATGGCCCTCTTTCCCACTGAGGTGATAAATTTTAGTGTGCGCATGCCCATTTTTCAGAGATGTTGACTGAACTCCTAATTCCTAACAAAATCTTTAAGTCAACTTACACATTCTCTTTGTCTCCTCAGGTCCTCCCAGAGGATCGTCTCCTTTTTATATCTCAAATTACCTTTAAGTCAAAGTTCTCAGATCTTGAAGCTTCAATACCTGTGGCCTGTGCTGTCCCCCGGTGAGTCTAGAATTCCTCAGTCTCCTCATCTCTAAAGTGGAGCTAATGGTACCTGTTTCATAGCTTTTTGGTGAAGATTAAATGAGATAATGCACATAAAGTGATTAGAACAGTGCTTGGCCCCTCAAACGCATGCCGTACATAGCGGCTGGTGCCATCAATACATCAGTTAATTCTCTTCAGCGTGGTATAAAGCTGTGTGTAAGACTACTCGGCCTAACTTTGCCATATACCTAGAAGCTGTTAGACTGAGAAATCACTTTGTTTTAATTACATTTAGTGTCCAGTTTACAAATTCTATTTCTTATCTCTTAGCCAAGATAAACTGGGAATATTAGGCGGTCCTGATTAAATCAACAAGGGGAGGAGAGTAGGCTGAACACTGAGTTTATAGGCTAGTGAGAGAAAAGCAGCTTACTAGAATACCAGTTTTAAGTAGTTAAATATTTTAACTTTCTTCTTGATCCATGGGATAGGACCCTCATTGGCTCATTTAGACTCTACCTTTCATAGATGGTCTAAGATTATCAAATTTTAAGTTAACGACTTCTGCTCAACTAATAGCAAATCTGGTGATATATTTGGGAGGGTTTTCTTTTACATAAAGCTTACTCAGTTCGATTATTAAGTGAATAACTCATTTTCTAAACTGAGGACAGGATGACAACACTTCCTAATGTTTCTCCCATTGGTGGAAAAGGATACTGGTGTGAAAGCAGGGAAAACTAGGATTAAGGGTTTAACTTCAGGTTCTGAATCTCAATCACCAGGATTTGCATAGATCTTAATCCCATTCCTCTGTTTCTCTTCTTTTCCCTTTCTGTAGCCATCCAGCTCCTAAAAAAATAATCACAGGAAATGATACAAATCAACAAAGTGGCCCCCCCAAAAGATCAGGAATTGCAAATTTATATGTGGGAGAGACAAACAACCAGAAAGTAAGGTGAGGTTACTTAAATTACAGAGATTAATGCTGCCCAAGGATGTTTTAGAAGAGCAAACAACAGGATTTTTACAAAGAAACTTTATAAACGCCTGTGCTTCTGACTCAGGGAAAGGCTGGTTAATACTTTCCTTTCTTCCTAGAGATGTTATCTTCTTGACAGCTCCTTGTCTGTCCAGCATTAGTTGGCATATTAACTGGCATTAACCACAGGACTCAGGTTGTCCCTTGGGAGCCATGGAGGCAATAGGTGAAACACTTTTACCAAAATCAACATCAATAAAATATTAAATAGAAATGTTTTAAAATTGATACCAAAGCTATAGAACATGGACTTTGATAAGGTAGATAATCCATGAGAATGTGCACTCAGAAATATCTTAGACTCTGTCCAGAAAGGATTAAATGATGTCTGCCAGAGAGTACATTTCCTAAATTATATGGATTTTCTTTCCTAGATAGCCGAGAAGGAAAATTCTGAATATATACATATATAGGTATTAAAAACTTTGGATGTAGCTCTCCCTAAAGGGAAAGAGGTGTATACTGGAGGAATGGTAATCACTTTTTAAAATTTGGGATGTGTTACAGATGCTATATGAAATCAGATATATATTACATATATTTCATTGTTAAGAGAAGCAAAAATATTCATATTCCTATACATATATAACTTCTATGTTAATTTTCTTAGGACATGAGCCCAAATATTACCTCTTTTTCTGCCTACCCTCTTCATTCCTCCACGTGATTTAGGAACACTAGGCCCTTTTGAGGCAAAAAGTAGAAAACTACACAGTAGCAGTTTCTGATTCTTCTTTGCAGAGCAACCATCTTAATGTGCAATTTTGCTACTTAAAATCACACGGCTCGTCTTTCTCCACCCAAGAATTCCAAAGCTGATACAGATCCCCACAGCTGTGACTGTAGGAAGATTGCACATGAGAACCTGGAATACCGTCTGAGGATCCCATTTGTTATCCTATATTTTTAAAGGTTTTAGATGATTTGATTTTTATTGGAATGACCCTTTGCTGTTTTATGATATCTTCTTTAGAAGGGTTTGCCTCTGTTTTTAAATTCATAAGGAATTACAATAAAATGCATTTTCTCTTAATGGGTTATCTATTATTTCTTCATGTACTGTGCTGGGGTACCTCAGCATATGTAAAGCTTGCTATATGCAAGCTAGTGTTTTCACTAGTTGTTTAGTGCCTGTAGTCAAAATTTAATCCCAGTTATGCTGAATAACATGGCCTAGAAATCCAGCTAATCTATTTGCAACTAGTTAGAATAAACTGAAGAACTACTTGAAACAAATGAAGTTAGTATTGTGGGTGAAAAATTTCCTACTTTAGCCCAGAATATTTAGTTCCAAAGAGAGAAGGGAAGATACCTGGAAATGAATGTTCTCATTTCACTGACAGGGCTCCTGTTGGCCAATGTCGAGAAGAGTTTAGTCCTAGACTATCAACGCAGGTGGTAATAGCTACGTCAAAATGAGGGTGCTTTGACTACCGGTCCAACACCACCACCAAATCCAAAATTAGACTGAAATCTTTTCAGGGTTCTCTCAACGGATCTGGTCCTGAATCTGGAGTCTGCCTCTTCTTGGGTAATACTTGTAACTGTTTCCAGAAATGACTTGTTAGCTGAAATGTAAATAGCACAAGCATATCCACCCTCCAGGTTCCTCCAAATATTTTCACTACTAAATTTTATGGACCAGAATAAAACTAGATTTTTTGAACAGAGAACATAATAACAGAGTCAACTATCCCAGAGGTGAACAAATATTAGTCTCATACAGTATTATTTTGCTAGGGTTTCCATAACAAAGTATCCTAGACTGAGTTGCTTAAACAACAGAGACTTATTTTCTCACAATTCTAGAGGCTGGAAGTCTGAGATAAGGTGTGTTTTCTGAGGCCTCTCTCCTTGGCTTGTAGACGGCCATCTTCTCCCTGTGTCTTCACATATGTTCTTCTCTCTGTGTGTGTCTGTGTCCTTTTCTCCTCCTCTTAAACACATACCAGTCATAAAGGATTAGCACCCATCCTAACAGCCTCATCTGACCTTAATCATCTCTCTTTAAAGACTCTATCTCCAACTACAGGCACATTCTGAGGTACTGGGGTTAAGCCTTCAATATATGATTTGTTGGGGGACTCAATTCAGGCCATAACATTTCACCCTCTGGCCCCCCAAAATTTGAATATCCTTCACACATGAAAAGTTCATTGACCCCTCCCAACAACCCCCAAAATATTAACCCATTCCAACATCAACTCTAAATCCAAAATCTCCTCTAAATCAGGTATAAGTGAGACTTGAGGTATGATTCATCCTTGGGCAAAATTCCTCTCCAGCTGTGAACCGTGAAATCAGAAAATAAGTTATTTCCTTCCAAAATACAACAGTGGGACAGGCATAGGATAGATATTCTCATCCCAAAAGGGAGAAATTGGAAAGAAGAAAGGGGTCACAGGTTCCCAAGCATGTCTGAAACCTAGCAGGGAAAATTACATTCAATTTTAAGGATGGAGAATAATCCCCTTTGGCTCTATGCTCTGTCCCCTGGACCCACTGGGACAGCAGCTCTGGCCTATTGGCTCTGGGCACACTGGGCCTCTGGTGGCAGTGTCAGACCTGCCAAGCTCCAAACCAACTTTGGGGTCATTCTTCGCTTTTCTTGAAGGATAGTTCACAGCTCTATTGGCCTGTCTAGGAGAATCTCAGAATTCTGACATCGAGGTGTCAGCAGGCTTGGTTTCTTCTCTAGGCCCTTCTCTTTGGATTGCAGATGGCCATCTTTTCTCTGTGGATGTCTGTGTCCTAATCTCCTTTTCTTTACAGACACCAATCATATTGGAGTAGGGACCATCCACACAACCTCATTTTACATTAATTCATTAATTACCTCTTTAAAGACCCTATCTTCAAATACAATCACGTTCTGAGATACAGGGGGTTAGGACTTGATTATATGAATTTGGGGGTGGCACAAATCAGCCTGTAATACATACCCAGGTTTGTCACATGACCCCAAGAAAACTGCAAGAAAGACTGGGAAATGCAGTTTTCTAGTATACCCAACAAGAACTAATGAGATTAATAAGCATTTGACCAGTCTCTGTCAAAGTAGGAGAGATAAGATAGTAAATATTTTGTAAGACAAAATAAGTCTTGACTATATTTTGAATTATTCATGATATGATTTGATAAAATAGGTTTTAACTATCAGCACAACAATCGGAAAATATAATTGCATCCAACTTTGATCTATGGGTTTTATATAATGTGTCTTGAAAATTTTTTAATTCTCTAAAACACTTTTTTAAATGTTTTGCAATCAAAACATTAAATAAAAATAATCGGCATTGGAAACCAATACTTTTTTGACTTCTGAATTCAGAGATTGCCATCTTGGCCTGATTTCTCCATTGTGAAGCCAAGCTTCATCCCTAATAGAGATATGCATAAGATAAGGAAAGACAGAAATCGGAGGTTGGCAAGCTACAGCCCATGAGTAAAATTTTATCGAAACACAGCCATGCCCATTCATTTACTTATGGCTGTTTTTGCACTATCACAGCAGAGTGGAGAAGCTGCAAAAGAAACCACCAAGCTTAAAATATTTACTATCTGGGTCTTTCCAGAAAAAGCTTGCTGACCCCTGGTCTTGATTATTTCAATTTATTACCTTATTTGGCAGTCTAATTTTTATTCCCCATGACATCAAAAAGTGTCACTTGGGGTGGGTAAGAGGTATGCCTATGTTTTGTAAAATAAAAGGACATTGGGAATTCACATTTATTCTCTGGCAGGTCAGTGTTTAGAATGAGTATGCATGGAAGCTGAGACTCAACAAGTTAAGTGCATTAAAATGATCAATGTATGAACTCCCCCTGAAAAGTCATTGTGTACTCTCAGTAGTAAATATTACAGTGTGAAGGTCACTGTCCTAAATGAATTCCATGGGTGGAAATGAGATTCCATGACCTACCTTAGCATAGTGATGAGAACATGGATTTTGGAGACAGACGGATTGGATTTTCACTTCTATGGACTCGATACCTGTGTAACCTTATGCAGGCTCCCTAAACTGCCTGCGTGTCTGTGTCTTCATCTGTAAAGTGGGACTATGATAGTACCTATCCCAAAAGCTTGTTGGGAACACTAAATATTTTAATACAAATATATGTTTAGAAAAGTATCTGGCACATAGTAAATTCTTAATAAATGTTAGCTATAATTATAATTGAAATTGAGGTTTTTTCCTCATCTGTTTTTTTGTTCTACGATGTTTTGTAATTGTGAATCTCAGGAGCCAGAACTCAGTTGACCACACTCTTTAGCATGGCCAACTAGCATCATTCATCTATGTAAAGACCCTCTTATCTTATTATTTCCTCCTTAATTCAACACTTCTACTCCCATTCACTGCTCCCAAATAGTCACTCTTAAAAGTATTTAAGGTACATCCTTCTATACTACTTTCCAAGTATTTTTTCACATAGATGTACAAAAGTGAAAAATATATTTTAATGTCTGTTTATAGTTTGGTGATATAAATCTTAGTTTTGTTCTTGCATCTTTTATTCACCTCTCTGTGTTTGAGCTAAATCTATGTTTCTAAATGAAATCTAATGTATTCTTATTTACTGTTGCATTGTATTCCCTACTATTCTTTGCCACCTCACTGGGTTCCAGCAACCATGACCTTCTAATTCCCTCAAGCGCTCAAACACTTTCTGTATTAGTTTTCAATTGCTGCATAACAAATCACCATGAATAGGGCAGCTTAAAGCAATACTACTCACCGTTCTGTATGTCAGAAGTCCAAGTAGGCGCACCGGGGTTCCAGGAAGCCAAAATCAAGATGTCAGCCAGGCTGGGCTCTTATCTGCAGGCTCCAGGAAAGAATCTGCTTCCAAGCTGATTCAGGATGTTGGGCAAATTCAGTTCCTTGGGGTTATAGGCCTGAGGTCCCTGTGTCCTCGCTGGCTCTCAGCCAGTGGCTTCTCAGCTCCTGAAGGCTATGCACAGTTCCTCTCACAAGGTCTCCTCTGTCTTCAAACCAGCAAAGGGACTGGTCCTTCTCACACTCCCAAACCTCTCTGATGACTTCTGCCACCAGCTAGAGAAAACTCTCTGCTTTTAAAGGGCCTGTGTGATAAGATTAGCCCCTCTTAGATGGTCTCCCTTTTGATTAATTCAGAGTCAACTGAAAAAATCCCCTTTGCCATGTAAAGTAACATAATCACAGGAATAACTTATCATCATATCCACAGGTTCCAGGCACGCTAACAGGGGAGTTACACAAGAGAGTGGGCCATTAGGAGTCATTCAAACTCTGCTTATGACATCTTCCCATCCCATCGCATTTGTACAATATCCCACTGATATTTGTGATGGCTCCCTCTCTCTATTTATTCAGATTTCTACTTATTATCACCTTGTTCTTCTCTGAGAATAGCCCCTCATCAATTTTCAGTTCCATTAGCTGGTTTTTGTAAATAGCTTTTATCATTACATGTCATGCTTGTGTAATTGTTTGTTTATTGTTTTTATTCCACAAGTCTGCATGCAGGGCTACCTGTTGACTGGTGTCTAAGAATTAGTCTTTTACGACCTTCCCTAGGTGATAAGGTTGTGTCTGCTGTGCCAGCCTGCTCACTTTGTACAAACAATGCAACTTATGGTAAACACCCACTTTCCTTCCAGAAGTCTGGAATTTTGGTGGGCATAGGGTGCCTACAAGCCTCCAGTAAAAACCCCAGACCTCAGACATACTTCCCTGGGGAGAAACATCACATACATGTTACTGCATCTTGCTGCTGGAGAAAGAAGCATGCTTGGTATGACCCCTCCTGAGCAGGGAGGGGAGAGCATTTGAAGCTTCTGGATGGAAGCTTCTCCAGACTCTCCAGAATCTGCCTACTAGTTCTTTTTCCATTGCTTACCCTGTCACATATGCTTTTGCTGGAATAACCTCTAACCATTACTATGCTCCAGCCTCCAGTCCCAACAGTGATTCCAATGAATTACTGAATGTGTGGTGACCTTTGGGAACCCCCTAAGCAAACTCTCTCTGTCTTCTCTAGTTGAACACCTTGTGTACAGACGTTTTGTATCCTTGTGTGTCTCTCATATTCAGTTTGCTTTAGCGGAGGGAACTGTCTTCATTATCTTAACTGGAAATGCTGAAACTCTGAGCTCTTCCTTGAAACAGCAGTACTGACATCTTCTCTTAAAAGTGTGTGCACAATGTGGCCCCTCTTGGATCCAGGTCAAGATTCAAGCAATTATATTTGACAAACTGCATATGCACCCTGATGAAGTGTTTCTGGGAGAGGAATGCCCTGTCACCAAGGAGCTAGGAGATTCATGGGCTTTTCTACAATGTTCCTCAACGTGGGACCAAAACAACAGTAAGAAGAATGGCTATTTTATCGAATCATCTGCCCATTTCTTGTTCTTTATTAGCTCCACAAAACAGAGGCTATTGAGTTTCTCCTTGTTAGAAAGCTAAGTTGACTTCCTTACCAGTTGCATTCAGGGCACAGAAAGTCAAGGAGACGCTGAAGTTTCTCACTTGTTGCTCGATAGCTCCAATTTCTAACGTGTACCAGCCTCTGTCCAACAAAACTTTCTCTCAGTGATGGAAATGTTCTAGATCTGCTCTCTCAAATATGGTAGCACTAGCCAAGCGTGGCTTCTGAGTGCTTGAAATGTGATTTGTGTGACTAAGGAAAATTTTACTTTATTCTAATTAAATTTAAATTCAAATAGCCACATGTGACTAGTGGCTACTATATTGCAACCCTATGGGATACCAAACCAAACTAGTGGGGGGATGAGTCTGTGAGTTGAGAGTTTGTAGGGAAAAAAAGCTTTTTTACTACATAGTAAAACCAAGCAAGTTATTCCCTAGTCCATTTAATTACTATAATTTATGGTATTTAGTTAGCTTCTCAACCAGATGCAAGTAGAGAATCTGTATGTGCACTGCCAAACCCCTGGAAGTTTTACAGAGCAAACACATTTCTCTCCTTGCCAGCCCTATATCCTATATCACTTCATCTTATACCCTGGTGGGACCTGGTAGGACCTCATCAATGCATTTGGTATGTTTTTTCCACACAAGCTCATACAGCTGTTTTTTCAGATAAAAACTGGGCATCAAATGTCAGATTTTGCTAAAATAAAACAATATTTCTAAATCCTGAATATAATGTTAAAAGAAATGGAATTGTGTCGTGTCTAGATAAGATATGGGTAGTTTCAACTATGTTAAAGATTGTGTTAACAAAAAAGAAGACAAAAGCGATACAGCCATAGATTAACTGTGACAGTCTCTGGGTTATAAAATCAGGAGAGTTCCATATTCTTCTTGTCGAGTTTCCAAACTTTCTAAAAGAAGCTGTAAGTATTTCTAAATAAAAGGGAACATCATTTAAAATAGGACTTGGCAACAGAGAATGGATTGGCGGTTACCATGGGGGGGGGGGGGGCAAAAGGGGTGATGAGGCTCACATGTGAGGGGATGGACTATAATTAGTTTTTGGGTGGTGAACATGATGTAACCTGCACAGAATTTGGAATATATTATGGTATACATGAATATTATATGGTAAACCTATATAATGTTATAATCCAATGTTACTGCATTTAAAATAAATAAATAAATAGAGAACTAACAAACAAACAAACGAAAAATAGGACTTGGCAAACTTTTTCTATAAAAGGCCGGAAAGCAGATATTTTAGGCACTGTTGCAATGACTCACCTCTGTAGTTGTAGCTGGAAAGCAGCCTAGACAACACACAAATAAATGAGCATGAGTTCCAATAATAATTTATTTACAAAAACAGTTTGTAAAACTTTATTTACAAACAGATTTGCCCACGAGCTGTAGCTTGGCCATCCTTGATTTAAAACATCATTGTTCATAGTTAGAAGTGCTTAGATTACATTCATTGAATCATCTCAAGAACTCAGGCACCAAGAGCTTCATGAAGACCATATTATGATAAATGTTCTTAGAAAAGCATTCACTATCCTTCTAATGAAACTTCTCTGAATCCCTTTGTTCTAACCTTCACTCTTATAATTGCTCTACGTATTGCGTTTACAATGCATTAACTTTCTAAATGTTGTTAGTATCCATTTCCGCAATACAATATTAACTTACTGCTTTTCAGTGTTGAAGATACCAACGCTCAGGTAGGCCAGACAATTTTCCTAGGATTACACAGTAAATAGGAGCAGCATCAGGATTTCAACCTAAATTCACATGCTCTCGCTACCATTATTCAAAGTTTTTCAAAAGATGATATATTTTATTGAAAAGAGAATAAAGCTATCATTTCAGATCAGATAATAAATTCCAGGTACCATGCCAGATTTCAAACCATCTCTCTCATCTTCTCACTGGAAGCAGAAGTCTCATCTCTTTTACCCTAGAGTGGATGTGCCCATTTCAGATAGCTTGACTCCTAATCAAACACCTTTGTCCTCAGATTCTCCCAGGTAATATTCTGCAACATGAAACTAAAATCAAGTATTTCTCAATCACCTTAAACAACTGAACTGACATACCTGTGAACTGTCTTTCCTCTATGTAAGTACAGCCTTCAGTTTCATCTTTTACTTCCAGACAAGTCAACTAAACCTGAAACATCAGGTAGTATGGCCAGAGAAGAGCCAAACCTCGATGCAAACAGAACTTGATTCCTGACTCTATTCTGCAATATTTACCATCCTTATCTGCCTAAAATATGATAATAGTATCAACACTAAGAGAAGTGGGAGGAGGTCTGCACATTTAATACTACTAGACTTTAGGGTCACCTAAAACCTGATAAATTTAAGCAGCCAAGTCAGATTGCTCTAATTTTATACTGAATCCCATGCTCCAGATTGCCAAAGGAGATAAGAAAGAAACAAAAAAGACACTGACATATTCAGATCACATGGGAAATGAGAGCAGAAGTTGTTCTCAGGATGCGATTTGCCGGCTTACAACCATGGGTGAGGGATGAAGAGCTCACTGAGTATTTTACCCTGTTTAGAATCCCTGGCTTCAGATTCTTTTTGGCTCTGTGTACTCTGCTTCTTGACTAGCATCATCTGGATGCTCATTAGAAGTGCTGACTCTCCTCCCACCGCAGAATTATAGATTAGACTCTGCAAGGCACCAGGTCTCTAGGCGATTCATGTGCACACTAACAATTAAAGAGACCTGCTGTTGTCACTAATGGTCTTGAGAAGGTCTAAGATCTCCAAGCTTTAGGTTAACGCCTACTCTCATTGGTGTTTAAGAAATCTGCATGGGAAGGCCTCATTTGGGCGACTTATCCATAGTTTATTGGGTTAAAATCTTAAAACAAGAAACTTTGATCACCACATTAGAAGAGGACTCTACAGGATGTTCTTTCCTTGAGTGATATTAATAATAACAGTACTGTAACACAAGGATCTTACCATGTTAGGATCTGTTTTAAGTACTTTGTTAGTAGTAATGCATTTGATCCTCATCACAAATCCATGAGATCGAGCCCTACTCGTATATCTCTTTACAGATTAGGAAACTGAAACACAGACCTTTTTTGCCCAAGGTCATGGAGCTGGTGGGTAGGAGAGCCAGACTGTGAACCTGGCAATGTGGTTGCAAAGCCCATGCCTGTCACTTCTGTGAACGCTGCCTCTCTTCTACCAGAGAAAGAGTCTGGTGTCAAAAGCATCACTGTTGGGTTAGTCAGGTTCTCCCAGGAGCAGTTGCAAGATGGAGTCAGAAGTGTAGATTTTTTATTGAAGGGTAACTCCTATGAAAGGAAAAGAGAGAAAGGATTGAGCAGAGGGAGTCGTCAAATATTCAGACGTGACAATGTCTGTGCCACCCAACAAGGGACGCCAGAGCAACAATTGCCCTTTGGAGGAGTCCGCCATTGGACAGCAATGACTAGACCCTTGCTTCAGTCTTGCTCAGGCATTGACTGGAGGCAAGAAAAGAGTGTGATCTCTGCTTGAAGGCTGAGGGGACAATGAAGGACGCAAAAGATGAGAAGTGCACCCTATTCTTACCTGAATCTCAATCCCACAAGCCCTAACAAGGTAAAAACAAAACAAAACAAAACAAAACAAAAAGCTCAAATCAGTCTGCCAGCTCATGGGTCACTGGACCCAAATAAAATTCATTGGCATGTACACATTTTTGATTTTCGGTCCCCTCTTTCACGACTGAGACCTGAAGGTTAAAGAAGTCGTATTCTACCGCCACTGCTGAAAAAGAAAAATATGAAAGAATCATATTAATTACAATTCTCCTCCCCCTCCCCCCAAACCAAAGGACTCAGAGAAACTCAGCAGCCAGTTGACAAGAATGAAGAGATATCCCTCCATCCAGCAGAGTGACCCCTAACCATTTGCACACAATTCTTACTCTTCATATTCTTACTCCTTTGTATCCATTAAACGCTCTCCCTTCCACCAAAGAACTGTACCCTGGAAAAAAGATTCCTTGTCCTTTTTCTGTATCCATAGCTGAAAAGCCTATACAGTGGATGCTTAATACGTGTTTGTTGAAATGATGAAGTGATACCCAAAATAACATACTCTAGCATCAAAACGGAGACTAAAACCAGGACTATTGGCTTGGTCCAACCTGAGCACTCATTTGACTCTAGCTTGGACCTCTGCCAGGTCCAGGCTCGTGTATCTATTTACCTACTTGACATCACCACTTATGGAAAATTCATCTTGGCTTGCAAACTATTCCTCAGTAAATGGTATCATAAGCCACCCAACTACCAGACCTCAAATCCTAGACATTATCTTTGATCCCTCTATTTCCTTTACTCCCCTCAGCTCCCATTTTTAGTCCATCAACAACTCCTGGTCATTGTGCTTTTCAAATAGATCTCACATCTGTCAACTTTTTGCTGGTCACATTTACTTCCTTTCTGTTCCTTGGATACTGCCAAGCTCTCCTCCACATCAGAGCTTCGGTATTTTGTGTTCACTTAGCTGGGAATGCTCTTTTCCTGAAGCACCTGTGGCTGGCATACTCTCATCCTGCAGGTCTCAACTTGGACATCACCTGCTGTGAGAGGCCATCCCAGGCATCCCACTTCTAAGCCCTTCCCTTCTCCACCCAGCTTCCCCTCTCACTCACCACTATCACTTTTAAGCACTTGCTGCAACCCAAGTGCCCATCAATGGATGAATGGATAAAGATGTGGTATATATACATGCATAATGGAATACTACTCAGCCATAAGAAAAATGAAATTGTGCCGTTTGCGACAACATGGATGGACCTTGAGAGTATTGTGCTGTGCAAAATAAGTCAGAGAAAGATAAATACCATATGATTTCATTCGCATGTGGAAGATAAACAAACACAAATAAGGAGAACAGATTGGTGGCTACCAAAGGGGAAGCAAGTAGAGGGAGGGCAAAATGGGTAAAGAGGCACACGTGTGTGGTGTCAGCTGGAAACTAGACTTTTGGTGGAGAACACAATGCAGTCTATACAGAAGTCAAAATATAAGGAGGTACATCTGAAATTAATATTATAAACCAATGTGACCTCAATAAAATAAATTTTTAAAAATGCAAAATTACCAGTTATTTGTTTACATATTTATTGTCTGTATTTATGTATTTATCTGTCTTCTACTCCAGAAAGTCAGCTCCATGAAGGGAGGTGGCCTTGTGTTTCCTGCTAACTACACGTATCCTGAGACCTAAAGCTGAGTCCAGCACACAGCAGGTGCTCAAAGATTGTTCATTAAAATGTGGGAAAGGGAAGCGTTTGACAAGAGAAAAATCACCAGTGTGTTTCCCTTGTTCAAAGAAGAGAAAACATACAATATCGCTTTCAAGAAAGGAAAAAATAAGATGTTCTTGGTTTAGTGAGTTGGTTCTTGGAGAGGAAGAGTTTTGCTGAAAGAGATGACAGCCTCTCAAACTAGAATGAAAATGCCTCAAGGCATTTTCTTCATTCTACCCCCAGCATAGACTAGCACCTTCTCCTGACCCCTCCCCAAATACACACGCGCACACACACACACTCACCCCCACATGTCATGAGCTTCCTTCCCTGTAGGTGGCAGTGTTTGATAGGTTTAGAAGGAGCCATGAGGGTCTTTGGAGGAAAAAGAAGTTGGGAGTGAACTTTGATTCATTCATTTAACCATTATTTGAGCTTCTGCTGCCGTTTTTCATTGATTCTAAGATACTGTCAATTTTATTTTATTTATTTGTTTATTTATTTATTTATTGGTGAGGAAGATTGTCCCTGAGCTAACATCTATGCCAATGTTCCTCTATTTTGTACGTGGGACACATCTACAGCATGGCCTGATGAGCAGTGTGTAGGTCCGTGCCTGGGATCCAAACCCATGAACCCCAGGCTGCCAAAGCAGAGCATGTGAACTTAATCACTACACCACTGGGCTGGCCCCAAGACACCATCAATTTTAGATACACAATTATTTTATGGACCACTAAGATTAAAGAAGACACTAATTACTCTGATACATTTCATCTCTTAGTCTTAGAATCATTTTATACAAATTAAAAAAGAGCTCTTATGGACATTTTTAATCATATCATACTCATGCTGGATACAAAAGCAAATGTAAACAAAATTAATAGGTTAAAATAATCCTAAAATATTTTCATAGGGAGAATGACACTTTGAAATTCATTGTTGGCTCAGAGTCACCAATGTCCCTGTTCTCCCACAAAGCTATCATCCTTTGAGCCATCATAAGTATTGATAATGCAATAGCTCTTAAAAGAGTGCTCCATTTTTATCTCCAGAATCGCCTGCCAATTGGTGACCCCTGATTCTCAAGTTTTCATGCTGGCCCTCTTTGATCTTACCAGGAGGCATCAATAGAAAGTTTCAGACTGAGTTCTCCACACATAAGTGATCACAGCTACAGCATGCCTGTCCACTGGCCAATTGTAATGTCACCAATTATAAAGCCTGTAAAATTTGGATGAGCCTTATTATGTGAAAAAAATGCACATGTTAGAATGGATGAAATAGGTTACATGCCAGGTTCTGTTCCAGGCATTGAAAATACAGAAGGAGGAGGGGGGAAATCTCATGGAGCCAATACTATAATGAAGGGATACAGACAATAAAAAATAAACAAAAAAAGCATACCTCATATTAGATGATGATAAACGCTATGAAATTTTAGTGTAGTACATGGGATAGAATTTTAAATAATTTTCTCAATCAAGGGAGGCCTCACTAAGAAAGTGACATTTAAGCAGAGACCTGAAGTCATCACGTGGGCCAGCCATGGAAGAATAGAGGGCAGTGAGAATTTCAGGCAGAAGGAACATCAAGGTGCAAAGATCCTAAGGCAGGAGCATGCCTGGTCTATTCAACGAAGGGCAAGGAGGTCAGATAGCTAAATTAGAGGGTGGGGAAGCATGGTTGTAGCTGGAGCTGCCATTCCCTGGTCCTTGTCCCCAGAAGATAATAAAGCCAGCCTGCATAGGGCCTCATGGGCCATCATTAGGACTACAGCTTTTACCATGAGTCAGAGAAGGGGAAAGGATGCATAGGCTGAGCACAGAGGATTTTTAAAGCAATATGGTAGATACACGTCATAATACATTTTTCCAAACCCATAGAATGTACAAGAGTAAACCTTAAGGTAAACTACAGACTAATTTTGTCAATCATGTCCCTTGCTGGGTTTGAGAAGGAGAGAGTCCCTCAGACCTGGCAATCCCTCAGTCATTTCCCCTTGGGCAAGCGGTGGGCCTGGAAAAGGGGGAGGAGGAGAAGTAGCTGGGGGACTCCTTGGTCCATTGTCCCCCTTTCCCTGATCTAGACATAGCAGCATAAAGGCTTGGACATAGGGGATTTCATCTTCCTTTCCTTCCTTCTCGCAGAACAATTCTAGCTGCAAGGTGGTATCATAATTGAGTGACTCGTCTGGGGGCCACTTTTCTTCTGAGCCCCGTGTATGCTGGGGCCAGTCTGCATTACAGTAAAAGATCATACTTTTCTTTGTCATGGGCTCATAACTAAATTCAGCCCAACTGGCCAGCATGCACCATAGCAGGCTTTTTCTTGGAACAGATGGAGTGGCACCATGCCCATGGGGATAAAGTTTGTGTCTAAGAATTAAGGGATCCAGAGAAGGGTGCAGGGCTTGACTCTGGGCATCCTGATAACTATGGGACTCGCCTAAATCCCACTCCACCCAAGCACACAGTTCTCACACCAGAGCTAAATCAGCCAAAGAGGCAAGAGGTAATGGCTTAAGGTGGGGTAAAGGTCTGATTTCCCAACGCCAGTGTAGGGGGCCAGGTGCCTGGCAAAAAGGTTTTAAATCTTCTATCTTTCAGGAAATCCAAGTACAGCTTACTTTAAGCCCAAACCTGACTTCCACAGAATGATAGCAAAAAAAGTGCTGGACAAGACAAAGAGGGGGAAAAGATGGTCAGGCCATGCTCTCACAGCTTCCTCCCAAGGATTATTAAGATGAGGAACAGCAGCACCCCCATTGAGGCATACAATTCTGGCTTGACACTTTGATGCGGGATCGGTGAGCCGAGGAGTCGAAAGAAAGATTTCTTAGACTCTCAAGATCTGGCAGTAGTGCTCTTTTATTTAGAGAATAGTGTGGAATAGCATGGGGACAGGACCCATGGGCAGGCAGAGCTTCTGCTGCTGCTGCTGCTGCTGCCCCCGCTGGCATGGGGACAGGACCCATGGGCAGGCAGAGCTGGTGTGTGGGGACAAGACCCACGGGCAGTCAGAGCTCCTGCTGCTGCCTCTGCATGGGGACAGGACCCATGGGCAGGCAGAGCTGATGTGTGGGGACAAGACCCACAGGCAGTCAGAGCTCCTGCTGCTGCCGCTGCTGCTGCCCCCGCTGGCATGGGGACAGGACCCATGGGCAGGCAGAGCTGGTGCGTGGGGACAGGACCCACGGGCAGTCAGAGCTCCTGCTGCTGCCTCTGCATGGGGACAGGACCCATGGGCAGGCAGAGCTGATGTGTGGGGACAAGACCCACAGGCAGTCAGAGCTCCTGCTGCTGCCTCTGCATGGGGACAGGACCCATGGGCAGTCAGAGCTCCTGCTGCTGCCTCTGCATGGGGACAGGACCCGTGGGCAGGCAGAGCTGATGTGTGGGGACAAGACCCACAGGCAGTCAGAGCTCCTGCTGCTGCCCCGAGTTGAGGGTTAGGGCTAATTTTATAAGGCATGGGTACGTGACTTATTTTTACTGGAAAAAAAGAAAAGATGATGTAAAAAGTCATTAAATGATTTCAGTGCAGATGGGGTCTGGTTATTGTGCGGTCATATAACTTTAGATACGAATCTGGCCATATAGATCGGCATGCAGGTGAGGATGCCCCGGGCTTCTCTCCCTGGGGCAGTCCTAATTCATACCATAAAAAAAGTCCACTGGGTCGTATAGTTTGGCACGTAGGCCAGGTCACCTTGGGCTTCTCTAGCTGGGGCAGCCTTAATCCACATCAACTTGACAGAAAAGTTTTGTGGACAAAAATAACCCATAACCAATCTATGAAAACTGGGATGAGTTTATTCTGAGCCAAATGTGAGGACCACAGAGCCAGGGGCCTTCCTTCCCCAGGGAAGGAAGGGCTTCAAAAAAGTGGGATGTACAGAGTGGTTATATAACCTCAAAGAGCATGTTTCACATATGATTGAAATGTCCCTTTTACAATAGTCATGAGACTGCTCCGTTCGCACAACCATTGATGGACACAGCAGGTAGTAGGTCTGTTGTCTTGAGCTGTGTGGTCACAGGTGAGCACAGCAATCAGTTCCTAGCCTAGGGAGAGATGCTTATCCTTAAGGAAATGCGAATGTGGGGGAAGTTGCATCTTTATCTTAAGGCCATTTCTTCTTGTCTTTGGGACACAGCAAATGCTTAAAGCAGATATACAATGGATGCTCAACGAACATGTCAGGACCTTTTGGAAAAACAAAGTCAGGCTGAATTAGGTTTACACCAAATGGCTTCCTCATATACTCCAATATACCCTATTGCTTGCCATTTTTATTTGTCAGGCTGCAGACTTCAGGTCCCCAGAGATGATGTAACAAGCACTGGAAGTATGCTGTAGGGTTCTGACACGGAGAAAAACTGGCATGAAGACTAGTGGAATGACACGCACAATCAAGAGAACAGAACACAGAGGCTTGCACACCACAGAAAAACCAGAGACTATTGTTCCAGATAATATGGTAGGCAGTCTGTACTTTCCTTTATCCCTAAATAAAGACACTTAAATCAGATGGACCTTGTCTTGACCAAAGCCCTCACACAAGGAGAAAGGAATGTAGTATCCGGGAATGCGCTCAAGGATGACTCACCCAGCTGCAGGCACAAGCTGGGCAGCTCACGATCCAGTCCTTCGTTTCCCCATCACTGAAGTGTTAGAGGCAGTCTGCAAGTGAGGAAGCCATAAGGGGAATTCCCCAGGTGGAAGAACAAAAAGAAAAAGCCACCCAGTAGCTGCTGGGAAAAATCCCAAAACAACCTCCTCCAAGTCAACTAGCCACAGGCAGAGGCTCCTCCCATGCAGGTCACCAGAAATTTGATGTTGAGCAATGGGCTCACTCTTCTCCCCATGATCTGAGCCAATTAATCACAATGAGTTAGGGATCGAGAAAGGAAGCTTTAATTCAATTAGCAAGCAGATCAGAAGATGGGTGATTAATGTCTCAAAAAACCTGTCTTCAAGGATTACAGAATCTTGAGGCAGTTATATGGGGAAAATAGGCAGTAAGGAGAGGGATTAGGAAGGTCAGGCTTCAGGCATGACAGACTTCAGGGTCTTTCATCGTTCTTTTCTTCTGTCAATGATGATGAATATCTTGTACATGTGTTTCTCACCTGTGGTCAGCCTGTTCCTGGAGAGAAACTCATAGAACAGTTTTAATTTATCAAGCTATGGGGGAGTATAAATGTAAGAAGAGGCCATAAATCAGGACAGCACATGAATTATTGAGAGTCCATGCAGAGCAGCAAGTATTCACACAGAGGTGGGGCTGGGGTCATTCAGCGTTACAAGATGGCTTCACTTATGCTCACTTATAGCTTTATACATATTTTTTCCTCCCGCCCTCTTATTTATTTTTTTGATGATAACACTTAATATAAGATCTATCCTCTTGGCAAAATTTTAAGTATACAGTACAGATTGTTAACTATAGGCGTTATGGTGTACAGTAGATCTCTAGGACTTATATGGTGTTGGGAAAAGTGGATATCTACACGCAAAAGAATGAAATTGGACCCCTAACTTCACCATACACAAAAATCAACTCAAATGGATTAAAGACTTAAATTTAAGACCTGAAACTGTAAAATCCTTAGACGAAAACATAGGAAAAGATCTTCTTGACATTGGCCTTGGCAATGATTTCTTGGATATGACACCAAAAGCGAAAGCAACAAAAGCAAAAATCAACAAGCAGAACTACATCAAATTAAAAAGCTTCTGCACAGCAAAGGAAATAATCAACGAAGTGAAAAGGCAACCTACAGAATCAGATAAAATATTTGCAAACCATACATCTGATAAAGGGCTCATATCCAAATTATAAGGAACTCAATAGCAAAAAAACAAAACTCCTGGGCAAATATCTTGAATATATATTTCTTAAAAGAAAACATACAAATAGCCAACACACATATGAAAAAGTGCTCAACATCACTAATCATGAGGGAAATGCAAATCAAAACCACAATGAGTTATCACCTCACACCTGTTAGGATGGCCAGTATCAAAAAAATAAAAGATAGCAAGTATTGGGGAGGCTGTGGAGAAAAGGGAACCCTTGTAGACTGTTCGTGGGAATGTAAATTGGCAGCCACTATGGAAAACAATATGGAGATTCCTCAAAAGATTAAAATAGAACTACTGTATGATCTAGCAATCCCACTTCTGGGTACATATCCAAAGGAATTGAAATCAGTTTTCAAAGAGACATTCTCATGTCATTGAAGCATTATCCACAATAGCCAAGATATGGTGGCAACCTAAATGTCTATCAATGAATGAACTGATAAAGAAAATGTGTTATATACATACAATGGGATACTATTCAGCCTTAAAAAATAAGGAAATCCTATCATTTGCAACTATATGGATGAACCTGAAGGACATTCTGTTAAGTGGAATAAGCTAGACACAGAACAAACATGATCCCACTTACATGGAGAATCCAAAATAATTAAACTCACAGGAGAAAGTAGAATGGTGGTTACCAGGGGCTAGGGAGAGGGGGAAATGGATCAAACAGTACAGTTTCCTATTGGCCTTTGTTGTTAGCAGCAAATAATCCTGTCAAAACCACCAGACTGGAAGCCCCACCACTTGCCTTCAATCAAACCACCATCAACCCAAGATTTCTTGCCTATTTGACAAGAGCCCAGAAGAGTAAAATTCAAGGGGAAGCAGCCCTCCTAACCACACCGGGGCCTTTGTCTTGCTAATGCTCACAGCAAGAACCCTTCAGGAAACAGACGTGGGTGAAGGTTGTGGAAGCCTCAGGGGATTTTAGGCTCCCACCCCTGCTAAGGTGTAAGCACTTATCCACCACTGCAGCACACCAAAAGAAAACTTCCAAAGCACTGTCACTTAGCCTCCTGAAAGGAATGTTTTTATGACCACTCTGGTACTAAAAAGTATATGTGTGTCCGAAACAATTAAACAGCCATAAGTGTTCATGGACCTGATTCTTCTCGAGGACCTCTGAAGTTCCTGAGTGGATGTCATACACAGGTCAACTGACTTATAGGGGCCTTTATGGGATCAGTTTAGGGATGCCACAGAGCTTTGTCTTAATAGATGGAGTTCTTTCATTATGAACTTGAAGTCACTATTTCAGATTTAAGGCGAGTCCTTGGAAAGGTTTGGTTAACATGTGTCTCCCTCCCGCTGGGACACTGAGAGAAGCATCTACAATAGACCTGAAGGCTTTTATCCACCCAGAAGGGCAAGTCCGAGGAAATTCAGAACTAGAGGACCACACTAGCATGATGTAGAAGTAACCTTCGTGGAATTCCACCCTCCGACATAAATTCTTAGTTAATTAACCTCAGAAATCAATTGAGAGAAGATATTTTCAAATAAGAAACCCAAAACTCATTAGAAAAAAAAACTATCAATTTATCTCATTTGCCTCTTATTCTTGCCCAAATCTTCAATTCCTAGAGTTCATGGATTAAGTAGATATATTTTCATTTATCTTGGGTACTCATAGATTTTCAGTAATTATTAATTTTTTATAATGAAATGAATGGATTTTTCTGGTTTTTGAATCTAATTTTGTCCCTGTGACTATTCTCTTCTCAATAGCTATTATCATTGCATGCAGCTCTATTATGGGTTCAATAAATTATTTTTCTAAAGCGATCTATCCCCTAGTCTGTGAGCACTTCAGGGCCAAGTTTCCTGGCTACTCATCTTTACGTACTCAGTTTATGGCATACAAAACAAGTGCCCAATAAAGGAAGAGAAAGAGGTAGAAGGCAAGACAAAGAATGAATTCACATTTTGATGTTATACTTTTCTTCTTTTCAAAATGTCAATTATCTAAATACTATAGTTTAGTGGAGTACTGTATAAATATCTATTTTTTTCAAATAAGCTTTTCTTCTCAGACTGAGATTTATAGATCTCTGAGAGTATGCTAGAGGGTTGAAGGTGGGAGTTTACATGAAGATATAATGGAACAAATGTAGCTGGAAGATTTGTAGGAGAAAGGACTAAAACAAAACGTTGCTGGGGCTCGCCCTGTGGTGTAGTGATTGAGTTCAGCACACTCTGCTTTGGCAGCCCAGGTTCAGATCCCGGGCATGGACATGTACTGCTCGTCAGCCATGCTGTGGCGGCAACCCACGCATGAAGTGGAGGAAGATCAGTAAAGATGTTAGCTCAGGGATAATCTTCCTTGAGCAAAAAAAAAAAAAGAGTAGGATTGGCAACAGATGTTAGCTCAGGGCCAGTCTTACTCAGCAAAAGCAAAAACAAAAAAAAGTTCTACATTTTTAAAAGTGAAAGTCTATTATGGAATAGAATACAAAATTTAGCTTTAAAATTTTAGATAAAATTTAGATAAAAAGACTAAATAAATGTCATACTTGCCACAAATAAATTCTGACTATCTCCTCTTCTACACATCCCATGAAGGTGTTCATCTACCCCCCCTTGCCACTTAGAAGTAATTTAAGGATCTCTACTTAGGATCATCCAAACATAAGACACTGATTTTGGTATTGAATTGGGGAGATAGGTTTGGAGTAGCACATCTTGGAACTGAATTTTTTAACTGACATTAAGATCAGCAGCAGTAGAAAACCCCTGTTGGACAGTTGACTTTTACATGCTTATAAAAAATGGAAAATAATTTCCTCTTTAAAAAACTCTTTACAAAAGTAATGTCTACCACTTATATAAAAATATCAAAGAACAAAATTTTTAAATTAGAAATTCTATAATCTCCTCTACCTCCAGAGATAATCACTATTATCAGCTTGATATATGGTCCTTTATATACATAGATGACTTCACAAAAATATGATATGTACTAATCTGCCATTTTCAGTTAATATATTGTTGACATTAATCTGAGCCAGTAGCCAAGTACCCAGAACATTCTTCCAACAGTTGCATGGAAATACATGAATAGATATTATATGATTAACAAATGACCTTTCATGAATATTTCAACCACTTCCAAATTTTAATTATCACAAATCATAATTAATATCCTAAGATATATATTGTTGCACACATATTCAAGCACTTCTGTAGCTCAAGATCCAAGATGAGGAGCTTTTGGAGCAAAGGATATGCACACCTATTTTTAAATGCACATTGTCAAAGATGGTATAATTTACTACTTGCCTTAGGGTGAGTGATGTTATCTGTTTTCTTAGACCCTGAACAACAGGTATTATAAAACTTTTGACGTCACAATACAAAAGGCCCAAACTGTTAGCTTTGGTCTTGCATTTGTGTTATTATTGATCAAGGGAAATATTCTTTCATAAGCTGTTAGCCATTTATACCTCTACTGGAATTGCCTGTTCAAGTCCTTTGCTCAATTTTCTGTCTATATTATTTTCTAATCCATTTTCAGGCTAATTAACCATAACCAAGTAAGTTGCAAATTATCTTTATATTTTTTCATTATCATTTTAATTCAATTTATAATGTTTTTCCAGTACAGCAGCAATTTTTATGCACTCTAATTTATTAGTCTTTTCCTTTATAGTCTCTAGTGTTTTATAATGCTTATTCAACCCAAGATTCTAAAAGTACTCACCAATATTTTCTTCTAATATATGTATGACAATTCTTGACACTTTAATCTTTGATCCATTTGGAAACTTTTAAAAAAATAAGTGAAGTGGGATCTAAATTTTTCTAAATGCCAACCCAATTATATTAATATCATTTGTTAAATAATCCCTCTGCATCCTACTGATAATTGACCATTAATTATACACCATTTAGTTACATACTTGGTCTACTGCTGACTTCTCTCTTTTTACCTCTTTGAGTGTGTCTTCCTACATTGTGGTCAAAGTGTGGGAGTCCTCTAGTTTTACAAGTTATTTAATATCTTCTAGAAAAATCTCCTCTCTCTTTTACTTTCTAAAAATTTCCTGGAACTTCCACTGTGTTTATTTTTTGGATCAAATTTATAATCATTTTGTAAGCTGTCCCTCCAAAAATTCTATTGATATTTTATTTGGAATTGCATGAAATTTTCAGATTTATTAAAGGAAAATTTGCTTATTTACATAGTTTCTTATCCAGTAGCAATGTGTCATCCTTCTTTAGTCAAGACTTGTTATATTCCACAGATTTTTAAGATTCACTGTTAAAATGTGCTGCATATTTTTTATATTTGTTTTCTAAATTTATAGTTGCTTGCTATTGTGACCAAAACTTTACCCAACTCATCATAACCACATGTATTTATGTCTATAATTATTTATGTAGCATACTATATACAGTAAATGCCATGCATACAGTGTAATTTATTTTTAGTATGTATCACAGATTGAATGCTTGTGTCCCCTAAAATTCCTGTGTTGAAACCTCATCCTCAATATGATGGCATTTGGAAGTGAGGTCTTCGGGAGGTGATTAGGTCATGAGGGCAGATCCCTAAGGACATGGGATTAGTGCCCTTATAAAAGAGGCTCAAGGAAACTTCCTTGCCCCTTCTGCTATGTAAGGACATAGCAAAAATATGTCTGGGCAATATATGAACCAAGAATTTGGCCCTCACCAAACACCAAATCTGCCTATGCCTTGATCTTGGACTTCTCAGCCTCCAGAACTGTGTAACTTCTGTTGTTTAGAAGCCACCCCAGTCTACAGTATTTTGTTATAGCAGCCTTAATAGACTAAGACAAAATGTGTGTATATTAAGTATATTAATTTTAGTAATTTTTATAATTTTTAATAGGACAATTTATTGATTTCTCTTACTATTTTTTATCTAAAGCCAGTTCTTTTGACATTCCCAGATATAAGCCTATCACCACAAAAAATTATTCTGCCCCATCCTTTTAAATCTATGGCAGGCGTTATCTCAATATCATAAGCTGATGGCTTCTTGTGACTAAACTATCACCCAGTGATGGGAGGAATTTGATACTTAAATGACTCTGGAGCCTGTCCCATGATTTTTTTTTCCTACTCATTGAAAATGATGCTATGCCCTATATGAGCAAGCTTCAAGTCAGAATGATGCGGGGGGCTCCCAATCTTCTGGAAGTTTCCAAAGGTGGACCCCATTGGAGTATCTGGAGCTACTTATATGTGTACCTTGAGCAATGGGTCAGGGGAAGTAAGCAAACTAAATTCCGTTTCCACACATGCCAATCTCTTAAAAGAATAAAGTGTCCTAAAAATGGGAAGATACAGCATGAATGGTTGGCAAAGGATATGCTGTTGTATGTTCTTTTAAGCAAGGTCATAGACTCATAGAGCTTCTTAGAGAAAGGGAACCTTCCTGGTAGACAATGAAGCCAACATTCTCAGTGTGGAGTTGAGTGTAGGGGAAAGTAAGTACAGGGGCTAGCAACTCAAATGGCTGTGCTGCAGTCAGCAAAGTATAGAACTACTGTGAAAAAGAGAAGTAACATGTATTGAGCAACCACCATATGCCAGACATTTTTCTCCATTCATTCCATTATCAAAGATCAACTCTTGGTGACTCATTGAGATTAACTTGACTTAGTCTGGATTCTACTGCTTTTTGAAATGTTTTAACTAGTAGCCATTGTTAAAAAAGCAGGAAACATCATATTAAACTTGAGGACTTCTGCATTGTTTTGAAACTCCGAAGATCTACAACATTTGGGTTTTGGCTAAGTATGGACTACACCCTCAAAAAATGGTTTAGGCTCTCCAAGCAAGCTCATTCCATCATTCCCTATTCACTTACTTATGTTACCTACCTAACCTGCTCATTTCTTAAAGTTGTGTCCTTTTATAATCTTATCTTCCAAAAAATAAAAGCTATGTAAGCAAACGTATAAGTCAGAGATAACTTCCCAACAGATAGGATCATTTGGGGGAAAAAATTTCAAGGGAATGCTTTTGCTCTCTTTAGTAGTTTGGATCCTTTCAAGAAAGAAAAGCGTCCTGGCTTTGGGACACTGAATCAGGGTCACCACTGTCTGCCACTGGTTCCCATTCTGGAGTTAGTGGGCTTTTGACCTTTAAAAGATGATGGAATTGGAAGAAGAAATATTTTTTGTATGAAAGTAATGGATTCACTCCAAATGAATGCTAGATATGAAAGACAGAGCATACACAAATTACAACTACCTTTAGCCCTAATTAATGCAAAATCCTGGCATATCTCCATTGCTGAAATAAAAACTACTGATTAGTTCACTATTTTCTGAATTTCTTAGCCCCTGGTTTCCATTCTGGAACTAGTGGGGGTTTTTTTGTTGTTGTTGTTTTGGTGGGAGTAGAGAGAGTCTGAATATAATGTTGATATTTAAAGGATGATGAAAATGGCAAGAAGAAATATTTTCTATGAAAGTAACAAGGATTCATTTGAAATGAATGCTAGAAAGGAGAGAAGGTGGGGAAGGCAGAGAGGGAGGGAAGGAAGGAGAAAGATTAAGCAAAGAATAACAACTTTAGCCCTAATATAGAAATCCTTGCCAGAACCCATTACTAAAATAGACAGTAGCAGCTCTGCTGGCCCAGGAAGCTCAAACGTCTTGCCTACATGTTGCCTCAGATCCACACCTGCCTTTCTCTGCCCTGCATTATTGGAGCTGAGAGTCCACAAATTAGGTTTTTCCAGTCTCCCTTTCAGATTCTGACAGCAGCAGGCACTGTCAGTCACTTTCAAATGACACACATCCAGACTCTCTATTCACTAAGTTTTCCTAGTATTAAATAGGGGACAGGATCACATAGACAAGACTTGGCCCCTAAAAGGTTCTATTACAAAGCTCTCAAGAAGATCCCCATAAGCATGTTAAAGAATTTTGCTGTTACTGACCATGGAGTAGTAACTGATACAAAGAAGGGTGGTCCTAAGGGATCTCTCAAGGTTTCGTTCCTAGAATGCAAGAACAAAGACTAACCTCATCCACTTGATCTTGGAGAAAGGTACAGAAATGTTCTACAACAGCCGCCCCCAAAAGCTATAGGCCTGCAATATAGTCAACTTTCCTCTCTGTCTCCTTGTTGACCCAATGGTGTTCATTTCCACCATGGCTACTAAGTTTTTCTTAAATCAGGAGCTACCAACAGTAAGGGATCACTGTGTTTCTACCGAATTTAAAATATGACGTGCACAATTCAGAAAACTGCTAAACAATAGAACAGTACTGCCTGCATCTGCCAATACAATAACGTCTGTGGGAGATTAGAGTATAAAAAGTACCATTCAGTTCTGGCTTGCCTCCAGCTAGCAAAGAGAACACAGCAATTTGACTTCTTCGGCTTTGTTCTCTTATTCAGAAGATGAACTTGGTAAAGAACACTTTGTAAAGGTGTAGACTAATACAAATCAATGTTACTCAGGCTCTATATCCAAGGCATAATTTAGAAGAAAAGAATATTTCAAACAACTGGTAGATTATAGGGTATCACATTCATATGCCCACCACTCAGCTTTAACATATTTTAACATTGTATATATTTGTTTCAGATGTATTTTAGACCCAAAATATCACAGTGGAGACCCACCCCCTCTTCCACGTGTCCTTACTTAATTCAGTTCTCCTTCTTCCTTCGCCTGAAAGAGTAACCACCATCCCCTTGTGTGATTTTATGCTTTTACTAAATACATACATGTAGCCAGCATTAGTTTTGAAAATTTGGCACACTGCATATTTTTAAGACTTTACAAATGATGTCATACTGGATATAGCATTCTGCAACTCATCTCCAATATTAAATTGACAGACAGAACTATGGCTTATTCTTTGTATCTGCTACATAAAAGTTAACATTTAAACATGTTGTTCTAGGGGCTGGCCCAGTGGCGCAGCAGTTAAATTCACACGTTACGCTTCGCAGCAGCCCAGGGTTCACTGGTTCAGATCCCAGGTGTGGACACGGCACCACTTGGCAAAAGCTGTGGTGTAGTAGGCTCCCCAAGTATAAAGTAGAGGAAGATGGGCATGGATGTTAGCTCAGGGCCAGTCTTCCTCAGAAAAGAGAGGAGGATTGGCAGTAGTTAGCTCAGGGCTAATCTTCCTCAAAATAAATAAATAAATAAAGTGTTGTTCTAAAAGTTTTTTATAAATTAACTCATTTAGTCACTAAAACAGTCCTAGGAAGTAGATATTTTATTCCCATCTTACAGATGATCAAGTGATACATGGAGGAGTTAAATAATCTGCCGATTCACAAAGCTAGTGAGTGGCATGTAATCTGAACAGAATCAGGCTCTGAGACAAGGATTCCAAGTCCAAGATTGGTTTTAAAAGAGACTAATACAGTAGCTAATATTGAGCAAGGTTCCTGGCGTGAAGGTGTGCTTAATTAAGTGGCAGGCGTGAATCACTCGCTTACCTTTCTGAAAGTCCTTTATCAACTCTTTTTTCCAACCTCATCTCCACTCACCATAAGAAGTTAAACTAAAAGAATTCCAACGCATTACCAGGCGTAACCAGCAGTACCTCTGTAAGCGGTTTCTTGAACAGCTACTAACAGTGGGGTGGGTGACAACGACACTTCCACACCAACCTCTCAGCTTAGGCCCTATTCTGAGGTTATTCCTCAGACATCAAGAAGTATAGCCACAAAGACACAGCAGATTTTATTTGTAAAATTATCTCCACATAAAAATTATATGCAAATGTCTTATCATAAGAGAATGTGCAAGGGCTATATTGCCACATCGCTTAAAAGAAACACTTCCTAAAAACAAGACACATTAGGCACTGTCTCAACCCTAACTTCTAGGTGGCGTCTCAGGAGGTGGCACAGGAAAGTTCCAAAATCTATAGTGATTGGTTTAAAAATTAAATTTAAGAATGCTTCAGCAACTGAGTTGTCAAGATTACCACAGAATCACCTAGAACACCTAGAATGTAGCCACGTTTGCACTCTCATGGACTAAAGAATGAGGCATTTTAGGTAGAAGTGACTGGTAGGATGGCTTCGCCTGCAAAAGAAAAAGACAGATCGTTAGTAAACAGCTGCAGTGTAGCTACTGACAAACGTGGCACAGAAAACACATTGATTAACACTTTGACCAATGAATTTTGAGCATCTAAGTGCCAGGGATTGGAGGAAGATGTTGAGCAGATCTAGACACTTGGCAACTTTTATCTAAGTGACCGATAATTAAAGTGAATGATTTGATTATCAACCCAGATTATGTTTAAACCCAACTGGAGACTTAGTTACTCTGACATGATGATTGTGGTGAGGAAGACTTGTCAATAAGACCAGAACATACATAGATATGCGGAAGTCGCATTTTTTTCCAAACACAATTGTAATTAGTGTAAGACTCATCACATAGCTAGACATTACTTAAACCAGAAACAAACAAACAAACAAACAAACTTATTAGCAGAGACTTAAGCTTTAGCCTTCCTTATATCCACATCATCATGTTCTGTCTCTTCTAAGGATCCTCACCGAGGAGTCTTGGAAGTATGGGATCCAAGGCAATCCAAACAGGCAAGTGTTGCTTAAGGTCCAGGAAGGACAAGAATTGTCAGAGGGAAGACCATCCTGGGACTTTGTGAGATTGCTGTTGGTAGTGCCTGGAGTGTCATCTAAAAATGGCGAGCTAAAAGTTTTAAAGAAGAGAAAATGTGCATATCAGGTTAAATTTTAAAATAACCCATTCAGTCTTGTTTTGGCTTCACCCGTTGCTGTCCACCTGACTTTAACAGGAGCAGTGTTACCACCACTTCCACTCTTCCCACTACTTAATTTTTTTTTCAGGAATAACACTATTAATGGTTCCCCCCTTCCCCTCTCAACATTCTACCATTGGGGAATCTATTCCCCAAGATAGAGTTAGCTCTGATGGCCTTATGAAGAAGTTCCCAGAGACAAGCATAAAGTAGGAGTCCTAGAATCTTTTACATTTTCCATTCATAAACTACTAGGAAGAAGGAACTGGCCACCATTTTCAAAAAAATTGACCTTGAAAATCTTATGAACAGCAGCAGGGCATTATCTGATATAGCGCTGGAAGGTGAGAAGATGGCACAAAAGACCAGGCAGGGTTCCCTCTTGCTGTACACGGGGTCTCCAGGAGTTAGAATTGACTCCATGTCACTAACAACACAAAAGTGTTATTTTACTGATCCTTAAGATACAAAAAAGTTTAGGTAGTTTTCCCAAAAGCCATAGGGTCATGGTATCTATATTAAACAAGCACCCTCATTTCTTTTTTCTTTTTTTAAACTGTTTTTTCAAAACAGTTCAAAAAAAATTATGCCCATGCAAGTGTACAGGATTTATGTAAGTCACAAAAATTAGAAAACATTAGGTCTTGTATAGAATAAAGAATTATACAACTTAGGTCAGAATTTAATTTTCAAAAAATGTTTGATCTTAAAGAGTAGATACTCAATGCTTTCTCTCCAATTCCTGTTTTTCCAAGCATCTCCTGATCTTCAGAGAGGCAGCTATGTGAGAAGGTGTGTTCAAGTCTTGACTTACCGTTTCTTAACTACCTGATCATGAGCACATCAACCTCTGAGCTTTATTAATCCATTTTAGTATGTCTTAGTAGGGTTCCCCAAAGGCAGAACCTGACAAGGAGAGTTATAGGCAGGTGATTTATTATAGAAGTGTTACCAGGAAGGGAATGGAGCATGCATAAGAGGAAGACAGAGATGACAAAAGAGTGCTATTTCAAGCAAAGTTCTAGCCTCAGTAGAACCTGCAAGAGAGCCCCAAAGTTAAATCCTGCCTCACAGTTTATCCTTAGATCGGGCAACAGAGCCAGGTGTTCACATTCCCACACCACTCGATGTGAGGATTGGGGGAATTTTGTAAACTCCCAGGCCCAGTTGGGGTCATTAAAAGCCAAAGTCCAGAGAAGCAAGGAAAGAGGCACACAGAAATGGTAGGGGTGGTCCAAGAGGATCCGGGCAGAGCATCTGCAATGACCGAATGACATGGATAAGTATTTCATTGGACTGAGGAATCACACAAAGCGACATCATTCCAAGACTCAAACCAAGCTGAGCTTCACTTTCCAAATGTTTTACTTTTAACAAGTAGTTCTTAGAAAGTAAACTGTGAACCAGCTGACCCATTATACTCACCTGGAAACAATACACATTAAAGGAATTTTTCCAGTGACTCCTTTGTTTATTATGTTATAATGGAGAGCTGAATAAAATATCACTCCATAGGAGAAAACCTAATGGGACAAAAAGACCTTTTGAATTGAAGTATAGCATCTCACACAGGAGTTTTAAAGAAATTTGAACTAGAAACAGATCAAGATGTAAGACCATACTAAAGTCTCTCCGCATGGATCCTGAAGAGACTGTTTTCACAGAGACCAATAAGAAAATACCAAGTCAGGGTCTTGATCATCAGTGCAACCAGTTGGCATTTGAGGCAACTGAAATCATGAAATTGGAATCATGAATTGCCAGGTTAGAAACAAAGGCTACAACTTCTACTTAATAAATTTATTCTAAGATTTTGCCTTCAAACGTTACCACAGTGCTGGGTCCCAGGTCTCTGGAAAGATTAGACAGAGAGGCACTTTTAATTTAAAACCATAATTGGAGGTTTGTGTCTTCTGAATACACGCATGTTGTGGAGACATATGAAAATTCTATGTTGTGGCAAAATAAAAATCTCCATAATCCTAACACAGGGATAACTTCTGTAAACACATTTAGGTGTATATTTTTCTATTACTCATTCTTACAAAAATAGCATACTGGATTACCATTTTTCAATCTGTTAATTTATACAATAAATATTCTCATGTAAGTAAACTATTTCCAATGACTGTTAATAGAAATATAACATCCAATAACATGGTTATAACATGGTTATTTGTGCACTGTGTTGCTATTCAATATGTTGTTTTAGTCAAGAGTCTATAAGTTGTATACGAAGTGTGGAAAATAGATACTATATGCACCTTACTTCTGTTATTAATAGAAATATATTCCATAGTCACTTCCAGTATGATAGAGTCAAGATCACCAAAAACCCACTTTTCAAAAAAAGACAACTGGCAAAAACTGTCAATTAAATTTTTTCAAAACTCTGGAAAATAACCAAAGGCTTGTAACAATCTGAGGAGTATGTGTTCAATAAAAATGGTGGGCCTGGTACAATCACAAGAAATACACCAAAAAATCTATTAGAACTAATAAACATCTTCATAAATGTTGCGGGATATAAAATACATAGACAAAAACCAATTGATTTCTCTACACTAACAATGAACAATCTGGAAATAAAATTAAGAAAACAATTCCATTTATAATAGCATCACAAAAGAATAAAATAGGAGAGTGACATCAGCAGATGCAGTGTAGGAGTTCCCAGCACTGTCTACCCACAGAAACATCAGTCTGAGCTATCCACACATGCAAATACCTTCATTAGAGCTAAGGATTCCAGATAGGGATTATAGCCCTTGGGTGGAGCACAGAAATGAGAAGACACATTGAAGAGAGTAGGAAAGACAGTTTCACATTACCCCACTACTCCTCTCCAAAGTCCAGGCCACCCAGCATGGAGGAGACATCCTCCCATTGGAGAAAAGAGAGCAAACACAGGACTTCACAGTGGACCCCAGTACCAGGCCCTCACCAGTGCCACGCCAGCCCCCAGGGACTCAGCCTCCAGAATGGCTCCCAGCCTGCCTCAGTCTCTAGGCCAACCCCCTGGAACCCAGGCTCAGGCCTACCCCCTGCAGGAAATAACATATAAATTAGATTCCCTCAATGGGCCATGAGCTCTGCAAGGCCAGTTCCTGGGTCCCACTGGTCTTTCTACCCTAAAAGTACCAAACTCTAGTGTCATAAAAATGAGCAGGTTCCTCATCTTTGGCCTTGGCTGCCCCTGTCTTGCACTGACTCTAAGCATAGCACCACTGCGAGGTAAGATCTGGGGGTTAGGTTATTCTTCGAAACAGTCACAGCTCTTACCTCTTTCTGAATCCCACACTCGGTGACAAGGTAATTAAACTCATACCCCTGAGAAGTTATGTTCGTTACAGGGCAGCCAACTCCCAGAGACACTTCATCAGAATGCAGAAAGAGACCTTGACCGAGCAGAGTCGGTTCCACCACAGCCCAGAACATAGAAGAGGTACATCCTACAGACACTGCTGGAAGAACCGAGAAAAGAAAGATTCAGATAGAAATTTGTCCTAGAGGACACTCAGAGAAAATTTGAGCATAGACTTTTATAAAAAAAAAAAAAAAAAGTACCCCCGGAACACCCTTGAGAGATGCAATGTGATCATTCAGATGACGTTGTCACGGTTGTGAATGAAAAATTAACACCAGACCAGGCTCATACAGGCCCTGGAGACAGCCTCCGTCTCCTCCCAGTACCATTTCCTGAAAAACTACAGAGTTAAGCTAAATGTGGGATGTTGTCTCTCCTTCTCTTATCGTGTGGGACTTCCCCTGGACTGCAGGAGCCTCAAGCTGTGTGCTGGCCTTGAGTCTGCATGACTAGACCAGTGTAAATGATCGGTGGGACACTGAAGCTGCAGCTTCTCTGTAGCTTCTGGCCCTCATCCATAGCAGACAAACACATCTTTTGTGGGTGAAGGGACAAAGGGAACCATATACTTGGGCACCTGCTGAGTCTGCCAATGAAATGAAGATCTGTGCCTGGTATGTACCCTGCCCTGTATCCTTTTATAAGGCAAAAAGAAGATAGCCTTAGAGTAAATATATTCACGTCTGATACGTCTGTCAACTCAAATCATTATCCACAGTTCTGGTGCCTCATTAATTCTACTACCAGGAGTAGATCCCAAGGAAGTTTTTAGATAGATAGGCAAAGACATGTCCTAGAGACAAAGCTATCCATCACTACAATTTCGTGATAAAGAAATACTAGAAATAACAAAATGTTTATTTTCTAGGTAATACTTCTAGCTAGTGACTTTTTTAATAAGGAAAATGATATATAGTCTAGGTTAGAAAAGACTACTTTAATATAAGCCATAGGTAGGACACATGGACAAAGTAAGTGGGTTGCAAATAAAACAATAGATATTACAAGATAACTTGATGACTCAGGAAAAATAAGAAGTGAGAAGAGAAAGAATGATGAGCTGTTTCCACAGCCTGATTTAGAACAAACACACGATCACCTAGGGGGAGGCAGGTGGCTGGATTATGAGTAGATCAGGGTGGGACATGGAAGAACAAGCTGAAACTTCAAGTAGAGAAACCATTTTCCACAGGTAGAGTGAAGGGAGTGGAGAGCTACACATAAATTAGATAAATCACTTGCTTTCAGGGGAGGCAGAGGGCGAAAGAGAGAAAGCAACACTTCTACTCAAAATAGCACACAACAAGAGGCCCAGCAACCTCCAAGAAACCACACCATCAAACAATAAAACACATACCTGTCTCTTGCTCAAAAAAAGCCAAAATCACACACAAGAGTAAAGACGATTGTAACCTCACAAAATCCTTCATGATGTCAACTGCCAATCAACGACCTCTGAAAAACAAGAAATAAGAAGTGCCTGGCCTGCTCCAGTTAATTTTATAGTCAATACCACACCCAGCTGTCTGTATTTACAAATCACTCTTTGCTGACTCTTTTTATCTTCCAGGAATATGTGTGGTGTTTTTTGCTGAGCCAAATTGCTTAATATTTGGAAAATATGGAAAGTAAAAAGAACAAAAAAACTAATTATCTATTCAGAGAAAGACTTCTGTCTACCTGCTGAATCTTGACATTCTCCTGCTCACTTCAGTACCAAAATCAGGGGCACAGATAAAGTACCACGAGCAAATCATTGAGAACTGTGACTTCTCCAGCCCCTCCAAAGTTCCTGGGAGAACAAAATGTCCAGGGAGTGTCAATGCATGTGTATTGAATTGTGGGGAAGGATATTTTTGAAGATATTTTAAGCCAGGGGTTTTCAAAATTCAGCAGCATAAGAATCACCTGCAGGGCTTGTTAAAACACAGCTTGCTGGGCGGTGCCCCAGATTCTGATTCACGGCTGGCAGGCAGCCCAAGAATTTGTGTTTCTAAAAGTTCCAGGTGATACTGATGCTGCTGGTCGAGGACCACACTTTGAGAATGACTCACTCAGCTACTATCACTTTAGAGACCACCTAGTTCAATGGCTCCCAAACTTTAGATTAATTATCAAAATTATCTGGAGTGCTATTCAAAAATACTGATGTCTTAACCCCACTCCATTCCAATGGGGTCTCTTGTGGCTGGAAGCTTTAGAGTACAAATGAATCACTGCAGGGTCTTGTCAAAAATGCAAATTCCCAGAGTCTAACCCAGAGAGACAGGGCCCAGGAATCTGCATTTTAAACAATTGCCCCAGGTGGTTTGTGGAGGTTCACATTTTGAGAAACTTTGGGCAGATGTCCTCAGGACTGCTGATGAGGTAGGGAGGAAGGCAAACCTCCAACTCTCCTTCAATTATTTTTATTTCACTTTCATCTGTTTTACATTAGAAGCTTTTATCTTTTTTTTTTTTTTTGAGGAAGATTAGCCCTGAGCTAACATCTGCTGCCAAGCCTCCTTGTTTACTGTGGTTTTTTTTTTTTTTTTTTTTTTTTTTTTTGCTGAGGAAAACTGGCCCTGAGCTAACATCCATGCCCATCTTCCTCTACTTTATATGTGGGACACCTACCACAGCGTGGCTTCACAAGCGGTGCCATGTCTGCACCCAGGATCTGAACCAGCAAACCCTGGGCCACCAAAGCAGAACATGCAAACTTAACTGCTGCACCAGTGGGCCGCCCCTAGAACCTTTATTAACCACCAACATTATAAATCCTCTGCATCCTTTGATTTTAAGCATAAGATCATAATTTCAAATGAGAAATCAGATGTTACTAGGGACTACTCAATAAATATCATCTTTGATAACTCAATGAGGAATAAAAAAATGAATCCAAATCCTCCTTCTCTTCATACAGTCTCCCAGTATTTCCAGCATCTATGTAATATAAACACTGTAAAACATTGATGTTATTTGTGCTGGTAGTCGTGGTCTTTTGAGGATCTGGAATGACCAACGAGAAAATAGAGAGAGCAGTCTGACTAGCATGACATCAGGCCAAGTTCCAGAATCAGCAGTCTGAACAAAGCCTTTCCATAAGAGGAAAAAAGACCTTCACCCAATGTAGCATTTCACTCCTCTCTCCCAGTTTTAGCTTCTTCTAGACATCCACATTTCATAACAGGAAAAGGGAGATGGGATAAACCAGTCTGCCACCACGCCATGTGGCATCACCTTCAAATCTGGGAAGGAGGGACCTGTGCTCAGAGACCCATGCTTTAGGGCCTCACTCTGACCTTCTCCACTGTGCCCTTCGCTGGAGGAAAGAGATGTGTTGGACCAAGAGGACAGGCCACCAAGAGCTCAAACCCTCAGAATTGCCTGCCCACATGGCCCTAGTTTGCTCTGTATAAACTTCTAATATTTATTCCAATGAGATTATCTACCAACATGTGTTATTAATTTATCATTCGGCTTAGGGATCTCAGGCTGTTCCTTTCAGCAAATATTTCAAACCTCTTACTGCATTCTGCATGGTGCAGTAGGAGATACAACAGTGAACAAGAAAGACTCACCCTTGCCTTTGAGGAACTCACAGTCTGGCAGGGAGACTCAGATTAAACAAACACTGTTAAGAAAGAATGCTGCAAGTCACCAATTGCAACTCTCATAAGTGCTACAAAGGGAAGTAGAGACAGTCAAGGGAGTAGACAACAGGGGGACACAACCAGGTCTGGAGGTACAGCGAGAGTACAGTGAGGAAGTAGTGTTCCAGCTGAAGGGTGAGCAGGCCATTTGAGGGGACAGGGAAAACAAGCATTCAAGAGAGGAAATCCACACGGGCAAATGAGCGTGAGACAGAAAGGAAGTTGGCACAGTAGAAGAACTGAAAAGAGTGAGGCTAGAGCATAACGTGCAAGATAGCGACATAATGCTGGAGAGCTGAGCAAAGATCAGAAGGTACAGGTTCTTAGAGATTTATTTGAAATATGGAATTTTATTCAAAGTGTAATGGCAGCCTTCAAGATTTTAACCAGGAAGCAAATAATCAGAATTATGGTTCTGAAGATCAATGTAGGTGTGAAACTGAATATTCAGAGCCCCAAGAGTCACACACATATTTTCATTCTATGAGGATTTTAATACCTTTTTAAAAATATTAACAGCACAATGATAAAATATCTCTTCTGTAAGGAAAATTCAAAAATGACATTTTTATAGATTAAAAGTCTTAGGGTAGTATATGTCAAACTCTGTTCCTTGAGAATTCCTTTTCTTTAAATGAGGTCTATGGATTAACCAAGTTTTAGAAACGCTGCCCTTGGAGTTGGATGGAGAAGGACTTGGAGGAGGTACAAGTGACTAAAACAAACATTTGGAAGTTATTGTGGGGGTGTAGAAATTGTGGTAATTTAGACCAGAGTAGTGGCAGTAAAGGCAGAGAGAAGCCGAATGGCGTCTACCAAAAGGTAGAATGTTTGACCCCGATGATTGATTAGATCAGTGACTGAGGGAGACGGAAGTATCAGGCTTGACAACTAGACTTCAGGTACATAAAACTAAGTTGATTGTTATTGGTGAGATACAAGAGTTAACAATTAGGTACTGCTTAGTATGTACTAGGTACTATTCTAAGCACCTTATGGTAACTCATAAAATTCTCACAAAAACTTAGGAGATAGGAAGTATTATTATCTACATTTTACTGATAAGGAAACTGAGACTCAGAGAAGTTAAGGGACTTGCCTAAAGTCACACAGTTATTAAATAGCAAAGATGGCAGCACTAAGGAAGAAGTAAGTTAGCAATAGAAGAAAATTATTTCAATTTTGGATATGTTCATTATGAGACCCCTATGAGACACCCAAGTAGAAATGTAGAGAAAACATTTGGCTATAAGTTGGGACTCAGAAGGGACTCTAAGATAGAAATGAAAACGTGGGAAATATTAGTATATTTGAAGGCTTCAACCTGGATGTGAGAACACCTAGAGTATGTAGCACGAGAAACAATAATAGTTTAATGCAAAGCTCTGAGGGCATACAACATATAAAGTTTAAAAAAATATTGGTAGTGAGTACAAAGAAGGAGCAGTCAAAAATACTGGGAGGACAATCAGGGGGTGGAGGTTGATGCTATTGTCACAGAAGTCAAGGAAAAAATGTGACAAAGTAGAGGGGAAAATCAACCATATTCAGTGCTTTTAAGAGGTCAGGTAGAAAAGACAACTCACAGAATGGAAGAAGATATATGCAAATTATATTTGTGATAAGGGACTCATATCTAGAATATATAAAGAACTCTTACAACTCAATAATAAAAAAGACAAATGACCCAATTTAAAAATGGGCAAAGGGGTGTCCCCAGCCCCATGGCCAAGTGATGAAAGTTCTGCATGCTCCACTTCTGTGGCCTGGGTTTGCAGGTTTGGATTCCAAGTATGGACCTACTCCACTCAACAGCCATGCTGTGGAAGCATCCCACATGCAAAGTAGAGGAAGAAGATTGGCACAGATGTTAGCTTAGGGCAAATCTTCCTCAAAAAGAAAAGAATGGGCAAAGGATTTTTTTGGAGTGGTGAAAATGTTCTATAATCAATTGTGGTGATGGTTGCACATATCTGTGAATGTTCATCTCTGTGAATATATGAAAGACCATTGAACCAAAAACCAGTGAAACTACTTTATATGGCTGAATTGTATAGGATGTGAATTATATCTCAAAAAAACTGGTTTTTAGAAAGTGGTCAGGTTGGGTGCAAATTGAAAGCTGTCCATTATATTTGTAACCAACTTGTCGGTAACGTCAGCTGAGGAGTTTGATACAATGACGGAGGGAGAAGAAAACTGGAAAGTTTAAGAGAGTCTTCCAGCCATTTCACTACTGTAAGAGCTATTTCCTGCCCTTCCTCTGCTCAGCTTTGAACCAGAGGGCTGACGCTGGAAACTTCTTTTCCCAGGCCCCTCTACTAACTGGCTTCCAGTTAGGAGTAATCAGTGGGAGGCTGAGTGGGAAGAATTTATAGCTGCTTCTATGGCCTATCACCTTGCTTTCAGGGATGCCTGGGGATTTGATCCTTGGTTAACTGTCCTAACAATATTAACTTAAGGAATTGTTTTGAAATTACATATACCAGGGATAACATAAATGACAGTCCAGATAAAGACTACGTATTGCTTAGTTGCTGTTGTCCTGGAGAATGAGGGCTAATCGCATACACCTGAGGGTCTGTGTAACTGGGCAGCTATAAAAGGTGAGGAGGCCCCAGCACTGATGGTTCCCTTGAGCTAAGAATGTCCACGTATATTCAGGCCTCATCTTTCATGGTCGTGGCCATCTCAAGTGCAGAATGACTGGAACATCAGAAGCTGAGCCTGGGACTCATAACACCTCCTCTATGTTGATATTGTGCACGCTGAGTAGTTTCGCATCCTGTATCCTTTCTCATGGTAAGTGAACTTGATCCTGGGTGAAGCCTATTTTGCCTCATGTGTTTGATTGTGAAACTGCCGCTGGTGGAGCAGACTGGACGTTGCTGTGCTACTGGCAGGAGATTGGAAGATGGGAGAAGAGGAGGATCTAAGGTATTTCTTCCCCTTAATCTCTTTAAGACACCTCTGGTGTGTCTACATCCTGTCAGACATCCCTATCTTCCATGCTTCCATCACCTCCATTCGCCCCACCAGGCAGAGGGTAGTGGCTACCCACAGTTGCTAAACTCTGGGCTGCCTCATCTTCTCCCATTTACTCTTCCACCTCTTCTAAAACCTTAGAAACTAAGCCCCCATGTTAAATCCCTATGTTGAACTACGTGGTGCATTTTCCGCCTTCCTAACGGGACCCTGACTGACACAGTTCAAAGTAAAAGTGGTCTTAGAAAATAGAGCGTTAAGTTAGAATTCTGGAATTGGATGCTCAGCTATTTTAGTATTACCTCATCGTTAGCAGAAAATGAGATATTAGTCATCTGTGGCATGTGGTGGTGTCACACTACTTAATTTGTGACTCACTGTTTCTTAGGAAGATGTGCCAGTTGAAGGCGAGATTTTTGAAGGTCAGTTAGCTTCTGCAGTTGGCTGTGATAGCAATAATAGTGTTTAAGGGGAATTTATCCTCTGACTTGGTCTCTCCTCGCCCTCTGTGTATGACAGCCAGTTTCAAGTTTCACCTGGGGAACCAACAATTGCCCAACACCATTATGGGTCCACTAGAGGTTAGTGAGCATGAATTAAAGATAGGCCAAATCAGCACAATTTGTTGTTTTTGTTCAGCCTCATTAAGCTATCTGGGTTCAGACATAGAACAGGCAGAGAGAGAGATTTAACCAGCATTGTGCCAATAAAGCATCGGAGAGAGAGAGACTAAGGAATTGAGGGGACATGCAAGAAAATGATTATAAAGATGAATCCTGCAAAGTCAGGTAACTGTGGATGGAAGTGAGGACACGAGTGGGGTAAGGATCAGTCAAAAAGGGCTAGTACCATGGTTCCTACACCTCACAGGGACCAAACCATGTTGAAAAAGTAAGATATGTATGACATTATCCCAACACAAAACTTAAAACTATCTGAAGACTAGAAGAACAGTTCTCAACTGAGGGATGGCAATTTTGTCCCCCAAGGGAGCATGTAGGAATGTCTGGAGATATTTTATTGTCATCACTGGGGAGAGAAGTGCTACTGACCAAGGACGCATGTTTACTCCCTACAATGCACAGGATAGCCCCTCAGAACAAAGAATTAGCTGACGCAAAATGTTGATAGAAGAGCGTCACTTTTAAGAAACCTGGGCCTAGAGTCTTTGTTTTATTTATCTTGTTATTCCCCAGCTTCTATTGTGATACCTTATACAGAGAAGATTTTCTGTAAAGACTTTGAAAATGTTATTTCCTGAATGCCTTCTGTGGACTAGAAAATGTGCTAGGTAGGGAGATACAGTGCAAATAGTATGTCATTAAGTCATGATTAAGTCCATAGCTAAGCTGATAAATTCTTTTTTCTCAACTTTATTGAGATATGATTGACAAATAAAAATTGTGTATATCTGAGGTGAACAATGTGATTTTATATATGTATATATTATGAAATGATTACTACAATCAAGCTAATTAACACATCCATCTCCCAACATAATTACTGTTTTGTGTGTCAGGGAAGAGAACACTTAGGATCTATTCTTAGCAAATGTCAAGTATATAGTATATTATTATTAACTATAGGCATTATGGTGTACAGTAGATCCCCAGAATTTATTGATCTTATAGCTAAAAGTTTATACCCTGTGACCAACATTTCCCCATTTCCCCTAGCCCTTAGAAACCAACATTCTACCATCTCCTTCTGTCAGTTTGACTTTTTTAGATGCCATATATAAGTAATATCATACCGTATTTGTCTTTCTCTGTCTGATTTATTTCATTTAGCATAATGCCCTCAAGGTCCATCCACGTAACTGCAAATGGCAGGATTTCCTTCTTTCTCGTGGCTGAATAATAGCGTGTTGTATATACCACATTTTGTTTATCCATTCATCAGTTGACAGACACTTAGGTTGAATTCATATCCTGGCTATTGTGAATAACGCTGCTAAGAAAAATTATTTCCTCATTCTCCCTGACCATACTTTTCAAGTCTTCTTCCGGGCTTATTACATTACTTGGACAAATACACTTGACCACACCTCCTGATATTGCTCAATATTTGCTTGAGTGAAAGAGGCTGAGGCCAGTTAAAGGAGGAGCTCTTATTACCCTCTGTCCATCACCTAATACATAAGCCAGCCAAGCCCTCACCATTCCAGTACATTGTTGGAGAGATGAGACAATCACACCAGCTGCGCCTAGTGGGGCTTCTGTTGTTTTCTCTTATTCCAAGCCAACTATGTGAGATCTGTGGTGAGTATGCTTTGAGCTAAAATTACTGTACTGTGATAGTCTCCTGAAGGCTACTGACAGAGGACTTTGTGTAGAGTTAACTAAGGAAAGACCCTATTCCAGTTCCATATGTGGTCAGACTCTATTAGTAATGTAAAGGATGGCAGGAGATGGTGAGGAAAGTTCCACAATGTGTTGTTTTAAGAGGGATCATAGATTCAATGTTAACTTGACTAACTGTTCTTCCTATGCTCAAATCCTCTCTACTACAGCAACCTTACCAAGTAAATGTCTATTCTTGTTCCTTTTCAGTGATAGAGAATTCATGATCCCAGGAATTTTTCAAGATCATGGAAAGTTATCTTTTGATTTTGAGATGCAATCCATTATTCTGAAGTTCAACCCAGAACAACCCAGAATATTCTGGGTTACCACTTGTAACTACACAGAAAAAAATTACACTGATAATCTCTTTCAAATAATGAAGACTGCTGTCTTGTGACTATCGCATTTAGATGTTCCAAGCTACACATCTCCCTCCCTTCCACTTTCCCCACAGGACATGGGTACAAGCTTCATCATCTCTCTTCTGGGTGTAGGCTCCAGAGATTGTGTGATTCTATGAAAAATACTAAATATGGAAAAGAAAAACTGAGTTCAGGTCTAGTCTGATTCCTTAGTAGCTGAATGATCCAATGTTTCTGAATATTTTTAGCTTCATCCATAAGTGGAAGATAATTGGGGAAGGGTATTGAAGCAGGTGATTTCTCGAAGTCTGATGTGGCTGTCATGTGCATGATTTCTCTTTTGTAAGTCTTTATCCTGGAATGAAGCTTCAAACCAGTCTAAAGATGACTATGTGGTACCATCTGTGACTACATCTTCCTAGAACTCCATAGCCTACAAGAAGAGATCAACACCACAGCAGAAAGACTTGTATTCATAAAGCTAAAACACAGAATCTGCCAACTCTAATTTTTATTCCTGCATGTCATTTCCTCTGTTGGATCCTAATAAGAGGGGGTCTCTATGGAGTATTTGAAGTCCAGTTCATTGTACAAAATAATTAACTTTGTTGTTAGTGGTCAAGGAAGCTAATTTGAGTTGTTGACCAGGAACTAAAATGTCTGTTTCGGTGCCAAAAAAATCTGCTGAACTGGATGCTTCCAAAAAATCTCAGGGACAACTCACAATTGTCCAATTGTGCCTGTAAAAAACCATGACCTTTCTAAAATCACTCAATTCAGATTTTCTTGACTTTCTCTCTTAAAGTGAATAAAGGTGGGCAAGGTAAATCACATTTCCTAGATTCTCTAAGTATAGTGATAGAAACACCAGTTGAGCTAGAAGTAATCATATGTACAGCATTTTACACTTTAGTAAGTGATTTCTTGTGCAATATTTATGAAATAGGTACTAATATCCACAATTTTCAAATGAGGAAACCAAAGATCAGGAAAGTTACATAACTTACCCACAGTCATATGTTACGGAGCACAGAATCCAGCCAAGGTCAAGCTGAACCCAGGGCTCATGTTCTTCTGACTATTCCACTAACCCATAAGATAATCTGGAGATGGGTAGGACTTTCGTGGGATTATGGACAAAGTATGTTTTAAGTGGTAACTAACTACTCTTATTCTCTTCCAGTTCTTGGGGGGTCTCTGGATTCTCTTTTTACTTCCACAGAATAATGTGACTCCCTCTATCCTTTCCCCTGGGATTTGGACATGTTATAGACTAAAACTGGAGGCTTTTCCATAGGGTGCATACTGCTGAATAATGATCTTGATGTCTGGCCAGTTGGGCAATCATACAATTCAGCTTTGGGGTCAATCACCAACGTAACATAGAATTTTGCCTTCTCTCCTTCAGTATTAGCCCAATTGAGTTAGAAGAAGATGAAGAAGGAAAGAACTGGATCCAGGAAGTAGAAAGGGCTACGGACTGGGAGTCAGAAAACGTGTATTCTAGTCTCAGTTAAGTCTGGGATTACTGAAATTTCTTTAAGGACACTCTCTCTAGGCTTCATATTCAAAATTAGGGAATGACACTAGATCTTCTAGGCAGGACTGAAATTCTGCCAGTACACAATGGTAAGGTTGAACCAGTCGTGAAAATATTGAAATACTTCCATGCTGGGTGGTAAAGGAGTCATACCTGTTATAGCAGGGGCTCCAGACTCACCTTTGTGTTGTTCCTGAAACATAGCCAGTGACACCTGGATTGGTCTATCTCTGTGCCATGTCTGTTACTAAATATTTTACTATTACCCCTGTTCCTCACCTTAACATTTTCTGAGTGTGTGTTTCTTATCTCTTCCCTCCCCTGCAACAGAGGTAAGCAAAGAAAACTACTTCCGTCTGCAACCTCTGATAAGCACAATGATCAGTTCAAAATATACCAGAGGAATCCAAGCTTCCAATGTCCTGTTGTCCCTCAGACTTGTTGGGATCCAGAAACAAGATACAGAACAACGGCTGATCCAACAAATCGAAGAGAATGTGAAAAGCAGAAGTGAGTGCCCATGTTCTCTGAAAGATTTAGGAAAAGACTTTCCTATCTATAAAGATTATCTCCAGTGAGTCCTAAAAATTGTGGGTTCAAAGTATCCTTGTTACATCTATTCCAGCTGCATAAAACTTGGGGTGACAGAAAGGTGCCTCAAAACATCCATCCACTGCCCCTTACTCTAGAGCTAGGCCTTACTTCTTTGGGTCCTAAAAACTGTTTTCCTTCAAGAGGTCCCAAAGAAAATCAAAAGAAATTATAGAGTCTTATTTATTAATTTGTTAATATTATATAAGCTAGCTGACAGGGATGTGGACCACAACTAAGAAAGCTGACAATAAAGAGGCAACCACAGGGCAATAGAGATATGGGTTTGAGTCCAGGCTCCACCTTGAGTCTTTCATGGCAATACCGACTCTCAACTTCTAATTAATATACGGGGTAAATACAGCCACCCCTACCTAACTAACAATACTATTGGAAGAATTGTGAGAAGCCCAAGAATTTTTATATTCTATGACATAGAACATACAAGTCAGTTATTACTAACCTGACGAGATGGCACCCACAAAGAGAGAAAATCACAAGGCTTTATTATTTATTTTCTTCTTTTTTCATTTTTATAAGGATTGCATGATTCCAAAAAGATCCATGATTTCATGGGAAAGAGACTAAGATCTAGCTTGCATTTATACAGTACTGCTAGAAAAGGCTCTGCTTTGGAGATAAAGAAGGGAACAATAAAATATTAGTATAGAGTGGAACAGAAGAAAGAAGTGGCAGGCAATATAAGTCACAAAGACGACAGAGACCAAAAGAGTCATAAGCATGTACGTTATTAAACTCGAATACTTTTCTTTTCAGGCTCAGATTTAACCTCAGGACAAGTTGCCTTGATTATATTGGCTTTGGGAGAATGTCAAAACCCTGATGAAAGATTTATATATGATAACAATCTGGTCAGCCAGCTGGAAACAAAATTCCAAGCAGAAGTTGAAAATATGGGTGAGAACCAACTGTTCAGAGACCCTGGCCAATCATGTCTTCTCAACTGATTCAAAACTGTATGAAGTTTCCCTCCACTCTTTCCTTCTCCTCTTCATTCCATTCATCCTGCTATGTCTTTGCAGATCACTTTCCCTTCTTCCTTCTTTCAACATGCATCTTAAATTCTTTTCAAATATGTTCAACTGAGCATTGACCCTATGTCAAGCACTATTTTACAAATGATAATGGACACACACAAACACACAAAAACATGTAGGACACAGTTCTCTATTCTTCCAGGAGCTTGTGTATTAGACAAATAATGAATAACACCAGAAATAGCTGAACAATGCAAGACACCATGTCATAAGTACTAAAGCATGCAATAATAATGCAGTTAGGCACTGCATTACAAAGTTTCAGTCAATGACGAACCACATATACGACGACAGTCCCATAAAATTAGTACCATAAAGCCTAGGTGTGTAGTAGGCTACGCCATCTAGGTTTGTGTAAGTACACTCTATAATGTTTTCACAATGACAAGATCACCTAACAACACATTTCTCCGAAAGCATCCCTGTGATTAAGTGATGCATGACTGTATAAGAACTAAGATGGCCAAAGTACTTTATCACTGAGAAAAATAGATTGACCATGATGGCTTCTAGTGAGGTAACATTGTTGTTATTTCAACTCCCATCCAGTATTTGCCCTATTATTCACTAAGTCTCTCCAATACTATCTTCCTTTGAGATGGCCTCCAACCCAGGCTTCTACTTATAGTTTCAACATACTACTATTGAAAGTGCAAGAGGCTTGGAGGTAGGAAGTCTGTGTTCTAGTGCTAACTCTGTAACCATCTGAATATTGGTCTAGTATTTTAACCTCTTTGGTGCTGGGTTTCCTCAGTTATAAAATGAAAGGAGTTGAGTTGAATTTGGTGGCCCTTAAGAGTCTTTAAATTTCTCAGGTTTGCTGATTCTATGAGTAATCTCCCTCTATTACTTACCTCTCTTTCAATGTTAAGAAATAGGAATAAAGTAAGTAGGAAGAGGTTGAAAATGTATTACTCCAGTACCACTTCCATATGTAAGGTATTCATTTTCTCTCTGCCAGGAGCACACAATTGCACTCCACTGACCAACTACTACCAGCTGAGCCTGGATGTTTTGGCCTTGTGTCTGTTCAATGGAAACTACTCAATCCGCCAAGTTGCTGAACTCTTCAATCCTGAAAATAAAAACTATTATTTTAGTGGTCAGTTCTCAGTAGGTGAGTCATTAAACCCAATTCCTTTGGTATAGAAGCCACGGTTACCAGTTGGTCTTGCCCCTTCAGTTTTTCTACCAACAAATACTTAGATTTCTTTTTTTTATATCCTCTTTACCCTAGTCTCCTCAGAAGAGAATTTTCTTTTTGAAAAGAATGGATATTGGGTGGCATTTAAGCCTTTTCCTAGATGTGTAGTATGGTAGAAAGACCTGGTTCCTACCTCACCTCTTCTTTGAGTTATATATTCAATGGATATTAACACTTGATTTTAATTTTCCCATCTTAAAATGAGGATGGATCATGGAAATCTTCATATAAGACATTTTAGGAAATATAAATATTAGAGAAAGGAAATTCAGTGGAATTCACTTATCTTAACCCTTCCTCTTTCTCTAATTTATTGAGACCATTTGTATGTGTGGTTTTACTTGAACGACACAACCTCTGCAGTGACAAGGCCCAATATTTTGATCAACAAAGTGTGTATTCACAATGGAGAAGGAGTAGAAATATTCCAGTGTGCCAGCTTACACATCCAAAAAAGAAGTCCCTTCTAGACAGCTAGTATTAATCCAGATACGCAAGCTCATCTTTCTTCAAGAAGCTCAAAGAAAATCACCATTCAGTATCTCTGGATAGTAAGGAAAATGTGAAGTTTATCATACTCCTTTTTCTGTGAGAGATGGGAAGCACCATGCCTAGGAACACGAGGGGAACCAAGTAATGAGCCAGAAAAAAAATAGATCTTATCCTTCCTTCTTCCAAGGGAAGTTCTTAAGGGAAATTCTCTTAAGTGCTATTTTCTAATCAGTCTAATAGAAACCTTAAAACCTAACAAAGACATATTTTGTTTGGTGTATCATCCTGAGTTTTCTCAATTCCTTTGACAACATGGCTGAAAGATGAAAAAAATGAGAAAATCAAACAACCAAGAAGTAAAAGTAGAAGATTGTCCATGTATGTGCACCTACAAGTCCATATGTTTCTACAACCACGATGTGAGTTATTGAGTACAAGGTACATGGCTACTCAACCTAAAAAAGGAATCTTGAAATATTTGAGCAGTTAGTGCTGGAGAGATGATTGCTATATCTGATGACCAACCATCCCAGCTTGCCCAGATCTGTTCCTCTTTTAGCACAGAAATTCCCACATACCAGGAAACCACTCAGTCTAGGACAAATTGGAATGATTGGTCACCCTATGACTAATGTTTTTTCTCGACAGATATTGGTGCAATGGCTGTCCTGGCTCTGACCTGTGTGGAGAGGAAAGGGCAGATTGAAACAGATGGAGAGTATTTAAATCATATCAAAAAGCATAAAAAGTCACTAGTAAAAAAGATTCTGTCTGAGAAAAAAGAAAATGGTCTCATTGGAAACAAATTTAGTACAGGAGAAGCTATGCAGGTAAGTCAGAGGATAAACAGGAGACAGAGAAGGGAGTCACGGAAGAAAGCAGTATCTTTATCCTTTCTTATTGGCCTCCTAAGATCTTATTGTCCATTCTGTTTCCTGGACTAACTGTGATTTTACTCATGTGATTCCCCTCCCCTGCATGAAATGTATTCTCCTCACCTTCAATCTTTACCTTGCCATATCCAATGCTTCTATGAAGTTTTTCCTGAGTACAATTTCTTCAGGAAATTCTAGAGCCTGCTTCAACCTACCTTGTTGTTCTATCACATGCAATTTCACACTTTACCATATAGCACTGTTTTGTGCTTTCATCTTACCTCCCAAATTAGATTACTGTTGTGGAAGTAATAAGTGGTAGTGGCAATAACAGCAGCTAGTATGTATTGACATTAACTCATTAATGCACACAACTACTCAATGAGGAAAGAGTCGCTACCTGCATTTCCTAGAATAAGAACATAAGTCATGGAGTATTGGTAACTTGCCTAATATTACAAAGCCAGAAATTGATGCAGACGGAGATGAGACCTAAACAGGTGGTTTCAAAACTCACACTCAGGACCTGCACTGTCGTGCGTATGTTCCTTGAAGCCTGGGACTTTATTCACGCATTTACTCTCTGATTTACTCAACTCTAATAGACACAAGAAGAGGTCAAGGTCTACAGAAAAAAATTTTTACTGATTTTTTAGTAGGAACAGGGGTTTGCCAGGCTGACTCCGGGTGAGAGGACCTTCAAAGGGAGAAAGGACAGCAAGGACACAGAGCAAAGGCACAAAAGAACACTATATATTTTAGGAAAGTCAAGGTGTTTGGCATCATCAGCATAGGCTCCTTGGGAAAAATTACAAGATGAAGCTGGTGATGCAAGCAGGGGTCAAGCATAATGTTGTTTGTCTTGTTGTAACTGTTCATGTTGTCAGCTTTGCTAAGTTTGAACCTACTATAAAACAGTCATTTGCCATTCTGGCTGCACATTTAATCATCCGGAGAAGATTTTAGAAAACACTAATGTTTAGGCCCCACACTAGCCAGTTAATACAGAAATTTACGGGTGGAGCATAGGCCTTGGTCTTGTTTAAAAGCCTACAGGTGATATTAATTCACAGCAGGCTTGGGAGCTTCTCACCCGAAAGACAGTTTCTAAGAGATGTAATAAGTTTAATTTTTTTAAGTATACTGCAAATGCTTGTTAACTACTTGGGTAACTTTAAGAATCTTTGAGAAAAGATGAAAAGTGGAGATTGTTCTTTCCTGGGAAACTACAGAGCAATATGTTCAAGTCCAGCCTATTTTAGTCCTTGCCTGGCTCACTCTAGTACCTTCCTAACTTTTCCTACCCCATAATTCTGCCCTTTCAATCCAGTTTACATCTGCTGCCTGGATAGTTTCTGTTCAAGAACCCATTAGACTCCCCATTGTCAAGCAAACAATGTCAGACACCTCACTGAAATTCAACCGTCAACCAACCTCTTTTCCAGCCTGCTCTTCCACGTTGTCCTGAGTGCTCCCTGGACACCAGTCCTCCCAGGCCAGGAGAAATCCTCTGGGCATTTTGCTAAAATACAGATACTCTCATCATGGCCAGGCCATACCCTGGCCATTCCTACTTTAGCACCTTTGGTCATGCTGTTCCCTCTAGGTATAGTGCTCCTCTCCTTATATCACCTCCTGAAATGCCATCATATTATCAAGTGCACCTTCTCCACCAAGCCTTTCCTCAGCCTCACATAGTGTTTAGAGCTTTTCTTCTTTTGAAAGTCCATGCCACTAGATGCTTCTCTTATAGCATTCATCTTAGGGGCTCCTTTTATAATAGTTTGTCTGTTAATGATATTTCTTGAGTACCTTCCATATGACAGTGTTGTTCCAGTATTGTAGACACGAGTGAATACAGTAGAGAAAGTCTATTCTCATTGGAGCTGTTATAGTTTGTGTTATTAAGAAATTTGCCCACCCAAACTAGTTTATACATTTCTTGATGAAAGGAAAGGTATCTTAGTGGTCTAAGGTGCCTTATATGTAGTCAATGCTCAATAAGTATTTACTGAATTACTTAGATGTAGGCTTTCCCCTTATTTGAAGTTTCTCTCATTCATTCTCTCTCTCTCATTAGGCTCTCTTTGTCTCATCAGAATATTACAACAAAAATGAATGGAATTGCCAACAAACTCTGGACACAGTGTTCAAAGAAATTTCTCAAGGAGCATTCAGTATTCCAATTGCTGCAGCCCAGATCTTACCTGCCCTGGTGGGAAAGACCTACTTGGATATTAACAAAGATTCTCCCTGTGTCAGTGATCCAGGTATAACACTAAAGAGCAAACTGTTCTGCCTTTCAGCATAATGCCCAAAGCGTGTGAGATTTAGGTGTCTTAGGGACCAAAAGTGACCATATAAACCTCTAAAGCATATCAGTTCCCAGACAGAACTCAGCCCTCCGTAGGTCATCAAAGACTATAACTACCTGAGGATTTGTTCTTTTTTTTTTTTAAGGATTGTCACCTGGGCTAACAATTGTTGCCAACCTTTTTTTTTTTTTTTTTCTGCTTTATTTCCCAACCGCCCCCCCCCCCCCCCAGTACATAGTTGTATATCTTAGTTGCAGGTCCTTCTAGTTGTGGGATATGGGACGCCGCCTCAACATGGCCTGACGAGCAGTGCCATGTCCGCACCCAGGATCCGAACCCTGGGCCACTGCAGCTGAGCGTGCGAACTTAACCACTTGGCCACGGAGCCGGCCCCCTGAGGATTTGTTCTTAACAGGGTAGTAGATGGTGTTCTTGGTTCAAACATTGATAAACAAGGTAGGCTTGAGTAAATGATGTCTATCTCCAATGGGAGGTTTTCTGATTGCTGGACACAGATGTTCTGAGCATAATTCCCACCCTAAACAAAGCATAGTGTCTTTGACTTTCCATTATGCTCAATGAGTGATCCCTCAGGGATATAAGACATCAGTGTGGAAGGAATATGGCAGTATTATAAGAAAATTGCAGCACAACTCATTTATTCCAACAACTGATTTTGCAAGAAGGTATAAGGAAAGGAGCTATTCCTTCTATCTCCTTCATTTCCTGGTTCAGCCACTTACAGGTTTACAGACCTTGGACAAAATGTTTAGCCTCTAAACATCAGTTCCCTAATGTAAGAAATGTGAATGATTACAGTATCTAACTTAGATTCTTGTAAGGACCAGATGAGATAATCCACAGATAATGATTAGTACAGTGCCTAGCACTTAATATGTTTTCAATAAATGTTAAGAAATAAAAAGGCAAAAAAAAAAAAAGGGAATCATTATTGTATGCTGTGCCAAAGCCAAAAAGGAGCCTCTGTGAGAAATGGGAAATGGGGCAACAGAATTGCTTAAACGGCTGGGAGTTGAGCTGGACAGGAGCATTCACAAGCCGGTAAGTCTCTGGTTTTAATTTCTGCTTTAGTCATATAAGAGATCTGCCCTTTGATGGATGATACTTTCTCCTTGTAGCAAATCCTCCTCTGCATAAAGGAAAGGAGTCCTCGGATAGGGGGTGTATAGGTGTGCAAACTGTAACATCATTTGTATTATTCTGAATAATAATTCTTCTTTGCTTTTCTGTCTCTGCCAGATTTCAACAGTCCCACTCCTAAGCCTACATCTGAGAGATATACTAACTCACCCTCAAATATCTTAGTCCATTACTCTGTGAAAATCAATAGAACATATTCCACCAACGTCGCCGTGCTAAATGGTTCTGTCTTCCTAAATGTGATGGAAGCAGCTCGGGAAAAAAATGAAACTATATTTCGGTATGTCAGGGTATAACCTAAGGTTAAGGTATTTGGTGTGACTCTGAATGACTCAGTAAGACTATATCTGCACCTGAATACGAAGGACATTTAAAACACTTCTTAATCAGGACTTTTGCTATCCATCTACTTCTCGTGGCAGGGGTTAAATAAAGGAGGTGAGACTGTTCATCTTCTAGCACATAGTAGGTACTAAATTAATATTCACTCAATGGGTGAATAAGTCCCAGGAATCTCTCTTCTGTCAGTAAAGCTATTTCAATAAATAGATTCTCTTGTATTGACAGTTTGTGTCTAGAACAGTGGTTCTTAACTATTTTTGAATCACTGACCCCTTTGAAAATCAGATGAGTGGGATGCTCAGCCCAGAAAAATGAACATATACACAAACTTGGCATTTAAATCAGAGGTTTCAAAAATACCTGGAAGCCTCTCCATGCATCCCCCCCACACCCTTTCAGGAGATCCATGGAACCCTAGATTAAGGTTCTCTGGCCTAGAGCAGTCAAATATTAAAATTGACTTTGCCTCCGAAAAATATGGTTTATTTAGCTCCTTAAACCTAATTGATAATTGTTTATTGTGTCTAATCCTACGATGTAAGATGTTAGAAAAAATCATATATGTGAAAATGTGTGTGTGTGTGTATGTGTGTGTGTGATATAAATGTACTATAAAGACTGCTCTCAAGTGCTCCCAGGAAGGTAATGTTACTAAAGAATGTGAAAGAGACATTGACCACGTCACCTTTTAATAAACACATGAAATATTAATTATTCTTTCCTATTCCTTTTTCCTAAGAGAAAGCTACTAACTTATGATGCCTCTAGGACACGAAGTGAACATTTTCTTCTACTGCTTTAGAGTCTTCAACCATCTTGGGATAGAAGATTAGAAGTTGTTGACTGAGAAGTGTCTGCTATGGAGGGAGGCGGGGGCAGAAACCATGGGCATCGTTTCTCTAATTTAGCGTGGACGGTGGACTGCCTCATCAGAACCACCCAGAGTGTTAATAAAATGTGCAGATTCCTGGTCCCAGCCCAGACCTATGGAATCAAAGTATCTAGGATAGGACCAGGAAATCTGCATTTTTTTGGTAATATGTTCAAGTGATTCTTAGGTACATTGAAGTTTGAGAAATGCCCATAGAGGATTGCCTTTGAAAATTCTAAGTTTCTGTAACCTGTTCACTGTCCCCACAGTTTCACAGTGGAGGAGAGCTCATGGGGCCCCTACATCACCTCTGTTCAGGGCCTAAAGGCCAACAACAATGACAGAACCTACTGGCAACTTCTGAGTGAGGGCAAACCATTGAGCCAAGGTAAGGGAGAGTACACCAAAAAGCCCCACAGAGTGAAGATGCCCAAAGCTTTCAGATGTGAGCGTATGAGCTTTTGTGGGGAACGTGCCAAGGAGTTGGGAGAGTGATATCTAGGATTTGGTGATTCGGTGATCTTTGACCCACCTCTCGTTCTTCCTTTCCAGGAGTTGGTAGTTATGTTGTTCATGATGGAGAAAATCTGGAAGTTCGTTGGAGCACATACTAATAAAATCGAAGCTTCCTCAGCTGTATCTAATCCTTTTGCAGTGGAAATTCCATCTGAAAATTGGCCTCGTGCCTTCCTTTTCGTTTATCTCAATCCTAATAGGAGAATCAATAACCTCCCCTTCTCTCTTTACATGTTCAATAAAATATCAACAACTATACAAAAAGAGCATGTTCTAATCATTTCATTACAAAAGGGAATTATTATTAGCGAGAAGACCACCTCAGGAAGAAGTGAAGTGAAAGACATAAACCTCATGTCTACTAAGCTGAGTTCTACTCAAGGTTCCCCCAATAACCACGTGGGTGACCTTGGGCAACTGGGGAAAATGGAGACAAGGTTCTAGGTCTAACGTTGCAGCAGCAACCAATGAGACCACGTAGAAAGTTTCTAGGGAGACTGAGCTCTCTGAGACCCAGAGGCAAGGGAGGAACTAAGTGGACATGTTGGCCTCACGCAGACAGTGAGTAGAAAGAAAAATATTGCTCTGGAAAGAGAGAGAAATGTGAGGCTTATACATAAAAAGTCAGTCCATAAAGTTTCAGGAGTGGTATCATCTCCTCCAGCCATCTTGCTTGAGTCCCATTTTTCTTCTCCTACATTTATTTTCCTTTTATTTCCCCATAAAAATAACCCTGATACTCATACCATCAAAATACATGCAAAAAATTCATATCTGATGTTTATTTGGGCAGAATTCATATTGTTTTAAAAAAAAAAAAAGTTGAATCGTGTCTAAGCAGCATGAGCTGGGTACACTTTATACTGAGTGCCTGAGCCACATGCACATACAGTCAGAAATCGGAAGTGCCTTTAAGATGCCAAAGGGCAAAAGATGCTTCAGATAAAGCATAAAGTAAGCCATTTAAAGCAACCCCCACAAGGAAGATGGCTTCAGGCAGAATTAGTTATTTTAGAAGCGTCTCCGTCATTCCTCCTGTGTTTTCTTCATGATAATCTTAGCTTCCTCCCCTCCACCAGCAGCCCTGCTTCATGGTCAGAGTTTGAACCACCTTCTCCACGCTGCTTTCTGGTACCGATCCTTGACTCTCAGGTTCAAGTCTCCCCTGGCCCTAATGAACTGGCTGTGACTGATGCCCTCATAACTAGACCGCAATGGATTGTTAGAATTGGCACTACTGTTTATCATAAAGAGTGTGACCGTAAAGTTTAGCGTCCAACCACAACACCAAGAGTGAAAGTGAACATTATTAATAATGAAATTTGAAAAAAACAGCTTAAGAACTAGGACTGTTCTGGGAAAACCAGTACACGTGGTCAGTTTTGTCCATAAGGAAAAATAAGGAAGCCCAAGCAAAAAAACATGAACACAAATATATCAAAATAACAGAACAGCATTGACCCTGAAATTCAGCAGTGAAGTGGAATCTCAATCTAACAAAGTTGGAATAGGTCCCTTTGAGATCCCTGACTCTCTCTTAATGATTCTAGTTCACCTTCAATAATATTCAGCTAACACCAGTAAAGCACTCAATTTGCATTAGACCTATTTTCCCAAATGTGATTTAGGAGATTATTCTAACTGGTGTACTGACATGGCATCAAATAACACTCAGTCACAGAATTAAAAAGTCATTTCCTTTGCAGTTATAATAAATTCTTCTGATTGGATCAAATATCAGGTCTCACTTTAAGCCGCTATGTTTTCTAACACCTCCCTCTACCGCTACAAGCCTCCATTTTTAACAGAGACAGCTGAGTTTCTCCCAGCCAGTGGTCTTTAAGTAGAATGTAGCAACCTTGCTGTCTGATAGAAACGCCTTTCATCTCAGACATAGACATGATGGCTAACGGAACAGTCCCTCAGCTTTCCACTAACATTGGCCAGTGAAACACAGCTCTGGTCACACTTGCCTTACGAGAAGCCCCTAAGGCTTGAGACTATTCCAGAACCAAGGCTGAACTTGAGAGGAGAAACTTCCACCTGCTGCCACAGCGAAGAATAATCAGCACAAATGTCCAGAGAGAGTCTGGGCACTTTGAAAGCGAAAAATTAGGCACAGGAAGAAAAAAAACAAAAAAAGAAGCCCAGTCAATGGTTAGCCAAGAATTGTCAAAATATATGAATTAAGTAATGTATGGCTTATGTGGTTCCTGTTCTGCAAGTTATTTGCTAATTGAAACAATTGTGTCAGAATCAGTCTTGCAGCAACCATGGCTGTAAGTGGTAATTTACAAGGAAGCGCATGTTTAAAAAACAGGCACACCAGGTGTGAATCATCTCAGGATGGTCATGAGCAGGCTCTGGACCAAGGTCAGTGCTATGCTGAGTTCCTAATCCTGTATTAGATCCTTATTGCTGCTGTAACAAATTATCACAAATTTATTAGCTTAATACAAATTTTTCATCATACAGTTCTGGAGGTCAGAAGTCCAAAATGGGTCTCACTGGGCTAAAATCAAGGTGTTGAAAGGACTGTGTTCCTTCTAGAGGTTCTGGGGGAGAATCCATTTCCTCATCTTTTCCAGCTTCTAGAAGATGCCTGCATTCCCAGGCTCGTGGCCCCCTCCATCTTCAAAGCAAGTAATTGTATCATCCTGACCTCTACTTTCATTGTCACATCTCCTTCTCTGACTCGACCTCTACCGCCCGCCTCTTCCACTTATAAGGACCTCTATGATTACATTGGGCCCACTGAGCTAATCCAGGACAATCCTCCTATTTTAAAATCCATTTATTAGCAATCTTAATTCCATGGTGCAACTTTATTACCTTTACCATGTAACCTAACATATTCACAGGTCCGAGAATTAGGTGGACATCTTGGGGAGCTATTATTCTGCCTACTACTCCTTTATAAAGCATGCAGGGACCTCCACCATGGAGACCCAAACTATCTTTCTGGTCTCATCTGCCACCATACGCCATATATTAGTTATATACTGTGTAACAAGTCACCCTAAAGCTTAATGGCTTAAAACAACAACCTTTATTATCTCAGTTTCTGTGGGTCAGGAATCCAGGGATGGCTTAGCTGGGTCCTCTGGCTCAGCGTCTCTCACAAGGCATCAATCAAGATGTTGGTTGGGGCTGCCTTCATCTCAAAACACGACTGGGGAATGGAGCTGCCCCTTCACGTGGTTGTTGGCAGGACGCCCCCTCCCTGGCTGTTGGCTGGAGGCTGCTTACAGTTCTTCCCCACATGGGCTTCTCCACAAGGCAGCTGAGAACACGGCCACTGCCTTTCTCAGAGCAAGGAGCGAGAAGAGCCAGAGAAAAAGTGCAAGCAAGAGAGAAGCTGGTCTTCTGTAACCTCATCCCATCACCCTTGCTGTATTATATTCATTAGAAGCCAGGTCAACATACAATCTAGAGAAGGAGATTACACAAGAGCATGAATACCAGGAGGTAGGAACATGGGGTGATGTTAGAAGATGTCTAGCACACCCCAATACGCACCCTGTGCCCTCACCTCACAAGACCACCAACACTCCCCAAGAAAGGAAAAAAGTGCTTTATAACTCATGTCTTATATTTGTTTATTAATTCACTCATCCAAAAAGTACTTATTTGATTGCTACTGTGAGCCAGATAGTGTCCCAAGTGCTGGGGATAGAGCAGTGAGGAGTTGTAGCAGGTAAGGGGCACAGTGGGTGTCGGTGAGGGTGAGGCTGTCTTATATACAATGGTCTGGGAAGGCCTCTCTGACACCTGACCTTTGAGCAGAGACATGAAGGAAGTGAGGGAGCCACCTTGAGAAAATTTGGAGGAAGAGTGTTCTGGGCAGAAGGGACAGCAAGTGCAAAGGTGACTGTTGGGTTCAAGGACCAAGAAGTTCTCTGTGGCTGGAGCAGAGTGAGCAAGGGAGAAACTGGTTGGAGGTGAGGTTGGAAAGGAAACCAGAAGTCAGATCTTACAGGGCCTTGTAGGTCATTAAAAGGACTTTGAAGTTTATTCTAAAGATGGGAGCCACTGAAGAATGTCTCCCTAAAAGGAGCTGCTTAACATCCAGTAGTTAGATTAGCCCCCTCCTTCATAATCTCAAGGTATTATTTCCAGTTCTCTGTTATAGGGAGATACATTTTGCTTTATAATATAGCTACATTTCTGAAAAATATATATATGCTTAATAGTTAATATAGGTCATTGATCCTTCGTTTTCTAATTACATACTTTAAAAGATAATATCTGAAAGCCCCGGCATTTGAAATCACTTTCACCTGCAGATCAGGAAAGAAAAATCAAACAAAACCATTTCTGGGAAACTGTGATCCATTGCTTGCCTAAAGCCAAACACCTTCAAAGAGCTTAGGCTGGAATCCAGTGACGTCAATTAAATTAACTGCAGAAAGCCTGACTCCATCTGGCAGACCCTCGCCTGAGAACCTAAAAGCATATTGCAAAGCAAGTGCCTTGGACCATAAAGGGAGGTGGTGCCTTAGGAATCGCCCAAACCTCAATGAAGTGGTCTCTGATCAAAAGCCAGGAGGTCATCTCTGCGGATGTAAAAAGGCCCAGGAGGAGGTCTTGTTTGTACTCATATGTTCGCCAACCTCCCAGTGTAACAATCCAGGATTTTGATAAAGGGCTCATTGTCATCCTTGTCTTCACTGCATACCCAGCCTGTGCTGGGTTTCTCATATGACTGTGCTGCCTAGAAGTGACCTTCAGACACCTTGGAACGTCTGTAGTAGGTAAACTTAGATAAGCAGATGGAAGTAAGTTCTATCAGGGAGAGCAAGGTCAGCACAGGTGGTGAAGAGAGGCTGGCAGAAGGAGGAGCAGGGCAGACTGCTTTACAAAGTGAAGCATACGTAAAGAGAAAGTAGAGAAATATTCCACTTGTACACCCCGGGATTTGTGGACAGAAGACGAGGACGGGACAGGAGAGGGTGGGATGGCCTGGTCTGCCCTCTACCTCGTGAACTTTCTCTGGGCTATGGCTGGGTCCAGCACCCAGAGCCGAAGCTCATGCTGTGAGTATGTGTTTTTTCCAAGGAGGCCAAGGGAGTAGCTCCCGTGGAGATAGGCAAAAACCTCAGACACGGAAGTCTGCTGGTGAGAAAGCGGTTGAAAATAGCGATCACTGCAGGGGAGTTCCAAAATGGACGAGTCAGGGTGTGAGTGTGTGTGGTTTATCATTCCTGACTTAACAGCATAAGTTGTTTGAGAGGCAAGTCTATGCATTTCATCTTGAGAGATTGACATGCTGTTGCAGAAATGACGGTTGAGATAGTCAGAGGTTGTTCTGAAGTTACCACTACTAGTGGGAATGTAGGGTACTTGCTGAGGATAGGTCTTATCCCAAAACTTTCATATTTTTCGTGAGTGAGAAAAAAATAGACGCAAGGAAATCAATGACTTCTAAGAATGTGCTAGAAATAATATGAAACCTCTGTGAGGCATATTGCTTGAAGTTATTAAGTGAGAAATCACTTTCTTAAAGATAAGGGTTATTTGAGAAGATATAGGGAGTAATTGGCCTCAAAAGAAAATCTCAATGTTTTCTCCATTTCTCTTTATGCTAATCCATCTTCTCCTAGAAGATGCAGGAAAGATGTTTCTGCAAAGAGGCAATGAGGGGACAGGGGTTTAGCGAATGGCTTTTCTCTTCTCAGCTGTTCCCTCGGCACAGCAGCCCTTGGTTAATGGTCTACAAGTGCTTATGGAGAATTCTGTAACCAGCTCAGCCTTCCCAAACCCCAGTGTCCTGATTGCTATGAACCTGGCTGGAGCCTACAACTTGGAGGTGCAGAAGCTCCTGACTTACCAGCTCATGGCCAGTGATGCAGCTGGTAAGAAGTCAGACTCCCTCCACATGCTCTCTGAATCTCCACCCCCAGACCCTAGCTCCACATGCCCCCACTCCAATGCTACCTGTGATTGTACCGAAATCATCCATATTGAAAGAAATATGTGTTTATCCAGGGCATTCACAGAGGAGGGCAGTAAAGCTGAAAGAGCTCTCTACACTAGCTGTAACAAGAGAGGGCTTCCAGTTCTGGCTCTGCCACTCATTAACTCTGTGACCTTGAACAGATCACTTGATCCCACTCAACCTCACTTCCTCATTTGCAAAATGCAGACGATTTTATAACAATAACATTAATAGTGACAATCACAATGATAATAATAAAATCTCGCAGGAGTTGCCTTGAGGCTCAAGTTAGCAATAAAGTTAAAATTATTTTGGAACTATTTCATATATGAATTTGTATGGGTATTCTTGCTGCTTTTCTAAACAGACAGCAGGGATTCTTTTTCTTTTCTTTTCTTTTCTTTTCTTTTTTTTTGGTGAGGAAGATTGGCCCTGAGCTAATATCCCTTGCCAATCTTCCTCTTTTTGCTTGAGGGAGATTGTCCCTGAGCTGACATCTATGCCAATCTGCCTCTATTTTGTATGTGGAATGCCACCACAGCATGGCCTGATGAGCAGTGTGTAGGTCCACACCTGGGATCTGAACCTGTGAACCCTGGGCCATCAAAGCTGAGTATACGAATTTAACCGCTACGCCCCCCAGGTCAGCCCCCAGGAACTCTTAATGGAATAATCAAGTCACACAGAGGCCATTAGATTAAACATTTCTTAAGTATTTTTCCATACTTCTTTCCTTAAGAAATATCAAAAAACTATCAAATCACATTATTAAAAAAATCAAAATGATCTGGAAAGAAGCAGAGAGTTCAGCCCTGGCCCCTGGTGCTCTCTCCCTGAGCAAGCCTTTGTTTAACGATTTTTTTCTTTACTCAACAGACCTGACCATTGGTCAGCTTGCCCTCACCATCATGGCCCTCACCTCTTCCTGCCGAGACCCTGGAAATAGAGTATCAATTCTACAGGGACAAATGGAAAACTGGGTACCTTCAAGTAAGATCTCATCCAAAGGGAGGGGAGAGTGAAGCAAAGAGTCCTTCCTGAGAATTTCAAAGCTAGAAAGAAAAGGATGGGAGAGTGGACAGTTAGAGAAAAGACACAATGCATCTCCACTCACGTTCCCTGTGATAATCCCACAAATGGGTATTCACTTCCCATCCAAATGAACTAGAAAAGACAACTATCCTGGGGACACAGACTTATGCCATCACCTGAAGACAGCATCATCCCTTTTATTCTATTCTCATGCCAGATGCCATTCTTATTCTGAGAAACGTTGACAATATCTTTCGCCAATATCATGTCTTTCTTTTTTTGGATAAGTTTTCTAGAAATTTCTATTGAAAAAAGGTTGGGCTTTTCCTTTTTCACAAATGTCCTCATTATGGTAAATGTTAGTCTTATGAGGGCCCTCTATCCCCTCCCAAGGCACCAGTACCCAAGCTTCAACCTTCTATGGACCCAGTCTGGCGATCTTGGCACTGTGTCAGAAGAACCCTGAGACAACCTTACCAATAGCAGCCCGCTTTGCCAAGACCCTGCTGGCCAATTCCTCTCCCTTCAACATGGGTGAGTAGTTAGTTCACCACTTTCAAACACTGTCCTGAGTAGGGAGCATTCGAGGGTACCGAATGGTAGAAGTGGAGGACAAAGTGGGAGGACAAAGAAGGGGGAGCTTTATATGGAGGAGGATCTGGGGACCACGAAAATGTCTACAGATGGGACATACTTAACAAGTATTTGTTCGACATGTGAGGTAAGGAATAAATGAAAGAAAGATAGTAAAACATGGAAACCAGGACGATACTTGAAATGTCTGGTAGTGCCAGAATCTCCATGGGCAGCAATAAACATGTCACCCAATTCAGGAGTTGGAGTCATTCCCAGGCAAATTCTTAAATTATTAAATCAATGTCTAGACTCAGACGTCCTCTGAACTTTCTCTTTCATCACTATTGATGCTTCCACACTCTATTCTTCTCAATGTTCCTCCTTATAACATCCAAATATCCTGTTTCTATTAAACAGCTACTCTCTGGACCCTAAACCCACGATGCTCCCCTTCAAGGATACACTGGAACCATCTTATTCCTTAATTCTGCAAGCATATGGCTGCTTGTAGATGGAAACTGTTTCCTCTACAACACCATGTCCTTCTTCTGTCTACCCTTCTGTGGATAATGGTCACTGTTCTGTATAATGCCCTTTGTGAGAGCCACTATTATGCCCCTCATTCATGGTCGTCTTTTCTCCTCTGCCACTCTCTAAGCAATAACAGCATTCTATCAGGTTTTCCCCCACTTATATGGGCCTTATCAGCAATCTCTCATTCCGGGCTCTACTAGACCAACAAGCGAGGTAGATATGTACCCAAGTACCCTCGCTGCAGGTAAACAACATACTGGCCTCTGTTTCCCATCTGGGACTTCAGGCATTGCTGGGGCATCTCTGCAAGTTGAGGAAATTTGTACTTCTTTGCCAACATTGGTCCCAACAACACTGTCAGCCTTACTGAGGTTATTTTCAGATGGAGATTGAGGTGGGGAGGGAAAGATCAACGAAAGAAAAGATGCCATCTGGCAAGCCTTTTATTTGTTCTGGTCTTATCATGCCAGAGATTACACATTCAGTCCTCACATGTTTTCACATGCAAATAATGAAAAAGCTCCTGCGCTGGGTGCTATGAGAGATGCAAAGTTCCCACCATCCAAGAGCTCACAGAGCACAAAACACAGAAGAAAGCATCGAGATAGCAAAACAGGTACAAAAAACAAATGCTAAAGGAGTTCAGAAAAGAGACTACAGCTGTTGTGCTGGCATGACCAGAGGAGGCTTCACTGAGAGGTGGTAATGGCCGGGCCTTCAAGAACTGGTCACATTTTGAAAGTTAAACACTGGGACAAGAGAAGTGGGATTGAATATACTGCCAGTCTACATTAATTAAAAGCATGAGCTGTGGAGTCATACAGATCTGCATTCAGGTCCTGGTGCTGCTACTTACTAGCTGTGTGGCCTTGGGCAGTTACTTAACCCCTCTGAGCCTCCATTTTATCATCCTTTAAATGGAGATAATTATAGGTCCCATTTCACAGATTGTCCCAAAGAGAAAAGGGGTTAGTGTACCTGGAACACAGTAAGCACATAATAAATGTTAGTTGTTCATATTGTGGTGGTGGTGGTTGTCTTATCCTCCCCCGCATCCACTTTTATTCACAGACACGGGAGCAATGGCGACACTAGCTCTGACCTGTATGTACAATAAGATCCCTGTAGGTTCAGAGGAAGGTTACAGAGTCCTGTTTGGTCAGGTACTGAAGGATATTGTGGAGAATATCAGCATAAGAATCCAAGACAATGGCATCATTGGAAGCATCTACAGCACTGGCCTTGCCATGCAGGTAACACATCATTGATGCTCTTCATTGGGTCCATGCCAATAAGCCTAGACTGTAGGATCAAGAGCCTAGGCTTCTGCTAATATCTCTCGGAAAGACCAGCTGGTGGAACTTGAGGTGGGTTCCTTGTGGTGCCTGTGCCTCAGTTTCTCTACTGGTAAAATGCAGGTAAGTGTTAATGTCTCCCTACCTCATAGGTAAAGTATAAAAACAAATATACATGAACTCCTTTCCCCTCTTTGGGGAAAAAAAAAAGGAATAAATAAATCCAAGAAATTGATTGGTTTATTATTAATAATGATCAGTTTGTTCATAATAATTATAGCCTGTTGAAAGTTTGATGTATAAAAAATAAGATATTAAAGTAGGTTCTCAAGAAAATAGTGAATTTTCTGATTCCATCTTGTCAATCAAGTGTCCTCTTTTCAGCCCTTCATCTTGGTCCAAAGAAGGTGGGCTTGTATTCAAAGCGATTCGTGAAAATAATCTAAAGCTGACTGGACATTTAATCCTGGGCAAGCTCTGTTACAATTTCAATCTCATTTCAGCTTCACAAAGAGACCTGATAAACGGCAGAGCCAGGGGTATCTGATCGCCAAGCCTATACTCAGTCCTGTGCTTCCTTAGCAGTGATTCTCAGGCTTGGCTTCTGTAAGATGCTGCTTGACATAGCTCCAAATACAACCTCCCCATTGATGAGGGTTGATTAGGGCAGCATCTTTCCATGGAAGATGCACCAATGACAGTGGGGAGAGATAACCAACTAGAATCAGAAATTAAAAATTCATCTGTGGCCAAATCCTCTAGTCCAAACTAAGAAACGTGTGCTCTAAATTCTCAAAATGCCCTATGAGATTAAGAGAAAAACTACACCATGACCTTTCCAACTCAGAAAGCCCAGGAAACGGAGAACCATGGAGTTACAATGCCAGCCCTATGCAATGCCAGCCCTAAATCTAATATGGCTCTGGACTAGTGTTAGAAAGAAATTCTTTCTTGGGTTGGGGGTGGGGGAATATGGAGACTGTCAGTGATATTCCACACTTTAAAAATTAGCAATGTAATGTATAGTATGGTGACTATCGTTAATAATACTGTACTGTATATTTGAAAGTTGCTAAGAGAGTAAATCTTAAAAGTTCTCATCACAAGAAAAAATGTAACTGTGTGGTGATGGATGTTAACTAGACTTACTGTGGTGATCATTTCACAGTATATACAAACATAGAATTACTATGTTGTACACCTGAAACTAATGTAATGTTACATGTCAATTGTATCTCAACAAAAAATAATTTAAAAAATTAAAATTAAAAAAATTGGCAAAAGGCATAAACAGACCAGAAATTAGTTCATTTTAGCCTAAGAGTAAACACAAAATCCCCACTCCAATGTGCCATTGGAGCAATGAATGAGAACAAAGTTTCCATGTCATGTCATGGTCAATGAAATACTGCCATAGAACAAACGCTGTTTTTTCTGTGGCTGAATCGTACAAGAGCATGCCCAGGGCTCAAATCTAGACAGCTTTGTGGAGGAACAAAGGCAGTCTGGAAGGAATACGTCACGGGTTTTATTTATGACTCCTTGAAAATAACCTCAGTTCACCTTAGCACCAGACAGAGGAGTGTTTGCTTTTGCTAATTTGACTTGGGAATTCTGTTTGGGATTTCATCACCTGCAGGGTACACTCTGATAAGCTGTTCCTGGGAGTTAAAGCTTTTCCATGAAGAGATAGGACCTCACCCATATCCAGATATCATAGGCCACGTGGATTTCTTTTCGGTTAGGATGCATAACCTCTCCCTGCCCTCCTTATGGCCCATATCCAGAGTTTACCCAGGCAGCTTGAAGTCTGAAAACACCAGATGGCCAACATATAACCTTTTTCTAATCTAAAATGTTCTGGTGTGGAAAAAGAAAGCCTCTGGACCTGTAACAACTTAGGTTTGAATCCTGCATCTGTTACCATCTTAGGCAAATATTGAATTTCTCTGAATTTCCTTTTCCTCATCATAACAAGGTTGCAAAGGTATACAAAAATCACAGGCACAACATGGTGTTCCATAATTGTTTGTGGTCTCCCCCGGCAGAGGAGGGTTGACATTCATCTTCATTTTCTGCCTTCACTCACCGTCTTCTAGGTTCTCAAAGGCATTGGCGGGCCATTTCCTCTGTTCTGGAATTTCTCCTCTTTCTTCCATCAATATGCCAATGCTTGCAAGTTTCCTCTGATAGGAACTTAACTTGGAGAGGGATCTGATAAACTTCTTCACGCAAAGTTATGAATGACTTCTCAAGGCTGAATGTGTTACTACTCTCTAGAGTGTTGACAGTGGTAATATTTTATCCCAAGGGGGTACATCTCCCATATTGGGATTCGGGAGGTGAGTGTGGGATGTGGACAAGATATGGTTGCTGGGGAGTACCTACCTGATGCCCCTTAAACCAAACTGCCCTGTAAAGGGGCCTCTGGTAAGAGCCACAGTTCATGGTTGCCAAGCTGAACAGTGATGGTCATGTCTGTCAAACCTGCTCAGTTGCTCAAAGTACTGCCTCTAGGTCACAGAGCCATTTCTGACTCCCCTCTCCCTTCTCCCATTTCCCATCCCAAGCTTCAGGTGAATCAGCAATCCCAGCCCATTGACGTGCTCTGGTGGCTGTGATCAGCACAACCCTAAAGGAAGAAGGTGGTAACGACAGCTTACCCATCACAAACTATTAAACGCTTTCGCATATCATCCCATCTGAACTTCAAAGGATCCCCCCAAAAGTATGCAGGAATTATTATTTCTATTTTATCCACGAGATTTAAAAAACTCAGCAAATTAGAATGAATTGCTTGGGGTGTATTAATCAAGACTGATTTTGCAAATAACAGAAACCCAAATAACTTTTGCTTAAGAAAAAAATGGAGATTTACTATTTCACATAAACTGGGGGGTCCAGGGCTGGAGTAGGTGATTTCAGGATTAATCTGAATAAAGGGCTCAAATCATAATATTAGAGACTACTCTTTTTTCATCTCTCAGCCCTGGTTTTTCTCATGGCTTCTTCAAAGTGGCTGAGGAAGATAGTACTAGCAGCTTACTTACTCATATAACCATACAAGTAAGCTCTGAATAACCCCAGCAGGAAGAAAAAATACCTCTCTCTCCCAATGTCTGTATACCAGAGAAGAACTCTGATTAGTGCGTGTGCCTGCCAATCACTGCCACCAAGAGGATAGCACTCTATGTTTAGCCCAGCCCAGGCCATGAGTCCACTCCAGTAGCCAGGGTTGTGGAGCCTCTGGCTGATAGTCTTCCCACGATCACAAAGTGTGTGAGGAATCCACCAAAGGGCATGCAGGACAACCAAAAACAAAAGGCCTACCACATTTAGATGGCCAGGTTGTCCTAGACTAACCTCTCCCTGGAGCTCAGTTAGCCCAGCTCTCGCCCTCATTCTGCATCCAAGAACTCTTAGTAAACACAGAAGCCCTAACAGTGTTCCCTGAATCTGAATGCTGCACAGATATGTGTTGAGTGACTACTATGTGACAGACACTGAGCTAGGTGGTGGAGACGCAGCAATGAACCAGACAGACGTCATCCCAAACTTCGTGCAGCTTTGATTTTGGACTCTGGGTGATGACAAAGATTAGTGAACAAGTCTATCCATTATAAGGCTTATAAAAGCCAACTCTCAGCTATGCTTAACCATTCTCTCTCTCTTTCTCTCTATCTCTCTCTTTTTCTGTCCCAGGCTCTCTCTGTAACACCTGAGAAACCTAACAAGGAATGGAACTGCAAGGAGACCATGGATACAATACTTAACGAGATTGAGCAGGGAAAACTCCACAACCCCATGTCCATTGCCCAAATCCTCCCTTCCCTTAAAGGCAAGACATACCTAGATGTGCCCCAGGTGTCTTGCAGCCCTGGTAAGAACTCTTAACACCTGCCTCTCCTTAAGTCATGAAGTAGCAACTTATGCAGGAATGATATGGGGATCATTTCTAAGTGGTGTAGGAGCTTATTACGTCCATTACTCCATTATGTCCAGATGTAGGCAGAACCACATGTGACTTCCAGTCCCCAAGAATTGTGTGCTAACACACAGCCTTGCCATCCTGCCCTCAGAATTCAGCCCCCATGTCTACTTCATTCATCACGCACTTATCGAGCACCTACCATAGGTAAAGCATTTTGTGGGATGCTGATGGAGAGGGAAGGCCCATGGTCCTAACCATCAAATGACATAACTTCATTCACTCATTTGACAAATGTATCAAACATTATGCAGCATCTTATCATATCTGCTCTTTACAAAGTCAGGAGACAGATATGTAGACAAAAACTACAATATTTGGAAGAATAAAATAAGTATTAAATAGAAATAGAAGCTACATACAGTGCAAAAGCAAAGAAAGTGTGACCAATCATTGATTTTGTGAGCCTAGGAGAAGAACAAAGTTGACATTTCAGCTAAGCCTTGGAGATCTAAATATGAAGTCTTGGTGCTTATAGCACACCAAAGGGATGGGCTGGAATCCTGGCATGCTATCTTTTTATGTAAAATATCTTTATTTTATCTAATTACACATATAATACACAGATACTTAAAACTCAAATATTGCAGAAATATGCGTTTAGAAAGTGAGAGTCCTACATAAAAATTTTATCACTCCGGAAATAGCTAATCTTTGGTATAGATTCTTCCAACTCTTCTTTCTAATTAAATGCTAATATAAAGCATTATTCATCTTCTGTTGCATGGCCTTCCTAAGACAAGCAGAGATTAATAAGCTCCTTGTCTATCTCAGTGCAGAACCCATAGAGACCACAATCAAGTAAGCTGATCCCCATCATACCAAACACAGCCACATTCACCCAACTCCTTGGGCTGCTTCCCAAGGATTTTGCAACTTTAGCAAGGCGGCAACGGAGTCCTTCATAGGATTTTACACTAGCTGCCCAGGTATTTTGTTAAATGGTCTGAAACTTACCACTTTTGCTTCTAGATTTTTAGGATTAACAAAAACCACAACTGAACAATGAATACATGTAAAATACCACGACATAGGGCTCACAATCCTCCCTTTAGATTACAAATTCTTTTAACAAAATAAATGTTCATTGTAAAACTGTCTGTCAGTTCTTCAGCTACAAGCAATTCTCCAGAATGGAAAGGAGAGCTTCATAGATCACACCAGTTCCTAAGAACAATCCACAAAAGCCCCAAACTCACTGCCATTTCTTGAAATGTTTTCTGGGATGAGTTGCCAGTAACAGAGATTTTCCACCTGTAATACAAATCCCACAACTTTTAACAAATTTGGCCTCTTTACTCTTCACAGATAATGAGGTGCAGCCAACTCTACCCAACCAGCCTACCACTGTTCCCACCTCAGCATCCAACATCACTGTCATATACACGATAAATAACCAGCTGAGGGGGGTGGACCTGCTCTTCAACGTGACCATCAATGTTAGTGTAAAAAGCGGATCAGTGCTCCTTGTCGTCCTAGAGGAAGCACAGCGCAAAAATCCCATGTTCAAGTGAGTGTGACAAGTAACATCCGCCATTCTCTGCAGGCCTAACCTGAATTCCCATCCTCTCTCTCTCTCCTTCCTTCATTTTCTTACTTTTTTTCCTTCTTATAATTGAACAGATCTTTATTTAATAGCCCCTTGAGGGGACTACAATGTACTAACTAGGCAAGGCTCTCATGAAAAATTAAATATACAGGTCAATATATGACAGAGTTTTCAAAACAGGAATTCAAAGGAGAGAGAGTCCATTGTAAGTGAGAACAGTCAAGGAAGGTTCACAGCTTTGGACCACATTCAAAGAATAGATACTAAATAGGAAGATACGGGAGGATGGTATTCCAGGAAGAGGGAGTATATAGAAGAAAACATTCAAGACAGGAATGAGCAAGGGATTCATGATCAATAAGTAGGTCAGCTGGACTAGAGAAGAAAATACAGGACTGAATTAAGTGAGTGATGTCTGGAAGGATAGGTTGGGTGATATTGTAAAAAGTCTCAAATACCGGGCTAAGGAGATCAGACTTCATATTGCAGACAAGCATTACAAGTTTTTGAGTAAGAAAAATCATGTTGTAAAATGTTAATTAGGCTTGAGAATGGGAGACAAGGAGAAAAGCTAAGGCATGACTATAGCAATGAAGCTGTGAAGTGGTGAGGACTTCATCTGGGATAAACAGACTCATATCAAGGAGGACTCCACAGGCTCTGTGAGTACTGGATGTGGGGGTCAAGAGAAAGAAGCTTCAAAACTAATGATAGAAGTATCAGGAAGACAGAATGTCTTTCACAGAAAAAGACTTTATTCCTTTAGATACGTTTAATTGTGGGTGCTCAAAACAGAAACATTAGGAAGCTTTTGGAGGTACAGAGGAAATCTTAGGAAAAAAAGATCAAAACAGGCAAAAGAGATTGGATAGTCACCTGATAGAGATGATGATCCAAGTTAAGGAAATGCACAGAAGGTGGCAGACACAATGCTCCCAACAAAACCATGAGACAGATCTAATTATTCCCATTTTATAGACAGAACCACTTAGGCCCAAAGAGGTTAAGTAGTATTCCTAAAATCACACAATGTGTAACTAATAGAGTTGAGATCTGAACCCAGATTTGACGCACTCTGAAGCTCATGTTCTTTTCACTACCCTTTCCTGACAGGAAAAAGTCCAGAAATAAATTACAGAGGGGAAAATTAAACTTTGGGGATGTTTTTAGTTTGCAAAAAGATCAAGCAGTAGATAAATATGGAAAAGACTAAACTACAGGACGTGTAGAGGGAAAATGCCAGATCATGAAAAGGAAAAGAGGAAATCCTTTCAAAGGAAAGATGACATGATCCAAATTCTGCAGAGATGTCAAGGAGAAAGATTGACAAAGGGCAAGGAATTGACAATTGAGTGATACACAGGATCTATTCCCAAGGATTCAGTTAAATACATTGTGCCTGCTGCCCACAGTCCAGCTCCGTAACTTCCCTAACCTCTATAGACAGATCAGGATAAAAGTCATTTTAAGAATACTTAATTTTCCAGCCAGCCCTGATGGCCTAGCAGTTAAAGTCCAGCACACTCTGCTTCGGTGGCCCAGTTTCAGTTCCCAAGTGTGGAGTCACACCACTCGTCTGTCAGTAGCCATGCTGGGCTGGTGGCTCACATAGAAGAACTAGAAGGACTTACAACTAGAATCTACAACCATGTACTGGGGTTTGGGGAGGGGAAAAAAAAGAGAAGAAGACTGGCAACAGATGTTAGCTCAGAGCGAATCTTTCCTAGCAAAAAAAAAAAAAAAAAAAATGTCATTCACCCTGTTATTTAAAAAACATAATTTTCAAACAACCCTCTGAACATACTTTACTTCTTCTCCAAGCTTACCAAGCTTAGCTTTAATTTTGCCTGATTTTTCTTCTGGTTGTCAATGTAATAAATGCACATAGTTGACATTTTGAGGGAAAAAACATAAAGAAGAAAAAAAAAGCATCTACAGTCCATCCAAAACCTAATCACTGTTGATATTTTTTATAATTTTGTTGGTGTCTTTTTCTGTGCATATTACATATAGTTATGATCCATCATAAACATAGGACAGACATATTTCATGTAAAATTTGTATCCCACATTTTCACTTACCATGATTGCACAATCATTTTCCCATGTCACTTACAATTATTGAAAGATACAGTGTTCATAACTGCAAAATATTCAATCGTGGATATTCATTCCATCACTCACATAATTATTTACCCATTGTTCAGCATTTACATTTTTTTAAATTTACTCATTGATAGGTTTTCTAAAAAGTCCACTCATTTTCATTTCATTTCATTCCAAGTGAAGTAATTTTTTATTCACTGATCATTTGCATTTTCTCTTTTGAGCATGATTTTATCTGATCTCTAAAGCATTCAGAACGTCTCTGTCTCTTCCTCTTAAGCTTTTATTGCTTGACCTCCAGGGAGATGTTAATCATACATGATTTTATTCTTACAGATTTGAAACCACAATGACATCTTGGGGCCCTCTCGTCTCTTCTATCAACAATATCGCTGAAAATGTTCATCACAAGACATACTGGCAGCTCCTCAGTGGCAAAACACCTTTGAATGAAGGTAAGAGAAGAAAAGGAATCTGGGCATTTCTTACATAGTTTGAAGGCTCCATTCTTTCACTTCCTTACTTAATTCATTCACTCATTTAATCAACAATTGTGAGATTGCATGTGTATATACAATAATTGTATATACAGTGATTACATATACGTACATATGCCTATATTGTGAATATATATACAGTGATTAGATAGATAGATAGATAGATAGATGGATGGATGGATGATAGACAGACAGACTAGATAGATAGAATGGATGGGTGGCTATCTAAAATAGCTTTTCAAAAAATCAATCCTAACTCCACTCTGAGCCAGTGGGAAAATATCCAGTGCACAAGAAAAGTGGATTGATCGACTTAAAGCAATAAGAGCTGAAAAAGGAAAAAGCAGATAATGTGAGAGAGACAAAAGAAAAAAAGAAAAAGACTGAAAAAGTAGTATGTGCTCTAAGAAGACGGCCACTTTGGGATTTCAAACTAAATGTGTATACATACAACAAAAGCACAGTGAATTCATAGCCAGTGGGAGACAAGCATGAGGGAGAGGAGGAACGGCTCTTTGTGTGGTGATGTTCTCTTATTCCACACTCACATCGGCTCTGTAGGTAGTAGTGTCCCTCTTCTTGCAGAGGAAAGGCCTTGAGATCCAAAAAGATTTGGGCCTGGAATTGTCAATCTTTCTGATGCCCGTCTACTTGAAAGCTACTTGTCATCATCTATCTTTCCTGCCCTGAAAGACAAGCATTCTCAACCCACTGCCCTACCTTATTCCTTACAAAATCCTCAGAAATGAACATAAGCCCCTGCCTTGAATGCTCTAACCGGCTTAAATAAGCCATCTTAATAAGAACCGCCATTTACCGCACACTTATTAAATGTCAGGTACTGTATTAGGCACCTGGCAGTCATCATTTCTAATCCTGAAAAGAATTCTTCAGGGTAAATATGTTTAGCGCAATTTTGTGGATGAGGGAAAGGAGGCTTACACAATGTAAGCGACTTGCCCAAAGACATGCTCCATGTGGCAACCTAGAGACTGGAACCAAGGACTCACTAAATCTCAATTTCATGCTCCTTCTGTGCTACTCGAGCTGCCCATTTCACTCCTCTAACAGTGGGCTGATCTTTTGGGAGCTGGGGGTGGGTATAACGCACCACGGTCACCTCATGTTATTCTCTGCTTGTTTCCAGGAGTTGCTGACTACATACCCTTCAACCATGAGCACATCACAGCCAATTTCACACAGTACTAACCACGAGATGGGTGCAGGTTCTATGAAACATCTCCAAAGGATGGCTGGGATTTTTTTCACTTCATTTCAAATCTCTGCAAAAAAGTGGATATCTACGATGCTACCATATTCCTTGTAAAAACATGGAAACCACGATGTAGAATAAATGAGGCAAACTTCCCCTGAGTCTCAGTATCTGTGACTCATAAAAAAAAAAAAACGTCCAGCTTCTTAAGGCAATGACTGCCAGTCATCGTTTAAACCTGGGGTGAGGCGAGAAGGGAGAGCCCAGTTGATATTTTTGGAGATTATTCTGACCTTCTTGATTAATTAACCAACACAGTCTTTTATTTCTACAAATGAAACCATATATTTTTTAAAAACTCTTATTTTTGTTACTTATACCAAGTACTCCTTCTCAAACCACTTAGTGTAAACATATATACATACATACACGCGTACAGACATACATACATGAAATGGCCAAAATTATTTCATATGAGACTCCCAGATAGTGCAGAACCAGGTAAATGATTTTACGTCATAACTCTCCCCTTCTATTTCCAATACAGTCACTTACCGCATAACAATGCTTTGGTCAACTACAGACCACATATAGGACAGCGGTCCCATAAGATTAATACCATATAGCCTAGGTGTGTAGTAAGCTATGCCATCTAGGTTTCTGCAAGTACACTCTATGATGTTCTCGTGACAATGAAATTGGCTAATGATGCATTTCTCAGAACATGTCCCCGTCATTATGAGATGCATGACTGTATTTGTTCCAGGCAAAATAAAGTTTAAAATGTACAGTTTTACATAATTTATATATATAAATATATATTGAATATACATTTTGTGTTTAATATGTAATATAAAATTTAATATATAGTATATTTTATATATTAAATGTAGATATACATCTATAACCCCACCCTATATATAATATATAATATATGATGTATTAAATATAGTTTGAAAGAAAAATTTAAGCTTTCAAAGACAATCACAAATCTAATGTCTGCTGAAAGGAGTCACCACTGGTATAAACTTTCCAGAGAAGGATATGAAAATGTGTATCAAAAGACCTAACATATACTCAACATTGACCCCCAAAAAAATCCCAATTCTGAAAGTTATACAAAGGTGAGAATCATAAAAGGACACAGATATACAAGAACAAAATGTCTGCTGGGACAATTAGAGAATGAATCTTAGATATGCAGCCTCAATATACTTCCCAATTTTGTGTGAACCCCAGACGCAAACAGACTTAGCTGCCCTGTCACAGGTCTCCCCTCTTGGCATCTCAGAGCAAGAACCTGCTCTCTGGTAACAGTCTGGCTCCCAGGAGAATAAGGTGTGAACCACACAGGTCCAGGTCCTCACCCCAAACATACCTATTAGGTAAGTCACTGTACCCCAGAAAAAGGCCAGGACTGTTGCTGTAACGGAAGGAACTCTCAGGGAGGGGTGAATAAGTGCTCTCATAACATATCATAATGTTTATAATGTGGAAAAAAGGGAAACAATCTAGATGCCCAACAAAGGGCAACGAATAGGTAAACCCTGGTGGATCCACATCTTGGGATACTTAAAAGTCACTGAGTCATGTTGAAGATAACCACTTGCTGACATGAATAGACGCTCATGATGCCTAGCCAAGTGAAGGGAACAGACCACACAACGTTACAATGTCATCCATATCAGAGCGTTAGAGTGGTTATCTTTGCAGGATAGAATTATTGGTGACTGATTTTGTTTGCTTCTCTGCTTTTTAAGTTTTCTCCATTCAAAACATAATAATTGGGCAACTGGAAAATGGGGAAAAAATTATTTTAAACAAAGATGACTTTTTCTTGTTTAACAATAAATTAGGCAACGAAAGGAAGACGTGTGTGTGAGAGAGAAAGAGAGTATGTGTGCGTGTAAGAGTCCCACTCTTGACTTTTGCTCTACTGATAGAAACGGGAAGAACGAGACGGGCCTGGGAAACAGTAAAGAGGGGAGAATCACAGGTTGGTTTCACATATAAAAAACTCGTTTTAGCTACCTGCCTAGTAATTAACTGACTCTGTTCATCTGTATTGGCAGGTGTTGGGGACAGGAGAGTGAGGTTGACATTGAATCTGCTACGACAAGTTGCAATTCTGCTTTGAGGAAATGCCTTAATAAAATGAAGCCTGTGTGGGCTCGTTTTTGCATAATACCTAATGCCCAGGTATACATTTGGTCACAGTTTCAGTGACTATAAGCTCTCTTGTGACCTCTACTGGCCATGGCTGGTGAAGCCTAAAGTTTCCTTAGGACTGCGGTCAATCACACAAAAATATTTCTGTGAAGATGCAGGGGAGAGGGGAGGGGGGAGGGAAGATTGCTACCAAATACTTTCCCCCCATTTAAAAATTGTACACAATTGTACCTGCCTTTAACTAGATACATGAATGACCTATAGCAAGTACACGATTGCGGATAACACACTGACAAGGAAGGGGAATGAAACAGATGACTCCTCCAGCCCGTTCCAAGTGAGATCCTATAATTCTTTGAAATATCAAAAGCCTCGAGTCTCACTCGGAAATGCAAATGGCTCTGAGATTAAAATGAAAAAAAAAAAAGAATCTAGCCAAGAAAATTAAAGTGGAAAGGGAGAAAGACCGGAACTTAACAAAATGGTTCCAAATTCTATCTTGAAGATCGAACTTGCTAAACATAGCCACGAGGTTTTTTGTAAAGTGTAAAAATGTAGAATTTGATCACACATATATGAAAATGTGTAATAACACACATTATTATGACACAATTATGACAATAATTAAAACAGTGTAGCACTGGTTTCAGAGAGAACATGGGAACGGAATGTCAAAAGAGACCAAAAAACTTATGCTGGGTGCTTGCTTTGGCAGCACGATTATAAAGATTAGCATGGCCTTGTGCAAGGATGACACACAAATTCATGAAGCGTTCCATATTTAAAAAATTCCGTGCCAATTTAGCACATTATAAAGTCACATATTAAATGAAGATTTTCTTTTTTCACTTTTTTTTTTTTGAGGAAGATTAGCCCCAAGCTAACTACTGCCAATCCTCCTCTTTTTTGCTGAGGATGACTAGCCCTGAGCTAACATCCGTGCCTATCTTCCTCTACTTTTTATGTGGGACGCCTGCCACAGCATGGCTTGCCAAGCGGTGCCGTGTCTGCACCCGGGATCCAAACCGGCAAACCCGAGCTGCACTTAACTGCTGCACCACCAGGCCGGCCCCTAAATGAGGATTTTCAACTTGGAAAAAGAATTAAATTACATTCCCTACTTCTGGCCCTTATGAGCATATTATCAGAGTCAAAAACTCCTAAGAAAATTACTGGTAGATTTCATTGCATAAAAATTACAAATGGTCATACTTCAAAAAAGTAAAGGACACATTGAAAACTGGAAAAAAAGAACTGAAACATATACAACCAAACAGGAGTTAATATACTTAACATATGACAAGAGTTTTTAATCAACAAGAAAGAAACGAACAGTACAATTGAAAAACAAAGTACACAAGCAAGCAAATTACACATGCAGAAAAACAAACAGACAGAAATATATGAAACCAGAGATATGAGAAAAAGTTCAACATCACTAGTCATTTAAAAAAATGCAAACTATCCTACAACCAGTATGCAAGTTATATTGAATAGGACTCAGAGAATGCTAGAAGAAATCAACTTTAGTTTGTCCTGTAGCTGCTTATCCAAATCAACTTGGTAAGACCAGTGTTTTGCATTTTCTCATTACTCTCTGATTTTTTCTAAAAAAAGTTGTGTTGTCACTTCCAGTCACAGAAAATATTCTCATTTCAGTAACTAAAAGGTCCGACACTGTGTGATAGTCAAAACCCTGAATTTCATTTAAAGGTAAAGCTGCTCCCCTCCCCTAGCTCAGTCCTGCTCCAGACAGAGAGGTAGTAATGAAAGTAAAATGGAGAGGAGGGGTCTGTACTTGCCCACTTTCCACTTTGCACGGGGCAAGTAAGATCTTTTCTGCCCCTGATCTCTCACCTCTGTTTCCGACCCCTCTGGGACTGAAATGTGTCCCCTTCTCCTCTTGCAAAAAAAGAAGTGTTGGAGTCCTAACCCCCAGTACCTCAGAGTGTGACCTTATCCCGAAAAGGTTCTTTAAAGAAGTAAGTTAAAAAGAGGTAATTAGGGTGAGCCCTAATCCAATACATGGCATCCTTATAAACACAGGAGATTTGAACACACAGACACACGTGCATAGAGGGAAGACGATGTGAAGAGACACAGGGAGAAGACAACCATCTACAAGCCAAGAAGAGAGGCCTGGAGTAGGTCCTTCCTCACAGCCCTGAAAAGGAACCAACCCTGCTGACACCTTGATTTCAGACTTGTAGCCTCCAGAACTGTGAAGCAATCAACTTCTGTTATTTAAACAACCTAGTTTGGGTTACTTTGTTACAGCAGCCCTAGCAAACTAACACAGCACCCAACAGCAGAGTCCTGCCTGGGAGGCCCAGCATCTCACTTTGGAATATGGAGATTACCACATACCTCGGGGCCTCAGGCAAAACTGAGTCATAAGCAATCCTGTTATAAACATAACATTGGCTTTTTCACCCTTCACATTGGCAAAGCTTTAAAAGAACTATAATATGCTTCCTCAGCAAGGGTGTGGATAAATGGGCACTCTGATACATTGTTGGTGAAGGGCAATTTTGTGCAATTGTACAAAGCAAAACGATTTTAAATGAACATTCTCTTTGATCCAGCAATTTCTCTTTTTGGAATCTTCCCCAAAGAAATACCAAAACAGTACCAAAAGGGTATGTTTAAGGATGCTTATTACAGCATGGTCTATAATAACAGATTTGTAAATAACCTGACTGAACCACAATAGAGAATCATTGCTTATGGTGAAACCATTCATAGGAATACCATGGATACAGTCTGTGAATGCCAAGACAGAAACAAGAACAGTTGGCATTGTTCCCTCTTCTTGGTCAGACAGTTAAGGAGTTGATCCATTCTTTGTTCCTGTTAAGTTACTTAATGAGAAATGCTGGAAATAACTCTCCTGTAAAACTTTAGTAATTCCCCAAGTTGGGATTGAATCCAATTAGCTTTAAAGTTCTCGAATATATGTATAGACACATTAATTTTTCTCATGGCAGTAAGGTAGAAACCCAACAGATATTTGTTGAATGAATGAAGACTTTTCTATGCCTCATTTCCACCACTATCATCTACAAAATAGGAACCTAATAAGATAACCTATGTATGTATATATGAAAGCCCTTTGTAAACAGAAAGTCACTCCAGTATGTTAATTATTAATCTTGTATTAGGGTATGTTGTCTTCTGTTGTGGAAAATTCTATGGTACCACTGCCCTTTTAGAAATGCTCTACACCACAGAGAAGCTAAACTGATGAAGACAGTAACATTAATGACCCCCTTGAGAAGGTTCTGTGGGCTTCCTGGAGCAAGGAAATTCCATAGTGACTTATTATATTATGATACTATGATTAGAATTTGATAAGCAAAACCCAATCTGTTTATCAAAACGAGATAGCACACGTCTGCATCATTTATGTCAACAACCAGACCTGGCAGTAGGCTACCGATTTTTGTTATCTCTTGATTTTAAAATAAGCAGTTAACAACTGATGTGCCAGATAATTTTTATACAGGTGGAAAATATATATATAAGTCCCAGTGGATGCAGGCCTGGATAATCCAGAAAAAATGCCTTGTACCTATACTCAATTTTTAAATTTTCAAAGTGCTCACAGAGCACTGATTCTCAAACTTGACCAGGCAGTAGAATCACCTGTGAGACTCGTCCACAATAGGAATTCCTGAAACCCACCTTCAGAGTTTCTGACTTACTAAGTAGGGACCAGATATTTACTTTTCTTTCTTTCTTTCTTTCTTTTTGGTGAGAAAGTTTGGCCCTGAACTAACATCTGTGCCAATCTTCCTCTTTTTGCTTGAGGAAGATTGTCCTTGAGCTAACATCTGCGCCAATCTTCCTCTGTTTTTTGTATGTGGAACACCACCACAGCATGGCTTGACGAGCAGTGTGCAGGTACAGGCCCAGGATCCAAACCTGCCAACCCCTGGCTGCCTAAGCAGAGTGCACGAACTTAACCACTATGCCACTGGGCTGGATCCCAGATATTTACATTTTTAACAAAGGTCTCAGGAAACTCTGACGCAGGTAGTCTGAAGACCAACTTTCGGGAGATTTTAGCAAACCCACTCCAGTAGAAGTAAATACGAACATCAAGGTTCCTAGCCCTGCTTTACATCATATTAGCTGTGTGGCAAATCATTTAATCTCTGAACCTCAATTTCCTACATATAATACCATTGAAATATCACAAGAGATGTGTAAATAAACAGCTGTGAGGAACTCAAGGCGTGAAAGCCATTTTCAGAGATCAGAGAAGATCTCAGGTCCCTGCTTTGATTTTTCCCAGCCCTTTCTTTACACTTCTCTTCTGACATCTCAACACTAGCTATTTGTATGCTCACTATATGGTCCCTACATAAATATAAATTCCTAAAGATTAGAATCACTGTTTTTTCATCTTTGTATCTTCCATCGTACCTAACACAATTCTTGCAAAGAACAATAGACATTAGTAAAGTTACTATTTAAATGCAGAACTTTGAGTATACCTTTTGGTTCTTTTAAAATAAACAATGAGGTGGAAGTTTTAGGGCATCAGAAGACTTAGACACCAATCAGACAGTGATTGCACTGCCGCCTTATTTTCCACCCAAGACAGGATTATGCAATGTTCAGCTGGAGATTTTTAAATCCTTGAGCACATTTAGATCTCCCACTTTTGGTAAAAGGGAGGGGTGAGCACAGAAGAGCTGCCCAGAATCTGACACCAGCTGGGGGAGGTAGGAGGGCACAGTTGACCGTTTTTTTAGATCTGCCCTTGGGACAGAAATGATTGTCTCTAATAAACTCCATTAACTCTTTTGAGGTAGATTCAGTGTGAAGATAGTCCAGAAGTGCATAAAATTCTGGACAGGGAGAGTTCCCTCAGTAGTTCTGCAAGCATTACAGGTTTTATTTGTTGCTATTTATAAAATTAATCCTTGGGGAAAGACCACACAGACATTTAGCATGATTTAAGTACAACAGACATTGGTCTCAATTTGCTAATCCCATTTGCGTCCTAAAAGCTCGGAAAAAGATCATCTTTCATTCCAAATATGAAAAAGCTTCAGGCACGTAAAAACGATTTGTCCAACATCCTCCAGAACAATTATACATTATTTCATTTTAACTAGACATCAAGTTATGATATTGCCCAGTCACTGGGGTCTCTGGAATAACACACACTGTGCTCAAATTCTGACTGTACTGTTTTCCTGCCGTATGACCCTGCGAAAGCTAAATCCTTTGACCCTCGGGATGAACTCTGCAAAATGGATATAATGATTTACTTATCTCGTAGATTTGTTGGGAGGTAAATGCAATGATAAGGTATTCGATGCCTGACACCTTGCAAGCGCCCAGTAAATGTTAAGACAATAATGAACCAGTGGGATTTTCCTAGTCTTTGAGGGCGCCCCTAGAGAAGCGGCGTAATGGAGCGAGTTGTAAAGAACCAACTTACTCCGTGAACACAGGCTTTCTCAGCGCCGGACCCCGCGGAAAGCACTCCTCGCCCTGCCGCCCTGCCGCCCTGCCGCCCTGCCGCCCTGCCGCCCTGCCGCCCTGCCGCCCTGCCGCCCTGCCGCCCTGCCGCCCTGCCGCCCTGCCGCCCTGCCCTACTCTAGACAAAGACTCCAGAACCCAAGAGCACCACCAGTGCCGGAACCCAAGCACCGAGGCTCCGAGTTCTTCAGCTTCCGCCGGGACTCTCTGCGGAGTGGACCGGGGCGCGTGCAACTTCCGGTCCCACGCACCGCCGTCCGGCGGCGGTTCTAGCGTGACTCTAGAACGCCGTGCTGTCCGCCCGGGTTAAGGTCGTCGCCGGCGTGGCTGCGGGAAGCCCGGCGCGGACGGACGCGGGTGACCATGTGGCGGCTGCTGGCTCGGGCCAGTGCGCCCCTCCTGCGCGTGCCTTTATCAGGTCGGACGTCCCCTTGGTCCTTCACAGTCTTTCTTTTGGTCCTCCCTGCCCCCGTCCTTCATCCCGCAAACTCAAAGGCGGCTCCGCATAGGGTGGCTGAAGCTCTGGGAGGGGCTGCGCTTTCCCGCCGTAAAATTCGTGCAGAAGGGTCGCAGGCGTGCCTGGGGGTCGGCGCCCAGAGACCCCGCTGGCCTCTTTAGGAGCCTGATTGGAACCCGCGTCCCATCCCTCAAGACACCTCGGTCAGGAGTGTCCTTAGCCCAGGTTGCACTAGGCTCTGGCCTTGTCGTCGTCCTCTTTTAACTTGGTTTGTCTTTGTAGATTCTTGGGCCTCCCCGCCCGCCAGTGCTGGCCTAAAGACGCTGCTCCCGGTGCCAACTTTTGAGGGTGAGAGCTTATCTGTCGTTTTCATGTTTATCTTTTCTCTGATGGAACCAGCAGAGGGTAGATGAAGATGCCGGGGTGGTGGTGTGCTTATCCAATCCCCATTCACTCGTTCACTAATACAGTATGCCAAGCAGAGCAGTGTTCTAAGCGGTAGAGATAAATCAAAGAACAAAAGAGACCCAAAAAAGGACCCTGATTTTATGGAGCAAATGTGTAAAGGGATCTTCCCTGTGGCCCACGGTGCACCCTCCGCTAGGGCTAACTGGCCTCAAATTTGGACTTTTGATGTTCTAGCCAAATGAGGTTACATATATGTAGTCATTTAACAGTATTATGTGAAAAGCATTAATTTGTTAAACATAAACATTTAAGGCAAGCCACTTTATAAAAATATATTGGAAATCTCAAAAAAACAAAGAAAGGGCCTTGACCTCTGAGGGTGTTATCTTCTATACGTAACCCTTAAACTACTACATGCTCTGGAAGTATGTATGGACTTGGAGGCGAGAGAAAGCTTTACTGAGTTTCTCTACAGCTGCGTGTAGAAACTGGGCAGCAGTTTCTGTAACCCTGAATAGACCACTAATAATTTGATATTCCTTGAAATCTCCTGTTTTGTATTTGACTCCATCATACAATCATGATTGTTTTACTATAAAAATGTTTTAACTGACTTACAAGTTAGTAATTTTTTTTTGCCCAAATTGTCAAAATCTCAGACATCATAAAGACACCCAGCCCACATTTCAGCCCACCCACTCTCACTCAGCAAGCTGTTGCACGTTGTAGGAAATGTACAGTTCTCAGCATGAAAAGCCTTTGCATAAATAAAGGAAAGAGCATTGATCTAAAGATTCCTAGGTTGTGAGTTTGCCAACAAGAATGTGGCAGAGCAGGAGAACTTAGATATTTTCATGTACAATATAGTATTCTTTCCACTACCCCCATTAACAATCAAAGAGGTGGTGTGGTCGTTTAAAAAAAGCAGTGTCATGCGGTCTGGCTTTGCCGTTTTAACCAGATGATCTAGACCAAATTGTAAAATGTCTAGGCCTCAAGTTCCTTTTCTGTGAGATGGAGAACAATACTACCTGCCTAATGTTCTGTCTCTTGATCTGAGTGATAGTCTTGTGGGTGTGTTTGTGTGTTCACTTTGTGATAATTCCTTAAGCTGTACATATTTTTATTTGGCCCTTTCATGTATGTGTGTTAAACTTTAAAAAGTTAAAATTTTAAAAAAGGAAGCCCTAAAAAATTGCCCAGGCAATGAAGTTGTTTTAAAAGGTTAAATAAGGGGGCCGGCCTGGTGGCGCAGTGGTTAAGTGCGCACGTTCTGCTTCGGTGGCCCAGGGTTTGCTGGTTCAGATCCCGGGTGCGGACATGGCACCACTTGGCACGCCATGCTGTGGTAGGCGTCCCACATAGGAAGTAGAGAAAGATGGGCACGGATGTTAGCTCAGGGCCAGTCTTCCTCAGAAAAAAGAGGAGGATTGGCAGCAGTTAGCTCAGGGCTAATCTTCCTTAGAAAAAAAAAAAAGATTAAATAGGATAATGCATGAAAAGCATTCAGCTCAGAGAAAAATGTTAGCTAGTGTTATTCTGCGACAGTCTTATAGCTCTATGCCTTCCCAAACAGTATCTTTTATAGTGTTAGGCACAGAGTAGGTATTTAGTAAGTGCATTTTGGTTTGAAGGTTAAAACTTTGCCATCTTCAAATGTTCAGAAATACTTGCATTAACTGTTGTCATTGCCAAAAGATTCCAGTGTCAATAAAAGCATCCACAAGAAAAACCCAATATACTTTCAAAATTATTGGTCAGTGGTAACTTTAAGACTTTCACCTGATGGTTATAAATCTTTCTAGGAAGAAAATGAGTCCTTTGAGATGTGTAGTTTTACGTATTCTTGGTTGTCTGTGCTCCTTTTAGATGTTTCCATTCCTGAAAAGCCCAAGCTTAGATTTGTTGAAAGGGTACCACTTGTGCCAAAAGTGAGAAGAGAACCTAAAAACTTGAGTGACATACGAGGACCTTCCACTGAAGCTACTGAGTTCACAGAAGGCAATTTTGCAATCTTGGTGAGTGAGTTCAGCGTCAAGCAGCCACAGGATGGAAGCCAAGGATTGGCAAAATGTCATATTCTTTGAGTTAATCCTCGTCTCTTCCTCCACAGGTTTTATTAGAAGTGCCACCAGTTGCTGTTTACACTGATGTGCACCACCCAGTAAACATTTGAGTTTGTATCTTTTTTTAATGTAGAGTGAAAATAATGTAAAAGCAGAAGGAAGAGGTTACCTAACTTACCCCACAATCAGACCATGAGATCTTCTTAAGCCTCTGCTAAAAATAACACTATCCATGACTTAAGATGTGGGACAGCTGTTTCCTTACTCATCACGTAGCTTCCATGATGACTTGGTGTCAGTAGTGACAGATGGGTGTGGTCTAGGGTTTATTTCCCATCAGGCAGCCAGAGTGATGTGACTTCAAGTCCTCTTCCCACAGCCTGCGTGAGCAGCCCCTGCCTGCCTCAGAACCTCATGGCCATTGCCCCATTCCTCCCTCTGCTCCAGCCACACTGGCTTCTGCTCAAACTCACCAAGCCCTTTGCTTTGTCAAGATCTTCAGATACACCATTCCTCTGCCTGGAACGTTCGTCTGTTTTCCTTTGGCTAGTTCTTACTGTTCTGGCCTCAGTTTTAAATGTCACCTCAAAAAGGCCTTCCCTGGCTATCCATTGAAGTGAGTCCACCTTTGTTCTCATTTATTACTGTACTCTAGACTTTTCCTCCATGGTACTTATTAGAACTTATATTTTTATTTTTATGTGTATCATTGAAGCCACCGTGACTATGAAAGAAGAGACATAAGAATAGAGCCCATGAAAGATATCTAAATCCCCATGTGTTTCTAATTCTTCCATTCACTTTTAGGCACTGGGTGGTGGTTACCTCCATTGGGGCCATTTTGAAATGATGCGCCTGACAATCAACCGCTCTATGGACCCCAAGAACATGTTTGCCTTGTGGCGGGTACCGGCCCCTTTCAAGCCCATTACCCGCAAGGGTATGGGACAGCGCATGGGGGGAGGCAAAGGTGCCATTGATCACTACGTGACTCCCGTGAAGACTGGCCGCCTCATAGTAGAGATGGGTGGGCGCTGTGAATTCAAGGAGGTACAAGGTTTTCTCGACCAGGTTGCCCACAAGTTGCCCTTCCCAGCAAAGGCTGTGAGCCGTGAGACTCTAGAGAAGATGCGGAAAGATCAAGAGGAACGAGAACGTAATAACCAAAACCCCTGGACCTTTGAGCGCATAGCCACTGCCAACATGCTGGGGATACGGAAAGTACTGAGCCCATATGACTTGACCCAGAAGGGGCGATACTGGGGCAAATTCTACATGCCCGAACGTGTGTAGTGAGAATGTGAGAAATAAACGTACACAGGCTGTCGAGAGAGAAGGAATCTGCATTTTATTCCCCTCAGCCTACCCTTAAAAGTCTTTGGGTAGCTCTGATGTCATACCCAAGGAGCAGCATATGAGTAGATGATTTCTGAAAAATTGTATGATATCTGTTGATTTTTTTAAAAAGTGCATTTATATTAAATAAAGTTTGAACATCACCTCAGGATATAACTTCTCACTGGTCACTCAATCCCTTAAATATTTAAGAAACAGGCCTGATTGACTGTTAGGATCTCTGGGTCTCCCTACCTATACAATGAACATCTCTAGGGATAAGGGAAATGTTTGCATCTCAAACCTCTCATGCAAGCTGAACTTAATTATCTGTACTACGTCTTATATAAACACACTTCAGGAGCTAGTTTCTATGTATTTTAGTAGTTACAAATACAAACTAACATTTTTGGACAAGCAAAGAAAAAAACAACAGTACATTGGTTAATTGATTCAACAGATATTTATTAGTGCCCAGCTACCCATCTTCTCTCAATCTTGGAAGGGGAATGTTGGACAATATGGCAAGGGACATACCTTTGCCTTTTAGCAAAAGGAACTGATAAAAACAGAGGTTGAAATTGTGCGGCCTCAGGTCTGAAACTGAGGAGGGGGAGAGTGTCTGGTTCTAATACAGTGCAGTGTGCCACACAGTACTCGCAGTGGCTGCTGGATGAATGAGGGCCCCACGTGATTCAGATCCCCAGTCTACCAGCTTCCTGTTTGCCTTTAACAGGATTAATCTGCTTTTCAGAGAGAGCCAGCAATAGCTTTCTATCTCCTATTCAAACTAAAGGGAATACAAATTGATAGAAATATTAAACCATTTGCTTTTGAAAATGGGTAGAAAACAGTACACTGACTAAAAGGTCAAAATTTTTATGCCACTTTCTTAAAAAGATCTCCAGCAAAGAAAATAATTTACTTTCGAAAGTACAAATTTATCTAAACAGTTGTGTGGTCCTCGTGTTGTATACTATTTTTCATGTATTTGTAGTGAACCTCTTATAACATCACTAAATTGCATTAAAACACATCAGAACCTTGAAGTGGGGACAGTGTTTGGAACAGTTTCTTGTACACACGTTGCTGGCCAACAAGGTCAGCTCAACATGAATCAGATAAGAAGTGATGTGAGTGATAGCCTCGTTTCACCTTTGTGACCTACCATCTTCATCTCTTCTTTTAATGATTCATAGAGCATGGTATTGATGACTTTTGGGAGTTCAATCATGGTATAAACCTGTTAACTTTTGTTTTAGGTCCACGTTTAGTTACTGAATGACAATCCTTGGCCCAGCCACCTTCACAGAGTGAGAGGTCATTGATAGACAGAACTCCACCATGACCATCCATAGAAAAAGGACTATATGTCGTGGTAATGGGGGTTCTGTTGTAGTTTTGCCTAAGTGGATCAACCCATTCCCAGGCATTTTTACACAGCCCCTGATACTAACAGACCATTGCCCATTGATGCCTTAAAGGGCTTAAGAGTCAAAACCAAGGACTTGTCCATGAGTGGAAATCAAAGCTTAATTATAGGGAATTAAGTCAGTAGATGCTGGAGCACCTATAAGTGGCAGGCACTGTGCTGAGCACTGGGGACACAGCAGTGAGCAAGACATGCATGGTGCCTATCGTTAGTCTTCACTTTAAAGACTACTGGACCCCGAAGAAGGAAGCAGAATGTAGGGTTGGTCAAGGCTGAGGCCTAGAAGAACCTGAGGAGCAAAAGTAACAAATGCTCTGATGCTGATCAACTTACAGCAGTTAAGATCCTGATGAACTGGGTATGCTACAGTATCTGCCTCTTCACAGCCATAACTTCACTGCGGGCTGTAAGTTTTATTTCCCGAACAGGTACCAGGTACCTATTATGCTTTCTTCTCACCCTGCAGGCCATTCCTTTAAACCATCTTCCTAACCAGCCATATATTGCTGAACTCCCTGTTCCTTCACCCCCGCCCGCCACCCAATTCCGTACTGTCATAAGTCTTCCTTTGCATAACTTTCAATAGGTAGTTGATTGATGCCCTGTGTCATAAGAAGTTTCATAATGGAAAGAGGAGTAGCTGCTGAGGAATCTGCAGTGGAGAAGTGATGGCACCACAGAGGTGGAAGAAGGATTAAAAATGCCAGTCGAGGATCCATCTGTGAGGGCTGAAGGAGATAGCAGAAAAGTGGAGGGAAAAAAATCACAGATTATACAGCAGGATGTCTGAGGTCAGGATCACCAAGTCCCTCTTCTGCTGGGGTAAGAGATCACTCAACCTACAAGGCTGTGCTAACTTGTCCTAACCCTGTAAGGGAGGAAGTTCATTTACCTTGGGTTTACCACGTGGCCCTCTTCCAAAGACTGCTTCTAATGTAAGAATGAATTGTTTCTCCTTTTGCTATTCCCAGATGCAATGGCCCAAATTTGGCTGCAGGAAATCAACATCCTTTTTTTTTTTATCAACATCCTCCTATAAAGCATTCTCAACAAAGCTGCCAGACCTAGTTAAGGAATAGACTGCCACCTTCTGTCTCCCCGTCTACCTACTACCAACTCATTCTTCACTCATTTTTCTATGAAACATCTCTTTCCTTAGTTTTCTCCAATCTTTATTCCAGCCCCTAACCCCACTCAGATTAGGGTACCTGGTGACAAACAATGCCCTCAGGACACTTCAAGTAAGTGAAAGCAGGCCTGACCCTCCCCACGGATGGCTCACCTTTTTCAGGCAAATATGCCCCCAATGGTAGAAGCTAAGATGATCGCAAGGATAACACAGCAAATCATGATCATGATCTTCTTCTGCTCATCCAGACAAGGAAAGAAAAAGCACATGAGAAACAACATCACTGTGCACACAGAGTTCCGAAGGAAAGGAGACAAAAGTGGATCAAGACAGGGAAGAGGATATGAAGGAAATGGGAGATGGATCTGGCTTCTAGAACCCAGAATGTGAAGAGAAATGTCACTTCTAGGTGAGAGGTGCAGAATTAGATCAAAAGCAATCTCAGAGGATGTTTAGTAGGTGGTTCTGCCTTCTAGACACCATCATGTCAGAGTTACCCCATTTCCTCCTAGAGGCAGATAGTCTCAATGAATTAACCAAATTCTCTTCAGGGGAGCACCTCAAATCTGAAACTCAAATGCAGTTACACTGCAGTCTGAGAGTTGAACCATTTTCAAAAACTGGAACTTTTGATTCATCTGATCCAGAGACAGTTTAAAAAGATTTTAACCCCTTTCCAAAACCTAAACAAAAACCACCACATGGGGGCACCCAATCCCTAAGTGTTTTGCAGGGAAATAGAGCCAGAACCGTTTCACAATCGATATAAAGTCATTTATTTTTAAATTAGCAATAAAATAATCGAGTTTACATTTAAAAAAAATACAAACTACAAAAAAACCTTCACTTGTATTCCAAAATAGAAGCCGCAGGCCTCAATCTCAGAGCAGAGGCCTGTGATTAGAGCTTGTCTGCCCTTGTGGCTGGAGCCAGTCCAGTGTCCGACATCATAGCCTTGGGCAAGAGGGCATCCTCTGGGCTCTGTCTGAGTGCTGGGCAATGACTGGAGTAAGTAGCCTTGGTGAAGGAGGCCAATGGGCAGTGCCTGGATCAGGGTGCTCACCCTATCCTAGAAAGCCTTAAAGTCAAAGCTGAAATATAAATCAGGCAGACTGCAGAGACCAGCAGGGAATCTAAGGGGCTCAGCACTGGGTCAGCCCAATCACTACAGTTGAAAATCTCCCGGCTGTTCCCTCCTCCATAACGAGAACTGGGGGAGACAAGAACCCATCAAGCTTATTAACCTGGGAGCAGGAAGAGCTACTCAGCAATCCCTGGTCTCCCCTAACTCAGCCCTGGACACAGGACATCCCAGAGGTCACATGAATGATATCAAATTGCTGTGGGATGTTCTCAGGACAAGCCTGGCCTAGGCAGCAGGTGGGGAGAGGTGTCAAAATTTGTCACAACTGTCCGCTAAGGAGAAAAACTTAATGGGGATCAACTTAGTTCTCACCCCAAAGATCTGTGATTCTCCCAGTGCTCATCCAGAAGACAGCAGGTTTCTCGATGGCATGGGGAGATCATATTTCTACCATGATTCATTTGCAAATAAGCAAATGTCTCTTAGCTAATTTTTAGCCTAGCTCAAGGTTATTTTTTTTTTTGAGGTTATAATATCCTCCACTTCTAGCTTCCTACTTCCTGAGAGACACGTGCATATATACACATACACCTCACACACATGATTATAAAAAATACATCTGGAACACATGAAATGAGTGACAATACTCACACCAGCCTGAAACATTTCCACAGCCTGAGACTCAAGCACCTTGTCCCTGGCCCAATTTTAAGTGCCTGGTTATTTTTGGCCTCAAGGCAATGGCTTCACAAAGCATCGCTCTAATGGTGAACAGCCACTTTCCAGGACTCAGACATGGAAACAAATATCCCACACCCTCTGCCGTTACAAATGGTAACCTCAGACGACTGCATCGTCCTGGTGCCTCCTTGAGTAAACATGAGAGAAGACAACATACAGATCGAAACTGGCCACCAAGCTGAACATGCTAAGAGCTTAATTTGAGATTGAATTTCAAACAAGTCACTTCTAAGACCAAAATGACATCTGCCAGTCCCTCATATTTTCAGCATATAGCGACAACAAACTGAGGATTGGGATCCTGCCAGGTAGAAGACTCAGGTTAAGCCTTATTTTTGCCAAATTTGGAAGAATCCTTTTGCTTTGATAAAGACACCCCCCCTTAAAAAAAAAATACATTGCAATTTCTCAGAGAAGAATACTCCATGAGGTAGAAAATTCAGCACCTTGGGAAGGTCTGAAACAGGCTTTCCAAGGTACAAGGCATAATTTGACACATCAGAGGGAAAAAAGAGAAGCTGGATTGGTTCATACAGTCCGGGAAAGATGGTACTTCAGAGCTGGTGGGGCAGGAGGAGGTTTTGGGGAGAACTCAGGGTTGCATCAGGTAGATAGGATTCCTCCAGGGCTAGACTGTTGTTGGGTCAGGTCCAAGGATGGTGACAGGGAAACAGATCAGGTCCCACTCTCTCTCAGGAAGGCCATTCAACTCCATTCCCATCTGAAGACAAGGGTGGCCACCAGGTTGCAGTGAAGTCGGGTTCTAAGAGAGGCAGGGGAAGGAGGAGCTGATCAGTGCACAGGAGGATGGTGGAGAGCAACACTAAGAATCAGCCACCGACCTAGAAGTGGAGAGGAAAGATCAGAAATAAATGCAAAAAGGAGAACAATGAAAAAGTCAACACTAAACCTGAGAAATCCAATAGGCATACTCAAGACAGGACCTGGAATTAAATATCCCCCTGTACAAGAAACAAAAGGCCTATTATATGAGAGGGAACAACAGAAAGATCTCTGGGCCTTCTAGAATCCTTCACACAGGCTGTCACAGACCCATAGAAGGACTTGTCAGGAGGGGGGGCAGGCTCAGTGGTTGAAAAGACCTATTCTCGCTGCGGGGCCCACATCAGCACCTTTCAAATACACATTTGAGCTTTCTGGTACTAGACTCTCCTTCTCCCTTACTCCTCCCCTGCCACCCACTTCTCTTAGAAGGCAGAAAGGCACAGTGAAAAGAATATGGGAAAGTTTGGGGGTCATATTAGGGCTGCTCCACCTTATGAGCTGTGTAGGCTTGGGCGAGTTTCTTTACTTCATTGAGCTGCAAAGATCATCCCCGTCTGAAAATGGGGATAGCGTTATTATCCTAGAGCAGCAGCTGGCACACAACTGGAGCGTATAAATGTAAGCTGTCTTCCTTCCCTCCTGTTCAGAGACCTCTCCCTCAGGTCACATGGAGGGACAGGGGAGTCCAGACTGAAGTAACAATCAGTCCTGACCTTATTAGGCAGTATGGAATACACTGTGGTAAGCAGCTCAGCTACTGCCCAGCAACTTAGCATCTTAGAGATCAGATAAGTCAACTAAAAACAATATATTCATCAGTCTCCTCATTTTAAAAAATGATTAATTTACATTCTGAATTCCTGGACTTAGGAATAGTAAGGGACACTACGAATTTGCAAGACATCTTTCATCCAAAGATATGGAAAAATATCAATTATTATACCTTTTCTTAATTTTAACTTTCCGATGAGACAGTTACAAGTCACAAAAAATCTCAAACTTTACAAGCGAAAACACATCAAGGCCTAGACTCCAAATATCATGAAAAGAAAAATCAATTGGTTGCCTGTAAGAGGTTGATCATCCCATTGCTGCTTATCTCTCAACAAGAAGGTGGATGTCTAGTGCTGCAATAATCTTTCAGATGCTCTAGTCTATTGGAGGAGGGGGAGGAAGCAGCACATTGAAGCAAAAATAGAGTGAAGAGGGACCAGCCCAGTGGTGTGGTGCTGAGTCTGTGCACTCCACTTAGGCGGCCCAGGCTTCACGGCTTCAGGTCCCGGGCACAAACCTACATACCAGCCTACAAACTGCTCATCAAAGCAGGCTGTGGTGGCATCCCACATAGAAAATAGAGGAAGACCGGCACAGATGTTAGCTCAGGAACAATCTTCCTCACCAAAAAAATAAAATAATAAAGTGAAGGATCAGCTCTGGGTATCAACATGATAGTACGGACCAAGTTTTAAAATATTTATATCTATTACATCTGTAACTTGACTTCTATGCATTTATAATAAAGAGAAAATAGAAATGAGAAAAATATTATATGTTAGCCATACTGTTAGTTATAGAAAAACAATAACAACAAACCTCCGACATTGGTGAAACGTTAAATAACTCAGAGTATATTCACAATCTTGTGTTGAAAATTAGATTCACAAAGATTTCAGTGATGTGAAATGATGCTTTTCGTTTTGTAACGGGGTACAAAACTATAGATAATCTGGTCTGAACTATGTAAAACTACATCTGAGTGTGTGAACATGCCACAAGGTCATCAGCAATAATATTAAAAATTAATTCTGTTCACCTTTTCTGTGTTCTATAGGTCTCTTTTTAAACAACACCTACTATATTTTATTGAGAGAAATAATATTTAAGAAGTCACAGAAGTCTTAACGGTCCCAATAACTAGATCATTCTTGTCATGCTACTGCTATGCACACGAAGCCCTGAGACAGTGGTCAGCTCTAATCTTTTTACCAGATTTTAAAGAAATAAATGGCCTAAATTTTAAAGTCACTATCCTCTATGGTTCTCTAGACTTTGCAGACAATGACAAATGGCTACCTTGTTTTACAAAAAGAAGCTGAGACGTAATAAAGAACTCTTCTAGGTCCACTATCAGCTGTGTGTTCCAACTTGCCCTGTTACTTAACTTCTCCTTAAGCCTGAGTGTCTGCATCTGTAAAATGTGGATAATAACAGCACCTACCTCAGAGGGGTGTTGTGAGGATTCAGTGATATGTGTAAAAGGTGTTTAGTACATCATCCGGCACAACTCAACACTCAAAAAGGTCAGCTACAACATCATTCGATATCCACCCAGTCAGCCACAAACAAAACCCTACCGACCTAAGTCCCAATCAAAGCTTCGTTTACATTGAAAAGGAGACAGAAAGCAAAGCCCAACATCCATGAAAGTGGGTAAGAATTCAGAAGACAAAGCCCAGATCCCAACACACAGATTGTACCCAATTGAGCAGCATGCTTGCCGGCTAAGGAGAATGCAAACGAGGTACTCAGCTATGCGAGGAGAGGTGGCGAAACACACTGCAAGGCCAAGAGCAGGGACGGAATCCACAGGACAGAGCAATCCACAAGCAGGAGACCCGACCCAAGTCCTGCAGCCAGAACCTCAGAAGAGAATTCTAAGGAGATGAAAGGATGCGCAGGCTACTGACAGTTTAGAGAGCTCAGTGTGTCCAAGGACAATCGCAAAGGGGAAGAAGTGGAAGTTGAAATCCCAGACTAATTTCTCAGGAGGGAGCCAATCAAGAGTCCCCGAGAACCTTCCATTTACTTACATTTCAGTGCAGCAGCCTCTCAGGCCGCCCTTATTTCAGCCCAACGGACAGTCCAATAACCAACGCTAAAATGCCCAGCAACGCAACTACTACCACAATGATAATTATCAATTTCTGGAGAGAGGGACAAGAGAAACAAAAACAAGTCATTATTACAAACAACCAAAAAGCAATCATTCATCCAAAACCCAGCCCCTCTCACCTCTACCTAGAAAGCATCTTATCAATTCAAATAAAAAGCCTACATCTCTACATAAAGACATTCCGTGAGGATATTTTATATTTCTTCAGTTACTTCTTGGCTAGCAAGGCCAGCAGATGGAAATACGGAGCTTGGTCAGCTCACAGTGCAGTCTTGTATATGTGGAGAGATATAAGAACATCTACCCTGAGGTCTCCAAGCAGCAACAGGCCAAGATATCACGGGATTAATTTTTCCTTTTCAAGAAGGCCCATGAAGACATTGTTGACATAGTCCTAACTTCAAACTTCTGTCCGTCTCTCTCCTAATATACACTCCACCTGTCAGACCCAGTACAGTGACTGGGGATCAGAAAGCATGAGTATGGTCCTGTTGTGAACCAGCCTGGATTCATCCGGTAAAATAACCTCCCAGCTCTCTAAATCCCTGCACAAGCAATAGGGAAAGTTGGAAGAAAAACAAGGAAAGGAAGAACAAAAATATGAAAGCCCAGGAGAAATAGTCAACAGTCCTCAAGCAACAGGGCACCAGAAGGCGGGAAATACGGTGGTACGGTGGGAAGAGCATGACTGGAATCTAATTGAATCCCACTCCTCTACCTACTAGGTGGCCCAAAGCCAATGACTTAACTGCTGACCCTCAACTGTGTCACCTATAAAGTAGAAATAATAGGTGCTCCATAAGATATGAGATGATGTTTACATAGCAATCAGCACAGTATTGGGTTCAGAGTGGGGAAGAAGCAGCGTGGGGCTTGGCCTACTGGAGTGGAAGACGATGAAGAACAGAGGAGTCAAGCATAATTTCTCAAAAGTTCATGAGTCATGTCCAGGAGAAGATAGGCAGCAACCCCTGGGCAATGCATCCAACCTACAGAACTGCCTTCAAGGGTGGGTTCTTGGGTAGAGAGCCCGTGAGCCAGATCCATGCAAGGCACACCCAGGAAGGAAGGGCAGCTAGTCTCTAGGAAAGGCTGACATAGGTGTTTGGATGAGGCCAGGATAGAGAGGGAAGGGATGGGCTCACGGACACAGGTGGGGATGACCAGAGAGAGGAGAAGCAAGTAAGGCCAGCTGAGACTAAGGTGCTCACCCTCCGAGCTTCACTCTGATACTTGACGGCCTTTTTGGTATCTGCCACGGCCCGCTCCACGAAGCCCACTGACTGGTCCATGTTGTTCTCAATACGGTCAATCATGGCTCCCTTTCCCCCGGTGCAATTGGTGATGGCAGCAGAAACAGAGACAGGGAGAGGGAAGCGAGAAAGAGCGAGAGACAGCAAGCAAAGTGGACTCTCTTCTCTGAAGGCAGCAGGAGAGTCTCACCTTCCGGGCCTGACCCTTGTATTTCACGGCTCTTTTAGTTTCCTCCCGTGCCTTCTCCACGTGGTCCACCGTGTGCATGACATTCAACTCTATGTTATCTAACATCTCGCCCTGCAAAGAACAGACACTAGTCACACCCAATAAACCTACCCCAGGACAGCCCTAGCTAATGTAGGGAAGGATTCTCTCTCGTATAATCTTCAGTGCCAGGAGGAACATCTAGAAACCTTGACAGGCAGCCTTCCATAGGGCATGCTTTCACATTTCCACGTGACTACCTATGGGTCCCCAGTCCTCGGTGGCAGTCAGTCATTCAAGAAACAGTCATTGAATTACTTCCCTGTGACAGACACTGCACTGGGCACCTGGAGCACATTGTCTACATGCCTGGTAACTATAGATACATATTCTGAAAGATTCCACTACCACCTTTTTTTTTTAACTAAGCATATGAGGAGAGAAACCAAAATAAGAGTATCTCGTGTTCTTAGGGCATTACCAGATGCTGGCCCCTCCCTGCTCATTCAGACCTGAACCAAGTTCATTCTGCCTGAACTGAGTTTGTTCACTACTATAGAAGCGCCTGGCACATAGTAGGGGCTCAGTACCTGAGAGTGGGAACATTTGCTTTCTCTAAGAGATATTCCCAGGCCCCTGAAGTGACAGACATTGGGTTTATCTAAGCTATGTGGTTAAGAGACCACGGTCTCAATAAGATTTCCAACCATTTCCCAGCTTTTACTTCCCGACAGGAAGCTTGGTGACTCCAATTAATTTCTGGGCATCTCAGGATAGGAATTCCCCTCACCCACTTAGACATTCCTCAACCCAACCCATGGCTCTATGGTGGTCTATAAACAGAGTAAACAGAGAAAGGCACTTACCACCACTTGAATCTCAAACCAGTTCCTCGCAAGGCAGTGTGGGGAAAAGAATGGAGAGTGGGGATGGACGGACTTGAGAAACAGTCACAAAGGCCAGAAGGGGGCGGAGGAAAGGCACCTGAGCCCTGAGCAGGGAACTGATGTCAAAACCACATCAAGCCGTGCTCAGGCATCAGGTGGGTTCTGCAGTCCTCTACGAAGGAAGCAGTTTTCAATCCTTTCCAGGTGGCAGAGCGGCTCATGGCAACAGTGGCACAGCACCAGGACACTGTGGCGTGTTTCGCTGTGTCATAAACTAGGAGCCATCTGACTATGCGAAACCAATACTATACGCAGGTGACAGAGACACATCCCTGAGCAAGTGTCGTCGGAGACCAAACAAGCTGCCAGACTCAACACCATGAGTGTTTCAGGTGTTTCTGTGAATATTACTTTGCTATTCCTTGATTCTTTTTCTTGTCTGCTCTTGTTCCTTAGCAAAAAGTGTCAACATTTTTGGAAAAACACATACAGAAGAAAAAACAAAAATGGAAAAAAATAAAAACCTCTGTTAAACCTAACTTTTCACTGTGAACTGGGGAAGAGATCACATGTTTTCAGCGTCACCAATGAATCAGTTCATATCAGGAGACTTTTAAGGCATCATCATTAAGAACCCATATCACTAATTAAAAAAACAGAGAGAGATCCTGAGGCCTGAGGGAACTAGGGACTTGACAGAGCACATCCAAGCCCATATTAACTAGAAATGACTTCCAGGCCAAAGTGCCAGGTAAGAATGACAAGGCTGAGGCTGCCCAAAGTGTCAGATTCAGGAGTACATTCCCTTCCCTGGGATCCTGGAATTCTGTTACTCCATCAGACAAACTCCCAATGATTCTGCCACCCCACCTCACCTGGCTTTTCAGGACTCTCCTCCCTCCCCACATTGGTACCCACTGCTGGTTACCTGATTCTCCACCAGCATGGCGATGTCCATAAACATGTCATGAAGCTCCTTGATGCTGCTCTCCAGCCTCACGATGTCCTTGTGCCGTCCCTCGATCTCACTGAGGGCTTGCTTAGAAATCTGAGAGTCAATGATCTACAACAGGCCACAGGAAGACAGACCATCAGCCACTATCCCCGCCATGGCCTCACAAACACGCCTACAGAGCTCCTCGCACCCCCTGCCTCCCCGCAAATGCAGCCCAGCCTTCACTCGCTGACTGCGTGGAGCTCCACAGTGGCCTCCCTTCCCCGTGACAGGGGCGTGCATCCCAGCTTGCAAGTCACTCACCCCAGAAGTGAAGATGGCAGGGTTTCCACTCTCCAACATCTCCTCCAGCTCCTCATCTGTGGTCTTTTTGCCAGCTTTATAACACAAGAAGGAGAGCATCAAATCTAAGATCAAAGGACACCTTTTCAAAAGTCCCCTGAAAATTAGGAATATGGTAACTTTGCCATGGGTTTTACAAGTAAAGACCATGGACTTTACAACACTCCCCCAATAGCCTCCTGACTCCTCTTTCTTCTGATTTCTCCCCTAATCCAATCCATCCTTAATACTGTCAGCAATTACCTTCCTGAAGCACATTATCTGCCCACATTCCTTCCCAGCTCAGAACATTTACTGGCCCCATTCACTACACCACAGAGTCCAAGGCCCTCAGGACAAGGAGCCAGTTCCTGGGGGAGCCCTCCCTCGATCCTTCTTAACTTCACACTGCTGACTCCCAAATGCACCCTTTTCCCAGGCCCTGGAACAACCTGCCACTCCTGAACACACCTGCTTTTTTCTGCCTACGTCTTTGCTCATACAGTTCCCCCAATTAAAGCACCTTGCACTCTGCTGGGCCCTGCATTCCATGTGACTAAATTCCTAGAGGGCATGACTTTATTAATTTCTGTATTTCTCACAGCAATTAGCACTGCACCTTTTATTTCATAAATGTTCTTTGCTCTCAAAAAGGCAGCAAAAAGATGTCATGAGTCCCCAGGAGAGCAACCGTTTAGCAAGTGTCTCCCCTCTAGGTATGAGGAAATGCTGGCTCCCACAGGAACAAAATTCCTGTGTCCCCCTTCAGCCTAAGACGCGGCATCGAGGATGTGCAGGTGCTATGACGCCTGTCCTGGGCTTGGGCACAAAATATGAGGTGGAACCCACAAGCAGGGGTGCTGCTCCCTCTCTTGGGGTCTCACCACTTGGGACGGACAACCACATGGCAGGAAAAAGTGAAGAGGCACAGGCCAAGCTTCTAACCTAACACGTACTGATTTCAAGCTGCCGCTGGATTCGCCCCTTGCTGCGCTCACGGAAGTCCACCTGAGCCTCGTTGTATTTGGTCATCACCTCCACAAACTTCCGGGAGAGGACGGAGTGCTGTGGGAACAGTGTCAGATGCAGTAAGCCCCCAGGAGGGGAGAGAGAAGGAAAGTCCATCACTGTTGCAGAACCCTTCCCCCACCCCCACAGAGCCTAGTCCACGACAGCACTGGACTTGGAACCAAAAGACCAGGTACAAGACTCAGCATTTTGGCTTCCTAACTTTACACCATTGGGAGAATCAGCTGGCTTTTCCAAAGCATGTTTGCAGCATCTGTTTACCTGCCCCGCTGACCTCATATAGTAATTGTGGGGCCAAAGGAGATATCTCTGTGAATGTCAGAGCCCTGCTTTCTGAAGCTGCCAGACTCCCTTCCTACATCCAATACCTGCCAAAGATCCTTGAATTCTTACTCAAACTGAACTTCCCAACTTTTCTTGCTTCTAACCAGATGCACTCACTCAACAGCCCTGGGTGCCTAAGCTCAAATCTTCATAATAAGTTTTATTCCTTGCCCACCTCTCAGCATCAAGCCCAAGTGGTTTCTCCTTTGGAAAATCACCAATATTTATAGTTTTTTCAAACCCACTACTACTATGCAAATTCAGACGAAAATCATTGCAAAAGTCCAACCAGGGACACACCTGTCTCTTGCCTCTTCCTGACTCTGATCCAGCTTTCAAATGGCTACCAGATTATCTTCCTAACAGACTGCAGACTGAACTAAATGCATACAGACTACTTGATCAGATCAAATTCCCTAGGCCAGGAGTCAAAGACCTCTGCAATATGGCACTATATTCTCTACCAAAAACTCAACGTTCTTTTTTCTCCAGACAGGCTGTTCTCTTCATGTCTGCCCCTCACCCCCACCCCCATCACTGCTGCTACACACACACAGACACAGACACACACACACACACACACACACACACACTCAGACACACGGCTTCTGCCTCCACGCTTCTACCCTCTAAGCCTGTCCATGTTGGCACTCTTGCCCATCCAAGGCCCAGCCTCCTCTGCCTACCCCCAATTCTTCCCAAGACCTTTGAGTGCTGAGAGCACCATGCATTTGATTATGTCTTCTTACAGTGCTCTCCTGTTGGGTCTTATGTAACAGTTTCCTTATGCTACTTGAACAGCATGCCAGGTCTTTAAGGACAAGGATCATATCTTTAATGACCGCTGAAGAGCCTAACTCAAAACTGTACAACTAATGACCAACAATCTTTAGAGAGAAGACTTCAATTTCCTCACGTATAAAACAAGAAGACATACTAAATCGTAAGATGTGCTCTGGGGAGCCTTAGGAAGTTCTTCAGGGGCCTCCTCGGAGGAGAGTGTGAGAGAGGAGCCAAAAGGACTGGACTCCACCCCTATCCCCTGTTTCAACCCGGGCAGCTCCCCTTTACCAATTCTTCGACATGAGTTCCAAATAAGAGTTGTATTTAAAATAAAATAAAACAAAAGTTTGGACTAGATGGTTTAGACCAGGGAAAATCCTACCTGGGATTTCCGAATCCGCAGGTCTGCTGACGACCGGACCTCGTCTTCTTCAATATGCCTCTCCATGCCTGGGGAGAAGAGAAAGGTTATTCTAGCAGCATGTCTGCTGCTCTCTTTCAAGAAACACACTTTTCCATGAGAACCTCCTTGCTCACTCTCACACACCCAGCCCACGGAGATGTAACAATAGGCAGGTACAATCTCAAAAGGTCAGCTCACATCTGAGTCACAGGACTTGCATTCCACACCACTCACTACTACCAGGTCTTCTCTGAATGTATCTTAGCACAGTTGTTACTAGCATGAGTCTTTGTCACCAAAAGACCTAGGCTCGAATCCTTGCCCTGCCACTTACTAGCTATGTGACTTTGGGAAAGCCACTTAATCTCTCTAATGTTCCTGTTCTCTAATCTGTAAAATGGAATAAACAACAGTGCCTCCCTCACAATACTGATGTGAAGATTAAATGAGAACGTACATAGTGTTTGACACAATGGCAGGCACATACTGCTATTATTGGAAGCTCTTACTGATCACCTCCAACTCTAGCCCCATGAAAACAGGCATTGTGATTTGTTTTGGGGGAAGAAATGACAAATCGGGCTGAGCAATGCTCCTTTCAAATCGGGCTGAGCGTGCATTCACCAAATACAACTGGGCAGGAATGCAGGCTACAGCCAGGGAACTAAGAAACCTTTTGGGCCCACAGGGGAATTGAACCGCTGACCATGGCTTCACTGAACAATGCTCTAAATTGAGCGGGTGGGGTTGGGGGTAATGGGAGGGTGACATACCAAGAAACATCTGTAGACTGAATAATATATCTGCCATCTATAGATCTCTAACATTATTGTTCATATGTATGTAAGTGCTGGGGAAACAGGACCAGTAAGAGAAAGAGTAGAGGGACTAAGTTAAAGGACCATGTCACACAAAGACTCAGAGGCTGAAAGTGCACTTTATTCCTAACTTCAATTCTGGACTCCTTCAACTACAGTCATGATTCAGGAAAAGGTAGAATTTCTAGGTCATTCCAGGGAAAGTGCCCAAACCACAAGGAAATATGGAACAAATAGGGTCCCTTCCATCAGCATGAGTTTCAGTCCAGAAGAGCTGGACCCTGTGGATGGGAGGTGGAGGTGGGGAGGCTGTCCCCTCTGTTCCCTTCTTACTCTTCAGTTTATTCCGGACGTTGTTGGCCCTTTTCTTGATCTCAGTCGTGAGCTGCTCTAGGTCATCCTTGGTTTCTGGATAAACGAAGGCAGGGGGAATCAATTAGAAGAGACTGGTTGCTTTACGAGCTACGATATCAACAGAGGAGGGGGGAGCCTTCTCAGGTGCCCATGGTCCAGAGTATTATCGATCCCAGTCTGCTCCCCAAACATCTGTCATTAGAATCACACAGAGTTTGTTTTTAAAAGGCATTTCCGGGGGCTGGCCCCATGGCCGAGTGGTTAAGTTCGTGCGCTCCACTGCAGGCGGCCCAGTGTTTCGTTGGTTCGAATCCTGGGCGCAGACATGGCACTGCTCATCAAACCACGCTGAGGCAGCGTCCCACATGCCACAACTGGAAGGACCCACAACAAAGAATATACAACTATGTATCGGGGGGCTTTGGGGAGAAAAAGGAAAAAATAAAATCTTTAAAAAAAAAAGAAAAAGGCATTTCTGGGGCTGGCCCCATGGCTGAGTGGTTAAGTTTGCATGCTCTGCTTCGGCGGCCCAGGGTTTGGATCCTGGGCGTGGACATGGCACCACTCATTAGGCCATGTTGAGGCAGAGTCCCACATGCCACAACTACAATATACAACTATGTACTGGGGGGATTTGGGGAGAAAAAAGCAGGGGAAAAAAAGGCATTTCCCAGGCACCCCATCTCAGACCTATAGAATAAAAACACCCAGGGTTGGAGCCCTACACTCTGCCTTTTTAACAAGCCTTCCCAAGTAATTCTCGAGCACACGCAATTTTGAGAACCTGGCTTTTAGAGGAAATGGTCTGGTTTACCATGAGGGTTTCAGCTCAGAAGGCAGAACAGGGTCTTATGGGACTTCTGAGGAAGAGAGATTTCAACCAAGGCTCATCAACTTAGAATCAAGCAAATATTTATGACATACCTACTGTGTGTACAACGCCACCCTAAAATGTGAGGAACGAAATAAGTATTAACTACGACCACTCATTCAGAAACCATCCTTTGGCGCCTACTACAAGTCTGGAACTGAGCTACAGACTCAGACCTCAGAGCAAAGATACAGATCCTGCCTTCAAGCTGTTCAGGGTGTACTGGGGGACAAAGGACACAGTTCTAATATAAGTGCAGAGTAAAGTGTGAGTTCTGGTCGAGGCGGGCATGGGGTGGTGATGAAGAGCCCCGCGCACAACCTGGAGGGATCTGGAAAGGCTTCTAAAGACAGATGATAGTAGGACTGCATCTGGAAGAAGAACTAAGAGTTAACGAGGTAGAAAGGAGACTAAAAGCTGAGTCTTAGGGAGAAGGAACAATACGTAAAAGACATGAGGAGACAACAAGCATTTGGGGAACAGCCAAATTGAGTCTGGCTGCAGTGCAGGTCACATGGGGAACGATGGCAGGAGAAAAGAGTGGAGAGGAAGCCAGAATGTGACCAAGACAATTCCCATATGCTCTGCTAAAACATCCCAACTTTAATCTTAAGGTAATAGAAAGCCACTGAAAAATTTAAGGAGTGAAATGACAATATCAAGCTTATTCCTTGCCTTTAAGCAACCTAAAATATAGCCCTAGACCCTACTCTAAAAATGTGAAACAATTAGTGGGGGAAAACGTCTGCTTTGGTGGTGGTAACAAATAGGAGTTTCGGGATGGGAGGGATAGATGTGACTGTGAACCATTTTGGAACATCTCATCGGAAAAAAAATGGACTTGATGAGGTAGAACTCAGAAAGGGGGCTGAGAAAGCATTTCAGGCAGGGGAAACAGCACAAGCAAAGGTGCAGAGATGTGACAGAGATGAGGTATGTGAGAAGCAGGAAGTCAATGCTAGTCATGGGAGGGAGGAGCTGGAAGTAGAGGAAGGTTTCGTTGAATGGATTAAGTGGGACGTGAAGGGAAGAGCTGACCGGGGCTGGGCAGTGTGAGTCAGATAGGGCAAAGGAGAATGGGGGGTGGGAGGACATGTACATTGGTGTAATGTAATGCACACACTCCCATGCTGTCACAGAGGGAGGAAAACAAGGCTGGCTCAGCCCCAGTGCCAGGGATCATTGTTGGGTGACTCAGCTCTGAGTAAACACTCACTTGGCTCAGGAATTGGTGCAGACAGAATGATACTGTAGAGTTTCTTCGCCTCCTCCACATGCTCTGAGATCTTGTCAATGTTGAGCCGAGTTTCCTCGATCTATAATTAGAAAGACAATAGCCTTGTCATCAAAGAGGAAGAATAAATCCATGAGTGAGATAAACGTTTAGCAGAGCTCCCTGGGGAAAGCTGCCCACCTTCTGGGTTTGTGGAAGAAGATGATGACTGAAAAGTCTTCTGCTTCCCAGTGAGTATCCTTTCCACAGTCAGATGAACTCATCTCAACAGAGCAGTCACTGAAAATCCATACCTACTGCTCCCGGAGAGGAATACACTGTTCACCTTGGATGGGAGGATTCAGGCCAGAGCCAGGAGAACCCATAAAGAATACTCAGAGGGAAGAGTCAACCAACCTCATCAAGCAGATCCTCAGCTCTCCCTACCCCAAAAGAGGGAAGAGCAAGAGTGAGGGTGGAAGAGAGGGAGAAAGGAAAGAAGGAAAGAAACGAAAAGAAAGAAGTGAAAGGGAGGGAAAAAACCTAGAGACTGAAAAAACACAGAGAGAAGAATGAGAGGAAAAGAAAGTCAGACACAGAGAGAGAGAGAAACAAAGCAATGTCTGTCTCAGGAGAGAGCCGAGCTCCTCTGGACATACATTCTGGTGAAATGCCTCTTACTAGCTGATTCTCTGACATGTGCAGGACCAGAAGCTCGAGCACGGACTATTTCTGCATCTTTCTAAGGTTCCTGATTGTACAAGGCATGCATCATAAAATATTTTTGCAGCAGCACTTCCTTCCCAGGTAGAACACCATCCCAAGACACTGCTGCACGGGCAGTAAGTGCAGCCTCAGCTCGCTCTTCAAGGGCCCCAGCCACCCAGCACGGGGTGGCTCATGCAGTGGTGGAAGCACATGTGCAGGGAGCGGCATGTGCCAAAAAGACCTCAACACCCACCGTAAACACCGGCCCTGTCTATCTGCTTTACTTCCAGAATGGGTGGCAAGGCAACACTGCAACAATTTACAAACAGAAGTCCTGTAAAATGCCATACAGTAGGATCTTAACATCTGAGAGGAAATGAAAATACAACTCAATATGCAGCTTCCAGCATCCCTTTCTTCCAGTGAATAATTCACTCATCTTTAAAAACTTGATCATAGCTCTCCAAACTGCATAGAAAGCAGGAGAAAAAAAATTGAGTTCTCTCACCCTCGCATCGGTATTTTTGCCACTGGAGCAGGGGATGGCTCCCCTCTACAAATATATTGGCTTTGATAAACTGTAGTTTGAGAGTAGAATCACTTGCTTAATGATGTAGAATAAAATTTCAATGTAATAGTATCATTAGAGTACAAATACAAATAGAAGTACAAGCTACCCAAACATTTGTGAAGCATTTTAACAGCTGGTAACAATCCATAGTACTGTTTCGCATCAGTACCATTATTCACATGAGGAAACTAAAGGTTAAAGAGGTCAGAGGTCACATAGTTGGTGGTAGGGACAGCACTCAAAGCTCTCCAGACTCCAACTGGAACGCTTTTTCCATTAGATCTAAGACTTAATTTTTCAGCTTCTCCATACTGTTTCAGTTTTGGCAGACTCCCAAGCCTACCCAACTATAAAAAGGGCCTATGTTCTCACCTGTGAATGCTGGCAGCCTCTAGAGGTGTAACCACCTCAGAATCAGGCCCTTGGGTGACCCAGAGGTTGCTACCTTCCCCTTCCCTTCCCTTTTAGCTTTCACATCAAACACTGGCTCCTCCTACAACTCATGAAATGTCACTGCATCACATCATGTTTCCACATCCATCACATGACCGTCTTGCCAAAGCAATTACACTGAGAAAACCAGCTTTCTAGAATAAAACGTACATACCATCTTAAAATGAGTTCAACATATTTTAACACACCATAAAGGCCTTGGATTTTGCATGTTCGATGGACTGGATCTCTTGGAAAATACATTCTGGAATATTACTTCATGAACTGAAGAGCATCCTGACCCAAGTTTCATCAATGGTAGAAAAAAACACAATAGGAAGCTGCTAGGATGAGAGTGCTGGCCTGAAGCTCAGAGTCACTCCAGACATCTGAATGGAGACTGGATGTGGACAGGAGAACTAGGCCCTGGGTACTCCACCCTCAACCTGCCTGCAGGAGTCCCCAGGCCCAGGGAGCGTGTGCCTCCACTCCCACCTCCACTCATCCTCCACCCATCGTAGCTGCTCTCTTTTGCAGGTCCTCCTCAACCTCTCCATTTGGAGGCACTTCAGGGACTTTAGTCAGTTCCAAATAATGACAGAACCCCTTTAGGACTTCAGGATGGGCAACTGGCCAACCACAGAGGTTTCTTTTTTTGAACTTTGTGTCTCCGTTTTTTCTTGGAAGTGTTGGATTTCCTCAAAGGTGACTTTCTGGGTATTCCACGGTGGCAGCTACGTACAATTAATTTCCTTTTGTGCATCTGCCAGATAACCAAAGACTCATGGTGGGGGGGCGGGGGGGGAACCTTGTAGGAAATCTACAAGTGCTGAATCTATAAGCCCAAGGGCTATTTGTGTGTTTGTTTGGGGTTATTTTAAGTATACTGACATTATCCTGCACAATAATATATTTAAGAACCAAGAAACAATGTCCTTCAGAGTACTTCTGTGAGGTCGCCATCACTACCTCCCTTTTATGCAGGAGAACCCTGTGGTCAAAGAGGCAGAGGAACTCACTGGAGGCCATACTGCGGAGAGAGGCAAAACCGAGGTTTGAACCCAGGCATCTGTTAGATACCAAACCCTATCTCCTAAACCAGGTAGAGGTGCAGGAACCAACTATGGGAGGCATCTCTATCTTCTCTCCCAAGTCCGTGAGTTTTCAGCCTGTGTCAGCTTAATGTGCATGTTCGACTCACTGTTCTGTGAGATTGGCTCAGATGCCCTTCACTGAGATCTGTGCTTTATTTCTCTGTTCTCTAACCAAGGCTCCCCACAGAGAGCTTTTTACACAAGGAACGCACAAGAAACGGTGCTGATGGAAAAAACCAATCTGAACTTTTTTCTCATCACCATGCTAAATTTGTAGCAAATACAGACAGCCTCAATGCCTGCTTACCGTATGCTACTTTCCAAAATGTATTTTTCAATGACCTGTGATTAATGCAGCAATCCAGATAGTATAGTTTAAGAAAATACATTACAATCAAACAGACGGGGGTTCAAGTTTTGGCTCCACCTCTTAGCAGTTTTATGACCTTGAACAAGCCACTCCTCTCCCCTCCCCAAGCCCTGGGCCCCCTTCTCTTATCTGTGAAATGAGGATCATCATATTTCCCACCTCCTAGAGTTTGGGGGGAGATTAAATGAGATAACACATGTCAAATGCTTAACACAAAGTACATACTCAATAAAGGAGATGATGATAGTGAAAAATACAAAAATAGCCAGCAATTACTGGACATTTATTCTATGCCAGATGCTACGCTATGCCTTTACAAGCACATCTCATTTAACCCTCACTGCAATCCTAACATCAACAAAATGCTCTGCGATGTTATCAGGAGCCACCCAAGGAAATCAAGTAAGGACAGCAAGCCAACCACTCTTCACAGTGAGTGTCTGCCTCATGCAACCAATTATAATTACCACAGCATACTGATCACCATCATCTAAAGGGAGGGGCTTATTTTCAAGGCATGGATGGCCTCTTCCCTCTGGACCTAATTAGCCAGTGGAATCTAATTAGACAATGGAAAGCAGAGAAAGTACCACTTTGGAGAACTGGCAGATGATGTGGTGTAGGTAAAAGCCTTTGCCCATTCTACCTAAGAATTAACCTCTGCCTTCCCTAAGCTCTCATGTACCTTGTACCTCTATTTAGGCACTAATTCCTGCATATTTACTTACTGAAAATGTATTATGTGGCCCCATTTGGTGACAAAAGTAATGAGGTTCTAAAAGTCAAATAAATGACTCCTTTTCACAATTCACCCACTGTTACTTTTCCCCACAAATAGCATAATCTAAAGCAGTCCTTGTATAACAAGTTCTCAGTCAAGTTCTCCTCAATTTGTTTGCCTCTCTGCTTTGGAAAACAAACAAACATTGACAAGAAGGGACAGAGAGAGGTCTCAGCCGAACAAGAAAAGTCAACTCTCAGGGGTCTTAACAAGACTAGGACTAGTGTTTCAACTCTCCTTTGATGAATGAAAAGAAACAAATGATCTCAAGTTATAATGCCCAGTGAAAACGAATATTCTTGGACAATAATCTCAAATCAATTAAGTGTATTTTGGCTTTGCATCACTCAAAATTTAGTCAGAAAAACAAAAACCTTTCTAGTTACTTTAACTAAAATAATAACAGAGGGAATTCTCTACACAGAGATGGAAAGGCCGAGAAGCCAGAGGATGGTGAGGCAGTCTGGAAATTACAACAGCAGTTTGCAGGGACAAAGAGGGAAGACAGGGTCACCAGAGCCTAAGGCCACAGCCCCTCTGATGGGAGCCAGACCATGGTGGAGTTGACCAGCAGAAAGGGGACCAGGAGGCAGGGTCAACCGAGTGAAAGTTGAGGCCGTGGAGGAGACATGTCTGGGGACGAAAAGCATGCCTTCATCCCTCCTCCTTGAATCTTCTGCCAGTGCTCCACACTTGGTCAAACTTACCAACAGCCAGTTTGCAAGAGAACCTGGGAAATGAGTTCCTTGCAATATAGAACCAAACACAGGAAGGGCAGGTAGGAGACCTGAGAGCAAATAGGCAAATGACAGTCAAGGGCTTCCCGCCTGCCTATTGCAAGAGCCCAGAATGCAGAACCTACAAGCTCCCCTAGCCATCCAAGTATTTGACTTAAAGAACGAATAAAAGAGGATTTAACCTGCTAGATTTGACTTAATGCCTAAATTTCCACATTACATTCACTTTGAGGTTCTCAGCTTAAAAATCACACCTGCCTAGCAAATCCTGTGCCTTCAAGACTGCTCACCTCCCAGTTCCTCTCAGCAGGCACTGCTCCACCCTCCAAAGTTCCACAGCACTCTGCCCACACTCTACCCTCTCTCACTTCTTCTAGTACTGACTCAGATATCCCCAAGGGTTGGGCCATGTCTTGTTCCTTTTAGACGACTTGATATCCATCATTGTGCCAACCACGTGCTGTCACTCGTTAGAAGTTTGTTCAATGAATAAATAAATGAATACAAGTGACCTCAGGAGACAAGCATGCTTCATACACCACTGCAAAATTGTCTCACAGGTTTTTTTTAAGCACATCCAAAAAAAGCCACTTTAGGGGCCAGCCCGGTGGCTCAGCAGTTAAGTGCGCACGTTCCACTTCAGCTGCCTGTGGTTCACCGGTTCGGATCCCGGGTGCAGACATGGCACTGTTTGGCAAGCCATGCTGTGGTAGGCGTCCCACATATAAAGTGGAGGAAGATGGGCACGGATGTTAGCTCAGGGCCAGTCTTCCTCAGCAAAAAGAGGAGGATTGGCAGTAGATGTTAGCTCAGGGCTAATCTTCCTCAAAAATAAAAACCACTTTATAATAGCATTTTCTGAAATGTATTCCTTCATCCTTGTTAACAGAAGTTTCATGTCAGAAAGGGTTCTGTGAAAAAAATAAATGCCGAGATAGGCAAATTAAGCAGGTTTCTTTGTCACAGGACTTCTTGGAGCCTTTAACCAGTTCCTGTGCATTTTAAATCTTCAAGGGAGGAAAACAGTAGGAAGCATCTCTCAACACATTTGATCACAGATGTCTTTTTGCATCTCACACTGCCATCCATGACAAGCACTTTGACTAATCCACCAAATAGCCATCCCCCTGGCCCTGCCCTTCCTTGTTAACAGAACTCTGTGTTTGGGCAGCAACGCTGCCAGGCCCAGAGGATGAATCATGATCGGTGCCATGGCAATCCTGACAATCCTGTCCCTTGCTAAGTACACACCTTCCTGGCCTCCCCTCCAGCTAAGAGTGGCCATAACCGTGTGATTCATTGCCAGCCAATGGGCCACAAGTGGAAGTCAGCTTGGAGGATCTGGGTAGTTTCCCCCTTGATAAAAGGATTTTTGAACTTTTCTAACTGCCCCCTTTCTTTTTTCTTTTTTTTTTTTTTTGAGGAAGATTAGCCCTGAGCTAACATCCACTGCCAATCCTCCTCTTTTTGCTGAGGAAGACAGACCCTGCTAACATCGGTGCTCATCTTCCTCTACTTTATATGTGGGAAACCTACCACAGCATGGCTTTGACAACAGTGCATAGGTCTGCACCCGGGAGCTGAACCAGCGAACCCCAGGCTGCCAAAGCAGAACATGTGAACTTAACCGCTGCGCCACTGGGCTGGCCCCTAACTGCCCCCTTTCTTACTGCCTGCAATGCTGGCAGAGGGTGATGCCATACGGAATTGTGACTCTCTAGTGGTTTTAAAACATGGCACAAATTCTTTAATGCTCCTCCCACTGAGAGGTGGTATCTATGTATTGCTCTCTTGAATCCGGCAGGCTTGTGACTGCTTCCACAGGAGAAGACAGTAAAAGTGATACGCTAAATGACCTCCATAGCTGGAACACTTGCCTTGGAGCCCTAAGCCTCCATGTCTCAAACCAATGACCCTGAGTCGGTCATGGTGAGAAGCCCAAGTCACAGAAAGAGGGCAAGTGTAGATGCTCCAACTGACGGTCTCTGCTGAGCTTTCCAGAGTCACCCTAGTCCAGGCACCAGACGTTTGAATAAGAAAGTTTCTAAGAGTCCAGCCTCTGGCAGTTCAAGTCTTCCCAACTAAGGCACCAGAAAGTGTGGAGCAAAAATACACCTCTAGTGTGCCCCGTCGGAATTCCTACTCCACAGACTCCACCAGCAGTACAAAATGGTTGCTTTACACCACAAACTGCTAGGGCGATTTGTTTTATAGCAATAGACAATCAGAACAGACTCTCTCTCTCAATCCTAAGGGAAAAGTCAAGAGGATCAGAGAGATGCTGACTACAACCCCATCACCCCTAAGTCCAGACCCCTCCACATGTGAAACAATTACATATCCTTATTGCCTAGCCACAGTCACTCAAAAACATCCCTAAATGACACACCATGCAGCTGCTCAGGGTCCCAGATTCAGGTCAGAGCTCTCATCATCTTTCCCAGGGGCTGATGCATCAGCCAACTGACTGGTCTTTCCGTTTCTGGCCTTTCCCATCCTCCACACACTGCCACCAGAATGATTTTTCTAGCCCACACTCTGATCCCATTATTTCCTCCCTTAAAAGCTCCAAAGGCTCCCCATCGCTTTGCAGCGGTTCATAACTGCAGCAGGCAACAGAACCATCTAAAAGAACTTTCTATAAGTCCCAAGTCTGAGCCATTCCAGGCCCTCTGAATCAGGCATGTATACGTACAAAAAGCTCCCAGGAGATTCTGATGGTCAAGCCGAGGTAAGAACCACGAAGCCTTTCTTTACCTTCCCCTCCCTCTTCCTCCAGGCAGTAATAATGCTCTGCTGTGCTCCCACGGTACCTTGTTCACATTTCTATTATTCCGATCACCCTCATCAGATACAGAGACACCAGAGAGCAAGGACCCTGTCACAGAGAATGGTGTATCCCTAGTATTTTACACGCTGTCTGGAAGACAGAAAGCACCCATCTATTTTGATGAATGGATGAATGGATACAAAATAAACCCCTAACATCTCTGCCTTCTAAGGCAAGTCTGTTTGCTCTGAAACTTTGCCACTTCTGCTAACTAAGCAAAACAGAGCAAGGAAAATACAGACAACCGCAAATTAGACAAAAATTTGAGGTTTATCATTTACCAGACCCTGGCTTACTCAGGCAAGGAGACCTGAAAACCCAAGGCCAATTCCTTTCTGTAACGACCAAGAAGCTGGAGAAACCATTTGAGTTTTACAGTGCAAAGCACATTCTCCCAACTTCCCGGTCCTGTGACTGCATCTACACCTTGCAAATGCCTCTCGGACCAAACTGTGATTCACACTGACAGTCCTCAGCAAATAACTGCAGGCGACCTGCTTGCTCCACGCATCCAACAAGCAAGTTTAACATAAGAGTGCCTTCCCAAAAAATCTACTTAGTTACATGCTGCAGGATGTACTGGGTGTGTTCCCCGGTCCCATACAGAGGGAATCGTCCTCATTTCCCCCAGTGCTCCATTACCTTGAATGTACTTCCCACTTTCAAGGGTATTTCCAGAGCACGTTCTATAAAATAAACTTTGTGGTCTTCTTATTCATACATACATAGGGGAAGAGAATGGTGATGAGAACTACAATTTCCTGAAGACAGATTTATTGCATGTCAGGCTCTGTGCTACGTACATACTTATACTTTCTCAGTTTATTTCTAAGAACCAGCAGGTAATATGGCTATTCTTGTTTTAGAGCAAACTGGGGTTTAGAGCAGTTAAACAACTTTTCCAAAGTTATACCGTTGGTAACGGGCAGAGCTGAGACTAGACCAGGCTCTGTGGGGTCCCAGAGCCTGAAGGCTCTCTTTCCACGACCCACTCCCTCCTCTCTGCACTCTATCAGATGAGAAAGAAGGAAAGTAACATTTACCTAAGTCCACACTAAGCATTTTCTGAGTGTTAGCACCTTTAATCCCCACCAAATCTGTGGGGTAAAGATTCTTCTCCCCATTTCACAGATAAACCCACTGAGACTTAAGAATTAGGAATGAAGTTAGAGAAGCTAAGGAATGTGCCCAAGATCACAGTGGCAGAGAAGGAATTAATTTCAAAGATCATACTCTTTCCACCCCACCATGCTGTCCCCTTCTCCATGCTAAACACGGAAGGGTTTTTTTTTCCCCTAAAGGATAGAAAAGCATTTAACAAAGAGAAATAAGGAAAGAAGCAGCCCTCAAGATCTTGTTAAATCTCCAAAACAACTCTCATCCATCCAGTACTTTCCTGTTTAGATAATGCTTTCCAGATGTGTGATCTCATGTGATCCTCACAACAGCCTTGAAAGGTAAGTACCACCATTCCCGACTTCCAGAGCAGAACTAAAGCCCAGATGGGTTAAGTAACTTGACCAAGGTCAATTGCAATTAAGTGCTTAAAGATGGACTCAGACCATGTCCTGAAGGCGGAAGCCCACCATCTTCCCACTTTCCACATGGAATATTGCCTCTCAGGTTTAAGAGAAGAAGTAGAACATCATTCTTGGTGAAGATTCCTTATCTTAGAAAAGAAGTTCTTTAATGTATCTGGTTCTCCAAGGCAAGAGCGGAGGGACAAGCTATAACGACGTCAAACATCTCCTTAAGTCCACCCCCGCTACTGAACAGAAAGACATTTTCCTTCCACAATCCACACCTGGAATGACACTGAAAGTCACAAAACTCAAGTATTGTTTGATCTCACTATGACCCCCTGACCAAAAGGACAGACCCACCCATAGGGAGGGTGGGGATCTGTGGAGCGTTCACAGCCAACTTCCCAATCAGGACAGAACACACTCAAGTTCACTGTTAAACCTGGTTATACGCTAACAGATGAATAGGCGTGAACCACCAAGCCCCGCTCACCCCATTTAGACAAGAACTAGAGGATGACCCTTCCACATCAGAAATCTCAAAGATGGGAAGCACCCATGTTCTCTCTGCAAAAAGAATACAATGCCTCTTGTCTTCCTTCTAAGGAAACAAAAAGCCTAAATAAAGAAGCCATAGTATGGTGGCAGAAACTTCAGTTACTGAACTTTTTTGTGGTTTTGTCTATTTTTTGTCACTCATGAGCATATGTATTTCAGATGCTACACTGAATGTTTTATAAACATTATCCAATTTAATCCTCCTAACAACCCTATGGGGAATTATATTACCAATCCCAATTTATAGATAAGGAAACCAAGCATATTAAGAAATGTTCATTAGGACCAGCCCGGTGGCACGGCGGTTAAGTTCACACGTTCTGCTTCAGTGGCCCAGGGTTCGCTGGTTTGGATCCCAGGTGCGGACATGGTACCGCCTGGTAAGCCATGCTGTGGTAGGCATCCCACATATAAAGTAGAGGAAGATGGGCACGGATGTTAGCTCAGGGCCAGTTTTCCTCAGCAAAAAGAGGAAGATTGGCAGCAGATGTTAGCTCAGGACTAATCTTCCTCAAAAAAAAAAAAAAAGAAAGAAATGTTCACAAGATCAACAGCTGGTCAGAAGCAGGACTGAGATGTGAACCCAAGTTTACCTGGCTCCAAAGCCTGTGTTTCTGTCCAGGATACACTACCAGCTACAGACTTTCCACCACTCACTCTCTACCCTAGCGCCTTCCCAACAAGGAGCTTCAAGATCAAAGGGTACGTGAAGCTGCAGACATGGTTCTAGACGTAGATCATCTTTGCCCATGTTGAACTTCAAAAAAATACATTGGTGGTTTCTTGGTTTCTCAGTTATCACCAAAATTAAGTCAAAGGGACTGAATTTTTGGAAACAAATCTGATCTATCTGATTCACAGGCCGAAAGATGCAATGATTTTTACGCTTGTCACTGGGAGCCCGTGGTTGATTCTGTATTTAAATGACGTAATTTAGGCAAGAGAGGATATCCTTAAAATGTTGTCATGGAGCATAAGACTTTAAAAGCATCTCTTCAATTACATAAAATTTACCTTCCGCTGACTTTCTCACTAAGATTAAAAAATGCAAATCCTCCCACCTAAGTTTTGAAGAGAATCTTACTGTAACCTCTTGGTCTGGTCACTCCACCCCAGCAAAAGACTGACTTCCCTCTGCTGCCCTTGAAAGATCTGAAGTTTTTTTATTCTTTACTAAAGGAAGTTGTGTTTCCTTATGTACATTCAGGAAAAAAAAAAAACACAGGAAGGTCGCCTACCTCAGAAAAGAACTCATCCATGAAAGCTGTGTTGTCAATGGCAATCTCGACCTCATCGGCATCATCATCCTGTGTCAGCTGCTTCTGTGGGAGACAAAAGGGAGCAGGATGAGACTAAAAACACAAGGAACAGCTAACAGTATTGTCACTAAGGACCCGGAGCTCTATCTATATTAAGCATTTTTTCATATGTAATCTCCTTTAAAACTCAGAACAGCTCTGTGATGGACCAAACTCTGACGTCACACATCTGAATTTAAACCTTAGCTCCACCACTTACTGCTATTTTGCAGGGAGGCCAGGGGAGGAAGGGAGGGAGGGGCAAGTTACGAACCTCGCTGTGCCTGAGTTTCCTTACCTGTAAAACGCTGAGAATAACACTACCTACTTCATGGGGTTGTTTAAGAAATAAATGAGATAATGAATATAAAACACTTTCACACAGTGCCTGGCAAACCGGAAGTACTCAGTAAATGCTACGTTTTGTTGTTGGTGATGGTGGTGGTGGTGATGGTGACATTACTATAACTCATTCCATCTGGAAAACCTACAACAGAGAGGTTAAGTAACTTGGCCAAAGTCACATAGCTAAAATGTGGGGACAGGCAGACGTTAGCCTGTCTTTTGGATTTGGATTCCATATTCCTAACCCCTTCTCCACAATGCTCAAATGCATGATCCCCCCCATACCAGGGATCTATATTAGAACACTCTCTAGCCACAATTCCTCCAAAGCACTGGCCTCAAATCCTCACAGCAGGAGCAAAGATTTTCCTGTTTTCAGAAACCACCTGTTACAAAGGAAATAGCACTGTGTGTTGTTCCCTGTCAGAGCTCATGTTTATAAGGAAAAGGAAGCTGGCCCCCAGCTTTCTTAATCTCATTCCGCTTCGGCTGCAAAATCACAAAATGGCTATCTAAAGAAGTGCTTCCGTTCCTACCCAGCGTCAAAGGCCTGAGCTGTTCCTACATTCTTCCCAAACGCTCGTCCGAGACTACTGCCTCACTGCACATTTCTAAGCACACAGGCAGAAGTGGGTGTTAGGAGCGGAGGCCAGGAAGGGGTAAACCCCCCTGGACCTGCTTCTTCACAGCCTTCAGTGGCCTGCGGGCTTCTAGGCCAAGACATGTCACTCTCCAAGACTCCGAACTCCACAGGCAATGAAAGCCACCAGGGGCCTCTTTTCTTCATCCACTACGAGCCCCCTGATCTGCAATAGGAGATGGAGTTACTGGGAATTCCCAACAAAATTTGGGACTCTTTAGCCATCTGGAGAGTCTCTTTTGACTGGGTCCCCCATCATCTCATTCTCTGGAAGCATCAGCAACCCATGCTTAAGAGCCACATTCAAAGGAGTTGAGTTTGAGGGCACTGCTGCTACAGCCCCCACAAACATCTTCCTAAAACTCAGAGCTGATCATGTCCTTCTGCCAATTAAACTCATTCAATGACAGCTCATCTTCTAGGATTAAAAGTCCCAGTGCCTAACAGAGCACATGGGCCCCTTAAGATCAGGCCTTATCCACATTTTTCCCTCTGTGATGCACTCTGTAGACCAGGCACTTAGAACTCCTTGCATTTCCCAGACATACAGTTCTTTCATAACGCTGAATTGTCACATAAGGACTTCTTCCTAAAATGCATTTGTCCAACTGGCAAAATTTTACTTAGCCTTTACAATTCAGTCTCCAACAACCTTCTGTGTCCATCTTACCTGACACTCCCCACCCCTGCAAAATTTAAAACCTCCTTAAGCATTTTGTGCAAACTTTCCGCAGCATCCATCATAGCCCTCTTTAATTATCCCTTATCCATCTTTCCCCATTGACTACAAACTCCTGGAGGATGAGGGTGGCCTTATGTATGTATTACAGTAGATATTTCAAGTGCGTGTGCCTGCCCAGGACACCTGCCTTTGTGGAGACACCCCTTACCTTCCCCACATGACGCTGGGAAGGTTATCAGTCATGACCCAAGCTCTCTGAGGAATCTGCATGCAAAGCAAACAGAGAGCCAAGTCAAGCAATGGCAGCAGCCAACAGAGACATCCGCTCGATTCCCAGAGCTACCCTCGTTTCTATCCTTCCTAAGCCACCTGTTGGCTTGGAGCGGGTTCTAGAGATCTTCCCTAAAATTCTTTCAATGAGCTGAACAGTATTCTTCTAATATTTTTTAATTCATTTAGCCAGAGTCGGCTTTGGCCGCTTCCAATTAAAATTACTTGTACTTGTCAGTAATTGATTCCACATGTATATTGAGCATTTACCATGGACTAGACATGTAACAGAAATTGAATCAATTTTAGCTGAATAAATAACTAGCTTCCAGAGACCAGCAGCCTGGATTCACCCAGCAGTTTCTAGTTTGAGACAAAATCCTCCCTTTAGCAACTATCATTGTTACTTGGGCCTCCATCTCCCAAGAAGGATCTGTGTGATCCCCACTGGAGACTAGGATCCCAGCCTTCCTCTAGGAAGGTGAGTTAACAAGCATTTGTTAAGCTTTTTCTCTCTTCAGAGGTCTTCTAGAGACCCACACTGAGGGGAGACACTGCTCTATGTGTATGTGTGCACACATAACACCCAACACACTCAGACACACACAAGTGTGTCAACTTGTTCTTCAAACAGGCCCACGTGCTAAGGATGGATTAGGGAATCCATCACAGGATAGATTAAGGGAAGTTTCCAGAGACTGCAAACTACTGTGTCCCGGAACATGGAAGGCAGGCACCTAGTTATTCATCATGACATAGATTTTTGAGACCCCCCCCCCCCCACCCCAGAATTTATACAGGGATTCCCCACATCCAAGGTTCTCCATGTCCAAGATGGCCACCTCTTGGCTTTGAGCAGGCACTAATCCACCTCTGGTGAGAGAATGTGTGAATTCGGAAAAGAGAAGTCTTTGGTGACTCACAACCCAGGTCCAAAACCTGCTGTTACCAGTTACTGGCTGTGAGACCTCAATCAAGTCCCTTACTGCTCTGAATTTTTTACCTATTAATGGTAATAACACCACATACCTTAGGACTTTTACAAAGATTGGAAGAGATCACATATAAAAAGCTTCTAGCCCAATACTGGGCATGTACTAAGTGCCTAGTAGATGTCAATTTCCCCATCAGCTAGCCATAAACCTGTGACACCTGAAAGAGTGAGTTCTCCTCTACAGGAAATTCTCCACACTAAAGGCTAAGTCAATAAGATAGGTCCACAGCATCCTGACAACCAGGATTCTATAACTTGCTCCACCACATACTAGTCACGGAGCCTTAAACAAATAGTTAACATCTCTGAGCCTCAATTTCCTTATCTACAAAATAATAACAATAGCATCTACCAGAGCTTTTGCGAGGATTAAATAAGGTAATATTTTAAAGCTCCCCATGCAATGTATTGCACATAGTAAGAACTCAATAAAGCTACCGTATATAAGATCGAACCAAGTCAATGACTCTATAGCTTTAACCTGGATCTAAGCACCTTTAAAGAGGAAAGAAACAAAAGATATAGGACTTGTAGAGCTGAACGCAACCTTACGGATTCCTCCCTTAGAGATGGGGAAACCAAGGCCTGACACCAAACAACGAATTACTGACACAGCCAGGAATAGAACCCAGGTTTCTTGGTTCCCATCTTCCCACAGAGAGTTTTTCCCACTGTGATGTGCGGCTTGCAAAAATATAAAATAACAATGTCAACAACAGCAGCAAGAACGTTTAATCCAGACCAGAAAATTCAAGGAAGAGGCCATCATCACAGGTTATGTGACACTGGAACTACCACCAGGCTTCTCCGGAAGGGGATCTACCAGATCCCAGGGCAAGGATTCCTTCCCTTCTGACACAGCGGGGCTCTTCCAGACCAAGAGGTCTCAAGGACCCCAAGGGCAAGGAAAGCACACAGTGCCCTTTATCTTCAGCGCATATGACTGCACACGGCCCAGAAGAGAACTTCAGCATCTTTATCAAAGAATCAAGATGTGTGGTAATAGGCACGTTACAGTAGCTACAACATCAGTGGCAGTAAAAAGTGTCCATGAGAACCACGAGCCCAGCCACCACTTCCTGTCCCCACCCCACCCCGGGCTCCTGCTGTCTCTCCCGCCAGGAGATGGGAGATATCGCCAAAGACTCAGGCAGCACTGAGCTAGACCCCAGGATCTATCGTCCACTCCGCCTCTCAGATGGGCCCCAAAATTCATGGAGAGCAGCCAGGGCTACGACCTTCTCTCTGGACAGAGAACGAAGAGTTCAGAGGCCCAGAACTCAACACGAAGTGACTTCATCTGCAGTTCCTCTCACTCAACACTGCCCGCCTTTCTCTCAGCTGCCTTCTCTATCATCTTCAGTCTATTCGACTGTGGGTCCCTCTTCTTTAGCTCCTTTAATAAAAATATTTGCCACCTATAAAGCCCCTATGAGGTACTAGGTGGCCATCACACTCTAGCCGCTTCCCATACACCATGTCAGAGAACCCCATCTATATTTTGTAGTCGAGAATCTGCAGGTCAGAAAAGTTCTAAGTTATTCAAGGTCTCCCAGCTACTAATTTGCAGAGTCAGGGCTCAAGCTTAGGTGGCCTGTCCTAAGTCCTTGCTTATTCCACTGTACCCTGCTCAAAGCAGCCTACCACCGAGAGCAGTCGGGAGCCAAGGAGAGCCACTGCCCAGCCCTCTAGAAAGCCGGGCTGGGAGAGACAGGCTGTGGGCTTTGGGGCCACCACTTGTCTCTATCAAGCCTTGGTTGTCTCACCAAGAAAGGAGCTTAGCTTTCCGATGTGGCTTTGCGGAACCCCAGGAAACCTCAGACGTGCCTCAGGAACCACCCAGGGAAGTCAGGGGACGGGGGAGCCAAGCAGGCGGGCCCCCACCCCTCTTCAATCTGCAGAGCTTTACTTTTATCTGCTCTATACTCTGGGGTGGAATATAACATTTCGTTTTAAGAAAGAGGCCTGTTGTCAAGAAAGAAAAGAAAAGAAGAAAAAAGGAAGGAAGGAAGCTTAGCTAGCTGGAAAAGCACTGAAGCGGATGAATGGATGCCTTCTAAGGACAAGAGAATGAACAGAGTCCTCCCACTCCTTTCCCAGTTAAAACATGGCTGCACCATAAGTTTAAATCATCAGCAATTCCTTAAGGGTATTACAAATCAGAGCAGTGAGACAGAAAGAAGGGACAAAGAAAGAAAAAAGAAGCCATCCCAAAGGAAGAGGTCACCAGCTCTCTCACAGGTGCCAGACCCCAGGACAACGAGGGGGCCCAGGACAAGATAGCAGGCTCAGGAGCCCTCGGAGGAATGTTTCTTAGTGAGGAAAATAATGACAGAGGGGAAGGGACATCTGGTCCCTAACTTCCCACAGCAGGGTATTAAAGGATTGGGGGTATCGGGGGCCTGAGCACTCCTGGCCCCAGCAGGTGAGCACCAATTCTTGCGCCTCCTCCTCTCCACATGTAAACAGCTCTCTGCTCAGGAGACACACACTCCTCTTTACAAACCCAGATGTTCTCCCAATAGATTTGATTCCAAGAGACAATGACGTGTGATATTTCTTGTCCTTGCTGCCCACTTCCTCCTCCTGCCTCCCTCCAGGCTGAGGGTCCGTGGATCCCCAAAGACAAACACCACCACTTCCAAGAATTACACACACATACACACGAACACACGCCCAGGCACACACTGCCCAACACCTGGTTTTTCCAGTCCCTCGTCTTTAATTAAAAGAAGCCAGAAATTCTGAGTAAGCCTCTTGGCTCCCCACAGGCACTCGCTGCTCTCTGAACCCACTTAAAGAGTGAGAGGCAGGTGGCCCTTCTCCGACCCCCATTCTCCCTCCGATACTGTTCTCTCTTCCAGTGAAACCCTCCCAGACAGAACGCTTCCCCTTTCCGCTGCACTGCCTCTTCCCCAACACGCGTGTCAGATGAAGCAGGAAGAAACAGCTGGGTAACGCTACCCTAGGTGAGCCTCGCACTTCTACTTTCAAGATGATGTTCTAGCTGAATGATTTGAGGCACACTTGGCCCTATTTGGAAGATGAAGACACTGAGGAATAAACTCATTACCAAAATAGCCCAAGGCCAGTGAGTTAGTGGACAACTGGGGAGGGCCAACGTCCCCAATGACCCCACTGCATATATTCCGCCATCACAACACTGCTCCTAGATGATCCGTGTGCACTTGGTTGCAGGTGCTCTCGTGGTTTCAAATCTATTGTCTAATTGTCACATCAACCCTGAGGGACAAATACTACTTTCCCCATTTACAGATGAGGCCCCTACTTAATTAGGTTAAATAACTCATCCCAAGTGACTCGGCTAATAAGTGGCAGCTTTAGGATGCACCAGCAGGTCTGTGGGAGCCCAGTACCACGTTCTTACCCTCTACACTCTTGAGGATGCCCTTCCCACTCTGGCTTGGTAACACACCCTCACGTAACGTCAATAAAACTAAATTGGACTAATCTATATGCATAAGTGAAAAAGACAGCAGTGCATATAATCCTATGACTGTGCGTGTATGTAGAGACACATCTGACTGCCTGAGTTGAAAACCCGGCTCTGCCACTTAGTAGCTGTGTGATCTTAAACAAGTTAACCTCTCTGTGCCTTGGTTTCCTCATTTCTAACATGAATAATCTGCTCACAGAATTGCTGAGGATTAACTTAGTTCATACATGTGAGATGTTTAGAGCAATGCGGGGTACATATAAAATGCCCAAGATCATGCCATCTAAAGCAGAAAATCAGGCCTTCTTTTCCCTACAGAGTTTCTGCTGAAGATGTACCTCTACTGCCAATTCCCCGAAGGTGACAGCAGGACCCATAGGATGAACTGAAATCTAGTTCATTTATTTGAATGAAGTCATTTTTCTACTACAGGCATTTAAAGAAACAAAGCTCCCTGTGAATTCTGCTTCTGCTCCGTTCTCACAAATTTTCGTATTTACTGCTCTCACTATCACTCATTTCTAAATAGTCTGTCATTTCCATTTTGATATCTTTTTAACCCAAGAGTTATCTGGAAAAGTTGTTTTTAAATTTCCAAAGCAAGTAAACCTGGGGAGGACTATTATTGTATTGTTAATTTCTAATTTTATTACACCACTGTCAGGGATCATGGCCTAAATGGCTTATTATTCTGTGGAATTTGACATTTTCTTTGTCTTAAGATATGGTCAATATTTTTTAATCTTCTATGTGTGTTTGAAGAGATCTCGCATCAAAGTTTCATCCCCATGTGCCATGTTATTTTCTATCTGCCTTTGCTTCTCAGGAAAGCAATGAAAGTTCACCTAAAGAAAGGAAGGAGAAAAAAACACAACAGGAATGCCCTCCAGGTAGATTTTATCTACACTGATGAGTAACCTTCGGTAAAGGAGGTTAATTCATCCCGAATCACACAGCTAATAAGGGACAGAGCCAGGACTGGAACGCTGCTTGGTCCAACCCATTGTTCACAGTGCATTAACTCAGGGATCTTGCAGTCCCATAACCACGACCAACACCCACAACATCCTCCTTCTCACTACAAGGTCCCATCCAGAGTAACAGACTCACTTGTTCATTCATTCGCCCAACAGTATTTATCGAACATCTGTCATTCGCCAAGCAACAGACACTGGAGATACACAGACCAAACTCAGCACCCCCTGCTCCCCAGGACCCCACTGTCTCAGATGGGAGGCGGACAGACACCTGGGTCATTACAGCTCCACGAAGTGAGTGATGAAGACAGTTAGTACAAGGAATTGTACACCCAGGAGAAGACGGGGTGCCCAACTTCGTCTGAACTCAAGGCAGAGCCTGGGGAATGTGGAGCCTATTAGAGAATGTCCGCAGAGGTGACTCCTGGGGGAAATTCTGAAGGCTGAGTGGATTTACCCAAAGGATACCTAGAGGAAGGCCACTGGGGTGAGAAGATCACGCCTTTTTCCTGCTTTCTCTCTCATCCCTGGAGCCATTAAGGAGAGTCAAAGAATACCTTCTGCTTCCCCCTGGAGGGCTCAGGTCCTCTTTCAGTCCTTCCTCCCCCACCCTAGCTTCTTCACTCTCTTCTGACTTCCTCTCCCTCCTCCTCCCTCTCTTCCTGGCCCCTCAACACCCCCACAGCATCCACCTGTCAAGGATTCAGAAAGGAGGAAGGAATGACATCTTCTTCCCCATTCCATCCTCAGCCCTCTCCTCAACCCTTCCTTTCAGCCTCTGTCCCACAAGCCCCCTCCCCGTCATGGTCCTTCTAGAACACTTCACCAATAGTTATAATAGGTAACATTTTTTGAGTACTCCGCATGTGCTGAGGGTTCTTCTGAGATGTGTGCTTTATATTTACCAAAGCATTTAATCCTCCAGGGACCCTCCCCCTCTGACAGCTGAGAAAACTAAAGCATAAAGATGCCAATTAACCTGCCCGAGATGAGTGCCTGAGCTGGGAAGAGACCACGGGCAGCCAGCTGCAGAGCCTCTTTCTTGACCATCACGGAGCGATGCCTCTGCACAGCAAGCCCCACCCCAGACGCAGCGTGTGGCACTGGCCACCGGGGATGCACGTCCAAAGCACTAAAAACCAGATGCCTTATAGACAAGGTCAGGAAAAACAAGATCGAGAGGCTGTCACAGGCCAGAGGAGGCTAAGGAAACATGGCAACTAAAGGCAATGGGGTGTCCTGGATTGGCTCCTAGAGGAGAAAAAGGGACATTCGTGGAAAAACGAGTACAATCCAAATAAAGTCTGGAGATTAGTGAACAGAACCAATACCAGTTTCTCAGTTTTGACAAATGTACCATCATAATGGAAGAAGTCAGCAATGGACGAAACCGGGTGAGGGGCAGACAGGAACTCTGTACTATCTTTGTAACTTTTCTATAAATCTATAATTAGTCTAAAATAAAAAGCTTATTAAAAAAAAAGAAAAAGCAAATCTGAGGCCAGACCAAGTCGCCCTAACCCAGAGAGCTAAATAGACCCAGACAGCATACGCTCCACTAATCTCCCTAAATAGGGGTTGAACTTCACTCACAGTCTCCAGACAGAGACTGGGGAACGTCGCCATGGAAACGGGCCAATGCCAGAAAACAGGCTGACCTCACAGGGAGCGAGCGGGTGGCGAGGGGAGGAAGTTGCAGCCTGGTATAAAGGTGGCTGGAGATAAGGCTCCTGGGGGACTACAGAATCTCCAGGTAAGTTCATTTGCAGAATATCCCCATTCATCTACTGGATGGCAGGGTTTACAGCTTTCCCGGCTGTGGGCTGGGAAGTGAAAAGACACAGGGAATGAGGCATGAGGGGTCTGTGCTTTCTCAGAGAGTAGGACCCAACAGGGCAGGCAGCTTCTGAAATGACAAGATCACGTGGCTGCTTTTATATATCACCAAAAATTAAAGAGTTTAAGGAAGGCATGGTAAATGCTATCAGCTCGGGATCTGGAAGCTTCCCTGAAGTGATGACACTGGAACTGAGCTTTAAGGGATGTATAAGATTTTGCCAGGAAAAGAATGGGGTAGCTAGATTTTCACTGTAGTAGCCACATCTTCTCCTTCATTGTCGTTCTGAACAGGGGCAACCCTCCCTGATGTATTGGGCTGGGGTTTTAGGTACAGTTAGAAGCCTTGGAACTCATCGGTCCTTGTCCTTGAGGACAGAACCAGTGACCTCTGGCTTTGTTAGCAAATTTATGGGTTCCCTGAGTAAATACAGCACTTCAGGCAGGTAAAGTTTTACCACCTCTCAGGGAATGGATTGGGAAGAGTAAGTCTTAATGATGAATAAGGGACGTGCAAGGGCCAAGCTGTTGTTGATCAGTCAACAGACAAATGTTGAAGAGATGATTGCCATGCAGAGTACTAGGCTCTGGGGCCCCAGAGGAACACCCTCTCTGCCACCGCAGCAAGGAGCATCCAACTGTAGTTGAGGAGACGATCAAATATAGCGTAGGGTGACATCAAAAAGCAAGACAGCCATGATCAATTCATGATCCCACCGCTTCCTAGCTGGGGATCTCAATCAAATCTGCACCTCAATTCCTTTACCTGTAAAATGGGAATAAGACACACCAACGCCTCGCCTTGCAGGGCTGAGAGGATTAGAGACAAGGAATGGCAGGCACGTAGCGCACGTCCTGTCCGATAACAAATAGCTGCTCAATAAATGGTCATTGTGACTGTAGTTGATATGGTGACAACAACAAATAGAACCATCGATCTTAAAGACAACAGGATCTAGGAGGCAAAGAGTCCAACTCACAGAAAAACAAATGGAAGGTAATTTCAAGCACACTCCATGGTAACCAAAAACCCAACTGACAACAGAAGAAAGGTATTTTGCTAGAAAGTGATAGACAGCCCATGCGGGCTGCTGGAATGGAGAGAGAATATTCTAGGCTGCAGTTAGGGAGCATTACCTGTAAAGAATGAGTTTGGAAGATGGGTAGGAATTTTGACAGAAGCGGAGAGGAGCACTGAAAGGGAGAGAGATCAACATGGACAAGCATCTCTCCCTTAGCTCCGGGCAGTCCCCCAGCCTCCCCCACACTCTCAGGAATAAAAATAAAACTAATCCCCTTCTTTCATCCAAGCATGTTCTCTTCTGGCCTCTGGCTGATGGGTCTGTAATCCCTACTCAATCCCTATCACCCTCATCTCAGCCCTGCTTCCCGTCTGCTCACAGCAAAACAGCCATCCCAGCAAATGAGTCCTCCCAGGGAGAGAGGAGAGGTGAGGAAGAAATCACCGACTAGTAAGAAACCTTATCACTAAAGGATGGAATCTGGGTGAAAAGACTCTCAAGTTGAATCTCAATGACGAGAGTCTCAAGTTGGGATATTAAGATTTGGTTATGATCCAAAGCACCTGGCACACAGTAGGAGCACAATGTATACTTATTGAATGAATCAAGCCTTACAGGAGAAGTATAGCTCCATGTTTCTGATGGGGTTCCGCTATAACCATTACCCTGAGGAACTCTGATCCCACAGAGATCCCAGAACTCCAGATGGGGAAAGAGGCCAAGGACAAGCCCTTTGGGATGCAAGACACAAGACAGAAGAGAAAGAGTAAAAAGGAAGTCTGGCCTTTAGAGCCTCAGGCCATTGATTTCATTAGTGTGACCCTACGGGCACTGGCCTTGGAGGGGCCAGTACATCCCAAATTATTTCCAGTTCTCCAAAAGTCAATCTCCAAGGGGGTCCAAAGTCCTTGACCTCTTTCCATACATCACTGGCTTCTCATCTATCATTATCTATCTTTGATCTGGGGGGTTCTTTTTTCATAAAATACATCCCTTTGTTTTCCCTATATGACCATTTACTCAAAAGATCAGGACTTCACATAATAATTTTGCCTATAAGGCCCAGCAGGATGAGGTCAAAAGGATAAGGATGAGCAAGCCCAGCACAAGGAGGTCCAAAAGCACTCACAGTGGTATATATGTGAAGCACGAAAAGGAGAGTGGTTGAGAAAACCCAGGATCCTTGCCTTTCTTCTTAGGAGACTCTACATGCATCTGAAAAGATTAGACTTGAATCTTAACAAGGATTTGAAGAGGAACCTGAGCTCAAGCATCCATTCTCCCAGGAATCCTGTCCCCATGTCCCAGAGGCCAGCCAACAGGGGCTTCCTGTGGTAGCTTCTACCACAAGGATGCTCTCATCGTATCTGTTTCTTGTGTGTCTCCCTAGCAGACCGTGAACTTCCTAAAGTCCAGGAATACGTGTTAATCACCATTATACCCCAGCACCATTGTAGGGCCTGGGGCACAGCAGGTGCTCAGTAAATGTTTGCTGAGTGAAAAGAGGGCCAGGCAAGAAGTCCGCGGACAGGAATTGTCTGAACTCAGCAGATTCAAAGTTCAACTAGTGAGAAATCAGCATGAACCGCCTCATGAGATAGGCTGGGTGTATGCACTGCACATTCCAGGCAAGTCTGTCCTCCGTCACTGAAGAAGCAGGCTGCCGAGGACGCCTGCCAGGAGGAGCAGTGCAAGAGATAAGATGACTCAGGTCTTGTGACCACGGCCTCAGGAAAGCATGCCCTTCGGTGTGGACGCTGCTCTCAGCAAGTCGAGTTTGCGGAACTCACATTTACTGTGGTGGATGATTGCCACCCTCACGATGACCCTATGGGGAAGGTATGATGATCCACTTTACAGGTGCAACTCTGACACCTCAGTCCTACGGACTTCGGAGTCTCACGGTGCTCAGGACAGGCTCACAAACAATGAAGCATTCTGGAGAACCACACATCCTCAGGGATGGAGGCCTTAAATCTCCTTGGTGGCCTCCCCTCCCTCAAGGAGATGCTCAAATTCCTACATCATTCAACAGCCTAGCAAGCTTCTTGCCTCCCTCCCAGGCTCGAGGAGGGAGCCAGCCCAGCTCTCCAGGCAGCCCATCCCATCCTCGGGCAGCTCTGACCAGTAAAAATGCTTTCTACAGAGTCCACATTTCTACACATCAACTTCACATCTTCTTCTCGTATCTACACAGAGCAAAGCTAATCTGCACATGACAGCCCTCCAGCCATCTGGAGACTGTTATCACCTCCCCTCCCCCAGGGTTTAGAAAGATCCCACAGAAGGAGATTGCACAGGCAGCCGAGTGTGAGAGTGTGAGATGGGTTCGGTGCAAGTTAACAAATGTCTTGCCTTTGGCTGATAAAAGGAATCAGAGAGAAAATGGTAATCTTGTTGCAGAGAGGGCAATCTCTCTCCTGGGGGCCAGAGGAGGGGGGCAGGGGAGGCAGGGGCAGAAGGTGGGCTAGAAACCAAAATCCATATAAACTTTAACAACAGTTTTCTCTGGAAATATTAATATTTTACTAGTGCCAGAAGGGGCTTCTGAGATCAACCGAAGTCTTGGTTTCACAAAGGGGGTATAGAGAAGCAGAGAGGTAAAGCGACACAAAGGAACGCAGCTATTAAGGGGCAGGGCCACAATTAGAACCCTTGGCACCGGCAATCCAGGTCCTCTTTGAACAGTGTCACCACCCATCTCCCTGCTCCAAAGCACTAGGGCAGCACCGGTGATTTCAGAACAGCATTCCCATAATAACAGCACCGACTATAGTCTCACTTCCACCACATCCCCAAGAAACGTAGGGAGGACACAGAGCATTAATTCCACTTTACAGTAGGTACCAACGAGGCTTGGAGGAGCAAAGGGACTGCTTGGGTTCCCCAGCAATCTGAATTAATCCTTGGAACCCAAAGCTCAGGGAGAACTCTTGGCTATTTGTTGACAATCTGCTATTGAAGGGGACCAAGGAGTATCCTCCTCCGGAAATGGATTTCCTAACTAAAGGAAGGGAGCCGCCACTGCCTGCTGTTCGGTTTTGCATTGTTCTATGACTGCTGAGTGTGCCGATCAGGGAAGAGCTGCAAAGCCACTCTCCGTTTCCTTTCTGCCTCCCAACCAGTGTGCTTCAGGGAGAGAGTCTGGGTGCCTCTCCTGATTGTGCCCTGACCAGCTCTGTGACCTGCAGTATCCCTCCCACCCAGGCTGAGCTTCGGTTTCCTCATCTACAAAAATAGGAGCAATAAACTCCACCCTGTAACTGGGATGTTGTTGCAGGAGGCAGGGAGGCTCCCCCCACAATCAGCAACTGTCCCTCTGTTTCTCTTACTTCCCCATCGCCCCACTACCCAGAGCAGGTGAAAGGGTCATGAAGGTCTCGCCCAAAACAAGGGAGGAGAAAGAAAAGCAATTGTGACACCATCCCAGGAGTCCCTCACACTTGTAGGAGGCCGGGGATTTTTCCAAGGAGCTTTTATGGTTATTAGCATAACATTTACCATCTGTTAGTCCTGTATGTGTCATGCACCATACAAAGGGCTTTGTACGCTATCTTACTTTTAGTCCTCACAATCACGCATCTTAAAGATGACAAAACTTAGACTCGGGGGTTAAAGGACAGCTAGTTAGCCATGGAGCCAGAAGGCAACCCCAGTTCTATCCAGCCCCACGCTTCCCAAATTTTAGCGTGCTCCTGAATCACTGGGGAGATTTGTGAATAATCAGATTCTGATTCTGTGGGTTCAAACTGGAGTCTAAGCTTCTGCACTTCTACCAACCTTCCAAGTAGATGGACTACTTTGTATCAAGGGCTGGATTTTAAATTCCATTAAGACAGACTCTGTGTCACCCAATCCCCAGGGCTTAGCACTGGGCCTGCCCCACAGAATGCACTCAATAATTATTTGTTGAATGAGTCAATGACTATCCAGCTCAAAAAACTCAGGTTTAACACTTGTCTATACCAAGTGTCACTGCGTCATTTGATCTCATAACAAATCTATAAGGTATGACCATGAACATCTGGCAGATAAGGAAACAGAAGCTCAAAAGAATAAGCAGCCTAAGGTTTTACAGCTTTTGTGCGGCAGGGCTGGAGGCGGTCTACCTTCAGATCTCTTGCCCTAACCACAGCTGTCCCGAGGATGCGGGGGAAATTAATAATTATAGCCCGTCGGATGGCGAGGAGCTGGACCATCCCGGCACGTGACCAGCTCACAGCTCGGAGGTCACCCAGGAGCTCCGAGCTGCTCCGGGGGAGGAGGCAGCCGGGCTCAGAGACAAGGCGGACAGGAGAAGGCTGGTCCTGGGCACAGTGCCAGGCAGCAGGGGCCAAGTGGTGATGTGACCCTTAACCTCACAGAGGATCCCGCCAGGCCCAAGCACCCCCCGGGGACCCCAGCTCCGGAGAGAAGCTGTCATCCAGGGAAACCGCAGCCTAGCCAGGAATCACCCAGCGCACGACCGCAGACGGTGGGGAGGGTGCGGGATGCGGCCGGACTTGGGGAGGGCAGGCCTCGCGCCCGGCCCCGATTGGGGAGCGAAGGGACGCCCCTCGGCCGCGCAGCTGCACCCCAGGAGCGGCGGACTCACGGCCTTCAGCTGCTCCAGCCTGTCCTTCATCCTGGAGCCCCGGCGCCCGGCGGCAGGTGAGCGCGTCCCAGGTGAGCGGCCGGAAGTGGCGGCCGGGCCCGGCCAGGGCGAGGGAGCTCGCGGCGCAGGCAGAGGCGGGCGGCGGCCGCCGGCGAGGAGGAGCGTCCGAGGCCGCGAGAAGCTCCGCCGCGCCGCCCCCTGGGCCCCGCCGGCGCCGCGCGCTCCAAATCCGCCTCCCGGCCGGCGCCGGCGCGCACGCTCAGCCGCCCGGCGGCCCGCCCCTCACCTGCGCCGCGCCCCGCGCCCCTGCTTAAAGGGCCCGCGCCCCGCCGCCAGGGGCGCTCTCACTCCCCTCCCCCAGCGCTGGGTGCCTCCTGGGACCGGAGAAGTCCGGGGAGAGAGCCCAGCCCTGGTAGATCCCGCCGCTGGGCCGAGGAAGAGCGAGGGGGTCTGTTGGACCTCAATTCCACCCTTCCCCTTCGACAGCCATTCACTCCCTGCGCCAGGCTCTGTGCTGGGATCCAGCCTCAACAGACTCATTCATTGCTAGGCGCGGACAACGTCCCGTAAACAAAGAACACTCAGACATTGTGGATTGAGCTATAATAAGTGGGAGAAAGAGCTAATTCTAATTCTGCCTGGAGGAAGGGCACTGCAAGTCATGGAATTTGTACTGTCTAGGGGACTGCATATTGGAGCTGGAAGAGGGTTTTTCCAGAGGAAGTAACTGGAGATGAGGTGGGACGGGACAGGCTGGGACGAAGAATTTGGGCTTCTTGATGTTGGCAATTGGGACCCCGCTGAGAAATGCGAGCAGTTCTGTGTTGAAGTCAGAACACCTGCCACTAGCAATTTGTACAACTTTGGGAAAGTTTCTCTAGGGGACCCCGCTTCCACATCTATAAATCAGAGTACCCACTTCACAGTTTGCTGTGAGACCTGTGTGATAGAGGAATGACTGATTCGTCACCTATAGAGCAGGGTTGTGAGATAAAGATGTTTGTGTAGGAAAGCTTAAGCCGTTCTCCTCTGCTACGTGGTGTAAAGATCCCAGGTGGGTTGTACCTTCTGAAAACGTGGGCGGGTTCTTCGCGCTGCCCCTCCCTCTTAACCCCTCTCCTCTCCCCACCCCTACCCTCTCTTCCTTCTTCCTTATTTGTGTTCTTTCTTGGGAACAAATGACATATCCAGCAGAGAGTGACGCTCAATAAATGAGACTGTACGACGATTCAATACTCAGGAAAAGAAGGTGCTGTATGCATTCAAGTTAAAGGGCTGTAAATATTTTCGTAATTCTAACAGAACTTTGCCCTCTTCTGCGATCTCAGTGTGTGCTCGGTGCTGACTTCATCCCCTCCCATAAAAATACTGTCCGTACGCGGTGGAGCCCTTGAAACCCTGCCCTTCTCAGCCCTAATCCTCGTTCTTTAGTCCTGCACACTTCCTTCTACCCTACGCGCGCGCTAGGTGGAGTCTCCGGTCCTTAGTAAAGGGAAGGCTTCTTCGCCCCCTGGTGGTCATAAGTGGAAAAGGTGAGTAAATCAGAAATCCTGTCCCCCCCCTGCTTCCCATAACAAATTTTCGTTAGTCTGGATAGCTAGGTCGTCGCGCTTCAGGAAAAGAGCTTCTCCTGAGGGAGACAGCTATGTGAACAACTCTTTACGTTAGAAGTCTGAAAAGGGCCGTACGAATCGGGAGTAAGGATCAAGGATGGCCATTCAGCCTCTGCCGGAACACATCCCGGGATGGAACATCCTAGTCCTCCTGGGAAAAGGTAATTGTTTTTAAAAGGGTAAAATCATGACTCTCATACAATTATAAAATGAACACACATCAGAGATTTTGTTTAACTTATGAAGTAATGAGGAAACCCTGTATTGGGTTCAGAGCAGAATCCAAAGAGCGGTATAGGCAATCAGGAAGCCTGAAATGAGTGTTAATAAATGTAAAACTGGCTTCTGTAGCAGGGGGCAGATCAATTGCATCTCCATCAGAAGAATTTCATTTGCATTTCATGTGTATTACTGTCAGTTTTCTACAATTTACAGAATTGTAAAAAAGCCACAAGACCATCAAAGGCACAGACTTTTATAAAATCAGATAACCCAGAAAGGGGCATTGGACAAAGCGTAGCATGCCATAGACACCTGGTAATCTTTTTTTTTTTTTTGCCATTTTAATTTTTTCGCAGTTTTTCCAGACATTCCCAATGTAGTTAAACAGTTACTACTGTTGTTAAAAAGTTTTTTGTTAAACACAATGAAAATTTTCCTCCCTGTAACTTCCACTGCTATTTCTTGCTTCCTGCCTCTCTCTAAACGTTTAAGAAATTTAGTCTGTCCTTCACAAGATGGGCTTTCCATGAAGGGAGAGTTGTTATGGGACAGGAGGACAATTGCTGGACACATAGCAAGGAGGCCTGATTTCTAGACGCAGAGTTTCTGCCACAAAATAGCTGTCACTTGATCACGCAAACTATTTTCTCACCCGTCAAATAAGGGGGCTGCTCCCACTATGATTAGCAGGCTTTTCAAGATCGAGAATATCATAAATGCTTTATTTGCATTCATGGGTCTCTTGTTTTGAAAGATTCCATATCCCTAACAAAATATATTTATTAGGTAATAAGAAATTTGGTTTCCTCAAACTGATAGATACAAATAGATTGGTGGTTGCCAGAGGGGGGAAGCGAGGGGACAAAAAAACGGGTGAAGGTGTTCAAAAGGTAAAAATATCTATGGATGTAATGTACAGCATGATGACTATTAACAATATTGTAGTGTATATTTGAAAGTTGCTAACGGAGTAGGTCTGAAAAGTTCTCATCACAAGAAAAAAATTTGTAACTGTGTGGTGATGGTGTTTTAACTTACTGTAATCATTTCACAATATGTACAAATATCAAATCATTACATTGTATACTTTAGACCAATACAATGTTATATGTCAATTGTATCCCAATAAAACTGGGAAACAGAAAAAAATTTGGTTTCCTATGAGAGAATGTTTCCACCAAGAAAAAAAAAATGATCTTTTGATTAGCCTATGTGGCCATAACAGAAATGACTATATGATTCCTTAAACTTTTTTTTTTTCTGGTGAGGAAGATTGGCCCTGAGCTAACATCTGTTGCCAATCTTCCTCATTTTGCTTGAGGGAGATTGTCCCTGAGCTAACTTCTGTGCCAGTCTTCCTCTATTTTGTATGTGGGACGCCACTACACCTTGGCTTGGCAAGTGGTATAGCTCTGCACCCAGGATCCAAACCCACAAACTCCAGGCCCGCCAAAGCAGAGCCTGAGAACTTAACCACTACGCCACTCAGCCAGCCCCCTTTAAACTTTTTAAACATTGGAAACAGGAGAAAGAGCCCTTTAACTGCAGCTGGATCCAGGAACCCAGGCGGGGAAGCATCAGCAGAGTACTTTTATTCTGGCATTCTATGTGAAGGTAGTTATTCTAGACTTCAAGCCTTCTTTAAAAGTTCTATTAAGTATGAACCTTATATTGTTAATTTCATATTAACCTATTAATATTTGCTCTTTCCTGACAGGCAGAAGTCTGGGTTCCACTTGCGAGTTGTGTACAATAAACTGAAGAAAATCAGGTGCTGTGGGACAAGGGACCCGGGTGAGGGGAGTCCTTGGGCTGGTGAGAAAGACTCTGATAATGACTCAAGTGCACTATAGGGTCTCCACGTAGGTGGACAGTGACTTAAGGCTCCAGGCTCAGCAGGAGCCCCTTCTGTCTGATGTAGTTTCATTTTTCTGTGGTACTCAGTTTCCCACCCATTAGGTCTTAGTGTGGCCTGTTTCCCCATTAAACATAGTCAGGATTAATTCAGGGGTTCGTATCTGGGTCATAGATAAACCAGCCAACACTTCATTTCACCTTTACGAACAAACCAAAGACAGAATCCTGGGATGTGGGGGCTCTGCTTCCCTGTCTTTCCTGCCTCTAAGCCTGTTTCTTCCTCACTGGAGGAAAGGACTGAGCCCTACCTCTTCATGACCTCAGGGCCTGCTGTGGAGCAGGTGAGACCACTGTCTGCCTGGTGTACATCGAAGCAGTGTCTCCAGGGTGTGGTGTTCAGTAGAAAGAAATAAGAGAAGCTAGAGAGTTGAGGGGAAGAGGCTTTCTGTCCCCCTACAGCAATTCTTCCCCACTGCAGGGGGGGATAGAGAATAACTAAGACAGAGAATAAACTTCCTGACTTGCAGTTTTCCCCCTCTTACAGTTTGTAATAGATTTTTATTGTTGCATAACACATTGCCCTGAAACCTAGCAGCTTGAAACATTAAATATTTATTATCTTATCGTTTCTGTGATTCAGGAATCCAGGTGCAGCTTAGGTGGGTGCCTCTGTTTCAAGATCTCTTACGAGACTACAATTAAAGTCTAAGCTGGGACTACAGCCTCATTTCACGGCTTGACTGTGGAAGGATCTGCTTCCAAGGTCACTCATGTGGTTGTTGGCAGGAATCAGTCCTCAGGTGCTGTTGGACTTGGTTCCGTGCTGGCTATTGGCTGGAGGCTGTCCTCAGTTCCTTGCCGTGTGGACCTCTCTGTAGGGCAGCTCACAACATGGCAGATGGCTTCCATCAGAGCAAGGAGGTGAGAAAAACAGAGAGAACGAGAAAGACAGAGAAAGAGATGGATGGAAGCCAAAATGTTTTTGCAATCTGACCTCAGATGTGGCATCCTGTCTCTTTTGTCATATTCTGTTCATTAAAAAAAAGTCATTAGGTTCAGCTCACACTCAAGGTGAGGGGATTACACGACGGAATGAAGACCAGGAGCCATCTCAGTGGCTCCCTAGGACACAGCTCAAATCTGCTCTTTCATCCCGTGTCAGACCTGGACAGCTCTGACCCATTCTCCAAGCCTCAGAGTAGATGCTTTACCCTCCAGGATTGAGTTAATGGTCCTTCAAGCATGCCTCTGTGACACCCTGGACTTCTCCATCATAGCCCCCACCACAGCATGTCATTACCTAGCCACTGGTCTGCCTCCTGCCCCTTCTGTAAGCTCTGTGAGGACAGCCACCTTGTCTCTTGTCTTCACTGATGTGGACCCAGACCCAAGCATAGGGCCAAAACATACTGGGCACTCGGGGTATGTTTACTAAATTTATTAAACGACCGTTCTTATAATATGTCTTTGCTGTGTCTTTCTTCTGATTAAAATTTATCAGTAGCTTCTCGTTACAAAGAATAGAGAGTCCAGACTCTCCTTAGAGTAGCATGCAAGCCCTTGCCCAGTCTGGCCCCAGTCCCATGGGCTATTCGTCCCTGACACACATGGCCCAAGCATCAGCCTCATCAAACCCTCACCTCTTCTCCGAACCTGTTGTGCCCAGGATTTCCCAACTATCCTTGCCTCACATGTCCTTTTCCCGTTTCATGTCTGGCAAATCCCTTCTCCTCCTTCAAGACCAAAGCCTTCTCTAGTTCACTCAGGTTGTCTCCTTGGCCTCTCTGCCCACCCACCCCCAAAATCACTTGTTCAGATCTCTTTTTAAAGTGTACCCTGTGTTGTCTTATACCTAGTGGCTTACACATCTTTCTCCTTGGCTAGACCATGAACTACTTGAGAACCATGACCGGGTATTATAGCATTCACCTTTCAGGACGTAGATGCGCTGCAAACATCTGGAGAGTAGAGAAAGAATAGTTGGCTACTTACACACACACACACACACACACATACACATATATACACGTGCTCCCTAGAGACGCTTCTCTCCCTAAGGAAGAAAGAAGATCCTTCCTGGATCCTGGCTCTTAAACTAAATGCAATTGCAACTCCATGTGTCTTGAAGGATGAACTCTATGTCACTGAATTGTGTTTAAAATAATAGGTTTTGTTTATAAAGATGTTTTATATCATGTTGTTCAGAGGTTTTCCTAACATGAATCTGCATATACCTAGGGCTATGATTTAACAATATAAATAATTTTTGCACCGTGTAAATATATTCTTATTTTTATACAAATTCCTCAATCCCTGGAGCCCTAAAGCTCATGGTGGACTCTACAGAGCCTGGTAAGGAAGTGGGAAGATGCAGTGGGGAGCCTCATGCGCAGAAGCCTGCTGTTGCTTCTGAGCTGCAGAAGACACGTCTGTTGTTTGCAACACCTGCTGCGAGTGACAGGGTGAACACAATGGAGCGCCGGTGAAAGGCAATTGAATAGTTATGGCTTTCAACGTTTTGTAGTTAAGAAAATAAGCCCTCAAGTGTATTTCTCCATTTGGATGTTTAAATGACCATGCTGAATCTTTTATTGTACTTTTACAGTTTTTCTTTTTTTTTTTGTTCTTCAAGATCTCACAATAACTTGGGGAGATGGAGTAGATATTATTATCCGCATTTTGTCATGAATTAAATTAAGCACAGAAAAATCGGGTGATTGTCCCAAGCTCTCGTAGGATACTGATAGCATGCTGGGAGAGGTGTGGTTTCCTGCCCAGGTGTTGAAACCAAACCGCCCAGATCAAATCTTGGTTCTACCTTTACCCCCTGTGTGACCTCAAAAAGTTAGTTGACCTCCCTGTCTCAGTTTTGTTATCTGCAAGCAGAAAAAATAACAATACGCATATCATGGGTTTTTGTAACAATGAGTTACTTTATGGCAATAATTAATTCCTTTATTCAGCCACTTGAAAAGAAGCCTACTAACCCATGATAACTACATTATTTTCTCAGACAGCATGGAGAACTGAAAGATGCCCGGAATATTTCAACCACCAGTGAAATAACCCTCTCGAGACTCAGCCTCAGTGAAGGCAGCATTTTCAAAGTAAGTTCAACAGGATAAAACATTTCATGAGACACTCCAAGGAGTAAAAGAGTTTGGTGGTGACAGAGTTCAGAAAACATGGTGAAATGCATCCTTCCTCTTAGAAAGTCATGACTGCACGTTTGCAAGTTACAGGCACTGAGTAAACCTGCTAGTCGACAACTAGTTTTAGTTGATCAGCACAGGATTCTTCACACTTGTTTGACCATATAATGTTTAGTCCCTTCAAACACCTGTTATTTGACAGGACCAGTGCCCTACAGATAGCGCTGAGCTATAGAATGTTGCAGTAGAACATGGGAGCGGCAGCAAGTGTCTGCAAGCGAAGCAAAGATGATCCTTTTAGGTTCTTGTTTTTGAAAGGAAGAAGGTGACATTTCAGTTCTATATAATATGAATTCTGGTCATAGTTTCCATCTTTTAGGCCTGTGACTCAGAGGAAAAAAAGAAAAATACGTTTTATCACTTTTTAAGCTTTTCCAGATAAGGAAACAGAGGCACAGAGAGCAGACTCCCTGTTCCTGTGCCCTTCAGTTCCCTCCTTCAGAAATGCCTTTCCTGTTTCTCTTTGCACACCCGGAGACCAGGAGACCTGTCACGGTGCGGCTTGAATGCCACCTCCCCCACCAAACTTGCCTTGATTCCCTTCACTGTCCCTCCTCTGGAAGCTTCTAGCATTGTTATCACTCGGTCCTTGGTGTAATCGTGGTTTATGTTCTTATATCTCATCAGACTTTTCAATTCCTTCAAGGCAGCAGCTGCCTCTTACTTATCTTTCCATTTCCTGCCACATGTGGTGAGTAGTACATAGTAGAGTTCAATAAATAATTGTCTACCATCTTGTTGAATGAATAAATCACTTGGGCAGAATAAATCAAGGGGCAGAAGAAGGGATGAGCTTCCTCTACCCGACAAAGAGATGGTAAACCATGTATGCTCTGATGGCGTTGCCTTGAGACAAATGATCATCATGAAAATGATCACCCAGCTACTCAGAGTCACATTAATGAGTCCTTCCCCTCCTCACTGTACCCAGTCAAGGTTTGTCTTCGTAGAATTAGCTTTGCTCTACCTGAATCCACATTTGAACCAATATGACCTTTCTCCTACCCAGAGATGCTAAATTAACAAATGTTTTCATACCATGCGTATATAACTAGTCCATTTGGGATACTATAACAATACCATAGACAGTGGCTTATAAACAACAGGAATTTCTTTCTTACAGTTCTGGAGGCTGGAAGTCTGCAATCAGGGTGCCTGCATAGTTGGATGAAGGCCCTTTTCCAGGTCGCAGCCCTCTCATTGTATCCTCACATGGCAGAATGGGCTAGGGAGCTTTGTGGGGTCTCTTTCATAAGAGCACGAATCCCGTTCCTGACAACTCACCCCTCAGGACCTAAGCAGCTCCCAAAGGCCCCACCTCCTAATACCATCACATTGGACATTAGAATTTCAACATATGAATTGGGGGGGACTCAAGCATTCAGACCATCTCAACAGGAATAGACAGAAAGGGATAATATGAGATATGTGAGTGTGTTTGTGTGTGTGTGTGTCTGTGTCTTTGTGAGGGACAGAGAATGAGGAGGAGGATAGGGAGGACAGAGGCATGGAGAGAGTTATGCAGAGGCAGACTAATAACAAAGTCAGAGATTGAGATGGAGGTGTATTAGCTCCAGGTATAAGAGGTTAGAAAAGAGAACCACGCAAACTTTTAAACTCCAGTGCTTTCCCCATCACCTTTCCCTGGAAGAGAATTTAGGATTAAAGATAAATAATTCAAAAAGACATAAACTCAGCATTTACACCATGGGAATCATGAGAGAGTGGTTGGGGCGGTCCCAGTTTCATTTGCATCCTATTCTTGGCTCCACCCCTGCCCAGAAGGTGCAATGTTCAGGCCTGATGAGTACCTGAGAACTACATCTGGAGACAAGTCCAAGGGAGAACACAGACATTACACATGATGATGAGGACAGTGATAACAACCTTCACTGCTGCATCTCCCTTTAAAAGTCACAAAGTATTTTTACTTATGTATCTTTTGATCCTCACAACTGCCCCAAAATATACGTCTTGTGGGTATTTTAATCCCCATTTGAGAGATGAGAAATCTGAAGCTGAGAAAAGAAAAATGACTTTTCAGAAATAACATAACCAGGAAGAAGTAACAGTACAAAACCAGTGACCTCTTAGCACTCATCTCCTCGTCTTTCTGAGAGCATACCCATTTGTCTCTACCCAGCAACGTGCTAGAGGGACATCCAGGGTGTTCCTTGTGTTTAGGGCAACAGAAAACTCATCATTGCTCTCTTCAAAGCATCCTTAAGCTCTCTGTTCCTCATGCTATAGATCAAGGGGTTCAGCACAGGGGTGATGAATGTGTAAACCACAGACACTACCTGGCCCCTCTCCGGAGAGTAGCTGGAGCTGGGGCACAGGTAGATGAGGCTTCCACATCCATACTGGAGCACGACCACAGTCAGGTGGGAGGAGCAGGTGGAGAAGGCCTTTTGCCTCCCTTCTGCAGAGTGGATCTTCAGGATGGCAGCCACAATGAAGGCATAGGACAGAGTGATCAGCAGGAAGGGGATGGTGAGGACAGTGACACTGACCACAAACAGAGTGGCCTCATGGACATGAGTATCTGCACAGGCCAGTCTCATGACAGGGAGGACATCACAATAGAACAGGCTGACTTCTTTGCTGCTACAGAAGGGGAGTTGGAAGATGAGCACAGTCAGCTGCACGGCCAAGATGAACCCAAGCATCAGAGATCCCAGGGACAGCTGAACACACAACCGCCAGCTCATCATGAGAGTGTAATGCAAAGGGTGACAGATGGCCACAAACCGGTCATAGGCCATGATGGCCAGCAGAATGCAGTCAGCGCTACCCAGGAAGATGAAGAAGAACATCTGGGTGCCACAGCCAGGCAGGGAGATGAGGGTTCTCTCTGGGGACAGGATGCTGGCCAGAGTCAGAGGGGCAATGGTGGAAGAGTAGCAGACCTCCAGAGCTGCCAAGTTGGCCAGGAAGAAGTACATGGGGGTGTGGAGAGAATGGTTGATCCAGATGATGAGAGAAATGGAGACGTTGCCGCTGATGCTGACCAGGTACATAATCAGGAAGGTCACGAAGATCAGCATCTGCACGTCAGGGAGTTTGGAGAAGGGGCGGAAGTGGAAGTGAATCATCCCAGTTTGGTTTGCATCCTCCATGTATTCAATGCATTGGGCCTGCTAATGGCACAGGCACTGCCTCCTAAGGATAGATAAAAGTCAGGACACAGGGTTCCCGCAGGATGACCCATTCACCTCCTGGCTTCGTCCTTCCCTCATCTCTTCAACTCCAACCATCTTGTTCTCCAGTCTAAATTCATCAACTCACTTCTACAACAGTTTTTTGCTGTTCTAATCACCTAGAAGTAGTTTACCATTGAAATTTTTTTTTCATTGTGGTAAAATATACATTACATAATATTTATAATTTTAGCCATGCATAAGTGTACAATTCAGTAACATTAAATACATTGATAATGTCGCGTAACCATCATTTCTATCGATATCAAAATGTTTTTATCATCCCTAGCAAAAACTTTGCACCCACTAAACAATGACTCCCCATTATCTCCTTCTCCTACTAGTCCCTAGTAACCTCTATCCTTCTTTGTGTCTCTAGGAATTTGCCTCTTCTAGGCAACTCATAAGTAGAATCATACGCTATTTCTCCTCTGTGTCTGACTTGTTTCACTGAGCATAATTTTTCAAGGTCCATCCATGTGGTAGTAAACATCAAAATTGCATTCCTTTTTATGACTGAATAATATTCCATTGTGAGTATATACCACCTTTTGTTCATCCATTCATGTGTTCATGGACACTTGACACATTTTGGCTACTGTGAATAACGCTGCTGAGAACATTGGTGTACAAAAATCTGTTCAAATCAGCACCAGTATACCATTCCAAGAAATCAAGCCTCTCTACTCCCTTAATCTCTTGCCTGGTTTTCAATAGTACAGCATCTGGTGTCAAATCGTCTAGGTTCTAAATCCTTATCTGCCATTAACCAACGGTATGATCTTGAGCAACTTGTTGAAGCTTTCTGCTTCCATTTCTTTATCTATAAAAAAAATTAGGATACAACTATTGACTGTTGCGAGAAGTAAATGTGCCTGGCACATAGTAAACTCTCCATAAATGTTCGCAATAATCATGAATACTAATGTTCTTCCAGTTTTTCAAGACCTCCTTGATGCCTCCCGTTCCCCTACCTAAGCCCTCTTTCGGCTTTACTCCTTGCCCAGTCCAACCAAGATCTATAATCTGTCTCTTCTATTAGTCTTTTGCCAATATTGTCACCATCCTTGGCTCGTTGACATTATGCCAACCCTATTAACTTCTAAATATCCAACATCTCTATATCAAGGTTGAACATGAATGAAGAAGTTCACAAAATTCTGCTGATTGGTGCCACATTAGACATAGAGTAGCATTATCAACCCTTGCACTGTCCCCACTCCTCTGAGTCAGCTCCTCCTTCTGTTTCCAACAAAGACTAGTGCAAATTTCCCTGGTCTCTTCAAGTCCTCTCTTCTACAACCTCCTACTTCACTGATAGTAGATGACTCAGCCTCCAACTTTACAGACAAAATGACAGAAGATTCCTGGAGGCAACTCATTGTCATTCTCACTAGCTATGGACCTATAACATTCTCTGCCTAGCCGTATATCCATAACACATTCCCTTATGCCTCTGTGGACATGTCCCTTCTCCTCTGCAAAGCTGGTGGTCTCAGTGCCTCCTGCTTCCTCTGGGACTTGCTCCACAAGTTATTCCCTTATCTCTAATATCCGCATCTGCACCCCTGTCTACAGCAATTTTATTTTCCATGTTTAAAAGCAACCTCCCTCAACCTTACATCATCCTCTGATGCCTCCCTGTCTCCTTCCCACTAGAACCATTTCCTATACTTTCTTTAGCACAGCCACGTGGTTTCCATCTTACTCCCTCAGAGCATTCTAATGAGGTCACCAATGACTCCCAAATTACTGAATCCAATAGCTACTTTTGACTTGATCTCTATCGCATTTGAGGCTGCTGGCTACTCCCTTTTCCTTGAAATTCCTCATCCATGGCCTCTGTGATACAATTCTACCCAGATTCCCTTCCTACCTCTCTGGACACTCTGTTTCCATCACTTTCAGAGACTGTTCTTCCTCTTGGTGATTCACAAAAGGAAAGTTTTATTGATTATTCTAGGCCAGCCACCCAGATCCACTCTCCACCCTGCTCAGCCCGTGGGAGGCTGGTCACTTAGGACTGCATCAGCCGGACTCCCTCACTCTGTGGCTTCTGGTTGGATTTGGCCAATGAGAGGTACTTGCAGGAGAATAAAGGGTAGCATAAAGAGAGGTAGGGTATTTACTACACACACATACACACACTCACAAACACACAACCACTACCCATTCTCCCTCTACCACCATGATTCTGCAACCACACTTCTGGTTTTGTGGCCCATCCTCTATGGCTCCAGGTTTTGCTGGCTCCAGTAACAACAAGGTTCCTTCATCTTGTCACTTCAGGCCCAAGGGTGGAAACAGCTTCTGCCACTGCTAGTCCCTGAGTGCCTCACCATCCCTTATAGGTGCCCTTAATTCTGCCATCTGCTCTGTAAATGGTCCCAACATTAAATGTGAAGTCCTGTCCACAAGGACTAGCATGGAGAAGTTTTAATAGATGATTGTTGAACACATCCAGAGAAAGAATCTTGAATTTTGATTTATTTTAGAATCTCTTCATCCAGTTTTCTTTCCACTGCAAGGATCAGTAGGAAAGGATTTCAGGGCAAGTTTACATGGTAGCCAAAACTACACATCCCAACTACATGCACACACCACACCACATCTACCCCAGAAATGGAAACTGACATTCCAATGATTAAGAACTTCACGTGCCACAGTAAGGGGGAGAAATACTTTGCACCCAGAGTTAAACCAAAACTAATGGGATCCCCCTGACTGGTTTTGGACCTCAAAAAGAATATAGTTTTGCTTATTTTTGCTGTGCTGATATCTGAAAGTATGTCATGACCTTTGCAAATATGATAACCATGTAAGGATGTTGTTGTTTTACACCATAAACAGAATAATTTTACCTTAATATCCTTGCTAATTTGTAGTTTTGTCCTCTGAATATTTGTTGTGTTTGTGTCCAGCAAGCCAATCCTTTTAAAGTCTGAGTCCCTGCATGCTTTGCAAGTCAAATATTTCTTTCCTTTCCTAAATGCTTCTGCCACTGTATTGTCATCTGTTTGCCACAGCCTTATGTGGGGTAGGAGACTTGGAAGATGGGTGACATCTTAGTAGGAAGATTCCCATCCAGAAGTTTCCAAAAGTATTGTTCTTTGAGAATCTTAATTCCTTTTCCGGGAGCAACATCAGGAGCACACATCTGCCCACCTCTCTCTTTATGCAGGGTGAGTGAAGATTCTCAGCACACCCTCTACCCCAAATATTTGACCTCCTTGAATTAAACACTCAGGGGACAAGTCAGGCTCAAGGAAGAGAACTATTATCTATAACCGGAGATCTCACCGCCCCTCTAATGATATGTTTGCCTCTGTGTTCACTTGGTAATTTCTGTCTCATCCATGGACTCCAAGCTCCATGAGGGCAGGGACCAATGGGGTTCCATTCTTCACTAATGTCCAGGATGTAGCAGAGTGCTGGGCTCTATGTAACTCTGTATTGACGTGAACATTGGAGATTTACTGAGGCTCTATCAATGCCAGTGGCTGATATTCCGTACTTTTCAAGTGGAAGTCAGCTGTGTTTTAGTTGTCTGATACCAGAGGGGAATACACTTTCCTGAAAGAAAGCCAGCAATTGTTGGGATTTTCTTTTTTTTTTTTTTGTTTCAGTTAGGAAGATTGACCCTTAGCTATCAGATGTTGCCAATCTTCCTCTTTTTGCTTGAGGAAGATTGTTGCTGAGGTAACATCTGTGCCAATCTTCCTCTATTTTATGTGGGATGCCGCCACAGCATGGCTTGAGGAGCAGTGCTGGGTCCATGCTCAGAATCCGAACCTGCAAACCCCAGGTCAGCAAAGTGGAGCACACCCACTTAACCACTATGCCACTGCCCAGCCTCGAAAGTCAGCAATTTTCAAGAAGAGTTTTTAAATGCTATTGCGTTGAATCAGTACTCTCACCTTGAAGGTGTTATCCTAAGGAAAGAATCTGGACTACGAGGCCAAATATATAAAGACATGCCCAATATGTATGCTTCAATGAGTGTTTAAAAAGGAAACAAGGCAAATGCTTGACAAAGGGCAACATTCTAGCCACTTGAGGAATATTCATGTGATGTATTATTATATTGCCATTAAAATTGTTATACTTGAGGTTCAATAAAGTAAGAAAGTGCTTATAGTATAATGTTAAATGAAGAAAATGAAGAGACAAAGTTGCATACATAACATGATACCGGTCATGTGACCAGCATAAAAGGAAACAATAAACTCTTAATGTTGTTTTTAAGAGAAATGGGAGATTACTATTTTCCTCATGGTTTTCTGCACTTTCGAGTTTTCTGTAAAGAACATGTGCTTATTTTTTAAATTATAAAACTGTTTTTTATTTTTAAAATTCCTGTTTGAGAGACAAGGAGACTGAAGTTCCATAACACACCCCTAGTTATACAACCAGTAATTGATGGAACCAGGATTAATGCCTAGATAAGGACACAAAATCTGTGCACTCGTCAATGACACAGTCCAAGATTGTGCTAAATCTACGTATTTATGTATGTATGTGTTTGTTCATTTCCAGATATATTGCACTCTTGATTGGGCTGAGTGTATTATGTATTTACTCTTCCAGCCTTCCTTCCCTCCTTCCTTCTTCTCTCTTTTTTTTCTTTACCCTCGTCTCTTCTTAGAGTCAACCTTTTAGATTTGGCTTATCGTTCTAGACCATTGAGATTTTATGGAGAATTCCACTTCTTTGCTCTAACAAATAATCAATTTCTCCCCACCATCATCTACAAATTTAATGAACATTTTCCACAAAGCTCTAGCTGGGTGTAAGACCATAGTTCCTGGAAGCCACATCCCTCAGCATACTACCTTCAACATCTCTCAAATTTTCTTTAGAGTATCTATTAGTTTTCAAATAAATTTAAAAATAAAAGGCTGTGTGGAACATCTCCAGAACACTTAAAAACTACAAGGAATTCCATTTCAATAAACAATCACATTGTTTATTTAAGACATGTTCAGCATTCCTTAGATAATGAGTCATCTGCAATTTCAAGGAAGTCCCCACACCCTGCACCGAGACACACAAATTTTGGGGAGCAGAACACACATATATGCCATCCTACTTGACCATAAGAGGCACATAATTCATGTTTCTCTTTTTGCCTTAGCTTCTAGGAAGCCCAAAACTAAGGTTTATATTCAAGTGCTTAGCATTCCTCAGCCCCAGGATCTCTGTTGCTATTTAATTTTTGCCTTTCATACTGTGCAAGTTGATTTTGATCTCACTGTAGCTAGGGTCTTATTGTAAGGCACTTTATTTTTAGGAGCATTCAAAGCATCATAAATATATTATACAAATAAAAAATTATTCTTGCCTTTTGTGTCCTCAGTCAAGGCCTTGATGAGTTAATGAGAAATCTCTCCACTCTCTATTCCCACGTTAGCTCCTCCTCTAGGGTCTTCTCGATGGGATAAACATGACAATGCTGTGAGCTTGATTGTAGCTAAATGCTCTCTTCCATTTCTGCTTTATTCTCCCTCTGCTGCTGCACAATTCCTTACTTCTTGAAGGTTGAATGGGGAAACTCCATGTCTCTTCTTACCCAAGAAATATAAACCCTCAGCCACGTTGCATCCTCTTTGATGAGTCTCTTTGGTGGTACGAGTACTGTGTTCAAACACTTGGAGAACATTCACAGGGAGCATTTCCTTTCCCATAAAGATCTTTGCATATTCTTCTACCTCCTTCATTCACAAGGTATAATTAAGAGAGCTGTTTATGTATTCACTTGTTTGACAAGTATTTATTAAGCATCTACTATCAACTAGGCATTGGGTGTATAACTTGGAAACTGAGTAGATTACACTGTGTTTTCTGGGTGTCTCAGCAAAGCATCTACTTCTCCTACAAGGAGGGTGGACAGCTCTTTCTCACTACTCTCAGGCAACCTAGGAAATTGGTCACATTTCTAGGGAGAGACATACTTATCCTTCTCTCACTTTCAGCAGTAGAGTGCCTGTTTTGGAGACTCATTGGTTGTTAGTGTATTTGGCATAAATTGTCACTTCACTGGCTCTGGGAGGTTAAAGTATTGTTCCACTTCATTTGTGACTCTACCCCAGGAAGCCCCTCAGAGGATCAGGAAATCCCAAGGTCAGTAGTGCTCATTGGTCCCTTCCCCAGCATCTAGACCACACAACATTCCATCAACCTAGTCTTCCCCTTACCTCCCTTACATTCTGCCTAGAGAGGCTGGCAACCACATCCTTCCTGGAGGCTGACTGAAGCACAAGCTGGCATCCTCTTCTTAATATCTTGGGAAGTATGGAGAACGAATCTCTGAGAAACCACCCAGCACTGAGGGAAGGACACATCTAGATACTGTTAGCCTTTCCCTTCCATCTCTTCTCAAGGGAAGAACGTGGGACTTTGGGACTTGCAGAGACGGAATTCTGGCTTCTCTCTCAACTCTCACTCTTTCTCACCTCATTTCTGGTGAATTCCCTGCCTACTTTGGTTCAATAACGCCCCAAGAGGCTAAGTTAGCTTTTATCTTGACCATCCCCTGTAGGTTGATGTTTGAACACAAACAGGAATTGTTTGGGGACGTAATATTCTAAACTAGTTTAATTGCTACTAGACTTCGCTCTATTTTAATTGTTGCTTAAATTTTTACTCTCCAAGTTGGAGGGAGCTTAGCAAGATATATGGTTTTAATTTATCCAAGAAGACGTTAATTTCGTGCCCCTAGACAAGTTCTAAGAATCCTTCAAAACTCAGTGAAGTGTCACCTGTTAAATGAAGCCACATTCTGATACACACGCCTCCCCCAACTTTCTTCCAAAAAGGAAAATTCACATCCTGCTTCATGTTCTTGGTGGCTTTGTGCCCACCCCAATTATAGCACTTATCACTCTGTATTGTGTTCATTATATTACTTGTTATTCCACCCCTACTAGAATAGGTCCTCAATGGGAACAACAGTTAACTAGGTATTGCGTTACATTGCCTAGCATGGCGCTAAGCACCTAACAGATGCCTGGTATTCATTGATTGTAGAATGTCATAGTGCTGGGTGTTCCTTTATTTAGTCACCAAATCTTGTTCAAGACTCTACCACACTCCCTATAAATGAAGTGTTTGATACCATTGCTTGACAATGAACCCAGCCAAGGCTATTATAAAATGTAGGAAAAAGATGTTCCAAACTTTAGTCATTAATGAACAACCGTCACAATTTATGTTTCATCTGAGTTACTGGTATCATATACTTAACGGTTTTCATGACTTCAATTCAACTCACTCCGTTTTTGTTACATAACAACGTGTCTTCTACCAGCTATATTTTTTTTTTATCTCTCACTTTTAAGTAAATACAAAAAATGTTTAAATGCTCTTTCATCACCTAAAATTTTCACTTCAAGAACCAGTATCTCTGAAAGCTCTGGAAAGTTATTGAAATGAAGGCCTACAGGTGTGTGTGCGTGTGTGTGTGCTCACGCGTGTGAGAGAGAGGGAGGGAGGGAGGGAAGGAGGGAGAGAACTTGACATAGTTTGTCAAAGCAATCTTGAAAGAAAAATGCAAAACAGTTCCTGAAGAAACACTCACCAGCCATTTGAGAGTCTAACTGCGTCTACTGAGCTGGAAGATCTTTCAGAAAGGATAAGTGGTCAAGTGTCCACTCAAAGAATACCACCCTGCTCTAGAGTAGAAGCTGCAAGCTGCTGGCTCACATGCTACAAACAGGCTCTGGATGGCTTTTCAGATGGCTTGTGATCAGGGGTTTGGTTATATTGCCTAAAGCTTCAGAACGCAATGCAGCAGTCTGGCTGCCAAGCTTAAGTTGGAATTCAATTTGCTGGGAGTCTAGACCCTTTCCACTGCAGCCAGAGCCACAGCTGTCTCTGAGTGACACTGCAGGCAATTTGGCAGTACTTTATTAATTCCAACCACACGAAATATTTTTTTCTTGCTTCTTTCCTTTTATAAGTTTTGAAAATAATGACCCTCATTTTCTAAGATGACTGGGTTTTTAAAAATTATTTTATTGAGGTCATATTGGTTTATAACACGTTGTCATTTCAGATTTACATTATTATGTATCAGTCTCTGTATAGACTGTATCACGCTCACCCCCCATAGTCTAGTGTTTATCCATCACCACACATATGCACCCCTTTACCCTTTTGACCACACCCCAACCTCCTTCCCCTCTATTAACAACTAATCAGTTCTCCTTATCCGTGTGTCTATCTTCCAAGTATGAGTGAAATCATAGGTTGTTTGTCTTTCTCTCTCAGGCTTATTTCACTTAACATCATACCTTCAAGGGCCATCCATGTTTTTGCAAATGGGACAACGTTGTCTTTTTTATGGCTGAGTAGAATTCCATTGTGTATATATACAATTTCCTCTTTATCCGTTCACCCACTGATGGGCACTTGGGTTGCTTCCACCTCTTAGCTGTTGAGAATAATGTTGCAATGAATATATGGGTGCATAAATCTCTTTGTATTGTTGATTACTTGTTCTTTGGATAAATACTCAGTAGTCAAATAGCTGGATCATAAGGTATTTCTAATTTCAATTTTTTGAGAAATCTCCATACTCTTTTCTATGGTGGCTGTGCCAGATTGCATTGCCACCAGCAGTGTATGAGGGTTCCCTTTTCTCCATCTCCTCTCCAACACTTATTTCTTATCTTGTTAATTACAGTGATTCTGACAGTGATATCTCATTGTAGTTTTGATTTACATTTCTCTAATTAGTGATGTTGAACATCTTTTCATGTACCTGTTGGCCACGTGTATATTTTCTTTAGAAAAATGTCTATTCATGTCCTCTGCCCGTTTTTTGATTGAGTTGTTTGGTTTTTTATTGTTGAGTTGTATGTGTTCTTTATATATTTTGGAAATTAACCCCTCGTCAGATATATGATTTGCAAATGTTTTCTCCCAGTTAGTGGGCTGTCTTTTCATTTTGTTCATGGTTGCCTTCACCTTGAAGAAGCTTTTTAGTTTGATGTAGTCCCATTTGTTAATTTTTTCTTTTATTCCCCTTGCCTGAGTAGACATGGTATTTGAAAAGATACTGCTATGATCAATGGCAAAGAGTGTACTGCCTATATTTTCTTCTAGGAGTTTTATGGTTTCAGGCCTTACATTCACGTCTTTAATCCATTTTGAATTAATTTTTCTGTATGGTACAAGATAATGATCTACTTTCGTTCTTTTGCGTGTGGCTGTCCAGTTTTCCCCACCCCATTTATTGAAGAAACTTTCATTTCTCTATTTTATGTTCTTAGCTCCTTCGCCAAAGTTAGCTGTCCATAGATAGGTGGTTTTAGTTCTGGGCTGTCAATTTTGTGTGTATGTTTTTGTGCCAGTACCATGCTGTTTTGATTACTGTAGCTTTGTATATATTTTGAATTGAGGCATTGTGATGCCTACAGGATTGCTTTGGCTATTCGGGGTCTTCTGTTGTTTCATATAAATTTTAGGATTCTTTGTTCTGTTTCCATGAAGAATGTCATTGGCATTCTGATTGGGATTGCATTGATCTGTAGATTGCTTTTGGTAGTATGGACATTTCAATTATGTTTATACTTCCAATCCATGAACATGGAATAGCTTTCCATTTCTTTATGTCTTCTTCGATTTCTTTCAATAGTGTCTCATAGTTTTCAGTGTATAGATTGTTCACCTCCTTGGGTAAATTTATTACTAGATATTTTATTCTTTTCATTGCAATTATAAATGTGATTGTTTTCTTGACTACTCTTTCTGCTAGTTCAGTATTAGTGTCTAGAAATACAACTGATTTTAAAAGTTGATTTGCAACTTATAAAACTTACTGCAAGTTTGATGTAGTTGTTGATTATTTCTAATAGTTTTCTGGTAGATTTTTTAGGGTTTTCTATATTTAGGATCATCTTGTACACAAGCAGTTTCACTTGTTCCTTTCCAGTGTGGATACGTTTTATTTCTTTCTCTTGCTAATTGCTCTGGCCAACACCTCCAGTAGTATCTTGAGTAGGAGTGGTAGGAGTTGGTACCCTTATCTTGTTCCTGTTCTCAGAGGGATGGCTTTCATTCTTTCACCATTAAGTACAATGTTGGCTTTGGGTTTGTCATATATGGCCTTTATTATGTTGAGGTACTTTCCTTCTATACCCATATTAGTGAGAGTTTTTAATCATACATGGATGTTGGATCCTGTCAAATGCTTTCTCTGCATCTATTGAGATGATTGTATGATTTTTATTCCTCTTTTTGTTAATGTGGTTTATCACACTGATTTGCAGATTTTGAACCATCGCTGCATCCTTTGTATAAATCCCACCTGATCGTGTGAGGATTTTTGCATCTATGTTCATCAGCAATATTGGCCTCTAGTTTTCCTTCTTTGTCTTGTCCTTCTCTTGATTTGTTATCAAGGTAACGTTGGCCTCATAGAACAAGTTAGGAAGCATTCTGTCTTCTTCAATTTTTTGGAATAGCATGAGAAAGATAGGTATTAAATCTTCTTTGAATGTTTGATAGAATTCTCCAGAGAAGCCATCTTCTCCAGGACCTTTGTTTTGGGGGAAGATTTTGATTACTGTTTCAATCTCCTTACTTGTGATTAGCCTGTTCAGATTCTAGATTTCTTCTTGATTCAGTTTTGGGATGTTGTATTAGTCAGAATTTATCCATTTCTTCTAGGTTATCCAGTTTTTTGCCATATAGTTTTCATAGTATTCTTTTATAATCCTTTGTGCTTCTATGGTATCTGTTGTAATTTCTCCTTTTTCATTTCTAATTTTATTTATTTGAGACTTCTCTCTTTTTGTCTTAGTGAGTCTGGCTAAGGGTTTGTCAATTTTGTTTATCTTCTCAAAGAACCAGCTCTTTGTTTCGCTGATGCTTTCCACTGTCTTTTTTGTTTCAGTTTCATTTGTTTCTGCTCTAATTATTATTTCCATCCTTCTGCTGACTTTGGGCTTTGTTTGTTCTTCTTCTTCTAGTTCTGTTAGGCATGGTTTAAGATTACTTATTTGACATTTTTCTTTTTTTGTTGAGGTAGGCCCATATTGCTATAAACGTCTCTGTTAGTACCACTTTTGCTGCATCCCACAAGAGTTGGTGTGTTGTGTTTTCATTTTCATTTCTCTCAAGGCATTTTTTTATTTCTCCTTTGATTTATTCATTGATCCAATGGTTGTTCAGTAGCATGTTGTTTAATCTCCACATATTTGTGAATTTCCCAGCCTTTTTCTTGTAGGTGATTTCTAGTTTCATAGCATTATGGTCAGAAAAGATACTTGATATGATTTCAATCTTCTTAAATTTATTCAGGCTTGCCTTGTTTCCCAATATATGTTCTATCTTTGAGAATGTTCCGTATGCACTTGAGAAGAAGGTGTATTCTTCTCTTTTTTGGTGGAATGTTCTATATATATCTATTAAGTCCATCTGGTATAGTATTTAATTTAAGGCCACACTTTCCTTGTTGACTTTCTGTCTGGATGGTCTGTCCATCGATGTAATTGGGGTATTGAGGTTCCCTACTATTATTGTGTTGCTGTCAATTTCTCTCTTTAGGTCTGTTAATAGTTGCTTTATGTACTTTGCTGCTCCTGTCTTAGGTGCATATATATTCATAAGTGTTATGTCCTCTTGGTGGAATGTCCCTTTTATCATTATATACTGCCCTTCTTTGCCTCTCATTGTCTTTTTTATCTTGAAGTCTGCTTTGTCTGATATAAGTAAGGCAACACCTCTTTTCTTTTGCTTGCCATTTGCTTCTATCCCTTCACTCTGAGCCTATGTTTGTCTTTAGATCTGAGATATGTTTCCTGGAGGCTGCATATTGTTACATCTTGTTTTCTAATCCAGCCAGCCACTCTATGTGTTTTGACTGAAGAATTTAATCCACTTACATTTAGAGTGATTATTGATATATGAGAGCTTAGTACTGCCATTTTACCTCTTATTTTCTGGTTGTTCTATATTTCCATTGTTTCCTTTCCTTTGTATTTTGGACTGCCATTTAAGTTTGGTGGTTTTCTGTGATGGTTTTCTCAATCTTCTCTTTATTTATTATTTGTGGCTCTGCTCTGATTTTTTTGTTTTGTGGTTACCATGAGGTTTGTATAAAAGTTCTCATAGAAGAGATAGTCCATTTTCTGATAGCCTCTTATCTCCATTAGCCTAAGAAGGTTCCATCCCTTTCCTCCTCCACTTCTGAGTTATTTTTGCCACAAATTATTCTTTTTTGTGTTGTTAGTTTGTGACTAAATTGAAGTGTTTATAGTTACTTTTGATGCTTTCCTTCCCTTTAACTTTTATGTTATTATTAAGTGTTTACTAACCTATTCTGATACAGAGCTATAATTTTCTGATTCTATATGTCTATTTATCTCCTTGCTCAAGGTTATGTAAAGGTTTGCTCTTTAGTTTCAGATTAGTGGGCTCCTTTCAACATTTCTTGTAAGATAGGCCTAGTGGCAATGAACTTCCACTTTTGTTTATCTTGGAAAGATTTTGTTTCTGCGTCATGTCTGAAGGATAGTTTCACTGGATAGAGTATTCTGGGCTGAAAGTTTTTGTCTTTCAGTATTCAGCATAAATCATTTGATTCTCTCCTAGCCTGTAAGGTTCTCCTGAGAAATCTGCTGAAAGTGTGATAGGGGTTCCTTTGTAAGCTATTTTCTTCTGCCTTGCTTCCCTTAATACTTTTTCTTTATCATTGACTTTTGCCAGATTTAACATTATATGCCTCGGAGGTCTTTTTGCACTGATGTAATTAGGAGTTCTATTGACTTCACATACTGTAATTCCACTTCTTTCCTCAGATTTTGGAAGTTCTCAGCTATTATTTCTTTGAACAATCTCTCTTCTCATTTCCCTCTGGAATACCTGTAATCTTTATGTTGCTTTTCCTAATTGAGTCAGATATTTCTTGAAGAATTTCTTCATTTTTAAAAAATCTTAGTTCTCTCTTCTCCTCCACCTGAAGTATTTCCTCTAATTCACTGATTCTGTCCTCCATAACATCAGCTCTGTTTTTTATGTTTCTAGATTATTTTTTATCTCATTAGTTGTGTTCTTCACATCTAGAACTTCTGTTTGGTTTTTTGTTTTAGAGTTTCAATCTCTTTGGTGCAGTATTCCTTCTGCCCATTAATTTTATTCCTGAGCTCATTGAACTGTCTTTCTGAGTTTTCTTGTAACTCCTTGAGTTTCTTTATGGCAACCATTTTGAATTCTGTGTCATTTAGATTGTAAATTTCTGTGACTTCAGGATTGGTTTCCAGAGACTTGTCATTTTTCTTCTGCTTTCCAGTGTTACTGTTGGTTTTCATGGTGTTTGATGAATTGATCCTTTGCCAGTGCATTTGTGGTAGCATCAAGTTACAAAGATTCCATCTGCCACCACTTGGTGGAGACAGGAGCTGTTTTCACCATCTGATGGAAGGTGTGCTGGTAGGGCTGATCTGAATTTGTGCAGGCTGGCTGCATTCACTTGGTGGGTCACTCACACACATGCAGGCAGGGCTTCTGTGCTCCACCAGCAGCTCACTCTCCTGTGAGCATGACCACTGCTCTCAACAGGAGACTCGCTGAGCTGCTGTACCAGTCAGGAGGGGAGAGGAGCTTTCTTTCAGGCATGGGACAGCTCTGCACTCACAGGCAGTTTGGCTAAGCTGCTGTGTTTGGTGGGTGGGGCTCCTTCATGGCGGCTGAGCCACTGCCACTCACTGGGGAGCATTCCCACAAGTGGGGCCACCAAGGCAAAATGGGTGCTCCCAGGGGCAGGGCTATAAATCCACAACCATTTGCAGGTGGAGCTGCCCCTGCCTCCTCTTATAGTCATGCCAGATGCTGTATGAGGACCTGTGACCTAGATCACTGCCACCGGGGAGGGGGAGGGGTGTGCTTACCTAATTCCACTGCTTCCTGGGGATCTGATCCACTCACCTTCAGATGTATAGCTTCATGAATCACTCAGGTGCCCTGTTGTGCTGTGTAGCGGACCCTGCATTGGTTAATGAATGTCCATTTAGTTGTAACTTAGAGGGGAGAGACAAAGGGAACAACTCACTCCACCACAATGCTCTGCACAAAACATTTTTAACCTTTCTCTTTCTTTTTTCAAGGTCTCCATTTTTTTCTCCCAGTTCCATTTCTTTCTCTCTCTATTTCCATTTCTTTTGCCTTTCTTTCTCTCTTTTTTTCCCCTCTATACCCCTAACTATGGTTTTCTGTTTGCTGAATTTATTGTGCCTGTACCTTATAGGTACTAAATAAATATTCATTTTTAAACAGCTGCAGGGAGAAAAATCTAATGACTCTTTAGCAAGTGGCACCAGCCTTTAGTCATCTTCTGATCCTTCTTCCTGAATCTGACTCCAGGGAGTTTGGAAGAGAAAAATGATAGTATCCAAGGAGGCCATGAGGCTATTTCTATGACCAAGGCATCATTTTCTCCCAGGATGCTCTCTCCACATTCCCCACTGGTTCACTGAGTGCTTCCAGCTGATGCCAACATTCAGCTTGGTTCTCCCAAATGCAACCACAAACCACAGTGGACACAGAGGGAAGATATGTGCTGTGTCTCTATGGGCTGGGGAGGGGATCAGCAAATCTTGCTGTTAATAGATGAGGCCTTGACTTTTATCTTGATCTACTTCTCACTTCTCCAGGAGGATTAAATAGAGACACACTCCAGCAAAGCAATGTGGCTCCAAAGATTGTTTTCCTGGCCAAGAGCAAAGATCAGGAATGGTGAGCTCTGGATTTCACTACAAAAAAAATACCATTAAGTCATTTGGGTTTTACTATTCTTTTTTGAAGTCTGTTAGTTTTTAGGTCAAACTCACCTTGGTAATAATTAAATCTTAAAATATATCTAAAAGAACTTGTGCTCAGTCATTCGCAGAAGGGTGTGGTCTAACAGGTTGCATTTTCAATTTGCTCATGTGTTTTACTTTCTCACAGCCTGGACTCATTCCATTCAGGACTGAGGGACCATTCTATCTGGTACCATTTCCCTAAGCACTTGTTGTTGGTCATTCACGCAACCGTCTTCCTAAGAGTGTTCCCAGAAGATTATCTTCATCGGGTTAAGCTAATTAGGTGAGAAAGAAAGAAGGAAAGGAAGAAAGGAAGGAAGAAAGGAAGAGGAAGGAAAGAAAGAAAGAAAGAAAGAGAGAGAAAGAAAGAAAGAAAGAAAGCGAATTCTTGTGATCAAATGTTTTTGCAAGCCACAGCCCTACAAAGATTGCTCTGCCAGAGAACTTCCCAAGTAACATGCATATGAATCTTCAAGAAGAAGATAGAGTATGCACTTTTCCTACCCTTAATTAGCCACAAAATTTATTCCAGGCCATCTGAGACAAGTAGGGCAGCATTTTAAGAAATGCTGATTTATTCTAGAAGAGAAGATAATACAACTTCTTATGGTAACTCCTTCTCAGAAGCATTTGAGAAGGCTAAGATCTTTGTCCTGTTAGAACTTGTCACAGTTGCCCTCTTGGATGGCAGTCATTCAAATAAGGTAAATAAATAAATTTTAGGAAAAGCAAGAAATGGATTCTATTTCTATGGAGCAATAGAATCAAATGAGACTCTGGTCATCTGAGATCAGACACTGCAATTCATAAAGTACTTTTATATCCACAATCTCACTTGATGATCTTTTCAACAGGCCTCCCAAGCAGGCTGATTTTATAGATGAAGACATGGTGGCTTCACAGCCAGAAAATGGACACACAGCAACAAAGAAAGAGCAAGAGAATTTAAAGCAATTCCAGAAACTTAGGTATTTTCCTCTTAGCTTCTAATCTTTCATACAGTTCATCCAATTTTCTTTTCCACGTAAGAAAAATTGATTGATCAGTAATATCCAGAAAGAGTCGATGTGCTCTGAGCAGCAAAAGACTTGCAATTTTTCTTCTTTTAGAGCATCCTTAAGCAACTTGTTTCTCATGCTGTAGATCAAAGGATTCGGCACAGGGGTGATGAATGTGTAAACCACAGACACTACCCGGCCCCTCTCTGGAGAGTAGCTGGAGCTGGGGCACAGTAGATGAGGCTTCCACATCCATACTGAAGCAGGCCCACAGTCAGGTGGGAGGAGCAGGTGGAGAAGGCTTTTTGCCTCCCCTCTGCAGGGCGGATCTTCAGGATGGCAGACATAAGAGAGAGTGATCAGCAGGAAGGGGATGGTGATGCTGACTATATAATTTGTGTGATAATTTAATGTTTACAGTTTTACTTATATTTCATTTTAATCTTATAACACCTTACTGGATATGTTGGTCAGTGTTTAACTCCTAAACTCTGCAGATGTGGAAACCACAATCACAGAGGTGAATTGATGTGTCCAGGTTTGCCCTACTAGTCAGTGCTGATCTGGGATTTTAAACCAAGACTTCTGACTTCATATTTCATCTCCTTCCATCAATGTGGGTGAAGAGAAAGAAGAGGACTTGGGTGTCAACAGGGATCCATCTAAAGCTGAGTTACAGCCTGCCTGATATTTTTAGCTAAAAAACAACGGAAAAATTTCTTAAGTAACTACCTCCTGCAAACTAGTTTGGCAGTTAGTTCAGGCTGGCATAACAAAGTGCCATAGACTGGGTGGCTGATAAACAACAGACATTTCTCACAGTTCAGGCTGGAAGTCTGAGATCAAGGTGCCAGCATGGTTGGGTGAGGGCCCTCTTCCAAGTCACAGGCTTCTCATTGTATCCTCATCTAATAGAAGGGGCTAGAGAGCTCTGTGGGATCTCTTTTGTAAGAGCACTAATCCTATTTATGAAGGCTTCACCCTAAGCACCTCCCAAAGGCCCTACCTCCTAATGCTATCACATTAGGAGTAAGATTTCAACATGAATTTTGAGATTCAGCGCATAACAGACCACTTCCTTCATCCAGCTAATGCCGCTAGGAGTCCCTGAAGTACACTCGGACCAATGAGTAAACACAATTAAATTCGAATATAAGGACATTATTTTGTACCGTTCAAATCTAATTCTACTGGAATCACATTATGAACTGGAGCAGGCTAATGGATTTGTAATGAAGGAAAAGCAAACCTATCATGTCCAAATCTTATACACTAAGTATGAAACTTCTTGGCATACTTATTACTGGCAAACTTATTATTATTGCAGAATATATGTATTCCAACTCTTTGATAGAACCCAAACCAGGAACTTTCTCTTCTCCAATTCCTGTCAAGACCTTGGTCAAATAAGATAGCGTTTGTGGAGCACTTTCTAAAAGACACACTGGCCAACCAGGATTTAACAGTTTAGGTCCCTAAAATCAGAGGCTGTTTCATTTTATTGACTGCGATCTTCCCTTACAGAATTTCCTTAAGTGACTTGAACAACAATGTCACATCATCAGCTTTACATTGAGAATTAGCCCTAGAAAATTCATTTCATATTTACTGAATGTTGTAGTGGTTAAGGTCACAGCATCTGGAGTGAGACTCTGTCAGTACTTACTAGCTGTGTGATCTTGGGAAAATTACTTAACCTCCCTGAGTCTCAGTTCTTTATGTGTATAAAGGGGATAATAAAAGTACCTTCCTCATAAGATTTTGTGGGAATCAAGTGAGTTAATATGTACTAAGCACTTAAAATCATGTCTGGCACATACTTCAATGCTCAATAAAGGGTAGCTAGCATTATTATTATAATTGCTGGTATGTTGTTAAATATGCTATATTCTCCTTTGAAAAGCTGTGGGAAAAGATTCTATTATATCTGAGATTTAACTCCAAAAAAAGCGTTAGATTTCTCCATATAGTAGTATATTATTATTATATGAACTCTGAAATTCTCAAATTTAATTATATTTTATTCTTTCCCTTGGCTACGAGGAAGCTCAGACACCCATAGTTGACCACTATATAAACTGCAGAGGCGCACGTGGTCTGCATTTCTACATAGCAATCTTACCACTGTATTCTTTATAATCCTGCCTGAATTTGTCCTGTATCCCAGTCTTCTTGACTACATGTTTTCAACTTTTGTCTTTGATGTATTTTTAAGCTGGTTCACCTCTTTTGTGGAAGAATAATGGGAATAGAATAAATTAAAAATAGTTAGAGAAGTAATTTACTAATTTCAACAAATAGCATTGCTATCAACAAAATATTTATCGAACCTCCACACTAGCACTGTTAAAAAGTACTTGCATGCTCCTTCACTTCTCAATGTTGCTGTCTTGTCAAAGGCCCCAAGGATTCTTGTCGTCAGGTTTCCACACTGTTTCCCCCATTTTTCCCCTTTCTTGTGTGTAGCACAATCAGATCCAGAACAGGGTGGTTTTATCATCTATCGCATTTGCAACATCAAGAAGACAATAGGATTCTTTTCTTTTTCTCTTATTAACAGGCAGATATCTTGGAAATATCCTACTCTCATTCCTCCACCAGCGTCCATACTAGCCCTGCTCTTTGCCTATTCTGGTTTTGGGATTCTCCCACAAGGATCACAGAAGCCAAACTCCTGTGACAAGCAGCAGCTGACTCTACCATTTTGGGAAGGGCTGATAAGGCCATTAGGAAGGCGGGACTTGAACGACTCCATGAAAGCTGTTCAATTGCAAGTGACTGAGGACTTCAAAGAAATGTATATATATCATGGCTTATTCTGTACTTCCCTAGTATATTTTTACACACCCATTACCTCATTTGACTGTCATTCCAACCTCTTGAGATAGGAGGGCTTGTGGTTATTTTTATCCCCTTTTTATGTAAAGGAAAGATCAGGGCTCAAGTTTGTGTCTCGATGCTAAGGCTAAGTATTTACTATGTGAACAGCACTGCGCCGGAAAATACAAAGAAAGAATAAACCATTTCTCCTGCCCCAAGGAGCCCTGTAGATTTATTATAGAGGTAATACGCAAACATATGAAACTCAGTTGTATAAAAAGAAGTATAATTTTGTGAAAAGAGAAGAATCAGTGTCAGAGTGGTCAGATGGATTTTATTAAGGCAGTGGGACTTGAACAGGCCTTACAAGAGAAAGGTCAAAGGATATTTGCATATGTGAATCCATTGCATTTGCATGCCTTCGGGGATGCAGCCCCTTAAAAAAGGTAACAGAAGGCATCCATTATATGAACTGCTGTCATCACTCTATCCATCCATTTGTTCACTGTTTTCTTCACTGACCTTCCTGTGCTGGTCCTTATTCTAAGCGCTATGATGAGAAAGGAGGCTGGTTAAGTAGGCAGGGGCTAATCCAGGGCTTCATCATTGGAATCTAATGAAAAGTGGAGGAATTAGTACTGATGAGCATTTCACCGGCCGGCTGACACAGTCATGGAGGTGGTCATCTCTCCATTCCTTCCTCTTTTCTTTTGAGTGTCCTGTCCTTCAGCTCATGCCCCTACTCCTGGCTTGGGGGATAGTTTTTCTAGGGAGGAATATTTCTGGCTTCCTGAACCAGCCCATTCTTGCCATACATCTCCTTACTGCATCTGTTACCTCTTGATTCCTTATGCTATAGATCAAGGGGTTCAGCACTGGTGAGAAAAAGGTGTAGACAACAGACACCACCCGGCCCTCTTCTGGGGAGTAGCTAGACCTTGTGCGAAGGTAGATAAGGGTGCAACACCCATACTGCAGAATAACCACTATGAGGTGGGAGGTACAGGTGGAGAAGGCCCGGCGCTTTCCGTCAGCTGAATTCATCCTCAGGATGGTGGCCACAATGCAGGCATAAGAGAGACAGATAAGGAGGAAGGGGATGGCCACAGCGGCCACAAAGATGGCATAGAGAGCCGCCTCATGCCACATGGGTGTCTGCACAGGACAGGCGCATAACTGCAGGCATGTCACAGAAGAAGTGGTAGATTTCATTGTGGCCACAGAATGGAAGGCGGCAGATGAGAATGGTCAAAGGCAGTGACAACAGGAATCCCAGCCCCAAAGAACCTAAAGTCATCTGCCTACAGAGCTGCCAACTCATGATGAGGTTGTAGTGCAGTGGATGGCAAATTGCCACATACCTGTCATAAGCCATCACAGCAAGCAAGACACAGTCAGACCCCCCAAGAAGGATGAAGAAGAACATCTGGGCCCCACAGCCAGGGAGAGAGATAAGCATCTTCCCCATGGAAAGGATGCTAACCAGAGTCAGGGGAGGAATGTTGGTAGAGTAGCCAATCTCCAGCATGGCCAGAGCAAAAAGAGAGAAGTACATTGGAGTATGGAGGGAGTGATCTCGCCAGACTGTGAGCCCAATGGTGGCATTTCCAAAGAGGCTTCCTAGGTACAAGATCAAGAAGGCCACAAATAGGAGGGAAGCCACTGCCGGGTCTGTTGAGAAGGGGCGGAAGTGGAAGTGCACCGCTCCTGTCTGGTTTTCCTCTTCCATTAGACCTGGTACGAGGAAGGAAGTCACAGGCAAAGTGGCTCCCCTGTGTCCTTGAGCCTGGAACAGCTGCAGCTATATTACAAACACAGTTTGCAGCCACTGAGTGCTCAGTCTCATTGCTTCCTTCAGAGTTCAGTTACTGTTATCTTGCCTCCCCCACTGCTTAATTGACTAGCTCTGTGACCTTGGAGAAGTTATGGACTTCAGCATTCTCATTTTAAACGTGGAAAGAGTGGAACACCTGCCTCAGAGTTCTGGTGAAAATTCAATGAGATCACCGGTCTGAAAGTGCCAAGCCTGATGCCAGGCATGCAGTAGGCTCTCAGTGGGGTTCCCTATCTTCCTATTTTCATTCTTTCCTTGATCTTTATTCCATCTTTTTAGAAGCAAACCCTCCCGATCACTCTCATGCCACTTCATGACTATGATTATCCAATCACTGCCATAACAGCTTAAAAGCACAAATTTATACAGAGTGTGTGATTCTCACAGAGAGCCTAGAAGACAGGCAATAAAGGTGTCTCCTTGACCTGTTACAGATATGGAAACCAGAAGCTCAGATAAGTTAAGTAGCTTGCACTGCTACCCTCCCCACTCCCCAAACTCAGAATTTTGATAATTTTTTCCTTAAACCTTCAAAAATCCAATTTTTTCTAATTTTTTTAACCAAATAGTAACCTTACTCCTATTTTACCTTCTTTCATATATCCACTTTCACTTGTGTTTTTATGGTGTCTACCCAGATAGGGCTTTTAACCCCCCAAGCATGGCTCACACTCCCACCAACTCAACTTATCACACTTTTAGATTAATCTCTCTTTAACACTTTTTAAATCATATTCCTCCATTCTGACCCTAAGCTTAAAACGTAAAGCAACTTCAATTTTATTTCTCAGTTATACCTCAATAAAGCTTAAGAAAAGAAAAAGTAAAGGAACCTCTTATTCTTGTGGTTTCACATACAACTATTACCATGCGATTCACAAAATACATTTATAAGGGAAAGTAGCACAAGTTACTGGGGATATAATTTCAGGAAATCCTCATCTCACCAGCAACACCTTTGTTCTAAGTGGCTCAGTCCTTATGCTCATGACCCCTAAATTTCATTGAGTTTTAATTTGCTGCAAGGTAGACTTACATGTGCATATAAGTATTTCCCTATGTTTTTGGATTACCTCGTCAATTATATTCAAATGGCCAAAGGTAACAGCCTACAGAGGAGTCTTCACATTAATCTTCTCAGGGGATACGGAGAGAGGTCAGGCCATGCCAAAAATGCTTTTCTGCTAAAACTATATTCTAAAATAGAAAAGCCGAAGCAAAAAAAATGCAAAATTAAAACATTCAGCCACCAGTTTTGTTTGTTTATGAGTGAGCCAAGTTTTAATATTGTGTTTTATTTTGGTTTGGTTTTTAATAACGATCCTCAGTGCTCGTGAGGTTGTGGAGAAATGAGCATTACCAAGCCTGCTGTTGGAGACGTGAAAGTGTCAACACTTTAGGAAAATAATAATTTTCTTTAATGCTCATATTTCGTCAAAATACTGACAGTTTTCCAAGCTGAGTAATACACACATAAGCACTGATTATATTATCCTCTTAATTTGTGTAGATTTGAAGTTTTCCAAATAAAAGATTAACATTTTGACTTTAAATTTAGTTTTATACTTTAGGAGTACAAACTTAGAAATTAATCGAAATATAATGACAATAACAACAACAAAAACCTTTATACACAAGGTAAAAATTACAGCATAATTTTAATGGAGAATAATGAAAACAACCTAATACAGAATGCTAGATTCAGTTGATGAAATAGTATGTAGTTGTTTAAAATTATATTTATAAAGACAATGTAATAAGTGAAAATACTTGTGATATAATACTAAACAGACAATAAGACTAAAAAATAATTATGATTTCCACACTGTAAAAGAATTCCATCTTAGCACTATGGTACTAATCTTACAGTATCATTGTGGTGTATGCAGTCAGTCATTGACCCAAATGTCATTATGTGATGCACGACTGTGTATGAATTACATCTCAATAAAGCTGTTCACATATGAAAAAAAAAAAAGGATCCAGTCTTTGAGTAACAAACCTGAAAGATTTTCCTCCTATTCTATATTTTCCAATATTCTTTAACAAACATCAACAGTCTTATGATTTCAATTAATTACAAATTTATAATATGATAAAAGGAGAGACAAGCAGTGTTGTCCTCAAAACTGTGGAGCACAATATTTTGCAAATTTTTAGAGCAAAGTAAATAATTTATACAGAATCTTTTCTTAAGAAAAGTGTTTCTTCAACTGCAATTGATGACTGTATTTTCAGTAAGAAAAGTGTCATTGCATGAATGCACAGTTAGTCCCTCATTCAGGTACGATCATCAATCGCCCCTGGAATGGAACTGAAGGACGTTTGTTTTTCTAGCCAGCTTGCCTTCCCTAATGCCTACTGCGGAACAACCCCTGTATGTCAACCATTCCATAGAAACAGCCCAACCAAAGGCACCACGGCCAGATGCACCACGCACCTCACATGAGTGTTGATACAGAGGCTTGAAACTGGCTCTTTCACACTCAGTACATAGTCAGCACATCCACTTGGGTTCTTTGGTACATGTCTGTCTCCCTGAGCACACAATACACTTTCACTTCTTTGAGGACAGTCTCTATATTTTGTCTTTACACACACACTCACACATGGTTTGCATGTAGTAAATGCAACTCAATCTTTTTAAAATAGTTAAGCTGGCTCAACAAAAGCCAGGTATCCTGAGTCACAGCAGGGAAAACTGGAAAAGAGAATAAGATCAAAATACTAGTTATCAGGTATTGAGTGCCGCTGATGTTCTGTGCTCTACAAATAATGATAACGAACATTTCTGGGTGTCCAGGACTATTCTAAGCACTTTATGCCAATTAACTCATTTATTCCTCATGTAAACTTATGAGGGAGGTCCTATTATTGTCCTCATTTTACAGAGGAGAAAACCAAAGGACAGATTCTAACCCTGGCCAAAGACTGAAGAGTGCATACACTTAACCATTAGTCCACGTTGACTTGCCATGAGCCTGTCCCCACATTTGTCACCTTTGCATGTGTAAGCTTTATGTATGGACTTGTGGAAGAATAAAGATTTGCTATAGTCCATCTTTAGGAGACAATGCATCATCTACTAGTTGAGAATCTTAAAAAAAATTCAGGAACTTAAGATTCCCACTGCTGGGGATTAATTCTAAAGAAGCAAGTCAAAGGTATGAAAAAAGTATTCATATAGAGCTATTTCCAGCCGTACTGTTTCTGTATCTAAAAGAAAGAAGCAAATCACACAACCCACAGAGACTGAAAGGTCCAATTGTTAAAAAAATCATTAAATATGCTGTGTGAATTCAGTGCATTAAAAGACCTTTGCTAAGAAAAGAATCCAGAAGACAGCAATGAAATACGGGATACATAAACAGAGAATTGTGAGTTTAAAAATAAGCAAGGAAGTCTAACTACCCACCACAATCACAGCAGCGTGAATCGTCTTTCTAACTGGACCAGTGCCGTAAGAGACCACAAACAGCTATAGATACATGCTGTTAAGAGAAATGAGTATCTTTGCATGTTTTTTGTAAATTTTTTGTACATTTGTTCAATCACCTAAATAAAAAAGTTTTTTAATATAAAAGAGGGAATCCATCACCAGACAGGTTTTTTCCTAAACAAAAACCAAAACTTACCTCGGGCTGGTTGAAAATCACAAGGAGGCTAAGTTAGTAGAGGGTTCTTTACGCATTTATTTCCCTCAGAGCATGGAAACATGACGTATCATTTGGGGACCGGAGTGGCAGAGCTGCTGGAGGCTCCTGAAATTTCTCCTCTCTGAGAGATGCCAGAGTCTGATGCCAACTGCATCACATCTTCCCTTCACAGGAATCCCCATGGAGTTCATTTATTTAACATTTATTTATTGAGCATCTACACTGTGCTCCTGACACTGACGTAAGGAGTGGAGATATGACAGAGAACAAGATAGAAAAAGTCCTTGACCTGATGAAGCTTACATCCTAGTGAGAAAGAACAATGAGTAAGAAAAAATAAATAATAGAATTTTCGGTAACAATAAGTGCTATGTGGAAAATAAAACAGAGCAATAGGGGTGGGGGATGGGTAACTTTAGCTGAAGAAGTCAAGGAAGACCTCTCTGGGGAAATGACTTTGAACAGAGCCCTAAAAAGTAAATAAAGAGAGCAGTGCAGGGCTGGCCCCATGGCCAAGTGGTTAAGTTCATGCTCTGCTTCGGTGGCCCAGGGTTTCGCCAGTTCAGATCCTGGGCATGGACATGGCACTACTCATCAGGCCAGGCTGAGGCGGTGTCCCAAATGCCACAACTGGAAGGACCCACAACTAAATATACAACTATGTACTGGGGGAATGTGGGGATGAAAAGCAGAAAAAAAGATTGGCAACAGTTGTTAGCTCAGGTGCCAATCTTAAAAAAAAAAAAAGCAGGTGCAAGATGATTATGTTCTAGAGATCTGCTGGACAATATTGTGCCTATAGTTAACATTACTGTATAGCACACTTAAAAATTTTTTAAGAAGTTACAGCTCATGTCGAGTGTTCTTTACCACAATAAAAAGTAAAAATAAAATAATTGTACAAGGCTGCCAGAATGTGTAAAACAAAAAAAAGCAGGGAAAGAGCATTCAGGGGAAAAAGAATTAGCATGTGCAAGGGTCCTGAGGCAGCCGTTATTTGGCAGGGTTACTGAGCTCCAGGAAGAGTGATGTGGATGCAGGAATGGAGAGGAGTAGGCAATGGGGAGAGAGGAAAGACAAGAAGTCAGCGATAAAGGTGCCTGCAAATCATCCAGAACCATGAGGGCCATAGTGAGAAGTCTGGATTCCATTATGTGTTATGGGAAACCACTAGAGGTTTTAAGAAGAACAGCATTATGATGGCCTTTGTGTTGTAATGAGGTCACTCAACTATGATACAGAGAACAGACTAGAAGGGAAGAGAGGAGGCCAGAAGACAGTCAGGAGGCTGGACCTGCCATGGGAAGACTGCTGGCCCCAGAATCAGACTTGCCCAGCTTCTCACTTCTACCTCAGCTACTTCTACCCCTGGAAGCCCAGTTATATGGAGGTCTGGGTGATATGAGAAAAAAATATGTGATTCTCCTTTCCAATAGATTACTCTATCTGACTGGCTTCGTAAAAAATAGTTTGAGATGTTTTCTACTTCCTTCTGCATTTCCACTGGTCACCAAAGTAGAAATCCAAAGGAAATTTGACCTGTGAGAGATGCTACTAGAGTTGACAGTTATTGGATACTTACTATGGGCGTACTTTTCGCTAAGCATGTCACTTGAGTTATTACCCATGATGACCTCCATTTTACAGACGATGAAACTAGGGCTTCCAGAGTTAAATAATTTTACTGAAATTAGATATCTTAAAAGAGGCAAAGCTGGGAATAGAACCCAGTTGGAAGGACTTCAAAGCTACACACTAGACCATTGTACCTGTGAGGGATACACTTGCCATTCAAAGTGTGCTATGGGGACCAGCAGAATCAGCATAAGCTGGGAGCTTGGTACAAGCGCAGTATCTCCGGCCCACCCAGACCTTCCTAATTCTCTTAATAAATATAGTAGTTTTAAATTAATATTCCTTACCTTTTCTAGGTGTGGAATCATATCATCTGAGATCAATTATTTCCTTTTCTTGTCTTACCGCATTATTTAGAACCTCCAAAAAGTGCTGAGTAATCATGGCGATAGTGGGTGTCCTGTCTAGCAAGTGATATTTCATGAACATGGTTTGGTTATTCTACCATTTAAAAGGATGGCTGCCGTGAGATTTTAATATAGTCTTTTTCATATGAAGAGTCAGCACATGATTGAGAGTTAAACTCTACAGCAGGGATCAGCACATTTTTTCCACAAAGTCCCAGAGAGTATATATTCTAGGCTTTGTGGGCCATACGGTCTCTGTCACAATTGCTTGACTCTGCTGTTGTAACCCGAAAGCAGCCAGAGACAATAGGGAAATAAAGAAGTATGGCTATGTTCCAATAAAACATTATGTACAAAAACAAGCAGCCTGTGGATGTGGCCTGTAGGCTGCAATTTGCTGATTCTTGCTTTAGAGTGAGAAAGCATGGGTTTGAATGCTGGTGCCATTACTTGCTAGTTGTATGACCTTGGGGAAGTTACTCACCGTCTTGGTCCCCAGTTTCCTTTTCTGAAAAACAAAGGTAACGGTTGTACCTCTTTCAAAACGTAATTGTGAATCTTAAATGATACGTGTAAAGTATCTAGAAGAGCATGGATGTCAGAAGAAGCATTCAATAATGGAAGCACGAGAGTAAAGTAGAAATCTTTTCTGACTTATTCACTATTGTACTCCCAGTTCCCGGCAAACAATAAGCACTCAATAAATATTTACAAAATTATTAAAAGTCAACTAGTATATATTGAAACAGTTTATTTCTATCCCCATTTTATTCAGAGCTTTTATAAAGAATCAAGTAACTTTTCAGCATCTCTGAACATAAATGTATTATTTGCCACCTCTATTCAACGTAACACTGGAAGGCCTCGCCAAAGCAACTAGGCAAGAAAGAGAAGTAAAAGGCATACAAGTCAGAAAAGAAAAAGTAAAATTATCTCTGTTTGTGGGTGGCACGGCCTTATACATGGAAAACCCTACAGACTCCACAAAAATACTCTTAGAACCTATAAACAAATTCAGCAAAGTTGTTGAATACAAAAGCCACATGTAAAAATCAGTTGCATTTCTATATACTAACAACAAACTATCCAAAGAAGAAATTAAGAAAATAATCTCATTTACAATAGCAGCAAAAAGAATAAAATACTTAGGAGTAGATTTAAATAAGGAGGTGAAAGAACTGTACACTGAAAACTATAAAACATTGATGAAAGAAATTGAAGAAAACAGAAACAAATGGAAAGATACCTCATGTTCATGGATTGGAAGAATTAACATTGCCAAAATGTCCATAGTACTCAAAATTGTCTACAGGTTCATGCAATTCCTATCAAGATTCCAATGCATTTTTCACAGAAATAGAAAAAAACAATTCTAGAATTCATAAGGAAGGAATCACAAAAGATCCCAAAGAGCAAAAAGGAATCTTGAACAAGAAGAACAAAGCTGAAGGCATCACACTTCCTGATTTCAAATTATATTGCAAAGCTGTAATCATTAAAACAGTATGGTATTGGCATAAAAATAGACACATCGACCAATGGAACAGAAGAGAAAACCTAGAAATAAACCCACACAAATATGGTCAGCTAATTTTCAACAAAAGTGCCCAGAACACACAAGAGAGAAAAGACAGTCTTTTCAATAAATGGTGTTGGGGAAACTGGATATCTACAAGTAAAAAAAAAAATGAAATTGCATCCTTATCTCACACCATACACAAAAATCAACACGAAATGGATTAAAAACATAAACATAAGACCTGAAACTGTAAAACTCCTGGAGAAAACATAGGGGGAAGCTCCAAAATATTGGTCGTGGCGATGCTTTTTCAGAGATGACACCAAAAGCATAGGCAATAAAAGCAAAAACATTCAAGTGGGGCTGTATCAAAGCAAAAAGTTTCTGCACAGCAAAGGAAGCAATCAAAGAAATAAAAAGGCAACCTACGGAATGGGAGAAAATACTTGCAAACCATATATTCGATAAGAGGATAATATCCAACATATGTAAGGAATTCATACAACTCAAAAGCAAAAAACACAACTCACTTTAAAAATGGGCAAAAAACTTGAATAACAGTTCTCCAAAGAAGCCATGCAAATGGCCAAAAAGTGTATGAAAAGCTGTTCAGCGTCACAATTCATCAAGGAAACTCAAATCAAAACCACAGTGAGATATCATCTCACACTTGTTAGGATGGGTATTATCAAAAAGCCAAAAGATAATAAATATTGGCAATGATGTGGAAAAAAGGGAACCCTCATGCACTGCTGGTTGGAATTTAAATTGGTGCAGCCATTATGGAAAATAGCATGGAGGTTCCTCAAAAAATTAAAAATAGAACTACCATATGATCCAGCAATCCCACCTCTGGGTATATATCCAAAGGAAATGAAATCAATGTCTAAAAGAGATATCTACACTCCCATGTTCACTGCAGCATTATTCACAATAGCTAACATAAGGAATCAGTCTAAGTGTCTATCAATGGATGAATGGATTTTAAAAATGTAATATGTGTGTATATATATATACACACACACACACACAATGGAATATTAGCCTAATAAAGAAGGAAATCCTGCAATTTGTGACATCATGGATGAACCTGGAGGAGATTATGCTAAGTGAAATAAGCTAGATAGAGAAAAACAAATACTGAGTGATATCATTTATATGTGGAATCTAAAAAAGTTGAACTCATAGAAACAGAGAGTAGAAGGGTAGTTACCGAGGGTCAGAGAGTGGGGGAAACGAGGAGATGTTGGCCAAAGGGTACAAGCTTTCAGTTATAAGATGAATAAGTTCTGGAGACATAATGTAGGACATGGTGACTATAGTTAATAATAATGTACTGTAGACCTAAAATTTTCTAAGTGAGTATATCTTAAGTATTCTCACCACACACACACAAAAAGTAACTATATGAGGTGATGGATATATTAATTAGCTTGATTGTGGTAATCATTTCACAATGTGTATGTATATCAAAACATTGTACATCTTAAGTATATATACTTGTCATTTACACCTCAATAAAGCTGGAAAATAAAATACTGGGAACGATATCTGTATTGGAAGTAAAGTTGAATAAAATCAGTAGCTCTCAACATTCTGTGCACCATACGAATTTTACAGTGTTTTCTCCATGGACTCCACGGTAATAATTTCAAAGCTAGTGGAATAACAATAATAATAATAGTAATAATGCAGCATGTGGAAATTTTCTTTTTTAAAATGTGATTTCAAGGTAAATCAAGTGAAAATAATAATTTCTCTTTCCCACATCTGACCTCACCATTGAACTCATCAACAAGTTACTAAAAGATAATCCCAAGGGAAGATGTACCAATGGAATAATCCTGATGCAATTTTAACTCTTAGGAACACAGTATTTAATCTTATTGCTTTATGCTTCCCGAGCAGACCCCAGCCACCTCAGGGGACCAAGAATGTCACTTTAGCCAAACTAGTTATGAATGTTATTATTTGACAATAAGTTAGAGTCTGAATGTCAGAGGAACTTCAAAGGTAAGTCCCAGGCTACAGAGATGTGATAAGTAAAGCCTAGATGTTACCTTGCACAAAGAAGAAAGAGGCAGGATAGCACATACCCCCTGTGCAAGAGTTGATCAGATAGGAATCAGGTCTAGTTTGAGAAATGTTTTAATATAGTGCCTGAATCAGCGAGATACGCGAATTTAGAAGTGGTCAGCATGCCAGCCCAGGGAATCTCTGAGGACAGAAGGACCTTCAGGCAGACCACTGGGGTCATGATGCTTAGCAAAGGATCTAAGCAAGTCTGCAGTGGCTTGTAGTCCACATGAGTCCAGTAAAAGGTAAGAATCTCCACCCAGACTCCAGATTCTAGAAAATTAGGAATATCCATAGCTTGTAAGTAGTCAAACCTTGTGGTGGACATTGGCCTGGGAACAGAAGTTAAGTATGGAGATTTTCAAAGAGAGTCAAAGTCTAGTTCCTACTCAGAACCAATGTTTTATACTAGACAGTTTAAGGGAAATTCGAATATATACTGTGAAATCCATGCTCTTCAAATTGATGAATGGCAAAGAGGAGATTCCGTGCAAAATAGTCAAGGGCTCATACTCTAGATCAGATTAAATGAGTTCAACACTAACTAGCCCTGAAATACAGAGATGTCAGTAGTTGCAAGGTTTTCTCCAATTTAAAAACAAATCCATCATTCCAAATTTCAAACTTACAGAAGCTGAAAAATTAGAAAATATCTACTTCTATTACAAAAAGAATGGCTGGAAGGTTCCTTCACATTGAGAATCCCCCTTATGCATTAAAAAATAATTCTATATTACATGCAATTTTTTAAAAGACGTTATTGCAAAAAGAGAGATGTGCCTGTGCTTCCCTAGCATGTTGTTCTCTTATGACAGCACTTAAGTGAATTTGACGTGTATTATTTTTATTACGATATCTCTCAATTTTGAGCTCTTTAAGCGTTGACAATCTCTCTCATTTTTCTACATTTTTCCCCCTTCTCTCAGAAACTGAAGCTATGCCTTACATAGAGTAGGGCCTTAATAAATATTTTTTAAAAGGATTTATTAAAATAAATATTGTTGGTTACATGAGTAGATGGTGAGAGAGGAAGAAAAGGAGGAGTGAAAAGGAAAGGAAGAAAGATTACAAGTTAGGGTGCTACGCATTAACTTTATAATGATCTGAGAAAGTCTTGTGGTGCACCACTTTACAGGGAAATAGTCTGTTGATAAAGAACAATTAGAATTTAAGGATTTTGTCTCTCCAAGACACCTATCATTCAGCCTTACTTAGTACCTTGCTCAGTGAGGTATAGTTTATTTTAATGATAGAAGCTTAGACTTGCTTCCAGACTGACCCAGGAATTAAGTACTACTCTACCATTTACTAGCTGGGAAAGTTAATTAAACCCTTAAGCCTGAATTTCTTCATCTGCAAAAATATGGGCAATAAAGGTCCCTCTTGCATTGGACTGCAGGACCACTTACATGAAACGATGCCTGTAAAATGATTAGCACAGTGTACAAGTGCTCAATAAATGCTACCCATTATTATGCAGTAGAAGAAGAACTTTTTATTGAATGTCTGAATATTTCATTTAATATACTCAAAATATGCTTGTAAGTGTCTTATGTTGAATCCTGTGAAAATGTCTATATGCTACCACAGTTGACCTTCAGAAACAAATTCCATGTGATTCAACATATCATCAGTAAAGGGATACGAAGTTGGCTCTCTTTCTTTCCAGACGCTGCGCCAGAAAATACTCATAGGAGTCTCTTCCAGAAAGCAAATAGTCTCTTCAGATATATAATCTCTTCAAATATATAGACATACATGAAATTTGAATTTCATCTTATGAATATTTATGAATTCATATATGAAATTCATATATATTCAGACATACAGAAAATGTCATTCAAGAATGTCTTGTAAGGACAAATATATGTTTTCGCTTGAGTACACCTGACACTGGAACATTTTCTTTGAATAAGTAGGAATAGATCCTCCAGCTAGTGTGAGCATCTCCAGAAACCACAAATACCTATGCTCCAAGCAGGGCTTTTGCCCTGTGGATAATCGTTATAACATTATTCTTCCTTTTCTGTTCATCCTACAATCAAAACGCCCAAGTAAAGATTTTATTTTCCTCTTCAGGTGAGTCCAAATTGGACTAATAGATATACCATCCAGGCCAATCAGGCCATGTAGATAAACCTAAAACCAGGACATTTTATATAAGCTATCTTTTAACTGTAACGACCAGTTTATAAGTAGATGAAACTGATCATGCTTCACCCTACTTAAAGAGAGATTCTGCAATATAAGGTGACGTGGGAGACTATGGAACGAGATGTGACACAAAATCTCATCGAGAAAATTTTAGATAGGCCCGCCAGGCATTTCATCCACTCAGCAGTAATTTAAATATTTTTCAGTCTCAGGATTGATAATGAAGGAATCAATGAATCAATATACTTTAATGAGCAAATAATATGTGCCAGGCATTCCAGCAGGTTTTCTTATGGATGTTATTTCATTTACACTTCGCAACAGTCTTGTGAAGTAGTAAGTTGTTATTCTGAGCAAATGGAATCTTAGAGAGGGCAGTGACAGAACAAGATCACAAAAGTATTAAGTTGCAAAGCTGGAACTTGAATACACATCATTCCATTCCAACATAGCCTACTCTCCACCATCTTTCTTGAAAGCATCATCTCCCCCAAATTTATATGCTTTTTTGTAAATGCATTCTCTTAGAATCTAATTATATAAACAGAGACAGTTTATTGACAGTTAAAAGACCGCTTTTTGACTACATATTTTCCCCTTGTTGTAAAATGTTGTCTGCAATTTAAATTGAGAGAAACTGGCAAGGGAGGGTGCAAAGGTGTTGAAAACAGAACAAGAATAAGGGACAATCTAGCTGACAGTCTTGTCCCTATGACTCCATAGAGTAGATGACATCTCAACCATCTTTGCATCCCCTATAGTAACTTCTATATTTAAATGATGAACTAAAGAATCATTTACTTGTGCAACAAGTCAGGCAATTGCTTTGGAAGTGATGGACCAGATAACCTGGCAAAGCTCCGATTCTGGGGCATCTGTGACCTTCTGTAGCCACTAAGCAACTTGTACAGGGATTACACAAAGGACAAAGAATTCATGGAGCCATGTTCTTGGTCGTATGATGGGAAACAGTCTCAAGAGATGATGTACCATCTTTTCAAAGACTAGTTATCTCCTGGGAACTTTCTCTGGGCCATACCTATCTTAGAAAATGTTAACTACTACCTTAGTTGTTCTCTTTGGAATAATAAGGGAGGAGCTGTTCCCAGTCGAGATTTTATATTCGGGAAGTTCAAGGAATTACATTTTCCACTGGGTAGTAGCCAATCTATGGTCTAAATCAGTACATCTAAGACTTTCCTACTTAAGTTCTCTAATTAGTCAGAGAGACAATTTATATTCCTAAGGACTTGGTGATCAGTCACAAACAAGAAATCTCCCGGAAATCTTATGCGTTTGTCCCCCATAATTCATACAGATATTTCTTCTATGTATACTATCTCCACAGTTTTTATATGAAATCATTTTCCAAAAATTTCAAGCTAAAATTGACCTTTTAAAAAAGTTGCGCCATATTGACCCTGGGACTTCACTTTGTCCTGGACACAGATTTGTACCCTCTAGATTCTAGAATGCGTACATTATAGTTTAGGAAGCATGCATGGATCCAAATAACCACTATCCTCCCTCTAGATTTATATAAAGAATGAAGTCAGCAAAACATTCAGTTATTTGTTTGCATGATGCCCAACATATGGTTCAATATTTTGTTATTATATAAAAGAAATTTCTGAGCATTCCAGACCATCTTTTGAAACATGTGTCTAGTTGGATTCTTTTTTGCAATAGCAAAGGCATCTCATATAAGCTATAGTTGATATAGCTTCCAGTAGAACCAAACTTGCATCTTTATCTTGTCACTATAAAGAGACCACAACAAGTGGGAAACTTTTGCATAAAGAAATTGAGAGAATAGCTAGATAATATAATGGATAATGTGGTACTTGAATTTCTCATGCAGTACCCTGGATTTCACAGTATTTCTCCATGTTTGATTTCCTCTTCCCTTTTCTAGACATTGAATGAAAAGAAGCCAATGCAGGCTACGCAATACATTGAGACACAAGTGCTTTGAAGAGATGAGGTGGATTTATGCCCAAGAGGTAGAGTGGACTTCCTGAGCCCAAGGAGGTGGCAACTGAGAACATGAACAGAAGGCACCATTGGGACTTTTTATCTCTAACGTCCTTATTAATTGAGTAATTCATTTGCATCACCTGTATATGCTTGACTCAACCCAAAGCTACTGTCTTAGTTTGGGGACTAGACTTTTAGCCACCAAGAGGCAGGAGATTAAAAGTGCAGGCACCTATGAAAACTCTTTGAGCATCACTCAGGACTTGAGGCCCTGGGTCACAGAGGATTCTGGCTTCTCTCTGTTCCCATGCTCTCTCTCATGAAGGATGAATTAAACCACTCTCCCTGCATCTTCACCCAAGACGTCACAATTTTAAACCACTTCCCCCATGCTCCTTATGAGAGAAAGAAGGGAAATTCTTTTTGTTGCACTGGCAGGGGCAGCATTTACTAGATTAACCAGGATCCAGATTGTAGCTATGCCCCTCAAGTCTGGAAATACTGTAATCCAATATTTCTGGTCTCAGATCTCTGGTATTCTTTTTCCAATAGACCATCTACAGTTCTACCTATGGCTGAAATATAATCAATCAAATAACAGAGCCACCTAGGGGATATAAAGTATAGAGGGAGGCAACACAGCATAAACTAAGATTAAGCACAAGAGCTCTGCGGTTAAATATACTGTATTCAAATCCTGGCTCTCCTATTTTCTACCAATGTGACTTCAAACCATCTCTTAACTTCTTTAAGCCTAAGTTTTCATCTGTAAAATGGGATAATAATTGTACTGGCCTCCTAAAGTGGTTTTATGGATTAAGTGAGCTAATGCATATAGAGTACTTTCCCCATGCCTAGCACTTAACACGGCATAAATCATAATTTGTCATAAGATAGAGCCACTGTCCTCAGGGAACCTAGACTATAATTTGGGACAGGACATAAAGATACAGTAAAAGACAGTGTGTTAGCACTAAAATCATAGCACTATGAGCAATGTTGAGAAAGGAGGGAGAGATTTAAACTAGAGTAGCCTAAGAAGACTTCATGAAAGAAAAACATAATCTAACATTTGAAAATTGGGCCGGGTTTGGATTAGGAAAAGAGAGAAGACAAGATTTCTAACTGGAAGAAGAATAGAAGTATGCAAAGCGGAAAGGAGAATGATGGATAAGAGGCCAATGAGTAGACCATATGGCACAGAACAGGGGTAATTGAGGGCATCAGTGGGATTAGCCTAAAAATGTCAGATCCGAGAGAGATTGGAATAATCAGCAGAGGAGTGTGAAGTTGTCATTTAAGCAATAGGAAGGCACTGAAAAATTCTAAGCAGTTGAATAATATGGTGATGAAGAGCAAGATGAATTATAGAGGGAAGAGAAGTGGGAGATTAGATAGGAGGCTAACACAGGAATCCAAATATACAGTAACAATGGATAGAATGGATTGGGGCAGTGGGAAAAAAACAAAATAATAGATATGAGAATTTTTTTTTAAAGATTGGCACCTGAGCTAACATCTGTGGCCAATCTTCCTTTTTTTTCTTCTTCTTCTTCTTCTCCCAAAGCCCCCCCCCCCAATACATAGTTGTATATTCCAGTTGTGAGTGCCTCTGGTTGTGGCACGTGGGATGCCGTCCCAGCATGACCTGATGAGTGGTGCCATGCCCATGGCCAGGATCTGAACCGGAGAAACCCTGGGCTGCCGAAGTGGAGTGTGCCAACTTAACCACTCAGCCATGGGGCTGGCCCCTGAGAAACTTTTGAAGGACAAACTATCAACATTCAGGAACAAGTTGGATAAAGGAGAGTAAGCAGAACGAATCAATAAAGTCTCTAGATTTTGAGCTAAATTACAGTTTGTGATGCAACATCACACTGTACCAGTAGCATAATTTTATTTAAATTGTGGCATGCATCTACTTATACTTTCCTAAAATTTTTTATTTCAAGTTTCACACATTGAATTGATACCCTGTTTTATCCATTTGGTAACTTTTAACTTTAACTTTAAATTGAATTTGTTCATTAATTCATTCAGCACACATTTCTTGGAAAGCTTTCTATATCAGGCACTGTACTAGGCACCAGAATCAAAACAAAGATCATCAGTTGAGGATTTCTCAGTCTTTGGTACCTGAGGGTAGAGGAGGAAAGATGAGGGGATGGCAAGTGTGTAAATTATAATATTACATAATCTGCTCTAAAATGAAAGTGTGCACATAATTGCTGAGGTACCTCAGAAAGTGCTCCAACACTGAATGGAGGAGTTGAGAAAGCTTCATATTGAGTGAGAGATGCCTATAGTCTCCTGTCACCTTTCCTTTTCATAGGTCCAATATACTATCCATGGAAGAAATAAACAAAACTGCAGATGTTCGATTCTTCTTTCATCCATTCTCGGCTGATCCTACAGTACAGGTGGTGATTTTTGTGGCTTTCCTGGTGATGTACCTGACCAGCCTCAGTGGAAATGCCACAATTGCAGTCATTGTCCAGATCAACCACTCCCTCCACACTCCCATGTACTTTTTCCTGGCTAACTTGGCAGTTCTGGAAATCTTCTATACATCTTCCATCGCCCCACTGGCCTTGGCAAACCTTATTTCAATGGGCAAAACTCCTGTTTCCATCACTGGATGTGGCACCCAGATGTTTTTCTTTGTCTTCTTGGGTGGGGCTGACTGTGTCCTGCTTGCAGTCATGGCTTATGACCGGTTTACAGCAATCTGTTACCCTCTGAGATACACCCTCATCATGAGCTGGCCCTTGTGTGTGGAGCTGATGGGAGGGTCCCTGGTGCTGGGGTTTTTGCTGTCGATGCCACTGACAATTTTAATCTTCCATCTTCCATTCTGCAACAGCAATGAAATCTATCACTTCTACTGTGACATGCCTGCAGTCATGCGCCTGGCTTGTGCAGATACACGTGTTCACAAGACTGCCCTGTATATTATCAGCTTCATCGTCCTAAGCATCCCCCTCTCGCTGATCTCCATCTCCTATGTCTTCATCGTGGCAGCCATTTTGAGGATCCGGTCAGCAGAAGGGCGCCGCCGAGCCTTCTCCACCTGCTCCTCTCACATCTTAGTGGTCCTCCTGCAGTACGGCTGCACCAGCTTCATATACTTGTCCCCCAGTTCCAGTTACTCTCCTGAGATGGGCCGGGTGGTGTCCGTGGTCTACACTTTTATCACTCCCATTTTAAACCCCTTGATCTATAGTATGAGGAACAGGGAACTAAAAGATGCCCTAAAAAAAGCCCTGAAAAAGTTCTAGGTAGGATGATCCTATGACTTTTTAAAATTGGATCACTTTTGAGAGTGAAGTGGGATGCTATTAATAGTTATGCTGGGATGACATGCGTGAGCCGGGAATGTCTTCATCAAAATGAGACATGGCCCATTATTCTAGGAGCACCAGAGGAAATGAATACTATTGTCTAATTGAAATATAGCTACATCACGTAGGGCAACATGATGTCCTGGGCATGAAAGAAGGAGCATCAACATTTCTTGGACACCTATTGTATACTGGGCACTTTATATGGGTTATCTCACTTAGCCTGTGGTAAGTATCACTGTCTTCATTTTTTAGACAAGAAACTAAGATGGCTAATAAAAGACATATCCACAATGAAAACACAGTTTTTAGAAATCTAGAGACTACACTGTCTTCTTACAATGCCACACTCCTTGTTCGAGGCTTGCTCTGCCAGTAGGAGTACGTGTAACCTCAGGCAAGGCTCTCTGTCTCTCTGGGCTTCACCTTCGTTATTTCTGAAATGGCAGAGTTGAACTAGAAGTTTCCATGTGTTCCTTCCAAGATCATAATATTATGTTCTAAATATTGGCCAGCAGGTCCTGAATGGCAGAAAAAGCACTGAAGTTAGCCAAAGGAAGTGGGACTTTTTTTAAAGTTTTTTGTTTCGTTAACCAAAATGAAAACTCATGATTCTCGTCATAACTTTTAAAGAGCACTCCAGTAATAAAAAGGATAACAAAAATGGAGGAAAATCTTATTTAATTTAATAAGTGGAAATATAGGAGAAGAACAAAGCGGGCATCATTGAATCTTGGATTCCTCATGAATCTCTTCTACAGCATCTCTGTGTTCCAGACTCTGCATGACCTTCCAAGGAGACAGACCATTAACTTGTAAGATACTTCATTTCTTGTTGGACAACTCGAGTTGTTAAAGTTAGCTCCTCATCTTGAGCTAACATCTATCTACAAACTACTTCCTCCCGTGAATTCTGTTTTTAGCCTCTAGAGCTTTCTTCTACATGACAGCCCTTCACATGTATTAGGACAGATTTTGCATCTTCTACAGTCATCAGTCCCTTTTCTCTAGAGCAAGCACTCTATCAACTTTTCTTCAGGAGATTATATTTGAACCCTCTCATCATACCAGCCACTTTTTAGATTTTCTCTGGCTCCATACCCTTCTACAGATTTTCACCCAGAAATAAACACAATACACTGGGAATATTTCATTCTGGGGAACTGTTACTTTTCATGACCTGTGGACTATATTTTCATTAATTCATCTTGATCATGTTAGCCTCAAAAATTTAGTATCAAATAAAACCTCCACATAGTTTTCATATAGCTTTTAATTCTGCCTGACCATAATTTATTTTACTAACATAGATGTAGGACTTTTCATTTCACACTGATATACTGTGTTTTTATTGGTTTTGGCCAACTGATCCAAAAAGCCAAAGTTATCTTCAGAGTTTATTTTATTCATCATAGTTTTGCGTCCTGGTCAAAATTATAATCATATTTTATTTCCTTCATCCAAATCATTAATAAATATCTAGAATAGGACAGGCTGAATGCAGCATCTATGGTAGTCCTCTTTGGAAATTGTTGTCCAACTAGATAGAAATATGTTCAATTAATACCATCTGTGGTACATTGTCACAATTATGATCCCCATAGTGAATCCCACTTTCCTGTATCCATACCTTTAGATGGTCCCCTCTCCTCATGGCTATGTGACTTGCTTTGGCCAATGGGACATTGGCAAATGTGTTTCAAGCAGAGGCTCACACTTACCCTTTGGGAACTATCCTCTCTTGCTGCCCTGAGACTGCCACGTGAAGAAGCCAAGGCTAGGACGAGAACCTGTGGAGCAGAGAGAAGCCATCAAGTTGAGGCTCCCTAAAGCAACCCAGTCAACCCACCAGAAGACTGCAGCCACATTAGTGACTCCAGTAAGACCAGAAGAACTGCCCAGCTGAGCTAGCCCAAAATGCTGACCCACAGAAACATGGGCAAATAAACTCATTGATATTTTAAGCCATTAAGTTTGGAATGGTTTGTTTTGCAGCAAAATATAACCAATTCACCATCCAATCTATAATAAACCCTCTCTCCAAGAAGGATATCGCAGGAAGCATATCAAATCCTTTCATACAGCACTTGTATAACCCTAACCATTTCGAAGCCTTATTTTAAAAATAAGGTGCATTTGGCAGGATTTATCTTGGGTCACTTCATACGGGCTCTTAGTAATCGCCAGGCTTTTCAAAATGCTTAAAAATGACCTGTTTAATCATGCATTTCCAGAATTTTACTAGGGATTGGCACTGAGTTGTCTATCTTGCTCTTTTGAAATCCACTAGTAGTTCATAATTTTTTTTTATACCATCTGAATGGGAAAAGAAATATTTCAATAGTTGTGAGTTCCTTGGGAATGGAGAATGTGGCACTCATCTTTGAATTCCCAGTATCTAGTACAGTGGGTAGCGTTTATTAGACCCAGTTGATTCAATATCAAGAGATAAATTACATCTGGGGAAGGTGTCTTGCCTTTCATAAAAATTGTATGCTCTTTATACAAAAAGATTGTGCTTTACCTTTTTTCTGTTCTTTATATTCTTCACTGCTCCTTTCACAGTGCTGGTACTCCATAAATATCTATGGAATTGAGCAGGACTTTCTTTGGAGATAACTTTTTCCTGTTTTTTCAGATTTTTTAAATGTTACTAATAAGTGTGCGTTTTTATTAAAAACTTTTTTGAAACATTTATTGCTAATACTAATTTTTTAATGTTTTATTTGATTCTATATCTGTAAATCCTGTGTTCCCTAAAAACTACAGATAATGAAAAATACAAATGAGGACTATAAAATATCCATTTGAAGGAAGTGGGTAGTTATTATTATTGTGCATTAAAAGAAGATCACATACTTTGCTATATTGGATCCAATTTTAGCAAGGATTTATTTTATTTTATTTTATTTTATTTTATTTATTTATTTTTTGAGGAAGACTAGCCCTGAGCTAACTGCTGCCAATCCTCCTCTGTTTGCTGAGGAAGACTGGCCCTGAGCTAACATCCGTGCCCATCCTCCTCTACTTTATATGTGGGACGCCTACCACAGCATGGCTTGCCAAGCGGTGCCATGTCCACACAAGGGATCTGAACCGGCAAACCCCGGGCCACCGAAGTGGAACATGCGAACTTAACCACTGCGCCACTAGGCCAGCCCCATAGCAAGGGTTTTTTAAAATTATTATACTGAGGTCATATTGGCTTACAAGATTGTGTAAATTTCAGGTATACGTTACTATATTTCAGTTTCTATATAGTCTACATTGTGTTTACCACCAACAGTCCAGTTTTTATCTGTCACTGTACATACGTGCCCCTTTATCCCTTTCGCCCTCTCCCCATCTCCTTCTCCTCTGGTAACCACTAATCTGTTCTCCTTATCTATTTGTTTGTCTGTTTATCTTATCCACATATGAGCGAAATCATGTGGTATTTGACTTTGTCTGACTTATTTTGCTTAGCATAATACTGTCAAGGTCCATCCATGTTGTCACAAATTTTTATGGCTGAGTAGTATTCCATTGTATATATATATACCACATCTTCTTTATCTATTCATCATTTTTCGGGCACTTGGGTTGCTTCCGTGTCTTGGCTATGGGGAACAATGCTGCAATGAACATAGGGGTACATAAATATTTTTGAGTTACTGATTTCATGTTTTTTGGATAAATACCCAATAGTGGAATAGCTGGATCATATGGTATTTGTATTTTTAATTTTTTGAGAAATATCCATACTGTTTTTCATAGTGGCTGCACCAGTTTGCATTCCCACGAGCAGTGTATGAGGGTTCTCTTTTCTCCACATCCTCTCAAACACTTATTATTTCTTGTCTTGCTAATTATAAACATTCTGATGGGTGTAAGGTGATATCTCCTTGTAGTTTTAATTTGCATTTCCCTAATAATTAGCGATGTTGAACATTTTTTCATGTGCCTGTTGGTCATCTATATATCTTCTTTGGAAAAAAAATGTCTGCTCATATCCTCTGCCCATTTTTTGATCAGGTGGTTTGTTTTTTCTGTTGTTGAGTTGTATGAGTTCTTTACATATTTAGGAACTTAACTCCCTGTCAGATATATGATTTGCAAATATTTTCTCTCAATTGGTAGGTTGTCTTTTCATTTTGTCAATAGTTTCCTTTGCAGTGCAGAAGGTTTTTAGTCCGATGTTGTCCCACTTGTTTATTTTTCCTTTTGTTTCCCTTGCCTGAGTAGACATGGTATTTGAAAACATACTGCTAATACCAATGTCAAAGAGTGTACTGCCTATATTTTCTTCTGAGAGTTTTATGGCTTCAGGTCTTACATTCAAGTCTAATCCATTTTGAGTTAATTTTTGTGTGTCATGCAAAATAATGGTCTACTTTCATTCTTTTGCACATGGTTGTCCAATTTTCCCAACAACATTTATTGAAGAGACTTTCCTTTCTCCACTGTATATTCTTTGCTCCTTTGTCAAAGATTATCTGTCCATAGAAGTGTGGTTTTATTTTTGCACTTTCAACTCTGTTCCATTAATCTGTGTGTCTGTATTCCTGCCAGTACCATGCTGTTTTGATTACTATAATTTTGTAGTATATTTTGAATTCAGGGAGTATGATACCTCGAACTTTGGTCTTTTTTCTCAGATTGTTTTGGCTATCTGGGATCTTTTATTGTTCTATATAAATTTTAGGATTCTTTGTTCTATTTCCATGAAGAATGTCTTTGGGATTCTGATTGGGATTTCATTGAATCTGTAGATTGCTTTAGGTAATATGGACATTTTAACTATGTTTATTCTTCCAATCCATGATCATGGAATATTTTTCCATTTCTTTATATTTTCTCCAATTTCTTTCAATAATCTCTTATAGTTTTCAGTGTATAGATCTTTTACTTCCTTGGGTAAATTTGTTCCTAGGTATTTTGTTCTTTTTGTTGTGATTATAAATGGAATTGTATTCTTGATTTCTCTTTCTGCTATTTTGCTGTTAGTGCATAGAAATGCAACTGATTTTTGTATGTTCATTTTGTACCTGCAACTTTACTGCATTTTTTTATTATTTCTAATAGTTTTTTGGTAGATTCTTTAGGGTTTTCTATATATAGAATCATGTCATCTGCAAATAGTGACAGTTTTATTTCTTCCTTTCCACTTTGGCTGCCTTTTATTTAGTTTTATTACCTAATTGCTCTGACCAAAACTTCCAGTACAACATTGAATAAGAGTGGTGAGAGTGGGCATCCTTGTCGTGTTCCTGTTCTCAAAGGGACGGCTTTCAGTTTTCCACCATTGAGTATGATGTCGGCTATGGGTTTGTCATATAGGGCCTTTATTATGTTGAGGTACTTTCCTTCTGTACCCATTTTATTGAGAGTTTTTTTTTTTATCATAAATGGATGTTGGAGCTTGTCAAATGCTTTCTCTGCATCTGTTGAGATGATCATGTGACTTTTATTTTTCATTTTGTTAACGTGGTGTATCACATTGATTTATTTGCAGATTTTAAACCATCCCTGAATCCCTGGAATAAATCCCATTTGATTGTGGTATGTGATCCCTTTTAATGTATTGTTGTATTTGATTTGCTAATATTTTGTTGAGGGCAAGGATATCTTTAAACTTCAATCACTCGTAGAAAATTTTGAGAATTTGTAACTTTCACTTGCTGTAAAACTGATGTTATTAATGTTGCTCCATTTTATTCCAATAGTTACAGAGAGCTAAATGGACAGGCATACTCTGCAATTACACCCAGAAAAAAAATCCAAAGTAGTCTCTAATTTTTCTTGTCGTCCTTTTGTGGTATTGCAGTGTTTAGAAGCAGAGGAAAGAGTTCTGTTATCCAGAGTGGAAAATAATGAAGAAAAGGTGAGTCAAAAAACACTGGAAAAAACAAATCACATGAGGATATGGGGATAGGGCTGACAGAGGAAAGCAGAATATTTGAGGAATCTCTGGGACTGTGAAAAGATGAGAAGAGTTCTGGGTTATTGCAACAGGCAGCAAGGAGTGCATCGGGCATCAAAGCATCTATCATTGCTTCTCTGGAAGGGATATCATTGGACTGAGATTCAGGAGACATGGTTTCTAGGAGCTGTAAACTGGAAAAGTCACTGTCATCCTTCAAGCCTCAGTCTCAGTATCTACAAAATAAGAGGATTAAGCTTGTTAATATTTAAGATATCTTCAAGAACTGACTTTGATTCATTAATTCTCCCACGTTCTCTTTACTTCTATCAATGCTCTGGCCAATTCTCCTCACATTCAACAGGCTTCTGCAGTGTTCTCCAACTCTGATGGTAATAGATACTTAGCTTCTTCCTAATCAGCAAGTGAAAGAACAACCTGGGCAAGAACAAATGAAATAGCTGTTGCCCTTCTCTTCTCCTAAGTAGGACAGAAAGACCAAGTGCTAGGATTCTGTGGGCATCTGACTTGGGAAACACTCCCTCCCAAAAGCGGTTTCATTCTGAGGTCTTTTGAAAGTCAGATGTTGCCGTGTGACTTTCTCATTATTTAAAATTAATGAGTGTTCACTTTGCAGCACATATACTAAAATTGGAATGACACTGAGAAGATTAGCATGGTCCCTGTGCAAAGATGACATTCAAATTCATGAAGCATTCCATATTTTTAAAAATAAAAAACTGAACTCACAAATGCAGAGAACAGATTAATGGTTGCCAGAGGTGGAGGGTAGGGGGTAGGTGAAATGGGTAAAGGGAGTCAAAATGTACAAGCTTCCAGTTATAAAATAAATAAGTCATGGAGATATAAGGTACAGCATGGTGACTATAGTTAATAATACTGTATTGTATATTTGAAAGTTGTTAAGACAGTAGATCTTAAAAGCTCTCATCATAAGAAAAAAATTGTAAATACGTGTGGTGATGCATGTTAACTAGACTTGTGATGATCATTTTGAAATATATGCAAATAGTGAATCATTATGTTGTACACCTGAAATTAATATAATGTCATTTGTCAATTATATCTCAATAAAAGATCAAATAAATCAGTGGGGACAGCAGATAACCAACTATGTTGTGTGTGTGTGTATGTGTGTGTGTTAATTAAACATTACACACTTGAATATCCTCGAAGTGTTTAACTGGTGTGAGACAATTTTCTGATCTGTAATTCGCCAGTCCGGTTAGACAGCCTACTTACCCAAGAGTATGGTACTAGATGGTCTTTGTCATTTGAGGTCAGTGTGCAACTTGTGGAGGACATGTCAACTTGGTGTGTGCATCATCTGTTCCAACCACCATCTGGTGAGTCTTCACACACTTTAGAACCTAAAAAGCTGAAAACTCCTGGACTTCCTAGAAATTTAGAATGTAATCTAGTTTCCACCAACCAGATGCACTCCAAGACATGAATTAAAACTGAGTAACCTGGAGAGAGAGGTGTCCTGAGAATGAGGCATCCATTTTACTGCTGAGAGTCTAACAGAAGGAGTATGGCTCTGTAGCCAAAAACTCCATCAATGGGGACTCCTTGAATCCCCAGGCTCTTTCAGATAAATGTGGTGCTTCATCTGGGTGGCCAGTTCTGTGCTGCAGAGGACTCTTTCCTAGAGTCCCAGCCTAGACCCCAGTTCTCCATCCCTTTCAATGATTCGTTAAGCACCTATCTCACAGCACTCAATCTTTTCTGTTTAAAATAAGGAGAATGGTTAAACTCTAAGTGATATACCACCATTCTTTCCTATTACATATCTTTTAAGGAGATGTGTTTTTTATTGAGCTATTCAGCTCAGCCACACTTCATCTAAAAAGGCTTTCCTGACCACCCTCCCCATCCAGGACAAGTGACTACATTGTCCCCCTGTGTTCCTTCTGTACCTTGTATATAACTCCATCACAGCATCTGTAACGCTGTAGTGTCCTATTTATCTCCCTCCAGTACACTGTAACCTTTTTGGAAGAAAAAGCTATTTCTGCTAGTGTGGTGCCTAGAATTTCAAAAATATTGAATTAATTTATTAATCATTAATTCACAGTTATCCTTTCAGGGCCAGCTCAGTTTTTGCCTCCACTGTGAAGCCTTACCTTACTCTTCTTGTCCTCCCTCCTCTAACTATGACAATATCCCTTTCAAGGGACAGTCTCACCTTGGACTTTATTATTAGGGAAACATTTCATTCCTGTGTGTTTTATCTCCCAAGTCAGATGCTGATCTCATGGATGGCAGAGACCATGTCTAATATATCTTTGAACATCTCATAAAACTTCCAACAATGAACTGGTGGCACTAAAAAAAAAAATCATCTGGAGAAGTTCAGGCTAAATAACCTAATGGAAGAAACTGAACACACCAATCAAAGTACAGAAATACTTCAAAGACTGAAACAGATCATATAAAATTCTTTCTTAGTTGCCCACCACTGTTCTTCATTAAACATATAGAAAGATGCACTGTGCCCAGGGCCTAACATTCAACTATTTTTTTGTGACTGTCTTTCCAGTTTCCCAGCCTCTTTATCACAACCTTTCTTTTAGTGATCCCAGGATGGGGAAACCCCCAGCTGTGCACAGAGAGAGACTATCTTTATCCTTAGTAGCTAGATGCTTCTGTTTCAGTGACAACCTCTCCATGGAGAAAGTCTGTGTCTCCTATGGTGTACATCTGTGGTAATGTGTATTTTTTCCAGTTGACTTAATTAAGGTACTAAGAGAAGTGAGAAATTTCCTAGGATGAACAAATGTACCTTAGCACCCTTATTTACACATCTTCCAAGAAGAAACCCCAGGCAACATCATGTTATTCATACTTCACAAGGTGCTTGGGGATATTATTCTTTTAATTATTGAAAGAAAGAAAGGAGGGAGGGAGGGAGAGAGGGAGACCAGATCAAAGGCAATTTCTCCACTACCTCTTTTTAGAGAAAGCATGAAGTATGTTCTATTTATAATGTCATGTAATGAGTTAATTCTGCTCCAGTTGCAATGACCCTACAAGTCTTGGTTACAACTAACAATAATTCCTTCCTTCTTTCAACAGTTATTTATTGCGTATCTCCTATGTGTGGCAACCTGGAACATACTGAGAACGCAGCAGTGAATGAACAGAGAAGATCTTTGCCCTCGCGGAGTTTACAATCTGATGGGAGAGGCATACAGTAAACAAATAAAAAGATAATTATAGACTGCAATAATTGCTATGAAAGCAATAAACATGGTAACTCAATAGGAATTAATTGAGGGGGGGATATCTATTTTAGATAAGACTGAATGTGTATACACCGTGCTCAGTTTCCCCTATTATTAACATTATTATAGGACATTTATCATAATTAATTCACCAATATTGACACATTATTATTAACCAAAGTTCCTAGTTTATTCAGATTATCTTATTTTTTACCTAATATTCCTTTTCTGTTCAAGGATCCTAGCCAGGAGACCACATTACATTTAGTCATCACATGTCTATAGGTTCTTCTCAGCTACGAGTTTTTTAGACTTTCTTTGTTTTTGATAACCTTGACATTCTTGACGAATCCTGGTCAGGTATTCTGTAGAACATCCTTCAAATTGAATTTGTCTGATGCTTAGACAAGAAGTTATGAATTTTTGGAAGAAAATCACAGAGTAAAGTGTCATTTTCATACATCATATCAATGGTATATAACATAAACATGACGTCACTATTGATATTGACTGATCATCTCGCAGAGGTGGTGTTTGTCAGGTTTCTCCAGTGTAAACTTACTTTCTCTTCTCCCTTCCCATGTTACATTCTTTGGAAGGAAATTACCATAGTCAGCCCACACTTAAGGAGTAGGGAGCTACACTTCCCTAAGTTGAGGGGGAAGTATCTACATAAATTATTTGGAATTCTGCTGAATCGGAAATTTGTCTATTCTTCCCCATTTAAATTTTTATTCAATTATGTATTTATATCAGCATATAATCATGAATATTTATTTTATACTTCATATTATAATCCATGTATTGCTTTATTTGTTTACACTGTGAACATTTTTGTTTATTACAGGTGAGAAGAGAGGGAAGATCAAAGAAATGAGGGACTGGAGCAATAAAGGAAGATGGAAGTAGGCAAACAAAAGAGATGAATGATAATCAAGAGACTACCTTTTTCTTGGCTCTGTCTTTCGGACAGACATCCAGTTCAGAGAAGAGATGCAGGTCAAAAATGAGGCCAGGTATTCAGGCACTGAGTTCTTCCCATCTCCCTTCTAATTTCATCTCATACCCAACATCAGATATTTTGTGAGGTCCTGAGACCTAAAAATGGAAAAAAAACATGCTTTTCTCTTTAAGGAGCTTACAGTCGAGGGAGTAACAAACACGTTAACGAACAACTATGATTTGATGCAACAGAGGCTAAAGCTGAAATATGAATAAAGTGCTGTGAGAGGCATGGGGAGAGTGAATTACAGTGTGGGGTAAGCAAGCAAGCCTTCACAGATGACGTGGCATTGGAGCACGTGAGGAAGGATAAGTTTCAGTTTCCTAGGATAAGAATTGGAGAAGAGTGTAGACAGAGATTGACATTTGGACTGCCATAAGGAGCTAATAGAATTGTTTATTTTACCACTAGGAAAAAACATATATTTATTTTTCCAAGATATTGAGAATCCGAGGAATAAAATAACCAAGATACTATGGCTTTGTAAGGCATGAGAAAGAGGGAAAAGAATATAAAATTGTGCAGACTCTTAAAAATGAGTTTTGCCAATGCATGAAACAAAAAAATATCCCTGAACTATTGACCTCAATATTTGGGAAGTGGCATCCTTTATTTAGATTTGTGCTGAGTCTTTGTTTCTAGTTATTATGAGTTCTCTTTGTTAGAGTTAGTTTAATGAAAATTCTACTTGATTCTCGAGTCTGATGATTATGCCTTAAGGTCACACAGTGTCATTTGAGAATTATTATATTATGCCCACATATAGATCCCTAAAGGTCCTAACTTCACTTAATAAGGCCCAGGGTAATGGCTCTGAGGAGGGAATAATTATTAAGCTGAAGCCCTGGTCTCCTGACAAATCTCTTGCTCCAACGTCAACGTTCAAAACTCCAGCTTCCATTTCTGGTTCTTGTCCAGGTTTTGAAACCAATTATTTCTTCTGTTTCCTTTCTTTTTTAATACCCATGGCCCTTGATTATCCTCTTTACCAACTTCATTCATTAAGATGTGTGAAAACAGGCAATGCTATACTTCTAGACGACTCAGCCCTATGAACATCAAAGCAGAGACTTTGTGTGTACAATATTTTCCCGTGTACAAAGCTCTTCCAAGAATATTATCATTTCTACCCTTTCAACAGAATCCCTATGAAACTGGCATTATAATACACATTCGTCAGGTTGGGAAATGGAGCATCAAGACAGCTAAGGGATTTACCCAAGGTCACCCAGCTAGTAAGGGAAAGAAGCAGAACTTCAACTTAAATGTTCTGGTTAAGTCCAAATCACACTAAAGGCAGCACACAAGTTCCCAAAATGATTCTGTTTGGGTATATTGCATGGCTCTTTTTTCTTTTTCTTTTTCTTTTTTTTTTTTTTGAGGAAGATTTGCCCTGAGCTGACATCTGCTGCCAATCCTCCTCTTTTTGCCAAGGAAGACTGGCCCTGAGCTAACATCTGTACCCATCTTCCTCTACTTTATATGTGGGATGCTTGCCATAGCATGACTTGACAAGCGGTGCATAGGTCCGCAGCCAGGATCCCAACCAATGAACCCCAGGCTGCCGAAGCAGAACATGCGAACTTAACTGCTGCACCACTGGGCCAGCCCCTGCATGGTTCTAAATATGAAACTCCATAAACTACTTTGTCATCTGCTTTATGAAAACTTGGATCCCACATTTTAATTGGCCCATTTCGTCTCACCAGATTCACACACAGTATACGAGTATCAACCTAGGGAGAGAGTAAACAAATCGACTTAGTGACTGTCAGCAAATGTTGGCATTATGCCTCATGTGAAAAATTACTTTTCACGGTTCCGAAATTTTGGATTAGTCATTTTGCCATCCATTGTTTGTCATAGATAGAGGGCCCTTAAAGATCATCTAAACCAACCCCCTAATTTTTGCAAAAAAAAAAGTAGGGAGGACTCTCAGAAGGTTATAAGGCTAGTTCGTGGCAACACCAGACCCAGAACCCAAGCCAGCTTGGTCATTAATCCAGTGCTGTTTCTAACTAACCACATGAAACTAAAGAACAAGACAATTTCCCACAGCCTGCTGTTTAGAACATGCTCTTATAGGTATCAAACTTCAGGTTCCAGCTAGGAATTTGATCTCAGAAATAACAATATCTTACACTTGTATAGCAAGTTTCCATTTGCAAAATGTTTTCACAAGCACTTGATCCTTGAGACCAAAATGTTCCTAATTTGCTATTGTATTATCCTCATTTGTCAAATGAGGGGTACACATAGGTTCTGAGTTTGAGCGACTTCCCCAAAGTCCTCTGATGGCAAGTATATTGCTCTTTCTAATTTTTATGCTTCCTTTTCAGTAAACTAGCAATAGGAATGTTAAGTAACCTGACTGGCCCAAGAATTTAAGTTTATGTTTAGATTTAAATTTGACATCATTATTTTTATCATAAAAGTAATCCATAATTATTAAAGGAAGTGTTGAAATGGATAAAAATAAAAGGTCCTTAAACATCACCTTTATTCCCACGAATAAAGAACAACTGTTAGTAACATTTTGTTAAATTTGCATTTGATCGCTTGTATAGCATGTTTTTTAACAGACTTGCAATTATACTGTATCCTTTTTCATTCAAAATTATATTTATTTCCTATGTCATTACAAACATATTGTTGACATGGTTTTTATAGCTAAGATTCCATCATGTGCTTAAGAAATTATTTTTTCAAGGGATCGTGGCTATCCTTTTTTAAAAAATTATCTCTTAGAGATAGATTCTAAAATATGTGATATCTAGGAATTAAAATAATCCAATAACGGAGTGAATGGAAATATAGATGAAAGAAGGGTAGCCAGGAGTTGGTCATTGTCAAAGCTGAGTGATGGCAACATGGAGGTGCATTGTACTCTTCTTGCTGCTTTGGTTTTTTGGAGGTATTTTTTGAGGAAGACTGGCCCTGAGCTAACATCCATGCCCATCTTCCTCTACTTTATATGCAGGATGCCTGCCACAGCATGATTTGTCAAGAGGTGCATAGGTCTGCACCTGGGATCTGAACTGGCGAACCCAGGGCCACCAATGCGCAACGTGCAAACTTAACCACTGCACCACTGGGCTGGCCCTGCTTCTTTGGTATTTTGATGTTATCCACAATAAAAAGCTTTTTTAAAAAGAAAAAATCTCATCTTATGATTGTAAAAGTGCTCAGTAGATTTAGATTGTTGTTCTCAATTCTTTACTCTCTCCCTCTGCCATATAAACTTGCAGGGCCCTAAAAGGTGCAGAGTAAATTGCCTGACTCCATTGACGTTGGTCTTGGTCATGTGACTCTCTCTGACCAATGGAATCTTAGCAGACAGGATGGAGGACAGGTTTTAGACATGCTTTCTTAGTCTAACTAATCCTCTCACCTTCCCCTATCACAACGGGAAAAGCATGCCCCAGGAAGCAGCTGACCCCTCAGTGTGGTCCCAAAACAAGACATGTGCAGCAGACTGGAACACAGTCTGAAGGGTGGAGCCACGCCTAGCCAACCTGAAGCCTAAACCTCAACGAGAGGTGCCCCAGCTGACACGCAATCGCCTACACAAACAAGTGAAAAAATAAGTAAGTAAAATAAATAAGTACTTATAAGTCACTAAGTTTGGGATTAGTTTCTTCTATGACATTTTTTGCAGCAATAGCTGATTAATACAGAGTCAAACCATTTCCCCCAAACTGAACATTTTAGGTATTCATAGTTTTCCAATAATACAAATAATAGACATTTTTCTGTACATAAAACTTCGCCACTATTTCTGGTCATTAAGTTCAGATACAATGTTATAAAATGCTGTTTATATGTAAGCTGAGAAAGTTTCATTTATGGATACTCTTCTAAAAAGGAAAATTATGAAAAGAATTAGAACAAACATTCTCTGTTTCTTGTTGTCAGAAAAACTGTAAATACAGTTTTTGTTGTCTTAACACTCAAAAAGATTCTTTCCTGTTTCTCATGGGGCTTGGTAAAACCAGCTCCTCTGTTAACTTTCTCAAGTTCTGTCTCTTTCTCCCCAAATCCCAAGGATAGAAAAGTATAGGGACCTCACCATGTAGTAGTGGCATCCAGGGTTGAGGTGGGTGGGCTTCATCGCAAATAAAAGGCCTCTTTAGTTTGATTTTCTAGAGATCGATCTGTCTTTATGGATATACCCTGTATGTTTAGTTTACAAAAATTGGAAATGAATCAGTGAATCCTATCGACAGATCCATTATTCACCTGGAAAATTCAGGAATATGTGGCCAACTGCTAAGTGGGCCAAAACGCATTACAGTGTCTGTGGGCAATGGAATCCAGTGTCCAGTGTCACAAAGACATGTGAATATTTATATGAAGAAAAAGTCTGTGGCCTCCTCTGAGTCATCATTCTGATGAGAATTCTAATTGTTCTGATGAAAATTCCAAGTATGTTTTGTTATTGCATCCAGAGTAAGGAGGAAGTAGAGTAGGGAGAGGGGAAGAAGAAGAGGGAAGGGAAGAGGAAGAGTGAGGGGAAAGGAGATAAAGAGAAGGAGTTGTTGTTCTTGGAGGTCAAGGAAATTATATACATTTTCTTCAATACCTAATATCATAGTTGCTAAAGAAGAAGAAAGCAGAGAATGAAGAGTGAGGGTGAGAGGGGTGGAGGAGGAGGAGATGGAGCAAAAGAAGGGGAAGTAGAGGAAGCAGTTGTTCCTGGAGGCTAGAATTAACACCAAATGGCATGTACGTGTGTGTTTACTATCTAACACAGAATTGCTAGACAAAAACTTTAAATCACAGATGATTCTCTCTGGCTTCTCAATTATTCCGATTAATGATATGTACCTGGAAGCAAGTTGTTTCCCCTCCAATGCTACATTACAACAGTGATCCTCAAAGCGTAGTTCCTAGGACCAGGAGTGTCTGCATCACCTGGGAACCTGTTACAAATGCAAGTTCTCAGGCCCCACCGCAGACCTACTTAATCAGAACCCGGAGAAGGTGAGGTCCAGCTGTATGAGTTTTAACAAGCCTTCCATACCCTCCATGTGGTGCTGATACATAATAAAGTTTAAGATCCACTGCTCTGGGAAATGGTCCAGTTGGGAAGTGATCAACATTCACAGCTACTGCCAAATCTTTACTTTGGTTCCCCATCCTCATCCACTTCCGGGAAATGAGAGATGGCATGGTTACTACCATCACTAGTGTCAGTAATTTCCCTGGTTATTAGATTCATAGAGTGGAAATCCCTTTGCCACCAGCACCATCCCTTTATGTTGTGGTTTCACTGCCAGTTCCGTTTTCAAAGCCTTTGATGTGGTATTCAGGTATGTTCCACGAGTGTTCTATCCAGTGGCCAGTCTGACAGCTAGAAAGTGGTTTATCTCTTGGTTCAGTTCTCAAAGTCTTTACTATGCTGTTTGGAATAATTTCCAGCCATATGTGGCTAAGGTGTGAGCCCAAGAGTTTATAAACAGCTTTATTGGGTCACTTTCTCAAGCTCCTCCCTCTCCAAAATTTCCCCGGTACTTTCCAGTTTCCTGGGGTTCTCCTATGGTCAGAAGGCTGAAGCTTTATTTACCCTACTCTGAAGCGAGTTTCCCTTGACTGCTCCCATGTCTGAGTCCAAGCAGCAAGAAGACAGGGGAGAGAAAAACTCAACAGGGGTTCACCCTACGTTCCTGGGACAACAGGTCCTTTGATTGGAGAAGAAGGTGCCCTCCCTCAGAGTTTTAGATGCCTGTGGGCCCCACTGCTGCTACTGTCACCAGCAGGAGGTCCCTTTCTCACTCTTCAAGTCTGAACCAGATGGTACCTCTTGAGCACTATCCATTTCAATGCCAACTTCTGGGTTTCAGGCTGCCTTGAGTCCAGACCAGGGGATACTGGACAGGGAACGAAGAGGGGCAAACCAACCACCAGTTCAGCTATACTTCTAATTCTGGTCTTCTGTCCCAAACTCCCTACTATTATTCGCTTTTCAGAGTCCTCACATGGCTGCTCTCTGCTCTGCCCAAGGTTTATAGACGCATTCAGTGGATGGGACAGGGTAGAGTATGCTGACTTCATTTTACCCAGAACCAAACTAGATATTCCCTTTTTATTGAACTGAAAGCTCTCTCTCTGTTTTTGCTGTTTCTGTTAGTGCCCTTGAGTCCATTCCAACTCCCAGTGACCCTGTATATAGCAGAGCCCAACCCTGCCCAGTCTTTTTGCACCATCCTCTCACCTTCTGGCACTCTCTCAGACAATGCTCCATTGCTATTCAGACTTTTCACAGCCAATTTCTTCAGAAATGGGTGGCCTATTTTCTACATGTATCTTAGTCTGGAAACTCCACTGAAACCTGTCCACCATGGGTGACCCCGCTGGTATTTGAAATACCGGTGGCATAGCTTTCAGTATCACAGCAGCACACAGCCATCACAGTATGACAACCAACAGAGGGTGGTGTGGTTCTATGAGTGGGAGACAACAGGAGACAACAGCGGTAAGAGTGCTGAATCTTAACCATTAGACCACCAGGACTGGCTTCTCTCTATAATTTCTTCTTATTTGTTTTTGTTTCACATCTTGGGATCTCACAAAATGAAACCTATTTTTCTTCCTCCTGAAAGTCCCTATATTTCCTTTTTTTTAAAAGGTATGCTTTATTTGGCGGGGGTTGGGGGGTGTGAGGAAGATTGGCCCTGAGCTAACATCTGTTGCCAATCTTCCTCTTCTTTTTCCCCCCAACGCCCCAGTACATAGTTGTATATCCTGGTTTTAGGTCATTCTAGTTCCTTTATGTGGATGCCACCACAGCATGGCTTGATGAGCAGTGCATAGGTCCGCACCCAGGATCTGAACCAGTGAACCCTAGGCCACCAAAGCAGAGCACATGAACTTAACCACTTGGTCACGGGGTCAGCCTCAGAAAGTCCCTTTATTTTCAAGTTTCCTGTTCTCAAAGCTAAAATTAAAAATGTAGAGGTTTTATAGATCTTAGATTTCTTATTTTATGGTAAATAAAGTCAACCCACAGATTGACTCGGTAGGTACAACTTGTGGAGGATCCAACCTCAGTTGCTTTTTTGATCTCCCTTTGAAGTCGAACAGTAGACATTGCACGAAGTTTCTTTTCTGTCATGAGATGTATGAGATGTATTAGGATTAGCAGAACTCCTACACTAAGAGATAATCTCAGTCCCTTCCAAGCTCTGCTTCTTATCTTGATTTAGAGATGAACTGGAGCATCATCCACTGTGGTCTCAGTCTTATTCCACATAAGTTCTGCAACAGCTCTGGTCCCTGCTTCCTGGTCTCCCGGAGAAAAAGATAGTTTGCATCGGTGATGACTTTTGGCAATTCTATATTGACTTTGTACTGATTTTTATCTCCACCAGAAGCTTCAATGGCTCTGCACTCTAGGAAACATATTTGCTAACTGGTTTTTTGTTTTTTTTCTTTTTTGAGGAAGATTGGCCCTGAGCTAACATCTGTGCCCATCTTCCTCTGTTTTATATGTGGGACGCCTGCCACAGCATTGCTTGATAAATGGTGCATAGGTCTCTGCCCAGGATCCAAACTGGTGAACCCTGTGGCACCAGAGCGGAGTGCGTGAACTTAACCACTAAGCCACCTGGCTGGCCCATTGTTTTTTTAAGTTGTTCAAGTTCTTACTGTAATCTGACATGTTCATCTTTGGCTCTTCCACAGCATCTATACCTGGTCTCTCTAGATTTTCCTTTTGTCTCTTAAGCTCTCATTAACTGATGCCATTTTACTGTGAAGTTTACTTCTTTTAAAATCTCTCACCAAGAGCAGTCCCCAATCTTTTCAGTTTCAAAGTTCTGCTCCTTTGGGAGACACTTCCTCTAGGTTCCTGCTTATTGTCTCCACTTCTCAGGTCAGTTGCAAACTTAAATGCTAACACACCATCTGGCACAAAGAAAACACTCAAATATTTGTTGAACAAAAATCTACTGTGAGTTCCATGAATGATCCAGCCTTTCCAGTCTAAGGTAGCTCTTCCCATATCCCCAGACCTTTTTTGATTTGGCATCATATATGCCCAAGAAGACTGATTTAAGTTAACTCAGCAAAGATCTACTGTGTAGAATAAAATAAAATAAGCTCACCATTGCATTTTCCCTTAATCAGATATGTAGTCTAATAACTTTTCAAGTACATGATTACCTACAGGACAGAATGCCCTAAGAAAGGTTTCTATAAAGAACTATGAAAGTTTAAAGAAGAGCCTGTGCCTAATTATGCTATTAGAGGAGATTTGATGGAGAAAATACCTCTTTAAGTAAGAATTTTAGGATAGGTTAGATTTTGACAGGAATAGACCATGGGGCATGTTCTAGTAGGATGGACTGAGGTGAGCAAAGGCGTGGAGGTGGGAAAGCATAGGACCTATTTAGGAAATGGCTTGATTAGAATACAGAGTAAAATTGAAATTCTGCAGGGAAATAGAATGGAATTCAAGAAGCAAGAAAAGAATTTGTAGAGCGTCTAGAAAGGCAAGTAGGGATTTTGTTTTTAAACAATGGGATAAAAGTGAGCCACAGAGCAGAAAAATAACATGAACAATTAATATTTAATATATAATGAATCACAACATGCAGAGATTTTATGGTTGGATAATTAGAGATTCTAGTTTTTGAGGATCTACCATATAATAGACGTTATGCCGGATACATTAAGTGGACCTTAGCTTTTTTTTTGGCTGCCAAAAAGATCTTAATCCAGACAAAAATAATTTGAGTGGATGTGATGTATGACAATGGTACAAACTTGTATGGAATACATAATGGATTGAAACAGAAGATCTTCAAAAACATTCCAGACTATTCTATAATGAACAATGTAGCAAAATTCTCTTTTGATACCACTGAACTTTTATATCATCCAAGAGCTATATAGCCATTTTCCTATTCCAACAAAATCCCAGATTGTATTGAAGGCACATTTACCAAACATAAATTTAGAGCTATTGTCAACTATTTAATATGAAAGTTGAGTTTGCTGTCATGCCTCTAAAAACACAGTAAAGGTGGTATGCAATACTCTTTAGAAATAAGAATATAGTTCCTAGAATGCAAGCCAAAGATATACTTTAGAAAATATCTACTTTTAAATTCACTTTTCCAAGTTATAGTTTGGCAGAAAATTTTACATAAATTAATCTTTTAAGCAATAAGATGCAGGCACCAAAATTCATTATACATAATGCCCTTGAAAGAACTTAAAGGGACCAGTAAGTTCGTTCAAAAAACAAACCAACCAGTGACATTTACAAAATGTGTATATTATTGACGCCAAATAAATTTTTCAGAGTCTCTGACCCAAATAGCAACTTCTCCAACCTAAAAAATTGAGAGAAGAAAAAAAAAGGAGCAACATTCATTTCAACAGTGAATTGTGAATCCCGCGATCAGCTCATCTCCTATCTAAAGTGCAGTTTCAAATCAATTTATTGTTTTTCTCTATTGGATATGGCAATACTATCTTACGAAGAAAAGTTTAAACTATTAGGAGAATTTTGTGGTCTTTTCAGTATCCTAGTTGACATGTGTAATCTAAGGAATTATGAACTACTGTAGGCATATGTAAAATTTATAACTGAAATTGAGTGATCAACACAAAAAGGAACGTAATGTTGATGTCAAGTCAATGTATAAGGAATTAAAAACATTAAATAGTTTTCTAAACTCTACTATGAAATTCCTGTTTTAATACTGCAATATATTTACATTTATATTTATATTTATATTATTTATATTTATATTATATTATATTTATATTATTATATTACATTTATATTTATATTTATTAAATTCTAGTAAGAATCTACTAGACACATTTTCAAATATTATCTAGTTCCCCCAATTTTTTTTTAGTTTTTTGTTTCCTTTTTCTCCCCAAAGCCTCCCAGTACATAGTTGTATATTTTTAGTTGTAGGTCCCTCTAGTTGTGGCATGTGGGATGCCACCTCAGCATGGCTTGATGAGCAGTGCCATATCCGTGCCCAGGATTCGAACCAACGAAACACTGGGCCACTGAAGCAGAGCACGTGAACTTAACCACTCAGCCATGAGGTCAGCCCCTCAAGATTTTTTAACTCTTATTATTAACTTTGCCATTATCAGTTGCTGGTGGAGAACATAGCTTCTTGAATGTAATATTTATTAAAAACTTAAGGTCTAGAATGGCATAAGAAAGATGACTGTCAAATCTAGTGATGACTTCTATAAAAAATGAGATATTAGAACTAGTAAGCATTGAAACACTCATAAAAACTTCATTTCCATGAAAGCAAGATGTGCAAATATTTTATAAGAAATTATTATATCCTAGGAACTTTGAGTACATATTTATTGCAATTAAAAATTCAATTTTTCTATGACATGTTCAATTACTTGATCTGTATACCTTATATAGAAAGAATTCGTGTTTGTTCTGTTATTGAAAAATAAATGATTTGTTGAGTTTAATTTTTTAAGTCGAAAAAGAAGCATCTTTTTCAAATTCAAAGATGCTTTATAAGCCAGATGAGCATGAAAATGATCCTCTTCTAGGGGTTATATGACGAAGAGAAATATGTAGTGAAAAAGACAAAGAGGTAGAAGTGGAAAAGGTTACTAGAGAGAAGTTTTAATAAAATTAAACCTATGGGGGATGGCCCAGTGGCTCAGTGGTTAAGTTTGCATATTGTACTTCGGTGGCCTGGGGTTCGCCAGTTTGGATCCCGGGTGTGGACATGGCACCGCTTGGCAAGCCATTGCTGTGGTAGGCATCCCACATGTAAAGTAGAGGAAGATGGGCACCGATGTTAGCTCAGGGCCAGGCTTCCTCAGAAAAAAGAGGAGGATTGGCAGCAGTTAGCTCAGGGCTAATCTTCCTCAAAAAAAAAAAAATTAAACCTATAGAGCCTAATATCAATAACAAGTAGTAGCAATTATTGTAGCCACAACATGCAGATTAAAGGCAATTTAATATAACAAAAGAAAAAGGACTTCAAGTTATGAAACCTAGAAATCAGCCCTGGCTCAAGCACTGTACATTACTTAGCTTGAGTGAGCCTCTCTATTGACTTACCTGTAAAATGAGAATGATAATCCCAACCTTACAAGATAGTGTTAGAATAAAAAAGTAATGCAAGGGCATTAGAAAATGTTACTTATTTGATATATGCATATTTTACATATATTTCACATTATTTTTAAGTGAGTACTTTTTCAAATCCACAAGAATTTGTTCATCTCTTTTTTTCTCCAACTTCCCCCTTCTATAATAAAGGAAATTTCTAAGTTCCTTGAAAATGATGGCAGCATCCCCCTATGGTGGTGGTAATATCGCATCAATTTTTGAGAGAAGAAATAATAACGAGTTCAGAAGTTTATAGACATGCCCTCGAGTTGTGTCTACACAACTTCAGAATATCAGAACAGCTATGAGAATAGTCTGTTAATCCAAAATTTTGCCTTCATCACTCAAAATTTCAAGGGGCTTGCAGCAAAATAATCAGGTGTTTGACTCAAACTCTTAACTCCTTATCAGGTAATTAGATATCATATTATTGATTTTTTTAATGAAAATGACACTAGTGCTTTTACTACAGAAAAAAGACTATTCTGGCTGTTTTCTGGCTTAATGACACTATCATAGAAAACACCCTAAGAACAATTTTTAAAATATTAGAGAAAGGGGATGACATCATCAAGGCAAAGTACCAATGAAACGTACGTCTGCTCTTTAAAAGCTGCTAAACAGTGGCTGACAAAGGTCTTTGGCTTTTGCTGCTTCGAATTTCTAAGAGCTATAAACCACTGTAGATGATGTAACTTTCCTTGTGGATTGTGAACACTTCTAGGGACCAAGCTCTGAACTCACTTCAACCAAAACAGAGCAAGATGCAAAACTGCTGAAGGGATGCTTTGATTTGACAGGAACTCCTGAAGGTGAGTCTGACTACTGAGAAGGAGCAGCAGTGACACGGTGTGTGCCACCACCAGGCGCTTGTTTGTGGGCAGGGATCTAGCGACACCCAGGAGATTGATCCCAAGCATCCCTGCCAGAGTTTTAAAGGCTCAAAGACTGAGGGAAATCTTTAGAAATAACACTTGGATTAGAAGATAGGTTCATCCTTCTAGAGCAAGGTAAGTTCTCACCCAACACCAGCATCTCTCTTAGCTGCCTTTTAAGGTGTCAGATTCCTTACCTCTGTGCTCAACAGCCAACTATACAGATACAAATACAGATTATAGTAAAGGAGATACACCATCAGAGTTCTTGATAATACCAAAATAATCCTAAAAATTCTGTCTCTGTCTTTGGTTTCTGTAACATCTGCAGAAATCTGGAAGACTGGCAGCACCACAGAATTTTGATCTAAGTTTTGGCTTTCTATCCAGATAATCAGTGACTTATAGACCTGCCATTTATCATGGGACCTTGGTCTCACAATTTAGTCCAAGTGAAGGTAGACAAAGGGGATCAGAAAGGTTTTACTGTGCATTGAATGATTTCAAGTTTGGGTTCACAGCAGAGAAACATCTGATAACCTCAGAATGAAGAGAATTGAGAGGCTATGTGTCTAGTCACAGGAATGGCAATGATCATTTCATGGGTAAATCGGCTTACTTCTTAACATCCCATTATTAAACACATATCTGTGTGGTCCAAAGGAATCAGGTGGAGATCTTTTTGGCTCTGGCTCTGGCTCCGGCTCCAAGATTCAGGATGTTCTAGAGAAGTTCCCTGCTATTTTTTATTTCTTATGAGGATGGTAATAAGACCCTACATTGAACTAGTCCTTACAGAAACCTCAAAATCTCCCAGACTATGCTACATATTCTCCCTCTCCCTAGCATATAAGTAAGACATCCTTCCTTCCTTCATTCATGTATTCTGGGACTAGGACAGCTGTTGAGTGTACCACTGTATGCATAAGATATGAGAGACGTGAGCCCCTCCTTCTTGGAGAACGTGAAATAAGAGAAAATATAATTTAAACACCTTAAATCATCAATTACAGTAATTAAAATCCAGAAAGAGAAAGATACACAGGAGACTCCTGATGGAGTTAGGAATACTTTTATGGTCACTGGATTCCCTCACGGGACTAGACTGTCCTGGCTCAAATTGGAGAAATCACAACGCTGCACTAACGTACATACACTTTGTCCTGTGGAGATAATCAGCGGCAGGAAGACAGTATTGTACATGAAGAACTGAAAAAACAAACAAAAAATGATAATCAAGGATTTTATATACTATTATATCATTGCGTAAATCTTGGCTTGATTCTTGTCACAGGACCATAAACCAGCTATGATCTTGTCACTGACCCCCCAGTGAACTCAGGACAAACCGGCAAATAGCTTTTCCCAGGTCAAGGCTCTTATATTGAAAGAACAGCCTTAATGATCCTAGAAGAAAAGATGAAGAGAATTCCACCCAGAACTTCTAGCTAATTCTGTGAATCTACAAAGTTTCTATGGTTGGGGCTACTACTGAATCAAATAAAAATGACATGGGTGAGACTCGGCTTAGCCTATGAGGAGTTCAGATATACTCAGAATTAAAGCTATTGTTACAGACATCAAAAGCACCAACCCTGGTTCCTGAAAACACAGTCATTCTCACTAGTCCACAACATTGGGAGTTAAGCTTAGTGGGGTTGAAAACTTGAGTACTGGAATCAAGTAGACCTGGGACCATCACTTGGCTCTGCCATTTACCAGCTGTGTGACTTTGACAACGTTATCTCTGTGCACTTCAGTTTCTTCACCTTCAATATACAAATAATATTAACAGCTATCTGGTGAAGTTGTTGTCAAGATAAAATGAGGTAATGACTAGAAAGTGATTTGTATGGTGTCTCGTGGTGTTGTCATTACAGGCTAGCTATTATCATCATTGATTTTTCAAAAGCTGTACTGATGACCCTGTGAAAGTCTTACCATAAACAACATGAGTTCTTATTCTGATATAATAGTATATAAAATCCCTGAGGATCATTTTTCCTGCTTTCAGTTCTCTATGTACAATATTTATGTAATTACGTAATCATTGATAAGTACAAGGAGATCTAAATGCTAGCTTTCAGTTCTCTATGTACAATATTTATGTAATTATGTAATCATTGATAAGTTCAAGGAGATCTAAATGCTAACCTCTCTTCTACCTCTGAATCACTGCAAGATAATGGGTCAGTTACCCTTTCTGTGCCTCAGCCACAAGATGGAGTTATTAATAGCTATCTTCCTACCTCCTGCACATTTTAAGAAAATTATATGAGATAGTGGAACATAAATACATTGAAAAAACAGAAAGTTGTCTAAAAAAAGTGTCCCTGAGCTGCTATAAGACATCTAGTCATTCTCCAAGGTTCATGCTCAGGTTATGTCACTCCCTCCTCCCACATGCACAGTGCTCTAAAATGTTCCCTGTTTCCAGGGCCTGAAAGAGAAGCTGAATTGATTCTGGCAAATAAAATCAGGTAAGGTGCTATTCACAGATAAAATGGTATTATATCTGACCCTCTTGATTTATGCCCCTACCCCCCTCCATCTTAGCTCGCATTGTCATTTTAGCTGGGTAAATTTTACCAGGGAAAAAAATTGATTTTATGAATGAGGGTCTTTACAAGGTCCTTCAAATCCTAACACATCTTAGAATGTCTAAGGATGAGCCTGACCCAGATCCAAGCGGAAATTAACAAAACGCATGAGAGTTTCGGTGACTTCCTTTGTGATGATTGTTGGTTGAAGGGAATGTTTATGGGTGTAACAGCAGCTACAAAGCAACTGAAACAAGACCCTGGTTGTTTTAAATTCTCTAGTCTTCCTTTGAGAGTCTATTCTAGCCTAATTCACTCCCAGTAGTCTAGAGAAAGCTCTATATTCAATGTTCAGTCCCTTTTAGTGGTGAGGCCCGAGCAGGGCAGTGCCCAGACCAGAAACGCACATTAGCCTGATCTCCTTTAAGCATAGATTCAGGGAGATGGAGAAAGGATATTTTCCTCATAGAGGAAAACAGTTTGAGATTTGAGCGCTGGATTAGTTAAAGTCAATCTTATAAGTACTGATAAGATGGGCAAATCTTCAGTGACAATGTTTTCTAAACACACAGGAGTTAAGCTGTACCAGGTTTGTAAGAGGAGTGTTTTCCTTCCACGAACCCTTAAGTTACACATTACAAAACCATGTGCTTGGCCTAAATGTAAACATACCCAGGTTGTGTAAAAGACTTATTCACTTATTTATTCATTCAATAAACATTTCTTGGCCACCATACTAGGCATTAGAGGGAGAGGAATAAGATACAGTCCTTATCCTGCAGCAGATTATATATCTATGAAGAAATGACATATATAAAGCAAATTATCATAAAATAGAATAAAAGTTTGTTTTAGAAAGATGTACAAGATATGTACTTGATACTTTACCACATACAAGAACATGAGCATTGTCCAATTGTGATGGTGAGGAGAATCTTTATAAACTCACCAAAGCTAGAAGTCTATTTTGATGCAGTTTCTAAAACTGCTGTTCTTCTCTTGACTCTTGGTTAGAAGCATAGAGAAAGTTTATAAGAGGTATGGGGATGTTGTGCCTATAGCTAAGGGCCAATGTACTTGAAGGCTCAAAGCTTTCTCTGCAACCATAGATCAGTAATGGAGTCACTGTGCTCAGGGCTGCTGAACTGGCACAAGCTGACCTCTTTTCCTCTTGAGGAAGACAACCCTTCCAAGAAAAATGGAGCATCCTTTATATGGGACAATATGACCCCAATGTATACTATAGGTCTTAGAATCAAGACCATCAGGACTTCATACTTGATGGCCAGCATATTATTGTTACACAATGTATAAGTTTAGAGGCTCAGGGGTTATCAGTTCAGCTGGTTCTTGCAAGACAAAAATGAAGTCAAAGTCCTGAGCTCAGCTGCCACACGGGGCAAATTAACTTGGCTCTTATTCATAGTGCTAGGCTTTACAGGTAATCCCAGCCAACTCTCTTGAAAATACGAGCTGACAAACACAAGCAAGAACAGAGAGTGACCTTCCCAGCATAAACTCATCTTCAAAATTATTAAAGCTATAGGAGCTAAAACAGTATCATCACCCTCATCCTAAAGCACACAGCACTTTCTTTCCTAACACATTCTTTTTTCTGTCCTAGAAAACCCAATGTGCCACTTTATGGGGGATGAAAACCAAACCATAGAGATCCAGTTCCACTTTCACCCATTTTCACCCATCTTGGAGGTACAAATGTTTATTTTTGTGGCTTTCCTGCTAATGTATACCGGCAGTCTCATTGGTAATGCGACAATCTTTCTCACTGTCTGGGCAGAGCGTTCACTTCACATTCCCATGTATTTCTTTCTGGCCAACCTGGCGGTTCTGGAGATCTTTTACTCTTCCACTGTTGCCCCTCTGGCTTTGGTCAACCTCCTGACCATGGGGAGAATACCCATCTCTTTCACTGGCTGTGGCACACAGATGTTCTTCTTTGTCTTTCTGGGCAGTGCTGACTGTATCTTCTTAGGGATCATGGCTTATGATGGGTTTGTAGCTATCCGGGATCCTTTGCATTACACCCTCATCATGAGACGGCGGCTGTGTGCCCAGCTGGCTGTGGGAGCCCTTGTCCTTGGTTTCATTGTAGCCTTACAACTGACAGTTCTGATTTTCCATCTGCCATTTTGTGGCCACAATAGAATCACTCACTTCTACTGTGATGTACTCCCTATCTTGCGGTTGGCGTGTGGAGATACTCGAACGCAAGAAACCATGATCTTCATCGCCAGTGTCATCATCCTTACCATTCCCTTTTCCCTGATCTCCATGTCATATTTCTTCATTGTGGTTGCCATTTTGAAGATCCACTCAGCAGAGGGACGGCACAAGGCGTTCACCACCTGCTCTTCTCATCTGACTGTGGTTCTCCTCCAATATGGCTGCTGTAGCCTCATCTATTTACGCCCCAGCTCTAGTTACAACCCAGAAATGGGCCGTGTGGTGTCTGTTGTCTACACCTTTGTCACCCCTGTCTTGAATCCCTTGATCTACAGTATCAGAAACAAGGAGCTGAAAGATGCACTAAGTAAGATAATGAAAAGACATTTACTGAACTAAAAAATGTGAGAGTTTCTGGGGTCATGTAAATGGCAGGAAATACTTCTTCAGAAAATGATAAACTCAGGGATCAGATGACGTAAACGTTTGGGGAATTGGATTTACCTCTTCTGCATGCCCCAGTTCCTATTTCTAGCTCCAAATATAGTGTAGCTCCTGAAAGGAAGACATTGTCATTTAAAATAAGACAGAGTAAACTTCTGATGGGCAAGTATTTCTGTTTTGTTCACTGATCCATCCCCAGTGCCTCACTAAAGTAGATACTCAATACATATTTATTGAATTATGTGATGGCAAAGAACGGTCCTACTTCTTTGTTATCTCCCCACAATGCTATACAGATATTTGTATTTACTGGGCATTCAATAAATATTTGTAGAATAATTGAGTTTCCCTCGAAGAGCAGGAGTGATTCTTCAAGTTTCCACTCATACACTCTTATTGTTCTCTTTCCTATGGACTGAGTCTTGGGAATTGTTTATTGTGAGGCCAATCAGTGTTGAGAAGTTGTAAAAATATGATACATAAATATCTGGCATGTATTGCTATTTTAAAAAGTGTAATTGGTGGTGCTTCAAAATTAGAAACAGGATCTTCCTTCCATTTTCTTCTCATTCCAAATGGGAAATTTCAAGAAGGGGTGAAGGGACTAATGGTTGTTTGGCAGAACTAGTATGAGAACTTCCTTTCTCTGTTCTTGCCAACCAATCTTGTTATGGTTCTACTTTTAAAGTAACACTTTTCCAGTTATAAATATAGTAAATGTCCATTTTTAAAAGTTGGAAAACATCAAAGTAGAAAGAAAGTTGAAAAATCATTTCTAACTCTACCAATTAAAACAAACCTCAGACAATATTTGGGTACTATACACATTATGTATATTATATTATGAGGAGCTTTTATACCATGCTTCATTCTCTAACTTCTGACACAAACATCTGCCATGCTGAAGGAGCCTTCTAAAATATGATTGCCGTAATATATCCATTTATCTTTATTAGCATTTAGGTGTCTACCAATTTTTCACTATTATAAGTATCACCGTGATAAACATCCTTACATATAATTCACTGTGTGTAACTCTCATTACTTCCTTAGGGTTAAAATATTTTAAAGCCCTACTTACACATTAGCAAATCGCATTCCAGAAAGACTACTAATTTATACTCCCACAAACTATTTACAAAAGTACTTGCCGTATAATTTCATGGTCAACACTGGGCTGGTTTGCTTCCTTCCTTCTTTCCTATCTTTCTTCCTTCTTTCCCTCCTTTTTCCCTCTCTCCCACTTCCTTCTCTCTCTCTTTCTTCCTTCCTTTCCTTTTCTTTTTTTTCTTTCTTTCTTATTATTTGTCAATTTGATGGTTTTAAAATGGCAATTATTTATCTTGTTTACATTTATTGATTAAATTGATCTTTTATATATTTTATAGCCATTTAAATTTTTTGTGGATTTTTCTAAGATGCTTAAAGAATTTTAAGATTTATTTTTAAGTCTTTGTATTTTATGTCAATGCTGTCTCTACAATACACGTGGAAAATATTTCAAAAGTTTCCTAATGATTTTATATACATACATATATCTTTACCATTATGGAATTCAGTATTCAAATTTTTGCTTTGTGATTTTTCCATTTTTATAATAAATAAATTCTGAAATCAAACAGACACTATATTCAAGCGTATTTTGTTCTTGCTGCTTTATCTTTAAAATTTCACATGAAACATTTATCGTTCTGGAATTTATTCTGTTGTATGCTGTGTTACAAGGCATTAACTTTTCTCCCAAAATAAGTTATCGATTGCTTCAGCACAATTTTCATATCATGTCTCCTTTTCCCATTGAACTGAGATGTCCTCTGATACATACTAAAGGCACATTTATGCTAAGCTCTGTTTCTTGGCTGCTTACCGTGTTCCATAAATCAGTCTGTATATTCCTGCACTAATACCGCCTTATTTGCATCATTGATATTCTCTAATCATTTATGTCTAAATAGTAGAGTCTATTTATCTTTCCAGAAATTTGCCATGGTAAAAAGGTCTGGAGTTTGCCTTTAAATAGGCTGTGGTGGTTTTAAAATAGGTCCACAAATTCTGTGATACTCCTCCCTTTGCAAGGTGGAAACTAATTCCCCTCCCTTTGAGTGTGGGCTGTACTTAGTAACTTATTTCTAGCAAACAGAATGTGGCAGAAGTGATAACATATGACTTCTGAAACTGGGTCATAAAAGCTATTGCAGCTGCAGCCTCTTCTTCAGATTACTCACTCTGGGAGAAGCTGCCGTGTCCCTATGACAATCAAGAAGCCCCATGGAGAGGTCCACAGGGTGAGGAACTGAGGCTGCCTATAAACAGTCAAGGAGGAACTGATGGCTCTTGCCAACAGCCATGTAAGTGAACCATGTTGGACACAGATCCTCCAACCCCAGGCAAGTCTTCGGATGACTGGAGCCCCAGCTGACATTTTGACTGCAACCTCCTGAAACACTCTGAGCCAGAACCACTCAGCTAAGCAGCTCCTAGATTCCTGACCCTCAAATGCTTTGTGAGATAATAAATGATTTTAGTTTTAAGCTGCTATGTTTTGAGGTAATTTTTTAGATAACTAACACGGGGTGTTAGTGAACACCCCTTCATTGTCTCGGGAGTGATTGGAATGAACACAGCAACCATTGAAAAGCTGAATTTTAGGGAGATTTTATATGCATATAGCCTATACCTCACCATGGAGATCAGGGCACGTCCTTACCAAAGATTTTATAAGCTCCAAAATTACAGCGATTTCCCAAGTCTCCTCCAGTTCTGTTTCATCCTCGTACACCATTATAATAAACACAGGTAGTGCTGGTGGTGGTGACTTTTTAAGGGGAGAAAAATATTTATCTTGTAAGATTTGACTTTTGAGAGGTTTCTTAGCCTATCTTGTCCAAAAAGCCTTGTCTCCTGTTGCTTGGCCCTTGTGGCAGATCGTATTTTCCAAAAATGCCTGCAATGACCTATCTGTTCCCACATGCTCTCTTCAAATTGTGATGGTGACACTCTTCCCATCCAGAGGTGGGGTCCATCTTTCTTCCCCTTGAATCTGGGTGAGTCTGTAACTACAGCAGAAGGGATGCTATGTGACTTTCGAGCTTAGGTCATCAAAGAGGATACACCTCCAACTGGCCCTTCTGGGACATTTGCTCTTGGAACCCAGCCAGCATGTTGTGAAGCAAGTAAGAAACCACAAAGAAAGCACACATGTAAGTGCTCTGGCTGAAAACCCCACTGACGTCTCAGCTGACAACTAGCATCAACTGCCAGATAGTGAGTGACACTTGAGATGATTCCAGCAACCAACCATTGAGTCACTCCCAGCCTTCAAGCAGTACCAGCTGATGCCGCCTGGAGCAGGGATGACCTGTTCCCATTGTCTTAGCCAAATCGCAGATTCATTAGTGAAATAAATCATTATTGTTACTTTAATCCAATAAATTCAGGATGGTTTCTTATGTGCATTAGGTACCTGCAACATCCCAAGTTAATCATCACAGTCCTAAATGTCTTGTGTTTTACATTGTATAAGTATCCTAACTCACTGAATAGGAAAGAAACAAAAGAAAATCATAATGCAGGCATCTCCTCTATCAAAATTTTCCTGTCTTAAATGTCAGCTAATAGGTGAGGGCAGCAAGTGTGCCTGAGTTCTTAAACATCGCTGCACTTTACATCAGGCTTCTGTATGGTTGTTAAGAGAATGCCTTAAGACTTAATAGTGTTCGTGGCATTGTGACTAATCTTCAGACTTTGCTGAACAAGCCTGTCTTCCTCTTGCAAAGTTTTCCCAAAGAAATAGACACAGCCAAGGTCCTCCCCATATAGCAGTCTCAGGGAACAGTCTGAATCTCTCTTTGCTTTGCCCCATTGCCCCAGGAAAAGGCCAGAAACTAGAAGTTGACCTATCCTCCCCCACTTAGGTGTGGGGAAATACAGAAGTCTGACTAATGCAAGAAACACGCTAACGCAAGCCTTAGGCACAGGGGATGCCAAGCTGGACAGGAAGTTAGCAGCTGAGGCTGTTTAAGTTTTTGTAGGATTTCCTCCTTTTCTCCCTACCCTTCTTCTTAGTCCTCCCTCTATCCTACCCCCATTTCTTTAGCATCAGCTATTGTCAGTAGAATGGGCAAGGATATATTTTGAATGAGATGCTGCCACTCAATCCTATTGTGGTGATCCTACACAAGGAACCACAAGAAACCAAAGCAAGGAGATACCAAAGGATACTTGAAGAGCACCTAGGCCTACAAAGTTTAGTGTTTGAAGACATTTCCTATGAATCCGTAAGTAGAGCTAATTTTTTATTTTGCCATTTCTTTTCTAAATAATGGCTTGTGATTAAAAGAAGAACTCAGAAATGTTTGAACAATTACTACTAAGTGCTGAAGTAGATGATGTGGTGAGAATAAAATGCTCAGTAAAAACTATACAGTTTCTGCCCTCAATTACTTATTCTCCCTGGGAAGAGCCCAGGAAGGAGGGCATCATCATCCCTTTCCTGTTCATAGAGATAAATGATGAGGGGAATAGTTCCCTATGCGCCATCCCTGCCCTGCCATACTCAGAGAATCAAAAGGAATAATGGAAGCAATGGTACTGTAAGACACCCCCCCCCTTACCAGTTCAGTAACCCATAAAATGTACAAAACTGGCTTTCTGATTTTATCTTCCAATGTGATGATCTGCCCTGGAAACTAACATATTGCCTCACTTCTAAATTACAGCCAATCAGAAACTAATAGAAGAGGGAGGTCCCTATAATCCATTCTTGATGTCAAGGCCTGGTCAGCACTAGCTGCCCCTTTTGGGATCCATGGGAGGAGGGTGGGCCTGCATGTTCTCTCACTCATTCTTTATACTCCTTTTAATGATCCTTCATAATTTCACCTAGTGAAACCTTCAATTTTTCATCTTTAAATAGTATACAAAACAAATACTTAAATTTTAAAACGTTTTCTCATTATACTACCACCAAAAATGATTTTGGATACACCAATGGCTCATACATAGCACATGCGGTAGGCTGAAAAACGCCCCCCCCCAAAAGGTGTCCGGGTCCTAGTCCCCAGAACTCATGAATATGTTACCATATATGGTATAAGGGATTTTGCAGATGTGATTAAGGGTCCTAAAATGGGGAGATTATCCTGGATTATCCAGGTGCCCCCACTGTTATCACAGAATCTTTATAAGAGGGAGGCAGGAGGGTAGGAGAGAAAAAGGTAACAACAGAGTTTGGAAGATGCTAGGCTGCCGGCTTGAAGATGGGGGATGCGGCCACAAGCTAAGGAATGCAAGCAAATTCTAGAAGCTAAAAAGGTAAGAAAACAAATTCTCTCCTAGAGCTTCCAGAAGGAACATAGTACTGTAACCCATTTTAGACTCTGACCTCCAGAACTACAACAGAAAAAACTTGTGTTGTTTTAAGCCACTAAATTTGTGGTAATTTGTGACAGTAGCAATAGGAAGCTAATATACTACTTAATTTATACCTTAATAAACTACTCAGGCTTTGCTCATGACTTTTTACATGACACAGTCTCAACTTTTTACATAATGGATTCTCAAAAAAGAGGTACTGAATGGAATCCCCTGAAAAAGTTAATATTCAATATAAATAAGTTTGCCAAAGTATAATTTTCAAAAAGTTAAAAACATGACTCTCATTTAAATATATTACGAGCATGTGTCAAAGATTTATCTCATTAATGAGAGAACCAGCAGGATGGTAAAGCTGGTTCAAGAGCATACGAGAAACTATGAACTATACATAGTGAGGGAAAAAAATACCAGAATAAGACTCAAAAGTTAAATATAAAGCCAGTTAATGTCTGGCAGGGCAATAAAACGTTCCCTTTGGGATTATCTTTTCCCAAAATGAAATCACCTCCACTGGGCAAAAGTAATTTGCAATTTACCAAGCTTCTACAAATTAATATCTAACTTTACAGAGTCTGGGACCTCATTAACAGTAAATACTACTTGAAATTTACCTCCTCCTAGAACTTCAAATGAACCTTAAACAAGCTTCTTAGATAAGGGTCTTGTCATAACATCGAAAGGGGACACACTAATCCTTTCTCCTTATTTCCAAATTTTGAATAATTTTTCTAAACAGACTTGCTCCAGTTGTCTATTAGTGAGTAATAAACTACTTGTGGCTTAAAACCACAACCATTTTATCATATGTCATGATGTTACGAGTCAGGATCTCGGGAAAGAGTCAGCTGAGTGATTCTTCTGCTCCACATGGTGCTGAATGGGGTTGGTTGCTCAACGATATTCAGCTCATAGTTGAGCTCATCTGAAGAATCCAAGACAGCTTCATTCACAAGTCTGATGTCTTGACTGGGACGGCTAGCAAGTTAGATACAGCTGGACCACCCTCTCTCTCTCCAAGGAGTTTCAGGGCCTTTTCATGGGATCTCTTCAGCGAGGTAATTAGGTATCTTATATGGACTCCTAATGGCAATCTTCTTAAAGATTAGATGCAGAACTGGCGTAACATCACCTCTCCCATACTCCGTTGAGCAAAGTAGTCGCAGTCCAGTCCATATTCAAGGAGAGGTGGAAATAGAACCCACCTCTTTTTTTTTTGTAAGATTGGCACCTGAGCTAACAACTGTTGCCAATCTTCTTCCTTCTTTTTTCCTTTTTCTCCCCAAATCACCCCAGTGCATAGTTGTATATTTTTAGTTGTGGGTCCTTCTAGTTGTGGCATGTGGGATGCTGCCTCGACATGGCCTAATGAGTGGTGCCATGTTGGTGCCCAGGAAACCCTGGGCCGCCAAAGCAGAGCACGCAAACTTAACCACTCGGCCACAGGGCTGGCCCTAGAAGCCACCTCTTGATGGGAGAACTGCCAAAGAATTTGTGGCCTTGTTTAATCCACCACAAGTTTTACCTTGTAAATTTTTATTTTCATTATATGGCTAGCCCTTTTGTCCTAAGATCTGTTGCACCAAGCATTCCTATAACTTTCTGTTGTAAACTTTCTGTTTAAAGTTCTATAACAACTTTATTAAATACAAGAGGAATGACCTGGGCAGCCCACCACTCTTTTGTCCCCCCCTCTATATCCCTTTGCAAACACTCAAGGACAATGTCTTAAACCAATGGTTCTCAAAGTAGAACCAATAGCATCAGCATCACCTGGGAACTTGTTATAAATGCAATTAATTCTCAGGTCGCACTTCAGACCTACTGAATCTGAAACTCTGAGGACCAGGCCCAGCAGTCTGTTTTAACAAGCACTCTTGATGATGCTGAGAACCACTGATTGAGCGTTTTACACCACTAAATGAAAATTAGTACTGTAAAACTCTAATACCATCTGAAACCAGTCTTGCAAGAAAATACATTTTATGGGTTTTTTCTTTACCATGATTTTTTTTAAAAAGAACATAGAGAGTCTATAAATACCACAGTGGATTATTTACAGCTTCCGGAGAAAGAAAAGACAATGCCAAAGATAGCTTGGTGGCTTTCTCTATTTGATGTCCTCTCCCAGCTGTCTAAATCCTCTCCCGCCTACCTGGCAGGCAGGAACTGACTCTTCTTCCACCTACTCAAGGGACACTCTCTGGAGGTATCATACCTTACCTTTTTTTTTGGTGAGGAAGACTGGCCCTGAGCTAATATCTGTTGCCAGTCTTCCTCTTTTTGCTTGAGGAAGATTGTCACTGAGCTAACATCTATGCCAATCTTCCTCTGTTCCGTATATGGGACTCCTCCTCAACGTGGCTTGATGAGAGATGCATAGGACTGTGCCCAGGATCTGAACCCGAGAACCTCAGGCCACCAAAGCGGAGCACACAGACTTAACCGTGATGCCATCAGGCCAGCCCATACCTTACTTCTAAAGAATCACTTGTGCAAAGAATTTGTACACTCTCCATCTTAATAATGGGGCTATTACACAGCCCAAAAAAATACATTATTCACTCAAAGTGACCCTCATTAATCTCCCTCACAGACAGGCGTTGTGTGAGAAAAAAATGGGTAATTTTGTTGATCCTCTCTAGGACACCTTGTTTTCTATTTCTTTAATTTCTGTTCTTCATTCTTTCTTTCCTTCTACTTTCTTTGAGTTTATCCTATAGTTCATTTATTTTCAGGCTTTCCTATTTTCTTATATAAACTGTATATAAAGTTGTATCCTAAAAGTCTTATGTTGACGTGTTTACCATTCAGTTCTAAATACTCTCTACTTTCCATTGTTTTCTTAAGCAGTCCATGGATCAGAAGTGTGGTGGTTTTTTCTAATTTCTTACTTCTAACATAATGATCAGAAAACATGATCTGCCTCATCAAAAATCAGCACACTCTTCCTCTAAAAGGCCAGATAGTAAATATTTTAGGCTTTGCTGGTCAAACAGTCTCTGTTGTAAGTACTCAACTCTGCTTTTGTTGCCCTAAAGCAACCAAACACAATATGTAAATAAATGAAAGTAGCTGTAATCCTAAAAACTTTCCTTACAAAAACAGGGGATGGCCAGATTTGGCTGTGGGCCATAGTTTGCCAACCCTTGGTCTATCTATATGGCACCCATTCTTTGGTCACTGTTAAGACTCGCTGTTACCTAGTACATGAAGTTTTGTAATGTTCCATGAATGCTTCAAAACCAATTATCATCTTACCCTTGGCCTGCTCCACTTCTTTAAGATTCGTGCGTGGCCCATGTAAACATCTGCTTTTGTTAACTTGTCACAGTAATCAAGAGACTGGATTTTTGGAATCAAACAGACCTCAGCTGCCAGCTTTGCCACTTGCCAAGGGGTGGTTTGGGGTAAATTACTTAATGTCTTTAATCCTCAGGTTCCTGGCTATAGAGAAAATATCACTACCTACCTCATGGGGTTGGTGTGTGAAGAAAAATTCGAAATAATCCATATAAAGCACCTAGGAGAGTGCCAGGCCCACTTCAATCATTATTAGTAGTATTAGTATCATCATGCCATTGAACCACCACTCTGAGGCAGGTATGATGAAACTCAAAAGAAACTAAGGCTCAGACATGTTTAAAGAACTTGCCCAAAATCTGATCGCCAGTGACAAAGCACTGATTCCCACCCAGAACTTCTACTGCCAAATCCAAAGTTTCCAGTACTTGGGCTCTGATTAATCCAGTCACACTAACACGTAAGGAATTCACTGTGTGCTATTCGTAGGCGAGGCTGCATTCTAAGACACCAGGAGAAAGGAGTTGCGAAATGCACAAGAATTAATCCTACACGGCGCAAGTTTAGTCCTTAAGGGGAAAGAGAGAGTTCCGTGAGCTCAACGGGCTGAAAGGGCCTGGGAGGTGCTAGCCGAGCTAACCAACCACCAGATTTCTGGAATCAGGGTATACAGGCTTATAACCCGCACAAACTCTTTTCTGGGCTTGATCCTCTAAGGAAGTGGTGTCACCCAGGGGCGCAGCCAGGCTGGCGCTCCTCAGCCTCGATGACCTGCTGCCCACGCCTGTTGCTGCCCTTTTGGGCTCTCCCGCTCCACGTGCCTGGAACACCTGGCGCCTAAAAATATCACGTGGTTGAACCTCCCGGATTCAACCTCCTGGTTGAAACGTCTTCGGCTTTTTAAAAGAACGGGCGCCGTCATCACTTTGAAATACGTAAATCACAGCCCTGACCTGCCGCTGATTCAGGGGGTGACGTGCAGTTGAAAGTGGCGACAAATTCACCCCCTTTCAAAGACCCCAACTTTTCTTTTTTTTCCCTCCACTCGGCGCATATGGTACACGGTGAGGACCGCCGAGCAGCCCGAAGGCTGCGGTGGATGTTGGATAAATACCCAGGAATCTCCATTTCTCCCAGCCCAGGCTCAGCCTGGGACTCTTCAAAGCCTTATCCTGTGACAATCACAAGGGTTTTCTCCGCCCCGTCGGTGACGGAAAACTCGTGACTCGGCCCTGAGCGCTGGGCGGGCGCAGAGAAGCGGGGGGCGGAGCTGTCGCAAGTCCAGCTCGCGAGGAAGCCCCCGACGGGCAGCGCGTGCGCAGTCTCTCGCCACGGGACCTCCTTCCCGCCGCTGAGACTAGGAAGCCGGACGCCAAATCAGTCCCGGCGCAGCCGCCACCGCCGGGCGCCGAGCGGGGCGGCCGCCCTCCCCGAGGCGCGCCTGCGCACGTCCCCACGCACGCTCAGGCGTACGGCGGCGGCCAGGGGTCGCGAGCCGGTGGAGGACCCGTGCGCGGAGGAGCCCGGAGAGTCAACGCTTCTTCCCTCCCTCCCCATTCCCCTCCCCGCTCCCTCCCCCCCCTCCCCGAGAATGTTCCGCTACGAGGTGAGCTGTTGCGACCGGAAGTGACCCCTCCCTCCCTCCCGCGCCCCTCTGTTTCTCTCACCCCCGGCGTGTGCGTCCCGCGCCCCTTGGGGGGAGGGGGCGGGCGCCGGGACCCGCGCCACCGAGAGGAGAGCGTCGGGCCTGGGGTCGCGGGGGTAATCCGAGGGCTGTGAGCTGCCTTCAGGGGGCGGGACTGACCTATCAGTTGCTGCTGGGGAGAGTTGGCCTCTGTTTTGGGGTGGGGAGGGCCCGTTAAGTGCCATAACCAGACCACCCCCCAACCCCTACCCTGGCGGGAACGTGGAGGGGAGTGCATGGCACCTACCCTGGGGTTCTTCTTGAGGAAGAGTCACCCGGGAAAGCCCAGAGACACGTTTCCCGCCCTGGACCCGGAACCACCTCCCCTCCGCTTACACACACCCATGCAAACAGGCAGCCATCGGAGTCAAGGGGGCCTGGACTTGCCCTTTGACTGGGGCCGGAGACTGTTTACTGAAGAGGGCTCCGGGTTGGGAGGGGGCGTGTCCGGCACAAGTTCCTTCTGGGCGAGTGGACGGAGACGTGGGTTTGGTGACGGTCCCGGGAATGTAGCAACAGTCGAGTGTCCTGACCCTGTCACTAGTTCACTGTTTGACCTTGAACGTCTCATAATCTCCGGACATAAAGTTTCTGGATTTGTGGAATGAAAGGGCTGGTCTAAATGATCCCTAAAAGTCTTTCCAACTTAAAAAAGTGATTTGGTTAAGTGGATCTTTATGATTTGGAAGGGAGTGGCTGCTGGAGGCTGCCTCTGATTTGGAGGCCGTTGCATGCCTGCTTTGTGTAAGTTTGCGAGGGCTTAAGATGGGTAGAGTGGCCCTTTGACCTAAATTTTTGGAATTGCCTGGCTAAGAGGTAGCCATGCAAGGTAGATCGCAAACCTGTGTGCCCAGAGAGTGTGGAATGCCTATGCTGAGTCTGTGAAAATTAGGGACACATACTTGATAGGAATGTTTCAGGACCAAACTGACTTTATGTAAACATGGAGAGAGAAGAAGAGACGCGGTAGGCAGAGTTGCCAAAGAAAACTTGGGAAATACATCAGTTGACTGAAGTGGAAGGGGAAAATATTTAAAATAGAACACACCTAAGTTGTTACAGTGATATCTGATCATTGTTCAGCAAGCCACCATCTTTGCGTAAATTTTTGCTTCATTTGATCCTCACAACAACTCTTTGAGGTAGGTGGTACTGTCCTTGCATTACCACTTAAGAGACTGAGGCTTAGAGCCTAACACAGGGCCTGAGACACAATAGGCGCTCGAGAGGTATTTAATTAATTAATCAGGAAGAATGTGGCTTGCCCAAGTTCGCACCACTTGTAAAAGTGGAGCTAGAACTCGAACTTGCCATGTCACAGTTTTTGGAGAATTGACTTAATTGTGATTGAAAGTTTAGCTTTTGGTTTTGTCACCAAATTTGGGGCTTATAGGAAACAGAAGGGGAGAAGGATGGAAAGTAAAGAGAAAGCTTTAAAAGGGAATTAAAAAATGGTTGAAAAGGTGACATGAATATGGGGAAGATGAGAATTTTGTTGAAAAACATACATAAAACTAGTGTAAAATAATAGTGTTCGTTTTCAGTTGTCATTACTCTTCTAACCACTGATCTGAAAGGAGCCACTGAAGGAAGTTGCAGCCCTAATTTCTTGGTTGCATGAGGAAATGCTATTATTAGATTCTTGATAAATGGAGAAATGGAACGTTTGGGGGAAAAGGTTACATGCCATAAGGACTAGAAAAGAGAAACTGAAGGAAGGAAGATCTTGAAATCTTGCAATGTCAGGGAAATTGGGGGATAGAAAAAATGCCATCTTTACAAGAAGTCATAATGAAGCTATTCTGTTAATTGGGAAGGTAAGATGAACATTTTTAGAACACTTAAAATGAGGTTGTGAACTTCATGAATAGCTAATCTCTTTTCTCTTTTTTTAGTCTTTGGAGGATTGTCCTCTGGATGAAGATGAAGATGCATTTCAGGGCCTGGGAGAGGAAGATGAAGAGATTGATCAATTTAATGATGATACATTTGGGTCAGGTGCAGTTGGTAAGTGGTATCTTCCTTTTATAATGTCATCTTGGTCTCTTGCTCTTTTCGAATGCTCTCTTTTGTAAGTGCTTTGTCTTAGGAGGAGTAACCTCGGTCATTGACTTGGCATTCTATTCCTGTTGTCAATCAGTAATAGTCCAGTCTTCACTGGAAGCATCTACTTTGCCCCCTCTTGGTTTCTTTTTGCCTCAGTTATAAAACCAGGTGTTCTCTAACCCTGACCCTTCCGGCTATATGATCTATGGCTCTACGTTGACAGTATAAGAAATTCACATGGTTAGAGAAGTAGACATTTTACAAAGGTTTAACATAACCCTAGAAGAAGAAAATTTTTATTTGTAGAACATGTAACTTAAGGAAAACTACTGGACTAGGAGAAAACGCAGATTCAGATATGTATGTTTTAAAATTCAGTTAATAGTATGTTGCATGACCCTGCTATTGTCTTATATCTTCAATAAAATAAAAAGCTTTTTATGCCTAGAATTTTGGTGATAGAAAGTCTATATAAGTTAGAAAAGTGCTGTTCATAGATGAAATTTCCCCACCCCTCCATATAGATAAATATTCTAGGATTTGGAAAAGGTTAAAAAGTTAAAGAAACAAACTAAACTTAGCACAGAGTTTAAAATTACTGAGATGGGAAATTTAGGGAGCAAGCTTATATGGTAAAGTTTGAGAATTAGAGATCCTAGAACAAGTATACGAACAAGTTAAAATTAAACTGTACTTTTAAAAGAAATGAATAAGTAAGAGTCAGTGCAAATATTTTTGCATTGACTGTTGGTGTAGAAAAGCAGCAATAACAGTATATAGATTGGAATGTGTAAATATTTATGCTTTCTTTGGAATCACAGCACTTCTGTCTATGCAACAAATAATCAAAGTTAAGTAATAAGAAGAAGAGGAAATTGCAAGATGTTGAATATCAAAAACAAATAAGAGTCTTAAAAGTGTTGTATTAGTTACTGGTTTTGCAGTGATCTAAACAGCTTAAAGTTGTTAAAGCTTAGACTGAGTTGAATGAATTGGCAAAAATGAAAGAGTATACTATTGTCAGTCACAGTTTACAAAATTCAGTAGAGATCTAAAACTTCCAGTATTGGGAGCAGCAGGAGAAGTGTTTAGGGTAGAAGCTAGACTCCTTGCAGAAGGGAACCGAAGACCTTTTGGAGCATAGCCACGGTTTAGGAGATGAGATCATCCAAGAGGATGATATGATCTAAGATGCTGTTCTCTCTCCATGGAGATCACAGGGAAAGGGACGGAGAGTAGAATTACAAAAGCAGGCACGTGATGTGAACAGCAGATTTTATTTGGAAGTTCCTTTGGTAATAACCTATAGAATACAATGGAAGCTACAAACATGGTGTGCTTGTTTCTGGAACTTTTTCCTCTCTTAAAATATTATGCCAAATGTTACCATTTTTTAGCAAATTCCTCAGTATTAAAAAGTAGTTGATGGAATTGATTTATAGGTATTATATTAAGATGAAGCAGCGTAGGAAATGTTCTAGTTCTCAGTTTTGAACCTGGACAGAAGAGGAACAGGCCTGCCTTCTCACTGACTTGCAGAGCTCTGTGGACAGTCTTTTTTTCTGAGTTTCTATGTTCCTCACAAGATGGGGAAAATATTGCCTTAAAAGGATGTTAAAGCGCACAGGAAAAAAATACATGATGGAAAAAAAGAAACATACACACGCATTGAAAAAGCCCTTAGGGTTACACAGTAAAAGAACAGGTAGTAAAAAGTAAAGAGAGTGAATTAGCCTATGTTTGGCCCACTTTGTACGCCAGAGCATAAGGGTGATTAAGAAGGACTTCTTGGTCAACAAAGTTTATAATGGAGAAGAGATTTCCAAATATGAACCCTTTCCTTTGAGAGTATAATATACTAGAAGTGTAAAGTTAAAATCTTAATTCCTCGTAGCATCTTGATATGAATACTATACCGGTTTATAAAAAGAAAATTGCTATGTAAATCAACCTGTGACTTGTTTAATACACTTCTACAGGTAGATACACAGCTGGTGTAGAGAATTTAAACCAGGAGGTAAAATGTCAGACCTTTGACGTATGTTTTGGTTTCATGGTTTTTAACTCAAAGAGTAAGTGACTTGAATAATACCTGTTAGTACAGTAGTTATTTTAAGTCACTGGCTGCAAATGCCCTGATGTCACCCTTCCTTAAGAAACTAGTTCTTCTGCATGGAAAAGTGTTTGTATCATCTTAGAACAATAAATGGGCCACAGTAACCTCAACTTATTCTCTAAAAATAAAAGCTGACACTTACAAGGTGCTTATTATTGTAAATGTTTTACATATACTATTAGTCTTCACAGCAAGCTTGTGAGGTAGATACTATTATTATCCTCATTGTAACAGATGAAGAAGGAAAGTGCCAGCTAGGTTAAGTAACTATAAATACAATCAGTATAGACTACCAGTTATGTTTAAACAGACTTTGGGGAATCTTTGGGAATCTCCTGCCTCCACTTGAAAGGGCTCCCCATTCTTGATACTCCCTTTTATTAATAGTTGCTATAATCTTTAGGGACTGAAATTGCCTTAAAACTAAATCACCTCTACTTCCTTTTCATTTTGTTTTTATTCAGAAATATCCTTGAGACAGACTTCAGAGGAATTACTACAAGTATAAGTTTATAAGAGCAGCCAGGTATTCAGTAACCCACATCAGGGTGTAGATTAATTAGTTGAAAGAAACAGCTAGCTCTTTCCCTCCATTTCTCTGTTATTCTTTTCCCTACCCTTTATCATTTTGGCCAGTGTGGATTGAGGTCAAGCGTTGGCATATCTAAGTAACTGTATTTTTATATCATTTGAACAAGATACAGAGTGAAGTACCCTCTTACAGTAAGGGCATGCCATCTCTGACATACTGCTTCAGGTGATTTTTCACAAGCGCAAGAAAAATCTAAAATGATAGTGGTGTTCCATGGCATAGATTCCTTTGCTTACATGTTTGAAAAAGTAGCAATTCACAAAAGAGCCATACACACAGGATATGGCTGTTTAACCAGTGTTTTTTTTAAAATGTATTATTAAGGACAAATAGACTGTTCATCTGTGGTAGGATCTGGTAAAGTTAGTAAACATGAGTACAGGAAGTGGTGAATGAAAACAACACAAGTTGGAACTCTGCTGCATTAGAATTGATCTATCAGCAAATTAACTTCCTAAATTGGGGAAATAAATGTAAAAGCAACCCCTTAATTCAGGATTGTAGACTCATTTTTTGGCATTGCTGAGTTAGTAAAATGGCAAAAAATGATTTGTCCTTTAAAAACTTGCTCAGCTTACTCTTTCTTAGCAAAGATGATGCAAATATCAATGTCACAATTCATTTTTAATTACACTATTCTTTAAGACTATTTTTTCAGATAACTGATAAATAGTGTAATTTTCATCTAAAGTGGATTTTTTCCTTTACCGCAGTAGTACATTCAGATCTACCACAGTGCCCAAAGACAAGACAGTGGTTCTGATCATACCAAATTATAAATTTTAGAGTCCCACTTTCCTTGCTTTTTGGATCTCTACTGTTATGTGACACAATGTTATATAATAAAAATAGCAAATTTTAACTGTTTATAATTTGACCCTAAAAGACTTAGCCTATTTAAATATTTGCTTAAGATGTTAAGATACATATCATATTCATTACATTATTAATCGTTACATTGAAAATTTGCAGATAATCCAAATTTCCATCAGTAAAGGATGGATTGAATTAGTTTCTCAATAGAATAGAATCTTACATAGGTATTAAAAAGAATGAGATAATATTATCAGTAGTTATATGTTTGTGTTTGTGCAAGAAAAGATGTCCGAGACGTATTGCTTAAATAAAAAGAAGTTAAATGTTACAGTTTGTGTTTTAAAAAACTTAACATAACTGTGGGATTATGAGAAACTTTCACTTTCTGAGTTACATATTTTTGTGATGTTTAAGTTTTTTAACAAATCTGTATTTTCTTTGTAAGCAGAAAAAAGAATAAAGATAATTTTAACAAGTTGCACATGAGCCCCTCAGAAAATTGTCAATAATTGAAACTTTTTTTTTAAGTGGCTACCATTTTTTATACCTTATTATGTAACAGGCGCTTTTTTTTTTTCTTGTCTTGGTGCTTCCTGTTCTTCCATCTTCTTTGTTTTAATGAGATATATAGAAAAATTATATGAGGAGGATTGTCATTGAGGACACGTTTTCAGAATTCTGTGTTTCTATGTTAGTTATAATGGGAATTACCTGTTATCACTCTCTGTTGAATTTTATAGGCCATAGAAAACAAAACTAAAGTAAGAGTAAAATATATAACGTATACAAAAAAGTACGTAGGTTTTTTCAGGTGATTCAAAAGTAGCACATGGTTAGATGAGGTGAAGGTTGAATTAAAATGAAAAGGTTATTAGGGGAAGCTTCAGTGAGGAGGGAAGGGTGTCTGAATTTGAATGAAAAGGAGCAAAGTAATGAGTAGAGCTTTTGTGATGGAAGCAGAGTGGAATGGAGAGATTGCAGAGCGCTAGAATGAGAGATGTGATGGGAGTAAGGTCTAGTTCTAGAGAAGCTGATAAAGGGTCCTGAAGACTTGCGTCTGCTATAGCGGGACTCAAAAACAATGCTGTGTCAGCATAAAAAACGAGCCAACAACCTCGTGCCAGTGCCACAGACTATACAGTAGGGTGCGGGAATAGCAAAGACATAGTTAAAATAGAAGAGGAAGTGACCTGGGTCCAAGTCACTGTCACCTTTGCCCTGGCATATTGCAGTAGCTGCCTGGCAGGTCTGCATGCTTCTAGTTTTGCTGCCCCTTCTTCTCCCCAAATCTGTTTCAACACAGCAGCCAGAGAGATTTCTTTCAAAAAGTCAAGCCACATCAGAACCTCCAGTGGCCCCCCCTTCAATCAGAGTGGCTCTAAAGGTCCTGAAGGAGCTCCCTCCTAACTACTACTTTGACCTCATTTTCTTCTGCTCTCCCCCCTTGATCATTCCAATCCAAACACAGTCCTTGCTGTTTCTGAAAATTGTCTGTCTCTCATCTTAAGGCCTTTCCACTGACTGTCCCTCTGCCTGGAACATGCTTCTCCCAGATAGCCATGTGGCTAACTTACTCTTGACTCTTGGCTCAAATGTCGCTCTCCCAGTGAGACATACCTCTGACCATCCTATTTAAACTTGTCAATTTGCCTCTCTCCCTCCATATTCTTGTAGCATTTCATTTTTTAATATAGTACCTAATTTTCTTATTCATTATGTTTATTGTTTATTGTCTGTCTCTTCTCTGCTTAAAGGAAAGCTGCAGGAGGGCTAGGATCCTTGTCTGTTTTATACACTCTTGTATCCCGTGCACCTAAAATAGTGCTGATCACCTACCAGTTGCTCAACAAATATTAATTGAATGAAATGAAAGGATTTAAAGACTTGTAAAGAAGATGGCAATTATGAGCTAAGAGAAAGTTGTCTGCTAGTGCAATGAGTTTTAAGTTTCCTTTTACGTTTTTGCGTGAAATGTCACAGAATCTCAAAACCAGTAGGTTGGAGTGGACATCTCTATCACCAGTTTAGAAATCGGTTTCGGAATATAGTTTGGACACCATTGGTAATGTATTAAGCTGTTACTCTAAATGCTTGAATTTTATTCCTGGTGTGATGTTATTTGTTCTCAATAGTGAAAAGCCCACTTAATATCCCTCTTATCTCATCTCCAAGTGGAAATTTAACTTTCTACTTATTTTCTGGAATTGGAGTTGTTCATTTAGTTAACAGAAGAGTTTTATAAAACCTTTTAGTTCCAATGTGAGCCATATTTCTTTTTGTATGATTTCCTTTTATGATAGATGATGATTGGCAGGAAGCACATGAGCGCCTGGCTGAACTGGAAGAGAAGCTCCCAGCGGCCGTTAATGAACAAACAGGCAATGGAGAAAGGGATGAGATGGACTTGTTGGGTGACCATGAGGAGAATCTGGCAGAAAGGCTCAGTAAGATGGTGATTGAAAATGAACTAGAAGATCCAGCTATCATGACGGCTGTGCAGACCAGGCCAGTTTTGCAAGTAAGTTACTCTGATTTGAGAGCTATGGCAGACTAATGATTAAAGTGAAGTGTCAGGGCCGGCCCCGTCACCGAGTGGTTAAGTTCACGTGCTCCCCTGCAATGGCGCAGCGTGTCGTCAGTGCGGATCCTGGGCGTGCACATGGCACCGCTCATCAAGCCATGCTGAGGCAGCATCCCACATGCCACAACTAGAAGGACCCACAACTAAAAATACACAGCTATGTACCTGGGGGATTTGGGGAGAAAAAGGAAAAATAAAACCATTAAAGTGAAGTGTTGAGCTTTGCCACTTTATTTCATCTACTATCCTGAGAGAATTACATATGCCATAGAAAATTGTTAATAAAATTCCTGATGATAGCAATTTTAGAGATGAAGTTGGGGAATAATGTATGTTTTGGAACACTACGTTTCTTATTCTCGAGCACTTGAGGCTCTTTTTAAAGCCTTGTTTACCAAAAGCAGATAAGTCGCTCAGAGACCCCACACTGTTGCAGACTTTCTGTGTGTGTTTTCCTTTTTCCTTAGCCCCAACCAGGAAGTCTCAATTCCAGCATCTGGGATGGATCTGAAGTTCTGAGGCGAATCCGAGGACCGCTGCTTGCTCAGGTATTAAACTTTCCCTCCTTATAAAAAATTCCTAGTATCTAAAAATTTCATGTTGGTTCCTGTTGTTGTCCTTTCCTTACTGAAACAGTGTGTTGATGTCTCTCATTTGCCAGTATTATGTTGATTACTCCATCCCACACTCAAAGCTGTAGCTGTTGTTTGTACACTTCCTCAGCCTCCAGGATATTGTTCACTTGACTGTGCTTTATGTTGAAAAGATTGAAAGGGAGCCATTGGAACTCAGATTTGTCAGCTTACGATTTGAATTACTTAAAAAGTGATTTCTAGGCGAAACTGTAGGGACAGAAAACAGATCAATGTTTGCCAGTGTTTGGGGTGGGGGGGGTTTAACTCCAAAGGGACAATACAAAGGAAGTTTGAGAAATGATGAAACTGTTCTGTATCTCCATTGTGGTGGTCGATCCATGGGTCTATGCATTTATCAAAACTCGTAGAACTGTATACCAAAGAGGGTAAATACTACTGGATATGAAATAAAAATATAAAAAATAATTTCTAAAGATAGTTTGGCATCTGTAGAGATTATTAAAACATTACAAGTTAGCTAATTTTTTCCTCTTTTTTTTTTTTTTTTTTTTTTACTACTTCCTCAATTAGGAAATGCCTGCAGTGTCTGTATTAGAATATGCCTTGCCTCAGAGGACCCCACAGGCCCCTGAAGACGATCGGGACCTTTCTGAGCGTGCATTACCACGGCGGTCAACGTCACCTGTCATTGGGAGTCCTCCTGTTAGAGCTGTCCCCATAGGCACCCCACCCAAGCAGATGGCTGTACCCAGCTTCAACCAGCAGGTACCTTTCATTAACAGGCACTCAGCCCAGGATATTGGGAATCTGGGCAAAATTACTTGGGAAATTGGTGATGCTGGGAGGAGGGTGGAAGTTTCGGGTAGGCATTAGATTAGAAAGAAAAAGAGCCAATTAGAGGAGAAGTTAGTACAAATAAGAGACACATTCCCTAATGACCTTTGCTGGTGCTGCTCCTGTTGCTGCTGCCTTTTAATTGGGGGAGAAAAAGGGTAGTTAACCACATTTAGTGTATTTATCCTTTTTAAAATGCTTTGCTGGCTGCCCAAAACCTTGGCAGAGAGGTAACTGAAAGCTGGGGGGAGTGGGAACACACAGCATTGTGCACGTCCCTTTTTACCTTTAAGATATCCCTGCTTTCCCTAGAGCCTGTGCAGTCCTGTTCCATAGACTTTCCTCCACCTGAAACCAGCAGCTGCAAAGGAAGGCCAATTTGGAAGGTATGGGGGGAGGGTGGTGTTGGTATGGCCTAGTTAGGCTCAACATCCTACGAAATGGTGGAGTCACAATGTATCACGAAAGAGCTGAGCATGGCGGCCATATCACAGGGGCTTCAGAATAGGACTTAGTTAATCCTCCAGCTTTCTTATCATTCCTTCTCCCTCACTGCTACCAAAATACATCCTTTTGGAGAGAATTTGCAAGTCAGAATATCTACTGCTACCTCCCTCAGATAGCATGGAAGGGTGGGGATAACTGGAGAATTAGCTAAATCTTCGTCAGTTAAAGGTGGCGTGTTGTTGTGAGAGGAGTGACCAAAGGCTCTGGATGTGAACCCATAGCTGTAGCCGTTTGCTTAGAAGTAGGGCTTTGCATTGAGTTCAGTGTCTCTACCAGTACTTGAGGGGAGGGAGTGTAGGTAGAGGAAAAACTGGCTTCACTGAGTGTAGTTGTATATATGTTTGTCCTGATAGATTCTGTGCCCGAAACCTGTCCATGTTCGGCCCCCAATGCCACCGCGTTATCCTGCTCCCTATGGTGAGAGGATGTCTCCAAACCAGCTCTGCAGTGTCCCGGTGCGTCACTTTACTACCTAATGAAGATGTGCATTGTCTTTGCTGATCGCTGCAAGTATGCAGACATCTCCTGATTTATACATATTTTATAATCTCCATACTTGAATTTCTGGATCTTCTGGTCCCCAGATCAGAAGACGTGCTTCATCATGTTTAGTTGTTTCTCACCTCAACTCTTTTCTTATCTTTAAAAATCTAAACTTGGTGTCATCGTCTGGTTTCCTGCTATTTCAGTCCCTCATTCTAGTGCTTTCTTTTTCATGTTACATGATCATAGTGCTTCATAATTTCTAGCATTACTCTCTTTAGATTCAGTGGACAGCTTCACTGTACGATTTGAGAGTTTTTATATCCAAATTTATTCTGCCTTTCTAGTGAATTCCCTTACTATATTAATTTGTTTCATAGTACAATTTTTTCTTTTTTTCCCTTAGAACTCTTCCCTACTGGGTCACCCTTTCCCTCCTAGTGTTCCTCCTGTTCTCAGCCCCCTCCAGAGAGCACAGCTTCTTGGAGGAGCACAGGTAAGCCTGTGATAAGCCCGACCTATGAAGAGCTCACGCACTTTCTGAAGAGTTGTTAGATGATACCCACCCCCCTTTTTTTTTTGCTGTTAATCAGTCTCTACTGCCCCTTATTTTTTCCTTTAGTTTTTCAAACAAAATTATTGATGGAAACAGTATTCACTTTTCTGTGGATAAAAGCAGGGGGACTTGCTGATAACTAAATCTAAAATCTTGTCCCTCTTTATAGCTGCAGCCTGGACGGATGTCTCCCAGCCAGTTTGCACGGGTCCCTGGATTTGTTGGCAGTCCACTTGCTGCTGCCATGAATCCCAAGTTGCTGCAAGGGCGAGTTGGGCAGATGCTTCCCCCCGCACCAGGCTTCCGTGCCTTCTTTAGTGCTCCACCCCCCGCTACCCCACCTCCTCCACAGCAGCACCCCCCTGGCCCAGGACCTCACCTGCAAAACCTAAGGTACACAAACAGACGCCACTGTGTATTCAATGTCAGCCCGGTCTCTGGATCATTGAGGGTTAGTGTTATACTATGTCTCTCGAGGGTTGCAGGGGAGCTATTTTGAGATATTGTTGGATCCTCAAGTTGCTGAACAGAGAAATATTTGACTGTCTCCAGGCTTTCTTATGAATCACAGTTCCCTCGAGTCACATGTTTCCTGTGTACATTTGCACATTGCTAGTTAATCACCTCTTTTATTTTTTCTAAAGTTTCTTGTGTCTCACTTTCTATCCATTTTACAAACGCATATCTACTCACATATACACTGAGTGCCTATCTCTTGACAAGAATTTCCATATGCCAAGGAACAGAGATATAGATGCTGAGTAGCCAGCTAATCTCAGTGCTTGCTTCTACCCTGGTTTTATAACAGGGAGGTTCAATTTCCTGCTTCAGCAAAATTGTGTTTTATTGCATAGTATATTGTATCAGTCAGGGTTCTCCAGACAAACAGAACCAATAGGATATATATGTAAGAAGAGATTTGTATTAAAGAATTGGCTCACGTGGTTGTGCGGGCTGGCAAGTCTGAAATCCATAGAGGAGGCCTGCAGACTAGAAACTCAGGCAGGGCTTTTATGTTACAGTCTTGAGGCGAAATTCCTTCTCTTGGAAACCTGTTTTTGCTCTTAAACCCTTCAACTGATTGGGTGAGGCCCACCCACCTTATTGAGGGTCATGGCTTTTTTCTTAAAGTCAACCAATTGTAAAAGTTAATCACATCTACAAAATAACTTCACAGCAACATCTAGAATAATATTTGACCAAACAACTGGGTACTAGCCTAGCCAAGTTGACATAAAAGTAACCATCACATATGCATTTTCAGTGTCATTCCCAAGAGTTGAAACTAAGTATATTAAATTTGTTTAGAGACTTATGTTTAACAGTTAGGAGCAAAAAAGAAAAAGAATTATGTTGCTTTACTGTTAATTCATTCCAATTTTATGATCTTCCTCTTAGGATTTGAGAATTGCCCTTTGGGACACATAAAAATATGCATGTCTTTTCCTTCTGAGAGATCTCCTTAGAATGCACTTTAGCGTTGCCATGGGTGAACCTGTATGAAATTATCCTTTACTGACAGCATTCTTTAAAACTTCCAATCATCAGGACAGCAAAAGTGAAAACTTTTTCCTGTTTTTCTTAGATCTCAGGCCCCAATGTTTAGACCAGACACAACTCACCTTCATCCACAGCACCGTCGACTCTTGCATCAGAGACAACAGCAGAACAGAAAGTAAGTACCATCCTACTCCTTTGTGGTTTCTTAATTCAGCGTTTAATTTTGATAGTGTAACAAGGTGCTACTAATTTAGTTTACTTTTTTAGTAAATGTAATTAGTATTGAGCTTATTTTACTGGTAAAGTCAGATCATATATGCTGTTTTGATTTGTTATTGATATGATATTGTTGGTGTTAAGTTTTTGATATGTGTTAGGTCCGTGGAGTGGATTCTGACTTGTAGCGCCCCTGTGTACAACAGAGTGGAACTCTGCCTGGTCTTTCTGTGCCACCCTCTCGCCTTCTGGCACTCTATCAGACAATGCTCTGCTGCTGTTCTTAGGGTTTTTATGGCCAGTTTTTTCAGAAGTGGGTGGCCAGGTCCTCCTTTCTACATATGTCTTAGTCTGGAAGCTCTGCTGAAACCCGTCCACCATGAGTGACCCTGATGGTATTTGAAATACCAGTGGTACAGCTTTCAGCATCACAGCAACATGCAGTCACCTGCAGTCTGACAATTGACAGACCGGTGCTGTGGTTCCCTGACCGGAAATGAACCCAGGCTGTGGCAGTAAAAGCACCAAACCTTAAACACTAGAACACCAAGGCTGGCCACGTTTTTGATACACAGGCTTTAAATGACAAGATTTTATCAATTTCCAAGTTAATTAAAATTCTGTTGATCATAAATCACACATACAGTTTACATCTGATTTTTTTCTTCCTTTTTTTGGTCAGCATTTTATGCTCCTTACCAAGTTCTTACCATACGCCTACCTACCTTTTGTTTACCAACATTTTTTTTTAAATATTTTTTTTTTCAATATTTTGTTTGAAATATGTTGGCTAGCCTTGTATTTGGGTTCTATGTAAAGCCGACAGTCACTCTTTATTTTTGCCTCTAATTATTTAATCGTCGTTCAACAAATATATGTATTTATATATGTGGCCCCAGCTGTGAAATAGGCACTGTGGTAGGTTTTGGGTAAAAGAGGAGTAAGACACGTTAAACCCCTGCCTTCATGGAGCTGATATCATTCATATATAAATAAAATAAGAAAAACAGAACTTTGAGGTTCCTTCAACCTTCAGTTTTATGGTTCTGTGTGTGTAATTTCTTCTCACTTTCAAAGAAGTTCTAGAATATTTTTTGCAGGGAAAAAACATATATGGGCTCTTAAAACAAGACACAAAAAAGTACAGGGGGCCAGTCTTGCAGCTGAGTGGTTAAGTTTGTGCTCTCTGCATTGGCGGCCAGCGGTTTGCTGGTTCGGATCATGGGCACGGACCTACACACTGCTCATCAAGCCATGCTGTGGCGGTGTCCCACATAGAAGAACTAGAGTTACTTACAACTAGAATATACGACAGTACTTGACCTTTGGGGAGGAAAAAAAAGAGGAAAATTGGCAACAGATGTTAGCTCAGGGTGAATCTTCCTCAAAAAAAAAAGTACAAACCATAAAGGAAAAGATTAATACATTTGATGGTGTTAAAATATGAAACTTCCAGTGCCTATGGTTAACAATATGGTGGTGTGTACTTCAGAATTTGTTAAGAAGGTGGATCCTCAAGTTAAGTATTCTTATGATATAGGGAAGCTCTGGCAGGTGTTGGATATGTCTGTTATTTGTGGTGATGGTATTACAAGTGTTTGCATATGTCCAGACTTAACAAATTGTACACGTTAAATAGGGGCAGTTCTTTGTATATCATTTATACCTCAATAAAGCTATTAAAAACATGTTTAAGAAAATTTTTTTTAAATATACTAACCTTCTATACAGAAAAAAGATACACGCAAACATGCAATTCTCAGCAGAGCAAACTTACATGGCCCATAAAAATGAAAAGATTTTCAGGCTCACTCATAAACTGAGAATTGCGGATTAAAATTAGATAACCATTTTACATCATCAGACAGGCAAAACTTCAAGTGTCTGAACACTGTCATTGTTGGCAAGAATGGTGTATACAGCTTCTTGAGAGAGAATTTGGCAGTAAATGATAAGGTTGAAAATGTGGATACACCACATCCTAGCAATTCTACTTTTTGGTCTATACCGGGGTGTATTGTCAACACCGATAAATATGAAGAACGTAATGTTGAATAAGAAGCAAGGAAAAGAATTATATGTCTAGTGCCATTTATGTTAAACTTAAAGGCACATAGACTAATACTGTATAATATTTAAAGGTGGACACACAAGCAGTAAAAGTCTAAGAACATTTCAGGGACAGCACATGCCAAAGGCAGGATAGTAGTTCCTCCAGGAAGAAGGGGAAGGTGGAAACTGGGATCCAGAGGGTAAGAGGGCCTGCAGCTATGACTGTAACGGTGCTTTACTTTAATGTTACTTTGTAAACATCTGAGGCAAATTTAGCCAAATAAATTTTTTTCATTAAGTCTAGGTGGTGGGTAAATGGATGTTAGTTACAGAATTTGCTGGGCTTTTCTCTATATTTGAAGTATTTTGTGATTTTTCAACAAGTTAAAAAAAGTATATGGACTGAGTCAAATTGGCCCAAGTTCAACGCTCCTGCTTTCCACCAGGTGTACAGCTTTGGACAAATTACTTGCTCTCTTTTAGCCTCAGTTTGTTGTCTTAAGTGGAGAAAATAAAACTGCCTTCCTCATAGGGTTACTGTAGGCCTTTACAAAAGTCCGTAGGTGAAAGCACTTCGCATATGGTAAGGCACTCAGATCTCAGTTTTATCTCCTTAACTATGTATTGCGTAGCTCTTCCCTCTCAAATTCTGTTAAGATTCAATTCTTTTTCACTACTCTTTGAACGAAAGCAAAGAGAATCTTTTTTCTTTTAATTGGCCTGGTTTATTGTCACATTGTGTCAAGCATAGAGAATGTACCCCCCTAGAGTGAATGTGGCACCTGTTTGTTTTTCAGTCAGCATCGGAACCTCAATGGTGCGGGAGATAGAGGAAGTCACCGGAGCAGTCATCACGATCATCTCCGGAAGGATCCATATGCCAATCTCATGTTGCAGCGAGAAAAGGATTGGGTCTCTAAAATCCAGATGATGCAGCTGCAAAGCACTGATCCCTACCTGGATGATTTTTATTACCAGGTAAATAGTCGCTAGTTTTGAGGATGACAGGTTAGTCCCTTACTCTGGTGAAGGCACTCATTTAAATATTGGTAGAATTAAATATGGATAGACTTTTCTTTTGAGGTAGTCAAGTGGATAAGAATTGACTCAGCAAATTCTGTCCTCTTTTCAAGCGGGAGAACCTCTCACACTGTTTGCATATGTGTCTTTTATTTCTTACACATAGAGGCTCTCGGACCAATTTTTTCAAATCCGTTTGGCATCAATAATCTGGTTCTTTCGATTAAGAATATTGGCAGTCTAACTTTAAAGATATTTCCATTGGTGATTAGCTTTTTTGAAAGCTTGGACTTTTGGTAAAGTAAATTTATAGCAGTCCAACAAAAGTCTGTAGAGTTTAAGTTGTGTTACTGCCACTAGTGTAAATTATTTAATGATAAAGAGCAGCCGTATTCTGTGCTTGTATTACAACTGAAATCATCTTTTCATGTGGTAGAATTACTTTGAAAAACTGGAGAAACTGTCAGCTGCTGAAGAAGTGCAAGGTGATGGCCCTAAAAAGGAGCGCACCAAGCTCATTACCCCTCAGGTGGCCAAACTGGAGCACACCTATAAGCCAGGTAAGGTCCTTAACCCCAGGCCCATAAGAAGAGAAGCTTGACATGCTGCTGATAGGATAAGACATAAATAACTTTAAGATAATTGGATAGAGATGTTTGAAACTGATAAAGTACCATTGTCCTTAATAAATGCAGAGGTCAGACTTTATTCAGGCATGAAGTGAATGGTTTGACAGATGACCTTTTAGATCCTTTTCTAAAGATTGGCCCTGAGCTAACTGCTGTTGCCAATCTTCCTCTTTTTTGCTCTCCCCAAAGCCCCAGTGCATAGTTATATGTCCTAATTGTGAAGTCAGTCTAATTCTTCTGTGTGGGACACCACCACAGCATGGCTCGATGAGCTGTGCTAGGTCCATGCCCAGGATCTGAACTGGTGAACCCTGGGCCACTGAAGCGGAGCACATGAACTTAACCACTTGGCCACGGGGCAGCCTCCTCCGTAACTTTTTAAAACCTGTTGTAATTTCTAGTATCCCTACAATAGATAAGAGGAAAATACTTCAGATTTTTTTATTTGATTATTCTTGTAACAACAAAAAATGGGAAAGCATAGATTTAGAGATTGCTTTAGATAATACATAGATTTTTATAGTAAGTTGTTAGACTGTGAGTAAAGAATAGAGAATGTAAAGATCTTCTTTGAAAGCTGCCTCCCTGCCTTGCTGAGTTTTTATTTATTGGAAACTTTCTGGCCTTGCAGTGCAGTTTGAGGGCTCTTTGGGAAAGCTGACTGTCTCCAGTGTGAATAATCCCCGAAAAATGATTGATGCTGTTGTGACATCTCGGAGTGAAGATGATGTAAGTGTCAACAAAACTGTGTGTTTAAGAACGTCTGGGTCATCACTACTGCTCTTGGGGTCACCATGGAATGGAATCAGGTGTGATGGAGTTGTTCGTAGTCTAATCTGGAGCCTCCCAGCTGGCGTGTCATGGCATTCTGGTTTTCTGCAGATATGCTGAGATATTAACACTTTTGCCTCTAAGGCAGCCACGCAGGACCTGGGGTGACAGGAGTCTTTGCACTGGGTAACTCTGGCTGCAAAAAGCATCAGCTGTTTACTCCAGTTTTGGAGATTGCCATTTTCTATGTATTTTAAGATCTTCCTTTGCCAACTTCATCTTGTACTGTATTCTGCAATTACCTTGTGCCCATCTATGAGTTCAGTTTAGTTGTTTGTGTGTGGGTTGATTAAATCAATTCTGTGACCTTCGTCTACATTAGTATTGTTTTAGATTATTAACTTTCAGAGAGTCAAGATTCTCATCTCCAAGTATTTGTCACGATGCAACTACATATGCACACTTAGTAAATTATTTTTAACAGAAGTAAAGAGTTCACTTGAATAGTCTTGTCTCTTTTTTTAGGAGACAAAGGAAAAACAGGTTCGGGACAAGAGACGAAAAACCCTTGTCATAATTGAGAAAGTAAGTTTTAGAATTTGTTGCTATAGTTTCAAATAAGGAACTGTCAAATATGTGTGTACCCAAGAAGTGGAAAAATAAGCAATCAATCAGTGTTCTGTGATTTTTTAGTTAATGAATATATTCTTGTCAAGTGCCTCTTGTGCATGAGAGCATACTAGAAAGGAATGTGGTACCTCACCTATGACCTCATGGAAAGAATACTGCAATTACAGTTAGAAGTTCCAGGTTTTTGTCTGAGCTTTTTCAGTTAACAGCCGAGTGTTTGCGGGCAGGTTACCTTTCTAAGAGAATAAGAATAAAAGTTACATTATTCTGCCTATGCAGTGAATCTGTTCACATATATTTATTGGGCACTCCCTGGGTGCTAGGCGCTCTGCTGGGTGCTAAGAAAAATGAGATATCATATAGGCAATTAATTTGTAAAGCATAAATACCATCTTGCAAGGCCCCAGAGTGTAGTGATTAGGAGCACAGACTCTGGAACCAGGCCTTTTCCATTTCTAACTGAGTCTGCGACTTGAAGCCAGTTATTGATCCCTTCTGTGCTGTCCTCAATTTCTTCATCTGTAAAAATGGAGGTGATAATAGTGTCCTTCCCACTGGGCTGTGGCAAGCATTCAGTGAATGATACAAGGTGCTTAGAACAGTGCCTGGCGCCCAGTGGTAAAATTAACTATTACCATTTTTATAAATATCAGGCATCATTTGGAGCAGTGGCACATTATATTACAGTGCTATTGTTGCTGCTGGAAAATTTGAGAAGTGTGTACTCATTTCACCATCATTGCCTTCTGGATTAGAGGTCAAAGAGGGTCAGAGAATGGTGTTTGAAGAATTTTTTAAGTAATTTCACGGTGTTTTTCTGGATTTAAAAGAGCAACTTTTCCCCCCCTCGTTCTTATTACAGTGAGTTTTCACTGTTTTGCCTTTCTCTGGTAGTCCTGAACTGTGAGGTCGTTTGTCTGATGCTCTGATCCTGACCTAGCATGATGGGGCCTGCTCTGTGTCTCCCTTAGACCTATAGTTTACTCCTGGATGTGGAGGATTATGAAAGGCGGTATCTCCTAAGTCTAGAAGAAGAGCGACCAGCCCTGATGGAAGAAAGAAAACACAAAATTTGCAGCATGTATGACAACTTAAGGGGGAAATTGCCCGGTCAAGAGAGGTAAGAATTATGCATTTTGAGGAAAACATGAGACTAGCAGGCTTCCCTCTGCTAAACTGAGGTTTACACAACTCTGTGTTTTGGATACCCTTGCTTACCATCTCAGCAAGCTCAGAGTCTATGCTTCTGTCCTAACCCAAATGTCATTTTATATAAAACGTTTCGTAATCCTTCTCAGCCAAGGAAAAAACCTCATTATCCTAAATTCATTTATTCAGCAAATGCCTGTTCAGTCTCTAGTAGGCAGTGGGCTAGGTGCTGGAGATACAGTGGGAATATTATTTGGTTTCTCTTTTTGAGCTCATGGAGTGTACCTGTTTGTGCTTACCAGCGAGTTCAACATTGTAATCTTTATGTAGTCTCTTTCCTAGTAAGATGGAAAGTATAAACATTTATACTTCCTTGGAATTTCTGTAGAATACTCACTATGGAAAGCAGTCTTCCACTGGAGGCTAAGCTGCTTAATATATCTTCTACTCTGTATTTCCCTCTCTCTGTTTCCCACCCACTATCTGGAACAGAATCTTGCTAATGGTAAATGTTCTATAAATCCCAAATATTTATTTGATGAATGGAAGAGGACTCTATCCCTTAGTAACTCTCTCTCCCCATTCAAGGGAATCAGTTCTTCTAAGTCAGGACATACACAAAACAGAGCATAAGAGTAAGCACCTTCAACACACCTTTTCTGGAGTTGGGCTGACAGGCAACTGGTTGAATCAAATGTGGGTTTATCCATAGATTGGAAAGTTATGCAGCCAATAAACTGTATATAGTTGAAGTATCTTGACATGGAAAAGTGTTCACAAGAAGTTATTGAATGAAAAAAGTCAAGTAACAAAGCCATATAAATTCTTCATGGCTGTTTTGTTTTATGAAAGAAAAAATATATAATATACAGCAAAAGGGTTCTTCAAAACATTAACACTAATACAATTAACTCTGAGATTATTAATGTTTTTCTTTTTGCTTATATGTATTTTCAAACTTTGCTGTATTAACCATGTTATTTGTGTAGTTACTTAAAAGTTAATAAAGGAAGTTAATGTATAGAGTTTGACCAGGTTTTTTTAATGCAAAATTTGTGAAATGATGGTTTTCTACATTTGTGAAACTTGAAAAATTACTTTTTGTTATTTGGTTGAGAGTTGGAGAAGTAATTCTCACTATTTTGTAGTACAGATAATTGTAGAGTGAAAATGAATGCAGTATATTCATTCAGTAACACGTAAGCAGGAAAAAAAGGATTTTTTACATTGTTCTTGCTGACTGAAGTTAGCATTTTTCTTCCCCTGCAGGCCAAGTGATGACCACTTTGTACAGATCATGTGTATCCGAAAAGGGAAGAGAATGGTTGCCCGCATTCTTCCTTTCCTCTCCACAGAGCAAGCAGCTGACATTCTCATGACAACAGCTAGGAGCCTCCCTTTCCTCATCAAGAAGGATGCACAAGATGAGGTGATCCACCATGTGGGACGGCTCTCCTTTGGGTCTTCATAGTTGAGAAAAGTCTAGAATCCGAATTTCTTTTCCTCCCCTCTTCCCTTCTGTGTTGTTTTGTCTACCCCTTGGCAGTATGACTTGATTATTTAAAGCAAAACTCTAACTACTTCGGGCCTATATTTTTAATCCCATTTTTGGTACAACAGACCATGTTCCCAAACATGAGAAAAGCAGTATTTTCATCTTATTTGACATAATTGTGAAGCTGTGTTCTGTATCAGAATTACTTGGGAAGCAGATAATTCAGCCCTACCCCAAACATGCTGAATCAGAATTTACAGAGGAAAGATCAGAAATCTGTAACAATGTCCCCACCTGAATCTGATGCTCAGTGAGGTTTGCAAATTTATGGTCTTGTCTACTTTACTGGATATAAAGTATCACTAATTGGGTTGTTAACAGTAACTTAACATTTGCCTGTAGACTTAGTTGAATGGTGTCCCACAGGAACTGGGCCAGTGCTTTTAAATAACTTTTACCATCATCTAAACAAGGCTAGAATTTGAAACATGATTATCAAGTTTACAAATTAACTCTTGGTAAGAGTTACTCTCCGCTTATCCCTGTCAAAAAAATGCTTGAAAGATTAGCAGAATTTAGAATAGTCTTAGAAGTTGAAAGCAAGAAATTGATAAGGCTAGAACAAATGACCAGTATTTTTAAGTGTGAGAATCAGATAATAGAATTCATGAGAGTGGGGCCAGCCCAGTGGCTCAGTGGTTAAGTGCACACGTTCCGCTTCCGCAGCCCGCGGTTCGCCAGTTCAGCTCCTGGGTGCAGACATGGCACCGCTCAGCAGCCATGTTATGGTAGGTATCCCACATATAAAGTAGAGAAAGCTGGGCATAGATGTCAGCTCAGGGCCAGTCTTCCTCAGCAAAAAGAGGAGGATTGGCGGAAGATGTTAGCTCAGGGCTAATCTTCCTCAAAAAAAAAAAGAATTCATGAGAGTGAACCTGATATAGTAGACTACAAGTTGAATAATAACCATCTGATAATAGTTCCCAGAAAACAAGTCATGCTGAAATTAAAGTAATATGACACGAAAGAGTTGGAAATTGTTCCTTCTGAAATAATGAGTTGAAAAAATTCCTTCTTAAAATTTTAGTGTCTGCAGAAGAAATGAATGTGAAGTTTAGGTCTCATCATTGGAAAAAGTGAAGTGGGGTGAGACAAGTACACTTTTTAAAGTGTACTTTAAAGTATTCATTCATTTCAAGAATGAAAAATGGGTTGAAGGAAAGCTTAAAGAGCTGATGTCATCCTAGAAAGTAGAAGACAAGACTTAACAGCTATTTTACAGCATATAAATTGTTGTAGGTAATGAGGCAGGCACTCACTCATCACAGTCTCAGAGGAACTCACCAGTGGAAATAAGTTTGGGAGAGCTTACTCATTCAGCAAATATTTATGGGACTCTTTTGTACCAGGCACTCTTTTAGGTCCTGGATATAGGTGCTAGGAGCTAGGAATTCGAAGATGCCTGCCTTAGTGGAACTTCCCTAGTAGTGAGGAAAACTTGGTTATATATAGAGGCTGCGTTTTTACCTATATGCATTAAAGAGTAATAGACCACATCTCTACTTACCATTGCCTTGAAGTAATAGCTGATTCCAAGTCTGAGGCATAAAACATATGTGATAATCCTGGAATATCTTGTGCCAGAAGGCAAGGAGTCTGAAAGATTACTAGGGTCCTGTGTAAAAGATGTACAAATCAACTTGAAGGGCTCCTTTTGGTCAAAAATAGGATAATTTGTATCAGAAAGAAAAATTACACAGTGGATTAAAATGTATCAAATATATTTAATGAGTTCATAATGATACCAAAAAATACATTAATCACCTTCAGAGATTGCTAGGCTATCAACTCATTATTCTGGAAATTAGTAAATAATGGAAAGAATCAAGCATTTATTCTGCCTTTCCATTACAACCAAATGTCATGGTAACCAGAGAGTTGATAATAGAAAATTCATCATAGAAGAATTTCAGCTAATAAATGTAAAAGAAATGATAAAATTAGAAAAATCACAACTTTACAATCCCTAATGGAAAAGCAATCAGTGAGTCAGTCTGGACAGCACTCATTACTGGTGCTAAAAGCATTAGGTATAAGGTGGATGGGGGAACTTAATGGTTGGAGCAGGCTGACGACGCCTGAACCCACTGATCACTTTTAACCTCACTAAGAAGGGGACAACAACCAGACTCTCTGTGCTGCTTGACGCGATACATCGAAAGCACACAGCTCTATCCTTGACGTTTTCTTGTTCCCCTCCCCCACCCTGCCCCATTGAACTGGAATCTAATCAAACATCAAATTCTAACTATCAGTTTTTATGGAAAAAACAGAGGATAGTGCAGCCTGTTAAGTCACACCACAGAGGTACAATTAGCCAGATCCAAACAATGGGACAAATGACCCAGTTTCTTCAACAAATGGCATGAGAAAAGGAGATGAGCAGTGACAAAGGACCTATTAACAGATTAAGCCTTACCAGCCAAATGCAATGTGTGGATCTTGTTTGAATCATGATTAGAATAAATCAGCTGCTAAAAGACATTTGTGAGACAATTGGAGAAATTTGAATTTGAAGTAGACATTAGATGATACTAAGGAATTACTGTTAATTTTGCTAGATGCAGTAATGTGAGAGATTTTGTTAGAGATACAAACTGAAGTATTTATGAATGAAATGATAGAATATAGGAGAGACAAAGATTTAATAAGACTGGCAAAATATTGATGATTTAATTGTTGACGTTAGGTGATGAGTGCATGGACTTCATTGCACTGTTCTTTGTACTTTGGTATATGTTTTAAAATGCTTTAATTTTTAGAGCTTTGTTTATTTAGAGAAATAGATCACAAAAAGTAGTCTACTCTCCTCCTCAGATGCGATTTCAAGTAAAACCAGCCCTCACTTTTCACCCGTGGGCACTGAGTGCCTGGAAGCACTCGTGCTTTCCTCTCATCTGGTAAGACCCAGTTACATTGGCAGCTCTGTGTTTTAACTTCCCAGTCTAGGCCCTATGGCCAAAAGGAAAGAGTTGACCGGCAGGCTACAATTCAGCAGGCTTGGATTCTGGTTCTAGCTGCTAGAGCGTTGTAACTCTGAACCGAGCTTCTCTAGTAATCCATAAAAATTGGGTTATCATTTCTCCATTCCCTCACTGAGCTTTTATAAAAATAAAACAAGATACAAGTAAGTCTGAAAATACTTCTCGGTAATTCTGGAGCACTCAGAATTTACCTGTCTTAGAGTGTTTCTCACAGTATATTGAAATTGCCAGTTTACTCACGTCTTCCCCAGTGTGCCTCAGATCCCTGGGGCTCTGTGTCCTGTTTATATTTGTTTTTAGCCCACTGTGTCTGGCACATTGTAGGCATTTAAATATTGGTGGAATGAATTAAAATACTGATGTTTTATCATGACTCTTGCTCTGTATTTGAGAAGTGCTTTTACACCCATGGTTCACACAAGTCATGATGTTTCCCATGCAAATTAAGTTGAAAAAGTTCTCGGTAGATACCTTAAATCTGTTGTTAAGACTCTCATAGTACCTTCTGGACTTGTCCACCCTTTTTTGTTAAATCTTGCCTCAGGCAGTTGAGTATACAGCTGAGCATCCTTCCGTCCATACCCACTGATGGAGGGTGACTGACGTAGCAATTGCCAGAATGTAATGCTTTTGTTTATTTTTTGTAGGTGCTGCCATGCTTACTGAGTCCCTTCTCTCTCCTCGTCTATCATCTTCCATCAGTGACTGTCACCAGCCTTCTGCAACAGCTGATGAACCTACCTCAGAGCGCAGCTGCACCAGCACCCTCTAATCCCCACCTCACTGCTGTGCTCCAGAACAAGGTGGGCTTGTCCCTGAGCTTTGCAAGGCTCCTAAACTTGCATTTTAGATAAAAATAATGGCTGCTGTGGCTGTGGGAACTTGTAAAAAAAAAAAAGGCTTCTTTCATTCAGGGGTTACATAAAGCTCCTGGTAGCAAGCTAGAAATAACAGTGGTTTCCACAAAGTAGAATTTTATGTATCTCATATGGAATAAATCTGGTACAGTGGCTCCACAGTGTCGTCAGGGATGCAGGCTCCTCATTCTGCCTTCTCTGCCGTCCTTACCAGTGGCTGCCATTCTCATGACCTCTCAGGGTCCATGATGGTTGTGGAATTCAAGGCTCCACTTTGCATCAGGAAGAGAGGTGCACGAAGAGGGCCAAAAGTTGCGGATCAGCTGTCTGTCTTCCTTATTTGAACCTTTTCCAGGAGTTCTAACCAGCAGCTTCTACTTCATCTCCATGGCCAGGTCTACGTCACACCTAACTTCAGGGAAGGCTGGAACACATCCTTTAGTTCACGCCATTGTCACCACAAATAAAATCAGAATGCTAATATGCAAAGGAAAGCATATTAGATAGGTAATTAGTGGTCTCTGTCGTAAGACTATAAACAGTAGAACATCCCATTTCATATTTCATTTACATCAGGTTAAAGATCCAGAGACTCAGGGGAAATGTACTATAGAAAAAAGAACATGAGCTTCCAGAGAGAGCCGGTGTCCACTCCTTGCCTGCTGCTTTCTAGGTTTGTGACCCTGAACAGATTACTTCACTTTGCTGAGCAGTTTGCTGCTATGTAAGTGGAGGTGATGGTGTAGGCTTCCGAGTTGTCCTGTTGCTCAGATGAGAGAACAGCTGTGGATGGTTCAGCATAATGCTTGGTACATAGTGGGCACTCATGAAGGGCCATGTGATATAATAGAGGGAGAAAGGAGTCTCAGGGAATCCCAAACTATCCTCAGCTTCCCTTTAGGGTCTTTTAAAGCTATGATTCATACATTTAACTGAGTGCTTTTTATCCTTATTTGTATTTGCTTTCTGTGCCCCTTTAGACTACATGTTTTCTGCTTTTACTACCCACTGCATAAAACAAATCTAATAAGACAAATCTTTACGTATTTCAATTGCTAAAAGATGTATAATCCTAGATATGGTGAATATATCTGTTTATCCTTTCTTTTTATTTTGTAGACTCTTATTAACATCCTCTCTCAGCCTATTTCCAGATAGGTGTATCCTTTGTTAAGGAAATTTTCTCTTCATACCCTGATCATTCCAGTTACCTTTCTTTGTACATTTTCCCACAGGTCTTAAGACCTTTTTTCTTAATTCAAAGTATCTTACTCTGTTTAATGTGTTTTATTTTCTCCATGAACTTTAATTTTCTGTATCAAAATTTATCTACATTTAACTTCCCTTTCTAATCCATTTCTGTTCTAAGTAAATAGGACAAAAGCTAAATCCCACATTATCTAAGGCAGGGAAAAATTAGCTTTTCATCTCAGGGTAGAGTGGAGATCAGAGAGGACTGTTGGGCGCTGGCACTTTCCGTTGCCATTGATTATGCTTGTTGCTGCTGTGCCAGGAGAAAGGCACAGCCTCCCAGCTCGTGGTGGTTTCATCTTTGCTCAGTTTCACAGAAGAGCACAGCAGTGGGGTCATTCTGATTTGGTGCCGCTCCCCGTCTAACACTGGGACCCCTCAGCGGTGGGGGAGGAGGATTCTGTGCAGTGTTGAGTTGCTTCCCTCTGTCTCCTCTCGTAGTTTGGCCTGTCACTGCTCCTCGTCGTCCTGAGCCGTGGGGAAGACCTACAGAGTTCAGACCCTGCTGCAGAATCAACGCAAAACAACCAGTGGTCAGTCTCGGCTGTGTTTCTTCTTTTATTTTAAGTTCTTTTAGGTAATCTTTTCATTCTTTCCTTATATTGTTATTATTGGTTTTCCCTGTCAGGACGGAGGTGATGTTCACAGCAACCCAAGAACTTCTGCGCATCCCCCAGGCAGCCCTGGCCAAGCCACTCTCTATACCCACAAACCTAGTATCCCTCTTTTCTCGCTATGTTGACCGACAGAAACTGAACTTGCTGGAGACAAAACTGCAGTAAGTTTAAAACAGGAGAGTTCCACATCTCACTGAAGTTGGCACTTTACAAGTTATGAGGAAGAGGTCGGGGGGCTTAAAACTGTTTTTGGTGGGAAAAATTAGAGACTTCTATCAAATATATGAGTATCTACCAGATATAAAACACTGTCCTGGTTGCTGTGGCGCCCTCATTGTTGACTAAATGCTAAGGGTAGACATATCGTAATTGTTTTGTTCTGAGAATTCTTACAAGAATGTAACTTTAATGCAAAAGATTGCTTTCTGTTTTAACTCATTTATACAAACAAGTTTCCTTTCTCTCTTTCTTTATACCCATAGGCTAGTTCAGGGGATACGATAAAAGATCTCCAATTGTGTCCTGTACCTACTTTTGGCTGCCACCTGCACTGCTGCCATCACCAATGGAGTGTTTTTAATGAGGGAGGGAAGGTAGCTTATTCCCCAAAGCATTTTGTGGGACCGATTCCTGTTCACAGGGGTTGTCTCTAAATGCCAGGTATTTCCCCACTGCTCTGTGAAATTTGGCTGGGTGATACTTCTGCTGGTTTCTTCTTACCTTCTGTGTTACAATTCTGCATGTCCTACTTTTACTCAATTCTCAATTTTGCATTTTCTTTGCCCTAGAGACACAAATATAATCTCTCCCTTTATCCCACCACCACTATTCCAGTTCAGAGTAGATTGTAGTCTGCCAAAGGATTCCTTCCCTCATCCTATTGAAGTCTTTTTTCATTGCCCCATATTAATATGACTATAGGAGAGCCAATTAAGTAGAAACGAATATACATGTATGCCTGCACACACACCCCTCTACATATGTTGATGTGGTCTCCAGAGGATCCGTAAAGAATGAGTTTTAGATTGAGAAGTATTTAGTTGACACATCCTTCCTCTAAACACAAACCAGCTGATGTATTTTTAATCTGTTTCTAGTCCATCTTGTAATTAACTTGGTGGGTTCGACTTATTTTAATATAAATAGAGGGTATGCAGCACATTTAATAAAATCAGAACTCTTAATTGGCTGATGCCCAACTCTAGGCTGAGAAGTCCTTTCTCTCCTCCCCATATTTCCTTTGTTTCTGTCCTCAATGGAAACAGCACACAGTTAAAACTATTCCTGTGCTACAGCCAGAGTGTACTTGAGCCTTCCCCTCAAGTGCATGGAAGATTGTTCAAGACGATCCTAACTTAGAGCCTGCTTCCACAGTGTAGCCTTTGCACACTCGCTCTGTCTTCCTGAGACTACTTCAGTAAGCCATGCTTTTCCTTCTCTCCCCTCTTTTCGTTTGGTGTCCTGGGTAGAAACCTCCAAATGTAACCATGGAAGCTAAGTTTGGTTTGCTTGGCTCTTCAGTCTGCTCCACACCATGGGCAGAACTGCTGTCCTTGCTACTTCCTCTGACCCAAGTCCCATTCCCAGGCAGCCTGGGACCTGGGTTTGAATCCTAGCAGGGACGGCCCACCGTGATCCTTTTCACTTATCCTTCTCCCATTCAGCATTCAAGCAGGATACGGGGTTTGGATCCCTGGTGATTATAGCCCTCAAGAAAATTAAATCTGGATTAATTTTACATGACTGTCCTGACACTCTCTTTACTGTTCTCACCTTTTCGAATGTAGTGGGGGGGACAGGTTATAATATTTAAACGGAATAAACATTTTGCACATACATGTATTGTACAACAGTAAAATCCTCCATTATAACCAGCTGTCCTTGTTCTCCATCTCCTTTTCTTCCTGTTCTGTAGCTCCAGGCTCCACCAGCTGTTCCCCAGTGACATTACCTAGCTTCCCTCTGCCATTACCTACTGACTCTTTCCACCATGCGCCTTCCTTACCTTCCCTTCACAACTGATCAAGTGAATACTTGATTATTATTTCTTCCTTTCTGTGCTTTATCTTTTTTGTTTGGTTCTAATTAATAAAAATTAAAGTTTCTAAATTTACATTTTTATAGGGCATTGTAAATAAAAACAAATTGTATACTTGAAAAAGTGTATGCCTACATTTCTACTTTCTTGTTACTTCTGAACATGATTTTTAGTGTGTTTCTAGCATATTTAGATAGACAGGCAAACCTCTTGGTGTTGGGGATTGGTAAGGATATTATTACTTAATGTTTTTACTTTTTTATTTTGTTGTAAGGGAGACCGGTAAGATCTTAGGTTACATGGTAACCTTCCTTTAAAAACCGAAGGTCCTTTCAGCCACCCCCATTTTAACCACAAAAAAGAATTATAAGTTTTAGTAGAAACACTACAGTGTATCTTCTCCATCCCAGCTATCTCTAGGCATATGTGACTTTTTTAAGAGACTTCGTATAGCCCAGTTTGGCCTTAAGCTGCCCTCATGGTTGGTATTTCCTTAGCTCTGACTTATATCTCACAATTTATCTCTTCAAAGGAGAGGGGAAAAAGTTGGTCATTCTTCATAGTAAATTCATGTTAATTATTTCAGACTTGAGTGTCATTTTTACTCTAAAATTCTCAAAAGAGTCGGCTCTGTCTCTTTCTCCGCCATTGTGGTGTATGTGGTTGACTCTTCCTCCCCATGTTTTCTCACAAGACCTTCAGGATCAGGTGATTCTTGGCCAAGAGACAGGAGCAGAATGTCTCATTCCCCGGTGCATTCAGATGAAAACCGGTAATAAGAAAAGTTAAAAATGATAGAGACAGGGAGATAATTTAACATTGTTGGCTGCCTCCTTACATAAAGCTTATTTTTTCCTGGTGAGTGGACAGGCTTCTGGAGGTTAAATAGCTTGTCCAAGGTGACAAGTGATGCTAGAGAGCAGCAGAACAAGGGATTCATACAGGATGTTATTGCTATGAGGGGATAAAACTACCTTCTGCTAAAAGATTTATTCTGACCTCTTACGTGGAAGAACGTAAGGTCTCGTTAGGTAGCTCTGCCTTGTTAGAGTGGAACTGGCCTCCGGGGTGCCCTGACACTCCCAGAAGACTAGGTTCAGAATGTCAGAAGTGGTCCAGCACTGGCATCTAAGTTGTGAGGGGTCTGAAGCTCTGAGAGGGCAGTGACTTGCCTAAGCACCACAGCTGGTGGTAAGGCCAAGAAAGGAACGGGTTTGTATGCGCTCTGCTTGTCTAGGTTATAATTCTCCTCCACAGTTTGAGAAATACTAGTCCTAGTCCAGACAATGTAAGTAGTATGTTTTCACGAGAAAAGGACTGAGTTTAAGAAGTGAATGCTTCTACTTTGTGAATGTAACAATAGCTTACAATAACTACCAACTGCATCTTGAGTCATGTAGTATATACCAGAAACTGTTCTAGGTGCTTAAAAAGTCATTTTTAAGACTCAGAGCAGGGGCTGGCCCCGTGGCCGAGTGGTTAAGTTCACACATTCCACTTCAGCGACCCAGGATTTCACCGGTTTGGATCCTGGGTGCAGACACAGCTCCACTCATCAGGCCATGCTGAGGCAGCGTCCCACATGCCACAACTGGAAGGAGCCACAACTGAAATATGCAACTATGTACTGGGAGGATTTGGGGAGGAAAAAAAAAAGATTGGCAACAGTTGTTAGCTCAGGAATAATCAAATTAGGTGATGCACTACAGTGATTTACAACCATATGGCACAGAATTAAAAACAAACATCAATGTGTATAATTTCCTTGTATAAGAAAAAGAAGACCCTGAAAAGTAATAGGTAACAGACTTAGGAATAATAATTTTCACAAAAGAAAGTGCAAGTGAATAAGTACACCACCACTGGTAATCAAAAATATTTTTTTACCTATCAAATTAAAAAAGCACTTTAATGCCAGCAAGAATTTGGGGCCACCACTCACACTGGTAGGGTAAATTTCTTTCCTTTTTTTTTTTTTTTTTTTTTTTGGTGAGGAAGATTGACCTTGAACTAACATCTGTGCCAGTCTTCCTCTATTTTTGTATGTGGGCTTCCACCACAGCATGGCTAACAAGTGGTATGTAGAACTGAATCCATGAACCCCCGACAAGTGAAGTGGAGCACACAAACTTAAACCACTACACCTGCGGGCTGGCCCCAATTTCTACATTTCTTGAAAGTGCTTTGGCAATGTGAAGAGCTTCAAAAGTATTCATAGCCTTTGACTAATTAATTGGGATTTAGAGATCTCCTAAGGAAAGATTCCAAAGTAATGATACTTATCATCGGATTATTTATAATAGAATAATTAAAAATAATCTGAATGTCCAACATCACAATAACGGTTAAGTAAATGATAATCCGTGTGTCATGGACTATTAGAAAGGCAGAATATTTAATCTGGGAAAGTGTTTATGATATAGTATGAGGAAAAAGCATAAAATATATATGCTTTGAATCCAATTCTTTTTTTTTAAGAAAATGCATATGTGATGAAAAGAAAATATTGAGAAGATATGCTCCTAAAAGTTACTCGTGTCCATCTCTAGGTGGTGAGAATGTGGGAACTTTCTTTTCTTTTGATTTTCAGTATTTTCCTAATTTTCTATAGAGAAAATGCATTACGTATATTCTTAGAAGAAATATTTTTAAAAAAGAATTTTTCTTGAAGAGTTGAGTTACACAGGAAAATCCTAAGAATATAGTGTTAAGCATAAAATACATTCTGGGGGCCCGCCTGGTGGTGCAGCAGTTAAGTTCGCACGTTCTGCTTCTCGGCAGCCCGAGTTTGCCGGTTCAGATCCCGGGTGCGGACATGGCACCACTTGGCAAAAGCCATGCTGTGGTAGGCGTCCCACGTATAAAGTAGAAGAAGATGGGCAGGGATGTTAGCTCAGGGCCAGTCTTCCTCCGCAAAAAGAGGAGGATTGGCAGTAGTTAGCTCAGGGCTAATCTTCCTCAAAAAAAAAAAAAATACAGTCTGTATATGTATATGACTTAATCTGTGTGTTGGGGGAGGGGAAGCAATCAATGGTGACCAAATAGCAGTGGTTGCCTTGAAGGGAGGAGTTGTGGAGGATATTATGTAGGTTATTGTTCCTGCTTTTCTATGTTTTCCAAATTGCCTTCAATGAACATGTATTGCTATTACAACCAAAGCGGGGGGGGGGGGGGGGGTGTTATTCTCTAAAAACTGCTAAAGAATAGTAGCCTTCTATTTCTAGGGAGAAGAGAAGTTCTAGCAGGGCAAAAGTGTCTGCTCTAATTGTGCTTGACTTCAGAACCAGCACATTGATTGGACTTTGTAGCAGGTGAATGCGCTGGGTCTGAAAAAGGCAGGTGAAAGCAAGGCAGTTATCCTGAGAGATGTGGGCAGGTGTTCTATTATTGAACATTTAAGATGATATACCAGTTGAGGGATCAAAGAACCACTTTGATAAGTCCCCCAGTAGTTTTCAAATTTACACTAAGTTGCATTTTTTTCTAAACTGACTCTTGCATCACGATGGATCCCAGCTCCATCTCCAGAAAGATCTGCTCAATTCCAATTTGCCGTAAGTGTCAGCCAGCTGGCTTTCACCAAAGTTGCCCTGTCAATCATTAGGAAGGCCAACACATGACTCTGAATTTGAGACAGACAACTGAATCCCACCTACCCTCTACTTTTGGAGGGCGATGAAGTCCATCGTGTGAGAAGGAAAAGTGAGGAGGTTGAAGGCATCTTGTCTTTTTCTTTTCTGCCAAACTATATTTAAATGTATTAACATTGTGATCCTTAAGAAATTAGTATGTGAGGTTTTAGGTAACAAGTCTTTAAGGAATAAGTATCTTAAAATTACCTAATAGCATTGTTTTGACCTTTTTCCTTCTTGCAGCACAGGCACGGTTGTGAATAGATTGCAGGTCTCATAACAGCCTCAGCTTTGCTTTTTATTTTGTAAATGTTGCATGTAAGTCTCTTCCAAGGAACACAAGACCCTCCGAACTCCCCAACTTAGCCCCAACTCCTCCTCCAAGGCAATATTAACCTAAATCAGACCTGAGAGCTGGGAAACATCTAGAAAGGAGCTAGGTAATCAGTAGTGTGTGTACTTTGCCAGTTGTGAATAGAATATCTCTTAAGTTGCTTAGATTTTGTACCAATCTAAAGAACCAGAGAGAAATCTGCGTATAACTTACAAAGGGAAAGTATCTCAAAGTCCTGTCCCCAGAAAAACCACTACTAACAGTTTAGTGTATTGTCCCCCAAGTGATTTCCCTACGCCTGTGCATCCATAATTAGAATTATAAACATTTTAACTTTTTTTCCTAATACATCGTGGACATATTTCTATGTCACCATATAGAGAGCTACCCTGTTCTTTTAATGGTTGTATAGTGTTCCACTGTGTGCCATTGTGCCAGAATTTATGTAACTGCCACTATTGATAGGATTCAATCTTGAAATACTTTTTGTCAGCCATCATTGTCCGTCCAACAATGAACGAAGGTAAACCCACAACATCACCCTACATTTCCTAGCTGTGTTATAGTGTACAAAGAACGCTCATATGCATTTTCTAATTCAGTCTACTTTATAACCTTTTGAAGTAAGATGGGCAACTCTAATTTGTACAGTACCAAAACTAGATCAGCAAGACCATCCAGCTAATGACGGCTAACACTGGGATTTAAAGCATAAGTTTTAAGCTCCACGTCTAGTGTTCTGGCTCAAGAAGGCTCCTGCTCTTGGCTTCATGCTTCATATAGGAGCAGCTGAAAAGCTGGAAGCATGTAAGGACACATCTGCAAACTCTTCTGATTGTTCTTTTTTTTTTTTTGGTGAGGAATATTGGCCCTGAGCTAACATCTGTGCCAATCTTCCTCTATTTTGCATGTGGGATTGCCACCACAGCATGGCCTGACGAGTGGTGCGTAGGTCCACACCTGGGATCTGAACCCACAAACCCCAGGCTGCCAAAGCAGAGCATGTGAACCCAACCACTGTGCCACTTGGCCAGCCCCCTGATTGAATTTTAATGCTTTCATTTTCAGGAGGCAAATCAAGCAATTGCCTCTCAGTAATGTCAGGAAAGAGGCGATTCAGGTTATAATTATCAGGACCAATTGAAATATAGAAGGATCAAAGATACAGGAAGGCAGCTGTCAGGCATCTGTATGCCCCTTTTGGTTTTTTAAGCATTTTGAAAAGGAGAAAAAAAAAACCTCCTTGCTTCTACTCTTCCTCCTCCCTCCCAATATTTTGAAATGCTTTTTTAATTTAAGATATTTTCAGTCACAGGTGATGGGTTCATTCATTAACTCACTGCATTAAGATGTGAGCTCCACAGATGCAGGAACTGTCTTGTTCACAACTGTATTCCAAGACCCAGCACAGGGGCACACCTAGCAGCCAGCCAACAAATACCTGTTCCTGAGATAGTTACGCTATTTAGCAACAGAGCTTAAAGGGGTTATTCAGAGGACAGATCTCAATGTAATAAAACAGTCTGCATGTGCAAGGCTCATTTCAAAATATATTGTCACTCATTTATCACAACAACCCTTAGGTCAGGAACAATTTGATAATATAAGTCAGGCAAGCACTTGTATGTCCAGCATTACTCCAGGAACAGTGGTGACAAAGACAAATGAAGGCCTGCTCTGGTGCTGGTTAGGGTCTGAGGGAGACACTTACAGATGGTGATCAGTGCTAGGAAGAGAACAAAAGAGGGTAACGGAAGGAAGAGGGATGGGGGGATTTGTGACCTTAGTGGTCAGGAAAGGCATTGATGTGCATGTGACATCTAAGCAGGCACATGAATAATGAGAAGAGGACAACCATGCAATGGTCTCAGAAGGGCGTCCCAAGCCAAATGAAGAAGACGGCCAAGATCTTGAGATGGAACGAGTAAGGGGTTCAAGGGGCCACAGAAGGCTAATGTCGCTGGAGTGAAGGGAGTGAGTAGTGACCACAAAGGGTCTGGGAGGGATTTGTTCTCATTGCAATGGGAAGCCTTTGCAGAGTTTTTAGTTAAAAAGTACAAGACAAAACGTGATCTGTATGAAAATGGAAATAGACAAGAGAAGGGGCCATTTATGAGAGGGCCTCACAGCACTATTCCTGGTCTACAGGATGAGGAGACTGAACCTTTTAAAAGTCAAAGTGACTGAGGGAATGGATTTTTTAAAAATAAATTTAGGACAGCAGTTACCTTTGGGAGTGTTTAGAGGAACGGGATTGGGATAAAGATGTAGGCAAGTGTCATTTTGTATTTCTTAGGTTGAGTGGTGGTTGATGGCTATTAGTTTTACTATCATGCTTCATAACTTTCATATATCATATGCATTCGGTGCATGTTATGGGATAAATTATATCCCTCAAAACTCATGTCGAAGTCCTAACCCCCAATACCTCAGAATGAGATTGTATTTGGAGACAGGGCCTGTGAAGAGGTATTAAGTTAAAACGTGGTCATTAGTATGGGCTCTACTCCAACATGACTGGTGTCCTTATGAGAAGAGGAGATCAGGACACAGGCACAGAGTGGAGACCACGTGAAGACACAGGGAGAAGACAGCCATCTAAAAGTCAAAGAGAGAGACCTCAGAATAACCAGCTCTGCCAACACCTTGAACTCAGATTTCTAGCCTCCAGAATCACGAGAAAATAAATTCTGTTGTTTAAGCCACCTCATCTGTGGTACTTTGTTATGGCAGCCCCGGCAAACTAATGTGTCAAATATTTCATCATTAAAATTGTTAAATAATTTTTAAAAATCCATAAGATAGGGGCCGGCCCAGTGGCGCAGCGGTTAAGTTCGCACGTTCTGCTTCTCTGCGGCCCGGGGTTCACCACCGATCTGTGGTGCAGACATGGCACTGCTTGGCACGCCATGCTGTGGCGGGCGTCCCACAAAAAAAGTAGAGGAAGATGGGCACCGATGTTAGCTCAGGGCCAGTCTTCCTCAGCAAAAAGAAGAGGATTGGCAGCAGATGTTAGCTCAGAGCTAATCTTCCTCAAAAAAAAAAATCCATAAGATAGTAGAAGAATACATATCAAATGTAACAATGGTTACTTCTGGAAGTGTGATTATGGTGGAATTTTCATTTTCTACATTTCCAAGCACTTTATGTATTTTATAATGAATATATAATAGGTTTTTATTTGAGAGAGGGAAGAAAAGAAGAAAGAGAACATGGACATGACTTGTCCAAAATAACAATGAGTGAGCAGCAGAAAAAGAAAACCTCAATTACATTTACAATCGTTTTCCACCACTTCTCCATCTAACAGGGAAGTAAGCAGGTACGTGGTGTGGGACTTCCCAAAATGCTGCTTAAAAGGGAGTGAATGCCCTTTTGTCTCCCCTCCTTCCCCCTTCTGGTTGACTAGAATGCACTTGTGATGACTGCAGCTCCAGCAGCCATCTTGGGACAAAAGGTAATCTCAGCAACAGAAAGGATGCTCATCAGAGGAGAAAGGAGGAGTCTGTGTTTCTGACCACTCCAGCGAGCTACCTCTCAATTTCTTTTATGCGTGAGAATAAACTCTTACGTGTTTACACCAATATAAATAGGGCTTCTGATACTTGCAAATAAACCTAACTATAATTATTACAAAGAACTTCTTCAGTTGTTTGGTATTAGAGTTCATTAAATGCTACTGGGGAAAAAATAATTTTGAACAATCTTTAAAAAAATTGTTACAAAGTTGAGGGAATTCTTCACCCACAGCCTCCATTTTCTCTGAAGTGCAATGCATGATTATCTGGTGCAAAACAGGAGGGTTTGGGCAGCCTGAAGAGGCTGGTTAAAATGTTGGTATGGTTCCTGGGAAGAAGAGGAACAGGGACAGGCTGGTGGTGATTTTGAAAAGTACACGAAATTATGTTTTCTGTTATCAAAATTAAACCAAATCCCACTTCATTGTGTTGATGACACCTCAGTTCACTATCTGAATTGTTTATGTTATTAAAAAAAAAAAAAGATTCCGAGGCCCAAGTAGTATGGACAGCCTGCCTTGGCTGTAGGCCTATGCACGTCAGTATTTGAATGCCGGCTTTGCCTTGCCCAGTTACTTTGTTTGGGTCTCAGTTTCCCCATCTGTAAAAGGAGTAGTAAAACAACTGGGATTGTGACCAAAAAATAATGAAATTACATTTGTGAAAGTGCTTAACACTCAGTAAAAGCTGATATCCTTTCACTATTAATCCATTTCTACCTCAGATTAAGTCCCAGTATTTCTAGGCTTTACCATGGCAGGTCTAATAGCCCCAAGGAAGACATGTGTATCCCACTTGGGTTCGTTATGTTGTGCTTCAAAGATAGTCTTGCATAATTAATAATTACGGTTAGCCTCTATTGATTATTTACTATATGCCAGGCACATTTCATGTGTTTTCATTTAATCCTTCCCCCAAACCTTGAGAGATAGATGCTATTAATATAGTCATAAGGAAACCGGTGAGAGGTTCGGTAAATAGCCCAAGATTGCATTTACTTAGCAAAAGCAGGATTTGGATCTCAATGGTCAGGGTCCTGAGAAATAATAATTAATCATGATACTATGTTGCCTCAACAGCCAATAGTGCCTCCCCCAGGGGGTTAGAGAAGTGAGTCCTCAGTTAGTATGCAGCTCCCCTTTTTGAAATTTATAATTACTTCCTGTATGATTGTCTAGAAAATACACACAGAATGTGGTTCTTGCTCTCCAGGAGTGACCATTCCCCTTGTTACCCAAAAGTAGAGGGTTGAATTACCTCCCCTGAGACTGTCGATGAACCTGTTCTGATATACTGGCAGTTCCCACCTCACTTTTGTGTCTTCCTGGTTTCAGTGAATTTCATCATCCTGCTCCACAAACTCGAACAAAAGAAGACCAGAGGGCTAGAATGCAGCCCTTGCTTCAGGAAAAATAACACAGCAAGCAAGGGACACCGGGCAGACCACTCCTTGATAACCTTAGAGACAGAATCATTCCCCAAGCTCTTTTCCACTGCTCAGAGCAGTACCTGGAACTAGTAGTCATTAAGAATCATTTGGGGAAAGCAGGTAAGAGTGACGCTAACCACAGTGCCTCTGTGGCAAGCACAATAACAGGCTTACCACCAAGTACAGTATCTGTCAGGTGTCCAATTTGCTTTTTCTTTCATGTAGGTTAAGGGAACCACAAAATGTAAGTCCTGACTTATAAGGAAAGATGGTTTAATGTTGTAGTGGATGTTCTGGAATGCTGCCAAGATCTTCTCTTTAAAACCAGGTACTCATACCCACAGCTGCTGAAAGTGCTGGTGGCTGATGGCTCACAGCTGAGCCTATCTCCCTCTGTAAATTGCCTTCTCCCAAAGGGAAATCCTTTAGGTTATGCCCCCTTCTTGCATGCAGCCTGCATGCAAAGACTGATCATTGCTGTGATAGAAGCGCCCGCCATCTTGTCTCAAGGTGGGACATCTGGGATAGGCCAATCCAACTCCAGATTTCCCTATAGCTGAGGCCTCTGTTGCAGGTGCAACCCAGTTCAACTTCTCCCTCTAACCCTGTTTCTTCACCCCCTCACAGGTGTTCTGTTCCCAAATATATCTGAAATTTGTCCATTCTCTCCATCTCTGTTGCCACCACATTCAATCAAGTCGTCAGTACTTCTCTTCTAAAAGGCTGCAGAATCTTCCTAATTGCTGTCTCCTCCACACTCATGTACTGCACACATCTGCCAGTGACCATTTTAAACAAAAATTGGAGTCACTTACCCTAATTCCTCCAACTGCTTCCCACCACACTTAGAATAAAACCCAAACTCCTTATAAGGGCTTGTAGGTCTTTCCAGTCTGTGCTCTCCATCCCTTATCCCTCCACCTTAGTTATTGCCTCTCTTCTCCTCAGGCCTTCACACAAGAATGACTGTCTCCAGCCTTTCCTTTTCCAACTTCTCCCCACCCCCCAGATTACTTAAAGGGAGTTTATCCCTATCTGAAACAGGTTACACTTGTTATTCTCCTTCAAAGCACCTTGGCTGTCCTCCATGTTACTGTACATATGTATATAATTACTGTACATATTTTCTCTATGCAAATACTGTATATATTCACTTGTGTGTCTCTTGTTAAAAATCTATCTATCCCCAAGATCCTTTATGTTCCATGAGAAACGAGAGCCTATCTGTACATTCACTACTCTGTCCCCAACACTTGGCTCAACCCTGGATATTATATAGTAGACGCTTAATAAATATTTGTTAAATGGATGAATATACTAGGCTGTGTGCTAACTGTCATGAGGGAACTGAAGATGAAACAGATACGGATCACGCATAAGAGGAACTTACCCTCTAGTAGGGGTGATATATTAGGAACATAAGTAACTACAAGGCAAGACAACTAACGTCACGGACATTCCACGAGTGCTGAGGAAGGGACATTACTTCTAGGCAGGGAAATCAGAAGAGACTCTGTGGAGGGAGAGTATTGTGCTGGGCGTTAGAAGGAGGGAGAACATACACAAAGGCACCAATCAGGGCAAGTGTAGGGCAAATGTGGATGAAGATGTGTTGATCCATTTAATCAGAGCTTGGATACATCAAGACAAAAGAGTAAGAGACAGGCTGGAAAAGAGAAGTGACACCAGATTGTCAAGGGCCTCATTTGCCAGGCTAGGAAATCTGGCTGTATTCTGGAGGCAGTGGTGGGAACAGCAATAACTCAAGTCAGCCTTTTATTTTCCTTTCATTTTTTTTTAACTCAGCCTTTTAAAACCTTAAAAAAATTTCAGATATACAGTAAAAGTAGAAATAATAGTAAAATAAACACCCATATATTTCTTACTGACATTCAATTAACATTTTGCCATATTTGCTTTATATATAGATACACAGATATACATAGTTATATAGATATAAATATGTGTGTGTGTGCATTTCAATGCATTACTTTTTCTTGGCTGGCTGTCTTTCATTCTTCCTTTCCTTTTCTGAGCCATTTTCAAGGAAATTACAGACATCATGACTCTTCACTCCTAAGCATTTCCCCAAATTTTAAAGATCTTTTCCTTCATATCCATCATCCTAATATTAAATTGAACAAATGTAATAACTGCCTAACAACATCATCTAATACTAGCCCATTTTCAAATTTCTCCATTTTGCCAAAAAATGTCTAGAAAGCTGGTTATTTTCTTTCAGAACCAGACTCCAATCAAGCATTTGGTTGTGTCTTTTAAAGTTTTGAAAAACTTAGATCACCCCCTGGCCCTTTTTTATGACATCAATTTTCCTTAATCTTTATGTCTTACCTGCTATAAGATCAATTGTCTTATAGAATGCCTTACATTCTTGATTTATCTGCTTGTCTCATGGGGATGTCGTTTAACTGGTTCCTCCAGCCCCTGTAAACTGGATGTTAGAGCTAGAGGCTTGATTGGATTCAGGTTCAACATTTTTGGTATGAAAACTTTGTAAACACTGCTGTATACTTGATCCTGCAGCACACCAGAGACCTGGTAAGAATGTTGGCCCAGGGTTAATGACCCTAAGTTGGATAACTGAGTGAAGGTGGGTTCAGCCAGATTGCCCCATTGTAAAAGCGTGTGTTTCTCCTTTGTGACTGGCAAATAATCTGAGGGATGGGTTTGGCAACACAATTTACATTTTTGTAGCTGTTTACAGTTTATCAAACACGTTCAAACGCATTTAATCACAACAGCATTCCTGTAAGGTTTTATTCCTATTTAACAGAAGTGAAAACTTAGGTTTGGAGTACTTAAATGACTTTCCCAAAGTCATAGAGCCCGTAAGTTGCAAAGGTAGGACTGAAGCATAAATGGATTCACTTTAGTTCAGCTTTAAAAAAAAGAAAAATCCCAAATAGCATCCATCTAACTACAGATTTTCAAAGTATATTCTCTCTCCAGAATTTAATAAGTATTTCTCTCCTTTTAAAAACGTTTTCTAAAAAAGGCTATTTTTCTTTATTTTCTTGATACTGGGAAGCACACTGCTAGGGAAAAGCAATTTGTTTTACACCAACAGCTATTTCTGTTGCCCGTCTAAACTGGCAAAATATAACAGGTGCCAGATTCCCCAAAGCTCTATTTGTAACAGCAGTTTACAACATCTAAATGTTAAATGAGTTACTGAATTTGTGATTTTCACAAATGTGTGAATAACGTCATTTACCAAAAATAACTGTTTTCTGCGCAAAGTAAAGCATACACATGTGCGCTTATGATGCTAAAACCAACAAGGGCCGTTAGGTGTGGAAGAGACACCGGTCGGAAGCACACATAAGTCAGGTCCTTGCGAATCTATTTTTTCCTCAAAATCAGGTCAGCAACTCGTGGAACAGAATTAGGAAAAGCATATGACAGTCTCGAATCAAGAGATATGGGATGTGGTGCGATGATCAGCAAACCAGGGAAGGGAATTAGGAGAATCCTAGATCCAGGAGGGAACTGGGGAAGCTATTTCTAGGGTCCCCAGGAATCCGGGCCTCTAGCTCAGAGCCAGCTGCCACAAGGAGGGGACTCAGGCAGGCGCTGACTGCTGAAAGTCACTCTTCCTAACAAGAAACTATGGAGGTCCTAACTCAGAAGAAGCGACTCCAACTCAGCGCCTACATCAAAAAACGTTCTTGAGAAGTCGACCAGCTTTTGCCTACCACCAAGCTCCCCCAAGCAGGAAGCAGGTAGGCATGCCCCCCCAAGCGCTGTTCTCGGATTTTATTGGCTGCCCCGGCCTGCCCCTCTCTCAAAACGTTTCTTTCACTGGTCAGCATTGCCAAGTTCCTTCTTCCACAGACGATGTCTGGAACCAATCATCTCCAAGCACCGCCCTGTCTCTCCGCCGACATGTGAGTGACATGCATGTCAGCCAATAAGAAATAAAAGTGGGGCTGTGCAACAAGACTCCTCCCCTTTTTCCTCAACTCGTTCGGTAAATGGTGGAAAAGGTTGAGCAGCTGATACCAACCACCAATCCGTCAGGGCGGAAGAGGAAGGATGCGAAGGGAGCTGGGAGGGGGTGACGTGGCAGTGACGGGATCATAAACTGAAATGAATGGCGGAAATACTAGCCAATCGGCGACCAAACTGGCCGGGCACTCTGCATTCTCGAGTCTTCCCTGAGCGCGGGGACCTTCGGGAAAGTACCAATGGGCTTGTACGTGAGTCTGATTGGCCTTCATCTGAACCAATCGACGGCATGGCTGGCAGACGCGTCCCACCCCGGACTCTCACTGGGCGGTGTGGAATGACAGGCCCGAGAGAAATGCCAATGTCCTAGGGGTCTCCTGCAAGTGACACTCCACGGCGCCAATTGACTCCTTTCTTCCTGGCCGCCGAGCCCTCCTCCCCGCGGCGGGCCTGGCGGGGCGGGGACGCTGCGCGGCCGCGGCTGATGCGCTAGCCGTGTGGGGCTCTCCAGGCGGCGACGGCGGCCCTCGTAGGCGGTTTCGGTCCTGTATCTCGGGGCGGCGGCGACTCATGGCGGCGACGGAGCTGAGAGGAGTGGTGGGGCCGGGCCCGGCAGCCATTGGAGCTCCGGGCGGCGGCGGCACCGGTCCCCCAGTGGGGGGAGGCGGCGGTGGCGGCCGCGGAGACTCGGGGCCAGGCTCTGGGGGCGCGCCCGGCACGGTGGCCGCGGTGGCTGCGGGCGGCCCGGGCCCCGGGGCCGGAGGAGTGGCGGCTGCGGGCCAGGCCCCTGCGCCGCCGGCGGGGGGCTCGGGCGCCGGGGGTTCGGGCTCGGCTCGAGAGGGCTGGCTCTTCAAATGGACCAATTACATCAAAGGCTACCAGCGGCGGTGGTTCGTGCTGAGCAACGGGCTCCTGAGCTACTACAGGTAACTGCTTCCGGGGCGCCGTCCCCCACCGCAGCCCACAGTCCCCGCGCCGTCACCCTCTGGAGCCGGCAGCGCAGCCAAGGTCGCCCCAGGCCCCTTTTCGTCACCCGCGCGCACTGACAGCCCGCGACACCAGCCCACCATCACGAAAGTGAACGCTCCAGACCTACCCCTCCACCTGCGTTACCCACCCCCGGTGCCATGCCTTCCCCTCGGTCCCTGGCCTTTCCGATTGTTTGGAGAGCATCTACTCTTCCATTGTGTTCCCACCAGCACATCGGTGCAATGATTAGTTCTGCAAGGAAGGCGCTGTCGTAGGTGTTAAGGGGCACATGGAAGAGAGCAAAGCCCAGGCATTGCTCCCAAGGAACTTAGAGGAAAAGTCCCACGGCTTAGCTGTCTTTTGTGCCCGGTCTCCAAAATTCAAGGTTATTAGCAGCCCTTGATATACCCGCCTTTGCTGTCTCCACATTCAGGCACAAGGACACCACGCACACAGTGGCCTCGGTGTCTGTCCCCTGTCTTCCTTATCTCCCCAAGACTTGCTCTGCTTTCGCCTTCTGGACAGCCCAGAATGGAGATGTGCCCTCCAGGGCTGCTTTTATTTTTGCTTGCCCCACCTCCTCCCGTGGGAATGGTGAAGTGTTCTCTCCGATATTTCTGGGGTCTCTCGGGTTAGTTAGGTGTAAGTTTTATTAAAAGAAGAATCCACGTGTTGGGTATGATTACTTCTGTTCCGCACTGTTTGCTTTGGAATGTGTAATATATGTTTATGGTGACTCACAGTCTTGCCATAACATAGCATGCTTTTGGCTACTTATGTTGCGATAGGTAGAGGGGTGAGGATATGGATTTGGGGACGGGACATAAACGTTTTCTGAGGGCTGGAACAGCTTAGATAGATACTTTACATACAGTAAATCAACCCTGTGATTTAGGAGCTAATCCCATCTTACTGATGGGGAAACAGACTTAGCTTGGGCAACTTTCCCAACGTCTTGAGAAGTCAGGATTTAAAACTAGTTCTGTGCACACCAACATAACCTACAACCCAGGTAAGTGTTACATGAATCAGTCAGATGCAGAGATAATTACTTAATCTCTAGCACGTAAGTTTATAGATCATGGTTACTATGTGTATTTTATACACAATGTATAAAAGTCTTGTTTAAGGGAGACTTTGCTTAATATAATGGCATTTCTAATTGAAATCTTTTTATAAAGACCATCCTATTTCGAACTCAAAACAATGTTGTTAAGAGCAGCTCCCTCTGTATTTCTTTTCCTCTGCCAGTAGTCACTCTGCCACTCGGGAGTTAGGGTGAACAAGCCTCTTTTCCATCAACTCCATTGTATTGGCTCTTAGAGAATTTTGAGGGAAGTTGGAGGTTGTTGAAATAGCAACATTCTTATCTGGGTCTCTAACAGTGGCAAATGGCCTTAGATAGTGTGTCCTCACTGCTTGAGTGACATTAATTGCCAACACTTGTGTATATCATTTGCATTATATTCAGAATTAGTTTTAATTTTAACCCTTTCTAATTACTCAGCCAGGGCTATCAGTTTAAGGTTAGATGACAAACCTAAAATTTTAGTTTGCCTCAGATTTTTTCCCCTGCTCAGGTTCATGTTTTCCTGTTACATTGACCATCATTCTAATGTTCGGTTGACTCATATCCTAACTCGACTTGTAAATCACTATTAACACTGATTCCCCATTTTCAAAAGTTGTGTATCAGCCGCAGGCCTTAATGTGTGGTCGTTTTTCCTCATCCAAGTTCTTATCATATCTACTTTCCGGGCCAGTTGATTCTTTGATGAGTACCAGTCTTGATCAATATTGATCTTGGTTGAACATTAATAACTTATATGTCGCTGTGTCTTCAAGTACTTGTAACCACTTTTGACTTCTGTCTTACAAGAGCTAGTGTTACCTGTCCGACTACAGATAAAACTCTTTCCAAAACATACTAAACCACATATTGGGAAATATGCCATAGGCCTGGCCTTGCCAGCTAAGATGGTCCCACCCACAAACCAACCAACAGGATCCAGAGTTATCAATTCTATGCACATCCCTCAAAATTACTTTGAAGTACTGCCTACCAACTGTCTTGGTAGTTTTTCTTGCCAACAGGGTTCTTCAGGTCCCCGTCTCCCTAGAGTTAATTAGCCAAGTTGTTATTCCTCCTGCTTTTCATGCCTCCAAAACCTGTCATCTCCTATATATGACCTTTTTTTACAAAGCACTGTTTTCTTTTTAACTGACATCATGTACTTCCTAGACCCACCCGCTGATGAACTGTCCTAATAGACTTTGGCAAGCTGCTTCTGTCTTTTTACCTATCCTGTTCTTCCTTTCATTCACACTTACACAGATGTCCTGATACTTAAAACCGTATGTAGAATGCCAGCTCTCCCAGACACATCGTGACAGGCCCATAGTATTAGTTTTCCTGGCTAGCTTCTAGAGATTGAGTTACTATTTTGGCTGGCCTTTTTAGGGACGAACTTTCTAGCCAGAAAATACCACCTAATACTGTAGTGCCTCAAGAACTTATCTTGCACCCTGAAAACCAAGTCTTTCCAGCTTCTGCACTAATCATTTATAACCATCGGTGTAGCTGCTCGAACCCAAGAGCTCTGAGGTCAAGCCTGCCTTGCTCCAAAGTTCTTTGGTATTTTTAAAACTGCTATAGACTTTATGTGATTTGAGAAACTTCTGTAGTTCATGAAGATGACGCAGGCAGAAGAGATTCCTAGGAAGTGGTTTGTTAAAAGGACCAACACATTGTGAGGAATGTGGTAGAAGGTCCAAGTGGCACCTTTGGAGTCGAAAGGAGGGGTGAGTCGGCCTGTCAGCTGTGAGTCTGTAATTCTGCCTGCATTATTCATAATGTAAGCTGAAGCTTGGGGGCAGGGGAGGGGAGGTAAGAATAGAAAAAAACAGGGATTCACGTTACAGTGTGGCAGGTGCAGGGGATGGAAAATGGCCCAGTCCACTGAGACCCCCTGGCCATCCCATACTGCTCATTCGTGCATTTGAGGAAGAAAAACTAGTTTCATGTGACAGACTGAACAATAGCAAATCTGTCTTCCTAAGCACAGTAAACAGACTTTCTGAAACATACCAAATCTTAGTTTCTGGAGATGGAGTATGTGTCACTTCTGGCATGCAGGAATTCTGGACGTGCCAGGTGCATTTGGCTGCTTGGCTCCAGCAAAAGGGAAATGGCTCTGCTTTGCACTGTGGCAGTTGGCAAGGGACTTTGACCTCTTTATGTTCCAAGTTGGTCATGGAGAACTGTGGTCTCAACACACAGGTCCCTGGGCATAACCAGCGGGTGGCAGGGAAATTAGCACGACTTGTGCTGCACACTCAGTTGTGCAAGCAGCTTGATATTTTTTGTGAAGTCTCTTGTAGCTTGTTGTCATCAAGAAGTGCTATAAAGTTCAAAAGTTAGTCTATTAATAGAACTGTCAGTCAGTAGAGATGGGGAAAATTTTTACACGCAGTCCTCTGAGAACAGATTTGCTGAATCTTTCCTAGCTATTAATAGGATGGCTTAGGAGTTCCCACCAATAGAGGTCTGTGGACCTTAGGAAAGAACATATTCCAGCAAGATTATACCACCTTTTTCTTTTATGATTATTCTTTCTTTACTCCCACAGAAAGTTAGTTATTCCTATTTCATATCATTTGAGCTGTACTCAATATTTAATGGTCTAAATATCTACGTGTGCCTTAAACTTCTGCAGTATAATTCTATGCATAATGCGACACTTCTCATTTGGGCTGAGTTACAGTTAGGGGGTGGGTTGTGCAGTATATGTAAAATGGAACTATTTTTTCTCTTACAGAATGAGATTGTTTTACGAAATTCTGTTGCATGAATTTATAAAGCACTATTTTACAATTACAACTTGCAAAATACAGAGTAATTCCTGACTGCAAAGGGGCACGAGGGAACTTGTTGGGGCGATGGAAATGTTCTATATCTCGATTGTGGAGGTAGTTCCACAGTTGTATACCTTTATCTCAACTCATTGAATTGTACTCTTAAAATTGCTGAATTAATATTGTATGTAGTTATGCTTCAGTGAAGCCTATTTTGAAAAAGCTGAGAGTGAGAGGAACAGCAGAGCAATAATTCTGACTCGGAAACAACACTTAGATGCTGTGAAAGGAAATCCCTACCGATTGTTTCTTGAATTTTAGGAAACCATTTGAGGGAAATATTAGAACTTGCTGATTCCTAAGACGACTGTATTTTCAAAAGGCTTAGAGTTTTGAAAAGAAATGGAATGTGGTGAAGGAGAAACCACTCATAAGCTTTCTACTTAGCTTGTCTTTGTCTCATTGTTGCAGGTCAAAGGCAGAAATGAGACACACCTGCCGTGGTACCATCAACCTCGCCACAGCTAACATCACCGTGGAGGACTCCTGCAACTTCATCATTTCCAATGGAGGTGCTCAGACCTACCATCTGAAGGCGAGCTCAGAAGTGGAGCGGCAGCGCTGGGTGACGGCCCTGGAGCTGGCCAAGGCCAAGGCTGTGAAGATGCTGGCAGAATCGGGTAGGGAGCAAAGAACACCATGCCTGGGGAACTTTTTCTCTTCCTCTCTTATGCACAAATCTTATTTTATGCCTCATTGTCATTCGATTATCAGGTCTCTCCTGGATGTCTCAGGCTTCTCCTCATCATGCAGTATTTCTCCTAGAGTGGCGGTTCTCAACTGGGGGCATTTCTGCCCCACAGTCCCATTTGGCAATGTCTGGAGACGTTTTTGTTGTCACAGCTGAGGTGTAGTGGTGCTACTGGCATCTAGTGAGTAGAGGCCAGGGATGCTGCTAAACTTCCTACAGTGCACAGGAGAGTCCACAACAAAGAATTATCTGACCCCAATGTCAGTAGTGCTGAGGTTGAGAAACTTTATCCTAGAGGCATAACGATTGTCCTTCTGGCATTTAATGCCAATTGACTACATTAAAAATTTGAGAAGTAGCTATTTTAATGCTAGGTCAGTCTTAGGATTATTACAACTCACAGTTTGGACCTATCCTTTTTTCTTTTCTGCTGGCATCATCTTACTTAAGTATTTGTTAGTTGAGTTGAAACAAAATTCTCATAGACTGCCGAAAACGTTATATGTGATGTTTTCTAATATTTTCATTTTACTATATTTTAAATCTTATTTCACTTTTAGTTTCATTAAAAGAGAAATCAATATTGTTTTGATTTTTCTTCAAGGAAAATGGTAGGGTTTCCCCCGACAGGTGTTGATCGTTGAGTTACACTGAGCTTGTTCACTGAGAGCTGACCGAGGTGGGCACCTGCTGACTTCTTTTCATCTCTGATTTTCTTATCCCCTGTCACTTCTCATGCTGTATTTAGTATGTATTAAGCAATGTAAGGAAAATTCAGTGCTTTATAAGGTTTTTTGGGAACAGATTATAAGGGCATGTCTTTCCTTATTTCTCCTGTAGTAGTGCTGATGTTAGCTCCCCCAAAGGAAGTGACACTGCTAGAAAAACACTCTGCAGTTACAAAGTGTTAAGTACAAAACTGGTGGCAAGAGCTACAAGATAGCTCTCTACTTGACTTGTTATTGGAGAATCTTTTAACAGAAGACCTTGCATGACTTTCACTGCAGTAGTGGCTTTAGTGTTAGATGAGCTCATCATGAAGTCCCTGAGCTCTCCTCCAGAAAAGATGAATGAACGAGTCTTTTGGTGACGTAGACTTTGTTTACAGAGAGCTGGACTATGATTCTCAACCCATTTCATACAGGGCCTGCCAATCTTCCAACAGATGATAATGGATTTGTGGTAATAATCCACTTGAACTGGATTGGAACCCTCAAGCTAGAGTTAAAAGGCTCATTAATTCATTCCCAATCCCAAGAGCCACGAGCTTCTCCATCCTGTCCTCTAGGTCATTGGTTCTTAAATTTCAGCATACATCGGAATTTCCTGGGCAGCTTCTTTGAAATCCAGATTCCTGCACCTTGCCTCACATCAGCCAAATCAAAGTTTCTGAGATGGGGCAGACACTTTGCACCTTTAAGAAGAACCCCAGGGTCAGAGGTGGTCAAAAGGTTCAAAACTTCCAGTTATAAGATAAATACATCCTGAGGATGTAATGTACAACATGATAACTATAGTTAACACCGCTGTATGATATATTTGAAAGTTGCTAAGAGAGTAGATTGTAAAAGTTCTCATTACAAGGGAAGAAAGTGGGGTTTTTTGGTATCTATATGAGATGATGGATGTTAACTAAACTTACTGTGGTAGTCATTTCACAATATGTGTAAGTAAAGTCGCTATCCTATACACCTTAAACTTACACAGTGCTGTATGTCAATTATAGCTCAATAAAACTGGAAGGGAAAAAATCATGAGCAAAAGAAATGCTTATTATTGTATGCCTCAGGAAAAAAAACAGAAGAACCACCACCCCAGGTTGTTATGATACAGGTGGGCCATGGACCACACTGTAGACAGATCCTCTGGTGCTGGCAAGCTCTCGGTCAGAGTGCGCAGCGTGAGGAGTGTTGTTTTGGCTGTGAGCAGAGGCACTTGGGTTCTGATTCTCGGTCCTGGGCCTAGAGGCATATAACTCACCTTTTCACCCCTGTAGATGAGTCAGGAGATGAAGAATCTGTCTCACAAACTGACAAGACTGAGCTGCAGAATACCCTCCGGACCCTTTCCAGCAAAGTGGAGGACCTGAGCACGTGCAACGACCTGATAGCCAAGCACGGCACAGCGCTGCAGCGCTCCCTCAGTGAGCTGGAGTCCCTGAGGTTGCCTGCTGAGAGCAACGAGAAGATCAAACAGGTCAACGAACGGGCCACGCTCTTTCGGATAACATCCAATGCCATGATCAATGTAAGTGCAGATGGTGTCCAAGTTGCTTTTTGGTTCTTTTCCCTCTTCAAAATGTAATTCTCCCCAAATGCTGGAAAACTGTAATTGATAAAGCACAGAACATTAGGTCCTGCTTCACTGCTCAAGAGATTTAAGTTACGTTGTTACATGAAATAGAACAGGCTGCACAGATGGAATGACTTTCATGCCCTGCTCAAGTGGTCAGGAGGACACTGCTCCAGCTTGGGAATGAGTTGGGGGTCCAGAGTTCAGCCCTGCGTCTTCTGCAATCAGCAGGACATCTGTTGGTGATGTTAATTGCGTCCCTTAAACTCTCTGGGTTGTGGTTTTATTTATTTATTTTATATATATATAAATAACTTTATCTGTTGGAACTAGAAGGTCTCCGTGGGTCCTTTCCACTGTCATGATCTTTGAGCTTTAAATCGGAGTCTTACCCCTGCTTTGCTAGTGCATTCTAGCGTACAGTGTGGTAAGTGGGGCTGGATCAAGTACTAGTTAGAACCTTATAATACTAGTTCTTCCTGTCTTTAGTTCTTGATTTCAGAGGTGATTCTGGATGATAAGACAAAATACTCAGTTATGGGCATTTTTCTTTTAAAAAGAAGGGGCCAGTGCTTCTGCCTCCTACCTCAGGTGGCTGTTTTTGGTTTGTGGCATACTTCAGCTGTGTGGGTACAAGGCTGTAGGTAAGCCCAAGGCACCAGTGGTGTTACTGATGTATTTCAGATACTGGGTGATACGTATGAAATGAACACGTGCTTTAAACAATGCTGGTTTTCTTCTACTGGTGACTGATTCTCACCTGGCAGATTGTTTTAATTAGCTTCCACCTAAGAACACTAGAGGATGTTTCACAAGGCAAGTGACAAGAGTGCTCTGAAAAAAGGCTTATGCAGGGTTTTTCTCCTGTCTAATTCAATGGGATGAAATTACTTCTCTGGAGCCAGATTTTCCCTTGTTTAGGGAGTGATAATAAGATGTCTGCTTAGAACCAGTTTCGTTCACTTGGCTGCTTGGGGATCAAAGGTCTTTTCCTGTAACCAAGGGAAATTTGGTTTTTCTCATTCAAAACTTCCTTGTTACTTAATAGAAAGTTGTGATAACCTTCTTTTCACATCATTTTCTGAAGTGTTGTACTCTTTCTTCAGTGCTCTGATTCACACAAGGTTTTGTGTTAGTGCCACGGAGGGGATTCTGACTCCTAGTGACCCTGTGTACAGCAGAGTGGAACTCTGCCTGGTCTTTTTGCGCCATCCTCTCACCTTCTGGTGCTCTATAAGACAGTGCTCTGCTGCTGTTCACATGGTTTTCATGGCCAGTTTTTCCAGAACTGGGTGACCCTACTGATATTTGAAATCAATATCAATATGCTTTCAGTATCAGAGCACCTTGCAGCTACCACAGTATGACAACTGACAGACGGGTGGTGTGGTTCCCTGCGCTGGGAAGCGAACCCGGGCTGCGACAGTGAGAGCGCTGAATCTTAACCACTAGGCCACCAGGGCAGGCTTCACACAAGGTAGAAGAGACAAAGTATTTTGTCCTCTTAAGGACTGCAAGAAGATCAGCTGTCTCCCGGGACCATTCTGCAAGTCAGCACTGATGCTTGTGTTTCTGATATCTAGTCATGTGCTCTTTTTCCAAACTGTCTCACTTCTTAGTGACCATGTGCTTGTTTTTCTGGTTCTCTTGAGATAATGAAAACCTCATAAATCTTACAGGTCGATTAATCAGTAGTATATATGTTTTTTTAATTATTTTTTTCATTTTATAAGATTGGCACCTGAGCTAATATCTGTTGCTAATCTTTTTTTTTCTTCTTCTTCCCCCCAAAGCACTCCAGTACATAGTTGTATATTCTAGTTGTAGGTCCTTCTGGCTCTGCTGTGTGGGCTGCTGCCTCAGCATCGCTTGATGAGTGGTGCTAGGTCCGTGCCCAGGATCCAAACTGGCGAAATCCTGGGCTGGCGAAGTGGAGTGCGTGAATTAACCACTCAGCTACTGGGCTGGCCCTTAAATATACTTTTTATGTAGAACAACTCAGGGCACAGTGGTCTGCTGATAGTGAATGTTCCCTTTTATCCATGTCAGGTGAACACCCTGCTCTATGACAATTTTTTTCCTGCTCTAATGAGAAAAATGTGTTAAATAAAACACCTCTTGATTTAAAACTTCTCATAAAATTGAAACTTGGGTTTAGACTTTTCTCTTGAAAATATGCTCATCTTTGTTCCTCGGGGCAGTTCTTCGTCCCCAAGTTCTAAGTGTCCAGAGTTTGTGTCAGAGGGAGTGATCCCTTGGCACTCGGAGATGAGTTCTGTTTTCTCATTCTCTTCTGCCCTGGTCTACTGCCTGTGCCCCTTTCATAACCTCTTATTGCTTGAAATGTATTTTTTATCCCTGTGTTGTTTCGTTTGTACCATTGAGGTGATGATGGCAAGGTGTGATACGCATCTTGAAAATTAACATGCTAGTGCATCACATCTCTAAACGGGCAAAGATATATCAAAGGAAGGATACATTTCACTCAATTTCTCGGTTGCTTAGGACATAGCCTTTACTACCAAAGTAATCTAAACAGGGGTGTGAATTTGACCTTGTCAGTGGATCCGTTTGCCAGTGCAGCAAACATCTATTGAGACCATCTGTGTTCTAGACACTGTGCTAAGGAATGTAAAACAATTCAAGTGTGGTCCCTGCCCTCAGGGAGATTACTCTCCAGTCAGGGGACAGAGAAGTAACAGATCGCTATGGAGTGTGCTAAGTGCCGTGACAGAATGAGCACAGGCTGTTGTGCCACAGTACACTGCAAGTGTTTAGCTCAGACTGGGAGGCTTAGAGAAGGTGACACTTCAACTAAGTTCTGAAAGACCAGAGAGAGTCTTCCTATGAAAAAGGGCAATATAGAGCTTGGGGCCCTGGGGTCCACCTGCCTCGGTTAACTATCTGTATAACTATGTCTGTATATCTGGGACTACCTGCTTCCTTGGTGACCTCAGTTCCTTTTCCGTAAATGGTGATGATACTAGTAGCTGCTCACAGGATTGTTGAAAGGCTTTTATTAGATAATTGATGCAAAGTGTTTGGCAAAGTGCCTGACATACAATTGTCTCACTGAATTTTAGTTATGATCAATATTATTAAAAGGAAGTGAGGGCGAATTGTTGATCCAGTTAGAGGTATGGTATATGCGGATCTCTCCCTCTCTCCCAAGGTCTGGGCACTGCTGGTAATTAACTATTAGCAAAGAAGGAGCTAGAGATGAGGCTGGAGAGGAATTAAGTGTGGGGGAGGGGTGCAGATCATATTAAATGGGCTTGGTAATAGTGGATTAGAAGAGGATAAGACTGATTGATGCAGGCTTAACGATAATAGCTAACACCTTATTGAGTGCTTACTGTAAGCCCGATAGGGTTCTGAGTGCTTTACATGTAAAGCAACAATTCTTGAGGTTGTTACCATAGTTATTCTTTGTTTACAGATGAGGAAGAGGAAGCACAGAGGGATTAAATAACTTGCTGAAAATTCCATAGCTAGATAGTGAGATGGAGCTGTGATTTGAGCCCCAACAATCCAGCTCCACAGTCTGTACTCCGTACTGCCTCTGAGTATGGACGATGAAAAGATGTGCACAGATTCCAGAACTATTAAGGAAGAATATTCTATATTAATTATATATTATGGATAATAATATATTATGTATTATATTATTAAGGACTTGATAATTGGATGTGGGGAGGGAAGACAAACTAAGAATCGGGAATGTCTCTTATCTTTCTGGTTTGGCCAGGTAGAAGGGCCCTGCGTCTGTTCTTGGGCTGGGGAACACCAAAGGGAGAAGCAGAGTCAGAAAGAGAACGTAGTTCAATTTGGGACCCACTGATTTTGAGATTGCTTTGAGCCATTGAATAGGCAATTGGATATTCTGGCCTGAAGCTCCATGAGTGCAGAGCTAGAATTACTGATTTAGTAATTAGCCTATAGGCAAAGGTGGAGGCCATGGGAGTAGATATTCTGTTTACCTTTTAGTTTCTCTATGGCACGGCATAGACTTTTAAGTTTCATTGCTTTCTTCCTTCATTTATTTATTAAGCAAACTTTATCAGGCTTCTACTATGTATAAAGCAACTAAGTTAGGAACTGGAGATACATACATGAATAAGCTATAAACTGTGTCTTCACATTGCTCATAATCCATCTGGAGAGACAGGAAACCAGTCACGATACTGCTGTGAATGGTGTAAAATAGAAGTATGTGCAATGTGCTATGGAAATGTAGAGAAGAGGCTGGCTGCTTATGAGATTGAGGGGGAAGTGTCACAGAGTAACATTTGCCATAGGTCTTCAAGAATGAAAAGGACTTGGCCCAGTAGACAGAGGGAGGAGGAGAGGGCATTCTAGGTAGAAGGAGCAGCATATGCTGTGGTAGGCAGGCCTGAAAGAAATCTGTGTGTTCATGAAATGGTGAGCAGTTCAGTGTGGCTCCATGGTAGGTGCAGGGGTAGGTCCAGCTGCCCGGAGAGGAGGATGCAAGGCAGGGGGTGGCCATACTGTGGTGGGACCTTTATGTTCATAACCAGTAGTTAGGATTTGGTCCTAATATTGGTGGGGAGCCAGTGAAGGGGCTGATAAGATCAGATTTGTGTTTTGTCTCTAGATCACTTCTTTGATTCCCCAGGTAGGCTTCTAATTTTTAAGGTCAGTTGTTTCTCTTAGTGACCAAAATAAAAACAAATCGTTTCCCCATATTTGGTGTAATTCAGTGCAGATTCTCTGTCCTGTGTCTGCATTCCTCAGTTTTAGGTGACTTGAGTTTACTAAAGAATTTATTACCCTGTGCTCTTCTTTAGCTTTCTTTCAGTCACAGATTTTTTCTTTTGATGCACTCCACATAGCCACCCTTTATGATGTCTCCACAAATACTTTGTCTGGGCCTACTGTTCACTTGGCATTTATCTGGTCCTCATGACCAGGAAAATATAAAAGAACCGTGACAACCACATTCAATTTTTTTTTTCTGGGGTTGACTTTGATTGCATCACAGAGCTGGCTGTCCCTGACACTGTGGAATAACAGGGCAAGTCTTTCCTTGTAATTTACCAGTTAGAGTCCCCAGAATAAGGTTACTTAAGGGGCTTACAGACAGCTGAGGGGAATCTCTGACCAGCTGAGTTGATGTGACACATATTAACTCTCTCTATACAGGCCTGCAGAGATTTCCTCATGTTAGCCCAGACCCATAGTAAAAAGTGGCAGAAGTCTCTACAGTATGAAAGAGACCAGCGCATCCGACTGGAAGAGACCCTTGAGCAGCTGGCGAAGCAGCATAATCACCTGGAGAGAGCCTTCCGAGGGGCCACGGTGCTGCCGGCAAACACTCCTGGCAGTGCTGGTTCTGGTAAAGGTGAGATGCGCGGTTCTTGGGTGGCCACTTCTGATACGGGCAGGTGGTTTTCTGCAATTGATAGAAGAACTCCACGTTCTCCAAAATCAGTGACTCACATCAAATGGAATTGGGGCTGTTTATTTCTTCTGGCTTTTCACTGCTTTCTACCATTTGTTGCTATGTGTGTGGTTAGTATTTCCAAGATCCTGCTGGGCCAGGTTTTGGTAAATAAAGCCAGAGTAAACGAATGAGGCTTTTCTCCTTATAGATCAGTGCTGCTCTGGCAAAGGAGACATGAGTGATGAGGATGATGAGAATGAATTTTTTGATGCTCCTGAGATCATCACCATGCCTGAAAATTTGGGCCATAAGTAAGTTATCCTTGACTCTGGGAAAAAATGAACATATCTGACCATCGAAAGGTTAGAAATGTATCAGTGAGAGCATCGTAGCTGTTTATGTTTACTGAGTTCTGGAATCTTTTCCTTAAGTAAGTAGAAAACTGTCAGCTTTTTTCCGTGAACAAGTTCTCCAGAGATGTTTAAATTCATACATATTCTCTTCTAAAAGTTGTCATTTGATCGCTCATTAATAAATTTGTGCAGTGTGCTTAGCATTCTGCTTTGTAAAGACTTGGCAAGGACCAAATTCAAGTTCCGACCTTTGCTCTAATTCGTATCCACTTCCCATCCGAGTAGACGTACTGGCAGCAACATCAGTGGAGCCAGCAGTGACATCAGCCTTGATGAACAGGTGACTCTTTTTTGAGACTTATCGGGAGTGAGGGACTTGGATGTGATTCCCAGGGATTTGCCTGTACAGCGCTAAGAGAAACAGAAAATACTGATTTTTTTAGCATGGGAGAAGGGAAGTTTATAAATACCGGGTTTTCTGTTCTTTGTGGATGATTGAATGGCTTCGTTTTTGCTCCTAGTACAAGCATCAGCTGGAAGAGACCAAGAAGGAAAAGAGAACTAGAATACCATACAAGCCAAACTATAGCCTCAATTTATGGAGCATCATGAAGAACTGCATTGGAAAAGAACTCTCTAAGATCCCCATGCCGGTGAGGTTCTTGCATGCCCAGGCTGCTGCCAGGGGACCCTCTCAGGCCTCAGTGGGACCAGTGCTGCCATGACAGCCCCACCCACGTGTGTGGCAGTTTGTGGCATGGTCTTTGTTACCCTCAGAGTCATAAATTATCCCTTAAAATTGGCTGCTTTAATTTTGTCTGTGGATCTGGTATGTTTCCAGATCACCTAGAATCAAATGCACTTGTTAATAACAGTTATTTATGAGCAAATTCCTATGCTAGATGTGCTATGGGCATTCAAATACAATATAATTTCTGTTTTCAAAAAGCATGTAGTTTAAAGGAGACGGACATGAGAACAGATAGAAAATGTTTTCTGTGGTAGTGTTATGGGAAGTCCTATAGATACGAAGGTTTGGGGAGCACAGAAGCAAAAGCACTTCTTCCCCACCAGGAAGATGAGGGCCATCTCCACGGAGAAGATGGCATTGGGGCTGACCTCCTGGCCTCCAGTCGCACCCTCTTCCAGTTTGTCCCTACTGTTGTCCAAAGTGATCTTTTTAAAATTGAGAATGTAGACATGTCACTGCCCAGCTTAAAATTCTTTACTCGATCCTTACTGCTTTGAAGGTAGTCCACATCCTTTAGTGGGCTTGATACTTCCTCCCCGTGGAAAAGGCTCCGCCCACGCACATCCGGGTTCTAGTCATTGGGAGTTACCTTCCGGTGCTCAGAGGGATCTTGTTGTCTTTTCCTTCAGGGCGTTTGCACACACTGCTCCTTCTGCCTGAACTTTCATCAACTCCCCACCTACCCTTGCCACTTTTCTTTGTCATGGCTAACACTCTTTTCTTCAGGATTCAGCTATAGTACTATCTCTTTCAGCACACCTTCACCCGTGCGTCCAGTCACGGTGAGATCTCTCTCTCTCCCCTGTGTTCCAGAACATTGTTTATGTCGGGGCAGTGGATGGCACTTGCTCGTTCATTGCACAAGCATTTACTGAGTGCCTACTGTCTCCCTGGTGTGGTAGCAGTGTATCAGGTATAGGTTCAATGTAAAGACACAAATCCAGAATATATTGGTTTAAACCAGAGGTCAGCAAACTGTGGGCCTCAGGCCAAAACTGGGTACTGTCTGTGCCGCCCACACACTAAGAGTAGTTTCTATATTTTTAAATAGTTGAAAAAAATCAAAAGAGGATAATATTTTGTGACATGAAAATTATATGAAATTTAGAGGTAGTGTCTGTAAAGTTTTATTGGAACGCAGTGACACTCATTCATTTATCTGTTGTCTGTGGCTACTTTCATCCTACATCGGCAGTGTTGAGTAGTTGTGACAGAGGCCAGTTGGCCCTCAAAGCCTACATATTTACTATCTAGCCTTTTACAGAAAAAGCTGGCCAACCCTGCCTTAAACAAATGTTAGCTTAACTCATTCTCATGCTAAAGTCCAGAAGTAGGTGGCCCAGGGCTGGTATGGTTCTCCACAGTGTCAGGACCAGGCTACTTTCTAGCCTAAGTCTCTACTGCCTGTGGTCTCAATTCCTAGGTCTAAAGTGGCTGCTCCAGCTTGGCCCATCAGGGTCTCGTTCCAGTCGGCAGGAAGAAGGAAAGAGAAGGGCATACTCTCTATCTTTTAAGAGTACTTCCTGGAAATTGCATAAACCATTTTCACTTCAATCCGTATACCCAGAACTTAGTTATATGTCCACAGCTAGCTGGAGAAGAGGGTGGAAATGAAGACTTCCATTCTGGGTGGCATGGCCTAGTTAAAAATTTGCGGTTCTACTACTTGTAGAAGAAGGAAAAGATGGAAAGTGGGGCATGGCTACAGATTCTGCCCACAGCCAGGTACTTGGCTTGCTTACAGACGTAAAGAAAGCATTCTCTTACCCTCTTGGGGCTTATGGACCATTGTGTGGTTTCGGCCTCACCACAGACTACGTTCCTCATGGGTAGAGACTGTCTTGTTGGTCTTTATATCCTTGATGCTTAGCCAGTGTCTGGCACTTATATACCATTCAGCAAACATTGAAGTCATTAATTAACTGGGTCTTGGCAAACAAAGAAATTTATATGTAAATATGTAGTATTTTTGTTAGAAAAATGTTGACCTCAAGCCAAGACGAGAACATGAATAAGCACACTGGAGAAACAAAATAATTGACGCACTGGGAGGCTAAAAAGAAGCCCCACTTGCCTGGGGCCTTGAAGGAAGTGGTGGGAAGGCGGGCTGGAAAGGCTGGTCATTGCAGCCTCAGAAATGCAGTTCCTGCTTAGAAATAGCTTCTGAGTCAAGGTGACCTCTCCCTCCTCCTTTACCATTAGTTTCTTGTTGACATGGCCGCTAGGAATGTGCAACCCTGTACCTGTTTGCCTGCAGATCTAGTCTTTGCCCTTCCCCTGCTCTGTGTCGTGTCACAGGAGGACTGATCCCTCTAGGCTGTGTTCCTCAGGCTTCCGTGTCTGCTGGCGTCTGGTCGGGCTCCACCAGTGCAACGTACCAGTAGGAGTTTGGAGCAGGGAGGAAGGGAGAGACCCCAGGGTACCTCCTCCCTACCCTGTGTTCTCTCGGGCAGTGCTTTGGCAGCAGCTGTGTGGCTCAAGTTTTCACTGGACAGGCCCCGCTGAGGCTTTAGCTTCTGCCAGAAACCTCTGGCCTCGGGGCTGCATTAATGCCCCTCCTTCCCTTTGTCCCTCCAGCCTACCAGTGGTTATGGCCACCTGCTGTTGCTAATCTCTAGGTTGTCTTTTTTGGCTGCCCAACTCTCTGTCAGCTGTATAACTAATTCCCTGCTTCCTTCCACTTTAAATTCTCAGATTTATTTGTTTCCCTATTAGGTCTCTGAGTGATAAAATAACCAATATGAAAAGCTTGGCACTTTCAGAGAAACTATGGTCCCTGGATCAGTTGTTGTGGCCCAGGGCTCTGTGTGTATGAAAAGTAGTGATAGCTTCAGGATGCACTGGTTCTAGTCCCAGGCAGTGCTGACACATCTTGTAGCCACCCGTGGAGGGCACTGCCTGTTCCCAGTGTTCCTCACAATGTACGGAAGTGTTACTTCACGTTGCCTGAAATTCTGCCAGTGAGAGATGTTATTGGCATAGTTAATAAGCACCCTCTTTAAAAAGACTCTTGAGGGTTCAAGTTTTATCAGCCTGTTGCCCCTCAGTGTGCATTTTTCTTACCATGCTGCTTTTCTCTCAGTGTGGAGAAGATGGTTTTGGAGTGTGGCACACTTTTTCAGTTGAGATGGGGTAGGAGTGTTCTGATGTTGGTCCTGTGGTCTTCGTTCATTGGGAAATTTCCACAGAGAAATGCTTGGTATATTTCTCAGAGAAAAAGCATTCTCTTGTATATTATTTTTAGAAATGTATAAATGCATAGAAACAAACATGAAATAATGGTTATCTTTGGGTGATGGCATTTCAAGTAAATTTTTTCCTTTATACGTTGTTTTCAAGGTTTGTCATAGTGAAAATTATAAGGTATTTCATAATTGGGAGGACAGTAAATATTAGAGTAGTATGTGGCTCAGAGATTGGTGGGTAGGAGGTTGGACAAAATGCAGAAAAAGAGGTGGGACCATAGGAAAGAAAAGTGTTTTTGTTTGTTTTTTTTAACTGAAATTTTGCTTTAGGCTATCTCCATTCAAAAGAAAGGCAGTTTTTTCCTTCCTTCCTCTGTTCTCTGGACTCAGAACTCACACTAGTGATATTCAGGCTTGTTGAGCTATATTGCTGATTAAATAAGCTTTATGGGCTAGCCTGGGAACCTAACCTCTTCTTAGAGTATTTTTTTTTTCATGTTTTTTTCTATTTCATTTTTTATTGAGGTTATGATAGTTTACAACCTTGTGAAATTTCAGTTGTACGTTATTATTTGTCAGTCATATTACAGGTGCACCACTTCACCCCTTGTGCCCATCCTCCCAACCACCCTTTCCCCTGGTAACCACTAATCTGTTCTTAGAGTAATTTTTTAAGTAGTAAAGTCATCTTGAATTCCAAACAGTCAGCTTAGAAGCTAACATTTTCTTTTTCAGAGGGAGGGTGGGGACAGGAGACAGTATCTCTTGTGTTCTCTTCTCTACACCCAGTGGGCAATATAGGGTCTGGGACACATGAGGGCTCCGTAAATGTTTGTGGAATGAATAACTGCATACACAAATGAATGGACAACTTCTCCCCGACAGAATGCACACATGCACACACACATACACACTTCATCCTGCAGTTGAGTACCGTCAGTTGGCTCTAAAACTAGAAAGGTAGAAACACTCACAGCCCCTTCTCAGCCCCATCACCAGCACTCCAGCTCCAGAAACACAACTGTCCAGCCTCAGGAAGACATCAACATCCTGGCCTGACGCAGAACTGTGAACTGATGCTTAGCACTCTTCTGGTCCAGGAGTGGAAGCTAACTTGTGTAATGTGTCTTTTTCACTAGTCCAGATGGGCCTGTACTTATCACTTACTACCCCTTCTTTCCTCCCTCAAGAATGTTAAATAGTTAGCTTCCTCTCTGGGTATACTTGTGCTAAAATACATTTCCTCTTTTATTCATTCATTCCATATCTATTCAATGACAGTCTCCTCTAGGCTGGGCACTGATGGTTCTTAGATATGCAGCGGTGAACAGAAGAGGCACGGTTCCCATCCCAAAGAGCTTACAGTTATTGAAATAAATGAAAATGGTGATTTCTGCTACTCACTTACGTGAACGGTTGACCAGAGAGAAGGAGTTGCTTTCACGTCAGATCTTAGAGCTGCTCTACTGAGCAAAAGGCCTCTTCTCTTCCAGTGATTTGCTTTATCATCTCGATATGGTTCTCCACCTGCAGAAAAATTAAACTGTCTCTTATAGATGTGTGGGCCAAGTTTTTAAATCTGTTCTTTTCCTGACAGGTGAACTTTAATGAGCCCTTATCCATGCTTCAGCGCCTTACTGAAGATCTGGAATACCATGAGCTGTTAGACCGAGCTGCAAAATGTGAGAACTCTCTAGAACAGCTCTGTTATGTTGCAGCTTTCACCGTGTCCTCCTATTCCACTACTGTCTTCCGTACCAGCAAGCCATTCAACCCACTCCTTGGGGAGACCTTTGAGCTGGACCGATTAGAGGAGAATGGGTACCGATCCCTCTGTGAGCAGGTAAGGGAGCTTCGGGACTGTGATGTGTTTCCTTTTGGAAGAAAGGGATGATTTCTTGGTTGATCCTCCTGGGTGTCACATTTGCAGAAATTCCAGTCCCTGTCATCCCAGACTGCCTTCTTTTCCTTCAGGGCTGCAACACTGGAGGCTGTACTGTTGTGGGTGTAAATATGTCCTGTGAATTTTGGGTGTTTATCACCAAGAAATAGGCAGTATCTTTCCCTTCTCCTTTCCTCCTTTTTAATTTGAACCACTGATTTCTTCAAGGTGAGTCATCATCCCCCTGCTGCCGCGCACCATGCTGAGTCCAAAAATGGCTGGACATTGCGTCAGGAAATCAAAATCACCAGCAAGTTTCGAGGCAAATACCTCTCCATTATGCCCCTCGGTAAGGCCACCATCTTTGTAAGAATTAGTGCTCCAGGAGTGAGAGATTTTCTGGCATGATAGAGGAGGTCACTGGTGTAGGAGTCAGGAGATTGGAGGTCTGATTTGGGCTCTGAACATTACTAGTTAGCTTTCTGGAGGTCGTTTAATTCTCAGCTATCGAATGAGTGAGGAGGCACAAGACTCTTTAAGGACCCACCCAGCCATAAATTCTTTGTGTTCTTAGCTATATTTAATGCGTCATTAAGTACTATTTTAGAATATAAATTCTAGCATGCATTTTTTAAACTTTATCTCTTAACTGGTGTTTCCCCTGTTATCCTAGCAATCAGGTTCTCTGTATAAATCAGAACTCTCGTGACTGTAAGATCAGGTTTCTCAGCTAGCCCGTCCCCCTTCTCCTCTCCTTCCTCCCCTCTCTTCCTCTACCCGATGGGTTAGGTATCATTTATGTAATGGCTGAACTCCAGGTAAGATGAAACTTTATTTTAAAAGATCTTACTGGATTACAAGTTAATTTTGCACCATGATCAAAAGATCACCCCTGGGAATAAAATCCTAATATGCAGTGTTGGAAGGTCTATACTTTAGGGAAAATGAGATTATTCAGAAAGTGGATTAGAGATTCTTGATGCTCTTTTGAACAAGAGCAGCCACATTTGACCATGTGTGTACTGAAGAGTGAATGCTGGTCTACAGCAAAAGAAACAAAGCAGAGAGAGAGAAACCAAGTACCTCCCTAGAGACAGGGCAGACGGGAGCTGCCTGAGCTCTTGATGACTTCCATTTCCTGCTTCTAGTCTTTCATGAGGCCTAGCTGCAGTGCTTGGTTATTGCAGTATAGTCTTCTTCTTTAATAAATTCTCCTTGCTCTCAGAAACACAAAATGTAGCAAGTATAGTACAAACTAAAAATTAGCCCCCCAAAAATCAAGAATGTTTGTAATGTATTAAGAGAAACTGGAGTGTTAACGCTATCACTTAAATGAAGAGAAGACTAGGTGATTTTGGTCTTGATCTTTACTGAGGACCTTTAAAAACGTCCTAATTGCTTAACTGTCTTTGAAGCAAATAATTTTAGAAATATTAGGTTGAGTAGTAGTTGCCTGGGATGTCCACACCTCATCTGCAGAACTGGGATGTCAGTGGTCATACTGCCCGACGACTTTCACCCATGGGGAAGAGTTTCAGGGGCCCCCTGGGGATCTCTAAAGGGATGGATTATATTTAATTCTAAGGAGAGTTGTATACATTTAAAAAATAGCGATAAACCTAACTCAACAATGATGTGCTGTACATTTTCTCTATACTTCGACTAGAATGATTGAATTCTGTATCTATGTAGAATTTTATATTTCTATCTATAATTCTTTGAGGGGTGAATAACTATTTGAACATGATATAAGTGGGGGATCTAATTTTTTGGAGTTAAAAAATATCTTTGATAGGATTCCATTCCTGTGATTGTTTAGGAGTCGGGTCACCAGGATGTGCTGTGTTAAGTGCCTCCGTATGTTAGATACTAAGTACCTGCCATGGACTAAGTGTGTTCTGGGTGCTTGGGAAGTGTAAGTGAAGAAAACAGATCCCAGCCTTCACCGGGAGATTGAACAAAGAGTTGACGTAGTGACAGGAAATGGAATATAGAAGTATAAAAATTGGGATTTCCAGACATTGGCCCTGGAGATGGCTGAATTTAATATTTTTGGATCAGTAACTTGGAAGAAGAATCATGCAGTGAAATTTTCACATTTGCAGTGGCACTCAGCTCTCAGAGGGTAACTTGTTAAGCCAATAGATGTTACTGGAAAAAGACACGTGGACAGGGTTGAGAACGAGTAGACAGATAGATGGTTTTTTGAGGTGGTGGCCGGGAGTCTCAGTCTCCCTGTAAAATACACTAAAAAGGTTAGAATTCTTGCAATCTGGAAAGAAGAATGCTTCTAGAAAATATAATTGGAGTTTGAAAAATGATGAAGACTATGGTAAAGGATGAATGTGAATTTACTCCTTGACTCCCAGAGTATTGGAACTAGGTGTTAGCCTTGAAGTTTAAAGAAAGACATTTAAATAAGAGTATTATTTCATAGTTTTGGAGTTCTCTAACTCAAGAAGAATCACAATTTTGGAATATGAATGAAACAACCATTCAGCCTATCGATCTCTTGTCCGTGACACTACTGGGCCCTGTGGACCTTGAATTTGCACTTTTGACTAAACTTTCTGCTTATATATTTTATCCATTCTTCCAGTTTCTATTTTTTGACTAGGATGATTAATCCAGGGGCTGGCCCCGTGGCTGAGTGGTTAAGTTCACGCGCTCCACTTCAGCAGCCCAGGGTTTCACCAGTTCGGATCCTGGGCGCAGACATGGCACCGCTCATCAGGCCACATTGAGGTGGCGTCCCATGTGGCACAACTAGAAGGACCCACAACTAAAATGTACAACTATATATTAGGGGGATTTGGAGAGAAAAAGCAGAAAAAAAAAAAAGAAGATTGGCAATAGTTGTTAGCTCAGGTGCCAATCTTTTAAAAAAAAAAAAGAATGATTAATCCATTTATATTTATTACTGATTAGGTAGGATTTACATTTGCCGTTTTGGTTTTTTTTTTTCTGTATATGTTATGTCTTTTTTTCCCTGTATTCCTCCATTAGTTCCTTCTTTTGTGTTAAATAGGTATTTTTCTAGTTTACCATTTTAATTCCCTTTTACTATATTTTAAAGGCATTTTTGTAGTGGTTACCCTGGGTATTACAATTAACATCTTCTAATAATCTAGATCAGATTAATATCAACTTAATTTTAATACTATACAAAAACTTTGCACTATCAGATCTGTTACCTTTCCTTCCTTTGTGCTTTTATTTTCATACAATTTTTTTTTCTTTGAGGAAGATTAACCTTGAGCTAATATCTGCTGCCAATCCTCTTCTTTGTTGCTGAGGAAGACTAGCCTTGAGCTAACATCCATGCCCATCTTCCTCTGCTTTATATGTGGGACTCCTGCCGCAGCATGGCTTGATGTGCAGTGTGTAGATCAGCACCCAGGATCCGAATCGGCAAACCCTGGGCTGCTGAAGTGGAATGTGCGAACTTAACTGCTGCGCCACTGGGCTGGCCCTGACAAATTGTATTTTTATACATTATAATCCCATCAACATAGTTTTTTAACTGTTGCTTCTTATAGTTGTCTTTTAAATCATATAGGAGAAAAAAACTTGCAAGCAAAAAATACATTTATATTGTCTTTTATGTAGCTTAGTTGCAGTCACCTTTACTGGTCTCCTTATTTCTTACTGTAGATTTAAGTTACTGTCTAGTCTCCTTTCATTTCAGCCTGAAGGACTTCCTTTCGTATTTCTTGAAGGGCAGATCTGCTATCCATGAAGTCTTTCAGTTTTTGTTTATTTAGGAATGTCTTAAGTTCTCCTTTGTTTATAAAGGATAGTTTTACTGGATGTAGAATTCTTGACTTGACAGTCTTTTTCTTTCAGCATTTTGAATATGTCATCCCACTGCCTTCTGTCCTCTGTGGTTTCTGATAAACTTATTGAGGACCATTTATATGATGCACAACTTCTCTTTCACTGCTTTCAGGCTTCTCTCTTTATCTTTGTCTTTCAATTGTTTGATTATGATGGGTTTCCGTGTGGTGGTCTTTGAGTTTATCCTAGTTCATTGAGCTTCTTGGATGTGCAGATTAGTGGTTTTCATCAAGTTTGGAGTATTTTTGGCCATTATTTCTTCAGTTGCTCCAACTGCTATCACTGCATCAGGCAGCTTCTGGGTTAAACAATTGCCACTGATTGTTTTGATGATCACCCCAGGGCAAAGGCTGTTGGAGGTGAGCAGGTGCTGAGTCAGGTCCTGCGAGTGGGAGTTTACAGGGAACACCAGATAGGTCAGATAATGACAATTCTTTGGAGATGAGGCTTTGGGGGAGCTTCATACTGTTCTGCTCCCTCCAGTGTTTGCGAGGTTGCTGGCTGGTTTTCATGGCTACCATCTTGTGAGGCTACTGCTGAGCTAGGGAGAGGGAGATCGGATTCAGCCATTTTTCTTGAATAAATGCTTCTTGGATTATTGTAAGCGTTTGGTTAATTTCCAGAGTTCTGAAAAAGTCGACTCTGATAATTTTTGCTAGTGTGTTCTTGTTGCTTTTATTGAAGAGTAGATATATGGAAGTCCTTACTCCACCATTCTGGAAGTGGCTCTCTTTCCCTGTGTATGTTTTAAATGGCTCAGTTTTTAGACCTTTAGCTTATTGTCAAGTTTTCAAGACATAAACATTATATTAAGAAAGGCAGTCATAGGGTGTTGTTCTCCCAGTATCCCTGTGAGCTGGAAGGGACACTGTGCAGAGCAGCAGGCTCATGATCAGGATGGGATACAGGGGTATGGTGTTGGGCTGTACAGATGGATGTTCTGATGTTATTTTGAGGTGCAGCTCTCGCACTCACTGGCTGTGTAACCTTGGGCAAATTCCTTCACTTCTCCGAGCTCAGAGTCTTCATTGGTAAAATGGGGATGTGGTAGACTGAATAATGCCCCCATTCCCCAAAATACATCCACATCCTATTCCCTGGGACCTGTGAATATGTCACTTTACATAGTGAAAAGAACTTCATAGGTGTGGTTAAGTTAAGGATCTCAAGATGGGGAGATAATCCTGGCTTATTCTGTGGGCCAAATATAATCTCAAGGGTTTCTGTAAGAGGGAGGCTGGAGGATCAGAGTCATTGACAACAGAAGCAAGAAGTTTAAGTGATCCTAGGAAGGGACCATAAGCCAAAGAATGCAGGTGGCCTTTAGTAGCTGGAAAAGGCAAGAAAATGGATTCTGTCCTAAAGCCTTCAGAAGGACATAGCCCTTCTGACACCTTGATTTTAGACTTCTAACTCCAGAACTGTAAGAGAATAAATTGTGTTGTTTTAAGTCACAAAGTTTGTGGCAGTTGGCTCCAGCAGCAATAGGGGATGATAGTGCCTGCATCTGAGCTATCAACAGATATTTGAGTGCCCACTAGATGCCAGAAACAATTCTAGGTGCTATGCGTACAATGGTGAAAAATGCCACTTTGCCCTCATTTAGCTTGCATTCTTTTCTTAAGTAGACAGAAAAGTAAACAAACATATTAATAATTTTATATAGTGGTAATTCTATGAAGAAAATTGAGTAAGTAGAGATCGGGGTTAATGGTGGAGAAATGAGTGTGAGTGGTTTCTTGGATAGAGTAGTCAGGAAATTCTCTCTGAAAAGGTTACATTTGAGTGGAGACCTAAATAACCAAAAGAAACCAACCAAAAGATGATTTGGAGAGAATGTTCCAGTCAGAGAGAACCGCAAAGGTAAAGGCCTTGTAGGGGGAGCAAGCATGGCATGCTTGAGAAAAAACCAGGCTCCAGCAGCTGGTTCAGAGTGAGCAAGGAAGCAAGTAGTGGCTGAGATCAGAGGGGTTGGTGGAGGCCAGCTCTCATAGGCTCTTGCCAACCAGGGAAAGGAGTTGAGTTTAATTCTAATCGCAGTGGGCAATAATTGAGAGATGTGACAGTATGGTAAGTTGATATGATATGTTTTAAACGTCGTTTTGACTAGAGACTTTACAGGGCAAAAGAGGAACCTGGAACACCAAAAAGTAGTTGTTACAGAGGTTCAGGCAAGAGATGCTGGTGGCTTAGACTGCAGTGCTGGTGGAGGAGTTATTGAGCAAGAGATTTAGGATATATTTAGGTAGAGCAAATATTTGAAGATGGTTGTAAAGATTATATGAGATAATACATGAGGAGGATACAGCACAGGGCCTGGTACCTGGGAAGTGCTCTCAGCAGAGTTGCTATATTATTGTTAATGTCATTGTCATCAACATCACTGCTGCTGTGGCTACCAGGGCTGCTTTCATCTTTTGTACAGGAAAGACATACCTAAGCCACATCAGTGTTCTTTACATTAGTGGTTACAAAGGGAGCTTAGAGTTACACTGTTACTGGAGTTGACTACATTATTTAATATATATTTTTAAAATTTTTGATTATTTTGAATCTCCAGTCACATCTGCTCAAACCACTGATTTTCGTTTGGTTTTCATTTGAGATTAACTCACAGGAACAGGAGAAGACTGTATCTACTTAGTACCTCTTATATTTCAAGCATTTTACTGGGCAAATAAACATTTTTACTGTACAAGATGTCGTTACTCCAAGTTTACAGATGAGGCCTAGTTAAAAACATCTCTAGGGTGTAGTACTGTAATGCAATTCTGACACTAACCATCCAGATTCACACAGACCCCAGAAATTAAGAGCATGGTCCCCAGCAAGTCTGCCCTCACTTCAGATGCCAGCCACAGATTTGGAGGTCCCCATGCCACCCGCACATCTGACCAACTGGGTCTAAATTCAGGGGTTCCTACAACTCCTTCGGGTTCAGTAAATCACTAGAATGACTTGGAACTCAGGAAAGTGTTGTATTCGTTATTAAAGTTTTATTATAAAGGGTATGAATCAGGACGTGCCAAATGAAGAGACACATAGGGCAAGGTCTGGGAGGGTCCTGAACTTAGAGCTTCCATGCCCTGTCCCCAGGGAATCAGGGCACATCACCCTCCTGGCACATTAATGTGTTCACTAGCCAGAAAGCCCACCAAACTTCATTGTCCAGGGGTTTTATTGGGGTTTCATTATGTAGGCATGATTGATTGAATCGTTGGCTGCATGACTGAACTCAATATCCAGGCCTCCTTCCGTCCCTGTGGGAAGGGGAATATCATTCCCAGGAGGCCGGGAGTCCAGCTGTTATGAGGTGACTCAAAGCCCCAGCTCTCTAATTACATGGTTGGTCTTTCTGGCCTGCCTTCATCCTGAGTCATCTCATTAGCATAAACTATCTAGGGGCCCATCGTGTCACCTCATTGGGATAAACTGTCAGGGCCCCCATGAATGACAAAGACTCTGCTATCACTTGGGAAATTTCAGGGATTTAAAGGTGTCTCCCCAGGAACCGTGGACAAAGACCAGACAAATTATTATACAACACAGATCACACATCTAATGAGTGGTGGAGCCAGGATCAAATCTGATTCTGTCTGATTCCGAAGCCCCTGCTCTATCCACTACTCCTTTTTACTATTAAGGCTCTAGATAAGTGCTTTGCTTAATGTCACACAGCTAGTTACTAACAATAGGGCCTGGCCCCCAGTGCTGACTACCAGTGTGTGCTCCTTTCCACAGTGCAATTGTATTTTCTCACGCTGGGGCGGATTCGACCTCTCTGTAAATTTTGCAGCTGGAATGGCAGGCACAGTTAGTAAAAACATTGGAGTATTTGCTTTCATTTGTATTTCTACAACTGCAGAATATTGCTTTCCTAGCTAAGCTGTATCAGTTGTCAGCATTTGTCCTCAGTTATATGGTATTCACATTTAAAAATCAAGTGAAAAAATTCAATCATTGCTTCCACTTCCAGCATTTAAGAAGGTTATAAATTCTTTTTGATTTATTGTTTTCTTTTTAAAAGTAATAAATATCCATAGAAGAAAATCAATCCATTGTTATTTCTAGCTGGCATGGTGCTCTTTTTCTAATATTTGGCCCAATTTGTGTATTTCTCTCTGCTTCCAGGTAGCATCCACTGTATTTTTCATGCAACTGGGCACCACTACACTTGGAAGAAAGTTACCACAACAGTGCACAACATTATCGTGGGCAAGTTATGGATAGATCAGGTGAGCGAAGGTGCCCACAGTGTGTCTGAAGTTCAGAGGAACCCCTCCTAGGTCCACCTGTGCAGTATTTAGGGCATGTAAACTGGCCACAGACAGTTGTTACTGGTTCATCAGTTTCTTCTAAGGAATTTTTCTCAGCAGCCCCACCCCCAGCCTCCCTGAATTTCTATACCACAAATTATTACTTACAAATGATCGAGTTATAACATGCATTCAGTGACTACTAGGACTGTGTTAGGCACTGTGAAGGATGCAAAAAAATAATAAACATGGCTCCCATTCTTCATCCCTTCATTATTCATCAAATAGTTATTGCCAGGCAGAGTGCTAGGTCCTGGGGATACAAAGTCAGATGAGATGTTGTCCTTCAAAGAGTTATTTTATAGTTGGAGATATATGACAAACATGCATAAGTTGAAAAATATTTAAGAAAATTTACCAGTGTAAGAGATGTACCAAGATAATATCTACTTAATTGTCAATTTGCTCTTAAGACAGTGGTTGTAGTAAATTCAGAATGCTGTCTGAACAGCAGGGAGAGGCTGTAGATGTGGGAATTAAGCTGGTTTGGGATTCGGGAGATAGAAAAGAGGAGAAAATGAAATTAATAAAGTGTAGAAAGGCCCACTGGATGTAACCTTGAAATTTTGAGAACACAGAGTTAAGCACAGAGTTCATGAAGGGCACGAGTAGGGGATTGGTTTGGAAAGGTGAATTATTATATGAATATCAATAAGTGTGCTGCAGGTTGATTCATGCCACCTAACACGTGACACATAATTCAAAAAAACAGTCATTTGGTCTTGATCCCACCCTGGAATACCACAGTTACAAAGGGAGTCCACAGCATCTCCGGATTGGCTAAGACCTGAATCTTAAGCAAGGAAGTGCTAGAATTAAGATTGAAAAGCAAAGAATTATGAGGCATGGGTTTGGCATATATTCAAGTCATCCAGTCTTAAGAAAACTAATCCCTGATTCTTTTCATTGATAGTCTGGTGAAATTGACATTGTGAATCACAAGACAGGAGACAAGTGCAATCTTAAATTTGTTCCTTATAGCTACTTCTCTCGGGATGTAGCAAGAAAGGTAAGAGAAGTTGGATTTTAAATTGTTTTCATTCAGTGTGTATCCCTTAGAAAGGCTACTTCTTTGGGGCTGGTGTAGATAGAGAGAGAGATCTATATCTCCTAAACATGGCGATTCAAAATAGGAAAGGTAAAAGAGAAAGTGAACAATATGGCATTACGAAACCAAATTCTTTTCTTTTCTGGAAAAGACAACAAGTATGAAAGTAAAAGTCAGGAGCAATGAAAGATTAAAAATGGGAAACACACAGGAAGGACTAACAAAAGGATTATAGGAAGACGGCATGGGCAGTGTCACCCCTGTGAAGTTTGAGCAGGAGTTATGTGTTACCACCACAGTGGAATTGTGCCACGGATTTCGACAAAAGAGTGAAGAGTAGTTGGGGTTTAAATTTGTTCGTGGCTCTCTCTGATTTCTAGAGAGAAGAAAATACCTTAATTCTGAGTACCAGTCAATTCCTTTTCCTACATGTTATCGTTGCAACAAAAATCCCTATACAACAAAATGGTGATGAAACCCCCAACTCACGGTTCAGTTATTTTAAGCAGCTCAGGAAAATATAACAAAATAATTTGGATGACTCCATGGTGTTTGTCATAGGAGGATTTAACCAATATTTACCCTAGGACTTTGGTTTCCAAAACAGTGAGGTAAGCTAACCCCCAGTGCATGCTGAACTCCACAGCCCTGCTCTCCATCCTTGTAGGTGACAGGGGAAGTGACAGATCCATCAGGAAGAGTTCACTTTGCCCTTCTGGGGACGTGGGATGAGAAAATGGATTGTTTCAAAGTACATCCAGTCATTGGGGAGAATGGGGGTGATGCTCGACAGAGAGGCCATGAAGCAGAGGAAAGCAGGGTCATGCTGTGGAAAAGGAATCCTTTACCGTGAGTATCAGTGTGCATGCTGCCCAGATACTGCTGTGACCTCAGCCTCTGCAGGATTGCCAGCATTGCTGCCTGCCTTCCTGCTTAGTTAAGTGAGAGATTGAGCAAGGGGAATGAGAATCTTTGGAGAGATTACCGGCAGGTTGTCACTGTATGAGTGGAGTTGTAGCATGCCCTGTCCCAAGAAAGTTCAAACTAATCAAAACACATCTGCCAAAAAATATTTGATGCTTTCTAAATGTCCTTTGGATCATGATTAAGACAGATATTTTTCTATAATTTAGAGCAAAACTATTCAGAAGCAGCTAGAGGAGAAAAATGCCTACCACCTGTTAATATTTAGCCTAAAAGTCCAGGGGCAATATAAAGGTCCCTGAGATAACATACAGGACTTTGGAAATAAAGACAGAGGCCATTTGTCTCCTATCTTCATCTCATATGTTCAGTTTGTAATAATAGTCAAGATTATCCTGGGAAGAGGTTAAAAAGAAAGCAAAAGAAACAGGAATAAGGCCTTTTCATTTAGTAGAAAGTTTGATTCTTCCTAATTCCAGCTGAACGCAACACAAGCCCAGAAAACTATGGAATTGAGAGATGCTGGGGAGGGGCCGGGGAATGGTCAAGTTTTGGTCTCGTAATTAGGGGAAGCTGACAAGGTCCTAAGTCTTTGCCTTCGTACAGCCTTGGTGAAGTAGTCTTTTGGCAGTGTACTTAGCTGTTGCTCTTTAACTAACTAGGGTCTGGCCTCTGGAATTACCCTCTCTTTTTCTCATCCTTTACTTTTAGTAAGAATGCAGAAAACATGTACTACTTTTCAGAGCTTGCTCTAACTCTCAATGCCTGGGAAGCTGGCACTGCCCCTACAGACAGCCGATTACGGCCCGACCAGAGACTGATGGAAAACGGGCGCTGGGATGAAGCAAATGCTGAGAAGCAGCGCCTGGAGGAAAAACAAAGACTTTCCAGAAAGAAGAGAGAAGCAGAAGCTATGAAAGCCACAGAGGATGGTAACGAACCGGTCACCCCTATTTCTTAATGTGTGGAGAATGCCAGTGTATTTTTGCCTCTAATTCCATTTTTCTTTCCCTTCTTTCCCTTTTAGGCACACCCTATGATCCCTACAAGGCACTGTGGTTTGAGCGGAAGAAGGACCCTGTTACCAAGGAGTTAACCCATATTTATCGGGGAGGATATTGGGAGTGTAAAGAAAAACAGGACTGGAGCACATGCCCGGACATTTTCTGAAGCAACAGTAACAAAAAAGAGGAGGATCCACAGGAGAAGAGGACAGAGGATGTGTGGAAAGCTGGCAGTTGTGGCTCTCTCACCGAGTGCTTTCCTCAGATTTGTCTGTCTTAACCAATCATTTTTCCCCAATCAATCACCAGAAGCAGACACCAGTGGTGGTGATTGGCTGGTTGCCTTAGCTGATTGAAACTGAAGTCGACATACTAGATACCTGTGTCTGTAAGGGAGAAGTTTAGTGGCTGAACGTTAGTGTTATTCCACTTTCGCAAAGTCCAGTATTCTTGACTCTTCCTTCTCCCTCTGCCCCCATTTAAGATGGTGTCATTCACCCTCCCCTTGTAGTATCCTGCTCAGCCAAGATCTACATTGAGATTATGATTCAGGGGCATTTTGGTGCTGTTCAGAGCAAGAGCTGATTTTAGAAATTCCTTTAAAAAGAAACATATAAGACTTACCAACGGAGGCATCGTGAATGATTGTGGTGACATGGCATGGCATTATGAAATGTGTTCACCAATGGGGTCAGTTTACAGGGCGTCCATGCGTAGATAATTGTGGTATTGGGACACTTGCGAGAGGAATTGTTCTGTAAGGTTGGAATTTTCAGCATTACATTCTTGGAAGGTTCTGTCTTCACTTGCATAACACACCCTTCTGCTCTTCTCCATCCTCTTTGATAGCAAGTGGAGGCCACTTCTGTCGTTGGTAGGAGGGTTGAATTAATCCTCACAAAGGGGTTTTACGGACTTCCTCAGGTGGAGAACTTCTGAGAACACGAGGCAGGATGGAAAAAGAGTGCTAGCCACTTTCGCTTTCCCAGTTCCTCCTCCCCGCATCCTTCATTCCCTTTCTAGCTTCTCTTCTCTCTCGGCACAATACCAGTTTGCGTCTGTGCCCCAGTATGGAGCAAAACATTACCTATCCCATTCTGATTCAGAATTTGAGAGAAGAAGTTAGTCTGGAATAAAAGTTTTCACCATCTCTCAAGCCCCATGGACTGGAGCCACCTCTGGAATAATGTGTTACATATCTGTATATTATATATATGTAGAGAAAAATCTAATTTTTTTGTTTAATTTTCCTTCTTCCCATTAAGAATCTTGTTTTTTGATATCACTTGTCTCCCTGGAACTCTCTTGGACACATTGATGTGGATTGGAGCCTGCTCTGCTTTCCATCTGTGAGGGGCAGACAGACTCAAAACCTGAGCAGGATCGTGTCTGGCACTCACCGAACAGGGCCTGTATCCATGGTTTGTATCATGGGGTGCCCACTGCCGTCTCAACTCTGCTCTCCTAATTACCTGACTCTTGAAAATGGAATCTTAACCTCTTTCCTGCCTTTTTTCCTTCTTTTGTTAGGAAGAATATGGGTAGAAAGTCAGGAGGGTAATTTCCAGTTTAATTCTGCCTCTGTCCCGGTCACAGCACACACAGCCGATTCCCAAAAGAACCTTCTTCCCAGGAGATGGGGCTCCAAGCACCATCATGTGGGCAGGGAAAGAGGATGGCTCTGGCGGGGCCCTGGCTTCCTTCCTTCTGTGTGTTGTACTCGTTTTAGCTGTCTTGTTCAGAACTCTGACCCCCTGTGCAACCCACCCTTGGTTGAGGATCACAAATTGAGGTGCCTTCCTTGTATGCTTTCTGTTAGCGTTTTCTGTTTCTGTTCCTTAACTGCTGAGCCTCAGCCAGTGTGGGTCGTGAGGGGAAATAGCATTCCAGAGGAAGCCAGCCCTCCGGGACAGCTGGGTTATCCTGGGTAAATTAGTACTCTCATTCCTTCCCCGCCATCCCTCCCTTCCTGGCTGGGATGAACTTGAGAGAGAGGGAACTGCTGGGGAACTTCCTCCTAAGGACCCGATTCCCTACATAAGCAAGGGTGACATAAGCAAGGCTTACGCTGGGGCGGCTTTCAAGGAGGTCGGTAAAAGCACTGACCTAGTCAGGGGCTCCAGACAGAGTGGGGATTCCCAAACTAAGCTGAACTGCCTTGCTTTATCCCCCTTTTCTTCCTCTACCATCTGCACTACATTTCCGGCCTGATCCCCAGTCAGATTCCTGCAAATGGAAGAAGCTTTGAGTCCTTCAGGTGAAATAAAGTCACATGAAAACAAAACAAAACTATATATATTTTCGGTTTTTTTGCCTTATTGTTTTTTTTCCAAGAAAACTACTAAATTAAATAATTTTTAAAAAGTCATATTGTTTGTCTGATTCACTTCTACTCCTACCAGGTGAGGAGAGGGTGGATAACTGGTCCAAGGGTGATTTGCGCTTCTTAGGAGTCTGGGAGCCCGATTTTCACGAGAAATTAAAAGACAAACAGCATGGATTTCCAGATGTTTGAACTGTTCAACATTCTGGAGGGCCCATGAGCAGAAGAGTGATTTTAATAGCCCCTGCCACTTCAACGTCATGTAATCATCAATGTCCCACTTTGGTATAGGGGAATAGTTTCTAGTGTTTTTGATACTGGGTCTGTTTCAACTCAAAAAGTAAAAGTATTCTTGATTTAATTTCTCGTGTCCATTTAGATTCTCAGATTCTTAGCTGCTTCATGTAGGTATTCAAATTCTGTATTCTGAAACGTGAACAATTGAGCATTGATTTGAAGCCCTTGGAGAGAAGTAATGACAGTGAAAATGCTTGTTGAGGTTTTCTCTGTGAAGTTCAGGGATGGGAAGATGGGAAAAGTAATGTAAGGGGCCTGGAGAGGCTTCAGATCAGAGCAAGCACAATTCCTGCCCTGTGGGAGGGCCCGCACACTAACTGAGCATCTGCTCCAGGGTCGAGGGAGCCGAGGTAGGAACCCTGAACATTGTCTGGCTTACACTTAATTTTAAGAGGAAAATGTTGCAGTCGCCCTTTTAAAGATGAACAAAGGCTCTCAGAAATAATTTAAGTAAATTCACTTGAAGTCACATAGCTGATTGGTTAGTCACACTGTTGGAATTCAAAGCTGGGTTTGTTTAACCCGGAGTTTGTGACCTACAACCTTGTACTCTGGGACAAACTGGTTTGGAAGGCAGCCGATAATTAGATCATTTCCACCTGGATTTTATCGCATGCTTAGATACACATGTCTGTTTCCACAGGCTTATTAATGTGGAGAGTACTATTTTGGGGGTTCACCTGAAGGAAGGAGCATCCTTGAAGTTCAGCCTCCAGGCTCTTTGGTTTCTCAAGGCTTTCATGTCCACAAAATTAGCTATGTTGTCGGGATTCTTTTTCTAGCGTGGTTCTTGGGAAGGCCACTGAGGTGTTCAAGTCATTTGCCTCATTCCCAGTGCTGGACTTCATGTTACGTTTCAGCAAAGATTTTTTTCTGTCAAGCTAAAAGCCATTGCAGTCGACCCTTGACATCTGTGATCACTGCATCCTACAATCTTGGGTACCACTGTGATATATAAGTTCCTCCATTAGAGACAGTCAAATGTCCCTGAAACATTTTAATTCCTCCTTTAGTCCTTTAATGGGCTACTGTGACATGATAGCTTGGGATGTGGATCCTGAGGGGTCCACCACACTCACTCATGATTCAAAATTATGAGTCAGCGAAATGATAAATTATCACACTTGTCAGGGACCTCTGAAGTCCCGCAAAAATGTTAAACCTGTGCATTTCAAGGATGTCTGCTTTCAGCAAGATAAGTGAAAACCAACCTGCAGTACAGTCCTAAAGGAGGCATAGAAAAACCTTTGGAATTTATTCACTATAAGGCTATACATACCTTCTGAAACTCTTAAGACTGTTATCAAAATGTGATAAAGCTTTTGCCCAGTACTCTGACCTGCCCTGTGGGAAGCTTTCCTGTCTTTTCATGGTCTTCCCTTCCAAGGCTCATAAAATAATCTGTGGTTATACTCTTCGCAGGCTTTCCTTTCTACTATCTATTCAGGTAAAGTGCTCCTCTTTCGGTTCACATTGATCCCTCCAGGGAAGGAGGCGGGATGGTCAGATGAGGCATAATTTAAAGGCAAGAACGAAAGAGCTCAGAATCTTCTATAAATAGCCTTGCAGAGGTCACATCTTCTGAATTTGACCAGGTGATTTTAGAAGTTAGTAAAGAACCAGTTGGCCCTGAGACATGGCTAGGCGCATCTTCCTTTATTCATTCAACATTTACTGCAGCCTGTTATGTAACATACATTAGGGATACAGATGGCAAGAAAGAGCTCAAACAGGCAGTACATTACGATCTGGTTTGATAAATGGTGTGAAAGCACTGTACAGGGGCAGGGAGCCTGTAGGAATGGGGAGGGAGGGGATAGAGACATGTCAGATAAGGCTTCTGGAACTAGGAGAATGTGTCTGAGCTGAGAATTGCAGGTTAAACAGGGGTTAGAATGAGGGCAATGTGAAAAATGGTGCATGGGCAAAGGTGAAGAGCAAAGTCAAGGAAAGCATCCTGAGTTTGGATGGCTGCATGAATGGCTAGAGTTCAGGGTCAAGGAGAGAGCAATGACATGGTGCTGGAGAGAGGTAAGACCTCCAAGTGACAGAAGTCTTCACATACCATATAAGGAAGCTTGGTTTTTGTTTTCAACTAGGAAGCTGGTGACGGATTTTTAAGCAGGATGATGGGTTCCAGTGTGGAAAATGATTTATAGGTAAGAAGGCCAATGAAGAGATTGGAGAAGATGTGAGAGTGAAGGGAAGTGAACACCGAAGTGGAAAAACAGCTCTTGGGTATGGTTATGGGTTGGGAGTAGAGGGAGGGAGGAAGGAATGTGTATTTTTCTGGCTTGGGGAACTCAGTGGAAGGTGGTGGTAAGATAAACAAGTCTAGAGGGAAAGATAGGTTCATTCTTGGACGTTCTGAGTTGGAGCTGCCAGTGAAGAGGTTGAGTAAGCAAATTAGAAAATGGGTCTATATGTGATAGCTACATTTTTGTGAGAACTGAGGACTGGGATGCTGAGAGAGGCTGCACATTAAAATTGCCTGGTCAACTTAAAAAAGTATGTAATCCTAAGCCCTACTTGCAGCGATGCTGATTCAGTTACAACCACGGCTAGTGCAATGATAGATACGTGAATGCAAGGGATGCAAAATCATGAAGCAGGAGGGGGAGGTGGAATAAAATGAGCGTAGTAGAGGATATTAATAAACCACAACTTGCTTCCCAGAGTTTGAGAGAAGTCTGAGCCAATTCTACTTTTTGACAATGTCCAAAAACATTTAAAATTTTAATTGCATACATTCTTGCATACATTTCTTTGAGTCCAATTTGACGATATCAGAAAAAATTCAAAATGTTCATATCTTTTGACCTTGCAAAATCTGCCTTCTCACAAGAAAAACAAATACAAAAGGATAGTCATTGCAGTATTGTTTTCAATAATGAAAACTAGAAAAAAAATTTAAACATCCATCATTAGGAATTTGATTAAATGGATTGTGTTATATCCATACAATCCAATACCTCACATGGATCAAGAAGAATGAAATAGGTCTATACACCTGACTTGAAAAAAGTCCTTGATTTATTTTTAAATGAAAAAAGCGAATTCCAGGGCAGTTAAAAAACAACTGAGAAAAGTGAAATTACTTACCACTTTAGCTTAAACAGAGGCCTTGCCTCTTCTCTTTTGCAGTGTTTATTAAATGCCTGCTTCCAGCTAAACCATACAATAACCTTTTTGTTACTACGGAGCAAATATTATTTCATTATGGTTATGCGGAAATCGCTTTCCAGAAACAGCCGAAATAGCTCAGTTGGGAGAGCGTTAGACTGAAGATCTAAAGGTCCCTGGTTCGATCCCGGGTTTCGGCAAAGGTTTTAGGCCTCATCGCCAAGGGCCGTTCCGGGGCGCTCTACCCTACTTACCTGGCAGGCTGGGCCTCTTTATGAGAGAATCCAGTCTGCTACCCTGTGGGCACGTGGTTGGTAACCTGCTTGGGTGGACCCTGAAGGACTGATCTTCCTCCTTTTTCCTCTGGAAGGGAGACAGGAAACTGGAAACCAAGAAAGGATTTATGTCGTTGCTTTTAAACTGCTAGTTGTAAAGTCAGTCTCTCTTCCTTGATCTTGGGTCTCGGTGAGACCACGCTTTCCGCACGCACTGCGCGCCGCTCACTTCCTTCCTGATCCTCTCAGTCCTTTTTCTTTCCTGTTTCTGACCGCGTTCCAGGAGCTGCGGGCGTCGGAACCTTCCTCCGCGGGTCGAAGGGACGGGCGCGCCCGGGCTCGCAGGGGAATTCGGCGGCCGCGGCGCTGCACCGCCTCCACTGCCCGCTCAGTCCCGGGGCGGGCAGGGGACCGTCGGGGATGGCGACAGCCCCTGCCCCCCTCGGCCAAAGAAACCCTTGACTTCGGCTTGGTGCAGCTGGTTTAACAATAACAAAGACCTAGGACAGCTCTTGGGGCCGGGTGGGGGTGGTGATGGGGTTATCAGGTCAAATACAGGACTCCTAATTAAATTTGAATTTCAGAGATACAATGAATATTTTTTAGAATACTCATGTCCCAAATATTGCGTAGAACATGCAAAGTACACATTCATTGTTTCTCTGAAATGTTTAACTATTTGTCATCTGTTTCTCTGAAATGTTAACTATTTGTTTCTCTGAAATGTTTAACTCTGAAACTTAACTATTTTTATTTGCTAAATCGCAAACCACTATTGTACATCATATTCTCGCATAGCTCTGAACTCGATGAGCCCCCACCCCCACCCCCAACGCGCCCCCGGCAAAGACACTCAGAAACTAGAGTCAGGACGAACGGGATTTCAGAAGAGACCGGTAGTTTCTTATTCTCGACATCTAGCAGTTTACAAAAGGCATTTCCGTCCGTCAGCTGATCTGTTCTCACCACCACCGGACAACACTGCGGCGGGAATCACCAGGAAACACTCCGGGAATCAGCCATCCCACCTGTCCCCTGGCTTCCAGAGTTGTCCACACTGGTCTGGGATGGTGATTAGAGGACAGGGGAATTTGTAGGCTCTGGACTGGATCCTAAGGGGAAAAAAAAAAAACTTTGTTAGGATGATGAGCCACTCCGCTCAAGGTAGTGCAATGAAACACAGCTTAGGGAATGGATTACTTTTGGCTAGGTGCTATGCCGAGCTGTGGGGAGAGAGGAATGAGATTCAGTGCTCACACTGTAAAAACTCTCCATGAGATGAAAGGCAAAATGGGGAAATACTGCTTTTGGACCCATTATATGCCCTCTTCTTTCCTTTAAATCTGTGTGGAGATGCCAGCAGACATGGGCTTAATCCCCCAAATATTTGGGTGGAAGGATGCATTTTAATAAGGGACTCTTGAAAAACCCAATAATGGCCCAAAGGAAGGCCAACACAATTGTAGACTCATAGATTGGGCAGTTCAAACTTTGCATGGCATATTTCAGCATATGTGATGGTGAATTTTATGTGTCAATTTGGCTAGCTATGGTGCCCAGCTGTTCAGTCAAACAGCAGTCTGGATGGTGCCGGGAAGGTGTTCTTTCGATGTGACTGACATTTAAATCAATAGACTCTGAGTAAAGCAGAATACTCTCCATACCCGGGGTATGCCTCATCCAATCATCTGAAGATTTAAGAACAAAGGCTGGGGTTTCTTGGTGAAGAAGGAATTCTCAAGACTGCAACATAGAAAACCTGCCTGACTCTCCAGCTCGCTGCCCTGATCAAGTCGGACTAAAGACAGCAACATGAATTCTTACCTGAAAGTCCTGCTTGTTGGCTAAACCCGGAGATTTTAGATTTGCCAGTCCCCACAATCCCCTGAGCCAATTTCTTAAAACAAATCTCTATCTATCTATCATCTATCTATCTCTCTATCTCTCCATCTATCTATCTATCTTTCTATTCAATCCCGACAGCATGCTGTAAAGTGTTTCACACAGCTATGAGGAAAGGGTGAGATTGTTACTATTGCTCACCAGTTAAAGTGCTCTGCGCAAACGTCAACCACCTTGGGACCATGGAAGTGGTCGCCATACTCCTAGGAAATGTTAGGCTTTTGCCTTGAAAGGCAAACCCTTCCCCGTTTCTAGCCTGAAGAGGAATGGGGGAGTCCCTGTGGGAAGTACTTGAGATACAAGCGAGAGGCTCCGAGGAGAAGACAGGATGTCTCTGCCTGAGTCACCATTCTTGCCTGGCATACTCCTACTCACCTTTGAAGGCACCGTCTCAATGCCTTTTGTTCCCTGCCAGGGTCAGGTTCTACCCTGCCCGCCTTCTAGTCTGTCCTCTGTGTTACCAAGGCACTTGCATATTCCTCTGTTAAAGCATCGATTACACGGCTCTCAAAGGTTTGCTCCCTGCACGCTTGCCAGCTCAGCCTGTAGAAGATCCACCGTACAGGGAAGGCGAAGACCAGGGATGGTGCTGGTCACCAGGAGCTTCCCGGGAAGGATGGCGGTCAAGCTCATTCTCAAAGCAGCTTGGGGGCGCGCGAAAGGGAAGGAATGAAAGGGAGGTGGCATTCCAGTGAGAGGGCGTAGCACGTGCAGAGGCCCAGAAGATTGAAAGGGCATGGTGGGATGTGTAACACGAAAACAGTAGCGTGTAAGGGTGAGAAGAGGAGAAGGGTGAGCTCAGCCCGGGAAAGGCGGCGTGAGCGCGCGTGCGCAGAGGCCTGGCAGTGGGGGCGGGGCGGGGCGGGCGAGGGAGGCGGGGGCAGGGGGGCGCGCTCCGAGCCCGGGCGAGTGGTGGCTGCCACCGCTTCTGGCCGGGGCCCAGATAGTCTCTTTCAGCTAATCCGCATCGCGCTTCTTGTTGAGGTGGGCATCGAGGATGGGGACAAGGAACTGCGAAGTGGTGCCTTCTCGGAAGAAGGGGGAGTCTGATACTTTTAATAGTGAACTGTGGTCTCCAATCCTGTGCGCCTTGCGTTTAAGGCAAAGAAACACGTAGCACCCAGGCGGGGACAGGGAATAAGCAGCTTCTCCTCCCTCCGCGAGATTCACATTTGCTAAGGGGTCTCTAAATGAAAGGGGGGGTGTTTTATTTTATTTGATTTAAGAAATCTATATTCAGCTGCCAAAGAAGCACCTAATCGCTCTCCTTCCATACTCCCCACTTCGCCTGCCCGCCCCCGCGGGATGCGCGGATTGGAATTGGATTGAATCACATACAAAAGAGGAATCCGGGAGCTCATCCAACGCCGTGCCCATTAGCTCCCGGCGCACACGATGACATGGTCTTCATTCACCAGAGGCGACTTTCTTCTATGAGCCCGGATAGCTCAGTCGGTAGAGCATCAGACTTTTAATCTGAGGGTCCAGGGTTCAAGTCCCTGTTCGGGCGGAGTTTCTCTTTTTTCATAATAATTTAAAAATGAGAACCAGCTTTAGGATGCTGCTTTGGTTAGCCGGTTGTTCTTAGAGAAGGGAGTAAAATCCTAGAGCGCGTACCCTGTGAGTCCAACCGCTTCCCGGGGAAAAGCCAGGCCTCCAGGAGGGCCCACACTGCAGGCCTTTGTGCAAAAAGGCATCTGGCAGACTTGCGGTGCATCACGTTCGGGGACTAAACAGGCTGATTTATGCTGCAACCACCGGCTCGGCTGCTGGGTCTCAACTGCTGCTGTAATTAAAGGAAGGGGGAACAGACGCCTTCGGGAAGTACCCGAGACTCCTCCAGTGGCCACCTCCTTGCGCTCTTCTGTGGGTGGTCCCTACTGACCCTCTCTCTTGGGTTCCCTCCGCTAGGCGCCTGCGTTATATGGCACGGATCCTGCCCCTTTCCCCTCTCCCTTACCCTGCTAGAGAATACTTCTGCACTCTGAGAAGGAAGAGATGACCGTCTAGAAACTGATGCACCAAACAGAGCAGCTCTCCCTTTCCAAACGAGGTCAGATCTCTTCCCTCACCCCAAAGCGTGATCCTGAATACAGGGAGAAGTTGAAGTTGAGAAGGCAACTTCTGCTGGTGGGAGGAAGAAGGTGCGTTTTGGGAAAGAAAGCATTCAAGGGGCTGGAATGGGACGAGTACTGGTGTCTGAAAAACAAAAAAAGTTAGCTCCCACCGACTACAAATTAATAAGGGAAGCATTCGGCTTCTGAGAGCTTCTGAGGAGGTTGGGTTATGGACACAAGAGAAGCTCAGACATGGGTTCACCAAGACTAAACTAACGTTCCCTGTGAGGTGAAGGGACCAGGTGCATCCTTGCTTAGCTAGCTAGCGGTTGAGCCTTCCTTGCTTCTGCCAGGCAACAGAAGAAAGTCCATCTTGATCTCATTAACAGGATGGGGATCCAGGCTGACTGAGTTGGCCGCCCTCTTAGCTGACGGAGTATGGCACCCAAGGAGTCCTGAATAGTGGGGCAAGGCCAAGATGGACTCAGCCTTCAAGTGTGAGGCAGAGCCTTCACTCTTCATTCAGGAATGCCTTACCCCGGGCCAACACAGACTCACAATTACCTCCCTCTTTCCAAAGGGCAGCTTCCTCAACAACAAAAAGAGAATAATAATAACGGCATCCATTTCGTAAACTTGTGGTGATTAAATGAAGTAACAATGCATGCACAGTACTTAATAGAGTCTTTGCCTAAAAGAAAGCCTTCAATACATTGTAGTTATTATTATTATTATTGATGAGCTTTCAATCTGGGGAGGAAACAGAAGATATATACTGAGACAGGTAAGGAACCATTTCAAAGAAATATATTCCCAATATGCCCAAGATCATAAGCCCATATTCACGTGACTTGTGTGGGTTGCTGTGTGCTGAAAGGACAGCAGTTATTACTGATCCAGGGCAGAAGGCAGCTTGTTGGGGAAGGCGGGCTTCTTTCTTGAAGACTGTGAATCATGGGGCTCAGATGGCATTCCAGGGAGAGAACCGAGGTAAGGAGCTGTGGCAGACACTCCAATTTTACTTCTTCTTCCTGAGGGAGTCCCTTGGAAAGTGATCAAGTTCATTTTTTGGCAACCTTGAAAAGTGGAGTCTCTTTGCTCCAGTCGTTTCCTGACAACAAGAACAGACCAGGCTGGGGCAAGGAGAGGACAGGGGGTGGAGAGCATTGAGGCCTCTTAGTTCTTTCTTTGCTCCCCTCCTCAAGTTGGCTCCCTCTCCCTTTCATCAAAGCATGAGAAGTTAGAAAGAAAAAAAAAGCTAAAGTCTGTCTCGACCAAGACCTTTCTGGCTTTGGAGCTGGGTGGCTCCAGTTCAGCTTTGGATGATTTGGGGCAAATTAGTTATTTCATTTAAAAATTATCATATCATCATATCAACCTCATGAGAGTGGTGAGGGGGTGGGGATTGAATGAGACCATGTAGATCATGCGCTGGGCACACCGTAGGCACTTAGCTGGTGGCTGTCTTTCCTCTTGTCAGAGGCCTGGGGAGAGGTAGAGAAAGCAATAGGAAGACAATAAAAGGCAGCTTGGGACAAGGCAGAACACGAAATTTTCCTTACATCACTGGAATTAGTTTTCTAATTCACTACTCTCAAAACCTCAGAGCAAAAAATAGTACAATTTGGAAGGTGACATTAAGAACTGAAAAAGTGGAGATGAAAGAAAGAGGAATCTTTCTTTTTTTTTCTTTTAAATTTCCTTAACGGGGTAGAAAAGGCTCTTGTCCTCGCCGAAATAGCTCAGTTGGGAGAGCGTTAGACTGAAGATCTAAAGGTCCCTGGTTCGATCCCGGGTTTCGGCAGGGTTTTTGCTGCTGCATCTTTGGACGGGACTGGAGTCCCTTTCTCTCCTTACACGTAATATCTCCTCTGGATGCTCGCCTCTGTCCCCAATCCCATTGCACCCATATGCAGCTCTTAGCGGGCATACGACAATGAGATGACATTACTTAGTACAGAGCTATAAGGAAGTGAAGAGCTTAAACCTCTAAAAGAAATCACAAATCATGGAATGATCTGTACTCAGTCTCATAATCACTGCATTTATACTACTGGATATTAGGGAGCAGTATGTGGCATGGAATTTCATAGTGTGGTGGCTATCACGTCTGGTCTACAAGCTGAGGGTCTCAGGTTTGATTCCCAGCGTAGTCAACTCGCTGCTCTTGCAAGTTTTTCTCAATGACGACAGACATGAAGACAGTCTTCAAAGACGTTTGTCTGCACAGCAAGACTCGCAAGTCAGGGTCCCATCAGCGCGTTAGAAATCTGGTGAAGGATGACTCTCAGTTGGAAATGTGATTAATAAGCACGTGTCTCCATCTGAAATATTTCTTGGAACCCCAGTTTTCTCACCGCGCTTTTATTAAAAAGTGCCTGATCTGTTGTTGCTCAGTGCCAAAGCGGCGCAGTTACTGCCAGGAGCATTACCATCATGACTCGGACGACAGGGGTGCAATTTTCTTGGTTATGTGTTTATTGAGGTTTTGAGTGTAAAAGTATTACACGTTAGTTTTAAGGAAACAATACCCCAAGTCAAATGATACAAAAGTTGGAAGAGAAAGGATGGAAGTTGGGGGAGAAAGTTGGAGGGCATCTTCCTCGTCTTTCACCTTTTCTGCAAAACCCAGAGTTGATCTGGGCTGGCCCCTGGTTTTTACACTCCTTGAGGGCAGAATCCAGGTTTCTTTTGCATGACCTGACACCTGCTCGGGAAGAATGGTGGTGAAACATACTCAAATTTATTTTGGAGTTTAAAACAACCCACGCCCGAACAGGGACTTGAACCCTGGACCCTCAGATTAAAAGTCTGATGCTCTACCGACTGAGCTATCCGGGCTCTGAATGACAGATTCTCATGTACCCTATTCGCAGTCAAATAGCCCACGTGGCAGCTTTCTTCTTATTGGATTAAAATCCTGAGTCTTTTTGCTGCTTCCCTGAGAGGCGAAACTGTAAAATCAAGATGGAGCAGGCATTTGGCGAAATAAAATCTTTATTTCTCCTTTACTCCCATCACAGATAGACTTTAAAGAAAACGACTGCCGGCCTGATCTGCCCCGCACCCGGGCAGCGCCCCAAACTCTGGGCGCTAAAGGGACCTTAAGGGACCATCCCACGAGGAATTCTCCAGATTCAGGACCTCTGGGAGGGGAGGCCTGTGGGTGAGCAGCGGGATTTCTAATTCCAATTCTGGTCTTTGAAGAGCCTTGGAGCATCTTGCGAGTGTAGTAGTATGAATAATTGATTAGGTTTCCAGTCATTATTCGACAGACATTAATGGAGTGCATGTCGCGCTCCAGGATCTTAGTAAGCTTGTGGGGCTGCAAAGACCCAGTGTGGGTTCTCTGTGTGGCAGGAAGACACGCAAAACAGAAACACCAGTCAAACGCTCTCATGGTGGGAAACCGGCCTTGGCAGCGCGGGAGCACCCGGGCGACACCAGAAGGGTCCGCTGGTCTTCCAGGGCGTGGTGGTGCGTGCCTGAGCTGTGGATGGTGACTGGGCCCCTGAAGGCTTGTGAAGAGAATTCTGAGCAGAGGGAACAGCAAAAGAGGAAGGACGTTCGCTAGGGAATCTGAACATTTTCCTGATCTTCCATTGAAAGGTTTTGACCAGGCTGGATTTTATATTTTTAGGAAGTTGTTACCCTGGCAGCTAAGTCGCGGACATAACTAATTAGTTTTTTCATTCGTCTTGCTCCTTCGTTGCCTTGTTATTATTCCTTGAGGCATTGGATAAGATCCCTTGAAAGGAAGGGAATCCTACTAGATGGAGCCTCACCATCCTTTCAGCCCTCCTTGAAGTTCAGAGACACTCCACTATGCGGGGGAACGGTGAGGGTTACGTTCTCTTATGGATCGAGAACTATAAGCAAAGTTTAAAAAGTAATCCATTACGGAAAGATATCCATGTTATGGTAAGCAAAAACAACGCAAGGCGTTAAACAACATGTATGGTATAATGTTTGTGAAAAAATTAAAGGATATGTATATCAATATATATCCCTTAATTATACATGTATGTGTGTATTTGTTGTTTGCATATACATAAGAAATGTTTAAGGATACAAAACAATCAGATAAAAATGACCACTTTTTGAGGAATGGCAGTGGAGTGTGAGAGGAAGCACTCACTATTTCCTTTAGGTACATTGGTATTATGGGATTTTAAAAAATAAGCATAATAAAATAAATGAAGAACAAAAAGAGACGTAGTCTGTTAAATTATTCCACCCTGCTGGGGTCACACGGGCAGCCCTTCAGATCAAAGCGTCCCTGATCCTGTGTTTTCTACGGATCCCCGCAGAGAAAGGTTAAAGGCACATAGTTCCTTCCCAGTAGGGGGGTCCCTCGATACCTCCTGGTTTTGGAGGGGAGTTGCTGGTGTTGAAAAATCACAAATGAATCAGGCACAGTTTTCACAAATGAAGATGCAGATTCCCTAAGAATCAGGAGACAAATTGGGGCTGAACCAAGAAAACTAAAATTGGGTCCCCCTGGGAAAGAGGCTGCTGTGCCCTGAGGCCAATCCTGGGGGGGCAGTTAGTGAGTCTTTCGCCTAACCTCCGATTCTTACAAAGTTCCCCGTTCACAATGGCTGCTGAATACAGCTTTGGATAGAGAAGCACATGAAGATCTGTTTCCTGTTCTCCTAGGACCGCCTAGATTGACAGGCATCAACCACTGAGAACAAAAGTCTCAAACTGTTTATAATCCAGTGTTAATAGTGTGGGACAGACCTGCTCAGCATAGAGGGAGTTAACTGCAGCTGTCTGTATTTCATGTAACATCCCATAGTGCCTTTTTTCCCTATGTCCTCCCACTACCCGTCTTGAAATACCACTCTCTTCCCACGTTCTAAGTTCTTTGGTTTGGGAAGTTCCAGCTGATCCTTAAAGATCGGGATCAGAACTTACCCCAGAGATCTCTGCTTGATCCTCTCCAGACCGGGTGAGGTATGGGGAGCTCTGAACCTGTCCGTATTGCCGCGCCCACCACAACCTCTTTCCTCCTAGAATGTTTCTGCTGTGATGACAGGAACTCCCTGCCTATCCCCAATGCCTGCGTCAGGGGCTGGCACAAGGCAAGCTCTCAAAAACTACTGTTGAATGAATGAATGGATCACTGAAGGAGGGTCAGAGAAGGCTTTGTGGGGGAGGAGGGGCAGAATTGGTCCTTGGAAGTTTTGTGTGGTGGAGAGAGGAGGAGAACATACCTGTCAAGGTGAATGATTTCCATAATCAAATAGAATAAGTGTGTCCGGAAAAAGTTCTATGCTACTCTGTTGTGCCACCAGGTTTTATTTTCTTCCTAGCGCTCATTGCCATCTGAAATTCTATTTATTTGCTTGTTTATAAATCATCTTGTCATTCTGTCACATAACTGCCACCGGGCAGTAACCATGTTGGTAAGGACCTCGTCTTCTCTTTTGTTGCTATTTTTTCTTTAGTTTGCTTTTTTTAAAAAAAATTTCTCAATGCCACAACCTCAGCGTTTAGAACAGTGCTTGGCACATAGCAGGCTCTTAAGAAATAACCGTCGACTATTTACAAGGAGTGAACGTTTTTACCGCACAGTGTGCCTCCGGCTCCCTGGCCCACAATGTAGTATAGATTCACGCAGGCGTTTTCCTTCTACTTTCAAACCATCAATTCTGAAGTTTTTGCTACACTTTATATGCCTGACAAAAAGACATTAACTTTCAGATTAAAATGTTACCACTTAACCATTTAGGCTGTTCTGGCTACTCTCCTCTGGATGACTAAGATTGCAAAACAGACAGAGACTCAACTCAGACAGTTCACCACCTTCAAATTCTCAGAAACTTGCAAACAATGGATTCTGACTGGAAAAGCAGTCACATTTTTACCAGAAGTGGGGTTCGAACCCACGAGGATATAAATCCATTGGATCTTAAGTCCAACGCCTTAACCACTCGGCCATTCTGGTACCTGACATGCCCGTGTCTGTTTTTAGACAACCTGGACAATACTGCGCTACTGAAAAATTTCAGAACAATTTAAAATTTTTATTTCTAACGTAAAAGAACAACATGAAGGGAAAAAAAAAACACCTCAATAACTTTTATCACAGCCTTCTAACTTCATCTCCAGTCGCCAGAAAATCGGGAGCCACGTGAAAGTGATTGAGAAGACAGAAGTAGCAGGATTCCTAACATCTTCACGCGTGAGGACATTTCGGAGAAATGAAGTGAGTTTCTTTCCTTTCCATACTTGGGCGAGTCAGACTGGGAATTTTAAATGGGCAAAGTGATGTTTTTCCCTTTTTAATCAAAAAAGCGACTCTGGTGGGACTCGAACCCACAACCTTTGAATGCCTCCATTTGTCTAGAAGTCCAATGCGCTATCCATTGCGCCACAGAGCCCGATGTCAGCGACCCCTCTGCGCTGCTTACATCAAGGCAGGAGCGGAGTCCGCCCGGGGACACTCGCCGGCGGGTCAGGCTGCACTTTCTTTCTCTAAGAAACGGTGGAGCCGGTCTCGCCACGGAGAGGCGGGGATGGGAGTTAGGCTTGAAAGTCTCAAATCCTTCGGAAAGTTTCTCTCCGTGAGCGATCGCCGGGCATCAACTCTCAACCTCATTCCACATCCGAAAGAAGAAAAAAGCGTCTTTGTGTGGAGTTATTGCAGCCTAGCGACCCACTGGAACACGCGGTTCCATAGTGTAGCGGTTAGCACATCTGCTTTACACGCAGAAGGTCCTGGGTTCGAGCCCCAGTGGAACCACGAGGCGGGATTTAAGTTCCCTAAGGGTACTGGTAACCTTTTAGGGTCAGGTTTCATTTTGCCAGACGAATCTCGTGCTTTGCTCTAGCACGCTGGAGACGCTGCGGCGTTGCTCGGGACTCCGCAGCTCGCCACGCCCTGCTGCGCATGTCCGACTTCTCTGAGCCCCCGGCAGGTCGGCCGCCGAGGCTGCCCCCGCGTGGCGCCTCTCTGGAGGTGCAGGCGGCCCCGCCCGACTCAGGGCCCTCGCTCCGCTGCGCCTGCGCAGTCCGGACTGCCGCGCTGGTCCGCCTCCCGGGGCCTGGGCGGGGCTCCTGGGCTCACCTGCTCCCTCCTGAACCCTGCCTGAGCTGTCTTTAAGCGTTGCTGCCGCCGCTCAGTGGAGGGGTATCCCGAACGCCACCTCCCTCCTTTGTTGATTAAGTCCAGGTCCACTGACCTCATACTTTATTTACTTAAATGCTTTTTGAAAAGTTGTTTGCGCATGGTAAAGAATTCAAACAGACCCACAGGTTTTACAGTGATGTCTCCTTCTGAGTCAGATTTTCTTGACCAAACTCAAGCCGGGCTCCTCTGAGCCCTCCTCTCAAATAGACCTGTTAACCTCGGCCTATAAAGACTTGAACAAACAATAACACTAATCTAGTTTCTAGCGTCTCAAGGCAGCATCCCTAAAATGATCCCAGCCCCGCTTACAGTGCCGCCCTGAGAAAACTGAAGGCTGCCGAAAAAATTTACTGTTGGGTCCAGCCAACACCTGAAGGCAGGGCGCCATCTCCCAGACTCTATGGGAAGGTAAGAGCCTAACTTCCATAAACGTTAAGAGCCAGTGAGCAAACCCAGATGGGTTTCACACGGACCAACGCCCCCTTTCTTGATTTTTGGAATTTTTCACTTCCCTGACTCAACTGAGCCCCCGTCACTCCTGTCCCTGCTCTCTGTCTCCCTTTAAAATGTCCGGTCACTCTGTACAAATCGGAGTTAAGTTCAGTTCACGCTGGACTCTTCCCTATTGAATAGTATATTACTGATCGAATCTGTGCTTACCACTTCAGCTGGTGTCCAGGTTTGTTTATCTTTGATGCCTCCTGTCTTTCAACCCCTAAAGTTTTTTTTGTGACCCTCCAGAGATATTCTATGCATTCACCAGTGTAGATGTACATTTCCTTTATAAACCATTTATGATGTTTGTACAAAGGGTAGCATATGCCATAGGTACTGCTTCCCTCACCCCAACAATATTCTGGAAATATTTCTTTCATTCATGGGCCTGCAAATTGTATACCCACTTAGGAAAAGAGTTTAGAAGTTTTTTATAAAAGTAAACACACTTGACCCAGCAATCATATTTCTAGGTATTTACCGAGGAGAAATGAAAGCACACATTTACACAAATACCTGTGTATAAATGTTCATCGCAACTCTAGTCATAATCTCCAAAAATTGGACACAAACCAAATGTCCTCAATTGGTGAAAAAATATGCAAATGCTGGGACAGCCATACAACTGAATACTATTCATCAAGAAAAGGGGGTGAATTTCTGATATATGTAACATCACAACATGGATTAGTTTCAAAAGCACTACGCTGAGTGAAATAAGCCATATACAAAAGGCCACTTACATATGATCGCATTTTTATGACTTTCTGGAAAAGGGAAACTACAGAGACAGAAGACAGATCAGCAACTCCATTCTGGAAGCCTGAGTAGGATTGGATGCGATGCTGCAAGATCTCACATGGCTGAGCCCACTTTCCTTGCAGATGAAGAGGGCAGGGTGGGAGAAAAGTGTTTACTACAAAGCGGCATGAAGAAACTTTTTGAGGTGATGGAAACATTCTATATCTTGATTATAGTGGTGGTTACATGACTTTATATATTTGTCAAATCTCATAAAACTATGCACCTTAAAAGGATGAATCTCACCGTGTATAAACTTTACCACAATAAAGAAGCAAACAAAAAAGGTAGGATTTATAGCATGTTGCAGGCTCTCAATAGTGAAAAACATAAGAAGAATAGGTAAATATACAAATAAGTACTTGTTGATGGAATTTTGGAATGAAGTGGGAACTGGTTTCAGATTGAAATCAAAAACAGTTGTACATGAACATAATTTTGTGGATAATTTTGTTGGGTTTTTCCCCCCATTTCTTGGGGATATTTGCACAGTATAAACTGGGCGCTATATCAAGCTAAGTCACAGAAAAATCAAACCTCAAGAGGCTTTCTTCTTAGAGAGGAGGTTTCTATCCCGTTGTGTTTAAAGATGCAGAAAAACTATGTCTTTTGTAATTTTTAAGAAGAAAAACAACATTTCTGGGGATAAGGAGAAGACATACATTCAAGGCATCAGAAACTTTGCGTCATTCTCTGAAATATCCACGGGAAGTTAGAACTAAAAAGAGACTATTAAGTTGGAATTGTAAGGCAACTTAGTGGCTGCTCAGTCTAAGTGTAGACCCCAGAGTTTGGAGACAACTCTAGCCCCATCTTCATCTTGAGAATCAGTGTGAGCAGGAGGACATCAGGCGGGGTAGAAAGTGGAGGAAAGATAAAACACAGAGAAAAGACAAGGATGGAGGGAAGAGAGAGAGAAAGAGCCAGAGTTAGAGACAGAAGCAAAAGAAGAAGAAGAGAAGGAGCAGGAGAAGAAGAAAAGAGACGTCATCATGAAGGGAGATGTCGTGTGTCCTCTGCAATTTCTTCAAGTGTCACTCATTGGTACCAGTGTAATAACTTGCCCTGCTTCACCAACCTACCTCTGAGTTTTGCTCTTAGGGATGCCCTCCTTTTTGACAAGTTGTACATTTAAAAGTATATTGAAAAATCACCTCTTTAAACTGGCCTAGTGCATTTTTCCATGTCTTTAGCAAAAGTTGCATGTTGCCTTTGACTTCAGTTCTTCCTCAAAGACGCATGGTTTTACAATGTGATTTCTCGAGGCCAAGGGATTGGTTCCACCCATGGTGCTGATGAAGACGTGAAGGCCTTCGGTTCTTGGGAGCCTCACCTTCATCTATTTTTTTAGACTTTCAGACTTGCTGGAACCTCCTGGTTTATTCAGAGAAGTCCACTGACCTTCAGGATCTTTTTAGTGGCTATTATATGTTCCCTGAGGGTTGACCTTGGACAGATCCAGTAAAGGGGAGAGCTTGAGGTACGATGCTTCATATTAGTGGGACTAAGGGTATGATAACTGGAAGTGATGGCCTGGGGGCTTCATGCAGTCCAAGCAGAGAGTACATCCTAGCCCAGTGGCTCTCAAACTGTTTTCACTGAGTCACATGCAAATAAATACAAGTTATTTACATCAAGATCACAATACCCATGTATATATCTGAAATAAAGCTTTCACGAAACAATACTTTTTTATTATTTGGAGAATTCTGTGATTTTTTTCTGTTCTATCCTAGACTATTCTATTGGACTAAAAAAAATTGCGTGTCCTGACCTACTAATGACATCACAGCCCTTAGAGTTTCAGGATCTGCAGTTTGAAAAATACTGACCTAGAGGAGTGTTTTTCGAAGCGTAGTGATACACAGACCACCTATTTCAGAATCATGGGTGGGGGGCGTGGCGTGCTGGTTTAAAAGGTAGATTCCTGGTATCCATGAGAGAACTATTGAATCTCTTGGAGATGGTGCCTGTAATTTTGCATTTTAATGAAACCAGTAGGTGATCCTTATGTGCCCTGAGGTTTGGGAACTACCGACCCAATAGCCTACGGGGTGCCCTAGCAGAGGTTTCCAGCTCTCATCTGTGGAGCCCAAGAGGACTACACTAGGAGGACCTCAGAGAAACATCTCCAGAGCGCTCCTCTTGACCTGTGTCAGAGTTCATGTGGAAAGTTGCTTCCACTCCTAAGAAAACGATCTGACATTTTTGGGAGAAAAAATGAATGTGATATGGTTTTTAAGGCTTCCTCTCTGGAAATAAAATTTAAATTCTTGAAAGGCTGCTGAAGGGAGAAACACGGAAAAGGAATGGCTCCCTCTAGTGTTAAGGAAACGTTACAAAACATTTTGCTCAGCAGACGCTGCTCTTAATTCAAGAGGAGGTTCTTTAGAAATACAGCTTCTCAGTGTGAGAGATGTTGAACAATTTTGCAAAAACTTGAATATCCTGTATTAGAATTCATATGTTAAAAGATTGTTGTTCTCATCTCAAGATGTCCTCATCACCTTGAAGGAGAAGGAACACATTTTCATGGGAAATGAATTTTAATGTGTGTGTACTGCTTATCTTCAAAATACTGTAATCTTTCAGGAACCCCATAACCAATTAATTGTCTCAAAAGTAAGTGTGTGTGTGTGTGTGTGTGTGTGCATGTGCGTGCGTGTATCCTAGAATAGTCTCACAGTAAAAAGCATAGTATATATGTGTGTTTTAAAATTATCTATATGCTATATATTTTTTCTCTTACTAAGCAGTCTATATGCAAACACACATATGTATAGTCACAAAAAACACATTTAGATATATATATATATTTCTGAAAATAGTCTCTTCTGAGTCACAATTCATCATTGGCTTCTAGAAAGTAGAAACTAAATGCTAAAAAAAGGTATAAGGAAGGGAAGTTTAATTTTTAAGAAAAGTGTGACTTTTTTTTGTAATAAAAAAGTGACTTACAAGGAGGAAAATATCTGCTACTGTTGACAGATAAAGGAACATACTAGTTATGGCAGAATGTGATTCCGTGCTCTTTGGTTCAAAGGGAAGTTTGAATTGTTCTTGACATTTTTGTTCCATGGGTAATTAGATACAAAATTCAAGGCTGAAGTCAGAAGTGTGGTGAAGGATTTTAATTCTAGCCAGGAAGTAACAACCACCCAAAAGAAGCAAATGTAGATTTTTAAAAGATCTTCCAACTTTAGTAAGGCATCCACGTGTCCAGGATCAGACATAAGCAAATGTGAGCTTTGTTAATAGTGTCTGCCTTGCTTTGCCTCAGCCACCCTGCAGGATCGTGCCATCCTTCTGTACCTGGGTCTCTCTGGCTACCTTTGACACCCTGGGCCTGGACTTACACCCTCACGTCCACCCACCACAGCTTTCCTGTTTTACATCTCCTCCACTCCAGCTGACACCTGGTGCCTTCGACTAGTCATCTGGACCATCTGAAATTAATCCCTAGAGAGGTATTTCTGAGAAAGGACTAGAGATATCCCCATCAGTTCCACCACCAAAATGCTACGGCCTTCAGAAATGTATTGTGTATTGCAGTACTTCACAATGTGTTGTGAAGTGATGACATTGTATCCAGCTTGTGCCCCAGGAACTGTGTGGAAGTTGTGAAATATCCCAAGAACAAGAATTTCAGGCCAGCACCAAGGGAGAAACAGCACACAGTGATAGATCTGGTTGGGATGTGCTATATTTTGGAGGAGATTTTCCTTGTTTATATTTCTCTCCTGAGTCACACTATGCATATGGCTCTTTACTTCTCTTCCATCAGTCCAGCCACTTGTACCTTGGAGATTGCATGGGAGATAAGACTGGGATGTTCCAGGCCAATCAGTGTATCCAGTCGAAATTTCAGTTGACTTCTAATTTCGTTCATTTGTTTCACAAATTAATAGGTTGCCAGGAGATCAACTGGAATTTAATATTGTTTTCTGTTCTCTTAAAGAAGGGGTGCTAAAGAACATGCTAGAAAGAAAAATGAGGATGAATTTGGAATGGGCCAATTTGTGATTTTTTAGATAATCAGTTCCCGAAAATAATGGAAAGTCAGTTTATTCTTAAGCCTTTGCTTCTTGTGGTCTTGTGAGTCAGGCACATTCTAGCGATGCAGGCAGGATAGGATTCCTTTCTCTCTGGAGGGATGGTCAGGAACAAATGACTATAAATGATGTTGAAATTCTCAGAGGGACTCAAAGACCTAAAGTTCTCCTTGGTTAGGTGAAGACAACCAAGTGCCTTTTATAACACTTCAGTGGAAGAGAAATTTTTATGGACTGGCTTGTTTCCGATGTGATCAATTCCTATAGGAGGCATCAGGAATAGTAAAATGTACACTTAGCTGAAGGTCAGATATCTCAGATCTAGCCTTGCTTCTGCTGTTAATTAGCTAGGAAACCTTTGATAAAACATGAAACTTATCACAGCTTCTGCAAGGGAAACCCAGAAGCTTCCTTAGAAAAATGGAAGCCAGTTACTCCAAGGTTGGCGATGGAAAATGATTTCCACATAGGTAAGGGTGGCTGGAATTTTTAGCCCTGACTCCTGGTCCCTGGAGGTCATTATACTAATTATTGCTTGGGCTACACGTGGTACAGCCACAACTCAAGAACTGAGAGGTAGTTTCCTGTTAGACTTCATTTCTTCAACTGCAAAATGAAGTGTTGGGTGATATAAGCTTTAAAGTAACCCCCCTCCCCTTTTTTCCCCCAGGAAGACCAGCCCTGAGCTAACCTCCACCACCAATCCTCCTCTTTTTGCTGAGGAAGATTGGCCCTGAGCTAACATCTGTGCCCATCTTCCTCTGTTTTATGTGTGGGATGCCTGCCACAGCATGGCTTGATGTGCAGTGTGTAGGTGGGCAACCAGGATCTGAACCAGCAAGCCCTGGACCACACCCTCCCCCCCCGACCCCAACAAAGCAGAACGTGTGAACCTTACCACTAAGCCACCAAGAGGGCCCCTTTAAAGTTCCTTTAAGAGCTGACAATTTATGGATCTGAGACCCTAAGTTGCTGGCAACCTCACCATGAGAAAAATTACAGAGACAATTGTTTCAGGCCATCCTTATTAGAGGACTCTGCTGTAGGACAAGGGAAAACTTTGGCCTCTGGATGGTCCATTGGTTGGGATCTTCTATTGTGCTGTGAGAAAATATTTTTCAACTCTGACTTTCCAATCTGGCCTTCACAGCATCTATTCCTTTTCATAAGGTCCAAGTCTTCTCTTCAGTTTCCTCATGGCTGACTTCATCTCCTGGTTCCTTAGGGTGTAAATCATGGGGTTCAGGACAGGGATGATGACAGTGAAGGTGATGGAGACAGCTCTGTCCATGGGGAGGGCAGTGAAGGGCCGGGCATAGACATAGATGCAGGGCACAAAGTGCAGGGTCACCACCGTGATGTGTGAGGTGCACGTGGAGATGGCTTTCCTCCTGCCCTCGCCAGCATGAGATCTCAGCATCATTAGAATGACTGTGTAGGACACAAGGAGGAAGATGAACCACAGTGTAGAGATCAAGCCATTATTGGAAATCATTAAGACTTCAAGAACAAAGGTGTCTGTACAGGCGAGTTTGAGGACCTGGGGGACATCACAATAGAAGCCATCAACAACATTAGGTCCACAGAAGGGGAGGGGTAGCAAAAGGGAGATCTGCACAATGGAGTGGACAAAGCCCCCAACCCAGGAGGCCACAATGAGGGCAGTGCATCTCCCTCTACTCATGATGGTCACGTAGTGCAGGGGCTTGGAGATGGCCATGTAGCGATCAAAGGCCATCACAGAGAGAGAAAAAATGTCTGCTCCACCGAGGAGGTGGAAGAAAAACATCTGTGTGATGCAACCGCTGAAGGAGATGGTCTTTCTCCTTGAAAGAAGGTCAGCTAGGACCTTCGGAGCAGTGATGGAGGAGAAGCAGATGTCCAAGACAGAGAGATTGCGGAGCAGGAAGTACATGGGGGTGTGAAGGCGAGGCTCACAGGTCACAGTGACCATGATGAGGAGGTTTCCCATCACTGTTGCTGTGTACACCAAAAATAAGAAGAGAAATAAGACCAAGCTCAGCTCTCGGGACTGGGTCAGTCCTTGAAAAAGAAATTCTTTCACTCTGGTGTAATTTCCCTGCTCCATTGGATCATGTTTCTTCTTTAACTACCTGGGGGAAAAAGGAAAATAGAAAACAGAAAGTACATCATTAAATACAAAAGAATGTTGAGTTATATGACTGGATTCCCTTGAGGGTTACTTTTTTTATGGTTATTTTCCTTTTGGGCAAGGAGGCCCACAATTCAGTAAGCTATCTCTGGTAGATGGTGTTTTCGGAGTTCTCTCAGACCAAACTAAAGAGTTGGTTTCCAACAGGTGTAATTGATCGAAGCACTGAAATTAGTACGTTACTAAATTTCTACTAAATTTTTTTAAAATCGTACAGTTATATATATTCTATTTCTCTCTTGAAAAGTCACTGGATGCTCTGAGACATGAAGAGACTAGTTATATTTTTGTTTTTCAGTGAATACTCACGTATCTAAACGTTAGGAAGTGGGAAACACACAGGGGAATAGTCTAAAACACAGTCTTTAGCTCTAATGGAAGCTTATGGTTTCTTCTCTCATTATCTTCCACAGTAGACAATCTGCTTGGCATTGTCTGGCCAAATTTTCATGATACCTGATCATTAGCACTAAGTTAAGGCAAGAAAATCCGCTCATGGTTTACTTCCCCCCGAGACGAACAGCTTTGCAGCAGCTAAGACAATTTGAGCTCATGACTGTTTCTTTCTTTTCTGTCTTCCTTCTTTTGGTGTCTTGTTCTCTTCTTTTTTCCATGGCTCAAGACTGAGACTTGACAACTGGTAGCTGTAGTCCTTGCTCCTCCTAATGCTCTTGGCCAAGACTTTATCACCCAGGCCACTGGACCAATGGTTTTCTTTTTTTGGGCTTCCTCCCTTCTCATCACCTCCATTTGGATATTACTTCCTGTCACCTCATTATTGGTAAAGGCTTCAGTTTTGTGCAAAGTGCAAAGATTTTAGAATCAGTAGACCTGAATTTGAATACAGAGTTTGTCATTTAATTGTTAGGTGACTCTGAGCCTCACTTTATCATTGGTAAAAATGTGTATAATCGAGTTTGTTTCATAGGGTTGTGAAGCTTGAAGAGACTTGCTTAATTTATTTAAACTGAGTTTACCAAAGACCACTTTTCCCTCTCATATAGCACCAATTAACATTTTAGGACAATTAACAATATAGCATATTAACGCAAGATGTTAATAATAGGGGAAACTTTGGTGGTGGTGACGGGAAGAGGGAGTGTGTGGGAGCTCTCTGTACATTCTGTTTAACTTTTCTGTAAACCTAAAACTGCTCTAAGAAGTAAAATCTATTAATATTTAAGAAAGCAGATATACCAAAGGATAAAACAAATTAAAACATTTACACTTTGTAAAGGAACATTTCTTTTTCAATTTTATTACCAAATTTCACTTCCCATATATCTTAATTCAACATTTTTTCCTGCTTCCTACCATGTCTTAGGGAGAACGTTTATAGTCTGTACTGCTTTGGGCATTGACAGGCATCTAGTTCTTGTCATTTTGCCAACTGCTTAAAATGAAATTGCTCTTTGCAGCTGTTTTTCTTTTTTAAATTAGCGTTGTTGAGGTGTAACTTTCAGATAATAAACTGTGCATGTTTAAAGGGCATAATTCGATGAGTTTTGATGTATATATTCACCTGTGAAGCTGTCATCAGAATTAGGATAAGAAACATCTCTGTCTACCCTCAAAAGCTTCCCTTTGCTCCTGAGAACTGCAGAATTCTTGGCACAAAACGCCTTCAGGCAAACCTCTGCAGCCAGAGATGTGCAAACTCCAGCAGGGCCTCTGGCAGCATAAAGCCATGTACTTGGGATGACCTCAGCCCCCTTAAAATGCCTCCCTGAGAAAGGGCAAAGCTGCCAGGAGAATTTACTTCCTGTTCCTTGTAGCCAACATCTGGGATAGGCCTCTGACCTCTCTTTCTGAGAGCATTTACTAAAAAGGGCTTGCAGTTGTGAATATGTGTCTCTTGCAACTCATAAGCATCTTTCTCAAGGACCTGAGAGTTGTTCCTTTGAATGTAATCATCAGGAAAGATAGAGCCTCTGTCTCCTGGTCTCTGCCGAAGGATAGATTCTTAACTTCCCTCACTACCAGCTAGTGGACACAACAGGCCTAATCACGTTGACATTGACCAAATCTTTGCAATTTTTCACTTCTCTGGCTGTACTGAGCCCCAGCTTGTCCTCTTTCTTCATTCCTCCTTTAGACTGCCCAGTCACTTCTGTGCATACTAGAATGGAACTCAGCTCTTTCCCAACTATCAATAGTTACTGAAAACAGTCATTTTCATGTCTTTAACTCATGTCCAGCTGTGTTTATCTTTGACACGCCTTTGTACTCCTTCCGTCCACATCCTGTCCATGTTGAAGGCACTTCTGTTCCTGCTGTGAACTATTGTGTTCTCTGGATCCCTCTGCACTTTGTTTCTCATTTCCTCCTCATAACAGAACTTCTGCCTCACTAGCTTTTCTCCTTTTCTCATTCCTTTGAAGCTCAAGCAAGACAAAGCTAATTTTCTAGGCTTACTCTCAACGATCTATGGATCCATCAATAACTCTCAGAGGATTTCATTGCCTTCAAACATTTTTAATTTTTAAAAGGGCCAGATATTTTCTTCAGAGTAAATCTTTAGAAATACTCTTAAATAAAAGTATCAGAACACATGTAGTTTTTTAGATAACGTGCAGAGGATTTTGCTTTGTTTTTACTTTGAACTATGGTAGGAAGTAATGTGGCACAGAGAAAAGCTCCCTGACAGCTTGGGAGATATAAGCTTTGATGCCTTCATGGAACAACAGTGGAATCTTCAAAGGCGTCAAACTCCAGGAGGTTCAGTCTTTTCATTAGTGAAATGGGAGCATTGACTGCCTCAAGTCCTGTGGAAGGTGGGCAATGTCTGCACTGCACGTAAACAATATTAAATAGATCCATCAATCTGGATGATTTCTAGGTCTTTGGGGCTTTAATTGCCAATTGTTTTAAATAATATTGCCCAATTACTTTGTGACTAGTCTAAGATTGTGTTCTGTTCATTGTCCACCAACAGTTAAATCTCGGTTAACTACAAGCCTCAATTGTTTCTTGATATTTTACTGCAAGCTGATTAATGGTGGCAAGGAAAACTGTAAGAATTTCCAGGGGCAGTTTGTTGTAGTGGTTAAAGAATGGGCTTTGAAACCCAAATGCAGTGAGGTTCTGTGCACACATTCATTGTAGAAGTGATCAAATCGCCAATTCAACTGAAAAATGCCCAAAATGGTGCTCTTCCGTGCACAAATTATACACACAACCGAGAAAATAAAAGATGGAGAGTGGGAGGATAAATGGAATCTCTGTGTATGAGTGTCTGTTTGGAACAAAAAAGAAGAAAACAGAGAGGTTTGTTTAGAAGTTTGTTTTCGTTTGTTTTTGGCTAGAGCAAACTCCAGCACTTCTTCAGAAATGTACCCAGGTAAACCCATTCTAATAAAACAAGCTGCATGAATTTCGTAGAGTCCTCAGCCTCAGGGATTCCCGCAACCCAACTGTCCACCAAGCATGTGTTGCCCCATCTCTCTTAACAAGTTGACCCTCTTTCTATGCTTTTCAACTCAACTTCCTAATATTGAAAAGCTAATTATTCTGCTGTGCATCACTGAAGTTTTTAACTCAATATATATCATCCTTCACCTCTTAGGAACATTGTTAACATTCAAAAGATTTCTGAAATCCCAGTAATATTTTTAAATTGCTCATTCATGGGCACACATGCACAGACACACAACTAGACACCAAAAAGTTCTAATGTAACAAAATAACCTCACCTAAGCTTCCAACTCCTAATTCCTATCCAAGAAGTAGGCTGGCCATTCGGTTGCATACACTGACCTTAGGAGTCATTAATTGTCAAGGACTATCCACTTTAAGGCAGACATGCATTTGAGGGTTGGTTGCTTCAGTATCTTCACTCCTACTGTCAGAGGCAAACGGCAGGCTCCAGGAATTGCCTCTGTGTGGTGCCATGAGTCCCAGCCTCTCAGCTCCAGACCTGATAGAAGAATCACCAAAGGGAATTTTTTGGAAGTGATTATTGAACTTGAGTAGCCAGACTTTCCTATTGGGATGAAGCTCCCTTGAGTATTATTAAGAAGTCAAGCATGCACTGAAAGATGTGTGCACATGCACGTTTTGGTTTTGAAATTATCCTAATGTAGAGAAGAAGATGGATCCTCATGGATCTTGTGCTTAGACCCCAGATATCTTTGCTTGAAGAGCTCATAGGGGACAAAAAAATTTGTCTCCTTAGGAGGTGGGAACTGAAGGAAAATGAATAGAGCTCCCACTGTTTCGGCCCACTCCATTTTTTTTTTCTAGGCAGATGGCTTGTTTGTGGTCCTATTAAGATACCTAATCAGAAGCATCATAAAGACAGAAATGCATTTTCTACTGTTTTCCATCAAACTTCTCACATGAAGAGGGTATATAACCAGACAAAGGACGTGTTGGTGCCATTCACTCATCAAGTATTTAATTGTGACGTAGTTATGGAGCACCTCCATGTTCCAGGCCCGATGGTTCCAGAGATCCTAAAAGCAAAGAATTCCATTTCCCCACTTGTCTCATTCCCAGTGTCATCTTTGACATTGTCTCACCATGGATCTATGGATAGTGCCACTTGGATATATTGTACACTTGTAACTTAAAGTGTCTAAAATCAATCTGATCACTGTTATCATGAGCTAAATACTTCCCTTTCTGTAGCTGGCACTGTCATTCTCCTTGTCACAAGGGCTCAGTATCTCTGAATCATTTCTGACACTCAGCCTCACCCACCTTCACCCTTTTTTGGTCTTCTATACCCTTCTTGAATGAATTACTTTTAGATTTCTTGCATAATTTTTCACAGTTTTTTCATAATTTTCATAGATTTTTCGTAGTTTACTTGTTTACTTAGTTTACATAGTTTACTTCTAGAGATTGTTAGTCCCTGCCCTGATATCCACATTCTTGTGCAATTCCCTCCTCTCATGTGTAGACTGGACTTAGTGACTTGCTTCTAATGAAGACAATACAACAAAATGGATAAGATGTTATGTCCAAGATGAGATTATAAGACTATGAATTCTATCCTGCTGACACACTCTCTTTTGCTTTGATGGCTCCCTCTGATGTAGTAAGCTGCCATGTGGGAAAGACTCATAAGACTAGAGCCTGAGGAGGGCCTCCAGCCAACGACCAGTAAGAAACTGAACCCTCAGTCCAGTAGCTCATGGTTCTAGCCAACAATCACTTGAGTGAGGTTGGAAGTGAGTCCTTCCCTGGTTGAACCTTCATATGACACTGCAGCTCCCAGCTGACACGTTGACATAGCCTTGTGAGAGACCCTGAAGCAGAAGACTTGGCTAAGCCTTGCCTGATTCCCAACCTACACAAACTGTGACTTAAGAAATATGTGTTGTTTTAAGCCACTAAGTTTTGGGCTAATATGTTATGCAGCAATAGATCACTAATACAGTACTAAACTAATAGTTTGCTTTCTTGAATAAGAGCTATGTGGACAACATTCTCTTTCAGACTTGAAAGACAAGTCATGCAAAGAATAATAACAACAACAAAACTCTGCATATTCTTCTATGGTAGTGTTTTCTGACTGAAATTTCATGGATCCTTAAACATAGTTCCAGGAGTGCTGACCATCTTAATGTTTTAGAAATTAAGCTGCTACAGTCTGAACCTTCTTTGCATTTCTTGAAGAAGGTCAGAGTGGCAGGATCACTCCTAAACCAGCCAGTTTGTGTGTATAGATACATTTATTTGCTTATGAAAAATATTGTGTAAGTTTAATATCAACCTTCCTCATATAGTAAAATATTACAGATGGTAGGACCAAATATATGCATAGCTAGAATCAGCTTAATATCTAATAGTTCCCTAGCAAAATGTCGCTACATGGAGAGAAATATAGATTAATCCAAATAGTTATTTGGTGTCATGTTGAAAGAGAGGTAAATTTAGTGGTGTTCTCTGAATTCCATTGCTTTTCCTCACCGTGTTTGATCATGTTGTTTTGCATGTGTTAACAGTCCAAGACAGTTTCCTGGGCAGCTTTTGCTGGGTTTCTGTCCTTTGTGGGTCCTACACTTGGGGACATAAACTCTAATTGTACAGAATTTTGGTTATTTAAATTCTGCTCAGTCACAAAGGTTTTGCTTGAGGTAGAGTCAACAGAGATGTAAGAAAAAAAGGACATCATTATGAAAAAGTAGGGAGGGTCTGAAGAACAATGATGCCAGAGCAAGATGGAGCCAGGTAGCAAATGGTCATTTGGTCTGCAGATGGATCCAGCTGGAGGCAAATGTATGTCTTTATTGTAATTTTACTGCTTGGGGAAGCATGTCCAAGATTGGAAAATAATTCAGAACATTTTTGATTGATAGGAATAGAAAAAAAACACAATGAAAAGAACGGTCATCAAAGAAGCCATTCATCTCTACAGAGGAGCTTCTGTATTAATAAACCATTTGTTTACAACTAGCCTATGGAAAGTATGGGGGACAAGTGAGGGTTGTCTTCTTGGTCAGTCTTCTTTGGGTACTCTCTTGTAGAGTTCTATATTTTGGAAACTGACCTTCTAGTCTACTGTCATCCTAGTCCCGAGGCTTACCTTGATCTCATTTCTCTTCCTTTAAATTATTTCCCTTCCCCATAATTCCTTCATTTCAGTTTGGTTCTCTGTGAATTCCAAGAGGCCAGTAGTACTTCCAGCAAGCATTTCTATGTATTAAAAGAATATTTTAGGAGACAAAGTCTTATTCCTTGTAATCTAATCCGATAGTAATTTCCTAGTAATGAGTCCTATATGTGGAAAAGATTTCTAGAGTTCATTGTTTTCCTGTTCTCCTCCTGTTTCTGTGGAAAGAGCAGGATTACATTCTCCAGATTCCCTTGCAGTTAATTGGGGCCATATGACTAAGAGATGGCAGGTGGAATGTGGTCAAAAGTGATACGCACTACCTTCAGGACTGGCCCATAACCATCCTTCCCTTCTCCCCATAATTCTTAATCCTCTCTCCTTTCCTCCATTTGCCGAATAAATGGAGAGGATTCTGAGGCTCTACAGCGAGGTGGAGTCCCAGATGGAAGCAACAGAAGCCTGTCTCTCTAAATGAGTACGTGGAATAGCTCTTTCTGAAGACCAGCATTGGCCTCTGACATGAGCAGGAAATAAACTTTTACTGTGGTTAACTCCTTCAGTTTCGAACTTTTTTGTCAGAACATTGATTTACTGTGATTAATACATGAGTGCCAGCTTCTATGGCTTGAGCTTTATCATAATGGGAGTCATTGTACAGTAAGGTCAATAGATTGCAGCAGAATACCAGGTAGATTGTTAGATAAACCATCTCTTAGCACCATTATCATTCCTTTCATTTCATAGAGACTAGCAAATTCTCAGATTCACTGATTAAACGCTCCTGCTTCTTATTATCTTTTCTTTACCTTGGTATGGATTGACTGGGAAGCATAAAGAAGTTGTGAGGTCTCTGAGTGCAGAAGCAATGAGGACCTCAAGAAAGAAATTTTAATTGTGGGATCTGATGTGATGGAGGTGACAGTTAATGCTATGGGGGTAATCATATTGTAATACACAAGTTTATCAAATCAACATGTTGTACACCTTAAACTTACACAACATTGCATGTCAATTATATCTCAACAAAACTGGAAAAAAAACTCCCAAGAAACAAAAAAACAGAAACAATGAGACATTTGGGCTTGTCCAGTCTATGATTGGGATAATCCTGCTCTCTAATGGGGAGTCAGTTGCTTCCCATGGGAGTGCTTAGCATCTGTGTTTGCTTAAGCCTTTCATGAATCCAGGTGAGCTGTCCACAGCCTCTACCCATCAGTGTTATTTTTTTTTCTGAATAGTCCCAATTACAGCATTACCTCCTTCTGCCAGGAGGAAACCATGGCCTTGGAGTGATTTGGGGATCCTCTGTCCCTAGTAGAAATCACAGATTTGCATTGCTCAGGAGACCACAGATGGAGTTTTTCTTTCCAAATGTCAAATACTGGTATTGACTCCATGAGTGTACTATTTCATGGCTACAACGAGCTCACTGTTGCACAAATATGGTACACTCTTACACCAGCCTCTCCCTCCGCAAATACTGACTTCTTTGCCTAGACTGTCCCTTTCTACCTTTTCCCCCTTGAAAAGGTCTCCTCACTGTCAAATGTCTTTTGAAGCTCTGCACTTTGTCCCTATCCTCTTAGAACATCTTGGAGTGTGCGTGTAGGACAGTGACTATCTTTAATCTTTCTGCAGCAGTCTGAATCCTACCTGTGTCAGGCACATAATATGTACTCTGTAAATATTTGTGGAATGAATAATTGAAAGCGAATAGTGGAAGACATAATGGGTCTCACCTTAAAGCGGTATCACCCATGGGTCCCCAGCACATACTATAGGACCAGCCTCTTTTAGGACCCCATGGTATCCATAGATGCCCCTTTCTTCTTGGCATTAAGGTGATCTCTGGACATTTTGAGGAAGTGAAATTTAATATCTATCTTTAAATTTCAGTGTTAGCACATCCTCATAGAATTTAAATCTTTTCTGAATGCCGTAGTCGTTTCTTTAGTTTCCTCATGGCTGACTTCATTTCCTGATTTCTCAGGGTGTAGATCATAGGATTGAGCAAAGGAGAGATGACAGTGAAAGTGACAGAAATGGCAGTATCTGTGGGGAGGGCAGTGAAGGGCCGGGCATAGACATAGATGCAGGGCACAAAGTGCAGGGTGACCACAGTGATGTGTGAGGTGCAGGTGGAGATGGCTTTCCTCCTGCCCTCTCCAGTATGAGATCTCAGCATCCTCAGGATGACTGTGTAGGATATAAGGAGAAAGAAGAATATAAACCAACTGACCAATCCATTATTAGAGATCATCAGGAGCTCCAGAGTGAAGGTGTCAGTGCAGGCGAGTTTGAGCACCTGGGGGACATCACAGTAGAAAGTGGCAAGAACATTGGGTCCACAGAAGGGGAGGGGCAGCAATAGAGAAATCTGCACAATGGAGTGGACAAAGCCCCCCACCCAGGAGGCCACAACCAGGCTGGTGCATCGTCCCCTATTCATGATGGTCATATAATGGAGGGGTTTTGAGATGGCTATGTAGCGATCAAATGCCATCACAGAGAGAGAAAAAACATCCGCACCTCCCAGAAGGTGGAAGAAGAACATTTGAGTGACACAGCCACTGAAGGAGATGGTTTTTCTCTCTGACAGAAGATCAGCTAGGACCTTAGGCGCTGTGATGGAGGAAAAGCAGATGTCAAGAACAGATAGATTGCGGAGCAGGAAGTACATGGGAGTGTGAAGGTGAGCTTCGCAGGTAACTGTAACCATGATGAGGAGGTTTCCCATCAGAGTTGTCATGTACACCAAAAACAGGAAGACAAATAAGACCCAGCTCAGTTCTCGAGACTGGGTAATTCCCAGGAAAATAAATTCTTTCACTGTGGTATAATTTCCCTGCTCCATTGGGTCCCAGATCCTTTTTGAAGTATATCTCTGGAAGAAATAAAAGTGCAGTTAAAGAAAGTTTTATGAAATCTACTGTTGTCTTTCTGTCACTTCAGTTTGGTGCTTTCCTGGGGAGGAAGTTCATCCTTTGTGCATGCGCCGTGCCTGCAATTCTGTATGCTTCCATTAGATGGAAGAGCACCCAGGTTTTTGACTCAGTCATCCAAACAGGTAGGTTCTATCACTGTGGCCACTGAAACACAGGTGACAGGTCCGTGAACCTATTCAATTGTACTTTTAATACAAAATATGACACAATAAAAAATAAGCATGAGTTTGATATGAAGAATTTTTCTTCACAAAAGACACCATTATGAGAATTAAAAGACACACTGCAAATGGGAGGATATTTACAATACATATACTAAGAAAAGCTTCAGGTCCAAAATATGTAAAGAATTTTACAAATCAGTAAAAAAAGATAGATGTTGAAAAAGAAAATGGCAAAAGACACTAACCAAAACTTTACCAAAGAGGATATTCGAATGCCAATTCAGCTTGATGAATTATCAGGGAAATGCAAATTAAAATTATAGCAAGGAACTACTACCTATATACCAAAATGGCTAAACTGAAAAAGACAAAAAATATCAGGTGATGGTGAAGACGTGGAACAATTGGAATTCTCATAGCCTGCTGGTGGGTGTGTAAATCAGGAGAACCACTTTGCTGTCTGATTATATCTGCTAACGCCATTATCTATATCCATATCTACATCCATATCTATATCTATATATAACTTTCTAATCACCTATCTTAGGATGGATATATATATATATATATAGTTCATTCAATTGTACGTATTGATTTTTCTGAGGATACAGCTCCATCTTCAGAATAATCTATTTTACTCCTAGTAGGTATGTACATATGTACATATGTCATATCCACCAAGACATATCCTGGAATATTCGTAGCAGCACTGTTTGTAATTGCCTCAAACTGGAAATGACGCAAATGCCCATCAACAGCAGAAAAGTTACATAGATTGTTAAATTGATACAATACCATAGAGCCATGGGAATGATCAACGTACGGTACGTGAAACAACATAAATGTCTCATAAACACAATGTAGAGTCTCATCCAGGCACAACAGAGTGTGCACCCACTTATTTTGTTCATATAAAGAACAAAAAGTATACAAAACTGAAGAGAATATGAGGGAGGCTTTTGAGGTGCTGATAATGTTCTGTTTCTTATTCTGGTTGCTTGTTACAAAAATATATTGCTTGTGTGAAAATTCATTGAGCCATACACTAATGTGCATTTTTCCGTATGTATGTATATTATCCGTCAGCAGAATGTTAAAAATAATGAACATGGTGATTATAACATTTTAATCTCATGTCTACAGAATGACTTTCATCCAAGTGAGGTTTAATTGACGACCCACTTCATAACGGTTACTTTTATAGTTATATAGTTACAGCCTTTACCAGCTACAACTTGAGTTACCTTTTTATCTTTTTCTCACCTACAGACTTTAGGTCCTCCCGAATTCTTGTGTTAGGCAGGTTGCCTTCTGTCCACATGTAGTGTCTTCTCAGATTCTGATTTTCGTTTCTCTCTGTTTTCTTTATTTTGTTCTTTAAATGTCAGAAAAAAAATCCTTAAAAGACCATGTTTCCCCAAGCAGCACTCTCATTTTTGCTGACCTGGAAGAATAAGATGAGAGCCTCATTTCGGATTCCATGGTCATCAGTTCGGATTCATCTCAGTCTCCTTGTCTTTGGTGTTTGTCAATGGCACAGAGTGATACGAACACATGTTCAGAATAACGATTGTGGGAAATTTCAGGTCTCTAGCATCTCAGATGTAAGATTTCCCTACACTATACTTACCATGGCTAGAAGGTGGAGAAATCACCCCTAAAGCACTGTTCAGTTAATCTAGAGTGTGGAAACAGATTTTAATGAATGACAGCAGTCCTCTCTAGAATCTTTCTTTTGGATATTGGACTGATAAGTGAATGGTTTTCAAATCTTCTGCTGAGGAAACCACTGCAACCAGCCTCATAGATTACGTTGTCACTTGTGCTCTCCTTTCCTCCTTTCTTTTCCTCCCCTGTTTCTCTTTACTTTTTCTCTTTTCTTTCCTTCTTTGCTTCCTTCTTCTAGATATTTCTATGACCGTATGAGGGTTCAGCAGAGAAACAGGATCAATAGGACATATATAGATATACAAAGTAAAATTATAATGAAGAGTTGACTCACGTGATTATGGAAGGTGAGAAATCCCATGATCTGCTGTCTGCAAGTTGGAGACCCAGGAAAGCTGGTGGTATAATTCAGTGCTAGTTTGATGGCCTGAGAACTAGGGAAGCCAGTCCGAGGGAAGGAGAAGATGAGATGAGATGTCCCAGCTCATGCAGTGAGGCAGGGAAAATGGGGCACCTTTCTCCTTCCTCCGCCTTTTGTTCTACTCAGACCCTCCGTGAATTGGATGATGTGTACCTTAATTAAGAAGGCAATTAATCTGCTTTACTGAGTCCATCGATTCAATTGCTAATCTCATCTGGAAACACTCTCACAGGCACACCCAGAAATAATGTTTAATCTGGGCACCCTGTCGCCTATCAAGTTGACACAAAATTAACCATCATAATGACATTGAGATGGTCTTTTTGAGTGAAAGGCGACTCAAACATAGATCTTTTCGTCAGGAGGTTTACAGTTTAGACAATAAGAGTGTTGCAGGTGGTGGAGTCGGCAGAAAGAAAAGGGAGGAGGTACAAAATCATGAGGATGTATAGGAAAATAGCCCCATTTGGGCATACGATGTTTGTAAACTCCATCCAGGAGGTGTGCTGAACAGTATCATATCCCACACTTGCATTTTGGATACACACGTGTGGATCCTCTGGAACAGTCAGGCAATTTGGATTTTACCACCTTCCTAGTTGGTGTGGCCTTGGGCAAATCACTCCATAATTGTACCAAACTCATGAGAAATACATGGGAGTTTCACAGGGAATGGCTTAGAGTCAGTTCTCAGCCTGCATCATTATAATTTATCTACCACATGAAAATAATGAGACCTACCTCATACACAAGGTGCTTCTAAGGAGTAGATGAGATTGCATGTCTGTTTAGGAAACTGAAAGCACTGAGAATCTGATTTTGCCAATCTTATCAGCCCCATGTGAGTGCTTCTTTCCTTACTCATGCCAGGTTCATCTGTGGGGTCATCTGGGACTGGCTCATCTTGCTATTGACTGTGTGATTGAAAGCCCTCCTCTCAACAATTAAGGTAAGTGGCAAATACTCTCTCTCCTCTAGGGATCTCTTTCTTTTTCAGTTATGAATTTGAGCTAAGATGTGTTAAAAAAATCAGAGTATTGTATCACACACCCCCTTAGAAACATAATTAAATTTGTGTATGCAGTTTAGATATAGTTATTTATATTACAATCCTTTATGGAAAGAAAATAGATTATAATCCTCATTTACAAATCCAATCATCTTGATATCAGGCCCCAGGGGGGTCCATGCTACTTTCAAGTCTCAACATTATGGAAATGTTGGCAGAATAATGGAGGTCTGCTTTGCTGAAATTTGTTTTTAGAAATCTTTTATGGAGTGATTCTTATACTGACTGCTTCATTTTATCTCTCCAAAACCTATAATATCCATGTGAAGTTGACATTACTGTCCTGATTTTATAGATGAGAAACTGAGACACAGAAAGATTAAGTAAGTTGCTCAAGGTCTCCCAGCTGGTAAACCCAGGTCTCAATCCTAGATTTGTCTTATTCCAAAGACTTATGCTCTTAACTACTGCAACTATAGTTCTTCCCAGTGTTGATCAGCCCTTCCCAGAAAACGGTACAAAGAAAAAGGCTCAGAAAAATCTTTTTCAAATCAAGGTAAATTAGTGTGTGGGTGTAAGAAGCCTGAACGCAGTAAGTGAGAGGTGTAGCTGAGACTGCCTTAGTATAAGTTTTCAGAAGTCACTTAGAAGAAAAAAAGCAGTTTGAAAAAGCAAACTTTGTAGTCATTACAGGTACCTCAATCAACAACCCCCATCCACTTCCTCATGCTCCATTGGCAGGGGAAGAAGTGAGTTCTGAGTAGCATCTCCTCAAACACAAACTCTCAAAAATAATGGATCTGGTCTCTTCCTATGGATGCTGTCTTTTTGCAAAGGGTGGGAAGGATACTTTGAAAGTATAGGATTATGCACGTTGTATTGAAACTCATGCATGTAAGAGAGGGAGGGGGAAAATGGATAAAGAAATATAATTTTATGTGTTGCAAGGTCAAAATGAGGATCACCAGTATTTCTTAAAAATCACACCAAACAGGACCATCCTTTGGAAAGAAGCTTATCAAGCATCTCGTAAGAACCTGCAAACTGAGTGTTGTCCCTGTACTCCAGCTTCCCAGTGAGAAAATGCTGCTCCTTTTCCTCTTTCATAATATTGGAAAGCCTCTACTCTTGATTGAATCCCTAAAAGTTTTAGCAGCATTATTCAGATTCAGTAGCACATGAGAGCACAGATAAGCTAGCCATTAAAACACCTTACTTAAAGGCCCCAAACTTCCAGTTCCAGACAAGAAGCAAAGCTGGCCAGGCAGCATATTCTGAATTCAGGAAAGCTATTAGAGTGCTGTTTTTCCAAGGTAATCACCCTCCTGAGAGCTGGGGATATGAGTGGCTTCTCAATTGCCTTGAAATCACTTTCAACCTCAACATCCTGCCAAGTAGAATACATCCCAACCCTTGGAGTCAACTGACCTTCTTCTAATATTTTTCAAGCCACACTTACCATCTTTCTAGTAGTGAATAACCACCCTTTTTCTTTGCTTCATTAAGAGTTTTGGCACATTCCACACAATGACAGCATTTCTGAAAAATTAGCCCTAACAGCTTTCTAGTTTTAGAAGTTCACACACCCCAACACTAACTGACATCAGTCTTCAAGTGGGAAATGGATCCTCTTATGATGCTCCAACTGCATCTTTGAAGACGTAGGTCCTGGGGAAATTCATTGTTTAATGGAAAGCCTACCTCAAGGCTAATAATTTTGTTACTTCTTCCTTCAGATGGGAAAAGGCAGCCTCAGGGAATCACATCATTTGACTCTTCCACTTTGCCTTACAGTGCCTCGGCCATGTCTAGTAGACTCTCAGCCACAAGCCTAATAAAGGAATTAGCAAAGGGAATAGTGTTGGGTATGAATGTGGAAGCTGAGTGGCCAATTCAATGGAGTTCCTGTGGGAGTCATTAAAATGTCACCAAGCCCTCCTCCTCTCTCTCCCTCATCTCCATGTTGCATCTCACATGTACATACAGAGGCACCAGTGCACATTCAGTACATATATTTTTCCCTAGACAGCGCATTATCCCTCTTGGGTCAAGAAGAAAGCGTGTTAAACCACACCAAGGACTGTGCTGTCTTCCTTCTAACCAAAATTGCTTTGCTTAAGGGGCTGGGAAATAAAGCTTAAATAAAAGGGTAGTGAGGGAAAAATCAAATCTTTGTGGCTACTGTCAGGGCAGCTGTTAGAGACTGAATGGTGTAGATTTATATGTCCAATTTCTGTTGAATGCAATATGTTCATTGAGGCTATACAATTATCTTAATCTACATCTCTAAGATCCACAGCTCCCTTAGAATCTAGGAAGGTAGCACAGTGACAGCTGTTGATATTCATCAGGTTAATTACTTCAGAATAATTTTATGTTGTTGGGTTCACGGGTACCCAGAGATGTTGATCATTGAAATATTCGATTCAGGGAACAATGTAAGAAAGGGTAGTTTAAAAGCTATGTGTGTGTCCAGAGCCAGTCAACCTTTCCATGGCTATTAGGAACAGAGCTTAAAAATAATAAAAGCTGATTTAATTGGAACAAATGCAGCCCAGCTTTAGATTTTACGTCATCCAGAGTAATGATAATGTTTATGTAATCAGATGTAATTCTTTCTCCTTCTCCTGAAATATTGAATCAGATTGTGTTGTGTGTTTAAACATGGCTTGAGAAAGTCTCAGGGACAGTGATGTGGCAGGAGTTCTTTGGTCCTTGGTCTCCTGGGATTATGCCTCTGAGATGCAATCAGTGATTCAGTCCCCATAGATCTTTGGTGCCATCCAATTCTGACATAGTGATAAAACTCTGATTTGAGTGATTCACAAGAGATAGGAAGGACAGAAAAGGACAAATTGGCATGAAATAGACTGTAAGGTGGTTTGTGGCATGCATTTTTCATAGGCAATTTCACAAAGAAAAGCTTAGAGATTCGTGACCAGTGCTACCTGAGCAAAGGTAGCAGGACCTTATGAACAGTGACTTGACAAATGTGAATTATTCTTAGAATTTTCATGTTAGGGGAAATAGGTCAATATGGTAAACATTTAGAATTTATAGACCAGGTGACAAGAAATGGCAATGAACCAGTTAGTTAATCAATGCTTATGGTGCCATTCCAGATCCAAAGTGGGACATAAGTCAAGTTTGTCTTCAACACTCAGTATCTTTTGGCTAACTCTACTTGGGCTCTTCTCTGTCCTGGGTGATCTGACTTCTTGTTCTGATCCCTTATCCCTGCCAGAAAAGCCAAGGGTTTATATTTGATCCATTACTTTCTTTTAATATGAAACTATCCAATGCATTATGTCAACAGCTTCAGGATGACTTTTTAAGCTATAAAAATAACCAGCAAAGCTATAGTCATGTTTTAATGACAGAAAGCTAGAAATTTGTTTTTTTCCTAGATTGACACCTGAGCTAAAACTGTCGCCATTTTTTTTTTTGTTCTCCCCAAAGCCCCCCAGTACACAGTTGTAGGTTCTAGTTGTGAGTGCCTCTGGTTGTGAAATGTGGGACTCCGCCTCACCGTGGCCTGACGAGTGATGCCACGTCTGCATCCAGGATCTGAACCAGTTAATCCCTGGGCTGCTGAAGCAGAGCACACGAACTTAACCACTTGGCCATGGCGCTGGCCCAAGAAAGCGGAAATTTTAAGATGAAAAATGCTTTGAATTCAATGTATATTCCTATGTTTTGCTACCCCATCAGTTTTTTCCAATAATGAGGAGTAGGGGCCCTGTAGTAGGAGAGTGTAACAGGTCATTGGGGGTTAGGGTTAGGGTTCAGGTCAGAATGTGCATAATGTAGAGCAATTTGGATGGTATTAATAATGATATTTGCCTTTCACTGAGAATTTACTATCTGCCAGGCATTGTATGTTTCACATATACCATCTCATTTTAACCCTGACAACAACTCCGTGAGATGGATATTATAAGTACCTTTTTATAAGTGACATATGACCTGTGAAGACATGAAATAATTTGCTCAAGATCACACAGTTGAGGGATGGCAGAGATAGGATTTGGACCCAAGGCCGTATGACTCTGAGGTTAGAGCATTCAGCTATAATGGTTTACTTTTACCATGCTTTCCCAGACAAAAACACTACCTTTTACTTCTTCTTCACAAACAGCAACAAATTGAAGACTGGATTCTTTAGAGTTTTATCTTCTTTAACCCTTCCTCTCTCTCTCTCAGGAAGTGGGAAGTGAAAAGAGTGTAAATTCTCAATGGAGAACCCAGTCTGAGATTGGCCCTGGTAAGGCTGGACTAGAAGATCAGTTCTTGAATAATGAGAATGGCTTGCTCTTTGTGTAGGATCTCTGAGGTTCTGCCTTTGTCTAAACCTACCACAAGAATGTGAATCTGGCACATGTAGTTCTGCATAAGATAAGTCCCTGTAGGCCATTATGGGAAGTCTTTCAAAGCTTCTTCGTTCCTTATAGGAATCCAGGAGGACAACCATTGTGTGCCTTTGAGGTTCTCAAGAGGTCATAAGCCCATGTGGTGTTCAACTAAGCAAAAAAAATGTCTTAATCTGTGATGGGCCATATGTCCCCATATACGTGTACTGCATTTGCAGTGATCATGAAATCTTTCTAGAACAGGATTACAGTTTGGCATAGACAGGTCCAGTAATGTAATACATTACATCCAAATGGTTTAAGAGCAATCAATTGGGTATCTGAAGACTTATCTCTGTGATTAAGTGGATATGAGTTCTTGATCAAATCACTCTAACTCTAGGCTTCTGTGTACTTACCTCTGGAAAAGGAGTTGGATTTAATCAATCTCTTCACCTGCGATGTAGTTGTCCTGACACATTGTTACTTTGTTCTTTGAATGGAAATACATCAATCAGCTCAATCCTATAACACTAGTTACTTTATGCTTACCAGAAGCTAGGGTTACCAGCAACCTATTAACTTACTAGAAAAATAAATTGTTACCTAGTACGTGTAGTTGGTTTATTGATAATATATTTGAGTATATAAATAGGACTCTGTGGGAAAAATGATGAAAGGAGTCCTTGGTGATGAAGAGGTTGGAAACTCTTATTCTATTCCACCACAGAAGGCATGAGTCTTCTCTTCAGTCTCTTCATGGCTGACTTCATTTCTTGGTTCCTCAGAGTGTAGATCAAGGGGTTCATCAAAGGGGAGATGACAGTGAAGGTGACAGAGATGGCTTTATCTGTGGGGAGGGCAGTGAAGGGCCGGGCATAGACATAGATGCAGGGCACAAAGTGCAGGGTCACCACCGTGATGTGTGAGGTGCAGGTGGAGATGGCTTTCCTCCTGCCCTCCCCTGCCTGAGACCTCAGCATCATTAGGATGACTGTGTAGGACACAAGCAGGAAGATAAACCACAGGGTACTCACTAAGCCATTGTTGGAAATCATCAGGAGCTCAAGTGCAGAGGTGTCTGTACAGGCGAGTTTGAGGACATGGGGGACATCACAGTAGAAGCTGTCAAGAACATTGGGTCCACAGAAAGGGAGGGGCAGCAATAGGGAAATTTGCATGATAGAGTGGACAAAGCCCCCCACCCAGGAAGCCAAAATGAGGGCAGTGCATCGCCCCCTACTCATGATGGTGACATAATGCAGGGGCTTGGAGATGGCTATGTAGCGATCAAATGCCATCACAGAGAGAGAGAAAATATCTGCTCCACCGAGGAGATGGAAGAAGAACGTTTGTGTCATGCAGCTAGTATAGGATATGGTCTTTATCTTTGACAGAAGGTCTGCCAGGACCTTTGGAGCGGTGATGGAGGAGAAGCAGATGTCAAGGATGGCTAGATTGCGGAGCAGGAAGTACATGGGGGTGTGAAGGCGAGGCTCACAGGTCACAGTGACCATGATGAGGAGGTTTCCCAGCAGAGTTGTCATGTACACAAAACACAGAAAAAGAAATAAGACCAAACTGAGATCTTGGGACTGAGTAAGTCCTAGAAATATAAATTCTTTTACCCTGGTGCCATTTCCCAACTCCATTGAATCATGTTTCTTCTTCTTTGTGTAGCTTGGAAAAAATTAAAAGTGTTATTTCAGAAAGGGTTTACTCCCCCTTAATAGATTCAGGTTTACAGTTGGGTATTAGGTCGGAAGACTAGTGAGGCATTATCACCACATGAAGACTCTTTCCAAGGTTATTGTTAACACATCCTACATGCCATCTTATTCCATAAGCATGCAGTTAATTATTGTTTTCTTCTGTAAATTATATGCATTTTAGAAAATGCATAAAAGTAATGTTCTCAGAATAGAAGTTGTAAGTATCCAAGATAAAAAGGTGAATAGTAAATAATCAGAAAGGGAATATTTTGGCACAAGGGATACAAAAATGGATGCAGTTTGGTGTGTAAATAAGACAATGCCTATTTGGTACAACTGGGGTCCTTTGAGGTTTTACACAAATGTGGGGTTTTTTCCAGACTGGGTGCTCCATTTAAATGCTTTAAGAACTCCTATCTGCAAAATGATTGTCTTTGGACTGAATTTCACAGAAGCACTCCTCCCTTTTTTAGGTCACAGATTTAATGCTATGAAAAATCAGATAATTTTAAAGCTGTAAAATTCTTCTTTATCATTCTATTTTTCCTTAAGGGGATTTATTTGTTTCTTTCTTTAATATACTTTAGGTACCAAAACCCCTGGATGTTGAATAACTCCTCAGCTATGAAAGAAAAGTGGTAACTCAGAGCTTCTCTTCTGTTCACTGGTCAAATTTCTTTCCTAAAAACTATTTTTTTTTATTGCGCTATCATTGACATACGATAGACTCATGTGTTTGACGTGTACACTTTGATAAGTTCTGACGTACGCATATACCCATGCAATCATCAATATGTTTAAGATAGTTAATTAATATGTCTTAATATATATTAAGATATAATAAGATATAAGTTAATTAATATATGTATCACTCCAAAAGTGTCCTTGTGACTCTAATATGTCCCCTCTGCCCCCTTTCTTCAGGCAAGCACTGATCTGCATTCTGTCACTATCCATTAGTTTGCATTCTCTAAAATTTTCTATAAATGGAATCCTAAAAGGTGTACGTTCTCTTTTTGTCTGGCTTGTTTCACTTACAAAATACATCCACGTTTTGTGTGTACCAATATTTTGTTCCCTTTTATTGTACGGATGTGCCACATTTTGTTTATCAATTCACTTGTTGATGAACATTTGGGTTGTTTCTAGTTTTTGGCTATTACACGTAAAGCTGCTATGAATATTCTTGTAGAGGTCTTCATGTAGATATATGTTTCCATTTCTCTTAGGTAAGTACCTAGGAATGGAATGGCTGTAACTCTTAAAATTCAATAAGAAAACCAACCACCCAATTAAAAAAAAAGGGACAAATGGTTTGAAGAGATACTTCAACGAGAAGATATAGGTTTAGCAATTAAGCATATGAAAAGATGCTCAATGTCATTTATCAGTGGGGAAATGTAAATGAAAGCTATAGTGAGATAGTGCACATTTATTAAAATGGCTAAAATAAGAGAGAAGGGGTTAATATCCAAAATATACAAAGAACTCATACATCTCAACAACATAAAATCAACAACCCAATTTAAAAATGGGCAAAAGATCTGAACAGAGATTTCTCCAAAGAAGACATACAGATGGCCAACAGGCACGTGAAAGGATGTTCAACATCATTAGCTATCAGGGAAATGCAAATTAAAATTACAATGAGATATCACCTCTCTCCCATCAGAATGGCTATAATTAACAAGACAGGAAACAAGTGTTGGAGAGGATGTGGAGAGAAGGGAACCCTCGTACACTGCTGGTGGGAGTGCAAACTGGTGCAGCCACTATGGAAAGCAACATGGAGCATCCTCAGAAAATTAAGAATAGATCTACCGTATGATCCAGCTATCCCACTGCTGGGTATTTATCCAAAGATCTTGAAAACACAAATGCATAAAGATACATGCACCCCTGTGTTCATTGCAGCATTATTCACAATAGCCAAGACTTGCAAGCAACCTAGGTGCCCATCAAGGGAAGAATGGATAAAGAAGATGTGGTATATATTCATAATGGAATACTACTCAGCCATAAGAAATGATGCAATCCAGCCATTTGTGACAACATGGATGAACCTTGAGGTTATTATGCTGAGTGGAATAAGTCAGAGGGAGAAAGTCAGATACTGTATGATCTCACTCATAAGTAGAAGATAAAAACAACGACAAACAAACACATAGCAACAGAGATTGGATTGGTGGTTACCACAGAGGAAGAGGGGAGAGGGGAGAGTAAAAGGGATGATTTAGGCTCACATGTGTGGTGATGGATTATGATTAGTTTTTGGGTGGTGAACATGATGTAATCTACACAGTCTTCGAAATATGTTACGATGTACGTCTGAAAGCTATATAATGTTATGATCCAGTGTTACTGCAATAAAAAAAGAAGATTGACATATCAGAGTTGACAAAAATGTAGAGGAACTGTAACTCTGGTGGGAATGTGCAATGATGCAACCACTTTTTATTATTATTATTATTTTTTATTGAGTCATTGATAGGTTACAATCTTGTGAAATTTCAATTGTACATTAATGTTTGTCAGTCATGTTGTAGGTGCACCACTTCACCCTTTGTGCCCACCCCCCACCCCACCTTTCCCCTGGTATCCACTAAACTGTTCTTGGTCCATAGTTTTAAATTCCTCATATGAGTGGAGTCATACACAGATTATCTTTCTCTCGCTGGCTTATTTCACTTAACATAATTCTCTCAAGGTCCACCCATGTTATGATGCAACCACTTTTGAAAACAATTTGTCACTTTCTTAAAATGTTAGGCATGTGCTTATAATATAATCATTTTGCTCTTGAATTCCTTCCTTTTTTTATTTTGCGAATCCTTGAAATGGACTTAATTTCTTTCTTTGCAGTTTATCTCCTTTTTCTTACCATGATCAGAAAGAAAAGAAAGGTGAAAGTCACTTCTCTCACTTTTTTGGGGTGTTTTCCAGTTCAAATGAAGATATTTCTTTTCACCTAGCTCACTTTCCATTCAAGTTGTCTTTCTTCTGTATACAATTTTGTCGAAAGTCTACTTAATATGGAAAACTAAAAAAGCTACCAAGAGTTATCAGAGCATGCAGGCAGATACCTGGGGGCCTCTGGCATAGCACAGCCTGTTGCAATCCCAGCTGGGTACTTACTGCTTACGCTACAGGAGAAGTTAGTTTACCCCTTTGGCCTCAGGCTCTGCATCAGTATCTGGAAACAATAGCATCTCCCTCATGTGATTTTTGTGAGGATTAAATGAATTAATATATGCAAAAACATCAATACTTAGAGCATTGCCTAAGCAATAATAAGTATGCTCATACGTGTGTTACCTTAAAGTAAAACGCTGGGTTAGTAACTGTCTCAGGCACACAGCTTCTTAAATGTACTGACAATCTTTTAGAAGAGTTGTATGTTTTCCAGAATCTGTATTCTAAAACAGCTTCATCAGAACATACTTTTTTTGGGGAAAATAGGAGGTACTTTTCTTTTACTGTCAATGAGAGTGGCCCAGAGGGTGGTGACAGCGTTTGGTAGTAAGGAGAGCACTTGCTTGGTTTGGTTTCTTATCTGACAACATCTTAGCAGACCAGAGAAGTCAAGTGCTGGTCTCTGCAGTGAGAGCCATCTGGGCTCAAGTCCTGGCTTTGTCCCTGTGTGACTTGGGTAAGTGAGAGACCTCATGGAGTCTCCACTTCATCTGTGGAATGGGGATTATAGTAATACCCACCTCACAGGGAAGTTATCAGGATTAGGTGAATTAACATACATAGAGTCTCACATACATGACTGGTTATCTGTTATGATTAGTACTATGTTGGGTAACCTTAACATGGGAGGCTCATCAGGAAATGGAGTGTGTTGAACCAAATAGTAGCTGAGCTATCAATTCTGACTAGTTAAAGTGGGGAAATAATCACCAGAAAACACCAACTCAATATAGTTACTAAAGATATTGAGGAGGTCTTACCTACTTATGATATCCTTCCACAGGGACTATGGAATTGTAAATAGTAGACTATGGTCTACACAGAAGGGTAGAAGGTACAGTACCTCAGACCCCGAGTCAGTACTGTTTGTCAGAGAGGAATAGGTCCTACGTTCACAAAATACTTTTGGTAATTCAGACAACATCCTCTGCCTTCTGCTCCATGTTTCTGCTATTTTTACTCCATCTATTTAACAAATATTGATAGAAAGTTGGCAGAGTTCTAGGTTATTTGAGAGAAATGAATATAATCCAAAACCAGTGGAGAAAGAACTGAAATTTAATAATATGACATTGATGGGGACCGTCTAAAGACAGATGAGGTGTGTGTGAGAAAAGGGTGATTTCTCTCCAAGAGGCTCAGAGGAAGCTGCATGGAGGAGGTGACATTTCTGTTTGGGGCACATGGGAGTGGAGAGAATGGGAGATCTGGCTTTAGGGGACCAGTTGAATATATAACAGTTGCTGATGAGTGGGAAGTTTGGCTGGAAAGAAAGGATCCAAATCTGTAGGCACGGAAAGACAAGCAAAAGAAAATCGTTGTTACAAAATTTTTATTTTTTGATAAATCTAAGGGAGGGTATGTAGGTGTTCACTGTATTATTCTTTCAACTTTTTTGAAATATTTTATTTTCTTTCTAGTTTTGAATTTAGCATAAGAAAAACCTCTGTAGATTTCAGTTTCAAGAGATCCATCTATAGGATGAGAAAATCTCATTGTTTTTTCTGAGAAAAATCTCTTGTTTGTGCAATTCAAAGGATCCTGGAAAAAAAGAGCTTCCTCTGCCTACTTCCAAACTGAACTCATTTCTATGACTCTCCTTTCACAATATCTTCTTTGTTCATATTTCTTAGCTGCGCTGTCTGCCACTGACAGTTCACCCTGGAATGCAGCATCTTGTGTATATATTTCATTATTTTTAGTCAAAGTGTATTTATGAATCTTACAATTCCATCTAGATTTCAGTTTTTCTCACTCTTCTCTTCTCACACTTATTCATCGACACCCAGACACCATAGTCATTCACACTCATGTAGAGTTATGTGTCTTACCTAAAATTTCCAACCTCCTTCTCAAACATCTTGAATAATGTTCACACGAACCTTGGGAGTCATTCAGCTTCAGGAAATTTTGTTAAATACCCCTCTGAAGGCCAGTGATTTCAGTGGCTTCCTGTCTATCTTTACGTGGAAAAAGGCAGACTCAGGGAATAATATTTCCTTGGCTCTTCCACACTGATTCACAGTGTTCCATCATATGTACCAATTTGTCAATCCCAGAACTAGTGTGAGAATTATCAGAGGGCATATAATTGGATGTGGCTGTGGAAAAATTCTACTGATGGAGAGGTGGTTTCAGTGGGAGTAATCAAGATGTGACTCAGGCACATGTCCTTAGGAACACACTTTTTGTGTAGGATCTAAAAGTTTTTAGCAGTGACAAAGATGCTCCCCTTGACCAAACTCTACTCAGGCTCCCCTGAACTTTTCAACTAGGCCTCCACTTTGAGACCTCCCTGCTTGTCTCTGCATTATCCAATTTTAGCAAGAATTCTGCTAATTCAGTTTAGCCAAAATCCCCCAACCTCCATGTTGATCACCCTCAGTATCTTATCAGGTTCCTCACCATTCTCCATCCCCCAAGTGATATTTGATCACCGTGGCCTGCCTTCAGCAAGAATCCTGTTAGGTCAGCTTACCAGAATTCTACCTTACCTCTTAGTAGATTTTCTATTGGGACATAAATGCCTATTCTTAGGGATTCTGCACAACTTCCTTAGCAGTTTCACCCACGTAGGGTAATTCCTGAAGTGTGACACACAAGTATTGGAAGGAGCCATTGGACCTGAAAGGATTATGTAGACGAGAGTGAAGGAGCTCTCAATGGGCAGATGAAGAAAGTGGGTGATGGAGTTCTCACAGGACACACATGTCACCAGGAAATCCACGCTGGATCCATCAGCAACTCCTACTTGCTCGACTTTCAGAGTTTTTCACCATTCTCACCACCTCCACTGTTACTACCCTAAGTTATGTCTTCATTATTTCTTTCATGGGACTATTGTTGTAGCCTCTTAATTGGTCTCCCTGTTTTTGTCCTCACCTCTCTTCATTCTATTTGTAACAGGAGCCCCTGCAATTCTGTTAAAACATGCATCACTATTCTGCTCTTCAAAGCCCTTCAGATGCATCTCATGTTATTTAGAGTGAAAGTCATAATCCTCACAATGTCTAAAAGGTCCTAAGGACCTGGTCCCATGGCCTCATTATCTCTCTGACTTCAATCATTACCTGGCTCCTCCTTGCTTCCTCTCATCTTCTTATGAAGGCCTGGGCACAGCCCCACCTGAGGACCTTTGCATGTCTGATTTTTGAACTGACATTTGTACTGTGCCATGAACATTTGTCTAATTTCAAAAATTTTAAGATCTAGGATCTACCTGCAGAAATGAAGGGCAAAAAAGAAAAACTCCCAAATGCTGTAAATAGCAGAACAAGAAAACAAATAAAAACCAAGTTCATGTATTGAATAATGTTTTTCCGTTCATGCCAACCTTTTTGAATGTATATGCGTAGTCTGAAGCAGCTTCATAGGTTTCTGTCATTTTTAGGGAGTCATGTTAACAGAAAATAATAACAAATCCATTGTTTTCTTACTCCTATTCTCCAATGATTTGAGAAACAGAAAGGAGTGAGAGGTGATATTCATTCACTGAGTTCTTTAACTCAACCATTTTTTGGACAGTTTTCTATGTTCTACTTGCTGTGCCAGGTGCTGGGGATACAATAAATAAATCATAGCCCTACTGGGGGAATAGGAAGAAGGAGGACAGGGAATTGGAAACAAGGTCCTGAGTGTGGTGCTTGAGCTGAGCCCCGGTCGCTGAGGCAATGTCATGGAAGTGTGGTCAGTAGGTGTGGGGTTCAGAGGAAGGTCAGGGTAAGGACCTACATGAGGTCATAGAACCCATAGTTACTGGGGTCCACATTCTAACTCAAGCTGTGCTGGCTTCAAAGCGCCTGCACTCAACCACTGGAGTGTGGGCTTCAGACGGAAAAATCTTCAGGTAGTAGTTATTTAATTTACTCATATCAGAAAGTCAGAGGAGGAACTTAATTTGAGTGTGCTTACTTCATTAAAATGTGATTACTTCATGAAAGACCTTAGCAATCCAATGCCCAAGCTGCATTATGTTTCTCAGCTCCCTTCCTGGTAACAAGAATATAGTGGGAATGTCTGAGTATATATATATTTGCTTTTTCTTATTGTTAATTTTATTTATACAATTGGAGATTTCCATGTTGTTGTAAGTAATAACCAAGAGAGGTCCCACCTTAATCCATTTTCCCCCAATGATCATTTCACAATCTATATGTATATCAAAACATCAAGTTGTACATCTGAAATAAACAACATTTGTATTTCTCAATTATATGCAATAGAGCTGAACGAAATCCCCACAACAATTCCAATGTGATAAAATTTCTGAGTGCATACATATTCTCTTTTCTTTATTTCTTCCAAGGCTTTATTGCATAAGCATTATGCAATAACTCTTCAGCTAACAGTTTGATTTCTCTGCTTCCTTTTGCAACATGAAACGTATCTTTTTACATTATTATTGCATGCCAAACAGAATCTTTGAAAGTCGTGTGCATCTCAGTAGAAATATCAAAATTATTTAGAAATCCTTTAGTCAATGCGGTTTATTTGATGGACATTTTCAAAGGTGGTGAGAAGGAGTGAGCGACCAGTCTATATCCTCTCAGAAGGTACACATCTTCTTCTCAGTTTCCTGATGGCTGACTTCATCTCCTGGTTCCTCAGAGTGTAGATCAAGGGATTCAGCAGAGGGGAGATGACAGTGAAGGTGACGGAGATGGCCTTATCTGTGGGGAGGGCATTGAAGGGCCGGGCATAGACATAGATACAGGGCACAAAGTGCAAGGTCACCACAGTGATGTGTGAGGTGCAGGTGGAGATGGCTTTCCTCCTGCCCTCCCCTGCCTGAGACCTCAGCATCATTAGGATGACTGTGTAGGACACAAGCAGGAAGATAAACCACAGTGTGGTGAGCAGCCCACTATTGGAAATCATCAGTAGCTCAAGCACAAAAATGTCAGTATGGGCGAGTTTGAGGACCTGGGGGACATCACAGTAGAATGTGTCAAGAACATTGGGTCCACAGAAGGGGAGGGGCAGCAACAGGGAAATCTGCATGATGGAGTGGACAAAGCCCCCCAGCCAGCAGGCTACAATGAGGGCAGTGCATCGCCCTCTGCTCATGATGGTCATGTAGTGCAGGGGCTTGGAGATGGCCACATAGCGATCAAATGCCATCACCGACAAAGAACCTACATCCACCCCTCCAACAAGGTGGAAGAAAAACATCTGGGTGGAGCAGCCATTGAAGGAGATGGTCTTTCTCTCTGACAGAAGGTCCACCAGAACCTTGGGAGCTGTGATGGAGGAAAAGCAGATGTCGGCAACAGACAAATTACGGAGCAAAAAATACATGGGGGTGTGAAGGCGAGATTCACAGGTCACCGTGACCGTGATGAGGAGGTTTCCCAGCAGAGTTGTCACATACACCCAAAGCAGGAAAAGGAATAAGACCCAGTTCAGTTCTTGATTCTGGGTTAGGCCAAGGAAAATAAATTCTTTGACCCTCGTGCAGTTTTTTAGCTCCATTGAGTCAACTTCTTTCTCTCTCTCTTGTTTCAAGCTTCTTCATTTGAAAAGACTTGGCTCTTTATTTTGTTTTCTTCTCAAGCACTAAGAATACAATTCAGAATGTTCCTCGCGTGGTTGCACTGTTTGTGATTTGTTGTTTTGTCTAAATTTTTAAGATTGCAGTCAGTTTGGTGATCAAATCAAATTATCCCATGTAAAGTCATTCAATAATTCTGTTCTTATAAAACTATTTTTGAAAAGAACAAACTTTATGTTCAGCAGTGATGTTTACATAACATTTTATTTAATTAATTTATTTTAGTTTTCAAATTTTGTTATTGTTTTCTTCCATCCAAATATATCGAATGTCCAAAATGTCTGAATCATAAACAGAAAGATAAGTACAATGAGGTTCCAGCCACTGTAGACTCATAGTATGAAAGTTTAATATTCATATTAGCAAACTTTCTGTTGACTTCCACAGGGTCTTGTCTTGCTAAAAAGAAAAAAAGAGTATCATTCTGTTTCTTACTGCAATGTTGCTGTGGCATGAGTCAGTTTCCTTACTGTTGGCTGTTTTATGTTGAATTTCTTAAAATTGTCACCTGTTATTCCATATATGTAGCTTTTCTTTGTCATTACCTTATACGAATCAGATTTTTTATTAATTATTTTAAAATATTCAAAATTTATTTTTAAGAAACGCATTGAAACAATATATAAATACAAATATCAAAGAATATCTTTAGTTTCTTTTATTGTGATAACACTTGAACATGAGAGCTGCCCTCTTAACAAATTTTTGGGTTCCAATACAGTATAGCCACAGTGCCGCACAGCAATTCTCTAGAACTTATTCATCTCACGTAACTGTTGTGATCCTTGCTTGAGTGTGGGGGAGAGAATAAAGATAGTGACCCACTTTTGAAAGGTCATCCATACTCTATCAACCACACTCTCTTCTGCCTCTATCTCTGTGTGGATCAAAGCTAAGAGAGTGGAGGGTTCACACAGGAGGGAGAGATGTAGATATGTTTAGAATAATACCTATTTTTTATAAGCTGTTATTGGCCATTCTTAGGAAATTTTATAATTATTACTTATTCCACCTTATACTTAGCAAGTCAACATTTATTGCAATGTTCAAATGTATATGAACAAATGGGACCACATTGTCAAAGTGTTTGCAGCTTAGCGAAAGTGAATGATTTGTATAAATTGATGAACATAATGCATGATAAAATGTAAAATGTCAAGAGAAAAGTAGAGATTGATTTGGTTGGGATAGGAACTATGCTAAGAGATATAATGATTTCTAGCAGTAATAAAAGCTGCTGCTTTTTGAGTGTTTACTGTGTGTGAAGAGTTATGAAATGTTGACATTGAATTTTCACCACTATCCTTTAGAAAGTATTAATGTTATTCCTGTTTTTCAGATGGAATATAGTGTGAATCTATGTTTGAAGTTAAGGAAAAGATAGAAATAGGATGGAAAAAACATTGTTTTGTTTGCCTCTTCAACCTTATGTATATAGGGTCTCATTTTGTATAACAAGAATATTTTGGGGTGCGCCTGATAGCCGTGTGGTTAAGTTTGCATGCACTGCTTTGGTGGCCCCAGGTTCACTGGTTCGGATCCTGGACACGGACCTACGCCCTGCTCATCAAGCTATGCTGTGGCAGGCGTCCCACATAGGAAAAATAGAGAAAGACGGGCACAGATAGTAGCTCAGGGCCAATCTTCCTCAGCATAAGAGAGGAGGATTGGCAGCAGATGTTAGCTCAGTGATAATCTTTCTCAGAGAAACAAAACAAAGAAAAGAAAATTTGGTAAAGTCTGTCTGAAGATAAGAATTTTTCAGAAAGGGGTTCTGGAAACCCAATTTATGTGGAGCTTAGTCTGAGACTATCTCATCAAGAAGCAACTCAAATGATCACAGCAAACGAATGATGCCTTCTCTCACACTGAGTGGACCACATTTCTGAATCCCTCTTAACATATCACCTCTCTTCCAATAGTTAACACCCACCTTTGTTGTTTCTGTCACTGAGAAGATCATCTTGGCTCTGAAGCATTTAGTATACCTGGAAAATATCAAAGTCAAACTATTCATACATAGTTTGTATAATCAATAACAACATCTCAATGTCACTATCGATAACTTTAACCTTAGCTAAATCTTAACATCTTTACCTAATACCTTTGATCCTGAAACTCCAACTACAAATTGTATGTCATCAGGTACAGACCAGAATAGAACACTAGTGACACTAGTGACGTTAATTCTTGAAAATATTGTTTCTGAAGGCAGAGCCTCTTGGAAGACTAAATATCTTAGTGTCTTTATTCTCCTTTCAGGAAAGAAAGGGCAGATTCAAAGAATCACATCTTCAAGAACTTCCTCTGTGTCCCTATCTTACGTGCAAATCCCTCAGCCTCAGGCTTAATGTGAGAATTGCAAAGGGAATAATATTGGACAAGGAAGTGGAATTCAGTGCCTGATTCTGTTGTTGGTGATGAAGTTTCAAAGGGAGTTATTAAGAAGTTACTGAAACATTCACATGTGTAAACACACATTCACGCATACACAGACGGACACATTTTGATTGATATCCAAATTCTTTAGAGGCAGTAGAGGAAATCTATCTGTTTATCCATAGCTCAATAAGAACTTTGTTAAAACATGCCAAATACTGCACCTGAGAGAGAAAAAGGGTCCAGTTTTCATTGCTTGTAAGGCTCAGAGGACAGTATATACAAATCAGTTTCATTTTGATTGTCAAAAATCTCTCAAAAAAAACTGCACCTCAAATCCTTTGCTACCAGTCTAGTTTCTAATTATATGCAGAATGATTATAGTCTCATGATGTTGCTCTAAGTCTCTGCATGTAGAGAAACAAGACTTAGATGACGTTTGGGGAATGCACGTTTTTCCTTTTTTCCAACACTCTACTCAAATGGAAACTCTCAATTTGGATACATCTAGATAAGTATGTTAGTAAAGCTGTCTACAAAATCATAATAGTTACTTAAGATTACCTGAATTTATTGAATGATGTGATCTTATATAAAATGAACTTCCACTGTTTGCAGAATGCTGATGGGTTTGGATTTACTTGCTTTTCCATTTTGTTTTAGTACTGTAAACTAGCCTACACAGATTAAAAAGTGCATGATGCAGGTTATGTGTTTGAGATGGGTAATTCCTCCCCCAACCCAGCTTTACTGAGATTTAATTGACATATATCATTGAGTGTGTTTAAGGCATATAATGTGTTGATTTGATACCTTTATAATTGCAAAATGCTTATCATCTTAGTGTTAGCGAACACTTTCATCACCTCACATAATTACTCGTTCTTTTTGGTAGTGAGATCATTTAAGACATACTCTCTTTTAAACTTTCAAGTATTGTTACCATATTGTTAACTATAATCACCATCTTTACATTAGATCCAAAACTTATTCATCTTATAGCTGGGAATTTGTACAGTTTAACCAACATCTCCTTACTTCTCCCCATCCCCAACACCTGGTAACCTACCTTCATTCTACTCTGTTTCTATGAGATCAGATTTTTAGGTTCCATATATATATGAGATCATAGAATATTTGTCTTTGTTTGACTTAGTTCACTTAGCATAATGCCCTCAAGGTCCATCTGTGTTGTTGCAAATGGCAGGACTTTCTATTTTTTGTGACTGACCACACCTTCTTTATCCATCCATCCGTTGATGGACACTGAGATTGCTTTCATATCTTGAATGTTGTGAATAATGCTGCAATGAACATAGAAGTGCTGATACTTCTTCAAGACCTTAATTTCATTTCCTTTTGGTATATATCCAGAGATGGTATTGCTGGTTCATATGGTAGTCTTATTTTAAATCTTTTGAGGAACCTCTCTACTGTTTTCCACAGTGGTTGTACCAATGTATATTTCCAGCAGCAGTGCACAAGGATTTTCTTTCCTCCCCATCCTCACCAACACTTATCTTTTGTCTTTTTGATGATAGCCATTCTAACAGGTGTGAAGTGATATCTCACTGTGGTTTTGAATTGCATTTCTCTCATGCTTAGTGATGTTGAGCACATTTTCATGTACCTATTGGCCATTTGAATGCCCTGTTTAAAAAAATATCTATTCAGTTCCTATGCCCATTTTTAAATCGGATTGTGTGTTTTTGGTATTGAGTTTATCAGTTCTTTATGTGTTTTGGATACTAACAGCTTATCAGATACATAATTTGCAAATAATTTCTCCCATTCTGTAGGTTGTCTTCTCATGTTTTGATTGTCTCTTTTGCTGTGCAGAAGCTTTCAGTTTGATGTAGTTTCATTTATTAAGTTTTTCTTTTGTTGCTTGTCCTTTTGGTGTCATATCCAAAAAATTATTGACAAGGCCAATGTTGAGGAGATTTTCCATGACTTTTTCTCCTAGGAGTTTTATTGTTTCAGGTCTTTAATATTTAAATATTTAAATATTTAATCCATTTCAAATAATTTTTCTGAGCTGTGTAAGACAGGGGTCTGATTTCATTATTATGCATCTAGTTATCTAGTTTTTCCAGTATCATTTATTGAAGAGAGTATCCCTTTCCCATTGTACATTCTTGGCTTCTTTGTTGTAAATTAATTGCCTGTATATGCATGGATTTATTTATGAGCTCTTGATTATGTTCCATTTATCTGTATGTCTGTTTTTATGCCAGACTATACTGTTTTGATTATTAAAGCTTTGTAGTATAAAGGTTGAAATCATAAGTATGATGCCTCCGAATTTATTTTTCTTTCTCTCAATTGCTTTTTCTAATTCTGTGAAAGATGTTATTGGAATTTGGATAGGGATTGCATTGAATCTGTAGATCTCTTTGGGTAGTATGTACATTTTACAATATTAATTCTTACAATCCATGAGCATAGAATATCTTTGTATTTATATATATCTTCTTCAATTTCTTTCATCAATGGCTTATGATTCAGTGAACAGATCTTTCACTTCCTTGGTTAAATTTCTTCCTTAGCGTGTTATCCGTTTGATTCAATTCTAAATGGGATTGTATCTTTGAGTTCTCTTCTGTTAGTTCATTATCAGAATATAGAAATACTACTGATTTTTGTAAGGTGACTTTGCACCCTGCAACTTTGATGTAGTTGTTGATTATTTATCATAATTTTCCAATGGATTCTTTAGGGTTTTCTACATATAAAATCATCTAATCTGCAAATAGTGAGAGTTCCACTTCTTCATTGCCTATTTGGATTCCTTTTATTTCTTTTTCTTGCCTAATTGCTCTGGCCCAAACCTCCAATACTATGTTGAAGAAGAGTGGTGAGAGTGACCACACTTGTCTTGTTCCTGTTTTCAGAGGGATGGCTTTCATTTTTTCTCCATTGAGTATGATGTTGGCTGTGGGTTTGTCATATATGGCCTTTAATATGTTGAGTTACTCTCCTTCTATAAACATTTCTTTTTGAGGAAAATTAGCCCTGAGCTAACTGCTGCCAATCCTCCTCTTTTTGCTGAGGAAGGCTGGCCCTGAGCTAACATCCATGCCCATCTTCCTCTACTTGATACATGGGACGCCTACCACAGCATGGCTTGCCAAGCAGTGCCATGTCTGCACCTGGGATCTGAACAGGCAAACCCTGGGCTGCTGAAGCTGAACATGTTTACTTAACCGCTGTGCTATGGGGCCTGCCCCTATATATATTTTATTGAGAGTTTTTATCATGAATGGGTGTTATATCTTGTCTAATGCTTTCTCTGTGTCTGTTGAGATTATTGTGTGGTTTTTATTCCTCATTTCGTTAATGTGGTGTATCACCTTGATTGATTTACAGATGTTGAACCATCCCTGTGTCTCTGGTATGAATCCCACTTGATCATGGTGTGTGATTTTTTTAATGTATTGCTGTTTTCAGTTTGCCAATATTTTGTTGAAGATTTTTGCGTCTATGCTCATCAGTGATATTGGCATGTAATTTTCCTTGTTTGTGTTATCCTTGTCTTCTTTTGGTATCTGGGTGATGTTGGCCTCATAGAATGTGTTAGGAAGTGTTCTGGCTTCCTCAATTTTTTGGAATAGTTTGAGGATAGTTAATAAATCTTCTTTGAATGTTTGGTAGAATTCTCCATAGAAGCCATCTGTTCCTGTGCTTTTATTTTGGGGGAGGTTTTTGATTACTATTTCAACCTCTCTACTTGTGATTTGTCTATTCAGATTCTCTATTTCTTCTTGATTCAGTTTTGGTAAGTTGTAAGAGTCTAAGAATTTATTCATTTCTTCTAAACTGTCCAATTTGTAGGCGTATAGGTTTCCAAAGTATTCTTTTATAATCTTTTGTATTTCTGTGGTAGCCATTGTAATTTTTCCTTTTTCATTTCTAATTTTATCTATTTGAGACTTCTCTCGTTTTTTCTTAGTGAGTCTCCCTAAAGGTTTGTCAATTTTGTTTATCCTCCCAAAGAACCAGCTCTTTGATTCATCGATCCTTTCTACTGTCTTTTTTGTTTCAATATCATTTGTTTCTGCTCTACTTTTTATTTTTTCCCTCCACCCACTGAGTATGGGCTTTATTTGTTCTTCTTTTTCTAATTCTGTTAGGAGAAGTTTAAGGTTGCTTATTGGAGATTTTTATTGTTTGTTAACATGGGCCTGTATTGCTATAAATTTCCATCTTAGGATCACTTTTGCTGCATCCCGTATAAGCTGGTCTGATGCATTTTCATTTTCCTTTGTCTATAGTATTTTTTGATTTCTCCTTTAATTTCTTTAATCATCCATTTGTTGTTCAGTAGCATATTGTTTAGTTTCCACATTTTTGTCCCTTTCCCAGCTTTTTTCTCCTAGTGGATTTCTAGTTTCATAGCATTATGGTCAGAAAAGATGCTAGATATTATTTCAATCTACTTAAATTTATTGAGGCTTGCCTTATTTCCCAATATATGGTCTACCCTTGAGAATGTTACATGCGCACTAGAGAAGAATGTGTATTCTGCTGTTTTGGCATGGAGTGTTCTATATATAGCTCTAAAGTCCATCTGGTCTTTTCATTTAATTCCACTATTTCCTTGTTGAATTTTTGTCTGGATGATCTATCCATTGATTTAAAAGGAGTGTTCAGGTCCATACTGTTATTGTGTTGTTGGTAATATCTCCTTTTAAGTTTGTTAACAGTTGCTTTATGTACTTTGGTACTCCTGTGTTGGGTGCATAAATATTTATAAATGTTAATTCTTCTTGGTGGAGTGTCCCTTTAATCATTATATACTGCCCCTCTTTGTGTCTCTTTACCTATTTTATCTTGACATCTACTTTGTCTGATACAAGTATGGCAACATCTGCTGTCATTTATTTGTCATTAGCATGGGATATCTTCTTCCATTGCTTCACTCTGAGACTGTGTTTGTCTTTGGGGCTGAGATGTGTTTCCTGGAGGCAGCATATTGTTGGGTCTTGGTTTTTAATCCATCCTACCACTCTGTCTTTTGATTGGAGAATTCAATCCATTTACATTTAGAGTGATTATTGATATATGAGGGCTTAATGCTCCCCTCTCATTGCTTATTTTCTGCATTTCCCTTTTTTCTCGTCCCATGTATTTTGGATTACCAATTGGGTTAAGTAGTTTTCTATGATGATTTTCTCCTTATGTCTCTGTTTTAATTATTTGTTTACTGATTACCATTAGGTTTATAGAAATATCTTATAGATGAGCTAGTGCATTTTTGATAGCCTTTTATTTCATTAGACTAAACCAATTCCATCTCTTTCCTCCTCCCCTTTTAGGTTATCATTGTCATATCTTTTTCCATCTTGCGTTGTGAGTTTGTGTTAAAGTGACAAGATTATATTTATTTTGGTGTTTTCCTTCCCTTTATCTTTAATGTTATAGTTAAGTGTTTACTAATCTGTTCTAATAGACAGCTGCATTTTCCTGATTATTGCCTACCTATTTATCTCCTGGCTCAGGGCTTTGTAGCCCCTTTCCTTTTATTTTTCCACTATGAGGGCCTTACTGAGGATTTCTTGTAGGAATGTCATGTGGTGATGAACTCCCTTAGCTTTTGTTTATCTGGGAAACTTTTTATTTCTCTGTCATATCTAAAGGATATTTTTGATTGATAGACTATTCTTGGCTTAAAGTTTTTGTTTTTCAAAATTTTGAATATATCATTCCACTTTCTCCTAGCCTGTAAGGTTTCTGCTGAGAAATCCTCTGAAAGCCTGTTAGGGGTTCCTTTGTTAGTTGTTTTCTTTTGCCTTGCTTCCCTTAATATTTTCTCTTTGTCATTGACTTTTGCCAGCTTTACTAATATATGCCTTGGAGAAGGTCTTTTTACATTGATACAGTTAGGAAATATATTGGCTTATTTCACTTGCATTTCCAACTCCTTCCTCATGTTTGGGAAGTTCTCTGCTATTATTTCTTTGAACAAGCTTTCTGCTCCATTCTCCTTCTCTTATCCCTCTGGAATACCTATAATCCTTATGTTGCATTTCCTAATTGAGTCTGATATTTCTCAGATAATTTCTTCATTTCTTTTTAATCTCAGTTCTCTCTCCTCCTCCATCTGAAACATTTCTATATTTCTGTTCTCTAAGTTGGTAATTCAATCCTCCATAATATCAGCTCTATTGTTTAGGGAATCCAGATTTTTCTTCATCTCATTCATTGTGTTTTTCATCTCCACACAGTTCTGATTGGTTCTTTTTATAGTTTCAATCTCTTTTATGAAGAAGTTCCTCAATTCATTGAACTGCCTTTCTGCATTTTCTAGTTACTCGTTGAGTATTTTTTTAATGATAGTTATTTTGAATTCTCTGTCATTTAGGTTGTGAATTTCCATGCTGTTGGGGCTGATTGCTGGGTACTTGTCATTTTCCTTCTGTTCTTGAGATTTAATATCTTCATACAGCTTGATGGCCTGGATTTTTGTCTCCATCTCGTGATATTATCTTTTATTTTTTTTAGGAAGATTAACCCTGAGCTAACTGCTGCCAATCCTCCTCTTTATTCTGAGGAAGACTGGCCCTGAGCTAACATCCGTGCCCAGCTTCCTCCATGTTATATGTGGGACGCTTACCACAGCATGGCATGCCAAGCAATGCCATGTTCACACCCGGTATCCGAACTGGTGAACCCAGGGCTGCCAAAGTGGAACATGCACACTTAACTGCTGTGCCACTGGGCCGGCCCCTCATGATATTATCTGTTCACAGTTTCCAACTGCCACCACTGAATGGGGTCAGGCACTGTGTATTCTGAGCTTGCCACAATCTGCAGCTCCCTAGCTCAAAACAGACTCCTTTTCTGTTTGTGTGGCACTCTGGCCAGTTGCTGAGCTAGATCACTGGGCAGGGGGAGGGGCACTTTCTTTCACCTGTGTGATCCCCTCAGCTGCTGGCTACTTTTCTCTCTGTGCGGTGGTCTGTCTGATGGCAGAGCTGGAGTGCTGGGCAGGAGGAGGGGCACTTTCTGTTAAGATTTTTCTACTTTCTTTTAGTCCATTTTGGTAACCTATAATTCCCATGAAAATTATATACTTTAGTATATCCTGGAAATTTTAAAAATTGCATTTCAACGCACTGAGTCTTTACTTCTTTCTCTTGAAAGGCTGCAAGTCCATAGAGTGCATTTGTTTATATGTTCAATGAGAAAAGTGTAACTCCTGAATGTGCCTGGATCTTTGGGAAACAAAAGGAGGGTGTCTAGAAGAGAATATCTTATCAGGTTCCCATAAGATAAGTATCTTCATGTCTTCCAAAATGAGGAACTGTAGCTGTAGCATCTTTGGTCCCCTAAAGTGAGCAAAAATAGAAGTTTCACACTTTATTTTAATACCAAGAAAATGATGAACTGCGCATAAATAATGTAATGTGTTATTGACGATCAGAATTTGATTATAAAAATCTGCTTTGTACTAGTGAGTTGACCACAGTCTTCTGTGTTCCTAAAATACATGGCTGACAAAATAAAACTTGTTTACTTTTTACCTGTCTCTCTTTGGAAAAGTCTTTGTGTGTGACTGTGTGTGTTTGCATGTGTATGTGTGTGTGACAGGGACTGATTACCTCATACAGTCATGTGTTGCTTAATGGTGAGGATGTATTCTGAGAAATTCATTTTTAGGTGATTTCATCATTGTGTGAACATCATAGAGTGTACTCACACAAATCTAGATAATACAGACTTCTATACACCTAGGTTATATGGTATTAATCTTGTAGGATTACAGTCATTAATGTGGTCTGAATTGACCAAAATGCCATTATGTGACACATGACTGTATTTTTAAATATTCAATTTCTTGAGTTCTAAGATGAACTTTTCTTTCATATTTTAACATCCATGAAATTAAGATTTGTCTTACAATCAGTGAGTACATGTGATATGGAAATGCTTCATTTTTACTACTTAGCTGTCATTAAAGTGGCAAATACAGTTTACAGAGGATGACATTTTAAATTCTAATATGGTAAGTATAGTCAATATACAAAATGCTTGAGACTCCATCTCTGAGTCTCTTTTCATAAAGTCTAGGGGCACTTCAATTGATATCAAGTCATCTCACTATTAGCCAATTACATGTGGAATTTATGAGAGTGTTAAATTAGACCTTTACTTCAGATTTGAAGGTCGATTTCATCCTATACAGAGTTTTAAAGTGGTGACAGCTTGGGACTGGCTTCTCTAGCCCATTGCCCTTGTACTTGAGATTTGTGCATGGTGTGTTGCTCATTCTTAGGCTTTTGGGAGAAACATGTGGGCACCTTCCCTTGATTGAGCCCTGTCCCACCTCTGACCCTTTTTATTCATTTTTCTCTTTCTTTCCCTTTTCAGTCCATACAGCCCCTTCATCTCCAATTGAAGCATTCTCTTATATTAGTTTCCTACTACTCCTGTTACAAAATTTCAAAGAGTTAGTTGTTTAAAACAACACAAATTTATTGTCCTAAAATTCTGTAGGTCAGAAATCTGACATGGGCCTCACAAAGCTAAAATCAAGGTGTTGGCAGGATGCATTCTTTTCTGGAGGTTCTAAGGCAGAACCCATTCTTCTCTTTTTCTAGCTTCTAGAGTCTAGCTGCATTCCTTGACTTGTGGATACTTCCGTCTTTAAAGCCAACCATGTCAACTCAAGTACTCCTCACGTTGCTTACTCTGACCTCCTCTTCTGTCTACCTCTTCCACTTTTGAAGGCCCTTGTGATTTTATTGGCCCTCTCCCGATAATCCAGGGTAATCTCCCTCTTCCAGGTCAGCTCATTAGCAACCTTAATTCCACCTGCAACCTTAATTTCCTTTACTATCTAAATAGGATACTCACAGATTCTGAAGATTAGGATGTGAATATCTTTGTGGGGGGATTACTCTTCCTACTACAACTCCCTCTTACTCAGCTTCTGCATTTTTTGCAAGTCATTCTGAAATCTCAAAACTCTGAATGCTGGAAAATTTTTAGGAATACATTTGGCAGTAAACTCTGATCTGACATGAATTAATTTTGTTGCAAAATTTGATCTGAATTTATGTGACACCATGCACAGTTTTTATTTATTGCATGTTTGTGGAAATATTCATCCATTTGCCTGCAGAAATATTAAAGTGTGTGTGTATCAGATGCTTCCCATGGGAGAAATTACATAATACATAATACATGCACTGTATTATGTTTCTAAAATATAAGAAATTATAAATTAAAAAATCTAGCTGTTTCCAATAAATGAAAATGAAGGAATGCAGTCTTACATTATCATTATTATTATCATAATAATTAGCCTACTGCTACATTTCAATGAATCTGTTTACTTACTCAATCTTACTAGGATTTGTGCTCTAGAAGAAAGAGAGAGTAAAAAAATTCCATCCTCCCATATATGATTGTCAGGTATTTCAAGTGTCTGTCTGGACATACTCAAAGCACTGGTTTATTGAAACTCCGATTGAATGAATTTGTACATTCATTTTCCATGAATATTGCAAAACACTCATTTTTCCTGGGATGTTTCTATTCTATGGTGTACATGGGTCTCAACAAATGTTATTGAATCTAACATTTGATTTGGTGTTCTCATAAAGACACACACAGATGCCCAGATCTTGAGTATAAGATTGCAGATACTGTGATTCAAATACTTCCATTTCCTTTGACTTCCATGATGAATTATCTGTTCAAGAAACAGAGACAATTTTAAATACTAAAAACCAAGGAGGATCTCGTCAAGATGGCAGCATAGGCAGACTCTGAACTCACCTCCTCCCACAAACACAGCCAGATCACAACTATTCTTGGAAAAATTATCCCAGACAGACAACTGAAATGTGGATAAAAAGAACACCCACAACAAGAAACTGTCCTGACTGAGGCAGAAGAGGGAGAAATTACTTATGGAGAGAAAATGAAGCCCCCTTTGTGAGTGGTGGAGCTTCACAGCCAGCCAGATGGGAGCCATCCTAAGGTATGCAGCCTCCCTTGGAGAAGTAGGGCCCTTAGTAAGGGCACTGTACCACTATAAGCATCCTTCAGACTCAGCACAACTGAGATAAGTGTCCTACTATCTGGCTCCACTGGCTATTAACTGCAATGGGGAATAACCCCAGAAAAGCTATCAGAAGAAAGCTGGAAATATCCAGCTCTTAAAAGGCCCATACATAGATTCACCCATCTCAGACAGCAACCTAAAATCACCAAAAAGAAAGCTCCACAGTCCTTTGGTGAAAAGAGACTCACCTGGCAGGCTCTGGGTGCATCTCAGTGAGTGATGAGACCTCTCCAGAGACTGAGACATTAGTGGCAGCCATTGTTGTGACCAAGTACAGGAGAGCTGACATAGATGCTGGCAGATGCCATTGGAGTTCTTCCCCTGGCTTGTTAGTTCAAGGGTCTGCCACACCCCCGCACCCAATAAAGAATGGATTTAATTCAGTTCATCCCAGGCAGGCAGCCCACTCTAGGGACTGGAACCACGTAACAACAAGCCCTCATGCTACTTGTCAGCCTGCGTAGACTGGGTACCTTAATCCTCTACAGACAGGCTGGTGTGTCCACCTCTGTGGAGCAGGGCCTGTGTGAGGACCAGATGAACTGTGGGGGGCATTGGTGGAGGGGTGGGGGCATCTACAGTGGGGTTACAGAGTACCCTTCAGGAGATCAGGAAGTATTCATGAGCCAGGACTGTGTTTATGGTGTGTGTGGACTGGGGGCGGGGGGGGGGCTTATCAGTGGCAGAAGACTTGTGCTTCACAAAAACCCACAAACAAGATTTGCCCCACCTTCTGAAGCCTGAAACAGTTTAGTGCTCCCCATGCCTAGGGCCTGCCCCGCAGAACTGTGATTCTAAGAGAGCTGAGAATAGCCTTGCAAGCCTGAGGCCTACAGTAACTGTTATCCCCTGAGCCTAGCAACCAACTACATTGGGTACCTACTCAAGTAACAGGAAAACTGCAACAAGAGTGTGCTATTAGATCTTGTTGCCAATGCTGCTGGGGCTCCCCAAACCCAATTTACAAACAGCTGGCCAGGGAGTGAAAGACTAGACTCCTTGAGTATCTGCAGTAACAGCAACCCTGACACAGCAGAAGGACATAAATAGCACACACAGGGGTCACTCATGGGTCATTTGGATTGCTGATGAGAGGGAAGCACACTACTGGGCCTCTAAAGGCTTTTCTTACATAAAGCCACTTCTCCAAGATCAGTTGACATGGCTGACTCACCTAAAACATAGAAATAAGTGCAGAGAAAGAGGCATAATCAGTAGGCAAAGGAATACATTCCATGCAAAGGAACAGGACAACCCCCCTCCCAAAAAGAATTAAATGAAACAGAAATAAGCAATCTACCTGACAAAGATTTCAAGCAAAAACTCATAGGGATTCTCATAGATATTGGGAGAAGACTGGATGAACACACTGAGAACATCAACAAAAAATTAGAAAATATAAAAAAGAACCAGTCAGAAATAAAGAATACAATACTGGAAATGAAAAATTCACTAGAGGGACTTAATAGCCAAGTAGATGATACAGAAAGGATCAGCAAGCTGGATGAAAGACTAGAGGAAATCACCCAAGCTGAACACATAAAAGAAAAAAGAATTTAAAAGAATGAGGACAGTCTAAGAGAACTTTGGGACCATATCAAGCACACTAACATTCGTATTATGTGTGTCCCAGAAGGAGAAGATAGAGACAAAAGGGCAGATAATCTATTTGAAGAAATAATAGATGAAAACTTTCCTAACCTAAGGAAGGAAACAGACACCCAAGTACAGGAAACACAGAGAACACCAAACAAGATAATCCCAAAGAGACCCAGACCAAGACACATTATAGTTGAAATGTCCACATTTAAAGATAAAGAGAGAATCTTAAAAGCAGCAAAGAAGGGCCATAAATGACATACAAAGGAAAGCCCATAAGGCTATTGGTGCTCTTCTCAGCCTAAACCCTAAAGGCTAGAAGAGAGTGGCATGACATATTTAAAGTGCTGAAAGGAAAAAAAGCTACAGCCAAGAATACTCTCTTCAGCAAGATTATCATTCAGAATGGAAGGAGAGATAAAGAGCTTCCCAGACATGCAAAAATTAAAGGAGTTTACTACTATGAAACAAGTTCTAAAAGAAATGCTGAAGGGACTTATTTAAGTGGGAAAGAGAAGATCACAAATAGGGATAAGAAAATTATCAAAAAACCAAACAGATAATAAAAATCTCTGGTAAAGGCAAAAATACAGTAAAGGCAGCAGATCAACCACCTCTGAAGATAATATGAGGGTTAAAAGACAAAAGTACTAAAATTACCTATTTCAACAATAAGAGGGTAATGAATAGACACACACAAAATAAGAAATTAGATATTATTTCAAAAACATAAAATGTGGGAGGAGGGGAGTAAGAGATTAGAGATTTTACAAGAGCTCAAGCTAAAGAGACTATCAACTCAATATAGATTGCTGTATACGTAGAATAGTATATGGGAACCTCATGGTAATCACAAATCAGAAACCTATAATAAGTGAACAAATAAGTGAGAGGAAAGAAATCAAACACATTACTAAAGAAAGCCATAAAACCACAAGGGAAGACAGCAAGAGAAGGAGAATGAACAGAGAACTACTAAAACATCTAGAAAACGAAAAGTAACAAAATGGCAATAAATACATACTTATCAATAGCTACTTTAAATGTCAGTGGACTAAAGGCTCCAATCAAAAGGCATAGGGTGGCCAACTGGATAAAAAAAAACAAGACTCATATATATGCTGCATATAAAAGACACACTTCAGACCTAAAGGCACTCACAAACTGAAAGTGAAAGGATGGAAAAAGATATTCCATGCAAATGGCAAAGAAAACAAAGCAAGGGTAGCAATACTTATATCAGACAAAATAGATTTTAAAACAAAAACTATAACAAGAGACAAAGAAGGGCACTACATAATGATAAAGGGAACAAAGCAACAAGAAGATACAACACTTGTAAATATCTATGAAGCCAATATAGGAGGCCCTAAATATATAAAGTAATCATTAACAGACATAAAAGGAGAAATATGCAGTAACACAATAATAATAGAGAACTTTAACATTCCACTTACACCAATGGATAGGTTACCCAAACAGAAGATCAATGAGGAAACATTGGCCTTAAATGACACATTAGACCAGATTGACTTAGTAGATATATATATATATATATAGAACATTCCATCCCCAAACCACAAAATACATATTGTTTTCAAATGCACATGGGACATTCTCCAGGACTGATCACATATTAGGCTACAAAACAAGTCACAATAAATTTAAGAAAACTGAAATAATACCAAGCATCTTTTCAGACTACAAAGGTAAGAAACTAGAAATCAGCTACAGGAAGAAAATCAGAAAAGCCACAAAAATGTGATGAATAAACAAAATGCTACTGAGCAACGATTGGGTCAGTGAAATCAAAGGAGAAATAAAAAAAATACTGGCAGACAAAAGAAAATGAAAATACAACATGATAAAATCTATGAGGTACAGCAAAAGTGCTTCTAAGAGGGAAGTGTATAGCAATTCTGGCCTGCCTCAACAAACAAGAAATACCCCAAATAAACTAACAGTGCACCTAAAGGAAGTGGAAAAAGAAGAAGAAGACAAAGCCCCAAATCAGTAGAAGGAAGGAAATAATAAAAATCAGAGCAGAAATAAAGGAAATAGAGACTGAAAAAAATAGAAAAAATTAATAAAAGCAAGAGCTCGTTCTTTGAAAAGATAAACCAAATTAGCAAATCTTTAGCTAGAAGCACCGAGACAAAAAGAGAGAAGCCTCAAATAAACAAAATCAGAAATGAAAGAGGAGAAATTACAATGGACATCTCAGAATTACAAAAGATTATAAGAGAATATTATGAAAAGCTATATGCCAACAAATTGGATAATCTTGAAGAAATAGATAAATTGTTAGAATCATACAACCTCCCAAAACTGGATCAAGAAGAAGTAGAGTATTTGAATAGACCAATCACCAGTATGGAGATCAAAACAGTAATCATTGCCTACCAAAAATCAAAAGCCAGACGGCTTCCCTGGTGAATTCTACAAAACATTCAAAGAATACATAATACCTATCCTTCTCAAACTGTTACACAAATTTATAGAGGAGGCAAGGCTTCCTAAATCTTTCTATGAAGCCAACATTATCCTGATATCTAAACCAGACAAGGACAATACAAAAAATGAAAATTACAGGCCAATATCACTGATGAACATCGATGAAAATAAAACTCAACAAAATACTAGAAAATCTAATACAACAGTACCTTAAAAAGATCATACATCATGATCTAGTGGGTTTCATTCCAGGGACACAAGGATGGTTCAACATGTGCAAATCTATCAATGTGATATACCACATTAACAAAATGAAGAATAAAAATCACATGATCATCTCAATAGATGCAGAGAAAGCATTTGACAAGATACAGTATCCATTTATGATAAGAACTCTAAATAAAATGGGTATAGAAGGAAAATACCTCAAAATAATAAAGGCCATATATGACAAACCCACAGCTAATATTATTCTCAATGGAGAAAAACGGAAAGCTATCCGTCTAAGAACTGGAACCAGAAAAGGATGCCCACTGTCACCACTCTTATTTTACATAGTATTGGAAGTCTCAGCTAGAGCAATCAGGCAAGAAAAAGAAATAAAAGGGATCCAAATAGGAAAAGAAGTAAAACTGTCACTCTTTGCAGATGACATGATTTTATATGTAGAAAACCATAAGGAATCCACTAAAAAATCTTTTAGAAATAATAAATGAATACAGTCAAGTTGCAGGATGCAACATCAACATACAAAAATCGGTCCCGTTTCTATACACTAACAACGAAGTAGCAGAAAGAGAAATTAAGAATACAATACCATTTACAAGTGCAACAAAAACAATAAAATACCTAGGAATATCCTTAACCAAGGAGGTGAAAGATCTGTATACCAACAACTATAAAACATTGTTGAAAGAAATTGAAGAAGATACAAAGAAATGGAAAGATATTCCATGCTCTTGGATTGGGAGAATTACCATAGTTAAAATATCCATCCTTCCTAAAGCAATCTATAGATTCAATGCAATTCCTATCAAACTTCCAACATCATTCTTTCACAGAAATAGAGCAAAGAATCCTACAATTTATATGGAACAACAAAAGACCCCGAATAGCCAAAGCAATGCTGAGGAAAAAGAATAAAGCTGGAGGTACCACAACCCCAGATTTCAAAATACACTACAAAGCTTTAGTAAAAAAACAAGCGTGGTAATAGCACAAAAAGAGACACACAGATCAATGGAACAGAATCAAGAGCCCAGAAATAAACCCACAGATTTATGGACAACTAATTTTTGACAAGGGAGCCAAGAGCATATAATGGATAGAGGAGAGTCTCTTCAATAAATCATGTGAAAACTGGACAGTCACATGCAAAAGAATGGAAGCAGACTATTATCTTACACCATGCACAAAAATCAACTCAAAATGGATTAAATCCTTGAATGTGAGAACTGAAAACATGAAACTTCTAGAAGAAAATATACTCAGTACCCTCTTTGACATCGGTCTTTCCAGCAGTCTTTCAAATACCATGTCTGACCAGGCAAGATAAACAATAGTAAAACAATAAACCTACAGGATGACATCAAACTAAAAAGCTTCTGCACAGCAACAGAAACCATCAATAAAATGAAAAGACAACCTAGAAATTGGGAGAAGATATTTGCAAACCATATGTCAGATAAGGTGTTAATACCCAAAATATAGAAGGAACTCATATATCTCAACAATAAAAAAACTAACAACCCAATTAAAAAATGGACAAAAGATCTGAACAGAGATTTCTCCAAAGAAAACATATGAATGGCCAACAGGCACAGGCAAAGATGTTCAACATTATTAACTATCAGAGAAAAATAAATCAAATTGCAATGAGATATGACCTCACTCTGGTCAGAATGACTATAATTAACAAGACTAGAAACAGCAAATGTTGGGGAGGATGCGGAGAGAAGGGAACCCTTGTACACTCCTGGTGGAAGTGTAAACTGGTGCAGCTGCCATGGAAAACAGTATGGAGTTTCAGAAAATTATGAAATCAGAAAATTAAGAATGGATCTACCATATGATCCAGCTATTCCACTGCTGAGTCTTTATCCAAAGAACTTGAAAACACAAATTCATACAGATACATGCACCCCTATGTTCATTGCAGCACGATTCACAACAGCCAAGACTTGGAAGCAACCTAGGTCCTGATCAAGGGACAAATGGATAAAGAAGATGTAGTATATATACACAATGGAATACTACTCAGTCATAAGAAATGTTGAAATCTGGCCATTTGTGACAACATGGATGGACCTTGAAGGTATTACGCTAAGTGAAATAAGTCAGACAGAGAAAGTCAAATACTCTATGATCTCACTCTTAAGTAGAAGATTAAAAGAAAGGACAAACAAAAAGATAACAACAGAGACTGGATTTCTGGTTACCAGAGGGGAAGTGGGAAGGGAGGAGGGCAAAAGGGGTGATTAGGCACACATGTGTGGTGACGGATCGTAATTAGTCTTTGGGTGGTGAACATGATGTAATCTACACAGAATTTGAAATATAGTTTAATGTACACCTGAAAGTTTTATAATGTTATAATCCAATGTTACTTCAATAAAAATAAATAAATAAATTCTAAAAACCATGATTAAGTAGAACTGATGTCATACTCTTATATAAATTCCTTTCCTTCCATGCCACAAATTCAATGAACAAACACTAATAGCTTCTTACAGGTCAGGCACTTTTCTAGACACTGCGAATATAATGGAGAATTAGATCTGCTAAGTTCTCTGGAGCTCTTTAATGCACTGTGGTAAGGGAAATGACAAAGAAGTGCACATAGGAAAAAAATATTTATTGGCTTAGATACAGCTTTTCCTTTTTCAACTAGTCAAACTAACTTATGTCTGAGGCAATAGTATCAACAGTTAGACAGGTAGTTCCAGATTCTTACCCTTGCTGTAGGCATATATTGGAGCTTTAAAAATAAGACTGTATAAGTTCTAGGTCACATCCAACTGTTAGGAAGTCACAGGGAGTGAAAGACAATGAAGATCCTTAAAACTAAGTCTCTACACATACTGAATGGTTGTGTCCATGTTGCCTACTGCATGCCTGGACACCACAGTCCTATCTTTCATCCCATTGCCTGGACACCAAGAACTTCTACAGTATTTCACGTTTGTGCCCTGCTTGCTGTCAATTGCTCTTTAAGGACTATGTTCTGTCTGCTTAATTTCTTGCTGGTGTTCCTTCTCAATATCGTTGTGCCAGGTAGCTGATCCTTTGTGCCTGTGCCATCTTGCTATACTCGTCTATTTATGGTTGAGGCATGACAATATGTGACAGCTAATATTTTAAGAAAATATCTCAATTATATTCTTGCAGCTTGATCCACAATCTGTAATCAGGCTATCCCCTTTCAGAAAGCATGATTCTTCTCTTCAGTCTTCTCATGGATGACTTCATCTCTTGGTTCCTCAGGGTGTAAATCATGGGGTTCAGAACAGGGATGATGACAGTGAAGGTGATGGAGACAGCTCTGTCCATGGGGAGGGCAGTGAAGGGCCGGGCATAGACATAGATGCAGGGCACAAAGTGCAGTGTCACCACAGTGATGTGGGCTGTGCAGGTACAGATGGCTTTCTTCCTGCCTTCTCCAGTTTGAGTTCTCAGCATCATCAAGATCACTGTGTATGACACAAGAAGAAGGACAAACCACAGGGTAGTGACCAGGCCATTGTTGGAAATCATTAAAAGCTCAATGACAAAGGTGTCAGTGCAGGCGAGTTTGAGCACCTGCGGGACATCACAATAGAAGCCATCAACAACATTAGGTCCACAGAAGGGGAGGGGTGGCAAAAGGGAGATCTGCACAATGGAGTGGACAAAGCCCCCCATCCAGGAAGCCACAATGAGGGCAGTGCATCTCCCCCTACTCATGATGGTCACATAGTGCAGGGGCTTGGAGATGGCCATGTAGCGATCAAAGGCCATCACAGAGAGAGAAAAAATGTCTGCTCCACCGAGGAGGTGGAAGAAAAACATCTGTGTGATGCAACCGTTGAAGGAGATGGTCTTTCTCCTTGAAAGAAGGTCAGCTAGGACCTTCGGAGCAGTGATGGAGGAGAAGCAGATGTCCAAGACAGAGAGATTGTGGAGCAGGAAGTACATGGGGGTGTGAAGGCGAGGCTCACAGGTCACAGTGACCATGATGGCAACATTTGCTAACACAGTTGTTACATAAATCACAGCTGAAAATGAAAATAAGAGCAAGCTTAACTCTTGAGACTGGGTAAGGCCACAAAAAATGAATTCAGACACCCTGGTATGATTTCTCAGGGCCATTGGATGATATTTCCTCCTCCAAGTACAGCTTGGAAAGAAATAATATTACTTAGGTAATGAAATCAAAGTTTTACCTCATACAGAAAATGAACATACATAAATATATCTTATTCTTCATGAACTAGCTGTGTTACCAGGGAAATCACTCAGTTCTACTTGCTTCAGTTCCCTCATTAGTACAAGTTGAGTTTTGAGCTAGATCATTTGCTTTCCTACCGTACTTGATTGGGGACTTTGTGATCTTTTAAAGTTCACCCCTAGAAGTTGCTGAGGAAGAGATCTAAGGAAGGCTTTATGGAAGGAATTATGGGTTCCCTACATCTTCGTGAATCAGAGCAGCTCTGATTTTATTCAAGTTTCACTTTGTTTCTATGGCTTAAAAGCCATTGGAATAAATCAACCCTCAAATGCCTTTCAGTAACAAGATGATATGGGTCAATTTGAACAGCATATTATTGTTTTAAAAGCTACTGCACACTTAATTACAATAAAATTTCCTAATATCCCTCTGAGTTTAGGGAGAAAGCTGTTATTCCCACTTTAATAATACCAAAACTGAAATCAATAAGTATAAGCCAATTTTCCAAAGTAATTCAGAAAACCAGTGGCAGAGAAAAAGTAACAGTTTTCTTCTGTCTCTTAGTTCTAGGATCTTTCCATTATACCACACTGCCTGCCAGTTTCAAAATATATAAATCCATGAATAATTTGTGTAAGGAAGACTCTACAGAACTTTCAGTGGTGAGTTTTATTAGCTCCTCAATTTCCTCTTTCCATCAATGGAATTTTAGACCTTTCAGAAATGACATCTTCTCTTCAATGTTTTATTTCATTTCATAGATACTAAGAGGTCAAGGGTAAATGATGAATTTAACACAAAGAAGTTGACAAAGATGGTGATGGAGATGATTATGTTCACAAAGGTCCAGACATGCATACATAGAGAACGAGCATGAAATTCAAGGTTACCACAGAAATGTAGGCAGTACAGGTAAATGTGAATTTCCTCCTGTGCCCTTCCTATAAAAGATAAACAGTTTCTAGTGAGCTTGCGATTTTCACTTTCTGACGGAGTAAAATAAACACAAGATGGAAGCAATGGTTGTTCCCCATCCCTGAGGGTTGGTATGTTCTCTTACCATAGAGTCGTGGCTGAGGAGGAAGGGGCAGATCCAACTTAGAGGATTTTTATTTCCTTGTATTTTTCCCGTATGAGTCAGGAGTAAGCAACCCTTGGTTGTTTGAAGATCAATTAAGGAAAAATAAAGTTCTTAAGAGGCCCAAGTGACAAGTATAAGATCACGCAGGAAGCTAGTGATGGAGTTAGACTTTGACATTCAGCCCATGTCATTTCAATAATTTATAAGAAGATTTATGATGGTGGCAGTGGTCACAAAGTTAACTCAGAGTTATAGGTAAAAGCCATCCTCAGCCTAAGCATCTGCCTGAATCACCTGGCATTACCTTATTGATAGATGGTCACTGTCCAGATCAGTGCCCAACTGGGAAGCATCATGATTGGTCTGTGTAAAAACAAACTTTGGGAAGGTAAGAGTCTTGAAAAACTATGTGGATAAATAAGCCCAAAACACATGTTGCCTCTCATTTGCTCTGGAGAATTTGATGACTTGTCTTGTTTTCCCAGTTTATTCAGTCTCTGAGGACACACTTACCTCCACAGCATGTACTGATAGGCAGTATGTTTTATCCAAAAGACTTATATTGAGCCACCCACATGCAAGAGACCTGGGCACTGTTAAAACTCTCCTGAGGGTACTACTTTTTTCACTTCTCTCAATTTGTCCCATTCTCCTCATCCTCACTTAAACCTTTATCACTTCTCCTCAGATTGTTGCAGGAGTTCTGTAACTGGTCTCCTTTTCTTCGGTGTAGTTTTCTCTAATTCATCCTCTCTGTTGTTTGCAGAAATATCTTCACAAGTCATAAATGAGACCATTTATTCCCTTGCTGGAAAATTTCTAGTAGTTCCCTATTGCTTATAGAATAAAGATTAAACTTTTCTTATAGCATCTAAGACTTCCCTCCATCTTCGATATTATCTAGTGCCCTGTTTCCTTTGATTCTGTTTCAGGTGTTTAAATGTTATACACATTCTTATGCCTTTGGATCTGTGATCCTGTTGCTCCCTCTACCTACCGTATCCTCCCTACTCTCAGAATCTCCCATCTATCCGTCTTCACAAACACTGACCTTTCGACGCTCGGGTCCAGAGACTCCTCTTCTGTGAAAACTTCCCTGACACCCCTTTGTGACTCATTCCCTGCATTGACTTCTCTTCTGGTATTTTTAACAGTTTCTTCTAATTATATGTCTCTTTTCCCTTAGCACGCTATAATTTCCCTATTATACCTCAAGTTCATCCTGTCTGCTGAGTATTTCATCCATCCTAATATCATCAAATCTTCACTTAGTATGGGGCATGCGTTAGGTGCTCAATAAATGTTTTGTTGCTTTTTTAAAGATTGACACCTGAGCTAACATCTGTTGCCAATTTTCTTTTTTTCCCTTCTTTTCCCCAAAGCCCCCAAGTACATAGTTGTATATTTCAGTTGTGAGTGCCTCTGGTTGTGCTGTGTGGGATGCTGCCTCACCGTGGCCTGAGGGGTGCCATGTCCATGCCCTGGCTCTGAACCGGCAAAACCCTGGACTGCCCAAGCAGATTGCATGAACTTAACCACTCGGCCACAGGGCCAGGCCCTCAATAAATGTTTCTTAAATTTATAAATCTAGCTGGTAAGTGCACATCATTACTTATAAGCATTGGCATTGGAATGTGAGCGAGGGAGAAGGATCTTGACGAACACAGGCTAAGAAACTCTTTTGTTAACATCTTTGACATGGCCTGAGGGATGCCAGATAGAGATTTGTTTTCTGATCCAGGCTATAAAACACCTCTGTGACCTTGAGAAAGTCACATTGCCTCTCTGTTCCTTGGATCCTCAGTTGTAAAATGTGAGGGCAATCTAATGTGATGTGGTGTAGGGCAATGTTAAGAGTTTTCAGGTAGGGCAAATTTGGGTTGGAATTTTGCCTCTTCCTCATTTGTTACATGGAGCAAGTTCTTTATTTTCCTTCAATTTATTCCTCTGCAAACTGGGAAGCATACCACTTACATCAATGGGTGGCATAAGGAGTAACTATGATCATGTTTGTAAAGTACCAAGATCAGAGTGGACATTCAATTAACTTGATTCCTTTCCCTTTTTCCTGAAAACAGAATCTGACCTGCCTATCATGAGGGTTATTTATGAAGACATATGTAGAATATTCTATTGAATAGCAATAAAATGCGATTCAATAGAAGTACAACTTCTCTTTGAACCAACTTAACTATTTTTGTTTCCATGAACTTGCATGAATTAACCAAGTGGACTTGAGCCTTCAGCTCTGGGTCATTGGGTTCAGGAATAAGACAGGCTCTGGATCAAAGGCTAAAGAGACCCAGTGAGTCATGGGCAGTGTATGGAAATAGGGTTGCCTTTGAAACCTCCACAGTTTTTAAGATAATTTGAGGTTAAGATTATGTTTTTTAAGGAAGCACCAATGTTGTGGAAAGAGGCTCCATGATCCCATGGACAAACCCTAAGCTAGAATAAAATCTGCTCCTTATATGCAACTCAATTGTTCCATCAAATACGAGCTGCTTTCTCTTTTACCATGCTGACTCCATCTCTGTGGCTCCTTCTTCTTAAGGAGACATTCCTCCTTTTCCAGTATTTAAAATCTACTTCTTTGTTTTCCGTTACTAAAATTGTCAGCTATTTTTGCAATATCTTATACACTAGGTACATTTTCATGCACATCCTATCCATGTATAATCCACAATGTCTCACACTCTGACAGTTCAATGTTCTTACCCAAATCCTTCAGTATCCAAGCTGGAATTTATGCCATCTGAGACTGGATAGCTGGGCCTCAGTGTGTATGGTTCTGGGGAAATATCATGTTAGAAGTTGAAGTCCTTCTGCAGGTTAGTTACATTAGACTTCGGTATCTTCTCTTAAAACTTCACATTGGAAAGGGCAGACTCAGGGAGTTACATCATCATGGCTCTTCATCTGGTCCCAAAGCATCCCTATCACATACAGTAGTCCCTTAGGCTCAAGCCTAATATGAGAATTAGCAAAGGGAATTTTATTATATCTGAGTGTGGAAATAGAATGGACATTCTTATGACAGTGTTGGAGTTCCAGTGGGAGTTATTAAATATTTTCCAAGTCATTATTGGACACAAATCCACGCATATGTGCACACACATATATATGCATGCACTTACAGACACACACAAACAAAGATGCCCACATTTCTATGCTTTCCAAATTCTTGCAAGGCCCCAGAAGACATGTGCTATTTATTCTGTGATTCTTTGAATTTCGGGGAAACATGTTAATAGAAATATCTAATGCCATGTTATCATTCATTCTCAGTGTGGGCAATGTGACCAAGAGGGCAAAAATTGGTTATTGGTAGCCAAAAAATCTTAGATATTGCAATGATGTGTGGTCCTTCAAAGATCTTTGGTGTGTAAAAAGATATACAGTATATCTTTGGTATTACATTTTCTTGTGGGAAAGCAATTAGTAAAAATACCTAATAAAGCTCCTTGGGGGGGGGCAATAATTTTAAAAAGTTTGAGAAGCACTGCCATGTGGTTAAGAGTCTTGGCCCAATGTCTCTGTCTTGTAGGACTCAGAGAAAATCACAAATGTATGTCATCTACTAGGACCATTTTGCAAGTATTAATGCATCATAACAATTTCAAAAGAATGGTCTATATGTTGAAGTTTCCTGAGATTTCTTATTCCTCTTGGCCAATTTTTTAATGACTTTTGGAGGCTGAAGGGTAGAATTTGAAGCAGGAATAAAGAGAGAAGGGAGATTTATTGTCTCTCTACATAATTACATTTTTAGAATCGTCCTCTTTGGAGAGAGGTGGATTACAAAGAAGACCCAGTGGCTATTCCTAAATGGCCCTGCCTACAATGTGTTTCTTTTCTCTCCTGCTACAAAAAATGGATCTTGAGTGTGTGAAAAGGTATTTTTTTTTTTTTACCAGTGATTTATCTTGAATTGTCTGTGCATATATAGACAAAACTATAGTTTTGCTCCAGCTATAAAAGCCCTGGGAGTGAAGTGGAGAGAAGATAGAGGGAATAAAGAAGTTTAAGTTAACAAAAAATAAATTATCTTTGTGGATTTTGTGCAGATATAGCCCCAATTTGTACAAGTACTTTTGAGATTAATTTGAGTGAGAAAATCAGTAGAATGGATCTGAGAATGGTGAAATATATTGAAATATGTTGAAGATTCTGTACTCAAAATATTAAATCAAGAAGTGATTTTAATAATCAACTGGGAATAATCGGAGAAGGCAGAGAAATCTCAGAGACACTAGAGAAAGCATGTGAGAAAGAAATACATCCATATTCTGTATATATGCACATTTAGGAATATTATAACAGGGAAATCGTTTGTATGCCTGATTAATTCCAGGAGCAATACTAATTTTTGCAGCTATCATCCTCTCAACATTTGTAATTCTTCACTCTCTTGGCAACCTTGTGAGGAGACAATGTTATTTCCATATTACAGGTGGTAAAAGTGAGGTAAAGTATGTTGGCATGAGAGTCACAGATTACAACAAAATAGCATTAGGTTATTGATTTTAGTTTTATACCTCATTCCTCTCCCCAGTCTGCAAGCCCAATATCTCATGTTGTTCAACCTCATCTCTTCTTTTTGTTTCTATATTCCCTCTAATAGAGTTAAGCGTCTATGAGGATGTAGAGAAATGACCGTGGAGAAAAGAGATAGCTGTCTCTTACTCCCAGGATAGTGGTTTGAGAAATTAATCAGAGTTAGATTTCCATCTCAATCTGACTGCTCACCCCAGTTTACTGCTCTCAGAAAATCCAATCCTTCTCTGAAGTCTCTTCATGGCTGATTTCATCTCTTGGCTCCTCAGAGTGTAGATGATGGGGTTCACCATGGGGGTGATGACCGTGTTATTGGTAGACACAGCTATGTCCATGGGCAGTGTAGTGAAGGGCCGGCAGTAGATGTAAATGCAAGGCACAAAGTGAAGAGTCACCACCAGGATGTGGGAGGTGCAGGTGGTGAGGGCCTTGTGCCGGCCCTCCCCAGAGTGAGATCTCAGCATCACCAGAATAATAGTGTAGGACCCCAGGAGCCCGAGGAACCACAGGAGTGTCACCAGCCCATTGTTAGAGATCATAAGGAGTTCCAGAGCAAAGGTGTCAGTGCAGGCCAGTTTAACCACTTGGGGCACATCACAGTAGAAGGCATCTAGGACATTGGGACCACAGAAGGGGAGTGGAAGTAAGAGAATTATCTGGACAATTGAGTGCAAACCACCACCCATCCAAGAGGCGACCACCAAACCCACCCACATCGATCTCCTCATAATGGTCACATAATGCAGAGGTTTGGCAATTGCAAGGTATCTGTCATAGGCCATCACAGAGAGGAAAAAAAATCTGCCCCACCAGCAAAGTGGAAGAAGAAGATCTGTACCATGCAGCCATGGTAAGAGATGGTTTTCCTCTCTGATAAAAGATCCACCAGGAACTTGGGAACGGTGACAGCTGAAAAAACAATGTCCAGGACTGATTTGTTCCTCAGGAGAAAGTACATGGGAGTGTGGAGGTGGGACTCACAGGTGATGGTCAGCACAATGAGTGCGTTACCCAGCACAGTTGTTACGTACACAGAAAGGAAGACCACAAACAAGCAAAACTCTAGCTCCCGGAAGCGAGTGAGTTCCAGGAAGACAAATTCCTTCACGGTGGTGTGGTTGCTCTGGCCCATGATGGGGACTACCCTCTGCTAGCTCTACCTTAGGAGAAGATATGTCAGGATTAGGAGTATGCAGTCATGAGGCGGCAATATCATTTATCATATATTGTTATAAGGCTCTTGCAAGTATCCAGATCATAACGACTACTCAGAAAAACTGTGCTAGAGTCTCCCTTTTCATTGTGTGGAAACTCTTTATCCTGGTGATTTTCCTTTCTTGTTGTAAAACCCTAGGTTGACAAGAAGAACCATCACACTCCTATGTCCTTACTCTGACTAGAGGGAGATGGAAAGGCTATGGTCATTTGACCATGGCTTATTTTCTATCCTGCAGGAATAACTTCTTTACATGTATGCAAAGCTTTATAATTTACTAAAAGCTTTCACCTGCAACATTTCATCTTGATTTTGATTCTTGTGGTGTCTCTGTGGGCTCTGTAGAGTAGTTATGATTATCTCCATTTTACATAGGAGAAACTGAAGCTTAGAGCAGTTAATGACTTTCCCACATTTGCAAAATCACAAAGTTAATAAGTGGCAAATCAAGGATTTGAACCCAAATAATTTTTCTGACTTGACAGAGACTCCCTTCTTGACGAGATTTTAGTTAGGCCCTTCTGAGCCCTCTTCTCAACTAGGTGTCAACCTCGACCTTACACATTTTTCCTGGATAAACTCAGTTTTAGCAAGAATCCTGCTAAATCAGTTTAGCAAGAAGCCCCTACCCTTGATATCTGATCAAATTTCTCAACCCCCACCCTAGACATCTAACTCCTTGTATCAAAGTTCTTGGCTTGTCTTTAGCAAGAATCCTGTTAAGCCAATTTAGCAAGAATCCCCCTATCCTTGCATTCTCCCTTTAGTAATTCTCTATCCACTGACCCTCTCCCTCTGTTCATTGGATATAAATCCCAACTTCTCCTCATTGTTTTTGCAGTTGAGCTTAATCTCTCCCCTCTATGGCAATTGTCTTGACCTCTACTGCAACAGTCTTGAATAAAATCTGTCTTGCCATTTTTAACAAGTGTCTGGTGAATAATTTTTATTTAACAGTCTCCAGAGGTTTTTCCACTGTAGCATTCTGCCAGATCAGAGAGTGTGGGGCTTACTTTGCTATATCAGAATTATAGTGGGTAGATTAACTTTACAGTTAATTAAGTAGCCTGACTAGTTAATCCTCATCTCCTTTCATACAGGAGAGAAGAATCAGGCCCTCATAAGTACTCCTCCATGCGCTCTGAGACACTTGGATCTCACTTGGTCCACAAGGCTCTTGGTTGAGTGTAGAGCTGCAATCATCATTCAGAGCACATGAAATCATCACAAACAAACTCATCATTAAAACTTCCAGACCTCAGTGGTGACTTAATCTGATCCTCCTTACTTTAGGGGTGAATGGAGAAGGGTATTTATTTTTCTAGAATCAGTCTATGGATTGGTGAAAGATACATAACTTTAATAAAAATTTTCCGAGTCCTCTTTGAATTTTTGCCATGAGAATACTTAATATCTACCCTTTAAACAAATTTCAAGCATACAATAAAGTATTGTTAACTATAGTGCATTACATTTCCAGGACTTATTCACCCTGCATAACTGAAACTTTGTACCGCTCATATCCCTTGACTAGCATCTTCCCATTTCTCTCTACCCCAAGCCTCTGGTGATCACCATCCTACTCTCTGCTTCTCTGAGTGGAAGACATTATGCTAAGCGAAATAAGCCAGCCACAGAAAGACAAACACTGCATGATCTCACCTATAGGTAGAATCTAAAACAGTTAAACTCTTGCAAAGATAGAGAATTTTAACCTGGGATTAAATATAACCTCAAATTCCAGGGATTTTCTTCTGTTGCTATGTTGGCAAGTAAGGTTTTTTCAAATCAGATATCTGGCCATCAGAGGACAAAACTCTCTTAAATATGAATATTTGTATGTCCAAGGACTCTCGTATTGCAGATAATTTTTAAAAATTCAAATAGTTGAGATGACCCAAAGCCAGTTCAACAGTAGAAAGTAAACAGTTTTGGCATTCAAAGCAATGGAAGCATATCTGAAGAAAATAGGATAAAAAAGAGAGTAGACTAGATAAAAAAAGAACAGAGCACAATCCCTGAAATAAAAACATAATAAAGCACCCTGCAAATGACCTGTTTAGTGGCATTTCTTTTTTTCAGTTCTGTTACAGTTGAGGGTATTTTATGGTTTAATTTGAGGAGTTCAGACATGCAGAAAGCTTCTTAAATAAAAATCTTCTCTGTTGATTTTCCTAGATTTCTGATTTCACCATTAGAACCATTTAATTCCTGTGGAAAAGTGAATTTCCTCTCTAAGGGTCCTTTTAATATGATGCAATAAGAATCCTACTTTAATATCCCATCATAACACAGTACCTGGAGGTGGTATTCTGGAATTTTTTACTGCCACCTAGCAAACAACAGAAACCTACTCAAATTATGTTATTTCCCTTTATAAAAGGTGTCTACAAAGAAGAGCCCACCTTAGGATTGTATTGAGGGCAAGATATATTAGCTTCCCAACTTGAAACTCCAAGGGAAACATTTGTCCTAGACCCAAGTGTCAGGGACAGCTCCCCTAGGAGACCAGTAAGATCTTCCTCTTAGACAATGAAGACTACGTACTGGGCCATTTCTGTTTTGTCTTCCATACACTCAAAAACCTATATATGGGTTAATTTCCTACTCCATACTTTCTCAATTGTAATCTCTTAACAGTTTCCTACTTATATTTTGTTGTTCTGTTACGTGTTTTGCTGTTGTTGCTGTAAGATCTCCCTAATCCTTTGTAGACGTGATGGGTAAATACATTGGTTACTAAGGTAGAGACTGATTTTCATAGGTATAAGGCAATCAGCCATGTCCAGAACAAGCATTGGTTATGAAGGCAAGATTGGAATGGGCGCTAGGCAGGAAATCATAGCAGTCTTGGCCGACAGGGGTTGAAAAGGTAATATGGAAACTAAGGATGGGTGTGTAGCATTGGGAGTCAGGCTTGTAGAATCTACAGGAGGTGAGGGGCCACAAAAATCATACATTGCCACCTTCAGTTTGCCTAGTTGGGCCCTCATTACTATTTTCAAATAATGCTGCACTCAGCATTTTGGAAATGCGTTTTTGTGTACATCTGTAAGTCCAGACATGAACTTTACTGGGTCTAGGTCTAGTCAAAAATTACTTTAGTTTTCTAATTTTAACTAAGGATTAAGGTATTGTAAAGAAACAGCCTAATTCTAATTGTGGTTGGATGTTTGATTTCTTTTTATAGATGGATGTTATAAGCCAAAATAAATTACAACACATTTTAACTTGAAATGGAAGACTGAAGAGTTTGTCATCTTGATGATACAAATGCCAAAAAAACAAATTTATTATAATATTCGAATAAAATTTAAGTAATTGTTTTTTATAATTTTGGGGTTGAGAAGAACTTTGTAAGCATTACACCAAAGATTACCAAAGACTATTAGATTTGGTTGAATAAAAATATGAAACTTCCATGTTTCAAAAGCATTAAAAATAAGTTAAAAACTAAAAATGAATGAAAAACTTGGGAAAATGTATGTAAAAAATAATACAAAATAAGTTTACTACTTTTGCTATAAATAGAGCTTTTATCATTCAGTGAGAAATGTATACTTTAAAACAAAAGTGGGTCATGATTCACAGAGAAATATAGTTGGTCAGCTCATATATGAATTGATGTTGAATTACACTATTAAGCAAAGAAATGAAAATTAAAATTGCAATGAGATATCAATTTTCACCTGAAGTATTGGTCAATGTTTAAACGACCCATTATTTGCATGGATATGGGGAAGGAGATATATGGTTGGTAGGAGTGTACAGAGGGACAAACTTTCTGGGGTCATTCTTGAAATATGTGCCAAAACTTAAAACGTGCAAGTCCTTTGACTCAGGAATTCTATCTTAGGAATTTATGCTAAACAGTTAATAAATCAAGTGCTTAATGCCATAAGTGCAAAGAAAGTTTGTGACAGTACAGATTATAAGAAATAAGAATTTAGATTAATATCTGATATATAAAACTTGTTCAATAAGTTACTGCACAATAGAATAATTCAGTATTTTCAGCCAACAAAATTGATAATGTAGAACTTTACTCTTAGATGTGGTAAGAGTCCTTTTTAGTGATAGGTTGAAGTGCTGACTGTATCACATACTGTTACTTTTGCAAATAAATCTATTTTTTTTGTGAGGAAGATTAACCCTGAGCTAACATCTGTTACCAATCCTCCTCTTTTTGCTGAGGAAGACTGGCCCTGAGCTAACATCCATGCCCATATTCCTCTACTGTATATGTGGGACACCTACCACAGCATGGCTTGAGAGGTGGTGCCATGTCTGCACCCGGGATCTGAACTGGCGAACCCTGGGCCACTGAAGCAGAACATGTAAACTTAACCTCTATGCTACTGGGCAGGCCCCAAAATCTATATGTTTAAAAGAAGTCTGGAAAGATGTCTACCTCAATAGTAGCAGCTATTATCTGTGGGTATTTGGATTTTGGTAATCTAATTTTTAAAATAGATTTTAAATGGCTTCTGATTTTGAAAATTAGAAAAAGCGTATTAACATACACTTTGAAGTAAAAGGTTTTCCTCATTAATTTGAGCTCTGATGTTATGCCTCTTGTGTTTTTCTTTTCCATTTCCATAAAATTGTCCTAAGAAAGGTAACTTATTAAGGAAAGAGATGTGTGGGGAAAAGAATTCTAATTATTCTCTCAGTGTGTTACGGTTCCATGAGACATTGGCTGGAGGCATCATATAGAGAGCCTCGGACCAGCCAAGTCAGGTCTCTAGAAACTGAGATCGAAGCTACTTACTGCTGGCTTCTCTTTTGAATTAATACAGTTCCACTTGCTCTTCTGGTCAATTACTTTAGAAGGTTCTAGACTATCAGGTGCGATGTCAGGTCAGGATGGAATGGTGGATTGTCTATTTTGTAACCTCAGGGTTGCATTATGAAACTTAGAGGCGGCTTGTTCAAAAGACAATAGTCTTTGAACTGAGATTCAAGTATTTTAAATTTTGGCTGGATGGGCCTGAGCAATTTAACTTTTATGCATCTCAGCATCTTCTTCCATAGAATGGGGAGCATATGCCTTGCTTTGCAGTGGGGTTTACTTGAGATAATCTAGCACTTTTTACTGCCTGTCATTATGTATCTATTTATTTCTGCCTCTTGCTCCAAATGTAAACTCCTTGAAGGCAGGGACTTAGTTTTGTCATCATTGTTTCCCCAGCTCCTACTGGCACAAAGCAATTATTCTGTAATTCTTTTTGAATAGATGATGAACGAATGGCTGGCCAGTGACTAACATGCAGTAGTTACTTAACAAGTCCTTGTTCTCCTTTATCTCCAGTCTCATCCCACTTCTGTCCCTCATTCACTTTTGTTGCTGTAAATTCAATGAAATGACAATTCACATGAGAGCACATTGTACACTTCAAAGCATTATACAAACATAGGGTGTTAATATCATCATAATGCTAATGGTATTATATAATTGTGTTTCTCACCCTGTTCCCAGCTATCTTTGAATCTCTTTTTCATAAAGGAACTGGGCCAGTTATTTTCCCATATATTGTAAGTGCTCCATAAATGTTTATGAAATTTGTTTTAATATAAAGGAAATCACCTTCTAATCAGAAGGTGTCTTGAGACACCTAATATTTTATATGAGAGGCAGGAGATTTTAATCAGCCTAAGGCTTTCAGTTCTAAATGATGTACACTTCAAGAATTGCACATGAATATTTTACCTTTCAGGGACTGAAGACTGAACACTATCAAATCAAAAAATTATATGTGTGCTAAGCTGAGGTTGCCTGCACCTACCTTTGCATTAAAAAGGTGAGCCTGTCAGGTTCCCCATCTTCACTGCTCTGTTCGTCTTTACCCAAACACATGCACAGTCCACATTATTCCCTTAGACACTGAATTGGAAGTCTAATATAATAATCAGCATAGGGAACAGTGTCAGATATTTGTAAGAAACATAATTTTCAATGGAGAAGCTAGCAGTTGCAGATGCAATGGGAGTTATTAAAAGGTTACTAGGCAACATGTATATATATATTGGGATTTTTCCAACTAACTTTCTGTTATTGATTTCTAGTTTAATTCCATTGTGGTATGAGAGCATACTTTGTGTGATTTGTGACGGTCTGTTTTATAGCCCAGAATGTGGTCTATCTTGGTGAATGTTCCATGTGAGCTCGAGAAGAATGTGTATTCTGCTGTTTTGGGATGAAATATTTTATAAATATCAATTAGATCCAATTGATTAATGTTGCTTTTTAATTCAACTGTATTCTGCATACTGAATTTATGCCTACTGGGTTTATAAATTACCGACAGAAGGTATTGAAGTCTCCAAATATTATAGTGGATTGGTCTATTTCTCTTTGTATTTCTATCAGTTTTTACCATATCTATTTTGACACTCTAAGTGCATACACATTAAGGCTTGTTGTGTACTAGGAGAATTAACCCCTTTATCATTTTCATTATAAAAACCCTCTCCTAAGATGGGCATGGATGTTAGCTCAGGGCCAGTCTTCCTCAGCAAAAAGAGGAGGATTGGCAGCAGATGTTAGCTCAGGGTTAAGCTTCGTCAAAAAGAAAAAAACCCTCTCCTTATCACTGATAATTTTCCTTGTTCTAAAGTCTGCTTTATCTCAAATTACTATACAGTCATGCACTGAATGACATTTTGATCAACGATGGATGTGGTGGTCCCACAAGATTAATACCATACAGCCTACATGTGTAGTAGGCTATACCACCTAGGGTTGTGTAAGTACACTCTATGATGTTTGCCCAACGACGAAATCACCTAAAGACTCTTTTCTCAGAACTATCTCCCATTAATTGACACATCACTGTATCTTCTCCAGTTTTCTTCTGGTATATCTTTCTCGACTGAATTATTTTTAATCTGTGTCTCTATATTTAAAGTGAGTTTCTTGTAGAAAACATATAGTTGGGTCTTTTTTAAAAAAATCCACTTTGGGGGCTAGCCCAGTGGTGTAACAATTAAGTTTGCATGTTCCACTTTGCCGGCTCGGGGTTCGCCAGTTCAGATCCCGGGTGCAGACCTATGCACCGCTTGTCAAGCCATGCTGTGGCTGGCGTCCCACAGATATACAGTAGCAGAAGTGGGGCTGGCCCTGTGGCACAATGGTTAAGTTTGCACGTTCTGCTTTGGCGGTATGGGGTTCATGGGTTGGATCCTGAGTGCAGAGATGGCACCGCTTGGCAAACCATGCTGTGGTAGGCGTCCCACATAGAAAGTAGAGGAAGATGGGCACGGATGTTAGCTTAGGGCCAGTCTTCCTCAGCAAAAAGAGGAGGATTAGTGGCAGATGTTAGCTCAGGGCTAATCTTCCTCAAAAAAAAAATCTACCTTGCACTCTCTGTCATTTAATTGGTGTATTCAGACTGTTTGCATCAGCAGGTGGCTTAAGAAAACTTCCTATTGTAAATGACAGCTCACTTTCAGCAAAGTAAAGCACAGCTGTAGAACAAACTACGTGTTTGTTCTATAACCATCACCCAGATTGGGAAATGAAACATTGCTAACACTTCAGAAGCCTTAGAATGTTACACCCCGTCCATTTCCTTACCACTAGATCTAATGCCAATCCTGACTTTTATGGTAACCATTTGCTTGTCTTTTATTATTTTAGCCACTTATGCACCCATAAACTATAAAATTAATTTTGTCTGTTTTTGAACTTTATATGCATTAGGTAACATTTTAGGTATTATTTTGTGCCTGGCATCTTCTGCTTAACAGTATGCTTGTGAGGTCAATCCATGTTGTTGCATGTAGCTATAATTTGTTTACACTTATCACTATATGATATTCCATTGGATAATATAGCTCCATTATTCAACCACATCTTTATGGACATTTAGATAGTTTAGTATTTGGAGCTTTTATGAACAATGCATTGTGTTAGTCCGGGTCTTCCAAGAAGCAGAAACCAAGCAGAACTGAACATAGAGGGTTTTAGTAAAGGAAATTCCTGTGAGAGGAAATGTGAAGGGAGCCAGGAAAGATTGGGGTTGATGTCAGACTATGATGTGAGCCTGATCCTAAGTGAAGGAGAGAGGGAAGAAATATTTGGGTGGAAGCCAAGTTTAGTTTTGACCCTTGTGCTGGCAGAAAGGGATGGTAAGAGAGTGTAGTGGTTTAATATTGAGTGGGCTTTAGAGATAAGACAGTACTTGTTTCTAATTCTAACTGTAATTAACAAGTTGTGTGACTTTGGGCTACAATTATGCCAACAGGTTATTTTTGAGGCTCAGTTTCTTTTCTTGATAGGAATGATATTGCCTATCTCATGAGGCTGCTGAGACTCCTGGTTCAGAGGGTGTATATAAAGTTTATGATATAAGATAGGCACAAAGTGAGTGCTTATCTAAAGGGGCATTTTAAGAACAGTGGCTCTTGGGCATGGATGGATTATATATCATGAGACTCCATGTTGACATATGCTAAATACAGAAGTGAGTCCACTCTGAGAGATAATGCAAGTTCAAAGGAAGATGGTGTTAGAGGTGATGTTGGGAGTTTGGTCTTCTTGAGATTGAAAACTCCATCAAGCGGCTCTTTTTAACCATTATTTTATTTTGTCCTTAAAAATTCAGTTTAGGGAGTAGCCTTGAGGAAGAACATTCAAAGTTTAAGGGTAAGATGTCTCAGCACCATAACTTTTATTTTCTATTAGACAAGTTGACATCAGAAGAAGAGGAGTAGGGATATCCTACCCTGAATGTTACTTTAGAAACAAATTAGAATTATTTATGATTGTTAGGGGTTTTTAACATAATTTCGATCCCTGGACTCTTATAGTGAAAGATGTAGAAACACCTTGAACTTGGAAGAGGTGATTCTTTCCTTGAGACAGAGGGGAAAGCCCCTCCTCTCACCATAAAACAGAAAATTCACTCTGCACACAGAACCACATGGAGAGATGGAAACCTAACATAAATTGCACAGATTACATATGTGTATATAATTTAATTCACACACCTATTTTGCAAAATAGATGTGAAAATTAGATGTTAATCAATTTTAAACTAGAATTACTTCCTTGGTAGATTTTAGAGAATAAGGATACGAGAGCATAAGTAACATCTATAAATTGTCAAAGCCGTCAACGTTTGGATCTAGGATTAGAACCTTGATCATCTGAGAAATATCCACTTTGCAGGTTACTGACCTGATCACATCAAACAGAAACTGTGAAGTGTCTGGTACAATGCTCCATGAATAGTAGACACTCAGTAAATATTAATTTCTTTACGTATATGTAGGGAAATGGTGGCAGGCATCTTGGGAGTTGATCCTTCTTCAATTAGATGATAATACTAAAACCAAAAAAACAGATAAGATTTTACTAGTGTGCAAGACCCAGATGTTTTGCATCTAGCTCATTTAATTATCTCTTGCCATTCTCAACTGTCTTAAAATGTGTGACTAAGTTTGAGCTTGAGCATCTGTACTGCAGTTTTGATTTGACAGGTGTCCTGGCTGTGAAAGTGAAATGGCATAAATTGCTATCAGCATTATGTAACCAGAACTGTCAACCTGAGTTTGAAGTTTGTCTGTGAGTGCGCCTTCTTCTGGTCTGAAACTTTTCCTCACTCAGTATTTCTTTTAGCTTCTCAGGAAGCTTAGAAAGCTTTTAGCTTTCTCTCTCAGATCCTTACTGGACAAATGACTATGAAACTTAAAGAATAACTTCTTTTAAAAGAGAAAATTTGGCACTTTTAAAAGAGGACAAGCCTTAAACTAACAAATGAGTTTCAGATGGTAGAATTCCAGGCATCAGCATGCAAATAAGGGGACGTTTGGAAGTGAAGCACCTCCTTTGTGCTTAAGATATATATCACTTCCTAATTATTTGGGTAGGGGTCTGGAGCAAGCAACCTCCACAGGAACTTTTTTAAAATTTCTCTTCCTAGGAGCAGAACTTCAAACATGGGTCAGGATGCCCATCAGAGGATGTCATCAGAAGAGCAGAAGAGAAAAGGGAAGAATCTGAGTTGAGTTTATGGGAAGACAGAAAGATTGGAGTAATTTATGGAGAAGAAATACTAAAGAAGTTCTTGTCATTTCACAAAGTCTTACAGTTCCAGGGGACTTGTAAATAAGACTCCATGGTACATACACACAGAAAGAATGCAGACTGGATGTCATCACCTCTCCCTTCCCCTCTCTCCTGCCTCTCCCTCTTGCCAATCTATTCTATAACTACTTTATATTTTGATTTATTCTGCTTTCAATGCAGTCTAATCAGGCGCATCCAGCTCCTTCCCATCTCCAAGTTGCTCTCTAATGAGACTGAGAGAACTTGAAACTGGTGCGAGAAATGTGTGTTTGTGGGAAGATACTTGAAGCAAGAAGATAAAAGGAGATTGGAGAGAGATTGCAACCTCTAAGACATTCTTTTCTAGTGCCTATTATCATCTGTAGCTTTGGACAGTAGAGAAGTGGTTTTCAAAGTTCGTGGTTGGGGGTGCATTTGAGGAGATGGCTCTCTCTATCCTTGCAGATGAATCACCACATTTACAACTTGGCTGTCTCTACAAAGGAAGGATTTTCAGAATTCAAAATTCATGGCTGCATAAATTAATCACTCTCTGGGGTGTAAAAAACATATCCTCATTTAAATTTTCTGAAAGCAGAGATAATTAATTTCCATCCCAGTGGTCAGACCCTGAGATTCCCCAGGGTTGATCTAACTCAGAATTTTCCTTTGTGGTCCATGAAGAAAAAACACAGGAAGGTCTGGAAGAGAGAGCAAGGATAAACACTTAAATTCTGCCTTCTACACTTCCAAATAACTTGTTATCATAGAGAATCTCATAATTATTGAGTTTCTATTGTCTACCCAATGTTATGCTGGGAATTTTGCATATATTAACATATTAAATCCATTTACAGATGATTTGATGGGCACTGACACTCATAATTAGAGGGACACTGTGCACCACATCCTCGCATCATGAACTCATACTCTCTTCACCTCAGACGTTGCGACCTTTCCCTCAGGTGAGGGAGGGCAAAATGCACAGACTTTTCCTGGAAAATTTTGGTTTTGTTTTATTAAAAATGTAGCACTATTTAGGGTGGCAGTGGAGAATATCTTTTCTATGGAGGAATCACATGCATATAAAAAATCAATAGAGGGGAAATTGGCAGAACATGGTTAAAAGCATAGACTTCCAGTTATAAGATAAATAAGTCCTGAGGATGCAACATACAACATGGTCACTATAGTTAACACTGCTATATGGTATATTTGAAAGTTGCTAAGAAAGTAGATCTTAAAAGTTCTCATCACAAGGAAAAAACTATTTTTTCTTTCACCTATAGGAGATGATGGATGTTAACCAAACTTATTGTGGTAATCATTCCACAACACACATAAGTCAAGTCATGGTACTGTACAACTTAAACTTGTACAGTGTCATATATCAATATATCTCAATAAAACAGAAAGAAATAACAGCAATAGAAGATGACAGACTCATAAAAAAGCAACTTACCAGTTAAATATAACATTAAAATTTTTATATATAAACATAAAATTAAGTGAAAATATGATTTTATTTTTAATATGTTAAATTAAAAGTTTATTATAAATTTTCATAATATTAATAAACTATTTAATTTTAATTTAATATAAATGTTAATTTAACATAAATATAAACATTTTAATTCATTTGCTTCACCACAGAACATAGAATTGGACTTTTAAAATTAAATAGCTAAAACAGTGAAAAGGTAGAGAGAAGTTGAATCTTGACTCATGTTATGGCCAATTAAAGGAAAGAAAGGCATTTGATTTAGAAAACAGGGTATGACTTTCAAGGGCAAAAAGGTTGCTTCAGATCTTGATGATGTCACCAAGATGGCGGAGTGAGTAGTCTTCTTTGTCTCTCCCCCTTCGAATCTACAACTAATTGGACGTTCATCAGTTAACAAAGGATATCCATATAGCATCTCAGGACACCTGAGAGACCCGTGCTGCTATACATCGGAAGGTGGACAGACTTCCCCCTGGGAGGAGATGGAGATAGACGAAAACTCTCCGACCCCCGGCCCCCAGACAGCCTAGTACCTGCAAGCAGCTTTCTTCCAGCGGACTCCCCCATAGCATTGCCATGCACCAAGGGCAGGTGTGAGCATGCACCAGGGGAGCCACAGTGGAAACAGGTGACTACAGCCCCCCGTGATTACCCCTAAGCCCAGGGGGAAACTCCATGGTCCTGCACCAGCAGGGAAAGCCTCTACTTGCCATTAGTGGAGAGACCCCACCAAGCATTCAGAACAGCAGGAGGCTCCTGAAGAGGAGGATCCCAGGCAGGGCAGCAGCCCGCCAGATGCTGCTGACTCACAGACTCTGGCTGTGTCCAAGAGGGGGCAAGGGACAGCCAGAGATCCCATTGGAGTGGCTGGGGGCTAGGTGGAGCTCCAGTGGCCTGGCTCCACGGCCCAAGGGGAAACTCTATGGTCCCACAACAGCAGGCGGGAAAGCCTCTACTGGTGTTAGTGGAGAAGCCCTGCCCAGCATTCAGAACACTGGGAGGCTCTGGGAGAGGAGGATCCCAGGCAGAGCAGCAGCCCGCCAGCTGTCTCTGACTCACGGACTCTGGCTGTGTCCCAGAGGGGGCAAGAGACACCCACTGATCCTGTGGGAGTGTCCAGGGGATGGGTGGAGCTCCAGCTGCCTGACTCCATGGCCCAGGGGGAAAACTCACAGTCCCACAGTAGCCACAGTGAAAGCCTCTGCACAGCACTAGTGGAGAGGCCCCAACTGGCAATCACAAGGCTGGAAGGCCCTGGGGCAAAAGTAGCACAGCTAGGTAAGCTAACCACAGACTGCAGAAGATACCCATAGCTCTGCCGTGGCCTCTAGTGGACAAGTGAGATCTTGTGGGCCAAGAAAGTGACAGAGCTGCGAATATAGGTGATCCTGCTCCCGGACGCTGGGAAAGCCCATAACACCACTGCAGACCCTAAGGAGGGAGTGCGTCTAGGTGGTCTGCAACAGTAGGCACCAGCAGCCTGAGGCCCCCTTGTGATTGCCCCCACAGATGATGAGAGACCCCACAGGACCACTGTGACTATGAGGAGGGGCCCAGGTCCAGTCAGCAACACCTGACAGTGTTCCTGGTTGGTGCAGCCTAAACAGCTTCTCCCCCCTACACCAGTAGAAACAAGTGGAGGCAGTAACTAAACTCTATCTCTATGCAGAGGCACAAATCCACGCCATCAAGCAGTATGAAAAAAATATATTAAATCTCCAGCACAGAAGGAAAATGACAAGTACCCAGAAAACAATCCCAAAGACAATGAAATCTATAACCTAAATGATGATGAATTCAAAACAGCCATTATTAAAAAAACTCAACAAGTTAAAAGAGAATACAGATAGACAACTCAATGAGTTCAGGAGCTATGTCACAAAAGAGCTTGACACTATATAGAAGAACCAATCAGAAATACTGGAGATGAAGAACACAATGGAAGAGATTAAGAAAGATCTGGACTCTCTGAACAGTAGGGTCGATAATACAGAGGAGAGAATTAGCAATTTGGAGGATAGGAATATAGAAATGCTGCAGACAGAGGAGGAGAGAGAACTAAGACTAAAAAGTGTAGCCACCCCTGATGCAGGAAGTGTTGATAATCACTGGAAAATGCTTGCCAACAAACTGTGACCCAGAGGTGAGAAGGCCAGTTAGCCAATGAGAGGTAAGACCTCCAGTGGGAGGCAACCTAAGCCAGGCATGGTCACCCGGGGGCACAGATGGAGACATGATATAGGGAGCAGGAGGGGCCATTGCCTAGGAGGCCTAGCATGCTCCAAGATAAAAATATACGAGCACAGCAATAACATGATAATATCAAAACAGAGGCCAAGGGAGGGTTCCTTGAGAAATCACAAAGAATTCTTGGCATTTGCTAATTACATTGTCCAGAACACCTGTGTATGTTTAACAGATGTAAGCTATGTATATATTGAAACGCTGGTTATAATAAACTCAGAGTGGCCATCAGCCCTCTCCGCATCTATCTTGATGTGTACATTGGATTGCGACACCGACAAAAAGAAATGAAGAAACTCTCCAAGAATTATTAGACTCAATTAGGAGTCAAAACATAAGGATTATAGGTATACCAGAGGGAGAAGAGAAGGAGAAGGGGGCAGAATGCCTGTTCAAAGAAATAATGGCTGAGAACTTTCCAAACCTGGGGGAGAGATGGAACTCCATGTGACAGAAGCCAATAGATCTCCAAACTTTATCAATGTAAGAAGACCACCCTAAGGCATATAATAGTGAAGCTAGCAAAAGTCAATGACAAAGAGAAAATACTAAGGGCAGCCAGGCAGAAGAAAATAACCTGCAAAGGAACCCCCATGAGGCTATCAGAAGATTTCTCAGCAGATACCTTACAGGCTAGAAGAGAGTGGAATGTATATTCAAAACTCTGAAAGACAAAAATTTGCAGCCAAGAATACTCTACCCAGCGAAAATATCCTTCAAATATGATGGAGAAATAAAAACTTTCCCAGATAAACAAAAGTTAAGGGAGTCCATTGTCACAAGACCTCCTCTTCAAGAAATGCTCAGGAAGACCCTCATACCTGAAAAATCAAAAAAAGGAAAGGGGTTCCAAAACCCAGAGCAAAGGAGATAAGTAGAAGGACAATAACAGAAAGTAGCAACTCTCCATCAGAACAGGTTAGCAAAAGTTAAATAAAACATTAAAGATAAAAGGAAGGGAAACACCAAGAAAAAATATAATCCTGTCATTTTAACCACAAACCCACAACACAAGAAGGAAGGGGAAAAAAATCTGACAATAACAACTTGGAAGGGGAAGAGAAAAGGGATGGAATGTTTTAATTTAAGGAAATAAGAGGCTATCAGAAAATGAACTACCTCATCTATGAGATGTTTTATAAAAACCACCTGGTAACCATTAAATAAATAACAAGAATAAAGACACAAATTACAAATAAGAAGAAAGCCAATATAGAAATTTACCTACCTGAATTATTAGTCCAAAAATCATGGGACAAGAAACAAAGGAAATGAAAGAGAACCAGAAAACAAGTGAAAAAATGGCAGCGATAGGCCCCCACATTTCAATAATCACTCTAAATGTAAATGGATTGAACTCTCCAATCAAAAGACACAGAGTGGCAGGATGGATCAAAGAACAAGACCCAACAATATGCTTCCTCCAGGAAACACACCTCAGCCCCAAAGACAAACACAGACTCAGACTGAAGGGATGGAAGACAATACTCAAGGCTAATAATGAACAAAAGAAAGCAGGTGTCACCATACTTATATCAGACAAAGTAGACTTCAAAGCAAAACAGATAAAGAAAGACAAAGAGGAGCAGTTTATAATGACAAAAAGGGACACGCCACCAAGATGACATAACATTTATAAATATACATGCACCCAACACAGGAGCACCAAAATTTGTAAAGCAACTCTGAACAAAACTAAAATGAGACATCAACAACAATACAATAATAGTAGGGAACCTCAACACCCCATTAACACCAATGGGTAGACCATCCAGACAGAAAATCAACAAGGAAATTAAAGAATTAAATGAAAAATTAGACCAGATGGACTTAATAGAAATATATAGAACACTTCATCCAAAAACAGCAGGTTACACATTCTTCTCAAGTGCTCATGGAACATTCTCAAGGATAGATCATATCTTGGGAAACAAAGCAAGCATCAATCAATTCAAGAGGGTTGAAATAATATCGAGCATCTTTTTGGATCATAATGCTATAAACCTAGAAATCAACTACAAGAATAAAGCTGGGAAAGGAGCAAAAATGCGGAGACTAAACAGCATACTACTGAACAAACAATGGATTATTGAAGAAATTAAAGAAGAAATCAAATATTATATGGAGACAAATGAAAATGAAAACACGCCATACCAACTCATTTGGGACACAGCAAAAGCACTCCTAAGAGGGAAATTCATTGCAAGACAGGCTCACCTCAAAAAACAAGAAAAATCTCACATAAGCAACCTCAAACAACACCTAACACAATTAGAAATAGAAGAACAAACAAAGCCCAAAGTCAGTAGAAGGAGGGAAATAATAAAAATTAGAGCAGAAATAAATGATATTGAAACAAAAAAGATAGTAGAAAGGATCAATGAAACAAAGAGTTGGTTCTTTGAAAAAATTAACAAAATCGACAAACCCTTAGCTAGACTCACTAAGAGAAAAAGAGAGAAGACTCAAATAAATAAAATTAGAAATGAGAGAGGAGAAATCACAATGGATACCAAAGAAATACAAGGGATTGTAAGAGAATACTATGAAAAACTATATGCCGACAAATTGAACAACCTAGAAGAAATGGGTAAATTCCTAGACTCTTACAACCTCCCCAAACTGAAGCAGGAAGAAATAGAGAATCTGAATAGACCAATCACAAGTAAAGAAATAGAAACAGTAATCAAAAACCTCCCCCAAAATAAAAGTCCAGGCTTCTCTGGAGAATTCTACCAAACATTCAAAGAAGATTTAATGCCTATCCTTCTCAAACTACTTCAGAAAATTGAGGAAGATGGAGCACTCCCTAACACATTCTATGAAGCCAACATCACCCTGATCCCCAAACCTGACAAGGACAACACAAAGAAGGGAAACAACAGGCCAATATCACTGAGGAACATAGATGCAGAAATCCTCAACAAAATTTTGGCAAACCAAATACAGCATTACATCAAAAAGATTATACACCATTATCAAGTGGGATTTATACCAGGGACACAGGGATGGTTCAACATCCGCAAGTCAATCAACATGATACACTGCATTAACAAAATGAGAAGCAAAAACCACATGATCATCTCAATAGATGCAGAGAAATCATTTGACAAGATCTAACATCCATTTATGTTAAAAACCCTCAATAAAATGGGTATAGAAGGAAAGTACCTCAACATAATAAAAGCCATATATGACAAACCCACAACCAACATCAGACTCAAGGGACAAAAACTGAAAGCCACTCCTCTGAGAACAGGAACAAGACAAGGGTGCCCACTTTCACCACTCTTATATACATAGTCTATACATAGTACTGGAGGTGTTGGCCAGAGCAATTCGGCAGGAAAAAGAAATAAAAGGAATACAAATAGGCAACGAAGAAGTAAAACTCTCGCTGTTTGCAGACGGCATGATCTTATATATAGAAAACCCCAAAGAACCCATAGGAAAACTATTGGAAATAATCAACAGCTACAGCAATGTTCCAGGGTATAAAATCAACATACATAAATCAGTAGCATTTTTATATGCTAACAATGAGCTAACAGAAAAAGAACTCAAGATCTCAATCCCATTCACAATCGCAAGAAAAAGAATAAAATACCTTGGGATAAATTTAACCAAGGAAGTGAAAAATCTATACAACAAAAACTAAAAGACTTTCCTGAAAGAAATTGATGACGACATAAAGAGATGGAAAGACATTCCACGCACATGGATTGGAAGAATAAACATAGTTAAAATGTCCATACTACCTAAAGCAATCTACAGATTCAATGCTATCCCAATCAGAATCCCAGTGACATTCTTTACAGAAATTGAACAAAGAATCCTAAAATTCATGCGGGGCAACAAAAGACCCCAAATTGCTAAAGCAATCCTGAGAAAAAGGAATAAAGCTGGAGGCATCACAATCCCTGACTTCAAAACATACTGCAAAGCTACAGTAATCGAAAGAGCATGGTACTGGTACAAAAACAGGTGCACAGATCAATGGAACAGAATTGAAAGCCCAGAAATAAAACCACACATCTGTGGACAGCTAATCTTCGACAAAAGAGCTGAGGGCCTACAATGGAGAAAAGAATGTCTCTTCAATGAATGGTGCTGGGAAAACTGGACAGCCACATGCAAATGAATGAAAATTGACCATTCTTTTTCATCATTCACAAAAATAAACTCAAAATGGATCAAAGACCTAAAGATTAGGCCTGAAACAATATGTCTTCTAGAAGAGAATATAGGCAGTACACTCTTTAACATCAGTTTCAAAAGAATCTTTTCAGACACCATAACTCCTCAGACGAGGGAAACAATAGAAAGAATAAACAAATGCGACTTTATCAGACTAAAGAGCTTCTTCAAGGCAAGGGAAAACAGGATTGAAACAAAAAAAGCTACCTACTAATTGGGAAAAAATATTTACAAGTTATTTATCCGACAAAAGGTTAATCTCCATAATATATAAAGAACTCACACAGCTCAACAACAAAAAATCAAGCAACCCGATCAAAAAATGGCCAGGGGACATGAACAGAGATTTCTCCAAAGAAGATATAAGGATGGCCAATAGACACATGAAAAGATGCTCATCATCACTAATCATCAGGGAAATGCAAATCAAAACTACACTAATATATCATCTTACACCTATTAGCATGGCAAAAATATCCAAAACCAAAAGTGACAAATGTTGGAGAGGTTGTGGAGAAAAAGAACCCTCATACACTGTTGGTGGGAAGGATAGTGGTGCAGCCACTATGGAAGACAGTATGGAGGTTTCTCAAAAAATTAAAAATAGAAATACCTTATGACCCAGCCATCCCACTACTGAGTATCTATCCTAAGAACCTGAAATCAGCAATTCCAAAAGTCCCATGCACCCCTATGTTCATTGCAGCATTATATACAATAGCCAAGACGTGGAAGCAACCTAAGTGCCCAGCAACTGATGATTGGATAAAGAAGATATGGTATATATATACAATGGAATACTACTCAGCCATAAAAAAGGACAAAATTGTCCCATTCACAACAACGTGGATGGACCTTGAGGGTATTATGTTAAGTGAAATAAGCCAGATAGAGAAAGATGAACTTTGTATCACTCCACTCATAGGTGGAAGTTAACATATAGGCAAAGAGAACTGATTGTTGGTTAGCAGGGGAAAGGGGGCATGGGCGGAGGTCATAAAGGGTGAAGTGGTGTACCTACAACATGACTAACAATAATGTACAACTGAAATTTCACAAGGTTGTAATCTATCATAATCTTAATAAAAAAAAAAGGTTGCTTCAATTTTCACCATTATGTAGCACTGTGATGAGCATCCCTGGACATACATGCACACCTTAGAATACATTCCAAGAAGGACGATAGGTGAGGCAAAAGTATGTACATTGTTTTATCAATTATTTTATTCAGGTTGTAGTGGTTTTTAACATTGTGTAAAAGCATGTACATTTAATTACTTTTGGTACATGTAGTCAAACTGACCTTCAGAAAGATGATGCAATTTATGTTTTACCAATTATATATGAGAGGGCCTATTTTTCTGTAACTTTGTTAGCATTTGGTATTATTGTTACTTTTAACATCTGCCTTTTTAATAGAAAAAAATTCTCACTGCTATGTTTTCATTTCTTTGAATATTAGTACTCTAGAGTATTTTCTCATCAAATTATTAGCCATTTGTATTTCTTTTTTGTGAATTGCTTGCTCATAACTGTGCCCCCCCTTTTTTTTACTGAGGTAACATTGGTTTTTAACATTATGTAAATTTCAGGTGTACATGATTATATTTTGATTCCTGTGAAGACTGCATCACCTTCACCACCCACAGACTAATTACAATCCAACACCACACACATGTGCCTCATCACCCCTTTCTCCCTCCTCCCTCCCCTCTATAAAAAAAAAAAGGTGCTAAAATCACCGGTAAAGGCAAAAATACAGTAAAGGTATCAGATCAAACACCTATGAAGATAACATGAAGGCCAAAAAACAAAAGTACTAAAATTTCCATAATAAGAGGGTAACAATACACACACACAAAAAAAGGAGGTTAGATTTGATATCAAAAACAGAAACTGTGGGAGAAGGAGAGAATAAGAGTAGAACTTTTAGAAAGAGGTCAAACTAAAGAGACCATCAAGTTAATATAGATTGCTATGTACATAGGTTATTATATATGAACCTCATGGCAATTATAAGTCAGAAATCTATGATAAATACACAAAAACTTATGAGAAAGAAACCCAAACATAATACTAAGGAAAGCCATCAAACCACAAAGGAAGAGAGCAAGACAAGAAAGGAACAGAGAAGAACTATTAAAACACCAAGAAAGAAGGAACAAAATGGCAATAAGTACATACTTATCAATAGCTACTTTAAATGTCAATGGACTAAATGCTCCAATCAAAAGGCATAGGGTGGCTAACTGGATGAATAAACAAGACCCATATCTATGCTGCATACAAGAGACACACTTCTGACCTAAAGACAGAATTGTGCCCATTTTTCTATTGGTTTATCTTGTTCTAATTTTGTTTGTAAGATAAACTTATATAAACTACTGTCTACCATAAGTAGTGCACATATTTTTCCTCATTAGACTTCTGTCCTTTGACTTTCTTTATTTTGTTTTTTTGCCATATAGATTTTAACACTATTGTAGTCTAACCTGTCCTTTGTTTCTTTATGGTTTTGCTTTTAGCATTAAGTTTAGAAAGATCTTTTCTATTCCAAGATTACATGTATATATTTATCTATGTTTTTCTAATTGCCATGCAGCATTTTAACTTTTTAAAAAGCATATAGCTGTTGACTTATTTGCAACTTGCTTTATTTTGTTCATTGCATGAATATTTCAAGTCATCCTAAAATATTTTGAAACTACAAAGAGCAAAAGCAAATAAGTGGAGACCTTTTATCTCTGCTTAAAAACTTTATTTAAATATATCCCAGAACACGTTTCTGGTAAAATTGAGTTTGTAAATATTTATCAAATCATTTTGTACTTTAACCAAGTTAAGGTAGCTTCTAATTTCTAAGGGGAGAGAGCTAAATTTGAGAGATGGAAGATTTCTGAAGGAGAGGGAGAAAGCTAATCTTCACAGAGTATTTTGTTCTGGACACAGTGGATTCATGGGTGATAGAATAATGGTCTCTTTTTCTCTTTATAGTTAGAAAGGAAGGAAGCAGAAGAGGTTGAAAAAGTCTCAGGGGAGGTTTGCACTTGTCTTCAGGCACAAACTGGGTTAGATTTCTCAGATTGGGGAAATGAGTGCCTTGATTTCTGGTGAAGATGGGAGTCCACTAAAGCCAGAAATATGGTAACCTGGCTTTAATTTTAATTGAGTAATTCTGTGTGAGTTTAAATAAATTATGCCTAGAGATGGCAAAGATGGAAAGAAATTAAGTACTGCTGTATGGAGTGTTTTATTTGTGAGGATTCTCTGGTATCTGTTTTTCTATTTAACTGTCTCTAGTTGTGTATTATATTTACAGTAATCAGTACTGCTAATTTATTTGAATCGTTATGATTAGCAGTTTAATTAAAAGCCCTCCTAAAATTTTATAGAAGGATAATAGATGAGAAAAGTGGTCTAATTTTGTTCAGTCTCTCTTTTGTTGAAATACATCTATAAGAAACCTTGTTAGCCATACCACAAGACAATAATACAATCACTATATGCAGCAAAAGCCAAAGTTACTATAAACAATGAATTGTTTATTTATTAAAGAAATATTTATCATATGTCTACTATGTGCCAAACACTGTGTTAGATGGATGAATGAAAGTGAACAAGGGTCTATCTCTATCCTCAAGGAAGTTATAGTTTAGTGTAAGGTACATGCAATAGAACAAATGATTACAAACAGTAATGTTAGTGCAACAACTGGGTAAACCATGATGTCCTGGGTTTGGGAAATGGGTGGGAAGATCTTCATGGAGGAAGTGCTCTGAGTAGAGACCTGAAGGATGAACAACCATCAGTCAGTTAAAAAGATTATGGAGGAAAGAGGAAACTCCTAGTACAAAGAGCTTGAGGGGAAGAAAAAGAAATAGATGCCTTGGGACAGCATGCTGTCCCCAAAGTACTAGGGGAGATGTAGTAGGGGGTGAAGAGTTGAAGTAAGCAGAGCTGCAGCATGAAGCAAAGAGGACTTTATAATGCATGTTAAGGACTTTAACCTGAGGGCAATGGGGAGCTCATGAATGTTCTTGAGAGCTGGCCTCATAAACTCAAATCAGTAAAGTGACATCAAATGTTAAAAGAGCTAAGTAGGGAGAATAGTGGTCCCCAAACATGACAAAATCTTAATCCTATGAGCCTGTGAATAGATTATCTTTCAGGAAAAAGAGAGTTTTAAGATGTGATTGAATTATAGACTTTGAAATGGGGAGATTATCCTGGATTATCTCAGCAGGCCCAACCTACACTCAAGTGTCACATTCTGAGATATGCATCGTTAGGCGATTTTGTCATTGTGCAAACATCACAGAGTGTATCTACACAAATCTAGATGGTGTATACTACAACACATCTATGCTATATGATACTAATCTTATGGGACCACCGTCATATAGGCAGCCTGTTTTTGACTGAACCCTAGTTATGTGGCGCATGACTCTAATCACGAGAGTCTTTAAAAGCAGAGAACCTTTCCCAGTGAGGGTAGATGTGACATTGTGGGCTTTGAAGATGGTGGAAGGGAACCATGAGCCAAGGAATGTGGGTGGTCTCTAAAAGCTGCAAAGGGCAAGGAAATGGATTCTATCATAGAGCCTCTAGAAAGGGACACAGCTCTGCTACTACTTTGATTTCAGCCCAGTGAGACCTCTCTCAAACGTCTAACCTACAGAACTGTGAGATAATAACATTATGTTGTTTTAAGCCACTTACTTTGTGGTAATTAGTTACATTAGTGATAGTAAACCAATACACTCAGATTCCTCAGAGTGAACTGTGTAGAGGCCACATTGTATTTTGCTTATATGTAAAGTTCTCTCAAGAGGCCAGGTGGAGGGTTTATGTTATATGAACTAAGATGAGTTGGAACATAAAGCAGATGAGGAATGTGTGTGTGTTTTAAAGAAGGAGAAGAAGGTAAAATGATTTGATATTAAATAATTTGTACTTTTCCTTTAAGGTAAACCTTTTCCATATTTTTCATAAATTGAATCACTTCCTTTAGGAAGAAAAAATAATTCTACTTAATCATAGCTATTAATTTGAATGGAAATATATCAGAATTCAAGAATGTCAATTCTAAACTTCAAAGAAATCATCTATTCACATGTATCGAAATCTGCTCCGCTTGGCCTGACTGGCCCCTTCATTAGATCTTACATCTGAAATAATCCTAAAGACTTCCTCACATTGTACTCAGCCTGCTAAGGAAGCAGAAAACTAGAAGTATCCTGGGTATAACATCCATCAATAAAGGTGATTCCCAGAATTTCCAATACAGTGCCATATAAGTCCTAATATTCATAGAGGTAACTGATAAAAAAATTTCAGGAAAAGTTACCCATTGGGTAATATCATTGGATATTATTTGTATGAATCACTTTAAGTTTGTTTGACTTTGAATGGGAATGAATTTAGGAGACTCAAGAATCCAGGAGACCTGGGACAGAGATCTCACCTCCCCTGTGCGTTGTTTATGCTCTTCCAAATATGAAGTAGTTAATCCACTTACATGAACAATGAAATCAAATGAAGACTTTTTGCATATCCAATAGACCTCTATTAATGGAAAAATGAATGTGTTGAGAAGAGGACAGGGCCATAAAGGAATGATGGAGGGATTTACCAGCAGAAATGGTTGTGCTGGACAACTCCACTGTCCATGTCCTTTAAGAAGGACTAATGACCTGGAGGTGATGGCCTGAGACATACCTTCCAGAGATAGTGGCAAATAGTACTGAATGTGGGCTAATCCATTCAGGTTAAGAAACAAAGATTTTATGGGAGCAATGGGTTTGGATAGAAGAGAGCAAGAGGAACTCAGAGTGTGGTGATCAAAAGGGAGACTAAGCTGTGAAGTGGAGTCGGGTGCTGAACTGGTAAAGGAATGACATGGTTGAAATCAAGGAAATACAGACCTAGTAGGCACTTTAGGTGACAGAGACTGGGAAGAGAAGAGTACGGATGTGATATCATGGGACACAAATTTTCCAGGCCCCTACACAGCTCAGATAGAAATGGCGGAAAAGGGTAATGTACTTCGGTACATTTTGTTTAGAAAATTATTCAGTAGCCATAATGGGAATCCAACAGGGATACCTTGGAGAGAATGTTTAATGGAGTAAAAAGGCATCTTGTTTTGTAAGGTACCTCAGCTATACATAGTGTATCTTTTTGGATCCTGCCATATACTAGTAATAAGAGTTATACACATGTACAACTTCAGGGCTGTTTGTTGTTGAACACGGAAGGCAGCATTTGGGCAGAGTATGGGCTCTGGAGTCAGGAGGACCTAGGTTTGAATGGGATTCTTGCCCCTTACTTTCCGTATAACGCTGGGCAAGTCATTTTTTCTTCCTAGGACCTCATTTCTTCATTTGTAACATAGGGATAGTACTATTTGCCTCATAGCACTGCAATGAGTATTTTATTAAATAACTTTTGTGCCTCATATATGTTAAGTACCCAATAAAATGTGGTTGCTGTAATACTAATTGTGAGAATCCCAGGGAGATTATTTTTGTGCAATAATCATTTCCCCTTTTTGGCTATCCACGGTGGGGTCAGTGGACAGATCACCAGGGGGAACAGTGAGAAAAATTTGGCAGGAGGAGCCTCCATTTCCAAATATGCACACAAAATGTACCTCTTGCCTAAGCCAGAGGTGGAGGTAGATATCATATGTTATATAAGTCTCTGTCAGTTTGGAGAAATATGTTTTCAATCATAAACTAGGAAAACACTTTCTTATTCTCCAACAACTTCCACAGGGCATCTTTGATCTCTTTGTTCCTCAAACTGTAGATTAGAGGGTTCAGCATGGGGATCACCAGTGAATAGAACACAGACACCACCTTGTCCCTGCCAAGAGAGTAGCTGGAGCTGGGTCGCAGGTACATGAAAAGGGCTGTCCCAAACAGCAGAGTCACCACCATCAGGTGTGAGGCACATGTGTTGAAGGCTTTCCTTTGGCCTTCCACTGAATGGATCTTCAAGACAGCAGCAACTATGTAACTGTAGGAGATGACGAGGATGAGGAATGATGTTCCCCCAATAGTGACCACTACAAGAAAATTCACCACTTGACTGAGGAACGTGTCAGAGCAAGAAAGCGCTAAGACTGGTGGGAGGTCACAGAAGAAATGGTTGATGATGTTGGGTCCACAGAAGTGGAGCTGAAATATAGAGCAGGCCTGGATCAGGGAGCTCAGGAAGCCACTGAAATATGCCCCAATCACCATGCGTGTACAGAGACCCTGGGACATGATGGCAGTGTAGAGCAGGGGACTGGAGATGGCTGTGTATCGATCATATGCCATAGCAGTCAGGAGAAAGCACTCAGTTAGACCTATGCCAACAAAAAAAAAAGAACTGAGCAGCACAACCCAAGAATGATATGGTCTTCTGCTCCTGGAAGAAGTCAGTGAGCATCTTGGGAGCCACTGTGGAAGAGTAACAGATGTCAATGAAGGACAAGTTGCTGAGGAAGAAATACATGGGTGTTTGCAGACGGGTGTCACTTCTGATTAGAAAGATGAGGGCCAGGTTCCAGGAGAGGGTCACAAGATAGAAACCCAGGAAGGTCACAAAGAGCAGGACCTGGAGTTCTGGATGGTCTGCAAATCCCACGAAGATGAATGTGGTCACTGATGAGCTGTTCCAGGCCTTAGTTGTGGACGTGTTTCCCATGGACCACAATGACAAGATGCAGATCTGGGATAATAATGACAATCTGCATTACAGTGGTATCAACAAATAATTAAAAAATATGTGAGAGGGAGGGCAAAGTATTACAGAGGATTACAACTTTATGCAAAGATTCTCTCTCTTTCTCTCAGAAGGCAATTATAGTCATTGTCTTAAATATTTGCTTTTTAATATAGCATGGTTGATATGAGCTTAAACTTTGGATTCAGACTTCCTGTGATCAAGTCCTGCCTCTACCAATTCGCAGCTGTGTTACTTTGGGTGATATGTATATCATCTCTAGGCTTCAATTTCTTTTTCTTTAAGACAGATGACAGGATCAATGTCATACATTTATTTTAAGAATTAAAATAAGGCAAAGTTTGTAAAGTGCCTGATACATAGTAAATCCCCGATGAAAGTTATTATTTGGACAGTTTTTTGTATGTCCCAGATGAGTTACCTCATGCCCTGAAAATAACTATTCATCTAACTTATTTAAGTTTCAGTATTAGAATGGAGAAACCAAGGGAGAGACCAGGTTCAGCTACGTAATTGTGAAACAACCAATCAGACATTTAGAATATTTTTTTTAAACTTAAAGTCTCAGCTATGTTCCATTTTGACATTTTATGTAGACTCTAAGTAAAATGAAATTTCTTTTTACTTTTATTAAGATTATGATAGTTTACAACCTTGTGAAATTTCAGTTGTACATTATGGTCAGTCTTGTTGTAGGTGCCCCACTTCACCCTCTGCGCCCACTCCCCCATCCCGCTTTTCCCCTGGTAACCACCAATCAGTTCTCTTTGTCTACATGTTTAACTTCCACCTATGAGTGGAGTCATACGGAGTTCATCTTTCTCTATCTGGCTTATTTCATCAAAAAGATTAGGCCAGATGTGTATAGAAATGCTCTGAACTGTCAAATATTAGATCTGAATATACTAACATAGTTCCACTTTCAAATTTGTCTTCAGTCTGAGCTCTCTAAGCTATTTAATTGTTAAGAATGTGGATTCTGGCTATAGCCTGCCTGGATTTAATTCCCAGCTTTACCATATAATATATGTGTGATCTTGGGCAAGTTAGTTGAACTCTCTATGACTCTGTAAAATTAGGGATAATAATAGCACTTTGTTATTAGAATTCCTTCTCTCTCTCTCTTTCTTTCTTTCCTTCCTTCTCTTCTTAAATCTCTTTTAAGACATGCATGGCCCATAGTAAGTGCTCTACAAGAGTTTTTTATTGCTGTTGTTATTTAAAAATCGAAATTACAATGTAACCTCAATCAAATTCTTATAACTTTCAGTATATGAAGTATCTTTCAAGATCAGGGACTTGATTCCACCCAATCCACATCTATAAGAATTTCCATCACCCCCTCCACATCCACACTAAGTCTCAATCCACATAAATCAGAAAAGAACACTTACCATCAGTGGGTCTTTTAAACCTGAGGTCCCAACTCAGCAGAAGGCACTAGGAAAAGTGTGGTCAGAGGGCCTGGTGGTTCATGGTGAATGACCCTTATAGGTGTGGGATATATCTTGATCCTTCTTCAGGTTTTAACCCAAACAATTTAGAAATCATCAAAATTACCTATCTTTTAAACAATATTTTCATTCTGTTCTACCTATCTCTTTAAATATGATGAATCTCACAAATTTGCTTTTGTTTTTCAAAATGGAAATGTTATTTTATGAATTTTAAAGCAATATGTGAGAACTGGAAGATAATTAGGTCAATAAACAACGGTGAAATAATAAACCTAAAAATCATGGGCACTTCCTGATCAATGCAAAAAAATCCTCTTAAAACTGGAAATTATGACAATCTATCTCCTGAAATTAGAGCTCTTAACATTTAGGTGTATGCCTTTCATGTTCAAGTATATGTATATGCATATGGCTGTTTGTATCAAAGACCCTCTACAATTTACATATATTATAGAAATTATTCCAAGTCAATAACTTCACAATTTGGGAAGTAATGCTTTCTCTATTTGCTATCAATTTTTCTGGCTCAGTTTAGGAAAGCCACGCCATTTTATTATCTCCAATTTTTCATAAGTCAATCTACATCTACCTATTGCCAGTCAGTCAAGCTATCATTGATCTTTACTTTCCTCTTGGAAATTGCACAGAGATATGCCCTTGGTATAGACTCCCTCTCTTCTTGCACTCAATAGCTCCTGTTACAGATTTTCCAGTTCTAAACCTTAAAATTTGGGTAATGAGAGAATGTGAAGCTCCTTTCAGCCATCACCATGCCATCATTTGTGCAGAGTTTCAGAGATCTCTTACACTAATCTCAATCTTGTCAAATATGGCTTTAAGATTTGTATTATGTTTAGAGGCTCTGCAACTGTTTGTGAAAGGTGTGTAGAATTTCCAGGATCAGGAGGGGATTCTTTCCTTTTGAAGAAAATAAAAGGGCCTCCAGCAAAGTTTGACATAACTCAGTGCAGATGTAGTGCCACGTAGAGAAATTGGGAGCTAAACAAAAACAGCTCTACCGGAACCCTCACCCATTCTGTGTTGGGTCTGCCATTTAGCAAGGTAGAGACCTGAGGTCTGTGATGTTATTAAAGGTCATTTGGGCACCTACTCAGGTTAGCACAAAGGGAAGGGGGATGAGTTGGTGGTGATGATTCTGGGTAGGCTTCAGGATAAGCCTGGTTCTAATCCTGTTTCTACCATTTGCCAGCCGTGGGATGTTGGGCAACTCATTTAGTCTTTCTGATCTTCTATTTCTCCATTTGTAAAATGGGGATAACTGTGGTTACTTAAGAGTTGTTTGAGGGTTGTTTAAGATAATATGTGAAAGCCTCATGGGTCTTGAGATAGGACGTTTGCTTAATAAATTGGGAATGTTATTGCTATCAGCAGTGAATATTCCATAAAGAATTATTTATGGAAATTAGCCTTATTTTGGAAACGCTTCCTTCTCATGTGGCAGGTTGAAGTGTGCTTATCTTACAGACATAATGAGTTCACTGATAGACCATGTAGCTTTGTAAAAAGTGTTTAGGAGTGAGATTGAAGAATTTAATCATCTGGACTTGATGGGTCAACTGAAAGTCTGTTTAGAGTGTTGCCATTAGGGCAGAGAACTTCCACATTTGGAAGGAACAGAAAGTGAAGCTGGACAAATTGAAACAAAAAGAAAAGAATATCCCGGGTTTTATTCCCACATATAGATTCTCTGAATCTTACTCTAAAACATTAAGTGAAAGGTATATTAAGAGTTGTATGGAGCACTTTATGTCACCAAACTCTACTCATGAAGTAGTGCTTCTTCCCTTGAGAAAGGAAATCTCCTTCACTCTTACTGCAAACTCAGGGAGGCTCAATTTGGTCTGAGTCTGGACTCCCTTTGATCCTAGAATACAGGTATAATCAACACCAGGCCTCTTTTACAGAGCTGAAGAAGGAGAGTTTGAGAGGCTCAGGACCTCATTGGATTCATAGACGCTGGAGGTGAATGTTTGTGAATAACACTAGCCTTCAAGACCATAGTGAAGATAAAATAATACAGCAAAATTAAGCATCTAGCACAGTACCTTGCACATAGCAGACACTTAGAGATTGATGAGAACTGGTAGGGTGGATTTACAACTCAGGTCATCTTTTGACAAAAATGGCAAGAAAGTGTTAAGTTTTATAGCCAAATCTTCCTAATCGGAGCTTAACAGGTGCAGTTGGTGATGGAAGAGAAAAATGGAATAATGACGCAGAGAACCTGAGCTAAACTGTGGAGGTGATGTGGGTTTTCTATGGTTTCTCCATCATTCATGATCTGGGCTGTGTCCTTCACTTCATGATGCCTCCTCCTCTCACTCCTCCAGGAACCTGGTGTCCACAAGGTCTTGCTCTTCTAGCTCTGTCTATCATCTAAATGCACAAATGGTTGATGTAACTGAAAGAGACTCTCTCAATGTGAGGTGAGAATTCAAAAGGCACCAAGAGATTAATTCAAGAATTAAGATTCAGATGGTAAAATTCAAGCCATCAGTCAGAAAAGAGAAACCGGGTTTTAGAGATTAGAGATCTCTTCAGTGTTTGGAAAATCTGCTATGTCAAGTCTGTCTCAATCACACCCCTTCCAAATTACTTTTCAGACTACTTACTAATAATTGGGGCTGTGTTAAAGGACATAGCAATCCCTTCCAAAACTTCATTCCCTCTTAAATCTCTTTCTAGCTGCAAGTGCTCAAACATGGTCCAGGAGGACCATCAAAGGAGCAGAAAGGTAAGATTTGGGCTGAATTTGAGGAAAGACAGATAGAATTGAAAGGTATATGGAGGTAAACTAAAATCCAAAGAGCTTCTTAGCCATCTATATGGGCTTGTAGATCTAGGGTGCTTTATAAGTGAGATTAATACGAGCATGAAGACAAAAAGTAAAATATGAATGGCTGCACCCACCTTCTCCCTCTTGTTCTGTCTGACCCTTAGCTGATACTTGTCTTGAGTTCTGCTTTGGAAGGAGTCTAATCAGGCTTTGGTAACTGCTTCCAATCCCCAAAGTGCTAATGAGTTGGAGAGCAAGCTTGAGGCTGATTTATTTATCAAAGGTCAAAATATCCACTTGGTGAATAGAATGTGTGGGCAGAAAAGTGGAGGGAAAAGATACACAGAAGAGGAAAGATGTAATCTTAAGAAATTCTTCTGCTGTCTGCTAATATCTGCATTTGGGGTCATTTTTGAAGTGTTTCAAAGCTGGGGCTGCAGGGGAATTTGAGAGAGGTTTTTTTTCCTCTCTCCTTGGAGGTGTTTCATTACATTTTCCCTTGAGAGTCTTTTTGAAAAAGAAAGAAATGTATTATCCAAACTTCACAGATTTGTAGTTAATTGATCTCTGGGGTGGTATGCTCATATAAGTGCTCTGAAGAAGATGCTTATTAAACTCCATCCCAATGGCTTTCTCATCCTCCAAGGCTACTCAAGATCTCTTCTGGTAGTACATAAAGAACAAGCTCAAGATAACATTGGGACACATAGGGCAAGATAGACGCCTATTCTGCAGAAGAAAGAAAGATTGTAAACAAACAAACAAACACACAAACAAACTCTTTTCCACTCCTTCATAGAACCTTTTTGGCCTGAAGTATTTTAAGCGGATGGGAATTCAAACTTATTGAGCTTCTACTATGTGCTAAACACTGTACTAGGTGTCTTATGTGTGATAACTCACTAAATCCTCCAAACCCTCCCTTGCAAGGAGGAAACGGAAATTCTGAGAAAGAGTAAGCTGTTCAAAATTTTACAGCTAATAAGGGATTGAGCCACTATTTGAACCAAGGACTATGTGACAAGAAATCCTGCATTTGCATGTATGGTACATGCATTTATTTTGGAACTCAATTGCACATAAATGTGTATATATGGTCAATCGTATCTCTCAACTCATAATCCTTTCTCTTTTCACAGAAACCTACTACCTTCCTCCAGGAGAAAGACATTAGATACAGAAGTTTTCCTCTAAAATTTTTAGAAACTTCCTCTGACTTAGCATGATAGAGTATAAAGATGTAGGATTTTTATTCTACGGAGGGCTACATACAACAAAAAATAATTTGGGTCCAGGCATTCAATAAAAATCAAGGCTTTAATTCATGTATTTGAAGATGAGGGGAGAAAAATAAAAGGTTTGATTCACCTGTTTCTTAATCTGAGAATATTGAACTGTCATCTTTTAAAAATAACTAGAATAAATAGTGGAAAATTGATTCCAGCTCATGGCCAACTAAGAGAGAGAAAGTTTTTCTAACCAGACAAAGAAAGAAATAGAGGGGGAGACATCCAGGAGAGGCTAAGGAATAGAATTCCAGTGAAAACATGGATAAGGGAGATATTATTTATTCGTCCATTTTATAAGTCTTTATTAATGCCTCTTCTGTGCCAGACCCTGTGTAACTCATCAGAGACACACAGAATGGAAGATGAGATAAGAATTTTGCCTGTATGGTGCTTACATAATAATGGAGCTACTTACGATGAAGTTGTCACTGAAGGCAAGCTTTGGAAAACCAAGCTACTGCTGCCTTGACCATTATGTTTGTCATAACGACTAATATGATGGCTAGATGGGATGGATGTTTCTGACTCCACTGAAGAGTTTTCATAAAGAAAGTGACAAGCTTGGGGTTTTAAACTCTCAGCTCACCTCCAAGACAACCAGAAAGCCTCTATAAAGGCTCTAAAATAAATATTTTATTTCTTGTAGATTCAAGGTCGATAAGACTTAAAATCAGATGCAAACTTAATTGTGCAGATCGCAAAGCCTCTTAAATTAAAGTTATGACATGTTTGAAAAAGAGGAAGACCCTGAAATTTGGATTGGGGATACTTCAGTAGGCTCTAAGGAAGTTGATAATCTTGAACTCCTAAATTATCCCGAGCCTTTCTAGCCATGAGAATAGTCCCTTTTAATCTGTCTGAAGAGACTAGCCTTCCTTTTTGCAATAAGTATTTATTAGCCTCGTGTGAAGCATTGCCTTGCAAGGGGATGCCTGTCCACATTAAGCCCCACCAAACCAGCCTTCATTGCTGCCAGATCATAATTAGATTCAAATATCAGCATGCTCCAGGAGGACAAGTAAAAAGTATGACTTTTGAGAAGAGATTATTTTTCCCAAGCTTGAAAGATATTGAGTTATTTTGGAAAAATCCTGGGGGAACATATGTAGAATGGGTTCTAAATGTGTTAGCAAGAAAGACAGACTATAGCATTAGGTTGGGTAAAATGTATTCACATACTCTGGACTGTGGCTCAGTACAAAGGAAAGAATCCAATGTTTTAGGGAGATAGAAATTTTAAAGTAGGTTTATCATGTGTGATCTACATGCTAATCCCTCCCCAACCACGTCTATCTAGAGGGTTGAGAGGGAAGTCCCGTCATTCAGGCATGGAGGAACAACAGAAGGGGGAGAACCAGCATCTGTGAAAATTAGCATGTAGAATGACAGTGAAAGATGCTGTCATTGAGAAGATGTCTTGATTTTGTTGTACAGGCAAATGGTGGTGCTGAACCTCCAGAGACAAGGTGGACAAAGTTAATATATTAGGCAGCAGGACTTATACAGTCTGAGTCTGGCTTTTTTCATCTAGCATCTTGCATTCGTGATTCACTCGTATTGTTGTGTGTATCAGTATCCCATTCCTTTTTATTGCTAAGTAGCATTCCATTGTGCGAATGTAAGACAATTTGTTTAATTATTCTGCAGTTGAAGGACATTTGGATGGTTTTCACTTATGGGCCATGGTGAATAAAGCTGCTATTAACATTTTGATACAGATTTTCTTGGGAACACAGGTTTTCATTTCACTTGGGTATACATCTAGAAGTGAAATTGCTGGGTCATGTAGTAACTTCATGCTTAATTTGATGAGAAACTACCAAAATGTTTTCCAAAGTGGATGCCTCATTTTTCATTTTTATTAGAAATGCATGAGAGAATCAGTTGTTCTGTATCCTTTCCACCTTTCGGCATTGTCAGAATTATTTATCTATTTATTTATTTATTATTTATCTTTGAGGAAGATTAGCCTTGAGCTAACATCTACTGGCAATCCTCCTCTTATGTGAGGAAGACTGGACCTGAGCTATCATGCATGCCCATCTTCCTCTACTTTATATGTGGGACGCCTACCACAGCATGACTTGCCAAGTGGTGCCATGTCCACACCCGGGATCCGAACCGGCGAACCCCCGGCTGCCGAAGCGGAATGGGCGCACTTAACTGCTGTGCCACTGGGCCAGACCCAGAATTTTTTGTTTTTTATTTTGCTGTCCTACTAGGTCTATGTGGGATTTCATTTCAGTTTTAACTTGCATTTTCCTGACAAATCGTGATGTTGAGTATCACATGTTCATTTACACATGTGTTTTGCTGAACTACATGTTCAAATGTTTTGTCCATTTTTTATTTGGTTATTTTTTAAAAGAAATATTGAGTTTTGAGGATTCTTTTTTCTGGACAAGTACTTTACCAAATATATGATTTACAAATATTTTCTTACAGTCCATAGCTTGCCTTTCTTTCTTTTAATAATGCCGTTCAAGAGCAGAAGAAATTACTTTTGATAGCTGATTTGTCACTTTTTTCTTTGATGGGATTGCGCTTTTGGTATTGTATCTTGGAAATTTTTGCCTAACCCAAAGTCATAAAGACTTTCTCCTGTGTTTCTTCTGGAAATTTGTAGTTTAGATTTTACGTTTAGTTGTAAGATCCGTTTTGAGTTATGGTGTGAGAAATGGATTGTGTTTCACATTTTGACACATGGATATCCAAATGTCCAGCATTGTGGAAAAGAATATCTTTTCTATATTGAATTGTTTTTTGCATCTTTGTTGGAAACCAATTGATCATAAACATGTGAGTCTATTTCTGTACTCTCTATTCTGTCCCATTGATCTATACTATATTTATCCTTTCTCCCATACAATACTTTCTCGATTTCCTTTGCTTTAGAATAAATCTTAAAAACAGCTAATGTGAGTCATCCAACTTTGCTCTTCTGTATAAAAATTATTTTGGCTCTTCTAGTTCCTTTGTCTTTCCATGTAAATTTTAGAATCAGCTTGAAAATGTCTACAGAAAATGCTGCTGAGATTTTGGTTTGAAATGCATTGAGTCTAGAGATCAATTTGTGGGAATTAATATCTTCCTACATTGAGTATTCTAATAAATAAACATAATGTATGCCTCAATATACTCAGATATTTGATTTCTTTCATGAGTGTTTTGTAGTCTTTTTCGTACAGATTTTGTTAGATTTATACCTAAGTATTTCATGTCGTTTTTTGGTGAGAATGTAAATGATACATTTAAAAGTTTCAATTACCAATTGCTCGTTATGAGTATGCAGAAATACATTTACTTTTTAGATATTAATCTTTTGTTTTGTGGCATTGCTTAACTTATTCTTTTTTCAACTTTATTGAGGTATAATGGACAAATAGAAATTTTACATATTTAAGGTATACAATGCAATATTTTGGTATACATTGTGAAATGATCACAATCAAGCTAATTAACATATCCATTACCTCACATAGTTACTGTTTCCTTTCTTCTTTCCTTCCTTTCCTCCTTCCTCTCTTCCTTTCTTCTTTGTTGTAAGAATGCTTAAGGGCTACCCTCCTACCAAATGTCAAGTATACAATACAGTATTGTTAAGTGCAGTCACTGTGTTGTGCATTAGATCTTTAGAACTTATTCATCTTGTGTGACTGAAACTTTCTACCCTTTGACTGGTATCTCCCCATTTTCACTCCACCTCGCATCTAGTAACCATCATTCTACTCTCAACTTCCATGAATCTGACTATCTTGGATTCCACATTTGAATGAGGCCATGGAATATTTGTCTTTCTGTGTCTGACTTATTTCACTTAGCATAACCTCCTCCAGGTTCATCTACGTTCTTGCAAATGAAAAGATTTTTTTCTTTTTAAGACTGAATAATATTTCTTTATATCTCTATATACCATATTTTCTTATCTGTCCATCTGTCAATGGATGTTTAGGTTGTTTTCACATCTTGGCTATTGTGAACAATGCTGAAATGAACTTGGAAGTGCAGATACCTCTTGAACACACTGATTTCATTTTCCTTGGATATATAACAAGAAGTGAGATTGCTAGATCATATGGAAGCTCTATTTTTAATTTTTGAGAAACCTCCATAATGTTTTCCATGTTGGCTGCACTAATTTACATTCACAGCAACAGTACACAGGGGTCTCTTTTTTCTACATTCTCGCCAACGCTTTTCATCTTTTGTCTTTTTAGTAATAGCCATCCTTAGAGATGTGAAGTGATATCTTAGTGTGGTTTTGATTTGCCCATGCACACTCGTGTGTGTGTGTGTGTGTGTGTTTGTGTGTGTTGGGGGAACAGAATGAATGCAAAGAATGACAAGTTAATTGTTTTCTTCAAGGATTTTTCCTTCCCCACACTCTCACTGGTCCTCTGTTTTTCACCCTCTACACATTTTGTTTATGCCATTTCCACTTCTCTCAGAGTTTAAATCAATAATGGTATACAAAACCAGTGCTCCTGCTAAAATCAGCTGGGGGATTAAAACATGATCAGAAAACAATGAACAAACAAATTTTCCAGAGTTTCTTCTCATCTAGATTCATTCACATTCCTATGCCTGTGACTCTTCAGCAGAGAGTCTCACATGCGTTTGTACAACAATCTATCATTGTGTTACCTACTATTTTCTTTCCTTCCTGGTCTGTATCATGGTGGTGTTTCCTGCGGATACCTGCCACACCACTAACTATGATGTAAACCAACATTAGCGTCAAAGCTGAAATGCTGGCGTTGAAGACACAGATATCTGCTCTGAGAGGATCATCACCTGATGCCACCCAAACTACTTTCACTTTCAATGCCCCATTAAGTATTAGTCAACACTCTTTTTCCATTTCTTTTTCTTTCCACTATTCTTTTTCGAGGCCTCTTGTGCCAGAACTCAGGAATGAATTTTGGGCTGGGCTGAAGGATGATTTGAGTGATAGAAAAATGGCTCTTTCCAGAATCACCTCTCTCTTCTGAGACGGCATCATTGTTCTGAAACCAGACGAGTACAATTTGATTCTTTTCCTTTGAGATTCTCCCTTTGAGAGTTCCCAAGAGACATTCAGATGAATGGACATTTAGTCAGAGCAACATTCAAAGGCTTCTTGGAAAATTCATACTCAAGATGGTGTTGATTCATATGTATCTTCAAATACCTTGATAAGCAGGGAAAATTTTGTGCTTTTTTTGCATAAACAATTATTTGAAAAATTTCCTGCAATTTTCACTATATCAATGGTTAAGGATATTTTCATTTTATTTAGGAATCAGTACTTATAATTTCCTAATTATTCTTTTTTAACAGTTTTGCTTGTATTTCGAAACTCTGCTATTGAGTGCATACACATTTGAGATTATAGCTTCCTGTTTGAGATAACCTTTTTATTTCTAGTAATGTTTCTTATCTTAAAGTTTGCTCTGTAACATTGGGAAAGCTACAGCAGATTTTTTGGGTTAATTGTGTGATACCTCTGTCCTTTTGTTTTCAATCTTTCTGTGTTCTTATATTTAAATCATGTTCCATTAGTAACGTATAGTTGGGTTTGTTGTTTTTAACTAGTCTGACGATCTTATCTTTCACTTTGAGTACTTGGAGTAATTATTGAAAAACTACGTATTTCAATTTAATCAGCCGGAATTGACTCTTTGAAATAAAAAATGAATTAGTACTTTCTCCCACTTCTCCTCTTAACTGCTTCCCAGTTATTACTGTTATTTTTCATTTATTTATTTTTTTCATTCTGTTGACGTCATACTGGTTTATTACATTGTATAATTTCAGAAGTACATTATTTTATATAAATTTCTGTATAGACTGCATCATGCTCACCACCAATAGTCTAGTTTTTATGTCACCATACATATGTGCCCCTCTACCCCTTTCACCCACCTCCGACCCCCTTCCCCTCTGTGTAACCACTAACCTGTTCTCTTCGTCCATGTGTTTGTTTATCTTCCATATATGAGTGAAATCATACAGTATTTGTCTCACTCTGTCTGGTTTATTTTGCTTAACATAATAGCCTCAAGATCCATACTTGTTCTTGAAAATGGGACAATTTTATCTTTTTTATGGCTGAGTAGTATTCAATGTGATGTATACATCACATGTTCTTTATTCATTCATAAGTCAATGGGCACTTGGGTTGCTTCCAAATCTTGGCTATTGTGAATAATGCTGCAATGAACATAGGGGTGCATAAATCTCTTTGGACTGTTTATTTCATATTATTTGGATAAATACCCAGTAGTGGGACAACTTGATCACATGGTATTTCTATTTTTAATTTTTTGAGAAATCTCCTTACTGTTTTCCATAGTGCCTGCAGGAGTTTGCATTCCCAATAGCAGTATATGAGGGTTCCCTTTTCCCTACATCCTCACCAAACTTTGTTATTTTTTGTCTTGGTAATTATAGCCATTGTGATTGGTATAAGGTGATATCTCACTGTAATTTTTATTTGTATTTCCCTATTAACTAGTGATGTTGAATATATTATCATGTGCCTGCTGCCCATCTGTATATCTTCTTTGGAAAAATATCTGTTCATATCTTCTGCCCATTTCTTGGGCCGGCCCAGTGGCGCAGCGGTTAGGTTCGCACCTTCCGCTTCTCGGTGGCCCGGGGTTCCCTGGTTTGGATCCCGGATGCAGACATGGCACTGCTTGGCACCCCATGCTGTGGTAGGTGTCCCACATATAAAGTAGAGGAAGATGGGCACGATGTTACCTCAGGGCCAGGCTTCCTCAGCAAGAAAGAGGAGGACTGGTAGTAGTTAACTCAGGGCTAATCTGCCTCAAAAAAAAAAATCTTCTGCCCATTTCTTGATCAGGTTGTTTGTGTTTTTGTTGTTCAGTTGTATCAGTTCTTTATATATTTTGGGAATTAACCCCTTGTCAGATATATGATTTGCAAATATTTTCTTCCAGTTGGTGGGTTGTCTTTTCATTTCACTAATGGTTTCCTTTGCCTTGCAGAAGCTTTTTAGTCTGATATAATGACGTTTGTTTATTTTTCCTTTTGTTTCCCTTGCCTGAGTAGACATGATATTTGAAAACATGCTGCTAAGACCAATGTCGAAGAGTGTACTACCTACATTTTCTTCTAGGAGTTTTATGGTTTCGAGTGTTACATTCGAATTTTTAGTCCATGTAAAGTTAATTTTTGTGGATGGTGTAAGATAATGGTTTAGTTTCATACTTTTGAAAGTGGCTGTCCAGTTTCCCCAACACCATTTTTTGAAGATACATTCCTTTCTCCATTGTATGTTCTTGCTTCCTTTGCTGAAGATTTGCTGTCCGTTGATGTGTGGTTTTATTTCTGTGCTCTCAATTCAGTTCCATTCATCTGTGTGTGTGTGTGTTTCTGTATCAGTACCATGCTGTTTTGAGTACTATAGCTCTGTAGTATATTTTGAAGTCAGGGATTGTGATGCCTTCAGTTTGATTCTTTTTTCTCAGAATTGCTATGGTTGTTTGTGGTCTTTTGTTGTTCCATATAAATTTTAGGATTCTTTGTTCTACTTTCATGAAGTGTGTCATTGAGATTCTGATTGGGATTTCATTGAATGTGTAGATTGCTTTAGGTAATATGGGCATTTCAACTATGTTTATTCTTCCAATCCATGAGCATGGAATATCTTTCCATTTCTTTATCACTCTCCAGTTTCTTTCACTAATGTCTTATAGTTTTCAGCTTATAGGTCTTTCATCTCCTTGAGTAAATTTATTCTTAGAGGTTTTATTCTTCTGTTGCAATTGTAAATGTGATTGTATTCTTGAGTTCTATTTCTGCTAGTTCACTATTAGTGTATAGACATGCAACTGATTTTTATAAGTTGATTTTGTACCTGCAACTTTGCTGTAGCTTTGGATTATGTCTAATACCTTTCTGGTAGATTTTTTAGGGTTTTCTATATAGAGAATCACATTGATCACAAACACCTAGAATTTGGCTTCTTCCTTTTTAATTTTACTCCGTTTTATTTATTTTTCTTGCCTAATTGCTCTGGCAAAAACCTCCAGTACTATGTTGAATAGGAGTGGTGAGAGTGGGCACCCTTGTCTTGTTCCTGTTCTCAGAGGAATGGCTTTCAGTTTTTCACCATTAAGTTTGATGTTGGCTGTGGGTTTGTCCTATATGGCCTTTATTATGTTGAGGGAGTTTCTTTCTAAACCCATTTTATTGAGTTTTTATGGTAAATGAATGTTGGATCTTATCAAATGCTTTCTCAGCATCTATGTAGATGATCATGTGATTTTTCTTCCTCATTTTATTAATGTGGTGTATCACATTGATTGATTTGCAGATGTTGAACCATCCTTGCATCCCTGGTATAAATCCCACTTGATCATGGTGTATGATCGTTTTAATATATTGCTCTATTTTATTTCCAATATTTTGTTGAGGAATGTTACATGTGCGTTCATCGGTGATATTGGCCTGTAATTTTCCTTCTTTGTGTTGTCCTTATCTGGTTTTGGTATCAGGGTAATGTTAGCCTCATAGAATGAATCAGAAAGTGCTGCATCTTCTTCAGTTTTTTGGAATAGTTTGAGAAGGATATGTATTAAATCTTCTTTGAATGTTTGGTAGAATTCTTCAGAGATGCCATCTGATCGTGGCCTTAGTTTTTTAAGAAGTGTTTGATTCCTATTTTGATGTTTTTCCTTGTGATTGGTCTATTCAGATTCTCTATTTATTTTTGATTCAGTTTTGGGAGGTTGTATGAGTCTAAGTATGCATCCATTACTTCTAGGTTTTCCAATCTTTTGGCATATAGTTTTTTTATAGTGTTCTTTTATAGTCCTTTGTATTTCTGTGGTTTTCACTAAAATATCTCCTCATTCAATTTTAATTTTATTTATTTGAGACTTCTCTCTTTTTCTTAGTGAGTCTGGCTAAGAGTTTGTCAATTTTATTTATCTACTCAAAGATCCACTCTTAGTTTCGTTGATCTTTTTTCTTTTAGTCTTTATTTCATTTATTTCTAGTCTAATTTTTATTATTGCCATCATTCTGCTGACTTTTGGCTTTGTATGTTCTTGTTTTCCAAGTTCTGTTAGATGTAGTTTAAGATTACTTGTTTGAGATTTTTCTCATTTGTTGGGGTAGGCCTGTATTGCTATCTCCTAGGATGCTCTTAGGACCCCTTTTACTGCATCTCATAAGAGCTTGTATGTTGTGTTTTCATTTTCCAGGTACTTTTTAAAAAATTTCTCCTTCGATTTCTTCGTTGATGCAATGGTTGTTCAGTAGCATGTTGCTTAGACTCCACATAATGTGAATTTCCCAGTCTGTTTCTTGTACTTGATTTCTCATTTCATAGCATTGTGATCAGCATGATATGATTTCAATATTCTTAAATTTATTGAAGTTTCCCCTGTTTCCCAACATATGGTCTGTCCTTGAGAATATTCCATGTGCACTTGAGAAGAATATGTATTCTGCTGTTTTTCAATGTCATTTTCTTTATATATCTATTAAGGCCATCTGGTCTAGTGTCTCATTTAAGGCCACTGTTTCATTGTTGACTTTCTGCCTTGATGATTTATCCATTCACGTAAGTGAGGTTTGAGGTCCCCTACTATTATTGTGTTATAGCCCATTTCTCCCTTTATGTCTATTAATAGTAGCTTTATTTACTTTGGTGCTCCTGTGTTAGGTGCATACATATTCATAAGTGTTATGTCCTCTTGATGGAATGTTTCTTTTATCATTATATACTGCTCCTCTTTGTCTCTCACTGTCTTTTTTATCTTGAAGTTTGATTTGTCTGATATAAGTATGGCAACATCTACTTTCTTTTGTTTGCCATTTGCTTGGAGTATCATATTCCATCCCTTCTCTCTGAGGCTGTGTTTGTCTTTAGAGCTGAGATGTGTTTCCTGGAGGCAGTGTAATGTTGGGTCTTCTATTTTAATCCATCCAGCCACTTTGTGTCTTTTGAGTGGTGAACTCAATCCATTTACTCTTAGAGTGATTATTGATATATGAGGGCTTAATTTTGCCGTTTTGATGCTTGTTTTCTGGTTGTTCTATATTTCCATTGTTTCTTTTTCCTTGTATTTCTGACTGCCATTTCAGTTTTGTGGTTTCCTGTGAAGGTTTTCACTTTATTTATGATGTGGGTCTGCTCTGATTTTTGTTTAGGGGTTACCATGAGGAGTAAAGATCTCATAGATGTGATAGTCTATTTTCTGATAGCCTTTTGTTTCCATTAGCCTAAGTAGGTTACATCCCTTTCCTCTTCCCCTCTGGTCATTGTTGTCACAAATTATTCTTTTTTGTGCTGTGGATTTGTGACTAAATTGAAGTGTTTATAGATATTTTTGATGCTTTCCTTACCTTTATCTTTTATGTTTTAATTAAGTTTTTACTAACCTTTCTTGATATTGAGCTGCAGTTTTCTGATTCTACTTGTCTATTTTTCTCCTTGCTCAACATTTTGTAAACCTTTGCTTTTTAGTTTTAGATGAGAGGTCTCCTTTCAACATTTCTTGTAAGGAAGGCCTAGTGGCAATGAACTCCCTTAGCTTTTGTTTATTTAGGAAAGCTTTTATTTCTCCATTGTATCTGAGGGATAGTTTCACTGGATAGAGTATTCTTGCCTGAAAATTTTTGTCTTTCAGTGTTTTGAATATATCATTCTATTCTCTCCTAGCCTGCAATGTTTCTGTTGAGAAATCTGCTGAAAGCCTGATAGGGATTCCTTTGTAGGTTATTTTCCTCTGCCTTGCTGCTCTTAATATTTTTTCTTTGTTATTGACTTTTTCCAGTTTTAATATTATATGCCTTGGAAAAGGTCTTTTTGAATTGATGAAATTAGGGGTTCTATAGGATTCATTTATTTGTAATTCCAGTTTCTTACCCAGATTTGGGAAGTTCTCAGATATTATTTCTTTGAACAAGCTCTCTGCTCAGTTTTTCAGGTGAAGAAATTGACATTTGAGAGATTTTAAAACTTCATACATGTTTATGTAGATAAAAGGACAAAGCTAGAATTTGAACTCAACCCTTTCAGTTGGAAATTTGTGTTTTTAAACACTATACGTCAGTACAAGGCTTGATCTATTTGTGTGCAGTTTACTTCCAATGAAGGGTAAGCTGTCCATCAAAGCAAAAGGAAATCTTCCCGGAGCCAGATCAGGGAAAGCTCCAAAGAGAATAAGACAGGGGACTGTAAATAAGACTCTGGTGATGGGTGGTTGGCCTCTTTCCTTGTCACCTCAGAGAACAATTATCAACCAGAAATGTTTAGCTCTAATGATCACTGGGCTTTTACTTTGGATGCAGGAGTGGGTGACAGGCAGCCACATGGTGAAAGAGTGTGGCTACACCTGCCCATTAAAATAATGAGCTCCCAAAGGCCATGTTGAAGACTTCATAATAAAGGAGCAGGAATTCAAGAAACAGATATTACTACTTGAATGAAGTCAAAGTATAAAAAAATGACTGAATCAGAAACCACGCATAGAGCAGTGGAAATGCAGATGAACTGAAGTTTGCAAAAGATGTTATTGGATCAAAGCAATCAATAATTCTTCTCTTGTAGCATGAGATCTCAGGACACTTCTTCCTAAAGTAATTCAGTAAGTCCAACTCCTTCCCTCCTATCTCATTCATCCAACACATGACAGTTATAAATTTACAGCCTATTCCACATTTTATCTGTAAAAGGGCAGAGTAACTCTACCCACCTTCAGAAATGAATAAATGAGTTAATATAAATCAAGTCCCTAGAAGAGTACTTGGTACTCAATAAGCCCTCAATAAGTACTTGGTACTCAATAAGCCTTATATATATAATATAATTATATTATATTATTATAATTGAGTACTCACTATAAGCCACTCTGCTAAGCTCTCAGGATAAGCAGTGAAAAAAATTCATTTTTTTATATAAATATTTTCTGTACCTGGGTCCTATACACTGTTCTAGGGACTCAGGATAGATACAACAGAGAAAATTCTCTGCCTGTCTTTGAGTAGCTTACATTCTGGTAGGGAAGATTTTATTAAGATAAGAAACACCAAACTCATCATTTCCTCTTCCGTAGGATTACCAGATTGATGTCATAGTGAAGAGTGGTCTTGGTTTTGGGTGCTCAATCAGTGACTGATTATGAGAAGATTTAAAATTTTAGAAAACACAAAGCTAGAAGCACTATTTATTTATTTTAACAGTTTTATTGAGATCCCTTTAACATATAGAAATTGTTTATATTTAAGGTGTATAACTTGATGATTTTGTATATATGCACACATTGTGAAAAGATCACTGCAGTCAAGCTAAATGACTTACCCATCACCTCTAGATAGTTACCCTTGTGTGTGTGGTTATAAAATTTAATTTAAGATCTGTCCTCTTAGGAAACTTCAAGTATACAATACAGTAATGTTAACTATTGTCACCATGCTGTTCATTAGATCCCCAGAACTTAATTATCTTGAATAACTGGAACTTTGTACTCTTTGACCAACATCTCCTCATTGTCTTCTCCTCACACCTGCCCCTACTGATCTATTCGCCTGGAAACTACCATTCTACTCTCTACTTTTATGAATTTTGATTTTTTTAGATCATGGAGAATTTGTCTTTCTGTGTCTGGCACATTTTACTAGAATAATATCCTCCAGGTTTATCTACATTGTTGTAAATGACAAGACAGTCTTATTTTTTATGGTGGAACAATATTTCATTATCTATCTATCTATCTACCTATCATGTATCATCATCTATCTATCTCATATTTTGTTTATCTATTTACCCATTGATGGACATTTAGGTTGTTTCCATATCTTGGCTATTGTGAATAATGTTGCAATGAACATGGAAGTGCAGATAGCTCTTTGAGATACTGATTTCATTTCCTTTGGATATATACCCAGGAGTGGAGTTGCTGGATGATATGGTAGTTCTATTTTTAATTTTCTGAAGAACCTCCATACTGTTTTCCATAGCGCCTGTACCAATTTGCAATCCCACCAACATGCAAGCGCTCCATTTTCTCTACATTCTTGCCAACACTTGCTATCTTTTGTCTTTTTAACAGCCATTCTAAAGGATGTGAGGTGGTATCTCATTGTGGTTTTGATTAGCATTCCCCTGATGATTAGTGATGTTGAACACCTCTTCATGTAGAACAGTGTTTAATATGATGAATGAATAACACAATCAGATAATTGCAATTTGATGTAAATGTGCTGTGTAATCAAATTCTATAAAATGATAAAATATCAACAACTTTGATTTTACCATCGGGTCTTCTCTAGGGCACTTCTACCTTTTTACACCCATTTATATTTCCTCATTTGATCTTACACTAGTGAGGTCTTTATTAATGCAATGACCTGTCTTTCTTAATGCAAAATGTTCATGGGCTTACCTCATGTCTTCAGAATGATAATCTGGTTGGCCTGATGACATCAAAGTTGTCCTTTGCTTATACTGAAATTATTATCCTTAAATATCTAATGAACCATGTTCAGCTGTTCTTCTTCAGGAGATACTGGTTTTTGCTTGTTTTTGACCACATGGCTCACCCAATTTCAGTCAACTTTGGTGTTGCTTCCCCTCTCCCCCCATGGAGATACGTCCATAGCACTTCTATCTCATAATGGTACTGATGAGTTAGTCCAACTTTTGATCTTTTCATGCACTTTATTGAGTGACTTGTATAAAAAAATTATATAATTAGAAAAAAATTCTAGTTCTAAACATGCATGTATATGTGTGTGTATATATATATATATATATATATATATATATATATATATATACACATTTCTCTTAGTTTTACTTTAAAAGAATAGAATGTTTTGTTATGGGTTGAATTGCTTCCCTCAAAATGGAATATGTGAAATCTTATAGCCTGTTGTGTTTAGTGCCTTTTGGGACTCTTATACTAAAGATTTATAAAATATAAGAAATTCCTAACTTTATTATTAATTTGGGTTTATATTTTGAAGTCAGAATTCTAAAAAGCCATATGAAACCCAAGTCCAGAGGAACATTGAGACTCATTAGATTCAATCTTCCCATTTTCAGTTGAGACAATGAGGATCTTCAGAGATGAAGTGAATTTTCCACAGTTTCCAAGGAGTTAGGAATGGAGCTTCAGACAACACTCAAATTACTGACTCCCAGTTGCTCTCTGCTCTATTAGATGGATTCTTTTCTGGTCAACGAAGTATATAACATACAGATTTTAAATAGTGCCAAGAGATTACCATAGGCCGACTTCCTCCGAGAAGACTTTGCCCAACAGGTGGCTAGGACGTTATTGGTATTAACTGTTTATATGACCTTCTAGAAAACATCCATTCAAATAATGACAAACAAAATCTAACTGATCACAAGATTGCTTCTTTCCTTTATGAAGGATGCAGTTCTATGGCTGTAGGAAGGAACAACACAATTGTGACAAAATTCACCCTCCTGGGATTTTCAGACCATCCTCAAATGAAAATTTTCTATTTTGTGTTGTTCCTGGGGATTTACCTCCTGACCCTAGCCTGGAACATGAGCCTCATCATCCTTATCAGGATGGACTCCCACCTACACACACCCATGTACTTCTTTCTCAGTAACCTGTCCTTCTTAGATATCTGCTATGTATCCTCCACAACTCCCAAGATGCTCTCTGGTATCATCACAGAGAAGAAAACCATTTCCTTCATTGGGTGTGCCACGCAGTACTTTGTCTTCTGTGGAATGGGGCTGACTGAATGCTTTCTTTTGGCAGCTATGGCATATGATCGGTATGCTGCAATCTGCAACCCGTTGCTCTACACAGCTGTCATATCCCATACACTTTGTTTAAAGATGGTGGCTGGGGCCTATGTGGGTGGATTCCTTAGTTCTTTGATTGAAACATACTCTGTCTATCAGCATGATTTCTGTGGGCCCAACCTAATCAACCACTTCTTTTGTGACCTTCCTCCAGTCCTGGTTCTGTCATGCTCTGATACCTTCACCAGCCAAGTGGTGAACTTCATTGTGGGTGTTGTTGTTGGAATGGTATCTGTCCTTGTGATCCTCATCTCTTATGGTTACATCGTTACTGCTGTCGTGAAGATCAGTTCAGCAAGAGGTAGGACCAAGGCCTTCAGCACCTGTGGCTCTCACCTGACTGCTGCGACCCTCTTCTATGGTTCTGGTCTCTTCATGTACATGACACCTAGTTCCAGCTACTCCTTAAACCGGGACAAGGTGGTGTCAGTGTTCTATGCTCTGGTGATCCCTATGGTGAATCCCATCATGTACAGTCTTAGAAATAAGGAGATTAAAAGTGCTGTAAGGAAAGCTATGGAAAGGAAACATGTTCTTTCTCATGAGCACTCATTTTTCTGACCCCGAGGTAATGTTTACAATAAAGCTGTGAGTTGGGTCAATTATGCTGACTTTCATGTAGTTCTGGACTAGTTGATTGACACAATGATTTTTGTTTACCAGGATTTGTGTAGATTCAGCTTATAAACGCTCAATTTAGGAAAAAGCTTCACCATGACAAAGACTGAGCAATCTGAAACATCAAAATAGAGTTGTTGTCTGTAGGAGGAAAACTAAAAAAATGTTAGTCCAGCATTCAGGGTGACGATTCTAAAGGTAGGATAGGAATATATAGCATAATAACCTGAGGACAGGGACATTTTTTCTAAAAACAATTGCCTTTCCATCTTACGAGGTTCTAACATGTTTCCTTTAGGGCAGATGAGCACTGCAAGTCAGACACCCTTCCCTATTGAGAATCATGACTATCGTGAGCCACTGTGACTGGTGGGGGTATAGTCCTGACTCTTTAGATGTAGTAAGGCAGGAAAGAGATTGAAAACTTTTGTTTAGGGCCTTAATGACTGAACAAATGGGCTGACCTCATGGCTAATTCAATCAATGATACAAAAATTGGTCACTGAAATGATTTGAAGAAAACCAGGGAATTGTCACTTCAGTCTAAAGTAACACCTTTCTAAGCAACACTCAAAGTTTCTTAGGAATCTACAGAAGAGGAGCACACTTTCATTTGGTGAGAAAGGTTCTCTGTTTTCATCAATTTTGTGATAAATTTGTGAAGAATTTAGCCAAGGAATTGAAGAGAGTGATTTTTCTCCTCCACATTGTCTAAGAACTTGTTAAGTGTCCTTTAACCAGCCGTAAAAACTAGAATAAATTTATTCAGCTGTGGCCTCTCTTGGTCAGGCCATAAATAAGTGAGTAAATGAGTATCTACCTGTATATCCTTGGATAAGATACTTGGGCCGTGTGTGCCTTAGTTCTTCATCTGTAAAATAGGAATATTAATAGTAATTATCTCATAGGCTTATTGTGAGGAATTCGATGGATCAGTATATGTAAACACTTAGAATAGTGCCTGGTGTACAGAAAATGCTCATGAGGTGATATTGTTATTACTATTATACTATAATGATTTATCACCATCTGAGCTAAAGAAGTAGAAGATGTTTCCTTAGTTTGGTAGGAAATGTGATCTTTGTAATGGCTTTGATGTGTTAGAAAGTGGGTCTACAGAGACTATAGTGAGGAGTGGTTAAGGGTGTTTGTTAAGTATTCTTAAATCATCAAACCTGTGATTATTAATCTCATCTCTGCCATTTTAAAGATATGTGGCCTTATGCAAGTTACTTACAAACCCTATCTTCTTCATCTGTAAAATGAGAAGAATAATTGTATCTACCACATAGAGCAGATATAACAATTAAATGAGAATATGCATGAAAGGGCTTAGCCTATTGTTTGATATATGGCAATACTTCATAACTGTTAGCTCATAGTACTAGTTAATTAGTCAATTTTATATAAATCAGGAGAAATCCAGGTTAATGTGCTAAAAAGAGACAAATTAAGTAGCTTTGAAATGTCTACTCAAATTGGGACATAATTGTCTCAGTAAAAGGCAAGCCCATACCTCTCACCTCTGGTACCTCTTTTGCATATAGGAAGCAGTCCTTAGGGAAGTAGAAAGAACTCAAGTTCATATAGGTGATGACATATGGAAATGTTACCATTGTACCGACTCTCTCAGCTTCCTGGGCACCCTGCTCTTACCCTTATGACCAGTTTTTCATCTACGTTTATCTGTATTCCACTTCACTGAGCTCCTATCCCTCAATTTGCCTTTGGTAGCTAAGCTTAAATTCTCCTAATACCAAATTCAGTGGAACAATAAATAAGTAAATAAATAAACAAAGGAAAAAATACCTCATGCTTTGGATTTACATGGAGCTGTCACTGATCTGTTGTGTCTAATTTTCTTTTGCTGAACAAAGACTCTGGATATTAAGGTATTACAAAAATCTTTCTTGTTTGGCCACATATATGTTCGCCAGTAATGGAAACTTTTTATTTGCATTGAGAAGATACAAAGTACTTTTGCAGTTTGTCCAACTACCAAGGAGAAAGTAATGCTCATTCATTAATAATTATTAAATCCAGAGCACAGGATGGAGATTGGTCTCAAGGCTTGAATAAACCAAAAATTATCTGCATTTTACAATAAGCTGCATGTTAAATAATACTTCCCAAATAAGAGCATTTATTATGTGACTACAAACAGACATACATTAAACAGAATATATTTGGCACTGAAAGAATCCAGCATTTTATAACTATTTGAAGCAGGACAAGGTACATCTGTCTCCAAGGGAGCTAGCCAGCTGCAGATTGCATCAGTTTAGTAAAATTACCACAATCCAGGGTGTGGCACTCATCTTTGCAACCTCCAAAAATCTTTTCCAGGTGGATTGAAGTTAATCAAGCTCACAGTTCTGCATAAGCCCCAATACTATTTTTAGTTTTCAGTGAAGAAAAAAGCAGCCATGCTTGTACTTGTGCCCATAGCACAATTCTCTGTGCTTTTGAGGAAACCACATGGAAGAACAAATTACAATCAAAAGTCTATTTGGAGAGAAAGGAATCAAAGCAAAGTGGATAATGTGTATCAGTGCCTGATGTGTCCAGCTATGGGGTCCTGACTGGCTGAGGTGCTACCAATGTTTCTCCCCAACCATTCATTTTTTTCTCTTCTAAGTGACTATCTTCATTTCTAATCAATATATTATTTACAGATTGATTAATTAACAGGTCTTACTTCTTTTGGTCTAAGAAATATTTTGTCCCTGAAATGCCTTTTTTACATATTTGTTTATTATGATCTGATTTTGTTGTTTAATTTTTAGAGTTTTCAGAAACCTGGTTATTGGCCATATCTAATACATACATTCCCCTAATTTTTTTGCTAGATATGTATGATTAGAAACACACACACTCACTCATTCACTCAAATACTCATAAATTAGTGACTGATGTATTAAGTGGGCTCTGATGAGATTTTAAACTTTTTTCTAAAGATTAATCATCTCATGTTTCTAGTCTTAAACCCAGACAAACCTAGAGATTGCCTATTCTGTGAACATCCACACAAATAAGGAAACACTTGCATTTCACTTCCCTGTGTCCAGACAACTGACCTGGATCTTGCTGACCTACAGTTGAGTGGGGAGAGCCTGACTGACTTGCAAATAAGCAGATACACCATGTATACCAGCATTCTCCCATAAGCTTGATCCATGACTACCTTCCCTGAATTCTTGTGTGTCTCATTGTCTATAACATCTCTTAAACAACTGGGGAACATAAACCAACTGCTTATATCTTGCCTTTGTGGCTTTTATTCCATCCTCACTCTTCTCATGTTTTCCTTTCCTCTTCTAATGCTGGTCAAGCCCTCCTAGGTGCAATGCTGACCATGGATCTGGTCAGGGATAAGGTTCCTCTCTCTCCTACAAGTAAAGAGATGGCCATAGCAGGCTGTTGCAGTCATGGCTTGGAACTGCTATAAACTGGATATGGTAGCAACTCCCTTTAGTGTTGCCAGACTAGATGGCTGGCACCATATAGTTGCAAGACTGACAATCACACACTTTGGTGGGACAAGACTATAAATAAATAGGCAACTGGGACCCAAGTAGGTCTCATAGAAGAAGAGCAATTTCATGTCTTTCTCAAAACAAAGTTCTTCTGAAACAGAACTATGATATCAAATTGGACTTAAATGTCAACATAAATAGAAAAACTAGCATGAGTAAAGTATCATGTTGATTTTGTATGTTATATTCTTGTTGTTCTAATAAAACCTCTTGCTTATGCAAAGAGAGACGGGGTTGTTTTCATCTTAAGAAATCCTTAAGGAGCAAAATTGATCCACATGGATCAGATGGAGGAAGTCCCTATATAAGACATACACTGAAGCTCACAGTTCATTTTCTAACAGCTATAAGCTAAGGAAGTATCCTAGCATGGATTGTCTCACCCCTCAACTTGAGCCTCAGTCTAGGACACAATTGGAAATAAGACTCTATCTGGGGCTGAGATACAGAGGGGAGGTGTCCTTGAGCCTAAAGAGGAAGTAGTGGGTTCTGAGAAGTCCTGCATCTCAACACACCTACCAGTCCAGTATCCTGACTATCCAGATGCTATTTACAATTTGCTGTATTGTCTGTATTAGTTTCTAGATGTCCCTTTTTCTCTTGAGGTCCCTACTTTTACCAAAAGGCAAGCAGGTATACCTTCTCTAACAATTTTGGTATCTGTGGCTTTCAGATCTCTGAAGGCTCTGGAATTACTTTTCATCACACATGTCATCCCTGGGGGTAGTTTTTCAACGGAAGACCATGCATGAGATGTTCCTGTTTTAACAAGTTAAACACCTTTAATGAAGGCTCTAGCCTCCTTTATTAATTTGATTTACTTTTACTTTAAAATTATAATTAGGTGTAATTCATCATTAATTTCTCATTGTTTTTTTTCCTTTTGGTGTTCAGCATGTGTCCTTTAAAAAAATTTGAAAGTATTTTTAAGTGAAATATGTTTGATGTATAACATTGTGTTAATGTGTACAACATATTGATTTGATACCTTTATATATTGTGACATGATTGCCTTTGTAGCAATAGTTAACACCTCTATCACATCACATAATTATCATTTCTTATTTGTGGTGGGAATAATTAAGATCTATCTTTCAGCAAGTTTGAATATTATAATATAATATCGTTGTCTACAGTCATTATAATTTACTTTAGATCTCTAGGACTTATTTACTTCTAGTTGCAAGTTTGTACCCTTAAACATCTCCCTTATTCCTCCACCCTCATGCTGTGGCAATCATCATTTTACTCTCTGTTTTTATGAGTTTGGGTTTTTCAGATTCCACATATAATTGATATTATACAGTATTTGCCTTTCTCTACCTGTCTTATCTCACTTATCAGAATGCCCTCAAGATTCACTCATGTTGTCTCAAATAGCATGATTTCCCTCTTTCTCATGGCAGAATAATATTCCATCGTATACATACATATGTATATACATATATATATCCATTGTGTATATATATATACCACTTCTTCTTTATTCATTCATGCATTGATGAACACTTAGGTTGTTTCTATATCTTGGCTATTGTGAATAATGCTGCAGTGAACATGGGTATGCAGATATCTCTTTGATGTCCTGCTTGAATTTCCTTTTAGTGTATACCCAGAATTGGGATTGATGGATCATATTGTAGATCTATTTTTAATTTTTGAGGAACCTCCATATTGTTTTCCTTAGTGGCTGAACCAATTTACAATCCCATCAACAGTATGTAAGGATACCTTTTTCTCCACATCCATGCCAACACTTGTTATCTCTTCTTGTCTTGATGATAGCCATTCTAATAGGTGTGGTGATATCTCCTTGTGGTTTTGATTTGCATTTCTCTGATGATTAGTGATGTTTAACATCTCTTCATGTACCTGTTGACCAGTTGGATGTCTTCAGCCTGTTTCCATAAAGCTGAGTTTGATAGTATCTTTCCTCCACCCTCAGAGGGTAACCTGCCTCTTATAAGAGTTTTAGCAGGATTCAGAGTAGGATGGGGAGGAGTCTCAATTCAGTAAATCTTTCTGTGACATTATCTGCCTGTCTATTTTGGGTTCCACAGAGAGAGGGGAAGATTGTTTTACAGCATACTCTTAGTTTTCTTGATTTCTATCACTTACGTTAACAGGACCTTCAATGATCTACTATCTGAATAACGCCTGGCACATTGTATGTGCTTAATCAATATTTGTGGAATGAATTAACTTTTGTATTTTAGTAAAAATCTTCATATTTGGTTCTTACTAAGTCAAAATTATTATTCATGGGGCCAGCCAAGTGGTGCAGCAGTTAAGTGTGCACGTTCTACTTCGGCAGCCTGGGGTTCACTGGTTTGGATCCCGGGTGCGGACATGGCACCACTTGTCAAGCCATGCTGTGGTTGATGTTGCACATATAAAGTAGAGGAAGATGGGCATGGATGTTAGCTCAGGGCCAGCCTTCCTCAGCAAAAAGAGGAGGATTGACAGCAGTTAGCTCAGGGCTAATCTGCCTCAAAAAAAAAAAAAAAACACTAAAAAAATTATTATTCAGCACTGTAATTCAGGAACTTAGCTTCAGGAAAGTTCCTGAAAGTGTTTAACAAAAAATTATATAATTCATGGGACAGGTAAGTTCTCAGTAGAGTTCTTCTGAGGTAAATATGGTCATCATGAATATTTAACTTCTGGGCTCTATTACGTTGTAATAATATACATTACTTTTTTTGTTTTAAAAAGAATTGGCCTTTTAGGGTAAAATTAATCAAATTGTGTTTCAACAAAATTGTTTTTCAGATCAATTAAAATGTATAATTAAAATTATTTTGGATTTTGTTCATGGGATACAGAATTTCTCAGCTTTTCAGTCAACTCCGATATACTGCAATTTAAATTTTTAAACTATAGGCTAATTATAGTTTTGGAACAAAAGAAAAATGTGGTTTTATTCTGTCTTAACTATATGTACATTTATGTATGTGTATGTATTTGTTACTCAGATATAAGACTTTGGGAACATTAAAAAATGTGGTTGTGAGTAATCACCAGGTTATAGATATTAGTAAGATAACAGTGTAAGCTAATTACATTTTTATGAGTAGAGGTGAAACATTTGGATGAAATTGATTGAAAATATATAAACATACAAACAAAACATTTCATTTGAACGGTAATAAAGGAAAATTCAAACAATTTCTCTACCTAAGGAAATATCAGTAAAAAAAGAAATGATGGGCCAGCCGGGTAGTGTAATGATTAAGTCTGTGTGCTGTGCTTCAGTGGCCCAGGGTTTGTGGGTTTGGATCCCTGGAACAGACCCACACATCACTTATTAAGCCATGCTGTGGCAGCATCCCACATACAAAAAGTAGAGGAAGATTGGCACAGATATTAGCTCAGGGCAATCTTCCTTACCAAAAACTTAAAAAGTTAAAATAATTAAAAAATTATATTTTCATGGGCCGGCCTGGTGATGCAGCAGTTAAGTTCACACGTTCCGCTTCTTGGCGGCCGGGGGCTCGCCAGTTCAGATCCCGGGTGCGGACATGGCACCTCTTGGCACCCCATGCTGTGGTAGGCATCCCACATATAAAGTAGAGGAAGATGGGCATGATGTTAGCTCAGGACCAGGCGTCCTCAGCAAAAAGAGGAGGACTGGTAGTAGTTAGCTTAGGGCTAATCTTCCTCAAAAAAAATTATATTTTCTCAATGTTGGGGAAAATACAATGAACAATGTTATATAATTGCTTATTTCTGGTGAAGATATAAAACGGTTTAAGGAATTTGAAAATATAGTTATGATATTTTGTTAGACATCATGGGCTGAATCCACACATTTGTCTTTATTCCTTCCTGAAGCCCAACTAAAATGACAATAACAATTTAAAAAAAAACCAAACAAATTATAAAATCACCAAGATATGGATAACAAAAGAAATGACAACAATAGTTGCACCCTGTACAGCAGAGGTTTGAAGAATAATCAACAGACTCAAGAAATCAGGAAGTTATGGGTCCTGAGTAAAGCGATGAAGAAAAACCAAGAAAAAGCAAGTTGATTCCCATTGCAAGACCCCAAAAAGGATCAGAATTGAAGGCACAAGGCACTTGTATAGTGGGTGGGCTTAAAACTTTAGATTTTGTTGAAAAATATATTAAGAACAACTGGACTCCTAGACCAGCCCCTCCCCTCCTCTAGCATCGTGGAAACTCCTCCTCTTCCCCCATTATCCCTTCCTCACTCTAATAGAAGACTGGAGGTTTATTCTCTGGAGAACTGGCCCAAGAAGTATCGGCTCAGTCTCATCAGACATATCTAAGGGGAAATGCTAAACATAGAGGAATTAAGATAATATCAACATAGTGAAAAGGGAGATTCTCCCTCCACCACACACCTACTCCATTCATTCATTCAACTCTCAGAACACTCCCAGCTGGGTTGGCATCTCCTGGGCAGGAGACTGGAGAATTCCTGTGTGGAGAAAAACCTGCTCAAGAGAAAACACCTTCTGATGCTTTCAGAAAGGGTTCATCAGAACAACTGTGAAGTCCTCCCCAGATGACCTAGCAGAAAGCCCACAAGGAGACAATATCTGGCCATAAACACCAAGCTTCAAATCTTGCTTTTCAGTGCCTCACTTTGCAAAAGGAAAAGACAGCCAAAAATCACCAGACAGAGGCTCTAAAATAAACAAAGAGGAAAAAGAAAAGACAACAATAAGGTGATAAAAAGATAAGGCAGGAAGCATTAGAATATGTAAAAAAAAAAAAAAACCCAAACCTCCAAAATTAATACCCTCAGTTAAAGAAGATATTGTGGAAGAAACTAGACATTTATAACATTATTTGAGCCACTGGATCAAATTTTCTCTGACTACTTCAGTTTTATGAGCTAGTAAATTCACTTGATTGTTTCAGCCAGTTTCAGTTCTTTTCTTCTGTCATTAAAGATGAAAGATCCCTAATTCTGAAAATAATTTTGTAATATATACCAAGAATCACAAAAATTTGACTCTTCTTGAGTAAGTGGTATCTATTCATAGTATATTAATTAGCTATTGTTGAGCAAGAAATTACTACAAAACTTTGTGGCTTCAAACAAAAATAGACATTTATTACCTTGTACAGCTTCTGTGGGTCAGTTATTCAGGAGTAACTTGGCTGCGTGGTTCTGGCTCAGGGGGTTCTCATGAGGTTGCACTCAAGTAGTTGGTCAATGCTTGAGTCCTCTGAAGCTAGACCAAGACTAAAGGGTCCACTTCCAAAATAGATCTCTCATGCAGCTGTCACGGTGGTGCTGGCTGAGAGCAGGAGGCCAATATCCTTGGTTACATGGGTTAGCCATATTAAACATAGGAGAGTTCTACACAAGCCCATGGATACCAGGAAGCCAGGGTCATTAGAGACCATCTTGGAGGCTGCCTATCACACTCAAATGTAAAAAATGCTTCAGAGTAAATATATTCAAAACATTCATCAAAAATTTGGAAACAACCTATATGCTACATGGAGAAAATGGTTAAACACATTAAGATGTAGCCAATTGGTCTATTATAATACACTTGAAGGAAAATAGTACTTATAATGCACACATGAGGTTTTGACAATCAATCTACAAATTCAGGTATTCAAGAAACACAATTTTCACTATCTTTCCATAATGCTGTTTCTACTTTGTACTCTCCTTATTTCTCCACTGAGGAAAATACTTAGTCAATTCAAGAGTCCTTTCCTCTTTTCCCTAGGTTTGTGTCTAAGTTCTAGAGGGCTGAATAATGCCATGACAATGGGGGCATCTGGTGCTTGTCCTCTCTCTATAGCAGCATCTCCTGAAATATCTATTGCCTCAACAGATCCCCATCTGTCAGATGGCAAATGAATTGCTGCTGAATTTCATTTATCCCCATCCTCAAGACCTGCTAGGTCTGATGACTCTGCTATTGACAGCCATTCTTGGTTAAATGGGAATTGGTCTGTTGCTCTCAAACTCAACTACGGCACAGGAAATTCTCTAGAGCTCAAGCTTTCAGTGCCCAGTGGCTGTCTCCCTGGACCCCTATGACCACGTTTTCTTAAGTTTCTGCCTACCAATCCAGGCCCTAACTATCTTTTGGTTAGGGCCCCTCTGTTCTTGGTGTCTCTAAACTTATTTGATAGTTGTGCTGTCTCTGAGACATTCTGAAGACTCACTTATGTTTTTGGCCACATCACCTCTGTTTCAACTGCTTTTAGCTGTTATATCCCTTCTTTGAGGCTTGAGAACCTAACAACTTACCTGCTTGAAAGAAGAGAATGGTCAGAGATGAGAGGAAGGAAATATTATGTAAAAGGCTGGATAACATTTTGAAATATTTTCTATTAGCTGTTCCATACAGCTAAGTGAAAAATTTAAAAGGAGGGTTGGATGGGGATAAAAGAAGACATTAAAGACATGTTAGAAGAATGAGCAGACTTTACTTTCTAATATATGGTAACTGTCTGTTTGGCCTTCTGCATAACCTGGCCTCTTCTTTCCCGTCTAAGATGTCCTTCTCATGTAGTGTCTAGAGAAAGAAAAGTCAGACCTTGAGGACCAAACACAAGGACTTAGTGTCTGGGACTGCAAAACAAGAATTGCTTCTATCAACATATGAATGGATAAAGAAGAAGTGATACACACACACACATATATATAATACAATACTACTCAACCATAAAAAAGACAAAATTGTGCCATATGCAACAACATGGATGGACCTTGAGGGAATTACGCTCAGCAAAATGGAGAAAGACAATTACTGATTGACTTCACTCATATGTGGAAGATGAACAAACAAACACACACACAGATATGGAGGATAGATTGGCGGTTACCAGAGGGGAAGATCGAAAGTGGAAAAAAGGCACATATGTCTGGTGAGCTAGACTTCTGGTGGTGAATGTGATGCAGTCTATACAGAAGTTGAAATGCAGTGATGTATACTTGAAATTTATATAATGTTATAAACCAAAGTGATCTCAACAAAATAAATTTAAAAACAAAGAATTGCATCTCTTTTTGTACACTTGGAGAGAGAGGATAGCAAACTGGAGTGGAGGGAGGGGAAAGGGTTCCATCTTGGTGTATGTTTTGGGAAGACTGAACATTATTTATCTTTTCAAAGTTTCTTACACACTGTGCCCAGTTGTCCCTCTTTTCCTCCCTGTCTCTGCCCTTCTTCAAACAGTTCTTCTCTCCTACTCTCATTCTTTCTCTTCTACCTATTTTTTCCTTTAATCCAAGAAGCTGGAGCCATGGGGCATAAGCAGAGAGCTATTTATGTTTCTTCTTCTCGACTTCAAATCTCTATAAGGTCTTTATGAACATGACCCATCCATTCAGTCCGATATAAAAGCAAAAAAAAAAAAAAAAAAAAAAGCAAAAAACTAGACAAAAATAAGAAGATAGAGAGTTGAGATTCCCTATACCACAGAGAACGTGACTCAGCATTGCTGGAGGTTCACTATTTCCTGGTGTGTTTCCCAGATGGAGATCTCTGATGATTGTTGCTATGTTTTTGTGCCATAATTTATTTTTTGGATAATAATGATGGAAGTGATCTCTAAATCAGCCCCATGATTCTTCCAGGGTGAATGAAAGGACCTTCATATAAAAATATCTCAAAAGATGAACACCCTGAAGGGAGAATCGGGAGTCTAAACAAAGGACCAATTAACAGAGTTGGTCTCCCTTCTATGACCCAGGAGGGAGGTTATTTACATTTTGCAGTGTTTTAATTGCTCCTTCTTTGTTGGGAGTTGTGCTCCCAAGTTCTCTCTAGATGTGAGAGAAGGCTCATAAGCTTTCAAGGTCCTTTTCTCCCACAGGTGGATCATTTCTGAGGGAGGCTGAGTGAACCAAACATTACTAACAAAAGACCATGAGCTCATCTCAGAGTGCTGATGGAGTAGGATACTCTCAGAAGCTGGAAATTGAAATATCTGTTGGCTATCATTGAATACCTGGGTACACCATGAAGAAAAAAGAGTTAGAGCATAGCAGAGTAAAGCTTTACAAAACTCTTGGGTGAATCCTTAGGAGCTCTGCTCTAAGGAATATGAGGGCCTAGGACCCAGGAAGAATTTTAAAGATTTGAAAATAGCTCAATATCATTGTACTTGAGGTCTAAGTTTTATAAAGGGTCATCTTCCATGGCAGCTCATTTAGTGTGAAAAACAAATCTGTAGAGGGATGATCTAAATATATAGGCTGTGTCAATACACTTTGGCATAAAATGGGGATCTGGAAAACCTCTGAGACCTTTGATTAGTGTTAAAAAGGAGAAAACACAGGCCCAGAGGAAAAGTTGTGAGTGAATTTTGAGGAGCCTATACTACTTGATTTGTTGTGTTTAAAAAGTCAAATGTCAGCATTCTATGGAAGACTCCAAAATGGAGTGGATATAATGCAACTTTGATGAACATGACAGTTCTCGAGGAAGTGAGGGACCACTAGTTGAGAATAAAGGTAACACCTGATCTTCTGAGAGTGATCCTGTCCACGTTGTTTCTGATAAACAAAGCTCTTCAGATTTTGTTTCCTGCCCTACAAATATGCTGAACTTTTCCAAGGTCAACTAAGTAAACATTAGGAAGGATAATTGATAAAATATCTTTTAAAAAAGAGGCGTGTCCAAGGGGCCACTTTTTCATGTTCTCTTTCCATTTCCTTCTTTTTTTCATTTGCTAAGCAGGGTCAAATGGAGGTAAGTATGGGGATGGGGAATATCTGATGCCAAGAATGGTGTGAGAGAAACTGAAGGCAGGGAGCCCAAATAAACCTTATTTCAAGATAAACTTTATCCAAAAGAAAAAAATAAAGCTTAGGAGTCCTTGATAAATAAGAGTCAAGTAAAAATAAAGTTGAATTAGAAATGATAGAATCTGGGCGGGGGAGAAAAATAACGTGGGAATTAGACAGTGCTCTGGGATTAAGAATAACATCAGTGGCCTAACAGTTCTCTGTGTACAGTAGGGTTTGCTGTGCATTAGGGTTAATTTTGTCTCTTAGGCACCTATGGGCAAAAGCTTTTCAGTGGTTCCCATCTAAAGGCTGAGATTTCCCTTTCCCTGAGTTACATCAGCATGTATTGCAAAACATTTTATTATCTCCTTGTTTCTTACTCCTGAAAGAAGATAAATTCTCCGCGAGTTAGTCTCACTTACTTATCAAGCAGTCAGCATTACAGCTTTTCTGTTCATTTCCTGAAAGAGCATCTATGTGAAAAGATGTGGTGATCATGTTATTGACAGCATCTTCAATTATGCTGTCATTGCCCTTTTCAGTTGTACAATAATGCATTGAGATGATCTCTGCCATTCTAGAGATCTTCTATGAGAAATTCTTGCAAAGAATATGCAGAGGCCTTCCCCAATCTCTAACTTCTTGCTCACATCCAGCTGGTGATCACCCACTAGAATTTATCTCTCTTTCCCATGCCACACATCATCTCTTGCTTTGTATTATGTCTCTATGGGCACATTATTCATCTCCCTTTCTGAGCTATAGGCCTTTATTGGATCATTTACATCATCCAAACACCAAGTATAATGCTTTGCACTCTATAGTGTTCAGAAACAAGACTAATGCAGAAATTAACATATTTTAGTGAACGATTCAATTCAGATATTTAAGATGTGACTCTGGAGCTAGACTACCTGGATTCAAATATCAGTAGGTCCTTCTGACCTACTTGTGCAACCTTGAGCTATTTACTGCTCTGACACACAGTCTCCTCATTTGTAAAATGGGCATAATAAGAGTACATATCTCATAAAACTGCTGAAAATGAAAATAAGGTAAAACATAAAAGTACTCAGAATAGCACCTGGAACATAGCACACACTCAATAAATATTAGCTACTTAATACCATGCCTTGAGTTTCCAGGAAAATTTAGTCATATTAGAAGCAAAAATAAATAAATAAGCAGATCCAGTAGCTAGGCATTTTAGAGAAAAAATGGCCAGCGATAAGCTGGAGTAACCAAGACCTTCATGGAAATATTATTTATAAAGGTGTTTATAGTACTATGGTGGCTGTTATATACCAAGAAACCAAGAATGCTAGATAAAACCTAAAACGCATTTTTTTCATGGCTGAGCCAGTGAGAAAGCAAATAAGTTTATCAAGGTTCAGAAATGACAAGAAAAAGCACAAAACTCAGAGGGTAGTGGGCTGCGGCCAGCATTTTCCCAGGAGGATCTACTAATCTCTGGTAGCCTCACCCTGGGTTTTAGTGGGCAAATGTATGAGGGGCAGGAGAAAAAGACAATGTGTGAGATTGCCTTACAGATAACACCCCTTCCGCCCAATGCCACTGAAAATGGTGACTCTCAAGGGGTGACATTCTTAGAAGACAAACTAGAAAAAAACCTTCTTCACAAAATGAGACAGTGATATGCACACCTCTCTGAGTTTTAGTTTGAGAGAAAGAGAGAAAGCAAAAATGCCTTCCCTGATAACACTTTTTCTGAAGTTTAATTTTATTGAGGTAAAATTAACATATAACACTGTGTAAGTTTAAGGTGTTTGATGTGTTGATTTGATACATTTACATATTGCAATACGCTTACTGTCCTAGCATTAGCTAACACCTCTATCATGTCACATAAGTAGATTTCTTTTTTTGTGGTGGGAAAGATTGAGATCTAGCTTATATAGAATTGGAAATATAATGGTGTACATCTGAAATTTATATAATGTTATAAACCAATGTTACCTCAATAAAAAAATTAAAAGATCTAGTCTCTTAGGAACTTTGAAGTTTATAATGCAGCATTGTTGTCTATAATCACTATGCTGCACATTAGATGTCTAGGATTTATCTGGTAGTTACAAGTTTGTACCTTTTAACAACATATTTTCAATTCCCCCACCCTGCAGCATCTGGTAACTACCATTCTGTTTGCTGTTTTTACATTTGGCTTCTTTAGAATCCACATATAAGTGATGTAACACAGTTTTGTCTTACTGTGTCTGATTTATCCCACGTAGTGTAATTCCCTCAACGTCCATCCATGTTGCTGCAAATGGCAGGATTTCCTTCTTTCTCTTGACTAATACTCTGCTGTGTGTGTGTGCACGCGCGTGTGTGTGTGTGTATAAATATGTATACCACCTTCTTTATCCATTCATGCATTGATGGACACTTAGGTTATTTCCATATCTTGGTTATTGTGAATAATGCTGCAATAAACATGGGAGTACAGATTTCTTTTTGATATCCTTTTTTCATTTCATTTGGATATATACCCAGAGATGGAATTGCTAGATCATATGGTAGTTCTATTCCTAAGTTTTTTCAGGAAACTCCATACTTTTTTCCACAGTAGCTAAACCAGTTTACATTCCCATGACAATGTATGAGGATTCCCTTATCTCTACATCCTCTCCAACCACTTGTTGTCTTATGTCTTCTTGATGATAGCAATTCTAACAGGTGTGAGATGATATCTCATTGTGGTTTTGATTTTCATTCCCCTGATGATTAGTGCTATTGAGCATCTTTTTATGTACCTGTTGGCCATTGAATGCCTTCTTTGGAAAATGTCTATTTAGTTCCATTGCTCATTTTTAAAGATTTTATTTTTTTCCTTTTTCTCCCCAAAGCCCCCCAGTACATAGTTATATATTCTTCGTTGTGGGTTCTTCTAGTTGTGGTATGTGGGACGCTGCCTCAGCGTGGTTTGATGAGCAGTGCCATGTCCGCGCCCAGGATTCGAACCAACAAAACACTGGGCCACCTGCAGCAGAGCACTCGAACTTAACCACTCGGCCACGGGGCCAGCCCCCCATTGCTCATTTTTAAATCAGATAGTTTTATATTCATCATTGTATGAGTTGTATGAGTTCTTTAACTATATTGGATAATAACCCCTCATCCGATATACAGATGACAAATATTTTTTTCATTCTGCAGGTTGCCTTTCATTCTTTTGATCATTTCTTTTGCTGTGTAGAGGCTTTTTAGTTTGATGTAGTCTCACTTGTTGAGTTTTGCTCATCCTGCTTGTGCTTTTGGTGTCATGCCCAAAAAAATCATTCCCAAGATCAATGTCAAGGAGCTTTTCCTAGAATTTTCTTCTAAGAGTTCCACAGTTTTAGGTCTGATGTTTAAATCTTTAAGTCATTTCAAGTTAAGTTTTGTGAGTAGTGTAAGTAAGGGATCTGGAGTTTTCTTTGCTTTTGTGGGTACACCTGCTCCACTTTTTTTTGGTGCTTTTAAAAAAAAATTTATTGAGATTATGATAGTTTACAACCTTGTGAAATTTCAGTTGTACATTATTGTTTGTCAGTCATGTTGTAGGTGACCACTTCACCCTTTGTGCCCACCCCCACCCCCCCTTTCCCCTGATAGTCACTAATCTGTTCTCTTTGTCTACATGTTTAACTTCCACATGTAAGTGGAGTCATACAGAGATTCTCTTTGTCTATCTGGCTTATTTCACTTAACATAATTCCCTGAAGATCCAGACATTTCTCCAAAGAAGATATACAGATGGCCAACAGGCACAAAAAACGATGCTCATCATCACTGATCATCAGGGAAGTGCAAATCAAAACTACACTGAGATATCACCTTACATCCATTAGAATGGCAAAAATAACCAAAACAAACTAAAATATGTTGGAGAGGTTGTGGAGAAAAAGAAACCCTCATACACTGCTGGTGGGAATGCAAACTGGTGCAGCCACTATGGAAAACAGCATGGAGATTTCTCAAAAAATTAAAAATAGAGATACCATATGACCCAGACATCCCACTGTTGGGAATCTATCCAAAGAATTTGAAGTCAGCAATTCCAAAAGTCCCATGCACCCCTATGTTCATTGCAGCATTATATACAATAGCCAAGACGTGGAAGCAACCTAAGTGCCCATCAACTGATAATTGCATAAAGAAGATAGGGTATATATATATACACATATATATATATATATATGTGTATATATATATACATATGCAATGGAATACTACTCAGCCACCTGCTCCCCTCTTATTACTCCCTCTTGTGGCTGAATTCTTAAGCTACTGTTTCTTCTCTAGTTGTTACCTCTCTCCAGGCTGGCTACTGGAAATCTCTTTTTTGTTTTCCAGAAGGTGACATTCCAGTGTGGTTTGTGGTTTCTCCTGTGTCCACAGACTGGTCCTGTTTTTCTGAGAGCAGTCCATTTACTAGAGTTGCTCTCACTGCTACACTCAGGAATGTGCACAAAGAGCCAATTGCAGAGTGAGGAGAAGTGTGGGTTTAGCACTGGGAGGTTGAGATTTCCTGTGGATCTTGAGGGGAGATCCTCTGATGAGGTACTCCTAGAGCCTCACAGGTGGACTTCCTGTGAAATCCCGAGCCCCTGTCCTCCCTTAACTCCCCTTGATATTCCTGTCTGTCTTTTACTTGATTTCCCTTCACCCTCCACTTGCGATCTAGTCACCTCAGTAGTCTACATACCTCTTTAGAGAAAGGAGTTCCCCAACTGAGTCCAGCACTGCTGTGGTAGCTGGGAGCTTGCTCATTGCTCTTTTTCCTTCACAGGAGGGTTTGCCACTACTGAGTGGTTCCACCTGTGCAGTGTTGTCTTCAAATGGGTGGTAATGGGGAAGCTCCTTTCACTGTTTCCACTGCAACCAAATCACACCTTTTTTTCTGCTTCAGTTGTGCACTGGAATCAACTCTCAGGAACCTGGGCTTCCACAAAGTCTGTCTCATTCACTATTTTCTGCTCTAGTTAGCACTCTCCAGGCTTTACCTGACCATGGCCGAGATAGATTGAGGCAAGTACTTAGCTCCTGTTGGTTCTGCAGCCCATACCAAAAGTCTGTCTGCCTATTACTGGATGCACAGGTGGGTGAGATTCCTCCTGGGTCCCTTGGAAGTTAGTGCTGTATACTGCAACTCCCACAAAGGCTCTTATGTTCATGGATGTCACTTCATTGTTACGAAAGTGGAAGAAAACGGAGAACGCCTTTTCGCATTATGATGCTGATGTCACTCCTTCCTCCTATAAGTTTTAGTCTCATCCATCTACTTATGTGGATATGCAGCCTAAATATTATCACTATTGTGACACCAAAACACAGCAAGTCATATATTTTTTTAAAAGAGATTCTGGTTTGGTGTTATCCACAAGATATCTGACAGAATACCTTGAAGAAACAAATTTTAAATACAAGCATCAATGATTTCCACAAATTTTAAAGAAACATGAACTTAAGATTAAAAAAAAACTAAGCACATAAATAAAGAGGGCACTTTGAATAAGAGTCAGCCATATCATTAAACTATGAAATCAGACTTACAAACCGTGTATTGAAATTATTAGATAGCAGTAATTTCAGTAAGTATGTTTAATATGTTAAATAAGGATACTATTGAAAATATGATGAAACAATAAGAGACTGTCAAAGCTGACCATTTGATCAAAAAACCAAGTGAAACTTAAAGAGAGAAAACAAAATATTATGATTGAAATTTGAAATTAATGGATGAGTTAAACAGCGAATTAGCACAACATGGTAGAATGAATTTACTGGGAGAGAGATCTGTAAAAGTTAAACAGAACACAGTAGAGAGAAAGAAATAATTAATGCTTCAGTGGTGTAGAAGGTAAAACAAGAAGATTCAACATATGCCTAATTCTAATTGGGGTTCCAGAGGCATATAATAGAAATACAGAGGCAATTTTCAGAGGAGTATCTCTATTTGTGGTCATCGCTTTCCCACTTAAATAAGCCCCTTCAGCATTTCTTCTAGAACTGGTTTCTTGGTGATAAACTCTTTTAATTTTTGCTTTTCTGGGAAGCTCTTCATCTCTCCTTTCATTCTGAATGAAAACCTTGATGGATAGAGTATTCTTAGCTATAGGTTTTTTCCTTCTAGCACGTTATAAATACGTTGTGCCATTCTCTTCTTGCCTGTAGGGTCGTGGCTGAGAAGTCCCCTGACAGCCTTATGGGCTTTCCTTTGTATGTCACTTGTGGCCTTTCTCTTGCTGCTTTTAGGATCTTCTCTTTAATTTTGGACATTTTAATTATAATACGTCTTGGTGTGGACCTCTTTGGGCTTCTCTTGTTTGGATCTCTCTGTGCTTCCTGTACTTGGATGTCTGTTTCCTTCCTTAGGTTAGGAAAATTTTCCTCTATTATTTCTTCAAATAAAATTTCTGCCCCTTTGTCTCTCTATTCTCCTTCTGGGACACCTATAATCCGAATGTTGGCATGCTTGATATTGTCCCAGAGTTCCCTTAGACTGTTCTCATTCTGTCTAATTCTTTTTTCTTTTTTCTGTTTAGCTTGGGTGATTTCCTCTAGTCTTCCACCTAGCTCTCTGATCCATTCTTCTGCATCCTCTATTCTGCTACTGAGTCCCTCTAGTGAATTTTTCATTTCCAGTATTGTATTCTTCATTTCTGATTGGTTCTTTTTTATAGTTTCCAGTTCTTTGCTGATGAGCTCACTGTGTTCATCCAGTCTTCTCCCAACATCTGTGAGCATCATTATGAGATTTTGTTTGAACTCTTTGTCAAGTAGGTCACTTGTTTCTGTTTCATTTAGTCCTTTTTCTGGGGTTTTGTCCTGTTCCCTTGCTCAGAAAGCGTTCCTTTGTCTCCTCATTATGCCTCTTTCTCTGTGCTTATTTCTATGTATTAGGTGAGTCCACTATGTCTCCTGATCTTGGAAAAGTGGCCTTATATATGAGATGCCTTATGAAGCCCAGCACTGTGCTTCCCTCTCATCAGCAGTCCAAATGATCCAGGAGTGACCCCTTTGTGGGCTACTTGTGTCTTTCTACTGTGGCAGAGTTGCTCTTACTGCAGGTACCCAGGGAGTCTAGTCTTTCCTTCCCTGGCCAGCTGTTTGTAAATCCGGTTTGGGGAGCCTCAGCATCATTGGCTACATAGTCTATCAGTACACTCCTATTGCAGTTTTCCTCTTAATTGGGTTGGTACCCAGTGTAGCTGGTTGCTAGGCTCAGGGACTTACAGTTGCCATAGGCTTCAGGCCTGCAAAGCTGTTGTCAGTTCTCTTAGGAGTGCAGCTGAGTGGGGCTGACCCTAGGCATGGGAGCACCCAATTGTTTCAGACCTTGGAAGGTGGGGCTGATCCTTTTTATGGCTATTTGTGAAACACAGGTCTTCTGCCACTGATAAGCCTCACCCTTCACAGGACCACAAACACCATCAACACAGTCCTGGTCCATGCACATTTCCCAACCCCCTGGAGTGTACCCAAATGCCACACTGCAGAGGTCCCCACCTCTCCACCAATGCCCCCCACAGTTCATCTGGTCCTCACACAGGCCCTGCCCCACAGAGGTAGACACACTTGCGTGCCTGTAGAGGATCCAGGCACCCAGTGAATGCTTAAAAGTAGCCTGGGGGCTTGCTGTGGGGTGGGGCCAGTCCCTAGGGCAGGCTACCTGCCCTGGCTGAACTGAATTAAATCTGTACGCTAGTGGGCATGGCAGACCACTGGGCTAACAGGCCAAGGGAAGAACCTCAATGGCTCCCACCAAGGTCTGTGTCAGCATGCCTGGACCAGGTCAGAACAATGGCCCCCACCAATGTCTCAGTCTCCAGTGAGGTCCCTCCTCTCACCAAGATGCCCCAAGAGTCCAACACTAGAGTCTTGTTTCACCAAAGGACTGTCAGCCTTCTCTCTGGTGATTTTAGGTTGCTGCAATGAGCGAGTTTGTGCATAAGCCCTTTAAGACCCGGGTCTTTTCGGCTTTCAGCTGATAGCTTTTCTAGGGGTATCTTCATTGCAGTTAATAGCCAGCGAAGCCAGACCGTAAGACACTCATCTCAGTTGTGCTGAGTCTGAAGGATGCTCCAGTATTGGCCTTGCTCCAGACCTCATTCCTCCAGCAAGGGCTGTGTACCTTATGATGTCTCCCGCCTGGCCAGCTAAGAAGCTCTGCTGCTCCCAAAGGTGGCTCTTTTCCTCTCCATCAGGAATTTCTGGCTCTTCTGCCTTATTCAGGACTGTCCCTTGTTGTGAGGGTTCTTTATATCCAGTTTTCAGTTTTCTATCCAGGGTGATTTTCCCAAAAATAGTTTTAACATGTTTGTGTTTGTGGGAGGAGATGAGTTCAGAGTCTGCTTACACCACCATCTTGACAAGATCTCAGGACTGGGATCCTGCTTTTGCTTTGCATTTCCCAAATGACTAGTCATGTTGAACATCTTTTCAGGTGTCTGCTGGCCATTTGGATGTCTTCAGCATGTTTCCGTAAAGCTGTTTGACAGTATCTTTTCTCCACCCTCAAAGGGTAATTTGCCTCTAATAGGAGTTGATAGCAGGGTTCAGAGTAGGATGAGGACGAGTATCAGTTCAGAAAAACTTTTGGTTACATTATCTACTGTTCATCTTTGATTCTGAAGAAAGAGGGAAGATTGTTTCACACCACACTCTCAGTTATCTTGGCTTCTGTCACTTACATTAATGGGACTCTCAGTGTTCCAGTATCTGAATATTGTCTGGCACACTGTAAGCACTTAGTCAATATTTGCCAAATGAATGAACATTAGCATTTAATACAAATCTTAATGTTTTGGTTCTTACTAAGTCAAAATTATTTTTCAGCACTGTAAGTTAGGAACTTACCTACAGTAAATTTCCTGAAAGTGTTTAACAAAAATTAAAATGAATAATGCATGTGTCAGGTAAGTTCTCTGTAGACTTCTTATAGCCAATCTTGCTTAAATGTGGATTGTTCTGTTGTTCTCATCCTCAATAGGGCACAGGAAATTCTGTAGAGCTCAAGCCCTCAGTGTCCAGTGGCTGTCTACCTGGACCCCTATGACGACAGTTTCTTAAGTTTCTGCTTGCAAACTCAGGCCCTATCCATCTTTTGGTTAGGGCCCCTCTGTTCTTGGTATCTCTAAACTTAGTTGATAGTTGTGCTGTCTGTAAGTCATTCTGAAGGCTCACTCATGTTTTTGGCCACATCACCTCTGCTTCAACTTCTTTTAGCTATCACATCCCTTCTCTGAGGCTTGAAAACCTAACAGCTTACCTGCCTGAAAGAAGGGAACGGTCAGAGATGTGGAGACATAAATATTAGGTAAAAAGCTAGATAATATTTCAAAAATATTATCCATAAGTTGTTCCACACTGCTAAGTCAAAAATTTAAATGGAATTTTGGTTGGGGCTAAAAGAAGATAATAAAGATGTTTTAGAAGCATGAGCAGACATCATTTTTTAATATATGGCAATTTACTGTTTGGCTTTCTCCATAGCCTGATCTCTTCTATTCTCTCTAAGATGTCCTTTCCATGGAGTGTCTAGAGAAAGAAAACCAGACCTTATGGACCAAAGGACAAGGACTTAGTGTCTTGGGATGCAATATAAGAATGGATTCTTTCAATGGATAAGAAGATAAAGAAGATGTAGCACACATATATACAATGAAATACTACTCAGCCATAAAAAGATGAAATCATTTCCTGCAACAACGAGGATCGACCTTGAGGGTATTATGCTAAGCAAAATAGGTCAGATGGAGAAAGAAAATTACTGTATAACCTTACTCATAAACAAACACATAGATGCATATAACAGATTGGTAGTTAACAGAAGGAAAGGGCAAAAGAGGTGAAGGAGCACATATGTATAGTGAGCTAGATTTCTGGTGGTAAACTCGATGCAGCCTATACAGAAGTTGAAATGCAATGATGTACACGTGAAATTTATATAACATTATAAACAGTGTGACCTCGGTAAAGTAAATTTTAAGAAAACACCAAAAAGATGAAGAATTGCTTCTCCTGTACATTTGGAGAGAGAAGAAATCAAAGCGGGGTGGAGGGAGGCGGAAGGATTCCTTCTTGGTGTGTGTTTTGAGAATTATGAATATTATTTATCTTTTCAAATTTTATTACACACCTTGCTCAGTCTTCCCCCTTTTTATTCCCATCTCTGCCCTTCTTCATACAATCATTTTATCCTTCTCTTTTTCTCCCTCCTCTACTAATCTTTTCCTTGAAACAAAGCAGCTGGAACCATGAGAGAGAAGAAGAGATCTATTCATGTTTCTTCTTCCCTGCTCCAAATGTCTGGAAAGTCTTTCCAAATATGAACAATCCATGGAGTCCCACATAAAAGCGAGAAAAAAAAATGTCAAAAATAAGAAGTTAGAGAGTCAAGATTCCCTCTACTGTCAAGAGTCTGACTCAGCATAGCTGGATGCTCACTACTTCCTGGTGTGTTTCCCAGACAGAGGTCATGATGATTATTCCTCTGCTTTGGTGACATAATTTATTTTATAAAGAAAAAAGTTGAAATTGTTTGTTAAATCGGCCCCATGATTTTTCCAGGCTGAATGTAGGGTTGTTGATGTAAAAGTGTCTCAAAAGATGAACACCCCAAACAAGGGACCAATTAACAGAGTTAGTCTCCCTTCCATCACCCAGGAGAGAAGTTATTCACCTCTTGCACTATTTTAATTGTTCCCTCTTTGTGGGGAGTTGTGCTCTGAAGACCTTTCTTATTTATGAGAGAAGGCTCATAAGCTTTTAAGCTCCTCTTCTCCCACAGCTGGATCATTTTTAAGGAAGGCTGAGTGAGCCCAACATTACTAACAAAAGACCATGAGTTCGTCTCAGAGCACTGATGGAGTGGGATAATCTCAAAATCTGGAAGTTGAAATATTTGTTGGCTGTTGCTGAATACCTGGGTACACCACGAAGAAAAAAGAGTTGGAACACAGGAGACTAAAGCTTTATACAACACTTGGGTGAGTCATTAGGAGCTCTGCTCTAGGGAATGTGAAGGCCTAAGACCCAGGAAGAATTTCAAAGATTTATAGATAGCTCAATATCATTGTACTTGAAGTCTAAGTTATAAGGGTCCTTATCCATGGCAGCTGATGTATCCTGAAAAGCAAATCTATGGAAGGATCAGCTAAATATATAGGCTGTGTCAATATACTTTGGCATAAAATGAGGAGCTGGAAAACCTCTGAGACCTTTGATTAGTGTTTAAAAGCAGAAAACACAGACCCAGAGGAAAAATTGTGGGTAATTTTTGAGGGGCTTATACTACCTGATTTGTCCCATTTAAAAAGTCAAATTTGACCAGTCTACAGAAGACTCCCAAACTGAGTGTATCCAAAGCATCTTTGATGAACATGTTGGGTCTTGAGGAGGTGAAAACATAAAAGTAATACTTGGTCTTCTGAGAATAATCCTGTCCACACTGTTCCTGATAAACAAAGCTCTTCAGATTTTGTTTCCTACCTTTCAAATATGTTGAATTTATCCAATGGCAAGTAAATAATTATTAGGAATGATGATTGATGAACTATCTTAAAGAAGAGAGGTTTGTCAAGGGGCACTTTTTTGGTGTGTTTGTGAGGAAGATTGGCCCTGAGCTAACATCTGTGCCAATATTCCTCTACTTTGTATATGGGACACTGCCAAAGCATGACCTGATGAGTGGTGTGTAGGTCCATGCTGATGATTGGAACCTGTGAACCTGCCAAACTGGAGCATGCATACTTAACCACTACCCCAGCACCCAAAGGGGCAACTTTTTCATGTTCTCTTTCATTTTTCTTCTTTTTTCCATTTGCTAAGCAGGGTCAAATGGAGGTTAGCAGGGGCTAGGGAAATATCTGATGCCAAGAATAATGCGAAAAAATACTGAAGGAAGAGAGCCAAGATAAACTTTATCCCAAGATAAACTTTATACAAAACAAGAGAAGAAAGCTTAGGAGTCCTTGATACAGAAGAGACAACTGAAAATAAGATTGATTAGAAATGATAGGATCTGGGGTGCTTGAGGGAAACAATGTGGCAATTAAAAGGTGCTCTGGGACTAAGAACAGCATCACAAATTTAACAAAGTCTCTGTGTACAGTAGAGTTTGCTGTGGTAATTTTGTCTCTCAGGCAACTGTGGGCAAAAGCTTTGCAGCGGTCACCATCTAAAGGCTGCGATTTCCCTTTCCCTCAGTTACATCAGCATGTATTGCAAAACATCTTCATTTCTCCTTATTTCTTCCTCTTGAAAGAAGATAAATTCTCCTCCTGTTTGTCTCACTTATTTGGCAAGCAGTCAGCATTACAGCCTTTCTGTTCATTTCCTGAAAGAGAATCTATGTGGAAAGATGTGGTGATCATGTTATCGACAGCATCTTCAATTACATTGTCATTACTATGTCCACCTGTACAATAATGTGTCTTAAGTGGTCTCTGCCATTCTAGAGATCTTTTGTGAGAACTTCTTGCAAAGCATATTAAGGGGCCTTCCCCACTCTGAAACTTCTTGCCGACATCCAGCTGGTGATCACCCACAAGAATTTATCTGTCTTTCTCACGCCATACATCATATCTTGTTTTGTATTATGTCTCTATGGGCTTTCTCACCTCTCTTTCTGGTCATAGGCTCCTTATTGGGTCATTTACATCATCCAAACACCAACTATATTGCTCTGTACTCTATAGCTATTTAGAAATAAGATTAATGTAACAATTAACACATTTTAGTGAGCAGTTCAGTGGAGATATTTAAGATGTGGCTCTGGAGCTATACTGCCTGAATTTGAATCCCAGTTCTGCCCGTCATGGGTTGTGTGACCTTGAGCTATTTAATGCTCTGACCCAGGGTGTCCTCAACTGTAAAATTGGAATAATAAATGTCTTATAAATTTGTTGAAAATTAAAATAAGGTTAAACGTAAAAGTATATTCAGAATAGCACCTGGAACACAGAACACACTCAATAAATATATCATGCCTTGATTTTCAGGAAAATTCAATCATATTAGAAGCAAAGAAAAAATTAATCAAATCTAGTAGTTTGGGGTTTTAGAAAAAAAGTGATAATTTGGATTAACCAATTCTTTCATAGAAATATTATTTGTAAAGGTGTTTCTGGTAATATGGTGGATGATATGTTCAAGGAAACCAATAATGCTAGATACAATCTAAAACACTTTATTTCATGGCTAAGCCAGTACTTTATCAGTACCTTGATAAAATAAATTTATCAAGGTACAGAAAAGAAAAGAAAAGCACACACCTCACAGGGTGGTGGGCTGAGACCAGTATTTTCCCAGGAGGGATCTACTAATGGCTGGCATCCCCAGGCCTGAGTTTTAATGAGCAAAGTATGAAGGGTAGGAGAAAAAGACAATGTGTGAGAATGGCCCAGAGACCATTCCTCCCCCATAATGCCACTTAAAATAGGGACTCTCAAAGGGTGATATTCTCAAGGGCAAACTAGAAAAAAACTACACAAAATGAGAGTGATATGCTCACCTTTCTCAGCTTTAGTTTGAGAGAGAGAGAAAATGTAAAAAAGTCTTCCCTGGTTCTTTTTTTTTAAATTTATTTTTTGAGATAAAATTGACTTATAACATTGTGAAGGTTTAAATTGTTGAACAGATTGATTTCATACATTTGATATTGCAATATGCTTACCATCCTAGCATTAGCTAACACCTCTACCACATTACACAAGTATGTTTCTTCTTTTGAGGTGGGAACAATCAAAGTCTAGCTTATACAGATTTTGAGATGTAATGATGTACATTTGAAAATTATATGTTAGAAGCCAATGTTACCTCAATGAACAAAGATGTAGTCTCTTAGGAACTGTGAAGTTTATAACAGAGTATTGTTGTCTATAATCACTAGGCCGTGCATTGTATCTCTAGGATGTATTTGGTAGTTACAAGTTTGTACCCTTACAGAATGTATCTCCAATTCCCCCACCCCTAGTATCTGGTAACCACCATTCTATTTGCTGTTTTTACAAGTTCAGCTCTTTTAAAATCCGCACATAAGTGATATCATACAGTTTTCTCTTACTCTATCTGACTGATCTCACTTAGGATAATGCCTTTATGTTCCTTCCATGTTCCTGCAAATGGCAGGGTTGCCTTCTTTCTCATGAATCAGTAATATTACATTGTGTGTGTGTGTGTGTGTGTGTGTGTGTGTGTAACATCTTCTTTATCCATTCATGCATTGACGGACACTTAGGGTGTTTGCATATCTTGGCTTTTCTGAATAATGCTGCAATAAACATGAGATATCTGTTGTTTATTTCATTTATATATACCCAGCAGTGCAATTGCTGGATTATAAGGTAGTTCTATTGCTATTTTTTTGAGGAAACTCCATATTTTATTCCACAGTGGCTGAACCAGGTTACATTCCCACAACAATGTGTGATGGTTCCCTTATCTCCACATCCTTGCCTACACTTGTTCTCTCTTGTCTTCTTGATGATAGCCATTCTAACAGGTGTGAGTTGATATATCATCATGGTTTGGATTTGTATTTCCATGATGATTAATGATATTGAGCATCTTTATATGTTCCTTTTGGCTATTGAACGTCTTCTTTAGAAAAGATGTCAATTTAGTTCCACTGCTTATTTTTTAATCAGGTTGCTTGATATTTGTTACGGAGTTGAAAAATTTCTCTAAATGTATTAAATAATAACCTCATATCTGATATATGGATTGCAACTGTTTTCTCTCATTCTGTAGGTTGCCTTTCAGTTTTTCGGTTGTTTCTTTTGCTTTGTAGAAACTTTTTACTTTGATGTAGTCCCACTTGGTGATTTTTGCTTGTGTTGCTTGTCCTTTTGGTGTCAAATCCAAAAAATCATTGCAAGATAGATGTCAAGGAGCTTTTCCTATATTTCTTCTTCTAAGTGTTTTATGGTTTTAGGTCTGATGTTTAAATCTTTAATTCAGTTCAAGTTAAGTTTTCTGAGTAGTGTAAGTAAGGGGTCTCCAGTCTTCTCTGCCTTTGTATGGGGTCATCTGCTCCACTCTTCTTCCTCCCTCTTGTGGCCAAATTCTTAAGATACTGTGTTTTTAGTTGTTACCATTTACCAGGTGGTACTGGAAACTTTTTTTTTGTTTTCCAGAAGGTGGCACTCCGGCTCATGTTTGTGGTTTCTCCCTTGTCCACAAAACAGATCTGTTTTTTTTGAGATGACTCAATTTACCAGATTTGCTCTCACAGGAATGTGCACAAAGAGCTAGTTGCAGAGTGTAGGGGGATATGGGTTTAACACTGGGTGGTTGGGGGTTCCAGTGGATCTGGAGGGGAGATCCTTTGCTGAGGTACCCCTTGAGGCTCATGGGTAGACTTCCTGCTGAAATTCTGAGCCCCTGTGCCCCTCTAATTCCCTTTGATATTAGTATCTTCCTCTTACCTGATGTCAGTTCTCCCTCCACTCGTGATCTATCCACCACTGTAGTCGACATACCTCTAGAGAGAACCGGGTTCTCCAGCTGTGTCCAGCCCTGCTGGAGTAGCCTGGGCACTAACTCACTGCTGTTTTTCTCTGGCAGGACAGTTTGCCACTGCTGAGTAGTTCATCTTCTGCAGTGTTGCCTTGAAGCTGGTGGTGCCAGGAAATCTCCTTTGCCTATCTTTACTGTGACCAAACTCACACGTTTTTTCTGCTCCAGTAATGTGCTGGAATCACATCTCCAGAAGACTTGCCTTACACAAATTCTCTCTCATTCACACTTGTCTGCCCAAGTGTGCACTCTCCAGGCTTACCTGACCACGGCCAAGATGGTTTGGGGCAGGTTTGTGGGCTCCTGCTGGCTCTCTAGCCCATACCAAAGTCTGTCTGTTTATTACTGGATGCACAGGTGGGTGAGATTCCTCCTGGATCCCTTTGCATTTGGTGCTGGTTACTACAACTTCCACACAGGCTCTTTTGTTCATGGTTGGACGTCCAATTCTTTATTACTAAAGCAGGACAATAATGGGAGACGTCTTTAGTCACTGTAATGCTGCTATCAGCCCTTGTCTTTATAATTTTTACTCTCATCCATCTAATTATGTAGATTGCAGCCTAAATATTATCACTATTCTGTTGTCAAAAAAACACCAAGTCAGGGGCTGGCCCTGTGGCCGAGTGGTTAAGTTCGCGCGCTCCGCTGCAGGTGGCCCAGTGTTTCGTTGGTTCGAATCCTGGGCGCAGACACGGCACTGCTCATCAAACCACGCTGAGGTGGTATCCCACATGCCACGGCTGGAAGGACCCACAACTAAGAATATACAACTATGTACTGGGGGGCTTTGGGGAGAAAAAAGGAAAAAAAAAATCTTTCAAAAAAAAAAAAACAACACCAAGTCAAAATTTTTGTTTCAAGGGATTCTGGATTGATATTTTACCCCTGGAATCTGACAGAAGTGATATAAACCATTTCTGAAGAAACAAATTTTAAACACAAGCATCAATGATTCCTACAGATAAATTTTAAAGAAATATGAACTTAAGATAAAAAATTCACTAAGCCTACTAATAAACAGGGCGCCTTTGGTAAGAGTCAGAAATATCCTTAAACCATGGAATCAGATTTGCAAATATATGTATTTAAATTATTAGATAATAACTTCAATAAGTATGTTGAATACATTTAAATAAAGGATGCTATGGAAAGTATGAAGAAACAACAAGAGACTATCAAAACTGACCATTTGGGAAGAACAAAATGGAAAATCTCAAGAGAAAAAAAATGCGATTGAAATTTGAAATTAATGAGTGAGTTAAATAGCCAATCAGCACAACTTATGATAGAATGAATTTATTGGAAGAAAGATTTGTAAAAATCAAACAGCACAGAGTAGAGCAATACAAATAATGAATGTTTCAGTGATGTAGCGGGTAGAGCAAGTAGATCCAATGGTGTACATCTAATTGGGGTTCCAGAGACATATAATAGAAATGTAGAGGCAATTTTCAGAGGAGTATCTGTGTTTAGTAGACAGCATATGAGGGTTATGGTTACCATGTTGAACGAATGGACATTAGAGGAAGCTGTGAATACATCTGTGAGTACAAAGAGAAGAACAGCACATGCTGTAGCTGCTCAATAAATCATTTTGTTGTCATGATTATGGGTTAGGTTGATGACGAAGAATGCAATTTTCTGCTCTGTTCTCACAAAATTCTCCTTCCATTCAGTTTCCATGTGGACAGAATCACACCTAAGTCTGAGATGGTAAACGCATAGTTTGTCTGCTACCATTTCTCCTTCTGTACTGATGGCAGACTTCTTGACTTTCTTTTCTAATTAATGTCTTCATTCCTTCAGATTTCTTCTCGAAACAGTGCCCCCAGAAGCAATGATTGATCTGATTTTGGGAAATGAACACTTTTACATTGTTTCTCAGGCTATACCTCATGCTTCCATGGTGATTTTGTCTTTCCATTCACTTTTGCAACTAGGAGGCTGGTAAATGGCTGGGAGGGAGGAAGACATTCTGGACGGCTAATGCTATATTTATTTGTAGTTCATACACATAGCTTATTCCATTAATATCATAGCCTTTCTCCAGGGAAGTCTCCAAGACTTCTACTTTTACCTGTATATGGAAAATCCGGGCTACATTTAACATCTCTTTTCTACCTTTCATGGCCCCCATGATTTTATTTCTAGTGTAGTTCATCTGAATAAAAAATGTGTTTGCATTGGGACATGTCCTAACGACCATCTAGAGAGAAGACAGCTGTTTCATCTTGAAGAGGGCATACAGAGCCTAGTGCAAAAATATTGTTTTGCTTATTTACCATTTTGCCTGAAGACTTAGTTCTTGCCTTCCTTGAACTGGCTCCAAAGAGAAAAAGAGAAAGAACTTCCAGAAATCCTGCCTCTGTTTCCTAGTCCCCATGCCCATTGCCTAAGCGTTCTAACCCTTACATGAGTTCAAGTTACTCTACTTCATAGGAGAAGACTCGAACCTAGGAATCAATAATAAAATCCAGGATGATTGAGAATCCAACAAAACCATATGCAAGGTGTTAAGTGGTTGTAATTTGCTGTGTAAAGGTTCCAGAGTTTCCAACAGATTTTTAAAGTATCACTGACTCAAAGATGATCCAGAATCATTGCTCTAGACAGTTTAACTCATAAGTATCTCTGATTTGAGGTAATAAAAATCTGCACCGGCAAGGATGGGCATATAATGACCAGGCTTTTACAACCTGGTCTTGTCTAACTTCTCAGGAGACTTCATAGAGCCATTAAGTTTAAGTCACATCGAGCTCCAAGCTATTTCTTGGTGCATGACTCTTCCTACCATCCCATTGCATTATTCTTATTTCTCTCCAGGCTCTATGAAACCAGAAATGCAGTTATAGAATTGTCTACCCTCTCTGACTGCAGATTAATTGAATATTAGTTCCCAAAGGGATTTTAAAGAGTATCTATTTTACTATCCTCAATTGACCATGAGGTCCAGCATGATTCAGGGGTTTTTTCAAGCACTGAATTAATTTCACAGGCGTGGCTGATCAGAATCATTCTGTTTTACCATATAGAGGGAGGACAGTATTTTCCTAATTTAATCTATTTCCACTTCTCATATATTTGTAAAACCTGAAATGGTAAAACATGAAATTAAGACATTTTAGGAGATAACGTACCAATGATGTTCATTACTGTCTTTTGCCCCAAAGAGAATGACTGTACTTATGAAAGAAAATTTTTCAGTTAAGTTTGGTGATTATACATGGAACAAAAAGATTAACCCAACATTGATGATTTAAGATGTATATCTAGTCAGCTGCATGACTGGAAAGAAATGAAGAGTATTTCTTTGTGCTTTTTGAGAATAAAACCATTTCCTTCTCTCATCGTTTTCTCAGCAGCTGTCACCAAGCAGGTCCATGGAAGGGGATAGAAATCGTACCTCTGTGGACATGTTTGCTCTCCTGGGACTCTCAGATGAAAAAGGTGTGCAGCCTATCCTCTTTCCAATCTTCCTAGGGATCTACCTTGTGACTCTCATCTGGAACATGGGTCTTATCATCCTAATCAGGATGGACTCCCACCTGCGCACACCTATGTACTTTTTTCTCAGTTTCCTGTCATTTATAGACATCTGCTATTCTTCTTCCACCAGCCCAAGGATGCTTTCAGACTTCTTAAAAGAAGAAAAAATGATTTCATTCATTGCTTGTGCCACCCAGTATTTTGTTGGGTGCTGGATGTGTCTGATGGAGTGCTGTCTCTTGGCTGCCATGGCCTATGACAGATATGTTGCTATTGGTAGGCCTCTGCAGTACTCAGCGGTCATGGCTCCTGGCCTCTGTCAGAAGATGATTGCTGGGGCCTATGGGAGTGGTTTCCTTAGTAGCTTAGCTGAAATAATCCCTTGCTTTCATCTCTACTACTGTGGGCCCAATATCATTCCAAATTTCTTCTGTGACATAACCCACATCATATCCTTGTCTTGTTCCAATCCCTTCATCAGTCAAATGATTCTTTTTCTCATAACTTTTTTTGTTGGATTTGGTTCTTTCCTTGTTATACTCTTATCCTATGGTTTCATTGCAGCTTCCATCCTGAAAATATCCTCTATCAAAGGTAGTGCCAAGGCCTTCAATACCTGTGCCTCTCACCTGTTAGTAGTAACAATCTTCTATGGCACAGGCCTCTCGGTGTACACGCATCCTAGTTCTACTCACTCCAAGAAGCAGAACAAGGTTCTGTCAGTGTTCTATGTTATCCTTATCCCCATGTTAAACCCTCTTATCTATAGTCTGAGGAACAAGGAGATCAAAGAGGCCTTCCAGAGGGTGATAAAGAGGACCACACATTTACTTCAGTAAGAACAATATTTGTGCAGGTGTTATTTTCCCTATAAGGAAAAGAGGGATAAGAATATGTAAATAACATTTTGTATGTCGCAAGAATAGCTAAGTAGAGAGAAGATGTGACAACCTGGCTTCTGGGTCCCTGGTGCCATTATGTTTAGCTGCCACCACCAAGTGATCTGTCTGAGGCAGTGTCATCAGCATTGAACTGCATTTAAAAGGCTTGTTTACATAACTAGGCTCAGGTAGATAAAATCTGATGTTTGGACAACAGAGGTTCTGATAGATATTATATGTAGATAAATGACAAGACCTAGGAAGTCATGCATGGTTCTTCCCTCTACAATTTTTAAAATGTCGTTTATTTATTTTTGGTTGTTAAGCACTTTTTATATTTAAATAGAAATAAAATTACTTATAAAATCACATATGTATAAGTTAACAATAATTTAAAAAAGAATACCTTATCATCTGAGTTCCAAACACAGAGCGAGAAAGTCAGTGTGAGAAAGAGGAACACAGAAAGAGATAGGTAGAAAGAGAAATAGAGAGAGACACAAACACACAGAGGGAAAAGAAAGAGAGAGTGAAAAAGTGAACAGAGAGAAGGGAAGGGGAAGGGAGGAGAGGAGACAAAAGAAGAGGAGAGGGGAAAAGATTGATCTGTCTTTATTCCAAAATAACTTTGTTCCCTCCATCTTACTCCTTGAAACTCCTTATGAAGTGAGTTGTGAAAAACAGATGGGAGAAAGGAATAGTAGAAAGGAGGGGCACTTTTCAGGTTAAGAGTTGGGGAGATTCTCAGAGGCTAGAAAGAAGTCAAAGTCATCAATTTCTGGGCACAGGTGGCCTGAAGCATGCTCCATGGTAGCTTCCCAGGGACAGCGAAAGACTCAGAAACAAAGGCTGTCATGTTATGTCTAGGGACTCACAGTCTGAGTCCCAGAGATGTGAGCCCCCTAGGAATTCCAAGTCCTTAAGTATGATCAGCAAGCAGTAGAAACAGTCTGTATGAGGGTACCATGGAGACTCAAAGTCTAACCAAGAGAATTTAAAGAAAATTTTAAAAAGAGATATTTTTCAGACAAGAGTTTATAGACTAAGCTTCATACATACTACAGTAGTGTATACACAACATACTACACTTCACTAGTTACATTGCATAGATGTGATTTTTGTTCTATTATTATGTGCACTTGGCAAGTGGGAAATTATCCCCATTTTACAGATAGAACTTTTGGGTATATTGTGGTCTGCCTTGTTCTTCCCAGGGTAGCAAGAATCCGTCTTGAAGCTCACTAAGTATCAGATGTGGAACATAAATGGTTTTTACTGATCAGAAACGTCATTTATTGCTTTGCCATGGTGCCCAATTTCTATACCTTAGGTGTTATATATTTAAAACTATCTTACGAATCTGTTCATTGAAAATATTCACAACACAGTTTTTATCAGAGTGAATACATAACTATTAACCAATTGGTAAGAGTTAAATCAAATAATTAACTCATTATCCCATCCATCCCTTTCTCCTTAGAAGTAAGATTAGCTGAAGTAGATCCAACATGAATGGGGACCTTTCTAAAACATCTCTGTATCCCTAGTAATGGCAGGGTAGATGAGCTCCATTAAAAAACCAAAAACCAAAACACTAAAACCAAAAGTTCGTGGGAATGATCTTAAGTAGATATTTTTTTCTTTTGTGAGGAAGATTAGCCCTGAGCTAACATCTGCTGCCAATCCTCCTCTTTTTTGCCAAGGAAGACTGGCCCTGAACTAAATTCATGCCCATCTTCCTCTACTTTATACGTGGGATGCCTGCCACAGCATGGCTTGCCAAGTGGTGCATATGTCCACACCCGGGATCTGAACTGGCGAACCCCAGGCTGCCGAAGTGGAATGTGCGAACTTAACCGCTGCAAAACAGGGCCAGCCCCAGTAGATATTTTTAATGAAGAATTAGTAATGCAGCATAATATATTGGAAAGAACTCCAATTCAGAACACATAAATTTCACCTACTTTTTTTTTTTTTGGTGAAGATTAGCCCTGAGCTAACATCCTCCTCTAATCTTCCTCTTTTTCCCTGAGGAGGATTGGCCCTGAGCTAACATCTGTGTCCATCTTCCTCTATTTTATATGTGGGATGCCTGCCACAGCATGGCTTGATAAACTGTGTGTGTGTCTGCACCCAGGTTCTGGGTCTGCAAACCCCAGGCTGCCAAAGAGGAGCACATGAACTTACCCACTGCAGCACCATGCCAGCCCCTAAATTGCACCTACTTAAAGTGAAGGCATGCTGTTTACTTCACACTCTGATAAGTGCTTCATAAGCATTGTATAATTTGATTTTATGAAGAGCTGCTCCATCAAGTAGCTCATACTATAAGCCCCATTTTTAAGGTGATAATAGTGAGGTTTGAAGAGGTTAATTTGCTCAGGAACACACAGCAAGGATGTGGAAAGCTGGAATTCAACCAATTAGCTGATACCAGTGCCCATGGTATTAACCTCAATGATCTGTGACTCTGTCATGAATTAGTTTCATTGTATTCCTTGTTGCTCCTATATCCTCACTTATGCATAGGAAATCATGCTGTGTCAGCCACCCAGGGCTGCTGTGATAACTGATTCAGGTCAGGGAGTTGAGAAAGTGTGCATATTTAAAATGGAATCAATTTGTGAACAGGGAAGTGTCCAAATATCTAATTTATTGTTTTTAAGCTGTATTGTCAGCCAGTTGTGTCATCTTTGGTAAATGTCTTAGCACCTCTGGCTTCAATCCTCACCTTGAAAATGATGGTCTTAAACTAGGTGCTCTCTCGGTCCCTTCCAGCTCAAAGAAATCTAAGTTCATTAAAAGAAAAGCTATAATTACGAGGTCATAATAGGACCATGGGGAAGTGGGGAATTGAGTCAGAAGGGACATGGCAAAGTGGGATGTGAAATTAGCAGGGAAATCATCTTGATGACAACCATGACACCAGAAGGCAGGTACCTGGAGAGTTTTCTCCCTATAATTGTCTTTTCTCCTTTCACTTCTGCCTTAATAATACATTTAAGAGGATCTCCAGTTGTGGGCATCTCTTTGGCTGTGAGTGGACAACCAATGTCATGGCCAAAAGCGCCCATCCTGGAGTGCAATAGGGCACACCTGAATAATTCTTTTGAAAAGAATAAGGAATTTCAACTTTGTCAAGAACTCTTGTTATCCTGAGGGATCTAGGTCAAGGTGAGAGGGCAAGATTTATAGAAAACAGTGGATTCTGTGTTATCCAAATATCCATGTGATTCTTCCAGTAAGACCAACATGGAGTAAGATTTATGGTCCTCATAAGTTTTATGAGGTTTATGTTATCTCTCATTCTTAACCTCTTCTCATATTTCTTTATCTAGCCTTTTTGTTCTGGTTAAGACTGTCAGTACTATGTTGAATGAGAGTGGTGAGAGTGAGCATCCTTGTCTTGTTCCTGATGTTAGAGGAAAAAGTTTGTTTTTCACATTGAGTATAACATTAGCTGTGGGTTTGTTTTTGATGGCATTTGTTATGTTAAGGTATTGTCTTTCTATTTCTAGTTTTTTTGGGTTTTAATCATGAAAGGATGTTGTATTTTATCCTATGCTTTTTCTGCATCTATGAGATGACCACGTGATTTCTAGCTTTCATTCTAGTAATGTGGTGTGTCACATTTATTGATTTGTGCATGTTGAACTATCCTTCCATCCCAGTTGGTCATAGTATATAATCCTTTTCCTGTGTGGTTGAATTTGATTTGCTAATATTTCCTGACTATTTTTGCATCTATATTTAGGATGGATATTGGCCTATAGTTTTTTTTTTTTTTTTCCTGTGGTGTCCTTATCTGGCTTTGGTGTCAGGGTGATATTGACCTCCTAAAATTCCATTAGAAGTATTCCTTCCTGTTTTTGAAAGTGTTTGAGAAGGATTGGCACTAATTATTCTGTAAATGTTTGGTATAATTTGCCAGGGAAGATATCTGCTTCTGTGGGTTTCTGTGTTAGGAGGTTTTTGATTACTGATTCAATCTCCTTATTTGTCTTTGTTCTATTCAAATTTTCTGTGTCTTCCTGATTCATTCTTGATAGCTTGTATATTTCTAGGAAGTTCTCCATTTCTTCTAGATTATTCAATTTGTTGGCATATGATTGTTCATAGTAGTTCCTTATAATCTTACGTATTTCTGCAGTATTGCTTGTAATGTCTCCTATTTCATTTCTGATTTTGAGACTTTTGACTTTATTTCTTAGTCTAAAGATTTGTCAATTCTTTTTGTCATATGGAAAACTAGCTCTTAACTTCATTGATTGATTCTATTGTTTTTTTGGTATGTAACTTATTTACTTCCACTCTGACCTTTGTTATTTCCTTCCTTCTACTCACTTTGGGCTTAGTTTGTTCTTTTTTAGTCCCTGAGACATAATGTTAGGTTGTTATTAGAGATTCTTCTATATGCTTAATATATGCATTTATCACTATAAAATTCCCTCTCAGAAATGCTTTTGTAGCATCCCATTGGTTGTGGTGTATTATGTTTCCATTTCAGTTAGTTTCAAGATGTTTTTTGATTTCCTGTTTGATTTCTCATTTGACTCAATGATTGTTCAGGAGTGTGTTGTTTAGTTTACACATATGTATACATTTTGCAGTTTTCTTCTTCTTTATTTCTAGTTTCATATCAATGTTGTCAGAAGAGATACTTGGTATGATTTCAATCTTAAATTTTGTAAGACATATTTTGTGTCCTATCATATGATGTATTCTGGAAATATTCTGTGTGAACTTGAGGAGTGCATGTATTCTGCTGCTATTGGATGGAATGTTCTATAAATGTCTTAGGTCCATTTCATCTAATGTGTGTTTTAAGTCCAACATTTCCTTTGTTGATTTTCTGTCTGGATGAACTACCCATTGCTAAAAGATGGGTATTAAAATCCCTATAATTATTGTATGGTGTCTAAATCTCTTTTCAGGTCTGTTCATATTTGATTAATATACTTTATTGCTCTGATTTTGAATGCATATATATTTACATTTATCATCTTGATGACTTGCCCTCTGTATTGTTATATAATGATCTTTTTTGTCTCTTGTTTCTGTGTTTGGCTTAAAGTGTTTTTGTCTGATATGAATGTAGCTATTTCTGCTTCATTTTGCTTTCTCCTTGCATAAAGTGTCTTTTCCATCCCTTCACTGTGAGTCTATGTGTGTCTTAAAGCTGTAGTGAGTCTCTTGTAGGCAGCATATAGTTGGGTCTTGCTTTTTAATCCATCCAGTACTCTGCCTGTTGATTGGTGAATTCAATCCATTTACATTTGGAGTGATTATTGATATTTGAGGACTTACTAATGCAATCTTATTCATAGTTTTCTGGTTGGTTTTTATTTTAGTTGTTTCTTTTCCCCTCTGTTTCTGTGTACCATAGTACATTGGTGATTTTCTTGGGTCGTATGCTCTATTTTCTCTTTCTTTGTGTTTTGGGAATCTACTCCAAGTTTTTGCTTTGTGCTTATCATAAGTCTTATATAAACATCTCATAGGGAGGGCAGTCCATTTTTAGCTTATAGTAATTTAACTTAGTCTACAAAAGCCGTACCTGTCTATTCTCCCCTTTTATGTTGTGTATGCCATTATTTCTTTTCACATGTATTGTTTAACAAATCATAGTAGCTACAATTATTTTAACACTCTTCACTTTTAACATTTTAAAGTATAGTTAAGTGGTTTACACACCACCCAAGTACAGAATAAGAATCTTTTTAAGCCTGATAGTGTATTTCCCTTTATTACTGTGTTGTATACTTTCAGATGTTTTAATGTCACTGACTAATGTCTTTTTGTTTCAGCTGAAAAAACTTCTTACAGCATTTTTTCCAAGGCAGGTCTAGTGGTGATGAACAGCCTCAGCTTTTGTGTTTCTAGGAAAGTCTTTATTCATACTCATTTCTGAAGTGTAACTTTGTGGGATAGAGTATTCTTGGCTTTCAGTTTTTCTTTCAGTACTGACTGTGTCATTTTACTCTCTCCTGACCTGTAGGATGTGTGCTTGAAAACTGCTGATAGCTTAGTGAAGATTCATTTTTAGGTTATAATCTCTCTCTCTTTTTTTTAAGGATTCTCTCTTTATCTTTGATTTTTGATAGCATTATTATAATGTGTCTTGGAGAAGCTCTTTTTTCATGAGATAATGGAGTTATCTGTTAGCTTTCTGAACTTAGATGTTTAAATCTCTCCCAGGTTTTGGAAGTTCTCAGGATTATTTATTTAAATAAAATTTTTGCCACCTTCTCTGTCTTTTCTAATTTATAACGTCTATTATTCTAATTTGGTTTTGATGGAATCCCATAGATTACGTAGGCTTTCTTTGTTATTTCTCATTCTTTTTTCTTTGCTCAGCACTGACTGGGTTATTTCAAACTCCCTGTCCTGTAGCTCACTTTTTCATTTTTCATCTGCTCTACTCTACTGCAGATGCTCTCTATTGCATTTTTCATTTCATTCATTGAACGCCTCAGATCCTGAATTACTGTTTGGTTCCTTTTTATAATTTTTATCTCTTTGGTGAGTATCTCATTTTGTTCATTTTTCCTCCCTTATGTCATTCAATTGTTTTTCCGAGTTTTCTTGTGGTTGTTTTAAACAGCTGTTTTAAAAATCTTTATCAGCCAGGTTGCAAAATTCTGTGCCTTTCAGCTTTGTACTTTGAGAATTATTGTTCTCTTTAGGTGGTGACATATTTTCTTGATAATTCATGTTTCTTGTAGGTTTGTATTGCTGCTTTAGTATTTGAAGTAGCAGACATCTCCTTAAACCTTTACTAATTGCCTCAGATGGGGTATGCCATCTTTTGTGATTTTATAGGTGAGTTTTCCTCTGCCTTTGTATGGGTACACATGTTCCACTCTTCTCGTTCCCTCTTGTTGTAGAATTCTTAAGCTATTGTATTTTCTCTCGTTCTTACCACCTAACCAGTCTGGCTATTGGAAACCTCTATTTAGTTTTCAAGAATGTGGCTCTAGAGCTCCTGTTTGTGGTTTGTCCCTCGCCCAGAGACCCTGATCTCTCTTTCTGAGAGAACTCAGTTTACTAGAGTTGCTCTCACTGCTGCTCTCAAGAATATGCACAAGAAGCTAGTGGCAGGGTGGGGAGAGGCGTGGGTTTAAGACTGGGAGGCTGGGGTTTCTCGTGCATCTGGTCAGGAGATCTTCTGTTGTGGTACTCTTAGTGGCTCATTGGTGGACTTCCTGCTGAAATAGGGAACTATACTTCATTAATACCTTTGATATATGTTTTTTTGATCCCTTTCCTGATCTCCTCTCTCTCTCCAGTCATGGATTACTTGTTCAGTAGTCTAGGTACTTCTAGGGATAAAGAGGTTTCTGAATGCATCTAGCACAACTGTGGTATCCTGGGTACTCAGTGACTGTTCTTTTTCCCCTGCAGGAGAGTTTGCCACAACGAATTGTTTAACTTCTGCAGTGTTGCCTTGGGAAAGGTGGTGCTGAGAAATCTCCTTTCATTGTCTTCACTGTAAACAAATTCGTATTTTTCTTCAGCTCCAATTGTGTGCTGGAATCCTCTCTCAGGAAGTGCGACCTTCTGCAAAGTCTCTCTCATTCATGGGTGGCTGCTCAAATCATCTCTAGCCTTTGCTCAACCCTGACCAAGATGGGTTGGGGCAGGCTCACACTGATCCTGCTGGATTTGTAGCCCATACTGAAGTCTGTTTGCCTGTTACTGGTTCACAGGTGGGCAGATTCCTCCTGGTCTCTTGGCATTTGGTGCTGGATACTACAACTCCCACAAAGGTACTTTTGTTTGTGGATGACTTCTAATTCATTGTTACTAAAGCAGGAGAAAAAGGAGGAATGTCTTTTCAGTGCTAAGATGCTGATATCACTCCTTTCCCTGATAATTTTTAATCTTATCTATCTACTTATGTAGATATGCAGTCTATTTGATGTGAATATTATAACATCAAAAAACATCAAGTCAAAATTTTTGTTTAAAGGAATGCTGGCTTGGTGTTGTCCCTAAGGTATCTGACAGAAGTAATGTAAATCATTTCTGAGGGAACACATTTTAAACTGAAGCATCAATGTTTCCCACAGATAAATTTTAAGGGAACATTGTTTAAGATAAAAAAAATTACTCATCATGCAATTAAACAAGGCACTTGAGCAAGAGTAAGAAACAATATCAAACTATGGAGTGCAATTTGGAAAACTATGTATTTATATTATTAGCTAATAATTATTTCAATAAGTACGTTTTAAAAGTTTAAATAAAGGATATTATTGAAAGTAAGATAAAACAATATGAGACTTTCCAAGCTGACCAAGTGGATAAAGAACAATGTGAAACCTTTAGAGAGAAAACAAAATGTTATGATTGAAATTTGAAATTCAATGGAGGAGTTAAACAGCCCACAAGCACAATTTACGAGAGAACTAATTTACTGGAATAGAGATCTTTAAAAATTAAACAGAGCACAGTAGAGGAAGCCAAACAATGGATGTTTCAGTGATGTGGAAAGTAGAGCAAGAAGATTCAAGATACAGCTAACTGGGGTTCCAGAGGCATATAATAGAAATATTAATAGAAATATAGAGACAATGTTAAGAGTATTAGCTTTGTTTAGTAGGAGCACACCAGACTTAGGCTACCATATTGATTGAATGAACATTAGAGGAAGCTGTGAATGTCTCCGTGATTGCAAGAAGAACAGTATATATTGCAGTTGCTCAATAAATCTTTTTGTTGTCATGATTATTGGTCATGATGATGATGGTAACGATAATGAAGAATGTGATTGTCTCCTCTGTTCTCGCAAAATTCTCTCCCCATTCAGTCTTACTGTGGACATAACGACATCTAAGTCTGGGATGAATTACACATATCTGTCTGTTACCATTTCTCCTTCCGTATTGACTACTAATCTTAAATTTCTTCTCTAATTAATAACTTCATTCCTTCAGAATTATTTTCAAAACAGTGCATAAATCAACTGTTTTCAAAACATGTTCAAGGGACTATGAAGCAATGATTAGTCTGATTTTGGGGAATGAAACTGTCCACCTTACTTCTCAGGCTATAGTCTTATGCTTCTATGGGTATTTTCTCTTTTCATTCATTTTTGGAATTAGGAGGCTGAGAAATAGTTGGGGAAAAGAAAGACACTCTGAGTAGCTAATACTGACAAATATTTGTTGTTCACAAACGCAGTTTATTCCATTAATGTCACAGCCTACTTCCAGGGAAATCTCCAAGACTTCTACTTTTAACCATATACAACTCTTAGGCTGTATTTGGCATCTATTTTCTACCTTTCACAGCTTTCTATTATTTTCTTTCTAGTTTGAGTTCATCTAAATAAAAATGGGTTTGTGTTGGTAGTTGTTGTATGACCATCTGGAGAGATGACAACTACAGCATCTTGAAGAGGGCATTCAGTACCTAAGGCAAAAACATTATTTTGGTTATTTACCATTTGGCCTGAGGACTTAGTGCTTACTTTCCCTGGACTGGCTCCAAAGACAAAAGGAGGAAGAACTTCCAGAAATCCTGCCTCAGTTTCCTAATCCCCATATCCACTGCCTAAGCATCCTAACCTTTACATGAGTTAAAGTCAGTTTATTTTGTAGAAGTCTTTAACCTAGGAACCATGAATAGAATGGAGGGTGACTGAGAATCTAACAAAACCATGTGCAAAGGCGGTAAGTAGCTGCAGTTTGCTTGGTAGATGGTCCAGAATTTCCAAAAGAGTTTCAAAAGTATCACTGACTCAAAGAAGATCAGAAATCACTGTCCTAGATAATTTAACTCATAAGTATTTCTATACTGAGGAAAGAAAAAATACGCCTCTGAGGAAAGGAGCATAATGGCTCTTTCAATCTTTCTTACCTAATTTCTCAGTATCTTTCTTAGCATCGTTAATAAGAGTAAGTCACATCCATTTCCAAGCTGCTTCTTGGTGTGTGACTCGTCCCACCATCCCATTGCATTATTCTTATATCTTTCAAGGCTGTATGAGTGCAGAAAGACAGCTATAGAAATGTCCACACTCCCTGATTACAGATTAATTGAACATTAGTTCTCAAGGAGATTTTAAAGAGCATGTATTTCATCATCCTTATTTGATGTATGAGGCTCACAGGATTCAGTGGCTTCTTCAATCACTGAATAAATGTCAGAGCCATGCCTTGGCAGAATCGTTCTGTTTCACCATATAGAGAGATGACAGTGTTTTTCTGGTTTACTATATGTCTAAGTCTCCTATTTTTTTTGAGGAAGATTAGCCCTGAGCTAACTACTGCCAATCCTCCTTTTTTTGCTGAGGAAGACTGGCCCTGAGCTAACATCCATGCCTATCTTCCTCCACTTTATACGTGGGACGCCTACCACAGCATGGCTTTTGCCAAACGCTGCCGTGTCCACACCTGGGATCTGAACCGGCGAACCCTGGGCCGCTGAAGCTGAATGTGCGAACTTAACCGCTGCACCACCGGGCTGACCCCTCCTATATTTTAAAAATCTGGAACAGAAAAACATGAAATCAAGACATTTTAGTAGATAATGTACTAATGGTGCCTGTTTACTGTCTTTTGTCCCCAAAGAGAATGACAATATTTAACTAAGAGAAGTTTTTAGTTAAGTTTCATGATTATACATGAAACACAGATTAACTTGACATTCATGATTGAAGATGTATACACAGTCAGTAGCATCACTGGAAAAAAATAGTGTCTTCTTTTGTTTTTTGAGGATGAAAACATTTTCTTCTCTCATCTTTTTCTCAGCAGATAGTACTGAGCAGGTCCATGAAAGAGGATAGAAATCATACTTCTGTGGCCATGTTTGTTCTCCTGGGACTGTCAGATGAAAAAGAGCTGCAACTTATCCTCTTTCCAATCTTCCTAGGGATCTACCTTCTGACCATAATCTGGAACCTTGGTCTCATCCTCCTTATCAGGATGGACTCCCACCTGCACACACCTATGTACTTTTTTCTCAGTTTCCTGTCATTTATAGACATCTGCTATTCTTCTTCCATCAGCCCAAGGATGCTTTCAGACTTCTTAAAAGATGAAAAAACAATTTCGTTCATTGCTTGTGCCACCCAGTATTTTGTTGGGTCCTGGATGGCTCAGGCTGAGTGCTGCCTGTTGGCCGTAATGGCCTATGACAGATATATTGCTATTGGTAGGCCTCTGCAGTACTCAGCCATCATGGATCCTGACCTCTGTCAGAAGATGGTTGCTGGAGCCTATGGGAGTGGTTTCCTTGGTAGCTTAATTCAAACAGTTTCTTGCTTTCATCTCTACTTTTGTGGGCACAATATCATTCCAAATTTCTTCTGTGACATAACCCAGATTATTTCCTTGTCTTGCTCCAATCCCTTTATGAGCCAAATGATTCTTTTTCTGGAATCTATTTTTGTTGGATTCACTTCCTTCCTTGTCATCCTCTTATCCTATGGTTTTATTGCAACTTCCATCCTGAAAATATCCTCCATAAAAGGTAGTGCCAAGGCCTTCAATACCTGTGCCTCCCACCTGGCTGTTGTGACAATATTCTATGGCATGGGCTTCTCTGTGTACCTGCATCCTAGCTCTAGCCACTCCAAAAAGCAGAACAAGGTTCTGTCAGTGTTCTATGTTATCCTCATCCCAATGTTAAACCCTTTTATCTATAGCCTGAGGAACAAGGAGATCAAAGAGGCCTTGATGAGGGTAGTAAAGAAGGCAACATATTTATCTCAGTAAGAATAATATTTGAGCAAATATTATTTCCTCCATAAGGAAGACAAGGGCAAAAATATGCAAGTGACCTTTTATAGGTTACAAGAAAGCTAGGTAGAGAGAAGAAGTGAAAACTTGGCTTCTCATGTCTTAATGCCATTATGTTTAGCTGCCACCACCAAGTGATCTGCCTAATGCAGTGTCAGCAACATTGAATTCAGTTTAAAAGGTCTTTTTCCATGATTAGACCTAGGCAGGTAAAACAGTGTTTCGAGATTAGAAGTTCCGATTGATATTATATGTAGATAAATGAGAAGACCTAGGAAGCCACTCAAATAGGTCTTTCCTCTACAATTCTTAAAATGTCTTTTATTTATTTTTAACTAGGTATTTATTTATGTTTTGATTACAATAAAACAAAATCATGTATAAAATTATAGATGTGAAAATTAAGAGTAATTTTTAAATGAATACTTTTATAATTTCATCCCAAAGGCAGAGGGTGTGAGAGGGAGGGACACAGAAAAAAGAGAAATGGAAAGAGAGAAAAAGTCAGAGAGAGAAAGAGAGAGAGGAGATGAGAGGAGAGAAGAAGGAGAAAGATAATCTAGCTTTATTCTCAAATAATCTTATTCCCTCTATCCTACTCCTTGAGTGTCCTTGTGAAGTGAATTATGAAAAAAAAATTGGAGAAAGGAATGGTAGATAGAAGGGGCACTTTTCAGGTCAAGAGTTGGGGAGATTCTCAGAGACTAGAAAGAAGTCAAAGTCATCAACTTCTGGGCATAGGTGGCCTGGAGCATACTCCAAGGTAGCTTCCCAGAGACCATATAAGACCTCAGAAATGAAGGCTTTCATCGTGAGTGTGGGCGACAGGGTCTAAGTCCCAGTGCCCTGAGCCTCTCAGAGATTCCCAGGCCTTAAGTTTGACCAGGGAGCAGCAGAGACACCAGACTTGAGGGGACCATGGAAACTCAGAGTCCAACCAAGAGAACTTAAAGAAAATTTAAGAAGAAATATTTTTTTCAGGAAAGAGTTTAAGTACTAATCTTCATACGTATTATATTAGTATTTATACAATACTTTCAACTTCATACGGTTACATTGCATAGAAGTGATTCTTTTCTATTAACACGTGCAGTTGGTTGATGAGGAATTATTCCCCTTTTACAGATAGAACCTTTGGGCATATTGTGGTCTGCCACATTCTTCTCAGTGTAGCAACAATCCATCTTGAATCTCATGAAGTGTCATGTGTGGAGCACAAATGGTTCTTAGCGACATAAAGATGTCCTCCATTGCTTATCCATGGCAGCCAAATTCTACACTTTGATGTTGTATTTTTAAAACCATCTTAAGGGCCTGTTCAATTTAAAAGATTAAATTATTACAGTTCTTACCCGGGGGATATATGACTACTAACCTATTAGCAAGAATTAAATAATTAACTCATTGCCCCACCCACTCCTCTCTCTAGAATTAATGATAGCTGAAGTAGATGAAACAAAGAATGAGACATTCCAAAAACATCTCTGTATCCCTAGTAATGGCAAGGTAGATGAGTTCCATCTAAACAAAAAAATACAAACAAGTTTGTGGGAATGATCTTAAATAGATATTCTTAATGAATGCTTAATAATGCAGCATAATATGTTGAAAGGAATTCCAATTCAGAACACATAAATTAAGCCTATTCTTAATAGAAGACATGCTGTGTACTTCACATTCTGATAAGTGATTTATAAGCATTATCTAATTTGATTCTATAAAAAGCTACTCTGTGAAGTAGCAACTATGATCAGCCCCATTTAATAGGTGATAATGCTGTGGCTTCGAGAGGTTAATTTGCTCAACCAGTAAGTGGAAACCTGGAATTCCACCCAGATTGGCTGATAACAGTGCCCAAGGCATTAATCACAATAAGTCATGACTCTGATACGAATTAGTTTTATCATATTCCTTATTGTCTTGATTTCCTCACCTATGCATAGGAAATCATGCCATATCTGCCTCATGGACCTGCTAAGATGATTGATTCAGGTCAAATATTTGAGAATATGTATGTATGTATCTATCTGAAATCAAAGAGTTTTGTAAACAAGGAAGTGTCCACATACCTAACTTATTATTAGGCTCTATTGCCAGCCAGTTGTGTCACCTTGGACAAATCCTTTAGATAAATTGGCTTCAAATCCTCACCTGGAAATTGATGATATTAGACTATGTTATCACTATGTCCTTTCCTACTCAAATGACTCCTGGGTTGTTAAAAAAAAAAAAAAAAAAGCTACGTCAATCTTGAGACCATAAGAGGACCATGGGGAAGTGCTGAATTGAATCTGAAGGGACATGGCAAAGTGGGGCATGAAATTAGCACAGAAAAAACTCCGTGATAACCATAACTCCAGAGAGCAGGTATCTGGAGGGTTTTCTCCCTATAATTGTCTTCTCCTTTCATCTCTCACCTAACAACACATTGAGAGGAACCCCAGTGGTGGGCATCTCTTTGGCTCTGAGTGGACAGCCAATTTCATGGCCCAAATCACTCATCTTTGAATGCAATCTGGTCCGCCTGGAAAATTCCTATGGATAATAAATAAGTGACTTCACCCTTTGGCAAGAACTCTGTCTTCCTGGGAGATCTATGTCAAGATGAGAGGACAAGATTTACAGAAAACAGTGAATTCTGTGCTATTTCAATAGCCGTGTAATAATTCCAGTAGGACATTTGTGGAGCAAGGGTTATGGTCCTCAGTCTCTTTCATTCTCCAATTCTTCCCTCTCCCTCATTTATGCACCCTCCACTTTGGGCCCTTTCTCAGGTTCTCTTTTTCCTTACCCAATTTCCCTGACCCTCAATCAAAATAATAACTTCAAAACAAAGATATTAGGTATTACTCTGGTGAGGAGTGGATGTTCAGTTCTAGTTCTCAAATTCTTAAGTATATGATCTTGAAATCTGTTAATTTCTGTTTGCTACTTATAAATTGGGGACAATAGAATCATCTAGAATCCAATGAGATAATGTCTATAAAGCCTACACACTACAGAAGTTAATAATTGAGCACTCAATCAAAATATTAAATTGTGAATTACAGGGGACTTAACTAAGGTAAAACATATTTGTCTGTTTCCCAACTTTATCTATTCCATGAATCTTTTTAATTTAATTTTCCCTTGGGGATTGTGCTTTTGCATAATTATTAATTTGGTTTCTATTTCAGTATATAACTTTGATTCATAATTTCTGAGTAGCAGCAAAAGCCAAGCTGGTCATTTCATGATGATATGACAAAGTTTTCACGTACAATTCTATTCGTCTTTTGAAATACTCCAAATAACCATCCATTGTCATCTTTGAAGACCCTATGGGTCTGGAGACACTAGCACTGGTGACCCAGATATTAGAGATGACCCACCAGATGAACAGGTAGTGTTGGTGGGACTGTTTCTTTTATCCTTCTTTACTATGTTGTTCGTCATTCAGCAACATTCCTGGCTTTCTTAACCTGATTTTATATACTGCACAAAATTGCAAATTGTCGTGTCCTTAGTAGATCATATTTAGAAGGAGTTTTGGTTAGCTGTATCCCCACAGTAATATCTCCAACCAAAATTTACATCAATCATCTTTTCTTCTACAAACTGCCTTGGCAGATGGTGAACACACGCAAAAAATTAACCAGAGAGAGTGAGTATATTCAGAATGTTTTTTTTCTTTTCCTCTAGCTTACCAAATTATAAAATCATACACTTTTAGGATCAATTTTCTCATGAACAAGTGAAACAATCCACAACTCCTCACAGTTTTCTGTGAATGATGAGCTACATGGAATACATTTAGTCATGGCTGCCTTTGTTACCAGAATGTTAGTAAGAAAGTGAAGAATTTTAGTACAATTATTTGATCAAAAGTTTGACTTATTTTCACCAAATTGATCAATTATGTTGTTGTTTCAGGGATGTTGTGCATGAGAGTTTATACTTTCAAAATGTTTTCATTGAATGTAATGCATCTGGGATAAATAGCTGATAAATTATATTAGCAACAGTCTATTTAAGAGTAAACAGAAAAATTTTGACACTCATAAAACCATAGCGCAAATGAAACAAAAATCTTTCTCGACATCAAAGCTCATCATAGCTTGATGGTAGTTGTCAACTGACTCAAGTGTACATGAATCAAAGCAAACTAAATAGAAATCATTTATGTGGTTTGTGTCTGCATGGCTCCAGGTGGTTTAGCTTGCCTGCGCACTAGGTCTGAATCTATACCTGACCAGAGGTAATGATGTCCGATTGTCTACAGAGCTGATGATGTCTCAGAAATTTCCCCAAATTAACCCGTACAACTCTATCGCACCTGGCATTCCTATTCACGGATATAGCCATCATTCATGGTTATCTGTAAGCAGTCAATGATAATAACAGCCAACATCTATTGAAAAATTAATGTGTACCAGATTATGTGCTGAACATTGGCACGAATTTCCTAATAAAAGCCTCCCATTAACCTTATAGTTTAGAGGCTCTTGTCGTCCTCACTTTGTTAAAAGTAAATCATACCTAGTGTGTTTAAGTGACTAGGACCAGTTCATAGAGTGAGAGAGTATCAGAACTAAATTTTTTTTCCAGTTTTAGTGAGATGTAATTGATATATAACGTTGCATAAGTTTAAGGTGTACAACACAATGATTTGATATATGTAAATATCGTAAAATGATTACCACAATAAGATTAGTTAACACCCGTCACCCCACATAGTCACAGTATTCTTCCCTGTGATGAGAACTTTTGTCATCTATTCTCTTAGCACTTTCAAATATACAATACAATATTGTTAACCAAGTCATCTTGCTGTATGTTATATTGTCAGAAATTATTTGTCTTATAACTGGAGATATGTACCTTTAGGCCACATTCACTCAATTCCCCCACTTTCTACCCTCTGCGTCTGGCAACCACAAATCTTATCTTTGCTTCTATGAGGTTATTTTTTTTAATACTCCACATTCAAATAGATCATATGGTACTTGTCTTTCTCTGTCTGATTAATCTCAGCACAATTCCTTCAATGTCTATCCAGATTGTTGCAAATGCCAGGATTTCCTTCTTTTTTATGCCTGAATAATATTCTCTTATTATACATATTATTTATGTTACTTATACATAATTATACATACACATGTTGTTTATATTATTTTTACATTTATTATATGATTTCTTTGTCCATTCATCTGTTGATGGACACTTAGAGTGTATCCACGTCCTGGCTATTATAGATAATACTGCATTGAACATGGGAGTTCAGGTATCTTTTTGGGACAGTGATTTCATTTCCGTTGGATATATACCCAGGATGGAATTGCTGGATCATATGATAGGTTTTTTTTTAATTTTTTGAGGAAAATCCACATTATTTTCCACAGTAACTATACTAGTTTACATTCTCACAGCAGTTCATACGGTTCCTTTTTCTCCACATTCTTACCTGTAGTTTTATCTCTTGTCTTTTTTGATGATAGCCACTCTAACAGATGTGAGTTGATATCTTATTGTGGTTTTGATTTCAATTCCTTGATGATTAGTGATGCTGAACACATTTTCACATATCTGTTGTTAGTTTGGATGTCTTCTTCATAAAAATATCTATTCAGGTCCTATACCAAAATTTTAATTGGATTATTTATTTGCTGTTGAATTGTATGAGTTCCTTATGCATTGTGGATATTAACCCCTTATGAGATACGTGATTACAAATATTTTCTCCCATTCTGTAGATTACCTTTTCATTAGCTTATCGTTTCTTTTGCTGTGCAGATGTTTTTTTATTTTGATATAATCCTTCTTGATTATTTTTAATTTTTTTGCTTGTGCTTTAGGCGTAATATTGAAAAAAGTCTTTTCCAATACATGATCAGAAGAATTTTCTCTATGTTTTCTTCTAGAAGTTTTATGGTTACTGGTCTGACATTTAAGTCTTTAATTCTTTTTGAGTTTATTTTTGTGAGTGGTGTAAGATTGGTGTCTAGTTTCATTGTGTGCATGTGAATATCCAATTTTCCCAAACCCGTTTATTGAAGAGACTGTATTTTTTCCATTGAGTATTTCATGCTCTCTTTTCAAATGTTAGTTGATCATATACCCACAGTTTTATTTCCGGGCTCTTGATTCTGTTCCATTGGTCTAAGTGTCTGTTTCTATGCTAGTACCATACTGCTTTGATTACTATGGCTTTGTAATATAGTTTGAAATCAGGAAGCGTAATGCCTCTTTGACAGCTTTATTCTTCTTTCTCAGGATTGCTTTGTCTGTTCAGGGCCTTTTGTATTTCAACAAAAATTTTAGGATTGTATGTTCTATTTCTGTGAAAAATGTCACTGGAATCTTGGTAGAGACTGCATTGAATATATCGATGGCTTTGGGTAGTATGGATATTTTAATAATATTAATTCTTCAAATCCATGAACATGGGATACCTTTCCATTACTTGTGTCTTTTTCAATTTCTTTTGTCAATGTCTTATAGTGTTCAGTGAAGAGAACTTTAACCTTCTTGGTTAAATTTATTGCTAAGTATTTTGTTTTTTGATGCTGTCGTGAATGAGATTATCTTATTTATTTCTTTTTCAGACAATTTGTGTTAATATCTAGAATGCTTAGTTTGTATCCTGCAACTTTACTAAATTGATGGATTAGATCTAACAGGTTTTCGGTGAAGTTTTTATGATTTTCTGTAGGTAAAATCATGTCATCTGCTTATAGACACAATTTCAATTCTTTATTTCCAATTCTGATGACTTTTATTATTATTTTTTGACCCAGTTGCACTGGCTCTGACCAAGTACTATCTTGAATAGGAATCTTGAGAATGGCCAACTTTGTCTTCTTCCTGATCTTAGAAAAATGCTTTTGATCATTCACTATTTAGTATGATGTTAGATGTTGGCTTGTTGATAGGGCCTTAATTATGTTGCATTTAGTTCCTTGTATACCTAATTTATTGAGAGTTTTTATCATTTAGTATTTTTTGAGAATTTTGAAATCTGTATTCATCAGGAATATTGGCCTGTAGTTTTCTTTTCTTGCAGTGTCCTTATCTGGCTTTGGTGTCAGTGCTGGTCTTATAAGTGAATTTAGAAGTGGTTCTTCATCTTCAGTTTTTTGGAAGAGTTTGAGAAAGACTGGTCTTAATTCTTCTTTAAATATTTGACAGACTCACCATAAAACCATCTGGTCCTGGGTTTTTCTTTGTTGGGAGGCTGTTGATTAATAATTCAATCTCCTTAATTGTTATTTGTCTGTTCAGATTTTCTGTTTCTTCCTGATTCAGTTTTTCTGGGTTGTATGTTTCTTGTAATTTATCTATGTCTTCTAGGTTGTTTAGCTTGCTGAAGAAACCATAGGACAAGAGAGTATTCTTGGTGTGGCACTGTGCCAGCAGGGTGAGGGGCAATGGAGTCAGAGTACGGCTTCTCCTTTACCCTTTTAATGTGGTTCTTCTTGTTCTCTGTGGTTAGTGGAGGTGCTTCAGCCTCATCCTCATGTTTTAGGATTTTTGCAATGATGTCCTGTCTGTGAATAGTTGGTAATTGTTCTTATGAGGGTTACCAAAGTCAGGAATGACCTATTTTGCCATCTTGATGATGCCACTCAGAACAGAAACTCTAAAGTCTGAACCCTAACCACAGTACTATGCTATTTCCTAAGTTGAAAAATATCCTACATTTGAGACAATATTTGATTGTAATTGTGAGTTTTACTAGCCTCCTTTTAAGACTGGCTCCTATGAAGACTTCCCTAAGAAGACATTTCATAACTTTATTAGCATACATGCTGTACACCAAGAAAATATCAGGATTATAAATTATGATACAATTATCCAGGCCATTTTGAAGATATTATATTAAATATATTTGTAAAAAGGTTTGAGAAGTTATTATAAACAGGATAATTTTTCTTATAGGTGAAAGAAGAAATTTTTAAAAATCTATCTAGATGACTGTCTGGGAAAGAAGAGCTATTACAAGTTTATTCTGGAATGATGCCACTTATGCTTTACTATTATAAAACCACAATTATATTTTTAATTTTTAAAAGTCTTTTAAAAATTGATTTTAGTCAATGATATCTATCATAGATAATTCACTGAATTTCTATTGCTTTTTAAAAAGTTATCTATCAACTTTTTAAATATTATTTATTTATTTATTTATTTTTGAGAAAGATTGGCCTTGTGCTAACATCCGTGGCCATCTTCCTCTACTTTATCTGTGGAACACCTGCCACAGCATTGCTTAATAAGCAGTGCACAGGTCCTTGCCTGAGATCTGACCTAGGAAACTCCGAGCTGGTGAAGTGGAGAGTGAAAGCTTAACCACTATGCCACCAGGCCAGCCCCAGATCTCTTCTAATTTTCTTGAGACCTCATGAAGTAATTGAGAACCTGAAACACTGAGAAGGTATTTCTTGACAATTGGAGAAGAAAACTGGGGTCTTTCCACCAGGACAATAAAGTGTTTTCCCTTTTTCAGTGCTCAATGAACGAAAAGAAATGGCATCTATGAGCATTGTAATGCTATTGTTTCGCCTGCGTCTGCAATCCATTCTTTTGTCTCTTTTCTGATTTTAGGAGCACGAAGCCAATGGTTTGGGGAGGAAATATTACAGATATCACCCATTTCATCCTCTTGAGATTCTCGTATTTCTCTCCAGAATCATAGGAGTGCTCTTTGTTGTATTCCTGTTGATCTACATTATGACTCTGACTTGGAACCCGTGCCTCCTCATCTTAATAAGGATAGATTACCCACATCCACACATCCATGAACTTCTTCCTCAGTTATCTTTCTCTCATTGATATCTGCTATGTGACCTCCACCTTCCCCAAGATGCTCTCCAATTTCTTCCAGGAACAGAAAGGTATCACCTTTGTGGGTTGTATTATTTAGGACTTTGTCTCAACCATGGGACTGAGTGAGTCTTGTCTCATGACAGCCATGTTTTATGACTGATATGTTGCCATTTGTAACCTACTTCTCTAGTCATCCATCATATCACCAACCCTCTGTGTTCAGATAGTGCTTGTGTCCTATATGGTTGGACTCTCTGGTTCTATATCCAAATTATGTGTCATGCTTCAATCCTACTTCTGTGGGCCTGACGTCATCAACCACTTCTTCTGTGACATGCCCCAACTGTTAGTCCTGTTCTGCTCTGACACTTTCTCTGTAGAACTCATGATTGCTATATTTACAATGGTCTTTGGGATAATGTCTTAGTTATTATGATATCCTATGGCTATATTATCACTTTCGCTAAAGGCAAGTTCAAAGGTTTCAACCCCTGTGCTTCTCACTTGACAGCAGTGACCCTCTTGTGTACCTCAGGTAGATTTGTCTACTTGAGTTCCAGTTGTGGTGGTTCCTCCAGCTTTGACAGTTTCACATCAGTCTTCTACACTGTGGTGATTCCCATGTTGAATCCCTTGATTTACAGTCTGAGGAACAAGGAAATCAAAGGTGCCTTGAAGATGTTGCAAAATAAGTTAGAGTATTGCTGAGGTCACAGATTATGAGATTTCTGACCAATTTGTCTTGTCAGAATCACTTTCACCCACAGCAATATGCACACTAATACACTATAACAAAATTCATACTATCTTTGGACAAAGAAGGCTTGTTTGACCCAGATAATATGCCAAAATGAGCCAATAGCTTACTCAATGCCACACAGACACAATATCTTTAAGTCCTGGAGGTTCATTACTTTCACTCTACATGAGGAGTGGCCTTATCATTTATTAATCTATCTGCAAGTATTTGTGAAACATCAGGGTTTAGAAACGTTTTGCTTCTTCTTGCTTCTGAGATTAAGCTCTGTCCAATTGCAAGCTTCTGACCTTAAAGGAGAGATAATTGACAGAGGTCCCCAGGAGTGTACAAACCTTGTCTGCCAAATATTTTGATGTAGCATTATCCAGACATCATGGTGACAAATGCTTGTTCTGTGTTTCTGACCAGAGTGGGAATGAACACAGAGTGGTAATGTGCCTTTGGACAGAAACAAAGCTATGCTATTGGCCTGATTGTGTCTCCTGGGGAGACCAGTCTGAGACAGCTAATGTCTAATGTCTATCTAAGGTCTCTTCAATGCTAATCATCTAATAAATTTTTAGTCACATCCTAGTCTCCATAGTTGTAGCCTAAGGAGGGAAGAGGTGATTTGAATCATATAAAGAATGGAATGAAGTATTGGCTCCCTTCACTGCCATTTATTTATGAGTCTGATGAGTTAATTTCCTGCATCTATTGTCCAGTGGGGATTTCTGATTGGAGATGATATTCAAAATCCATGTCACAGCCAATAGCAGCTTCTGATATTGTGGGACTCAAACATCTCTTTCTCTCCCCCATCAAATCTGGAAAACTTTACCCTTGGTTCACATAGCCAATGGGATGGCACTGCCCAATCATTTCTGGTATTTCAAGCATCTGAACATCTTTTCTGTGAGAAGTCCTCTGTGAGAGTTCATTGTAATAATAGAGTTATTGAATATTCAATACTGCAGGAACAAAGAACAAATATGAAAAGCTGGTATACAATATTTCTTATTGTTCATGTTGAACACATTTTATGTCTTAGAGATTTATGGTTGTTTGGGGTGATATAATAGATGGAATAGAATGGTTTAAATTACTTTAATGCTCATATTTTCCAGGAAACCTCAAGGGCCAGGAAAGGAAATAGATAGTGGAAGAGGCAGGGTTCTCAAGTCTGGCCAGTTTTTCTTGTCTGAAGTAGGACATAAAGTGCAGTCCTTGTGTGCTGGTTAAAAAAAAGAACAAAATGTATAGCAACACTGACTATTGATTTGTGAGATTACTCAGACCAAACTAACTAGTATCAAACAGATGTCTTTACATTTACATATTACCCTTGGAGATTCCATTGGATCCCTTTTTTCTTTTTGCTTCTTTATTTTTTATTGAGGTAACATTGATTAATAACATTATAACAGTTTCAGAGGTACATGACTATATTTCGGTTTCTGTGTAAATTACATAATGTTCACCACCCAAAGATTAATTACAATCTGTCCCCATATACACACCCTTTTACTCTTTTCACTATTTCCCTCCATCATATCCCCTCTGATACCCACAAATCTAATCTCTATCTCTCTGTATTTTTTGTTGCTGTTATTGTTTTTATCTTCTACCTATGAATGAAATCATATGATATTTGGCTTTCTCTGTTGGACATACTTAACTTACGTTATACCCTTAAGGTCCACCCATGTTGTCACAAATAACAGGATTTCATTTTTTTTTATGAGTGAGTAGGATTCCATTGTGTGTATATACCACATCTTTTTTATCCATTCATCCATTGATGGGCAGTTGGGTTCTTCTACATCTTGGCTACTGTGAATAATGCTGTGGTGCACAAAGGGATGCATAAATCTCTTTGAATTGCTGATTTCGAATTCTCTGGATAAATACCCAGTAGTGGAATAGCTGGATCATATGGTATTTCTATTTTTAATTTTTTGAGAAATCTCAATACTGTTTTCCATAGTTGCTGTAGCAGTTTGCATTCCCATTGACAGTGTATGAGGGTTCCCTTTTCTCCACATCCTCTCCAACACTTGTTATTTATTATCCTGTTAATTGTGGCCATTGTGACAGGTGTGAGGTGATATCTCAGTGAAGTTTTGACTTGCATTTCTCTAAAAATTATTGATGTTGAATATCTTTTCAAGTGCCTGTTGGCCGTATGTATATCTTCTTTGGAAAATTTTTTCCTATCTTCTGCCTATTATTTGATTGGGTTGTTCATTTTTTGTTGTTGAATTGTATGAGTTCTTTTTATATTTTGGAAATTAACCTCTTGGTGGATATATGATCTATAAATCTTTTCGCCAGCTGGTAGGTGGATTTTTTTCCTTTTGTTGGTGGTTTCCTTGGCTTTGCATGAGTTTTTTGGTTTGAAGTAGTCCCATTTGTTTATGTTTTCTTTTGTTTCCCTTGACTGAGAAGACATGATATTCAAGAAGATACTGCTAAGACCAGTGTCAAAAGGTGTACTGCCTATGTTTTATCCAAAGAGTTTTATGGTTTCAGGTCTTCTATTCAAGGCTTTAACCCATTTTGTGTTAATTTTTCTGTAGGGTGTAAGAAGATCTACTTTCATTCTTTTGCACATGGCTATCCAGTTTTCTCTACAGTATTTATTGAAGAGACTTTCTTTTCTCCATTGTATGTTCTTGGCTCCATTTTCAAAGATTAGCTATACATAGATATGTGGTTTAATTTCTAGGCTCTCAATTCAGTTTCATTGATCTGAGTGTCTATTTTTGTGCCATAACCATGCTGTTTTGATTACTATAGCTTTACAGTATATTTTGAATTCAGGGAGTGTGATTTTTCAGCTTTTTTCATTTTTCTCAGGATTGCTTTAGTTATTCAGGGTCTTTTGTTGTTTCATATAAATGTTAAGATTCTTTCTTCTGTTTTTGTGAATAATGTCATTGGGTTCAGATTGAGATTCCATTGAATCTGTAGGTTGGTTTAGGTAATATGGACATTTTAACTACGTCTATTCTTCCACTCCAAGAGCATGGAATATCTTTCCATTTTTTTATATTTTCTTTGATTTCTTTTAATAATGTCTTAGAATGTTTGGCGTATAGCTCTTTCACCTCCTTGGTTAAATTTATTCCAAGATATTTTATTCTTTTTGTTGTGGTCGTAAAAGGTATTGTATTTTTGAGTTCTTATTCTGCTAGTTCATTAATGTAGATAAATGAAACTGATTTTTATAAGTTGATTTTGTACCCTGCAACTGTGCTGTAGTTGTTCCTTATTTCTAATAGTTTTCAGGTGGATTCGTTAGGTTTTCTATAATGGGATCATGCCATCTGCAAACAGAGAGAGTTTCTCTTCTTCTTTTCCTATTTGGATACCTTTTATTTCTTTTTCTTGCCTAATTGCTCTGGCCCAAACCTCCAGTTCTATGTTGAAAAGGAGTGGTGAGAGTGGGCACCCTTGTCTTGTTCCTCTTCTCAAGGGATGGCTTTCAGTTTTTAACCATTAAGTTTGATGTTGGCTGTGTGTTTGTCACATAAGACCTTAATTGTGTTGAGGTACTTTCCTTCTATACCCATTTTATTGAGAATTTGTATTGTAAATGGATGTTGGATTTTGTCAAACGCTTTCTCTGCATTTATTGAGATTATCATGTGACTTTTATTCCTCTTTTTGTTAATATGGTGTGATTGATTTGCAGATGTTGAATCATCCCTGCGTCCCTGGTATAAATCCCACTTGATCCTGGTGTATGACTCTTTTCACGTATTGCTGTATTTGGTCTGGCAATATTTTGTGGAGGATTTTAGAATCTACGTTCATCAGTGATATTGGCCCGTAATTTTCCTTCTTTGTGTTGTCCTTGTCTGATTTTGGTATCAGGGTAATGTTGGCCTCATAGAATGAGTTGGGAAGTGCTCCATCTTCTTCAAATATTTGGAATTGTTTGAGAATGGTAGGTATTAAATCTTTGAATATTTGGTAGAATTCTCCAGAGAAGCCATCTGATCCTGGACTTTTGTTTTTTGAGAGGTTTTTGATTACTGTTTCAATGTCTTTACTTGTGATTACTCTATTCAGATTCTCTATTTCTTATTGATCCAGTTTTGGGAGGTTGTATGAGTCTAAGAATTTATTCATTTCTTCTAGATTATCCAATTTGTTGACATATAGTTTTTCATAGTATTCTCCTATAATCCTTTCCATTTCTGTAATATCCATTGTAATTTCTTCTCTTTCATTTCTAATTTTATTTATTTGAGACTTCTCTCTTTTCCTTAATGAGTCTGGCTGAGGGCTTGTCAATTTTGTTTATCTTCTCAAAGAACCAGTTCTTAGTTTTATTGATTCTTTCTACGTTTTTTTTTTTTTTGGTCTCTATTTCATCTATTTCTGCTCTAATTTTTGTTTCTTCCCTCCTTCTGTTGACTTTGTACTTTGTTACTGGGATTGTAATCTCCTGTAACTTCAAGTTTGATTTCTAGAGGGTTGTTATTCTCTTTCTCTTCTTCCGTGTTACTTAGTTCTTCATGGTAACTGATTCTTTGCTGGCACATTTGTGGTAGTAACCACATTTCCTATTGGGTATGGGTTTGGTTACTTTGGTTCTGAGTTGCTTTTGTTTGTATTTGATACCCTGCACTTTCCACCCTCTACTACCTCTGCTGGTGGTGTAGTCAGTGCCCTCCTTGTGCTACTTTAGCCTCTGAGGTTGCTAGTGACTTGCTGCTTATGATGTCACTGCAGTCTCAGGTGTCACCAGTGGGGTCACCAGGCTTCATACACTTCTGCTGCTTCTGGGGTCTCCTGGGTGTCATGCTTCTCCACTGCTTCTCCTTGGGCTCTCCATGGGAGAGGATACTGCTGCATTATATACCATCTACACTGCTGCTCCAAGGTTGTCTAGGGTTACTGTTTGCACCAATGCCTGGGTGCTGGGTTCATGAGTGTCACTGTCACTTCTGGGGCCTCTGGTACTTGAAGATTGTATGCAGCCCCTGCTGCTGGTGGACCTGATATTGGGGGTTCTGCCACTGGGGGCTGGGTAACTAGTTCCATTGTATTTCCTGAAGCCTCTGGTTACAGGTTCCACCTGCCACCACTGGGGGTTTGGAGGGGCTAAGCAGAGAGAGGTTGTTGCTTGTGCAGCCTCTGGTTTCTAGAGCTAGTTGGTTTGTTTTGCAAACTGAGGTTAGGGTCCCCTGCCCTACCTGGGAAAATATGAGTTTTGTATACTGCTCCCAATGTTGGAAAGACCTGTCCAATGCAGGTAGAGGGGGAGGGATCTGCTGAGAGACAGGCAGGGAGCAAGCTGCCCCTGTTTTCTCTGTCCCCCAGTGACCACTTACAGACACGTGGGGCAGATCCACTTGGGGACAGGCGGGGACACCTATTGGTTTTGCTCCTGCCATGACCATTCACAGTTACATGAGCTCCAGTGCCTGCTGTTTCTGTTTCCGTTGTGTCTGCCCAGAGTTATGTAAGTCATGGCACCTACTGTTTCCACTCACATGACAGTAGTGATGTATGGCACCTGCTTTTCTGCTCTTGAAGCAACTGCTTGCAGGCACATACACTGGTGTGAGGATCTACACCCTGGATAACTGCTGTTGGAGGAGGTGGAGGGGGCTGCTCCCCTAGTTCCACTGCACCCTGGGGGTCCATTCCACCCACCTTCAGATATATATGCGTGGATCTCTTATGTGTCTTGTTGTGCACTTTGGCATAAAATGGGGAACTGCAAAACCTTTGAGAACTATTTTAGTGTTTAAAAGGAGAAAACACAGGCCCAGAGGAAAAGTTGTGGATCATTTTTGAGGGGCCTATACTATCTTATTTGATCCATTCAGAAAGTCATATATGAGCAGTCTACAGAAGGCTCCTGAGTTGAGTGGTTCCCATGTAACTTTGTTGAACATGCCAGGTCTTGAGGAAGTGAGGGGCCACCAGTCAAGAATAATTGTAATACTTGGTCTTCTGAGAGTGATCCTGTCCATATTCTTCCTAATAAACATATCTCTTCAGATTTCATTCCTTGCCCTATAATTACACTGAACTTTTCCAAAGTCATCTAAGAAAATATAAGGAAGGCTTATACATAAATATCATAAAGAAGAGGGGCATGCCAAAAGGGTTACTTTTTCATTTACTTTTTCCATTTCTTTCTTTTTTTTTCACTTTCTAAGCAGGATCAAATGGAGATAAGTATGGGGAGGGAGAGTATCTGATGCCAAGAACGACATCTGAAAAAACCAAAGGAAGGGAGCCCAGATAAACTTTATCCAAAACAAAAGAAGAAAGCTTAGGAGTCCTTGATAAATAAGAAGCAGCTAAAAACAAGGTTGAATTAGAAATGATAGACTCTAGGGTGATTGAGTAAAACCATGTGACAATTAAAGGTGCTCGGGGATTAGAGACAGTATCACTGGTTTAGCATCTTTCTCTGTGTACAGTAGGATCTTCTGGGGTAATTTTGTCTCTTAGGCATCAGCGGGCAAAAGCTTTGCAGTGGTCACCATCCAAACACTGAGATTTCCCTTCCCTCAATTACAACAGCATATATTGCAAAACACTTTAATATCTCCTTATTTCTTCCTCCTAAAAGATGAATTCTCTTCATTTTGTCTCACTTATTTGTCAAGCAATCAGCATTACCTCCTTTCTGTTCAATTCCTGAAAGAGTATGTCAAAAGATGTGGTGATCATGTTATTTACAGCATGTTCAATTACACTGTCATTGCCCTGTCCATTTGTACAATAATGTGTCTGACATGGTCTCTGCCAGTTTAGAGATCTTTTGTGATCTGTTATTGCAAAAAATATGAAGAGGTCTTCCCTAATCTCTAACTTCCTACCTACATCCAGCTGGTGATCACCCATAAGAATTTATCTCTGCCTTTCTCATACCACATATCATCTCTCATTTTGTATTATATTTCTATGGGCTCATTTCTCTCTCTTCCAGGCCTATAGGCTCGTTATTGGATAATTTACATCATCCAAAATACCAAGTATAGTACTCTTCACTCTATAGTTTTTTAGAAATAAGATTAATGTAGCAGTGAACACGTTTTAGTGAGCGGTTCAGTGGAGATACTTAAGATACGGCTCTGGAGCTAGACTGCCTGGATTTGAATCTCAGTTCTTCCCTTCATGGTTTGTGTGACCTTATTTCCTCCTCTGATCCAAGTCTCCTTATCTGAAAAATGGGAATGATAAGAGTACATATCTCATGAAGTTGTTAAAAGTTAAAATAAGATGAAACATAAAAGCATGCAGAATAACACCTGGAACATAGTACACACTGAATAAATATTAGCTACCTAATAAGATGCCTTGATTTTCAGGAAAATTCAATCATATTAGAAGCAAAGACAATTAAGTAAATCAAGTAGCTTGGGGTTTTGGAAAAAATGGCCAGTGAGAAGCCAGAATACCCAATAATGTCTTAGAAATATTGTTTGTAAAGGTGTTTCTAGTAATATCTTGGGCTATATGGTCAAAGAAACCAATAATACTAGATAAAAACTAAAACACTTTTTTCATTGCTGAGCCAGTGAGAAAAGTACAGAAATGACATGAAAAGCACAAACCAAAGAGGGTATTGGGCTGGATCCATCATTTTGCCAGGATGGACCTACAAATCTCTGGTAGGCTCAGTCCTGGGTTTTAATGAGCAAATCTATGTGGGGTAGGAGAAAAAGACAATGTGTGAGATTGTCTTAGAGACAGTACCCCTTCTCTCTAAGGCCACTGAAAACAGGGACTCTCAATGGGTGACATTCTCAGAGGGCACACCAGAAAAAAAAACTACTTCACAAAATGAGACAATTATCCACACACCTTTCTCAGCTTTAGTTTGAGAGAAAGACAAGCAGTAAAAAAAAAGTCTTTCCTGATAATTTTTTTTTTCCTAAGGAAGATTTGCCCTGAACTAAAATCCATTGCCAATATTCCTCTTTTTGCTTGGGGAAGATTCACCCTGAGCTAACATCTGCACCAGTTTTCCTCTATTTTGTATGTGGGTGGCTGCCAAGTATGGCAGCCAATGAGAGGTATAGATCCATGCCCAGGAACTGAACCCCGGCCGCCAAAGCAGAGTGCGCCAAACTTAACAACTAGGCCATGGGGCCGGCCCCTTAAATTTATTTTTATTGGTGTAAATTGACCTTATATTGTGTAAGTTTCAGGTGTTCAGTGTATTGATTTGATACATTTACATTTTGCAGTATGCTTGCTACCCTAGCATTAGCTAACACCTCTATCATGTCACATAAGTAGATTTCTTTTTTTGTGGTGAGAACAATTAAGTTCTGGCTTATTCAGATTTTGAAATATAATGCTGTATAACTGAAATTGATATACTATTATAAACCAATATTGCTTCAATAAATAAAAGATATCTAGTCTCTTAGGAACTTTGAAGTTTATAATAGAACATTGTTGTCTATAATCACAATGCTGTGCATTAGATCTCTAGGATTTATCTAGTAGTTACAAGTTTGTACCCTTAAATAACGTATCTCCAATTCCACCACCCGCCAGTCTCTGGTAACCACCATTCTGTTTGCTGTTTTTATGAGTTTGGCTTTTTTAGAACCCACATATAAGTGATATCATCCAGTTTTCTCATACTGTATCTGACTTATCTCACTTAGTGTAACACCCTCAGGTCTGTCCATGTTGCGGCAAATGGCAGGATTTCATTCTTTCTCATGACTCAGTGATATGCCAGTGTGTGTGTGTGTGTGTGTGTGTGTATAATGTCTACTTTATCCATTCAAGTATTGACAGACTCTTAGGTTGTTTCCATATCTTTGCTATTGTGAATAATGCTGCAATAAGCATGGGCATGAGGATATCTTTTTGATATATATTTTTTCATTTTCTTTGGATATATATCCAGAGGAGGAATTGCTGGATAAAACGGTAGTTCTATTTTTAATTTTTTTAGGAAATTTAATACTTTTTTCCATAGTGGCTGAACCTTTTACATTCCCATGACAGCGTATGAGGGTTCCCATATCTCCACATCCTTGCCAACAGTTTCTCTCTTCTCTTCTTGATAATAAACATTCTGAGAGGTGTGAGATGATATCTCATTGTGGTTTTGATTTGCATTTCCTTGATGATTAACTACATTGAGCATCTTTTTATGTTCCTTTTGGCCATTGAATGTCTTCTTTAGAAAAAATGTCCATTTAGTTCCACTGCCCATTTTTAAATCAGGTTCCTTGATATTTGTTATGAAGTTGCAAGCGCTCATTAAATACATTAGATCATAACTTCTTATCTGATGAATGGATTGGAAATATTTTCTCCCATTCTGTAGGCTTCTTTTCATTTTTTTTAATTGTTTTTTGCTGTATAGAAGCTTTTTACTTTAATGTATTCCCGCTTGTTGATTTTTGTTTCTGTTGCTTGTGCTTGTGGTGTCATATCAAAAAAATCATTGCCAAGATCAGTGTCAAGGAGCTTTGCCTCTATTTTTTCTTCTAAGAGTTTTATGAGTTTAGTTCTTATGTTTAAATCTTTAACTCATTTCGGGTTAAGTTTTGTGAGCAGTGTAAGTAACGGGTCTGGAGTTTTCTCTGCTTTTGTGGGTAGATCTGCTGCACTCTTCTTGCTCCCTCTTGTGGCTGAAATCCTAAACTATTCTGTGTTCTCTGGTTTTTGTCGCTCACCAGGCTGGCTACTGGAAATCTCTTTTTTGTTTTCCAGAAGGTGGCACTACTGCTCACGTTTGTGGTTTCTCCCTTTTCCATAGGCTGTTTCCTTTTTTTCTGAGAGCACTCAGTTTACCAGATTTTCTCTCCCTGCTACATTCAGGAATGTACACAAGGAGCCAGCTGCAGATGAGGAGGAGGTGTGGATTTAACAATGGGAGCTTGTTGGTTCGCATGGATCTGGAGGGGAGATGCTCTGGTGAGATACTCCTAGAGGCTCATGAGTGGGCTTCCTACTGAAATCCTGAGCCCCTGTGCCCCTTTAACTCCCTTTGGTATTTCTCTCTATCTCTTACCTGATTTCCCTTCTCCCTACACTCATGGTCTACCTGGTCAGTAGTCTACATAACCCTAGAGAGAAAGGATTTCCTCATCTGTGTCTTGCACTGCCAGGGTAGCTGGGTGCTCATTCACGGCTCTTTCCCTGTGCAGGAGTGTTTGCCACTGCTGAGTAGTTCAGCCCATGCAGTGTTATCTTGAAGAGGGTGGTGCTGGGGAAGCTCCTTTTAGTGTCTCCACTGTGACCAGCTCACACTTTTTTTCTGCTCCAGTTGTGAACTGGCTTTCCATTTCAGGAAGACTGGGCTTCAACAAAGTCTCTCTCATTCATGGTTGTCATCACACTCTCCAGGCGTTATGTGGCCATAATCAAGATGGTTTTAGGAAGGTTTATTGGCTCCTTCTGGTTCTGCATCCCATACAAAGATCTGTCTGCCTATTACTGGATGCACAGGTGGGTGAGATTCCTCCTGGACCCGTGGCATTTAGTGCTAGATATTACAACTTCCACAAAGGCATTTGTTGGTGGATGGATGTCAAATTCATTGTTACAAAAATGGAACAAAAAGAAGGACAATAACAGGACAATAAATAACAAGTGTTGGATTACTATTGCCACTCCTTCCCCTCATAAATTTTAATCTCATCCATCTACTTATGTGGATTTGCAGCCTACATATTGTCATTATTGTGACTTCAAAAAACACCAAGTCAACATTTTTATCAAAGGAGATTCTGGGTTGGTGTCACCCCCAAAGTGTTTGACAGATGTCATATGAATCATTTCTGAAGCAATACATTTTAAACATAAGAATCATAGATTCCTAGAGATAACTTTTAAAGAAACACGAACTTAAGATGAAAAATATCACTGGGCACACAAATAAACAGGGCGCTTGAATAAGAGGCAGCGATATCATTAAACTATGGAATCAGACTTGCAAAACTATGTATTTGAATTATAGATAATAATAATTTAAATAAGTATGTTGAATATGTTTAAATAAAGGATGCTATGGAAAGTATGATGAAACAATAAAGGACTAACCAAACTGACTCTTTGGGAAAGGAACAAAATGGAAACTCTTGAGAGAAAATCAAATATTATAATTGAAATTTGAAATTAATGGATGAATTAAACAGCCAATTAGCACAACTTATGATAGAATGAATTTACTAGAAGAGACATCTATTAAAAATTAAACTGAATGCAGTAGAGAAACAAAAATAATGAATGTTTCACTGATGTGGAGAGCAGAGCAAGAATACATCTAATTGGTATTCCAGAGACATAGAACAGAAATATAGAGGCAATTTTCAGAATGCTATCGTTGTTTAGTACATAGCACACAAGGCTTATGGTTACCATATTGAATGAATGGACCTTAGAGGAAGCGGTGAATATGTCCACAAGTAGAGGGAGAATAACAGTATACACCGAAGCTGCTCAATAAATCTTTTCATTGTCTTGATTTTTGGTTATGATGAGGAAGAATGCAATTTTCTTCACTGTTCTCACAAGATTATGCCTCCACTCAGTCTCATTGCGGAGAGCCACACCTAGGTCTGAGATGGTGAATGCATAGTCTGTCTGCTACCAGCTCTCCTTCTGTACTGATGGCAGACATCTTGAATTTATTTTCTAATGAATCTCTTCCTTACTTCAGAATTCTTCTCAAAACAGTGCACCATGAAGCAATGAGTGATCAGATTTTGGGAAATGATCCCTTTTAACTTATTTCTCAGACTTACCTTATGCTTCTATGGGAATTTTCTCTTTGCACTCATTTTTGGAACTAGGAGACTGGGAAATGGTTAGAAATAAGGAAAATATTCTTGTCGGCTAATGCTGACAAATATTTATAGTGCATAGACATAGACATAAGTTACTTCATTAATTCCACAGCCCGTTTTAAGGGAAATCTCCAAGACTTCTACATTTACCTGTATACACAACTCTCACACTACATTTGACATCTATTTTCTAGCTTTCACAGCTTCCCATGATTTTCTTTGTAGTTTGAGTTCATCTGAACAAAAATGTGTTTGTGGTGGGAGGTGTTCTAATGACCATCTGGAGAGATGCCAGCTATAGCATCTCGAAGGGGGCAAACAGTGCCCAATGAAAAATATTGGTTTTGTTATTTACCATTTGGCCTGAACACTTAGTGTTTACCTTCCCTAGACTGGCTTCAATGAGAAAACAGAAAGAACTTCCAGAAATCCCGCCTGAGTCTCTTAATCCCCATGTCCATTGCCTAAACATCCAAACTCCTACTTGAGTTCAAGTCATTTTACTATGTAGGAGAAGCCATGAACCTAGGAACTGTGAATAGAATCAAGGGTGATTGAGAATCTAATAAAACCACACGCGACAGTGGAAGTGGTGGCTGTTTGCAGGGTAGAGGGTCAAGAGTTTCCAATAGATTTTCAAAAGTATCCATGACCCAAAGAATATCAAGAATCATTGTCCTAGACAGTTTGACTCATGAATATCTCTGATTCACAGAAACAAAAATTGGCACTTGCAAGAAAGGGAGCATAATGGCTCTTACAGCGTTGTCGTGTCTAACTTCTCAGAAGCCTTCCTAGAGTCAAAAGTTGGTTAAGTCACATCCATTTCCAACGTGCTTCTTGGTTTGTGTCTATACCCACCAACCCATTGCACTATTCTTATATCTCTCCAAGAGTTATGAAAGCAGAAAGACAGTTATGGAATTGTCCACCTTCCCTAATTATAGATTATTTGAATATTAATTCCCAAGGAAATTTTAAAGAGCATCTACTCCATCATCCTCCTTTGACATATGAGGCCCAGGATGATTCAGGGGCTTCTTGAGGCATTGAGTTAATATTAGAGTGATTCCTGAGCAGAATCATTCTGTTTCACCATATAGAGTGATGACAGTATTTTCTTAATTTAGGCTATTTCCAATTTTCATATACTACTTAAATATGAAATGGAAAAACATGAAATTCAGACATTTTAGGAGACAATGTACAAATGATGTCCATTACTCTCCTTTGAGCCCAAAGAGAGAATGATAGTATTTATCCAAAAGAAGTTTTCTATTAAGGATGGTGATTATACATGGACATATGCAGAGATTACACAAGGTTAGCTCAACTTTATGATTCAAGGTTGTATAGCTAGTCACCTGCTTTCCTGGAAAAATGAAGAGTATTTCTTTGTGTTTTTTGAGGATGAAAACATTTCCTTATCTCATCTTTTTCTCAGCAGATGATATCAAGCAAGTCCATGTAAGCAGATAGAAATCACTCATCTGTGGTCATGTTTGTTCTTCTGGGACTCTAAGATGAAAAAGAGGTGCAGCTTGTCCTCTTCCCAATCTTTCTAGGTATCTATCTTGTGACCCTAATCTGGAATCTGGGTGTCATCATCCTAATCAAGATGGACTCACACCTGCACGCACCTATGTACATTTTCTCAGTTTCCTGTCATTTATAGACATTTGCTATTCTTCCACCTACCCAAGGATGTTTTCAGACTTCTTTTTTTTTAATTGCAGTAACATTGGATTATAACATTATATAGCTTTCGGATGTACATAGTAATATATTTTGAATTCTGTGTAGATTACATCATGTTCACCACCCAGAAATTAATTATAGTCCATCCCCTCACATCTGAGCCTAGTCACCCCTTTTGCCCTCCCCCCCTTCCCCATGGTAACTACCAATCTAATCTCCATTGCTATGTGTTTGTCATTGTTTTTATCTTCTACTTATGAGTGAGATCATACGGTATTTGACTTTCTCCCTCTGACTAATTTCACTCAGCATAGTACCCTCAAGGACCATCCATGTTATCACAAATGGCCAGATTTCATCATTTCTTATGGCTGAGTAGTACTCCATTGTGTATAAATACCACATATTCTTTATCCTTTTGCCCCTTGATGGGCACCTAGGTCACTTCCAAGTCTTGGCTATTGTGTATAATGCTGCAATGAACATAGGGGTTCATGTCTCTTCATGCCTTTGTGTTTTCAAGTTCTTTTAAATGTCCAAAATTAAAGATAAAGAGAGAATCCTAAAAGCAGCAAGAGAAAGGCCACAAGTGACATACAAAGGAAAGCCCATAAGGCTGTCTGCAGACTTCTCAGCCGAGACCCTACAGGCGAGAAGAGAAGGGCACGATGTATTTAAATTGCTAAAAGGAAAAAATCTACAGCCAAAAATACTCTATCCATCAAGGTTGTCATTCAGAATGGAAGGAGAGATAAAGAGCTTCCCAGACGAGCATAAATTAAAGGAGTTTATCACCAAGAAACCAGTTCTACAAGAAATGCTAAAGGGACTTATTTAAGTGGGAAAGCGATGACCACAAATAGAGATAAACAAATTATCAAAAAAACAACAAAAAAAAACAAACTTCTTAAAGGTTGGAAAAACAATTTCATTCATTGGCTGTACCACCCAGTATTTTGCTGGGTCCTGGGTGGAAAAGACTGAGTACTGCCTCTTGGCTGCTGTGGCCTATAACATATGTTGCTATTGGTAGGCCTCTGCAGTACCCAGCCATCATGGCTCCTGGTGTCTGTGGGAAGATAGCTGCTGGGGTCTATGGGAGTCATGTCCTTGGTAGCTATTTCAAACAATTACTTGAATTCTTCTCTACTACTGTGGGCCCAATATTATTCCAAATTTCTTCTGTGACACACTCCAGATTATTAACTTGTCTTGCTCCAAACCCTTCATAAGCTAAATGATTCTATTTCTGGTATGTATTTTCATTGAGTTCAATTCTCTCCTACTTATCATCTTATCATATGGATTCATCGCAGCTTTCATCCTGAAAATATCTTCTATCAGAGGCAGAGCCAGGGCCTTCAAAGCCTGTGCCTCCCACCTGGCAGCTGTGACAATCTATTATGGCACAAGCCTCTCCAAGCTCTAGCCACTTCTAGAAGCTGGACAAGGTGCTGTCAGTGTTCTATGTTACCTTTATCCTCATGTTAAACCCTCTTATTTATAGTATGAGGGACAAGGAAATCAAACAGGTGCTTAAGAGGGTGGTAAAAAGGCTAACACTTTTACCTCAGTATGAACAATATTTGTGCAGGAGTTCTTTTCCCTGTAGGGTGACAAGGAAAAGAATATGTATGTGACTTTTTGTAGGTCACAAGATCACTAGGTAGAGAGAAGTGAAAACCTGGCTCCTTGATTCCTGGTGCCATTATGTTTAGCTGTCACCACCAAGTGATCTTTTGGGGCAGTGTCACCAACACTGAATTCACTTTAAATGGCCTTTGTCCTTGATGAGACCAAGATATCTAAAACCCTATGTTTTGAGAATTTAGGTTCTGAAAAATACTATATGTAGAGAAATGACAAGAACCTAGGAAGCCTCACAGATAGCTTTTTCCTCATTGATTTTCTTTATTTCTTTTATTTACTTTTAATTGTGAAGCATTTATTTGTATTTCAGTAAAATAAAATAATCTGTAAAATTTGGTATGTAAAAATTAAAGACAAATTTTTTTGGAAATTATTATATTGCCGGTCATTCTTGCACTGGGGCAACATCCAGGTGTGAATTTTCCTGTCAGGGACAGGTTACCCTCATCCAAGGTTTCAGAGCAGATCACTGGCACACATGCCAGTGCCAGAACCCAGAGGCTGTGGCCCTGCCCCGTAGGAAATCATGCCATGTGTGCCTCACAGGGCTGCTGTGATTATTGATTCTGATCAGGCAGTTGAGAAAATGCGTGTATGCATATATCTAAAATGAAAGTGCTTTGTAAACATTGAAGTGTCCACAAGTCTAATTTATTGTTATCAAGCTATACTACCAGCAAGCTGTGTCATCTTTGGCACATCTCTTAGCTCCTCTGGCTTCAAGTTCCTCACTTGAAAACGATGGCATTGAACTAGAAGATCTCTAGGTCTTTTCCAGCTCAAATGACTCTAAGTTTGTTATAAGAAAAACTATAATTATGCGGTAGTAATAGGATCATAGGGAAGTGGGGAATTGAATCAGAAGGGACATGGTAAATTGAGGCATGAAATTATCAGGGAAAAAACTCCACGACAACCGTGACACCAGAGAACAAGTATCTGGAGAATTTTCTCCCTCTAATTGTTCTTTCTCCTTTCAGCTCTGCCCGAGTAACACATTTAAGAGGATCCCTAGTTGTGGCCATCTGTCTGGCTGTGAGCAGACAGCCAATTTCATGGCCAAAAGCATCCATCTTGGAGTGCAATAAGAACACTCGGAAAATTCCTTTGAAAAAGAGCTAAGCAATTTCAACCTTTGGCAAGAACTGTTTCTTCCTGGAGGGTCTGGAGGAAGGTGAGAGGGTTTGCTTTATAGAAAACAGTGGTCTGTGCTTTCTCAATATCCATGTAATTCTTCCAATAAGATCTAAGTGGAACAAGGTTTGTGGTCCTCAGTCGCTCTCATTTTTAGCTCCTCCCTCTCTTACTTCTACACCCTTCCTCAGATCCTTTCTCTTTACTCAAATTCTCTAAACTTCAGTGGAAATAATCATCTCTAATCTAAAATGTCAGTATTACTCTGGGGTGAGGGGTGGATCTTGAGTTCTAGTTCTGCAATTTCTTAATGATGTTATCCCACTGTTAAATTCTGTTTTCACCTGTAAAATTTGGATAATAGGATTATCTAGCATCTAATGAGACAATGTCTATAAAGCCAAACACACTGTAGAAGTTAATAATTGAGCACTGAATAAAAAATAATAATTTGCTCAATTTCGGGGGATTTAACTAAGATCAAAACATGCTTTTCTAAGGATGCTCACTCTAGGCACTTTTATCCAATATAATGTTGGAAGTTTTAACCAGAGCAATTAAGGAAGAAAAGGAAATAAAAGGTATCCAAATTGGAAAGGAAAGAGTAAAACTGTCACCGTTTGCAGTGACATGATTTTACAACAGAAGACCCTAAAGAATCCATCAAAAAAGTATTAGAAATGAAGAACGAGTACAGCGAAGTTGAAGAGTACAAAAGCAACATAAAAATTCAGTTGCATTTCTATACACTAACAATAAACTTGCAGAGAGAAAAATCAAAAATAAAATCTCATTTACAATTGCAACAAAACAAAAACATACCTAGAAATAAATTTAACTGAGGAAGTGGAAGACCTGCACAGTGAAAACTATAAGATATTTTTGAAAGAAATTGATGAAGCCACAAAGAAATGGAAAGCTATTACATGCTCATGGATAACAACTGATTTCTGAATGCTGATTTTATATCCTACAACTTTATTGAATTCATTGATTACTTCCAACAGTGTTTCGGTTGAGTCTTTAGGATTTTTCTATATATAAGTTCGCGCACTCTGCAAATAATGACAATTTTACTTCTTCCTTCCCAATTTGGATGTCTACTATTTCCTTATATTGCTTCATAGTATTAGTTAAGACTATCAGTTCTACGTTGAATGAGGGTGGTGAGAGTGAGTATCCTTGTCTTGTTCCTGATGTTAGAGGAAAGCTTTCAGTTATTCACCACTGAATATAATGTTAGCCATGGATTTGTTTATGTGGCCTTTACTATGTTGAGGTATGTTCCTTCCACATCCTATTTTTTGGGGTTTCAATCATGAAAGGAACGTTCTATTTTGTCCTATACTTTCTTTTCATCTATTGAAATGATAATATGAATTTAATCTTTCATTCTATTAATATGGTGTATCACATTTACTAATTTGTGCATGTTGAAGCATCCTTCCATCCCAGGGATAAATCCTAGTTGGTCAAGTGGTGTAATCCTTTTACTATGTTGTTGAATTCAGTTTACTAATATTTCATTGGGAATTTTTGCATCTATATTCATGATGGATATTGGTCCATAGTTTTCTTTTCTTGTGGTGTCCTTATCTGACTTTGGTATCAGAGTTATGCTGGTGTCATAAAATATGATTGCAAGCTTTTCTTCTGGTTCAACTTTTTGGAAGAGTTTGAGAAGGATTGGAACTAATTCTACTTTAAATATTTGGTAGAATTTGTCAGAGAAGTTATCTGGTTCTGGGGTTGTCAGTATTAGGTTTTTCATTACTGATTCAATTTTCTTAATCACTATTGTTGTATTCAGATTTTCTACTTTTTCCTGATTCAGTCTTAGTAGGATGTATCTTTCTAGGAAATTACTTATTTTTTCTAGGCTATTCAATTAGTTGGCATATAATTGTTCATGGTAGTCTCATGATCTTATATATTTCTGTAATATCACATGCAATGTCACTTCTTTCATTTCTGATTGTACATATTTGAGTATTCTGTCTTTTTTTCTTAGTCTCACTAAGGGTTTGTCAACTTTGTTCATCTTTTTGAAAGCCAGCTCTTAACTTTGTTGATTTTTTTCTATTGTTTTTATAGTCTCTTTTTCATATTTCCACTCTAATTTTTGTAATTTATTTTCTTATACTTACTTTAGGCTTATTTTTTTCTTATTTTCTATTTCCTTGAGGTGTAAATTTGGGTTGTTATTGAGAGTCTTCTATTTTCTTAACCCATGCATTTATTGCTATAAACTTCGCTGTCAGAACTGCTTTTGTAGCATCCCACTGATTTTGGTGGGTTATGTTTCCATTTTCATTTATTTCAAGATATTTTTGATTTCTCTTTTGATTTCTCTGTTGATTTCTCATTTGACCCATTTGTTGGTCAGAAGCGTGTTTAGTTTTCACATATTTGTAGATTTTCCAGCTTTCTTCTTGTGAATTTCTAGTTTCACACCAATCTTTTCAGAAAAGATACGTGGTATGATTTCAATCTTAAATTTCCCACCACGTGTTTTGTGTCCTGTCATATGATCTACCCTAGAGATATTCTGTGTGCACTTCAGGAGAATGTGTATTCTGCTGCTATTGAATAATGTGTTCCATAAATGTCTAAGTCCATTTGTTCTAATGTGATTCAAGTCCAATGTTTCCCGGTTTTTGCTGAGGAAGAATCGCCCTGAGCTAAACCTGTTGCCAATCATCCTCTTTTTTTGTATATGGGCTGTCACAACAGATGGCCACTGACAGATGGAGTGGTGTGTAGATCTGTCCATGCCTGGGAACCATAGCCAGGCCACCAAAGCAGAGCACACCAAACAACCACCAGGGCTCACCTCAAACATTTCTTTTTTGATTTTCTGTCTGGATGATCTATTCTTGAAAGTGGAGTACTAAAGCCCTCTACTATTATTGTGTTGTTGTCTATTTCTCCCTTTAGATTTGTATTTGCTTAATATATTTATGTGCTCTCTTTTGGGTGAATATAGGTTTATGTTTATTATGTATTCTTGATGAATTGACCCCTTTATCATTATATAATGACCTTCTTTGTCTCTTGTTTCTATATTTGGCTTTAAGTCTATTTTGTCTGATATAAATATAGCTATTTCTGCTTTCTTTTGGTTTCCCCTTGTGTGGAATATCTTTTTACATCCCTTCACTTTGAGCCTATGTGTGTCTTAAAGCTGTAGTGTTTCTCTTGTTGGCAGCATATAGTTGAATCTTATTCTTTGTTGTTGTTGTTGTTGTTGTTGTTTTCTGCTTTATCTCCCAAAATCCCCCCGGTACATAGTTGTATATCTTAGTTACAGGTCCTTCTAGTTGCGGTATGTGGGACACCACCTCAACATGGCCTGATGAGCGGTCCCATGTCCACACCCAGGATCCGAACCAGTGAAACCCTGGGCCGCCATAGCAGGGTGCGCAAATTTGACCACTCGGCCACAGGGCTGACCCTGAGTCTTATTCTTTTATCTATCCAGTAGTCTGCCTTTTGATTGGTGAATTCAATCCATTTACATTTAGATAGACTATTGATATGTAAGGACTTACTAATGTCCTATTATTAATTGCTTTCTGGATGTTTTATATTTCCACTGTTTATTTTTCCCCTGTTTCTGCCTACGTTTGTACATTAGTGATTTTTCGTGGTTGTATGCTGTTACTTCTTTCTTTGTCTTTTGTGAATGTACTCTAGGTTTTTGCTTTGTGGTTACCATGAGGCTTATATAAAAATCTCATAGAGAAAGCAGTCCATTTTAAGTTGATGGCAACTTAACTTCGATTGTCTACAAAAGCTGTACCATTTTAATCCCCCCCCTTTTTTTCTCTCTTTTTTTTGAGGAAGATTAGCCCTAAGCTAACTACTGCCAGTTCTCCTCTTTTTGCTGAGGACACCTGGCCCTGAGCTAACATCCGTGCCCATCTTCCTCTACTTTATATGTGGGACGTCTACCACAGCATGGCTTGACAAGCAGTGCCATGTCCACACCTGGGATCCGAACTGGCGAACCCCGGGCCGCCAAGAAGCAGAACGTGCGAACTTAACTGCTGTGCCACCAGGGAGCCCCTTTTATATTATTTAATACCATTGTTTACCTCCTTTTATATTGAGTATTCTTTAAAAATTATAGTAGTTATAATTATTTTTAATACACTTTTAAGCTTTATACTATAGTGAAGTGGTCAACATACCATCCTTTTACAGAATTAGAGTTTTATAATCTGGCTATATATTTATATTATCATTGTTTTGTATACTTTCATATGTTTTTGTGACACTGATTAATGTCTTTTTTATTTCACCTTGAAAAAATCCTTTCAGCGTTTTTTTGCAAGACAGGTGCAATAGTGATGAACAATCTCAGCTTTTTTGTTTCTGGGGAAGTCTTTTTTTCTCTTTCATATCTTAAGTATAACTTTGCTGGATAGAGTATTTTTGGCTGGCAATTTTTTCTTTCAACTCTGAATATGTCATTCCACTCTCTCCTGGCCAATAGGGTGTCTGCTGAGTAAACTACTGATAGCTTAATGGGGGTTCCTTTGTAGGTTACAATGTTTTTCTCTTATTGTTTTTAGGATTCTCTATGTTTGATTTTTCACAGTTTTATTACAAAGTGTCTTGATGAAGGTCTTTTTACGTGAGATAATAGGTTAACCTGTTAGCTTCATGAACTGGATGCCCAGTGTCTCCCCATGTTTTAGAGGTTTTTGGAATTATTTAATTAATTTTCTACCCCCTTCTGTTTCTTTTCTCTTTCTCAACCCCAATTATCCTAATTTTGTTTTGATGGAATCTCATAGATCATGTAGGCTTTCTTTGCACTTTTTCATTCTTTCTTTTTCCTCTGCCCTGACTGGGTTATTTCAAATTTTCGGTCCTCTAGCATAACTTATCTGTCTTCCATTTGCTCCACTCTACCACAAATGCTCACTATTGCAGTTTTCATTTTATTCACTGAATTCTTCAGCTGCAGAATTACTGTTGTGTTCCTTTTTATAATTGCTAACCCTTTGGTAAGTATCTCCTTTTGTTCATTTTTTTCTGATCTCAATAAATTGGTTTTCTGAGTTTTCTTACAGTTCATTGAATTTTTTCAAAAGAGCTATTTAAAATCTTTATCAAATAGGTCTCAAAATTCTGTGCCTTGGAGCTTGATTCTTGGAGAATCATTGTTAACTTTAGTGATGGCATGTTTTCTTTATATTTCATGTTTTTTGTAAGTTTGCACTGCTGCTTAAGCATTTGAGGCAGCAGACATCTCCTTAAAGCTTGCTAGTTAACTTCAGATAGGGTATACTGTCATTGGTAGTGTTATATATGAGGTTTTCTCTCCTTTGTATGGGTAAATCTGCCCCACCCTTCTTCCTCTCTCTCGTAACAAAATTCTTAAGCTAATGTGTCTTTTCTGTTCTTATTACTCACCAGGCTGGCTATCTGAAGTCTCTTTTTTGTTTTCCAGAATGTGACGCTACAGCTGATGGTTTTGGTTTCTCTCTTACGCACAGACTCAAGTCTATTTTTCTGAGAGCAATCAGTTTACCAGATTTACTCTCACTGCTACCCATGGAAATGTGCACAAAAGCCAGTTGTAGAGTAGGGAGAAGTGTGGGTTTAGCACTGGGAGGTTGGGATTTGTGATGGATCCAGTCAGGAGATCCTGCATAAGGTACTCCTGGAGGCTCATATTTAAACTTTCTGCTGAAATCCTGAATGCAATCAGCACAAACTGTGTAACATTATTGCCCTTTAATATTCTTACCTGCTTCTTTCCTGATCTTCCTTCTCCCTCCTGTCATGTACTACCATTCCCAGTAGTCTAGGTACTTCTGGAGAGAAATGGGTTTCTCCAGCTGCGACTAGCACTACTGGGGTAGCTGGGTACTCCCTCACTGCTATTTTTCACTGTGGAAGTGTTCACCACTGCTAAAGTTTATCTTGCACAGTGTGCCTTGAGAGGGGTGGTGCTGGCACAGCTCCTTTCATTGTCTTCACTGTGACCAAACTCACGTGTTTTTTCTGCTCCATTATGGTGCTGGAATCCCTTCTTCGCAGGGCTGGCCTTCGTTGCTGAGAGACAAAGTCTGTCTCATTCACGGTTGTCTGCCCAAGTCTTCAGCACTCTCCAGGCTTTACCTGACTGTGGCCAAGATAGGTTGGGGCAATTTTGCTGAGTCCTGCTGATTCTGAGGTCTGTCTGCTTAGTATTGGACTTTCAGGTGGGTGAGAGTCCTCCTGTGCCTCTTGGTGCATGGTGCTGGATACTCCAACTCACAAAGGTGCTTTTGTTTGTGGATGGATATCCAATTCATTGTTACAAAAGCAAAACAAAATCAGAGAATGTCTTTCTCTGCTAAAATGCTGATGTCACTCCTTTCTTGGATCATTTTACTCTCATCCATCTACTTATAGAAATACGCCATGTAAATATCATCATGATTATGACCTCAAAAACACCAAGTCAAAATTTTTTGTTTAAAGGGATTCTGGGTTGGTGTTGCCTTCAAAGCATCTGGCAAGTGACATAAATCATTTTTGGAACAACAGATTTTAAACTCAAGCATTATGAATTCCGACAGATAAATTTTAAAGAAACATGTACTTAAGATGCCAGGGGCCGGCCCCATGGCCAAGTGGTTAAGTTCATGCTCTCCACTTCAGCTGCCCAGGGTTTCACTGGTTCTGATCCTGGGCACAGTCATGGCACTACTCATCAAGCAATGCTAAGGCAGTGTCCCACATAGCACAACCAGAGGTGCTCAAAACTAGAATATACAGCTGTGTACTGGGGGTGCTGTGGGGAAAAGAAGAAGACAAAGAAAAAAAGGAAGCTTGGCAACAGATGTTAGCTCAGGTGCCAATCCATAGGGAAAAAAAAGATATAAAAATTACTAAAGATACAAATAAACAGGTCACCTTAACTAAAGTCAGCAATAACATCCAACTATAGAATGATGCATGCAAAACCATGTATTTCTATTATTAGAAAATAATAATTTTAATAAGTAAATTAAAAATGTTTAAATAAAGGATGCTATGGAAAATGTGATGAAAGAGTGAGACTATCAAAGCTGACCATTTGAGTAATGAAGAAAATAGATCCGTTAGAGAGAAAATAAAATATTATGATTGAAATTTGAAGTTCAATGGATGACTTAGGCAATTCGCACAACTTACAATAGAATGAACTTACTGGAAGATAGATCTGTAAAAATTAAACAGAACACAGTAGAGACATACAAATAATGAATGTTTCAGTGATGTGGGAGGTAGAGGAAGAAGTTTCAACACACCTCTAATTGGGGTTCCAGAGGAATATAATACAAATATGGAGGCAATTTTCATTGTACTATCTGCGTTTAGTAGACGGCACAGGAGGCTTAAGGTTACCATATTGAATGAGTAGACATTACAGGAAGCTATGAATTTATCCATGAGTAGAAGGAGAAGAACAGCACATATTGTAACTGCTCAATAAATCTTTTTGTCGTCATGACTGTTGGCTAAGATGGTGATGGTGATGATGATGAAGAACACAATTTTTTGCTCTGTCCTCACAAAACTCTCCCTCCATTCAGTCTCTCTGTGGACAGAACCACATCTACGTCTAGGTTGGTAAATACATAGTCTATCTGCTCCCATTTCTTCTTCTATGTTGATGGAAAATATCTTGATTTTCTTTTCTAATTAATCTCTTCATTCCTTCAGAATTTTTCTCAAAACAGTGCACCATGAAACAATGACTGATTTGATCTTAGGAAATTCATACTTCTACATTACTTCTCAGTCTACAGCCTTATGCTTCTATGGGGATTTTTTTTTCTTTTCAATAATTTTTGGAACTAGGAGGTTAGGAAATGTTTTTGGAGAAGGAAGACATTATGGATGGCTAATGTTGACACATGTTCATAGTTCACAGACATAGCTTATTCCATTAATGTCACAGCCTTTCTCCAGTGAAATCTCCAAGACTTCTAATTTTATCCATGTACACAACTCCCAGGCAATATTTGATATCTATTTTCTACCTTTCACAGCTTCCCATTATTTTCCTTCTAGTTAGAGTTCATCTGAATAAAAATGTGTATGTGTTGGGAGATGTTCTAATAATTATCTGAAGAGATGACTGCTATTGCATCTTGAAGAGGGTATACAGTGCCTGAGGCAAAAATATTTTTTTGGCTGTTTATCATTTGGCCTGAAGACTTAGTGCTTGCCTTCCCTGGACTGGCTCCAATAAGGAAAAGAGAAAGAACTTCCAGAAATCCTGCGTCTGCTTCCTAATCTCCATATCCATTCCTAAACATCTCAACTCTTACATGAGATCAAGTCACTTTTATTTGTAGAAGTCTTTTACCTGGGAATCATGAATAGACTGGAGTGTGATTGAGAATCCAATAAAACCACATGTAAAGGTGGTAAGTAGTTGCAGTGTCCTGGATACTGTGTCTAAAGTTTCCAACATTTTCATAAGTATCACTGACCCGAAGAAGATCAAGAATCACTATCCTACACAGTTTAACTTATAAGTATCTCTGATTTGAGGAAATAAAAATCTTCATCTGCAATGATGGGTGCATAATGACCCTTACAACCTTGTCTTATCTAACTTCTCTGAGCCTTCTTAGCGTCATTAAGAAGTGTAAGTCACATCTATTTCCAAACTGCCTCTTGGTATGTGACTCTTCCCACCATATCATTGCATTATTCTTATGTCTCTTGAGGCATTATGAGAGCAGAAAGGCAGTTACAGAATTGTCCACCTTCCTGATTACATTAATTGAATATTAGTTCCCAAGGAGATTTTAAAGAGCCCCTACTTTGTCATCACTTAACTATAAGGTCCAGCATGATTCAGGGACTTTTTCAAGCACTGAATTAAATTCAGAGCCAGGACTTATCATACTCCTTCTGTTTCACAATATAGAGATCTGGCAGCATTTTCCTACCTTACTCTATTTCTAATTCTCATATATTTGTAAAATTGTAAGGGAAAAACATGAAATTAAGACATTTTAGGAGATAATGTACTAATCATGTTCATTTACTGTGTTTTGCCCCCAAAGAAAATGACTATTTATGCAAGAAAACTTTTAGTTAAGTTTGGTGAATATACATAAAAGACACAGATTAATTCAACACTGATGATTTAAGATGTATATTTAGTGAGCTGTGTGACTGGGAAGAAATGAAAACACTTTTTTTGAGTTTTTTGAAAATGAATCCATTTCCTTCTTTCAACTTTTTCTCAGCAGATCTCAACAAGCAGGACCATGGAAGAAAATAGAAATCACACTTCTGTGGCCGTGTTTGTTCTCCTGGGACTCTCAGGTGAAAAAGAGCTGCAACTTATCTTCTTCCCAGTCTTCCTAGGGATCTACCTTGTGGCCCTCCTCTGGAACCTGGGTCTCATCATCCTAATCAGGATGGACTCCCACCTGCACACACCTATGTACTTCTTTCTCAGTTTCCTGTCATTTATAGACATCTGCTATTCTTCTTCCACCAGCCCAAGGATGCTTTCAGACTTCCTAAAAGATGAAAAAATGATTTCATTCATTGCCTGTGCCACCCAGTAGTTTGTTGTATCCTGGATGTGTCTGACGGAGTGCTGTCTCTTGGCTGCCATGGCCTATGACAGATATGTTGCTATTGGTAGGCCTCTGCAGTACTCAGCGGTCATGGCTCCTGGCCTCTGTCAGAAGATGGTTGCTGGGGCCTGTGGGAGTGGTTTCCTTAGTAGCTTAGCGGAAACAATCCCTTGCTTTCATCTCTACTACTGTGGGCCCAATATCATTCCAAATTTCTTCTGTGACATAACCCACATTATATCCTTGTCTTGCTCCAATCCCTTCATCAGCCAAATGATTCTTTTTCTGGTAGCTTTTTTTATTGGGTTCGGTTCTTTTCTTGTTATTCTCTTGTCCTATAGTTTCATTGCAGCTTCCATCCTGAAAATATCCTCCGTAAAAGGTAGTGCCAAGGCCTTCAATACCTGTGCCTCCCACTTGGTAGTTGTGACAATCTTCTACGGAACAGGCCTCTCAGTGTACATGCATCCTAACTCTGGTCACTCTGAGAAACAAGACAAGGTTCTGTCAGTGTTCTATGTTATCTTTATCCCCATGTTAAACCCTCTTATCTATAGTCTGAGGAATAAGGAGATTAAAGAGGCCCTCAAGAGGGTGATAAAGAGGGCAAAACATTTACTTCAGTAAGAACATATTTGAGCAGGTGTTACCCTAATAAGGAAAACAGTGGTAAGAACATTCAAGTAAACTTTTGTAGGTCACAAGACTAAGTATAGAGAAGTGAAAACCTGACTCCTTGATTTCTGTTGCCATTATATTTAGCTTCCACCAGCAAGTGATCTGTCTGAGGCAATGTTATCAACATGGGAATCAGTTTGTTAGACCCAAGTAGATGAAAAGCTTTCTTTTGAGAACACAGCTTCCAATAGCTGTTATCACTATTGCAGACAAATGACAAGACCCTAGGAAGTCATGCACATGATTCTTTCCTCTACAGTTTTTATGATTGCTTTTATTTTCAATTTTTCAGCATTATTTATATTTCTATAAAAAGAAAATAAAATAATGTATAAATTTTTATGTGTGAAAGTTAAAAATAATTTAAAGTGAATACTTTATCATCTTAATTCTAAACAGAGAGAGAGAAAGTCGGCATTAGAGAGAGGGATACAGAAAGAGAAAGCTGGAAAGAGAGAAAGAAACAGAGAGGGACACATACACAGAGAGAAAGAGAGGAGAGAGAAAGGGAAGAGAGGGAAAGAGAGAGGCTGGAAGGTTAAGGCAGGAGAGTAGACAAAAGGAGAGGAGAGGGAGAAGGATTGGTCTGGCTTTATTTCCAAATAATCTTGTTCCATTTATATTACTCTTCGAAATTTCTTGTTAAGTAAATTGTGAAAAACAGTTGGGAGAAAGGAATGGTAGAAAGAAGGGGCTTTTTTTTTTTTTCCTGAAGAAGATTCACCCTGATCTAACATTCATTACCAGCCTTCTTCATTTTTTGCTTGAGGAAGATTAGTCCTGAGCTAACATCTGTGCCAGTCTTTCTCTATTTTGTGTGTGGGCTGCCGCCTCAGAACAGCTGATGAGCGGTATGCCCATGCCCAGGATCCAAACACGTGAACCTGGGCTGCAATGTAGAATGCACAGAACTTAAGCATTATGCCACTGGGCTGGCTCCCAGAAGGGGCAATTTTAAGGTCAAGAGTTGGGGAGAGTCTCAGAGGCTAGAAAGAAGTCAAAGTCATCAATTTCTGGTCATAGGTAGCCTAGAGGAAGCTTCCATGGTAGCTTCCCAAAGATCATGCAAGACTAAGAAACGAAGGCTGTCATGGTATGTCTAGGGAGGCAGAGCCTGAGTCCCAGAGATGGGAGCTTCACAGGAACTCCAGGGCCTTCAGTATGACCAGGGAGAAGCAGAGCCACCAGCCTTGGAGAGTCCAACTAAGAGAATTTAAAGAAAATTTTAAAGAGAGATTTTTCTTCAGACAAGAGGTTGTAGGCTAAACTTCGTACATGTTACATTATTATTTACACAACTCTTTACACTTAATTAGTTACATTGTATAGATGTGATTTTTTTCTACTACCATGTGCGGTTGGCAGGTGAGAAATTATCTCCATGTTACAGATAAAACCTTTGGGCATATTTTGCTCTGCCACGTTCCTTCCAGGGTAGCAACAATCCATCTTTGAGTTCACAAAGTGTCATGTGTGGAACATAAATGGTTCTTACTGACAGGAAACATGTCCTTCATTGCTTGTCCCTGCGCCCAACTTCTACACTTTTGGTGTTACATATTTAAATCTATCTTAAGAATCTATTCAGGTTAAAACATTAAATTTTTAAAGTTCTTATCAGAGTGAATAAATAACTACTAACCAATTATCGAGTTTTAAATCAAATAATTAAGTCATTAACCCATCAATACCTTTCTCCCTAAAAGTAAGGTTACCTGAAGGACATCAAACCATGAGTGGGAACTTCCTAAAACATCTATGTATCCCTAATAATGGCAGGGTAGATGAGTTCCATTTAAAAAAAAAAACAAAAAAACAAAAAGCAAAAGTTTGTGAGAATGATCGAAGTGGATATTTTTAATGAAGGATTAGTAATACAGCATAATATGTCAGAAAGAACTCCAATTCAGTGTAAATATATTATACCTATTTTAATAGAAGGCATGCTGTGTGCTTCACTCTCTGATAACTGCCTTATAAGCATTCTCTAATTTGATTCTATGAAGAGCTACTCTATGAATAGCTGATACTATGAGCCCATTTTACAGGTGACAATAGTGAGGCTTGAAGAGGTTAATTTGCTCAAGGTCACATAACCAAGAAATAGAAAGGTGGAATTCAACCCAGATTAGCTAATACCAATGCCCATGGTATTAACCATGATGATCTGTGACTCTGTCTTGAGTTACTTTTATCGTATTCCTTATTGCTTCAATTTCCTCACTTACGTGTAGCAAATCATGCCATGTCTGCCTCACATGGCTGCTGTTATTGATTCAAGTCAGGGAGTTGAGAAAATATATGTATCTAAAATGAAAGCGGTTTGTAAACAGGGAAGTGTCCAAGCATCTAATTTTTGTTATGAAGTTGTATTGTCAGTGACCTGTGTCATCTTTGGCAAATCTATTAACTGCACTGGCCTCAGGTAGTCACCTTGAAAATGATGGTATTCCACTGGATGATCTCTAGGTCCTTTCCAGCTCAAATGTCTCCATGTTCATTAAAAGGAAAGCTATAATCATGAGCTAATAATAGGACCATGGGGAAGTGTGGGATTGAATCATAAGGGACATGGCAAATTGGGGCATGAAACTAGCATGGAAAAAACTCCATGACATTCATGAGTCCGGAGAGCAAGTATCTGGAGAGTTTTCTCCCTGTAACTGTCTTTTTTCCTTTCACCTCTGCCCTAAGAACACATATGAGAGGATCCCCAGTGGTGGGCATTTCTTTGGCTGTAAGTAGACAGCCAATTTCATGGCCAAAAGTCCCCATCTCGGAGTGCAGTGTGGCCTACCTAAATAATTCTTTTGAAAAGAAATAAGAAATTTCAACTTTGGCAAGAACTCTTTATCCAGGGGGATGTAGGTCAAAGTGAGAGGGCAAGACTTATAGAAAACAGTGGATTCTGTCCTATCTCAACATCCATGTGATTCTTCCAGTAAGACCTAGGTAGAGTAAGATTTATGGTTCTCATAAGTTTCATGAGATTTATGTTATCTGCCATTCTTTAACTCTTCCCTCTCCCTCACTTCCACACCCTCCACTTAGGGTTCTTCTTTGTGTTCTCTTTCTCCTCACCCAAATTCTCTGACCTTCAGTGAAAAGAGGAATCTCTAAACTGAAATATCAGGTATTACTCTGGAGTGAGAGGCGGATGTTGAGTTCTACTTCTGCAATTTCTTAATTATGTGGTCTTGAACTCTGTTGACTTCTGTTTTTCACTTGTAAAATGGGGATATAGGATTATCTTTAATGTAGTGAGACCATATCTATAAAGCCTAAGACGCTGTAGAAGATAATAGTACAGCACTGAATCAAAAATGACAATTTTCTCAATTTCAGAGAAATTAGCTAATATCAAAACGTTTGTCAAGTATGCTGCTCTCACCACTCTTATTCAAAATAGTATTAGAAGTTCTAACCAGAGCAGTTAAGAAAATGAAACAAAATGTATCCAAATCGTAAAGAAAGCAGTTAACACATCACTATTTGCAGTTGACACAATTATATGTATAAGAAAACCTAAAATTCATGAAAAGACAATTAGAAATAATCAATGAGTAGAGTAAAATTTAGTGAACAAAATCAATGTACAAAAATCAGTTGCTTTTTTATACACTAACAATGAACTAGCAGAAAGAGGAATAAAAAATATAATTTCATTTAAAATAGTAACAATAACAATAAAATACGTAGAAATAAATTTAACCAAGGAAGTGAAAGACTTGTATACAGAAAACTATAACACAGTGTTGAAATAATTCAAGGAAGATAGAAACAAATGGAATGATATTTCGTGCTCGTGGAGCACAACTGAGTTCTGAACAGTGATTTTATATCCCGCAAATTTACTGCATTGGTTGATTACTTCCAACCCTTTTTTGGTTGAGTCTTTAGGATTTTCTACATCCAAGTTTATATCCTCTGAAGATAACGACAATTTTAATTCTTCCTTCTCAATTTGGATGTCTTATATTTCTTTATCTAGCCTGTTTACTCTATTTAAGACTTTTAGTACTAAATTGAATAAGAGTAGTGGGAGCGAGCACCATTGTCTTGTTCCTAACAGAGGAAAAACTTTGTTGTTCACCATTGAGCATAGTGTTAGATGTGTGTTTGTTTTATACGGCCTTCATTATGTTGAGGTATGTTCCTTGTATATCTAATTTTTGAGGGTTTTAATCATGAAAGGATGTGATATTTTGTTCAATGCTTTTTCTGCATCTATTGAGATGATCATATGATTTTTATCTTTCATTCTCTAAATGTGGTGTATCACATTTATTAAATTGGACATCTTGAACCTTCTTCCTCTCCAAGGATAAATCCCACTTGGTCATAGCTTTGGTGTGAGTGTAATAGTGGCCTCCTAAAATGTGATGGGAACTATTCCTTCCTGTTCAATTTTTTGAAAGTGTTCAAGAAGGATTGGCATTAATTTGGCAGAATTTGCCAGAGAAGCCATCTTGTTCTGAGGGTTTCTGTATCAAGAGGTTTTTGATTGCTGATTTCATCTCCTTACTCATCTTTTTCTGTTCAGATTTTCTATTTCTTCTTGATTCAATCTTGATAACTTGCATATTTCTAGGAAGTTATCCATTTCTTATAGATTATCCAATTTATTGGCATATAGTTGTTCATAGTAGTCTCTTATGATCTTATGTAGTTTTGTAATATCACTTGTAATGTCTCCCCTTTCATTTCTGATTTTATTTCAGTATACTTTTTTCTTAGCCTATCTAAAGATTTGTCAGAATAGTTTATTTTTTGAAAACTACCTCTTAACTTCATTGATTATTCTTATTGTTTTTTGGTCTCTAATTCATTTATTTTCATTCTGATCATTCTTGTTTCCTTCCTTCTACTCACTTTGGTCTTAATTTGTTCTTTTTTTCTCATTCCTTGAGGTGTAATGTTAGGTTTTTATTGAGATTCTTCTATAGACTTAATATATGAATTTATTGCTATAAACTTCCTTCTCAGAACTGATTTTTTTTACGATGGTATTGGTTTTGGTGTGTTATATTTCTATTTTTATTTGTTTTAAGATAGTTGTTGATTTCTCTTTTGATTTCTTATTTGACTTATTGGTTGTTCAGGGGGTTTTTTTTGTATATTTTCTGTACACGAAAATATTTGTAAAATTTCCAGCTTTCCCTAAGTTGATTTCTAGTTTCATACCAATGTGGTCAGAAAAGATACTTGGTATGATTTCAGGCTTAAGAATTTTAAAATATGTTTGTATCCTGTCATATGATCTATCCTGGAAATGTTCCATGTGCACTTAAGGAGAATATATATTCTGCTGCTATTAGATAAAATGTTGTATAAATGTCTGTTAAGTCCATTTGGTCTAATACGATGCAAGTCTAACATTTCTGTGTTGATTTTTTTCCTGGATGATCTATCCACTGCTGAAAGTGGAATACTAAGTTCTCCCACTATTATTGTGTTGCTCTCTATTTCCTTCTTCAGATCTGTTAGTATTTGCTTAATATACTTAGGTGCTCTGATTTGGGATGCATGTATATTTACATTTATTATGTTTTCTTGATGAATTGGCCCCTTTACTGTTATATAGTTACCTTCTTTGTTTCCATATTTGGCTTAAAATTTATTTTGTCTGATATAGATAGCTGTTCCTGCTTTCTTTTGGTTTCCACTTGCATGAAATATCTTTTTCCATTCCTTCACTTTGAGCCTGTGGCTGTCCTTAAAGCTGTAGTGAATCTCTTGTAGGCAGCATATAGTTGGGTCTTGTTTTTATCTATCCAGGACTCTGCCTTTTGATTGGTGAATTCAATCCATTTACATGTAGAGTTACTTTTGATATATAAGCACTTACTAATGCCATCTTATTCATTATTTTCTGATTGTTTTGTATTTCCATTGTCTCTTTTTTCCTTGTGTGTGCCTGACTTTGTATCTTTGGTGGTATGCTGTGTTTCCTCTTGTCTTTTTGTGAATCTACTCTAGGCCTTTTCTTTGTGATTACCATGTGCGTTACATAAACATCTTATAAAGAAAACACTGCATTTTAAACTGATAGCAACTTAAATTTTCTACAAAAGCTGTACCCCTTTGCTCCTCTCTGTTATATTTTTATGTCGTTATTTACCTTTTTTTACATCAAGTATTCTTTAACAAATTATTCTAGCTATAAACATTTTAATACTCATCATTTTTAAACTTTATACTAGAATTAAGTGGTTAACACACCATCCTATTACAGAATCAGAGTTTTTTGTGCCTGCCTATATACCTACCTTTATGCTATGCTACTTGCTTTTGTATGTTTTCATGTTGCTGGTTGGTGTCTTTTTATTTCAATGGGAAAAACTTTTTTAAGGCAGGATTAGTGGTGATGAATAATCTCAGCTTTTGTTTTATGGGAAAGTCTTTATTTCTCCATCGTATCTGAAGTATAACTTTGTGGGATAGAGTATTCTTGGCTGGCAGTTTTTCTTTCAACACTGAATATACTGTTCCCCTCTGTCCTGGCCTATAGGATGTCTGTTGAGAAAACTGTTGATAGCTAATGAGATTCCCTTGAAGGTACAATCTTTTCTTCCCTTGTTGCTTTTAGGATTCTCTCTTTGTCTTTGATCTTTAACAGTTTTATTTTGATTTGTCTTGGAGAACGTCTTTTGAAATGAGAACATAGGGTGATCTGTGATTGTGAGCTTACCTGTCTAAGTCTCTCCAGGTTTTGGAAGTCTGTAGTATTATTCCCTAAATTAATTTTCTGCCCCCTTCTCCCTCTTTGTTCCTTTTGAACCTCAATTCTTCTAATTTTGTTTTGATGAAATCCCATAGATCACGTAGGCTTTCTTTGCTCTTTTTCCTTCTGTTTTGTTTCCTTGGCTTTGACTGCGTTAATTCAAACGTCTTGCCCTCTAGCTCACTTTCCTGTCTTCCGTGTTCTCTACTCTACTGAAGATGCTCTCTATTGTATTTTTCGTTTCATTCATTGAATTATTCATCTCCAGAATTTGTTTGTTCTTTTTTATAATTTTTATTTCCTTGTTATATATCTCATTTTGTGTCTTTATTTCCTTATCTTATTATCTTCTTTTGCCTTTTATTTTCTTTCATTGAGATTCTTCGAAAAGCTATTTTGAATTCTTTATTCGCTTAGTCACAAAATTCTGTGCTTCTAAAATTCTGTTGTTGGCGATTTTTGTTAACTTTACATGATGACATGTTCCCTTGATATTTCATGTTTCTTATAGCTTCTGGTTGCTGCTTTTGCACTTGAAATAGAAAACACCTCTTCAAATCTTTGCTGGTTGCCTTCAGATGGGGTATCCTGCTATTGGGGGTGTTATATCTGAGGTTTTCTCTGCCTTTATATGGGTAAATGTGCTCCACTCTTATTGCTCTCACTTGTGGCAAAATTCTTAAGCTATTGTGTCTTCCCTGGTTGTTACCAATCACCAATTTGGCTACTGGAAGACTCTTTTTTGTTTTCTAGAAGCTGGCACTACCGTTCATGTATGCCTTTTTTCCCTTGCCCACATACTCAAGTTTATTTTTCCTAGATCACTCAGTTTACCAGATTTGTTGTTGCTGCTGCCCTTGCAAATATACAAAAGAAGTCAGTTGCAGAGTGGGGAGAAGTGTGGGTTTAGCACTGGCAACTTAGGGGTTCCCACAGACCTGGTGGGGAGATTCTTGAGTGAGGTACTCCTGGAGCCTCATGGGTGGACTTTCTGTTGAAATCCTGAGTCAGGAGGAAGAAACTATGCCACTTTAAAGCTCTTTAATATTCTCAACTGTTTCTTTCCTGCTCTTCCCTCTTCCTCCAATCACTGACTACCTGTCTCAATACACTAGGTACTTCTGGGAAGACTTAGGTTTCTCCAGATGCTTCCAGCACTACAATGGTAGCTGGGCACTCACTTGTGGCTCTTTTTCCCTGTGGGATAGTTCACCACTGCTGAAATGTTGTTGCCTTGAGCAGGTGGTGCTGGGAATGCTCCTCTCACCTTCTCCGCTGTGACCAACTCATATTTTTTTTCTCCTCCAATAATGTGCTATAGTCCCCTCTCAGGAAGGCTAGGCTTCCATAAAGTCTCTCTCTTTCATGGGTGTCAGCCAAAGTCAGCACTTTCCAGGCTTAACCAATCATAACCCAGGTGGCTTGGGTTAAGTTCACTGTCTCCTGCTGGCCCTGTAGCCCATTCTGATGTCTGTCTGCCTGTTAGCAGATACACAGGTGGGCAAGATTCCTCCTGGCTCCCTTGGTTTTTGGTCCTGGATGCCACAACTCCCACAAGGTGTTTTTGTTCATGGATGAACGTCCAATTCACTGTTACAAAACTGGGACAAAAAGGAAGACTGTCTTTTACAGGTAAGATGCTAACGTTCCTCCTTCCCCTGATAATTTTTAGTCTCATACTTTGACTTACATAGATATGCAGCCTGAATCTTTCACTGTTCTGACACCAAAAGACACAAAGTCAAAATTCTTGTTTAAAGGGAGTCTGTGTTGGTGTTGCCCTCAAGGTATCTTCCAGAAATAATATAAATCATTTCTGAAAGAACATATTTTAAACACAAGCATCAAAGATTCCCACAGACAAATTTTTAAAAAACATGAACTTAAGTTAAAAAAAATTCACTAAGCACAGAAATATACAAGGCATCTTGACTAAGAGTCAGCTATGACATCTAACTATAGAATCAGATTTGCAAAACTATATATTTAAATCATTAGTTATTAATGAGAAGTAAATATGCTTAATATGTTTAAATACCAGATGCTTGGAGAGTATGATGAAAGAATAAGAGGCTGTCAAAGGTGACCATTTGGGAAAAGAACTAAATGGGAACTCCAGAGAGAAAATAAAATATTATGATGGAAATTTGAAATTAAGTGGATAAGTTAAACAGCCAATTAGCACAATTCATGTTAGAATAAATTTGTTGGAAAAGAGGTCTGTAAAAATTATACGGAAGACAATAGAGAAATACAAATAACGGATGTTTTAGTGATGTGGAGGATAGAGCAAGGAGATTCAGTGACATACATTTAATTGGGGTTCCAGAGGCATATAATAAAAATATGTGGGCAATTTTCAGAGTATTATTTGTGTTTGGTAGACAGCACATGAGGCTTAAGGTTACCATATTGAACAACTAGGCATTACAGGAAGCTGTGAATATGTCCATGAGTAGAGGAAGAACAGTATAAGTTGTAGCTCCACAATAAATCTTTTTGCTGTCCTGATTGTTAGTTATGATGATGATGGTAACAGTGATGAAGAATGTAATTTTCTGCTCTGTTGTCACAAAATTCTCCCTCCATTCAGTTTCACTATGGACAGAACCACATTCAAGTCTGGGAATGTTAATACATTCATGCATCACTTAATTACAAGGATACATTTATAAATGCCTTGTTAGGCTATTTTGTCTTTGTCTAAACATCATAGAGTGTACCTAGACAAACATACATGTTATGCCTACAGCACACCTATGTTATATGGCACTAATATTATGGGATCAATGTTGTATCTGTGATCTTTCATTGACCAAAATGTTGTTACATGGTGCGTGACTGTGCAGCATGTCTGCTACCATTTCTCCTTCCATATTGATGGCAAGTCTTGTATTTCTTTTCTAATTAATAACTTCATTTCTTCAGAATACTCTTCAAAGCAGTGCAACACGGAGCAATGACTGATCTGATTTTGAGAAATGAATGCTTCTACTTTACTTCTCAGGCTGTAGCCTTATGCGTCTATGGGGATTTTCTATTCGCATTCATTTTTGGAACTAGAAGGCTTGGAAATGATTGTAGAAAAGGAAGACATTCAGGAAGTCTAATGCTGACAAATATTTGTAGTTGATAGACATAGGTTATTCCATTAAGGTCACAGCCTTTCTCCAGGGAAATTTCCAAGACATCTACTTTTACCCATATACAACTCCCAGGCCATCTCTGACATACATTTTCTACCTTTCATACCTTCCCATGATTTTCTTTCTAGTTTGAGTCATATTAATTTAAATAGCTTTGTTGGGAGATGTTCTAATGACCATCTGGAGAGATAACAGCTATTTCATCTTGATGAGGGCATATAGTATCTGATGCAGAAATAATCTTTGGCTTATTTACTGTTTGGACTGAAGACTTAGTGCTTCTTTCTCTGGACTAGCTCCAAAGAGGAAAACAGAAAGAATCTCCAGAAATTCTGCCTTAGTTTGATAATAAGAATGTCCATTAACTAAACATCTTAACCTTTACTTGAGTTCAAGTCACTCTACTTTGTAGGAGAAGTCTTGAAGCTAGGAACCATGAATAAACTCCAGGATGATTTAAGAATCTAATAGAACCATATGCAAAGGTGACAAGTGGTTGCAGTTTGCTGGGTAGAGGTTCTAGAGTTTCCAACAGATTTTCAAAAGTATCATTGATGGAAAGAACATCAAGAATCACTGTCTTAGATAACTTAACTTATAATACCCCTGATTTGAGGAAAGGAAAATGCTGCAACTGTAAGGAAAGGAACATAATGGCTCTTTCAACCTTGTCTTATCTAACTTCTCAGGAGCCTTCCTAGAGTCATTAGGTTGGTTAAGTCACACCCATTTCCAATCTATATCTTGGTGTGTGACTCTTTCCATCATTTAATTACGTTACTTTTATATCTCTGAAGGCTTTATAAAAGTAGAAAGGCAGTTACGAAATCGTCCACCCTCCCTGATGGCAGATTAATTGAACGTTGGTTCCAAAGGAGATTTTACAGAGCACCTACTCCAGCATCCTTATTTGACAGATGACACCCAGCATGGTTCAGGGTCTTCTGAAAGGACTGATTAATAGTGGATCCAACCGAGCAGAATCTTTGTTTCCCCATATTGAGAGACGACAGTTTTTATAATTTGGTCTAGTTCCAATTCTCATATATTTGTAAACTCTGGAATGTTAAGACATGAAATTAAGATTTTAGAGGATAATGTAAAAATAATGTCCATTTACTCCCTTTTGTCCCCTAAGAAAATGACAATATCCAAGGGAATTTTTCAGTTAAGGCTTGTAATTTCACATTTAAGACTATATTAACTCAACATTGAGGATTTAAGATTGATATTTAGTCAGCTGTGTGAACAGAAAAAAATGTTTGTTTTTATTTTTTGAGAATGAATTTATTTCCATTTCTAATCATTTTCTCAGCAGATGGCACCAAGCATGTCCATGGAAGGGGATAGAAATTACACTTCTGCGTCCATGTTTGTTCTCCTGGGACTCTCAGATGGAAAAGAGTGGCAGCTTGTCCTCTTCCCAATCTTCCTAGGGATCTACCTTATGACCCTAGTCTGGAATCTGGGTCTTATCATCCTAATCAGGGTGGACTCCCACCTGCACACACCTATGTACTTTTTTCTCAGTTTCCTGTCATTTTTGAACATCTGCTATTCTTCTTCTACCAGCCCAAGGATGCTTTCAGACTTCTTAAAAGATGAAAAAACAATTTCCTTCACTGCCTGTGCCACCCAATATTTTGTTGGGTGCTGGATGGGTCAGGCTGAGTGCTGTCTCTTGGCTGCCATGGCCTATGACAGATATGTTGCTATTGGTAGGCCTCTGCAGTACCCAGCCATCATGGCTCCTGGCCTCTGTCAGAAGATGGTTGCTGGGGCCTATGGGAGTGGTTTCCTTGTAGTTTAGTTCAAACAATCCCTAGTTTTCATCTCCACTTTTGTGGGCCCAATATCATTCTAAATTTCTTCTGTGACATAATCCAGATTATTTCCTTGTCTTGCACCAATCCCTTTATCATCCACATGATTATTTTTCTGGTAGTGTTTTTTACTGGATTCAGGTCTTTTCTTTTTATCCTCTTATCTTATGGTTTTATTGCAGTTTCTCTTCTGAAACTATCCTCTGCCAAAGGTAGTGCCAAGGCATTCAATACTTGTGCCTCCCACCTGGCAGTTGTGACAATCTTCTATCGTACAGGCCTCTTTATGTACCTGAATCCTAGCTCTAGCCACTCCAAGAATCAGAACAAGGTGCTTTCAGTGTTCTATGTTATCCTTATCCCCATGTTAAATCCTCTTATCTATAGTTTGAGGAAGAAGGAAATCAAAGAGGCCCTCAAAAGGGTGGTAAAGAGGACAACTCATTTATCTCACTAAGAGCAATATTTATGCAGGTGCTATTTCTCCTATAATGAAGACAAAGTTTAGAATATGTATTTGACTTTTTGTAGGTCACAGGTCTTCTTTCTAGGTAGAAAGAAGAAGTGAAAGCATTGCTCTTTGATTCCTCCTGTCATTATTCTTAGCTACCACCACCAGGTGATCTGTTCGAGACAGTGTCACCAACATTGAATTTGCTTTATAAACCTGATTCTATGATTAGACCCAGGTACATAAAACCCTACGTTTTGAGAACAGAGAATCTAATAGATATTTTATGTACAGAAATGTCAAGACCCTAGGAAGCCACATAGACTGTTTTTTCCTCTACGATTTTTAATACGTCTTTTGTTTATTTTCAACCATTAAGCATTTGTATATTTCAATAAATATAATATAAAATAATGTATAAAATTAAATATGTGAAAATTAAAAATAATTTACAAATATGTGAAAATTAAAAATAATTTACAAATGCACACTTTATCATCTTATTCATGGACAGAGAGAGAGAAAGAAAAAGAAGGATAGAGAGAGAGAATGATAGTGAGAAAGGAAACAGAGGGAAGGAGAAGGGAGGAGAGGAGACAACAGGAGAGGAGAGGGAGAAAGACTGGTCTGGTGTATTCCCAAATAATGTTTCTATCCCCTCCATCTTACTCCTGGAGAACTTCTTGTGTAGTGGCTTGTGAAAAAGAGGTGGGAAAGAGGAATGGTAGGAAGAAAGGGTCCTTTTATGGTCAAGAGTTGGGGAGATTCTCAGAGGCTAGAAAGAAGTCAAAGTTATCAATTTATGGACGTAGTTCACCTGAAGCATGCTCCATGGTTGCTTCCCAGAGTCAAAGCAAGACTTCAGAAATTAAGGCTGTTGTGATGTGTCTTGGGAGACAGCGTCAAAGTCCCAGAGATATGAACCTCCCAGGGATTCCAGGGCCTTAAGTTTGATCAGGGAGCAGCAGAGCCAGCTGACTTAGAGACTCAGATTCCAATCAAGAGAATTTAAAGAAAATTTAAATAGATATTTTTTTCAGACAAGTTTGTGTACTATATGTCATACATATTACATTAGTATTTACACAACACTTTATACTTCATATGGTTACATTGTACAGATGTGATTTATTTCTATTGCCATGTGAGTTGGCAGATGAGCAGTTATTCCCATTTCACAGATTGAAACTTTGGGCATATGGAGGTCTGCCACATTCTTCCCAGGGTGGCAACAATCCACGGTGAGTCTCACAAATTTTCATGTGTGGATTATAAGTGGTTCCTGTAGGCCAGAAGCACGTCTTCCAATGCTTAGCCTTGGAACCCAAATTCTATACTTTTGCTGTTATATCTTTAAACTATCTTAAGAATCTATTCAGTTTAAAAGATTAAATTAGTATAGTTCTTATCAGAGGGAATATGTAACTGCTAACCAATTAGTGAATGTTCAATCAAAGAAATAATTTATTTCCCCATCCATCCTTTTCTCCCTAAAAGTAAGATTAGCTGAACTAGGTCAAACCAAGAAGGAGACCTTCTGAAAATATCTCTGTATTCCTAGGAATTGCAGGATAGGTGAGCTCCATTTTTCAAAAACAAAACACAAAAGTTTATGGGGATTATCTTAAGTAGATATTTTTAATGAAGGATTAGTAATGCAGCATAATATGTTGGAAAGAACTCCAATTCAGAACACATGAATTACACCTTCTGATAATAGAAGTCATCGTTTGTACTACATACTGTGGTAAGTGCTGGATAACTGTTAACTAATTTGATTCTTTCTATGAAAATTTACTCTGAGATGTATCTACTATTATCAGCCCCATTTTATAGGTGATAGTACTGAGGTTTGGAGAGGTTAATTTGCTCAAGTTCATACAACCTACAAGTGGAAGGCTGGTATTCATCCCAGACTGGCTGATACCAATGCCCATGGTTGTAACCATGGTAACTCATCCCCCTGTCACGAATTAGTTTTATTTCTTCCCTATTTCCTTGATTTCCTCACTTATGTTTAGGAAATCGTGCCATGTCTGCTTCAAAGGGCTGCTTTGATTACTGACTCAGGTCAGGTATTTGAGAAAATGTATGTATGTACATATCTGAAATGAAAGTACTTTGTAAACTGGTAAGTGCCCACATATCTAATTTATTGTTGTCAGTCTATATTGCCAACCAGCTGTGTCATCTTGGGCAAATCTCTTAGCTCCACTGGCTTCAGGTCCTCACCTGGAAATTGATCGCATTTGACTAGATGGTTTCTAGGTCCTTTCCAGCTCAAATGACTCCAAGTTCATTAAAAGAAAAACTATAATCATGAGACCATAATAGGACCGTGATGAAGTGAGGAATTGAATCAGAAGGGACATGGCAAAGTAGGGTGTGAAATTAGCATGGAAAAAACTCCATGACAACCGTGACTCCAGAGAGCAAGTACCTGGAGAGTTTTCTCCCTGATTGTCTTTTCTCCTTTCACCTCTGACCTAATAACTCATTTAAGAGGATCTCTAGTTGTGGGCATCTCTCTGGGGGTGAGTGGAAAGCCAATCACATGGCCAAAAGTGCACATCTTGGAGTGCAAGGGCCCACCTGAAAAATTCCTTTGGAAAAGAAATAAGCAATTTCAATCTTTAGCAAGAACTCCGTCTTCATGTGGGATCTAGGCCAAGCTCATAAAGGAAGATTTATAGAGAACAGTGGATTCTGTGTATCTCTATATCTATGTTACTCTTCCTTTAGGACCTACACAGTACAAGGGTTATGGTTCTCAGTCTCTCCTAGACTTTAACTTTTCCCTCTCTCTCACTTCTACACCCTTCGCTTAGGGGTCTTCCTTAGGTTCTCTTTCCCCTTACTCAAATTCTTTGAACTTCAGTGAAAAGAATATTTTCTAAACTGAAATTTCAGGTATTACTCTGTGGTGAGGCATAGATGTCTAATTCTAGTTCCCAATTTCTTAAGTATATGATCTTGAAGTCTGTTAATTTCTGTTTTTATTTTGTAAATTGGGGATAATAGAATCATCTAGAATCTAATGAGACAAAACCTATAAAGCCTAATAGATTGTAGAAATTAATAATTGTGCTCTGAATCAAAAATAATAATTTGTTGAATTTCAGGGGAATTAACTAAGGTAAAACCGACTTGCCTGTGCTTCCCAACTTCAGCCATTCCACGACTCTTTTAATTTAATTTTTCCCTTGAGAATTCTGCTTTCATATAATAATAATTAATTTGATTTCCATTTCAGTATACACCTTTTATTCATTATTTCTGAGCAGCAAAGCCAAGCTGGTCATTTCATAATTATATAATAAAGTACTCATGTACAAATCTATTGATCTTTTGAAATAATCCATATAGTTGTGCATTGTCATCTTTGAAAACCCTGGTGGTCCGGAGCACAGGTGACGCAGAAATCAGAGATGCCTCGCTGCAAGCACAGACAGTGTTGATCTAACTGTTCCTTTTATCCTTCTTTTACTGTGCTGTTATTCATTCAGCAACATTCCTGGCTTCCTCAACCTGATTGATTTCTTAACCTGATTTTCTTCCCTGCACAAACTTGCAAATGGCCATGTCCTTAGAAGATGAGATTGGAAAAGGTTTTGATTAACTGTATCTCCACAGCAATATCGCCAACCAATATTTACCTCAGTTATCTTTTCCTCTACAAACTGTCTTGGGAGATGGCAAACACATGCAAAAAAATAATCAAAGAGAGTAAGTATATTCAGATTTTATTTTGTTTTTCTTCTGGCTTATCAAATTTTAAAAACATACATTTTTAGGATAACTTTTCTCATGAACAAGTTAAACAATCCACGACTCATCACATTTTTTCTGGGAATGATGAGGTACATGGAATACATTTAGTTACGGCTGACTCTGTTAACAGAATGTAACAAAAAAGTGAATTTTAGTGCAACCAATTGATCAAAAGCTTGATTCATTTTCATTGAATTGATCAATTATTTTGTTGTTTCAGGGATGTTGTGCGTGAATTTATATTTTCAAAATATTTTCATTGAATTGAAATCATCTTGGATAAAACATGTGATGAATTATATAGACAGCACTCTATTCTAAGAGTAAACAGAAAGATTTCAACATTCACAAAACCATAATTGAAATGAAATGAAAATCATATATTTTCAGTTTCTCCTCCAAAGCTGGGTGAAAGAACCGTTCACGAACATCTTCAGCATATATTTACTGAGTTATATAAATGTTAGTATATGAGATGCTTATCACTAAATAGGAAAACATCTCCACTAGCCCATATACTGTTATAATAGAGTATCATCAATTCAAGAGGACCTGGTGGTGGTGGAACATGAAAAATAGCGCCATGTGTTTACAATCCTGCTGACTGGAAGATAACGGAATAATACAAGATAGAGATAAATGTAATCATATAACCGATATTCTTGAATCTTAGCTTAGAGAGCATCTAATTTAGCAAAGAATTTTATGAAGAGCTCCTTGATGCTATAGTATTAGTTCTGCCTTATTTTTCTTTCACAGAAAGGAATGATAATTGCTAACTTTTATTGAGCCCTTCCTATTTTAAACCCTTTGTGTCATTCAGTTCCTGAAACAACCATATGAAGTGGTAAATATTATTATCCCCATTTATAGATGACTCCACTGAGACACAGAAAGGTTAATAACTTGCTTAGGATCACACAGCCAGTGAGTAAATGTAAGGAAAGTCTGACAATCTATTCTCTCTGTCATTCTCCCTCTTTCATTCTCTCTCCATTATTTTCCTTCTCCCTTTCTCTCTCCCTCTTTCTCTCTCACTGTGCTAACTATTAAGGATTTCTATATCTTAATAACTTTTTATTATAAATATAGGAGTTGTAGAAAATAAAAATACAGATAAAAATAGAGAAGAAAATCAAAATCATACCACTTATTACATTTGTCAATTGTAATTGGTTCACATGTGTGTGTGTGTTTGTGTGTATGTGTGTGTGTGTCTGTGAGAGAGAGAGAGATTGATTATATAAAGTAATTGTTTTCCTCTAGAAAGGTAGAACCATGTTTTGCAAACATCAGCAGTATACATGAGTGCCTATCCCTTATTGATTTATGCTTTTTATATTAAAGGCATTGCCACATTGGCATTCATATATTTTGTGACTAGGTTTCCCAGTTCATCAATCGTATTTCAAAAGTGTTTTATATAAGTGGGTTTTCAGCCATAATCAAGTTTAAATTGTTATATCATATTTTGTCTCTTATGGTTTCTTACTTGATGTTATATTTCAGAAATTGCATTCCCATCCCAAGATTATGTACCTGTGTATGTATTGATTCCTCTAACGCTTTTTATTTATAGTAAGCTAGGTCTCATAGACCCTTTAGGGAAGAGTTTATTCTTTTCTATCAGTTGAAAATACTAAATTTATCATCTATTTAATTCTTATTAGTATTTCAATTTATTTTTTAAATTGTATTTGTTCTTTTGACACGTCTATTTTTACAAGAATAATCAATTATCAATGTTTATAATGCTTTTGAACATCTGAAAGTCCAAATCTTTCTAATTATTAATCTTTTTCACAATTTTATTGGCCATTATCATTGATTTACTCTTTCCTCTCAAGGAAGATCAGTTTGGGTATGGAACATAGCCAATAGGTGTTATCTGTTCTGAATCTCTTAGTGAGCTCTAACTTGCTGACCGTATCAACAAATATATGAAATATATCTTCGTTGTTTTAGGGAATTGAAATAGGTACTTTGACTCTTTCTTGACATCGTCTCATCATAGCTTGATGCTGGCTGTCAATTGATCCAAGTGTGCCTGAATTCAAGCAAACTGCATAGAAAATCTTTTATGTGGTTTCTGTCTATATGACTCCAGGTGGTTTGACTTGCCTGGACACTAGGTCTGAATCTACAGCTGCCCAGAGGTAATGATGCCTGACTGTCTGCAGGGCTGATGATGTCTCAGAAGTTTCCCCAAATTAATCAATAAAACTCTAGTACCCATGGCATTCCTATTCATGAGTACAGCTGTTATTTGTGGTTATCTGTAAGCAATCACTGATAATAATATCCAACATCTATTAAACAATTAATGTGTACCAGACTGTGCTGAGTGTTGGCATGGATCTCCTCATATAACCCTCCCATTAACCTTCTGTTTCAGGGGCTCTTGGTGCCCTAAATCTGTTAGGAGTAAATCGAACCTAGTGTGTATAAGCCACTGAGACAGGTTCATAGAGTGAGAGAATATCAGAACTGAAACTCTTTTCTTCAGCTTTATTGAGATATAATAGACATATAACATTGTATAAGTTTAAGGTGTACAACGTAATGATTTTATATATGTACATATTGTCAAATGGTTACTCCAATAAGATTAGTTAACATCCATCATCTCACACCATTACAGTATTCTTCTTTGTGACGAAAACTTTTGAGATCTACTTTCTTACTGACTTTCAAATATACAATAGAATATCGTTAACTATAGTCATCATGCTGTACATTACACTACCAGAATTTATCTTATAACTGGAAAATTTTACATTTTGACCATCTTCACCTATTTCCCCCACTTTCTGGCCCCTGCCTGTGACAACCACAAATCTGATCCTTGTTTCTGAGTTAGGCTTTTTTAGATTCCATATACAGAGAGATCATGCAGTATTTGTCTTTTTCTGTCTGACTGACCTAACTTAACATAATGTCCTCAAGGTCTGTCCAGATTATCACGAATGCCAGGATTTCCTTCTTTTTTTAAAGCCTGAATAATATCCCATTGTTAAACATATAATTTATGTTATTTATACATATTTATACGTATACTTGTTATTCATATTATTTATATATTTATAGTATGATTTCTTCATTCATTTGTCAACGGACACTTAGATTGTTTCAATGTCTTGCCTATTATAAATAATACTGCAATGAACATGAGAGTGCACATATATTTTGGTGATTACATTTCCTTTGGATATATACCCAGGTATGGAATTGCTGGATTATATGACAGGTCTGTTTTAAATTTTTTTAGGAAACTATGGTTTCCATAGTAACCACACCAATTTACATTCTCACAACAGTACACATGGTTCTGTTTTCTCCACATTCTCACCTGCAGTTATTATCTCTTGTCTTTTTGATGATAGCCACTCTAACAGGTGTGAGTTGATATCTTATTGAGTTTGATTTGCAATTCCCTGATGATTAGTGATGTTAAGCACATTTTCATGTATGTGTTGGTATTTTGGATGTCTTCTTTGGAAAAATATCTAATTAGATTCCATGCCAAAATTTTAATTGGATTATTTATTTTCTTGTTATCGAGTTGTATGGGTTCCTTATATATTTTGGATATTAAGACCCTGTCAGATAGGTGATTTACAAATAATTTCTCTCATTATGTAGGATGCTTTTTCATTTTGTTTAGCACTTCTTTTGCCATGCAGAAGCTTTTTAGTTTGATATAATCTCTCTTGTTTACTTTTTATTTTTTTGGCTTGTGGTTTAGATGTGATATCCAAAAAATCATACCCAATCCATGTTCATTTTTTCCCTATGTTTTATTCTAGCGGTGTTATGGTTACAAGTCTCACATTTAAGTCTTTAATTCATTTTGAGTTTTTTTTTTTTTTTTTTTTTTTGGTGGGGGGGTGGTGGTGGGAATGGGATCCAGTTTCATTCTTTTACAGGTGAATATCCAATTTTCCCAGTACCATTTATTCCAGTACCATTTATTGAAGTGACTGTGTTTTTTCTATTGAGTATTTTAGGATCTCCTGTCAAATCATCTGTGTGGCTTCCAAGATTCTTGTCATTTCCCTACGTATAACATCCATCAGAACCTCTGTTCTCAAAGCGTAGAGTTTTATCTACCTGAGTGTAATCATAGACACAGGGTTTTTAAACTAAATTCAATGGTGATGACACTGTTTTAGACAGATAACTTGGTTGTGGCAGCTAAACATTACGACACCAGGAATCAAGGACGCAGGTTTTAACCCCTTCTCTCTACCTAGCTATCTTATGACTTACAAAAGGCCACTTGCATCTTCTTACCCTGTCTTCCTTAAGAGGAAATAACAGCTGCACAAATATTATTCCTAGTGAGGTAAATATGTTAGCCACTTTAACACTCTCTGAGGGCCTCTTTGACCTCCTTGTTCCTCAGATTATTGATAAGAAGATTTAACATGGGGATAAAGATAACACAGAACACTGACAGCACCTTGTCCTTCTTGTTGGAGTGGCTAGAGTTTGGAAGTAGATATACAGAGAGGCTTGTGTCTTAGAATAGTCTCATAACTGCCAGGTGGGAGGCATGGGTATTGAAGGTCATGGCATTACCTTTGACAGAAGATATTTTCAGGATGGAAGCTACTATAAAAACCTACAATAAGATGATAACTAGGAAATAAAAACCTAACAAAAACACATATCAGAAAAAGAATCAAGTGGCCGAGGAAGGAATTGGAACAAGACAAGGTAATAATCTGGGCTGTGTCACAGAAGAAATCTAGAATGATAGTGGACCCACAGTATTAGAGAAGAAAGCAAGTGACTGTTTGAAGTAAACTATCAAGGAAACCACTCCCATAGGCGCCAGCAACCATCTTCTGACAGAAGTAAGGAGCGATGATGGCTGAGTACTGCAGAGGCCTACTGATAGCAACATATCTGTCATAGCTCATCATGGTTAAGGAGAAGGACTCAGTGAGACATATCCAGCACCCAGTAAAATACTGGGTGGCACAAACAATGAAGGAAATCATTTTTTCACCCTTTAAGACGTCTCAAAGCATCCTTGGTTTGGTGGAAGAAGAATAGCAGATGTCTATAAATGACAGGAAACCGAGAATAAAGTATGTAGATGTGCGCAGGTGGGAGTCCACCCTGATTAGGATGATGAGACCCAGGTTCCAGAGGAGGGTCACAAGGTAGATCCCCAAGAAGACTGGAAAGAGGGTAATCAATGTTTCTCATGTACAATCAGCAACCTTAACTGAAAAAATCCTCTATGATTAATATTGCCATTCTCTGTGGGAACAGAATGAGCAATAGGCATCATTAGTACATTATCCCCTAAAATATCTTAATTTCCTGTTTTCCCATTCCAGAGTTTACACATATATGAGAATTGGAAATAGACTACATTAGGAAAATAGTGCCATTTCTCAATATGGTGAAAAAGAATGATTCTTCTAAGGTTTGGCTCTGATATAAATTCAGTGCTTGAGGAAGTCCCCAAATCACGCTGGACCTCATATGCAAGATGAGATTGGTGAAGTAGGTACTCTTTGAAATCTCCTTGGGAACTAATATTCCATTAATCTCTAATGAGGGAAGGTGGACAATTCTGTAACTCTCTTTCTACTTTCATAAACCCTGGATAAATATAGGAGCAATGTAATGGGATCATGGGAAGAGTTACACACCCAGAGCAGCTTGGAAATGGATATGACTTACCCAAGTTAACGACACTAGGAAGGCTCCTGAGAAGTTAGAAAAGACAGGGTTGTAATAACCATTATGCTCTCTTCGTTAAAAGGGCAGATTCTTTTTTTTTTGAGGAAGATTAGCCCTGAGCTAACTACTGCCAATCCTCCTCTTTTTGCTGAAGAAAACTGGCCCTGAGCTAACACCCATGCCCATCTTCCTCTATACATGGGACGCCTACCACAGCATGGCTTTTGCCAAGTGGTGCCATGTCCACACCCGGGATTGAGCTGGCGAACCACAGGCCACCGAGAAGCAGAACGTGTGAACTTAACCACTGTGCCACCAGGCTGGCCCCAGGTGCAGATTCTTATTTCCTCAAATCAGATATTCTTACGAGTTAAATTTTCTAGGACAATGATCCTTGATCTTATTTGTGTCAATGATACTTTAGAAATCTTCTGGAAACTCTGGACCTTCTACCAAGGAAACTGGAACCACTTACCGCCTTTCTATATGGTTTTATTGGATTCTCAATCACTGTCAATTCTATTCATAGTTCCTAGGCTAAAGAATTCTCCTATAAAGTGGAGTGACTTGAAATCAAGTAAGGGTTAGGATGTTTAGGCAATGCACATGGAGATTAGAAAGCTGAGGCAAGATTTCTGGAAGTTCTTTCTCTTTTTATCACTGGAGCTAGTCTAGGGAAGGAAAACACTAAGTATTCAGGACAAATCATAAATAACCAAAATAATATTTTGCATCTGGCACTGTATGACATCTGTAAGATACTAAAGCTGTCACCTCTTCAGGTGGTCATTAGATCATCTCCCAACACAAAAACATTTTGTTCAGATGAACTCAAATAAGAAAGTAAATCATGAAATGCTATGAAAGGTAGAAACTAGATGCCAAATGTAGTCTAGGAGTTGTCTATATGAATAAAAGTGAAGTCTTGGAGATTTCCCAGAGAAAGGCTGTGACATTACTGAAATAAACTGTGTCTATGAACTACAAATATTTGTCAGCATTAGCCCTCCAGAGTGTCTTCCTTTTCCTCAACCATTTCTAGCCTCCTAGGTCCAAAAGAGAGAATAAAAATGGAGAATCCCTTTAGAAGCATAAAGCTATAGCCAGAGAAGTAGGTAGAAGGGTGCAATTCCCAAAATCATATCTAGACTACTCAGCCAGGTAATACATGCTGAACAGCAAGGGGTATTGAAGGGTCATAGTTCCTGCTGTCTGCACTCAGGATTTCAGCAGAAAGTTTACTCATATGCCTCTAGGAGTACTAAAACCACACCTCTCCACACTCTGAAGCTGGATCCTTGGTACTTGTCTGAGGGCACAGTGAGAGTAAATCTGGTAAACTGAGTGCTCTGAGCAAAACAGACCAGGATCTGTGGGCAAGGGAGAAATCACAAACATGAGCTGTAGTGCCACATTCTGGAAAAAGGAAAAGACATTTTAGCTAGCAGATCTGGTTTCTGGTAAGAACCAGAGAAAATGCAATAGCTTATGAATACTGCCAGAAGAGAGAGCAAGAAGAGTTGAGTATGTGTACCCACATAAAGGCAGAGACATTCCCAGCTATAACCCTACTAACAATAGTATACTCCATCTAAAGGGAACTAGTAAAGGTTTAAGGAGATGTCTGTCTCTTCAAATGCTGAAGCAGCAATACAAACCTGTAAGAAACATCAAATATTAAGAAAACATTCCCCACCTAAAAATAACAAGAATTCTCCAAGAACCAAGTTGAAAGGAAAAGAATTATGAGATCTAGCCGATAAAGAGTTTAAAACAGCCATTTCAAAAACACTTAATGAACTACAAGAAAAGTCAGAAAAAAAATTCAATGAGATCAGGGAAAAAAGAACACAACGAGATATTTACCAAAGAGATAGAAATTATAGAAAAGAACCAAATAGAAATTCCAGAGCTAAAGAATTCAATGAATGAAATGAACAATGCAATAGAGAGCATCCTCAGTAGAGTAGAGCCAATGGAAGACAGATGAGTGAGCTAGAGGACAGGAAGTTTGAAATAACCCAGTGAGAGCCAACCAAAGAAAAAAGAATGAAAAAGAACAAAGATAACCTACATTATCTATGGGTTAATTGAAGCTCAGAAGGAAAATAGATGGAGAAGGGGGAACAAAATGTATTTGTTTTGAGGAAGATTACCCCTGAGCTAACTGCTGTCAATCCTCCTCTTTTTGCTGAGGAAGCCTGGCCCTGAGCTAACATCCACACCCATCTTCCTCTACTTTATATGTGGGACGCCTACCACAGCGTGGCTTGCCAAGTGGTGCCATGTCCGCACCTGGGATCCAAACTGGCCAACCCCGGGCTGCCGAAGTGGAATGTGGGCACTTAACTGCTGCGCTACTGGTCCAGCCCTGCAAAATGTATTTAATGAATAATCCTGAGAACTTCCAAAACCTGAGGAGATATTTAAACATCCAACTTCATAAAGCTAACAGATAATCCTATTATATCATGCCAAACCACCTTCTCCATACACTTTATATTAAAAATGTCAAAAACAAAGAAAATGAGAATACTAGAAATAATCAAGGTCAAAAGATTATATCCTACAAATGAATCCCCTTTAAGCTTTCAGCAATTTTCTCAGCAGACATTCTACAAGCCAGGAGAGAGTGAATGACATGTTCATTGTTGAAGGATAAAATGGCCAGCCAAGAATACTCTCTCTCACAAAGTTGTACTTCAAATATGAAAGAGAAATAAAGACTTTCCTAGAAACACAAAAGCTGAGGTTGTTCATCACCACAAGACCTGCCTGGCAGGAAACACTAAAAGGAGTTATTTAAGCTGAAAGAAAAAGACACTAATCAGGGACATGAAAACATATGAAAGTATAGAAAAGAGTGATAAAGGTAAATATACAGTTACATATAACAACCCCTAATTCTGTAATAGCATGGTGTGTTAATCACTTCACTATAGTATAAAAGTGAAAAGTGAAGAGTATTAAAAATAATTATAGCTACTATAATTTGTTCAAGAATATACAATATAAAGGTAAAAAATTACATAAAAATATAAAAGATGAGAGTAAAACAGTACAGTTTTTTTTATGAGGAAGATTCACCCTGAACTAACATCTGTTGCCAATGTTCCTCTTTTGTTGTTTGGGGAAGATTAGCCCTAAGGTAATATCTATGCCAATATTCCTACATTTCTGCCCGACATTCAGGGCACTGAGGCAGAGCATGATGAACTTAACCACTATACCAGGGTGCTGGCCCCAAAAGGGGACAGCTTTTGTAGACAATTGAAGTTAAGCTGGTATCAGCATAAAATGGACTGTTTTCTCTATGAGATGTTTATGCAAACCTCATGGTAACCACAAAGCAAAAATTGAGAGTAGATTCAAAAAGTGGAAGAAAGAGGAAACAGAGCATACCACCTCAAAAAATCACCATTGTACAAATGTAGGCAGAAACAGATGAAAAAAAGAAAGAAGGGAATTAAAAGACAACCAGAAAGCAGTGAATAAGATGGCATTAGAAAGTTCTCGTGAATGAGTAATCACTGTAAATGTAAATGGATTGAATTCAGCAACAAAAGGCAGAGGACTGGGGATGCATAGAAAAACAAGACCCAACTATATGCCACCTACAAGAGAATCACTATAGCTTTAGGGCACACATAAGTTCAAAGTAAAGGAATGGAAAAGATATTCCATGAAAGTAGAAACAAGAACAAAGCAGACATTTTATATCAGACAAAATAGACATTAAGCAAAATATGGAAATAGGAGACAAAGAAGTTCATTATATAGTGATAATGGGGTCAATTCATAAGAAGATAAAATAAGTGTAAATATAAGAACACCAAAAATCAGAGCACATAAATATATTAAGCAAATACTCACAGATCTGAAGGGAGAAATAGGTAACAATACGATAACCGTAAGGACTTTAATAGTCCACTATCAGCAATGGATACATTATCCAGACAGAAAATTAACAAGGAAATGTTGGACTTGAAACATACATTAGACCAAATGGACCTAACAGACATTTATGGAACACTGCCTTCAATAGCAGTAGAATACACATTCTCCTCAAGAGTAAACAAAAATTTCCAGGATAGATTATACAACAGGACACAGAAGATTCTTACAAAATTTAAGATCAAAATAATACAAAGTACCTGTTTTGACAAAATAGGTGAAACTAGAATTCCACAAGAGGAAAGCTGGAAAACCTAAAAATATGTGGAAAGTAAACAACACACTCCTGAACAACAAATGAGTCAAATCAGAAATCAAAGGAGAAAAGAACAAATTAAGCTCAAAATGAGTAGAAGGAAGGAAATAACAAAGAGCAGAGCAGAAATAAATGAAATGGAGAGCAGAAAAACAATAGAAAAAAATCGACAAAGAGCTGGGTTTTTTGAAAAGATAAACAAAACTGACAAACCTTCAGCTAGACTAAGAATAAAAGTTAGAAGACTCAACTAAATGAAACCAGAAATGAAAGAGGAGACATCACAAGTGATAGTACAGAAATATATAAGATCATAAGAGACTACTATGAGGGATCATATGCCAACAAATTGAATAATCTAGGAGAAATTAATGATTTACTCAAAATAGACGTCCTATTAAGACTGAATCAGGGGCAGATGTCATCAAGATGGCGGCATAGGCAGACTCTGAACTCATCTCCTCCCATGAACAGAACCAGGTTACAATCATTTTTGGAAAAATTACCCTGGATAGAAAACTGAAAACTGGATAAAAAGAACCCTCACAACAAGGGACAGTCCTGACTAAGGCAGAAGGGGCAGAAATTCCTGCTGGAGAGGAAAAAAGCCGCCTTCAGAAGCAGCAGTTTCTCATCCAGCCAGGCAGAAGCCACCCTAAGGTAGGCAGCCCTCCCTGGAAGAGTGATGTCTGGAGCGGGGGCCTGATACTGCTATAAGCATCCTTCAGACTCAGCACAACTGAGATGAGGGTCTTACTATCTGGCTTTGCCGGATATTAACTGCCGCAGGGAATACCCCCAGAAAAGCTATTGGATGAAAGCTGAAAAGACCCAGGTCTTAAGGGACCCATGCACAAACTCACTCTTCTCAGCAACCTAAAATCACCAGAGAGAAGGGTGACAGACCTTTGGTGAAAAGAGACTCACCTGGTGGGCTTTGGAGGCATCTCAGTGAGAGGAGAAATCTCTCCAGATACTGAGACATTAGTGGTGGCCATTGTTGTCACCTATAAGTATCAGAGATACTTAAGAGTTAAATTATCTAAGGCCATGATCCATGATATTCTTTGGGTCAGTGATACTTTTGAAATCTCTTGTAAACTTTGGGACCTCTTCCCAGCAAAATGCAACCGCTTTCCACCTTCACGAATGGCTTATTGGATTCTTAATCACCCGCAATTCTATTCATGGTTCCTAGATTCAAGATTTATCCTACAAAATAGAGTGACTTGAACTCATGTAAGTGTTAAGACGCTTAGGCAATGGACATGGGGATTATGAAACTGAGGCTGCATTTCTGGAAGTTCTCTCTCTTTTTCTCATTGGGGCCAGTCCAAGGAAGACAATCACTAAGTCTTCAAGACAAAGGGTAAATAACCAAAGCAATATTTTTGCATCAGGCATTGTGTCTCCTCTTCTAGATGCAATAGCTGTCATCTCTTCAAATGGTTGTTACAACATCTCCCAACACAAACACTTTTTCATTCAGATGAACTCAAACTAAAAAAAATATCCTTGGAAGCCATGAAAGTAGAAAATAAGTGTGAAAATTAACCTGGGAATTGTGTATGGGTAAAACTAAAAGTCTTAGAAATTTCCCTGGAGAAAGGCTGTGACATTAATGGAATAATCCCTGTCTATGAACTACAAAAGATTTGTCACCATTAGCCATGGAGAATATCTTTCTTCTCCCCAGCCATTTCCCAGCCTCCTAGTTTCAAAAATATATGAAAGAGAAAATCCCCATAGAAGCGTAAGGATATAGCCTGAGAAGGAATGTAGAAATTCCCAGAAATTCCCAAAATCAGATCAGTCATTGCTTCATAGTGCACTCTTTTGAGAATAACTCTGAAGGAATGAAGAGATGAATTAGAAAAGAATATTAAGCTGTTTGCCATCAACATGGAAGGAGAACTAGTCACAGACAGACTACGTATTTATCATCCCACACTTTGATGTGGTTCTGTCCACAATGAGACTGAATGGAGGGAGAATTTTGTGAGAACAGAGCAGGAAATTCCATTCTTTATCATCACTGCCATCATCATTATAATAAACAATCATGGCAACGAAAAGATTTATTGAGTAGCTACAATATATACTGAATTCTACTCATGGAAATATTCCCAGGTTTCTTTAACGTCTATTTGTTTGGTATGGTAAGCTTAAGCATGCTGTGATGTCTGCTAAACACAGAGAGTATTCTAAAAATTGCCTCTATATGTCTATTATATGCCCATGGAATTCCAGTTAGATGTATGTTGAATCTTCCAGCTCTACCCTCTACATCACTGAAACATCCATTATTTGTGTTTATCTACTTTGTTTTGTTTAATTTTTCAGATCCTTCTTGCAGTAAATCAGAAGTTGTGCTAATTGGGTGTTTAACTCACACATTGAATTTCAAATTTCAATCATAATATTTTGTTTTTTCTCTAATATTCTTTTTGTTCTTTTCCCAAATATTCAGTTTTGGTAGTCTCAATGTTTTTCATAATTTCTATAGTATCTTTTACTTAAACGTATTCAACATGCTTGTTGAAATTATTACTATTTAATGATGTAAATGCATAGTTTTGCAAGTCTGACTCTCTAATTTAATGTTATTGCTTACTCTTACTCGAGGTGCCCTGTTTGTGTGTTTAGTGATTATTTTTATCTTAAGTTCATGTTTCTTTAAAAGTTATCTATGGGAACCACTGACACTTGAGTTTAAAATTTGTTTCTTCAGTAACGATTTATATTATATTGTGAGATGCCTTGGGGGCGGAACCAGCCCACAATCCCTTTAAACAAAAATTTTGATTTTTTTTAAGTGTCAAAATAGTGAAAATGTTTAGGCTGCATATTTACAGATGCAGATATATAAAAATAAAAACTACCAGAGGAATGAATTACATCAGTGTCATTTTGATGAAAGACAGTCCTCCTTTTTGTCCCCCTTTTGTAACAATGAATTGAACATCCATCCATGAACAAAAGAGCTTTTGTGGTATCTAGCATGATATGCCAAGGGATGTGGAAGGAATCTCACCCCACCGGTGCATCCAATAATAGGCAGACACACCCTAGCATGGGCTACAGAGCCAGCAGGAGACAGAAAAATAGCCCCAACCCGTCTTGGTCAGAGTCCTGTAAAGCCTGCAGAGGGCTGACTTGAGCAGACACCCATGAAGGAGAGAGACTTTGTGGAAGTCCAGTCTTCCTGAGAAGGTATTCCAGTGTACTGCTGGAGTAGAAAAATAGGTGTGAGATTGGTCACAGTGGAGACAGTGAAAGGAGCTTTCCTAGCACCAACCACTTCAAGGTACACTGCAGAAGTTGAAGCATTTAGCAGTGGCAAACTCTTCTGGTGAGGAAAAAGATCAGTGAGTTAGTACCCACCTACCCCAGGGGTGCTGGAGGCAGCTAGAAAATCCATTTCTCTCTAGAAGTACAGAGATTACTGTGGTGAGTAGACCATGACTAGAAAAAGAAGGGAGATCAGGAAAGAGGCAGTTGAGAATATTAAAGGGGCACACAGGCTCAGGATTTCAGGAGGAAGTCCATCCATGAGCATTGAGGAGTAGCTCACCAGAGAATCTCCCCACCAGGTCCACCAGAGCCCTCAACCTCCCAGTGCTAAACAAACACCTCTTACCCCTCTGCAACTGGCTCCTTATGCACATTCCTGAGTGTAGCAATAAGAGCAAATCTGGTAAACTGAGTCTCAGAAAAACAGACCTGGTCTGTGGACAAGGCAGAAACACAAATGTGAGCTCTAGTGCCACCTTCTGTAAAATGGAAACAAAGGGTTCCAGGAGCCAGCATGGTGAGTGACATAAACCAGAGGAGACACAATAGCTTAAGAAGGCGCAGCAAAGGAAACCATCAACAAAATGAAAAGACAACCTAACAACTGGGAGAAGATATTTGCAAACCATATATCTGGTAAGGGGTTAATATCCAAAGTATACAAAGAACTCATACAGCTCAACTGCAAAAAGACCAACAGCCCAATTAAGAAACAGGCAAAAGATCTGAACAGAGATTTCTCAAAAGAAGATATACGGATGGCCAACAGGCATATGAAAAGATGCTCAACATCATTAGCTATCAGGGAAATGCAAATCAAAACTACAATGAGGTGTCACCTCACTCCAGTCAGAATGGCTATAACTAACAAGACAGGAAACAACAAATGTTGGAGAGGGTGTGGAGAGAAGGGAACCCTGGTACACTGCTGGTGGGAGCACAAACCTGTGCAACCACTATGGAGAGCAGTATGGAGTTTCCTCAGAAAATTAAGAATAGATCTACCATATGATCTAGCTGTCCCACTGCTGGGTATTTATCCGAAGAACTTGAAAACACAAAGGCATAAAGATACCTTCACCCCTATGTTCACTGCAGCATTACTCACAATAGCCAAGACTTGGAAGCAACTTATGTGCCCATCAAGGGACGAATGGATAAAGAAGATGTGGTATTTATACACAATGGAATACTACTCAGCCATAAGAAATGATGAAATTCAGGCACAAGAGGGAGCAAGCAGAGTGGAGCATGTGTACCCATACAAAGGCAGAGAAAACTCCAGACCCCTTACTTAAACTACTCATGAAACTTAACTCGAAGTGAATTAAAGATTTAAACATAGACATAAAACCATAAAACTCTTAGAATGAAACCTAGAGGAAAAACTTGTTGACATTGACCTTGGCAATGAGTTTTTGGATATGACATCAAAAGCACAAGTAACATCAGCAAAAATCAACAAGCGGGACTACATCAAACTAAAATGCTTCTACACAGCAAAAGAAATAATCAAAAAAAATTAAAGGCAACCTACAGAATGGGAGAAAATATTTGCCATCCATACATAGGATAAGGGTTTATAATCCCATGTATTTAAAGAACTCACACAACTCAGTAACAAATATCAAAAATTTGATGTAAAGAAATGGGCAGTAGAACTAACTAGACATTTTTCCAAAGAAGACATTCAATGTCCAAAAGGAACACAAAAATATACTCAATATCACTAATCATTAGGGGAATGCAAATCAAAATCACAATGAGATATCTTCTCACACCTGTTAGAATGGCTATCATCAAGAAGACGAGAGAGAACAAGTTTGGCAAGGATGTGGAGATAAAGGATCCCTCATTCACTATCATGGGATTACAAATTACTTCAGCCACTATGGAAAAAAGTAAGAAGTTTCCTCAAAAAAATAACAATAGAATAACAATATTGTCCAGCAATTCCACTTCTGGCTATTTGTCCAAGTGAAATGAAAAAAGGATATCAAAAAGATATTGCACTCCTATGTTTCTTGCAACATTATTCACAATGGCCAAGATATGGAAACAGCCAAAATATCTGTCAATGAATGAATGGATAAAGACGATGTTATACACACATACACACACGGTGGAATATCAGTGAGTCACGATAAAGAAGAAAATCCTGCCATTTGCTGCAACATGGATGGATCTTGAGGGCATTACATTAAGTGAGATAAGTCAGATAGAGTAAGACAAGGCTGTATAATATCACTTATATGCAGGTTCTAAAACAGTCAAGTTCATAAAAACAGCAAACAAAATGGTGCTTATCAGAGACTGGGGATGCAGGAATTGGAGATATTTTGTTTAACGGTACAAACTTGCAACTCCCAGATAAATCCTACAGATCTAATGCCAAGCATAGTGATTATAGACTACAATACTCTGTTATAAACTTCAGTATTCATAAGAATAGATCTATTTCCATTATTGAGGTAACATTGGTTTATAACATTATATAAATTGCAAATGTACATCACTATATTTCAAAATCTGTACAGGCTGGATCTTAATTGTTCCAACCACAAAAAAAGAAATCTACCTATGTGACATGACAGAAGTGTTAGCTAATGCTAGCATGGTAAGCATATTGCAATATGTAAAAGTTTCAAATCAACACGCTGACTCTCTTAAACTTACACACTGTGATATGTGAATTTTATCTCAATAAAAATAAATTTTACAAAAAGAATTATCAGGGAAGGCTTTTTTACTTTTTTTTTAAGAGTGGCAGCTGAGGTAACAGCTGTTGCCAATCTTCTTTTTTTTTTTTCTTCTCCCAAAGACCCTCAGAATATAGTTTTATATTCTAGTTGTGAGTGCCTCTGGTTGTGTTGTGTGGGATGCTGCCCCAGCATGGCCTGACGAGTAGTGCCATGTCCGCGCCTGTGATCTGAACCTGCAAAACCCCGGGTCGTCAGAAGTGCAGTGCACAAACTTAACCACTCAGCCACAGGGTCAGCCCCAAGGCTTTTTTACTTTTTGTCTTTCTTTCACAATAAAGCTGAGAGAGGTGTGCATATCACTATCGCATTTTGAGTGTAGGTTTTTCCTAGTTTGACAACTGAAAATGTTACCCTTTGAGAGTCCATGTTTTCAGCGGCAGTGGGGGAATGAGTTGTTGTCTCTAAGCGAATCTCACACATTGTCTTTTTCTCCTACCCTTCATACATTGGCTTATTAAAACCCAGGACTGAGCATACCAGAGATTAATAGATACTCATGGGAAAATAATGGCCCCATCTTACTGCCCTCTGAAGTTTGTGCTTTTTCTTGTCATTTGAGTACGTTGATAAATTTATTTGCTTTCTCACTGGCTTCTGCATGAAAAAGCATATTTTATCTACTGCTAGTAATTTCTTTGAACATATGATCCACCATATTACCAGAAACACTTTTACAAAGAATACTTCTATGAAGTTTGGGTTACTCTAGCTTATCACTGGCCATTTGTTTTTCTAAAACCCCAAGCTACTTGATTTGCTTTTTTTTTTGGCTTCTAAAGTGATTGCATTTGCCTGAAAATTAAGGTGTGGTATTAGTTAGCTAATATTTATTGAGTGTGTACTATGTTCCAAGAGCTATTCTGAATACTTTCACGTTTTATCATATTTTAATTTTCAACAACTTTATGAGGTATGTGTTCTTACTAGTCCCATTTTTCAGATGAAGAGACTGTGGGTCAGAGTAGTAAATAGCTGAAGGTCACACAACTCACAAAGGGCAGAACTGGGATTCAAACCCAGGCAATATAGCTCCAAAGCCACATCTTAAATATCTGCACTGAACTGCACATCAACATGTGTTCATTGCTGCATTAATCTTATTTCTAAACACTGTAAAGCACTATCTTTGTGTTTTGGATGATGTAAATCATCCAATAAGGAGCCTACAGCCCAGGAAGACAGGTGATAAATGGACCCATAGAGACATAATGTAAAACAAGAGATGATGTGTGGCATGAGAAAGATGGAGATAAATTCTTGTGGGTGATCACCAGCTGGATGTGGTAAGAAGTCAGAGACCAGGGAAGGCCCATACATATTCTTTGACATACCTCTCTTCTTTAAGATATTTCATCAATAATCCTTCCTAATATTTACACAGTTGACTTTGGAAAAATTCAACATATTTATAGGACAGGAAACAAAATATGCAGAGCTTTATTTATCAGGAAATATGGGCAGGGTCAGTCTCAGAAGATCAAGTATTACAGTTTTTCTTGACGGGTGGTCCTCCAATTCCTCAAGACCCAAAACGTTCATCAAAGATGCATTGAAATCCCTCAATTTGGGAGTCTTCTGTAGACTGCTCAAATGTGACTTTTATATGGAACAAACCAAGTAGCATAGGCCCCTCAAAAATTACCCACAACTTTTCCTTTGGGCCTGTGTTTTCTCCTTTTAAACATTAATCAAAGGTGTCAGAGGTTTTCCAGCTCCCCATTTTGTACCAAAGTTTATTGACACAGCCTACATATTTAGATCTCCCTCTACAGAATGCTTTTCAGGCTAAATGAGTTGCAATGGAAGAGGGACTCATAAAACTTAGACTTCAAGGACAATGATATTGAGCTATTTGTAAAACTATGAAATTTTTCCCGGGTCCCAGGCCCTCACATTCCTCAGAGCAGAGCCCCTAATGACTCACCTAAGAGTTCTGTAAAGCTTTACTCTCCTCTGTTCTAACTCTTTCTTCTTTGTGGTTTACCCAAGTATTCAGAAATAGCCAAAAAATATTTCAGCTTCCAGCTTCTGAGAGTATCCCACTCTATCAGAATTCTGAGATGAGTTCATGATTTTTATTAGTAATGTTTTGCTCACTCAGCCTCCCTCAGAAATGATCTAGCTGTGGGAGAAGAGGACCTTGAAAGCTTATGAGGCTTCTTTCACATCTAAGAGAGGACTTTGGAGCACAGATCCCAACAATGAAGGAGCAATTAAAATCATGCAAGCTGTAAATAACCTCCGTCCTGGGTGATAGAGGGGAGACCAACTCTCTTAATTGGTCCCTTGTTTATTTTCCAAGTTCTTCCTTCGGCATGCTCATCTTTTGAGACATTTTTATGTCAAGGAAAGCTCCATTCACCCTGGAAGGATAATGGGGATAATTTAAAAAACACTTCCAACCTTGTTCTCTATAAAATAAATTATGTCATCAAAGCATATGGACAATCATCAGAAACCTCTATCTGGGAAAGACACCAAGAAGTGGTGAATCTCCAACAATGCTGAGTCAGACCCTGCAATAGAGGGAATCTCAGCTCTCTACCTTCTTATTTTGGACCAGTTTTTTGTTTTCTTTTACTTTTGTTTTGTTTTGGTTTTTTACCTTTAGATGGGACCCAAGCATGGGTCACATTCAGGAAGACCTTCCAGAAGTTTGGAGTAGGGAAGAAGAAACAGAAATTGATCTCTTCTTCTCTTCCATGGCTCCATCTTCTTATTTTAAAGGAAGAAATAAGTAGAAGAGAGAAAATGAGAGGAGACAACAATTGTATGAAGAATGGTAGAGACAAGGAGGAAAAGAGGAAGAACTGGGCAAAGAGCATAAGGAACTTTGAAAAGAGAAATAACATTCAGTCTTCCCAAAACATGCACCAAAAAGGAACTCTTGCATCTCCCTCCACCCTACTTTGCTATCATCTCTCACCAAATGTACAAGAAGCAATTCTTTATTTGGGGTGTTTTTTAAAAAATTTATTTTATTGGGGTCACATTGGTTGATAACATTATATAAATTTCATTTTTACATCATTGTATTTTGATTTCTGTATAGACTACATTTTCTTCCCCACCAGAAGGCTAGCTCACCATATTTATGTGCCCCTTTACCCCTTTCTCTCTTCCCCTCTGTTAACCACCTATCTGTTCTCCATATCTATGTGTTTGTTTGGTTATCTTCCACATATGAGTGAAGTCATACAGAAATTGCCTTTCTATTTCTGACTTATTTCACTTAGCATAATACCCTCAAGATCTACCCATGTTGTCAGACATGGCACAATATCATCTTTTTATGACTGAGTAGTATTCCATTATTTATATATCTCTATGTGTGTGTGTGTGTATATATATATATGTACACACACACCACATCTTCTTTATACATTCATTCACTGAGAGAAGCAATTCTTGTTTTGCACCCAAGACACTAAACCCTTGTCCTCTGGTCCTCAAGGTCTGAGTTTTCCTTCTCCATATGCTACATGGAAAGAATAACTTAGAGGAGATAGAAGAGGCCATGCTATGGAGAATGTCAAGCAGTCAGTGACAATATGTTAGAAAATAAGGTCTGTTCATGCTTCTAATATGTCTTTAGTATCTTGTCAAATCCCCATCCAACCTTCCTTTTTAAATTTTTCACTTAGCTGTATGTAACAGCTAATGGAAAATATTTTTGTAATAATATTTAGCTTTTTACTTAATATTTCCTTCCTCCTATCTCTGACCATTCCTCTCTTTCAGTCAGGCAAGTTGTTATGTTCTCAAGCCTCAGAGAAAGGATGTGACAGCAAAAAGAATTTGAAACAGAGATCATGTGCCCAAAAACATGAGTGAGTCTCCAGAATGGCTTTGAGATACCACAACTATCAAATAAGTTTAGACACACCAAGAACAGAAGAGCCATACCAAAAGATGGTTAGGGCCTGTTTTGGCAGACAGAAACTTCAGAAAATGTTTTCATGGAGGTCCAGGGAGACAGCCACTGGGCACTTAGGGCTTGAGCTCTACAGAATTTCCTGTGCCAGAGTATAGGATGGGAATAACAGAACAATTCCCATTCAACTAAGACCGTTCACGAGTAGCAGAGTCACCAGACCTAACAGTCTTTAGGATGCGGATAAATGGAATTCAGCAGTAACCCAATTATGATTTGACATCTTGGGATCTGTTGAGGCAATAGATATCTCAGGAGATGCTGCTGTGGAGAGAGATCAAGAGCCCAATAGCTCCTTTGCCCTGACATCATTCAGTCCTCTAGAACTTAGACACAAACGTAGGGAAAAGACAGAAGGACTCACAAATTGACTAAGTTTCTTCCCAGTGAAGAAATACAGAGCGCAAAGTAGAAATTGTGTTATGGAAAGTTAATGAAAATAGTGTTTCCTGAATATCTGAATTTGTAGATTGATTGTCAAAATCTTGTGCCTGCAGTGTAAGTGTTACTTTCTGGCATGTGTATTTTAATGAGCCAACTGGCTATATCTCACTGTATTTAACTATTCTTTTCATGTAGCATAGAAGTTGTTTCCAAGTTTTCAATGAAAGTTTTTGAATATATTTACTCTGAAGCATTTCTAACAGCTGAGGGTGATAGGCAGCCTTGAAGATCGTCTCCAATGACCCTGGCCTTCTGGTCTTCATGGGCTTGTGCAGAACCCTCCTACATTTAATAGGCCTAACCCATGTAAGAAGCATATTACCCTCCTTCCATCAAACAGCACCAAATTGCCAGCAATGTGAGGCGTCTATTTTAGAAGTAGATCCTCCCACCTTGATCTAGCTTCAGAGGACTCCAGCCCTGACCAACTACTTGAGTGCAACCTCATCAGACCTCTTAAGCCAGAACCACACAACCAAGTTGCACTTGAATTTCTGACCCACAAAAACTATAAAAGGTAATAAATATCTATTTTTGTTTGAAGCCACAAAGTTTTGTACCAATTTGTTGTACAAAAATAGGCAAATAATATACAAATAATAGAGAACACATTCAAAAAATCACATTTTTGTTATTCTTGGTATATATTACAAAATGATTTTCAGTAGGAATCTTTCATCTTTTATGACAGAAAAAGTATGAAACTGGTCAAACAATCAAGTGAATCTGTTAGCTCATAGAACAGAAGTAATCAGAGAAAATTTGATCCAGTGGCTGAAACAATATTATAAATGTCCAGTTTTTTCTTTTTTGTTTAATATGCTGTGGAGACTAATTGTTCTATCCTATGGATAATTTCTCTTATGGTAGAAAAATTGTATAAATTCTAGAGATCACAGTCTTACTTCACACCATCTAAAAGAAGAGAGTATCTCTTCTGGTAGCTTCCACAGAAGAGAAAAAGATTTTCTTTCCCAGAAGCCCCAGAAAACATCTTCTTGCATCTTTCTTGCATTAATTTGTTCATATCCCTCACTTCTACCCTAAGCTAGTTGCAATAGCTATTGGATATTTTCTAATTGTCTTAAACCAATCTGGGTTCAACCCTGAAACCCAGAGTTGGGACGAATCTACTGAAACAATGATGTTTAACAACAGAAAAATCATCCTCTCCGTATATATATATATATTTCAGTATATTTCTCAGAGAAAGAATGATTATGAATGTTAGAGAGCAACAAATAAGCCACCACTGTTTGTAATTTAACTATTAATGTAATAAATTATACATAGTTATAAACAGTTCCATACATATATGCAATATACGTGTAACAAATATTTATAATGGAAATATATTTATCATGGAAATTTTTGTATTTTGTATAAAAGTATATTTACAAAAATTTGAAATCTGTATGATTTCACCTGGAAGTGGAAGATAAAAACCATAACAACCAACAAAATCATAGAAATAGATATTACAGTGGTGATTACCAGAGGTGATGGGATTTGGGGGGAGGGTGAAAAAAGTAAAGGGCACACGTGTATAGTGATAGATGGTAATTAGTCTTTGGGTGGGGAACATGATGTTTTCTACATAGAAATCAAAATATCATGGTGTACACCTTAAATTGATATAATGATGTAAATCAATGTTACCTCAATAAAAAAAAATAGAAGCAAAATAAAAAAGAATCCAATGACTCTTAAAGGATAATATGTAAATGTAATTATATCTTTTTTACATTAGTTTATTCAAGTCTGAGAAATCTGGTAAATCAACAGTCAGTGTTGTTAGGCATCTTGATCTATTTTTTAACTATACCACAAGGACCACAACTTTATGTCTTACTTCAGTGAAAACTGGTCAGAGTTGAGAACCCTGCCTATCCCACTATCTATTATCACTCCTGGCCCTTGAGGTTTCCCAGAAAATACGAGCATTAAAGTCACTCAAACCGTTCTACTCCATCCATTATATCACCCCAAACAATCGCCAATCTCTAGGACTTAAAATGTTGAACACAAACAGTAGGAAGGAATGTAGACAAGTTTTCCATATTTCCTCTTTGTCCCTGCAATACTGAATATTCAGTAACTCTATTATTATAATGAACTCTCACACAACTCTTCTTACCTAACATGTTCAGATGCTTTAAATATCAGAAATGATTTGGTAGTGTGATCCCATTGTCTATGTTAACCAAGGACAAACTTTCTAGATTGAATGGAGGATAGAAAGAGAGGTTTGCATTTCATAATATCAGAAACTGCTATTGGCTGTGACATGGATTTTTAATATCATTTCCCAGCAGAAATTCCAACTGGACACTAGATGCAAGAAACTAATTCCTCAGAATCATAAATAAATGGCACTGAGTGGAACAGATGCTTCATTGATTCCTTTTATCATTTAAATCACCTCATTCCTTAGACCAAAGCTGGTGGAGACTAGGATGTAACCAAAAACTTATTAGATGATTAGCTTTGAAAGAGACCTTAGACAAATGTTAGCTATCTCAGACTGGTCTTCCATGAGGCACAACCAGGCCAACTCTATGGCTTTGTTTCTCTCTAAAGGCACACCCCCTCTCTCTGTTCATTCCCATTCTGTTCAGAAACACAGACCATACATTGGTCACCACCATGTTTAGATAATGCTGCATCAAAATATTTGGGAGACAAAGTTAGTACACCCCCAGGGGCCTCTGTCGATTATCTTGCCTTCAATGCCAGAGGCCTGCAATTGGACAGAGGTCAATCTCAGTAGCAAAAAGAAGCAACAAGTTTTTAAACTTTAATGTTTCACAAATACTTTCAGAAAAAATAATAAATGATGAGGCCACTCCTCATGTACGATGAAAGTAATGAACCTCCAGGACCTAAAGTTATAGTGTTTGTGTGGCATTGAGTCACCTATTGTTCTATTTCCTCATATTATCTGTGTTAAATTAAGCCTTCTTTGCCCAAAGGCAATATGAGTTTTGTTATAGTGCAGTAGTGTGCATACTTTTGTGGATTAAAGTGATTATGACAAGACAAATTGGTCAGAAATCTTATACTCTGTGACTTCAGGAATACTCTCTCTTCTCTTGCAAACCTCTTCAAGGCAACTTTGATTTCCTTGTTTCTCAGACTATGAATCAAGGATTCAACATGCGAATCACCACAGAGTAGAAGACTGATGCAAATCTATCAAAGCTGGGGGAGCTACTAGAGCTGGAACTCAAATAGAAAAAGATATTTGAGGGCTAGAAGAGGGTCACTGCTGTAAGGTGAGAAGCATAGGTGTTGAAAGTTTTGGACAGTACTGTAGCTGAAGTGTTCTTCATAATGTAGATGACAATATAGCCATAGGATATCATAGTAGCTAAGGCATTTATTATCCCAAAGATCATTGCTAATATAGCAGTTATGAGTTGTACAAAGAAAGTGTTAGTGCAAGACAGGACTAACACTTGGGGCATGTCACAGAAGACGTAGTTGGTGACATTAGGCTCACAGAAGTGGAGCTGAAGCATGACACACAATTGGGATATAGAACCAGAGAGTCCATCCATATAGGACCTCAGTACCATCCAAACACAGAGGGTGGGTGAGTAGATGATTGAATAGAAAAGTGGTCTACAAAAGCAGCATATTGGTCATAAGCCATAGCTGTCATGAGACAAGACTCACTTAGTCCCATGGTTGAGAAGGCAGAGTCATGAATAACACAACCCACAAAGGTGATAGTTTGCCTCTCCTGGAAGAAGTTAGAGAGCATCTTGGGAACTGTGGAGGTCACATATAGATATCATTAAGGGCAGAATACTGAAGAAGAAGTACATGGGTGTGTGGAGGTGGGAGTCCATCCTTACCAAGAGGATGAGGCACAGGTATCACATTAGACTCATAACCTAGGTCAAGAGGAATACAACAGAGAACGCTACTATGATTTCAGGGAAATCCAAGAATCTCAAGAGGATGAAAGGGTTGATATCTGTAATATTTCCTCCACAAACCATTGACTTGGTGTTTCTAAAATCAGAAAATAGACAATATTCAGGTAAATTGGTGGCTTTACAATTTTCATTCGTGCCATTTTTTTCCCTCCATTCATCAGTGGAAAGGGGGAAATACTTCACCGTGCTGATGGAAAGACCCCAGTTTTTCATATTGAATATCAAAAAGTACCTGCCTTGTGCTACAGGTTCTCAATTATTTCATGAGGTCATGAGAATTAAAAATGATATTTGAAGATTTACTGATAACTATTCCAAAGGGAAGCTATTACAACTAACTATTGACCCCAATTCTTTTCTCAATTTTAGGATATTTTGTGTCTTAGTAAACAGAAAAGTACTGTGATTAAGGGTTCAGACCTTAGAGTTTTCATTCCTAGTGACATCATCAAGACAGCAAAATAAGTTGTTCTTGACTTCAGTCAGCTTTACCAGAACAACTGGTAACTATTCATAGAAAAGATATCGTGGTGAAAATCCTAAATGTGCTTATGAAGCTGAAGCATCCCCATGGACCATGTAAAATGAGAAGGACCACACTAGAACAGTAGAGGAGTAGCAGCACTCTGACCCTATTGCCCTGCCCCCTGCTCACACAGTGCCAAAACAAAAGGACTCCCCTTGTCCTACGGTTTCTTCCAAAAATGAAACAACCTAGAAGAAATAGGTAAATTACTAGAAACATACAACATAGAAAACTGAATCATGAAGAAATAGAAAACCTGAAGAAACCAATAACAAGTAAGGAGATCAAATCAGTAATTGAAGCCTCCCAACAAAGAAAAGCCCAGGACCAGATGGTTGCATGGGAATTCTACCAAATATTTAGAGAAGAATTAACACTGATCCTTCTCAAACTCTTCCAAAAAGTTCAAGGGGAAGAAGCATTTCCAAACTCATTTTATAAGTCCAGCATTGATACCAAAGCCAGATAAGGACACTACAAGAAAAGAAAACTATAGGTCAATATCCCTGATGAATACAGATTTTAAAATTTTCATCAAAATACTAACAAGTAAATTACTCAGCTCATCAGCATATGAAAAGGATCATACACCATGGTCAAGTACGGTACTTTCCTAGAATGCAAGAATAGTTCAATATACAAAAATTAACAAATGTAATACATCATATTAATAGAATGAAATATAAAAATCATATAATCCTCAATAAATGAACAAAGATCATTTGACAAAATTCAACACCATTCGTGATAAAAACTCTCAATAAATTAGGTGTAGAAGGAGCCAACCTCAACATACTAAAGCTCATATATAACAAGCTGATACCCAATAACATACTCAATGGTGAATAGTTGAAAGTTTTTTTGAAAGATCAAGAAGAAGACAAAGGTGACCATTCTCCTCATTCCCATTCAAAATAGTAATAGACCCCAGCCACTGCAATCAAGTCAAAGAAAAATAATATAAGGCATCAAAGTTGTGGAAGAAAAGAATTGAAATTGTGTCTATTTGCAGATGACATGATTTTATTTGTGGAGAACTCTAAAAATGTCACCAAAAAACTGTTAGACCTAATCGATGAAATTAGTAAAGTTTCAGGATGCAAAATAAGCATTCTATATACTTACACAAATTCTAGGAAAATGAAATAAAGAAAATCCCATTTACAATAGTATCAAAAACAGTAAAATACTTAGTGGTAGATTTAACCAAGAAGGTGAAAGGTCTCTTCACTGAACACTATAAGACATCAACGAAAGAAATTGAAAAAAAATACAAGTAAATGGAAAGGTATCCCATGTTCACGGACTAGTAGAATTAATATTGGTGAAATGCCCATACTATCAAAAGCCATCATATATCCAATGCAATTTCTATCAAGATTGCAATGATATTTTTCACAGAAATAGAATAAACAATCCTAAAATTTGTATGGAACCACAAAAGAAGTTGAATAGACAAAGCAATCCTGAGAAAGAAGAATAAAGCTGGCCAAGAGATATTACCTTTCCTGATTTCAAACTATATTACAAAACTAGAGTAATCAAAATCATATGATACTGGCATAGAAACTGATACATAGACCAATGGAACAGAATCAAGAGCCCAGAAATAAAATTGTGCATATATGGTCAACTAACATTTGACAGGAGATCCTAAAATACTCAATAGAAAAAACACAGTCACTTCAATAAATGGTACTGGGAAAATTGGATATTCACCTGTAAAAGAATGAAACTGGATCCCATTCCCACCACCACCCCCCCACCAAAAAAAAAAAAAAAAAAAACTCAAAATGAATTAAAGACTTAAATGTGAGACTTGTAACCATAACACCGCTAGAATAAAACATAGGGAAAAAATGAACATGGATTGGGTATGATTTTTTGGATATCACATCTAAACCACAAGCCAAAAAAATAAAAAGTAAACAAGAGAGATTATATCAAACTAAAAAGCTTCTGCATGGCAAAAGAAGTGCTAAACAAAATGAAAAAGCATCCTACATAATGAGAGAAATTATTTGTAAATCACCTATCTGACAGGGTCTTAATATCCAAAATATATAAGGAACCCATACAACTCGATAACAAGAAAATAAATAATCCAATTAAAATTTTGGCATGGAATCTAATTAGATATTTTTCCAAAGAAGACATCCAAAATACCAACACATACATGAAAATGTGCTTAACATCACTAATCATCAGGGAATTGCAAATCAAACTCAATAAGATATCAACTCACACCTGTTAGAGTGGCTATCATCAAAAAGACAAGAGATAATAACTGCAGGTGAGAATGTGGAGAAAACAGAACCATGTGTACTGTTGTGAGAATGTAAATTGGTGTGGTTACTATGGAAACCATAGTTTCCTAAAAAAATTTAAAACAGACCTGTCATATAATCCAGCAATTCCATACCTGGGTATATATCCAAAGGAAATGTAATCACCAAAATATATGTGCACTCTCATGTTCATTGCAGTATTATTTATAATAGGCAAGACATTGAAACAATCTAAGTGTCCGTTGACAAATGAATGAAGAAATCATACTATAAATATATAAATAATATGAATAACAAGTATACGTATAAATATGTATAAATAACATAAATTATATGTTTAACAATGGGATATTATTCAGGCTTTAAAAAAAGAAGGAAATCCTGGCATTCGTGATAATCTGGACAGACCTTGAGGACATTATGTTAAGTTAGGTCAGTCAGACAGAAAAAGACAAATACTGCATGATCTCTCTGTATATGGAATCTAAAAAAGCCTAACTCAGAAACAAGGATCAGATTTGTGGTTGTCACAGGCAGGGGCCAGAAAGTGGGGGAAATAGGTGAAGATGGTCAAAATGTAAAATTTTCCAGTTATAAGATAAATTCTGGTAGTGTAATGTACAGCATGATGACTATAGTTAACGATATTCTATTGTATATTTGAAAGTCAGTAAGAAAGTAGATCTCAAAAGTTTTCGTCACAAAGAAGAATACTGTAATGGTGTGAGATGATGGATGTTAACTAATCTTATTGGAGTAACCATTTGACAATATGTACATATATAAAATCATTACGTTGTACACCTTAAACTTATACAATGTTATATGTCTATTATATCTCAATAAAGCTGAAGAAAAGAGTTTCAGTTCTGATATTCTCTCACTCTATGAACCTGTCTCAGTGGCTTATACACACTAGGTTCGATTTACTCCTAACAGATTTAGGGCACCAAGAGCCCCTGAAACAGAAGGTTAATGGGAGGGTTATATGAGGAGATCCATGCCAACACTCAGCACAGTCTGGTACACATTAATTGTTTAATAGATGTTGGATATTATTATCAGTGATTGCTTACAGATAACCACAAATAACAGCTGTACTCATGAATAGGAATGCCATGGGTACTAGAGTTTTATTGATTAATTTGGGGAAACTTCTGAGACATCATCAGCCCTGCAGACAGTCAGGCATCATTACCTCTGGGCAGCTGTAGATTCAGACCTAGTGTCCAGGCAAGTCAAACCACCTGGAGTCATATAGACAGAAACCACATAAAAGATTTTCTATGCAGTTTGCTTGAATTCAGGCACACTTGGATCAATTGACAGCCAGCATCAAGCTATGATGAGACGATGTCAAGAAAGAGTCAAAGTACCTATTTCAATTCCCTAAAACAACGAAGATATATTTCATATATTTGTTGATACGGTCAGCAAGTTAGAGCTCACTAAGAGATTCAGAACAGATAACACCTATTGGCTATGTTCCATACCCAAACTGATCTTCCTTGAGAGGAAAGAGTAAATCAATGATAATGGCCAATAAAATTGTGAAAAAGATTAATAATTAGAAAGATTTGGACTTTCAGATGTTCAAAAGCATTATAAACATTGATAATTGATTATTCTTGTAAAAATAGACGTGTCAAAAGAACAAATACAATTTAAAAAATAAATTGAAATACTAATAAGAATTAAATAGATGATAAATTTAGTATTTTCAACTGATAGAAAAGAATAAACTCTTCCCTAAAGGGTCTATGAGACCTAGCTTACTATAAATAAAAAGCGTTAGAGGAATCAATACATACACAGGTACATAATCTTGGGATGGGAATGCAATTTCTGAAATATAACATCAAGTAAGAAACCATAAGAGACAAAATATGATATAACAATTTAAACTTGATTATGGCTGAAAACCCACTTATATAAAACACTTTTGAAATACGATTGATGAACTGGGAAACCTAGTCACAAAATATATGAATGCCAATGTGGCAATGCCTTTAATATAAAAAGCATAAATCAATAAGGGATAGGCACTCATGTATACTGCTGATGTTTGCAAAACATGGTTCTACCTTTCTAGAGGAAAACAATTACTTTATATAATCAATCTCTCTCTCTCTCACAGACACACACACACATACACACAAACACACACACACATGTGAACCAATTACAATTGACAAATGTAATAAGTGGTATGATTTTGATTTTCTTCTCTATTTTTATCTGTATTTTTATTTTCTACAACTCCTATATTTATAATAAAAAGTTATTAAGATATAGAAATCCTTAATAGTTAGCACAGTGAGAGAGAAAGAGGGAGAGAGAAAGGGAGAAGGAAAATAATGGAGAGAGAATGAAAGAGGGAGAATGACAGAGAGAATAGATTGTCAGACTTTCCTTACATTTACTCACTGGCTGTGTGATCCTAAGCAAGTTATTAACCTTTCTGTGTCTCAGTGGAGTCATCTATAAATGGGGATAATAATATTTACCACTTCATATGGTTGTTTCAGGAACTGAATGACACAAAGGGTTTAAAATAGGAAGGGCTCAATAAAAGTTAGCAATTATCATTCCTTTCTGTGAAAGAAAAATAAGGCAGAACTAATACTATAGCATCAAGGAGCTCTTCATAAAATTCTTTGCTAAATTAGATGCTCTCTAAGCTAAGATTCAAGAATATCGGTTATATGATTACATTTATCTCTATCTTGTATTATTCCGTTATCTTCCAGTCAGCAGGATTGTAAACACATGGCGCTATTTTTCATGTTCCACCACCACCAGGTCCTCTTGAATTGATGATACTCTATTATAACAGTATATGGGCTAGTGGAGATGTTTTCCTATTTAGTGATAAGCATCTCATATACTAACATTTATATAACTCAGTAAATATATGCTGAAGATGTTCGTGAACGGTTCTTTCACCCAGCTTTGGAGGAGAAACTGAAAATATATGATTTTCATTTCATTTCAATTATGGTTTTGTGAATGTTGAAATCTTTCTGTTTACTCTTAGAATAGAGTGCTGTCTATATAATTCATCACATGTTTTATCCAAGATGATTTCAATTCAATGAAAATATTTTGAAAATATAAATTCACGCACAACATCCCTGAAACAACAAAATAATTGATCAATTCAATGAAAATGAATCAAGCTTTTGATCAATTGGTTGCACTAAAATTCACTTTTTTGTTACATTCTGTTAACAGAGTCAGCCGTAACTAAATGTATTCCATGTACCTCATCATTCCCAGAAAAAATGTGATGAGTCGTGGATTGTTTAACTTGTTCATGAGAAAAGTTATCCTAAAAATGTATGTTTTTAAAATTTGATAAGCCAGAAGAAAAACAAAATAAAATCTGAATATACTTACTCTCTTTGATTATTTTTTTGCATGTGTTTGCCATCTCCCAAGACAGTTTGTAGAGGAAAAGATAACTGAGGTAAATATTGGTTGGCGATATTGCTGTGGAGATACAGTTAATCAAAACCTTTTCCAATCTCATCTTCTAAGGACATGGCCATTTGCAAGTTTGTGCAGGGAAGAAAATCAGGTTAAGAAATCAATCAGGTTGAGGAAGCCAGGAATGTTGCTGAATGAATAACAGCACAGTAAAAGAAGGATAAAAGGAACAGTTAGATCAACACTGTCTGTGCTTGCAGCGAGGCATCTCTGATTTCTGCGTCACCTGTGCTCCGGACCACCAGGGTTTTCAAAGATGACAATGCACAACTATATGGATTATTTCAAAAGATCAATAGATTTGTACATGAGTACTTTATTATATAATTATGAAATGACCAGCTTGGCTTTGCTGCTCAGAAATAATGAATAAAAGGTGTATACTGAAATGGAAATCAAATTAATTATTATTATATGAAAGCAGAATTCTCAAGGGAAAAATTAAATTAAAAGAGTCGTGGAATGGCTGAAGTTGGGAAGCACAGGCAAGTCGGTTTTACCTTAGTTAATTCCCCTGAAATTCAACAAATTATTATTTTTGATTCAGAGCACAATTATTAATTTCTACAATCTATTAGGCTTTATAGGTTTTGTCTCATTAGATTCTAGATGATTCTATTATCCCCAATTTACAAAATAAAAACAGAAATTAACAGACTTCAAGATCATATACTTAAGAAATTGGGAACTAGAATTAGACATCTATGCCTCACCACAGAGTAATACCTGAAATTTCAGTTTAGAAAATATTCTTTTCACTGAAGTTCAAAGAATTTGAGTAAGGGGAAAGAGAACCTAAGGAAGACCCCTAAGCGAAGGGTGTAGAAGTGAGAGAGAGGGAAAAGTTAAAGTCTAGGAGAGACTGAGAACCATAACCCTTGTACTGTGTAGGTCCTAAAGGAAGAGTAACATAGATATAGAGATACACAGAATCCACTGTTCTCTATAAATCTTCCTTTATGAGCTTGGCCTAGATCCCACATGAAGACGGAGTTCTTGCTAAAGATTGAAATTGCTTATTTCTTTTCCAAAGGAATTTTTCAGGTGGGCCCTTGCACTCCAAGATGTGCACTTTTGGCCATGTGATTGGCTTTCCACTCACCCCCAGAGAGATGCCCACAACTAGAGATCCTCTTAAATGAGTTATTAGGTCAGAGGTGAAAGGAGAAAAGACAATCAGGGAGAAAACTCTCCAGGTACTTGCTCTCTGGAGTCACGGTTGTCATGGAGTTTTTTCCATGCTAATTTCACACCCTACTTTGCCATGTCCCTTCTGATTCAATTCCTCACTTCATCACGGTCCTATTATGGTCTCATGATTATAGTTTTTCTTTTAATGAACTTGGAGTCATTTGAGCTGGAAAGGACCTAGAAACCATCTAGTCAAATGCGATCAATTTCCAGGTGAGGACCTGAAGCCAGTGGAGCTAAGAGATTTGCCCAAGATGACACAGCTGGTTGGCAATATAGACTGACAACAATAAATTAGATATGTGGGCACTTACCAGTTTACAAAGTACTTTCATTTCAGATATGTACATACATACATTTTCTCAAATACCTGACCTGAGTCAGTAATCAAAGCAGCCCTTTGAAGCAGACATGGCACGATTTCCTAAACATAAGTGAGGAAATCAAGGAAATAGGGAAGAAATAAAACTAATTCGTGACAGGGGGATGAGTTACCATGGTTACAACCATGGGCATTGGTATCAGCCAGTCTGGGATGAATACCAGCCTTCCACTTGTAGGTTGTATGAACTTGAGCAAATTAACCTCTCCAAACCTCAGTACTATCACCTATAAAATGGGGCTGATAATAGTAGATACATCTCAGAGTAAATTTTCATAGAAAGAATCAAATTAGTTAACAGTTATCCAGCACTTACCACAGTATGTAGTACAAACGATGACTTCTATTATCAGAAGGTGTAATTCATGTGTTCTGAATTGGAGTTCTTTCCAACATATTATGCTGCATTACTAATCCTTCATTAAAAATATCTACTTAAGATAATCCCCATAAACTTTTGTGTTTTGTTTTTGAAAAATGGAGCTCACCTATCCTGCAATTCCTAGGAATACAGAGATATTTTCAGAAGGTCTCCTTCTTGGTTTGACCTAGTTCAGCTAATCTTACTTTTAGGGAGAAAAGGATGGATGGGGAAATAAATTATTTCTTTGATTGAACATTCACTAATTGGTTAGCAGTTACATATTCCCTCTGATAAGAACTATACTAATTTAATCTTTTAAACTGAATAGATTCTTAAGATAGTTTAAAGATATAACAGCAAAAGTATAGAATTTGGGTTCCAAGGCTAAGCATTGGAAGACGTGCTTCTGGCCTACAGGAACCACTTATAATCCACACATGAAAATTTGTGAGACTCACCGTGGATTGTTGCCACCCTGGGAAGAATGTGGCAGACCTCCATATGCCCAAAGTTTCAATCTGTGAAATGGGAATAACTGCTCATCTGCCAACTCACATGGCAATAGAAATAAATCACATCTGTACAATGTAACCATATGAAGTATAAAGTGTTGTGTAAATACTAATGTAATATGTATGACATATAGTACACAAACTTGTCTGAAAAAAATATCTATTTAAATTTTCTTTAAATTCTCTTGATTGGAATCTGAGTCTCTAAGTCAGCTGGCTCTGCTGCTCCCTGATCAAACTTAAGGCCCTGGAATCCCTGGGAGGTTCATATCTCTGGGACTTTGACGCTGTCTCCCAAGACACATCACAACAGCCTTAATTTCTGAAGTCTTGCTTTGACTCTGGGAAGCAACCATGGAGCATGCTTCAGGTGAACTACGTCCATAAATTGATAACTTTGACTTCTTTCTAGCCTCTGAGAATCTCCCCAACTCTTGACCATAAAAGGACCCTTTCTTCCTACCATTCCTCTTTCCCACCTCTTTTTCACAAGCCACTACACAAGAAGTTCTCCAGGAGTAAGATGGAGGGGATAGAAACATTATTTGGGAATACACCAGACCAGTCTTTCTCCCTCTCCTCTCCTGTTGTCTCCTCTCCTCCCTTCTCCTTCCCTCTGTTTCCTTTCTCACTATCATTCTCTCTCTCTATCCTTCTTTTTCTTTCTCTCTCTCTGTCCATGAATAAGATGATAAAGTGTGCATTTGTAAATTATTTTTAATTTTCACATATTTGTAAATTATTTTTAATTTTCACATATTTAATTTTATACATTATTTTATATTATATTTATTGAAATATACAAATGCTTAATGGTTGAAAATAAACAAAAGACGTATTAAAAATCGTAGAGGAAAAAACAGTCTATGTGGCTTCCTAGGGTCTTGACATTTCTGTACATAAAATATCTATTAGATTCTCTGTTCTCAAAACGTAGGGTTTTATGTACCTGGGTCTAATCATAGAATCAGGTTTATAAAGCAAATTCAATGTTGGTGACACTGTCTCGAACAGATCACCTGGTGGTGGTAGCTAAGAATAATGACAGGAGGAATCAAAGAGCAATGCTTTCACTTCTTCTTTCTACCTAGAAAGAAGACCTGTGACCTACAAAAAGTCAAATACATATTCTAAACTTTGTCTTCATTATAGGAGAAATAGCACCTGCATAAATATTGCTCTTAGTGAGATAAATGAGTTGTCCTCTTTACCACCCTTTTGAGGGCCTCTTTGATTTCCTTCTTCCTCAAACTATAGATAAGAGGATTTAACATGGGGATAAGGATAACATAGAACACTGAAAGCACCTTGTTCTGATTCTTGGAGTGGCTAGAGCTAGGATTCAGGTACATAAAGAGGCCTGTACGATAGAAGATTGTCACAACTGCCAGGTGGGAGGCACAAGTATTGAATGCCTTGGCACTACCTTTGGCAGAGGATAGTTTCAGAAGAGAAACTGCAATAAAACCATAAGATAAGAGGATAAAAAGAAAAGACCTGAATCCAGTAAAAAACACTACCAGAAAAATAATCATGTGGATGATAAAGGGATTGGTGCAAGACAAGGAAATAATCTGGATTATGTCACAGAAGAAATTTAGAATGATATTGGGCCCACAAAAGTGGAGATGAAAACTAGGGATTGTTTGAACTAAACTACAAGGAAACCACTCCCATAGGCCCCAGCAACCATCTTCTGACAGAGGCCAGGAGCCATGATGGCTGGGTACTGCAGAGGCCTACCAATAGCAACATATCTGTCATAGGCCATGGCAGCCAAGAGACAGCACTCAGCCTGACCCATCCAGCACCCAACAAAATATTGGGTGGCACAGGCAGTGAAGGAAATTGTTTTTTCATCTTTTAAGAAGTCTGAAAGCATCCTTGGGCTGGTAGAAGAAGAATAGCAGATGTTCAAAAATGACAGGAAACTGAGAAAAAAGTACATAGGTGTGTGCAGGTGGGAGTCCACCCTGATTAGGATGATAAGACCCAGATTCCAGACTAGGGTCATAAGGTAGATCCCTAGGAAGATTGGGAAGAGGACAAGCTGCCACTCTTTTCCATCTGAGAGTCCCAGGAGAACAAACATGGACGCAGAAGTGTAATTTCTATCCCCTTCCATGGACATGCTTGGTGCCATCTGCTGAGAAAATGATTAGAAATGGAAATAAATTCATTCTCAAAAAATAAAAACAAACATTTTTTTCTGTTCACACAGCTGACTAAATATCAATCTTAAATCCTCAATGTTGAGTTAATATAGTCTTAAATGTGAAATTACAAGCCTTAACTGAAAAATTCCCTTGGATATTGTCATTTTCTTAGGGGACAAAAGGGAGTAAATGGACATTATTTTTACATTATCCTCTAAAATCTTAATTTCATGTCTTAACATTCCAGAGTTTACAAATATATGAGAATTGGAACTAGACCAAATTATAAAAACTGTCGTCTCTCAATATGGGGAAACAAAGATTCTGCTCGGTTGGATCCACTATTAATCAGTCCTTTCAGAAGACCCTGAACCATGCTGGGTGTCATCTGTCAAATAAGGATGCTGGAGTAGGTGCTCTGTAAAATCTCCTTTGGAACCAACGTTCAATTAATCTGCCATCAGGGAGGGTGGACGATTTCGTAACTGCCTTTCTACTTTTATAAAGCCTTCAGAGATATAAAAGTAACGTAATTAAATGATGGAAAGAGTCACACACCAAGATATAGATTGGAAATGGGTGTGACTTAACCAACCTAATGACTCTAGGAAGGCTCCTGAGAAGTTAGATAAGACAAGGTTGAAAGAGCCATTATGTTCCTTTCCTTACAGTTGCAGCATTTTCCTTTCCTCAAATCAGGGGTATTATAAGTTAAGTTATCTAAGACAGTGATTCTTGATGTTCTTTCCATCAATGATACTTTTGAAAATCTGTTGGAAACTCTAGAACCTCTACCCAGCAAACTGCAACCACTTGTCACCTTTGCATATGGTTCTATTAGATTCTTAAATCATCCTGGAGTTTATTCATGGTTCCTAGCTTCAAGACTTCTCCTACAAAGTAGAGTGACTTGAACTCAAGTAAAGGTTAAGATGTTTAGTTAATGGACATTCTTATTATCAAACTAAGGCAGAATTTCTGGAGATTCTTTCTGTTTTCCTCTTTGGAGCTAGTCCAGAGAAAGAAGCACTAAGTCTTCAGTCCAAACAGTAAATAAGCCAAAGATTATTTCTGCATCAGATACTATATGCCCTCATCAAGATGAAATAGCTGTTATCTCTCCAGATGGTCATTAGAACATCTCCCAACAAAGCTATTTAAATTAATATGACTCAAACTAGAAAGAAAATCATGGGAAGGTATGAAAGGTAGAAAATGTATGTCAGAGATGGCCTGGGAGTTGTATATGGGTAAAAGTAGATGTCTTGGAAATTTCCCTGGAGAAAGGCTGTGACCTTAATGGAATAACCTATGTCTATCAACTACAAATATTTGTCAGCATTAGACTTCCTGAATGTCTTCCTTTTCTACAATCATTTCCAAGCCTTCTAGTTCCAAAAATGAATGCGAATAGAAAATCCCCATAGACGCATAAGGCTACAGCCTGAGAAGTAAAGTAGAAGCATTCATTTCTCAAAATCAGATCAGTCATTGCTCCGTGTTGCACTGCTTTGAAGAGTATTCTGAAGAAATGAAGTTATTAATTAGAAAAGAAATACAAGACTTGCCATCAATATGGAAGGAGAAATGGTAGCAGACATGCTGCACAGTCACGCACCATGTAACAACATTTTGGTCAATGAAAGATCACAGATACAACATTGATCCCATAATATTAGTGCCATATAACATAGGTGTGCTGTAGGCATAACATGTATGTTTGTCTAGGTACACTCTATGATGTTTAGACAAAGACAAAATAGCCTAACAAGGCATTTATAAATGTATCCTTGTAATTAAGTGATGCATGAATGTATTAACATTCCCAGACTTGAATGTGGTTCTGTCCATAGTGAAACTGAATGGAGGGAGAATTTTGTGACAACAGAGCAGAAAATTACATTCTTCATCACTGTTACCATCATCATCATAACTAACAATCAGGACAGCAAAAAGATTTATTGTGGAGCTACAACTTATACTGTTCTTCCTCTACTCATGGACATATTCACAGCTTCCTGTAATGCCTAGTTGTTCAATATGGTAACCTTAAGCCTCATGTGCTGTCTACCAAACACAAATAATACTCTGAAAATTGCCCACATATTTTTATTATATGCCTCTGGAACCCCAATTAAATGTATGTCACTGAATCTCCTTGCTCTATCCTCCACATCACTAAAACATCCGTTATTTGTATTTCTCTATTGTCTTCCGTATAATTTTTACAGACCTCTTTTCCAACAAATTTATTCTAACATGAATTGTGCTAATTGGCTGTTTAACTTATCCACTTAATTTCAAATTTCCATCATAATATTTTATTTTCTCTCTGGAGTTCCCATTTAGTTCTTTTCCCAAATGGTCACCTTTGACAGCCTCTTATTCTTTCATCATACTCTCCAAGCATCTGGTATTTAAACATATTAAGCATATTTACTTCTCATTAATAACTAATGATTTAAATATATAGTTTTGCAAATCTGATTCTATAGTTAGATGTCATAGCTGACTCTTAGTCAAGATGCCTTGTATATTTCTGTGCTTAGTGAATTTTTTTTAACTTAAGTTCATGTTTTTTAAAAATTTGTCTGTGGGAATCTTTGATGCTTGTGTTTAAAATATGTTCTTTCAGAAATGATTTATATTATTTCTGGAAGATACCTTGAGGGCAACACCAACACAGACTCCCTTTAAACAAGAATTTTGACTTTGTGTCTTTTGGTGTCAGAACAGTGAAAGATTCAGGCTGCATATCTATGTAAGTCAAAGTATGAGACTAAAAATTATCAGGGGAAGGAGGAACGTTAGCATCTTACCTGTAAAAGACAGTCTTCCTTTTTGTCCCAGTTTTGTAACAGTGAATTGGACGTTCATCCATGAACAAAAACACCTTGTGGGAGTTGTGGCATCCAGGACCAAAAACCAAGGGAGCCAGGAGGAATCTTGCCCACCTGTGTATCTGCTAACAGGCAGACAGACATCAGAATGGGCTACAGGGCCAGCAGGAGACAGTGAACTTAACCCAAGCCACCTGGGTTATGATTGGTTAAGCCTGGAAAGTGCTGACTTTGGCTGACACCCATGAAAGAGAGAGACTTTATGGAAGCCTAGCCTTCCTGAGAGGGGACTATAGCACATTATTGGAGGAGAAAAAAAATATGAGTTGGTCACAGCGGAGAAGGTGAGAGGAGCATTCCCAGCACCACCTGCTCAAGGCAACAACATTTCAGCAGTGGTGAACTATCCCACAGGGAAAAAGAGCCACAAGTGAGTGCCCAGCTACCATTGTAGTGCTGGAAGCATCTGGAGAAACCTAAGTCTTCCCAGAAGTACCTAGTGTATTGAGACAGGTAGTCAGTGATTGGAGGAAGAGGGAAGAGCAGGAAAGAAACAGTTGAGAATATTAAAGAGCTTTAAAGTGGCATAGTTTCTTCCTCCTGACTCAGGATTTCAACAGAAAGTCCACCCATGAGGCTCCAGGAGTACCTCACTCAAGAATCTCCCCACCAGGTCTGTGGGAACCCCTAAGTTGCCAGTGCTAAACCCACACTTATCCCCACTCTGCAACTGACTTCTTTTGTATATTTCCAAGGGCAGCAGCAACAACAAATCTGGTAAACTGAGTGATCTAGGAAAAATAAACTTGAGTATGTGGGCAAGGGAAAAAAGACATACATGAACGGTAGTGCCAGCTTCTAGAAAACAAAAAAGAGTCTTCCAGTAGCCAAATTGGTGATTGGTAACAACCAGGGAAGACACAATAGCTTAAGAATTTTGCCACAAGTGAGAGCAATAAGAGTGGAGCACATTTACCCATATAAAGGCAGAGAAAACCTCAGATATAACACCACCAATAACAGGATATCCCATCTGAAGGCAACTAGCAAAGATTTGAAGAGGTGTTTTCTATTTCAAGTGCAAAAGCAGCAACCAGAAGCTATAAGAAACATGAAATATCAAGGGAACATGTCATCATGTAAAGTTAACAAAAATCGCCAACAACAGAATTTTAGAAGCACAGAATTTTGTGACTAAGCGAATAAAGAATTCAAAATAGCTTTTCGAAGAATCTCAATGAAAGAAAATAAAAGGCAAAAGAAGATAATAAGATAAGGAAATAAAGACACAAAATGAGATATATAACAAGGAAATAAAAATTATAAAAAAGAACAAACAAATTCTGGAGATGAATAATTCAATGAATGAAATGAAAAATACAATAGAGAGCATCTTCAGTAGAGTAGAGAACATGGAAGACAGGAAAGTGAGCTAGAGGGCAAGACGTTTGAATTAACGCAGTCAAAGCCAAGGAAACAAAACAGAAGGAAAAAGAGCAAAGAAAGCCTACGTGATCTATGGGATTTCATCAAAACAAAATTAGAAGAATTGAGGTTCAAAAGGAACAAAGAGGGAGAAGGGGGCAGAAAATTAATTTAGGGAATAATACTACAGACTTCCAAAACCTGGAGAGACTTAGACAGGTAAGCTCACAATCACAGATCACCCTATGTTCTCATTTCAAAAGACATTCTCCAAGACAAATCAAAATAAAACTGTTAAAGATCAAAGACAGAGAAAGAATCCTAAAAGCAACAAGGGAAGAAAAGATTGTACCTTCAAGGGAATCTCATTAGCTATCAGCAGTTTTCTCAGCAGACATCCTATAGGCCAGGACAGAGGGGAACGGTATATTCAGTGTTGAAAGAAAAACTGCCAGCCAAGAATACTCTATCCCACAAAGTTATACTTCAGATACGATGGAGAAATAAAGACTTTCCCATAAAACAAAAGCTGAGATTATTCATCACCACTAATCCTGCCTTAAAAAAGTTTTTCACATTGAAATAAAAAGACACCAACCAGCAACATGAAAACATACAAAAGCACGTAGCATAGCATAAAGGTAGGTATATAGGCAGGCACAAAAAACTCTAATTCTGTAATAGGATGGTGTGTTAACCACTTAATTCTAGTATAAAGTTTAAAAATGATGAGTATTAAAATGTTTATAGCTAGAATAATTTGTTAAAGAATACTTGATGTAAAAAAAGGTAAATAACGACATAAAAATATAAAAGAGAGGAGTAAAGGGGTACAGCTTTTGTAGAAAATTTAAGTTGCTATCAGTTTAAAATGCAGTGTTTTCTTTATAAGATGTTTATGTAACGCACATGGTAATCACAAAGAAAAGGCCTAGAGTAGATTCACAAAAAGACAAGAGGAAACACAGCATACCACCAAAGATACAAAGTCAGGCACACACAAGGAAAAAAGAGACAATGGAAATACAAAACAATCAGAAAACAATGAATAAGATGGCATTAGTAAGTGCTTATATATCAAAAGTAACTCTACATGTAAATGGATTGAATTCACCAATCAAAAGGCAGAGTCCTGGATAGATAAAAACAAGACCCAACTATATGCTGCCTACAAGAGATTCACTACAGCTTTAAGGACAGCCACAGGCTCAAAGTGAAGGAATGGAAAAAGATATTTCATGCAAGTGGAAACCAAAAGAAAGCAGGAACAGCTATCTATATCAGACAAAATAAATTTTAAGCCAAATATGGAAACAAAGAAGGTAACTATATAACAGTAGAGGGGCCAATTCATCAAGAAAACATAATAAATGTAAATATACATGCATCCCAAATCAGAGCACCTAAGTATATTAAGCAAATACTAACAGATCTGAAGAAGGAAATAGAGAGCAACACAATAATAGTGGGAGAACTTAGTATTCCACTTTCAGCAGTGGATAGATCATCCAGGAAAAAATCAACACAGAAATGTTAGACTTGCATCGTATTAGACCAAATGGACTTAACAGACATTTATACAACATTTCATCTAATAGCAGCAGAATATATATTCTCCTTAAGTGCACATGGAATATTTCCAGGATAGATCATATGACAGGATACAAACATATTTTAAAATTCTTAAGCCTGAAATCATACCAAGTATCTTTTCTGACCACATTGGTATGAAACTAGAAATCAACTTAGGGAAAGCTGGAAATTTTACAAATATTTTCGTGTACAGAAAATATACAAAAAAACCCCCCTGAACAACCAATAAGTCAAATAAGAAATCAAAAGAGAAATCAACAACTATCTTAAAACAAATAAAAATAGAAATATAACACACCAAAACCAATACCATCATTAAAAAAATCAGTTCTGAGAAGGAAGTTTATAGCAATAAATTCATATATTAAGACTATAGAAGAATCTCAATAAAAACCTAACATTACACCTCAAGGAATGAGAAAAAAAGAACAAATTAAGACCAAAGTGAGTAGAAGGAAGGAAACAAGAATGATCAGAATGAAAATAAATGAATTAGAGACCAAAAAACAATAAGAATAATCAATGAAGTTAAGAGGTAGTTTTCAAAAAATAAACTATTCTGACAAATCTTTAGATAGGCTAAGAAAAAAAGTATACTGAAATAAAATCAGAAATGAAAGGGGAGATATTACAAGTGATATTACAAAACTACATAAGATCATAAGAGACTACTATGAACAACTATATGCCAATAAATTGGATAATCTATAAGAAATGGATAACTTCCTAGAAATATGCAAGTTATCAAGATTGAATCAAGAAGAAATAGAAAATCTGAACAGAAAAAGATGAGTAAGGAGATGAAATCAGCAATCAAAAACCTCTTGATACAGAAACCCTCAGAACAAGATGGCTTCTCTGGCAAATTCTGCCAAATTAATGCCAATCCTTCTTGAACACTTTCAAAAAATTGAACAGGAAGGAATAGTTCCCATCACATTTTAGGAGGCCACTATTACACTCACACCAAAGCTATGACCAAGTGGGATTTATCCTTGGAGAGGAAGAAGGTTCAAGATGTCCAATTTAATAAATGTGATACACCACATTTAGAGAATGAAAGATAAAAATCATATGATCATCTCAATAGATGCAGAAAAAGCATTGGACAAAATATTGCATCCTTTCATGATTAAAACCCTCAAAAATTAGATATACAAGGAACATACCTCAACATAATGAAGGCCATATAAAACAAACCCACAGCTAACATTATGCTCAATGGTGAACAACAAAGTTTTTCCTCTGTTGGGAACAAGACAATGGTGCTCGCTCCCACTACTCTTATTCAATTTAGTACTAAAAGTCTTAAATAGAGTAAACAGGCTAGATAAAGAAATATAAGACATCCAAATTGAGAAGGAAGAATTAAAATTGTCGTTATCTTCAGAGGATATAAACTTGGATGTAGAAAATCCTAAAGACTCAACCAAAAAAGGGTTGGAAGTAATCAACCAATGCAGTAAATTTGCGGGATATAAAATCACTGTTCAGAACTCAGTTGTGCTCCACGAGCACGAAATTTCATTCCATTTGTTTCTATCTTCCTTGAATTATTTCAACACTGTGTTATAGTTTTCTGTGTACAAGTCTTTCACTTCCTTGGTTAAATTTATTTCTACGTATTTTATTGTTATTGTTACTATTTTAAATGGAATTATATTTTTTATTCCTCTTTCTGCTAGTTCATTGTTAGTGTATAAAAAAGCAACTGATTTTTGTACATTGATTTTGTTCACTAAATTTTACTCTACTCATTGATTATTTCTAATTGTCTTTTCATGAATTTTAGGTTTTCTTATACATATAATTGTGTCAACTGCAAATAGTGATGTGTTAACTGCTTTCTTTACGATTTGGATACATTTTGTTTCATTTTCTTAACTGCTCTGGTTAGAACTTCTAATACTATTTTGAATAAGAGTGGTGAGAGCAGCATACTTGACAAACGTTTTGATATTAGCTAATTTCTCTGAAATTGAGAAAATTGTCATTTTTGATTCAGTGCTGTACTATTATCTTCTACAGCGTCTTAGGCTTTATAGATATGGTCTCACTACATTAAAGATAATCCTATATCCCCATTTTACAAGTGAAAAACAGAAGTCAACAGAGTTCAAGACCACATAATTAAGAAATTGCAGAAGTAGAACTCAACATCCGCCTCTCACTCCAGAATAATACCTGATATTTCAGTTTACAGATTCCTCTTTTCACTGAAGGTCAGAGAATTTGGGTGAGGAGAAAGAGAACACAAAGAAGAACCCTAAGTGGAGGGTGTGGAAGTGAGGGAGAGGGAAGAGTTAAAGAATGGCAGATAACATAAATCTCATGAAACTTATGAGAACCATAAATCTTACTCTACCTAGGTCTTACTGGAAGAATCACATGGATGTTGAGATAGGACAGAATCCACTGTTTTCTATAAGTCTTGCCCTCTCACTTTGACCTACATCCCCCAGGATAAAGAGTTCTTGCCAAAGTTGAAATTTCTTATTTCTTTTCAAAAGAATTATTTAGGTAGGCCACACTGCACTCCAAGATGGGGACTTTTGGCCATGAAGTTGGCTGTCTACTTACAGCCAAAGAAATGCCCACCACTGGGGATCCTCTCATATGTGTTCTTAGGGCAGAGGTGAAAGGAAAAAAGACAGTTACAGGGAGAAAACTCTCCAGATACTTGCTCTCCGGACTCATGAATGTCATGGAGTTTTTTCCATGCTAGTTTCATGCCCCAATTTGCCATGTCCCTTATGATTCAATCCCACACTTCCCCATGGTCCTATTATTAGCTCATGATTATAGCTTTCCTTTTAATGAACATGGAGACATTTGAGCTGGAAAGGACCTAGAGATCATCCAGTGGAATACCATCATTTTCAAGGTGACTACCTGAGGCCAGTGCAGTTAATAGATTTGCCAAAGATGACACAGGTGACTGACAATACAACTTGATAACAAAAATTAGATGCTTGGACACTTCCCTGTTTACAAACCGCTTTCATTTTAGATACATATATTTTCTCAACTCCCTGACTTGAATCAATAACAGCAGCCATGTGAGGCAGACATGGCATGATTTGCTACACGTAAGTGAGGAAATTGAAGCAATAAGGAATACGATAAAAGCAACTCAAGACAGAGTCACAGATTATCACGGTTAATACCATGGGCATTGGTATTAGCTAATCAGGGTTGAATTCCACCTTTCTATTTCTTGGTTATGTGACCTTGAGCAAATTAACCTCTTCAAGCCTCACTATTGTCACCTGTAAAATGGGCTCATAGTATCAGCTATTCATAGAGTAGCTCTTCATAGAATCAAATTAGATAATGCTTATAAGGCAGTTATCAGAGAGTGAAGCACACAGCATGACTTCTATTAAAATAGGTATAATATATTTACACTGAATTGGAGTTCTTTCTGACATATTATGCTGTATTACTAATCCTTCATTAAAAATATCCACTTCGATCATTCTCACAAACTTTTGCTTTTTGTTTTTTTGTGTGTTTTTTTTTTTAAATGGAACTCATCTACCCTGCCATTATTAGGGATACATAGATGTTTTAGGAAGTTCCCACTCATGGTTTGATGTCCTTCAGGTAACCTTACTTTTAGGGAGAAAGGTATTGATGGGTTAATGACTTAATTATTTGATTTAAAACTCGATAATTGGTTAGTAGTTATTTATTCACTCTGATAAGAACTTTAAAAATTTAATGTTTTAACCTGCATAGATTCTTAAGATAGATTTAAATATGTAACACCAAAAGTGTAGAAGTTGGGCGCAGGGACAAGCAATGAAGGACATGTTTCCTGTCAGTAAGAACCATTTATGTTCCACACATGACACTTTGTGAACTCAAAGATGGATTGTTGCTACCCTGGAAGGAACGTGGCAGAACAAAATATGCCCAAAGGTTCTATCTGTGACATGGAGATAATTTCTCACCTGCAAACCGCACATGGTAGTAGAAAAAAATCACATCTATACAATGTAACTAATTAAGTGTAAAGAGTTGTGTAAATAATAATGTAACATGTACGAAGTTTAGCCTACAACCTCTTGTCTGAAGAAAAATCTCTCTTTAAAATTTTCTTTAAATTCTCTTAGTTGGACTCTCCAAGGCTGGTGGCTCTGCTTCTCCCTGGTCATACTGAAGGCCCTGGAGTTCCTGTGAAGCTCCCATCTCTGGGACTCAGGCTCTGCCTCCCTAGACATACCATAACAGCCTTCGTTTCTTAGTCTTGCATGATCTTTGGAAGCTACCATGAAGCTTGCTCTAGGCTACCTATGACCAGAAATTGATGCCTTTGACTTCTTTCTAGCCTCTGAGACTCTCCCCAACTCTTGACCTTAAAATTGCCCCTTCTGGGAGCCAGCCCAGTGGCATAATGCTTAAGTTCTGTGCATTCTACATTGCAGCCCAGGTTCACGTGTTTGGATCCTGGGCATGGGCATACTGCTCATCAGCTGTTCTGAGGCGGCAGCCCACACACAAAATAGAGAAAGACTGGCACAGATGCTAGCTCAGGACTAATCTTCCTCAAGCAAAAAATGAAGAAGGCTGGTAATGAATGTTAGATCAGGGTGAATCTTCTTCAGGAAAAAAAAAAAAGCCCCTTCTTTCTACCATTCCTTTCTCCCAACTGTTTTTCACAATTTACTTCACAAGAAATTTCGAAGAGTAATATAAATGGAACAAGATTATTTGGAAATAAAGCCAGACCAATCCTTCTCCCTCTCCTCTCCTGTTGTCTACTCTCCTGCCTTAACCTTCCAGCCTCTCTCTTTCCCTCTCTTCCCTTTCTCTCTCCTCTCTTTCTCTCTGTGTATGTGTCCCTCTCTGTTTCTTTCTCTCTTTCCAGCTTTCTCTTTCTGTATCCCTCTCTCTAATGCTGACTTTCTCTCTCTCTGTTTAGAATTAAGATGATAAAGTATTCACTTTAAATTATTTTTAACTTTCATACATAAAAATTTATACATTATTTTATTTTCTTTTTATAGAAATATAAATAATGCTGAAAAATTGAAAATAAATAAAAGCAATCATAAAAACTGTAGAGGAAAGAATCATGTGCATGACTTCCTAGGGTCTTGTCATTTGTCTGCAATAGTGATAACAGCTATTGGAAGCTGTGTTCTCAAAAGAAAGCTTTTCATCTACTTGGGTCTAGCAAACTGATTTCCATGTTGATGACATTGCCTCAGACAGATCACTTGCTGGTGGAAGCTAAATATAATGGCAACAGAAATCAAGGAGTCAGGTTTTCACTTCTCTATACTTAGTCTTGTGACCTACAAAAGTTTACTTGAATGTTCTTACCACTGTTTTCCTTCTTAGGGTAACACCTGCTCAAATATGTTCTTACTGAAGTAAATGTTTTGCCCTCTTTATCACTCTCTTGAGGGCCTCTTTGATCTCCTTGTTCCTCAGACTATAGAAAAGAGGGTTTAACATGGGGATAAGGATAACATAGAACACTGACAGAACCTTGTCTTGTTTCTCAGAGTGACCAGAGTTAGGATGCATGTACACTGAGAGGCCTGTTCCGTAGAAGATTGTCACAACTACCAAGTGGGAGGCACAGGTATTGAAGGCCTTGGCACTACCTTTTATGGAGGATATTTTCAGGATGGAAGCTGCAATGAAACTATAGGACAAGAGAATAACAAGAAAAGAACCGAACCCAATAAAAAAAGCTACCAGAAAAAGAATCATTTGGCTGATGAAGGGATTGGAGCAAGACAAGGATATGATGTGGGTTATGTCACAGAAGAAATTTGGAATGATATTGGGCCCACAGTAGTAGAGATGAAAGCAAGGGATTGTTTCCGCTAAGCTACTAAGGAAACCACTCCCACAGGCCCCAGCAACCATCTTCTGACAGAGGCCAGGAGCCATGACCGCTGAGTACTGCAGAGGCCTACCAATAGCAACATATCTGTCATAGGCCATGGCAGCCAAGAGACAGCACTCCGTCAGACACATCCAGGATGCAACAAAATACTGGGTGGCACAGGCAATGAATGAAATCATTTTTTCCTCTTTTAGGAAGTCTGAAAGCATCCTTGGGCTGGTGGAAGAAGAATAGCAGATGTCTATAAATGACAGGAAACTGAGAAAGAAGTACATAGGTGTGTGCAGGTGGGAGTCCATCCTGATTAGGATGATGAGACCCAGGTTCCAGAGGAGGGTCACAAGGTAGATCCCTAGGAAGACTGGGAAGAAGATAAGTTGCAGCTCTTTTTCATCTGAGAGTCCCAGGAGAACAAACACGGCCACGGAAGTGTGATTTCTATTTTCTTCCATGGTCCTGCTTGTTGAGATCTGCTGAGAAAAAGTTGAAAGAAGGAAATGGATTCATTTTCAAAAAACTCAAAAAAAGTGTTTTCATTTCTTCCCAGTCACACAGCTCACTAAATATACATCTTAAATCATCAGTGTTGAATTAATCTGTGTCTTTTATGTATATTCACCAAACTTAACTAAAAGTTTTCTTGCATAAATAGTCATTTTCCTTTGGGGGCAAAACACAGTAAATGAACATGATTAGTACATTATCTCCTAAAATGTCTTAATTGCATGTTTTTCCCTTACAATTTTACAAATATATGAGAATTAGAAATAGAGTAAGGTAGGAAAATGCTGCCAGATCTCTATATTGTGAAACAGAAGGAGTATGATAAGTCCTGGCTCTGAATTTAATTCAGTGCTTGAAAAAGTCCCTGAATCATGCTGGACCTTATAGTTAAGTGATGACAAAGTAGGGGCTCTTTAAAATCTCCTTGGGAACTAATATTCAATTAATGTAATCAGGAAGGTGGACAATTCTGTAACTGCCTTTCTGCTCTCATAATGCCTCAAGAGACATAAGAATAATGCAATGATATGGTGGGAAGAGTCACATACCAAGAGGCAGTTTGGAAATAGATGTGACTTACACTTCTTAATGACGCTAAGAAGGCTCAGAGAAGTTAGATAAGACAAGGTTGTAAGGGTCATTATGCACCCATCATTGCAGATGAAGATTTTTATTTCCTCAAATCAGAGATACTTATAAGTTAAACTGTGTAGGATAGTGATTCTTGATCTTCTTCGGGTCAGTGATACTTATGAAAATGTTGGAAACTTTAGGCACAGTATCCAGGACACTGCAACTACTTACCACCTTTACATGTGGTTTTATTGGATTCTCAATCACACTCCAGTCTATTCATGATTCCCAGGTAAAGGACTTCTACAAATAAAAGTGACTTGATCTCATGTAAGAGTTGAGATGTTTAGGAATGGATATGGAGATTAGGAAGCAGACGCAGGATTTCTGGAAGTTCTTTCTCTTTTTCTTATTGGAGCCAGTCCAGGGAAGGCAAGCACTAAGTCTTCAGGCCAAATGATAAACAGCCCAAAAAATATTTTTGCCTCAGGCACTGTATACCCTCTTCAAGATGCAATAGCAGTCATCTCTTCAGATAATTATTAGAACATCTCCCAACACATACACATTTTTATTCAGATGAACTCTAACTAGAAGGAAAATAATGGGAAGCTGTGAAAGGTAGAAAATAGATATCAAATATTGCCTGGGAGTTGTGTACATGGATAAAATTAGAAGTCTTGGAGATTTCACTGGAGAAAGGCTGTGACATTAATGGAATAAGCTATGTCTGTGAACTATAAACATGTGTCAACATTAGCCATCCATAATGTCTTCCTTCTCCAAAAACATTTCCTAACCTCCTAGTTCCAAAAATTATTGAAAAGAAAAAAAAATCCCCATAGAAGCATAAGGCTGTAGACTGAGAAGTAATGTAGAAGTATGAATTTCCTAAGATCAAATCAGTCATTGTTTCATGGTGCACTGTTTTGAGAAAAATTCTGAAGGAATGAAGAGATTAATTAGAAAAGAAAATCAAGATATTTTCCATCAACATAGAAGAAGAAATGGGAGCAGATAGACTATGTATTTACCAACCTAGACGTAGATGTGGTTCTGTCCACAGAGAGACTGAATGGAGGGAGAGTTTTGTGAGGACAGAGCAAAAAATTGTATTCTTCATCATCATCACCATCACCATCTTAGCCAACAGTCATGACGACAAAAAGATTTATTGAGCAGTTACAATATGTGCTGTTCTTCTCCTTCTACTCATGGATAAATTCATAGCTTCCTGTAATGTCTACTCATTCAATATGGTAATCTTAAGCCTCACGTGCTGTCTACTAAACGCAGATAGTACAATGAAAATTGCCTCCATATTTGTATTATATTCCTCTGTAACCCCAACTAGAGGTGTGTTGAAACTTCTTCCTCTACCACCCACATCACTGAAACATTCATTATTTGTATGTCTCTACTGTGTTCTGTTTAATTTTTACAGATCTATCTTCCAGTAAGTTCATTCTATTGTAAGTTGTGCGAATTGCCTAAGTCATCCATTGAACTTCAAATTTCAATCATAATATTTTATTTTCTCTCTAACGGATCTATTTTCTTCATTACTCAAATGGTCAGCTTTGATAGTCTCACTCTTTCATCACATTTTCCATAGCATCCTTTATTTAAACATTTTTAATTTACTTATTAAAATTATTATTTTCTAATAATAGAAATACATGGTTTTGCATGCATCATTCTATAGTTGGATGTTATTGCTGACTTTAGTTAAGGTGACCTGTTTATTTGTATCTTTAGTAATTTTTATATCTTTTTTTTCCCTATGGATTGGCACCTGAGCTAACATCTGTTGCCAAGCTTCCTTTTTTTCTTTGTCTTCTTCTTCTCCCCACAGCACCCCCAGTACACAGCTGTATATTCTAGTTTTGAGCACCTCTGGTTGTGCTATGTGGGACACTGCCTTAGCATTGCTTGATGAGTAGTGCCATGACTGTGCCCAGGATCAGAACCAGTGAAACCCTGGGCAGCTGAAGTGGAGAGCATGAACTTAACCACTTGGCCATGGGGCCGGCCCCTGGCATCTTAAGTACATGTTTCTTTAAAATTTATCTGTGGGAATTCATAATGCTTGAGTTTAAAATCTGTTTTTCCAAAAATGATTTATGTCACTTGCCAGATGCTTTGAAGGCAACACCAACCCAGAATCCCTTTAAACAAAAAATTTTGACTTGGTGTTTTTGAGGTCATAATCATGATGATATTTACATGGCGTATTTCTATAAGTAGATGGATGAGAGTAAAATGATCCAAGAAAGGAGTGACATCAGCATTTTAGCAGAGAAAGACATTCTCTGATTTTGTTTTGCTTTTGTAACAATGAATTGGATATCCATCCACAAACAAAAGCACCTTTGTGAGTTGGAGTATCCAGCACCATGCACCAAGAGGCACAGGAGGACTCTCACCCACCTGAAAATCCAATACTAAGCAGACAGACCTCAGAATCATCAGGACTCAGCAAAATTGCCCCAACCTATCTTGGCCACAGTCAGGTAAAGCCTGGAGAGTGCTGAAGACTTGGGCAGACAACCGTGAATGAGACAGACTTTGTCTCTCAGCAACGAAGCCCAGCCCTGCGAAGAAGGGATTCCAGCACCATAATGGAGCAGAAAAAACACGTGAGTTTGGTCACAGTGAAGACAATGAAAGGAGCTGTGCCAGCACCACCCCTCTCAAGGCACACTGTGCAAGATAAACTTTAGCAGTGGTGAACACTTCCACAGTGAAAAATAGCAGTGAGGGAGTACCCAGCTACCCCAGTAGTGCTAGTCGCAGCTGGAGAAACCCATTTCTCTCCAGAAGTACCTAGACTACTGGGAATGGTAGTACATGACAGGAGGGAGAAGGAAGATCAGGAAAGAAGCAGGTAAGAATATTAAAGGGCAATAATGTTACACAGTTTGTGCTGATTGCATTCAGGATTTCAGCAGAAAGTTTAAATATGAGCCTCCAGGAGTACCTTATGCAGGATCTCCTGACTGGATCCATCACAAATCCCAACCTCCCAGTGCTAAACCCACACTTCTCCCTACTCTACAACTGGCTTTTGTGCACATTTCCATGGGTAGCAGTGAGAGTAAATCTGGTAAACTGATTGCTCTCAGAAAAATAGACTTGAGTCTGTGCGTAAGAGAGAAACCAAAAACATCAGCTGTAGCGTCACATTCTGGAAAACAAAAAAGAGACTTCAGATAGCCAGCCTGGTGAGTAATAAGAACAGAAAAGACACGTTAGCTTAAGAATTTTGTTACGAGAGAGAGGAAGAAGGGTGGGGCAGATTTACCCATACAAAGGAGAGAAAACCTCATATATAACACTACCAATGACAGTATACCCTATCTGAAGTTAACTAGCAAGCTTTAAGGAGATGTCTGCTGCCTCAAATGCTTAAGCAGCAGTGCAAACTTACAAAAAACATGAAATATAAAGAAAACATGCCATCACTAAAGTTAACAATGATTCTCCAAGAATCAAGCTCCAAGGCACAGAATTTTGAGACCTATTTGATAAAGATTTTAAATAGCTCTTTTGAAAAAATTCAATGAACTGTAAGAAAACTCAGAAAACCAATTTATTGAGATCAGAAAAAAATGAACAAAAGGAGATACTTACCAAAGGGTTAGCAATTATAAAAAGGAACACAACAGTAATTCTGCAGCTGAAGAATTCAGTGAATAAAATGAAAACTGCAATAGTGAGCATTTGTGGTAGAGTGGAGCAAATGGAAGACAGATAAGTTATGCTAGAGGACCAAAAATTTGAAATAACCCAGTCAGGGCAGAGGAAAAAAAAAGAATGAAAAAGTGCAAAGAAAGCCTACATGATCTATGAGATTCCATCAAAACAAAATTAGGATAATTGGGGTTGAGAAAGAGAAAAGAAACAGAAGGGGGTAGAAAATTAATTAAATAATTCCAAAAACCTCTAAAACATGGGGAGACACTGGATATCCAGTTCATGAAGCTAACAGGTTAACCTATTATCTCACGTCAAAAGACCTTCATCAAGACACTTTGTAATAAAACTGTGAAAAATCAAACATAGAGAATCCTAAAAACAATAAGAGAAAAACATTGTAACCTACAAAGGAACCCCCATTAAGCTATCAGTAGTTTACTCAGCAGACACCCTATTGGCCAGGAGAGAGTGGAATGACATATTCAGAGTTGAAAGAAAAAATTGCCAGCCAAAAATACTCTATCCAGCAAAGTTATACTTAAGATATGAAAGAGAAAAAAAGACTTCCCCAGAAACAAAAAAGCTGAGATTGTTCATCACTATTGCACCTGTCTTGCAAAAAAATGCTGAAAGGATTTTTTCAAGGTGAAATAAAAAAGACATTAATCAGTGTCACAAAAACATATGAAAGTATACAAAACAATGATAATATAAATATATAGCCAGATTATAAAACTCTAATTCTGTAAAAGGATGGTATGTTGACCACTTCACTATAGTATAAAGCTTAAAAGTGTATTAAAAATAATTATAACTACTATAATTTTTAAAGAATACTCAATATAAAAGGAGGTAAACAATGGTATTAAATAATATAAAAGGGGCTCCCTGGTGGCACAGCAGTTAAGTTCGCACGTTCTGCTTCTTGGCGGCCCGGGGTTCGCCAGTTCGGATCCCAGGTGTGGACATGGCACTGCTTGTCAAGCCATGCTGTGGTAGACGTCCCACATATAAAGTAGAGGAAGATGGGCACGGATGTTAGCTCAGGGCCAGGTGTCCTCAGCAAAAAGAGGAGGACTGGCAGTAGTTAGCTTAGGGCTAATCTTCCTCAAAAAAAAGAGAGAAAAAAAGGGGGGGATTAAAATGGTACAGCTTTTGTAGACAATCGAAGTTAAGTTGCCATCAACTTAAAATGGACTGCTTTCTCTATGAGATTTTTATATAAGCCTCATGGTAACCACAAAGCAAAAACCTAGAGTACATTCACAAAAGACAAAGAAAGAAGTAACAGCATACAACCACGAAAAATCACTAATGTACAAACGTAGGCAGAAACAGGGGAAAAATAAACAGTGGAAATATAAAACATCCAGAAAGCAATTAATAATAGGACATTAGTAAGTCCTTACATATCAATAGTCTATCTAAATGTAAATGGATTGAATTCACCAATCAAAAGGCAGACTACTGGATAGATAAAAGAATAAGACTCAGGGTCAGCCCTGTGGCTGAGTGGTCAAATTTGCGCACCCTGCTATGGCGGCCCAGGGTTTCACTGGTTCGGATCCTGGGTGTGGACATGGGACCGCTCATCAGGCCATGTTGAGGTGGTGTCCCACATGCCGCAACTAGAAGGACCTGTAACTAAGATATACAACTATGTACCGGGGGGATTTTGGGAGATAAAGCAGAAAACAACAACAACAACAACAACAACAAAGAATAAGATTCAACTATATGCTGCCAACAAGAGAAACACTACAGCTTTAAGACACACATAGGCTCAAAGTGAAGGGATGTAAAAAGATATTCCACACAAGGGGAAACCAAAAGAAAGCAGAAATAGCTATATTTATATCAGACAAAATAGACTTAAAGCCAAATATAGAAACAAGAGACAAAGAAGGTCATTATATAATGATAAAGGGGTCAATTCATCAAGAATACATAATAAACATAAACCTATATTCACCCAAAAGAGAGCACATAAATATATTAAGCAAATACAAATCTAAAGGGAGAAATAGACAACAACACAATAATAGTAGAGGGCTTTAGTACTCCACTTTCAAGAATAGATCATCCAGACAGAAAATCAAAAAAGAAATGTTTGAGGTGAGCCCTGGTGGTTGTTTGGTGTGCTCTGCTTTGGTGGCCTGGCTATGGTTCCCAGGCATGGACAGATCTACACACCACTCCATCTGTCAGTGGCCATCTGTCGTGACAGCCCATATACAAAAAAAGAGGATGATTGGCAACAGATTTAGCTCAGGGCGATTCTTCCTCAGCAAAAACCGGGAAACATTGGACTTGAATCACATTAGAACAAATGGACTTAGACATTTATGGAACACATTATTCAATAGCAGCAGAATACACATTCTCCTGAAGTGCACACAGAATATCTCTAGGGTAGATCATATGACAGGACACAAAACACGTGGTGGCAAATTTAAGATTGAAATCATACCACGTATCTTTTCTGAAAAGATTGGTGTGAAACTAGAAATTCACAAGAAGAAAGCTGGAAAATCTACAAATATGTGAAAACTAAACACGCTTCTGACCAACAAATGGGTCAAATGAGAAATCAACAGAGAAATCAAAAGAGAAATCAAAAATATCTTGAAATAAATGAAAATGGAAACATAACCCACCAAAATCAGTGGGATGCTACAAAAGCAGTTCTGACAGGGAAGTTTATAGCAATAAATGCATGGGTTAAGAAAATAGAAGACTCTCAATAACAACCCAAATTTACACCTCAAGGAAATAGAAAATAAGAAAAAAATAAGCCTAAAGTAAGTATAAGAAAATAAATTACAAAAATTAGAGTGGAAATATGAAAAAGAGACTATAAAAACAATAGAAAAAAATCAACAAAGTTAAGAGCTGGCTTTCAAAAAGATGAACAAAGTTGACAAACCCTTAGTGAGACTAAGAAAAAAAGACAGAATACTCAAATATGTACAATCAGAAATGAAAGAAGTGACATTGCATGTGATATTACAGAAATATATAAGATCATGAGACTACCATGAACAATTATATGCCAACTAATTGAATAGCCTAGAAAAAATAAGTAATTTCCTAGAAAGATACATCCTACTAAGACTGAATCAGGAAAAAGTAGAAAATCTGAATACAACAATAGTGATTAAGAAAATTGAATCAGTAATGAAAAACCTAATACTGACAACCCCAGAACCAGATAACTTCTCTGGCAAATTCTACCAAATATTTAAAGTAGAATTAGTTCCAATCCTTCTCAAACTCTTCCAAAAAGTTGAACCAGAAGAAAAGCTTGCAATCATATTTTATGACACCAGCATAACTCTGATACCAAAGTCAGATAAGGACACCACAAGAAAAGAAAACTATGGACCAATATCCATCATGAATATAGATGCAAAAATTCCCAATGAAATATTAGTAAACTGAATTCAACAACATAGTAAAAGGATTACACCACTTGACCAACTGGGATTTATCCCTGGGATGGAAGGATGCTTCAACATGCACAAATTAGTAAATGTGATACACCATATTAATAGAATGAAAGATTAAATTCATATTATCATTTCAATAGATGAAAAGAAAGTATAGGACAAAATAGAACGTTCCTTTCATGATTGAAACCCCAAAAAATAGGATGTGGAAGGAACATACCTCAACATAATAAAGGCCACATAAACAAATCCATGGCTAACATTATATTCAATGGTGAATAACTGAAAGCTTTCCTCTAACATCAGGAACAAGACAAGGATACTCACTCTCACCACCCTCATTCAACGTAGAACTGATAGTCTTAACTAATACTATGAAGCAATATAAGGAAATAGTAGACATCCAAATTGGGAAGGAAGAAGTAAAATTGTCATTATTTGCAGAGTGCGCGAACTTATATATAGAAAAATCCTAAAGACTCAACCGAAACACTGTTGGAAGTAATCAATGAATTCAATAAAGTTGTAGGATATAAAATCAGCATTCAGAAATCAGTTGTTATCCATGAGCATGTAATAGCTTTCCATTTCTTTGTGGCTTCATCAATTTCTTTCAAAAATATCTTCCTCAGTTAAATTTATTTCTAGGTATGTTTTTGTTTTGTTGCAATTGTAAATGAGATTTTATTTTTGATTTTTCTCTCTGCAAGTTTATTGTTAGTGTATAGAAATGCAACTGAATTTTTATGTTGCTTTTGTACTCTTCAACTTCGCTGTACTCGTTTTTCATTTCTAATACTTTTTTGATGGATTCTTTAGTGTCTTCTGTTGTAAAATCATGTCACTGCAAACGGTGACAGTTTTACTCTTTCCTTTCCAATTTGGATACCTTTTATTTCCTTTTCTTCCTTAATTGCTCTGGTTAAAACTTCCAACATTATATTGGATAAAAGTGCCTAGAGTGAGCATCCTTAGAAAAGCATGTTTTGATCTTAGTTAAATCCCCCAAAATTGAGCAAATTATTATTTTTTATTCAGTGCTCAATTATTAACTTCTACAGTGTGTTTGGCTTTATAGACATTGTCGCATTAGATGCTAGATAATCCTATTATCCAAATTTTGCAGGTGAAAACAGAATTTAACAGTGGGATAACATCATTGAGAAATTGCAGAGCTAGAACTCAAAATCCACCCCTCACCCCAGAGTAATGCTGACATTTTAGATTAGAGATGATTATTTCCACTGAAGTTTAGAGAATTTGAGTAAAGAGAAAGGATCTGAGGAAGGGTGTAGAAGTAAGAGAGGGAGGAGCTAAAAATGAGAGCGACTGAGGACCACAAACCTTGTTCCACTTAGATCTTATTGGAAGAATTACATGGATATTGAGAAAGCACAGACCACTGTTTTCTATAAAGCAAACCCTCTCACCTTCCTCCAGACCCTCCAGGAAGAAACAGTTCTTGCCAAAGGTTGAAATTGCTTAGCTCTTTTTCAAAGGAATTTTCCGAGTGTTCTTATTGCACTCCAAGATGGATGCTTTTGGCCATGAAATTGGCTGTCTGCTCACAGCCAGACAGATGGCCACAACTAGGGATCCTCTTAAATGTGTTACTCGGGCAGAGCTGAAAGGAGAAAGAACAATTAGAGGGAGAAAATTCTCCAGATACTTGTTCTCTGGTGTCACGGTTGTCGTGGAGTTTTTTCCCTGATAATTTCATGCCTCAATTTACCATGTCCCTTCTGATTCAATTCCCCACTTCCCTATGATCCTATTACTACCGCATAATTATAGCTTTTCTTATAACAAACTTAGAGTCATGTGAGCTGGAAAAGACCTAGAGATCTTCTAGTTCAATACCATCGTTTTCAAGTGAGGAACTTGAAGCCAGAGGAGCTAAGAGATGTGCCAAAGATGACACAGCTTGCTGGTAGTATAGCTTGATAACAATAAATTAGACTTGTGGACACTTCAATGTTTACAAAGCACTTTCATTTTAGATATATGCATACACGCATTTTCTCAACTGCCTGATCAGAATCAATAATCACAGCAGCCCTGTGAGGCACACATGGCATGATTTCCTACGGGGCAGGGCCACAGCCTCTGGGTTCTGGCACTGGCATGTGTGCCAGTGATCTGCTCTGAAACCTTGGATGAGGGTAACCTGTCCCTGACAGGAAAATTCACACCTGGATGTTGCCCCAGTGCAAGAATGACCGGCAATATAATAATTTCCAAAAAAATTTGTCTTTAATTTTTACATACCAAATTTTACAGATTATTTTATTTTACTGAAATACAAATAAATGCTTCACAATTAAAAGTAAATAAAAGAAATAAAGAAAATCAATGAGGAAAAAACTATCTGTGAGGCTTCCTAGGTTCTTGTCATTTCTCTACATATAGTATTTTTCAGAACCTAAATTCTCAAAACATAGGGTTTTAGATATCTTGGTCTCATCAAGGACAAAGGCCATTTAAAGTGAATTCAGTGTTGGTGACACTGCCCCAAAAGATCACTTGGTGGTGACAGCTAAACATAATGGCACCAGGAATCAAGGAGCCAGGTTTTCACTTCTCTCTACCTAGTGATCTTGTGACCTACAAAAAGTCACATACATATTCTTTTCCTTGTCACCCTACAGGGAAAAGAACTCCTGCACAAATATTGTTCATACTGAGGTAAAAGTGTTAGCCTTTTTACCACCCTCTTAAGCACCTGTTTGATTTCCTTGTCCCTCATACTATAAATAAGAGGGTTTAACATGAGGATAAAGGTAACATAGAACACTGACAGCACCTTGTCCAGCTTCTAGAAGTGGCTAGAGCTTGGAGAGGCTTGTGCCATAATAGATTGTCACAGCTGCCAGGTGGGAGGCACAGGCTTTGAAGGCCCTGGCTCTGCCTCTGATAGAAGATATTTTCAGGATGAAAGCTGCGATGAATCCATATGATAAGATGATAAGTAGGAGAGAATTGAACTCAATGAAAATACATACCAGAAATAGAATCATTTAGCTTATGAAGGGTTTGGAGCAAGACAAGTTAATAATCTGGAGTGTGTCACAGAAGAAATTTGGAATAATATTGGGCCCACAGTAGTAGAGAAGAATTCAAGTAATTGTTTGAAATAGCTACCAAGGACATGACTCCCATAGACCCCAGCAGCTATCTTCCCACAGACACCAGGAGCCATGATGGCTGGGTACTGCAGAGGCCTACCAATAGCAACATATGTTATAGGCCACAGCAGCCAAGAGGCAGTACTCAGTCTTTTCCACCCAGGACCCAGCAAAATACTGGGTGGTACAGCCAATGAATGAAATTGTTTTTCCAACCTTTAAGAAGTTTGTTTTTTTTTGTTGTTTTTTTGATAATTTGTTTATCTCTATTTGTGGTCATCGCTTTCCCACTTAAATAAGTCCCTTTAGCATTTCTTGTAGAACTGGTTTCTTGGTGATAAACTCCTTTAATTTATGCTCGTCTGGGAAGCTCTTTATCTCTCCTTCCATTCTGAATGACAACCTTGATGGATAGAGTATTTTTGGCTGTAGATTTTTTCCTTTTAGCAATTTAAATACATCGTGCCCTTCTCTTCTCGCCTGTAGGGTCTCGGCTGAGAAGTCTGCAGACAGCCTTATGGGCTTTCCTTTGTATGTCACTTGTGGCCTTTCTCTTGCTGCTTTTAGGATTCTCTCTTTATCTTTAATTTTGGACATTTAAAAGAACTTGAAAACACAAAGGCATGAAGAGACATGAACCCCTATGTTCATTGCAGCATTATACACAATAGCCAAGACTTGGAAGTGACCTAGGTGCCCATCAAGGGGCAAAAGGATAAAGAATATGTGGTATTTATACACAATGGAGTACTACTCAGCCATAAGAAATGATGAAATCTGGCCATTTGTGATAACATGGATGGTCCTTGAGGGTACTATGCTGAGTGAAAATAGTCAGAGGGAGAAAGTCAAATACCGTATGATCTCACTCATAAGTAGAAGATAAAAACAATGACAAACACATAGCAATGGAGATTAGATTGGTAGTTACCATGGGGAAGGGGGGGAGGGCAAAAGGGGTGACTAGGCTCAGATGTGAGGGGATGGTAGAAGATAAAAACAATGACAAACACATAGCAATGGAGATTAGATTGGTAGTTACCATGGGGAAGGGGGGGAGGGCAAAAGGGGTGACTAGGCTCAGATGTGAGGGGATGGACTATAATTAATTTCTGGGTGGTGAACATGATGTAATCTACACAGAATTCAAAATATATTACTATGTACATCCGAAAGCTATATAATGTTATAATCCAATGTTACTGCAATTAAAAAAAAAGAAGTCTGAAAACATCCTTGGGTAGGTGGAAGAATAGCAAATGTCTATAAATGACAGGAAACTGAGAAAATGTACATAGGTGCGTGCAGGTGTGAGTCCATCTTGATTAGGATGATGACACCCAGATTCCAGATTAGGGTCACAAGATAGATACCTAGAAAGATTGGGAAGAGGACAAGCTGCACCTCTTTTTCATCTTAGAGTCCCAGAAGAACAAACATGACCACAGATGAGTGATTTCTATCTGCTTACATGGACTTGCTTGATATCATCTGCTGAGAAAAAGATGAGATAAGGAAATGTTTTCATCCTCAAAAAACACAAAGAAATACTCTTCATTTTTCCAGGAAAGCAGGTGACTAGCTATACAACCTTGAATCATAAAGTTGAGCTAACCTTGTGTAATCTCTGCATATGTCCATGTATAATCACCATCCTTAATAGAAAACTTCTTTTGGATAAATACTATCATTCTCTCTTTGGGCTCAAAGGAGAGTAATGGACATCATTTGTACATTGTCTCCTAAAATGTCTGAATTTCATGTTTTTCCATTTCATATTTAAGTAGTATATGAAAATTGGAAATAGCCTAAATTAAGAAAATACTGTCATCACTCTATATGGTGAAACAGAATGATTCTGCTCAGGAATCACTCTAATATTAACTCAATGCCTCAAGAAGCCCCTGAATCATCCTGGGCCTCATATGTCAAAGGAGGATGATGGAGTAGATGCTCTTTAAAATTTCCTTGGGAATTAATATTCAAATAATCTATAATTAGGGAAGGTGGACAATTCCATAACTGTCTTTCTGCTTTCATAACTCTTGGAGAGATATAAGAATAGTGCAATGGGTTGGTGGGTATAGACACAAACCAAGAAGCACGTTGGAAATGGATGTGACTTAACCAACTTTTGACTCTAGGAAGGCTTCTGAGAAGTTAGACACGACAACGCTGTAAGAGCCATTATGCTCCCTTTCTTGCAAGTGCCAATTTTTGTTTCTGTGAATCAGAGATATTCATGAGTCAAACTGTCTAGGACAATGATTCTTGATATTCTTTGGGTCATGGATACTTTTGAAAATCTATTGGAAACTCTTGACCCTCTACCCTGCAAACAGCCACCACTTCCACTGTCGCGTGTGGTTTTATTAGATTCTCAATCACCGTTGATTCTATTCACAGTTCCTAGGTTCATGGCTTCTCCTACATAGTAAAATGACTTGAACTCAAGTAGGAGTTTGGATGTTTAGGCAATGGACATGGGGATTAAGAGACTCAGGCGGGATTTCTGGAAGTTCTTTCTGTTTTCTCATTGAAGCCAGTCTAGGGAAGGTAAACACTAAGTGTTCAGGCCAAATGGTAAATAACAAAACCAATATTTTTCATTGGGCACTGTTTGCCCCCTTCGAGATGCTATAGCTGGCATCTCTCCAGATGGTCATTAGAACACCTCCCACCACAAACACATTTTTGTTCAGATGAACTCAAACTACAAAGAAAATCATGGGAAGCTGTGAAAGCTAGAAAATAGATGTCAAATGTAGTGTGAGAGTTGTGTATACAGGTAAATGTAGAAGTCTTGGAGATTTCCCTTAAAACGGGCTGTGGAATTAATGAAGTAACTTATGTCTATGTCTATGCACTATAAATATTTGTCAGCATTAGCCGACAAGAATATTTTCCTTATTTCTAACCATTTCCCAGTCTCCTAGTTCCAAAAATGAGTGCAAAGAGAAAATTCCCATAGAAGCATAAGGTAAGTCTGAGAAATAAGTTAAAAGGGATCATTTCCCAAAATCTGATCACTCATTGCTTCATGGTGCACTGTTTTGAGAAGAATTCTGAAGTAAGGAAGAGATTCATTAGAAAATAAATTCAAGATGTCTGCCATCAGTACAGAAGGAGAGCTGGTAGCAGACAGACTATGCATTCACCATCTCAGACCTAGGTGTGGCTCTCCGCAATGAGACTGAGTGGAGGCATAATCTTGTGAGAACAGTGAAGAAAATTGCATTCTTCCTCATCATAACCAAAAATCAAGACAACGAAAAGATTTATTGAGCAGCTTCGGTGTATACTGTTATTCTCCCTCTACTTGTGGACATATTCACCGCTTCCTCTAAGGTCCATTCATTCAATATGGTAACCATAAGCCTTGTGTGCTATGTACTAAACAACGATAGCATTCTGAAAATTGCCTCTATATTTCTGTTCTATGTCTCTGGAATACCAATTAGATGTATTCTTGCTCTGCTCTCCACATCAGTGAAACATTCATTATTTTTGTTTCTCTACTGCATTCAGTTTAATTTTTAATAGATGTCTCTTCTAGTAAATTCATTCTATCATAAGTTGTGCTAATTGGCTGTTTAATTCATCCATTAATTTCAAATTTCAATTATAATATTTGATTTTCTCTCAAGAGTTTCCATTTTGTTCCTTTCCCAAAGAGTCAGTTTGGTTAGTCCTTTATTGTTTCATCATACTTTCCATAGCATCCTTTATTTAAACATATTCAACATACTTATTTAAATTATTATTATCTATAATTCAAATACATAGTTTTGCAAGTCTGATTCCATAGTTTAATGATATCGCTGCCTCTTATTCAAGCGCCCTGTTTATTTGTGTGCCCAGTGATATTTTTCATCTTAAGTTCGTGTTTCTTTAAAAGTTATCTCTAGGAATCTATGATTCTTATGTTTAAAATGTATTGCTTCAGAAATGATTCATATGACATCTGTCAAACACTTTGGGGGTGACACCAACCCAGAATCTCCTTTGATAAAAATGTTGACTTGGTGTTTTTTGAAGTCACAATAATGACAATATGTAGGCTGCAAATCCACATAAGTAGATGGATGAGATTAAAATTTATGAGGGGAAGGAGTGGCAATAGTAATCCAACACTTGTTATTTATTGTCCTGTTATTGTCCTTCTTTTTGTTCCATTTTTGTAACAATGAATTTGACATCCATCCACCAACAAATGCCTTTGTGGAAGTTGTAATATCTAGCACTAAATGCCACGGGTCCAGGAGGAATCTCACCCACCTGTGCATCCAGTAATAGGCAGACAGATCTTTGTATGGGATGCAGAACCAGAAGGAGCCAATAAACCTTCCTAAAACCATCTTGATTATGGCCACATAACGCCTGGAGAGTGTGATGACAACCATGAATGAGAGAGACTTTGTTGAAGCCCAGTCTTCCTGAAATGGAAAGCCAGTTCACAACTGGAGCAGAAAAAAAGTGTGAGCTGGTCACAGTGGAGACACTAAAAGGAGCTTCCCCAGCACCACCCTCTTCAAGATAACACTGCATGGGCTGAACTACTCAGCAGTGGCAAACACTCCTGCACAGGGAAAGAGCCGTGAATGAGCACCCAGCTACCCTGGCAGTGCAAGACACAGATGAGGAAATCCTTTCTCTCTAGGGTTATGTAGACTACTGACCAGGTAGACCATGAGTGTAGGGAGAAGGGAAATCAGGTAAGAGATAGAGAGAAATACCAAAGGGAGTTAAAGGGGCACAGGGGCTCAGGATTTCAGTAGGAAGCCCACTCATGAGCCTCTAGGAGTATCTCACCAGAGCATCTCCCCTCCAGATCCATGCGAACCAACAAGCTCCCATTGTTAAATCCACACCTCCTCCTCATCTGCAGCTGGCTCCTTGTGTACATTCCTGAATGTAGCAGGGAGAGAAAATCTGGTAAACTGAGTGCTCTCAGAAAAAAAGGAAACAGCCTATGGAAAAGGGAGAAACCACAAACGTGAGCAGTAGTGCCACCTTCTGGAAAACAAAAAAGAGATTTCCAGTAGCCAGCCTGGTGAGCGACAAAAACCAGAGAACACAGAATAGTTTAGGATTTCAGCCACAAGAGGGAGCAAGAAGAGTGCAGCAGATCTACCCACAAAAGCAGAGAAAACTCCAGACCCGTTACTTACACTGCTCACAAAACTTAACCCGAAATGAGTTAAAGATTTAAACATAAGAACTAAACTCATAAAACTCTTAGAAGAAAAAATAGAGGCAAAGCTCCTTGACACTGATCTTGGCAATGATTTTTTTGATATGACACCACAAGCACAAGCAACAGAAACAAAAATCAACAAGCGGGAATACATTAAAGTAAAAAGCTTCTATACAGCAAAAAACAATTAAAAAAAATGAAAAGAAGCCTACAGAATGGGAGAAAATATTTCCAATCCATTCATCAGATAAGAAGTTATGATCTAATGTATTTAATGAGCGCTTGCAACTTCATAACAAATATCAAGGAACCTGATTTAAAAATGGGCAGTGGAACTAAATGGACATTTTTTCTAAAGAAGACATTCAATGGCCAAAAGGAACATAAAAAGATGCTCAATGTAGTTAATCATCAAGGAAATGCAAATCAAAACCACAATGAGATATCATCTCACACCTCTCAGAATGTTTATTATCAAGAAGAGAAGAGAGAAACTGTTGGCAAGGATGTGGAGATATGGGAACCCTCATACGCTGTCATGGGAATGTAAAAGGTTCAGCCACTATGGAAAAAAGTATTAAATTTCCTAAAAAAATTAAAAATAGAACTACCGTTTTATCCAGCAATTCCTCCTCTGGATATATATCCAAAGAAAATGAAAAAATATATATCAAAAAGATATCCTCATGCCCATGCTTATTGCAGCATTATTCACAATAGCAAAGATATGGAAACAACCTAAGAGTCTGTCAATACTTGAATGGATAAAGTAGACATTATACACACACACACACACACACACACACTGGCATATCACTGAGTCATGAGAAAGAATGAAATCCTGCCATTTGCCGCAACATGGACAGACCTGAGGGTGTTACACTAAGTGAGATAAGTCAGATACAGTATGAGAAAACTGGATGATATCACTTATATGTGGGTTCTAAAAAAGCCAAACTCATAAAAACAGCAAACAGAATGGTGGTTACCAGAGACTGGCGGGTGGTGGAATTGGAGATACGTTATTTAAGGGTACAAACTTGTAACTACTAGATAAATCCTAGAGATCTAATGCACAGCATTGTGATTATAGACAACAATGTTCTATTATAAACTTCAAAGTTCCTAAGAGACTAGATATCTTTTATTTATTGAAGCAATATTGGTTTATAATAGTATATCAATTTCAGTTATACAGCATTATATTTCAAAATCTGAATAAGCCAGAACTTAATTGTTCTCACCACAAAAAAAGAAATCTACTTATGTGACATGATAGAGGTGTTAGCTAATGCTAGGGTAGCAAGCATACTGCAAAATGTAAATGTATCAAATCAATACACTGAACACCTGAAACTTACACAATATAAGGTCAATTTACACCAATAAAAATAAATTTAAGGGGCCGGCCCCATGGCCTAGTTGTTAAGTTTGGCGCACTCTGCTTTGGCGGCCGGGGTTCAGTTCCTGGGCATGGATCTATACCTCTCATTGGCTGCCATACTTGGCAGCCACCCACATACAAAATAGAGGAAAACTGGTGCAGATGTTAGCTCAGGGTGAATCTTCCCCAAGCAAAAAGAGGAATATTGGCAATGGATTTTAGTTCAGGGCAAATCTTCCTTAGGAAAAAAAAAATTATCAGGAAAGACTTTTTTTTTACTGCTTGTCTTTCTCTCAAACTAAAGCTGAGAAAGGTGTGTGGATAATTGTCTCATTTTGTGAAGTAGTTTTTTTTTCTGGTGTGCCCTCTGAGAATGTCACCCATTGAGAGTCCCTGTTTTCAGTGGCCTTAGAGAGAAGGGGTACTGTCTCTAAGACAATCTCACACATTGTCTTTTTCTCCTACCCCACATAGATTTGCTCATTAAAACCCAGGACTGAGCCTACCAGAGATTTGTAGGTCCATCCTGGCAAAATGATGGATCCAGCCCAATACCCTCTTTGGTTTGTGCTTTTCATGTCATTTCTGTACTTTTCTCACTGGCTCAGCAATGAAAAAAGTGTTTTAGTTTTTATCTAGTATTATTGGTTTCTTTGACCATATAGCCCAAGATATTACTAGAAACACCTTTACAAACAATATTTCTAAGACATTATTGGGTATTCTGGCTTCTCACTGGCCATTTTTTCCAAAACCCCAAGCTACTTGATTTACTTAATTGTCTTTGCTTCTAATATGATTGAATTTTCCTGAAAATCAAGGCATCTTATTAGGTAGCTAATATTTATTCAGTGTGTACTATGTTCCAGGTGTTATTCTGCATGCTTTTATGTTTCATCTTATTTTAACTTTTAACAACTTCATGAGATATGTACTCTTATCATTCCCATTTTTCAGATAAGGAGACTTGGATCAGAGGAGGAAATAAGGTCACACAAACCATGAAGGGAAGAACTGAGATTCAAATCCAGGCAGTCTAGCTCCAGAGCCGTATCTTAAGTATCTCCACTGAACCGCTCACTAAAACGTGTTCACTGCTACATTAATCTTATTTCTAAAAAACTATAGAGTGAAGAGTACTATACTTGGTATTTTGGATGATGTAAATTATCCAATAACGAGCCTATAGGCCTGGAAGAGAGAGAAATGAGCCCATAGAAATATAATACAAAATGAGAGATGATATGTGGTATGAGAAAGGCAGAGATAAATTCTTATGGGTGATCACCAGCTGGATGTAGGTAGGAAGTTAGAGATTAGGGAAGACCTCTTCATATTTTTTGCAATAACAGATCACAAAAGATCTCTAAACTGGCAGAGACCATGTCAGACACATTATTGTACAAATGGACAGGGCAATGACAGTGTAATTGAACATGCTGTAAATAACATGATCACCACATCTTTTGACATACTCTTTCAGGAATTGAACAGAAAGGAGGTAATGCTGATTGCTTGACAAATAAGTGAGACAAAATGAAGAGAATTCATCTTTTAGGAGGAAGAAATAAGGAGATATTAAAGTGTTTTGCAATATATGCTGTTGTAATTGAGGGAAGGGAAATCTCAGTGTTTGGATGGTGACCACTGCAAAGCTTTTGCCCGCTGATGCCTAAGAGACAAAATTACCCCAGAAGATCCTACTGTACACAGAGAAAGATGCTAAACCAGTGATACTGTCTCTAATCCCCGAGCACCTTTAATTGTCACATGGTTTTACTCAATCACCCTAGAGTCTATCATTTCTAATTCAACCTTGTTTTTAGCTGCTTCTTATTTATCAAGGACTCCTAAGCTTTCTTCTTTTGTTTTGGATAAAGTTTATCTGGGCTCCCTTCCTTTGGTTTTTTCAGATGTCGTTCTTGGCATCAGATACTCTCCCTCCCCATACTTATCTCCATTTGATCCTGCTTAGAAAGTGAAAAAAAAAGAAAGAAATGGAAAAAGTAAATGAAAAAGTAACCCTTTTGGCATGCCCCTCTTCTTTATGATATTTATGTATAAGCCTTCCTTATATTTTCTTAGATGACTTTGGAAAAGTTCAGTGTAATTATAGGGCAAGGAATGAAATCTGAAGAGATATGTTTATTAGGAAGAATATGGACAGGATCACTCTCAGAAGACCAAGTATTACAATTATTCTTGACTGGTGGCCCCTCACTTCCTCAAGACCTGGCATGTTCAACAAAGTTACATGGGAACCACTCAACTCAGGAGCCTTCTGTAGACTGCTCATATATGACTTTCTGAATGGATCAAATAAGATAGTATAGGCCCCTCAAAAATGATCCACAACTTTTCCTCTGGGCCTGTGTTTTCTCCTTTTAAACACTAAAATAGTTCTCAAAGGTTTTGCAGTTCCCCATTTTATGCCAAAGTGCACAACAAGACACATAAGAGATCCACGCATATATATCTGAAGGTGGGTGGAATGGACCCCCAGGGTGCAGTGGAACTAGGGGAGCAGCCCCCTCCACCTCCTCCAACAGCAGTTATCCAGGGTGTAGATCCTCACACCAGTGTATGTGCCTGCAAGCAGTTGCTTCAAGAGCAGAAAAGCAGGTGCCATACATCACTACTGTCATGTGAGTGGAAACAGTAGGTGCCATGACTTACATAACTCTGGGCAGACACAACGGAAACAGAAACAGCAGGCACTGGAGCTCATGTAACTGTGAATGGTCATGGCAGGAGCAAAACCAATAGGTGTCCCCGCCTGTCCCCAAGTGGATCTGCCCCACGTGTCTGTAAGTGGTCACTGGGGGACAGAGAAAACAGGGGCAGCTTGCTCCCTGCCTGTCTCTCAGCAGATCCCTCCCCCTCTACCTGCATTGGACAGGTCTTTCCAACATTGGGAGCAGTATACAAAACTCATATTTTCCCAGGTAGGGCAGGGGACCCTAACCTCAGTTTGCAAAACAAACCAACTAGCTCTAGAAACCAGAGGCTGCACAAGCAACAACCTCTCTCTGCTTAGCCCCTCCAAACCCCCAGTGGTGGCAGGTGGAACCTGTAACCAGAGGCTTCAGGAAATACAATGGAACTAGTTACCCAGCCCCCAGTGGCAGAACCCCCAATATCAGGTCCACCAGCAGCAGGGGCTGCATACAATCTTCAAGTACCAGAGGCCCCAGAAGTGACAGTGACACTCATGAACCCAGCACCCAGGCATTGGTGCAAACAGTAACCCTAGACAACCTTGGAGCAGCAGTGTAGATGGTATATAATGCAGCAGTATCCTCTCCCATGGAGAGCCCAAGGAGAAGCAGTGGAGAAGCATGACACCCAGGAGACCCCAGAAGCAGCAGAAGTGTATGAAGCCTGGTGACCCCACTGGTGACACCTGAGACTGCAGTGACATCATAAGCAGCAAGTCACTAGCAACCTCAGAGGCTAAAGTAGCACAAGGAGGGCACTGACTACACCACCAGCAGAGGTAGTAGAGGGTGGAAAGTGCAGGGTATCAAATACAAACAAAAGCAACTCAGAACCAAAGTAACCAAACCCATACCCAATAGGAAATGTGGTTACTACCACAAATGTGCCAGCAAAGAATCAGTTACCATGAAGAACTAAGTAACACGGAAGAAGAGAAAGAGAATAACAACCCTCTAGAAATCAAACTTGAAGTTACAGGAGATTACAATCCCAGTAACAAAGTACAAAGTCAACAGAAGGAGGGAAGAAACAAAAATTAGAGCAGAAATAGATGAAATAGAGACCAAAAAAAAAAAAAACGTAGAAAGAATCAATAAAACTAAGAACTGGTTCTTTGAGAAGATAAACAAAATTGACAAGCCCTCAGCCAGACTCATTAAGGAAAAGAGAGAAGTCTCAAATAAATAAAATTAGAAATGAAAGAGAAGAAATTACAATGGATATTACAGAAATGGAAAGGATTATAGGAGAATACTATGAAAAACTATATGTCAACAAATTGGATAATCTAGAAGAAATGAATAAATTCTTAGACTCATACAACCTCCCAAAACTGGATCAATAAGAAATAGAGAATCTGAATAGAGTAATCACAAGTAAAGACATTGAAACAGTAATCAAAAACCTCTCAAAAAACAAAAGTCCAGGATCAGATGGCTTCTCTGGAGAATTCTACCAAATATTCAAAGATTTAATACCTACCATTCTCAAACAATTCCAAATATTTGAAGAAGATGGAGCACTTCCCAACTCATTCTATGAGGCCAACATTACCCTGATACCAAAATCAGACAAGGACAACACAAAGAAGGAAAATTACGGGCCAATATCACTGATGAACGTAGATTCTAAAATCCTCCACAAAATATTGCCAGACCAAATACAGCAATACGTGAAAAGAGTCATACACCAGGATCAAGTGGGATTTATACCAGGGACGCAGGGATGATTCAACATCTGCAAATCAATCACACCATATTAACAAAAGGAGGAATAAAAGTCACATGATAATCTCAATAAATGCAGAGAAAGCGTTTGACAAAATCCAACATCCATTTACAATACAAATTCTCAATAAAATGGGTATAGAAGGAAAGTACCTCAACACAATAAAGGTCTTATGTGACAAACCCACAGCCAACATCAAACTTAATGGTTAAAAACTGAAAGCCATCCCTTGAGAAGAGGAACAAGACAAGGGTGCCCACTCTCACCACTCCTTTTCAACATAGAACTGGAGGTTTGGGCCAGAGCAATTAGGCAAGAAAAAGAAATAAAAGGTATCCAAATAGGAAAAGAAGAAGAGAAACTCTCTCTGTTTGCAGATGGCATGATCCCATTATAGAAAACCTAACGAATCCACCTGAAAACTATTAGAAATAAGGAACAACTACAGCACAGTTGCAGGGTACAAAATCAACTTATAAAAATCAGTTTCATTTATCTACATTAATGAACTAGCAGAATAAGAACTCAAAAATACAATACCTTTTACGACCACAACAAAAAGAATAAAATATCTTGGAATAAATTTAACCAAGGAGGTGAAAGAGCTATACACCAAACATTCTAAGACATTATTAAAAGAAATCAAAGAAAATATAAAAAAATGGAAAGATATTCCATGCTCTTGCAGTGGAAGAATAGACGTAGTTAAAATGTCCATATTACCTAAACCAACCTACAGATTCAATGGAATCTCAATCTGAACCCAATGACATTATTCACAAAAACAGAAGAAAGAATCTTAACATTTATATGAAACAACAAAAGACCCTGAATAACTAAAGCAATCCTGAGAAAAATGAAAAAAGCTGAAAAATCACACTCCCTGAATTCAAAATATACTGTAAAGCTATAGTAATCAAAACAGCATGGTTATGGCACAAAAATAGACACTCAGATCAATGAAACTGAATTGAGAGCCTAGAAATTAAACCACATATCTATGTATAGCTAATCTTTGAAAATGGAGCCAAGAACATACAATGGAGAAAAGAAAGTCTCTTCAATAAATACTGTAGAGAAAACTGGATAGCCATGTGCAAAAGAATGAAAGTAGATCTTCTTACACCCTACAGAAAAATTAACACAAAATGGGTTAAAGCCTTGAATAGAAGACCTGAAACCATAAAACTCTTTGGATAAAACATAGGCAGTACACCTTTTGACACTGGTCTTAGCAGTATCTTCTTGAATATCATGTCTTCTCAGTCAAGGGAAACAAAAGAAAACATAAACAAATGGGACTACTTCAAACCAAAAAACTCATGCAAAGCCAAGGAAACCACCAACAAAAGGAAAAAAATCCACCTACCAGCTGGCGAAAAGATTTATAGATCATATATCCACCAAGAGGTTAATTTCCAAAATATAAAAAGAACTCATACAATTCAACAACAAAAAATGAACAACCCAATCAAATAATAGGCAGAAGATAGGAAAAAATTTTCCAAAGAAGATATACATACGGCCAACAGGCACTTGAGAAGATATTCAACATCAATAATTTTTAGAGAAATGCAAGTCAAAACTTCACTGAGATATCACCTCACACCTGTCACAATGGCCACAATTAACAGGATAATAAATAACAAGTGTTGGAGAGGATGTGGAGAAAAGGGAACCCTCATACACTGTCAATGGGAATGCAAACTGCTACAGCAACTATGGAAAACAGTATTGAGATTTCTCAAAAAAATTAAAAATAGAAATACCATATGATCCAGCGATTCCACTACTGGGTATTTATCCAGAGAATTCGAAATCAGCAATTCAAAGAGATTTATGCATCCCTTTGTGCACCACAGCATTATTCACAGTAGCCAAGATGTAGAAGAACCCAACTGCCCATCAATGGATGAATGGATAAAAAAGATGTGGTATATACACACAATGGAATCCTACTCACTCATAAAAAAAAATGAAATCCTGTTATTTGTGACAACATGGGTGGACCTTAAGGGTATAACGTAAGTTAAGTATGTCCAACAGAGAAAGCCAAATATCATATGATTTCATTCATAGGTAGAAGATAAAAACAATAACAGCAACAAAAAATACAGAGAGATAGAGATTAGATTTGTGGGTATCAGAGGGGATATGATGGAGGGAAATAGTGAAAAGAGTAAAAGGGTGTGTATATGGGGACAGATTGTAATTAATCTTTGGGTGGTGAACATTATGTAATTTACACAGAAACCGAAATATAGTCATGTACCTCTGAAACTGTCATAATGTTATTAATCAATGTTACCTCAATAAAAAATAAAGAAGCAAAAAGAAAAAAGGGATCCAATGGAATCTCCAAGGGTAATATGTAAATGTAAAGACATCTGTTTGATACTAGTTAGTTTGGTCTGAGTAATCTCACAAATCAATAGTCAGTGTTGCTATACATTTTGTTCTTTTTTTTAACCAGCACACAAGGACTGCACTTTATGTCTTACTTCAGACAAGAAAAACTGGCCAGACTTGAGAACCCTGCCTCTTCCACTATCTATTTCCTTTCCTGGCCCTTGAGGTTTCCTGGAAAATATGAGCATTAAAGTAATTTAAACCATTCTATTCCATCTATTATATCACCCCAAACAACCATAAATCTCTAAGACATAAAATGTGTTCAACATGAACAATAAGAAATAATGTATACCAGCTTTTCATATTTGTTCTTTGCTCCTGCAGTATTGAATATTCAATAACTCTATTATTACAATGAACTCTCACAGAAGACTTCTCACAGAAAAGATGTTCAGAAGCTTGAAATACCAGAAATGATTGGGCAGTGCCATCCCATTGGCTATGTGAACCAAGGGTAAAGTTTTCCAGATTTGATGGGGGAGAGAAAGAGATGTTTGAGTCCCACAATATCAGAAGCTGCTATTGGCTGTGACATGGATTTTGAATATCATCTCCAATCAGAAATCCCCACTGGACAATAGATGCAGGAAATTAACTCATCAGACTCATAAATAAATGGCAGTGAAGGGAGCCAATACTTCATTCCATTCTTTATATGATTCAAATCACCTCTTCCCTCCTTAGGCTACAACTATGGAGACTAGGATGTGACTAAAAATTTATTAGATGATTAGCATTGAAGAGACCTTAGATAGACATTAGACATTAGCTGTCTCAGACTGGTCTCCCCAGGAGACACAATCAGGCCAATAGCATAGCTTTGTTTCTGTCCAAAGGCACATTACCACTCTGTGTTCATTCCCACTCTGGTCAGAAACACAGAACAAGCATTTGTCACCATGATGTCTGGATAATGCTACATCAAAATATTTGGCAGACAAGGTTTGTACACTCCTGGGGACCTCTGTCAATTATCTCTCCTTTAAGGTCAGAAGCTTGCAATTGGACAGAGCTTAATCTCAGAAGCAAGAAGAAGCAAAACGTTTCTAAACCCTGATGTTTCACAAATACTTGCAGATAGATTAATAAATGATAAGGCCACTCCTCATGTAGAGTGAAAGTAATGAACCTCCAGGACTTAAAGATATTGTGTCTGTGTGGCATTGAGTAAGCTATTGGCTCATTTTGGCATATTATCTGGGTCAAACAAGCCTTCTTTGTCCAAAGATAGTATGAATTTTGTTATAGTGTATTAGTGTGCATATTGCTGTGGGTGAAAGTGATTCTGACAAGACAAATTGGTCAGAAATCTCATAATCTGTGACCTCAGCAATACTCTAACTTATTTTGCAACATCTTCAAGGCACCTTTGATTTCCTTGTTCCTCAGACTGTAAATCAAGGGATTCAACATGGGAATCACCACAGTGTAGAAGACTGATGTGAAACTGTCAAAGCTGGAGGAACCACCACAACTGGAACTCAAGTAGACAAATATACCTGAGGTACACAAGAGGGTCACTGCTGTCAAGTGAGAAGCACAGGGGTTGAAACCTTTGAACTTGCCTTTAGCTAAAGTGATAATATAGCCATAGGATATCATAATAACTAAGACATTATCCCAAAGATCATTGTAAATATAGCAATCATGAGTTCTACAGAGAAAGTGTCAGAGCAGAACAGGACTAACAGTTGGGGCATGTCACAGAAGAAGTGGTTGATGACGTCAGGCCCACAGAAGTAGGATTGAAGCATGACACATAATTTGGATATAGAACCAGAGAGTCCAACCATATAGGACACAAGCACTATCTGAACACAGAGGGTTGGTGATATGATGGATGACTAGAGAAGTAGGTTACAAATGGCAACATATCAGTCATAAAACATGGCTGTCATGAGACAAGACTCACTCAGTCCCATGGTTGAGACAAAGTCCTAAATAACACAACCCACAAAGGTGATACCTTTCTGTTCCTGGAAGAAATTGGAGAGCATCTTGGGGACTGTGGAGGTCACATAGCAGATATCAATGAGAGAAAGATAACTGAGGAAGAAGTTCATGGATGTGTGGATGTGGGTAATCTATCCTTATTAAGATGAGGAGGCACGGGTTCCAAGTCAGAGTCATAATGTAGATCAACAGGAATACAGCAAAGAGCACTCCTATGATTCTGGAGAAATACGAGAATCTCAAGAGGATGAAATGGGTGATATCTGTAATATTTCCTCCCCAAACCATTGGCTTCGTGCTCCTAAAATCAGAAAAGAGACAAAAGAATGGATTGCAGACGCAGGCGAAACAATAGCATTACAATGCTCATAGATGCCATTTCTTTTCGTTCATTGAGCACTGAAAAAGGGAAAACACTTTCTTGTCCTGGTGGAAAGACCCCAGTTTTCTTCTCCAATTGTCAAGAAATACCTTCTCAGTGTTTCAGGTTCTCAATTACTTCATGAGGTCTCAAGAAAATTAGAAGAGATCTGGGGCTGGCCTGGTGGCATAGTGGTTAAGCTTTCACTCTCCACTTCACCGGCTCGGAGTTTCCTAGGTCAGATCTCAGCAAGGACCTGTGCACTGCTTATTAAGCAATGCTGTGGCAGGTGTTCCACAGATAAAGTAGAGGAAGATGGCCACGGATGTTAGCACAAGGCCAATCTTTCTCAAAAATAAATAAATAAATAAATAATATTTAAAAAGTTGATAGAGAACTTTTTAAAAAGCAATAGAAATTCAGTGAATTATCTATGATAGACATCATTGACTAAAATCAATTTTTGAAAGACTTTTAATAATTAAAAATATAATTGTGGTTTTATAATAGTAAAGCATAAGTGGCATCATTCCAGAATAAACTTGTAATAGCTCTTCTTTCCCAGACAGTCATCTAGATAGATTTTTAAAAATTTCTTCTTTCACCTATATGAAAAATTATCCTGTTTATAATAACTTCTCAAACCTTTTTACCAATATATTTAATATAATATCTTCAAAATGGCCTGGATAATTGTATCATAATTTATAATCCTGATATTTTCTTGGTGTACAGCATGTATGCTAATAAAGTTATGAAATGTCTTCTTAGGGAAGTCTTCATAGGAGCCAGTCTTAAAAGGAGGCTAGTAAAACTCACAATTACAATCAAATATTGTCTCAAATGTAGGATATTTTTCAACTTAGGAAATAGCATAGTACTGTGGTTAGGGTTCAGACTTTAGAGTTTCTGTTCTGAGTGGCATCATCAAGATGGCAAAATAGGTCATTCCTGACTTTGGTAACCCTCATAAGAACAATTACCAACTATTCACAGACAGGACATCATTGCAAAAATCCTAAAACATGAGGATGAGGCTGAAGCACCTCCACTAACCACAGAGAACAAGAAGAACCACATTAAAAGGGTAAAGGAGAAGCCATACTCTGACTCCATTGCCCCTCACCCTGCTGGCACAGTGCCACACCAAGAATACTCTCTTGTCCTATGGTTTCTTCAGCAAGCTAAACAACCTAGAAGACATAGATAAATTACAAGAAACATACAACCTAGAAAAACTGAATCAGGAAGAAACAGAAAATCTGAACAGACAAATAACAATTAAGGAGATTGAATTATTAATCAACAGCCTCCCAACAAAGAAAAACCCAGGACCAGATGGTTTTATGGTGAGTCTGTCAAATATTTAAAGAAGAATTAAGACCAGTCTTTCTCAAACTCTTCCAAAAAACTGAAGATGAAGAACCACTTCTAAATTCACTTATAAGACCAGCACTGACACCAAAGCCAGATAAGGACACTGCAAGAAAAGAAAACTACAGGCCAATATTCCTGATGAATACAGATTTCAAAATTCTCAAAAAATACTAAACGATAAAAACTCTCAATAAATTAGGTATACAAGGAACTAAATGCAACATAATTAAGGCCCTATCAACAAGCCAACATCTAACATCATACTAAATAGTGAATGATCAAAAGCATTTTTCTAAGATCAGGAAGAAGACAAAGTTGGCCATTCTCAAGATTCCTATTCAAGATAGTACTTGGTCAGAGCCAGTGCAACTGGGTCAAAAAATAATAATAAAAGTCATCAGAATTGGAAATAAAGAATTGAAATTGTGTCTATAAGCAGATGACATGATTTTACCTACAGAAAATCATAAAAACTTCACCGAAAACCTGTTAGATCTAATCCATCAATTTAGTAAAGTTGCAGGATACAAACTAAGCATTCTAGATATTAACACAAATTGTCTGAAAAAGAAATAAATAAGATAATCTCATTCACGACAGCATCAAAAAACAAAATACTTAGCAATAAATTTAACCAAGAAGGTTAAAGTTCTCTTCACTGAACACTATAAGACATTGACAAAAGAAATTGAAAAAGACACAAGTAATGGAAAGGTATCCCATGTTCATGGATTTGAAGAATTAATATTATTAAAATATCCATACTACCCAAAGCCATCGATATATTCAATGCAGTCTCTACCAAGATTCCAGTGACATTTTTCACAGAAATAGAACATACAATCCTAAAATTTTTGTTGAAATACAAAAGGCCCTGAACAGTCAAAGCAATCCTGAGAAAGAAGAATAAAGCTGTCAAAGAGGCATTATGCTTCCTGATTTCAAACTATATTACAAAGCCATAGTAATCAAAGCAGTATGGTACTAGCATAGAAACAGACACTTAGACCAATGGAACAGAATCAAGAGCCCGGAAATAAAACTGTGGGTATATGATCAACTAACATTTGAAAAGAGAGCATGAAATACTCAATGGAAAAAATACAGTCTCTTCAATAAATGGGTTTGGGAAAATTGGATATTCACATGCACACAATGAAACTAGACACCAATCTTACACCACTCACAAAAATAAACTCAAAAAGAATTAAAGACTTAAATGTCAGACCAGTAACCATAAAACTCCTAGAAGAAAACATAGAGAAAATTCTTCTGATCATGTATTGGAAAAGACTTTTTTCAATATTACGCCTAAAGCACAAGCAAAAAAATTAAAAATAATCAAGAAGGATTATATCAAAATAAAAAAACATCTGCACAGCAAAAGAAACGATAAGCTAATGAAAAGGTAATCTACAGAATGGGAGAAAATATTTGTAATCACGTATCTCATAAGGGGTTAATATCCACAATGCATAAGGAACTCATACAATTCAACAGCAAATAAATAATCCAATTAAAATTTTGGTATAGGACCTGAATAGATATTTTTATGAAGAAGACATCCAAACTAACAACAGATATGTGAAAATGTGTTCAGCATCACTAATCATCAAGGAATTGAAATCAAAACCACAATAAGATATCAACTCACATCTGTTAGAGTGGCTATCATCAAAAAAGACAAGAGATAAAACTACAGGTAAGAATGTGGAGAAAAAGGAACCGTATGAACTGCTGTGAGAATGTAAACTAGTATAGTTACTGTGGAAAATAATGTGGATTTTCCTCAAAAAATTAAAAATAAACCTATCATATGATCCAGCAATTCCATCCTGGGTATATATCCAACGGAAATGAAATCACTGTCCCAAAAAGATACCTGAACTCCCATGTTCAATGCGGTATTATCTATAATAGCCAGGACGTGGATACACTCTAAGTGTCCATCAACAGATGAATGGACAAAGAAATCATATAATAAATGTAAAAATAATATAAACAACATGTGTATGTATAATTATGTATAAGTAACATAAATAATATGTATAATAAGAGAATATTATTCAGGCATAAAAAAGAAGGAAATCCTGGCATTTGCAACAATCTGGATAGACATTGAAGGAATTGTGCTGAGATTAATCAGACAGAGAAAGACAAGTACCATATGATCTATTTGAATGTGGAGTATTAAAAAAAATAACCTCATAGAAGCAAAGATAAGATTTGTGGTTGCCAGACGCAGAGGGTAGAAAGTGGGGGAATTGAGTGAATGTGGCCTAAAGGTACATATCTCCAGTTATAAGACAAATAATTTCTGACAATATAACATACAGCAAGATGACTTGGTTAACAATATTGTATTGTATATTTGAAAGTGCTAAGAGAATAGATCACAAAAGTTCTCATCACAGGGAAGAATACTGTGACTATGTGGGGTGACGGGTGTTAACTAATCTTATTGTGGTAATCATTTTACGATATTTACATATATCAAATCATTGTGTTGTACACCTTAAACTTATGCAACGTTATATATCAATTACATCTCACTAAAACTGGAAAAAAAAATTTAGTTCTGATACTCTCTCACTCTATGAACTGGTCCTAGTCACTTAAACACACTAGGTATGATTTACTTTTAACAAAGTGAGGACGACAAGAGCCTCTAAACTATAAGGTTAATGGGAGGCTTTTATTAGGAAATTCGTGCCAATGTTCAGCACATAATCTGGTACACATTAATTTTTCAATAGATGTTGGCTGTTATTATCATTGACTGCTTACAGATAACCATGAATGATGGCTATATCCGTGAATAGGAATGCCAGGTGCGATAGAGTTGTACGGGTTAATTTGGGGAAATTTCTGAGACATCATCAGCTCTGTAGACAATCGGACATCATTACCTCTGGTCAGGTATAGATTCAGACCTAGTGCGCAGGCAAGCTAAACCACCTGGAGCCATACAGACACAAACCACATAAATGATTTCTATTTAGTTTGCTTTGATTCATGTACACTTGAGTCAGTTGACAACTACCATCAAGCTATGATGAGCTTTGATGTCGAGAAAGATTTTTGTTTCATTTGCGCTATGGTTTTATGAGTGTCAAAATTTTTCTGTTTACTCTTAAATAGACTGTTGCTAATATAATTTATCAGCTATTTATCCCAGATGCATTACATTCAATGAAAACATTTTGAAAGTATAAACTCTCATGCACAACATCCCTGAAACAACAACATAATTGATCAATTTGGTGAAAATAAGTCAAACTTTTGATCAAATAATTGTACTAAAATTCTTCACTTTCTTACTAACATTCTGGTAACAAAGGCAGCCATGACTAAATGTATTCCATGTAGCTCATCATTCACAGAAAACTGTGAGGAGTTGTGGATTGTTTCACTTGTTCATGAGAAAATTGATCCTAAAAGTGTATGATTTTATAATTTGGTAAGCTAGAGGAAAAGAAAAAAAACATTCTGAATATACTCACTCTCTCTGGTTAATTTTTTGCGTGTGTTCACCATCTGCCAAGGCAGTTTGTAGAAGAAAAAATGATTGATGTAAATTTTGGTTGGAGATATTACTGTGGGGATACAGCTAACCAAAACTCCTTCTAAATATGATCTACTAAGGACATGACAATTTGCAATTTTGTGCAGGATATAAAATCAGGTTAAGAAAGCCAGGAATGTTGCTGAATGACGAACAACATAGTAAAGAAGGATAAAAGAAACAGTCCCACCAACACTACCTGTTCATCTGGTGGGTCATCTCTAATATCTGGGTCACCAGTGCTAGTTTCTCCAGACCCATAGGGTCTTCAAAGATGACAATGGATGGTTATTTGGAGTATTTCAAAAGACGAATAGAATTGTACGTGAAAACTTTGTCATATCATCATGAAATGACCAGCTTGGCTTTTGCTGCTACTCAGAAATTATGAATCAAAGTTATATACTGAAATAGAAACCAAATTAATAATTATGCAAAAGCACAATCCCCAAGGGAAAATTAAATTAAAAAGATTCATGGAATAGATAAAGTTGGGAAACAGACAAATATGTTTTACCTTAGTTAAGTCCCCTGTAATTCACAATTTAATATTTTGATTGAGTGCTCAATTATTAACTTCAGTAGTGTGTCGGCTTTATAGACATTATCTCATTGGATTCTAGATGATTCTATTGTCCCCAATTTATAAGTAGCAAACAGAAATTAACAGATTTCAAGATCATATACTTAAGAATTTGAGAACTAGAACTGAACATCCACTCCTCACCAGAGTAATACCTAATATTTTTGTTTTGAAGTTATTATTTTGATTGAGGGTCAGGGAAATTGGGTAAGGAAAAAGAGAACCTGAGAAAGGGCCCGAAGTGGAGGGTGCATAAATGAGGGAGAGGGAAGAATTGGAGAATGAAAGAGACTGAGGACCATAACCCTTGCTCCACAAATGTCCTACTGGAATTATTACACGGCTATTGAAATAGCACAGAATTCACTGTTTTCTGTAAATCTTGTCCTCTCATCTTGACATAGATCTCCCAGGAAGACAGAGTTCTTGCCAAAGGGTGAAGTCACTTATTTATTATCCATAGGAATTTTCCAGGCGGACCAGATTGCATTCAAAGATGAGTGATTTGGGCCATGAAATTGGCTGTCCACTCAGAGCCAAAGAGATGCCCACCACTGGGGTTCCTCTCAATGTGTTGTTAGGTGAGAGATGAAAGGAGAAGACAATTATAGGGAGAAAACCCTCCAGATACCTGCTCTCTGGAGTTATGGTTATCACGGAGTTTTTTCTGTGCTAATTTCATGCCCCACTTTGCCATGTCCCTTCAGATTCAATTCAGCACTTCCCCATGGTCCTCTTATGGTCTCAAGATTGATGTAGCTTTTTTTTTTTTTTTTAACAACCCAGGAGTCATTTGAGTAGGAAAGGACATAGTGATAACATAGTCTAATATCATCAATTTCCAGGTGAGGATTTGAAGCCAATTTATCTAAAGGATTTGTCCAAGGTGACACAACTGGCTGGCAATAGAGCCTAATAATAAGTTAGGTATGTGGACACTTCCTTGTTTACAAAACTCTTTGATTTCAGATAGATACATACATACATATTCTCAAATATTTGACCTGAATCAATCATCTTAGCAGGTTCATGAGGCAGATATGGCATGATTTCCTATGCATAGGCGAGGAAATCAAGGCAATAAGGAATATGATAAAACTAATTCGTATCAGAGTCATGACTTATTGTGATTAATGCCTTGGGCACTGTTATCAGCCAATCTGGGTGGAATTCAAGGTTTCCACTTACTGGTTGAGCAAATTAACCTCTTGAAGCCACAGCATTATCACCTATTAAATGGGGCTGATCATAGTTGCTACTTCACAGAGTAGCTTTTTATAGAATCAAATTAGATAATGCTTATAAATCACTTATCAGAATGTGAAGTACACAGCATGTCTTCTATTAAGAATAGGCTTAATTTATGTGTTCTGAATTGGAATTCCTTTCAACATATTATGCTGCATTATTAAGCATTCATTAAGAATATCTATTTAAGATCATTCCCACAAACTTGTTTGTCTTTTTTTGTTTAGATGGAACTCATCTACCTTGCCGTTACTAGGGATACAGAGATGTTTTTGGAATGTCTCATTCTTTGTTTCATCTACTTCAGCTATCATTAATTCTAGAGAGAGGAGTGGGTGGGGCAATGAGTTAATTATTTAATTCTTGCTAATAGGTTAGTAGTCATATATCCCCCGGGTAAGAACTGTAATAATTTAATCTTTTAAATTGAACAGGCCCTTAAGATGGTTTTAAAAATACAACATCAAAGTGTAGAATTTGGCTGCCATGGATAAGCAATGGAGGACATCTTTATGTCACTAAGAACCATTTGTGCTCCACACATGACACTTCATGAGATTCAAGATGGATTGTTGCTACACTGAGAAGAATGTGGCAGACCACAATATGCCCAAAGGTTCTATCTGTAAAAGGGGAATAATTCCTCATCAACCAACTGCACGTGTTAATAGAAAAGAATCACTTCTATGCAATGTAACCGTATGAAGTTGAAAGTATTGTATAAATACTAATATAATACGTATGAAGATTAGTACTTAAACTCTTTCCTGAAAAAAATATTTCTTCTTAAATTTTCTTTAAGTTCTCTTGGTTGGACTCTGAGTTTCCATGGTCCCCTCAAGTCTGGTGTCTCTGCTGCTCCCTGGTCAAACTTAAGGCCTGGGAATCTCTGAGAGGCTCAGGGCACTGGGACTTAGACCCTGTCGCCCACACTCACGATGAAAGCCTTCATTTCTGAGGTCTTATATGGTCTCTGGGAAGCTACCTTGGAGTATGCTCCAGGCCACCTATGCCCAGAAGTTGATGACTTTGACTTCTTTCTAGTCTCTGAGAATCTCCCCAACTCTTGACCTGAAAAGTGCCCCTTCTATCTACCATTCCTTTCTCCAATTTTTTTTTCATAATTCACTTCACAAGGACACTCAAGGAGTAGGATAGAGGGAATAAGATTATTTGAGAATAAAGCTAGATTATCTTTCTCCTTCTTCTCTCCTCTCATCTCCTCTCTCTCTTTCTCTCTCTGACTTTTTCTCTCTTTCCATTTCTCTTTTTTCTGTGTCCCTCCCTCTCACACCCTCTGCCTTTGGGATGAAATTATAAAAGTATTCATTTAAAAATTACTCTTAATTTTCACATCTATAATTTTATACATGATTTTGTTTTATTGTAATCAAAACATAAATAAATACCTAGTTAAAAATAAATAAAAGACATTTTAAGAATTGTAGAGGAAAGACCTATTTGAGTGGCTTCCTAGGTCTTCTCATTTATCTACATATAATATCAATCGGAACTTCTAATCTCGAAACACTGTTTTACCTGCCTAGGTCTAATCATGGAAAAAGACCTTTTAAACTGAATTCAATGTTGCTGACACTGCATTAGGCAGATCACTTGGTGGTGGCAGCTAAACATAATGGCATTAAGACATGAGAAGCCAAGTTTTCACTTCTTCTCTCTACCTAGCTTTCTTGTAACCTATAACAGGTCACTTGCATATTTTTACCCTTGTCTTCCTTATGGAGGAAATAATATTTGCTCAAATATTATTCTTACTGAGATAAATATGTTGCCTTCTTTACTACCCTCATCAAGGCCTCTTTGATCTCCTTGTTCCTCAGACTATAGATAAAAGGGTTTAACATTGGGATGAGGATAACATAGAACACTGACAGAACCTTGTTCTGCTTTTTGGAGTGGCTAGAGCTAGGATGCAGGTACACAGAGAAGCCCATGCCATAGAATATTGTCACAACAGCCAGGTGGGAGGCACAGGTATTGAAGGCCTTGGCACTACCTTTTATGGAGGATATTTTCAGGATGGAAGTTGCAATAAAACCATAGGATAAGAGGATGACAAGGAAGGAAGTGAATCCAACAAAAATAGATTCCAGAAAAAGAATCATTTGGCTCATAAAGGGATTGGAGCAAGACAAGGAAATAATCTGGGTTATGTCACAGAAGAAATTTGGAATGATATTGTGCCCACAAAAGTAGAGATGAAAGCAAGAAACTGTTTGAATTAAGCTACCAAGGAAACCACTCCCATAGGCTCCAGCAACCATCTTCTGACAGAGGTCAGGATCCATGATGGCTGAGTACTGCAGAGGCCTACCAATAGCAATATATCTGTCATAGGCCATTACGGCCAACAGGCAGCACTCAGCCTGAGCCATCCAGGACCCAACAAAATACTGGGTGGCACAAGCAATGAACGAAATTGTTTTTTCATCTTTTAAGAAGTCTGAAAGCATCCTTGGGCTGATGGAAGAAGAATAGCAGATGTCTATAAATGACAGGAAACTGAGAAAAAAGTACATAGGTGTGTGCAGGTGGGAGTCCATCCTGATAAGGAGGATGAGACCAAGGTTCCAGATTATGGTCAGAAGGTAGATCCCTAGGAAGATTGGAAAGAGGATAAGTTGCAGCTCTTTTTCATCTGACAGTCCCAGGAGAACAAACATGGCCACAGAAGTATGATTTCTATCCTCTTTCATGGACCTGCTCAGTACTATCTGCTGAGAAAAAGATGAGAGAAGGAAATGTTTTCATCCTCAAAAAACAAAAGAAGACACTATTTTTTTCCAGTGATGCTACTGACTGTGTATACATCTTCAATCATGAATGTCAAGTTAATCTGTGTTTCATGTATAATCATGAAACTTAACTAAAAACTTCTCTTAGTTAAATATTGTCATTCTCTTTGGGGACAAAAGACAGTAAACAGGCACCATTAGTACATTATCTACTAAAATGTCTTGATTTCATGTTTTTCTGTTCCAGATTTTTAAAATATAGGAGGGGTCAGCCCGGTGGTGCAGCGGTTAAGTTCGCACATTCAGCTTCAGCGGCCCAGGGTTCGCCAGTTCAGATCCCAGGTGTGGACACGGCAGCGTTTGGCAAAAGCCATGCTGTGGTAGGCGTCCCACGTATAAAGTGGAGGAAGATAGGCATGGATGTTAGCTCAGGGCCAGTCTTCCTCAGCAAAAAAAGGAGGATTGGCAGTAGTTAGCTCAGGGCTAATCTTCCTCAAAAAAAATAGGAGACTTAGACATATAGTAAACCAGAAAAACACTGTCATCTCTCTATATGGTGAAACAGAACGATTCTGCCAAGGCATGGCTCTGACATTTATTCAGTGATTGAAGAAGCCACTGAATCCTGTGAGCCTCATACGTCAAATAAGGATGATGAAATACATGCTCTTTAAAATCTCCTTGAGAACTAATGTTCAATTAATCTGTAATCAGGGAGTGTGGACATTTCTATAGCTGTCTTTCTGCACTCATACAGCCTTGAAAGATATAAGAATAATGCAATGGGATGGTGGGACGAGTCACACACCAAGAAGCAGCTTGGAAATGGATGTGACTTACTCTCATTAACGATGCTAAGAAAGATACTGAGAAATTAGGTAAGAAAGATTGAAAGAGCCATTATGCTCCTTTCCTCAGAGGCGTATTTTTTCTTTCCTCAGTATAGAAATACTTATGAGTTAAATTATCTAGGACAGTGATTTCTGATCTTCTTTGAGTCAGTGATACTTTTGAAACTCTTTTGGAAATTCTGGACCATCTACCAAGCAAACTGCAGCTACTTACCGCCTTTGCACATGGTTTTGTTAGATTCTCAGTCACCCTCCATTCTATTCATGGTTCCTAGGTTAAAGACTTCTCCTACAAAATAAACTGACTTTAACTCATGTAAAGGTTAGGATGCTTAGGCAGTGGATATGGGGATTAGGAAACTGAGGCAGGATTTCTGGAAGTTCTTCCTCCTTTTCTCTTTGGAGCCAGTCCAGGGAAAGTAAGCACTAAGTCCTCAGGCCAAATGGTAAATAACCAAAATAATGTTTTTGCCTTAGGTACTGAATGCCCTCTTCAAGATGCTGTAGTTGTCATCTCTCCAGATGGTCATAGAACAACTACCAACACAAACACATTTTTATTTAGATGAACTCAAACTAGAAAGAAAATAATAGAAAGCTGTGAAAGGTAGAAAATAGATGCCAAATACAGCCTAAGAGTTGTATATGGTTAAAAGTAGAAGTCTTGGAGATTTCCCTGGAAGTAGGCTGTGACATTAATGGAATAAACTGCGTTTGTGAACAACAAATATTTGTCAGTATTAGCTACCCAGAGTGTCTTTCTTTTCCCCAACTATTTCTCAGCCTCCTAATTCCAAAAATGAATGAAAAGAGAAAATACCCATAGAAGCATAAGACTATAGCCTGAGAAGTAAGGTGGACAGTTTCATTCCCCAAAATCAGACTAATCATTGCTTCATAGTCCCTTGAACATGTTTTGAAAACAGTTGATTTATGCACTGTTTTGAAAATAATTCTGAAGGAATGAAATTATTAATTAGAGAAGAAATTTAAGATTAGTAGTCAATACGGAAGGAGAAATGGTAACAGACAGATATGTGTAATTCATCCCAGACTTAGATGTGGTTATGTCCACAGTAAGACTGAATGGGGAGAGAATTTTGCGAGAACAGAGGAGACAATCACATTCTTCATTATCGTTACCATCATCATCATGACCAATAATCATGACAACAAAAAGATTTATTGAGCAACTGCAATATATACTGTTCTTCTTGCAATCACGGAGACATTCACAGCTTCCTCTAATGTTCATTCAATCAATATGGTAGCCTAAGTCTGGTGTGCTCCTACTAAACAAAGCTAATACTCTTAACATTGTCTCTATATTTCTATTAATATTTCTATTATATGCCTCTGGAACCCCAGTTAGCTGTATCTTGAATCTTCTTGCTCTACTTTCCACATCACTGAAACATCCATTGTTTGGATTCCTCTACTGTGCTCTGTTTAATTTTTAAAGATCTCTATTCCAGTAAATTAGTTCTCTCGTAAATTGTGCTTGTGGGCTGTTTAACTCCTCCATTGAATTTCAAATTTCAATCATAACATTTTGTTTTCTCTCTAAAGGTTTCACATTGTTCTTTATCCACTTGGTCAGCTTGGAAAGTCTCATATTGTTTTATCTTACTTTCAATAATATCCTTTATTTAAACTTTTAAAATGTACTTATTGAAATAATTATTAGCTAATAATATAAATACATAGTTTTCCAAATTGCACTCCATAGTTTGATATTGTTTCTTACTCTTGCTCAAGTGCCTTGTTTAATTGCGTGATGAGTAATTTTTTTATCTTAAACAATGTTCCCTTAAAATTTATCTGTGGGAAACATTAATGCTTCAGTTTAAAATGTGTTCCCTCAGAAATGATTTACATTACTTCTGTCAGATACCTTAGGGACAACACCAAGCCAGAATTCCTTTAAATAAAAATTTTGACTTGATGTTTTTTGATGTTATAATATTCACATCAAATAGACTGCATATCTACATAAGTAGATAGATAAGATTAAAAATTATCAGGGAAAGGAGCGATATCAGCATCTTAGCACTGAAAAGACATTCCTCCTTTTTCTCCTGCTTTAGTAACAATGAATTAGAAGTCATCCACAAACAAAAGTACCTTTGTGGGAGTTGTAGTATCCAGCACCAAATGCCAAGAGACCAGGAGGAATCTGCCCACCTGTGAACCAGTAACAGGCAAACAGACTTCAGTATGGGCTACAAAGCCAGCAGGATCAGTGTGAGCCTGCCCCAACCCATCTTGGTCAGGGTTGAGCAAAGGCTAGAGATGATTTGAGCAGCCACCCATGAATGAGAGAGACTTTGCAGAAGGTCGCACTTCCTGAGAGAGGATTCCAGCACACAGTTGGAGCTGAAGAAAAATACGAATTTGTTTACAGTGAAGACAATGAAAGGAGATTTCTCAGCACCACCTTTCCCAAGGCAACACTGCAGAAGTTAAACAATTCGTCGTGGCAAACTCTCCTGCAGGGGAAAAAGAACAGTCACTGAGTACCCAGGATACCACAGTTGTGCTAGATGCATTCAGAAACCTCTTTATCCCTAGAAGTACCTAGACTACTGAACAAGTAATCCATGACTGGAGAGAGAGAGGAGATCAGGAAAGGGATCAAAAAAACATATATCAAAGGTATTAATGAAGTATAGTTCCCTATTTCAGCAGGAAGTCCACCAATGAGCCACTAAGAGTACCACAACAGAAGATCTCCTGACCAGATGCACGAGAAACCCCAGCCTCCCAGTCTTAAACCCACACCTCTCCTCACCCTGCCACTAGCTTCTTGTGCATATTCTTGAGAGCAGCAGTGAGAGCAGCTCTAGTAAACTGAGTTCTCTCAGAAAGAGAGATCAGGGTCTCTGGGCGAGGGAGAAACCACAAACAGGAGCTCTAGAGCCACATTCTTGAAAACTAAATAGAGGTTTCCAATAGCCAGACTGGTTAGGTGGTAAGAACGAGAGAAAATACAATAGCTTAAGAATTCTACAACAAGAGGGAACGAGAAGAGTGGAACATGTGTACCCATACAAAGGCAGAGGAAAACTCACCTATAAAATCACAAAAGATGGCATACCCCATCTGAGGCAATTAGTAAAGGTTTAAGGAGATGTCTGCTACTTCAAATACTAAAGCAGCAATACAAACCTACAAGAAACATGAATTATCAAGAAAATATGTCACCACCTAAAGAGAACAATAATTCTCAAAGTACAAAGCTGAAAGGCACAGAATTTTGCAACCTGGCTGATAAAGATTTTTAAAACAGCTGTTTAAAACAACCACAAGAAAACTCGGAAAAACAATTGAATGACATAAGGGAGGAAAAATGAACAAAATGAGATACTCACCAAAGAGATAAAAATTATAAAAAGGAACCAAACAGGAATTCAGGATCTGAGGCGTTCAATGAATGAAATGAAAAATGCAATAGAGAGCATCTGCAGTAGAGTAGAGCAGATGAAAAATGAAAATGTGAGCTACAGGACAGGGAGTTTGAAATAACACAGTCAGTGCTGAGCAAAGAAAAAAGAATGAGAAATAACAAAGAAAGCCTACGTAATCTATGGGATTCCATCAAAACCAAATTAGAATAATAGACGTTATAAATTAGAAAAGACAGAGAAGGTGGCAAAAATTTTATTTAAATAAATAATCCTGAGAACTTCCAAAACCTGGGAGAGATTTAAACATCTAAGTTCAGAAAGCTAACAGATAACTCCATTATCTCATGAAAAAAGAGCTTCTCCAAGACACATTATAATAATGCTATCAAAAATCAAAGATAAAGAGAGAATCCTTAAAAAAAAGAGAGAGAGATTATAACCTAAAAATGAATCTTCACTAAGCTATCAGCAGTTTTCAAGCACACATCCTACAGGCCAGGAGAGAGTAAAATGACACAGTCAGTACTGAAAGAAAAACTGAAAGCCAAGAATACTCTATCCCACAAAGTTACACTTCAGATACGAGTATGAATAAAGACTTTCCTAGAAACACAAAAGCTGAGGCTGTTCATCACCACTAGACCTGCCTTGGAAAAAATGCTGTAAGAAGTTTTTTCAGCTGAAACAAAAAGACATCAGTCAGTGACATTAAAACATCTGAAAGTATACAACACAGTAATAAAGGGAAATACACTATCAGGCTTAAAAAGATTCTTACTCTGTACTTGGGTGGTGTGTAAACCACTTAACTATACTTTAAAATGTTAAAAGTGAAGAGTGTTAAAATAATTGTAGCTACTATGATTTGTTAAACAATACATGTGAAAAGAAATAATGGCATACACAACATAAAAGGGGAGAATAGACAGGTACGGCTTTTGTAGACTAAGTTAAGTTACTATAAGCTAAAAATGGACTGCCCTCCCTGTGAGATGTTTATATAAGACTTATGATAAGCACAAAGCAAAAACTTGGAGTAGATTCCCAAAACACAAAGAAAGAGAAAATAGAGCATACGACCCAAGAAAATCACCAATGTACTATGGTACACAGAAACAGAGGGGAAAAGAAACAACTAAAATAAAAACCAACCAGAAAACTATGAATAAGATTGCATTAGTAAGTCCTCAAATATCAATAATCACTCCAAATGTAAATGGATTGAATTCACCAATCAACAGGCAGAGTACTGGATGGATTAAAAAGCAAGACCCAACTATATGCTGCCTACAAGAGACTCACTACAGCTTTAAGACACACATAGACTCACAGTGAAGGGATGGAAAAGACACTTTATGCAAGGAGAAAGCAAAATGAAGCAGAAATAGCTACATTCATATCAGACAAAAACACTTTAAGCCAAACACAGAAACAAGAGACAAAAAAGATCATTATATAACAATACAGAGGGCAAGTCATCAAGATGATAAATGTAAATATATATGCATTCAAAATCAGAGCAATAAAGTATATTAATCAAATATGAACAGACCTGAAAAGAGATTTAGACACCATACAATAATTATAGGGATTTTAATACCCATCTTTTAGCAATGGGTAGTTCATCCAGACAGAAAATCAACAAAGGAAATGTTGGACTTAAAACACACATTAGATGAAATGGACCTAAGACATTTATAGAACATTCCATCCAATAGCAGCAGAATACATGCACTCCTCAAGTTCACACAGAATATTTCCAGAATACATCATATGATAGGACACAAAATATGTCTTACAAAATTTAAGATTGAAATCATACCAAGTATCTCTTCTGACAACATTGATATGAAACTAGAAATAAAGAAGAAGAAAGCTGCAAAATGTATACATATGTGTAAACTAAACAACACACTCCTGAACAACCATTGAGTCAAATGAGAAATCAAACAGGAAATCAAAAAACATCTTGAAACTAACTGAAATGGAAACATAATACACCACAACCAATGGGATGCTACAAAAGCATTTCTGAGAGGGAATTTTATAGTGATAAATGCATATATTAAGCATATAGAAGAATCTCTAATAACAACCTAACATTATGTCTCAGGGACTAAAAAAGAACAAACTAAGCCCAAAGTGAGTAGAAGGAAGGAAATAACAAAGGTCAGAGTGGAAGTAAATAAGTTACATACCAAAAAAACAATAGAATCAATCAATGAAGTTAAGAGCTAGTTTTCCATATGACAAAAAGAATTGACAAATCTTTAGACTAAGAAATAAAGTCAAAAGTCTCAAAATCAGAAATGAAATAGGAGACATTACAAGCAATACTGCAGAAATACGTAAGATTATAAGGAACTACTATGAACAATCATATGCCAACAAATTGAATAATCTAGAAGAAATGGAGAACTTCCTAGAAATATACAAGCTATCAAGAATGAATCAGGAAGACACAGAAAATTTGAATAGAACAAAGACAAATAAGGAGATTGAATCAGTAATCAAAAACCTCCTAACACAGAAACCCACAGAAGCAGATATCTTCCCAGGCAAATTATACCAAACATTTACAGAATAATTAGTGCCAATCCTTCTCAAACACTTTCAAAAACAGGAAGGAATACTTCTAATGGAATTTTAGGAGGTCAATATCACCCTGACACCAAAGCCAGATAAGGACACCACAGGAAAAAAAAAAAAACTATAGGCCAATATCCATCCTAAATATAGATGCAAAAATAGTCAGGAAATATTAGCAAATCAAATTCGACCACACAGGAAAAGGATTATATACTATGACCAACTGGGATTTATCCATGGGATGGAAGGATAGTTCAACATGCACAAATCAATAAATGTGACACACCACATTACTAGAATGAAAGATAGAAATCACGTGGTCATCTCATAGATGCAGAAAAAGCATAGGATAAAATACAACATCCTTTCATGATTAAAACCCAAAAAAACTGGAAATAGAAAGACAATACCTTAACATAACAAATGCCATCAAAAACAAACCCACAGCTAATGTTATACTCAATGTGAAAAACAAACTTTTTCCTCTAACATCAGGAACAAGACAAGGATGCTCACTCTCACCACTCTCATTCAACATAGTACTGACAGTCTTAACCAGAACAAAAAGGCTAGATAAAGAAATATGAGAAGAGGTTAAGAATGAGAGATAACATAAACCTCATAAAACTTATGAGGACCATAAATCTTACTCCATGTTGGTCTTACTGGAAGAATCACATGGATATTGGGATAACACAGAATCCACTGTTTTCTATAAATCTTGCCCTCTCACCTTGACCTAGATCCCTCAGGATAACAAGAGTTCTTGACAAAGTTGAAATTCCTTATTCTTTTCAAAAGAATTATTCAGGTGTGCCCTATTGCACTCCAGGATGGGCGCTTTTGGCCATGACATTGGTTGTCCACTCACAGCCAAAGAGATGCCCACAACTGGAGATCCTCTTAAATGTATTATTAAGGCAGAAGTGAAAGGAGAAAAGACAATTATAGGGAGAAAACTCTCCAGGTACCTGCCTTCTGGTGTCATGGTTGTCATCAAGATGATTTCCCTGCTAATTTCACATCCCACTTTGCCATGTCCCTTCTGACTCAATTCCCCACTTCCCCATGGTCCTATTATGACCTCGTAATTATAGCTTTTCTTTTAATGAACTTAGATTTCTTTGAGCTGGAAGGGACCGAGAGAGCACCTAGTTTAATACCATCATTTTCAAGGTGAGGATTGAAGCCAGAGGTGCTAAGACATTTACCAAAGATGACACAACTGGCTGACAATACAGCTTAAAAACAATAAATTAGATATTTGGACACTTCCCTGTTCACAAATTGATTCCATTTTAAATATGCACACTTTCTCAACTCCCTGACCTGAATCAATTATCACAGCAGCCCTGGGTGGCTGACACAGCATGATTTCCTATGCATAAGTGAGGATATAGGAGCAACAAGGAATACAATGAAACTAATTCATGACAGAGTCACAGATCATTGAGGTTAATACCATGGGCACTGGTATCAGCTAATTGGTTGAATTCCAGCTTTCCACATCCTTGCTGTGTGTTCCTGAGCAAATTAACCTCTTCAAACCTCACTATTATCACCTTAAAAATGGGGCTTATAGTATGAGCTACTTGATGGAGCAGCTCTTCATAAAATCAAATTATACAATGCTTATGAAGCACTTATCAGAGTGTGAAGTAAACAGCATGCCTTCCCTTTAAGTAGGTGCAATTTAGGGGCTGGCATGGTGCTGCAGTGGTTAAGTTCATGTGCTCCTCTTTGGCAGCCTGGGGTTTGCAGACCCAGAACCTGGGTGCAGACACACACACAGTTTATCAAGCCATGCTGTGGCAGGCATCCCACATATAAAATAGAGGAAGATGGACACAGATGTTAGCTCAGGGCCAATCCTCCTCAGGGAAAAAGAGGAAGATTAGAGGAGGATGTTAGCTCAGGGCTAATCTTCACCAAAAAAAAAAAAGTAGGTGAAATTTATGTGTTCTGAATTGGAGTTCTTTCCAATATATTATGCTGCATTACTAATTCTTCATTAAAAATATCTACTGGGGCTGGCCCTGTTTTGCAGCGGTTAAGTTCGCACATTCCACTTCGGCAGCCTGGGGTTCGCCAGTTCAGATCCCGGGTGTGGACATATGCACCACTTGGCAAGCCATGCTGTGGCAGGCATCCCACGTATAAAGTAGAGGAAGATGGGCATGAATTTAGTTCAGGGCCAGTCTTCCTTGGCAAAAAAGAGGAGGATTGGCAGCAGATGTTAGCTCAGGGCTAATCTTCCTCACAAAAGAAAAAAATATCTACTTAAGATCATTCCCACGAACTTTTGGTTTTAGTGTTTTGGTTTTTGGTTTTTTAATGGAGCTCATCTACCCTGCCATTACTAGGGATACAGAGATGTTTTAGAAAGGTCCCCATTCATGTTGGATCTACTTCAGCTAATCTTACTTCTAAGGAGAAAGGGATGGATGGGATAATGAGTTAATTATTTGATTTAACTCTTACCAATTGGTTAATAGTTATGTATTCACTCTGATAAAAACTGTGTTGTGAATATTTTCAATGAACAGATTTGTAAGATAGTTTAAATATATAACACCTAAGGTATAGAAATTGGGCACCATGGCAAAGCAATAAATGACGTTTCTGATCAGTAAAAACCATTTATGTTCCACATCTGATACTTAGTGAGCTTCAAGACGGATTCTTGCTACCCTGGGAAGAACAAGGCAGACCACAATATACCCAAAAGTTCTATCTGTAAAATCGGGATAATTTCCCACTTGCCAAGTGCACATAATAATAGAACAAAAATCACATCTATGCAATGTAACTAGTGAAGTGTAGTATGTTGTGTATACACTACTGTAGTATGTATGAAGCTTAGTCTATAAACTCTTGTCTGAAAAATATCTCTTTTTAAAATTTTCTTTAAATTCTCTTGGTTAGACTTTGAGTCTCCATGGTACCCTCATACAGACTGTTTCTACTGCTTGCTGATCATACTTAAGGACTTGGAATTCCTAGGGGGCTCACATCTCTGGGACTCAGACTGTGAGTCCCTAGACATAACATGACAGCCTTTGTTTCTGAGTCTTTCGCTGTCCCTGGGAAGCTACCATGGAGCATGCTTCAGGCCACCTGTGCCCAGAAATTGATGACTTTGACTTCTTTCTAGCCTCTGAGAATCTCCCCAACTCTTAACCTGAAAAGTGCCCCTCCTTTCTACTATTCCTTTCTCCCATCTGTTTTTCACAACTCACTTCATAAGGAGTTTCAAGGAGTAAGATGGAGGGAACAAAGTTATTTTGGAATAAAGACAGATCAATCTTTTCCCCTCTCCTCTTCTTTTGTCTCCTCTCCTCCCTTCCCCTTCCCTTCTCTCTGTTCACTTTTTCACTCTCTCTTTCTTTTCCCTCTGTGTGTTTGTGTCTCTATTTCTCTTTCTACCTATCTCTTTCTGTGTTCCTCTTTCTCACACTGACTTTCTCGCTCTGTGTTTGGAACTCAGATGATAAGGTATTCTTTTTTAAATTATTGTTAACTTATACATATGTGATTTTATAAGTAATTTTATTTCTATTTAAATATAAAAAGTGCTTAACAACCAAAAATAAATAAAGGACATTTTAAAAATTGTAGAGGGAAGAACCATGCATGACTTCCTAGGTCTTGTCATTTATCTACATATAATATCTATCAGAACCTCTGTTGTCCAAACATCAGATTTTATCTACCTGAGCCTAGTTATGTAAACAAGCCTTTTAAATGCAGTTCAATGCTGATGACACTGCCTCAGACAGATCACTTGGTGGTGGCAGCTAAACATAATGGCACCAGGAACCCAGAAGCCAGGTTGTCACATCTTCTCTCTACTTAGCTATTCTTGCGACATACAAAATGTTATTTACATATTCTTATCCCTCTTTTCCTTATAGGGAAAATAACACCTGCACAAATATTGTTCTTACTGAAGTAAATGTGTGGTCCTCTTTATCACCCTCTGGAAGGCCTCTTTGATCTCCTTGTTCCTCAGACTATAGATAAGAGGGTTTAACATGGGGATAAAGATAACATAGAACACTGACAGCACCTTGTTCTGCTTCTTGGAGTGAGTAGAACTAGGATGCATGTACACCGAGAGGCCTGTGCCATAGAAGATTGTTACTACTAACAGGTGAGAGGCACAGGTATTGAAGGCCTTGGCACTACCTTTGATAGAGGATATTTTCAGGATGGAAGCTGCAATGAAGCCATAGGATAAGAGTATAACAAGGAAAGAACCAAATCCAACAAAAAAAGTTATGAGAAAAAGAATCATTTGACTGATGAAGGGATTGGAACAAGACAAGGATATGATGTGGGTTATGTCACAGAAGAAATTTGGAATGATATTGGGCCCACAGTAGTAGAGATGAAAGCAAGGGATTATTTCAGCTAAGCTACTAAGGAAACCACTCCCATAGGCCCCAGCAATCATCTTCTGACAGAGGCCAGGAGCCATGACCGCTGAGTACTGCAGAGGCCTACCAATAGCAACATATCTGTCATAGGCCATGGCAGCCAAGAGACAGCACTCCATCAGACACATCCAGCACCCAACAAAATACTGGGTGGCACAAGCAATGAATGAAATCGTTTTTTCTTCTTTTAAGAAGTCTGAAAGCATCCTTGGGCTGGTGGAAGAAGAATAGCAGATGTCTATAAATGACAGGAAACTGAGAAAAAAGTACATAGGTGTGCGCAGGTGGGAGTCCATCCTGATTAGGATGATAAGACCCATGTTCCAGATGAGAGTCACAAGGTAGATCCCTAGGAAGATTGGAAAGAGGATAGGCTGCACACCTTTTTCATCTGAGAGTCCCAGGAGAGCAAACATGTCCACAGAGGTACGATTTCTATCCCCTTCCATGGACCTGCTTGGTGACAGCTGCTGAGAAAACGATGAGAGAAGGAAATGGTTTTATTCTCAAAAAGCACAAAGAAATACTCTTCATTTCTTTCCAGTCATGCAGCTGACTAGATATACATCTTAAATCATCAATGTTGGGTTAATCTTTTTGTTCCATGTATAATCACCAAACTTAACTGAAAAATTTTCTTTCATAAGTACAGTCATTCTCTTTGGGGCAAAAGACAGTAATGAATATCATTGGTACATTATCTCCTAAAATGTCTTAATTTCATGTTTTACCATTTCAGGTTTTACAAATATATGAGAAGTGGAAATAGATTAAATTAGGAAAATACTGTCCTCCCTCTATATGGTAAAACAGAATGATTCTGATCAGCCACGCCTGTGAAATTAATTCAGTGCTTGAAAAAACCCCTGAATCATGCTGGACCTCATGGTCAATTGAGGATAGTAAAATAGATACTCTTTAAAATCCCTTTGGGAACTAATATTCAATTAATCTGCAGTCAGAGAGGGTAGACAATTCTATAACTGCATTTCTGGTTTCATAGAGCCTGGAGAGAAATAAGAATAATGCAATGGGATGGTAGGAAGAGTCATGCACCAAGAAATAGCTTGGAGCTCGATGTGACTTAAACTTAATGGCTCTATGAAGTCTCCTGAGAAGTTAGACAAGACCAGGTTGTAAAAGCCTGGTCATTATATGCCCATCCTTGCCGGTGCAGATTTTTATTACCTCAAATCAGAGATACTTATGAGTTAAACTGTCTAGAGCAATGATTCTGGATCATCTTTGAGTCAGTGATACTTTAAAAATCTGTTGGAAACTCTGGAACCTTTACACAGCAAATTACAACCACTTAACACCTTGCATATGGTTTTGTTGGATTCTCAATCATCCTGGATTTTATTATTGATTCCTAGGTTTGAGTCTTCTCCTATGAAGTAGAGTAACTTGAACTCATGTAAGGGTTAGAACGCTTAGGCAATGGGCATGGGGACTAAGAAACAGAGGCAGGATTTCTGGAAGTTCTTTCTCTTTTTCTCTTTGGAGCCAGTTCAAGGAAGGCAAGAACTAAGTCTTCAGGCCAAATGGTAAATAAGCAAAACAATATTTTTGCACTAGGCTCTGTATGCCCTCTTCAAGATGAAATAGCTGTCTTCTCTCTAGATGGTCGTTAGGACATGCCCCAATGCAAACACATTTTTTATTCAGATGACCTACACCAGAAATAAAATCATCGGGGCTGTGAAAGGTAGAAAATAGATGTTAAATGTGGCCTGGATTTTCCATATACAGGTAAAAGTAGAAGTCTTGGAGACCTCTCTGGAGAAAGGCTATGATATTAACGGAATAAGCTATGTGTATGAACTACAAATAAATACAGCATTAGCCATCCAGAATGTCTTCCTCCCTCCCAGCCATTTACCAGCCTCCTAGTTGCAAAAGTGAATGGAAAGACAAAATCACCATGGAAGCACAAGGTATAGCCTTAGAAACAATGTAAAACTGTTCATTTCCCAAAATCAGATCAATCATTGATTCTGGGGGCACCGTTTCAAGAAGAAATCTGAAGCAATGAAGACATTAATTAGAAAAGAAAGTCAAGATGTCTGCCATCAGTACAGAAGGAGAAATGGTAGCAGACAAGCTATGCATTTACCGTCTCAGACTTAGGTGTGATTCTGTCCACATGGAAACTGAATGGAAGGAGAATTTTGTGAGAACAGAGCAGAAAATTACATTCTTCATCATCAACGTAACCAATAATCATGACAACCAAATTTATTTATTGAGCAGCTACAGCATGTACCGTTCTTCTCTTTCTACTCACAGACGTATTCACAGCTTCCTCTAATGTCCATTCATTCAACACGGTAACCATGACTCTCGTATGCTGTCTACTAAACACAGATACTCCTCTGAAAATTGCCTCTACATTTCTATTATATGTCTCTGGGACCCCAATTAGATGTACATCATTGGATCTACTTGCTCTGCCCCCTACATCACTGAAACATTCATTATTTGTATTGCTCTACTGTGTTCTGTTTAATTTTTACAAATCTCTCTTCCAGTAAATTCATTCCACCATAAGTTGTGCTGATTGGCTATTTAACTCACTCATTAATTTCAAATTTCAATCATATTTTTTTTCTCTTGAGATGTTCCATTTCGTTCTTCCCAAATGGTCAGTTTTGATAGTCTCTTATTGTTTCTTCATACTTTCCATAGCATCCTTTATTTAAATGTATTCAACATACTTATTGAAGTTATTATCTAATAATTTAAATACATATATTTGCAAATCTGATTCCATGGTTTAAGGATATTTCTGACTCTTACCAAAGGCGCCCTGTTTATTAGTAGGCTTAGTGAATTTTTTATCTTAAGTTCATATTTCTTTAAAATTTATCTGTAGGAATCATTGATGCTTGTGTTTAAAATTTGTTTCTTCAGAAATGGTTTATATCACTTCTGTCAGATTCCAGGGGTAAAATATCAACCAAGAATCCCTTTAAACAAAAATTTTGACTTGGCGTTTTTTTGACAACACAATAGTGATAATATTTAGGCTGCAATCTACATAATTAGATGGATGAGAGTAAAAATTATCAAGACAAGGGCTGATATCAGCATTCCAGTGACTAAAGACATCCAACCATGAACAAAAGAGCCTGTGTGGAAGTTGTAGTAACCAGCACCAAATGCAAAGGGATCCAGGAGGAATCTCACCCACCTGTGCATCCAGTAATAAGCAGACAGACTTTGGTATGGGCTAGAGAGCCAGCAGGAGCCCACAAACCTGCCCCAAACCATCTTGGCCGTGGTCAGGTAAGCCTGGAGAGTGCACACTTGGGCAGACAACTGTGAATGAGAGAGATTTTGTGTAAGATAAGTCTTCTGGAGATGTGATTCCAGCACATTACTGAAGCAGAAAAAAGGTGTGAGTTTGGTCACAGTAAAGATAGGCAAAGGTGATTTCCCGGCACCACCACCTTCAAGGCAACACTGCAGAAGATGAACTACTCAGCAGCAGCAAACTGTCCTGCCAGAGGAAAGCAGCAGTGAGTTAGTGCCCAGGCTACTCCAGCAGGGCTGGACACAGCTGGAGAACCCGGTTCTCTCTAGAGGTATGTCAACTACAGGGGTGGATAGACCACGAGTGGAGGGAGAAGGGAGATCAGGTAAGAGGAAGATACTAATATCAAAGGGAATTAGAGGGGCACAGGAGCTCAGAATTTCAGCAGGAAGTCTACCCATGAGCCTCAAGGGGTACCTCAGCAAAGGATCTCCCCTCCAGATCCACTGGAACCCTCAACCACCCAGTGCTAAACCCATATCCCCCTCACTCTGCAACTAGCTCTTTGTGCACATTCCTGTGAGAGCAAATCTGGTAAATTGAGTCATCTCAAAAAAACAGACCTGTTTTGTGGACAAGGGAGAAACCACAAACATGAGCTGGAGTGCCACCTTCTGGAAAACAAAAAAAAGTTTCCAGTACCACCTAGTAAATGGCAACAACTAAAAACACAGTATCTTAAGAATTTGGCCACAAGAGGGAGGAAGAAGAGTGGAGCAGATGACTCCATACAAAGGCAGAGAAGACTGGAGACCCCTTACTTACACTACTCAGAAAACTTAACTTGAAATGAATTAAAGATTTAAACATCTAAAACCATAAAACACTTAGAAGAAGAAATATAGGAAAAGCTCCTTCACATCGATCTTGCAATGATTTTTTGGATTTGACACCAAAAGGACAAGCAACACAAGCGAAAATCACCAAGTGGGACTACATCAAAGTAAAAAGTTTCTACAAAGCAAAAGAAACAACCCCAAAACTGAAAGGCAACCTAGAGAATGGGAGAAAACAGTTGCAATCCATATATCAGATATGAGGTTATTATTTAATACATTTAGAGAACTTTTTCAACTCAGTAACAAATATCAAGCAACCTGATTAAAAAATAAGCAGTGGAACTAAATTGACATCTTTTCTAAAGAAGACGTTCAAAAGGAACATATAAAGATGCTCAATATCATTAATCATCATGGAAATACAAATCAAAACCATGATGAGATATCAACTCACACCTGTTAGAATGGCTATCATCAAGAAGACAAGAGTGAACAAGTGTAGGCAAGGATGTGGAGATAAGGGAACCATCACACATTGTTGTGGGAATGTAAATTGGTTCAGCCACTGTGGAATAAAATGTGGAGTTTTCTCAAAAAAATAGCAATAGAACTACCATATGATCCAGCAATTGCACTGCTGGGTATATATAAATGAAATAAACAACAGATATCCCATGTTTATTGCAGCATTATTCAGAAAAGCCAAGATATGCAAACACCCTAAGTGTCCGTCAATGCATGAATGGATAAAGAAGATGTTACACACACACACACACACACACACACACACACACAATGTAATATTACTGATCCATGAGAAAGAAGGCAACCCTGCCATTTGCAGGAACATGGAAGGAACATAAAGGCATTATCCTAAGTGAGATCAAGTCAGATAGAGTAAGAGAAAACTGTATGATATCACTTATGTGCGGATTTTAAAAGAGCTGAACTTGTAAAAACAGCAAATAGAATGGTGGTTACCAGATACTAGGGGTGGGGGAATTGGAGATACATTCTGTAAGGGTACAAACTTGTAACTACCAAATACATCCTAGAGATACAATGCACAGCCTAGTGATTATAGACAACAATATGCTGTCATAAACTTCACAGTTCCTAAGAGACTACATCTTTGTTCATTGAGGTAACATTGGCTTCTAACATATAATTTTCAGATGTACATCATTACATCTCAAAATCTGTATAAGCTAGACTCTTATTGTTCCCACCTCAAAAGAAGAAACGTACTTGTGTAATGTGGTAGAGGTGTTAGCTAGTGCTAGGATGGTAAGAATATTGCAATATCAAATGTAAGAAACCAATCTGTTCAACAATTTAAACTTACACAATGTTATAAGTCAATTTTATCTCAAAAAATAAATTTAAAAAAAAAGAACCAGGGAAGACGTTTTTACATTTTCTCTCTCTCTCAAACTAAAGCTGAGAAAGGTGAACATATCACTGTCTCATTTTGTGTAGTTTTTTTCTAGTTTGCCCTTGAGAATATCACCCTTTGAGAGTCCCTATTTTAAGTGGCATTATGGAGAAGGAATGTTGTCTCTGGGCCATTCTCACACCTTGTCTTTTTCTCCTACCCTTCATACTTTGCTCATTAAAACTCAGGCCTGGGGATGCCAGCCATTAGTAGATCCCTCCTGGGAAAATACTGGTCTCAGCCCACCACCCTGTGAGGTGTGTGCTTTTCTTTTCTTTTCTGTACCTTGATAAATTTATTTTATCAAGGTACTGATAAAGTACTGGCTTAGCCATGAAATAAAGTGTTTTAGATTGTATCTCGCATTATTGGTTTCCTTGAACATATCATCCACCATATTACCAGAAACACCTTTACAAATAATATTTCTATGAAAAGAATTGGTTAACCCAAATTATCACTTTTTTTCTAAAACCCCAAACTACTAGATTTGATTAATTTTTTCTTTGCTTCTAATATGATTGAGTTTTCCTGAAAATCAAGGCATGATATATTTATCGAGTGTGTTCTGTGTTCCAGGTGCTATTCTGAATATACTTTTATGTTTTACCTTATTTTAATTTTCAACAAATTTATAAGACATTTATTATTCCAATTTTACAGTTGAGGACACCCTGGGTCAGAGCATTAAATAGCTCAAGGTCACACAACCCATGATGATAAATCTTTGAAATTCTTCCTGGGTCTTAGGCCTTCACAATCCCTAGAGCAGAGCTCCTAATGACTCACCCAAGTGTTCCATAAAGCTTTAGTCTCCTGTGTTCCAACTCTTTTTTCTTCGTGGTGTACCCAGGTATTCAGCAACAGCCAACAAATATTTCAACTTCCAGATTTTGAGATTATCCCACTCCATCAGTGCTCTGAGACGAACTCATGGTCTTTTGTTAGTAATGTTTGGCTCACTCAGCCTGCCTTAAAAATGATCCAGCTGTGGGAGAAGAGGAGCTTAAAAGCTTATGAGCCTTCTCTCATAAATAAGAAAGGTCTTCAGAGCACAACTCCCCACAAAGAGGGAACAATTGAAATAGTGCAAGAGGTGAATAACTTCTCTCCTGGGTGATGGAGGGGAGACTAACTCTGTTACTTGGTCCCTTGTTTGGGGTGTTCATCTTTTGAGACACTTTTACATCAACAACCCTACATTCAGCCTGGAAAAATCATGGGGCCGATTTAACAAACAATTTCAACCTTTTTCTCTATAAAATAAATTATGTCACCAAAGCAGAGGAATATTCATCATGACCTCTGTCTGGGAAACATACCAGGAAGTAGTGAGCATCCAGCAATGCTGAGTCAGACTCTTGACAGTAGAGGGAATCTTGACTCTCTAACTTCTTATTTTTGACTTTTTTTTTTTTGCTTTTATGTGGGACTCCATGGATTGTTCCTATTTGGAAAGACTTTCCAGACATTTGGAGCAGGGAAGAAGAAACATGAATAGATCTCTTCTTCTCTCTCATGGTTCCAGCTGCTTTGTTTCAAGGAAAAGATTAGTAGAGGAGGGAGAAAAAGAGAAGGATAAAATGATTGTATGAAGAAGGGCAGAGATGGGAATAAAAAGGGGGAAGACTGAGCAAGGTGTGTAATAAAATTTGAAAAGATAAATAATATTCATAATTCTCAAAACACACACCAAGAAGGAATCCTTCCGCCTCCCTCCACCCCACTTTGATTTCTTCTCTCTCCAAATATACAGGAGAAGCAATTCTTTATCTTTTTGGTGTTTTCTTAAAAGTTACTTTACCGAGGTCACACTGTTTATAATGTTATATAAATTTCACGTGTACATCATTGCATTTCAACTTCTGTATAGGCTGCATCGAGTTTACCACCAGAAATCTAGCTCACTATACATATGTGCTCCTTCACCTCTTTTGCCCTTTCCTTCTGTTAACTACCAATCTGTTAAATGCATCTATGTGTTTGTTTATGAGTAAGGTTATACAGTAATTTTCTTTCTCCATCTGACCTATTTTGCTTAGCATAATACCCTCAAGGTCGATCCTCATTGTTGCAGGAAATGATTTCATCTTTTTATGGCTGAGTAGTATTTCATTGTATATATGTGTGCTACATCTTCTTTATCTTCTTATCCATTGAAAGAATCCATTCTTATATTGCATCCCAAGACACTAAGTCCTTGTCCTTTGGTCCATAAGGTCTGGTTTTCTTTCTCTAGACACTCCATGGAAAGGACATCTTAGAGAGAATAGAAGAGATCAGGCTATGGAGAAAGCCAAACAGTAAATTGCCATATATTAAAAAATGATGTCTGCTCATGCTTCTAAAACATCTTTATTATCTTCTTTTAGCCCCAACCAAAATTCTATTTAAATTTTTGACTTAGCAGTGTGGAACAACTTATGGATAATATTTTTGAAATATTATCTAGCTTTTTACCTAATATTTATGTCTCCACATCTCTGACTGTTCCCTTCTTTCAGGCAGGTAAGCTGTTAGGTTTTCAAGCCTCAGAGAAGGGATGTGATAGCTAAAAGAAGTTGAAGCAGAGGTGATGTGGCCAAAAACATGAGTGAGCCTTCAGAATGACTTACAGACAGCACAACTATCAACTAAGTTTAGAGATACCAAGAACAGAGGGGCCCTAACCAAAAGATGGATAGGGCCTGAGTTTGCAAGCAGACACTTAAGAAACTGTCGTCATAGGGGTCCAGGTAGACAGCCACTGGACACTGAGGGCTTGAGCTCTACAGAATTTCCTGTGCCCTATTGAGGATGAGAACAACAGAACAATCCACATTTAAGCAAGATTGGCTATAAGAAGTCTACAGAGAACTTACCTGACACATGCATTATTCATTTTATTTTTTGTTAAACACTTTCAGGAAATTTACTGTAGGTAAGTTCCTAACTTACAGTGCTGAAAAATAATTTTGACTTAGTAAGAACCAAAATATTAAGATTTGTATTAAATGCTAATGTTCATTCATTTGGCAAATATTGATTAAGTACTTACAGTGTGCCAGACAATATTCAGATACTGGAACACTGAGAGTCCCATTAATGTAAGTGACAGAAGCCAAGATAACTGAGAGTGTGGTGTGAAACAATCTTCCCTCTTTCTTCAGAATCAAAGATGAACAGTAGATAATGTAACCAAAAGTTTTTCTGAACTGATACTCGTCCTCATCCTACTCTGAACCCTGCTATCAACTCCTATTAGAGGCAAATTACCCTTTGAGGGTGGAGAAAAGATACTGTCAAACAGCTTTACAGAAACATGCTGAAGACATCCAAATGGCCAGCAGACACCTGAAAAGATGTTCAACATGACTAGTCTTTTGGGAAATGCAAAGCAAAAGCAGGATCCCAGTCCTGAGATCTTGTCAAGATGGTGGTGTAAGCAGACTCTGAACTCATCTCCTCCCACAAACACAAACATGTTAAAACTATTTTTGGGAAAATCACCCTGGATAGAAAACTGAAAACTGGATAAAAAGAACCCTCACAACAAGGGACAGTCCTGAATAAGGCAGAAGAGCCAGAAATTCCTGATGGAGAGGAAAAGAGCCACCTTTGGGAGCAGCAGAGCTTCTTAGCTGGCCAGGCGGGAGACATCATAAGGTACACAGCCCTCGCTGGAGGAATGAGGTCTGGAGCAAGGCCAATACTGCTATAAGCATCCTTCAGACTCAGCACCACTGAGATGAGTGTCTTACGGTCTGGCTTCGCTGGCTATTAACTGCAATGAAGATACCCCCAGAAAAGCTATCAGCTGAAAGCCGAAAAGACCCGGGTCTTAAAGGGCTTATGCACAAACTCGCTCATTGCAGCAACCTAAAATCACCAGAGAGAAGACTGACAGTCCTTTGGTGAAACAAGACTCTAGTGTTGGACTCTTGGGGCATCTTGGTGAGAGGAGGGACCTCACTGGAGACTGAGACATTGGTGGGGGCCGTTGTTCTGACCTGGCCCAGGCATGCTGACACAGATCTTGGGGGGAGCCATTGAGGTTCTTCCCTTTGCCTGTTAGCCCAGGGGTCTGCCACACCCACTAGAGCACAGATTTAATCCAGTTCAGCCGGGGCAGGTAGCCTGCCCTAGGGACTGGCCCCACCCCACAGCAAGCCCCCAGGCTACTTTTAAGCATTCACTGGGTGCCTGGATCCTCTACAGGCACGCAAGTGTGTCTACCTCTGTGGGGCAGGGCCTGTGTGAGGACCAGATGAACTGTGGGGGGCATCTGTGGAGAGGTGGGGACCTCTGCAGTGTGGCATTTGGGTACACTCCAGGGGGTTGGGAAATGTGCATGGACCAGGACTGTGTTGATGGTGTTTGTGGTCCTGTGAAGGGTGAGGCTTATCAGTGGCAGAAGACCTGTGTTTCACAAATAGCCATAAAAAGGATCAGCCCCACCTTCCAAGGTCTGAAACAATTGGGTGCTCCCATGCCTAGGGTCAGCCCCACTCAGCTGCACTCCTAAGAGAACTGACAACAGCTTTGCAGGCCTGAAGCCTATGGCAACTGTAAGCCCCTGAGCCTAGCAACCAGCTACACTGGGTACCAACCCAATTAAGAGGAAAACTGCAATAGGAGTGTACTGATAGACTATGTAGCCAATGATGCTGAGGCTCCCCAAACCGGATTTACAAACAGCTGGCCAGGGAAGGAAAGACTAGACTCCCTGGGTACCTGCAGTAAGAGCAACTCTGCCACAGTAGAAAGACACAAGTAGCCCACAAAGGGGTCACTCCTGGATCATTTGGACTGCTGATGAGAGGGAAGCACAGTGCTGGGCTTCATAAGGCATCTCATATATAAGGCCACTTTTCCAAGATCAGGAGACATAGTGGACTCACCTAATACATAGAAATAAGCACAGAGAAAGAGGCATAATGAGGAGACAAAGGAACGCTTTCTGAGCAAGGGAACAGGACAAAACCCCAGAAAAAGGACTAAATGAAACAGAAACAAGTGACCTACTTGACAAAGAGTTCAAACAAAATCTCATAAGGATGCTCACAGATGTTGGGAGAAGACTGGATGAACACAGTGAGCTCATCAGCAAAGAACTGGAAACTATAAAAAAGAACCAATCAGAAATGAAGAATACAATACTGGAAATGAAAAATTCACTAGAGGGACTCAGTAGCAGAATAGAGGATGCAGAAGAATGGATCAGAGAGCTAGGTGGAAGACTAGAGGAAATCACCCAAGCTAAACAGAAAAAAGAAAAAAGAATTAGACAGAATGAGAACAGTCTAAGGGAACTCTGGGACAATATCAAGCATGCCAACATTCGGATTATAGGTGTCCCAGAAGGAGAAGAGAGAGACAAAGGGGCAGAAATTTTATTTGAAGAAATAATAGAGGAAAATTTTCCTAACCTAAGGAAGGAAACAGACATCCAAGTACAGGAAGCACAGAGAGATCCAAACAAGAGAAGCCCAAAGAGGTCCACACCAAGACATATTATAATTAAAATGTCCAAAATTAAAGAGAAGATCCTAAAAGCAGCAAGAGAAAGGCCACAAGTGACATACAAAGGAAAGCCCATAAGGCTGTCAGGGGACTTCTCAGCCAAGACCCTGCAGGCAAGAAGAGAATGGCACAACGTATTTATAACGTGCTAGAAGGAAAAAACCTATAGCCAAGAATACTCTATCCATCAAGGTTTTCATTCAGAATGAAAGGAGAGATGAAGAGCTTCCCAGAAAAGCAAAAATTAAAAGAGTTTATCACCAAGAAACCAGTTCTAGAAGAAATGCTGAAGGGGCTTATTTAAGTGGGAAAGCGATGACCACAAATAGAGATACTCCTCTGAAAATTGCCTCTGTATTTCTATTATATGCCTCTGGAACCCCAATTAGAATTAGGCATATGTTGAATCTTCTTGTTTTACCTTCTACACCACTGAAGCATTAATTATTTCTTTCTCTCTACTGTGTTCTGTTTAACTTTTACAGATCTCTCTCCCAGTAAATTCATTCTACCATGTTGTGCTAATTCGCTGTTTAACTCATCCATTAATTTCAAATTTCAATCATAATATTTTGTTTTCTCTCTTTAAGTTTCACTTGGTTTTTTGATCAAATGGTCAGCTTTGACAGTCTCTTATTGTTTCATCATACTTTCAATAGTATCCTTATTTAACAGATTAAACATACTTACTGAAATTACTGCTATCTAATAATTTCAATACACGGTTTGTAAGTCTGATTTCATAGTTTAATGATATGGCTGACTCTTATTCAAAGTGCCCTCTTTATTTATGTGCTTAGTTTTTTTAATCTTAAGTTCATGTTTCTTTAAAATTTGTGGAAATCATTGATGCTTGTATTTAAAATTTGTTTCTTCAAGGTATTCTGTCAGATATCTTGTGGATAACACCAAACCAGAATCTCTTTAAAAAAAATATATGACTTGCTGTGTTTTGGTGTCACAATAGCGATAATATTTAGGCTGCATATCCACATAAGTAGATGGATGAGACTAAAACTTATAGGAGGAAGGAGTGACATCAGCATCATAATGCGAAAAGGCGTTCTCCTTTTTCTTCCACTTTTGTAACAATGAAGTGGACATCTATGAACATAAGAGCCTTTGTGGGAGTTGCAGTATACAGCACTAACTTCCAAGGGACCCAGGAGGAATCTCACCCACCTGTGCATCCAGTAATAGGCAGACAGACTTTGGTATGGGCTGCAGGACCAACAGGAGCTAAGTACTTGCCTCAATCTATCTCGGCCATAGTCAGGTAAAGCCTGGAGAGTGCTAACTAGAGCAGAAAATAGTGAATGAGACAGACTTTGTGGAAGTCCAGTTTCCTGAGAGTTGATTCCAGTGCACAATTGAAGCAGAAAAAAAGGTGTGATTTGGTTGCAGTGGAAACAGTGAAAGGAGCTTCCCCATTACCACCCATTTGAAGACAACACTGCACAGGTGGAACCACTCAGTAGTGGCAAACCCTCCTGTGAAGGAAAAAGAGCAATGAGCAAGCTCCCAGCTACCACAGCAGTGCTGGACTCAGTTGGGGAACTCCTTTCTCTAAAGAGGTATGTAGACTACTGAGGTGACTAGATCGCAAGTGGAGGGTGAAGGGAAATCAAGTAAAAGACAGACAGGAATATCAAGGGGAGTTAAGGGAGGACAGGGGCTCGGGATTTCACAGGAAGTCCACCTGTGAGGCTCTAGGAGTACCTCATCAGAGGATCTCCCCTCAAGATCCACAGGAAATCTCAACCTCCCAGTGCTAAACCCACACTTCTCCTCACTCTGCAATTGGCTCTTTGTGCACATTCCTGAGTGTAGCAGTGAGAGCAACTCTAGTAAATGGACTGCTCTCAGAAAAACAGGACCAGTCTGTGGACACAGGAGAAACCACAAACCACACTGGAATGTCACCTTCTGGAAAACAAAAAAGAGATTTCCAGTAGCCAGCCTGGAGAGAGGTAACAACTAGAGAAGAAACAGTAGCTTAAGAATTCAGCCACAAGAGGGAGTAATAAGAGGGGAGCAGGTGGCTGAGTAGTATTCCATTGCATATGTATATATATATACACATATATATATATATATATGTGTATATATATATACCCTATCTTCTTTATGCAATTATCAGTTGATGGGCACTTAGGTTGCTTCCACGTCTTGGCTATTGTATATAATGCTGCAATGAACATAGGGGTGCATGGGACTTTTGGAATTGCTGACTTCAAATTCTTTGGATAGATTCCCAACAGTGGGATGTCTGGGTCATATGGTATCTCTATTTTTAATTTTTTGAGAAATCTCCATGCTGTTTTCCATAGTGGCTGCACCAGTTTGCATTCCCACCAGCAGTGTATGAGGGTTTCTTTTTCTCCACAACCTCTCCAACATATTTTAGTTTGTTTTGGTTATTTTTGCCATTCTAATGGATGTAAGGTGATATCTCAGTGTAGTTTTGATTTGCACTTCCCTGATGATCAGTGATGATGAGCATCGTTTTTTGTGCCTGTTGGCCATCTGTATATCTTCTTTGGAGAAATGTCTGGATCTTCAGGGAATTATGTTAAGTGAAATAAGCCAGATAGACAAAGAGAATCTCTGTATGACTCCACTTACATGTGGAAGTTAAACATGTAGACAAAGAGAACAGATTAGTGACTATCAGGGGAAAGGGGGGGTGGGGGTGGGCACAAAGGGTGAAGTGGTCACCTACAACATGACTGACAAACAATAATGTACAACTGAAATTTCACAAGGTTGTAAACTATCATAATCTCAATAAATTTTTTTTTAAAAGCACCAAAAAAAAGTGGAGCAGGTGTACCCACAAAAGCAAAGAAAACTCCAGATCCCTTACTTACACTACTCACAAAACTTAACTTGAAATGACTTAAAGATTTAAACATCAGACCTAAAACTGTGGAACTCTTAGAAGAAAATTCTAGGAAAAGCTCCTTGACATTGATCTTGGGAATGATTTTTTTGGGCATGACACCAAAAGCACAAGCAGGATGAGCAAAACTCAACAAGTGAGACTACATCAAACTAAAAAGCCTCTACACAGCAAAAGAAATGATCAAAAGAATGAAAGGCAACCTGCAGAATGAAAAAAATATTTGTCATCTGTATATCGGATGAGGGGTTATTATCCAATATAGTTAAAGAACTCATACAACTCATACAATGATGAATATAAAACTATCTGATTTAAAAATGAGCAATGGGGGGCTGGCCCCGTGGCCGAGTGGTTAAGTTCGAGTGCTCTGCTGCAGGTGGCCCAGTGTTTTGTTGGTTCGAATCCTGGGCGCGGACATGGCACTGCTCATCAAACCACGCTGAGGCAGCGTCCCACATACCACAACTAGAAGAACCCACAACGAAGAATATATAACTATGTACTGGGGGGCTTTGGGGAGAAAAAGGAAAAAAATAAAATCTTTAAAAATGAGCAATGGAACTAAATAGACATTTTCCAAAGAAGGCATTCAATGGCCAACAGGTACATAAAAAGATGCTCAATAGCACTAATCATCAGGGGAATGAAAATCAAAACCACAATGAGATATCATCTCACACCTGTTAGAATTGCTATCATCAAGAAGACATAAGACAACAAGTGGTTGGAGAGGATGTAGAGAAAAGGGAATCCTCATACATTGTCATGGGAATGTAAACTGGTTTAGCTACTGTGGAAAAAAGTATGGAGTTTCCTGAAAAAAATTAGGAATAGAACTACCATATGATCTAGCAATTCCATCTCTGGGTATATATCCAAATGAAATGAAAAAAGGATATCAAAAAGAAATCTGTACTCCCATGTTTATTGCAGCATTATTCACAATAACCAAGATATGGAAATAACCTAAGTGTCCATCAATGCATGAATGGATAAAGAAGGTGGTATACATATTTATACACACACACACACGCGCGTGCACACACACACAGCAGAGTATTAGTCAAGAGAAAGAAGGAAATCCTGCCATTTGCAGCAACATGGATGGACGTTGAGGGAATTACACTACGTGGGATAAATCAGACACAGTAAGACAAAACTGTGTTACATCACTTATATGTGGATTCTAAAGAAGCCAAATGTAAAAACAGCAAACAGAATGGTAGTTACCAGATGCTGCAGGGTGGGGGAATTGAAAATATGTTGTTAAAAGGTACAAACTTGTAACTACCAGATAAATCCTAGACATCTAATGTGCAGCATAGTGATTATAGACAACAATGCTGCATTATAAACTTCAAAGTTCCTAAGAGACTAGATCTTTTAATTTTTTTATTGAGGTAACATTGGTTTATAACATTATATAAATTTCAGATGTACACCATTATATTTCCAATTCTATATAAGCTAGATCTCAATCTTTCCCACCACAAAAAAAGAAATCTACTTATGTGACATGATAGAGGTGTTAGCTAATGCTAGGACAGTAAGCGTATTGCAATATGTAAATGTATCAAATCAACACATCAAACACCTTAAACTTACACAGTGTTATATGTTAATTTTACCTCAATAAAATTAAACTTCAGAAAAAGTGTTATCAGGGAAGGCATTTTTGCTTTCTCTCTTTCTCTCAAACTAAAACTCAGAGAGGTGTGCATATCACTGTCTCATTTTGTGAAGAAGGTTTTTTTCTAGTTTGTCTTCTAAGAATGTCACCCCTTGAGAGTCACCATTTTCAGTGGCATTGGGCGGAAGGGGTGTTATCTGTAAGGCAATCTCACACATTGTCTTTTTCTCCTGCCCCTCATACATTTGCCCACTAAAACCCAGGGTGAGGCTACCAGAGATTAGTAGATCCTCCTGGGAAAATGCTGGCCGCAGCCCACTACCCTCTGAGTTTTGTGCTTTTTCTTGTCATTTCTGAACCTTGATAAACTTATTTGCTTTCTCACTGGCTCAGCCATGAAAAAAATGTGTTTTAGGTTTTATCTAGCATTCTTGGTTTCTTGGTATATAACAGCCACCATAGTACTATAAACACCTTTATAAATAATATTTCCATGAAGGTCTTGGTTACTCCAGCTTATCGCTGGCCATTTTTTCTCTAAAATGCCTAGCTACTGGATCTGCTTATTTATTTATTTTTGCTTCTAATATGACTAAATTTTCCTGGAAACTCAAGGCATGGTATTAAGTAGCTAATATTTATTGAGTGTGTGCTATGTTCCAGGTGCTATTCTGAGTACTTTTATGTTTTACCTTATTTTCATTTTCAGCAGTTTTATGAGATATGTACTCTTATTATGCCCATTTTACAAATGAGGAGACTGTGTGTCAGAGCAGTAAATAGCTCAAGGTTGCACGAGTAGGTCAGAAGGACCTACTGATATTTGAATCCAGGTAGTCTAGCTCCAGAGTCACATCTTAAATATCTGAATTGAATCATTCACTAAAATATGTTAATTTCTGCATTAGTCTTGTTTCTGAACACTATAGAGTGCAAAGCATTATACTTGGTGTTTGGATGATGTAAATGATCCAATAAAGGCCTATAGCTCAGAAAGGGAGATGAATAATGTGCCCATAGAGACATAATACAAAGCAAGAGATGATGTGTGGCATGGGAAAGAGAGATAAATTCTAGTGGGTGATCACCAGCTGGATGTGAGCAAGAAGTTAGAGATTGGGGAAGGCCTCTGCATATTCTTTGCAAGAATTTCTCATAGAAGATCTCTAGAATGGCAGAGATCATCTCAATGCATTATTGTACAACTGAAAAGGGCAATGACAGCATAATTGAAGATGCTGTCAATAACATGATCACCACATCTTTTCACATAGATGCTCTTTCAGGAAATGAACAGAAAAGCTGTAATGCTGACTGCTTGATAAGTAAGTGAGACTAACTCGCGGAGAATTTATCTTCTTTCAGGAGTAAGAAACAAGGAGATAATAAAATGTTTTGCAATACATGCTGATGTAACTCAGGGAAAGGGAAATCTCAGCCTTTAGATGGGAACCACTGAAAAGCTTTTGCCCATAGGTGCCTAAGAGACAAAATTAACCCTAATGCACAGCAAACCCTACTGTACACAGAGAACTGTTAGGCCACTGATGTTATTCTTAATCCCAGAGCACTGTCTAATTCCCACGTTATTTTTCTCCCCCGCCCAGATTCTATCATTTCTAATTCAACTTTATTTTTACTTGACTCTTATTTATCAAGGACTCCTAAGCTTTATTTTTTTCTTTTGGATAAAGTTTATCTTGAAATAAGGTTTATTTGGGCTCCCTGCCTTCAGTTTCTCTCACACCATTCTTGGCATCAGATATTCCCCATCCCCATACTTACCTCCATTTGACCCTGCTTAGCAAATGAAAAAAAGAAGGAAATGGAAAGAGAACATGAAAAAGTGGCCCCTTGGACACGCCTCTTTTTTAAAAGATATTTTATCAATTATCCTTCCTAATGTTTACTTAGTTGACCTTGGAAAAGTTCAGCATATTTGTAGGGCAGGAAACAAAATCTGAAGAGCTTTGTTTATCAGAAACAACGTGGACAGGATCACTCTCAGAAGATCAGGTGTTACCTTTATTCTCAACTAGTGGTCCCTCACTTCCTCGAGAACTGTCATGTTCATCAAAGTTGCATTATATCCACTCCATTTTGGAGTCTTCCATAGAATGCTGACATTTGACTTTTTAAACACAACAAATCAAGTAGTATAGGCTCCTCAAAATTCACTCACAACTTTTCCTCTGGGCCTGTGTTTTCTCCTTTTTAACACTAATCAAAGGTCTCAGAGGTTTTCCAGATCCCCATTTTATGCCAAAGTGTATTGACACAGCCTATATATTTAGATCATCCCTCTACAGATTTGTTTTTCACACTAAATGAGCTGCCATGGAAGATGACCCTTTATAAAACTTAGACCTCAAGTACAATGATATTGAGCTATTTTCAAATCTTTAAAATTCTTCCTGGGTCCTAGGCCCTCATATTCCTTAGAGCAGAGCTCCTAAGGATTCACCCAAGAGTTTTGTAAAGCTTTACTCTGCTATGCTCTAACTCTTTTTTCTTCATGGTGTACCCAGGTATTCAATGATAGCCAACAGATATTTCAATTTCCAGCTTCTGAGAGTATCCTACTCCATCAGCACTCTGAGATGAGCTCATGGTCTTTTGTTAGTAATGTTTGGTTCACTCAGCCTCCCTCAGAAATGATCCACCTGTGGGAGAAAAGGACCTTGAAAGCTTATGAGCCTTCTCTCACATCTAGAGAGAACTTGGGAGCACAACTCCCAACAAAGAAGGAGCAATTAAAACACTGCAAAATGTAAATAACCTCCCTCCTGGGTCATAGAAGGGAGACCAACTCTGTTAATTGGTCCTTTGTTTAGACTCCCGATTCTCCCTTCAGGGTGTTCATCTTTTGAGATATTTTTATATGAAGGTCCTTTCATTCACCCTGGAAGAATCATGGGGCTGATTTAGAGATCACTTCCATCATTATTATCCAAAAAATAAATTATGGCACAAAAACATAGCAACAATCATCAGAGATCTCCATCTGGGAAACACACCAGGAAATAGTGAACCTCCAGCAATGCTGAGTCACGTTCTCTGTGGTATAGGGAATCTCAACTCTCTATCTTCTTATTTTTGTCTAGTTTTTTGCTTTTTTTTTTTTTTTTTTTTTTGCTTTTATATCGGACTGAATGGATGGGTCATGTTCATAAAGACCTTATAGAGATTTGAAGTCGAGAAGAAGAAACATAAATAGCTCTCTGCTTATGCCCCATGGCTCCAGCTTCTTGGATTAAAGGAAAAAATAGGTAGAAGAGAAAGAATGAGAGTAGGAGAGAAGAACTGTTTGAAGAAGGGCAGAGACAGGGAGGAAAAGAGGGACAACTGGGCACAGTGTGTAAGAAACTTTGAAAAGATAAATAATGTTCAGTCTTCCCAAAACATACACCAAGATGGAACCCTTTCCCCTCCCTCCACTCCAGTTTGCTATCCTCTCTCTCCAAGTGTACAAAAAGAGATGCAATTCTTTGTTTTTAAATTTATTTTGTTGAGATCACTTTGGTTTATAACATTATATAAATTTCAAGTATACATCACTGCATTTCAACTTCTGTATAGACTGCATCACATTCACCACCAGAAGTCTAGCTCACCAGACATATGTGCCTTTTTTCCACTTTCGATCTTCCCCTCTGGTAACCGCCAATCTATCCTCCATATCTGTGTGTGTGTTTGTTTGTTCATCTTCCACATATGAGTGAAGTCAATCAGTAATTGTCTTTCTCCATTTTGCTGAGCGTAATTCCCTCAAGGTCCATCCATGTTGTTGCATATGGCACAATTTTGTCTTTTTTATGGTTGAGTAGTATTGTATTATATATATGTGTGTGTGTGTATCACTTCTTCTTTATCCATTCATATGTTGATAGAAGCAATTCTTGTTTTGCAGTCCCAGACACTAAGTCCTTGTGTTTGGTCCTCAAGGTCTGACTTTTCTTTCTCTAGACACTACATGAGAAGGACATCTTAGACGGGAAAGAAGAGGCCAGGTTATGCAGAAGGCCAAACAGACAGTTACCATATATTAGAAAGTAAAGTCTGCTCATTCTTCTAACATGTCTTTAATGTCTTCTTTTATCCCCATCCAACCCTCCTTTTAAATTTTTCACTTAGCTGTATGGAACAGCTAATAGAAAATATTTCAAAATGTTATCCAGCCTTTTACATAATATTTCCTTCCTCTCATCTCTGACCATTCTCTTCTTTCAAGCAGGTAAGTTGTTAGGTTCTCAAGCCTCAAAGAAGGGATATAACAGCTAAAAGCAGTTGAAACAGAGGTGATGTGGCCAAAAACATAAGTGAGTCTTCAGAATGTCTCAGAGACAGCACAACTATCAAATAAGTTTAGAGACACCAAGAACAGAGGGGCCCTAACCAAAAGATAGTTAGGGCCTGGATTGGTAGGCAGAAACTTAAGAAAACGTGGTCATAGGGGTCCAGGGAGACAGCCACTGGGCACTGAAAGCTTGAGCTCTAGAGAATTTCCTGTGCCGTAGTTGAGTTTGAGAGCAACAGACCAATTCCCATTTAACCAAGAATGGCTGTCAATAGCAGAGTCATCAGACCTAGCAGGTCTTGAGGATGGGGATAAATGAAATTCAGCAGCAATTCATTTGCCATCTGACAGATGGGGATCTGTTGAGGCAATAGATATTTCAGGAGATGCTGCTATAGAGAGAGGACAAGCACCAGATGCCCCCATTGTCATGGCATTATTCAGCCCTCTAGAACTTAGACACAAACCTAGGGAAAAGAGGAAAGGACTCTTGAATTGACTAAGTATTTTCCTCAGTGGAGAAATAAGGAGAGTACAAAGTAGAAACAGCATTATGGAAAGATAGTGAAAATTGTGTTTCTTGAATACCTGAATTTGTAGATTGATTGTCAAAACCTCATGTGTGCATTATAAGTACTATTTTCCTTCAAGTGTATTATAATAGACCAATTGGCTACATCTTAATGTGTTTAACCATTTTCTCCATGTAGCATATAGGTTGTTTCCAAATTTTTGATGAATGTTTTGAATATATTTACTCTGAAGCATTTTTTACATTTGAGTGTGATAGGCAGCCTCCAAGATGGTCTCTAATGACCCTGGCTTCCTGGTATCCATGGGCTTGTGTAGAACTCTCCTATGTTTAATATGGCTAACCCATGTAACCAAGGATATTGGCCTCCTGCTCTCAGCCAGCACCACCGTGACAGCTGCATGAGAGATCTATTTTGGAAGTGGACCCTTTAGTCTTGGTCTAGCTTCAGAGGACTCAAGCATTGACCAACTACTTGAGTGCAACCTCATGAGAACCCCCTGAGCCAGAACCACGCAGCCAAGTTACTCCTGAATAACTGACCCACAGAAGCTGTACAAGGTAATAAATGTCTATTTTTGTTTGAAGCCACAAAGTTTTGTAGTAATTTCTTGCTCAACAATAGCTAATTAATATACTATGAATAGATACCACTTACTCAAGAAGAGTCAAATTTTTGTGATTCTTGGTATATATTACAAAATTATTTTCAGAATTAGGGATCTTTCATCTTTAATGACAGAAGAAAAGAACTGAAACTGGCTGAAACAATCAAGTGAATTTACTAGCTCATAAAACTGAAGTAGTCAGAGAAAATTTGATCCAGTGGCTCAAATAATGTTATAAATGTCTAGTTTCTTCCACAATATCTTCTTTAACTGAGGGTATTAATTTTGGAGGTTTGGGTTTTTTTTTTTTTTTACATATTCTAATGCTTCCTGCCTTATCTTTTTATCACCTTATTGTTGTCTTTTCTTTTTCCTCTTTGTTTATTTTAGAGCCTCTGTCTGGTGATTTTTGGCTGTCTTTTCCTTTTGCAAAGTGAGGCACTGAAAAGCAAGATTTGAAGCTTGGTGTTTATGGCCAGATATTGTCTCCTTGTGGGCTTTCTGCTAGGTCATCTGGGGAGGACTTCACAGTTGTTCTGATGAACCCTTTCTGAAAGCATCAGAAGGTGTTTTCTCTTGAGCAGGTTTTTCTCCACACAGGAATTCTCCAGTCTCCTGCCCAGGAGATGCCAACCCAGCTGGGAGTGTTCTGAGAGTTGAATGAATGAATGGAGTAGGTGTGTGGTGGAGGGAGAATCTCCCTTTTCACTATGTTGATATTATCTTAATTCCTCTATGTTTAGCATTTCCCCTTAGATATGTCTGATGAGACTGAGCCGATACTTCTTGGGCCAGTTCTCCAGAGAATAAACCTCCAGTCTTCTATTAGAGTGAGGAAGGGATAATGGGGGAAGAGGAGGAGTTTCCACGATGCTAGAGGAGGGGAGGGGCTGGTCTAGGAGTCCAGTTGTTCTTAATATATTTTTCAACAAAATCTAAAGTTTTAAGCCCACCCACTATACAAGTGCCTTGTGCCTTCAATTCTGATCCTTTTTGGGGTCTTGCAATGGGAATCAACTTGCTTTTTCTTGGTTTTTCTTCATCACTTTACTCAGGACCCATAACTTCCTGATTTCTTGAGTCTGTTGATTATTCTTCAAACCTCTGCTGTCCAGGGTGCAACTATTGTTGTCATTTCTTTTGTTATCCATATCTTGGTGATTTTATAATTTGTTTGGTTTTTTTTAAAATTGTTATTGTCATTTTAGTTGGGCTTCAGGAAGGAATAAAGACAAATGTGTGGATTCAGCCCATGATGTCTAACAAAATATCATAACTATATTTTCAAATTCCTTAAACCGTTTTATATCTTCACCAGAAATAAGCAATTATATAACATTGTTCATTGTATTTTCCCCAACATTGAGAAAATATAAATTTTTTTGAGGAAGATTAGCCCTAAGCTAACTACTACCAGTCCTCCTCTTTTTGCTGAGGACGCCTGGTCCTGAGCTAACATCATGCCCATCTTCCTCTACTTTATATGTGGGATGCCTACCACAGCATGGGGTGCCAAGAGGTGCCATGTCCGCACCCGGGATCTGAACTGGCGAGCCCCCAGCCGCCAAGAAGCGGAACGTGTGAACTTAACTGCTGCATCACCAGGCCAGCCCATGAAAATATAATTTTTTAATTATTTTAACTTTTTAAGTTTTTGGTAAGGAAGATTGCCCTGAGCTAATATCTGTGCCAATCTTCCTCTACTTTTTGTATGTGGGATGCTGCCACAGCATGGCTTAATAAGTGATGTGTGGGTCTGTTCCAGGGATCCAAACCCACAAACCCTGGGCCACTGAAGCACAGCACACAGACTTAATCATTACACTACCCGGCTGGCCCATCATTTCTTTTTTTACTGATATTTCCTTAGGTAGAGAAATTGTTTGAATTTTCCTTTATTACCGTTCAAATGAAATGTTTTGTTTGTATGTTTATATATTTTCAATCAATTTCATCCAAATGTTTCACCTCTACTCATAAAAATGTAATTAGCTTACACTGTTATCTTACTAATATCTATAACCTGGTGATTACTCACAACCACATTTTTTAATGTTCCCAAAGTCTTATATCTGAGTAACAAATACATACACATACATAAATGTACATATAGTTAAGACAGAATAAAACCACATTTTTCTTTTGTTCCAAAACTATAATTAGCCTATAGTTTAAAAATTTAAATTGCAGTATATCGGAGTTGACTGAAAAGCTGAGAAATTCTGTATCCCATGAACAAAATCCAAAATAATTTTAATTATACATTTTAATTGATCTGAAAAACAATTTTGTTGAAACACAATTTGATTAATTTTACCCTAAAAGGCCAATTCTTTTTAAAACAAAAAAAGTAATGTATATTATTACAACGTAATAGAGCCCAGAAGTTAAATATTCATGATGACCATATTTACCTCAGAAGAACTCTACTGAGAACTTACCTGTCCCATGAATTATATAATTTTTTGTTAAACACTTTCAGGAACTTTCCTGAAGCTAAGTTCCTGAATTACAGTGCTGAATAATAATTTTTTTAGTGTTTTTTTTTTTTTTTTGAGGCAGATTAGCCCTGAGCTAACTGCTGTCAATCCTCCTCTTTTTGCTGAGGAAGGCTGGCCCTGAGCTAACATCCATGCCCATCTTCCTCTACTTTATATGTGCAACATCAACCACAGCATGGCTTGACAAGTGGTGCCATGTCCGCACCCGGGATCCAAACCAGTGAACCCCAGGCTGCCGAAGTAGAACGTGCACACTTAACTGCTGCACCACTTGGCTGGCCCCATGAATAATAATTTTGACTTAGTAAGAACCAAATATGAAGATTTTTACTAAAATACAAAAGTTAATTCATTCCACAAATATTGATTAAGCACATACAATGTGCCAGGCGTTATTCAGATAGTAGATCATTGAAGGTCCTGTTAACGTAAGTGATAGAAATCAAGATAACTAAGAGTATGCTGTAAAACAATCTTCCCCTCTCTCTGTGGAACCCAAAATAGACAGGCAGATAATGTCACAGAAAGATTTACTGAATTGAGACTCCTCCCCATCCTACTCTGAATCCTGCTAAAACTCTTATAAGAGGCAGGTTACCCTCTGAGGGTGGAGGAAAGATACTATCAAACTCAGCTTTATGGAAACAGGCTGAAGACATCCAACTGGTCAACAGGTACATGAAGAGATGTTAAACATCACTAATCATCAGAGAAATGCAAATCAAAACCACAAGGAGATATCACCACACCTATTAGAATGGCTATCATCAAGACAAGAAGAGATAACAAGTGTTGGCATGGATGTGGAGAAAAAGGTATCCTTACATACTGTTGATGGGATTGTAAATTGGTTCAGCCACTAAGGAAAACAATATGGAGGTTCCTCAAAAATTAAAAATAGATCTACAATATGATCCATCAATCCCAATTCTGGGTATACACTAAAAGGAAATTCAAGCAGGACATCAAAGAGATATCTGCATACCCATGTTCACTGCAGCATTATTCACAATAGCCAAGATATAGAAACAACCTAAGTGTTCATCAATGCATGAATGAATAAAGAAGAAGTGGTATATATATATACACAATGGATATATATATGTATATACATATGTATGTATACGATGGAATATTATTCTGCCATGAGAAAGAGGGAAATCATGCTATTTGAGACAACATGAGTGAATCTTGAGGGCATTCTGATAAGTGAGATAAGACAGGTAGAGAAAGGCAAGTACTGTATAATATCAATTATATGTGGAATCTGAAAAACCCAAACTCATAAAAACAGAGAGTAAAATGATGATTGCCACAGCATGAGGGTGGAGGAATAAGGGAGATGTTTAAGGGTACAAACTTGCAACTAGAAGTAAATAAGTCCTAGAGATCTAAAGTAAATTATAATGACTGTAGACAACGATATTATATTATAATATTCAAACTTGCTGAAAGATAGATCTTAATTATTCCCACCACAAATAAGAAATGATAATTATGTGATGTGATAGAGGTGTTAACTATTGCTACAAAGGCAATCATGTCACAATATATAAAGGTATCAAATCAATATGTTGTACACATTAACACAATGTTATACATCAAACATATTTCACTTAAAAATATTTTCAAATTTTTTTAAAGGACACATGCTGAACACCAAAAGGAAAAAAAACAATGAGAAATTAATGATGAATTACACCTAATTATAATTTTAAAGTAAAAGTAAATCAAATTAATAAAGGAGGCTAGAGCCTTCACTAAAGGTGTTTAACTTGTTAAAACAGGAACATCTCATGCATGGTCTTCCATTGAAAAACTACCCCCAGGGATGACATGTGTGATGAAAAGTAATTCCAGAGCCTTCAGAGATCTGAAAGCCACAGATACCAAAATTGTTAGAGAAGGTATACCTGCTTGCCTTTTGGTAAAAGTAGGGACCTCAAGAGAAAAAGGGACATCTAGAAACTAATACAGACAATACAGCAAATTGTAAATAGCATCTGGATAGTCAGGATACTGGACTGGTAGGTGTGTTGAGATGCAGGACTTCTCAGAACCCACTGCTTCCTCTTTAGGCTCAAGGACACCTCCCCTCTGTATCTCAGCCCCAGATAGAGTCTTATTTCCAATTGTGTCCTAGACTGAGGCTCAAGTTGAGGGGTGAGACAATCCATGCTAGGATACTTCCTTAGCTTATAGCTGTTAGAAAATGAACTGTGAGCTTCAGTGTATGTCTTATATAGGGACTTCCTCCATCTGATCCATGTGGATCAATTTTGCTCCTTAAGGATTTCTTAAGATGAAAACAACCCCGTCTCTCTTTGCATAAGCAAGAGGTTTTATTAGAACAACAAGAATATAACATACAAAATCAACATAATACTTTACTCATGCTAGTTTTTCTATTTATGTTGACATTTAAGTCCAATTTGATATCATAGTTCTGTTTCAGAAGAACTTTGTTTTGAGAAAGACATGAAATTGCTCTTCTTCTATGAGACCTACTTGGGTCCCAGTTGCCTATTTATTTATAGTCTTGTCCCACCAAAGTGTGTGATTGTCAGTCTTGCAACTATATGGTGCCAGCCATCTAGTCTGGCAACACTAAAGGGAGTTGCTACCATATCCAGTTTATAACAGTTCCAAGCCATGACTGCAACAGCCTGCTATGGCCATCTCTTTACTTGTAGGAGAGAGAGGAACCTTATCCCTGACCAGATCCATGGTCAGCATTGCACCTAGGAGGGCTTGACCAGCATTAGAAGAGGAAAGGAAAACATGAGAAGAGTGAGGATGGAATAAAAGCCACAAAGGCAAGATATAAGCAGTTGGTTTATGTTCCCCAGTTGTTTAAGAGATGTTATAGACAATGAGACACACAAGAATTCAGGGAAGGTAGTCATGGATCAAGCTTATGGGAGAATGCTGGTATACATGGTGTATCTGCTTATTTGCAAGTCAGTCAGGCTCTCCCCACTCAACTGTAGGTCAGCAAGATCCAGGTCAGTTGTCTGGACACAGAGAAGTGAAATGCAAGTGTTTCCTTATTTGTGTGGATGTTCACAGAATAGGCAATCTCTAGGTTTGTCTGGGTTTAAGACTAGAAACATGAGATGATTAATCTTTAGAAAAAAGTTTAAAATCTCATCAGAGCCCACTTAATACATCAGTCACTAATTTATGAGTATTTGAGTGAATGAGTGAGTGTGTGTGTTTCTAATCATACATATCTAGCAAAAAAATTAGGGGAATGTATGTATTAGATATGGCCAATAACCAGGTTTCTGAAAACTCTAAAAATTAAACAACAAAATCAGATCATAATAAACAAATATGTAAAAAAAGGCATTTCAGGGACAAAATATTTCTTAGACCAAAAGAAGTAAGACCTGTTAATTAATCAATCTGTAAATAATATATTGATTAGAAATGAAGATAGTCACTTAGAAGAGAAAAAAATGAATGGTTGGGGAGAAATATTGGTAGCACCTCAGCCAGTCAGGACCCCATAGCTGGACACATCAGGCACTGATACACATTATCCACTTTGCTTTGATTCCTTTCTCTCCAAATAGACTTTTGATTGTAATTTGTTCTTCCATGTGGTTTCCTCAAAAGCACAGAGAATTGTGCTATGGGCACAAGTACAAGCATGGCTGGTTTTTTCTTCACTGAAAACTAAAAATAGTATTGGGGCTTATGCAGAACTGTGAGCTTGATTAACTTCAATCCACCTGGAAAAGATTTTTGGAGGTTGCAAAGATGAGTGCCACACCCTGGATTGTGGTAATTTTACTAAACTGATTCAATCTGCAGCTGGCTAGCTCCCTTGGAGACAGATGTACCTTGTCCTGCTTCAAATAGTTATAAAATGCTGGATTCTTTCAGTGCCAAATATATTCTGTTTAATGTATGTCTGTTTGTAGTCACATAATAAATGCTCTTATTTGGGAAGTATTATTTAACATGCAGCTTATTGTAAAATGCAGATAATTTTTGGTTTATTCAAGCCTTGTGACCAATCCCCATCTTGTGCACTGGATTTAATAATTATTAATGAATGAGCATTACTTTCTCCTTGGTAGTTGGACAAACTGCAAAAGTACTTTGTATCTTCTCAATGCAAATAAAAAGTTTCCATTACTGGCGAACATATATGTGGCCAAACAAGAAAGATTTTTGTAATACCTTAATATCCAGAGTCTTTGTTCAGCAAAAGAAAATTAGACACAACAGATCAGTGACAGCTCCATGTAAATCCAAAGCATGAGGTATTTTTTCCTTTGTTTATTTATTTACTTATTTATTGTTCCACTGAATTTGGTATTAGGAGAATTTAAGCTTAGCTACCAAAGGCAAATTGAGGGATAGGAGCTCAGTGAAGTGGAATACAGATAAACGTAGATGAAAAACTGGTCATAAGGATAAGAGCAGGGTGCCCAGGAAGCTGAGAGAGTCGGTACAATGGTAACATTTCCATATGTCATCACCTATATGAACTTGAGTTCTTTCTACTTCCCTAAGGACTGCTTCCTATATGCAAAAGAGGTACCAGAGGTGAGAGGTATGGGCTTGCCTTTTACTGAGACAATTATGTCCCAATTTGAGTAGACATTTCAAAGCTACTTAATTTGTCTCTTTTTAGCACATTAACCTGGATTTCTCCTGATTTATATAAAATTGACTAATTAACTAGTACTATGAGCTAACAGTTATGAAGTATTGCCATATATCAAACAATAGGCTAAGCCCTTTCATGCATATTCTCATTTAATTGTTATATCTGCTCTATGTGGTAGATACAATTATTCTTCTCATTTTACAGATGAAGAAGATAGGGTTTGTAAGTAACTTGCATAAGGCCACATATCTGCAAAATGGCAGAGATGAGATTAATAATCACAGGTTTGATGATTTAAGAATACTTAACAAACACCCTTAACTACTCCTCACTATAGTCTCTGTAGACCCACTTTCTAACACATCAAAGCCATTACAAAGATCACATTTCCTACCAAACTAAGGAAACATCTTCTACTTCTTTAGCTCAGATGGTGATAAATCATTATAGTATAATAGTAATAACAATATCACCTCATGAGCATTTTCTGTACACCAGGCACTATTCTAAGTGTTTACATATACTGATCCATCTAATTCCTCACAATAAGCCTATGAGATAATTACTATTAATATTCCTATTTTACAGATGAAGAACTAAGGCACACACGGCCCAAGTATCTTATCCAAGGATATACAGGTAGATACTCATTTACTCACTTATTTATGGCCTGACCAAGAGAGGCCACAGCTGAATAAATTTATTCTAGTTTTTACGGCTGGTTAAAGGACACTTAACAAGTTCTTAGACAATGTGGAGGAGAAAAATCACTCTCTTCAATTCCTTGGCTAAATTCTTCACAAATTTATCACAAAATTGATGAAAACAGAGAACCTTTCTCACCAAATGAAAGTGTGCTCCTCTTCTGTAGATTCCTAAGAAACTTTGAGTGTTGCTTAGAAAGGTGTTACTTTAGACTGAAGTGACAATTCCCTGGTTTTCTTCAAATCATTTCAGTGACCAATTTTTGTATCATTGATTGAATTAGCCATGAGGTCAGCCCATTTGTTCAGTCATTAAGGCCCTAAACAAAAGTTTTCAATCTCTTTCCTGCCTTACTACATCTAAAGAGTCAGGACTATACCCCCACCAGTCACAGTGGCTCACGATAGTCATGATTCTCAATAGGGAAGGGTGTCTGACTTGCAGTGCTCATCTGCCCTAAAGGAAACATGTTAGAACCTCGTAAGATGGAAAGGCAATTGTTTTTAGAAAAAATGTCCCTGTCCTCAGGTTATTATGCTATATATTCCTATCCTACCTTTAGAATCGTCACCCTGAATGCTGGACTAACATTTTTTTAGTTTTCCTCCTACAGACAACAACTCTATTTTGATGTTTCAGATTGCTCAGTCTTTGTCATGGTGAAGCTTTTTCCTAAATTGAGCATTTATAAGCTGAATCTACACAAATCCTGGTAAACAAAAATCATTGTGTCAATCAACTAGTCCAGAACTACATGAAAGTCAGCATAATTGACCCAACTCACAGCTTTATTGTAAACATTACCTCGGGGTCAGAAAAATGAGTGCTCATGAGAAAGAACATGTTTCCTTTCCATAGCTTTCCTTACAGCACTTTTAATCTCCTTATTTCTAAGACTGTAGATGATGGGATTCACCATAGGGATCACCAGAGCATAGAACACTGACACCACCTTGTCCCGGTTTAAGGAGTAGCTGGAACTAGGTGTCATGTACATGAAGAGACCAGAACCATAGAAGAGGGTCACAGCAGTCAGGTGAGAGCCACAGGTGCTGAAGGCCTTGGTCCTACCTCTTGCTGAACTGATCTTCACGACAGCAGTAACGATGTAACCATAAGAGATGAGGATCACAAGGACAGATACCATTCCAACAACAACACCCACAATGAAGTTCACCACTTGGCTGGTGAAGGTATCAGAGCATGACAGAACCAGGACTGGAGGAAGGTCACAAAAGAAGTGGTTGATTAGGTTGGGCCCACAGAAATCATGCTGATAGACAGAGTATGTTTCAATCAAAGAACTAAGGAATCCACCCACATAGGCCCCAGCCACCATCTTTAAACAAAGTGTATGGGATATGACAGCTGTGTAGAGCAACGGGTTGCAGATTGCAGCATACCGATCATATGCCATAGCTGCCAAAAGAAAGCATTCAGTCAGCCCCATTCCACAGAAGACAAAGTACTGCGTGGCACACCCAATGAAGGAAATGGTTTTCTTCTCTGTGATGATACCAGAGAGCATCTTGGGAGTTGTGGAGGATACATAGCAGATATCTAAGAAGGACAGGTTACTGAGAAAGAAGTACATGGGTGTGTGTAGGTGGGAGTCCATCCTGATAAGGATGATGAGGCTCATGTTCCAGGCTAGGGTCAGGAGGTAAATCCCCAGGAACAACACAAAATAGAAAATTTTCATTTGAGGATGGTCTGAAAATCCCAGGAGGGTGAATTTTGTCACAATTGTGTTGTTCCTTCCTACAGCCATAGAACTGCATCCTTCATAAAGGAAAGAAGCAATCTTGTGATCAGTTAGATTTTGTTTGTCATTATTTGAATGGATGTTTTCTAGAAGGTCATATAAACAGTTAATACCAATAACGTCCTAGCCACCTGTTGGGCAAAGTCTTCTCGGAGGAAGTCGGCCTATGGTAATCTCTTGGCACTATTTAAAATCTGTATGTTATATACTTCGTTGACCAGAAAAGAATCCATCTAATAGAGCAGAGAGCAACTGGGAGTCAGTAATTTGAGTTTTGTCTGAAGCTCCATTCCTAACTCCTTGGAAACTGTGGAAAATTCACTTCATCTCTGAAGATCCTCATTGTCTCAACTGAAAATGGGAAGATTGAATCTAATGAGTCTCAATGTTCCTCTGGACTTGGGTTTCATATGGCTTTTTAGAATTCTGACTTCAAAATATAAACCCAAATTAATAATAAAGTTAGGAATTTCTTATATTTTATAAATTTTTAGTATAAGAGTCCCAAAAGGCACTAAACACAACAGGCTATAAGATTTCACATATTCCATTTTGAGGGAAGCAATTCAACCCATAACAAAACATTCTATTCTTTTAAAGTAAAACTAAGAGAAATGTGTATATATATATATATATATATATACACACACACATATACATGCATGTTTAGAACTAGAATTTTTTTCTAATTATATAATTTTTTTATACAAGTCACTCAATAAAATGCATGAAAAGATCAAAAGTTGGACTAACTCATCAGTACCATTATGAGATAGAAGTGCTATGGACGTATCTCCATGGGGGGAGAGGGGAAGCAACACCAAAGTTGACTGAAATTGGGTGAGCCATGTGGTCAAAAACAAGCAAAAACCAGTATCTCCTGAAGAAGAAAAGCTGAACATGGTTCATTAGATATTTAAGGATAATAATTTCAGTATAAGCAAAGGACAACTTTGATGTCATCAGGCCAACCAGATTATCATTCTGAAGACATGAGGTAAGCCCATGAACATTTTGCATTAAGAAAGACAGGTCATTGCATTAATAAAGACCTCACTAGTGTAAGATCAAATGAGGAAATATAAATGGGTGTAAAAAGGTAGAAGTGCCCTAGAGAAGACCCGATGGTAAAATCAAAGTTGTTGATATTTTATCATTTTATAGAATTTGATTACACAGCACATTTACATCAAATTGCAATTATCTGATTGTGTTATTCATTCATCATATTAAACACTGTTCTACATGAAGAGGTGTTCAACATCACTAATCATCAGGGGAATGCTAATCAAAACCACAATGAGATACCACCTCACATCCTTTAGAATGGCTGTTAAAAAGACAAAAGATAGCAAGTGCTGGCAAGGATGTAGAGAAAATGGAGCGCTTGCATGTTGGTGGGATTGCAAATTGGTACAGGCGCTATGGAAAACAGTATGGAGGTTCTTCAGAAAATTAAAAATAGAACTACCATATCATCCAGCAACTCCACTCCTGGGTATATATCCAAAGGAAATGAAATCAGTATCTCAAAGAGCTATCTGCACTTCCATGTTCATTGCAACATTATTCACAATAGCCAAGATATGGAAACAACCTAAATGTCCATCAATGGGTAAATAGATAAACAAAATATGAGATAGATAGATGATGATACATGATAGGTAGATAGATAGATAGATAATGAAATATTGTTCCACCATAAAAAATAAGACTGTCTTGTCATTTACAACAATGTAGATAAACCTGGAGGATATTATTCTAGTAAAATGTGCCAGACACAGAAAGACAAATTCTCCATGATCTAAAAAAAATCAAAATTCATAAAAGTAGAGAGTAGAATGGTAGTTTCCAGGCGAATAGATCAGTAGGGGCAGGTGTGAGGAGAAGACAATGAGGAGATGTTGGTCAAAGAGTACAAAGTTCCAGTTATTCAAGATAATTAAGTTCTGGGGATCTAATGAACAGCATGGTGACAATAGTTAACATTACTGTATTGTATACTTGAAGTTTCCTAAGAGGACAGATCTTAAATTAAATTTTATAACCACACACACAAGGGTAACTATCTAGAGGTGATGGGTAAGTCATTTAGCTTGACTGCAGTGATCTTTTCACAATATGTGCATATATACAAAATCATCAAGTTATACACCTTAAATATAAACAATTTCTATATGTTAAAGGGATCTCAATAAAACTGTTAAAATAAATAAATAGTGCTTCTAGCTTTGTGTTTTCTAAAATTTTAAATCTTCTCATAATCAGTCACTGATTGAGCACCCAAAACCAAGACCACTCTTCACTATGACATCAATCTGGTAATCCTACGGAAGAGGAAATGATGAGTTTGGTGTTTCTTATCTTAATAAAATCTTCCCTACCAGAATGTAAGCTACTCAAAGACAGGCAGAGAATTTTCTCTGTTGTATCTATCCTGAGTCCCTAGAACAGTGTATAGGACCCAGGTACAGAAAATATTTATATAAAAAAATGAATTTTTTTCACTGCTTATCCTGAGAGCTTAGCAGAGTGACTTATAGTGAGTACTCAATTATAATAATATAATATAATTATATTATATATATAAGGCTTATTGAGTACCAAGTACTTATTGAGGGCTTATTGAGTACCAAGTACTGTTCTAGGGACTTGATTTATATTAACTCATTTATTCATTTCTGAAGGTGGGTAGAGTTACTCTGCCCTTTTACAGATAAAATGTGGAATAGGCTGTAAATTTATAACTGTCATGTGTTGGATGAATGAGATAGGAGGGAAGGAGTTGGACTTACTGAATTACTTTAGGAAGAAGTGTCCTGAGATCTCATGCTACAAGAGAAGAATTATTGATTGCTTTGATCCAATAACATCTTTTGCAAACTTCAGTTCATCTGCATTTCCACTGCTCTATGCGTGGTTTCTGATTCAGTCATTTTTTTATACTTTGACTTCATTCAAGTAGTAATATCTGTTTCTTGAATTCCTGCTCCTTTATTATGAAGTCTTCAACATGGCCTTTGGGAGCTCATTATTTTAATGGGCAGGTGTAGCCACACTCTTTCACCATGTGGCTGCCTGTCACTCACTCCTGCATCCAAAGTAAAAGCCCAGTGATCATTAGAGCTAAACATTTCTGGTTGATAATTGTTCTCTGAGGTGACAAGGAAAGAGGCCAACCACCCATCACCAGAGTCTTATTTACAGTCCCCTGTCTTATTCTCTTTGGAGCTTTCCCTGATCTGGCTCCGGGAAGATTTCCTTTTGCTTTGATGGACAGCTTACCCTTCATTGGAAGTAAACTGCACACAAATAGATCAAGCCTTGTACTGACGTATAGTGTTTAAAAACACAAATTTCCAACTGAAAGGGTTGAGTTCAAATTCTAGCTTTGTCCTTTTATCTACATAAACATGTATGAAGTTTTAAAATCTCTCAAATGTCAATTTCTTCACCTGAAAAACTGAGCAGAGAGCTTGTTCAAAGAAATAATATCTGAGAACTTCCCAAATCTGGGTAAGAAACTGGAATTACAAATAAATGAATCCTATAGAACCCCTAATTTCATCAATTCAAAAAGACCTTTTCCAAGGCATATAATATTAAAACTGGAAAAAGTCAATAACAAAGAAAAAATATTAAGAGCAGCAAGGCAGAGGAAAATAACCTACAAAGGAATCCCTATCAGGCTTTCAGCAGATTTCTCAACAGAAACATTGCAGGCTAGGAGAGAATAGAATGATATATTCAAAACACTGAAAGACAAAAATTTTCAGGCAAGAATACTCTATCCAGTGAAACTATCCCTCAGATACAATGGAGGAATAAAAGCTTTCCTAAATAAACAAAAGCTAAGGGAGTTCATTGCCACTAGGCCTTCCTTACAAGAAATGTTGAAAGGAGACCTCTCATCTAAAACTAAAAAGCAAAGGTTTACAAAATGTTGAGCAAGGAGAAAAATAGACAAGTAGAATCAGAAAACTGCAGCTCAATATCAAGAAAGGTTAGTAAAAACTTAATTAAAACATAAAAGATAAAGGTAAGGAAAGCATCAAAAATATCTATAAACACTTCAATTTAGTCACAAATCCACAGCACAAAAAAGAATAATTTGTGACAACAATGACCAGAGGGGAAGAGGAAAGGGATGTAACCTACTTAGGCTAATGGAAACAAAAGGCTATCAGAAAATAGACTATCACATCTATGAGATCTTTAATCCTCATGGTAACCCCTAAACAAAAATCAGAGCAGACCCACATCATAAATAAAGTGAAAACCTTCACAGGAAACCACAAAACTGAAATGGCAGTCAGAAATACAAGGAAAAAGAAACAATGGAAATATAGAACAACCAGAAAACAAGCATCAAAACGGCAAAATTAAGCCCTCATATATCAATAATCACTCTAAGAGTAAATGGATTGAGTTCACCACTCAAAAGACACAAAGTGGCTGGATGGATTAAAATAGAAGACCCAACATTACACTGCCTCCAGGAAACACATCTCAGCTCTAAAGACAAACACAGCCTCAGAGAGAAGGGATGGAATATGATACTCCAAGCAAATGGCAAACAAAAGAAAGTAGATGTTGCCATACTTATATCAGACAAATCAAACTTCAAGATAAAAAAGACAGTGAGAGACAAAGAGGAGCAGTATATAATGATAAAAGAAACATTCCATCAAGAGGACATAACACTTATGAATATGTATGCACCTAACACAGGAGCACCAAAGTAAATAAAGCTACTATTAATAGACATAAAGGGAGAAATGGGCTATAACACAATAATAGTAGGGGACCTCAAACCTCACTTACGTGAATGGATAAATCATCAAGGCAGAAAGTCAACAATGAAACAGTGGCCTTAAATGAGACACTAGACCAGATGGCCTTAATAGATATATAAAGAAAATGACATTGAAAAACAGCAGAATACATATTCTTCTCAAGTGCACATGGAATATTCTCAAGGACAGACCATATGTTGGGAAACAGGGGAAACTTCAATAAATTTAAGAATATTGAAATCATATCATGCTGATCACAATGCTATGAAATGAGAAATCAAGTACAAGAAACAGACTGGGAAATTCACATTATGTGGAGTCTAAGCAACATGCTGCTGAACAACCATTGCATCAACGAAGAAATCGAAGGAGAAATTTTTTAAAAAGTACCTGGAAAATGAAAACACAACATACAAGCTCTTATGAGATGCAGTAAAAGGGGTCCTAAGAGCATCCTAGGAGATAGCAATACAGGCCTACCCCAACAAATGAGAAAAATCTCAAACAAGTAATCTTAAACTACATCTAACAGAACTTGGAAAACAAGAACATACAAAGCCAAAAGTCAGCAGAATGATGGCAATAATAAAAATTAGACTAGAAATAAATGAAATAAAGACTAAAAGAAAAAAGATCAACGAAACTAAGAGTGGATCTTTGAGTAGATAAATAAAATTGACAAACTCTTAGCCAGACTCACTAAGAAAAAGAGAGAAGTCTCAAATAAATAAAATTAAAATTGAATGAGGAGATATTTTAGTGAAAACCACAGAAATACAAAGGACTATAAAAGAACACTATAAAAAAACTATATGCCAAAAGATTGGAAAACCTAGAAGTAATGGATGCATACTTAGACTCATACAACCTCCCAAAACTGAATCAAAAATAAATAGAGAATCTGAATAGACCAATCACAAGGAAAAACATCAAAATAGGAATCAAACACTTCTTAAAAAACTAAGGCCACGATCAGATGGCATCTCTGAAGAATTCTACCAAACATTCAAAGAAGATTTAATACATATCCTTCTCAAACTATTCCAAAAAACTGAAGAAGATGCAGCACTTTCTGATTCATTCTATGAGGCTAACATTACCCTGATACCAAAACCAGATAAGGACAACACAAAGAAGGAAAATTACAGGCCAATATCACCGATGAACGCACATGTAACATTCCTCAACAAAATATTGGAAATAAAATAGAGCAATATATTAAAACGATCATACACCATGATCAAGTGGGATTTATACCAGGGATGCAAGGATGGTTCAACATCTGCAAATCAATCAATGTGATACACCACATTAATAAAATGAGGAAGAAAAATCACATGATCATCTACATAGATGCTGAGAAAGCATTTGATAAGATCCAACATTCATTTACCATAAAAACTCAATAAAATGGGTTTAGAAAGAAACTCCCTCAACATAATAAAGGCCATATAGGACAAACCCACAGCCAACATCAAACTTAATGGTGAAAAACTGAAAGCCATTCCTCTGAGAACAGGAACAAGACAAGGGTGCCCACTCTCACCACTCCTATTCAACATAGTACTGGAGGTTTTTGCCAGAGCAATTAGGCAAGAAAAATAAATAAAACGGAGTAAAATTAAAAAGGAAGAAGCCAAATTCTAGGTGTTTGTGATCAATGTGATTCTATATATAGAAAACCCTTAAAAATCTACCAGAAAGGTATTAGACATAATCCAAAGCTACAGCAAAGTTGCAGGTACAAAATCAACTTATAAAAATCAGTTGCATGTCTATACACTAATAGTGAACTAGCAGAAATAGAACTCAAGAATACAATCACATTTACAATTGCAACAGAAGAATAAAACCTCTAAGAATAAATTTACTCAAGGAGATGAAAGACCTATAAGCTGAAAACTATAAGACATTAGTGAAAGAAACTGGAGAGTGATAAAGAAATGGAAAGATATTCCATGCTCATGGATTGGAAGAATAAACATAGTTGAAATGCCCATATTACCTAAAGCAATCTACACATTCAATGAAATCCCAATCAGAATCTCAATGACACACTTCATGAAAGTAGAACAAAGAATCCTAAAATTTATATGGAACAACAAAAGACCACAAACAACCATAGCAATTCTGAGAAAAAAGAATCAAACTGAAGGCATCACAATCCCTGACTTCAAAATATACTACAGAGCTATAGTACTCAAAACAGCATGGTACTGATACAGAAACACACACACACACAGATGAATGGAACTGAATTGAGAGCACAGAAATAAAACCACACATCAACGGACAGCAAATCTTCAGCAAAGGAAGCAAGAACATACAATGGAGAAAGGAATGTATCTTCAAAAAATGGTGTTGGGGAAACTGGACAGCCGCTTTCAAAAGTATGAAACTAAACCATTATCTTACACCATCCACAAAAATTAACTTTACATGGACTAAAAATTCGAATGTAACACTCGAAACCATAAAACTCCTAGAAGAAAATGTAGGTAGTACACTCTTCGACATTGGTCTTAGCAGCATGTTTTCAAATATCATGTCTACTCAGGCAAGGGAAACAAAAGGAAAAATAAACAAACGTCATTATATCAGACTAAAAAGCTTCTGCAATGCAAAGGAAACCATTAGTGAAATGAAAAGACAACCCACCAACTGGAAGAAAATATTTGCAAATCATATATCTGACAAGGGGTTAATTCCCAAAATATATAAAGAACTGATACAACTGAACAACAAAAACACAAACAACCTGATCAAGAAATGGGCAGAAGATTTTTTTTTTTGAGGCAGATTAGCCCTGAGTTAACTACTACCAGTCCTCCTCTTTCTTGCTGAGGAAGCCTGGCCCTGAGCTAACATCGTGCCCATCTTCCTCTACTTTATATGTGGGACACCTACCACAGCATGGGGTGCCAAGCGGTGCCATGTCTGCACCCGGGATCCAAACCAGGGAACCCCGGGCCACCGAGAAGCGGAAGGTGCGAACCTAACCGCTGCGCCACTGGGCCGGCCCAAGAAATGGGCAGAAGATATGAACAGATATTTTTCCAAAGAAGATATACAGATGGGCAGCAGGCACATGATAATATATTCAACATCACTAGTTAATAGGGAAATACAAATAAAAATTACAGTGAGATATCACCTTATACCAATCACAATGGCTATAATTACCAAGACAAAAAATAACAAAGTTTGGTGAGGATGTAGGGAAAAGGGAACCCTCATATACTGCTATTGGGAATGCAAACTCCTGCAGGCACTATGGAAAACAGTAAGGAGATTTCTCAAAAAATTAAAAATAGAAATACCATGTGATGAAGTTGTCCCACTACTGGGTATTTATCCAAATAATATGAAATAAACAGTCCAAAGAGATTTATGCACCCCTATGTTCATTGCAGCATTATTCACAATAGCCAAGATTTGGAAGCAACCCAAGTGCCCATTGACTTATGAATGAATAAAGAACATGTGATGTATACATCACATTGAATACTACTCAGCCATAAAAAAGATAAAATTGTCCCATTTTCAAGAACAAGTATGGATCTTGAGGCCATTATGTTAAGCAAAATAAACCAGACAGAGTGAGACAAATACTGTATGATTTCACTCATATATGGAAGATAAACAAACACATGGACGAAGAGAACAGGTTAGTGGTTACACAGAGGGGAAGGGAGTCGGAGGTGGGTGAAAGGGGTAGAGGGGCACATATGTATGGTGACATAAAAACTAGACTATTGGTGGTGAGCATGATGCAGTCTATACAGAAATTTATATAAAATAATGTACTTCTGAAATTATACAATGTAATAAACCAGTATGACGTCAACAGAATGAAAAAAATAAATAAATGAAAAATAACAGTAATAACTGGGAAGCAGTTAAGAGGAGAAGTGGGAGAAAGTACTAATTCATTTTTTATTTCAAAGAGTCAATTCCGGCTGATTAAATTGAAATACGTAGTTTTTCAATAATTACTCCAAGTACTCAAAGTGAAAGATAAGATCGTCAGACTAGTTAAAAACAACAAACCCAACTATACGTTACTAATGGAACATGATTTAAATATAAGAACACAGAAAGATTGAAAACAAAAGGACAGAGGTATCACACAATTAACCCAAAAAATCTGCTGTAGCTTTCCCAATGTTACAGAGCAAACTTTAAGATAAGAAACATTACTAGAAATAAAAAGGTTATCTCAAACAGGAAGCTATAATCTCAAATGTGTATGCACTCAATAGCAGAGTTTCGAAATACAAGCAAAACTGTTAAAAAAGAATAATTAGGAAATTATAAGTACTGATTCCTAAATAAAATGAAAATATCCTTAACCATTGATATAGTGAAAATTGCAGGAAATTTTTCAAATAATTGTTTATGCAAAAAAAGCACAAAATTTTCCCTGCTTATCAAGGTATTTGAAGATACATATGAATCAACACCATCTTGAGTATGAATTTTCCAAGAAGCCTTTGAATGTTGCTCTGACTAAATGTCCATTCATCTGAATGTCTCTTGGGAACTCTCAAAGGGAGAATCTCAAAGGAAAAGAATCAAATTGTACTCGTCTGGTTTCAGAACAATGATGCCGTCTCAGAAGAGAGAGGTGATTCTGGAAAGAGCCATTTTTCTATCACTCAAATCATCCTTCAGCCCAGCCCAAAATTCATTCCTGAGTTCTGGCACAAGAGGCCTCGAAAAAGAATAGTGGAAAGAAAAAGAAATGGAAAAAGAGTGTTGACTAATACTTAATGGGGCATTGAAAGTGAAAGTAGTTTGGGTGGCATCAGGTGATGATCCTCTCAGAGCAGATATCTGTGTCTTCAACGCCAGCATTTCAGCTTTGACACTAATGTTGGTTTACATCATAGTTAGTGGTGTGGCAGGTATCCGCAGGAAACACCACCATGATACAGACCAGGAAGGAAAGAAAATAGTAGGTAACACAATGATAGATTGTTGTACAAACGCATGTGAGACTCTCTGCTGAAGAGTCACAGGCATAGGAATGTGAATGAATCTAGATGAGAAGAAACTCTGGAAAATTTGTTTGTTCATTGTTTTCTGATCATGTTTTAATCCCCCAGCTGATTTTAGCAGGAGCACTGGTTTTGTATAGCATTATTGATTTAAACTCTGAGAGAAGTGGAAATGGCATAAACAAAATGTGTAGAGGGTGAAAAACAGAGGACCAGTGAGAGTGTGGGGAAGGAAAAATCCTTGAAGAAAACAATTAACTTGTCATTCTTTGCATTCATTCTGTTCCCCCAACACACACAAACACACACACACACACACACGAGTGTGCATGGGCAAATCAAAACCACACTAAGATATCACTTCACATCTCTAAGGATGGCTATTACTAAAAAGACAAAAGATGAAAAGCTTTGGCGAGAATGTAGAAAAAAGAGACCCCTGTGTACTGTTGCTGTGAATGTAAATTAGTGCAGCCAACATGGAAAACATTATGGAGGTTTCTCAAAAATTAAAAATAGAACTTCCATATGATCTAGCAATCTCACTTCTTGTTATATATCCAAGGAAAATGAAATCAGTGTGTTCAAGAGGTATCTGCACTTCCAAGTTCATTTCAGCGTTGTTCACAATAGCCAAGATGTGAAAACAACCTAAACATCCATTGACAGATGGACAGATAAGAAAATATGGTATATAGAGATATAAAGAAATATTATTCAGTCTTAAAAAGAAAAAAATCTTTTCATTTGCAAGAACGTAGATGAACCTGGAGGAGGTTATGCTAAGTGAAATAAGTCAGACACAGAAAGACAAATATTCCATGGCCTCATTCAAATGTGGAATCCAAGATAGTCAGATTCATGGAAGTTGAGAGTAGAATGGTGGTTACTAGATGCGAGGTGGAGTGAAAATGGGGAGATACCAGTCAAAGGGTAGAAAGTTTCAGTCACACAAGATGAATAAGTTCTAAAGATCTAATGCACAACACAGTGACTGCACTTAACAATACTGTATTGTATACTTGACATTTGGTAGGAGGGTAGCCCTTAAGCATTCTTACAACAAAGAAGAAAGGAAGAGAGGAAGGAGGAAAGGAAGGAAAGAAGAAAGGAAACAGTAACTATGTGAGGTAATGGATATGTTAATTAGCTTGATTGTGATCATTTCACAATGTATACCAAAATATTGCATTGTATACCTTAAATATGTAAAATTTCTATTTGTCCATTATACCTCAATAAAGTTGAAAAAAGAATAAGTTAAGCAATGCCGCAAAACAAAAGATTAATATCTAAAAAGTAAATGTATTTCTGCATACTCATAACGAGCAATTGGTAATTGAAACTTTTAAATGTATCATTTACATTCTCACCAAAAAACGACATGAAATACTTAGGTATAAATCTAACAAAATCTGTACGAAAAAGACTACAAAACACTCATGAAAGAAATCAAATATCTAAGTATATTGAGGCATATATTATGTTTATTTATTAGAATACTCAATGTAGGAAGATATTAATTCCCGCAAATTGATCTCTAGACTCAATGCATTTCAAACCAAAATCTCAGTAGCATTTTCTGTAGACATTTTCAAGCTGATTCTAAAATTTACATGGAAAGACAAAGGAACTAGAAGAGCCAAAATAATTTTTATACAGAAGAGCAAAGTTGGATGACTCACATTAGCTGTTTTTAAGATTTATTCTAAAGCAAAGGCAATCAAGAAAGTATTGTATGGGAGAAAGGATAAATATAGTATAGATCAATGGGACAGAATAGAGAGTACAGAAATAGACTCACATGTTTATGATCAATTGGTTTCCAACAAAGATGCAAAAAACAATTCAATATAGAAAAGATATTCTTTTCCACAATGCTGGACATTTGGATATCCATGTGTCAAAATGTGAAACACAATCCATTTCTCACACCTTAACTCAAAACGGATCTTACAACTAAACGTAAAATCTAAACTACAAATTTCCAGAAGAAACACAGGAGAAAGTCTTTATGACTTTGGGTTAGGCAAAAATTTCCAAGATACAATACCAAAAGCACAATCCCATCAAAGAAAAAAGTGACAAATCAGCTATCAAAAGTAATTTCTTCTGCTCTTGACGGCATTATTAAAAGAAAGAAAGGCAAGCTATGGACTGTAAGAAAATATTTGTAAATCATATATTTGGTAAAGTACTTGTCCAGAAAAAAGAATCCTCAAAACTCAACATTTCTTTTAAAAAATAACCAAATAAAAAATGGACAAAACATTTGAACATGTAGTTCAGCAAAACACATGTGTAAATGAACATACGATACTCAACATCACGATTTGTCAGGAGAATGCAAGTTAAACTGAAATGAAATCCCACACAGACCTAGTAGAACAGCAAAATAAAACACAAAAAATTCTGGGTCTGGCCCAGTGGCACAGCAGTTAAGTGCGCCCATTCCGCTTCGGCAGCCGGGGGTTCGCCGGTTCGGATCCCGGGTGTGGACATGGCACCACTTGGCAAGTCATGCTGTGGTAGGCGTCCCACATATAAAGTAGAGGAAGATGGGCATGCATGATAGCTCAGGTCCAGTCTTCCTCACATAAGAGGAGGATTGCCAGTAGATGTTAGCTCAAGGCTAATCTTCCTCAAAGATAAATAATAAATAAATAAATAGATAAATAATCCTGACAATGCCGAAAGGTGGAAAGGATACAGAACAACTGATTCTCTCATGCATTTCTAATAAAAATGAAAAATGAGGCATCCACTTTGGAAAACATTTTGGTAGTTTCTCATCAAATTAAGCATGAAGTTACTATATGACCCAGCAATTTCACTTCTAGATGTATACCCAAGTGAAATGAAAACCTGTGTTCCCAAGAAAATCTGTATCAAAATGTTAATAGCAGCTTTATTCACCATGGCCCATAAGTGAAAACCATCCAAATGTCCTTCAACTGCAGAATAATTAAACAAATTGTCTTACATTCGCACAATGGAATGCTACTTAGCAATAAAAAGGAATGGGATACTGATACACACAACAATACGAGTGAATCACGAATGCAAGATGCTAGATGAAAAAAGCCAGACTCAGACTGTATAAGTCCTGCTGCCCAATATATTAACTTTGTCCACCTTGTCTCTGGAGGTTCAGCACCACCATTTGCCTGTACAAAAAAATCAAGACATCTTCTCAATGACAGCATCTTTCACTGTCATTCTACATGCTAATTTTCACAGATGCTGGTTCTCCCCCTTCTGTTGTTCCTCCATGCCTGAATGACGGGACTTCCCTCTCAACCCTCTAGATAGACGTGGTTGGGGAGGGATTAGAATGTAGATCACACATGATAAACCTACTTTAAAATTTCTATCTCCCTAAAACATTGGATTCTTTCCTTTGTACTGAGCCACAGTCCAGAGTATGTGAATACATTTTACCCAACCTAATGCTATAGTCTGTCTTTCTTCCTAACACATTTAGAACCCATTCTACATATGTTCCCCCAGGATTTTTCCAAAATAACTCAACATCTTTCAAGCTTGGGAAAAATAATCTCTTCTCAAAAGTCATACTTTTTACTTGTCCTCCTGGAGCATGCTGATATTTGAATCTAATTATGATCTGGCAGCAATGAAGGCTGGTTTGGTGGGGCTTAATGTGGACAGGCATCCCCTTGCAAGGCAATGCTTCACACGAGGCTAATAAATACTTATTGCAAAAAGGAAGGCTAGTCTCTTCAGACAGATTAAAAGGGACTATTCTCATGGCTAGAAAGGCTCGGGATAATTTAGGAGTTCAAGATTATCAACTTCCTTAGAGCCTACTGAAGTATCCCCAGTCCAAATTTCAGGGTCTTCCTCTTTTTCAAACATGTCATAACTTTAATTTAAGAGGCTTTGCGATCTGCACAATTAAGTTTGCATCTGATTTTAAGTCTTATCGACCTTGAATCTACAAGAAATAAAATATTTATTTTAGAGCCTTTATAGAGGCTTTCTGGTTGTCTTGGAGGTGAGCTGAGAGTTTAAAACCCCAAGCTTGTCACTTTCTTTATGAAAACTCTTCAGTGGAGTCAGAAACATCCATCCCATCTAGCCATCATATTAGTCGTTATGACAAACATAATGGTCAAGGCAGCAGTAGCTTGGTTTTCCAAAGCTTGTCTTCAGTGACAACTTCATCGTAAGTAGCTCCATTATTATGTAAGCACCATACAGGCAAAATTCTTATCTCATCTTCCATTCTGTGTGTCTCTGATGAGTTACACAGGGTCTGGCACAGAAGAGGCATTAATAAAGACTTATAAAATGGACGAATAAATAATATCTCCCTTATCCATGTTTTCACTGGAATTCTATTCCTTAGCCTCTCCTGGATGCCTCCCCCTCTATTTCTTTCTTTGTCTGGTTAGAGAAACTTTCTCTCTCTTAGTTGGCCATGAGCTGGAATCAATATTCCACTATTTATTCTAGTTATTTTTAAAAGATGACAGTTCAATATTCTCAGATTAAGAAACAAGTGAATCAAACCTTTTATTTTTCTCCCCTCATCTTCAAATACATGAATTAAAGCCTTGATTTTTATTGAATGCCTGGACCCAAATTATTTTTTGTTGTATGTAGCCCTCCATAGAATAAAAATCCTACATCTTTATACTCTATCATGCTAAGTCAGAGTAAGTTTCTAAAAATTTTAGAGGAAAACTTCTGTATCTAATGTCTTTCTCCTGGAGGAAGGTAGTAGGTTTCTGTGAAAAGAGAAAGGATTATGAGTTGAGAGATACGATTGACCATATATACACATTTATGTGCAATTGAGTTCCAAAATAAATGCATGTACCATACATGCAAATGCAGGATTTCTTGTCACACAGTCCTTGGTTCAAATAGTGGCTCAATCCCTTATTAGCTATAAAATTTTGAACAGCTTACTCTTTCTCAGAATTTCAGTTTCCTCCTTGCAAGGGAGGGTTTGGAGGATTTAGTGAGTTATCACACATAAGACACCTAGTACAGTGTTTAGCACATAGTAGAAGCTCAATAAGTTTGAATTCCCATCCGCTTAAAATACTTCAGGCCAAAAAGTTTCTATGAAGGAGTGGAAAAGAGTTTGTTTGTGTGTTTGTTTGTTTGTTTACAATCTTTCTTTCTTCTGCAGAATAGGCGTCTATCTTGCCTATGTGTCCCAATGTTATCTTGAGCTTGTTCTTTATGTACTACCAGAAGAGATCTTGAGTAGCCTTGGAGGATGAGAAAGCCATTGGGATGGAGTTTAATAAGCATCTTCTTCAGAGCACTTATATGAGCATACCACCCCAGAGATCAATTAACTACAAATCTGTGAAGTTTGGATAATACATTTCTTTCTTTTTCAAAAAGACTCTCAAGGGAAAATGTAATGAAACACCTCCAAGGAGAGAGGCAAAAAAAAACCTCTCTCAAATTCCCCTGCAGCCCCAGCTTTGAAACACTTCAAAAATGACCCCAAATGCAGATATTAGCAGACAGCAGAAGAATTTCTTAAGATTACATCTTTCCTCTTCTGTGTATCTTTTCCCTCCACTTTTCTGCCCACACATTCTATTCACCAAGTGGATATTTTGACCTTTGATAAATAAATCAGCCTCAAGCTTGCTCTCCAACTCATTAGCACTTTGGGGACTGGAAGCAGTTACCAAAGCCTGATTAGACTCCTTCCAAAGCAGAACTCAAGACAAGTATCAGCTAAGGGTCAGACAGAACAAGAGGGAGAAGGTGGGTGCAGCCATTCATATTTTACTTTTTGTCTTCATGCTCATATTAATCTCACTTATAAAGCACCCTAGATCTACAAGCCCATATAGATGGCTAAGAAGCTCTTTGGATTTTAGTTTACCTCCATATACCTTTCAATTCTATCTGTCTTTCCTCAAATTCAGCCCAAATCTTACCTTTCTGCTCCTTTGATGGTCCTCCTGGACCATGTTTGAGCACTTGCAGCTAGAAAGAGATTTAAGAGGGAATGAAGTTTTGGAAGGGATTGCTATGTCCTTTAACACAGCCCCAATTATTAGTAAGTAGTCTGAAAAGTAATTTGGAAGGGGTGTGATTGGGACAGACTTGACATAGCAGATTTTCCAAACACTGAAGAGATCTCTAATCTCTAAAACCCGGTTTCTCTTTTCTGACTGATGGCTTGAATTTTACCATCTGAATCTTAATTCTTGAATTAATCTCTTGGTGCCTTTTGAATTCTCACCTCACATTGAGAGAGTCTCTTTCAGTTACATCAACCATTTGTGCATTTAGATGATAGACAGAGCTAGAAGAGCAAGACCTTGTGGACACCAGGTTCCTGGAGGAGTGAGAGGAGGAGGCATCATGAAGTGAAGGACACAGCCCAGATCATGAATGACGGAGAAACCATAGAAAACCCACATCACCTCCACAGTTTAGCTCAGGTTCTCTGCGTCATTATTCCATTTTTCTCTTCCATCACCAACTGCACCTGTTAAGCTCCGATTAGGAAGATTTGGCTATAAAACTTAACACTTTCTTGCCATTTTTGTCAAAAGATGACCTGAGTTGTAAATCCACCCTACCAGTTCTCATCAATCTCTAAGTGTCTGCTATGTGCAAGGTACTGTGCTAGATGCTTAATTTTACTGTATTATTTTATCTTCACTATGGTCTTGAAGGCTAGTGTTATTCACAAACATTCACCTCCAGCATCTATGAATCCAATGAGGTCCTGAGCCTCTCAAACTTTCCTTCTTCAGCTCTGTAAAAGAGGCCTGGTGTTGATTATAACTGTATTATAGGATCAAAGGGAGTCCAGACTCAGACCAAACTGAGCCTCCCTGAGTTTGCAGTAAGAGTGAAGGAGATTTCCTTTCTCAAGGGAAGAAGCACTACTTCATGAGTAGAGTTTGGTGACATAAAGTGCTCCATACAACTCTTAATATACCTTTCACTTAATGTTTTAGAGTAAGATTCAGAGAATCTATATGTGGGAATAAAACCCAGGATATTCTTTTCTTTTTGTTTCAATTTGTCCAGCTTCACTTTCTGTTCCTTCCAAATGTGGAAGTTCTCTGCCCTAATGGCAACACTCTAAACAGACTTTCAGTTGACCCATCAAGTCCAGATGATTAAATTCTTCAATCTCACTCCTAAACACTTTTTACAAAGCTACATGGTCTATCAGTGAACTCATTATGTCTGTAAGATAAGCACACTTCAACCTGCCACATGAGAAGGAAGCGTTTCCAAAATAAGGTTAATTTCCATAAATAATTCTTTATGGAATATTCACTGCTGATAGCAATAACATTCCCAATTTATTAAGCAAACGTCCTATCTCAAGACCCATGAGGCTTTCACATATTATCTTAAACAACCCTCAAACAACTCTTAAGTAACCACTGTTATCCCCATTTTACAAATGGAGAAATAGAAGATCAGAAAGACTAAATGAGTTGCCCAACATCCCACAGCTGGCAAGTGGTAGAAACAGGATTAGAACCAGGCTTACCCTGAAGTCTACCCAGAATCATCACCACCAACTCATCCCCCTTCCCTTTGTGCTAACCTGAGTAGGTGCCCAAATGACCTTTAATAACATCACAGACCTCAGGTCTCTACCTTGCTAAATGGCAGACCCTACACAGAATGGGTGAGGGTTCCGGTAGAGCTGTTTTTGTTTAGCTCCCAATTTCTCTGTGTGGCACTACATCTGCACTGGGTTATGTCAAACTTTGCTGGAGGCCCTTTTATTTTCTTCAAAAGGAAAGAATCCCCTCCTGATCCTGGAAATTCTACACACCTTTCACAAACAGTTGCAGAGCCTCTAAACATAATACATATCTTAAAGCCATATTTGACAAGATTGAGATTAGTGTAAGAGATCTCTGAAACTCTGCACAAATGATGGCATGGTGATGGCTAAAAGGAGCTTCACATTCTCTCATTACCCAAATTTTAAGGTTTAGAACTGGAAAATCTGTAACAGGAGCTATTGAGTGCAAGAAGAGAAGGAGTCTATACCAAGGGCATATCTCTGTGCAATTTCCAAGAGGAAAGTAAAGATCAATGATAGCTTGACTGACTGGCAATAGGTAGATGTAGATTGACTTATGAAAAATTGGAGATAATAAAATGGCATGGCTTTCCTAAACTGAGCCAGAAAAATTTATAGCAAATAGAGAAAGCATTACTTCCCAAATTGTGAAGTTATTGACTTGGAATAATTTCTATAATATATGTAAATTGTAGAGGGTCTTTGATACAAACAGCCATATGCATATACATATACTTGAACATGAAAGGCATACACCTAAATGTTAAGAGCTCTAATTTCAGGAGATAGATTGTCATAATTTCCAGTTTTAAGAGGATTTTTTTGCATTGATCAGGAAGTGCCCATGATTTTTAGGTTTATTATTTCACCGTTGTTTATTGATCTAATTATCTTCCAGTTCTCACATATTGCTTTAAAATTCATAAAATAACATTTCCATTTTGAAAAACAAAAGCAAATTTGTGAGAGTCATCATATTTAAAGAGATAGGTAGAACAGAATGAAAATATTGTTTAAAAGATAGGTAATTTTGATGATTTCTAAATTGTTTGGGTTAAAACCTGAAGAAGGATCAAAATATATCCCACACCTATAAGGGTCATTTACCATGAGCCACCAGGCCCTCTGACCACACTTTCCCTAGTGCCTTCTGCTGAGTTAGGACCTCAGGTTCAAAGACCCGCTGATGGTAAGTGTTCTTTTCTGATTTATGTGGATTGAGACTTAGTGTGGATGTGGAGGGGGTGATGGAAATTCTTATAGATGTGGATTGGGTGGAATCAAGTCCCTGATCTTGAAAGATACTTCATATACTGAAAATTATAAGAATTTGATTGAGGTTACATTGTAATTTAGATTTTTAAATAACAACAGCAATAAAAAACTCTTGTAGAGCACTTACTATGGGCCATGCATGTCTTAAAAGAGATTTAAGAAGAGAAGGAAGGAAAGAAAGAAAGAGAGAGAGAGAAGGAATTCTAATAACAAAGTGCTATTATTATCCCTAATTTTACAGAGTCATAGAGAGTTCAACTAACTTGCCCAAGATCACACATATATTATATGGTAAAGCTGGGAATTAAATCCAGGCAGGCTATAGCCAGAATCCACATTCTTAACAATTAAATAGCTTAGAGAGCTCAGACTGAAGACAAATTTGAAAGTGGAACTATGTTAGTATATTCAGATCTAATATTTGACAGTTAAGAGCATTTCTATACACATCTGGCCTAATCTTTTTGATGAAATAAGCCGGATAGAGAAAGATGAACTCTGTATGACTCCACTCATAGGTGGAAGTTAAACATGTAGACAAAGAGAACTGATTGGTGGTTACCAGGGGAAAAGCGGGATGGGGGAGTGGGCACAGAGGGTGAAGTGGGGCACCTACAACAAGACTGACAATAATGTACAACTGAAATTTCACAAGGTTGTAAACTATCATAATCTTAATAAAAGTAAAAAAAAATTTCATTTTACTTAGAGTCTACATAAAATGTCAAAATGGAACATAGCTGAGACTTTAAGTTTAAAAAAAATATTCTAAATGTCTGATTGGTTGTTTCACAATTACGTAGCTGAACCTGGTCCCTCCCTTGGTTTCTCCATTCTAATACTGAAACTTAAATAAGTTAGATGAATAGTTATTTTCAGGGCATGAGGTAACTCATCTGGGACATACAAAAAACTGTCCAAATAATAACTTTCATCAGGGATTTACTATGTATCAGGCACTTTACAAACTTTGCCTTATTTTAATTCTTAAAATAAATGTATGACATTGATCCTGTCATCTGTCTTAAAGAAAAAGAAATTGAAGCCTAGAGATGATATACATATCACCCAAAATAACACAGCTGCTAATTGGTAGAGGCAGGACTTGATCACAGGAAGTCTGAATCCAAAGTTTAAGCTCATATCAACCATGCTATATTAAAAAGCAAATATTTAAGACAATGACTATAATTGCCTTCTGAGAGAAAGAGAGAGAATCTTTGCATAAAGTTGTAATCCTCTGTAATACTTTGCCCTCCCTCTCACATATTTTTTAATTATTTGTTGATACCACTGTAATGCAGATTGTCATTATTATCCCAGATCTGCATCTTGTCATTGTGGTCCATGGGAAACACGTCCACAACTAAGGCCTGGAACAGCTCATCAGTGATCACATTCATCTTCGTGGGATTTGCAGACCATCCAGAACTCCAGGTCCTGCTCTTTGTGACCTTCCTGGGTTTCTATCTTGTGACCCTCTCCTGGAACCTGGCCCTCATCTTTCTAATCAGAAGTGACACCCGTCTGCAAACACCCATGTATTTCTTCCTCAGCAACTTGTCCTTCATTGACATCTGTTACTCCTCCACAGTGGCTCCCAAGATGCTCACTGACTTCTTCCAGGAGCAGAAGACCATATCATTCTTGGGTTGTGCTGCTCAGTTCTTTTTTTTTGTTGGCATAGGTCTAACTGAGTGCTTTCTCCTGACTGCTATGGCATATGATCGATACACAGCCATCTCCAGTCCCCTGCTCTACACTGCCATCATGTCCCAGGGTCTCTGTACACACATGGTGATTGGGGCATATTTCAGTGGCTTCCTGAGCTCCCTGATCCAGGCCTGCTCTATATTTCAGCTCCACTTCTGTGGACCCAACATCATCAACCATTTCTTCTGTGACCTCCCACCAGTCTTAGCGCTTTCTTGCTCTGACAAGTTCCTCAGTCAAGTGGTGAATTTTCTTGTAGTGGTCACTATGGGGGAACATCATTCCTCATCCTCATCATCTCCTACAGTTACATAGTTGCTGCTGTCTTGAAGATCCATTCAGTGGAAGGCCAAAGGAAAGCCTTCAACACATGTGCCTCACACCTGATGGTGGTGACTCTGCTGTTTGGGACAGCCCTTTTCATGTACCTGCGACCCAGCTCCAGCTACTCTCTTGGCAGGGACAAGGTGGTGTCTGTGTTCTATTCACTGGTGATCCCCATGCTGAACCCTCTAATCTACAGTTTGAGGAACAAAGAGATCAAAGATGCCCTGTGGAAGTTGTTGGAGAATAAGAAAGTGTTTTCCTAGTTTATGATTGAAAACATATTTCTCCAAACTGACAGAGACTTATATAACACATGATATCTACCTCCACCTCTGGCTTAGGCAAGAGGTACATTTTGTGTGCATATTTGGAAATGGAGGCTCCTCCTGCCAAATTTTTCTCACTGTTCCCCCTGGTGATCTGTCCACTGACCCCACCATGGATAGCCAAAAAGGGGAAATGATTATTGCACAAAAATAATCTCCCTGGGATTCTCACAATTAGTATTACAGCAACCGCATTTTATTGGGTACTTAACATATATGAGGCACAAAAGCTATTTAATAAAATACTCATTGCAGTGCTATGATGCAAATAGTACTATCCCTATGTTACAAATGAAGAAATGAGGTCCTAGGAAGAAAAAATGACTTGCCCAGCGTTATACGGAAAGTAAGGGGCAGGAATCCCATTCAGACCTAGGTCCTCCTGACTCCAGAGCCCATACTCTGCCCAAATGCTGCCTTCCGTGTTCAACAACAAACAGCCCTGAAGTTGTACATGTGTATAACTCTTATTACTAGTATATGGCAGGATCCAAAAAAGATACACTATGTATAGTTGAGGTACTTTACAAAACAAGATGCCTTTTTACTCCATTAAACATTCTCTCCAAGGTATCCCTGTTGGATTCCCATTATGGCTACTGAATAATTTTCTAAACAAAATGTACCAAAGTACATTACCCTTTTCCGCCATTTCTATCTGAGCTGTGTAGGGGCCTGGAAAATTTGTGTCCCATGATATCACATCCGTACTCTTCTCTTCCCAGTCTCTGTCACCTAAAGTGCCTACTAGGTCTGTATTTCCTTGATTTCAACCATGTCATTCCTTTACCAGTTCAGCACCTGACTCCACTTCACAGCTTAGTCTCCCTTTTGATCACCACACTCTGAGTTCCTCTTGCTCTCTTCTATCCAAACCCATTGCTCCCATAAAAACTTTGTTTCTTAACCTGAATGGATTAGCCCACATTCAGTACTATTTGCCACTGTCTCTGGAAGGTATGTCTCAGGCCATCACCTCCAGGTCATTAGTCCTTCTTAAAGGACATGGACAGTGGAGTTGTCCAGCACAACCATTTCTGCTGGTAAATCCCTCCATCATTCCTTTATGGGCCTGTCCTCTTCTCAACACATTCATTTTTCCATTAATAGAGGTCTATTGGATATGCAAAAAGTCTTCATTTGATTTCATTGTTCATGTAAGTGGATTAACTACTTCATATTTGGAAGAGCATAAACAACGCACAGGGGAGGTGAGATCTCTGTCCCAGGTCTCCTGGATTCTTGAGTCTCCTAAATTCATTCCCATTCAAAGTCAAGCAAACTTAAAGTGATTCATACAAATAATATCCAATGATATTACCCAATGGGTAACTTTTCCTGAAATTTTTTTATCAGTTACCTCTATGAATATTAGGACTTATATGGCACTGTATTGGAAATTCTGGGAATCACCTTTATTGATGGATGTTATACCCAGGATACTTCTAGTTTTCTGCTTCCTTAGCAGGCTGAGTACAATGTGAGGAAGTCTTTAGGATTATTTCAGATGTAAGATCTAATGAAGGGGCCAGTCAGGCCAAGCGGAGCAGATTTCGATACATGTGAATAGATGATTTCTTTGAAGTTTAGAATGGACATTCTTGAATTCTGATATATTTCCATTCAAATTAATAGCTATGATTAAGTAGAATTATTTCTTCTTCCTAAAGGAAGTGATTCAATTTATGAAAAATATGGAAAAGGTTTACCTTAAAGGAAAAGTACAAATTATTTAATATCAAATCATTTTACCTTCTTCTCCTTCTTTAAAACACACACACATTCCTCATCTGCTTGATTTTCCAACTCATCTCAGTTCATATAACATAAACCCTCCACCTGGCCTCTTGAGAGAACTTTACATATAAGCAAAATACAATGTGGCCTCTACACAGTTCACTCTGAGGAATCTGAGTGTATTGGCTTACTATCACTAATGTAACTAATTACCACAAAGTAAGTGGCTTAAAACAGCATAATGTTATTATCTCACAGTTCTGTAGGTTAGACGTTTGAGAGAGGTCTCACTGGGCTGAAATCAAAGTAGTAGCAGAGCTGTGTCCCTTTCTAGAGGCTCTATGATAGAATCCATTTCCTTGCCCTTTGCAGCTTTTAGAGACCACCCACATTCCTTGGCTCATGGTTCCCTTCCACCATCTTCAAAGCCCACAATGTCACATCTACCCTCACTGGGAAAGGTTCTCTGCTTTTAAAGACTCTCGTGATTAGAGTCATGCGCCACATAACTAGGGTTCAGTCAAAAACAGGCTGCCTATATGACGGTGGTCCCATAAGATTAGTATCATATAGCATAGATGTGTTGTAGTATACACCATCTAGATTTGTGTAGATACACTCTGTGATGTTTGCACAATGACAAAATCGCCTAACGATGCATATCTCAGAATGTGACACTTGAGTGTAGGTTGGGCCTGCTCAGATAATCCAGGATAATCTCCCCATTTCAAAGTCTATAATTCAATCACATCTTAAAACTCTCTTTTTCCTGAAAGATAATCTATTCACAGGCTCATAGGATTAAGATTTTGTCATGTTTGGGGACCACTATTCTCCCTACTTAGCTCTTTTAACATTTGATGTCACTTTACTGATTTGAGTTTATGAGGCCAGCTTTCAAGAACATTCATGAGCTCCCCATTGCCCTCAGGTTAAAGTCCTTAACATGCATTATAAAGTCCTCTTTGCTTCATGCTGCAGCTCTGCTTACTTCAACTCTTCACCCCCTACTACATCTCCCCTAGTACTTTGGGGACAGCATGCTGTCCCAAGGCATCTATTTCTTTTTCTTCCCCTCAAGCTCTTTGTACTAGGAGTTTCCTCTTTCCTCCATAATCTTTTTAACTGACTGATGGTTGTTCATCCTTCAGGTCTCTACTCAGAGCACTTCCTCCATGAAGATCTTCCCACCCATTTCCCAAACCCAGGACATCATGGTTTACCCAGTTGTTGCACTAACATTACTGTTTGTAATCATTTGTTCTATTGCATGTACCTTACACTAAACTATAACTTCCTTGAGGATAGAGATAGACCCTTGTTCACTTTCATTCACCCATCTAACACAGTGTTTGGCACATAGTAGACATATGATAAATATTTCTTTAATAAATAAACAATTCATTGTTTATAGTAACTTTGGCTTTTGCTGCATATAGTGATTGTATTATTGTCTTGTGGTATGGCTAACAAGGTTTCTTATAGATGTATTTCAACAAAAGAGAGACTGAACAAAATTAGACCACTTTTCTCATCTATTATCCTTCTATAAAATTTTAGGAGGGCTTTTAATTAAACTGCTAATCATAACGATTCAAATAAATTAGCAGTACTGATTACTGTAAATATAATACACAACTAGAGACAGTTAAATAGAAAAACAGATACCAGAGAATCCTCACAAATAAAACACTCCATACAGCAGTACTTAATTTCTTTCCATCTTTGCCATCTCTAGGCATAATTTATTTAAACTCACACAGAATTACTCAATTAAAATTAAAGCCAGGTTACCATATTTCTGGCTTTAGTGGACTCCCATCTTCACCAGAAATCAAGGCACTCATTTCCCTAATCTGAGAAATCTAACCCAGTTTGTGCCTGAAGACAAGTGCAAACCTCCCCTGAGACTTTTTCAACCTCTTCTGCTTCCTTCCTTTCTAACTATAAAGAGAAAAAGAGACCATTATTCTATCACCCATGAATCCACTGTGTCCAGAACAAAATACTCTGTGAAGATTAGCTTTCTCCCTCTCCTTCAGAAATCTTCCATCTCTCAAATTTAGCTCTCCCCCCTTAGAAATTAGAAGCTACCTTAACTTGGTTAAAGTACAAAATGATTTGATAAATATTTACAAACTCAATTTTACCAGAAACATGTTCTGGGATATATTTAAATAAAGTTTTTAAGCAGAGATAAAAGGTCTCCACTTATTTGCTTTTGCTCTTTGTAGTTTCAAAATATTTTAGGATGACTTGAAATATTCATGCAATAAACAAAATAAAGCAAGTTGCATATAAGTCAACAGCTATATGCTTTTTAAAAAGTTAAAATGCTGCATGGCAATTAGAAAAACATAGATAAATATATACGTAATCTTGGAATAGAAAAGATCTTTCTAAACTTAATGCTAAAAGCAAAACCATAAAGAAACAAAGGACAGGTTAGACTACAATAGTGTTAAAATCTATATGGCAAAAAAACAAAATAAAGAAAGTCAAAGGACAGAAGTCTAACGAGGAAAAATATGTGCACTACTTATGGTAGACAGTAGTTTATATAAGTTTCTCTTACAAACAAAATTAGAACAAGATAAACCAATAGAAAAATGGGCACAATTCTGTCTTTAGGTCAGAAGTGTGTCTCTTGTATGCAGCATAGATATGGGTCTTGTTTATTCATCCAGTTAGCCACCCTATGCCTTTTGATTGGAGCATTTAGTCCATTGACATTTAAAGTAGCTATTGATAAGTATGTACTTATTGCCATTTTGTTCCTTCTTTCTTGGTGTTTTAATAGTTCTTCTCTGTTCCTTTCTTGTCTTGCTCTCTTCCTTTGTGGTTTGATGGCTTTCCTTAGTATTATGTTTGGGTTTCTTTCTCATAAGTTTTTGTGTATTTATCATAGATTTCTGACTTATAATTGCCATGAGGTTCATATATAATACCCTATGTACATAGCAATCTATATTAACTTGATGGTCTCTTTAGTTTGACCTCTTTCTAAAAGTTCTACTCTTATTCTCTCCTTCTCCCACAGTTTCTGTTTTTGATATCAAATCTAACCTCCTTTTTTTTGTGTGTGTATTGTTACCCTCTTATTATGGAAATTTTAGTACTTTTGTTTTTTGGCCTTCATGTTATCTTCATAGGTGTTTGATCTGATACCTTTACTGTATTTTTGCCTTTACCGGTGATTTTAGCACCTTTTTTTTAATAGAGGGGAGGGAGGAGGGAGAAAGGGGTGATGAGGCACATGTGTGTGGTGTTGGATTGTAATTAGTCTGTGGGTGGTGAAGGTGATGCAATCTTCACAGGAATCAAAATATAATCATGTACACCTGAAATTTACATAATGTTAAAAACCAATGTTACCTCAGTAAAAAAAAGGGGGGGCACAGTTATGAGCAAGCAATTCACAAAAAAGAAATACAAATGGCTAATAATTTGATGAGAAAATACTCTAGAGTACTAATATTCAAAGAAATGAAAATGTAGCAGTGAGAATTTTTTTCTATTAAAAAGGCAGATGTTAAAAGTAACAATAATACCAAATGCTAACAAAGTTACAGAAAAATAGGCCCTCTCATATATAATTGGTAAAACATAAATTGCATCATCTTTCTGAAGGTCAGTTTGACTACATGTACCAAAAGTAATTAAATGTACATGCTTTTACACAATGTTAAAAACCACTACAACCTCAATAAAATAATTGATAAAACAATGTACATACTTTTGCCTCACCTATCGTCCTTCTTGGAATGTATTCCAAGGTGTGCATATATGTCCAGGGATGCTCATCACAGTGCTACATAATGGTGAAAATTGAAGCAACCTGTTTTTTTTTATTAAGATTATGATAGATTACAACCTTGTGAAATTTCAGTTGTACATTATTGTTAGTCATGTTGTAGGTACACCACTTCACTCTTTATGACCTCCGCCCATGCCCCCTTTCCCCTGCTAACCAACAACCAGTTCTCTTTGCCTATATGTTAACTTCCACCTATGAGTGGAGTGATACAAAGTTCATCTTTCTCTATCTGGCTTATTTCACTTAACATAATACCCTCAAGGTCCATCCATGTTGTTGTGAATGGGACAATTTTGTCCTTTTTTATGGCTGAGTTGTATTCCATTGTATATATATATACCATATCTTCTTTATCCAATCATCAGTTGCTGGGCACTTAGGTTGCTTCCACGTCTTGGCTATTGTATATAATGCTGCAATGAACATAGGGGTGCATGGGACTTTTGGAATTGCTGATTTCAGGTTCTTAGGATAGATACCCAGTAGTGGGATGGCTGGGTCATAAGGTATTTCTATTTTTAATTTTTTGAGAAATCTCCATACTGTCTTCCATAGTGGCTGCACCACTATCCTTCCCACCAACAGTGTATGAGGGTTCCTTTTTCTCCACAACCTCTCCAACATTTGTCACTTTTGGTTTTGGATATTTTTGCCATGCTAATAGGTGTAAGATGATATATTCGTGTAGTTTTGATTTGCATTTCCCTGATGATTAGTGATGATGAGCATCTTTTCATGTGTCTATTGGCCATCCTTATATCTTCTTTGGAGAAATCTCTGTTCATGTCCCCTGGCCATTTTTTGATCGGGTTGCTTGATTTTTTGTTGTTGAGCTGTGTGAGTTCTTTATATATTATGGAGATTAACCTTTTGTCGGATAAATAACTTGTAAATATTTTTTCCCAATTAGTAGGTAGCTTTTTTTGTTTCAATCCTGTTTTCCCTTGCCTTGAAGAAGCTCTTTAGTCTGATAAAGTCGCATTTGTTTATTCTTTCTATTGTTTCCCTCGTCTGAGGAGTTATGGTGTCTGAAAAGATTCTTTTGAAACTGATGTTAAAGAGTGTACTGCCTATATTCTCTTCTAGAAGACATATTGTTTCAGGCCTAATCTTTAGGTCTTTGATCCATTTTGAGTTTATTTTTGTGAATGATGAAAAAGAATGGTCAATTTTCATTCATTTGCATGTGGCTGTCCAGTTTTCCCAGCACCATTCATTGAAGAGACATTCTTTTCTCCATTGTAGGCCCTCAGCTCTTTTGTCGAAGATTAGCTGTCCACAGGTGTGTGGTATTATTTCTGGGCTTTCAATTCTGTTCCATTGATCTGTGCACCTGTTTTTGTACCAGTACCATGCTCTTTCGATTACTGTAGCTTTGCAGTATGTTTTGAAGTCAGGGATTGTGATGCCTCCAGCTTTATTCCTTTTTCTCAGGATTGCTTTAGCAATTTGGGGTCTTTTGTTGCCCCGCATGAATTTTAGATTCTTTGTTCAATTTCTGTAAAGAATGTCACTGGGATTCTGATTGGGATAGCATTGAATCTGTAGATTGCTTTAGGTAGTATGGACATTTTAACTATGTTTATTCTTCCAATCCATGTGCATGGAATGTCTTTCCATCTCTTTATGTCGTCATCAATTTCTTTCAGGAAAGTCTTTTAGTTTTTGTTGTATAGATTTTTCACTTCCTTGGTTAAATTTATCCCAAGGTATTTTATTCTTTTTCTTGCGATTGTGAATGGGATTGAGATCTTGAGTTCTTTTTCTGTTAGCTCATTGTTAGCATATAAAAATGCTACTGATTTATGTATGTTGATTTTATACCCTGGAACATTGCTGTAGCTGTTGATTATTTCCAATAGTTTTCCTATGGGTTCTTTGGGGTTTTCTATATATAAGATCATGCCGTCTGCAAACAGCGAGAGTTTTACTTCTTCGTTGCCTATTTGTATTCCTTTTATTTCTTTTTCCTGCCGAATTGCTCTGGCCAACACCTCCAGTACTATGTATAGACTATGTATATAAGAGTGGTGAAAGTGGGCACCCTTGTCTTGTTCCTGTTCTCAGAGGAGTGGCTTTCAGTTTTTGTCCCTTGAGTCTGATGTTGGTTGTGGGTTTGTCATATATGGCCTTTATTATGTTGAGGTACTTTCCTTCTATACCCATTTTATTGAGGGTTTTTAACATAAATAGATGTTAGATCTTGTCGAATGATTTCTCTGCATCTATTGAGATGATCATGTGGCTTTTGCTTCTCATTTTGTTAATGCAGTGTATCACGTTGATTGACTTGCGGATGTTGAACCATCCCTGTATCCCTGGTATAAATCCCACTTGATAATGGTGTATAATCTTTTTGATGTAATGCTGTATTCGGTTTGCCAAAATTTTGTTGAGGATTTCTGCATCTATGTTCCTCAGTGATATTGGTCTTTTGTTTCCCTTCTTTCTGTTGTCCTTGTCAGGTTTGGGGATCAGGGTGATGTTGGCTTCATAGAATGTGTTAGGGAGTGCTCCATCTTCCTCAATTTTCTGAAGTAGTTTGAGAAGGATAGGCATTAAATCTTCTTTGAATGTTTGGTAGAATTCTTCAGAGAAGCCCGGACTTTTATTTTGGGGAGGTTTTTGATTACTGTTTCTATTTCTTTACTTGTGATTGGTCTATTCAGATTCTCTATTTCTTCCTGCTTCAGTTTGGGGAGTTGTAAGAGTCTAGGAATTTACCCATTTCTTCTAGGTTGTTCAATTTGTCGGCATATAGTTTTTCATAGTATTCTCTTACAATCCCTTGTATTTCTTTGGTATCCATTGTGATTTCTCCTCTCTCATTTCTAATTTTATTTATTTGAGTCTTCTCTCTTTTTCTCTTAGTGAGTCTGGCTAAGGGTTTGTCGATTTTGTTAATTTTTTCAAAGAACCAACTCTTTGTTTCATTGATCCTTTCTACTATCTTTTTTGTTTCAATATCATTTATTTCTGCTCTAATTTTTATTATTTCCCTCCTCCTACTGACTTTGGGCTTTGTTTGTTCTTCTATTTCTAATTGTGTTAGGTGTTGTTTGAGGTTGCTTATCTGAGATTTTTCTTGTTTTTTGAGGTGAGCCTGTCTTGCAATGAATTTCCCTCTTAGGAGTGCTTTTGCTGTGTCCCAAATGAGTTGGTATGGCGTGTTTTCATTTTCATTTGTCTCCATATAATATTTGATTTCTTCTTTAATTTCTTCAATAATCCATTGTTTGTTCAGTAGTATGCTGTTTAGTCTCAACATTTTTGCTCCTTTCCCAGCTTTATTCTTGTAGTTGATTTTTAGGTTTATAGCATTATGATCCAAAAAGATGCTTGATATTATTTCAACCCTCTTGAATTGATTGATGCTTGCTTTGTTTCCCAAGATATGGTCTATCCTTGAGAATGTTCCATGAGCACTTGAGAAGAATGTGTAACCTGCAGTTTTGGGATGAAGTGTTCTATATATTTCTATTAAGTCCATCTGGTCTAATTTTTCATTTAATTCTTTAATTTCCTTGTTGATTTTCTGTCTGGATGGTCCACCCATTGGTGTTAATGGGGTGTTGAGGTTCCCTACTATTATTGTATTGTTGTTGATGTCTCATTTTAGTTTTGTTCAGAGTTGCTTTACAAATTTTGGTGCTCCTGTGTTGGGTGCATGTATATTTATAAATGTTATGTCATCTTGGTGGCGTGTCCCTTTTTGTCATTATAAACTGCTCCTCTTTGTTTTTCTTTATCTGTTTTGCTTTGAAGTCTACTTTGTCTGATATAAGTATGGTGACACCTGCTTTCTTTTGTTCATTATTAGCCTTGAGTATTGTCTTCCATCCCTTCAGTCTGAGTCTGTGTTTGTCTTTGGGGCTGAGGTGTGTTTCCTGGAGGGAGCATATTGTTGGGTCTTGTTCTTTGATCCATCCTGCCACTCTGTGTCTTTTGATTGGAGAGTTCAATCCATTTACATTTAGAGTGATTATTGAAATGTGGGGGCCTACCGCTGCCATTTTTTCACTTGTTTTCTGGTTCTCTTGCATTTCCTTTGTTTCTTGTCCCATGATTTTTGGACTAATAATTCAGGTAGGTAAATTTCTATATTGGCTTTCTTCTTATTTGTAATTTGTGTCTTTATTCTTGTTATTTATTTAGTGGTTACCAGGTGGTTTTTATAAAACATCTCATAGATGAGGTAGTTCATTTTCTGATAGCCTCTTATTTCCTTAAATTAAAACATTCCATCCCTTTTCTCTTCCCCTTCCAGGTTGTTATTGTCAGATTTTTTCCCCTTCCTTCTTGTGTTGTGGGTTTGCGGTTAAAATGACAGGATTATATTTTTTCTTGGTGTTTCCCTTCCTTTTATCTTTAATGTTTTATTTAACTTTTGCTAACCTGTCCTGATGGAGAGTTGCTACTTTCTGTTATTGTCCTTCTACTTATCTCCTTTGCTCTGGGTTTTGTAACCCCTTTCCTTTTATTGATTTTTCAGGTATGAGGGTCTTCCTGAGCATTTCTTGAAGAGGAGGTCTTGTGACAATGGACTCCCTTAACTTTTGTTTATCTGGGAAAGTTTTTATTTCTCCATCATATTTGAAGGATATTTTCGCTGGGTAGAGTATTCTTGGCTGCAAGTTTTTGTCTTTCAGAGTTTTGAATATACATTCCACTCTCTTCTAGCCTGTAAGGTATCTGCTGAGAAATCTTCTGATAGCCTCATGGGGGTTCCTTTGCAGGTTATTTTCTTCTGCCTGGCTGCCCTTAGTATTTTCTCTTTGTCATTGACTTTTGCTAGCTTCACTATTATATGCCTTAGGGTGGTCTTCTTACATTGATAAAGTTTGGAGATCTATTGGCTTCTGTCACATGGAGTTCCATCTCTCTCCCCAGGTTTGGAAAGTTCTCAGCCATTATTTCTTTGAACAGGCATTCTGCCCCCTTCTCCTTCTCTTCTCCCTCTGGTATACCTATAATCCTTATGTTTTGACTCCTAATTGAGTCTAATAATTCTCGGAGAGTTTCTTCATTTCTTTTTGTCGGTGTCGCAATCCAATGTACACATCAAGATAGATGCGGAGAGGGCTGATGGCCACTCTGAGTTTATTATAACCAGCATTTCAATATATACATAGCTTACATCTGTTAAACATACACAGGTGTTCTGCACAATGTAATTAGCAAATGCCAAGAATTCTTTGTGATTTCTCAAGGAACCCTCCCTTGGCCTCTGTTTTGATATTATCATGTTATTGCTGTGCTCGTATATTTTTATCTTGGAGCATGCTAGGCCTCCTAGGCAATGGCCCCTCCTGCTCCCTATATCATGTCTCCATCTGTGCCCCCGGGTGACCATGCCTGGCTTAGGTTGCCTCCCACTGGAGGTCTTACCTCTCATTGGCTAACTGGCCTTCTCACCTCTGGGTCACAGTTTGTGGGCAAGCATTTTCCAGTGATTATCAACACTTCCTGCATCAGGGGTGGCTACACTTTTTAGTCTTAGTTCTCTCTCCTCCTCTGTCTGCAGCATTTCTATATTCCTATCCTCCAAATTGCTAATTCTCTCCTCTGTATTATCGACCCTACTGTTCAGAGAGTCCAGATCTTTCTTAATCTCTTCCATTGTGTTCTTCATCTCCAGTATTTCTGATTGGTTCTTCTTTATAGTGTCAAGCTCTTTTGTGACATAGCTCCTGAACTCATTGAGTTGTCTATCTGTATTCTCTTTTAACTTGTTGAGTTTTTTAATAATGGCTGTTTTGAATTCATCATCATTTAGGTTATAGATTTCATTGTCTTTGGGATTGTTTTCTGGGTACTTGTCATTTTCCTTCTGTGCTGGAGATTTAATATATTTTTTTTCATACTGCTTGATGGCGTGGATTTGTGCCTCTGCATAGAGATAGAGCTTAGTTACTGCCTCCACTTGTTTCTACTGGTGTAGGGGGGAGCAGCTGTTTAGGCTGCACCAACCAGGAACACTGTCAGGTGTTGCTGACTGGACCTGGGCCCCTCCTCATAGTCACAGTGGTCCTGTGGGGTCTCTCATCATCTGTGGGGGCAATCACAAGGGGGCCTCAGGCTGCTGGTGCCTACTGTTGCAGACCACCTAGACGCGCTCCCTCCTTAGGGTCTGCAGTGGTGTTATGGGCTTTCCCAGCGTCCAGGAGCAGGATCACCTATATTCGCAGCTCTGTCACTTTCTTGGCCCACAAGATCTCACTTGTCCACTAGAGGCCACGGCAGAGCTATGGGTATCTTTTGCAGTCTGTGGTTAGCTTACCTAGCTGTGCTACTTTTGCCCCAGGGCCTTCCAGCCTTGTGATTGCCAGTTGGGGCCTCTCCACTAGTGCTGTGCAGAGGCTTTCACTGTGGCTACTGTGGGACTGTGAGTTTTCCCCCTGGGCCATGGAGTCAGGCAGCTGGAGCTCCACCCATCCCCTGGACACTCCCACAGGATCAGTGGGTGTCTCTTGCCCCCTCTGGGACACAGCCAGAGTCCGTGAGTCAGAGACAGCTCACGGGCTGCTGTTCTGCCTGGGATCCTCCTCTCCCAGAGCCTCCCAGTGTTCTGAATGCTGGGCAGGGCTTCTCCACTAACACCAGTAGAGGCTTTCCCGCCTGCTGCTGTGGGACCATAGAGTTTCCCCTTGGGCCGTGGATCCAGGCCACTGGAGCTCCACCTAGCCCCCAGCCACTCCAATGGGATCTCTGGCTGTCCCTTGCCCCCTCTTGGACACAGCCAGAGTCTGTGAGTCAGCAGCAGCTGGCAGGCTGCTGCCCTGCCTGGGATCCTCCTCTTCAGGAGCCTCCTGGTGTTCTGAATGCTGGGTGGGGCCTCTCCACTAATGGCAAGTAGAGGCTTTCCCTGCTGGTGCAGGACCATGGAGTTTCCCCCTGGGCTTAGGGGTAATCACGGGGGGATTAGGTAGGGCTGTAGTCACCTGTTTCCACTGTGGCTCCCCTGGCGCATGCTCACACCTGCCCTTGGTGCATGGCAATGCTATGGGGGAGTCCGCTGGAAGAAAGCTGCTTGCAGGTACTAGGCTGTCTGGGGGCCGGGGGTCGGAGAGTTTTCATCTATCTCCATCTCCTCCCAGGGGGAAGTCTGTCCACCTTCCGATGTATAGCAGCATGGGTCTCTCAGGTGTCCTGAGATGCTATATGGATATCCTTTGTTAACTGATGAACGTCCAATTAGTTGTAGATTCGAAGGGGGAGAGACAAAGAAGACTACTCACTCCGCCATCTTGGTGACATCATCAAGATCTGAAGCAACCTTTTTGCCCTTGAAAGTCATATCCTGTTTTCTAAATCAAATGCCTTTCTTTCCTTTAATTGGCCATAACATGAGTCAAGATTCAACTTCTCTCTACCTTTTCACTGTTTTAGCTATTTAATTTTAAAAGTCCAATTCTATGTTCTGTGGTGAAGCAAATTAATTAAAATGTTTATATTTATGTTAAATTAACATTTATATTAAATTAAAATTAAATAGTTTATTAATATTATGAAAATTTATAATAAACTTTTAATTTAACATATTAAAAATAAAATCATATTTTCACTTAATTTTATGTTTATATATAAAAATTTTAATGTTATATTTAACTGGTAAGTTGCTTTTTTATGAGTCTGTCATCTTCTATTGCTGTTATTTCTTTCTGTTTTATTGAGATATATTGATATATGACACTGTACAAGTTTAAGGTGTACAGTACCATGACTTGACTTATGTGTGTTGTGGAATGATTACCACAATAAGTTTGGTTAACATCCATCATCTCCTATAGGTGAAAGAAAAAATAGTTTTTTCCTTGTGATGAGAACTTTTAAGATCTACTTTCTTAGCAACTTTCCAATATACCATATAGCAGTGTTAACTATAGTGACCATGTTGTATGTTGCATCCTCAGGACTTATTTATCTTATAACTGGAAGTCTATGCTTTTAACCATGTTCTGCCAATTTCCCCTCTATTGATTTTTTGTATGCATGTGATTCCTCCATAGAAAAGATATTCTCCACTGCCACCCTAAATAGTGCTATATTTTTAATAAAACAAAACCAAAATTTTCCAGGAAAAGTCTGTGCATTTTGCCCTCCCTCACCTGAGGGAAAGGTCACAACGTCTGAGGTGAAGAGAGTATGAGTTCATGATGCGAGGATGTGGTGCACAGTGTCCTTCTAATTATGAGTGTCAGTGCCCATCAAATCATCTGTAAATGGATTTAATATGTTAATATATGCAAAATTCCCAGCATAACATTGGGTAGACAATAGAAACTCAATAATTATGAGATTCTCTATGATAACAAGTTATTTGGAAGTGTAGAAGGCAGAATTTAAGTGTTTATCCTTGCTCTCTCTTCCAGACGTTCCTGTGTTTTTTCTTCATGGACCACAAAGGAAAATTCTGAGTTAGATCAACCCTGGGGAATCTCAGGGTCTGACCACTGGGATGGAAATTAATTATCTCTGCTTTCAGAAAATTTAAATGAGGATATGCTTTTTACACCCCAGAGAGTGATTAATTTATGCAGCCATGAATTTTGAATTCTGAAAATCCTTCCTTTGTAGAGACAGCCAAGTTGTAAATGTGGTGATTCATCTGCAAGGATAGAGAGAGCCATCTCCTCAAATGCACCCCCAACCACGAACTTTGAAAACCACTTCTCTACTGTCCAAAGCTACAGATGATAATAGGCACTAGAAAAGAATGTCTTAGAGGTTGCAATCTCTCTCCAATCTCCTTTTATCTTCTTGCTTCAAGTATCTTCCCACAAACACACATTTCTGGCACCAGTTTCAAGTTCTCTCAGTCTCATTAGAGAGCAACTTGGAGATGGGAAGGAGCTGGATGCGCCTGATTAGACTGCATTGAAAGCAGAATAAATCAAAATATAAAGTAGTTATAGAATAGATTGGCAAGAGGGAGAGGCAGGAGAGAGGGGAAGGGAGAGGTGATGACATCCAGTCTGCATTCTTTCTGTGTGTATGTACCATGGAGTCTTATTTACAAGTCCCCTGGAACTGTAAGACTTTGTGAAATGACAAGAACTTCTTTAGTATTTCTTCTCCATAAATTACTCCAATCTTTCTGTCTTCCCATAAACTCAACTCAGATTCTTCCCTTTTCTCTTCTGCTCTTCTGATGACATCCTCTGATGGGCATCCTGACCCATGTTTGAAGTTCTGCTCCTAGGAAGAGAAATTTTAAAAAAGTTCCTGTGGAGGTTGCTTGCTCCAGACCCCTACCCAAATAATTAGGAAGTGATATATATCTTAAGCACAAAGGAGGTGCTTCACTTCCAAACGTCCCCTTATTTGCATGCTGATGCCTGGAATTCTACCATCTGAAACTCATTTGTTAGTTTAAGGCTTGTCCTCTTTTAAAAGTGCCAAATTTTCTCTTTTAAAAGAAGTTATTCTTTAAGTTTCATAGTCATTTGTCCAGTAAGGATCTGAGAGAGAAAGCTAAAAGCATTCTAAGCTTCCTGAGAAGCTAAAAGAAATACTGAGTGAGGAAAAGTTTCAGACCAGAAGAAGGCGCACTCACAGACAAACTTCAAACTCAGGTTGACAGTTCTGGTTACATAATGCTGATAGCAATTTATGCCATTTCACTTTCACAGCCAGGACACCTGTCAAATCAAAACTGCAGTACAGATGCTCAAGCTCAAACTTAGTCACACATTTTAAGACAGTTGAGAATGGCAAGAGATAATTAAATGAGCTAGATGCAAAACATCTGGGTCTTGCACACTAGTAAAATCTTATCTGTTTTTTTGGTTTTAGTATTATCATCTAATTGAAGAAGGATCAACTCCCAAGATGCCTGCCACCATTTCCCTACATATACGTAAAGAAATTAATATTTACTGAGTGTCTACTATTCATGGAGCATTGTACCAGACACTTCACAGTTTCTGTTTGATGTGATCAGGTCAGTAACCTGCAAGGTGGATATTTCTCAGATGATCAAGGTTCTAATCCCAGATCCAAACGTTGACGGCTTTGACAATTTATAGATGTTACTTATGCTCTTGTATCCTTATTCTCTAAAATCTACCAAGGAAGTAATTCTAGTTTAAAATTGATTAACATCTAATTTTCACATCTATTTTGCAAAATAGGTGTGTGAATTAAATTATATACACATATGTAATCTGTGCAATTTATGTTAGGTTTCCATCTCTCCATGTGGTTCTGTGTGCAGAGTGAATTTTCTGTTTTATGGTGAGAGGAGGGGCTTTCCCCTGTCTCAAGGAAAGAATCACCTCTTCCAAGTTCAAGGTGTTTCTACATCTTTCACTATAAGAGTCCAGGGATCGAAATTATGTTAAAAACCCCTAACAATCATAAATAATTCTAATTTGTTTCTAAAGTAACATTCAGGGTAGGATATCCCTACTCCTCTTCTTCTGATGTCAACTTGTCTAATAGAAAATAAAACTTACGGTGCTGAGACATCTTACCCTTAAACTTTGAATGTTCTTCCTCAAGGCTACTCCCTAAACTGAATTTTTAAGGACAAAATAAAATAATGGTTAAAAAGAGCCGCTTGATGGAGTTTTCAATCTCAAGAAGACCAAACTCCCAACATCACCTCTAACACCATCTTCCTTTGAACTTGCATTATCTCTCAGAGTGGACTCACTTCTGTATTTAGCATATGTCAACATGGAGTCTCATGATATATAATCCATCCATGCCCAAGAGCCACTGTTCTTAAAATGCCCCTTTAGATAAGCACTCACTTTGTGCCTATCTTATATCATAAACTTTATATACACCCTCTGAACCAGGAGTCTCAGCAGCCTCATGGGATAGGCAATATCATTCCTATCAAGAAAAGAAACTGAGCCTCAAAAATAACCTGTTGGCATAATTGTAGCCCAAAGTCACACAACTTGTTAATTACAGTTAGAATTAGAAACAAGTACTGTCTTATCTCTAAAGCCCACTCAATATTAAACCACTACACTCTCTTACCATCCCTTTCTGCCAGCACAAGGGTCAAAACTAAACTTGGCTTCCACCCAAATATTTCTTCCCTCTCTCCTTCACTTAGGATCAGGCTCACATCATAGTCTGACATCAACCCCAATCTTTCCTGGCTCCCTTCACATTTCCTCTCACAGGAATTTCCTTTACTAAAACCCTCTATGTTCAATTCTGCTTGGTTTCTGCTTCTTGGAAGACCTGGACTAACACAATGCATTGTTCATAAAAGCTCCAAATACTAAACTATCTAAATGTCCATAAAGATGTGGTTGAATAATGGAGCTATATTATCCAATGGAATATCATATAGTGATAAGTGTAAACAAATTATAGCTACATGCAACAACATGGATTGACCTCAGAAGCATACTGTTAAGCAGAAGATGCCAGGCACAAAATAATACCTAAAATGTTACCTAATGCATATAAAGTTCAAAAACAGACAAAATTAATTTTATAGTTTATGGGTGCATAAGTGGCTAAAATAATAAAAGACAAGCAAGTGGTTACCACAAAAGTCAGGATTGGCATTAGATCTAGTGGTAAGGAAATGGACGGGGTGTAACATTCTAAGGCTTCTGAAGTGTTAGCAATGTTTCATTTCCCAATCTGGGTGATGGTTATAGAACAAACACGTAGTTTGTTCTATAGCTGTGCTTTACTTTGCTGAAAGTGAGCTGTCATTTACAATAGGAAGTTTTCTTAAGCCACCTGCTGATGCAAACAGTCTGAATACACCAATTAAATGACAGAGAGTGCAAGGTAGATTTTTTTTTGAGGAAGATTAGCCCTGAGCTAACATCTGCCACTAATCCTCCTCTTTTTGCTGAGGAAGACTGGCCCTAAGCTAACATCTGTGCCCATCTTCCTCTACTTTCTATGTGGGACGCCTACCACAGCATGGTTTGCCAAGCGGTGCCATCTCTGCACTCAGGATCCAACCCATGAACCCCATACCGCCAAAGCAGAACGTGCAAACTTAACCATTGTGCCACAGGGCCAGCCCCACTTCTGCTACTGTATATCTGTGGGACGCCAGCCACAGCATGGCTTGACAAGCGGTGCATAGGTCCGCACCCGGTATCTGAACTGGCTAACCCCGAGCCGGCAAAGTGGAACATGCAAACTTAATTGTTGCACCACTGGGCTAGCCCCCAAAGTGGATTTTTTTAAAAAAGACCCAACTATATGTTTTCTACAAGAAACTCACTTTAAATATAGAGACACAGATTAAAAATAATTCAGTCGAGAAAGATATACCAGAAGAAAACTGGAGAAGATACAGTGATGTGTCAATTAATGGGAGATAGTTCTGAGAAAAGAGTCTTTAGGTGATTTCGTCGTTGTGCAAACATCATAGAGTGTACTTAAACAACCCTAGGTGGTATAGCCTACTACACATGTAGGCTGTATGGTATTAATCTTGTGGGACCACCACATCCATCGTTGATCAAAATGTCATTCAGTGCATGACTGTATAGTAATTTGAGATAAGGCAGACTTTAGAACAAGGAAAATTATCAGTGATAAGGAGAGGGTTTTTTTCTTTTTGACGAAGCTTAACCCTGAGCTAACATCTGCTGCCAATCCTCCTCTTTTTGCTGAGGAAGACTGGCCCTGAGCTAACATCCATGCCCATCTTAGGAGAGGGTTTTTATAATGAAAATGATAAAGAGGTTAATTCTCCTAGTACACAACAAGCCTTAATGTGTATGCACTTAGAGTGTCAAAATAGATATGGTAAAAACTGATAGAAATACAAAGAGAAATAGACCAATCCACTATTATATTTGGAGACTTCAATACCTTCTGTCGGTAATTTATAGATCCAGTAGGCATAAATTCAGTATGCAGAACACAGTTGAATTAAAAAGCAACATTAATCAATTGGATCTAATTGATATTTATAAAATATTTCATCCCAAAACAGCAGAATACACATTCTTCTCGAGCTCACATGGAACATTCACCAAGATAGACCACATTCTGGGCTATAAAACAGACCGTCACAAATCACACAAAGTATGCTCTCATACCACAATGGAATTAAACTAGAAATCAATAACAGAAAGTTAGTTGGAAAAATCCCAATATATATATACATGTTGCCTAGTAACCTTTTAATAACTCCCATTGCATCTGCAACTGCTAGCTTCTCCATTGAAAATTATGTTTCTTACAAATATCTGACACTATTCCCTATGCTGATTATTATATTAGACTTCCAATTCAGTGTCTAAGGGAATAATGTGGACTGTGCATGTGTTTGGGTAAAGACGAACAGAGCAGTGAAGATGGGGAACCTGACAGGCTCACCTTTTTAATGCAAAGGTAGGTGCAGGCAACCTCAGCTTAGCACACATATAATTTTTTGATTTGATAGTGTTCAGTCTTCAGTCCCTGAAAGGTAAAATATTCATGTGCAATTCTTGAAGTGTACATCATTTAGAACTGAAAGCCTTAGGCTGATTAAAATCTCCTGCCTCTCATATAAAATATTAGGCGTCTCAAGACACCTTCTGATTAGAAGGTGATTTCCTTTATATTAAAACAAATTTCATAAACATTTATGGAGTACTTACAATATATGGGAAAATAACTGGCCCAGTTCCTTTATGAAAAAGAGATTCAAAGACAGCTGGGAACAGGGTGAGAAACACAATTGTATAATACCATTAGCATTATGATGATATTAACACCCTATGTTTGTATAATGCTTTGAAGTGTACAATGTGCTCTCATGTGAATTGTCATTTCATTGAATTTACAGCAACAAAAGTGAATGAGGGACAGAAGTGGGATGAGACTGGAGATAAAGGAGAACAAGGACTTGTTAAGTAACTACTGCATGTTAGTCACTGGCCAGCCATTCGTTCATCATCTATTCAAAAAGAATTACTGAATAATTGCTATGTGCCAGTAGGAGCTGGGGAAACAATGATGACAAAACTAAGTCCCTGCCTTCAAGGAGTTTACATTTGGAGCAAGAGGCAGAAATAAATAGATACATAATGACAGGCAGTAAAAAGTGCTAGATTATCTCAAGTAAACCCCACTGCAAAGCAAGGCATATGCTCCCCATTCTATGGAAGAAGATGCTGAGATGCATAAAAGTTAAATTGCTCAGGCCCATCCAGCCAAAATTTAAAATACTTGAATCTCAGTTCAAAGACTATTGTCTTTTGAACAAGGGGCCTCTAAGTTTCATAATGCAACCCTGAGGTTACAAAATAGACAATCCACCATTCCATCCTGACCTGACATCGCACCTGATAGTCTAGAACCTTCTAAAGTAATTGACCAGAAGAGCAAGTGGAACTGTATTCATTCAAAAGAGAAGCCAGCAGTAAGTAGCTTCGATCTCAGTTTCTAGAGACCTGACTTGGCTGGTCCGAGGCTCTCTATATGATGCCTCCAGCCAATGTCTCATGGAACCGTAACACACTGAGAGAATAATTAGAATTCTTTTCCCCACACATCTCTTTCCTTAATAAGTTACCTTTCTTAGGACAATTTTATGGAAATGGAAAAGAAAAACACAAGAGGCATAACATCAGAGCTCAAATTAATGAGGAAAACCTTTTACTTCAAAGTGTATGTTAATACGCTTTTTCTAATTTTCAAAATCAGAAGCCATTTAAAATCTATTTTAAAAATTAGATTACCAAAATCCAAATACCCACAGATAATAGCTGCTACTATTGAGGTAGACATCTTTCCAGACTTCTTTTAAACATATAGATTTTGGGGCCTGCCCAGTAGCATAGAGGTTAAGTTTACATGTTCTGCTTCAGTGGCCCAGGGTTCGCCAGTTCAGATCCCGGGTGCAGACAGGGCACCACCTCTCAAGCCATGCTGTGGTAGGTGTCCCACATATACAGTAGAGGAATATGGGCATGGATGTTAGCTCAGGGCCAGTCTTCCTCAGCAAAAAGAGGAGGATTGGTAACAGATGTTAGCTCAGGGTTAATCTTCCTCACAAAAAAAATAGATTTATTTGCAAAAGTAACAGTATGTGATACAGTCAGCACTTCAACCTATCACTAAAAAGGACTCTTACCACATCTAAGAGTAAAGTTCTACATTATCAATTTTGTTGGCTGAAAATACTGAATTATTCTATTGTACAGTAACTTATTGAACAAGTTTTATATATCAGATATTAATCTAAATTCTTATTTCTTATAATCTGTACTGTCACAAACTTTCTTTGCACTTATGGCATTAAGCACTTGATTTATTAACTGTTTAGCATAACTTCCTAAGATAGAATTCCTGAGTCAAAGGACTTGCACATTTTAAGTTTTGGCACGTATTTCAAGAATGACCCCAGAAAGTTTGTCCCTCTGTACACTCCTACCAACCATATATCTCCTTCCCCATATCCATGCAAATAATGGGTCGTTTAAACATTGACCAATACTTCAGGTGAAAATTGATATCTCATTGCAATTTTAATTTTCATTTCTTTGCTTAATAGTATAATTGAACATCAATTCATATATGAGCTGACCAACTATATTTCTCTGTGAATCATGACCCACTTTTGTTTTAAAGTATACATTTCTCACTGAATGATAAAAGCTCTATTTATAGCAAAAGTAGTAAACTTATTTTGTATTATTTTTTACATACATTTTCCCAAGTTTTTCATTCATTTTTAGTTTTTAACTTATTTTTAATGCTTTTGAAACATGGAAGTTTCATATTTTTATTCAACCAAATCTAATAGTCTTTGGTAATCTTTGGTGTAATGCTTACAAAGTTCTTCTCAACCCCAAAATTATAAAAAACAATTACTTAAATTTTATTCGAATATTATAATAAATTTGTTTTTTTGGCATTTGTATCATCAAGATGACAAACTCTTCAGTCTTCCATTTCAAGTTAAAATGTGTTGTAATTTATTTTGGCTTATAACATCCATCTATAAAAAGAAATCAAACATCCAACCACAATTAGAATTAGGCTGTTTCTTTACAATACCTTAATCATTAGTTAAAATTAGAAAACTAAAGTAATTTTTGACTAGACCTAGACCCGGTAAAGTTCATGTCTGGACTTACAGATGTACACAAAAACGCATTTCCAAAATGCTGAGTGCAGCATTATTTGAAAATAGTAATGAGGGCCCAACTAGGCAAACTGAAGGTGGCAATGTATGATTTTTGTGGCCCCTCACCTCCTGTAGATTCTACAAGCCTGACTCCCAATGCTACACACCCATCCTTAGTTTCCATATGACCTTTTCAACCCCTGTCGGCCAAGACTGCTATGATTTCCTGCCTAGCGCCCATTCCAATCTTGCCTTCATAACCAATGCTTGTTCTGGACATGGCTGATTGCCTTATACCTATGAAAATCAGTCTCTACCTTAGTAACCAATGTATTTACCCATCACGTCTACAAAGGATTAGGGAGATCTTACAGCAACAACAGCAAAACACGTAACAAAACAACAAAATATAAGTAGGAAACTGTTAAGAGATTACAATTGAGAAAGTATGGAGTAGGAAATTAACCCATATATAGGTTTTTGAGTGTATGGAAGACAAAAGAGAAATGGCCCAGTACGTAGTCTTCATTGTCTAAGAGGAAGATCTTACTGGTCTCCTAGGGGAGCTGTCCCTGACACTTGGGTCTAGGACAAATGTTTCCCTTGGAGTTTCAAGTTGGGAAGCTAATATATCTTGCCCTCAATACAATCCTAAGGTGGGCTCTTCTTTGTAGACACCTTTTATAAAGGGAAATAACATAATTTGAGTAGCTTTCTGTTGTTTGCTAGGTGGCAGTAAAAAATTCCAGAATACCACCTCCAGGTACTGTGTTATGATGGGATATTAAAGTAGGATTCTTATTGCATCATATTAAAAGAACCCTTAGAGAGGAAATTCACTTTTCCACAGGAATTAAATGGTTCTAATGGTGAAATCAGAAATCTAGGAAAATCAACAGAGAAGATTTTTATTTAAGAAGCTTTCTGCATGTCTGAACTCCTCAAATTAAACCATAAAATACCCTCAACTGTAACAGAACTGAAAAAAAGAAATGCCACTAAACAGGTCATTTGCAGGGTGCTTTATTATGTTTTTATCTCAGGGATTGTGCTCTGTTCTTTTTTTATCTAGTCTACTCTCTTTTTTATCCTATTTTCTTCAGATATGCTTCCATTGCTTTGAATGCCAAAACTGTTTACTTTCTACTGTTGAACTGGCTTTGGGTCATCTCAACTATTTGAATTTTTAAAAATTATCTGCAATATGAGAGTCCTTGGACATACAAATATTCATATTTAAGAGAGTTTTGTCCTCTGATGGCCAGATATCTGATTTGAAAAAACCTTACTTGCCAACATAGCAACAGAAGAAAATCCCTGGAATTTGAGGTTATATTTAATCCCAGGTTAAAATTCTCTATCTTTGCAAGAGTTTAACTGTTTTAGATTCTACCTATAGGTGAGATCATGCAGTGTTTGTCTTTCTGTGGCTGGCTTATTTCGCTTAGCATAATGTCTTCCACTCAGAGAAGCAGAGAGTAGGATGGTGATCACCAGAGGCTTGGGGTAGAGAGAAATGGGAAGATGCTAGTCAAGGGATATGAGCGGTACAAAGTTTCAGTAATGCAGGGTGAATAAGTCCTGGAAATGTAATGCACTATAGTTAACAATACTTTATTGTATGCTTGAAATTTGTTTAAAGGGTAGATATTAAGTATTCTCATGGCAAAAATTCAAAGAGGACTCGGAAAATTTTTATTAAAGTTATGTCTCTTTCACCAATCCATAGACTGATTCTAGAAAAATAAATACCCTTCTCCATTCACCCCTAAAGTAAGGAGGATCAGATTAAGTCACCACTGAGGTCTGGAAGTTTTAATGATGAGTTTGTTTGTGATGATTTCATGTGCTCTGAATTATGATTGCAGCTCTACACTCAACCAAGAGCCTTGTGGACCAAGTGAGATCCAAGTGTCTCAGAGCACATGGAGGAGTACTTATGAGGGCCTGATTCTTCTCTCCTGTATGAAAGGAGATGAGGATTAACTAGTCAAGCTACTTAATTAACTGTAAAGTTAATCTACCCACTATAATTCTGATATAGCAAAGTAAGCCCCACACTCTCTGATCTGGCAGAATGCTACAGTGGAAAAACCTCTGGAGACTGTTAAATAAAAATTATTCACCAGACACTTGTTAAAAATGGCAAGACAGATTTTATCCAAGACTGTTGCAGTAGAGGTCAAGACTATTGCAATAGAGGGGAGAGATTAAGCTCAACTGCAAATACAATGAGGAGAAGTTGGGATTTATAGCCAATGAACAGAGGGAGAGGGTCAGTGGATAGAGAATTACTAAAGGGAGAATGCAAGGATAGGGGGATTCTTGCTAAATTGGCTTAACAGGATTCTTGCTAAAGACAAGCCAAGAACTTTGATACAAGGAGTTAGATGTCTAGGGTGGGGGTTGAGAAATTTGATCAGATATCAAGGGTAGGGGCTTCTTGCTAAACTGATTTAGCAGGATTCTTGCTAAAGCTGAGTTTATCCAGGAAAAATGTGTAAGGTCGAGGTTGACACCTAGTTGAGAAGAGGGCTCAGAAGGGCCTAACTAAAATCTCGTCAAGAAGGGAGTCTCTGTCAAGTCAGAAAAATTATTTGGGTTCAAATCCTTGATTTGCCACTTATTAACTTTGTGATTTTGCAAATGTGGGAAAGTCATTAACTGCTCTAAGCTTCAGTTTCTCCTATGTAAAATGGAGATGATCATAACTACTCTACAGAGCCCACAGAGACACCACAAGAATCAAAATCAAGATGAAATGTTGCAGGTGAAAGCTTTTAGTAAATTATAAAGCTTTGCATACATGTAAAGAAGTTATTCCTGCAGGATAGAAAATAAGCCATGGTCAAATGACCATAGCCTTTCCATCTCCCTCTAGTCAGAGTAAGGACATAGGAGTGTGATGGTTCTTCTTGTCAACCTAGGGTTTTACAACAAGAAAGGAAAATCACCAGGATAAAGAGTTTCCACACAATGAAAAGGAAGACTCTAGCACAGTTTTTCTGAGTAGTCGTTATGATCTGGATACTTGCAAGAGCCTTATAACAATATATGATAAATGATATTGCCGCCTCATGACTGCATACTCCTAATCCTAACATATCTTCTCCTAAGGTAGAGCTAGCAGAGGGTAGTCCCCATCATGGGCCAGAGCAACCACACCACTGGGAAGGAATTTGTCTTCCTGGAACTCACTCGCTTCCGGGAGCTAGAGTTTTGCTTGTTTGTGGTCTTCCTTGCTGTGTATGTAACAACTGTGCTGGGTAACACACTCATTGTGCTGACCATCACCTGTGAGTCCCACCTCCACACTCCCATGTACTTTCTCCTGAGGAACAAATCAGTCCTGGACATTGTTTTTTCAGCTGTCACCGTTCCCAAGTTCCTGGTGGATCTTTTATCAGAGAGGAAAACCATCTCTTACCATGGCTGTGTGGTACAGATCTTCTTCTTCCACTTTGCTGGTGGGGCAGATATTTTTTTCCTCTCTGTGATGGCCTATGACAGATACCTTGCAATTGCCAAACCTCTGCATTATGTGACCATTATGAGGAGATCGATGTGGGTGGGTTTGGTGGTCGCCTCTTGGGTGGGTGGTGGTTTGCACTCAATTGTCCAGATAATTCTCTTACTTCCACTCCCCTTCTGTGGTCCCAATGTCCTAGATGCCTTCTACTGTGATGTGCCCCAAGTGGTTAAACTGGCCTGCACTGACACCTTTGCTCTGGAACTCCTTATGATCTCTAACAATGGGCTGGTGACACTCCTGTGGTTCCTCGGGCTCCTGGGGTCCTACACTATTATTCTGGTGATGCTGAGATCTCACTCTGGGGAGGGCCGGCACAAGGCCCTCACCACCTGCACCTCCCACATCCTGGTGGTGACTCTTCACTTTGTGCCTTGCATTTACATCTACTGCCGGCCCTTCACTACACTGCCCATGGACATAGCTGTGTCTATCAATAACACGGTCATCACCCCCATGGTGAACCCCATCATCTACACTCTGAGGAGCCAAGAGATGAAATCAGCCATGAAGAGACTTCAGAGAAGGATTGGGTTTTCTGAGAGCAGTAAACTGGGGTGAGCAGTCAGATTGAGATGGAAATCTAACTCTGATTAGTTTTTCTCAAACCGCTATCCTGGGAGTAAGAGACAGCTATCTCTTTTCTCCACGGTCATTTCTCTACATCCTCATAGACACTTAACTCTATTAGAGGGAATATAGAAACAAAAAGAAGAGATGAGGTTGAACAACATGAGATATTGGGCTTGCAGACTGGGGAGAGGAATGAGGTATAAGACTAAAATCAATAACCTAATGCTATTTTGTTGTAATCTGTGACTCTCATGCCAACATACTTTACCTCACTTTTACCACCTGTAATATGGAAATAACATTGTCTACTCACAAGGTTGCCAAGAGAGTGAAGAATTACAAATGTTGAGAGGATGATAGCTGCAAAAATTAGCATTGCTCCTGGAATTAATCAGGCATACAAACGATTTCCCTGTTATAATATTCCTAAATGTACATATATACAGAATATGGATGTATTTCTTTCTCACATGCTTTCTCTAGTGTCTCTGAGATTTCTCTGCCTTCTCTGATTATTCCCAGTTGATTATTAAAATCACTTCTTGATTTAATATTTTGAGTACAGAATCTTCAACTTATTTCAATATATTTCACTATTCTCAGATCCATTCTACTGATTTTCTCACTCAAATTAATCTCAAAAGTACTTGTACAAATTGGGGCTATATCTGCACAAAATCCACAAAGATAATTTATTTTTTGTTAACTTAAACTTCTTTATTCCCTCTATCTTCTCTCCACTTCACTCCCAGGGCTTTTATAGCTGGAGGAAAACTATAGTTTTGTCTATATATGCACAGACAATTCAAGATAAATCACTGGTAAAAAAAAAATACCTTTTCACACACTCAAGATCCATTTTTTGTAGCAGGAGAGAAAAGAAACACATTGTAGGCAGGGCCATTTAGGAATAGCCACTGGGTCTTCTTTGTAATCCACCTCTCTCCAAAGAGGACGATTCTAAAAATGTAATTATGTAGAGAGACAATAAATCTCCCTTCTCTCTTTATTCCTGCTTCAAATTCTACCCTTCAGCCTCCAAAAGTCATTAAAAAATTGGCCAAGAGGAATAAGAAATCTCAGGAAACTTCAACATATAGACCATTCTTTTGAAATTGTTATGATGCATTAATACTTGCAAAATGCTCCTAGTAGATGACATACATTTGTGATTTTCTCTGAGTCCTACAAGACAGAGACATTGGGCCAAGACTCTTAACCACATGGCAGTGCTTCTCAAACTTTTTAAAATTATTGCCCCCCCCCCAAGGAGCTTTATTAGGTATTTTTACTAATTGCTTTCCCACAAGAAAATGTAATACCAAAGATATACTGTATATCTTTTTACACACCAAAGATCTTTGAAGGACCACACATCATTGCAATATCTAAGATTTTTTGGCTACCAATAACCAATTTTTGCCCCCTTGGTCACATTGCCCACACTGAGAATGAATGATAACATGGCATTAGATATTTCTATTAACATGTTTCCCCAAAATTCAAAGAATCACAGAATAAATAGCGTATGTCTTCTGGGGCCTTGCAAGAATTTGGAAAGCATAGAAATGTGGGCATCTTTGTTCGTGTGTGTCTGTAAGTGCATGCATATGTATGTGTGTGCACATATGAGTGGATTTGTGTCCAATAATGACTTGGAAAATATTTAATAACTCCCACTGGAACTCCAACACTGTCATAAGAATGTCCATTCTATTTCCACACTCAGATATAATAAAATTCCCTTTGCTAATTCTCATATTAGGCTTGAGCCTAAGGGACTACTGTATGTGATAGGGATGCTTTGGGACCAGATGAAGAGCCATGATGATGTAACTCCCTCAGTCTGCCCTTTCCAATGTGAAGTTTTAAGAGAAGATACCGAAGTCTAATGTAACTAACCTGCAGAAGGACTTCAACTTCTAACATGATATTTCCCCAGAACCATACACACTGAGGCCCAGATATCCAGTCTCAGATGGCATAAATTCCAGCTTGGATACTGAAGGATTTGGGTAAGAATATTGAACTGTCAGAGTGTGAGACATTGTGGATTATACATGGATAGGATGTGCATGAAAATGTACCTAGTGTATAAGATATTGCAAAAATAGCTGAAAATTTTAGTAACGGAAAACAAAGAAGTAGATTTTAAATACTGGAAAAGGAGGAATGTCTCCTTAAGAAGAAGGAGCCACAGAGATGGAGTCAGCATGGTAAAAGAGAAAGCAGCTCGTATTTGATGGAACAATTGAGTTGCATATAAGGAGCAGATTTTATTCTAGCTTAGGGTTTGTCCATGGGATCATGGAGCCTCTTTCCACAACATTGGTGCTTCCTTAAAAAACATAATCTTAACCTCAAATTATCTTAAAAACTGTGGAGGTTTCAAAGGCAACCCTATTTCCATACACTGCCCATGACTCATTGGGTCTCTTTAGCCTTTGATCCAGAGCCTGTCTTATTCCTGAACCCAATGACCCAGGGCTGAAGGCTCAAGTCCACTTGGTTAATTCATGCAAGTTCATGGAAACAAAAATAGTTAAGTTGGTTCAAAGAGAAGTTGTACTTCTATTGAATCACATTTTATTGCGATTCAATAGAATATTCTACATATGTCTTCATAAATAACCCTCATGATAGGCAGGTCAGATTCTGTTTTCAGGAAAAAGCGAAAGGAATCAAGTTAATTGAATGTCCACTCTGATCTTGGTACTTTACAAACATGATCATAGTTACTCCTTATGCCACCCATTGAAGTAAGTGGTATGCTTCCCAGTTTGCAGAGGAATAAATTGAAGGAAAATAAAGAACTTGCTCCATGTAACAAATGAGGAAGAGGCAAAATTCCAACCCAAATTTGCCCTACCTGAAAACTCTTAACATTGCCCTACACCGCATCACATTAGATTGCCCTCACATTTTACAACTGAGGATCCAAGGAACAGAGAGGCAATGTGACTTTCTCAAGGTCACAAAGGTGTTTTATAGCCTGGATCAGAAAACAAATCTCTATCTGGCATCCCTCAGGCCATGTCAAAGATGTTAACAAAAGAGTTTCTTAGCCTGTGTTCTTCAAGATCCTTCTCCCTCACTCACATTCCAATGCCAATGCTTATAAGTAATGATGTGCACTTACCAGCTAGATTTATAAATTTAAGAAACATTTATTGAGGGCCTGGCCCTGTGGCCGAGTGGTTCAGTTCATGCAATCTGCTTGGGCAGTCCAGGGTTTTGCCGGTTCAGAGCCAGGGCATGGACATGGCACCCCTCAGGCCACGGTGAGGCAGCATCCCACACAGCACAACCAGAGGCACTCACAACTGAAATATACAACTATGTACTTGGGGGCTTTGGGGAAAAGAAGGGAAAAAAAGAAAATTGGCAACAGATGTTAGCTCAGGTGTCAATCTTTAAAAAAGCAACAAAACATTTATTGAGCACCTAACGCATGCCCCATACTAAGTGAAGATTTGATGATATTAGGATGGATGAAATACTGAGCAGACAGGATGAACTTGAGGTATAATAGGGAAATTATAGTGTGCTATGGGAAAAGAGACATATAATTAGACGAAACTGTTAAAAATACCAGAAGAGAAGTCAGTGCAGGGAATGAGTCACAAAGGGGTGTCAGGGAAGTTTTCACAGAAGAGGAGTCTCTGGACCCGAGTGTTGAAAGGTCAGTGTTTGTGAAGACGGATAGATGGGAGATTCTGAGAGTAGGGAGGATACGGTAGGTAGAGGGAGCAACAGGATCACAGATCCAAAGGCATAAGAATGTGTATAACATTTAAACACCTGAAACAGAATCAAAGGAAACAGGGCACTAGATAATATCGAAGATGGAGGGAAGTCTTAGATGCTATAAGAAAAGTTTAATCTTTATTCTATAAGCAATAGGGAACTACTAGAAATTTTCCAGCAAGGGAACAAATGGTCCCATTTATGACTTGTGAAGATATTTCTGCAAACAACAGAGAGGATGAATTAGAGAAAACTACACCGAAGAAAAGGAGACCAGTTACAGAACTCCTGCAACAATCTGAGGAGAAGCGATAAAGGTTTAAGTGAGGATGAGGAGAATGGGACAAATTGAGAGAAGTGAAAAAAGTAGTACCCTCAGGAGAGTTTTAACAGTGCCCAGGTCTCTTGCATGTGGGTGGCTCAATATAAGTCTTTTGGATAAAACATACTGCCTATCAGTACATGCTGTGGAGGTAAGTGTGCCCTCAGAGACTGAATAAACTGGGAAAACAAGACAAGTCATCAAATTCTCCAGAGCAAATGAGAGGCAACATGTGTTTTGGGCTTATTTATCCACATAGTTTTTCAAGACTCTTACCTTCCCAAAGTTTGTTTTTACACAGACCAATCATGATGCTTCCCAGTTGGGCACTGATCTGGACAGTGACCATCTATCAATAAGGTAATGCCAGGTGATTCAGGCAGATGCTTAGGCTGAGGATGGCTTTTACCTATAACTCTGAGTTAACTTTGTGGCCACTGCCACCATCATAAATCTTCTTATAAATTATTGAAATGACATGGGCTGAATATCAAAGTCTAACTCCATCACTAGCTTCCTGTGTGATCTTATACTTGTCACTTGGGCCTCTTAAGAACTTTATTTTTCCTTAATTGATCTTCAAACAACCAAAGGTTGCTTACTCCTGACTCATACGGGAAAAATACAAGGAAATAAAAATCCTCTAAGTTGGATCTGCCCCTTCCTCCTCAGCCACGACTCTATAGTAAGAGAACATACCAACCCTCAGGGATGGGGAACAACCATTGCTTCCATCTTGTGTTTATCTTACTCCATCAGAAAGTGAAAATCCCAAGCTCACTAGAAACTGTTTATCTTTTATAGGAAGGGCACAGGAGGAAATTCACATTTACCTGTACTGCCTACATTTCTGTGGTAACCTTGAATTTCATGCTCGTTCTCTATGTATGCATGTCTGGACCTTTGTGAACATAATCATCTCCATCACCATCTTTGTCAACTTCTTTGTGTTAAATTCATCATTTACCCTTGACCTCTTAGTATCTATGAAATGAAATAAAACATTGAAGAGAAGATGTCATTTCTGAAAGGTCTAAAATTCCATCGATGGAAAGAGGAAATTGAGGAGCTAATAAAACTCACCACTGAAAGTTCTGTAGAGTGTTCCTTACACAAATTATTCATGGATTTATATATTTTGAAACTGGCAGGCAGTGTGGTATAATGGAAAGATCCTAGAACTAAGAGACAGAAGAAAACTGTGTTACTTTTTCTCTGCCACTGGTTTTCTGAATTACTTTGGAAAATTGGCTTATACTTATTGATTTCAGTTTTGGTATTATTAAAGTGGGAATAACAGCTTTCTCCCTAAACTCAGAGGGATATTAGGAAATTTTATTGTAATTAAGTGTGCAGTAGCTTTTAAAACAATAATATGCTGTTCAAATTGACCCATATCATCTTGTTACTGAAAGGCATTTGAGGGTTGATTTATTCCAATGGCTTTTAAGCCATAGAAACAAAGTGAAACTTGAATAAAATCAGAGCTGCTCTGATTCACGAAGATGTAGGGAACCCATAATTCCTTCCATAAAGCCTTCCTTAGATATCTTCCTCAGCAACTTCTAGGGGTGAACTTTAAAAGATCACAAAGTCCCCAATCAAGTACGGTAGGAAAGCAAATGATCTAGCTCAAAACTCAACTTGTACTAATGAGGGAACTGAAGCAAGTAGAACTGAGTGATTTCCCTGGTAACACAGCTAGTTCATGAAGAATAAGATATATTTCTGTATGTTCATTTTCTGTATGAGGTAAAACTTTGATTTCATTACCTAAGTAATATTATTTCTTTCCAAGCTGTACTTGGAGGAGGAAATATCATCCAATGGCCCTGAGAAATCATACCAGGGTGTCTGAATTCATTTTTTGTGGCCTTACCCAGTCTCAAGAGTTAAGCTTGCTCTTATTTTTATTTTTAGCTGTGATTTATGTAACAACTGTGTTAGCAAATGTTGCCATCATGATCACTGTGACCTGTGAGCCTCGCCTTCACACCCCCATGTACTTCCTGCTCCGCAGTCTCTCTGTCTTGGACATCTGCTTCTCCTCCATCACTGCTCCGAAGGTCCTAGCTGACCTTCTTTCAAGGAGAAAGACCATCTCCTTCAACGGTTGCATCACACAGATGTTTTTCTTCCACCTCCTCGGTGGAGCAGACATTTTTTCTCTCTCTGTGATGGCTTTTGATTGCTACATGGCCATCTCCAAGCCCCTGCACTATGTGACCATCATAGGGGGAGATGCACTGCCCTCATTGTGGCTTCCTGGATGGGGGGCTTTGTCCACTCCATTGTGCAGATCTCCCTTTTGCCACCCCTCCCCTTCTGTGGACCTAATGTTGTTGATGGCTTCTATTGTGATGTCCCGCAGGTGCTCAAACTCGCCTGCACTGACACCTTTGTCATTGAGCTTTTAATGATTTCCAACAATGGCCTGGTCACTATCCTGTGGTTTGTCCTTCTTCTTGTGTCATACACAGTGATCTTGATGATGCTGAGAACTCAAACTGGAGAAGGCAGGAAGAAAGCCATCTGTACCTGCACAGCCCACATCACTGTGGTGACACTGCACTTTGTTCCCTGCATCTATGTCTATGCCCGGCCCTTCACTGCCCTCCCCATGGACAGAGCTGTCTCCATCACCTTCACTGTCATCATCCCTGTTCTGAACCCCGTGATTTACACCCTGAGGAACCAAGAGATGAAGTCATCCATGAGAAGACTGAAGAGAAGACTCATGCTTTCTGAAAGGGGATAGCCTGATTACAGATTGTGGATCAAGCTGCAAGAATATAATTGAGATATTTTCTTAAAATATTTGCTGTCACATATTGTCATGCCTCAACCAGAAATAGACGAGTATAGCAAGATGGCACAGGCACAAAGGATCAGCTACCTGGCACAACGATATTGAGAAGGAACACCAGCAAGAAATTAAGCAGATAGAACATAGTCCTTAAAGAGCAATTGACAGCAAGCAGGGCACAAACGTGAAATACTGTAGAAGTTCTTGGTGTCCAGGCAATGGGATGAAAGATAGGACTGTGGTGTCCAGACATGCAGTAGGCAACAGGGACACAACCATTCAGTATGTGTAGAGACTTAGTTTTAAGGATCTTCATTGTCTTTCACTCCCTGTGACTTCCTAACAGTTGGATGTGACCTAGAACTTATACAGTCTTATTTTTAAAGCTCCAATATATGCCTACAGCAAGGGTAAGAATCTGGAACTACCTGTCTAACTGTTCATACTATTGCCTCAGACATAAGTTAGTTTGACTAGTTGAAAAAGGAAAAGCTGTATCTAAGCCAATAAATATTTTTTTCCTATGTGCACTTCTTTGTCATTTCCCTTACCACAGTGCATTAAAGGGCTCCAGAGAACTTAGCAGATCTAATTCTCCATTATATTCGCAGTGTCTAGAAAAGTGCCTGACCTGTAAGAAGCTATTAGTGTTTGTTCATTGAATTTGTGGAATGGAAGGAAAGGAATTTATATAAGAGTATGACATCAGTTCTACTTAATCATGGTTTTTAGAATTTATTTATTTATTTTTATTGAAGTAACATTGGATTATAACATTATAAAACTTTCAGGTGTACATTAAAATATATTTCAAATTCTGTGTAGATCACATCATGTTCACCACCCAAAGACTAATTACGATCCGTCACCACACATGTGTGCCTAATCACCCCTTTTGCCCTCCTCCCTTCCCACTTCCCCTCTGGTAACCAGAAATCCAGTCTCTGTTGTTATCTTTTTGTTTGTCCTTTCTTTTAATCTTCTACTTAAGAGTGAGATCATAGAGTATTTGACTTTCTCTGTCTGACTTATTTCACTCAGCATAATACCTTCAAGGTCCATCCATGTTGTCACAAATGGCCAGATTTCAACATTTCTTATGACTGAGTAGTATTCCATTGTGTATATATACTACATCTTCTTTATCCATTTGTCCCTTGTTCAGGACCTAGGTTGCTTCCAAGTCTTGGCTGTTGTGAATCGTGCTGCAATGAACATAGGGGTGCATGTATCTTTATGAATTTGTGTTTTCAAGTTCTTTGGATAAAGACTCAGCAGTGGAATAGCTGGATCATATGGTAGATCCATTCTTAATTTTCTGATTTCATAATTTTCTGAAACTCCATACTGTTTTCCATGGCAGCTGCACCAGTTTACACTTCCACCAGGAGTGTACAAGGGTTCCCTTCTCTCCACATCCTCCCCAACATTTGCTGTTTCCTGTCTTGTTAATTATAGTCATTCTGACCAGAGTGAGGTCATATCTCATTGCAATTTGATTTATTTTTCTCTGATAGTTAATAATGTTGAACATCTTTGCCTGTGCCTGTTGGCCATTCATATGTTTTCTTTGGAGAAATCTCTGTTCAGATCTTTTGTCCATTTTTTAATTGGGTTGTTAGTTTTTTTATTGTTGAGATATATGAGTTCCTTCTATATTTTGGGTATTAACACCTTATATAGGGTTTGCAAATATCTTCTCCCAATTTCTAGGTTGTCTTTTCATTTTATTGATGGTTTCTGTTGCTGTGCAGAAGCTTTTTAGTTTGATGTCATCCTGTAGGTTTATTGTTTTACTATTGTTTATCTTGCCTGGTCAGACGTGGTATTTGAAAGACTGCTGGAAAGACCGATGTCAAAGAGGGTACTGAGTATATTTTCTTCTAGAAGTTTCATGTTTTCAGTTCTCACATTCAAGGATTTAATCCATTTTGAGTTGATTTTTGTGCGTGGTGTAAGATAATAGTCTGCTTCCATTCTTTTGCACGTGACTGTCCAGTTTTCACATGATTTATTGAAGAGACTCTCCTCTATCCATTATATGCTCTTGGCTCCCTTGTCAAAAATTAGTTGTCCATAAATGTGCGGGTTTATTTCTGGGCTCTCGATTCTGTTCCATTGATCTGTGTGTCTCTCTTTGTGCTATTACCAAGCTTGTTTTTTTACTAAACCTTTGTAGTATATTTTGAAATCTGGGGTTGTGGTACCTCCAGCTTTATTCTTTTTCCTCAGCATTGCTTTGGCTATTCGGGGTCTTTTGTTGTTCCATATAAATTGTAGGATTCTTTGTTCTATTTCCGTGAAAGAATGATGTTGGAAGTTTGATAGGAATTGCATTGAATCTATAGATTGCTTTAGGAAGGATGGATATTTTAACTATGGTAATTCTTCCAATCCAAGAGCATGGAATATCTTTCCATTTCTTTGTATCTTCTTCAATTTCTTTCAACAATGTTTTATAGCTGATGGTATACAGATCTTTCACCTCCTTGGTTAAGGATATTCCTAGGTATTTTATTGTTTTTGTTGCACTTGTAAATGGTATTATATTCTTAATTTCTCTTTCTACTACTTCGTTGTTAGTGTATAGAAACGGGACCGATTTTTGTATGTTGATGTTGCATCCTGCAACTTGACTGTATTCATTTATTATTTCTAAAAGATTTTTTAGTGGATTCCTTATGGTTTTCTACATATAAAATCATGTCGTCTGCAAAGTGACAGTTTTACTTCTTTTCTTATTTGGATCCCTTTTATTTCTTTTTCTTGACTGATTGCTCTAGCTGAGACTTCCAATACGATGTAAAATAAGAGTGGTGACAGTGGGCATCCTTTTCTGGTTCCAGTTCTTAGATGGATAGCTTTCCGTTTTTCTCCATTGAGAATAATATTAGCTGTGGGTTTGTCATATATGGCCTTTATTATTTTGAGGTATTTTCCTTCTATACCCATTTTATTTAGAGTTCTTATCATAAATGGATACTGTATCTTGTCAAATGCTTTCTCTGCATCTATTGATATGATCATGTGATTTTTATTCTTCATTTTGTTAATGTGGTGTATCACATTGATAGATTTGCACATGTTGAACCATCCTTGCATCCCTGGAATGAAACCCACTAAATCATGATGTATGATCTTTTTAAGGTACTGTTGTATTAGATTTTCTAGTATTTTGTTGAGTTTTGTTTTCATCGATGTTCATCAGTGATATTGGCCTGTAATTTTCATTTTTTGTATTGTCCTTGTCTGGTTTAGATATCAGGATAATGTTGGCTTCATAGAAAGATTTAGGAAGGCTTGCCTCCTCTATAAATTTGTGTAACAGTTTGAGAAGGATAGGTATTATGTATTCTTTGAATGTTTTGTAGAATTCACCAGGGAAGCCGTCTGGCTTTTGTTTTTTGGTAGGCAATGATTACTGTTTTGATCTCCATACTGGTGATTGGTCTATTCAAATACTCTACTTCTTCTTGATCCAGTTTTGGGAGGTTGTATGATTCTAACAATTTATCTATTTCTTCAAGATTATCCAATTTGTTGGCATATAGCTTTTCATAATATTCTCTTATAATCTTTTGTAATTCTGAGATGTCCATTGTAATTTCTCCTCTTTCATTTCTGATTTTGTTTATTTGAGGCTTCTCTCTTTTTTTCTCGGTGCTTCTAGCTAAAGATTTGCTAATTTGGTTTATCTTTTCAAAGAACGAGCTCTTGCTTTCATTAATTTTTTCTATTTTTTTTTCAGTCTCTATTTCCTTTATTTCTGCTCTGATTTTTATTATTTCCTTCCTTCTACGGATTTGGGGCTTTGTCTTCTTCTTCTTTTTCCACTTCCTTTAGGTGCACTGTTAGTTTATTTGGGGTATTTCTTGTTTGTTGAGGCAGGCCAGAATTGCTATAAACTTCCCTCTTAGAAGCACTTTTGCTGTACCTCATAGATTTTATCATGTTGTATTTTCATTTTCTTTTGTCTGCCAGTATTTTTTATTTCTCCTTTGATTTCACTGACCCAATCGTTGCTCAGTAGCATTTTGTTTATTCACCACATTTTTGTGGCTTTTCTGATTTTCTTCCTGTAGCTGATTTCTAGTTTCTTACCTTTGTAGTCTGAAAAGATGCTTGGTATTATTTCAGTTTTCTTAAATTTATTGTGACTTGTTTTGTAGCCTAATATGTGATCAGTCCTGGAGAATGTCCCATGTGCATTTGAAAACAATATGTATTTTGTGGTTTGGGGATGGAATGTTCTATATATATATCTACTAAGTCAATCTGGTCTAATGTGTCATTTAAGGCCAATGTTTCCTCATTGATCTTCTGTTTGGGTAACCTATCCATTGGTGTAAGTGGAATGTTAAAGTCCTCTATTATTATTGTGTTACTGCATATTTCTCCTTTTATGTCTGTTAATGATTACTTTATATATTTAGGGCCTCCTATATTGGCTTCATAGATATTTACAAGTGTTGTATCTTCTTGTTGCTTTGTTCCCTTTATCATTATGTAGTGCCCTTCTTTGTCTCTTGTTATAGTTTTTGTTTTAAAATCTATTTTGTCTGATATAAGTATTGCTACCCCTGCTTTGTTTTCTTTGCCATTTGCATGGAATATCTTTTTCCGTCCTTTCACTTTCAGTTTGTGAGTGCCTTTAGGTCTGAAGTGTGTCTTTTATATGCAGCATATATATGAGTCTTGTTTTTTTTATCCAGTTGGCCACCCTATGCCTTTTGATTGGAGCCTTTAGTCCACTGACATTTAAAGTAGCTATTGATAAGTATGTATTTATTGCCATTTTGTTACTTTTCATTTTCTAGATGTTTTAGTAGTTCTCTGTTCATTCTCCTTCTCTTGCTGTCTTCCCTTGTGGTTTTATGGCTTTCTTTAGTAATGTGTTTGATTTCTTTCCTCTCACTTATTTGTTCACTTATTATAGGTTTCTGATTTGTGATTACCATGAGGTTCCCATATACTATTCTACATATACAGCAATCTATATTGAGTTGATAGTCTCTTTAGCTTGAGCTCTTGTAAAATCTCTAATCTCTTACTCCCCTCCTCCCACATTTTATGTTTTTGAAATAATATCTAATTTCTTATTTTGTGTGTGTCTATTCATTACCCTCTTATTGTTGAAATAGGTAATTTTAGTACTTTTGTCTTTTAACCTTCATATTATCTTCAGAGGTGGTTGATCTGCTGCCTTTACTGTATTTTTGCCTTTACCAGAGATTTTTATTATCTGTTTGGTTTTTTGATAATTTTCTTATCCCTATATGTGATCTTCTCTTTCCCACTTAAATAAGTCCCTTCAGCATTTCTTTTAGAACTTGTTTCATAGTAGTAAACTCCTTTAATTTTTGCATGTCTGGGAAGCTCTTTATCTCTCCTTCCATTCTGAATGATAATCTTGCTGAAGAGAGTATTCTTGGCTGTAGCTTTTTTCCCTTTCAGCACTTTAAATATGTCATGCCACTCTCTTCTAGCCTTTAGGGTTTAGGCTGAGAAGAGCACCAATAGCCTTATGGGCTTTCCTTTGTATGTCATTTATGGCCCTTCTTTGCTGCTTTTAAGATTCTCTCTTTATCTTTAATTGCGGACATTTTAACTATAATGTCTCTTGGTGTGGGTCTCTTTGGGATTATCTTGTTTGGTGTTCTCTGTGTTTCCTGTACTTGGGTGTCTGTTTCCTTCCTTAGGTTAGGAAAGTTTTCATCTATTATTTCTTCAAATAGATTATCTGCCCTTTTGTCTCTATCTTCTCCTTCTGGGACACATATAATACGAATGTTAGTGTGCTTGATATGGTCCCAAAGTTCTCTTAGACTGTCCTCATTCTTTTAAATTCTTTTTTCTTTTATGTGTTCAGCTTGGGTGATTTCCTCTAGTCTTTCATCCAGCTTGCTGATCCTTTCTGTATCATCTACTCGGCTATTAAGTCCCTCTAGTGAATTTTTCATTTCCAGTATTGTATTCTTCATTTCTGACTGGTTCTTTTTGATATTTTATAATTTTTTGTTGATGTTCTCAGTGTGTTCATCCAGTCTTCTCCCAATATCTATGAGAATCCCTATGAGTTTTTGCTTGAAATCTTTGTCAGGTAGATTGCTTATTTCTGTTTCATTTAATTCTTTTTGGGAGGGGGGTTGTCCTGTTCCTTGGCATGGAATGTATTCCTTTGCCTACTGATTATGCCTCTTTCTCTGTGCTTATTTCTATGTATTAGGTGAGTCAGCCATGTCAACTGATCTTGGAGAAGTGGCTTTATGTAAGAAAAGCCTTTAGAGGCCCAGTAGTGTGCTTCCCTCTCATCAGCAGTCCAAATGATCCATGAGTGACCGCTGTGAGTGCTATTTATGTCCTTCTGCTGTGTCAGGGTTGCTCTTACTGCAGATACTCAAGGAGTCTAGTCTTTCACTCCCTGGCCAGCTGTTTGTAAATTGGGTTTGGGGAGCCCCAGCAGCATTGGCAACAAGATCTAATAGCACACTTTTGTTGCAGTTTTCCTGTTACTTGAGTAGGTACCCAATGTAGTTGGTTGCTAGGCTCAGGGGATAACAGTTGCTGTAGGCCTCAGGCTTGCAAGGCTATTGTCAGCTCTCTTAGAATCACAGTTCTGGGGGGCAGGCCCTAGGCATGGGGAGCACTCAACTGTTTCAGGCTTCAGAAGGTGGGGCAAATCTTGTTTGTGGGTTTTTGTGAAGCACAAGTCTTCTGCCACTGATAAGCCCCCCCCCCGCCCCCAGTCCACACACACCATAAACACAGTCCTGGCTCATGAATACTTCCTGATCTCCTGAAGGGTACTCTGTAACCCCACTGTAGATGTCCCCACCCCTCCACCAATGCCCCCCACAGTTCACCTGGTCCTCACACAGGCCCTGCTTCACAGAGGTGGACACACCAGCCTGTCTGTAGAGGATTAAGGTACCCAGTCTACGCAGGCTGACAAGTAGCATGAGGGCTTGTTGTTATGTGGTTCCAGTCCCTAGAGTGGGCTGCCTGCCCGGGATGAACTGAATTAAATCCACTCTTTATTGGGTGCAGGGGTGTGGCAGACCCTTGAACTAACAAGCCAGGGGAAGAACTCCAATGGCATCTGCCAGCATCTATGTCAGCTCTCCTGTACTTGGTCACAACAATGGCTGCCACTAATGTCTCAGTCTCTGGAGAGGTCTCATCACTCACTGAGATGCACCCAGAGCCTGCCAGGTGAGTCTCTTTTCACCAAAGGACTGTGGAGCTTTCTTTTTGGTGATTTTAGGTTGCTGTCTGAGATGGGTGAATCTATGTATGGGCCTTTTAAGAGCTGGATATTTCCAGCTTTCTTCTGATAGCTTTTCTGGGGTTATTCCCCATTGCAGTTAATAGCCAGTGGAGCCAGATAGTAGGACACTTATCTCAGTTGTGCTGAGTCTGAAGGATGCTTATAGTGGTACAGTGCCCTTACTAAGGGCCCTACTTCTCCAAGGGAGGCTGCATACCTTAGGATGGCTCCCATCTGGCTGGCTGTAAAGCTCCACCACTCACAAAGGTGGCTTCTTTTTCTCTCCATAAGGAATTTCTCTCTCTTCTGCCTCAGTCAGGACAGTTTCTTGTTGTGGGTGTTCTTTTTATCCACATTTCAGTTGTCTGTCTGGGATAATTTTTCCAAGAATAGTTGTGACCTGGCTGTGTTTGTGGGAGGAGGTGAGTTCAGAGTCTGCCTATGCTGCCATCTTGACGAGATCCTCCTTGGTTTTTAGTATTTAAAATTGTCTCTATTTCTTGAACAGATACTTCAACATGGAAGTCAAAGGAAATGGAAGTATTTGAATCACAGTATCTGCAATCTTATACTCAAGATCTGGGCATCTGTGTGTGTCTTTATGAGAACACTAAATCAAATGTTAGATTCAATAACATTTGTTGAGACCCATATACACCATAGAATAGAAACATCCCAGGAAAAATGAGTGTTTTGCAATATTCATGGAAAATGAATGTACAAATTCATTCAATCGGAGTTTCAATAAACCAGGGCTTTGAGTATGTCCAGACAGACACTTGAAATACCTGACAATCATATATGGGAGGATGGAATTTTTTTACTCTCTCTTTCTTCTAGAGCACAAATCCTAGTAAGATTGAGTAAGTAAACAGATTCATTGAAATGTAGCAGTAGGATAATTATTATGATAATAATAATGATAATGTAAGCCTGCATTCCTTCATTTTCATTTATTGGAAACAGCTAGATTTTTTAATTTATAATTTCTTATATTTTAGAAACATAATACAGTGCATGTATTATTTATTACGTAATTTCTTCCATGGGAAGCATCTGATACACAAACACTTTAATATTTCTGCAGGCAAATGGATGAATATTTCCACAAACATGCAATAAATAAAAACTGTGCATGGTGTCACATAAATTCAGATCAAATTTTGCAATAAAATTAATTCACGTCAGATCAGAGTTTACTGCCAAATGTATTCCTAAAAATTTTCCAGCATTCAGAGTTTTGAGATTTCAGAATGACTTGCAAAAAATGCAGAAGCTGAGTAAGAGGGAGTTGTAGTAGGAAGAGTAATCCCCCCACAAAGATATTCACATCCTAATCTTCAGAATCTGTGAGTATGCTATTTAGGTAGTAAAGGAAATTAAGGTTGCAGGTAGAATTAAGGTTGCTAATGAGCTGACCTTGAAGAGGGAGATTACCCTGGATTATCTGGGAGAGGGCCAATAAAATCACAAGGGCCTTCAAAAGTGAAAGAGGTAGAGAGCATCCAAGATGGCGCCGTGAGTAGTCCTCTTTGTCTCTCCCCCTTCGAGTCTACAATTATTTGGACACTTATCTCTTAACAAAGGATATCCAGACAGCATCTCAGGACGTCTGAGATACCCACGCGACTATACATCGGAAGGCGGACGGACTTTCCTCTGGGAGGATGTGGAAATAGGTGAAAACTCTCCGACCCTGACTGAGCAGCCGAGTACCCGCAAGCGGCTTTCTTCCAACGGACGCCCCCAGAAGATCTACACACATCTAGGGCAGGAGCGAGCACACAACAGAGGAGCGACGGTGGAAACAGGTGACCAGAACCCTACCTAAACCCCCCGCAATTACTCCTAAACGCAGAGGGAAACTTTGGAGTTGCACACCTGGGCCCATGGGGAGAGTCTCTCCCCGCCATTGGCGGGGAGACCCCGCCTGGTGTTCGCGGCACTCGGAGGGTCCCAGAGAGAGTCGCTGAGGGTACAGAGGTCTCCTGGCTGCCACTGCCTGCACGGTGGGGCTAGGGATTGCCGGAGATCTCCGAGCGGACTGGGACTGGGTGAAGCTCCAAAGGCCGACTCCACGCCCTGGAGGGGAAGTTACAGAATTCTGCCCGGGCAGCAGAGAAAACTCTCTGTCTTCCATTAGCAGAGGGGCCATGCCCAGCACTCAACTCCAGGAAAGCCCCGGAGAGAATCCCAGAGGGCGGGGCAACCCCCAGCTGCCATTGCACGCCCTGTGGGACTAGGGATTGCCGGAGATCTCAGAGAGGACTGGGGCTGGGGGAAATTTCAAAGGCCGGCTCTGCGACCTGGAGGGGAAGCTCCGGAGTTCCTCCTGGGCAGGAGACAAAACTCTCTGTCTGCCATTAGCAGAGGGGCCATGCCCAACACTCAACTCTGGGAAAGCCCCGGAGAGAATCCCAGAGGGCGGGGCGACCCCCAGTTGCCGTTGCCCGCCCCGTGGGACTAGGGATTGCCGGAGATCTCAGAGAGGACTGGGGCTGGGGGCAGTTCCAGAGACCCAGCTCCGTAGCCGAGGGGGAAACCCTACAGGCTCACAGCAGCCTTAGGGAAAGCCTCTGCACAGCACCAGTAGAAGGCACCTAGCCGGCAGCCACAAGGCTGGAAGACCCCAGGGCAAAAGCAGCATAGCTAGGTGAACTAACCACAGACTGTAGAAAATGCCAATAGCTCTCCTGCAACCCATAGAGGACAAGTGAGATTTTGTGGGTGCCGACAGCAACGGAGCGACAAATATAAGTGATCCCAGCCCTGGCCACTGGAAAAGCCCATAACACCGTTGCAGACCCCAAGGAGGGAGCACATCTAGGTGGGCTGCAACAGTAGGCATCAGCAGCCTGAAGCCCCCCTGTGACGGCCCCCACAGCAGAGGAGGGAATCCAAAGGACCACTGTGACTATGAGGAGGGGCCCAGGCCCAGTTAGCAACTGCAGACAGGGTTCCTGGTTGGTGCAGTATAAACAGCTGCTCCCCCACCGCAGCAGCTGAAACAAGTGAAAGGAGCAACTAAACTCTATCTCCATGCAGAGGCACAAATCAACAACATCAAGCAATATGAAAAAATACATTAAATCTCCAGAACAGAAAGATAGTAACAAATACACAGAAAACAATCCCAAAGAAAATGAGATATATAACCTAAATGATGATGATTTCAAAACAGCCATTATTAAAATACTCAATGAGTTAAGAGAGAATTCTGACCGACAACTCAACGAGTTCAGGAGCTATGTCACAAAAGAGTTTGATATGATAAAGAAGAACCAAACAGAAATATTGGAAATGAAGAACACAATAGAGGAGATTAAAAAAATCTAGATGCTCTGAACAGTAGGGCCGATAATATGGAGGAAAGAATTAGCAATTTGGAAGATGGCAATATAGAATTGCTGCAGGCAGAGGAGGAGAGAGAAGCAAGACTAAAAAGAAATGAAGAAACTCTCTGAGAATTATCAGACACAATTAGGAGATGCAACGTAAGGATTATAGGTATACCAGAGGGAGAAGAGAAGGAGAAAGGGGCAGAAAGCCTATTCAAAGAAATAATGGCTGAGAACTTCCCAAATCTGGTGAGAGAGATGGATCTTCAGGTGACAGAAGCCAATAGATCTCCAAACTTTATCAATGCAAGAAGACCAACTCCACGGCATGTAGTAGTGAAGCTAGCAAAAGTCAACGACAAGGAGAAAATACTAAGGACAGCCAGGCAAAAGAAACTAACCTACAAAGGAACCCCCATCAGGCTATCAGCAGATTTCTCAGCAGAAACTTTACAGGCTAGAAGAGAGTGAAATGATATATTCAAAAATCTGAAGGACAAAAATCTACAGCCGAGAATTCTCTACCCAGTGAAAATATCCTTCAAATACGATGGAGAAATAAAAACTTTCCCAGATAAACAAAAATTAAGGGAGTTCATTGCCACAAAACCTCCACTTCAGGAAATCCTCAGGAAAACCCTCATTCCTGAAAAATCCAAAAAAGGAAAGGGGCTACAAAACCAAGAGCAGAGGAGATAAGTAGAAGGACAACAACAGAGAGTAGCAGCTCTACATCAGAACAGATTAAACCATGGGACGAGAAACAAAGGAAATTGAAGAAAACCGGAAAACAAGACACAAAATGGTAGTGGTAGGCCCCCACATCTCAATAATCACTCTAAATGTAAATGGATTGAACTCCCCAATCCAAAGACACAGAGTGGCAGGATGGATCAAAGAACAAGATCCAACAATATGCTGCCTCCAGGAAACACACCTCAGCCCCAAAGACAAACACAGACTCAGAGTGAAGGGATGGAGAACAATACTCCAAGCTAATAATGAACAAAAGAAAGCAGGTGTCGCTATACCAATATCAGACAAGGTAGATTTCAAAGCAAAACAGATAAAGAAACACAAAGAGGGACAGTATATAATGATAAAAGGGACTCTCCACCAAGAAGACATAACACTTATAAGTATATATGCACCCATCACAGGAGCACCAAAATTTGTAAAGCAACTCTTAATAGAACTAAAAGAAGACATCAACAACAATACAATAATAGTAGGGAACCTCAACACACCATTAACACCAATGGACAGAACATCCAGACAGAAAATCAACAAGGAAATAATAGAAGTAAATGAAAAATTAGACCAGATGGACTTAATAGATATATATAGAACACTTCATCCAAAAACAGCAGGTTACACATTCTTCTCAAGTGCACATGGAACATTCTCAAGGATAGACCATATTTTGGGAAACAAAGCAAACATCAATAAATACAAGAGAGTTGAAATAATATCAAGCATCTTTTCTGATCATAATGCTATTAAACTAGAAATGAACTATAAGAAAAAAGCAGAGAAAGGTGTAAAAATGTGGAGACTAAACAACACGCTTCTCAACAAACAATGGATCATTGAAGAAATTAAAGAAGAAATCAAATTTTATCTGGAGACTAATGAAAATGAGAACACAACATACCAAATCATTTGGGATGCAGCAAAAGCAGTCCTAAGAGGGAAATTCATCGCAATACAGGCTCACCTCACTAAACAAGAAAAAGCTCACATAAGCAACCTCAAACGACACCTAACAGAACTAGAAAAAGAAGAACAAACAAAGCCCAGAGTCCGTAGAAGGAGGGAAATAATAAAAATAAGAGCAGAAATAAATGATATTGAAACAAAAAAGACAATAGAAAGGATCAATGAAACAAAGAGTTGGTTCTTCGAAAGAATTAACAAAATTGACAAACCCCTAGCCAGACTCACCAAGAAAAGAAGAGAGAAATCGCAAATTAATAAAATTAGGAATGAGAGAGGAGAAATCACAACAGATAACAATGAAATACAAGAGATCATAAGAGAATACTATGAAAAACTATATGCCAACAAATTGAACAACCTGGAAGAAATGGACAAATTCCTAGACTCCTACAATCTCCCCAAACTGAATCAGGAAGAAAGGGAGAATCTGAATAGGCCAATCACAAGTAAGGAAATAGAAACGGTAATCAAAAACCTCCCCAAAAATAAGAGTCCAGGACCAGACGGCTTCTCTGGAGAATTCTACCAAACATTCAAAGAAGACTTAATACCTATTCTCCTCAAACTGTTCCAGAATATTGAGAAAGATGGAGTACTCCCTAACACATTCTATGAAGCCAACATCACTCTGATCCCCAAACCTGACAAGGACAACACAAAGAAGGAGAACTACTGGCCGATATCACTGATGAACATAGATGCAAAAATCCTCAACAAAGTTTTGGCAAACCGAATACAACAATACATCAAAAAGATTATACACCATGATCAAGTGGGATTTATACCAGGGACACAGGGATGGTTCAACATCCGCAAGTCAATCAACGTGATACACTACATCAACAAAATGAAAAACAAAAACCACATGATCATCTCAATAGATGCAGAGAAAGCATTCGACAAGATCCAACACCCATTTATGATAAAAACCCTCAATAAAATGGGTATAGAAGGAAAGTACCTCAACATAATAAAGGCCATATATGATAGACCCACAGCCAAGATCATACTCAATGGACAAAAACTGAAAGCCATCCCTCTGAGGACAGGAACAAGACAAGGGTGCCCACTTTCACCACTCCTATTCAACATAGTACTAGAGGTGCTGGCCAGAGCAATTCGGCAGGAAAAAGAAATAAAAGGAATCCAAATAGGTAACGAAGAAGTAAAACTCTCGTTGTTTGCAGATGACATGATCTTATATATAGAAAACCCCAAAGAATCCATAGAAAAACTATTAGAAATAATCAACAACTACAGCAAAGTAGCAGGGTATAAAATTAACGTGCATAAATCAGTAGCATTTCTATACACTAACAATGAACTAACAGAAAAAGAACTCAAGAACTCAATCCCATTCACAATCGCAACGAAAAGAATAAAATACCTTGGGATAAACTTAACCAAGGAAGTGAAGGATCTATACAATGAAAACTACAAGACTTTCTTGAAAGAAATAGACGATGACATAAAGAGATGGAAAGACATTCCATGCACATGGATTGGAAGAATAAACATAGTTAAAATGTCCATGCTACCTAAAGCAATCTACAGATTCAATGCTATCCCAATCAGAATCCCAAGAACATTCTTCACAGAAATTGAACAAACAATCCTAAAATTCATATGGGGCAACAAAAGACCGCGAATTGCTAAAGCAATCCTGAGCAAAAACAAAGCCGGCGGAATCACAATCCCCGATTCCAAAAAATACTACAAAGCTACAGTGATCAAAACAGCATGGTACTGGTACAAAAACAGGTCCACAGATCAATGGAACAGAATTGAAAACCCAGAGATAAAACCACACATCTATGGACAGCTAATCTTCGACAAAGGAGCAGAGGGCCCACAATGGAGAAAAGAATGTCTCTTCAACAAATGGTGCTGGGAAAAGTGGACAGCCACATGCAAAAGATTGAAAATTGACCATTCTTTTTCACCACACACCAAAATAATCTCAAAATGGATCAAAGAACTAAAGATTAGGCCTGAGACAATAAGTCTTTTGGAAGAGAATATAGGCAGTACACTCTTTGACATCAGTTTCAAAAGAATCTTTTCGGACACTATAACTCCTCAGTTGAGGGAAACAATAGAAAGAATAAACAAATGGGACTTCATCAGACTAAAGAGCTTCTTTAAGGCAAGGGAAAACAGGATTGAAACAAAAAAACAGCTCACTAATTGGGAAAGAATATTTACAAGCCACTTATCTGACAAAGGGTTAATCTCCATAATATACAAAGAACTCACACTGATTAGCAACAAAAAAACAAACAACCCGATCAAAAAATGGGCAGAGGACATGAACAGACATTTCTCAAAAGAAGATATGAATATGGCCAATAGACACATGAAAAGATGGTCATCATCGCTAATCATCAGGGAAATGCAAATCAAAACTACACTAAGATATCACCTTACACCCATTAGATTGGCAAAAACATCCAAAACCAAGAGTGACAAATGTTGGAGAGGATGTGGAGAAAAAGGAACCCTCATACACTGTTGGTGGGAATGCAAACTGGTACAGCCACTATGGAAAACAGTATGGAGATTTCTCAAAAAGTTAAAAATAGAAATACCCTATGACCCAGCCATCCCATTACTGGGTATCTCTCCTAAGAACCTGATATCAGAAATCTCAAGAGTCCATTGCACCCCTATGTTCATCGCAGCATTATTTACAATAGCCAAGAGTGGAACCAGCCTACATGCCCAGAAACTGATGATTGGATAAAGAAGATGTGGTATATATACACAATGGAATACTACTCAGCCATAAAAAAAGACAAAATTGGCCCATTCACAACAACGTGGATGGACCTCGAGGGTATTATGTTAAGCGAAATAAGCCAGTCAGAGAAAGACGAACTCTATATGACTCCACTCATAGGTGGAAGTTAACATATTGACAAGGAGATCTGATTGGTGGTTACCAGGGAAAAGGTGGGGGGGGTGGGGGGTGGGCACAGAGGGGGAAGTGGTGTACCCACAACATGACTAACAAAAATGTACAACTGAAATCTCACAAGGTTCTCATCTATCATAACATTAATAAAAAAAAAGTGGAAGAGGTAGACAGAAGAGGAGGTCAGAGTAAGCAACGTGAGGAGTACTTGAGTTGACATGGTTGGCTTTAAAGACGGAAGTATCCACAAGTCAAGGAATGCAGCTAGACTCTAGAAGCTAGAAAAAGAGAAGAATGGGTTCTGCCTTAGAACCTCCAGAAAAGAATGCATCCTGCCAACACCTTGATTTTAGCTTTGTGAGGCCCATGTCAGATTTCTGACCTACAGAATTTTAGGATAATAAATTTGTGTTGTTTTAAACAACTAACTCTTTGTAATTTGTAACAGGAGTAGTAGGAAACTAATATAAGAGAAATGCTTCAATTGGAGACGAAGGGGCTGTATGGACTGAAAAGGGAAAGAAAGAGAAAAATGAATAAAAAGGGTCAGAGGTGGGACAGGGCTCAATCAAGGGAAGGTGCCCACATGTTTCTCCCAAAAGCCTAAGAATGAGCAACACACCATGCACAAATCTCAAGTACAAGGGCAATGGGCTAGAGAAGCCAGTCCCAAGCTGTCATCACTTTAAAACTCTGTATAGGATGAAATCGACCTTCAAATCTGAAGTAAAGGTCTAATTTAACACTCTCATAAATTCCACATGTAATTGGCTAATAGTGAGATGACTTGATATCAGTTGAAGTGCCCCTAGACTTTATGAAAAGAGACTCAGAGATGGAGTCTCAAGCATTTTGTATATTGACTATACTTACCATATTAGAATTTAAAATGTCATCCACTGTAAACTGTATTTGCCACTTTAATGACAGCTAAGTAGTAAAAATGAAGCATTTCCATATCACATGTACTCATTGATTGTAAGACAAATCTTAATTTCACGGATGTTAAAATATGAAAGAAAAGTTCATCTTAGAACTCAAGAAATTGAATACTTAAAAATACAGTCATGTGTCACATAATGGCATTTTGGTCAATTCAGACCACATTAATGACTGTAATCCTACAAGATTAATACCATATAACCTAGGTGTATAGAAGTCTGTATTATCTAGATTTGTGTGAGTACACTCTATGATGTTCACACAATGACGAAATCACCTAAAAATGAATTTCTCAGAATGCATCCTCACCATAAAGCAACACATGACTGTATGAGGTAATCAGTCCATGTCACACACACATACACATGCAAACACACACAGTCACACACAAAGACTTTTCCAAAGAGAGACAGGTAAAAAGTAAACAAGTTTTATTTTGTCAGCCATGTATTTTAGGAACACAGAAGACTGTCGTCAACTCACTAGTACAAAACAGATTTTTATAATCAAATTCTGATCGTCAATAACACATTACATTATTTATGCGCAGTTCATCATTTTCTTGGTATTAAAATAAAGTGTGAAACTTCTATTTTTGCTCACTTTAGGGGACCAAAGATGCTACAGCTACAGTTCCTCATTTTGGAAGACATGAAGATACTTATCTTATGGGAACCTGATAAGATATTCTCTTCTAGACACCCTCCTTTTGTTTCCCAAAGATCCAGGCACATTCAGGAGTTACACTTTTCTCATTGAACATATAAACAAATGCACTCTATGGACTTGCAGCCTTTCAAGAGAAAGAAGTAAAGAGTGCGTTGAAATGTAATTTTTAAAATTTCCAGGATATACTAAAGTATATAATTTTCATGGGAATTATAGGTTACCAAAATGGACTAAAAGAAAGTAGAAAAATCTTAACAGAAAGTGCCCCTCCTCCTGCCCAGCACTCCAGCTCTGCCATCAGACAGACCACCACACAGAGAGAAAAGTAGCCAGCAGCTGAGGGGATCACACAGGTGAAGGAAAGTGCCCCTCCCCCTGCCCAGTGATCTAGCTCAGCAACTGGCCAGAGTGCCACACAAACAGAAAAGGAGTCTGTTTTGAGCTAGGGAGCTGCAGATTGTGGCAAGCTTAGAATACACAGTGCCTGACCCCACTCAGTGGTGGCAGTTGGAAACTGTGAACAGATAATATCACGAGGGGCCGGCCTAGTGGCACAGCAGTTAAGTGTGCATGTTCCACTTTGGCAGCCCGGGGTTCACCAGTTCGGATCCCGGGTGTGAACATGGCATTGCTTGGCATGCCATGCTGTGGTAAGCGTCCCACATATAACGTGGAGGAAGCTGGGCACGGATGTTAGCTGAGGGCCAGTCTTCCTCAGAATAAAGAGGAGGATTGGCAGCAGTTAGCTCAGGGTTAATCTTCCTAAAAAAAATAAAAGATAATATCACGAGATGGAGACAAAAATCCAGGCCATCAAGCTGTATGAAGATATTAAATCTCAAGAACAGAAGGAAAATGACAAGTACCCAGCAATCAGCCCCAACAGCATGGAAATTCACAACCTAAATGACAGAGAATTCAAAATAACTATCATTAAAAAAATATTCAACGAGTAACTAGAAAATGCAGAAAGGCAGTTCAATGAAATGAGGAACTTCTTCATAAAAGAGATTGAAACTATAAAAAGAACCAATCAGAACTGTGTGGAGATGAAAAACACAATGAATGAGATGAAGAAAAATCTGGATTCCCTAAACAATAGAGCTGATATTATGGAGGATTGAATTACCAACTTAGAGAACAGAAATATAGAAATGTTTCAGATGGAGGAGGAGAGAGAACTGAGATTAAAAAGAAATGAAGAAATTATCTGAGAAATATCAGACTCAATTAGGAAATGCAACATAAGGATTATAGGTATTCCAGAGGGATAAGAGAAGGAGAATGGAGCAGAAAGCTTGTTCAAAGAAATAATAGCAGAGAACTTCCCAAACATGAGGAAGGAGCTGGAAATGCAAGTGAAATAAGCCAATATATTTACTAACTGTATCAATGTAAAAAGACCTTCTCCAAGGCATATATTAGTAAAGCTGGCAAAAGTCAATGACAAAGAGAAAATATTAAGGGAAGCAAGGCAAAAGAAAACAACTAACAAAGGAACCCCTAACAGGCTTTCAGTGGATTTCTCAGCAGAAACCTTACAGGCTAGGAGAAAGTGGAATGATATATTCAAAATTTTGAAAAACAAAAACTTTAAGCCAAGAATAGTCTATCAATCAAAAATATCCTTTAGATATGACAGAGAAATAAAAAGTTTCCCAGATAAACAAAAGCTAAGGGAGTTCATCACCACATGACATTCCTACAAGAAATCCTAAGGCCCTCATAGTGGAAAAATAAAAGGAAAGGGGCTACAAAGCCCTGAGCCAGGAGATAAATAGGTAGGCAATAATCAGGAAAATGCAGCTGTCTATTAGAACAGATTAGTAAACACTTAACTATAACATTAAAGATAAAGGGAAGGAAAACACCAAAATAAATATAATCTTGTCATTTTAACACAAACTCACAACGCAAGATGGAAAAAGATATGACAATGATAACCTAAAAGGGGAGGAGGAAAGAGATGGAATTGGTTTAGTCTAATGAAATAAAAGGCTATCAAAAATGCACTAGCTCATCTATAAGATATTTCTATAAACCTAATGGTAATCAGTAAACAAATAATTAAAACAGAGACATAAGGAGAAAATCAAGAAAATCATCATAGAAAACTACTTAACCCAATTGGTAATCCAAAATACATGGGACGAGAAAAAAGGGAAATGCAGAAAATAAGCAATGAGAGGGGAGCATTAAGCCCTCATATATCAATAATCACTCTAAATGTAAATGGATTGAATTCTCCAATCAAAAGACAGAGTGGTAGGATGGATTAAAAAACAAGACCCAACAATATGCTGCCTCCAGGAAACACATCTCAGCCCCAAAGACAAACACAGTCTCAGAGTGAAGCAATGGAAGAAGATATGGATTGGAAAGAATTGGAAAGAATGGAAAAAGAGGAGGATTGGCAGCAGTTAGCTCAGGGCTAATCTTCCTCAAAAAAAAATGTTTATAGAAGGAGAGTAACTCAACATATTAAAGGCCATATATGACAAACCCACAGCCAACATCATACTCAATGGAGAAAAAATGAAAGCCATCCCTCTGAAAGCAGGAACAAGACAAGTGTGGCCACTCTCACCACTCTTCTTCAACATAGTATTGGAGGTTTGGGCCAGAGCAATTAGGCAAGAAAAAGAAATAAAAGGAATCCAAATAGGCAATGAAGAAGTGGAACTCTCACTATTTGCAGATTAGATGATTTTATATGTAGAAAACCCTAAAGAATCCATTGGAAAATTATGATAAATAATCAACAACTACATCAAAGTGGCAGGGTGCAAAGTCACCTTACAAAAATCAGTAGTATTTCTATATTCTGATAATGAACTAACAGAAGAGAACTCAAAGATACAATCCCATTTAGAATTGAATCAAAAGGATAACACGCTAAGGAAGAAATTTAACCAAGGAAGTGAAAGATCTGTTCACTGAATCATAAGCCATTGATGAAAGAAATTGAAGAAGATATATATAAATACAAAGATATTCTATGCTCATGGATTGTAAGAATTAATATTGTAAAATGTACATACTACCCAAAGAGATCTACAGATTCAATGCAATCCCTATCCAAATTCCAATCACATCTTTCACAGAATTAGAAAAAGCAATTGAGAGAAAGAAAAATAAATTCGGAGGCATCATACTTATGATTTCAACCTTTATACTACAAAGCTTTAATAATCAAAACAGTATAGTCTGGCATAAAAACAGACATACAGATAAATGGAACATAATCAAGAGCTCATAAATAAATCCATGCATATACAGGCAATTAATTTACAACAAAGAAGCCAAGAATGTACAATGGGAAAGGGATACTCTCTTCAATAAATGATACTGGAAAAACTAGATAACTAGATGCATAATAATGAAATCAGACCCCTGTCTTACACAGCTCAGAAAAATTATTTGAAATGGATTAAATATTTAAACGTAAGACCTGAAACAATAAAACTCCTAGGAGAAAAAGTCATGGAAAATCTCCTCAAAATTGGCCTTGTCAATAATTTTTTGGATATGACACCAAAAGCACAATCAACAAAAGAAAAACTTAATAAATGAAACTACATCAAACTGAAAGCTTCTGCACAGCAAAAGAGACAATCAAAACATGAGAAGACAACCTACAGAATGGGAGAAATTATTTGCAAATTATGTATCTGATAAGCTGTTAGTATCCAAAACACATAAAGAACTGATAAACTCAATACCAAAAAACACGCAATCTGATTTAAAAATGGGCATAGGAACTGAATAGATATTTTTTTAAACAAGGCATTCAAATGGCCAATAGATACATGAAAATGTGCTCAACATCACTAAGCATGAGAGAAATGCAATTCAAAACCACAGTGAGATATCACTTCACACCTGTTAGAATGGCTATCATCAAAAAGACAAAAGATAAGTGTTGGTGAGGATGTGGAGGAAAGAAAATCCTTGTGCACTGCTGCTGGAAATATACATTGGTACAACCACTGTGGAAAACAGTAGAGAGGTTCCTCAAAAGATTTAAAATAAGACTACCATATGAACCAGCAATACCATCTCTGGATATATACCAAAAGGAAATGAAATTAAGGTCTTGAAGAAGTATCAGCACTTCTATGTTCATTGCAGCATTATTCACAACATTCAAGATATGAAAGCAATCTCAGTGTCCATCAATGGATGGATGGATAAAGAAGGTGTGGTCAGTCACAAAAAATAGAAAGTCCTGCCATTTGCAACAACACAGATGGACCTTGAGGGCATTATGCTAAGTGAACTAAGTCAAACAAAGACAAATATTCTATGATCTCATATATACATGGAACCTAAAAATCTGATCTCATAGAAACAGAGTAGAATGAATGTAGGTTACCAGGTGTTGGGGATGGGGAGAAGTAAGGAGATGTTGGTTAAACTGTACAAATTCCCAGCTATAAGTTGAATAAGTTTTGGATCTAATGTAAAGATGGTGATTATAGTTAACAATATGGTAACAATACTTGAAAGTTTAAAAGAGAGTATGTCTTAAATGATCTCACTACCAAAAAGAACGAGTAATTATGTGAGGTGATGAAAGTGTTCGCTAACACTAAGATGATAAGCATTTTGCAGTTATAAATGTATCAAATCAACACATTATATGCCTTAAACACACTCAATGATATATGTCAATTAAATCTCAGTAAAGCTGGGTTGGGGGAGGAATTACCCATCTCAAACACATAACCTGCATCATGCACTTTTTAATCTGTGCAGGCTAGTTTACAGTACTAAAACAAAATGGAAAAGCAAGTAAATCCAAACCCATCAGCATTCTGCAAACAGTGGAAGTTCATTTTATATAAGATCACATCATTCAATAAATTCAGGTAATCTTAAGTAACTATTATGATTTTGTAGACAGCTTTACTAACATACTTATCTAGATGTATCCAAATTGAGAGTTTCCATTTGAGTAGAGTGTTGGAAAAAAGGAAAAACGTGCATTCCCCAAACGTCATCTAAGTCTTGTTTCTCTACATGCAGAGACTTAGAGCAACATCATGAGACTATAATCATTCTGCATATAATTAGAAACTAGACTGGTAGCAAAGGATTTGAGGTGCAGGTTTTTTTGAGATTTTTGACAATCAAAATGAAACTGATTTGTCTATACTGTCCTCTGAGCCTTACAAGCAATGAAAACTGGACCCTTTTTCTCTCTCAGGTGCAGTATTTGGCATGTTTTAACAAAGTTCTTATTGAGCTATGGATAAACAGATAGATTTCCTCTACTGCCTCTAAAGAATTTGGATATCAATCAAAATGTGTCCGTCTGTGTATGCGTGAATGTGTGTTTACACATGTGAATGTTTCAGTAACTTCTTAATAACTCCCTTTGAAACTTCATCACCAACAACAGAATCAGGCACTGAATTCCACTTCCTTGTCCAATATTATTCCCTTTGCAATTCTCACATTAAGCCTGAGGCTGAGGGATTTGCACGTAAGATAGGGACACAGAGGAAGTTCTTGAAGATGTGATTCTTTGAATCTGCCCTTTCTTTCCTGAAAGGAGAATAAAGACACTAAAATATTTAGTCTTCCAAGAGGCTCTGCCTTCAGAAACAATATTTTGAAGAATTAACATCACTAGTGTCACTAGTGTTCTATTCTGGTCTGTACCTGATGACATACAATTTGTAGTTGGAGTTTCAGGATCAAAGGTATTAGGTAAAGATGTTAAGATTTAGCTAAGGTTAAAGTTATCGATAGTGACATTGAAATGTTGTTATTGATTATACAAACTATGTATGAATAGTTTGACTTTGATATTTTCCAGGTATACTAAATGCTTCAGAGCCAAGATGATCTTCTCAGTGACAGAAACAACAAAGGTGGGTGTTAACTATTGGAAGAGAGGTGATATGTTAAGAGGGATTCAGAAATGTGGTCCACTCAGTGTGAGAGAAGGCATCATTCGTTTGCTGTGATCATTTGAGTTGCTTCTTGATGAGGTAGTCTCAGACTAAGCTCCACATAAATTGGGTTTCCAGAACCCCTTTCTGAAAAATTCTTATCTTCAGACAGACTTTACCAAATTTTCTTTTCTTTGTTTTGTTTCTCTGAGAAAGATTGTCACTGAGCTAACATCTGCTGCCAATCCTCCTCTCTTATGCTGAGGAAGATTGGCCCTGAGCTACTATCTGTGCCCGTCTTTCTCTATTTTACCTATGTGGGATGCCTGCCACAGCATAGCTTGATGAGCAGTGCATAGGTCCGTGTCCAGGATCCGAACCAGTGAACCTGGGGCCACCAAAGCAGTGCATGCAAACTTAACCACACGGCTATCAGGCGCACCCCAAAATATTCTTGTTATACAAAATGAGACCCTATATACATAAGATTGAAGAGGCAAACAAAACAATGTTTTTTCCATCCTATTTCTATCTTTTCCTTAACTTCAGTCAAACATAGATTCACACTATATTCCATCTGAAAAACAGGAATAAAGGATAGTGGTGAAAATTCAATGTCAACATTTCATAACTCTTCACACACAGTAAACACTCAAAAAATAGCAGCTTTTATTACTGATAGAAATCATTATATCTCTTAGCATAGTTCCTATCCCAACCAAATCAATCTCTACTTTTCTCTTGACATTTTACATTTTATCATGCATTATGTTCATCAATTTATACAAATCATTCACTTTCGCTAAGCTGCAAACACTTTAACAATGTGGTCCCATTTGTTCATATACATTTGAACATTGCAATAAATGTTGACTTGCTAAGTATAAGGTGGAATAAGTAATAATTATAAAATTTCCTAAGAATGACCAATAACAGCTTATAAAAAATAGGTATTATTCTAAACATATCTACATCTCTCCCTCCTGTGTGAACCCTCCACTCTCTTAGCTTTGATCCACACAGAGAAAGAGGCAGAAGAGAGTGTGGTTGATAGAGTATGGATGACCTTTCAAAAGTGGGTCACTATCTTTATTCTCTCCCCCACACTCAAGCAAGGATCACAACAGTTACGTGAGATGAATAAGTTCTAGAGAATTGCTGTGCAGCACTGTGGCTATACTGTATTGGAACCCAAAAATTTGTTGAGGGCAGCTCTCATGTTTAAGTGTTATCACAATAAAAGAAATTAAAGATATTCTTTGATATTTGTATTTATATATTGTTTCAATGTGTTTCTTAAAAATAAAATTTAAATATTTAAAAATAATTAATAAAAAATCTGATTCGTATAAGGTAATGACAAAGAAAAGCTACATATATGGAATAACAGGTGACATTTTAAGAAATTCAACATAAAACAGCCAACAGTAAGGAAACTGACTCATGCCACAGCAACATTGTAGTAAGAAACAGAATGATACTCTTTTTTTCTTTTTAGCAAGACAAGACCCTGTGGAAGTCAACAGAAAGTTCGCTAATATGAATATTAAACTTTCATACTATGAGTCTACAGTGGCTGGAACCACATTGTACTTATCTTTCTGTTTATGATTCAGATATTTTGGACATTCGATATATTTGGATGGAAGAAAACAATAGCAAAATTTGAAAACTAAAATAAATTAAATAAAATGTTATGTAAGCATCACTGCTGAACATAAAGTTTGTTCTTTTCAAAAATAGTTTTATAAGAACAGAATTATTGAATGACTTTACATGGGATAATTTGATTTGATCACCAAACTGACTGCAATCTTAAAAATTTAGACAAAACAACAAATCACAAACAGCGCAACCACGCGAGGAACATTCTGAATTGTATTCTTAGTGCTTGAGAAGAAAACAAAATAAATAGCCAAGTCTTTTCAAATGAAGAAGCTTGAAACAAGAAAGAAGTTGACTCAATGGAGCTAAAAAACTGCACGAGGGTCAAAGAATTTATTTTCCTTGGCCTAACCCAGAATCAAGAACTGAACTGGGTCTTATTTCTTTTCCTGCTTTGGGTGTATGTGACAACTCTGCTGGGAAACCTCCTCATCATGGTCACGGTGACCTGTGAATCTCGCCTTCACACCCCCATGTATTTTTTGCTCCGGAATTTGTCTATTGCCGACATCTGCTTTTCCTCCATCACAGCTCCCAAGGTTCTGGTGGACATTCTGTCACAGAGAAAGACCATCTCCTTCAATGGCTGCTTCACTCAGATGTTTTTCTTCCACCTTGTTGGAGGGTTGGACGTATGTTCTTTGTCGGTGATGGCATTTGATCGCTATGTGGCCATCTCCAAGCCCCTGCACTACGTGACCATCATGAGCAGAGGGCGATGCACTGCCCTCATTGTAGCCTGCTGGCTGGGGGGCTTTGTCCACTGCATCGTGCAGATTTCCCTGTTGCTGCCCCTCCCATTCTGTGGACCCAATGTTCTTGATACTTTCTACTGTGATGTCCCCCAGGTCCTCAAACTAGCCCGTACTGACATTTTTGTGCTTGAGCTACTGATGATTTCCAATAGTGGGCTGCTCACCACACTGTGGTTGATCTTCCTGCTTGTGTCCTACACAGTCATCCTAATGATGCTGAGGTCTCAGGCAGGGGAGGGCAGGAGGAAAGCCATCTCCACCTGCACCTCACACATCACTGTGGTGACCTTGCACTTTGTGCCCTGTATCTATGTCTATGCCCGGCCCTTCAATGCTCTCCCCACAGATAAGGCCATCTCCATCACCTTCACTGTCATCTCCCCTCTGCTGAACCCCTTGATCTACACTCTGAGGAACCAGGAGATGAATTCAGCCATCAGGAAACTGAGAAGAAGATGTGTACCTTCTGAGAGGATATAGACTGGTCGCTCACTCCTTCTCACCACCTTTGAAAATGTTCATCAAATAAACCGCATTGACTAAAGGATTTCTAAATAATTTTGATATTTCTACTGAGATGCACACGACTTTCAAAGATTCTGTTTGGCATGCAATAATAATGTAAAAAGATACGTTTCATGTTGCAAAAGGAAGCAGAGAAATCAAACTTTTAGCTGAAGAGTTGCATAATGCTTATGCAATAAAGCCTTGGAAGAAATAAAGAAAAGAGAATATGTATGCACTCAGAAACTTTATCACATTGGAATTGTTGTGGGGGTTTCATTCAGCTCTATTGCATATAATTGAGAAATACAAATGTTGTTTACTTCAGATGTACAACTTGATGTTTTGATATACATATAGATTGTGAAATGATCATTGGGGGAAAATGGATTAAGGTGGGACCTCTCTTGGTTATCACTTACAACAACACGGAAATCTCCAATTGTATAAATAAAATTAACAATAAGAAAAAGCAAATATATATATACTCAGACATTCCCACTATATTCTTGTTACCAGGAAGGGAGCTGAGAAACATAATGCAGCTTGGGCATTGGATTGCTAAGGTCTTTCATGAAGTAATCACATTTTAATGAAGTAAGCACACTCAAATTAAGTTCTTCCTCTGACTTTCTGATATGAGTAAATTAAATAACTACTACCTGAAGATTTTTCCGTCTGAAGCCCACACTCCAGTGGTTGAGTGCAAGTGCTTTGGAAGCCAGCACAGCTTGAGTTAGAATGTGGACCCCAGTAACTATGGGTTCTATGACCTCATGTAGGTCCTTACCCTGACCTTCCTCTGAACCCCACGCCTACTGACCACACTTCCATGACATTGCCTCAGCGACCGGGGCTCAGCTCAAGCACCACACTCAGGACCTTGTTTCCAATTCCCTGTCCTCCTTCCTCCTATTCCCCGAGTAGGGCTATGATTTATGTATTGTATCCCCAGCACCTAGCACAGCAAGTAGAACGTAGAAAACTGTCCAAAAAATGGTTGAGTTAAAGAACTCAGTGAATGAATATCACCTCTCACTCCTTTCTGTTTCTCAAATCATTGGAGAATAGGAGTAAGAAAACAATGGATTTGTTATTATTTTCTGTTAACATGACTCCCTAAAAATGACAGAAACCTATGAAGCTGCTTCAGACTACGCATATACATTCAAAAAGGTTGGCATGAACGGAAAAACATTATTCAATACATGAACTTGGTTTTTATTTGTTTTCTTGTTCTGCTATTTACAGCATTTGGGAGTTTTTCTTTTTTGCCCTTCATTTCTGCAGGTAGATCCTAGATCTTAAAATTTTTGAAATTAGACAAATGTTCATGTCACAGTACAAATGTCAGTTCAAAAATCAGACATGCAAAGGTCCTCAGGTGGGGATGTGCCCAGGCCTTCATAAGAAGATGAGAGGAAGCAAGGAGGAGACAGGTAATAACTGTAGTCAGAGAGATAATGAGGCCACGGGATCAGGTCCTTAGGACCTTTTAGACATTGTGAGGATTTTGACTTTCACCTAAATAAGATGCGATGCATTTTGAAGGGCTTTGAAGAGCAGAATAGTGATGAATGTTTTAGCAGAAATGCAGTGCTTACTGTTATGAATAGACTGAGGTGGGGCAAGGACAAAAACAGGGAGACCAATTAAGAAGCTATTGCAAAAGTCCCAGGAAAGAAATAATGAAGACACAACTTAGGGTAGTAACAGTGGAGGTGGAGAGAATGGTGAAGAACTCTGAAAGTCGAGCAAGTAGGAGTTGCTGATGGATCCAGTGTGGATTTCCTGGTGATGTGTATGTCCTGTGAGAACTCCATCACCCACTTTCTTCATCCGCCCATTGAGATCTCCTTCACTCTCATCTACATAATCCTTTCAGGTCCAATGGCTCCTTCCAATACTTGTGTGTCACACTTCAGGAATTACCCTACATGGGTGAAACTGCCTAAGGAAGTTGTGCAGAATCCCTAAGAATAGGCATTTATGTCCCAACAGAAAAACTACTAGGGGAAACATCAGAGGTAAGGTGGAATTCTGGGTAAACTGACCTAACAGGATTCTTGCTGAAGGCAGGCCAGGGTGATCAAATATCACTTGGGGCATGGTGGATGGTGAGGAACCTGATTACACACTGATGGTGATCAACATGGAGGGTGGGGGATTTTGGCTAAACTGAATTAGCAGAATTCCTGTTAAAATTTGACAATGCAGAGACAAGCATGGAGGTCCCAAAATGGAGGCCTAGTTGAGAAGTTCAGGGGAGCCTGAGTAGAGTTTGGTCAAGGGGAGAATCTTTGTCACTGCTAAAAACTTTTAGATCCTACACAAAAAGTGTGTTCCTAAGGACATGTGCCTGAGTCACATCTTGATTACTCCCACTGAAACCACCTCTCCATCAGTAGAATTTTTCCACAACCACATCCAATCATATGCCCTCTGATAATTCTCACACTAGTTCTGGGATTGACAAATTGGTACATATGATGGAACACTGTGAATCAGTGTGGAAGAGCCAAGGAAATATTATTCCCTGAGTCTGCCCTTTTCCGCATAAAGAAAGCCACTGAAATCACTGGCTTTCAGAGGGGTATTTAACAGAATTTTCTGAAGCCAAATGATTCCCAAGGTTCGTGTGAACATTGTTTAAGATGTTGGAGAAGGAGATTGGAAATTTTAGGTAAGAAACATAACTCTTCATGAGTGTGAATGACTATGGTGTCTGAGCGTCAATGAATAAGCATGAGAAGAGGAGTGAGAAAAACTGAAATCTAGATGGAATCGTTAAGATTAATAAATACACTTTGACTAAAAATAATGCAATATATACCCAAGATGCTGCATTCCAGGGTGAACTATCAGTGGCAGACAGCGCAACTAAGAAATATGAACAAAGAAGATATTGTGAAAGGAGAGTCATAGAAATGAGTTCAGTTTGGAAGTAGGGAGGAGGAAACTCTTTTTTCCTGGGATCCCTTGAATTGCACAAACAAGAGATTTTTCTCATGCTTATTTCATGTAGACGGATCTCCTCAAACTGAAATGCTAAATTTAAAACTAGAAAGAAAATAAAATATTTCAAAAAAAGTTGAAAGAATAGGACAATGAACACCTACATGCCTGTCCTTAGATTTATCAAGAACTAAAATTTTACAACGATTTTCTTTCCATGCCTACATATTTGCATCCTTTTCTTTCCAGCCAAACCTCCCACTCATCAGCAACTGTTATATATTCAAGGGGTCCCCTAAAGCCAGGTCTCCCGTTCTCTCCACTCCCATGTGCCCCAAACATAAATGTCACCTCCTCCATGCAGCTTCCTCTGAGCCTCTTGGTGAGAAATCACCCTTTTCTCACACACAGCTCATCTGTCTTATGACGGTCCCCATCACACCCGTATCACTATTATATTTCAGTTGTTTCTCCACTGGTTTGGGATTATATTCATTTCTCTCAAATAACCTAGACCTCTGCCAATTTTTTATCAATATTTGTTAAATAATGAAATGGAGTAAAAATAGAAGAAAAATGGAGCAGAAGGTGGAGGATGTTGTCTGAATTACGAAAGGTAGTTTGTGAACATGGACCTATTCCTTTCTGACAAACAGGCCTGACTTGGAGTATGAGGTACTGTACCTTCTACCCGTCTGTGTAGACCATTATCTATGGTTTACGTGGAGGTCCCTGTGGAGTGTTTTCATAACTAGGTAGGACCTCCTCATTATCTCTAGTAACTAGATTGAGTTGGTGTTTTCTGGTGATCATTTCCCCACTTTAACTAGTCAGAATTGATAGCTCAGCTACTAATTAGTTCAACACACTCTATTTCCTGATAAGCCTCCTGGGTTAAGGTTACCCAGCATAATACACATCACAACAGATAAGCAGCCATGTGTGCTGAGACTCTGCATATGTTAATTCACCTAATCCCCATAACTTCCCTGTGAGGTGGATATTACTATAATCCCCATTCCACAGATGAAGAAGTGGAGACTCCATGAGGTCTCTCACTTACCCAAATGACACAGTGACAAAGCCAGGACTTGAGCACAGATAGCTCTCACTGCAGAGACCTGCACCAGATTTCTCTGGTCTGCTAGGATGATGTCAGATAAGAAACCAAACCAAGCAAGCACTTTCCTTGCTACCATACACTGTAACCACCCTCTGGGCCACTCTCATTGACAGTAAAAGAAACATACCCCCTATTTTCCCCCAAAAAAGTATGTTTTGATGAAGCTGTTTTAGAAAACATATTCTAGAAAATGTACAGCTCCTCTAAAAGATTGTCAGTACATTTAAAGGAGCTGTGTGCCTGTGACAGTTACTAACCTGGAGTTTTACTTTAAGGTAACACACACATAAGCACACTTATTGCTTAGGCAATGCTCTAAGTATTGATGCTTTTGCATAGATTAATTCATTTAATCCTCACAAAAATCACACAAGGAAGATGCTATTGTTTCCAAATACTGATGCGGAAGCTGAGGCCAAAGGGGTAAAGTAACTTCTCTTATACCGTAACCAGTAAGTACCCAGCTGGGATTTGAACAGGCTATGTGATGCCAGAGGCTGCCAGGTATCTGCCTGCATGCTCTGATTACTCTTGGTGGCTTGTTTAGTCTCCCATATTAAGTAGACTTTAAACAAAATTACATACAGAAGAAAGACAACTTGAACAGAAAGTGAGCTAGGTGAAAATAAATTTCTTCATTTGTACTGGAAAACCCACCCAAAAAGTGAAAGAAGTGACTTTCACCTTTCTTTTCTTTCTGATTATGGTAATAAAAAAGAGATAAACTGTAAAGAAAGAAATTAAGTCCCTTTCAAGGATTCACAAAAAATAAGAAAGGAATTCAAAAGCAAAATGATTATATTGTAAGCACACACTTAACATTTTAGGAAACTGATAAACTGTTTTCAAAAGTGGTTGCATCATTGTGCATTCCCACCAGAGTTACAATTCCTCTACATTTTTGTCAACTCTTCATATATCCACCTTCTTTATTTTAGCCATTTTAGTAGATGTGTACTGTTATCTCACTATGGCTTTCATTTACATTTCCCCAGTGATGAATGATGTTGAGCATGTTTTCATGTGCTTATCGGCCATCCCTATATCTTCTTGTTGAAGTGCCTGTTCAAAGCATTTGCCCCCTGTTTTTTAATTAGGTGGTTTGTTTTCCTATTGAATTTTAAGAGTTACAACCATCCTATTCTTAGGTACGTACCTAAGAGAAATGGGAATATATGTCCACACAAAGACCTATACACGAACATTCATAAAAGCTTTATGTGTAATAGCCAAAAACTAGAGACAATCCAAAGATTCATCAACAAGCAAACTGAAAAACAAAATGTGGCACATGCATACTATAAAAAGGAAAAAAATATTGGCACATGCAAAAACATGGATGTATTTTGTAAGTGAAAGAAGCCAAACAAAAAGAGAGTACACATTGTAGGATTCCATTTATAGAAAGTTCTAGAAAACACAAACTAATAGATAGTGACAGAGCACAGATCAATGGTTACCTGAAGAAGGAAGGGCAGAAGGGACATATTATAAATGGCCACAAAGACATTTTTGCATTGATAAATATATTAACTATCTTCAACACAGTGATGATTTCGTGGGTATACGCTTATGTCAAAATTTATCAAGGTGTACGCTTCAAACATATGATTCTATTTTATGTCAATGACAGCGCAATAAAAAAATAGCATTTAGGAAATAAATTTGACCAGTGAACGTAAGAGAAGCTCTGCGTTACCACTTTTATTTCATAGCTGAGGAGTTATTCAACTCCAGGGCTTTTGGTACCTAAAGTAGTTTAAAGTAAAGACAGAAACAAAGAAATCCATTTAAGGAAGATAAGAACAATAGAGAAGAATTTTACAGCTTTAAAATTTTCTAATTTTTCACACCATTAAACTTGTGATTCAAAAAAAGGAGGAGTGCTTCTGTGAAATTCAGTTGAAGGACAACCACATTGCAGATAGGAGTTCTTAAAGTATTTAAACGGAGCACCCAGTCTGGAAAGAACCCATACTCGTGTGGATCCTCAAAGGACCCCAGTGGTACCTAATAGGCATTGTCTTATCCACACACCAAACTGCATCCATTTTTGTATCCCTTGTGCCAAAATACTCCATTTCTGAATATTTAACATTCACTTGTTTATCTTGGATACTTGGAACTTATATTCCGAGATCACTATTTTTATGCATTTTCTGAAATACTTATAAATTACAGAAGAAAACAATAACTAAATGCATGCTTGTGTAATGAGATGTCATGTAGGACATGTTAGCAATAACCTTGGAAAGGCTCTTCATGTACTGATAACACCTCACTAGTTTTCTGACCTAATACCTGACTCTGTAAACATGAATCTATTAATGGAAAGTAAACACTTTCTGAAATAACACTTTTAATTTTTTCCAAGCAATACGAAGAAGAAGAAATATGATTCAATGGAGTTGGGAAATGGCACCAGGGTAAAAGAATTTATATTTCTAGGACTTACTCAGTCCCAAGATCTCAGTTTGGTCTTATTTCTTTTTCTGTGTTTTGTGTACATGACAACTCTTCTGGGAAACCTCCTCATCATGGTCACTGTGACCTGTGAGTCTCGCCTTCACACCCCCATGTACTTCCTGCTCCGCAATCTAGCCATCCTTGACATCTGCTTCTCCTCCATCACCGCTCCAAAGGTCCTGGCAGACCTTCTGTCAAAGATAAAGACCATATCCTATACTACCTGCATGATGCAAATATTTTTCTTCCACCTGCTTGGTGGAGCGGATATTTTCTCTCTCTCTGTGATGGCATTTGATCGCTACATAGCCATCTCCAAGCCCCTGCATTATGTCACCATCATGAGTAGGGGGCGATGCACTGCCCTCATTTTGGCTTCCTGGGTGGGGGGCTTTGTCCACTCCATCGTGCAAATTTCCCTATTGCTGCCCCTCCCTTTCTGTGGACCCAATGTTCTTGACACTTTCTACTGCGATGTCCCCCAGATCCTCAAACTCGCCTGTACAGACACCTTTGCACTTGAGCTCCTGATGATTTCCAACAATGGCGTAGTCACTACCGTTTGGTTTATCTTCCTGCTTGTGTCCTACACAGTCATCCTAATGATGCTGAGGTCTCAGGCAGGGGAGGGCAGGAGGAAAGCCATCTCCACCTGCACCTCACACATCACGGTGGTGATCCTGCACTTTGTGCCCTGCATCTATGTCTACGCCCAGCCCTTCACTGCCCTCCCCACAGATAAAGCCATCTCTGTCACCTTCACTGTCATCTCCCCTCTGCTGAACCCCTTGATCTACACTCTGAGGAACTAAGAAATGAAGTCCACCATGAAGAGACTGAAGAGAAGACTCATGCCTTCTGTGGTGGAATAGAGTAAGAGTTTCCAACCTCTTCATCACCAAGGACTAAATACATTACTTTTCCCACAAGTTCTATTTACATACTCAAATATGTTGTCAATAAACTAATATACATTTACTAGGTAACAATTTATTTTCTTAGTTAAGTTAATAGGTTGCTGGTAACCCAAGCTTCTGGTAAGCATGAAGGAACTAGTGTTATAGGATTGAGCTCATTGATGTATTTCCATTCAAAGATCAAAGTAACAATGTGTCAATCAGGACAACTATATGGCAAGTGAAGAGAATGATTGAATCCATCTCCTTTTCAAGAGGTAAGTAAACAGAAGCCTAGAGTTAGAGTGATTTGCTCAAGATCCCACATCCACATAATTACAGAGATAAGTCTTCAGATACCCGATTGATTGCTCTTAAACTATGTGGATGTAATTTATTACATTACTGGACCTGTCTATGCCAAACTGTGATCCTGTTCTAGAAAGATTTCATGATCAGTGCATCTGAAGCACACATATATGGGGACATATGGCCCATCACAGATTAAGACATTTTTTCTGCTTAGTTGAACTCTACATGGGCTTGTGACCTCTTGAGAACCTCAAAGGCACACAATGGTTGTCCTCCTGGATTCCTATCAGGAATGAAGAAGGCTTGAAAGATTTCCAATAATGGCCTACAGGGATTTATCTCATGCAGAACTACATGTACCAGATTCACATTCTTGTGGTAGGTTTAGACAAAGGCAGAACCTCAGAGATCCTACACAAAGAGCAAGCCATTCTCATTATTCAAGAACTGATCTTCTAGTCCAGCCTTACCAGGGCCAATCTCAGATTGGCTTCTCCATTGAGAATTTACACTCTTCCCACTTCTCACTGCCCAAGAGAGAAAGGAAGGATTAACGAAGATAAAACTCTAAACAGTCTGTTTTTCAATCTATTGGTGTTTGTGAAGAAGAAGTATAGGCTAGTGTTTTTTGTCTGGGAAATCATGGTAAAAGTAAACCATTATAGCTGAATGCTCTAACCTCAGAGTCATATAGCCTTGGGTCCAAATCCTATCTCTGCCATCCCCCAGTTGCCTAATCTTGAGCAGGTTATTTTATGTCTTCAGAAGTCATAGGTCACCTATAAAAAGGTACTTAATTACATGTCATGGAGTTGTTGTCAGGGTTAAAATGAGATGGTATATGTGAAACATACAATGCCTGGCAGGTAGTATATGCTCAGTGAAAGGCTAATGTCATTTTAATATCATCCAAATGGCTGTGCATTACGCACATTCTGACCCAACCCTAACCCTAATCCCCATCGACCTGTTACACTCTTCTCCTACAGGACCCATACTCCTCATTATTGGGAAAAAACTGATGGGGTAGAAAACATGGGAATGTACGTTGAATTCAAAGCATCTTTCATCTTAAAATTTCCAGCTTTTGGTCATTAAAATATGACAATAGCTTTGCTTATTATTGTTACAACTTAAAGAGTCATCCAGAAACTGTTGAGATAAAGCATAGGAGAGTTTCATATTAAAAGAAGGTAATGGGTCAAATATAAACCCTTGGCTTTTAGAGTAGAGATAAGGGATCCGAACAAGATGTCAGAGCACCCAGGACAGAGAAGGGCCCAAGTAGAGTTAGCCAAAGGATACTGAGCGTTGAGGACAAACTTTACTTATGTCCCACTTTGGATCTGGAATGGCACCATAAGCATTCATTGCCAAACTGGTTCAATTCATTGCAATTGCTTGTCACCTGGTCTATCAATACCAAATTTTTACAATATTAACCTGCTTCCCCTAAAATGAAAATTCTAAGAATAATTCACATTTGTCGAGTCACCGTTCACAAGGTCCTGCTTCCTTTGCTCAGGCAGCACTGGTCGCGAGTCTCTAAGCTTTCCTATATGAAATTGCCTATGAAAAATGCATACCACAAACTACTTTATAGTCTATTTCATGCCAATGTATCCTTTTCTCTCCTTCCTATGTCTCGTGACTTACTCAAATCAGATTTTTATCACTATGTCAGAATTGGATGGCACCAAAGATCTATGGGGTCTGAATCACTAACTGTATCTCAGAAGCATAACCCCAAGAGACCAAGAACCAAAGAACCCTTGCCACATCACTGTCCCTGAGACTTCCTCAAGCCACGTTTAAACACACAACACAATCTGATTCAATAATCCAGGGGAAGGGGAAAGAATTACATCTGATTACAAAAACATCTATCATTGATCTGGATGGTGTAAAATCTAAAGGTGGGCTGCATTTTTTCCAACTAAATCAGCCTTTATTATTTTTAAGCTCTGCTGCTAAGACCCATGGAAAAGTCGACTGGCTGCTCTGGACACACACATAGCTTTCAAAATACCCTTTCTTACATTGCTCCCTGAATCAAATATTTCAATGATCAACATCTCTGGGTACCTGTGAACACAATAACATAAAATAATTCTGAAGTAATTAACCTGATGAATATCAACAGCTGTCACTAGGCTACCTTCCTAGATTCTAAGGGAGCTGTGGGTCTTAGAGATGTAGATTACTATAATTGTGTAGCATCAATGAACACATTGCATTCAACGAAATTGGACATATAAATCCACATCAATCAATCTCTGATAGCTGCCCTGACAGTAGCCACAAAGATTTGATTTTTCCATTACTACTCTTTTAATTAAGCTTTACATCTCAGTCAATTAAAGCAAAGCAATTTTGGTTAGAAGGAAGACAGCACAGCCCCTGGTGTAGTTTAAAATGCTTTCTTCTTGAACCAAGAGGGATGATGCACTGTCTAGAGAAACATATGTGTACTGAAAGTGCACTGGTGCCTCTGCATGTACATGTGAGATGGAACATGGAGATGAGGGAGAGAGAGGAGGAGGGCTTGATGACATTTTAATGACTCCCACAGGAACTCCATTGAATTGGTCACTCAGCTTCCACATCCATATGCAACTACATTCCCTTTACTGATTACTTTAATAGGCTTGTGGCTGACAGACTAATAGACGTAGTTGAGTCATGGTAAGGCAAAGTGGAATTGTTGAATGATATGATTCCCTGAGGTTGCCATTTCCCATATGAAGGAAGAAGATAAAAAAAATCACTAGCCTTGAGCTAGGCTTTCCATTAAACAATGAATTTCCCCAGAACCTACATCTTATAAGATGCAGTTGGAGCATTATAAGAGGATCAATTTCCCACTTGAAGACTGATGTCAGTTAGTGTTGGTGTGTGTGAACTTCTAAAACTGATAAGCTGTTAGGGCTTATTTGTCAAAAATGCTGCCATTGTGTGGAATGTTCCTTTTGAAACCAAAACTCTTAATGAAGAAAAGAAAAAGGTTAGTTTTTCATGACTAGGAAGTTGGGAAGTGTGGCTTGAAAAATATTAGAAGGTCAGTTGACTCGAGGGGATGGGATGTATTCTACTTGGCATGATGTTGAGGTTGAAAATTATTTGAAGGCAATTGAGAAGGTGTTCATATCCCCAGCTCTCAGGAGGGTGATTGCCTTGAAAAACAGCACTCTAAAAGCCTTCCTAAATTCATTATATGCTTCCTAGCCAGCTTTGCTTCTTGTCTGGAAGTAGAAGTTTGGGGCTTTAAGCGAGGTCTTTGAATGGCTAGCTTATCTGTGTCCTCATGTGCAACTGAATATGAATAATGTTCCTAAAATTTTTAGAGATTCATTCAAGAGTAGAGGCTTTTCAATGTTAGGAAAGAGAAAAAGGAGCAGCATTTCCTCAGTGGGAAGCTGGAGTATAGGGATAACATTCAGTTTGCAGGTTCTTACGAGATGCTTGATAAGCTTCTTTCCAAAGGATGGTCCTCTTTGGTGTGATTTTTAAGAAATCCTGTGATCCTTATTTTGACCTTGCAACACATAAAATTATATTTCTCTATCCATTTTCCCCCTTCCTCCTCTTATATGCATGAGTTTCACTACAATGTGCATAATCCTATACTTTCAAAGTATCCTTGCCACTCTTTGCAAAAAGACAGCATCCATAGGAACAGACCAGATCCATTGCTTTTGAGAGTTCATGTTTGAGGAGATGCTACTCAGAACTCATTTCCCCTGCCACTGAAGCACTATGAAGCTGATCCAGGCAGTTGGTTGAGGTACCCACAATGACTATAAAATTTGCTTTCTTCAAACTCTGCTTTTTTTTTTTTCAGAGTCACTTCTGACATCATCTCATACTAAGGCAGTCTCAGTCACAGCTCTCACTCACCACCTGCAGGCTCCTTACACCCACAGACTAACTTGATTTGAAAAAGATTTTTCTGAGCCTTTTTCTTTGTGCCATTTTCTGGGAAGGGCTGATCAACACTTGGAAGAACTATAGTTGCAGTAGTTAAGAGCATAAGTCTTTGGAATGAGACAAATCTAGGATTGAGACCTGGCTTTACCAGCTGGGAGACCTTGAGCAAGTTACTTAATCTTTCTGTGTCTCAGTTTCTCATCTATAAAATCAAGACAATAATATCAATTTCACATGGATATTATAGGTTTTGGAGAGATAAAATGAAGCAGTCAGTACAAGAATCACTCCACAAAAGTTTTCTAAAAACAAACTTCAGCAAAGCAGACCTCCATTATTTTGCCAACATTTCCATAATGTTGAGACCTTGAAAGTAGCATGGACCCCCCCTGGGGCCTGATATCAAGATGATTGGATTTGTAAATGAGGATTATAATCTATTTTCTTTCCATAAAGGATTGTAATATAAATAACTATATCTAAACTGCATACACAAATTTATTTATGTTTCTAAGGAGGTGTATGATACAATACTCTGATTTTTTGAACGCGTCTTAGCTCAAATTCATAAGTGAAAAAGAAAAAAGTCCCTAGAGGAGAGAGAGTATTTGTCACTTACCTCAAGTGTTGAGAAGAGGGCTTTGAACGACACAATCAATAGCAAGATGAACCAGTCCCAGACAACCCCACAGAGGAACCTGGCATGTATAAGGAAAGAAGCACTCACCTGGAGCTGATGAGACTGGCAAAATCAGATTCCTCAGCTGCTTTCAGTTTCCTAAACAGACATACAATCTCATCTACTCCTTAGAAGCACCTTGTGTATGAGGTAGGTCTCATTATTTTCGTGTGGTAGATAAATTATAGTGGTGCAGGCTGAGAACTGACTCTAAGCCATTCCCTGTGAAACTCCCATGTATTTCTCATGAGTTTGGTACAATTATGGAGTGATTTGCCCAAGGCCACACCAACTAGGAAGGTGGTAAAATCCAAATTGCCTGACTGTTCCAGAGGATCCACACATGCGTATCCAAAATGCAAGTGTGGGATATGATACTGTTCAGCACACCTCCTGGATGGAGTTTACAAACATCGTATGCCCAAATGGGGCTATTTTCATATACATCCTCATGATTTTGTACCTCCTCCCTTTTCTTTCTGCCGACTCCACCACCTGCAACACTCTTACTGTCTAAACTGTAAACTTCCTGATGAAAAGATCTATGTTTGAGTCGCCTTTCACTCAAAAAGACCATCTCAATGTCATTATGATGGTTAATTTCTGTCAACTTGACAGGCGACATCGCGCCCAGATTAAACATTATTTCTGGGTGTGTCTGTGAGAGTGTTTCCAGATGAGATTAGCAGTTGAATAGATGGACTCAGTAAAGCAGACTAATTGCCTTCTCAATTAAGGTACACATCATCCAATTCACGGAGGGTCTGAGTAGAACAAAAGGTAGAAGAAGGAGAAATGTGCCCCATTTTCCCTGCCTCACAGTGTGAGCTGGGACATCTCATCTCATTGTCTCCTTCCCTCAGACTGCGATTCACACATTGCCTTCCCTACTTCTCAGGTCATCAAACTAGCACTGAATTATACCATCAGCCTTCCGGGGTCTGCAACTTGCAGACAGCAGATCTTGGGACTTCTCAGCTTCCATAATCACATGAGCCAACTCTTCATTATAATTCTACCTTGTATATCTATATATGTCCTATTGATTCTGTTGCTCTGCTGAACCCTCATACGGTCACAGAAATATCTAGAAGAAGGAAGCAAAGAAGGAAAGAGAAACAGGGGAGGAAAAGAAAGGAGGAAAGGAGAGCACAAGTGACAACGTAATCTATGAGGCTTGTTGCAGTGGTTTCCTCAGCAGAAGATTTGAAAACCATTGACTTATCAGTCCAATATCCAAAAGAAAGATTCTAGAGTGGACTGCTGTCATTCATTAAAATCTGTTTCCACACTCTAGATTAACTGAACAGTGCTTTAGGGGTGATTTCTCCACCTTCTAGCCATGGTAAGTATAGTGTAGGGAATTCTTACATCTGAGATGCTAGAGCCCTGAAATTTCCCACAATCGTTATTCTGAACATGTGTTCGTATCACTCTGTGCCATTGACATAAACACCAAAGATGAGGAGACTGAGATGAATCTGAACTGATGACCATGGGATCCGAAAGGAGGCTCTTATCTTATTCTTCCAGGTCAGCAAAAATGAGAGTGCTGCTTGGGGAAACATGGTCTTTTAAGGATTTTTTTCTGAGGTTTAAAGAACAAAGTAAAGAAAACATAGAGAAACGAAAATCAGAATCTGAGAAGGCACTACATGTGGACAGAAGGGCAACCTGCCTAACACAAGAATTCGGGAGGACCTAAAGTCTGTAGGTGAGAAAAAGATAAAAAGGTAACTCAAGTTGTAGCTGGTAAAGGCTGTAACTATATAACTATAAAAGTAACCATTATGAAGTGGGTCGTCAATTAAACCTCACTTGGATGAAAGTCATTCTGTAGACATGAGATTAAAATGTCATAATCACCAGGTTCATTATTTTTAACTTTCTGCTGAAGGATAATATACAAACATACAGAAAAATGCACATTAGTGTACAGCTCAATGAATTTTCACACAAGCAATAAATTTTTGTAACAAGCACCTAGATTAAGAAACAGAACATTCTCAGTAGTTCAAAATCCTCCCTCATATTTCCTTTAGTTTGGTATACTTTTTGTTCTTTATGTGAACAAAATAAGTGGGTGCACACTTTGTTGTGCCTGGCTTAGACTCTACATTGTGCTTATGAGACATTTATGTTGTTTCATGTACCGTACATTGATCATTCCCATGGCTCTATGGTATTGTATGAATTTAACAATTTATTTATCTTTTCTACTGTTGATGGGCATATGTGTCATTTCCAGTTTGAGGCAATTGCAAACAGTGCTGCTATGAATATTCTAGGATACGTCTTGGTGGAGATGACATATGCACATATGTACATACTTCCTAGGAGTGAAATAGATTATTCTGAGGACAGAGATGTATCCTCAGAAAAATCAATACGTACAACTGAATGAACTATATATATGTATCCATTCTAAGATAGGTGATTAGATAGATATACATAGATATAGGTATAGATATGGATATGGATATAGATCATGGCGTTAGCAGATATAATCAGACAGCAAAGTGATTCTCCCGATTTGCACACCCACCAGCAGGCTATGAGAGGTTCCAGTTGTTCCACGTCTTCACCATCACGGGATATTTTTCATCTTTTTCAGTTTAGCCATTTTGGTATGTAGGTAGTAGTTCCTTGCTGTAATTTCAATTTACATCTCCCTGATAATTCATGAAGTTGAATTGCAATTTGAATATCCTCCTTGGTAAAGTTTTGGTTAGTGTCTTTGCCGTTTTCTCTTTCAACATCTATCTTTCTTTACTGATTTGTGAAATATTCTTTACATATTTTGGACCTGAAGCTTTTCTTAGTATACATATTGTAAATATCCTCCCATTTGCAGGTTGTCTGTTAATTCACATAATGGTGTCTTTTGTGAAGAAACATTCTTCATATCAAATTCATGCTTATTTTTTAATAACTGTCATATTTTGTATTAAAAGTACAATTGAATAGGTTCACGGATCTGTCACCTGTGTTTCAGTGGCCACAGTGATAGAACCTACCTGTTTGGATGACTGAGTCAAAAACCTGGGTCCTCTTCCACTGGTGGCACAGAATTGCAGGCACGGCCACATACATAAAAGATGAACTTCCTCCCCAGGAAAGCATCAGACACAAGTGACAGAAAGACAACAGTAGATTTCATAAAACTTTCTTTAACTGCACTTTTATTTCTTCCAGAGATATACTTCAAAAAGGATCTGGGACCCAATGGAGCAGGGAAATTATACCACAGTGAAAGAATTTATTTTCCTGGGAATTACCCAGTCTCGAGAACTGAGCTGGGTCTTATTTGTCTTCCTGTTTTTGGTGTACATGACAACTCTGATGGGAAACCTCCTCATCATGGTTACAGTTACCTGCGAAGCTCACCTTCACACTCCCATGTACTTCCTGCTCCGCAATCTGTCTGTTCTTGACATCTGCTTTTCCTCCATCACAGCGCCTAAGGTCCTAGCTGATCTTCTGTCAGAGAGAAAAACCATCTCCTTCAGTGGCTGTGTCACTCAAATGTTCTTCTTCCACCTTCTGGGAGGTGCGGATGTGTTTTCTCTCTCTGTGATGGCATTTGATCGCTACATAGCCATCTCAAAACCCCTCCATTATGTGACCATCATGAACAGGGGACGATGCACTAGCCTGGTTGTGGCCTCCTGGGTGGGGGGCTTTGTCCACTCCACTGTGCAGATTTCTCTATTGCTGCCCCTCCCCTTCTGTGGACCCAAGGTTCTTGCCACTTTCTACTGTGATGTCCCCCAGGTGCTCAAACTCGCCTGCACTGACACCTTCACTCTGGAGCTCCTGATGATCTCTAATAATGGATTGGTCAGTTGGTTTATATTCTTCTTTCTCCTCATATCCTACACAGTCATCCTGAGGATGCTGAGATCTCATACTGGAGAGGGCAGGAGGAAAGCCATCTCCACCTGCACCTCGCACATCACTGTGGTCACCCTGCACTTTGTGCCCTGCATCTATGTCTATGCCCAGCCCTTCACTGCCCTCCCCACAGATCCTGCCATTTCTGTCACCTTCACTGTCATCTCTCTTTTGCTCAATCCTATGATCTACACCCTGAGAAATCAGGAAATGAAGTCAGCCATGAGGAAACTAAAGAAACGACTATGGCATTCAGAAAAGATTTAAATTCTATGAAGATGAGCTAACACTAAAATTTAAAGAAAGATATTAAATTTTACTTCCTCAAAGTGTCCAGAGATCACCTTAATGCCAAAAAGAAAGGGGCATCTATGGATACCATGGGGTCCTAAAAGAGGCTGGTCCTATAGTACGTGCTGGGGACCCATGGGTGATACTGCTTTAAGGTGAGACCCATTATGTCTTCCACTACTCACTTTCAATTATTCATTCCACATATATTTACAGAGTACGTATTATGTGCTTGGCAGAGGTGGGATTCAGACTGCTGCAGAAAGATTAAAGATAGTCACTGTCCTACAGGCACACTCCAAGATGCTATAAGAGGATATGGACAAAGTGCAGTGGAAATATTGTAGGCACTTTACTTGAGAGCTTCAAAAGACATTCGACAGTGAGGAGACCTTTTCAAGGGGAAAAAGGTAGAAAGGGACAGTCTAGGCAAAGTCAGTATTTGCAAAGGGAAAGACTGGTGTAAGAGTGTGTCACGTTCATGCAACAGTGAGCTCGTTTTAGCCACGAAGTAGTACACTCCTGGAGTCAATACCAGTACTTGACGTTTGGAAGGAAAAACTCCATCTGTGGTCTCCTGAGCAATGCAAATCTGTGATTTCTACTAGGGACAGAGGATCCCCAAATCACTCCAAGGCCATGGTTTCCTCCTGGCAGAAGGAGGTAATGCTGTAATTGGGAGTATTCAGGAAAAATTAACACTGATGAGTAGAGGCTTTGGACAGCTCACCTGGATTCATGAAAGGCTTAAGCAAACACAGATGCTAAGCACTCCCATGGGAAGCAACTGACTCCCCATTAGAGAGCAGGATTATCCCAATCACAGACTGGATAGGCCCAAATGTCTCATTGTTTCTGTTTTTTTGTTTCTTGGGAGTTTTTTTCCAGGTTTGTTGAGATATAATTGACATGTAACATCATGTAAGTTTAAGGTGTAAAACATGTTGATATGATAAACTTATATATTACTATATTATTACCCCCATAGCATTAGCTACCACCTTCATCACATCACATCACTGGTGCTACTGGACCATTGGGATTCACAGAGAACCAAACTGAAATGAAGGAGATAAGAGGAAAGAAAATTTAATAGAAAGGATGGAATGGTGATCAAAGTAAGCCTGGAAATAGCATGATAATAGGCTAGAAGGTCAGGATCCAAAACATAGAACACTGGAGGAGAGTGTCCAAAGAGGACTGGTCAAGAAGACAACCCTCACTTATCCTCATACTTTCTAAAGGCTAGTTGTAAACAAACATCTAATCATGCAGAAGCTCCTATAGAGACAAATACCATCTTCTTTGTTGATTGCTCCTCCATGTGTTCTATTTTTTGCCCATCACCCAAACATTTTCTGAATTATTATCTAATATGAGACTTACTTGCCCAAGCATAGAATTGAACAAAGACATAGGTTTGTCTTCAGCTGTATCCATCTGCAGACCAAATGACTATTTACTGCCTGGCTCCCTCTTTGCTCTGGCATCATTGTTCTTCAGATCCTACCTACTTTTCACAATGATTCCTCTTTCTTATATTTCTGTTGACTTGACCTTGAGAAAAACCTTTGTGAATGGGCAGAATTTTAAGTAACCAAAGATATATGCAATCAGAGTTTATGTTCTCAACTGTAGGACCCTGAAAATGATAGAAACCCAGCAAAATCCACCCAGGAAGTTGCCTTGGACTGTTTACACATGCAAAACAACCTCATCACACACAGAGATGGAAAGCAATGGAATTCAGGACAACACCATTAAATTTACTTCTCTTTCAACATGACACCAATTAATTATTTGGATTAATCTACCTCTTTCTCAAGGTGGAGACATTTTCTTTGGAATTATTAGATATTAAACTGATTCTAGCTTATTCTACACAGGTCATATATACTTGGTCCTACCATCTGATTTTTTTCTATATAAAGAAGGTTGGTTTTAAACCTCCACAACATTTTTCATAAGCAGATAAATGTATCTACATACACAAACTGGCTGGTTTAGGAGTGATCCTGCCATTCTGGACTTGTTTGAGAAATTCCAGAAGGTTCAGGTTGTTGAAGCTTAATTTCTAGGACTCTAGGATAGTCAGCAAAACAGAAACTATATTTAAGCATTCATGAAGTTTCAGCCACAAAACTCTGCCCTGGAGGGATATGCAGAGTTTTGTTGTTGATATTGTTGAGGCATGACTGACATTTCAAGTCAGAAAGGGAATGTTACCAACAATGCTCTTATGCAATAAAGACAACTATTAGTTACTACTTTATTAGTAATCTATTTCTGTGTAACATATTAACCCATAACACAGTCGCTTAAAACAACACACATTCCTTAAGTCACAGTTTGTGTGGGATGGGAATCAGTCAAGACCTAGCTAAATCTTCTGCTTCAGAGTCTCTCACATGGCTATGTCAAGGTGTCACCTGGGAGCTGCAGTCTCATATGAAAGTTCAACTGGGGAAGGATCCACTTCCAAGCTCACTCACATGACTGTTGGCCAGAACCACAAGCTATTGGATGGAGGGCTCAGTTCCTTACTGGCTGTTGGCTGAAGGCCTTCCTCAGGCCCTAGTCCTATGGGTCTCTCCAACATGGCAGCTTACTTCAACAGAGGGAGCAATCAAAGCAAAGGAGAGTGTGTCAACTAGATAGAAGTCAGTCTTTTATAGCCTCATCTTGGAACTAATATCCTATCACTTTTTTGATATTCCCTTAAGAAGCAAGTCACTAAGTCCACTCTACACACAAGAGGAAGGAATTGCACAACTTCGTTAATATCAGGGCAGGAACTGCAAATTTCTAGAAGTAAACTATGAACAATCATTGAAAATCATGAAATAAACCTAAAAGTTATTTATTCAGGAAGGGTTACAAAAGACTAAGAAAAAGAAATAAGGGGTAAGTGAGAGTCTCAAAGATAATTCAGATATACTGAGCCCTTGTGACAAGAAGAATGATAGTATCAGCTAAGAGAAGTATTTAGTTCTTGATAACAATGCTCAAATCGATTTTAGACATTTTAAGTTACAAGTGTGCAATATATGCAAGTGAGAATATCCATAGACCTATGGTGAGACAAGGTTTCAAAAATGACATTGGGAGTGAGACAAGGGGGAAAATGGAATTCTTTGCTTTTAGGATCTCTGGAACCATAGGGTCTAGAACATGGAGGTGCTCAGTAAATATGTCACAATTAAATACTTGATGAGTGAATGGTACCGACACATCATTTGTCTGCTTATATCTCCTCTTCATGTGAGCAGCTTGATGGAAAACAAGAGCAAATGCATTTCTCAGTCTTTATGATGCTTCTGCTTACATATCTTAATAGGACATGAGCACTCAATCTACCTAGAAATAAAATGGAATGGGCTGCCACACTGGGAGCTCTATTCATTTTCCCTCAGTTCCTACCTCCTAAGGAGACAGACTCTTGTTTGTCCCCTGTAAGCCCTTCAAGCAAAGATATCTGGGCACAAGGTCCATGAGGATTCATCTTCTCCTCTACACTCGCAGAATTTCAAAACCAAAACATGCATGTCTGCACACATCTTCTAGTGCATCTTTGACTTTTCAATAACATTCAAGGAAGCTTCATCACAAATGGAAAGTTTGGCTATTCAAGTTCAACAATTCCATGAAAATATATTCCGTTTGGTGATTCTTCTACCAGATCTTGGGCTGAGATGCTGATTCTCATGGGGCAGTGTGGCAGGACAATGCATAGACAATCAAATATAACAGGATGGCACAGACACAAAGGATAGGAAACCTGGAACACTGTCATTGAGAAGGAACACCTTCAGGAAGTTAAGTAGATTGAACATAGTCCTTGAAGAGTAATTGAAAGCAAGAAGGGCACAAATGTGAAATAGAGCAGAAGTTCTTGGGTGTCCATGCAATGGCGTAAAGCATAGCACTGTGATGTGCAGACAACCAGTAGGCAGCTGGGACATCTATCTCAACATTGTAGGGATCTAGCAGCTAGTTCCCACTTCAGTAATAGTTACCCTATGTCTACTTATTAAGTATATACTTACATACTAAACACTGTAAACCTTCTTCTCTATTACTTCCGTTGTAAAAGCAACTTTGCAGCTTCTTTTTAATCAACTCACTTATAAAATACACTGGCACAAACCCCCGCAACCATTCAGTATGTGTAAAGAGTCTTAACTTTTAAGGATCTCCATTGCCTTTCACTCCCTGTGACTTTGTCCAAATTGGATGTGAACTGGGACTTCTATAGTTGGACTTTGTATAGTTGGACTTTGTTTGTCCCATGTATAACTACAGCAATGGCCACAATCTAGAACTACAGGTCCTTCTGTTCATACCACTGCCTCAGGTATGAATTAGTTCCACTAGTTGAAGAAAGAAAAGGCTATGTCCAATCCAACAAATAATTGTATTTTCATATGTGCACTATTTTGTCATTTCCCTTACAATGGTATATGAAAATACCCCATAAAATTTCAGAGTAGATCTAATTCTCCTCTATATCACCAGTGTCTGGAAGAGTGCCTGACATGTAAGAATCTAGAAGGAAGTGTTGGTTGAATCTGTAGAATGGAAGGAAATGAATGTATGTTAGAAATGATACCAAAATCTACTTAATCTTGGATTTAGTACTTAAAATTGACTGTATCTCTTGAACAGATACCTCCACAAGGAAGCCAAAGGAAAAGGAAAAGATTGAATCAGAGTGTCTGTTATTATACGGAAGACTTTAGCCTCTATGTGGGTCTTTTTGAGATCACCAAATCAAGTGTTAGATCCAAAAACTTTTGTTGAGACTGAGGTACACAATAGAATAGGAACATCCTAGGACAAATGAATGTTTTGCGATATTCATGGCAAATGAATGTACAAATTCAATCACAGTTTTAAAAAACCAGTGCTCTGAGTATGTCCAGACAGACACTTGAAATGAATGGTAATCATATAGAGGAGGATGGGATTTATTTCCACTTTCCTCCTTCTGGAGCATGGGATGTAGTAAGACTAAGTAAACAGAGTCATTGAAATGTAACTATAGTCTAATAATTACAATAATAATACTAATAATACAAGACCATGTTCTCTTATTTTCACTTATTGTAAACAAATAGGTTTGAGAATTTAAAATTTCTTAGATTTTAGAAAGATAAAACAGTGCATGTATTGTATATTATATCATTTCTCCCATGGGGAGCACATGATACCCAAACAACATAATACTTCTTCAGGAAAATGTATGAATATTCACACTAAGTGCAATTAATAAAATCTAGGCATGGTCTCACATTAATTCAGATCTGATTTTGCCACAAAATTAATTCAGGTCAGATCAGATTTTACCACCAAATGGCTTTCTAAAAATCTTCCAGCATTCAGAGTTTAGAGACTTCAGAATGACTGGCAACAAATACGGACACTGAATAAGAGGGGATTGTAGCAGGCAGAATAATCCCCCAACAAAGATATTCACATCTTGATCCCCAGAATCTGTGAGCGTACTATGTTAAAAGGAAGGGAAATTGAGTTTGCAAATGGAATTAAGGTTGCTAATGAGGTGACCTTTAAATAGGGAGATTATCCTCGACTATCTGGGTGGGCCCAGTGTAATCACAAGGGTCCTTAAAAGTGGAAGAGGTAGACAGAAGAGGAAGTCACACTAAGGCGATGTGAGGAGTACTTGACTTGACGTGGCTGGCTTTAAAGATGGAAGGTTCTACAAGCCAAGGAATGGGGCCAGCCTCTAGGAGCTAGAAAAAGTAAGAAAATGGATTCTGCTGTAGACCCTTCAAAAAGGAATGCAGCCTGCTGACACCTTAATTTTAGCCCAGAAAGAACCATGTTAGACTTCTGACCTGCAGAATTGTAGGATAATGAATTTGTGATGTTTTAAGCCACCAAGTGTGGTAATTTTGTTACAGCAGAAATAGGAAACTAATACAAGGCTAATGCTTCAGTTGGAGATGAAGAGGCTGTTGGGGCTAAAACAGGTAAAGAAGAGAAAGACAGATGCAAGGAAAATGGGTCATGGGTGTGAGAGGGACCAACCAAGGGAGGGTGGTCATAGGCTTCACCCAAGAACCTAAGAATGAGCACCACACCCATGCACACATCTCAAATAAAGAGCAATCAGCTAGAGAAGCCAGACCCAACCTGTCACTTTTTGAACTCTGTATAGGATGGAATAGACATTTGAATCTAAAGTAAAGATCTAATTTAACACTATCTGAAATTCCACTTGTAACTGATGAACAGGAAGACCATTCGATGCCCCTACACTTTATGAAAACAGACCCAGAGATTGAATTTCAAGTGTTTTGGATAGCGAATATACTTAGCATAGTGGAACTGAAAATGTCAAGTGCTGTAAAATGCATTTGCCACTTTAATAACAGCTAAGTAGTAAAAATGAAGCACTACCATATTACATGTACTCATTGCTTGTAAGACATATCTCAATTTCAGGGACATTAAAATGTGAAAGAAAGAAAGATTTATCTTTGAACTTAGAAATTCAATTTTTAAAAATAGAGTCATGCACCGGATAACAACATCTTGGTCAGTTTGGGCCTCATTGACAACAGTGGTCCCATAAGATTAGTACCACATAGCCGAGGTGTATAGCATGCTGTATCATCCAGGTTTGTGTAAGTACATTCTATGATGTTCACACAATTACAAAATTGCCTAACAACGCATTTCTCAGAACACTTCCCCGTGGTTAAGCAATGCGTGACTGTATGAGATAATCTGTCCCTGTCACACTCACGTATACACACAAAAACACACACACTCAAACACTTTTCCAAAGAGAGACAGATAAAAAGCAAACAAGTTTTATTTTTTCAACAACAGGTTTTAGGAATACAGAAGACTGCCATCAGCTCACAAGTAGAAAAGAGACTTTATATAATCAAATTCTAATCGTAGATAACATCACATTATTTACATGCAGTTCATCATTGTCTTGATATTAAAAGAAAGTGTAAAACTCCTAGTTTTCCTCACTTTAGGGGACCAAAGATGCTACTGCAACAGTTTGTCACTTTGGAAGCCATGGAGATATTCATCTTATGCCAACCTGATAAGATACTCCCTTCTAGAAACCCTCCTTTTGTTTCCCAAAGATCCAGGTACATTCAAGAGTTACATTTTTCTGGTTGAACATAAAAATAAGTGCACTCTGTGGACTTGCAACCTATCAAGAGAAAGAAATAAAGACATCCATTGAAATATAATTTTAAAAATTGACAGGATGGGAGCCACTCCCATGCCCTAGTGATTTCATTCAGCCTGCTCCACTTTGGGAGTCCAGATTCATTTCCTGAGCACAGACCTACACCAGTTGTCTGCAGCTATGCGGTGGCAGTGGCCCATACACAAAATAGAAGATTGGCACAGATGTTAGCTCAGTGCAAATCTTCCTCAAGCAAAAAGTGGAAGATTGGCAACAGACATTAGTTCACAGTGAATCTTCCTCAGCAAAAAAAAAAAAAAAAAAACTGACAGACTGGAATAGAGCATATAGTTTTCATGGAATATATACATTACCAAGTGGCTCAAAGAAAGGAGAAAAATCTTAATAGATCAATAATTGTAGATGAATTGAAAAGTTGTCAAAAATAGACTCTTTGAAAAGGCACCAGGTCCGAATTGTTTTGTGGGTGATTTCCAATAAATATTTCAGGAGCCAGTAACTCCCAATTTGCTTATGGATTTTAAAAGCTTCTTAACTCATTCTATAAGGACAGCATAACTCTATCCATGAATTAGATAATAGCCCATAATGTATGTAATACTATTACATATCTGATATATGTATACACACCAATTACATCTTTGAACATAGTTGTAAGTTCTCACAAAACATTAGTAAATTACACAACAATGAATTAAAACAATGAAAAATCATGATCAAGTAACGTTTTCCAGAAACTCAAAGAGAAATCCAATTCAGTAAAATAACAGATTAAGAGGAGAAACAGTAGGATTATCTCAATGATGCAGAAAATACTCTATACAAGTCAACCCAAATTCCTAGGAAACGAAACACCTTAGAAGCCAGGAACTAGAGAAAAAGTGTATTATTTGAAACAATATATATAAGCAAGAACAACATAACAAATATTATACCTAATGATTAACATTAAAATAATTTCCATTGCCATCTATAACTAAACATGGATGGCCATTATCACCACTAATATTAATCTTTAAACTTGAATTCCCTTAAAATACTAAAACACAAGAAAAAAATGAGAAAGTATATAAATTTTTGAAAGCTGGAGGAAAAAAATCCATTATCCTCCATTATTGAGGGTACGTATCCAAAATAATACAATGAAATTTCACTGAAAAATTATAGAAAATAATAAAAGAATTCAGAAAGGTGGTCACATACTAAGTCAAATCACATACATCCTTAGTTTCCTATCCACCATCAATAACCATGGAGAAAATGTGATAGAGCTGTTTCAGACAATATGAAAGGCCACATATCCATGAAATAAAGTCTTGATTTAAACATGCACTCACATTAGAAGTGCTTATAGCAAATATTAACTTAAGTGCATGTCAAAATTCACAGGAAATGAAGGGAAGGACTCAGAACCAAAGGTAGATTTAATGCGGGAACCCAGAGAATTGAAAACACCTCCATCAGTGAGAGGGTAAACTGGAAATAAATCCACCTACCAGCAAAGAAGATAGCAGTAAAACTTCTATCCCTCAGTTCAGGCTTTGAATGGAATAAAGATAATCACTTCTAAGAATTCAAAACTTTGACATGAGTTTGGGATTCAAGTTTGTAACGCCTACATGGAATGGGAAGCCCCAAAAAGAAAAATTAACTAAGAGTGATGCAGGGTTAGTAATGCCCTATTATGCCCAAAAGAAACAAATATTTGCCCTCTTAGAAGGAATGCACACTGAACCCAAGCTTTCCAAACTTTCCACATAAATAGCTGTGCATAAATTCATAATTCACAATGACAAAAACCATGCCAAAACAAGCAATTATTAGGAAAAATCGAAAGAGACAACAAAAACACAATCAGACTCTCAAGGAGTTTGAGTACTGGAGTACTCAAATACAGAATATAATATAAATATAGGAGTGAAAAGAAAAAAATTAAAGTAGATACTTTAAAAACATGAGCAAGAAGCAGGATAATAAGGAAACAAAGGAGATTTATATAAAGAGCAAAACAGAACATTTAAATTACAGGCCAATATCACTGATGAACATCGATGCAAAAATCCTCAACAAAATACTAGCAAATCGAATACAACAATACATTAAAAAGATCATACATCATGATCAAGTGGGTTTCATTCCGGGGATGCAGGGATGGTTCAACATCTGCAAATCTATTAACGTGATACACCACATTAACAAAATGAAGAATAAAAATCACATGATCATCTCAATAGATGCAGAGAAAGCATTTGACAAGATACAGCATCCATTTATGATAAAAACTCTAAATAAAATGGGTATAGAAGGAAAATACCTCAACATAATAAAGGCCCTATATGACAAACCCACAGCAAATATCATTCTCAATAGAGAAAACCTGAAAGCTATCCCTCTAAGAACAGGAACCAGACAAGGATGCCCACTGTCACCACTCTTATTTAACATAGTATTGGAAGTCCTAGCCAGAGCAATCAGGCAAGAAAAAGAAATAAAAGGGATCTACATTGGAAAAGAAGAAGTGAAACCGTCACTCTTTGCAGATGACATGATTTTATATCTAGAAAACCCTAAAGAGTCCACTAAAAAACTTTTAGAAATAATAAAGGATTACAGTCAAGTTGCGGGATACAAAATCAATGTACAAAAATCCGTTGCATTTCTAATACACTAACAAAGAAGTAGCAGAAAGAGAAATTAAGACTACAATCCCATTTACAATTGCAACAAAAAGAATAAAATACCTAGGAATATACTTAACAAAAGAGGTGAAAGACCTGTACACTGAAAACTATAAGACATTGTTGAAAGAAATCGAAGAAGACACAAAGAAATGGAAAGACATTCCGTGCTCTTGGATTGGAAGAATTAACATTGTTAAAATGTCCATACTTCCTAAAGCAATCTATAGATTCAATGCAATCCTTCAACAGTTCCAACAACATTTTTTACAGAAATAGAACAAAGAATCCTAAAATTTGTATGGAACAACAAAAGACCCCGAATAGCCAAAGGATTCCTGAGAAAAAAGAACAAAGCTGGAGGTATCACACTCCCCGATTTCAAATTATACTACAAAGCCATAGTAACCAAAACAGCATGGTACTGGAACAAAACAGACACATAGATCAAAGGAACAAAATTGAGAGCCCAGAAGTAAACCCACATGTTTATGGACAGCTAATATTCGACAAGGGAGCTAAGAGCATACAATGAAGAAAGGAGAGTCTCTTCAATAAATGGTGTTGGGAAAACTGGACAGCCACATGCAAAAGAATGAAAGTAGACCATTCCCTTACACCACGCACAAAAATCAACTCAAAATGGATTAAAGAATTGAATGTAAGACCCGAAACCATGAGACTTCTAGAAGAAAACATAGGCAGTATGCTCTATGACATTGGTCTGAGCAGCATATTTTCAAGTCCCATGTCTGACCGGGCAAGGGAAACAAAAGAAAAAATGAACAAATGGGACTATATCAAACTAAAAAGCTTCTGCACAGCAAAGGAAACCATCAACAAAACGAAAAGACAACCTAACAATTGGGAGAAGATATTTGCAAACCACATATCAGATAAGGGGTTAATATCCAAAATATACAAAGAACTAATACAGCTCAACAACAAAAAAACCAACAATCCAATTAGAAAATGGGCAAAGATCTGAACAGAGATTTCTCCAAAGAAGATATACAGATGGCCAACAGGCATATGAAAAGATGCTCAACATCATTAGCTATCAGGGAAATGCAAATCAAAACTACAATGAGGTATCACCTCACTCCGGTCAGAATGGCTATAATTAACAAGACAGGAAACAGCAAATGTTGGAGAGGGTGTGGAGAGAAGGGAACCCTTGTTCACTGCTGGTGGCAGTGCAAACTGGTGCAGACACTATAGAAAGCAGTTTGGAGTATCCTCAGAAAATTAAGGATAGATCTACCATAGGATCCAGCTATTCCACTGCTGGGTATTTATCCAAAGAACTTGAAAACACAAAGGCATAAAGATACTTGCATCCCTATGTTAATTGTGGCATTATACACAATAGCCAAGACTTGGAAGCAACCTAGGTGCCCATCAAGGGACGAATGCATAAAGAAGATGTGGTATTTATACACGATGGACTATGACTCAGCCATAAGAAATGACGAAATCCAGCCATTTGTGACAACATGGATGGACCTTGAGGGTATTATGCTGAGTGAAATAAGTCAGAGGGAGAAAGTCAAATACCATATGATCTCACTCATAAGGAGAAGATAAAAACGACAAAAAAAAATCCACATAGCATTGGAGGTTGGACTGGTGGTTACCATTGGGGAAGGGGGAGGGGGGAGGGCAAAAGGGGTGATTAGGGTCACATGTGAGGGGATGCACTATAATTAGTGTTCGGGTGGTGAGCATGATGTAATGTATACAGAAATAGGATGTACATCCGAAAAAAAAATTTAAAAAAAAATGGAAATGAAAACTATATGAACCGAAAGAACTCCCTGAAATGGAAAACATATAGACAAATGGATAGAATACACAAGAAAGGTGGCTAGGAGACATGGAGAAGAAAACGAACAAATTTAATAAATAATACATCTGACATGAGTTCCAGAAGAAGAAATTTCTAAGAATAAGGAAGAAACACTGCTTTATGAGATACAACTGAGAAATTTCCACAATAGATGAAAAATACAAATTAGATTCAAAACATACCATGAGAGAATACATAAAGAGTCATCCACATATAGTCACAATGTAGCAAAACTGTGAATCACACAGACAAAAAAACGTCATTCCTATACACTAACAACAAACTTTCAGAAAAAGAAATTAAGGAAACAATTTCAAACTCTGGGATAACATCAAGCACACTAACATTCATATTATAGGTGTCCCAGAAGAAGAAGACAGATACAGGGGCAGAGAATCGATCTGAAGAAATAATAGCTGAAAACTTTCCTAACCTTAGGAGGGAAAGAGACATCCAAGTAGAGGAAGCACAGAGAGCATCAAAAAAGGTAAACCCAAAGAGGCCTACACTAAGACACATTACAATTAAAATGTCTAAAATTAGAGATAAGGAGAAAATCCTAAAAGCTGCAAGAGAAAGGCAACAAGTGACATACAAAGGACACCTCATAAGGCTATCAGCTGACTTCTCAGCAGAAACCTTACAGGCTAGAAGGGAGTGGCATGATATATTTAAAGTGCTGGAAAGAAAAAACCTACAGCCAAGAATGCTCTACCTGGTAAGGTTATCATTCAGAATGGAAGGAGAGATAAAGAGTTTCCCAGACAAGGAAAAATTGAAGGAGTTTATCACAAAGAAACCAGTTCTACAAGAAATGTTAAAGGGACTTATTTAAGTGGGAGAGAGAAGGCCACAAATAGGAATAACCAAATTATTGTTTTTAAAAGAGGCAACAAAATCACTGGTAAAGGCAAAAATCCAGTAAAGGTGGCAGATCAATCACCTATGGAGATAATATGAAGGTCAAAAGACAAAAGTATTAAAATTACCTAAACAATGATAAAAGGGTAATGGATACACACACACAAAATAGGAGGTTAGACATGATATCAAGAACTTCAAATGTGGGAGGAGAGGAGTAAAGAGTAGAGCCTTTAGAAAGAGGTCAAACTAAAGAGACCATCAACTCAATATAGATTGCTATATACGTAAACTGTTACATATGAAACCTCCTGGTAGTCGCAAACCAGAAAACTATAATAAAGACAGGAAAACATTGAGAAAGAAACTCGAACATAATAATAAAGAAAGCCATCGAACCACAAGGGAAGAGAGAAAGAGAGAACGTAGTGAATAGAGAAGAACTACTAAAACACCCAGAAAAAAGTAACAAAATGGCAATAAGTACACATTTATCAATAGCTACTTTAAATGTCAATGGACTAAATGCTCCAATCAAAAGACATAGGGTGGCCAATTGGATAAAAACCAAGACCTATATGTATGCATACAAGAGACACACTTCAGACTTAAAGACACTCAAATACTGAAAGTGAAGGGATGGAAAAAGATACTCCATGCAAATGGCAAAAAATAAAGTTGAGGTAGCAATACTTATATCAGACAAAATAGACTTTAAAACAAACACTGTAATAAGAGACAAAGAAGGGCACTACATAACAATAAAGGGAACAACCCAACAAGAGGTTATAACACTTGTAAATATCTACGCATCCAATAAGGGGCACCTAAATACATAAAGTAATTATTAACAGATATAAAAGGAGAAATAGACAGTAACACAATAATAGGACAATGACACTCCACTTACACCAATGGATAGATCATTCAAACAGAAGGTCAACAAGGAAACATTGGCCTTAACGCATTATACCAGATGGACTTAGTGGATATATAGAGAACGTTCCATTCAAAAACCGCAGAATACACTTTCTTGTCAAATGCACATGGAATATTCTCTAGGATTGATCACATATTAGGGGACTAAACAAGTCTCAACAAATATAAGAAGATCAAAATAATACCAAGCATCTTTTCTGACTACAAAGCTATGAAACTAGAAATCAACTACAGGAAGAAAATGAGAAAAGCCACAAATATGTGGAGATTAAAGAAAATGCTATTGAACAACAACTGGGTCAATGAACGAATCAAAGGAGAAATCAAAAAGTACCTGGAGAAAAATGAAAATGAAAATATGACATGCCAAAATCTATTGGATACAGCAAAACCAGTTCTAAGAGGGAAGTTTATAACAATACAGGCCTACCTCAGCAAACAAGAAAAACCCCAAATAAACAGTTTAACAGTGCACCTGAAGGAACTGGAAAAAGAAGAACAAACACAGGCCAAAATTGGCAGAAGGAAGGAAATAAGAAAAATCAGAGTAGAAATCAATGAAATAGAGACCAAAAAAAAATAGAAAAAATGAGTGTAACCGAAAGCTGGTTCTTTGGAAAGATAAACAAAATCGACAAATCTTTAGCTAGACTCACCTAGAACAAAAGAGAGAAGGCTCAAATAAATAAAATCAGAAATGAAAGAGGAGAAATTACAAGAGACACCTCAGAATTACAAGATTATAAGAGAATACTATGAAAAGCTATACACCAATATATTGTATAATCTAGAAGAAATACATAAATTCTTAAAATCATACACCTTCCAAAAGGAATCAAGAAGAAATAGAGAATTTGAATTTTAAAATAAGCAGTAAGGAGATCAACAGTGATCAAGAACCTCCCAAAAAATAAAAGTTCAGGACCACTTGGTTTCCCTGGTGAATTCTAGCAAACATTCAAAGAAGAATTAATGCTTATCCTTCTCAAACTCTTCCAAAATATTGAAGAGGAGGGCAAACTACTTAAGTCATTCAATGAAGCCAGCATTACCATGATGCAAAAACAAGACAGAGACAACACAAAAAAATAAAATTACAGGCCAATATCACTGATGAACATGGGTGCAAAACTCCTTACCAAAATACCAGCGAATCGAATACAACAATATTTTTAAAAGATCATACACCATGATGAAGTGGGATTTACTCCAGGGATGCAGAGTTGGTTCAACATCCACAAATCAATCATCATGATACACCACATTAACAAAATGAGGAATAAAAATCACATGATCATCTCAATAGATGCAGAGAAAGCATTTGACAAGATACAGCATCCATTTATGATAAAAATTCTGAATAAACTGAGTATAGTACGAAAGTACCTCAACATAATAAGGGCCATATATGACAGAGCCACAGGTAATGTCATTCTTCATGGAGAAAAACTGAAAGCTATCCCTCAAAGAACGGGAATCAGACAAGGATGCCCACTTTCACCACTCTTACTTAAATAGTATTGGAAGTCCTAGCCCAGAGCAATCAGGCAAGAAAAATAAATAAAAGGGAGTAAAATTGGAAATAAAGAAGCAAAACTGTCAATATTTGCAGATGACATGATTTTATTTATAGAAAACCCTAAAGAATCCACTAAAAAACTTTTATAAATAATAAATGAATACGGTCAAAGCAGGATACAAAATGAACATACAAAAATCAGATGGGTTTCTGTACACTAACAACAAAGTAGCATGAAGGGAAATTAAGAATACAATCCCAGAGTGACGTCAGCAACATGGCGAAGTGAGCAGTTTTCTTTGACTCTCCCCCTTCAAATCTACAACTAATTGAACATTAATCAGTCATCAAAGAATATCCACACAGCACCTAAGGACACCTGAGAGATCAGCACTGCTATACATCAGAAGGTGGACAGACTTCCCCCCAGGAGGATGTGGAGACAGGTGAAAACTCTCTGACTCCTAGACAGCCTTGTACCTGCAAGCAAATCTCTACTGGCTGACAAGCTCATAGTATCGCCACAGCACCAGGGGCGGTCATGCATGTGCATCAGCAGCACAACTGTAGAAACAGGTGACTATAGCCCCAAGACCCCTGCAATTGCTCCTTAGCCCAGTGGTAAAATCCATGGTCCCACAGCAGCTGCAAGGAGAGCCTCTACTCGGCCTTAGCAATCAGACCTCTGGGAGGCCCTGGGGCAAAAGAGGCTTGGCAGCTGAGCAACCCACCAGCCGCATCTAACACACAAAGCCCTGCTGCAGCCCTGAGGAGACAAGGGACATCCAACACACAAAGCCCCGCTGCAGCCCCAAGGAGGCAAGGGAGACTCAGTGGGATGGTGCAAGTGGATAGTGACAAGTTGGAGCCCCAGTGAGACTGCTTCTTGGTCCAGGGGGAAAATTCACAGTCCCACAGCAGCTTCAGGGAAAGCCTCTGCTCAGCATTAGTGGAGAGGCCCCGCCCAGCAATCAGAAGGCTTGGAGGCCCTGGGCACAAAGGGGCTCTGCTGGCTGAGCAACTGTCGGCTGCATTTAATACACACAGCCCTGCTGCAGCCTGGAGGGGGCAAGGGAGACCCAGCAGGACTGCACGAGTGGGTGGTGACAATTTGGAGCCCCAGCCTGACTACTCCCTTGTCTGAGAGGAAAATCCACAGTCCCAAAGCAGCCACAGGGAAGGCCTCTGCTTAGCCTTAGTGGAGAGGCCATGCCTGGAACTCACAAGGCTGGAAGGCCCTGGGGCAGAAGTGGCACAGCTGGGTGAGCTAACCACAGACTGCAGTAGATACCCATAGCTCTACTGTGGTCCATAGTGGACAAGTGATATCTTGCGGGACCTGACAGCGGTAGAGCTGCAATTCTAGGTGAACCTGCTCCCGGCCACTGAGAAAGAGCATAACACTACTGCAGACCCGAAGGAGAGAATGTGTCTAGGCGGTCTGTGAGAGTAGGCACCAGCAACCCAAGGCCCCCTTGCGATTGTCCCCACAGTTGATGAAAGACCCCACAGGGCCACTACAATAATGAGGAGGGGCCCAGGCTCAGTCAGGAACAGCTGACAGGGATCCTGGTTAGTGCAGATTAAACAGCTGTGTTCCCTCCCCCCACCCCACCAGTAGAAGCAAGTGGAAGCAGTAAGAAAACTCTATCTCTATGCAGAGGCACAAATCCATGCCATCAAGCAGTATGAAAAAATATACTAAATCTCCAGAACAGAAGGAAAATGACAAGTACCCAGAAAACAATCCCAAAGAGACTGAAATCTACAACCTAAGGGACAATGAATTCAAAATAGCCTTCGTTAAAAAACTCAATGAGTTAAAAGAGAGTACAGATAGACAAATCAACGAGTTCAGGAGCTATGTCGCAAAAGAACTTGATACTATAAAGAAGAACCAATCAGAAATGTTGGAGATGAAGAATACAATGGAGGAGATTAAGAAAAATCTGGACTGTCTGAACAATAGGGTCAATAATATAGAAGACAGAATTAGCAATTTGGAGGATAGGAATATAGAAATGCTGCAGATAGAGGAGGAGAGAGAACTAAGACTAAAAAGAAATGAAGAAACTCTCTGAGAAATATCCAACCCAATTAGGAAATGCAACATAAGGATTATAGGTATCCCAGAGGGAGAAGAGAAGGAAAAGGGGGCAGAGCACCTGTTCAAAGAGACAATGGCTGAGAAATTCCCAAATCTGGGGAGAGAGATGGGACTCCATGTGACAGAAGCTAATAGATCTCCAAACTTTATCACTGTAAAAAGACCAACCCCAAGGCATATAGTAGTGAAGTTTGCAAAAGTCAACGACAAAGAGAAAATATTAAGGGCAGCAAGGCAGAAAAAAATAACCTACAAAGAAACCCCCATAAGGCTGTCAGCAGATTTCTCAGCAGATACCTTACAGGCTAGAAGAGAATGGAATGATATATTGGAAACTCTGAAGGACAAAAACTTGCAGCCAAGAATACTCTAGTGAAAATATCCTTCAAATATGATGGAGAAATAAAAACTTACTCAGGTAAACAAAAGTTAAGGGAGTTCATTGCCATAAGACCCCCCTACAAGAAATGCTCAGGAAGACCCTAATACCTGAAAAAAACAAGAAAAGGAAATGGGTTACAAAACCCAGAGCAAAGGAGATAAATAGAAAGTTAAAGTAAGAAAGTTGCAGCTCTCCATTAGAACAGGTTAGCAAATGCTAAGTATAACATTAAAGATAAAAGGAAGGGAAACACCAAGAATAAATATAATGTCATTTTAACCACAAACTCAGAACACAAGAAGGAAGAAAAAAATCTGACAATTATAACCTAGAAGGGGAGAGGAAAGGGATGGAATGGCTTAATCTAAGGAAATAAGAGGCTATGAGAAAATGGACTGTCTCATCTATGAGATGTTTTTTACAAACCACATGGTAACCACTAAACAAATAACAAGAATAAAGACATAAATTGCCAATAAAATATAGAAAACTTCTTACCAGAATTGGTAGTACAAAAATCTTGGGACGAGAAACAAAGGAAACGCAAGAGAACCAGAAAACAAGCAATAAAATGGCAGCATTAGGACCCCACATTTCAATAATCACTCTAAATGTAAATGGATTGAACTCTCCAATCAAAAGACACAGAGTGGCACACACCAAAATAAACTCAAAATGGATCAAAGACCTAAAGATTAGGCCTGAAACAATAAGTCTTCTAGAAGAGAATATAGGCAGTACACTCTTTGACATCAGTTTCAAAAGAATCTTTTCGGAGACTATAACTCCTCAGTTGAGGGAAACAATAGAAAGAATAAACAAATGGGACTTCATCAGACTAAAGAGCTTCTTTAAGGCAAGGGAAAACAGGATTGAAACAAAAAAACAGCTCACTAATTGGGAAAAAATATTTACAAGCCACTTATCCGACAAAGGGTTAATCTCCCTAATATACAAAGAACTCACACGGCTTAACAACAAAAAAACAAACAACCCGATCAAAAAATGGGCAGAGGACATGAACAGAGATTTCTCAAAAGAAGATATAAATATGGCCAATAGACACATGAAAAGATGTTCATCATCGCTAATCATCAGGGAAATGCAAATCAAAACTACACTAAGATATCACCTTACGCCCGTTAGATTGGCAAAAACATCCAAAACCAAGAGCGACAAATGTTGGAGAGGTTGTGGAGAAAAAGGAACCCTCATACACTGTTGGTGGGAATGCAAACTGGTACAGCCACTATGGAAAACAGTATGGAGATTTCTCAAAAAGTTAAAAATAGAAATACCCTATGACCCAGCCATCCCATTACTGGGTATCTATCCTAAGAACCTGAAATCAGAAATCCCAAGAGTCCCTTGCACCCCTATGTTCATCGCAGCATTATTTACAATAGCCAAGACGTGGAACCAACCTTCATGCCCAGAAACTGATGATTGGATAAAGAAGATATGGTATATATACACAATGGAATACTACTCAGCCATAAAAAAGGACAAAATTGGCCCATTTGCAGCAACATGGATGGACCTCGAGGGTATTATGTTAAGCAAAATAAGCCAGTCAGAGAAAGACGAACTCTATATGACTCCACTCATAGGTGGAAGTTAACATATTGACAAGGAGATCTGATTGGTGGTTACCAGGGAAAAGGGGGGGTGGGGGGAGGGCACAAAGGGGGAGGAGGTGTACCCACAACATGACTAACAATAATGTACAACTGAAATCTCACAAGGCTGTAATCTATCATAACGTTAATAAAAAAATAAAAATAAAAATAAAAAAGACACAGAGTGGCAGGATGGATTAAAGAACAAGACCCAACAATATGCTGCATCCAGGAAACACACCTCAGCCCCAAAGACAAACACAGATTCAGAGTGAAGGGATGGAAGATGAATCTCCAAGCTAATAATGAACATAAGAAAGCAATTGTTGCCATACTTATATCAGACAAAGTAAACTTCAAAGCAAAACAGATAAAGTGAGACAAAGAGGGGCAGTTTATAATGATAAAAGGGACACTCCACCAAGAAGACATAACACTTATCAATATATATGCACCCAACACAGGAGCACCAAAGTATGTAAAGCAACTATTAACCAAACTAAAAGGAGATATCAACAACAATACAATAATAGTAGGTGACCTCAACACCCCACTAACACCAATGGATAGGTCATCCACACACAACGTCAACAAGGAAATTGTAGAGTTAAATGAAAAACTAGAGCAGACAGACTTAATAGATATATATAGAACACTCCATGCACAAACAGCAGGTTACCCATTCTTCTCAAGTGTGCATGGAACATTCTCAAGGATACACCATATCTCAGGGAATAAAGCAAGCCTCAACAAATTCAAGAGGGTTGAAATAATATCAAGCATCTTTTCTGACAATAATGCTATGAAACTAGAAATCAACTACAAGAATAAAGCTGGGGAAGGGACAAAAATGTGGAGATTAAACCACATGCTACTGAACAACCAATGGATCATTGAAGAAATTGAAGAAGAAATCAAATATTTTCTCAGACAAATGAAAATGAAGACACACCATACCAACTCATTTAGGATGCAGCAAAAGTGGTCCTAAGAGGAAAATTCATTGCAATACAGGCTCACCTCCATAAACAAGAAAAATCTCTATAAGCAATCTCAAACGACACCTAACAGAATTAGAAAAAGAAGAACAAACAAAGCCCAAAGTCAGTAGAAGGAGGGAAATAACAAAAATTAGAGCAGAAATAAATGAAATTGAAACAAAAAAGACAGGAGAAAGGATCAATGAAACAAAGAGTTGGTTCTTTGAAAAAATAAACAAAATTGACAAACCCTTAGCCAGGCTCACTAAGAAAAAACAGAGAGGACTCAAAAGAATAAAATTACAAATGAAAGAGGAGAAATCACAACGGATACCACAGAAATACAAAAAATTATAAGAGAATACTATGAAAAACTATATGCCAACAAATTGGACAACCTAGAAGAAATAGATAAATTCTTAGACTCCTACAACCTTCCAAAACTGAAGCAGGAAGAAATACAGAATATGAATAGAACAATCACAAGTAAAGAAATTGAAACAGTAATCAAAATCCTCCCCAAAAATAAGAGTCCAGGACCACATGGCTTCTCTGGAGAATTCTACCAAACATTCAAAGATGATTTAATACCTATCCTTCTCAAACTATTCCAGAAAATTGAGGAAGATGGGTCACTTCCTAACACATTCTATGAAGCCAACATCACCCTGATCCCAAAAACCAGACAAGGACAACACAAAGAAGGAAAACTAGAGGCCAATATCACTGATGAACATAGATGCAAAAATCCTCCACAAAATTCTGGCAAACCGAATACAGCAATACATTAAAAAGATCATACACCATGATTGAGAGGGATTTATACCAGGGACACAGGGGTGGTTCAACATGCGCAAGTCAATCAACGTGATACACTACATTAACAAAATGAGAAACAAAAACCATGACATCATCTCAATAGATGCAGAGAAAGCTTTTGACAAGACCCAATATCCATTTATGATGAAAACTCTCAATAAAATGGATATAGAAGGAAAGTACCTTAACATAATAAAGGCCATATATAACAAAGCCACAGCCAACATCATACTCAATGGACAAAAACTGAAAGCCATCCCTCTGAGAACAGGGACAAGACAAGGATGCCCACTCTCATCACTCCTATTCAACGTAGTACTGGAGGTTTCGGCCACAGCAATTAGGCAGGAAAAAGAAATAAAAGGAATCCAAATAGGCAACAAAAAAGTGAAACTCTCACTGTTTGCAGATGACATGATCTTATATACAGAAAACCCCAAAGAATCCATAGGAAAACTGTTAGAAATAATCAACAACTACAACAAAGTTGCAGGGTATAGAATCAACATACATAATCAGTCGCATTTCTATACTCTAACAACAGACTAACAGAAAAAGAACTCAAGAACACAATACCATTCACAATCACAAAAAAAGAATAAAATACCTTGGGGTAAATTTAACCAAGAAAGTGAAAGACCTATACAACAAAAAAAAACTACAAGACTTTCCTGAAGGAAATTGATGACCACATAAAGAGATGGAAAGACATTCCACGCACATGGATTGGAAGGATAAACATAGTTAAAATGTCCATATTACCTAAAGCAGTCTACAGATTCAACACTATCCCAAGCAGAATCCCAAAGACGTTCTTTACAGAAATTGAACAAAGAATCCTAAAATTCATATGGGGCAATAAAAGACCCTGAATTGCTAAAGCAATCCTGAGTAAGAAAAACAAAGCTGGAGGCATCGCAATCCCTGACTTCAAAACATACTACAAAGCTACAGTGATCAAAACAGCATGGTACTCGTACAAAAAGAGGTGCACAGATCAATGGAACAGAATCAAAAGCCCAGAAATAAAACCACACATCTATGGACAGCTAATCTTTGACAAAGGAGCTGAGGGCCTATAATGCAGAAAAGAAAGTCTCTTTAACAAATGGTGCTGGGAAAACTAGACAGCCACATGTAAAAGATTGGAAATTGACCATTCTTTTTCACCATTCACAAAAAGAAACTCAAAATGGATCAAAGACCCAAAGATTAGGCCTGAAACAATAAGTCTTCTAGAAGAGAATACAGGCAGTACACTCTTTGACATCAGTTTCAAAAGAATCTTTTTGGACACCATAACTCCTCAGATGAGGGAAACAATAGAAAGAATAAACAAATGGGACTTCATCAGACTAAAGAGCTTCTTCAAGCCAAGGGAAAACAGGATTGAAAAAAAAAAAACCCCACCAATTGGGAAAAAATATTTGCAAGTCATATATCCGACAAAGGGTCAATCTCTATACTATATAAAGAGCTCACACAACTCAACAACAAAAAATAAAACAACCTGATAAAAAAAAATGGGCAGGGGACATGCATAGACATTTCTCCAAAGAAGATATACTGATGACCAATAGACACATGAAAAGATGCTCATCATCACTAATCATCAGGAAAATGCAAATCAAAACTACACTAAGATATCACTGTACACCCGTTAGAATGGCAAAAATAACCAAAACAAAAAGTGGCAAATGTTGGAGAGATTGTGGAGAAAAAGGAACCCTCATACACTACTGGTAGGAATGCAGACTGGTCCAGCCACTAGGGAAAACAGTATGGAGATTTCTCAAAAAATTAAAAATAGAAATACCATATGATCCAGCCATCCCATTACTGGATATCTACCCAAAGAACCTGAAATCAATAATTCCAAAAGTCCCATGCACCCCTATGTTCACCGCAGCATTATTTACAATAGCCAAGACGTGGAAGCAACCTAAGTTGTCCATCAACTGATGATTGGATAAAGAAGATATGGTATATATACACAATGGAATACTACTCAGGCATAAAAAAGGATAAAATCATCCCATTCACAACAACATGGATGGACCTTGAGGGTGTTATGTTAAGCCAAATAAGCCAGATAGAGAAAGACAATCTCTGTACGACTCCACTCATATGTGGAAGTTAAACATGTAGACAAAGAGAACAGATTAGTGGTTACCAGGGGAAAGAGGAGGTGGGGGGAGGGCACAAAGGGTGAAGGGGTGAACCCACAATATGACTGACAAACAATAATGTACAACTGAAATCTCACAAGGTTGTAATCTATCATAACCTTAATAAGAAAACTTTTTAATAAGAAAACTCATCTGAGGAGTTATGGTGTCCGAAAAGATTCTTTTGAAACTGATGTCAAAGAGTGTACTGCCTATATTCTCTTCTAGAAGACTTATTGTTTCAGGCCTAATATTTAGGTCTTTGATCCATTTTGAGTTTCTTTTTGTGAATGGTGAAAAAGAATGGTCAATTTCCAATCTTTTTTTTTTTTTTTTTTAAGATTTTATTTTTTTCCTTTTTCTCCCCAAAGCCCCCTGGTACATAGTTGTGTATTCTTCGTTGTGGGTTCTTCTAGTTGTGGCATGTGGGACGCTGCCTCAGCGTGGTCTGACGAGCAGTGCCATGTCCACGCCCAGGATTTGAACCAACAAAACACCGGGCCGCCTGCAGTGGAGCGCGCAAACTTAACCACTCGGCCACGGGGCCAGCCCCTCAATTTCCAATCTTTTACATGTGGCTGTCTAGTTTTCCCAGCACCATTTGTTAAAGAGACTTTCTTTTCTGCATTATAGGCCCTCAGCTCCTTTGTCAAAGATTAGCTGTCCATAGATGTGTGGTTTTATTTCTGGGCTTTTGATTCTGTTCCATTGATCTGTGCACCTCTTTTTGTACGAGTACCATGCTGTTTTGATCACTGTAGCTTTGTAGTATGTTTTGAAGTCAGGGATTGCGATGCCTCCAGCTTTGTTTTTCTTACTCAAGATTGCTTTAGCAATTCGGGGTCTTCTGTTGCCCCATATGAATTTTAGGATTCTTTGTTCAATTTCTGTAAAGAACGTCATTGGGATTCTGATTGGGACAGCGTTGAATCTGTAGACTGCTTTAGGTAGTATGGACATTTTAACTATGTTTATTCTTCCAATCCATGTGCGTGGAATGTCTTTCCATCTCTTTATGTCGTCATCAATTTCTTTCAAGAAAGTCTTGTAGTTTTCATTGTATAAATCTTTCACTTCCTTGGTTAAATTTATCCCAAGGTATTTTATTCTTTCTGTTGCGATTGTGAATGGGATTGAGTTCTTGAGTTCTTTTTCTGTTAGTTTATTGTTAGTGTATAGAAATGCTACTGATTTATGTATGTTGATTTTATATCCTGCAACTTTGCTGTAGTTGTTGATTGTTTCTAATAGTTTTCCTATGCATTCTTTGGGGTTTTCTATATATAAGACCACGTCGTCTGCAAACAGCAAGAGTTTTACTTCTTCATTGCCTATTTGGATTCCTTTTATTTCTTTGTCCTGCCAAATTGCTTTGGCCAACACCTCCAGTACTATGTTGAATAGGAGTGGTGAAAGTGGGCACCCTTGTCTTGTTCCTGTTCTCAGAGGGATGGCTTTCAGTTTTTGTCCATTGAGTCTGATGTTGGTTGTGGGTTTGTCACATATAGCCTTTATTATGTTGAGGTATTTTCCTTCTATACTCATTTATTGAGAGCTTTTATCATAAATGGAAAATAAAAGAAAGAAGCTGTAATTACTTTTTGAAGAATTCAACCTCTTGTCCTATTATGCGTCTACATATGGGCCTCAAAGGCTGAATGCAGACAGTAAAACTTCTTTTAAGGGCTTATCAACCATGCCACATCCACTATTTTTTAAAATTTGTACATAATAATTTATAAAACATGCAGGGAAATTTCTTAAAAAATGAGAAAGTAACATCCTGGTCAAGTCAATTAGCTCTAAGCTAGCCATTATATATTTTATTGGTGAAGAATTCACATCTCTTATGATTTCTGGGCAAGGTGTGCTACCTCAAAATGTGTGGGGATTTGAATTTAACAGAATCAGAAAAGACAGTCCTGGTTTTAAAGTGACCCCTACTATCTGGCTGGGGCTCTATTTACTATGCAGCACAAAGAAACATTGTTATTGGACACTATTTTTATAAATCTCTAATTCTCTGACTTCATTATTTGTAATAAAATTTACACAGAAGTGGATATTGTTAGTACAAATATGTCTAAACTTCACTTTTTCCCCCAAATATATGTCAAATAACCTGAACTTGTAATTGGGAATCTTAAAATTTGATTCAATTATTTCTTTTTCCCAACTGTATATCTGATGTTTGCACTCAAGTCAGTCTGTATTATTTAAAACCATCCATGTCGGATAAAGAAGATGTGGTATTTATACACAATGGACTACTACTCAGCCATAAGAAATGATGAAATCCAGTCATTTGTGGCAACGTGGATGGACCTTGAGGGTATTATGCTGAGTAAAATAAGCCCGAGGGAGAAAGTCAAATACCATATGAACTCACTCATAAATAGAAGATAAAAACAACGACAAACAAACACATACCATCAGAGATTGGATTGGTGGTTACCATAGGGGAAGGGGGGAGGAGGAAGGCCAAAAGGGGTGATTAAGCTCACATGTGAGGGGATGGACTATAATTAGTTCTCGGGTGGTGAACATGATGTAATCTACACAGAATTCGAAATATATTATGATGCACACCCAAAAATAAACAAATAAATGAGAAAAAAATTTTTAAAATAAATAAATGAAAACAAAATAAAACCGTCCATGTTAAACCAAAATATAGATCAAAGCAAAAAAGAAAAAGAAAAAGAAAAAAGAATACAATCCCAAATTGCAATGAAAAGAATAAAATATCTAGGAATAAACTTAACCAAAGAGGTGAAAGATTTGTACTCTGAAAACTATAAAACATTGTTGACAGAAATTGAAGACACAAAGAAATGGAAAGATATTCCATGCTCTTGGATTGGGAGAATTAACATAGTTAAAATGTCCATACATCCTAAAGTAATCTACAGATTCAAAGTCATCTGTATCACAGTTCCAACAACATTTTTCACAGAAATAGAACAAGGAATCCTGAAATTTATATAGAACAACAAAAACCCTGAATAGCCAAAGGAATCCTGAGGAAAAAAGAACAAAGCTGGAGGTATCACACCCCCTGATTTCAAAATATGCTACCAAGCTATAGTCACCAAAACAGCATGGTACTGGCACAAACACAGACACACAGATCAATGGAACAGAATTGAGAGCCCAAAAATAAACCCACACATGTACAGACAGCTAATTTTCAACAAGGGAGCCAAGAACATGCAATGGAGCAAGGAGAGTGTCTTCAATAAATGGTGTTGGAAAAAGTGCACAGACACAAAAGAACCAAAGTAGACCACTATCTTACACCAAACACAAAAATTAACTCAAAATGGATTAAAGACTTGAATACAAGACCTTAAACCATGAAACTTCTGGAAGAAAACATGAACAGTACGCTCTCTGACTTAGGTCTTAGCAGCGTATTTCCAAGTACTATGTCTGACCAGGCAAGGGAAACAATAGAAAAAATAAACAACTGGGACTACATCAAACTGAAAAGCTTCTATACAGCAAAGGAAACCATCAACGAAAGTAAAAGACAACCTAACAAGTGGGAGAAGATACTTGCATACCCTATACCTGTTAGGGTGTTAATATCCAAAATATACAAAGAACTCATACATCTCAAGAGCAAAAGTCTATGAACCCATTTTAAAAATGTGCAAAAGATCTGAATAGAGATTTCTCCAAAGAAGATATACAGATGGCCAACAGGTGCATGAAAGGATGTTTAATGTTATTAAATATCAGGGAAACGCAAATCAATATGAGCATGAGATATCACCTCACTCCAATCAGAATGGCTATAATTAACAAGACAGGAAACAACAAGTGTTGGAGAGGATGTGGAGAGGAGGAAACCCTCATACAGTGCTGGTGGGAGCGCAAACTGGTGGAGCCACCAGGGAAAACAGTATGGAGATTCCTCAAAAAATTAAAAATGGATCTACCATATGATCAAGCCATTCTACAGCTGGGTATTTATCCAAAGAACACGAAAACATGAATGCATAAAGATACATGCACTCCTATGTTCATCGCAGCATTATTCACAATAGTTAAGACCTGGAAGCATCCAAGGTGCCCATAAAAGGATGAATGGATAAAGAAGATGTGGTATGTATACACAATGAAATACTACTCAGCCACAAGAAACAATGAAATCCGGCCATCTGTGACAACATGGATGGACCTTGAGGGTATTATGCTAAGTGAAACAAGTCAAAGGGAGAAAGTCAAATACCATGCGATCTCACTCATAAGTCAAATATAAAAACAATAACAAACACATAGAATGAGAGATTGGATTGCTGGTTACCAGAGGGGAAGTGGAGAGTGAGGAGGGCGAAAGGGGAAATTAGGCACATGTATGTGGTGATGGATTGTAATTAGTCCTTGGGTGGTGAACATGTTGTAATCTACGCAGAAATCAAAACACATAATGATGTATCCCTGAAATTTATATAATGTTATAAGCCAATGTTACCATAATTTAAAAAATTAAAAATCAAAATAAGTGAAATATGTAGAAATACCATAAGTTTAAAACCAATTTAAAAAAGGAAAACAATTCAATTTACAATTGCGTCAAAGAGTAAGAAACATAACCAACATAAGCAACAAGGTGAAAAATCTGTTCACTGAAAACCATAAGACGTTGATGAAAGAAACTGAAGAAGAAACAAACAAATGGAAATATATTCCATGCTCATGGGTGAGAAGAATTAATATTGTAAAATGTCCACAATACCCAGAGATCTACAGGTTCAATGCAATCCATATCAAAATTCCAATGGCATTTTTCACAGAAATGGAAAAATAATCCTAAAATTTGTGTGGTATCACAAAAGACAACTAATAGCCAAAGTAATCCTGTGAAAGAAGAACAAAGCTGGAGGCATCACACTTATGATTTCAAACTACATGCTACAAAGACATAATAATCAAAACAATATAGTACTGGCATAAAAACAGACATATAGACCAATGGAACAGAATCACAAGCTCAGAAATAAACCCATGCATATACAATTAATTATCAACAAAGAAGCCAAGAATATACAATGGGAAAAGAATACTGTCTTCAACAAATGGTACAGGTAAAAACTTGATAACATGCATAATAAAGAAATCAAGCTCCTATCTTACACCACTCACAAAAATGAACTTGGAATGGATTAAAGATTTAAGTATAAGACCTGAATGAGGTATCACCTCACTCTGGTCAGAATGGCTATAATTAACAAGACAGGAAACAACAAATGTTGGAGAGGGTGTGGAGAGAAGGGAACCCTTGTTCACTGCTGGTGGCAGCGCAAACTGGTGCAGCCACTATGGAAAGCAGTTTGGAGTATCCTCAGAAAATTAAGGATAGATCTACCATATGATCCAGCTATTCCACTGCTGGGTATTTATCCAAAGAACATGAAAACACAAAAGCATAAAGATACATGCACCCCTATGTTCGTTGCGGCATCATACACAATAGCCAAGACTTGGAAGCAACCTAGGTGCCCATCAAGGGACGAATGCATAAAGAAGATGTGGTATTTATACACGATGGACTACGACTCAGCCATAAGAAATGACGAAATCCAGCCATTTGTGACAACATGGATGGACCTTGAGGGTATTATGCTGAGTGAAATAAGTCAGAGGGAGAAAGTCAAATACCATATGATCTCACTCATAAGGAGAAGATAAAAACGACAAAAAAAAAAAACTGCACATAGCATTGGAGATTGGACTGGTGGTTACCATTGGGGAAGAGGGGAGGGAGGAGGGCAAAAGGGGTGATTAGGGTCACATGTGAGGGGATGCACTGTGATTAGTGTTCGGGTGGTGAGCAGGATGTAATGTATCCAGAATTTGAGATATGATGTACATCCGAAAAAAATAAAAATTTTTAAAAATTTTTAAAAATTAAAAAAAATGTATAAGACCTGAAATCATAAAACTCCTGGAAGAAACAATAGTGACAAGTTTCCTAGACATTAGTCTTGGCAACAAGTTTTTGGACATGACACCAAAAGCACAAGCATCAAAAGAAAAATTAATAAACATTTCTTTGGGACTACATCAGACTAAAAATCTTCTGTACAGCAAAAGCAATCGACAAATGAAAAGATAACCTACAGAATAGGACAAACTATCTGCAAATGATATATCCAGATAAGAGGTTAATATCCAAAATATGTAAAGAACTCAAAGCAAAAGGACAAACAATTCGATATAAAAATGGACAGAGGACCTGAATAGATATTGTTCCAAACAAGACATATATAAATGCTCAACAGTTATATGGAAAGGTGCTCAACATCACTAAGCATCAGAGAAATGCAAATCAAAACCACTGTAAGATATTACTTAATACCTGTAAGAAGGGCTATCATCAAAAAGACAAGAAATAATAAGCATTAGCAAAGATGTGGAGAAAAGGAAACCCTTGTGCACTGTTGGTGGGAAAGTGAACTGGAAAAGCCACTACGGAAAACAGTATAAAGGTTCCTCAGAAAATTAACATTAAAACTATCATATGAGCCAGCAATCCCCTCTCTGGCTATTTATCCAAAGGAAATGAAATCAGGATCTTAAAGAGGTATTGGCACTTTCATGTTCATTGTAACATTATTCACATTATCCAAGATATGGAAACAGTCTAAGCATCCATCGATGGATAAATGGATAAAGACGTGGTATATATATATGATGGAATATTATCGGTCATAAAGAAGAAGAAAATCCTGCCATTTGAGACGGACGTCGAGGGCATTATGCTAAGTGAAGTAAGTCAGACAGAGAAAGACAAATACTGTATTATCTCATATATATTTGGAAGCTAAAACGCTAAACTCATAGAAACGGAGAGTAGAATGGTGGTTGCCAGGTGCTGGGGGCTGGGCAAAATGAGGAGATATTGGTGAAAGCATACAAACTCCCAGTTATAAGATGAGTAAGTGCTGGAGATCTAATGTACAGATGGTGATTATAGTTAACAATACTATAACAATACTTGAAAGTTGCTAAGAGAGTATATCTTAAATGATCTCACCAGACACAAAAAAAGTGGTAATTCTGTGAGGAGATGAAGGAGCAAGCTAACACTACAATGATAATCATTTGCAGCATATAAATGTATCAAATCAACCATTGTAGACCTTAAACACCCATAATGATACATGTCAATTCTATCTCAGTAAAGCTGGGGAATAAAAAAAGAATTACCCATCTCAAACACAGAACCTGTGTCATGCGATTTTTAATCTGTGTAGACTAGTTTAATGTACTAAAACAAAGTGGAAAAGCAGGTAAATCCAAACCCATCAGCATTCTGGAAACAGTGGAGGTGAGTTCTACATAAGAACAACCCATTCAATAATCTGAGTTAATCATGAGTAACTATTGTAATATTGTAGACAGTTTTACTAAAGTAACTTAGCTTGCAGTAATCCAAATTGAGAGATCTCATATGAATAGAGTGTTGGAAAACAGGAAAAAATTGCCTTCCTCAAACATCATCTGTCCTGTGTCTCTACATATGGAGACTTATAGCAACATCATGAGACTATTACAATTCTGTGTATAATTAGAAATTGGACTAGGAGCAAAGGATTTGAGGTCCAGTTCTCTTCTAGGTGTTTGACAATCAAATTGAAACTCATTTCTATATAGTGTCCTCTGAGCTTTACAAGTGATGAAAATTGGACCCTTAGTAGTCCCTTGGGCACAGTATATGGCACGTTTTAAAATAGTTATGATTGAGCTATAGATAAACAGAAAGATTTCCTCTACTCCTTCTAAGTAATTTGGACACCAACCAAAATGTGTCCGTCTGTGTGCGGGTATGTGTGTTTACACATGAGCATGTCTCAGTAGCTTCTTAATAACTCCCACTGAAACTTCATCACCAACAGCAGAATCAGGCACCGACTTCCACTTCCTTGTCCAGTAACACTCCCTTTGTAGGTCTTATATTAAGCCTCAAACTGAGGGATTTGCACGTAAGACAGGGATACAGTGGAAATTCTTGAAGATGTGATTCTTTGAATCTGCCCTTTCTCTCCTGAAAGGGGAGTTAAGACACTAAGATATTTAGTCTTCCAAGAGGCTGTCTTCAGAAACAAAGTTTTCAAGAATTAAAGTCACCAGTGTTCTGTTCTGCTCTGTACCCAATAACTTACTGTTTGTAGTTGGAGTTTCAGGATCAAAGGATTAGGTAAAGACGTTGAGCTTTTAGCTAATGTAAAGGTTACGGATAGTGAAATTGAGATGTCTTTATTGATTATGTATAAATAGTTTGACTTTGATATTTTCCAGGTATATTAAATGCTTCAGAGCCAAGTGATCTTCTCAGTGACAGAAACAGCAAAGGTGGGTGTTAACTGTTCGGAAGAGAGATGAAGTGGTAAGAGAGATTCAGAAATGTGTTCCACTCAGTGGGAGAGAAGGCATCATGCATTTGTTACTTCCTTTGAGCTGCTTATTGGTGAGTCCACCTCAAAACAAGGTCAATGTATATTGGGTTTCCAGAGCCCCTTTCTGCCAAATTCTTGTCTTCAGGCAACATTGTCAAACATCCTTGTTCTGCAAAATTAGACCCTATACATGTAAGATTGAAGGGGGACAAAAACAGTTTATTCCACTCTATTTCCATCGCTTCCTTCCTTTCAGCCAAGTATATATTCATCATACATTCCATAAGAACACAAGTATAACATTAATACTCACTAAAGGATTGTGGGGAAAATTGAATAAATCAGCGTTCATAAGTCTTCAAACATAGTAAATCCTCAAAAACTAGTAGCCTGTGTTACTGCTGGAAATCATGATATCTCCTATCCCCCCAAATCTACCTCTACTTTTCTCATGACACATTTCACATTTTATCCTGCATTATGTCCATCAATTTATACAAATCATCTGCTTGTCTTAGGCTGCAAACCCTTTGACAATGTGGTCCAACTTATCCACATACATTTGAAATTGCAGGAAGTGTGCACTAAGAACAAAGAGGAGCAAATAATAATTGTAAAATTTCCTAAGAATGATCAACAACAGATTCTTGAAAATAGGCGTTATTGGGGCCAGCCCAGTGCTGTAGTGGTTAAGTTCGCGTGTTCCACTTGGCAACAGATGTTACCTGAGGGCAATCTTCTTCACAAAAAAAAGGTGGGGGCATTATTCTAATGATACCATTGTCTCTCCCTCCTATGGGATCCCTCCACTCTCTTAGCTTAGATCCACAAAGGGAAAAACACAGAGGAGAGTGTGGTTGGTACAGTATGAACCACCTCTCAAAAGTAGGTCACTATCTTTATTCTCTCCCCGACACTCAAGCAAAATCACGTCAAGGATGACATCACATTATGCAAGATGAACAAGCTCTAGAGAATTGCTGTACAACATTGTAGCTATACTGTATTGCGTACTTAAAAATTTGTTAAAAGGGTAGGTCCCATGTTTAAGTATTTTGATCTCAATAAAAGAAAGTAAAGATATTCTTTGAGATTGGGATTTACATATTGTGTCAATGTGTTTCCCAATCATAAATTGTAAATATTTTAAAATAATTATTAATCAAATAATCTGTTTAGTATAAAGAAATCACAATGATGAGTTACCTACATGGAATAATTCTGCAATTTTAAGAAATTCAATGTAAAACAGCCAACAGCAAGGAAACTGACTCATGTCACAGCAAGATTGCAATAAGAAACTGAATGAGATCCTTTTATTCAGAAAAACAAGACCTCTTGAAGCCACCAGAATATTTGCTAATATGAAAATTCAATTTGTGAACAATAAGTTCTCAATGGCTGGAGCCATGTCTTCCTTATCTTTCTATATAGTGCTTCAGAAAATTCCTGACATTCAATAAATTTGCGTGGAATAAAAAATAATAATAAAATTTTAAAACCAAAATAAATTAATTAAATAAAATATGCTAGGCCAATGTGACTACTAGACGTAAATGATATTCTTTTCAAAAATAGATTTATAGGAAAAGAATTATTCAATGACGTTTCATGTGATACTTTGATTTGATCATGAAACTGATCATAATCTTAAAAACTGGGAGAACTCAAGAAATTGCAAACACCACAACCGCAGGAGGAACAATCTGAATTGCGTTCTTAGTGCTTAGGAAGGAAACAAAATAAACAGCCAAGTATGATATGAAGTAGCTTGAAACAAAAGTGAGAGAAAGATGACTCAATGGAGCTGAAAAACTGCACCAGGGTAAAAGAATGTGTTTTCCTTGACCAAACCCAGAATCAAGAACTGAACTTGGTCTTCTACTTTTCCTATTGTGGGTGTATGTGACAACTCTGCTGGGAAATCTCCTCATCATGGTCACCATGACCTGGGAATCGTGCCTTCAACCCCCATGTATTTTTTGCTCCGTAATTTATCTATTGCCAACATCTGCCTTTCCTCCATCACAGCTCCCAAGGGTTCTGGTGGACCTTCTGTCACAGAGAAAGACCATCTCCTTCAATGGCTGCTCCACCCAGATGTTTTTCTTCCACCTTGTTGGAGGGGTGGATGTATGTTCTTTGTCGGTGATGGCATTTGATCACTATGTGGCCATCTCCAAGCCCTTGCACTACGTGACCATCATGAGCAGAGGGCGATGCACTGCCCTCATTGTAGCCTGCTGGCTGGGGGGCTTTGTCCACTCCATCGTGCAGATTTCCCTGTTGCTGCCCCTCCCCTTCTGTGGACCCAATGTTCTTGACACTTTCTACTGTGATGTCCCCCAGATCCTCAAACTAGCCCGTACTGACATTTTTGTGCTTGAGCTACTGATGATTTCCAATAGTGGGCTGTTCACCACACTGTGGTTTATCTTCCTGTTTGTGTCCTACACAGTCATCCTAATGACGCTGAGGTCTCAGGCAGGGGAGAGCAGGAGGAAGGCCATCTCCACATGCACCTCACTCATCACTGTGGTAACCCTGCACTTTGTGCCCTGCATCTATGTCTATACCCGGCCCTTCAGTGCTCTCCCCATGGATAAGCCCATCTCCGTCACCTTCACTGTCATCTCCCCTCTGCTGAACCCCTTGATCTACACTCTGAGGAACCAGGAGATGAAGTGAGCCATCAGCAAACTGAAAAGAAGATTTATACCTTCTGAGAGGTTGTAGACTGTTTGCTAACTCCTTCTCACCACCTTTTAAAATGATTGTCCATCAAATAAACCAGATTGACTAAAGGATTTCTAAATAATTTTGATATATCTACTAAGATACACATGACTTTCAAAGATTCTGATTGGCATGCAGTAATAATGTAAAAAGATACATTTCATGTTGCAAAAGAGAAATCAAATTGTTAGCTGGAGAGTTGCATAATGCTTATGCAGTACAGCCTTGGAAGAAATAAAGAAAAATGAATCTGTATGCACTCAGACAATTTTATCACATTGGAATTGTTGTGGGGGTTCGTTCAGCTCTATTGCTTATAATTGAGAAATACAAATGTTGTTTATTTCAGATGTACAACTTGATGTTTTGATATACATATAGATTGTGAAATGATCATTGGGGGAAAATGGATTAAGGTGGGACCACTCTTGGTTATTACTTACAACAACATGGAAATCTCCAATTGTCTAAATAAAATTAACAATAAGAAAAAGCAAATATATACATACTCAGACATCTCCACTATATTCATGTTGCCAGGAAAGGGGCTGAGACACATATTAGAAACATAACAAAGCTTGGACATTGGATTACTAAGGTCTTTCACGAAATAATGTCATTTTAATGAAGTAAACACACTCAAATTAAGTTCCTCCTCTGACTTTCTGATATGAATAAATTAAATAACTGTTACCTGATGATTTTTCATCTAAAGCCTAAACTCCAGTGGTTGAGTGCAGGTGCCCTGGAGCTAGCACAGTTTGAGTTAGAATGTGGACCCCAATAACTACGGGTTCTGTGACCTCGTGTAGGTCATTACCCTGACCTTCCTCTGAACCCCACACCTACTGGCCACATTTCCACCACATTGCCTCAGCGACTGGGGCTCAGCTCAAGCACTGCACTCAGGACCTTGGTTCCAATTCCCTGTCCTCCTTCTTCCTATTCCCCCAGTAGCACTATGCTTTCTTTATTCTACCCCCGGCACCTGGCACAGCAACTGAAACAGAGAAAACATTCAAAAGATGGTTGAATTGAAAATCTCAGTGAATGGATATTGCCTCTCACTCATTTCTGTTCCTCAAATCATTGGAGAATAAGGGTAAGAAAACAATGGATTTATTATTATTGTCTGTTAACATGACTAGCTAAAAATGACAGAAACTTGTGAAGCTGCTTCAGATTACACATATGCATTAAAAAATGTTGGTATGAAGTGAAAAACATTGTTCAATATGAGTTTGGTTTTTATTTGCTTATTTTTCTGCCATTTACAGCTGTTGGGAGGTTTTCTTTTTGGCCTCTTATTTCTGAAGGTAGATCCTAGATCTTAAAATTTTTGAAATAAGAAGAATGTTCATGTCGCAGTACAAATGTCAGTTCAAAAATGAGACATGCAAAGGTCCTCAGGTGGGGCTGTGCCCAGGCCTTCATAAGAAGATGAGAGGAAGCAAGGAGGAGCCAGGTAATGATTGAAGTCAGAGAGATAATGAGGCCACGGGACCAGGTCTTAGGACCTTTTAGACCATTGTGAGGATTATGACTTTCACTCTAAATAACATGAGATGCATCTGAAGGGCTTTGAAGAGCAGAATAGTGATGCATGTTTTAACAGAATTGCAGGGGCTCCTGTTACAAATAGAATGAAGAGAGGTGAGGACAAAAACAGGGAGACCAATTAAGAGGCTACAACAATAGTCCCATGAAAGAAATAATGAAGACATAACTTAGGGTAGTAACAGTGGAGGTGGTGAGAATGGTGAAAAACTCTGAAAGTCGAGCAAGTAGGAGTTGCTGATGGATCCAGCGTGGATTTCCTGGTGACATGTGTGTCCTGTGAGAACTCCATCACCCACTTTCTTCATCTGCCCATTGAGAGATCCTTCACTCTCGTCTACATAATCCTTTCAGGTCCAATGGCTCCTTCTAATACTTGTGTGTCACACTTCAGGAATTACCCTACGTGGGTGAAACTGCTAAGGAAGTTGTGCAGAATCCCTAAGAATAGGCATTTATGTCCCAATAGAAAATCTACTAAGAGGTAAGGTAGAATTCTGGTAAGCTGACCTAACAGGATTCTTGCTGAAGGCAGGCCACGGTGATCAAATATCACTTGGGGGATGGAGAATGGTGAGGAACCTGATAAGATACTGAGGGTGATCAACATGGAGGTTGGGGGATTTTGGCTAAACTGAATTAGCAGAATTCTTGCTAAAATTGGACAATGCAGAGACAAGCATGGAGGTCTCAAAGTGGAGGCCTAGTTGAAAAGTTCAGGGGAGTCTGAGTAGAGTTTGGTCAAGGGGAGAATCTTTGTCACTGCTAAAAACTTTTAGATCCTACACAAAAAGTGTGTTCCTAAGGACATGTGCCTGAGTCACATCTTGATTACTCCCACTGAAACCACCTCTCCATCAGTAGAATTTTTCCACAGCCACATCCAATTATATGCCCTCTGATAATTCTCACACTAGTTCTGGGATTGACAAATTGGTACATATGATGGAACACTGTGAATCAGTGTGGAAGAGCCAAGGAAATATTATTCCCTGAGTCTGCCTTTTTCCACGTAAAGATAGACAGGAAGCCACTGAAATCACTGGCCTTCAGAGGCGTATTTAACAAAATTTCCTGAAGCTGAATGACTCCCAAGGTTCGTGTGAACATTATTCAAGATGTTTGAGAAGGAGGTTGGAAATTTTAGGTAAGAAACATAACTCTACATGAGTGTGAATGACTATGGTGTCTGGGTGTCGATGAATAAGTGTGAGAAGAGAAGAGTGAGAAAAACTGAAATCTAGATGGAATTGTAAGATTCATAAATACACTTTGACTAAAAATAATGAAATATATACACAAGATGCTGCATTCCAGGGTGAACTGTCAGTGGCAGACAGCACAGCTAAGAAATATGAACAAAGAAGATATTGTGAAAGGAGAGTCATAGAAATGAGTTTAGTTTGGAAGTAGGCAGAGGAAGCTCTTTTTTTCCAGGATCCTTTGAATTGCACAAACAAGAGATTTTTCTCAGAAAAAACAATGAGATTTTCTCATCCTATAGATGGATCTCTTGAAACTGAAATCTACAGAGGTTTTTCTTATGCTAAATTCAAAACTAGAAAGAAAATAAAATATTTCAAAAAAGTTGAAAGAATAATACAGTGAACACCTACATACCCTCCCTTAGATTTATCAAACAATAAAAATTTTGTAACAACGATTTTCTTTTGCATGTCTTTCCGTGCCTACATATTTGGATCCTTTCTTTCCAGCCAAACTTCCCACTCATCAGCAACTGTTATATATTCAACTGGTCCCCTAAAGCCAGATCTCCCATTCTCTCCACTCCCATGTGCCCCAAACAGAAATGTCACCTCCTCCATGCAGCTTCCTCTGAGCCTCTTGGAGAGAAATCACCCTTTTCTCACACACACCTCATCTGTCTTTAGACGGTCCCCATCAATGTCATATTATTAAATTTCAGTTCTTTCTCCACTGGTTTTGGATTATATTCATTTCTCTCAAATAACCTAGAACTCTGCCAACTTTCTATCAATATTTGTTAAATAGATGGAGTAAAAATAGCAGAAACATGGAGCAGAAGGCAGAGGATGTTATCTGAATTACCAAAAGTATTTTGTGAACGTAGGACCTATTCCTCTCTGACAAACAGTACTGACTTGGGGTCTGAGGTACTGTACCTTCTACCCTTCTGTGTAGACCATAGTCTATTATTTACAATTCCATAGTCCCTGTGGAAGGATATCATAAGTAGGTAAGACCTCCTCAATATCTTTAGTAACTATATTGAGTTGGTGTTTTCTGGTGATTATTTCCCCACTTTAACTAGTCAGAATTGATAGCTCAGCTACTATTTTGGTTCAACACACTCCATTTCCTGATGAGTCTCCCATGTTAAGGTTACCCAACATAGTACTAATCATAACAGATAACCAGTCATGTATGTTGAGACTCTATGTATGTTAATTCACCTAATCCTGATAACTTCCCTGTGAGGTGGGTATTACTATAATCCCCATTCCACAGATGAAGTGGAGACTCCATGAGGTCTCTCACTTACCCAAGTCACACAGGGACAAAGCCAGGACTTGAGCCCAGATGGCTCTCACTGCAGAGACCAGCACTTGACTTCTCTAGTCTGCTAAGATGTTGTCAGATAAGAAACCAAACCACGCAAGTGCTCTCCTTACTACCAAACGCTGTCACCACCCTCTGGGCCACTCTCATTGACAGTAAAAGAAAAGTACCTCCTATTTTCCCCAAAAAAAGTATGTTCTGATGAAGCTTTTTAGAATACAGATTCTGGAAAACATACAACTCTTCTAAAAGATTGTCAGTACATTTAAGAAGCTGTGTGCCTGAGACAGTTACTAACCCAGCGTTTTACTTTAAGGTAACACACGTATGAGCATACTTATTATTGCTTAGGCAATGCTCTAAGTATTGATGCTTTTGCATATATTAATTCATTTAATCCTCACAAAAATCACATGAGGGAGATGCTATCGTTTCCAGATACTGATGCAGAGCCTGAGGCCAAAGGGGTAAACTAACTTCTCCTGTAGCGTAAGCAGTAAGTACCCAGCTGGGATTGCAACAGGCTGTGCTATGCTAGAGGCCCCCAGGTATCTACCTGCATGCTCTGATAACTCTTGGTAGCTTTTTTAGTTTTCCATATTAAGTAGACTTTTGACAAAATTGTATACAGAAGAAAGACAACTTGAATGGAAAGTGAGCTAGGTGAAAAGAAATATCTTCATTTGAACTGGAAAACACCCCAAAAAAGTGAGAGAAGTGACTTTCACCTTTCTTTTCTTTCTGATTATGGTAAGAAAAAGGAGATAAACTGCAAAGAAAGAAATTAAGTCCATTTCAAGGATTCGCAAAAAAAAAAAGAAAGGAATTCAAGAGCAAAATGATTATATTGTAAGCACACGCCTAACATTTTAAGAAAGTGACAAATTGTTTTCAAAAGTGGTTGCATCATTGCACATTCCCACCAGAGTTACAGTTCCTCTACATTTTTGTCAACTCTGATATGTCAATCTTCTTTTTTTATTGCAGTAACACTGGATCATAACATTATATAGCTTTCAGGTGTACATCGTAACATATTTCGAAGACTGTGTAGATTACATCATGTTCACCACCCAAAAACTAATTATAATCCGTCACCACACATGTGAGCCTAAATCATCCCTTTTGCCCTCCCCTCTCCCCTATTCCTCTATGGTAACCACCAATCCAATCTCTGTTGCTATGTGTTTGTTTGTCGTTGTTTTTATCTTCTACTTATGAGTGAGATCATACTGTATCTGACTTTCTCCCTCTGACTTATTCCACTCAGCATAACCTCAAGGTTCATCCATGTTGTCACAAATGGCTGGATTGCATCATTTCTTATGGCTGAGTAGTATTCCATTATGAATATATACCACATCTTCTTTATCCATTCTTCCCTTGATGGGCACCTAGGTTGCTTCCAAGTCTTGGCTATTGTGAATAATGCTGCAATGAACACAGGGGTGCATGTATCTTTATGCATTTGTGTTTTCAAGATCTTTGGATAAATACCCAGCAGTGGGATAGCTGGATCATAAGGTAGATCTATTCTTAATTTTCTGAGGATGCTCCATGTTGCTTTCCATAGTGGCTGCACCAGTTTGCACTCCCACCAGCAATGTATGAGGGTTCCCTTCTCTCCACATCCTCTCCAACACTTGTTTCCTGTCTTGTTAATTATAGCCATTCTGACCGGAGAGAGGTGATATCTCATTGTAATTTTAATTTGCATTTCCCTGATAGCTAATGATGTTGAACGTCCTTTCACGCGCCTGTTGGCCATCTGTATGTCTTCTTTGGAGAAATCTCTGTTCAGATCTTTTGCCCATTTTTAAATTGGGTTGTTGATTTTATGTTGTTGAGATGTATGAGTTCTTTGTATATTTTGGATATTAACCCCTTCTCTCTTATTTTAGCCATTTTAATAAATGTGCACTGTTATCTCATTATAGCTTTCATTTACATTTCCCCACTGATAAATGACATTGAGCATCTTTTCATATGCTTAATTGCTAAACCTATATCTTCTCGTTAAAGTATCTGTTCAAACCATTTGTCCCTTTTTTTTTAATTGGGTGGTTGGTTTTCTTATTGAATTTTAAGAGTTACAGCCATTCCATTCCTAGGTACTTACCTAAGAGAAATGGAAACATGTATCTACATGAAGACCTCTACAAGAATATTCATAGTGTAATAGCCAAAAACTAGAAACAACCCAAATGTTCATCAACAAGTGAATTGATAAACAAAATGTGGCACATCCGTACAATAAAAGGGAACAAAATATTGGTACACACAAAACATGGATGTATTTTGTAAGTGAAACAAGCCAGACAAAAAGAGAACGTACACCTTTTAGGATTCCATTTATAGAAAATTTTAGAGAATGCAAACTAATGGATAGTGACAGAATGCAGATCAGTGCTTGCCTGAAGAAAGGGGGCAGAGGGGACATATTACAGAGTCACAAGGACACTTTTGGAGTGATACATATATTAATTAACTTATATCTTATTATATCTTAATATATATTAAGACATATTAATTAACTATCTTAAACATATTGATGATTGCATGGGTATATGCGTATGTCAGAACTTATCAAAGTGTACACGTCAAACACATGAGTCTATCGTATGTCAATGATAGCGCAATAAAAAAAAATAGCTTTTAGGAAAGAAATTTGACCAGTGAACAGAAGAGAAGCTCTGAGTTACCACTTTTCTTTCATAGCTGAGGAGTTATTCAACATCCAGGGGTTTTGGTACCTAAAGTATATTAAAGAAAGAAACAAATAAATCCCCTTAAGGAAAAATAGAACGATAAAGAAGAATTTTACAGCTTTAAAATTATCTGATTTTTCATAGCATTAAATCTGTGACCTAAAAAAGGGAGGAGTGCTTCTGTGAAATTCAGTCCAAAGACAATCATTTTGCAGATAGGAGTTCTTAAAGCATTTAAATGGAGCACCCAGTCTGGAAAAAACCCCACATTTGTGTAAAACCTCAAAGGACCCCAGTTGTACCAAATAGGCATTGTCTTATTTACACACCAAACTGCATCCATTTTTGTATCCCTTGTGCCAAAATATTCCCTTTCTGATTATTTACTATTCACCTTTTTATCTTGGATACTTACAACTTCTATTCTGAGAACATTACTTTTATGCATTTTCTAAAATACATATAATTTACAGAAGAAAACAATAATTAACTGCATGCTTACGGAATAAGATGGCATGTAGGATGTGTTAACAATAACCTTGGAAAGAGTCTTCATGTGGTGATAATGCCTCACTAGTCTTCCGACCTAATACCCAACTGTAAACCTGAATCTATTAAGGGGGAGTAAACCCTTTCTGAAATAACACTTTTAATTTTTTCCAAGCTACACAAAGAAGAAGAAACATGATTCAATGGAGTTGGGAAATGGCACCAGGGTAAAAGAATTTATATTTCTAGGACTTACTCAGTCCCAAGATCTCAGTTTGGTCTTATTTCTTTTTCTGTGTTTTGTGTACATGACAACTCTGCTGGGAAACCTCCTCATCATGGTCACTGTGACCTGTGAGCCTCGCCTTCACACCCCCATGTACTTCCTGCTCCGCAATCTAGCCATCCTTGACATCTGCTTCTCCTCCATCACTGCTCCAAAGGTCCTGGCAGACCTTCTGTCAAAGATGAAGACCATATCCTATACTAGCTGCATGACACAAACGTTCTTCTTCCATCTCCTCGGTGGAGCAGATATTTTCTCTCTCTCTGTGATGGCATTTGATCGCTACATAGCCATCTCCAAGCCCCTGCATTATGTCACCATGATGAGTAGGGGGCGATGCACTGCCCTCATTTTGGCTTCCTGGGTGGGGGGCTTTGTCCACTCCATCATGCAAATTTCCCTATTGCTGCCCCTCCCTTTCTGTGGACCCAATGTTCTTGACAGCTTCTACTGTGATGTCCCCCATGTCCTCAAACTCGCCTGTACAGACACCTCTGCACTTGAGCTCCTGATGATTTCCAACAATGGCTTAGTGAGTACCCTGTGGTTTATCTTCCTGCTTGTGTCCTACACAGTCATCCTAATGATGCTGAGGTCTCAGGCAGGGGAGGGCAGGAGGAAAGCCATCTCCACCTGCACCTCACACATCACGGTGGTGACCCTGCACTTTGTGCCCTGCATCTATGTCTATGCCCGGCCCTTCACTGCCCTCCCCACAGATAAAGCCATCTCTGTCACCTTCACTGTCATCTCCCCTCTGATGAACCCCTTGATCTACACTCTGAGGAACCAAGAAATGAAGTCAGCCATGAAGAGACTGAAGAGAAGACTCATGCCTTCTGTGGTGGAATAGAATAAGAGTTTCCAACCTCTTCATCACCAAGGACTCCTTTCATCATTTTTCCCACAGAGTCCTATTTATATACTCAAATATATTATCAATAAACCAACTACACGTACTAGGTAACAATTTATTTTTCTAGTAAATTAATAGGTTGCTGGTAACCCTAGCTTCTGGTAAGCATAAAGTAACTAGTGCTACAGGATTGAGCTGATTGATGTATTTCCATTCAAAGAACAAAGTAACAATGTGTCAGGACAACTATATCGCAGGTGAAGAGATTGATTAAATCCAACTCCTTTTCCAGAGGTAAGTACACAGAAGCCTAGAGTTAGAGTGATTTGCTCAAGAACTCATATCCACTTAATCACAGAGATAAGTCTTCAGATACCCAATTGATTGCTCTTAAACCATTTGGATGTAATGTATTACATTACTGGACCTGTCTATGCCAAACTGTAATCCTGCTCTAGAAAGATTTCATGATCACTGCAAATGCAGCACCCGTATATGGGGACAAATGGCCCATCACAGATTAAGACTTTTTTTTGCTTAGTTGAACACCACATGGGCTTGTGACCTCTTGAGAACCTCAAAGGCACACAATTGTTGTCCTCCTGGATTCCTATAAGGAACGAAGAAGCTTTGAAAGACTTCCCATAATGGCCTACAGGGATTTATCTTATGCAGAACTGCACGTGCCAGATTCACATTCTTGTGATAAGTTTAGACAAAGGCAGAACCTCAGAAATCCTACACAACGAGCAAGCCATTCTCATTATTCAAGAACTGATCTTCTAGTCCAGCCTTACCAGGGCCAATCTCAGACTGGGTTCTCCATTGAGAATTTACACTCTTTTCACTTCCCACTTCCTGAGAGAGAGAGAGGAAGGGTTAAAGAAGATAAAACTCTAAACAATCCAGTCTTCAATTTGTTGGTGTTTGTGAAGAAGTAAAAGGTAGTGTTTTTGTCTGGGAAAGCATGGTAAAAGTAAACCATTATAGCTGAATGCTCTAACCTCAGAGTCATACGGCCTTGGGTCCAAATCCTATCTCTGCCATCCCTCAACTGTGTGATCTTGAGCAAATTATTTCATGTCTTCACAGGTCATATGTCACTTATAAAAAGGTACTTATAATATCCATCTCATGGAGTTGTTGTCAGGGTTAAAATGAGATGGTATATGTGAAACATACAATGCCTGGCAGATAGTAAATTCTCAGTGAAAGGCAAATATCATTATTAATACCATCCAAATTGCTCTACATTATGCACATTCTGACCTGAACCCTAACCCCAACCCCCAATGATCTGTTACACTCTCCTACTACAGGGCCACTACTCCTCATTATTGGAAAAAACTGATGGGGTAGCAAAACATAGGAATATACATTGAATTCAAAGCATTTTTCATCCAGCTTTCTTGGGCCAGCGCCATGGCCAAGTGGTTAAGTTCGTGTGCTCTGCTTCAGCAGCCCAGGGATTAACTGGTTCAGATCCTGGATGCAGACGTGGCATCACTCGTCAGGCCACGGTGAGGCGGAGTCCCACATTTCACAACCAGAGGCACTCACAACTAGAACCTACAACTGTGTACTGGGGGGCTTTGGGGAGAAGAACAAAAAAAAAAGATGGCAACAGTTTTAGCTCAGGTGTCAATCTAGGAAAAAAACAAATTTCTAGCTTTCTGTCATTAAAACATGACTACAGCTTTGCTGGTTATTTTTATAGCTTAAAAAGTCATCCTGAAGCTGTTGACATAATGCATTGGATAGTTTCATATTAAAAGAAAGTAATGGATCAAATATAAACCCTTGGCTTTTCTGGCAGGGATAAGGGATCAGAACAAGAAGTCAGATCACCCAGGACAGAGAAGAGCCCAAGTAGAGTTAGCCAAAGGATACTGAGCGTTGAGGACAAACTTTACTTATGTCCCACTTTGGATCTGGAATGGCACCATAAGCATTGATTAACTAACTGGTTCATTGCCATTTCTTGTCACCTGGTCTATAAATTCTAAATGTTTACCATATTGACCTACTTCCCCTAACATGAAAATTCTAAGAATAATTCACATTTGTCAAGTCACCGTTCATAAGGTCCTGCTACCTTTGCTCAGGTAGCACTGGTCACGAGTCTCTAAGCTTTTCTATGTGAAATTGCCTATGAAAAATGCATGCCACAAACCACCTTACAGTCTATTTCATGCCAATTTGTCCTTTTCTGTCCTTCCTATCTCTTGTGAATCACTCAAATCAGAGTTTTATCACTATGTCAGAATTGGATGGCACCAAAGATCTATGGGGACTGAATCACTGATTGTATCTCAGAGGCATAATCCCAGGAGACCAAGGACCAAAGAACTCCTGCCACATCACTGTCCCTGAGACTTTCTCAAGCCATGTTTAAACACACAACACAATCTGATTCAATATTTCAGGAGAAGGAGAAAGAATTACATCTCATTACATAAACATTATCATTACTCTGGATGACATAAAATCTAAAGCTGGGTTGCATTTGTTCCAATTAAATCAGCTTTTATTATTTTTAAGCTCTGTTCCTAATAGCCATGGAAAGGTTGACTGGCTCTGGACACACACACATAGCTTTCAAACTACCCTTTCTTACATTGTTCCCTGAATCGAATATTTCAATGATCAACATCTCTGGGTACCCGTGAACCCAATAACATAAAATTATTCTGAAGTAATTAACCTGATGAATATCAACAGCTGTCACTGTGCTACCTTCCTAGATTCTAAGGGAGCTGTGGATCTTAGAGATGTAGATTAAGATAATTGTATAGCCTCAATGAATATATTGCATTCAACAGAAATTGGACATATAAATCTACACCATTCAGTCTCTAACAGCGGCCCTGGCAGTAGCCACAAAGATTTGATTTTTCCCTCACTACCCTTTTATTTAAGCTTTATTTCCCAGCCCCCTAAGCAAAGCAATTTTGGTTAGAAGGAAGACAGCACAGTCCTTGGTGTGGTTTAACACACTTTCTTTAACACACATCTGCCACATTCATTTGGTCAACCAAGTCACTGAGGCTGGCCAGGCTGCAGGGGATGAGACCCCACCTGTCAGTGGGAGGAGCAGCAGAGAAGCTGCAGCCCACGTGAAGTTTTGTCGTACGCCATAGTTCATCAAGTCTAAGATGCCATCGTTTGTAAGACACATCCTGACTTCAAAGACACCAAAATGTCACAAAGGAGTCACGACAGAATGGATGAAACGTAGTGCGTGCATGCTGAGTTGTGGTGTAAAATGGGTGGGCTGCAGTTAATGTTCAAAACTTGGGTAAATTACATTCCAAAGTGAGGACCAAGAAGCAATTTTTCCCGACATCTAAAGACTGAGGGTTTAAAACACAGAGGGTCTCCCTAAAATAACTATTAAAATATTATTATAGAAAATGTCACACAAATGCAAAAAGAGAATACTATGATAAACCCTCATGAATCCATCACCCACCTTCAACAACTATCAACCCACACGGTCAATTTGGTTTGACCCATATCCTGACCTACCCCTCCGCCAAGATTATTGTCAAGCAAATCCCAGACACGGTCATTTCATCTGTAAATACTGGGCACACAACACGTGCCCTCGGTTGTAATCATAGTAACCCACTTGGCCCAGCAATGAATAACACCTCCAGCCTTCCTCATGGCAACAGTGAACACGGATTCAGCTCTGCTGGGAGCTGGGGAGGAGAAAGGGAGGTGCGGGAAAGCTGAAATTCTCATCCCCCAGAAGGAGATGCCAAGAGGCAAAGTCCACACTGGAGGAATCGAGAGGCCACATTAAGCACGTGTTATGTAGGAGCCCGGGCGTCACGGCTCCCTCTCTCGGCTCACCATGTTCCCACCGGGGGGTGGGTCCCTTGGGGTAGAGCCAGGTCTATCCATCCGGGTATCTCCCGGGCAGGGCAGCTCTTCTCCAGAATGTCGAAAGGTGGAATGGGGTGAACGGGGGCCTCACAAGCATGTGTCTGTGTGCAAATCGCAGGATCCTGTGAACGTGAGTTTATTTGGGAAAGGGGTCTTTGTAGGTGTAACTAAGTGAAGCGTCTTGAGGTGAGACCATCCCAGATGACCTAGGTGGGCCAGTGACAAGTGTCCTCGTAAGAGACAGAAGATAAGACACAGGGTGGGGCCACGTGAAGACAGAGGCAGAGACGGGAGACCCGGCTCACAGCCCAGGAGGCCAACAAGCACTGAAAGCGGGAAGAGGCGAAGGATGGATCCTCCACGCCAGCCCTGCTCCTCCCTGCACTGGGTGTGCCCTCGGCGTGTGCCAGGTGGAGGGGGCGCACGCAGCGCTGGCCTCAAACAACAGGACTCCAAAAGGTGCCCCACTGAGTCAAGGACACGCGGTTGCAAAACCACTGGCTACTACTCCTCACCGAGGAGTTAAGCTAAGGAAATGTCAGAAACAGAAGCCTCTGAGCTATTTGGGAATGCACTCGATGACATGTCGGTGGTTAGGACAGCACCCACAGCACCCGGACGCCCACCTCGCTATCCACCTGCCGGAGATACAGGGGAGACACGCTCCTCCCCAGACCCTGGGGAGCCCATCCCCATGAGCACAGGACTTAGCCAGCAAAAGAGCAAAGAAAACCCCAAACCCACAATTACCTTAAAGTGCATGATGTGAGACTTGAAAAGAGAAACTTAAGGGCAGCAATTATGAGGCTAAAGGAGGCTCGACAGAGTTCTAGCGGTGGGAAGGGTCCAGAGAGTCTTCAGTGTGGCCACACCTGGCTTGCGAATGGCTCCCATCCCCGCCGACTGCGGGCGAGCCCTGGGACACTGCGTGTGGGGCGAGCAGACCCGGGAGGCGTGGCTGAGAGTGCGCCTAGCACAGCAGAGTGCGCCTAGCACAGCAGAGCTACTGCAACACCGGCCTGTGCTCTCTGCGTCGTTCTGAGCTGACCTTTTGTTAAAGGCGTAAACGGAACCACCGAATGAAGTTTTAATCAAACACCTGCAACTTAAAGAGTCAATGATGACCTGGTCTGCTTCCAGAAGCTTCAGGCTACCCAAGGCTTGCCCAGCTTTGGTCAGGCAAACGGACTGGTGGGTGAAAAAGCAGGGAAGCGCTATGTGCTTTTGAGTCTCACGCTTAAGTGAACCCAAGAACGAGGAAATGCCAAGAAAAGGCTGCCCCCAACAAAACTGGAAAACCAGCCAGCACAGGCTCTCAAGAGAACACCAAACCACCGGATCGCTGTGCCCTGACGGACACCAGCTGGAATGTATTCACCCGAATAAAGAAAACACGTCACTCAGGAGAGGCGGCCGTCAGCCCTGGAAGGACAGCAGAACAGGAAAAGGAAAACCGAGGCGACAGTCAGCAGCGCCCACCCAACACAGCGCGAGGCATGGGGTCGGCCTGGGCATCGTGCACCCTCAGACCTGATGACAATACTGCGGTGGGGGGAGGGCGGGCGACAGCACGTAGGGGCTGAGGCATCGGGTGCCCTGGGCCTGGCGCTGCCAGCCACGAGCGCCGCGTCTTGCCGCCCTGCAGCCGGGCGCGTCCTGCCTGCCTGCCTGCCCGGGCCCGTCGGCGCGTCCCTCCCCTCTCGCGCCGGACTGCTTCATGACTCAGGACTCCATCTGAGCGCTCCGAGACCAGGCTCCCTGGGAACCAGAAGGACACAGCCCAGGGCGGGAGCAGCAGGAGAGCCGGGCCCCAGTGCGCGCATGGACTGACGCGCCTCCGCGCCTCCCTGTGGCCTGCGGTGCCTCTGAGCGCCAGGCTGCCCGGGCCTGGTCCCCCAGGTCTCAGCGAGAGAGGGTCTGGGCCTCGGGGGCCGAGGCGGGAAGCCCCTGGGCTTCCTGGCGGGGACGCCCCCATCCTGTGCTTCCATCCCCAGCTTTTTCATTCTGTCAACTGATTTCTACCCAAGAAAGTCCACTCGACCACACTGCCGCCACTGAATCAGCCTGGAGCCGGAGATGAGCCAGCTGCGGCCGATTTGTCACAGGATGACAGCTTATTCTCAGTATCCTTTATTGGCAGTGGAAAACGCCTCAGTACTTTATTGAAAGAAAGCAATAAATAATACTGTGATAAAAATAGTTCAAAAGGAGACTGTACATACTTTGTTACATAATCAGGAGGTTCACACAAGATTAACAGAAAACAGAATGTAACAACGAAAGAATCGTACAAGGAAGTTAAAAGCAGAAACCGAATGTAAACCGTCCACCGACAAAATGAGCTGTATAATAAATAATGCACCGTGGTGGGAACACATTTCCTGCTGGCTCTTTAATGTGCCATTTAAAAAGGAAAAGTTACACCTGCTACTTAGACAGTCCAAAACGGCTATATCGTCAAAAGCTAAAAATGTACCAATAGGTCCCTCCTTTCAACATGTTTACAAACAAATGTAAAAAGATGATTTACATAAGAAAAAATAAGGCCTTTAGTAGAGTCGCACTGCGTGGTTTCCTGGTTTCAGGGAGCCCGCGCCTTCCTCTTCCGGCACGGGCATCCCTGTGGAGCGCGGTGCTTCCTGCTTGGTCCTCAAAGAGCAGCGGGGCGGGGGCCCGCGTCCACCCGTCGGGGCAGAGCCCGGAGAGCCCCCCAGCCCTTCCTGTGGCCGAGAGAAGTACTCCCGGCTGGGGCTCGTGCCGGGCGCTGAGGACAAGCCGTGCGGGTCTCCAGGGACGAGCTCTGCAAGCTACTGAGAGCCACCAGAGATGCTCACAGTTCTGACGGCCCCTTCAGCCCAAATTTTATCAGAAGCTCATATTTAACACCAGGTACTTTCAGTCTGTTCACGCTGCAGGATAAAGCATTTCTTGCTAGAAAAAGTAGAGTAAGGTCAGTCATTAAAACGCAATTGCTTGAAATTAAGTCTGCTTGTTTCAAAATGATTGTTGTAGAGCTGGTTACATTTGTCAGGATAACGCGCACCATGTCATGATGATCTTACAAATGCAAATGCAGTAAAATCCTCTTCTCTCTCGCCGATTATTATTAAAAAATTAATGATAATTACAATAAACGCATAATTTACAAAAGCCCTGTATCTTTTCATAGGATTTATACATACAAGCATTACAGTACATTCGTTTGAAAGACTAAAATTAGATAGAAGAACAGAATCGATTTGAAAGGATATTTATAGCCTGGATATACATGAAAAAGTAACTAACTATATAAATGAAGTCATATGTTTACATAAATATAAGAAACATTAAATTCTAAAATATTTTCTCTATGGTATTCGTGAATTTTTCACTAATTAAAAACTCTGTAATAAAATATCTTAGGGTCCATGTAACAAGTATCAACAGATTGCAGATCCACTGAATTCTGAAAGGCCGTCTTCGCCGGGTCCCGAGCGCTGCACGGTCATCTGTAGAAGTAGTGTGGGTAAACTGGAAAGGAAGCACAAACAGGACAATCAGCCTCAGGACGGGCCGCCCGGCGCACACCTGCGTCCTGAGGCCCAGCCCTGCCTCCCTGCCCCTTGCGCTGTAGCTGCTTGAGAACTGAGATGAAACGTCAAGGAGTACGCGTATCAATGAGAAAATTCCTTGCTGACTTCCTTTTGGCGTATGTCTAACAGTTACCAATTAAAAAGATTAGGAAACCAATCAAACCTTCTGGCGGAGACGTGAAAAGTGGAGAGCGGAACACAGCCCCCGGCCCTGGTGCCACGAGCAGGGGCTGGGCTCCCAGCCCCACGTCACCCCTTCAGCGCGAGCGGGCTGCTCGTAACTGCACCCCTGCGATGGCAACGCAGCTGTGTGTTTAAAACCACCCACCAGGCCCTCAGGGTTCACGACAGCGTGGCCCCAGGAAACCTGGCTGTGCGGGGTGCGGCTCATTCAAGAACGTGTATTTCGAAGAAAGCCAGCGGGCGCCGCTGACCTGGGAGCGACACCAGCGCGGACGCCAGGGTCAAGGCGGAGAGCCGCCGTGCCGGGCGCTCTCAACCACGGGTGGTCGCCAGCCAAGAGCTGAGCCGGTGAGCTCCTGCCACGCGCTGCTCTCCTGCCTCCCCACCCCCAAAAGACATTAGCAGATACTGAAAAGAGTCCAGCACTTTCAGTTTTAAGGAAAAAATGCAAATACACTTTTTTCCTTAACAAATGAGGATACACGAACCCCTCTGTGACCAACTGTGAGCATACAGAACACCAGAACCACGTAACGGGTGCAGCCGGGCTTGCGTGCGTGTTCCTAAAGGCCTGCAGGAACGGAAACGGGCTCTCCGGGCCAGGCAGCGCCCCCGTGCGGTCACCCGGCCGCCTCTGCGGCCTCCGGGCACGCGGAACCCTCTACTCACCACGGGGCTTCAGCAGGAGTAAGTCCTGACCGTGGCGGCGTCCAGCCTCTGCGCTCCCGACACGCTGCCTGCTCCGACACCGGGGAGGAAGCGTGCAAACACAGCGTGCGGTTAGTCTTCAGACGTCACACGGGGCACACGTACACACACATCTGCACACCTACAACACCACCTACTGAGGGCTCCCAGGGAAACTGCTAGATGGGAGCGGATGAGCCAGGGAAAGAGAACCTAAGCGTCGCCAGGAGGGGCTTCTCTTCAGCCCCCAGCAGCCCTGGGAGCCACTGGCAGCTAATCTCACGACAGCAAGGACGCCTCAGATGATACACACTTCGTGATGTCCTCTGTGTAAGTGACAACTACTTCAGCTGGTAAATTTGTTTCTCCTGAAACTCTCTAGATTTGCAGAGCAACTAGACTTTTCTTCGGGGCCTAAACGTGATATCCCCAAGGCCGGTGTGAGGTAGATAACCCGGGGCAGCGCTAGACACCACGGGGTGCAGGTGACGGGAGTCAAATGCAGGCCTGGCCTGAGGGAGACGCGCCCTCGGGCCACCTGCCCTCCGCGCCTGTCTGAGGGAGCATCCAGGGCACTCCTCCCCAGGGCCGGGCTGCAGGGGGTGGGTAGAGGACAATGACTCATCTAAGAACACTAAAACCCAGTCTCAGTTTCTGCCGGAAGTGATGTGTACCACTGATGCCTTGTTCCTGTCGAGAAACACACGGCACGGCCCAAGAGGTGAGCCCCGCCTCTCCCTTGCAACCTGGACAGAAAATGTGCAAACACCTGGAGCAGATATTCCCGACTGCCAATTACACAGTTTGTGTTCCCTCGGGTCCAGCAGGAACACGTTTTATCAAGAATGTGCCGTGGTTCCAGAAGAGATGGCACGACAGCCGGCACTGTCGGTGAGCATGGGTCATCTTTCCAAACCCTGACCCTGAGGTCCCAGGAGGCCAGCTATAGCTTCCCCGATGCCCCTTATTTAAGAAGGCATTGAGCAGTCCACTCTCCCGGGGTTGGGCCTCAGTTTTCCTACAAGGGTCAACAGCCGTCTTCCATGTAATATATTCCCTACACCTCTCTCTAGGCTTATTTTTAATTTATCTGAACTCAAATCTCAATGTCGCCGTCAATACTGAACACGGGAAGTGTGACTGAGTCTGAGGAAACTGGGCACGAAGCTGTGAAGAAAATCAGAAGGCGCTCCGGCAGCCTATTCAATAAGTGGAGGGCCGAGTTACCGTTAGAGTTATACAAATTACCTCATGCTCCTTGGAATAAGAATGCTACTGAAGACACTGCTACTCTTGCCCCATTAACCAGATCACTGAGCTCTGCAGAGAGATGCAGGCTTCCAGCAGCAGTGCTGCCCTGGGGGCCATCTCACCAAGCGTCCGGCTGAGCGAAGGCTTTACACACACGCGCTTTTCTCTTATTTTGATATAAGCAAGTGAGAGCCAAACTCACAAACCTACATATGGGAAGGGCTAAGAACAGGGAAACTTGTAAAAGCCAACTCAGGACAATTTTTAAAAGCGCTTCCTTTCCCATAGCCGATCCATGGGCCACAGAGATGAGAATGAAGTCCTTCGTAACGGGAGTGTGGCTACAATGGCCCCAGCGGCCAGCACCACACGGGACCAGGACCCGCAGACGCCTCCTACGAGCCTGACGAGGAGCAGCCGTTTCACTGCCACAGCCGCTGAAGAGGACACGGCTGTACGACAACGGCCCTACAGACGGGGAGACTGAGGCACAGTGCTCGAGGCTGTGCCCCTCCTCAGCGGCAGAGCCAGGGTCCACAGAGGCCATCTGCCCTTGATCCTGTCATCGTGGGGGCCGCGGTCAGAGCTGAGAGGTCTGTCAGTAAAGCGCGGCCAACTTGTCATCAGCCGTGTCCTCCAAGCGGAGCGGCGGTCAAAGGGAAAACCGCAAGCTCCATCTGGAACCCTGACTGCAAGGCTCGTGCGCTCCCACGGCCCACCGCGCTCCAGTGACGACCTGCCCAGGCTCACCTTCTTCCTCCTCTCCGTCCTTATGGTGCGCAGTGACAGGGACCAATGCCAGCAGGGGTGGAGGGAGGAAAGGGAAGGCTCACAGAGGGGGAAACTGTGTTCTCTAAGATGGACTCAGTCACCTCTCCAGGTGGAGAGACGTCCCGGGAGCACCCGGCGTGGCCCGAGAGCTGCTGCACCACCTTGCGGCGGAGCCTTCCAGGGCTGCCTGCCACACACACAGGCTACAGGACGTCCACTCAGCACGCCGAGAACACACGCGACGCTCAGCTTTATTAGTTGGAAGGATATGCTAAGATTCAACCAGACAAGACTCTAAAAAACCTACATTATTGTTAAACTGTTATGCACAGATGTTAGGATTCATTTTAAAACACTTAACCTGGGCATGCACCAGTACTCAATGCCTTGTAACACACCCAAGAGGCCATTCTGGATCACTGTTAACATTCCAGCCACAAAGCTGCTCTTGCCGCCCACAGCGGCTGGCCGCCCCTGCACACCTACCGTCCAGCTGCGTCTTCTTCGGCTGCATGGAGGGTGAGGACAGAGAGGAGGTGACCCGGAAGTTGGCGGGGAGAGTCTCTGCGGACCCAGCAGCTAAGCCACGAACATCCTTTGGTCTAAATTTTTTTCTCCAAGAAGGTGCTCTCCTAAAGCTTTTATCATCGTCCTGGGAAATTAAAGGACAGAAAACAAGACTGATTTTAAAATAAAGGACAAAAATAGACAGTCAAGTTACCAGCCTTGAACCTGACTGCTGAACTCGTCACTGCATGTTTGTTCACACCTATTTAACCCGTTCCTGATAACCACAGGATCTACTGTCCCCACCGGGAACTTCTGAGAGTGACGGGCCCAGTAACACTATGTGGGGCCCTCACTGGGCATCGATGAGGACGGCCCTGGGCCGGCCAGGTGCATGTGCCTCCTGTTCATCACCCCGTTTCCTTTCTTATCTTGGAGAAATCATCTTCTTGCCGTATAAGATAATACATTTCTATTTGTCTTAAAATAGTTTCCAAGCTGTAAGCAGTTCTGCCTTAGAGCCGGGGAAGAGCCAGCATGCGCTCCTTTAGCTGTCCTCCTAGTCACCAGGCAAACTCACGTTTTCTTAAGGGGCAACGAAGGAAAGAATAAAAACAGTGTGGGAACAAACCAGTCACGACTGTGTGAGGGGAAATTAACATGTTGCGTTTCTCTAATCTCCTTCTAACAGGTTTCTCCAAAGCACAGGGACTCTGGATTGGGGTCAGACATCCAGAGGTCCCCAAACATAGCCCATGGACGCCATGCCTCGGCTGCCACCAATGTTGATGGGAACAACATTTTTGAGGGCTATCAAAACTTCAATAGCAAATATTTTAAAAACAGAAAACCTCAGACTGAAAATACGAGTTTCTTACTATCTCATTTGTTAACACATTTTTGAGAGCAAAGCTTAGCTCAGGAGGTAAAATCATCCCCACCCTTAGAAGAGAGACTGCCGACGGGGCTCACGTGCGTATAAACAAATAATTCACACTGAATGCAAATTTAAATAAAATTCATTAGGCTGAAAACTCACTTCATCAAACCTTCTGTCCGTCCCCATGACCAAAAGGTTGTTAAATTCTCGTTCCAAGACAGCGCGAGCCTGAAATCATAACGAAACAACAATACCGCAAAGCTTCATCAATCTAATCTGAAGGACGTTAACATATCACAACTGTTTTTCAAATCAAGACTTTTAAAAAGCTCAGGCTATAAACACCTTGAGCCATGACAGCATTTAATTTAATTGAATTAATTAATTTATTTGAGGAAGATTAGCACTGAGCTAACACCAGCTGCCAATCCTCCTCTTTTTTGCTGAGGAAGACTGGCCCTGAGCTAGAATCCATGCCCATCTTCCTCTATTTTATATGTGGGACGCTGCCACAGCATGGCTTGCCAAGTGCTTCCACGTCTGTACCCGGGATCCGAACCAGCGAACCCCGGGCTGCCGAGAAGCAGAACGTGCGCACTTAACCACTGCAACACCGGGCTGGCCCCCACAACCACATTTTAAATTAGGGGATTCCTGCGGAGCCCATGGATGGGCTTTCAGGGAAAGGGACCCATGACCGCTGGCAGACTATCTACGAAAGTGTGCTCTGTGGGTTGGTGCTGGTGGGGGGATGGGGGGTATCGGCAAAAGACATACAATCTTCTGTAGAAGAAGAATAAATTTCCTGATTCTCAGGTGAGCCCGTGTGTCAAAAAGAATCACACAGGGCAATAGAAACAAAATTAACAGAATCTCCATCGGTGTACCTATGAGCATTTCTCTTTCCACGTAAGAACTAAATACATGTCGTCACTCCTACGAGCATATGGACTTGAACGAAGTTTCCCCTTTTTTTTTAATCGCAAGACTCTCATGCTGACAACAGAAAATGGAAGGACAGGCAAAACTAATGAAGAATTAAGCATTGCTGGTTTGGAACCAGTATTTTGTGGATTAGGGATAGTTGTCTGAGGTACTGTGAAGTTTTGTGTCCACTCAGTTAACCAGCTAGACGTCTCCATCAGGAGACCTGACTGAACGCTGAGTGAGAGCCGGGCCGGCTCTGCAGCATACCTGTGTGTTCTGCTTAGGGATCCGTAACAAGAGCGCCAGTGCGCTGAAATCGAAGGTTTCATCTAAGGCCACAAGTGCACCGTGAACGCCACTCTCCACCAGATTGTTTGCATATTCTTTAAGGCCAATTGAGAGGATCCAGCGAATCACTCGATCGTTGCTCCACACAAGCACGTCTACAGGTGAACAGAAACAATTAGAACGGCGTCTGCACAAAGCTGTCTTCATCATGCACACCTGTAACAGCACACAGAAGGTGGGCAGGCAACCGCTGCTGCATTTAGAGGTCACGCCTCGGCCCTCCTCCATCGAAGGGAAACTGTCCCACTAGAACTCATGCTGCCAAAGAACCCAAGAGCAATGAAGTTCTTACGGACATTTATTTTCCAGAGAACAGAAAATGAGGAGGATCCAGGGTCAGAAACCAGAAGGACAGAGAAGAAGCTGAATGCCCACCAGGCACGAGCGCGCTTCCTCTACAGCCTTCAGAGTTTCTGAAACACTTTCTTTTCGTCAGAGAAGGAGTTGGCGCCCTGCTCGATTCAACACAAATCTCTCATTTGTAATCTTGAAGCTTGTTTCCTTGAAGCCTTTTTTGTTGTCTCATTTTAAAAAGAGAGAAACTTAAAGATACTCTCCAGCATATCAGAGACTGGGGGGAAGATCTTACACCACACGAAGTGATCCATTATTAAATTCGCTCTAGTAGAGATCTAAAAATAGCCACTCCATGAAAATATCTCCGGATGCTCACCAATCACTTCCAAAGACAACTTTTGTCAACTATAAAAAGATTTAAAACAGATACAGAAAACAGACAAAACTGATTTACCCATTTTATTTCCAATGCCCTTTTATACTATACACACACACACTATATATATAGTATAAAATATACGCACTACATATATAGTATAAAGTGTGTATATATATATAGTATAAAAGCTGGCTTACGGTTTTTCTTGTGATTCACGTTAGCTCAATCATGACCAGACTATCCTTTAAACGGGCTGTGTCCTCAACCAGTTTTGTCTTCAGTTTCTTTCTTTGTAAAACCTGGGGAAGAAGACAGCACTCACACGCACAGGGTTGTGGGAAGGATTAAATAATTAACCTCTGAAAGTGCTTCGAGTTCTTAAGTCTTACCTATTATTATGACTGTTGTTAGTGATTTCTTTATTCTGAAAATTCTGGGAGATTTTACTTTGAGCTTAATCGTTAACGTCTTACTTAAAAGCAGACTATTGTAGTCGATGCTTTCGAGGCATGCCGGGTGAGAGGCTCCCATTGCATCTCCCCACCTGCGCTCTCACTGAGCCGCCTCTGCCATCGTCCCCTGCTAAGGAGCTCCTCCTCCACCTCCAAGGCCCAGCTGAACCAGCGCCTCTGTGCTGCCCCCTGAGCCCTGGAGGCAGAGACACAGGGCTCCGTCTGTGCTCCTGAAGCCCTCTGATAAGTGGCTAGAGCAGAATCGCCGCACTGGAGTCCAGTGAGCCGATAGCAGAGTCCTGCCCGTCTGTGCCCTGGTGTTACCCAGCAGTGTGGCAGGGGGTGGCATTTCTGAGTGAAGGAGTACACACGTCAGAACAAGTCACAGGAGGAGTGTTCCCCTTGAGACGGTTCGCGCAGACTGACGTAAGCACAAGAAAGTAGGCACAGGTGCTGTGGCTCAGAGGAGGACCGTGCTTCCTCCCAGAGATGCAGGGCGTGGTGGCGCACCCTGGTGGTAAGTCACGAGCTGCCCCACAGCACGGCCGCACACAGACAGGTGCTGTGGTGCTGCGGCCAGGGAGCGAACCTGGGCCGCTGAGTGCTGGGGGCCAGACTTGAACCACCAGGCCATGAGAGGAGGGTCTTCAAAGCACTCATCTCCAACCCTCCCTCCTCTGTAAGGATGCCAGACTAGTTTTCTCCACTTAACAAATTTCCTAATATTTTTAAAAATGGGAAATCACTAACCCACAGCCAGCATCATACTCAACGGGGAAAAACTGAGCGCCATCCCCCTGAGAACAGGAACAAGACAAGGGAGCCCACTCCCACCACTCTTACTGAACATAGTACTGCAGGTTTGGGCCAGAGCAATTAGGCAAGAAAAAGAAAGAAAAGGAATCCAAATTGGCAGTGAAGAAGTGTAACTCTCACTGTTTGCAGACGACATGATTTTATATAGAGAAAACCCTAAAGAAGCCATGGCGGGGCCGGCTCGGTGGCTGAGTGGCTAAGTTCGCGCGCTCCGCTGAGGCAGCCCAGGGTTCGGATCCTGGGCACGGACATGGCACCGCTCATCAGGCCACGTTGAGACGGCGTCCCACATCCCACAACTAGAAAGACATGCAACTAAGATATGCAACTATGTAACAGGGGGGTTTGGGAAATAAAGCAGAAAAAAAAGATTGGCAACAGTTGTTAGCCTAGGTGCCAATCTTTAAAAAAAAAAAAAAAGAAGCCATGGGAAAACTATTAGAAATAAACATCTACAGCAAAGTTGCAGGATACAAAGTCTACTTACAAAAATCAGTTGCATTTCTCTACTCTAATAACAAACTAACAGAACGAGAACTCAAGAATAGAATACCATTTACAATCGCAACAAAGAGAATAAAATATCTAGAAATAGGGGTGACGTCAGCAACATGGCAGCGTGAGCTCACCCAGGACTCTCTCCCCTCCAAATTACAACTAAAAAGAGCAACTGCTTTCCAACCAAAAAAAAAAAAATCCCAATAACAGAAATCCTCACAGACCCACAGCAGCCAAACGACGGAAGGCGGAGAGGCTGGAGCCGCCCTCAGAGGAGCTGGAACGGGGTCTTCGCTCCCTCCCCTAGAGACTGGGATCGCTGCCGTGGGTGTGAGAAGGAGCAGGGGAGGGGCCGTGCATTGGGAGATCGTGCAGGACTCCCACCGCTGGAGCAGCGGAAACCCTCTAACAGGGGACAGCTTTCGCGTGGGGGAACCCCAGCAAGCCAGGGCCCTGGGAGACCAGAGAGCGAGAGCTGTGCCAATCCAGGTCGGCATGAGAGAAAGTGTCCCTCCTCCCTCAACCCATGCTGGGTGCCACCATCGTGGCTGAAGGCGCAGGGCTCAGAACCAAGGCTCTCGACCCCCATCTAGTGGCGACAGGCTGTACCTGCAACCAAATAACAGCATCATGCGCAAAAACCTCTCCTCTACCATCCAGCAATTTATAAAAGTTCCAGTCCAAAAGGAAAACAATAAAAACACAGAATTATGTCCTGAGGGCTTGGAAATGGGTAAAGTAAGTCAAGAGGAGTTCAAAATAGCTATCCTCAAAATACTCAATGAGGTAAAGGGAAATATAGAGAAACAAGTCAACAAGTTCTGGAGTTACTTCACAAAAGAGATTGAAATTATAAAGAAGAATCAATTAGAAACACTAGAGATGAAAAACACAATGGACCAGATAAAACAGAATACAGATTCCCTGAATGCCCGTGTAGACACCATAGAGGAGCAAACTAGCATAATCAAAGACAGGCTGAATGGCTCCAGACAGAGGAAGAAAGACAACTAAGAATTAAAAAAACTGAAGAAAAGCTCAGAGAAATAGCTGACTCAATGAGAAAATGCAACTTAAGAATCATCGGAATTCCTGAGGGCGTGGAAAAGGAAAATGGAGCAGAAAGTGTGCTCAACGAAATCAGAGAAGAGAACTTCCCAAATCTAGGGATTGAGAGAGAAATGTGTGTGGAGGAAGCTTTCAGATCTCCTACATTTGTCAATGTAAAAAGACCTACTGCAAGGTACATAGTAGTAAAAATGGCAAAAATGAAGGACAGAGAAAGAATACTCAGGGCAGCAAGGCAGAAGAAAAGAACCTACAAAGGAACCCCTATCAGACCTTCAGCGGATTTCTCGACAGAAACCTTACAGGCTAGGAGAGACTGGAGTGACATATTCAAAACTTTAAAGGATAAAAATCTTCAGCCAAGAATACTCTATCCAGGAAAAATATCCTTCAGATAGGAGGGAGAAATTAAATCTTTTCCAGACAAACAAAAGCTAAGGGACTTCGTAGTCACAGGACCTTCACTCAAGAAGGCTCTCATACCTGAAAAAAGAAAAAAAGGGAGTAAGGGGTCACAAAACACAGAGTAGGGAGACAAATAGACAGAAGCTAAATAGGATAGCAAATATTCAACTATAGCATTAGGATAAAGGGAAGGAAATCACCAAAGCAAAGATAATCTTATCACTCTAACCACAAACTCACAACACAAGTTGGAATAAGAGATGAAAATAATAATTTCGGAGGGGAGGAGGAAAGGGACTGAAACAACCTAGGCTAAGGAAGTAAGAGACCACCAGAAAATGGACTATGTTATACACGAGATTCTGAATACAAACTTCAGGGTAGCCACTAAACTGAAAAACTGAACAGAAACATAAAACATAAATAAGGAAAAATCTAAGAAACCCAGCCTAAGAAACTGCAGAAGTCAATGGGTAGGCTAAAACACACAGGACAAGAAACAAAGGAAACACAGGAAAACCGGAAAACGAGCAACAGAATGACAGCATTCAGCCCTCATGCATCAATACTCACCCTCAACGTAAACGGACTGAACTCGCCAATAAAAAGACACAGAGTGGCAAAATAGATTAAAGAACGAGATCCAACAATTTGTTGCCTCCAGGAAACACACCTCAGCTCCAAGGACAAACACAGGCTCAGAGTGAAGGGGTGGAAGACAACACTCCAAGCCAATAGCAAACAAAAGAAAGCAGGGGTCGCAATGCTTATATCAGACAAAACAGACTTCAAGATAAGGCAGGTAAAGAGAGACATAGAGGGCCAATATATAATGATCAGAGGGACACTTCATCAAGAAGAAATAACGCTTATAAATATCTATGCCCCCAACACAGGAGCACCAAAGTTCATAAAGTAACTATTAACAAACCTAAAAGAAGATATCAAAAATAACACAAAAATAGTAGGGGACCTCAACACCACACTCACATCAATGGATAGATCATCCAGACAGGAAATCAACAGAGAAACAGTGGAGCTAAACGAAAAGCTAAAACAGTGGGACTTCATAGATACATATAGAATGCTTCATCCAAAAACAGCAGAATACACATTCTTCTCAAGCGTGCATGGAACATTCTCAAGGATAGACCATAGGTTGGGAAACAAGGCAAGCCTCTACAAATTTAAAAAAATTGAAATAATAACGAGCATCTTCTCCAATCATAATGTTATAAGGCTAGAAATTAATTACAAGGAAGAAGCTGAGAAAGGCACAAGGATGTGGAGACTAAACAATACGCTATTGAACAAGCAATGGATCATGGAAGAAATTAAAGAAGAAATCCAAAAATACCTGGAGACAAATGAAAATGATAGCATGCTATACCAACTCATATGGGATGCAGTAAAAGCTCTATTAAGAGGAAAATTCATCGCCATTCAGGGACATCTTAACAAACCAGAAAATCAGCAATCTTAAACTACACCTAACTGAATTAGAGAAAGAAGAACAAACAAAGCCAAAAGTCAGCAGAAGGAGAGAAATAATAAAAATCAGAGCAGAAATAAATGGTATTGAAACAAAAAAGGCAGTAGAAAGGATTAATGAAACAAAGAGCTTGTTCTTTGAGAAGGTAAATAAAATTGACAAACTCCTAGCCAGACTTACAAAGAAAAAAAGAGAGAAAGCTCAAATAAACAAAATCAGAAATGAAAGAGGAGAAATAACAACAGACTCCACAGAAATACAATGGATTATAAGAGAATACTACGCAAAAACTATATGCCAGCAAAATGGATAACCTACAGGAAATGGATAAATTCTTGGACTCCTACAATCTCCCAAAGCTCTCTCAAGAAGGAGGAGACAATCTGAACAGACCAGTCACAAGCAAAGAGACTGAAACAGCCATCAAAAGCACCCAAAGAATAAACCCTCAGGACCAGATGGCTTTCCTGGGGAATTTTACCAAACTTTCAGAGAGGATTTAATACCTATCCTTTTCAAGCTATTCCAAAAAATTAGGGAGGATGGAACACTTCCTAACACATTCTACGAGGCCAACATCATGCTGATACCAAAGCCTGACAAGGACAGCACGAAAAAGAACTACAGGCCAATACCGCTGATGAACACAGATGCAAAAATTCTCAACAAAATTTTGGCAACCAGAATACAGTAATTCATCAAAAGGATCCTACATCATGATCAGGTGGGATTCATACCAGGGACACAGGGATGGTTCAGCATCCGCAAATCAATCAATGTGATACACCACATCAACAAACTGAGGAATAAAAACCACATGATCATCTCAATAGATGCAGAGAAAGCATTTGACAAGATCCAACAGCCATTTATGATAAAAACTCAACAAAATGGGGATAGACGGGAACTACCTCAACACAATAAAGGCCATAGATGACAAACCCACAGCCAACATCGTACTCAATGGGCAAAAACTGAGCACCATCCCCCTGAGAACCGGAACGAGACAAGGATGCCCTCTATCACCACTCTTATTCAGCATAGTACTGGAGGTCCTGGCCAGAGCAATCAGGCAAGAAAAAGGAATAAAAGGAATCCAAATGGGGCGGAAGAAGTGAAACTCTCGCTATTTGCAGACGACGTGATCTTATACATAGAAAACCCCAAAGAATCCATTGGAAAACTTTTAGAAGTAATCAACAACTACAGCAAAGTGGCAGGATATAAAATCAATTTACATAAATCAGTAGCATTTCTATACTCTAATAACAAACTAACAGAAAAAGAACTCAAGAACACAATACCATTCATAATCGCAACAAAAAGAAGAACATACCTCAGGGTGAATTTAACTAAGGAAGTGAAAGACCTATACAATGAAAATTACAAGGCTTTTCTGAAAGAAATGGATGACGACATAAAGAGATGGAAAGACATTCCATGCACATGGATTGGAAGAATAAACACAGTTAAAATATCCACTCTACCTAAAGCAATCTACAGATTCAACGCCATCCCAATGAGAATCCCAATGACATCTTTACAGAAATAGAACAAAGAATCCTAAAATTCATATGGGACAACAAAAGACCCTGAATTGCTAAAGCAATCCTGAGAAAGAAGAACAAAGCTGGAGGCATCACAATCCCTGACTTCAAAACATACCACAAAGCTACAGTAATCAAAACAGCATGGTACTGGTACAAAAACAGGTGCACAGATCCATGGAACAGAACTGAAAGCGCAGAAATAAAACCACACATCTATGGACAGCTAATCTTCGACAAAGGAGCTGAGGGCCTACAATGGAGAAAAGAAAGTCTCTTCAACAAACGGCGCTGGGAAAACTGGAAAGCCACATGTAAAAGAATGAAAATTGGACCATTCTTTTTCACCATTCACCAAAATGAACTCAAAATGGATCAAAGACCTAAAGGTAAGACCTGAAACCATAAGGCTTCTAGAAGAAAATATAGGAAGTACACTCTTTGACATCAGTATTAAAGGGATCTTTTCGGACACCATGTCTTCTCAGAGAAGGGAAACAATAGAAAGAATAAACAAATGGGACTTCATCAGACGAAAGCGCTTCTTCAAGGCAAGGGAAAACAGGAGTGAAACAAAAAAACAACCCACTAACTGGGAAAAAACATTTCCAAGTAATACATCTGACAAAGGCTTAATATCCATAACAGATGAAGAACTCACACAACTCAACAACAAAAAATTAAACAACCCGATCAAAAAATGGACAGGAGACAGGAACAGACATTTCTCCCAAGAAGATATACGGATGGCCAATAGGCACATGAAAAGACGCTCATCATCGCTGATCATCAGGGAAGTGCAAATCAAAACTACACTAAGATATTACCTTACACCCATTAGAGTGACAAAAATAACTGAAACAAATAGTGATAAATGTTGGAGAGGTTGTGGAGAAAAAGGAACCCTCATACACTGCTGGCGGGAATGCAAACTGGTGCAGCCACTATGGAAAACAGTATGGAGATTCCTCAAAAAATTAAAAATAGAACTACCATACGATCCAGCCATCCCACTACTGGGTATCTATCCAAAGAGCTTGAAGTCAGCAATTCCAAAAGTCCTATGCACCCCAATGTTCACTGCAGCATTATTTACAATAGCCAAGACATGGAAGCAACCTAAGTGCCCATCAACAGATGACTGGATAAAGAAGATGTGGTACATATATACAATGGAATACTACTCAGCCGTAAAAAAGAACAAAATCGTCCCATTTGCAACAACATGGATGGACCTTGAGGGAATTATGTTAAGTGAAATAAGCCAGATAGACAAGACAATCTCTGTGTGACTCCACTCCTATGAGGAATTTAAACCTGTGGGCAAAGAGAACAGATTAGTGGCTACCAGGGGAAGGGGGGGTGGGGGGTGGGCACAAAGGGTGAAGGGTTGCACCTACAACACGACTGACAGACGATAATACATAACTGAAATTTCACAAGATTGTAACCTATCATTAACTCAATAAAAATTTTTTTAAAAAATAAAATAAAGTAAAAAATCTCACAACATGAAAAAAAAATACCCAGGAATAAATTTAATAGGGGGTGGGTGAAAGGGGTGATTAAGCACACGTGTGTGGTGATGGCTTGTAATTAGTCTTTGGGTGGTGAACATGATGGAATCTACATAGAATTTGAAACATGCTATGATGTACATCTGAAAGTTATATAATGTTATAATCAAATGTTACTGCGATAAAAAAATAAAAAATAAAAAGATCTATACAAGGAAAACTATAAGACATCACTGAAAGAAATCAATAATGACAAAAGAAATGGGAAGATATTCCATGCACATGGATTTGGAAGAATAAGCATAGTTAAAATGTCCATTCTAGGGGCCGGCCCGGTGGTGCAGCGGTTAAGTGCGCACGTTCTGCTTCTCAGCAGCCTGGGGTCCACCGGTTCGGATCCTGGGTGCGGACGGGGCACTGCTTGGCAAAAGCCATGCTGTGGAAGGCGTCCCACATACAAAGTAGAGGAAGATGGGCATGGATGTTAGCTCAGGGCCAGTCTTTCTCAGCAAAAAGAAGAGGATTGGCAGTAGTTAGCTCAGGGCTGATCTTCCTAAAAGAAAAAAAAAAAGTCCATTCTACCTAAAGCAATCTATAGATTCAATGGAATCCCAATCAGAATCCCAATGACATTCTTCATAGAACAAAGAATCTTAAAATTCACATGGGTCAACAAAAGACCCTGAATAGCCAAAGCAATCCTGAGAAAGAACAACAAAGCTGGAGCATCACAGTGCCTGACTTCAAAACGTACTACAGACCCATAGTGATCAAAACAGCATGGTACTGGTACAAAAACAGGCACACAGATCAATGGAAGAGAACCGAAAGCCCAGAAATAAAACCACACATCTACAGACAGCTAATCTTCGGCAAAGGAGCTAAGAATATACAATGGAGAAAGGAAAGCCTCTTCAATAAATGGTGCTGGGAAAACTGGACAGCCACATGCAAAACAACGAAAGTAGACCACTACCTTTCTCCATACACAAAAATAGACTCAAAATGGACCAGAGACTTGAAGGTAAGAGCTGAAACCATAAAACTTCTGGAAGAAAATACAGGCAGTCCACTCTTTGACATCACACTTAAAAGGATCTTACTGAATACCATGTCTACCCAGACAAGGAAAACAAAAGAAAAAAAGAAACAAGTGGGACTTCATCAGACTAAAGAGCTTCTGGAAGTCAAAGGAAATCAAGATTAAAATGAAAAAACAACCCACCAAATGGGAGAAAATATTTGCAAATCATATATCCGACAAGGAGTTAATCTCCATAATATAGAAACAACTCACACAAATGAACAACAAAAAAAACAAACAACCCAATCAAAAAGTAGGCAGAGGATGCGAACAGACATTTTTCCAAAGAAGATAGATGGATGGCCAATAGGCACATGAAAAGATGCTCAACATCACTAATCATCAGGGAAATGCAAATCAAAACTACATTTAGGGGCCGGGGCCGTGGCCGAGTGGTTAAGTTCGCATGCCCCGCTTTAGAGGCCCAGGGTTTCGCTGGTTCAGATCCTGGGTGGAGATATGGCACCGCTCATCAAGCCATGCTGAGGTGGCACCCCACATAGCACAGACAGAAGGACGTGCAACTGGAGGATACAACTACGTACTGGCAGGCTTTGGGGAGAAGAAGAAGGGGAAAAAAGAAAAAAAAGATTGGCAACAGATGTTAGCTCAGGTGCCCGTCTTTAAAAAAAAACCCAAAGAGCAAAAAACTACACTTAGATATCTTACACCCATTAGAATGGCTATAATCACCAAGACAAAAAACAACAAGCGTTGGAGAGGTTGTAGAGAAAAGGGAACCCTCATCCACTGCTGGTGGGAATGCAAACCGGTGCAGCCACTGCAGAAAACAGTACGGAGATTTCTCAAAAAGTTAAAAATAGAAATTCCATACAACCCAGCTAACCCACTACTGGGTATTTATCAAAAAAAAACTGAAATCCACAATTCAAAGAGACTTAGGTACCCCATGTTCATGGCAGCATTATTCACAATAGCCAAGATGTGGAAGCAGCCCAAGTGCCCATCGACGGATGATTGGATAAAGAGTATGGGGTATATAAATACACAATGGAATACTACTCAGCCATAAAAAAATAGATGTAATCGTCCCATTCGCAACCACATGGATGGACCTTGAGGGCATCCTGTGAAGCGAAATAAGCCAAATGGAGAAAGACAAACACTGGATGATTTCACTCCTATGTAGAAGATAATCAAACTTACGGACAAAGAGAACAATTTAGTGGTTACAAGGGGCAAGGGGTGTGGAAGGTGGCCACAAGGGGCGAAGCGGCACACTCACATGGTGTCTGACAAATATTAATGTACAACTGAAATTTCACAATGCTATAAACTATTATGACCACAATAAAAAAAATACTTTTTTTAATTTAAAGAAACTAGGAAACCACTTAGGCTGCTAATACACTGGGAAGCAGAAATACGCTAAATCAATTAAACGTAATGTACTAGCCTTTTATTTCATTCTGGCTTTCTTCTCTTTTTCTTTCCAGTTCTTTCCGGTCATAATTCAGCCTTCGCAGGCACATAATTCCACACTGGAAGCTCTTTCTATTTACAAAAGAAACAAAATTACAGATGGAAACAGTCAAAAGCCTCCTAGCCAACGAGCAGGAACTGTGTGCAACGACTGACCTGTGGAAGCTGTCCGCCATCTTCAGCTGCCCGCGCAGGTCCTTCTTGGTGAGATAGGCCAGCATGCGCGCGTCCACCAGGCACTCCATGAAGTAGCTGCGGTATTGCGGGAGGCCCAGGCTGGGCAGCCACTCGTTCCCGATCCAATCATGGTTCATGTCCCCGTAGGCGAGCGTCTGCTTTCAACAAGCAAGTACGATCAGTTCAGGAAAAAGAACACCCAAGAGGTCACAAGGGCAGTTTAAATAATCTTTAAACTGGATTTTTAACCTATTACATATCCTTAAAGCTTAAATGAATGACAACACTGTTCTTTATCATTTCAAAATAATTTGATCTCCTATGTACTACCTTTTAAATTTGTCAGTAGAATTTTAACAGAAGGTATTATACCACTGAAAACCTATGACTCATTCGTGTTTATAAATTTAACCTATTTCCCCAACCACAATAAAAATGTAGCTGATAACACATGATCTTTCTGAAGTAATTTTTGTGTATAATAATATAACAACAAAGAATGATCATGACTCATGAACAAGTTTGAAGGATCAATCCACTGTACACAAAAATATCTGTGGCTGGTTTTAATTTTAACACTTTGTTTTCCAAATTTCCTCAACAAAAAATCTGTTAATTTCAAAATCCGTGTAAAAAGTGAACTGAAGGGGCCGGCCCCGTGGCTGAGTGGTTACGTTGGCGCACTCCGCTTCAGCAGCCCAGGGTTTCACCGGTTTGCATCCTGGGCCTGGATATGACACTGCTCATCAAGCCATGTTGAGGTGGCGTCCCACATGCCCCAACCAGAAGGACCCACAACTAAAAGCATACAATTACATACCAGGGGACTTTGGGGAGAAAAAGGAAAAATAAAATCTTAAAAAAAAAGTGAACCGAAAAATAGTTTTAAAAGAAGAGAGAAGCAAGACAACAACTGACAGAACTGAAAGGAGAAACAGAAAAATCCACAGTTACAGTCACAAGACCTCAACCCTCCTCTGACTCAGTCACTGATTGAACAAAGAAGCCAAAACAGGCAGACAGACCCCCTCAGTAAGGATCCAGAAGCCTTAAACAACACTATTGACCAGCTTGACCTAAGTGACGTTTCGTGGAACACCCCACCCAATAATAGCAGAATACGTTCATTTCAAGTGCGTATGGGATTCTCCAAGACAAATCTCAACAGATCTAAAGGGACTGAAATCATACAAACTATGTTCTCTGACCTCAACAGAATTAAATTAGAAATCAATAATAAAAAGATATCTAGAAAATTCTCAAGTATTTGGAAATTAGCATACGGCTAAATAACCCACGTGCCAAAGAAGAAAACAAGAGAAATGGGAAAATATTTCTAACTGAATGAAAGTGAAACACAATCTATTCAAAAATTGTAGGACATGGCTAAAGCAGTGTCTTGAGGGAAATTTATAGTATTAAACACTTATGTCGTAAATGAAGGAAGGTCTCCAAACAACAGTGTAAGATTCTACCTTAAAAAACTTGAAAAAGAAGAACAAATGAAATCCACAGCAAGCAGAAGGAAGAAAATAAAAGAGCAGAAATCAATGAAACAGAAACAAGAAAAATAAAACTATGAAACTAAAATCTGGTTCTTCATAAAGATCAGTAAAATTGACTAAGCCCTAGACAGAGTGACTAAGAAAAAAGAAAAGACGTACATTACCAACATCAAGAATGAAAGAGGGGACACACTATAGGACATAGACACTGAAAGGGAAAACTGTGAACAACTGTAAGCAACTTAGATAAAATGGGCAAAAGACATAATCTGTGAGAGCAACTCATAAGAAAGAGATAAGTTGTATCTTATCAGGACTCAAATTTGCAGTTATAAACTTTCTCTCACATACACATAAAATCTTTACCTTAAATGTCTTCACTGGTGAATCTTACCAAATATTTATGGAAAAAATACCAATTCTACACTATTATTCCCCAAAAAATAGAGAAGAAATGCCTAACTCATCCTATGAAGCCAGCACTATCCTGATACCAAAACCAGACAAAGACATTACAAGAAAACTACAGACCAGTATCTCTCATAGACATAGATGCAAAATTCCTCGACAAAATATGAGCAAATTAAATCAATAATAAATTAAAAGAATAAGCTATCACGACAAGTGAGGTTCATCCTACGAACATAAGGTTGGGTCAACACTTGAAAAATCAATGACATTCATCCTATCAATGGATTCAAAAGAAATACCACTATATCATCTCAAAAGATGCAGAAAAGGCATTTGACAAAATTCGTCATTCATTTATGGAAATCTCAGCAATCTAGCAATGGAAGAAAACGGCCTCAACCTGATAAGGGGCATCTACAGCAAACACAGGGCTGACATCACACTTAACGGTGAAAGACAATGTATTCTTCCTGAGATCAGGAACAAAGGGTCTGCTCTCACTAATTTTATTCAGCGCTGCGGTGGAACTCCTAGCCACGGTAACAAGGCAAGAAAAAAAAATCAAAAGCATAGGAATTGGAAAAAAAAAACCTGTCTTTATTTGCAGATGACCTGATTAGCAACATAGAAAATGCACCTACAAACTGGCTGTGAGAACTACAGCGAGCTTAGCAAAGCGGCAGGACACAAGGCCAGGACACAAACACGAGCTGTGCTTCTAAATACTAGAAGTGAACTGGAAACTGAAATTTACAAAATGCCATTCACAATGTCATCAAAGTCATGAAATCCTTAGGGATAAATCTAACAGAACACAGCCAAGCTTTGTACAATGAGAAATAAGCACACACATTATATGTATCTACAGACATATCCAAAAAAGGCACTCGCTGCCCCTCTGTCCGAGACCAGCTGCGCCCGCAGGCCTTCTGCAGTCCCATCACGGAATCCCTGGACACAGTCCCTCTCAACTACCACCGTGCTCTGCCTTGAAAACACGGCCTCTGGTCTAATTTATCACTTACACCAACCAAGCTGGAAGAAATGACTCACACTCCAACAAGAATGCTCAAATTCGAACAGAAAAAAACATTTTCACTATTTTCTCTAAGCAACCATGAGTGGGAAAAACATCAAACATTTTCGGGAAATCATCACACTGTCATGTTTTTCACTCTTTCAAACCTTACTCTCATCTCATATGCCTGAGACTTACGCATGAGCATCTGGTCTCATTTCCTTGCCTGTGATTACGTATTCTTAAATGGGCACACAACGCAAAGATTTCTAAATAAGAGAATTCCATGGAAGCGGAACCCTCCTCCTTTTTGTTTCCTCATCATACACTCTAGTCACACTTCTTAAGTGGTCAGCGTCAGATAACATAGGTCAGCGACTGAGGATCAGGCCCAGTCCAGGGAGCCCTCCATCTCCCGGGCCGCCATCAGAGCCTTCTGAAAAAGCCCTTGACACGGATCTCCATCATCGGACAACACCTGGGCCAGAAGAGGCAGCCACTGCCCAGGGCCTGCTAATCCACCACTGAAATGATCACAAACACACTTCTGTGATCTCTGTAAACTGTGAGGGCCGGCGGCAGGGACTGTGGCTGTCCCGCTCACTCCTGTGTCTGCAGCAAGCAGCACAGCCTCCCACAGACAGCCCACATGTGCCACTTGCTAAATGAAGGCACCCACGGCTCTCACCACACCTTGATGCTTTCTTCCCGAGGGCCCGAGGAAACCTTGAACCTCCCCTCGGCTTCAGAGCTGGCCACGAGGTAAGGGCACCGGAGAGGAACACTGTGTGACCGCAGCCCTCAGCAGACCGGGCGGCCTCACAGAGCCCAGGAAGCCTCTTCACTCCTCTCATCTGGGGGAGGCGACAGCGAGAGCAGCTCTTGCTTACTAGGAACACTGAGTGTTGGCTAACTCTGCTGCCGCGGGCACAGCTCACCCGTGTTTGTATTTCTACTGCAGAGAGCAAACATTCCGCTTATTTAATTTATACCTCGTGCCCCGGACACAGGGAATTTCCTACTCAAGTGCTGACAAAGTTCTGCTTCCTAGTGTGAAATACACCGACATTTAAGTAATTACGAAATGCACCCTTTTTAATTCACTGATGGTCATCAGTGGCCTTGTAAAGAGGTAGCTGACCAGGTTAAATCATTAATGAGGATATTTATCTGGCGTAGCAGCACAGAAGGCCCAAATCAGGAGCAGAGGGCTCACACCATCATATTATAGCTTCTCTCTTCTTTTGTTACAAAGAGAGAGAGAATTGGCTTTACGTTGGGAATACAAACAGAGGGAAACTGGCATTTCAACCAACAACTTGTACTCAGGAAAATTCTGATTTGAAACTATCCTGATTCTTTTCAGACATACAACGATCCCGTGAGGACCCTGAGCGCTCTGCCCTCAGCAAGAGCCTCGGGAGACGCCGCCTGCTCACACCGCGCGGCTGTGCGGGTCCCTCTAAAGTGCGGCATGTCACACAGCAACGCTGGTGGGGTCACAGGCAGGGACACGGCTGTGTTAGTCGAGCTGTCTCAGAGGAAGGCTGCAAGACACGTGTGGCAGCTTTTTGTGAGCTGAAGAGCTGGGGAGCTGAAAACGGAAAAGTACATTAAGCAAGAAGAGGCTTAATTTCTGAGAATTCCATTAGTAAGAAAGCCTTTTGATCAGCACTTAGTAAAACACCAACACGAAGACCCGGACGTGACGTCTCCACAGCAACTCCTGTGCTGGAAAGTTCTCAGAATTCAGTTTTCCCACCGGCAGACCTTGCGGTTAAGTTACCCAAGCGGGTACTTAAATCCGCAATGTCAGGAGCCGCCGAAGCCCCAGGACCGCGTCCAGGAGCCGGTCCGCTACACAGAGCCGTCTACGCTAACCAGAACTGACACCACGGCCCCACGGAAGAGAGGTTCAAAATTGTCCATGAGACGTGCTCTTTAACTCTACGCTCTGCTTCCGCCTAATGCTTTCAAATTGTTAACAATATTCTGAAAAAGTTAAGATGTTAAAAATGTCAAGAAAAGTAAATTACGAGTTTTCATACGCCAATTCTTTTTGTTGCTGTACATATAGTGAAGAATATAGTATAGAAAGTCTCCAACCTGAGCCCAGCTTCCCTCCTCATCCTCCTGATGTTACGTGGTTAGGAATGAAAAGAACACAGCTGTTAGTATCGGTGAGCTTAGTAAGGCAAGCAGATCAACTTCAGAAGGTGCAGCGAGACGGAGGGGAAAGTTCGAGAAATCAAGGTATCATGCAAAACGCATGCAAAACAACAATCCCAGCTTCTCAGGCAGGAGCCGAGGCCCCCCCGGCAAGCACACTCAGTGAGGGAGAAAATGGGCCAGACCCTCAAAATGGAGTGTTCGGCCGAGGCCTCTCCCTAAAGGAGGTGTGAATTCAACCTACTCTAAAGAGAGAGGGCCTACCAATGTAAAGTTCCTGGAAAAATCGAAAATAAGACAAAATACGGATCCTATTTTATACATTTGACTAATACCTAGCGGAAATACTTATCAGGAACAACTGAGTGTAAAATGACCTTTCTGTTTCCCACAAAAAGGCCGGGAATGGTGCCGCTTGTAAGTGGGGTGCCCTGGGAGGAGGACAGGCTCGGGGCGGGACTGACCGTTTGTGGCGAGGCCGCGAGTGTTTCCATCTCCTCATGCGTTAACCAGACATTTCCTGTGGTCTACGGTGACCCAGGGACCACCACATCCAGGGCGAGGGAAGCAGTGACAGAGAGGAAGGTGGCAGACACGTGAGCCACGGGCACACAGGAGGAGCAGGGGAGGCGAGGCCCGTCTCCCCCTCTTCTCATTTGAGATGCCCACGTAGAAAAGGAGAGAACATCGACCAGCTCGCCCTTCTTAAAGAGTGACCACACCTAATTAATGCTGTGTGGTCAGCCACACGAGAAGAGCCCATGATTCCTAGAGCTGGATCTGCCCTGCTCACCCCCTGAGGTATGTGAAATATAAAGAGAAGAAAATACATTTTGCGCCTCTCAAAGTGTGAGTAATTCTCCAGTGCCCATCAACCCGCCCCATGGGAAAGGGCCTCAGCCCAGGAAGCCCACGCAGCCGAGCTCCGGACTGGGGGAGACAGCTCGGGGCAGGCGCTCCCAGGATGGGGCCTCTCGGCCTGCACAACCTCGCCGGGGGGCTCAAGAGGCAGGGAGCAGGACTGAGTGTGTCCAAAAGAAGGCCCAATCGCAACTGTACCGGAACACCGGCCCCACGTCCCGTCCCCGTCACTGCAGCCGCGGACAGCCAGGCCCCGCGGCTCTCAACTCAGAGCTTCCCGGGGGACGGGCTCTTCACCACTGGCCGTTAACCTCAGCTCGCAGGACGCGAGCTTTCTCAAGACAGTTGATAAAAACTTGGGGAAAACCACCCCAGCGCCTTCACTTGTAGAAAGGCCACTCTCATGTGAAATGATGGGGGAACAGGGACCAGATCGGATACTGCGACAAAACTTTCCACTGGGAGAAGAGCTGTCTGTGCGACAGGTGAGAACACAGGCTGATTGTCGCTACCACAACTCTTTACTAAGAGACAAAATCAAACAAACAAACAAAAAAGGCTCTTAACACTTTTTGTGCAAAGGAACCGAGGCCTGAATCGGGCCCTGACCTGCTACTCAGAGAAGCATGCCTGTGAGGCTCTTGGTTTCTTAATCAGGGTTTTTCTCTCGAGAGTAAACCAAAAGCTAAAAGCAGAGAGTGGGCACAGGGCCAATGAAAAGAGTCTGCACTTTAGAAATGAGGCGTTGGCCTGCCCTTATCTCCCAGTAACCGCTAATGTTTTCATTAGATTAGTTTTTAACGTTTCAAACAGGAGGACCCTCTTTAAGGACGTTCGAGGTCTCCCCACGGGGAGCAAACCGGATGAGCACAGGTAATGCCTGGTGCGTGAGCACACGCAGGCTAATGGACTGCTCAGAACCCTGAGCTCCCAGGGCCCTCAGTGCCAAAAATGGAAGCACCGAGGGGCCCAACGTCACATTAGAGTAAAACACTGCTTATAGCGCAACTGGGGATCGAGGCTTTTTTCCCTTCACTTTTGATGAATTTATGTTTAAATTTGTGATCGCTACTGTTGTTTTCAGAAACTCCTACTTCTATGTTACAATGCAGCCACTGAAGCCAGGCTGTTAAAAAAAGCATTCAATAAAGTATTTTTAACCACTCAGTTTTCACCCGTTAGAAGCTGTGATGTTTCTGCAGGCTGAAATTTTAAACCGGAGCCCTGGGTGTGTTTACGAAGACTTGGAGAAGCAACGTCAGGAGGGGATAAACTGCTTTCAGGGAGACGCACCGTTCTTGACGTAGGAGGGGCTGACGGACTCGTGAGGGACGTGATCGCCTGAATGGCCAGCCTCAGCTTCAGCCTGTGCAGAGGGTTGCTGATGCCGATCTTGCGCTGGATCTCCGTGTCTGACAGGGTGGACATGATAGCCCCACTTTTCACGTTGGCTCGGCAGGCGGCCACATACCAGGCTGGCAACCCAACCCAGAGCTAGAGACAGGAAATGTTAAGGCCAGAAGGTTATGCACAGTGTGTGAAATGGATTAACACGTTCACATGAGTCACATACTTGATCCAGGATCGAAAGACGACTATACCTCCAGCCAGACGCCAACAGTTGGCCCATCCCATTGTGCAAAAGGTAAACCTTGTCTCCGGGCTTCCTTGAGCAACTCATGCCTACAAATAACCAGACAGTCACAGTGAAAGACTCGATCACACGCATACAGGAAGCAAGTTAGCAGAGTACTCGCTCTATACACTTTCACAAGCATAGTAGCACATATCTCATTATTTTCCTTTAATCTTCTAAACCATCCACTTAACGGTAGTTTGGTACATGTCAGGAAGAACTCCTGAACAATGAAATGCTGACGGACTCGACAAGGTTCTCTGTAGAATCATCTCCTCGCAGAATTAAAGAGTTATTACCCACTTTAAAAAAACCCAGCAGAGCCTTTGTATCCAAGGTAGGACATTCAAGCGAAAACATACTCGCTCTTCTCTTTCTAAACGATGAGGGAAAATATGGAGAAAGAGGAAACTAGACCGGGTCTGAACAGAGAAGCCTGCCTCTGTGGGAGCTTCACAAACGTTCAGCGTTCACACCACCAACACCGAGAACAATGTGGATTTTTAACACTAGGAATGGTCTACTGTAGCAAGCAAGTAGTGGACTGGATTTTGGCTGTTTCTCTTCCACGTTGCTAGTTAGCTAACTAGGTACTTGCTAAATTCAGACATTGGGTCATTCTGTGGTTTAACCCACAGGCTTCAAATCCAGAAAATTTCAACCCGGACAGTTTCTACCAGGACCCCAGACGGAGTGTGAGCCTAAGATGCCCTGCGCTGACAGCTACCGTGGGGCAGGAGGCAGGGAGGAGTCCCAGGGCCCTCGTGAGATCAGAAATATTCTGTAGGCCTGATTTTCAAATAGGCGAACTGGAACTTTACCACATTACCATCTTTGCAAATGATTCTGTCTACTGGGAACATGGCTATGTAAGAGAGAACAAAGAAGCTTCACGAATCTTATCTTACTGCTTTGTGCTGTTTACCTCCAAGCCTTTCTAAGACACCCTATCACTTTGACAGGGAGAGCCTCGGAGAGGAGACGGGGCTGCTCACCGCACGCGCCCCGACACCCCAAGTCATTTTCCATAATCATTTCTACAGAACACGTCGTCGAATCTTTTACTTCTAAAGATACATAACAGCTCTTCAACATATTGAAATACTATTAGACTTTTCTTAAGACTATGAAGTCTACGGACAATTAAAGCTCAAAACGTTTCACACAGGATCTCAAGTAAGTGTTCCTTAAGTCACCCTTAGGCTTCTGGGGAATAACAGATATTGTAACTATCCAGGATAATTCGACCAGAGGATGCAACAAATATCTTAATAGCTCAAGTAGAGTTAACAAGGGGCAAACTTCTCTAGTTCAAATAAGCAAAGCTACTCATAAATAAAAAAGCAGCCAAGTCCACTGGAACTGCCATCCCCCTGACACAGGAGGCCAATGCTGGACGGAGGGGGGAGGAGGGCCTCGCTGGGCGGGACCGACCGCCAGTGTGCTGAATTAAGTGCCACTTTGTGTTTCCTGGGGACAAGTTCTCCTCAAGGACAGTGGCTCTATCTTATGTTAACATGTCTGTGAGCCATAGGAGCCATAGGATCAAGACAAACACCTCCTCGGCAGACAGAGCAGGGAAAGACCTGAACCCTGACAGCACGGTCAAGGCCCAAGTCCTGCCCGCCTGGCCCGGCGGAGGGGCGGGGATGGCACTGGTGCCGGGCCAACAGGGCTTTCCGATCCCCACACTCTGAAGTGAACTAAACAGGTACTGAGTCCGGGGCACTTGGCAGAGAGTTCGTTTTTCATATGAAACAGACACTCATTGTACACAGGAACATAGGGTTAAAAATAGTCTGGTAATTCCATCATCTGGGGACTGGTGCACACCCTTCTGACTTCACCTGCAATGGTCGTTGGCTTTTATCAACAGCTTTCTCTAGTATGGATTACTTCTGGGTTTCACAGCGCAGGCCCAGCGCCCTGCTGAAAGGGCGATAAGGCAATGGAGGGAGAACGATGCATCTCTTAGATGCCGCCGAGAGACGCGAGAAGTGAGCGCGAGGGCAGAGGAGACTCCAGCTGGGCGGCCGGCCCAGGTCTCTGTCTGCTTCCAGCTCCCTCCCCTATCAGGCTAGTTGGTGACCTTGAAGACCCCACACGGAGCCAGATCCCTGCGTTATCACCCCAGGCAGGAACACCAGCACCCCCTTCTTCTCTGGGGGTGACTGTTCTGTCACGTGACGAAGGCCCCTGCCCGTGGGAGAGGAGAGGGCAGCGCCCCTGGAAGCTGTGCAGGGTAGGGTGAGCACAGGATGCGGAGACCAGACTGGAGACGCCGGGGCCAGCGCCACTCCTGCCCTCTCTGGAGCTCGGTTTCTCGAACAAATACGCTCCCTTCTTGCTCGGTCTAGGAACTGCCTTTCCCTGCTGGCCACTGAGAACGGCCTCAGGCAGACGGCCGCTCTCCTTCGTTTGTGACTACTCATCAGAGCACTTTCTAAGAATCAACAGAACCACCCGTGTGGTTCGACTTCACCGCAACCAGAGATCACCACGATAGCTGCTGAGTCCTCGCGACAGCTAACCGCCAGGGCACGAGGTCGTCTTCTACTGGCCCTTCGCTCCAAGGCCTGAAACCCGAGAGATCGAAGGCGGCGGGCCTCTCAAGTGCCGTGCGTTTCTCTGCATCCTAAGTCTACCCGAGGCACCCACCTCTGTTCTGCAGAGGCTGAGGCAGAAGCTGATATCCTGGGGCAATGAGGTATATTCTGTGTGCCCAGATTCTGCGGACCCAAACCACTGCCCAGAAGCAAACACAAGACTCGTCTGGTTTCTGTTGTTACGTATTTCCCTCCTCTGCTTGGAGATACTGCAATCTCTGTCATCGCTTTGTCCACCTTTAGGATCTGCGATCTCCGTTTACAGAGAGCTACTCGAGAAACAAGGGCGGGGCTGCCGTCCCTGTGGAGTAAAGGGACGAGCGCTGGGCCCGCGATAGTCAGCCAGCAACTCGCGGCTGCTTGGCTGGGACTTGACCTCCTCCCTCGAAGATCATTCTAGACCCCAAGGGCGATTTTTTAAATACCTCTATACCAGGAAACTGATGTGCCATGCTTCCCAGCCTTAACATTAGAGTCAGAGGAGAAAGACATTCAGAAATATGCTAAATCCCCTGGGGAACAGGCACACGGATGAGACAAAGGTCATGTAACCCGTGAGTGACGGCGTGTGTTTTATAACTAGGACAGGACACGATGATGAAGTTATCTTTCATAACGAGAAGCGGTGTGGGCTTTGCTGACCAGACCCCAGATAAGGTGTACCATCCAAGTGACACACGCACCTCGTTTCTCTGAGGCTGACACTTTCAGTACCATGGCACCTTGCACCAACACCTGCTGGGCTCACGTCACAAACACGGCTCTACGGCCCACGCAAAGCACTACTCCCGCCATGGGGTGCAGCTCGCTGTCAGAGGCTGGGGGTGGGGGGCGGCCAGGGTGAGGGGACCCGGCACAGCTCTCAGCAAAGCAGCACGACTCTCCCGGAACCTCAGTTCAGAGCCTGAGGCTGGTGACCGCCAACGCCACAGGCTGTAACACACGCTCAGCACAGCACACCCTCCGCCTCAACTTACCCTGCGACCACACTAGAGTCAACCAGGGAGAAACGGGAAAGAGAGCATTAGAACACCAGGTTACTTAAGGCGACGGAGTTCAGACAGCACCAGGGACGCCCGGCAACGCTGTGGGAGCACCGCCAAGCGGACGAACACAGTGATGCTGATTTCACGCCAGCGGTACCCTCCACGGATTCATTAAGCATGTCCAGCACCGAACGCGCCCACCACTCTCTTTTATGTAACTTTGACAAAACCTGAAAGTGAGCTCTCCACCGAAGTCACCAGGTTCTTGAAAACTCTCTAAAAGTGGATGTGTTTGGCTGTGTGACTTTGGCAGCTAAAGGCACACTTTTGAGGTAATAAAAAGAAATATTTCTGAGGACCGTATTTTGATTCTTACCTCTATAATGCCATAAACGTAAAACTGTATTCCAATAATACTTTTTCCGGATAACTCAAACATTTTCCCACAATTATAAATAAAGCATTTTTCCTAAAGTCAATTTTATTTCTGGTTAACTGACAGAACTAAAATTACCCACTGTAGTCAGACAAATAACCTCCACACTTTGAATTTTTCCCTAGTAACTTACTAGTACATCCTAGAACTTGCCGTGCACGACCACAGAGTTCAGAGAACGGCCTGCCCCTGGACAGTTACAGCTATGGTGACACAGAAGTGCAGAGCCAATGCCATCACGGGGAACCCGGAGCTCCAGAGAAACCTGCCTACCACCCACCACCACACACGCTCCCCACGCAGCGGGAAACGGAGTCACGTGCCGGGACAAACAATAAAGGCTGTCTCCACACAGCCAAGTGCTTAAGCATACCTCCTGCGAATTACAAAATAAATTTAGAAAACAAGGGTGACCCAAACTTGGGCCAATTTGAATAGTTTGTGACCCTACAGGAACCATGAACTTCCGGGGACGAGGACCGAGGCGCACTGCCACAAACCTTACGGATTTTATTCCAGCATGTGCAAGCGTGTGCACTAGAACACGTCAGCAAAATCTAACGGACACATTTTTCCTGGCATGGCTCCAGGAGGCAAAAGGCCTGGCTGGGATACGTTTCACAAAGGCAAATGGCAATTACCCAAGTTACTTTAAAACATTTTTATACAGTTCAAAGACAGCAACGTTCAAAGCACGTTTTGCTTTCAATGGTGTCTGCGGATTTCCATTCACGGGGACCTGAAAGACTGAGTATTCCTAGGGCATGGTGAGCAATAACAGAAACAACGGCACTTCGCCTGAAATAAGACCAGCAGTGGGCCAGTCAAGAAGATTAGCACGATTCTGAGAAGAGAACGAAAATGAGGCAGGGTTCGCAAAAGGGAACCCAACCGGCAACTCTACAGCTAAAGGCACGTGGCCTCTAGGGGAGAGGGTCCCCGGGCCCCAGCGTGGTCCTCGGGGCGCACTGTAGGCCCGGGTGCCACACCAATGAGGCTGTCTCAGGGTACTTGAGTGGCCAGACGACCTTTCCTATCGTCAGACTGACCACAGAACCTACCAATCGTCAGCCTGTCGCAAGGCCCAGCTTTGCCATCTGACCACTGGCTCTCGCCCGTCTTCCCCATTCTCAAGGTCAGCGCTTCCCTCTGGGACTGCTAACTGCCCCTTCTGTCATAGAGGGTGGTTCAGTTTCAGTTTTCAGTCGCCAGTTCACTGGGATACTGTCTCTCCCTACCTCGTTCATCTACTTAATTCTGGTTGACATACGGTCAACCAACACACAACCTGCTCCCGATCAGAACGAAGCCAGAGAAACACGCACACACTATTCCTCCATGCCCCTACCCCGGGGCATCGCAGCGTCTCAGCACCTTTGCAGAAAATGATCACCCTGCTATCACCTATTTTCAGAGTCAAGACAAATCGGAATCAAAATTTAATAAACAGACCACAAAATCACGAGTCTATTGAAGATAAAAATACAAAATCTACCGGAGGAGGAAAAAAGGGGCAACACAGCGAATATTTCCTGACAGATCATAGCCCGCACGGCAAACTCTGGATGCTGGTGATCAAGTCGGAGCGGTGGCTGCAATTACACACTCAGTTCTCCCTATTTTAGGATGGCTGGCACTGTTGCCAGTGCTTTACGTGTGTTTATGTAGCGACAGATGTGTGTCTAACACTCACAAAGCCGTGTGAGGCGCGTACCGCTGCACTCCCATCTTAGAGGAGGAAACCGGGAATGCAGCAAGGCTAAGCGGCCCGTCCCCCCAGAGCTGACGCACTGGAGCCGGACTCGGGGCCCCACGCCTGGCGGGGAGCCCTCCTCGTCAGACAGCTCTCCGGGGGACGGGAGCCTCCCCTGAGTCCTCTCCCCCTTCCTGAGCAGAGGCTCTCAGCCCCCCAGGAAGCACAGTCTCTTAAAAGCTTTAGGTTAACCTTTCAGAAGGTAATATAGACACATAAATAGATACTACATTTATTAAATAAACGTTAGTTAAAAATCAGGCACAACTGAGAAGTGTTCAGTGAGATGGACGAATAACGAAAAGCTTACTTTTTTTGAAGTTTCCGGTTTTTCTCCGCCTGTCCTCCTAGTTTGCTGAGTCCCAAGGCATCCTGAGCTGAGTTTTCGGTCTCCGAAACGCCAGCTGTGAGGGCCCAGCGGTTGAAACAGCGAGAGAAATCAACACGGCCGCATTAGGTGAGTTCAGAAACAGGTGGAAGAGCACTTGCAGGCAAAGAACACCTCTAAAGGCTAAGTTTCTGACTAGGCAACCAAGGCACGAGAATGCTCGAGAGACAGTGAGCCCTTTCTGTCTGGGACGCCAGGTTGTTCAGGGCCAAAGAACGTCCACCGTGGCTCTCTGGGTCGCATGTGTCCCAGAGAAAACATATGCCTCCTGAGCTTTCACTCCCTGAGAACGCCCAGCGTCTTCGACAGACCGCCCGTGGGAACAACCGGGGGCACACAGTAGGCACACACACGGCAGGCCCCCCGCCTCCATCCTAAGGGTTAAGAATGTTTGCTGGAAGCCACCCACCTTGTCCTAATGACTCCTTGCCGGCATGTCCAGGTCGGCCCTTTTCTTTCTTGCCAAACAGGCGGCCGATGGAGGACTTGATGCCCTTCTTCTTGGGGGCTTTGTGGAGCGAGTCCTGGCCACTATTACTACTGCTGGGGTTGCTCACGGGGCCGTCCTGTGAGCCTGTGGAGCTTTGGGGACAGAAAACGATCTTTAATGAGCGCCCTCGTCCCAACACAACGTTCCATTCACAGGCACTAGAACACTCCACGCTTTTAATACTTGCTCTTCCAACTACATGAGCATTCCAAGTCTCCTCCAGGCATGTCTCCTTCGCAAAATGCATCGCGTGTAGAAACGAAGGCTCCCAGCCATCCCACCACGGAGAACCGTTTCTGAGGAGCTGAGGCTCTGAGCCGGAGCTCTCCTTCTGAGAAGGCTTCCAGTCCGAACCATGGAAGGCAGAGAGCACCATGAGCCCACCTGAGGGCCGCCCCTCGGCTGTGAAGATGCTCTCCCAACTGGAGGCCTGACCCCAGCGCCCCAGCAACCTCCCCAGTGCCACCGTCCCTGCCGCGAAACAAGAGCCACAGGGCCTACTGCAGAGGCGGCGAGGATGGACACCTGCACCCGCCACCGAGGGCTGCCAGGGCGGGACAAAAGCACAGCCCGTGGTAGTTTGACATAGGAGCACACTAGTCACCCACTGGCTCTCATGGTCCCTGTGGGGAGGCGCTTGGAGCGCTGGGGACGAGGTGGGGCTCTCCACAGCTCAGAGGCAGAGAGTGCATCCGAGCGGCGGGACACGGACGGTCCTGCAGAGCAACGGTCAGAACACGCCACATGCTTAGCAAATGCTCCACAAGAAGAGAAAGTTCTCACAAGAGTCAATTTGCAGACTCTGAAGAAATGAAGGCTTTCTAAGATTGCTGCTATCACTGAACTCTCTTTCTAAACTCACGTCGCCCAAACAGACAGCATCTTCTGCTGGGCTCACCTGAGCTCCCAGGGCAGCCCGAGGGCATCATCTAAATCAACTCAACTCAATTAACCAGTATTTCTTTAAAGTCATCATTCTGACTTTTTTCCCCAAGAAGAGAGCAATGGATTTCTGAAAGCTGAGCATGAGAAGGCGGTCTGTTTGGAGCCGGGCTAGGGTGGGACGCTGCCCTCCTTACTTCCGTAAGTCCCTGAGGTCCTCGTGGCCGACCGTGTGCAGCGCCCCTTTGTGCAGCCTGTCCAGCCGAAGGGACCGCGGGGAGGGCGGGGGCGAGGTTTCACATTTTATTATCGTCTTGTCGTCTCGTACCTCTTCTAGGGAGGCTGGCAACTGAGGGGTTGAGACCAGTGTAAAATTAGTGAACAACACACTGTGACCAAAAAAACCCCACAACACATAGGCTTTAAATTATAACCATAAACTTATGTGGAAATCCACGAGCTATGCTTTCTGCTGAGTACAACCAGCCTCGTTCTAGCCCAACGCCACGTTAAAGGACCGTCTTACTTATCAGGAGCAGGAGCACAGAGCAGAGCCCGACTCCTGGCCTACGAGCACCAGAACGAGCGCAGAGACCCGGGCAGGACACACGGGCACTCCTCCTCCTGAGCCTCCTCGCAGCCCGAGGGCCCGCCCGCCCTAGGATCCTAGGCCACCACGAGGACAGCCACTGAAGGGCACCGAGATCTGAACCACGCCCAAAACCTCGTCCTCACACAGCACGCACGGCACTCACTGTCCCTGATGAGGAGCTGAAGACGAACGTGTTTATCTCCTGATGCATTCAGAAGAAACACCAGAGAGGGCAGAAACCTCTTGGGTAAACTGTCCAGAACTTTTTGTTTTGGGAGAAAAAGAGAAATAGCTTGTACCATGATCCACTATCATTTTGAGTAGGGATGCACCTTCCTGGACTCTGTAACAAGTGGAAAAGCAAAAAGGGATCTAACTCCTGCATCCCAGACACGCCTGTCTGTCTCATACGTCTCAGCGTGCAGAACAGATGCTATAAACTGAGGTCTTTCTACGCGGTTTAAAAGCAATTTGTTTAAGCCGGCTCAAAGCAGTCCTGGCCTTCCACTGGAAGATCCTCTCCTTCAGACTGCCAGTTTTCCCGTGTCGGGGAACGTGAGGACAGGAAGGAGGCGGTGGGGAAAACGTTAACTCCGGCAGGTCTTACTGATCCATGTGGCTCCGTGGTGAAGGCAGGGCTGGAGTCCTCAAAACGTGCGTGGCAGGCGTTTGTACAAATAGCAAGACCTGAGCAGCCAACTTGGGCTTTTTTAATGCGACTGTGTAGAGTGTCGCTCCACTGCAGCCCCACAGCGGCTCAGTGACAACCAAGGGGCTTAGTGCAAAACGGAGTCGAACTCATTTAAGATAGAACCTTAAGCCGTAGCTGGATAGATTCCACATGCTCTCCTGATTTCAAATTACAATCTGCAGACAACCAAAGGCTACGACGGCTAGAAACTATCAATACGAAACTGAAACAGGGAGAGATTTCAAACTGAGGTTAAAACAATCACCTATAAAAAACAAAAAAGAACAGGACAGGGAGCAGTCCACGGGACTGAGTTCACTGTCCTCAGCGGAGACAGAGCTCAGGAGGAGCGGCCCGCCCTGGCCGGTGGCTGCTCCCGTTGCGCCCCCGTGGTGAGGGGCCCTGCCCAGCCTGGGGCCCGCCAGGCTGGGGCCTGCACGCTCTTTCAGAGCTGACTGGAACGAAGCTCCCCGACAGCTGGGGGGTCACGGTGGCGTAGGCCAGGGACGCTGAGGAGGAGGACAGTGCGCGGCCCACGCCGCCCGTGTCTGCACCATGCCTGCACTCCTGCCTTTCATCCTCACCACAGCCCCACAGCAAGGCCCTCGAAGGAGCCAGCCAGCCAGCCCACAGTGCCGTGAGCAACAGGGTCAGGCTGTCCTGCCTGGACGTCAATCAACACGCTCCTTCCTTCCCTGAGAAAGCCTTCCCACCGAGGGAAACACGGATGCGAGTCGGCGGGACTGAGGGCATGCTGTGCGCCGCGGGGCCGGTTATAAGCTCTGCTCCTTGCAGATCGTGCACGGCCGGGCACCGTCTGCGGCCACCCCGAGGAGCGCGCTTCTGTCGTTGTCTTCACTTAAACAGGAGGGCAAACCAAGGCGCAGAGAGGGCGAGCAGCACACCCGGGTCACAAATCATCACTGACAGCGGGGACTTGAGCCTGCGTTTCGCTGAATCGCCACGGTGCTCTGCGCAGCGGAGGGCTCCCACGGCTGCCGCCCAGCTCATGTGCTCTAGGCGCTGCGGTCAGAGGACAGCTGCCCGAGCATCCGAAGGGCGGCCTACGAGCGCAGGATCAGGCAGCTTCTGGGTGGGGGTGCAGGCTATGCACATGGCGTGAAGGTTAGGAGGAAGGCATTCTGGTCAACAGATCTGCTCCCCAGTGCGTGCATGTCCTCCAAGAACAGGGAGGCCCGATTCACGACTATCTATAAGGAGAAGAGGCCCACTGGCCCCCGCTGTCAGGGACGAGTGAGGAGGTGAGAGAATCTGCAGAGAAGTCAGGCCGTGGGGGAAGCGACTCAGTGTCCTGGTTTTGAAATCAGACCAGTCCACACTGCAGCGTTCCCTAACTGTGTGCCCCTAGGCACAGCACGTGGCCTCTCCGAGCCTCCGTTCCACATCTGTCCATGGGGATAACGACAGTAACCTGCATCTCACGGGAAGTCCATGAGGACGAGAGAGCAGACTCGTAGAGCACTCAGCACAGGGCCTGGCATACAGTAAGAGCTCATGACAGCTAGCTATGTTTTTTTTTTTTTTTTGAGGAAGATTAGCCCTGAGCTAACTACTGCCAATCTTCCTATTTTTGCTGAGGAAGACTGGCCCTGAGCTCACATCCGTGCCCATCTTGCTCTACTTTATATGTGGGACACCTCCCACAGTATGACTTTCGCAAAGGGGTGCCAGGTCCACACCCGGGATCCGAACCGGCGAACCCCGGGCTGCCGAGGAGCAGAACATGCGAACTTAAGTGCTGCGCCACCAGGCCGGCCCTTCTAGCTATGCTTATTAAAATTAGTTTTTCCCCAAACTAAAATCTGTGGCTCTGCTTCAGTAATTTCTCATTGAAAAAATACTATAGCCATTATAAATAAGCATGCAACGATGAGAAGGCAAATGAGTGGAAGAAAGGCACACCCTTACGCCTGTCCCAGCATTCTATGCAAACCACCAGTGACCTGTCTCCAACAGGACAATCGTCATTTGTGACATGCCAGGTGAGTGTCAACATGTCCATTTAAATGTCAGTGATTCACAGGGCTCATTCATGCCAAATGATAGGTGCCCGTCAATACTTCAGAGAAACAAAGGTATGTTAAATTACTAAACACTTGACCTTTCTATGATGTTTCCTTAAATCACTAGGCTGACGGACGCATGCAAAGAAATGAAGAGAAACCAGATTTACTGCATACTCTGAAGTTAAAAATTCAAGGATCAGTACAGGTAAATATATTAAAAAGAGAATGACAAGACAGATATAAGCGAGCTGAGATTCAGAGAAAACGTAACTGGAAATGGAACATCTTTTTCACCATGAAATTTAAACAGTAAGTTACTCAAGATTTACTAGAGAAACACTATAAATCGTTACTCAGGGAGATAAAATTCTATTACAACATATACAATTTATTAAAATACGGCATTTTATAGAACAAAGGGCCCTAACAGTTGTCTATTCTAAGCCAAACTTCTCTAGAACTTAGTTTGCCCTAATGAAAAACATGTCTCTAAACATCAATTTAGTTGACGAGGAAGTTATTGCAAGACTTACTATAAAACTGAACAAACCTACTTTTAGTTATTAATCACCTATTGGTCATTCATATAAAATTCTTACCTAGAAATTGATTTAAAATTTCTCAAACATAAATTTTTTGATTAAAGCAGGGTACCCTGTGAAAATACGTAAGGATAAAAGCTAGCAGAATAGCAGGTGGAATCTTCACATTCTATGATTCCTATGAGATATGTGAATTTAAAAAATAGTCTATTAAAGGCATTAATTGTTTATGTCCAACAAGTTGATGAAATTTACAGTCTTGACTATAAGCATTAAAACCAAAAGGTATACTGTTTGTGTCAAGTTTCCGTTAATTCTATACTTGGCGGATTATCTCTGTATATATAAAAGATTTCATTTCTGAATTACACAAACCCTACACAGTTTGAATAAAAGCACTCTGATCCAGCGATATCATGCCTGTATCCACATCTGTTGTACAGTGACACAGCAGTAAAAACGTATCACTACTGAGGGAAAAAGACACTATTTCATGAGAAACGAAGATAACGCAGAAACCCCACTAATGAGCCCCAGTGGCCCCCACACACACACCATGGCCCCCACTGTGGCGGTTCCCTGAGCACCCCGTGGAGGGGGTGTCACAGCGCGGGCTGAGGCCTGGACTAACAGTGACAAAATAAACAGAAGGATGACACAGGAAATCAAAACTAAACACGGAAGCAGACACAGCGTCAGCCGGCACACACAACTACAAAAACAAGGAAAAAGAAAAACAGAACTGTTTTTACAAATTCTCTGAAAGGAAATAAGCATGAAATTGTCAAAGAGCTTAAAATATCAGCTAATGAGCTAACGATGTAAATTATAAAAATACTATGTCAAAACACCGCGAAATGGACTAGTTACCACTTCGGACGCTACTAAAGCGATTCACGGTTCATTTAATTACACGCAGGCTAACAACGCAACTAAAAACGAAAATGGGTGGTAGCAGAAGAAATGAGAACGGAAGCGCAGTGAGAAAGCAGAACGCTGTCAACATGATTTCATGCATTCACAAAACCCAGACTAAACACGTGAGAAAGCTAGGCACTATTCTTTAGAGCAGCACGCTGTCGCGGTCCCTGCACTTCCAGAGGCTGCGCACGAACGCAGCCCCGCGCTTCCCGGGGAGGCCAAGCGGCAGCGCGCTCTCACTCACGCCACCCTGGATTCACCTGCAGAACCGGTGCCAAGCATGCCACCGAGGGCATTATTAAGAGGACCGATTTAGCTTTTTCTTCAGTTTTGTTTTTGACGGCATATTCTGTACCCTCCAGTCAGGCATCCCGAACGTAAAGACAGACAGCACTGACTCTCTCTGCACATTTTCCTATATGTTACGATGGCTGCTGTATTTACTTTTGTTACACTGTCTATCGCTGGAAAACAAAAATATCCCCCTAGCTGCCGAACCCTGCAGAGCTGACCACGCTCAGAGCTGAACAAGTGAAAACTTCTCTGGAGTTCAGGCATCACCCCAATATTAAAATTAATTTGTCACCATGCTATTGTTGAATGATTAAATATGAGTTGGTTTTAAAAATCTCAAACCTCTGAGCATAACAAATGCACCTGATTTTCTTCCGGGTTAAAAATAAAGCATATTCGTGGTGTCCAAGACTTAAATCAGGTGTGTCGGGGGCGAGGGGAGACAGCACAAGAAAAGACAAATCCTTACCAGAGTCATGATACCTAGTCTGTCCACCTCCCGAGCTGGGCTGTGCGGAATCCTTCGCGGGGTGGACCGGCCACTGTTCGGAGGAGAGGAGCCGGCGAGCGAGGAGGCAGGGTAGAGGGGAATGGAGCTCACTGATCTAAAACGACGAAGATTGCCAAAACTCCCACTGCCAACTCGACTCTCAATCTCCTCCGCCCGCTGCTCTGTGTTTTCCTTTTCTTCCTGTATCAACCTAAAGTAAAAACAAAACAGTCATCCTTCCTTCATTAGCAGACAGATTAACGGGTTCAGATGAAAAAATCGGTGCTTGCATTACTGTAAGGAAACTCCAATGACGGTTGCTCCAACAATTAACACTTCAGCAAAAACGTTCTACTTTTTCTCTCTTTAACACACTCGGCTTCGGAACAGCACAAAGTACACCTTCCACTGAGTCTTACCAACTATCTCTGATCACTCGCGTTTGATTTTATTTACGTACCCCACAAGTCTGGAGGGGCTAGTTGGCAACTCTCTTACTACACAACGAGATGTTTGAATTTTACAGCTCCGACATTCCCACTTCTCAGGGCACAGCTGCACATTTACCTATCGGTTTTTTTGACTGGAAACTGGGAACTCTGATATAATCAAAAAATCAATTTACAAAGCAATCAGGAGTTTCCAAACACTTAAGTCTCTAGACTAGACGAAAACATTGATTTTTTTTTTTTAAAGGTTGAGTTCGAACAAAAGTATTTTGTTTGTATTATTTGACAGAATTCTCCACCAGCCTCATCTGAATGAATTCACGTCAACCATGCTGCATTAATTTGGAAATTCATAATTAAAGCTCTTCTCTCCTAATGTATAGTGGATGCTTAAACAGCAGTTTTAATATTTGACTATGCAAATCATTACTCTAATATTAAATTAGTAGTAACCTTGCAGTAACCTGTCCAATTAAAGTTCTACTTATATATTCTGAAAGTACTTTCTGTTACTGATACCAAGGCAGTGGACAGAATTTACCATTTATATCAGGTCAACTTGCTACATAAAGAAGAACCCATTTTACTTAGCAATACACTGTGAAAAATAAAAGCTGACGTTTATAATCCTTTCGCGTTTCCCACAGCGATGGGGAAAGGCAGTCTTCCGGGCTCTGCGGGGTTGAACACAGCACACGAACCGTGGTTTAGGGAGGCAGACTGCAGGCCGCACACCCCTTCCTTGCAGAGCCTACAGCTCTCCCTGGAGTTAGTTCTGCCCCTCCTTCCCTCCTGCAGGCTCTGCGCAGGAACCGGCACTTGGCGTCTGTGTCAGCTTGACAAGAACAAAATGTTGGCAGCAACTCTGCCCGGACCTCCCGCAGGGTCACCGGCACACGGCTGGTCTCTGTGTGCATGCAGGACCGGACCACGGCTGCCTCAGGCCTGACAGGGCAGATCTTGGGCTCCCTGTCACCCTGCACCCAGACCTAAGGCCTCTTAATCTCCCCTCGGACGGGCAAGTCTTTGGCTTGATGAGCAGTGCCATGTCTGCGCCCAGGATCCGAACCAACGAAACACCGGGCCGCCTGCAGCGGAGCTCAGGAACTTAACCACTCGGCCACGGGGACAGCACCCCCTCGGACAGGCAAGTCTTTGGATTGCACCCCACAGTCGGCCCTTTGTCGTGTAAATTTACTGTTATAACTGCTAAGAGGCTTTCGAAAGAAAACACCTCTGAAACACTGACAAGGTTAAGATTCAAACCATCCTTTGACCACTGTCTTTTTTTTTTTTTTAAAGATTGGCGCCTGAGCTAACAACTGTTGCCAATCGTCGCCTTCTTTCTTCTTCTTCTCCCCAAAGCCCCCAGTACATAGTGCTGGATTCTAGTTGTGAGTGCCTCTGGTTGTGCTATGTGGGATGCCGCCTCAACATGGCCTGAAGAGCGGTGCTGTGTCAGCACCCAGGATCCAAATTGGTGAAATCCAGGGCCGCCAAAGCGGAGCGCGTGAACTTAACCACTCGGCCATGGGGCCTGTCCCTGACCACTGTCTTGTAATGAACCAATTTTCACATTCTATTAGTTTAATAGAGGAAAACGCAAGTAGGAGTGGGAATTTGCCAATCTGAAAACCTCGGCTTTCTGTTCCAGGTGGTTGGGTGACACACCTGAAAACGTGAGGCTCTGAAAGACACACAAGAGGGCCCTCCTCAGCGCTGGAGGAGGCACAAGCGGCAGGTGGACGCTGCCCCAGCTCCCTGCCCCCCGCAGGGTTCAGAGTTGGGGGACACTCAGGCTGGAGGGGGGCAGGAAACTCTCCCTCCCGCTTCCTACTGCATGTTTCACCTTCGCTTGCCAGTGGACTGAACTCTGGCGTTTCTCCTCGTAAGTCACCCACCACCTGGCACTGCCCGTGAAAAGAGTCCTGCTTCTTACCCACAAGGGCGCCAGGCCAGTCCACCTCCTCCTGGCTCTCCATGGTGCCCTGCCCCACACCACAGCTCCCCTCTGCACTTCGGAGCAGGGAGGCCTCCTCCGATGTGCGCTCAGCTCTCTGCACCCCGCCCGTCTCTGGAACCCGGCCTGGGATCCAGAGTGGCACAGGTGGACACTGAGCTCCCCGGCAACGCTCTCCAGCTGTGTCATCGGCTCGTGGGGGAACGGACCGAACCCCTTTCACCCTTCTGCAAGATCTTACACAAGTGTACCCACACCACAACTGTGGCGAGAACGCCCGGTCAACTGAACTTTCCAATCAAGGGCAACCTCAGAACTTAAAACTATTCAAACAGGATTGAACTAAGTTTTACTATCATGGGACGTGTAGAATACGTCCACAGTATTTCTTCCAGACTGTCCTAGGTAGTATACAATTCTTTAGAGACATGCATGGTGTCTGTGGTGCTATGCACAAGCCCACGTACCTGATCTCCTTGTTGATGGCGTCCAGCTGCTCCTGAAGCATCATGGCCAGCGTCTGGGCATCGGCCTGCCCACTGGGGGACAAGAGGCCAGCTGGGCTGAAGATGGTGTCCCTGTCGTCTTCGCCGTCGGACGCGTCCACATCACTCTCGAAGGCCTGCGCCACGTTGGCCAGGACACTCGCTTGTTGGGCACGTTCCCAATCCTGTTCATTAAGAGTCTGTACCTAGAAACAAGAAAATCAAATCTCAGCAAAGATGGAAAATAACAACCAAGTTACAGCAACTTACAGTAAACCTAGCAGAAACTTAAATATCTTTTAAATAGAAGCCCAAAAGATTTTGGAAAAATAGGCCATGCTTGTAAGTTGCTGACACGTATTAAGCAGGCAGTACTTCAGGGGCAGGACAGTCGATTACTTAGACTGCCTGGTAACAGTCACATCTCACTGTGGACACAAGGCATTTCCATGACGTTATTCACAATGGTGACAAGACCGAGTGCAAACAAAAACTGAAAATTAGAAAAATACACCATGGGGGGGCCGGCCCTGTGGCATAGTGGTTAAGTTCAGTGCACTCTGCCTCGGTGGCCTGAATCCACGGGTTTGGACCTACACTGCTAGTTGGCCACGCTGTAGCAGCGAACCACATATAAAACAGAGGAAGACCGGCACAGACGTTAGCTCAGGGCTAATCTTCCTCAGCAAAAACAAAAACAAAAACCACACACACAAAAACATGGCACGATCAGCCACGCTAATGGGAAGTAAAAAGTTCACTACATCCACGGCAGCTGTGTTCACTGCAGTTGCCACACCACTGTACTAGTGTTATCGAGTAACACACCTCACTGGAGTTCCCCAATCCTCCCTCTTCTGAGCCCGGTGTGAACGAGCACAGACAGCAGCAGGCAGGGGCAGAAGGAGACAGCAGGGCAGCCGTCGGATGCACTCGTCTCAACACCCAGGGAAGAGCGAGCTGGCGGACCACGGTCTCTAGAGAACTGAGGCTCTCGGAGAAAAGGCTCCTCTGTGCCGAGCCAACTCCTGTCTCGCGTGATGGAGGGGTACCGTGTGCAATCAGAACGCGCACAGAGAAGGCATGCGCGCCGGGGCCACGTGACCCATCCCGTGCGGCTGTCTCAGCCCCTCTCTCGAAGCCTCCATCTCTTCCTCTCCCGTCCTCACTGAGCCCAGGGCCCTGCCTCCCACTTCACTGACACGACATTAGAGCAACCACAAGACTTGAGATGCCCTGCTGGCTTATCTCCCCGTCCCCCGGGCCTTTACCCATGCACTCCACCTCCCCTCCCAAGATCTGAGGTCGCGGCCAGGTACCTGGGCCCCCACCCAGGCCAGCCCCACCTCTGGGCACGAGGCGCACCCCCTCTGGCTGACTCCAGGCTCGCCTGCTGTGCTCCCTCCCTCTCTCGGGGTAATCGATTCTCTACTGGCCCACACCCATCAGCCTGAGAAGGTTTGCGCCCTTCTCCCTCCTTCAGATAACACACCAGAACCACGGAACCTGGATGCCACGTCTCTTTCCAGCCACCACTGCACTTCGTCCCGATGCGTAAAAGGTCTCCAGAGCCGCCTCGACTCTGCCTCCACCTCCTCTCCTCCTGCTCACCTCCCCTCCCACAGAGCTGCTCCAGGATCAAAGCGCCCACCTTAAGAAGTCCGCCACTGACCTCCACCGCCCTCTCGTCTGGCCCAGGCCTGCTGCTCTTCCCTCTTCCCTGAGCATCTCGCTCACTCGGCTGCAGGCCCCGTTGTCCAGGGTTTCTGCCTACCTCCTTGTCACTCTTTAGTCTCCTGCCGGTCCTTTCTCAGTCTCCCCAACCTCTCAATTTTGGAGGGGCCCACGGCTCTATCCTGGAAGCTCCTCTCTATCAACAGGCACCCACTTTGGACTTGATCTCATCTTACACCTTTAAACACCATCTGTATGGTCATGACCCCCACATCTTTATCTCTAGTCCAGACTTCTCTCTTGGGTTCCAGGCCAGAATATCCAACTGCCTACCTGACACGTCCACCTGGACAGCAGATAGGGCTGTCGACCTGATCAGGGCCAGGCTCCACTCGTCTCCCCTGCCCCGCAGTCTTCCTCATCGCAGGAGACAGCCTCCAGCCTCCAGCTGCTCAAGCACGGGCCCTCGGGGGCCTCACTCGCCTCTTTGTCTCATACTCTATATTCAACCCATCAGCACATCGTGTTGGCATGACCTTCTAATATCTCCAAATGGGTCCTTCCCTTCCTTGGCTCAAATGTCACCGTCCCTGTGAGACCTCGCTGGCTACCCTACTTAAAACTATCATTCCCCTCCTACAGCTCAGGGTACCCCGGGTTTCCTTTCCCTGCTTATGACCATCGGAAACCCTGTGGTGGTTTAAATATACGTCCACACTTCTCTAACACTCCTCCCTTGGCCCACAGTGAGGGCAGGACTCGCTAACTCACTCTAACGCACCGAGTGCAGCCCAGGTGAAGGCGTGCTGCCTCCAGACCAGGGCCTCAGAGGCTCTGGGGCTTTCTCCTGGCTCTCTCTCAGAATGAGCCCGGAGCAAAGCTGGCGGGCACCTTTCCAGGACACTCAAGCAGCCCCCAGAGAGGGGCCAGGCAGAGCCAGGCGAGTGAGCCTGGAAGTGCACTCTTCAGCCCCAGGCGAGAATCCGGACGGCTGCAACCTCAGGAGAACTGAGCCCGAACCGTCCTGCTCACAGCCCCGAGCCCACGGAACCTGTGAACTCTAAGTGCTCCTTGCTTTAGGCCACTGAGCTCGCAGCAGCCTGTGACCGCAGTGAGAGGAAACTGACACACGGCCCGTACTGTACTTCTCACGCACGCTGGCTCCTCACTAGAACGTGCGCCCTGGCGGTGCGGGCATCTTCTCTGCCTGTATTCACTGCTGGAGCCCTAGTCTATAATGACGCCTGGCCCAAACCAGGTGTGCACTGAATACGGGTGCTGTAAATAAAAATACGCAGAAGTAGATAAAGACGTGCTGTTAAACAGACACAAGTAGGAAGGTATTTAAACTTCCCGATGTGAATTCTTCTCACTAAAAGATGACGGATACACGCATTCATTCACGCTTATCGCTGCTTCCAAACCGTACTAATTACATTACGTTGCACTTAAGAGTAGGTCATATTCTATCAGAACTTGTTCTTCAGAAAAAAGCATGCCTAAAACGAAACTCTTAGCCAGAAAAAGGAAAATGGGGGGAGGGGAAGAGAGAAGGCGACCTATGACCATTGGAATCCCCAAAGTCTCAAAGTCACGGGACGAGCAGGAGACACGCCCGAGGGCCGGCAGCTCGCGGGCGGCGAGGACGGAGGCCCTTGCCTTGGACGACGGCTCATCCCGCAGGGCTGCCACGCGGCCTTTCTGGGGGCGCCGCAACACCGCGCTGCTGCTGGAGGCGTCTGCGGGACCGTCTGCCACAGGGAACCTGAAATCCGAGACACTGCCCAAGTGGGGTCGGCTGAAATATGGAAAACAAAAGGTCATTATTAGATAAGAAAAGCGAACTAAGTTTGTTAGTCAAGCCAGAAGCTGTCAATTTGGAAAACACGTAATTTCACAGAAAAAGGACTCCAAGGAGGGCACCTCTGTCCTCGCTCCCGCCAGCGTTGAGCCTTTCAGCCCCGCCAGCGGGGACACTCCATACCTAGGAAAGCCAATGCTGCCACTGCAGACCTGGAGATGAGAGGATGGGGTCCAGCTGTCTGGGCCGTGGAAGAGGCATCCGTCACCCATGTCAGGGCCCGCAGAGGGGTGCTCAGCCCTGCCTCTGCTCGACCTTCTCCTCGACCCACCAGGAAGCACCCGCACCCCGACCTGCGGCCTTCCACGGTCACTCTCCCATTTGTGCCAGGCTCCGCAGTGTGAGGCTGGTGGACACCGACACTCCTCTCTCTGCGTGGCACTGTCTGAAGCGCTCCCACAGGCCCCTCGGAGGGAGCGGCTGCAGAAGCCCTTCTGACCACAGCTCGGGCTGGTATGAACCGGGCTGGGCAGGACGCTTTGAGGATTCCGAACCAAAAGCAGAGACTGCGTGCAATCAGACTGACAGACAATCAACACGCCCGGCTAAAACAGTCCCCTGAACCAGTGACTGGGGCCCTGAGCACCCGCGAGGGAGACGCTCAAGAGAGTCACTAGGAGAGGCCCTGGGGAGGAACTGGTGAGCGGAGGCGAGGAGGGCGCAGCCCAGCCCAGCGCTCAGCCGTGACCGTGGGCACCCCAGCCACACCTCAGTCCTGGCCCGCCACCGAGGGCCTCCCTGTTCTCCGGAAAGAAGGCTGGCTGCCTTCATTTTCAGGAGGCCTTACGATCTGAGAAGACAGAGTCCATTCATCTGATTAAAGCCAGTTAGACAGGGGACCCCTCGAGCCTCCCCACCCGATCGTGGACAGGGCCAGGGTGACATGCCAACTCATCTACTTTTGGTACACACCTCTCGACAACTTTTTAAAGAAATACCTTCTTGTAGCGTTACACGAGATTTACTGCCTGTTCGAAGATCTCCAAGTCTGGAATTCCCCTTGGAGCACACCCAGCCCTACTTCCTCTACCCCTTACTCCTCACGACACTCTCACTCTCCCTCAGGGTGACTTCCAGCCCAACTGCTCTGGGGCCGTGAGACGGTTCAACGGCAGATGAAAGCGATGCACCTGAAATCCTGCGTGTACCTCTGGATGGTTCGGGAAGCACAAATGCTTCCCGATTCTGACACCCCTTCCCAGGCTTACCTGCCTCCCGACCCGCCACCACCCTGCAGCTGATCACTTGCTGAAGCCTCTCTTCTATATGGCCAATCTGTTTATGGAAGGCCACCCATCACCGTGCTTTTCCACTCCTCAAGCTAGACTACCTTTTCTCATGGAGAAGATCACAAAAACAAGATGACCGATCTCACCGTGGAGTCACACCAAATGAGCTGAGCCTGCCCTGCCTGCCAGACCCCTTCTCCTCAGTCCACCCAAGGCCCTTCCACGCCTACTGTGATTGGTCTTCCCCCCGTTTCTACAGCTCCCAACCACCTCTCTTCTAGGCCACTTGACATGCAGCCTCTAGCCTTGCCTCCCGGAAACAAAGCCCTTCCCTCCGCATGCAGCCTCTCCTGCCCACTGTCTTCAGACCACTCCGCCCCAGGTGACCTTGGCCATCCCCTCCTGCCACCTCTGCACTACCAGAGCAAAGAGCTCCTTTCTCTCCTTGTCTTTCACCTCTAACATCACACCTGGGACCGGCAAACATGTCAAGACGTCTCCATCGGAAAAACTGCCCCCAGCTCTGCCACCCCCTCAAGCTCCTACACCGGCTCCCTTCCCTTCAGGACTCGACTTCCACAAGAGTCACACACGCGTGTCCACTTCCTCTTCACCCACGTGCCTGTGAGAGCCTCCTCGCACACACGCCTGCAATCCCGAGCAGCAGGTCCGCCTGCAGCGCTCTAATGACACGAGCCTTCCACCAGCGAGGACCTGAAGCAGAAAGCAAGTGCCTGTTCCCTGCACTGGTCCTCCTCTGCACCTCGCTCTCTGAAGCGCACACTCTCCTCCTCGAAACTCCACCTTCCAGCGGGTTCGGCGTCAGGGGAAGCTTCTGGCTCTGCCTCTCTGTCCTCGCTGATTTCTCCTCTAGTTTCTAGGAGTGGGTTAGGCAGGGACAGCCGCAAGATACCCTAAACCTTCAGGATGTCCTAACTTGGCAAATGCCGGAACACCTGCAGAGGTTCGGAGCTTCCTCCTGAGTCGTGTTGGAGGCAGGGGCCCGTCTCCTGTGTTTCAGTCACTGCCACCAGGTAAGCGCTTCGATAACTTTTGCTAAAGCGTAACTCTCACTTGATGACCATTTTCTACAAAGAAGTAAATCACCTAAATGAGAATTACCGCCTCTACCACGATGAGGAAGAAAAACTCAGGATGCTGGGCAACTTGGTAGATTCACGCCGAGCCAGGGGGCTCACTCCCGCAGCAGCCGGCCCGGTCACGCCTCGAAAGATCTGCGAGCGCCACGCCGTTAACTCTCAGCCTCTTCAAAACATACAGACTCCAAGCGCCGCACCAGACACGCGAACGTCAGGGCATCCTCCCGCTCCAGCAGCGCAGGCTCTCCGCGGCCTTCTCTTTCACCTCGAGGATGCGACCGTCACTCCCAGGTGGACGGGGCTTCCTCTGGCACCCTGGGCTCTGTCCTCCGATCCCGACACCATCACGCCCACACTCTGGCGGGTGCCTCAGACTCATATGCCCGACACTAATCAATCGTCCCCAGCCCCACCTCCTCCTGCGGTTCTGAGTTGAGTCAAGGATGTGACGGGAACCTCCAAGGTACCAGAACCTAACCTTCAGGATGATGCTGTCCTCTGCCCTCCGGCCTGCTCCGAAGCTCCAGGCTCCCTGAGCTCAGGCCAGGCAGTGTGTTCAGTTGGCTGCCCCTGTGGCCTGCATGTGTTCCTGTACACACACGGCAGGGGCTGGAGTGTGTCTGTGAGTGCGTGAGCTCCCCGTACACACACAGCAGGTGCTGGAGCGTGTCTGTGAGCACGTGAGCACCCTGTACACGTATGGCACGTGCCAGAGTGCGCCTGTGAGCATGTGAGCGCCCTGTACACACACGGCAGGTGCTGGAGTGCGTCTGTGAGGGTGTGAGTGCCCTGTACAGACACGGCAGGTGCTGGAGTGCCTCTGTGAGCATGTGAGTGCCCTGTACACACACGGCAAGCGCTGGAGTGCGTCTGTGAGCATATGAGTGCCCTGTACACACATGGCAGGTGCCGGAGTGGGTCTGTGAGCATATGAGTGCCCTGTACAGACATGGCAGGTGCTGGAGTGCGTCTGTGAGCGTGTGAGCGCCCTGTACACACATGGCATGTGCCAGAGTGCATCTCTGAGCACGTGAGCGCCCTGTACATACATGGCAGGTGCCGGAGCATGTCTGTGAGCGCCCTGTACACACACAGCAGGGGCTGGAATGTGTCTGTGAGTGTGCGAACACCCTGTACACACAGGGCAGGTGCTGGAGCGTGTCTGTGAGCGCATGAGTGCCCTGTACACACATGGCAGATGCCGGAGCATGTCTGTGAGCACCCCGGACACACACAGCAGGTGCTGGAGAGTGTCTGTGAGGGTGAGAGCGCCCTGTACACACACAGCAGGTGCTGGTTGCGTCTGTGAGTGTGCGAGCACCCTGTACACACACGGCAGGTGCTGGAGAGTGTCTGTGAGCGCATGAGTGGCCTGTACACACACGGCAGGTGCCAGAGCAGGTCTGTGAGCACGTGAGTGGCCTGTACACACACGGCAGATGCCAGAGCACGTCTGTGAGCGCCCCGTACACACACAGCAGGTGCTGGAGCACGTCTGTGAACGCGTGAGTGCCGTACCCGTGGTGAAGGGACGCCCCTCTCAGCCTCGCTTGGTCCAGCTCAGCCCTCAAGGCTTCGATGTCCAGTGCGAGCTGATCCTACAAAACAGCAAATGATACATACTGCAGCTGTCTCCTTCAGGATTTAAAATTATTTGCATCAAATGTTGAACATAACCATAATAGGTTAAATTAGCAGTTATAAATATCAAGTATTTTAGTTCTGAGAACGTTTTCTCCGAGAGTCCTATAGTAAACATAAACACTCAGACCACCAAATTAGCTTTATAAACCCTGATGCATAAAAAGTCATGTCTTAGTCAAAGAGAAGTTTTTAGAGGCGAAACACCGAGTCATTAACAATTATTAATTCTGTAGAGAGATTTGGGGTGGGAGAGGCGAACAATACTCACCTTCTACTGCACAGACTTCCCTGTGTTGTCTTTTTCCTTTCTGTATTGTCTTTGTCTCACATCGAGCACACATTCATTCATTCATGAATCATTTGTTCATTTGTACGTCCAATCTCATTTCTGTACACGTCAAAACAGTAAGGAAAACTGACAAAAAACTTTTTAAGTCACCTATAACCTTCTAGATCTATGCTGTCCCATACAGCAGCCACTCGCCACACGTGGCCATTGAGCACCTGAATGGGGCTGGTCCAAACTGAGATGTCCTGTAACTATAAAGCACACAGCGGGTTTCAAAGACCCACTATGAAAAAATGAATGTAAAGCAGCTCATTAGCTTTTATATTAATGACATGATAAAATAACATTTGACTCTATCAGGTTAAGTAAAACTAATTTCACATTACACTTTTAAATGTGGCTACTAGAAAATTTTAGATTATACATGTGGCTCCCATTACATTTCTGTTGCACAGCACAGTTCTAGAGGACAGGTTTGTGCTAAGGTTTTAGCTTCCAAATGAACCCAGAAAGGACTCAGAACTCTGATCCCTACCCGCTGCCAGACTTAACATCCACCGCCAACACAAACGCATTCACGCACAACTCTAGGAGTGCCATAAATCTTACAGCAGGAAAGTTTGACCCCACTTCACCCAACGTCTGTAGTAGTTATAGCAACAGTGAACTCGCTCAATTCACGGATTTCTCAATGATTTAGACATTTAAGTACCTTATCATGTTGCGTTTCTTCTAACTGCTTTTTTGCATTTTCAACTTCTCGTAATAGAGAATTCTGCAAAAGATGAAGAGTCCTTTAGTGTTGATTCTTGAAAACGTTCCACATAATAGTATGGCTACATTTCTGTCTAAGACAATAAAGTACCACGGAAAAGGGGCCACGTGAACGTACTCATGAGCAGTATTAGAGTGAAATGCAACAGTGAGACCATCGCAACTTCTCATGATAATTTGTAAATACAGAACCTACTACCTCCGTGATGGATTTTTCTAAGTAAGCATGTCAAGCCCATAGTGTAGGCCTATCTGCATCCGTTAAACTGGTTTATAGTAGCTTTTAGATTTTACAATTCATCGGTCACTTGGGAAACCTGACATAAGTTTCAAACGTACAGTTTAAATCTAAGGTAAAAGTATTCTGCCCTTAAGGTTGGCCCACTGATCAAGGAGGAAAGGGGGAAGCGCCCTGTGTGGTCTCTGATAACGCCTTTCCTGACGGGCTCTGTGCAACAGGAACGTCACGTCATTAGTAATGACCACTGGTCTCTCTCGAATGAGCGTGACCACGGTGCCCACCTCAGGGCAGGCTCTGGCCGTTATCTTTAGGGACACCCGTGTAGTCGGGACAGGTCGTGCCAAGGCCCAATGCAACTGTCGCCCATGAGAGCTTCTCTGACAAATTCTAGGGCTCTCCTTCACCCTGGGGATGGCTGAAGTGTCCCCATGATGAGAGGAGCATGAGTCCTGCTCAGACGTTTTCCAAACCGAATGGAGGGAGAGAGGGAGGAGCTGGAACACTTTCAGTTGATCCAAGCCTTTATTTTACACCATTCTCCTACACCGTTATGTTTATAAACGAGACAGAAATTAACTTCCGACGCAGGAGCAACGAAGGGGTGAGGGCTGGGCCCAGCAAAAGATTCCAGTGCAGGGGCTGGCAAGCGAGGGCCTGTCCCTGTCAACAAAGTTCTACTGGAACACAGTCACTCACTCACATGTCATCAGCGGCTGCTTTCATGCTCATTATTAGTAGGCATGAAATTATTTTGCTCAATCACTCATAATTCGTAAAAGCCTAAAATTTTTACTATCTGGACCTTTATAGAAACAGTTTGCCAACTCCTGCTCTAGAGAATAAGAATGGTAAACAAGCTTCCATACACACAAATTGGGCAAGAACATAACAAACGAGAAGTTAATTCAGCGAGCGGTTAACAGTTGGCACTTTTTCCTCCTTACGGAGTCATTTCTACTTCCTGTAATGGCTGTTAACCACCATTATGCAGCATCCCTGGGGAGCAGAACATGGGCGATCTCTTTGTAAAGGATGGGAAACCTTCGGCGAGGTGTGTGACATCCCACCTTGTCTTCCAGGGCAGCCATCCTCTCTTTGAGATGAAGCTGGAGCCTCTCATCAGACTCTGACAGAAGCTTGTCGACGGTGTCGGACAGGCGTTTGTTATGCTCCTCGTTCATCTTCTCTCTCTGCCTTGCCTGGAACAGGAGAAACAAACACCTGGCCACTGCGAGCAAAGGCAGGATCGTTTCCCCCACCGTGGAGTCACCCGTGCCGCCATCCCTGGGCTGTTCCGGCCCTCCGCCATCAGTGGACGTCTACACGATGACCAGGACTGCCTCACAGGCGCAGAGAAAGGCAGGGCCAAGTCTGCGAGAGCGTTAATGAGAACGTCCACTGCTCCTTAAACGAGGCCCTCACGGGGCCTCAGCAACGTCACCCATCCCTGACTGTCGGGTGGGCTCCAGGAGCAGATTTACACCCAGACACAGCAGAGTTTCAAGGGGATCAGCTTATCCACACACCAGTGGAGGAATCTGCCCATGTAAACAGAAGCTTGCGTCTGGATTCCGGAGAAAAAATGAACTCAACTCACAAAGCAAAAGGTAAAGAAATTCATCTGGGGAAAAAACAGTGGAGACAGAGACTTTCACCTGTTCTTTATACTCCTACATCACTTGAATTTTTTGTAATGAATGTTTATGTTGAAAAATTACAAATAATCACGAGTAATTTTAAAACTTAAAAATAAAGCTGCTAAGTCTGTGTTTTATAAAACTATCATCAATTTCATGGCTTAAAAAGCTTGCTTTCACCCCTTATTCTGAACAAATACAAAGGGCACGTGGAGGGGACAGGAAGGGCTAACAGGCGGCACCTGTCAGGGTGAGTCCCCCGGGCCGGTGGGCAGCTCCCGGGCAGAGGGCAGCATGGCTCGGGGGCTGAGACCTGCGCTCAAGCCACGCTGCCTGGAGGAGCAGCCCACAGGGAATCACCAACACAGTCAAGCCCTCCGTGCTTCAGCATCCTCAGCTGACCACCACGGGTGCCAGCATCTCCCTTTTCTCATGGGTCACGGTCAAATCAAACAGAAGGCTCTCAGAATCATGCCCAACACAGCAGCTACCACCATCTGGAGAGACCCAGCTCACCACACAATAAGGCACCGGTGTTCAAATATTTTTAAAGCAAAGCAACTTAAACGTTTACTTGGAATTGCCTTACTTATTAATGGCACCCCTATCTCAACACTGGTCCTTCCAAATTCTATCAACAGTTCTGAAAGTGAGGAAGTGCATCCCCAAACGGATAAAAATCTCTGCCTAAGAGCTACGCCTGTGCGTATGGGGGGCAGGCAGAGGACTAAGATACAATCTTCTGAAGGGAGTCAGAATGTTTGAAAGTCTGCGGTCCACGCCCAAGAATACGGGCTTCTGGTGAAAATAAAATCTGACGGCCTTGAATTGGTGTCGTAAGGTTGGGTGCCAGCCGGACGCAGGACGGCCACTCGCTCCATTGCCTGGATGCTCCACACTGACACCTGACCAACTCCTCAGGGAAAACTCTCTCAGGATTCAACTGACACGAGCCTCCACTGCACACTCTCTTCACAGCTCACAGCTCAGTCACAGTCTCTTCTTCCTCGCCAATACCCACCTCTGCACACACCTGTGTGTCTGCAGTCATACTTTGGTACTTTGGGAGACAGTCAGGCCCGTGACCTGAATTTGGGCTTTCAGTGCCATATCCTAAGCAAGTGGACCTGTCATCTAGGACAACACGCCTCACTCTAAGTTTCACGGGGACCCCAGGCCAGCACCTCAGGTTTCAGGGGCGCCTGGAGCAGGTCCCCTGACGGGCTGGTCAGAGAAGCAAGCGGCCTCCTCGGGCTGGGGACCCACCTCCCTGCAGGGCCTACGGGCACCAAGCTCTTCCCCTGCTGCAGTGCTGGCATGACTGTCCCCGGGGTGGATGCACCTGTCAGCAGACGACTCGTACATGAGGCCACAAACGAAACACACATGACAGGATGGAGAAGGGACCGGTGTCCGCGTCGGGACAAGTGGAATCACGAGGTGTCGCTTTCCCCTGCCTGAGCGCGTCCCCCCGCACCGGGCTCGGCGCTCGGCCTTGTGCCTGGACACGTACCCGCTGCAGCTCTTGATTCTTCTCCTCCAACTGTGCCTCCATCTGGCGCAGCCTCTCCTCAATGTTGCCGTGTCTCTCCTCGGCCTGTCAGCAAACACAGTGTAAGTTCAACCAGTGCCTCCGCTTCCCTGGCAGCATGCTGTACACCACTGCGGCGGCAGCCAGCGGAACATGCTCTGCGTGCACCACTGTCAACCACGTGAGACGGAAAGCGTCTCCTTACATCTCCCGACACAGCCTACGTGGCTTCACGTGCTCATCTGGGAAGCGGTTAATCCTCTCACGTTGGTGACGCTGAGGCAGGACTGGTGTTGGTGATAAATGTGGTGAGAGAAATGTGCTTCCCCGACCCCGTGCCCAATTTCAGTGGATCGTATGCTCCCCACCCTCACACCGCGTTTGGTTAGTCAGCAGGGAAAGCAGGAAGCAGCAAGCGCGAGTGAGAGCAATGCACACGTTCTACCTTCCTGAGCTGGGAAGTAAGTTCGAACAGTTTAGCTTCCTTAGCAGCAGACATTCCAGAAGACCAAGGGTCAGACTATAAGGTCAACCAGGGACAGGAGAGATGACAGGGGAGAGAAGAAACCGACACTTTAAACACAGATCACGAAGGAAGAGAAGCGGTTCTGCGACAGCTGTTAGCAATGAACTTGCTCTGAGGGAGGCCTGTGCGCACTCGACAGCATCTGACCCACCCAAGGCGAGTTTTCACCAGCAGCAGCCTGTGCCTGTCCTGCCCTTTTCCCACGGGTGCCCTCCCCAGCAGCTCACTAAGCTCGAACCAGGCGACATGAAACCACTGACGGAGGCGCCCACACAGGCCTCTGCCAGGAGGCCCCCTGGCCCGGGGCCGCTTCTCTGCCTGGCTGACTCCCACGGGCACTGGAGGCTAAGCCTTCCCTAGGCCCAGGGAGGCTGGGCTCTCTGTCATCACGTGCTTCCTCCTCCCGTACGGGCCACCTGCTTCTAGCACCTACAACATCATTCTGAAGGTGCCTAGTCACCTGTGGATAGAGAGGGCAGGGCGCGTGTCTTGCATACGCCTAGTCAACATTTGTTGAACAGATGAATGAATAAATTGTTTAAAAATTTGTTTATTACAAATTTATTTTCATTGTCTTTAAAAGAAAATGGCAGGGCTAGCCCTGGTGGCCTGGTGGTTAAGTTCGCTGTGCTCCGCTTTGGCAGCCCGAGTTCAATTCCAAGGAGCAAACCTATACCACTCATCTGCCAGTGGCCATGCTGTGACAGCAGCTCACATACAAAAAAGGGGAAGACTGGCAACAGACGTTAGCTCAGGGTGACTCTTGCTTAGCAAAAAAAAAAGAAAAAGTAAAACAAATGAGAATGGTGTTTTCTGATTTCTGGGACCAAGTCTATCCTTCTACACAAAGCTTCCATCCTACACTTTGAGTTGCTGACTAACTCTAAGCAGCAGTGACTCTTAGATCAAGCAGCCTGGGGATGAACAGCACACACCTGACAAAACTGGAGAGAAATTAGTTCAGGGATAACAAAAGAGGAGGCTCACACTGGACATTTAAAAAGCGGTCCAATCTCAGACAACGCAAGACTAAGAACCAATCTGAGCTCTTTCGTGGGCGGAGGTGCACCGACATAAGAACAAAAGGTAAACAAGGCACACAGGGAAATCATCTCAAGATCAAAATCCCGACATTGGCCCCAGAAGGGAACCCAAGGCGGCACCTTGGAGAGCGCGGCCACCCTCTGGGCCAGCTCCGCTTCCACCTCGGGGAGCGTCTCCGCTTTCCGCAAGGTCTGCTGCAGCTTCTGCTCCGCCAACTCCAGGCGCTCTTGTAACCGGCGGTTCTTATCCTCAGTCTACGAAACGAGAGCAGAGCATCAAAATGGACCAAATCTTCTGGCCCTCTCCATATTGACAAACTGAGGAAAACTCTAAACGCAGACATCTCCTAAACCAGCTCTGACAGAAGCAGCACTGTGCTGGCAGGCACTTCAGAGTGAACCTCGTCTTCCACTGTTTGGGCTTGATTTCAATGTGCAAAGCGCCTCTGCCAAAGTAGTTACTTTACCTAAATATCTTTGAAGAAGTCTTTTTTCTTAAAAAAAAACAAAACAAAAAACAAAGTTCCTATACATGAAAGAAAACGCATTTTCTGTGGAAGCTTGCTCATTCTTATTGACAAGTTAAGGAAGAAGAGTCATCATTAACCCTTTTTAAAAAATAACCAGACCCATGATTTGAAGGTAACACTACTTCCAGCCAACTGCCAGGGGCAGGTAAGCCAAAAGATGGCCTTCTCCTTTGAAACAGAGACCTTCGAAGAGTCGGCCTAAGGAAAAGCTAGTCAAGCTATTTTTGTAAATGTATCATTGTTCTTTTAAAAAGTCCTCCTACTCTAAAAAAAAACTTCAATGTGGGAAATTTAGACAAGAACTTCTTAAAAAAAGAAAATTTTAAAAATCATCTGTAAGTTCAGGTTCCTGAGAGGCGGACATTTGCTCCTAAGCAGCTTTCTCCTCTTCCTGTGTGCACGTATCTCCGTAGACATACAGACAATATATTACGCTTGAAAACCTTTGGAAAACGCGTCACACTGTCCACAGTATTTTGTGGTCTGCCCTTTAAAGTCATCCCTGTGAACAACTCCCAAGCTCTCAAACAGTATTCCACAATAAAATTGTTAATGGCTTCCTAGTATTTTATGTTTTATTTTTATTTTGGGTTTAATGATATACTTTATGATATACCAGATGAACTCACTTTATTTTCAAGAAGCTGGATTGGGGTTTTCTGGTTAACTCGATTCTCTGGGGCTACAGAGAAACAGGAGCAAGCGTGCCTCAGCAAACCGCAGGAGGGGCAGACTCTCCCTGCTGGCTGCATTTCTAAACGCGCCATGTATTACACTGACCCAGCTGTTAACAAGCAGCCACTGCCTTGCAGCTCTCTGCCACTCTGCTCCTTTGGTAAAAACGCTAACAAGCAACAGATTAACATTCACTGAAAACAAAACAAAACAGGAGAAAGAAGCAAGGAGTGCAGTTCCATAAAATGGTTAAATCAAATCCTAAGTAATTAAAACTGGCCAGTTGAAGTCATTCACCCTTTTGAACACAGTAGTCTAAGATTACAAAAACTTTACATTGGGCCTTGGTTTCCAACATGGAAGTCACAGGAAAAAGGCCTTTAACTGCCTTAGTAATTATTCAGTGAAAGCCAGACAGAGCTCTGTAAGATCCCCTACCTGGCAATGCACGGAGTCTTTGTGCGCGATTTCGTTTTCGAGTTTGTCGTTGAGGTCGTGCACAGAGGTGGCCTCCCACTGCGCCGCGAGATAGCGCTTCTCCAGAGCAGTGATTCTCTCTTCCATGTCTTCCTTTTGGGCCATGGCCTACATTAGGTGTTTCAGACGGAAAAAAGGTGAATGCTAAAGAGAGAAAAAACTGGACTAAACTCTAATTTTGAAATCAAATATAAAATTAGTGTCCTCAGAATTCAGTTGACAGAGATGCCAGTTTCCTTCAAGGTGAATGGCAATGTACCTATCTCAAATATCATAAATATTCATAAATATTCACCTACTATGTTTGGCCACTCAGTTTACGAAGCTCATCCTTTTCTACATAAGATTACCCAGAAAAATGGATAATAAAATAGCCCAATCTTGCAAGAATCCCAGGAGGTGAAGGTCTTGACAATGAAGACACGACCTCTGTGTGCCTCACGATGCAAGTGCGCTCCTGCAGGACGGGGCGAAGCCCCTCAAGGACACGATGCTGAGACACTAGGCTCATTTTCTTGGCTAGAAGTTGGATGAAATCTCATGCAATTACCACAAAATTAAAGCAATAACATTAACAAATGGGAACAGAAGTCAAAGTTCAATTTAATTGGATGCAACCTTCTGATGCCTCATTCAGCAGCAAAATTCTATTACACAGTATCGAACCCTGAAACCAGGACCAGAACTTTCTGATAGCGCCATTCCTGTCCCCCAACCTAAAAGTCCATTTCAGGTCCCTCTTTGTTTACTAAGGAACTCACGTTAGCCACGTCTTAATATTCAAAGTGACGGGTCTTAAAGAAGTTCGAAATCCTCTGCATATTAAACTCCGCCACATAAATAATCTCCTGCTGCCAAAGAACAATATAACTAAACAAGTTCTGTAATAAACGTAGTCTTTTTCTTTGTTTTGAATTCCTACAGAAAACTGCTCGCACCGAGTTGCTGAAGGGGCAGTGCGGCTGCTCCGCACCCACGTGAAAAGGTCTGAAGGGTCTTCCCGACAGGCTCTCTGAGATGGTCTCGCAGGGGTGCGCGTGCGTGTGTTCTGTTTGTTTACAAAGGACGGGCTGCAGTGACAGGAGGAAGCACCAGAGAAAGTATCCAGCCCTCATTTGCTCTTATAATGATGGTTAGACAGATTCTCGTAAATAATTCTACGTGCAGAAACATGTGCCGGAAACGAGTCTATTTCTGCATATTGTTCCAGCACGCTCCTCACGGCACAGTGTGAGCCAATTCCACTCTCGCTGTGGTCCGACCTCTGACATTCAATACCGTCACCCATCCCTTCGCAGAGCAGAAGGTCAGAGCGCCGGAAGACTGCCAGGAACGCGCCCTTAACGCTCAGCAGATCACGCTCACATCACTTTCAGGGAACAAGCAGACAACCGAAACCAACATTCCCCTTAAGCAAGAAGGAAACCTGAGCATAACGAAGAATAAATTCAGACAGCCTGGAAGCCGTGGACGTGAGGGACCCACAGACCAGGGCACTACAGCCACACCGCAGCACGGCGGGGAGCCGCGGCCACCAGGCTAACAGACCAGCTGGACCGGGGGTCCTCCAGCTCCGAAGACCTCAGGGAAAGGAGGCCTCACCACCGAGATGGGGAGGCGCCTACCACAGCCTCACAGTGCTGTTCTGTTTGGCCGTCACTTATACAGTAACCCAAAGGCTGGAGGGAGCTGGGAGTGTGAGGGACAAGATGAGCGAGGATCAAACCCAAACCGCCCAGCCCTGGGACTCCAGGGCAGCGCCGTCTCCACCACCACTCACTTCGCGGACGTCCCGCTGCAACTTGGTGTTCATTTCCTCAGATTTGATGAGAGCTTTCCTAGCGGTGTCCAGGTCTTCCTCCAGCTCCGTGACGTGACTGGAAAGGGCGGCCAGACGCTCCTTCATCTGCCTCTGCTCTCTCGACTGCTTATCTATGACTTCCTGGACCTCGATGACTTTAGCAAGGTCCTCCTCCTGGCTTAAGGAACCATTGGAAGATCGCTGCTGGGGGAAAAAAATCCTTAAATAGGCTTGTTTGGTGAGCTAGGAAGTAAAGGACTTCCAGGAGGAAGGTAAAACCAAAGCTGATTTACGAGACCTGCTGGATGGCACAGCGCTCACGACACTCAAGCTCGAAGCGGGGCTCGACAACAGTTGTGAAACAGTGCTGCACGCACACTGCGGGCAGATGGAACTAGGAGACGACAAAGAGAAAGCCCACGGACTTGCCTTTCCATTAGTGCTCCGTGTATTTTCTTGTTTGCGGTTTACGTCAAGCACCCCATCTTTGAGAGTTTTTTTCTGATTATTCTGTTCCTTAAGAATCATTAGCTAAAACCAAAAAAAATTGGATAAGAGCAAAGAAATAAGGAAAGATAGCAAACTTCTTTTGGAAAAACAGAACTATAAACTGTAACCATAACACAAAAAGAAAACACATGGTGGTGTCACCCACCCTGAGGGGAACCAGGTTATCAAAACAGAGTTTATTATCTCCCGGCCAACCGGGTACTTAAGAGACTTTTGCAACTTGGAAATAAAAGTCTAGTTTACGAGTCATTCAAATGACCCAGATTCAGAAAGATAAAGAACATCCGATATCCACCACTAAGGCATCATACTTTTTTCAAAATTAAGAAGTAAAAATTAACAGCCCTCAATTCCAAGCACACAATGATTTAGCAAGCTTACCTCCTCGTGTGTGGCTCCTAATTCTTCTTCCAACAAACTACATCTTTCAAGTGCTACTCGTAACCGCTCTCTCACCTGAAAACAGCAGGGGTGGAGTGTGTGGGTGCACACTTCTCCAAGCCTTCGCGGACAGTGACCCTATCACTAGCAGAATATAACACAGAACACCTGGAACGTCTCTCATTGATGTTACCGTCATGGAAACTTGCTATTAACAGCTTTAAATTTTAAGTTTGAGAAAAATCTTCTCCCTAAATAAATTACATTACCCAATTCTTAACAGCAAATCTATAAACGGGATATAATAAATTTTAAAACATTTATGTCAGGGGCTGGCCCCGTGGCCGAGTGGTTAAGTTCGCGCGCTCCGCTGCAGGCGGCCCAGTGTTTCGTCGGTTCGAATCCTGGGCACGGACATGGCACTGCTCATCAGACCACGCTGAGGCAGCGTCCCACATGCCACAACTAGAAGGACCCACAACGAAGAATACACAACTGTGTACCGGGGGCTTTGGGGAGAAAAAGGAAAAAACAACAAACAAAAATCTAAAACATTTCTGCCAACTAATACTTTTTAACCATATAGAACTGTCTTCTTATAGAAGAACTTTGTTGAGAAGAATTCCAGAAGGTACTAAGAGTAAACTGAAGCTGCACACGCACAACGCCCGCCGGGCGCACAGCGCGCAGCCCAAGGCTGGCCCCGGGGCCGCCGGTACCTTCTCATCCAGAGCTTTGTGGTGCTGGAACAAAAATTTCAGCGCCTTCAGCACTTCCACCTCACTGGACACGCCGGCGGGGGACTGCGCCTGCCTCTTCACCACCGTCATCCTCAGGGACGGCTCGTGCCTGGAGACGAGGTACTCTAAGTGCTCCAACAGCAGCTGGGAGAAAAGGCCAACACAGACGCAAGTTTAAACAACACCTTCAATTGCACATTGGGATTCGGGGCAAATCAATCCTTTCCATCTCATGCTGAACCAGTGTGAATGCCTTCAATCCAGTAGAAAGTTAGAGAAATTCCTCCTCAAATGGATCAAAATACTAATTCTTAACTATGAATTTCAAGAAAAGTATGAGAACGCTGAACTGATCGATCACAGTTAAGTCGTGGGAAAATGTCGAAAATGTGTTTGAAACCAGGTAGAGTGGACGTCTTTCGAGTTTAAAGCCAGCCAGAGTGACTGATAGTGGCCCAGAGGCTCAAGTTCCGGCACCTACTGACCCTGGTGTTGTTTCTTTCGGCCTTCATTTCGGCAACTTCTTCCTCCCTCTCAAGGAGCTGTTCCCTGCACGCACTGAGGTCTTTAATGAGTGCTGCATACTCCTAGAAAATAAGGGGGGAAAGAGATCTTTTAAGGACAGACTCCCAGCAAGCCACCCCAGTCCTCACACAGGCAACCCCAGCCGGAGGCTCTAAGGGACCTCCGTGGGGGGTCGAGCCACCAGCCCAAGACCGCGCAGACGCCGTAACTCAGACGCCACCCTCCCTCCACCCCTGCACCTGGGCACACGCACAGCGGAGGAAGAAGGGACTCCAAGCCCACCTCCTCAGACCCAGAGAAGCCCTCGACACGTTCCTGAGCAGGAATCCTGACACCAAGTGGACACAGACATCTTTAAACGACTCGCACCCCGGTGACCTGGAGCCACCGGAGAGTAAAGAGGCCCCGAAGGCCGCCGCCCTGTGCCCAGCCTCCTGCTCTACGCGGATTCTCCCCTGGGGAAGAGCATCCCCAGGAAAAGGCTGATGGCACTCCAACGCTAACGGATTGGCCAAGTAATTACTCAAAGCCAACTCCCTAATGTGGACTTTTCACAAATGCCGGTAAGCCTTTGGTAGGAAGGGGAAGTTTAAGAAGACTTATTTCTGGGGCCGGCCCCGCGGCCAAGCGGTTAAGTTCGCGCACTCCGCTGTGGCGGCCCAGGGTTTCACTGGTTCGGATCCTGGGCGCGGACATGGTACCGCTCATCAGGCCACGCTGAGGCGGCGGCCCACGTGCCACCACTAGAAGGACCTGCAACTAAGACATACAACTATGTACGGGGTCGGGGGGGATTTGGGGAGATAAAGCAGAAAGAAAAAAAAAAAAGAAGACATTTCGTTAGCTAAGGGGAAAAAGTTCCTTGACGACATCACTGAGAGGAGAGGTGCCAGGCGCTCCCCTTGTCAACCGTGGGTCACTTCTAACTGCAACACTGAGCACCCTCACACAAACACGATGTCATTAAGCTGGGGAGAAAGGAAAGCACTCACATTCTCCTGTCAGTTTTTCAATGGAGCAAAACTCCTCTGAAATAATTAAAATTATCTGCCAACTGCCAACGTTTCTCAACATTTTAAGAGTTTTCTCTTTACTGGACAAAGGAACGGATAAAGGTTCACCTAACAAATAATCCAGCTGCCAGTCAAAATACGAAAAGAGGCTGATTGAGGTAATTCTAGAAAATCAATTGACAAACAGGTGGTGTAAAGCTCATTCCTAAATTAATCATTTGCAACTCAAAGTCAGCATTACCATCTGTGGTCAATTAGAATTTGACTTTATAAGGCTAGCCCACAAAAGCCTATTTGAGCCATGATGCAGAACTGAAATACTTACCCCTGGGGGATGAAAGGAAGCAAGCCATATTGTTACATTCCACAATGGAAAAGAGTAAAGTGAAAACATTTATTTTTTTCTCGAATGCTGTTATCTCAAGGGTAACAAATAGAAGGGGATGGGGATGGAGACAGTTTACAGAGATCTTGAAGGACACGTGAACATTTTTGTGGATATAGTCAGCTAACGCCCATTTTATCTAATTTCTTCTTCAAGAGTCTATGACTGTGGGTGATCAACTTCCAGCCTGACAGCATGAGGAGCTCTGCTGACCTGCTCCCCAGTGAAACTCGTGAGATTAATAGATCAAAACAACTATTCGTGGGGCCGGCCCGGTGGCACAGCAGTTAAGTTCACACGTTCCGCTTCAGCAGCCCGGGGTTCGCCGGTTCAGATCCCGGGTGCGGCCATGGCACCGCCTGGCATGCCATGCTGTGGTAGGTGTCCCACATATAAAGCAGAGGAAGATGGGCATGGATGTTAGCTCAGGGCCAGGCTTCCTCAGCGAAAAAGAGGAGGACTGGCAGTAGTTAGCCTAGGGCTAATCTTCCCCCAAAACCAAAAAAACAACTATTCAAAGCCTCTGACCTGGTCCTAAGGGCAAATAACAAATGAAGAAACATCTATTTTTCAAGAAAATCTATGAAGATTCCGTGGAAAGGGACGAGTCTGCGGCTTCTGCACCAAGACTGCTCCCTCCCCCACCCCAGCTCCAGGAGGTAGAGACTCCAATCTAGAGGCTGCAGCCAAGAACACAGGCTTCCCGTCCCCTCGCCCCCATCAGAAGGACTTCTTCCTGGGAGGGGCAGGACAGCAGCATTTCCCACCTGGGCCCCCAGCTACCTGGCGCAGAGGGAAGCATGGTGGAGATGTGCGGGCTCCCAGGTTCTGCCCAACTTCCACTCAAGGAATAGAGGCTCACGCCACACCTTGGGTGGCGCGTGCTGAGAATCCTGGCCCTGATCATCCCCGCCCTCGCTCTCTGAGGCAGTGGTTCCAAGGCTGCAGAGACCCCAGGCTGCTGCCCACCCCTGCCAGTGCTCAGCTCCTAGAGCACAGGTGTCACTCAGAGGAGCCTGCCATTGTCCGCACCAGGCTCCAGAGCCCTAGTTCAGAGATTTTCCGGTGGGGGGGCAGGGGGAGGCAGTAAGAGAGCTCCTAATCTCGTCCAAAAGGAGCTGACTCCACGGGTGAAGTTTAAGCCTAAGGGCGCTCTCAAGAACAGTGGGGGTCAGGTGACAGGCAGCTGGGCAGCTGGGAGGAGATGACCGGCTTTCCCAAGACACAGCCCAGACGGTACCCCGCTGGTGTGCAGGAGGGAACTGGAGCTTCGGGGAGCTGGGAGGAACCCTCCTGGGGTCAGGGCAAATACCAAACTCTGACCTGGAGACAACTCCTAGAAAGGAGGCAGGATTTGACTGGGTTCGTGTGTAGGGGAATTTATGCCCCAGGGCACTGCTGGAACTAGAGCAATTGGCTGGCAATTAGTGGAGTTAACAGCTGGGTGGGTCAGGGACAGAGGGGAAGAGGGCCCCTACCACTGCCACTACCGCCCAGGGCGACTGGGGGCCTGTCCAGAGCCGCACCTCCCCGCCCCCCCCCAGGAGCACAGCCGGGGGCCACAGACACAGGCTTCACTGAAATCATCCAGCTACTCAATAAACTGGTTAAAATGGTAGGTATATACGTTTTCATTGTACAAAATTAAGGTTTAACTTTATTTTAGTTCAAATGGATAGACAACAGTTTCAACACCAATAGTTACTCAAGTCATCCTTTCCCCTGCTGAAACGAATCGCTTTACTCCATATGGTCTGTATATTTTATCACAATTTACACACACACGGTGCCCTTGGAGAAAAGGCTGCTCCTGAGAGCACAAGACTGGCTAAAGAACACGGACGACTCTGTACTTCAGTATTCCACCGCAGGCCTGCAAACAGAAAGAAACTCCGGGAACACTAAAAGAAGTCATTCAATGTGCCTTGAAGCCTGACACACACTCCCTCAAGGGAGATGCTGTGTTCAGAAGAGCTGGTAAGAGGGTGAGGCCAGAAGTGGAGGGACCAGGCAGGTATTGCAATGACGCAGGCAAGACCAGGTGAGCGAGCGCACTGTAAGAGAAGTCGGAGGGCTCCGAAGATGCCCTGGAGGAGAGCCAACAGGATGTGTTGACAGACCCAACAGATCTGAGAGGAAGAAAGGCCCAAGAGCATGCCAAGGATTCCGGCAGGAGCAAGGGAGGGACGGAGTCACTACGTTCCGAGAAGGGAACGAGCATGGGAAGAGCACGTTCTGAAGAGAGGGGCGGAAGTCCAGTGTGGACTGCTCCATTTGAGATAGCATCAGACACTCACACGGAGTGAGATACCCAGTGCAGAGCTGCAATTCCCTGTCTGGAGTTCTCGGGAACGTTGGCCAAGACGGGATAGCAATTGCATTCCACGCAAATGGACAAGGCACTGAGCGCAGACAAGAAGAGATGAGGTTCCAGCCCTGTGACAACCTAACATTGGACGGCTGGGAGATGAGGGGCATCAACAAAGCAGACTGGGAGCGGGCAGTGGGCAGGAGGACATGCCGGAATCCAGCGCTCCCAGCAGGAATCAGCCCTATCTCTGATGCTGGCTGACCGATCACTGATAGGTGGATCTGCTGAAAGGCAGGTCAACGGTGACCGTGAGAACAGCAGTTCTGGCGCAGAGGCAGGGCCGAAAGCCTGACTGGGCTGAGGTCACTAGAGAGCAGGAGGAGAAGCGAAAACTCCTTTGAGGAACTGGGCGGTAGAGGGGGAAGAGAAACAGGGCAGGGGCTGCAGCAGACATGGGTTTAGAAAGACCTTCTGGAGGACGAGACAGTGTGCGTGCTGACTGGCAGGAAGCCAGGGGAGCGGTGGGACTGACAGAGTAACTCCCCTGAGTAAGCGCGAGCAGATCGGGCCAAGCGGCCAAGTGCAGAGGTGGCCTTTCCTGGGTGCACACAGTTCGCCCACAGTAAGAGGAAGGGCAGCCGAATACACGGGCACAGATCCAGGTAAATAGGTAGACATGTGGTGAGAGTTTACGCAAGACCTCTTCTGATTTCTTCCAATTTCACTGAGAAAACAGAGGACTTGGCGTTAAGTTTAAGGGTGGGTGAGGAGCGCTGGGGAGGGGAAAGGGGAAGGAAGAAAACAGCCACCTAGAAGAGAAGAGTCGCTGTCACTGTGGCGGCATGCAGGTCCACTTCTGGTCACTGGTCACGACAGCGGACGGAGAACGCACTTACTGGGTGCAGGCTTCTGCCGGTGAGTACAGTGAAGTGAAAGAGGCGAGGGAGGGGCAGGGCGTGCAAGGCTGTGATGATAACGGACCATGGGATTTCAGGGGAGTGAGGAAGAAGGGAGAGGGGAGAAGGGCGAGGGACCATGACAAGTGGCAGGGGACCTGCAGTCCCAGGAGGGTTGAGTATCAGCGTTTTATTTTTAAGTCTTACTAGCTGTCATGGACAAATTTCGCCACCTTTAAATGAAACGCCTAGTCGAAGCACAACAAGGTGGACACTGGACGCTTCAGGGGGTGCGTCGAAGCTCCCCTGCGCACCGGGACGAGGAGCTGGCTCCTACACGGACTCACACCGCCTGGAAAGAGGGAGCTCCGCCCCGGAGCCCACTTGTGCTCCCATCGAGCCCCTATGCTGGATGCCTGTCACCTCGCTTTCCCGTGACCTCCTCCCGCCCCCCTCCCCAGGCAAGCCTCTGTCTCTTTCATGCAGTTCCCCTAAGTTCTTCCTAACAGCCCAGACTGTCTTCGTTCACCTGTAAAGAGAATATGCTTCATTCCTATCGCTGGGTTATATCTCAAAAGAAATCTGTGACACACTGCTTTGACCATGGTAGAAAACACATTTACAGAACTTGACAATTATTTTTACTCCTTAAAGGAAAACCTTTTCCCTTGGCTCAAAAGAATTCGACAACTGAAAAAGCATCAAAGCAAATTTAAACTTAGGAGTTTAGATACACATTAGACAGGAAATTCCAAAGTTTAAGATTCCAGAAGCACGTTCATATGTGCACTGTGTATCATTATTGCAGAAAAAACTAGCACAGGCTGAACAAACCCCAAATATGTGCAGTAAATGATCTCCCCTATTACCATCACAGGAATCTAATTGTCAGCATCTACCTTTTTCCTCTTTAGAAAAAAAACGTTGCTCTAAAAAATACTGTAAGCCACATATACTACTAGTCTAAAGTATCATTCTATTTACTATAATTAAAGTATCTCTGAAACTGAACAGATCCAATAATCACTGGGATATTTTCATTTAAAGTATAAGTCTGAGCAATACAGATTTGCATTTCCGTTTGACACTTTCTAGGATTGAGAACAGGGAAGGTAACAGCCATTAACACCAGCTCAAGAACTTGGTTTCACATAACGCTCAAAAATGCTGACATTTAGCATTTCTGGACAAAAGGTTCAGATCTGGATAACAGGTCCAGATTATGCAAACCAGACATTATTTATCAAAATCCGCCATGAGACCAATTTTAAGTTACGTCCTATGGATCAGATGCAACATTTAGCTCCGAAAGCAAAGAACATTCTTTCTTCCCAGTCATTCCAGTAGCTCCCAGCAACTGCAGGACTCTGGGCTGGAAGCAGCCGCCCTTCCCACTCCCCCAGCCCCACGTGAGTCCTGCCCCCCCCCCCCCCAAATTCTTCACTCGGCCATCCCACGCTGCGCTTCAGCATCTTTCACTCTCTAGCATCTCCATCAGTACTTTCGTTTTATGTTTTAGCTACTCTTCATTATTTTCGCTAACCTGCTGAAACAGGAGCGAAGCTTCAGTGGCGGCAAAAAGTACCCGTCCTCTTGGTGTGGGGACAGGGAGGGTAATAAACAAATAGAAACAGGGTCTAACTGTTAGCACACCAAACGAACCCCTGAAAAACTGACTTGCAGAACTGACAGATTATCTTGTGCCAGCAGAAGCTACCCGCTTCAGCCTTAGGTTTTAAAGCATGTCAAATTGTGAAATAAGGGAAATTGGAAGTTTATTTACGAGTCAGCAAATCATATGTTTCAAAACTCCAGCATCTTGATTAAAAGTGTGCTTAGAAAGGTTATTACAACTATCTATTCCTGTTAACAGACTATGTCTAACTGTCTGTTCATGTCGCATCTAACGACGGGAGAAGAGGCACAGTCAGAAGACAGCAAACTTTACGCCCTTGGAAAAGCTGACCGTCAGCTCACTAGACTTGTGGAAAGCCACTTTTAAGGCAACAGCACGGGATTTTCAGTCACTGAATGTCATTTGCAAGCAACAGAGTAAAATGCATAAGCAGTTACAAAGTCCCAATACATCTAATTTCTTTTCTTGTCGGTTTCTCTTTAAGAAATGGATACTGACACAATTTATGCTGCTGCTCAGCATTTAGGGATTCATAGCAGAGACTGTATAATCCGAACCGAAAAAGACAGTACAGCACAGTATTTCAGCGTCATCTCAACTTGGTTCACAGCAAACACACACCATGCGTATTTTTTACGTCTTTAAGATAACACAGAGACGGACACCCAGCAAACAGCTAATGCAGGTTACCCACCGGGACTGGGAAAGGGGGCTGAAGCGAGACTTCGTTTTTAATTTATATTCCTTTTTAAATTTTTAACTATGTACTTGCCTTGTATTTAAAAACAAACAAAAAAAAGACCAATCCTCCCTTCTCTTTTTGTCTCCCAAAACCATGCTAGAGCACAGGACGCGACCAGAATATGGACTGTCCACGTGGACACAGAACTTGTTCAGAAACACCTGCCCCCTCAGCCACCACACCCCAATCCTGAATCCTGTTCTTGCTCTCTGCAACCTGGCCTCAGGCCCCGCTGCTGCCCTGAAAGCACTCTGGCTCAGACACAGCAATCCCCTCGCCTGCGCTAACCCCAGGCAGGCTTCGTGCTCGCTGACCTCGCCAACCACCGTCAGGGAGCATGCGATCCCACCTTCCCCTTCTCTTCCCCTCGTCTTTTTCCCTGCTCATCTCGTAACTGCTGAACAAAAGGTTCCTGGGTGCCCTGTTCACTCTCCACACCTGTGTCCTGTGTCCAAGGCTTTAAGCCCCCACCCCGGCAACTGTCCAACTGCCCGTCAGACATCTCTACTTGGACGCTTAAACCACCTTCCCCAAACGGAGTTCATCACCCTCCTCCCTGACCCAGCCCCCAACTCCTCCCAGGCCCTCACTCAACTCAGCAGAGGACCCACCCAGGCAGTTGTCCAAGCCAGACTCCCGGACGTCACATCACCCACTTCCTCTCCCCCCACATTAACCAGCTGCTGGGTACTAATTCTGCCTCCTACCTGGATCTTCTGGAGGGTCCTCGCTGCCTCCTGCTCTGCCTAGGCCACCAGGTCTCCTTGGTCTGGAGGGGTGGTTCCAGAAGTCCGCTCCTGGAGCTCTGACCCTGCCTCTCTCTCCAGCCTCCTCCCTCATCACTCTGTGTCTCCTACTCGGCATGTCAGTCCCAACTCATCTACAGTTCCTACAACACGTCTGTGCCTCGGCTGTGCCCTCTGCCTCAGGTCTGTGAATCGGCCGGTCTTCCCCTGGCCACCACTCGCCCTGCTCAGTTCACGGCCTAAGGGCCGTGTGCTGCAGAACAAAACACCCGTCCACCTCAGAGGTTTGCAGGCGGCACAGGGAACCGTGCTGTCCAGACCAGCTGCCTAAAAACCACCTGTGCAGCTGATGAAAATACAGACTCCTAGGCCTCAGCCTACTGAATCAACATTTCTGGGGTGGAACCTGGAATATGTATTTTTAAAGGCTTCCCAGGGGAATTCAGTAGCCATGCTGGGAAACAACTGACCTTTATGACCTTGGACTGGTCACTTAGTTCTCCATCTTGACCACTCATCTAAAAATACGGGGAGCAATATCTACGTTCTACCACGGCCACAAGTGTGACATCAAATGAGGACGCTGGAAATGAGCCACTCCGCTGAAAGGCCTCACTGTCAGCCCTCAAACACAGGCGATGGCCGCCACCTGGCCCCGCCGAGCTCCTTCCACAGCATCTCCGGGCGTTTCCACCAGGAGCAGGTGGCTAACAGGGTTCTGACGGGCTGATTTTTGCAATATTGCTAAAACGGATGTCACTTAAGTACCTTCAAACGTTAGCTCAGCTCTTAACAGAAGCATTCCCACCCATGATGGGGAAAACGATCACACGTACACTCACCTTCTTCCAACAGGGACCACTGGCTGGCTTTCCAGCCCGCCCTGTCACCTCCCATTACCTTCGCCACCACACTTCAGAGGCGGTCTGCACTCCGCCCCGCGTCCCCGTGCTCATGCCCGCCCAGGTTCTCGCTGTCCGCCCCCTCTCCCTGCCACTCACCGACCTACCGCTCTCCAAGATCAGCAAACCTGAGCGCCACCTAGCCCTCCGCTCTCCCTGAACTGGACACTTCGCCAGCTGTCGGCCCGGGGGCCTGCTCTCGTCTTCCAAAACTCGTCTCTGCTAAGTGCTGAGCAGCCACTGCTCCCAACAGCAGCTCAAACCTGTTCTGCCAAAAACCGAACGTGACTTCCATTTGGAGGAGAAAAAAACTACCTTAGTGTTTTTTTTTTTAATGTACGTATGGACCAGGTCAAAAATACACTGTGCCAGATGGTTACACATTTACCCATGATTGCCAAAACCTGGAAGCAACCAAGAAGTCCCTCAGTGGGTGAGTGGATGAACTATGGTCCACCCAGACAATGGAGTACTATTCAGCACTAATAAGAAGGAGCTATTAAGCCGTGAAAAGATACCGAGGAATCTTAAATGCACATTCCTTGGTGAAAGAAGCTAATCTTGGTGAAAGAATCACATACTGTATGATTCCAACTATATGACATTCTGGAAAAGGGAAAACTATGGAGATGCTCGAAAGATCAGTGATGGCCAGGGCTGGGGGAAGGGAAGGATGCACAGGGGGAGCACGGGATTTCAGGGCAGTGAAACTACTCCGGATGACCTATAATGGTGGACACAGGTCCTTACACACGTGTTCAGCCCACAGCAGGTCCAGCACCAAGAGCGAACCCTGACGTCAACCGTGGACTCTGGGTGGTGACGATGCATCAACGTAGGTTCAAGGACTGTAACCAATGTGCCACGCTGGTGGGGGGTGTGGACAGTAGGGGAGGCTGGGGGAGTGGGGGGCAGGAGGTATACGGGAAACCTCTGTATCTCCCCCTCAATTTTGCTGTACGCCCAAAATGGCTCTAAAAAATAAAGTTTATTGAAAAAAACCATCCTGTGCCTCTTTCCTAACTGTTGGCTTGGCAACTAGGGAGGATGCATTGTGTGGGAGTCTAATTCCAAATGAGCATCCTTTAGAGCCAAACCTGAGCATCTCTGTAGGATGTGGTCTGTCCACCGGCTGCAGGGGCACTGCCAGGCGGCAATAACACAAACACAACTCACAACTTGGTCTGCCCACTCTGACATTTGATCATTTTTGACATCTTAACTTTTTTTACTCTTGAGAGAACTGCATTACCTCACAGTAATTGAAACACTGATGTGAATTTCTTTTCCCCCCAAGACTGGCACCTGAGCTAACAACTGCTGCCAATCTTCTTCTTCCCTTTTTTCTTTCTGCTTTTTCTCCCCAAATCCCCCCAGTACATAGTTGTATCTCCTAGTTGTGGGTCCTTCTAGTTGTGGCATGTGGGACACTGCCTCGGTGTGGCCTGACAAGTGGTGCCATGTCCATGCCCAGGATCCGAACCAGTGAAGCCCCGGGCCGCCGCAGCAGAACGCGGGAACTTAACCACTCGGCCGTGGGCCGGCCCCTGATGTGACTATTTTATAACACTATTTTCAATCCACATCACTCAAAGTCAGAAAAAATGGGACCACACTGCTTTTCTTTTCTTTTCTTTTTGAGATTTTTTACTACGACAAAAGTCACTAACATAAAATTCACCATCTTAACCATTTTCAAGAGTACAATTCAGTGATTTTCAGCATATTCACAATGTTGTGTTACCATCACCAGTAATTCCAGAACATTTTGGTCACGCCCCAAAAGCTGATCCATTAGCAGTCACTCCCCATTACCTCCCCCCTAGCCCCTGGCAGCCACAAATCCGCTGAGTCCATGGACTCGCCTGTTCTGGACGTTTCGTATAAATGAAATCACACAATATCTGTCCTTTCGTGTCTGGTGTCTTTCAGTCAGCATCACATATTTAAGGTTCATCCACATCGTAGCGTGTGTCAGGGCCTTGTTCACTTTTATGGCTGAATAACATTCAACCGCATGGATGGACCATGTTTTGTTTATCCCTTCATTCGCTGATGAACATGTGGGTTGCTTCCACTTCCTAGCGATCACGAATAATGCTGCTATGAACGTTCCTGCACAAGTTTTCATGTGGATTTATGCTATGTTTTCTCTCGGGTGTACACATGGGTAGACACATTTCTTTACAATGGCAATGAGTGAATTATTCCTTTCCTTTTTTTTTTTAAAGATTTTATTTTTTCCTTTTTCTCCCCAAAGCCCCCCAGTACATAGTTGTATATTCTTCGTTGTGGGTCCTTCTAGTTGTAGCACGTGGGACGCTGCCTCAGCGTGGTTTGATGAGCAGTGCCATGTCCGTGCCCAGGATTCGAACTGACGAAACACTGGGCCGCCTGCAGCAGAGCGCACAGACTTAACCACTCGGCCACGGGGCCAGCCCCGAATTGTTCCATTTTTGTTCCTCATTTCCAATTTAAATTTCTAGCTATGTTAGCCATCACTCCTTTCTTCTTTGGAAGGCATCTGCTTTTAAGCAAAAATGGGGATTTACTCATGGGCAGTGAGTATAAGATTTGCTTCACGTATTTTTACCTTTCTGCTAAATAGTAAACCAAAATGTTTTCGGTTGTTACAAGCATGTTGTATTTAAACACAAATAATGTCTCACAATTAGTCAAGACAATGTGAAATATGAATGCACACGTATATTTCAAAACAATCTGAAATATTAGTGTGAAAGTATATTTCAGAAGCATAACATTTCAGTGCATAATAACAGCGAAATACTCACAGGCAAAAACATTCTGATTAAATTTTTCAAACGGAGCCTGAGCGGCAGGGGAGAATCAAACCAATGAAATAAAAAATCAAGGGCAGAAATATTTATTCAAATAGGAATGAGTGCCTTCTGGAATCTTCTAGGTAGGTTTTTTTTTTAAACATTACTTTTTTACAAAAGACGACTACCTTAAAGAGTTTCAGATAAATTAACAACACTAGATAATAATAAAATGAAAACACAATATGAAGCATATTAATGTCCAGTTTATATTCACACCATGTTTCAAACTTTCCAGTAAAGCAAGTATGTGATTTTTGGCGCTGCTCGTGCTTACTGGAGTATAAAATAGTTTTCATTTTCGAATACTTCCTTTCATAGATCTATGCACGTGCCAAAAAACCACTGAATCATAAAGAAACTGTCTTTACAGTATGAGACCAGAAACTGCCTGCCTGACCTTGACAGCCTAAAGCCATCATTAGGAGCAGCGTAAAATCCACATTTCCACGGAGATGTTTTGGCCATCACAAACTTTTACAAAACAGGGATAGCAGCAGCAATGGAAGGATGCTCAGGACAGAGCTTTTTTTCACACCAACTTTTAAAACTTTGTTTTTTACAAATGGTAATAAAGGTATCCATGGAGGCCTCCCTTCCAGCCCTGGTGGCTCTTCAACTCGGCAGGCAGCTGAAGGCAGACGCTCCCCGTTTATCCCGAGGTTCGACGCGCGGAGAATCCAGTGAGACACGCATTCCCTCTAGTGCCTCTCCAGCAGGGACACGGCCTGAGGACGGCCGGCCGGCTCGCAGCGTCCTCCTCCTCTCACAGCCGCACTGACACAAAAGCCGTAACGTATTTATTCTTCTCCTACCGATGGACACTTACGACTGTGCTTCCGATCTTTAGCTCTGACAAACAGCATGGCAACAAATAACCTTGTACATGTATCATTCTGCACGTGTGCCAAGTGCATCTGCAGGATAAAACCTTAGAACTTCTGAGTCAAAGGTCAGTTGCAATTTTAATAGCTACTGCTAAATTATTCCTCCTGGGCCAGCAGCTTATGAAACACCTGTTTCCTGTAGCTCTGCCACCCTGGTGTGTTATTAAACTTTAGGGCCCACTTTCTTTTTTGGATCCATCTTCCATTCCCTGTCGCCCATCAAATAGGGGTCTCCAAAATCTTCTCATATGACAGGGACTGAACGCATGCCTGGGCATTTGGTGAGAGTTCCAGAGGCAATATGTTCTTCGTGACCCTCCGTCACTCCCCTGGCCCTCTCATGACCAAGGGAACTCTTCTGACATTTCACCTGCAAAGAAGGCTCAGCTCGTATGCGAGACTGTTGTACTTGCCCAGGTCTCTACTTGACAATCTGTGATACGAACGGCACGTTGTCCTTATTTCAGTCACGGTTATTCATTTTTCTCGGATCAAATACAATTGAGATTGGTCTGTGTTTACTTATCCTAACACACTTTTATGGAGTGGCCACCTCTTCTTTCACATTTCTCTATTTTTCTATGGAATGGCTTCTGATCATCTTCTCTTAAACTCATTCATCAGCAGAAGGTACAAACATCTGACTTGCGTCTTCGGTGCAGTCGTGCCCAAACATTTACAGAATGAAATGTTTCACCGTAAACTAACTTTTTAAATTTACTTTATTTTATAATTAGGATATTGTACTGATTTTTTAAAATTATGTACAAAAAGGAGGTACTGGATTGCTCTGAGGGACAGACCCAGAAATGGACCTGCTGGCTCCAAGACCTATGGAATTGAATTCTCAACGTTTCTAATGTTATAAATTGCAGTGTACTAAATAAAGATTAGTTTTACTGTTTTTGTCATTTCCTCATACATTGATAATTTAAGAGAGTTTGCAATGTCTTGAAAAAAACGTAACAATCACAAACACAATCGTCTCCATCAATGATTAAGATTGCTTTGTAGCAGGCCAGCTGCATGGTCATTTTTATAGTCCCATGCAAAGTGAGGACTGTCTTACTACTTTTTAGAAGATAAAACATTATTTGCAAAAATAATGTTTTATTTCACTGCAATTTCTCTATGTAGAATCTTTGCCCTTTCTTTTTGGCCAGGAAGACTGCCCCCGAGCTAACATCTGTTGCCAATTTTCCTCTACTTGGCATGTGGGTTGCTGGCACAGCATGGCTGATGAGTGGAGTAGGTCTGTGCCCAGGAGCCAAACCCGAAACCCAGGCCACTGAAGTGCAGTGCACCGAACTTAACCACACCAGGGGGCTGGCCCCAAATCTTTGCCTTTTTTAACCTCCCATGGCAATAAAGGACAGATTAAAATATTACGCTATTACATAACAGTAGAAAGAATCACAAACCTGTGATTATTCAGCTTGACACCCCAGTTATGAAGCTTATGTAAACATCACATACATAGTCTGTGTGCCTAAACACAAGGCGACTTCAAGGGGCCAGCCCCCCATTTCCCTACGAAGACGCTGCCCGAAAGCTTGGCCACGTTAACACACCCTTCCAGGAAAGTAGAGCACCAGCCGACTCTGACTCCGACTCAGCCCCACAAATTTATTACAGTAAACAGGCAGACAAAAGTGTTCCTGCCAGCTGCACGCTAAGTTACCACATCGAACATGCTTACTCTGCACTTACATCACCAGGCTTTAAAACATCTCCGCGAGACCCTTAAACTATGTTTCCTAGTCTTCCTTGCTTGACAACAGCAGCTCATCTTTTAGTGAGCCCTTGGAGACTCATCTGACACCATCTACCACGAGGGAGTCCCTCCGTTAGGACGCTCCACCTGCGAGTCACTGCTCCGTCACTCACACTCCGCCACGTTCCAGAACCACTGGTGGTCCCGCCTTAGCATGTGGTGGTATCCCTCCCGGCAATGATGGCTCCACCAAAACACGGAGCCAATAAAGGCATAGAAGTGATGGAGGGTGCCAGTGTTCCAGGCATCCTGAACCTGAGAGGGGAGGACAGTAACCTGATTAACGCCCCCGCTCCTCTAGTAAAATGACGTCATACTGGTCTCCCCAGCCCCTCTCAGGAACAGCTTTAGAGCTTACAGGTTAGCAATTCTCCTGAAAAGTCCTAGGCTGTGAGCAAGGTTTCCCCGATTCAGTTACTATTTTAGCATTTTTCAGGCTTGTCAGTAGTTCACACTAGCACTTCAATTCTGCAAAGAAAGCCACAATCCACTCTTTTGCGTGTGATGAAGCACTCTTTGAAGTTATTTCATGACCTTTATTACATGAGGACGTCCGAGATGTGGAAGAGCGTTTGGACACCACCCCCTAGGCCTTCATAGGTACCACCGAGCACAACGGCACAGAAAGGGATCTAAGACAGGACCTGCTCTGTCACACTTTGAGACTCCACTACTGACGGGAACAGAAATGTCAAACAAGACCCCCGCGGGTACTATTCAACAGCCCCACTCTGACGGCAACTGGGTCCCCGCACACTGCACCTCACTGCCCTAGAGCCACCCGCAATTCCCAAGGCAGGCAGGGAACGAGCACGGAGAAGCTGGGCCAGCACTGCAACACATACGGGGAGACCACACCTGGAAGCTCCAGCTGAGCGCACAGGACACCGAGGACAAGCGAGCAGCCTGCTCTCCTTTCCGTCTCTGACGAGCGTTTTGGACACACGGGACAGAAGGGCATCTCGGGCTGAGGCAGGGGTCTCGACATCAGCCGTGCCTGAAAGTTCTCCATGCGGGATTCCTCCCGCGGCTCCATCACGCCGGGTCAGCAGAAACACAAGTTCAGAAGGAGCACCTACGGCTACCTGAGGCTACACCGACAGCAGCTCCTCCCCGCCTGCTAACAAGTCAAAGAAACACAGGAGCTGCGGCGTGCAAGGCCACGCAGCCTCGGCTGAGAGTAGTGAGGACAGGTGAGCCCGAAGACGCTGTCGACCCCCTCTCCTGCAGTGTCCACAGCAGGAGTGACAACGGCCCCCGGAGCACACACAGCTGGCTGGCGGATCTCAGGTAAGGGTGCAGCGTCAACAAAGGCGGCCTCTCGGCACCTGCAGGGCCCCCATCACGCTGCCCCACCAGAGCGCTCTCGGAGAACTGACTCCAGCCCTCGGGGACCGCCCTGCCGTGAGCTCACACCCTCGGCGCCTTTCTGTTCCTCTGTCGACCCTTCTCCTCCCACCCGGCGTGCCTGGCACACCACACCCCTCCGCAGCAAACCACCCTACACGCAGCAGGCCCGCCCAGCCGGCCCACAACTGCGCCCTCTGCTCGTGCTCGCGCGCCCGTGGCAGCTCCTCCTTCCCAATGCCGCCCCAGCCCAGCGCCTCCCGCATGCCCAACACGACGTCGCAGCCGGAGCTCAACCCTGCCGCTCTGTACAGGCTCCGCCGGCCCCTGAGAAAGACAGCACCTGTCCCTTCCGTGCAGCACCACACTCACACGAGTCTGCTCGAGGGAAAGAACTGCTCCCCTCACTGTTTCAAAATCCCCAGCCCGGGCGAACAATGTAGTGTTCAAACAACAGGTCCCCGTGGATCTGAACCAGCAACGACTACGTCTGACTGTGAATATTACCGCGTTGTAACCTTCTTAAACTGTCATGGCTCCGTGTATTCACGTCTTGCAAACCAGTCTCACACGAGCCTTATATTATAACCAGTTTTACCTACCCTCTAACTTAACAAGAAGGGCGTCTCAGAAAGAACCAAAGGTCTAAGTACAAAACTGGAACGGAAGCTACTTTATTAGGGATTTCCTCTCGAGGCTCCAGCAAGCTCAGGAGACAGCAATACCAGCTGGAGAAGGAGCAGCCCTATTAATCTGGACAATTTACTGAACAAAAAAGTTGGGAGGCACGATGCTAAGTACTCCTAAGACACAAATATTCATTGTAATAACTTTATACGTGCTTAATGCTTGACTGGTTTTCAAAATATTTTCCAATATTTATCACATAAAAGTAGATGTCACATACGACAGGAAGGCATACATAATGAGCTCACTTCACAGACTGGAAGACAGGCCCGGGCAGGTTAGTGACCTACAAAGGTCACTTGGCTGATAAGCAGCTCGGGACTCAGAGCTCAAGACGATGTCATCTTCAGGGGGAGATCCCACGGTGAGCACCCAAACCAAGCCCCCGCAGGCTGTACGCCCTCCCAGTCACCCGAGTCGGGGTTACGGGGTCTGCAGACAGACACCTCGCATCTAATGAAGGCCCATCTTCTGCAGGGTACAGCGGTGGATGCTTTATTTTAGTTCTCACTAAATCTGCCTATAATATTGGGAAATAAATAGTATCTCTACTTTACAGACGACAAAACGGTCTCAGAAGTGAAATATCTTGGCCAAGATCAGAAAGTTAGTAAGCAGAGGATCCAAGATTTGACACGGGTGTGGAGGGGGAGGTAGAGGAGGAGGGGAGGGTGGGAAAGAAGAGGAAGCCACTCAGCAGTCAGTGAAAAAGCAGACTGTTCCACGCTCACCCAGCAAGCCCACCGCCATCATCCCACGGGGAGAAAGAGGCTGGCCACACGCCCCACAGGAGATCTTTTTGTGATTTCTTTTGCCCCCTCAAGAATGACCTTGATCCTACTCTTTCATCTGCGTTTTTCTTAAAGCTGGTGGCATTTTGAAAAACTGGAGAAAAGATAAAAGGAATCACAGTAAAACCAGCCCCAAGCACCAAATCTGTCGTCTCCTAGAGATGGGAGCGACTCTGAATCCCAGTAGGAATCGGAGTTGGTCCGAGCAGACCTCACAGGGGTGACCTCGGCCTGGAGAGGCAGCTGGGGTCTGATGAAAGCGAGGAGAGGGAGAGGCAGTACCCGAGCAGGGAATCGCGCAGGACCAGGCGTCAGGGAAGGGGAGCAGAGTGAGCAGACTGGTTGGGCAGAGTGAAGGGGCATTTACAGAGGGAAAGATGTGGGAAAGGTGAATAAAGCCAGAACACGGAGCCATGAATGCCAAACTGCCAAACACCTGCTGCCATGGATAGGCCCTGCCAAAACCTTCTCATGCCAGAGGTCTGGGTTACCCTGGGAGCTAGGTGGCCTGGAAAGGAAGAAAGCACAAGCAAAGCCACCTCATGTAGACACCAAGGCCCCACGAACGGCCCAAGCTAGCGCACCAGAGCACAAAGGAAAACAGAAATGACGTGAGAGCAGAAAACACCGGACAGAGCTGCGGACTGGCCCTGCAGGATGAGCGAGGAAGGGCAGAGGAGGCGCGTGAAGTGGGGAGGGAGGCGGGGAGACTCGAGGCTGACCAAGGAGGAAGGCGGAGCAGGACCCTGGACTGAGACACAGCAGGACGTCTACGGGCCGTCTAAGGGATACGGCAAAACTCGGGGCTGGGCATGCAGGAGCATCCCAAATGTGGAGCTCCAGACAGAAACGTGGCGATCATCTTCAAAAAGGGGACGGGTGACCCCACAGAGACGAAGGAATCTCCAAGATGACGACTAGAGCAGAGGGAGCAGAGGGCTAGGATTTAACGTATTTCCTAGTCAGTGGCACAAAACTTTCGTTCAAATGAAAATAATTACCCAAGAATGTGTGGATAGCAAGTGCTTCCTTTCCCTCCGTCCTTCCCGCAGAGGTTTTCCAACTGGAACGAACCTAATGCCCGCCAGCGAGCGCAGCAAACAGAACCACGGAGACCCGAGCACAGGCGGTTCAGGAGCTCCCTGGAAATTAAATTACTGGCAATGCTTAAAGTTACTGCAAATTAGCACTACGTGTGTCACTATCTCTTTACACGGCATTACTATAAAACTTCCCACCAGAGGCTCTTCAGACGAATTTACAACTGAAGGAACACCGGCAGCGTTTCAAAGCACAGAGAAACCCGCATCCCGAGTCCCAGACACGGTGGGCAGTGACGCCCTGCCCTCCACAGCTCGTGGGTTTCCAGGCCAGGCGGGGGCACGGGCTCGCAGCCTGGAAGCCGCGGAAAGAGCGGCTACTGTATTAACGCTTCCAGGTCTGCTGGAAACAGCTCCCTTCCCGCAGCGCCCAGCCCTGTGGACACAGTTGGGGAACATGAAGGGGAACGAACTGGACGTTAAGGGTTTGTACAAACTACGCAGAACCTATAATCAGGAATCTGCTTCCACACAATGTCTTAGTTCATCGTCAAACTTCGTTAGGAACAACTATTTCTATGGTTTGCACAAGAAAACAACCTCGGAATGCACATTCTCTCCAACTTAAACCCTTTATTCTAACCACCTACTACTTTGTCCTGCATGGGCCTTTCTCCCACTCTGGTGACTGTCAGGCACCCACCATACACACATCAAAAAGACACGCTGTCCAGTTTGTGAAACTGTCTCACAGAAATGGAGTCAAGATCATCAGGAAGGAGAATAAAAGTAACAAACGGGGGGGGGGGGGGGCGGTATATAACTCCAAATCCCTAATCCCCGGGTTTATTTAACACGTGTTCTCTTCCCTTCTCGGGGAAGTCAGGGCAGGGGAGGGGGAGGCGGCAGTTGGCCCCGATAATCCCAGCCAGGAGGAGCGTTCCAGCTGCCATGTAAGTAACACTAAACTGCCTTCTCCAGCTGCAGAGGCACAGCTGCAGTGATTTCAGGCACGCTGTCACAATTTGTCACCTGTTTTGGCTGCCTGGCCTCTGAGCCCCTCCCCAGGCCTGGGAACAGCACCGGGCCAGAGGAGCTGAGAGCCCCAGGCACTTACTCTCCCGGCCTCTCCTGCATTTGGGGCAGCGCAGGACGGCCCCAGGCCTGCCAATCTCAGACTTGAGACAAGAAGCGAGCAGTGTGCAGAGGCATCCTTTAATCGCGGGCCCCGCCGGGCAAGGATGCGGCAGGGGGGCAGCACTGGACCGAGACACGCCTGGTGTGGATGCGGCAGGGGGGCAGCACTGGACCGAAGCACGCCTGGTGAGGATGCGGCAGGGGGGGCAGCACTGGACCGAGGCACGCCTGGTGAGGATGCGGGAGGGGGGCAGCACTGGACCGAGGCACGCCTGGTGAGGATGCGGCAGGGGGGCAGCACTGGACCGAGGTACGCCAGCTCAGGATGCGGCAGGGGGGCAGCACTGGACTGAGGCACGCCTGGTGAGGATGCGGGAGGGGGGCAGCACTGGACCGCAACACACCCGGGGGGGCCTCCAGAGCTCTTCTCCCACCCTCCCATCGACGCGGGGAACCAAAGGCCTTAGAATAATTTATTTCTCTGCACGGATCACCAGGCAGCTTGTCGCTAAGCCCCCTGACTCAGCAAGTTTATTTTACTCATTACTTGTATTCTCACAATGTAGAACTTCACCCATCTTTCTCTACGAAAAGTATGAACGCACAGTAAAAACACCACCGCCTTTCAGATAAAATACCCCACACTGTGGACATACGGGGTGGAGAGAGAGACTGTCACTCTGTCCACCACACATTTGCATACCGTTTGCACTTTTTCTTCGTCATTCTCCTTTTTTCCCTATTGGTCACGGTTAACTGTGGGAGTCAGAGGGAAGCACTCTTCACCATAACCAATCTCCACACTCATTCGCTACCGGCCTCTGAAGGGGCTCCCAAACCTCTCCGTGCCTCAATTCCTTCACTGTCAGACGGGCTGCGGAACAGGCCCCTGCCTTCCAGCACTATTTATAGTAGAAAGAATGCTCTACAGTACTGTTATGAGACTCAGGGAGATAACTCACAGAAAGAGGCTTAGAAGCAATAAATGCTGGCTATTATCTCATTTAATCCCCCAAACATCTGTCTACCCAGCCCTTGGACAGACAGTGCCTAACACACGGCAGACAATCAATATTTGCTGAAGCAAAACCGACAGTTACCGTCCCTAACTGACGGATGAGAACTCCGAAGGCTCAGAGACGAGGTAACTGACGCAGGGAACTCGGCGAGGATGGGGCGCGAGTCCGCCGACTGCCCACCAGGCTGCTTCCTCCGAGCCTTGCCCACCGGGACCGAGGGAGACCGGGGGTCTACCTACAGAGACGGACGGCAGCACAGGAAACAGGGCGGCACACACCCACACACCTGCTGCCACTGTCCTCTGCAGTCAGTCTGTCCGCCGGAGGAGGGACAGGCACTCAGCACGTTGCGTGAGGCGCCTTCAAACAGCACGAAGAAGGAGACGCCAGCTGGCTGACGGTCTCCCTTCCGTGTGTATCTCTGCGGGAGCTACAGGAGCTGAGCCACAAAACAGCCAAGTAAAATTCTATACGGGACTTCTTTAACTCTGTGCATCAACTGCATTTCACACTCAGTCAAAAATGAAGTCTTTCATATTTTCATTTGCATGAAAATAACACATCAGACTATCCTAGAATTCATACTCAAGACTCTTCAAAATACCCTTGCCCTGCCACAGCTGTTTCTATTGCAGGGCGCGCAGGCTATCGCGACCTCACCTGTCACTCACATTTTCCCCATGAACTATTTTTAAGGCGGGAGCAAGAGTGTGTCCTAGCTTCTTAGCAGCACCCCGGGATTTCCAGAGATGTTAAGGGCTCAGCGACATTGATTAGTCTTCTTCAGCATGGCGCTACACGAAATCAATTTCCATATTACTACTGGCAAAGGTTTAAAAATACATAGGCAGGAGGGATAATTACCCATTTGCAAAGCAGAAAAACTTGGAAATGCAAGATATGCTTCAAGCTCCCAGATTATTTTCAGAGAAAGAGGAAATTTCCTCCTCAGAATAAGAATGAGCCTCTGGAAGCCACAAAGAACTCCCTCGGTGGACCTTCCCTGCCCAGCGAACCGCGATCCAAGTCAGCAGAGCTCGGCCAAGAGCTTCCTTCCAGCCACAGGGAAAAACCTACCAAGTGGAAACATTTTGTCCGCTCTCTCATGAGCATTAGCAAGCGCCGACAAGGCTTTCCCTATGCTTCATTTCTGAGAGTGAAAGGGGCACGACTGCTAATTGCCTGAGGATAAGAGGCAAAACCCAGGCCTACCCTCAGGCAAACCGGACCGTGGTCCCCCACCTAGAAGGCGTGAGTGGGACAGGGACGGGAGGAGCAAGACTTCCGACTATGCCTTTTTCTATACTTCTCGTTTTTGAATCACGTAAAAGCTTTATGTATTTGAAGAAAAATTAACTCCAGAAGAACAATGTAAACCCTAAACTTAAGAAGCAGCAGAAACAAATGAACTTTGCAACTTCCAACAGAAGGCCCGATTTGGGCAGGAACACCAACGGGCACTCCAACTGTTTATCAAATGTTGTGCGGTTATGTTACTTCACATTGCTTTGAAACCCATTATTCTAGCTATGTATTCTTAAGATAGGTTTATTCTAACATCCAAAAGAACTACAAAGAAACTCTAAAACTTCACTCAACAGGATGATTATAACAATACGATATTAAAAGGTTTAAACTATTTTATGTGTATCATAGGATAAAAAAATTAAGGCTAATATCATTAGAAATCAAAACTGTCAGTCTAAGACAAGAAGTACAAAATAAGGGCCGGCCCCGGGGTCGAGTGGTTAAGTTCATGCGCTCCGCTTCGGGGGCCCAGGGTTTCGCGGGTTCGGATCCGGGGAGCAGACATGGCACTGCTCGTCAGGCCACGCTGAGGCGGCATCCCACGTGCCACAACTAGAAGGACCTGCAACTGAGATATACAACTATGTATCGGGGGGTTGGGGGAGATCAAGCAGAAAAAAGAAAAAAGAAAAAAAGAAAGAAAGAAATTAAGGGGAAAAAACTAGGTTTAATTTGTAAAGGAAATACCAATATGAAATCCAGGTTTTTCTTTTTGTCAACATTTTTCTCCAGCTCTGTCCCGAAAAGAACCTAGATGTGAACCTCTGTGACAGTGAGCACACCGAGCCCCCAGATACTGATTTCTAAACAGCATTTCCCCACCAAAAGGAACCAGGGCTCCTCAGAGGAACGACTGCAGATCTGAGGCAGGAGAAACACAAAGTGGGTCTGCGACAAATTCTGTGTCAGGAAACAACGGAGCATTCAAAGACTAATAGGGCCCTGGTGAAAGGACACAGGAGCCCAGCTGAGGGGACAATCTGAGTATCCAAAGGAATAATGATGATAACTGACTGCAATACACTGAATAAATACAAATGCAAGGGGCCACAGCAACTGAGAGAGAGAAAGAGAACAGAAAGGGATGCTCCTTACTGAAGAGGAGCAGCTAACAAATGAAGGAGGATTGAGTCAGAAAAATCACCACTTCGCAACCTCCAGTACAGGACCCGGTTCGGGCAGGAACACCAATGGGCACTCCGACTACTAGAAGGCCCCAGCTGACCAGGAAGGTCGCTGGGAATGGGCTCCCTGTCTGTGGCCCTCCGCAGACGCCCGAGGAAGCTCCGGGAGAGTCCAGCGTGGTCTGCAGTCACAGCCAGGGCCCGCTGCCCCACCTCCAACCACAAGAACGGGCCCACAGGAACTCATGTCCCTCCTGAGGTGATGCCAAAACCAGGGGGAAGGAGGTGAGGCTGGGAGGCAAAAGCGAGAGATGGTAAACCCATGAAGTGGGAATTACACATTATTTATGCTTTAAATGGTTTCTAAAAATAAATAGATGCTGGCATCTATTACTTTTCTAACTTGCTCAGGAATAAAGGATGTAAACACGCTAAGTTGTTATGGTGAACATCCTTATGCCGAAAGTCCCCTCCAGAAAGCAACCATTTCTGGAGCAGAAGTAAAACTGCTCGGGCAGAATACGAGCACTTTTGAAGATCTTTATTCACAGGGCAAAACTGGTTCTCCAAAAGAGTTAGTTATCAAATTACTTAGCAGTCGTTAGCACGAAGAATCAGCAAGCAGAACACAGGGTGAGTAAAAAAGACCGCCTTCTCTGAGAACAGCATATTTACAAAGAAGTTTCCAGAAAACAACACATCTGCATGTGAGGAACTGCCCACAGCTCAGCGCGGCGGGTGCCAGACCACAGGGGGCCGGGGCGGGAGAGGCCACGGGAGCCAACCGCTCCTCGAATCACCCTGATGGAAAAAACGGTCCAGCTCTCGCCAGTGCACCTCAGAGGCGGGCTCCGACAGGACAGGCACACGCCTCAGGACCTGCAGACTGCAGGCTGAGGAAGAGGCGAAGCGGGCTCCCCGGTTTCTGAGCCCCTGGCTGGGGGGAGGCCACACTGCTCACAGGAGGAGGGACAGACGAGGGCAAAGGATGGTTGTGGCCGATGTTGAACTGAAGGAACCCAGAGACCGCCCAAACGGAGGTAGAGAGCGTGGCGCTGAGGCAGGTCTCTGCGAGACAGAGCAGAGGGCGTGGCTGAAAGTACAGGGATCACGGCCTCCCCAAGTCCGCCTGCACAGACACCCAGGACAAAACAGCCACGGCTGCAGCCACCGCACCGTCCACACATTTCACCTGCTCCAGCTGAACCCACACAGCCCTTCCGTCCTCCAGCTCTCCTTGCACAACTGAAACATACCTGGGTTATGCGCCCCTTACTACATCCTGACTCTTCGGCACCTAGAACAGTGCCTGCCCCGTAACAGGCACTCGGGAAGTATCTGAACACAGTGCTGTGCACGTGACAGGCGTACACACACAGCCGTTACACACCCGCCACTGAAACATTCTCTAGCTCTGCAACATCATACACATGCACACTGCTCTGCGCTCTGTGGGGTGGGCGATGTGAAGGGGACTTTAGTGCTGGCCCAAAGCACTAACTTCACAGCTCAACCCAGGCATCAGGAGTGCCTTCTTGGACCAACGGTTCCTACTCCCCATCCGTTCTTGCCTCCAGCTCAACCCATTCTCCACACAGCACCAGCGTCATAAAAACCCACCCAAATCACCTCAACCCCTTCCTGAGAAGCCACAATACCCTCGGGCCCTCAGAAGTCCTTAAAAACAAAACAAAAATCCCAGCTCTGCTGGGGAAGGCTCCACCTGACTCCCAACTCCCTGGTCCCCCTCACCTTGTTCGTCTTTTCCCTCCGCCTCCGGTCCAGGAACCTCCGCAACAGCTTCATGGCCTGACGCGGCCAAGTTGTTCCTTGCCCCTGGCCTTGGCCCCAGCAGGCCCAGCACCGGGAAAGCGCTCAGGCTGGCTCCGCTCAGCTTCAGATCTTGGCTCAAACGTGAGCCCTCCGAAAGGCCTTTGCTGGACCACGGTGTGCACACAGGCGGCCTGCCCACACACCGGGTCGTGTCTTTCCTCTTAACTACTTCCTCCTGTCAGGGTGCGCTCACAACCTGTACTGATCGTGAGAAAGGATCCGCTCTGTCAGCTCTCTGAGGACTGCGATCCTGTGTGCCTCCACCACTGTCTCCCAGGAGCACGGAACCTGGAACCCGGAACCAGATATAGTCACAGAGGGGCTGGGGGTGGCGCTGGCTCCTGCAGACGATTAAAGGGACAGAAACAGGAAGACAAGAAGGCAGAGCTGGGGGCCGGCCCGGTGGCACAGTGGTTAAGTTCACACTCTTCACTTGGGCGGCGTGGGGTTTGCTGGTTCGGACCCCGAGGGCGGACCTGCACACCACTTGTCAGGCCAGGCTGCGGCAGGCATCCCACACATAAAACAGAGGAATTATGGGCACGGATGTTAGCTCAGGGCCAGTCTTCCTCAGCAAAAAGAAGAGGATTCACAAAAAGAAAAAAAGAAGGCGGGGCCAGCCCCGTGGCACGGCACTTAGGTTTGCACGTTCCGCTTCTCTGCGGCCCAGGGTTCGCCAGTTCGGAACCCGGGTGCGGACATGGCACCGCTTGGCATGCCATGCTGTGGTAGGCATCCCACATATAAAGTAGAGGAAGATGGGCATGGATGTTAGCTCAGGGCCAGTCTTCCTCAGCAAAAACAGGAGGACTGGCAGTAGTTAGCTCAGGGCTAATCTTCCTCAAAAAAGAAAAGAAGGCAGGGCTGCTTTCAAAGAGATGGCAAGTTGAGTGTGTAGAAAAGAGAGAAGATGCAAATAGTCCAATACTACTTTGAAGGGATATATTTAACTGTTTCATAAACCAAACACAACAGAAATAAGCCTGATTTTCCTACAAGAGCAGCAGTCAGTAACGGCCACCAGAGGGGCACTATCTAAACTGAAGGGGACGTCTAGAATGGACCCTCAGTCAGCAGTCACTGAGCTAGTCTCACCTCATGCGGACTACGAGGTCAATTCTCCCTCATTTACTCACCAGCTTAAGCCCAGCAAGGGCTTGAGGAAGCCTTGCTAAGAGCACTCAGGATGAAACGACAGGGGCGCGCCGCACCCCACTGGAGATTAGAGCAGTCCCCGGGAGAAGCCTGGGTTCCTCCACCAGAGCCTCTCCACTTGGCACCTGCTTCCTGAATAGTAGTAACTCCTCGTTGTGGGGGCCGCACTGCAGAATGTGTAGGAGCACCCCTGCCCCTAGCTGTGACAACCAGAACACCCCAGACACTGCCCAGTGTCTGCACCTTCCTCTGTCACCCCAACCACCCGAGCTGTCCCCCGCATCATCTTTCGTCCTTTCTCCTCCTGCCGACCGGGCTGCACCTGCACCTTCTTCCTTTCCAGCCCCCAGCACACCTCATACCGCTACCAGTTTAGCCTCGACCTGTGCTCTGACAACCAACACACCCGACACAGGTCGACTCAGGCGTCACGAGGTCGTGGCTTTAAGACCTTACTCCCGAGGGCGTTCTGAGTCCTACAGACACGCCCCGTCTCAGGCATTGGTGGACTCTGGGGGACCCACAACTGGGGTCCCACCCACAATTCAACCCAAATAGATTCTCTTTTCTCAGTCTTACATACTGGAGCTCTCTGAGTGAGACGTCTTATTAAAATCTCATTCGGTGCTTTCAAAAACACTGTAAAATCACTGCACTAGATTTCAAGAACAAAATCTGCATTTTCAACTTTAAAATGAAACCGGAGGGAAGCTTAAAAGCAGTAATTTGTTTAAACACTCAAAGTGAAGACTCACATGTGATCAATTCACAGAATGTCACTTAACCCCTTCCAACTCTTAAGCCTTCTCCTCTGCCACTGCCAGCCTGTCATCACAAAGCCTGCCCTGGGCTGGCTCAGGGCAAGGGGAAGAGGAGGGAGCAGTGCCAGGATGGAGCGTCCGCGCAGCAGCTGAGAGAGGAGCCAGGAGCGGAGGTGCTGCCTGTGTGTCCTGGTGGGGTGGGCCACCTGCTCCGTCTTTCCCTGTGTACGTGGCTGGGCCAGGGCAAACGGGATGCTGAGTAGAAAAAGAACAGGGGGTACTAAGCAAGGACTAGTGGGTTTAGGTTGCTCTCATAACAATAACGATCACTATACTTACTAGGACTCTGACATCTTGCTTCAGATGGAGAGGGAACACCGATTTGTTTGCCCACGTCCAGCTACATACACGAACAGCCTGCAGGAGATCCACTCACCAACAACTAGAAAAGCTGGATACACTTTTAAGACTGTTTGAAGGCATCAAGGAGATACTGAGGCAGCCAACTGGAGGGGCAAAGATTCCAAACAAAAGGGCAGCCCACTGAGGCCAGTCTAACATTCCGAGAGCCACTCTCTCCCTCAGGGCATGGGACGATCAGGTGTTCCTCAGGGATTTGGGGAAATGCACCAATAAGCTGGGAAGAAAACAGCAGAAAGCCAAGCAGAAAGTACTGGCTAACAGAGCTCTGGAGAGTTCCATGGGGCTGGGAAGACAGAAATTCAAATACAGGCCTGACAAATCAGACGGGACTTAAGGCACCAAGATCTCTGAGAAAAGGGAGGCAGAGAAAATGAGCCCAGCACTGTGCAAAAACTGCCTGAGAGGCTGAGCCTTCAGGAATCTCATTGTCTTCAGGTGACAAAAATTGGGCTTCAGGACCTGCCAAGGAGGAGGGGCCCCGGGAAACACTTCAGGCTTTCAGATGGAGACCCGGGGGCTACACACTGGGTGAGAGGGCAGATGAAGGCAGCTTATAAGGACTGAGGCTTACAAAGACCGAATCCAGCCTAGAGTCGCTCAGAAGCTGGCTGAACGGAGAGTGTCTGTCCTCTGGGTGTGTGTCAGAGGAAGCACTGAGGGAAGACAGCATCACCTAGAGTCTCCACAGGTTTTCATCCATAACGCCCAAGGTTCACTTAGAAAAATAACAACAAACAGGACCAAGAGAAAAAAGGAAAACAGAAATAGAAACAGACCCTGAGGTGACCCATACAGTGTAGTTATCAGATGCAAACTTCAACTGGTCAAAAATAGACTTGACAAAATGAAAATTTTCACCAAAGAATCAAAACAGATTCTAGAACTGAAAAATAGGGTAAGTGAAATTAAGAACCCAATCTATGGGTTTAAGCTCAGGTTGAACACAACTGAAGAGAGGATCAGTGAACCAGAAGACAGGTCAGTAAAAAACAGCCAGATAGAAGTCACAAGAAAAAAGTCTGGAAAATACAGAAGGAGCCCAAAAGACATGTAGGACACGGTAAAAGGTCTAATGTCCATATAAATGGGGACTCCCAAAGTGAGGAAAGACAGAACAGGGAGTAAGAAACATCTACAGACAATGGTCAAAACTTGTCTGAAATTGATGAAGGAATCAAGCCATTGACTCAACAAAGAAAACCACACTTTGGTTTTCAGCAGTCCTTCGGAGTGTGCCTAAGGCAAGAACAAAGTGTCAAAAGGAGCCAGACGAAAAAAGGCACCACCTTCAGTGGGACAACAGGAACACTGAGAGCTGACTTTTTAAGGAAAGGGAAGGAAGCCAGACGACAATGGATTGGCATCTATAAAATGCCGAAAGAAAATAACCACCAACCTGGAATCCTATACCCAATAGAAAGTCAAGACAAAATATAGACTTTTCACTTCAAAAGTGAAGACAAAATATAGACTTTTCAGGAAACAAGAATGAGACAACTCATTGCCCACAGGCGTGAACTAAAAGGATTATGAAAGCAGTTCTTCAGGGAAAAGTAGTCTCTGACAGAAATACGAAAAAACGAGGAGTGAAGAGCAACAGAAAGGGTCACTACGAGAATCAACCTTCATAAGCACTAACTGTACAAAACGAGGATAATGCCAAAAATGTATCTAAAATTCAAAAGTATGATAATGACACAGGAGGCGGGAGGGAGTTCAGTGCAGTTCAAGTGTCAAAGGAAACAGCAGTGTCAGGAGGTAGTAAAAGCAGTAAATAAGGCTCAAATGTAAAATGCACCCTGTATCTAGGAATGTACACAGCCAACAACCTAAGAGAGAAGTACCGAACCAAACACCACGATAGGTCTAACAGAAGGCCAGAGAGAAACACAGCACAGCATAGGTGGAACAAACAGAGAACAGATAGTAACATGGTACCTACAAACCAAAATACCAGCAATTATATTTAAATGGAGCAAACGCTCTAATTAAAAGATAAAAATCGTCAAATTGATTAAAATCAAACTAGCTGTATACTCTCCACAGAGGCACGCTTAAAAATACAAGATCACAGACAGGTGAAAGCAAAACATCCCCAGGCCAACGCTACCTAAGAGAACACCGATGTGGCAAAGATCACTATCAAATAAAGCAGCCTCGACAGCAAGAAGCCTGACTAACGAGGAGCATTTCACAATGATAAAGTGCAATCCACCAAGAAGATAAAAACGCTAAATCTGAATGCACCTCACAACACGATCTCAAAAGACAGAAAAATTGATAGAAATAGAAAAGGAGAAACAACCAAAGCCAACATCACAGTGGGAGGCTTTAAGACACATCTCTCAGTAACTGATAGAAAAAACAGACCCAAAACAAGTACGGGTGTAGGGGTCGGCCCAGTGGCGCAGCAGTCAAGTTCCCACGTCCCACTTCGGTGGCCTGGGGTTCGGCGGTTCAGATCCTGGCTGCAGACCTACACACTGCTCATCAAGCCATGCTGTGGCAGGCGCCCCACGTATAAAGTAGAGGGAGACGGGCACAGGTGTTAGCTCAGGGCCAGCCTTCTTCAGCAAAAAGAGGAGGACTGACGGTAGATGTTAGCTCAGGGCTAATCTTCCTCAAAAAAAACAAAGTAAGAGTGTAGAACTGGGCTGCCCACTAAACAGTCACATGCAGCTATTAAGTACCTGAAATGTGCCTACTTCAAATTGAGACGTGTTGCAAGAATGCACACCCGATTTTAAAGACTTATCACAACAAAAAGAAGGCAAAATATTTCAGTAGTCTTTTCATGTTGATTACACATTGAAATTATAATATTTTGGATATTTAGGTTAAATAAAATACATTATCAAAATTAATTTCACCTATTTCTTTTTACTTTATGTAATGTGGCTACTAGAATCTAAATTATATGATTAGCAAACTTGATCTAACTGGTATACATACAACACTGCATTCTCACCGATAAATAACATTTTCAAGGGCCCAAGGAACGTTTAACAAAAATGAATGTACGCTGGGCCATTAGGAAAGCTCGACTCATTTCAAAACGTTGAAATAATGCAGGGTGTACGTAGAGATTACAACAGACTGACAGTTTACGTCCCCCTAAAATTCGTCAGCCCCAAGGTGATGGTATCAGGAGGCGGGGACTCTGCGAGGTGATTAGTCTGGAGTTGAGAGAGCTCCCTCGCCCCCTCCGCCATGTGAGGACAGTGAGAGGCTGGCCGTCTACGAACCAGGAAGCGGCCCCTCACCAGCCACGGAATCTGCCGGTGCCTTGATCCGGGACTTCACAGCCTCCAGAACGATGCGAAATAAACTTCTGTTGTTCATAAACCAGTTAGTCTATGCATCTGATTATAGCAGCCCCAAAAGACCAAGACAGGGATCTTCATGCAAGGAAGGTAGAAACCAACAAAAAGCTAACCAGAGAATCCCCACAAACGTTGGGAAGTCAAGTGACATAATTCTTTAAAAACTTTATGAGTAAAAAAAGATACCACGATGAACATCAGAACATGTTTTCACACAAGAGAGAACGAAAATCTGGCTTTCAAAACTTGCGGGATGCAGCTAAAGGTGCACTTACAGGGCCAGCTGGAGCCTCACATACATAGACTGGAAAAGACGAAAGAGCCAAAATCAGTTAAGCATCTATCTCAAGAAACTAGAAAAAAGAACAGCAAACAGAACACAAAGCAAATGGAAGGAAAAAAGCATAAATTAACAAAATAGAGAACAAATACTAAACAGAAAAAAATCAATAAAGCCAAAAGCTGTCCTTTGAAAGGGCTACTACAATTCATAAGACTAGCAAGACCGATGAAGAAAAAGAGAAAAGGACAAATTACCAATATCAAAAATTTTTAAAAGGGGATATTACAAGAGATCTTGCACAAAATAAGGATATTATGAACCATATTACACTTAATAATCGGAAAGTTTGGGTGGCCTGAACAAATTCCTAGGAAAAAAGAGCATCTTACCCAAACAGACACAAGAAGAAATATAAAATCAGAAAAATCCTATTTCCACGTGAATAACTGAATCTGAAACTAAAAGCCTTCTCACAAAGAAAACCTTACACCAGCTGGTTTTGCTGGTCAATTCTTCCAAAACTGCAAGGAAGAAAACACCAGTCTCACAGGGGCTCTTCTGGGAATCAACAAGGAACGCTTTCCACCTTGTGTTAGGAGACGAGCATGAGCCAAACCTAACAAGGACAACACAAGACAGCAAAGTTACAGACCAAGCTCTCACAAACACAGACGCAACAATCTTAAAATATTAACAAACAAAATCCGGGGAAAGCAGAATACATCAAGGTCAGGTTGGGATTCTTCTAGAATTGCAAACTAAAAGGTAAATCACCACATAAAAGGGAAAAAACTGGACTGTCTCAAAAGATGCAGAAAATGCACTTAAGAAAATTTAATAATTTAATTCATGATTTAAAAAAACACTTAGCAAACTAATAGAGGAGAATTTGGATATTTCGATAAAAATATTTATGGAAAAGCTACAGCCAACATCAGATATAACAGTGAGATACCGAAAGCCTTCCCTCTGACACTGGGAGGGAGACGAGGATCCCTACCCTCACCACTTCTACTCAGCACTGTGCTGGAGGTCCCAGCCAGGCCAGCGAGGCAAGAAAAAGAAAAACGAGTACAGCACTTGGAAACAAAAAAGAAAAGAAACTGTCTCTTGCAGACATACTTGTGAACACCTACAAAATACAAGAAGAATTACTATTAGAAATAAATGGATTTAGCAAGTGAATACGCAGAAATCAATTCTATCACTATATAACAGTAATAAACAATTACATAATATATTTATAATAAAATAAGAAATGTGAAATATCTATGAATAAATGTAATTAAACATGTAGACGATATATATACAGAAAACTGTATAGTATTAAGACAAATTAAAGAAGAGCTAAATAAATAGAAGGCTATATTGTGTTCATGGATTTTAAAACCCATGTTTTTTCCCTCCGAGGAAGACTAGCCCTGAGCTAACATCTGCTGCCAATCCTCCTCTTTTGGCTGAGGAAGACTGGCCCTGAGCTAACGTCCATGCCCATCTTCCTCCACTTTATACGTGGGACGCCTGCCACAGCACGGCTTGATAAGTGGTGCGCAGGTCCACAGCCGGGATCCAAACCTGCAAACCCTGGGCCGCCAAAGCAGAGCGCAAACTTAACCGCCGCACACCGCGTGGGCCCCTGTAAGACCAATATTAAGAAGCTGTCATTTCTCCCCACGCTAGTCTACAGATGAAACGCAATCTCAGTGAAAATCAGAGCACGTTTTCCGGGGAGAGGCGGCCACGCAGACTCTACATTTTAACCGAGGATGTAAAGGGTGAAGATTAGCCCAGCTAGCCTTGCACAAGAACGAGGCTGGGGGACTCAAATTACCAGATGCCAGGACAGGCTAAATCTACAGCAATTTACACAGCGTGCTGCTTGTGCAAAGACGACAGAAAGACCAACGGGGCAGAGCGGAGTCTAGATCCAGGCCCGTATATTTACGGTCACTTGCCTGATGACACAGACGACACTGTCGTGCACTGGGGAGAGGAGGGTCTGTTTAATAAATTATTCTCGGTCAACTGTATAGCATACACTTAAGGAAAAAAAAGGAACCTTGGCCGTTATCTCACACCACAAACAAAAATCACTTTCAGATGGATTACAGGTCTAAATGTGAAAGATAAAATCATAAAGCTTTTACAGGATAATATCTTCATGATCTTTGTGATACTATCTTCCAATGAACACAAAGAGCATTCAATATTACTGAAAAGACTGATCCATCGGGCTAGATTACAATTAAAACTTCTGCTTATCAAGACACCACTGAGAGCCAAAGGGCAAACATACACAAGAATGTAAAATAACCTGCCACACACACATGTACTCAGAATATATAACTTGTACTCAGAACATATGAAAAGAACTCCTTCAACTCAGTAAGAAACAACACAGAAAACCCAATCGAAAAACGGGCAAAGGACAAGCACTCACAAGAGAGGATCTCGAAACCGCCAACAGACACACACAAAGAGTCTGCTTCTGCGCGTCCCCGGCCACCGGGCAGCGGCCAGCCCACAGCACACTGAGCCTCCTCCACTCGGTGCCCACCGGACAGCCGCAACGAACGAGCTGACGACACCAAGCGCTGGGGAACGGCGGACGGCTCACACACGGCTGGCGGCAGCACCGCCACTTTGGGCAGTGTCTACTCAGGTTGGACAGACGCAGACCCTGGCCCTCTGCAGTGCCACTCCTGTGAACACCAACAGAAACGCATACATACCTGCACCAAAGAAACAAGCACGAATATGCAGGGCGGCGTTCGTCTGAACTAGGAACATCCAGAATACCCAAGAATGGCAGAAAGAATAAATGACGGTAAATTCAGAGACTGGGTTCCTGGGCAGCAGACAAGAAAGAACAAAGCTACGAGACAACGCGAGTGGATCCCACAAAGGTACTACTGAATGAAAGAACCAAGAAACCAAATGTACGTATAACTTTATTTCACTTAGACAGTCAAGCACACGGGAAAGTCATCAATGGTGGAAAGCCAAGACCACTGCCGGCTTTGGGGGACAGTTCCTGGGAGTGGGGACGAGGGGGCTTCTGGGAAGCTTGGCCATGTTTCTCTCCTTAATGTAGGCGGTATATTACGAGAGTGTGTTCACTTAGTGAAAAAGTCACTGAGGTGCACACTTACGCTTGGGGAAATTCTCTGATGTATGCTACAGCTAAATCTTTTATAAGTACAGCATTTCGTGCCAACATAAAGTGCCAGGAAGACAAATGCATTTAGTTAAGCACATGCCTCTCTGGTCACACTATTAGCCACGAAACATGAGACAAACGCCAGGAATCGGAAGGGTCCTGAAAGTGTTCACTCAGTGGTTACTGCGTTTCTGAAACGCTGGGCTCAGGGACCGCTGACGTCACCGCCTTCTCCACCCGGCGAGGCATTTCCAGGCTACAACACTGAGCAGTGGCTGGAAACAAACCACTGAGCGACCGGCTCCTCCGCCGGTGCGATGGCCTCCGCCGCTCCACACTGGACTGCACACACTCCTGTCCCTTCCCTGCGAGGGCCCCTGAGACCATTCTCTCAAAAACTACCTTATCAAATACGCGGTATCTGACACACACTTCAGTGTAAGTGCCCCAAATTACATGAAAACAAACACAGCTACAAAACCAAACAAACAAAACTACTGAAAAGATAAATACATGAAAATCCCAGTAAAACATAATTTGACCAATCCTTCTAAGCTGTGGTAATAAAATTTGACCTAAACGAACTTCGTAATTTATAAGATTCAGAGGACAAAAAACTTAATGATTCTCTAACCCAACAGAGAAGGAGCATTATAGCCCTGCATAGCGCAAATTAGATGTTAAAAAGGAAACCCAGGGCCTGGCCCCGTGGCCGAGTGGTTAAGTTCGCACGCTCCGCTGCAGGTGGCCCAGTGTTTCGTTAGTTCGAATCCTGGGCGTGGACATGGCACTGCTCATCAGACCACGCTGAGGCAGCGTCCCACATGCCACAACTAGAAGAACCCACAACAAAGAATACACAACTATGTACCGGGGAGCTTTGGGGAGAAAAAAAATAAAATAAAATATTTAAAAAAAAAAAAAAAAAAAAAGGAAACCCAAATGTTTGGCTAATCAATCTTTCAGAAGGACTGACTAAGCCAAGAAGCGCATTAAGCTTGTCATTACTCATCTCCTAAGTCAGTGCTGCAGACCCATCACGAGAGTGTAAGTGTGCACCCACTCGGTCCACCTGAAAGCACCACAGAGGCACCTGTTATGAGCAAGTAAAATGGCACCAAGACAGCACAGAGGCCCCCGGAACCCACGTGCCCTCCACTTTCCTAGGTGCCGCTTTCCTCCTTCACCTGCCATGACACCTCACTCAGCTCCCGAAGGAAAGGCTCTGACACCCTGGTCCCAACGCCAACACACCGGGACTAACAAGTTCAGTGTGACTCTAAGCTTTGTAACTCTCATCCGCCAAGGACAAAGTTCCAAAGGGGTCAACCTCCAGTCTTCCACCCCCTAAAACAGATTGGATTTACAAAACACAGGTGTTCTAATAAAGCTGGTGTGTAAAAATATTTTCTCTGTGAAATCCATCCTATTTGTCCACTAAATTTCATTAGGATATTGGAAATATATGATGAAACCCATGGGAAATACACATTTAGTGAGAAATGGCTTAAGACGACAGGTCAGAAGGCACCACACAGCGGGGGGCAGATCAGTCATCAGAGAAGGCAACTTTCACAGGGCAACTTAACAGGGGCCCCCCCCGTACCTGCAGGATAGTGGCCCTGGGCCTCCGTGCTTTCATAGACGGCCTCTGGGGCGTAGGCCAGACCCTGCTGGCTATCGGCGTCCTGGTAGTCGGCGGCCTCGGTGCTGTACACGGGTTCCGGCTCGCTCACGGGGCCTCTGTAGCTCGGCTCGGCCTTGAACGAAGCCGCATCCTGGGGAAGAGCCAGGGAGACAGTTCACATGGGCCAGGTGGGTCGCTGCCACGGCCAAGGGAAACACACAGACCACTTCTCGGTCCAGCTGAGACCGAGCAAATGGACAGGGAGAAGAGGAGGCAACACCTGCCGACGTGTGCAGACGGCTTCGATTCTAACCGTGCTAAGTGTGTTCAGAGGGACCACGTGGCACTTCTTCCTGAATAACCCCCATCCTCACCGCCCCCCAGCGCCCGCAAATCCTGCAGGAACTGGAACCCGCACGGCTGTCACGAGCTGAGCGCTTCTCAGGCTGTCGCCTGGGGCAGGTCTGGCCTGTTTCTTTTTCAGGTCCCAGCCCTCCGACGGCCACCCAGCAGCTTCACAATGTCACCCCATCACACGGCCAGAGCTGGCAAGGCCGCGGACGGCCGGGTTCTGTCCTAACCAAGTCCTCTGGCGGAGGGGCGGGAGGGAGGGAGCACCAGGTCACGTGCAGGAGGAAATCACCAACTCCCTGGTCACAAGCACCGGGACTTCCAAGCTCGAACCCAAGTCCTGAACTCCTGATCATCAACGGTGGCTTTCACCAGTGTTTCCAACGAGGGTCCTCCTGAAGGCGCCCTCCGGAGCCAGAGGCGGTGGGGCATGGGGAGAAGCTCCAGGAAGGGCCGGTGCTCAGGCACCAGCTCTCGATGGAGGGTGAGCAGCACAGTGCGTGCTGCCTGGGAGAGGTACTATGAAGGCCACAGAGAGGGCACTCCACCTCCAGGCCAGGTACCAGGAGTCACTCAAGGGTTAAAGAGGGAGGGACAGAGCCAGAGGCTCCTTTTGGCAAGGTCCCCCTGGATTCAAAGGGAACGGACTGGAGGATTAAAGGCCAGGCCATGGTGTGGGGGCACGAGCTGGCTGCCCGCACCCTCAGCTTAGTCATGTGGGGGCACCGTGAGCAGGTGGGCGCTACGGCGGGCATCCCACACTGGCAGCACCCTATTCTCCTATCTTCCAGCAACGCCACCTCTGCCCCACCCAGCACAGGGTTCCAGCAGGGCTGCTGATCTAGGACCCACCTCCCATCCCTGCCAGGGACAGCATGCCATCTTGGCCTTCTCAAGAACCAACTGCTCAGTGACGGGCCAGTAGTGGAACATGATGGGGGGGGTGGCTCAAGGTCCCCGTTTTCCATTGGATTACGAATTATAAGGCCACATCCAACACACCCGCCCAGAAGTCCAGAAGGACACGGCCGCCACACAGAGGGAACAGCAACACAAGGAGATGACCCTGGTGGTGATGAGACTGTGGACCTGAGGCCAGGCCTGCTGCCCCGGCCCACAGCTCTCCCCGCATCCTCGTCCCTTTATGCCTCAGCTGATATGAGTTAGTTCTCATCCCCTGCGACTCAATGATCTTTGAGGGCTAATGTCCAGGGAGAGAAGACGGGTGTGGGAACCAGGACAGTGGCCGCAGGGCCAGAGAAGGGATGGAATTCGGGGCTCAGCCGGGTATGGCCATGGACGGTGGTGGCAGGGGTGCTCCCGAGAGAGGGAGATGCGGAGACCCCGTGACGGAGCGAAGGAGAGCTGAGGCAGGCAGCTCAGTAACTCAGATCAGGAGAGAGCATGGGGATCCGTGTTAGCAGGCCCTGGGGACACAGGCAGGCACTAGGCACTGACGACACAACTGAGGAGAAAGGGCCAAGGACAGAGGCTCTGGAGCGGACACGTTCAAGAGGGGCTGAGGGAGGGGAGAGCTGGAGAGGGCTCCAGTGAAGCGAGGCCACGCGGGAGAGGCAGCTGGGTGCCGCAGGATGCGGATTCTAGAAGAGCGGGGTCAGCGCAAATGCAGCATGACCACGTGAGCTCCGGACCAGAAGCCATCCACTCGGTGTTCGGAGACCCCACTGGGGGGCTGCGGGCTGGCTGAGGAAGGGGGCCTCGTCCAGGAGCCCAGTGAGGACGGCCATTCTCGGTGAGAAGCAGGCCGTGTGCCCGGGAGCGTCCCCCAGCACCAGGAGGCTGCTCGCCAAGCCGCCCTCTGTGGATGGGCACCTAGCAGAGCTGAGGAGGGAGCCCACGCCGTCCGCGGTGGCGGCACTGCCCCAGGAGGGATGGCTTCAAGAAGCCAGAGACTCACTCACAAACAACGCAAGACCCACCTCATAGACGGGGCTGGAAGGCGGCCTCTCCTGTGCCGGCTGAGGAGCAGGGGACGCGGGCGGGGTCTGCTTCCCGGCTCTGGCCTGCTCCTGTGATCGACAGACACGCAGCACTCAGAACACGCCTAGGACACTCTGGGTCACCAGGCCGCCTCCGCGGCAACACGGCTCCGGCAGAAAGAGCAGAGAGGACCAAGCACGGAGACCGAACACCAGCAGGTCTTAAGGGAAGTTTGCTCTGAAGTGAAGGTCACGCAATCAGTCAAGTATTCTCAAGAACTAGGACCTCGGTGGCCCGTAATACTCCTGCTGCCACCACATAAGCCACAGGATTTACTCACTGTGCAGTCGGCAAGGCAACAGTACCACTACCCAGCTACAACCCCCGTCCCACCCAAACCCAACTCAGACTTTTAAAATGGACAGAATGTATTCTGCACGTAGTACGGACATGAATCTTTGGGGCTCAGAGCGAGGACTGTCATGGACAGAATACGGCCCCTAAACAAGCTGACATCCCAGGCCCCAGATGCTGTGAACACGTGACCTCACAGGGCAGAAGGGACCGCAGATGCGACGAAGTTAGGCATCTGAGATGGGAGACAATCCGGGATTATCTGGGTTGGCCCATGTCATCACGGGGTCTTACAAGAGGGGGACAGCCATGTGAGAGAGAGAGAGCAAAGCAGAGGGTGCAACGCGGACGGCCCCAGAAACTGGAGAAGGCCAGGGAACGTCGTCCTCTCCAGCCTCCAGAACGGACGCAGCCCTGCTGACCTGTTAGGACTTCTGCCCTCCAGCACTATAGACAGGAAATGAGTGTTGTTTTAAGCCACTAAACTTGTGGCCATTTGATCCAGCAGCTACAGGAACGAGTTCTGCCAGCTGGAAGGCTGGATTTTTCTCCAGGTTTCAGACGAGGAGACTGAGCTCCCGGAGAGGGTAAGTCACACACCCAGGGACGCATGCCGGCGAGGGGCAGAAGCGGAATCTGAGCCCTCTCCTCCCCACCCCCCAGGAGAGTCCCAGCACCACAAGTCACTTGGACGCACCCACAAGTACTTGAGGCAGCAGAGCGCCTCCTCGAAGGGGCTGTGCCTGGGCTGGGCGGCCGGGCTGAAGGTGGGCTTGCAGAGAGACCGGGAACTGCAGAGGCACAGGGCCACGGATTCGTCTATGAATCACTTCTAGAAACATGTCTCCAGGCCACGGGCTCTAGGACAGCCCCTCTCAAAGGTGGCAGGGTATAGGCAGACTCCTTCCCAGAGGCGGGCTTCCAGGATCTGAGAGTCAGGCGTACGGGACCCAAGTCAAACTCTCCTCGCCTGCCAGGAGGGAGCACTCAGAAGACATGTGCTGTCGGGGAGCCGAGTGCTCCAGCGCCCTTCCACAGCCCAGGGGGTTCTGCTGGGAGCAGTACTGTGCCGACGGAGACTCGCTCTCACTGGGGAGGAGGAAGAGAGCAGACGGGTGGCAGGGGCTGGGGACAGAGAAGGACAACACACCCGAAGGGACAGCAGGAGAACCTCAAAAGGAGAGAGGTTAGGTGACGATGATCAAAAGTTTTCTTCTTCTCAAGCAGCCCATCCCTTCTGCATCTTGTGGATGCTGAGGCGACTTAGATGGCAGGGGTCAAACTTCTAAGGCAAAAAATGAGGAGGGCACTATTTGAAAAGAAGACCAAGATAGCAGGAAAAAATGCCTTGTAGTCTGTGAGCGTGTGTTCTGCAATGAAAGAAAGCTAACTTACAAGCAGCTTACTAAAAACTTGAAGGAGACATGTCTAAAAGTTTTCCAGCAATTAAGGAATAGTAAATGGTAACCGTAAAACTTGCTCTTATTCCGACTTCGCCGCACGTGGTAAGACAGCAGGGCTTATTTAACTCACGTCCTCCGCGTCGGCATTTTCTGTCTATTGCATGTTAATTTCCTCGATTATCCACGTTCTCAACATTCCCCCCCATGATTTCGGGCAGAACGTCCACAGAGTTAAACACACCTTTACGGTTTATCAATGTTGCATGCATGACTTCAGACTCTACCTCGTCACTACCCCAAAAAGAGTCATGATGAGTGTCTCCACCCCCATTTCATGGACCAGAACATGAGGCACAGAACAGCGAGCTCATCTGTCACGGGTCGCCCAGTTGGTAGGCGAGAACGTAGGGACCTGAGCCTTCAGACACCAGCCCCCCTAGGACAGGTTGAGGGAGGAGGAGCCCACCCCTCCGGCTCACCTCCCAGGCTCCCGCTCCTACCTTCTCTGGTGGGAAACACTACAAACACTCACAGGAAAAGGCAGCAGACCCAGGCTGCAGACCCCTGGACTAGAAGAGGCCCTCACACGAGCAATCACCTGAAAGGACAGACTGCGGCAGCCTGGACCAGGCCCAAGGAGGAGAAGGAGCGAAGGAGAGAGTGCCTACTCCAGCTCACGCACAGGCGCTACAACACATCCCTCGGGTCACAGCCAGGGCCGACCGCGTCCAGGGGCACCAGCGAGCGTGTCTGAGCAGCAGGTGCCACAGGACCCTCCCAGAACGCGGTTCCAGCAGCGAGAAGGGCCCTCGCACACGTGCAGTTAACCCAGCTCTACTTTGGGAGGCACCCACCAAAGCAGATCCCCACGGCCGGAGAGCACAACACGCAGTGTGGGAAAGCTGCCTCTGACCCTCTGCAGGAATAAAGAGGATCTTCCCTCAAAAGGCAAGTCAATTTCTTTCCTGAAAATACACAGAAACGACTCTGCTCCCCATTCAGCTCCATCTCTCCACTCATGCTCCATCTGCTCCCAGTGCACATTCTGCCAACTACCCTTTTTTTTGAGGAAGATTAGCCCTGAGCTAACATCGGCCACCAATCCTCCTCGTTTTGCTGAGGAAGACTGGCCCTGAGCGCACATCCGTGCCCATCTTCCTCCACTTTATATGTGGGACGCCTGCCACAGCATGGCTTGCCAAGTGGTGCCATGTCTGCACCCGGGATCTGAACCAGCAAACCCCAGGCTGCCGAAGCAGAACGTGCGAACTCAACTGCTGTGCTACTGGGCCAGCCCCCCAACTACCCTTTGCCCTGAGCATTTTCCTGGGACAACCAAAGAGCGTGGAATTTCCTCCTGGAAAAACCACAGTGCCGGTAGGGGGTCCGCCAGGACTCACCTGCTTCGACAGGGACAGTCTTCTGATACGTGGAGGCCACCTTGGCGACATCCTCAAGGGTTGAAGCATTCTACCGAGACAGGAAAGGAACATCAGGAAGGCACTGTTCTCTGCTCCTCACACCCCGTGACGGCTGCCACCTCACCCAGACGGCAAAGCCTGCCCTCGACCTTCCCAAAGAGCCCACCGGGGAGCCCAAAGCTTTCGTATCTCCTTCTCTGTTCTGCAAGTTAACTGAGGCATGAAAAGGGTTACGACACACACTTGCTGGTGACGACGTGGGTCAGCGTGAGAAGAAAAAGTACACGCGTGAGGAGGGATGGACAGGCGGAGCACAGAGGATTTCTAGGGCAGTGAAAATACTCTGTAGGGCAGTGCAAGAGGGACACATGTCCTTACGCACGTGTGCAAAGCCACAGAACGTCCAGCAACAAGAGTGGACGCTAAAGTCAACCGTGGACTCTGGTGACGACGACCTGTCAGTGCAGGCTCGCGGACTGTACCCAACGTCCCAGCTGGCGGAGGATGCTGGATGGTGGCGGAGGTTGTGCGTGGTGGGGGCGGGGGGCATATGGGAAATCTCTGTACCATCCTCTCAAATTTGCTAAAACTGCTCCAAAAAAAAAGAGTAGGAAAAAACCCAAAAGCATATCTACACCTGCGCAATCAGAAACCAGGTGCGGGTTCTGCACTAGCCCTCGCCCCGGGAGGGGACACAGTGCCGCAAGCCTCGCCTGGCCTGACCGTCCACATCCCCCACAAGCGTGAGTACGGGGGCCCAATTCTGTCAGACGACACTTTCAGCGACAGCTGCTCCTTCAAGGCTGATGCTGACGCAGACACTGATGCAGACAGGCTCTGGGAACCACGGGCCATCCTCAGTTTCTTCGTGAGCAACCACTTCCCAGTGACACACCTGGGGCGTGCGACAGTCACTGCCTTCCTGACACAAATCAGGGGAGCAGGGCCCCGAGGACGTGGACCTGAAGTTAGCGGGCACTGTCTGAGGGTGACTGTGAGTGGCAGCTCCCTCCCCTCCAGGCACAGGCTGAGCCCTGCGCGGAGTGCCGCACTCACAGGCCAGGCCCCCACCCTCCCCCAGAGCCCCGTTCTCCCTCCACAGCCACCCCGCTCGGCCAGAGCACAGCTGTCCGCCCACCCGTCTGCCATGCCCAGCCACAGCCAGCCTGAGAGCCCGGCGCCCGGGCCACCCTGGCCCCCCTGCCCCCCTCTCCGAGTGCGACCGCTCAGCTGCCCTGACCAAGCGCTCTCCCTTCCCAGACCACCCGCCCACCAGACCTGGCCTCTGCCACCTCTCTCCAGAACAATCTCTTCTCACACTCACTCCCTGCCCTGCCCCCCACCTCCGGATGTCCCATCAGGCTCCTGCCTGCCCTGTGGCTTCAGGGGTAGGGGCGTCAGCACCCTCCCCATGGGCCCCTCCTGTCGCCCCCATCTGCCCAGCCCAGCCAGTTCTCTGCCGTCACCTGGGGGCTTCCAGCAAACACGGCCCCCAACCTCTCATTCTCGCTTGCAGCGTCCCCACCACACCGCGCCCGACCTCCTCCACAGCACGCCCCCATCACCAAGACCCGCTTGCCGACTAGAAGCTTCTCCCTCTCACCGCCCTCCTCTACGCGGCGCCTGCTCCTCCCTCCCCTCGGTCCAGCCTGGCAACTCAAGGTCACGACCTCTCCCAGGTCCCACCTGCTGGACACCCCTCAACCCGTTTCCATCCCCTATAGGGACTTCACACCCGAATCCCTCCACACGCAGCTCACTGGGACCCCGCGCAGCTCCCTCACCTTCCTAAGCCTCAGGCCGCCAACCGCACAACACGGACGCCGTCACACCACCAACAGGAACCACAGTCACCGTCAGACACAGGCTCACCCAACCTCTGCGCCAAGCCACCACGCTGCCTCGGTCGCAGGCCCCCTCGTCAGCCTCTACCGTCCACGGCTGCGTCTCAGTGACCCCACATTCTCCACCAGCACCACCTCACGGTCTCCCTCCACATGCCTGTCTACGGCCTGGGCTCCCCTACACGTTCTGGTCTCTTCCATCTTAAACAGAACCATCCCCTCGGCTGACCGCTGCCCAGCTCACAGGACCACAGTGGGCGGAGCGGGCCCAAGCTTGCCGACTCTACGACTGACCCTCCCCACACGGTGCGGGTCCCTGCAGGCCAGCTTCCCCCAACCTGCCCCCCAACACCCACAACAATGCCCTCACCAGGACTCCTGGGGCTACCACGTTGCTCGCCCAGACGTCGCCCCCACCAGCAGCACTGCTGGGCACAGGTGACCCCCCTGCCCCAAAGCTGTTTACCCTCAGACCAGCACCACCAGACCCTGTGGGCTCCCCCCACCTTGCTGGGTGCACTTCCCAGTCTCCTCTACCAGCCTGACTGCTGCCATCCCCAGGTGTGTCCCTGGGCCCGCTCACCACTCTGCAGGCTCTCCTCGCCTCCGACTTGACCCCGGCTCCGTCCACATCTGTGCAGTGGCCGTCTGCCTCTGGTCCAGCCGCACTCTCGTCCACCTGCCCTGCTGGGTAGCCCACCCCGGACACACCCACAGCCGACTCAGCTACCCACCCCTGCTCCTCCCAGGCGCCCCAGCTCAGCAGAGGCCCACCGCCCACCTGGGGCAGTCCTGCCTGCCCCTGCCAGCCCTTAAAGCCGGGGGCTTTACCTCCCGCCTCGCTGAGGTCAGTGCCGCTCTCCCTCTGCCACGAGCCCCTGCCCGAGCCAGCACCGCACCCTGCTCACACCGCTGAAGCCACCTCCTAACTAGGGCCACAGCCTTGCTGCTTCTCCGCAATCCACTTCCACACTGTGACCAGGGTCTTCTCAACACAGATCCCGTTTGTGTCACTTGCCTGCCAAACCCTTCGAGGGCCACTCAGGACTCATCTGATGAAGAACGAAACCTGACGTACGTAGTCTGCAGGGCTCCCCGAGATGGTCCCTCCCAGCTCCTCACCCCTCGGCCCTCCTCTGCAGTGAGACCCTAACAGTCTTTGCGGCGTCACCCCCACCCCTGCACACACGCTATGCCCCTGCTCTCCAGGCTCCTGGCCCATCTTCCCGGCATGCTCCACCCGTCAAAGCTGAGCCCAGCCTCTCACTTCCCCAGGACCCTTCTGGCCCCTCAGCCTGAGCCCTGGGCCTGCCACATGCTCCCAGGGCCCATGCGTGGTCACGTGGTGGAGCCCCTGGGTGACGGCCTCTGTGTGGTCAGCTGTGAGCCTGACAGCAGCAGAACTCCGTGAGGACTGGCCCTGCTCTCCTTGACCACAGGCCGGGCACAGGACCAGGCAGGACGGCCTCCGTCTTTGCTCAGGAGATACAAGCCACACGTGTCCTCGTGTGGACAACTCCACACCTGCTCTAAGTGTAGACTCTGCTATGGCTGGACCGTACGCTAGAAAAACGGCCGTCTGATACACTTAAGACTGACTCTCAGAGATCCGACACCGTGTGACAAAGTCCCCAGTGAGAAACAAGCGTGTTCCCCGGGACACCCGTGGGAGGCGGTGCTGTGGGCAGGACCTGCCTCTACACGGTCCCTGTCCCGTGGACCTTCCACCATGAACCATGATACAGATGTTCTAGACCCGCGCGCTCCCAGAGCCGCCGCCGCCACGCGTGCCTACTGAGCTCCTGACATGGACAGTGTGACCAAGGAGCTCAATTTCCAGCCGGTTTACCGCTAACTACTTTGGATTCAAACAGCCACACGTCCTCAAGGGTCTCGTGTTGGCCCCAGAGCCTAATGCCTGGCTTCCAAAGGTGGCCCCGCCACTTGCTGCTATGCTGTGGCCAAGCACTGAGCCTGCCTGGCCAGGGACCCCCAAATGCAAAAGGGGACAGGGACAGTCTCTCCCCCACAGCACAACCATGTGGGGTACCGGAGAGGATGTCCGTGACCGGTAGACGAGGCCTGGCATACAGGTCAGCAATCGGCACCATCAGTGATGACACGTGCCCGACTTAAACGTTCGTGCTTCTGAAAACCTGAGCCACACCCCACCCCAGACCATCCACGGAGCCGTGCGCTGACACACCAAGAGCTCCACGAATTCCCGGACCTCCTAAATTCCCGAACACGGCAGCAGAAGACACTCAGGCCTGGATCTGGAATCCTTACCTTGTCCATCCGGTCCTTCTGGACCCCGTACTTTCCGCCGAATCCTTTGGAATAGTCTGCAAAGTGGCACAACACAACACTTACACTTAGGCTGAGGACCAGCGAGGTGCCCGGGGCAGAGGCATGCAAACAGATCCAGAAACAGCCCAAGAAGACGCACCCCGAGCAGAAAGAGACCAGAACCGCACCCCGCGCGGTCCTCACTTGCAAGCTGAGTTGGTTTCTACCCGTGGTGTTCAGCACACAGGCGGGGGAGAAGCAGAAAAGGGGTGTGCGCATGCGCCCCGCGCTCTCCTGAGGGACAGAGGGTGCCGTGTGGGCTGGCAGGCAGTGAGCCGAGGGCCCAGCACAGGCGCGGGGCAGCGTGCCACTCCAACAGCACAGTCCTCCACCTGGCACCGCTCCCTCCCTACTAGGACTAGGCAGAGGCTCGAGGCAGCTGTTTTCTTGCTTTTTAAAAGAAAAAAAAAAATTCCATGGGGAAATTCTACCAGCCAACTCTTAGGACGTAGCAACACAGATCTCCGTGACAGTCACACCGTCACACGGCCTTAAGGCCACGCAGAGCCAAGGCCATCTCCGCGCAGGCTGCCGGATCAGCACCGGATCAGGTGCGTCCACCGTCCCTCGCCTGAACACGGCCGTGTGTTCCCAACCAGGGGACGGAGCCTACGCTCTGCCCTGGCAAGGAGGACCGTCCTTGTCTTCCGCTCGTGTGTCCAGGTTCTAACGGCCAAGTCCGAATTTGGACAGCAATTAAATAACTGCTCTAAGGAGAAATGTGTTCACCGTGTGGACTCCCAACAGATACACCTAGAAATTTCCTGTGTCTTCTTAGCTTCCTGTACATACCGTTTAGCTCTGTGTGGGGAAGTTATACGTAGGTGGTGTCGTCAAAAAAACCAAAACAAACGAAAAACACCTCCCACTCCTGGTCAAAAAAACACCACCACGATGAAACAGAGACCACACAGAACACGGCTGCCCCTGCCCCTGCCCCCCGGTGACCCACGCCTCTGGCTGAACTAAACATGGTTCTCCCCGTCTCAGAGGCAGTCAGGTGGCTTACTCAGTAGGTAAGTCACGGTCAACAGCAAGAGCTCCAGCAGAAGGCTGCTGGGAGACCAGGGACACCCCGCTCCAGGATGGAGCCACGTTATGGGTTTAGGGCAACACACCCTGCAAACTACGGCCATGTCTTGCCAAGCACAAACCCCATGGTGCCAGGGAACAAGTGAATGGGGGTGGGAGGAGTGCAGGCGACCATGGCTCCAGCATACACCTGGGTTTCAACGCCCGAGTGCCCCTTGAGGGCACAGAGGGTGCTGGCAAGGCTGAGGCTGGAAGTCTGTGCTAGAAGTGGCCGCACTGGAGGGGAGGCGGGGGCGGGGGGTGGTGAGCAACGGTGCCTTGCTGGGACTCGTGCTTGGCCAGCCTCTCCTTGTAATCAAACCCCACAGCACAGGAGTCCTGCCTCTCGGGCTGAACACCAAATCTGCCTCCGAAACCAGTCTTATAACCTGGAAATCCCACAACAGTGAAGAAAACCGAGAGAGGAAACACAGTTCGGTTAGAATCGTGGGAGCATGGGCAAGAATCAAGTACATCGTTTAGAGAAAGGAAAAGCTCTGCCAGGCTCAGGGGCTGCAGAGCCAGCTCGCAGGCTCAGCAACAGTCAAAACTGGGCTCAAAGGTTAGAGGGCAAACTCAAACTCTTAACACTCCAGCCAAGATCAGAGACCGGGTTAGGAAATGTATTTCAAGTAATTCGGGAAAGCCACTCCATGCTTTGAGGTTTCTTTCTAGGTCCTACCCACGCTGCAGACAAGAGAACGCATCTCTGCGCATGTGAAGAAAGAGACACGTTATACACGAGGTTACTGCACGGCAACGCGTACCAGCCCCACCTCCATCTGTGCTGGCTGAAAGGACGGGGTGAGTCTGGGGCTCACTCAGAGGTCTCCCGTCCCCACGTGCTACTTTCCCAGGGACATGGTTCTGTCGTGGAAAGCACACACTCCCGGGCAGAGAGGAGGCATCCCCTTCCACAGCCTACAGCACGCTTTATCAGCACCAATTCATGGACTGGATCGCTGTCGGCCCTCTGGCCGCCCGCTGAGGGCAGAAAACAGCATTCCCAGAGCTGCTGCAGGCAGTGACCGGCGCTCCAGAAGCCCAGTGACATGGGGCCTTCTCGCGGGAGCCCTCCCGTGGGAGGGGACGGGGGTTCCTCACTCCTCTAGCTGAAGGGCTGTCTCAAATCACGGGAGGGCTACGACAACCTCCCACACTGAAGACACAACACCACTGCTACAGAGACACGGCAAAAACACGGCACAGTGACGGACCTGGGAAGGGAAATAAACTCGGGAAACGATCCCAAGTAGGAGATTCAAAATGAAGGTACCTTTTTGGGATTCGTGCAGCTGCAATTTCTCCTGGTGATCCCGGCCAAGAGAACATTTGTCTTGTCTGTCTGTCTGCACACCAAATTTTCCTCCAAACCCTTTCACGTAGTCTAATGGATTAGAAAAAGGACACAAACTGGTATTAACGGATAGCCCGGGCAACAGAGAGAAAACATGTTTTTCAACGCACGTCAATACACACAATTCGCTCAATTCATCCCTTCTCTCTCAGATCTTCGGTAAAACTTTAGGTAACACTCATCAAGAGGCCCTCCTCATACAGCGTCTGGAAACTGACCCCATCTGTAATCCCAGCGTTCCGAATAAACGCAGACGGGACCCCACAGAAGCAGCGCCAAGCGATGCAGCTTAAGCAGCAACCGGAGCCCCACAGTCCCACCACTTACACACGCGACACTATTAGCACAAGCGGCACTGCTGGGGTGTCAGAGCCAAAACAACTGGCAAGAGTCGATCTCTCATGTAACAGCTGTGTTTCTGCTTTGCTGTTTTAAAGCTGGCTGCTTAACTGAGAGATGTCCGTATTAAGGGCTGCTGGTTACGCTCCGTCTCTGCCTGCTGCTCTGGTTACCACCCATCCCGTTAACGGTCACCGGCTGGAGAGCTGGTAAGATGCAGGCACCTGTCTGGGACTCGTGCTTCTCCGTTTTGCCTTGATACTCAAAGCCGACGGCACTTTTATCCACCTTGTCCTTGTCGATACCGTACTTGCCACCGAAGCCTTCGGAGTAATCTAAAAACAAGGAAAGCAGTTTACAGGCCAGCAACACAACCAGCGAGCAAGCTGTGGATTCCAGCAGGCTTCAAGAAAGTACTTTTAACACTCAATTAAAAAAAATATAAACCAAAAATCTTTTAGGCTCACTATAAGATCACTGATACAGAAAATATCTAAAAGTCTTGCTCATATGTAATAACAGGACTAGGAAGAGTCCTATAAAGACAGCAGATTTATAACTGCAGCATCTTTCCTTCATTCCAAAAGACAGCATGGAGTAACAGTTTATTACAAAGCTTCTGGATCAGCACGAGCTGAGCAGCCGGCTTTTAATGGGTCCCTCTGCTTCATGGACCAGCACAAGGAGAGGCATGCAGGGGTGCCTGCAAAGACAGGATAAACCTGGAACGCCCTCCAGAAACACACGCCCTCCAGAAACGCCAGTGGAATGGTTCCCTCTGCACTAAAGGAGGACTCCATCGTGGGCACGTCAACGCACGAGCGCGCGGAGCAAACCCCTTCCGCAAAGGCCTGGGGCTGCCGAGGAGCCTGCCTGCCCAGGCACTTGGGGCTGTGCCCCCGACCTCCCAGAGTGGCATTTCCTCTGCCCCAGAGGCCTCTTGGGGAGAAAGTCAGTGCAGACTGCAAGGCATCCAGCAGCAGGTCCTGAGGTACTGGGTGCGCGTGGGGCAGAGGAGCACAGGTCTGCTCCAAGGAGGGAGGGAGAGAAGGCAGTGACAGCGACCCCGTGCCGCAGGCCACCTGCTGTAACGGAAGTGACGCCTGCGGCAAAGGGACACTGGGCTGGCCCACGGCCAGCTCCTCGCAGAAACGCCAAGCCAGTGGGGTTTCCAGTGCTGGGTTTTGGTTTTGTTCTTTAAAGAATCCTGGGATTTTTTTTAAATACGTGAGCTCTCAGTTTTTATATGTTGGCAATCATTTTAAAAAATCTAAATGTACAGGCCAAACAAAACAATGAGGAGAACCAACCGTTCGTGGCCTCTGCAGGAGGGACTGAATCTAACGCCCTCCACCTACAGCCCTCGCTGGGTGACGGCAGTAAGTGACCCGCGAGGCCGCCACAGCAAAGGAAGCCAGCACGGCTTCTGAGGACAATCTGGCAATCTATCGAAATTTTAATTCAGTGTTCTCTGACCCAATTCTATTTCTAGGAATTTACTCTTGAATAACCACTTAGGTACATAAGACACAGGGAGAAGAATACTCATGCAGTCGACTTTTAACATCGAAAATTGAAAACAACCTAACTTGTACATTCCACAGAGGAATGGTTACGTAGACTACGGGATCTTCCCACCACAAGGACTGAGCAGTCACCAAAAACGCGACAGACCCCTACGCTGACCTGAACGGAACAACAACGGCCAAACGTTTGAGTTAAAAAACCGTGTAACTATAACGTGACCCGCCGTACACAGGGGAAACGCCCCAGTGCGCATGTCTGTAAGCGTGTGGGAAGCAGCGGCGAGGGGGCAGGCCGCGCGGTGGACCGGCTGCGGGGCGCCGCCCGGGCGGACCTTTCTGCGACTCGTGCTTCTCCGTCTTGCCCTGGTAGTCGAAGCCCACGGCGCTCTTGTCCACCCGGTCGGCCTGCACGCCATACTTGCCGCCGAAGCCGCTGGAGTAGTCTGTGGAGACACGCAGCAGTCGGCATGGGAGCAGATAGGAGCTAACCCGGCGCTTGGTTGAACCAGAACAGAAACGACTCGCGGTGTGACTCAGCAAGAGATCAAGCACACATTCTAAAACACACGAGCCACCCACTATCACCCACGCGTGACGCTCGACTCAGTCTACAGCGTCCCTTTCACCTGTTAGGGGCACTTCGTTCCTGATGGCAGACGTGAACTGCGTTCCCACCTCGGAAGTTCACCGTTCAGACACTTTCTGAGCACCGACTGCACGGCAGCGAGCAAAGGTCTGAATCACCACTTACATACACTCAAAAGTGTTTCAAGAATAAGTCTAACAAGATGCTTCCACTACAAGTCAGCTGTGGGGCGGGAACGGGGTGGGGGTAACTTCCAGTTCCTGGGGGGTAGAGGATCAAAACCAACTCTGCATCCCTTTGGCTCCTTCTTCCAGCGGGTCTGAAAGTTGCCTCTAGGACTCTGCCCGGCTCCCTGAGCATCTGGGAGCACTTTTCCAACCAGAGGAGAGTCAGGACTGCGCCAGGGGCTCAGCCGCGCTCAGCCACGGGCAGGGGGGCCCACCGACCCACAGCCCTGGGATCTCAGCCCTCGCCAGCCGCCAGCCGGCGCCCGGCTGAATCCCGCGGTCAGGGCCTGGGGGATTAGCCAGGCAGAGCGCCGCGGGGCCCAGGCAGCCCCGCGCCAAGCGGAGCGCCCGGGGAGGGCGCACTCAGTGGGGATGCCGCCAGCGCTGCGATCAGAGGGAAACGGAACCCCCCCCATCCCACCCCCGCCCCCAGGCCCGACACGTCCACAGACCGCGGGCGGAGGAAGCCCCGCACCCGCTCCAGGGAGGCCGCCCGCGGAGATCGAGTTCCTGGTGCCACACTCAGGCGATTCCAACAGCGGAACCAAAAACCCAGAAGCACCTTTCTGCTGATTTCCAACACAGCCAGAAGAGGGATGGCTCCAAATTTAGAGCCTCTCGGCCGTCTGCAGCTGCGCGTGTCGCTGCATTTCCAGTGACCTGATTGCTAAACCTCCCTGTAGGTGCGGGCCGGGCCGCAGGAGCCGCGGCTGCGACGGCCCCGCCCGGGCGCCAGGGAGACCCCGGCCCCTCTCGGTCCTTCCCCGCAGGGCCCCACTCCTACCTCGCCCCGCATGGACCCAAACCCCTCCCCGTCGGCCCTCCATCCCCTTCCCCTAAACCCCAGGGCCCTGATCCCGTCGCCCCCGATCCCGGACCCCTCCCCGCAGGGCCCCTCTCCTACCTCGCCCCGCTTGGACCCCAGCCCCTTCCCCTCGGCCCTCCACGCCCCTCCCCTAAACCCCTGGGCCCTGAGCCCCTCCCCCCGGATCACACCCCCTCCCAGCATGGCCTCTCTCGCACCTCGCCCCCCTCCGACCCTCGGCCCCTCCACTCTCTCTTCTCCTAGCCCCCGGGTCCCGGGCACCCTCTCAGACCCCAGACCCCCTCCCCGTCTGGCCCTCTCCTCCCCTTCCTCCCTGCAGCCCCGGCCCCTCTCCTTCGGACCCCTAAACCTCAGAACTGCCCCTTCCTCCCCGACACCAGGCCCTCCCCACCGCTCGGCGCCCCGCCCCTCACCCCGCGGCCCCCCGGCCCCCACCCCTCGGCCCCCGGCCCCGGCTCCCACGCCTGGGGAAGCCTCGCCCGCGCTCCCCCCGCGGCCGACCCGAAACCGCGAGCGGAAGAGCGGCTAGACCGCTGCGGCCGCCGCTTCCTTCCCTTTTCGGGGCCCGGGGGCGCCCCACGAGCGCCGCGGAGGGGCCGGCCCGCCCCGCCCGGCGGAAGCCGCGCTCGCTCACCGCCGCCTGGCTCCGTCCGGACCCACTCGACTCCGACTCCGGCTCCGGCCCCGGCCCCGGCCCCTGCCGCTCCGCGCCCGCCGCTCCCAGGCGCCCTGCTCCACTTCCGGTTCCTCGGGTGGGGGCGGGGCCTCATCCGGGTCCCGACGAGGCCCCGCCCCTCCCCGGCACGTCGCGCCCCTCGCCCGGCCGCCTCCCTCGCGCGGCCGCCTCCCTCGCGCGCGTGCGCGGGCAGCGCGGGCCGAGCTCCGCCGGGCTGCGAGCCTGCAAAGCACGCGTGGAAACAGTCTGTTCCTACACGCAGAGTCAATGTACGGAGCGAAGGCTCCAGAAGGAGGTTTCTTTTCTCTTTTTTGAGAAAGATTAGCCCTGAGCTAACATCTGCCACAAATCCTCCTCTTTTTGCTGAGGAAGACTGGCCCTGAGCTCACATCCGTGCCCGTCTTCCTCTACTTTATATGTGGGATGCTTGCCACAGCATGGCATGCCAAGCGGTGCCATGTCCGCACCCGGGATCCGAACCAGCAAACCCCAGGCCTCCGAAGCAGAACGTGCGAACTTAACTGCTGTGCCACCGGGCCGGCCCCCAGAAGGCGGTTTCTTCACTGAGTGACTGGGAAGAATGAGGGGTTTGTAGGCTTAATGAGGAAGTCAGAACTGGAAGGAGGGGAACTAACACTGGGGAGGCAGCCTGCGGGCCACGTGGCTTCTGCCCCTCAGGAGAGTGTGTGGCCCAGACCAGCTGGCCACATAGCGATTGTGGATACAAGGTAATCCTTTTAATACAGGATGGTTCATTTTTCCCTGGAAACAGCTTTATGAGTTGAAAATTATTTTTAAGAGCATCTTATTGAGATGTAATTTGCATAAGATATAATACACTCGTGTACAATTCTGTGGTTTTTAATATAGTCACAGGGTGGTGTAACCATCACCACGACCTAATTTTAGAACATTTTCATCCCCCCCCAAAGAAGCCCACCTTGTTAGCAGTCAACCCCTGTGCCCCGCTCCCCCGCCCCCGCAAGCAGCCACTCATTACTTTCTCTCTGTGAGGTGGGTATTGTTGCTTCCGTTTCCCAGATGAGGACAGCCAGAGCTCACTGGGGCTTTCAGCGGGAGGGTGGCGTGAGCCGTTTGTGACACCCAGATCCATCCAGCCTCTCTATGGAGAACAGACTGCTTCAGAGTCACATCCGGCGAAAAGGCAAAAGGCGGCGCCCGTCTCCCCTTTGACACACCGTGTCAGGAGAGTGTGTGGCAGAGACTGGCTGGCCAAGTAGCATGACAGATACAACGTCAAATTTGGAAAGCGAAAAGGTTTAGCCGTGCTCAAAAACAAGTTGAATGTCTCTGTGGACCGGAAGTGAATAGAAATGTGACGTGGGGAGCTGAGGCTGTAGGCCTGCTGGGCCCGGGGCGCCCACCCTGGTCCAAGGAGCCGAAAAGGCAAATGCAGTGAGGACAACCTGCCCAGCCCACACAGGACCCCAGCGGGCCAGCCGCTGTGGCATCCACACCACCACGCAGGGCGGGATAACTCGGTGTGGCAGAGAGTGGATCCCCTGCCCTCCTTCTGGACTCACTGGGCCTCTGGCTGCCCAGCTCCACATCTTCCAGCTTCTCTAGGTGACGGGTGCGGCCACATAGCCAGGATCTCACAATGGAACATCAGAGAGGAGGATATGCACCGCTTTCTGGCCCGTAAAAACGCCCGCACGGCTTCCCCCTTACCATAGGTTGGGATGACGGCAAAGATGGATCCGTGCCCGTTGCTGCTGAGACAAATTACAACCAAGGTTGTGGCTGAAAAAATCCAGATACTTACAGTTCTGGAGGCCGGAAGTCTGAAATCAGTTTCGTTGGGCCAAAGTCAAGGCCAAAGAGAGACCCCAAGGAAGAGCCCGCTGCCCCTTCCAGCTTCTGAAGGCCACCTGTACCTGCATTCCGTGCCTCGGGGCCTCTTGCTCGAGTCACTGAGACTCAGGCTTGTGTTGTCACATCTACTTCCTCTCTGTGGTGGAATCTCTCACTGCCTCCCTGTTGTGGGGACCTTGTGATCACACTCAGGACCCAACCGGATAATCCAGGAGAATCTCCAGAGTCCCTTTTTCCATATAAGGTAATATTCACGTGTTCTGACGATTGCCGAATGGACATTCTCGGGGGCCGTTATTCAGCCAGCCACATTAAGGTGACAGGTAGACCTTGGAAGCCATGTGCTGGAGACGGCAGAGCCCCCACTAGCCTGGGTCCCTGCGAGACTGAACGGAACAGATCTTCCTTACCATCCCCTCCTCCTCCTCTGTCTGACCGGGAACATACACCCTGGCCTGTTGCATGAGATGGAAATGAAATCCTGTGTTTAAGACATGATCTGCGCAGTCAATTTGTTACAGGTGTCTGGCCCACCCCAATACAGAGAGCTTGGAGGCGAGTGCAGAACAGGAAGACGGGCAAGGCCCCACACCGAGGGAGGAAGAGAAAAAGCAAAACAAAACACTTCCCACTAGTTATAAACCAATGTTGCCGCAATTAAAAAAAATAAAGTAGGGGCTGGCCCCGTGGCCGAGTGGTTAAGTTCTCACGCTCCCCTGCAGGCGGCCCAGCGTTTCGTTGGTTCGAATCCTGGGTGCGGACATGGCACTGCTCATCAAACCACGCTGAGGCAGTGTCCCACATGCCACAACTAGAAGGACCCACAACGAAAAATATACAAATATGCACTGGGGGGGGGTCTTTGGGGAGAAAAAGGAAAAAAAAAATCTTTTTTAAAAAAATAAAGTAAAAAATATTTTAAGAAACACTTCCCACTTAAAAGGGAAAAGAGTTAGAGGGAGAAAACTCCCCAGGCTCTTGCTCTCTGGAGTCATGTTTACCATGGAATTATTCCCCTGCTAATTTTTCATGCCCCACTTTGCCATGTCCCTTCTAATTCAATTCCACACTTCCTCATGGTCCTACTATGATCTCATGATTATAGCTTTTCTTTTAATGAACTTGGAATCATTTGTGGTGGAAAGGACCTAGTGATCATCTGTTTCAATACCATTAATTTCCAGGTGGGGACTAGAAGCCAGTGGATCTAAGAGATTTGCCCAAGATGACACAGCTGGCTGGTAATATAACCTGACAACAGTAAATTAGATATGTGGACACTTTTACAAAGCACTTTCATTTTAGACAAATACATACATGCACTTTCTCAAATACCTAACCTGAATCAATCATCTCAGCAGTCCTATGAGGCATACATGGTGTGATTTACTATGCATAAGTGAGGAAATCACAGCAAAAAGGAATACAATAAAACTAATTCATGATAGAGCCATGACTTATTGTGGTTAATACCATGGGCATTGGTGTCAGCCAATCTGGGTGGAATTCCAGCTTTCCATTTATTGGTTGTGTGACCTTGAGCAAATTAACCTCTCCAAGCCTAAGTATATATCACCTATTAAATGGGGCTAATAATAGTAGCTACTTCATACAGCAGTTTTTCATAGAATCAAATCAGATAATGCTCATAAAGCACTTAGCCTGTGAGGTACACAGCATGCCTCCCATTAACAGCAGGTTTAATTTGTGTGTTCTGAATTGGAGTTCTTTACAACATATTATGCTGCATTACTAATCCTTCATTAAAAAATATCTGTTTAAGATCATTCTCACAAACGTTTCTTGTCTTTTTTTTTTTTTTTTTTTGGTGGAGATCATCTACCCTGCCATTACTAGGGAAACAGAGATGTTTTAGGAAGGTCTCATTCTTGGTTTGCTCTATTTCAGTTAATATTAATTCTAGAGAGAGAGTGGTGGGTGGGGCAATGAGTTAATTATTTAATTTAACTCTTCCTAATAGGTTAGTAGTCAGATATTCCCACAAGTAAGAACTGTAATAGATTAATCTTTTAAATTGAACAGATTCTTAAGATGTTTTTAAAAATATAACACCAAAAGTATAGAATTAGGGCACCCATTCAAACCATGGAGAGCATGTTTCTGGTCAATAAGAAGCATCTATGCTCCACAAATTAAATTTTGTGAGACTTAAGATGAATTGTGGCTACTCTGGGAAGAACATGGAAGACCTCAATATGCTCAAAGCTTCTATCTGTAAAATGTGGATAATTTCTCAACTGCCAACTTCATATGGTAATAGAAAAAAATCACATCCATGCAATTTAACTATATGAAGTGTAGAGTATTGTATAAATACTAATGTAATATATGTGAAGCTTACTATTTAAATTCTCCTCTAGGGGCCAGCCCTCTGGCCGAGTGGTTAAGTTTGTGCACTCCGATGTGGCAGCCCAGGCTTTTGCTGGTTTGGATCCTGGGCATGGACGTGGCACCACTCATCAGGCCACGTTGAGGTGGCGTCCCACGTGCCACAACTGGAAGGACCCACAACTGAAATATACAACTATGTACTGGGGGGATTTGGGGAAAAAAGCAGAAAGAATAAAATATAGATTGGCAACAGTTGTTAGCTTAGGTTCCAATCTTTAAAAAAGTAAAAAGTAAAAAAATTCTCCTCTAAAAGTATATGTCCATTTAAATGTTCTTTAAATTCTCTTAGTTGGACTGGAGTCTACATCATACCCCCAAGTAAACTGGCTTTGCTGCTCCCTGGTCAAACTTAAGGTCCAGGAATATTTGGGAGACTCAGATCTCTGGGACTCAGATCCTGTCTCCCTAGACACACCATGACAGCCTGCATTTCTGAGGTCTTGCATGGTCTCTGGTAAGCTACCATAGAGCAGGCTACAGGCCAACTATGACCAGAAGTTGATGACTTTGACTTCTTTCTAGCCTCTGAGAATCTCTCTAACTCTTGACCTTATTGTGCCCCTTCTTTCTACCATTCCTTTCACCCATACCTTTTTCAAAATTCGCTTCACAAGGAGGCTCAATGAGTAAGATGGAAGGAACAAGCTTATTTGGGAATAAAGCCAGATCAATCTTTCTTCTTCTCCTCTCCTGTCATATTTTATCTTTCTCTGTCTTTCCTTCAGTCTTTCTATCTCTCTCTTTCTGTGTCCCTCCCTCTCATACTCACTCTCTCTCCCTCTTTGAGGTGGAGATTAAAAGTACTCATTTTAAAATAATTTTTAAGTTTCACAACTTGATTTTATACATTATTTTATTTTATTGAAATACATATAAAAGCTTAACAGTTGAAAATGAATAAAAGACATTTTAAAAATCATAGGAGAAAGACTGTGTGGATTCCTAGGTTCTTGTCTATCTCTGCATATAATGTCTATCAGAACCTCTGTTCTCAAAATATGGGGTTTACCTACGTGGGTATAATCCTGGGAACAAACCTTTTAAACTAGATTCAATGTTCATAACACTGCCTCAAACTGATCGCTTGGTAGTGTGAGCTAAATATGATGGCACCAGGAATCAAGAAGTGAGTTTTTCACTTCTCTCTATCTAGCTGTTGTATGACCTACAAAAAGTTCTTACATGTTCTTATCTCTATTTTCCTTATAGGGGAAATAACACCTGCCCAAATATTGTTTTTATGGAGATAAATGTGTTACTCTCTTTGTCATCCTCTTGAGGGCCTCTTTGATCTCCTTGTTCCTGAAACTATAGATAACGGGGTTTAACATGGGGATTAGGATAACATAGAACACTGACAGCACCTTGTTTTGCTTCTTGGAGTGGCTAGAGTTAGGATGCAGGTACATAAAGAGGCTTGTGCTATAGAAGATTGTCACAACTACTAGGTGGGAGGCACAGGTATTGAAGACCTTGGCACTACCTTTGATGGAAGATAGTTTCAGGATGGAAGCTACAGTGATTGCATGAGATAAGATGATTACCAAGAAGGAACCAAACCCAACAAGAATAGATTCGAGAGACAGAATCATTTGGCTGATGTAGGAATCAGAACAAGACAAAGAAATAATCTGGGTTACATCACAGTAGAAATTTGGAATGATATTGGGCCCACAGTAGTAGAGACGAAAGCAAGAAACTGTTTGAACTAAGCTACCAAGGAAACCACTCCCATAGGCCCCAGCAATCAACTTATGACAGAGGCCAGGAGCCATGATGCTCGAGTACTGCAGAGGCCTACCGATACCAACAAATCTGTCATAGGCCATGGTGGCCAAGATGCAGCATTCAGCCTGACCCATCCAGCACCCAATAAAATACTGGGTGGCACAGGCAATGAAGGAAATGTTTTTTTCATCTTTTAAGAAGTCTGAAAGCATTCTTGGGCTAGTTGAAGAAGAATAACAGATGTCTAAAAATGATAGGAAACTGAGAAAAAAGTACATAGGCGTGTGCAGGTGGGAGTTCATCCTGATTACGATGATAAGACCCAGGTTCCAGATTAGAGTCATAAGGTAGATCCCTAGAAAGACTGGGAATAGTACACGCTGCACCTCTTTTTCATCTGAAAGTCCCAGGAGAACAAACGTGGACACAGAAGTCTCATTTCTATTCCTTTCCATGGACATGGTTAGTGTCATCTACTGACAAAAAGATGACAGATGGAAATTATTTCATTCTCAGAAAACAAAAACAAGTATTCTTCGTCTTTTTCCAGTCATGCAGCTGACTAAATATACAACTTAAATCATCATGTTGAGTTAATCTGTCTTCCACGCATGATTACTAAACTTAAATGAACAATTCCCTTCAATAAACATTCTCATTCTCTTTGGGGACAAAAGACAGTAAATTGGCATTATGAGTACATTATCCTCTGAAATGTCTTAATTTCATGTTTTAACTTCCTAGAATTCACAAATATATGAGAATCAGAAATAGACAAAACTGGTGAAAACTGCTATCTCTCGATATGGTGAAACGAAAATTCTCCTCACACATGGCTCTGATGTTAATCAGTGCTTGAAGAAGTCCCTGAATCATGAGGCTTCATACACCAAATGAGGATGCTGGAGTACATGTCTTTTAAAATCTCCTTCGGGGGCAAGCCCTAGAGGCCTAGCGGTTACGTTCAGTGCCCTTCACTTAGGGTACCTGGGTTTGAATCCTAGACACTGACCTACACCATTCTTCTGTTAGAGGCCATGCTGTGGTACAGCCCACATAAAAAGAAAAAAAGGGGAAATATTGGAAATGGATGTTAGCTCAAGGCAAATCTTCCTCAGAAAATAAATAAATAGAATCTTTGGAACCAAGATTCCACTAAACTGTAATCAGGGAGGGTGGACTATCTTGTAACTGCCTTTCTGTTTTCATAAAACCATCTGAGATCTAAAAATAATGCCATAGAATAGTGGGAAGAGTCAGAGACAAGATATAGTTTGGAAATGGATGTGAGTTGAACAACTTAATGATTCTAGGAAAGCACCTGAGAAGTTAGATAAGATAAGTTTGAAAGAGCCATTATGCTCCTTTCTTTGCAGGTGCAGCTTTTTCTTTCTTCAAATCAGAGATACTTATAAGTTAAATTATCTAAGACAGCGACTCTTGATCTTCTTTGAGTCAGTGATACATTTGAAAATCTGTTACAAAGTCTGAACCCTGTACCCAGGAAACTGCAACCACTTATCACCTCTGCATATGGTTTTATTGGATTCTCTGTCACCCTCAAGTCTATTCATGGTTCCTAGATTCAAGACTTCTGTAGAAGTAGAGTGATTTGAACTCATGTAAGGATGAGGATGCTTAGGCAAGGGATATGGGGATTAGAAAACTGAGGCAGGATTTCTGGAAGTCCTTTCTCTTTTTCTCCTTGGAGCCAGTCCAGAGAAGTTAAGCACTAAGTCTTCAGGCCAAACAGTAAATAACCAAAATAATATTTTTGCATAAGACACTGCATGCCCTCTTCAAGATGCAATAGCTGTCATCTCTTCAGGTGGTCATTAGAACATCTCCAGCACAAGTATATTTTTATTCAGATGAACTCAAACTAGAAAGAAAATCATGGGAAGCCATGAAACCTAGAAAATATATGTCACATGTAGCTGAGAGTTTTGTGTTTGCGTAAAGTAGAAGTCTTGGAGATTCCCCTGGAGAAAGACTGCAACATTAGTGGAATAAACTATGTCTATAAACTACAAATACCTGTCAGTATTAGCCATCCAGAATGACTTTCTTTTCGCCAATCATTTCCCAGCCTTCTAGGACCAAAAATGAACAATATGAGAAAATCCCCATTGAAGCATAAGGCTGTAGTCTGAGAAGTGAGGCAGACGGGTTCATTTCCCAAAATTAGATCTGTCTTTGCTTCATGGTGAACTCTTTTGAAAAGTATTCTGAAGGAAGGAAGTTACTAATTAGAAAATAAATGCAAGATTTGAGATCAATGTGGAAGGAAAAATGGGAGCAGACAGAATGTGTACAGTCATGTGCCACGTAACAACATTTCAGTCACCAACAGACCGCATAAATGATGGTGATCCTGTAAGACTAGTACCATATAGCATAGGTGTGTAGTAGGTATACCAAGTAGGTTTGTGGAGGTACAGTCTATGATGTTCAGACAAAAACGAAATTGACTAATGATTCATTGCTCAATGTTTCCCCACAATTAAGTGATGCATGAGTGTATTGATCGTGCCAGACTTAGGTGTGGTTCTGTCCACAGTGAGACTGAATAGAAAGAGAATTTTGTGAGAACAGAGCAGAAAACTGCATTCTTCATCATCATCGCAGTCATCATCTTAACCAACAATCATGACAACAAAAAGATTGATTTTACATCTACGATATATTCTGTTCATCTTCTACTCACGGAGGTATTCACAGCTTCCTCTAATGTCCATTCATTCAATAAGGTAAACTTAAGCCTGATGTGCTATCTATCAAACACAGGTAATATTCTGAAATTGTCTTTATATTTCTAGTATATGCCTCTGGAACCACAATTAAATGTCTGTCATTGAATCTTCTTGCTCTACCCTCCACTTCACTCAAACATCCATTATTTGTATTTCTCTCCTGTGTTCTGTTTAATTTTTACAGATCTCTCTTCCAGATAATTTATTCTATCATAAGTTTTGCTAACTGGTTGTTTAATGCATCTGTTTAATTTCACATTTCAGTGATAATATTTTGTTTTCTCTCTAAAGGTTTCATTTTGTTCTTTTCCTGAGTGGTCATCTTTGATAGTCTCTTATTCTTTCATCATACTTTCCATAGCATCCATTATTTAAACATATTAAACATATTTATTTCTTATTAATATCTAATAATTTAACTACATAGTTTTGCAAATCTGATTTTATAGTTTGATGTTATAGCTGACTCTTAGCAAGGTATCTTGTATTTTTGTCTGCTTAGTGATTTTTTTTTATCTTAATTTAGCATTTAAAAAAAATTTATCTGTGGGAATCACTGAGGCTTGAGTTTAAAATGTCTTCCTTCAGAAATGCTTTATATTATTTCTGTCAGATACCTTAGGGGCAACACCAACACAGAATCCCTTTAAACAAAAATTTTGACTTGGTGTCTTTTGGTGTCACAATAGTCAAAGATATAAGCTGCATATCTACATGAGTAAGTGTATGAGATTAAAAATTATCAGAGGAAGGAGGAATGTTAGCATCTTAGCAGTGAAAGACAGTCCTTCTTTTTGTCCCACTTTTGTAAGAATGAATTAGACATCCATTCTTGAGCAAAAACACCTTGTGGGAGTTGTGGTATCCAGGGCCATAGACCAAGGGACCCAGGAAAAATCTTGCCTACCTGTGTATCCCATAATCAAACAGACCTCAGAATGGGCTGCAGAGCCAGCAGGAGTCAGTGAACCTACCTAAGTCCATCTGGGTTATGATCAGGTAAAGTCTGGAGAGTGCTGTCTTTGGCAGACACCCATGAATGAGAGAGACTTTGTGGAACCCCAGCCTTCTTGAGAGTGGAGTACAGTGAACTATTGGAACAGAAAAGCAGCATGAGTTGGTCACAGTGGGGAAGGTGAGAGGAGCATTCCAAGGACCACTCATTCAAGGCAACAATGCACAGTCTGAAATATTCAACGGTGGTGAACTATGCCACAGGGGAAAAGAACAGTGAGTGAGTGCCCAGCCGCTTCAGTAGTGTTGGACACAGCTGGAGAAATCTGTGTCTCTAAAAAGAACCTAGCGCACTGAGACAGGTAGTTGGTGATGGAGGGAGGGGGAAGATCAGGAAATAAACAAATGATAATAACAAAAGACATTAAATGAGCATAGTTCCTGCCTACTGCACTCAGGATTTCAGCTGAAATCCTCCGTGAGCCTCCAGGAGTACCTCACCCAAGAATCTCCCCCCGAGATCAGTGGGAACCACAAGGCCCCAGTGCCAAACCCACACCTCTCCCCACTCTGCAACTGGCTTCTTGTGAATATTTCTAAGGGAAGCAGTGACAACAAAGCTGGTAAACTGGGTGGTCTCAGAAAAATAAACCTGGGTCTACGGCAAGAGAGAAAACACAAACATGAGCTATAGCACTAGCTTTGAGAAAACAAATAAGAGGTTTCCAGTAGCCATCCTCGTGAATTGTAACGAGGAAGACACAATAGCCTAAAAATTCTGCCAACCATGGTAGCAAGCAGAGTGGAGCACATTCACCCATATAAAGGCAGAGAAAATCTCAGATATAACACCACCAGTGACGGTAAACCCCATAGGAAGGCAATTAGTAAAGATTTTAGGAAGTCTTTTTTAATTCAAATGTAAAAGCAGCAACCAAAACCTACAAGAAATATGAAATATCAAGGAAATATGTTGTCACCTAAAGATGACCATAATCTCCAATTTCAGAAGTTTAAAGGTACATAATTTTGTGACCAAGCTAATAAAGAATTCAAAATAGCTTTTTGAAGAATCTCAATGAACTACAAGGTAACTAAAAAGACAATAATGAGGTTAGGAGAAAAAAATGAACAAAATGATATATATACACACACACACACATATATATATATGTACTAAATAAACCAAAACTATAAAAAAGAAACAATTTCTGGCACTGAAGAATTCAATGAATGAAATGAAAAATGCAATAAAGAGCATTTGCAGTAAAGAAAACTGAAGACAAATAAGTGAGCTAGAAGACAAGAAGTTTGAAATAACCCAGTCAGAGCAAGGCAAAGAAAAAAAGAAAGACAATAGAGCAAAGAAAGCCTGTACAATCTATGGGATTTCATCAAAACAAAATTAAAAGAATTGAAGATTGAAAGGAAAAAAGAGGAAGAAGGCAGATGAAAATTTATTTAGGGAATAATACTACAGACTTCTCAAACCCGGAGACACTTGGACAGCCAAGCTCACAAAGCTTATAGACCACCCAATTATTTCATGCCAAAAGACTTTCTCCAAGACATATTATAATTAAACTTTTAAAAATCAAAGATAAACACAAAATCCCAAAAGCAACTAGGGAAAAATGATGGTAACCTACAGAGGAACCCCCATTAAGTTACCAGGAGTTTTCTCAGCCACATCCCACAGACCAGGACAAAGTGAAATGACATACTTAGTGTTGAAAGAATAAACTGCCAGTCAAGAATACTCTATCAGGCAAAGTTATACTTCATATATGAAGGGAAAGTAAAGAGTTTCCCAGAAAAACAAAAGCTGAGATTGTTCATCACCACTACATCTTCCTTCTAAAAACTGCTGAAAGGAGTTTTTTGAGCTGAAATGAAAAGACACTAATCAGCAACATGAAAACATACAAAAGAATACAGCACAGTGATAAAGGTAAATATAAAGGCAGACTGAAAAGACTAATTCTGTAATAGGATGGTGTGCTAACCACTAAATTGTAGTATAAAGACTAAAAGTGAGGAGTATTATATAATTATAGCTACTATAATTTGTTAAAGAATACAGAATATAAAAAGAGGCAAAAATAACATAACAATGTAAAACAGAAGAGTAGAAGGGTCCAGTTTTTGTAGAAAATGGAAGTCAAGCTGCTATGAGCTTAAAATGGACTGTTTTCCTTATGAGATTTCTATACAACCCTCATTGTAATCACCTAGTGAAAATCTAGACTAGGTTCACGAAAGATAAGAAAGGGGAAACAGAGCCTACCACCATGGAAAAAAACACATGTGCAAAGGTAGGTGCACACAAGAAAAAAGGAAACAATGGAAATACAAACAACTGGATAGCAATGAGTAAGATGGCATTAGTAAGTGCTTACATATCAATAATTACAATAGATGTAAATGAATTGAATTCACCAAAAAAAAGGGCAGAGTCCTAGATAGATGAAAAATCAAGATCCAACTATGTGCTGCCTACAAGAGGCTCACTAAGCTTTCATGAGACCCATAGGCTCAAAGTGGAAGAATGGAAAAAGATATTTCATGCAAGTGGAAAACAAAAGAAGGCAGGAATAGCTATATTTATATCAGATAAAATAGACTTTAAGCCAAATATTGAAACAAGAGACAAAGAAGGTCATTATATAATAATAAAGGGGTCAATTCATCAGGAAGACATAATAAATGTAAATATATATGCACCCAAAATCAGAGCACCTAAATATATTAACCAAATATTAACAGATACAAAGGGTGAAATAGACAACAATACAACAATAGTAGGGGACTTTAATACTCCATTTTCAGAAATGGATAGATGATCCAGAGAGGAAATTCCCACAAAAATGTTCAACTTGAATCACGTTAGACCAAATGGATATAACAGACATTTATAGAACATTCCATCCAATAGCAGCAGAGCACACATTCTCCTAAAGTGCACAGAAAACATTTCCAGGATAGATCACATGAGAGGACACAAAATGTGTTTTAGAAAATTTAAGATTTAAATCATACCAAGTATCATTTCTGACCACATTGGCATGAAACTAGAAATCCATTAGCAGAAAGCTGAGAAATGAACAAATATGTGAAAACTAAACAGCACACTACTGAAAAATCAATGTGCAGCTGAGAAATCAAAAAACATCTTGAAACATATAACAATGGAAATATAATACACCAAAACCAATACTATGGTACAAAAGCAGTTCTGAGAAGGAAGTTTACAGCAATAAATGCATACATTAAGAATACAGAAGGATCTCAAATAACAACCTAACCTTACACTTCAAGGAATGAGAAAAGAAGAACAAAGACCAAAGTGAATAGAAGGAAGGAAATAACAAAGACCAGGCTAGAAATAAACTAAATAGAGACCAGAAAAACAATAGAAATAATAAATGACATTAAGGGCTAGTTTTCTAAAAGATAAACTATATTGACAAATCTTTAGCTACACCAACAATAAAAGACAGGAGACTCCAATAAATCAGAAATGGAAGGGGAGACATTACAAGTGATAGTAAAAAATACATAAGATTATAAGAGACTGCTATGAACAATTACAGCCCAGCAAATTGGATAATCCAGAAGAAATGAATAACTTCCGAGAAATATACAAACGGTCAAGATTGAATCAGGAAGAATCAGAAAATCTAAATAGAAAAAAATCAAGTAAGGAAATTGAATCAGTAATTGAAAACCTCCTAACACAGAAATCCCCAGAACCAGATGGCTTCTTTGGCAAATTCTACCAAAGGTTAAAAAAAGTATTAATGACAATCCTTCTCAAACATTTTCAAAAAATTGAACAGGAAGGAATACTTCCTATTGCATTTTGGAATTGAAAGTATTACTCTGACACCAAAGCCAGATAAACACACAAGAAAAGAAAACAAGAACAGCACACAGGAAAAGAAAACTACAGACCAATATCCATCTTGAAAAAGATGCAAAAATTCACAACAAAATATTAGGAAACCAAATTCAACAACACAGTAAAAGGATTATACACCACGAACAAGTGGGATTTATCCTAGGAAAGGAAGAAAGTTCAATGAACAAATCAATAAATGTGATACACCACATTAGTAGAATGAAAGGTGAAAAACATGATCATCTCAATAGATGCAGAAAAAGCATTTGACAAAGTACAATATCCTTTCATGATTAAAACCCTGCAAAATTGGATCTAGAGGGAATGTTCCTCAACATAACAAAGAACATATAAAACAAACCCAGAGGTAATATTATAGTCAACGGTGAAAAACAAAGCTTTCCCTCTAACATTAGGAACAAGACAAGGGTTCTCACTCTCACCACTCTTATTCAATATAGCAACTGAAAATCTTAGCTAGAGCAAAAAGGCTAGATAAAGAAATATAAGACATACAAATGGGGAAATAAGAAATAAAATTAGCATTACTTGCAGATGTTATGAGCTTGTAGACAGAAAATCCTAAAGATTCAACCAAAACTGTGTTGAAAGTAATAAATGAATTTGATAAAGTTCCAGAACAAAAAGTCAACATTCAGAAATCAGTTGTGATCCATGAGCATGAAATATCATTTCATTTCTTTCTGTCTTCAGTTTCTTTCAACAATCCCTAACTGTTTTCAGTGTGCAGGTCTTTCATCTCCTTGGTGAAATTTATTTCTAGGCATTTTGTTGTTTTTATTGTGATTATAAATGGGATTTTATTTTTGATTGCTCTTTCTGCTGGTTCATTGTTAGTATATAGAAAAACAACTGGAGCTGGCCCCCGTGGCTGTGTGGTTAAGTTTACGTGCTCTGCTTCAGCGGCCCAGGGTTTCTCCGGTTTGGATCCTGGATGCATACGTGGCAACACTCGTCAGACCATGCTGAGGTGGTGTCCCACATAGCACAACCAAAAGGACCTACACTTAGAATATACAACTATACACTGTGGACTTTAGGGACAAGAAGAAGAAAAGAAGATTGGCAACAGATGTTAGCTCAGATGTCAATCTTTAAAAAAATAAATAAATGAAATGGGTATGATCTTTGCCTTTAAAAAAACAACTGATTTTTGTATATTGACTTTGTACCCTGAAACTTTATTGTATTCGCTTATTATTTCTGATAGTTTTTTGATGGATTCTTTATGGCTTTCTAAGTATAAAATCATGTCAACTGCAGATAGTGACAGTTTTACTCCTTCTCTTCCAATTTTGTTACTTTTTATTTCTTTTTATTGCTTAATTTCTCTGCTTAGAACTTCCAGTACTGTGTTGAATAAGAGTGATGAGAGGGCCATACTTAGACAAAGATGTTTTGATATTAGTTAAATCCCCTGGAATTCAGCAAATTATTATTTTTCATTCAATGCTTTATTATTAATTTCTAGAGTGTGCTGGGCTTTATAGAAATTGTCTCATTAGATTCTAAATGTTTCTATTTCTCTCATTTTACAAGTGAAAAACACAAGTTAACTGAGTTAAAGACCACATCATTAGGAAATTGCAGAACTAGAACTCAACATCATCCACCCCTCACTCCATAGTAATATTGACATTTTAGATTAGAGATTATTCTTTTCACTGAAGGTGAGAGAATTTGGGTAGGGAGAAAGAGAACCCCAGGAAAAGCCCTAAGTGGAGGGTGTGGAAGTAAGGGAGAGGAAAGAGATAAAGAAGAGAAGAGAGCATAAACCTCATAAAATGTATGAGGACCACAAATCTTACTTCACATAGGTTTTACTGGAAGAATCACTTGGATATTGAGATAACACGGAATCCACTCTTTTCTATAAATCTTGCCCTCTTACCTTGACCTACATCCCCCAGGATAACAGAGCTCTTGCCAAACTTGAAATTGCTCATTTGCTTTCAAAAGATCTATTCAGGTGGGCCCTACTGCACTCCAAGACTGGTGCTTTAGGCCATGAAATTGGCTGTCCATTCACAGCCAAAGAAATACCCACAACTGGATGGGTATTTCTTAAATGTGTTATTAGGGCAGAGGTGAAAAGAGAAAAGACAATGAGGGAGAAAACACTCCAGGTGCTTATTCTCTTGGGTCATGGTTGTCATGGAATTTTACTCCATCTAATTTCATGCCCCACTTTGCCATGTCCCTTCTGATTCAATTCCCCACTTCCTCATGGTCCTATTATGGTCTTGCGATTATAACATTTCTTTTAACAACCTTGGAGGCATTTGACATGGAAAGGACCTGGACATCTTCTAGTCTAATACCATCATCATTTTCAAGGTGAGGAGCTAGAAGCCAGAGGAGCTAAGAGATTTGCCAAAGATGACACAGCTAACTGAGAATACTGCTTGATAACAATAAATTAGATATGTGGACATTTCCCTGTTTACAAAGCCTTCCATTTTAGATATATATTTTTTCTCACTCCGTGACCTGAGCTAATTATCACAGCAGCCCTATGAGACAGATATTGCATGGTTTCCTAGGGATAAGTAAGGATATTGAAGTAATAAGGAATACAGTAAAACTAATTCTTGACAGAGCCACAGATCATCATGGTTAATACCATGGACATTAGTATCAGCTAATCTGGTTTGAATTCCAGCTTTCCATTTCCTGGTTGTGTGACCTTGAGCAAGTTAACCTCTTCAAGCTCCATTAATATCACCCATAAAATGGGCTTATAGTATCAGCTACTTTATAGAGTAGTTCTTCGTAGAATCAATTAGATAATCCTTATAAAGCACTGAGAGTGTGAAGTACGTGGCATGCCTTCTATTAAAAGTAGGTTTAATTCATGTGTTCTGAATTGGAGTTCTTTACAACATATTATGCTGCATTACTAATCCTTCATTAAAAATATCTGCTTAAGATGATTCCCACAAAATTTTGGTTTTGTTTTTTGGGTTTTGTTTTTCCTTTTTTTTTAAGATGGAGCTCATCTACCCTGCCATTACTAGGGAAACACCTGATTTAGGAAGTTCTCATTCATGATTTGATCTGCTTCTGCTAATCCTACTTCTAGAGAGAAAAGGATGGATGGGATAAGGAGTTAATTATTCAGTTTAACACTTGCTAATTGGTCAGTAGTTGTATAGTCACTCTGATAAGAACTGTAAAAAATTAATATTTTAAAAGGAACAGATTCTTAAGATAGTTTTAAAGCTATACCATCAAATGTACAGAAATTTGGCATCATGGACAAGTAGCAGTAGAAATGTTTCTGGTTAGTAAGAACCATTTTGTTCCATACATGACACTTTGTGAGCTTCAAGAAGAATTGTTGCTACCCTGGGAAGAATGTGGCAGACCTCAATATGACCAAAGGTTTTATCTGTAAATGGGTCTAATTTATCCCCTGCCAACTGAACATGGTAAGAGAAAAAAATCAAACCTATGCAATGTAACTATGTAAAGTGTAAAATACTGTGTAAATAGTAACATAATATATGTAAAGCTTAGTCCACAACTCATGCATGAGAAAACATCTCTTTTCAAAATTTTCTTTAAATTATACCAGTTGGACCCTGAGTCTCCATGGTACCCCACATCTGGTTGCTCTGCTGCTCTCTGGTCAACTTAAGGCCTTGAAATTCCATGCACTTAGATCTCTGAGATTCAGACTCTGCCTTCCTAGACATACCATGACAGCCTTCATTTCTGAGTCTGGCATGGTCTCTGGGAGGCTACCACAGAACATGCTTCAGGCCACGTATGCCCAGAAATTGATGACTTTGGCTTCTTTCTAGCCTGTGAGAATCTCCCCAACTCTTGACCTTAAAATTGCCCCTTCTTTCTACCATTCCTTTCTCCCATCTGTTTTTCACAATTCAATTCACAAGGAGTTTCAAGGAATAAGATAGAAGGAACAATGTTATTTGGGAATAAAGCCAGAACACTATTTTTTTCTCTTTTCCTTTAGTTTCCTCTCCTGCTTTCTCCTCCTTCCCCTCCCCTTCCCTCTGTACCCATTTTTTCTGCTCTCTCTCTCTCTCTGTTTTTCTCCCTCTTTCCAATTTTCTGATTCTGTGCCATCTCTCTCACACTAGATTTCTCTCACTCTCTTTGGAATTAATAAGATAAAGTATTCACTTTTAAATTATTTTTAACATTCACATATGCAATTTTATACATTCTTTTTAAAAATTTTCTTGAAGTACAAATAAATTCTCAACAATTGAAAATATATAAAAGAAAAAATCAATGAGGAAAGAACTGTCTGTGTGGCTTCCTAGATTCTCATCATTTCTCTACATGAAATATATTACAGAACTTCTATTCTCAAAGTGTAGGGTTTTATCGACCTGGGTCTAATCATGGATACACACTTTATAAACTGAATTCAATGGTGGTGACACTGCCTCAAATAGATCACTTGATGGTGACAGCTAAACATAATGGCACCAGGAATCAAGGAGCCAGGTTTTCATTCCATCTCTCTACCTAGCTATTCTTGTGACCTACAAAGGGTCACACGTATTCTTATTCTTGTGTTCCTCATAGGGGAAATAACAGCTGCAAAAATATTGTTCTCACTGAGGTAAATGTATTAGCCTCTTTACCACCCGCTTCAGGGCCTCTTTGAAAGCCCTTTTCCTCAAACTATAGATAAGAGGATTTAACATGGGTATAAAGATAACATAGAACACTAACAGCACGTTGTCCTGCTTGTTGGAGTGGCTAGAGCTGGGAAGTAGGCACACAGAGAGGCTTGTGCCATAGAAGATTGTCACAACTACCAGGTGAGAGGCACAGGTATTGCAAGCTTTGGCACTACCTTTGACAGAAGATATTTTCAGAATGGAAGGTGAAACAAAAACATAGGATAAGCTGATAACTAAGAAAGAACTGAACCCAACAAAAATACATACGAGAAAAAGAATGGTATGGCTGATGAAGGGATTAGAACAAGACAAGAAAATAATTTGGATTATGTCAAGGAAGAAATTTGAACTGATGTTGGGCCCATGGTAACAGAGATGAAACCAAGTGGCATAGTAATAGCGATGACAGCAAGGAAACCACTCCCATAGGCCCCAGCAGCCATCTTCTGACAGAGGCTGGGAGCCATGATGGCTGAGTACTGCAGAGGCCTACCAATAGCAACATATCTGTCATAGGCCATGGCAGCCAAGAGGCAGCATTCAGTCAGACAAATCTAGGACTCAACAAAATACTGGGTGGCACAGGAAACGAGCAAAATCATTTTTTGTATCTTTTAAGAAGTCCGAAAGCATCCTTGGGCTGGTGGAAGAAGAAGAACAGATGTCTGTAAAGGACAGGAAACTGAGAAAAATGTACGTGGGTGTGTGCAGATGGGAGTCCATCCTGATTAGGATGATGAGACCCAGTTTCCAAATTAGGATCACAAGGTAGATCCCTAGGAAGAGTGGAGAGAGGATAAGCTTTACCTTTTTTCATCTAAGAGTCCCAGGAGAACAAACACGACTGCAGAGGTTGATTTCTATCTCCTTCCATGGACCTGGTTGGTACCATCTGCAGGGAAAAAGATGGGAGAAGGAAATTATTTCATTTTAAAAAGACAAAAAGAAATACTCTTAATTTCTTTCCACTCTGCAGCTGGCTACATATATATCTTAATCATCAACTTTGAGTTAATCAGTGTCTTCCATTTATAATTACCAAACTCAACTTAAAAAATTCTCTTGCGTAAATACTGTAATTCTCTTTGGGGACAAAGACAATAAACGGACATCATTAGTACATTATCTTCTAAAATGCCTTAATTTCATATTTTCCCAATCCATAGTTTACGAACGTATGAGGATTGGAAACAAAGTAATTAAGGAAAATACTCTCATCTCTTTATATGGTAAAAGAGAAAGAATCTGATCAGTCATGGCTCTGAAATTAATTAAGTGCTTGAAAAAGCCCCTGAATTATGCTGGACCATTAAATGAGGATGGTGAAGTAGGTGCTCTTTAAAATCCCCTTGGGAACTAATACTCAATTAATTTGTAATCAGGGAGGGTGCAAAGTTCTGTAACTGCCTTTCTGCTTTCACAAAGCCAAGAGAGATATAAGAAAAATATAATGAAATGGTAGAAAGAGTCACACGCCAAGACACAGCTTAGAAATGGATGTGACTTACCCAACTTAATGACACCAAGAAGGCTCCTGAGGAGCTAGAAAAGATCAAGTTGTAAGAGCCGTTATCCACCCATCCTTGCAGGTACAGATTTTTATTTCCTCTAATCAGAGATACTTATGAATTAAACTGTCTAAGACAGTGATTCTTGATCTTCTTTGGTCAGTGATACTTTCAAAAGTCTATTGGAAACTCTGGACCCTCTACCCAGCAAACTGCAACCTCTTATCACTTTTGCATATGGTTTTATTGGATTCTCAATCACCCTTGGTTCTATTCATTGTTCTTATGTTCAAGGTTTCTCCTACAAAGTAGAGTGACTTGAATCATGAAAAGGTTACGATGCTTAGGCAATGGACACAGGGATGGGAAACTTAGGCAGGGTTTCTGGAAGTTCTTTCTCTTTTTGTTCTTTGGAGCCAGTCCAGGGAAGGAAAGCACTAGGCCTTCAGGCCAAATGCTAAATAACCAAAGAATATTTTTCATCAGGCACGGTAAGCCTTCTTCAAGATGTTATAGCTGTCATCTTTCCAGACGGTCACAGAACATCTCCCATCAAAAACACATTTTTATTCAGATAATCTCAAAATAGAAAGCAAACCATGGGAAGCCATGAAAAGTAGAAAACAGATGTCAAATGTAGCCTGGCAGTCATGTATATGGGTAATAGTAGAAGTCACGGAGATTTCCCTGGAAAAGGGCTGTGTCTTTAATGGAATAAACTTTGTCTATGAGCTGCAATCATTGGTCAGCATTAGGCATCCCGAACTTCTTCCTACTTCCTAAACATTTCCCATTCTCCTTGTTCCAAAGATGAATGAAAAGAGAAAATCCTTATAGAAGCATAAGGTATAGCCTGATAAATAAGGTAAAAGGGTTCCTTTCCCCAAATATGGATGCAGCTAGGAATTCCTTGCTCTCTAGAGATACTTAGACTACTGAGGCAGATAGACCATGAGCAGAGGGAGAAGGGAGATCAGGTTAAAAGGCAGATAGGAATATCAGAGAGAATTAGAGGAATGCAAGGGCTCATGATTTCAGCAGGAAGTCCTCCCATGAGGCCCCAGGAGTACCTCACCAGAGGATTACCCCACCACATCCACAGGAATGCCCAAAACTCCAGTGCCAAACCCACACTTCTCTCCACTCTGCAACTGGCTCCTTGTGCACATTCCTGAATCTGGCAAACAGACTGCTCTCAGAAAAACAGAACTGGCCTTTGTACAAGGGAGAAACTGCAAACATGAGCTAGAGCACCACCTTCTGGAACAGAAAAGAGGTTTCCAGTAGCCAGCCTAGTGAGTGGTAACAACCAAAGACACAATAACTTAAGAATTCAGCCACAAGAGGGAACAAGAAGAGTGAACCAGGAGTACCCAAAGAAAGGCAGAGCAAACTCTAGATCCCTTACTCACAAAACTCACAAAACTTAACTTGCAATGAACTAAAGATTTAAACATAAGACCTAAAACCATAAAATAGAAGAAAAAATAGAGGAAAACTCCTTGACATTGATCTTGCAATGATTTTTTCTGTATGACACCAAAAGCACAAGAAACACATGCAAAAATCAACAAGTGGGACTAGATCAAACTAAAAAGCTTCTACAGAGCAAAAGAAACAATCAAAAAAATTAAATGCAGCCAACAGAATGGAAGAAAATATTTGCAATCCATATATCAGATAAGGGCTTATTATATTCTATATTTAAAGAACTCATACAACTTAATAACAAATAATCTGATTAAAAATGACATTGAAAATAAATAGACATTCTTTCTATAGAAGACATTCAACTGCCGAAAGGAACATAAAAGATGGTTGATATCACTAATCATCAGAGAAATGAAAATGAAAACCATGAGATATGACGTCACACCTGTTAGAATCGTCGTCATCAAGAAGACAAGAGAGAACAAGTGTTGGCGAGAATGTGGAGATAAGGGAACTCACATGTGTTGCCTTGGGAATGTAAACTGGTCCAGCCACTAAGGAAAAAAGTATGGAGATTCCTCAAAAAATTAAGAATATAACTATCATATGATCCAGTAATTCTACTTCTGGGTATATATCCAAAGGAAATGAAAAAAGGATATCAAAAAGATCTCTTCATTCTCATGTTTATTGCAACATTATTCACAATAGCCATGATATGGAAACAACCTAAGTGTCTGTCAATGCATTAATAGATAAAGAAGATGTTACACACACACACACACACACACACACACACAGTGGAATATTACTCAGACAAGAGAAAGAAGGAAATTCTGCCATTTGCAGCAACATGGATGGACAGTGAGGGCATTACACTAAGTGAGATAAGTCAGACAGAGTAAGACAGAACTATATGATAGTAACATGTGGATTCTAAAAATGCCGAACTTGTAAAAACAAATGGAATGGAAGTTACTAGAGACTGGGGGCTAAGGGAATTGGAGATATGTTGTTTAATGGTACAAACTTTTAACTTTCAGATAAATCCTAGAGATCTAATGCACAGTATAGTGATTACAGACAGCAATATTCTATCTTAAACTTCAAAGTTCCTAAGACACTAGATATTTATTTATTTATTGAGGTGACATTGGTTTATAACATTATATAAATTTCAGAGGTACATCAGTATATTTCAAAATCTGTATAGGCTAGATCTTAATTGTCCCCACCACAAAATAATAAATATAATTATGTGATATGATAGAGGTGTTAGCTAATGCTAGAGTGGTAAGTGCATTGCAATATGTAAATGTATCGACACATCAAACACCTTAAACTTACACAATGTCATATGTCAATATTATCTCAATAAAAATAAATTTTAAAAACAGAATTATCAAGGAAGACTCTTTTACTTTTTCTCTTTCAAACTAAAGCTGAGGGAGGTGTGCTTATCACTGTCTCATTTTGTGCATAGTTTTTTCTTTTTTCTAATAGTTTGCCGTCTGAGAATGTCACTCCTGGAGAGTCCCTGTTTTCAGTGGCATTGAGGGGAAAGGGTGTTGTCTCTAAGTCAATCTCACACGTTGTCTTTTTCTCCTAACTCTTAGATATTTGCTCATTGAAACCCATAATGAGGCGACCAGAGATTCGCAGATCCTCTGGGGAAAATACTGGCCCCAGCTCACTGCCTCTGAGGTTTGTGCTTTTTCTTCTCATTTCTGAATCTTTATAAGTTTATTTGCTTTCTCACTGACTCAGCCTTTAAAAAATTCTTTTAAATTTTATCTGGCATTACTAGTTTCCTTGAATATATAGTCCACAGTACTAAGAGTAACATCTTTACAAATAATATTTCTGTGAAAGAGTTGAATACTGCAGCTTACTCCTGGCCATTTTTTTTCTAAAACGCAAAGCTACTTGATTTGCTTCATTTTTTTCTGCTTCTAATAGGATTGAATTTGCCAGAAGATCAAGTATATTTTTAGGTAGCTAATATTTATTGAGTATGTACTATGTTCCAGGTGCTATTCTGAATACTTCTATGTTTTATCTTATTTTAGTTTTCAACTAAAATTTATGAGATATGTGCACTTGTTATTGCCATTTTACAAATGAGAAGACCTTGGGTCAGAGCAGCAAAGAACTTAAAGGACACACAACCCATGAAAGGCCAAACTGGGATTCAAATCCAGGCAGTCTAACTCCAGAGCCACGTTTTAAATATCTGCACTAAAACTGCACACTAAAATATGTTAATTGCTGCATTAATCTTGTTTCTAAACACTGGAGAGTGTAAAGGACTATACTTGGTGCGTTGGATGATGTAAACGAGCCAATACGGAGCTTATAGCCCAGGAAGAGAGATGAGAAATGTACCCATAGAGACATCGCACAAAACGAGAGATGATGTGTGGCATGGGAAAGACAGAGATAAATTCTTGTAGGTGATCACTGACAGGATGTGGGCAAGAGATTAGAGATTGGGGAATGCCCCCGCATAGTCATTGCAAGAATTTCTCACAAAAGATCTCTAGAATGACAGACACCATTTCAGATGCATTATTATAAAAATGGACAGGGCAATGAAAACGTAATTGAGCATGCTTTCAGTAACATGATCACCACATCTTTTCACATAGATGCACTTTCAGGAAATGAACAGAAAGGCTGTAATGGTGACTGCTTGCCAAGTCAGTGAGATAAACTGAAGGAGAATTTATCTTCTTTCAGGAAGAAGAAATAAGGGGATATTAAAATGTTTTGCAATACGTGCTGGTATAACTGCCAGAAAGGGAAATCTCAGGTTTAGATGGTGAACACTGCAAAGCTTGTACCCACAGATGTCTAAGATAAAATTACCGAGGCCAATTGTACCACACACAGAGAACTATGTCAGACTAGTGATGCTATTCTTTATCCCAGAGCACCTTTTAATTGCCACATTGCTTTTCTCAACCAGCCCAGATTCTATCATTTCTAATTAAACCTTATTTTTAGTTTCCTCTTCTTTATTAAGGACTGCTAAGCTTTCTACCTTTTGTTTTGGATAAAGTTTATCTTAGGATAAAGCTTATGTGGATTCTCTTCCTTCAATTTTTCTCAAGTCATTTCTGACATCAGATAGTCCCCCTCCACATACTGACCTCCATTTTACTCTGCTTAGTAAATTAAAAAAAAAACAAAGGAAATGGAAGGAGACTATTAAAAAGTGGCCCATTTGACAAGCTCTGCTTCTTTAAGATATTTCATCAATAATCCTTCCTAATATTTAGTTAGCTGACTTTGGAAAAGTTCACCATATTTGTAGAGCAGGAAACAAAATCTGAAGAGCTTTGTTTATCAGGAACAATATGGGCAGGATCACTGTCAGAAAACCAAGCATTGCATTTATTCTCAGCTGGTGGTCCCTCACTTCCTCAAGAACTGACCTGTTCATCAAAGTTGAACTGAGTCCACTCAGTTAGGGAGACTTCTGTAGAATGCTCAAATTTGACTTGTTAGTGGAACAAATCAGGAAGTATAGGCCTCTCAATAATTACCCACACCTTTTCTTCTGGCTCTTTGTTTTCTCCTTTTAAATATGAACAATAGTCTCAGAGGGGTTCCAGCTCCCCATTTTATGCCAAAGTGTATTGACACAGCCTATAAATTTAGATCATCCCTCTACAGATTTGTCTTTTCAGGCTAAATGAGCCACCGTAGAAGAAGACTCCTTATAAAAATTAGACTTGAAGTACAATGATATTGAGTTGTTTGCAAACCTTTGAGATTCTTCCTGGGTCCTAGGCCTTCATATTCCTTAGAGCAGAGTCCCTAATTACTTACATAAGAGTGCTGTAAAGATTTACTCTTCTTTTTATTGTGTGTGGTGTACCCAGGTATTCAGAAAGAGCCCACACATAGTTCAACTTCCAGGTTCTGTGAGTATCCTACTCCATCACTACTCTGAGATGAGCGCATGGTCTTTTGTTAGTAAGGTTTGACTCACTCAGCCTCCCTCAAGAATGATCCAGCTGTGGGAGAAGAGGACCTTAAAAGCTTATGAGGTTTCTCTCACATCTAAGAGAGGACTTGGGAACACAGCTTGCAATAAAAAAGGAGCAATTAAAATCATGCAAGCTGTAAATAACCTCCCTCCTGGGTGATAGAGGGGAGACCAACTCTGTTAATGGGTTCCTTTTTTAGGCTCCGAGATCTTGCTTCAGGGTGTTCAAATTTTGAGACATGTTTATGTCAAGGAACCCTCCATTCACCCTGGAAGAATCATGGAGTTCATTTAGAGATCACTTCCATCCTACGCCCAAAGCATAGGAACAATCATCAGAGACCTCTGTCTGGGAAACATGCCAGGAAGTAGTGAACCTCCAGCAATGCTGAGTCAGACTCTCTGTGGTATAGGGAATCTCAGCTCTCTACTTTCTTGTTTTGGACCTTTGTTTTTGTTTTTACTTTTAGATGGGACTTCTTGGGAGGGTTATATTCAGAAAGACCTTCCAGAGATTTGGAGTATGGAAGTAGAAACATAAATGATTCTCTTCTTCTCTCCCATGGCTTTGACTGCTTGTTTTGAAGGAAGAAGTGAGTAGAAGAGTGAGAATGAGAGAAGAAGAAAATTATTTTATGGAGAATGGCAGAGACAGGGAGGAAAAGAGGGATAATGGGGTAAAGTATGTATAATATTTCACCTAACATTTCCTTCCCCACATCTCTGATCATTCCTTTTTCTCAAGTACGTAAGTTATTAGGTTCTCAACCTTCAGAGAAGGGATGTGGCAGCGAAAAGAAATCGAAGCAGAGATGATGTGGCCAAAAACATAAGTAAGTCTCAGAATGGCTTAGAGACAGCACAACTATCAAATAAGTTTAGAGACACCAAAAACAGAGGGACCCTAACCAAAAGATTTTTAGGGCCTGAGTTGGCAGGCCAAAACTTAAGAAAATGTGGTCATGGGAGTCCAGGGAGATAGCAACTGGGCACTGAGGGCTTACACTCTACAGAATTTTCTGTGCCGTAGTCAAAGATGGGAGCAGCAGAACAATTCCCATTTAACCAAGACTCGCTGTGAGCAGCAGAATCATCAGATCTTACAAGTCTTTAGGATGAGGATAAATGGAATTCAGTAGCAATTCATTTGTGATTTGACAGCTGAGGATCTGTTGAGGTAACATATTTCACAAGATGCTGCTATGGAGGGAAGTCAAGGACCCGATTCCCCTGTTGCTGTGGTATCATTCAGCCCTCTAGAACTTAGACACAAATGTAGAGAAAAGAAGAAACGATCCTTTAATTGACTAAGCTTTTTTCACAGAGGAGAAATAAGAAGAGTGCAAAGTAGGAATAGTGTGATGGAAACATAATGAAAATTGTATTTCTTGAATTCCTGATTTTGTAGATTGATTTTCAAAACCTGTCACATGCATCATAAGTATTATTTTCCTTCATGTGTATTATAATAGATCAATTCATTATATCCTAATGTATTTAACCTTTTTCTTCATGTAGCATATGGGTTATTTCCAAGTTGTCAATGAATATTTTTGAATATATCTACTCTGAAGCATTTCTACCATCTGAGTCCCTCCCAAATGGTTCCCAATGACCCTAGCTTCCTGGTATTCATAGGCTTGTGTCTAACCCTACAATATTTAATGGGGCTATCCCATGTAACCAAGAATATTGGTCTCCTGTCATAAGCCAGCTCCAACTTGACAGCTATGTGAGAGATCTACTTTGGAAGTGGATCTTTCAGCCTTGATCTAGCTTCAAAGGACTTCAGCTTTGACCATCTACTAGTATGGAACCACATGAGGCTCCCTAAGCCAGAATTACACAGCCAGGTTGCCCCTGAATTTCTGACCCACAGAAAATATATGAGGTAATAAATGAATATTTTTGTTTGAAACCACAAAGTTTGGTAGTAATTTGTTGTGCATCAATAGATAACTAATATACTACAGGAAGAGACCAGTTACTCAAGGAGAGTCACATTTTTGTGATTCTTGGTATAAATTATAGCATTTTTTTCAGAATTAGGAATCTTTCATGTTTAATGACAAAAGGAAAGAACTGAAACTGGTTAAAACAATCAAGTGAATCCATTAGCTCATAAAATTGAAGTCGTCAGAGAAAATTTGATCCTGTGGCTCAAACAATATTATAAATAAATGTCCAATTTCTTCCACAATATCTTCTTTAACTGAGTGTTTTAATTTTGGAGTTTTAGTTTTTTAAATACCCTAATGCTCCCTGCATCACCTTTGTGTCCTCTGAATTCTTTTCCTTTTATTACTCTTTGTTTATTTTAGAGCCTCTGTGTGGTTGTTCTTTGCTGTCCTTTCCCATTGCAAAGTGAGGCACTAAAAAGCAACATTTCAAGCATGGTTTTTCTGGCCAGATATTGTCCTCTGGTGGGGTTTCTGCTGGGCAATCTGGGGAGGACTTCACAATTGCTTTGATGGGCCCCAGCTTTAAGCATCAGGAGATATATATTTTATCTTGGGCGGGTCTTTCTCCAGAAAGGAATTCTCCAGTCTCCTGCCAAAGAGAAATCATCCCAGCTGGGAGTGTTCTGAGAGTTGAATGAGTGAATGCAGTAGGTGTGTGGTGGAAGGAGAGGCTCAAGCAGGGAGAATCTCCTTTTTCACTGTGCGTTTATCTTAATTCCTCTGTTTTTAGCATCCCCCCTTAGATATGTGTGATGACTCTAAGCCCATACTTCTTGGTTCAATTCTCCAGAGAATAAACCTTCAGTCTTCTGTTAGAGCAAGGGAAGGATTAGGAGGGAGGGACAGGAGTTTCTTGGATGCAAAAGCGGGGGAAGGCCTTGTCTAGTAGTCTAATTGTTCTTAGCAGATTTTTTTCAACCAAATATCCAGTTTTAAGCCCCACTCACTGTGCAGGTCCATAATGCCTTCAATTACTGATCCTTATTGAGGTCTTACAAGGGGAAACAACTTGCTGCTTCTTGTTTTTTGCTCTCCACTCTCCCCAGGACCCATGGCTTCCTGATTTCTAGAATCTGAGTTGGTTATTCTTCATAAATCTGCCTCGTAGTTTCCAACCTTTGTTGTCACATTTCCTGTTATCCATATCTTCATGACTTTATAGGTTTTTTCTAAAAAACTTTTATTATCATTTTAGGTGGCCTCCAAGAATGAGCAAGACAAACATTTGGATTCAGCCCACAAGGTTTAACCAAATATCACAACCACATTTTCAAATTTCTTAAACCATTTAATATTTCCACCAGAAATAAGTTACAACATATTATTGCTCATTGTATTGTCCCCGGCATTCATATACTGTAATATTTAAATTATTTCAACATTTATTTTTTACTGATATTTCATTAGGTAGAAAAATTGATTTAACTTCCCTTTATTACCTTTGATATGAAACTTTTTGTATTTATGTTTATATATTTTTAATCATATTTATTTTCATCCTAATTTCTATTTATCTTATCTACTCATAAAAATGTAATTAGCTTATGCTATTATCTTACTACTGTCTATAACCTACTGATTATTCACTATCATATTTTCTAATGTCCCTAAGGCCTTAAATCTGAGTAATAAATATATATACATATAAAAATGTATGTTATTTAATATATGATAAAAGCACATTTTGCTGTCATTCAGAAACTATAATTAGGCCATAGTTTTAAAACTTAAATTGCAGTATGTCAGGGTTGACTGAAAAACTGAGAAATTCTGTATCCCATGAATAAAGTCAAAAATAAATAATTTTGCTTATATATTTTAATAGATCTGAAAAACAGTTTTGTTGAATCACAATTTTGATTAATTTTACTATAAAAGGTCAGTTATTTTTATTTTTTATTTTTTTTGAGGAAGCTAGCCCTGAGCTAACTGCTGCCAATCCTCCTCTTTTTGCTGAGGAAGACTGGCCCTGATCTAACATCCATGCCCATCTTCCTCTACTTCATATGTGGGATGCCTACCACAGTAGGGCATGCCACGTGGTGCCATGTCAGCACCCAGGATCTGAACCAGCGAACCCCAGGGCACCAAAGTGGAATGTGGGCACTTAACTGCTGTGCCACCGGGATGACCTCATAGGTCAGTTATTTTTAAAACAAAAAAGTAAAGCATATTGTCACAATATAATATAGTCTAATATTTAAATAGTCATGATCTCCATGTTTCTCTCAGAAGAAGTCTACTGAGAACTTATCTGTAATGTGAATTATTCATTTTATTTTTGTTAAACACTTTCAGAAACTTTGTTGAAGGTTGGTTCTTGAATTATTGTACCGTACTTACTGACTTAGTAAGAACCAAAATGTTAAGATTTGTGCTAAGACACAAGGTTAATTCATTTGACAAATATTGATTAGGGGCATACAATCTACCAGGAATTATTCAGATACTGGAATATTGAGGGTTCTGGTAAGTGTAAGTGATAGAAGCCAAGATAACTAAGAGTGTGCTGTGAACTAATCTTCCCCTCTTTCTTAAGAACCCAAAACAGACAGGTACATAATGTCACAGAAAGTTTTATTGAAGCAAGACTCCTCCATATCCTACTCTGAACTCATAACAACTCCTAGAAGAGGCAGGCTACCCTTTGAGGGTGGAGAAAAGATATTGTCAAACACAACTTTAAAGAAACATGCTCAGGACATTCAAATGGTCAACAGGTGCATGAAAAGATGTTTGTCATCACTAATCATCAGGGAAATGCAAATCAAAACCACAATGAGATATCACCACACCTGTTAGAATGGCTATCATCAAGAAGAGAAGAGATAACAACTGTTGGTGAAGATATGGAGAAAAGGGAACCCTTGTACACTGTTGATAGGAATGTCAATTGGTTCATTCACTAAGGAAAACAATAAAGAGGTTCCTCAAAAAATTAAGAAATAGAACTAAAAGATTATCCATCAATCCTACTTCTGAATATATACCCAAAGGAGAGGAAAATAGGATATCATAAATATATTTGCACTCCCATGTTTATTGCACCATTATTTGCAATAGCTGAAATATGGAATCACTGTAAGTGCCCATCAATGGATGAATGGATAAAGAAGAAGTGATACACACACACACACACACACACACACAATGCATTATTATTCTGCTATGAAAAAGAAGGAAATCCTTCCATTTGAGACAACATTGAAAGACTGAGTACATTTTACTAAGAGAGAGAACACACACAGAGAAAGATAAACCCTATATGATATCACTTATATGTGGAATCTAAAAAAGCTAAACTTGTAAAAACAAAGAGGAAAATAGTGGATACCAGGGCCTTGGTTGTGGGGGAATATGAGAAAAGTTGTTTAAGGGTACAAATTTGCAACTAGTAGTAAATACGTCCTAGAGATCTAATGAAAAGTACAGTGACTATAGACAACAATATTGCCTTATAATATTCAAACTTAAGAGATTAGATCTTAATTATTCCAAACACATATTAGACATGATAATTATGTGACGTGATAGAGGTGCTAATTATCACTACAAATGCAATAATATCACAATATATAAACATATCAAATCAACATGTTGTAGAATTTAATTTAACACTTGTATATCAAATATATTTTGATTGAAATTTTGTTTTTATTTTGAAAACAGACACAAGCTGAATATCAAAAAACAAAAGGATAAGAAATTAATGGTGAGTTGCCCCCAATTGTAATTGTAAAATAAAAGTAAATGAAATGCAATGACATCATCGTCATGGCAGAGTAAGTTATTCTCTTTGTCTTTCCTTTCTAAGTTACAAACCATTGGAATACCATTGACCAACAGAAGATCCCCTACACAGCATCGCAGGAAAAATAACAGATCCATACCTATATACAACTGAAGGCAGGTGGCCTGGACCCACAGGAGGCAATGGAACCAGAGTAGCAACACCCTCCTCCTCCCTTGGTATCAGTAATCCAGGGAACGGACCCCAGGATGGAAAGTGTAGGATCTCAAATACAATAAGAAGCAGATCAAAACCAAAGTAATCAAAGCTATACCCAATTAAGAATGGTAGTACTATCACAAGTGCCCCAGCAGAGACTTAACTCACCAAATACTGTGAATAACTACAGTAACATGGTACAAGAGAATGAGAAGGAAAACTCTCCAGAAACCAAATTTGAAGTCACAGAAGAATATAATCTAACTGAAAGAGAATTCACAATAGCTCTTCCACAGTAAATCAATGAGTTACAAGAAAACTCAGAAATATCGTTCAATGAGCTCAGGATTAAAAAAATAAACAAAAAACAAACAAATGTTGGAGATGAAGAACACAATTATGAGATTAAAAATAAGTAAGAAAGCATTAAAGATAGAGCAGAACATATGGAGGGGAGAATTAGTGACCTCAAAGATAGAAACTTAGAATTGATTCAGGTGGAGGAAGAGAGAGAATGAAGATTTTAAAAAGTGAAGAAATTCTTCAAGAAATATCTGACTCAATTAGGAAAAGTAACATAAGGATAATAGATATCCCAGGAGGAGAAGAGAGGGGAAAAGGAGAAGAGAGCTTATTCAAAAGAACAGTAGCTGAGATCTTCACAAACCTGAGGAAGTAACTGGACTTACAATTACTTGAAAGCAATAGAACTCCTAATTACATCAAGGCAAAAAGATCTTACCCAAGGCATATAATACCAAAGCTGTCAAAATTCAATGACAAAGAAAAAATATTAAGGGCCACAAGACAGAAGAAAATAACCTACAAAGGAATATTTATCAGGCTTTCAGCAAATTTACAAGTAGAAATCCTACAGGCTAGGAAAGAGTGGAATGATATATTCAAAATACTGAAAGACAAAAACTATCTGCCAAGAATACTCTGTCCAGCAAAATTATCCTTCAGATATGATAGGAAAATAAAAATTTCCCAAACAAGATCTGAGGGAGTTCATCATCACTAGGCCTATTGTAGAAGAAATGATGAAAGGGACCCTCCTACCTGAAACGAAAAGGAAAAATTATACAAAGCTTTGTGCAAAGAGATAAATAGAGAGAAAGAATCAAAATATTGCAGTTCTATATCAGAATAGGTTTGTATAAACAATTATAACACAAAAAATAAAGGGAAAGAAAGCATCAAAAAACAACTATCGATACTTCAATTTGGTCACAAACTCACAACACAGAAAAGAATAACTCATGACAAAAAAAAAACATAGGAAGGCAAGAGGAAAAGGGCTGAACCTGCATAGGCTAATAGAGATAAGAGGCTATCAGAAAAAGTACTATCTCAATTATGAGATCTTTTATACAAATCTCATGGTAACCACAAAACAAAAAATCAGAGTCACAATTCAGAAATAAAGAGGAAACTGAGAGAAACATCACAGAAAAGCACCAAACTGAAACGGCAGAGAGAAATACAAGTAAAAAGAAACAACTTAAACATAAAACAACCAGAAAACAAAAACAAAAGATAAAATGACAGCAGTAAGCCCTCATAAGGCAATAATCCCTCTAAATGAAAATGAATTGATTCACCAATCAAAAAATGCAGAGTGGCTGGATGGATTACAAAAGAAGACCCAACAATATGGTGTCTCCAGGAAACACATCTCAGCTCTAAAGACAAACATAGACTCAGTGTGAAGGGATGGAAGATGATACGCCAAACAAATGGCAAGCAAAATAAAGTGGACAGAGTCATTCTTATATCAGACAAAACAAACATCAAGACAAAAAATATAACAAAAGACAAAGATTGGGATAATATAATGATAAAAGGGACATTCCACCAAGAATACATAACCCTTTTTAACATAAATGCACTTAACGAAGGAGCACCAAAGTACATAAAGCAACTGTTAACAGTCTGAAAGGGAGAACTTGACAGCAACACAGGAATGGTAGAGGATCTTAACACTCCACTTATTTCATTGGATAGGTCATCCAGACAGAAAGTCAACAAGGAAACGATGGCCTCAAATGAAACTCTAGGTCATATGGACTTAATAGATTTATATAGAACATCCCATTCAAAAACAGCAGAATACACATTTTTCTCAAGTGCATATGGAATATTCTCAAAGATAGACCATATGTTGGAAAACAAAGCAAGCCTCAGTGACTTTAAGAAGAATTAAATTGTATCAAAAGCCTTTTCTGACCACAATGCTATGAAATTAGAAATAAACTACAAAAAAGGCCAGAAGTCACAAATATGTGGAAACAAGCAACATGCTACTGAATAACTGTTGAATCAATGAAGAAATCAAAAAATACCTCAGGAGAAATGACAGTAAAACACAGTGTACCAAACCTTATGGGATGCTGTGAAAGCAATACTAAGAGGGAAGTTTACATAACTACAAGCTTATTTCAAGAAACATGAAAAATATAAAATAAACAATTTCAAACTATACCTAAAAGAAGTAGGAAAAGAACAAATGAAGCCCAAAGTCAGTAGAAGGAAGGAAATAATAAAAATCAGAGCAGAAATAAATGAAATAGAGACTAAAAAATCAATAGAAAGGATCAATGAAACTAAGATCTGGTTCTTTGAAAAGTTAAACAGAATTAATAAACCCTTATCCAGACTCAGTAAGGAAAATAGACAGAAGGCTCAAATAAATAAAATCAGAAATAAAAGTGGAGAAATTCCGATGGACACCACAGAAATACAGATTATAAGAGAATACTATGAAAAGCTATATGCCCACAAAACAGGGTAATCTAGAAGAAAGGAATACATTCTTAGAAACATGTAGCCTCCTAAAACTGAATAAAGAAGAAATAGAGAATCTGAATAGAGCAATCACAAATAAAGAGATTGAAACAGTAATAAAAAATCTCCCAAGGAACAAAAGTCCAAGACAGGGAAGTTCTACTGGTGAATTCTACCAAACATTGAAACAAGATTTAATACCTATCCTCAAACTCTTCCAAAAACTTGAAGAAGACAGGATGTATCCTAGCTCATTTTATGAGGCCAAAATTATTCTGATTCCAAAATCAGACAAGGAAAACAAAAAAGGGAACATTACAGGCCAATATTGCTGATGAACATAGATGCAAATCTCCTGAACAAATGTTAGCAAATCAAATACAACAATACATTGGAAGGATCATACACCACTATCAAGTGAGATTTATTCCAGGGACACAGGGATGGGTCAACATCTGAAAATCAATTAATGTGATACACCATATAAACAAAGAAGAACAAGAATCACATGATCATCTCAGTAGATGCAGAGATAGCATTTGACAAGATTCAAAATACATTTATAATAAAAAAAAACTATGAATAAAATGGGTATAGAAGGAAAATAACTCAACATACTAAAGGCCATATATGACATACCCATAGCTATCACCATAGTTAATGGTGAAAAACTCAAAGCTATTTCTCAGAGGACAGTAACAGGAAAAGGATGCGCACTCTTGCCACTCATTCAACATATTAATGGAAGTTTTGGCCAGAGCAATTAGGTAAGAAAAAATAATAAAAAACATGCAAATTGGAGAGCAAGGTGCAAAACTGTCATTATTTGCTGATGACATAAATCAATATATAGAAAATCCTAGCAAATCCACCAAGAATCTGTAAAAAACAATCAACAAATACAATAAAGTTGCAGGGCAAAACATCAACATAGAAAAATCAGTCACATTTCAATATGCTAACAGTGAACTGTCAGAAAGAAAAATCAAGACTACAATAGCAATAAAATATCTAGGAATAAATTTAACCCAGGAAGTAAAAGACTAATACGCTGAAAACTATAAGACATTATTGAAAGAAATCAAAGAAGATATAAAGAAATGGAAAGATATTCCATGTACTTTGAGTGGAAGAGTAAACATAGTAAAAATATCCATATTACCTAAAGCAATCTACAAATTCATTGCAATTCCAATCAGAAACCCAATGACACTCCTCATGGGAATAGAGTAAATAATCCTAAAATCTATATTGAACAAGAAAGGACCCTAAATAGCCAATGCAATCCTAAGAAAAAAGAACAAAGTCAGAGGTATCACACTCACTGAATTCAAAATGTATTGCAAAGCTAGTAATCAAAAGAGCATGGTATTGGCACAAAAACAGATACACAGATCAATGGAAGAGAATTGAGGGCCCAGAAATAAAACCACACAACTATGGACAGCTAATCTTCAACAAAGGAGTAAAGAATGTGCAATGGAGAACATAAAGTCTCTTCAATGAATTGCATTTGAAAAGCTGGACAACAAAATGCAAAGGAATGTAAGCAGGCCATCATATTACACCATATCCAAACATTAACTCAAAATGGATTAAAGGCTTCAATACAAGACCTAAAACCATAAAAGTCCTAGAGGAAAATATAGGCAGTAAGCTCTTTGAAATCGGTATTAGCAGTGCCTTTTTGAATACCATGTCTACTCGGGCAAAGGAGACAAAAGCAAGAATAAACAAATGGGACTGATCAGACTGAAAAACTGCATTGCAAAGAAATTACCAACAAAAGGAAAATATAACTCACCAACTGGGAGAAAATATTTGCAAATCATGTATGAGACAAGGGGGTAATCTGCAAAATATGCAAAAGAACACATACAACTCACCAACTTGGATACAATATTTGCAAATCATGTATGAGACAAGAGGGTAATATGCAAAATATATAAAAGAATGCATACAACTCAACAACAAAAATACAAACAAGCTAATCAAATAATGTGCAGAGGATATGAACGGACATTTTTTTCAAAGAGGATATATGGATGACCAACAGGTATATGAAATGATGTTCAATATCACTAATCATAAGGGAAATGCAAATCAAAACTACAGTAAGATATCACCTTACTCCTGTCACACTATCTATAATTACCAAGACAAAAATAACAAATGTTGGAGAGGATGTGGAGAAAAGGGAACCTCATACATTGCGAGTGGAAATGCAAACTGGTACAGCCATTATGGAAAACAGTATAGAGACTTCTCAAATAATTAAAAATAGAAATACCATATGATCCAACTAGTCCAATCCCGGGTATGTATCCAAAGAACATAAGAACACTAATTCAAAAAGATATATGCACCCATATGTTCATTGCAGCATTATACACAAAAGCCAAGACAGAAGCAACCTAAGTGCCCATCAGTGGATGAATGGATAAAGAAGATGCAGCATATATACACAATGGAACACTACTCAGCTATTAAAGAAGATGAAATTTTACCATTTGCGACAAGATGGATGGACCTTGACTATATTATGTAAGCAAAAAGTCAGACAGAGAAAGTCAAATATCGTAAGATTTCACTCATAAGTGGAAGATACAAGCAGTAACAACAATAAACAAACACAGGGAAATACAGATTAGATCAGCTGTTACCAAAGGGGATGGGTTGTGGGGCAAGGGGTGAAAAGAGTAAAAGGGCACATGAGTACAATGACAAATGGTAACTATTCTTTGGGGGGTGAACATGATGTAGTCTACATATAATTTGAAATGTAATGATGTATACCTGAAATTGATATAATGTTCTAAATCAGCATTACCTCAAAAAAAAAAAATAATAACAAGCCAAAAATAAGAATTCAATGAAACTCTAAGAATAATATGTAAATGTAATGACATGTTTTGTACCAGTTTGTTCAAGTCAGAGCAATCTCGAAAGTCAACATTCAGTGTTGCTACACATCTTTTTTTTAACCTGACCACAACTTTCTCTCCTACTTCACACAGCAAAAACTGTTCAGAGTTGAGAACCTTGCTTGTACCACCATCTATCTCCTTTCCTGGCCCTTGAAGTCTGCCGGAAATATCAGCATTAGAGTAACACAAACCATTCTACTTCATCTATAATATCACCCCAAAAAACCATAAATCTCTAAGACATAAAATGTTGAACAAAATGATAGGAAAGAAAGTATATCAATTTTCCATATTTGCTCTTTGTCTTTGCAATACTGAATATTCAGTAATTCTGTTATTATGATGAGCTGTCACATGTATTCTCACACCAAATAGTTTCAGATGTTTGAGATATGAAAAATGATTTGGTAGTGTGATCCCATTGGCTATGTGAACCAAGGGTAAATTTTCCAGATTGGATGGGGGAGAAAAAGGGAGAGTTGAGTCCCACAATATCAGAAATTGCTATTGGCTGTGACATGGATTTTGAATATCATCTCCCATCAGAAATCCCCACTGGACACTATGTGCAAAAAATTAACTCATCAGATTCATAAATAAATGGCATTGAAGGGACAAGATACTTCCTTCCATTCCTTTTATGATTCAAATCACCTCCTCCTTCCTTAGACTATAGGTGGTATAGACTAGGATGTAATCAAAAATTTATTAGATGATTAGCATTGAAAGAGGCCTTAGACAAACACTAGCTAGGTAAGATTGGTCTTTGCAGTAGGCACAACCAGACCAATTGCACAGGATTGTTTCTGTCCAAAGTCACATCCTTTCTCTTTGTTCCTTCCTATTCTGGTCAGAAACACAAAACAAACATTGGTCACTTCTGTGTCTTAGTCATGCTGCTGCATCAAAATATTTGAGTGACAAAGTTTCTATATCCAAGAGGACCTCTGTCTGTTACCTTTCCTTTCATGTCAGAGTCCTGCAATTGGGCAGGGTTCAATCTCAGAAACTAAAGGAAGCAACAAGTTTTTAAACCTGATGTTTCATAAATGATGGAAAGATTGATATATAAATAAATGATCAATCTACTCCTCATGTAAGCTGATGTTCATGAACCTCTAGGACTTAAAGATATTGTGTTTGCATGGCATTGAGTCACCTATTGGTCCATTTTGGCATATTATTTGTGTCAAATTAAGTCTTCTTTTTCCAAAGGCAGTATGAATTTTGTTATAGTGCATTCTTGTGCATATTATTCTGGGTTAAGGTGATTCTGATAGGATAAATATGTCAAAAATCTCATAATCTGTGACCTCAGCAATACTTTCCCTTCTTTTGCAACCTCTTCAAGGCGTCTTTGATTTCTTTGTTCCTCAGACTATAAATCAAGGGATTCAACATGGGAATCACCACAGTGTAGAAGACTGATGCAAATCTGTCAAAGCTGGAGGAACCGCCAGAGCTGGAACTCAAGTAGACAAAGATACTTGAGGAATAGAAGAGGGTCACTGCTGTCAGGTGAGAAGCACAGGTGCTGAAAGCCTTGGACCTGCCTTTAGCTGAAGTGATCTTCATAATGGAGATGACAATACAGCCATAAGATATCATGATAATTGAGACATTTATTATCCCAAAGATCACTATTAATACCGCAGTCATGAGTTGTACAAAGAAAGTGTCAGTGCAGGACAGGACTAACAGTTGGGGCATGTCACAGAAGAAGTGGTTGATGACATTAGGCCCACAGAATTGGAGCTGAAGCATGGCACACAATTGGGATATAGAACCAGAGAATCCTGCCATATAGGACCCAAGCACCATTTGAACACACAGAGTGGGTGACATGATGGATGAATAGAGAAGTGGGTTACAAATGGCAGCATATCGATCATAAGCCATGGCTGTCATGAGACAAGACTCACTCGGTCCCATGGTTGAAAAGATGAAGTATTGAACAGCACAACCCACAAGGGTGATGGTTTGCTGCTCCTGGAAAAAGTTGGAGAGCATCTTGGGGACTGTGGAGGTCACGTAGCAGATATCAATGAAGGACAGATTATGGAGGAAGAAGTACATGGGTGTGTGGAGATGGAAATCCATCCTTATTAAGATGATGAGACACAGGTTCCAAATCAGAGTCATAATGTACACCAACAGGAATACAACGAAGAGCACTGCTCTGATTCCGGGGAAATCTGAGAATCCCAAGAGGAGGAAATGGGTGATAGCTGTAATATTTCCTCCTTGAGTCATTGGCTTGGTGCTCCTAAAATGAGAAAAGAGTCAAAAGAATGCATTACTGACTCACGTGAAATGACAACATTATAATTCTCACATCTGCCATTTTCTTCCCTTCACTGAGCACTGAAAAATGGAAAACGCTTTACCGTCCTAGAAGAAAGACTACAGTTTCCATCTAATTGTCAAATAGGACCTTCTCAGTGTTTCAGGTTCCCAATTACCTGATGAGGTCTCAGAAAAATTAAAACACATATTTTAAAAATATTAAATATTTATTAAATTAAATATTTAATATAGGACCCCAGAACCATCTGAACACACAGAGTGGGTGACATGATGGATGAATAGAGAAGTGGGTTACAAATGGCAGCATATCAATCATAAACCATGGCTGTCATGAGACAAGACTCACTCAGTCCCACGTTTGGAAGGGTGAAGTATTGAACAGCACAACCCACAAGGGTGATAGTTTGCTACTCCTGGAAGAAGTTGGAGAGTATCTTGGGGGCTGTGGAGGTCACGTAGCAGATATCAATGAACGACACATTATGGAGGAAGAAGTACATGGGTATGTGGAGATGAAATATTAAATATTTTAAAAATTTTCTAAAAAGCAATAGAAACTCTATAATTATATGAGAGAGATCATTGTAAAACTGTAAGATTTTATAGGAATTTTGAAAATTCAATACATAACTGCTGCTTAATAATAGTGAGGTAAAACTGGCATCATTCCAGAATAAACTTGAAATAGCTCTTCTCTCCAAGATCTCATCCAGGTAGATTTTTAAAATTTTCTTCTTTTACACATAAGAAAAATTACCCTGTTTATAATAACTTCTCAAACTTTTTACAAATATATTTAATACAACACCTTCAACATGGCCTGGAAAATTATATCATAATTTATAATCCTGATATTTTCTTGGGGGATAGCATGTATGCCCAATAAAGTTATGAAGTAAGTCTTCTTAGGGAAGTCTTCATATGAACTATTCCTAAGGGAGGCTGGTACAAATATTAGCCCCAACTACTGTATCAATTGTAGGATATTTTGCATCTTAGGAAACAGCATAGTACTGTGGTTAAGGGTTCAGACTTTAGAGTTTTTATTCTGAATGACGTCATCAAGATGGCAAAATAGGTCATGCACTTTGTCACTCATGCCAGAAAAAACTAGCAACTACTCGTAACAACACATCATTTTGAAAATCCTAGAACACGGGGATGAGGCTGAAATATCCCCATGGGCCACAGAGAATGAGAAGAATCCTGTTAGAAAGTTAGAGGAACAGCTACACTCTGACTCCATGGTCCCTCCCCCTGCCAGCACTGATACCAAAGCCAGATAAGGACATTAGAAGAAAAGAAAACTGCAGGTCAATGTCCCTGACCTGTTGAATACAGATTCTAAATTTTCAAAAAAAAATCCTAACAAACAGAATTCAGCAGCATACTAAAAGGATCATACTCCACTATCAAGTAGGATTCATTCTGAGGATGCACAGATGGTTTAGTATACAAAAATTAACAAAAGTGATAGTCACGTTAATAAAATGAAATATAAAAATCATATAATTCTCCATAGATGCACAAAAAGCATTTGACAAAATTCAACATACATTCCTGATAAAAATTCTCAATAAATTAGGTATAAAAGGAACTAAATCGAACTTAATAAAGGCCATATTTAACAAAGTGACATCTAAGATCATACTCAATGGTAAATGGTTGTAAGATTTTTTTCTAAGACCAGGAAGAAGACAAAGATGGCCATTCTCTTTATTCCTAAAACACGACAATAAGCCCTAGCCAACACAATAAAGTCAAAATAATAATAATAAAGCCTCATAAATGGAAATAAAAGATTGAAATTGTGTCTATTTGCAGATGACATGATTTTACGTATAGAAAATCCTAAAATCTTCACTAAAAACTGTTAGATCTAATCAAATAATTCACTAAAGTCCTGGGATACAAAATAAGCATTCTATATACTAACACAAATTGTCTGAAAAAGACATAAAGAACCAATCCCATTTACAATAGCATCAAAAACAATAAGATGTGTAGAAAAAAATTAAACAGGAAGGTGAAAGATCTCTTCACTGAATACTATAAGTCACTGACCAAAGAAATTGAAAAAGGTACAAGTAAATTGAAAGGTATCCCATGTACATGGATTGGAAGAATTAATATTATTAAAAAGTCTATGCTACACAAATCTGCCAATAGACTCAATGCAATCTCTATCAAAATTCCAATGTCATTTTTCACAGAAATAGAACAAACAATCCTAAAATCCCTGTAGAATCACAAAAGACTTCGTATAGACAAAGCAATCTTGAGAAAGAAGAATAAAGCTGGCAAATGTTTCAAACTATGCTACAAAGCCATAGAAATAAAAACAGTATGCCACTGGCATAGAAACAGACACAAAGACCAATGGAACAGGATCAAGACCCCAGAAATAAAACTGTGTATATATGGTCAACTAACATTTGACAAGAGAGCCTAAAATACTCAATGGAAAAAAACAGTTTCTTCAATAAATGATGATGGGAAAATTGGATATTCACATGCAAAAGAATGAAACTAGACCCTGATCTTACATCACTCACAAAAAAAACCTCAAAATGAATGAAGACTTAAGTTTAAGACCTGTAATCATAAGACTCCTTGAGGAAAACATAGGGAAAAAACTTCTGAACATGGATTGGAAATGATGTTTTGGATATCACACCTAAAGCACAAGTGAAATTAAATAATTAAATAAATAAATACATAAGATGGATTATATCAAACTAACAGGCTTCTGCACAGCAAAGAAAATGATAAGCAAAATGAAAAGGTAACCAACAGAATAGCAGAAAATATTAGCACATCACATCTCTGATAAGGAGTTAATATCTAAAATATATAGGAACACATACAACTCCGTAGCAAGAAAATAAATAATCCAATTCAAATTTTTCATAGGACCTGAATAGATATTTTTCCAAAGAAGACATATAAAATGCCAACAGGTACATAAATATGTGCTCAACATCATAATCATCAGGGAATTTCAAATCAAAATCGCAGTAAGATACCAACTCACAACTGTTAGAATGGCTATAATCAAAAAGGAGACAACAACTCCTGGCCAGAATGTGGAGAAAAGGGAAACGTGCACTGCTATGAGAATTTAAATTGGTATAGTGACTATGGAAAACAGTATAGAGCTTTTTCAAAAAATTAAAAATAGACCTACCATATGATCCAGCAATTCCATATCTTGGAGATATATATATATATACAAAGGAAATGGTATCACTGCCCCTAAAACAAACCTGTATCCCAATGTTCATTGCAGGATTATTTATTATAGCCAGAGTATTGAAACAATCTAAGCAACCACCAACAGATAAATGGATAAAAAGTCAAATTATATATTTATAAATATAAATAACACATGTATAAATAACATAAATAATAGGATGTATCATAAAGGAATATTGTTCAGGCATAAAAAAGAAGGATATCCTGGAATTTGTGACAATATGGATAGACCATCAGGATATTATGCTAAGTAAGATCAATCAGACAGAGAAAGGCAAGCACATTATGGTCTCACTGTATGTGGAATCTAAAACGAAACAAACTCATAGAAACAAAGATCAGATTTGTGGTTGCCAGAGGCAAGGAGTGGAAGGTAGGGGAATTGGGTGAAGGTGGTCAGAAAGTAAAACATTTCCAGTTATAAGGTAAATAAGATCTGTGAATATAATGTACAGCATGATGAGTATAGTTAACAATACTGTATCATATATTTAAAAGTTGCTAAGAGACTAGATCTCAAAGTTCTCATCACAAGGAAGAATACTGTAATTATGTGAGGTGATGAAGATTAATCTTACTGTGGTAATCATTTTATTATATATATATATAGTAAATTATGTTGTACACCTTGAACTTATACAATGTTGTATATCAACCGTATATCAATACGAATGGAAAAAAATAATTTTAGTTTTGATACTCTCTCATGCTCTGAACTTACCCTGGTGGTTTTAACACACTAGAAATGATTTACTCATAACAAAGTGAGGACAAGAGCCCCTTAACTGTAAGGTTAATGGGAGGGTTTTATGAGGAAATTCATGACACTGCTCAGCACACAATCCAGGACACATTAATTGTTCAATAGATGTTGGCTATTACTATCATTGATTACTTACAGATAACTATGAATGACAGCTGTACCTGTAAAAAGGAATGCCAGGGGTGCTAGAATTTATGGGTTAACTTGGGGAAATTCCTGAGACATCATCAGCTCTGTAGACAGCTAGGCATCATTACTTCTGGGCAGGTGTAGATTCAGACCTAGCATCCAGACAAATCAAACCACCTGAAGTCATAAAGACACAAATCACAGAAATGATCTTCTGTTTAGTTTGCTTCAGTTCATGCACACTTGAGTCAACAGATAACCAGCATCAAGCTATGATGAGCATTGATGTCGAGAAAGAGTCAAAGCAACTGTTTCAATTCCCAAATACAACAAAAGTATATTTCATATGTTTGTTGATACATTCAGTGTGTTATAGCTCACTAATAGATTCATAGCAGATAACAACAACTGGCTATGTTCCATATCCAAAGTGATCTTCCTTGAGTTGAAAGAGTAAATCAATATTAATGACCAAGAAAATTTTGAAAAAAGATTAATAATTAAAAAGACTTGGAGATTCAGACTTTAAAAAATAATATAAACATTAACAATTCCTTATTCTTGTAAAAATAGATATGTCAAAAGAAGAAATAGAATTTAACAAGTAAATTTTAACATTGGTAAGAATTTAACATACGATATAGGTAGTATTTTAAACTGATAGAAAAAGGATAATCTCTGCCCGAAGTGATCGCTTAAACCTGGCTCACTATCAGTAAAAAGCATTAGAGGGATTAATAGATATTCATTTATATAATCTTAGGATGGGAAAGAAATTTCTAAACTATAACATGAAGCCAGAAACTATGAGAAAAAATATGATATAACAATTTAAACTTGGCTATGGGTGAAAAACCTACTTATATAAATACAATTGATAAACTGTAAATTGGGGAGAATAGAATCATCTATAATATAATGAGACAATATCTATAAAGGTTAACACATTGTAGATATTAAGCAGTTAATTTTGCACATTCCGCTTTGGTGGCCTGGGGTTTGCTGGTTTGGTTCCCAGGTGCAGACATGGGACCGCTCATCAAGCCATGCTGAGGCAGCCGCCCCACATATAAAGTACAGGAAGATGGGGACGGATGTTAGCTCAGGACCAGTCTTTCTCAGCAAAAAAGAGGCGGATTGGCAGCAGATGTTAGCTCAGGGCTAATCTTCCTCAAAAAAAAAATAAAATAAAAATTTTAAAAAAGGCAGTGGACTGTATAAAGTTGGGAAACACAGAGAAGCATATTTTATCTTAGTTAATCCTGAAATTCAGCAAGTTATTATTTTGATTCAGTGCTCAATTATTAATATCTACAATGTGTTAGCCTTTATACATATTGTCTCATTATATTATAGATGATTCTATTATCCCCAATTTACAGGTGAAAACCAGAAATTAACAGCGTTTGAGATCATACACTTAGGAAATTGAGAACCAGTACTCAACATCCATGCCTGACAGTTTAGTTTAGAAATTATTCTTTTCACTGTATACCATAGAATTTGGGTAAGGTGAAAGAAAACCTGAAGAAGAGATATAAGTGCAGGGTGTGGAAGTGAGAAAGAGGGGAGAGTTGAAGAATGAATGAGATTGAGGACCATAACCCATGCTTCATGTACTTCCTCTTCCTACTAGAAGAATCACACAGCAATTGAGATAGCATAGAATTCACTGTTTTCTATAAATCTTGCTCTCTGACCTTGACCCAGATCCTCCAGGAAGACAAGCTTCTTGCCAAAGGTTGAAATTGCTTATTTCTTTTCCAAAGGAATTTTACAACTGGACCCTATTACACTCCAAGATGTGTGATTTTGGCCATGAAATTGGCTGTCCACTCACAGCCAAAGAGATGCGCATATCTGGAGTCCTCTTAAATATGTTATTAGGACAGAGGTGAAAGGAGAAAAGACAATTACAGGGAGAAAACTCTCCATGCACTTGCTCTCTTGAGACATAGAGTTCTTTTCCTGATAATTTCATGTCCCACTTTCTCATGTCCCTTCTGAATCAATCCCCCACTTCCCCATGGTCCTATTATGATCTCATGATTATAGCTTTTCTTTTAATACAGTTGGAGTCACTGAAGTTGGAAAGCACCTAGAGATCATCTAGTCCAATACCGTGAATTTCCTGGTGAGGATCTGAAGCCAGTGGAGCTAAGAGATTTACCCAAGATGACACATCTGGTTGATGATACAGCCTGATAACCATAAATTAGATATGTAGACACTTACTTGTTTACAGAGTACTTTCATTTTAAGTACACTTTCTCAAATAGCTGACCTAAATCAATCATCACAGCAGCAATGTGAGGCAGATAGGGCTGATTTCCTATGCACAAGTGAGGAAAACAAGTCAATAAGGAATACAGTAGAACTTCTTTATTACAAAATCATAACTTATCATGGTTACAACCATGGGCATTGATATCAGCCAATCTGGTTTGAATGCCAGTTTTCCACTAGCTGATTGTGTGAACTTCAGCAAATTAAGCTCTTCAAGCCTCAGAATTTTCACCTATAAAATAAGGCTGATAGTAGTAGCTCCTTGATAGAGTAGTTTGTCATACAGAGAATCAAATTAGTTAAATGCTTATAAAGCACTGAGACTGTGTAGTACACAGTATGCCTTCTATTAATAGGTTTAATTTTGTGTTCTAAATTGGAGTTCTTTTCCACATATTATGCTGCATTACTGGGAAGAAGGCATCAAGATTGAGGTGTAGGTGGACTCTAAACTCCCCCCCTCCCATGGACACAACAAATTTACAACTACTCTTGGAACAATTACCTCTTGGAGATCACTGAAAAGTGAATAAAAAGAACACTGGCAACAAGGGACAGTGCTGGCAGAGCTAGAAGAGGTAGAAATTCCTTACTGGAGAGAAAAAAAGCCACCTTCAAGCTATGACACTTCTCAGCTGGGAGGGAATGATCCTAAGGTATGAAGCCATTTCTGGAGGATTGGGCTGTCTGAGTAGGGGAAGATTACAGCCATAGCAACTTTTAGATTCAACACAAATGAGATAGGTGTCATAATTTTTGGCTTTGCTGGCTATTAACTACAATAAGGAATACCCCCCCAAAGCTATCAGACATAAAGGGAACAAAAGCCTACTCTTAAAGAGCCCATGTGCAAATTCACCCATTTTGGAAAGCAATCTAAAATCACCAGAAAGAAAAGTGTACAGTCCTTTGGTGAAAAGAGAATCACTTGATAGGCTCTGGGTGGATCTCGCTGAGAAGTGAGACATCCACAGGGACTGAGACATTGGCAGTGGGCATTATTATGATCTAGTACAGGCAAGCTGACACAGAAGCTGCCAAATGCCATTGGAATTCTTCCTCTGGCCTGTTAGCACAGGGGTCTGCGCCACCCCCCCCCCCCCCACTAGAGCACTGATTTAATCCAGTTCAGCCAGGACAGACAGCGTGCCCTTGGGACTGGCACCATCTAACAGCAAACCCTTGGACAACTTGTGGTCCACAGATGTGGGGTGCTTGGAACCTCTGCTGCCAGGTGAGTGGGTCTATCTCTGTGGGGCAGGGCATGCATGAGGAGCAGGTCTGCATTGGCAGAGTGTGTGGAGCCTCTGCAGTGATGCAACTGTGTCCACTTAAGTGGGTGGGGGCATGCGCACATGGCAAGACTGTGTTGATGATATATGTGGCCCTGTGGGTGGTGGGTTTTGTCAGCTGCAGCAGACTTGTGCTTATCAAACAACCACATAGGGGATCGGCCCCATCTTCCAAAGCCTGAATAAATTGGATGCTCCCATGCCTGGGGCTGGCCCAACTCAGCTGCAATCCTGAGAGAGCTGGCAATAGCCTTGCAAGTCATAGGCCTATAGCTGTTGTCAGTCCCTCAGTCTAGCAACCAGCCACACAAGGGGAACTACTCACTTAACAGAAAAAGTGCAATAGGGACATGATATGAGACCTTTCAATCAACTGTTCTGGGGCTCCCCACACTTGATAAACTGACTAAGGTGACCATAGCAGCAACATGAAACTGAACCTTACAACCAGCCAGCCAGGGGGACAGCCTAGCCTCCCCAGGCACCTGCAGCAAGAGCAACCCTGCCACAACAGAACACATGTAGCCCCCACAGGGGACACTCCTGAAACATTTGGAACTAGTCACAAGAGGGAAAAAGACTGATGGACCTCAAGGCATCTCTTAAATAAAGCTGCCTGTCTAAGATTGGGAGATGTAGGTGACCTACCTAATACACAGATATAAGCACAGAGAAAGAAGCAAAATGAGGAGACAGAGGAATATGTTCCAAATAAGGGAAAAGGACAAAACCCAGAAAAAGAGCTAAATGAAACAGACATAAACAATCTACCTGACAAAGAGTACAAACTAATAGTCATAAGGGTGCTCACTGATCTTGGGAGAAGAAGGGATGAACTCAGTGAGAACTTCAACAAAGAATTGGAAAATATAAAAAATAATCAATCAGATGTGAAGAATACAATACTGGAAATGAAAAATTCATTAGAGGGACTCAATAGCAGAGTAGGTGATACATAAGAATAGATCAATGAGCTGGGTGAAAGAGTAGAGAAAATCACTCGAGCTGAACATAAAAGAAAAAAAGAATTAAAAAGAACTAGGACAGTCTAAGGGACCTCTGGGACAACATCAAGCACACTAATATCCATATTATATTTGTCCCAGAAGGAGAAGAGAAAGAAAAAGTGGGAGAGAATCTATTTGAAAAAATTATAGCTGAAAACTTTCCTGACCTAAGGAAAGAAATAGACATCCAGGTACAGGAAGCACAGAGAACACCAAACAAGGTAAACTGAAAGAGGTCCACACCAAGACACATTATAATTAAAATGTTAAGAATTAAAGATAAAGAGACAGTCCTAAAAGCTGCAAGAGAAAGACAACAAGTTACATACAAAGGAAACCACATAAGACTATTGGCTTACTTCTCAGCAGAAGTTTTACAGGAGTCAAATCACTTGCAATGGCAAATATACAATAGAGATAGCAGATCAATAAAAAGGACATAAGACAAAAGTACTACAGTTATCTATTTCCATGATGAGGGTACCAGATACACATGCAAAAAGAAAAGAGATTAGGATGTCAAAAACATAAAATATGGGAAGAGAGGAAGAAAAGAGTAGCATTTTCAGCAAGAGGTCAAACTAAAGGGTTCATCAACTTAATATAGATTGCTATATACATAGGTTACTGTATGTGAACCTCATCATAATCACAAACCAGAAACCTATAATAAATACACAAAAAAGAGAGAAAGGAACTGAAACATAATGCTCAAGAAAGACATTGAACCACAGGGGAAGATTCAAGAGAAGAAGAAAGGAACAGAGAAAAACAATTAAAACATTCAGAACAAAAGTTAGAAAATGGCAATAAGTACACTCTTATCAATAGATACATTAAATATTCATAAGCTAAATGTTCTAATAAAAAGGCATAAGGTGGCCAACTGAACAAGAAAAAGAAGATCTATATATATGCTACACACAAGAGACACACTTCAGACCTAAAGACACTCACAAGCTGAAAGTGAAAGGATGGAAAAAGAATCTCCATGCAATGACAATGAAAAGAAGGCTGTGGTAGAAATATTTGTATCAGAAAAAATGGACTGTAAAACAAAACTGTTAACAAGAGGCAAAGAAGGGCACTGCATAATCACAAAAGGAACAATCCAATAAGATGATATAACACTTCTAATTATCTATTCACCCAACATCGAAACACCTAAATATATAAAGCCATTATTAACAGACATAAAAGGAGAAATAGGCAATAACATAATAATAGCAAGGGACTGTAACACTCCACTTAACACTCCACCAATGGGTATATCATCCAAACAGAAGATCAATAAGGAAACATTAGCCTTAAATGACATGTTAGACCAGATGGACTTAGTAGATATATATAGAACATTCCAAACAAAAGCTGCAGAATACACATTCTTCTCAAATGCACATGAAACATTCTCCTGGGTAGATCACATATTAAGCCACAAAACAAGTCTCAATAAATTTAAGAAGACCGAAATAACACAAAGCATCTTCTCTGGCCACAATTGTATGAAACTAGAAATCAACTACAGAATGCAAATCGGAAGAGCCACAAATATGTGGAGATTAAACAAAAGGTTACTGAACAATGATTAGGTCAATGAAGAAATCAAAGGAGAGATCAAAAAATACCTGGAGAGAAATGAAAATGAAAATAGGACATGCCAAAATTCATGGGATACAGCAAAAGTGGTTCTAACAGGGAAGTTTATAACAATACAGGCCTACCTCAACAAACAAGAAGAATCTCAAATAAACAATCTAACAGTATACTTAAAGGAACTGCAAAAAGAAGAATGAACCAAGCCCCAAATCAGCAGAAGAAAGGAAAGAATAAAAATCAGAGCAGAAACAAATCAAATAGAGACAACAAAAACAATAGAAAAAACTGATGTAACCAAGAGCTGTTTCTTTGAAAAGATAAATAAAATGGACAAAACTTTAGAAAGACTCAACAAGATAAAAAAGACAGAAGGCTCAAATAAAAAAAAATCAGAAGCGAAAGAGGAGAAATTGCAATGGACACCTCAGAAATACAAAAGATTATAAGAGAATACCATGAAAAGCTATATGCCAATAAATTGGATAATCTAGAAGAAATGGGCAAATTCTCAGAATCATACAACCTTCCAAAATGTAATCAAGAAAAAATAGAAATTTGAATAGACTAATCACCAGTAAGGAGATCAAAACAGTAATCAAAAACCTCCCCAAAAACAAAAGTCCAAGACTATATGGCTTCCCTAGTGAATTTGACCAAACACTCAATGAAGATTTAATACCTAGTCTTCTCAAACTCTTCCAAAAAAGTCAAGAGGAATGAAAGCTTCCTAACTCATTCTGGAAGCCAATATTATCCTGATAACAAAACAAGACAAGGACAACACAGAAAAGCAAAATTACAGGCCAGTGTCACTGATGAATATTGATGCAAAAATATTCAATAAAATGCCAGCAAATTGAATACAATTCATCAAAAAGACCAAGTGGGATTTATTCCAGGGATGCAGGGATGGTTCAACCTCCACAAATCAATCAATGTGATACACCATATAGACAAAAGGAAGAATAAAAACCATATGACTATCTCAATAGATACAGAGAAAGGATTTGACAAGATACAGTATCTATTTATGATAAAAATTCTAAATAAAATGGGCATAGAAGGAAAGTATCTCAACATCATAAAGGCCATATATGAAAATCTCTCAGCTAATATAATTCTCAATGCAGAAAAACTGAAAACTATTCCTCTAAGAACAGGAACCAGAGAAGGATGCCCACTTTTTCCACTTTCATTTAACATAGCAGTGGAAGTTCTAGCCAGTGCAATCAGGCAAGAAACAGAAATAAAATGGATGCAAATTGGAAAGAAAGAAGTGAAACTGTCACTATTTTCACATGACATTATTTTATATATAGAAAACCCTAAATAATTGCACAAAAACTTTAGAAACAATAAATGAATACACTAAAGTTGCAGAATACAAAATCAACATACAAAAATCAGTTGGGTTTCTATACATTAACAACCAAGTAGCATAAAGAGAAATTAAGAATGCAATCCCATTTACAAGTGCAACAAAAAGAATAAAATACCTAGGAATAAACTTAACCAAAGAGGTGAAAGACTTGTAGACTGAAAACTATAAAATATTGTTGAAAGAAATAGGACACAAAGAAATGGAAAGATATTCCATGCTCTTGGATTGGAAGAATTAATGTAGTTAAAATGTCTATACTTCCTAAAGCAGTATACAGATCAATGCAATTCCTATCAAAGTTCCAAAGACATTTTAAACAGAAAAAGAACAAAGAATCCTGAAATTTATATGGAACAAAAAAGACTCCAAACAGCCAGAGGAATCCTGAGAAAAAGGAAAAAACCTGGAAGTATCACACTCTCTGTTTTCAAAATATGCTACAAAGCTATAGTAACCAAAACAGCATGGTACTGGCACAAAAACAGACACACACATCAATGCAACAGAATCGAGAACTCAGAAATAAACCCACACGTCTACGGGCTGGCCCCTATGAGCAGCTAATTTTTCACAAGGGGACCAAAAACATACAATGGAGAAAGGAAAGTCTCTTCAATAAGTGGTGCTTGGAAAACTGGACAGCCACATGCAAAAGAATGAAAATAGACCACTATCTTACACCATACACAAAAATTAACTCTAAATGGATTAAAGATTTGAATGTAAGATCTGGAACCATTAAACTTCTAGAATAAAAGATAGGCAATACACTCTTTGACATTGTTCTTAGCAGCATATTTTCAAGTACCATGTCTTACCAGGCAAGGGAAACAACAAACAGATGGGACTACATCAAACTAAAAAGCTTCTGCACAGCAGAAGAAATCATCAACAAGATGAAAAGACAACCTAATAATTGGGAGAATATGTTTGCAAACCATATATCTGATAAGGGGTTAATATCCAAAATATATAAAGAACTCATGCATCTCAACAACAAAAAATCCAACAACCCAATTAAAAAATGGGCAAAAAATCTGAACAGACATTTCTGCAAATAAGTTATACAGATAGCCAACAGGCACATGAAAAGATATTCAACATCACTAATTATCAGGGAAATACAAATCAAAACTACAACAAGATATCACCTCATACCTGTCAGAATGGCTATATTTAACAAGACGGGAAATAGCAAGTGTTGGAGAGGATTTGGAGAAAAGGAAACTCTCAAACATTGCTGGTGAGAGTGCAAACTGGTGCAGCCACTATGGAAAAAAGTATGTAGATTCCTCAAAAAATCATGATCTCGTAATTACAGCTTTTCTTTTATAAAACTTGGAGTCATTTGAACAGCAATGGACCTAGAGATCATCTAGTCCAATAACATCAACTTCCAGGTGACTACCCAAAGCCAGTGAAGCTAAGAGATTTGCCCAATATGACACACCTGGGGGCTAATATGGCACGATAGCAATAAATTAGATATGTGGACCCTTCCCTGTTTACAAACCACTTCTATTTTAGATACATACATGTCCTCAACCACCTGACCTGAATCAATTATCACAGCAATCCTATGAGGTCAACATGGCATGATTCCATGTGCATAAGTGAGGAAATTGAAGCAATAAGAATCCAATAAAACTAATTTATGGCACAGCCACGTATCATTGTAGTTAATACCATGGGCATTGGTATTAGCCAGTATGGGTAGAATTCCAGGTTTCCAAATGCTGTTTGTGTGAACTTGAGCAAATTAAACTCTTTAAATCTCTTTGTTATCACCTTTAAAGTGGTGTCGACAGTAGTAGTTGTTTCACAGATAGATTTTCATACAGTGAATCGAATTATATAATGATTACAAAGCTCTTATAAGAGTGTGAAGTACAGAGAATGCCTTCTATTAACAGTAGATTTAATTTATGTGTTCTGAATTGGAGTTCTTTCCAACATATTATGCTGCATTACTAATCCTTTATTAAAAATATCTACTTAAGATGATTCCTGAAAACTTTTTTTTCTTGTTTTTTGTATTTTTTTTTAAGATGGAAACATCTACCCTGCCATTACTAGGGATACAGCAATGCTTTAGGAAGGTCCCAATCACGGTTTGATCTACTTCAGGCAATTTTAATTTTAGAGAGAAAGGCATGGATGTGGCAATGAGTTAATTTGATTTAACACTTTCTATTTGTTTTGGAGTCATATGTTCCCCCTGATAAAAAACTGTATAGAATCTGCATACCACTGGCAAGCAATGGTAGTCATGTCTCTGGTCAGTAATAACCCATCTGTGTTCCACAAATCATAGTTGTGAAACTCAAGATGGATTGTTGCTATGCTGGGAAGAATATAGCAGACGTCAATATGCCTAAAGGTTCTACCTGTAAAATGGGGACAATTTCTCATCTGCTAACTTTTCATGGTAATTGAGCCAAATCACACCTATGCAATGTAACTATATGAAGTATAAAATGCTGTATAAACACTAATGTAATACGTAAGTAAATTAGTCCATAAACTCTTGCCTGAAAAATATCTCTTTTCAAATTTTCCTGAAATTCTCCTGGTTGTGCTCTGGCTTTCCATGGTACCCCCCGACATTAGCTGGCTCTGCTGCACCCTGGTAAAACTTAAGGCCTTGTAATCCCTGGGACTTTCAGATCTATGGGCTTCCGACGCTGCCTCCCAAGACACATCACACCAGCCTTAATTTCTGAGGTCTCTTGGAAGCTACCATGGAGCATGTCCCAGGCCACCTATGCCCAGAAATTGATGACTTTGTTTTCTTTCCAGCCTCTGAGAATCTCCCTAAATCTTAACCTCAAAAGTGTGCCTTCTTTCTACCATTATGTTTTCCCATCTCTTTTTCACAATTCACTACACAAGGAGTCTCGAGGAGTAAGTTGGAGGAAATAACAATGTTATTTTTAAATATGCCACACCAGTCTTTCCCCTCCCCTTGCCTCTTGTCTCCTCCCCTCCCATCTCCTTTCCTCTACTTCCTTTCTCATTCTCATTATCTTTTTCTGTCTTTGTACTTTTGTTTCTATCTCTCTCTTTTTGTGTCTCTCCCTGTCACACACTCTTTCTCTTTCTCTCACTTTCTCTATTCATGAATAAGACGATAAAGTATACATTAGTAAATTATTTTCAATTTAACATATTTAATTTTGCACATCATTTTATTTTTATTCAAATATATATGAATGCTTAATATTTGAAAATAAATAAAAGACATTTTAAAAATCCTAGAGAAAAGAAGCATCTATGTGTCTTTGTATGTTCTTGGCATTTCTGTACATATACTATCTATCAAAACCTGTACTCACAAAACAGAGAGTTTTATCTAAGTGAGTCTAATCATGGAAAAAGGCTTTGTAAACTGAATTCAGTGTTTATGATGTTGCCTCAAACAGATCACATGGTCATAGTAGCTAAACATAATGGCACCAGGAATCAAGAAAACCAGATTTTAATTTCTGCTTTTTACATAGATATTCTTGTGACATACAAGAGGTCACTTAAATATTCTAAACCCTGTCTTCATTATAGGGGAAATAATACCTGCACAAATATTGTTCCTAGTGAAGTAAATTGTTTGTCCTCTTTACCATCCTCTTGACAGCCGCTTTGATCTCCTTGCTACTCAGACTATAGATAAGAGGATTTGACGTGGGGATAAGGGTAAGATAGAATACTCACAGTACCTTGTCCTGCTTTTCAGAGTGTCTAGGGCTAGGATGCAGGTACACAGAGAAGCCTGTGCCGTAGAAGACTGTTACACCTGCCAGGTGGGAGGCAAAGGTATTGAAGGCCTTGGCAATAGATTTTATGGAGGATATTAACAGGGTGGAAGCTGCAATGGGTGGAAACCATGGATTAAGAGGATAAAGAGAAAAGAACCAAGGGCAGTAAAACAACTAGCAGAATATCAGTCTTTTGGATGATGAAAGGATTGGAGTGAGGCAAGGAAATAATTTGAGCTATATCACAGAAGAAATGTGGAATTTTATTGAGTCCACAGTAGTAGATATGAAAGCTAGGGCCTGTTTGAACTAAGCTACTAGGGAAAGCACTGCCATAGGCCCCAGGAACCATCTTCTGACAAAGGCCAGAATCTATGATAGCTGAGTACTGCAGAGGCCTACTGATAGCAACATATCTGTCATAGCTCATCATGGTTAAGGAGAAGGACTCAGTGAGACATATCCAGCACCCAGTAAAATACTGGGTGGCATAAACAATGAAGGAAATCCTTTTTTCACCCTTCAAGACGTCTCAAAGCATCCTTGGTTTGGTGGAAGAAGAATAGCAGATGTCTATAAATGACAGGAAACCGAGAATAAAGTATATAGATGTGCGCAGGTGGGAGTCCATCCTGATTAGGATGATGAGACCCAGGTTCCAGACGAGGGTCACAAGGTAGATCCCCAAGAAGACTGGAAAGAGGGTAATCAATGTTTCTCATGTACAATCAGCAACCTTAACTGAAAAAATCCTCTATGATTAATATTGCCATTCTCTGTGGGAACAGAATGAGCAATAGGCATCATTAGTACATTATACCCTAAAATATCTTAATTTCCTGTTTTCCCATTCCAGAGTTTACACATATATGAGAATTGGAAATAGACTACATTAGGAAAATAGTGCCATTTCTCAATATGGTGAAAAAAGAATGATTCTTCTAAGGTTTGGCTCTGATATAAATTCAGTGCTTGAGGAAGTCCCCAAATCATGCTGGACCTCATATGCAAGATGAGATTGGTGAAGTAGGTACTCTTTGAAATCTCCTTGGGAACTAATATTCCATTAATCTCTAATGAGGGAAGGTGGACAATTCTGTAACTCTCTTTCTACTTTCATAAACCCTGGATAAATATAGGAGCAATGTAGTGGGATCATGGGAAGAGTTACACACCCAGAGCAGCTTGGAAATGGATATGACTTACCCAAGTTAACGACACTAGGAAGGCTCCTGAGAAGTTAGAAAAGACAGGGTTGTAATAACCATTATGCTCTCTTCGTTAAAAGGGCAGATTCTTTTTTTTTTGAGGAAGATTAGCCCTGAGCTAACTACTGCCAATCCTCCTCTTTTTGCTGAAGAAAACTGGCCCTGAGCTAACACCCATGCCCATCTTCCTCTATACATGGGACACCTACCACAGCATGGCTTTTGCCAAGTGGTGCCATGTCCACACCCGGGATTGAGCTGGCGAACCCCGGGCCACCGAGAAGAGAACGTGTGAACTTAACCACTGCGCCACCAGGCTGGCCCCAGGTGCAGATTCTTATTTCCTCAAATCAGATATTCTTACGAGTTAAATTTTCTAGGACAATGATCCTTGATCTTATTTGTGTCAATGATACTTTAGAAATCTTTTGGAAACTCTGGACCTTCTACCAAGGAAACTGGAACCACTTACCGCCTTTCTATATGGTTTTATTGGATTCTCAATCACTGTCAATTCTATTCATAGTTCCTAGGCTAAAGAATTCTCCTATAAAGTGGAGTGACTTGAAGTCAAGTAAGGGTTAGGATGTTTAGGCAATGCACATGGAGATTAGAAAGCTGAGGCAAGATTTCTGGAAGTTCTTTCTCTTTTTATCACTGGAGCTAGTCTAGGGAAGGAAAACACTAAGTATTCAGGACAAATCATAAATAACCAAAATAATATTTTGCATCTGGCACTGTATGACATCTGTAAGATACTAAAGCTGTCACCTCTTCAGGTGGTCATTAGATCATCTCCCAACACAAAAACATTTTGTTCAGATGAACTCAAATAAGAAAGTAAATCATGAAATGCTATGAAAGGTAGAAACTAGATGCCAAATGTAGTCTAGGAGTTGTCTATATGAATAAAAGTGAAGTCTTGGAGATTTCCCAGAGAAAGGCTGTGACATTACTGAAATAAACTGTGTCTATGAACTACAAATATTTGTCAGCATTAGCCCTCCAGAGTGTCTTCCTTTTCCTCAACCATTTCTAGCCTCCTAGGTCCAAAAGAAAGAATAAAAATGGAGAATCCCTTTAGAAGCATAAAGCTATAGCCAGAGAAGTAGGTAGAAGGGTGCAATTCCCAAAATCATATCTAGACTACTCAGCCAGGTAATACATGCTGAACAGCAAGGGGTATTGAAGGGTCATAGTTCCTGCTGTCTGCACTCAGGATTTCAGCAGAAAGTTTACTCATGTGCCTCTAGGAGTACTAAAACCACACCTCTCCACACTCTGAAGCTGGATCCTTGGTACTTGTCTGAGGGCACAGTGAGAGTAAATCTGGTAAACTGAGTGCTCTGAGCAAAACAGACCAGGATCTGTGGGCAAGGGAGAAATCACAAACATGAGCTGTAGTGCCACATTCTGGAAAAAGGAAAAGACATTTTAGCTAGCAGATCTGGTTTCTGGTAAGAACCAGAGAAAATGCAATAGCTTATGAATACTGCCAGAAGAGAGAGCAAGAAGAGTTGAGTATGTGTACCCACATAAAGGCAGAGACATTCCCAGCTATAACCCTACTAACAATAGTATACTTCATCTAAAGGGAACTAGTAAAGGTTTAAGGAGATGTCTGTCTCTTCAAATGCTGAAGCAGCAATACAAACCTGTAAGAAACATCAAATATTAAGAAAACATTCCTCACCTAAAAATAACAAGAATTCTCCAAGAACCAAGTTGAAAGGCAAAGAATTATGTGATCTAGCCAATAAAGAGTTTAAAACAGCCATTTCAAAAACACTTAATGAACTACAAGAAAAGTCAGAAAAAAAATTCAATGAGATCAGGGAAAAAAGAACACAACGAGATATTTACCAAAGAGATAGAAATTATAGAAAAGAACCAAATAGAAATTCCAGAGCTAAAGAATTCAATGAATGAAATGAACAATGCAATAGAGAGCATCCTCAGTAGAGTAGAGCCAATGGAAGACAGATGAGTGAGCTAGAGGACAGGAAGTTTGAAATAACCCAGTGAGAGCCAACCAAAGAAAAAAGAATGAAAAAGAACAAAGATAACCTACATTATCTATGGGTTAATTGAAGCTCAGAAGGAAAATAGATGGAGAAGGGGGAACAAAATGTATTTGTTTTGAGGAAGATTAGCCCTGAGCTAACTGCTGTCAATCCTCCTCTTTTTGCTGAGGAAGCCTGGCCCTGAGCTAACATCCACACCCATCTTCCTCTACTTTATATGTGGGACGCCTACCACAGCGTGGCTTGCCAAGTGGTGCCATGTCCGCACCCGGGATCCAAACTGGCCAACCCCGGGCTGCCGAAGTGGAATGTGGGCACTTAACTGCTGCGCTACTGGTCCAGCCCTGCAAAATGTATTTAATGAATAATCCTGAGAACTTCCAAAACCTGAGGAGATATTTAAACATCCAACTTCATAAAGCTAACAGATCATCCTATTATATCATGCCAAAGCACCTTCTCCATACACTTTATATTAAAAATGTCAAAAACAAAGAAAATGAGAATACTAGAAATAATCAAGGTCAAAAGATTATATCCTACAAATGAATCCCCTTTAAGCTTTCAGCAATTTTCTCAGCAGACATTCTACAAGCCAGGAGAGAGTGAATGACATGTTCATTGTTGAAGGATAAAATGGCCAGCCAAGAATACTCTCTCTCACAAAGTTGTACTTCAAATATGAAAGAGAAATAAAGACTTTCCTAGAAACACAAAAGCTGAGGTTGTTCATCACCACAAGACCTGCCTGGCAGGAAACACTAAAAGGAGTTACTTAAGCTGAAAGAAAAAGACACTAATCAGGGACATGAAAACATATGAAAGTATAGAAAAGAGTGATAAAGGTAAATATACAGTTACATATAACAACCCCTAATTCTGTAATAGCATGGTGTGTTAATCACTTCACTATAGTATAAAAGTGAAAAGTGAAGAGTATTAAAAATAATTATAGCTACTATAATTTGTTCAAGAATATACAATATAAAGGTAAAAAATTACATAAAAATATAAAAGATGAGAGTAAAACAGTACAGTTTTTTTTATGAGGAAGATTCACCCTGAACTAACATCTGTTGCCAATCTTCCTCTTTTGTTGTTTGGGGAAGATTAGCCCTAAGGTAATATGTATGCCAATATTCCTACATTTCTGCCCGACATTCAGGGCACTGAGGCAGAGCATGATGAACTTAACCACTATACCAGGGTGCTGGCCCCAAAAGGGGACAGCTTTTGTAGACAATTGAAGTTAAGCTGGTATCAGCATAAAATGGACTGTTTTCTCTATGAGATGTTTATGCAAACCTCATGGTAACCACAAAGCAAAAATTGAGAGTAGATTCAAAAAGTGGAAGAAAGAGGAAACAGAGCATACCACCTCAAAAAATCACCATTGTACAAATGTAGGCAGAAACAGATGAAAAAAAGAAAGAAGGGAATTAAAAGACAACCAGAAAGCAGTGAATAAGATGGCATTAGAAAGTTCTCGTGAATGAGTAATCACTGTAAATGTAAATGGATTGAATTCAGCAACAAAAGGCAGAGGACTGGGGATGCATAGAAAAACAAGACCACCTACAAGAGAATCACTATAGCTTTAGGGCACACATAAGTTCAAAGTAAAGGAATGGAAAAGATATTCCATGCAAGTAGAAACAAGAACAAAGCAGACATTTTATATCAGACAAAATAGACATTAAGCAAAATATGGAAATAGGAGACAAAGAAGTTCATTATATAGTGATAATGGGGTCAATTCATAAGAAGATAAAATAAGTGTAAATATAAGAACACCAAAAATCAGAGCACATAAATATATTAAGCAAATACTCACAGATCTGAAGGGAGAAATAGGTAACAATACAATAACCGTAAGGACTTTAATAGTCCACTTTCAGCAATGGATACATCATCCAGACAGAAAATTAACAAGGAAATGTTGGACTTGAAACATACATTAGACCAAATGGACCTAACAGACATTTATGGAACACTGCCTTCAATAGCAGTAGAATACACATTCTCCTCAAGAGTAAACAAAAATTTCCAGGATAGATTATACAACAGGACACAGAAGATTCTTACAAAATTTAAGATCAAAATAATACAAAGTACCTGTTTTTGACAAAATAGGTGAAACTAGAAATCCACAAGAGGAAAGCTGGAAAACCTAAAAATATGTGGAAAGTAAACAACACACTCCTGAACAACAAATGAGTCAAATCAGAAATCAAAGGAGAAAAGAACAAATTAAGCTCAAAATGAGTAGAAGGAAGGAAATAACAAAGAGCAGAGCAGAAATAAATGAAATGGAGAGCAGAAAAACAATAGAAAAAAATCGACAAAGAGCTGGGTTCTTTGAAAAGATAAACAAAACTGACAAACCTTCAGCTAGACTAAGAATAAAAGTTAGAAGACTCAACTAAATGAAACCAGAAATGAAAGAGGAGACATCACAAGTGATAGTACAGAAATATATAAGATCATAAGAGACTACTATGAGGAATCATATGCCAACAAATTGAATAATCTAGGAGAAATTAATGATTTACTCCAAATAGACGTCCTATTAAGACTGAATCAGGGGCAGATGTCATCAAGATGGCGGCATAGGCAGACTCTGAACTCATCTCCTCCCATGAACAGAACCAGGTTACAATCATTTTTGGAAAAATTACCCTGGATAGAAAACTGAAAACTGGATAAAAAGAACCCTCACAACAAGGGACAGTCCTGACTAAGGCAGAAGGGGCAGAAATTCCTGCTGGAGAGGAAAAAAGCCCCCTTCAGAAGCAGCAGAGTTTCTCATCCAGCCAGGCAGAAGCCACCCTAAGGTAGGCAGCCCTCCCTGGAAGAGTGATGTCTGGAGCGGGGGCCTGATACTGCTATAAGCATCCTTCAGACTCAGCACAACTGAGATGAGGGTCTTACTATCTGGCTTTGCCGGATATTAACTGCCGCAGGGAATACCCCCAGAAAAGCTATTGGATGAAAGCTGAAAAGACCCAGGTCTTAAAGGGCCCATGCACAAACTCACTCTTCTCAGCAACCTAAAATCACCAGAGAGAAGGGTGACAGACCTTTGGTGAAAAGAGACTCACCTGGTGGGCTCTGGAAGCATCTCAGTGAGAGGAGAAATCTCTCCAGATACTGAGACATTAGTGGTGGCCATTGTTGTCACCTATAAGTATCAGAGATACTTAAGAGTTAAATTATCTAAGGCCATGATCCATGATATTCTTTGGGTCAGTGATACTTTTGAAATCTCTTGTAAACTTTGGGACCTCTTCCCAGCAAAATGCAACCGCTTTCCACCTTCACGAATGGCTTATTGGATTCTTAATCACCCGCAATTCTATTCATGGTTCCTAGATTCAAGATTTATCCTACAAAATAGAGTGACTTGAACTCATGTAAGTGTTAAGACGCTTAGGCAATGGACATGGGGATTATGAAACTGAGGCTGCATTTCTGGAAGTTCTCTCTCTTTTTCTCATTGGGGCCAGTCCAAGGAAGACAATCACTAAGTCTTCAAGACAAAGGGTAAATAACCAAAGCAATATTTTTGCATCAGGCATTGTGTCTCCTCTTCTAGATGCAATAGCTGTCATCTCTTCAAATGGTTGTTACAACATCTCCCAACACAAACACTTTTTCATTCAGATGAACTCAAACTAAAAAAGATATCCTTGGAAGCCATGAAAGTAGAAAATAAGTGTGAAAATTAACCTGGGAATTGTGTATGGGTAAAACTAAAAGTTAGAAATTTCCCTGGAGAAAGGCTGTGACATTAATGGAATAATCCCTGTCTAAGAACTACAAAAGATTTGTCACCATTAGCCATGGAGAATATCTTCCTTCTCCCCAGCCATTTCCCAGCCTCCTAGTTTCAAAAATATATGAAAGAGAAAATCCCCATAGAAGTGTAAGGATATAGCCTGAGAAGGAATGTAGAAATTCCCAGAAATTCCCAAAATCAGATCAGTCATTGCTTCATAGTGCACTCTTTTGAGAATAACTCTGAAGGAATGAAGAGATGAATTAGAAAAGAATATTAAGCTGTTTGCCATCAACATGGAAGGAGAACTAGTCACAGACAGACTACGTATTTATCATCCCACACTTTGATGTGGTTCTGTCCACAATGAGACTGAATGGAGGGAGAATTTTGTGAGAACAGAGCAGGAAATTCCATTCTTTATCATCACTGCCGTCATCATTATAATAAACAATCATGGCAACGAAAAGATTTATTGAGTAGCTACAATATGTACTGAATTCTACTCATGGAAATATTCCCAGGTTTCTTTAACATCTATTTGTTTGGTATGGTAAGCTTAAGCATGCTGTGATGTCTGCTAAACACAGAGAGTACTCTAAAAATTGCCTCTATATGTCTATTATATGCCCATGGAATTCCAGTTAGATGTATGTTGAATCTTCTAGCTCTACCCTGTACATCACTGAAACATCCATTATTTGTGTTTATCTACTTTGTTTTGTTTAATTTTTCAGATCCTTCTTGCAGTAAATCAGAAGTTGTGCTAATTGGGTGTTTAACTCACACATTGAATTTCAAATTTCAATCATAATATTTTGTTTTTTCTCTAATATTCTTTTTGTTCTTTTCCCAAATATTCAGTTTTGATAGTCTCAATGTTTTTCATAATTTCTATAGTATCTTTTACTTAAACATATTCAACATGCTTGTTGAAATTATTATTATTTAATGATGTAAATGCATAGTTTTGCAAGTCTGACTCTCTTATTTAATGTTATTGCTTACTCTTACTCGAGGTGCCCTGTTTGTGTGTTTAGTGATTATTTTTATCTTAAGTTCATGTTTCTTTAAAAGTTATCTATGGGAACCACTGACACTTGAGTTTAAAATTTGTTTCTTCAGTAACGATTTATATTATATTGTGAGATGCCTTGGGGGCGGAACCAGCCCACAATCCCTTTAAACAAAAATTTTGATTTTTTTTAAGTGTCAAAATAGTGAAAATATTTAGGCTGCATATTTACAGATGCAGATATATAGAAATAAAAACTACCAGAGTAATGAATTACATCAGTGTCATTGTGATGAAAGACAGTCCTCCTTTTTGTTCCCCTTTTGTAACAATGAATTGAACATCCATCCATGAACAAAAGAGCTTTTGTGGTATCTAGCATGATATGCCAAGGGATGTGGAAGGAATCTCGCCCCACGGGTGCATCCAATAATAGGCAGACACACCCTAGCATGGGCTACAGAGCCAGCAGGAGACAGAAAAATAGCCCCAACCCGTCTTGGTCAGAGTCCTGTAAAGCCTGCAGAGGGCTGACTTGAGCAGACACCCATGAAGGAGAGAGACTTTGTGGAAGTCCAGTCTTCCTGAGAAGGTATTCCAGTGTACTGCTGGAGTAGAAAAATAGGTGTGAGATTGGTCACAGTGGAGACAGTGAAAGGAGCTTTCCTAGCACCAACCACTTCAAGGTACACTGCAGAAGCTGAAGCATTTAGCAGTGGCAAACTCTTCTGGTGAGGAAAAAGATCAGTGAGTTAGTACCCACCTACCCCAGGGGTGCTGGAGGCAGCTAGAAAATCCATTTCTCTCTAGAAGTACAGAGATTACTGTGGTGAGTTGACCATGGCTAGAAAAAGAAGGGAGATCAGGAAAGAGGCAGTTGAGAATGTTAAAGGGGCACACAGGCTCAGGATTTCAGGAGGAAGTCCATCCATGAGCATTGAGGAGTAGCTCACCAGAGAATCTCCCCACCAGGTCCACCAGAGCCCTCAACTTCCCAGTGCTAAACAAACACCTCTTACCCCTCTGCAACTGGCTCCTTATGCACATTCCTGAGTGTAGCAATAAGAGCAAATCTGGTAAACTGAGTCTCAGAAAAACAGACCTGGTCTGTGGACAAGGCAGAAACACAAATGTGAGCTCTAGTGCCACCTTCTGTAAAATGGAAACAAAGGGTTCCAGGAGCCAGCATGGTGAGTGACATAAACCAGAGGAGACACAATAGCTTAAGAAGGCACAGCAAAGGAAACCATCAACAAAATGAAAAGACAACCTAACAACTGGGAGAAGATATTTGCAAACCATATATCTGATAAGGGGTTAATATCCAAAGTATACAAAGAACTCATACAGCTCAACTGCAAAAAGACCAACAGCCCAATTAAAAAACAGGCAAAAGATCTGAACAGAGATTTCTCAAAAGAAGATATACGGATGGCCAACAGGCATATGAAAAGATGCTCAACATCATTAGCTATCAGGGAAATGCAAATCAAAACTACAATGAGGTATCACCTCACCCCGGTCAGAATGGCTATAACTAACAAGACAGGAAACAACAAATGTTGGAGAGGGTGTGGAGAGAAGGGAACCCTAGTACGCTGCTGGTGGGAGCACAAACTTGTGCAACCACTATGGAGAGCAGTATGGAGTTTCCTCAGAAAATTAAGAATAGATCTACCATATGATCTAGCTGTCCCACTGCTGGGTATTTATCCGAAGAACTTGAAAACACAAAGGCATAAAGATACCTTCACCCCTATGTTCACTGCAGCATTACTCACAATAGCCAAGACTTGGAAGCAACTTATGTGCCCATCAAGGGACGAATGGATAAAGAAGATGTGGTATTTATACACGATGGACTACCACTCAGCCATAAGAAATGATGAAATACGGCCATTTGTGACAACATGGATGGGACTTGAGGGGATTATGCTGAGAGAAATTAGTCAGAGGGAGAAAGTCAAATAACATATGATCTCACTCATAAGTAGAAGATAAGAACAACGACAAACAAACACATAGAAGTGGAGACAGGAGTGGTGGTTACCAGAGAGGAAAAGGGGGGAGGGCAAAAGGGGTGATTAGGCTCACATGTGAGAGGATGGACTATAATTAGCTTTTGGGTGGTGAACATGATGTAAGTTACGCAGAATTTGAAATATATTATGATGTACATCTGAAAGCTATATAATATTATAATCCAATGTTACTGCAATTAAAAAAATAGATATGAAAAATTTTAGATACTTAATTTAAAAAGTAGACAGTACTTTCTTTAAAAAAGCCATGTTGAAAAGTGTATTAAAAAAATCACTATTTATTTGAAAAAAATAAAAGAATTCAGCCACAAGAGGGAGCAAGCAGAGTGGAGCATGTGTACCCATACAAAGGCAGAGAAAACTCCAGACCCCTTACTTAAACTACTCATGAAACTTAACTCGAAGTGAATTAAAGATTTAAACATAGACATAAAACCATAAAACTCTTAGAATGAAACCTAGAGGAAAAACTTGTTGACATTGACCTTGGCAATGAGTTTTTGGATATGACATCAAAAGCACAAGTAACATCAGCAAAAATCAACAAGCGGGACTACATCAAACTAAAATGCTTCTACACAGCAAAAGAAATAATCAAAAAAAATTAAAGGCAACCTACAGAATGGGAGAAAATATTTGCCATCCATACATAGGATAAGGGTTTATAATCCCATGTATTTAAAGAACTCACACAACTCAGTAACAAATATCAAAAATTTGATGTAAAGAAATGGTCAGTAGAACTAACTAGACATTTTTCCAAAGAAGACATTCAATGTCCAAAAGGAACACAAAAATATACTCAATATCACTAATCATTAGGGGAATGCAAATCAAAATCACAATGAGATATCTTCTCACACCTGTTAGAATGGCTATCATCAAGAAGACGAGAGAGAACAAGTTTGGCAAGGATGTGGAGATAAAGGATCCCTCATTCACTATCATGGGATTACAAATTACTTCAGCCACTATGGAAAAAAGTAAGAAGTTTCCTCAAAAAAATAACAATAGAATAACAATATTGTCCAGCAATTCCACTTCTGGCTATTTGTCCAAATGAAATGAAAAAAGGATATCAAAAAGATATTGCACTCCTATGTTTCTTGCAACATTATTCACAATGGCCAAGATATGGAAACAGCCAAAATATCTGTCAATGAATGAATGGATAAAGACGATGTTATACACACATACACACACGGTGGAATATCAGTGAGTCACGATAAAGAAGAAAATCCTGCTATTTGCAGCAACATGGATGGATCTTGAGGGCATTACATTAAGTGAGATAAGTCAGATAGAGTAAACAAGGCTGTATAATATCACTTATATGCGGGTTCTAAAACAGTCAAGTTCATAAAAACAGCAAACAAAATGGTGCTTATCAGAGACTGGGGATGCAGGAATTGGAGATATTTTGTTTAACGGTACAAACTTGCAACTCCCAGATAAATCCTACAGATCTAATGCCAAGCATAGTGATTATAGACTACAATACTCTGTTATAAACTTCAATATTCATAAGAATAGATCTATTTCCATTATTGAGGTAACATTGGTTTATAACATTATATAAATTGCAAATGTACATCACTATATTTCAAAATCTGTACAGGCTGGATCTTAATTGTTCCAACCACAAAAAAAGAAATCTACCTATGTGACATGACAGAAGTGTTAGCTAATGCTAGCATGGTAAGCATATTGCAATATGTAAAAGTTTCAAATCAACACGCTGACTCTCTTAAACTTACACACTGTGATATGTGAATTTTATCTCAATAAAAATAAATTTTACAAAAAGAATTATCAGGGAAGGCTTTTTTACTTTTTTTTTAAGAGTGGCAGCTGAGGTAACAGCTGTTGCCAGTCTTCTTTTTTTTTTTTTCTTCTCCCAAAGACCCTCAGAATATAGTTTTATATTCTAGTTGTGAGTGCCTCTGGTTGTGTTGTGTGGGATGCTGCCCCAGCATGGCCTGACGAGTAGTGCCATGTCCGCGCCTGTGATCTGAACCTGCAAAACCCCGGGTGGTCAGAAGTGCAGTGCACAAACTTAACCACTCAGCCACAGGGTCAGCCCCAAGGCTTTTTTACTTTTTGTCTTTCTTTCACAATAAAGCTGAGAGAGGTGTGCATATCACTATCTCATTTTGAGTGTAGGTTTTTCCTAGTTTGACAACTGAGAATGTTACCCTTTGAGAGTTCATGTTTTCAGCGGCAGTGGGGGAATGAGTTGTTGTCTCTAAGCGAATCTCACACATTGTCTTTTTCTCCTACCCTTCATACATTGGCTTATTAAAACCCAGGACTGAGCATACCAGAGATTAATAGATACTCATGGGAAAATAATGGCCCCATCTTACTGCCCTCTGAAGTTTGTGCTTTTTCTTGTCATTTGAGTACGTTGATAAATTTATTTGCTTTCTCACTGGCTTCTGCATGAAAAAGCATATTTTATCTACTGTTAGTAATTTCTTTGAACATATGATCCACCATATTACCAGAAACACTTTTACAAAGAATACTTCTATGAAGTTTTGGTTACTCTAGCTTATCACTGGCCATTTGTTTTTCTAAAACCCCAAGCTACTTGATTTGCTTTTTTTTTTTTTTTTTTGGCTTCTAAAGTGATTGCATTTGCCTGAAAATTAAGGTGTGGTATTAGTTAGCTAATATTTATTGAGTGTGTACTATGTTCCAAGAGCTATTCTGAATACTTTCATGTTTTATCATATTTTAATTTTCAACAACTTTATGAGGTATGTGTTCTTACTAGTCCCATTTTTCAGATGAAGAGACTGTGGGTCAGAGTAGTAAATAGCTGAAGGTGACACAACTCACAAAGGGCAGAACTGGGATTCAAACCCAGGCAATGTAGCTCCAAAGCCACATCTTAAATATCTGCACTGAACTGCACATCAAAATGTGTTCATTGCTGCATTAATCTTATTTCTAAACACTGTAAAGCACTATCTTTGTGTTTTGGATGATGTAAATCATCCAATAAGGAGCCTACAGCCCAGGAAGACAGGTGATAAATGGACCCATAGAGACATAATGTAAAACAAGAGATGATGTGTGGCATGAGAAAGATGGAGATAAATTCTTGTGGGTGATCACCAGCTGGATGTGGTAAGAAGTCAGAGACCAGGGAAGGCCCATACATATTCTTTGACATACCTCTCTTCTTTAAGATATTTCATCAATAATCCTTCCTAATATTTACACAGTTGACTTTGGAAAAATTCAACATATTTATAGGACAGGAAACAAAATATGCAGAGCTTTATTTATCAGGAAATATGGACAGGGTCAGTCTCAGAAGACCAAGTATTACAGTTTTTCTTGACGGGTGGTCCTCCAATTCCTCAAGACCCAAAACGTTCATCAAAGATGCATTGAAATCCCTCAATTTGGGAGTCTTCTGTAGACTGCTCAAATGTGACTTTTATATGGAACAAACCAAGTAGCATAGGCCCCTCAAAAATTACCCACAACTTTTCCTTTGGGCCTGTGTTTTCTCCTTTTAAACATTAATCAAAGGTGTCAGAGGTTTTCCAGCTCCCCATTTTGTACCAAAGTATATTGACACAGCCTACATATTTAGATCTCCCTCTACAGAATGCTTTTCAGGCTAAATGAGTTGCGATGGAAGAGGGACTCATAAAACTTAGACTTCAAGGACAATGATATTGAGCTATTTGTAAAACTATGAAATTTTTCCCGGGTCCCAGGCCCTCACATTCCTCAGAGCAGAGCCCCTAATGACTCACCTAAGAGTTCTGTAAAGCTTTACTCTCCTCTGTTCTAACTCTTTCTTCTTTGTGGTTTACCCAAGTATTCAGAAATAGCCAAAAAATATTTCAGCTTCCAGCTTCTGAGAGTATCCCACTCTATCAGAATTCTGAGATGAGTTCATGATTTTTATTAGTAATGTTTTGCTCACTCAGCCTCCCTCAGAAATGATCTAGCTGTGGGAGAAGAGGACCTTGAAAGCTTATGAGGCTTCTTTCACATCTAAGAGAGGACTTTGGAGCACAGATCCCAACAATGAAGGAGCAATTAAAATCATGCAAGCTGTAAATAACCTCCGTCCTGGGTGATAGAGGGGAGACCAACTCTCTTAATTGGTCCCTTGTTTATTTTCCAAGTTCTTCCTTCGGCATGCTCATCTTTTGAGACATTTTTATGTCAAGGAAAGCTCCATTCACCCTGGAAGGATAATGGGGATAATTTAAAAAACACTTCCAACCTTGTTCTCTATAAAATAAATTATGTCATCAAAGCATATGGACAATCATCAGAAACCTCTATCTGGGAAAGACACCAAGAAGTGGTGAATCTCCAACAATGCTGAGTCAGACCCTGCAATAGAGGGAATCTCAGCTCTCTACCTTCTTATTTTGGACCAGTTTTTTGTTTTCTTTTACTTTTGTTTTGTTTTGGTTTTTTACCTTTAGATGGGACCCAAGCATGGGTCACATTCAGGAAGATCTTCCAGAAGTTTGGAGTAGGGAAGAAGAAACAGAAATTGATCTCTTCTTCTCTTCCATGGCTCCATCTTCTTATTTTAAAGGAAGAAATAAGTAGAAGAGAGAAAATGAGAGAAGACAACAATTGTATGAAGAATGGTAGAGACAAGGAGGAAAAGAGGAAGAACTGGGCAAAGAGCATAAGGAACTTTGAAAAGAGAAATAACATTCAGTCTTCCCAAAACATGCACCAAAAAGGAACTCTTGCATCTCCCTCCACCCTACTTTGCTATCATCTCTCACCAAATGTACAAGAAGCAATTCTTTATTTGGGGTGTTTTTTAAAAAATTTATTTTATTGGGGTCACATTGGTTGATAACATTATATAAATTTCATTTTTACATCATTGTATTTTGATTTCTGTATAGACTACATTTTCTTCCCCACCAGAAGGCTAGCTCACCATATTTATGTGCCCCTTTACCCCTTTCTCTCTTCCCCTCTGTTAACCACCTATCTGTTCTCCATATCTATGTGTTTGTTTGGTTATCTTCCACATATGAGTGAAGTCATACAGAAATTGCCTTTCTATTTCTGACTTATTTCACTTAGCATAATACCCTCAAGATCTACCCATGTTGTCAGACATGGCACAATATCATCTTTTTATGACTGAGTAGTATTCCATTATTTATATATCTCTATGTGTGTGTGTGTGTATATATATATATGTACACACACCCCACATCTTCTTTATACATTCATTCACTGAGAGAAGCAATTCTTGTTTTGCACCCAAGACACTAAACCCTTGTCCTCTGGTCCTCAAGGTCTGAGTTTTCCTTCTCCATATGCTACATGGAAAGAATAACTTAGAGGAGATAGAAGAGGCCATGCTATGGAGAATGTCAAGCAGTCAGTGACAATATGTTAGAAAATAAGGTCTGTTCATGCTTCTAATATGTCTTTAGTATCTTGTCAAATCCCCATCCAACCTTCCTTTTTAAATTTTTCACTTAGCTGTATGTAACAGCTAATGGAAAATATTTTTGTAATAATATTTAGCTTTTTACTTAATATTTCCTTCCTCCTATCTCTGACCATTCCTCTCTTTCAGTCAGGCAAGTTGTTATGTTCTCAAGCCTCAGAGAAAGGATGTGACAGCAAAAAGAATTTGAAACAGAGATCATGTGCCCAAAAACATGAGTGAGTCTCCAGAATGGCTTTGAGATACCACAACTATCAAATAAGTTTAGACACACCAAGAACAGAAGAGCCATACCAAAAGATGGTTAGGGCCTGTTTTGGCAGACAGAAACTTCGGAAAATGTTTTCATGGAGGTCCAGGGAGACAGCCACTGGGCACTTAGGGCTTGAGCTCTACAGAATTTCCTGTGCCAGAGTATAGGATGGGAATAACAGAACAATTCCCATTCAACTAAGACCGTTCACGAGTAGCAGAGTCACCAGACCTAACAGTCTTTAGGATGCGGATAAATGGAATTCAGCAGTAACCCAATTATGATTTGACATCTTGGGATCTGTTGAGGCAATAGATATCTCAGGAGATGCTGCTGTGGAGAGAGATCAAGAGCCCAATAGCTCCTTTGCCCTGACATCATTCAGTCCTCTAGAACTTAGACACAAACGTAGGGAAAAGACAGAAGGACTCACAAATTGACTAAGTTTCTTCCCAGTGAAGAAATAGAGAGCGCAAAGTAGAAATTGTGTTATGGAAAGTTAATGAAAATAGTGTTTCCTGAATACCTGAATTTGTAGATTGATTGTCAAAATCTTGTGCCTGCAGTGTAAGTGTTACTTTCTGGCATGTGTATTTTAATGAGCCAACTGGCTATATCTCACTGTATTTAACTATTCTTTTCACGTAACATAGAAGTTGTTTCCAAGTTTTCAATGAAAGTTTTTGAATATATTTACTCTGAAGCATTTCTAACAGCTGAGGGTGATAGGCAGCCTTGAAGATCGTCTCCAATGACCCTGGCCTTCTGGTCTTCATGGGCTTGTGCAGAACCCTCCTACATTTAGTAGGCCTAACCCATGTAAGAAGTATATTACCCTCCTTCCATCAAACAGCACCAAATTGCCAGCAATGCGAGGCATCTATTTTAGAAGTAGATCCTCCCACCTTGATCTAGCTTCAGAGGACTCCAGCCCTGACCAACTACTTGAGTGCAACCTCATCAGACCTCTTAAGCCAGAACCACACAGCCAAGTTGCACTTGAATTTCTGACCCACAAAAACTATAAAAGGTAATAAATATCCATTTTTGTTTGAAGCCACAAAGTTTTGTACCAATTTGTTGTACAAAAATAGGCAAATAATATACAAATAATAGAGAACACATTCAAAAAATCACATTTTTGTTATTCTTGGTATATATTACAAAATGATTTTCAGTAGGAATCTTTCATCTTTTATGACAGAAAAAGTATGAAACTGGTCAAACAATCAAGTGAATCTGTTAGCTCATAGAACAGAAGTAATCAGAGAAAATTTGATCCAGTGGCTGAAACAATATTATAAATGTCCAGTTTTTTCTTTTTTGTTTAATATGCTGTGGAGACTAATTGTTCTATCCTATGGATAATTTCTCTTATGGTAGAAAAATTGTATAAATTCTAGAGATCACAGTCTTACTTCACACCATCTAAAAGAAGAGAGTATCTCTTCTGGTAGCTTCCACAGAAGAGAAAAAGATTTTCTTTCCCAGAAGCCCCAGCAATCATCTTCTTGCATCTTTCTTGAATTAATTTGTTCATATCCCTCACTTCTACCCTAAGCTAGTTGCAATAGCTATTGGATATTTTCTAATTGTCTTAAACCAATCTGGGTTCAACCCTGAAACCCAGAGTTGAGACGAATCTACTGAAACAATGATGTTTAACAACAGAAAAATCATCCTCTCCATATATATATTTCAGTATATTTCTCAGAGAAAGAATGATTATGAATGTTAGAGAGCAACAAATAAGCCACCACTTTTTGTAATTTAACTATTAATGTAATAAATTATACATAGTTATAAACAGTTCCATACATATATGCAATATACGTGTAACAAATATTTATAATGGAAATATATTTATAATGGAAATTTTTGTATTTTGTATAAAAGTATATTTATAAAAATTTGAAATCTGTATGATTTCACCTGGAAGTGGAAGATAAAAACCATAACAACCAACAAACTCATAGAAATAGATATTACAGTGGTGATTACCAGAGGTGATGGGATTTGGGGGGAGGGTGAAAAAAGTAAAGGGCACACGTGTATAGTGATAGATGGTAATTAGTCTTTGGGTGGTGAACATGATGTTTTCTACATAGAAATCAAAATATCATGGTATACACCTAAAATTGATATAATGATGTAAATCAATGTTACCTCAATAAAAAAAATAGAAGCAAAATAAAAAAGAATCCAATGACTCTTCAAGGATAATATGTAAATGTAATTATATCTTTTTTACATTAGTTTATTCAAGTCTGAGAAATCTGGTAAATCAACAGTCAGTGTTGTTAGGCATCTTGATCTATTTTTTAACTATACCACAAGGACCACAACTTTATGTCTTACTTCAGACAGTGAAAACTGGTCAGAGTTGAGAACCCTGCCTATCCCACTATCTATTATCACTCCTGGCCCTTGAGGTTTCCCAGAAAATACGAGCATTAAAGTCACTCAAACCATTCTACTCCATCCATTATATCACCCCAAACAATTGTAAATCTCTAGGACTTAAAATGTTGAACACAAACAGTAGGAAGGAATGTAGACAAGTTTTCCATATTTCCTCTTTGTCCCTGCAATACTGAATATCCAGTAACTCTATTATTATAATGAACTCTCACACAAGTCTTCTTACCTAACATGTTCAGATGCTTTAAATATCAGAAATGATTTGGTAGTGTGATCCCATTGTCTATGTTAACCAAGGACAAACTTTCTAGATTGAATGGAGGATAGAAAGAGAGGTTTGCATTTCATAATATCAGAAACTGCTGTTGGCTGTGACATGGATTTTTAATATCATTTCCCAGCAGAAATTCCAACTGGACACTAGATGCAAGAAACTAATTCCTCAGAATCATAAATAAATGGCACTGAGTGGAACAGATGCTTCATTGATTCCTTTTATCATTTAAATCACCTCATTCCTTAGACCAAAGCTGGTGGAGACTAGGATGTAACCAAAAACTTATTAGATGATTAGCTTTGAAAGAGATCTTAGACAAATGTTAGCTATCTCAGACTGGTCTTCCATGAGGCACAACCAGGCCAACTCTATAGCTTTGTTTCTCTCTAAAGGCACACCCCCTCTCTCTGTTCATTCCCATTCTGTTCAGAAACACAGACCATACATTGGTCACCAACATGTTTAGATAATGCTGCATCAAAATATTTGGGAGACAAAGTTAGTACACCCCCAGGGGCCTCTGTCGATTATCTCTCCTTCAATGCCAGAGGCCTGCAATTGGACAGAGGTCAATCTCAGTAGCAAAAAGAAGCAACAAGTTTTTAAACTTTAATGTTTCACAAATACTTTCAGAAAAAATAATAAATGATGAGGCCACTCCTCATGTAAGATGAAAGTAATGAACCTCCAGGACCTAAAGTTATAGTGTTTGTGTGGCATTGAGTCACCTATTGTTCTATTTCCTCATATTATCTGTGTTAAATTAAGCCTTCTTTGCCCAAAGGCAATATGAGTTTTGTTATAGTGCAGTAGTGTGCATACTTTTGTGGATTAAAGTGATTCTGACAAGACAAATTGGTCAGAAATCTTATACTCCGTGACATCAGGAACACTCTCTCTTCTCTTGCAAACCTCTTCAAGGTGTCTTTGATTTCCTTGTTCCTCAGACTGTGAATCAAGGATTCAACATGCGAATCACCACAGAGTAGAAGACTGATGCAAATCTATCAAAGCTGGGGGAGCTACTAGAGCTGGAACTCAAATAGAAAAAGATATTGAGGGCTAGAAGAGGGTCACTGCTGTAAGGTGAGAAGCATAGGTGTTGAAAGTTTTGGACAGTACTGTAGCTGAAGTGTTCTTCATAATGTAGATGACAATCTACCCATAGGATATCATAATAGCTACGGCATTTATTATCCCAAAGATCATTGCTAATATAGCAGTCATGAGTTGTACAAAGAAAGTGTTAGTGCAAGACAGGACTAACACTTGGGGCATGTCACAGAAGACGTAGTTGGTGACATTAGGCTCACAGAAGTGGAGCTGAAGCATGACACACAATTGGGATATAGAACCAGAGAGTCCATCCATATAGGACCTCAGTACCATCCAAACACAGAGGGTGGGTGAGTAGATGATTGAATAGAAAAGTGGTCTACAAAAGCAGCATATTGGTCATAAGCCATAGCTGTCATGAGACAAGACTCACTTAGTCCCATGGTTGAGAAGGCAGAGTCATGAATAACACAACCCACAAAGGTGATAGTTTGCTGCTCCTGGAAGAAGTTAGAGAGCATCTTGGGAACTGTGGAGGTCACATATAGATATCATTAAGGGCAGAATACTGAAGAAGAAGTACATGGGTGTGTGGAGGTGGGAGTCCATCCTTACTAAGAGGATGAGGCACAGGTATCACATTAGACTCATAGCCTAGGTCAACAGGAATACAACAGAGAACGCTACTATGATTTCAGGGAAATCCAAGAATCTCAAGAGGATGAAAGGGTTGATATCTGTAATATTTCCTCCACAAACCATTGACTTGGTGTTTCTAAAATCAGAAAATAGACAATATTCAGGTAAATTGGTGGCTTTACAATTTTCATTCGTGCCATTTTTTTCCCTCCATTCATCAGTGGAAAGGGGGAAATACTTCACCGTGCTGATGGAAAGACCCCAGTTTTTCATATTGAATATCAAAAAGTACCTGCCTTGTGCTACAGGTTCTCAATTATTTCATGAGGTCATGAAAATTAAAAATGATATTTGAAGATTTACTGATAACTATTCCAAAGGGAAGCTATTACAACTAACTATTGACCCCAATTCTTTTCTCAATTTTAGGATATTTTGTGTCTTAGTAAACAGAAAAGTACTGTGATTAAGGGTTCAGACCTTAGAGTTTTCATTCCTAGTGACATCATCAAGACAGCAAAATAAGTTGTTCTTGACTTCAGTCAGCTTTACCAGAAAAACTGGTAACTATTCATAGAAAAGATATCGTGCTGAAAATCCTAAATGTGCTTATGAAGCTGAAGCATCCCCATGGACCATGTAAAATGAGAAGGACCACACTAGAACAGTAGAGGAGTAGCAGCACTCTGACCCTATTGCCCTGCCCCCTGCTCACACAGTGCCAAAACAAAAGGACTCCCCTTGTCCTATGGTTTCTTCCAAAAATGAAACAACCTAGAAGAAATAGGTAAATTACTAGAAACATACAACATAGAAAACTGAATCATGAAGAAATAGAAAACCTGAAGAAACCAATAACAAGTAAGGAGATCAAATCAGTAATTGAAGCCTCCCAACAAAGAAAAGCCCAGGACCAGATGGTTGCATGGGAATTCTACCAAATATTTAGAGAAGAATTAACACTAATCCTTCTCAAACTCTTCCAAAAAGTTCAAGGGGAAGAAGCATTTCCAAACTCATTTTATAAGTCCAGCATTGATACCAAAGCCAGATAAGGACACTACAAGAAAAGAAAACTATAGGTCAATATCCCTGATGAATACAGATTTTAAAATTTTCATCAAAATACTAACAAGTAAATTACTCAGCTCATCAGCATATGAAAAGGATCATACACCATGGTCAAGTACGGTACTTTCCTAGAATGCAAGAATAGTTCAATATACAAAAATTAACAAATGTAATACATCATATTAATAGAATGAAATATAAAAATCATATAATCCTCAATAAATGAACAAAGATCATTTGACAAAATTCAACACCATTCGTGATAAAAACTCTCAATAAATTAGGTATAGAAGGAGCCAACCTCAACATACTAAAGCTCATATATAACAAGCTGATACCCAATAACATACTCAATGGTGAATAGTTGAAAGTTTTTTTGAAAGATCAAGAAGACAAAGGTGACCATTCTCCTCATTCCCATTCAAAATAGTAATAGACCCCAGCCACTGCAATCAAGTCAAAGAAAAATAATATAAGGCATCAAAGTTGTGGAAGAAAAGAATTGAAATTGTGTCTATTTGCAGATGACATGATTTTATTTGTAGAGAACTCTAAAAATGTCACCAAAACACTGTTAGACCTAATCGATGAAATTAGTAAAGTTTCAGGATACAAAATAAGCATTCTATATACTTACACAAATTCTAGGAAAATGAAATAAAGAAAATCCCATTTACAATAGTATCAAAAACAGTAAAATACTTAGTGGTAGATTTAACCAAGAAGGTGAAAGGTCTCTTCACTGAACACTATAAGACATCAACGAAAGAAATTGAAAAAAAATACAAGTAAATGGAAAGGTATCCCATGTTCACGGACTAGCAGAATTAATATTGGTGAAATGCCCATACTATCAAAAGCCATCATATATCCAATGCAATTTCTATCAAGATTGCAATGATATTTTTCACAGAAATAGAATAAACAATCCTAAAATTTGTATGGAACCACAAAAGAAGTTGAATAGACAAAGCAATCCTGAGAAAGAAGAATAAAGCTGGCCAAGAGATATTACCTTTCCTGATTTCAAACTATATTACAAAACTAGAGTAATCAAAATCATATGATACTGGCATAGAAACTGATACATAGACCAATGGAACAGAATCAAGAGCCCAGAAATAAAATTGTGCATATATGGTCAACTAACATTTGACAGGAGATCCTAAAATACTCAATAGAAAAAACACAGTCACTTCAATAAATGGTACTGGGAAAATTGGATATTCACCCGTAAAAGAATGAAACTGGATCTCATTCCCACCACCACCCCCCCACCAAAAAAAAAAAAAAAAAAAAACTCAAAATGAATTAAAGACTTAAATGTGAGACTTGTAACCATAACACCCCTAGAATAAAACATAGGGAAAAAATGAACATGGATTGGGTATGATTTTTTGGATATCACATCTAAACCACAAGCCAAAATAATCAAAAGTAAACAAGAGAGATTATATCAAACTAAAAGGCTTCTGCATGGCAAAAGAAGTGCTAAACAAAATGAAAAAGCATCCTACATAATGAGAGAAATTATTTGTAAATCACCTATCTGACAGGGTCTTAATGTCCAAAATATATAAGGAACCCATACAACTCGATAACAAGAAAATAAATAATCCAATTAAAATTTTGGCATGGAATCTAATTAGATATTTTTCCAAAGAAGACATCCAAAATACCAACACATACATGAAAATGTGCTTAACATCACTAATCATCAGGGAATTGCAAATCAAACTCAATAAGATATCAACTCACACCTGTTAGAGTGGCTATCATCAAAAAGACAAGAGATAATAACTGCAGGTGAGAATGTGGAGAAAACAGAACCATGTGTACTGTTGTGAGAATGTAAATTGGTGTGGTTACTATGGAAACCATAGTTTCCTAAAAAAATTTAAAACAGACCTGTCATATAATCCAGCAATTCCATACCTGGGTATATATCCAAAGGAAATGTAATCACCAAAATATATGTGCACTCTCATGTTCATTGCAGTATTATTTATAATAGGCAAGACATTGAAACAATCTAAGTGTCCGTTGACAAATGAATGAAGAAATCATACTATAAATATATAAATAATATGAATAACAAGTATACGTATAAATATGTATAAATAACATAAATTATATGTTTAACAATGGGATATTATTCAGGCTTTAAAAACAGAAGGAAATCCTGGCATTCGTGATAATCTGGACAGACCTTGAGGACATTATGTTAAGTTAGGTCAGTCAGACAGAAAAAGACAAATACTGCATGATCTCTCTGTATATGGAATCTAAAAAAGCCTAACTCAGAAACAAGGATCAGATTTGTGGTTGTCACAGGCAGGGGCCAGAAAGTGGGGGAAATAGGTGAAGATGGTCAAAATGTAAAATTTTCCAGTTATAAGATAAATTCTGGTAGTGTAATGTACAGCATGATGACTATAGTTAACGATATTCTATTGTATATTTGAAAGTCAGTAAGAAAGTAGATCTCAAAAGTTTTCGTCACAAAGAAGAATACTGTAATGGTGTGAGATGATGGATGTTAACTAATCTTATTGGAGTAACCATTTGACAATATGTACATATATAAAATCATTACGTTGTACACCTTAAACTTATACAATGTTATATGTCTATTATATCTCAATAAAGCTGAAGAAAAGAGTTTCAGTTCTGATGTTCTCTCACTCTATGAACCTGTCTCAGTGGCTTATACCCACTAGGTTCGATTTACTCCTAACAGATTTAGGGCACCAAGAGCCCCTGAAACAGAAGGTTAATGGGAGGGTTATATGAGGAGATCCATGCCAACACTCAGCACAGTCTGGTACACATTAATTGTTTAATAGATGTTGGATATTATTATCAGTGATTGCTTACAGATAACCACAAATAACAGCTGTACTCATGAATAGGAATGCCATGGGTACTAGAGTTTTATTGATTAATTTGGGGAAACTTCTGAGACATCATCAGCCCTGCAGACAGTCAGGCATCATTACCTCTGGGCAGCTGTAGATTCAGACCTAGTGTCCAGGCAAGTCAAACCACCTGGAGTCATATAGACAGAAACCACATAAAAGATTTTCTATGCAGTTTGCTTGAATTCAGGTACACTTGGATCAATTGATAGCCAGCATCAAGCTATGATGAGACGATGTCAAGAAAGAGTCAAAGTAGCTATTTCAATTCCCTAAAACAATGAAGATATATTTCATATATTTGTTGATACGGTCAGCAAGTTAGAGCTCACTAAGAGATTCAGAACAGATAACACCTATTGGCTATGTTCCATACCCAAACTGATCTTCCTTGAGAGGAAAGAGTAAATCAATGATAATGGCCAATAAAATTGTGAAAAAGATTAATAATTAGAAAGATTTGGACTTTCAGATGTTCAAAAGCATTATAAACATTGATAATTGATTATTCTTGTAAAAATAGACGTGTCAAAAGAACAAATACAATTTAAAAAATAAATTGAAATACTGATAAGAATTAAATAGATGATAAATTTAGTATTTTCAACTGATAGAAAAGAATAAACTCTTCCCTAAAGGGTCTATGAGACCTAGCTTACTATAAATAAAAAGCGTTAGAGGAATCAATACATACACAGGTACATAATCTTGGGATGGGAATGCAATTTCTGAAATATAACATCAAGTAAGAAACCATAAGAGACAAAATATGATATAACAACTTAAACTTGATTATGGCTGAAAACCCGCTTATATAAAACACTTTTGAAATACGATTGATGAACTGGGAAACCTAGTCACAAAATATATGAATGCCAATGTGGCAATGCCTTTAATATAAAAAGCGTAAATCAATAAGGGATAGGCACTCATGTATACTGCTGATGTTTGCAAAACATGGTTCTACCTTTCTAGAGGAAAACAATTACTTTATATAATCAATCTCTCTCTCTCACAGACACACACACACATACACACAAACACACACACACACATCATGTGAACCAATTACAATTGACAAATGTAATAAGGGGTATGATTTTGATTTTCTTCTTTATTTTTATTTGTATTTTTATTTTCTACAACTCCTATATTTATAATAAAAAGTTATTAAGATATAGAAATCCTTAATAGTTAGCACAGTGAGAGAGAAAGAGGGAGAGAGAAAGGGAGAAGGAAAATAATGGAGAGAGAATGAAAGAGGGAGAATGACAGAGAGAATAGATTGTCAGACTTTCCTTACATTTACTCACTGGCTGTGTGATCCTAAGCAAGTTATTAACCTTTCTGTGTCTCAGTGGAGTCATCTATAAATGGGGATAATAATATTTACCACTTCATATGGTTGTTTCAGGAACTGAATGACACAAAGGGTTTAAAATAGTAAGGGCTCAATAAATGTTAGCAATTATCATTCCTTTCTGTGAAAGAAAAATAAGGCAGAACTAATACTATAGCATCAAGGAGCTCTTCATAAAATTCTTTGCTAAATTAGATGCTCTCTAAGCTAAGATTCAAGAATATCGGTTATATGATTACATTTATCTCTATCTTGTATTATTCCGTTATCTTCCAGTCAGCAGGATTGTAAACACATGGTGCTATTGTTCATGTTCCACCACCACCAGGTCCTCTTGAATTGATGATACTCTATTATAACAGTATATGGGCTAGTGGAGATGTTTTCCTATTTAGTGATAAGCATCTCATATACTAACATTTATATAACTCAGTAAATATATGCTGAAGATGTTCGTGAACGGTTCTTTCACCCAGCTTTGGAGGAGAAACTGAAAATATATGATTTTCGTTTCATTTCAATTATGGTTTTATGAATGTTGAAATCTTTCTGTTTACTCTTAGAATAGAGTGCTGTCTATATAATTCATCACGTTTTATCCAAGATGAATTCAATTCAATGAAAATATTTTGAAAATATAAATTCACGCACAACATCCCTGAAACAACAAAATAATTGATCAATTCAATGAAAGTGAATCAAGCTTTTGATCAATTGGTTGCACTAAAATTCACTTTTTTGTTACATTCTGTTAACAGAGTCAGCCGTAACTAAATGTATTCCATGTACCTCATCATTCCCAGAAAAAATGTGATGAGTCGTGGATTGTTTAACTTGTTCATGAGAAAAGTTATCCTAAAAATGTATGTTTTTAAAATTTGATAAGCCAGAAGAAAAACAAAATAAAATCTGAATATACTTACTCTCTTTGATTATCTTTTTGCATGTGTTTGCCATCTCCCAAGACAGTTTGTAGAGGAAAAGATAACTGAGGTAAATATTGGTTGGCGATATTGCTGTGGAGATACAGTTAATCAAAACCTTTTCCAATCTGATCTTCTAAGGACATGGCCATTTGCAAGTTTGTGCAGGGTAGAAAATCAGGTTAAGAAATCAATCAGGTTGAGGAAGCCAGGAATGTTGCTGAATGAATAACAGCATAGTAAAAGAAGGATAAAAGGAACAGTTAGATCAACACTGCCTGTGCTTGCAGCGAGGCATCTCTGATTTCTGTGTCACCCGTGCTCCGGACCACCAGGGTTTTCAAAGATGACAATGCACAACTATATGGATTATTTCAAAAGATCAATAGATTTGTACATGAGTACTTTATTATATAATTATGAAATGACCAGCTTGGCTTTGCTGCTCAGAAATAATGAATAAAAGGTGTATACTGAAATGGAAATCAAATTAATTATTATTATATGAAAGCAGAATTCTCAAGGGAAAAATTAAATTAAAAGAGTCATGGAATGGCTGAAGTTGGGAAGCACAGGCAAGTCGGTTTTACCTTAGTTAATTCCCCTGAAATTCAACAAATTATTATTTTTGATTCAGAGCACAATTATTAATTTCTACAATCTATTAGGCTTTATAGGTTTTGTCTCATTAGATTCTAGATGATTCTATTATCCCCAATTTACAAAATAAAAACAGAAATTAACAGACTTCAAGATCATATACTTAAGAAATTGGGAACTAGAATTAGACATCTATGCCTCACCACAGAGTAATACCTGAAATTTCAGTTTAGAAAATATTCTTTTCACTGAAGTTCAAAGAGTTTGAGTAAGGGGAAAGAGAACCTAAGGAAGACCCCTAAGCGAAGGGTGTAGAAATGAGAGAGAGGGAAAAGTTAAAGTCTAGGAGAGACTGAGAACCATAACCCTTGTGCTGTGTAGGTCCTAAAGGAAGAGTAACATAGATATAGAGATACACAGAATCCACTGTTCTCTATAAATCTTCCCTTATGAGCTTGGCCTAGATCCCACATGAAGACGGAGTTCTTGCTAAAGATTGAAATTGCTTATTTCTTTTCCAAAGGAATTTTTCAGGTGGGCCCTTGCACTCCAAGATGTGCACTTTTGGCCATGTGATTGGCTTTCCACTCACCCCCAGAGAGATGCCCACAACTAGAGATCCTCTTAAATGAGTTATTAGGTCAGAGGTGAAAGGAGAAAAGACAATCAGGGAGAAAACTCTCCAGGTACTTGCTCTCTGGAGTCACGGTTGTCATGGAGTTTTTTCCATGCTAGTTTCACACCCTACTTTGCCATGTCCCTTCTGATTCAATTCCTCACTTCATCACGGTCCTATTATGGTCTCATGATTATAGTTTTTCTTTTAATGAACTTGGAGTCATTTGAGCTGGAAAGGACCTAGAAACCATCTAGTCAAATGCGATCAATTTCCAGGTGAGGACCTGAAGCCAGTGGAGCTAAGAGATTTGCCCAAGATGACACAGCTGGTTGGCAATATAGACTGACAACAATAAATTAGATATGTGGGCACTTACCAGTTTACAAAGTACTTTCATTTCAGATATGTACATACATACATTTTCTCAAATACCTGACCTGAGTCAGTAATCAAAGCAGCCCTTCGAAGCAGACATGGCATGATTTCCTAAACATAAGTGAGGAAATCAAGGAAATAGGGAAGAAATAAAACTAATTCGTGACAGGGGGATGAGTTACCATGGTTACAACCATGGGCATTGGTATCAGCCAGTCTGGGATGAATACCAGCTTTCCACTTGTAGGTTGTATGAACTTGAGCAAATTAACCTCTCCAAACCTCAGTACTATCACCTATAAAATGGGGCTGATAATAGTAGATACATCTCAGAGTAAATTTTCATAGAAAGAATCAAATTAGTTAACAGTTATCCAGCACTTACCACAGTATGTAGTACAAACGATGACTTCTATTATCAGAAGGTGTAATTCATGTGTTCTGAATTGGAGTTCTTTCCAACATATTATGCTGCATTACTAATCCTTCATTAAAAATATCTACTTAAGATAATCCCCATAAACTTTTGTGTTTTGTTTTTGAAAAATGGAGCTCACCTATCCTGCAATTCCTAGGAATACAGAGATATTTTCAGAAGGTCTCCTTCTTGGTTTGACCTAGTTCAGCTAATCTTACTTTTAGGGAGAAAAGGATGGATGGGGAAATAAATTATTTCTTTGATTGAACATTCACTAATTGGTTAGCAGTTACATATTCCCTCTGATAAGAACTATACTAATTTAATCTTTTAAACTGAATACATTCTTAAGATAGTTTAAAGATATAACAGCAAAAGTATAGAATTTGGGTTCCAAGGCTAAGCATTGGAAGACGTGCTTCTGGCCTATAGGAACCACTTATAATCCACACATGAAAATTTGTGAGACTCACCGTGGATTGTTGCCACCCTGGGAAGAATGTGGCAGACCTCAATATGCCCAAAGTTTCAATCTGTGAAATGGGAATAACTGCTCATCTGCCAACTCACATGGCAATAGAAATAAATCACATCTGTACAATGTAACCATATGAAGTATAAAGTGTTGTGTAAATACTAATGTAATATGTATGACATATAGTACACAAACTTGTCTGAAAAAAAATATCTATCTAAATTTTCTTTAAATTCTCTTGATTGGAATCTGAGTCTCTAAGTCAGCTGGCTCTGCTGCTCCCTGATCAAACTTAAGGCCCTGGAATCCCTGGGAGGTTCATATCTCTGGGACTTTGACGCTGTCTCCCAAGACACATCACAACAGCCTTAATTTCTGAAGTCTTGCTTTGACTCTGGGAAGCAACCATGGAGCATGCTTCAGGTGAACTACGTCAATAAATTGATAACTTTGACTTCTTTCTAGCCTCTGAGAATCTCCCCAACTCTTGACCATAAAAGGGCCCTTTCTTCCTACCATTCCTCTTTCCCACCTCTTTTTCACAAGCCACTACACAAGAAGTTCTCCAGGAGTAAGATGGAGGGGATAGAAACATTATTTGGGAATACACCAGACCAGTCTTTCTCCCTCTCCTCTCCTGTTGTCTCCTCTCCTCCCTTCTCCTTCCCTCTGTTTCCTTTCTCACTATCATTCTCTCTCTCTATCCTTCTTTTTCTTTCTCTCTCTCTGTCCATGAATAAGATGATAAAGTGTGCATTTGTAAATTATTTTTAATTTTCACATATTTGTAAATTATTTTTAATTTTCACATATTTAATTTTATACATTATTTTATATTATATTTATTGAAATATACAAATGCTTAATGGTTGAAAATAAACAAAAGACGTATTAAAAATCGTAGAGGAAAAAACAGTCTATGTGGCTTCCTAGGGTCTTGACATTTCTATACATAAAATATCTATTAGATTCTCTGTTCTCAAAACGTAGGGTTTTATGTACCTGGGTCTAATCATAGAATCAGGTTTATAAAGCAAATTCAATGTTGGTGACACTGTCTCGAACAGATCACCTGGTGGTGGTAGCTAAGAATAATGACAGGAGGAATCAAAGAGCAATGCTTTCACTTCTTCTTTCTACCTAGAAAGAAGACCTGTGACCTACAAAAAGTCAAATACATATTCTAAACTTTGTCTTCATTATAGGAGAAATAGCACCTGCCTAAATATTGCTCTTAGTGAGATAAATGTGTTGTCCTCTTTACCACCCTTTTGAGGGCCTCTTTGATTTCCTTGTTCCTCAAACTATAGATAAGAGGATTTAACATGGGGATAAGGATAACATAGAACACTGAAAGCACCTTGTTCTGATTCTTGGAGTGGCTAGAGCTAGGATTCAGGTACATAAAGAGGCCTGTACCATAGAAGATTGTCACAACTGCCAGGTGGGAGGCACAAGTATTGAATGCCTTGGCACTACCTTTGGCAGAGGATAGTTTCAGAATAGAAACTGCAATAAAACCATAAGATAAGAGGATAAAAAGAAAAGACCCGAATCCAGTAAAAAACGCTACCAGAAAAATAATCATGTGGATGATAAAGGGATTGGTGCAAGACAAGGAAATAATCTGGATTATGTCACAGAAGAAATTTAGAATGATATTGGGCCCACAAAAGTGGAGATGAAAACTAGGGATTGTTTGAACTAAACTACAAGGAAACCACTCCCATAGGCCCCAGCAACCATCTTCCGACAGAGGCCAGGAGCCATGATGGCTGGGTACGGCAGAGGCCTACCAATAGCAACATATCTGTCATAGGCCATGGCAGCCAAGAGACAGCACTCAGCCTGACCCATCCAGCACCCAACAAAATATTGGGCGGCACAGGCAGTGAAGGAAATTGTTTTTTCATCTTTTAAGAAGTCTGAAAGCATCCTTGGGCTGGTAGAAGAAGAATAGCAGATGTCCAAAAATGACAGGAAACTGAGAAAAAAGTACATAGGTGTGTGCAGGTGGGAGTCCACCCTGATTAGGATGATAAGACCCAGATTCCAGACTAGGGTCATAAGGTAGATCCCTAGGAAGATTGGGAAGAGGACAAGCTGCCACTCTTTTCCATCTGAGAGTCCCAGGAGAATAAACATGGACGCAGAAGTGTAATTTCTATCCCCTTCCATGGACATGCTTGGTGCCATCTGCTGAGAAAATGATTAGAAATGGAAATAAATTCATTCTCAAAAAATAAAAACAAACATTTTTTTCTGTTCACACAGCTGACTAAATATCAATCTTAAATCCTCAATGTTGAGTTAATATAGTCTTAAATGTGAAATTACAAGCCTTAACTGAAAAATTCCCTTGGATATTGTCATTTTCTTAGGGGACAAAAGGGAGTAAATGGACATTATTTTTACATTATCCTCTAAAATCTTAATTTCATGTCTTAACATTCCAGAGTTTACAAATATATGAGAATTGGAACTAGACCAAATTATAAAAACTGTCGTCTCTCAATATGGGGAAACAAAGATTCTGCTCGGTTGGATCCACTATTAATCAGTCCTTTCAGAAGACCCTGAACCATGCTGGGTGTCATCTGTCAAATAAGGATGCTGGAGTAGGTGCTCTGTAAAATCTCCTTTGGAACCAACGTTCAATTAATCTGCCATCAGGGAGGGTGGACGATTTCGTAACTGCCTTTCTACTTTTATAAAGCCTTCAGAGATATATAAGTAACGTAATTAAATGATGGAAAGAGTCACACACCAAGATATAGATTGGAAATGGGTGTGACTTAACCAACCTCATGACTCTAGGAAGGCTCCTGAGAAGTTAGATAAGACAAGGTTGAAAGAGCCATTATGTTCCTTTCCTTACAGTTGCAGCATTTTCCTTTCCTCAAATCAGGGGTATTATAAGTTAAGTTATCTAAGACAGTGATTCTTGATATTCTTTCCATCAATGATACTTTTGAAAATCTGTTGGAAACTCTAGAACCTCTACCCAGCAAACTGCAACCACTTGTCACCTTTGCATATGGTTCTATTAGATTCTTAAATCATCCTGGAGTTTATTCATGGTTCCTAGCTTCAAGACTTCTCCTACAAAGTAGAGTGACTTGAACTCAAGTAAAGGTTAAGATGTTTAGTTAATGGACATTCTTATTATCAAACTAAGGCAGAATTTCTGGAGATTCTTTCTGTTTTCCTCTTTGGAACTAGTCCAGAGAAAGAAGGCACTAAGTCTTCAGTCCAAACAGTAAATAAGCCAAAGATTATTTCTGCATCAGATACTATATGCCCTCATCAAGATGAAATAGCTGTTCTCTCTCCAGATGGTCATTAGAACATCTCCCAAAAAGGTATTTAAATTAATATGACTCAAACTAGAAAGAAAATCATGGGAAGGTATGAAAGGTAGAAAATGTATGTCAGAGATGGCCTGGGAGTTGTATATGGGTAAAAGTAGATGTCTTGGAAATTTCCCTGGAGACAGGCTGTGACCTTAATGGAATAACCTATGTCTATCAACTACAAATATTTGCCAGCATTAGACTTCCTGAATGTCTTCCTTTTCTACAATCATTTCCAAGCCTTCTAGTTCCAAAAATGAATGCGAATAGAAAATCCCCATAGACGCATAAGGCTACAGCCTGAGAAGTAAAGTAGAAGCATTCATTTCTCAAAATCAGATCAGTCATTGCTCCGTGTTGCACTGCTTTGAAGAGTATTCTGAAGAAATGAAGTTATTAATTAGAAAAGAAATACAAGACTTGCCATCAATATGGAAGGAGAAATGGTAGCAGACATGCTGCACAGTCACGCACCATGTAACAACATTTTGGTCAATGAAAGATCACAGATACAACATTGATCCCATAATATTAGTGCCATATAACATAGGTGTGCTGTAGGCATAACATGTATGTTTGTCTAGGTACACTCTATGATGTTTAGACAAAGACAAAATAGCCTAACAAGGCATGTATAAATGTATCCTTGTAATTAAGTGATGCATGAATGTATTAACATTCCCAGACTTGAATGTGGTTCTGTCCATAGTGAAACTGAATGGAGGGAGAATTTTGTGACAACAGAGCAGAAAATTACATTCTTCATCACTGTTACCATCATCATCATAACTAACAATCAGGACAGCAAAAAGATTTATTGTGGAGCTACAACTTATACTGTTCTTCCTCTACTCATGGACATATTCAAAGCTTCCTGTAATGCCTAGTTGTTCAATATGGTAACCTTAAGCCTCATGTGCTGTCTACCAAACACAAATAATACTCTGAAAATTGCCCACATATTTTTATTATATGCCTCTGGAACCCCAATTAAATGTATGTCACTGAATCTCCTTGCTCTATCCTCCACATCACTAAAACATCCGTTATTTGTATTTCTCTATTGTCTTCCGTATAATTTTTACAGACCTCTTTTCCAACAAATTTATTCTAACATGAATTGTGCTAATTGGCTGTTTAACTTATCCACTTAATTTCAAATTTCCATCATAATATTTTATTTTCTCTCTGGAGTTCCCATTTAGTTCTTTTCCCAAATGGTCACCTTTGACAGCCTCTTATTCTTTCATCATACTCTCCAAGCATCTGGTATTTAAACATATTAAACATATTTACTTCTTATTAATAACTAATGATTTAAATATATAGTTTTGCAAATCTGATTCTATAGTTAGATGTCATAGCTGACTCTTAGTCAAGATGCCTTGTATATTTCTGTGCTTAGTGAATTTTTTTTAACTTAAGTTCATGTTTTTTAAAAATTTGTCTGTGGGAATCTTTGATGCTTGTGTTTAAAATATGTTCTTTCAGAAATAATTTATATTATTTCTGGAAGATACCTTGAGGGCAACACCAACACAGACTCCCTTTAAACAAGAATTTTGACTTTGTGTCTTTTGGTGTCAGAACAGTGAAGGATTCAGGCTGCATATCTATGTAAGTCAAAGTATGAGACTAAAAATTATCAGGGGAAGGAGGAACGTTAGCATCTTAGCTGTAAAAGACAGTCTTCCTTTTTGTCCCACTTTTGTAACAGTGAATTGGACGTTCATCCATGAACAAAAACACCTTGTGGGAGTTGTGGCATCCAGGACCAAAAACCAAGGGAGCCAGGAGGAATCTTGCCCACCTGTGTATCTGCTAACAGGCAGACAGACATCAGAATGGGCTACAGGGCCAGCAGGAGACAGTGAACTTAACCCAAGCCACCTGGGTTATGATTGGTTAAGCCTGGAAGTGCTGACTTTGGCTGACACCCATGAAAGAGAGAGACTTTATGGAAGCCTAGCCTTCCTGAGAGGGGACTATAGCACATTATTGGAGGAGAAAAAAAATATGAGTTGGTCACAGCGGAGAAGGTGAGAGGAGCATTCCCAGCACCACCTGCTCAAGGCAACAACGTACAGACTGAAGATTTCAGCAGTGGTGAACTATCCCACAGGGAAAAAGAGCCACAAGTGAGTGCCCAGCTACCATTGTAGTGCTGGAAGCATCTGGAGAAACCTAAGTCTTCCCAGAAGTACCTAGTGTACTGAGACAGGTAGTCAGTGATTGGAGGAAGAGGGAAGAGCAGGAAAGAAACAGTTGAGAATATTAAAGAGCTTTAAAGTGGCATAGTTTCTTCCTCCTGACTCAGGATTTCAACAGAAAGTCCACCCATGAGGCTCCAGGAGTACCTCACTCAAGAATCTCCCCACCAGGTCGGTGGGAACCCCTAAGTTGCCAGTGCTAAACCCACACTTCTCCCCACTCTGCAACTGACTTCTTTTGTATATTTCCAAGGGCAGCAGCAACAACAAATCTGGTAAACTGAGTGATCTAGGAAAAATAAACTTGAGTATGTGGGCAAGGGAAAAAAGACATACATGAACGGTAGTGCCAGCTTCTAGAAAACAAAAAAGAGTCTTCCAGTAGCCAAATTGGCGATTGGTAACAACCAGGGAAGACACAATAGCTTAAGAATTCTGCCACAAGTGAGAGCAATAAGAGTGGAGCACATTTACCCATATAAAGGCAGAGAAAACCTCAGATATAACACCACCAATAACAGGATACCCCATCTGAAGGCAACTAGCAAAGATTTGAAGAGGTGTTTTCTATTTCAAGTGCAAAAGCAGCAACCAGAAGCTATAAGAAACATGAAATATCAAGGGAACATGTCATCATGTAAAGTTCACAAAAATCGCCAACAACAGAATTTTAGAAGCACAGAATTTTGTGACTAAGGGAATAAAGAATTCAAAATAGCTTTTCGAAGAATCTCAATGAAAGAAAATAAAAGGCAAAAGAAGATAATAAGATAAGGAAATAAAGACACAAAATGAGATATATGACAAGGAAATAAAAATTATAAAAAAGAACAAACAAATTCTGGAGATGAATAATTCAATGAATGAAATGAAAAATACAATAGAGAGCATCTTCAGTAGAGTAGAGAACATGGAAGACAGGAAAGTGAGCTAGAGGGCAAGACGTTTGAATTAACGCAGTCAAAGCCAAGGAAACAAAACAGAAGGAAAAAGAGCAAAGAAAGCCTACGTGATCTATGGGATTTCATCAAAACAAAATTAGAAGAATTGAGGTTCAAAAGGAACAAAGAGGGAGAAGGGGGCAGAAAATTAATTTAGGGAATAATACTACAGACTTCCAAAACCTGGAGAGACTTAGACAGGTAGGCTCACAATCACAGATCACCCTATGTTCTCATTTCAAAAGACATTCTCCAAGACAAATCAAAATAAAACTGTTAAAGATCAAAGACAGAGAAAGAATCCTAAAAGCAACAAGGGAAGAAAAGATTGTACCTTCAAGGGAATCTCATTAGCTATCAGCAGTTTTCTCAGCAGACATCCTATAGGCCAGGACAGAGGGGAACGGTATATTCAGTGTTGAAAGAAAAACTGCCAGCCAAGAATACTCTATCCCACAAAGTTATACTTCAGATACGATGGAGAAATAAAGACTTTCCCATAAAACAAAAGCTGAGATTATTCATCACCACTAATCCTGCCTTAAAAAAGTTTTTCACATTGAAATAAAAAGACACCAACCAGCAACATGAAAACATACAAAAGCACATAGCATAGCATAAAGGTAGGTATATAGGCAGGCACAAAAAACTCTAATTCTGTAATAGGATGGTGTGTTAACCACTTAATTCTAGTATAAAGTTTAAAAATGATGAGTATTAAAATGTTTATAGCTAGAATAATTTGTTAAAGAATACTTGATGTAAAAAAAGGTAAATAACGACATAAAAATATAAAAGAGAGGAGTAAAGGGGTACAGCTTTTGTAGAAAATTTAAGTTGCTATCAGTTTAAAATGCAGTGTTTTCTTTATAAGATGTTTATGTAACGCACATGGTAATCACAAAGAAAAGGCCTAGAGTAGATTCACAAAAAGACAAGAGGAAACACAGCATACCACCAAAGATACAAAGTCAGGCACACACAAGGGAAAAAGAGACAATGGAAATACAAAACAATCAGAAAACAATGAATAAGATGGCATTAGTAAGTGCTTATATATCAAAAGTAACTCTACATGTAAATGGATTGAATTCACCAATCAAAAGGCAGAGTCCTGGATAGATAAAAACAAGACCCAACTATATGCTGCCTACAAGAGATTCACTACAGCTTTAAGGAGAGCCACAGGCTCAAAGTGAAGGAATGGAAAAAGATATTTCATGCAAGTGGAAACCAAAAGAAAGCAGGAACAGCTATCTATATCAGACAAAATAAATTTTAAGCCAAATATGGAAACAAAGAAGGTAACTATGTAACAGTAAAGGGGCCAATTCATCAAGAAAACATAATAAATGTAAATATACATGCATCCCAAATCAGAGCACCTAAGTATATTAAGCAAATACTAACAGATCTGAAGAAGGAATTAGAGAGCAACACAATAATAGTGGGAGAACTTAGTATTCCACTTTCAGCAGTGGATAGATCATCCAGGCAAAAAATCAACACAGAAATGTTAGACTTGCATCGTATTAGACCAAATGGACTTAACAGACATTTATACAACATTTCATCTAATAGCAGCAGAATATATATTCTCCTTAAGTGCACATGGAATATTTCCAGGATAGATCATATGACAGGATACAAACATATTTTAAAATTCTTAAGCCTGAAATCATACCAAGTATCTTTTCTGACCACATTGGTATGAAACTAGAAATCAACTTAGGGAAAGCTGGAAATTTTACAAATATTTTCGTGTACAGAAAATATACCAAAAAAACCCCCTGAACAACCAATAAGTCAAATAAGAAATCAAAAGAGAAATCAACAAATATCTTAAAACAAATAAAAATAGAAATATAACACACCAAAACCAATACCATCATAAAAAAAATCAGTTCTGAGAAGGAAGTTTATAGCAATAAATTCATATATTAAGACTATAGAAGAATCTCAATAAAAACCTAACATTACACCTCAAGGAATGAGAAAAAAAGAACAAATTAAGACCAAAGTGAGTAGAAGGAAGGAAACAAGAATGATCAGAATGAAAATAAATGAATTAGAGACCAAAAAACAATAAGAATAATCAATGAAGTTAAGAGGTAGTTTTCAAAAAATAAACTATTCTGACAAATCTTTAGATAGGCTAAGAAAAAAAGTATACTGAAATAAAATCAGAAATGAAAGGGGAGATATTACAAGTGATATTACAAAACTACATAAGATCATAAGAGACTACTATGAACAACTATATGCCAATAAATTGGATAATCTATAAGAAATGGATAACTTCCTAGAAATATGCAAGTTATCAAGATTGAATCAAGAAGAAATAGAAAATCTGAACAGAAAAAGATGAGTAAGGAGATGAAATCAGCAATCAAAAACCTCTTGATACAGAAACCCTCAGAACAAGATGGCTTCTCTGGCAAATTCTGCCAAATTAATGCCAATCCTTCTTGAACACTTTCAAAAAATTGAACAGGAAGGAATAGTTCCCATCACATTTTAGGAGGCCACTATTACACTCACACCAAAGCTATGACCAAGTGGGATTTATCCTTGGAGAGGAAGAAGGTTCAAGATGTCCAATTTAATAAATGTGATACACCACATTTAGAGAATGAAAGATAAAAATCATACGATCATCTCAATAGATGCAGAAAAAGCATTGAACAAAATATCACATCCTTTCATGATTAAAACCCTCAAAAATTAGATATACAAGGAACATACCTCAACATAATGAAGGCCGTATAAAACAAACCCACAGCTAACATTATGCTCAATGGTGAACAACAAAGTTTTTCCTCTGTTGGGAACAAGACAATGGTGCTCGCTCCCACTACTCTTATTCAATTTAGTACTAAAAGTCTTAAATAGAGTAAACAGGCTAGATAAAGAAATATAAGACATCCAAATTGAGAAGGAAGAATTAAAATTGTCGTTATCTTCAGAGGATATAAACTTGGATGTAGAAAATCCTAAAGACTCAACCAAAAAAGGGTTGGAAGTAATCAACCAATGCAGTAAATTTGCGGGCTATAAAATCACTGTTCAGAACTCAGTTGTGCTCCACGAGCACGAAATATCATTCCATTTGTTTCTATCTTCCTTGAATTATTTCAACACTGTGTTATAGTTTTCTGTGTACAAGTCTTTCACTTCCTTGGTTAAATTTATTTCTACGTATTTTATTATTATTGTTACTATTTTAAATGGAATTATATTTTTTATTCCTCTTTCTGCTAGTTCATTGTTAGTGTATAAAAAAGCAACTGATTTTTGTACATTGATTTTGTTCACTAAATTTTACTCTACTCATTGATTATTTCTAATTGTCTTTTCATGAATTTTAGGTTTTCTTATACATATAATTGTGTCAACTGCAAATAGTGATGTGTTAACTGCTTTCTTTACGATTTGGATACATTTTGTTTCATTTTCTTAACTGCTCTGGTTAGAACTTCTAATACTATTTTGAATAAGAGTGGTGAGAGCAGCATACTTGACAAACGTTTTGATATTAGCTAATTTCTCTGAAATTGAGAAAATTGTCATTTTTGATTCAGTGCTCTACTATTATCTTCTACAGCGTCTTAGGCTTTATAGATATGGTCTCACTACATTAAAGATAATCCTATTATCCCCATTTTACAAGTGAAAAACAGAAGTCAACAGAGTTCAAGACCACATAATTAAGAAATTGCAGAAGTAGAACTCAACATCCGCCTCTCACTCCAGAGTAATACCTGATATTTCAGTTTAGAGATTCCTCTTTTCACTGAAGGTCAGAGAATTTGGGTGAGGAGAAAGAGAACACAAAGAAGAACCCTAAGTGGAGGGTGTGGAAGTGAGGGAGAAGGAAGAGTTAAAGAATGGCAGATAACATAAATCTCATGAAACTTATGAGAACCATAAATCTTACTCTACCTAGGTCTTACTGGAAGAATCACATGGATGTTGAGATAGGACAGAATCCACTGTTTTCTATAAGTCTTGCCCTCTCACTTTGACCTACATCCCCCTGGATAAAGAGTTCTTGCCAAAGTTGAAATTTCTTATTTCTTTTCAAAAGAATTATTTAGGTAGGCCACACTGCACTCCGAGATGGGGACTTTTGGCCATGAAATTGGCTGTCTACTTACAGCCAAAGAAATGCCCACCACTGGGGATCCTCTCATATGTGTTCTTAGGGCAGAGGTGAAAGGAAAAAAGACAGTTACAGGGAGAAAACTCTCCAGATACTTGCTCTCCGGACTCATGAATGTCATGGAGTTTTTTCCATGCTAGTTTCATGCCCCAATTTGCCATGTCCCTTATGATTCAATTCCACACTTCCCCATGGTCCTATTATTAGCTCATGATTATAGCTTTCCTTTTAATGAACATGGAGACATTTGAGCTGGAAAGGACCTAGAGATCATCCAGTGGAATACCATCATTTTCAAGGTGACTACCTGAGGCCAGTGCAGTTAATAGATTTGCCAAAGATGACACAGGTGACTGACAATACAACTTGATAACAAAAATTAGATGTTTGGACACTTCCCTGTTTACAAACCGCTTTCATTTTAGATACATATATTTTCTCAACTCCCTGACTTGAATCAATAACAGCAGCCATGTGAGGCAGACATGGCATGATTTGCTACACGTAAGTGAGGAAATTGAAGCAATAAGGAATACGATAAAAGTAACTCAAGACAGAGTCACAGATCATCATGGTTAATACCATGGGCATTGGTATTAGCTAATCAGGGTTGAATTCCACCTTTCTATTTCTTGGTTATGTGACCTTGAGCAAATTAACCTCTTCAAGCCTCACTATTGTCACCTGTAAAATGGGCTCATAGTATCAGCTATTCATAGAGTAGCTCTTCATAGAATCAAATTAGATAATGCTTATAAGGCAGTTATCAGAGAGTGAAGCACACAGCATGCCTTCTATTAAAATAGGTATAATATATTTACACTGAATTGGAGTTCTCTCTGACATATTATGCTGTATTACTAATCCTTCATTAAAAATATCCACTTCGATCATTCTCACAAACTTTTGCTTTTTGTTTTTTTGTGTTTTTTTTTTTTAAATGGAACTCATCTACCCTGCCATTATTAGGGATACATAGATGTTTTAGGAAGTTCCCACTCATGGTTTGATGTCCTTCAGGTAACCTTACTTTTAGGGAGAAAGGTATTGATGGGTTAATGACTTAATTATTTGATTTAAAACTCGATAATTGGTTAGTAGTTATTTATTCACTCTGATAAGAACTTTAAAAATTTAATGTTTTAACCTGAATAGATTCTTAAGATAGATTTAAATATGTAACACCAAAAGTGTAGAAGTTGGGCGCAGGGACAAGCAATGAAGGACATGTTTCCTGTCAGTAAGAACCATTTATGTTCCACACATGACACTTTGTGAACTCAAAGATGGATTGTTGCTACCCTGGAAGGAACGTGGCAGAACAAAATATGCCCAAAGGTTCTATCTGTGACATGGAGATAATTTCTCACCTGCGAACCGCACATGGTAGTAGAAAAAAATCACATCTATACAATGTAACTAATTAAGTGTAAAGAGTTGTGTAAATAATAATGTAACATGTACAAAGTTTAGCCTACAACCTCTTGTCTGAAGAAAAATCTCTCTTTAAAATTTTCTTTAAATTCTCTTAGTTGGACTCTCCAAGGCTGGTGTCTCTGCTTCTCCCTGGTCATACTGAAGGCCCTGGAGTTCCTGTGAAGCTCCCATCTCTGGGACTCAGGCTCTGCCTCCCTAGACATACCATAACAGCCTTCGTTTCTTAGTCTTGCATGATCTTTGGAAGCTACCATGAAGCTTGCTCTAGGCTACCTATGACCAGAAATTGATGCCTTTGACTTCTTTCTAGCCTCTGAGACTCTCCCCAACTCTTGACCTTAAAATTGCCCCTTCTGGGAGCCAGCCCAGTGGCATAATGCTTAAGTTCTGTGCATTCTACATTGCAGCCCAGGTTCACGTGTTTGGATCCTGGGCATGGGCATACCGCTCATCAGCTGTTCTGAGGCGGCAGCCCACACACAAAATAGAGAAAGACTGGCACAGATGTTAGCTCAGGACTAATCTTCCTCAAGCAAAAAATGAAGAAGGCTGGTAATGAATGTTAGATCAGCGTGAATCTTCTTCAGGAAAAAAAAAAAGCCCCTTCTTTCTACCATTCCTTTCTCCCAACTGTTTTTCACAATTTACTTCATAAGAAATTTCGAAGAGTAATATAAATGGAACAAGATTATTTGGAAATAAAGCCAGACCAATCCTTCTCCCTCTCCTCTCCTTTTGTCTACTCTCCTGCCTTAACCTTCCAGCCTCTCTCTTTCCCTCTCTTCCCTTTCTCTCTCCTCTTTCTCTCTGTGTATGTGTCCCTCTCTGTTTCTTTCTCTCTTTCCAGCTTTCTCTTTCTGTATCCCTCTCACTAATGCTGACTTTCTCTCTCTCTGTTTAGAATTAAGATGATAAAGTATTCACTTTAAATTATTTTTAACTTTCACACATAAAAATTTATACATTATTTTATTTTCTTTTTATAGAAATATAAATAATGCTGAAAAATTGAAAATAAATAATAGCAATCATAAAAACTGTAGAGGAAAGAATCATGTGCATGACTTCCTAGGGTCTTGTCATTTGTCTGCAATAGTGATAACAGCTATTGGAAGCTGTGTTCTCAAAAGAAAGCTTTTCATCTACTTGGGTCTAACAAACTGATTTCCATCTTGATGACATTGCCTCAGACAGATCACTTGCTGGTGGAAGCTAAATATAATGGCAACAGAAATCAAGGAGTCAGGTTTTCACTTCTCTATACTTAGTCTTGTGACCTACAAAAGTTTACTTGAATGTTCTTACCACTGTTTTCCTTCTTAGGGTAACACCTGCTCAAATATGTTCTTACTGAAGTAAATGTTTTGCCCTCTTTATCACCCTCTTGAGGGCCTCTTTGATCTCCTTGTTCCTCAGACTATAGAAAAGAGGGTTTAACATGGGGATAAGGATAACATAGAACACTGACAGAACCTTGTCTTGTTTCTCAGAGTGACCAGAGAGGATGCATGTACACTGAGAGGCCTGTTCCGTAGAAGATTGTCACAACTACCAAGTGGGAGGCACAGGTATTGAAGGCCTTGGCACTACCTTTTATGGAGGATATTTTCAGGATGGAAGCTGCAATGAAACTATAGGACAAGAGAATAACAAGAACAGAACTGAACCCAATAAAAAAAGCTACCAGAAAAAGAATCATTTGGCTGATGAAGGGATTGGAGCAAGACAAGGATATGATGTGGGTTATGTCACAGAAGAAATTTGGAATGATATTGGGCCCACAGTAGTAGAGATGAAAGCAAGGGATTGTTTCAGCTAAGCTACTAAGGAAACCACTCCCACAGGCCCCAGCAACCATCTTCTGACAGAGGCCAGGAGCCATGATGGCTGAGTACTGCAGAGGCCTACCAATAGCAACATATCTGTCATAGGCCATGGCAGCCAAGAGACAGCACTCCGTCAGACACATCCAGGATGCAACAAAATACTGGGTGGCACAGGCAATGAATGAAATCATTTTTTCCTCTTTTAGGAAGTCTGAAAGCATCCTTGGGCTGGTGGAAGAAGAATAGCAGATGTCTATAAATGACAGGAAACTGAGAAAGAAGTACATAGGTGTGTGCAGGTGGGAGTCCATCCTGATTAGGATGATGAGACCCAGGTTCCAGAGGAGGGTCACAAGGTAGATCCCTAGGAAGACTGGGAAGAAGATAAGTTGCAGCTCTTTTTCATCTGAGAGTCCCAGGAGAACAAACACGGCCACGGAAGTGTGATTTCTATTTTCTTCCATGGTCCTGCTTGTTGAGATCTGCTGAGAAAAAGTTGAAAGAAGGAAATGGATTCATTTTCAAAAAACTCAAAAAAAGTGTTTTCATTTCTTCCCAGTCACACAGCTCACTAAATATACATCTTAAATCATCAGTGTTGAATTAATCTGTGTCTTTTATGTATATTCACCAAACTTAACTAAAAGTTTTCTTGCATAAATAGTCATTTTCCTTTGGGGGCAAAACACAGTAAATGAACATGATTAGTACATTATCTCCTAAAATGTCTTAATTGCATGTTTTTCCCCTACAATTTTACAAATATATGAGAATTAGAAATAGAGTAAGGTAGGAAAATGCTGCCAGATCTCTATATTGTGAAACAGAAGGAGTATGATAAGTCCTGGCTCTGAATTTAATTCAGTGCTTGAAAAAGTCCCTGAATCATGCTGGACCTTATAGTTAAGTGATGACAAGGTAGGGGCTCTTTAAAATCTCCTTGGGAACTAATATTCAATTAATGTAATCAGGAAGGTGGACAATTCTGTAACTGCCTTTCTGCTCTCATAATGCCTCAAGAGACATAAGAATAATGCAATGATATGGTGGGAAGAGTCACATACCAAGAGGCAGTTTGGAAATAGATGTGACTTACACTTCTTAATGACGCTAAGAAGGCTCAGAGAAGTTAGATAAGACAAGGTTGTAAGGGTCATTATGCACCCATCATTGCAGATGAAGATTTTTATTTCCTCAAATCAGAGATACTTATAAGTTAAACTGTCTAGGATAGTGATTCTTGATCTTCTTCGGGTCAGTGATACTTATGAAAATGTTGGAAACTTTAGGCACAGTATCCAGGACACTGCAACTACTTACCACCTTTACATGTGGTTTTATTGGATTCTCAATCACACTCCAGTCTATTCATGATTCCCAGGTAAAAGACTTCTACAAATAAAAGTGACTTGATCTCATGTAAGAGTTGAGATGTTTAGGAATGGATATGGAGATTAGGAAGCAGACGCAGGATTTCTGGAAGTTCTTTCTCTTTTTCTTATTGGAGCCAGTCCAGGGAAGGCAAGCACTAAGTCTTCAGGCCAAATGATAAACAGCCAAAAAAATATTTTTGCCTCAGGCACTGTATACCCTCTTCAAGATGCAATAGCAGTCATCTCTTCAGATAATTATTAGAACATCTCCCAACACATACACATTTTTATTCAGATGAACTCTAACTAGAAGGAAAATAATGGGAAGCTGTGAAAGGTAGAAAATAGATATCAAATATTGCCTGGGAGTTGTGTACATGGATAAAATTAGAAGTCTTGGAGATTTCACTGGAGAAAGGCTGTGACATTAATGGAATAAGCTATGTCTGTGAACTATAAACATGTGTCAACATTAGCCATCCATAATGTCTTCCTTCTCCAAAAACATTTCCTAACCTCCTAGTTCCAAAAATTATTGAAAAGAAAAAAAAATCCCCATAGAAGCATAAGGCTGTAGACTGAGAAGTAATGTAGAAGTATGAATTTCCTAAGATCAAATCAGTCATTGTTTCATGGTGCACTGTTTTGAGAAAAATTCTGAAGGAATGAAGAGATTAATTAGAAAAGAAAATCAAGATATTTTCCATCAACATAGAAGAAGAAATGGGAGCAGATAGACTATGTATTTACCAACCTAGACGTAGATGTGGTTCTGTCCACAGAGAGACTGAATGGAGGGAGAGTTTTGTGAGGACAGAGCAAAAAATTGTGTTCTTCATCATCATCACCATCACCATCTTAGCCAACAGTCATGACGACAAAAAGATTTATTGAGCAGTTACAATATGTGCTGTTCTTCTCCTTCTACTCATGGATAAATTCATAGCTTCCTGTAATGTCTACTCATTCAATATGGTAATCTTAAGCCTCACGTGCTGTCTACTAAACGCAGATAGTACCATGAAAATTGCCTCCATATTTGTATTATATTCCTCTGTAACCCCAACTAGAGGTGTGTTGAAACTTCTTCCTCTACCTCCCACATCACTGAAACATTCATTATTTGTATGTCTCTACTGTGTTCTGTTTAATTTTTACAGATCTATCTTCCAGTAAGTTCATTCTATTGTAAGTTGTGCGAATTGCCTAAGTCATCCATTGAACTTCAAATTTCAATCATAATATTTTATTTTCTCTCTAACGGATCTATTTTCTTCATTACTCAAATGGTCAGCTTTGATAGTCTCACTCTTTCATCACATTTTCCATAGCATCCTTTATTTAAACATTTTTAATTTACTTATTAAAATTATTATTTTCTCATAATAGAAATACATGGTTTTGCATGCATCATTCTATAGTTGGATGTTATTGCTGACTTTAGTTAAGGTGACCTGTTTATTTGTATCTTTAGTAATTTTTATATCTTTTTTTCCCCTATGGATTGGCACCTGAGCTAACATCTGTTGCCAAGCTTCCTTTTTTTCTTTGTCTTCTTCTTCTCCCCACAGCACCCCCAGTACACAGCTGTATATTCTAGTTTTGAGCACCTCTGGTTGTGCTATGTGGGACACTGCCTTAGCATTGCTTGATGAGTAGTGCCATGACTGTGCCCAGGATCAGAACCAGTGAAACCCTGGGCAGCTGAAGTGGAGAGCATGAACTTAACCACTTGGCCATGGGGCCGGCCCCTGGCATCTTAAGTACATGTTTCTTTAAAATTTATCTGTGGGAATTCATAATGCTTGAGTTTAAAATCTGTTGTTCCAAAAATGATTTATGTCACTTGCCAGATGCTTTGAAGGCAACACCAACCCAGAATCCCTTTAAACAAAAAATTTTGACTTGGTGTTTTTGAGGTCATAATCATGATGATATTTACATGGCGTATTTCTATAAGTAGATGGATGAGAGTAAAATGATCCAAGAAAGGAGTGACATCAGCATTTTAGCAGAGAAAGACATTCTCTGATTTTGTTTTGCTTTTGTAACAATGAATTGGATATCCATCCACAAACAAAAGCACCTTTGTGAGTTGGAGTATCCAGCACCATGCACCAAGAGGCACAGGAGGACTCTCACCCACCTGAAAATCCAATACTAAGCAGACAGACCTCAGAATCAGCAGGACTCAGCAAAATTGCCCCAACCTATCTTGGCCACAGTCAGGTAAAGCCTGGAGAGTGCTGAAGACTTGGGCAGACAACCGTGAATGAGACAGACTTTGTCTCTCAGCAACGAAGCCCAGCCCTGCGAAGAAGGGATTCCAGCACCATAATGGAGCAGAAAAAACACGTGAGTTTGGTCACAGTGAAGACAATGAAAGGAGCTGTGCCAGCACCACCCCTCTCAAGGCACACTGTGCAAGATAAACTTTAGCAGTGGTGAACACTTCCACAGTGAAAAATAGCAGTGAGGGAGTACCCAGCTACCCCAGTAGTGCTAGTCGCAGCTGGAGAAACCCATTTCTCTCCAGAAGTACCTAGACTACTGGGAATGGTAGTACATGACAGGAGGGAGAAGGAAGATCAGGAAAGAAGCAGGTAAGAATATTAAAGGGCAATAATGTTACACAGTTTGTGCTGATTGCATTCAGGATTTCAGCAGAAAGTTTAAATATGAGCCTCCAGGAGTACCTTATGCAGGATCTCCTGACTGGATCCATCACAAATCCCAACCTCCCAGTGCTAAACCCACACTTCTCCCTACTCTACAACTGGCTTTTGTGCACATTTCCATGGGTAGCAGTGAGAGTAAATCTGGTAAACTGATTGCTCTCAGAAAAATAGACTTGAGTCTGTGCGTAAGAGAGAAACCAAAACCATCAGCTGTAGCGTCACATTCTGGAAAACAAAAAAGAGACTTCAGATAGCCAGCCTGGTGAGTAATAAGAACAGAAAAGACACATTAGCTTAAGAATTTTGTTACGAGAGAGAGGAAGAAGGGTGGGGCAGATTTACCCATACAAAGGAGAGAAAACCTCATATATAACACTACCAATGACAGTATACCCTATCTGAAGTTAACTAGCAAGCTTTAAGGAGATGTCTGCTGCCTCAAATGCTTAAGCAGCAGTGCAAACTTACAAAAAACATGAAATATAAAGAAAACATGCCATCACTAAAGTTAACAATGATTCTCCAAGAATCAAGCTCCAAGGCACAGAATTTTGAGACCTATTTGATAAAGATTTTAAATAGCTCTTTTGAAAAAATTCAATGAACTGTAAGAAAACTCAGAAAACCAATTTATTGAGATCAGAAAAAAATGAACAAAAGGAGATACTTACCAAAGGGTTAGCAATTATAAAAAGGAACACAACAGTAATTCTGCAGCTGAAGAATTCAGTGAATAAAATGAAAACTGCAATAGTGAGCATTTGTGGTAGAGTGGAGCAAATGGAAGACAGATAAGTTATGCTAGAGGACCAAAAATTTGAAATAACCCAGTCAGGGCAGAGGAAAAAAAAAGAATGAAAAAGTGCAAAGAAAGCCTACATGATCTATGAGATTCCATCAAAACAAAATTAGGATAATTGGGGTTGAGAAAGAGAAAAGAAACAGAAGGGGGTAGAAAATTAATTAAATAATTCCAAAAACCTCTAAAACATGGGGAGACACTGGGCATCCAGTTCATGAAGCTAACAGGTTAACCTATTATCTCACGTCAAAAGACCTTCATCAAGACACTTTGTAATAAAACTGTGAAAAATCAAACATAGAGAATCCTAAAAACAATAAGAGAAAAACATTGTAACCTACAAAGGAACCCCCATTAAGCTATCAGTAGTTTACTCAGCAGACACCCTATTGGCCAGGAGAGAGTGGAATGACATATTCAGAGTTGAAAGAAAAAATTGCCAGCCAAAAATACTCTATCCAGCAAAGTTATACTTAAGATATGAAAGAGAAAAAAAGACTTCCCCAGAAACAAAAAAGCTGAGATTGTTCATCACTATTGCACCTGTCTTGCAAAAAAACGCTGAAAGGATTTTTTCAAGGTGAAATAAAAAAGACATTAATCAGTGTCACAAAAACATATGAAAGTATACAAAACAATGATAATATAAATATATAGCCAGATTATAAAACTCTAATTCTGTAAAAGGATGGTATGTTGACCACTTCACTATAGTATAAAGCTTAAAAGTGTATTAAAAATAATTATAACTACTATAATTTTTAAAGAATACTCAATATAAAAGGAGGTAAACAATGGTATTAAATAATATAAAAGGGGCTCCCTGGTGGCACAGCAGTTAAGTTCGCACGTTCTGCTTCTTGGCAGCCCGGGGTTCGCCAGTTCGGATCCCAGGTGTGGACATGGCACTGCTTGTCAAGCCATGCTGTGGTAGACGTCCCACATATAAAGTAGAGGAAGATGGGCACGGATGTTAGCTCAGGGCCAGGTGTCCTCAGCAAAAAGAGGAGGACTGGCAGTAGTTAGCTTAGGGCTAATCTTCCTCAAAAAAAAGAGAGAAAAAAAGGGGGGGATTAAAATGGTACAGCTTTTGTAGACAATCGAAGTTAAGTTGCCATCAACTTAAAATGGACTGCTTTCTCTATGAGATTTTTATATAAGCCTCATGGTAACCACAAAGCAAAAACCTAGAGTACATTCACAAAAGACAAAGAAAGAAGTAACAGCATACAACCACGAAAAATCACTAATGTACAAACGTAGGCAGAAACAGGGGAAAAATAAACAGTGGAAATATAAAACATCCAGAAAGCAATTAATAATAGGACATTAGTAAGTCCTTACATATCAATAGTCTATCTAAATGTAAATGGATTGAATTCACCAATCAAAAGGCAGACTACTGGATAGATAAAAGAATAAGACTCAGGGTCAGCCCTGTGGCTGAGTGGTCAAATTTGCGCACCCTGCTATGGCGGCCCAGGGTTTCACTGGTTCGGATCCTGGGTGTGGACATGGGACCGCTCATCAGGCCATGTTGAGGTGGTGTCCCACATGCCGCAACTAGAAGGACCTGTAACTAAGATATACAACTATGTACCGGGGGGATTTTGGGAGATAAAGCAGAAAACAACAACAACAACAACAACAACAAAGAATAAGATTCAACTATATGCTGCCAACAAGAGAAACACTACAGCTTTAAGACACACATAGGCTCAAAGTGAAGGGATGTAAAAAGATATTCCACACAAGGGGAAACCAAAAGAAAGCAGAAATAGCTATATTTATATCAGACAAAATAGACTTAAAGCCAAATATAGAAACAAGAGACAAAGAAGGTCATTATATAATGATAAAGGGGTCAATTCATCAAGAATACATAATAAACATAAACCTATATTCACCCAAAAGAGAGCACATAAATATATTAAGCAAATACAAATCTAAAGGGAGAAATAGACAACAACACAATAATAGTAGAGGGCTTTAGTACTCCACTTTCAAGAATAGATCATCCAGACAGAAAATCAAAAAAGAAATGTTTGAGGTGAGCCCTGGTGGTTGTTTGGTGTGCTCTGCTTTGGTGGCCTGGCTGTGGTTCCCAGGCATGGACAGATCTACACACCACTCCATCTGTCAGTGGCCATCTGTTGTGACAGCCCATATACAAAAAAAGAGGATGATTGGCAACAGATTTAGCTCAGGGCGATTCTTCCTCAGCAAAAACCGGGAAACATTGGACTTGAATCACATTAGAACAAATGGACTTAGACATTTATGGAACACATTATTCAATAGCAGCAGAATACACATTCTCCTGAAGTGCACACAGAATATCTCTAGGGTAGATCATATGACAGGACACAAAACACGTGGTGGCAAATTTAAGATTGAAATCATACCACGTATCTTTTCTGAAAAGATTGGTGTGAAACTAGAAATTCACAAGAAGAAAGCTGGAAAATCTACAAATATGTGAAAACTAAACATGCTTCTGACCAACAAATGGGTCAAATGAGAAATCAACAGAGAAATCAAAAGAGAAATCAAAAATATCTTGAAATAAATGAAAATGGAAACATAACCCACCAAAATCAGTGGGATGCTACAAAAGCAGTTCTGACAGGGAAGTTTATAGCAATAAATGCATGGGTTAAGAAAATAGAAGACTCTCAATAACAACCCAAATTTACACCTCAAGGAAATAGAAAATAAGAAAAAAATAAGCCTAAAGTAAGTATAAGAAAATAAATTACAAAAATTAGAGTGGAAATATGAAAAAGAGACTATAAAAACAATAGAAAAAAATCAACAAAGTTAAGAGCTGGCTTTCAAAAAGATGAACAAAGTTGACAAACCCTTAGTGAGACTAAGAAAAAAAGACAGAATACTCAAATATGTACAATCAGAAATGAAAGAAGTGACATTGCATGTGATATTACAGAAATATATAAGATCATGAGACTACCATGAACAATTATATGCCAACTAATTGAATAGCCTAGAAAAAATAAGTAATTTCCTAGAAAGATACATCCTACTAAGACTGAATCAGGAAAAAGTAGAAAATCTGAATACAACAATAGTGATTAAGAAAATTGAATCAGTAATGAAAAACCTAATACTGACAACCCCAGAACCAGATAACTTCTCTGGCAAATTCTACCAAATATTTAAAGTAGAATTAGTTCCAATCCTTCTCAAACTCTTCCAAAAAGTTGAACCAGAAGAAAAGCTTGCAATCATATTTTATGACACCAGCATAACTCTGATACCAAAGTCAGATAAGGACACCACAAGAAAAGAAAACTATGGACCAATATCCATCATGAATATAGATGCAAAAATTCCCAATGAAATATTAGTAAACTGAATTCAACAACATAGTAAAAGGATTACACCACTTGACCAACTGGGATTTATCCCTGGGATGGAAGGATGCTTCAACATGCACAAATTAGTAAATGTGATACACCATATTAATAGAATGAAAGATTAAATTCATATTATCATTTCAATAGATGAAAAGAAAGTATAGGACAAAATAGAACGTTCCTTTCATGATTGAAACCCCAAAAAATAGGATGTGGAAGGAACATACTTCAACATAATAAAGGCCACATAAACAAATCCATGGCTAACATTATATTCAATGGTGAATAACTGAAAGCTTTCCTCTAACATCAGGAACAAGACAAGGATACTCACTCTCACCACCCTCATTCAACGTAGAACTGATAGTCTTAACTAATACTATGAAGCAATATAAGGAAATAGTAGACATCCAAATTGGGTAGGAAGAAGTAAAATTGTCATTATTTGCAGAGTGCGCGAACTTATATATAGAAAAATCCTAAAGACTCAACCGAAACACTGTTGGAAGTAATCAATGAATTCAATAAAGTTGTAGGATATAAAATCAGCATTCAGAAATCAGTTGTTATCCATGAGCATGTAATAGCTTTCCATTTCTTTGTGGCTTCATCAATTTCTTTCAAAAATATCTTCCTCAGTTAAATTTATTTCTAGGTATGTTTTTGTTTTGTTGCAATTGTAAATGAGATTTTATTTTTGATTTTTCTCTCTGCAAGTTTATTGTTAGTGTATAGAAATGCAACTGAATTTTTATGTTGCTTTTGTACTCTTCAACTTCGCTGTACTCGTTTTTCATTTCTAATACTTTTTTGATGGATTCTTTAGGGTCTTCTGTTGTAAAATCATGTCACTGCAAACGGTGACAGTTTTACTCTTTCCTTTCCAATTTGGATACCTTTTATTTCCTTTTCTTCCTTAATTGCTCTGGTTAAAACTTCCAACATTATATTGGATAAAAGTGCCTAGAGTGAGCATCCTTAGAAAAGCATGTTTTGATCTTAGTTAAATCCCCCAAAATTGAGCAAATTATTATTTTTTATTCAGTGCTCAATTATTAACTTCTACAGTGTGTTTGGCTTTATAGACATTGTCGCATTAGATGCTAGATAATCCTATTATCCAAATTTTGCAGGTGAAAACAGAATTTAACAGTGGGATAACATCATTGAGAAATTGCAGAGCTAGAACTCAAAATCCACCCCTCACCCCAGAGTAATGCTGACATTTTAGATTAGAGATGATTATTTCCACTGAAGTTTAGAGAATTTGAGTAAAGAGAAAGGATCTGAGGAAGGGTGTAGAAGTAAGAGAGGGAGGAGCTAAAAATGAGAGCGACTGAGGACCACAAACCTTGTTCCACTTAGATCTTATTGGAAGAATTACATGGATATTGAGAAAGCACAGACCACTGTTTTCTATAAAGCAAACCCTCTCACCTTCCTCCAGACCCTCCAGGAAGAAACAGTTCTTGCCAAAGGTTGAAATTGCTTAGCTCTTTTTCAAAGGAATTTTCCGAGTGTTCTTATTGCACTCCAAGATGGATGCTTTTGGCCATGAAATTGGCTGTCTGCTCACAGCCAGACAGATGGCCACAACTAGGGATCCTCTTAAATGTGTTACTCGGGCAGAGCTGAAAGGAGAAAGAACAATTAGAGGGAGAAAATTCTCCAGATACTTGTTCTCTGGTGTCACGGTTGTCGTGGAGTTTTTTCCCTGATAATTTCATGCCTCAATTTACCATGTCCCTTCTGATTCAATTCCCCACTTCCCTATGATCCTATTACTACCGCATAATTATAGCTTTTCTTATAACAAACTTAGAGTCATTTGAGCTGGAAAAGACCTAGAGATCTTCTAGTTCAATACCATCGTTTTCAAGTGAGGAACTTGAAGCCAGAGGAGCTAAGAGATGTGCCAAAGATGACACAGCTTGCTGGTAGTATAGCTTGATAACAATAAATTAGACTTGTGGACACTTCAATGTTTACAAAGCACTTTCATTTTAGATATATGCATACACGCATTTTCTCAACTGCCTGATCAGAATCAATAATCACAGCAGCCCTGTGAGGCACACATGGCATGATTTCCTACGGGGCAGGGCCACAGCCTCTGGGTTCTGGCACTGGCATGTGTGCCAGTGATCTGCTCTGAAACCTTGGATGAGGGTAACCTGTCCCTGACAGGAAAATTCACACCTGGATGTTGCCCCAGTGCAAGAATGACCGGCAATATAATAATTTCCAAAAAAATTTGTCTTTAATTTTTACATACCAAATTTTACAGATTATTTTATTTTACTGAAATACAAATAAATGCTTCACAATTAAAAGTAAATAAAAGAAATAAAGAAAATCAATGAGGAAAAAACTATCTGTGAGGCTTCCTAGGTTCTTGTCATTTCTCTACATATAGTATTTTTCAGAACCTAAATTCTCAAAACATAGGGTTTTAGATATCTTGGTCTCATCAAGGACAAAGGCCATTTAAAGTGAATTCAGTGTTGGTGACACTGCCCCAAAAGATCACTTGGTGGTGACAGCTAAACATAATGGCACCAGGAATCAAGGAGCCAGGTTTTCACTTCTCTCTACCTAGTGATCTTGTGACCTACAAAAAGTCACATACATATTCTTTTCCTTGTCACCCTACAGGGAAAAGAACTCCTGCACAAATATTGTTCATACTGAGGTAAAAGTGTTAGCCTTTTTACCACCCTCTTAAGCACCTGTTTGATTTCCTTGTCCCTCATACTATAAATAAGAGGGTTTAACATGAGGATAAAGGTAACATAGAACACTGACAGCACCTTGTCCAGCTTCTAGAAGTGGCTAGAGCTTGGAGAGGCTTGTGCCATAATAGATTGTCACAGCTGCCAGGTGGGAGGCACAGGCTTTGAAGGCCCTGGCTCTGCCTCTGATAGAAGATATTTTCAGGATGAAAGCTGCGATGAATCCATACGATAAGATGATAAGTAGGAGAGAATTGAACTCAATGAAAATACATACCAGAAATAGAATCATTTAGCTTATGAAGGGTTTGGAGCAAGACAAGTTAATAATCTGGAGTGTGTCACAGAAGAAATTTGGAATAATATTGGGCCCACAGTAGTAGAGAAGAATTCAAGTAATTGTTTGAAATAGCTACCAAGGACATGACTCCCATAGACCCCAGCAGCTATCTTCCCACAGACACCAGGAGCCATGATGGCTGGGTACTGCAGAGGCCTACCAATAGCAACATATGTTATAGGCCACAGCAGCCAAGAGGCAGTACTCAGTCTTTTCCACCCAGGACCCAGCAAAATACTGGGTGGTACAGCCAATGAATGAAATTGTTTTTCCAACCTTTAAGAAGTTTGTTTTTTTTTTGTTGTTTTTTTGATAATTTGTTTATCTCTATTTGTGGTCATCGCTTTCCCACTTAAATAAGTCCCTTTAGCATTTCTTGTAGAACTGGTTTCTTGGTGATAAACTCCTTTAATTTATGCTCGTCTGGGAAGCTCTTTATCTCTCCTTCCATTCTGAATGACAACCTTGATGGATAGAGTATTTTTGGCTGTAGATTTTTTCCTTTTAGCAATTTAAATACATCGTGCCCTTCTCTTCTCGCCTGTAGGGTCTCGGCTGAGAAGTCTGCAGACAGCCTTATGGGCTTTCCTTTGTATGTCACTTGTGGCCTTTCTCTTGCTGCTTTTAGGATTCTCTCTTTATCTTTAATTTTGGACATTTAAAAGAACTTGAAAACACAAAGGCATGAAGAGACATGAACCCCTATGTTCATTGCAGCATTATACACAATAGCCAAGACTTGGAAGTGACCTAGGTGCCCATCAAGGGGCAAAAGGATAAAGAATATGTGGTATTTATACACAATGGAGTACTACTCAGCCATAAGAAATGATGAAATCTGGCCATTTGTGATAACATGGATGGTCCTTGAGGGTACTATGCTGAGTGAAATTAGTCAGAGGGAGAAAGTCAAATACCGTATGATCTCACTCATAAGTAGAAGATAAAAACAATGACAAACACATAGCAATGGAGATTAGATTGGTAGTTACCATGGGGAAGGGGGGGAGGGCAAAAGGGGTGACTAGGCTCAGATGTGAGGGGATGGACTATAATTAATTTCTGGGTGGTGAACATGATGTAATCTACACAGAATTCAAAATATATTACTATGTACATCCGAAAGCTATATAATGTTATAATCCAATGTTACTGCAATTAAAAAAAAAGAAGTCTGAAAACATCCTTGGGTAGGTGGAAGAATAGCAAATGTCTATAAATGACAGGAAACTGAGAAAATGTACATAGGTGCGTGCAGGTGTGAGTCCATCTTGATTAGGATGATGACACCCAGATTCCAGATTAGGGTCACAAGATAGATACCTAGAAAGATTGGGAAGAGGACAAGCTGCACCTCTTTTTCATCTTAGAGTCCCAGAAGAACAAACATGACCACAGATGAGTGATTTCTATCTGCTTACATGGACTTGCTTGATATCATCTGCTGAGAAAAAGATGAGATAAGGAAATGTTTTCATCCTCAAAAAACACAAAGAAATACTCTTCATTTTTCCAGGAAAGCAGGTGACTAGATATACAACCTTGAATCATAAAGTTGAGCTAACCTTGTGTAATCTCTGCATATGTCCATGTATAATCACCAACCTTAATAGAAAACTTCTTTTGGATAAATACTATCATTCTCTCTTTGGGCTCAAAGGAGAGTAATGGACATCATTTGTACATTGTCTCCTAAAATGTCTGAATTTCATGTTTTTCCATTTCATATTTAAGTAGTATATGAAAATTGGAAATAGCCTAAATTAAGAAAATACTGTCATCACTCTATATGGTGAAACAGAATGATTCTGCTCAGGAATCACTCTAATATTAACTCAATGCCTCAAGAAGCCCCTGAATCATCCTGGGCCTCATATGTCAAAGGAGGATGATGGAGTAGATGCTCTTTAAAATTTCCTTGGGAATTAATATTCAAATAATCTATAATTAGGGAAGATGGACAATTCCATAACTGTCTTTCTGCTTTCATAACTCTTGGAGAGATATAAGAATAGTGCAATGGGTTGGTGGGTATAGACACAAACCAAGAAGCACGTTGGAAATGGATGTGACTTAACCAACTTTTGACTCTAGGAAGGCTTCTGAGAAGTTAGACACGACAACGCTGTAAGAGCCATTATGCTCCCTTTCTTGCAAGTGCCAATTTTTGTTTCTGTGAATCAGAGATATTCATGAGTCAAATTGTCTAGGACAATGATTCTTGATATTCTTTGGGTCATGGATACTTTTGAAAATCTATTGGAAACTCTTGACCCTCTACCCTGCAAACAGCCACCACTTCCACTGTCGCGTGTGGTTTTATTAGATTCTCAATCACCGTTGATTCTATTCACAGTTCCTAGGTTCATGGCTTCTCCTACATAGTAAAATGACTTGAACTCAAGTAGGAGTTTGGATGTTTAGGCAATGGACATGGGGATTAAGAGACTCAGGCGGGATTTCTGGAAGTTCTTTCTGTTTTCTCATTGAAGCCAGTCTAGGGAAGGTAAACACTAAGTGTTCAGGCCAAATGGTAAATAACAAAACCAATATTTTTCATTGGGCACTGTTTGCCCCCTTCGAGATGCTATAGCTGGCATCTCTCCAGATGGTCATTAGAACACCTCCCACCACAAACACATTTTTGTTCAGATGAACTCAAACTACAAAGAAAATCATGGGAAGCTGTGAAAGCTAGAAAATAGATGTCAAATGTAGTGTGAGAGTTGTGTATACAGGTAAATGTAGAAGTCTTGGAGATTTCCCTTAAAACGGGCTGTGGAATTAATGAAGTAACTTATGTCTATGTCTATGCACTATAAATATTTGTCAGCATTAGCCGACAAGAATATTTTCCTTATTTCTAACCATTTCCCAGTCTCCTAGTTCCAAAAATGAGTGCAAAGAGAAAATTCCCATAGAAGCATAAGGTAAGTCTGAGAAATAAGTTAAAAGGGATCATTTCCCAAAATCTGATCACTCATTGCTTCATGGTGCACTGTTTTGAGAAGAATTCTGAAGTAAGGAAGAGATTCATTAGAAAATAAATTCAAGATGTCTGCCATCAGTACAGAAGGAGAACTGGTAGCAGACCAGTTTAATTCATCCATTAATTTCAAATTTCAATTATAATATTTGATTTTCTCTCAAGAGTTTCCATTTTGTTCCTTTCCCAAAGAGTCAGTTTGGTTAGTCCTTTATTGTTTCATCATACTTTCCATAGCATCCTTTATTTAAACATATTCAACATACTTATTTAAGTTATTATTATCTATAATTCAAATACATAGTTTTGCAAGTCTGATTCCATAGTTTAATGATATCACTGCCTCTTATTCAAGCGCCCTGTTTATTTGGGTGCCCAGTGATATTTTTCATCTTAAGTTCGTGTTTCTTTAAAAGTTATCTCTAGGAATCTATGATTCTTATGTTTAAAATGTATTGCTTCAGAAATGATTCATATGACATCTGTCAAACACTTTGGGGGTGACACCAACCCAGAATCTCCTTTGATAAAAATGTTGACTTGGTGTTTTTTGAAGTCACAATAATGACAATATGTAGGCTGCAAATCCACATAAGTAGATGGATGAGATTAAAATTTATGAGGGGAAGGAGTGGCAATAGTAATCCAACACTTGTTATTTATTGTCCTGTTATTGTCCTTCTTTTTGTTCCATTTTTGTAACAATGAATTTGACATCCATCCACCAACAAATGCCTTTGTGGAAGTTGTAATATCTAGCACTAAATGCCACGGGTCCAGGAGGAATCTCACCCACCTGTGCATCCAGTAATAGGCAGACAGATCTTTGTATGGGATGCAGAACCAGAAGGAGCCAATAAACCTTCCTAAAACCATCTTGATTATGGCCACATAACTCCTGGAGAGTGTGATGACAACCATGAATGAGAGAGACTTTGTTGAAGCCCAGTCTTCCTGAAATGGAAAGCCAGTTCACAACTGGAGCAGAAAAAAAGTGTGAGCTGGTCACAGTGGAGACACTAAAAGGAGCTTCCCCAGCACCACCCTCTTCAAGATAACACTGCATGGGCTGAACTACTCAGCAGTGGCAAACACTCCTGCACAGGGAAAGAGCCGTGAATGAGCACCCAGCTACCCTGGCAGTGCAAGACACAGATGAGGAAATCCTTTCTCTCTAGGGTTATGTAGACTACTGACCAGGTAGACCATGAGTGTAGGGAGAAGGGAAATCAGGTAAGAGATAGAGAGAAATACCAAAGGGAGTTAAAGGGGCACAGGGGCTCAGGATTTCAGTAGGAAGCCCACTCATGAGCCTCTAGGAGTATCTCACCAGAGCATCTCCCCTCCAGATCCATGCGAACCAACAAGCTCCCATTGTTAAATCCACACCTCCTCCTCATCTGCAGCTGGCTCCTTGTGTACATTCCTGAATGTAGCAGGGAGAGAAAATCTGGTAAACTGAGTGCTCTCAGAAAAAAAGGAAACAGCCTATGGAAAAGGGAGAAACCACAAACGTGAGCAGTAGTGCCACCTTCTGGAAAACAAAAAAGAGATTTCCAGTAGCCAGCCTGGTGAGCGACAAAAACCAGAGAACACAGAATAGTTTAGGATTTCAGCCACAAGAGGGAGCAAGAAGAGTGCAGCAGATCTACCCACAAAAGCAGAGAAAACTCCAGACCCGTTACTTACACTGCTCACAAAACTTAACCCGAAATGAGTTAAAGATTTTAACATAAGAACTAAACTCATAAAACTCTTAGAAGAAAAAATAGAGGCAAAGCTCCTTGACACTGATCTTGGCAATGATTTTTTTGATATGACACCACAAGCACAAGCAACAGAAACAAAAATCAACAAGCGGGAATACATTAAAGTAAAAAGCTTCTATACAGCAAAAAACAATTTAAAAAAATGAAAAGAAGCCTACAGAATGGGAGAAAATAGTTCCAATCCATTCATCAGATAAGAAGTTATGATCTAATGTATTTAATGAACGCTTGCAACTTCATAACAAATATCAAGGAACCTGATTTAAAAATGGGCAGTGGAACTAAATGGACATTTTTTCTAAAGAAGACATTCAATGGCCAAAAGGAACATAAAAAGATGCTCAATGTAGTTAATCATCAAGGAAATGCAAATCAAAAACACAATGAGATATCATCTCACACCTCTCAGAATGTTTATTATCAAGAAGAGAAGAGAGAAACTGTTGGCAAGGATGTGGAGATATGGGAACCCTCATACGCTGTCATGGGAATGTAAAAGGTTCAGCCACTATGGAAAAAAGTATTAAATTTCCAAAAAAAATTAAAAATAGAACTACCATTTTATCCAGCAATTCCTCCTCTGGATATATATCCAAAGAAAATGAAAAAATATATATCAAAAAGATATCCTCATGCCCATGCTTATTGCAGCATTATTCACAATAGCAAAGATATGGAAACAACCTAAGAGTCTGTCAATACTTGAATGGATAAAGTAGACATTATACACACACACACACACACACTGGCATATCACTGAGTCATGAGAAAGAATGAAATCCTCCCATTTGCCGCAACATGGACAGACCTGAGGGTGTTACACTAAGTGAGATAAGTCAGATACAGTATGAGAAAACTGGATGATATCACTTATATGTGGGTTCTAAAAAAGCCAAACTCATAAAAACAGCAAACAGAATGGTGGTTACCAGAGACTGGCGGGTGGTGGAATTGGAGATATGTTATTTAAGGGTACAAACTTGTAACTACTAGATAAATCCTAGAGATCTAATGCACAGCATTGTGATTATAGACAACAATGTTCTATTATAAACTTCAAAGTTCCTAAGAGACTAGATATCTGTTATTTATTGAAGCAATATTGGTTTATAATAGTATATCAATTTCAGTTATACAGCATTATATTTCAAAATCTGAATAAGCCAGAACTTAATTGTTCTCACCACAAAAAAAGAAATCTACTTATGTGACATGATAGAGGTGTTAGCTAATGCTAGGGTAGCAAGCATACTGCAAAATGTAAATGTATCAAATCAATACACTGAACACCTGAAACTTACACAATATAAGGTCAATTTACACCAATAAAAATAAATTTAAGGGGCCGGCCCCATGGCCTAGTTGTTAAGTTTGGCGCACTCCGCTTTGGCGGCCGGGGTTCAGTTCCTGGGCATGGATCTATACCTCTCATTGGCTGCCATACTTGGCAGCCACCCACATACAAAATAGAGGAAAACTGGTGCAGATGTTAGCTCAGGGTGAATCTTCCCCAAGCAAAAAGAGGAATATTGGCAATGGATTTTAGTTCAGGGCAAATCTTCCTTAGGAAAAAAAAAATTATCAGGAAAGACTTTTTTTTTACTGCTTGTCTTTCTCTCAAACTAAAGCTGAGAAAGGTGTGTGGATAATTGTCTCATTTTGTGAAGTAGTTTTTTTTTCTGGTGTGCCCTCTGAGAATGTCACCCATTGAGAGTCCCTGTTTTCAGTGGCCTTAGAGAGAAGGGGTACCGTCTCTAAGACAATCTCACACATTGTCTTTTTCTCCTACCCCACATAGATTTGCTCATTAAAACCCAGGACTGAGCCTACCAGAGATTTGTAGGTCCATCCTGGCAAAATGATGGATCCAGCCCAATACCCTCTTTGGTTTGTGCTTTTCATGTCATTTCTGTACTTTTCTCACTGGCTCAGCAATGAAAAAAGTGTTTTAGTTTTTATCTAGTATTATTGGTTTCTTTGACCATATAGCCCAAGATATTACTAGAAACACCTTTACAAACAATATTTCTAAGACATTATTGGGTATTCTGGCTTCTCACTGGCCATTTTTTCCAAAACCCCAAGCTACTTGATTTACTTAATTGTCTTTGCTTCTAATATGATTGAATTTTCCTGAAAATCAAGGCATCTTATTAGGTAGCTAATATTTATTCAGTGTGTACTATGTTCCAGGTGTTATTCTGCATGCTTTTATGTTTCATCTTATTTTAACTTTTAACAACTTCATGAGATATGTACTCTTATCATTCCCATTTTTCAGATAAGGAGACTTGGATCAGAGGAGGAAATAAGGTCACACAAACCATGAAGGGAAGAACTGAGATTCAAATCCAGGCAGTCTAGCTCCAGAGCCGTATCTTAAGTATCTCCACTGAACCGCTCACTAAAACGTGTTCACTGCTACATTAATCTTATTTCTAAAAAACTATAGAGTGAAGAGTACTATACTTGGTATTTTGGATGATGTAAATTATCCAATAACGAGCCTATAGGCCTGGAAGAGAGAGAAATGAGCCCATAGAAATATAATACAAAACGAGAGATGATATGTGGTATGAGAAAGGCAGAGATAAATTCTTATGGGTGATCACCAGCTGGATGTAGGCAGGAAGTTAGAGATTAGGGAAGACCTCTTCATATTTTTTGCAATAACAGATCACAAAAGATCTCTAAACTGGCAGAGACCATGTCAGACACATTATTGTACAAATGGACAGGGCAATGACAGTGTAATTGAACATGCTGTAAATAACATGATCACCACATCTTTTGACATACTCTTTCAGGAATTGAGCAGAAAGGAGGTAATGCTGATTGCTTGCCAAATAAGTGAGACAAAATGAAGAGAATTCATCTTTTAGGAGGAAGAAATAAGGAGATATTAAAGTGTTTTGCAATATATGCTGTTGCAACTGAGGGAAGGGAAATCTCAGTGTTTGGATGGTGACCACTGCAAAGCTTTTGCCCGCTGATGCCTAAGAGACAAAATTACCCCAGAAGATCCTACTGTACACAGAGAAATATGCTAAACCAGTGATACTGTCTCTAATCCCCGAGCACCTTTAATTGTCACATGGTTTTACTCAATCACCCTAGAGTCTATCATTTCTAATTCAACCTTGTTTTTAGCTGCTTCTTATTTATCAAGGACTCGTAAGCTTTCTTCTTTTGTTTTGGATAAAGTTTATCTGGGCTCCCTTCCTTTGGTTTTTTCAGATGTCATTCTTGGCATCAGATACTCTCCCTCCCCATACTTATCTCCATTTGATCCTGCTTAGAAAGTGAAAAAAAAAGAAAGAAATGGAAAAAGTAAATGAAAAAGTAACCCTTTTGGCATGCCCCTCTTCTTTATGATATTCATGTATAAGCCTTCCTTATATTTTCTTAGATGACTTTGGAAAAGTTCAGTGTAATTATAGGGCAAGGAACGAAATCTGAAGAGATATGTTTATTAGGAAGAATATGGACAGGATCACTCTCAGAAGACCAAGTATTACAATTATTCTTGACTGGTGGCCCCTCACTTCCTCAAGACCTGGCATGTTCAACAAAGTTACATGGGAACCACTCAACTCAGGAGCCTTCTGTAGACTGCTCATATATGACTTTCTGAATGGATCAAATAAGATAGTATAGGCCCCTCAAAAATTATCCACAACTTTTCCTCTGGGCCTGTGTTTTCTCCTTTTAAACACTAAAAAAGTTCTCAAAGGTTTTCCAGTTCCCCATTTTATGCCAAAGTGCACAACAAGACACATAAGAGATCCACGCATATATATCTGAAGGTGGGTGGAATGGACCCCCAGGGTGCAGTGGAACTAGGGGAGCAGCCCCCTCCACCTCCTCCAACAGCAGTTATCCAGGGTGTAGATCCTCACACCAGTGTATGTGCCTGCAAGCAGTTGCTTCAAGAGCAGAAAAGCAGGTGCCATACATCACTACTGTCATGTGAGTGGAAACAGTAGGTGCCATGACTTACATAACTCTGGGCAGACACAACGGAAACAGAAACAGCAGGCACTGGAGCTCATGTAACTGTGAATGGTCATGGCAGGAGCAAAACCAATAGGTGTCCCCGCCTGTCCCCAAGTGGATCTGCCCCACGTGTCTGTAAGTGGTCACTGGGGGACAGAGAAAACAGGGGCAGCTTGCTCCCTGCCTGTCTCTCAGCAGATCCCTCCCCCTCTACCTGCATTGGACAGGTCTTTCCAACATTGGGAGCAGTATACAAAACTCATATTTTCCCAGGTAGGGCAGGGGACCCTAACCTCAGTTTGCAAAACAAACCAACTAGCTCTAGAAACCAGAGGCTGCACAAGCAACAACCTCTCTCTGCTTAGCCCCTCCAAACCCCCAGTGGTGGCAGGTGGAACCTGTAACCAGAGGCTTCAGGAAATACAATGGAACTAGTTACCCAGCCCCCAGTGGCAGAACCCCCAATATCAGGTCCACCAGCAGCAGGGGCTGCATACAATCTTCAAGTACCAGAGGCCCCAGAAGTGACAGTGACACTCATGAACCCAGCACCCAGGCATTGGTGCAAACAGTAACCCTAGACAACCTTGGAGCAGCAGTGTAGATGGTATATAATGCAGCAGTATCCTCTCCCATGGAGAGCCCAAGGAGAAGCAGTGGAGAAGCATGACACCCAGGAGACCCCAGAAGCAGCAGAAGTGTATGAAGCCTGGTGACCCCACTGGTGACACCTGAGACTGCACTGACATCATAAGCAGCAAGTCACTAGCAACCTCAGAGGCTAAAGTAGCACAAGGAGGGCACTGACTACACCACCAGCAGAGGTAGTAGAGGGTGGAAAGTGCAGGGTATCAAATACAAACAAAAGCAACTCAGAACCAAAGTAACCAAACCCATACCCAATAGGAAATGTGGTTACTACCACAAATGTGCCAGCAAAGAATCAGTTACCATGAAGAACTAAGTAACACGGAAGAAGAGAAAGAGAATAACAACCCTCTAGAAATCAAACTTGAAGTTACAGGAGATTACAATCCCAGTAACAAAGTACAAAGTCAACAGAAGGAGGGAAGAAACAAAAATTAGAGCAGAAATAGATGAAATAGAGGCCAAAAAAAAAAAAAAAAAAACGTAGAAAGAATCAATAAAACTAAGAACTGGTTCTTTGAGAAGATAAACAAAATTGACAAGCCCTCAGCCAGACTCATTAAGGAAAAGAGAGAAGTCTCAAATAAATAAAATTAGAAATGAAAGAGAAGAAATTACAATGGATATTACAGAAATGGAAAGGATTATAGGAGAATACTATGAAAAACTATATGTCAACAAATTGGATAATCTAGAAGAAATGAATAAATTCTTAGACTCATACAACCTCCCAAAACTGGATCAATAAGAAATAGAGAATCTGAATAGAGTAATCACAAGTAAAGAGATTGAAACAGTAATCAAAAACCTCTCAAAAAACAAAAGTCCAGGATCAGATGGCTTCTCTGGAGAATTCTACCAAATATTCAAAGATTTAATACCTACCATTCTCAAACAATTCCAAATATTTGAAGAAGATGGAGCACTTCCCAACTCATTCTATGAGGCCAACATTACCCTGATACCAAAATCAGACAAGGACAACACAAAGAAGGAAAATTATGGGCCAATATCACTGATGAACGTAGATTCTAAAATCCTCCACAAAATATTGCCAGACCAAATACAGCAATACGTGAAAAGAGTCATACACCAGGATCAAGTGGGATTTATACCAGGGACGCAGGGATGATTCAACATCTGCAAATCAATCACACCATATTAACAAAAAGAGGAATAAAAGTCACATGATAATCTCAATAAATGCAGAGAAAGCGTTTGACAAAATCCAACATCCATTTACAATACAAATTCTCAATAAAATGGGTATAGAAGGAAAGTACCTCAACACAATAAAGGTCTTATGTGACAAACCCACAGCCAACATCAAACTTAATGGTTAAAAACTGAAAGCCATCCCTTGAGAAGAGGAACAAGACAAGGGTGCCCACTCTCACCACTCCTTTTCAACATAGAACTGGAGGTTTGGGCCAGAGCAATTAGGCAAGAAAAAGAAATAAAAGGTATCCAAATAGGAAAAGAAGAAGAGAAACTCTCTCTGTTTGCAGATGGCATGATCCCATTATAGAAAACCTAACGAATCCACCTGAAAACTATTAGAAATAAGGAACAACTACAGCACAGTTGCAGGGTACAAAATCAACTTATAAAAATCAGTTTCATTTATCTACATTAATGAACTAGCAGAATAAGAACTCAAAAATACAATACCTTTTACGACCACAACAAAAAGAATAAAATATCTTGGAATAAATTTAACCAAGGAGGTGAAAGAGCTATACACCAAACATTCTAAGACATTATTAAAAGAAATCAAAGAAAATATAAAAAAATGGAAAGATATTCCATGCTCTTGCAGTGGAAGAATAGACGTAGTTAAAATGTCCATATTACCTAAACCAACCTACAGATTCAATGGAATCTCAATCTGAACCCAATGACATTATTCACAAAAACAGAAGAAAGAAGCTTAACATTTATATGAAACAACAAAAGACCCTGAATAACTAAAGCAATCCTGAGCAAAATGAAAAAAGCTGAAAAATCACACTCCCTGAATTCAAAATATACTGTAAAGCTATAGTAATCAAAACAGCATGGTTATGGCACAAAAATAGACACTCAGATCAATGAAACTGAATTGAGAGCCTAGAAATTAAACCACATATCTATGTATAGCTAATCTTTGAAAATGGAGCCAAGAACATACAATGGAGAAAAGAAAGTCTCTTCAATAAATACTGTAGAGAAAACTGGATAGCCATGTGCAAAAGAATGAAAGTAGATCTTCTTACACCCTACAGAAAAATTAACACAAAATGGGTTAAAGCCTTGAATAGAAGACCTGAAACCATAAAACTCTTTGGATAAAACATAGGCAGTACACCTTTTGACACTGGTCTTAGCAGTATCTTCTTGAATATCATGTCTTCTCAGTCAAGGGAAACAAAAGAAAACATAAACAAATGGGACTACTTCAAACCAAAAAACTCATGCAAAGCCAAGGAAACCACCAACAAAAGGAAAAAAATCCACCTACCAGCTGGCGAAAAGATTTATAGATCATATATCCACCAAGAGGTTAATTTCCAAAATATAAAAAGAACTCATACAATTCAACAACAAAAAATGAACAACCCAATCAAATAATAGGCAGAAGATAGGAAAAAATTTTCCAAAGAAGATATACATACGGCCAACAGGCACTTGAGAAGATATTCAACATCAATAATTTTTAGAGAAATGCAAGTCAAAACTTCACTGAGATATCACCTCACACCTGTCACAATGGCCACAATTAACAGGATAATAAATAACAAGTGTTGGAGAGGATGTGGAGAAAAGGGAACCCTCATACACTGTCAATGGGAATGCAAACTGCTACAGCAACTATGGAAAACAGTATTGAGATTTCTCAAAAAAATTAAAAATAGAAATACCATATGATCCAGCTATTCCACTACTGGGTATTTATCCAGAGAATTCGAAATCAGCAATTCAAAGAGATTTATGCATCCCTTTGTGCACCACAGCATTATTCACAGTAGCCAAGATGTAGAAGAACCCAACTGCCCATCAATGGATGAATGGATAAAAAAGATGTGGTATATACACACAATGGAATCCTACTCACTCATAAAAAAAAAATGAAATCCTGTTATTTGTGACAACATGGGTGGACCTTAAGGGTATAACGTAAGTTAAGTATGTCCAACAGAGAAAGCCAAATATCATATGATTTCATTCATAGGTAGAAGATAAAAACAATAACAGCAACAAAAAATACAGAGAGATAGAGATTAGATTTGTGGGTATCAGAGGGGATATGATGGAGGGAAATAGTGAAAAGAGTTAAAGGGTGTGTATATGGGGACAGATTGTAATTAATCTTTGGGTGGTGAACATTATGTAATTTACACAGAAACCGAAATATAGTCATGTACCTCTGAAACTGTTATAATGTTATTAATCAATGTTACCTCAATAAAAAATAAAGAAGCAAAAAGAAAAAAGGGATCCAATGAATCTCCAAGGGTAATATGTAAATGTAAAGACATCTGTTTGATACTAGTTAGTTTGGTCTGAGTAATCTCACAAATCAATAGTCAGTGTTGCTATACATTTTGTTCTTTTTTTTAACCAGCACACAAGGACTGCACTTTATGTCTTACTTCAGACAAGAAAAACTGGCCAGACTTGAGAACCCTGCCTCTTCCACTATCTATTTCCTTTCCTGGCCCTTGAGGTTTCCTGGAAAATATGAGCATTAAAGTAATTTAAACCATTCTATTCCATCTATTATATCACCCCAAACAACCATAAATCTCTAAGACATAAAATGTGTTCAACATGAACAATAAGAAATAATGTATACCAGCTTTTCATATTTGTTCTTTGCTCCTGCAGTATTGAATATTCAATAACTCTATTATTACAATGAACTCTCACAGAAGACTTCTCACAGAAAAGATGTTCAGAAGCTTGAAATACCAGAAATGATTGGGCAGTGCCATCCCATTGGCTATGTGAACCAAGGGTAAAGTTTTCCAGATTTGATGGGGGAGAGAAAGAGATGTTTGAGTCCCACAATATCAGAAGCTGCTATTGGCTGTGACATGGATTTTGAATATCATCTCCAATCAGAAATCCCCACTGGACAATAGATGCAGGAAATTAACTCATCAGACTCATAAATAAATGGCAGTGAAGGGAGCCAATACTTCATTCCATTCTTTATATGATTCAAATCACCTCTTCCCTCCTTAGGCTACAACTATGGAGACTAGGATGTGACTAAAAATTTATTAGATGATTAGCATTGAAGAGACCTTAGATAGACATTAGACATTAGCTGTCTCAGACTGGTCTCCCCAGGAGACACAATCAGGCCAATAGCATAGCTTTGTTTCTGTCCAAAGGCACATTACCACTCTGTGTTCATTCCCACTCTGGTCAGAAACACAGAACAAGCATTTGTCACCATGATGTCTGGATAATGCTACATCAAAATATTTGGCAGACAAGGTTTGTACACTCCTGGGGACCTCTGTCAATTATCTCTCCTTTAAGGTCAGAAGCTTGCAATTGGACAGAGCTTAATCTCAGAAGCAAGAAGAAGCAAAACGTTTCTAAACCCTGATGTTTCACAAATACTTGCAGATAGATTAATAAATGATAAGGCCACTCCTCATGTAGAGTGAAAGTAATGAACCTCCAGGACTTAAAGATATTGTGTCTGTGTGGCATTGAGTAAGCTATTGGCTCATTTTGGCATATTATCTGGGTCAAACAAGCCTTCTTTGTCCAAAGATAGTATGAATTTTGTTATAGTGTATTAGTGTGCATATTGCTGTGGGTGAAAGTGATTCTGACAAGACAAATTGGTCAGAAATCTCATAATCTGTGACCTCAGCAATACTCTAACTTATTTTGCAACATCTTCAAGGCACCTTTGATTTCCTTGTTCCTCAGACTGTAAATCAAGGGATTCAACATGGGAATCACCACAGTGTAGAAGACTGATGTGAAACTGTCAAAGCTGGAGGAACCACCACAACTGGAACTCAAGTAGACAAATCTACCTGAGGTACACAAGAGGGTCACTGCTGTCAAGTGAGAAGCACAGGGGTTGAAACCTTTGAACTTGCCTTTAGCTAAAGTGATAATATAGCCATAGGATATCATAATAACTAAGACATTATCCCAAAGATCATTGTAAATATAGCAATCATGAGTTCTACAGAGAAAGTGTCAGAGCAGAACAGGACTAACAGTTGGGGCATGTCACAGAAGAAGTGGTTGATGACGTCAGGCCCACAGAAGTAGGATTGAAGCATGACACATAATTTGGATATAGAACAAGAGAGTCCAACCATATAGGACACAAGCACTATCTGAACACAGAGGGTTGGTGATATGATGGATGACTAGAGAAGTAGGTTACAAATGGCAACATATCAGTCATAAAACATGGCTGTCATGAGACAAGACTCACTCAGTCCCATGGTTGAGACAAAGTCCTAAATAATACAACCCACAAAGGTGATACCTTTCTGTTCCTGGAAGAAATTGGAGAGCATCTTGGGGACTGTGGAGGTCACATAGCAGATATCAATGAGAGAAAGATAACTGAGGAAGAAGTTCATGGATGTGTGGATGTGGGTAATCTATCCTTATTAAGATGAGGAGGCACGGGTTCCAAGTCAGAGTCATAATGTAGATCAACAGGAATACAGCAAAGAGCACTCCTATGATTCTGGAGAAATACGAGAATCTCAAGAGGATGAAATGGGTGATATCTGTAATATTTCCTCCCCAAACCATTGGCTTCGTGCTCCTAAAATCAGAAAAGAGACAAAAGAATGGATTGCAGACGCAGGCGAAACAATAGCATTACAATGCTCATAGATGCCATTTCTTTTCGTTCATTGAGCACTGAAAAAGGGAAAACACTTTCTTGTCCTGGTGGAAAGACCCCAGTTTTCTTCTCCAATTGTCAAGAAATACCTTCTCAGTGTTTCAGGTTCTCAATTACTTCATGAGGTCTCAAGAAAATTACAAGAGATCTGGGGCTGGCCTGGTGGCATAGTGGTTAAGCTTTCACTCTCCACTTCACCGGCTCGGAGTTTCCTAGGTCAGATCTCAGGCAAGGACCTGTGCACTGCTTATTAAGCAATGCTGTGGCAGGTGTTCCACAGATAAAGTAGAGGAAGATGGCCACGGATGTTAGCACAAGGCCAATCTTTCTCAAAAATAAATAAATAAATAAATAATATTTAAAAAGTTGATAGAGAACTTTTTAAAAAGCAATAGAAATTCAGTGAATTATCTATGATAGACATCATTGACTAAAATCAATTTTTAAAAGACTTTTAATAATTAAAAATATAATTGTGGCTTTATAATAGTAAAGCATAAGTGGCATCATTCCAGAATAAACTTGTAATAGCTCTTCTTTCCCAGACAGTCATCTAGATAGATTTTTAAAAATTTCTTCTTTCACCTATACGAAAAATTATCCTGTTTATAATAACTTCTCAAACCTTTTTACCAATATATTTAATATAATATCTTCAAAATGGCCTGGATAATTGTATCATAATTTATAATCCTGATATTTTCTTGGTGTACAGCATGTATGCTAATAAAGTTATGAAATGTCTTCTTAGGGAAGTCTTCATAGGAGCCAGTCTTAAAAGGAGGCTAGTAAAACTCACAATTACAATCAAATATTGTCTCAAATGTAGGATATTTTTCAACTTAGGAAATAGCATAGTACTGTGGTTAGGGTTCAGACTTTAGAGTTTCTGTTCTGAGTGGCATCATCAAGATGGCAAAATAGGTCATTCCTGACTTTGGTAACCCTCATAAGAACAATTACCAACTATTCACAGACAGGACATCATTGCAAAAATCCTAAAACATGAGGATGAGGCTGAAGCACCTCCACTAACCACAGAGAACAAGAAGAACCACATTAAAAGGGTAAAGGAGAAGCCATACTCTGACTCCATTGCCCCTCACCCTGCTGGCACAGTGCCACACCAAGAATACTCTCTTGTCCTATGGTTTCTTCAGCAAGCTAAACAACCTAGAAGACATAGATAAATTACAAGAAACATACAACCTAGAAAAACTGAATCAGGAAGAAACAGAAAATCTGAACAGACAAATAACAATTAAGGAGATTGAATTATTAATCAACAGCCTCCCAACAAAGAAAAACCCAGGACCAGATGGTTTTATGGTGAGTCTGTCAAATATTTAAAGAAGAATTAAGACCAGTCTTTCTCAAACTCTTCCAAAAAACTGAAGATGAAGAACCACTTCTAAATTCACTTATAAGACCAGCACTGACACCAAAGCCAGATAAGGACACTGCAAGAAAAGAAAACTACAGGCCAATATTCCTGATGAATACAGATTTCAAAATTCTCAAAAAATACTAAACGATAAAAACTCTCAATAAATTAGGTATACAAGGAACTAAATGCAACATAATTAAGGCCCTATCAACAAGCCAACATCTAACATCATACTAAATAGTGAATGATCAAAAGCATTTTTCTAAGATCAGGAAGAAGACAAAGTTGGCCATTCTCAAGATTCCTATTCAAGATAGTACTTGGTCAGAGCCAGTGCAACTGGGTCAAAAAATAATAATAAAAGTCATCAGAATTGGAAATAAAGAATTGAAATTGTGTCTATAAGCAGATGACATGATTTTACCTACAGAAAATCATAAAAACTTCACCGAAAACCTGTTAGATCTAATCCATCAATTTAGTAAAGTTGCAGGATACAAACTAAGCATTCTAGATATTAACACAAATTGTCTGAAAAAGAAATAAATAAGATAATCTCATTCACGACAGCATCAAAAAACAAAATACTTAGCAATAAATTTAACCAAGAAGGTTAAAGTTCTCTTCACTGAACACTATAAGACATTGACAAAAGAAATTGAAAAAGACACAAGTAATGGAAAGGTATCCCATGTTCATGGATTTGAAGAATTAATATTATTAAAATATCCATACTACCCAAAGCCATCGATATATTCAATGCAGTCTCTACCAAGATTCCAGTGACATTTTTCACAGAAATAGAACATACAATCCTAAAATTTTTGTGGAAATACAAAAGGCCCTGAACAGACAAAGCAATCCTGAGAAAGAAGAATAAAGCTGTCAAAGAGGCATTACGCTTCCTGATTTCAAACTATATTACAAAGCCATAGTAATCAAAGCAGTATGGTACTAGCATAGAAACAGACACTTAGACCAATGGAACAGAATCAAGAGCCCGGAAATAAAACTGTGGGTATATGATCAACTAACATTTGAAAAGAGAGCATGAAATACTCAATGGAAAAAATACAGTCTCTTCAATAAATGGGTTTGGGAAAATTGGATATTCACATGCACACAATGAAACTAGACACCAATCTTACACCACTCACAAAAATAAACTCAAAAAGAATTAAAGACTTAAATGTCAGACCAGTAACCATAAAACTTCTAGAAGAAAACATAGAGAAAATTCTTCTGATCATGTATTGGAAAAGACTTTTTTCAATATTACGCCTAAAGCACAAGCAAAAAAATTAAAAATAATCAAGAAGGATTATATCAAAATAAAAAAACATCTGCACAGCAAAAGAAACGATAAGCTAATGAAAAGGTAATCTACAGAATGGGAGAAAATATTTGTAATCACGTATCTCATAAGGGGTTAATATCCACAATGCATAAGGAACTCATACAATTCAACAGCAAATAAATAATCCAATTAAAATTTTGGTATAGGACCTGAATAGATATTTTTATGAAGAAGACATCCAAACTAACAACAGATATGTGAAAATGTGTTCAGCATCACTAATCATCAAGGAATTGAAATCAAAACCACAATAAGATATCAACTCACATCTGTTAGAGTGGCTATCATCAAAAAAGACAAGAGATAAAACTACAGGTAAGAATGTGGAGAAAAAGGAACCGTATGAACTGCTGTGAGAATGTAAACTAGTATAGCTACTGTGGAAAATAATGTGGATTTTCCTCAAAAAATTAAAAATAAACCTATCATATGATCCAGCAATTCCATCCTGGGTATATATCCAACGGAAATGAAATCACTGTCCCAAAAAGATACCTGAACTCCCATGTTCAATGCAGTATTATCTATAATAGCCAGGACGTGGATACACTCTAAGTGTCCATCAACAGATGAATGGACAAAGAAATCATATAATAAATGTAAAAATAATATAAACAACATGTGTATGTATAATTATGTATAAGTAACATAAATAATATGTATAATAAGAGAATATTATTCAGGCATAAAAAAGAAGGAAATCCTGGCATTTGCAACAATCTGGATAGACATTGAAGGAATTGTGCTGAGATTAATCAGACAGAGAAAGACAAGTACCATATGATCTATTTGAATGTGGAGTATTAAAAAAAATAACCTCATAGAAGCAAAGATAAGATTTGTGGTTGCCAGACGCAGAGGGTAGAAAGTGGGGGAATTGAGTGAATGTGGCCTAAAGGTACATATCTCCAGTTATAAGACAAATAATTTCTGACAATATAACATACAGCAAGATGACTTGGTTAACAATATTGTATTGTATATTTGAAAGTGCTAAGAGAATAGATCACAAAAGTTCTCATCACAGGGAAGAATACTGTGACTATGTGGGGTGACGGATGTTAACTAATCTTATTGTGGTAATCATTTTACGATATTTACATATATCAAATCATTGTGTTGTACACCTTAAACTTATGCAACGTTATATATCAATTACATCTCACTAAAACTGGAAAAAAAAATTTAGTTCTGATACTCTCTCACTCTATGAACTGGTCCTAGTCACTTAAACACACTAGGTATGATTTACTTTTAACAAAGTGAGGACGACAAGAGCCTCTAAACTATAAGGTTAATGGGAGGCTTTTATTAGGAAATTCGTGCCAATGTTCAGCACATAATCTGGTACACATTAATTTTTCAATAGATGTTGGCTGTTATTATCATTGACTGCTTACAGATAACCATGAATGATGGCTATATCCGTGAATAGGAATGCCAGGTGCGATAGAGTTGTACGGGTTAATTTGGGGAAATTTCTGAGACATCATCAGCTCTGTAGACAATCGGACATCATTACCTCTGGTCAGGTATAGATTCAGACCTAGTGCGCAGGCAAGCTAAACCACCTGGAGCCATACAGACACAAACCACATAAATGATTTCTATTTAGTTTGCTTCGATTCATGTACACTTGAGTCAGTTGACAACTACCATCAAGCTATGATGAGCTTTGATGTCGAGAAAGATTTTTGTTTCATTTGCGCTATGGTTTTATGAGTGTCAAAATTTTTCTGTTTACTCTTAAATAGACTGTTGCTAATATAATTTATCAGCTATTTATCCCAGATGCATTACATTCAATGAAAACATTTTGAAAGTATAAACTCTCATGCACAACATCCCTGAAACAACAACATAATTGATCAATTTGGTGAAAATAAGTCAAACTTTTGATCAAATAATTGTACTAAAATTCTTCACTTTCTTACTAACATTCTGGTAACAAAGGCAGCCATGACTAAATGTATTCCATGTAGCTCATCATTCACAGAAAACTGTGAGGAGTTGTGGATTGTTTCACTTGTTCATGAGAAAATTGATCCTAAAAGTGTATGATTTTATAATTTGGTAAGCTAGAGGAAAAGAAAAAAAACATTCTGAATATACTCACTCTCTCTGGTTAATTTTTTGCGTGTGTTCACCATCTGCCAAGGCAGTTTGTAGAAGAAAAAATGATTGATGTAAATTTTGGTTGGAGATATTACTGTGGGGATACAGCTAACCAAAACTCCTTCTAAATATGATCTACTAAGGACACGACAATTTGCAATTTTGTGCAGTATATAAAATCAGGTTAAGAAAGCCAGGAATGTTGCTGAATGACGAACAACATAGTAAAGAAGGATAAAAGAAACAGTCCCACCAACACTACCTGTTCATCTGGTGGGTCATCTCTAATATCTGGGTCACCAGTGCTAGTTTCTCCAGACCCATAGGGTCTTCAAAGATGACAATGGATGGTTATTTGGAGTATTTCAAAAGACGAATAGAATTGTACGTGAAAACTTTGTCATATCATCATGAAATGACCAGCTTGGCTTTTGCTGCTACTCAGAAATTATGAATCAAAGTTATATACTGAAATAGAAACCAAATTAATAATTATGCAAAAGCACAATCCCCAAGGGAAAATTAAATTAAAAAGATTCATGGAATAGATAAAGTTGGGAAACAGACAAATATGTTTTACCTTAGTTAAGTCCCCTGTAATTCACAATTTAATATTTTGATTGAGTGCTCAATTATTAACTTCAGTAGTGTGTAGGCTTTATAGACATTATCTCATTGGATTCTAGATGATTCTATTGTCCCCAATTTATAAGTAGCAAACAGAAATTAACAGATTTCAAGATCATATACTTAAGAATTTGAGAACTAGAACTGAACATCCACTCCTCACCAGAGTAATACCTAATATTTTTGTTTTGAAGTTATTATTTTGATTGAGGGTCAGGGAAATTGGGTAAGGAAAAAGAGAACCTGAGAAAGGGCCCGAAGTGGAGGGTGCATAAATGAGGGAGAGGGAAGAATTGGAGAATGAAAGAGACTGAGGACCATAACCCTTGCTCCACAAATGTCCTACTGGAATTATTACACGGCTATTGAAATAGCACAGAATTCACTGTTTTCTGTAAATCTTGTTGTCTCATCTTGACATAGATCTCCCAGGAAGACAGAGTTCTTGCCAAAGGGTGAAGTCACTTATTTATTATCCATAGGAATTTTCCAGGCGGACCAGATTGCATTCAAAGATGAGTGATTTGGGCCATGAAATTGGCTGTCCACTCAGAGCCAAAGAGATGCCCACCACTGGGGTTCCTCTCAATGTGTTGTTAGGTGAGAGATGAAAGGAGAAGACAATTATAGGGAGAAAACCCTCCAGATACCTGCTCTCTGGAGTTATGGTTATCACGGAGTTTTTTCTGTGCTAATTTCATGCCCCACTTTGCCATGTCCCTTCAGATTCAATTCAGCACTTCCCCATGGTCCTCTTATGGTCTCAAGATTGATGTAGCTTTTTTTTTTTTTTTTTTTAACAACCCAGGAGTCATTTGAGTAGGAAAGGACATAGTGATAACATAGTCTAATATCATCAATTTCCAGGTGAGGATTTGAAGCCAATTTATCTAAAGGATTTGTCCAAGGTGACACAACTGGCTGGCAATAGAGCCTAATAATAAGTTAGGTATGTGGACACTTCCTTGTTTACAAAACTCTTTGATTTCAGATAGATACATACATACATATTCTCAAATATTTGACCTGAATCAATCATCTTAGCAGGTCCATGAGGCAGATATGGCATGATTTCCTATGCATAGGTGAGAAAATCAAGGCAATAAGGAATATGATAAAACTAATTCGTATCAGAGTCATGACTTATTGTGATTAATGCCTTGGGCACTGTTATCAGCCAATCTGGGTGGAATTCAAGGTTTCCACTTACTGGTTGAGCAAATTAACCTCTTGAAGCCACAGCATTATCACCTATTAAATGGGGCTGATCATAGTTGCTACTTCACAGAGTAGCTTTTTATAGAATCAAATTAGATAATGCTTATAAATCACTTATCAGAATGTGAAGTACACAGCATGTCTTCTATTAAGAATAGGCTTAATTTATGTGTTCTGAATTGGAATTCCTTTCAACATATTATGCTGCATTATTAAGCATTCATTAAGAATATCTATTTAAGATCATTCCCACAAACTTGTTTGTCTTTTTTTGTTTAGATGGAACTCATCTACCTTGCCGTTACTAGGGATACAGAGATGTTTTTGGAATGTCTCATTCTTTGTTTCATCTACTTCAGCTATCATTAATTCTAGAGAGAGGAGTGGGTGGGGCAATGAGTTAATTATTTAACTCTTGCTAATAGGTTAGTAGTCATATATCCCCCTGGTAAGAACTGTAATAATTTAATCTTTTAAATTGAACAGGCCCTTAAGATGGTTTTAAAAATACAACCTCAAAGTGTAGAATTTGGCTGCCATGGATAAGCAATGGAGGACATCTTTATGTCACTAAGAACCATTTGTGCTCCACACATGACACTTCATGAGATTCAAGATGGATTGTTGCTACACTGAGAAGAATGTGGCAGACCACAATATGCCCAAAGGTTCTATCTGTAAAAGGGGAATAATTCCTCATCAACCAACTGCACGTGTTAATAGAAAAGAATCACTTCTATGCAATGTAACCGTATGAAGTTGAAAGTATTGTATAAATACTAATATAATACGTATGAAGATTAGTACTTAAACTCTTTCCTGAAAAAAATATTTCTTCTTAAATTTTCTTTAAGTTCTCTTGGTTGGACTCTGAGTTTCCATGGTCCCCTCAAGTCTGGTGTCTCTGCTGCTCCCTGGTCAAACTTAAGGCCTGGGAATCTCTGAGAGGCTCAGGGCACTGGGACTTAGACCCTGTCGCCCACACTCACGATGAAAGCCTTCATTTCTGAGGTCTTATATGGTCTCTGGGAAGCTACCTTGGAGTATGCTCCAGGCCACCTATGCCCAGAAGTTGATGACTTTGACTTCTTTCTAGTCTCTGAGAATCTCCCCAACTCTTGACCTGAAAAGTGCCCCTTCTATCTACCATTCCTTTCTCCAATTTTTTTTTCATAATTCACTTCACAAGGACACTCAAGGAGTAGGATAGAGGGAATAAGATTATTTGAGAATAAAGCTAGATTATCTTTCTCCTTCTTCTCTCCTCTCATCTCCTCTCTCTCTTTCTCTCTCTGACTTTTTCTCTCTTTCCATTTCTCTTTTTTCTGTGTCCCTCCCTCTCACACCCTCTGCCTTTGGGATGAAATTATAAAAGTATTCATTTAAAAATTACTCTTAATTTTCACATCTATAATTTTATACATGATTTTGTTTTATTGTAATCAAAACATAAATAAATACCTAGTTAAAAATAAATAAAAGACATTTTAAGAATTGTAGAGGAAAGACCTATTTGAGTGGCTTCCTAGGTCTTCTCATTTATCTACATATAATATCAATCGGAACTTCTAATCTCGAAACACTGTTTTACCTGCCTAGGTCTAATCATGGAAAAAGACCTTTTAAACTGAATTCAATGTTGCTGACACTGCATTAGGCAGATCACTTGGTGGTGGCAGCTAAACATAATGGCATTAAGACATGAGAAGCCAAGTTTTCACTTCTTCTCTCTACCTAGCTTTCTTGTAACCTATAACAGGTCACTTGCATATTTTTACCCTTGTCTTCCTTATGGAGGAAATAATATTTGCTCAAATATTATTCTTACTGAGATAAATATGTTGCCTTCTTTACTACCCTCATCAAGGCCTCTTTGATCTCCTTGTTCCTCAGACTATAGATAAAAGGGTTTAACATTGGGATGAGGATAACATAGAACACTGACAGAACCTTGTTCTGCTTTTTGGAGTGGCTAGAGCTAGGATGCAGGTACACAGAGAAGCCCATGCCATAGAATATTGTCACAACAGCCAGGTGGGAGGCACAGGTATTGAAGGCCTTGGCACTACCTTTTATGGAGGATATTTTCAGGATGGAAGTTGCAATAAAACCATAGGATAAGAGGATGACAAGGAAGGAAGTGAATCCAACAAAAATAGATTCCAGAAAAAGAATCATTTGGCTCATAAAGGGATTGGAGCAAGACAAGGAAATAATCTGGGTTATGTCACAGAAGAAATTTGGAATGATATTGTGCCCACAAAAGTAGAGATGAAAGCAAGAAACTGTTTGAATTAAGCTACCAAGGAAACCACTCCCATAGGCTCCAGCAACCATCTTCTGACAGAGGTCAGGATCCATGATGGCTGAGTACTGCAGAGGCCTACCAATAGCAATATATCTGTCATAGGCCATTACGGCCAACAGGCAGCACTCAGCCTGAGCCATCCAGGACCCAACAAAATACTGGGTGGCACAAGCAATGAACGAAATTGTTTTTTCATCTTTTAAGAAGTCTGAAAGCATCCTTGGGCTGATGGAAGAAGAATAGCAGATGTCTATAAATGACAGGAAACTGAGAAAAAAGTACATAGGTGTGTGCAGGTGGGAGTCCATCCTGATAAGGAGGATGAGACCAAGGTTCCAGATTATGGTCAGAAGGTAGATCCCTAGGAAGATTGGAAAGAGGATAAGTTGCAGCTCTTTTTCATCTGACAGTCCCAGGAGAACAAACATGGCCACAGAAGTATGATTTCTATCCTCTTTCATGGACCTGCTCAGTACTATCTGCTGAGAAAAAGATGAGAGAAGGAAATGTTTTCATCCTCAAAAAACAAAAGAAGACACTATTTTTTTCCAGTGATGCTACTGACTGTGTATACATCTTCAATCATGAATGTCAAGTTAATCTGTGTTTCATGTATAATCATGAAACTTAACTAAAAACTTCTCTTAGTTAAATATTGTCATTCTCTTTGGGGACAAAAGACAGTAAACAGGCACCATTAGTACATTATCTACTAAAATGTCTTGATTTCATGTTTTTCTGTTCCAGATTTTAAAAATATAGGAGGGGTCAGCCCGGTGGTGCAGCGGTTAAGTTCGCACATTCAGCTTCAGCGGCCCAGGGTTCGCCAGTTCAGATCCCAGGTGTGGACACGGCAGCGTTTGGCAAAAGCCATGCTGTGGTAGGCGTCCCACGTATAAAGTGGAGGAAGATAGGCATGGATGTTAGCTCAGGGCCAGTCTTCCTCAGCAAAAAAAGGAGGATTGGCAGTAGTTAGCTCAGGGCTAATCTTCCTCAAAAAAAATAGGAGACTTAGACATATAGTAAACCAGAAAAACACTGTCATCTCTCTATATGGTGAAACAGAACGATTCTGCCAAGGCATGGCTCTGACATTTATTCGGTGATTGAAGAAGCCACTGAATCCTGTGAGCCTCATACGTCAAATAAGGATGATGAAATACATGCTCTTTAAAATCTCCTTGAGAACTAATGTTCAATTAATCTGTAATCAGGGAGTGTGGACATTTCTATAGCTGTCTTTCTGCACTCATACAGCCTTGAAAGATATAAGAATAATGCAATGGGATGGTGGGACGAGTCACACACCAAGAAGCAGCTTGGAAATGGATGTGACTTACTCTCATTAACGATGCTAAGAAAGATACTGAGAAATTAGGTAAGAAAGATTGAAAGAGCCATTATGCTCCTTTCCTCAGAGGCGTATTTTTTCTTTCCTCAGTATAGAAATACTTATGAGTTAAATTATCTAGGACAGTGATTTCTGATCTTCTTTGAGTCAGTGATACTTTTGAAACTCTTTTGGAAATTCTGGACCATCTACCAAGCAAACTGCAGCTACTTACCGCCTTTGCACATGGTTTTGTTAGATTCTCAGTCACCCTCCATTCTATTCATGGTTCCTAGGTTAAAGACTTCTCCTACAAAATAAACTGACTTTAACTCATGTAAAGGTTAGGATGCTTAGGCAGTGGATATGGGGATTAGGAAACTGAGGCAGGATTTCTGGAAGTTCTTCCTCCTTTTCTCTTTGGAGCCAGTCCAGGGAAAGTAAGCACTAAGTCCTCAGGCCAAATGGTAAATAACCAAAATAATGTTTTTGCCTTAGGTACTGAATGCCCTCTTCAAGATGCTGTAGTTGTCATCTCTCCAGATGGTCATAGAACAACTACCAACACAAACCCATTTTTATTTAGATGAACTCAAACTAGAAAGAAAATAATAGAAAGCTGTGAAAGGTAGAAAATAGATGCCAAATACAGCCTAAGAGTTGTATATGGTTAAAAGTAGAAGTCTTGGAGATTTCCCTGGAAGTAGGCTGTGACATGAATGGAATAAACTGCGTTTGTGAACTACAAATATTTGTCAGTATTAGCTACCCAGAGTGTCTTTCTTTTCCCCAACTATTTCTCAGCCTCCTAATTCCAAAAATGAATGAAAAGAGAAAATACCCACAGAAGCATAAGACTATAGCCTGAGAAGTAAGGTGGACAGTTTCATTCCCCAAAATCAGACTAATCATTGCTTCATAGTCCCTTGAACATGTTTTGAAAACAGTTGATCTATGCACTGTTTTGAAAATAATTCTGAAGGAATGAAATTATTAATTAGAGAAGAAATTTAAGATTAGTAGTCAATACGGAAGTAGAAATGGTAACAGACAGATATGTGTAATTCATCCCAGACTTAGATGTGGTTATGTCCACAGTAAGACTGAATGGGGAGAGAATTTTGCGAGAACAGAGGAGACAATCAGATTCTTCATTATCGTTACCATCATCATCATGACCAATAATCATGACAACAAAAAGATTTATTGAGCAACTGCAATATATACTGTTCTTCTTGCAATCACGGAGACATTCACAGCTTCCTCTAATGTTCATTCAATCAATATGGTAGCCTAAGTCTGGTGTGCTCCTACTAAACAAAGCTAATACTCTTAACATTGTCTCTATATTTCTATTAATATTTCTATTATATGCCTCTGGAACCCCAGTTAGCTGTATCTTGAATCTTCTTGCTCTACTTTCCACATCACTGAAACATCCATTGTTTGGATTCCTCTACTGTGCTCTGTTTAATTTTTAAAGATCTCTATTCCAGTAAATTAGTTCTCTCGTAAATTGTGCTTGTGGGCTGTTTAACTCCTCCATTGAATTTCAAATTTCAATCATAACATTTTGTTTTCTCTCTAAAGGTTTCACATTGTTCTTTATCCACTTGGTCAGCTTGGAAAGTCTCATATTGTTTTATCTTACTTTCAATAATATCCTTTATTTAAACTTTTAAAACGTACTTATTGAAATAATTATTAGCTAATAATATAAATACATAGTTTTCCAAATTGCACTCCATAGTTTGATATTGTTTCTTACTCTTGCTCAAGTGCCTTGTTTAATTGCGTGATGAGTAATTTTTTTATCTTAAACAATGTTCCCTTAAAATTTATCTGTGGGAAACATTAATGCTTCAGTTTAAAATGTGTTCCCTCAGAAATGATTTACATTACTTCTGTCAGATACCTTAGGGACAACACCAAGCCAGAATTCCTTTAAATAAAAATTTTGACTTGATGTTTTTTGATGTTATAATATTCACATCAAATAGACTGCATATCTACATAAGTAGATAGATAAGATTAAAAATTATCAGGGAAAGGAGCGATATCAGCATCTTAGCACTGAAAAGACATTCCTCCTTTTTCTCCTGCTTTAGTAACAATGAATTAGAAGTCATCCACAAACAAAAGTACCTTTGTGGGAGTTGTAGTATCCAGCACCAAATGCCAAGAGACCAGGAGGAATCTGCCCACCTGTGAACCAGTAACAGGCAAACAGACTTCAGTATGGGCTACAAAGCCAGCAGGATCAGTGTGAGCCTGCCCCAACCCATCTTGGTCAGGGTTGAGCAAAGGCTAGAGATGATTTGAGCAGCCACCCATGAATGAGAGAGACTTTGCAGAAGGTCGCACTTCCTGAGAGAGGATTCCAGCACACAGTTGGAGCTGAAGAAAAATACAAATTTGTTTACAGTGAAGACAATGAAAGGAGATTTCTCAGCACCACCTTTCCCAAGGCAACACTGCAGAAGTTAAACAATTCGTCGTGGCAAACTCTCCTGCAGGGGAAAAAGAACAGTCACTGAGTACCCAGGATACCACAGTTGTGCTAGATGCATTCAGAAACCTCTTTATCCCTAGAAGTACCTAGACTACTGAACAAGTAATCCATGACTGGAGAGAGAGAGGAGATCAGGAAAGGGATCAAAAAAACATATATCAAAGGTATTAATGAAGTATAGTTCCCTATTTCAGCAGGAAGTCCACCAATGAGCCACTAAGAGTACCACAACAGAAGATCTCCTGACCAGATGCACGAGAAACCCCAGCCTCCCAGTCTTAAACCCACACCTCTCCTCACCCTGCCACTAGCTTCTTGTGCATATTCTTGAGAGCAGCAGTGAGAGCAGCTCTAGTAAACTGAGTTCTCTCAGAAAGAGAGATCAGGGTCTCTGGGCGAGGGAGAAACCACAAACAGGAGCTCTAGAGCCACATTCTTGAAAACTAAATAGAGGTTTCCAATAGCCAGACTGGTTAGGTGGTAAGAACCAGAGAAAATACAATAGCTTAAGAATTCTACAACAAGAGGGAACGAGAAGAGTGGAACATGTGTACCCATACAAAGGCAGAGGAAAACTCACCTATAAAATCACAAAAGATGGCATACCCCATCTGAGGCAATTAGTAAAGGTTTAAGGAGATGTCTGCTACTTCAAATACTAAAGCAGCAATACAAACCTACAAGAAACATGAATTATCAAGAAAATATGTCACCACCTAAAGAGAACAATAATTCTCAAAGTACAAAGCTGAAAGGCACAGAATTTTGCAACCTGGCTGATAAAGATTTTTAAAACAGCTGTTTAAAACAACCACAAGAAAACTCGGAAAAACAATTGAATGACATAAGGGAGGAAAAATGAACAAAATGAGATACTCACCAAAGAGATAAAAATTATAAAAAGGAACCAAACAGGAATTCAGGATCTGAGGCGTTCAATGAATGAAATGAAAAATGCAATAGAGAGCATCTGCAGTAGAGTAGAGCAGATGAAAAATGAAAATGTGAGCTACAGGACAGGGAGTTTGAAATAACACAGTCAGTGCTGAGCAAAGAAAAAAGAATGAGAAATAACAAAGAAAGCCTACGTAATCTATGGGATTCCATCAAAACCAAATTAGAATAATAGACGTTATAAATTAGAAAAGACAGAGAAGGTGGCAAAAATTTTATTTAAATAAATAATCCTGAGAACTTCCAAAACCTGGGAGAGATTTAAACATCTAAGTTCAGAAAGCTAACAGATAACTCCATTATCTCATGAAAAAAGAGCTTCTCCAAGACACATTATAATAATGCTATCAAAAATCAAAGATAAAGAGAGAATCCTTAAAAAAAAGAGAGAGAGATTATAACCTAAAAATGAATCTTCACTAAGCTATCAGCAGTTTTCAAGCACACATCCTACAGGCCAGGAGAGAGTAAAATGACACAGTCAGTACTGAAAGAAAAACTGAAAGCCAAGAATACTCTATCCCACAAAGTTACACTTCAGATACGAGTATGAATAAAGACTTTCCTAGAAACACAAAAGCTGAGGCTGTTCATCACCACTAGACCTGCCTTGGAAAAAATGCTGTAAGAAGTTTTTTCAGCCGAAACAAAAAGACATCAGTCAGTGACATTAAAACATCTGAAAGTATACAACACAGTAATAAAGGGAAATACACTATCAGGCTTAAAAAGATTCTTACTCTGTACTTGGGTGGTGTGTAAACCACTTAACTATACTTTAAAATGTTAAAAGTGAAGAGTGTTAAAATAATTGTAGCTACTATGATTTGTTAAACAATACATGTGAAAAGAAATAATGGCATACACAACATAAAAGGGGAGAATAGACAGGTACGGCTTTTGTAGACTAAGTTAAGTTACTATAAGCTAAAAATGGACTGCCCTCCCTGTGAGATGTTTATATAAGACTTATGATAAGCACAAAGCAAAAACTTGGAGTAGATTCCCAAAACACAAAGAAAGAGAAAATAGAGCATACGACCCAAGAAAATCACTAATGTACTATGGTACACAGAAACAGAGGGGAAAAGAAACAACTAAAATAAAAACCAACCAGAAAACTATGAATAAGATTGCATTAGTAAGTCCTCAATTATCAATAATCACTCCAAATGTAAATGGATTGAATTCACCAATCAACAGGCAGAGTACTGGATGGATTAAAAAGCAAGACCCAACTATATGCTGCCTACAAGAGACTCACTACAGCTTTAAGACACACATAGACTCACAGTGAAGGGATGGAAAAGACACTTTATGCAAGGAGAAAGCAAAATGAAGCAGAAATAGCTACATTCATATCAGACAAAAACACTTTAAGCCAAACACAGAAACAAGAGACAAAAAAGATCATTATATAACAATACAGAGGGCAAGTCATCAAGATGATAAATGTAAATATATATGCATTCAAAATCAGAGCAATAAAGTATATTAATCAAATATGAACAGACCTGAAAAGAGATTTAGACACCATACAATAATTATAGGGATTTTAATACCCATCTTTTAGCAATGGGTAGTTCATCCAGACAGAAAATCAACAAAGGAAATGTTGGACTTAAAACACACATTAGATGAAATGGACCTAAGACATTTATAGAACATTCCATCCAATAGCAGCAGAATACATGCACTCCTCAAGTTCACACAGAATATTTCCAGAATACATCATATGATAGGACACAAAATATGTCTTACAAAATTTAAGATTGAAATCATACCAAGTATCTCTTCTGACAACATTGATATGAAACTAGAAATAAAGAAGAAGAAAGCTGCAAAATGTATACATATGTGTAAACTAAACAACACACTCCTGAACAACCATTGAGTCAAATGAGAAATCAAACAGGAAATCAAAAAACATCTTGAAACTAACTGAAATGGAAACATAATACACCACAACCAATGGGATGCTACAAAAGCATTTCTGAGAGGGAATTTTATAGTGATAAATGCATATATTAAGCATATAGAAGAATCTCTAACAACAACCTAACATTATGTCTCAGGGACTAAAAAAGAGCAAACTAAGCCCAAAGTGAGTAGAAGGAAGGAAATAACAAAGGTCAGAGTGGAAGTAAATAAGTTACATACCAAAAAAACAATAGAATCAATCAATGAAGTTAAGAGCTAGTTTTCCATATGACAAAAAGAATTGACAAATCTTTAGACTAAGAAATAAAGTCAAAAGTCTCAAAATCAGAAATGAAATAGGAGACATTACAAGCAATACTGCAGAAATACGTAAGATTATAAGGAACTACTATGAACAATCATATGCCAACAAATTGAATAATCTAGAAGAAATGGAGAACTTCCTAGAAATATACAAGCTATCAAGAATGAATCAGGAAGACACAGAAAATTTGAATAGAACAAAGACAAATAAGGAGATTGAATCAGTAATCAAAAACCTCCTAACACAGAAACCCACAGAAGCAGATATCTTCCCAGGCAAATTATACCAAACATTTACAGAATAATTAGTGCCAATCCTTCTCAAACACTTTCAAAAACAGGAAGGAATACTTCTAATGGAATTTTAGGAGGTCAATATCACCCTGACACCAAAGCCAGATAAGGACACCACAGGAAAAAAAAAAAACTATAGGCCAATATCCATCCTAAATATAGATGCAAAAATAGTCAGGAAATATTAGCAAATCAAATTCGACCACACAGGAAAAGGATTATATACTATGACCAACTGGGATTTATCCATGGGATGGAAGGATAGTTCAACATGCACAAATCAATAAATGTGACACACCACATTACTAGAATGAAAGATAGAAATCACGTGGTCATCTCATAGATGCAGAAAAAGCATAGGATAAAATACAACATCCTTTCATGATTAAAACCCAAAAAAACTGGAAATAGAAAGACAATACCTTAACATAACAAATGCCATCAAAAACAAACCCACAGCTAATGTTATACTCAATGTGAAAAACAAACTTTTTCCTCTAACATCAGGAACAAGACAAGGATGCTCACTCTCACCACTCTCATTCAACATAGTACTGACAGTCTTAACCAGAACAAAAAGGCTAGATAAAGAAATATGAGAAGAGGTTAAGAATGAGAGATAACATAAACCTCATAAAACTTATGAGGACCATAAATCTTACTCCATGTTGGTCTTACTGGAAGAATCACATGGATATTGGGATAACACAGAATCCACTGTTTTCTATAAATCTTGCCCTCTCACCTTGACCTAGATCCCTCAGGATAACAAGAGTTCTTGACAAAGTTGAAATTCCTTATTCTTTTCAAAAGAATTATTCAGGTGTGCCCTATTGCACTCCAGGATGGGCGCTTTTGGCCATGACATTGGTTGTCCACTCACAGCCAAAGAGATGCCCACAACTGGAGATCCTCTTAAATGTATTATTAAGGCAGAAGTGAAAGGAGAAAAGACAATTATAGGGAGAAAACTCTCCAGGTACCTGCCTTCTGGTGTCATGGTTGTCATCAAGATGATTTCCCTGCTAATTTCACATCCCACTTTGCCATGTCCCTTCTGACTCAATTCCCCACTTCCCCATGGTCCTATTATGACCTCGTAATTATAGCTTTTCTTTTAATGAAGTTAGATTTCTTTGAGCTGGAAGGGACCGAGAGAGCACCTAGTTTAAGACCATCATTTTCAAGGTGAGGATTGAAGCCAGAGGTGCTAAGACATTTACCAAAGATGACACAACTGGCTGACAATACAGCTTAAAAACAATAAATTAGATATTTGGACACTTCCCTGTTCACAAATTGATTCCATTTTAAATATGCACACTTTCTCAACTCCCTGACCTGAATCAATTATCACAGCAGCCCTGGGTGGCTGACACAGCATGATTTCCTATGCATAAGTGAGGATATAGGAGCAACAAGGAATACAATGAAACTAATTCATGACAGAGTCACAGATCATTGAGGTTAATACCATGGGCACTGGTATCAGCTAATTGGTTGAATTCCAGCTTTCCACATCCTTGCTGTGTGTTCCAGAGCAAATTAACCTCTTCAAACCTCACTATTATCACCTTAAAAATGGGGCTTATAGTATGAGCTACTTGATGGAGCAGCTCTTCATAAAATCAAATTATACAATGCTTATGAAGCACTTATCAGAGTGTGAAGTAAACAGCATGCCTTCCCTTTAAGTAGGTGCAATTTAGGGGCTGGCATGGTGCTGCAGTGGTTAAGTTCATGTGCTCCTCTTTGGCAGCCTGGGGTTTGCAGACCCAGAACCTGGGTGCAGACACACACACAGTTTATCAAGCCATGCTGTGGCAGGCATCCCACATATAAAATAGAGGAAGATGGACACAGATGTTAGCTCAGGGCCAATCCTCCTCAGGGAAAAAGAGGAAGATTAGAGGAGGATGTTAGCTCAGGGCTAATCTTCACCAAAAAAAAAAAAGTAGGTGAAATTTATGTGTTCTGAATTGGAGTTCTTTCCAATATATTATGCTGCATTACTAATTCTTCATTAAAAATATCTACTGGGGCTGGCCCTGTTTTGCAGCGGTTAAGTTCGCACATTCCACTTCGGCAGCCTGGGGTTCGCCAGTTCAGATCCCGGGTGTGGACATATGCACCACTTGGCAAGCCATGCTGTGGCAGGCATCCCACGTATAAAGTAGAGGAAGATGGGCATGAATTTAGTTCAGGGCCAGTCTTCCTTGGCAAAAAAGAGGAGGATTGGCAGCAGATGTTAGCTCAGGGCTAATCTTCCTCACAAAAGAAAAAAATATCTACTTAAGATCATTCCCGCGAACTTTTGGTTTTAGTGTTTTGGTTTTTGGTTTTTTAATGGAGCTCATCTACCCTGCCATTACTAGGGATACAGAGATGTTTTAGAAAGGTCCCCATTCATGTTGGATCTACTTCAGCTAATCTTACTTCTAAGGAGAAAGGGATGGATGGGATAATGAGTTAATTATTTGATTTAACTCTTACCAATTGGTTAATAGTTATGTATTCACTCTGATAAAAACTGTGTTGTGAATATTTTCAATGAACAGATTCGTAAGATAGTTTTAAATATATAACACCTAAGGTATAGAAATTGGGCACCATGGCAAAGCAATAAATGACATGTTTCTGATCAGTAAAAACCATTTATGTTCCACATCTGATACTTAGTGAGCTTCAAGACGGATTCTTGCTACCCTGGGAAGAACAAGGCAGACCACAATATACCCAAAAGTTCTATCTGTAAAATGGGGATAATTTCCCACTTGCCAAGTGCACATAATAATAGAACAAAAATCACATCTATGCAATGTAACTAGTGAAGTGTAGTATGTTGTGTATACACTACTGTAGTATGTATGAAGCTTAGTCTATAAACTCTTGTCTGAAAAATATCTCTTTTTAAAATTTTCTTTAAATTCTCTTGGTTAGACTTTGAGTCTCCATGGTACCCTCATACAGACTGTTTCTACTGCTTGCTGATCATACTTAAGGACTTGGAATTCCTAGGGGGCTCACATCTCTGGGACTCAGACTGTGAGTCCCTAGACATAACATGACAGCCTTTGTTTCTGAGTCTTTCGCTGTCCCTGGGAAGCTACCATGGAGCATGCTTCAGGCCACCTGTGCCCAGAAATTGATGACTTTGACTTCTTTCTAGCCTCTGAGAATCTCCCCAACTCTTAACCTGAAAAGTGCCCCTCCTTTCTACTATTCCTTTCTCCCATCTGTTTTTCACAACTCACTTCATAAGGAGTTTCAAGGAGTAAGATGGAGGGAACAAAGTTATTTTGGAATAAAGACAGATCAATCTTTTCCCCTCTCCTCTTCTTTTGTCTCCTCTCCTCCCTTCCCCTTCCCTTCTCTCTGTTCACTTTTTCACTCTCTCTTTCTTTTCCCTCTGTGTGTTTGTGTCTCTATTTCTCTTTCTACCTATCTCTTTCTGTGTTCCTCTTTCTCACACTGACTTTCTCGCTCTGTGTTTGGAACTCAGATGATAAGGTATTCTTTTTTAAATTATTGTTAACTTATACATATGTGATTTTATAAGTAATTTTATTTCTATTTAAATATAAAAAGTGCTTAACAACCAAAAATAAATAAAGGACATTTTAAAAATTGTAGAGGGAAGAACCATGCATGACTTCCTAGGTCTTGTCATTTATCTACATATAATATCTATCAGAACCTCTGTTGTCCAAACATCAGATTTTATCTACCTGAGCCTAGTTATGTAAACAAGCCTTTTAAATGCAGTTCAATGCTGATGACACTGCCTCAGACAGATCACTTGGTGGTGGCAGCTAAACATAATGGCACCAGGAACCCAGAAGCCAGGTTGTCACATCTTCTCTCTACTTAGCTATTCTTGCGACATACAAAATGTTATTTACATATTCTTATCCCTCTTTTCCTTATAGGGAAAATAACACCTGCACAAATATTGTTCTTACTGAAGTAAATGTGTGGTCCTCTTTATCACCCTCTGGAAGGCCTCTTTGATCTCCTTGTTCCTCAGACTATAGATAAGAGGGTTTAACATGGGGATAAAGATAACATAGAACACTGACAGCACCTTGTTCTGCTTCTTGGAGTGAGTAGAACTAGGATGCATGTACACCGAGAGGCCTGTGCCATAGAAGATTGTTACTACTAACAGGTGAGAGGCACAGGTATTGAAGGCCTTGGCACTACCTTTGATAGAGGATATTTTCAGGATGGAAGCTGCAATGAAGCCATAGGATAAGAGTATAACAAGGAAAGAACCAAATCCAACAAAAAAAGTTATGAGAAAAAGAATCATTTGACTGATGAAGGGATTGGAACAAGACAAGGATATGATGTGGGTTATGTCACAGAAGAAATTTGGAATGATATTGGGCCCACAGTAGTAGAGATGAAAGCAAGGGATTATTTCAGCTAAGCTACTAAGGAAACCACTCCCATAGGCCCCAGCAATCATCTTCTGACAGAGGCCAGGAGCCATGACCGCTGAGTACTGCAGAGGCCTACCAATAGCAACATATCTGTCATAGGCCATGGCAGCCAAGAGACAGCACTCCATCAGACACATCCAGCACCCAACAAAATACTGGGTGGCACAAGCAATGAATGAAATCGTTTTTTCTTCTTTTAAGAAGTCTGAAAGCATCCTTGGGCTGGTGGAAGAAGAATAGCAGATGTCTATAAATGACAGGAAACTGAGAAAAAAGTACATAGGTGTGCGCAGGTGGGAGTCCATCCTGATTAGGATGATAAGACCCATGTTCCAGATGAGAGTCACAAGGTAGATCCCTAGGAAGATTGGAAAGAGGATAGGCTGCACACCTTTTTCATCTGAGAGTCCCAGGAGAGCAAACATGTCCACAGAGGTACGATTTCTATCCCCTTCCATGGACCTGCTTGGTGACAGCTGCTGAGAAAACGATGAGAGAAGGAAATGGTTTTATTCTCAAAAAACACAAAGAAATACTCTTCATTTCTTTCCAGTCATGCAGCTGACTAGATATACATCTTAAATCATCAATGTTGGGTTAATCTTTTTGTTCCATGTATAATCACCAAACTTAACTGAAAAATTTTCTTTCATAAGTACAGTCATTCTCTTTGGGGCAAAAGACAGTAATGAACATCATTGGTACATTATCTCCTAAAATGTCTTAATTTCATGTTTTACCATTTCAGGTTTTACAAATATATGAGAAGTGGAAATAGATTAAATTAGGAAAATACTGTCCTCCCTCTATATGGTAAAACAGAATGATTCTGATCAGCCACGCCTGTGAAATTAATTCAGTGCTTGAAAAAACCCCTGAATCATGCTGGACCTCATGGTCAATTGAGGATAGTAAAATAGATACTCTTTAAAATCCCTTTGGGAACTAATATTCAATTAATCTGCAGTCAGAGAGGGTAGACAATTCTATAACTGCATTTCTGGTTTCATAGAGCCTGGAGAGAAATAAGAATAATGCAATGGGATGGTAGGAAGAGTCATGCACCAAGAAATAGCTTGGAGCTCGATGTGACTTAAACTTAATGGCTCTATGAAGTCTCCTGAGAAGTTAGACAAGACCAGGTTGTAAAAGCCTGGTCATTATATGCCCATCCTTGCCGGTGCAGATTTTTATTACCTCAAATCAGAGATACTTATGAGTTAAACTGTCTAGAGCAATGATTCTGGATCATCTTTGAGTCAGTGATACTTTAAAAATCTGTTGGAAACTCTGGAACCTTTACACAGCAAATTACAACCACTTAACACCTTGCATATGGTTTTGTTGGATTCTCAATCATCCTGGATTTTATTATTGATTCCTAGGTTCGAGTCTTCTCCTATGAAGTAGAGTAACTTGAACTCATGTAAGGGTTAGAACGCTTAGGCAATGGGCATGGGGACTAGGAAACAGAGGCAGGATTTCTGGAAGTTCTTTCTCTTTTTCTCTTTGGAGCCAGTTCAAGGAAGGCAAGAACTAAGTCTCCAGGCCAAATGGTAAATAAGCAAAACAATATTTTTGCACTAGGCTCTGTATGCCCTCTTCAAGATGAAACAGCTGTCTTCTCTCTAGATGGTCGTTAGGACATGTCCCAATGCAAACACATTTTTTATTCAGATGAACTACACTAGAAATAAAATCATGGGGGCCATGAAAGGTAGAAAATAGATGTTAAATGTAGCCCGGATTTTCCATATACGGGTAAAAGTAGAAGTCTTGGAGACTTCCCTGGAGAAAGGCTATGATATTAATGGAATAAGCTATGTGTATGAACTACAAATAAATATAGCATTAGCCGTCCAGAATGTCTTCCTCCCTCCCAGCCATTTACCAGCCTCCTAGTTGCAAAAGTGAATGGAAAGAGAAAATCACCATGGAAGCATGAGGTATAGCCTGAGAAACAATGTAAAAGTGTTCATTTCCCAAAATCAGATCAATCATTGCTTCTGGGGGCACTGTTTCGAGAAGAAATCTGAAGGAATGAAGGCATTAATTAGAAAAGAAAGTCAAGATGTCTGCCATCAGTACAGAAGGAGAAATGGTAGCAGACAAACTATGCATTTACCATCTCAGACTTAGGTGTGATTCTGTCCACATGGAAACTGAATGGAAGGAGAATTTTGTGAGAACAGAGCAGAAAATTGCATTCTTCGTCATCAACCTAACCAATAATCATGACAACAAAATGATTTATTGAGCAGCTACAGCATGTACTGTTCTTCTCTTTCTACTCACAGATGTATTCACAGCTTCCTCTAATGTCCATTCGTTCAACATGGTAACCATAACCCTCATATGCTGTCTACTAAACACAGATACTCCTCTGAAAATTGCCTCTACATTTCTATTATATGTCTCTGGAACCCCAATTAGATGTACACCATTGGATCTACTTGCTCTACCCGCTACATCACTGAAACATTCATTATTTGTATTGCTCTACTCTGTGCTGTTTGATTTTTACAAATCTTTCTTCCAATAAATTCATTCTATCATAAGTTGTGCTGATTGGCTATTTAACTCACTCATTAATTTCAAATTTCAATCGCATTTTTTTTCTCTTGAGATTTTCCATTTTGTTCTTCCCAAATGGTCAGTTTTGATAGTCTCTTGTTGTTTCTTCATACTTTCCATAGCATCCTTTATTTAAATGTATTCAACATACTTATTGAAGTTATTATCTAATAATTTAAATACATATATTTGCAAATCTGATTCCATGGTTTAAGGATATTTCTGACTCTTACCAAAGGCGCCCTGTTTATTAGTAGGCTTAGTGAATTTTTTATCTTAAGTTCATATTTCTTTAAAATTTATCTGTAGGAATCATTGATGCTTGTGTTTAAAATTTGTTTCTTCAGAAATGGTTTATATCACTTCTGTCAGATTCCAGGGGTAAAATATCAATCCAGAATCCCTTGAAACAAAAATTTTGACTTGGTGTTGTTTTTTTTTTTGAAAGATTTTTTTTTTCCTTTTTTCTCCCCAAAGCCCCCCAGTACATAGTTGTATATTCTTAGTTGTGGGTCCTTCCAGCCGTGGCATGTGGGATACCACCTCAGCGTGGTTTGATGAGCAGTGCCGTGTCTGCGCCCAGGATTCGAACCAATGAAACACTGGGCCGCCTGCAGCGGAGCGCGCGAACTTAACCGCTCGGCCACAGGGCCAGCCCCTGACTTGGTGTTTTTTTGACAACACAATAGTGATAATATTTAGGCTGCAATCTACATAATTAGATGGATGAGAGTAAAAATTATAAAGACAAGGGCTGATAGCAGCATTACAGTGACTAAAGACGTCTCCCATTATTGTCCTGCTTTAGTAATAAAGAATTGGACGTCCAACCATGAACAAAAGAGCCTGTGTGGAAGTTGTAGTAACCAGCACCAAATGCAAAGGGATCCAGGAGGAATCTCACCCACCTGTGCATCCAGTAATAAACAGACAGACTTTGGTATGGGCTAGAGAGCCAGCAGGAGCCCACAAACCTGCCCCAAACCATCTTGGCCGTGGTCAGGTAAGCCTGGAGAGTGCACACTTGGGCAGACAAGTGTGAATGAGAGAGAATTTGTGTAAGGCAAGTCTTCTGGAGATGTGATTCCAGCACATTACTGGAGCAGAAAAAACGTGTGAGTTTGGTCACAGTAAAGATAGGCAAAGGAGATTTCCTGGCACCACCAGCTTCAAGGCAACACTGCAGAAGATGAACTACTCAGCAGTGGCAAACTGTCCTGCCAGAGAAAAACAGCAGTGAGTTAGTGCCCAGGCTACTCCAGCAGGGCTGGACACAGCTGGAGAACCCGGTTCTCTCTAGAGGTATGTCGACTACAGTGGTGGATAGATCACGAGTGGAGGGAGAACTGACATCAGGTAAGAGGAAGATACTAATATCAAAGGGAATTAGAGGGGCACAGGGGCTCAGAATTTCAGCAGGAAGTCTACCCATGAGCCTCAAGGGGTACCTCAGCAAAGGATCTCCCCTCCAGATCCACTGGAACCCCCAACCACCCAGTGTTAAACCCATATCCCCCTACACTCTGCAACTAGCTCTTTGTGCATATTCCTGTGAGAGCAAATCTGGTAAATTGAGTCATCTCAAAAAAAACAGATCTGTTTTGTGGACAAGGGAGAAACCACAAACATGAGCCGGAGTGCCACCTTCTGGAAAACAAAAAAAAAGTTTCCAGTACCACCTGGTAAATGGTAACAACTAAAAACACAGTATCTTAAGAATTTGGCCACAAGAGGGAGGAAGAAGAGTGGAGCAGATGACCCCATACAAAGGCAGAGAAGACTGGAGACCCCTTACTTACACTACTCAGAAAACTTAACTTGAAATGAATTAAAGATTTAAACATCAGACCTAAAACCATAAAACACTTAGAAGAAGAAATATAGGAAAAGCTCCTTGACATCTATCTTGCAATGATTTTTTGGATTTGACACCAAAAGGACAAGCAACACAAGCAAAAATCACCAAGTGGGACTACATCAAAGTAAAAAGTTTCTACAAAGCAAAAGAAACAACCGAAAAACTGAAAGGCAACCTACAGAATGAGAGAAAACAGTTGCAATCCATATATCAGATATGAGGTTATTATTTAATACATTTAGAGAACTTTTTCAACTCAGTAACAAATATCAAGCAACCTGATTAAAAAATAAGCAGTGGAACTAAATTGACATCTTTTCTAAAGAAGACGTTCAATAGCCAAAAGGAACATATAAAGATGCTCAATATCATTAATCATCATGGAAATACAAATCCAAACCATGATGATATATCAACTCACACCTGTTAGAATGGCTATCATCAAGAAGACAAGAGAGAACAAGTGTAGGCAAGGATGTGGAGATAAGGGAACCATCACACATTGTTGTGGGAATGTAAACTGGTTCAGCCACTGTGGAATAAAATATGGAGTTTCCTCAAAGAAATAGCAATAGAACTACCTTATAATCCAGCAATTGCACTGCTGGGTATATATAAATGAAATAAACAACAGATATCTCATGTTTATTGCAGCATTATTCAGAAAAGCCAAGATATGCAAACACCCTAAGTGTCCGTCAATGCATGAATGGATAAAGAAGATGTTACACACACACACACACACACACACACACACACACAATGTAATATTACTGATTCATGAGAAAGAAGGCAACCCTGCCATTTGCAGGAACATGGAAGGAACATAAAGGCATTATCCTAAGTGAGATCAGTCAGATAGAGTAAGAGAAAACTGTATGATATCACTTATGTGCGGATTTTAAAAGAGCTGAACTTGTAAAAACAGCAAATAGAATGGTGGTTACCAGATACTAGGGGTGGGGGAATTGGAGATACATTCTGTAAGGGTACAAACTTGTAACTACCAAATACATCCTAGAGATACAATGCACGGCCTAGTGATTATAGACAACAATACTCTGTTATAAACTTCACAGTTCCTAAGAGACTACATCTTTATTCATTGAGGTAACATTGGCTTCTAACATATAATTTTCAAATGTACATCATTACATCTCAAAATCTGTATAAGCTAGACTTTGATTGTTCCCACCTCAAAAGAAGAAACATACTTGTGTAATGTGGTAGAGGTGTTAGCTAATGCTAGGATGGTAAGCATATTGCAATATCAAATGTATGAAATCAATCTGTTCAACAATTTAAACCTTCACAATGTTATAAGTCAATTTTATCTCAAAAAATAAATTTAAAAAAAAAGAACCAGGGAAGACTTTTTTACATTTTCTCTCTCTCTCAAACTAAAGCTGAGAAAGGTGAGCATATCACTCTCATTTTGTGTAGTTTTTTTCTAGTTTGCCCTTGAGAATATCACCCTTTGAGAGTCCCTATTTTAAGTGGCATTATGGGGGAGGAATGGTCTCTGGGCCATTCTCACACATTGTCTTTTTCTCCTACCCTTCATACTTTGCTCATTAAAACTCAGGCCTGGGGATGCCAGCCATTAGTAGATCCCTCCTGGGAAAATACTGGTCTCAGCCCACCACCCTGTGAGGTGTGTGCTTTTCTTTTCTTTTCTGTACCTTGATAAATTTATTTTATCAAGGTACTGATAAAGTACTGGCTTAGCCATGAAATAAAGTGTTTTAGATTGTATCTCGCATTATTGGTTTCCTTGAACATATCATCCACCATATTACCAGAAACACCTTTACAAATAATATTTCTATGAAAGAATTGGTTAATCCAAATTATCACTTTTTTTCTAAAACCCAAAACTACTAGATTTGATTAATTTTTTCTTTGCTTCTAATATGATTGAATTTTCCTGAAAATCAAGGCATGATATATTTATTGAGTGTGTTCTGTGTTCCAGGTGCTATTCTGAATATACTTTTAGGTTTAACCTTATTTTAATTTTCAACAAATTTATAAGACATTTATTATTCCAATTTTACAGTTGAGGACACCCTGGGTCAGAGCATTAAATAGCTCAAGGTCACACAACCCATGACGGGCAGAACTGGGATTCAAATTCAGGCAGTATAGCTCCAGAGCCACATCTTAAATATCTCCACTGAACTGCTCACTAAAATGTGTTAATTGTTACATTAATCTTATTTCTAAATAGCTATAGAGTACAGAGCAATATAGTTGGTGTTTGGATGATGTAAATGACCCAATAAGGAGCCTATGACCAGAAAGAGAGGTGAGAAAGCCCATAGAGACATAATACAAAACAAGATATGATGTATGGCGTGAGAAAGACAGAGATAAATTCTTGTGGGTGATCACCAGCTGGATGTCGGCAAGAAGTTTCAGAGTGGGGAAGGCCCCTTAATATGCTTTGCAAGAAGTTCTCACAAAAGATCTCTAGAATGGCAGAGACCACTTAAGACACATTATTGTACAGGTGGACATAGTAATGACAATGTAATTGAAGATGCTGTCGATAACATGATCACCACATCTTTCCACATAGATTCTCTTTCAGGAAATGAACAGAAAGGCTGTAATGCTGACTGCTTGCCAAATAAGTGAGACAAACAGGAGGAGAATTTATCTTCTTTCAAGAGGAAGAAATAAGGAGAAATGAAGATGTTTTGCAATACATGCTGATGTAACTGAGGGAAAGGGAAATCGCAGCCTTTAGATGGTGACCGCTGCAAAGCTTTTGCCCACAGTTGCCTGAGAGACAAAATTACCACAGCAAACTCTACTGTACACAGAGACTTTGTTAAATTTGTGATGCTGTTCTTAGTCCCAGAGCACCTTTTAATTGCCACATTGTTTCCCTCAAGCACCCCAGATCCTATCATTTCTAATCAATCTTATTTTCAGTTGTCTCTTCTGTATCAAGGACTCCTAAGCTTTCTTCTCTTGTTTTGTATAAAGTTTATCTTGGGATAAAGTTTATCTTGGCTCTCTTCCTTCAGTATTTTTTCGCATTATTCTTGGCATCAGATATTTCCCTAGCCCCTGCTAACCTCCATTTGACCCTGCTTAGCAAATGGAAAAAAGAAGAAAAATGAAAGAGAACATGAAAAAGTTGCCCCTTTGGGTGCTGGGGTAGTGGTTAAGTATGCATGCTCCAGTTTGGCAGGTTCACAGGTTCCAATCATCAGCATGGACCTACACACCACTCATCAGGTCATGCTTTGGCAGTGTCCCATATACAAAGTAGAGGAATATTGGCACAGATGTTAGCTCAGGGCCAATCTTCCTCACAAACACACCAAAAAAGTGCCCCTTGACAAACCTCTCTTCTTTAAGATATTTCATCAATCATCATTCCTAATAATTATTTACTTGCCATTGGATAAATTCAACATATTTGAAAGGTAGGAAACAAAATCTGAAGAGCTTTGTTTATCAGGAACAGTGTGGACAGGATTATTCTCAGAAGACCAAGTATTACTTTTATGTTTTCACCTCCTCAAGACCCAACATGTTCATCAAAGATGCTTTGGATACACTCAATTTGGGAGTCTTCTGTAGACTGGTCAAATTTGACTTTTTAAATGGGACAAATCAGGTAGTATAAGCCCCTCAAAAATTACCCACAATTTTTCCTCTGGGTCTGTGTTTTCTGCTTTTAAACACTAATCAAAGGTCTCAGAGGTTTTCCAGCTCCTCATTTTATGCCAAAGTATATTGACACAGCCTATATATTTAGCTGATCCTTCCATAGATTTGCTTTTCAGGATACATCAGCTGCCATGGATAAGGACCCTTATAACTTAGACTTCAAGTACAATGATATTGAGCTATCTATAAATCTTTGAAATTCTTCCTGGGTCTTAGGCCTTCACATTCCCTAGAGCAGAGCTCCTAATGACTCACCCAAGTGTTGTATAAAGCTTTAGTCTCCTGTGTTCCAACTCTTTTTTCTTCGTGGTGTACCCAGGTATTCAGCAACAGCCAACAAATATTTCAACTTCCAGATTTTGAGATTATCCCACTCCATCAGTGCTCTGAGACGAACTCATGGTCTTTTGTTAGTAATGTTGGGCTCACTCAGCCTTCCTTAAAAATGATCCAGCTGTGGGAGAAGAGGAGCTTAAAAGCTTATGAGCCTTCTCTCATAAATAAGAAAGGTCTTCAGAGCACAACTCCCCACAAAGAGGGAACAATTAAAATAGTGCAAGAGGTGAATAACTTCTCTCCTGGGTGATGGAAGGGAGACTAACTCTGTTAATTGGTCCCTTGTTTGGGGTGTTCATCTTTTGAGACACTTTTACATCAACAACCCTACATTCAGCCTGGAAAAATCATGGGGCCGATTTAACAAACAATTTCAACCTTTTTCTTTATAAAATAAATTATGTCACCAAAGCAGAGGAATAATCATCATGACCTCTGTCTGGGAAACACACCAGGAAGTAGTGAGCATCCAGCTATGCTGAGTCAGACTCTTGACAGTAGAGGGAATCTTGACTCTCTAACTTCTTATTTTTGACATTTTTTTTTCTCGCTTTTATGTGGGACTCCATGGATTGTTCATATTTGGAAAGACTTTCCAGACATTTGGAGCAGGGAAGAAGAAACAGGAATAGATCTCTTCTTCTCTCTCATGGTTCCAGCTGCTTTGTTTCAAGGAAAAGATTAGTAGAGGAGGGAGAAAAAGAGAAGGATAAAATGATTGTATGAAGAAGGGCAGAGATGGGAATAAAAAGGGGGAAGACTGAGCAAGGTGTGTAATAAAATTTGAAAAGATAAATAATATTCAGAATTCTCAAAACACACACCAAGAAGGAATCCTTCCGCCTCCCTCCACCCCACTTTGATTTCTTCTCTCTCCAAATGTACAGGAGAAGCAATTCTTCATCTTTTTGGTGTTTTCTTAAAATTTACTTTACCGAGGTCACACTGTTTATAATGTTATATAAATTTCACGTGTACATCATTGCATTTCAACTTCTGTATAGGCTGCATCGAGTTTACCACCAGAAATCTAGCTCACTATACATATGTGCTCCTTCACCTCTTTTGCCCTTTCCTTCTGTTAACTACCAATCTGTTATATGCACCTATGTGTTTGTTTATGAGTAAGGTTATACAGTAATTTTCTTTCTCCATCTGACCTATTTTGCTTAGCATAATACCCTCAAGGTCGATCCTTGTTGTTGCAGGAAATGATTTCATCTTTTTATGGCTGAGTAGTATTTCATTGTATATATGTGTGCTACATCTTCTTTATCTTCTTATCCATTGAAAGAATCCATTCTTATATTGCATCCCAAGACACTAAGTCCTTGTCCTTTGGTCCGTAAGGTCTGGTTTTCTTTCTCTAGACACTCCATGGAAAGGACATCTTAGAGAGAATAGAAGAGATCAGGCTATGGAGAAAGCCAAACAGTAAATTGCCATATATTAAAAAATGATGTCTGCTCATGCTTCTAAAACATCTTTATTATCTTCTTTTAGCCCCAGCCAAAATTCCATTTAAATTTTTGACTTAGCAGTGTGGAACAACTTATGGATAATATTTTTGAAATATTATCTAGCTTTTTACCTAATATTTATGTCTCCACATCTCCGACCGTTCCCTTCTTTCAGGCAGGTAAGCTGTTAGGTTTTCAAGCCTCAGAGAAGGGATGTGATAGCTAAAAGAAGTTGAAGCAGAGGTGATGTGGCGAAAAACATGAGTGAGCCTTCAGAATGACTTACAGACAGCACAACTATCAACTAAGTTTAGAGATACCAAGAACAGAGGGGCCCTAACCAAAAGATGGATAGGGCCTGAGTTTGCAAGCAGAAACTTAAGAAACTGTCGTCATAGGGGTCCAGGTAGACAGCCACTGGACACTGAGGGCTTGAGCTCTACAGAATTTCCTGCGCCCTATTGAGGATGAGAACAACAGAACAATCCACATTTAAGCAAGATTGGCTATAAGAAGTCTACAGAGAACTTACCTGACACATGCATTATTCATTTTATTTTTTGTTAAACACTTTCAGGAAATTTACTGTAGGTAAGTTCCTAACTTACAGTGCTGAAAAATAATTTTGACTTAGTAAGAACCAAAACATTAAGATTTGTATTAAATGCTAATGTTCATTCATTTGGCAAATATTGATTAAGTGCTTACAGTGTGCCAGACAATATTCAGATACTGGAACACTGAGAGTCCCATTAATGTAAGTGACAGAAGCCAAGATAACTGAGAGTGTGGTGTGAAACAATCTTCCCTCTTTCTTCAGAATCAAAGATGAACAGTAGATAATGTAACCAAAAGTTTTTCTGAACTGATACTCCTCCTCATCCTACTCTGAACCCTGCTATCAACTCCTATTAGAGGCAAATTACCCTTTGAGGGTGGAGAAAAGATACTGTCAAACAGCTTTACGGAAACATGCTGAAGACATCCAAATGGCCAGCAGACACCTGAAAAGATGTTCAACATGACTAGTCATTTGGGAAATGCAAAGCAAAAGCAGGATCCCAGTCCTGAGATCTTGTCAAGATGGTGGTGTAAGCAGACTCTGAACTCATCTCCTCCCACAAACACAAACATGTTAAAACTATTTTTGGGAAAATCACCCTGGATAGAAAACTGAAAACTGGATAAAAAGAACCCTCACAACAAGGGACAGTCCTGAATAAGGCAGAAGAGCCAGAAATTCCTGATGGAGAGGAAAAGAGCCACCTTTGGGAGCAGCAGAGCTTCTTAGCTGGCCAGGCGGGAGACATCATAAGGTACACAGCCCTTGCTGGAGGAATGAGGTCTGGAGCAAGGCCAATACTGGAGCATCCTTCAGACTCAGCACAACTGAGATGAGTGTCTTACGGTCTGGCTTCGCTGGCTATTAACTGCAATGAAGATACCCCTAGAAAAGCTATCAGCTGAAAGCCGAAAAGACCCGGGTCTTAAAGGGCTTATGCACAAACTCGCTCATTGCAGCAACCTAAAATCACCAGAGAGAAGGCTGACAGTCCTTTGGTGAAACAAGACTCTAGTGTTGGACTCTTGGGGCATCTTGGTGAGAGGAGGGACCTCACTGGAGACTGAGACATTGGTGGGGGCCATTGTTCTGACCTGGTCCAGGCATGCTGACACAGACCTTGGTGGGAGCCATTGAGGTTCTTCCCTTGGCCTGTTAGCCCAGGGGTCTGCCATGCCCACTAGCGTACAGATTTAATTCAGTTCAGCCAGGGCAGGTAGCCTGCCCTAGGGACTGGCCCCACCCCACAGCAAGCCCCCAGGCTACTTTTAAGCATTCATTGGGTGCCTGGATCCTCTACAGGCACGCAAGTGTGTCTACCTCTGTGGGGCAGGGCCTGTGTGAGGACCAGATGAACTGTGGGGGGCATTGGTGGAGAGGTGGGGACCTCTGCAGTGTGGCATTTGGGTACACTCCAGGGGGTTGGGAAATGTGCATGGACCAGGACTGTGTTGATGGTGTTTGTGGTCCTGTGAAGGGTGAGGCTTATCAGTGGCAGAAGACCTGTGTTTCACAAATAGCCATAAAAAGGATCAGCCCCACCTTCCAAGGTCTGAAACAATTGGGTGCTCCCATGCCTAGGGTCAGCCCCACTCAGCTGCACTCCTAAGAGAACTGACAACAGCTTTGCAGGCCTGAAGCCTATGGCAACTGTAAGTCCCTGAGCCTAGCAACCAGCTACACTGGGTACCAACCCAATTAAGAGGAAAACTGCAATAGGAGTGTACTGATAGACTATGTAGCCAATGATGCTGAGGCTCCCCAAACCGGATTTAAAAACAGCTGGCCAGGGAAGGAAAGACTAGACTCCCTGGGTACCTGCAGTAAGAGCAACTCTGCCACAGTAGAAAGACACAAGTAGCCCACAAAGGGGTCACTCCTGGATCATTTGGACTGCTGATGAGAGGGAAGCACAGTGCTGGGCTTCATAAGGCATCTCATATATAAGGCCACTTTTCCAAGATCAGGAGACATAGTGGACTCACCTAATACATAGAAATAAGCACAGAGAAAGAGGCATAATGAGGAGACAAAGGAACGCTTTCTGAGCAAGGGAACAGGACAAAACCCCAGAAAAAGGACTAAATGAAACAGAAACAAGTGACCTACTTGACAAAGAGTTCAAACAAAATCTCATAATGATGCTCACAGATGTTGGGAGAAGACTGGATGAACACAGTGAGCTCATCAGCAAAGAACTGGAAACTATAAAAAAGAACCAATCAGAAATGAAGCATACAATACTGGAAATGAAAAATTCACTAGAGGGACTCAGTAGCAGAATAGAGGATGCAGAAGAATGGATCAGAGAGCTAGGTGGAAGACTAGAGGAAATCACCCAAGCTAAACAGAAAAAAGAAAAAAGAATTAGACAGAATGAGAACAGTCTAAGGGAACTCTGGGACAATATCAAGCATGCCAACATTCGGATTATAGGTGTCCCAGAAGGAGAAGAGAGAGACAAAGGGGCAGAAATTTTATTTGAAGAAATAATAGAGGAAAATTTTCCTAACCTAAGGAAGGAAACAGACATCCAAGTACAGGAAGCACAGAGAGATCCAAACAAGAGAAGCCCAAAGAGGTCCACACCAAGACATATTATAATTAAAATGTCCAAAATTAAAGAGAAGATCCTAAAAGCAGCAAGAGAAAGGCCACAAGTGACATACAAAGGAAAGCCCATAAGGCTGTCAGGGGACTTCTCAGCCACAACCCTACAGGCAAGAAGAGAATGGCACAACGTATTTATAACGTGCTAGAAGGAAAAAACCTATAGCCAAGAATACTCTATCCATCAAGGTTTTCATTCAGAATGAAAGGAGAGATGAAGAGCTTCCGAGAAAAGCAAAAATTAAAAGAGTTTATCACCAAGAAACCAGTTCTAGAAGAAATGCTGAAGGGGCTTATTTAAGTGGGAAAGCGATGACCACAAATAGAGATACTCCTCTGAAAATTGCCTCTATATTTCTATTATACGCCTCTGGAACCCCAATTAGAATTAGGCATATGTTGAATCTTCTTGTTTTACCTTCTACACCACTGAAGCATTAATTATTTCTTTCTCTCTACTGTGTTCTGTTTAACTTTTACAGATCTCTCTCCCAGTAAATTCATTCTACCATGTTGTGCTAATTCGCTGTTTAACTCATCCATTAATTTCAAATTTCAATCATAATATTTTGTTTTCTCTCTTTAAGTTTCACTTGGTTTTTTGATCAAATGGTCAGCTTTGACAGTCTCTTATTGTTTCATCATATTTTCAATAGTATCCTTATTTAACATATTAAACATACTTACTGAAATTACTGCTATCTAATAATTTCAATACACGGTTTGTAAGTCTGATTTCATAGTTTAATGATATGGCTGACTCTTATTCAAAGTGCCCTCTTTATTTATGTGCTTAGGTTTTTTTTAATCTTAAGTTCATGTTTCTTTAAAATTTGTGGAAATCATTGATGCTTGTATTTAAAATTTCTTTCTTCAAGGTATTCTGTCAGATATCTTGTGGATAACACCAAACCAGAATCTCTTTTAAAAAAATATATGACTTGCTGTGTTTTGGTGTCACAATAGTGATAATATTTAGGCTGCATATCCACATAAGTAGATGGATGAGACTAAAACTTATAGGAGGAAGGAGTGACATCAGCATCATAATGCGAAAAGGCGTTCTCCTTTTTCTTCCACTTTCGTAACAATGAAGTGACATCCATGAACATAAGAGCCTTTGTGGGAGTTGCAGTATACAGCACTAACTTCCAAGGGACCCAGGAGGAATCTCACCCACCTGTGCATCCAGTAATAGGCAGACAGACTTTTGGTATGGGCTGCAGAACCAACAGGAGCTAAGTACTTGCCTCAATCTATCTCGGCCATGGTCAGGTAAAGCCTGGAGAGTGCTAACTAGAGCAGAAAATAGTGAATGAGACAGACTTTGTGGAAGCCCAGGTTCCTGAGAGTTGATTCCAGTGCACAACTGAAGCAGAAAAAAAGGTGTGATTTGGTTGCAGTGGAAACAGTGAAAGGAGCTTCCCCATTACCACCCATTTGAAGACAACACTGCACAGGTGGAACCACTCAGTAGTGGCTAACCCTCCTGTGAAGGAAAAAGAGCAGTGAGCAAGCTCCCAGCTACCGCAGCAGTGCTGGACTCAGTTGGGGAGCTCCTTTCTCTAAAGAGATATGTAGACTACTGAGGTGAATAGATTGCAAGTGGAGGGTGAAGGGAAATCAAGTAAAAGACAGACAGGAATATCAAGGGGAGTTAAAGGAGGACAGGGGCTCGGGATTTCACAGGAAGTCCACCTGTGAGGCTCTAGGAGTACCTCATCAGAGGATCTCCCCTCAAGATCCACAGGAAATCTCAACCTCCCAGTGCTAAACCCACACTTCTCCTCACTCTGCAATTGGCTCTTTGTGCACATTCCTGAGTGTAGCAGTGATAGCAACTCCAGTAAACGGACTGCTCTCAGAAAAACAGGACCAGTCTGTGGACACGGGAGAAACCACAAACCACACTGGAATGTCACCTTCTGGAAAACAAAAAAGAGATTTCCAGTAGCCAGCCTGGTGAGAGGTAACAACTAGAGAAGAAACAGTAGCTTAAGAATTCAGCCAGAAGAGGGAGTAATAAGAGGGGAGCAGGTGGCTGAGTAGTATTCCATTGCATATATATATATATATTTATACCCTATCTTCTTTATGCAATTATCAGGTGATGGGCACTTAGGTTGCTTCCATGTCTTGGCTATTGTAAATAATGCTGCAATGAACATAGGGGTGCATGGGACTTTTGGAATTGCTGACTTCAAAATCTTTGGAGAGATTCCCAACAGTGGGATGTCTGGGTCATATGGTATCTCTATTTTTAATTTTTTGAGAAATCTCCATACTGTTTTCCATAGTGGCTGTACCAGTTTGCATTCCCACCAGCAGTGTATGAGGGTTTCTTTTTCTCCACAACCTCTCCAACATTTTTTACTGTTTGTTTTAGTTATTTTTGCCATTCTAATGGATGTAAGGTGATATCTCAGTGTAGTTTTGATTTGCACTTCCCTGATGATCAGTGATGATGAGCATCGTTTTGTGTGCCTATTGGCCATCTGTATATCTTCTTTGGAGAAATGTCTGGATCTTCAGGGAATTATGTTAAGTGAAATAAGCCAGATAGACAAAGAGAATCTCTGTATGACTCCACTTACATGTGGAAGTTAAACATGTAGACAAAGAGAACAGATTAGCGGCTATCAGGGCAAAGGGGGCGGTGGGGGTGGGCACAAAGGGTGAAGTGGTCACCTACAACATGACTGACAAACAATAATGTACAACTGAAATTTCACAAGGTTGTAAACTATCATAATCTCAATAAATTTTTTTTTTAAAAAAAGCACCGAAAAAAAAGTGGAGCAGGTGTACCGACAAAAGCAAAGAAAACTCCAGATCCCTTACTTACACTACTCACAAAACTTAACTTGAAATGACTTAAAGATTTAAACATCAGACCTAAAACTGTGGAACTCTTAGAAGAAAATTCTAGGAAAAGCTCCTTGACTTTGATCTTGGGAATGATTTTTTTGGACATGACACCAAAAGCACAAGCAGGATGAGCAAAACTCAACAAGTGAGACTACATCAAACTAAAAAGCCTCTACACAGCAAAAGAAATGATCAAAAGAATGAAAGGCAACCTGCAGAATGAAAAAAATATTTGTCATCTGTATATCGGATGAGGGGTTATTATCCAATATAGTTAAAGAACTCATACAACTCATACAATGATGAATATAAAACTATCTGATTTAAAAATGAGCAATGGGGGGCTGGCCCCGTGGCCGAGTGGTTAAGTTCGAGTGCTCTGCTGCAGGTGGCCCAGTGTTTTGTTGGTTCGAATCCTGGGCGCGGACATGGCACTGCTCATCAAACCACGCTGAGGCAGCGTCCCACATACCACAACTAGAAGAACCCACAACGAAGAATATATAACTATGTACTGGGGGGCTTTGGGGAGAAAAAGGAAAAAAATAAAATCTTTAAAAATGAGCAATGGAACTAAATAGACATTTTCCAAAGAAGGCATTCAATGGCCAACAGGTACATAAAAAGATGCTCAATAGCACTAATCATCAGGGGAATGAAAATCAAAACCACAATGAGATATCATCTCACACCTGTTAGAATTGCTATCATCAAGAAGACATAAGACAACAAGTGGTTGGAGAGGATGTAGAGATAAGGGAATCCTCATACATTGTCATGGGAATGTAAACTGGTTTAGCTACTGTGGAAAAAAGTATGGAGTTTCCTGAAAAAAATTAGGAATAGAACTACCATATGATCTAGCAATTCCATCTCTGGGTATATATCCAAATGAAATGAAAAAAGGATATCAAAAAGAAATCTGTACTCCCATGTTTATTGCAGCATTATTCACAATAACCAAGATATGGAAATAACCTAAGTGTCCATCAATGCATGAATGGATAAAGAAGGTGGTATACATATTTATACACACACACACACGCGCGTGCACACACACACAGCAGAGTATTAGTCAAGAGAAAGAAGGAAATCCTGCCATTTGCAGCAACATGGATGGACATTGAGGGAATTACACTACGTGGGATAAATCAGACACAGTAAGACAAAACTGTGTTACATCACTTATATGTGGATTCTAAAGAAGCCAAATGTAAAAACAGCAAACAGAATGGTAGTTACCAGATGCTGCAGGGTGGGGGAATTGAAAATATGTTGTTAAAAGGTACAAACTTGTAACTACCAGATAAATCCTAGACATCTAATGTGCAGCATAGTGATTATAGACAACAATGCTGCATTATAAACTTCAAAGTTCCTAAGAGACTAGATCTTTTAATTTTTTTATTGAGGTAACATTGGTTTATAACATTATATAAATTTCAGATGTACACCATTATATTTCAAATTCTATATAAGCTAGATCTCAATCTTTCCCACCACAAAAAAAGAAATCTACTTATGTGACATGATAGAGGTGTTAGCTAATGCTAGGACAGTAAGCGTATTGCAATATGTAAATGTATCAAATCAACACATCAAACACCTTAAACTTACACAGTGTTATATGTTAATTTTACCTCAATAAAATTAAACTTCAGAAAAAGTGTTATCAGGGAAGGCATTTTTGCTTTCTCTCTTTCTCTCAAACTAAAACTCAGAGAGGTGTGCATATCACTGTCTCATTTTGTGAAGAAGGTTTTTTTCTAGTTTGTCTTCTAAGAATGTCACCCCTTGAGAGTCACCATTTTCAGTGGCATTGGGCGGAAGGGGTGTTATCTGTAAGGCAATCTCACACATTGTCTTTTTCTCCTGCCCCTCATACATTTGCCCACTAAAACCCAGGGTGAGGCTACCAGAGATTAGTAGATCCTCCTGGGAAAATGCTGGCCGCAGCCCACTACCCTCTGAGGTTTGTGCTTTTTCTTGTCATTTCTGAACCTTGATAAACTTATTTGCTTTCTCACTGGCTCAGCCATGAAAAAAATGTGTTTTAGGTTTTATCTAGCATTCTTGGTTTCTTGGTATATAACAGCCACCATAGTACTATAAACACCTTTATAAATAATATTTCCATGAAGGTCTTGGTTACTCCAGCTTATCGCTGGCCATTTTTTCTCTAAAATGCCTAGCTACTGGATCTGCTTATTTATTTATTTTTGCTTCTAATATGACTAAATTTTTCTGGAAACTCAAGGCATGGTATTAAGTAGCTAATATTTATTGAGTGTGTGCTATGTTCCAGGTGCTATTCTGAGTACTTTTATGTTTTACCTTATTTTCATTTTCAGCAGTTTTATGAGATATGTACTCTTATTATGCCCATTTTACAAATGAGGAGACTGTGTGTCAGAGCAGTAAATAGCTCAAGGTTGCACAAGTAGGTCAGAAGGACGTACTGATATTTGAATCCAGGTAGTCTAGCTCCAGAGTCACATCTTAAATATCTGAATTGAATCATTCACTAAAATATGTTAATTTCTGCATTAGTCTTGTTTCTGAACACTATAGAGTGCAAAGCATTATACTTGGTGTTTGGATGATGTAAATGATCCAATAAAGGCCTATAGCTCAGAAAGGGAGATGAATAATGTGCCCATAGAGACATAATACAAAGCAAGAGATGATGTGTGGCATGGGAAAGAGAGATAAATTCTAGTGGGTGATCACCAGCTGGATGTGAGCAAGAAGTTAGAGATTGGGGAAGGCCTCTGCATATTCTTTGCAAGAATTTCTCATAGAAGATCTCTAGAATGGCAGAGATCATCTCAATGCATTATTGTACAACTGAAAAGGGCAATGACAGCATAATTGAAGATGCTGTCAATAACATGATCACCACATCTTTTCACATAGATGCTCTTTCAGGAAATGAACAGAAAAGCTGTAATGCTGACTGCTTGCTAAGTAAGTGAGACTAACTCGCGGAGAATTTATCTTCTTTCAGGAGTAAGAAACAAGGAGATAATAAAATGTTTTGCAATACATGCTGATGTAACTCAGGGAGAGGGAAATCTCAGCCTTTAGATGGGAACCACTGCAAAGCTTTTGCCCATAGGTGCCTAAGAGACAAAATTAACCCTAATGCACAGCAAACCCTACTGTACACAGAGAACTGTTAGGCCACTGATGTTATGCTTAATCCCAGAGCACTGTCTAATTCCCACGTTATTTTTCTCCCCCGCCCAGATTCTATCATTTCTAATTCAACTTTATTTTTACTTGACTCTTATTTATCAAGGACTCCTAAGCTTTATTTTTTTCTTTTGGATAAAGTTTATCTTGAAATAAGGTTTATTTGGGCTCCCTGCCTTCAGTTTCTCTCACACCATTCTTGGCATCAGATATTCCCCATCCCCATACTTACCTCCATTTGACCCTGCTTAGCAAATGAAAAAAAGAAGGAAATGGAAAGAGAACATGAAAAAGTGGCCCCTTGGACACGCCTCTTTTTTAAAAGATATTTTATCAATTATCCTTCCTAATGTTTACTTAGTTGACCTTGGAAAAGTTCAGCATATTTGTAGGGCAGGAAACAAAATCTGAAGAGCTTTGTTTATCAGAAACAATGTGGACAGGATCACTCTCAGAAGATCAGGTGTTACCTTTATTCTCAACTAGTGGTCCCTCACTTCCTCGAGAACTGTCATGTTCATCAAAGTTGCATTATATCCACTCCATTTTGGAGTCTTCCATAGAATGCTGACATTTGACTTTTTAAACACAACAAATCAAGTAGTATAGGCTCCTCAAAATTCACTCACAACTTTTCCTCTGGGCCTGTGTTTTCTCCTTTTTAACACTAATCAAAGGTCTCAGAGGTTTTCCAGATCCCCATTTTATGCCAAAGTGTATTGACACAGCCTATATATTTAGATCATCCCTCTACAGATTTGTTTTTCACACTAAATGAGCTGCCATGGAAGATGACCCTCTATAAAACTTAGACCTCAAGTACAATGATATTGAGCTATTTTCAAATCTTTAAAATTCTTCCTGGGTCCTAGGCCCTCATATTCCTTAGAGCAGAGCTCCTAAGGATTCACCCAAGAGTTTTGTAAAGCTTTACTCTGCTATGCTCTAACTCTTTTTTCTTCATGGTGTACCCAGGTATTCAATGATAGCCAACAGATATTTCAATTTCCAGCTTCTGAGAGTATCCTACTCCATCAGCACTCTGAGATGAGCTCATGGTCTTTTGTTAGTAATGTTTGGTTCACTCAGCCTCCCTCAGAAATGATCCACCTGTGGGAGAAAAGGACCTTGAAAGCTTATGAGCCTTCTCTCACATCTAGAGAGAACTTGGGAGCACAACTCCCAACAAAGAAGGAGCAATTAAAACACTGCAAAATGTAAATAACCTCCCTCCTGGGTCATAGAAGGGAGACCAACTCTGTTAATTGGTCCTTTGTTTAGACTCCCGATTCTCCCTTCAGGGTGTTCATCTTTTGAGATATTTTTATATGAAGGTCCTTTCATTCACCCTGGAAGAATCATGGGGCTGATTTAGAGATCACTTCCATCATTATTATCCAAAAAATAAATTATGGCACAAAAACATAGCAACAATCATCAGAGATCTCCATCTGGGAAACACACCAGGAAATAGTGAACCTCCAGCAATGCTGAGTCACGTTCTCTGTGGTATAGGGAATCTCAACTCTCTATCTTCTTATTTTTGTCTAGTTTTTTGTTTTTGTTTTTGTTTTTTTTTTTTGCTTTTATATCGGACTGAATGGATGGGTCATGTTCATAAAGACCTTATAGAGATTTGAAGTCGAGAAGAAGAAACATAAATAGCTCTCTGCTTATGCCCCATGGCTCCAGCTTCTTGGATTAAAGGAAAAAATAGGTAGAAGAGAAAGAATGAGAGTAGGAGAGAAGAACTGTTTGAAGAAGGGCAGAGACAGGGAGGAAAAGAGGGACAACTGGGCACAGTGTGTAAGAAACTTTGAAAAGATAAATAATGTTCAGTCTTCCCAAAACATACACCAAGATGGAACCCTTTCCCCTCCCTCCACTCCAGTTTGCTATCCTCTCTCTCCAAGTGTACAAAAAGAGAAGCAATTCTTTGTTTTTAAATTTATTTTGTTGAGATCACTTTGGTTTATAACATTATATAAATTTCAAGTATACATCACTGCATTTCAACTTCTGTATAGACTGCATCACATTCACCACCAGAAGTCTAGCTCACCAGACATATGTGCCTTTTTTCCACTTTCGATCTTCCCCTCTGGTAACCGCCAATCTATCCTCCATATCTGTGTGTGTGTTTGTTTGTTCATCTTCCACATATGAGTGAAGTCAATCAGTAATTGTCTTTCTCCATTTTGCTGAGCGTAATTCCCTCAAGGTCCATCCATGTTGTTGCATATGGCACAATTTTGTCTTTTTTATGGTTGAGTAGTATTGTATTATATATATGTGTGTGTGTGTATCACTTCTTCTTTATCCATTCATATGTTGATAGAAGCAATTCTTGTTTTGCAGTCCCAGACACTAAGTCCTTGTGTTTGGTCCTCAAGGTCTGGCTTTTCTTTCTCTAGACACTACATGAGAAGGACATCTTAGACGGGAAAGAAGAGGCCAGGTTATGCAGAAGGCCAAACAGACAGTTACCATATATTAGAAAGTAAAGTCTGCTCATTCTTCTAACATGTCTTTAATGTCTTCTTTTATCCCCATCCAACCCTCCTTTTAAATTTTTCACTTAGCTGTATGGAACAGCTAATAGAAAATATTTCAAAATGTTATCCAGCCTTTTACATAATATTTCCTTCCTCTCATCTCTGACCATTCTCTTCTTTCAAGCAGGTAAGTTGTTAGGTTCTCAAGCCTCAAAGAAGGGATATAACAGCTAAAAGAAGTTGAAACAGAGGTGATGTGGCCAAAAACATAAGTGAGTCTTCAGAATGTCTCAGAGACAGCACAACTATCAAATAAGTTTAGAGACACCAAGAACAGAGGGGCCCTAACCAAAAGATAGTTAGGGCCTGGATTGGTAGGCAGAAACTTAAGAAAACGTGGTCATAGGGGTCCAGGGAGACAGCCACTGGGCACTGAAAGCTTGAGCTCTAGAGAATTTCCTGTGCCGTAGTCGAGTTTGAGAGCAACAGACCAATTCCCATTTAACCAAGAATGGCTGTCAATAGCAGAGTCATCAGACCTAGCAGGTCTTGAGGATGGGGATAAATGAAATTCAGCAGCAATTCATTTGCCATCTGACAGATGGGGATCTGTTGAGGCAATAGATATTTCAGGAGATGCTGCTATAGAGAGAGGACAAGCACCAGATGCCCCCATTGTCATGGCATTATTCAGCCCTCTAGAACTTAGACACAAACCTAGGGAAAAGAGGAAAGGACTCTTGAATTGACTAAGTATTTTCCTCAGTGGAGAAATAAGGAGAGTACAAAGTAGAAACAGCATTATGGAAAGATAGTGAAAATTGTGTTTCTTGAATACCTGAATTTGTAGATTGATTGTCAAAACCTCATGTGTGCATTATAAGTACTATTTTCCTTCAAGTGTATTATAATAGACCAATTGGCTACATCTTAATGTGCTTAACCATTTTCTCCATGTAGCATATAGGTTGTTTCCAAATTTTTGATGAATGTTTTGAATATATTTACTCTGAAGCATTTTTTACATTTGAGTGTGATAGGCAGCCTCCAAGATGGTCTCTAATGACCCTGGCTTCCTGGTATCCATGGGCTTGTGTAGAACTCTCCTATGTTTAATATGGCTAACCCATGTAACCAAGGATATTGGCCTCCTGCTCTCAGCCAGCACCACCGTGACAGCTGCATGAGAGATCTATTTTGGAAGTGGACCCTTTAGTCTTGGTCTAGCTTCAGAGGACTCAAGCATTGACCAACTACTTGAGTGCAACCTCATGAGAACCCCCTGAGCCAGAACCACGCAGCCAAGTTACTCCTGAATAACTGACCCACAGAAGCTGTACAAGGTAATAAATGTCTATTTTTGTTTGAAGCCACAAAGTTTTGTAGTAATTTCTTGCTCAACAATAGCTAATTAATATACTATGAATAGATACCACTTACTCAAGAAGAGTCAAATTTTTGTGATTCTTGGTATATATTACAAAATTATTTTCAGAATTAGGGATCTTTCATCTTTAATGACAGAAGAAAAGAACTGAAACTGGCTGAAACAATCAAGTGAATTTACTAGCTCATAAAACTGAAGTAGTCAGAGAAAATTTGATCCAGTGGCTCAAATAATGTTATAAATGTCTAGTTTCTTCCACAATATCTTCTTTAACTGAGGGTATTAATTTTGGAGGTTTGGGTTTTTATTTTTTTTACATATTCTAATGCTTCCTGCCTTATCTTTTTATCACCTTATTGTTGTCTTTTCTTTTTCCTCTTTGTTTATTTTAGAGCCTCTGTCTGGTGATTTTTGGCTGTCTTTTCCTTTTGCAAAGTGAGGCACTGAAAAGCAAGATTTGAAGCTTGGTGTTTATGGCCAGATATTGTCTCCTTGTGGGCTTTCTGCTAGGTCATCTGGGGAGGACTTCACAGTTGTTCTGATGAACCCTTTCTGAAAGCATCAGAAGGTGTTTTCTCTTGAGCAGGTTTTTCTCCACACAGGAATTCTCCATTCTCCTGCCCAGGAGATGCCAACCCAGCTGGGAGTGTTCTGAGAGTTGAATGAATGAATGGAGTAGGTGTGTGGTGGAGGGAGAATCTCCCTTTTCACTATGTTGATATTATCTTAATTCCTCTATGTTTAGCATTTCCCCTTAGATATGTCTGATGAGACTGAGCCGATACTTCTTGGGCCAGTTCTCCAGAGAATAAACCTCCAGTCTTCTATTAGAGTGAGGAAGGGATAATGGGGGAAGAGGAGGAGTTTCCATGATGCTAGAGGAGGGGAGGGGCTGGTCTAGGAGTCCAGTTGTTCTTAATATATTTTTCAACAAAATCTAAAGTTTTAAGCCCACCCACTATACAAGTGCCTTGTGCCTTCAATTCTGATCCTTTTTGGGGTCTTGCAATGGGAATCAACTTGCTTTTTCTTGGTTTTTCTTCATCACTTTACTCAGGACCCATAACTTCCTGATTTCTTGAGTCTGTTGATTATTCTTCCAACCTCTGCTGTCCAGGGTGCAACTATTGTTGTCATTTCTTTTGTTATCCATATCTTGGTGATTTTATAATTTGTTTGGTTTTTTTTTAAATTGTTATTGTCATTTTAGTTGGGCTTCAGGAAGGAATAAAGACAAATGTGTGGATTCAGCCCATGATGTCTAACAAAATATCATAACTATATTTTCAAATTCCTTAAACCGTTTTATATCTTCACCAGAAATAAGCAATTATATAACATTGTTCATTGTATTTTCCCCAACATTGAGAAAATATAAATTTTTTTGAGGAAGATTAGCCCTAAGCTAACTACTACCAGTCCTCCTCTTTTTGCTGAGGACGCCTGGTCCTGAGCTAACATCATGCCCATCTTCCTCTACTTTATATGTGGGATGCCTACCACAGCATGGGGTGCCAAGAGGTGCCATGTCCGCACCCGGGATCTGAACTGGCGAGCCCCCAGCCGCCAAGAAGCGGAACGTGTGAACTTAACTGCTGCATCACCAGGCCGGCCCATGAAAATATAATTTTTTAATTATTTTAACTTTTTAAGTTTTTGGTAAGGAAGATTGCCCTGAGCTAATATCTGTGCCAATCTTCCTCTACTTTTTGTATGTGGGATGCTGCCACAGCATGGCTTAATAAGTGATGTGTGGGTCTGTTCCAGGGATCCAAACCCACAAACCCTGGGCCACTGAAGCACAGCACACAGACTTAATCATTACACTACCCGGCTGGCCCATCATTTCTTTTTTTACTGATATTTCCTTAGGTAGAGAAATTGTTTGAATTTTCCTTTATTACCGTTCAAATGAAATGTTTTGTTTGTATGTTTATATATTTTCAATCAATTTCATCCAAATGTTTCACCTCTACTCATAAAAATGTAATTAGCTTACACTGTTATCTTACTAATATCTATAACCTGGTGATTACTCACAACCACATTTTTTAATGTTCCCAAAGTCTTATATCTGAGTAACAAATACATACACATACATAAATGTACATATAGTTAAGACAGAATAAAACCACATTTTTCTTTTGTTCCAAAACTATAATTAGCCTATAGTTTAAAAATTTAAATTGCAGTATATCGGAGTTGACTGAAAAGCTGAGAAATTCTGTATCCCATGAACAAAATCCAAAATAATTTTAATTATACATTTTAATTGATCTGAAAAACAATTTTGTTGAAACACAATTTGATTAATTTTACCCTAAAAGGCCAATTCTTTTTAAAACAAAAAAAGTAATGTATATTATTACAACGTAATAGAGCCCAGAAGTTAAATATTCATGATGACCATATTTACCTCAGAAGAACTCTACTGAGAACTTACCTGTCCCATGAATTATATAATTTTTTGTTAAACACTTTCAGGAACTTTCCTGAAGCTAAGTTCCTGAATTACAGTGCTGAATAATAATTTTTTTAGTGGTTTTTTTTTTTTTTGAGGCAGATTAGCCCTGAGCTAACTGCTGTCAATCCTCCTCTTTTTGCTGAGGAAGGCTGGCCCTGAGCTAACATCCATGCCCATCTTCCTCTACTTTATATGTGCAACATCAACCACAGCATGGCTTGACAAGTGGTGCCATGTCCGCACCCGGGATCCAAACCAGTGAACCCCAGGCTGCCGAAGTAGAACGTGCACACTTAACTGCTGCACCACTTGGCTGGCCCCATGAATAATAATTTTGACTTAGTAAGAACCAAATATGAAGATTTTTACTAAAATACAAAAGTTAATTCATTCCACAAATATTGATTAAGCACATACAATGTGCCAGGCGTTATTCAGATAGTAGATCATTGAAGGTCCTGTTAACGTAAGTGATAGAAATCAAGATAACTAAGAGCATGCTGTAAAACAATCTTCCCCTCTCTCTGTGGAACCCAAAATAGACAGGCAGATAATGTCACAGAAAGATTTACTGAATTGAGACTCCTCCCCATCCTACTCTGAATCCTGCTAAAACTCTTATAAGAGGCAGGTTACCCTCTGAGGGTGGAGGAAAGATACTATCAAACTCAGCTTTATGGAAACAGGCTGAAGACATCCAAATGGTCAACAGGTACATGAAGAGATGTTAAACATCACTAATCATCAGAGAAATGCAAATCAAAACCACAATGAGATATCACCACACCTATTAGAATGGCTATCATCAAGACAAGAAGAGATAACAAGTGTTGGCATGGATGTGGAGAAAAAGGTATCCTTACATACTGTTGATGGGATTGTAAATTGGTTCAGCCACTAAGGAAAAGAATATGGAGGTTCCTCAAAAATTAAAAATAGATCTACAATATGATCCATCAATCCCAATTCTGGGTATACACTAAAAGGAAATTCAAGCAGGACATCAAAGAGATATCTGCATACCCATGTTCACTGCAGCATTATTCACAATAGCCAAGATATAGAAACAATCTAAGTGTTCATCAATGCATGAATGAATAAAGAAGAAGTGGTATATATATATACACAATGGATATATATATGTATATACATATGTATGTATACGATGGAATATTATTCTGCCATGAGAAAGAGGGAAATCATGCTATTTGAGACAACATGAGTGAATCTTGAGGGCATTCTGATAAGTGAGATAAGACAGGTAGAGAAAGGCAAATACTGTATAATATCAATTATATGTGGAATCTGAAAAACCCAAACTCATAAAAACAGAGAGTAAAATGATGATTGCCACAGCATGAGGGTGGAGGAATAAGGGAGATGTTTAAGGGTACAAACTTGCAACTAGAAGTAAATAAGTCCTAGAGATCTAAAGTAAATTATAATGACTGTAGACAACGATATTATATTATAATATTCAAACTTGCTGAAAGATAGATCTTAATTATTCCCACCACAAATAAGAAATGATAATTATGTGATGTGATAGAGGTGTTAACTATTGCTACAAAGGCAATCATGTCACAATATATAAAGGTATCAAATCAATATGTTGTACACATTAACACAATGTTATACATCAAACATATTTCACTTAAAAATATTTTCAAATTTTTTTAAAGGACACATGCTGAACACCAAAAGGAAAAAAAACAATGAGAAATTAATGATGAATTACACCTAATTATAATTTTAAAGTAAAAGTAAATCAAATTAATAAAGGAGGCTAGAGCCTTCACTAAAGGTGTTTAACTTGTTAAAACAGGAACATCTCATGCATGGTCTTCCATTGAAAAACTACCCCCAGGGATGACATGTGTGATGAAAAGTAATTCCAGAGCCTTCAGAGATCTGAAAGCCACAGATACCAAAATTGTTAGAGAAGGTATACCTGCTTGCCTTTTGGTAAAAATAGGGACCTCAAGAGAAAAAGGGACATCTAGAAACTAATACAGACAATACAGCAAATTGTAAATAGCATCTGGATAGTCAGGATACTGGACTGGTAGGTGTGTTGAGATGCAGGACTTCTCAGAACCCACTACTTCCTCTTTAGGCTCAAGGACACCTCCCCTCTGTATCTCAGCCCCAGATAGAGTCTTATTTCCAATTGTGTCCTAGACTGAGGCTCAAGTTGAGGGGTGAGACAATCCATGCTAGGATACTTCCTTAGCTTATAGCTGTTAGAAAATGAACTGTGAGCTTCAGTGTATGTCTTATATAGGGACTTCCTCCATCTGATCCATGTGGATCAATTTTGCTCCTTAAGGATTTCTTAAGATGAAAACAACCCCGTCTCTCTTTGCATAAGCAAGAGGTTTTATTAGAACAACAAGAATATAACATACAAAATCAACATGATACTTTACTCATGCTAGTTTTTCTATTTATGTTGACATTTAAGTCCAATTTGATATCATAGTTCTGTTTCAGAAGAACTTTGTTTTGAGAAAGACATGAAATTGCTCTTCTTCTATGAGAGCTACTTGGGTCCCAGTTGCCTATTTATTTATAGTCTTGTCCCACCAAAGTGTGTGATTGTCAGTCTTGCAACTATATGGTGCCAGCCATCTAGTCTGGCAACACTAAAGGGAGTTGCTACCATATCCAGTTTATAACAGTTCCAAGCCATGACTGCAACAGCCTGCTATGGCCATCTCTTTACTTGTAGGAGAGAGAGGAACCTTATCCCTGACCAGATCCATGGTCAGCATTGCACCTAGGAGGGCTTGACCAGCATTAGAAGAGGAAAGGAAAACATGAGAAGAGTGAGGATGGAATAAAAGCCACAAAGGCAAGATATAAGCAGTTGGTTTATGTTCCCCAGTTGTTTAAGAGATGTTATAGACAATGAGACACACAAGAATTCAGGGAAGGTAGTCATGGATCAAGCTTATGGGAGAATGCTGGTATACATGGTGTATCTGCTTATTTGCAAGTCAGTCAGGCTCTCCCCACTCAACTGTAGGTCAGCAAGATCCAGGTCAGTTGTCTGGACACAGGGAAGTGAAATGCAAGTGTTTCCTTATTTGTGTGGATGTTCACAGAATAGGCAATCTCTAGGTTTGTCTGGGTTTAAGACTAGAAACATGAGATGATTAATCTTTAGAAAAAAGTTTAAAATCTCATCAGAGCCCACTTAATACATCAGTCACTAATTTATGAGTATTTGAGTGAATGAGTGAGTGTGTGTGTTTCTAATCATACATATCTAGCAAAAAAATTAGGGGAATGTATGTATTAGATATGGCCAATAACCAGGTTTCTGAAAACTCTAAAAATTAAACAACAAAATCAGATCATAATAAACAAATATGTAAAAAAGGCATTTCAGGGACAAAATATTTCTTAGACCAAAAGAAGTAAGACCTGTTAATTAATCAATCTGTAAATAATATATTGATTAGAAATGAAGATAGTCACTTAGAAGAGAAAAAAATGAATGGTTGGGGAGAAACATTGGTAGCACCTCAGCCAGTCAGGACCCTATAGCTGGACACATCAGGCACTGATACACATTATCCACTTTGCTTTGATTCCTTTCTCTCCAAATAGACTTTTGATTGTAATTTGTTCTTCCATGTGGTTTCCTCAAAAGCACAGAGAATTGTGCTATGGGCACAAGTACAAGCATGGCTGCTTTTTTCTTCACTGAAAACTAAAAATAGTATTGGGGCTTATGCAGAACTGTGAGCTTGATTAACTTCAATCCACCTGGAAAAGATTTTTGGAGGTTGCAAAGATGAGTGCCACACCCTGGATTGTGGTAATTTTACTAAACTGATTCAATCTGCAGCTGGCTAGCTCCCTTGGAGACAGATGTACCTTGTCCTGCTTCAAATAGTTATAAAATGCTGGATTCTTTCAGTGCCAAATATATTCTGTTTAATGTATGTCTGTTTGTAGTCACATAATAAATGCTCTTATTTGGGAAGTATTATTTAACATGCAGCTTATTGTAAAATGCAGATAATTTTTGGTTTATTCAAGCCTTGTGACCAATCCCCATCTTGTGCACTGGATTTAATAATTATTAATGAATGAGCATTACTTTCTCCTTGGTAGTTGGACAAACTGCAAAAGTACTTTGTATCTTCTCAATGCAAATAAAAAGTTTCCATTACTGGCGAACATATATGTGGCCAAACAAGAAAGATTTTTGTAATACCTTAATATCCAGAGTCTTTGTTCAGCAAAAGAAAATTAGACACAACAGATCAGTGACAGCTCCATGTAAATCCAAAGCATGAGGTATTTTTTCCTTTGTTTATTTATTTACTTATTTATTGTTCCACTGAATTTGGTATTAGGAGAATTTAAGCTTAGCTACCAAAGGCAAATTGAGGGATAGGAGCTCAGTGAAGTGGAATACAGATAAACATAGATGAAAAACTGGTCATAAGGGTAAGAGCAGGGTGCCCAGGAAGCTGAGAGAGTCGGTACAATGGTAACATTTCCATATGTCATCACCTATATGAACTTGAGTTCTTTCTACTTCCCTAAGGACTGCTTCCTATATGCAAAAGAGGTACCAGAGGTGAGAGGTATGGGCTTGCCTTTTACTGAGACAATTATGTCCCAATTTGAGTAGACATTTCAAAGCTACTTAATTTGTCTCTTTTTAGCACATTAACCTGGATTTCTCCTGATTTATATAAAATTGACTAATTAACTAGTACTATGAGCTAATAGTTATGAAGTATTGCCATATATCAAACAATAGGCTAAGCCCTTTCATGCATATTCTCATTTAATTGTTATATCTGCTCTATGTGGTAGATACAATTATTCTTCTCATTTTACAGATGAAGAAGATAGGGTTTGTAAGTAACTTGCATAAGGCCACATATCTTTAAAATGGCAGAGATGAGATTAATAATCACAGGTTTGATGATTTAAGAATACTTAACAAACACCCTTAACTACTCCTCACTATAGTCTCTGTAGACCCACTTTCTAACACATCAAAGCCATTACAAAGATCACATTTCCTACCAAACTAAGGAAACATCTTCTACTTCTTTAGCTCAGATGGTGATAAATCATTATAGTATAATAGTAATAACAATATCACCTCATGAGCATTTTCTGTACACCAGGCACTATTCTAAGTGTTTACATATACTGATCCATCTAATTCCTCACAATAAGCCTATGAGATAATTACTATTAATATTCCTATTTTACAGATGAAGAACTAAGGCACACACGGCCCAAGTATCTTATCCAAGGATATACAGGTAGATACTCATTTACTCACTTATTTATGGCCTGACCAAGAGAGGCCACAGCTGAATAAATTTATTCTAGTTTTTACGGCTGGTTAAAGGACACTTAACAAGTTCTTAGACAATGTGGAGGAGAAAAATCACTCTCTTCAATTCCTTGGCTAAATTCTTCACAAATTTATCACAAAATTGATGAAAACAGAGAACCTTTCTCACCAAATGAAAGTGTGCTCCTCTTCTGTAGATTCCTAAGAAACTTTGAGTGTTGCTTAGAAAGGTGTTACTTTAGACTGAAGTGACAATTCCCTGGTTTTCTTCAAATCATTTCAGTGACCAATTTTTGTATCATTGATTGAATTAGCCATGAGGTCAGCCCATTTGTTCAGTCATTAAGGCCCTAAACAAAAGTTTTCAATCTCTTTCCTGCCTTACTACATCTAAAGAGTCAGGACTATACCCCCACCAGTCACAGTGGCTCACGATAGTCATGATTCTCAATAGGGAAGGGTGTCTGACTTGCAGTGCTCATCTGCCCTAAAGGAAACATGTTAGAACCTCGTAAGATGGAAAGGCAATTGTTTTTAGAAAAAATGTCCCTGTCCTCAGGTTATTATGCTATATATTCCTATCCTACCTTTAGAATCGTCACCCTGAATGCTGGACTAACATTTTTTTAGTTTTCCTCCTACAGACAACAACTCTATTTTGATGTTTCAGATTGCTCAGTCTTTGTCATGGTGAAGCTTTTTCCTAAATTGAGCATTTATAAGCTGAATCTACACAAATCCTGGTAAACAAAAATCATTGTGTCAATCAACTAGTCCAGAACTACATGAAAGTCAGCATAATTGACCCAACTCACAGCTTTATTGTAAACATTACCTCGGGGTCAGAAAAATGAGTGCTCATGAGAAAGAACATGTTTCCTTTCCATAGCTTTCCTTACAGCACTTTTAATCTCCTTATTTCTAAGACTGTACATGATGGGATTCACCATAGGGATCACCAGAGCATAGAACACTGACACCACCTTGTCCCGGTTTAAGGAGTAGCTGGAACTAGGTGTCATGTACATGAAGAGACCAGAACCATAGAAGAGGGTCACAGCAGTCAGGTGAGAGCCACAGGTGCTGAAGGCCTTGGTCCTACCTCTTGCTGAACTGATCTTCACGACAGCAGTAACGATGTAACCATAAGAGATGAGGATCACAAGGACAGATACCATTCCAACAACAACACCCACAATGAAGTTCACCACTTGGCTGGTGAAGGTATCAGAGCATGACAGAACCAGGACTGGAGGAAGGTCACAAAAGAAGTGGTTGATTAGGTTGGGCCCACAGAAATCATGCTAATAGACAGAGTATGTTTCAATCAAAGAACTAAGGAATCCACCCACATAGGCCCCAGCCACCATCTTTAAACAAAGTGTATGGGATATGACAGCTGTGTAGAGCAACGGGTTGCAGATTGCAGCATACCGATCATATGCCATAGCTGCCAAAAGAAAGCATTCAGTCAGCCCCATTCCACAGAAGACAAAGTACTGCGTGGCACACCCAATGAAGGAAATGGTTTTCTTCTCTGTGATGATACCAGAGAGCATCTTGGGAGTTGTGGAGGATACATAGCAGATATCTAAGAAGGACAGGTTACTGAGAAAGAAGTACATGGGTGTGTGTAGGTGGGAGTCCATCCTGATAAGGATGATGAGGCTCATGTTCCAGGCTAGGGTCAGGAGGTAAATCCCCAGGAACAACACAAAATAGAAAATTTTCATTTGAGGATGGTCTGAAAATCCCAGGAGGATGAATTTTGTCACAATTGTGTTGTTCCTTCCTACAGCCATAGAACTACATCCTTCATAAAGGAAAGAAGCAATCTTGTGATCAGTTAGATTTTGTTTGTCATTATTTGAATGGATGTTTTCTAGAAGGTCATATAAACAGTTAATACCAATAACGTCCTAGCCACCTGTTGGGCAAAGTCTTCTCGGAGGAAGTCGGCCTATGGTAATCTCTTGGCACTATTTAAAATCTGTATGTTATATACTTCGTTGACCAGAAAAGAATCCATCTAATAGAGCAGAGAGCAACTGGGAGTCAGTAATTTGAGTTTTGTCTGAAGCTCCATTCCTAACTCCTTGGAAACTGTGGAAAATTCACTTCATCTCTGAAGATCCTCATTGTCTCAACTGAAAATGGGAAGATTGAATCTAATGAGTCTCAATGTTCCTCTGGACTTGGGTTTCATATGGCTTTTTAGAATTCTGACTTCAAAATATAAACCCAAATTAATAATAAAGTTAGGAATTTCTTATATTTTATAAATCTTTAGTATAAGAGTCCCAAAAGGCACTAAACACAACAGGCTATAAGATTTCACATATTCCATTTTGAGGGAAGCAATTCAACCCATAACAAAACATTCTATTCTTTTAAAGTAAAACTAAGAGAAATGTGTATATATATATATATATATATATATATATATATATATATACACACACATATACATGCATGTTTAGAACTAGAATTTTTTTCTAATTATATAATTTTTTTATACAAGTCACTCAATAAAATGCATGAAAAGATCAAAAGTTGGACTAACTCATCAGTACCATTATGAGATAGAAGTGCTATGGACGTATCTCCATGGGGGGAGAGGGGAAGCAACACCAAAGTTGACTGAAATTGGGTGAGCCATGTGGTCAAAAACAAGCAAAAACCAGTATCTCCTGAAGAAGAAAAGCTGAACATGGTTCATTAGATATTTAAGGATAATAATTTCAGTATAAGCAAAGGACAACTTTGATGTCATCAGGCCAACCAGATTATCATTCTGAAGACATGAGGTAAGCCCATGAACATTTTGCATTAAGAAAGACAGGTCATTGCATTAATAAAGACCTCACTAGTGTAAGATCAAATGAGGAAATATAAATGGGTGTAAAAAGGTAGAAGTGCCCTAGAGAAGACCCGATGGTAAAATCAAAGTTGTTGATATTTTATCATTTTATAGAATTTGATTACACAGCACATTTACATCAAATTGCAATTATCTGATTGTGTTATTCATTCATCATATTAAACACTGTTCTACATGAAGAGGTGTTCAACATCACTAATCATCAGGGGAATGCTAATCAAAACCACAATGAGATACCACCTCACATCCTTTAGAATGGCTCTTAAAAAGACAAAAGATAGCAAGTGTTGGCAAGGATGTAGAGAAAATGGAGCGCTTGCATGTTGGTGGGATTGCAAATTGGTACAGGCGCTATGGAAAACAGTATGGAGGTTCTTCAGAAAATTAAAAATAGAACTACCATATCATCCAGCAACTCCACTCCTGGGTATATATCCAAAGGAAATGAAATCAGTATCTCAAAGAGCTATCTGCACTTCCATGTTCATTGCAACATTATTCACAATAGCCAAGATATGGAAACAACCTAAATGTCCATCAATGGGTAAATAGATAAACAAAATATGAGATAGATAGATGATGATACATGATAGGTAGATAGATAGATAGATAATGAAATATTGTTCCACCATAAAAAATAAGACTGTCTTGTCATTTACAACAATGTAGATAAACCTGGAGGATATTATTCTAGTAAAATGTGCCAGACACAGAAAGACAAATTCTCCATGATCTAAAAAAAATCAAAATTCATAAAAGTAGAGAGTAGAATGGTAGTTTCCAGGCGAATAGATCAGTAGGGGCAGGTGTGAGGAGAAGACAATGAGGAGATGTTGGTCAAAGAGTACAAAGTTCCAGTTATTCAAGATAATTAAGTTCTGGGGATCTAATGAACAGCATGGTGACAATAGTTAACATTACTGTATTGTATACTTGAAGTTTCCTAAGAGGACAGATCTTAAATTAAATTTTATAACCACACACACAAGGGTAACTATCTAGAGGTGATGGGTAAGTCATTTAGCTTGACTGCAGTGATCTTTTCACAATGTGTGCATATATACAAAATCATCAAGTTATACACCTTAAATATAAACAATTTCTATATGTTAAAGGGATCTCAATAAAACTGTTAAAATAAATAAATAGTGCTTCTAGCTTTGTGTTTTCTAAAATTTTAAATCTTCTCATAATCAGTCACTGATTGAGCACCCAAAACCAAGACCACTCTTCACTATGACATCAATCTGGTAATCCTACGGAAGAGGAAATGATGAGTTTGGTGTTTCTTATCTTAATAAAATCTTCCCTACCAGAATGTAAGCTACTCAAAGACAGGCAGAGAATTTTCTCTGTTGTATCTATCCTGAGTCCCTAGAACAGTGTATAGGACCCAGGTACAGAAAATATTTATATAAAAAAATGAATTTTTTTCACTGCTTATCCTGAGAGCTTAGCAGAGTGGCTTATAGTGAGTACTCAATTATAATAATATAATATAATTATATTATATATATAAGGCTTATTGAGTACCAAGTACTTATTGAGGGCTTATTGAGTACCAAGTACTCTTCTAGGGACTTGATTTATATTAACTCATTTATTCATTTCTGAAGGTGGGTAGAGTTACTCTGCCCTTTTACAGATAAAATGTGGAATAGGCTGTAAATTTATAACTGTCATGTGTTGGATGAATGAGATAGGAGGGAAGGAGTTGGACTTACTGAATTACTTTAGGAAGAAGTGTCCTGAGATCTCATGCTACGAGAGAAGAATTATTGATTGCTTTGATCCAATAACATCTTTTGCAAACTTCAGTTCATCTGCATTTCCACTGCTCTATGCGGGGCTTCAGATTCAGTCATTTTTTTATACTTTGACTTCATTCAAGTAGTAATATCTGTTTCTTGAATTCCTGCTCCTTTATTATGAAGTCTTCAACATGGCCTTTGGGAGCTCATTATTTTAATGGGCAGGTGTAGCCACACTCTTTCACCATGTGGCTGCCTGTCACTCACTCCTGCATCCAAAGTAAAAGCCCAGTGATCATTAGAGCTAAACATTTCTGGTTGATAATTGTTCTCTGAGGTGACAAGGAAAGAGGCCAACCACCCATCACCAGAGTCTTATTTACAGTCCCCTGTCTTATTCTCTTTGGAGCTTTCCCTGATCTGGCTCCGGGAAGATTTCCTTTTGCTTTGATGGACAGCTTACCCTTCATTGGAAGTAAACTGCACACAAATAGATCAAGCCTTGTACTGACGTATAGTGTTTAAAAACACAAATTTCCAACTGAAAGGGTTGAGTTCAAATTCTAGCTTTGTCCTTTTATCTACATAAACATGTATGAAGTTTTAAAATCTCTCAAATGTCAATTTCTTCACCTGAAAAACTGAGCAGAGAGCTTGTTCAAAGAAATAATATCTGAGAACTTCCCAAATCTGGGTAAGAAACTGGAATTACAAATAAATGAATCCTATAGAACCCCTAATTTCATCAATTCAAAAAGACCTTTTCCAAGGCATATAATATTAAAACTGGAAAAAGTCAATAACAAAGAAAAAATATTAAGAGCAGCAAGGCAGAGGAAAATAACCTACAAAGGAATCCCTATCAGGCTTTCAGCAGATTTCTCAACAGAAACATTGCAGGCTAGGAGAGAATAGAATGATATATTCAAAACACTGAAAGAGAAAAATTTTCAGGCAAGAATACTCTATCCAGTGAAACTATCCCTCAGATACAATGGAGAAATAAAAGCTTTCCTAAATAAACAAAAGCTAAGGGAGTTCATTGCCACTAGGCCTTCCTTACAAGAAATGTTGAAAGGAGACCTCTCATCTAAAACTAAAAAGCAAAGGTTTACAAAATGTTGAGCAAGGAGAAAAATAGACAAGTAGAATCAGAAAACTGCAGCTCAATATCAAGAAAGGTTAGTAAAAACTTAATTAAAACATAAAAGATAAAGGTAAGGAAAGCGTCAAAAATATCTATAAACACTTCAATTTAGTCACAAATCCACAGCACAAAAAAGAATAATTTGTGACAACAATGACCAGAGGGGAAGAGGAAAGGGATGTAACCTACTTAGGCTAATGGAAACAAAAGGCTATCAGAAAATAGACTATCACATCTATGAGATCTTTAATCCTCATGGTAACCCCTAAACAAAAATCAGAGCAGACCCACATCATAAATAAAGTGAAAACCTTCACAGGAAACCACAAAACTGAAATGGCAGTCAGAAATACAAGGAAAAAGAAACAATGGAAATATAGAACAACCAGAAAACAAGCATCAAAACGGCAAAATTAAGCCCTCATATATCAATAATCACTCTAAGAGTAAATGGATTGAGTTCACCACTCAAAAGACACAAAGTGGCTGGATGGATTAAAATAGAAGACCCAACATTACACTGCCTCCAGGAAACACATCTCAGCTCTAAAGACAAACACAGCCTCAGAGAGAAGGGATGGAATATGATACTCCAAGCAAATGGCAAACAAAAGAAAGTAGATGTTGCCATACTTATATCAGACAACTCAAACTTCAAGATAAAAAAGACAGTGAGAGACAAAGAGGAGCAGTATATAATGATAAAAGAAACATTCCATCAAGAGGACATAACACTTATGAATATGTATGCACCTAACACAGGAGCACCAAAGTAAATAAAGCTACTATTAATAGACATAAAGGGAGAAATGGGCTATAACACAATAATAGTAGGGGACCTCAAACCTCACTTACGTGAATGGATAAATCATCAAGGCAGAAAGTCAACAATGAAACAGTGGCCTTAAATGAGACACTAGACCAGATGGCCTTAATAGATATATAAAGAAAATGACATTGAAAAACAGCAGAATACATATTCTTCTCAAGTGCACATGGAATATTCTCAAGGACAGACCATATGTTGGGAAACAGGGGAAACTTCAGTAAATTTAAGAATATTGAAATCATATCATGCTGATCACAATGCTATGAAATGAGAAATCAAGTACAAGAAACAGACTGGGAAATTCACATTATGTGGAGTCTAAGCAACATGCTGCTGAACAACCATTGCATCAACGAAGAAATCGAAGGAGAAATTTTTTAAAAAGTACCTGGAAAATGAAAACACAACATACAAGCTCTTATGAGATGCAGTAAAAGGGGTCCTAAGAGCATCCTAGGAGATAGCAATACAGGCCTACCCCAACAAATGAGAAAAATCTCAAACAAGTAATCTTAAACTACATCTAACAGAACTTGGAAAACAAGAACATACAAAGCCAAAAGTCAGCAGAATGATGGCAATAATAAAAATTAGACTAGAAATAAATGAAATAAAGACTAAAAGAAAAAAGATCAACGAAACTAAGAGTGGATCTTTGAGTAGATAAATAAAATTGACAAACTCTTAGCCAGACTCACTAAGAAAAAGAGAGAAGTCTCAAATAAATAAAATTAAAATTGAATGAGGAGATATTTTAGTGAAAACCACAGAAATACAAAGGACTATAAAAGAACACTATAAAAAAACTATATGCCAAAAGATTGGAAAACCTAGAAGTAATGGATGCATACTTAGACTCATACAACCTCCCAAAACTGAATCAAAAATAAATAGAGAATCTGAATAGACCAATCACAAGGAAAAACATCAAAATAGGAATCAAACACTTCTTAAAAAACTAAGGCCACGATCAGATGGCATCTCTGAAGAATTCTACCAAACATTCAAAGAAGATTTAATACATATCCTTCTCAAACTATTCCAAAAAACTGAAGAAGATGCAGCACTTTCTGATTCATTCTATGAGGCTAACATTACCCTGATACCAAAACCAGATAAGGACAACACAAAGAAGGAAAATTACAGGCCAATATCACCGATGAACGCACATGTAACATTCCTCAACAAAATATTGGAAATAAAATAGAGCAATATATTAAAACGATCATACACCATGATCAAGTGGGATTTATACCAGGGATGCAAGGATGGTTCAACATCTGCAAATCAATCAATGTGATACACCACATTAATAAAATGAGGAAGAAAAATCACATGATCATCTACATAGATGCTGAGAAAGCATTTGATAAGATCCAACATTCATTTACCATAAAAACTCAATAAAATGGGTTTAGAAAGAAACTCCCTCAACATAATAAAGGCCATATAGGACAAACCCACAGCCAACATCAAACTTAATGGTGAAAAACTGAAAGCCATTCCTCTGAGAACAGGAACAAGACAAGGGTGCCCACTCTCACCACTCCTATTCAACATAGTACTGGAGGTTTTTGCCAGAGCAATTAGGCAAGAAAAATAAATAAAACGGAGTAAAATTAAAAAGGAAGAAGCCAAATTCTAGGTGTTTGTGATCAATGTGATTCTATATATAGAAAACCCTAAAAAATCTACCAGAAAGGTATTAGACATAATCCAAAGCTACAGCAAAGTTGCAGGTACAAAATCAACTTATAAAAATCAGTTGCATGTCTATACACTAATAGTGAACTAGCAGAAATAGAACTCAAGAATACAATCACATTTACAATTGCAACAGAAGAATAAAACCTCTAAGAATAAATTTACTCAAGGAGATGAAAGACCTATAAGCTGAAAACTATAAGACATTAGTGAAAGAAACTGGAGAGTGATAAAGAAATGGAAAGATATTCCATGCTCATGGATTGGAAGAATAAACATAGTTGAAATGCCCATATTACCTAAAGCAATCTACACATTCAATGAAATCCCAATCAGAATCTCAATGACACACTTCATGAAAGTAGAACAAAGAATCCTAAAATTTATATGGAACAACAAAAGACCACAAACAACCATAGCAATTCTGAGAAAAAAGAATCAAACTGAAGGCATCACAATCCCTGACTTCAAAATATACTACAGAGCTATAGTACTCAAAACAGCATGGTACTGATACAGAAACGCACACACACACAGATGAATGGAACTGAATTGAGAGCACAGAAATAAAACCACACATCAACAGACAGCAAATCTTCAGCAAAGGAAGCAAGAACATACAATGGAGAAAGGAATGCATCTTCAAAAAATGGTGTTGGGGAAACTGGACAGCCACTTTCAAAAGTATGAAACTAAACCATTATCTTACACCATCCACAAAAATTAACTTTACATGGACTAAAAATTCGAATGTAACACTCGAAACCATAAAACTCCTAGAAGAAAATGTAGGTAGTACACTCTTCGACATTGGTCTTAGCAGCATGTTTTCAAATATCATGTCTACTCAGGCAAGGGAAACAAAAGGAAAAATAAACAAACGTCATTATATCAGACTAAAAAGCTTCTGCAAGGCAAAGGAAACCATTAGTGAAATGAAAAGACAACCCACCAACTGGAAGAAAATATTTGCAAATCATATATCTGACAAGGGGTTAATTCCCAAAATATATAAAGAACTGATACAACTGAACAACAAAAACACAAACAACCTGATCAAGAAATGGGCAGAAGATTTTTTTTTTTGAGGCAGATTAGCCCTGAGTTAACTACTACCAGTCCTCCTCTTTCTTGCTGAGGAAGCCTGGCCCTGAGCTAACATCGTGCCCATCTTCCTCTACTTTATATGTGGGACACCTACCACAGCATGGGGTGCCAAGCGGTGCCATGTCTGCACCCGGGATCCAAACCAGGGAACCCCGGGCCACCGAGAAGCGGAAGGTGCGAACCTAACCGCTGCGCCACTGGGCCGGCCCAAGAAATGGGCAGAAGATATGAACAGATATTTTTCCAAAGAAGATATACAGATGGGCAGCAGGCACATGATAATATATTCAACATCACTAGTTAATAGGGAAATACAAATAAAAATTACAGTGAGATATCACCTTATACCAATCACAATGGCTATAATTACCAAGACAAAAAATAACAAAGTTTGGTGAGGATGTAGGGAAAAGGGAACCCTCATATACTGCTATTGGGAATGCAAACTCCTGCAGGCACTATGGAAAACAGTAAGGAGATTTCTCAAAAAATTAAAAATAGAAATACCATGTGATCAAGTTGTCCCACTACTGGGTATTTATCCAAATAATATGAAATAAACAGTCCAAAGAGATTTATGCACCCCTATGTTCATTGCAGCATTATTCACAATAGCCAAGATTTGGAAGCAACCCAAGTGCCCATTGACTTATGAATGAATAAAGAACATGTGATGTATACATCACATTGAATACTACTCAGCCATAAAAAAGATAAAATTGTCCCATTTTCAAGAACAAGTATGGATCTTGAGGCCATTATGTTAAGCAAAATAAACCAGACAGAGTGAGACAAATACTGTATGATTTCACTCATATATGGAAGATAAACAAACACATGGACGAAGAGAACAGGTTAGTGGTTACACAGAGGGGAAGGGAGTCGGAGGTGGGTGAAAGGGGTAGAGGGGCACATATGTATGGTGACATAAAAACTAGACTATTGGTGGTGAGCATGATGCAGTCTATACAGAAATTTATATAAAATAATGTACTTCTGAAATTATACAATGTAATAAACCAGTATGACGTCAACAGAATGAAAAAAATAAATAAATGAAAAATAACAGTAATAACTGGGAAGCAGTTAAGAGGAGAAGTGGGAGAAAGTACTAATTCATTTTTTATTTCAAAGAGTCAATTCCAGCTGATTAAATTGAAATACGTAGTTTTTCAATAATTACTCCAAGTACTCAAAGTGAAAGATAAGATCGTCAGACTAGTTAAAAACAACAAACCCAACTATACGTTACTAATGGAACATGATTTAAATATAAGAACACAGAAAGATTGAAAACAAAAGGACAGAGGTATCACACAATTAACCCAAAAAGTCTGCTGTAGCTTTCCCAATGTTACAGAGCAAACTTTAAGATAAGAAACATTACTAGAAATAAAAAGGTTATCTCAAACAGGAAGCTATAATCTCAAATGTGTATGCACTCAATAGCAGAGTTTCGAAATACAAGCAAAACTGTTAAAAAAGAATAATTAGGAAATTATAAGTACTGATTCCTAAATAAAATGAAAATATCCTTAACCATTGATATAGTGAAAATTGCAGGAAATTTTTCAAATAATTGTTTATGCAAAAAAAGCACAAAATTTTCCCTGCTTATCAAGGTATTTGAAGATACATATGAATCAACACCATCTTGAGTATGAATTTTCCAAGAAGCCTTTGAATGTTGCTCTGACTAAATGTCCATTCATCTGAATGTCTCTTGGGAACTCTCAAAGGGAGAATCTCAAAGGAAAAGAATCAAATTGTACTCGTCTGGTTTCAGAACAATGATGCCGTCTCAGAAGAGAGAGGTGATTCTGGAAAGAGCCATTTTTCTATCACTCAAATCATCCTTCAGCCCAGCCCAAAATTCATTCCTGAGTTCTGGCACAAGAGGCCTCGAAAAAGAATAGTGGAAAGAAAAAGAAATGGAAAAAGAGTGTTGACTAATACTTAATGGGGCATTGAAAGTGAAAGTAGTTTGGGTGGCATCAGGTGATGATCCTCTCAGAGCAGATATCTGTGTCTTCAACGCCAGCATTTCAGCTTTGACACTAATGTTGGTTTACATCATAGTTAGTGGTGTGGCAGGTATCCGCAGGAAACACCACCATGATACAGACCAGGAAGGAAAGAAAATAGTAGGTAACACAATGATAGATTGTTGTACAAACGCATGTGAGACTCTCTGCTGAAGAGTCACAGGCATAGGAATGTGAATGAATCTAGATGAGAAGAAACTCTGGAAACTTTGTTTGTTCATTGTTTTCTGATCATGTTTTAATCCCCCAGCTGATTTTAGCAGGAGCACTGGTTTTGTATAGCATTATTGATTTAAACTCTGAGAGAAGTGGAAATGGCATAAACAAAATGTGTAGAGGGTGAAAAACAGAGGACCAGTGAGAGTGTGGGGAAGGAAAAATCCTTGAAGAAAACAATTAACTTGTCATTCTTTGCATTCATTCTGTTCCCCCAACACACACAAACACACACACACACACACACGAGTGTGCATGGGCAAATCAAAACCACACTAAGATATCACTTCACATCTCTAAGGATGGCTATTACTAAAAAGACAAAAGATGAAAAGCTTTGGCGAGAATGTAGAAAAAAGAGAACCCTGTGTACTGTTGCTGTGAATGTAAATTAGTGCAGCCAACATGGAAAACATTATGGAGGTTTCTCAAAAATTAAAAATAGAACTTCCATATGATCTAGCAATCTCACTTCTTGTTATATATCCAAGGAAAATGAAATCAGTGTGTTCAAGAGGTATCTGCACTTCCAAGTTCATTTCAGCGTTGTTCACAATAGCCAAGATGTGAAAACAACCTAAACATCCATTGACAGATGGACAGATAAGAAAATATGGTATATAGAGATATAAAGAAATATTATTCAGTCTTAAAAAGAAAAAAATCTTTTCATTTGCAAGAACGTAGATGAACCTGGAGGAGGTTATGCTAAGTGAAATAAGTCAGACACAGAAAGACAAATATTCCATGGCCTCATTCAAATGTGGAATCCAAGATAGTCAGATTCATGGAAGTTGAGAGTAGAATGGTGGTTACTAGATGCGAGGTGGAGTGAAAATGGGGAGATACCAGTCAAAGGGTAGAAAGTTTCAGTCACACAAGATGAATAAGTTCTAAAGATCTAATGCACAACACAGTGACTGCACTTAACAATACTGTATTGTATACTTGACATTTGGTAGGAGGGTAGCCCTTAAGCATTCTTACAACAAAGAAGAAAGGAAGAGAGGAAGGAGGAAAGGAAGGAAAGAAGAAAGGAAACAGTAACTATGTGAGGTAATGGATATGTTAATTAGCTTGATTGTGATCATTTCACAATGTATACCAAAATATTGCATTGTATACCTTAAATATGTAAAATTTCTATTTGTCCATTATACCTCAATAAAGTTGAAAAAAGAATAAGTTAAGCAATGCCACAAAACAAAAGATTAATATCTAAAAAGTAAATGTATTTCTGCATACTCATAACGAGCAATTGGTAATTGAAACTTTTAAATGTATCATTTACATTCTCACCAAAAAACGACATGAAATACTTAGGTATAAATCTAACAAAATCTGTACGAAAAAGACTACAAAACACTCATGAAAGAAATCAAATATCTAAGTATATTGAGGCATATATTATGTTTATTTATTAGAATACTCAATGTAGGAAGATATTAATTCCCGCAAATTGATCTCTAGACTCAATGCATTTCAAACCAAAATCTCAGTAGCATTTTCTATAGACATTTTCAAGCTGATTCTAAAATTTACATGGAAAGACAAAGGAACTAGAAGAGCCAAAATAATTTTTATACAGAAGAGCAAAGTTGGATGACTCACATTAGCTGTTTTTAAGATTTATTCTAAAGCAAAGGAAATCGAGAAAGTATTGTATGGGAGAAAGGATAAATATAGTATAGATCAATGGGACAGAATAGAGAGTACAGAAATAGACTCACATGTTTATGATCAATTGGTTTCCAACAAAGATGCAAAAAACAATTCAATATAGAAAAGATATTCTTTTCCACAATGCTGGACATTTGGATATCCATGTGTCAAAATGTGAAACACAATCCATTTCTCACACCATATCTCAAAACGGATCTTACAACTAAACGTAAAATCTAAACTACAAATTTCCAGAAGAAACACAGGAGAAAGTCTTTATGACTTTGGGTTAGGCAAAAATTTCCAAGATACAATACCAAAAGCACAATCCCATCAAAGAAAAAAGTGACAAATCAGCTATCAAAAGTAATTTCTTCTGCTCTTGACGGCATTATTAAAAGAAAGAAAGGCAAGCTATGGACTGTAAGAAAATATTTGTAAATCATATATTTGGTAAAGTACTTGTCCAGAAAAAAGAATCCTCAAAACTCAACATTTCTTTTAAAAAATAACCAAATAAAAAATGGACAAAACATTTGAACATGTAGTTCAGCAAAACACATGTGTAAATGAACATACGATACTCAACATCACGATTTGTCAGGAGAATGCAAGTTAAACTGAAATGAAATCCCACACAGACCTAGTAGAACAGCAAAATAAAACACAAAAAATTCTGGGTCTGGCCCAGTGGCACAGCAGTTAAGTGCGCCCATTCCGCTTCGGCAGCCGGGGGTTCGCCGGTTCGGATCCCGGATGTGGACATGGCACCACTTGGCAAGTCATGCTGTGGTAGGCGTCCCACATATAAAGTAGAGGAAGATGGGCATGCATGATAGCTCAGGTCCAGTCTTCCTCACATAAGAGGAGGATTGCCAGTAGATGTTAGCTCAAGGCTAATCTTCCTCAAAGATAAATAATAAATAAATAAATAGATAAATAATTCTGACAATGCCGAAAGGTGGAAAGGATACAGAACAACTGATTCTCTCATGCATTTCTAATAAAAATGAAAAATGAGGCATCCACTTTGGAAAACATTTTGGTAGTTTCTCATCAAATTAAGCATGAAGTTACTATATGACCCAGCAATTTCACTTTTAGATGTATACCCAAGTGAAATGAAAACCTGTGTTCCCAAGAAAATCTGTATCAAAATGTTAATAGCAGCTTTATTCACCATGGCCCATAAGTGAAAACCATCCAAATGTCCTTCAACTGCAGAATAATTAAACAAATTGTCTTACATTCGCACAATGGAATGCTACTTAGCAATAAAAAGGAATGGGATACTGATACACACAACAATACGAGTAAATCACGAATGCAAGATGCTAGATGAAAAAAGCCAGACTCAGACTGTATAAGTCCTGCTGCCCAATATATTAACTTTGTCCACCTTGTCTCTGGAGGTTCAGCACCACCATTTGCCTGTACAAAAAAATCAAGACATCTTCTCAATGACAGCATCTTTCACTGTCATTCTACATGCTAATTTTCACAGATGCTGGTTCTCCCCCTTCTGTTGTTCCTCCATGCCTGAATGACGGGACTTCCCTCTCAACCCTCTAGATAGACGTGGTTGGGGAGGGATTAGCATGTAGATCACACATGATAAACCTACTTTAAAATTTCTATCTCCCTAAAACATTGGATTCTTTCCTTTGTACTGAGCCACAGTCCAGAGTATGTGAATACATTTTACCCAACCTAATGCTATAGTCTGTCTTTCTTCCTAACACATTTAGAACCCATTCTACATATGTTCCCCCAGGATTTTTCCAAAATAACTCAACATCTTTCAAGCTTGGGAAAAATAATCTCTTCTCAAAAGTCATACTTTTTACTTGTCCTCCTGGAGCATGCTGATATTTGAATCTAATTATGATCTGGCAGCAATGAAGGCTGGTTTGGTGGGGCTTAATGTGGACAGGCATCCCCTTGCAAGGCAATGCTTCACACGAGGCTAATAAATACTTATTGCAAAAAGGAAGGCTAGTCTCTTCAGACAGATTAAAAGGGACTATTCTCATGGCTAGAAAGGCTCGGGATAATTTAGGAGTTCAAGATTATCAACTTCCTTAGAGCCTACTGAAGTATCCCCAGTCCAAATTTCAGGGTCTTCCTCTTTTTCAAACATGTCATAACTTTAATTTAAGAGGCTTTGCGATCTGCACAATTAAGTTTGCATCTGATTTTAAGTCTTATCGACCTTGAATCTACAAGAAATAAAATATTTATTTTAGAGCCTTTATAGAGGCTTTCTGGTTGTCTTGGAGGTGAGCTGAGAGTTTAAAACCCCAAGCTTGTCACTTTCTTTATGAAAACTCTTCAGTGGAGTCAGAAACATCCATCCCATCTAGCCATCATATTAGTCGTTATGACAAACATAATGGTCAAGGCAGCAGTAGCTTGGTTTTCCAAAGCTTGTCTTCAGTGACAACTTCATCGTAAGTAGCTCCATTATTATGTAAGCACCATACAGGCAAAATTCTTATCTCATCTTCCATTCTGTGTGTCTCTGATGAGTTACACAGGGTCTGGCACAGAAGAGGCATTAATAAAGACTTATAAAATGGACGAATAAATAATATCTCTCTTATCCATGTTTTCACTGGAATTCTATTCCTTAGCCTCTCCTGGATGTCTCCCCCTCTATTTCTTTCTTTGTCTGGTTAGAGAAACTTTCTCTCTCTTAGTTGGCCATGAGCTGGAATCAATATTCCACTATTTATTCTAGTTATTTTTAAAAGATGACAGTTCAATATTCTCAGATTAAGAAACAAGTGAATCAAACCTTTTATTTTTCTCCCCTCATCTTCAAATACATGAATTAAAGCCTTGATTTTTATTGAATGCCTGGACCCAAATTATTTTTTGTTGTATGTAGCCCTCCATAGAATAAAAATCCTACATCTTTATACTCTATCATGCTAAGTCAGAGTAAGTTTCTAAAAATTTTAGAGGAAAACTTCTGTATCTAATGTCTTTCTCCTGGAGGAAGGTAGTAGGATTCTGTGAAAAGAGAAAGGATTATGAGTTGAGAGATACGATTGACCATATATACACATTTATGTGCAATTGAGTTCCAAAATAAATGCATGTACCATACATGCAAATGCAGGATTTCTTGTCACACAGTCCTTGGTTCAAATAGTGGCTCAATCCCTTATTAGCTATAAAATTTTGAACAGCTTACTCTTTCTCAGAATTTCAGTTTCCTCCTTGCAAGGGAGGGTTTGGAGGATTTAGTGAGTTATCACACATAAGACACCTAGTACAGTGTTTAGCACATAGTAGAAGCTCAATAAGTTTGAATTCCCATCCGCTTAAAATACTTCAGGCCAAAAAGTTTCTATGAAGGAGTGGAAAAGAGTTTGTTTGTGTGTTTGTTTGTTTGTTTACAATCTTTCTTTCTTCTGCAGAATAGGCGTCTATCTTGCCTATGTGTCCCAATGTTATCTTGAGCTTGTTCTTTATGTACTACCAGAAGAGATCTTGAGTAGCCTTGGAGGATGAGAAAGCCATTGGGATGGAGTTTAATAAGCATCTTCTTCAGAGCACTTATATGAGCATACCACCCCAGAGATCAATTAACTACAAATCTGTGAAGTTTGGATAATACATTTCTTTCTTTTTCAAAAAGACTCTCAAGGGAAAATGTAATGAAACACCTCCAAGGAGAGAGGAAAAAAAAACCTCTCTCAAATTCCCCTGCAGCCCCAGCTTTGAAACACTTCAAAAATGACCCCAAATGCAGATATTAGCAGACAGCAGAAGAATTTCTTAAGATTACATCTTTCCTCTTCTGTGTATCTTTTCCCTCCACTTTTCTGCCCACACATTCTATTCACCAAGTGGATATTTTGACCTTTGATAAATAAATCAGCCTCAAGCTTGCTCTCCAACTCATTAGCACTTTGGGGACTGGAAGCAGTTACCAAAGCCTGATTAGACTCCTTCCAAAGCAGAACTCAAGACAAGTATCAGCTAAGGGTCAGACAGAACAAGAGGGAGAAGGTGGGTGCAGCCATTCATATTTTACTTTTTGTCTTCATGCTCATATTAATCTCACTTATAAAGCACCCTAGATCTACAAGCCCATATAGATGGCTAAGAAGCTCTTTGGATTTTAGTTTACCTCCATATACCTTTCAATTCTATCTGTCTTTCCTCAAATTCAGCCCAAATCTTACCTTTCTGCTCCTTTGATGGTCCTCCTGGACCATGTTTGAGCACTTGCAGCTAGAAAGAGATTTAAGAGGGAATGAAGTTTTGGAAGGGATTGCTATGTCCTTTAACACAGCCCCAATTATTAGTAAGTAGTCTGAAAAGTAATTTGGAAGGGGTGTGATTGGGACAGACTTGACATAGCAGATTTTCCAAACACTGAAGAGATCTCTAATCTCTAAAGCCCGGTTTCTCTTTTCTGACTGATGGCTTGAATTTTACCATCTGAATCTTAATTCTTGAATTAATCTCTTGGTGCCTTTTGAATTCTCACCTCACATTGAGAGAGTCTCTTTCAGTTACATCAACCATTTGTGCATTTAGATGATAGACAGAGCTAGAAGAGCAAGACCTTGTGGACACCAGGTTCCTGGAGGAGTGAGAGGAGGAGGCATCATGAAGTGAAGGACACAGCCCAGATCATGAATGACGGAGAAACCATAGAAAACCCACATCACCTCCACAGTTTAGCTCAGGTTCTCTGCGTCATTATTCCATTTTTCTCTTCCATCACCAACTGCACCTGTTAAGCTCCGATTAGGAAGATTTGGCTATAAAACTTAACACTTTCTTGCCATTTTTGTCAAAAGATGACCTGAGTTGTAAATCCACCCTACCAGTTCTCATCAATCTCTAAGTGTCTGCTATGTGCAAGGTACTGTGCTAGATGCTTAATTTTACTGTATTATTTTATCTTCACTATGGTCTTGAAGGCTAGTGTTATTCACAAACATTCACCTCCAGCATCTATGAATCCAATGAGGTCCTGAGCCTCTCAAACTTTCCTTCTTCAGCTCTGTAAAAGAGGCCTGGTGTTGATTATACTTGTATTCTAGGATCAAAGGGAGTCCAGACTCAGACCAAACTGAGCCTCCCTGAGTTTGCAGTAAGAGTGAAGGAGATTTCCTTTCTCAAGGGAAGAAGCACTACTTCATGAGTAGAGTTTGGTGACATAAAGTGCTCCATACAACTCTTAATATACCTTTCACTTAATGTTTTAGAGTAAGATTCAGAGAATCTATATGTGGGAATAAAACCCAGGATATTCTTTTCTTTTTGTTTCAATTTGTCCAGCTTCACTTTCTGTTCCTTCCAAATGTGGAAGTTCTCTGCCCTAATGGCAACACTCTAAACAGACTTTCAGTTGACCCATCAAGTCCAGATGATTAAATTCTTCAATCTCACTCCTAAACACTTTTTACAAAGCTACATGGTCTATCAGTGAACTCATTATGTCTGTAAGATAAGCACACTTCAACCTGCCACATGAGAAGGAAGCGTTTCCAAAATAAGGCTAATTTCCATAAATAATTCTTTATGGAATATTCACTGCTGATAGCAATAACATTCCCAATTTATTAAGCAAACGTCCTATCTCAAGACCCATGAGGCTTTCACATATTATCTTAAACAACCCTCAAACAACTCTTAAGTAACCACTGTTATCCCCATTTTACAAATGGAGAAATAGAAGATCAGAAAGACTAAATGAGTTGCCCAACATCCCACAGCTGGCAAGTGGTAGAAACAGGATTAGAACCAGGCTTACCCTGAAGTCTACCCAGAATCATCACCACCAACTCATCCCCCTTCCCTTTGTGCTAACCTGAGTAGGTGCCCAAATGACCTTTAATAACATCACAGACCTCAGGTCTCTACCTTGCTAAATGGCAGACCCTACACAGAATGGGTGAGGGTTCCGGTAGAGCTGTTTTTGTTTAGCTCCCAATTTCTCTGTGTGGCACTACATCTGCACTGGGTTATGTCAAACTTTGCTGGAGGCCCTTTTATTTTCTTCAAAAGGAAAGAATCCCCTCCTGATCCTGGAAATTCTACACACCTTTCACAAACAGTTGCAGAGCCTCTAAACATAATACATATCTTAAAGCCATATTTGACAAGATTGAGATTAGTGTAAGAGATCTCTGAAACTCTGCACAAATGATGGCATGGTGATGGCTAAAAGGAGCTTCACATTCTCTCATTACCCAAATTTTAAGGTTTAGAACTGGAAAATCTGTAACAGGAGCTATTGAGTGCAAGAAGAGAGGGAGTCTATACCAAGGGCATATCTCTGTGCAATTTCCAAGAGGAAAGTAAAGATCAATGATAGCTTGACTGACTGGCAATAGGTAGATGTAGATTGACTTATGAAAAATTGGAGATAATAAAATGGCGTGGCTTTCCTAAACTGAGCCAGAAAAATTTATAGCAAATAGAGAAAGCATTACTTCCCAAATTGTGAAGTTATTGACTTGGAATAATTTCTATAATATATGTAAATTGTAGAGGGTCTTTGATACAAACAGCCATATGCATATACATATACTTGAACATGAAAGGCATACACCTAAATGTTAAGAGCTCTAATTTCAGGAGATAGATTGTCATAATTTCCAGTTTTAAGAGGATTTTTTTGCATTGATCAGGAAGTGCCCATGATTTTTAGGTTTATTATTTCACCGTTGTTTATTGATCTAATTATCTTCCAGTTCTCACATATTGCTTTAAAATTCATAAAATAACATTTCCATTTTGAAAAACAAAAGCAAATTTGTGAGAGTCATCATATTTAAAGAGATAGGTAGAACAGAATGAAAATATTGTTTAAAAGATAGGTAATTTTGATGATTTCTAAATTGTTTGGGTTAAAACCTGAAGAAGGATCAAAATATATCCCACACCTATAAGGGTCATTTACCATGAGCCACCAGGCCCTCTGACCACACTTTTCCTAGTGCCTTCTGCTGAGTTAGGACCTCAGGTTCAAAGACCCGCTGATGGTAAGTGTTCTTTTCTGATTTATGTGGATTGAGACTTAGTGTGGATGTGGAGGGGGTGATGGAAATTCTTATAGATGTGGATTGGGTGGAATCAAGTCCCTGATCTTGAAAGATACTTCATATACTGAAAATTATAAGAATTTGATTGAGGTTACATTGTAATTTAGATTTTTAAATAACAACAGCAATAAAAAACTCTTGTAGAGCACTTACTATGGGCCATGCATGTCTTAAAAGAGATTTAAGAAGAGAAGGAAGGAAAGAAAGAAAGAGAGAGAGAGAAGGAATTCTAATAACAAAGTGCTATTATTATCCCTAATTTTACAGAGTCATAGAGAGTTCAACTAACTTGCCCAAGATCACACATATATTATATGGTAAAGCTGGGAATTAAATCCAGGCAGGCTATAGCCAGAATCCACATTCTTAACAATTAAATAGCTTAGAGAGCTCAGACTGAAGACAAATTTGAAAGTGGAACTATGTTAGTATATTCAGATCTAATATTTGACAGTTAAGAGCATTTCTATACACATCTGGCCTAATCTTTTTGATGAAATAAGCCGGATAGAGAAAGATGAACTCTGTATGACTCCACTCATAGGTGGAAGTTAAACATGTAGACAAAGAGAACTGATTGGTGGTTACCAGGGGAAAAGCGGGATGGGGGAGTGGGCACAGAGGGTGAAGTGGGGCACCTACAACAAGACTGACAATAATGTACAACTGAAATTTCACAAGGTTGTAAACTATCATAATCTTAATAAAAGTAAAAAAAAATTTCATTTTACTTAGAGTCTACATAAAATGTCAAAATGGAACATAGCTGAGACTTTAAGTTTAAAAAAAATATTCTAAATGTCTGATTGGTTGTTTCACAATTACGTAGCTGAACCTGGTCCCTCCCTTGGTTTCTCCATTCTAATACTGAAACTTAAATAAGTTAGATGAATAGTTATTTTCAGGGCATGAGGTAACTCATCTGGGACATACAAAAAACTGTCCAAATAATAATTTTCATCAGGGATTTACTATGTATCAGGCACTTTACAAACTTTGCCTTATTTTAATTCTTAAAATAAATGTATGACATTGATCCTGTCATCTGTCTTAAAGAAAAAGAAATTGAAGCCTAGAGATGATATACATATCACCCAAAATAACACAGCTGCTAATTGGTAGAGGCAGGACTTGATCACAGGAAGTCTGAATCCAAAGTTTAAGCTCATATCAACCATGCTATATTAAAAAGCAAATATTTAAGACAATGACTATAATTGCCTTCTGAGAGAAAGAGAGAGAATCTTTGCATAAAGTTGTAATCCTCTGTAATACTTTGCCCTCCCTCTCACATATTTTTTAATTATTTGTTGATACCACTGTAATGCAGATTGTCATTATTATCCCAGATCTGCATCTTGTCATTGTGGTCCATGGGAAACACGTCCACAACTAAGGCCTGGAACAGCTCATCAGTGATCACATTCATCTTCGTGGGATTTGCAGACCATCCAGAACTCCAGGTCCTGCTCTTTGTGACCTTCCTGGGTTTCTATCTTGTGACCCTCTCCTGGAACCTGGCCCTCATCTTTCTAATCAGAAGTGACACCCGTCTGCAAACACCCATGTATTTCTTCCTCAGCAACTTGTCCTTCATTGACATCTGTTACTCCTCCACAGTGGCTCCCAAGATGCTCACTGACTTCTTCCAGGAGCAGAAGACCATATCATTCTTGGGTTGTGCTGCTCAGTTCTTTTTTTTTGTTGGCATAGGTCTAACTGAGTGCTTTCTCCTGACTGCTATGGCATATGATCGATACACAGCCATCTCCAGTCCCCTGCTCTACACTGCCATCATGTCCCAGGGTCTCTGTACACACATGGTGATTGGGGCATATTTCAGTGGCTTCCTGAGCTCCCTGATCCAGGCCTGCTCTATATTTCAGCTCCACTTCTGTGGACCCAACATCATCAACCATTTCTTCTGTGACCTCCCACCAGTCTTAGCGCTTTCTTGCTCTGACACGTTCCTCAGTCAAGTGGTGAATTTTCTTGTAGTGGTCACTATTGGGGGAACATCATTCCTCATCCTCATCATCTCCTACAGTTACATAGTTGCTGCTGTCTTGAAGATCCATTCAGTGGAAGGCCAAAGGAAAGCCTTCAACACATGTGCCTCACACCTGATGGTGGTGACTCTGCTGTTTGGGACAGCCCTTTTCATGTACCTGCGACCCAGCTCCAGCTACTCTCTTGGCAGGGACAAGGTGGTGTCTGTGTTCTATTCACTGGTGATCCCCATGCTGAACCCTCTAATCTACAGTTTGAGGAACAAAGAGATCAAAGATGCCCTGTGGAAGTTGTTGGAGAATAAGAAAGTGTTTTCCTAGTTTATGATTGAAAACATATTTCTCCAAACTGACAGAGACTTATATAACACATGATATCTACCTCCACCTCTGGCTTAGGCAAGAGGTACATTTTGTGTGCATATTTGGAAATGGAGGCTCCTCCTGCCAAATTTTTCTCACTGTTCCCCCTGGTGATCTGTCCACTGACCCCACCATGGATAGCCAAAAAGGGGAAATGATTATTGCACAAAAATAATCTCCCTGGGATTCTCACAATTAGTATTACAGCAACCGCATTTTATTGGGTACTTAACATATATGAGGCACAAAAGCTATTTAATAAAATACTCATTGCAGTGCTATGATGCAAATAGTACTATCCCTATGTTACAAATGAAGAAATGAGGTCCTAGGAAGAAAAAATGACTTGCCCAGCGTTATACGGAAAGTAAGGGGCAGGAATCCCATTCAGACCTAGGTCCTCCTGACTCCAGAGCCCATACTCTGCCCAAATGCTGCCTTCCGTGTTCAACAACAAACAGCCCTGAAGTTGTACATGTGTATAACTCTTATTACTAGTATATGGCAGGATCCAAAAAAGATACACTATGTATAGTTGAGGTACTTTACAAAACAAGATGCCTTTTTACTCCATTAAACATTCTCTCCAAGGTATCCCTGTTGGATTCCCATTATGGCTACTGAATAATTTTCTAAACAAAATGTACCAAAGTACATTACCCTTTTCCGCCATTTCTATCTGAGCTGTGTAGGGGCCTGGAAAATTTGTGTCCCATGATATCACATCCGTACTCTTCTCTTCCCAGTCTCTGTCACCTAAAGTGCCTACTAGGTCTGTATTTCCTTGATTTCAACCATGTCATTCCTTTACCAGTTCAGCACCTGACTCCACTTCACAGCTTAGTCTCCCTTTTGATCACCACACTCTGAGTTCCTCTTGCTCTCTTCTATCCAAACCCATTGCTCCCATAAAAACTTTGTTTCTTAACCTGAATGGATTAGCCCACATTCAGTACTATTTGCCACTGTCTCTGGAAGGTATGTCTCAGGCCATCACCTCCAGGTCATTAGTCCTTCTTAAAGGACATGGACAGTGGAGTTGTCCAGCACAACCATTTCTGCTGGTAAATCCCTCCATCATTCCTTTATGGGCCTGTCCTCTTCTCAACACATTCATTTTTCCATTAATAGAGGTCTATTGGATATGCAAAAAGTCTTCATTTGATTTCATTGTTCATGTAAGTGGATTAACTACTTCATATTTGGAAGAGCATAAACAACGCACAGGGGAGGTGAGATCTCTGTCCCAGGTCTCCTGGATTCTTGAGTCTCCTAAATTCATTCCCATTCAAAGTCAAGCAAACTTAAAGTGATTCATACAAATAATATCCAATGATATTACCCAATGGGTAACTTTTCCTGAAATTTTTTTATCAGTTACCTCTATGAATATTAGGACTTATATGGCACTGTATTGGAAATTCTGGGAATCACCTTTATTGATGGATGTTATACCCAGGATACTTCTAGTTTTCTGCTTCCTTAGCAGGCTGAGTACAATGTGAGGAAGTCTTTAGGATTATTTCAGATGTAAGATCTAATGAAGGGGCCAGTCAGGCCAAGCGGAGCAGATTTCGATACATGTGAATAGATGATTTCTTTGAAGTTTAGAATGGACATTCTTGAATTCTGATATATTTCCATTCAAATTAATAGCTATGATTAAGTAGAATTATTTTTTCTTCCTAAAGGAAGTGATTCAATTTATGAAAAATATGGAAAAGGTTTACCTTAAAGGAAAAGTACAAATTATTTAATATCAAATCATTTTACCTTCTTCTCCTTCTTTAAAACACACACACATTCCTCATCTGCTTTATTTTCCAACTCATCTCAGTTCATATAACATAAACCCTCCACCTGGCCTCTTGAGAGAACTTTACATATAAGCAAAATACAATGTGGCCTCTACACAGTTCACTCTGAGGAATCTGAGTGTATTGGCTTACTATCACTAATGTAACTAATTACCACAAAGTAAGTGGCTTAAAACAGCATAATGTTATTATCTCACAGTTCTGTAGGTTAGACGTTTGAGAGAGGTCTCACTGGGCTGAAATCAAAGTAGTAGCAGAGCTGTGTCCCTTTCTAGAGGCTCTATGATAGAATCCATTTCCTTGCCCTTTGCAGCTTTTAGAGACCACCCACATTCCTTGGCTCATGGTTCCCTTCCACCATCTTCAAAGCCCACAATGTCACATCTACCCTCACTGGGAAAGGTTCTCTGCTTTTAAAGACTCTCGTGATTAGAGTCATGCGCCACATAACTAGGGTTCAGTCAAAAACAGGCTGCCTATATGACGGTGGTCCCATAAGATTAGTATCATATAGCATAGATGTGTTGTAGTATACACCATCTAGATTTGTGTAGATACACTCTGTGATGTTTGCACAATGACAAAATCGCCTAACGATGCATATCTCAGAATGTGACACTTGAGTGTAGGTTGGGCCTGCTCAGATAATCCAGGATAATCTCCCCATTTCAAAGTCTATAATTTAATCACATCTTAAAACTCTCTTTTTCCTGAAAGATAATCTATTCACAGGCTCATAGGATTAAGATTTTGTCATGTTTGGGGACCACTATTCTCCCTACTTAGCTCTTTTAACATTTGATGTCACTTTACTGATTTGAGTTTATGAGGCCAGCTTTCAAGAACATTCATGAGCTCCCCATTGCCCTCAGGTTAAAGTCCTTAACATGCATTATAAAGTCCTCTTTGCTTCATGCTGCAGCTCTGCTTACTTCAACTCTTCACCCCCTACTACATCTCCCCTAGTACTTTGGGGACAGCATGCTGTCCCAAGGCATCTATTTCTTTTTCTTCCCCTCAAGCTCTTTGTACTAGGAGTTTCCTCTTTCCTCCATAATCTTTTTAACTGACTGATGGTTGTTCAACCTTCAGGTCTCTACTCAGAGCACTTCCTCCATGAAGATCTTCCCACCCATTTCCCAAACCCAGGACATCATGGTTTACCCAGTTGTTGCACTAACATTACTGTTTGTAATCATTTGTTCTATTGCATGTACCTTACACTAAACTATAACTTCCTTGAGGATAGAGATAGACCCTTGTTCACTTTCATTCATCCATCTAACACAGTGTTTGGCACATAGTAGACATATGATAAATATTTCTTTAATAAATAAACAATTCATTGTTTATAGTAACTTTGGCTTTTGCTGCATATAGTGATTGTATTATTGTCTTGTGGTATGGCTAACAAGGTTTCTTATAGATGTATTTCAACAAAAGAGAGACTGAACAAAATTAGACCACTTTTCTCATCTATTATCCTTCTATAAAATTTTAGGAGGGCTTTTAATTAAACTGCTAATCATAACGATTCAAATAAATTAGCAGTACTGATTACTGTAAATATAATACACAACTAGAGACAGTTAAATAGAAAAACAGATACCAGAGAATCCTCACAAATAAAACACTCCATACAGCAGTACTTAATTTCTTTCCATCTTTGCCATCTCTAGGCATAATTTATTTAAACTCACACAGAATTACTCAATTAAAATTAAAGCCAGGTTACCATATTTCTGGCTTTAGTGGACTCCCATCTTCACCAGAAATCAAGGCACTCATTTCCCTAATCTGAGAAATCTAACCCAGTTTGTGCCTGAAGACAAGTGCAAACCTCCCCTGAGACTTTTTCAACCTCTTCTGCTTCCTTCCTTTCTAACTATAAAGAGAAAAAGAGACCATTATTCTATCACCCATGAATCCACTGTGTCCAGAACAAAATACTCTGTGAAGATTAGCTTTCTCCCTCTCCTTCAGAAATCTTCCATCTCTCAAATTTAGCTCTCCCCCCTTAGAAATTAGAAGCTACCTTAACTTGGTTAAAGTACAAAATGATTTGATAAATATTTACAAACTCAATTTTACCAGAAACATGTTCTGGGATATATTTAAATAAAGTTTTTAAGCAGAGATAAAAGGTCTCCACTTATTTGCTTTTGCTCTTTGTAGTTTCAAAATATTTTAGGATGACTTGAAATATTCATGCAATAAACAAAATAAAGCAAGTTGCATATAAGTCAACAGCTATATGCTTTTTAAAAAGTTAAAATGCTGCATGGCAATTAGAAAAACATAGATAAATATATACGTAATCTTGGAATAGAAAAGATCTTTCTAAACTTAATGCTAAAAGCAAAACCATAAAGAAACAAAGGACAGGTTAGACTACAATAGTGTTAAAATCTATATGGCAAAAAAACAAAATAAAGAAAGTCAAAGGACAGAAGTCTAACGAGGAAAAATATGTGCACTACTTATGGTAGACAGTAGTTTATATAAGTTTCTCTTACAAACAAAATTAGAACAAGATAAACCAATAGAAAAATGGGCACAATTCTGTCTTCAGGTCAGAAGTGCGTCTCTTGTATGCAGCATAGATATGGGTCTTGTTTATTCATCCAGTTAGCCACCCTATGCCTTTTGATTGGAGCATTTAGTCCATTGACATTTAAAGTAGCTATTGATAAGTATGTACTTATTGCCATTTTGTTCCTTCTTTCTTGGTGTTTTAATAGTTCTTCTCTGTTCCTTTCTTGTCTTGCTCTCTTCCTTTGTGGTTTGATGGCTTTCCTTAGTATTATGTTTGGGTTTCTTTCTCATAAGTTTTTGTGTATTTATCATAGATTTCTGACTTATAATTGCCATGAGGTTCATATATAATACCCTATGTACATAGCAATCTATATTAACTTGATGGTCTCTTTAGTTTGACCTCTGTCTAAAAGTTCTACTCTTATTCTCTCCTTCTCCCACAGTTTCTGTTTTTGATATCAAATCTAACCTCCTTTTTTTTGTGTGTGTATTGTTACCCTCTTATTATGGAAATTTTAGTACTTTTGTTTTTTGGCCTTCATGTTATCTTCATAGGTGTTTGATCTGATACCTTTACTGTATTTTTGCCTTTACCGGTGATTTTAGCACCTTTTTTTTTATAGAGGGGAGGGAGGAGGGAGAAAGGGGTGATGAGGCACATGTGTGTGGTGTTGGATTGTAATTAGTCTGTGGGTGGTGAAGGTGATGCAATCTTCACAGGAATCAAAATATAATCATGTACACCTGAAATTTACATAATGTTAAAAACCAATGTTACCTCAGTAAAAAAAAGGGGGGGCACAGTTATGAGCAAGCAATTCACAAAAAAGAAATACAAATGGCTAATAATTTGATGAGAAAATACTCTAGAGTACTAATATTCAAAGAAATGAAAATGTAGCAGTGAGAATTTTTTTCTATTAAAAAGGCAGATGTTAAAAGTAACAATAATACCAAATGCTAACAAAGTTACAGAAAAATAGGCCCTCTCATATATAATTGGTAAAACATAAATTGCATCATCTTTCTGAAGGTCAGTTTGACTACATGTACCAAAAGTAATTAAATGTACATGCTTTTACACAATGTTAAAAACCACTACAACCTCAATAAAATAATTGATAAAACAATGTACATACTTTTGCCTCACCTATCGTCCTTCTTGGAATGTATTCCAAGGTGTGCATATATGTCCAGGGATGCTCATCACAGTGCTACATAATGGTGAAAATTGAAGCAACCTTTTTTTTTATATTAAGATTATGATAGATTACAACCTTGTGAAATTTCAGTTGTACATTATTGTTAGTCATGTTGTAGGTACACCACTTCACTCTTTATGACCTCCGCCCATGCCCCCTTTCCCCTGCTAACCAACAACCAGTTCTCTTTGCCTATATGTTAACTTCCACCTATGAGTGGAGTGATACAAGGTTCATCTTTCTCTATCTGGCTTATTTCACTTAACATAATACCCTCAAGGTCCATCCATGTTGTTGTGAATGGGACAATTTTGTCCTTTTTTATGGCTGAGTTGTATTCCATTGTATATATATATACCATATCTTCTTTATCCAATCATCAGTTGCTGGGCACTTAGGTTGCTTCCACGTCTTGGCTATTGTATATAATGCTGCAATGAACATAGGGGTGCATGGGACTTTTGGAATTGCTGATTTCAGGTTCTTAGGATAGATACCCAGTAGTGGGATGGCTGGGTCATAAGGTATTTCTATTTTTAATTTTTTGAGAAATCTCCATACTGTCTTCCATAGTGGCTACACCACTATCCTTCCCACCAACAGTGTATGAGGGTTCCTTTTTCTCCACAACCTCTCCAACATTTGTCACTTTTGGTTTTGGATATTTTTGCCATGCTAATAGGTGTAAGATGATATATTCGTGTAGTTTTGATTTGCATTTCCCTGATGATTAGTGATGATGAGCATCTTTTCATGTGTCTATTGGCCATCCTTATATCTTCTTTGGAGAAATCTCTGTTCATGTCCCCTGGCCATTTTTTGATCGGGTTGCTTGATTTTTTGTTGTTGAGCTGTGTGAGTTCTTTATATATTATGGAGATTAACCTTTTGTAGGATAAATAACTTGTAAATATTTTTTCCCAATTAGTAGGTAGCTTTTTTTGTTTCAATCCTGTTTTCCCTTGCCTTGAAGAAGCTCTTTAGTCTGATAAAGTCGCATTTGTTTATTCTTTCTATTGTTTCCCTCGTCTGAGGAGTTATGGTGTCTGAAAAGATTCTTTTGAAACTGATGTTAAAGAGTGTACTGCCTATATTCTCTTCTAGAAGACATATTGTTTCAGGCCTAATCTTTAGGTCTTTGATCCATTTTGAGTTTATTTTTGTGAATGATGAAAAAGAATGGTCAATTTTCATTCATTTGCATGTGGCTGTCCAGTTTTCCCAGCACCATTCATTGAAGAGACTTTCTTTTCTCCATTGTAGGCCCTCAGCTCCTTTGTCGAAGATTAGCTGTCCACAGGTGTGTGGTATTATTTCTGGGCTTTCAATTCTGTTCCATTGATCTGTGCACCTGTTTTTGTACCAGTACCATGCTCTTTCGATTACTGTAGCTTTGCAGTATGTTTTGAAGTCAGGGATTGTGATGCCTCCAGCTTTATTCCTTTTTCTCAGGATTGCTTTAGCAATTTGGGGTCTTTTGTTGCCCCGCATGAATTTTAGGATTCTTTGTTCAATTTCTGTAAAGAATGTCACTGGGATTCTGATTGGGATAGCATTGAATCTGTAGATTGCTTTAGGTAGTATGGACATTTTAACTATGTTTATTCTTCCAATCCATGTGCATGGAATGTCTTTCCATCTCTTTATGTCGTCATCAATTTCTTTCAGGAAAGTCTTTTAGTTTTTGTTGTATAGATTTTTCACTTCCTTGGTTAAATTTATCCCAAGGTATTTTATTCTTTTTCTTGCGATTGTGAATGGGATTGAGATCTTGAGTTCTTTTTCTGTTAGCTCATTGTTAGCATATAAAAATGCTACTGATTTATGTATGTTGATTTTATACCCTGGAACATTGCTGTAGCTGTTGATTATTTCCAATAGTTTTCCTATGGGTTCTTTGGGGTTTTCTGTATATAAGATCATGCCGTCTGCAAACAGCGAGAGTTTTACTTCTTCGTTGCCTATTTGTATTCCTTTTATTTCTTTTTCCTGCCAAATTGCTCTGGCCAACACCTCCAGTACTATGTATAGACTATGTATATAAGAGTGGTGAAAGTGGGCACCCTTGTCTTGTTCCTGTTCTCAGAGGAGTGGCTTTCAGTTTTTGTCCCTTGAGTCTGATGTTGGTTGTGGGTTTGTCATATATGGCCTTTATTATGTTGAGGTACTTTCCTTCTATACCCATTTTATTGAGGGTTTTTAACATAAATAGATGTTAGATCTTGTCGAATGCTTTCTCTGCATCTATTGAGATGATCATGTGGCTTTTGCTTCTCATTTTGTTAATGCAGTGTATCACGTTGATTGACTTGCGGATGTTGAACCATCCCTGTATCCCTGGTATAAATCCCACTTGATAATGGTGTATAATCTTTTTGATGTAATGCTGTATTCGGTTTGCCAAAATTTTGTTGAGGATTTCTGCATCTATGTTCCTCAGTGATATTGGTCTTTTGTTTCCCTTCTTTCTGTTGTCCTTGTCAGGTTTGGGGATCAGGGTGATGTTGGCTTCATAGAATGTGTTAGGGAGTGCTCCATCTTCCTCAATTTTCTGAAGTAGTTTGAGAAGGATAGGCATTAAATCTTCTTTGAATGTTTGGTAGAATTCTCCAGAGAAGCCCGGACTTTTATTTTGGGGAGGTTTTTGATTACTGTTTCTATTTCTTTACTTGTGATTGGTCTATTCAGATTCTCTATTTCTTCCTGCTTCAGTTTGGGGAGTTGTAAGAGTCTAGGAATTTACCCATTTCTTCTAGGTTGTTCAATTTGTCGGCATATAGTTTTTCATAGTATTCTCTTACAATCCCTTGTATTTCTTTGGTATCCATTGTGATTTCTCCTCTCTCATTTCTAATTTTATTTATTTGAGTCTTCTCTCTTTTTCTCTTAGTGAGTCTGGCTAAGGGTTTGTCGATTTTGTTAATTTTTTCAAAGAACCAACTCTTTGTTTCATTGATCCTTTCTACTATCTTTTTTGTTTCAATATCATTTATTTCTGCTCTAATTTTTATTATTTCCCTCCTCCTACTGACTTTGGGCTTTGTTTGTTCTTCTATTTCTAATTGTGTTAGGTGTTGTTTGAGGTTGCTTATCTGAGATTTTTCTTGTTTTTTGAGGTGAGCCTGTCTTGCAATGAATTTCCCTCTTAGGAGTGCTTTTGCTGTGTCCCAAATGAGTTGGTATGGCGTGTTTTCATTTTCATTTGTCTCCATATAATATTTGATTTCTTCTTTAATTTCTTCAATAATCCATTGTTTGTTCAGTAGTATGCTGTTTAGTCTCAACATTTTTGCTCCTTTCCCAGCTTTATTCTTGTAGTTGATTTTTAGGTTTATAGCATTATGATCCAAAAAGATGCTTGATATTATTTCAACCCTCTTGAATTGATTGATGCTTGCTTTGTTTCCCAAGATATGGTCTATCCTTGAGAATGTTCCATGAGCACTTGAGAAGAATGTGTAACCTGCAGTTTTGGGATGAAGTGTTCTATATATTTCTATTAAGTCCATCTGGTCTAATTTTTCATTTAATTCTTTAATTTCCTTGTTGATTTTCTGTCTGGATGGTCCACCCATTGGTGTTAATGGGGTGTTGAGGTTCCCTACTATTATTGTATTGTTGTTGATGTCTCATTTTAGTTTTGTTCAGAGTTGCTTTACAAATTTTGGTGCTCCTGTGTTGGGTGCATGTATATTTATAAATGTTATGTCATCTTGGTGGCGTGTCCCTTTTTGTCATTATAAACTGCTCCTCTTTGTTTTTCTTTATCTGTTTTGCTTTGAAGTCTACTTTGTCTGATATAAGTATGGTGACACCTGCTTTCTTTTGTTCATTATTAGCCTTGAGTATTGTCTTCCATCCCTTCAGTCTGAGTCTGTGTTTGTCTTTGGGGCTGAGGTGTGTTTCCTGGAGGGAGCATATTGTTGGGTCTTGTTCTTTGATCCATCCTGCCACTCTGTGTCTTTTGATTGGAGAGTTCAATCCATTTACATTTAGAGTGATTATTGAAATGTGGGGGCCTACCACTGCCATTTTTTCACTTGTTTTCTGGTTCTCTTGCATTTCCTTTGTTTCTTGTCCCATGATTTTTGGAGTAATAATTCAGGTAGGTAAATTTCTATATTGGCTTTCTTCTTATTTGTAATTTGTGTCTTTATTCTTGTTATTTATTTAGTGGTTACCAGGTGGTTTTTATAAAACATCTCATAGATGAGGTAGTTCATTTTCTGATAGCCTCTTATTTCCTTAAATTAAAACATTCCATCCCTTTTCTCTTCCCCTTCCAGGTTGTTATTGTCAGATTTTTTCCCCTTCCTTCTTGTGTTGTGGGTTTGTGGTTAAAATGACAGGATTATATTTTTTCTTGGTGTTTCCCTTCCTTTTATCTTTAATGTTTTATTTAACTTTTGCTAACCTGTCCTGATGGAGAGTTGCTACTTTCTGTTATTGTCCTTCTACTTATCTCCTTTGCTCTGGGTTTTGTAACCCCTTTCCTTTTTTTGATTTTTCAGGTATGAGGGTCTTCCTGAGCATTTCTTGAAGAGGAGGTCTTGTGACAATGGACTCCCTTAACTTTTGTTTATCTGGGAAAGTTTTTATTTCTCCATCATATTTGAAGGATATTTTCGCTGGGTAGAGTATTCTTGGCTGCAAGTTTTTGTCTTTCAGAGTTTTGAATATACATTCCACTCTCTTCTAGCCTGTAAGGTATCTGCTGAGAAATCTTCTGATAGCCTCATGGGGGTTCCTTTGCAGGTTATTTTCTTCTGCCTGGCTGCCCTTAGTATTTTCTCTTTGTCATTGACTTTTGCTAGCTTCACTATTATATGCCTTAGGGTGGTCTTCTTACATTGATAAAGTTTGGAGATCTATTGGCTTCTGTCACATGGAGTTCCATCTCTCTCCCCAGGTTTGGAAAGTTCTCAGCCATTATTTCTTTGAACAGGCATTCTGCCCCCTTCTCCTTCTCTTCTCCCTCTGGTATACCTATAATCCTTATGTTTTGACTCCTAATTGAGTCTAATAATTCTCGGAGAGTTTCTTCATTTCTTTTTGTCGGTGTCGCAATCCAATGTACACATCAAGATAGATGCGGAGAGGGCTGATGGCCACTCTGAGTTTATTATAACCAGCATTTCAATATATACATAGCTTACATCTGTTAAACATACACAGGTGTTCTGGACAATGTAATTAGCAAATGCCAAGAATTCTTTGTGATTTCTCAAGGAACCCTCCCTTGGCCTCTGTTTTGATATTATCATGTTATTGCTGTGCTCGTATATTTTTATCTTGGAGCATGCTAGGCCTCCTAGGCAATGGCCCCTCCTGCTCCCTATATCATGTCTCCATCTGTGCCCCCGGGTGACCATGCCTGGCTTAGGTTGCCTCCCACTGGAGGTCTTACCTCTCATTGGCTAACTGGCCTTCTCACCTCTGGGTCACAGTTTGTGGGCAAGCATTTTCCAGTGATTATCAACACTTCCTGCATCAGGGGTGGCTACACTTTTTAGTCTTAGTTCTCTCTCCTCCTCTGTCTGCAGCATTTCTATATTCCTATCCTCCGAATTGCTAATTCTCTCCTCTGTATTATCGACCCTACTGTTCAGAGAGTCCAGATCTTTCTTAATCTCTTCCATTGTGTTCTTCATCTCCAGTATTTCTGATTGGTTCTTCTTTATAGTGTCAAGCTCTTTTGTGACATAGCTCCTGAACTCATTGAGTTGTCTATCTGTATTCTCTTTTAACTTGTTGAGTTTTTTAATAATGGCTGTTTTGAATTCATCATCATTTAGGTTATAGATTTCATTGTCTTTGGGATTGTTTTCTGGGTACTTGTCATTTTCCTTCTGTGCTGGAGATTTAATATATTTTTTTTCATACTGCTTGATGGCGTGGATTTGTGCCTCTGCATAGAGATAGAGCTTAGTTACTGCCTCCACTTGTTTCTACTGGTGTAGGGGGGAGCAGCTGTTTAGGCTGCACCAACCAGGAACCCTGTCAGGTGTTGGTGACTGGACCTGGGCCCCTCCTCATAGTCACAGTGGTCCTGTGGGGTCTCTCATCATCTGTGGGGGCAATCACAAGGGGGCCTCAGGCTGCTGGTGCCTACTGTTGCAGACCACCTAGACGCGCTCCCTCCTTAGGGTCTGCAGTGGTGTTATGGGCTTTCCCAGCGTCCAGGAGCAGGATCACCTATATTCGCAGCTCTGTCACTTTCTTGGCCCACAAGATCTCACTTGTCCACTAGAGGCCACGGCAGAGCTATGGGTATCTTTTGCAGTCTGTGGTTAGCTTACCTAGCTGTGCTACTTTTGCCCCAGGGCCTTCCAGCCTTGTGATTGCCAGTTGGGGCCTCTCCACTAGTGCTGTGCAGAGGCTTTCACTGTGGCTACTGTGGGACTGTGAGTTTTCCCCCTGGGCCATGGAGTCAGGCAGCTGGAGCTCCACCCATCCCCTGGACACTCCCACAGGATCAGTGGGTGTCTCTTGCCCCCTCTGGGACACAGCCAGAGTCCGTGAGTCAGAGACAGCTCACGGGCTGCTGCTCTGCCTGGGATCCTCCTCTCCCAGAGCCTCCCAGTGTTCTGAATGCTGGGCAGGGCTTCTCCACTAACACCAGTAGAGGCTTTCCCGCCTGCTGTTGTGGGACCATAGAGTTTCCCCTTGGGCCGTGGATCCAGGCCACTGGAGCTCCACCTAGCCCCCAGCCACTCCAATGGGATCTCTGGCTGTCCCTTGCCCCCTCTTGGACACAGCCAGAGTCTGTGAGTCAGCAGCAGCTGGCAGGCTGCTGCCCTGCCTGGGATCTTCCTCTTCAGGAGCCTCCTGGTGTTCTGAATGCTGGGTGGGGCCTCTCCACTAATGGCAAGTAGAGGCTTTCCCTGCTGGTGCAGGACCATGGAGTTTCCCCCTGGGCTTAGGGGTAATCACGGGGGGATTAGGTAGGGCTGTAGTCACCTGTTTCCACTGTGGCTCCCCTGGCGCATGCTCACACCTGCCCTTGGTGCATGGCAATGCTATGGGGGAGTCCGCTGGAAGAAAGCTGCTTGCAGGTACTAGGCTGTCTGGGGGCCGGGGGTCGGAGAGTTTTCATCTATCTCCATCTCCTCCCAGGGGGAAGTCTGTCCACCTTCCGATGTATAGCAGCACGGGTCTCTCAGGTGTCCTGAGATGCTATATGGATATCCTTTGTTAACTGATGAACGTCCAATTAGTTGTAGATTCGAAGGGGGAGAGACAAAGAAGACTACTCACTCCGCCATCTTGGTGACATCATCAAGATCTGAAGCAACCTTTTTGCCCTTGAAAGTCATACCCTGTTTTCTAAATCAAATGCCTTTCTTTCCTTTAATTGGCCATAACATGAGTCAAGATTCAACTTCTCTCTACCTTTTCACTGTTTTAGCTATTTAATTTTAAAAGTCCAATTCTATGTTCTGTGGTGAAGCAAATGAATTAAAATGTTTATATTTATGTTAAATTAACATTTATATTAAATTAAAATTAAATAGTTTATTAATATTATGAAAATTTATAATAAACTTTTAATTTAACATATTAAAAATAAAATCATATTTTCACTTAATTTTATGTTTATATATAAAAATTTTAATGTTATATTTAACTGGTAAGTTGCTTTTTTATGAGTCTGTCATCTTCTATTGCTGTTATTTCTTTCTGTTTTATTGAGATATATTGATATATGACACTGTACAAGTTTAAGGTGTACAGTACCATGACTTGACTTATGTGTGTTGTGGAATGATTACCACAATAAGTTTGGTTAACATCCATCATCTCCTATAGGTGAAAGAAAAAATAGTTTTTTCCTTGTGATGAGAACTTTTAAGATCTACTTTCTTAGCAACTTTCAAATATACCATATAGCAGTGTTAACTATAGTGACCATGTTGTATGTTGCATCCTCAGGACTTATTTATCTTATAACTGGAAGTCTATGCTTTTAACCATGTTCTGCCAATTTCCCCTCTATTGATTTTTTGTATGCATGTGATTCCTCCATAGAAAAGATATTCTCCACTGCCACCCTAAATAGTGCTATATTTTTAATAAAACAAAACCAAAATTTTCCAGGAAAAGTCTGTGCATTTTGCCCTCCCTCACCTGAGGGAAAGGTCACAACGTCTGAGGTGAAGAGAGTATGAGTTCATGATGCGAGGATGTGGTGCACAGTGTCCTTCTAATTATGAGTGTCAGTGCCCATCAAATCATCTGTAAATGGATTTAATATGTTAATATATGCAAAATTCCCAGCATAACATTGGGTAGACAATAGAAACTCAATAATTATGAGATTCTCTATGATAACAAGTTATTTGGAAGTGTAGAAGGCAGAATTTAAGTGTTTATCCTTGCTCTCTCTTCCAGACGTTCCTGTGTTTTTTCTTCATGGACCACAAAGGAAAATTCTGAGTTAGATCAACCCTGGGGAATCTCAGGGTCTGACCACTGGGATGGAAATTAATTATCTCTGCTTTCAGAAAATTTAAATGAGGATATGCTTTTTACACCCCAGAGAGTGATTAATTTATGCAGCCATGAATTTTGAATTCTGAAAATCCTTCCTTTGTAGAGACAGCCAAGTTGTAAATGTGGTGATTCATCTGCAAGGATAGAGAGAGCCATCTCCTCAAATGCACCCCCAACCACGAACTTTGAAAACCACTTCTCTACTGTCCAAAGCTACAGATGATAATAGGCACTAGAAAAGAATGTCTTAGAGGTTGCAATCTCTCTCCAATCTCCTTTTATCTTCTTGCTTCAAGTATCTTCCCACAAACACACATTTCTGGCACCAGTTTCAAGTTCTCTCAGTCTCATTAGAGAGCAACTTGGAGATGGGAAGGAGCTGGATGCGCCTGATTAGACTGCATTGAAAGCAGAATAAATCAAAATATAAAGTAGTTATAGAATAGATTGGCAAGAGGGAGAGGCAGGAGAGAGGGGAAGGGAGAGGTGATGACATCCAGTCTGCATTCTTTCTGCGTGTATGTACCATGGAGTCTTATTTACAAGTCCCCTGGAACTGTAAGACTTTGCGAAATGACAAGAACTTCTTTAGTATTTCTTCTCCATAAATTACTCCAATCTTTCTGTCTTCCCATAAACTCAACTCAGATTCTTCCCTTTTCTCTTCTGCTCTTCTGATGACATCCTCTGATGGGCATCCTGACCCATGTTTGAAGTTCTGCTCCTAGGAAGAGAAATTTTAAAAAAGTTCCTGTGGAGGTTGCTTGCTCCAGACCCCTACCCAAATAATTAGGAAGTGATATATATCTTAAGCACAAAGGAGGTGCTTCACTTCCAAACGTCCCCTTATTTGCATGCTGATGCCTGGAATTCTACCATCTGAAACTCATTTGTTAGTTTAAGGCTTGTCCTCTTTTAAAAGTGCCAAATTTTCTCTTTTAAAAGAAGTTATTCTTTAAGTTTCATAGTCATTTGTCCAGTAAGGATCTGAGAGAGAAAGCTAAAAGCATTCTAAGCTTCCTGAGAAGCTAAAAGAAATACTGAGTGAAGAAAAGTTTCAGACCAGAAGAAGGCGCACTCACAGACAAACTTCAAACTCAGGTTGACAGTTCTGGTTACATAATGCTGATAGCAATTTATGCCATTTCACTTTCACAGCCAGGACACCTGTCAAATCAAAACTGCAGTACAGATGCTCAAGCTCAAACTTAGTCACACATTTTAAGACAGTTGAGAATGGCAAGAGATAATTAAATGAGCTAGATGCAAAACATCTGGGTCTTGCACACTAGTAAAATCTTATCTGTTTTTTTGGTTTTAGTATTATCATCTAATTGAAGAAGGATCAACTCCCAAGATGCCTGCCACCATTTCCCTACATATACGTAAAGAAATTAATATTTACTGAGTGTCTACTATTCATGGAGCATTGTACCAGACACTTCACAGTTTCTGTTTGATGTGATCAGGTCAGTAACCTGCAAGGTGGATATTTCTCAGATGATCAAGGTTCTAATCCCAGATCCAAACGTTGACGGCTTTGACAATTTATAGATGTTACTTATGCTCTTGTATCCTTATTCTCTAAAATCTACCAAGGAAGTAATTCTAGTTTAAAATTGATTAACATCTAATTTTCACATCTATTTTGCAAAATAGGTGTGTGAATTAAATTATATACACATATGTAATCTGTGCAATTTATGTTAGGTTTCCATCTCTCCATGTGGTTCTGTGTGCAGAGTGAATTTTCTGTTTTATGGTGAGAGGAGGGGCTTTCCCCTGTCTCAAGGAAAGAATCACCTCTTCCAAGTTCAAGGTGTTTCTACATCTTTCACTATAAGAGTCCAGGGATCGAAATTATGTTAAAAACCCCTAACAATCATAAATAATTCTAATTTGTTTCTAAAGTAACATTCAGGGTAGGATATCCCTACTCCTCTTCTTCTGATGTCAACTTGTCTAATAGAAAATAAAACTTACGGTGCTGAGACATCTTACCCTTAAACTTTGAATGTTCTTCCTCAAGGCTACTCCCTAAACTGAATTTTTAAGGACAAAATAAAATAATGGTTAAAAAGAGCCGCTTGATGGAGTTTTCAATCTCAAGAAGACCAAACTCCCAACATCACCTCTAGCACCATCTTCCTTTGAACTTGCATTATCTCTCAGAGTGGACTCACTTCTGTATTTAGCATATGTCAACATGGAGTCTCATGATATATAATCCATCCATGCCCAAGAGCCACTGTTCTTAAAATGCCCCTTTAGATAAGCACTCACTTTGTGCCTATCTTATATCATAAACTTTATATACACCCTCTGAACCAGGAGTCTCAGCAGCCTCATGGGATAGGCAATATCATTCCTATCAAGAAAAGAAACTGAGCCTCAAAAATAACCTGTTGGCATAATTGTAGCCCAAAGTCACACAACTTGTTAATTACAGTTAGAATTAGAAACAAGTACTGTCTTATCTCTAAAGCCCACTCAATATTAAACCACTACACTCTCTTACCATCCCTTTCTGCCAGCACAAGGGTCAAAACTAAACTTGGCTTCCACCCAAATATTTGTTCCCTCTCTCCTTCACTTAGGATCAGGCTCACATCATAGTCTGACATCAACCCCAATCTTTCCTGGCTCCCTTCACATTTCCTCTCACAGGAATTTCCTTTACTAAAACCCTCTATGTTCAATTCTGCTTGGTTTCTGCTTCTTGGAAGACCTGGACTAACACAATGCATTGTTCATAAAAGCTCCAAATACTAAACTATCTAAATGTCCATAAAGATGTGGTTGAATAATGGAGCTATATTATCCAATGGAATATCATATAGTGATAAGTGTAAACAAATTATAGCTACATGCAACAACATGGATTGACCTCAGAAGCATACTGTTAAGCAGAAGATGCCAGGCACAAAATAATACCTAAAATGTTACCTAATGCATATAAAGTTCAAAAACAGACAAAATTAATTTTATAGTTTATGGGTGCATAAGTGGCTAAAATAATAAAAGACAAGCAAGTGGTTACCACAAAAGTCAGGATTGGCATTAGATCTAGTGGTAAGGAAATGGACGGGGTGTAACATTCTAAGGCTTCTGAAGTGTTAGCAATGTTTCATTTCCCAATCTGGGTGATGGTTATAGAACAAACACATAGTTTGTTCTATAGCTGTGCTTTACTTTGCTGAAAGTGAGCTGTCATTTACAATAGGAAGTTTTCTTAAGCCACCTGCTGATGCACACAGTCTGAATACACCAATTAAATGACAGAGAGTGCAAGGTAGATTTTTTTTGAGGAAGATTAGCCCTGAGCTAACATCTGCCACTAATCCTCCTCTTTTTGCTGAGGAAGACTGGCCCTGAGCTAACATCTGTGCCCATCTTCCTCTACTTTCTATGTGGGACGCCTACCACAGCATGGTTTGCCAAGCGGTGCCATCTCTGCACTCAGGATCCAACCCATGAACCCCATACCGCCAAAGCAGAACGTGCAAACTTAACCATTGTGCCACAGGGCCAGCCCCACTTCTGCTACTGTATATCTGTGGGACGCCAGCCACAGCATGGCTTGACAAGCGGTGCATAGGTCCGCACCCGGTATCTGAACTGGCTAACCCCGAGCCGGCAAAGTGGAACATGCAAACTTAATTGTTGCACCACTGGGCTAGCCCCCAAAGTGGATTTTTTTAAAAAAGACCCAACTATATGTTTTCTACAAGAAACTCACTTTAAATATAGAGACACAGATTAAAAATAATTCAGTCGAGAAAGATATACCAGAAGAAAACTGGAGAAGATACAGTGATGTGTCAATTAATGGGAGATAGTTCTGAGAAAAGAGTCTTTAGGTGATTTCATCGTTGTGCAAACATCATAGAGTGTACTTACACAACCCTAGGTGGTATAGCCTACTACACATGTAGGCTGTATGGTATTAATCTTGTGGGACCACCACATCCATCGTTGATCAAAATGTCATTCAGTGCATGACTGTATAGTAATTTGAGATAAAGCAGACTTTAGAACAAGGAAAATTATCAGTGATAAGGAGAGGGTTTTTTTCTTTTTGACGAAGCTTAACCCTGAGCTAACATCTGCTGCCAATCCTCCTCTTTTTGCTGAGGAAGACTGGCCCTGAGCTAACATCCATGCCCATCTTAGGAGAGGGTTTTTATAATGAAAATGATAAAGAGGTTAATTCTCCTAGTACACAACAAGCCTTAATGTGTATGCACTTAGAGTGTCAAAATAGATATGGTAAAAACTGATAGAAATACAAAGAGAAATAGACCAATCCACTATTATATTTGGAGACTTCAATACCTTCTGTCGGTAATTTATAGATCCAGTAGGCATAAATTCAGTATGCAGAACACAGTTGAATTAAAAAGCAACATTAATCAATTGGATCTAATTGATATTTATAAAATATTTCATCCCAAAACAGCAGAATACACATTCTTCTCGAGCTCACATGGAACATTCACCAAGATAGACCACATTCTGGGCTATAAAACAGACCGTCACAAATCACACAAAGTATGCTCTCATACCACAATGGAATTAAACTAGAAATCAATAACAGAAAGTTAGTTGGAAAAATCCCAATATATATATACATGTTGCCTAGTAACCTTTTAATAACTCCCATTGCATCTGCAACTGCTAGCTTCTCCATTGAAAATTATGTTTCTTACAAATATCTGACACTGTTCCCTATGCTGATTATTATATTAGACTTCCAATTCAGTGTCTAAGGGAATAATGTGGACTGTGCATGTGTTTGGGTAAAGACGAACAGAGCAGTGAAGATGGGGAACCTGACAGGCTCACCTTTTTAATGCAAAGGTAGGTGCAGGCAACCTCAGCTTAGCACACATATAATTTTTTTATTTGATAGTGTTCAGTCTTCAGTCCCTGAAAGGTAAAATATTCATGTGCAATTCTTGAAGTGTACATCATTTAGAACTGAAAGCCTTAGGCTGATTAAAATCTCCTGCCTCTCATATAAAATATTAGGCGTCTCAAGACACCTTCTGATTAGAAGGTGATTTCCTTTATATTAAAACAAATTTCATAAACATTTATGGAGTACTTACAATATATGGGAAAATAACTGGCCCAGTTCCTTTATGAAAAAGAGATTCAAAGACAGCTGGGAAAAGGGTGAGAAACACAATTATATAATACCATTAGCATTATGATGATATTAACACCCTATGTTTGTATAATGCTTTGAAGTGTACAATGTGCTCTCATGTGAATTGTCATTTCATTGAATTTACAGCAACAAAAGTGAATGAGGGACAGAAGTGGGATGAGACTGGAGATAAAGGAGAACAAGGACTTGTTAAGTAACTACTGCATGTTAGTCACTGGCCAGCCATTCGTTCATCATCTATTCAAAAAGAATTACTGAATAATTGCTATGTGCCAGTAGGAGCTGGGGAAACAATGATGACAAAACTAAGTCCCTGCCTTCAAGGAGTTTGCATTTGGAGCAAGAGGCAGAAATAAATAGATACATAATGACAGGCAGTAAAAAGTGCTAGATTATCTCAAGTAAACCCCACTGCAAAGCAAGGCATATGCTCCCCATTCTATGGAAGAAGATGCTGAGATGCATAAAAGTTAAATTGCTCAGGCCCATCCAGCCAAAATTTAAAATACTTGAATCTCAGTTCAAAGACTATTGTCTTTTGAACAAGGGGCCTCTAAGTTTCATAATGCAACCCTGAGGTTACAAAATAGACAATCCACCATTCCATCCTGACCTGACATCGCACCTGATAGTCTAGAACCTTCTAAAGCAATTGACCAGAAGAGCAAGTGGAACTGTATTAATTCAAAAGAGAAGCCAGCAGTAAGTAGCTTCGATCTCAGTTTCTAGAGACCTGACTTGGCTGGTCCGAGGCTCTCTATATGATGCCTCCAGCCAATGTCTCATGGAACCGTAACACACTGAGAGAATAATTAGAATTCTTTTCCCCACACATCTCTTTCCTTAATAAGTTACCTTTCTTAGGACAATTTTATGGAAATGGAAAAGAAAAACACAAGAGGCATAACATCAGAGCTCAAATTAATGAGGAAAAGCTTTTACTTCAAAGTGTATGTTAATACGCTTTTTCTAATTTTCAAAATCAGAAGCCATTTAAAATCTATTTTAAAAATTAGATTACCAAAATCCAAATACCCACAGATAATAGCTGCTACTATTGAGGTAGACATCTTTCCAGACTTCTTTTAAACATATAGATTTTGGGGCCTGCCCAGTAGCATAGAGGTTAAGTTTACATGTTCTGCTTCAGTGGCCCAGGGTTCGCCAGTTCAGATCCCGGGTGCAGACAGGGCACCACCTCTCAAGCCATGCTGTGGTAGGTGTCCCACATATACAGTAGAGGAATATGGGCATGGATGTTAGCTCAGGGCCAGTCTTCCTCAGCAAAAAGAGGAGGATTGGTAACAGATGTTAGCTCAGGGTTAATCTTCCTCACAAAAAAAATAGATTTATTTGCAAAAGTAACAGTATGTGATACAGTCAGCACTTCAACCTATCACTAAAAAGGACTCTTACCACATCTAAGAGTAAAGTTCTACATTATCAATTTTGTTGGCCAAAAATACTGAATTATTCTATTGTACAGTAGCTTATTGAACAAGTTTTATATATCAGATATTAATCTAAATTCTTATTTCTTATAATCTGTACTGTCACAAACTTTCTTTGCACTTATGGCATTAAGCACTTGATTTATTAACTGTTTAGCATAACTTCCTAAGATAGAATTCCTGAGTCAAAGGACTTGCACATTTTAAGTTTTGGCACATATTTCAAGAATGACCCCAGAAAGTTTGTCCCTCTGTACACTCCTACCAACCATATATCTCCTTCCCCATATCCATGCAAATAATGGGTCGTTTAAACATTGACCAATACTTCAGGTGAAAATTGATATCTCATTGCAATTTTAATTTTCATTTCTTTGCTTAATAGTGTAATTGAACATCAATTCATATATGAGCTGACCAACTATATTTCTCTGTGAATCATGACCCACTTTTGTTTTAAAGTATACATTTCTCACTGAATGATAAAAGCTCTATTTATAGCAAAAGTAGTAAACTTATTTTGTATTATTTTTTACATACATTTTCCCAAGTTTTTCATTCATTTTTAGTTTTTAACTTATTTTTAATGCTTTTGAAACATGGAAGTTTCATATTTTTATTCAACCAAATCTAATAGTCTTTGGTAATCTTTGGTGTAATGCTTACAAAGTTCTTCTCAACCCCAAAATTATAAAAAACAATTACTTAAATTTTATTCGAATATTATAATAAATTTGTTTTTTTGGCATTTGTATCATCAAGATGACAAACTCTTCAGTCTTCCATTTCAAGTTAAAATGTGTTGTAATTTATTTTGGCTTATAACATCCATCTATAAAAAGAAATCAAACATCCAACCACAATTAGAATTAGGCTGTTTCTTTACAATACCTTAATCATTAGTTAAAATTAGAAAACTAAAGTAATTTTTGACTAGACCTAGACCCGGTAAAGTTCATGTCTGGACTTACAGATGTACACAAAAACGCATTTCCAAAATGCTGAGTGCAGCATTATTTGAAAATAGTAATGAGGGCCCAACTAGGCAAACTGAAGGTGGCAATGTATGATTTTTGTGGCCCCTCACCTCCTGTAGATTCTACAAGCCTGACTCCCAATGCTACACACCCATCCTTAGTTTCCATATTACCTTTTCAACCCCTGTCGGCCAAGACTGCTATGATTTCCTGCCTAGCGTCCATTCCAATCTTGCCTTCATAACCAATGCTTGTTCTGGACATGGCTGATTGCCTTATACCTATGAAAATCAGTCTCTACCTTAGTAACCAATGTATTTACCCATCACGTCTACAAAGGATTAGGGAGATCTTACAGCAACAACAGCAAAACACGTAACAAAACAACAAAATATAAGTAGGAAACTGTTAAGAGATTACAATTGAGAAAGTATGGAGTAGGAAATTAACCCATATATAGGTTTTTGAGTGTATGGAAGACAAAAGAGAAATGGCCCAGTACGTAGTCTTCATTGTCTAAGAGGAAGATCTTACTGGTCTCCTAGGGGAGCTGTCCCTGACACTTGGGTCTAGGACAAATGTTTCCCTTGGAGTTTCAAGTTGGGAAGCTAATATATCTTGCCCTCAATACAATCCTAAGGTGGGCTCTTCTTTGTAGACACCTTTTATAAAGGGAAATAACATAATTTGAGTAGCTTTCTGTTGTTTGCTAGGTGGCAGTAAAAAATTCCAGAATACCACCTCCAGGTACTGTGTTATGATGGGATATTAAAGTAGGATTCTTATTGTATCATATTAAAAGAACCCTTAGAGAGGAAATTCACTTTTCCACAGGAATTAAATGGTTCTAATGGTGAAATCAGAAATCTAGGAAAATCAACAGAGAAGATTTTTATTTAAGAAGCTTTCTGCATGTCTGAACTCCTCAAATTAAACCATAAAATACCCTCAACTGTAACAGAACTGAAAAAAAGAAATGCCACTAAACAGGTCATTTGCAGGGTGCTTTATTATGTTTTTATTTCAGGGATTGTGCTCTGTTCTTTTTTTATCTAGTCTACTCTCTTTTTTATCCTATTTTCTTCAGATATGCTTCCATTGCTTTGAATGCCAAAACTGTTTACTTTCTACTGTTGAACTGGCTTTGGGTCATCTCAACTATTTGAATTTTTAAAAATTATCTGCAATATGAGAGTCCTTGGACATACAAATATTCATATTTAAGAGAGTTTTGTCCTCTGATGGCCAGATATCTGATTTGAAAAAACCTTACTTGCCAACATAGCAACAGAAGAAAATCCCTGGAATTTGAGGTTATATTTAATCCCAGGTTAAAATTCTCTATCTTTGCAAGAGTTTAACTGTTTTAGATTCTACCTATAGGTGAGATCATGCAGTGTTTGTCTTTCTGTGGCTGGCTTATTTCGCTTAGCATAATGTCTTCCACTCAGAGAAGCAGAGAGTAGGATGGTGATCACCAGAGGCTTGGGGTAGAGAGAAATGGGAAGATGCTAGTCAAGGGATATGAGCGGTACAAAGTTTCAGTAATGCAGGGTGAATAAGTCCTGGAAATGTAATGCACTATAGTTAACAATACTTTATTGTATGCTTGAAATTTGTTTAAAGGGTAGATATTAAGTATTCTCATGGCAAAAATTCAAAGAGGACTCGGAAAATTTTTATTAAAGTTATGTCTCTTTCACCAATCCATAGACTGATTCTAGAAAAATAAATACCCTTCTCCATTCACCCCTAAAGTAAGGAGGATCAGATTAAGTCACCACTGAGGTCTGGAAGTTTTAATGATGAGTTTGTTTGTGATGATTTCATGTGCTCTGAATGATGATTGCAGCTCTACACTCAACCAAGAGCCTTGTGGACCAAGTGAGATCCAAGTGTCTCAGAGCACATGGAGGAGTACTTATGAGGGCCTGATTCTTCTCTCCTGTATGAAAGGAGATGAGGATTAACTAGTCAAGCTACTTAATTAACTGTAAAGTTAATCTACCCACTATAATTCTGATATAGCAAAGTAAGCCCCACACTCTCTGATCTGGCAGAATGCTACAGTGGAAAAACCTCTGGAGACTGTTAAATAAAAATTATTCACCAGACACTTGTTAAAAATGGCAAGACAGATTTTATCCAAGACTGTTGCAGTAGAGGTCAAGACTATTGCAATAGAGGGGAGAGATTAAGCTCAACTGCAAATACAATGAGGAGAAGTTGGGATTTATAGCCAATGAACAGAGGGAGAGGGTCAGTGGATAGAGAATTACTAAAGGGAGAATGCAAGGATAGGGGGATTCTTGCTAAATTGGCTTAACAGGATTCTTGCTAAAGACAAGCCAAGAACTTTGATACAAGGAGTTAGATGTCTAGGGTGGGGGTTGAGAAATTTGATCAGATATCAAGGGTAGGGGCTTCTTGCTAAACTGATTTAGCAGGATTCTTGCTAAAACTGAGTTTATCCAGGAAAAATGTGTAAGGTCGAGGTTGACACCTAGTTGAGAAGAGGGCTCAGAAGGGCCTAACTAAAATCTCGTCAAGAAGGGAGTCTCTGTCAAGTCAGAAAAATTATTTGGGTTCAAATCCTTGATTTGCCACTTATTAACTTTGTGATTTTGCAAATGTGGGAAAGTCATTAACTGCTCTAAGCTTCAGTTTCTCCTATGTAAAATGGAGATGATCATAACTACTCTACAGAGCCCACAGAGACACCACAAGAATCAAAATCAAGATGAAATGTTGCAGGTGAAAGCTTTTAGTAAATTATAAAGCTTTGCATACATGTAAAGAAGTTATTCCTGCAGGATAGAAAATAAGCCATGGTCAAATGACCATAGCCTTTCCATCTCCCTCTAGTCAGAGTAAGGACATAGGAGTGTGATGGTTCTTCTTGTCAACCTAGGGTTTTACAACAAGAAAGGAAAATCACCAGGATAAAGAGTTTCCACACAATGAAAAGGGAGACTCAAGCACAGTTTTTCTGAGTAGTCGTTATGATCTGGATACTTGCAAGAGCCTTATAACAATATATGATAAATGATATTGCCGCCTCATGACTGCATACTCCTAATCCTAACATATCTTCTCCTAAGGTAGAGCTAGCAGAGGGTAGTCCCCATCATTGGCCAGAGCAACCACACCACTGTGAAGGAATTTGTCTTCCTGGAACTCACTCGCTTCCGGGAGCTAGAGTTTTGCTTGTTTGTGGTCTTCCTTGCTGTGTATGTAACAACTGTGCTGGGTAACACACTCATTGTGCTGACCATCACCTGTGAGTCCCACCTCCACACTCCCATGTACTTTCTCCTGAGGAACAAATCAGTCCTGGACATTGTTTTTTCAGCTGTCACCGTTCCCAAGTTCCTGGTGGATCTTTTATCAGAGAGGAAAACCATCTCTTACCATGGCTGCGTGGTACAGATCTTCTTCTTCCACTTTGCTGGTGGGGCAGATATTTTTTTCCTCTCTGTGATGGCCTATGACAGATACCTTGCAATTGCCAAACCTCTGCATTATGTGACCATTATGAGGAGATCGATGTGGGTGGGTTTGGTGGTCGCCTCTTGGGTGGGTGGTGGTTTGCACTCAATTGTCCAGATAATTCTCTTACTTCCACTCCCCTTCTGTGGTCCCAATGTCCTAGATGCCTTCTACTGTGATGTGCCCCAAGTGGTTAAACTGGCCTGCACTGACACCTTTGCTCTGGAACTCCTTATGATCTCTAACAATGGGCTGGTGACACTCCTGTTGTTCCTCGGGCTCCTGGGGTCCTACACTATTATTCTGGTGATGCTGAGATCTCACTCTGGGGAGGGCCGGCACAAGGCCCTCACCACCTGCACCTCCCACATCCTGGTGGTGACTCTTCACTTTGTGCCTTGCATTTACATCTACTGCCGGCCCTTCACTACACTGCCCATGGACATAGCTGTGTCTATCAATAACACGGTCATCACCCCCATGGTGAACCCCATCATCTACACTCTGAGGAGCCAAGAGATGAAATCAGCCATGAAGAGACTTCAGAGAAGGATTGGTTTTTCTGAGAGCAGTAAACTGGGGTGAGCAGTCAGATTGAGATGGAAATCTAACTCTGATTAGTTTTTCTCAAACCGCTATCCTGGGAGTAAGAGACAGCTATCTCTTTTCTCCACGGTCATTTCTCTACATCCTCATAGACACTTAACTCTATTAGAGGGAATATAGAAACAAAAAGAAGAGATGAGGTTGAACAACATGAGATATTGGGCTTGCAGACTGGGGAGAGGAATGAGGTATAAGACTAAAATCAATAACCTAATGCTATTTTGTTGTAATCTGTGACTCTCATGCCAACATACTTTACCTCACTTTTACCACCTGTAATATGGAAATAACATTGTCTACTCACAAGGTTGCCAAGAGAGTGAAGAATTACAAATGTTGAGAGGATGATAGCTGCAAAAATTAGCATTGCTCCTGGAATTAATCAGGCATACAAACGATTTCCCTGTTATAATATTCCTAAATGTACATATATACAGAATATGGATGTATTTCTTTCTCACATGCTTTCTCTAGTGTCTCTGAGATTTCTCTGCCTTCTCTGATTATTCCCAGTTGATTATTAAAATCACTTCTTGATTTAATATTTTGAGTACAGAATCTTCAACTTATTTCAATATATTTCACTATTCTCAGATCCATTCTACTGATTTTCTCACTCAAATTAATCTCAAAAGTACTTGTACAAATTGGGGCTATATCTGCACAAAATCCACAAAGATAATTTATTTTTTGTTAACTTAAACTTCTTTATTCCCTCTATCTTCTCTCCACTTCACTCCCAGGGCTTTTATAGCTGGAGGAAAACTATAGTTTTGTCTATATATGCACCGACAATTCAAGATAAATCACTGGTAAAAAAAAAATACCTTTTCACACACTCAAGATCCATTTTTTGTAGCAGGAGAGAAAAGAAACACATTGTAGGCAGGGCCATTTAGGAATAGCCACTGGGTCTTCTTTGTAATCCACCTCTCTCCAAAGAGGACGATTCTAAAAATGTAATTATGTAGAGAGACAATAAATCTCCCTTCTCTCTTTATTCCTGCTTCAAATTCTACCCTTCAGCCTCCAAAAGTCATTAAAAAATTGGCCAAGAGGAATAAGAAATCTCAGGAAATTTCAACATATAGACCATTCTTTTGAAATTGTTATGATGCATTAATACTTGCAAAATGGTCCTAGTAGATGACATACATTTGTGATTTTCTCTGAGTCCTACAAGACAGAGACATTGGGCCAAGACTCTTAACCACATGGCAGTGCTTCTCAAACTTTTTAAAATTATTGCCCCCCCCAAGGAGCTTTATTAGGTATTTTTACTAATTGCTTTCCCACAAGAAAATGTAATACCAAAGATATACTGTATATCTTTTTACACACCAAAGATCTTTGAAGGACCACACATCATTGCAATATCTAAGATTTTTTGGCTACCAATAACCAATTTTTGCCCCCTTGGTCACATTGCCCACACTGAGAATGAATGATAACATGGCATTAGATATTTCTATTAACATGTTTCCCCAAAATTCAAAGAATCACAGAATAAATAGCGTATGTCTTCTGGGGCCTTGCAAGAATTTGGAAAGCATAGAAATGTGGGCATCTTTGTTCGTGTGTGTCTGTAAGTGCATGCATATGTATGTGCGTGCACATATGAGTGGATTTGTGTCCAATAATGACTTGGAAAATATTTAATAACTCCCACTGGAACTCCAACACTGTCATAAGAATGTCCATTCTATTTCCACACTCAGATATAATAAAATTCCCTTTGCTAATTCTCATATTAGGCTTGAGCCTAAGGGACTACTGTATGTGATAGGGATGCTTTGGGACCAGATGAAGAGCCATGATGATGTAACTCCCTCAGTCTGCCCTTTCCAATGTGAAGTTTTAAGAGAAGATACCGAAGTCTAATGTAACTAACCTGCAGAAGGACTTCAACTTCTAACATGATATTTCCCCAGAACCATACACACTGAGGCCCAGATATCCAGTCTCAGATGGCATAAATTCCAGCTTGGATACTGAAGGATTTGGGTAAGAATATTGAACTGTCAGAGTGTGAGACATTGTGGATTATACATGGATAGGATGTGCATGAAAATGTACCTAGTGTATAAGATATTGCAAAAATAGCTGAAAATTTTAGTAACGGAAAACAAAGAAGTAGATTTTAAATACTGGAAAAGGAGGAATGTCTCCTTAAGAAGAAGGAGCCACAGAGATGGAGTCAGCATGGTAAAAGAGAAAGCAGCTCGTATTTGATGGAACAATTGAGTTGCATATAAGGAGCAGATTTTATTCTAGCTTAGGGTTTGTCCATGGGATCATGGAGCCTCTTTCCACAACATTGGTGCTTCCTTAAAAAACATAATCTTAACCTCAAATTATCTTAAAAACTGTGGAGGTTTCAAAGGCAACCCTATTTCCATACACTGCCCATGACTCACTGGGTCTCTTTAGCCTTTGATCCAGAGCCTGTCTTATTCCTGAACCCAATGACCCAGAGCTGAAGGCTCAAGTCCACTTGGTTAATTCATGCAAGTTTATGGAAACAAAAATAGTTAAGTTGGTTCAAAGAGAAGTTGCACTTCTATTGAATCGCATTTTATTGCTATTCAATAGAATATTCTACATATGTCTTCATAAATAACCCTCATGATAGGCAGGTCAGATTCTGTTTTCAGGAAAAAGGGAAATGAATCAAGTTAATTGAATGTCCACTCTGATCTTGGTACTTTACAAACATGATCATAGTTACTCCTTATGCCACCCATTGAAGTAAGTGGTATGCTTCCCAGTTTGCAGAGGAATAAATTGAAGGAAAATAAAGAACTTGCTCCATGTAACAAATGAGGAAGAGGCAAAATTCCAACCCAAATTTGCCCTACCTGAAAACTCTTAACATTGCCCTACACCACATCACATTAGATTGCCCTCACATTTTACAACTGAGGATCCAAGGAACAGAGAGGCAATGGGACTTTCTCAAGGTCACAAAGGTGTTTTATAGCCTGGATCAGAAAACAAATCTCTATCTGGCATCCCTCAGGCCATGTCAAAGATGTTAACAAAAGAGTTTCTTAGCCTGTGTTCATCAAGATCCTTCTCCCTCACTCACATTCCAATGCCAATGCTTATAAGTAATGATGTGCACTTACCAGCTAGATTTATAAATTTAAGAAACATTTACTGAGGGCCTGGCCCTGTGGCCGAGTCGTTAAGTTCATGCAATCTGCTTGGGCAGTCCAGGGTTTTGCCGGTTCAGAGCCAGGGCATGGACATGGCACCCCTCAGGCCACGGTGAGGCAGCATCCCACACAGCACAACCAGAGGCACTCACAACTGAAATATACAACTATGTACTTGGGGGCTTTGGGGAAAAGAAGGGAAAAAAAGAAAATTGGCAACAGATGTTAGCTCAGGTGTCAATCTTTAAAAAAGCAACAAAACATTTATTGAGCACCTAACGCATGCCCCATACTAAGTGAAGATTTGATGATATTAGGATGGATGAAATACTGAGCAGACAGGATGAACTTGAGGTATAATGGGGAAATTATAGCGTGCTAAGGGAAAAGAGACATATAATTAGAAGAAACTGTTAAAAATACCAGAAGAGAAGTCAGTGCAGGGAATGAGTCACAAAGGGGTGTCAGGGAAGTTTTCACAGAAGAGGAGTCTCTGGACCCGAGCGTCGAAAGGTCAGTGTTTGTGAAGACGGATAGATGGGAGATTCTGAGAGTAGGGAGGATACGGTAGGTAGAGGGAGCAACAGGATCACAGATCCAAAGGCATAAGAATGTGTATAACATTTAAACACCTGAAACAGAATCAAAGGAAACAGGGCACTAGATAATATCGAAGATGGAGGGAAGTCTTAGATGCTATAAGAAAAGTTTAATCTTTATTCTATAAGCAATAGGGAACTACTAGAAATTTTCCAGCAAGGGAATAAATGGTCCCATTTATGACTTGTGAAGATATTTCTGCAAACAACAGAGAGGATGAATTAGAGAAAACTACACCGAAGAAAAGGAGACCAGTTACAGAACTCCTGCAACAATCTGAGGAGAAGCGATAAAGGTTTAAGTGAGGATGAGGAGAATGGGACAAATTGAGAGAAGTGAAAAAAGTAGTACCCTCAGGAGAGTTTTAACAGTGCCCAGGTCTCTTGCATGTGGGTGGCTCAATATAAGTCTTTTGGATAAAACATACTGCCTATCAGTACATGCTGTGGAGGTAAGTGTGCCCTCAGAGACTGAATAAACTGGGAAAACAAGACAAGTCATCAAATTCTCCAGAGCAAATGAGAGGCAACATGTGTTTTGGGCTTATTTATCCACATAGTTTTTCAAGACTCTTACCTTCCCAAAGTTTGTTTTTACACAGACCAATCATGATGCTTCCCAGTTGGGCACTGATCTGGACAGTGACCATCTATCAATAAGGTAATGCCAGGTGATTCAGGCAGATGCTTAGGCTGAGGATGGCTTTTACCTATAACTCTGAGTTAACTTTGTGACCACTGCCACCATCATAAATCTTCTTATAAATTATTGAAATGACATGGGCTGAATGTCAAATTCTAACTCCATCACTAGCTTCCTGCGTGATCTTATACTTGTCACTTGGGCCTCTTAAGAACTTTATTTTTCCTTAATTGATCTTCAAACAACCAAAGGTTGCTTACTCCCGACTCATACGGGAAAAATACAAGGAAATAAAAATCCTCTAAGTTGGATCTGCCCCTTCCTCCTCAGCCACGACTCTATAGTAAGAGAACATACCAACCCTCAGGGATGGGGAACAACCATTGCTTCCATCTTGTGTTTATCTTACTCCATCAGAAAGTGAAAATCCCAAGCTCACTAGAAACTGTTTATCTTTTACAGGAAGGGCACAGGAGGAAATTCACATTTACCTGTACTGCCTACATTTCTGTGGTAACCTTGAATTTCATGCTCGTTCTCTATGTATGCATGTCTGGACCTTTGTGAACATAATCATCTCCATCACCATCTTTGTCAACTTCTTTGTGTTAAATTCATCATTTACCCTTGACCTCTTAGTATCTATGAAATGAAATAAAACATTGAAGAGAAGATGTCATTTCTGAAAGGTCTAAAATTCCATTGATGGAAAGAGGAAATTGAGGAGCTAATAAAACTCACCACTGAAAGTTCTGTAGAGTGTTCCTTACACAAATTATTCATGGATTTATATATTTTGAAACTGGCAGGCAGTGTGGTATAATGGAAAGATCCTAGAACTAAGAGACAGAAGAAAACTGTGTTACTTTTTCTCTGCCACTGGTTTTCTGAATTACTTTGGAAAATTGGCTTATACTTATTGATTTCAGTTTTGGTATTATTATAGTGGGAATAACAGCTTTCTCCCTAAACTCAGAGGGATATTAGGAAATTTTATTGTAATTAAGTGTGCAGTAGCTTTTAAAACAATAATATGCTGTTCAAATTGACCCATATCATCTTGTTACTGAAAGGCATTTGAGGGTTGATTTATTCCAATGGCTTTTAAGCCATAGAAACAAAGTGAAACTTGAATAAAATCAGAGCTGCTCTGATTCACGAAGATGTAGGGAACCCATAATTCCTTCCATAAAGCCTTCCTTAGATCTCTTCCTCAGCAACTTCTAGGGGTGAACTTTAAAAGATCACAAAGTCCCCAATCAAGTACGGTAGGAAAGCAAATGATCTAGCTCAAAACTCAACTTGTACTAATGAGGGAACTGAAGCAAGTAGAACTGAGTGATTTCCCTGGTAACACAGCTAGTTCATGAAGAATAAGATATATTTCTGTATGTTCATTTTCTGTATGAGGTAAAACTTTGATTTCATTACCTAAGTAATATTATTTCTTTCCAAGCTGTACTTGGAGGAGGAAATATCATCCAATGGCCCTGAGAAATCATACCAGGGTGTCTGAATTCATTTTTTGTGGCCTTACCCAGTCTCAAGAGTTAAGCTTGCTCTTATTTTCATTTTTAGCTGTGATTTATGTAACAACTGTGTTAGCAAATGTTGCCATCATGGTCACTGTGACCTGTGAGCCTCGCCTTCACACCCCCATGTACTTCCTGCTCCGCAATCTCTCTGTCTTGGACATCTGCTTCTCCTCCATCACTGCTCCGAAGGTCCTACCTGACCTTCTTTCAAGGAGAAAGACCATCTCCTTCAACGGTTGCATCACACAGATGTTTTTCTTCCACCTCCTCGGTGGAGCAGACATTTTTTCTCTCTCTGTGATGTCCTTTGATCGCTACATGGCCATCTCCAAGCCCCTGCACTATGTGACCATCATGAGTAGGGGGAGATGCACTGCCCTCATTGTGGCTTCCTGGATGGGGGGCTTTGTCCACTCCATTGTGCAGATCTCCCTTTTGCCACCCCTCCCCTTCTGTGGACCTAATGTTGTTGATGGCTTCTATTGTGATGTCCCGCAGGTGCTCAAACTCGCCTGCACTGACACCTTTGTCATTGAGCTTTTAATGATTTCCAACAATGGCCTGGTCACTACCCTGTGGTTTGTCCTTCTTCTTGTGTCATACACAGTGATCTTGATGATGCTGAGAACTCAAACTGGAGAAGGCAGGAAGAAAGCCATCTCTACCTGCACAGCCCACATCACTGTGGTGACACTGCACTTTGTGCCCTGCATCTATGTCTATGCCCGGCCCTTCACTGCCCTCCCCATGGACAGAGCTGTCTCCATCACCTTCACTGTCATCATCCCTGTTCTGAACCCCATGATTTACACCCTGAGGAACCAAGAGATGAAGTCATCCATGAGAAGACTGAAGAGAAGAATCATGCTTTCTGAAAGGGGATAGCCTGATTACAGATTGTGGATCAAGCTGCAAGAATATAATTGAGATATTTTCTTAAAATATTAGCTGTCACATATTGTCATGCCTCAACCATAAATAGACGAGTATAGCAAGATGGCACAGGCACAAAGGATCAGCTACCTGGCACAACGATATTGAGAAGGAACACCAGCAAGAAATTAAGCAGATAGAACATAGTCCTTAAAGAGCAATTGACAGCAAGCAGGGCACAAACGTGAAATACTGTAGAAGTTCTTGGTGTCCAGGCAATGGGATGAAAGATAGGACTGTGGTGTCCAGACATGCAGTAGGCAACAGGGACACAACCATTCAGTATGTGTAGAGACTTAGTTTTAAGGATCTTCATTGTCTTTCACTCCCTGTGACTTCCTAACAGTTGGATGTGACCTAGAACTTATACAGTCTTATTTTTAAAGCTCCAATATATGCCTACAGCAAGGGTAAGAATCTGGAACTACCTGTCTAACTGTTCATACTATTGCCTCAGACATAAGTTAGTTTGACTAGTTGAAAAAGGAAAAGCTGTATCTAAGCCAATAAATATTTTTTTCCTATGTGCACTTCTTTGTCATTTCCCTTACCACAGTGCATTAAAGAGCTCCAGAGAACTTAGCAGATCTAATTCTCCATTATATTCGCAGTGTCTAGAAAAGTGCCTGACCTGTAAGAAGCTATTAGTGTTTGTTCATTGAATTTGTGGAATGGAAGGAAAGGAATTTATATAAGAGTATGACATCAGTTCTACTTAATCATGGTTTTTAGAATTTATTTATTTTTATTGAAGTAACATTGGATTATAACATTATAAAACTTTCATGTGTACATTAAACTATATTTCAAATTCTGTGTAGATTACATCATGTTCACCACCCAAAGACTAATTACGATCCGTCACCACACATGTGTGCCTAATCACCCCTTTTGCCCTCCTCCCTTCCCACTTCCCCTCTGGTAACCAGAAATCCAGTCTCTGTTGTTATCTTTTTGTTTGTCCTTTCTTTTAATCTTCTACTTAAGAGTGAGATCATAGAGTATTTGACTTTCTCTGTCTGACTTATTTCACTTAGCGTAATACCTTCAAGGTCCATCCATGTTGTCACAAATGGCCAGATTTCAACATTTCTTATGACTGAGTAGTATTCCATTGTGTATATATACTACATCTTCTTTATCCATTTGTCCCTTGATCAGGACCTAGGTTGCTTCCAAGTCTTGGCTGTTGTGAATCGTGCTGCAATGAACATAGGGGTGCATGTATCTTTATGAATTTGTGTTTTCAAGTTCTTTGGATAGAGACTCAGCAGTGGAATAGCTGGATCATATGGTAGATCCATTCTTAATTTTCTGATTTCATAATTTTCTGAAACTCCATACTGTTTTCCATGGCAGCTGCACCAGTTTACACTTCCACCAGGAGTGTACAAGGGTTCCCTTCTCTCCGCATCCTCCCCAACATTTGCTGTTTCCCGTCTTGTTAATTATAGTCATTCTGACCAGAGTGAGGTCATATCTCATTGCAATTTGATTTATTTTTCTCTGATAGTTAATAATGTTGAACATCTTTGCCTGTGCCTGTTGGCCATTCATATGTTTTCTTTGGAGAAATCTCTGTTCAGATCTTTTGTCCATTTTTTAATTGGGTTGTTAGTTTTTTTATTGTTGAGATATATGAGTTCCTTCTATATTTTGGGTATTAACACCTTATCTGATATATGGTTTGCAAATATCTTCTCCCAATTTCTAGGTTGTCTTTTCATTTTATTGATGGTTTCTGTTGCTGTGTAGAAGCTTTTTAGTTTGATGTCATCCTGTAGGTTTATTGTTTTACTATTGTTTATCTTGCCTGGTCAGACATGGTATTTGAAAGACTGCTGGAAAGACCGATGTCAAAGAGGGTACTGAGTATATTTTCTTCTAGAAGTTTCATGTTTTCAGTTCTCACATTCAAGGATTTAATCCATTTTGAGTTGATTTTTGTGCATGGTGTAAGATAATAGTCTGCTTCCATTCTTTTGCATGTGAGTGTCCAGTTTTCACATGATTTATTGAAGAGACTCTCCTCTATCCATTATATGCTCTTGGCTCCCTTGTCAAAAATTAGTTGTCCATAAATCTGTGGGTTTATTTCTGGGCTCTTGATTCTGTTCCATTGATCTGTGTGTCTCTTTTTGTGCTATTACCACGCTTGTTTTTTTACTAAAGCTTTGTAGTGTATTTTGAAATCTGGGGTTGTGGTACCTCCAGCTTTATTCTTTTTCCTCAGCATTGCTTTGGCTATTCGGGGTCTTTTGTTGTTCCATATAAATTGTAGGATTCTTTGCTCTATTTCTGTGAAAGAATGATGTTGGAAGTTTGATAGGAATTGCATTGAATCTATAGATTGCTTTAGGAAGGATGGATATTTTAACTATGGTAATTCTTCCAATCCAAGAGCATGGAATATCTTTCCATTTCTTTGGATCTTCTTCAATTTCTTTCAACAATGTTTTATAGTTGTTGGTATACAGATCTTTCACCTCCTTGGTTAAGGATATTCCTAGGTATTTTATTGTTTTTGTTGCACTGTAAATGGTATTGTATTCTTAATTTCTCTTTCTGCTACTTCGTTGTTAGTGTATAGAAACGGGACCGATTTTTGTATGTTGATGTTGCATCCTGCAACTTGACTGTATTCATTTATTATTTCTAAAAGATTTTTTAGTGGATTCCTTATGGTTTTCTACATATAAAATCATGTCGTCTGCAAAGAGTGACAGTTTTACTTCTTTTCCTATTTGGATCCCTTTTATTTCTTTTTCTTGCCTGATTGCTCTAGCTGAGACTTCCAATACTATGTAAAATAAGAGTGGTGACAGTGGGCATCCTTTTCTGGTTCCAGTTCTTAGACGGATAGCTTTCCGTTTTTCTCCATTGAGAATAATATTAGCTGTGGGTTTGTCATATATGGCCTTTATTATTTTGAGGTATTTTCCTTCTATACCCATTTTATTTAGAGTTCTTATCATAAATGGATACTGTATCTTGTCAAATGCTTTCTCTGCATCTATTGAGATGATCATGTGATTTTTATTCTTCATTTTGTTAATGTGGTATATCACATTGATAGATTTGCACATGTTGAACCATCCTTGCATCCCTGGAATGAAACCCACTAGATCATGATGTATGATCTTTTTAAGGTACTGTTGTATTAGATTTTCTAGTATTTTGTTGAGTTTTATTTTCGTCGATGTTCATCAGTGATATTGGCCTGTAATTTTCATTTTTTGTATTGTCCTTGTCTGGTTTAGATATCAGGATAATGTTGGCTTCATAGAAAGATTTAGGAAGCCTTGCCTCCTCTATAAATTTGTGTAACAGTTTGAGAAGGATAGGTATTATGTATTCTTTGAATGTTTTGTAGAATTCACCAGGGAAGCCGTCTGGCTTTTGATTTTTGGTAGGCAATGATTACTGTTTTGATCTCCATACTGGTGATTGGTCTATTCAAATACTCTACTTCTTCTTGATCCAGTTTTGGGAGGTTGTATGATTCTAACAATTTATCTATTTCTTCAAGATTATCCAATTTGTTGGCATATAGCTTTTCATAATATTCTCTTATAATCTTTTGTAATTCTGAGATGTCCATTGTAATTTCTCCTCTTTCATTTCTGATTTTGTTTATTTGAGGCTTCTCTCTTTTTTTCTCGGTGCTTCTAGCTAAAGATTTGCTAATTTGGTTTATCTTTTCAAAGAACGAGCTCTTGCTTTTATTAATTTTTTCTATTTTTTTTTCAGTCTCTATTTCCTTTATTTCTGCTCTGATTTTTATTATTTCCTTCCTTCTACTGATTTGGGGCTTTGTCTTCTTCTTCTTTTTCCACTTCCTTTAGGTGCACTGTTTGTTTATTTGGGGTATTTCTTGTTTGTTGAGGCAGGCCAGAATTGTTATACACTTCCCTCTTAGAAGCACTTTTGCTGTACCTCATAGATTTTATCATGTTGTATTTTCATTTTCTTTTGTCTGCCAGTATTTTTTTATTTCTCCTTTGATTTCACTGACCCAATCGTTGCTCAGTAGCATTTTGTTTATTCATCACATTTTTGTGGCTTTTCTGATTTTCTTCCTGTAGCTGATTTCTAGTTTCTTACCTTTGTAGTCTGAAAAGATGCTTGGTATTATTTCAGTTTTCTTAAATTTATTGTGACTTGTTTTGTAGCCTAATATGTGATCAGTCCTGGAGAATGTCCCATGTGCATTTGAAAACGATATGCATTTTGTGGTTTGGGGATGGAATGTTCTATATATATATATATATATCTCTACTAAGTCAATCTGGTCTAATGTGTCATTTAAGGCCAATGTTTCCTCATTGATCTTCTGTTTGGGTAACCTATCCATTGGTGTAAGTGGAATGTTAAAGTCCTCTATTATTATTGTGTTACTGCATATTTCTCCTTTTATGTCTGTTAATGATTACTTTATATATTTAGGGGCTCCTATATTGGCTTCATAGATATTTACAAGTGTTGTATCTTCTTGTTGCTTTGTTCCCTTTATCATTATGTAGTGCCCTTCTTTGTCTCTTGTTATAGTTTTTGTTTTAAAATCTATTTTGTCTGATATAAGTATTGCTACCCCTGCTTTGTTTTCTTTGCCATTTGCATGGAATATCTTTTTCCATCCTTTCACTTTCAGTTTGTGAGTGCCTTTAGGTCTGAAGTGTGTCTTTTATTTGCAGCATATATATGAGTCTTGTTTTTTTTATCCAGTTGGCCACCCTATGCCTTTTGATTGGAGCCTTTAGTACACTGACATTTAAAGTAGCTATTGATAAGTATGTATTTATTGCCATTTTGCTACTTTTCGTTTTCTAGATGTTTTAGTAGTTCTCTGTTCATTCTCCTTCTCTTGCTGTCTTCCCTTGTGGTTTTATGGCTTTCTTTAGTGATGTGTTTGATTTCTTTCCTCTCACTTATTTGTTCACTTATTATAGGTTTCTGATTTGTGATTACCATGAGGTTCCCATATACTATTCTACGTATACAGCAATCTATATTGAGTTGATAGTCTCTTTAGCTTGAGCTCTTGTAAAATCTCTAATCTCTTACTCCCCTCCTCCCACATTTTATGTTTTTGAAATAATATCTAATTTCTTATTTTGTGTGTGTCTATTCATTACCCTCTTATTGTTGAAATAGGTAATTTTAGTACTTTTGTCTTTTAACCCTCATATTATCTTCAGAGGTGGTTGATCTGCTGCCTTTACTGTATTTTTGCCTTTACCAGAGATTTTTATTATCTGTTTGGTTTTTTGATAATTTTCTTATCCCTATTTGTGATCTTCTCTTTCCCACTTAAATAAGTCCCTTCAGCCTTTCTTTTAGAACTTGTTTCATAGTAGTAAACTCCTTTAATTTTTGCATGTCTGGGAAGCTCTTTATCTCTCCTTCCATTCTGAATGATAATCTTGCTGAAGAGAGTATTCTTGGCTGTAGCATTTTTTCCTTTCAGCACTTTAAATATGTCATGCCACTCTCTTCTAGCCTTTAGGGTTTTGGCTGAGAAGAGCACCAATAGCCTTATGGGCTTTCCTTTGTATGTCATTTATGGCCCTTCTTTGCTGCTTTTAAGATTCTCTCTTTATCTTTAATTGCGGACATTTTAACTATAATGTGTCTTGGTGTGGGTCTCTTTGGGATTATCTTGTTTGGTGTTCTCTGTGTTTCCTGTACTTGGGTGTCTGTTTCCTTCCTTAGGTTAGGAAAGTTTTCATCTATTATTTCTTCAAATAGATTATCTGCCCTTTTGTCTCTATCGTCTCCTTCTGGGACACACATAATACGAATGTTAGTGTGCTTGATATGGTCCCAAAGTTCTCTTAGACTGTCCTCATTCTTTTAAATTCTTTTTTCTTTTATGTGTTCAGCTTGGGTGATTTCCTCTAGTCTTTCATCGAGCTTGCTGATCCTTTCTGTATCATCTACTCGGCTATTAAGTCCCTCTAGTGAATTTTTCATTTCCAGTATTGTATTCTTCATTTCTGACTGGTTCTTTTTGATATTTTCTAATTTTTTGTTGATGTTCTCAGTGTGTTCATCCAGTCTTCTCCCAATATCTATGAGAATCCCTATGAGTTTTTGCTTGAAATCTTTGTCAGGTAGATTGCTTATTTCTGTTTCATTTAATTCTTTTTGGGAGGGGGGTTGTCCTGTTCCTTTGCATGGAATGTATTCCTTTGCCTACTGATTATGCCTCTTTCTCTGCACTTATTTCTATGTTTTAGGTGAGTCAGCCATGTCAACTGATCTTGGAGAAGTGGCTTTATGTAAGAAAAGCCTTTAGAGACCCAGTAGTGTGCTTCCCTCTCATCAGCAGTCCAAATGATCCATGAGTGACCGCTGTGAGTGCTATTTATGTCCTTCTGCTGTGTCAGGGTTGCTCTTACTGCAGATACTCAAGGAGTCTAGTCTTTCACTCCCTGGCCAGCTGTTTGTAAATTGGGTTTGGGGAGCCCCAGCAGCATTGGCAACAAGATCTAATAGCACACTTTTGTTGCAGTTTTCCTGTTACTTGAGTAGGTACCCAATGTAGTTGGTTGCTAGGCTCAGGGGATAACAGTTGCTGTAGGCCTCAGGCTTGCAAGGCTATTGTCAGCTCTCTTAGAATCACAGTTCTGGGGGGCAGGCCCTAGGCATGGGGAGCACTCAACTGTTTCAGGCTTCAGAAGGTGGGGCAAATCTTGTTTGTGGGTTTTTGTGAAGCACAAGTCTTCTGCCACTGATAAGCCCCCCCCGCCCCCAGTCCACACACACCATAAACACAGTCCTGGCTCATGAATACTTCCTGATCTCCTGAAGGGTACTCTGTAACCCCACTGTAGATGTCCCCACCCCTCCACCAATGCCCCCCACAGTTCACCTGGTCCTCACACAGGCCCTGCTCCACAGAGGTGGACACACCAGCCTGTCTGTAGAGGATTAAGGTACCCAGTCTACGCAGGCTGACAAGTAGCATGAGGGCTTGTTGTTACGTGGTTCCAGTCCCTAGAGTGGGCTGCCTGCCCGGGATGAACTGAATTAAATCCACTCTTTATTGGGTGCAGGGGTGTGGCAGACCCTTGAACTAACAAGCCAGGGGAAGAACTCCAATGGCATCTGCCAGCATCTATGTCAGCTCTCCTGTACTTGGTCACAACAATGGCTGCCACTAATGTCTCAGTCTCTGCAGAGGTCTCATCACTCACTGAGATGCACCCAGAGCCTGCCAGGTGAGTCTCTTTTCACCAAAGGACTGTGGAGCTTTCTTTTTGGTGATTTTAGGTTGCTGTCTGAGATGGGTGAATCTATGTATGGGCCTTTTAAGAGCTGGATATTTCCAGCTTTCTTCTGATAGCTTTTCTGGGGTTATTCCCCATTGCAGTTAATAGCCAGTGGAGCCAGATAGTAGGACACTTATCTCAGTTGTGCTGAGTCTGAAGGATGCTTATAGTGGTACAGTGCCCTTACTAAGGGCCCTACTTCTCCAAGGGAGGCTGCATACCTTAGGATGGCTCCCATCTGGCTGGCTGTAAAGCTCCACCACTCACAAAGGTGGCTTCTTTTTCTCTCCATAAGGAATTTCTCTCTCTTCTGCCTCAGTCAGGACAGTTTCTTGTTGTGGGTGTTCTTTTTATCCACATTTCAGTTGTCTGTCTGGGATAATTTTTCCAAGAATAGTTGTGACCTGGCTGTGTTTGTGGGAGGAGGTGAGTTCAGAGTCTGCCTATGCTGCCATCTTGACGAGATCCTCCTTGGTTTTTAGTATTTAAAATTGTCTCTATTTCTTGAACAGAGACTTCAACATGGAAGTCAAAGGAAATGGAAGTATTTGAATCACAGTATCTGCAATCTTATACTCAAGATCTGGGCATCTGTGTGTGTCTTTATGAGAACACTAAATCAAATGTTAGATTCAATAACATTTGTTGAGACCCATATACACCATAGAATAGAAACATCCCAGGAAAAATGAGTGTTTTGCAATATTCATGGAAAATGAATGTACAAATTCATTCAATCGGAGTTTCAATAAACCAGGGCTTTGAGTATGTCCAGACAGACACTTGAAATACCTGACAATCATATATGGGAGGATGGAATTTTTTTACTCTCTCTTTCTTCTAGAGCACAAATCCTAGTAAGATTGAGTAAGTAAACAGATTCATTGAAATGTAGCAGTAGGCTAATTATTATGATAATAATAATGATAATGTAAGCCTGCATTCCTTCATTTTCATTTATTGGAAACAGCTAGATTTTTTAATTTATAATTTCTTATATTTTAGAAACATAATACAGTGCATGTATTATTTATTACGTAATTTCTTCCATGGGAAGCATCTGATACACAAACACTTTAATATTTCTGCAGGCAAATGGATGAATATTTCCACAAACATGCAATAAATAAAAACTGTGCATGGTGTCACATAAATTCAGATCAAATTTTGCAATAAAATTAATTCACGTCAGATCAGAGTTTACTGCCAAATGTATTCCTAAAAATTTTCCAGCATTCAGAGTTTTGAGATTTCAGAATGACTTGCAAAAAATGCAGAAGCTGAGTAAGAGGGAGTTGTAGTAGGAAGAGTAATCCCCCCACAAAGATATTCACATCCTAATCTTCAGAATCTGTGAGTATGCTATTTAGGTAGTAAAGGAAATTAAGGTTGTAGGTAGAATTAAGGTTGCTAATGAGCTGACCTTGAAGAGGGAGATTACCCTGGATTATCTGGGAGAGGGCCAATAAAATCACAAGGGCCTTCAAAAGTGAAAGAGGTAGAGAGCATCCAAGATGGCGCCGTGAGTAGTCCTCTTTGTCTCTCCCCCTTCGAGTCTACAATTATTTGGACACTTATCTCTTAACAAAGGATATCCAGACAGCATCTCAGGATGTCTGAGATACCCACGCGACTATACATCGGAAGGCGGACGGACTTTCCTCCGGGAGGATGTGGAAATAGGTGAAAACTCTCCGACCCTGACTGAGCAGCCGAGTACCCGCAAGCGGCTTTCTTCCAACGGACGCCCCCAGAAGATCTACACACATCTAGGGCAGGAGCGAGCACACAACAGAGGAGCGACGGTGGAAACAGGTGACCAGAACCCTACCTAAACCCCCCGCAATTACTCCTAAACGCAGAGGGAAACTTTGGAGTTGCACACCTGGGCCCACGGGGAGAGTCTCTCCCCGCCATTGGCGGGGAGACCCCGCCTGGTGTTCGCGGCGCTCGGAGGGTCCCAGAGAGAGTCGCTGAGGGTACAGAGGTCTCCTGGCTGCCACTGCCTGCACGGTGGGGCTAGGGATTGCCGGAGATCTCCGAGCGGACTGGGACTGGGTGAAGCTCCAAAGGCCGACTCCACGCCCTGGAGGGGAAGTTACAGAATTCTGCCCGGGCAGCAGAGAAAACTCTCTGTCTTCCATTAGCAGAGGGGCCATGCCCAGCACTCAACTCCAGGAAAGCCCCGGAGAGAATCCCAGAGGGCGGGGCAACCCCCAGCTGCCATTGCACGCCCTGTGGGACTAGGGATTGCCGGAGATCTCAGAGAGGACTGGGGCTGGGGGAAATTTCAAAGGCCGGCTCTGCGACCTGGAGGGGAAGCTCCGGAGTTCCGCCTGGGCAGGAGACAAAACTCTCTGTCTGCCATTAGCAGAGGGGCCATGCCCAGCACTCAACTCTGGGAAAGCCCCGGAGAGAATCCCAGAGGGCGGGGCGACCCCCAGTTGCCGTTGCCCGCCCCGTGGGACTAGGGATTGCCGGAGATCTCAGAGAGGACTGGGGCTGGGGGCAGTTCCAGAGACCCAGCTCCGTAGCCGAGGGGGAAACCCTACAGGCTCACAGCAGCCTTAGGGAAAGCCTCTGCACAGCACCAGTAGAAGGCACCTAGCCGGCAGCCACAAGGCTGGAAGACCCCAGGGCAAAAGCAGCATAGCTAGGTGAACTAACCACAGACTGTAGAAGATGCCAATAGCTCTCCTGCAACCCATAGAGGACAAGTGAGATTTTGTGGGTGCCGACAGCAACGGAGCGACAAATATAAGTGATCCCAGCCCTGGCCACTGGAAAAGCCCATAACAGCGTTGCAGACCCCAAGGAGGGAGCACATCTAGGTGGGCTGCAACAGTAGGCATCAGCAGCCTGAAGCCCCCCTGTGACGGCCCCCACGGCAGAGGAGGGAATCCAAAGGACCACTGTGACTATGAGGAGGGGCCCAGGCCCAGTTAGCAACTGCAGACAGGGTTCCTGGTTGGTGCAGTATAAACAGCTGCTCCCCCACCGCAGCAGCTGAAACAAGTGAAAGGAGCAACTAAACTCTATCTCCATGCAGAGGCACAAATCAACAACATCAAGCAATAGGAAAAAATACATTAAATCTCCAGAACAGAAAGATAGTAACAAATACACAGAAAACAATCCCAAAGAAAATGAGATATATAACCTAAATGATGATGATTTCAAAACAGCCATTATTAAAATACTCAATGAGTTAAGAGAGAATTCTGACCGACAACTCAACGAGTTCAGGAGCTATGTCACAAAAGAGTTTGATATGATAAAGAAGAACCAAACAGAAATATTGGAAATGAAGAACACAATAGAGGAGATTAAAAAAATCTAGATGCTCTGAACAGTAGGGCCGATAATATGGAGGAAAGAATTAGCAATTTGGAAGATGGCAATACAGAATTGCTGCAGGCAGAGGAGGAGAGAGAACCAAGACTAAAAAGAAATGAAGAAACTCTCGGAGAATTATCAGACACAATTAGGAGATGCAACGTAAGGATTATAGGTATACCAGAGGGAGAAGAGAAGGAGAAAGGGGCAGAAAGCCTATTCAAAGAAATAATGGCTGAGAACTTCCCAAATCTGGTGAGAGAGATGGATCTTCAGGTGACAGAAGCCAATAGATCTCCAAACTTTATCAATGCAAGAAGACCAACTCCACGGCATGTAGTAGTGAAGCTAGCAAAAGTCAACGACAAGGAGAAAATACTAAGGACAGCCAGGCAAAAGAAACTAACCTACAAAGGAACCCCCATCAGGCTATCAGCAGATTTCTCAGCAGAAACTTTACAGGCTAGAAGAGAGTGAAATGATATATTCAAAAATCTGAAGGACAAAAATCTACAGCCGAGAATTCTCTACCCAGCGAAAATATCCTTCAAATACGATGGAGAAATAAAAACTTTCCCAGATAAACAAAAATTAAGGGAGTTCATTGCCACAAAACCTCCACTTCAGGAAATCCTCAGGAAAACCCTCATTCCTGAAAAATCCAAAAAAGGAAAGGGGCTACAAAACCAAGAGCAGAGGAGATAAGTAGAAGGACAACAACAGAGAGTAGCAGCTCTACATCAGAACAGATTAAACCATGGGACGAGAAACAAAGGAAATTGAAGAAAACCGGAAAACAAGACACAAAATGGTAGTGGTAGGCCCCCACATCTCAATAATCACTCTAAATGTAAATGGATTGAACTCCCCAATCCAAAGACACAGAGTGGCAGGATGGATCAAAGAACAAGATCCAACAATATGCTGCCTCCAGGAAACACACCTCAGCCCCAAAGACAAACACAGACTCAGAGTGAAGGGATGGAGAACAGTACTCCAAGCTAATAATGAACAAAAGAAAGCAGGTGTCGCTATACCAATATCAGACAAGGTAGATTTCAAAGCAAAACAGATAAAGAAACACAAAGAGGGACAGTATATAATGATAAAAGGGACTCTCCACCAAGAAGACATAACACTTATAAGTATATACGCACCCATCACAGGAGCACCAAAATTTGTAAAGCAACTCTTAATAGAACTAAAAGAAGACATCAACAACAATACAATAATAGTAGGGAACCTCAACACACCATTAACACCAATGGACAGAAAATCCAGACAGAAAATCAACAAGGAAATAATAGAAGTAAATGAAAAATTAGACCAGATGGACTTAATAGATATATATAGAACACTTCATCCAAAAACAGCAGGTTACACATTCTTCTCAAGTGCACATGGAACATTCTCAAGGATAGACCATATTTTGGGAAACAAAGCAAACATCAATAAATACAAGAGAGTTGAAATAATATCAAGCATCTTTTCTGATCATAATGCTATTAAACTAGAAATCAACTACAAGAAAAAAGCAGAGAAAGGTGTAAAAATGTGGAGACTAAACAACACGCTTCTCAACAAACAACGGATCATTGAAGAAATTAAAGAAGAAATCAAATTTTATCTGGAGACTAATGAAAATGAGAACACAACATACCAAATCATTTGGGATGCAGCAAAAGCAGTCCTAAGAGGGAAATTCATCGCAATACAGGCTCACCTCACTAAACAAGAAAAAGCTCACATAAGCAACCTCAAACGACACCTAACAGAACTAGAAAAAGAAGAACAAACAAAGCCCAGAGTCCGTAGAAGGAGGGAAATAATAAAAATAAGAGCAGAAATAAATGATATTGAAACAAAAAAGACAATAGAAAGGATCAATGAAACAAAGAGTTGGTTCTTCGAAAGAATTAACAAAATTGACAAACCCCTAGCCAGACTCACCAAGAAAAGAAGAGAGAAATCGCAAATTAATAAAATTAGGAATGAGAGAGGAGAAATCACAACAGATAACAATGAAATACAAGAGATCATAAGAGAATACTATGAAAAACTATATGCCAACAAATTGAACAACCTGGAAGAAATGGACAAATTCCTAGACTCCTACAATCTCCCCAAACTGAATCAGGAAGAAATGGAGAATCTGAATAGGCCAATCACAAGTAAGGAAATAGAAACGGTAATCAAAAACCTCCCCAAAAATAAGAGTCCAGGACCAGACGGCTTCTCTGGAGAATTCTACCAAACATTCAAAGAAGACTTAATACCTATTCTCCTCAAACTGTTCCAGAATATTGAGAAAGATGGAGTACTCCCTAACACATTCTATGAAGCCAACATCACTCTGATCCCCAAACCTGACAAGGACAACACAAAGAAGGAGAACTACTGGCCGATATCACTGATGAACATAGATGCAAAAATCCTCAACAAAATTTTGGCAAACCGAATACAACAATACATCAAAAAGATTATACACCATGATCAAGTGGGATTTATACCAGGGACACAGGGATGGTTCAACATCCGCAAGTCAATCAACGTGATACACTACATCAACAAAATGAAAAACAAAAACCACATGATCATCTCAATAGATGCAGAGAAAGCATTCGACAAGATCCAACACCCATTTATGATAAAAACCCTCAATAAAATGGGTATAGAAGGAAAGTACCTCAACATAATAAAGGCCATATATGATAGACCCACAGCCAAGATCATACTCAATGGACAAAAACTGAAAGCCATCCCTCTGAGGACAGGAACAAGACAAGGGTGCCCACTTTCACCACTCCTATTCAACATAGTACTAGAGGTGCTGGCCAGAGCAATTCGGCAGGAAAAAGAAATAAAAGGAATCCAAATAGGTAACGAAGAAGTAAAACTCTCGTTGTTTGCAGATGACATGATCTTATATATAGAAAACCCCAAAGAATCCATAGAAAAACTATTAGAAATAATCAACAACTACAGCAAAGTAGCAGGGTATAAAATTAACGTGCATAAATCAGTAGCATTTCTATACACTAACAATGAACTAACAGAAAAAGAACTCAAGAACTCAATCCCATTCACAATCGCAACGAAAAGAATAAAATACCTTGGGATAAACTTAACCAAGGAAGTGAAGGATCTATACAATGAAAACTACAAGACTTTCTTGAAAGAAATAGACGATGACATAAAGAGATGGAAAGACATTCCATGCACATGGATTGGAAGAATAAACATAGTTAAAATGTCCATGCTACCTAAAGCAATCTACAGATTCAATGCTATCCCAATCAGAATCCCAAGAACATTCTTCACAGAAATTGAACAAACAATCCTAAAATTCATATGGGGCAACAAAAGACCGCGAATTGCTAAAGCAATCCTGAGCAAAAACAAAGCCGGCGGAATCACAATCCCCGATTCCAAAACATACTACAAAGCTACAGTGATCAAAACAGCATGGTACTGGTACAAAAACAGGTCCACAGATCAATGGAACAGAATTGAAAACCCAGAGATAAAACCACACATCTATGGACAGCTAATCTTAGACAAAGGAGCAGAGGGCCCACAATGGAGAAAAGAATGTCTCTTCAACAAATGGTGCTGGGAAAAGTGGACAGCCACATGCAAAAGATTGAAAATTGACCATTCTTTTTCACCACACACCAAAATAATCTCAAAATGGATCAAAGAACTAAAGATTAGGCCTGAGACAATAAGTCTTTTGGAAGAGAATATAGGCAGTACACTCTTTGACATCAGTTTCAAAAGAATCTTTTCGGACACTATAACTCCTCAGTTGAGGGAAACAATAGAAAGAATAAACAAATGGGACTTCATCAGACTAAAGAGCTTCTTTAAGGCAAGGGAAAACAGGATTGAAACAAAAAAACAGCTCACTAATTGGGAAAGAATATTTACAAGCCACTTATCTGACAAAGGGTTAATCTCCATAATATACAAAGAACTCACACTGATTAGCAACAAAAAAACAAACAACCCGATCAAAAAATGGGCAGAGGACATGAACAGACATTTCTCAAAAGAAGATATGAATATGGCCAATAGACACATGAAAAGATGGTCATCATCGCTAATCATCAGGGAAATGCAAATCAAAACTACACTAAGATATCACCTTGCACCCATTAGATTGGCAAAAACATCCAAAACCAAGAGTGACAAATGTTGGAGAGGATGTGGAGAAAAAGGAACCCTCATACACTGTTGGTGGGAATGCAAACTGGTACAGCCACTATGGAAAACAGTATGGAGATTTCTCAAAAAGTTAAAAATAGAAATACCCTATGACCCAGCCATCCCATTACTGGGTATCTCTCCTAAGAACCTGATATCAGAAATCTCAAGAGTCCATTGCACCCCTATGTTCATCGCAGCATTATTTACAATAGCCAAGAGTAGAACCAGCCTACATGCCCAGAAACTGATGATTGGATAAAGAAGATGTGGTATATATACACAATGGAATACTACTCAGCCATAAAAAAAGACAAAATTGGCCCATTCACAACAACGTGGATGGACCTCGAGGGTATTATGTTAAGCGAAATAAGCCAGTCAGAGAAAGACGAACTCTATATGACTCCACTCATAGGTGGAAGTTAACATATTGACAAGGAGATCTGATTGGTGGTTACCAGGGAAAAGGTGGGGGGGGTGGGGGGAGGGCACAGAGGGGGAAGTGGTGTACCCACAACATGACTAACAAAAATGTACAACTGAAATCTCACAAGGTTCTCATCTATCATAACATTAATAAAAAAAAAAGTGGAAGAGGTAGACAGAAGAGGAGGTCAGAGTAAGCAACGTGAGGAGTACTTGAGTTGACATGGTTGGCTTTAAAGACGGAAGTATCCACAAGCCAAGGAATGTAGCTAGACTCTAGAAGCTAGAAAAAGAGAAGAATGGGTTCTGCCTTAGAACCTCCAGAAAAGAATGCATCCTGCCAACACCTTGATTTTAGCTTTGTGAGGCCCATGTCAGATTTCTGACCTACAGAATTTTAGGATAATAAATTTGTGTTGTTTTAAACAACTAACTCTTTGTAATTTGTAACAGGAGTAGTAGGAAACTAATATAAGAGAAATGCTTCAATTGGAGACGAAGGGGCTGTATGGACTGAAAAGGGAAAGAAAGAGAAAAATGAATAAAAAGGGTCAGAGGTGGGACAGGGCTCAATCAAGGGAAGGTGCCCACATGTTTCTCCCAAAAGCCTAAGAATGAGCAACACACCAGGCACAAATCTCAAGTACAAGGGCAATGGGCTAGAGAAGCCAGTCCCAAGCTGTCATCACTTTAAAACTCTGTATAGGATGAAATAGACCTTCAAATCTGAAGTAAAGGTCTAATTTAACACTCTCATAAATTCCACATGTAATTGGCTAATAGTGAGATGACTTGATATCAATTGAAGTGCCCCTAGACTTTATGAAAAGAGACTCAGAGATGGAGTCTCAAGCATTTTGTATATTGACTATACTTACCATATTAGAATTTAAAATGTCATCCACTGTAAACTGTATTTGCCACTTTAATGACAGCTAAGTAGTAAAAATGAAGCATTTCCATATCACATGTACTCACTGATTGTAAGACAAATCTTAATTTCACGGATGTTAAAATATGAAAGAAAAGTTCATCTTAGAACTCAAGAAATTGAATACTTAAAAATACAGTCATGTGTCACATAATGGCATTTTGGTCAATTCAGACCACATTAATGACTGTAATCCTACAAGATTAATACCATATAACCTAGGTGTATAGAAGTCTGTATTATCTAGATTTGTGTGAGTACACTCTATGATGTTCACACAATGACGAAATCACCTAAAAATGAATTTCTCAGAATGCATCCTCACCATAAAGCAACACATGACTGTATGAGGTAATCAGTCCCTGTCACACACACATACACATGCAAACACACACAGTCACGCACAAAGACTTTTCCAAAGAGAGACAGGTAAAAAGTAAACAAGTTTTATTTTGTCAGCCATGTATTTTAGGAACACAGAAGACTGTTGTCAACTCACTAGTACAAAACAGATTTTTATAATCAAATTCTGATCGTCAATAACACATTACCTTATTTATGTGCAGTTCATCATTTTCTTGGTATTAAAATAAAGTGTGAAACTTCTATTTTTGCTCACTTTAGGGGACCAAAGATGCTACAGCTACAGTTCCTCATTTTGGAAGACATGAAGATACTTATCTTATGGGAACCTGATAAGATATTCTCTTCTGGACACCCTCCTTTTGTTTCCCAAAGATCCAGGCACATTCAGGAGTTACACTTTTCTCATTGAACATATAAACAAATGCACTCTATGGACTTGCAGCCTTTCAAGAGAAAGAAGTAAAGACTCAGTGCGTTGAAATGTAATTTTTAAAATTTCCAGGATATACTAAAGTATATAATTTTCATGGGAATTATAGGTTACCAAAATGGACTAAAAGAAAGTAGAAAAATCTTAACAGAAAGTGCCCCTCCTCCTGCCCAGCACTCCAGCTCTGCCATCAGACAGACCACCACACAGAGAGAAAAGTAGCCAGCAGCTGAGGGGATCACACAGGTGAAGGAAAGTGCCCCTCCCCCTGCCCAGTGATCTAGCTCAGCAACTGGCCAGAGTGCCACACAAACAGAAAAGGAGTCTGTTTTGAGCTAGGGAGCTGCAGATTGTGGCAAGCTTAGAATACACAGTGCCTGACCCCACTCAGTGGTGGCAGTTGGAAACTGTGAACAGATAATATCACGAGGGGCCGGCCTAGTGGCACAGCAGTTAAGTGTGCATGTTCCACTTTGGCAGCCCGGGGTTCACCAGTTCGGATCCCGGGTGTGAACATGGCATTGCTTGGCATGCCATGCTGTGGTAAGCGTCCCACATATAACGTGGAGGAAGCTGGGCACGGATGTTAGCTGAGGGCCAGTCTTCCTCAGAATAAAGAGGAGGATTGGCAGCAGTTAGCTCAGGGTTAATCTTCCTAAAAAAAATAAAAGATAATATCACGAGATGGAGACAAAAATCCAGGCCATCAAGCTGTATGAAGATATTAAATCTCAAGAACAGAAGGAAAATGACAAGTACCCAGCAATCAGCCCCAACAGCATGGAAATTCACAACCTAAATGACAGAGAATTCAAAATAACTATCATTAAAAAAATATTCAACGAGTAACTAGAAAATGCAGAAAGGCAGTTCAATGAAATGAGGAACTTCTTCATAAAAGAGATTGAAACTATAAAAAGAACCAATCAGAACTGTGTGGAGATGAAAAACACAATGAATGAGATGAAGAAAAATCTGGATTCCCTAAACAATAGAGCTGATATTATGGAGGATTGAATTACCAACTTAGAGAACAGAAATATAGAAATGTTTCAGATGGAGGAGGAGAGAGAACTGAGATTAAAAAGAAATGAAGAAATTATCTGAGAAATATCAGACTCAATTAGGAAATGCAACATAAGGATTATAGGTATTCCAGAGGGATAAGAGAAGGAGAATGGAGCAGAAAGCTTGTTCAAAGAAATAATAGCAGAGAACTTCCCAAACATGAGGAAGGAGCTGGAAATGCAAGTGAAATAAGCCAATATATTTCCTAACTGTATCAATGTAAAAAGACCTTCTCCAAGGCATATATTAGTAAAGCTGGCAAAAGTCAATGACAAAGAGAAAATATTAAGGGAAGCAAGGCAAAAGAAAACAACTAACAAAGGAACCCCTAACAGGCTTTCAGTGGATTTCTCAGCAGAAACCTTACAGGCTAGGAGAAAGTGGAATGATATATTCAAAATTTTGAAAAACAAAAACTTTAAGCCAAGAATAGTCTATCAATCAAAAATATCCTTTAGATATGACAGAGAAATAAAAAGTTTCCCAGATAAACAAAAGCTAAGGGAGTTCATCACCACATGACATTCCTACAAGAAATCCTAAGGCCCTCATAGTGGAAAAATAAAAGGAAAGGGGCTACAAAGCCCTGAGCCAGGAGATAAATAGGTAGGCAATAATCAGGAAAATGCAGCTGTCTATTAGAACAGATTAGTAAACACTTAACTATAACATTAAAGATAAAGGGAAGGAAAACACCAAAATAAATATAATCTTGTCATTTTAACACAAACTCACAACACAAGATGGAAAAAGATATGACAATGATAACCTAAAAGGGGAGGAGGAAAGAGATGGAATTGGTTTAGTCTAATGAAATAAAAGGCTATCAAAAATGCACTAGCTCATCTATAAGATATTTCTATAAACCTAATGGTAATCAGTATACAAATAATTAAAACAGAGACATAAGGAGAAAATCAAGAAAATCATCATAGAAAACTACTTAACCCAATTGGTAATCCAAAATACATGGGACGAGAAAAAAGGGAAATGCAGAAAATAAGCAATGAGAGGGGAGCATTAAGCCCTCATATATCAATAATCACTCTAAATGTAAATGGATTGAATTCTCCAATCAAAAGACAGAGTGGTAGGATGGATTAAAAAACAAGACCCAACAATATGCTGCCTCCAGGAAACACATCTCAGCCCCAAAGACAAACACAGTCTCAGAGTGAAGCAATGGAAGAAGATATGGATTGGAAAGAATTGGAAAGAATGGAAAAAGAGGAGGATTGGCAGCAGTTAGCTCAGGGCTAATCTTCCTCAAAAAAAAATGTTTATAGAAGGAGAGTAACTCAACATATTAAAGGCCATATATGACAAACCCACAGCCAACATCATACTCAATGGAGAAAAAATGAAAGCCATCCCTCTGAAAGCAGGAACAAGACAAGTGTGGCCACTCTCACCACTCTTCTTCAACATAGTATTGGAGGTTTGGGCCAGAGCAATTAGGCAAGAAAAAGAAATAAAAGGAATCCAAATAGGCAATGAAGAAGTGGAACTCTCACTATTTGCAGATTAGATGATTTTATATGTAGAAAACCCTAAAGAATCCATTGGAAAATTATGATAAATAATCAACAACTACATCAAAGTGGCAGGGTGCAAAGTCACCTTACAAAAATCAGTAGTATTTCTATATTCTGATAATGAACTAACAGAAGAGAACTCAAAGATACAATCCCATTTAGAATTGAATCAAAAGGATAACACGCTAAGGAAGAAATTTAACCAAGGAAGTGAAAGATCTGTTCACTGAATCATAAGCCATTGATGAAAGAAATTGAAGAAGATATATATAAATACAAAGATATTCTATGCTCATGGATTGTAAGAATTAATATTGTAAAATGTACATACTACCCAAAGAGATCTACAGATTCAATGCAATCCCTATCCAAATTCCAATCACATCTTTCACAGAATTAGAAAAAGCAATTGAGAGAAAGAAAAATAAATTCAGAGGCATCATACTTATGATTTCAACCTTTATACTACAAAGCTTTAATAATCAAAACAGTATAGTCTGGCATAAAAACAGACATACAGATAAATGGAACATAATCAAGAGCTCATAAATAAATCCATGCATATACAGGCAATTAATTTACAACAAAGAAGCCAAGAATGTACAATGGGAAAGGGATACTCTCTTCAATAAATGATACTGGAAAAACTAGATAACTAGATGCATAATAATGAAATCAGACCCCTGTCTTACACAGCTCAGAAAAATTATTTGAAATGGATTAAATATTTAAACATAAGACCTGAAACAATAAAACTCCTAGGAGAAAAAGTCATGGAAAATCTCCTCAAAATTGGCCTTGTCAATAATTTTTTGGATATGACACCAAAAGCACAATCAACAAAAGAAAAACTTAATAAATGAAACTACATCAAACTGAAAGCTTCTGCACAGCAAAAGAGACAATCAAAACATGAGAAGACAACCTACAGAATGGGAGAAATTATTTGCAAATTATGTATCTGATAAGCTGTTAGTATCCAAAACACATAAAGAACTGATAAACTCAATACCAAAAAACACGCAATCCGATTTAAAAATGGGCATAGGAACTGAATAGATATTTTTTTAAACAAGGCATTCAAATGGCCAATAGATACATGAAAATGTGCTCAACATCACTAAGCATGAGAGAAATGCAATTCAAAACCACAGTGAGATATCACTTCACACCTGTTAGAATGGCTATCATCAAAAAGACAAAAGATAAGTGTTGGTGAGGATGTGGAGGAAAGAAAATCCTTGTGCACTGCTGCTGGAAATATACATTGGTACAACCACTGTGGAAAACAGTAGAGAGGTTCCTCAAAAGATTTAAAATAAGACTACCATATGAACCAGCAATACCATCTCTGGATATATACCAAAAGGAAATGAAATTAAGGTCTTGAAGAAGTATCAGCACTTCTATGTTCATTGCAGCATTATTCACAACATTCAAGATATGAAAGCAATCTCAGTGTCCATCAATGGATGGATGGATAAAGAAGGTGTGGTCAGTCACAAAAAATAGAAAGTCCTGCCATTTGCAACAACACAGATGGACCTTGAGGGCATTATGCTAAGTGAACTAAGTCAAACAAAGACAAATATTCTATGATCTCATATATACATGGAACCTAAAAATCTGATCTCATAGAAACAGAGTAGAATGAATGTAGGTTACCAGGTGTTGGGGATGGGGAGAAGTAAGGAGATGTTGGTTAAACTGTACAAATTCCCAGCTATAAGATGAATAAGTTTTGGATCTAATGTAAAGATGGTGATTATAGTTAACAATATGGTAACAATACTTGAAAGTTTAAAAGAGAGTATGTCTTAAATGATCTCACTACCAAAAAGAACGAGTAATTATGTGAGGTGATGAAAGTGTTCGCTAACACTAAGATGATAAGCATTTTGCAGTTATAAATGTATCAAATCAACACATTATATGCCTTAAACACACTCAATGATATATGTCAATTAAATCTCAGTAAAGCTGGGTTGGGGGAGGAATTACCCATCTCAAACACATAACCTGCATCATGCACTTTTTAATCTGTGTAGGCTAGTTTACAGTACTAAAACAAAATGGAAAAGCAAGTAAATCCAAACCCATCAGCATTCTGCAAACAGTGGAAGTTCATTTTATATAAGATCACATCATTCAATAAATTCAGGTAATCTTAAGTAACTATTATGATTTTGTAGACAGCTTTACTAACATACTTATCTAGATGTATCCAAATTGAGAGTTTCCATTTGAGTAGAGTGTTGGAAAAAAGGAAAAACGTGCATTCCCCAAACGTCATCTAAGTCTTGTTTCTCTACATGCAGAGACTTAGAGCAACATCATGAGACTATAATCATTCTGCATATAATTAGAAACTAGACTGGTAGCAAAGGATTTGAGGTGCAGGTTTTTTTGAGATTTTTGACAATCAAAATGAAACTGATTTGTCTATACTGTCCTCTGAGCCTTACAAGCAATGAAAACTGGACCCTTTTTCTCTCTCAGGTGCAGTATTTGGCATGTTTTAACAAAGTTCTTATTGAGCTATGGATAAACAGATAGATTTCCTCTACTGCCTCTAAAGAATTTGGATATCAATCAAAATGTGTCCGTCTGTGTATGCGTGAATGTGTGTTTACACATGTGAATGTTTCAGTAACTTCTTAATAACTCCCTTTGAAACTTCATCACCAACAACAGAATCAGGCACTGAATTCCACTTCCTTGTCCAATATTATTCCCTTTGCAATTCTCACATTAAGCCTGAGGCTGAGGGATTTGCACGTAAGATAGGGACACAGAGGAAGTTCTTGAAGATGTGATTCTTTGAATCTGCCCTTTCTTTCCTGAAAGGAGAATAAAGACACTAAGATATTTAGTCTTCCAAGACGCTCTGCCTTCAGAAACAATATTTTGAAGAATTAACATCACTAGTGTCACTAGTGTTCTATTCTGGTCTGTACCTGATGACATACAATTTGTAGTTGGAGTTTCAGGATCAAAGGTATTAGGTAAAGATGTTAAGATTTAGCTAAGGTTAAAGTTATCGATAGTGACATTGAGATGTTGTTATTGATTATACAAACTATGTATGAATAGTTTGACTTTGATATTTTCCAGGTATACTGAATGCTTCAGAGCCAAGATGATCTTCTCAGTGACAGAAACAACAAAGGTGGGTGTTAACTATTGGAAGAGAGGTGATATGTTAAGAGGGATTCAGAAATGTGGTCCACTCAGTGTGAGAGAAGGCATCATTCGTTTGCTGTGATCATTTGAGTTGCTTCTTGATGAGGTAGTCTCAGACTAAGCTCCACATAAATTGGGTTTCCAGAACCCCTTTCTGAAAAATTCTTATCTTCAGACAGACTTTACCAAATTTTCTTTTCTTTGTTTTGTTTCTCTGAGAAAGATTGTCACTGAGCTAACATCTGCTGCCAATCCTCCTCTCTTATGCTGAGGAAGATTGGCCCTGAGCTACTATCTGTGCCCGTCTTTCTCTATTTTACCTATGTGGGATGCCTGCCACAGCATAGCTTGATGAGCAGTGCATAGGTCCGTGTCCAGGATCCGAACCAGTGAACCTGGGGCCACCAAAGCAGTGCATGCAAACTTAACCACACGGCTATCAGGCGCACCCCAAAATATTCTTGTTATACAAAATGAGACCCTATATACATAAGATTGAAGAGGCAAACAAAACAATGTTTTTTCCATCCTATTTCTATCTTTTCCTTAACTTCAGTCAAACATAGATTCACACTATATTCCATCTGAAAAACAGGAATAAAGGATAGTGGTGAAAATTCAATGTCAACATTTCATAACTCTTCACACACAGTAAACACTCAAAAAATAGCAGCTTTTATTACTGATAGAAATCATTATATCTCTTAGCATAGTTCCTATCCCAACCAAATCAATCTCTACTTTTCTCTTGACATTTTACATTTTATCATGCATTATGTTCATCAATTTATACAAATCATTCACTTTCGCTAAGCTGCAAACACTTTGACAATGTGGTCCCATTTGTTCATATACATTTGAACATTGCAATAAATGTTGACTTGCTAAGTATAAGGTGGAATAAGTAATAATTATAAAATTTCCTAAGAATGACCAATAACAGCTTATAAAAAATAGGTATTATTCTAAACATATCTACATCTCTCCCTCCTGTGTGAACCCTCCACTCTCTTAGCTTTGATCCACACAGAGAAAGAGGCAGAAGAGAGTGTGGTTGATAGAGTATGGATGACCTTTCAAAAGTGGGTCACTATCTTTATTCTCTCCCCCACACTCAAGCAAGGATCACAACAGTTACGTGAGATGAATAAGTTCTAGAGAATTGCTGTGCAGCACTGTGGCTATACTGTATTGGCACCCAAAAATTTGTTGAGGGCAGCTCTCATGTTTAAGTGTTATCACAATAAAAGAAATTAAAGATATTCTTTGATATTTGTATTTATATATTGTTTCAATGTGTTTCTTAAAAATAAAATTTAAATATTTAAAAATAATTAATAAAAAATCTGATTCGTATAAGGTAATGACAAAGAAAAGCTACATATATGGAATAACAGGTGACATTTTAAGAAATTCAACATAAAACAGCCAACAGTAAGGAAACTGACTCATGCCACAGCAACATTGTAGTAAGAAACAGAATGATACTCTTTTTTTCTTTTTAGCAAGACAAGACCCTGTGGAAGTCAACAGAAAGTTCGCTAATATGAATATTAAACTTTCATACTATGAGTCTACTGTGGCTGGAACCACATTGTACTTATCTTTCTGTTTATGATTCAGATATTTTGGACATTCGATATATTTGGATGGAAGAAAACAATAGCAAAATTTGAAAACTAAAATAAATTAAATAAAATGTTATGTAAGCATCACTGCTGAACATAAAGTTTGTTCTTTTCAAAAATAGTTTTATAAGAACAGAATTATTGAATGACTTTACATGGGATAATTTGATTTGATCACCAAACTGACTGCAATCTTAAAAATTTAGACAAAACAACAAATCACAAACAGCGCAACCACGCGAGGAACATTCTGAATTGTATTCTTAGTGCTTGAGAAGAAAACAAAATAAATAGCCAAGTCTTTTCAAATGAAGAAGCTTGAAACAAGAAAGAAGTTGACTCAATGGAGCTAAAAAACTGCACGAGGGTCAAAGAATTTATTTTCCTTGGCCTAACCCAGAATCAAGAACTGAACTGGGTCTTATTTCTTTTCCTGCTTTGGGTGTATGTGACAACTCTGCTGGGAAACCTCCTCATCATGGTCATGGTGACCTGTGAATCTCGCCTTCACACCCCCATGTATTTTTTGCTCCGGAATTTGTCTATTGCCGACATCTGCTTTTCCTCCATCACAGCTCCCAAGGTTCTGGTGGACATTCTGTCACAGAGAAAGACCATCTCCTTCAATGGCTGCTTCACTCAGATGTTTTTCTTCCACCTTGTTGGAGGGTTGGACGTATGTTCTTTGTCGGTGATGGCATTTGATCGCTATGTGGCCATCTCCAAGCCCCTGCACTACGTGACCATCATGAGCAGAGGGCGATGCACTGCCCTCATTGTAGCCTGCTGGCTGGGGGGCTTTGTCCACTGCATCGTGCAGATTTCCCTGTTGCTGCCCCTCCCATTCTGTGGACCCAATGTTCTTGATACTTTCTACTGTGATGTCCCCCAGGTCCTCAAACTAGCCCGTACTGACATTTTTGTGCTTGAGCTACTGATGATTTCCATTAGTGGGCTGCTCACCACACTGTGGTTTATCTTCCTGTTTGTGTCCTACACAGTCATCCTAATGATGCTGAGGTCTCAGGCAGGGGAGGGCAGGAGGAAAGCCATCTCCACCTGCACCTCACACATCACTGTGGTGACCTTGCACTTTGTGCCCTGTATCTATGTCTATGCCCGGCCCTTCAATGCTCTCCCCACAGATAAGGCCATCTCCATCACCTTCACTGTCATCTCCCCTCTGCTGAACCCCTTGATCTACACTCTGAGGAACCAGGAGATGAATTCAGCCATCAGGAAACTGAGAAGAAGATGTGTACCTTCTGAGAGGATATAGACTGGTCGCTCACTCCTTCTCACCACCTTTGAAAATGTTCATCAAATAAACCGCATTGACTAAAGGATTTCTAAATAATTTTGATATTTCTACTGAGATGCACACGACTTTCAAAGATTCTGTTTGGCATGCAATAATAATGTAAAAAGATACGTTTCATGTTGCAAAAGGAAGCAGAGAAATCAAACTGTTAGCTGAAGAGTTGCATAATGCTTATGCAATAAAGCCTTGGAAGAAATAAAGAAAAGAGAATATGTATGCACTCAGAAACTTTATCACATTGGAATTGTTGTGGGGGTTTCATTCAGCTCTATTGCATATAATTGAGAAATACAAATGTTGTTTACTTCAGATGTACAACTTGATGTTTTGATATACATATAGATTGTGAAATGATCATTGGGGGAAAATGGATTAAGGTGGGACCTCTCTTGGTTATCACTTACAACAACACGGAAATCTCCAATTGTATAAATAAAATTAACAATAAGAAAAAGCAAATATATATATACTCAGACATTCCCACTATATTCTTGTTACCAGGAAGGGAGCTGAGAAACATAATGCAGCTTGGGCATTGGATTGCTAAGGTCTTTCATGAAGTAATCACATTTTAATGAACTAAGCACACTCAAATTAAGTTCCTCCTCTGACTTTCTGATATGAGTAAATTAAATAACTACTACCTGAAGATTTTTCCGTCTGAAGCCCACACTCCAGTGGTTGAGTGCAAGTGCTTTGGAAGCCAGCACAGCTTGAGTTAGAATGTGGACCCCAGTAACTATGGGTTCTATGACCTCATGTAGGTCCTTACCCTGACCTTCCTCTGAACCCCACGCCTACTGACCACACTTCCATGACATTGCCTCAGCGACCGGGGCTCAGCTCAAGCACCACACTCAGGACCTTGTTTCCAATTCCCTGTCCTCCTTCCTCCTATTCCCCGAGTAGGGCTATGATTTATGTATTGTATCCCCAGCACCTAGCACAGCAAGTAGAACGTAGAAAACTGTCCAAAAAATGGTTGAGTTAAAGAACTCAGTGAATGAATATCACCTCTCACTCCTTTCTGTTTCTCAAATCATTGGAGAATAGGAGTAAGAAAACAATGGATTTGTTATTATTTTCTGTTAACATGACTCCCTAAAAATGACAGAAACCTATGAAGCTGCTTCAGACTACGCATATACATTCAAAAAGGTTGGCATGAACGGAAAAACATTATTCAATACATGAACTTGGTTTTTATTTGTTTTCTTGTTCTGCTATTTACAGCATTTGGGAGTTTTTCTTTTTTGCCCTTCATTTCTGCAGGTAGATCCTAGATCTTAAAATTTTTGAAATTAGACAAATGTTCATGTCACAGTACAAATGTCAGTTCAAAAATCAGACATGCAAAGGTCCTCAGGTGGGGATGTGCCCAGGCCTTCATAAGAAGATGAGAGGAAGCAAGGAGGAGACAGGTAATAACTGTAGTCAGAGAGATAATGAGGCCACGGGATCAGGTCCTTAGGACCTTTTAGACATTGTGAGGATTTTGACTTTCACCTAAATAAGATGCGATGCATTTTGAAGGGCTTTGAAGAGCAGAATAGTGATGAATGTTTTAGCAGAAATGCAGTGCTTACTGTTATGAATAGACTGAGGTGGGGCAAGGAAAAAACAGGGAGACCAATTAAGAAGCTATTGCAAAAGTCCCAGGAAAGAAATAATGAAGACACAACTTAGGGTAGTAACAGTGGAGGTGGTGAGAATGGTGAAGAACTCTGAAAGTCGAGCAAGTAGGAGTTGCTGATGGATCCAGTGTGGATTTCCTGGTGATGTGTATGTCCTGTGAGAACTCCATCACCCACTTTCTTCATCCGCCCATTGAGATCTCCTTCACTCTCATCTACATAATCCTTTCAGGTCCAATGGCTCCTTCCAATACTTGTGTGTCACACTTCAGGAATTACCCTACATGGGTGAAACTGCCTAAGGAAGTTGTGCAGAATCCCTAAGAATAGGCATTTATGTCCCAACAGAAAAACTACTAGGGGAAACATCAGAGGTAAGGTGGAATTCTGGGTAAACTGACCTAACAGGATTCTTGCTGAAGGCAGGCCAGGGTGATCAAATATCACTTGGGGCATGGTGGATGGTGAGGAACCTGATTACACACTGATGGTGATCAACATGGAGGGTGGGGGATTTTGGCTAAACTGAATTAGCAGAATTCCTGTTAAAATTTGACAATGCAGAGACAAGCATGGAGGTCCCAAAATGGAGGCCTAGTTGAGAAGTTCAGGGGAGCCTGAGTAGAGTTTGGTCAAGGGGAGAATCTTTGTCACTGCTAAAAACTTTTAGATCCTACACAAAAAGTGTGTTCCTAAGGACATGTGCCTGAGTCACATCTTGATTACTCCCACTGAAACCACCTCTCCATCAGTAGAATTTTTCCACAACCACATCCAATCATATGCCCTCTGATAATTCTCACACTAGTTCTGGGATTGACAAATTGGTACATATGATGGAACACTGTGAATCAGTGTGGAAGAGCCAAGGAAATATTATTCCCTGAGTCTGCCCTTTTCCGCATAAAGAAAGCCACTGAAATCACTGGCTTTCAGAGGGGTATTTAACAGAATTTTCTGAAGCCAAATGATTCCCAAGGTTCGTGTGAACATTGTTTAAGATGTTGGAGAAGGAGATTGGAAATTTTAGGTAAGAAACATAACTCTACATGAGTGTGAATGACTATGGTGTCTGAGCGTCAATGAATAAGCATGAGAAGAGGAGTGAGAAAAACTGAAATCTAGATGGAATCGTTAAGATTAATAAATACACTTTGACTAAAAATAATGCAATATATACCCAAGATGCTGCATTCCAGGGTGAACTATCAGTGGCAGACAGCGCAACTAAGAAATATGAACAAAGAAGATATTGTGTAAGGAGAGTCATAGAAATGAGTTCAGTTTGGAAGTAGGGAGGAGGAAACTCTTTTTTCCTGGGATCCCTTGAATTGCACAAACAAGAGATTTTTCTCATGCTTATTTCATGTAGATGGATCTCCTCAAACTGAAATGCTAAATTTAAAACTAGAAAGAAAATAAAATATTTCAAAAAAAGTTGAAAGAATAGGACAATGAACACCTACATGCCTGTCCTTAGATTTATCAAGAACTAAAATTTTACAACGATTTTCTTTCCATGCCTACATATTTGCATCCTTTTCTTTCCAGCCAAACCTCCCACTCATCAGCAACTGTTATATATTCAAGGGGTCCCCTAAAGCCAGGTCTCCCGTTCTCTCCACTCCCATGTGCCCCAAACATAAATGTCACCTCCTCCATGCAGCTTCCTCTGAGCCTCTTGGTGAGAAATCACCCTTTTCTCACACACAGCTCATCTGTCTTATGACGGTCCCCATCACACCCGTATCACTATTATATTTCAGTTGTTTCTCCACTGGTTTGGTATTATATTCATTTCTCTCAAATAACCTAGACCTCTGCCAATTTTTAATCAATATTTGTTAAATAATGAAATGGAGTAAAAATAGCAGAAAAATGGAGCAGAAGGTGGAGGATGTTGTCTGAATTACGAAAGGTAGTTTGTGAACATGGACCTATTCCTTTCTGACAAACAGGCCTGACTTGGAGTATGAGGTACTGTACCTTCTACCCTTCTGTGTAGACCATTGTCTATGGTTTACGTGGAGGTCCCTGTGGAGTGTTTTCATAACTAGGTAGGACCTCCTCATTATCTCTAGTAACTAGATTGAGTTGGTGTTTTCCGGTGATCATTTCCCCACTTTAACTAGTCAGAATTGATAGCTCAGCTACTAATTAGTTCAACACACTCTATTTCCTGATAAGCCTCCTGGGTTAAGGTTACCCAGCATAATACACATCACAACAGATAAGCAGCCATGTGTGCTGAGACTCTGCATATGTTAATTCACCTAATCCCCATAACTTCCCTGTGAGGTGGATATTACTATAATCCCCATTCCACAGATGAAGAAGTGGAGACTCCATGAGGTCTCTCACTTACCCAAATGACACAGTGACAAAGCCAGGACTTGAGCACAGATAGCTCTCACTGCAGAGACCTGCACCAGATTTCTCTGGTCTGCTAGGATGATGTCAGATAAGAAACCAAACCAAGCAAGCACTTTCCTTGCTACCATACACTGTAACCACCCTCTGGGCCACTCTCATTGACAGTAAAAGAAACATACCCCCTATTTTCCCCCAAAAAAGTATGTTTTGATGAAGCTGTTTTAGAAAACATATTCTAGAAAATGTACAGCTCCTCTAAAAGATTGTCAGTACATTTAAAGGAGCTGTGTGCCTGTGACAGTTACTAACCTGGAGTTTTACTTTAAGGTAACACACACATAAGCACACTTATTGCTTAGGCAATGCTCTAAGTATTGATGCTTTTGCATAGATTAATTCATTTAATCCTCACAAAAATCACACAAGGAAGATGCTATTGTTTCCAAATACTGATGCGGAAGCTGAGGCCAAAGGGGTAAAGTAACTTCTCTTATACCGTAACCAGTAAGTACCCAGCTGGGATTTGAACAGGCTATGTGATGCCAGAGGCTGCCAGGTATCTGCCTGCATGCTCTGATTACTCTTGGTGGCTTGTTTAGTCTCCCATATTAAGTAGACTTTAAACAAAATTACATACAGAAGAAAGACAACTTGAACAGAAAGTGAGCTAGGTGAAAATAAATTTCTTCATTTGTACTGGAAAACCCACCCAAAAAGTGAAAGAAGTGACTTTCACCTTTCTTTTCTTTCTGATTATGGTAATAAAAAAGAGATAAACTGTAAAGAAAGAAATTAAGTCCCTTTCAAGGATTCACAAAAAATAAGAAAGGAATTCAAAAGCAAAATGATTATATTGTAAGCACACACTTAACATTTTAGGAAACTGATAAACTGTTTTCAAAAGTGGTTGCATCATTGTGCATTCCCACCAGAGTTACAATTCCTCTACATTTTTGTCAACTCTTCATATATCCACCTTCTTTATTTTAGCCATTTTAGTAGATGTGTACTGTTATCTCACTATGGCTTTCATTTACATTTCCCCAGTGATGAATGATGTTGAGCATGTTTTCATGTGCTTATCGGCCATCCCTATATCTTCTTGTTGAAGTGCCTGTTCAAAGCATTTGCCCCCTGTTTTTTAATTAGGTGGTTTGTTTTCCTATTGAATTTTAAGAGTTACAACCATCCTATTCTTAGGTACGTACCTAAGAGAAATGGGAATATATGTCCACACAAAGACCTATACACGAACATTCATAAAAGCTTTATGTGTAATAGCCAAAAACTAGAGACAATCCAAAGATTCATCAACAAGCAAACTGAAAAACAAAATGTGGCACATGCATACTATAAAAAGGAAAAAAATATTGGCACATGCAAAAACATGGATGTATTTTGTAAGTGAAAGAAGCCAAACAAAAAGAGAGTACACATTGTAGGATTCCATTTATAGAAAGTTCTAGAAAACACAAACTAATAGATAGTGACAGAGCACAGATCAATGGTTACCTGAAGAAGGAAGGGCAGAAGGGACATATTATAAATGGCCACAAAGACATTTTTGCATTGATAAATATATTAACTATCTTCAACACAGTGATGATTTTGTGGGTATACGCTTATGTCAAAATTTATCAAGGTGTACGCTTCAAACATATGATTCTATTTTATGTCAATGACAGCGCAATAAAAAAATAGCATTTAGGAAATAAATTTGACCAGTGAACATAAGAGAAGCTCTGCGTTACCACTTTTATTTCATAGCTGAGGAGTTATTCAACTCCAGGGCTTTTGGTACCTAAAGTAGTTTAAAGTAAAGACAGAAACAAAGAAATCCATTTAAGGAAGATAAGAACAATAGAGAAGAATTTTACAGCTTTAAAATTTTCTAATTTTTCACAGCATTAAACTTGTGATTCAAAAAAAGGAGGAGTGCTTCTGTGAAATTCAGTTGAAGGACAACCATGTTGCAGATAGGAGTTCTTAAAGTATTTAAACGGAGCACCCAGTCTGGAAAAAACCCATACTCGTGTGGATCCTCAAAGGACCCCAGTGGTACCTAATAGGCATTGTCTTATCCACACACCAAACTGCATCCATTTTTGTATCCCTTGTGCCAAAATACTCCATTTCTGAATATTTAACATTCACTTGTTTATCTTGGATACTTGGAACTTATATTCCGAGAACACTATTTTTATGCATTTTCTGAAATACTTATAAATTACAGAAGAAAACAATAACTAAATGCATGCTTGTGTAATGAGATGTCATGTAGGACATGTTAGCAATAACCTTGGAAAGGCTCTTCATATACTGATAACACCTCACTAGTTTTCTGACCTAATACCTGACTCTGTAAACATGAATCTATTAATGGAAAGTAAACACTTTCTGAAATAACACTTTTAATTTTTTCCAAGCAATGCGAAGAAGAAGAAATATGATTCAGTGGAGTTGGGAAATGGCACCAGGGTAAAAGAATTTATATTTCTAGGACTTACTCAGTCCCAAGATCTCAGTTTGGTCTTATTTATTTTCCTGTGTTTTGTGTACATGACAACTCTTCTGGGAAACCTCCTCATCATGGTCACTGTGACCTGTGAGTCTCGCCTTCACACCCCCATGTACTTCCTGCTCCGCAATCTAGCCATCCTTGACATCTGCTTCTCCTCCATCACCGCTCCAAAGGTCCTGGTAGACCTTCTGTCAAAGATAAAGACCATATCCTATACTAGCTGCATGATGCAAATATTTTTCTTCCACCTGCTTGGTGGAGTGGATATTTTCTCTCTCTCTGTGATGGCATTTGATCGCTACATAGCCATCTCCAAGCCCCTGCATTATGTCACCATCATGAGTAGGGGGCGATGCACTGCCCTCATTTTGGCTTCCTGGGTGGGGGGCTTTGTCCACTCCATCGTGCAAATTTCCCTATTGCTGCCCCTCCCTTTCTGTGGACCCAATGTTCTTGACAGCTTCTACTGTGATGTCCCCCATGTCCTCAAACTCGCCTGTAGACACCTCTGCACTTGAGCTCCTGATGATTTCCAACAATGGCTTAGTCACTACCCTTTGGTTTATCTTCCTGCTTGTGTCCTACACAGTCATCCTAATGATGCTGAGGTCTCAGGCAGGGGAGGGCAGGAGGAAAGCCATCTCCACCTGCACCTCACACATCACTGTGGTGACCCTGCACTTTGTGCCCTGTATCTATGTCTACGCCCGGCCCTTCACTGCCCTCCCCACAGATAAAGCCATCTCTGTCACCTTCACTGTCATCTCCCCTCTGATGAACCCCTTGATCTACACTCTGAGGAACCAAGAAATGAAGTCAGCCATGAAGAGACTGAAGAGAAGACTCATGCCTTCTGTGGTGGAATAGAGTAAGAGTTTCCAACCTCTTCATCACCAAGGACTAAATACATTATTTTTCCCACAAGTTCTATTTACATACTCAAATATGTTGTCAATAAACTAATATACATTTACTAGGTAACAATTTATTTTCCTAGTAAAGTTAATAGGTTGCTGGTAACCCAAGCTTCTGGTAAGCATGAAGTAACTAGTGTTATAGGATTGAGCTCATTGATGTATTTCCATTCAAATATCAAAGTAACAATGTGTCAATCAGGACAACTATATGGCAAGTGAAGAGAATGATTGAATCCATCTCCTTGTCAAGAGGTAAGTAAACAGAAGCCTAGAGTTAGAGTGATTTGCTCAAGATCCCACATCCACTTAATTACAGAGATAAGTCTTCAGATACCCGATTGATTGCTCTTAAACTATGTGGATGTAATTTATTACATTACTGGACCTGTCTATGCCAAACTGTGATCCTGTTCTAGAAAGATTTCATGATCAGTGCATCTGAAGCACACATATATGGGGACATATGGCCCATCACAGATTAAGACATTTTTTCTGCTTAGTTGAACTCTACATGGGCTTGTGACCTCTTGAGAACCTCAAAGGCACACAATGGTTGTCCTCCTGGATTCCTATCAGGAATGAAGAAGGCTTGAAAGATTTCCAATAATGGCCTACAGGGATTTATGTCATGCAGAACTACATGTACCAGATTCACATTCTTGTGGTAGGTTTAGACAAAGGCAGAACCTCAGAGATCCTACACAAAGAGCAAGCCATTCTCATTATTCCAAAACTGATCTTCTAGTCCAGCCTTACCAGGACCAATCTCAGATTGGCTTCTCCATTGAGAATTTACACTCTTCCCACTTCTCACTGCCCAAGAGAGAGAGGAAGGATTAAAGAAGATAAAACTCTAAACAGTCTGTTTTTCAATCTATTGGTGTTTGTGAAGAAGAAGTATAGGCTAGTGTTTTTGTCTGGGAAATCATGGTAAAAGTAAACCATTATAGCTGAATGCTCTAACCTCAGAGTCATACAGCCTTGGGTCCAAATCCTATCTCTGCCATCCCCCAGTTGCCTAATCTTGAGCAGGTTATTTTATGTCTTCAGAAGTCATAGGTCATCTATAATAAGGTACTTATTTACATGTCATGGAGTTGTTGTCAGGGTTAAAATGAGATGGTATATGTGAAACATACAATGCCTGGCAGGTAGTAAATGCTCAGTGAAAGGCTAATGTCATTATTAATATCATCCAAATGGCTGTGCATTACGCACATTCTGACCCGACCCTAACCCTAATCCCCATCGACCTGTTACACTCTTCTCCTACAGGACCCATACTCCTCATTATTGGGAAAAAACTGATGGGGTAGAAAACATGGGAATGTACGTTGAATTCAAAGCATCTTTCATCTTAAAATTTCCAGCTTTTGGTCATTAAAATGTGACAATAGCTTTGCTTCTTATTGTTACAACTTAAAGAGTCATCCAGAAACTGTTGAGATAAAGCATAGGAGAGTTTCATATTAAAAGAAGGTAATGGGTCAAATATAAACCCTTGGCTTTTAGAGTAGAGATAAGGGATCAGAACAAGATGTCAGAGCACCCAGGACAGAGAAGAGCCCAAGCAGAGTTAGCCAAAGGATACTGAGCGTTGAGGACAAACTTTACTTATGTCCCACTTTGGGTCTGGAATGGCACCATAAGCATTCATTGCCAAACTGGTTCAATTCACTGCAATTGCTTGTCACCTGGTCTATCAATACTAAATTTTTACAATATTAACCTGCTTCCCCTAAAATGAAAATTCTAAGAATAATTCACATTTGTCGAGTCACTGTTCACAAGGTCCTGCTTCCTTTGTTCAGGCAGCACTGGTCGCGAGTCTCTAAGCTTTCCTATATGAAATTGCCTATGAAAAATGCATACCACAAACTACTTTATAGTCTATTTCATGCCAACGTGTCCTTTTCTCTCCTTCCTATGTCTCGTGACTTACTCAAATCAGATTTTTATCACTATGTCAGAATTGGATGGCACCAAAGATCTATGGGGTCTGAATCACTAACTGTATCTCAGAAGCATAACCCCAAGAGACCAAGAACCAAAGAACCCTTGCCACATCACTGTCCCTGAGACTTCCTCAAGCCACGTTTAAACACACAACACAATCTGATTCAATAATCCAGGGGAAGGGGAAAGAATTACATCTGATTACAAAAACATCTATCATTGATCTGGATGGTGTAAAATCTAAAGGTGGGCTGCATTTTTTCCAACTAAATCAGCCTTTATTATTTTTAAGCTCTGCTGCTAAGACCCATGGAAAAGTCGACTGGCTGCTCTGGACACACACATAGCTTTCAAAATACCCTTTCTTACATTGCTCCCTGAATCAAATATTTCAATGATCAACATCTCTTGGTACCTGTGAACCCAATAACATAAAATAATTCTGAAGTAATTAACCTGATGAATATCAACAGCTGTCACTAGGCTACCTTCCTAGATTCTAAGGGAGCTGTGGGTCTTAGAGATGTAGATTAAGATAATTGTGTAGTATCAATGAACACATTGCATTCAACGAAATTGGACATATAAATCCACATCAATCAATCTCTGACAGCTGCCCTGACAGTAGCCACAAAGATTTGATTTTTCCATTACTACTCTTTTAATTAAGCTTTACATCTCAGCCAATTAAAGCAAAGCAATTTTGGTTAGAAGGAAGACAGCACAGCCCTTGGTGTAGTTTAAAATGCTTTCTTCTTGAACCAAGAGGGATGATGCACTGTCTAGAGAAAGATATGTGTACTGAAAGTGCACTAGTGCCTCTGCATGTACATGTGAGATGGAACATGGAGATGAGGGAGAGAGAGGAGGAGGGCTTGATGACATTTTAATGACTCCTACAGGAACTCCATTGAATTGGTCACTCAGCTTCCACATCCATATGCAACTATATTCCCTTTACTGATTACTTTAATAGGCTTGTGGCTGACAGACTAATAGACGTAGCTGAGTCACGGTAAGGCAAAGTGGAATTGTCGAATGATATGATTCCCTGAGGTTGCCATTTCCCATATGAAGGAAGAAGATAAAAAAAAATCACTAGCCTTGAGCTAGGCTTTCCATTAAACAATGAATTTCGCCAGAGCCTACATCTTATAAGATGCAGTTGGAGCATTATAAGAGGATCAATTTCCCACTTGAAGACTGATGTCAGTTAGTGTTGGGGTGTGTGAACTTCTAAAACTGATAAGCTGTTAGGGCTTATTTGTCAAAAATGCTGCCATTGTGTGGAATGTTCCTTTTGAAACCAAAACTCTTAATGAAGCAAAGAAAAAGGTTAGTTTTTCATGACTAGGAAGTGGGGAAGTGTGGCTTGAAAAATATTAGAAGGTCAGTTGACGCGGGGGGATGGGATGTATTTTACTTGGCATGATGTTGAGATTGAAAATTATTTGAAGGCAATTGAGAAGGTGTTCACATCCCCAGCTCTCAGGAGGGTGATTGCCTTGAAAAACAGCACTCTAAAAGCCTTCCTAAATTCATTATATGCTTCCTAGCCAGCTTTGCTTCTTGTCTGGAAGTAGAAGTTTGGGGCTTTAAGCAAGGTCTTTGAATGGCTAGCTTATCTGTGTCCTCATGTGCAACTGAATATGAATAATGTTCCTAAAATTTTTAGAGATTCATTCAAGAGTAGAGGCTTTTCAATGTTAGGAAAGAGAAAAAGGAGCAGCATTTCCTCAGTGGGAAGCTGGAGTATAGGGATAACATTCAGTTTGCAGGTTCTTACGAGATGCTTGATAAGCTTGTTTCCAAAGGATGGTCCTCTTTGGTGTGATTTTTAAGAACTCCTGTGATCCTTATTTTGACCTTGCAACACATAAAATTATATTTCTCTATCCATTTGGCCCCTTCCCCCTCTTATATGCATGAGTTTCACTACAATGTGCGTAATCCTATACTTTCAAAGTATCCTTCCCACTCTTTGCAAAAGACAGCATCCATAGGAACAGACCAGATCCATTACTTTTGAGAGTTTATGTTTGAGGAGATGCTACTCAGAACTCACTTCCCCTGCCACTGAAGCACCATGAAGCTGATCCAGGCAGTTGGTTGAGGTACCCACAATGACTATAAAATTTGCTTTCTTCAAACTCTGCTTTTTTTTTTTCAGAGTCACTTCTGACATCATCTCATACTAAGGCAGTCTCAGTCACAGCTCTCACTCACCACCTGCAGGCTCCTTACACCCACAGACTAACTTGATTTGAAAAAGATTTTTCTGAGCCTTTTTCTTTGTACCATTTTCTGGGAAGGGCTGATAAACACTGGGAAGAACTATAGTTGCAGTAGTTAAGAGCATAAGTCTTTGGAATAAGACAAATCTAGGATTGAGACCTGGCTTTACCAGCTGGGAGACCTTGAGCAACTTACTTAATCTTTCTGTGTCTCAGTTTCTCATCTATAAAATCAGGACAGTAATGTCAACTTCACATGGATATTATAGGTTTTGGAGAGATAAAATGAAGCAGTCAGTACAAGAATCACTCCACGAAAGTTTTCTAAAAACAAACTTCAGCAAAGCAAACCTCCATTATTTTGCCAACATTTCCATAATGTTGAGACCTTGGAAGTAGCATGGACCCCCCTGGGGCCTGATATCAAGATGATTGGATTTGTAAATGAGGATTATAATCTATTTTCTTTCCATAAAGGATTGTAATATAAATAACTATATCTAAACTGCGTACACAAATTTATTTATGTTTCTAAGGAGGTGTATGATACAATACTCTGATTTTTTGAACACGTCTTAGCTCAAATTCATAAGTGAAAAAGAAAAAAGTCCCTAGAGGAGAGAGAGTATTTGCCACTTACCTCAAGTGTTGAGAAGAGGGCTTTGAACGACACAATCAATAGCAAGATGAACCAGTCCCAGACAACCCCACAGATGAACCTGGCATGTATAAGGAAAGAAGCACTCACCTGGAGCTGATGAGACTGGCAAAATAAGAATCCTCAGCTGCTTTCAGTTTCCTAAACAGACATACAATCTCATCTACTCCTTAGAAGCACCTTGTGTATGAGGTAGGTCTCATTATTTTCATGTGGTAGATAAATTATAACGATGCAGGCTGAGAACTGACTCTAAGCCATTCCCTGTGAAACTCCCATGTATTTCTCATGAGTTTGGTACAATTATGGAGTGATTTGCCCAAGGCCACACCAACTAGGAAGGTGGTAAAATCCAAATTGCCTGACTGTTCCAGAGGATCCACACGTGTGTATCCAAAATGCAAGTGTGGGATATGATACTGTTCAGCACACCTCCTGGATGGAGTTTAAAAACATCGTATGCCCAAATGGGGCTATTTTCATATACATCCTCATGATTTTGTACCTCCTCCCTTTTTTCTGCCGACTCCACCACCTGCAACACTCTTATTGTCTTAACTGTAAACCTCCTGACGAAAAGATCTATGTTTGAGTCGCCTTTCACTCAAAAAGACCATCTCAATGTCATTATGATGGTTAATTTTGTGTCAACTTGACAGGCGACATGGCGCCCAGATTAAACATTATTTCTGGGTATGTCTGTGAGAGTGTTTCCAGATGAGATTAGCAGTTGAATAGATGGACTCAGTAAAGCAGACTAATTGCCTTCTCAATTAAGGTACACATCATCCAATTCACTGAGGGTCTGAGTAGAACAAAAGGTGGAGGAAGGAGAAATGTGCCCCATTTTCCCTGCCTCACAGCGTGAGCTGGGACATCTCATCTCATTTTCTCCTTCCCTCGGACTGCGATTTACACATTGCCTTCCCTACTTCTCAGGTCATCAAACTAGCACTGAATTATACCATCAGCCTTCCGGGGTCTCCAACTTGCAGACAGCAGATCTTGGGACTTCTCAGCTTCCATAATCACGTGAGCCAACTCTTCATTATAATTTTACCTTGTATATCTATATATGTCCTATTGATTCTGTTGCTCTGCTGAACCCTCATACGGTCACAGAAATATCTAGAAGAAGGAAGCAAAGAAGGAAAGAGAAACAGGGGAGGAAAAGAAAGGAGGAAAGAAGAGCACAAGTGACAACGTAATGTATGAGGCTTGTTGCAGTGGTTTCCTCAGCAGAAGATTTGAAAACCATTGACTTATCAGTCCAATATCCAAAAGAAAGATTCTAGAGTGGGCTGCTGTCATTCATTGAAATCTGTTTCCACACTCTAGATTAACTGAACAGTGTTTTAGGGGTGATTTCTCCACCTTCTAGCCATGGTAAGTATAGTGTAGGGAATTCTTACATCTGAGATGCTAGAGACCTGAAATTTCCCACAATCGTTATTCTGAACATGTGTTCGTATCACTCTGTGCCATTGACATAAACACCAAAGATGAGGAGACTGAGATGAATCCGAACTGATGACCATGGAATCCGAAAGGAGGCTCTTATCTTATTCTTCCAGGTCAGCAAAAATGAGAGTGCTGCTTGGGGAAACATGGTCTTTTAAGGATTTTTTTCTGAGGTTTAAAGAACAAAGTAAAGAAAACATAGAGAAACAAAAATCAGAATCTGAGAAGGCACTACATGTGGACAGAAGGGCAACCTGCCTAACACAAGAATTCGGGAGGACCTAAAGTCTGTAGGTGAGAAAAAGATAAAAAGGTAACTCAAGTTGTAGCTGGTAAAGGCTGTAAGTATATAACTATAAAAGTAACCATTATGCAGTGGGTCGTCAATTAAACCTCACTTGGATGAAAGTCATTCTGTAGACATGAGATTAAAATGTTATAATCACCAGGTTCATTATTTTTAACTTTCTGCTGAAGGATAATATACAAACATACAGAAAAATGCACATTAGTGTACAGCTCAATGAATTTTCACACAAGCAATAAATTTTTGTAACAAGCACCTAGATTAAGAAACAGAACATTCTCAGTAGTTCAAAATCCTCCCTCATATTTCCTTTAGTTTGGTATACTTTTTGTTCTTTATGTGAACAAAATAAGTGGGTGCACACTTTGTTGTGCCTGGCTTAGACTCTACATTGTGCTTATGAGACATTTATGTTGTTTCATGTACCGTACATTGATCATTCCCATGGCTCTATGGTATTGTATGAATTTAACAATTTATTTATCTTTTCTACTGTTGATGGGCATTTGTGTCATTTCCAGTTTGAGGCAATTACAAACAGTGCTGCTATGAATATTCTAGGATACGTCTTGGTGGAGATGACATATGCACATATGTACATACTTCCTAGGAGTGAAATAGATTATTCTGAGGACGGAGATGTATCCTCAGAAAAATCAATACGTACAACTGAATGAACTATATATATGTATCCATTCTAAGATAGGTGATTAGATAGATATACATAGATATAGGTATAGATATGGATATGGATATAGATCATGGCGTTAGCAGATATAATCAGACAGCAAAGTGATTCTCCCGATTTGCACACCCACCAGCAGGCTATGAGAGGTTCCAGTTGTTCCACGTCTTCACCATCACGGGATATTTTTCATCTTTTTCAGTTTAGCCATTTTGGTATGTAGGTGGTAGTTCCTTGCTGTAATTTCAATTTACATTTCCCTGATAATTCATGAAGTTGAATTGCAATTTGAATATCCTCCTTGGTAAAGTTTTGGTTAGTGTCTTTGCCGTTTTCTCTTTCAACATCTATCTTTCTTTACTGATTTGTAAAATATTCTTTACATATTTTGGACCTGAAGCTTTTCTTAGTATACATATTGTAAATATCCTCCCATTTGCAGGTTGTCTGTTAATTCGCATAATGGTGTCTTTTGTGAAGAAACATTCTTCATATCAAATTCATGCTTATTTTTTAATAACTGTCATATTTTGTATTAAAAGTACAATTGAATAGCTTCACGGATCTGTCACCTGTGTTTCAGTGGCCACAGTGATAGAACCTACCTGTTTGGATGACTGAGTCAAAAACCTGGGTCCTCTTCCACTGGTGGCACAGAATTGCAGGCACGGCCACATACATAAAAGATGAACTTCCTCCCCAGGAAAGCATCAGACACAAGTGACAGAAAGACAACAGTAGATTTCATAAAACTTTCTTTAACTGCACTTTTATTTCTTCCAGAGATATACTTCAAAAAGGATCTGGGACCCAATGGAGCAGGGAAATTATACCACAGTGAAAGAATTTATTTTCCTGGGAATTACCCAGTCTCGAGAACTGAGCTGGGTCTTATTTGTCTTCCTGTTTTTGGTGTACATGACAACTCTGATGGGAAACCTCCTCATCATGGTTACAGTTACCTGCGAAGCTCACCTTCACACTCCCATGTACTTCCTGCTCCGCAATCTATCTGTTCTTGACATCTGCTTTTCCTCCATCACAGCGCCTAAGGTCCTAGCTGATCTTCTGTCAGAGAGAAAAACCATCTCCTTCAGTGGCTGTGTCACTCAAATGTTCTTCTTCCACCTTCTGGGAGGTGCGGATGTTTTTTCTCTCTCTGTGATGGCATTTGATCGCTACATAGCCATCTCAAAACCCCTCCATTATACGACCATCATGAACAGGGGACGATGCACTAGCCTGGTTGTGGCCTCCTGGGTGGGGGGCTTTGTCCACTCCATCGTGCAAATTTCCCTATTGCTGCCCCTCCCCTTCTGTGGACCCAATGTTCTTGCCACTTTCTACTGTGATGTCCCCCAGGTGCTCAAACTCGCCTGCACTGACACCTTCACTCTGGAGCTCCTGATGATCTCTAATAATGGATTGGTCAGTTGGTTTATATTCTTCTTTCTCCTCATATCCTACACAGTCATCCTGAGGATGCTGAGATCTCATACTGGAGAGGGCAGGAGGAAAGCCATCTCCACCTGCACCTCACACATCACTGTGGTGACCCTGCACTTTGTGCCCTGCATCTATGTCTATGCCCGGCCCTTCACTGCCCTCCCCACAGATACTGCCATTTCTGTCACCTTCACTGTCATCTCTCCTTTGCTCAATCCTATGATCTACACCCTGAGAAATCAGGAAATGAAGTCAGCCATGAGGAAACTAAAGAAACGACTATGGCATTCAGAAAAGATTTAAATTCTATGAGGATGTGCTAACACTGAAATTTAAAGATAGATATTAAATTTCACTTCCTCAAAATGTCCAGAGATCACCTTAATGCCAAGAAGAAAGGGGCATCTATGGATACCATGGGGTCCTAAAAGAGGCTGGTCCTATAGTACGTACTGGGGACCCATGGGTGATACCGCTTTAAGGTGAGACCCATTATGTCTTCCACTACTTGCTTTCAATTATTCATTCCACATATATTTACAGAGTATGTATTATGTGCTTGGCAGAGGTGGGATTCAGACTGCTGCAGAAAGATTAAAGATAGTCACTGTCCTACAGGCACACTCCAAGATGCTATAAGAGGATATGGACAAAGTGCAGTGGAAATATTGTAGGCACTTTACTTGAGAGCTTCAAAGGACATTCGACAGTGAGGAGACCTTTTCAAGGGGAAAAAGATAGAAAGGGACAGTCTAGGCAAAGAAGTCAGTATTTGTGGAGGGAAAGACTGATGTAAGAGTGTGCCACGTTCATGCAACAGTGAGCTCGTTTTAGCCACGAAGTAGTACACTCCTGGAGTCAATACCAGTATTTGACGTTTGGAAGGAAAAACTCCGTCTGTGGTCTCCTGAGCAATGCAAATCTGTGATTTCTACTAGGGACAGAGGATCCCCAAATCACTCCAAGGCCATGGTTTCCTCCTGGCAGAAGGAGGTAATGCTGTAATTGGGAGTATTCAGGAAAAATTAACACTGATGAGTAGAGGCTTTGGACAGCTCACCTGGATTCATGAAAGGCTTAAGCAAACACAGATGCTAAGCACTCTCATGGGAAGCAACTGACTCCCCATTAGAGAGCAGAATTATCCCAATCACAGACTGGATAGGCCCAAATGTCTCATTGTTTCTGTTTTTTTGTTTCTTGGGAGTTTTTTTTCCAGGTTTGTTGAGATATAATTGACATGTAACATCATGTAAGTTTAAGGTGTAAATCATGTTGATATGATAAACTTATATATTACTATATTATTACTCCCATAGCATTAGCTACCACCTTCATCACATCACATCACATGATTAACATTTCTCTTTTGTGGTCCTCATTGTTTCTTCACACAGAGACCTCACAACTTCCTTACACTTCCCATTCAATCCATTAGAAGGTAAAGACAGGATAATAGAAAGCATGAGGCTTTAATCAGTGAATCTGAGAATTTGCTAGTCTCTATGAAATGAATGGAATGAGAATGGTGCTAGGAGAAGGTTAATCTATAACTCCATTTGGTATTTTGCTGGGATCTATTGACTTTACTGTACAATATCTCCCATTATGATAAAGCTCAAGCCATAAAAGCTGTCACTCAGGTATTAATCAGACACCTAAACACCATGACAGAAAAGTTCAAAACAGAAGTAGTTAACCACAGTAAAAGTTTATTTAATTCTCATGTCACAGGCCAATGCTGGTCTACAGTAAGAGTTGTGCCACACATTCATTTAGAGAAACAGGCTTCTGTTTCTTCCATCTTTGGCTCCACTTCTCTCCAGAGCCTCACAATGCTTTCCATTCATCCACAAAAACAGGAAAAAGAGAGAGGATTAAGAATTATGAGGTAAAGAGAGGGATGGTTATGGGCCAGTCATGAAAGTAATGTGTATCACTTTTGACCACATCCACTGGCCAGCTCATAGTCCTATGGCCTCAACTGACTGCAAGGGAGTTTGGAGAATGTGATCCTGCTCTGTCCCCAGTAAAAAGAGGAGAACATGAAAACTGATGAACTCCAGCGATTTCTTCCATACATATAACACATTATTAAGAAATCACAATTGGATTAGATGAGAAGGACTAAGACTTTATCTCTAAAAGGATTCTCTTAATACCTAGAAATATTTGCTGGAAGTGCTACTGGACCATTTGGATTCACAGAGAACCAAACTGAAATGAAGGAGATAAGAGGAAAGAAAATTTAATAGAAAGGATGGAATGGTGATCAAAGTAAGCCTGGAAATAGCATGATAATAGGCTAGAAGGTCAGGATCCAAAACATAGAACACTGGAGGAGAGTGTCCAAAGAGGACTGGTCAAGAAGACAACCCTCACTTAGCCTCATACTTTCTAAAGGCTAGTTGTAAACAAACATCTAATCATCCAGAAGCTCCTATAGAGATAAATACCATCTTCTTTGTTGATTGCTCCTCCATGTGTTCTATTTTTTGCCCATCACCCAAACATTTTCTGAATTATTATCTAATATGAGACTTACTTGCCCAAGCGTAGAATTGAACAAAGACATAGGTTTGTCTTCAGCTGTATCCATCTGCAGACCAAATGACTATTTACTGCCTGGCTCCCTCTTTGCTCTAGCATCATTGTTCTTCAGATCCTACCTACTTTTCACAATGATTCCTCTTTCTTATATTTCTGTTGACTTGACCTTGAGAAAAACCTTTGTGAATGGGCAGAATTTTAAGTAACCAAAGATATATGCAATCAGAGTTTATGTTCTCAACTGTAGGACCCTGCAAATGATAGAAACCCAGCAAAATCCACCCAGGAAGTTGCCTTGGACTGTTTACACGTGCAAAACAACCTCATCACACACAGAGATGGAAAGCAATGGAATTCAGGACAACACCATTAAATTTACTTCTCTTTCAACATGACACCAATTAATTATTTGGATTAATCTATCTCTTTCTCAAGGTGGAGACATTTTCTTTGGAATTATTAGATATTAAACTGATTCTAGCTTATTCTACACAGGTCATATATACTTGGTCCTACCATCTGATTTTTTTCTATATAAAGAAGGCTGGTTTTAAACCTCCACAACATTTTTCATAAGCAGATAAATGTATCTACATACACAAACTGGCTGGTTTAGGAGTGATCCTGCCATTCTGGACTTGTTTGAGAAATTCCAGAAGGTTCAGGTTGTTGAAGCTTAATTTCTAGGACTCTAGGATAGTCAGCAAAACAGAAACTATATTTAAGCATTCATGAAGTTTCAGCCACAAAACTCTGCCCTGGAGGGATATGCAGAGTTTTGTTGTTGATATTGTTGAGGCATGACTGACATTTCAAGTCAGAAAGGGAATGTTACCAACAATGCTCTTGTGCAATAAAGACAACTATTAGTAATCTATTTCTGTGTAACATATTAACCCATAACACAGTCACTTAAAACAACACACATTCCTTAAGTCACAGTTTGTGTGGGATGGGAATCAGTCAAGACCTAGCTAAATCTTCTGCTTCAGAGTCTCTCACATGGCTATGTCAAGGTGTCAGCTGGGAGCTGCAGTCTCATATGAAAGTTCAACTGGGGAAGGATCCACTTCCAAGCTCACTCACATGACTGTTGGCCAGAACCACAAGCTATTGGACGGAGGGCTCAGTTCCTTACTGGCTGTTGGCTGAAGGCCTTCCTCAGGCCCTAGTCCTATGGGTCTCTCCAACATGGCAGCTTACTTCATCAGAGGGAGCAATCAAAGCAAAGGAGAGTGTGTCAACTAGATAGAAGTCAGTCTTTTATAGCCTCATCTTGGAACTAACATCCTATCACTTTTTTGATATTCCCTTAAGAAGCAAGTCACTAAGTCCACTCTACACACAAGAGGAAGGAATTGCACAACTTCGTTAATATCAGGGAGGAACTGCAAATTTCTAGAAGTAAACTATGAACAATCATTGAAAATCATGAAATAAGCCTAAAAGTTATTTATTCAGGAAGGGTTACAAAAGACTAAGAAAAAGAAATAAGGGGTAAGTGAGAGTCTCAAAGATAATTCAGATATACTGAGCCCTTGTGACAAGAAGAATGATAGTATCAGCTAAGAGAAGTATTTAGTTCTTGATAACAATGCTCAAATCGATTTTAGACATTTTAAGTTACAAGTGTGCAATATATGCAAGTGAGAATATCCATAGACCTATGGTGAGACAAGGTTTCAAAAATGACATTGGGAGTGAGACAAGGGGGAAAATGGAATTCTTTGCTTTTAGGATCTCTGGAACCAGAGGGTCTAGAACATGGAGGTGCTCAGTAAATATGTCACAATTAAATACTTGATGAGTGAATGGTACCGACACATCATTTGTCTGCTTATATCTCCTCCTCATGTGAGCAGCTTGATGGAAAACAAGAGCAAATGCATTTCTCAGTCTTTATGATGCTTCTGCTTACATATCTTAATAGGACATAAGTACTCAATCTACCTAGAAATAAAATGGAATGGGCTGCCACACTGGGAGCTCTATTCATTTTCCCTCAGTTCCTACCTCCTAAGGAGACAGACTCTTGTTTGTCCCCTGTAAGCCCTTCAAGCAAAGATATCTGGGCTTTAAGCACAAGGTCCATGAGGATTCATCTTCTCCTCTACACTAGCAGAATTTCAAAACCAAAACATGCATGTCTGCACACATCTTCTAGTGCATCTTTGACTTTTCAATAACATTCAAGGAAGCTTCATCACAAATGGAAAGTTTGGCTATTCAAGTTCAACAATTCCATGAAAATATATTCCGTTTGGTGATTCTTCTACCAGATCTGGGGCTGAGATGCTGATTCTCATGGGGCAGTGTGGCAGGACAATGCATAGACAATCAAGTATAACAGGATGGCACAGACACAAAGGATAGGAAACCTGGAACACTATCATTGAGAAGGAACACCTTCAGGAAGTTAAGTAGATTGAACATAGTCCTTGAAGAGTAATTGAAAGCAAGAAGGGCACAAATGTGAAATAGAGCAGAAGTTCTTGGGTGTCCATGCAATGGCATAAAGCATAGCACTGTGATGTGCAGACAACCAGTAGGCAGCTGGGACATCTATCTCAACATTGTAGGGATCTAGCAGCTAGTTCCCACTTCAGTAATAGTTACCCTATGTCTACTTATTAAGTATATACTTACATACTAAACACTGTAAACCTTCTTCTCTATTACTTCTGTTGTAAAAGCAACTTTGCAGCTTCTTTTTAATCAACTCCCTTATAAAATACACTGGCACAAACCCCCACAACCATTCAGTATGTGTAAAGAGTCTTAACTTTTAAGGATCTCCATTGCCTTTCACTCCCTGTGACTTTGTCCAAATTGGATGTGAACTGGGACTTCTATAGTTGGACTTTGTTTGTCCCATGTATAACTACAGCAATGGCCACAATCTAGAACTACAGGTCCTTCTGTTCATACCACTGCCTCAGGTATGAATTAGTTCCACTAGTTGAAGAAAGAAAAGGCTATGTCCAATCCAATAAATAATTGTATTTTTCGTATGTGCACTATTTTGTCATTTCCCTTACAATGGTATATGAAAATACCCCATAAAATTTCAGAGTAGATCTAATTCTCCTCTATATCACCAGTGTCTGGAAGAGTGCCTGACATGTAAGAATCTAGAAGGAAGTGTTGGTTGAATCTGTAGAATGGAAGGAAATGAATGTATGTTAGAAATGATACCAAAATCTACTTAATCTTGGATTTAGTACTTAAAATTGACTGTATCTCTTGAACAGATACCTCCACAAGGAAGCCAAAGGAAAAGGAAATGATTGAATCAGAGTGTCTGTTATTATACGGAAGACTTTAGCCTCTATGTGGGTCTGTTTGAGATCACCAAATCAAGTATTAGATCCAAAAACTTTTGTTGAGACTGAGGTACACAATAGAATAGGAACATCCTAGGACAAATGGATGTTTTGCGATATTCATGGCAAATGAACATACAAATTCAATCACAGTTTTAAAAACCTAGTGCTCTGAGTATGTCCAGACAGACACTTGAAATGAATGGTAATCATATAGAGGAGGATGGGATTTATTTCCACTTTCCTCCTTCTGGAGCATGGGATGTAGTAAGACTAAGTAAACAGAGTCATTGAAATGTAACTATAGTCTAATAATTACAATAATAATACTAATAATACAAGACCATGTTCTCTTATTTTCACTTATTGTAAACAAATAGGTTTGAGAATTTAAAATTTCTTAGGTTTTAGAAAGATAAAACAGTGCATGTATTGTATATTATATCATTTCTCCCATGGGGAGCACATGATACCCAAACAACATAATACTTCTTCAGGAAACTGTATGAATATTGACACTAAGTGCAATTAATAAAATCTAGGCATGGTCTCACATTAATTCAGATCTGATTTTGCCACAAAATTAATTCAGGTCAGATCAGATTTTACCACCAAATGGCTTTCTAAAAATCTTCCAGCATTCAGAGTTTAGAGACTTCAGAATGACTGGCAACAAATATGGACACTGAATAAGAGGGGATTGTAGCAGGCAGAATAATCCCCCAACAAAGATATTCACATCTTGATCCCCAGAATCTGTGAGCGTACTATGTTAAAAGGAAGGGAAATTGAGTTTGCAAATGGAATTAAGGTTGTTAATGAGGTGACCTTTAAATAGGGAGATTATCCTCGACTATCTGGGTGGGCCCAGTGTAATCACAAGGGTCCTTAAAAGTGGAAGAGGTAGACAGAAGAGGAAGTCACACTAAGGCAATGTGAGGAGTACTTGACTTGACATGGCTGGCTTTAAAGATGGAAGGTTCTACAAGCCAAGGAATGGGGCCAGACTCTAGGAGCTAGAAAAAGTAAGAAAATGGATTCTGCTGTAGACCCTTCAAAAAGGAATGCAACCTGCTGACACCTTAATTTTAGCCCAGAAAGAACCATGTTAGACTTCTGACCTGCAGAATTGTAGGATAATGAATTTGTGATGTTTTAAGCCACCAAGTGTGGTAATTTTGTTACAGCAGAAATAGGAAACTAATACAAGGCTAATGCTTCAGTTGGAGATGAAGAGGCTGTTGGGGCTAAGACAGGAAAAGAAGAGAAAGACAGATGCAAGGAAAATGGGTCATGGGTGTGAGAGGGACCAACCAAGGGAGGGTGGTCATAGGCTTCACCCAAGAACCTAAGAATGAGCACCACACCCATGCACAAATCTCAAATAAAGAGCAATCAGCTAGAGAAGCCAGACCCAACCTGTCACCACTTTTTGAACTCTGTATAGGATGGAATAGACATTTGAATCTAAAGTAAAGATCTAATTTAACACTATCTGAAATTCCACTTGTAACTGATGAACAGGAAGACCATTCGATGCCCCTACACTTTATGAAAACAGACCCAGAGATTGAATTTCAAGTGTTTTGGATAGCGAATATACTTAGCATAGTGGAACTGAAAATGTCAAGAGCTGTAAAATGCATTTGCCACTTTAATAACAGCTAAGTAGTAAAAATGAAGCACTACCATATTACATGTACTCATTGCTTGTAAGACATATCTCAATTTCAGGGACATTAAAATGTGAAAGAAAGAAAGGTTTATCTTTGAACTTAGAAATTCAGTTTTTAAAAATAGAGTCATGCACCGGATAACAACATCTCGGTCAATTTGGGCCTCATTGACAACAGTGGTCCCATAAGATTACTACCACATAGCCGAGGTGTATAGCATGCTGTATCATCCAGGTTTGTGTAAGTACATTCTATGATGTTCACACAATTACAAAATTGCCTAACAACGCATTTCTCAGAACACTTCCCCGTGGTTAAGCAATGCGTGACTGTATGAGATAATCTGTCCCTGTCACACTCACGTATACACACAAAAACACACGCACTCAAACACTTTTCCAAAGAGAGACAGATAAAAAGCAAACAAGTTTTATTTTTTCAACAACAGGTTTTAGGAATACAGAAGACTGCCATCAGCTCACAAGTAGAAAAGAGACTTTATATAATCAAATTCTAATCGTAGATAACATCACATTATTTACATGCAGTTCATCATTGTCTTGATATTAAAAGAAAGTGTAAAACTCCTAGTTTTCCTCACTTTAGGGGACCAAAGATGCTACTGCAACAGTTTGTCACTTTGGAAGCCATGGAGATATTCATCTTATGCCAACCTGATAAGATACTCCCTTCTAGAAACCCTCCTTTTGTTTCCCAAAGATCCAGGTACATTCAAGAGTTACATTTTTCTGGTTGAACATAAAAATAAGTGCACTCTGTGGACTTGCAACCTATCAAGAGAAAGAAATAAAGACATCCATTGAAATATAATTTTAAAAATTGACAGGATGGGAGCCACTCCCATGCCCTAGTGATTTCATTCAGCCTGCTCCACTTTGGGAGTCCAGATTCATTTCCTGAGCACAGACCTACACCAGTTGTCTGCAGCTATGCGGTGGCAGTGGCCCATACACAAAATAGAAGATTGGCACAGATGTTAGCTCAGTGCAAATCTTCCTCAAGCAAAAAGTGGAAGATTGGCAACAGACATTAGTTCACAGTGAATCTTCCTCAGCAAAAAAAAAAAAAAAAACTGACAGACTGGAATAGAGCATATAGTTTTCATGGAATATATACATTACCAAGCGGCTCAAAGAAAGGAGAAAAATCTTAATAGATCAATAATTGTAGATGAATTGAAAAGTTGTCAAAAATAGACTCTTTGAAAAGGCACCAGGTCCGAATTGTTTTGTGGGTGATTTCCAATAAATATTTCAGGAGCCAGTAACTCCCAATTTGCTTATGGATTTTAAAAGCTTCTTAACTCATTCTATAAGGACAGCATAACTCTATCCATGAATTAGATAATAGCCCATAATGTATGTAATACTATTACATATCTGATATATGTATACACACCAATTACATCTTTGAACATAGTTGTAAGTTCTCACAAAACATTAGTAAATTACACAACAATGAATTAAAACAATGAAAAATCATGATCAAGTAACGTTTTCCAGAAACTCAAAGAGAAATCCAATTCAGTAAAATAACAGATTAAGAGGAGAAACAGTAGGATTATCTCAATGATGCAGAAAATACTCTATACAAGTCAACCCAAATTCCTAGGAAACGAAACACCTTAGAAGCCAGGAACTAGAGAAAAAGTGTATTATTTGAAACAATATATATAAGCAAGAACAACATAACAAATATTATACCTAATGATTAACATTAAAATAATTTCCATTGCCATCTATAACTAAACATGGATGGCCATTATCACCACTAATATTAATCTTTAAACTTGAATTCCCTTAAAATACTAAAACACAAGAAAAAAATGAGAAAGTATATAAATTTTTGAAAGCTGGAGGAAAAAAATCCATTATCCTCCATTATTGAGGGTACGTATCCAAAATAATACAATGAAATTTCACTGAAAAATTATAGAAAATAATAAAAGAATTCAGAAAGGTGGTCACATACTAAGTCAAATCACATACATCCTTAGTTTCCTATCCACCATCAATAACCATGGAGAAAATGTGATAGAGCTGTTTCAGACAATATGAAAGGCCACATATCCATGAAATAAAGTCTTGATTTAAACATGCACTCACATTAGAAGTGCTTATAGCAAATATTAACTTAAGTGCATGTCAAAATTCACAGGAAATGAAGGGAAGGACTCAGAACCAAAGGTAGATTTAATGCGGGAACCCAGAGAATTGAAAACACCTCCATCAGTGAGAGGGTAAACTGGAAATAAATCCACCTACCAGCAAAGAAGATAGCAGTAAAACTTCTATCCCTCAGTTCAGGCTTTGAATGGAATAAAGATAATCACTTCTAAGAATTCAAAACTTTGACATGAGTTTGGGATTCAAGTTTGTAACGCCTACATGGAATGGGAAGCCCCAAAAAGAAAAATTAACTAAGAGTGATGCAGGGTTAGTAATGCCCTATTATGCCCAAAAGAAACAAATATTTGCCCTCTTAGAAGGAATGCACACTGAACCCAAGCTTTCCAAACTTTCCACATAAATAGCTGTGCATAAATTCATAATTCACAATGACAAAAACCATGCCAAAACAAGCAATTATTAGGAAAAATCGAAAGAGACAACAAAAACACAATCAGACTCTCAAGGAGCTTGAGTACTGGAGTACTCAAATACAGAATATAATATAAATATAGGAGTGAAAAGAAAAAAATTAAAGTAGATACTTTAAAAACATGAGCAAGAAGCAGGATAATAAGGAAACAAAGGAGATTTATATAAAGAGCAAAACAGAACATTTAAATTACAGGCCAATATCACTGATGAACATCGATGCAAAAATCCTCAACAAAATACTAGCAAATCGAATACAACAATACATTAAAAAGATCATACATCATGATCAAGTGGGTTTCATTCCGGGGATGCAGGGATGGTTCAACATCTGCAAATCTATTAACGTGATACACCACATTAACAAAATGAAGAATAAAAATCACATGATCATCTCAATAGATGCAGAGAAAGCATTTGACAAGATACAGCATCCATTTATGATAAAAACTCTAAATAAAATGGGTATAGAAGGAAAATACCTCAACATAATAAAGGCCCTATATGACAAACCCACAGCAAATATCATTCTCAATAGAGAAAACCTGAAAGCTATCCCTCTAAGAACAGGAACCAGACAAGGATGCCCACTGTCACCACTCTTATTTAACATAGTATTGGAAGTCCTAGCCAGAGCAATCAGGCAAGAAAAAGAAATAAAAGGGATCTACATTGGAAAAGAAGAAGTGAAACCGTCACTCTTTGCAGATGACATGATTTTATATCTAGAAAACCCTAAAGAGTCCACTAAAAAACTTTTAGAAATAATAAAGGATTACAGTCAAGTTGCGGGATACAAAATCAATGTACAAAAATCCGTTGCATTTCTAATACACTAACAAAGAAGTAGCAGAAAGAGAAATTAAGACTACAATCCCATTTCCAATTGCAACAAAAAGAATAAAATACCTAGGAATATACTTAACAAAAGAGGTGAAAGACCTGTACACTGAAAACTATAAGACATTGTTGAAAGAAATTGAAGAAGACACAAAGAAATGGAAAGACATTCCGTGCTCTTGGATTGGAAGAATTAACATTGTTAAAATGTCCATACTTCCTAAAGCAATCTATAGATTCAATGCAATCCTTCAACAGTTCCAACAACATTTTTTACAGAAATAGAACAAAGAATCCTAAAATTTGTATGGAACAACAAAAGACCCCGAATAGCCAAAGGATTCCTGAGAAAAAAGAACAAAGCTGGAGGTATCACACTCCCCGATTTCAAATTATACTACAAAGCCATAGTAACCAAAACAGCATGGTACTGGAACAAAACAGACACATAGATCAAAGGAACAAAATTGAGAGCCCAGAAGTAAACCCACATGTTTATGGACAGCTAATATTCGACAAGGGAGCTAAGAGCATACAATGAAGAAAGGAGAGTCTCTTCAATAAATGGTGTTGGGAAAACTGGACAGCCACATGCAAAAGAATGAAAGTAGACCATTCCCTTACACCACGCACAAAAATCAACTCAAAATGGATTAAAGAATTGAATGTAAGACCCGAAACCATGAGACTTCTAGAAGAAAACATAGGCAGTATGCTCTATGACATTGGTCTGAGCAGCATATTTTCAAGTCCCATGTCTGACCGGGCAAGGGAAACAAAAGAAAAAATGAACAAATGGGACTATATCAAACTAAAAAGCTTCTGCACAGCAAAGGAAACCATCAACAAAACGAAAAGACAACCTAACAATTGGGAGAAGATATTTGCAAACCACATATCAGATAAGGGGTTAATATCCAAAATATACAAAGAACTAATACAGCTCAACAACAAAAAAACCAACAATCCAATTAGAAAATGGGCAAAGACCTGAACAGAGATTTCTCCAAAGAAGATATACAGATGGCCAACAGGCATATGAAAAGATGCTCAACATCATTAGCTATCAGGGAAATGCAAATCAAAACTACAATGAGGTATCACCTCACTCCGGTCAGAATGGCTATAATTAACAAGACAGGAAACAGCAAATGTTGGAGAGGGTGTGGAGAGAAGGGAACCCTTGTTCACTGCTGGTGGCAGTGCAAACTGGTGCAGACACTATAGAAAGCAGTTTGGAGTATCCTCAGAAAATTAAGGATAGATCTACCATAGGATCCAGCTATTCCACTGCTGGGTATTTATCCAAAGAACTTGAAAACACAAAGGCATAAAGATACTTGCATCCCTATGTTAATTGTGGCATTATACACAATAGCCAAGACTTGGAAGCAACCTAGGTGCCCATCAAGGGACAAATGCATAAAGAAGATGTGGTATTTATACACGATGGACTATGACTCAGCCATAAGAAATGACGAAATCCAGCCATTTGTGACAACATGGATGGACCTTGAGGGTATTATGCTGAGTGAAATAAGTCAGAGGGAGAAAGTCAAATACCATATGATCTCACTCATAAGGAGAAGATAAAAACGACAAAAAAAAATCCACATAGCATTGGAGGTTGGACTGGTGGTTACCATTGGGGAAGGGGGAGGGGGGAGGGCAAAAGGGGTGATTAGGGTCACATGTGAGGGGATGCACTATAATTAGTGTTCGGGTGGTGAGCATGATGTAATGTATACAGAAATAGGATGTACATCCGAAAAAAAAATTTAAAAAAAAATGGAAATGAAAACTATATGAACCGAAAGAACTCCCTGAAATGGAAAACATATAGACAAATGGATAGAATACACAAGAAAGGTGGCTAGGAGACATGGAGAAGAAAACGAACAAATTTAATAAATAATACATCTGACATGAGTTCCAGAAGAAGAAATTTCTAAGAATAAGGAAGAAACACTGCTTTATGAGATACAACTGAGAAATTTCCACAATAGATGAAAAATACAAATTAGATTCAAAACATACCATGAGAGAATACATAAAGAGTCATCCACATATAGTCACAATGTAGCAAAACTGTGAATCACACAGACAAAAAAACGTCATTCCTATACACTAACAACGAACTTTCAGAAAAAGAAATTAAGGAAACAATTTCAAACTCTGGGATAACATCAAGCACACTAACATTCATATTATAGGTGTCCCAGAAGAAGAAGACAGATACAGGGGCAGAGAATCGATCTGAAGAAATAATAGCTGAAAACTTTCCTAACCTTAGGAGGGAAAGAGACATCCAAGTAGAGGAAGCACAGAGAGCATCAAAAAAGGTAAACCCAAAGAGGCCTACACTAAGACACATTACAATTAAAATGTCTAAAATTAGAGATAAGGAGAAAATCCTAAAAGCTGCAAGAGAAAGGCAACAAGTGACATACAAAGGACACCTCATAAGGCTATCAGCTGACTTCTCAGCAGAAACCTTACAGGCTAGAAGGGAGTGGCATGATATATTTAAAGTGCTGGAAAGAAAAAACCTACAGCCAAGAATGCTCTACCTGGTAAGGTTATCATTCAGAATGGAAGGAGAGATAAAGAGTTTCCCAGACAAGGAAAAATTGAAGGAGTTTATCACAAAGAAACCAGTTCTACAAGAAATGTTAAAGGGACTTATTTAAGTGGGAGAGAGAAGGCCACAAATAGGAATAACCAAATTATTGTTTTTAAAAGAGGCAACAAAATCACTGGTAAATGCAAAAATCCAGTAAAGGTGGCAGATCAATCACCTATGGAGATAATATGAAGGTCAAAAGACAAAAGTATTAAAATTACCTAAACAATGATAAAAGGGTAATGGATACACACACACAAAATAGGAGGTTAGACATGATATCAAGAACTTCAAATGTGGGAGGAGAGGAGTAAAGAGTAGAGCCTTTAGAAAGAGGTCAAACTAAAGAGACCATCAACTCAATATAGATTGCTATATACGTAAACTGTTACATATGAAACCTCCTGGTAGTCGCAAACCAGAAAACTATAATAAAGACAGGAAAACATTGAGAAAGAAACTCGAACATAATAATAAAGAAAGCCATCAAACCACAAGGGAAGAGAGAAAGAGAAAACGTAGTGAATAGAGAAGAACTACTAAAACACCCAGAAAAAAGTAACAAAATGGCAATAAGTACACATTTATCAATAGCTACTTTAAATGTCAATGGACTAAATGCTCCAATCAAAAGGCATAGGGTGGCCAATTGGATAAAAACCAAGACCTATATGTATGCATACAAGAGACACACTTCAGACTTAAAGACACTCAAATACTGAAAGTGAAGGGATGGAAAAAGATACTCCATGCAAATGGCAAAAAATAAAGTTGAGGTAGCAATACTTATATCAGACAAAATAGACTTTAAAACAAACACTGTAATAAGAGACAAAGAAGGGCACTACATAACAATAAAGGGAACAACCCAACAAGAGGTTATAACACTTGTAAATATCTACGCATCCAATAAGGGGCACCTAAATACATAAAGTAATTATTAACAGATATAAAAGGAGAAATAGACAGTAACACAATAATAGGACAATGACACTCCACTTACACCAATGGATAGATCATTCAAACAGAAGGTCAACAAGGAAACATTGGCCTTAACGCATTATACCAGATGGACTTAGTGGATATATAGAGAACGTTCCATTCAAAAACCGCAGAATACACTTTCTTGTCAAATGCACATGGAATATTCTCTAGGATTGATCACATATTAGGGGACTAAACAAGTCTCAACAAATATAAGAAGATCAAAATAATACCAAGCATCTTTTCTGACTACAAAGCTATGAAACTAGAAATCAACTACAGGAAGAAAATGAGAAAAGCCACAAATATGTGGAGATTAAAGAAAATGCTATTGAACAACAACTGGGTCAATGAACGAATCAAAGGAGAAATCAAAAAGTACCTGGAGAAAAATGAAAATGAAAATATGACATGCCAAAATCTATTGGATACAGCAAAACCAGTTCTAAGAGGGAAGTTTATAACAATACAGGCCTACCTCAGCAAACAAGAAAAACCCCAAATAAACAGTTTAACAGTGCACCTGAAGGAACTGGAAAAAGAAGAACAAACACAGGCCAAAATTGGCAGAAGGAAGGAAATAAGAAAAATCAGAGTAGAAATCAATGAAATAGAGACCAAAAAAAAATAGAAAAAATGAGTGTAACCGAAAGCTGGTTCTTTGGAAAGATAAACAAAATCGACAAATCTTTAGCTAGACTCACCTAGAACAAAAGAGAGAAGGCTCAAATAAATAAAATCAGAAATGAAAGAGGAGAAATTACAAGAGACACCTCAGAATTACAAGATTATAAGAGAATACTATGAAAAGCTATACACCAATATATTGTATAATCTAGAAGAAATACATAAATTCTTAAAATCATACACCTTCCAAAAGGAATCAAGAAGAAATAGAGAATTTGAATTTTAAAATAAGCAGTAAGGAGATCAACAGTGATCAAGAACCTCCCAAAAAATAAAAGTTCAGGACCACTTGGTTTCCCTGGTGAATTCTAGCAAACATTCAAAGAAGAATTAATGCCTATCCTTCTCAAACTCTTCCAAAATATTGAAGAGGAGGGCAAACTACTTAAGTCATTCAATGAAGCCAGCATTACCATGATGCAAAAACAAGACAGAGACAACACAAAAAAATAAAATTACAGGCCAATATCACTGATGAACATGGGTGCAAAACTCCTTACCAAAATACCAGCGAATCGAATACAACAATATTTTTAAAAGATCATACACCATGATGAAGTGGGATTTACTCCAGGGATGCAGAGTTGGTTCAACATCCACAAATCAATCATCATGATACACCACATTAACAAAATGAGGAATAAAAATCACATGATCATCTCAATAGATGCAGAGAAAGCATTTGACAAGATACAGCATCCATTTATGATAAAAATTCTGAATAAACTGAGTATAGTACGAAAGTACCTCAACATAATAAGGGCCATATATGACAGAGCCACAGGTAATGTCATTCTTCATGGAGAAAAACTGAAAGCTATCCCTCAAAGAATGGGAATCAGACAAGGATGCCCACTTTCACCACTCTTACTTAACATAGTATTGGAAGTCCTAGCCCAGAGCAATCAGGCAAGAAAAATAAATAAAAGGGAGTAAAATTGGAAATAAAGAAGCAAAACTGTCAATATTTGCAGATGACATGATTTTATTTATAGAAAACCCTAAAGAATCCACTAAAAAACTTTTATAAATAATAAATGAATACGGTCAAAGCAGGATACAAAATGAACATACAAAAATCAGATGGGTTTCTGTACACTAACAACAAAGTAGCATGAAGGGAAATTAAGAATACAATCCCAGAGTGACGTCAGCAACATGGCGAAGTGAGCAGTTTTCTTTGACTCTCCCCCTTCAAATCTACAACTAATTGAACATTAATCAGTCATCAAAGAATATCCACACAGCACCTAAGGACACCTGAGAGATCAGCACTGCTATACATCAGAAGGTGGACAGACTTCCCCCCAGGAGGATGTGGAGACAGGTGAAAACTCTCTGACTCCTAAACAGCCTTCTACCTGCAAGCAAATCTCTACTGGCTGACAAGCTCATAGTATCGCCACAGCACCAGGGGCGGTCATGCATGTGCATCAGCAGCACAACTGTAGAAACAGGTGACTATAGCCCCAAGACCCCTGCAATTGCTCCTTAGCCCAGTGGTAAAATCCATGGTCCCACAGCAGCTGCAAGGAGAGCCTCTACTCGGCCTTAGCAATCAGACCTCTGGGAGGCCCTGGGGCAAAAGAGGCTTGGCAGCTGAGCAACCCACCAGCCGCATCTAACACACAAAGCCCTGCTGCAGCCCTGAGGAGACAAGGGACATCCAACACACAAAGCCCCGCTGCAGCCCCAAGGAGGCAAGGGAGACTCAGTGGGATGGTGCAAGTGGATAGTGACAAGTTGGAGCCCCAGTGAGACTGCTTCTTGGTCCAGGGGGAAAATTCACAGTCCCACAGCAGCTTCAGGGAAAGCCTCTGCTCAGCATTAGTGGAGAGGCCCCGCCCAGCAATCAGAAGGCTTGGAGGCCCTGGGCACAAAGGGGCTCTGCTGGCTGAGCAACTGTCGGCTGCATTTAATACACACAGCCCTGCTGCAGCCTGGAGGGGGCAAGGGAGACCCAGCAGGACTGCACGAGTGGGTGGTGACAATTTGGAGCCCCAGCCTGACTACTCCCTTGTCTGAGAGGAAAATCCACAGTCCCAAAGCAGCCACAGGGAAGGCCTCTGCTTAGCCTTAGTGGAGAGGCCATGCCTGGAACTCACAAGGCTGGAAGGCCCTGGGGCAGAAGTGGCACAGCTGGGTGAGCTAACCACAGACTGCAGTAGATACCCATAGCTCTACTGTGGTCCATAGTGGACAAGTGATATCTTGCGGGACCTGACAGCAGTAGAGCTGCAATTCTAGGTGAACCTGCTCCCGGCCACTGAGAAAGAGCATAACACTACTGCAGACCCGAAGGAGAGAATGTGTCTAGGCGGTCTGTGAGAGTAGGCACCAGAAACCCAAGGCCCCCTTGCGATTGTCCCCACAGTTGATGAAAGACCCCACAGGGCCACTACAATAATGAGGAGGGGCCCAGGCTCAGTCAGGAACAGCTGACAGGGATCCTGGTTAGTGCAGATTAAACAGCTGTGTTCCCTCCCCCCACCCCACCAGTAGTAGCAAGTGGAAGCAGTAAGAAAACTCTATCTCTATGCAGAGGCACAAATCCATGCCATCAAGCAGTATGAAAAAATATACTAAATCTCCAGAACAGAAGGAAAATGACAAGTACCCAGAAAACAATCCCAAAGAGACTGAAATCTACAACCTAAGGGACAATGAATTCAAAATAGCCTTCGTTAAAAAACTCAATGAGTTAAAAGAGAGTACAGATAGACAAATCAACGAGTTCAGGAGCTATGTCGCAAAAGAACTTGATACTATAAAGAAGAACCAATCAGAAATGTTGGAGATGAAGAATACAATGGAGGAGATTAAGAAAAATCTGGACTGTCTGAACAATAGGGTCAATAATATAGAAGACAGAATTAGCAATTTGGAGGATAGGAATATAGAAATGCTGCAGATAGAGGAGGAGAGAGAACTAAGACTAAAAAGAAATGAAGAAACTCTCTGAGAAATATCCAACTCAATTAGGAAATGCAACATAAGGATTATAGGTATCCCAGAGGGAGAAGAGAAGGAAAAGGGGGCAGAGCACCTGTTCAAAGAGACAATGGCTGAGAAATTACCAAATCTGGGGAGAGAGATGGGACTCCATGTGACAGAAGCTAATAGATCTCCAAACTTTATCACTGTAAAAAGACCAACCCCAAGGCATATAGTAGTGAAGTTTGCAAAAGTCAACGACAAAGAGAAAATATTAAGGGCAGCAAGGCAGAAAAAAATAACCTACAAAGAAACCCCCATAAGGCTGTCAGCAGATTTCTCAGCAGATACCTTATAGGCTAGAAGAGAATGGAATGATATATTGGAAACTCTGAAGGACAAAAACTTGCAGCCAAGAATACTCTAGTGAAAATATCCTTCAAATATGATGGAGAAATAAAAACTTACTCAGGTAAACAAAAGTTAAGGGAGTTCATTGCCATAAGACCCCCCTACAAGAAATGCTCAGGAAGACCCTAATACCTGAAAAAAACAAGAAAAGGAAATGGGTTACAAAACCCAGAGCAAAGGAGATAAATAGAAAGTTAAAGTAAGAAAGTTGCAGCTCTCCATTAGAACAGGTTAGCAAATGCTAAGTATAACATTAAAGATAAAAGGAAGGGAAACACCAAGAATAAATATAATGTTGTCATTTTAACCACAAACTCAGAACACAAGAAGGAAGAAAAAAATCTGACAATTATAACCTAGAAGGGGAGAGGAAAGGGATGGAATGGCTTAATCTAAGGAAATAAGAGGCTATGAGAAAATGGACTGTCTCATCTATGAGATGTTTTTTACAAACCACATGGTAACCACTAAACAAATAACAAGAATAAAGACATAAATTGCCAATAAAATATAGAAAACTTCTTACCAGAATTGGTAGTACAAAAATCTTGGGACGAGAAACAAAGGAAACGCAAGAGAACCAGAAAACAAGCAATAAAATGGCAGCATTAGGACCCCACATTTCAATAATCACTCTAAATGTAAATGGATTGAACTCTCCAATCAAAAGACACAGAGTGGCACACACCAAAATAAACTCAAAATGGATCAAAGACCTAAAGATTAGGCCTGAAACAATAAGTCTTCTAGAAGAGAATATAGGCAGTACACTCTTTGACATCAGTTTCAAAAGAATCTTTTCGGAGACTATAACTCCTCAGTTGAGGGAAACAATAGAAAGAATAAACAAATGGGACTTCATCAGACTAAAGAGCTTCTTTAAGGCAAGGGAAAACAGGATTGAAACAAAAAAACAGCTCACTAATTGGGAAAAAATATTTACAAGCCACTTATCCGACAAAGGGTTAATCTCCCTAATATACAAAGAACTCACACGGCTTAACAACAAAAAAACAAACAACCCGATCAAAAAATGGGCAGAGGACATGAACAGAGATTTCTCAAAAGAAGATATAAATATGGCCAATAGACACATGAAAAGATGTTCATCATCGCTAATCATCAGGGAAATGCAAATCAAAACTACACTAAGATATCACCTTACGCCCGTTAGATTGGCAAAAACATCCAAAACCAAGAGCGACAAATGTTGGAGAGGTTGTGGAGAAAAAGGAACCCTCATACACTGTTGGTGGGAATGCAAACTGGTACAGCCACTATGGAAAACAGTATGGAGATTTCTCAAAAAGTTAAAAATAGAAATACCCTATGACCCAGCCATCCCATTACTGGGTATCTATCCTAAGAACCTGAAATCAGAAATCCCAAGAGTCCCTTGCACCCCTATGTTCATCGCAGCATTATTTACAATAGCCAAGACGTGGAACCAACCTTCATGCCCAGAAACTGATGATTGGATAAAGAAGATATGGTATATATACACAATGGAATACTACTCAGCCATAAAAAAGGACAAAATTGGCCCATTTGCAGCAACATGGATGGACCTCGAGGGTATTATGTTAAGCAAAATAAGCCAGTCAGAGAAAGACGAACTCTATATGACTCCACTCATAGGTGGAAGTTAACATATTGACAAGGAGATCTGATTGGTGGTTACCAGGGAAAAGGGGGGGTGGGGGGAGGGCACAAAGGGGGAGGAGGTGTACCCACAACATGACTAACAATAATGTACAACTGAAATCTCACAAGGCTGTAATCTATCATAACGTTAATAAAAAAATAAAAATAAAAATAAAAAAGACACAGAGTGGCAGGATGGATTAAAGAACAAGACCCAACAATATGCTGCATCCAGGAAACACACCTCAGCCCCAAAGACAAACACAGAATCAGAGTGAAGGGATGGAAGATGAATCTCCAAGCTAATAATGAACATAAGAAAGCAATTGTTGCCATACTTATATCAGACAAAGTAAACTTCAAAGCAAAACAGATAAAGTGAGACAAAGAGGGGCAGTTTATAATGATAAAAGGGACACTCCACCAAGAAGACATAACACTTATCAATATATATGCACCCAACACAGGAGCACCAAAATATGTAAAGCAACTATTAACCAAACTAAAAGGAGATATCAACAACAATACAATAATAGTAGGTGACCTCAACACCCCACTAACACCAATGGATAGGTCATCCACACACAACGTCAACAAGGAAATTGTAGAGTTAAATGAAAAACTAGAGCAGACAGACTTAATAGATATATATAGAACACTCCATGCACAAACAGCAGGTTACCCATTCTTCTCAAGTGTGCATGGAACATTCTCAAGGATACACCATATCTCAGGGAATAAAGCAAGCCTCAACAAATTCAAGAGGGTTGAAATAATATCAAGCATCTTTTCTGACAATAATGCTATGAAACTAGAAATCAACTACAAGAATAAAGCTGGGGAAGGGACAAAAATGTGGAGATTAAACCACATGCTACTGAACAACCAATGGATCATTGAAGAAATTGAAGAAGAAATCAAATATTTTCTCAGACAAATGAAAATGAAGACACACCATACCAACTCATTTAGGATGCAGCAAAAGTGGTCCTAAGAGGAAAATTCATTGCAATACAGGCTCACCTCCATAAACAAGAAAAATCTCTATAAGCAATCTCAAACGACACCTAACAGAATTAGAAAAAGAAGAACAAACAAAGCCCAAAGTCAGTAGAAGGAGGGAAATAACAAAAATTAGAGCAGAAATAAATGAAATTGAAACAAAAAAGACAGGAGAAAGGATCAATGAAACAAAGAGTTGGTTCTTTGAAAAAATAAACAAAATTGACAAACCCTTAGCCAGGCTCACTAAGAAAAAACAGAGAGGACTCAAAAGAACAAAATTACAAATGAAAGAGGAGAAATCACAACGGATACCACAGAAATACAAAAAATTATAAGAGAATACTATGAAAAACTATATGCCAACAAATTGGACAACCTAGAAGAAATAGATAAATTCTTAGACTCCTACAACCTTCCAAAACTGAAGCAGGAAGAAATACAGAATATGAATAGAACAATCACAAGTAAAGAAATTGAAACAGTAATCAAAATCCTCCCCAAAAATAAGAGTCCAGGACCACATGGCTTCTCTGGAGAATTCTACCAAACATTCAAAGATGATTTAATACCTATCCTTCTCAAACTATTCCAGAAAATTGAGGAAGATGGGTCACTTCCTAACACATTCTATGAAGCCAACATCACCCTGATCCCAAAAACCAGACAAGGACAACACAAAGAAGGAAAACTAGAGGCCAATATCACTGATGAACATAGATGCAAAAATCCTCCACAAAATTCTGGCAAACCGAATACAGCAATACATTAAAAAGATCATACACCATGATTGAGAGGGATTTATACCAGGGACACAGGGGTGGTTCAACATGCGCAAGTCAATCAACGTGATACACTACATTAACAAAATGAGAAACAAAAACCATGACATCATCTCAATAGATGCAGAGAAAGCTTTTGACAAGACCCAATATCCATTTATGATGAAAACTCTCAATAAAATGGATATAGAAGGAAAGTACCTTAACATAATAAAGGCCATATATAACAAAGCCACAGCCAACATCATACTCAATGGACAAAAACTGAAAGCCATCCCTCTGAGAACAGGGACAAGACAAGGATGCCCACTCTCATCACTCCTATTCAACGTAGTACTGGAGGTTTCGGCCACAGCAATTAGGCAGGAAAAAGAAATAAAAGGAATCCAAATAGGCAACAAAAAAGTGAAACTCTCACTGTTTGCAGATGACATGATCTTATATACAGAAAACCCCAAAGAATCCATAGGAAAACTGTTAGAAATAATCAACAACTACAACAAAGTTGCAGGGTATAGAATCAACATACATAATCAGTCGCATTTCTATACTCTAACAACAGACTAACAGAAAAAGAACTCAAGAACACAATACCATTCACAATCACAAAAAAAGAATAAAATACCTTGGGGTAAATTTAACCAAGAAAGTGAAAGACCTATACAACAAAAAAAAACTACAAGACTTTCCTGAAGGAAATTGATGACCACATAAAGAGATGGAAAGACATTCCACACACATGGATTGGAAGGATAAACATAGTTAAAATGTCCATATTACCTAAAGCAGTCTACAGATTCAACACTATCCCAAGCAGAATCCCAAAGACGTTCTTTACAGAAATTGAACAAAGAATCCTAAAATTCATATGGGGCAATAAAAGACCCTGAATTGCTAAAGCAATCCTGAGTAAGAAAAACAAAGCTGGAGGCATCGCAATCCCTGACTTCAAAACATACTGCAAAGCTACAGTGATCAAAACAGCATGGTACTCGTACAAAAAGAGGTGCACAGATCAATGGAACAGAATCAAAAGCCCAGAAATAAAACCACACATCTATGGACAGCTAATCTTTGACAAAGGAGCTGAGGGCCTATAATGCAGAAAAGAAGTCTCTTTAACAAATGGTGCTGGGAAAACTAGACAGCCACATGTAAAAGATTGGAAATTGACCATTCTTTTTCACCATTCACAAAAAGAAACTCAAAATGGATCAAAGACCCAAAGATTAGGCCTGAAACAATAAGTCTTCTAGAAGAGAATACAGGCAGTACACTCTTTGACATCAGTTTCAAAAGAATCTTTTTGGACACCATAACTCCTCAGATGAGGGAAACAATAGAAAGAATAAACAAATGGGACTTCATCAGACTAAAGAGCTTCTTCAAGCCAAGGGAAAACAGGATTGAAAAAAAAAAAACCCCACCAATTGGGAAAAAATATTTGCAAGTCATATATCCGACAAAGGGTCAATCTCTATACTATATAAAGAGCTCACACAACTCAACAACAAAAAATAAAACAACCTGATAAAAAAAAAAATGGGCAGGGGACATGCATAGACATTTCTCCAAAGAAGATATACTGATGACCAATAGACACATGAAAAGATGCTCATCATCACTAATCATCAGGAAAATGCAAATCAAAACTACACTAAGATATCACTGTACACCCGTTAGAATGGCAAAAATAACCAAAACAAAAAGTGGCAAATGTTGGAGAGATTGTGGAGAAAAAGGAACCCTCATACACTACTGGTAGGAATGCAGACTGGTCCAGCCACTAGGGAAAACAGTATGGAGATTTCTCAAAAAATTAAAAATAGAAATACCATATGATCCAGCCATCCCATTACTGGATATCTACCCAAAGAACCTGAAATCAATAATTCCAAAAGTCCCATGCACCCCTATGTTCACCGCAGCATTATTTACAATAGCCAAGACGTGGAAGCAACCTAAGTTGTCCATCAACTGATGATTGGATAAAGAAGATATGGTATATATACACAATGGAATACTACTCAGGCATAAAAAAGGATAAAATCATCCCATTCACAACAACATGGATGGACCTTGAGGGTGTTATGTTAAGCCAAATAAGCCAGATAGAGAAAGACAATCTCTGTACGACTCCACTCATATGTGGAAGTTAAACATGTAGACAAAGAGAACAGATTAGTGGTTACCAGGGGAAAGAGGAGGTGGGGGGAGGGCACAAAGGGTGAAGGGGTGAACCCACAATATGACTGACAAACAATAATGTACAACTGAAATCTCACAAGGTTGTAATCTATCATAACCTTAATAAGAAAACTTTTTAATAAGAAAACTCATCTGAGGAGTTATGGTGTCCGAAAAGATTCTTTTGAAACTGATGTCAAAGAGTGTACTGCCTATATTCTCTTCTAGAAGACTTATTGTTTCAGGCCTAATATTTAGGTCTTTGATCCATTTTGAGTTTCTTTTTGTGAATGGTGAAAAAGAATGGTCAATTTCCAATCTTTTTTTTTTTTTTTTTTTTAAGATTTTATTTTTTTCCTTTTTCTCCCCAAAGCCCCCTGGTACATAGTTGTGTATTCTTCGTTGTGGGTTCTTCTAGTTGTGGCATGTGGGACGCTGCCTCAGCGTGGTCTGACGAGCAGTGCCATGTCCACGCCCAGGATTCGAACCAACGAAACACCGGGCCGCCTGCAGCGGAGCGCGCAAACTTAACCACTCGGCCACGGGGCCAGCCCCTCAATTTCCAATCTTTTACATGTGGCTGTCTAGTTTTCCCAGCACCATTTGTTAAAGAGACTTTCTTTTCTGCATTATAGGCCCTCAGCTCCTTTGTCAAAGATTAGCTGTCCATAGATGTGTGGTTTTATTTCTGGGCTTTTGATTCTGTTCCATTGATCTGTGCACCTCTTTTTGTACGAGTACCATGCTGTTTTGATCACTGTAGCTTTGTAGTATGTTTTGAAGTCAGGGATTGCGATGCCTCCAGCTTTGTTTTTCTTACTCAGGATTGCTTTAGCAATTCGGGGTCTTCTGTTGCCCCATATGAATTTTAGGATTCTTTGTTCAATTTCTGTAAAGAACGTCATTGGGATTCTGATTGGGACAGCGTTGAATCTGTAGACTGCTTTAGGTAGTATGGACATTTTAACTATGTTTATTCTTCCAATCCATGTGCGTGGAATGTCTTTCCATCTCTTTATGTCGTCATCAATTTCTTTCAAGAAAGTCTTGTAGTTTTCATTGTATAAATCTTTCACTTCCTTGGTTAAATTTATCCCAAGGTATTTTATTCTTTCTGTTGCGATTGTGAATGGGATTGAGTTCTTGAGTTCTTTTTCTGTTAGTTTATTGTTAGTGTATAGAAATGCTACTGATTTATGTATGTTGATTTTATATCCTGCAACTTTGCTGTAGTTGTTGATTGTTTCTAATAGTTTTCCTATGCATTCTTTGGGGTTTTCTATATATAAGACCACGTCGTCTGCAAACAGCAAGAGTTTTACTTCTTCATTGCCTATTTGGATTCCTTTTATTTCTTTTTCCTGCCAAATTGCTTTGGCCAACACCTCCAGTACTATGTTGAATAGGAGTGGTGAAAGTGGGCACCCTTGTCTTGTTCCTGTTCTCAGAGGGATGGCTTTCAGTTTTTGTCCATTGAGTCTGATGTTGGTTGTGGGTTTGTCACATATAGCCTTTATTATGTTGAGGTATTTTCCTTCTATACTCATTTATTGAGAGCTTTTATCATAAATAGAAAATAAAAGAAAGAAGCTGTAATTACTTTTTGAAGAATTCAACCTCTTGTCCTATTATGCGTCTACATATGGGCCTCAAAGGCTGAATGCAGACAGTAAAACTTCTTTTAAGGGCTTATCAACCATGCCACATCCACTATTTTTTAAAATTTGTACATAATAATTTATAAAACATGCAGGGAAATTTCTTAAAAAATGAGAAAGTAACATCCTGGTCAAGTCAATTAGCTCTAAGCTAGCCATTATATATTTTATTGGTGAAGAATTCACATCTCTTATGATTTCTGGGCAAGGTGTGCTACCTCAAAATGTGTGGGGATTTGAATTTAACAGAATCAGAAAAGACAGTCCTGGTTTTAAAGTGACCCCTACTATCTGGCTGGGGCTCTATTTACTATGCAGCACAAAGAAACATTGTTATTGGACACTATTTTTATAAATCTCTAATTCTCTGACTTCATTATTTGTAATAAAATTTACACAGAAGTGGATATTGTTAGTACAAATATGTCTAAACTTCACTTTTTCCCCCAAATATATGTCAAATAACCTGAACTTGTAATTGGGAATCTTAAAATTTGATTCAATTATTTCTTTTTCCCAACTGTATATCTGATGTTTGCACTCAAGTCAGTCTGTATTATTTAAAACCATCCATGTCGGATAAAGAAGATGTGGTATTTATACACAATGGACTACTACTCAGCCATAAGAAATGATGAAATCCAGTCATTTGTGGCAACGTGGATGGACCTTGAGGGTATTATGCTGAGTAAAATAAGCCCGAGGGAGAAAGTCAAATACCATATGAACTCACTCATAAATAGAAGATAAAAACAACGACAAACAAACACATACCATCGGAGATTGGATTGGTGGTTACCATAGGGGAAGGGGGGAGGAGGAAGGCCAAAAGGGGTGATTAAGCTCACATGTGAGGGGATGGACTATAATTAGTTCTCGGGGGGTGAACATGATGTAATCTACACAGAATTCGAAATATATTATGATGCACACCCAAAAATAAACAAATAAATGAGAAAAAAATTTTTAAAATAAATAAATGAAAATAAAATAAAACCGTCCATGTTAAACCAAAATATAGATCAAAGCAAAAAAGAAAAAGAAAAAGAAAAAAGAATACAATCCCAAATTGCAATGAAAAGAATAAAATATCTAGGAATAAACTTAACCAAAGAGGTGAAAGATTTGTACTCTGAAAACTATAAAACATTGTTGACAGAAATTGAAGACACAAAGAAATGGAAAGATATTCCATGCTCTTGGATTGGGAGAATTAACATAGTTAAAATGTCCATACATCCTAAAGTAATCTACAGATTCAAAGTCATCTGTATCACAGTTCCAACAACATTTTTCACAGAAATAGAACAAGGAATCCTGAAATTTATATAGAACAACAAAAACCCTGAATAGCCAAAGGAATCCTGAGGAAAAAAGAACAAAGCTGGAGGTATCACACCCCCTGATTTCAAAATATGCTACCAAGCTATAGTCACCAAAACAGCATGGTACTGGCACAAACACAGACACACAGATCAATGGAACAGAATTGAGAGCCCAAAAATAAACCCACACATGTACAGACAGCTAATTTTCAACAAGGGAGCCAAGAACATGCAATGGAGCAAGGAGAGTGTCTTCAATAAATGGTGTTGGAAAAAGTGCACAGACACAAAAGAACCAAAGTAGACGACTATCTTACACCAAACACAAAAATTAACTCAAAATGGATTAAAGACTTGAATACAAGACCTTAAACCATGAAACTTCTGGAAGAAAACATGAACAGTACGCTCTCTGACTTAGGTCTTAGCAGCGTATTTCCAAGTACTATGTCTGACCAGGCAAGGGAAACAATAGAAAAAATAAACAACTGGGACTACATCAAACTGAAAAGCTTCTATACAGCAAAGGAAACCATCAACGAAAGTAAAAGACAACCTAACAAGTGGGAGAAGATACTTGCATACCCTATACCTGTTAGGGTGTTAATATCCAAAATATACAAAGAACTCATACATCTCAAGAGCAAAAGTCTATGAACCCATTTTAAAAATGTGCAAAAGATCTGAATAGAGATTTCTCCAAAGAAGATATACAGATGGCCAACAGGTGCATGAAAGGATGTTTAATGTTATTAAATATCAGGGAAACGCAAATCAATATGAGCATGAGATATCACCTCACTCCAATCAGAATGGCTATAATTAACAAGACAGGAAACAACAAGTGTTGGAGAGGATGTGGAGAGGAGGAAACCCTCATACAGTGCTGGTGGGAGCGCAAACTGGTGGAGCCACCAGGGAAAACAGTATGGAGATTCCTCAAAAAATTAAAAATGGATCTACCATATGATCAAGCCATTCTACAGCTGGGTATTTATCCAAAGAACACGAAAACATGAATGCATAAAGATACATGCACTCCTATGTTCATCGCAGCATTATTCACAATAGTTAAGACCTGGAAGCATCCAAGGTGCCCATAAAAGGATGAATGGATAAAGAAGATGTGGTATGTATACACAATGAAATACTACTCAGCCACAAGAAACAATGAAATCCGGCCATCTGTGACAACATGGATGGACCTTGAGGGTATTATGCTAAGTGAAACAAGTCAAAGGGAGAAAGTCAAATACCATGCGATCTCACTCATAAGTCAAATATAAAAACAATAACAAACACATAGAATGAGAGATTGGATTGCTGGTTACCAGAGGGGAAGTGGAGAGTGAGGAGGGCGAAAGGGGAAATTAGGCACATGTATGTGGTGATGGATTGTAATTAGTCCTTGGGTGGTGAACATGTTGTAATCTACGCAGAAATCAAAACACATAATGATGTATCCCTGAAATTTATATAATGTTATAAGCCAATGTTACCATAATTTAAAAAATTAAAAATCAAAATAAGTGAAATATGTAGAAATACCATAAGTTTAAAACCAATTTAAAAAAGGAAAACAATTCAATTTACAATTGCGTCAAAGAGTAAGAAACATAACCAACATAAGCAACAAGGTGAAAAATCTGTTCACTGAAAACCATAAGACGTTGATGAAAGAAACTGAAGAAGAAACAAACAAATGGAAATATATTCCATGCTCATGGGTGAGAAGAATTAATATTGTAAAATGTCCACAATACCCAGAGATCTACAGGTTCAATGCAATCCATATCAAAATTCCAATGGCATTTTTCACAGAAATGGAAAAATAATCCTAAAATTTGTGTGGTATCACAAAAGACAACTAATAGCCAAAGTAATCCTGTGAAAGAAGAACAAAGCTGGAGGCATCACACTTATGATTTCAAACTACATGCTACAAAGACATAATAATCAAAACAATATAGTACTGGCATAAAAACAGACATATAGACCAATGGAACAGAATCACAAGCTCAGAAATAAACCCATGCATATACAATTAATTATCAACAAAGAAGCCAAGAATATACAATGGGAAAAGAATACTGTCTTCAACAAATGGTACAGGTAAAAACTTGATAACATGCATAATAAAGAAATCAAGCTCCTATCTTACACCACTCACAAAAATGAACTTGGAATGGATTAAAGATTTAAGTATAAGACCTGAATGAGGTATCACCTCACTCTGGTCAGAATGGCTATAATTAACAAGACAGGAAACAACAAATGTTGGAGAGGGTGTGGAGAGAAGGGAACCCTTGTTCACTGCTGGTGGCAGCGCAAACTGGTGCAGCCACTATGGAAAGCAGTTTGGAGTATCCTCAGAAAATTAAGGATAGATCTACCATATGATCCAGCTATTCCACTGCTGGGTATTTATCCAAAGAACATGAAAACACAAAAGCATAAAGATACATGCACCCCTATGTTCGTTGCGGCATCATACACAATAGCCAAGACTTGGAAGCAACCTAGGTGCCCATCAAGGGACGAATGCATAAAGAAGATGTGGTATTTATACACGATGGACTACGACTCAGCCATAAGAAATGACGAAATCCAGCCATTTGTGACAACATGGATGGACCTTGAGGGTATTATGCTGAGTGAAATAAGTCAGAGGGAGAAAGTCAAATACCATATGATCTCACTCATAAGGAGAAGATAAAAACGACAAAAAAAAAAACTGCACATAGCATTGGAGATTGGACTGGTGGTTACCATTGGGGAAGAGGGGAGGGAGGAGGGCAAAAGGGGTGATTAGGGTCACATGTGAGGGGATGCACTGTGATTAGTGTTCGGGTGGTGAGCAGGATGTAATGTATCCAGAATTTGAGATATGATGTACATCCGAAAAAAATAAAAATTTTTAAAAATTTTTAAAAATTAAAAAAAAAGTATAAGACCTGAAATCATAAAACTCCTGGAAGAAACAATAGTGACAAGTTTCCTAGACATTAGTCTTGGCAACAAGTTTTTGGACATGACACCAAAAGCACAAGCAACAAAAGAAAAATTAATAAACATTTCTTTGGGACTACATCAGACTAAAAATCTTCTGTACAGCAAAAGCAATCGACAAATGAAAAGATAACCTACAGAATAGGACAAACTATCTGCAAATGATATATCCAGATAAGAGGTTAATATCCAAAATATGTAAAGAACTCAAAGCAAAAGGACAAACAATTCGATATAAAAATGGACAGAGGACCTGAATAGATATTGTTCCAAACAAGACATATATAAATGCTCAACAGTTATATGGAAAGGTGCTCAACATCACTAAGCATCAGAGAAATGCAAATCAAAACCACTGTAAGATATTACTTAATACCTGTAAGAAGGGCTATCATCAAAAAGACAAGAAATAATAAGCATTAGCAAAGATGTGGAGAAAAGGAAACCCTTGTGCACTGTTGGTGGGAAAGTGAACTGGAAAAGCCACTACGGAAAACAGTATAAAGGTTCCTCAGAAAATTAACATTAAAACTATCATATGAGCCAGCAATCCCCTCTCTGGCTATTTATCCAAAGGAAATGAAATCAGGATCTTAAAGAGGTATTGGCACTTTCATGTTCATTGTAACATTATTCACATTATCCAAGATATGGAAACAGTCTAAGCATCCATCGATGGATAAATGGATAAAGACGTGGTATATATATACGATGGAATATTATCGGTCATAAAGAAGAAGAAAATCCTGCCATTTGAGACGGACGTCGAGGGCATTATGCTAAGTGAAGTAAGTCAGACAGAGAAAGACAAATACTGTATTATCTCATATATATTTGGAAGCTAAAACGCTAAACTCATAGAAACGGAGAGTAGAATGGTGGTTGCCAGGTGCTGGGGGCTGGGCAAAATGAGGAGATATTGGTGAAAGCATACAAACTCCCAGTTATAAGATGAGTAAGTGCTGGAGATCTAATGTACAGATGGTGATTATAGTTAACAATACTATAACGATACTTGAAAGTTGCTAAGAGAGTATATCTTAAATGATCTCACCAGACACAAAAAAAGTGGTAATTCTGTGAGGAGATGAAGGAGCAAGCTAACACTACAATGATAATCATTTGCAGCATATAAATGTATCAAATCAACCATTGTAGACCTTAAACACCCATAATGATACATGTCAATTCTATCTCAGTAAAGCTGGGGAATAAAAAAAGAATTACCCATCTCAAACACAGAACCTGTGTCATGCGATTTTTAATCTGTGTAGACTAGTTTAATGTACTAAAACAAAGTGGAAAAGCAGGTAAATCCAAACCCATCAGCATTCTGGAAACAGTGGAGGTGAGTTCTACATAAGAACAACCCATTCAATAATCTGAGTTAATCATGAGTAACTATTGTAATATTGTAGACAGTTTTACTAAAGTAACTTAGCTTGCAGTAATCCAAATTGAGAGATCTCATATGAATAGAGTGTTGGAAAACAGGAAAAAATTGCCTTCCTCAAACATCATCTGTCCTGTGTCTCTACATATGGAGACTTATAGCAACATCATGAGACTATTACAATTCTGTGTATAATTAGAAATTGGACTAGGAGCAAAGGATTTGAGGTCCAGTTCTCTTCTAGGTGTTTGACAATCAAATTGAAACTCATTTCTATATAGTGTCCTCTGAGCTTTACAAGTGATGAAAATTGGACCCTTAGTAGTCCCTTGGGCACAGTATATGGCACGTTTTAAAATAGTTATGATTGAGCTATAGATAAACAGAAAGATTTCCTCTACTCCTTCTAAGTAATTTGGACACCAACCAAAATGTGTCCGTCTGTGTGCGGGTATGTGTGTTTACACATGAGCATGTCTCAGTAGCTTCTTAATAACTCCCACTGAAACTTCATCACCAACAGCAGAATCAGGCACCGACTTCCACTTCCTTGTCCAGTAACACTCCCTTTGTAGGTCTTATATTAAGCCTCAAACTGAGGGATTTGCACGTAAGACAGGGATACAGTGGAAATTCTTGAAGATGTGATTCTTTGAATCTGCCCTTTCTCTCCTGAAAGGGGAGTTAAGACACTAAGATATTTAGTCTTCCAAGAGGCTGTCTTCAGAAACAAAGTTTTCAAGAATTAAAGTCACCAGTGTTCTGTTCTGCTCTGTACCCAATAACTTACTGTTTGTAGTTGGAGTTTCAGGATCAAAGGATTAGGTAAAGACGTTGAGCTTTTAGCTAATGTAAAGGTTACGGATAGTGAAATTGAGATGTCTTTATTGATTATGTATAAATAGTTTGACTTTGATATTTTCCAGGTATATTAAATGCTTCAGAGCCAAGTGATCTTCTCAGTGACAGAAACAGCAAAGGTGGGTGTTAACTGTTCGGAAGAGAGATGAAGTGGTAAGAGAGATTCAGAAATGTGTTCCACTCAGTGGGAGAGAAGGCATCATGCATTTGTTACTTCCTTTGAGCTGCTTATTGGTGAGTCCACCTCAAAACAAGGTCAATGTATATTGGGTTTCCAGAGCCCCTTTCTGCCAAATTCTTGTCTTCAGGCAACATTGTCAAACATCCTTGTTCTGCAAAATTAGACCCTATACATGTAAGATTGAAGGGGGACAAAAACAGTTTATTCCACTCTATTTCCATCGCTTCCTTCCTTTCAGCCAAGTATATATTCATCATACATTCCATAAGAATACAAGTATAACATTAATACTCACTAAAGGATTGTGGGGAAAATTGAATAAATCAGCGTTCATAAGTCTTCAAACATAGTAAATCCTCAAAAACTAGTAGCCTGTGTTACTGCTGGAAATCATGATATCTCCTATCCCCCCAAATCTACCTCTACTTTTCTCATGACACATTTCACATTTTATCCTGCATTATGTCCATCAATTTATACAAATCATCTGCTTGTCTTAGGCTGCAAACCCTTTGACAATGTGGTCCAACTTATCCACATACATTTGAAATTGCAGGAAGTGTGCACTAAGAACAAAGAGGAGCAAATAATAATTGTAAAATATCCTAAGAATGATCAACAACAGATTCTTGAAAATAGGCGTTATTGGGGCCAGCCCAGTGCTGTAGTGGTTAAGTTCGCGTGTTCCACTTGGCAACAGATGTTACCTGAGGGCAATCTTCTTCACAAAAAAAAGGTGGGGGCATTATTCTAATGATACCATTGTCTCTCCCTCCTATGGGATCCCTCCACTCTCTTAGCTTAGATCCACAAAGGGAAAAACACAGAGGAGAGTGTGGTTGGTACAGTATGAACCACCTCTCAAAAGTAGGTCACTATCTTTATTCTCTCCCCGACACTCAAGCAAAATCACGTCAAGGATGACATCACATTATGCAAGATGAACAAGCTCTAGAGAATTGCTGTACAACATTGTAGCTATACTGTATTGCGTACTTAAAAATTTGTTAAAAGGGTAGGTCCCATGTTTAAGTATTTTGATCTCAATAAAAGAAAGTAAAGATATTCTTTGAGATTGGGATTTACATATTGTGTCAATGTGTTTCCCAATCATAAATTGTAAATATTTTAAAATAATTATTAATCAAATAATCTGTTTAGTATAAAGAAATCACAATGATGAGTTACCTACATGGAATAATTCTGCAATTTTAAGAAATTCAATGTAAAACAGCCAACAGCAAGGAAACTGACTCATGTCACAGCAAGATTGCAATAAGAAACTGAATGAGATCCTTTTATTCAGAAAAACAAGACCTCTTGAAGCCACCAGAATATTTGCTAATATGAAAATTCAATTTGTGAACAATAAGTTCTCAATGGCTGGAGCCATGTCTTCCTTATCTTTCTATATAGTGCTTCAGAAAATTCCTGACATTCAATAAATTTGCGTGGAATAAAAAATAATAATAAAATTTTAAAACCAAAATAAATTAATTAAATAAAATATGCTAGGCCAATGTGACTACTAGACGTAAATGATATTCTTTTCAAAAATAGATTTATAGGAAAAGAATTATTCAATGACGTTTCATGTGATACTTTGATTTGATCATGAAACTGATCATAATCTTAAAAACTGGGAGAACTCAAGAAATTGCAAACACCACAACCGCAGGAGGAACAATCTGAATTGCGTTCTTAGTGCTTAGGAAGGAAACAAAATAAACAGCCAAGTATGATATGAAGTAGCTTGAAACAAAAGTGAGAGAAAGATGACTCAATGGAGCTGAAAAACTGCACCAGGGTAAAAGAATGTGTTTTCCTTGACCAAACCCAGAATCAAGAACTGAACTTGGTCTTCTACTTTTCCTATTGTGGGTGTATGTGACAACTCTGCTGGGAAATCTCCTCATCATGGTCACCATGACCTGGGAATCGTGCCTTCAACCCCCATGTATTTTTTGCTCCGTAATTTATCTATTGCCGACATCTGCCTTTCCTCCATCACAGCTCCCAAGGGTTCTGGTGGACCTTCTGTCACAGAGAAAGACCATCTCCTTCAATGGCTGCTCCACCCAGATGTTTTTCTTCCACCTTGTTGGAGGGGTGGATGTATGTTCTTTGTCGGTGATGGCATTTGATCACTATGTGGCCATCTCCAAGCCCTTGCACTACGTGACCATCATGAGCAGAGGGCGATGCACTGCCCTCATTGTAGCCTGCTGGCTGGGGGGCTTTGTCCACTCCATCGTGCAGATTTCCCTGTTGCTGCCCCTCCCCTTCTGTGGACCCAATGTTCTTGACACTTTCTACTGTGATGTCCCCCAGATCCTCAAACTAGCCCGTACTGACATTTTTGTGCTTGAGCTACTGATGATTTCCAATAGTGGGCTGTTCACCACACTGTGGTTTATCTTCCTGTTTGTGTCCTACACAGTCATCCTAATGACGCTGAGGTCTCAGGCAGGGGAGAGCAGGAGGAAGGCCATCTCCACATGCACCTCACTCATCACTGTGGTAACCCTGCACTTTGTGCCCTGCATCTATGTCTATACCCGGCCCTTCAGTGCTCTCCCCATGGATAAGCCCATCTCCGTCACCTTCACTGTCATCTCCCCTCTGCTGAACCCCTTGATCTACACTCTGAGGAACCAGGAGATGAAGTGAGCCATCAGCAAACTGAAAAGAAGATTTATACCTTCTGAGAGGTTGTAGACTGTTTGCTAACTCCTTCTCACCACCTTTTAAAATGATTGTCCATCAAATAAACCAGATTGACTAAAGGATTTCTAAATAATTTTGATATATCTACTAAGATACACATGACTTTCAAAGATTCTGATTGGCATGCAGTAATAATGTAAAAAGATACATTTCATGTTGCAAAAGAGAAATCAAATTGTTAGCTGGAGAGTTGCATAATGCTTATGCAGTACAGCCTTGGAAGAAATAAAGAAAAATGAATCTGTATGCACTCAGACAATTTTATCACATTGGAATTGTTGTGGGGGTTCGTTCAGCTCTATTGCTTATAATTGAGAAATACAAATGTTGTTTATTTCAGATGTACAACTTGATGTTTTGATATACATATAGATTGTGAAATGATCATTGGGGGAAAATGGATTAAGGTGGGACCACTCTTGGTTATTACTTACAACAACATGGAAATCTCCAATTGTCTAAATAAAATTAACAATAAGAAAAAGCAAATATATACATACTCAGACATCTCCACTATATTCATGTTGCCAGGAAAGGGGCTGAGACACATATTAGAAACATAACAAAGCTTGGACATTGGATTACTAAGGTCTTTCACGAAATAATGTCATTTTAATGAAGTAAACACACTCAAATTAAGTTCCTCCTCTGACTTTCTGATATGAATAAATTAAATAACTGTTACCTGATGATTTTTCATCTAAAGCCTAAACTCCAGTGGTTGAGTGCAGGTGCCCTGGAGCTAGCACAGTTTGAGTTAGAATGTGGACCCCAATAACTACGGGTTCTGTGACCTCGTGTAGGTCATTACCCTGACCTTCCTCTGAACCCCACACCTACTGGCCACATTTCCACCACATTGCCTCAGCGACTGCGGCTCAGCTCAAGCACTGCACTCAGGACCTTGGTTCCAATTCCCTGTCCTCCTTCTTCCTATTCCCCCAGTAGCACTATGCTTTCTTTATTCTACCCCCGGCACCTGGCACAGCAACTGAAACAGAGAAAACATTCAAAAGATGGTTGAATTGAAAATCTCAGTGAATGGATATTGCCTCTCACTCATTTCTGTTCCTCAAATCATTGGAGAATAAGGGTAAGAAAACAATGGATTTATTATTATTGTCTGTTAACATGACTAGCTAAAAATGACAGAAACTTGTGAAGCTGCTTCAGATTACACATATGCATTAAAAAATGTTGGTATGAAGTGAAAAACATTGTTCAATATGAGTTTGGTTTTTATTTGCTTATTTTTCTGCCATTTACAGCTGTTGGGAGGTTTTCTTTTTGGCCTCTTATTTCTGAAGGTAGATCCTAGATCTTAAAATTTTTGAAATAAGAAGAATGTTCATGTCGCAGTACAAATGTCAGTTCAAAAATGAGACATGCAAAGGTCCTCAGGTGGGGCTGTGCCCAGGCCTTCATAAGAAGATGAGAGGAAGCAAGGAGGAGCCAGGTAATGATTGAAGTCAGAGAGATAATGAGGCCACGGGACCAGGTCTTAGGACCTTTTAGACCATTGTGAGGATTATGACTTTCACTCTAAATAACATGAGATGCATCTGAAGGGCTTTGAAGAGCAGAATAGTGATGCATGTTTTAACAGAATTGCAGGGGCTCCTGTTACAAATAGAATGAAGAGAGGTGAGGACAAAAACAGGGAGACCAATTAAGAGGCTACAACAATAGTCCCATGAAAGAAATAATGAAGACATAACTTAGGGTAGTAACAGTGGAGGTGGTGAGAATGGTGAAAAACTCTGAAAGTCGAGCAAGTAGGAGTTGCTGATGGATCCAGCGTGGATTTCCTGGTGACATGTGTGTCCTGTGAGAACTCCATCACCCACTTTCTTCATCTGCCCATTGAGAGATCCTTCACTCTCGTCTACATAATCCTTTCAGGTCCAATGGCTCCTTCTAATACTTGTGTGTCACACTTCAGGAATTACCCTACGTGGGTGAAACTGCTAAGGAAGTTGTGCAGAATCCCTAAGAATAGGCATTTATGTCCCAATAGAAAATCTACTAAGAGGTAAGGTAGAATTCTGGTAAGCTGACCTAACAGGATTCTTGCTGAAGGCAGGCCACGGTGATCAAATATCACTTGGGGGATGGAGAATGGTGAGGAACCTGATAAGATATTGAGGGTGATCAACATGGAGGTTGGGGGATTTTGGCTAAACTGAATTAGCAGAATTCTTGCTAAAATTGGACAATGCAGAGACAAGCATGGAGGTCTCAAAGTGGAGGCCTAGTTGAAAAGTTCAGGGGAGTCTGAGTAGAGTTTGGTCAAGGGGAGAATCTTTGTCACTGCTAAAAACTTTTAGATCCTACACAAAAAGTGTGTTCCTAAGGACATGTGCCTGAGTCACATCTTGATTACTCCCACTGAAACCACCTCTCCATCAGTAGAATTTTTCCACAGCCACATCCAATTATATGCCCTCTGATAATTCTCACACTAGTTCTGGGATTGACAAATTGGTACATATGATGGAACACTGTGAATCAGTGTGGAAGAGCCAAGGAAATATTATTCCCTGAGTCTGCCTTTTTCCACGTAAAGATAGACAGGAAGCCACTGAAATCACTGGCCTTCAGAGGCGTATTTAACAAAATTTCCTGAAGCTGAATGACTCCCAAGGTTCGTGTGAACATTATTCAAGATGTTTGAGAAGGAGGTTGGAAATTTTAGGTAAGAAACATAACTCTACATGAGTGTGAATGACTATGGTGTCTGGGTGTCGATGAATAAGTGTGAGAAGAGAAGAGTGAGAAAAAATGAAATCTAGATGGAATTGTAAGATTCATAAATACACTTTGACTAAAAATAATGAAATATATACACAAGATGCTGCATTCCAGGGTGAACTGTCAGTGGCAGACAGCACAGCTAAGAAATATGAACAAAGAAGATATTGTGAAAGGAGAGTCATAGAAATGAGTTTAGTTTGGAAGTAGGCAGAGGAAGCTCTTTTTTTCCAGGATCCTTTGAATTGCACAAACAAGAGATTTTTCTCAGAAAAAACAATGAGATTTTCTCATCCTATAGATGGATCTCTTGAAACTGAAATCTACAGAGGTTTTTCTTATGCTAAATTCAAAACTAGAAAGAAAATAAAATATTTCAAAAAAGTTGAAAGAATAATACAGTGAACACCTACATACCCTCCCTTAGATTTATCAAACAATAAAAATTTTGTAACAACGATTTTCTTTTGCATGTCTTTCCGTGCCTACATATTTGGATCCTTTCTTTCCAGCCAAACTTCCCACTCATCAGCAACTGTTATATATTCAACTGGTCCCCTAAAGCCAGATCTCCCATTCTCTCCACTCCCATGTGCCCCAAACAGAAATGTCACCTCCTCCATGCAGCTTCCTCTGAGCCTCTTGGAGAGAAATCACCCTTTTCTCACACACACCTCATCTGTCTTTAGACGGTCCCCATCAATGTCATATTATTAAATTTCAGTTCTTTCTCCACTGGTTTTGGATTATATTCATTTCTCTCAAATAACCTAGAACTCTGCCAACTTTCTATCAATATTTGTTAAATAGATGGAGTAAAAATAGCAGAAACATGGAGCAGAAGGCAGAGGATGTTATCTGAATTACCAAAAGTATTTTGTGAACGTAGGACCTATTCCTCTCTGACAAACAGTACTGACTTGGGGTCTGAGGTACTGTACCTTCTACCCTTCTGTGTAGACCATAGTCTATTATTTACAATTCCATAGTCCCTGTGGAAGGATATCATAAGTAGGTAAGACCTCCTCAATATCTTTAGTAACTATATTGAGTTGGTGTTTTCTGGTGATTATTTCCCCACTTTAACTAGTCAGAATTGATAGCTCAGCTACTATTTTGGTTCAACACACTCCATTTCCTGATGAGTCTCCCATGTTAAGGTTACCCAACATAGTACTAATCATAACAGATAACCAGTCATGTATGTTGAGACTCTATGTATGTTAATTCACCTAATCCTGATAACTTCCCTGTGAGGTGGGTATTACTATAATCCCCATTCCACAGATGAAGTGGAGACTCCATGAGGTCTCTCACTTACCCAAGTCACACAGGGACAAAGCCAGGACTTGAGCCCAGATGGCTCTCACTGCAGAGACCAGCACTTGACTTCTCTAGTCTGCTAAGATGTTGTCAGATAAGAAACCAAACCACGCAAGTGCTCTCCTTACTACCAAACGCTGTCACCACCCTCTGGGCCACTCTCATTGACAGTAAAAGAAAAGTACCTCCTATTTTCCCCAAAAAAAGTATGTTCTGATGAAGCTTTTTAGAATACAGATTCTGGAAAACATACAACTCTTCTAAAAGATTGTCAGTACATTTAAGAAGCTGTGTGCCTGAGACAGTTACTAACCCAGCGTTTTACTTTAAGGTAACACACGTATGAGCATACTTATTATTGCTTAGGCAATGCTCTAAGTATTGATGCTTTTGCATATATTAATTCATTTAATCCTCACAAAAATCACATGAGGGAGATGCTATCGTTTCCAGATACTGATGCAGAGCCTGAGGCCAAAGGGGTAAACTAACTTCTCCTGTAGCGTAAGCAGTAAGTACCCAGCTGGGATTGCAACAGGCTGTGCTATGCTAGAGGCCCCCAGGTATCTACCTGCATGCTCTGATAACTCTTGGTAGCTTTTTTAGTTTTCCATATTAAGTAGACTTTCGACAAAATTGTATACAGAAGAAAGACAACTTGAATGGAAAGTGAGCTAGGTGAAAAGAAATATCTTCATTTGAACTGGAAAACACCCCAAAAAAGTGAGAGAAGTGACTTTCACCTTTCTTTTCTTTCTGATTATGGTAAGAAAAAGGAGATAAACTGCAAAGAAAGAAATTAAGTCCATTTCAAGGATTCGCAAAAAAAAAAAGAAAGGAATTCAAGAGCAAAATGATTATATTGTAAGCACACGCCTAACATTTTAAGAAAGTGACAAATTGTTTTCAAAAGTGGTTGCATCATTGCACATTCCCACCAGAGTTACAGTTCCTCTACATTTTTGTCAACTCTGATATGTCAATCTTCTTTTTTTATTGCAGTAACACTGGATCATAACATTATATAGCTTTCAGGTGTACATCGTAACATATTTCGAAGACTGTGTAGATTACATCATGTTCACCACCCAAAAACTAATTATAATCCGTCACCACACATGTGAGCCTAAATCATCCCTTTTGCCCTCCCCTCTCCCCTATTCCTCTATGGTAACCACCAATCCAATCTCTGTTGCTATGTGTTTGTTTGTCGTTGTTTTTATCTTCTACTTATGAGTGAGATCATACAGTATCTGACTTTCTCCCTCTGACTTATTCCACTCAGCATAACCTCAAGGTTCATCCATGTTGTCACAAATGGCTGGATTGCATCATTTCTTATGGCTGAGTAGTATTCCATTATGAATATATACCACATCTTCTTTATCCATTCTTCCCTTGATGGGCACCTAGGTTGCTTCCAAGTCTTGGCTATTGTGAATAATGCTGCAATGAACACAGGGGTGCATGTATCTTTATGCATTTGTGTTTTCAAGATCTTTGGATAAATACCCAGCAGTGGGATAGCTGGATCATACGGTAGATCTATTCTTAATTTTCTGAGGATGCTCCATGTTGCTTTCCATAGTGGCTGCACCAGTTTGCACTCCCACCAGCAATGTATGAGGGTTCCCTTCTCTCCACATCCTCTCCAACACTTGTTTCCTGTCTTGTTAATTATAGCCATTCTGACCGGAGAGAGGTGATATCTCATTGTAATTTTAATTTGCATTTCCCTGATAGCTAATGATGTTGAACGTCCTTTCACGCGCCTGTTGGCCATCTGTATGTCTTCTTTGGAGAAATCTCTGTTCAGATCTTTTGCCCATTTTTAAATTGGGTTGTTGATTTTATGTTGTTGAGATGTATGAGTTCTTTGTATATTTTGGATATTAACCCCTTCTCTCTTATTTTAGCCATTTTAATAAATGTGCACTGTTATCTCATTATAGCTTTCATTTACATTTCCCCACTGATAAATGACATTGAGCATCTTTTCATATGCTTAATTGCTAAACCTATATCTTCTCGTTAAAGTATCTGTTCAAACCATTTGTCCCTTTTTTTTTAATTGGGTGGTTGGTTTTCTTATTGAATTTTAAGAGTTACAGCCATTCCATTCCTAGGTACTTACCTAAGAGAAATGGAAACATGTATCTACATGAAGACCTCTACAAGAATATTCATAGTGTAATAGCCAAAAACTAGAAACAACCCAAATGTTCATCAACAAGTGAATTGATAAACAAAATGTGGCACATCCGTACAATAAAAGGGAACAAAATATTGGTACACACAAAACGTGGATGTATTTTGTAAGTGAAACAAGCCAGACAAAAAGAGAACGTACACCTTTTAGGATTCCATTTATAGAAAATTTTAGAGAATGCAAACTAATGGATAGTGACAGAATGCAGATCAGTGCTTGCCTGAAGAAAGGGGGCAGAGGGGACATATTACAGAGTCACAAGGACACTTTTGGAGTGATACATATATTAATTAACTTATATCTTATTATATCTTAATATATATTAAGACATATTAATTAACTATCTTAAACATATTGATGATTGCATGGGTATATGCGTATGTCAGAACTTATCAAAGTGTACACGTCAAACACATGAGTCTATCGTATGTCAATGATAGCGCAATAAAAAAAAATAGCTTTTAGGAAAGAAATTTGACCAGTGAACAGAAGAGAAGCTCTGAGTTACCACTTTTCTTTCATAGCTGAGGAGTTATTCAACATCCAGGGGTTTTGGTACCTAAAGTATATTAAAGAAAGAAACAAATAAATCCCCTTAAGGAAAAATAGAACGATAAAGAAGAATTTTACAGCTTTAAAATTATCTGATTTTTCATAGCATTAAATCTGTGACCTAAAAAAGGGAGGAGTGCTTCTGTGAAATTCAGTCCAAAGACAATCATTTTGCAGATAGGAGTTCTTAAAGCATTTAAATGGAGCACCCAGTCTGGAAAAAACCCCACATTTGTGTAAAACCTCAAAGGACCCCAGTTGTACCAAATAGGCATTGTCTTATTTACACACCAAACTGCATCCATTTTTGTATCCCTTGTGCCAAAATATTCCCTTTCTGATTATTTACTATTCACCTTTTTATCTTGGATACTTACAACTTCTATTCTGAGAACATTACTTTTATGCATTTTCTAAAATACATATAATTTACAGAAGAAAACAATAATTAACTGCATGCTTATGGAATAAGATGGCATGTAGGATGTGTTAACAATAACCTTGGAAAGAGTCTTCATGTGGTGATAATGCCTCACTAGTCTTCCGACCTAATACCCAACTGTAAACCTGAATCTATTAAGGGGGAGTAAACCCTTTCTGAAATAACACTTTTAATTTTTTCCAAGCTACACAAAGAAGAAGAAACATGATTCAATGGAGTTGGGAAATGGCACCAGGGTAAAAGAATTTATATTTCTAGGACTTACTCAGTCCCAAGATCTCAGTTTGGTCTTATTTCTTTTTCTGTGTTTTGTGTACATGACAACTTTGCTGGGAAACCTCCTCATCATGGTCACTGTGACCTGTGAGCCTCGCCTTCACACCCCCATGTACTTCCTGCTCCGCAATCTAGCCATCCTTGACATCTGCTTCTCCTCCATCACTGCTCCAAAGGTCCTGGCAGACCTTCTGTCAAAGATAAAGACCATATCCTATACTAGCTGCATGACACAAACGTTCTTCTTCCATCTCCTCGGTGGAGCAGATATTTTCTCTCTCTCTGTGATGGCATTTGATCGCTACATAGCCATCTCCAAGCCCCTGCATTATGTCACCATGATGAGTAGGGGGCGATGCACTGCCCTCATTTTGGCTTCCTGGGTGGGGGGCTTTGTCCACTCCATCATGCAAATTTCCCTATTGCTGCCCCTCCCTTTCTGTGGACCCAATGTTCTTGACAGCTTCTACTGTGATGTCCCCCATGTCCTCAAACTCGCCTGTACAGACACCTCTGCACTTGAGCTCCTGATGATTTCCAACAATGGCTTAGTGAGTACCCTGTGGTTTATCTTCCTGCTTGTGTCCTACACAGTCATCCTAATGATGCTGAGGTCTCAGGCAGGGGAGGGCAGGAGGAAAGCCATCTCCACCTGCACCTCACACATCACGGTGGTGACCCTGCACTTTGTGCCCTGCATCTATGTCTATGCCCGGCCCTTCACTGCCCTCCCCACAGATAAAGCCATCTCTGTCACCTTCACTGTCATCTCCCCTCTGATGAACCCCTTGATCTACACTCTGAGGAACCAAGAAATGAAGTCAGCCATGAAGAGACTGAAGAGAAGACTCATGCCTTCTGTGGTGGAATAGAATAAGAGTTTCCAACCTCTTCATCACCAAGGACTCCTTTCATCATTTTTCCCACAGAGTCCTATTTATATACTCAAATATATTATCAATAAACCAACTACACGTACTAGGTAACAATTTATTTTTCTAGTAAATTAATAGGTTGCTGGTAACCCTAGCTTCTGGTAAGCATAAAGTAACTAGTGCTACAGGATTGAGCTGATTGATGTATTTCCATTCAAAGAACAAAGTAACAATGTGTCAGGACAACTATATCGCAGGTGAAGAGATTGATTAAATCCAACTCCTTTTCCAGAGGTAAGTACACAGAAGCCTAGAGTTAGAGTGATTTGCTCAAGAACTCATATCCACTTAATCACAGAGATAAGTCTTCAGATACCCAATTGATTGCTCTTAAACCATTTGGATGTAATGTATTACATTACTGGACCTGTCTATGCCAAACTGTAATCCTGTTCTAGAAAGATTTCATGATCACTGCAAATGCAGCACCCGTATATGGGGACAAATGGCCCATCACAGATTAAGACTTTTTTTTGCTTAGTTGAACACCACATGGGCTTGTGACCTCTTGAGAACCTCAAAGGCACACAATTGTTGTCCTCCTGGATTCCTATAAGGAACGAAGAAGCTTTGAAAGACTTCCCATAATGGCCTACAGGGATTTATCTTATGCAGAACTGCACGTGCCAGATTCACATTCTTGTGATAAGTTTAGACAAAGGCAGAACCTCAGAAATCCTACACAACGAGCAAGCCATTCTCATTATTCAAGAACTGATCTTCTAGTCCAGCCTTACCAGGGCCAATCTCAGACTGGGTTCTCCATTGAGAATTTACACTCTTTTCACTTCCCACTTCCTGAGAGAGAGAGAGGAAGGGTTAAAGAAGATAAAACTCTAAACAATCCAGTCTTCAATTTGTTGGTGTTTGTGAAGAAGTAAAAGGTAGTGTTTTTGTCTGGGAAAGCATGGTAAAAGTAAACCATTATAGCTGAATGCTCTAACCTCAGAGTCATACGGCCTTGGGTCCAAATCCTATCTCTGCCATCCCTCAACTGTGTGATCTTGAGCAAATTATTTCATGTCTTCACAGGTCATATGTCACTTATAAAAAGGTACTTATAATATCCATCTCATGGAGTTGTTGTCAGGGTTAAAATGAGATGGTATATGTGAAACATACAATGCCTGGCAGATAGTAAATTCTCAGTGAAAGGCAAATATCATTATTAATACCATCCAAATTGCTCTACATTATGCACATTCTGACCTGAACCCTAACCCCAACCCCCAATGATCTGTTACACTCTCCTACTACAGGGCCACTACTCCTCATTATTGGAAAAAACTGATGGGGTAGCAAAACATAGGAATATACATTGAATTCAAAGCATTTTTCATCCAGCTTTCTTGGGCCAGCGCCATGGCCAAGTGGTTAAGTTCGTGTGCTCTGCTTCAGCAGCCCAGGGATTAACTGGTTCAGATCCTGGATGCAGACGTGGCATCACTCGTCAGGCCACGGTGAGGCGGAGTCCCACATTTCACAACCAGAGGCACTCACAACTAGAACCTACAACTGTGTACTGGGGGGCTTTGGGGAGAAGAACAAAAAAAAAAGATGGCAACAGTTTTAGCTCAGGTGTCAATCTAGGAAAAAAACAAATTTCTAGCTTTCTGTCATTAAAACATGACTACAGCTTTGCTGGTTATTTTTATAGCTTAAAAAGTCATCCTGAAGCTGTTGACATAATGCATTGGATAGTTTCATATTAAAAGAAAGTAATGGATCAAATATAAACCCTTGGCTTTTCTGGCAGGGATAAGGGATCAGAACAAGAAGTCAGATCACCCAGGACAGAGAAGAGCCCAAGTAGAGTTAGCCAAAGGATACTGAGCGTTGAGGACAAACTTTACTTATGTCCCACTTTGGATCTGGAATGGCACCATAAGCATTGATTAACTAACTGGTTCATTGCCATTTCTTGTCACCTGGTCTATAAATTCTAAATGTTTACCATATTGACCTACTTCCCCTAACATGAAAATTCTAAGAATAATTCACATTTGTCAAGTCACCGTTCATAAGGTCCTGCTACCTTTGCTCAGGTAGCACTGGTCACGAGTCTCTAAGCTTTTCTATGTGAAATTGCCTATGAAAAATGCATGCCACAAACCACCTTACAGTCTATTTCATGCCAATTTGTCCTTTTCTGTCCTTCCTATCTCTTGTGAATCACTCAAATCAGAGTTTTATCACTATGTCAGAATTGGATGGCACCAAAGATCTATGGGGACTGAATCACTGATTGTATCTCAGAGGCATAATCCCAGGAGACCAAGGACCAAAGAACTCCTGCCACATCACTGTCCCTGAGACTTTCTCAAGCCATGTTTAAACACACAACACAATCTGATTCAATATTTCAGGAGAAGGAGAAAGAATTACATCTGATTACATAAACATTATCATTACTCTGGATGACATAAAATCTAAAGCTGGGTTGCATTTGTTCCAATTAAATCAGCTTTTATTATTTTTAAGCTCTGTTCCTAATAGCCATGGAAAGGTTGACTGGCTCTGGACACACACACATAGCTTTCAAACTACCCCTTCTTACATTGTTCCCTGAATCGAATATTTCAATGATCAACATCTCTGGGTACCTGTGAACCCAATAACATAAAATTATTCTGAAGTAATTAACCTGATGAACATCAACAGCTGTCACTGTGCTACCTTCCTAGATTCTAAGGGAGCTGTGGATCTTAGAGATGTAGATTAAGATAATTGTATAGCCTCAATGAATATATTGCATTCAACAGAAATTGGACATATAAATCTACACCATTCAGTCTCTAACAGCGGCCCTGGCAGTAGCCACAAAGATTTGATTTTTCCCTCACTACCCTTTTATTTAAGCTTTATTTCCCAGCCCCCTAAGCAAAGCAATTTTGGTTAGAAGGAAGACAGCACAGTCCTTGGTGTGGTTTAACACACTTTCTTTAACACACATCTGCCACATTCATTTGGTCAACCAAGTCACTGAGGCTGGCCAGGCTGCAGGGGATGAGACCCCACCTGTCAGTGGGAGGAGCAGCAGAGAAGCCGCAGCCCACGTGAAGTTTTGTCGTACGCCATAGTTCATCAAGTCTAAGATGCCATCGTTTGTAAGACACATCCTGACTTCAAAGACACCAAAATGTCACAAAGGAGTCACGATAGAATGGATGAAACGTAGTGCGTGCATGCTGAGTTGTGGTGTAAAATGGGTGGGCTGCAGTTAATGTTCAAAACTTGGGTAAATTACATTCCAAAGTGAGGACCAAGAAGCAATTTTTCCCGACATCTAAAGACTGAGGGTTTAAAACACAGAGGGTCTCCCTAAAATAACTATTAAAATATTATTATAGAAAATGTCACACAAATGCAAAAAGAGAATACTATGATAAACCCTCATGAATCCATCACCCACCTTCAACAACTATCAACCCACACGGTCAATTTGGTTTGACCCATATCCTGACCTACCCCTCCGCCAAGATTATTGTCAAGCAAATCCCAGACACGGTCATTTCATCTGTAAATACTGGGCACACAACACGTGCCCTCGGTTGTAATCATAGTAACCCACTTGGCCCAGCAATGAATAACACCTCCAGCCTTCCTCATGGCAACAGTGAACACGGATTCAGCTCTGCTGGGAGCTGGGGAGGAGAAAGGGAGGTGCGGGAAAGCTGAAATTCTCATCCCCCAGAAGGAGATGCCAAGAGGCAAAGTCCACACTGGAGGAATCGAGAGGCCACATTAAGCACGTGTTATGTAGGAGCCCGGGCGTCACGGCTCCCTCTCTCGGCTCACCATGTTCCCACCGGGGGGTGGGTCCCTTGGGGTAGAGCCAGGTCTATCCATCCGGGTATCTCCCGGGCAGGGCAGCTCTTCTCCAGAATGTCGAAAGGTGGAATGGGGTGAACGGGGGCCTCACAAGCATGTGTCTGTGTGCAAATCGCAGGATCCTGTGAACGTGAGTTTATTTGGGAAAGGGGTCTTTGTAGGTGTAACTAAGTGAAGCGTCTTGAGGTGAGACCATCCCAGATGACCTAGGTGGGCCAGTGACAAGTGTCCTCGTAAGAGACAGAAGATAAGACACAGGGTGGGGCCACGTGAAGACAGAGGCAGAGACGGGAGACCCGGCTCACAGCCCAGGAGGCCAACAAGCACTGAAAGCGGGAAGAGGCGAAGGATGGATCCTCCACGCCAGCCCTGCTCCTCCCTGCACTGGGTGTGCCCTCGGCGTGTGCCAGGTGGAGGGGGCGCACGCAGCGCTGGCCTCAAACAACAGGACTCCAAAAGGTGCCCCACTGAGTCAAGGACACGCGGTTGCAAAACCACTGGCTACTACTCCTCACCGAGGAGTTAAGCTAAGGAAATGTCAGAAACAGAAGCCTCTGAGCTATTTGGGAATGCACTCGATGACATGTCGGTGGTTAGGACAGCACCCACAGCACCCGGACGCCCACCTCGCTATCCACCTGCCGGAGATACAGGGGAGACACGCTCCTCCCCAGACCCTGGGGAGCCCATCCCCATGAGCACAGGACTTAGCCAGCAAAAGAGCAAAGAAAACCCCAAACCCACAATTACCTTAAAGTGCATGATGTGAGACTTGAAAAGAGAAACTTAAGGGCAGCAATTATGAGGCTAAAGGAGGCTCGACAGAGTTCTAGCGGTGGGAAGGGTCCAGAGAGTCTTCAGTGTGGCCACACCTGGCTTGCGAATGGCTCCCATCCCCGCCGACTGCGGGCGAGCCCTGGGACACTGCGTGTGGGGCGAGCAGACCCGGGAGGCGTGGCTGAGAGTGCGCCTAGCACAGCAGAGTGCGCCTAGCACAGCAGAGCTACTGCAACACCGGCCTGTGCTCTCTGCGTCGTTCTGAGCTGACCTTTTGTTAAAGGCGTAAACGGAACCACCGAATGAAGTTTTAATCAAACACCTGCAACTTAAAGAGTCAATGATGACCTGGTCTGCTTCCAGAAGCTTCAGGCTACCCAAGGCTTGCCCAGCTTTGGTCAGGCAAACGGACTGGTGGGTGAAAAAGCAGGGAAGCGCTATGTGCTTTTGAGTCTCACGCTTAAGTGAACCCAAGAACGAGGAAATGCCAAGAAAAGGCTGCCCCCAACAAAACTGGAAAACCAGCCAGCACAGGCTCTCAAGAGAACACCAAACCACCGGATCGCTGTGCCCTGACGGACACCAGCTGGAATGTATTCACCCGAATAAAGAAAACACGTCACTCAGGAGAGGCGGCCGTCAGCCCTGGAAGGACAGCAGAACAGGAAAAGGAAAACCGAGGCGACAGTCAGCAGCGCCCACCCAACACAGCGCGAGGCATGGGGTCGGCCTGGGCATCGTGCACCCCCAGACCTGATGACAATACTGCGGTGGGGGGAGGGCGGGCGACAGCACGTAGGGGCTGAGGCATCGGGTGCCCTGGGCCTGGCGCTGCCAGCCACGAGCGCCGCGCCTTGCCGCCCTGCAGCCGGGCGCATCCTGCCTGCCTGCCTGCCCGGGCCCGTCGGCGCGTCCCTCCCCTCTCGCGCCGGACTGCTTCATGACTCAGGACTCCATCTGAGCGCTCCGAGACCAGGCTCCCTGGGAACCAGAAGGACACAGCCCAGGGCGGGAGCAGCAGGAGAGCAGGGCCCCAGTGCGCGCATGGACTGACGCGCCTCCGCGCCTCCCTGTGGCCTGCGGTGCCTCTGAGCGCCAGGCTGCCCGGGCCTGGTCCCCCAGGTCTCAGCGAGAGAGGGTCTGGGCCTCGGGGGCCGAGGCGGGAAGCCCCTGGGCTTCCTGGCGGGGACGCCCCCATCCTGTGCTTCCATCCCCAGCTTTTTCATTCTGTCAACTGATTTCTACCCAAGAAAGTCCACTCGACCACACTGCCGCCACTGAATCAGCCTGGAGCCGGAGATGAGCCAGCTGCGGCCGATTTGTCACAGGATGACAGCTTATTCTCAGTATCCTTTATTGGCAGTGGAAAACGCCTCAGTACTTTATTGAAAGAAAGCAATAAATAATACTGTGATAAAAATAGTTCAAAAGGAGACTGTACATACTTTGTTACATAATCAGGAGGTTCACACAAGATTAACAGAAAACAGAATGTAACAACGAAAGAATCGTACAAGGAAGTTAAAAGCAGAAACCGAATGTAAACCGTCCACCGACAAAATGAGCTGTATAATAAATAATGCACCGTGGTGGGAACACATTTCCTGCTGGCTCTTTAATGTGCCATTTAAAAAGGAAAAGTTACACCTGCTACTTAGACAGTCCAAAACGGCTATATCGTCAAAAGCTAAAAATGTACCAATAGGTCCCTCCTTTCAACATGTTTACAAACAAATGTAAAAAGATGATTTACATAAGAAAAAATAAGGCCTTTAGTAGAGTCGCACTGCGTGGTTTCCTGGTTTCAGGGAGCCCGCGCCTTCCTCTTCCGGCACGGGCGTCCCTGTGGAGCGCGGTGCTTCCTGCTTGGTCCTCAAAGAGCAGCGGGGCGGGGGCCCGCGTCCACCCGTCGGGGCAGAGCCCGGAGAGCCCCCCAGCCCTTCCTGTGGCCGAGAGAAGTACTCCCGGCTGGGGCTCGTGCCGGGCGCTGAGGACAAGCCGTGCGGGTCTCCAGGGACGAGCTCTGCAAGCTACTGAGAGCCACCAGAGATGCTCACAGTTCTGACGGCCCCTTCAGCCCAAATTTTATCAGAAGCTCATATTTAACACCAGGTACTTTCAGTCTGTTCACGCTGCAGGATAAAGCATTTCTTGCTAGAAAAAGTAGAGTAAGGTCAGTCATTAAAACGCAATTGCTTGAAATTAAGTCTGCTTGTTTCAAAATGATTGTTGTAGAGCTGGTTACATTTGTCAGGATAACGCGCACCATGTCATGATGATCTTACAAATGCAAATGCAGTAAAATCCTCTTCTCTCTCGCCGATTATTATTAAAAAATTAATGATAATTACAATAAACGCATAATTTACAAAAGCCCTGTATCTTTTCATAGGATTTATACATACAAGCATTACAGTACATTCGTTTGAAAGACTAAAATTAGATAGAAGAACAGAATCGATTTGAAAGGATATTTATAGCCTGGATATACATGAAAAAGTAACTAACTATATAAATGAAGTCATATGTTTACATAAATATAAGAAACATTAAATTCTAAAATATTTTCTCTATGGTATTCGTGAATTTTTCACTAATTAAAAACTCTGTAATAAAATATCTTAGGGTCCATGTAACAAGTATCAACAGATTGCAGATCCACTGAATTCTGAAAGGCCGTCTTCGCCGGGTCCCGAGCGCTGCACGGTCATCTGTAGAAGTAGTGTGGGTAAACTGGAAAGGAAGCACAAACAGGACAATCAGCCTCAGGACGGGCCGCCCGGCGCGCACCTGCGTCCTGAGGCCCAGCCCTGCCTCCCTGCCCCTTGCGCTGTAGCTGCTTGAGAACTGAGATGAAACGTCAAGGAGTACGCGTATCAATGAGAAAATTCCTTGCTGACTTCCTTTTGGCGTATGTCTAACAGTTACCAATTAAAAAGATTAGGAAACCAATCAAACCTTCTGGCGGAGACGTGAAAAGTGGAGAGCGGAACACAGCCCCCGGCCCTGGTGCCACGAGCAGGGGCTGGGCTCCCAGCCCCACGTCACCCCTTCAGCGCGAGCGGGCTGCTCGTAACTGCACCCCTGCGATGGCAACGCAGCTGTGTGTTTAAAACCACCCACCAGGCCCTCAGGGTTCACGACAGCGTGGCCCCAGGAAACCTGGCTGTGCGGGGTGCGGCTCATTCAAGAACGTGTATTTCGAAGAAAGCCAGCGGGCGCCGCTGACCTGGGAGCGACACCAGCACGGATGCCAGGGTCAAGGCGGAGAGCCGCCGTGCCGGGCGCTCTCAACCACGGGTGGTCGCCAGCCAAGAGCTGAGCCGGTGAGCTCCTGCCACGCGCTGCTCTCCTGCCTCCCCACCCCCAAAAGACATTAGCAGATACTGAAAAGAGTCCAGCACTTTCAGTTTTAAGGAAAAAATGCAAATACACTTTTTTCCTTAACAAATGAGGATACACGAACCCCTCTGTGACCAACTGTGAGCATACAGAACACCAGAACCACGTAACGGGTGCAGCCGGGCTTGCGTGCGTGTTCCTAAAGGCCTGCAGGAACGGAAACGGGCTCTCCGGGCCAGGCAGCGCCCCCGTGCGGTCACCCGGCCGCCTCTGCGGCCTCCGGGCACGCGGAGCCCTCTACTCACCACGGGGCTTCAGCAGGAGTAAGTCCTGACCGTGGCGGCGTCCAGCCTCTGCGCTCCCGACACGCTGCCTGCTCCGACACCGGGGAGGAAGCGTGCAAACACAGCGTGCGGTTAGTCTTCAGACGTCACACGGGGCACACGTACACACACATCTGCACACCTACAACACCACCTACTGAGGGCTCCCAGGGAAACTGCTAGATGGGAGCGGATGAGCCAGGGAAAGAGAACCTAAGCGTCGCCAGGAGGGGCTTCTCTTCAGCCCCCAGCAGCCCTGGGAGCCACTGGCAGCTAATCTCACGACAGCAAGGACGCGTCAGATGATACACACTTCGTGATGTCCTCTGTGTAAGTGACAACTACTTCAGCTGGTAAATTTGTTTCTCCTGAAACTCTCTAGATTTGCAGAGCAACTAGACTTTTCTTCGGGGCCTAAACGTGATATCCCCAAGGCCGGTGTGAGGTAGATAACCCGGGGCAGCGCTAGACACCACGGGGTGCAGGTGACCGGAGTCAAATGCAGGCCTGGCCTGAGGGAGACGCGCCCTCGGGCCACCTGCCCTCCGCGCCTGTCTGAGGGAGCATCCAGGGCACTCCTCCCCAGGGCCGGGCTGCAGGGGGTGGGTAGAGGACAATGACTCATCTAAGAACACTAAAACCCAGTCTCAGTTTCTGCCGGAAGTGATGTGTACCACTGAGGCCTTGTTCCTGTCGAGAAACACACGGCACGGCCCAAGAGGTGAGCCCCGCCTCTCCCCTGCAACCTGGACAGAAAATGTGCAAACACCTGGAGCAGATATTCCCGACTGCCAATTACACAGTTTGTGTTCCCTCGGGTCCAGCAGGAACACGTTTTATCAAGAATGTGCCGTGGTTCCAGAAGAGATGGCACGACAGCCGGCACTGTCGGTGAGCATGGGTCATCTTTCCAAACCCTGACCCTGAGGTCCCAGGAGGCCAGCTATAGCTTCCCCGATGCCCCTTATTTAAGAAGGCATTGAGCAGTCCACTCTCCCGGGGTTGGGCCTCAGTTTTCCCACAAGGGTCAACAGCCGTCTTCCATGTAATATATTCCCTACACCTCTCTCTAGGCTTATTTTTAATTTATCTGAACTCTAATCTCAATGTCGCCGTCAATACTGAACACGGGAAGTGTGACTGAGTCTGAGGAAACTGGGCACGAAGCTGTGAAGAAAATCAGAAGGCGCTCCGGCAGCCTATTCAATAAGTGGAGGGCCGAGTTACCGTTAGAGTTATACAAATTACCTCATGCTCCTTGGAATAAGAATGCTACTGAAGACACTGCTACTCTTGCCCCATTAACCAGATCACTGAGCTCTGCAGAGAGATGCAGGCTTCCAGCAGCAGTGCTGCCCTGGGGGCCATCTCACCAAGCGTCCGGCTGAGCGAAGGCTTTACACACACGCGCTTTTCTCTTATTTTGATATAAGCAAGTGAGAGCCAAACTCACAAACCTACATATGGGAAGGGCTAAGAACAGGGAAACTTGTAAAAGCCAACTCAGGACAATTTTTAAAAGCGCTTCCTTTCCCATAGCCGATCCATGGGCCACAGAGATGAGAATGAAGTCCTTCGTAACGGGAGTGTGGCTACAATGGCCCCAGCGGCCAGCACCACATGGGACCAGGACCCGCAGACGCCTCCTACGAGCCTGACGAGGAGCAGCCGTTTCACTGCCACAGCCGCTGAAGAGGACACGGCTGTACGACGACGGCCCTACAGACGGGGAGACTGAGGCACAGTGCTCGAGGCTGTGCCCCTCCTCAGCGGCAGAGCCAGGGTCCACAGAGGCCATCTGCCCTTGATCCTGTCATCGTGGGGGCCGCGGTCAGAGCTGAGAGGTCGGTCAGTAAAGCGCGGCCAACTTGTCATCAGCCGTGTCCTCCAAGCGGAGCGGCGGTCAAAGGGAAAACCGCAAGCTCCATCTGGAACCCTGACTGCAAGGCTCGTGCGCTCCCACGGCCCACCGCGCTCCAGTGACGACCTGCCCAGGCTCACCTTCTTCCTCCTCTCCGTCCTTATGGTGCGCAGTGACAGGGACCAATGCCAGCAGGGGTGGAGGGAGGAAAGGGAAGGCTCACAGAGGGGGAAACTGTGTTCTCTAAGATGGACTCAGTCACCTCTCCAGGTGGAGAGACGTCCCGGGAGCACCCGGCGTGGCCCGAGAGCTGCTGCACCACCTTGCGGCGGAGCCTTCCAGGGCTGCCTGCCACACACACAGGCTACAGGACGTCCACTCAGCACGCCGAGAACACACACGACGCTCAGCTTTATTAGTTGGAAGGATATGCTAAGATTCAACCAGACAAGACTCTAAAAAACCTACATTATTGTTAAACTGTTATGCACAGATGTTAGGATTCATTTTAAAACACTTAACCTGGGCATGCACCAGTACTCAATGCCTTGTAACACATCCAAGAGGCCATTCTGGATCACTGTTAACATTCCAGCCACAAAGCTGCTCTTGCCGCCCACAGCGGCTGGCCGCCCCTGCACACCTACCGTCCAGCTGCGTCTTCTTCGGCTGCATGGAGGGTGAGGACAGAGAGGAGGTGACCCGGAAGTTGGCGGGGAGAGTCTCTGCGGACCCAGCAGCTAAGCCACGAACATCCTTTGGTCTAAATTTTTTTCTCCAAGAAGGTGCTCTCCTAAAGCTTTTATCATCGTCCTGGGAAATTAAAGGACAGAAAACAAGACTGATTTTAAAATAAAGGACAAAAATAGACAGTCAAGTTACCAGCCTTGAACCTGACTGCTGAACTCGTCACTGCATGTTTGTTCACACCTATTTAACCCGTTCCTGATAACCACAGGATCTACTGTCCCCACCGGGAACTTCTGAGAGTGACAGGCCCAGTAACACTATGTGGGGCCCTCACTGGGCATCGATGAGGACGGCCCTGGGCCGGCCAGGTGCATGTGCCTCCTGTTCATCACCCCGTTTCCTTTCTTATCTTGGAGAAATCATCTTCTTGCCGTATAAGATAATACATTTCTATTTGTCTTAAAATAGTTTCCAAGCTGTAAGCAGTTCTGCCTTAGAGCCGGGGAAGAGCCAGCAAGCGCTCCTTTAGCTGTCCTCCTAGTCACCAGGCAAACTCACGTTTTCTTAAGGGGCAACGAAGGAAAGAATAAAAACAGTGTGGGAACAAACCAGTCACGACTGTGTGAGGGGAAATTAACATGTTGCGTTTCTCTAATCTCCTTCTAACAGGTTTCTCCAAAGCACAGGGACTCTGGATTGGGGTCAGACATCCAGCGGTCCCCAAACATAGCCCATGGACGCCATGCCTCGGCTGCCACCAATGTTGATGGGAACAACATTTTTGAGGGCTATCAAAACTTCAATAGCAAATATTTTAAAAACAGAAAACCTCAGACTGAAAATACGAGTTTCTTACTATCTCATTTGTTAACACATTTTTGAGAGCAAAGCTTAGCTCAGGAGGTAAAATCATCCCCACCCTTAGAAGAGAGACTGCCGACGGGGCTCACGTGCGTATAAACAAATAATTCACACTGAATGCAAATTTAAATAAAATTCATTAGGCTGAAAACTCACTTCATCAAACCTTCTGTCCGTCCCCATGACCAAAAGGTTGTTAAATTCTCGTTCCAAGACAGCGCGAGCCTGAAATCATAACGAAACAACAATACCGCAAAGCTTCATCAATCTAATCTGAAGGACGTTAGCATATCACAACTGTTTTTCAAATCAAGACTTTTAAAAAGCTCAGGCTATAAACACCTTGAGCCATGACAGCATTTAATTTAATTGAATTAATTAATTTATTTGAGGAAGATTAGCACTGAGCTAACACCAGCTGCCAATCCTCCTCTTTTTTGCTGAGGAAGACTGGCCCTGAGCTAGAATCCATGCCCATCTTCCTCTATTTTATATGTGGGACGCTGCCACAGCATGGCTTGCCAAGTGCTTCCACGTCTGCACCCGGGATCCGAACCAGCGAACCCCGGGCTGCCGAGAAGCAGAACGTGCGCACTTAACCACTGCAACACCGGGCTGGCCCCCACAACCACATTTTAAATTAGGGGATTCCTGCGGAGCCCATGGATGGGCTTTCAGGGAAAGGGACCCATGACCGCTGGCAGACTATCTACGAAAGTGTGCTCTGTGTGTTGGTGCTGGTGGGGGGATGGGGGGTATCGGCAAAAGACATACAATCTTCTGTAGAAGAAGAATAAATTTCCTGATTCTCAGGTGAGCCCGTGTGTCAAAAAGAATCACACAGGGCAATAGAAACAAAATTAACAGAATCTCCATCGGTGTACCTATGAGCATTTCTCTTTCCACGTAAGAACTAAATACATGTCGTCACTCCTACGAGCATATGGACTTGAACGAAGTTTCCCCTTTTTTTTTTATCACAAGACTCTCATGCTGACAACAGAAAATGGAAGGACAGGCAAAACTAATGAAGAATTAAGCATTGCTGGTTTGGAACCAGTATTTTGTGGATTAGGGATAGTTGTCTGAGGTACTGTGAAGTTTTGTGTCCACTCAGTTAACCAGCTAGATGTCTCCATCAGGAGACCTGACTGAACGCTGAGTGAGAGCCGGGCCGGCTCTGCAGCATACCTGTGTGTTCTGCTTAGGGATCCGTAACAAGAGTGCCAGTGCGCTGAAATCGAAGGTTTCATCTAAGGCCACAAGTGCACCGTGAACGCCACTCTCCACCAGATTGTTTGCATATTCTTTAAGACCAATTGAGACGATCCAGCGAATCACTCGATCGTTGCTCCACACAAGCACGTCTACAGGTGAACAGAAACAATTAGAACGGCGTCTGCACAAAGCTGTCTTCATCATGCACACCTGTAACAGCACACAGAAGGTGGGCAGGCAACCGCTGCTGCATTTAGAGGTCACGCCTCGGCCCTCCTCCATCGAAGGGAAACTGTCCCACTAGAACTCATGCTGCCAAAGAACCCAAGAGCAATGAAGTTCTTACGGACATTTATTTTCTAGAGAACAGAAAATGAGGAGGATCCAGGGTCAGAAACCAGAAGGACAGAGAAGAAGCTGAATGCCCACCAGGCACGAGCGCGCTTCCTCTACAGCCTTCAGAGTTTCTGAAACACTTTCTTTTCGTCAGAGAAGGAGTTGGCGCCCTGCTCGATTCAACACAAATCTCTCATTTGTAATCTTGAAGCTTGTTTCCTTGAAGCCTTTTTTGTTGTCTCATTTTAAAAAGAGAGAAACTTAAAGATGCTCTCCAGCATATCAGAGACTGGGGGGAAGATCTTACACCACACGAAGTGATCCATTATTAAATTCGCTCTAGTAGAGATCTAAAAATAGCCACTCCATGAAAATATCTCCGGATGCTCACCAATCACTTCCAAAGACAACTTTTGTCAACTATAAAAAGATTTAAAACAGATACAGAAAACAGACAAAACTGATTTACCCATTTTATTTCCAATGCCCTTTTATACTACACACACACACACTATATATATAGTATAAAATATACGCACTACATATATAGTATAAAGTGTGTATATATATATAGTATAAAAGCTGGCTTACGGTTTTTCTTGTGATTCACGTTAGCTCAATCATGACCAGACTATCCTTTAAACGGGCTGTGTCCTCAACCAGTTTTGTCTTCAGTTTCTTTCTTTGTAAAACCTGGGGAAGAAGACAGCACTCACACGCACAGGGTTGTGGGAAGGATTAAATAATTAACCTCTGAAAGTGCTTCGAGTTCTTAAGTCTTACCTATTATTATGACTGTTGTTAGTGATTTCTTTATTCTGAAAATTCTGGGAGATTTTACTTTGAGCTTAATCGTTAACGTCTTACTTAAAAGCAGACTATTGTAGTCGATGCTTTCGAGGCATGCCGGGTGAGAGGCTCCCATTGCATCTCCCCACCTGCGCTCTCACTGAGCCGCCTCTGCCATCGTCCCCTGCTAAGGAGCTCCTCCTCCACCTCCAAGGCCCAGCTGAACCAGCGCCTCTGTGCTGCCCCCTGAGCCCTGGAGGCAGAGACACAGGGCTCCGTCTGTGCTCCTGAAGCCCTCTGATAAGTGGCTAGAGCAGAATCGCCACACTGGAGTCCAGTGAGCCGATAGCAGAGTCCTGCCCGTCTGTGCCCTGGTGTTACCCAGCAGTGTGGCAGGGGGTGGCATTTCTGAGTGAAGGAGTACACACGTCAGAACAAGTCACAGGAGGAGTGTTCCCCTTGAGACGGTTCGCGCAGACTGACGTAAGCACAAGAAAGTAGGCACAGGTGCTGTGGCTCAGAGGAGGACCGTGCTTCCTCCCAGAGATGCAGGGCGTGGTGGCGCACCCTGGTGGTAAGTCACGAGCTGCCCCACAGCACGGCCGCACACAGACAGGTGCTGTGGTGCTGCGGCCAGGGAGCGAACCTGGGCCGCTGAGTGCTGGGGGCCAGACTTGAACCACCAGGCCATGAGAGGAGGGTCTTCAAAGCACTCATCTCCAACCCTCCCTCCTCTGTAAGGATGCCAGACTAGTTTTCTCCACTTAACAAATTTCCTAATATTTTTAAAAATGGGAAATCACTAACCCACAGCCAGCATCATACTCAACGGGGAAAAACTGAGCGCCATCCCCCTGAGAACAGGAACAAGACAAGGGAGCCCACTCCCACCACTCTTACTGAACATAGTACTGCAGGTTTGGGCCAGAGCAATTAGGCAAGAAAAAGAAAGAAAAGGAATCCAAATTGGCAGTGAAGAAGTGTAACTTTCACTGTTTGCAGACGACATGATTTTATATAGAGAAAACCCTAAAGAAGCCATGGCGGGGCCGGCTCGGTGGCTGAGTGGCTAAGTTCGCGCGCTCCGCTGAGGCAGCCCAGGGTTCGGATCCTGGGCACGGACATGGCACCGCTCATCAGGCCACGTTGAGACGGCATCCCACATCCCACAACTAGAAAGACATGCAACTAAGATATGCAACTATGTACCAGGGGGGTTTGGGAAATAAAGCAGAAAAAAAAGATTGGCAACAGTTGTTAGCCTAGGTGCCAATCTTTAAAAAAAAAAAAAAAGAAGCCATGGGAAAACTATTAGAAATAAACATCTACAGCAAAGTTGCAGGATACAAAGTCTACTTACAAAAATCAGTTGCATTTCTCTACTCTAATAACAAACTAACAGAACGAGAACTCAAGAATAGAATACCATTTACAATCGCAACAAAGAGAATAAAATATCTAGAAATAGGGGTGACGTCAGCAACATGGCAGCGTGAGCTCACCCAGGACTCTCTCCCCTCCAAATTACAACTAAAAAGAGCAACTGCTTTCCAACCAAAAAAAAAAAATCCCAATAACAGAAATCCTCACAGACCCACAGCAGCCAAACGACGGAAGGCTGGAGCCGCCCTCAGAGGAGCTGGAACGGGGTCTTCGCTCCCTCCCCTAGAGACTGGGATCGCTGCCGTGGGTGTGAGAAGGAGCAGGGGAGGGGCCGTGCATTGGGAGATCGTGCAGGACTCCCACCGCTGGAGCAGCGGAAACCCTCTAACAGGGGACAGCTTTCGCGTGGGGGAACCCCAGCAAGCCAGGGCCCTGGGAGACCAGAGAGCGAGAGCTGTGCCAATCCAGGTCGGCATGAGAGAAAGTGTCCCTCCTCCCTCAACCCATGCTGGGTGCCACCATCGTGGCTGAAGGCGCAGGGCTCAGAACCAAGGCTCTCGACCCCCATCTAGTGGCGACAGGCTGTACCTGCAACCAAATAACAGCATCATGCGCAAAAACCTCTCCTCTACCATCCAGCAATTTATAAAAGTTCCAGTCCAAAAGGAAAACAATAAAAACACAGAATTATGTCCTGAGGGCTTGGAAATGGGTAAAGTAAGTCAAGAGGAGTTCAAAATAGCTATCCTCAAAATACTCAATGAGGTAAAGGGAAATATAGAGAAACAAGTCAACAAGTTCTGGAGTTACTTCACAAAAGAGATTGAAATTATAAAGAAGAATCAATTAGAAACACTAGAGACGAAAAACACAATGGACCAGATAAAACAGAATACAGATTCCCTGAATGCCCGTGTAGACACCATAGAGGAGCAAACTAGCATAATCAAAGACAGGCTGAATGGCTCCAGACAGAGGAAGAAAGACAACTAAGAATTAAAAAAACTGAAGAAAAGCTCAGAGAAATAGCTGACTCAATGAGAAAATGCAACTTAAGAATCATCGGAATTCCTGAGGGCGTGGAAAAGGAAAATGGAGCAGAAAGTGTGCTCAACGAAATCAGAGAAGAGAACTTCCCAAATCTAGGGATTGAGAGAGAAATGTGTGTGGAGGAAGCTTTCAGATCTCCTACATTTGTCAATGTAAAAAGACCTACTGCAAGGTACATAGTAGTAAAAATGGCAAAAATGAAGGACAGAGAAAGAATACTCAGGGCAGCAAGGCAGAAGAAAAGAACCTACAAAGGAACCCCTATCAGACCTTCAGCGGATTTCTCGACAGAAACCTTACAAGCTAGGAGAGACTGGAGTGACATATTCAAAACTTTAAAGGATAAAAATCTTCAGCCAAGAATACTCTATCCAGGAAAAATATCCTTCAGATAGGAGGGAGAAATTAAATCTTTTCCAGACAAACAAAAGCTAAGGGACTTCGTAGTCACAGGACCTTCACTCAAGAAGGCTCTCATACCTGAAAAAAGAAAAAAAGGGAGTAAGGGGTCACAAAACACAGAGTAGGGAGACAAATAGACAGAAGCTAAATAGGATAGCAAATATTCAACTATAGCATTAGGATAAAGGGAAGGAAATCACCAAAGCAAAGATAATCTTATCACTCTAACCACAAACTCACAACACAAGTTGGAATAAGAGATGAAAATAATAATTTCGGAGGGGAGGAGGAAAGGGACTGAAACAATCTAGGCTAAGGAAGTAAGAGACCACCAGAAAATGGACTATGTTATACACGAGATTCTGAATACAAACTTCAGGGTAGCCACTAAACTGAAAAACTGAACAGAAACATAAAACATAAATAAGGAAAAATCTAAGAAACCCAGCCTAAGAAACTGCAGAAGTCAATGGGTAGGCTAAAACACACAGGACAAGAAACAAAGGAAACACAGGAAAACCGGAAAACGAGCAACAGAATGACAGCATTCAGCCCTCATGCATCAATACTCACCCTCAACGTAAACGGACTGAACTCGCCAATAAAAAGACACAGAGTGGCAAAATAGATTAAAGAACGAGATCCAACAATTTGTTGCCTCCAGGAAACACACCTCAGCTCCAAGGACAAACACAGGCTCAGAGTGAAGGGGTGGAAGACAACACTCCAAGCCAATAGCAAACAAAAGAAAGCAGGGGTCGCAATGCTTATATCAGACAAAACAGACTTCAAGATAAGGCAGGTAAAGAGAGACATAGAGGGCCAATATACAACGATCAGAGGGACACTTCATCAAGAAGAAATAACGCTTATAAATATCTATGCCCCCAACACAGGAGCACCAAAGTTCATAAAGTAACTATTAACAAACCTAAAAGAAGATATCAAAAATAACACAAAAATAGTAGGGGACCTCAACACCACACTCACATCAATGGATAGATCATCCAGACAGGAAATCAACAGAGAAACAGTGGAGCTAAACGAAAAGCTAAAACAGTGGGACTTCATAGATACATATAGAATGCTTCATCCAAAAACAGCAGAATACACATTCTTCTCAAGCGTGCATGGAACATTCTCAAGGATAGACCATAGGTTGGGAAACAAGGCAAGCCTCTACAAATTTAAAAAAATTGAAATAATAACGAGCATCTTCTCCGATCATAATGTTATAAGGCTAGAAATTAATTACAAGGAAGAAGCTGAGAAAGGCACAAGGATGTGGAGACTAAACAATACGCTATTGAACAAGCAATGGATCATGGAAGAAATTAAAGAAGAAATCCAAAAATACCTGGAGACAAATGAAAATGATAGCATGCTATACCAACTCATATGGGATGCAGTAAAAGCTCTATTAAGAGGAAAATTCATGGCCATTCAGGGACATCTTAACAAACCAGAAAATCAGCAATCTTAAACTACACCTAACCGAATTAGAGAAAGAAGAACAAACAAAGCCAAAAGTCAGCAGAAGGAGAGAAATAATAAAAATCAGAGCAGAAATAAATGGTATTGAAACAAAAAAGGCAGTAGAAAGGATTAATGAAACAAAGAGCTTGTTCTTTGAGAAGGTAAATAAAATTGACAAACTCCTAGCCAGACTTACAAAGAAAAAAAGAGAGAAAGCTCAAATAAACAAAATCAGAAATGAAAGAGGAGAAATAACAACAGACTCCACACAAATACAATGGATTATAAGAGAATACTACGCAAAAACTATATGCCAGCAAAATGGATAACCTACAGGAAATGGATAAATTCTTGGACTCCTACAATCTCCCAAAGCTCACTCAAGAAGGAGGAGACAATCTGAACAGACCAGTCACAAGCAAAGAGACTGAAACAGCCATCAAAAGCACCCAAAGAATAAACCCCCAGGACCAGATGGCTTTCCTGGGGAATTTTACCAAACTTTCAGAGAGGATTTAATACCTATCCTTTTTAAGCTATTCCAAAAAATTAGGGAGGATGGAACACTTCCTAACACATTCTACGAGGCCAACATCATGCTGATACCAAAGCCTGACAAGGACAGCACGAAAAAGAACTACAGGCCAATACCGCTGATGAACACAGATGCAAAAATTCTCAACAAAATTTTGGCAACCAGAATACAGTAATTCATCAAAAGGATCCTACATCATGATCAGGTGGGATTCATACCAGGGACACAGGGATGGTTCAGCATCCGCAAATCAATCAATGTGATACACCACATCAACAAACTGAGGAATAAAAACCACATGATCATCTCAATAGATGCAGAGAAAGCATTTGACAAGATCCAACAGCCATTTATGATAAAAACTCAACAAAATGGGGATAGATGGGAACTACCTCAACACAATAAAGGCCATAGATGACAAACCCACAGCCAACATCGTACTCAATGGGCAAAAACTGAGCACCATCCCCCTGAGAACCGGAACGAGACAAGGATGCCCTCTATCACCACTCTTATTCAGCATAGTACTGGAGGTCCTGGCCAGAGCAATCAGGCAAGAAAAAGGAATAAAAGGAATCCAAATGGGGCGGAAGAAGTGAAACTCTCGCTATTTGCAGACGACGTGATCTTATACATAGAAAACCCCAAAGAATCCATTGGAAAACTTTTAGAAGTAATCAACAACTACAGCAAAGTGGCAGGATATAAAATCAATTTACATAAATCAGTAGCATTTCTATACTCTAATAACAAACTAACAGAAAAAGAACTCAAGAACACAATACCATTCATAATCGCAACAAAAAGAAGAACATACCTCAGGGTGAATTTAACTAAGGAAGTGAAAGACCTATACAATGAAAATTACAAGGCTTTTCTGAAAGAAATGGATGACGACATAAAGAGATGGAAAGACATTCCATGCACATGGATTGGAAGAATAAACACAGTTAAAATATCCACTCTACCTAAAGCAATCTACAGATTCAACGCCATCCCAATGAGAATCCCAATGACATCTTTACAGAAATAGAACAAAGAATCCTAAAATTCATATGGGACAACAAAAGACCCTGAATTGCTAAAGCAATCCTGAGAAAGAAGAACAAAGCTGGAGGCATCACAATCCCTGACTTCAAAACATACCACAAAGCTACAGTAATCAAAACAGCATGGTACTGGTACAAAAACAGGTGCACAGATCCATGGAACAGAACTGAAAGCGCAGAAATAAAACCACACATCTATGGACAGCTAATCTTCGACAAAGGAGCTGAGGGCCTACAATGGAGAAAAGAAAGTCTCTTCAACAAACGGCGCTGGGAAAACTGGAAAGCCACATGTAAAAGAATGAAAATTGGACCATTCTTTTTCACCATTCACCAAAATGAACTCAAAATGGATCAAAGACCTAAAGGTAAGACCTGAAACCATAAGGCTTCTAGAAGAAAATATAGGAAGTACACTCTTTGACATCAGTATTAAAGGGATCTTTTCGGACACCATGTCTTCTCAGAGAAGGGAAACAATAGAAAGAATAAACAAATGGGACTTCATCAGACGAAAGCGCTTCTTCAAGGCAAGGGAAAACAGGAGTGAAACAAAAAAACAACCCAATAACTGGGAAAAAACATTTCCAAGTAATATATCTGACAAAGGCTTAATATCCATAACAGATGAAGAACTCACACAACTCAACAACAAAAAATTAAACAACCCGATCAAAAAATGGACAGGAGACAGGAACAGACATTTCTCCCAAGAAGATAGACGGATGGCCAATAGGCACATGAAAAGACGCTCATCATCGCTGATCATCAGGGAAGTGCAAATCAAAACTACACTAAGATATTACCTTACACCCATTAGAGTGACAAAAATAACTGAAACAAATAGTAATAAATGTTGGAGAGGTTGTGGAGAAAAAGGAACCCTCATACACTGCTGGCGGGAATGCAAACTGGTACAGCCACTATGGAAAACAGTAAACAGTATGGAGATTCCTCAAAAAATTAAAAATAGAACTACCATACGATCCAGCCATCCCACTACTGGGTATCTATCCAAAGAGCTTGAAGTCAGCAATTCCAAAAGTCCTATGCACCCCAATGTTCACTGCAGCATTATTTACAATAGCCAAGACATGGAAGCGACCTAAGTGCCCATCAACAGATGACTGGATAAAGAAGATGTGGTACATATATACAATGGAATACTACTCAGCCGTAAAAAAGAACAAAATCGTCCCATTTGCAACAACATGGATGGACCTTGAGGGAATTATGTTAAGTGAAATAAGCCAGATAGACAAGACAATCTCTGTGTGACTCCACTCCTATGAGGAATTTAAACCTGTGGGCAAAGAGAACAGATTAGTGGCTACCAGGGGAAGGGGGGGTGGGGGGTGGGCACAAAGGGTGAAGGGTTGCACCTACAACACGACTGACAGACGATAATACATAACTGAAATTTCACAAGATTGTAACCTATCATTAACTCAATAAAAATTTTTTTAAAAAATAAAAAAGTAAAAAATCTCACAACATGAAAAAAAAATACCCAGGAATAAATTTAATAGGGGGAGGGTGAAAGGGGTGATTAAGCACACGTGTGTGGTGATGGCTTGTAATTAGTCTTTGGGTGGTGAACATGATGGAATCTACATAGAATTTGAAACATGCTATGATGTACATCTGAAAGTTATATAATGTTATAATCAAATGTTACTGCGATAAAAAAATAAAAAATAAAAAGATCTATACAAGGAAAACTATAAGACATCACTGAAAGAAATCAATAATGACAAAAGAAATGGGAAGATATTCCATGCACATGGATTTGGAAGAATAAGCATAGTTAAAATGTCCATTCTAGGGGCCGGCCCGGTGGTGCAGCGGTTAAGTGCGCACGTTCTGCTTCTCAGCAGCCCGGGGTCCACCGGTTCGGATCCTGGGTGCGGACGGGGCACTGCTTGGCAAAAGCCATGCTGTGGAAGGCGTCCCACATACAAAGTAGAGGAAGATGGGCATGGATGTTAGCTCAGGGCCAGTCTTTCTCAGCAAAAAGAAGAGGATTGGCAGTAGTTAGCTCAGGGCTGATCTTCCTAAAAGAAAAAAAAAAGTCCATTCTACCTAAAGCAATCTATAGATTCAATGGAATCCCAATCAGAATCCCAATGACATTCTTCATAGAACAAAGAATCTTAAAATTCACATGGGTCAACAAAAGACCCTGAATAGCCAAAGCAATCCTGAGAAAGAACAACAAAGCTGGAGCATCACAGTGCCTGACTTCAAAACGTACTACAGACCCATAGTGATCAAAACAGCATGGTACTGGTACAAAAACAGGCACACAGATCAATGGAAGAGAACCGAAAGCCCAGAAATAAAACCACACATCTACAGACAGCTAATCTTCGGCAAAGGAGCTAAGAATATACAATGGAGAAAGGAAAGCCTCTTCAATAAATGGTGCTGGGAAAACTGGACAGCCACATGCAAAACAACGAAAGTAGACCACTACCTTTCTCCATACACAAAAATAGACTCAAAATGGACCAGAGACTTGAAGGTAAGAGCTGAAACCATAAAACTTCTGGAAGAAAATACAGGCAGTCCACTCTTTGACATCACACTTAAAAGGATCTTACTGAATACCATGTCTACCCAGACAAGGAAAACAAAAGAAAAAAAGAAACAAGTGGGACTTCATCAGACTAAAGAGCTTCTGGAAGTCAAAGGAAATCAAGATTAAAATGAAAAAACAACCCACCAAATGGGAGAAAATATTTGCAAATCATATATCCGACAAGGAGTTAATCTCCATAATATAGAAACAACTCACACAAATGAACAACAAAAAAAACAAACAACCCAATCAAAAAGTAGGCAGAGGATGCGAACAGACATTTTTCCAAAGAAGATAGCTGGATGGCCAATAGGCACATGAAAAGATGCTCAACATCACTAATCATCAGGGAAATGCAAATCAAAACTACATTTAGGGGCCGGGGCCGTGGCCGAGTGGTTAAGTTCGCATGCCCCGCTTTAGAGGCCCAGGGTTTCGCTGGTTCCGATCCTGGGTGGAGATATGGCACCGCTCATCAAGCCATGCTGAGGTGGCACCTCACATAGCACAGACAGAAGGACGTGCAACTGGAGGATACAACTACGTACTGGCAGGCTTTGGGGAGAAGAAGAAGGGGAAAAAAGAAAAAAAAGATTGGCAACAGATGTTAGCTCAGGTGCCCGTCTTTAAAAAAAAACCCAAAGAGCAAAAAACTACACTTAGATATCTTACACCCATTAGAATGGCTATAATCACCAAGACAAAAAACAACAAGCGTTGGAGAGGTTGTAGAGAAAAGGGAACCCTCATCCACTGCTGGTGGGAATGCAAACCGGTGCAGCCACTGCAGAAAACAGTACGGAGATTTCTCAAAAAGTTAAAAATAGAAATTCCATACAACCCAGCTAACCCACTACTGGGTATTTATCAAAAAAAAACTGAAATCCACAATTCAAAGAGACTTAGGTACCCCATGTTCATGGCAGCATTATTCACAATAGCCAAGATGTGGAAGCAGCCCAAGTGCCCATCGACGGATGATTGGATAAAGAGTATGGGGTATATAAATACACAATGGAATACTACTCAGCCATAAAAAAATAGATGTAATCGTCCCATTCGCAACCACATGGATGGACCTTGAGGGCATCCTGTGAAGCGAAATAAGCCAAATGGAGAAAGACAAACACTGGATGATTTCACTCCTATGTAGAAGATAATCAAACTTACGGACAAAGAGAACAATTTAGTGGTTACAAGGGGCAAGGGGTGTGGAAGGTGGCCACAAGGGGCGAAGCGGCACACTCACATGGTGTCTGACAAATATTAATGTACAACTGAAATTTCACAATGCTATAAACTATTATGACCACAATAAAAAAAATACTTTTTTTAATTTAAAGAAACTAGGAAACCACTTAGGCTGCTAATACACTGGGAAGCAGAAATACGCTAAATCAATTAAACGTAATGTACTAGCCTTTTATTTCATTCTGGCTTTCTTCTCTTTTTCTTTCCAGTTCTTTCCGGTCATAATTCAGCCTTCGCAGGCACATAATTCCACACTGGAAGCTCTTTCTATTTACAAAGGAAACAAAATTACAGATGGAAACAGTCAAAAGCCTCCTAGCCAACGAGCAGGAACTGTGTGCAACGACTGACCTGTGGAAGCTGTCCGCCATCTTCAGCTGCCCGCGCAGGTCCTTCTTGGTGAGATAGGCCAGCATGCGCGCGTCCACCAGGCACTCCATGAAGTAGCTGCGGTATTGCGGGAGGCCCAGGCTGGGCAGCCACTCGTTCCCGATCCAATCATGGTTCATGTCCCCGTAGGCGAGCGTCTGCTTTCAACAAGCAAGTACGATCAGTTCAGGAAAAAGAACACCCAAGAGGTCACAAGGGCAGTTTAAATAATCTTTAAACTGGATTTTTAACCTATTACATATCCTTAAAGCTTAAATGAATGACAACACTGTTCTTTATCATTTCAAAATAATTTGATCTCCTATGTACTACCTTTTAAATTTGTCAGTAGAATTTTAACAGAAGGTATCATACCACTGAAAACCTATGACTCATTCGTGTTTATAAATTTAACCTATTTCCCCAACCACAATAAAAATGTAGCTGATAACACATGATCTTTCTGAAGTAATTTTTGTGTATAATAATATAACAACAAAGAATGATCATGACTCATGAACAAGTTTGAAGGATCAATCCACTGTACACAAAAATATCTGTGGCTGGTTTTAATTTTAACACTTTGTTTTCCAAATTTCCTCAACAAAAAATCTGTTAATTTCAAAATCCGTGTAAAAAGTGAACTGAAGGGGCCGGCCCCGTGGCTGAGTGGTTACGTTGGCGCACTCCGCTTCAGCAGCCCAGGGTTTCACCGGTTTGCATCCTGGGCCTGGATATGACACTGCTCATCAAGCCATGTTGAGGTGGCGTCCCACATGCCCCAACTAGAAGGACCCACAACTAAAAGCATACAATTACATACCAGGGGACTTTGGGGAGAAAAAGGAAAAATAAAATCTTAAAAAAAAAGTGAACCGAAAAATAGTTTTAAAAGAAGAGAGAAGCAAGACAACAACTGACAGAACTGAAAGGAGAAACAGAAAAATCCACAGTTACAGTCACAAGACCTCAACCCTCCTCTGACTCAGTCACTGATTGAACAAAGAAGCCAAAACAGGCAGACAGACCCCCTCAGTAAGGATCCAGAAGCCTTAAACAACACTATTGACCAGCTTGACCTAAGTGACGTTTCGTGGAACACCCCACCCAATAATAGCAGAATACGTTCATTTCAAGTGCGTATGGGATTCTCCAAGACAAATCTCAACAGATCTAAAGGGACTGAAATCATACAAACTATGTTCTCTGACCTCAACAGAATTAAATTAGAAATCAATAATAAAAAGATATCTAGAAAATTCTCAAGTATTTGGAAATTAGCATACGGCTAAATAACCCACGTGCCAAAGAAGAAAACAAGAGAAATGGGAAAATATTTCTAACTGAATGAAAGTGAAACACAATCTATTCAAAAATTGTAGGACATGGCTAAAGCAGTGTCTTGAGGGAAATTTATAGTATTAAACACTTATGTCGTAAATGAAGGAAGGTCTCCAAACAACAGTGTAAGATTCTACCTTAAAAAACTTGAAAAAGAAGAACAAATGAAATCCACAGCAAGCAGAAGGAAGAAAATAAAAGAGCAGAAATCAATGAAACAGAAACAAGAAAAATAAAACTATGAAACTAAAATCTGGTTCTTCATAAAGATCAGTAAAATTGACTAAGCCCTAGACAGAGTGACTAAGAAAAAAGAAAAGACGTACATTACCAACATCAAGAATGAAAGAGGGGACACACTATAGGACATAGACACTGAAAGGGAAAACTGTGAACAACTGTAAGCAACTTAGATAAAATGGGCAAAAGACATAATCTGTGAGAGCAACTCATAAGAAAGAGATAAGTTGTATCTTATCAGGACTCAAATTTGCAGTTATAAACTTTCTCTCACATACACATAAAATCTTTACCTTAAATGTCTTCACTGGTGAATCTTACCAAATATTTATGGAAAAAATACCAATTCTACACTATTATTCCCCAAAAAATAGAGAAGAAATGCCTAACTCATCCTATGAAGCCAGCACTATCCTGATACCAAAACCAGACAAAGACATTACAAGAAAACTACAGACCAGTATCTCTCATAGACACAGATGCAAAATTCCTCGACAAAATATGAGCAAATTAAATCAATAATAAATTAAAAGAATAAGCTATCACGACAAGTGAGGTTCATCCTACGAACATAAGGTTGGGTCAACACTTGAAAAATCAATGACATTCATCCTATCAATGGATTCAAAAGAAATACCACTATATCATCTCAAAAGATGCAGAAAAGGCATTTGACAAAATTCGTCATTCATTTATGGAAATCTCAGCAATCTAGCAATGGAAGAAAACGGCCTCAACCTGATAAGGGGCATCTACAGCAAACACAGGGCTGACATCACACTTAACGGTGAAAGACAATGTATTCTTCCTGAGATCAGGAACAAAGGGTCTGCTCTCACTAATTTTATTCAGCGCTGCGGTGGAACTCCTAGCCACGGTAACAAGGCAAGAAAAAGAAATCAAAAGCATAGGAATTGGAAAAAAAAAACCTGTCTTTATTTGCAGATGACCTGATTAGCAACATAGAAAATGCACCTACAAACTGGCTGTGAGAACTACAGCGAGCTTAGCAAAGCGGCAGGACACAAGGCCAGGACACAAACACGAGCTGTGCTTCTAAATACTAGAAGTGAACTGGAAACTGAAATTTACAAAATGCCATTCACAATGTCATCAAAGTCATGAAATCCTTAGGGATAAATCTAACAGAACACAGCCAAGCTTTGTACAATGAGAAATAAGCACACACATTATATGTATCTACAGACATATCCAAAAAAGGCACTCGCTGCCCCTCTGTCCGAGACCAGCTGCGCCCGCAGGCCTTCTGCAGTCCCATCACGGAATCCCTGGACACAGTCCCTCTCAACTACCACCGTGCTCTGCCTTGAAAACACGGCCTCTGGTCTAATTTATCACTTACACCAACCAAGCTGGAAGAAATGACTCACACTCCAACAAGAATGCTCAAATTCGAACAGAAAAAAACATTTTCACTATTTTCTCTAAGCAACCATGAGTGGGAAAAACATCAAACATTTTCGGGAAATCATCACACTGTCATGTTTTTCACTCTTTCAAACCTTACTCTCATCTCATATGCCTGAGACTTACGCATGAGCATCTGGTCTCATTTCCTTGCCTGTGATTACGTATTCTTAAATGGGCACACAACGCAAAGATTTCTAAATAAGAGAATTCCATGGAAGCGGAACCCTCCTCCTTTTTGTTTCCTCATCATACACTCTAGTCACACTTCTTAAGTGGTCAGCGTCAGATAACGTAGGTCAGCGACTGAGGATCAGGCCCAGTCCAGGGAGCCCTCCATCTCCCGGGCCGCCATCAGAGCCTTCTGAAAAAGCCCTTGACACGGATCTCCATCATCGGACAACACCTGGGCCAGAAGAGGCAGCCACTGCCCAGGGCCTGCTAATCCACCACTGAAATGATCACAAACACACTTCTGTGATCTCTGTAAACTGTGAGGGCCGGCGGCAGGGACTGTGGCTGTCCCGCTCACTCCTGTGTCTGCAGCAAGCAGCACAGCCTCCCACAGACAGCCCACATGTGCCACTTGCTAAATGAAGGCACCCACGGCTCTCACCACACCTTGATGCTTTCTTCCCGAGGGCCCGAGGAAACCTTGAACCTCCCCTCGGCTTCAGAGCTGGCCACGAGGTAAGGGCACAGGAGAGGAACACTGTGTGACCGCGGCCCTCAGCAGACCGGGCGGCCTCACAGAGCCCAGGAAGCCTCTTCACTCCTCTCATCTGGGGGAGGCGACAGCGAGAGCAGCTCTTGCTTACTAGGAACACTGAGTGTTGGCTAACTCTGCTGCCGCGGGCACAGCTCACCCGTGTTTGTATTTCTACTGCAGAGAGCAAACATTCCGCTTATTTAATTTATACCTCGTGCCCCGGACACAGGGAATTTCCTACTCAAGTGCTGACAAAGTTCTGCTTCCTAGTGTGAAATACACCGACATTTAAGTAATTACGAAATGCACCCTTTTTAATTCACTGATGGTCATCAGTGGCCTTGTAAAGAGGTAGCTGACCAGGTTAAATCATTAATGAGGATATTTATCTGGCGTAGCAGCACAGAAGGCCCAAATCAGGAGCAGAGGGCTCACACCATCATATTATAGCTTCTCTCTTCTTTTGTTACAAAGAGAGAGAGAATTGGCTTTACGTTGGGAATACAAACAGAGGGAAACTGGCATTTCAACCAACAACTTGTACTCAGGAAAATTCTGATTTGAAACTATCCTGATTCTTTTCAGACATACAACGATCCCGTGAGGACCCTGAGCGCTCTGCCCTCAGCAAGAGCCTCGGGAGACGCCGCCTGCTCACACCGCGCGGCTGTGCGGGTCCCTCTAAAGTGCGGCATGTCACACAGCAACGCTGGTGGGGTCACAGGCAGGGACACGGCTGTGTTAGTCGAGCTGTCTCAGAGGAAGGCTGCAAGACACGTGTGGCAGCTTTTTGTGAGCTGAAGAGCTGGGGAGCTGAAAACGGAAAAGTACATTAAGCAAGAAGAGGCTTAATTTCTGAGAATTCCATTAGTAAGAAAGCCTTTTGATCAGCACTTAGTAAAACACCAACACGAAGACCCGGACGTGACGTCTCCACAGCAACTCCTGTGCTGGAAAGTTCTCAGAATTCAGTTTTCCCACCGGCAGACCTTGCGGTTAAGTTACCCAAGCGGGTACTTAAATCCGCAATGTCAGGAGCCGCCGAAGCCCCAGGACCGCGTCCAGGAGCCGGTCCGCTACACAGAGCCGTCTACACTAACCAGAACTGACACCACGGCCCCACGGAAGAGAGGTTCAAAATTGTCCATGAGACGTGCTCTTTAACTCTACGCTCTGCTTCCGCCTAATGCTTTCAAATCGTTAACAATATTCTGAAAAAGTTAAGATGTTAAAAATGTCAAGAAAAGTAAATTACGAGTTTTCATACGCCAATTCTTTTTGTTGCTGTACATATAGTGAAGAATATAGTATAGAAAGTCTCCAACCTGAGCCCAGCTTCCCTCCTCATCCTCCTGATGTTACGTGGTTAGGAATGAAAAGAACACAGCTGTTAGTATCGGTGAGCTTAGTAAGGCAAGCAGATCAACTTCAGAAGGTGCAGCGAGACGGAGGGGAAAGTTCGAGAAATCAAGGTATCATGCAAAACGCATGCAAAACAACAATCCCAGCTTCTCAGGCAGGAGCCGAGGCCCCCCCGGCAAGCACACTCAGCGAGGGAGAAAATGGGCCAGACCCTCAAAATGGAGTGTTCGGCCGAGGCCTCTCCCTAAAGGAGGTGTGAATTCAACCTACTCTAAAGAGAGAGGGCCTACCAATGTAAAGTTCCTGGAAAAATCGAAAATAAGACAAAATACGGATCCTATTTTATACATTTGACTAATACCTAGCGGAAATACTTATCAGGAACAACTGAGTGTAAAATGACCTTTCTGTTTCCCACAAAAAGGCCGGGAATGGTGCCGCTTGTAAGTGGGGTGCCCTGGGAGGAGGACAGGCTCGGGGCGGGACTGACCGTTTGTGGCGAGGCCGCGAGTGTTTCCATCTCCTCATGCGTTAACCAGACATTTCCTGTGGTCTACGGTGACCCAGGGACCACCACATCCAGGGCGAGGGAAGCAGTGACAGAGAGGAAGGTGGCAGACACGTGAGCCACGGGCACACAGGAGGAGCAGGGGAGGCGAGGCCCGTCTCCCCCTCTTCTCATTTGAGATGCCCACGTAGAAAAGGAGAGAACATCGACCAGCTCGCCCTTCTTAAAGAGTGACCACACCTAATTAATGCTGTGTGGTCAGCCACACGAGAAGAGCCCATGATTCCTAGAGCTGGATCTGCCCTGCTCACCCCCTGAGGTATGTGAAATATAAAGAGAAGAAAATACATTTTGCGCCTCTCAAAGTGTGAGTAATTCTCCAGTGCCCATCAACCCGCCCCATGGGAAAGGGCCTCAGCCCAGGAAGCCCACACAGCCGAGCTCCGGACTGGGGGAGACGGCTCGGGGCAGGCGCTCCCAGGATGGGGCCTCTCGGCCTGCACAACCTCGCCGGGGGGCTCAAGAGGCAGGGAGCAGGACTGAGTGTGTCCAAAAGAAGGCCCAATCGCAACTGTACCGGAACACCGGCCCCACGTCCTGTCCCCGTCACTGCAGCCGCGGACAGCCAGGCCCCGCGGCTCTCAACTCAGAGCTTCCCGGGGGACGGGCTCTTCACCACTGGCCGTTAACCTCAGCTCGCAGGACGCGAGCTTTCTCAAGACAGTTGATAAAAACTTGGGGAAAACCACCCCAGCGCCTTCACTTGTAGAAAGGCCACTCTCATGTGAAATGATGGGGGAACAGGGACCAGATCGGATACTGCGACAAAACTTTCCACTGGGAGAAGAGCTGTCTGTGTGACAGGTGAGAACACAGGCTGATTGTCGCTACCACAACTCTTTACTAAGAGACAAAATCAAACAAACAAACAAAAAAGGCTCTTAACACGTTTTGTGCAAAGGAACCGAGGCCTGAATCGGGCCCTGACCTGCTACTCAGAGAAGCATGCCTGTGAGGCTCTTGGTTTCTTAATCAGGGTTTTTCTCTCGAGAGTAAACCAAAAGCTAAAAGCAGAGAGTGGGCACAGGGCCAATGAAAAGAGTCTGCACTTTAGAAATGAGGCGTTGGCCTGCCCTTATCTCCCAGTAACCGCTAATGTTTTCATTAGATTAGTTTTTAACGTTTCAAACAGGAGGACCCTCTTTAAGGACGTTCGAGGTCTCCCCACGGGGAGCAAACCGGATGAGCACAGGTAATGCCTGGTGCGTGAGCACACGCAGGCTAATGGACTGCTCAGAACCCTGAGCTCCCAGGGCCCTCAGTGCCAAAAATGGAAGCACCGAGGGGCCCAACGTCACATTAGAGTAAAACACTGCTTATAGCGCAACTGGGGATCGAGGCTTTTTTCCCTTCACTTTTGATGAATTTATGTTTAAATTTGTGATCGCTACTGTTGTTTTCAGAAACTCCTACTTCTATGTTACAATGCAGCCACTGAAGCCAGGCTGTTAAAAAAAGCATTCAATAAAGTATTTTTAACCACTCAGTTTTCACCCGTTAGAAGCTGTGATGTTTCTGCAGGCTGAAATTTTAAACCGGAGCCCTGGGTGTGTTTACGAAGACTTGGAGAAGCAACGTCAGGAGGGGATAAACTGCTTTCAGGGAGACGCACCGTTCTTGACGTAGGAGGGGCTGACGGACTCGTGAGGGACGTGATCGCCTGAATGGCCAGCCTCAGCTTCAGCCTGTGCAGAGGGTTGCTGATGCCGATCTTGCGCTGGATCTCCGTGTCTGACAGGGTGGACATGATAGCCCCACTTTTCACGTTGGCTCGGCAGGCGGCCACATACCAGGCTGGCAACCCAACCCAGAGCTAGAGACAGGAAATGTTAAGGCCAGAAGGTTATGCACAGTGTGTGAAATGGATTAACACGTTCACATGAGTCACATACTTGATCCAGGATCGAAAGACGACTATACCTCCAGCCAGACGCCAACAGTTGGCCCATCCCATTGTGCAAAAGGTAAACCTTGTCTCCGGGCTTCCTCGAGCAACTCATGCCTACAAATAACCAGACAGTCACAGTGAAAGACTCGATCACACGCATACAGGAAGCAAGTTAGCAGAGTACTCGCTCTATACACTTTCACAAGCATAGTAGCACATATCTCATTATTTTCCTTTCATCTTCTAAACCATCCACTTAACGGTAGTTTGGTACATGTCAGGAAGAACTCCTGAACAATGAAATGCTGACGGACTCGACAAGGTTCTCTGTAGAATCATCTCCTCGCAGAATTAAAGAATTATTACCCACTTTAAAAAAACCCAGCAGAGCCTTTGTATCCAAGCTAGGACATTCAAGCGAAAACATACTCGCTCTTCTCTTTCTAAACGATGAGGGAAAATATGGAGAAAGAGGAAACTAGACCGGGTCTGAACAGAGAAGCCTGCCTCTGTGGGAGCTTCACAAACGTTCAGCGTTCACACCACCAACACCGAGAACAATGTGGATTTTTAACACTAGGAATGGTCTACTGTAGCAAGCAAGTAGTGGACTGGATTTTGGCTGTTTCTCTTCCACGTTGCTAGTTAGCTAACTAGGTACTTGCTAAATTCAGACATTGGGTCATTTCTGTGGTTTAACCCACAGGCTTCAAATCCAGAAAATTTCAACCCGGACAGTTTCTACCAGGACCCCAGACGGAGTGTGAGCCTAAGATGCCCTGCGCTGACAGCTACCGTGGGGCAGGAGGCAGGGAGGAGTCCCAGGGCCCTTGTGAGATCAGAAATATTCTGTAGGCCTGATTATCAAATAGGCGAACTGGAACTTTACCACATTACCATCTTTGCAAATGATTCTGTCTACTGGGAACATGGCTATGTAAGAGAGAACAAAGAAGCTTCACGAATCTTATCTTACTGCTTTGTGCTGTTTACCTCCAAGCCTTTCTAAGACACCCTATCACTTTGACAGGGAGAGCCTCGGAGAGGAGACGGGGCTGCTCACCGCACGCGCCCCGACACCCCAAGTCATTTTCCATAATCATTTCTACAGAACACGTCGTCGAATCTTTTACTTCTAAAGATACATAACAGCTCTTCAACATATTGAAATGCTATTAGACTTTTCTTAAGACTATGAAGTCTACGGACAATTAAAGCTCAAAACGTTTCACACAGGATCTCAAGTAAGTGTTCCTTAAGTCACCCTTAGGCTTCTGGGGAATAACAGATATTGTAACTATCCAGGATAATTCGACCAGAGGATGCAACAAATATCTTAATAGCTCAAGTAGAGTTAACAAGGGGCAAACTTCTCTAGTTCAAATAAGCAAAGCTACTCATAAATAAAAAAGCAGCCAAGTCCACTGGAACTGCCGTCCCCCTGACACAGGAGGCCAATGCTGGACGGAGGGAGGAGGAGGGCCTCGCTGGGCGGGACCGACCGCCAGTGTGCTGAATTAAGTGCCACTTTGTGTTTCCTGGGGACAAGTTCTCCTCAAGGACAGTGGCTCTATCTTATGTAAACATGTCTGTGAGCCATAGGAGCCATACGAGCAAGACAAACACCTCCTCGGCAGACAGAGCAGGGAAAGACCTGAACCCTGACAGCACGGTCAAGGCCCAAGTCCTGCCCGCCTGGCCCGGCGGAGGGGCGGGGATGGCACTGGTGCCGGGCCAACAGGGCTTTCCGATCCCCACACTCTGAAGTGAACTAAACAGGTACTGAGTCCGGGGCACTTGGCAGAGAGTTCGTTTTTCATATGAAACAGACACTCACTGTACACAGGAACATAGGGTTAAAAATAGTCTGGTAATTCCATCATCTGGGGACTGGTGCACACCCTTCTGACTTCACCTGCAATGGTCGTTGGCTTTTATCAACAGCTTTCTCTAGTATGGATTACTTCTGGGTTTCACAGCGCAGGCCCAGCGCCCTGCTGAAAGGGCGATAAGGCAATGGAGGGAGAACGATGCATCTCTTAGATGCCGCCGAGAGAGACGCGAGAAGTGAGCGCGAGGGCAGAGGAGACCCCAGCTGGGCGGCCGGCCCAGGTCTCTGTCTGCTTCCAGCTCCCTCCCCTATCAGGCTAGTTGGTGACCTTGAAGACCCCACACGGAGCCAGATCCCTGCGTTATCACCCCAGGCAGGAACACCAGCACCCCCTTCTTCTCTGGGGGTGACTGTTCTGTCACGTGAAGAAGGCCCCTGCCCGTGGGAGAGGAGAGGGCAGCGCCCCTGGAAGCTGTGCAGGGTAGGGCGAGCACAGGATGCGGAGACCAGACTGGAGACGCCGGGGCCAGCGCCACTCCTGCCCTCTCTGGAGCTCGGTTTCTCGAACAAATACGCTCCCTTCTTGCTCGGTCTAGGAACTGCCTTTCCCTGCTGGCCACTGAGAACGGCCTCAGGCAGACGGCCGCTCTCCTTCGTTTGTGACTACTCATCAGAGCACTTTCTAAGAATCAACAGAACCACCCGTGTGGTTCGACTTCACCGCAACCAGAGATCACCATGAAGGCTGCTGAGTCCTCGCGACAGCTAACCGCCAGGGCACGAGGTCGTCTTCTACTGGCCCTTCGCTCCAAGGCCTGAAACCCGAGAGATCGAAGGCGGCGGGCCTCTCAAGTGCCGTGCGTTTCTCTGCATCCTAAGTCTACCCGAGGCACCCACCTCTGTTCTGCAGAGGCTGAGGCAGAAGCTGATATCCTGGGGCAATGAGGTGTATTCTGTGTGCCCAGATTCTACGGCCCCAAACCACTGTCCAGAGCAAACAGAAGACTCGTCTGCTTTCTGTTGTTACGTATTTCCCTCCTCTGCTTGGAGATACTGCAATCTCTGTCATCGCTTTGTCCACCCTTAGGATCTGCGATCTCCGTTTACAGAGAGCTACTCGAGAAACAAGGGCGGGGCTGCCGTCCCTGCGGGGTAAAGGGACGAGCACTGGGCCTGCGATAGTCAGCCAGCAACTCGCGGCTGCTTGGCTGGGACTTGACCTCCTCCCTCGAAGATCATTCTAGACCCCAAGGGCGATTTTTTAAATACCTCTATACCAGGAAACTGATGTGCCATGCTTCCCAGCCTTAACATTAGAGTCAGAGGAGAAAGACATTCAGAAATATGCTAAATCCCCTGGGGAACAGGCACACGGATGAGACAAAGGTCATGTAACCCGTGAGTGACGGCGTGTGTTTTATAACTAGGACAGGACACGATGATGAAGTTATCTTTCATAACGAGAAGCGGTGTGGGCTTTGCTGACCAGACCCCAGATAAGGTGTACCATCCAAGCGACACACGCACCTCGTTTCTCTGAGGCTGACACGTTCAGTACCATGGCACCTTGCACCAACACCTGCTGGGCTCATGTCACAAACACGGCTCTACGGCCCACGCAAAGCACTACTCCCGCCATGGGGTGCAGCTCGCTGTCAGAGGCTGGGGGTGGGGGCGGCCAGGGTGAGGGGACCCGGGACAGCTCTCAGCAAAGCAGCACGACTCTCCCGGAACCTCAGTTCAGAGCCTGAGGCTGGTGACCGCCAACGCCACAGGCTGTAACACACGCTCAGCACAGCACACCCTCCGCCTCAACTTACCCTGCAACCACACTAGAGTCAACCAGGGAGAAACGGGAAAGAGAGCATTAGAACACCAGGTTACTTAAGGCGACGGAGTTCAGACAGCACCAGGGACACCCGGCAACGCTGTGGGAGCACCGCCAAGCGGACGAACACAGTGATGTCTGATTTCACGCCAGCGGTACCCTCCACGGATTCATTAAGCATGTCCAGCACCGAATGCGCCCACCACTCTCTTTTATGTACCTTAGACAAAACCTCAAAGTCAGCTCTCCACCGAAGTCACCAGGTTCTTGAAAACTCTCTAAAAGTGGATGTGTTTGGCTGTGTGACTTTGGCAGCTAAAGGCACACTTTTGAGGTAATAAAAAGAAATATTTCTGAGGACCGTATTTTGATTCTTACCTCTATAATGCAATAAACGTAAAACTGTATTCCAATAATACTTTTTCCGGATAACTCAAACATTTTCCCACAAGTATAAATAAAGCATTTTTCCTAAAGTCAATTTTATTTCTGGTTAACTGACAGAACTAAAATTACCCACTGTAGTCAGACAAATAACCTCCATACTTTGAATTTTTCCCTAGTAACTTACTAGTACGTCCTAGAACTTGCCGTGCACGACCACAGAGTTCAGAGAACGGCCTGCCCCTGGACAGTTACAGCTATGGTGACACAGAAGTGCAGAGCCAATGCCATCACGGGGAACCCGGAGCTCCAGAGAAACCTGCCTACCACCCACCACCACACACGCTCCCCACGCAGCGGGAAACGGAGTCACGTGCCGGGACAAACAATAAAGGCTGTCTCCACACAGCCAAGTGCTCAAGCAGACCTCCTGCGAATTACAAAATAAATTTAGAAAACAAGGGTGAACCCAAACTTGGGCCAATTTGAATAGTTTGTGACCCTACAGGAACCATGAACTTCCGGGGACGAGGACCGAGGCGCACTGCCACAAACCTTACGGATTTTATTCCAGCATGTGCAAGCGTGTGCACTAGAACACGTCAGCAAAATCTAACGGACACATTTTTCCTGGCATGGCTCCAGGAGGCAAAAGGCCTGGCTGGGATACGTTTCACAAAGGCAAATGGCAATTACCCAAGTTACTTTAAAACATTTTTATACAGTTCAAAGACAGCAACGTTCAAAGCACGTTTTGCTTTCAATGGTGTCTGCGGATTTCCATTCACGGGGACCTGAAAGACTGAGTATTCCTAGGGCATGGTGAGCAATAACAGAAACAACGGCACTTCGCCTGAAATAAGACCAGCAGTGGGCCAGTCAAGAAGATTAGCACGATTCTGAGAAGAGAACGAAAATGAGGCAGGGTTCACAAAAGGGAACCCAACCGGCAACTCTACAGCTAAAGGCACGTGGCCTCTAGGGGAGAGGGTCCCCGGGCCCCAGCGTGGTCCTCGGGGCGCACTGTAGGCCCGGGTGCCACACCAATGAGGCTGTCTCAGGGTACTTGAGTGGCCAGACGACCTTTCCTATCGTCAGACTGACCACAGAACCTACCAATCGTCAGCCTGTCGCAAGGACCAGCTTTGCCATCTGACCACTGGCTCTCGCCCGTCTTCCCCATTCTCAAGGTCAGCGCTTCCCTCTGGGACTGCTAACTGCCCCTTCTGTCATAGAGGGTGGTTCAGTTTCAGTTTTCAGTCGCCAGTTCACTGGGATACTGTCTCTCCCTACCTCGTTCATCTACTTAATTCTGGTTGACATACGGTCAACCAACACACAACCTGCTCCCGATCAGAACGAAGCCAGAGAAACACGCACACACTATTCCTCCATGCCCCTACCCCGGGGCATCGCAGCGTCTCAGCACCTTTGCAGAAAATGATCACCCTGCTATCACCTATTTTCAGAGTCAAGACAAATCGGAATCAAAATTTAATAAACAGACCACAAAATCACGAGTCTATTGAAGATAAAAATACAAAATCTACCGGAGGAGGAAAAAAGGGGCAACACAGCGAATATTTCCTGACAGATCATAGCCCGCATGGCAAACTCTGGATGCTGGTGATCAAGTCGGAGCGGTGGCTGCAATTACACACTCAGTTCTCCCTATTTTAGGATGGCTGGCACTGTTGCCAGTGCTTTACGTGTGTTTATGTAGCGACAGATGTGTGTCTAACACTCACAAAGCCGTGTGAGGCGCGTACCGCTGCACTCCCATCTTAGAGGAGGAAACCGGGAATGCAGCAAGGCTAAGCGGCCCCTCCCCCCAAAGCTGACGCACTGGAGCCGGACTCGGGGCCCCACGCCTGGCGGGGAGCCCTCCTCGTCAGACAGCTCTCCGGGGGACGGGAGCCTCCCCTGAGTCCTCTCCCCCTTCCTGAGCAGAGGCTCTCAGCCCCCCAGGAAGCACAGTCTCTTAAAAGCTTTAGATTAACCTTTCAGAAGGTAATATAGACACATAAATAGATACTACATTTATTAAATAAACGTTAGTTAAAAATCAGGCACAACTGAGAAGTGTTCAGTGAGATGGACAAATAACGAAAAGCTTACTTTTTTTGAAGTTTCCGGTTTTTCTCCGCCTGTCCTCCTAGTTTGCTGAGTCCCAAGGCATCCTGAGCTGAGTTTTCGGTCTCCAAAACGCCAGCTGTGAGGGCCCAGCGGTTGAAACAGCGAGAGAAATCAACACGGCCGCATTAGGTGAGTTCAGAAACAGGTGGAAGAGCACTTGCAGGCAAAGAACACCTCTAAAGGCTAAGTTTCTGACTAGGCAACCAAGGCACGAGAATGCTCGAGAGACAGTGAGCCCTTTCTGTCTGGGACGCCAGGTTGTTCAGGGCCAAAGAACGTCCACCGTGGCTCTCTGGGTCGCATGTGTCCCAGAGAAAACATACGCCTCCTGAGCTTTCACTCCCTGAGAACGCCCAGCGTCTTCGACAGACCGCCCGTGGGAACAACCGGGGGCACACAGTAGGCACACACACGGCAGGCCCCCCGCCTCCATCCTAAGGGTTAAGAATGTTTGCTGGAAGCCACCCACCTTGTCCTAATGACTCCTTGCCGGCATGTCCAGGTCGGCCCTTTTCTTTCTTGCCAAACAGGCGGCCGATGGAGGACTTGATGCCCTTCTTCTTGGGGGCTTTGTGGAGTGAGTCCTGGCCACTATTACTACTGCTGGGGTTGCTCACGGGGCCGTCCTGTGAGCCTGTGGAGCTTTGGGGACAGAAAACGATCTTTAATGAGCGCCCTCGTCCCAACACAACGTTCCATTCACAGGCACTACAACACTCCACGCTTTTAATACTTGCTCTTCCAACTACACGAGCATTCCAAGTCTCCTCCAGGCATGTCTCCTTCGCAAAATGCATCGCGTGTAGAAACGAAGGCTCCCAGCCATCCCACCACGGAGAACCGTTTCTGAGGAGCTGAGGCTCTGAGCCGGAGCTCTCCTTCTGAGAAGGCTTCCAGTCCGAACCATGGAAGGCAGAGAGCACCATGAGCCCACCTGAGGGCCGCCCCTCGGCTGTGAAGATGCTCTCCCAACTGGAGGCCTGACCCCAGCGCCCCAGCAACCTCCCCAGTGCCACCGTCCCTGCCGCGAAACAAGAGCCACAGGGCCTACTGCAGAGGCGGCGAGGATGGACACCTGCACCCGCCACCGAGGGCTGCCAGGGCGGGACAAAAGCACAGCCCGTGGTAGTTTGACATAGGAGCACACTAGTCACCCACTGGCTCTCATGGTCCCTGTGGGGAGGCGCTTGGAGCGCTGGGGACGAGGTGGGGCTCTCCACAGCTCAGAGGCAGAGAGCGCATCCGAGCGGCGGGACACGGACGGTCCTGCAGAGCAACGCTCAGAACACGCCACATGCTTAGCAAATGCTCCACAAGAAGAGAAAGTTCTCACAAGAGTCAATTTGCAGACTCTGAAGAAATGAAGGCTTTCTAAGATTGCTGCTATCACTGAACTCTCTTTCTAAACTCACGTCGCCCAAACAGACAGCATCTTCTGCTGGGCTCACCTGAGCTCCCAGGGCAGCCCGAGGGCATCATCTAAATCAACTCAACTCAATTAACCAGTATTTCTTTAAAGTCATCATTCTGACTTTTTTCCCCAAGAAGAGAGCAATGGATTTCTGAAAGCTGAGCATGAGAAGGCGGTCTGTTTGGAGCCGGGCTAGGGTGGGACGCTGCCCTCCTTACTTCCGTAAGTCCCTGAGGTCCTCGTGGCCGACCGTGTGCAGCGCCCCTTTGTGCAGCCTGTCCAGCCGAAGGGACCGCGGGGAGGGCGGGGGCGAGGTTTCACATTTTATTGTCGTCTTGTCGTCTCGTACCTCTTCTAGGGAGGCTGGCAACTGAGGGGTTGAGACCAGTGTAAAATTAGTGAACAACACACTGTGACCAAAAAAACCCCACAACACATAGGCTTTAAATTATAACCATAAACTTATGTGGAAATCCACGAGCTATGCTTTCTGCTGAGTACAACCAGCCTCGTTCTAGCCCAACGCCACGTTAAAGGACCGTCTTACTTATCAGGAGCAGGAGCACAGAGCAGAGCCCGACTCCTGGCCTACGAGCACCAGAACGAGCGCAGAGACCCGGGCAGGACACACGGGCACTCCTCCTCCTGAGCCTCCTCGCAGCCCGAGGGCCCGCCCGCCCTAGGATCCTAGGCCACCACGAGGACAGCCACTGAAGGGCACCGAGATCTGAACCACGCCCAAAACCTCGTCCTCACACAGCACGCACGGCACTCACTGTCCCTGATGAGGAGCTGAAGACGAACGTGTTTATCTCCTGATGCATTCAGAAGAAACACCAGAGAGGGCAGAAACCTCTTGGGTAAACTGTCCAGAACTTTTTGTTTTGGGAGAAAAAGAGAAATAGCTTGTACCATGATCCACTATCATTTTGAGTAGTGATGCACCTTCCTGGACTCTGTAACAAGTGGAAAAGCAAAAAGGGATCTAACTCCTGCATCCCAGACACGCCTGTCTGTCTCATACGTCTCAGCGTGCAGAACAGATGCTATAAACTGAGGTCTTTCTACGCGGTTTAAAAGCAATTTGTTTAAGCCGGCTCAAAGCAGTCCTGGCCTTCCACTGGAAGATCCTCTCCTTCAGACTGCCAGTTTTCCCGTGTCGGGGAACGTGAGGACAGGAAGGAGGCGGTGGGGAAAACGTTAACTCCGGCAGGTCTTACTGATCCATGTGGCTCCGTGGTGAAGGCAGGGCTGGAGTCCTCAAAACGTGCGTGGCAGGCGTTTGTACAAACAGCAAGACCTGAGCAGCCAACTTGGGCTTTTTTAATGCGACTGTGTAGAGTGTCGCTCCACTGCAGCCCCACAGCGGCTCAGTGACAACCAAGGGGCTTAGTGCAAAACGGAGTCGAACTCATTTAAGATAGAACCTTAAGCCGTAGCTGGATAGATTCCGCATGCTCTCCTGATTTCAAATTACAATCTGCAGACAACCAAAGGCTACGACGGCTAGAAACTATCAATACGAAACTGAAACAGGGAGAGATTTCAAACTGAGGTTAAAACAATCACCTATAAAAAACAAAAAAGAACAGGACAGGGAGCAGTCCACGGGACTGAGTTCACTGTCCTCAGCGGAGACAGAGCTCAGGAGGAGCGGCCCGCCCTGGCCGGTGGCTGCTCCCGTTGCGCCCCCGTGGTGAGGGGCCCTGCCCAGCCCGGGGCCCGCCAGGCTGGGGCCTGCACGCTCTTTCAGAGCTGACTGGAACGAAGCTCCCCGACAGCTGGGGGGTCACGGTGGCGTAGGCCAGGGACGCTGAGGAGGAGGACAGTGCGCGGCCCACGCCGCCCGTGTCTGCACCATGCCTGCACTCCTGCCTTTCATCCTCACCACAGCCCCACAGCAAGGCCCTCGAAGGAGCCAGCCAGCCAGCCCACAGTGCCGTGAGCAACAGGGTCAGGCTGTCCTGCCTGGACGTCAATCAACACGCTCCTTCCTTCCCTGAGAAAGCCTTCCCACCGAGGGAAACACGGATGCGAGTCAGCGGGACTGAGGGCGTGCTGTGCGCCGCGGGGCCGGTTATAAGCTCTGCTCCTTGCAGATCGTGCACGGCCGGGCACCGTCTGCGGCCACCCCGAGGAGCGCGCTTCTGTCGTTGTCTTCACTTAAACAGGAGGGCAAACCAAGGCGCAGAGAGGGCGAGCAGCACACCCGGGTCACAAATCATCACTGACAGCGGGGACTTGAGCCTGCGTTTCGCTGAATCGCCACGGTGCTCTGCGCAGCGGAGGGCTCCCACGGCTGCCGCCCAGCTCATGTGCTCTAGGCGCTGCGGTCAGAGGACAGCTGCCCGAGCATCCGAAGGGCGGCCTACGAGCGCAGGATCAGGCAGCTTCTGGGTGGGGGTGCAGGCTATGCACATGGCGTGAAGGTTAGGAGGAAGGCATTCTGGTCAACAGATCTGCTCCCCAGTGCGTGCATGTCCTCCAAGAACAGGGAGGCCCGATTCACGACTATCTATAAGGAGAAGAGGCCCACTGGCCCCCGCTGTCAGGGACGAGTGAGGAGGTGAGAGAATCTGCAGAGAAGTCAGGCCGTGGGGGAAGCGACTCAGTGTCCTGGTTTTGAAATCAGACCAGTCCACACTGCAGCGTTCCCTAACTGTGTGCCCCTAGGCACAGCACGTGGCCTCTCTGAGCCTCCGTTCCACATCTGTCCATGGGGATAACGACAGTAACCTGCATCTCACGGGAAGTCCATGAGGACGAGAGAGCAGACTCGTAGAGCACTCAGCACAGGGCCTGGCATACAGTAAGAGCTCATGACAGCTAGCTATGTTTTTTTTTTTTTTTGAGGAAGATTAGCCCTGAGCTAACTACTGCCAATCTTCCTATTTTTGCTGAGGAAGACTGGCCCTGAGCTCACATCCGTGCCCATCTTGCTCTACTTTATATGTGGGACACCTCCCACAGTATGACTTTCGCAAAGGGGTGCCAGGTCCACACCCGGGATCCGAACCGGCGAACTCCGGGCTGCCGAGGAGCAGAACATGCGAACTTAAGTGCTGCGCCACCAGGCCGGCCCTTCTAGCTATGCTTATTAAAATTAGTTTTTCCCCAAACTAAAATCTGTGGCTCTGCTTCAGTAATTTCTCATTGAAAAAATACTATAGCCATTATAAATAAGCATGCAACGATGAGAAGGCAAATGAGTGGAAGAAAGGCACACCCTTACGCCTGTCCCAGCATTCTATGCAAACCACCAGTGACCTGTCTCCAACAGGACAATCGTCATTTGTGACATGCCAGGTGAGTGTCAACATGTCCATTTAAATGTCAGTGATTCACAGGGCTCATTCATGCCAAATGATAGGTGCCCGTCAATACTTCAGAGAAACAAAGGTATGTTAAATTACTAAACACTTGACCTTTCTATGATGTTTCCTTAAATCACTAGGCTGACGGACGCATGCAAAGAAATGAAGAGAAACCAGATTTACTGCATACTCTGAAGTTAAAAATTCAAGGATCAGTACAGGTAAATATATTAAAAAGAGAATGACAAGACAGATATAAGCGAGCTGAGATTCAGAGAAAACGTAACTGGAAATGGAACATCTTTTTCACCATGAAATTTAAACAGTAAGTTACTCAAGATTTACTAGAGAAACACTATAAATCGTTACTCAGGGAGATAAAATTCTATTACAACATATACAATTTATTAAAATACGGCATTTTATAGAACAAAGGGCCCTAACAGTTGTCTATTCTAAGCCAAACTTCTCTAGAACTTAGTTTGCCCTAATGAAAAACATGTCTCTAAACATCAATTTAGTTGACGAGGAAGTTATTGCAAGACTTACTATAAAACTGAACAAACCTACTTTTAGTTATTAATCACCTATTGGTCATTCATATAAAATTCTTACCTAGAAATTGATTTAAAATTTCTCAAACATAAATTTTTTGATTAAAGCAGGGTACCCTGTGAAAATACGTAAGGATAAAAGCTAGCAGAATAGCAGGTGGAATCTTCACATTCTATGATTCCTATGAGATATGTGAATTTAAAAAATAGTCTATTAAAGGCATTAATTGTTTATGTCCAACAAGTTGATGAAATTTACAGTCTTGAATATAAGCATCAAAACCAAAAGGTATACTGTTTGTGTCAAGTTTCCGTTAATTCTATACTTGGCGGATTATCTCTGTATATATAAAAGATTTCATTTCTGAATTACACAAACCCTACACAGTTTGAATAAAAGCACTCTGATCCAGCGATATCATGCCTGTATCCACATCTGTTGTACAGTGACACAGCAGTAAAAACGTATCACTACTGAGGGAAAAAGACACTATTTCATGAGAAACGAAGATAACGCAGAAACCCCACTAATGAGCCCCAGTGGCCCCCACACACACACCATGGCCCCCACTGTGGCGGTTCCCTGAGCACCCCGTGGAGGGGGTGTCACAGCGCGGGCTGAGGCCTGGTCTAACAGTGACAAAATAAACAGAAGGATGACACAAGAAATCAAAACTAAACACGGAAGCAGACACAGCGTCAGCCGGCACACACAACTACAAAAACAAGGAAAAAGAAAAACAGAACTGTTTTTACAAATTCTCTGAAAGGAAATAAGCATGAAATTGTCAAAGAGCTTAAAATATCAGCTAATGAGCTAACGATGTAAATTATAAAAATACTATGTCAAAACACCGCGAAATGGACTAGTTACCACTTCGGACGCTACTAAAGCGATTCACGGTTCATTTAATTACACGCAGGCTAACAACGCAACTAAAAACGAAAATGGGTGGTAGCAGAAGAAATGAGAACGGAAGCGCAGTGAGAAAGCAGAACGCTGTCAACATGATTTCATGCATTCACAAAACCCAGACTAAACACGTGAGAAAGCTAGGCACTATTCTTTAGAGCAGCACGCTGTCGCGGTCCCTGCACTTCCAGAGGCTGCGCACGAACGCAGCCCCGCGCTTCCCGGGGAGGCCAAGCGGCAGCGCGCTCTCACTCACGCCACCCTGGATTCACCTGCAGAACCGGTGCCAAGCATGCCACCGAGGGCATTATTAAGAGGACCGATTTAGCTTTTTCTTCAGTTTTGTTTTTGACGGCATATTCTGTACCCTCCAGTCAGGCATCCCGAACGTAAAGACAGACAGCACTGACTCTCTCTGCACATTTTCCTATATGTTACGATGGCTGCTGTATTTACTTTTGTTACACTGTCTATTGCTGGAAAACAAAAATATCCCCCTAGCTGCCGAACCCTGCAGAGCTGACCACGCTCAGAGCTGAACAAGTGAAAACTTCTCTGGAGTTCAGGCATCACCCCAATATTAAAATTAATTTGTCACCATGCTATTGTTGAATGATTAAATACGAGTTGGTTTTAAAAATCTCAAACCTCTGAGCATAACAAATGCACCTGATTTTCTTCCGGGTTAAAAATAAAGCATATTCGTGGTGTCCAAGACTTAAATCAGGTGTGTCGGGGGCGAGGGGAGACAGCACAAGAAAAGACAAATCCTTACCAGAGTCATGATACCTAGTCTGTCCACCTCCCGAGCTGGGCTGTGCGGAATCCTTCGCGGGGTGGACCGGCCACTGTTCGGAGGAGAGGAGCCGGCGAGCGAGGAGGCAGGGTAGAGGGGAATGGAGCTCACTGATCTAAAACGACGAAGATTGCCAAAACTCCCACTGCCAACTCGACTCTCAATCTCCTCCGCCCGCTGCTCTGTGTTTTCCTTTTCTTCCTGTATCAACCTAAAGTAAAAACAAAACAGTCATCCTTCCTTCATTAGCAGACAGATTAACGGGTTCAGATGAAAAAATCGGTGCTTGCATTACTGTAAGGAAACTCCAATGACGGTTGCTCCAACAATTAACACTTCAGCAAAAACGTTCTACTTTTTCTCTCTTTAACACACTCGGCTTCGGAACAGCACAAAGTACACCTTCCACTGAGTCTTACCAACTATCTCTGATCACTCGCGTTTGATTTTATTTACGTACCCCACAAGTCTGGAGGGGCTAGTTGGCAACTCTCTTACTACACAACGAGATGTTTGAATTTTACAGCTCCGACATTCCCACTTCTCAGGGCACAGCTGCACATTTACCTATCGGTTTTTTTGACTGGAAACTGGGAACTCTGATATAATCAAAAAATCAATTTACAAAGCAATCAGGAGTTTCCAAACACTTAAGTCTCTAGACTAGACGAAAACATTGATTTTTTTTTTTTAAAGGTTGAGTTCGAACAAAAGTATTTTGTTTGTATTATTTGACAGAATTCTCCACCAGCCTCATCTGAATGAATTCACGTCAACCATGCTGCATTAATTTGGAAATTCATAATTAAAGCTCTTCTCTCCTAATGTATAGTGGATGCTTAAACAGCAGTTTTAATATTTGACTATGCAAATCATTACTCTAATATTAAATTAGTAGTAACCTTGCAGTAACCTGTCCAATTAAAGTTCTACTTATATATTCTGAAAGTACTTTCTGTTACTGATACCAAGGCAGTGGACAGAATTTACCATTTATATCAGGTCAACTTGCTACATAAAGAAGAACCCATTTTACTTAGCAATACACTGTGAAAAATAAAAGCTGACGTTTATAATCCTTTCGCGTTTCCCACAGCGATGGGGAAAGGCAGTCTTCCGGGCTCTGCGGGGTTGAACACAGCACACGAACCGTGGTTTACGGAGGCAGACTGCAGGCCGCACACCCCTTCCTTGCAGAGCCTACAGCTCTCCCTGGAGTTAGTTCTGCCCCTCCTTCCCTCCCGCAGGCTCTGCGCAGGAACCGGCACTTGGCATCTGTGTCAGCTTGACAAGAACAAAATGTTGGCAGCAACTCTGCCCGGACCTCCCGCAGGGTCACCGGCACACGGCTGGTCTCTGTGTGCATGCAGGACCGGACCACGGCTGCCTCAGGCCTGACAGGGCAGATCTTGGGCTCCCTGTCACCCTGCACCCCAGACCTAAGGCCTCTTAATCCCCCCTCGGACGGGCAAGTCTTTGGCTTGATGAGCAGTGCCATGTCTGCGCCCAGGATCCGAACCAACGAAACACCGGGCCGCCTGCAGCGGAGCTCAGGAACTTAACCACTCGGCCACGGGGACAGCCCCCCCTCGGATGGGCAAGTCTTTGGATTGCACCCCACAGTCGGCCCTTTGTCGTGTAAATTTACTGTTATAACTGCTAAGAGGCTTTCGAAAGAAAACACCTCTGAAACACTGACAAGGTTAAGATTCAAACCATTCTTTGACCACTGTCTTTTTTTTTTTTTAAAGATTGGCGCCTGAGCTAACAACTGCTGCCAATCGTCGCCTTCTTTCTTCTTCTTCTTCTCCCCAAAGCCCCCAGTACATAGTGCTGGATTCTAGTTGTGAGTGCCTCTGGTTGTGCTATGTGGGATGCCGCCTCAACATGGCCTGAAGAGCGGTGCTGTGTCAGCACCCAGGATCCAAATTGGTGAAATCCAGGGCCGCCAAAGCGGAGCGCGTGAACTTAACCACTCGGCCATGGGGCCTGCCCCTGACCACTGTCTTGTAATGAACCAATTTTCACATTCTATTAGTTTAATAGAGGAAAACGCAAGTAGGAGTGGGAATTTGCCAATCTGAAAACCTCGGCTTTCTGTTCCAGGTGGTTGGGTGACACACCTGAAAACGTGAGGCTCTGAAAGACACACAAGAGGGCCCTCCTCAGCGCTGGAGGAGGCACAAGCGGCAGGTGGACGCTGCCCCAGCTCCCTGCCCCCCGCAGGGTTCAGAGTTGGGGGACACTCAGGCTGGAGGGGGGCAGGAAACTCTCCCTCCCGCTTCCTACTGCATGTTTCACCTTCGCTTGCCAGTGGACTGAACTCTGGCGTTTCTCCTTGTAAGTCACCCGCCACCTGGCACTGCCCGTGAAAAGAGTCCTGCTTCTTACCCACAAGGGCGCCAGGCCAGTCCACCTCCTCCTGGCTCTCCATGGTGCCCTGCCCCACACCACAGCTCCCCTCTGCACTTCGGAGCAGGGAGGCCTCCTCCGATGTGCGCTCAGCTCTCTGCACCCCGCCCGTCTCTGGAACCCGGCCTGGGATCCAGAGTGGCACAGGTGGACACTGAGCTCCCCGGCAACGCTCTCCAGCTGTGTCATCGGCTCGTGGGGGAACGGACCGAACCCCTTTCACCCTTCTGCAAGATCTTACACAAGTGTACCCACACCACAACTGTGGCGAGAACGCCCGGTCAACTGAACTTTCCAATCAAGGGCAACCTCAGAACTTAAAACTATTCAAACAGGATTGAACTAAGTTTTACTATCATGGGACGTGTAGAATACGTCCACAGTATTTCTTCCAGACTGTCCTAGGTAGCATACAATTCTTTAGAGACATGCATGGTGTCTGTGGTGCTATGCACAAGCCCACGTACCTGATCTCCTTGTTGATGGCGTCCAGCTGCTCCTGAAGCATCATGGCCAGCGTCTGGGCATCGGCCTGCCCACTGGGGGACAAGAGGCCAGCTGGGCTGAAGATGGTGTCCCTGTCGTCTTCGCCGTCGGACGCGTCCACATCACTCTCGAAGGCCTGCGCCACGTTGGCCAGGACACTCGCTTGTTGGGCACGTTCCCAATCCTGTTCATTAAGAGTCTGTACCTAGAAACAAGAAAATCAAATCTCAGCAAAGATGGAAAATAACAACCAAGTTACAGCAACTTACAGTAAACCTAGCAGAAACTTAAATATCTTTTAAATAGAAGCCCAAAAGATTTTGGAAAAATAGGCCATGCTTGTAAGTTGCTGACACGTATTAAGCAGGCAGTATTGCAGGGGCAGGACAGTCGATTACTTAGACTGCCTGGTAACAGTCACATCTCACTGTGGACACAAGGCATTTCCATGACGTTATTCACAATGGTGACAAGACCGAGTGCAAACAAAAACTGAAAATTAGAAAAATACACCATGGGGGGGCCGGCCCTGTGGCATAGTGGTTAAGTTCGGTGCACTCTGCCTCGGTGGCCTGAATCCACGGGTTTGGACCTACACTGCTAGTTGGCCACGCTGTAGCAGCGAACCACATATAAAACAGAGGAAGACCGGCACAGACGTTAGCTCAGGGCTAATCTTCCTCAGCAAAAACAAAAACAAAAACCACACACACAAAAACATGGCACGATCAGCCACGCTAATGGGAAGTAAAAAGTTCACTAGATCCACGGCAGCTGTGTTCACTGCAGTTGCCACACCACTGTACTAGTGTTATCGAGTAACACACCTCACTGGAGTTCCCCAATCCTCCCTCTTCTGAGCCCGGTGTGGACGAGCACAGACAGCAGCAGGCAGGGGCAGAAGGAGACAGCAGGGCAGCCGTTGGACGCACTCGTCTCAACACCCAGGGAAGAGCGAGCTGGCGGACCACAGTCTCTAGAGAACTGAGGCTCTCGGAGAAAAGGCTCCTCTGTGCCGAGCCAACTCCTGTCTCGCGTGATGGAGGGGTACCGTGTGCAATCAGAACGCGCACAGAGAAGGCATGCGCGCCGGGGCCACGTGACCCATCCCGTGCGGCTGTCTCAGCCCCTCTCTCGAAGCCTCCATCTCTTCCTCTCCCGTCCTCACTGAGCCCAGGGCCCTGCCTCCCACTTCACTGACACGACATTAGAGCAACCACAAGACTTGAGATGCCCTGCTGGCTTATCTCCCCGTCCCCCGGGCCTTTACCCATGCACTCCACCTCCCCTCCCAAGATCTGAGGTCGCGGCCAGGTACCTGGGCCCCCACCCAGGCCAGCCCCACCTCTGGGCACGAGGCGCACCCCCTCTGGCTGACTCCAGGCTCGCCTGCTGTGCTCCCTCCCTCTCTCGGGGTAATCGATTCTCTACTGGCCCACACCCATCAGCCTGAGAAGGTTTGCGCCCTTCTCCCTCCTTCAGATAACACACCAGAACCACGGAACCTGGATGCCACGTCTCTTTCCAGCCACCACTGCACTTCGTCCCGATGCGTAAAAGGTCTCCAGAGCCGCCTCGACTCCGCCTCCACCTCCTCTCCTCCTGCTCCCCTCCCCTCCCACAGAGCTGCTCCAGGATCAAAGCGCCCACCTTAAGAAGTCCGCCACTGACCTCCACCGCCCTCTCGTCTGGCCCATCGGCAGGCCCAGGCCTGCTGCTCTTCCCTCTTCCCTGAGCATCTCGCTCACTCGGCTGCAGGCCCCGTTGTCCAGGGTTTCTGCCTACCTCCTTGTCACTCTTTAGTCTCCTGCCGGTCCTTTCTCAGTCTCCCCAACCTCTCAATTTTGGAGGGGCCCACGGCTCTATCCTGGAAGCTCCTCTCTATCAACAGGCACCCACTTTGGACTTGATCTCATCTTACACCTTTAAACACCATCTGTATGGTCATGACCCCCACATCTTTATCTCTAGTCCAGACTTCTCTCTTGGGTTCCAGGCCAGAATATCCAACTGCCTACCTGACACGTCCACCTGGACAGCAGATAGGGCTGTCGACCTGATCAGGGCCAGGCTCCACTCGTCTCCCCTGCCCCGCAGTCTTCCTCATCGCAGGAGACAGCCTCCAGCCTCCAGCTGCTCAAGCACGGGCCCTCGGGGGCCTCACTCGCCTCTTTGTCTCATACTCTATATTCAACCCATCAGCACATCGTGTTGGCATGACCTTCTAATATCTCCAAATGGGTCCTTCCCTTCCTTGGCTCAAATGTCACCGTCCCTGTGAGACCTCGCTGGCTACCCTACTTAAAACTATCATTCCCCTCCTACAGCTCAGGGTACCCCGGGTTTCCTTTCCCTGCTTATGACCATCGGAAACCCTGTGGTGGTTTAAATATACGTCCACACTTCTCTAACACTCCTCCCTTGGCCCACAGTGAGGGCAGGACTCGCTAACTCACTCTAACGCGCCCAGGTGAAGGCGTGCTGCCTCCAGACCAGGGCCTCAGAGGCTCTGGGGCTTTCTCCTGGCTCTCTCTCAGAATGAGCCCGGAGCAAAGCTGGCGGGCACCTTTCCAGGACACTCAAGCAGCCCCCAGAGAGGGGCCAGGCAGAGCCAGGCGAGTGAGCCTGGAAGTGCACTCTTCAGCCCCAGGTGAGAATCCGGACGGCTGCAACCTCAGGAGAACTGAGCCCGAACTGTCCTGCTCACAGCCCCGAGCCCACGGAACCTGTGAACTCTAAGTGCTCCTTGCTTTAGGCCACTGAGCTCGCAGCAGCCTGTGACCGCAGTGAGAGGAAACTGACACACGGCCCGTACTGTACTTCTCACGCACGCTGGCTCCTCACTAGAACGTGCGCCCTGGCGGTGCAGGCATCTTCTCTGCCTGTATTCACTGCTGGAGCCCTAGTCTATAATGACGCCTGGCCCAAACCAGGTGTGCACTGAATACGGGTGCTGTAAATAAAAATACGCAGAAGTAGATAAAGACGTGCTGTTAAACAGACACAAGTAGGAAGGTATTTAAACTTCCCGATGTGAATTCTTCTCACTAAAAGATGACGGATACACGCATTCATTCACGCTTTATCGCTGCTTCCAAACCGTACTAATTACATTACGTTGCACTTAAGAGTAGGTCATATTCTATCAGAACTTGTTCTTCAGAAAAAAGCATGCCTAAAACGAAACTCTTAGCCAGAAAAAGGAAAATGGGGGGAGGGGAAGAGAGAAGGCGACCTATGACCATTGGAATCCCCAAAGTCTCAAAGTCACGGGACGAGCAGGAGACACGCCCGAGGGCCGGCAGCTCGCGGGCGGCGAGGACGGAGGCCCTTGCCTTGGACGGCTCATCCCGCAGGGCTGCCACGCGGCCTTTCTGGGGGCGCCGCAACACCGCGCTGCTGCTGGAGGCGTCTGCGGGACCGTCTGCCACAGGGAACCTGAAATCCGAGACACTGCCCAAGTGGGGTCGGCTGAAATATGGAAAACAAAAGGTCATTATTAGATAAGAAAAGCGAACTAAGTTTGTTAGTCAAGCCAGAAGCTGTCAATTTGGAAAACACGTAATTTCACAGAAAAAGGACTCCAAGGAGGGCACCTCTGTCCTCGCTCCCGCCAGCACTGAGCCTTTCAGCCCCGCCAGTGGGGACACTCCATACCTAGGAAAGCCAATGCTGCCACTGCAGACCTGGAGATGAGAGGATGGGGTCCAGCTGTCTGGGCCGTGGAAGAGGCATCCGTCACCCATGTCAGGGCCCGCAGAGGGGTGTTCAGCCCTGCCTCTGCTCGACCTTCTCCTCGACCCACCAGGAAGCACCCGCACCCCGACCTGCGGCCTTCTACGGTCACTCTCCCATTTGTACCAGGCTCCGCAGTGTGAGGCTGGTGGACACCGACACTCCTCTCTCTGCGTGGCACTGTCTGAAGCGCTCCCACAGGCCCCTCGGAGGGAGCGGCTGCAGAAGCCCTTCTGACCACAGCTCGGGCTGGTATGAACCGGGCTGGGCAGGACGCTTTGAGGATTCCGAACCAAAAGCAGAGACTGCGTGCAATCAGACTGACAGACAATCAACACTCCCGGCTAAAACAGTCCCCTGAACCAGTGACTGGGGCCCTGAGCACCCGCGAGGGAGACGCTCAAGAGAGTCACTAGGAGAGGCCCTGGGGAGGAACTGGTGAGCAGAGGCGAGGAGGGCGCAGCCCAGCCCAGCGCTCAGCCCTGACCGTGGGCACCCCAGCCACACCTCAGTCCTGGCCCGCCACCGAGGGCCTCCCTGTTCTCCGGAAAGAAGGCTGGCTGCCTTCATTTTCAGGAGGCCTTACGATCTGAGAAGACAGAGTCCATTCATCTGATTAAAGCCAGTTAGACAGGGGACCCCTCGAGCCTCCCCACCCGATCGTGGACAGGGCCAGGGTGACATGCCAACTCATCTACTTTTGGTATACACCTCTCGACATCTTTTTAAAGAAATACCTTCTTGTAGCGTTACACGAGATTTACTGCCTGTTCGAAGATCTCCAAGTCTGGAATTCCCCTTGGAGCACACCCAGCCCTACTTCCTCTACCCCTTACTCCTCACGACACTCTCACTCTCCCTCAGGGTGACTTCCAGCCCAACTGCTCTGGGGCCGTGAGACGGTTCAACGGCAGATGAAAGCGATGCACCTGAAATCCTGCGTGTACCTCTGGATGGTTCGGGAAGCACAAATGCTTCCCGATTCTGACACCCCTTCCCAGGCTTACCTGCCTCCCGACCCGCCACCACCCTGCAGCTGATCACTTGCTGAAGCCTCTCTTCTATATGGCCAATCTGTTTATGGAAGGCCACCCATCACCGTGCTTTTCCACTCCTCAAGCTAGACTACCTTTTCTCATGGAGAAGATCACAAAAACAAGATGACCGATCTCACCGTGGAGTCACACCAAATGAGCTGAGCCTGCCCTGCCTGCCAGACCCCTTCTCCTCAGTCCACCCAAGGCCCTTCCACGCCTACTGTGATTGGTCTTCCCCCGTTTCTACAGCTCCCAACCACCTCTCTTCTAGGCCACTTGACATGCAGCCTCTAGCCTTGCCTCCCTGAAACAAAGCCCTTCCCTCCGCATGCAGCCTCTCCTGCCCACTGTCTTCAGACCACTCCGCCCCAGGTGACCTTGGCCATCCCCTCCTGCCACCTCTGCACTACCAGAGCAAAGAGCTCCTTTCTCTCCTTGTCTTTCACCTCTAACATCACACCTGGGACCGGCAAACATGTCAAGACGTCTCCATCGGAAAAGCTGCCCCCAGCTCTGCCACCCCCTCAAGCTCCTACACCGGCTCCCTTCCCTTCAGGACTCGACTTCCACAAGAGTCACACACGCGTGTCCACTTCCTCTTCACCCACGTGCCTGTGAGAGCCTCCTCGCACACACGCCTGCAATCCCGAGCAGCGGGTCCGCCTGCAGCGCTCTAACGACACGAGCCTTCCACCAGCAAGGACCTGAAGCAGAAAGCAAGTGCCTGTTCCCTGCACTGGTCCTCCTCTGCACCTCGCTCTCTGAAGCGCACACTCTCCTCCTCGAAACTCCACCTTCCAGTGGGTTCGGCGTCAGGGGAAGCTTCTGGCTCTGCCCCTCTGTCCTCACTGATTTCTCCTCTAGTTTCTAGGAGTGGGTTAGGCAGGGACAGCCGCAAGATACCCTAAACCTTCAGGATGTCCTAACTTGGCAAATGCCGGAACACCTGCAGAGGTTCAGAGCTTCCTCCTGAGTCGTGTTGGAGGCAGGGGCCCATCTCCTGTGTTTCAGTCACTGCCACCAGGTAAGCGCTTCGATAACTTTTGCTAAAGCGTAACTCTCACTTGATGACCATTTTCTACAAAGAAGTAAATCACCTAAATGAGAATTACCGCCTCTACCACGATGAGGAAGAAAAACTCAGGATGCCGGGCAACTTGGTAGATTCACGCCGAGCCAGGGGGCTCACTCCCGCAGCAGCCGGCCCGGTCACGCCTCGAAAGATCTGCGAGCGCCACGCCGTTAACTCTCAGCCTCTTCAAAACATACAGACTCCAAGCGCCGCACCAGACACGCGAACGTCAGGGCATCCTCCCGCTCCAGCAGCGCAGGCTCTCCGCGGCCTTCTCTTTCACCTCGAGGATGCGACCGTCACTCCCAGGTGGACGGGGCTTCCTCTGGCACCCTGGGCTCTGTCCTCCGATCCCGACACCATCACGCCCACACTCTGTCGGGTGCCTCAGACTCATATGCCCGACACTAATCAATCGTCCCCAGCCCCACCTCCTCCTGCGGTTCTGAGTTGAGTCAAGGACGTGACGGGAACCTCCAAGGTACCAGAACCTAACCTTCAAGATGATGCTGTCCTCTGCCCTCCGGCCTGCTCCGAAGCTCCAGGCTCCCTGAGCTCAGGCCAGGCAGTGTGTTCAGTTGGCTGCCCCTGTGGCCTGCATGTGTTCCTGTACACACACGGCAGGGGCTGGAGCGTGTCTGTGAGTGCATGAGCTCCCCGTACACACACAGCAGGTGCTGGAGCGTGTCTGTGAGCACGTGAGCACCCTGTACACATATGGCACGTGCCAGAGTGCGCCTGTGAGCATGTGAGCGCCCTGTACACACACGGCAGGTGCTGGAGTGCGTCTGTGAGGGTGTGAGCGCCCTATACACATACGACAGGCGCTTGAACATGTCTGAGCACCCCGTACACAGACAGCAGGTGCCAGAGCACGTCTGTGAGCACGTGAGCACCCTGCACACACATGGCAGGTGCTGGAGTGTGTCTGTGAGCGCGTGAGCACCCTGTACACACATGGCACGTGCCAGAGTGCGCCTGTGAGCATGTGAGCGCCCTGTACACACACGGCAGGTGCTGGAGTGCGTCTGTGAGCATGTGAGCGCCCTGTACATACATGGCAGGTGCCGGAGCATGTCTGTGAGCACGTGAGTGCCCTGTACACACACGGCAGGTGCTGGAGCATGTCTGTGAGCACCCTGTACACACACAGCAGGTGCTGGAATGTGTCTGTGAGTGTGCGAGCACCCTGTACACACAGGGCAGGTGCTGGAGCGTGTCTGTGAGCGCATGAGTGCCCTGTACACACATGGCAGGTGCCGGAGCATGTCTGTGAGCACGTGAATCCCCTGGACACACATGGCAGATGCCGGAGCATGTCTGTGAGCGCCCCGGACACACACAGCAGGTGCTGGAGATTGTCTGTGAGGGTGTGAGCGCCCTGTACACACACAGCAGGTGCTGGAGTGCGTCTGTGAGTGTGCGAGCACCCTGTACACACACGGCAGGTGCTGGAGAGTGTCTGTGAGCACATGCGTGGCCCGTACACACACGGCAGGTGCCAGAGCACGTCTGTGAGCACGTGAGTGGCCTGTACACACACGGCAGATGCCGGAGCACGTCTGTGAGCGCCCCGTACACACACAGCAGGTGCTGGAGAGTGTCTGTGAACGCGTGAGTGCCGTACCCGTGGTGAAGGGACACCCCTCTCAGCCTCGCTTGGTCCAGCTCAGCCCTCAAGGCTTCGATGTCCAGTACGAGCTGATCCTACAAAACAGCAAATGACACATACTGCAGCTGTCTCCTTCAGGATTTAAAATTATTTGCATCAAATGTTGAACATAACCATAATAGGTTAAATTAGCAGTTATAAATATCAAGTATTTTAGTTCTGAGAACGTTTTCTCCGAGAGTCCTATAGTAAACATAAACACTCAGACCACCAAATTAGCTTTATAAACCCTGATGCATAAAAAGTCATGTCTTAGTCAAAGAGAAGGTTTTAGAGGCGAAACACCGAGTCATTAACAATTATTAATTCTGTAGAGAGATTTGGGGTGGGAGAGGCGAACAATACTCACCTTCTACTGCACAGACTTCCCTGTGTTGTCTTTTTCCTTTCTGTATTGTCTTTGTCTCACATCGAGCACACATTCATTCATTCATGAATCATTTGTTCATTTGTACGTCCAATCTCATTTTTGTACACGTCAAAACAGTAAGGAAAACTGACAAAAAACTTTTTAAGTCACCTATAACCTTCTAGATCTATGCTGTCCCATACAGCAGCCACTCGCCACACGTGGCCATTGAGCACCTGAATGGGGCTGGTCCAAACTGAGATGTCCTGTAACTATAAAGCACACAGCGGGTTTCAAAGACCCACTATGAAAAAATGAATGTAAAGCAGCTCATTAGATTTTATATTAATGACATGATAAAATAACATTTGACTCTATCAGGTTAAGTAAAACTAATTTCACCTGTTTCATATTACACTTTTAAATGTGGCTACTAGAAAACTTTAGATTATACATGTGGCTCCCATTACATTTCTGTTGCACAGCACAGTTCTAGACGACAGGTTTGTGCTAAGGTTTTAGCTTCCAAATGAACCCAGAAAGGACTCAGAACTCTGATCCCTACCCGCTGCCAGACTTAACATCCACCGCCAACACAAACGCATTCACGCACAACTCTAGGAGTGCCATAAATCTTACAGCAGGGAAGTTTGACCCCACTTCACCCAACGTCTGTAGTAGTTATAGCAACAGTGAACTCGCTCAATTCACGGATTTCTCAATGATTTAGAGATTTAAGTACCTTATCATGTTGCGTTTCTTCTAACTGCTTTTTTGCATTTTCAACTTCTCGTAATAGAGAATTCTGCAAAAGATGAAGAGTCCTTTAGTGTTGATTCTTGAAAACGTTCCACATAATAGTATGGCTACATTTCTGTCTAAGACAATAAAGTACCACGGAAAAGGGGCCACGTGAACGTACTCATGAGCAGTATTAGAGTGAAATGCAACAGTGAGACCATCGCAACTTCTCATGATAATTTTTAAATACAGAACCTACTACCTCCGTGATGGATTTTTCTAAGTAAGCATGTCAAGCCCATAGTGTAGGCCTATCTGCATCCGTTAAACTGGTTTATAGTAGCTTTTAGATTTTACAATTCATCGGTCACTTGGGAAACCTGACATAAGTTTCAAATGTACAGTTTAAATCTAAGGTAAAAGTATTCTGCCCTTAAGGTTGGCCCACTGATCAAGGAGGAAAGGGGGAAGCGCCCTGTGTGGTCTCTGATAACGCCTTTCCTGACGGGCTCTGTGCAACAGGAACATCACGTCATTAGTAATGACCACTGGTCTCTCTCGAATGAGCGTGACCACGGTGCCCACCTCAGGGCAGGCTCTGGCCATTATCTTTAGGGACACCCGTGCAGTCGGGACAGGTCGTGCCAAGGCCCAATGCAACTGTCGCCCATGAGAGCTTCTCTGACAAATTCTAGGGCTCTCCTTCACCCTGGGGATGGCTGAAGTGTCCCCATGATGAGAGGAGCATGAGTCCTGCTCAGACGTTTTCCAAACCGAATGGAGGGAGAGAGGGAGGAGCTGGAACACTTTCAGTTGATCCAAGCCTTTATTTTACACCATTCTCCTACACCGTTATGTTTATAAATGAGACAGAAATTAACTTCCGACGCAGGAGCAACGAAGGGGTGAGGGCTGGGCCCAGCAAAAGATTCCAGTGCAGGGGCTGGCAAGCGAGGGCCTGTCCCTGTCAACAAAGTTCTACTGGAACACAGTCACTCACTCACATGTCACCAACGGCTGCTTTCATGCTCATTATTAGTAGGCATGAAATTATTTTGCTCAATCACTCATAATTCGTAAAAGCCTAAAATTTTTACTATCTGGCCCTTTATAGAAACAGTTTGCCAACTCCTGCTCTAGAGAATAAGAATGGTAAACAAGCTTCCATACACACAAATTGGGCAAGAACATAACAAACGAGAAGTTAATTCAGCGAGCGGTTAACAGTTGGCACTTTTTCCTCCTTACGGAGTCATTTCTACTTCCTGTAATGGCTGTTAACCACCATTATGCAGCATTCCTGGGGAGCAGAACATGGGCGATCTCTCTGTAAAGGATGGGAAACCTTCGGCGAGGTGTGTGACATCCCACCTTGTCTTCCAGGGCAGCCATCCTCTCTTTGGGATGAAGCTGGAGCCTCTCATCAGACTCTGACAGAAGCTTGTCGACGGTGTCGGACAGGCGTTTGTTATGCTCCTCGTTCATCTTCTCTCTCTGCCTTGCCTGGAACAGGAGAAACAAAAACCTGGCCACTGCGAGCAAAGGCAGGATCGTTTCCCCCACCGTGGAGTCACCCGTGCCGCCATCCCTGGGCTGTTCCGGCCCTCCGCCATCAGTGGACGTCTACACGATGACCAGGACTGCCTCACAGGCGCAGAGAAAGGCAGGGCCAAGTCTGCGAGAGCGTTAATGAGAACGTCCACTGCTCCTTAAACGAGGCCCTCACGGGGCCTCAGCAATGTCACCCATCCCTGACTGTCGGGTGGGCTCCAGGAGCAGATTTACACCCAGACACAGCAGAGTTTCAAGGGGATCAGCTTATCCACACACCAGTGGAGGAATCTGCCCATGTAAACAGAAGCTTGCGTGTGGATTCAGGAGAAAAAATGAACTCAACTCACAAAGCAAAACGTAAAGAAATTCATCTGGGGCAAAAACAGTGGAGACAGAGACTTTCACCTGTTCTTTATACTCCTACATCACTTGAATTTTTCGTAATGAACGTTTATGTTGAAAAATTACAAATAATCACGAGTAATTTTAAAACTTAAAAATAAAGTCGCTAAGTCTGTGTTTTATAAAACTATCATCAATTTCATGGCTTAAAAAGCTTGCTTTCACCCCTTATTCTGAACAAAGACAAAGGGCACGTGGAGGGGACAGGAAGGGCTAACAGGCGGCACCTGTCAGGGTGAGTCCCCCGGGCCGGTGGGCAGCTCCCGGGCAGAGGGCAGCATGGCTCGGGGGCTGAGACCTGCGCTCAAGCCACGCTGCCTGGAGGAGCAGCCCACAGGGAATCGCCAACACAGTCAAGCCCTCCGTGCTTCAGCGTCCTCAGCTGACCACCACGGGTGCCAGCATCTCCCTTTTCTCATGGGTCACGGTCAAATCAAACAGAAGGCTCTCAGAATCATGCCCAACACACAGCAGCTACCACCATCTGGAGAGACCCAGCACACCACACAATAAGGCACCGGTGTTCAAATATTTTTAAAGCAAAGCAACTTAAACGTTTACTTGGAATTGCCTTACTTATTAATGGCACCCCTATCTCAACACTGGTCCTTCCAAATTCTATCAACAGTTCTGAAAGTAAGGAAGTGCATCCCCAAACGGATAAAAATCTCTGCCTAAGAGCTACGCGTGTGCGTATGGGGGGCAGGCAGAGGACTAAGATACAATCTTCTGAAGGGAGTCAGAATGTTTGAAAGTCTGCGGTCCACGCCCAAGAATACGGGCTTCTGGTGAAAATAAAATCTGACGGCCTTGAATTGGTGTCGTAAGGTTGGGTGCCAGCCGGACGCAGGACGGCCACTCGCTCCATTGCCTGGATGCTCCACACTGACACCTGACCAACTCCTCAGGGAAAACTCTCTCAGGATTCAACTGACACGAGCCTCCACTGCACACTCTCTTCACAGCTCACAGCTCAGTCACAGTCTCCTCTTCCTCGCCAATACCCACCTCTGCACACACCTGTGTGTCTGCAGTCATACTTTGGTACTTTGGGAGACAGTCAGGCCCGTGACCTGAATTTGGGCTTTCAGTGCCATATCCTAAGCAAGTGGACCTGTCATCTAGGACAACACGCCTCACTCTAAGTTTCACGGGGACCCCAGGCCAGCACCTCAGGTTTCAGGGGCGCCTGGAGCAGGTCCCCTGACGGGCTGGTCAGAGAAGCAAGCGGCCTCCTCGGGCTGGGGACCCACCTCCCTGCAGGGCCTACGGGCACCAAGCTCTTCCCCTGCTGCAGTGCTGGCATGACTGTCCCCGGGGTGGATGCACCTGTCAGCAGACGACTCGTACATGAGGCCACAAACGAAACACACATGACAGGATGGAGAAGGGACCGGTGTCCGCGTCGGGACAAGTGGAATCACGAGGTGTCGCTTTCCCCTGCCTGAGCGCGTCCCCCCCGCACCGGGCTCGGCGCTCGGCCTTGTGCCTGGACACGTACCCGCTGCAGCTCTTGATTCTTCTCCTCCAACTGTGCCTCCATCTGGCGCAGCCTCTCCTCAATGTTGCCGTGTCTCTCCTCGGCCTGTCAGCAAACACAGTGTAAGTTCAACCAGGGTCTCCGCTTCCCTGGCAGCATGCTGTACGCCACTGCGGCGGCAGCCAGCGGAACATGCTCTGCGTGCACCACTGTCAACCACGTGAGACGGAAAGCGTCTCCTTACATCTCCCGACACAGCCTACGTGGCTTCACGTGCTCATCTGGGAAGCGGTTAATCCTCTCACGTTGGTGACGCTGAGGCAGGACTGGTGTTGGTGACAAATGTGGTGAGAGAAATGTGCTTCCCCGACCCCGTGCCCAATTTCAGTGGATCGTATGCTCCCCACCCTCACACCGCGTTTGGTTAGTCAGCAGGGAAAGCAGGAAGCAGCAAGCGCGAGTGAGAGCAATGCACACGTTCTACCTTCCTGAGCTGGGAAGTAAGTTCGAACAGTTTAGCTTCCTTAGCAGCAGACATTCCAGAAGACAAAGGGTCAGACTATAAGGCCAACCAGGGACAGGAGAGACGACAGGGGAGAGAAGAAACCGACACTTTAAACACAGATCACGAAGGAAGAGAAGCGGTTCTGCGACAGCTGTTAGCAGTGAACTTGGTCTGAGGGAGGCCTGTGCGCACTCGACAGCATCTGACCCACCCAAGGCGAGTTTTCACCAGCAGCAGCCTGTGCCTGTCCTGCCCTTTTCCCACGGGTGCCCTCCCCAGCAGCTCACTAAGCTCGAACCAGGCGACATGAAACCACTGACGGAGGCGCCCACACAGGCCTCTGCCAGGAGGCCCCCTGGCCCGGGGCCGCTTCTCTGCCTGGCTGACTCCCACGGGCACTGGAGGCTAAGCCTTCCCTAGGCCCAGGGAGGCTGGGCTCTCTGTCATCACGTGCTTCCTCCTCCCGTACGGGCCACCTGCTTCTAGTACCTACAACATCATTCTGAAGGTGCCTAGTCACCTGTGGATAGAGAGGGCAGGGCGCGTGTCTTGCATACGCCTAGTCAACATTTGTTGAACAGATGAATGAATAAATTGCTTAAAAATTTGTTTATTACAAATTTATTTTCATTGTCTTTAAAAGAAAATGGCAGGGCTAGCCCTGGTGGCCTGGTGGTTAAGTTCGCTGTGCTCCGCTTTGGCAGCCCGAGTTCAATTCCAAGGAGCAAACCTATACCACTCATCTGCCAGTGGCCATGCTGTGACAGCAGCTCACATACAAAAAAGGGGAAGACTGGCAACAGACGTTAGCTCAGGGTGACTCTTGCTTAGCAAAAAAAAAAGAAAAAGTAAAACAAATGAGAATGGTGTTTTCCGATTTCTGGGACCAAGTCTATCCTTCTACACAAAGCTTCCATCCTACACTTTGAGTTGCTGACTAACTCTAAGCAGCAGTGACTCTTAGATCAAGCAGCCTGGGGATGAACAGCACACACCTGACAAAACTGGAGAGAAATTAGTTCAGGGATAACAAAAGAGGAGGCTCACACTGGACATTTAAAAAGTGGTCCAATCTCAGACAACGCAAGACTAAGAACCAATCTGAGCTCTTTCGTGGGCGGAGGTGCACCGACATAAGAACAAAAGGTAAACAAGGCACACAGGGAAATCATCTCAAGATCAAAATCCCGACATTGGCCCCAGAAGGGAACCCAAGGCGGCACCTTGGAGAGCGCGGCCACCCTCTGGGCCAGCTCCGCTTCCACCTCGGGGAGCGTCTCCGCTTTCCGCAAGGTCTGCTGCAGCTTCTGCTCCGCCAACTCCAGGCGCTCTTGTAACCGGCGGTTCTTATCCTCAGTCTACGAAACGAGAGCAGAGCATCAAAATGGACCAAATCTTCTGGCCCTCTCCATATTGACAAACTGAGGAAAACTCTAAACGCAGACATCTCCTAAACCAGCTCTGACAGAAGCAGCACTGTGCTGGCAGGCACTTCAGAGTGAACCTCGTCTTCCACTGTTTGGGCTTGATTTCAATGTGCAAAGCGCCTCTGCCAAAGTATTTGCTTTACCTAAATATCTTTGAAGAAGTCTTTTTTCTTAAAAAAAAAACAAAAAACAAAAAACAAAGTTCCTATACATGAAAGAAAACCCATTTTCTGTGGAAGCTTGCTCATTCTTAGTGACAAGTTAAGGAAGAAGAGTCATCATTAACCCTTTTTAAAAAATAACCAGACCCATGATTTGAAGGTAACACTACTTCCAGCCAACTGCCAGGGGCAGGTAAGCCAAAAGATGGCCTTCTCCTTTGAAACAGAGACCTTCGAAGAGTCGGCCTAAGGAAAAGCTAGTCAAGCTATTTTTGTAAATGTATCATTGTTCTTTTAAAAAGTCCTCCTACTCTAAAAAAAAACTTCAATGTGGGAAATTTAGACAAGAACTTCTTAAAAAAAGAAAATTTTAAAAATCATCTGTAAGTTCAGGTTCCTGAGAGGCGGACATTTGCTCCTAAGCAGCTTTCTCCTCTTCCTGTGTGCACGTATCTCCGTAGACATACAGACAATATATTACGCTTGAAAACCTTTGGAAAACGCGTCACACTGTCCACAGTATTTTGTGGTCTGCCCTTTAAAGTCATCCCTGTGAACAACTCCCAAGCTCTCAAACAGTATTCCACAATAAAATTGTTAATGGCTTCCTAGTATTTTATGTTTTATTTTTATTTTGGGTTTAATGATATACTTTATGATATACCAGATGAACTCACTTTATTTTCAAGAAGCTGGATTGGGGTTTTCTGGTTAACTCGATTCTCTGGGGCTACAGAGAAACAGGAGCAAGCGTGGCTCAGCAAACCGCAGGAGGGGCAGACTCTCCCTGCTGGCTGCATTTCTAAACGCGCCATGTATTACACTGACCCAGCTGTTAACAAGCAGCCACTGCCTTGCAGCTCTCTGCCACTCTGCTCCTTTGGTAAAAACGCTAACAAGCAACAGATTAACATTCACTTAAAACAAAACAAAACAGGAGAAAGAAGCAAGGAGTGCAGTTCCATAAAATGGTTAAATCAAATCCTAAGTAATTAAAACTGGCCAGTTGAAGTCATTCACCCTTTTGAACACAGTAGTCTAAGATTACAAAAACTTTACATTGGGCCTTGGTTTCCAACATGGAAGTCACAGGAAAAAGGCCTTTAACTGCCTTAGTAATTATTCAGCGAAAGCCAGACAGAGCTCTGTAAGATCCCCTACCTGGCAATGCACGGAGTCTTTGTGCGCGATTTCGTTTTCGAGTTTGTCGTTGAGGTTGTGCACAGAGGTGGCCTCCCACTGCGCCGCGAGATAGCGCTTCTCCAGAGCAGTGATTCTCTCTTCCATGTCTTCCTTTTGGGCCATGGCCTACATTAGGTGTTTCAGACGGAAAAAAGGTGAATGCTAAAGAGAGAAAAAACTGGACTAAACTCTAATTTTGAAATCAAATATAAAATTAGTGTCCTCAGAATTCAGTTGACAGAGATGCCAGTTTCCTTCAAGGTGAATGGCAATGTACCTATCTCAAATATCATAAATATTCATAAATATTCACCTACTATGTTTGGCCACTCAGTTTACGAAGCTTATCCTTTTCTACATAAGATTACCCAGAAAAATGGATAATAAAATAGCCCAATCTTGCAAGAATCCCAGGAGGTGAAGGTCTTGACAATGAAGACACGACCTCTGTGTGCCTCACGATGCAAGTGCGCTCCTGCAGGACGGGGCGAAGCCCCTCAAGGACACGATGCTGAGACACTAGGCTCATTTTCTTGGCTAGAAGTTGGATGAAATCTCATGCAATTACCACAAAATTAAAGCAATAACATTAACAAATGGGAACAGAAGTCAAAGTTCAATTTAATTGGATGCAACCTTCTGATGCCTCATTCAGCAGCAAAATTCTATTACACAGTATCGAACACTGAAACCAGGACCAGAACTTTCTGATAGCGCCATTCCTGTCCCCCAACCTAAAAGTCCATTTCAGGTCCCTCTTTGTTTACTAAGGAACTCACGTTAGCCACGTCTTAATATTCAAAGTGACGGGTCTTAAAGAAGTTCGAAATCCTCTGCATATTAAACTCCGCCACATAAATAATCTCCTCCTGCTGCCAAAGAATAATATAACTAAACAAGTTCTGTAATAAACGCAGTCTTTTCCTTTGTTTTGAATTCCTACAGAAAACTGCTCGCACCGAGTTGCTGAAGGGGCAGTGCGGCTGCTCCGCACCCACGTGAAAAGGTCTGAAGGGTCTTTCCGACAGGCTCTCTGAGATGGTCTCGCAGGGGTGCGCGTGCGTGTGTTCTGTTTGTTTACAAAGGACGGGCTGCAGTGACAGGAGGAAGCACCAGAGAAAGTATCCAGCCCTCATTTGCTCTTATAATGATGGTTAGACAGATTCTCGTAAATAATTCTACGTGCAGAAACATGTGCCGGAAACGAGTCTATTTCTGCATATTGTTCCAGCACGCTCCTCACGGCACAGTGTGAGCCAATTCCACTCTCGCTGTGGTCCGACCTCTGACATTCAATACCGTCACCCATCCCTTCACAGAGCAGAAGGTCAGAGCGCCGGAAGACTGCCAGGAACGCGCCCTTAACGCTCAGCAGATCACGCTCACATCACTTTCAGGGAACAAGCAGACAACCGAAACCAACATTCCCCTTAAGCAAGAAGGAAACCTGAGCATAACGAAGAATAAATTCAGACAGCCTGGAAGCCGTGGACGTGAGGGACCCACAGACCAGGGCACTACAGCCACACCGCAGCACGGCGGGGAGCCGCGGCCACCAGGCTAACAGACCAGCTGGACCGGGGGTCCTCCAGCTCCGAAGACCTCAGGGAAAGGAGGCCTCACCACAGAGATGGGGAGGCACCTACCACAGCCTCACAGTGCTGTTCTGTTTGGCCGTCACTTATACAGTAACCCAAAGGCTGGAGGGAGCTGGGAGCGTGAGGGACAAGATGAGCGAGGATCAAACCCAAACCGCCCAGCCCTGGGACTCCAGGGCAGCGCCGTCTCCACCACCACTCACTTCGCGGACGTCCCGCTGCAACTTGGTGTTCATTTCCTCAGATTTGATGAGAGCTTTCCTAGCGGTGTCCAGGTCTTCCTCCAGCTCCGTGACGTGACTGGAAAGGGCGGCCAGACGCTCCTTCATCTGCCTCTGCTCTCTCGACTGCTTATCTATGACTTCCTGGAGCTCGATGACTTTAGCAAGGTCCTCCTCGTGGCTTAAGGAACCATTGGAAGATCGCTGCTGGGGGAAAAAATCCTTAAATAGGCTTGTTTGGTGAGCTAGGAAGTAAAGGACTTCCAGGAGGAAGGTAAAACCAAAGCTGATTTACGAGACCTGCTGGATGGCACAGCGCTCACGACACTCAAGCTCGAAGCGGGGCTCGACAACAGTTGTGAAACAGTGCTGCACGCACACTGCGGGCAGATGGAACTAGGAGACGACAAAGAGAAAGCCCACGGACTTGCCTTTCCATTAGTGCTCCGTGTATTTTCTTGTTTGCGGTTTACGTCAAGCACCCCATCTTTGAGTGTTTTTTTCTGATTATTCTGTTCCTTAAGAATCATTAGCTAAAACCAAAAAAACTTGGATAAGAGCAAAGAAATAAGGAAAGATAGCAAACTTCTTTTGGAAAAACAGAACTATAAACTGTAACCATAACACAAAAAGAAAACACATGGTGGTGTCACCCACCCTGAGGGGAACCAGGTTATCAAAACAGAGTTTATTATCTCCCGGCCAACCGGGTGCTTAAGAGACTTTTGCAACTTGGAAATAAAAGTCTAGTTTACGAGTCATTCAAATGACCCAGATTCAGAAAGATAAAGAACATCCGATATCCACCACTAAGGCATCATACTTTTTTCAAAATTAAGAAGTAAAAATTAACAGCCCTCAATTCCAAGCACACAATGATTTAGCAAGCTTACCTCCTCGTGTGTGGCTCCTAATTCTTCTTCCAACAAACTACATCTTTCAAGTGCTACTCGTAACCGCTCTCTCACCTGAAAACAGCAGGGGTGGAGTGTGTGGGTGCACACTTCTCCAAGCCTTCGCGGACAGTGACCCTATCACTAGCAGAATATAACACAGAACACCTGGAACGTCTCTCATTGATGTTACTGTCATGGAAACTTGCTTTTAACAGCTTTAAATTTTAAGTTTGAGAAAAATCTTCTCCCTAAATAAATTACATTACCCAATTCTTAACAGCAAATCTATAAACAGGATATAATAAATTTTAAAACATTTATGTCAGGGGCTGGCCCCGTGGCCGAGTGGTTAAGTTCGCGCGCTCCGCTGCAGGCGGCCCAGTGTTTCGTCGGTTCGAATCCTGGGCACGGACATGGCACTGCTCATCAGACCACGCTGAGGCAGCGTCCCACATGCCACAACTAGAAGGACCCACAACGAAGAATACACAACTGTGTACCGGGGGCTTTGGGGAGAAAAAGGAAAAAACAACAAACAAAAATCTAAAACATTTCTGCCAACTAATACTTTTTAACCATATAGAACTGTCTTCTTATAGAAGAACTTTGTTGAGAAGAATTCCAGAAGCTACTAAGAGTAAACTGAAGCTGCACACGCACAACGCCCGCCGGGCGCACAGCGCGCAGCCCAAGGCTGGCCCCGGGGCCGCCGGTACCTTCTCATCCAGAGCTTTGTGGTGCTCGAACAAAAATTTCAGCGCCTTCAGCACTTCCACCTCACTGGACACGCCGGCGGGGGACTGCGCCTGCCTCTTCACCACCGTCATCCTCAGGGACGGCTCGTGCCTGGAGACGAGGTACTCTAAGTGCTCCAACAGCAGCTGGGAGAAAAGGCCAACACAGACGCAAGTTTAAACAACACCTTCAATTGCACATTGGGATTCGGGGCAAATCAATCCTTTCCATCTCATGCTGAACCAGTGTGAATGCCTTCAATCCAGTAGAAAGTTAGAGAAATTCCTCCTCAAATGGATCAAAATACTAATTCTTAACTATGAATTTCAAGAAAAGTATGAGAACGCTGAACTGATCGATCACAGTTAAGTCGTGGGAAAATGTCGAAAATGTGTTTGAAACCAGGTAGAGTGGACGTCTTTCGAGTTTAAAGCCAGCCAGAGTGACTGATAGTGGCCCAGAGGCTCAAGTTCCGGCACCTACTGACCCTGGTGTTGTTTCTTTCGGCCTTCATTTCGGCAACTTCTTCCTCCCTCTCAAGGAGCTGTTCCCTGCACGCACTGAGGTCTTTAATGAGTGCTGCATACTCCTAGAAAATAAGGGGGGAAAGAGATCTTTTAAGGACAGACTCCCAGCAAGCCACCCCAGTCCTCACACAGGCAACCCCAGCCGGAGGCTCTAAGGGACCTCCGTGGGGGGTCGAGCCACCAGCCCAAGACCGCGCAGACGCCGTAACTCAGACGCCACCCTCCCTCCACCCCTGCACCTGGGCACACGCACAGCGGAGGAAGAAGGGACTCCAAGCCCACCTCCTCAGACCCAGAGAAGCCCTCGACACGTTCCTGAGCAGGAATCCTGACACCAAGTGGACACAGACATCTTTAAACGACTCGCACCCCGGTGACCTGGAGCCACCGGAGAGTAAAGAGGCCCCGAAGGCCGCCGCCCTGTGCCCAGCCTCCTGCTCTACGCGGATTCTCCCCTGGGGAAGAGCATCCCCAGGAAAAGGCTGATGGCACTCCAACGCTAACGGATTGGCCAAGTAATTACTCAAAGCCAACTCCCTAATGTGGACTTTTCACAAATGCCGGTAAGCCTTTGGTAGGAAGGGGAAGTTTAAGAAGACTTATTTCTGGGGCCGGCCCCGCGGCCAAGCGGTTAAGTTCGCGCACTCCGCTGTGGCGGCCCAGGGTTTCACTGGTTCGGATCCTGGGCGCGGACATGGTACCGCTCATCAGGCCACGCTGAGGCGGCGGCCCACGTGCCACCACTAGAAGGACCTGCAACTAAGACATACAACTATGTACGGGGTCGGGGGGGATTTGGGGAGATAAAGCAGAAAGAAAAAAAAAAAGAAGACATTTCGTTAGCTAAGGGGAAAAAGTTCCTTGACGACATCACTGAGAGGAGAGGTGCCAGGCGCTCCCCTTGTCAACCGTGGGTCACTTCTAACTGCAACACTGAGCACCCTCACACAAACACGATGTCATTAAGCTGGGGAGAAAGGAAAGCACTCACATTCTCCTGTCAGTTTTTCAATGGAGCAAAACTCCTCTGAAATAATTAAAATTATCTGCCAACTGCCAACGTTTCTCAACATTTTAAGAGTTTTCTCTTTACTGGACAAAGGAACGGATAAAGGTTCACCTAACAAATAATCCAGCTGCCAGTCAAAATACGAAAAGAGGCTGATTGAGGTAATTCTAGAAAATCAATTGACAAACAGGTGGTGTAAAGCTCACTCCTAAATTAATCATTTGCAACTCAAAGTCAGCATTACCATCTGTGGTCAATTAGAATTTGACTTTATAAGGCTAGCCCACAAAAGCCTATTTGAGCCATGATGCAGAACTGAAATACTTACCCCTGGGGGATGAAAGGAAGCAAGCCATATTGTTACATTCCACAATGGAAAAGAGTAAAGTGAAAACATTTATTTTTTTCTCGAATGCTGTTATCTCAAGGGTAACAAATAGAAGGGGATGGGGATGGAGACAGTTTACAGAGATCTTGAAGGACACGTGAACATTTTTGTGGATATAGTCAGCTAACGCCCATTTTATCTAATTTCTTCTTCAAGAGTCTATGACTGTGGGTGATCAACTTCCAGCCTGACAGCATGAGGAGCTGTGCTGACCTGCTCCCCAGTGAAACTCGTGAGATTAATAGATAAAAACAACTATTCGTGGGGCCGGCCCGGTGGCACAGCAGTTAAGTTCACACGTTCCGCTTCAGCAGCCCGGGGTTCGCCGGTTCAGATCCCGGGTGCGGCCATGGCACCGCCTGGCATGCCATGCTGTGGTAGGTGTCCCACATATAAAGCAGAGGAAGATGGGCATGGATGTTAGCTCAGGGCCAGGCTTCCTCAGCGAAAAAGAGGAGGACTGGCAGTAGTTAGCCTAGGGCTAATCTTCCCCCAAAACCAAAAAAACAACTATTCAAAGCCTCTGACCTGGTCCTAAGGGCAAATAACAAATGAAGAAACATCTATTCAAGAAAATCTATGAAGATTCCGTGGAAAGGGAAGAGTCTGCGGCTTCTGCACCAAGACTGCTCCCTCCCCCACCCCAGCTCCAGGAGGTAGAGACTCCAATCTAGAGGCTGCAGCCAAGAACACAGGCTTCCCGTCCCCTCGCCCCCATCAGAAGGACTTCTTCCTGGGAGGGGCAGGACAGCAGCATTTCCCACCTGGGCCCCCAGCTACCTGGCACAGAGGGAAGCATGGTGGAGATGTGCGGGCTCCCAGGTTCTGCCCAACTTCCACTCAAGGAATAGAGGCTCACGCCACACCTTGGGTGGCGCGTGCTGAGAATCCTGGCCCTGATCATCCCCGCCCTCGCTCTCTGAGGCAGTGGTTCCAAGGCTGCAGAGACCCCAGGCTGCTGCCCACCCCTGCCAGTGCTCAGCTCCTAGAGCACAGGTGTCACTCAGAGGAGCCTGCCATTGTCCGCACCAGGCTCCAGAGCCCTAGTTCAGAGATTTTCCGGTGGGGGGGCGGGGGGAGGCAGTAAGAGAGCTCCTAATCTCGTCCAAAAGGAGCTGACTCCACGGGTGAAGTTTAAGCCTAAGGGCGCTCTCAAGAACAGTGGGGGTCAGGTGACAGGCAGCTGGGCAGCTGGGAGGAGATGACCGGCTTTCCCAAGACACAGCCCAGATGGTACCCCGCTGGTGTGCAGGAGGGAACTGGAGCTTCGGGGAGCTGGGAGGAACCCTCCTGGGGTCAGGGCAAATACCAAACTCTGACCTGGAGACAACTCCTAGAAAGGAGGCAGGATTTGACTGGGTTCGTGTGTAGGGGAATTTATGCCCCAGGGCACTGCTGGAACTAGAGCAATTGGCTGGCAATTAGTGGAGTTAACAGCTGGGTGGGTCAGGGACAGAGGGGAAGAGGGCCCCTACCACTGCCACTACCGCCCAGGGCGACTGGGGGCCTGTCCAGAGCCGCACCTCCCCGCCCCCCCCAGGAGCACAGCCGGGGGCCACAGACACAGGCTTCACTGAAATCATCCAGCTACTCAATAAACTGGTTAAAATGGTAGGTATATACGTTTTCACTGTACAAAATTAAGGTTTAACTTTATTTTAGTTCAAATGGATAGACAACAGTTTCAACACCAATAGTTACTCAAGTCATCCTTTCCCCTGCTGAAACGAATCGCTTTACTCCATATGGTCTGTATATTTTATCACAATTTACACACACACGGTGCCCTTGGAGAAAAGGCTGCTCCTGAGAGCACAAGACTGGCTAAAGAACACGGACGACTCTGTACTTCAGTATTCCACCGCAGGCCTGCAAACAGAAAGAAACTCCGGGAACACTAAAAGAAGTCATTCAATGTGCCTTGAAGCCTGACACACACTCCCTCAAGGGAGATGCTGTGTTCAGAAGAGCTGGTAAGAGGGTGAGGCCAGAAGTGGAGGGACCAGGCAGGTATTGCAATGACGCAGGCAAGACCAGGTGAGCGAGCGCACTGTAAGAGAAGTCGGAGGGCTCCGAAGATGCCCTGGAGGAGAGCCAACAGGATGTGCTGACAGACCCAACAGATCTGAGAGGAAGAAAGGCCCAAGACCATGCCAAGGATTCCGGCAGGAGCAAGGGAGGGACGGAGTCACTACGTTCCGAGAAGGGAACGAGCATGGGAAGAGCACGTTCTGAAGAGAGGGGCGGAAGTCCAGTGTGGACTGCTCCATTTGAGATAGCATCAGACACTCACACGGAGTGAGATACCCAGTGCAGAGCTGCAATTCCCTGTCTGGAGTTCTCGGGAACGTTGGCCAAGACGGGATAGCAATTGCATTCCACGCAAATGGACAAGGCACTGAGCGCAGACAAGAAGAGATGAGGTTCCAGCCCTGTGACAACCTAACATTGGACGGCTGGGAGATGAGGGGCATCAACAAAGCAGACTGGGAGCGGGCAGTGGGCAGGAGGACATGCCGGAATCCAGCGCTCCCAGCAGGAATCAGCCCTATCTCTGATGCTGGCTGACCGATCACTGATAGGTGGATCTGCTGAAAGGCAGGTCAGCGGTGACCGTGAGAACAGCAGTTCTGGCGCAGCGGCAGGGCCGAAAGCCTGACTGGGCTGAGGTCACTAGAGAGCAGGAGGAGAAGCGAAAACTCCTTTGAGGAACTGGGCGGTAGAGGGGGAAGAGAAACAGGGCAGGGGCTGCAGAAGACATGGGTTTAGAAAGACCTTCTGGAGGACGAGACAGTGTGCGTGCTGACTGGCAGGAAGCCAGGGGAGCGGTGGGACTGACAGAGTAACTCCCCTGAGTAAGCGCGAGCAGATCGGGCCAAGCGGCCAAGTGCAGAGGTGGCCTTTCCTGGGTGCACACAGTTCGCCCACAGTAAGAGGAAGGGCAGCCGAATACACGGGCACAGATCCAGGTAAATAGGTAGACATGTGGTGAGAGTTTACGCAAGACCTCTTCTGATTTCTTCCAATTTCACTGAGAAAACAGAGGACTTGGCGTTAAGTTTCAGGGTGGGTGAGGAGCGCTGGGGAGGGGAAAGGGGAAGGAAGAAAACAGCCACCTAGAAGAGAAGAGTCGCTGTTTGACAGTCACGTGACTGTGGCGGCATGCAGGTCCACTTCCGGTCACTGGTCACGACAGCGGACGGAGAACGCACTTACTGGGTGCAGGCTTCTGCCGGTGAGTACAGTGAAGTGAAAGAGGCGAGGGAGGGGCAGGGCGTGCAAGGCTGTGATGATAACGGACCATGGGATTTCAGGGGGGTGAGGAAGAAGGGAGAGGGGAGAAGGGCGAGGGACCATGACAAGTGGCAGGGGACCTGCAGTCCCAGGAGGGTTGAGTATCAGCGTTTTATTTTTAAGTCTTACTAGCTGTCATGGACAAATTTCGCCACCTTTAAATGAAACGCCTAGTCGAAGCACAACAAGGTGGACACTGGACGCTTCATGGGGTGCGTCGAAGCTCCCCTGCGCACCGGGACGAGGAGCTGGCTCCTACACGGACTCACACCGCCTGGAAAGAGGGAGCTCCGCCCCGGAGCCCACTTGCGCTCCCATCGAGCCCCTATGCTGGATGCCTGTCACCTCGCTTTCCCGTGACCTCCTCCCGCCCCCATCCCCGGGCAAGCCTCTGTCTCTTTCATGCAGTTCCCCTAAGTTCTTCCTAACAGCCCAGACTGTCTTCGTTCACCTGTAAAGAGAATATGCTTCATTCCTATCGCTGGGTTATATCTCAAAAGAAATCTGTGACACACTGCTTTGGCCATGGTAGAAAACACATTTACAGAACTTGACAATTATTTTTACTCCTTAAAGGAAAACCTTTTCCCTTGGCTCAAAAGAATTCGACAACTGAAAAAGCATCAAAGCAAATTTAAACTTAGGAGTTTAGATAAACATTAGACAGGAAATTCCACAGTTTAAGATTCCAGAAGCACGTTCATATGTGCACTGTGTATCATTATTGCAGAAAAAACTAGCACAGGCTGAACAAACCCCAAATATGTGCAGTAAATGACCTCCTCTGTTACCATCACAGGAATCTAATTGTCAGCATCTACCTTTTTCCTCTTTAGAAAAAAAACGTTGCTCTAAAAAATACTGTAAGCCACATATACTACTAGTCTAAAGTGTCATTCTATTTACTATAATTAAAGTATCTCTGAAACTGAACAGATCCAATAATCACTGGGATACTTTCATTTAAAGTATAAGTCTGAGCAATACAGATTTGCATTTCCGTTTGACACTTTCTAGGATTGAGAACAGGGAAGGTAACAGCCATTAACACCAGCTCAAGAACTTGGTTTCACATAACGCTCAAAAATGCTGACATTTAGCATTTCTGGACAAAAGGTTCAGATCTGGATAACAGGTCCAGATTATGCAAACCAGACATTATTTATCAAAATCCGCCATGAGACCAATTTTAAGTTACGTCCTATGGATCAGATGCAACATTTAGCTCTGAAAGCAAAGAACATTCTTTCTTCCCAGTCATTCCAGTAGCTCCCAGCAACTGCAGGACTCTGGGCTGGAAGCAGCCGCCCTGCCCACTCCCCCAGCCCCACGTGAGTCCTGACCCCCCCCCGCCCTCCCCCAAATTCTTCACTCGGCCATCCCATGCTGCGCTTCAGCATCTTTCACTCTCTAGCATCTCCATCAGTACTTTCGTTTTATGTTTTAGCTACTCTTCATTATTTTCGCTAACCTGCTGAAACAGGAGCGAAGCTTCAGTGGCGGCAAAAAGTACCCGTCCTCTTGGTGTGGGGACAGGGAGGGTAATAAACAAATAGAAACAGGGTCTAACTGTTAGCACACCAAACGAACCCCTGAAAAGCTGACTTGCAGAACTGACAGATTATCTTGTGCCAGCAGAAGCTACCCGCTTCAGCCTTAGGTTTTAAAGCATGTCAAATTGTGAAATAAGGGAAATTGGAAGTTTATTTACGAGTCAGCAAATCATATGTTTCAAAACTCCAGCATCTTGATTAAAAGTGTGCTTAGAAAGGTTATTATAACTATCTATTCCTGTTAACAGACTATGTCTAACTGTCTGCTGATGTCGCATCTAACGACGGGAGGAGAGGGACACTCAGAAGACAGCAAACTTTACGCCCTTGGAAAAGCTGACCATCAGCTCACTGGACTTGTGGAAAGCCACTTTTAAGGCAACAGCACGGGATTTTCAGTCACTGAACGTCATTTGCAAGCAACAGAGTAAAATGCATAAGCAGTTACAAAGTCCCAATACATCTAATTTCTTTTGTCGGTTTCTCTTTAAGAAACGGATACTGACACAATCTATGCTGCTGCTCAGCATTTAGGGATTCATAGCAGAGACTGTATAATCCGAACCAAAAAAGACAGTACAGCACAGTATTTCAGCGTCATCTCAACCTGGTTCACAGCAAACACACACCATGCGTATTTTTTACGTCTTTAAGGTAACACAGAGACGGACACCCAGCAAACAGCTAATGCAGGTTACCCACTGGGACTGGGAAAGGGGGCTGAAGCGAGACTTCGTTTTTAATTTATATTCATTTTTAAATTTTTAACTATGTCCTTGCCTTGTATTTAAAACAAAAAAAAAGACCAATCCTCCCTTCTCTTTTTGTCTCCCAAAACCATGCTAGAGCACAGGACGCGACCAGAATATGGACTGTCCACGTGGACACAGAACTTGTTCAGAAATACCTGGCCCCTCAGCCACCACACCCCAATCCTGAATCCTGTTCTTGCTCTCTGCAACCTGGCCTCAGGCCCCGCTGCTGCCCTGAAAGCGCTCTGGCTCAGACACAGCAATCCGCTCGCCTGCGCTAACCCCAGGCAGGCTTCGTGCTCGCTGACCTCGCCAACCACCGTCAGGGAGCATGCGATCCCACCTTCCCCTTCTCTTCCCCTCGTCCTTTTCCCTGCTCATCTCGTAACTGCTGAACAAAAGGTTCCTGGGTGCCCTGTTCACTCTCCACACCTGTGTCCTGTGTCCAAGGCTTTAAGCCCCCACCCCGGCAACTGTCCAACTGCCCGTCAGACATCTCTACTTGGACGCTTAAACCACCTTCCCCAAACGGAGTTCATCACCCTCCTCCCTGACCCAGCCCCCAACTCCTCCCAGGCCCTCACTCAACTCAGCAGAGGACCCACCCATGCAGTTGTCCAAGCCAGACTCCCGGACGTCACATCACCCACTTCCTCTCCCCCCACATTAACCAGCTGCTGGGTACTAATTCTGCCTCCTACCTGGATCTTCTGGAGGGTCCTCGCTGCCTCCTGCTCTGCCTAGGCCACCAGGTCTCCTTGGTCTGGAGGGTGGTTCCAGAAGTCAGCTCCCGCAGCTCTGACCCTGCCTCTCTCTCCAGCCTCCTCCCTCATCACTCTGTGTCTCCTACACGGCATGTCAGTCCCAACTCATCTACAGTTCCTAGAACACGTCTGTGCCTCGGCTGTGCCCTCTGCCTCAGGTCTGTGAATCAGCCGGTCTTCCCCTGGCCACCACTCGCCCTGCTCAGTTCACGGCCTAAGGGCCGTGTGCTGCAGAACAAAACACCCGTCCACCTCAGAGGTTTGCAGGCGGCACAGGGAACCGTGCTGTCCAGACCAGCTGCCTAAAAACCACCTGTGCAGCTGATGAAAATACAGACTCCTAGGCCTCAGCCTACTGAATCAACATTTCTGGGGTGGAACCTGGAATATGTATTTTTAAAGGCTTCCCAGGGGAATTCAGTAGCCATGCTGGGAAACAACTGACCTTTATGACCTTGGACTGGTCACTTAGTTCTCCATCTTGACCACTCATCTAAAAATATGGGGAGCAATATCTACGTTCTACCACGGCCACAAGTGTGACATCAAATGAGGACGCTGGAAATGAGCCACTCCGCTGAAAGGCCTCACCGTCAGCCCTCAAACACAGGCGACGGCCGCCACCTGGCCCCGCCGAGCTCCTTCCACAGCATCTCCGGGCGTTTCCACCAGGAGCAGGTGGCTAACAGGGTTCTGACGGGCTGATTTTTGCAATATTGCTAAAACGGATGTCACTTAAGTACCTTCAAACGTTAGCTCAGCTCTTAACAGAAGCATTCCCACCCATGATGGGGAAAACGATCACACGTACACTCACCTTCTTCCAACAGGGACCACTGGCTGGCTTTCCAGCCCGCCCTGTCACCTCCCATTACCTTCGCCACCACACTTCAGAGGCGGTCTGCACGCTGCCCCGCGTACCCGTGCTCATGCCCGCCCAGGTTCTCGCTGTCCGCCCCCTCTCCCTGCCACTCACCGACCTACTGCTCTCCAAGATCAGCAAACCTGAGCGCCACCCAGCCCTCCGCTCTCCCTGCGCTGGACCCTTCGCCAGCTGTCGGCCCCGGGGTCTGCTCTCGTCTTCCAAAACTCGTCTCTGCTAAGTGCTGAGCAGCCACTGCTCCCAACAGCAGCTCAAACCTGTTCTGCCAAAAACCGAATGTGACTTCCATTTGGAGGAGAAAAAAACTACCTTAGTGTTTTTTTTTTTAATGTATGTATGGACCAGGTCAAAAATACACTGTGCCAGATGGTTACAGATTTACCCATAATGGCCAAAACCTGGAAGCAACCAAGAAGTCCCTCAGTGGGTGAGTGGATGAACTATGGTCCACCCAGACAATGGAGTACTATTCAGCACTAATAAAAAGGAGCTATTAAGCCGTGAAAAGATACCAAGGAATCTTAAATGCACATTCCTTGGTGAAAGAAGCTAATCTTGGTGAAAGAATCACATACTGTATGATTCCAACTATATGACATTCTGGAAAAGGGAAAACTATGGAGATGCTCGAAAGATCAGTGATGGCCAGGGCTGGGGGAAGGGAAGGATGCACAGGGGGAGCACGGGATTTCAGGGCAGTGAAACTACTCCGGATGACCTATAATGGTGGACACAGGTCCTTACACACGTGTTCAGCCCACAGCAGGTCCAGCACCAAGAGCGAACCCTGACGTCAACCGTGGACTCTGGGTGGTGACGATGCAGTAGGTTCAAGGACTGTAACCAATGTGCCACGCTGGTGGGGGGTGTGGACAGTAGGGGTGGCTGGGGGAGTGGGGGGCAGAAGGTATACGGGAAACCTCTGTATCTCCCCCTCAATTCTGCTGTACGCCCAAAATGGCTCTAAAAAATAAAGTTTATTGAAAGAAACCATCCTGTGCCTCTTTCCTAACTGTTGGCTTGGCAACTAGGGAGGATGCATTGTGTGGGAGTCTAATTCCAAACGAGCATCCTTTAGAGCCAAACCTGAGCATCTCTGTAGGATGCGGTCTGTCCACCGGCTGCAGGGGCACTGCCAGGCGGCAATAACACAAACACAACTCACAACTTGGTCTGCCCACTCTGACATTTGATCATTTTTGACATCTTAACTTTTTTTACTCTTGAGAGAACTGCATTACCTCACAGTAATTGAAACACTGATGTGAATTTCTTTTCCCCCCAAGACTGGCACCTGAGCTAACAACTGCTGCCAATCTTCTTCTTCCCTTTTTCCTTTCTGCTTTTTCTCCCCAAATCCCCCCAGTACATAGTTGTATCTCCTAGTTGTGGGTCCTTCTAGTTGTGGCATGTGGGACACTGCCTCGGTGTGGCCTGACAAGTGGTGCCATGTCCATGCCCAGGATCCGAACCAGTGAAGCCCCAGGCTGCCGCAGCAGAACCAGGGAACTTAACCACTTGGCCGTGGGCCGGCCCCTGATGTGACTATTTTATAACACTATTTTCAATCCACATCACTCAAAGTCAGAAAAAATGTGACCACACTGCTTTTCTTTTCTTTTTGAGATTTTTTACTACGACAAAAGTCACCAACATAAAATTCACCATCTTAACCATTTTCAAGAGTACAATTCAGTGATTTTCAGCATATTCACAATGTTGTGTTACCATCACCAGTAATTCCAGAACATTTTGGTCACGCCCCAAAAGCTGATCCATTAGCAGTCACTCCCCATTACCTCCCCCCCAGCCCCTGGCAGCCACAAATCCGCTGAGTCCACGGACTCGCCTGTTCTGGACGTTTCGTATAAATGAAATCACACAATATCTGTCCTTCCGTGTCTGGTGTCTTTCAGTCAGCATCACATATTTAAGGTTCATCCACATCGTAGCGTGTGTCAGGGCCTTGTTCACTTTTATGGCTGAATAACATTCGACCGCATGGATGGACCATGTTTTGTTTATCCCTTCATTCGCTGATGAACATGTGGGTTGCTTCCACTTCCTAGCGATCACGAATAATGCTGCTATGAACGTTCCTGCACAAGTTTTCATGTGGATTTATGCTATGTTTTCTCTCGGGTGTACACATGGGTAGACACATTTCTTTACAATGGCAATGAGTGAATTATTCCTTTCTTTTTTTTTTTTAAAGATTTTATTTTTTCCTTTTTCTCCCCAAAGCCCCCCAGTACATAGTTGTATATTCTTCGTTGTGGGTCCTTCTAGTTGTAGCACGTGGGACGCTGCCTCAGCGTGGTTTGATGAGCAGAGCTATGTCCGTGCCCAGGATTCGAACTGACGAAACACTGGGCCGCCTGCAGCAGAGCGCACAGACTTAACCACTCGGCCACGGGGCCAGCCCCGAATTGTTCCATTTTTGTTCCTCATTTCCAATTTAAATTTCTAGCTATGTTAGCCATCACTCCTTTCTTCTTTGGAAGGCATCTGCTTTTAAGCAAAAATGGGGATTTACTCATGGGCAGTGAGTATAAGATTTGCTTCACGTATTTTTACCTTTCTGCTAAATAGTAAACCAAAATGTTTTCGGTTGTTACAAGCATGTTGTATTTAAACACAAATAATGTCTCACAATTAGTCAAGACAATGTGAAATATGAATGCACACGTATATTTCAAAACAATCTGAAATATTAGTGTGAAAGTATATTTCAGAAGCATAACATTTCAGTGCATAATAACAGCGAAATACTCACAGGCAAAAACATTCTGATTAAATTTTTCAAACGGAGCCTGAGCGGCAGGGGAGAATCAAACCAATGAAATAAAAAATCAAGGGCAGAAATATTTATTCAAATAGGAATGAGTGCCTTCTGGAATCTTCTAGGTAGGTTTTTTTTTTTAAACATTACTTTTTTACAAAAGACGACTACCTTAAAGAGTTTCAGATAAATTAACAACACTAGATAATAATAAAATGAAAACACAATATGAAGCATATTAATGTCCAGTTTATATTCACACCATGTTTCAAACTTTCCAGTAAAGCAAGTATGTGATTTTTGGCGCTGCTCGTGCTTACTGGAGTATAAAATAGTTTTCATTTTCGAATACTTCCTTTCATAGATCTATGCACGTGCCAAAAAACCACTGAATCATAAAGAAACTGTCTTTAAAGTATGAGACCAGAAACTGCCTGCCTGACCTTGACAGCCTAAAGCCATCATTAGGAGCAGCGTAAAATCCACATTTCCACGGAGATGTTTTGGCCATCACAAACTTTTACAAAACAGGGATAGCAGCAGCAATGGAAGGATGCTCAGGACAGAGCTCTTTGTCACACCAACTTTTAAAACTTTGTTTTTTACAAATGGTAATAAAGGTATCCATGGAGGCCTCCCTTCCAGCCCTGGTGGCTCTTCAACTCGGCAGGCAGCTGAAGGCAGACGCTCCCCGTTTATCCCGAGGTTCGACGCGCGGAGAATCCAGTGAGACACGCATTCCCTCTAGTGCCTCTCCAGCAGGGACACGGCCTGAGGAGGGCCGGCCGGCTCGCAGCGTCCTCCTCCTCTCACAGCCGCACTGACACAAAAGCCGTAACGTATTTATTCTTCTCCTACCGATGGACACTTACGACTGTGCTTCCGATCTTTAGCTCTGACAAACAGCATGGCAACAAATAACCTTGTACATGTATCATTCTGCACGTGTGCCAAGTGCATCTGCAGGATAAAACCTTAGAACTTCTGAGTCAAAGGTCAGTTGCAATTTTAATAGCTACTGCTAAATTATTCCTCCTGGGCCAGCAGCTTATGAAACACCTGTTTCCTGTAGCTCTGCCACCCTGGTGTGTTATTAAACTTTAGGGCCCACTTTCTTTTTTGGATCCATCTTCCATTCCCTGTCGCCCATCAAATAGGGGGTCTCCAAAATCTTCTCATATGACAGGGACTGAACGCATGCCTGGGCATTTGGTGAGAGTTCCAGAGGCAATATGTTCTTCGTGACCCTCCGTCACTCCCCTGGCCCTCTCATGACCAAGGGAACTCTTCTGACATTTCACCTGCAAAGAAGGCTCAGCTCGTATGCGAGACTGTTGTACTTGCCCAGGTCTCTACTTGACAATCTGTGATACGAAAGGCACGTTGTCCTTATTTCAGTCACGGTTATTCATTTTTCTCGGATCAAATACAATTGAGATTGGTCTGTGTTTACTTATCCTAACACACTTTTATGGAGTGGCCACCTCTTCTTTCACATTTCTCTATTTTTCTATGGAATGGCTTCTGATCATCTTCTCTTAAACTCATTCATCAGCAGAAGGTACAAACATCTGACTTGCGTCTTCGGTGCAGTCGTGCCCAAACATTTACAGAATGAAATGTTTCACCGTAAACTAACTTTTTAAATTTACTTTATTTTATAATTAGGATATTGTACTGATTTTTTAAAATTATGTACAAAAAGGAGGTACTGGATTGCTCTGAGGGACAGACCCAGAAATGGACCTGCTGGCTCCAAGACCTATGGAATTGAATTCTCAACGTTTCTAATGTTATAAATTGCAGTGTACTAAATAAAGATTAGTTTTACTGTTTTTGTCATTTCCTCATACATTTATAATTTAAGAGAGTTTGCAATGTCTTGAAAAAAACGTAACAATCACAAACACAATCGTCTCCATCAATGATTAAGATTGCTTTGTAGCGGGCCAGCTGCATGGTCATTTTTATAGTCCCATGCAAAGTGAGGACTGTCTTACTACTTTTTAGAAGATAAAACATTATTTGCAAAAATAATGTTTTATTTCACTGCAATTTCTCTATGTAGAATCTTTGCCCTTTCTTTTTGGCCAGGAAGACTGCCCCCGAGCTAACATCTGTTGCCAATTTTCCTCTACTTGGCATGTGGGTTGCTGGCACAGCATGGCTGACGAGTGGAGTAGGTCTGTGCCCAGGAGCCAAACCCGAAACCCAGGCCACTGAAGTGCAGTGCACCGAACTTAACCACACCAGGGGGCTGGCCCCAAATCTTTGCCTTTTTTAACCTCCCATGGCAATAAAGGACAGATTAAAATATTACGCTATTACATAACAGTAGAAATAATCACAAACCTGTGATTATTCAGCTTGACACCCCAGTTATGAAGCTTATGTAAACATCACATACATAGTCTGTGTGCCTAAACACAAGGCGACTTCAAGGGGCCAGCCCCCCATTTCCCTACGAAGACGCTGCCCGAAAGCTTGGCCACGTTAACACACCCTTCCAGGAAAGTAGAGCACCAGCCGACTCTGACTCCGACTCAGCCCCACAAATTTATTACAGTAAACAGGCAGACAAAAGTGTTCGTGCCAGCTGCACGCTAAGTTACCACATCGAACATGCTTACTCTGCACTTACATCACCAGGCTTTAAAACATCTCCGCGAGACCCTTAAACTATGTTTCCTAGTCTTCCTTGCTTGACAACAGCAGCTCATCTTTTAGTGAGCCCTTGGAGACTCATCTGACAGCATCTACCACGAGGGAGTCCCTCCGTTAGGACGCTCCACCTGCGAGTCACTGCTCTGTCACTCACACTCCGCCACGTTCCAGAACCACTGGTGGTCCCACCTTAGCATGTGGTGGTATCCCTCCCGGCAATGATGGCTCCACCAAAACACGGAGCCAATAAAGGCATGGAAGTGATGGAGGGTGCCAGTGTTCCAGGCATCCTGAACCTGAGAGGGGAGGACAGTAACCTGATTAAGGCCCCCGCTCCTCTAGTAAAATGACGTCATACTGGTCTCCCCAGCCCCTCTCAGGAACAGCTTTAGAGTTCACAGGTTAGCAATTCTCCTGAAAAGTCCTAGGGTGTGAGCAAGGTTTCCCCGATTCAGTTACTATTTTAGCATTTTTCAGGCTTGTCAGTAGTTCACACTAGCACTTCAATTCTGCAAAGAAAGCCACAATCCACTCTTTTGCGTGTGATGAAGCACTCTGTGAAGTTATTTCATGACCTTTATTACATGAGGACGTCCGAGATGTGGAAGAGCGTTTGGACACCACCCCCTAGGCCTTCATAGGTACCACCGAGCACAACGGCACAGAAAGGGATCTAAGACAGGACCTGCTCTGTCACACTTTGAGACTCCACTACTGACGGGAACAGAAATGTCAAACAAGACCCCCGCGGGTACTATTCAACAGCCCCACTCTGACGGCAACTGGGTCCCCGCACACTGCACCTCACTGCCCTAGAGCCACCCGCAATTCCCAAGGCAGGCAGGGAACGAGCACGGAGAAGCTGGGCCAGCACTGCAACACATACGGGGAGACCACACCTCGAAGCTCCAGCTGAGCGCACAGGACACCGAGGACAAGCGAGCAGCCTGCTCTCCTTTCCGTCTCTGACGAGTGTTTTGGACACACGGGACAGAAGGGCATCTCGGGCTGAGGCAGGGGTCTCGACATCAGCCGTGCCTGAAAGTTCTCCATGCGGGATTCCTCCCGCGGCTCCATCACGCCGGGTCAGCAGAAACACAAGTTCAGAAGGAGCACCTACGGCTACCTGAGGCTACACTGACAGCAGCTCCTCCCCGCCTGCTAACAAGTCAAAGAAACACAGGAGCTGCGGCGTGCAAGGCCACGCAGCCTCGGCTGACAGTAGTGAGGACAGGTGAGCCCGAAGACGCTGTCGACCCCCTCTCCTGCAGTGTCCACAGCAGGAGTGACAACGGCCCCCGGAGCACACACAGCTGGCTGGCGGATCTCAGGTAAGGGTGCAGCGTCAACAAAGGCGGCCTCTCGGCACCTGCAGGGCCCCCATCACGCTGCCCCACCAGAGCGCTCTCGGAGAACTGACTCCAGCCCTCGGGGACCGCCCTGCCGTGAGCTCACACCCTCGGTGCCTTTCTGTTCCTCTGTCGACCCTTCTCCTCCCACCCGGCGTGCCTGGCACACCACACCCCTCCGCAGCAAACCACCCGACACGCAGCAGGCCCGCCCAGCCGGCCCACAACTGCGCCCTCTGCTCGTGCTCGCGGGCCCGTGGCAGCTCCTCCTTCCCAATGCCGCCCCAGCCCCGCGCCTCCCGCATGCCCAACACGACGTCGCAGCCGGAGCTCAACCCTGCCGCTCTGTACAGGCTCCGCCGGCCCCTGAGAAAGACAGCACCTGTCCCTTCCGTGCAGCACCACACTCACACGAGTCTGCTCGAGGGAAAGAACTGCTCCCCTCACTGTTTCAAAATCCCCAGCCCGGGCGAACAATGTAGTGTTCAAACAACAGGTCCCCGTGGATCTGAACCAGCAACGACTACGTCTGACTGTGAATATTACCGCGTTGTAACCTTCTTAAACTGTCATGGCTCCGTGTATTCACGTCTTGCAAACCAGTCTCACACGAGCCTTATATTATAACCAGTTTTACCTACCCTCTAACTTAACAAGAAGGGCGTCTCAGAAAGAACCAAAGGTCTAAGTACAAAACTGGAACGGAAGCTACTTTATTAGGGATTTCCTCTCGAGGCTCCAGCAAGCTCAGGAGACAGCAATACCAGCTGGAGAAGGAGCAGCCCTATTAATCTGGACAATTTACTGAACAAAAAAGTTGGGAGGCACGATGCTAAGTACTCCTAAGACACAAATATTCATTGTAATAACTTTATACGTGCTTAATGCTTGACTGGTTTTCAAAATATTTTCCAGTATTTATCACATAAAAGTAGATGTCACATACGACAGGAAGGCATACATAATTAGCTCACTTCACAGACTGGAAGACAGGCCCGGGCAGGTTAGTGACCTACAAAGGTCACTTGGCTGATAAGCAGCTCGGGACTCAGAGCTCAAGACGATGTCATCTTCAGGGGGAGATCCCACGGTGAGCACCCAAACCAAGCCCCCGCAGGCTGTACGCCCTCCCAGTCACCCGAGTCGGGGTTACGGGGTCTGCAGACAGACACCTCGCATCTAATGAAGGCCCATCTTCTGCAGGGTACAGCGGTGGATGCTTTATTTTAGTTCTCACTAAATCTGCCTATAATATTGGGAAATAAATAGTATCTCTACTTTACAGACGACAAAACGGTCTCAGAAGTGAAATATCTTGGCCAAGATCAGAAAGTTAGTAAGCAGAGGATCCAAGATTTGACACGGGTGTGGAGGGGGAGGTAGAGGAGGAGGGGAGGGTGGGAAAGAAGAGGAAGCCACTCAGCAGTCAGTGAAAAAGCAGACTGTTCCACGCTCACCCAGCAAGCCCACCGCCATCATCCCATGGGGAGAAAGAGGCTGGCCACACGCCCCACAGGAGATCTTTTTGTGATTTCTTTTACCCCCTCAAGAATGACCTTGATCCTACTCTTTCATCTGCGTTTTTCTTAAAGCTGGTGGCATTTTGAAAAACTGGAGAAAAGATAAAAGGAATCACAGTAAAACCAGCCCCAAGCACCAAATCTGTCGTCTCCTAGAGATGGGAGCGACTCTGAATCCCAGTAGGAATCGGAGTTGGTCCGAGCAGACCTCACAGGGGTGACCTCGGCCTGGAGAGGCAGCTGGGGTCTGATGAAAGCGAGGAGAGGGAGAGGCAGTACCCGAGCAGGGAATCGCGCAGGACGAGGCGTCAGGGAAGGGGAGCAGAGTGAGCAGACTGGTTGGGCAGAGTGAAGGGGCATTTACAGAGGGAAAGATGTGGGAAAGGTGAATAAAGCCAGAACACGGAGCCATGAATGCCAAACTGCCAAACACCTGCTGCCATGGATAGGCCCTGCCAAAACCTTCTCATGCCAGAGGTCTGGGTTACCCTGGGAGCTAGGTGGCCTGGAAAGGAAGAAAGCACAAGCAAAGCCACCTCATGTAGACACCAAGGCCCCACGAACGGCCCAAGCTAGCGCACCAGAGCACAAAGGAAAACAGAAACGACGTGAGAGCAGAAAACACGGGACAGAGCTGCGGACTGGCCCAGCAGGATGAGCGAGGAAGGGCAGAGGAGGCGCGTGAAGTGGGGAGGGAGGCGGGGAGACTCGAGGCTGACCAAGGAGGAAGGCGGAGCAGGACCCTGGACTGAGACACAGCAGGACGTCTACGGGCCGTCTAAGGGATATGGCAAAACTCGGGGCTGGGCATGCAGGAGCATCCCAAATGTGGAGCTCCAGACAGAAACGTGGCGATCATCTTCAAAAAGGGGACGGGTGACCCCACAGAGACGAAGGAATCTCCAAGATGACGACTAGAGCAGAGGGAGCAGAGGGCTAGGATTTAACGTATTTCCTAGTCAGTGGCACAAAACTTTCGTTCAAATGAAAATAATTACCCAAGAATGTGTGGATAGCAAGTGCTTCCTTTCCCTCCGTCCTTCCCGCAGAGGTTTTCCAACTGGAACGAACCTAATGCCCGCCAGCGAGCGCAGCAAACAGAACCACGGAGACCCGAGCACAGGCGGTTCAGGAGCTCCCTGGAAATTAAATTACTGGCAATGCTTAAAGTTACTGCAAATTAGCACTACGTGTGTCACTATCTCTTTACACGGCATTACTATAAAACTTCCCACCAGAGGCTCTTCAGACGAATTTACAACTGAAGGAACACCGGCAGCGTTTCAAAGCACAGAGAAACCCGCATCCCGAGTCCCAGACACGGTGGGCAGCGACGCCCTGCCCTCCACAGCTCGTGGGTTTCCAGGCCAGGCGGGGGCACGGGCTCGCAGCCTGGAAGCCGCGGAAAGAGCGGCTACTGTATTAACGCTTCCAGGTCTGCTGGAAACAGCTCCCTTCCCGCAGCGCCCAGCCCTGTGGACACAGTTGGGGAACATGAAGGGGAACGAACTGGACGTTAAGGGTTTGTACAAACTACGCAGAACCTATAATCAGGAATCTGCTTCCACACAATCTCTTAGTTCATCGTCAAACTTCGTTAGGAACAACTATTTCTATGGTTTGCACAAGAAAACAACCTCGGAATGCACATTCTCTCCAACTTAAACCCTTTATTCTAACCACCTACTACTTTGTCCTGCATGGGACTTTCTCCCACTCTGGTGACTGTCAGGCACCCACCATACACACATCAAAAAGACACGCTGTCCAGTTTGTGAAACTGTCTCACAGAAATGGAGTCAAGATCATCAGGAAGGAGAATAAAAGTAACAAACGGGGGGTGGGGGGGGGCGGTATATAACTCCAAATCCCTAATCCCCGGGTTTATTTAACACGTGTTCTCTTCCCTTCTCGGGGAAGTCAGGGCAGGGGAGGGGGAGGCGGCAGTTGGCCCTGATAATCCCAGCCAGGAGGAGCGTTCCAGCTGCCATGTAAGTAACACTAAACTGCCTTCTCCAGCTGCAGAGGCACAGCTGCAGTGATTTCAGGCACGCTGTCACAATTTGTCACCTGTTTTGGCTGCCCGGCCTCTGAGCCCCTCCCCAGGCCTGGGAACAGCACCGGGCCAGAGGAGCTGAGAGCCCCAGGCACTTACTCTCCCGGCCTCTCCTGCATTTGGGGCAGCACAGGACGGCCCCAGGCCTGCCAATCTCAGACTTGAGACAAGAAGCGAGCAGTGTGCAGAGGCATCCTTTAATCGCGGGCCCCGCCGGGCAAGGATGCGGCAGGGGGGCAGCACTGGACCGAGGCACGCCTGGTGAGGATGCGGCAGGGGGGGCAGCACTGGACCGAGGCAAGCCTGGTGAGGATGCGGCGGGGGGCAGCACTGGACCGAGGTACGCCAGCTCAGGATGCGGCAGGGGGGCAGCACTGGACCAAGGCATGCCTGGTGAGGATGCGGGAGGGGGGCAGCACTGGACCGCAACACACCCGGGGGGCCCTGCAGAGCTCTTCTCCCACCCTCCCATCGACGCAGGGAACCAAAGGCCTTAGAACAATTTATTTCTCTGCACGGATCACCAGGCAGCTTGTCGCTAAGCCCCCTGACTCAGCAAGTTTATTTTACTCATTACTTGTATTCTCACAATGTAGAACTTCACCCATCTTTCTCTACGAAAAGTATGAACGCACAGTAAAAACACCACCGCCTTTCAGATAAAATACCCCACACTGTGGACATACAGGGTGGAGAGAGAGACTGTCACTCCGTCCACCACACATTTGCATACCGTTTGCACTTTTTCTTCGTCATTCTCCTTTTTTCCCTATTGGTCACGGTTAACTGTGGGAGTCAGAGGGAAGCACTCTTCACCATAACCAATCTCCACACTCATTCGCTACCGGCCTCTGAAGGGGCTCCCAAACCTCTCCGTGCCTCAATTCCTTCACTGTCAGACAGGCTGCGGAACAGTCCCCTGCCTTCCAGCACTATTTATAGTAGAAAGAATGCTCTACAGTACTGTTATGAGACTCAGGGAGATAACTCACAGAAAGAGGCTTAGAAGCAATAAATGCTGGCTATTATCTCATTTAATCCCCCAAACATCTGTCTACCCAGCCCTTGGACAGACAGTGCCTAACACACGGCAGACAATCAATATTTGCTGAAGCAAAACCGACAGTTACCGTCCCTAACTGACGGATGAGAACTCCGAAGGCTCAGAGACGAGGTAACTGACGCAGGGAACTCGGCGAGGATGGGGCGCGAGTCCGCCGACTGCCCACCAGGCTGCTTCCTCCGAGCCTTGCCCACCGGGACCGAGGGAGACCGGGGGTCTACCTACAGAGACGGACGGCAGCACAGGAGACAGGGCGGCACACACCCACACACCTGCTGCCACTGTCCTCTGCAGTCAGTCTGTCCGCCGGAGGAGGGACAGGCACTCAGCACGTTGCGTAAAGCGCCTTCAAACAGCACGAAGAAGGAGACGCCAGCTGGCTGACGGTCTCCCTTCCGTGTGTATCTCTGCGGGAGCTACAGGAGCTGAGCCACAAAACAGCCAAGTAAAATTCTATACGGGACTTCTTTAACTCTGTGCATCAACTGCATTTCACACTCAGTCAAAAATGAAGTCTTTCATATTTTCATTTGCATGAAAATAACACATCAGACTATCCTAGAATTCATACTCAAGACTCTTCAAAATACCCTTGCCCTGCCACAGCTGTTTCTATTGCAGGGCGCGCAGGCTATCGCGACCTCACCTGTCACTCACGTTTTCCCCATGAACTATTTTTAAGGCGGGAGCAAGAGTGTGTCCTAGCTTCTTAGCAGCACCCCGGGATTTCCAGAGATGTTAAGGGCTCAGCGACATTGATTAGTCTTCTTCAGCATGGCGCTACACGAAATCAATTTCCATATTACTACTGGCAAAGGTTTAAAAATACATAGGCAGGAGGGATAATTACCCATTTGCAAAGCAGAAAAACTTGGAAATGCAAGATATGCTTCAAGCTCCCAGATTATTTTCAGAGAAAGAGGAAATTTCCTCCTCAGAATAAGAACGAGCCTCTGGAAGCCACAAAGAACTCCCTCGGTGGACCTTCCCTGCCCAGCGAACCGCGATCCAAGTCAGCAGAGCTCGGCCAAGAGCTTCCTTCCAGCCACAGGGAAAAACCTACCAAGTGGAAACATTTTGTCCGCTCTCTCATGAGCATTAGCAAGCGCCGACAAGGCTTTCCCTATGCTTCATTTCTGAGAGTGAAAGGGGCACGGCTGCTAATTGCCTGAGGATAAGAGGCAAAACCCAGGCCTACCCTCAGGCAAACCGGACCGTGGTCCCCCACCTAGAAGGCGTGAGTGGGACAGGGACGGGAGGAGCAAGACTTCCGACTATGCCTTTTTCTATACTTCTCGTTTTTGAATCACGTAAAAGCTTTATGTATTTGAAGAAAAATTAACTCCAGAAGAACAATGTAAACCCTAAACTTAAGAAGCAGCAGAAACAAATGAACTTTGCAACTTCCAACAGAAGGCCCGATTTGGGCAGGAACACCAACGGGCACTCCAACTGTTTATCAAATGTTGTGCGGTTATGTTACTTCACATTGCTTTGAAACCCATTATTCTAGCTATGTATTCTTAAGATAGGTTTATTCTAAGATCCAAAAGAACTACAAAGAAACTCTAAAACTTCACTCAACAGGATGATTATAACAATACGATATTAAAAGGTTTAAACTATTTTATGTGTATCATAGGATAAAAAAATTAAGGCTAATATCATTAGAAATCAAAACTGTCAGTCTAAGACAAGAAGTACAAAATAAGGGCCGGCCCCGGGGTCGAGTGGTTAAGTTCATGCGCTCCGCTTCGGGGGCCCAGGGTTTCACGGGTTCGGATCCTGGGAGCAGACATGGCACTGCTCGTCAGGCCACGCTGAGGCGGCATCCCACGTGCCACAACTAGAAGGACCTGCAACTGAGATATACAACTATGTATCGGGGGGTTGGGGGAGATCAAGCAGAAAAAAGAAAAAAGAAAAAAAGAAAGAAAGAAATTAAGGGGAAAAAACTAGGTTTAATTTGTAAAGGAAATACCAATATGAAATCCAGGTTTTTCTTTTTGTCAAGATTTTTCTCCAGCTCTGTCCCGAAAAGAACCTAGATGTGAACCTCTGTGACAGTGAGCACACCGAGCCCCCAGATACTGATTTCTAAACAGCATTTCCCCACCAAAAGGAACCAGGGCTCCTCAGAGGAACGACTGCAGATCTGAGGCAGGAGAAACACAAAGTGGGTCTGCGACAAATTCTGTGTCAGGAAACAACGGAGCATTCAAAGACTAATAGGGCCCTGGCGAAAGGACACAGGAGCCCAGCTGAGGGGACAATCTGAGTATCCAAAGGAATAATGATGATAACTGACTGCGATACACTGAATAAATACAAATGCAAGGGGCCACAGCAACTGAGAGAGAGAAAGAGAACAGAAAGGGATGCTCCTTACTGAAGAGGAGCAGCTAACAAATGAAGGAGGATTGAGTCAGAAAAATCACCACTGCGCAACCTCCAGTACAGGACCCGGTTCGGGCAGGAACACCAATGGGCACTCCGACTACTAGAAGGCCCCAGCTGACCAGGAAGGTCGCTGGGAATGGGCTCCCTGTCTGTGGCCCTCCGCAGACGCCCGAGGAAGCTCCGGGAGAGTCCAGCGTGGTCTGCAGTCACAGCCAGGGCCCGCTGCCCCACCTCCAACCACAAGAACGGGCCCACAGGAACTCATGTCCCTCCCGAGGTGATGCCAAAACCAGGGGGAAGGAGGTGAGGCTGGGAGGCAAAAGCGAGAGATGTTAAACCCATGAAGTGGGAATTACACATTATTTATGCTTTAAATGGTTTCTAAAAATAAATAGATGCTGGCATCTATTACTTTTCTAACTTGCTCAGGAATAAAGGATGTAAACACGCTAAGATGTTACGGTGAACATCCTTATGCCGAAAGTCCCCTCCAGAAAGCAACCATTTCTGGAGCAGAAGTAAAACTGCTCGGGCAGAATACGAGCACTTTTGAAGATCTTTATTCACAGGGCGAAACTGGTTCTCCAAAAGAGTTAGTTATCAAATTACTTAGCAGTCGTTAGCACGAAGAATCAGCAAGCAGAACACAGGGTGAGTAAAAAAGACCGCCTTCTCTGAGAACAGCATATTTACAAAGAAGTTTCCAGAAAACAACACATCTGCATGTGAGGAACTGCCCACAGCTCAGCGCGGCGGGTGCCAGACCACAGGGGGCCGGGGCGGGAGAGGCCACGGGAGCCAACCGCTCCTCGAATCACCCTGATGGAAAAAACGGTCCAGCTCTCGCCAGTGCACCTCAGAGGCGGGCTCCGACAGGACAGGCACACGCCTCAGGACCTGCAGACTGCAGGCTGAGGAAGAGGCGAAGCGGGCTCCCCGGTTTCTGAGCCCCTGGCTGGGGGGAGGCCACACTGCTCACAGGAGGAGGGACAGACGAGGGCAAAGGATGGTTGTGGCCGATGTTGAACTGAAGGAACCCAAAGACCGCCCAAACGGAGGTAGAGAGCGTGGCGCTGAGGCAGGTCTCTGCGAGACAGAGCAGAGGGCGTGGCTGAAAGTACAGGGATCACGGCCTCCCCAAGTCCGCCTGCACAGACACCCAGGACAAAACAGCCACGGCTGCAGCCACCGCACCGTCCACACATTTCACCTGCTCCAGCTGAACCCACACAGCCCTTCCGTCCTCCAGCTCTCCTTGCACAACTGAAACATACCTGGGTTATGCGCCCCTTACTACATCCTGACTCTTCGGCACCTAGAACAGTGCCTGCCCCGTAACAGGCACTCGGGAAGTATCTGAACACAGTGCTGTGCACGTGACAGGCGTACACACACAGCCGTTACACACCCGCCACTGAAACATTCTCTAGCTCTGCAACATCATACACATGCACACTGCTCTGCGCTCTGTGGGGTGGGCGATGTGAAGGGGACTTTAGTGCTGGCCCAAAGCACTAACTTCACAGCTCAACCCAGGCATCAGGAGTGCCTTCTTGGACCAACGGTTCCTACTCCCCATCCGTTCTTGCCTCCAGCTCAACCCATTCTCCACACAGCACCAGCGTCATAAAAACCCACCCAAATCACCTCAACCCCTTCCTGAGAAGCCACAATACCCTGGGGCCCTCAGAAGTCCTTAAAAACAAAACAAAAATCCCAGCTCTGCTGGGGAAGGCTCCACCTGACTCCCAACTCCCTGGTCCCCCTCACCTTGTTCGTCTTTTCCCTCCGCCTCCGGTCCAGGAACCTCCGCAACAGCTTCATGGCCTGACGCGGCCAAGTTGTTCCTTGCCCCTGGCCTTGGCCCCAGCAGGCCCAGCACCGGGAAAGCGCTCAGGCTGGCTCCGCTCAGCTTCAGATCTTGGCTCAAACGTGAGCCCTCCGAAAGGCCTTTGCTGGACCACGGTGTGCACACAGGCGGCCTGCCCACACACCGGGTCGTGTCTTTCCTCTTAACTACTTCCTCCTGTCAGGGTGCGCTCACAACCTGTACTGATCGTGAGAAAGGATCCGCTCTGTCAGCTCTCTGAGGACTGCGATCCTGTGTGCCTCCACCACTGTCTCCCAGGAGCACGGAACCTGGAACCCGGAACCAGATATAGTCACAGAGGGGCTGGGGGTGGCGCTGGCTCCTGCAGACGATTAAAGGGACAGAAACAGGAAGACAAGAAGGCAGAGCTGGGGGCCGGCCCGGTGGCACAGTGGTTAAGTTCACACTCTTCACTTGGGCGGCGTGGGGTTTGCTGGTTCGGACCCCGAGGGCGGACCTGCACACCACTTGTCAGGCCAGGCTGCGGCAGGCATCCCACACATAAAGCAGAGGAATTATGGGCACGGATGTTAGCTCAGGGCCAGTCTTCCTCAGCAAAAAGAAGAGGATTCACAAAAAGAAAAAAAGAAGGCGGGGCCAGCCCCGTGGCACGGCACTTAGGTTTGCACGTTCCGCTTCTCTGCGGCCCAGGGTTCGCCAGTTCGGAACCCGGGTGCGGACATGGCACCGCTTGGCATGCCATGCTGTGGTAGGCATCCCACATATAAAGTAGAGGAAGATGGGCATGGATGTTAGCTCAGGGCCAGTCTTCCTCAGCAAAAACAGGAGGACTGGCAGTAGTTAGCTCAGGGCTAATCTTCCTCAAAAAAGAAAAGAAGGCAGGGCTGCTTTCAAAGAGATGGCAAGTTGAGTGTGTAGAAAAGAGAGAAGATGCAAATAGTCCAATACTACTTTGAAGGGATATATTTAACTGTTTCATAAACCAAACACAACAGAAATAAGCCTGATTTTCTGGGGGGTCTGCCACCTCCTCCTCCAAGAGCAGCAGTCAGTAACGGCCACCAGAGGGGCACTATCTAAACTGAAGGGGACGTCTAGAATGGACCCTCAGTCAGCAGTCACTGAGCTAGTCTCACCTCATGCGGACTACGAGGTCAATTCTCCCTCATTTACTCACCAGCTTAAGCCCAGCAAGGGCTTGAGGAAGCCTTGCTAAGAGCACTCAGGATGAAACGACAGGGGCGCGCCGCACCCCACTGGAGATTAGAGCAGTCCCCGGGAGAAGCCTGGGTTCCTCCACCAGAGCCTCTCCACTTGGCACCTGCTTCCTGAATAGTAGTAACTCCTCGTTGTGGGGGCCGCACTGCAGAATGTGTAGGAGCACCCCTGCCCCTAGCTGTGACAACCAGAACACCCCAGACACTGCCCAGTGTCTGCACCTTCCTCTGTCACCCCAACCACCCGAGCTGTCCCCTGCATCATCTTTCGTCCTTTCTCCTCCTGCCGACCGGGCTGCACCTGCACCTTCTTCCTTTCCAGCCCCCAGCACACCTCATACCGCTACCAGTTTAGCCTCGACCTGTGCTCTGACAACCAACACACCCGACACAGGTCGACTCAGGCGTCACGAGGTCGTGGCTTTAAGACCTTACTCCCGAGGGCGTTCTGAGTCCTACAGACACGCCCCGTCTCAGGCATTGGTGGACTCTGGGGGACCCACAACTGGGGTCCCACCCACAATTCAACCCAAATAGATTCTCTTTTCTCAGTCTTACATACTGGAGCTCTCTGAGTGAGACGTCTTATTAAAATCTCATTCGGTGCTTTCAAAAACACCGTAAAATCACTGCACTAGATTTCAAGAACAAAATCTGCATTTTCAACTTTAAAATGAAACCGGAGGGAAGCTTAAAAGCAGTAATTTGTTTAAACACTCAAAGTGAAGACTCACATGTGATCAATTCACAGAATGTCACTTAACCCCTTCCAACTCTTAAGCCTTCTCCTCTGCCACTGCCAGCCTGTCATCACAGAGCCTGCCCTGGGCTGGCTCAGGGCAAGGGGAAGAGGAGGGAGCAGTGCCAGGATGGAGCGTCCACGCAGCAGCTGAGAGAGGAGCCAGGAGTGGAGGTGCTGCCTGTGTGTCCTGGTGGGGTGGGCCACCTGCTCCGTCTTTCCCTGTGTATGTGGCTGGGCCAGGGCAAACGGGATGCTGAATAGAAAAAGAACAGGGGGTACTAAGCAAGGACTAGTGGGTTTAGGTTGCTCTCATAACAATAACGATCACTATACTTACTAGGACTCTGACATCTTGCTTCAGATGGAGAGGGAACACCGATTTGTTTGCCCACGTCCAGCTACATACACGAACAGCCTGCAGGAGATCCACTCACCAACAACTAGAAAAGCTGGATACACTTTTAAGACTGTTTGAAGGCATCAAGGAGATACTGAGGCAGCCAACTGGAGGGGCAAAGATTCCAAACAAGAGGGCAGCCCACTGAGGCCAGTCTAACATTCCGAGAGCCACTCTCTCCCTCAGGGCATGGGACGATCAGGTGTTCCTCAGGGATTTGGGGAAATGCACCAATAAGCTGGGAAGAAAACAGCAGAAAGCCAAGCAGAAAGTACTGGCTAACAGAGCTCTGGAGAGTTCCATGGGGCTGGGAAGACAGAAATTCAAATACAGGCCTGACAAATCAGACGGGACTTAAGGCGCCAAGATCTCTGAGAAAAGGGAGGCAGAGAAAATGAGCCCAGCACTGTGCAAAAACTGCCTGAGAGGCTGAGCCTTCAGGAATCTCACTGTCTTCAGGTGACAAAAATTGGGCTTCAGGACCTGCCAAGGAGGAGGGGCCCCGGGAAACACTTCAGGCTTTCAGATGGAGACCCGGGGGCTACACCCTGGGTGAGAGGGCAGATGAAGGCAGCTTATAAGGACTGAGGCTTACAAAGACCGAATCCAGCCTAGAGTCGCTCAGAAGCTGGCTGAACGGAGAGTGTCTGTCCTCTGGGTGTGTGTCAGAGGAAGCGCTGAGGGAAGACAGCATCACCTAGAGTCTCCACAGGTTTTCATCCATAACGCCCAAGGTTCACTTAGAAAAATAACAACAAACAGGACCAAGAGAAAAAAGGAAAACAGAAATAGAAACAGACCCTGAGGTGACCCATACAGTGTAGTTATCAGATGCAGACTTCAACTGGTCAAAAATAGACTTGACAAAATGAAAATTTTCACCAAAGAATCAAAACAGATTCTAGAACTGAAAAATAGGGTAAGTGAAATTAAGAACCCAATCTATGGGTTTAAGCTCAGGTTGAACACAACTGAAGAGAGGATCAGTGAACCAGAAGACAGGTCAGTAAAAAACAGCCAGATAGAAGTCACAAGAAAAAAGTCTGGAAAATACAGAAGGAGCCCAAAAGACATGTAGGACACGGTAAAAGGTCTAATGTCCATATAAATGGGGACTCCCAAAGTGAGGAAAGACAGAACAGGGAGTAAGAAACATCTACAGACAATGGTCAAAACTTGTCTGAAAGTGATGAAGGAATCAAGCCATTGACTCAACAAAGAAAACCACACATTGGTTTTCAGCAGTCCTTCGGAGTGTGCCTAAGGCAAGAACAAAGTGTCAAAAGGAGCCAGACGAAAAAAGGCACCACCTTCAGTGGGACAACAGGAACACTGAGAGCTGACTTTTTAAGGACAGGGAAGGAAGCCAGACGACAATGGATTGGCATCTATAAAATGCCGAAAGAAAATAACCACCAACCTGGAATCCTATACCCAATAGAAAGTCAAGACAAAATATAGACTTTTCACTTCAAAAGTGAAGACAAAATATAGACTTTTCAGGAAACAAGAATGAGACAACTCATTGCCCACAGGCGTGAACTAAAAGGATTATGAAAGCAGTTCTTCAGGGAAAAGTAGTCTCTGACAGAAATACGAAAAAACAAGAGTGAAGAGCAACAGAAAGGGTCACTACGAGAATAAACCTTCATAAGCACTAACTGTGCAAAACGAGGATAATGCCAAAAATGTATCTAAAATTCAAAAGTATGATAATGACACAGGAGGCGGGAGGGAGTTCAGTGCAGTTCAAGTGTCAAAGGAAACAGCAGTGTCAGGAGGTAGTAAAAGCAGTAAATAAGGCTCAAATGTAAAATGCACCCTGTATCTAGGAATGTACACAGCCAACAACCTAAGAGAGAAGTACCGAACTAAACACCACGATACGTCTAACAGAAGGCCAGAGAGAAACACAGCACAGCATAGGTGGAACAAACAGAGAACAGATAGTAACATGGTACCTACAAACCAAAATACCAGCAATTATATTTAAATGGAGCAAACGCTCTAATTAAAAGATAAAAATCGTCAAATTGATTAAAATCAAACTAGCTGTATACTCTCCACAGAGGCACGCTTAAAAATACAAGATCACAGACAGGTGAAAGCAAAACATCCCCAGGCCAACGCTACCTAAGAGAACACCGATGTGGCAAAGATCACTATCAAATAAAGCAGCCTCGACAGCAAGAAGCCTGACTAACGAGGAGCATTTCACAATGATAAAAGTGCAATCCACCAAGAAGATAAAAACGCTAAATCTGAATGCACCTCACAACACGATCTCAAAAGACAGAAAAATTGATAGAAATAGAAAAGGAGAAACAACCAAAGCCAACATCACAGTGGGAGGCTTTAAGACACATCTCTCAGTAACTGATAGAAAAAACAGACCCAAAAAAAGTACGGGTGTAGGGGTCGGCCCAGTGGCGCAGCAGTCAAGTTCCCACGTCCCACTTCGGCGGCCCGGGGTTCGGCGGTTCAGATCCTGGCTGCAGACCTACACACTGCTCATCAAGCCATGCTGTGGCAGGCGCCCCACGTATAAAGTAGAGGGAGACGGGCACAGGTGTTAGCTCAGGGCCAGCCTTCTTCAGCAAAAAGAGGAGGACTGACGGTAGATGTTAGCTCAGGGCTAATCTTCCTCAAAAAAAACAAAGTAAGAGTGTAGAACTGGGCTGCCCAGTAAACAGTCACATGCAGCTATTAAGTACCTGAAATGTGCCTACTTCAAATTGAGACGTGTTGCAAGAATGCACACCCGATTTTAAAGACTTATCACAACAAAAAGAAGGCAAAATATTTCAGTAGTCTTTTCATGTTGATTACACATTGAAATTATAATATTTTGGATATTTAGGTTAAATAAAATACATTATCAAAATTAATTTCACCTATTTCTTTTTACTTTATGTAATGTGGCTACTAGAATCTAAATTATATGATTAACAAACTTGATCTACCTGGTATACATACAACACTGCATTCTCACCGATAAATAACATTTTCAAGGGCCCAAGGAACGTTTAACAAAAATGAATGTACGCTGGGCCATTAGGAAAGCTCGACTCATCTCAAAACGTTGAAATAATGCAGGGTGTACGTAGAGATTACAACAGACTGACAGTTTACGTCCCCCTAAAATTCGTCAGCCCCAAGGTGATGGTATCAGGAGGCGGGGACTCTGGGAGGTGATTAGTCTGGAGTTGAGAGAGCTCGCTCGCCCCCTCCGCCATGTGAGGACAGTGAGAGGCTGGCCGTCTACGAACCAGGAAGCGGCCCCTCACCAGCCACGGAATCTGCCGGTGCCTTGATCCGGGACTTCACAGCCTCCAGAACGATGCGAAATAAACTTCTGTTGTTCATAAACCAGTTAGTCTATGCATCTGATTATAGCAGCCCCAAAAGACCAAGACAGGGATCTTCATGCAAGGAAGGTAGAAACCAACAAAAAGCTAACCAGAGAATCCCCACAAACGTTGGGAAGTCAAGTGACATAATTCTTTAAAAACTTTATGAGTAAAAAAAGATACCACGATGAACATCAGAACATGTTTTCACACAAGAGAGAACGAAAATCTGGCTTTCAAAACTTGCGGGATGCAGCTAAAGGTGCACTTACAGGGCCAGCTGGAGCCTCACATACATAGACTGGAAAAGACGAAAGAGCCAAAATCAGTTAAGCATCTATCTCAAGAAACTAGAAAAAAGAACAGCAAACAGAACACAAAGCAAATGGAAGGAAAAAAGCATAAATTAACAAAATAGAGAACAAATACTAAACAGAAAAAAATCAATAAAGCCAAAAGCTGTCCTTTGAAAGGGCTACTACAATTCATAAGACTAGCAAGACCGATGAAGAAAAAGAGAAAAGGACAAATTACCAATATCAAAAATTTTTAAAAGGGGATATTACAAGAGATCTTGCACAAAATAAGGATATTATGAACCATATTACACTTAATAATCGGAAAGTTTGGGTGGCCTGAACAAATTCCTAGGAAAAAAGAGCATCTTACCCAAACAGACACAAGAAGAAATATAAAATCAGAAAAATCCTATTTCCACGTGAATAACTGAATCTGAAACTAAAAGCCTTCTCACAAAGAAAACCTTACACCAGCTGGTTTTGCTGGTCAATTCTTCCAAAACTGCAAGGAAGAAAACACCAGTCTCACAGGGGCTCTTCTGGGAATCAACAAGGAACGCTTTCCACCTTGTGTTAGGAGACGAGCATGAGCCAAACCTAACAAGGACAACACAAGACAGCAAAGTTACAGACCAAGCTCTCACAAACACAGACGCAACAATCTTAAAATATTAACAAACAGAATCCGGGGAAAGCAGAATACATCAAGGTCAGGTTGGGATTCTTCTAGAATTGCAAACTAAAAGGTAAATCACCACATAAAAGGAAAAAAACTGGACTGTCTCAAAAGATGCAGAAAATGCACTTAAGAAAATTTAATAATTTAATTCATGATTTAAAAAAACATTCAGCAAACTAATAGAGGAGAATTTGGATATTTCGATAAAAATATTTATGGAAAAGCTACAGCCAACATCAGATATAACAGTGAGATACCGAAAGCCTTCCCTCTGACACTGGGAGGGAGACGAGGATCCCTACCCTCACCACTTCTACTCAGCACTGTGCTGGAGGTCCCAGCCAGGCCAGCGAGGCAAGAAAAAGAAAAACGAGTACAGCACTTGGAAACAAAAAAGAAAAGAAACTGTCTCTTGCAGACATACTTGTGAACACCTACAAAATACAAGAAGAATTACTATTAGAAATAAATGGATTTAGCAAGTGAATACGCAAAAATCAATTCTATCACTATATAACAGTAATAAACAATTACATAATATATTTATAATAAAATAAGAAATGTGAAATATCTATGAATAAATGCAATTAAACATGTAGACGATATATATACAGAAAACTGTATAGTATTAAGACAAATTAAAGAAGAGCTAAATAAATAGAAGGCTATATTGTGTTCATGGATTTTAAAACCCATGTTTTTTCCCTCCGAGGAAGACTAGCCCTGAGCTAACATCTGCTGCCAATCCTCCTCTTTTGGCTGAGGAAGACTGGCCCTGAGCTAACGTCCATGCCCATCTTCCTCCACTTTATACGTGGGACGTCTGCCACAGCACGGCTTGATAAGTGGTGCGCAGGTCCACAGCCGGGATCCAAACCTGCAAACCCTGGGCCGCCAAAGCAGAGCGCAAACTTAACCACCGCACACCGCGTGGGCCCCTGTAAGACCAATATTAAGAAGCTGTCATTTCTCCCCACGCTAGTCTACAGATGAAACGCAATCTCAGTGAAAATCAGAGCACGTTTTCCGGGGAGAGGCGGCCACGCAGACTCTACATTTTAACCGAGGATGTAAAGGGTGAAGATTAGCCCAGCTAGCCTTGCACAAGAACGAGGCTGGGGGACTCAAATTACCAGATGCCAGGACAGGCTAAATCTACAGCAATTTACACAGCGTGCTGCTTGTGCAAAGACGACAGAAAGACCAACGGGGCAGAGCGGAGTCTAGATCCAGGCCCGTATATTTACGGTCACTTGCCTGATGACACAGACGACACTGTCGTGCACTGGGGAGAGGAGGGTCTGTTTAATAAATTATTCTCGGTCAACTGTATAGCATACACTTAAGGAAAAAAAAGGAACCTTGGCCGTTATCTCACACCACAAACAAAAATCACTTTCAGATGGATTACAGGTCTAAATGTGAAAGATAAAATCATAAAGCTTTTACAGGATAGTATCTTCATGATCTTTGTGATACTATCTTCCAATGAACACAAAGAGCATTCAATATTACTGAAAAGACTGATCCATCGGGCTAGATTACAATTAAAACTTCTGCTTATCAACACACCACTGAGAGCCAAAGGGCAAACATACACAAGAATGTAAAATAACCTGCCACACACACATGTACTCAGAATATATAACTTGTACTCAGAACATATGAAAAGAACTCCTTCAACTCAGTAAGAAACAACACAGAAAACCCAATCGAAAAACGGGCAAAGGACAAGCACTCACAAGAGAGGATCTCGAAACCGCCAACAGACACACACAAAGAGTCTGCTTCTGCGCGTCCCCGGCCACCGGGCAGCGGCCAGCCCACAGCACACTGAGCCTCCTCCACTCGGTGCCCACCGGACAGCCGCAACGAACGAGCTGACGACACCAAGCGCTGGGGAACGGCGGACGGCTCACACACGGCTGGCGGCAGCACCGCCACTTTGGGCAGTGTCTACTCAGGTTGGACAGACGCAGACCCTGGCCCTCTGCAGTGCCACTCCTGTGAACACCAACAGAAACGCATACATACCTGCACCAAAGAAACAAGCACGAATATGCAGGGCGGCGTTCGTCTGAACTAGGAACATCCAGAATACCCAAGAATGGCAGAAAGAATAAATGATGGTAAATTCAGAGACTGGGTTCCTGGGCAGCAGACAAGAAAGAACAAAGCTACGAGACAACGCGAGTGGATCCCACAAAGGTACTACTGAATGAAAGAACCAAGAAACCAAATGTACGTATAACTTTATTTCACTTAGACAGTCAAGCACACGGGAAAGTCATCAATGGTGGAAAGCCAAGACCACTGCCGGCTTTGGGGGACAGTTCCTGGGAGTGGGGACGAGGGGGCTTCTGGGAAGCTTGGCCATGTTTCACTCCTTAATGTAGGCGGTATATTACGAGAGTGTGTTCACTTAGTGAAAAAGTCACTGAGGTGCACACTTACGCTTGGGGAAATTCTCTGATGTATGCTACAGCTAAATCTTTTATAAGTACAGCATTACGTGCCAACATAAAGTGCCAGGAAGACAAATGCATTTAGTTAAGCACATGCCTCTCTGGTCACACTATTAGCCACGAAACATGAGACAAACGCCAGGAATCGGAAGGGTCCTGAAAGTGTTCACTCAGTGGTTCCTGCGTTTCTGAAACGCTGGGCTCAGGGACCACTGACGTCACCGCCTTCTCCACCCGGCGAGGCATTTCCAGGCTACAACACTGAGCAGTGGCTGGAAACAAACCACTGAGCGACCGGCTCCTCCGCCGGTGCGATGGCCTCCGCCGCTCCACACTGGACTGCACACACTCCTGTCCCTTCCCTGCGAGGGCCCCTGAGACCATTCTCTCAAAAACCACCTTATCAAATACGCGGTATCTGACACACACTTCAGTGTAAGTGCCCCAAATTACATGAAAACAAACACAGCTACAAAACCAAACAAACAAAACTACTGAAAAGATAAATACATGAAAATCCCAGTAAAACATAATTTGACCAATCCTTCTAAGCTGTGGTAATAAAATTTGACCTAAACGAACTTCGTAATTTATAAGATTCAGAGGACAAAAAACTTAATGATTCTCTAACCCAACAGAGAAGGAGCATTATAGCCCTGCATAGCGCGAATTAGATGTTAAAAAGGAAACCCAGGGCCTGGCCCCGTGTCCGAGTGGTTAAGTTCGCAGGCTCCGCTGCAGGTGGCCCAGTGTTTCGTTAGTTCGAATCCTGGGCGTGGACATGGCACTGCTCATCAGACCACGCTGAGGCAGCGTCCCACATGCCACAACTAGAAGAACCCACAACAAAGAATACACAACTATGTACCGGGGAGCTTTGGGGAGAAAAAGAAAAAAATAAAATATTTAAAAAAAAAAAAAAAAAAAAGGAAACCCAAATGTTTGGCTAATCAATCTTTCAGAAGGACTGACTAAGCCAAGAAGCGCATTAAGCTTGTCATTACTCATCTCCTAAGTCAGTGCTGCAGACCCATCACGAGAGTGTAAGTGTGCACCCACTCGGTCCACCTGAAAGCACCACAGAGGCACCTGTTATGAGCAAGTAAAATGGCACCAAGACAGCACAGAGGCCCCCGGAACCCACGTACCCTCCACTTTCCTAGGTGCCGCTTTCCTCCTTCACCTGCCATGACACCTCACTCAGCTCCCGAAGGAAAGGCTCTGACACCCTGGTCCCAACGCCAACACACCGGGACTAACAAGTTCAGTGTGACTCTAAGCTTTGTAACTCTCATCCGCCAAGGACAAAGTTCCAAAGGGGTCAACCTCCAGTCTTCCACCCCCTAAAACAGATTGGATTTACAAAACACAGGTGTTCTAATAAAGGTGGTGTGTAAAAATATTTTCTCTGTGAAATCCATCCTATTTGTCCACTAAATTTCATTAGGATATTGGAAATATATGATGAAACCCATGGGAAATACACATTTAGCGAGAAATGGCTTAAGACGACAGGTCAGAAGGCACCACACAGCGGGGGGCAGATCAGTCATCGGAGAAGGCAACTTTCACAGGGCAACTTAACAGGGGCACCCTCTGCCCGGGGAACACCACAGGGGCCCCCCCCGTACCTGCAGGATAGTGGCCCTGGGCCTCCGTGCTTTCACAGACGGCCTCTGGGGCGAAGGCCAGACCCTGCTGGCTATCGGCGTCCTGGTAGTCGGCGGCCTCGGTGCTGTACACGGGTTCCGGCTCGCTCACGGGGCCTCTGTAGCTCGGCTCGGCCTTGAACGAAGCCGCATCCTGGGGAAGAGCCAGGGAGACAGTTCACATGGGCCAGGCGGGTCGCTGCCACGGCCAAGGGAAACACACGGACCACTTCTCGGTCCAGCTGAGACCGAGCAAATGGACACGGAGAAGAGGAGGCAACACCTGCCGACGTGTGCAGACGGCTTCGATTCTAACCGTGCTAAGTGTGTTCAGAGGGACCACGTGGCACTTCTTCCTGAATAACCCCCATCCTCACCGCCCCCCAGCGCCCGCAAATCCTGCAGGAACTGGAACCCGCACGGCTGTCACGAGCTGAGCGCTTCTCAGGCTGTCGCCTGAGGCAGGTCTGGCCTGTTTCTTTTTCAGGTCCCAGCCCTCCGACGGCCACCCAGCAGCTTCACAATGTCACCCCATCACACGGCCAGAGCTGGCAAGGCCGCGGACGGCCGGGTTCTGTCCTAACCAAGTCCTCTGGCGGAGGGGCGGGAGGGAGGGAGCACCAGGTCACGTGCAGGAGGAAATCACCAACTCCCTGGTCACAAGCACCGGGACTTCCAAGCTCGAACCCAAGTCCTGAACTCCTGATCATCAACGGTGGCTTTCACCAGTGTTTCCAACGAGGGTCCTCCTGAAGGCGCCCTCGGGAGCCAGAGGCGGCGGGGCATGGGGAGAAGCTCCAGGAAGGGCCGGTGCTCAGGCACCAGCTCTCGATGGAGGGTGAGCAGCACAGTGCATGCTGCCTGGGAGAGGTACTATGAAGGCCACAGAGAGGGCACTCCACCTCCAGGCCAGGTACCAGGAGTCACTCAAGGGTTAAAGAGGGAGGGACAGAGCCAGAGGCTCCTTTTGGCAAGGTCCCCCTGGATTCAAAGGGAACGGACTGGAGGATTAAAGGCCAGGCCATGGTGTGGGGGCACGAGCTGGCTGCCCGCACCCTCAGCTTAGTCATGTGGGGGCACCGTGAGCAGGTGGGCGCTACGGCGGGCATCCCACACTGGCAGCACCCTATTCTCCTATCTTCCAGCAACGCCACCTCTGCCCCACCCAGCACAGGGTTCCAGCAGGGCTGCTGATCTAGGACCCACCTCCCATCCCTGCCAGGGACAGCATGCCATCTTGGCCTTCTCAAGAACCAACTGCTCAGTGACGGGCCAGTAGTGGAACATGATGGGGGGGGTGGCTCAAGGTCCCCGTTTTCCATTGGATTACGAATTATAAGGCCACATCCAACACACCCGCCCAGAAGTCCAGAAGGACACGGCCGCCACACAGAGGGAACAGCAACACAAGGAGATGACCCTGGTGGTGATGAGACTGTGGACCTGAGGCCAGGCCTGCTGCCCCGGCCCACAGCTCTCCCCGCATCCTCGTCCCTTTATGCCTCAGCTGATATGAGTTAGTTCTCATCCCCTGCGACTCAATGATCTTTGAGGGCTAATGTCCAGGGAGAGAAGACGGGTGTGGGAACCAGGACAGTGGCCGCAGGGCCAGAGAAGGGATGGAATTCGGGGCTCAGCCGGGTATGGCCATGGACGGTGGTGGCAGGGGTGCTCCCGAGAGAGGGAGATGCGGAGACCCCGTGACGGAGCGAAGGAGAGCTGAGGCAGGCAGCTCAGTAACTCAGATCAGGAGAGAGCATGGGGATCCGTGTTAGCAGGCCCTGGGGACACAGGCAGGCACTAGGCACTGACGACACAACTGAGGAGAAAGGGCCAAGGACAGAGGCTCTGGAGCAGACACGTTCAAGAGGGGCTGAGGGAGGGGAGAGCTGCAGAGGGCTCCAGTGAAGCGAGGCCACGCGGGAGAGGCAGCTGGGTGCCGCAGGATGCGGATTCTAGAAGAGCGGGGTCAGCGCAAATGCAGCATGACCACGTGAGCTCCGGACCAGAAGCCATCCACTCGGTGTTCGGAGACCCCACTGGGGGGCTGCGGGCTGGCTGAGCAAGGGGGCCTCGTCCAGGAGCCCAGTGAGGACGGCCATTCTCGGTGAGAAGCAGGCCGTGTGCCCGGGAGCGTCCCCCAGCACCAGGAGGCTGCTCGCCAAGCCGCCCTCTGTGGATGGGCACCTGGCAGAGCTGAGGAGGGAGCCCACGCCGTCCGCGGTGGCGGCACTGCCCCAGGAGGGATGGCTTCAAGAAGCCAGAGACTCACTCACAAACAACGGAAGACCCACCTCATAGACGGGGCTCGAAGGCGGCCTCTCCTGTGCCGGCTGAGGAGCAGGGGACGCGGGCGGGGTCTGCTTCCCGGCTCTGGCCTGCTCCTGTGATCGACAGACACGCAGCACTCAGAACACGCCTAGGACACTCTGGGTCACCAGGCCGCCTCCGCGGCAACACGGCTCCGGCAGAAAGAGCAGAGAGGACCAAGCACGGAGACCGAACACCAGCAGGTCTTAAGGGAAGTTTGCTCTGAAGTGAAGGTCACGCAGTCAGTCAAGTATTCTCAAGAACTAGGACCTCGGTGGCCCGTAATACTCCTGCTGCTACCACATAAGGCACAGGATTTACTCACTGTGCAGTCGGCAAGGCAACAGTACCACTACCGAGCTACAACCCCCGGCCCACCCAAACCCAACTCAGACTTTTAAAATGGACAGAATGTATTCTGCACGTAGTACGGACATGAATCTTTGGGGCTCAGAGCGAGGACTGTCATGGACAGAATACGGCCCCTAAACAAGCTGACATCCCAGGCCCCAGATGCTGTGAACACGTGACCTCACAGGGCAGAAGGGACCGCAGATGCGACGAAGTTAGGCATCTGAGATGGGAGACAATCCGGGATTATCTGGGTTGGCCCATGTCATCACGGGGTCTTACAAGAGGGGGACAGCCATGTGAGAGAGAGAGCAAAGCAGAGGGTGCAACGCGGACGGCCCCAGAAACTGGAGAAGGCCAGGGAACGTCGTCCTCTCCAGCCTCCAGAACGGACGCGGCCCTGCTGACCTGTTAGGACTTCTGCCCTCCAGCACTATAGACAGGAAATGAGTGTTGTTTTAAGCCACTAAACTTGTGGTCATTTGATCCAGCAGCTACAGGAACGAGTTCTGCCAGCTGGAAGGCTGGATTTTTCTCCAGGTTTCAGACGAGGAGACTGAGCTCCCGGAGAGGGTAAGTCACACACCCAGGGACGCATGCCGGCGACGGGCAGAAGCGGAATCTGAGCCCTCTCCTCCCCACCCCCCAGGAGAGTCCCAGCACCACAAGTCACTTGGACGCACCCACAAGTACTTGAGGCAGCAGAGCACCTCCTCGAAGGGGCTGTGCCTGGGCTGCGCGGCCGGGCTGAAGGTGGGCTTGCAGAGAGACCGGGAACTGCAGAGGCACAGGGCCACGGATTCGTCTATGAATCACTTCTAGAAACATGTCTCCAGGCCACGGGCTCTAGGACAGCCCCTCTCAAAGGTGGCAGGGTATAGGCAGACTCCTTCCCAGAGGCGGGCTTCCAGGATCTGAGAGTCAGGCGTACGTGACCCAAGTCAAACTCTCCTCGCCTGCCAGGAGGGAGCACTCAGAAGACATGTGCTGTCGGGGAGCCGAGTGCTCCAGCGCCCTTCCACAGCCCAGGGGGTTCTGCTGGGAGCAGTACTGTGCCGACGGAGACTCGCTCTCACTGGGGAGGAGGAAGAGAGCAGACGGGTGGCAGGGGCTGGGGACAGAGAAGGACAACACACCCGAAGGGACAGCAGGAGAACCTCCAAAGGAGAGAGGTTAGGTGACGATGATCAAAAGTTTTCTTCTTCTCAAGCAGCCCATCCCTTCTGCATCTTGTGGATGCTGAGGCGACTTAGATGGCAGGGGTCAAACTTCTAAGGCAAAAAATGAGGAGGGCACTATTTGAAAAGAAGACCAAGATAGCAGGAAAAAATGCCTTGTAGTCTGTGAGCGTGTGTTCTGCAATGAAAGAAAGCTAACTTACAAGCAGCTTACTAAAAACTTGAAGGAGACATGTCTAAAAGTTTTCCAGCAATTAAGGAATAGTAAATGGTAACCGTAAAACTTGCTCTTATTCCGACTTCGCCGCATGTGGTAAGACAGCAGGGCTTATTTAACTCACGTCCTCCGTGTCGGCATTTTCTGTCTATTGCATGTTAATTTCCTCGACTATCCACGTTCTCAACATTCCCCCCCCATGATTTCGGGCAGAACGTCCACAGAGTTAAACACACCTTTACGGTTTATCAATGTTGCATGCATGACTTCAGACTCTACCTCGTCACTACCCCAAAAAGAGTCATGATGAGTGTCTCCACCCCCATTTCATGGACCAGAACATGAGGCACAGAACAGCGAGCTCATCTGTCACGGGTCGCCCAGTTGGTAGGCGAGAACGTAGGGACCTGAGCCTTCAGACACCAGCCCCCCTAGGACAGGTTGAGGAAGGAGGAGCCCACCCCTCCGGCTCACCTCCCAGGCTCCCGCTCCTACCTTCTCTGGTGGGAAACACTACAAACACTCACAGGAAAAGGCAGCAGACCCAGGCTGCAGACCCCTGGACTAGAAGAGGCCCTCACACGAGCAATCACCTGAAAGGACAGGCTGCGGCAGCCTGGACCAGGCCCAAGGAGGAGAAGGAGCGAAGGAGAGAGTGCCTACTCCAGCTCACTCACAGGCGCTACAACACATCCCTCGGGTCACAGCCAGGGCCGACCGCGTCCAGGGGCACCAGCGAGCGTGTCTGAGCAGCAGGTGCCACAGGACCCTCCCAGAACGCGGTTCCAGCAGCGAGAAGGGCCCTCGCACACGTGCAGTTAACCCAGCTCTACTTTGGGAGGCACCCACCAAAGCAGATCCCCACGGCCGGAGAGCACAACACGCAGTGTGGGAAAGCTGCCTCTGACCCTCTGCAGGAATAAAGAGGATCTTCCCTCAAAAGGCAAGTCAATTTCTTTCCTGAAAATACACAGGAACGACTCTGCTCCCCATTCAGCTCCATCTCTCCACTCATGCTCCATCTGCTCCTGGTGCACATTCTGCCAACTACCCTTTTTTTTGAGGAAGATTAGCCCTGAGCTAACATCGGCCACCAATCCTCCTCGTTTTGCTGAGGAAGACTGGCCCTGAGCGCACATCCGTGCCCATCTTCCTCCACTTTATATGTGGGACGCCTGCCACAGCATGGCTTGCCAAGTGGTGCCATGTCTGCACCCGGGATCTGAACCAGCAAACCCCGGGCTGCCGAAGCAGAACGTGCGAACTCAACTGCTGTGCTACTGGGCCAGCCCCCCAACTACCCTTTGCCCTGAGCATTTTCCTGGGACAACCAAAGAGCGTGGAATTTCCTCCTGGAAAAACCACAGTGCCGGTAGGGGGTCCGCCAGGACTCACCTGCTTCGACAGGGACAGTCTTCTGATACGTGGAGGCCACCTTGGCGACATCCTCAAGGGTTGAAGCATTCTACTGAGACAGGAAAGGAACATCAGGAAGGCACTGTTCTCTGCTCCTCACACCCCGTGACGGCTGCCACCTCACCCAGACGGCAAAGCCTGCCCTCGACCTTCCCAAAGAGCCCACCGGGGAGCCCAAAGCTTTCCTATCTCCTTCTCTGTTCTGCAAGTTAACTGAGGCATGAAAAGGGTTACGACACACACTTGCTGGTGACGACGTGGGTCAGCGTGAGAAGAAAAAGTACACGCGTGAGGAGGGATGGACAGGCGGAGCACAGAGGATTTCTAGGGCAGTGAAAATACTCTGTAGGGCAGTGCAAGAGGGACACATGTCCTTACGCACGTGTGCAAAGCCACAGAACGTCCAGCACCAAGAGTGGACGCTAAAGTCAACCGTGGACTCTGGTGACGACGACCTGTCAGCGCAGGCTCGCGGACTGTACCCAACGTCCCAGCTGGCGGAGGATGCTGATGGTGGCGGAGGTTGTGCGTGGTGGGGGTGGGGGGCATATGGGAAATCTCTGTACCATCCTCTCAAATTTGCTAAAACTGCTCCAAAAAAAAAAGAGTAGGAAAAAACCCAAAAGCATATCTACACCTGCGCAATCAGAAACCAAGTGCGGGTTCTGCACTAGCCCTCGCCCCGGGAGGGGACACAGTGCCACAAGCCTCGCCTGGCCTGACCGTCCACATCCCCCACAAGCGTGAGTACGGGGGCCCATTTCTGTCAGACGACACTTTGAGCGACAGCTGCTCCTTCAAGGCTGATGCTGACGCAGACACTGATGCAGACAGGCTCTGGGAACCACGGGCCATCCTCAGTTTCTTCGTGAGCAACCACTTCCCAGTGACACACCTGGGGCGTGCGACAGTCACTGCCTTCCTGACACAAATCAGGGGAGCAGGGCCCCGAGGACGTGGACCTGAAGTTAGCGGGCACTGTCTGAGGGTGACTGTGAGTGGCAGCTCCCTCCCGTCCAGGCACAGGCTGAGCCCTGCGCGGAGTGCCGCACTCACGGGCCAGGCCCCCACCCTCCCCCAGAGCCCCGTTCTCCCTCCACAGCCACCCCGCTCGGCCAGAGCACGGCTGTCCGCCCACCCGTCTGCCATGCCCAGCCACAGCCAGCCTGAGAGCCCGGCACCCCGGCCACCCTGGCCCCCCTGCCCCCCTCTCCGAGTGCGACCGCTCAGCTGCCCTGACCAAGCGCTCTCCCTTCCCAGACCACCCGCCCACCAGAACGGGCCTCTGCCACCTCTCTCCAGAACAATCTCTTCTCACACTCACTCCCTGCCCTGCCCCCCACCTCCGGATGTCCCATCAGGCTCCTGCCTGCCCTGTGGCTTCAGGGGTAGGGGCGTCAGCAACCTCCCCATGGGACCCTCCTGTCGCCCCCATCTGCCCAGCCCAGCCAGTTCTCCAGCACGCTGCCCAGAGCCAGTTCTCTGCCGTCACCTGGGGGCTTCCAGCAAACACGGCCCCCAACCTCTCATTTTGCAGCGTCCCCACCACACCGCGCCCGACCTCCTCCACAGCACGCCCCCATCACCAAGACCCGCTTGCCGACTAGAAGCTTCTCCCTCTCACCGCCCTCCTCTACGCGGCGCCTGCTCCTCCCTCCCCTCGGTCCAGCCTGGCAACTCAAGGTCACAACCTCTCCCAGGTCCCACCTGCTGGACACCCCTCAACCCGTTTCCATCCCCTATAGGGACTTCACACCCGAATCCCTCCACACGCAGCTCACTGGGACCCCGCGCAGCTCCCTCACCTTCCTAAGCCTCAGGCCGCCAACCGCACAACACGGACGCCGTCACACCACCAACAGGAACCACAGTCACCGTCAGACACAGGCTCACCCAACCTCTGCGCCAAGCCACCACGCTGCCTCGGTCGCAGGCCCCCTCGTCAGCCTCTACCGTCCACGGCTGCGTCTCAGTGACCCCACATTCTCCACCAGCACCACCTCACGGTCTCCCTCCACATGCCTGTCTACGGCCTGGGCTCCCCTACACGTTCTGGTCTCTTCCATCTTAAACAGAACCATCCCCTCGGCTGACCGCTGCCCAGCTCACAGGACCACAGTGGGCGGAGCGGGCCCAAGCTTGCCGACTCTACGACTGACCCTCCCCACACGGTGCGGGTCCCTGCAGGCCAGCTTCCCCCAACCTGCCCCCCAACACCCACAACAATGCCCTCACCAGGACTCCCGGGGCTACCACGTTGCTCGCCCAGACGTCGCCCCCACCAGCAGCACTGCTGGGCACAGGTGACCCCCCTGCCCCAAAGCTGTTTACCCTCAGACCAGCACCACCAGACCCTGTGGGCTCCCCCCACCTTGCTGGGTGCACTTCCCAGTCTCCTCTACCAGCCTGACTGCTGCCATCCCCAGGTGTGTCCCTGGGCCCGCTCACCACTCTGCAGGCTCTCCTCGCCTCCGACTTGACCCCGGCTCCGTCCACATCTGTGCAGTGGCCGTCTGCCTCTGGTCCAGCCGCACTCTCGTCCACCTGCCCTGCTGGGTAGCCCACCCCGGACACACCCACAGCCGACTCAGCTACCCACCCCTGCTCCTCCCAGGCGCCCCAGCTCAGCAGAGGCCCACCGCCCACCTGGGGCAGTCCTGCCTGCCCCTGCCAGCCCTTAAAGCCGGGGGCTTTACCTCCCGCCTCGCTGAGGTCAGTGCCGCTCTCCCTCTGCCACGAGCCCCTGCCCGAGCCAGCACCGCACCCTGCTCACACCGCTGAAGCCACCTCCTAACTAGGGCCACAGCCTCGCTGCTTCTCCGCAATCCACTTCCACACTGTGACCAGGGTCTTCTCAACACAGATCCCGTTTGTGTCACTTGCCTGCCAAACCCTTCGAGGGCCACTCAGGACTCATCTGATGAAGAACGAAACCTGACGTACGTAGTCTGCAGGGCTCCCCGAGATGGTCCCTCCCAGCTCCTCACCCCTCGGCCCTCCTCTGCAGTGAGACCCTAACAGTCTTTGCGGCGTCACCCCCACCCCCGCACACACGCTATGCCCCTGCTCTCCAGGCTCCTGGCCCATCTTCCCGGCATGCTCCACCCGTCAAAGCTGAGCCCAGCCTCTCACTTCCCCAGGACCCTTCTGGCCCCTCAGCCTGAGCCCTGGGCCTGCCACATGCTCCCAGGGCCCATGCGTGGTCACGTGGTGGAGCCCCTGGGTGACGGCCTCTGTGTGGTCAGCTGTGAGCCTGACAGCAGCAGAACTCCGTGAGGACTGGCCCTGCTCTCCTTGACCACAGGCCGGGCACAGGACCAGGCAGGACGGCCTCCGTCTTTGCTCAGGAGATACAAGCCACACGTGTCCTCGTGTGGACAACTCCACACCTGCTCTAAGTGTAGACTCTGCTATGGCTGGACCGTACGCTAGAAAAACGGCCGTCTGATACACTTAAGACTGACTCTCAGAGATCCGACACCGTGTGACAAAGTCCCCAGTGAGAAACAAGCGTGTTCCCCGGGACACCCGTGGGAGGCGGTGCTGTGGGCAGGACCTGCCTCTACACGGTCCCTGTCCCGTGGACCTTCCACCATGAACCATGATACAGATGTTCTAGACCCGCGCGCTCCCAGAGCCGCCGCCGCCACGCGTGCCTACTGAGCTCCTGACATGGGCAGTGTGACCAAGGAGCTCAATTTCCAGCCGGTTTACCGCTAACTACTTTGGATTCAAACAGCCACACGTCCTCAAGGGTCTCGTGTTGGCCCCAGAGTCTAATGCCTGGCTTCCAAAGGTGGCCCCGCCACTTGCTGCTATGCTGTGGCCAAGCACTGAGCCTGCCTGGCCAGGGACCCCCAAATGCAAAAGGGGACAGGGACAGTCTCTCCCCCACAGCACGACCATGTGGGGTACCGGAGAGGATGTCCGTGACCGGTAGACGAGGCCTGGCATACAGGTCAGCAATCGGCACCATCAGTGATGACACGTGCCCGACTTAAACGTTCGTGCTTCTGAAAACCTGAGCCACACCCCACCCCAGACCATCCACGGAGCCGTGCGCTGACACACCAAGAGCTCCACGAATTCCCGGACCTCCTAAATTCCCGAACACGGCAGCAGAAGACACTCAGGCCTGGATCTGGAATCCTTACCTTGTCCATCCGGTCCTTCTGGACCCCGTACTTTCCGCCGAATCCTTTGGAATAGTCTGCAAAGTGGCACAACACAACACTCACACTTAGGCTGAGGACCAGCGAGGTGCCCGGGGCAGAGGCATGCAAACAGATCCAGAAACAGCCCAAGAAGACGCACCCCGAGCAGAAAGAGACCAGAACCGCACCCCGCGCGGTCCTCACTTGCAAGTTGAGTTGGTTTCTACCCGTGGTGTTCAGCACACAGGCGGGGGAGAAGCAGAAAAGGGGTGTGCGCATGCGTCCCGTGCTCTCCTGAGGGACAGAGGGTGCCGTGTGGGCTGGCAGGCAGTGAGCCGAGGGCCCAGCACAGGCGCGGGGCAGCGTGCCACTCCAACAGCACAGTCCTCCACCTGGCACCGCTCCCTCCCTACTAGGACTAGGCAGAGGCTCGAGGCAGCTGTTTTCTTGCTTTTTAAAAGAAAAAAAAAAATTCCATGGGGAAATTCTACCAGCCAACTCTTAGGACGTAGCAACACAGATCTCCGTGACAGTCACACCGTCACACGGCCTTAAGGCCACGCAGAGCCAAGGCCGTCTCCGCGCAGGCTGCCGGATCAGCACCGGATCAGCTGCGTCCGCCGTCCCTCGCCTGAACACGGCCGTGTGTTCCCAACCAGGGGACGGAGCCTACGCTCTGCCCTGGCAAGGAGGACCGTCCTTGTCTTCCGCTCGTGTGTCCAGGTTCTAACGGCCAAGTCCGAATTTGGACAGCAATTAAATAACTGCTCTAAGGAGAAATGTTTTCACCGTGTGGACTCCCAACAGATACACCTAGAAATTTCCTGTGTCTTCTTAGCTTCCTGTACATACCGTTTAGCTCTGTGTGGGGAAGTTATACGTAGGTGGTGTCGTCAAAAAAACCAAAACAAACGAAAAACACCTCCCACCCCTGGTCAAAAAAACACCACCACGATGAAACAGAGACCACACAGAACACGGCTGCCCCTGCCCCTGCCCCCCGGTGACCCGCGCCTCTGGCTGAACTAAACATGGTTCTCCCCGTCTCAGAGGCAGTCAGGTGGCTTACTCAGTAGGTAAGTCACGGTCAACAGCAAGAGCTCCAGCAGAAGGCTGCTGGGAGACCAGGGACACCCCGCTCCAGGATGGAGCCACGTTATGGGTTTAGGGCAACACACCCTGCAAACTACGGCCATGTCTTGCCAAGCACAAACCCCATGGTGCCAGGGAACAAGTGAATGGGGGTGGGAGGAGTGCAGGCGACCATGGCTCCAGCATACACCTGGGTTTCAACGCCCGAGTGCCCCTCGAGGGCACAGAGGGTGCTGGCAAGGCTGAGGCTGGAAGTCTGTGCTAGAAGTGGCCGCACTGGAGGGGAGGCGGGGGCGGGGGGTGGTGAGCAACGGTGCCTTGCTGGGACTCGTGCTTGGCCAGCCTCTCCTTGTAATCAAACCCCACAGCACAGGAGTCCTGCCTCTCGGGCTGAACACCAAATCTGCCTCCGAAACCAGTCTTATAACCTGGAAATCCACAAGCAACAGTGAAGAAAACCGAGAGAGGAAACACAGTTCGGTTAGAATCGTGGGAGCATGGGCAAGAATCAAGTACATCGTTTAGAGAAAGGAAAAGCTCTGCCAGGCTCAGGGGCTGCAGAGCCAGCTCACAGGCTCAGCAACAGTCAAAACTGGGCTCAAAGGTTAGAGGGCAAACTCAAACTCTTAACACTCCAGCCAAGATCAGAGACCGGGTTAGGAACTGTATTTCAAGTAATTCGGGAAAGCCACTCCATGCTTTGAGGTTTCTTTCTAGGTCCTACCCACGCTGCAGACAAGAGAACGCATCTCTGCGCATGTGAAGAAAGAGACACGTTATACACGAGGTTACTGCACGGCAACGCGTACCAGCCCCACCTCCATCTGTGCTGGCTGAAAGGACGGGGTGAGTCTGGGGCTCACTCAGAGGTCTCCCGTCCCCACGTGCTACTTTCCCAGGGACATGGTTCTGTCGTGGAAAGCACACACTCCCGGGCAGAGAGGAGGCATCCCCTTCCACAGCCTACAGCACGCTTTATCAGCACCAATTCATGGACTGGATCGCTGTCGGCCCTCTGGCCGCCCGCTGAGGGCAGAAAACAGCGTTCCCAGAGCTGCTGCAGGCAGTGACCGGCGCTCCAGAAGCCCAGTGACATGGGGCCTTCTCGCGGGAGCCCTCCCGTGGGAGGGGACGGGGGTTCCTCACTCCTCTAGCTGAAGGGCTGTCTCAAATCACGGGAGGGCTACGACAACCTCCCACACTGAAGACACAACACCACTGCTACAGAGACACGGCAAAAACACGGCACAGTGACGGACCTGGGAAGGGAAATAAACTCGGGAAACGATCCCAAGTAGGAGATTCAAAATGAAGGTACCTTTTTGGGATTCGTGCAGCTGCAATTTCTCCTGGTGATCCCGGCCAAGAGCACATTTGTCTTGTCTGTCTGTCTGCACACCAAATTTTCCGTCAAACCCTTTCACGTAGTCTAATGGATTAGAAAAAGGACACAAACTGGTATTAACGGATAGCCCGGGCAACAGAGAGAAAACATGTTTTTCAATGCACGTCAATACACACAATTCGCTCAATTCATCCCTTCTCTCTCAGATCTTCGGTAAAACTTTAGGTAACACTCATCAAGAGGCCCTCCTCATACAGCGTCTGGAAACTGACCCCATCTGTAATCCCAGCGTTCCGAATAAACGCAGACGGGACCCCACAGAAGCAGCGCCAAGCGATGCAGCTTAAGCAGCAACCGGAGCCCCACAGTCCCACCACTTACACACGCGACACTATTAGCACAAGCGGCACTGCTGGGGTGTCAGAGCCAAAACAACTGGCAAGAGTCGATCTCTCATGTAACAGCTGTGTTTCTGCTTTGCTGTTTTAAAGCTGGCTGCTTAACTGAGAGATGTCCGTATTAAGGGCTGCTGGTTACGCTCCGTCTCTGCCTGCTGCTCTGGTTACCACCCGTCCCGTTAACGGTCACCGGCTGGAGAGCTGGTAAGATGCAGGCACCTGTCTGGGACTCGTGCTTCTCCGTTTTGCCTTGATACTCAAAGCCGACGGCACTTTTATCCACCTTGTCCTTGTCGATACCGTACTTGCTACCGAAGCCTTCGGAGTAATCTAAAAACAAGGAAAGCAGTTTACAGGCCAGCAACACAACCAGCGAGCAAGCTGTGGATTCCAGCAGGCTTCAAGAAAGTACTTTTAACACTCAATTAAAAAAAATATAAACCAAAAATCTTTTAAGCTCACTATAAGATCACTGATACAGAAAATACCTAAAAGTCTTGCTCATATGTAATAACAGGACTAGGAAGAGTCCTATAAAGACAGCAGATTTATAACTGTAGCATCTTTCCTTCATTCCAAAAGACAGCATGGAGTAACAGTTTATTACAAAGCTTCTGGATCAGCACGAGCCGAGCAGCCGGCTTTTAATGGGTCCCTCTGCTTCATGGACCAGCACAAGGAGAGGCATGCAGGGGTGCCTGCAAAGACAGGATAAACCTGGAACGCCCTCCAGAAACACACGCCCTCCAGAAACGCCAGTGGAATGGTTCCCTCTGCACTAAAGGAGGACTCCATCGTGGGCACGTCAACGCACGAGCGCGCGGAGCAAACCCCTTCCGCAAAGGCCTGGGGCTGCCGAGGAGCCTGCCTGCCCAGGCACTTGGGGCTGTGCCCCCGACCTCCCAGAGTGGCATTTCCTCTGCCCCAGAGGCCTCTTGGGGAGAAAGTCAGTGCAGACTGCAAGGCATCCAGCAGCAGGTCCTGAGGAACTGGGTGCGCGTGGGGCAGAGGAGCACAGGTCTGCTCCAAGGAGGGAGGGAGAGAAGGCAGTGACAGCGACCCCGTGCCGCAGGCCACCTGCTGTAACGGAAGTGACGCCTGCGGCAAAGGGACACTGGGCTGGCCCACGGCCAGCTCCTCGCAGAAACGCCAAGCCAGTGGGGTTTCCAGTGCTGGGTTTTGGTTTTGTTCTTTAAAGAAACCTGGGATTTTTTTTAAATACGTGAGCTCTCAGTTTTTATATGTTGGCAATCGTTTTAAAAAATCTAAATGTACAGGCCAAACAAAACAATGAGGAGAACCAACCGTTCGTGGCCTCTGCAGGAGGGACTGAATCTAACACCCTCCACCTACAGCCCTCGCTGGGTGACGGCAGTAAGTGACCCACGAGGCCGCCACAGCAAAGGAAGCCAGCACGGCTTCTGAGGACAATCTGGCAATCTATCGAAATTTTAATTCAGTGTTCTCTGACCCAATTATATTTCTAGGAATTTACTCTTGAATAACCACTTACGTACATAAGACACAGGGAGAAGAATACTCATGCAGTCGACTTTTAACATCGAAAATTGAAAACAACCTAACTTGTACATTCCACAGAGGAATGGTTACGTAGACTACGGGATCTTCCCACCACAAGGACTGAGCAGTCACCAAAAACGCGACAGACCCCTACGCTGACCTGAACGGAACAACAACGGCCAAACGTTTGAGTTAAAAAACCGTGTAACTATAACGTGACCCGCCGTACACAGGGGAAACGCCCCAGTGCGCATGTCTGTAAGCGTGTGGGAAGCAGCGGCGAGGGGGCAGGCCGCGCGGTGGACGGGCTGCGGGGCGCCGCCCGGGCGGACCTTTCTGCGACTCGTGCTTCTCCGTCTTGCCCTGGTAGTCGAAGCCCACGGCGCTCTTGTCCACCCGGTCGGCCTGCACGCCATACTTGCCGCCGAAGCCGCTGGAGTAGTCTGTGGAGACACGCAGCAGTGGGCATGGGAGCAGATAGGAGCTAACCCGGCGCTTGGTTGAACCAGAACAGAAACGACTCGCGGTGTGACTCAGCAAGAGATCAAGCACACATTCTAAAACACACGAGCCACCCACTATCACCCACGCGTGACGCTCGACTCAGTCTACAGCGTCCCTTTCACCTGTTAGGGGCACTTCGTTCCTGATGGCAGACGTGAACTGCGTTCCCACCTCGGAAGTTCACCGTTCAGACACTTTCTGAGCACCGACTGCACGGCAGCGAGCAAAGGTCTGAATCACCACTTACATACACTCAAAAGTGTTTCAAGAATAAGTCTAACAAGATGCTTCCACTACAAGTCAGCTGTGGGGCGGGAACGGGGTGGGGGTAACTTCCAGTTCCTGGGGGGCAGAGGATCAAAACCAACTCTGCATCCCTTTGGCTCCTTCTTCCAGCGGGTCTGAAAGTTGCCTCTAGGACTCTGCCCGGCTCCCTGAGCATCTGGGAGCACTTTTCCAACCAGAGGAGAGTCAGGACTGCGCCAGGGGCTCAGCCGCGCTCAGCCAGGGGCAGGGGGGCCCACCGACCCACAGCCCTGGGATCTCAGCCCTCGCCAGCCGCCAGCCGGCGCCCGGCTGAATCCCGCGGTCAGGGCCTGGGGGATTAGCCAGGCAGAGCGCCGCGGGCCCAGGCAGCCCCGCGCCAAGCGGAGCGCCCGGGGAGGGCGCACTCAGTGGGGATGCCGCCAGCGCTGCGATCAGAGGGAAACGGAACCCCCCCCCATCCCACCCCCGCCCCCAGGCCCGACACGTCCACAGACCGCGGGCGGAGGAAGCCCCGCACCCGCTCCAGGGAGGCCGCCCGCGGAGATCGAGTTCCTGGTGCCACACTCAGGCGATTCCAACAGAGGAACCAAAAACCCAGAAGCACCTTTCTGCTGATTTCCAACACAGCCAGAAGAGGGATGGCTCCAAATTTAGAGCCTCTCGGCCGTCTGCAGCTGCGCGTGTCGCTGCATTTCCAGTGACCTGATTGCTAAACCTCCCTGTAGGTGCGGGCCGGGCCGCAGGAGCCGCGGCTGCGACGGCCCCGCCCGGGCGCCAGGGAGACCCCGGCCCCTCTCGGTCCTTCCCCGCAGGGCCCCACTCCTACCTCGCCCCGCTTGGACCCAAACCCCTCCCTGTCGGCCCTCCATCCCCTTCCCCTAAACCCCAGGGCCCTGATCCCGTCGCCCCCGATCCCGGACCCCTCCCCGCAGGGCCCCTCTCCTACCTCGCCCCGCTTGGACCCCAGCCCCTTCCCCTCGGCCCTCCACGCCCCTCCCCTAAACCCCTGGGCCCTGAGCCCCTCCCCCCGGATCACACCCCCTCCCAGCATGGCCTCTCTCGCACCTCGCCCCCCTCCGACCCTCGGCCCCTCCACTCTCTCTTCTCCTAGCCCCCGGGTCCCGGGCACCCTCTCAGACCCCAGACCCCCTCCCCGTCTGGCCCTCTCCTCCCCTTCCTCCCTGCAGCCCCGGCCCCTCTCCTTCGGACCCCTAAACCTCAGAACTGCCCCTTCCTCCCCGACACCAGGCCCTCCCCACCGCTCGGCGCCCCGCCCCTCACCCCGCGGCCCCCCGGCCCCCACCCCTCGGCCCCCGGCCCCGGCTCCCCCGCCTGGGGAAGCCTCGCCCGCGCTCCCCCCGCGGCCGACCCGAAACCGCGAGCGGAAGAGCGGCTAGACCGCTGCGGCCGCCGCTTCCTTCCCTTTTCGGGGCCCGGGGGCGCCCCAGGAGCGCCGCGGAGGGGCCGGCCCCCCCCGCCCGGCGGAAGCCGCGCTCGCTCACCGCCGCCTGGCTCCGTCCGGACCCACTCGACTCCGACTCCGGCTCCGGCCCCGGCCCCGGCCCCTGCAGCTGCGCGCCCGCCGCTCCCAGGCGCCCTGCTCCACTTCCGGTTCCTCGGGCGGGGGCGGGGCCTCATCCGGGTCCCGACGAGGCCCCGCCCCTCCCCGGCACGTCGCGCCCCTCGCCCGGCCGCCTCCCTCGCGCGCGTGCGCGGGCAGCGCGGGCCGAGCTCCGCCGGGGTGCGAGCCTGCAAAGCACGCGTGGAAACAGTCTGTTCCTACGCGCAGAGTCAATGTACGGAGCGAAGGCTCCAGAAGGAGGTTTCTTTTCTCTTTTTTGAGAAAGATTAGCCCTGAGCTAACATCTGCCACCAATCCTCCTCTTTTTGCTGAGGAAGACTGGCCCTGAGCTCACATCCGTGCCCGTCTTCCTCTACTTTATATGTGGGATGCTTGCCACAGCATGGCATGCCAAGCGGTGCCATGTCCGCACCCGGGATCCGAACCAGCAAACCCCAGGCCTCCGAAGCAGAACGTGCGAACTTTGCTGCGCCACCAGGCCGGCCCCCAGAAGGCGGTTTCTTGACTGAGTGACTGGGAAGAATGAGGGGTTTGTAGGCTTAATGAGGAAGTCAGAACTGGAAGGAGGGGAACTAACACTGGGGAGGCAGCCTGCGGGCCACGTGGCTTCTGCCCCTCAGGAGAGTGTGTGGCCCAGACCAGCTGGCCACATAGCGATTGTGGATACAAGGTAATCCTTTTAATACAGGATGGTTCATTTTTCCCTGGAAACAGCTTTATGAGTTGAAAATTATTTTTAAGAGCATCTTATTGAGATGTAATTTACATAAAATATAATACACTCGTGTACAATTCTGTGGTTTTTAATATAGTCACAGGGTGGTGTAACCATCACCACGACCTAATTTTAGAACATTTTCATCCCCCCCAAAGAAGCCCACCTTGTTAGCAGTCAACCCCTGTGCCCCGCTCCCCCCCCCCGCCCCCGCAAGCAGCCACTCATTACTTTCTCTCTGTGAGGTGGGTATTGTTGCTTCCGTTTCCCAGATGAGGACAGCCAGAGCTCACTGGGGCTTTCAGCGGGAGGGTGGCGTGAGCCGTTTGTGACACCCAGATCCATCCAGCCTCTCTATGGAGAACAGACTGCTTCAGAGTCACATCCGGCGAAAAGGCAAAAGGCGGCGCCCGTCTCCCCTTTGACACACCGTGTCAGGAGAGTGTGTGGCAGAGACTGGCTGGCCAAGTAGCATGACAGATACAACGTCAAATTTGGAAAGCGAAAAGGTTTAGCCGTGCTCAAAAACAAGTTGAATGTCTCTGTGGACCGGAAGTGAATAGAAATGTGACGCGGGGGGCTGAGGCTGTAGGCCTGCTGGGCCCGGGGCGCCCACCCTGGTCCAAGGAGCCGAAAAGGCAAATGCAGTGAGGACAACCTGCCCAGCCCACACAGGACCCCAGCGGGCCAGCCGCTGTGGCATCCACACCACCACGCAGGGCGGGATAACTCGGTGTGGCAGAGAGTGGATCCCCTGCCCTCCTTCTGGACTCACTGGGCCTCTGGCTGCCCAGCTCCACATCTCCCAGCTTCTCTAGGTGACGGGTGCGGCCACATAGCCAGGATCTCACAATGGAACATCAGAGAGGAGGATATGCACCGCTTTCTGGCCCGTAAAAACGCCCGCACGGCTTCCCCCTTACCATAGGTTGGGATGACGGCAAAGATGGATCCGTGCCCGTTGCTGCTGAGACAAATTACAACCAAGGTTGTGGCTGAAAAAATGCAGATACTTACAGTTCTGGAGGCCGGAAGTCTGAAATCAGTTTCGTTGGGCCAAAGTCAAGGCCAAAGAGAGACCCCAAGGAAGAGCCCGCTGCCCCTTCCAGCTTCTGAAGGCCACCTGTACCTGCATTCCGTGCCTCGGGGCCTCTTGCTCGAGTCACTGAGACTCAGGCTTGTGTTGTCACATCTACTTCCTCTCTGTGGTGGAATCTCTCACTGCCTCCCTGTTGTGGGGACCTTGTGATCACACTCAGGACCCAACCGGATAATCCAGGAGAATCTCCAGAGTCCCTTTTTCCATATAAGGTAATATTCACGTGTTCTGACGATTGCCGAATGGACATTCTCGGGGGCCGTTATTCAGCCAGCCACATTAAGGTGACAGGTAGACCTTGGAAGCCATGTGCTGGAGACGGCAGAGCCCCCACTAGCCTGGGTCCCTGCGAGACTGAACGGAACAGATCTTCCTTACCATCCCCTCCTCCTCCTCTGTCTGACCGGGAACATACACCCTGGCCTGTTGCATGAGATGGAAATGAAATCCTGTGTTTAAGACATGATCTGCGCAGTCAATTTGTTACAGGTGTCTGGCCCACCCCAATACAGAGAGCTTGGAGGCGAGTGCAGAACAGGAAGACGGGCAGGGCCCCACACCGAGGGAGGAAGAGAAAAAGCAAAACAAAACACTTCCCACTTGTTATAAACCAATGTTGCCGCAATTAAAAAAAATAAAGTAGGGGCTGGCCCCGTGGCCGAGTGGTTAAGTTCTCACGCTCCGCTGCAGGCGGCCCAGCGTTTCGTTGGTTCGAATCCTGGGTGCGGACATGGCACTGCTCATCAAACCACGCTGAGGCAGTGTCCCACATGCCACAACTAGAAGGACCCACAATGAAAAATATACAAATATGCACTGGGGGCGGTCTTTGGGGAGAAAAAGGAAAAAAAATTCTTTTTTAAAAAAATAAAGTAAAAAACATTTTAAGAAACACTTCCCACTTAAAAGGGAAAAGAGTTAGAGGGAGAAAACTCCCCAGGCTCTTGCTCTCTGGAGTCATGTTTACCATGGAATTATTCCCCTGCTAATTTTTCATGCCCCACTTTGCCATGTCCCTTCTAATTCAATTCCACACTTCCTCATGGTCCTACTATGATCTCATGATTATAGCTTTTCTTTTAATGAACTTGGAATCATTTGTGGTGGAAAGGACCTAGTGATCATCTGTTTCAATACCATTAATTTCCAGGTGGGGACTAGAAGCCAGTGGATCTAAGAGATTTGCCCAAGATGACACAGCTGGCTGGTAATATAACCTGACAACAGTAAATTAGATATGTGGACACTTTTACAAAGCACTTTCATTTTAGACAAATACATACATGCACTTTCTCAAATACCTAACCTGAATCAATCATCTCAGCAGTCCTATGAGGCATACATGGTGTGATTTACTATGCATAAGTGAGGAAATCACAGCAAAAAGGAATACAATAAAACTAATTCATGATAGAGCCATGACTTATTGTGGTTAATACCATGGGCATTGGTGTCAGCCAATCTGGGTGGAATTCCAGCTTTCCATTTATTGGTTGTGTGACCTTGAGCAAATTAACCTCTCCAAGCCTAAGTATATATCACCTATTAAATGGGGCTAATAATAGTAGCTACTTCATACAGCAGTTTTTCATAGAATCAAATCAGATAATGCTCATAAAGCACTTAGCCTGTGAGGTACACAGCATGCCTCCCATTAATAGCAGGTTTAATTTGTGTGTTCTGAATTGGAGTTCTTTACAACATATTATGCTGCATTACTAATCCTTCATTAAAAAATATCTGTTTAAGATCATTCTCACAAACGTTTCTTGTCTTTTTTTTTTTTTTTTGGTGGAGATCATCTACCCTGCCATTACTAGGGAAACAGAGATGTTTTAGGAAGGTCTCATTCTTGGTTTGCTCTATTTCAGTTAATATTAATTCTAGAGAGAGAGTGGTGGGTGGGGCAATGAGTTAATTATTTAATTTAACTCTTCCTAATAGGTTAGTAGTCAGATATTCCCACAAGTAAGAACTGTAATAGATTAATCTTTTAAATTGAACAGATTCTTAAGATGTTTTTAAAAATATAACACCAAAAGTATAGAATTAGGGCACCCATTCAAACCATGGAGAGCATGTTTCTGGTCAATAAGAAGCATCTATGCTCCACAAATTAAATTTTGTGAGACTTAAGATGAATTGTGGCTACTCTGGGAAGAACATGGAAGACCTCAATATGCTCAAAGCTTCTATCTGTAAAATGTGGATAATTTCTCAACTGCCAACTTCATATGGTAATAGAAAAAAATCACATCCATGCAATTTAACTATATGAAGTGTAGAGTATTGTATAAATACTAATGTAATATATGTGAAGCTTACTATTTAAATTCTCCTCTAGGGGCCAGCCCTCTGGCCGAGTGGTTAAGTTTGTGCACTCCGATGTGGCAGCCCAGGCTTTTGCTGGTTTGGATCCTGGGCATGGACGTGGCACCACTCATCAGGCCACGTTGAGGTGGCGTCCCACGTGCCACAACTGGAAGGACCCACAACTGAAATATACAACTATGTACTGGGGGGATTTGGGGAAAAAAGCAGAAAGAATAAAATATAGATTGGCAACAGTTGTTAGCTTAGGTTCCAATCTTTAAAAAAGTAAAAAGTAAAAAAATTCTCCTCTATAAGTATATGTCCATTTAAATGTTCTTTAAATTCTCTTAGTTGGACTAGAGTCTACATCGTACCCCCAAGTAAACTGGCTTTGCTGCTCCCTGGTCAAACTTAAGGTCCAGGAATATTTGGGAGACTCAGATCTCTGGGACTCAGATCCTGTCTCCCTAGACACACCATGACAGCCTGCATTTCTGAGGTCTTGCATGGTCTCTGGTAAGCTACCATAGAGCAGGCTACAGGCCAACTATGACCAGAAGTTGATGACTTTGACTTCTTTCTAGCCTCTGAGAATCTCTCTAACTCTTGACCTTATTGTGCCCCTTCTTTCTACCATTCCTTTCACCCATACCTTTTTCAAAATTCGCTTCACAAGGAGGCTCAATGAGTAAGATGGAAGGAACAAGCTTATTTGGGAATAAAGCCAGATCAATCTTTCTTCTTCTCCTCTCCTGTCATATTTTATCTTTCTCTGTCTTTCCTTCAGTCTTTCTATCTCTCTCTTTCTGTGTCCCTCCCTCTCATGCTCACTCTCTCTCCCTCTTTGAGGTGGAGATTAAAAGTACTCATTTTAAAATAATTTTTAAGTTTCACAACTTGATTTTATACATTATTTTATTTTATTGAAATACATATAAAAGCTTAACAGTTGAAAATGAATAAAAGACATTTTAAAAATCATAGGAGAAAGACTGTGTGGATTCCTAGGTTCTTGTCTATCTCTGCATATAATGTCTATCAGAACCTCTGTTCTCAAAATATGGGGTTTACCTACGTGGGTATAATCCTGGGAACAAACCTTTTAAACTAGATTCAATGTTCATAACACTGCCTCAAACTGATCGCTTGGTAGTGTGAGCTAAATATGATGGCACCAGGAATCAAGAAGTGAGTTTTTCACTTCTCTCTATCTAGCTGTTGTATGACCTACAAAAAGTTCTTACATGTTCTTATCTCTATTTTCCTTATAGGGGAAATAACACCTGCCCAAATATTGTTTTTATGGAGATAAATGTGTTACTCTCTTTGTCATCCTCTTGAGGGCCTCTTTGATCTCCTTGTTCCTGAAACTATAGATAACGGGGTTTAACATGGGGATTAGGATAACATAGAACACTGACAGCACCTTGTTTTGCTTCTTGGAGTGGCTAGAGTTAGGATGCAGGTACATAAAGAGGCTTGTGCTATAGAAGATTGTCACAACTACTAGGTGGGAGGCACAGGTATTGAAGACGTTGGCACTACCTTTGATGGAAGATAGTTTCAGGATGGAAGCTACAGTGATTGCATGAGATAAGATGATTACCAAGAAGGAACCAAACCCAACAAGAATAGATTCGAGAGACAGAATCATTTGGCTGATGTAGGAATCAGAACAAGACAAAGAAATAATCTGGGTTACATCACAGTAGAAATTTGGAATGATATTGGGCCCACAGTAGTAGAGACGAAAGCAAGAAACTGTTTGAACTAAGCTACCAAGGAAACCACTCCCATAGGCCCCAGCAATCAACTTATGACAGAGGCCAGGAGCCATGATGCTCGAGTACTGCAGAGGCCTACCGATACCAACAAATCTGTCATAGGCCATGGTGGCCAAGATGCAGCATTCAGCCTGACCCATCCAGCACCCAATAAAATACTGGGTGGCACAGGCAATGAAGGAAATGTTTTTTTCATCTTTTAAGAAGTCTGAAAGCATTCTTGGGCTATTTGAAGAAGAATAACAGATGTCTAAAAATGATAGGAAACTGAGAAAAAAGTACATAGGCGTGTGCAGGTGGGAGTTCATCCTGATTACGATGATAAGACCCAGGTTCCAGATTAGAGTCATAAGGTAGATCCCTAGAAAGACTGGGAATAGTACACGCTGCACCTCTTTTTCATCTGAAAGTCCCAGGAGAACAAACGTGGACACAGAAGTCTCATTTCTATTCCTTTCCATGGACATGGTTAGTGTCATCTACTGACAAAAAGATGACAGATGGAAATTATTTCATTCTCAAAAAACAAAAACAAGTATTCTTCGTCTTTTTCCAGTCATGCAGCTGACTAAATATACAACTTAAATCATCATGTTGAGTTAATCTGTCTTCCACGCATGATTACTAAACTTAAATGAACAATTCCCTTCAATAAACATTCTCATTCTCTTTGGGGACAAAAGACAGTAAATTGGCATTATGAGTACATTATCCTCTGAAATGTCTTAATTTCATGTTTTAACTTCCTAGAATTCACAAATATCTGAGAATCAGAAATAGACAAAACTGGTGAAAACTGCTATCTCTCGATATGGTGAAACAAAAATTCTCCTCACACATGGCTCTGATGTTAATCAGTGCTTGAAGAAGTCCCTGAATCATGAGGCTTCATACACCAAATGAGGATGCTGGGGTACATGTCTTTTAAAATCTCCTTCGGGGGCAAGCCCTAGAGGCCTAGCGGTTACGTTCAGTGCCCTTCACTTAGGGTACCTGGGTTTGAATCCTAGACACTGACCTACACCATTCTTCTGTTAGAGGCCATGCTGTGGTACAGCCCACATAAAAAGAAAAAAAGGGGAAATATTGGAAATGGATGTTAGCTCAAGGCAAATCTTCCTCAGAAAATAAATAAATAAATAAATAGAATCTTTGGAACCAAGATTCCACTAAACTGTAATCAGGGAGGGTGGACTATCTTGTAACTGCCTTTCTGTTTTCATAAAACCATCTGAGATCTAAAAATAATGCCATAGAATAGTGGGAAGAGTCAGAGACAAGATATAGTTTGGAAATGGATGTGAGTTGAACAACTTAATGATTCTAGGAAAGCACCTGAGAAGTTAGATAAGATAAGTTTGAAAGAGCCATTATGCTCCTTTCTTTGCAGGTGCAGCTTTTTCTTTCTTCAAATCAGAGATACTTATAAGTTAAATTATCTAAGACAGCGACTCTTGATCTTCTTTGAGTCAGTGATACATTTGAAAATCTGTTACAAAGTCTGAACCCTGTACCCAGGAAACTGCAGCCACTTATCACCTCTGCATATGGTTTTATTGGATTCTCTGTCACCCTCAAGTCTATTCATGGTTCCTAGATTCAAGACTTCTGTAGAAGTAGAGTGATTTGAACTCATGTAAGGATGAGGATGCTTAGGCAAGGGATATGGGGATTAGAAAACTGAGGCAGGATTTCTGGAAGTCCTTTCTCTTTTTCTCCTTGGAGCCAGTCCAGAGAAGTTAAGCACTAAGTCTTCAGGCCAAACAGTAAATAACCAAAATAATATTTTTGCATAAGACACTGCATGCCCTCTTCAAGATGCAATAGCTGTCATCTCTTCAGGTGGTCATTAGAACATCTCCAGCACAAGTATATTTTTATTCAGATGAACTCAAACTAGAAAGAAAATCATGGGAAGCCATGAAACCTAGAAAATATATGTCACATGTAGCTGAGAGTTTTGTGTTTGCGTAAAGTAGAAGTCTTGGAGATTTCCCTGGAGAAAGACTGCAACATTAGTGGAATAAACTATGTCTATGAGCTACAAATACTTGTCAGTATTAGCCATCCAGAATGACTTTCTTTTCGCCAATCATTTCCCAGCCTTCTAGGACCAAAAATGAACAATATGAGAAAATCCCCATTGAAGCATAAGGCTGTAGTCTGAGAAGTGAGGCAGACGGGTTCATTTCCCAAAATTAGATCTGTCTTTGCTTCATGGTGAACTCTTTTGAAAAGTATTCTGAAGGAAGGAAGTTACTAATTAGAAAATAAATGCAAGATTTGAGATCAATGTGGAAGGAAAAATGGGAGCAGACAGAATATGTACAGTCATGTGCCACGTAACAACATTTCAGTCACCAACAGACCGCATAAATGATGGTGATCCTGTAAGACTAGTCCCATATAGCATAGGTGTGTAGTAGGTATACCAAGTAGGTTTGTGGAGGTACAGTCTATGATGTTCAGACAAAAACGAAATTGACTAATGATTCATTGCTCAATGTTTCCCCACAATTAAGTGATGCATGAGTGTATTGATCGTGCCAGACTTAGGTGTGGTTCTGTCCACAGTGAGACTGAATAGAAAGAGAATTTTGTGAGAACAGAGCAGAAAACTGCATTCTTCATCATCATCGCAGTCATCATCTTAACCAACAATCATGACAACAAAAAGACTGATTTTACATCTACGATATATTCTGTTCATCTTCTACTCACGGAGGTATTCACAGCTTCCTCTAATGTCCATTCATTCAATAAGGTAAACTTAAGCCTGATGTGCTATCTATCAAACACAGGTAATATTCTGAAATTGTCTTTATATTTCTAGTATATGCCTCTGGAACCACAATTAAATGTCTGTCATTGAATCTTCTTGCTCTACCCTCCACTTCACTCAAACATCCATTATTTGTATTTCTCTCCTGTGTTCTGTTTAATTTTTACAGATCTCTCTTCCAGATAATTTATTCTATCATAAGTTTTGCTAACTGGTTGTTTAATGCATCTGTTTAATTTCACATTTCAGTGATAATATTTTGTTTTCTCTCTAAAGGTTTCATTTTGTTCTTTTCCTGAGTGGTCATCTTTGATAGTCTCTTATTCTTTCATCATACTTTCCATAGCATCCATTATTTAAACATATTAAACATATTTATTTCTTATTAATATCTAATAATTTAACTACATAGTTTTGCAAATCTGATTTTATAGTTTGATGTTATAGCTGACTCTTAGCAAGGTATCTTGTATTTTTGTCTGCTTAGTGATTTTTTTTTAATCTTAATTTAGCATTTAAAAAAAATTTATCTGTGGGAATCACTGAGGCTTGAGTTTAAAATGTCTTCCTTCAGACATGCTTTATATTATTTCTGTCAGATACCTTAGGGGCAACACCAACACAGAATCCCTTTAAACAAAAATTTTGACTTGGTGTCTTTTGGTGTCACAATAGTCAAAGATATAAGCTGCATATCTACATGAGTAAGTGTATGAGATTAAAAATTATCAGAGGAAGGAGGAATGTTAGCATCTTAGCAGTAAAAGACAGTCCTTCTTTTTGTCCCACTTTTGTAAGAATGAATTAGACATCCATTCTTGAGCAAAAACACCCTGTGGGAGTTGTGGTATCCAGGGCCATAGACCAAGGGACCCAGGAAAAATCTTGCCTACCTGTGTATCCCATAATCAAACAGACCTCAGAATGGGCTGCAGAGCCAGCAGGAGTCAGTGAACCTACCTAAGTCCATCTGGGTTATGATCAGGTAAAGTCTGGAGAGTGCTGTCTTTGGCAGACACCCATGAATGAGAGAGACTTTGTGGAACCCCAGCCTTCTTGAGAGTGGAGTACAGTGAACTATTGGAACAGAAAAGAAGCATGAGTTGGTCACAGTGGGGAAGGTGAGAGGAGCATTCCAAGGACCACTCATTCAAGGCAACAATGCACAGTCTGAAATATTCAACGGTGGTGAACTATGCCACAGGGGAAAAGAACAGTGAGTGAGTGCCCAGCCACTTCAGTAGTGTTGGACACAGCTGGAGAAATCTGTGTCTCTAAAAAGAACCTAGTGCACTGAGACAGGTAGTTGGTGATGGAGGGAGGGGGAAGATCAGGAAATAAACAAATGACAATATCAAAAGACATTAAATGAGCATAGTTCCTGCCTACTGCACTCAGGATTTCAGCTGAAATCCTCCGTGAGCCTCCAGGAGTACCTCACCCAAGAATCTCCCCCCCAGATCAGTGGGAACCACAAGGCCCCAGTGCCAAACCCACACCTCTCCCCACTCTGCAACTGGCTTCTTGTGAATATTTCTAAGGGAAGCAGTGACAACAAAGCTGGTAAACTGGGTGGTCTCAGAAAAATAAACCTGGGTCTATGGCAAGAGAGAACACACAAACATGAGCTATAGCACTAGCTTTGAGAAAACAAATAAGAGGTTTCCAGTAGCCATCCTCGTGAATTGTAACGAGGAAGACACAATAGCCTAAAAATTCTGCCAACCATGGTAGCAAGCAGAGTGGAGCACATTCACCCATATAAAGTCAGAGAAAATCTCAGATATAACACCACCAGTGACAGTAAACCCCATAGGAAGGCAATTAGTAAAGATTTTAGCAGGTCTTTTTTAATTCAAATGTAAAAGCAGCAACCAAAACCTACAAGAAATATGAAATATCAAGGAAATATGTTGTCACCTAAAGATGACCATAATCTCCAATTTCAGAAGTTTAAAGGTACATAATTTTGTGACCAAGCTAATAAAGAATTCAAAATAGCTTTTTGAAGAATCTCAATGAACTACAAGGTAACTAAAAAGACAATAATGAGGTTAGGAGAAAAAAATGAACAAAATGATATATACACACACACACACACACATATATATATATATGTACTAAATAAACCAAAACCATAAAAAAGAAACAATTTCTGGCACTGAAGAATTCAATGAATGAAATGAAAAATGCAATAAAGAGCATTTGCAGTAAAGAAAACTGAAGGCAAATAAGTGAGCTAGAAGACAAGAAGTTTGAAATAACCCAGTCAGAGCGAGGCAAAGAAAAAAAGAAAGACAATAGAGCAAAGAAAGCCTATACAATCTATGGGATTTCATCAAAACAAAATTAAAAGAATTGAAGTTTGAAAGGAAAAAAGAGGAAGAAGGCAGATGAAAATTTATTTAGGGAATAATACTACAGACTTCTCAAACCCGGAGACACTTGGACAGCCAAGCTCACAAAGCTTATAGACCACCCAATTATTTCATGCCAAAAGACTTTCTCCAAGACATATTATAATTAAACTTTTAAAAATCAAAGATAAACACAAAATCCCAAAGGCAACTACGGAAAAATGATGGTAACCTACAGAGGAACCCCCATTAAGTTACCAGGAGTTTTCTCAGCCACATCCCACAGACCAGGACAAAGTGAAATGACATACTTAGTGTTGAAAGAATAAACTGCCAGTCAAGAATACTCTATCAGGCAAAGTTATACTTCATATATGAAGGGAAAGTAAAGAGTTTCCCAGAAAAACAAAAGCTGAGATTGTTCATCACCACTACATCTTCCTTCTAAAAACTGCTGAAAGGAGTTTTTTGAGCTGAAATGAAAAGACACTAATCAGCAACATGAAAACATACAAAAGAATACAGCACAGTGATAAAGGTAAATATAAAGGCAGACTGAAAAGACTAATTCTGTAATAGGATGGTGTGCTAACCACTAAATTGTAGTATAAAGACTAAAAGTGAGGAGTATTATATAATTATAGCTACTATAATTTGTTAAAGAATACAGAATATAAAAAGAGGCAAAAATAACATAACAATGTAAAACAGAAGAGTAGAAGGGTCCAGTTTTTGTAGAAAATGGAAGTCAAGCTGCTATGAGCTTAAAATGGACTGTTTTCCTTATGAGATTTCTATACAACCCTCATTGTAATCACCTAGTGAAAATCTAGACTAGGTTCACGAAAGATAAGAAAGGGGAAACAGAGCCTACCACCATGGAAAAAAACACATGTGCAAAGGTAGGTGCACACAAGAAAAAAGGAAACAATGGAAATACAAACAACTGGATAGCAATGAATAAGATGGCATTAGTAAGTGCTTACATATCAATAATTACAATAGATGTAAATGAATTGAATTCACCAAAAAAAAGGGCAGAGTCCTAGATAGATGAAAAATCAAGACCCAACTATATGCTGCCTACAAGAGGCTCACTAAGCTTTCATGAGACCCATAGGCTCAAAGTGGAAGAATGGAAAAAGATATTTCATGCAAGTGGAAAACAAAAGAAGGCAGGAATAGCTATATTTATATCAGATAAAATAGACTTTAAGCCAAATATTGAAACAAGAGACAAAGAAGGTCATTACATAATAATAAAGGGGTCAATTCATCAGGAAGACATAATAAATGTAAATATATATGCACCCAAAATCAGAGCACCTAAATATATTAACCAAATATTAACAGATACAAAGGGTGAAATAGACAACAATACAACAATAGTAGGGGACTTTAATACTCCTTTTTCAGAAATGGATAGATGATCCAGAGAGGAAATTCCCACAAAAATGTTCAACTTGAATCACGTTAGACCAAATGGATATAACAGACATTTATAGAACATTCCATCCAATAGCAGCAGAGCACACATTCTCCTAAAGTGCACAGAAAACATTTCCAGGATAGATCACATGAGAGGACACAAAATGTGTTTTAGAAAATTTAAGATTTAAATCATACCAAGTATCATTTCTGACCACATTGGCATGAAACTAGAAATCCATTAGCAGAAAGCTGAGAAATGAACAAATATGTGAAAACTAAACAGCACACTACTGAAAAATCAATGCGCAGCTGAGAAATCAAAAAACATCTTGAAACATATAACAATGGAAATAGAATACACCAAAACCAATACTATGGTACAAAAGCAGTTCTGAGAAGGAAGTTTACAGCAATAAATGCATACATTAAGAATACAGAAGGATCTCAAATAACAACCTAACCTTACACTTCAAGGAATGAGAAAAGAAGAACAAAGACCAAAGTGAATAGAAGGAAGGAAATAACAAAGACCAGGCTAGAAATAAACTAAATAGAGACCAGAAAAACAATAGAAATAATAAATGACATTAAGGGCTAGTTTTCTAAAAGATAAACTATATTGACAAATCTTTAGCTACACTAACAATAAAAGACAGGAGACTCCAATAAATAAAATCAGAAATGGAAGGGGAGACATTACAAGTGATAGTAAAAAATACATAAGATTATAAGAGACTGCTATGAACAATTACAGCCCAGCAAATTGGATAATCTAGAAGAAATGAATAACTTCCGAGAAATATACAAACGGTCAAGATTGAATCAGGAAGAATCAGAAAATCTAAATAGAAAAAAATCAAGTAAGGAAATTGAATCAGTAATTGAAAACCTCCTAACACAGAAATCCCCAGAACCAGATGGCTTCTTTGGCAAATTCTACCAAAAGTTAAAAAAAGTATTAATGACAATCCTTCTCAAACATTTTCAAAAAATTGAACAGGAAGGAATACTTCCTATTGCATTTTGGAATTGAAAGTATTACTCTGACACCAAAGCCAGATAAACACACAAGAAAAGAAAACAAGAACAGCACACAGGAAAAGAAAACTACAGACCAATATCCATCTTGAAAGAGATGCAAAAATTCTCAACAAAATATTAGGAAACCAAATTCAACAACACAGTAAAAGGATTATACACCACGAACAAGTGGGATTTATCCTAGGAAAGGAAGAAAGTTCAATGAACAAATCAATAAATGTGATACACCACATTAGTAGAATGAAAGGTGAAAAACATGATCATCTCAATAGATGCAGAAAAAGCATTTGACAAAGTACAATATCCTTTCATGATTAAAACCCTGCAAAATTGGATCTAGAGGGAATGTTCCTCAACATAACAAAGAACATATAAAACAAACCCAGAGGTAATATTATAGTCAACGGTGAAAAACAAAGCTTTCCCTCTAACATTAGGAACAAGACAAGGGTTCTCACTCTCACCACTCTTATTCAATATAGCAACTGAAAATCTTAGCTAGAGCAAAAAGGCTAGATAAAGAGATATAAGACATACAAATGGGGAAATAAGAAATAAAATTAGTATTACTTGCAGATGTTATGAGCTTGTAGACAGAAAATCCTAAAGATTCAACCAAAACTGTGTTGAAAGTAATAAATGAATTTGATAAAGTTCCAGAACAAAAAGTCAACATTCAGAAATCAGTTGTGATCCATGAGCATGAAATATCATTTCATTTCTTTCTGTCTTCAGTTTCTTTCAACAATCCCTAACTGTTTTCAGTGTGCAGGTCTTTCATCTCCTTGGCGAAATTTATTTCTAGGCATTTTGTTGTTTTTATTGTGATTATAAATGGGATTTTATTTTTGATTGCTCTTTCTGCTGGTTCATTGTTAGTATATAGAAAAACAACTGGAGCTGGCCCCGTGGCTGTGTGGTTAAGTTTACGTGCTCTGCTTCAGCGGCCCAGGGTTTCTCCGGTTTGGATCCTGGATGCATACGTGGCAACACTCGTCAGACCATGCTGAGGTGGTGTCCCACATAGCACAACCAAAACGACCTACACTTAGAATATACAACTATACACTGTGGGCTTTAGGGACAAGAAGAAGAAAAGAAGATTGGCAACAGATGTTAGCTCAGGTGTCAATCTTTAAAAAAATAAATAAATGAAATGGGTATGATCTTTGCCTTTAAAAAAAAAACAACTGATTTTTGTATATTGACTTTGTACCCTGAAACTTTATTGTATTCGCTTATTATTTCTGATAGTTTTTTGATGGATTCTTTATGGCTTTCTAAGTATAAAATCATGTCAACTGCAGATAGTGACAGTTTTACTCCTTCTCTTCCAATTTTGTTACTTTTTATTTCTTTTTATTGCTTAATCTCTCTGCTTAGAACTTCCAGTACTGTGTTGAATAAGAGTGATGAGAGGGCCATACTTAGACAAAGATGTTTTGATATTAGTTAAATCCCCTGGAATTCAGCAAATTATTATTTTTCATTCAATGCTTTATTATTAATTTCTAGAGTGTGCTAGGCTTTATAGAAATTGTCTCATTAGATTCTAAATGTTTCTATTTCTCTCATTTTACAAGTGAAAAACACAAGTTAACTGAGTTAAAGACCACATCATTAAGAAATTGCAGAACTAGAACTCAACATCATCCACCCCTCACTCCATAGTAATATTGACATTTTAGATTAGAGATTATTCTTTTCACTGAAGGTGAGAGAATTTGGGTAGGGAGAAAGAGAACCCCAGGAAAAGCCCTAAGTGGAGGGTGTGGAAGTGAGGGAGAGGAAAGAGATAAAGAAGAGAAGAGAGCATAAACCTCATAAAATGTATGAGGACCACAAATCTTACTCCACATAGGTTTTACTGGAAGAATCACTTGGATATTGAGATAACACGGAATCCACTCTTTTCTATAAATCTTGCCCTCTCACCTTGACCTACATCCCCCAGGATAACAGAGCTCTTGCCAAACTTGAAATTGCTCATTTGCTTTCAAAAGATCTATTCAGGTGGGCCCTACTGCACTCCAAGATTGGTGCTTTAGGCCATGAAATTGGCTGTCCATTCACAGCCAAAGAAACACCCACAACTGGATGGGTATTTCTTAAATGTGTTATTAGGGCAGAGGTGAAAAGAGAAAAGACAATGAGGGAGAAAACACTCCAGGTGCTTATTCTCTTGGGTCATGGTTGTCATGGAATTTTACTCCATCTAATTTCATGCCCCACTTTGCCATGTCCCTTCTGATTCAATTCCCCACTTCCTCATGGTCCTATTATGGTCTTGTGATTATAACATTTCTTTTAACAACCTTGGAGGCATTTGACATGGAAAGGACCTGGACATCTTCTAGTCTAATACCATCATCATTTTCAAGGCGAGGAGCTAGAAGCCAGAGGAGCTAAGAGATTTGCCAAAGATGACACAGCTAACTGAGAATACTGCTTGATAACAATAAATTAGATATGTGGACACTTCCCTGTTTACAAAGCCTTCCATTTTAGATATATATTTTTTCTCACTCCGTGACCTGAGCTAATTATCACAGCAGCCCTATGAGACAGATATTGCATGGTTTCCTAGGCATAAGTAAGGATATTGAAGTAATAAGGAATACAGTAAAACTAATTCTTGACAGAGCCACAGATCATCATGGTTAATACCATGGACATTAGTATCAGCTAATCTGGTTTGAATTCCAGCTTTCCATTTCCTGGTTGTGTGACCTTGAGCAAGTTAACCTCTTCAAGCTCCATTAATATCACCCATAAAATGGGCTTATAGTATCAGCTACTTTATAGAGTAGTTCTTCGTAGAATCAATTAGATAATCCTTATAAAGCACTGAGAGTGTGAAGTACGTGGCATGCCTTCTATTAAAAGTAGGTTTAATTCATGTGTTCTGAATTGGAGTTCTTTACAACATATTATGCTGCATTGCTAATCCTTCATTAAAAATATCTGCTTAAGATGATTCCCACAAAATTTTGGTTTTGTTTTTTGGGTTTTGTTTTTCCTTTTTTTTAAGATGGAGCTCATCTACCCTGCCATTACTAGGGAAACACCTGATTTAGGAAGTTCTCATTCATGATTTGATCTGCTTCTGCTAATCCTACTTCTAGAGAGAAAAGGATGGATGGGATAAGGAGTTAATTACTCAGTTTAACACTTGCTAATTGGTCAGTAGTTATATAGTCACTCTGATAAGAACTGTAAAAAATTAATATTTTAAAAGGAACAGATTCTTAAGATAGTTTTAAAGCTATAACATCAAATGTACAGAAATTTGGCACCATGGACAAGTAGCAGTAGAAATGTTTCTGGTTAGTAAGAACCATTTTGTTCCATACATGACACTTTGTGAGCTTCAAGAAGAATTGTTGCTACCCTGGGAAGAATGTGGCAGACCTCAATATGACCAAAGGTTTTATCTGTAAATGGGTCTAATTTATCCCCTGCCAACTGAACATGGTAAGAGAAAAAAATCAAACCTATGCAATGTAACTATGTAAAGTGTAAAATACTGTGTAAATAGTAACATAATATATGTAAAGCTTAGTCCACAACTCATGCATGAGAAAACATCTCTTTTCAAAATTTTCTTTAAATTATACCAGTTGGACCCTGAGTCTCCATGGTACCCCACATCTGGTTGCTCTGCTGCTCTCTGGTCAACTTAAGGCCTTGAAATTCCATGCGCTTAGATCTCTGAGATTCAGACTCTGCCTTCCTAGACATACCATGACAGCCTTCATTTCTGAGTCTGGCATGGTCTCTGGGAGGCTACCACAGAACATGCTTCAGGCCACGTATGCCCGGAAATTGATGACTTTGACTTCTTTCTAGCCTGTGAGAATCTCCCCAACTCTTGACCTTAAAATTGCCCCTTCTTTCTACCATTCCTTTCTCCCATCTGTTTTTCACAATTCAATTCACAAGGAGTTTCAAGGAATAAGATAGAAGGAACAATGTTATTTGGGAATAAAGCCAGAACACTATTTTTTTCTCTTTTCCTTTAGTTTCCTCTCCTGCTTTCTCCTCCTTCCCCTCCCCTTCCCTCTGTACCCATTTTTTCTGCGCTCTCTCTCTCTCTGTTTTTCTCCCTCTTTCCAATTTTCTGATTCTGTGCCATCTCTCTCACACTAGATTTCTCTCACTCTCTTTGGAATTAATAAGATAAAGTATTCACTTTTAAATTATTTTTAACATTCACATATGCAATTTTATACATTCTTTTTAAAAATTTTCTTGAAGTACAAATAAATTCTCAACAATTGAAAATATATAAAAGAAAAAATCAATGAGGAAAGAACTGTCTGTGTGGCTTCCTAGATTCTCATCATTTCTCTACATTAAATATATTACAGAACTTCTATTCTCAAAGTGTAGGGTTTTATCGACCTGGGTCTAATCATGGATACACGCTTTATAAACTGAATTCAATGGTGGTGACACTGCCTCAAATAGATCACTTGATGGTGACAGCTAAACACAATGGCACCAGGAATCAAGGAGCCAGGTTTTCATTCCATCTCTCTACCTAGCTATTCTTGTGACCTACAAAGGGTCACACGTATTCTTACTCTTGTGTTCCTCATAGGGGAAATAACAGCTGCAAAAATATTGTTCTCACTGAGGTAAATGTATTAGCCTCTTTACCACCCTCTTCAGGGCCTCTTTGAAAGCCCTTTTCCTCAAACTATAGATAAGAGGATTTAACATGGGTATAAAGATAACATAGAACACTAACAGCACGTTGTCCTGCTTGTTGGAGTGGCTAGAGCTGGGAAGTAAGCACACAGAGAGGCTTGTGCCATAGAAGATTGTCACAACTACCAGGTGAGAGGCACAGGTATTGCAAGCTTTGGCACTACCTTTGACAGAAGATATTTTCAGAATGGAAGGTGAAACAAAAACATAGGATAAGCTGATAACTAAGAAAGAACTGAACCCAACAAAAATACATACGAGAAAAAGAATGGTATGGCTGATGAAGGGATTAGAACAAGACAAGAAAATAATTTGGATTATGTCAAGGAAGAAATTTGAACTGATGTTGGGCCCATGGTAACAGAGATGAAACCAAGTGGCATAGTAATAGCGATGACAGCAAGGAAACCACTCCCATAGGCCCCAGCAGCCATCTTCTGACAGAGGCTGGGAGCCATGATGGCTGAGTACTGCAGAGGCCTACCAATAGCAACATATCTGTCATAGGCCATGGCAGCCAAGAGGCAGCATTCAGTCAGACAAATCTAGGACTCAGCAAAATACTGGGTGGCACAGGAAACGAGCAAAATCATTTTTTGTATCTTTTAAGAAGTCCGAAAGCATCCTTGGGCTGGTGGAAGAAGAAGAACAGATGTCTGTAAAGGACAGGAAACTGAGAAAAATGTACGTGGGTGTGTGCAGATGGGAGTCCATCCTGATTAGGATGATGAGACCCAGTTTCCAAATTAGGATCGCAAGGTAGATCCCTAGGAAGAGTGGAGAGAGGATAAGCTTTACCTTTCTTCATCTAAGAGTCCCAGGAGAACAAACACGACTGCAGAGGTTGATTTCTATCTCCTTCCATGGACCTGGTTGGTACCATCTGGAGGGAAAAAGATGGGAGAAGGAAATTATTTCATTTTCAAAAGACAAAAAGAAATACTCTTAATTTCTTTCCACTCTGCAGCTGGCTACATATATATCTTAATCATCAACTTTGAGTTAATCAGTGTCTTCCATTTATAATTACCAAACTCAACTTAAAAAATTCTCTTGCGTAAATACTGTAATTCTCTTTGGGGACAAAGACAATAAACGGACATCATTAGTACATTATCTTCTAAAATGCCTTAATTTCATATTTTCCCAATCCATAGTTTACGAACGTATGAGGATTGGAAACAAAGTAATTAAGGAAAATACTCTCATCTCTTTATATGGTAAAAGAGAAAGAATCTGATCAGTCATGGCTCTGAAATTAATTAAGTGCTTGAAAAAGCCCCTGAATTATGCTGGACCATTAAATGAGGATGGTGAAGTAGGTGCTCTTTAAAATCCCCTTGGGAACTAATACTCAATTAATTTGTAATCAGGGAGGGTGGAAAGTTCTGTAACTGTCTTTCTGCTTTCACAAAGCCAAGAGAGATATAAGAAAAATATAATGAAATGGTAGAAAGAGTCACATGCCAAGACACAGCTTAGAAATGGATGTGACTTACCCAACTTAATGACTCCAAGAAGGCTCCTGAAGAGCTAGAAAAGATCAAGTTGTAAGAGCCGTTATCCACCCATCCTTGCAGGTACAGATTTTTATTTCCTCTAATCAGAGATACTTATGAATTAAACTGTCTAAGACAGTGATTCTTGATCTTCTTTGGTCAATGATACTTTCAAAAGTCTATTGGAAACTCTGGACCCTCTACCCAGCAAACTGCAACCTCTTATCACTTTTGCATATGGTTTTATTGGATTCTCAATCACCCTTGGTTCTATTCATTGTTCTTATGTTCAAGGTTTCTCCTACAAAGTAGAGTGACTTGAATCATGAAAAGGTTACGATGCTTAGGCAATGGACACAGGGATGGGAAACTTAGGCAGGGTTTCTGGAGGTTCTTTCTCTTTTTGTTCTTTGGAGCCAGTCCAGGGAAGGAAAGCACTAGGCCTTCAGGCCAAATGCTAAATAACCAAAGAATATTTTTCATCAGGCACGGTAAGCCTTCTTCAAGATGTTATAGCTGTCATCTTTCCAGATGGTCACAGAACATCTCCCATCAAAAACACATTTTTATTCAGATAATCTCAAAATAGAAAGCAAACCATGGGAAGCCATGAAAAGTAGAAAACAGATGTCAAATGTAGCCTGGCAGTCATGTATATGGGTAATAGTAGAAGTCATGGAGATTTCCCTGGAAAAGGGCTGTGTCTTTAATGGAATAAACTTTGTCTATGAGCTGCAATCATTGGTCAGCATTAGGCATCCCGAACTTCTTCCTACTTCCTCAACATTTCCCATTCTCCTTGTTCCAAAGATGAATGAAAAGAGAAAATCCTTATAGAAGCATAAGGTATAGCCTGATAAATAAGGTAAAAGGGTTCCTTTCCCCAAATATGGATGCAGCTAGGAATTCCTTGCTCTCTAGAGATACTTAGACTACTGAGGCAGATAGACCATGAGCAGAGGGAGAAGGGAGATCAGGTTAAAAGGCAGATAGGAATATCAGAGAGAATTAGAGGAATGCAAGGGCTCATGATTTCAGCAGGAAGTCCTCCCATGAGGCCCCAGGAGTACCTCACCAGAGGATTACCCCACCACATCCACAGGAATGCCCAAAACTCCAGTGCCAAACCCACACTTCTCTCCACTCTGCAACTGGCTCCTTGTGCACATTCCTGAATCTGGCAAACAGACTGCTCTCAGAAAAACAGAACTGGCCTTTGTACAAGGGAGAAACTGCAAACATGAGCTAGAGCACCACCTTCTGGAACAGAAAAGAGGTTTCCAGTAGCCAGCCTAGTGAGTGGTAACAACCAAAGACACAATAACTTAAGAATTCAGCCACAAGAGGGAACAAGAAGAGTGAACCAGGAGTACCCAAAGAACGGCAGAGCAAACTCTAGATCCCTTACTCACAAAACTCACAAAACTTAACTTGCAATGAACTAAAGATTTAAACATAAGACCTAAAACCATAAAATAGAAGAAAAAATAGAGGAAAACTCCTTGACGTTGATCTTGCAATGATTTTTTTCTGTATGACACCAAAAGCACAAGAAACACATGCAAAAATCAACAAGTGGGACTAGATCAAACTAAAAAGCTTCTACAGAGCAAAAGAAACAATCAAAAAAATTAAATGCAGCCAACAGAATGGAAGAAAATATTTGCAATCCATATATCAGATAAGGGCTTATTATATTCTATATTTAAAGAACTCATACAACTTAATAACAAATAATCTGATTAAAAATGACATTGAAAATAAATAGACATTCTTTCTATAGAAGACATTCAACTGCCAAAAGGAACATAAAAGATGGTTGATATCACTAATCATCAGAGAAATGAAAATGAAAACCATGAGATATGACGTCACACCTGTTAGAATGGTCGTCATCAAGAAGACAAGAGAGAACAAGTGTTGGCGAGAATGTGGAGATAAGGGAACTCGCATGTGTTGCCTTGGGAATGTAAACTGGTCCAGCCACTAAGGAAAAAAGTATGGAGATTCCTCAAAAAATTAAGAATATAACTATCATATGATCCAGTAATTCTACTTCTGGGTATATATCCAAAGGAAATGAAAAAAGGATATCAAAAAGATCTCTTCATTCTCATGTTTATTGCAACATTATTCACAATAGCCATGATATGGAAACAACCTAAGTGTCTGTCAATGCATTAATAGATAAAGAAGATGTTACACACACACACACACACACAGTGGAATATTACTCAGACAAGAGAAAGAAGGAAATTCTGCCATTTGCAGCAACATGGATGGACAGTGAGGGCATTACACTAAGTGAGATAAGTCAGACAGAGTAAGACAGAACTATATGATAGTAACATGTGGATTCTAAAAATGCCGAACTTGTAAAAACAAATGGAATGGAAGTTACTAGAGACTGGGGGCTAAGGGAATTGGAGATATGTTGTTTAATGGTACAAACTTTTAACTTTCAGATAAATCCTAGAGATCTAATGCACAGTATAGTGATTACAGACAGCAATATTCTATCTTAAACTTCAAAGTTCCTAAGACACTAGATATTTTATTTATTTATTGAGGTGACATTGGTTTATAACATTATATAAATTTCAGAGGTACATCAGTATATTTCAAAATCTGTATAGGCTAGATCTTAATTGTCCCCACCACAAAATAATAAATATAATTATGTGATATGATAGAGGTGTTAGCTAATGCTAGAGTGGTAAGTGCATTGCAATATGTAAATGTATCGACACATCAAACACCTTAAACTTACACAATGTCATATGTCAATATTATCTCAATAAAAATAAATTTTAAAAACAGAATTATCAAGGAAGACTCTTTTGCTTTTTCTCTTTCAAACTAAAGCTGAGGGAGGTGTGCTTATCACTGTCTCATTTTGTGCATAGTTTTTTCTTTTTTCTAATAGTTTGCCGTCTGAGAATGTCACTCCTGGAGAGTCCCTGTTTTCAGTGGCATTGAGGGGAAAGGGTGTTGTCTCTAAGTCCATCTCACACATTGTCTTTTTCTCCTAACTCTTAGATATTTGCTCATTGAAACCCATAACGAGGCGACCAGAGATTAGCAGATCCTCTGGGGAAAATACTGGCCCCAGCTCACTGCCTCTGAGGTTTGTGCTTTTTCTCCTCATTTCTGAATCTTTATAAGTTTATTTGCTTTCTCACTGACTCAGCCTTTAAAAAATTCTTTTAAATTTTATCTGGCATTACTAGTTTCCTTGAATATATAGTCCACAGTACTAAGAGTAACACCTTTACAAATAATATTTCTGTGAAAGAGTTGAATACTGCAGCTTACTCCTGGCCATTTTTTTTCTAAAACGCAAAGCTACTTGATTTGCTTCATTTTTTTCTGCTTCTAATAGGATTGAATTTGCCAGAAGATCAAGTATATTTTTAGGTAGCTAATATTTATTGGGTATGTACTATGTTCCAGGTGCTATTCTGAATACTTCTATGTTTTATCTTATTTTAGTTTTCAACTAAAATTTATGAGATATGTGCACTTGTTATTGCCATTTTACAAATGAGAAGACCTTGGGTCAGAGCAGCAAAGAACTTAAAGGACACACAACCCATGAAAGGCCAAACTGGGATTCAAATCCAGGCAGTCTAACTCCAGAGCCACGTTTTAAATATCTGCACTAAAACTGCACACTAAAATATGTTAATTGCTGCATTAATCTTGTTTCTAAACACTGGAGAGTGTAAAGGACTATACTTGGTGCGTTGGATGATGTAAACGAGCCAATACGGAGCTTATAGCCCAGGAAGAGAGATGAGAAATGTACCCATAGAGACATCGCACAAAACGAGAGATGATGTGTGGCATGGGAAAGACAGAGATAAATTCTTGTAGGTGATCACTGACAGGATGTGGGCAAGAGATTAGAGATGGGGGAATGCCCCCGCATAGTCATTGCAAGAATTTCTCACAAAAGATCTCTAGAATGACAGACACCATTTCAGATGCATTATTATAAAAATGGACAGGGCAATGAAAACGTAATTGAGCATGCTTTCAATAACATGATCACCACATCTTTTCACATAGATGCACTTTCAGGAAATGAACAGAAAGGCTGTAATGGTGACTGCTTGCCAAGTCAGTGAGATAAACTGAAGGAGAATTTATCTTCTTTCAGGAAGAAGAAATAAGGGGATATTAAAATGTTTTGCAATACGTGCTGGTATAACTGCCAGAAAGGGAAATCTCAGGTTTAGATGGTGAACACTGCAAAGCTTGTACCCACAGATGTCTAAGATAAAATTACCGAGGCCAATTGTACCACACACAGAGAACTATGTCAGACTAGTGATGCTATTCTTTATCCCAGAGCACCTTTTAATTGCCACATTGCTTTTCTCAACCAGCCCAGATTCTACCATTTCTAATTAAACCTTATTTTTAGTTTCCTCTTCTTTATTAAGGACTCCTAAGCTTTCTACCTTTTGTTTTGGATAAAGTTTATCTTGGGATAAAGCTTATGTGGATTCTCTTCCTTCAATTTTTCTCAAGTCATTTCTGACATCAGATAGTCCCCCTCCACATACTGACCTCCATTTTACTCTGCTTAGTAAATTAAAAAAAAAACAAAGGAAATGGAAGGAGACTATTAAAAAGTGGCCCATTTGACAAGCTCTGCTTCTTTAAGATATTTCATCAATAATCCTTCCTAATATTTAGTTAGCTGACTTTGGAAAAGTTCACCATATTTGTAGAGCAGGAAACAAAATCTGAAGAGCTTTGTTTATCAGGAACAATATGGGCAGGATCACTGTCAGAAAACCAAGCATTGCATTTATTTTCAACTGGTGGTCCCTCACTTCCTCAAGAACTGACCTGTTCATCAAAGTTGAACTGAGTCCACTCAGTTAGGGAGACTTCTGTAGAATGCTCAAATTTGACTTGTTAGTGGAACAAATCAGGAAGTATAGGCCTCTCAATAATTACCCACACCTTTTCTTCTGGCTCTTTGTTTTCTCCTTTTAAATATGAACAATAGTCTCAGAGGGGTTCCAGCTCCCCATTTTATGCCAAAGTGTATTGACACAGCCTATAAATTTAGATCATCCCTCTACAGATTTGTCTTTTCAGGCTAAATGAGCCACCATAGAAGAAGACTCCTTATAAAAATAAGACTTGAAGTACAATGATATTGAGTTGTTTGCAAACCTTTGAGATTCTTCCTGGGTCCTAGGCCTTCATATTCCTTAGAGCAGAGTCCCTAATTACTTACGTAAGAGTGCTGTAAAGATTTACTCTTCTTTTTATTGTGTGTGGTGTACCCAGGTATTCAGAAAGAGCCAACACATATTTCAACTTCCAGGTTCTGTGAGTATCCTACTCCATCACTACTCTGAGATGTGCGCATGGTCTTTTGTTAGTAAGGTTTGACTCACTCAGCCTCCCTCAAGAATGATCCAGCTGTGGGAGAAGAGGACCTTAAAAGCTTATGAGGTTTCTCTCACATCTAAGAGAGGACTTGGGAACACAGCTTGCAATAAAAAAGGAGCAATTAAAATCATGCAAGCTGTAAATAACCTCCCTCCTGGGTGATAGAGGGGAGACCAACTCTGTTAATGGGTTCCTTTTTTAGGCTCCGAGATCTTGCTTCAGGGTGTTCAAATTTTGAGACATGTTTATGTCAAGGAACCCTCCATTCACCCTGGAAGAATCATGGAGTTCATTTAGAGATCACTTCCATCCTACGCCCAAAGCATAGGAACAATCATCAGAGACCTCTGTCTGGGAAACATGCCAGGAAGTAGTGAACCTCCAGCAATGCTGAGTCAGACTCTCTGTGGTATAGGGAATCTCAGCTCTCTACTTTCTTGTTTTGGACCTTATTTTTTGTTTTTACTTTTAGATGGGACTTCTTGGGAGGGTTATATTCAGAAAGACCTTCCAGAGATTTGGAGTATGGAAGTAGAAACATAAATGATTCTCTTCTTCTCTCCCATGGCTTTGACTGCTTGTTTTAAAGTAAGAAGTGAGTAGAAGAGTGAGAATGAGAGAAGAAGAAAATTATTTTATGGAGAATGGCAGAGACAGGGAGGAAAAGAGGGATAATGGGGTAAAGTATGTATAATATTTCACCTAACATTTCCTTCCCCACATCTCTGATCATTCCTTTTTCTCAAGTACGTAAGTTATTAGGTTCTCAACCTTCAGAGAAGGGATGTGGCAGCGAAAAGAAATCGAAGCAGAGATGATGTGGCCAAAAACATAAGTAAGTCTCAGAATGGCTTAGAGACAGCACAACTATCAAATAAGTTTAGAGACACCAAAAACAGAGGGACCCTAACCAAAAGATTCTTAGGGCCTGAGTTGGCAGGCCAAAACTTAAGAAAATGTGGTCATGGGAGTCCAGGGAGATAGCAACTGGGCACTGAGGGCTTACACTCTACAGAATTTTCTGTGCCGTAGTCAAAGATGGGAGCAACAGAACAATTCCCATTTAACCAAGACTCGCTGTGAGCAGCAGAATCATCAGATCTTACAAGTCTTTAGGATGAGGATAAATGGAATTCAGTAGCAATTCATTTGTGATTTGACAGCTGAGGATCTGTTGAGGTAACATATTTCACAAGATGCTGCTATGGAGGGAAGTCAAGGACCCGATTCCCCTGTTGCTGTGGTATCATTCAGCCCTCTAGAACTTAGACACAAATGTAGAGAAAAGAAGAAACGATCCTTTAATTGACTAAGCTTTTTTCACAGAGGAGAAATAAGAAGGAGTGCAAAGTAGGAATAGTGTGATGGAAACATAATGAAAATTGTATTTCTTGAATTCCTGATTTTGTAGATTGATTTTCAAAACCTGTCACATGCATCATAAGTATTATTTTCCTTCATGTGTATTATAATAGATCAATTCATTATATCCTAATGTATTTAACCTTTTTCTTCATGTAGCATATGGGTTATTTCCAAGTTGTCAATGAATATTTTTGAATATATCTACTCTGAAGCATTTCTACCATCTGAGTCCCTCCAAAATGGTTCCCAATGACCCTAGCTTCCTGGTATTCATAGGCTTGTGTCTAACCCTACAATATTTAATAGGGCTATCCCATGTAACCAAGAATATTGGCCTCCTGTCATAAGCCAGCTCCAACTTGACAGCTATGTGAGAGATCTACTTTGGAAGTGGATCTTTCAGCCTTGATCTAGCTTCAAAGGACTTCAGCTTTGACCAACTACTTGAATGGAACCACATGAGGCTCCCTAAGCCAGAATTACACAGCCAGGTTGCCCCTGAATTTCTGACCCACAGAAAATATATGAGGTAATAAATGAATATTTTTGTTTGAAACCACAAAGTTTGGTAGTAATTTGCTGTGCATCAATAGATAACTAATATACTACAGGAAGAGACCAGTTACTCAAGGAGAGTCACATTTTTGTGATTCTTGGTATAAATTATAACATTTTTTTCAGAATTAGGAATCTTTCATGTTTAATGACAAAAGAAAAGAACTGAAACTGGTTAAAACAATCAAGTGAATCTATTAGCTCATAAAATTGAAGTCGTCAGAGAAAATTTGATCCTGTGGCTCAAACAATATTATAAATAAATGTCTAATTTCTTCCACAATATCTTCTTTAACTGAGTGTTTTAATTTTGGAGTTTTAGTTTTTTAAATACCCTAATGCTCCCTGCATCACGTTTGTGTCCTCTGAATTCTTTTCCTTTTATTACTCTTTGTTTATTTCAGAGCCTCTGTGTGGTTGTTCTTTGCTGTCCTTTCCCATTGCAAAGTGAGGCACTAAAAAGCAACATTTCAAGCATGGTTTTTCTGGCCAGATATTGTCCTCTGGTGGGGTTTCTGCTGGGCAATCTGGGGAGGACTTCACAATTGCTTTGATGGGCCCCAGCTTTAAGCATCAGGAGATATATATTTTATCTTGGGCGGGTCTTTCTCCAGAAAGGAATTCTCCAGTCTCCTGCCAAAGAGAAATCATCCCAGCTGGGAGTGTTCTGAGAGTTGAATGAGTGAATGCAGTAGGTGTGTGGTGGAAGGAGAGGCTCAAGCAGGGAGAATCTCCTTTTTCACTGTGCGTTTATTATCTTAATTCCTCTGTTTTTAGCATCCCCCCTTAGATATGTGTGATGACTCTAAGCCCATACTTCTTGGTTCAATTCTCCAGAGAATAAACCTTCAGTCTTCTGTTAGAGCAAGGGAAGGATTAGGAGGGAGGGACAGGAGTTTCTTGGATGCAAAAGCGGGGGAAGGCCTTGTCTAGTAGTCTAATTGTTCTTAGCAGATTTTTTTCAACCAAATATCCAGTTTTAAGCCCCACTCACTGTGCAGGTCCATAATGCCTTCAATTACGGATCCTTATTGAGGTCTTACAAGGGGAAACAACTTGCTGCTTGTTGTTTTTTGCTCTCCACTCTACCCAGGACCCATGGCTTCCTGATTTCTAGAATCTGAGTTGGTTATTCTTCATAAATCTGCCTCGCAGTTTCCAACCTTTGTTGTCACATTTCCTGTTATCCATATCTTCATGACTTTATAGGTTTTTTCTAAAAAACTTTTATTATCATTTTAGGTGGCCTCCAAGAATGAGCAAGACAAACATTTGGATTCAGCCCACAAGGTTTAACCAAATATCACAACCACATTTTCAAATTTCTTAAACCATTTAATATTTCCACCAGAAATAAGTTACAACATATTATTGCTCATTGTATTGTCCCCGGCATTCATATACTGTAATATTTAAATTATTTCAACATTTATTTTTTACTGATATTTCATTAGGTAGAAAAATTGATTTAACTTCCCTTTATTACCTTTGATATGAAACTTTTTGTATTTATGTTTACATATTTTTAATCATATTTATTTTCATCCTAATTTCTATTTATCTTATCTACTCATAAAAATGTAATTAGCTTATGCTATTATCTTACTACTGTCTATAACCTACTGATTATTCACTATCATATTTTCTAATGTTCCTGAGGCCTTATATCTGAGTAATAAATATATATACATATAAAAGTGTATGTTATTTAATATATGATAAAAGCACATTTTGCTGTCATTCAGAAACTATAATTAGGCCATAGTTTTAAAACTTAACTTGCAGTATGTCAGGGTTGACTGAAAAACTGAGAAATTCTGTATCCCATGAATAAAGTCAAAAATAAATAATTTTGCTTATATATTTTAATAGATCTGAAAAACAGTTTTGTTGAATCACAATTTTGATTAATTTTACTATAAAAGGTCAGTTATTTTTATTTTTTATTTTTTTTTGAGGAAGATAGCCCTGAGGTAACTGCTGCCAATCCTCCTCTTTTTGCTGAGGAAGACTGGCCCTGATCTAACATCCATGCCCCTCTTCCTCTACTTCATATGTGGGATGCCTACCACAGTAGGGCAAGCCATGTGGTGCCACGTCAGCACCCAGGATCTGAACCAGCGAACCCCAGGGCACCAAAGTGGAATGTGGGCACTTAACTGCTGTGCCACCGGGATGACCTCATAGGTCAGTTATTTTTAAAACAAAAAAGTAAAGCATATTGTCACAGTATAATATAGTCTAATATTTAAATAATCATGATCTCCATGTTTCTCTCAGAAGAAGTCTACTGAGAACTTATCTGTAATGTGAATTATTCATTTTATTTTTGTTAAACACTTTCAGAAACTTTGTTGAAGGTTGGTTCTTGAATTATTGTACCGTACTTACTGACTTAGTAAGAACCAAAATGTTAAGATTTGTGCTAAGACACAAGGTTAATTCATTTGACAAATATTGATTAGGGGCATACAATCTACCAGGAATTATTCAGATACTGGAATATTGAGGGTTCTGGTAAGTGTAAGTGATAGAAGCCAAGATAACTAAGAGTGTGCTGTGAACTAATCTTCCCCTCTTTCTTAAGAACCCAAAACAGACAGGTAGATAATGTCACAGAAAGTTTTATTGAAGCAAGTCTCCTCCATATCCTACTCTGAACTCATAACAACTCCTAGAAGAGGCAGGCTACCCTTTGAGGGTGGAGAAAAGATATCGTCAAACACAACTTTAAAGAAACATGCTCAGGACATTCAAATGGTCAACAGGTGCATGAAAAGATGTTTGTCATCACTAATCATCAGGGAAATGCAAATCAAAACCACAATGAGATATCACCACACCTGTTAGAATGGCTATCATCAAGAAGAGAAGAGATAACAACTGTTGGTGAAGATATGGAGAAAAGGGAACCCTTGTACACTGTTGATAGGAATGTCAATTGGTTCATTCACTAAGGAAAACAATAAAGAGGTTCCTCAAAAAATTAAGAAATAGAACTAAAAGATTATCCATCAATCCTACTTCTGAATATATACCCAAAGGAGAGGAAAATAGGATATCATAAATATATTTGCACTCCCATGTTTATTGCACCATTATTTGCAATAGCTGAAATATGGAATCACTGTAAGCGCCCATCAATGGATGAATGGATAAAGAAGAAGTGATACACACACACACACACACACACATACAATGCATTATTATTCTGCTATGAAAAAGAAGGAAATCCTTCCATTTGAGACAACATTGAAAGACTGAGTACATTATACTAAGAGAGAGAACACACACAGAGAAAGATAAACCCTATATGATATCACTTATATGTGGAATCTAAAAAAGCTAAACTTGTAAAAACAAAGAGGAAAATAGTGGATACCAGGGCCTTGGTTGTGGGGGAATATGAGAAAAGTTGTTTAAGGGTACAAATTTGCAACTAGTAGTAAATACGTCCTAGAGATCTAATGAAAAGTACAGTGACTATAGACAACAATATTGCCTTATAATATTCAAACTTAAGAGATTAGATCTTAATTATTCCAAACACATATTAGACATGATAATTATGTGACGTGATAGAGGTGCTAATTATCACTACAAATGCAATAATATCACAATATATAAACATATCAAATCAACATGTTGTAGAATTTAATTTAACACTTGTATATCAAATATATTTTGATTGAAATTTTGTTTTTATTTTGAAAACAGACACAAGCTGAATATCAAAAAACAAAAGGATAAGAAATTAATGGTGAGTTGCCCCCAATTGTAATTGTAAAATAAAAGTAAATGAAATGCAATGACATCATCATCATGGCAGAGTAAGCTATTCTCTTTGTCTTTCCTTTCTAAGTTACAAACCATTGGAATACCATTGACCAACAGAAGATCCCCTACACAGCATCGCAGGAAAAATAACAGATCCATACCTATATACAACTGAAGGCAGGTGGCCTGGACCCACAGGAGGCAATGGAACCAGAGTAGCAACACCCTCCTCCTCCCTTGGTATCAGTAATCCAGGGAACAGACCCCAGGATGGAAAGTGTAGGATCTCAAATACAATAAGAAGCAGATCAAAACCAAAGTAATCAAAGCTATACCCAATTAAGAATGGTAGTACTATCACAAGTGCCCCAGCAGAGACTTAACTCACCAAATACCGTGAATAACTACAGTAACATGGTACAAGAGAATGAGAAGGAAAACTCTCCAGAAACCAAACTTGAAGTCACAGAAGAATATAATCTAACTGAAAGAGAATTCACAATAGCTCTTCCACAGTAAATCAATGAGTTACAAGAAAACTCAGAAATATCGTTCAATGAGCTCAGGATTAAAAAAATAAACAAAAAACAAACAAATGTTGGAGATGAAGAACACAATTATGAGATTAAAAATAAGTAAGAAAGCATTAAAGATAGAGCAGAACATATGGAGGGGAGAATTAGTGACCTCAAAGATAGAAACTTAGAATTGATTCAGGTGGAGGAAGAGAGAGAATGAAGATTTTAAAAAGTGAAGAAATTCTTCAAGAAATATCTGACTCAATTAGGAAAAGTAACATAAGGATAATAGATATCCCAGGAGGAGAAGAGAGGGGAAAAGGAGAAGAGAGCTTATTCAAAAGAACAGTAGCTGAGATCTTCACAAACCTGAGGAAGTAACTGGACTTACAATTACTTGAAACCAATAGAACTCCTAATTACATCAAGGCAAAAAGATCTTACCCAAGGCATATAATACCAAAGCTTTCAAAATTCAATGACAAAGAAAAAATATTAAGGGCCACAAGACAGAAGAAAATAACCTACAAAGGAATATTTATCAGGCTTTCAGCAAATTTACAAGTAGAAATCCTACAGGCTAGGAAAGAGTGGAATGATATATTCAAAATACTGAAAGACAAAAACTATCTGCCAAGAATACTCTGTCCAGCAAAATTATCCTTCAGATATGATAGGAAAATAAAAATTTCCCAAACAAGATCTGAGGGAGTTCATCATCACTAGGCCTATTGTAGAAGACATGATGAAAGGGACCCTCCTACCTGAAACGAAAAGGAAAAATTATACAAAGCTTTGTGCAAAGAGATAAATAGAGAGAAAGAATCAAAATATTGCAGTTCTATATCAGAATAGGTTTGTATAAACAATTATAACACAAAAAATAAAGGGAAAGAAAGCATCGAAAAACAACTATCGATACTTCAATTTGGTCACAAACTCACAACACAGAAAAGAATAACTCATGACAAAAAAAAAAACATAGGAAGGTAAGAGGAAAAGGGCTGAACCTGCATAGGCTAATAGAGATAAGAGGCTATCAGAAAAAGTACTATCTCAATTATGAGATCTTTTATACAAATCTCATGGTAACCACAAAACAAAAAATCAGAGTCACAATTCAGAAATAAAGAGGAAACTGAGAAAAACATCACAGAAAAGCACCAAACTGAAACGGCAGAGAGAAATACAAGTAAAAAGAAACAACTTAAACATAAAACAACCAGAAAACAAAAACAAAAGATAAAATGACAGCAGTAAGCCCTCATAAGGCAATAACCCCTCTAAATGAAAATGAATTGATTCACCAATCAAAAAATGCAGAGTGGCTGGATGGATTACAAAAGAAGACCCAACAATATGGTGTCTCCAGGAAACACATCTCAGCTCTAAAGACAAACATAGACTCAGTGTGAAGGGATGGAAGATGATACGCCAAACAAATGGCAAGCAAAATAAAGTGGACAGAGTCATTCTTATATCAGACAAAACAAACATCAAGACAAAAAATATAACAAAAGACAAAGATTGGGATAATATAATGATAAAAGGGACATTCCACCAAGAATACATAACCCTTTTTAACATAAATGCACTTAACGAAGGAGCACCAAAGTACATAAAGCAACTGTTAACAGTCTGAAAGGGAGAACTTGACAGCAACACAGGAATGGTAGAGGATCTTAACACTCCACTTATTTCATTGGATAGGTCATCCAGACAGAAAGTCAACAAGGAAACAATGGCCTCAAATGAAACTCTAGGTCGTATGGACTTAATAGATTTATATAGAACATCCCATTCAAAAACAGCAGAATACACATTTTTCTCAAGTGCATATGGAATATTCTCAAAGATAGACCATATGTTGGAAAACAAAGCAAGCCTCAGTGACTTTAAGAAGAATTAAATTGTATCAAAAGCCTTTTCTGACCACAATGCTATGAAATTAGAAATAAACTACAAAAAAGGCCAGAAGTCACAAATATGTGGAAACAAGCAACATGCTACTGAATAACTGTTGAATCAATGAAGAAATCAAAAAATACCTCAGGAGAAATGACAGTAAAACACAGTGTACCAAACCTTATGGGATGCTGTGAAAGCAATACTAAGAGGGAAGTTTACATAACTACAAGCTTATTTCAAGAAACATGAAAAATATAAAATAAACAATTTCAAACTATACCTAAAAGAACTAGGAAAAGAACAAATGAAGCCCAAAGTCAGTAGAAGGAAGGAAATAATAAAAATCAGAGCAGAAATAAATGAAATAGAGACTAAAAAATCAATAGAAAGGATCAATGAAACTAAGATCTGGTTCTTTGAAAAGTTAAACAGAATTAATAAACCCTTATCCAGACTCAGTAAGGAAAATAGACAGAAGGCTCAAATAAATAAAATCAGAAATAAAAGTGGAGAAATTCCAATGGACACCACAGAAATACAGATTATAAGAGAATACTATGAAAAGCTGTATGCCCACAAAACAGGGTAATCTAGAAGAAAGGAATACATTCTTAGAAACATGTAGCCTCCTAAAACTGAATAAAGAAGAAATAGAGAATCTGAATAGAGCAATCACAAATAAAGAGATTGAAACAGTAATAAAAAATCTCCCAAGGAACAAAAGTCCAAGACAGGGAAGTTCTACTGGTGAATTCTACCAAACACTGAAACAAGATTTAATACCTATCCTCAAACTCTTCCAAAAGCTTGAAGAAGACAGGATGTATCCTAGCTCATTTTATGAGGCCAAAATTATTCTGATTCCAAAATCAGACAAGGAAAACAAAAAAGGGAACATTACAGGCCAATATTGCTGATGAACATAGATGCAAATCTCCTGAACAAATGTTAACAAATCAAATACAACGATACATTGGAAGGATCATACACCACTGTCAAGTGAGATTTATTCCAGGGACACAGGGATGGGTCAACATCTGAAAATCAATTAATGTGATACACCATATAAACAAAGAAGAACAAGAATCACATGATCATCTCAGTAGATGCAGAGATAGCATTTGACAAGATTCAAAATACATTTATAATAAAAAAAACTATGAATAAAATGGGTATAGAAGGAAAATAACTCAACATACTAAAGGCCATATATGACATACCCATAGCTATCACCATAGTTAATGGTGAAAAACTCAAAGCTATTTCTCAGAGGACAGTAACAGGAAAAGGATGCGCACTCTTGCCACTCATTCAACATATTAATGGAAGTTTTGGCCAGAGCAATTAGGTAAGAAAAAATAATAAAAAACATGCAAATTGGAGAGCAAGGTGCAAAACTGTCATTATTTGCTGATGACATAAATCAATATATAGAAAATCCTAGCAAATCCACCAAGAATCTGTAAAAAACAATCAACAAATACAATAAAGTTGCAGGGCAAAACATCAACATAGAAAAATCAGTCACATTTCAATATGCTAACAGTGAACTGTCAGAAAGAAAAATCAAGACTACAATAGCAATAAAATATCTAGGAATAAATTTAACCCAGGAAGTAAAAGACCAATACGCTGAAAACTATAAGACATTATTGAAAGAAATCAAAGAAGATATAAAGAAATGGAAAGATATTCCATGTACTTTGAGTGGAAGAGTAAACATAGTAAAAATATCCATATTACCTAAAGCAATCTACAAATTCATCACAATTCCAATCAGAAACCCAATGACACTCCTCATGGGAATAGAGTAAATAATCCTAAAATCTATATTGAACAAGAAAGGACCCTAAATAGCCAATGCAATCCTAAGAAAAAAGAACAAAGTCAGAGGTATCACACTCACTGAATTCAAAATGTATTGCAAAGCTAGTAATCAAAAGAGAATGGTTTTGGCACAAAAACAGATACACAGATCAATGGAAGAGAATTGAGGGCCCAGAAATAAAACCACACAACTATGGACAGCTAATCTTCAACAAAGGAGTAAAGAATGCGCAATGGAGAACATAAAGTCTCTTCAATGAATTGCATTGGAAAAGCTGGACAACAAAATGCAAAGGAATGTAAGCAGGCCATCATATTACACCATATCCAAACATTAACTCAAAATGGATTAAAGGCTTCAATACAAGACCTAAAACCATAAAAGTCCTAGAGGAAAATATAGGCAGTAAGCTCTTTGAAATCGGTATTAGCAGTGCCTTTTTGAATACCATGTCTACTCGGGCAAAGGAGACAAAAGCAAGAATAAACAAATGGGACTGATCAGACTGAAAAACTGCATTGCAAAGAAATTACCAACAAAAGGAAAATATAACTCACCAACTGGGAGAAAATATTTGCAAATCATGTATGAGACAAGGGGGTAATCTGCAAAATATGCAAAAGAACACATACAACTCACCAACTTGGATACAATATTTGCAAATCATGTATGAGACAAGAGGGTAATATGCAAAATATATAAAAGAATGCATACAACTCAACAACAAAAATACAAACAAGCTAATCAAATAATGTGCAGAGGATATGAACGGACATTTTTTTCAAAGAGGATATATGGATGACCAACAGGTATATGAAATGATGTTCAATATCACTAATCATAAGGGAAATGCAAATCAAAACTACAGTAAGATATCACCTTACTCCTGTCACACTATCTATAATTACCAAGACAAAAATAACAAATGTTGGAGAGGATGTGGAGAAAAGGGAACCTCATACATTGCGAGTGGAAATGCAAACTGGTACAGCCATTATGGAAAACAGTATAGAGACTTCTCAAATAATTAAAAATAGAAATACCATATGATCCAACTAGTCCAATCCCGGGTATGTATCCAAAGAACATAAGAACACTAATTCAAAAAGATATATGCACCCATATGTTCATTGCAGCATTATACACAAAAGCCAAGACAGAAGCAACCTAAGTGCCCATCAGTGGATGAATGGATAAAGAAGATGCAGCATATATACACAATGGAACACTACTCAGCTATTAAAGAAGATGAAATTTTACCATTTGCGACAAGATGGATGGACCTTGACTATATTATGTAAGCAAAAAGTCAGACAGAGAAAGTCAAATATCGTAAGATTTCACTCATAAGTGGAAGATACAAGCAGTAACAACAATAAACAAACACAGGGAAATACAGATTAGATCAGCTGTTACCAAAGGGGATGGGTTGTGGGGCAAGGGGTGAAAAGAGTAAAAGGGCACATGAGTACAATGACAAATGGTAACTATTCTTTGGGGGGTGAACATGATGTAGTCTACATATAATTTGAAATGTAATGATGTATACCTGAAATTGATATAATGTTCTAAATCAGCATTACCTCAAAAAAAAAAAATAATAACAAGCCAAAAATAAGAATTCAATGAAACTCTAAGAATAATATGTAAATGTAATGACATGTTTTGTACCAGTTTGTTCAAGTCAGAGCAATCTCGAAAGTCAACATTCAGTGTTGCTACACATCTTTTTTTTAACCTGACCACAACTTTCTCTCCTACTTCACACAGCAAAAACTGTTCAGAGTTGAGAACCTTGCTTGTACCACCATCTATCTCCTTTCCTGGCCCTTGAAGTCTGCTGGAAATATCAGCATTAGAGTAACACAAACCATTCTACTTCATCTATAATATCACCCCAAAAAACCATAAATCTCTAAGACATAAAATGTTGAACAAAATGATAGGAAAGAAAGTATATCAATTTTCCATATTTGCTCTTTGTCTTTGCAATACTGAATATTCAGTAATTCTGTTATTATGATGAGCTGTCACATGTATTCTCACACCAAATAGTTTCAGATGTTTGAGATATGAAAAATGATTTGGTAGTGTGATCCCATTGGCTATGTGAACCAAGGGTAAATTTTCCAGATTGGATGGGGGAGAAAAAGGGAGAGTTGAGTCCCACAATATCAGAAATTGCTATTGGCTGTGACATGGATTTTGAATATCATCTCCCATCAGAAATCCCCACTGGACACTATGTGCAAAAAATTAACTCATCAGATTCATAAATAAACGGCATTGAAGGGACAAGATACTTCCTTCCATTCCTTTTATGATTCAAATCACCTCCTCCTTCCTTAGACTATAGGTGGTATAGACTAGGATGTAATCAAAAATTTATTAGATGATTAGCATTGAAAGAGGCCTTAGACAAACACTAGCTAGGTAAGATTGGTCTTTGCAGTAGGCACAACCAGACCAATTGCACAGGATTGTTTCTGTCCAAAGTCACATCCTTTCTCTTTGTTCCTTCCTATTCTGTTCAGAAACACAAAACAAACATTGGTCACTTCTGTGTCTTAGTCATGCTGCTGCATCAAAATATTTGAGTGACAAAGTTTCTATATCCAAGAGGACCTCTGTCTGTTACCTTTCCTTTCATGTCAGAGTCCTGCAATTGGGCAGGGTTCAATCTCAGAAACTAAAGGAAGCAACAAGTTTTTAAACCTGATGTTTCATAAATGATGGAAAGATTGATATATAAATAAATGATCAATCTACTCCTCATGTAAGCTGATGTTCATGAACCACTAGGACTTAAAGATATTGTGTTTGCATGGCATTGAGTCACCTATTGGTCCATTTTGGCATATTATTTGTGTCAAATTAAGTCTTCTTTTTCCAAAGGCAGTATGAATTTTGTTATAGTGCATTCTTGTGCATGTTATTGTGGGTTAAGGTGATTCTGATAGGATAAATATGTCAAAAATCTCATAATCTGTGACCTCAGCAATACTTTCCCTTCTTTTGCAACCTCTTCAAGGCGTCTTTGATTTCTTTGTTCCTCAGACTATAAATCAAGGGATTCAACATGGGAATCACCACAGTGTAGAAGACTGATGCAAATCTGTCAAAGCTGGAGGAACCGCCAGAGCTGGAACTCAAGTAGACAAAGATACTTGAGGAATAGAAGAGGGTCACTGCTGTCAGGTGAGAAGCACAGGTGCTGAAAGCCTTGGACCTGCCTTTAGCTGAAGTGATCTTCATAATGGAGATGACAATACAGCCATAAGATATCATGATAATTGAGACATTTATTATCCCAAAGATCACTATTAATACCGCAGTCATGAGTTGTACAAAGAAAGTGTCAGTGCAGGACAGGACTAACAGTTGGGGCATGTCACAGAAGAAGTGGTTGATGATATTAGGCCCACAGAATTGGAGCTGAAGCATGGCACACAATTGGGATATAGAACCAGAGAATCCTGCCATATAGGACCCAAGCACCATTTGAACACACAGAGTGGGTGACATGATGGATGAATAGAGAAGTGGGTTACAAATGGCAGCATATCGATCATAAGCCATGGCTGTCATGAGACAAGACTCACTCAGTCCCATGGTTGAAAAGATGAAGTATTGAACAGCACAACCCACAAGGGTGATGGTTTGCTGCTCCTGGAAAAAGTTGGAGAGCATCTTGGGGACTGTGGAGGTCACGTAGCAGATATCAATGAAGGACAGATTATGGAGGAAGAAGTACATGGGTGTGTGGAGATGGAAATCCATCCTTATTAAGATGATGAGACACAGGTTCCAAATCAGAGTCATAATGTACACCAACAGGAATACAACGAAGAGCACTGCTCTGATTCCGGGGAAATCTGAGAATCCCAAGAGGAGGAAATGGGTGATAGCTGTAATATTTCCTCCTTGAGTCATTGGCTTGGTGCTCCTAAAATGAGAAAAGAGTCAAAAGAATGCATTACTGACTCACGTGAAATGACGACATTATAATTCTCACATCTGCCATTTTCTTCCCTTCACTGAGCACTGAAAAATGGAAAACGCTTTACCGTCCTAGAAGAAAGACTACAGTTTCCATCTAAGTGCCAAATAGGACCTTCTCAGTGTTTCAGGTTCCCAATTACCTGATGAGGTCTCAGAAAAATTAAAAGACATATTTTAAAAATATTAAATATTTATTAAATTAAATATTTAATATAGGACCCCAGAACCATCTGAACACACAGAGTGGGTGACATGATGGATGAATAGAGAAGTGGGTTACAAATGGCAGCATATCAATCATAAACCATGGCTGTCATGAGACAAGACTCACTCAGTCCCACGTTTGGAAGGGTGAAGTACTGAACAGCACAACCCACAAGGGTGATAGTTTGCTACTCCTGGAAGAAGTTGGAGAGTATCTTGGGGGCTGTGGAGGTCACGTAGCAGATATCAATGAACGACACATTATGGAGGAAGAAGTACATGGGTATGTGGAGATGAAATATTAAATATTTTTAAAATTTTCTAAAAAGCAATAGAAACTCTATAATTATATGAGAGAGATCATTGTAAAACTGTAAGATTTTATAGGAATTTTGAAAATTCAATACATAACTGCTGCTTAATAATAGTGAGGTAAAACTGGCATCATTCCAGAATAAACTTGAAATAGCTCTTCTCTCCAAGATCTCATCCAGGTAGATTTTTAAAATTTTCTTCTTTTACACATAAGAAAAATTACCCTGTTTATAATAACTTCTCAAACTTTTTACAAATATATTTAATACAACACCTTCAACATGGCCTGGAAAATTATATCATAATTTATAATCCTGATATTTTCTTGGGGGATAGCATGTATGCCCAATAAAGTTATGAAGTAAGTCTTCTTAGGGAAGTCTTCATATGAACTATTCCTAAGGGAGGCTGGTACAAATATTAGCCCCAACTACTGTATCAATTGTAGGATATTTTGCATCTTAGGAAACAGCATAGTACTGTGGTTAAGGGTTCAGACTTTAGAGTTTTTATTCTGAATGACGTCATCAAGATGGCAAAATAGGTCATTCACTTGGTCACTCTTGCCAGAAAAAACTAGCAACTACTCGTAACAACACATCATTTTGAAAATCCTAGAACACGGGGATGAGGCTGAAATATCCCCATGGGCCACAGAGAATGAGAAGAATCCTGTTAGAAAGTTAGAGGAACAGCTACACTCTGACTCCATGGTCCCTCCCCCTGCCAGCACTGATACCAAAGCCAGATAAGGACATTAGAAGAAAAGAAAACTGCAGGTCAATGTCCCTGACCTGTTGAATACAGATTCTAAATTTTCAAAAAAAAAAATCCTAACAAACAGAATTCAGCAGCATACTAAAAGGATCATACTCCACTATCAAGTAGGATTCATTCTGAGGATGCACAGATGGTTTAGTATACAAAAATTAACAAAAGTGATAGTCACGTTAATAAAATGAAATATAAAAATCATATAATTCTCCATAGATGCGCAAAAAGCATTTGACAAAATTCAACATACATTCCTGATAAAAATTCTCAATAAATTAGGTATAAAAGGAACTAAATTGAACTTAATAAAGGCCATATTTAACAAAGTGACATCTAACATCATACTCAATGGTAAATGGTTGTAAGATTTTTTTTCTAATACCAGGAAGAAGACAAAGATGGCCATTCTCTTCATTCCTAAAACACGACAATAAGTCCTAGCCAACACAATAAAGTCAAAATAATAATAATATTAAAACCTCATAAATGGAAATAAAAGATTGAAATTGTGTCTATTTGCAGATGACATGATTTTACGTATAGAAAATCCTAAAATCTTCACTAAAAACTGTTAGATCTAATCAAATAATTCACTAAAGTCCTGGGATACAAAATAAGCATTCTATATACTAACACAAATTGTCTGAAAAAGACATAAAGAACCAATCCCATTTACAATAGCATCAAAAACAATAAGATGTGTAGAAAAAAATTAAACAGGAAGGTGAAAGATCTCTTCACTGAATACTATAAGTCACTGACCAAAGAAATTGAAAAAGCTACAAGTAAATTGAAAGGTATCCCATGTACATGGATTGGAAGAATTAATATTATTAAAAAGTCTATGCTACACAAATCTGCCAATAGACTCAATGCAATCTCTATCAAAATTCCAATGGCATTTTTCACAGAAATAGAACAAACAATCCTAAAATCCCTGTAGAACCACAAAAGACTTCGTATAGACAAAGCAATCCTGAGAAAGAAGAATAAAGCTGGCAAATGTTTCAAACTATGTTACAAAGCCATAGAAATAAAAACAGTATGCCACTGGCATAGAAACAGACACAAAGACCAATGGAACAGGATCAAGACCCCAGAAATAAAACTGTGTATATATGGTCAACTAACATTTGACAAGAGAGCCTAAAATACTCAATGGAAAAAAACAGTTTCTTCAATAAATGATGATGGGAAAATTGGATATTCACATGCAAAAGAATGAAACTAGACCCTGATCTTACATCACTCACAAAAATAAACCCAAAACGAATGAAGACTTAAGTGTAAGACCTGTAATCATAAGACTCCTTGAGGAAAACGTAGGGAAAAAACTTCTGAACATGGATTGGAAATGATGTTTTGGATATCACACCTAAAGCACAAGCGAAATTAAATAATTAAATAAATAAATACATAAGATGGATTATATCAAACTAACAGGCTTCTGCACAGCAAAGAAAATGATAAGCAAAATGAAAAGGTAACCAACAGAATAGCAGAAAATATTAGCACATCACATCTCTGATAAGGAGTTAATATCTAAAATATATAGGAACACATACAACTCCGTAGCAAGAAAATAATCCAATTCAAATTTTTCATAGGACCTGAATAGATATTTTTCCAAAGAAGACATATAAAATGCCAACAGGTACATAAATATGTGCTCAACATCATAATCATCAGGGAATTGCAAATCAAAATCGCAGTAAGATACCAACTCACAACTGTTAGAATGGCTATAATCAAAAAGGAGACAACAACGTCTGGCCAGAATGTGGAGAAAAGGGAAACGCGCATTGCTATGAGAATTTAAATTGGTATAGTGACTATGGAAAACAGTATAGAGTTTTTTCTTTTTTTTTTTTTAAAGATTTTATTTTTTCCTTTTTCTCCCCAAAGCCCCCCGTACATAGGTGTGTATTCTTCGTTGTGGGTTCTTCTAGTTGTGGCATGTGGGACGCTGCCTCAGCATGGTCTGATGAGCAGTGCCATGTCCGCGCCCAGGATTCGAACCAACGAAATACTGGGCCGCCTGTAGCGGAGCGCGCGAACTTAACCACTCGGCCACGGGGCCAGCCCCCAGTATAGAGTTTTTTCAAAAAATTAAAAATAGACCTATCATATGATCCAGCAATTCCATATCTTGGATATATATATATATATACACAAAGGAAATGGTATCACTGCCCCTAAAACAAACCTGTATCCCAATGTTCATTGCAGGATTATTTATTATAGCCAGAGTATTGAAACAATCTAAGCAACCACCAACAGATAAGTGGATAAAAAGTCAAATTATATATTTATAAATAACACATGTATAAATAACATAAATAATAGGATGTATCATAAAGGAATATTGTTCAGGCATAAAAAAGAAGGATATCCTGGAATTTGTGACAATATGGATAGACCATCAGGATATTATGCTAAGTAAGATCAATCAGACAGAGAAAGGCAAGCACATTATGGTCTCACTGTATGTGGAATCTAAAACGAAACAAACTCATAGAAACAAAGATCAGATTTGCGGTTGCCAGAGGCAAGGAGTGGAAGGTAGGGGAATTGGGTGAAGGTGGTCAGAAAGTAAAACATTTCCAGTTATAAGGTAAATAAGATCTGTGAATATAATGTACAGCATGATGAGTATAGTTAACAATACTGTATCATATATTTAAAAGTTGCTAAGAGACTAGATCTCAAAGTTCTCATCACAAGGAAGAATACTGTAATTATGTGAGGTGATGAAGATTAATCTTACTGTGGTAATCATTTTATTATATATATATATATATAGTAAATTATGTTGTACACCTTGAACTTATACAATGTTGTATATCAACCATATATCAATACAAATGGAAAAAAATAATTTTAGTTTTGATACTCTCTCATGCTCTGAACTTACCCTGGTGGTTTTAACACACTAGAAATGATTTACTCATAGCAAAGTGAGGACAAGAGCCCCTTAACTGTAAGGTTAATGGGAGGGTTTTATGAGGGAATTCATGACACTGCTCAGCACACAATCCAGGACACATTAATTGTTCAATAGATGTTGGCTATTACTATCATTGATTACTTACAGATAACTATGAATGACAGCTGTACCTGTAAAAAGGAATGCCAGGGGTGCTAGAATTTATGGGTTAACTTGGGGAAATTCCTGAGACATCATCAGCTCTGTAGACAGCTAGGCATCATTACTTCTGGGCAGGTGTAGATTCAGACCTAGCATCCAGACAAATCAAACCACCTGAAGTCATAAAGACACAAATCACAGAAGTGATCTTCTGTTTAGTTTGCTTCAGTTCATGTACACTTGAGTCAACAGATAACCATCATCAAGCTATGATGAGCATTGATGTCGAGAAAGAGTCAAAGCAACTGTTTCAATTCCCAAATACAACAAAAGTATATTTCATATGTTTGTTGATACATTCAGTGTATTATAGCTCACTAATAGATTCATAGCAGATAACAACAACTGGCTATGTTCCATATCCAAAGTGATCTTCCTTGAGTTGAAAGAGTAAATCAATATTAATGACCAAGAAAATTTTGAAAAAAGATTAATAATTAAAAAGACTTGGAGATTCAGACTTTAAAAAATAATATAAACATTAACAATTCCTTATTCTTGTAAAAATAGACATGTCAAAAGAAGAAATAGAATTTAACAAGTAAATTTTAACATTGGTAAGAATTTAACATATGATATAGGTAGTATTTTAAACTGATAGAAAAAGGATAATCTCTGCCCGAAGTGATCGCTTAAACCTAGCTCACTATCAGTAAAAAGCATTAGAGGGATTAATAGACATGCATTTATATAATCTTAGGATGGGAAAGAAATTTCTAAATTATAACATGAAGCCAGAAACTATGAGAAAAAATATGATATAACAATTTAAACTTGGCTATGGGTGAAAAACCTACTTATATAAATACAATTGATAAACTGTAAATTGGGGAGAATAGAATCATCTATAATATAATGAGACAATATCTATAAAGGTTAACACATTGTAGATATTAAGCAGTTAATTTTGCACATTCCGCTTTGGTGGCCTGGGGTTTGCTGGTTTGGTTCCCAGGTGCAGACATGGGACCGCTCATCAAGCCATGCTGTGGCAGCTGCCCCACATATAAAGTACAGGAAGATGGGGACGGATGTTAGCTCAGGGCCAGTCTTTCTCAGCAAAAAAGAGGTGGATTGGCAGCAGATGTTAGCTCAGGGCTAATCTTCCTCAAAAAAAATAAAATAAAAATTTTAAAAAAGGCAATGGACTGTATAAAGTTGGGAAACACAGACAAGCATATTTTATCTTAGTTAATCCTGAAATTCAGCAAGTTATTATTTTGATTCAGTGCTCAATTATTAATATCTACAATGTGTTAGCCTTTATACATATTGTCTCATTATATTATAGGTGATTCTATTATCCCCAATTTACAGGTGAAAAACAGAAATTAACAGCGTTTGAGATCATACACTTAGGAAATTGAGAACCAGTACTCAACATCCATGCCTGACAGTTTAGTTTAGAAATTATTCTTTTCACTGTATACCATAGAATTTGGGTAAGGTGAAAGAAAACCTGAAGAAGAGATATAAGTGCAGGGTGTGGAAGTGAGAAAGAGGGGAGAGTTGAAGAATGAATGAGATTGAGGACCATAACCCATGCCTCATGTACTTCCTCTTCCTACTAGAAGAATCACACAGCAATTGAGATAGCATAGAATTCACTGTTTTCTATAAATCTGACCTTGACCCAGATCCTCCAGGAAGACAAGCTTCTTGCCAAAGGTTGAAATTGCTTATTTCTTTTCCAAAGGAATTTTACAACTGGACCCTATTACACTCCAAGATGTGTGATTTTGGCCATGAAATTGGCTGTCCACTCACAGCCAAAGAGATGCGCATATCTGGAGTCCTCTTAAATATGTTATTAGGACAGAGGTGAAAGGAGAAAAGACAATTACAGGGAGAAAACTCTCCATGCACTTGCTCTCTTGAGACATAGAGTTCTTTTCCTGATAATTTCATGTCCCACTTTCTCATGTCCCTTCTGATTCAATCCCCCACTTCCCCATGGTCCTATTATGATCTCATGATTATAGCTTTTCTTTTAATACAGTTGGAGTCACTGAAGTTGGAAAGCACCTAGAGATCATCTATTCCAATACCGTGAATTTCCTAGTGAGGATCTGAAGCCAGTGGAGCTAAGAGATTTCCCCAAGATGACACATCTGGTTGATGATACAGCCTGATAACAATAAATTAGATATGTAGACACTTACTTGTTTACAGAGTACTTTCATTTTAAGTACACTTTCTCAAATAGCTGACCTAAATCAATCATCACAGCAGCAATGTGAGGCAGATAGGGCTGATTTCCTATGCACAAGTGAGGAAAACAAGTCAATAAGGAATACAGTAGAACTTATTTATTACAAAATCATAACTTATCATGGTTACAACCATGGGCATTGATATCAGCCAATCTGGTTTGAATGCCAGTTTTCCACTAGCTGATTGTGTGAACTTCAGCAAATTAAGCTCTTCAAGCCTCAGAATTTTCACCTATAAAATAAGGCTGATAGTAGTAGCTCCTTGATAGAGTAGTTTGTCATACAGAGAATCAAATTAGTTAAATGCTTATAAAGCACTGAGACTGTGTAGTACACAGTATGCCTTCTATTAATAGGTTTAATTTTGTGTTCTAAATTGGAGTTCTTTTCCACATATTATGCTGCATTACTGGAAAGAAGGCATCAAGATTGAGGTGTAGGTGGACTCTAAACTCCCCCCCTCCCATGGACACAACAAATTTACAACTACTCTTGGAACAATTACCTCTTGGAGATCACCGAAAAGTGAATAAAAAGAACACTGGCAACAAGGGACAGTGCTGGCAGAGCTAGAAGAGGTAGAAATTCCTTACTGGAGAGAAAAAAAGCCACCTTCAAGCTATGACACTTCTCAGCTGGGAGGGAATGATCCTAAGGTACGAAGCCATTTCTGGAGGATTGGGCTGTCTGAGTAGGGGAAGGTTACTGCCATATGCAACTTTTAGATTCAACACAAATGAGATAGGTGTCATAATTTTTGGCTTTGCTGGCTATTAACTACAATAAGGAATACCCCCCAAAAGCTATCAGACATAAGGGGAACAAAAGCCTACTCTTAAAGAGCCCATGTGCAAATTCACCCATTTTGGAAAGCAACCTAAAATCACCAGAAAGAAAAGTGTACAGTCCTTTGGTGAAAAGAGAATCACTTGATAGGCTCTGGGTGGATCTTGCTGAGAAGTGAGACATCCACAGGGACTGAGACATTGGCAGTGGGCATTATTATGATCTAGTACAGGCAAGCTGACACAGAAGCTGCCAAATGCCATTGGAATTCTTCCTCTGGCCTGTTAGCACAGGGGTCTGCGCCATCCCCCCCCCCACTAGAGCACTGATTTAATCCAGTTCAGCCAGGACAGACAGCGTGCCCTTGGGACTCGCACCATCTAACAGCAAACCCTTGGACAACTTGTGGTTCCACAGATGTGGGGTGCTTGGAACCTCTGCTGCCAGGTGAGTGGGTCTATCTCTGTGGGGCAGGGCATGCATGTGGAGCAGGTCTGCATTGGCAGAGTGTGTGGAGCCTCTGCAGTGATGCAACTGTGTCCACTTAAGTGGGTGGGGGCATGCGCACATGGCAAGACTGTGTTGATGATGTATGTGGCCCTGTGGGTGGTGGATTTTGTCAGCTGCAGCAGACTTGTGCTTATCAAACAACCACATAGGGGATCCGCCCCATCTTCCAAAGCCTGAATAAGTTGGATGCTCCCATGCCTGGGGCTGGCCCAACTCAGCTGCAATCCTGAGAGAGCTGGCAATAGCCTTGCAAGTCATAGGCCTATAGCTGTTGTCAGTCCCTCAGTCTAGCAACCAGCCACACAAGGGGAACTACTCACTTAACAGAAAAAGTGCAATAGGGACATGATATGAGACCTTTCAATCAACTGTTCTGGGGCTCCCCACACTTGATAAACTGACTAAGGTGACCATAGCAGCAACATGAAACTGAACCTTACAACCAGCCAGCCAGGGGGACAGCCTAGCCTCCCCAGGCACCTGCAGCAAGAGCAACCCTGCCACAACAGAACACATGTAGCCCCCACAGGGGACACTCCTGAAACATTTGGAACTAGTCACAAGAGGGAAAAAGACTGATGGACCTCAAGGCATCTCTTAAATAAAGCCACCTGTCTAAGATTGGGAGATGTAGGTGACCTACCTAATACATAGATATAAGCACAGAGAAAGAAGCAAAATGAGGAGACAAAGGAATATGTTCCAAATAAGGGAAAAGGACAAAACCCAGAAAAAGAGCTAAATGAAACAGACATAAACAATCTACCTGACAAAGAGTACAAACTAATAGTCATAAGGGTGCTCACTGATCTTGGGAGAAGAAGGGATGAACTCAGTGAGAACTTCAACAAAGAATTGGAAAATATAAAAAATAATCAATCAGATGTGAAGAATACAATACTGGAAATGAAAAATTCATTAGAGGGACTCAATAGCAGAGTAGGTGATACATAAGAATAGATCAATGAGCTGGGTGAAAGAGTAGAGAAAATCACTCGAGCTGAACATAAAAGAAAAAAAGAATTAAAAAGAACTAGGACAGTCTAAGGGACATCTGGGACAACAGCAAGCACACTAATATCCATATTATATTTGTCCCAGAAGGAGAAGAGAAAGAAAAAGTGGGAGAGAATCTATTTGAAAAAATTATAGCTGAAAACTTTCCTAACCTAAGGAAAGAAATAGACATCCAGGTACAGGAAGCACAGAGAACACCAAACAAGGTAAACTGAAAGAGTTCCACACCAAGACACATTATAATTAAAATGTTAAGAATTAAAGATAAAGAGACAGTCCTAAAAGCTGCAAGAGAAAGACAACAAGTTACATACAAAGGAAACCACATAAGACTATTGGCTTTCTTCTCAGCAGAAATTTTACAGGAGTCAAATCACTTGTAATGGCAAATATACAATAGAGATAGCAGATCAATCAAAAGGACATAAGACAAAAGTACTACAGTTATCTATTTCCATGATGAGGGTAACAGATACACATGCAAAAAGAAAAGAGATTAGGATGTCAAAAACATAAAATATGGGAAGAGAGGAAGAAAAGAGTAGCATTTTCAGCAAGAGGTCAAACTAAAGGGTTCATCAACTTAATATAGATTGCTATATACATAGGTGACTGTATGTGAACCTCATCATAATCACAAATCAGAAACCTATAATAAATACACAAAAAAGAGAGAAAGGAACTGAAACATAATGCTCAAGAAAGACATTGAACCACAGGGGAAGATTCAAGAGAAGAAGAAAGGAACAGAGAAAAACAATTAAAACATTCAGAAAAAAAGTTAGAAAATGGCAATAAGTACACTCTTATCAATAGATACATTAAATATTCATAAGCTAAATGTTCTAATAAAAAGGCATAAGGTGGCCAACTGAACAAAAAAAAGAAGATCTATATATATGCTACACACAAGAGACACACTTCAGACCTAAAGACACTCACAAGCTGAAAGTGAAAGGATGGAAAAAGAATCTCCATGCAATGACAATGAAAAGAAGGCTGTCGTAGAAATATTTGTATCAGAAAAAAATGCACTGTAAAACAAAACTGTTAACAAGAGGCAAAGAAGGGCACTGCATAATCACAAAAGGAACAATCCAATAAGATGATATAACACTTCTAATTATCTATTCACCCAACATCGAAACACCTAAATATATAAAGCCATTATTAACAGACATAAAAGGAGAAATAGGCAATAACATAATAATAGCAAGGGACTGTAACACTCCACTTAACACTCCACCAATGGGTATATCATCCAAACAGAAGATCAATAAGGAAACATTAGCCTTAAATGACATGTTAGACCAGATGGACTTAGTAGATATATATAGAACATTCCAAACAAAAGCTGCAGAATACACATTCTTCTCAAATGCACATGAAACATTCTCCTGGGTAGATCACATATTAAGCCACAAAACAAGTCTCAATAAATTTAAGAAGACGGAAATTACACAAAGCATCTTCTCTGGCCACAACTGTATGAAACTAGAAATCAACTACAGAATGCAAATCGGAAGAGCCACAAATATGTGGAGATTAAACAAAAGGTTACTGAACAATGATTAGGTCAATGAAGAAATCAAAGGAGAGATCAAAAAATACCTGGAGAGAAATGAAAATGAAAATAGGACATGCCAAAATTCATGGGATACAGCAAAAGTGGTTCTAACAGGGAAGTTTACAACAATACAGGCCTACCTCAACAAACAAGAAGAATCTCAAATAAACAATCTAACAGTATACTTAAAGGAACTGCAAAAAGAAGAATGAACCAAGCCCAAAATCAGCAGAAGAAAGGAAAGAATAAAAATCAGAGCAGAAACAAATCAAATAGAGACAACAAAAACAATAGAAAAAACTGATGTAACCAAGAGCTGTTTCTTTGAAAAGATAAATAAAATGGACAAAACTTTAGAAAGACTCAACAAGATAAAAAAGACAGAAGGCTCAAATAAAAAAAATCAGAAGCGAAAGAGGAGAAATTGCAATGGACACCTCAGAAATACAAAAGATTATAAGAGAATACTATGAAAAGCTATATGCCAATAAATTGGATAATCTAGAAGAAATGGACAAATTCTCAGAATCATACAACCTTCCAAAATGTAATCAAGAAAAAATAGAAATTTGAATAGACTAATCACCAGTAAGGAGATCAAAACAGTAGTCAAAAACCTCCCCAAAAACAAAAGTCCAAGACTATATGGCTTCCCTAGTGAATTTGACTAAACACTCAATGAAGATTTAATACCTAGTCTTCTCAAACTCTTCCAAAAAAGTCAAGAGGAATGAAAGCTTCCTAACTCATTCTGGAAGCCAATATTATCCTGATAACAAAACAAGACAAGGACAACACGGAAAAGCAAAATTACAGGCCAGTATCACTGATGAATATTGATGCAAAAATATTCAATAAAATGCCAGCAAATTGAATACAATTCATCAAAAAGACCAAGTGGGATTTATTCCAGGGATGCAGGGATGGTTCAACCTCCACAAATCAATCAATGTGATACACCATATAGACAAAAGGAAGAATAAAAACCATATGACTATCTCAATAGATACAGAGAAAGGATTTGACAAGATACAGTATCTATTTATGATAAAAATTCTAAATAAAATGGGTATAGAAGGAAAGTATCTCAACATCATAAAGGCCATATATGAAAATCTCTCAGCTAATATAATTCTCAATGCAGAAAAACTGAAAACTATTCCTCTAAGAACAGGAACCAGAGAAGGATGCCCACTTTTGCCACTTTCATTTAACATAGCAGTGGAAGTTCTAGCCAGTGCAATCAGGCAAGAAACAGAAATAAAATGGATGCAAATTGGAAAGAAAGAAGTGAAACTGTCACTATTTTCACATGACATTATTTTATATATAGAAAACCCTAAATAATTGCACAAAAAACTTTAGAAACAATAAATGAATACACTAAAGTTGCAGAATACAAAATCAACATACAAAAATCAGTTGGGTTTCTATACATTAACAACCAAGTAGCATAAAGAGAAATTAAGAATGCAATCCCATTTACAAGTGCAACAAAAAGAATAAAATACCTAGGAATAAACTTAACCAAAGAGGTGAAAGACTTGTAGACTGAAAACTATAAAATATTGTTGAAAGAAATAGGACACAAAGAAATGGAAAGATATTCCATGCTCTTGGATTGGAAGAATTAATGTAGTTAAAATGTCTATACTTCCTAAAGCAGTATACAGATCAATGCAATTCCTATCAAAGTTCCAAAGACATTTTAAACAGAAAAAGAACAAAGAATCCTGAAATTTATATGGAACAAAAAAGACTCCAAACAGCCAGAGGAATCCTGAGAAAAAGGAAAAAACCTGGAAGTATCACACTCTCTGTTTTCAAAATATGCTACAAAGCTATAGTAACCAAAACAGCACGGTACTGGCACAAAAACAGACACACACATCAATGCAACAGAATCGAGAACTCAGAAATAAACCCACACGTCTACGGGCTGGCCCCTATGAGCAGCTAATTTTTCACAAGGGGACCAAAAACATACAATGGAGAAAGGAAAGTCTCTTCAATAAGTGGTGTTTGGAAAACTGGACAGCCACATGCAAAAGAATGAAAATAGCCCACTATCTTACACCATACACAAAAATTAACTCTAAATGGATTAAAGATTTGAATGTAAGATCTGGAACCATTAAACTTCTAGAATAAAAGATAGGCAATACACTCTTTGACATTGGTCTTAGCAGCATATTTTCAAGTACCGTGTCTTACCAGGCAAGGGAAACAATAAACAGATGGGACTACATCAAACTAAAAAGCTTCTGCACAGCAGAAGAAATCATCAACAAGATGAAAAGACAACCTAATAATTGGGAGAGTATGTTTGCAAACCATATATCTGATAAGGGGTTAATATCCAAAATATATAAAGAACTCGTGCATCTCAACAACAAAAAATCCAACAACCCAATTAAAAAATGGGCAAAAAATCTGACATTTCTGCAAATAAGTTATACAGATAGCCAACAGGCACATGAAAAGATATTCAACATCACTAATTATCAGGGAAATACAAATCAAAACTACAACAAGATATCACCTCATACCTGTCAGAATGGCTATATTTAACAAGACAGGAAATAGCAAGTGTTGGAGAGGATTTGGAGAAAAGGAAACTCTCAAACATTGCTGGTGAGAGTGCAAACTGGTGCAGCCACTATGGAAAAAAGTATGTAGATTCCTCAAAAAATCATGATCTCGTAATTACAGCTTTTCTTTTATAAAACTTGGAGTCATTTGAACAGCAATGGACCTAGAGATCATCTAGTCCAATAACATCAACTTCCATGTGACTACCCAAAGCCAGTGAAGCTAAGAGATTTGCCCAATATGACACACCTGGGTGCTAATATGGCATGATAGCAATAAATTAGATATGTGGACCCTTCCCTGTTTACAAACCACTTCTATTTTAGATACATACATGTCCTCAACCACCTGACCTGAATCAATTATCACAGCAATCCTACGAGGTCAACATGGCATGATTCCATGTGCATAAGTGAGGAAATTGAAGCAATAAGAACACAATAAAACTAATTTATGGCACAGCCACGTATCATTGTAGTTAATACCATGGGCATTGGTATTAGCCAGTATGGGTAGAATTCCAGGTTTCCAAATGCTGTTTGTGTGAACTTGAGCAAATTAAACTCTTTAAATCTCTTTGTTATCACCTTTAAAGTGGTGTCGACAGTAGTAGTTGTTTCACAGATAGATTTTCATACTGTGAATCAAATTATATAATGATTACAAAGTTCTTATAAGAGTGTGAAGTACAGAGAATGCCTTCTATTAACAGTAGATTTAATTTATGTGTTCTGAATTGGAGTTCTTTCCAACATATTATGCTGCATTACTAATCCTTTATTAAAAATATCTACTTAAGTTGATTCCTGAAAACTTTTTTTTCTTGTTTTTTGTATTTTTTTTAAGATGGAAACATCTACCCTGCCATTACTAGGGATACAGCAATGCTTTAGGAAAGTCCCAATCACAGTTTGATCTACTTCAGGCAATTTTAATTTTAGAGAGAAAGGCATGGATGCGGCAATGAGTTAATTTGATTTAACACTTTCCATTTGGTTTGGAGTCATATGTTACCCCTGATTAAAAACTGTATAGAATCTGCATACCACTGGCAAGCAATGGTAGTCATGTCTCTGGTCAGTAATAACCCATCTGTGTTCCACAAATCATGCTTTGTGAAACTCAAGATGGATTGTTGCTATGCTGGGAAGAATATAGCAGACGTCAATATGCCTAAAGGTTCTACCTGTAAAATGGGGACAATTTCTCATCTGCTAGCTTTTCATGGTAATTGAGCCAAATCACACCTATGCAATGTAACTATATGAAGTATAAAATGCTGTATAAACACTAATGTAATATGTAAGTAAATTAGTCCATAAACTCTTGCCTGAAAAATGTCTCTTTTCAAATTTTCCTGAAATTCTCCTGGTTGTGCTCTGGCTTTCCATGGTACCTCCCGACATTAGCTGGCTCTGCTGCACCCTGGTAAAACTTAAGGCCTTGTAATCCCTGGGACTTTCAGATCTATGGACTTCCGACGCTGCCTCCCAAGACACATCACACCAGCCTTAATTTCTGAGGTCTCTTGGAAGCTACCATGGAGCATGTCCCAGGCCACCTATGCCCAGAAATTGATGACTTTGATTTCTTTCCAGCCTCTGAGAATCTCCCCAAATCTTAACCTCAAAAGTGTGCCTTCTTTCTACCATTATGTTTTCCCATCTCTTTTTCACAATTCACTACACAAGGAGTCTCGAGGAGTAAGCTGGAGGAAATAACAATGTTATTTTTAAATATGCCACACCAGTCTTTCCCCTCCCCTTGCCTCTTGTCTCCTCCCCTCCCATCTCCTTTCCTCTACTTCCTTTCTCATTCTCATTATCTCTTTCTGTCTTTGTACTTTTGTTTCTATCTCTCTCTTTTTGTGTCTCTCCCTGTCACACACTCTTTCTCTTTCTCTCACTTTCTCTATTCATGAATAAGACGATAAAGTATACATTAGTAAATTATTTTCAATTTAACATATTTAATTTTGCACACCATTTTATTTTTATTCAAATATATATGAATGCTTAATATTTGAAAATAAATAAAAGACATTTTAAAAATCCTAGAGAAAAGAAGCATCTATGTGTCTTTGTATGCTCTTGGCATTTCTCTACATATACTATCTATCAAAACCTGTACTCACAAAACAGAGAGTTTTATCTAAGTGAGTCTAATCATGGAAAAAGGCTTTGTAAACTGAATTCAGTGTTTATGATGTTGCCTCAAACAGATCACATGGTCATAGTAGCTAAACATAATGGCACCAGGAATCAAGAAAACCAGATTTTAATTTCTGCTTTTTACATAGATATTCTTGTGACATACAAGAGGTCACTTAAATATTCTAAACCCTGTCTTCATTATAGGGGAAATAATACCTGCACAAATATTGTTCCTAGTGAAGTAAATTGTTTGTCCTCTTTACCATCCTCTTGACAGCCGCTTTGATCTCCTTGCTACTCAGACTATAGATAAGAGGATTTGACATGGGGATAAGGGTAGGATAGAATACTCACAGTACCTTGTCCTGCTTTTCAGAGTGTCTAGGGCTAGGATGCAGGTACACAGAGAAGCCTGTGCCATAGAAGACTGTTACACCTTCCAGGTGGGAGGCAAAGGTATTGAAGGCCTTGGCAATAGATTTTATGGAGGATATTTTCAGGATGGAAGCTGCAATGGGTGGAAACCATGGATTAAGAGGATAAAGAGAAAAGAACCAAGGGCAGTAAAACAACTAGCAGAATATCAGTCTTTTGGATGATGAAAGGATTGGAGTGAGGCAAGGAAATAATTTGAGCTATATCACAGAAGAAATGTGGAATTTTATTGAGTCCACAGTAGTAGATATGAAAGCTAGGGACTGTTTGAACTAAGCTACTAGGGAAAGCACTGCCATAGGCCCCAGGAACCATCTTCTGACAAAGGCCAGAATCTATGATAGCTGAGTACTGCAGAGGCCTACTGATAGCAACATATCTGTCATAGCTCATCATGGTTAAGGAGAAGGACTCAGTGAGACATATCCAGCACCCAGTAAAATACTGGGTGGCACAAACAATGAAGGAAATCATTTTTTCACCCTTTAAGACGTCTCAAAGCACCCTTGGTTTGGTGGAAGAAGAATAGCAGATGTCTATAAATGACAGGAAACTGAGAATAAAGTATATAGATGTGCGCAGGTGGGAGTCCACCCTGATTAGGATGATGAGACCCAGGTTCCAGACGAGGGTCACAAGGTAGATCCCCAAGAAGACTGGAAAGAGGGTAATCAATGTTTCTCATGTACAATCAGCAACCTTAACTGAAAAAATCCTCTATGATTAATATTGCCATTCTCTGTGGGAACAGAATGAGCAATAGGCATCATTAGTACATTATCCCCTAAAATATCTTAATTTCCTGTTTTCCCATTCCAGAGTTTACACATATATGAGAATTGGAAATAGACTACATTAGGAAAATAGTGCCATTTCTCAATATGGTGAAAAAGAATGATTCTTCTAAGGTTTGGCTCTGATATAAATTCAGTGCTTGAGGAAGTCCCCAAATCATGCTGGACCTCATATGCAAGATGAGATTGGTGAAGTAGGTACTCTTTGAAATCTCCTTGGGAACTAATATTCCATTAATCTCTAATGAGGGAAGGTGGACAATTCTGTAACTCTCTTTCTACTTTCATAAACCCTGGATAAATATAGGAGCAATGTAATGGGATCATGGGAAGAGTTACACACCCAGAGCAGCTTGGAAATGGATATGACTTACCCAAGTTAACGACACTAGGAAGGCTCCTGAGAAGTTAGAAAAGACAGGGTTGTAATAACCATTATGCTCTCTTCGTTAAAAGTGCAGATTCTTTTTTTGGGGGGGAAGATTAGCCCTGAGCTAACTACTGCCAATCCTCCTCTTTTTGCTGAAGAAAACTGGCCCTGAGCTAACACCCATGCCCATCTTCCTCTATACATGGGACGCCTACCACAGCATGGCTTTTTCCAAGTGGTGCCATGTCCACACCCGGGATTGAGCTGGCGAACCCCAGGCCACCGAGAAGCAGAACGTGTGAACTTAACCACTGCACAACCAGGCTGGCCCCAGGTGCAGATTCTTATTTCCTCAAATCAGATATTCTTACGAGTTAAATTTTCTAGGACAATGATCCTTGATCTTATTCGTGTCAATGATACTTTAGAAATCTTTTGGAAACTCTGGACCTTCTACCAAGGAAACTGGAACCACTTACCGCCTTTCTATATGGTTTTATTGGATTCTCAATCACTGTCAATTCTATTCATAGTTCCTAGGCTAAAGAATTCTCCTATAAAGTGGAGTGACTTGAAATCAAGTAAGGGGTAGGATGTTTAGGCAATGCACATGCAGATTAGAAAGCTGAGGCAAGATTTCTGGAAGTTCTTTCTCTTTTTATCACTGGAGCTAGTCTAGGGAAGGAAAACACTAAGTATTCAGGACAAATCATAAATAACCAAAATAATATTTTGCATCTGGCACTGTATGACATCTGTAAGATACTAAAGCTGTCACCTCTTCAGGTGGTCTTTAGATGATCTCCCAACACAAAAACATTTTGTTCAGATGAACTCAAATAAGAAAGTAAATCATGAAATGCTATGAAAGGTAGAAACTAGATGCCAAATGTAGTCTAGGAGCTGTCTATATGAATAAAAGTGAAGTCTTGGAGATTTCCCAGAGAAAGGCTGTGACATTACTGAAATAAACTGTGTCTATGAACTACAAATATTTGTCAGCATTAGCCCTCCAGAGTGTCTTCCTTTTCCTCAACCATTTCTAGCCTCCTAGGTCCAAAAGAAAGAATAAAAATGGAGAATCCCTTTAGAAGCATAAAGCTATAGCCAGAGAAGTAGGTAGAAGGGTTCAATTCCCAAAATCATATCTAGACTACTCAGCCAGGTAATACATGCTGAACAGCAAGGGGTATTGAAGGGTCATAGTTCCTGCTGTCTGCACTCAGGATTTCAGCAGAAAGTTTACTCATATGCCTCTAGGAGTACTAAAACCACACCTCTCCACACTCTGAAGCTGGATCCTTGGTACTTGTCTGAGGGCACAGTGAGAGTAAATCTGGTAAACTGAGTGCTCTGAGCAAAACAGACCAGGATCTGTGGGCAAGGGAGAAATCACAAACATGAGCTGTAGTGCCACATTCTGGAAAAAGGAAAAGACATTTTAGCTAGCAGATCTGGTTTCTGGTAAGAACCAGAGAAAATGCAATAGCTTATGAATACTGCCAGAAGAGAGAGCAAGAAGAGTTGAGTATGTGTACCCACATAAAGGCAGAGACATTCCCAGCTATAACCCTACTAACAATAGTATACTCCATCTAAAGGGAACTAGTAAAGGTTTAAGGAGATGTCTGTCTCTTCAAATGCTGAAGCAGCAATACAAACCTGTAAGAAACATCAAATATTAAGAAAACTTTCCCCACCTAAAAATAACAAGAATTCTCCAAGAACCAAGTTGAAAGGCAAAGAATTATGAGATCTAGCCGATAAAGAGTTTAAAACAGCCATTTCAAAAACACTTAATGAACTACAAGAAAAGTCAGAAAAAAAATTCAATGAGATCAGGGAAAAAAGAACACAACGAGATATTTACCAAAGAGATAGAAATTATAGAAAAGAACCAAATAGAAATTCCAGAGCTAAACAATTCAATGAATGAAATGAACAATGCAATAGAGAGCATCCTCAGTAGAGTAGAGCCAATGGAAGACAGATGAGTGAGCTAGAGGACAGGAAGTTTGAAATAACCCAGTGAGAGCCAACCAAAGAAAAAAGAATGAAAAAGAACAAAGATAACCTACATTATCTATGGGATAATTGAAGCTCAGAAGGAAAACAGATGGAGAAGGGGGAACAAAATGTATTTGTTTTGAGGAAGATTAGCCCTGAGCTAACTGCTGTCAATCCTCCTCTTTTTGCTGAGGAAGCCTGGCCCTGAGCTAACATCCACACCCATCTTCCTCTACTTTATATGTGGGACGCCTACCACAGCATGGCTTGCCAAGTGGTGCCATGTCCGCACCTGGGATCCAAACTGGCCAACCCCGGGCTGCCGAAGTGGAATGTGGGCACTTAACTGCTGCGCTACTGGTCCAGCCCTGCAAAATGTATTTAATGAATAATCCTGAGAACTTCCAAAACCTGAGGAGATATTTAAACATCCAACTTCATAAAGCTAACAGATCATCCTATTATATCATGCCAAACCACCTTCTCCATACACTTTATATTAAAAATGTCAAAAACAAAGAAAATGAGAATACTAGAAATAATCAAGGTCAAAAGATTATATCCTACAAATGAATCCCCTTTAAGCTTTCAGCAATTTTCTCAGCAGACATTCTACAAGCCAGGAGAGAGTGAATGACATGTTCATTGTTCAAGGATAAAATGGCCAGCCAAGAATACTCTCTCTCACAAAGTTGTACTTCAAATATGAAAGAGAAATAAAGACTTTCCTAGAAACACAAAAGCTGAGGTTGTTCATCACCACAAGACCTGCCTGGCAGGAAATACTAAAAGGAGTTATTTAAGCTGAAAGAAAAAGACACTAATCAGGGACATGAAAACATACGAAAGTATAGAAAAGAGTGATAAAGGTAAATATACAGTTACATATAACAACCCCTAATTCTGTAATAGCATGGTGTGTTAATCACTTCACTATAGTATAAAAGTGAAAAGTGAAGAGTATTAAAAATAATTATAGCTACTATAATTTGTTCAAGAATATACAATATAAAGGTAAAAAATTACATAAAAATATAAAAGATGAGAGTAAAACAGTACAGTTTTTTTTATAAGGAAGATTCACCCTGAACTAACATCTGTTGCCAATCTTCCTCTTTTGTTGTTTGAGGAAGATTAGTCCTAAGGTAATATCTATGCCAATATTCCTACATTTCTGCCCGACATTCAGGGCACTGAGGCAGAGCATGATGAACTTAACCACTACACCAGGGTGCTGGCCCCAAAAGGGGACAGCTTTTGTAGACAATTGAAGTTAAGCTGGTATCAGCATAAAATGGACTGTTTTCTCTATGAGATGTTTATGCAAACCTCATGGTAACCACAAAGCAAAAATTGAGAGTAGATTCAAAAAGTGGAAGAAAGAGGAAACAGAGCATACCACCTCAAAAAATCACCATTGTACAAATGTAGGCAGACACAGATGAAAAAAAGAAAGAAGGGAATTAAAAGACAACCAGAAAGCAGTGAATAAGATGGCATTAGAAAGTTCTCGTGAATGAGTAATCACTGTAAATGTAAATGGATTGAATTCAGCAACAAAAGGCAGAGGACTGGGGATGCATAGAAAAACAAGACCCAACTATATGCCACCTACAAGAGAATCACTATAGCTTTAGGGCACACATAAGTTCAAAGTAAAGGAAAGGAAAAGATATTCCATGCAAGTAGAAACAAGAACAAAGCAGACATTTTATATCAGACAAAATAGACATTAAGCAAAATATGGAAATAGGAGACAAAGAAGTTCATTATATAGTGATAATGGGGTCAATTCATAAGAAGATATAATAAGTGTAAATATAAGAACACCAAAAATCAGAGCACATAAATATATTAAGCAAATACTCACAGATCTGAAGGGAGAAATAGGTAACAATACGATAACCGTAAGGACTTTAATAGTCCACTTTCAGCAATGGATACATCATCCAGACAGAAAATTAACAAGGAAATGTTGGACTTGAAACATACATTAGACCAAATGGACCTAACAGACATTTATGGAACACTGCCTTCAATGCAGTAGAATACACATTCTCCTCAAGAGTAAACAAAAATTTCCAGGATAGATTATACAACAGGACACAGAAGATTCTTACAAAATTTAAGATCAAAATAATACAAAGTACCTGTTTTGACAAAATAGGTGAAACTAGAAATCCACAAGAGGAAAGCTGGAAAACCTAAAAATATGTGGAAAGTAAACAACACACTCCTGAACAACAAATGAGTCAAATCAGAAATCAAAGGAGAAAAGAACAAATTAAGCTCAAAATGAGTAGAAGGAAGGAAATAACAAAGAGCAGAGCAGAAATAAATGAAATGGAGAGCAGAAAAACAATAGAAAAAAATCGACAAAGAGCTGGGTTCTTTGAAAAGATAAACAAAACTGACAAACCTTCAGCTAGACTAAGAATAAAAGTTAGAAGACTCAACTAAATGAAACCAGAAATGAAAGAGGAGACATCACAAGTGATAGTACAGAAATATATAAGATCATAAGAGACTACTATGAGGGATCATATGCCAACAAATTGAATAATCTAGGAGAAATTAATGATTTGCTCCAAATATACGTCCTATTAAGACTGAATCAGGGGCAGATGTCATCAAGATGGCGGCATAGGCAGACTCTGAACTCATCTCCTCCCATGAACAGAACCAGGTTACAATCATTTTTGGAAAAATTACCCTGGATAGAAAACTGAAAACTGGATAAAAAGAACCCTCACAACAAGGGACAGTCCTGACTAAGGCAGAAGGGGCAGAAATTCCTGCTGGAGAGGAAAAAAGCCACCTTCAGAAGCAGCAGAGTTTCTCATCCAGCCAGGCAGAAGGCACCCTAAGGTAGGCAGCCCTCCCTGGAAGAGTGATGTCTGCAGCGGGGGCCTGATACTGCTATAAGCATCCTTCAGACTCAGCACAACTGAGATGAGGGTCTTACCATCTGGCTTTGCCGGATATTAACTGCCGCAGGGAATACCCCCAGAAAAGCTATTGGATGAAAGCTGAAAAGACCCAGGTCTTAAGGGGCCCATGCACAAACTCACTCTTCTCAGCAACCTAAAATCACCAGAGAGAAGGGTGACAGACCTTTGGTGAAAAGAGACTCACCTGGTGGGCTCTGGAGGCATCTCAGTGAGAGAAGAAATCTCTCCAGATACTGAGACATTAGTGGTGGCCATTGTTGTCACCTATAAGTATCAGAGATACTTAAGAGTTAAATTATCTAAGGCCATGATCCATGATATTCTTTGGGTCAGTGATACTTTTGAAATCTCTTGTAAACTTTGGGACCTCTTCCCAGCAAAATGCAACCGCTTTCCACCTTCACGAATGGCTTATTGGATTCTTAATCACCCGCAATTCTATTCATGGTTCCTAGATTCAAGATTTATCCTACAAAATAGAGTGACTTGAACTCATGTAAGTGTTAAGACGCTTAGGCAATGGACATGGGGATTATGAAACTGAGGCTGCATTTCTGGAAGTTCTCTCTCTTTTTCTCATTGGGGCCAGTCCAAGGAAGACAATCACTAAGTCTTCAAGACAAAGGGTAAATAACCAAAGCAATATTTTTGCATCAGGCATTGTGTCTCCTCTTCTAGATGCAATAGCTGTCATCTCTTCAAATGGTTGTTACAACATCTCCCAACACAAACACTTTTTCATTCAGATGAACTCAAACTAAAAAAAATATCCTTGGAAGCCATGAAATAGAAAATAAGTGTGAAAATTAACCTGGGAATTGTGTATGGGTAAAACTAAAAGTCTTAGAAATTTCCCTGGAGAAAGGCTGTGACATTAATGGAATAATCCCTGTCTAAGAACTACAAAAGATTTGTCACCATTAGCCATGGAGAATATCTTCCTTCTCCCCAGCCATTTCCCAGCCTCCTAGTTTCAAAAATATATGAAAGAGAAAATCCCCATAGAAGCATAAGGATATAGCCTGAGAAGGAATGTAGAAGGGTTCGTTTCCCAAAATCAGATCAGTCATTGCTTCATAGTGCACTCTTTTGAGAATAACTCTGAAGGAATGAAGAGATGAATTAGAAAAGAATATTAAGCTGTTTGCCATCAACATGGAAGGAGAACTAGTCACAGACAGACTACGTATTTATCATCCCACACTTTGATGTGGTTCTGTCCACAATGAGACTGAATGGAGGGAGAATTTTGTGAGAACAGAGCAGGAAATTCCATTCTTTATCATCACTGCCATCATCATTATAATATACAATCATGGCAACGAAAAGATTTATCGAGTAGCTACAATATGTACTGAATTCTACTCATGGAAATATTCCCAGGTTTCTTTAATGTCTATTTGTTTGGTATGGTAACCTTAAGCATGCTGTGATGTCTGCTAAACACAGAGAGTACTCTAAAAATTGCCTCTATATGTCTATTATATGCCCATGGAATTCCAGTTAGATGTATGTTGAATCTTCTAGCTCTACCCTCTACATCACTGAAACATCCATTATTTGTGTTTACCTACTTTGTTTTGTTTAATTTTTCAGATCCTTCTTGCAGTAAATCAGAAGTTGTGCTAATTGGGTGTTTAACTCACACATTGAATTTCAAATTTCAATCATAATATTTTGTTTTTTCTCTAATATTCTTTTTGTTCTTTTCCCAAATATTCAGTTTTGATAGTCTCAATGTTTTTCATAATTTCTATAGTATCTTTTACTTAAACATATTCAACATGCTTGTTGAAATTATTATTATTTAATGATGTAAATGCATAGTTTTGCAAGTCTGACTCTCTAATTTAATGTTATTGCTTACTCTTACTCGAGGTGCCCTGTTTGTGTGTTTAGTGATTATTTTTATCTTAAGTTCATGTTTCTTTAAAAGTTATCTATGGGAACCACTGACACTTGAGTTTAAAATTTGTTTCTTCAGTAACGATTTATATTATATTGTGAGATGCCTTGGGGGCGGAACCAGCCCACAATCCCTTTAAACAAAAATTTTGATTTTTTTTTTTTTAGTGTCAAAATAGTGAAAATATTTAGGCTGCATATTTACAGATGCAGATATATAAAAATAAAAACTACCAGAGGAATGAATTACATCAGTGTCATTGTGATGAAAGACAGTCCTCCTTTTTGTCCCCCTTTTGTAACAATGAATTGAACATCCATCCATGAACAAAAGAGCTTTTGTGGTATCTAGCATGATATGCCAAGGGATGTGGAAGGAATCTCACCCCACCGGTGCATCCAATAATAGGCAGACACACCCTAGCATGGGCTACAGAGCCAGGAGGAGACAGAAAAATAGCCCCAACCCGTCTTGGTCAGAGTCCTGTAAAGCATGGAGAGGGCTGACTTGAGCAGACACCCATGAAGGAGAGAGACTTTGTGGAAGTCCAGTCTTCCTGAGAAGGTATTCCAGTGTACTGCTGGAGTAGAAAAATAGGTGTGAGATTGGTCACAGTGGAGACAGTGAAAGGAGCTTTCCTAGCACCAACCACTTCAAGGTACACTGCAGAAGTTGAAGCATTTAGCAGTGGCAAACTCTTCTGGTGAGGAAAAAGATCAGTGAGTTAGTACCCACCTACCCCAGGGGTGCTGGAGGCAGCTAGAAAATCCATTTCTCTCTAGAAGTACAGAGATTACTGTGGTGAGTAGACCACGACTAGAAAAAGAAGGGAGATCAGGAAAGAGGCAGTTGAGAATATTAAAGGGGCACACAGGCTCAGGATTTCAGGAGGAAGTCCATCCATGAGCATTGAGGAGTAGCTCACCAGAGAATCTCCGCACCAGGTCCACCAGAGCCCTCAACCTCCCAGTGCTAAACAAACACCTCTTACCCCTCTGCAACTGGCTCCTTATGCACATTCCTGAGTGTAGCAATAAGAGCAAATCTGGTAAACTGAGTCTCAGAAAAACAGACCTGGTCTGTGGACAAGGCAGAAACACAAATGTGAGCTCTAGTGCCACCTTCTGTAAAATGGAAACAAAGGGTTCCAGGAGCCAGCATGGTGAGTGACATAAACCAGAGGAGACACAATAGCTTAAGAAGGCGCAGCAAAGGAAACCATCAACAAAATGAAAAGACAACCTAACAACTGGGAGAAGATATTTGCAAACCATATATCTGGTAAGGGGTTAATATCCAAAGTATACAAAGAACTCATACAGCTCAACTGCAAAAAGACCAACAGCCCAATTAAAAAACAGGCAAAAGATCTGAACAGAGATTTCTCAAAAGAAGATATACGGATGGCCAACAGGCATATGAAAAGATGCTCAACATCATTAGCTATCAGGGAAATGCAAATCAAAACTACAATGAGGTGTCACCTCACTCCAGTCAGAATGGCTATAACTAACAAGACAGGAAACAACAAATGTTGGAGAGGGTGTGGAGAGAAGGGAACCCTAGTACGCTGCTGGTGGGAGCACAATCTTGTGCAACCACTATGGAGAGCAGTATGGAGTTTCCTCAGAAAATTAAGAATAGATCTACCATATGATCTAGCTGTCCCACTGCTGGGTATTTATCCGAAGAACTTGAAAACACAAAGGCATAAAGATACCTTCACCCCTATGTTCACTGCAGCATTACTCACAATAGCCAAGACTTGGAAGCAACTTATGTGCCCATCAAGGGACGAATGGATAAAGAAGATGTGGTATTTATACACAATGGAATACTACTCAGCCATAAGAAATGATGAAATACGGCCATTTGTGACAACATGGATGGGACTTGAGGGGATTATGCTGAGTGAAATTAGTCAGAGGGAGAAAGTCAAATAACATATGATCTCACTCATAAGTAGAAGATAAGAACAACGACAAACAAACACATAGAAGTGGAGACAGGAGTGGTGGTTACCAGAGAGGAAAAGGGGGGAGGGCAAAAGGGGTGATGAGGCTCACATGTGAGGGGATGGACTATAATTAGCTTTTGGGTGGTGAACATGATGTAAGTTACGCAGAATTTGAAATATATTATGATGTACATCTGAAAGCTATGTAATGTTATAATCCAATGTTACTGCAATTAAAAAAATAGATATGAAAAATTTTAGATACTTAATTTAAAAAGTAGACAGTACTTTCTTTAAAAAAGCCATGTTGAAAAGCGTATTAAAAAAATCACTATTTATTTGAAAAAAATAAAAGAATTCAGCCACAAGAGGGAGCAAGCAGAGTGGAGCATGTGTACCCATACAAAGGCAGAGAAAACTCCAGACCCCTTACTTAAACTACTCATGAAACTTAACTCGAAGTGAATTAAAGATTTAAACATAGACATAAAACCATAAAACTCTTAGAATGAAACCTAGAGGAAAAACTTGTTGACATTGACCTTGGCAATGAGTTTTTGGATGTGACATCAAAAGCACAAGTAACATCAGCAAAAATCAACAAGCGGGACTACATCAAACTAAAATGCTTCTACACAGCAAAAGAAATAATCAAAAAAAATTAAAGGCAACCTACAGAATGGGAGAAAATATTTGCCATCCATACATAGGATAAGGGTTTATAATCCCATGTATTTAAAGAACTCACACAACTCAGTAACAAATATCAAAAATTTGATGTAAAGAAATGGGCAGTAGAACTAACTAGACATTTTTCCAAAGAAGACATTCAATGTCCAAAAGGAACACAAAAATATACTCAATATCACTAATCATTAGGGGAATGCAAATCAAAATCACAATGAGATATCTTCTCACACCTGTTAGAATGGCTATCATCAAGAAGACGAGAGAGAACAAGTTTGGCAAGGATGTGGAGATAAAGGATCCCTCATTCACTATCATGGGATTACAAATTACTTCAGCCACTATGGAAAAAAGTAAGAAGTTTCCTCAAAAAAATAACAATAGAATAACAATATTGTCCAGCAATTCCACTTCTGGCTATTTGTCCAAATGAAATGAAAAAAGGATATCAAAAAGATATTGCACTCCTATGTTTCTTGCAACATTATTCACAATGGCCAAGATATGGAAACAGCCAAAATATCTGTCAATGAATGAATGGATAAAGACGATGTTATACCCACATACACACACGGTGGAATATCAGTGAGTCACGAGAAAGAAGAAAATCCTGCCATTTGCAGCAACATGGATGGATCTTGAGGGCATTACATTAAGTGAGATAAGTCAGATAGAGTAAGACAAGGCTGTATAATATCACTTATATGCAGGTTCTAAAACAGTCAAGTTCATAAAAACAGCAAACAAAATGGTGCTTATCAGAGACTGGGGATGCAGGAATTGGAGATATTTTGTTTAACGGTACAAACTTGCAACTCCCAGATAAATCCTACAGATCTAATGCCAAGCATAGTGATTATAGACTACAATACTCTGTTATAAACTTCAATATTCATAAGAATAGATCTATTTCCATTATTGAGGTAACATTGGTTTATAGCATTATATAAATTGCAAATGTACATCACTATATTTCAAAATCTGTACAGGCTGGATCTTAATTGTTCCAACCACAAAAAAAGAAATCTACCTATGTGACATGACAGAAGTGTTAGCTAATGCTAGCATGGTAAGCATATTGCAATATGTAAAAGTTTCAAATCAACACGCTGACTCTCTTATACTTACACACTGTGATATGTGAATTTTATCTCAATAAAAATAAATTTTACAAAAAGAATTATCAGGGAAGGCTTTTTTACTTTTTTTTTAAGAGTGGCAGCTGAGGTAACAGCTGTTGCCAATCTTCTTTTTTTTTTTTTTCTTCTCCCAAAGACCCTCAGAATATAGTTTTATATTCTAGTTGTGAGTGCCTCTGGTTGTGTTGTGTGGGATGCTGCCCCAGCATGGCCTGACGAGTAGTGCCATGTCCGCGCCTGTGATCTGAACCTGCAAAACCCTGGGTCGTCAGAAGTGCAGTGCACAAACTTAACCACTCAGCCACAGGGTCAGCCCCAAGGCTTTTTTACTTTTTGTCTTTCTTTCACAATAAAGCTGAGAGAGGTGTGCATATCACTATCTCCTTTTGAGTGTAGGTTTTTCCTAGTTTGACAACTGAGAATGTTACCCTTTGAGAGTCCATGTTTTCAGCGGCAGTGGGGGAATGAGTTGTTGTCTCTAAGCGAATCTCACACATTGTCTTTTTCTCCTACCCTTCATACATTGGCTTATTAAAACCCAGGACTGAGCATACCAGAGATTAATAGATACTCATGGGAAAATAATGGCCCCATCTTTCTGCCCTCTGAAGTTTGTGCTTTTTCTTGTCATTTGAGTACGTTGATAAATTTATTTGCTTTCTCACTGGCTTCTGCATGAAAAAGCATATTTTATCTACTGTTAGTAATTTCTTTGAACATATGATCCACCATATTACCAGAAACACTTTTACAAAGAATACTTCTATGAAGTTTGGGTTACTCTAGCTTATCACTGGCCATTTGTTTTTCTAAAACCCCAAGCTACTTGATTTGCTTTTTTTGGCTTCTAAAGTGATTGCATTTGCCTGAAAATTAAGGTGTGGTATTAGTTAGCTAATATTTATTGAGTGTGTACTATGTTCCAAGAGCTATTCTGAATACTTTCACGTTTTATCATATTTTAATTTTCAACAACTTTATGAGGTATGTGTTCTTACTAGTCCCATTTTTCAGATGAAGAGACTGTGGGTCAGAGTAGTAAATAGCTGAAGGTCACACAACTCACAAAGGGCAGAACTGGGATTCAAATCCAGGCAATATAGCTCCAAAGCCACATCTTAAATATCTGCACTGAACTGCACATCAACATGTGTTCATTGCTGCATTAATCTTATTTCTAAACACTGTAAAGCACTATCTTTGTGTTTTGGATGATGTAAATCATCCAATAAGGAGCCTACAGCCCAGGAAGACAGGTGATAAATGGACCCACAGAGACATAATGTAAAACAAGAGATGATGTGTGGCATGAGAAAGATGGAGATAAATTCTTGTGGGTGATCACCAGCTGGATGTGGTAAGAAGTCAGAGACCAGGGAAGGCCCATACATATTCTTTGACATACCTCTCTTCTTTAAGATATTTCATCAATAATCCTTCCTAATATTTACACAGTTGACTTTGGAAAAATTCAACATATTTATAGGACAGGAAACAAAATATGCAGAGCTTTATTTATCAGGAAATATGGACAGGGTCAGTCTCAGAAGACCAAGTATTACAGTTTTTCTTGATGGGTGGTCCTCCAATTCCTCAAGACCCAAAATGTTCATCAAAGATGCACTGAAATCACTCAATTTGGGAGTCTTCTGTAGACTGCTCAAATGTGACTTTTATATGGAACAAACCAAGTAGCATAGGCCCCTCAAAAATTACCCACAACTTTTCCTTTGGGCCTGTGTTTTCTCCTTTTAAACATTAATCAAAGGTGTCAGAGGTTTTCCAGCTCCCCATTTTGTACCAAAGTATATTGACACAGCCTACATATTTAGATCTCCCTCTACAGAATGCTTTTCAGGCTAAATGAGTTGCAATGGAAGAGGGACTCATAAAACTTAGACTTCAAGGACAATGATATTGAGCTATTTGTAAAACTATGAAATTTTTCCCGGGTCCCAGGCCCTCACATTCCTCAGAGCAGAGCCCCTAATGACTCACCTAAGAGTTCTGTAAAGCTTTACTCTCCTCTGTTCTAACTCTTTCTTCTTTGTGGTTTACCCAAGTATTCAGAAATAGCCAAAAAATATTTCAGCTTCCAGCTTCTGAGAGTATCCCACTCTATCAGAATTCTGAGATGAGTTCATGATTTTTATTAGTAATGTTTTGCTCACTCAGCCTCCCTCAGAAATGATCTAGCTGTGGGAGAAGAGGACCTTGAAAGCTTATGAGGCTTCTTTCACATCTAAGAGAGGACTTTGGAGCACAGATCCCAACAATGAAGGAGCAATTAAAATCATGCAAGCTGTAAATAACCTCCGTCCTGGGTGATAGAGGGGAGACCAACTCTCTTAATTGGTCCCTTGTTTATTTTCCAAGTTCTTCCTTCGGCATGCTCATCTTTTGAGACATTTTTATGTCAAGGAAAGCTCCATTCACCCTGGAAGGATAATGGGGATAATTTAAAAAACACTTCCAACCTTGTTCTCTATAAAATAAATTATGTCATCAAAGCATATGGACAATCATCAGAAACCTCTATCTGGGAAAGACACCAAGAAGTGGTGAATCTCCAACAATGCTGAGTCAGACCCTGCAATAGAGGGAATCTCAGCTCTTTACCTTCTTATTTTGGACCAGTTTTTTGTTTTCTTTTACTTTTGTTTTGTTTTGGTTTTTTACCTTTAGATGGGACCCAAGCATGGGTCACATTCAGGAAGACCTTCCAGAAGTTTGGAGTAGGGAAGAAGAAACAGAAATTGATCTCTTCTTCTCTTCCATGGCTCCATCTTCTTATTTTAAAGGAAGAAATAAGTAGAAGAGAGAAAATGAGAGGAGACAACAATTGTATGAAGAATGGTAGAGACAAGGAGGAAAAGAGGAAGAACTGGGCAAAGAGCATAAGGAACTTTGAAAAGAGAAATAACATTCAGTCTTCCCAAAACATGCACCAAAAAGGAACTCTTGCATCTCCCTCCACCCTACTTTGCTATCATCTCTCACCAAATGTACAAGAAGCAATTCTTTATTTGGGGTGTTTTTTAAAAAATTTATTTTATTGGGGTCACATTGGTTGATAACATTATATAAATTTCATTTTTACATCATTGCATTTTGATTTCTGTATAGACTACATTTTCTTCCCCACCAGAAGGCTAGCTCACCATATTTATGTGCCCCTTTACCCCTTTCTCTCTTCCCCTCTGTTAACCACCTATCTGTTCTCCATATCTATGTGTTTGTTTGGTTATCTTCCACATATGAGTGAAGTCATACAGAAATTGCCTTTCTATTTCTGACTTATTTCACTTAGCATAATACCCTCAAGATCTACCCATGTTGTCAGACATGGCACAATATCATCTTTTTATGACTGAGTAGTATTCCATTATTTATATATCTCTATGTGTGTGTGTGTGTGTATATATATATATGTACACACACACCACATCTTCTTTATACATTCATTCACTGAGAGAAGCAATTCTTGTTTTGCACCCAAGACACTAAACCCTTGTCCTCTGGTCCTCAAGGTCTGAGTTTTCCTTCTCCATATGCTACATGGAAAGAATAACTTAGAGGAGATAGAAGAGGCCATGCTATGGAGAATGTCAAGCAGTCAGTGACAATATGTTAGAAAATAAGGTCTGTTCATGCTTCTAATATGTCTTTAGTATCTTGTCAAATCCCCATCCAACCTTCCTTTTTAAATTTTTCACTTAGCTGTATGTAACAGCTAATGGAAAATATTTTTGTAATAATATTTAGCTTTTTACTTAATATTTCCTTCCTCCTATCTCTGACCATTCCTCTCTTTCAGTCAGGCAAGTTGTTATGTTCTCAAGCCTCAGAGAAAGGATGTGACAGCAAAAAGAATTTGAAACAGAGATCATGTGCCCAAAAACATGAGTGAGTCTCCAGAATGGCTTTGAGATACCACAACTATCAAATAAGTTTAGACACACCAAGAACAGAAGAGCCATACCAAAAGATGGTTAGGGCCTGTTTTGGCAGACAGAAACTTCGGAAAATGTTTTCATGGAGGTCCAGGGAGACAGCCACTGGGCACTTAGGGCTTGAGCTCTACAGAATTTCCTGTGCCAGAGTATAGGATGGGAATAACAGAACAATTCCCATTCAACTAAGACCGTTCACGAGTAGCAGAGTCACCAGACCTAACAGTCTTTAGGATGCGGATAAATGGAATTCAGCAGTAACCCAATTATGATTTGACATCTTGGGATCTGTTGAGGCAATAGATATCTCAGGAGATGCTGCTGTGGAGAGAGATCAAGAGCCCAATAGCTCCTTTGCCCTGACATCATTCAGTCCTCTAGAACTTAGACACAAACGTAGGGAAAAGACAGAAGGACTCACAAATTGACTAAGTTTCTTCCCAGTGAAGAAATAGAGAGCGCAAAGTAGAAATTGTGTTATGGAAAGTTAATGAAAATAGTGTTTCCTGAATATCTGAATTTGTAGATTGATTGTCAAAATCTTGTGCCTGCAGTGTAAGTGTTACTTTCTGGCATGTGTATTTTAATGAGCCAACTGGCTATATCTCACTGTATTTAACTATTCTTTTCATGTAGCATAGAAGTTGTTTCCAAGTTTTCAATGAAAGTTTTTGAATATATTTACTCTGAAGCATTTCTAACAGCTGAGGGTGATAGGCAGCCTTGAAGATCGTCTCCAATGACCCTGGCCTTCTGGTCTTCATGGGCTTGTGCAGAACCCTCCTACATTTAATAGGCCTAACCCATGTAAGAAGCATATTACCCTCCTTCCATCAAACAGCACCAAATTGCCAGCAATGTGAGGCGTCTATTTTAGAAGTAGATCCTCCCACCTTGATCTAGCTTCAGAGGACTCCAGCCCTGACCAACTACTTGAGTGCAACCTCATCAGACCTCTTAAGCCAGAACCACACAGCCAAGTTGCACTTGAATTTCTGACCCACAAAAACTATAAAAGGTAATAAATATCTATTTTTGTTTGAAGCCACAAAGTTTTCTACCAATTTCTTGTACAAAAATAGGCAAATAATATACAAATAATAGAGAACACATTCAAAAAATCACATTTTTGTTATTCTTGGTATATATTACAAAATGATTTTCAGTAGGAATCTTTCATCTTTTATGACAGAAAAAGTATGAAACTGGTCAAACAATCAAGTGAATCTGTTAGCTCATAGAACAGAAGTAATCAGAGAAAATTTGATCCAGTGGCTGAAACAATATTATAAATATCCAGTTTTTTCTTTTTTGTTTAATATGCTGTGGAGACTAATTGTTCTATCCTATGGATAATTTCTCTTATGGTAGAAAAATTGTATAAATTCTAGAGATCACAGTCTTACTTCACACCATCTAAAAGAAGAGAGTATCTCTTCTGGTAGCTTCCACAGAAGAGAAAAAGATTTTCTTTCCCAGAAGCCCCAGAAAACATCTTCTTGCATCTTTCTTGCATTAATTTGTTCATATCCCTCACTTCTACCCTAAGCTAGTTGCAATAGCTATTGGATATTTTCTAATTGTCTTAAACCAATCTGGGTTCAACCCTGAAACCCAGAGTTGGGACGAATCTACTGAAACAATGATGTTTAACAACAGAAAAATCATCCTCTCCGTATATATATATATTTCAGTATATTTCTCAGAGAAAGAATGATTATGAATGTTAGAGAGCAACAAATAAGCCGCCACTTTTCCAGTCTTCTTGGGGATCTACCTTGTGACCCTCGTCTGGAACCTGGGTCTCATCATCCTAATCAGGGTGGACTCCCACCTGCGCACATCTACATACCTTATTCTCAGTTTCCTGTCATTTATAGACATCTGCTATTCTTCTTCCACCAGCCCAAGGATGCTTTCAGACTTCCTAAAAGAGGAAAAAATGATTTCATTCATTGCCTGTGCCACCCAGTATTTTGTTGCATCCTGGATGTGTCTGACGGAGTGCTGTCTCTTGGCTGCCATGGCCTTTGACAGATATGTTGCTATTGGTAGGCCTCTGCAGTACTCAGCAGTCATGGCTCCTGGCCTCTGTCAGAAGATGGTTGCTGGGGCCTGTGGGAGTGGTTTCCTTAGTAGCTTAGCGGAAACAATCCCTTGCTTTCATCTCTACTACTGTGGGCCCAATATCATTCCAAATTTCTTCTGTGACATAACCCACATCATATCCTTGTCTTGCTCCAATCCCTTCATCAGCCAAATGATTCTTTTTCTGGTAGCTTTTTTTATTGGGTTCGGTTCTTTTCTTGTTATTCTCTTGTCCTATAGTTTCATTGCAGCTTCCATCCTGAAAATATCCTCCGTAAAAGGTAGTGCCAAGGCCTTCAATACCTGTGCCTCCCACTTGGTAGTTGTGACAATCTTCTACGGAACAGGCCTCTCAGTGTACATGCATCCTAACTCTGGTCACTCTGAGAAACAAGACAAGGTTCTGTCAGTGTTCTATGTTATCCTTATCCCCATGTTAAACCCTCTTATCTATAGTCTGAGGAACAAGGAGATCAAAGAGGCCCTCAAGAGGGTGATAAAGAGGGCAAAACATTTACTTCAGTAAGAACATATTTGAGCAGGTGTTACCCTAAGAAGGAAAACAGTGGTAAGAACATTCAAGTAAACTTTTGTAGGTCACAAGACTAAGTATAGAGAAGTGAAAACCTGACTCCTTGATTTCTGTTGCCATTATATTTAGCTTCCACCAGCAAGTGATCTGTCTGAGGCAATGTCATCAACATGGAAATCAGTTTGTTAGACCCAAGTAGATGAAAAGCTTTCTTTTGAGAACACAGCTTCCAATAGCTGTTATCACTATTGCAGACAAATGACAAGACCTAGGAAGTCATGCACATGATTCTTTCCTCTACAGTTTTTATGATTGCTTTTATTTTCAATTTTTCAGCATTATTTATATTTCTATAAAAGGAAAATAAAATAATGTATAAATTTTTATGTGTGAAAGTTAAAAATAATTTAAAGTGAATACTTTATCATCTTAATTCTAAACAGAGAGAGAGAAAGTCAGCATTAGAGAGAGTGATACAGAAAGAGAAAGCTGGAAAGAGAAAAAGAAACAGAGAGGGACACATACACAGAGAGAAAGAGAGGAGAGAGAAAGGGAAGAGAAGGAAAGAGAGAGGCTGGAAGGTTAAGGCAGGAGAGTAGACAAAAGGAGAGGAGAGGGAGAAGAATTGGTCTGGCTTTATTTCCAAATAATCTTGTTCCATTTATATTACTCTTCGAAATTTCTTGTGAAGTAAATTGTGAAAAACAGTTGGGAGAAAGGAATGGTAGAAAGAAGGGGCTTTTTTTTTTTTTTCCTGAAGAAGATTCACCCTGATCTAACATTCATTACCAGCCTTCTTCATTTTTTGCTTGAGGAAGATTAGTCCTGAGCTAACATCTGTGCCAGTCTTTCTCTATTTTGTGTGTGGGCTGCCGCCTCAGAACAGCTGATGAGCGGTATGCCCATGCCCAGGATCCAAACACGTGAACCTGGGCTGCAATGTAGAATGCACAGAACTTAAGCATTATGCCACTGGGCTGGCTCCCAGAAGGGGCAATTTTAAGGTCAAGAGTTGGGGAGAGTCTCAGAGGCTAGAAAGAAGTCAAAGGCATCAATTTCTGGTCATAGGTAGCCTAGAGCAAGCTTCTTGGTAGCTTCCAAAGATCATGCAAGACTAAGAAACGAAGGCTGTTATGGTATGTCTAGGGAGGCAGAGCCTGAGTCCCAGAGATGGGAGCTTCACAGGAACTCCAGGGCCTTCAGTATGACCAGGGAGAAGCAGAGCCACCAGCCTTGGAGAGTCCAACTAAGAGAATTTAAAGAAAATTTTAAAGAGAGATTTTTCTTCAGACAAGAGGTTGTAGGCTAAACTTCGTACATGTTACATTATTATTTACACAACTCTTTACACTTAATTAGTTACATTGTATAGATGTGATTTTTTTCTACTACCATGTGCGGTTTGCAGGTGAGAAATTATCTCCATGTCACAGATAGAACCTTTGGGCATATTTTGTTCTGCCACGTTCCTTCCAGGGTAGCAACAATCCATCTTTGAGTTCACAAAGTGTCATGTGTGGAACATAAATGGTTCTTACTGACAGGAAACATGTCCTTCATTGCTTGTCCCTGCGCCCAACTTCTACACTTTTGGTGTTACATATTTAAATCTATCTTAAGAATCTATGCAGGTTAAAACATTAAATTTTTAAAGTTCTTATCAGAGTGAATAAATAACTACTAACCAATTATCGAGTTTTAAATCAAATAATTAAGTCATTAACCCATCAATACCTTTCTCCCTAAAAGTAAGGTTACCTGAAGGACATCAAACCATGAGTGGGAACTTCCTAAAACATCTATGTATCCCTAATAATGGCAGGGTAGATGAGTTCCATTTAAAAAAAAAAACACAAAAAAACAAAAAGCAAAAGTTTGTGAGAATGATCGAAGTGGATATTTTTAATGAAGGATTAGTAATACAGCATAATATGTCAGAAAGAACTCCAATTCAGTGTAAATATATTATACCTATTTTAATAGAAGGCATGCTGTGTGCTTCACTCTCTGATAACTGCCTTATAAGCATTATCTAATTTGATTCTATGAAGAGCTACTCTATGAATAGCTGATACTATGAGCCCATTTTACAGGTGACAATAGTGAGGCTTGAAGAGGTTAATTTGCTCAAGGTCACATAACCAAGAAATAGAAAGGTGGAATTCAACCCAGATTAGCTAATACCAATGCCCATGGTATTAACCATGATGATCTGTGACTCTGTCTTGAGTTACTTTTATCGTATTCCTTATTGCTTCAATTTCCTCACTTACGTGTAGCAAATCATGCCATGTCTGCCTCACATGGCTGCTGTTATTGATTCAAGTCAGGGAGTTGAGAAAATATATGTATCTAAAATGAAAGCGGTTTGTAAACAGGGAAGTGTCCAAACATCTAATTTTTGTTATGAAGTTGTATTGTCAGTCACCTGTGTCATCTTTGGCAAATCTATTAACTCCACTGGCCTCAGGTAGTCACCTTGAAAATGATGGTATTCCACTGGATGATCTCTAGGTCCTTTCCAGCTCAAATGTCTCCATGTTCATTAAAAGGAAAGCTATAATCATGAGCTAATAATAGGACCATGGGGAAGTGTGGAATTGAATCATAAGGGACATGGCAAATTGGGGCATGAAACTAGCATGGAAAAAACTCCATGACATTCATGAGTCCGGAGAGCAAGTATCTGGAGAGTTTTCTCCCTGTAACTGTCTTTTTTCCTTTCACCTCTGCCCTAAGAACACATATGAGAGGATCCCCAGGGGTGGGCATTTCTTTGGCTGTAAGTAGACAGCCAATTTCATGGCCAAAAGTCCCCATCTCGGAGTGCAGTGTGGCCTACCTAAATAATTCTTTTGAAAAGAAATAAGAAATTTCAACTTTGGCAAGAACTCTTTATCCTGGGGGATGTAGGTCAAAGTGAGAGGGCAAGACTTATAGAAAACAGTGGATTCTGTCCTATCTCAACATCCATGTGATTCTTCCAGTAAGACCTAGGTAGAGTAAGATTTATGGTTCTCATAAGTTTCATGAGATTTATGTTATCTGCCATTCTTTAACTCTTCCCTCTCCCTCACTTCCACACCCTCCACTTAGGGTTCTTCTTTGTGTTCTCTTTCTCCTCACCCAAATTCTCTGACCTTCAGTGAAAAGAGGAATCTCTAAACTGAAATATCAGGTATTACTCTGGAGTGAGAGGCGGATGTTGAGTTCTACTTCTGCAATTTCTTAATTATGTGGTCTTGAACTCTGTTGACTTCTGTTTTTCACTTGTAAAATGGGGATAATAGGATTATCTTGAATGTAGTGAGACCATATCTATAAAGCCTAAGACGCTGTAGAAGATAATAGTACAGCACTGAATCAAAAATGACAATTTTCTCAATTTCAGAGAAATTAGCTAATATCAAAACGTTTGTCAAGTATGCTGCTCTCACCACTCTTATTCAAAATAGTATTAGAAGTTCTAACCAGAGCAGTTAAGAAAATGAAACAAAATGTATCCAAATCGTAAAGAAAGCAGTTAACACATCACTATTTGCAGTTGACACAATTATATGTATAAGAAAACCTAAAATTCATGAAAAGACAATTAGAAATAATCAATGAGTAGAGTAAAATTTAGTGAACAAAATCAATGTACAAAAATCAGTTGCTTTTTTATACACTAACAATGAACTAGCAGAAAGAGAAATAAAAAATATAATTCCATTTAAAATAGTAACAATAACAATAAAATACGTAGAAATAAATTTAACCAAGGAAGTGAAAGACTTGTACACAGAAAACTATAACACAGTGTTGAAATAATTCAAGGAAGATAGAAACAAATGGAATGAAATTTCGTGCTCGTGGAGCACAACTGAGTTCTGAACAGTGATTTTATATCCCGCAAATTTACTGCATTGGTTGATTACTTCCAACCCTTTTTTGGTTGAGTCTTTAGGATTTTCTACATCCAAGTTTATATCCTCTGAAAATAACGACAATTTTAATTCTTCCTTCTCAATTTGGATGTCTTATATTTCTTTATCTAGCCTGTTTACTCTATTTAAGACTTTTAGTACTAAATTGAATAAGAGTAGTGGGAGCGAGCACCATTGTCTTGTTCCTAACAGAGGAAAAACTTTGTTGTTCACCATTGAGCATAGTGTTAGATGTGTGTTTGTTTTATACGGCCTTCATTATGTTGAGGTATGTTCCTTGTATATCTAATTTTTGAGGGTTTTAATCATGAAAGGATGTGATATTTTGTTCAATGCTTTTTCTGCATCTATTGAGATGATCATATGATTTTTATCTTTCATTCTCTAAATGTGGTGTATCACATTTATTAAATTGGACATCTTGAACCTTCTTCCTCTCCAAGGATAAATCCCACTTGGTCATAGCTTTGGTGTGAGTGTAATAGTGGCCTCCTAAAATGTGATGGGAACTATTCCTTCCTGTTCAATTTTTTGAAAGTGTTCAAGAAGGATTGGCATTAATTTGGCAGAATTTGCCAGAGAAGCCATCTTGTTCTGAGGGTTTCTGTATCAAGAGGTTTTTGATTGCTGATTTCATCTCCTTACTCATCTTTTTCTGTTCAGATTTTCTATTTCTTCTTGATTCAATCTTGATAACTTGCATATTTCTAGGAAGTTATCCATTTCTTATAGATTATCCAATTTATTGGCATATAGTTGTTCATAGTAGTCTCTTATGATCTTATGCAGTTTTGTAATATCACTTGTAATATCTCCCCTTTCATTTCTGATTTTATTTCAGTATACTTTTTTTCTTAGCCTATCTAAAGATTTGTCAGAATAGTTTATTTTTTGAAAACTACCTCTTAACTTCATTGATTATTCTTATTGTTTTTTGGTCTCTAATTCATTTATTTTCATTCTAATCATTCTTGTTTCCTTCCTTCTACTCACTTTGGTCTTAATTTGTTCTTTTTTTCTCATTCCTTGAGGTGTAATGTTAGGTTTTTATTGAGATTCTTCTATAGTCTTAATATATGAATTTATTGCTATAAACTTCCTTCTCAGAACTGATTTTTTTTATGATGGTATTGGTTTTGGAGTGTTATATTTCTATTTTTATTTGTTTTAAGATATTTGTTGATTTCTCTTTTGATTTCTTATTTGACTTATTGGTTGTTCAGGGGGTTTTTTTGGTATATTTTCTGTACACGAAAATATTTGTAAAATTTCCAGCTTTCCCTAAGTTGATTTCTAGTTTCATACCAATGTGGTCAGAAAAGATACTTGGTATGATTTCAGGCTTAAGAATTTTAAAATATGTTTGTATCCTGTCATATGATCTATCCTGGAAATATTCCATGTGCACTTAAGGAGAATATATATTCTGCTGCTATTAGATGAAATGTTGTATAAATGTCTGTTAAGTCCATTTGGTCTAATACGATGCAAGTCTAACATTTCTGTGTTGATTTTTTGCCTGGATGATCTATCCACTGCTGAAAGTGGAATACTAAGTTCTCCCACTATTATTGTGTTGCTCTCTAATTCCTTCTTCAGATCTGTTAGTATTTGCTTAATATACTTAGGTGCTCTGATTTGGGATGCATGTATATTTACATTTACTATGTTTTCTTGATGAATTGGCCCCTTTACTGTTACATAGTTACCTTCTTTGTTTCCATATTTGGCTTAAAATTTATTTTGTCTGATATAGATAGCTGTTCCTGCTTTCTTTTGGTTTCCACTTGCATGAAATATCTTTTTCCATTCCTTCACTTTGAGCCTGTGGCTCTCCTTAAAGCTGTAGTGAATCTCTTGTAGGCAGCATATAGTTGGGTCTTGTTTTTATCTATCCAGGACTCTGCCTTTTGATTGGTGAATTCAATCCATTTACATGTAGAGTTACTTTTGATATATAAGCACTTACTAATGCCATCTTATTCATTGTTTTCTGATTGTTTTGTATTTCCATTGTCTCTTTTTTCCTTGTGTGTGCCTGACTTTTTATCTTTGGTGGTATGCTGTGTTTCCTCTTGTCTTTTTGTGAATCTACTCTAGGCCTTTTCTTTGTGATTACCATGTGCGTTACATAAACATCTTATAAAGAAAACACTGCATTTTAAACTGATAGCAACTTAAATTTTCTACAAAAGCTGTACCCCTTTACTCCTCTCTTTTATATTTTTATGTCGTTATTTACCTTTTTTTACATCAAGTATTCTTTAACAAATTATTCTAGCTATAAACATTTTAATACTCATCATTTTTAAACTTTATACTAGAATTAAGTGGTTAACACACCATCCTATTACAGAATTAGAGTTTTTGTGCCTGCCTATATACCTACCTTTATGCTATGCTATGTGCTTTTGTATGTTTTCATGTTGCTGGTTGGTGTCTTTTTATTTCAATGTGAAAAACTTTTTTAAGGCAGGATTAGTGGTGATGAATAATCTCAGCTTTTGTTTTATGGGAAAGTCTTTATTTCTCCATCGTATCTGAAGTATAACTTTGTGGGATAGAGTATTCTTGGCTGGCAGTTTTTCTTTCAACACTGAATATACCGTTCCCCTCTGTCCTGGCCTATAGGATGTCTGCTGAGAAAACTGCTGATAGCTAATGAGATTCCCTTGAAGGTACAATCTTTTCTTCCCTTGTTGCTTTTAGGATTCTTTCTCTGTCTTTGATCTTTAACAGTTTTATTTTGATTTGTCTTGGAGAATGTCTTTTGAAATGAGAACATAGGGTGATCTGTGATTGTGAGCTTACCTGTCTAAGTCTCTCCAGGTTTTGGAAGTCTGTAGTATTATTCCCTAAATTAATTTTCTGCCCCCTTCTCCCTCTTTGTTCCTTTTGAACCTCAATTCTTCTAATTTTGTTTTGATGAAATCCCATAGATCACGTAGGCTTTCTTTGCTCTTTTTCCTTCTGTTTTGTTTCCTTGGCTTTGACTGCGTTAATTCAAACGTCTTGCCCTCTAGCTCACTTTCCTGTCTTCCATGTTCTCTACTCTACTGAAGATGCTCTCTATTGTATTTTTCATTTCATTCATTGAATTATTCATCTCCAGAATTTGTTTGTTCTTTTTTATAATTTTTATTTCCTTGTTATATATCTCATTTTGTGTCTTTATTTCCTTATCTTATTATCTTCTTTTGCCTTTTATTTTCTTTCATTGAGATTCTTCGAAAAGCTATTTTGAATTCTTTATTCGCTTAGTCACAAAATTCTGTGCTTCTAAAATTCTGTTGTTGGCGATTTTTGTTAACTTTACATGATGACATGTTCCCTTGATATTTCATGTTTCTTATAGCTTCTGGTTGCTGCTTTTGCACTTGAAATAGAAAACACCTCTTCAAATCTTTGCTAGTTGCCTTCAGATGGGGTATCCTGTTATTGGTGGTGTTATATCTGAGGTTTTCTCTGCCTTTATATGGGTAAATGTGCTCCACTCTTATTGCTCTCACTTGTGGCAGAATTCTTAAGCTATTGTGTCTTCCCTGGTTGTTACCAATCGCCAATTTGGCTACTGGAAGACTCTTTTTTGTTTTCTAGAAGCTGGCACTACCGTTCATGTATGTCTTTTTTCCCTTGCCCACATACTCAAGTTTATTTTTCCTAGATCACTCAGTTTACCAGATTTGTTGTTGCTGCTGCCCTTGGAAATATACAAAAGAAGTCAGTTGCAGAGTGGGGAGAAGTGTGGGTTTAGCACTGGCAACTTAGGGGTTCCCACAGACCTGGTGGGGAGATTCTTGAGTGAGGTACTCCTGGAGCCTCATGGGTGGACTTTCTGTTGAAATCCTGAGTCAGGAGGAAGAAACTATGCCACTTTAAAGCTCTTTAATATTCTCAACTGTTTCTTTCCTGCTCTTCCCTCTTCCTCCAATCACTGACTACCTGTCTCAGTACACTAGGTACTTCTGGGAAGACTTAGGTTTCTCCAGATGCTTCCAGCACTACAATGGTAGCTGGGCACTCACTTGTGGCTCTTTTTCCCTGTGGGATAGTTCACCACTGCTGAAATGTTGTTGCCTTGAGCAGGTGGTGCTGGGAATGCTCCTCTCACCTTCTCCGCTGTGACCAACTCATATTTTTTTTCTCCTCCAATAATGTGCTATAGTCCCCTCTCAGGAAGGCTAGGCTTCCATAAAGTCTCTCTCTTTCATGGGTGTCAGCCAAAGTCAGCACTTTCCAGGCTTAACCAATCATAACCCAGGTGGCTTGGGTTAAGTTCACTGTCTCCTGCTGGCCCTGTAGCCCATTCTGATGTCTGTCTGCCTGTTACCAGATACACAGGTGGGCAAGATTCCTCCTGGCTCCCTTGGTTTTTGGTCCTGGATGCCACAACTCCCACAAGGTGTTTTTGTTCATGGATGAACGTCCTATTCACTGTTACAAAAGTGGGACAAAAAGGAAGACTGTCTTTTACAGCTAAGATGCTAACGTTCCTCCTTCCCCTGATAATTTTTAGTCTCATACTTTGACTTACATAGATATGCAGCCTGAATCTTTCACTGTTCTGACACCAAAAGACACAAAGTCAAAATTCTTGTTTAAAGGGAGTCTGTGTTGGTGTTGCCCTCAAGGTATCTTCCAGAAATAATATAAATCATTTCTGAAAGAACATATTTTAAACACAAGCATCAAAGATTCCCACAGACAGGTTTTTAAAAAACATGAACTTAAGTTAAAAAAAATTCACTAAGCACAGAAATATACAAGGCATCTTGACTAAGAGTCAGCTATGACATCTAACTATAGAATCAGATTTGCAAAACTATATATTTAAATCATTAGTTATTAATAAGAAGTAAATATGTTTAATATGTTTAAATACCAGATGCTTGGAGAGTATGATGAAAGAATAAGAGGCTGTCAAAGGTGACCATTTGGGAAAAGAACTAAATGGGAACTCCAGAGAGAAAATAAAATATTATGATGGAAATTTGAAATTAAGTGGATAAGTTAAACAGCCAATTAACACAATTTATGTTAGAATAAATTTGTTGGAAAAGAGGTCTGTAAAAATTATACAGAAGACAATAGAGAAATACAAATAACGGATGTTTTAGTGATGTGGAGGATAGAGCAAGAAGATTCAGTGACATACATTTAATTGGGGTTCCAGAGGCATATAATAAAAATATGTGGGCAATTTTAAGAGTATTATTTGTGTTTGGTAGACAGCACATGAGGCTTAAGGTTACCATATTGAACAACTAGGCATTACAGGAAGCTGTGAATATGTCCATGAGTAGAGGAAGAACAGTATAAGTTGTAGCTCCACAATAAATCTTTTTGCTGGCCTGATTGTTAGTTATGATGATGATGGTAACAGTGATGAAGAATGTAATTTTCTGCTCTGTTGTCACAAAATTCTCCCTCCATTCAGTTTCACTATGGACAGAACCACATTCAAGTCTGGGAATGTTAATACATTCATGCATCACTTAATTACAAGGATACATTTATAAATGCCTTGTTAGGCTATTTTGTCTTTGTCTAAACATCATAGAGTGTACCTAGACAAACATACATGTTATGCCTACAGCACACCTATGTTATATGGCACTAATATTATGGGATCAATGTTGTATCTGTGATCTTTCATTGACCAAAATGTTGTTACATGGTGCGTGACTGTGCAGCATGTCTGCTACCATTTCTCCTTCCATATTGATGGCAAGTCTTGTATTTCTTTTCTAATTAATAACTTCATTTCTTCAGAATACTCTTCAAAGCAGTGCAACACGGAGCAATGACTGATCTGATTTTGAGAAATGAATGCTTCTACTTTACTTCTCAGGCTGTAGCCTTATGCGTCTATGGGGATTTTCTATTTGCATTCATTTTTGGAACTAGAAGGCTTGGAAATGATTGTAGAAAAGGAAGACATTCAGGAAGTCTAATGCTGACAAATATTTGTAGTTGATAGACATAGGTTATTCCATTAAGGTCACAGCCTTTCTCCAGGGAAATTTCCAAGACATCTACTTTTACCCATATACAACTCCCAGGCCATCTCTGACATACATTTTCTACCTTTCATACCTTCCCATGATTTTCTTTCTAGTTTGAGTCATATTAATTTAAATAGCTTTGTTGGGAGATGTTCTAATGACCATCTGGAGAGATAACAGCTATTTCATCTTGATGAGGGCATATAGTATCTGATGCAGAAATAATCTTTGGCTTATTTACTGTTTGGACTGAAGACTTAGTGCTTCTTTCTCTGGACTAGCTCCAAAGAGGAAAACAGAAAGAATCTCCAGAAATTCTGCCTTAGTTTGATAATAAGAATGTCCATTAACTAAACATCTTAACCTTTACTTGAGTTCAAGTCACTCTACTTTATAGGAGAAGTCTTGAAGCTAGGAACCATGAATAAACTCCAGGATGATTTAAGAATCTAATAGAACCATATGCAAAGGTGACAAGTGGTTGCAGTTTGCTGGGTAGAGGTTCTAGAGTTTCCAACAGATTTTCAAAAGTATCATTGATGGAAAGAACATCAAGAATCACTGTCTTAGATAACTTAACTTATAATACCCCTGATTTGAGGAAAGGAAAATGCTGCAACTGTAAGGAAAGGAACATAATGGCTCTTTCAACCTTGTCTTATCTAACTTCTCAGGAGCCTTCCTAGAGTCATGAGGTTGGTTAAGTCACACCCATTTCCAATCTATATCTTGGTGTGTGACTCTTTCCATCATTTAATTACGTTACTTTTATATCTCTGAAGGCTTTATAAAAGTAGAAAGGCAGTTACGAAATCGTCCACCCTCCCTGATGGCAGATTAATTGAACGTTGGTTCCAAAGGAGATTTTACAGAGCACCTACTCCAGCATCCTTATTTGACAGATGACACCCAGCATGGTTCAGGGTCTTCTGAAAGGACTGATTAATAGTGGATCCAACCGAGCAGAATCTTTGTTTCCCCATATTGAGAGACGACAGTTTTTATAATTTGGTCTAGTTCCAATTCTCATATATTTGTAAACTCTGGAATGTTAAGACATGAAATTAAGATTTTAGAGGATAATGTAAAAATAATGTCCATTTACTCCCTTTTGTCCCCTAAGAAAATGACAATATCCAAGGGAATTTTTCAGTTAAGGCTTGTAATTTCACATTTAAGACTATATTAACTCAACGTTGAGGATTTAAGATTGATATTTAGTCAGCTGTGTGAACAGAAAAAAATGTTTGTTTTTATTTTTTGAGAATGAATTTATTTCCATTTCTAATCATTTTCTCAGCAGATGGCACCAAGCATGTCCATGGAAGGGGATAGAAATTACACTTCTGCGTCCATGTTTATTCTCCTGGGACTCTCAGATGGAAAAGAGTGGCAGCTTGTCCTCTTCCCAATCTTCCTAGGGATCTACCTTATGACCCTAGTCTGGAATCTGGGTCTTATCATCCTAATCAGGGTGGACTCCCACCTGCACACACCTATGTACTTTTTTCTCAGTTTCCTGTCATTTTTGGACATCTGCTATTCTTCTTCTACCAGCCCAAGGATGCTTTCAGACTTCTTAAAAGATGAAAAAACAATTTCCTTCACTGCCTGTGCCGCCCAATATTTTGTTGGGTGCTGGATGGGTCAGGCTGAGTGCTGTCTCTTGGCTGCCATGGCCTATGACAGATATGTTGCTATTGGTAGGCCTCTGCCGTACCCAGCCATCATGGCTCCTGGCCTCTGTCGGAAGATGGTTGCTGGGGCCTATGGGAGTGGTTTCCTTGTAGTTTAGTTCAAACAATCCCTAGTTTTCATCTCCACTTTTGTGGGCCCAATATCATTCTAAATTTCTTCTGTGACATAATCCAGATTATTTCCTTGTCTTGCACCAATCCCTTTATCATCCACATGATTATTTTTCTGGTAGCGTTTTTTACTGGATTCGGGTCTTTTCTTTTTATCCTCTTATCTTATGGTTTTATTGCAGTTTCTATTCTGAAACTATCCTCTGCCAAAGGTAGTGCCAAGGCATTCAATACTTGTGCCTCCCACCTGGCAGTTGTGACAATCTTCTATGGTACAGGCCTCTTTATGTACCTGAATCCTAGCTCTAGCCACTCCAAGAATCAGAACAAGGTGCTTTCAGTGTTCTATGTTATCCTTATCCCCATGTTAAATCCTCTTATCTATAGTTTGAGGAACAAGGAAATCAAAGAGGCCCTCAAAAGGGTGGTAAAGAGGACAACACATTTATCTCACTAAGAGCAATATTTAGGCAGGTGCTATTTCTCCTATAATGAAGACAAAGTTTAGAATATGTATTTGACTTTTTGTAGGTCACAGGTCTTCTTTCTAGGTAGAAAGAAGAAGTGAAAGCATTGCTCTTTGATTCCTCCTGTCATTATTCTTAGCTACCACCACCAGGTGATCTGCTCGAGACAGTGTCACCAACATTGAATTTGCTTTATAAACCTGATTCTATGATTAGACCCAGGTACATAAAACCCTACATTTTGAGAACAGAGAATCTAATAGATATTTTATGTACAGAAATGTCAAGACCCTAGGAAGCCACATAGACTGTTTTTTCCTCTACGATTTTTAATACGTCTTTTGTTTATTTTCAACCATTAAGCATTTGTATATTTCAATAAATATAATATAAAATAATGTATAAAATTAAATATGTGAAAATTAAAAATAATTTACAAATATGTGAAAATTAAAAATAATTTACAAATGCACACTTTATCATCTTATTCATGGACAGAGAGAGAGAAAGAAAAAGAAGGATAGAGAGAGAGAATGATAGTGAGAAAGGAAACAGAGGGAAGGAGAAGGGAGGAGAGGAGAGGGAGAAAGACTGGTCTGGCATATTCCCAAATAATGTTTCTATCCCCTCCGTCTTACTCCTGGAGAACTTCTTGTGTAGTGGCTTGTGAAAAAGAGGTGGGAGAGAGGAATGGTAGGAAGAAAGGGCCCTTTTATGGTCAAGAGTTGGGGAGATCCTCAGAGGCTAGAAAGAAATCAAAGTTATCAATTTACGGACATAGTTCACCTGAAGCATGCTCCATGGTTGCTTCCCAGAGTCAAAGCAAGACTTCAGAAATTAAGGCTGTTGTGATGTGTCTTGGGAGACAGCGTCAAAGTCCCAGAGATATGAACCTCCCAGGGATTCCAGGGCCTTAAGTTTGATCAGGGAGCAGCAGAGCCAGCTGACTTAGAGACTCAGATTCCAATCAAGAGAATTTAAAGAAAATTTAAATAGATATTTTTTCAGACAAGTTTGTGTACTATATGTCATACATATTACATTAGTATTTACACAACACTTTATACTTCATATGGTTACATTGTACAGATGTGATTTATTTCTATTGCCATGTGAGTTGGCAGATGAGAAGTTATTCCCATTTCACAGACTGAAACTTTGGGCATATTGAGGTCTGCCACATTCTTCCCAGGGTAGCAACAATCCACGGCGAGTCTCGCAAATTTTCATGTGTGGATTATAAGTGGTTCCTATAGGCCAGAAGCACGTCTTCCAATGCTTAGCCTTGGAACCCAAATTCTATACTTTTGGTGTTATATCTTTAAACTATCTTAAGAATCTATTCAGTTTAAAAGATTAAATTAGTATAGTTCTTATCAGAGGGAATATGTAACTGCTAACCAATTAGTGAATGTTCAATCAAAGAAATAATTTATTTCCCCATCCATCCTTTTCTCCCTAAAAGTAAGATTAGCTGAACTAGGTCAAACCAAGAAGGAGACCTTCTGAAAATATCTCTGTATTCCTAGGAGTTGCAGGACAGGTGAGCTCCATTTTTCAAAAACAAAACACAAAAGTTTATGGGGATTATCTTAAGTAGATATTTTTAATGAAGGATTAGTAATGCAGCATAATATGTTGGAAAGAACTCCAATTCAGAACACATGAATTACACCTTCTGATAATAGAAGTCATCGTTTGTACTACATACTGTGGTAAGTGCTGGATAACTGTTAACTAATTTGATTCTTTCTATGAAAATTTACTCTGAGATGTATCTACTATTATCAGCCCCATTTTATAGGTGATAGTACTGAGGTTTGGAGAGGTTAATTTGCTCAAGTTCATACAACCTACAAGTGGAAGGCTGGTATTCATCCCAGACTGGCTGATACCAATGCCCATGGTTGTAACCATGGTAACTCATCCCCCTGTCACGAATTAGTTTTATTTCTTCCCTATTTCCTTGATTTCCTCACTTATGTTTAGGAAATCGTGCCATGTCTGCTTCAAAGGGCTGCTTTGATTACTGACTCAGGTCAGGTATTTGAGAAAATGTATGTATGTACATATCTGAAATGAAAGTACTTTGTAAACTGGTAAGTGCCCACATATCTAATTTATTGTTGCCAGTCTATATTGCCAACCAGCTGTGTCATCTTGGGCAAATCTCTTAGCTCCACTGGCTTCAGGTCCTCACCTGGAAATTGATCGCATTTGACTAGATGGTTTCTAGGTCCTTTCCAGCTCAAATGACTCCAAGTTCATTAAAAGAAAAACTATAATCATGAGACCATAATAGGACCGTGATGAAGTGAGGAATTGAATCAGAAGGGACATGGCAAAGTAGGGTGTGAAATTAGCATGGAAAAAACTCCATGACAACCGTGACTCCAGAGAGCAAGTACCTGGAGAGTTTTCTCCCTGATTGTCTTTTCTCCTTTCACCTCTGACCTAATAACTCATTTAAGAGGATCTCTAGTTGTGGGCATCTCTCTGGGGGTGAGTGGAAAGCCAATCACATGGCCAAAAGTGCACATCTTGGAGTGCAAGGGCCCACCTGAAAAATTCCTTTGGAAAAGAAATAAGCAATTTCAATCTTTAGCAAGAACTCCGTCTTCATGTGGGATCTAGGCCAAGCTCATAAGGGAAGATTTATAGAGAACAGTGGATTCTGTGTATCTCTATATCTATGTTACTCTTCCTTTAGGACCTACACAGTACAAGGGTTATGGTTCTCAGTCTCTCCTAGACTTTAACTTTTCCCTCTCTCTCATTTCTACACCCTTCGCTTAGGGGTCTTCCTTAGGTTCTCTTTCCCCTTACTCAAATTCTTTGAACTTCAGTGAAAAGAATATTTTCTAAACTGAAATTTCAGGTATTACTCTGTGGTGAGGCATAGATGTCTAATTCTAGTTCCCAATTTCTTAAGTATATGATCTTGAAGTCTGTTAATTTCTGTTTTTATTTTGTAAATTGGGGATAATAGAATCATCTAGAATCTAATGAGACAAAACCTATAAAGCCTAATAGATTGTAGAAATTAATAATTGTGCTCTGAATCAAAAATAATAATTTGTTGAATTTCAGGGGAATTAACTAAGGTAAAACCGACTTGCCTGTGCTTCCCAACTTCAGCCATTCCATGACTCTTTTAATTTAATTTTTCCCTTGAGAATTCTGCTTTCATATAATAATAATTAATTTGATTTCCATTTCAGTATACACCTTTTATTCATTATTTCTGAGCAGCAAAGCCAAGCTGGTCATTTCATAATTATATAATAAAGTACTCATGTACAAATCTATTGATCTTTTGAAATAATCCATATAGTTGTGCATTGTCATCTTTGAAAACCCTCGTGGTCCGGAGCACGGGTGACACAGAAATCAGAGATGCCTCGCTGCAAGCACAGGCAGTGTTGATCTAACTGTTCCTTTTATCCTTCTTTTACTATGCTGTTATTCATTCAGCAACATTCCTGGCTTCCTCAACCTGATTGATTTCTTAACCTGATTTTCTACCCTGCACAAACTTGCAAATGGCCATGTCCTTAGAAGATGAGATTGGAAAAGGTTTTGATTAACTGTATCTCCACATCAATATCGCCAACCAATATTTACCTCAGTTATCTTTTCCTCTACAAACTGTCTTGGGAGATGGCAAACACATGCAAAAAAATAATCAAAGAGAGTAAGTATATTCAGATTTTATTTTGTTTTTCTTCTGGCTTATCAAATTTTAAAAACATACATTTTTAGGATAACTTTTCTCATGAACAAGTTAAACAATCCACGACTCATCACATTTTTTCTGGGAATGATGAGGTACATGGAATACATTTAGTTACGGCTGACTCTGTTAACAGAATGTAACAAAAAAGTGAATTTTAGTGCAACCAATTGATCAAAAGCTTGATTCGTTTTCATTGAATTGATCAATTATTTTGTTGTTTCAGGGATATTGTGCGTGAATTTATATTTTCAAAATATTTTCATTGAATTGAATTCATCTTGGATAAAACATGTGATGAATTATATAGACAGCACTCTATTCTAAGAGTAAACAGAAAGATTTCAACATTCATAAAACCATAATTGAAATGAAACGAAAATCATATATTTTCAGTTTCTCCTCCAAAGCTGGGTGAAAGAACCGTTCACGAACATCTTCAGCATATATTTACTGAGTTATATAAATGTTAGTATATGAGATGCTTATCACTAAATAGGAAAACATCTCCACTAGCCCATATACTGTTATAATAGAGTATCATCAATTCAAGAGGACCTGGTGGTGGTGGAACATGAAAAATAGCGCCACGTGTTTACAATCCTGCTGACTGGAAGATAACGGAATAATACAAGATAGAGATAAATGTAATCATATAACTGATATTCTTGAATCTTAGCTTAGAGAGCATCTAATTTAGCAAAGAATTTTATGAAGAGCTCCTTGATGCTATAGTATTAGTTCTGCCTTATTTTTCTTTCACAGAAAGGAATGATAATTGCTAACATTTATTGAGCCCTTACTATTTTAAACCCTTTGCGTCATTCAGTTCCTGAAACAACCATATGAAGTGGTAAATATTATTATCCCCATTTATAGATGACTCCACTGAGACACAGAAAGGTTAATAACTTGCTTAGGATCACACAGCCAGTGAGTAAATGTAAGGAAAGTCTGACAATCTATTCTCTCTGTCATTCTCCCTCTTTCATTCTCTCTCCATTATTTTCCTTCTCCCTTTCTCTCTCCCTCTTTCTCTCTCACTGTGCTAACTATTAAGGATTTCTATATCTTAATAACTTTTTATTATAAATATAGGAGTTGTAGAAAATAAAAATACAGATAAAAATAGAGAAGAAAATCAAAATCATACCACTTATTACATTTGTCAATTGTAATTGGTTCACATGTGTGTGTGTGTGTTTGTGTGTATGTGTGTGTGTGTCTGTGAGAGAGAGAGATTGATTATATAAAGTAATCGTTTTCCTCTAGAAAGGTAGAACCATGTTTTGCAAACATCAGCAGTATACATGAGTGCCTATCCCTTATTGATTTATGCTTTCTATATTAAAGGCATTGCCACTTTGGCATTCATATATTTTGTGACTAGGTTTCCCAGTTCATCAATCGTATTTCAAAAGTGTTTTATATAAGTGGGTTTTCAGCCATAATCAAGTTTAAATTGTTGTATCATATTTTGTCTCTTATGGTTTCTTACTTGATGTTATATTTCAGAAATTGCATTCCCATCCCAAGATTATGTACCTGTGTATGTATTGATTCCTCTAACGCTTTTTATTTATAGTAAGCTAGGTCTCATAGACCCTTTAGGGAAGAGTTTATTCTTTTCTATCAGTTGAAAATACTAAATTTATCATCTATTTAATTCTTATTAGTATTTCAATTTATTTTTTAAATTGTATTTGTTCTTTTGACACGTCTATTTTTACAAGAATAATCAATTATCAATGTTTATAATGCTTTTGAACATCTGAAAGTCCAAATCTTTCTAATTATTAATCTTTTTCACAATTTTATTGGCCATTATCATTAATTTACTCTTTCCTCTCAAGGAAGATCAGTTTGGGTATGGAGCCAATAGGTGTTATCTGTTCTGAATCTCTTAGTGAGCTCTAACTTGCTGACCGTATCAACAAATATATGAAATATATCTTCGTTGTTTTAGGGAATTGAAATAGCTACTTTGACTCTTTCTTGACATCAAGTCTCATCATAGCTTGATGCTGGCTGTCAATTGATCCAAGTGTGCCTGAATTCAAGCAAACTGCATAGAAAATCTTTTATGTGGTTTCTGTCTATATGACTCCAGGTGGTTTGACTTGCCTGGACACTAGGTCTGAATCTACAGCTGCCCAGAGGTAATGATGCCTGACTGTCTGCAGGGCTGATGATGTCTCAGAAGTTTCCCCAAATTAATCAATAAAACTCTAGTACCCATGGCATTCCTATTCATGAGTACAGCTGTTATTTGTGGTTATCTGTAAGCAATCACTGATAATAATATCCAACATCTATTAAACAATTAATGTGTACCAGACTGTGCTGAGTGTTGGCATGGATCTCCTCATATAACCCTCCCATTAACCTTCTGTTTCAGGGGCTCTTGGTGCCCTAAATCTGTTAGGAGTAAATCGAACCTAGTGTGTATAAGCCACTGAGACAGGTTCATAGAGTGAGAGAACATCAGAACTGAAACTCTTTTCTTCAGCTTTATTGAGATATAATAGACATATAACATTGTATAAGTTTAAGGTGTACAACGTAATGATTTTATATATGTACATATTGTCAAATGGTTACTCCAATAAGATTAGTTAACATCCATCATCTCACACCATTACAGTATTCTTCTTTGTAACGAAAACTTTTGAGATCTACTTTCTTACTGACTTTCAAATATACAATAGAATATCGTTAACTATAGTCATCATGCTGTACATTACACTACCAGAATTTATCTTATAACTGGAAAATTTTACATTTTGACCATCTTCACCTATTTCCCCCACTTTCTGGCCCCTGCCTGTGACAACCACAAATCTGATCCTTGTTTCTGAGTTGGGCTTTTTTAGATTCCATATACAGAGAGATCATGCAGTATTTGTCTTTTTCTGTCTGACTGACCTAACTTAACATAATGTCCTCAAGTTCTGTCCAGATTATCACGAATGCCAGGATTTCCTTCTTTTTTTAAAGCCTGAATAATATCCCATTGTTAAACATATAATTTATGTTATTTATACATATTTATACGTATACTTGTTATTCATATTATTTATATATTTATAGTATGATTTCTTCATTCATTTGTCAACGGACACTTAGATTGTTTCAATGTCTTGCCTATTATAAATAATACTGCAATGAACATGAGAGTGCACATATATTTTGGTGATTACATTTCCTTTGGATATATACCCAGGTATGGAATTGCTGGATTATATGACAGGTCTGTTTTAAATTTTTTTAGGAAACTATGGTTTCCATAGTAACCACACCAATTTACATTCTCACAACAGTACACATGGTTCTGTTTTCTCCACATTCTCACCTGCAGTTATTATCTCTTGTCTTTTTGATGATAGCCACTCTAACAGGTGTGAGTTGATATCTTATTGAGTTTGATTTGCAATTCCCTGATGATTAGTGATGTTAAGCACATTTTCATGTATGTGTTGGTATTTTGGATGTCTTCTTTGGAAAAATATCTAATTAGATTCCATGCCAAAATTTTAATTGGATTATTTATTTTCTTGTTATCGAGTTGTATGGGTTCCTTATATATTTTGGATATTAAGACCCTGTCAGATAGGTGATTTACAAATAATTTCTCTCATTATGTAGGATGCTTTTTCATTTTGTTTAGCACTTCTTTTGCCATGCAGAAGCTTTTTAGTTTGATATAATCTCTCTTGTTTACTTCTGATTTTTTTGGCTTGTGGTTTAGATGTGATATCCAAAAAATCATACCCAATCCATGTTCATTTTTTCCCTATGTTTTATTCTAGCGGTGTTATGGTTACAAGTCTCACATTTAAGTCTTTAATTCATTTTGAGTTTTGTTTTTTTTTTTTTTTTTGGTGGGTGGGTGGTGGTGGGAATGGGATCCAGTTTCATTCTTTTACAGGTGAATATCCAATTTTCCCAGTACCATTTATTGAAGTGACTGTGTTTTTTCTATTGAGTATTTTAGGATCTCCTGTCAAATGTTAGTTGACCATATATGCACAATTTTATTTCTGGGCTCTTGATTCTGTTCCATTGGTCTATGTATCAGTTTCTATGCCAGTATCATATGATTTTGATTACTCTAGTTTTGTAATATAGTTTGAAATCAGGAAAGGTAATATCTCTTGGCCAGCTTTATTCTTCTTTTTCAGGATTGCTTTGTCTATTCAACTTCTTTTGTGGTTCCATACAAATTTTAGGATTGTTTATTCTATTTCTGTGAAAAATATCATTGCAATCTTGATAGAAATTGCATTGGATATATGATGGCTTTTGATAGTATGGGCATTTCACCAATATTAATTCTGCTAGTCCGTGAACATGGGATACCTTTCCATTTACTTGTATTTTTTTTCAATTTCTTTCGTTGATGTCTTATAGTGTTCAGTGAAGAGACCTTTCACCTTCTTGGTTAAATCTACCACTAAGTATTTTACTGTTTTTGATACTATTGTAAATGGGATTTTCTTTATTTCATTTTCCTAGAATTTGTGTAAGTATATAGAATGCTTATTTTGTATCCTGAAACTTTACTAATTTCATCGATTAGGTCTAACAGTTTTTTGGTGACATTTTTAGAGTTCTCTACAAATAAAATCATGTCATCTGCAAATAGACACAATTTCAATTCTTTTCTTCCACAACTTCGATGCCTTATATTATTTTTCTTTGACTTGATTGCAGTGGCTGGGGTCTATTACTATTTTGAATGGGAATGAGGAAAATGGTCACCTTTGTCTTCTTCTTGATCTTTCAAAAAAACTTTCAACTATTCACCATTGAGTATGTTATTGGGTATCAGCTTGTTATATATGAGCTTTAGTATGTTGAGGTTGGCTCCTTCTATACCTAATTTATTGAGAGTTTTTATCACGCATGGTGTTGAATTTTATCAAATGATCTTTGTTCATTTATTGAGGATTGTATGATTTTTATATTTCATTCTATTAATATGATGTATTACATTTGTTAATTTTTGTATATTGAACTATTCTTGCATTCTAGGAAAGAACCGTACTTGACCATGGTGTATGATCCTTTTCATATGCTGATGAGCTGAGTAATTTACTTGTTAGTATTTTGATGAAAATTTTAAAATCTGTATTCATCAGGGATATTGACCTATAGTTTTCTTTTCTTGTAGTGTCCTTATCTGGCTTTGGTATCAATGCTGGACTTATAAAATGAGTTTGGAAATGCTTCTTCCCCTTGAACTTTTTGGAAGAGTTTGAGAAGGATCAGTGTTAATTCTTCTCTAAATATTTGGTAGAATTCCCATGCAACCATCTGGTCCTGGGCTTTTCTTTGTTGGGAGGCTTCAATTACTGATTTGATCTCCTTACTTGTTATTGGTTTCTTCAGGTTTTCTATTTCTTCATGATTCAGTTTTCTATGTTGTATGTTTCTAGTAATTTACCTATTTCTTCTAGGTTGTTTCATTTTTGGAAAAAACCATAGGACAAGGGGAGTCCTTTTGTTTTGGCACTGTGTGAGCAGGGGGCAGGGCAATAGGGTCAGAGTGCTGCTACTCCTCTACTGTTCTAGTGTGGTCCTTCTCATTTTACATGGTCCATGGGGATGCTTCAGCTTCATAAGCACATTTAGGATTTTCACCACGATATCTTTTCTATGAATAGTTACCAGTTGTTCTGGTAAAGCTGACTGAAGTCAAGAACAACTTATTTTGCTGTCTTGATGATGTCACTAGGAATGAAAACTCTAAGGTCTGAACCCTTAATCACAGTACTTTTCTGTTTACTAAGACACAAAATATCCTAAAATTGAGAAAAGAATTGGGGTCAATAGTTAGTTGTAATAGCTTCCCTTTGGAATAGTTATCAGTAAATCTTCAAATATCATTTTTAATTTTCATGACCTCATGAAATAATTGAGAACCTGTAGCACAAGGCAGGTACTTTTTGATATTCAATATGAAAAACCGGGGTCTTTCCATCAGCACGGTGAAGTATTTCCCCCTTTCCACTGATGAATGGAGGGAAAAAAATGGCACGAATGAAAATTGTAAAGCCACCAATTTACCTGAATATTGTCTATTTTCTGATTTTAGAAACACTAAGTCAATGGTTTGTGGAGGAAATATTACAGATATCAATCCTTTCATCCTCTTGAGATTCTTGGATTTCCCTGAAATCATAGTAGCGTTCTCTGTTGTATTCCTGTTGACCTAGGTTATGAGTCTAATGTGATACCTGTGCCTCATCCTCTTAGTAAGGATGGACTCCCACCTCCACACACCCATGTACTTCTTCTTCAGTATTCTGCCCTTAATGATATCTATATGTGACCTCCACAGTTCCCAAGATGCTCTCTAACTTCTTCCAGGAGCAGCAAACTATCACCTTTGTGGGTTGTGTTATTCATGACTCTGCCTTCTCAACCATGGGACTAAGTGAGTCTTGTCTCATGACAGCTATGGCTTATGACCAATATGCTGCTTTTGTAGACCACTTTTCTATTCAATCATCTACTCACCCACCCTCTGTGTTTGGATGGTACTGAGGTCCTATATGGATGGACTCTCTGGTTCTATATCCCAATTGTGTGTCATGCTTCAGCTCCACTTCTGTGAGCCTAATGTCACCAACTACGTCTTCTGTGACATGCCCCAAGTGTTAGTCCTGTCTTGCACTAACACTTTCTTTGTACAACTCATAACTGCTATATTAGCAATGATCTTTGGGATAATAAATGCCTTAGCTATTATGATATCCTATGGCTATATTGTCATCTACATTATGAAGAACACTTCAGCTACAGTACTGTCCAAAACTTTCAACACCTATGCTTCTCACCTTACAGCAGTGACCCTCTTCTAGCCCTCAAATATCTTTTTCTATTTGAGTTCCAGCTCTAGTAGCTCCCCCAGCTTTGATAGATTTGCATCAGTCTTCTACTCTGTGGTGATTCGCATGTTGAATCCTTGATTCATAGTCTGAGAAACAAGGAAATCAAAGTCGCCTTGAAGAGGTTTGCAAGAGAAGAGAGAGTATTCCTGAAGTCACGGAGTATAAGATTTCTGACCAATTTGTCTTGTCAGAATCACTTTAATCCACAAAGGTATGCACACTACTGCACTATAACAAAACTCATATTGCCTTTGGGCAAAGAAGGCTTAATTTAACACAGATAATATGAGGAAATAGAACAATAGGTGACTCAATGCCACACAAACTCTATAACTTTAGGTCCTGGAGGTTCATTACTTTCATCTTACATGAGGAGTGGCCTCATCATTTATTATTTTTTCTGAAAGTATTTGTGAAACATTAAAGTTTAAAAACTTGTTGCTTCTTTTTGCTACTGAGATTGACCTCTGTCCAATTGCAGGCCTCTGGCATTGAAGGCAAGATAATTGACAGAGGCCCCTGGGGGTGTACTAACTTTGTCTCCCAAATATTTTGATGCAGCATTATCTAAACATGGTGGTGACCAATGTATGGTCTGTGTTTCTGAACAGAATGGGAATGAACAGAGAGAGGGGGTGTGCCTTTAGAGAGAAACAAAGCCATAGAGTTGGCCTGGTTGTGCCTCATGGAAGACCAGTCTGAGATAGCTAACATTTGTCTAAGGTCTCTTTCAAAGCTAATCATCTAATAAGTTTTTGGTTACATCCTAGTCTCCACCAGCTTTGGTCTAAGGAATGAGGTGATTTAAATGATAAAAGGAATCAATGAAGCATCTGTTCCACTCAGTGCCATTTATTTATGATTCTGAGGAATTAGTTTCTTGCATCTAGTGTCCAGTTGGAATTTCTGCTGGGAAATGATATTAAAAATCCATGTCACAGCCAACAGCAGTTTCTGATATTATGAAATGCAAACCTCTCTTTCTATCCTCCATTCAATCTAGAAAGTTTGTCCTTGGTTAACATAGACAATGGGATCACACTACCAAATCATTTCTGATATTTAAAGCATCTGAACATGTTAGGTAAGAAGACTTGTGTGAGAGTTCATTATAATAATAGAGTTACTGAATATTCAGTATTGCAGGGACAAAGAGGAAATATGGAAAACTTGTCTACATTCCTTCCTACTGTTTGTGTTCAACATTTTAAGTCCTAGAGATTGGCGATTGTTTGGGGTGATATAATGGACGGAGTAGAACGGTTTGAGTGACTTTAATGCTCGTATTTTCTGGGAAACCTCAAGGGCCAGGAGTGATAATAGATAGTGGGATAGGCAGGGTTCTCAACTCTGACCAGTTTTCACTGTCTGAAGTAAGACATAAAGTTGTGGTCCTTGTGGTATAGTTAAAAAATAGATCAAGATGCCTAACAACACTGACTGTTGATTTACCAGATTTCTCAGACTTGAATAAACTAATGTAAAAAAGATATAATTACATTTACATATTATCCTTGAAGAGTCATTGGATTCTTTTTTATTTTGCTTCTATTTTTTTTATTGAGGTAACATTGATTTACATCATTATATCAATTTTAGGTGTACATCATGATATTTTGATTTCTATGTAGAAAACATCATGTTCCCCACGCAAAGACTAATTACCATCTATCACTATACACGTGTGCCCTTTACTTTTTTCACCCTCCCCCCAAATCCCATCACCTCTGGTAATCACCACTGTAATATCTATTTCTATGATTTTGTTGGTTGTTATGGTTTTTATCTTCCACTTCCAGGTGAAATCATACAGATTTCAAACTTTTATAAATATACTTTTATACGAAATACAAAAATTTCCATGATAAATATATTTCCATTATAAATATTTGTTACACGTATATTGCATATATGTATGGAACTGTTTATAACTATGTATAATTTATTACATTAATAGTTAAATTACAAAAAGTGGCGGCTTATTTGTTGCTCTCTAACATTCATAATCATTCTTTCTCTGAGAAATATACTGAAATATATATATATACGGAGAGGATGATTTTTCTGTTGTTAAACATCATTGTTTCAGTAGATTCGTCCCAACTCTGGGTTTCAGGGTTGAACCCAGATTGGTTTAAGACAATTAGAAAATATCCAATAGCTATTGCAACTAGCTTAGGGTAGAAGTGAGGGATATGAACAAATTAATGCAAGAAAGATGCAAGAAGATGTTTTCTGGGGCTTCTGGGAAAGAAAATCTTTTTCTCTTCTGTGGAAGCTACCAGAAGAGATACTCTCTTCTTTTAGATGGTGTGAAGTAAGACTGTGATCTCTAGAATTTATACAATTTTTCTACCATAAGAGAAATTATCCATAGGATAGAACAATTAGTCTCCACAGCATATTAAACAAAAAAGAAAAAACTGGATATTTATAATATTGTTTCAGCCACTGGATCAAATTTTCTCTGATTACTTCTGTTCTATGAGCTAACAGATTCACTTGATTGTTTGACCAGTTTCATACTTTTTCTGTCATAAAAGATGAAAGATTCCTACTGAAAATCATTTTGTAATATATACCAAGAATAACAAAAATGTGATTTTTTGAATGTGTTCTCTATTATTTGTATATTATTTGCCTATTTTTGTACAAGAAATTGGTAGAAAACTTTGTGGCTTCAAACAAAAATAGATATTTATTACCTTTTATAGTTTTTGTGGGTCAGAAATTCAAGTGCAACTTGGCTGTGTGGTTCTGGCTTAAGAGGTCTGATGAGGTTGCACTCAAGTAGTTGGTCAGGGCTGGAGTCCTCTGAAGCTAGATCAAGGTGGGAGGATCTACTTCTAAAATAGACGCCTCACATTGCTGGCAATTTGGTGCTGTTTGATGGAAGGAGGGTAATATGCTTCTTACATGGGTTAGGCCTATTAAATGTAGGAGGGTTCTGCACAAGCCCATGAAGACCAGAAGGCCAGGGTCATTGGAGACGATCTTCAAGGCTGCCTATCACCCTCAGCTGTTAGAAATGCTTCAGAGTAAATATATTCAAAAACTTTCATTGAAAACTTGGAAACAACTTCTATGCTACATGAAAAGAATAGTTAAATACAGTGAGATATAGCCAGTTGGCTCATTAAAATACACATGCCAGAAAGTAACACTTACACTGCAGGCACAAGATTTTGACAATCAATCTACAAATTCAGATATTCAGGAAACACTATTTTCATTAACTTTCCATAACACAATTTCTACTTTGCGCTCTCTATTTCTTCACTGGGAAGAAACTTAGTCAATTTGTGAGTCCTTCTGTCTTTTCCCTACGTTTGTGTCTAAGTTCTAGAGGACTGAATGATGTCAGGGCAAAGGAGCTATTGGGCTCTTGATCTCTCTCCACAGCAGCATCTCCTGAGATATCTATTGCCTCAACAGATCCCAAGATGTCAAATCATAATTGGGTTACTGCTGAATTCCATTTATCCGCATCCTAAAGACTGTTAGGTCTGGTGACTCTGCTACTCGTGAACGGTCTTAGTTGAATGGGAATTGTTCTGTTATTCCCATCCTATACTCTGGCACAGGAAATTCTGTAGAGCTCAAGCCCTAAGTGCCCAGTGGCTGTCTCCCTGGACCTCCATGAAAACATTTTCCGAAGTTTCTGTCTGCCAAAACAGGCCCTAACCATCTTTTGGTATGGCTCTTCTGTTCTTGGTGTGTCTAAACTTATTTGATAGTTGTGGTATCTCAAAGCCATTCTGGAGACTCACTCATGTTTTTGGGCACATGATCTCTGTTTCAAATTCTTTTTGCTGTCACATCCTTTCTCTGAGGCTTGAGAACATAACAACTTGCCTGACTGAAAGAGAGGAATGGTCAGAGATAGGAGGAAGGAAATATTAAGTAAAAAGCTAAATATTATTACAAAAATATTTTCCATTAGCTGTTACATACAGCTAAGTGAAAAATTTAAAAAGGAAGGTTGGATGGGGATTTGACAAGATACTAAAGACATATTAGAAGCATGAACAGACCTTATTTTCTAACATATTGTCACTGACTGCTTGACATTCTCCATAGCATGGCCTCTTCTATCTCCTCTAAGTTATTCTTTCCATGTAGCATATGGAGAAGGAAAACTCAGACCTTGAGGACCAGAGGACAAGGGTTTAGTGTCTTGGGTGCAAAACAAGAATTGCTTCTCTCAGTGAATGAATGTATAAAGAAGATGTGGTGTGTGTGTACATATATATATATATACACACACACACACATAGAGATATATAAATAATGGAATACTACTCAGTCATAAAAAGATGATATTGTGCCATGTCTGACAACATGGGTAGATCTTGAGGGTATTATGCTAAGTGAAATAAGTCAGAAATAGAAAGGCAATTTCTGTATGACTTCACTCATATGTGGAAGATAACCAAACAAACACATAGATATGGAGAACAGATAGGTGGTTAACAGAGGGGAAGAGAGAAAGGGGTAAAGGGGCACATAAATATGGTGAGCTAGCCTTCTGGTGGGGAAGAAAATGTAGTCTATACAGAAATCAAAATACAATGATGTAAAAATGAAATTTATATAATGTTATCAACCAATGTGACCCCAATAAAATAAATTTTTTAAAAAACACCCCAAATAAAGAATTGCTTCTTGTACATTTGGTGAGAGATGATAGCAAAGTAGGGTGGAGGGAGATGCAAGAGTTCCTTTTTGGTGCATGTTTTGGGAAGACTGAATGTTATTTCTCTTTTCAAAGTTCCTTATGCTCTTTGCCCAGTTCTTCCTCTTTTCCTCCTTGTCTCTACCATTCTTCATACAATTGTTGTCTCCTCTCATTTTCTCTCTTCTACTTATTTCTTCCTTTAAAATAAGAAGATGGAGCCATGGAAGAGAAGAAGAGATCAATTTCTGTTTCTTCTTCCCTACTCCAAACTTCTGGAAGGTCTTCCTGAATGTGACCCATGCTTGGGTCCCATCTAAAGGTAAAAAACCAAAACAAAACAAAAGTAAAAGAAAACAAAAAACTGGTCCAAAATAAGAAGGTAGAGAGCTGAGATTCCCTCTATTGCAGGGTCTGACTCAGCATTGTTGGAGATTCACCACTTCTTGGTGTCTTTCCCAGATAGAGGTTTCTGATGATTGTCCATATGCTTTGATGACATAATTTATTTTATAGAGAACAAGGTTGGAAGTGTTTTTTAAATTATCCCCATTATCCTTCCAGGGTGAATGGAGCTTTCCTTGACATAAAAATGTCTCAAAAGATGAGCATGCCGAAGGAAGAACTTGGAAAATAAACAAGGGACCAATTAAGAGAGTTGGTCTCCCCTCTATCACCCAGGACGGAGGTTATTTACAGCTTGCATGATTTTAATTGCTCCTTCATTGTTGGGATCTGTGCTCCAAAGTCCTCTCTTAGATGTGAAAGAAGCCTCATAAGCTTTCAAGGTCCTCTTCTCCCACAGCTAGATCATTTCTGAGGGAGGCTGAGTGAGCAAAACATTACTAATAAAAATCATGAACTCATCTCAGAATTCTGATAGAGTGGGATACTCTCAGAAGCTGGAAGCTGAAATATTTTTTGGCTATTTCTGAATACTTGGGTAAACCACAAAGAAGAAAGAGTTAGAACAGAGGAGAGTAAAGCTTTACAGAACTCTTAGGTGAGTCATTAGGGGCTCTGCTCTGAGGAATGTGAGGGCCTGGGACCCGGGAAAAATTTCATAGTTTTACAAATAGCTCAATATCATTGTCCTTGAAGTCTAAGTTTTATGAGTCCCTCTTCCATTGCAACTCATTTAGCCTGAAAAGCATTCTGTAGAGGGAGATCTAAATATGTAGGCTGTGTCAATATACTTTGGTACAAAATGGGGAGCTGGAAAACCTCTGACACCTTTGATTAATGTTTAAAAGGAGAAAACACAGGCCCAAAGGAAAAGTTGTGGGTAATTTTTGAGGGGCCTATGCTACTTGGTTTGTTCCATATAAAAGTCACATTTGAGCAGTCTACAGAAGACTCCCAAATTGAGTGATTTCAGTGCATCTTTGATGAACATTTTGGGTCTTGAGGAATTGGAGGACCACCCATCAAGAAAAACTGTAATACTTGGTCTTCTGAGACTGACCCTGTCCATATTTCCTGATAAATAAAGCTCTGCATATTTTGTTTCCTGTCCTATAAATATGTTGAATTTTTCCAAAGTCAACTGTGTAAATATTAGGAAGGATTATTGATGAAATATCTTAAAGAAGAGAGGTATGTCAAAGAATATGTATGGGCCTTCCCTGGTCTCTGACTTCTTACCACATCCAGCTGGTGATCACCCACAAGAATTTATCTCCATCTTTCTCATGCCACACATCATCTCTTGTTTTACATTATGTCTCTGTGGGTCCATTTATCACCTGTCTTCCTGGGCTGTAGGCTCCTTATTGGATGATTTACATCATCCAAAACACAAAGATAGTGCTTTACAGTGTTTAGAAATAAGATTAATGCAGCAATGAACACATGTTGATGTGCAGTTCAGTGCAGATATTTAAGATGTGGCTTTGGAGCTATATTGCCTGGATTTGAATCCCAGTTCTGCCCTTTGTGAGTTGTGTGACCTTCAGCTATTTACTACTCTGACCCACAGTCTCTTCATCTGAAAAATGGGACTAGTAAGAACACATACCTCATAAAGTTGTTGAAAATTAAAATATGATAAAACGTGAAAGTATTCAGAATAGCTCTTGGAACATAGTACACACTCAATAAATATTAGCTAACTAATACCACACCTTAATTTTCAGGCAAATGCAATCACTTTAGAAGCCAAAAAAAGCAAATCAAGTAGCTTGGGGTTTTAGAAAAACAAATGGCCAGTGATAAGCTAGAGTAACCCAAACTTCATAGAAGTATTCTTTGTAAAAGTGTTTCTGGTAATATGGTGGATCATATGTTCAAAGAAATTACTAACAGTAGATAAAATATGCTTTTTCATGCAGAAGCCAGTGAGAAAGCAAATAAATTTATCAACGTACTCAAATGACAAGAAAAAGCACAAACTTCAGAGGGCAGAAAGATGGGGCCATTATTTTCCCATGAGTATCTATTAATCTCTGGTATGCTCAGTCCTGGGTTTTAATAAGCCAATGTATGAAGGGTAGGAGAAAAAGACAATGTGTGAGATTCGCTTAGAGACAACAACTCATTCCCCCACTGCCGCTGAAAACATGGACTCTCAAAGGGTAACATTCTCAGTTGTCAAACTAGGAAAAACCTACACTCAAAAGGAGATAGTGATATGCACACCTCTCTCAGCTTTATTGTGAAAGAAAGACAAAAAGTAAAAAAGCCTTGGGGCTGACCCTGTGGCTGAGTGGTTAAGTTTGTGCACTGCACTTCTGACGACCCAGGGTTTTGCAGGTTCAGATCACAGGCGCGGACATGGCACTACTCGTCAGGCCATGCTGGGGCAGCATCCCACACAACACAACCAGAGGCACTCACAACTAGAATATAAAACTATATTCTGAGGGTCTTTGGGAGAAGAAAAAAAAAAAAAAGAAGATTGGCAACAGCTGTTACCTCAGCTGCCACTCTTAAAAAAAAAGTAAAAAAGCCTTCCCTGATAATTCTTTTTGTAAAATTTATTTTTATTGAGATAAAATTCACATATCACAGTGTGTAAGTTTAAGAGAGTCAGCGTGTTGATTTGAAACTTTTACATATTGCAATATGCTTACCATGCTAGCATTAGCTAACACTTCTGTCATGTCACATAGGTAGATTTCTTTTTTTGTGGTTGGAACAATTAAGATCCAGCCTGTACAGATTTTGAAATATAGTGATGTACATTTGCAATTTATATAATGCTATAAACCAATGTTACCTCAATAATGGAAATAGATCTATTCTTATGAATATTGAAGTTTATAACAGAGTATTGTAGTCTATAATCACTATGCTTGGCATTAGATCTGTAGGATTTATCTGGGAGTTGCAAGTTTGTACCGTTAAACAAAATATCTCCAATTCCTGCATCCCCAGTCTCTGATAAGCACCATTTTGTTTGCTGTTTTTATGAACTTGACTGTTTTAGAACCTGCATATAAGTGATATTATACAGCCTTGTCTTACTCTATCTGACTTATCTCACTTAATGTAATGCCCTCAAGATCCATCCATGTTGCTGCAAATGGCAGGATTTTCTTCTTTCTCGTGACTCACTGATATTCCACCGTGTGTGTATGTGGGTATAACATCGTCTTTATCCATTCATTCATTGACAGATATTTTGGCTGTTTCCATATCTTGGCCATTGTGAATAATGTTGCAAGAAACATAGGAGTGCAATATCTTTTTGATATCCTTTTTTCATTTCATTTGGACAAATAGCCAGAAGTGGAATTGCTGGACAATATTGTTATTCTATTGTTATTTTTTTGAGGAAACTTCTTACTTTTTTCCATAGTGGCTGAAGTAATTTGTAATCCCATGATAGTGAATGAGGGATCCTTTATCTCCATATCCTTGCCAAACTTGTTCTCTCTCGTCTTCTTGATGATAGCCATTCTAACAGGTGTGAGAAGATATCTCATTGTGATTTTGATTTGCATTCCCCTAATGATTAGTGATATTGAGTATATTTTTGTGTTCCTTTTGGACATTGAATGTCTTCTTTGGAAAAATGTCTAGTTAGTTCTACTGCCCATTTCTTTACATCAAATTTTTGATATTTGTTACTGAGTTGTGTGAGTTCTTTAAATACATGGGATTATAAACCCTTATCCTATGTATGGATGGCAAATATTTTCTCCCATTCTGTAGGTTGCCTTTAATTTTTTTTGATTATTTCTTTTGCTGTGTAGAAGCATTTTAGTTTGATGTAGTCCCGCTTGTTGATTTTTGCTGATGTTACTTGTGCTTTTGATGTCACATCCAAAAACTCATTGCCAAGGTCAATGTCAACAAGTTTTTCCTCTAGGTTTCATTCTAAGAGTTTTATGGTTTTATGTCTATGTTTAAATCTTTAATTCACTTCGAGTTAAGTTTCATGAGTAGTTTAAGTAAGGGGTCTGGAGTTTTCTCTGCCTTTGTATGGGTACACATGCTCCACTCTGCTTGCTCCCTCTTGTGGCTGAATTCTTTTATTTTTTTCAAATAAATAGTGATTTTTTTAATACGCTTTTCAACATGGCTTTTTTAAAGAAAGTACTGTCTACTTTTTAAATTAAGTATCTAAAATTTTTCATATCTATTTTTTTAATTGCAGTAACATTGGATTATAACATTACATAGCTTTCAGATGTACATCATAATATATTTCAAATTCTGCGTAACTTACATCATGTTCACCACCCAAAAGCTAATTATAGTCCATCCCCTCACATGTGAGCCTCATCACCCCTTTTGCCCTCCCCCCTTTTCCTCTCTGGTAACCACCACTCCTGTCTCCACTTCTATGTGTTTGTTTGTCGTTGTTCTTATCTTCTACTTATGAGTGAGATCATATGTTATTTGACTTTCTCCCTCTGACTAATTTCACTCAGCATAATCCCCTCAAGTCCCATCCATGTTGTCACAAATGGCCGTATTTCATCATTTCTTATGGCTGAGTAGTATTCCATTGTGTATAAATACCACATCTTCTTTATCCATTCGTCCCTTGATGGGCACATAAGTTGCTTCCAAGTCTTGGCTATTGTGAGTAATGCTGCAGTGAACATAGGGGTGAAGGTATCTTTATGCCTTTGTGTTTTCAAGTTCTTCGGATAAATACCCAGCAGTGGGACAGCTAGATCATATGGTAGATCTATTCTTAATTTTCTGAGGAAACTCCATACTGCTCTCCATAGTGGTTGCACAAGATTGTGCTCCCACCAGCAGCGTACTAGGGTTCCCTTCTCTCCACACCCTCTCCAACATTTGTTGTTTCCTGTCTTGTTAGTTATAGCCATTCTGACTGGAGTGAGGTGACACCTCATTGTAGTTTTGATTTGCATTTCCCTGATAGCTAATGATGTTGAGCATCTTTTCATATGCCTGTTGGCCATCCGTATATCTTCTTTTGAGAAATCTCTGTTCAGATCTTTTGCCTGTTTTTTAATTGGGCTGTTGGTCTTTTTGCAGTTGAGCTGTATGAGTTCTTTGTATACTTTGGATATTAACCCCTTACCAGATATATGGTTTGCAAATATCTTCTCCCAGTTGTTAGGTTGTCTTTTCATTTTGTTGATGGTTTCCTTTGCTGCGCCTTCTTAAGCTATTGTGTCTCCTCTGGTTTATGTCACTCACCATGCTGGCTCCTGGAACCCTTTGTTTCCATTTTACAGAAGGTGGCACTAGAGCTCACATTTGTGTTTCTGCCTTGTCCACAGACCAGGTCTGTTTTTCTGAGACTCAGTTTACCAGATTTGCTCTTATTGCTACACTCAGGAATGTGCATAAGGAGCCAGTTGCAGAGGGGTAAGAGGTGTTTGTTTAGCACTGGGAGGTTGAGGGCTCTGGTGGACCTGGTGCGGAGATTCTCTGGTGAGCTACTCCTCAATGCTCATGGATGGACTTCCTCCTGAAATCCTGAGCCTGTGTGCCCCTTTAATATTCTCAACTGCCTCTTTCCTGATCTCCCTTCTTTTTCTAGTCGTGGTCTACTCACCACAGTAATCTCTGTACTTCTAGAGAGAAATGGATTTTCTAGCTGCCTCCAGCACCCCTGGGGTAGGTGGGTACTAACTCACTGATCTTTTTCCTCACCAGAAGAGTTTGCCACTGCTAAATGCTTCAACTTCTGCAGTGTACCTTGAAGTGGTTGGTGCTAGGAAAGCTCCTTTCACTGTCTCCACTGTGACCAATCTCACACCTATTTTTCTACTCCAGCAGTACACTGGAATACCTTCTCAGGAAGACTGGACTTCCACAAAGTCTCTCTCCTTCATGGGTGTCTGCTCAAGTCAGCCCTCTCCATGCTTTACAGGACTCTGACCAAGACGGGTTGGGGCTATTTTTCTGTCTCCTCCTGGCTCTGTAGCCCATGCTAGGGTGTGTCTGCCTATTATTGGATGCACCGGTGGGGTGAGATTCCTTCCACATCCCTTGGCATATCATGCTAGATACCACAAAAGCTCTTTTGTTCATGGATGGATGTTCAATTCATTGTTACAAAAGGGGGACAAAAAGGAGGACTGTCTTTCATCACAATGACACTGATGTAATTCATTCCTCTGGTAGTTTTTATTTTTATATATCTGCATCTGTAAATATGCAGCCTAATTATTTTCACTATTTTGACACTAAAAAAAAAAAAATCAAAATTTTTGTTTAAAGGGATTGTGGGCTGGTTCCGCCCCCAAGGCATCTCACAATATAATATAAATCGTTACTGAAGAAACAAATTTTAAACTCAAGTGTCAGTGGTTCCCATAGATAACTTTTAAAGAAACATGAACTTAAGATAAAAATAATCACTAAACACACAAACAGGGCACCTCGAGTAAGAGTAAGCAATAACATTAAATTAGAGAGTCAGACTTGCAAAACTATGCATTTACATCATTAAATAATAATAATTTCAACAAGCATGTTGAATATGTTTAAGTAAAAGATACTATAGAAATTATGAAAAACATTGAGACTATCAAAACTGAATATTTGGGAAAAGAACAAAAAGAATATTAGAGAAAAAACAAAATATTATGATTGAAATTTGAAATTCAATGTGTGAGTTAAACACCCAATTAGCACAACTTCTGATTTACTGCAAGAAGGATCTGAAAAATTAAACAAAACAAAGTAGGTAAACACAAATAATGGATGTTTCAGTGATGTAGAGGGTAGAGCTAGAAGATTCAACATACATCTAACTGGAATTCCATGGGCATATAATAGACATATAGAGGCAATTTTTAGAGTACTCTCTGTGTTTAGCAGACATCACAGCATGCTTAAGGTTACCATACCAAACAAATAGACATTAAAGAAACCTGGGAATATTTCCATGAGTAGAATTCAGTACATATTGTAGCTACTCGATAAATCTTTTCGTTGCCATGATTGTATATTATAATGATGATGGCAGTGATGATAAAGAATGGAATTTCCTGCTCTGTTCTCACAAAATTCTCCCTCCATTCAGTCTCATTGTGGACAGAACCACATCAAAGTGTGGGATGATAAATACGTAGTCTGTCTGTGACTAGTTCTCCTTCCATGTTGATGGCAAACAGCTTAATATTCTTTTCTAATTCATCTCTTCATTCCTTCAGAGTTATTCTCAAAAGAGTGCACTATGAAGCAATGACTGATCTGATTTTGGGAAACGAACCCTTCTACATTCCTTCTCAGGCTATATCCTTATGCTTCTATGGGGATTTTCTCTTTCATATATTTTTGAAACTAGGAGGCTGGGAAATGGCTGGGGAGAAGGAAGATATTCTCCATGGCTAATGGTGACAAATCTTTTGTAGTTCTTAGACAGGGATTATTCCATTAATGTCACAGCCTTTCTCCAGGGAAATTTCTAAGACTTTTAGTTTTACCCATACACAATTCCCAGGTTAATTTTCACACTTATTTTCTATTTCATGGCTTCCAAGGATATTTTTTTTAGTTTGAGTTCATCTGAATGAAAAAGTGTTTGTGTTGGGAGATGTTGTAACAACCATTTGAAGAGATGACAGCTATTGCATCTAGAAGAGGAGACACAATGCCTGATGCAAAAATATTGCTTTGGTTATTTACCCTTTGTCTTGAAGACTTAGTGATTGTCTTCCTTGGACTGGCCCCAATGAGAAAAAGAGAGAGAACTTCCAGAAATGCAGCCTCAGTTTCATAATCCCCATGTCCATTGCCTAAGCGTCTTAACACTTACATGAGTTCAAGTCACTCTATTTTGTAGGATAAATCTTGAATCTAGGAACCATGAATAGAATTGCGGGTGATTAAGAATCCAATAAGCCATTCGTGAAGGTGGAAAGCGGTTGCATTTTGCTGGGAAGAGGTCCCAAAGTTTACAAGAGATTTCAAAAGTATCACTGACCCAAAGAATATCATGGATCATGGCCTTAGATAATTTAACTCTTAAGTATCTCTGATACTTATAGGTGACAACAATGGCCACCACTAATGTCTCAGTATCTGGAGAGATTTCTTCTCTCACTGAGATGCCTCCAGAGCCCACCAGGTGAGTCTCTTTTCACCAAAGGTCTGTCACCCTTCTCTCTGGTGATTTTAGGTTGCTGAGAAGAGTGAGTTTGTGCATGGGCCCCTTAAGACCTGGGTCTTTTCAGCTTTCATCCAATAGCTTTTCTGGGGGTATTCCCTGCGGCAGTTAATATCCGGCAAAGCCAGATGGTAAGACCCTCATCTCAGTTGTGCTGAGTCTGAAGGATGCTTATAGCAGTATCAGGCCCCCGCTGCAGACATCACTCTTCCAGGGAGGGCTGCCTACCTTAGGGTGCCTTCTGCCTGGCTGGATGAGAAACTCTGCTGCTTCTGAAGGTGGCTTTTTTCCTCTCCAGCAGGAATTTCTGCCCCTTCTGCCTTAGTCAGGACTGTCCCTTGTTGTGAGGGTTCTTTTTATCCAGTTTTCAGTTTTCTATCCAGGGTAATTTTTCCAAAAATGATTGTAACCTGGTTCTGTTCATGGGAGGAGATGAGTTCAGAGTCTGCCTATGCCGCCATCTTGATGACATCTGCCCCTGATTCAGTCTTAATAGGACGTATATTTGGAGCAAATCATTAATTTCTCCTAGATTATTCAATTTGTTGGCATATGATCCCTCATAGTAGTCTCTTATGATCTTATATATTTCTGTACTATCACTTGTGATGTCTCCTCTTTCATTTCTGGTTTCATTTAGTTGAGTCTTCTAACTTTTATTCTTAGTCTAGCTGAAGGTTTGTCAGTTTTGTTTATCTTTTCAAAGAACCCAGCTCTTTGTCGATTTTTTTCTATTGTTTTTCTGCTCTCCATTTCATTTATTTCTGCTCTGCTCTTTGTTATTTCCTTCCTTCTACTCATTTTGAGCTTAATTTGTTCTTTTCTCCTTTGATTTCTGATTTGACTCATTTGTTGTTCAGGAGTGTGTTGTTTACTTTCCACATATTTTTAGGTTTTCCAGCTTTCCTCTTGTGGATTTCTAGTTTCACCTATTTTGTCAAAACAGGTACTTTGTATTATTTTGATCTTAAATTTTGTAAGAATCTTCTGTGTCCTGTTGTATAATCTATCCTGGAAATTTTTGTTTACTCTTGAGGAGAATGTGTATTCTACTGCATTGAAGGCAGTGTTCCATAAATGTCTGTTAGGTCCATTTGGTCTAATGTATGTTTCAAGTCCAACATTTCCTTGTTAATTTTCTGTCTGGATGATGTATCCATTGCTGAAAGTGGACTATTAAAGTCCTTACGGTTATCGTATTGTTACCTATTTCTCCCTTCAGATCTGTGAGTATTTGCTTAATATATTTATGTGCTCTGATTTTTGGTGTTCTTATATTTACACTTATTATATCTTCTTATGAATTGACCCCATTATCACTATATAATGAACTTCTTTGTCTCCTATTTCCATATTTTGCTTAATGTCTATTTTGTCTGATATAAAATGTCTGCTTTGTTCTTGTTTCTACTTGCATGGAATATCTTTTCCTTTCCTTTACTTTGAACTTATGTGTGCCCTAAAGCTATAGTGATTCTCTTGTAGGTGGCATATAGTTGGGTCTTGTTTTTCTATGCATCCCCAGTCCTCTGCCTTTTGTTGCTGAATTCAATCCATTTACATTTACAGTGATTACTCATTCACGAGAACTTTCTAATGCCATCTTATTCACTGCTTTCTGGTTGTCTTTTAATTCCCTTCTTTCTTTTTTTCATCTGTGTCTGCCTACATTTGTACAATGGTGATTTTTTGAGGTGGTATGCTCTGTTTCCTCTTTCTTCCACTTTTTGAATCTACTCTCAATTTTTGCTTTGTGGTTACCATGAGGTTTGCATAAACATCTCATAGAGAAAACAGTCCATTTTATGCTGATACCAGCTTAACTTCAATTGTCTACAAAAGCTGTCCCCTTTTGGGGCCAGCACCCTGGTGTAGTGGTTAAGTTCATCATGCTCTGCCTCAGTGCCCTGAATGTCGGGCAGAAATGTAGGAATATTGGCATAGATATTACCTTAGGACTAATCTTCCTCAAACAACAAAAGAGGAAGATTGGCAACAGATGTTAGTTCAGGGTGAATCTTCCTTATAAAAAAAACTGTACTGTTTTACTCTCATCTTTTATATTTTTATGTAATTTTTTACCTTTATATTGTATATTCTTGAACAAATTATAGTAGCTATAATTATTTTTAATACTCTTCACTTTTCACTTTTATACTATAGTGAAGTGATTAACACACCATGCTATTACAGAATTAGGGGTTGTTATATGTAACTGTATATTTACCTTTATCACTCTTTTCTATACTTTCGTATGTTTTCATGTCCCTGATTAGTGTCTTTTTCTTTCAGCTTAAATAACTCCTTTTAGTATTTCCTGCCAGGCAGGTCTTGTGGTGATGAACAACCTCAGCTTTTGTGTTTCTAGGAAAGTCTTTATTTCTCTTTCATATTTGAAGTACAACTTTGTGAGAGAGAGTATTCTTGGCTGGCCATTTTATCCTTGAACAATGAACATGTCATTCACTCTCTCCTGGCTTGTAGAATGTCTGCTGAGAAAATTGCTGAAAGCTTAAAGGGGATTCATTTGTAGGATATAATCTTTTGACCTTGATTATTTCTAGTATTCTCATTTTCTTTGTTTTTGACATTTTTAATATAAAGTGTATGGAGAAGGTGGTTTGGCATGATATAATAGGATGATCTGTTAGCTTTATGAAGTTGGATGTTTAAATATCTCCTCAGGTTTTGGAAGTTCTCAGGATTATTCATTAAATACATTTTGCAGGGCTGGACCAGTAGCGCAGCAGTTAAGTGCCCACATTCCACTTCGGCAGCCCGGGGTTGGCCAGTTTGGATCCCAGGTGCGGACATGGCACCACTTGGCAAGCCATGCTGTGGTAGGCGTCCCACATATAAAGTAGAGGAAGATGGGTGTGGATGTTAGCTCAGGGCCAGGCTTCCTCAGCAAAAAGAGGAGGATTGACAGCAGTTAGCTCAGGGCTAATCTTCCTCAAAACAAATACATTTTGTTCCCCCTTCTCCATCTGTTTTCCTTCTGAGCTTCAATTATCCCATAGATAATGTAGGTTATCTTTGTTCTTTTTCATTCTTTTTTCTTTGGTTGGCTCTCACTGGGTTATTTCAAACTTCCTGTCCTCTAGCTCACTCATCTGTCTTCCATTGGCTCTACTCTACTGAGGATGCTCTCTATTGCATTGTTCATTTCATTCATTGAATTGTTTAGCTCTGGAATTTCTATTTGGTTCTTTTCTATAATTTCTATCTCTTTGGTAAATATCTCGTTGTGTTCTTTTTTCCCTGATCTCATTGAATTTTTTTTCTGACTTTTCTTGTAGTTCATTAAGTGTTTTTGAAATGGCTGTTTTAAACTCTTTATCGGCTAGATCTCATAATTCTTTGCCTTTCAACTTGGTTCTTGGAGAATTCTTGTTATTTTTAGGTGGGGAAAGTTTTCTTAATATTTGATGTTTCTTACAGGTTTGTATTGCTGCTTCAGCATTTGAAGAGACAGACATCTCCTTAAACCTTTACTAGTTCCCTTTAGATGGAGTATACTATTGTTAGTAGGGTTATAGCTGGGAATGTCTCTGCCTTTATGTGGGTACACATACTCAACTCTTCTTGCTCTCTCTTCTGGCAGTATTCATAAGCTATTGCATTTTCTCTGGTTCTTACCAGAAACCAGATCTGCTAGCTAAAATGTCTTTTCCTTTTTCCAGAATGTGGCACTACAGCTCATGTTTGTGATTTCTCCCTTGCCCACAGATCCTGGTCTGTTTTGCTCAGAGCACTCAGTTTACCAGATTTACTCTCACTGTGCCCTCAGACAAGTACCAAGGATCCAGCTTCAGAGTGTGGAGAGGTGTGGTTTTAGTACTCCTAGAGGCATATGAGTAAACTTTCTGCTGAAATCCTGAGTGCAGACAGCAGGAACTATGACCCTTCAATACCCCTTGCTGTTCAGCATGTATTACCTGGCTGAGTAGTCTAGATATGATTTTGGGAATTGAACCCTTCTACCTACTTCTCTGGCTATAGCTTTATGCTTCTAAAGGGATTCTCCATTTTTATTCTTTCTTTTGGACCTAGGAGGCTAGAAATGGTTGAGGAAAAGGAAGACACTCTGGAGGGCTAATGCTGACAAATATTTGTAGTTCATAGACACAGTTTATTTCAGTAATGTCACAGCCTTTCTCTGGGAAATCTCCAAGACTTCACTTTTATTCATATAGACAGCTCCTAGACTACATTTGGCATCTAGTTTCTACCTTTCATAGCATTTCATGATTTACTTTCTTATTTGAGTTCATCTGAACAAAATGTTTTTGTGTTGGGAGATCATCTAAAGACCACCTGAAGAGGTGACAGCTTTAGTATCTTACAGATGTCATACAGTGCCAGATGCAAAATATTATTTTGGTTATTTATGATTTGTCCTGAATACTTAGTGTTTTCCTTCCCTAGACTAGCTCCAGTGATAAAAAGAGAAAGAACTTCCAGAAATCTTGCCTCAGCTTTCTAATCTGCATGTGCATTGCCTAAACATCCTACCCCTTACTTGATTTCAAGTCACTCCACTTTATAGGAGAATTCTTTAGCCTAGGAACTATGAATAGAATTGACAGTGATTGAGAATCCAATAAAACCATATAGAAAGGCGGTAAGTGGTTCCAGTTTCCTTGGTAGAAGGTCCAGAGTTTCCAAAAGATTTCTAAAGTATCATTGACACGAATAAGATCAAGGATCATTGTCCTAGAAAATTTAACTCGTAAGAATATCTGATTTGAGGAAATAAGAATCTGCACCTGGGGCCAGCCTGGTTGTGCAGTGGTTAAGTTCACACGTTCTGCTTCTCGGTGGCCTGGGGTTCGCCAGCTCAATCCCGGGTGTGGACATGGCACCACTTGGAAAAAGCCATGCTGTGGTAGGCGTCCCATGTATAGAGGAAGATGGGCATGGGTGTTAGCTCAGGGCCAGTTTTCTTCAGCAAAAAGAGGAGGATTGGCAGTAGTTAGCTCAGGGCTAATCTTCCCCCCCAAAAAAAGAATCTGCACTTTTAACGAAGAGAGCATAATGGTTATTACAACCCTGTCTTTTCTAACTTCTCAGGAGCCTTCCTAGTGTCGTTAACTTGGGTAAGTCATATCCATTTCCAAGCTGCTCTGGGTGTGTAACTCTTCCCATGATCCCATTACATTGCTCCTATATTTATCCAGGGTTTATGAAAGTAGAAAGAGAGTTACAGAATTGTCCACCTTCCCTCATTAGAGATTAATGGAATATTAGTTCCCAAGGAGATTTCAAAGAGTACCTACTTCACCAATCTCATCTTGCATATGAGGTCCAGCATGATTTGGGGACTTCCTCAAGCACTGAATTTATATCAGAGCCAAACCTTAGAAGAATCATTCTTTTTCACCATATTGAGAAATGGCACTATTTTCCTAATGTAGTCTATTTCCAATTCTCATATATGTGTAAACTCTGGAATGGGAAAACAGGAAATTAAGATATTTTAGGGGATAATGTACTAATGATGCCTATTGCTCATTCTGTTCCCACAGAGAATGGCAATATTAATCATAGAGGATTTTTTCAGTTAAGGTTGCTGATTGTACATGAGAAACATTGATTACCCTCTTTCCAGTCTTCTTGGGGATCTACCTTGTGACCCTCGTCTGGAACCTGGGTCTCATCATCCTAATCAGGGTGGACTCCCACCTGCGCACATCTATATACTTTATTCTCAGTTTCCTGTCATTTATAGACATCTGCTATTCTTCTTCCACCAAACCAAGGGTGCTTTGAGACGTCTTAAAGGGTGAAAAAATGATTTCCTTCATTGTTTGTGCCACCCAGTATTTTACTGGGTGCTGGATATGTCTCACTGAGTCCTTCTCCTTAACCATGATGAGCTATGACAGATATGTTGCTATCAGTAGGCCTCTGCAGTACTCAGCTATCATAGATTCTGGCCTTTGTCAGAAGATGGTTCCTGGGGCCTATGGCAGTGCTTTCCCTAGTAGCTTAGTTCAAACAGTCCCTAGCTTTCATATCTACTACTGTGGACTCAATAAAATTCCACATTTCTTCTGTGATATAGCTCAAATTATTTCCTTGCCTCACTCCAATCCTTTCATCATCCAAAAGACTGATATTCTGCTAGTTGTTTTACTGCCCTTGGTTCTTTTCTCTTTATCCTCTTAATCCATGGTTTCCACCCATTGCAGCTTCCATCCTGAAAATATCCTCCATAAAATCTATTGCCAAGGCCTTCAATACCTTTGCCTCCCACCTGGAAGGTGTAACAGTCTTCTATGGCACAGGCTTCTCTGTGTACCTGCATCCTAGCCCTAGACACTCTGAAAAGCAGGACAAGGTACTGTGAGTATTCTATCCTACCCTTATCCCCATGTCAAATCCTCTTATCTATAGTCTGAGTAGCAAGGAGATCAAAGCGGCTGTCAAGAGGATGGTAAAGAGGACAAACAATTTACTTCACTAGGAACAATATTTGTGCAGGTATTATTTCCCCTATAATGAAGACAGGGTTTAGAATATTTAAGTGACCTCTTGTATGTCACAAGAATATCTATGTAAAAAGCAGAAATTAAAATCTGGTTTTCTTGATTCCTGGTGCCATTATGTTTAGCTACTATGACCATGTGATCTGTTTGAGGCAACATCATAAACACTGAATTCAGTTTACAAAGCCTTTTTCCATGATTAGACTCACTTAGATAAAACTCTCTGTTTTGTGAGTACAGGTTTTGATAGATAGTATATGTAGAGAAATGCCAAGAGCATACAAAGACACATAGATGCTTCTTTTCTCTAGGATTTTTAAAATGTCTTTTATTTATTTTCAAATATTAAGCATTCATATATATTTGAATAAAAATAAAATGGTGTGCAAAATTAAATATGTTAAATTGAAAATAATTTACTAATGTATACTTTATCGTCTTATTCATGAATAGAGAAAGTGAGAGAAAGAGAAAGAGTGTGTGACAGGGAGAGACACAAAAAGAGAGAGATAGAAACAAAAGTACAAAGACAGAAAGAGATAATGAGAATGAGAAAGGAAGTAGAGGAAAGGAGATGGGAGGGGAGGAGACAAGAGGCAAGGGGAGGGGAAAGACTGGTGTGGCATATTTAAAAATAACATTGTTATTTCCTCCAGCTTACTCCTCGAGACTCCTTGTGTAGTGAATTGTGAAAAAGAGATGGGAAAACATAATGGTAGAAAGAAGGCACACTTTTGAGGTTAAGATTTGGGGAGATTCTCAGAGGCTGGAAAGAAATCAAAGTCATCAATTTCTGGGCATAGGTGGCCTGGGACATGCTCCATGGTAGCTTCCAAGAGACCTCAGAAATTAAGGCTGGTGTGATGTGTCTTGGGAGGCAGCGTCGGAAGTCCATAGATCTGAAAGTCCCAGGGATTACAAGGCCTTAAGTTTTACCAGGGTGCAGCAGAGCCAGCTAATGTCGGGAGGTACCATGGAAAGCCAGAGCACAACCAGGAGAATTTCAGGAAAATTTGAAAAGAGACATTTTTCAGGCAAGAGTTTATGGACTAATTTACTTACATATTACATTAGTGTTTATACAGCATTTTATACTTCATATAGTTACATTGCATAGGTGTGATTTGGCTCAATTACCATGAAAAGCTAGCAGATGAGAAATTGTCCCCATTTTACAGGTAGAACCTTTAGGCATATTGACGTCTGCTATATTCTTCCCAGCATAGCAACAATCCATCTTGAGTTTCACAAAGCATGATTTGTGGAACACAGATGGGTTATTACTGACCAGAGACATGACTACCATTGCTTGCCAGTGGTATGCAGATTCTATACAGTTTTTAATCAGGGGTAACATATGACTCCAAACCAAATGGAAAGTGTTAAATCAAATTAACTCATTGCCGCATCCATGCCTTTCTCTCTAAAATTAAAATTGCCTGAAGTAGATCAAACTGTGATTGGGACTTTCCTAAAGCATTGCTGTATCCCTAGTAATGGCAGGGTAGATGTTTCCATCTTAAAAAAAATACAAAAAACAAGAAAAAAAGTTTTCAGGAATCAACTTAAGTAGATATTTTTAATAAAGGATTAGTAATGCAGCATAATATGTTGGAAAGAACTCCAATTCAGAACACATAAATTAAATCTACTGTTAATAGAAGGCATTCTCTGTACTTCACACTCTTATAAGAACTTTGTAATCATTATATAATTTGATTCACAGTATGAAAATCTATCTGTGAAACAACTACTACTGTCGACACCACTTTAAAGGTGATAACAAAGAGATTTAAAGAGTTTAATTTGCTCAAGTTCACACAAACAGCATTTGGAAACCTGGAATTCTACCCATACTGGCTAATACCAATGCCCATGGTATTAACTACAATGATACGTGGCTGTGCCATAAATTAGTTTTATTGTGTTCTTATTGCTTCAATTTCCTCACTTATGCACATGGAATCATGCCATGTTGACCTCGTAGGATTGCTGTGATAATTGATTCAGGTCAGGTGGTTGAGGACATGTATGTATCTAAAATAGAAGTGGTTTGTAAACAGGGAAGGGTCCACATATCTAATTTATTGCTATCATGCCATATTAGCACCCAGGTGTGTCATATTGGGCAAATCTCTTAGCTTCACTGGCTTTGGGTAGTCACATGGAAGTTGATGTTATTGGACTAGATGATCTCTAGGTCCATTGCTGTTCAAATGACTCCAAGTTTTATAAAAGAAAAGCTGTAATTACGAGATCATGATTTTTTGAGGAATCTACATACTTTTTTCCATAGTGGCTGCACCAGTTTGCACTCTCACCAGCAATGTTTGAGAGTTTCCTTTTCTCCAAATCCTCTCCAACACTTGCTATTTCCTGTCTTGTTAAATATAGCCATTCTGACAGGTATGAGGTGATATCTTGTTGTAGTTTTGATTTGTATTTCCCTGATAATTAGTGATGTTGAATATCTTTTCATGTGCCTGTTGGCTATCTGTATAACTTATTTGCAGAAATGTCAGATTTTTTGCCCATTTTTTAATTGGGTTGTTGGATTTTTTGTTGTTGAGATGCACGAGTTCTTTATATATTTTGGATATTAACCCCTTATCAGATATATGGTTTGCAAACATACTCTCCCAATTATTAGGTTGTCTTTTCATCTTGTTGATGATTTCTTCTGCTGTGCAGAAGCTTTTTAGTTTGATGTAGTCCCATCTGTTTATTGTTTCCCTTGCCTGGTAAGACACGGTACTTGAAAATATGCTGCTAAGACCAATGTCAAAGAGTGTATTGCCTATCTTTTATTCTAGAAGTTTAATGGTTCCAGATCTTACATTCAAATCTTTAATCCATTTAGAGTTAATTTTTGTGTATGGTGTAAGATAGTGGGCTATTTTCATTCTTTTGCATGTGGCTGTCCAGTTTTCCAAACACCACTTATTGAAGAGACTTTCCTTTCTCCATTGTATGTTTTTGGTCCCCTTGTGAAAAATTAGCTGCTCATAGGGGCCAGCCCGTAGACGTGTGGGTTTATTTCTGAGTTCTCGATTCTGTTGCATTGATGTGTGTGTCTGTTTTTGTGCCAGTACCGTGCTGTTTTGGTTACTATAGCTTTGTAGCATATTTTGAAAACAGAGAGTGTGATACTTCCAGGTTTTTTCCTTTTTCTCAGGATTCCTCTGGCTGTTTGGAGTCTTTTTTGTTCCATATAAATTTCAGGATTCTTTGTTCTTTTTCTGTTTAAAATGTCTTTGGAACTTTGATAGGAATTGCATTGATCTGTATACTGCTTTAGGAAGTATAGACATTTTAACTACATTAATTCTTCCAATCCAAGAGCATGGAATATCTTTCCATTTCTTTGTGTCCTATTTCTTTCAACAATATTTTATAGTTTTCAGTCTACAAGTCTTTCACCTCTTTGGTTAAGTTTATTCCTAGGTATTTTATTCTTTTTGTTGCACTTGTAAATGGGATTGCATTCTTAATTTCTCTTTATGCTACTTGGTTGTTAATGTATAGAAACCCAACTGATTTTTGTATGTTGATTTTGTATTCTGCAACTTTAGTGTATTCATTTATTGTTTCTAAAGTTTTTTGTGCAATTATTTAGGGTTTTCTATATATAAAATAATGTCATGTGAAAATAGTGACAGTTTCACTTCTTTCTTTCCAATTTGCATCCATTTTATTTCTGTTTCTTGCCTGATTGCACTGGCTAGAACTTCCACTGCTATGTTAAATGAAAGTGGCAAAAGTGGGCATCCTTCTCTGGTTCCTGTTCTTAGAGGAATAGTTTTCAGTTTTTCTGCATTGAGAATTATATTAGCTGAGAGATTTTCATATATGGCCTTTATGATGTTGAGATACTTTCCTTCTATACCCATTTTATTTAGAATTTTTATCATAAATAGATACTGTATCTTGTCAAATCCTTTCTCTGTATCTATTGAGATAGTCATATGGTTTTTATTCTTCCTTTTGTCTATATGGTGTATCACATTGATTGATTTGTGGAGGTTGAACCATCCCTGCATCCCTGGAATAAATCCCACTTGGTCTTTTTGATGAATTGTATTCAATTTGCTGGCATTTTATTGAATATTTTTGCATCAATATTCATCAGTGATACTGGCCTGTAATTTTGCTTTTCCGTGTTGTCCTTGTCTTGTTTTGTTATCAGGATAATATTGGCTTCCAGAATGAGTTAGGAAGCTTTCATTCCTCTTGACTTTTTTGGAAGAGTTTGAGAAGACTAGGTATTAAATCTTCATTGAGTGTTTAGTCAAATTCACTAGGGAAGCCATATAGTCTTGGACTTTTGTTTTTGGGGAGGTTTTTGACTACTGTTTTGATCTCCTTACTGGTGATTAGTCTATTCAAATTTCTATTTTTTCTTGATTACATTTTGGAAGGTTGTATGATTCTGAGAATTTGTCCATTTCTTCTAGATTATCCAATTTATTGGCATATAGCTTTTCATAGTATTCTCTTATAATCTTTTGTATTTCTGAGGTGTCCATTGCAATTTCTCCTCTTTCGCTTCTGATTTTTTTTTATTTGAGCCTTCTGTCTTTTTTATCTTGTTGAGTCTTTCTAAAGTTTTGTCCATTTTATTTATCTTTTCAAAGAAACAGCTCTTGGTTACATCAGTTTTTTCTATTGTTTTTGTTGTCTCTATTTGATTTGTTTCTGCTCTGATTTTTATTCTTTCCTTTCTTCTGCTGATTTTGGGCTTGGTTCATTCTTCTTTTTGCAGTTCCTTTAAGTATACTGTTAGATTGTTTATTTGAGATTCTTCTTGTTTGTTGAGGTAGGCCTGTATTGTTGTAAACTTCCCTGTTAGAACCACTTTTGCTGTATCCCATGAATTTTGGCATGTCCTATTTTCATTTTCATTTCTCTCCAGGTATTTTTTGATCTCTCCTTTGATTTCTTCATTGACCTAATCATTGTTCAGTAACCTTTTGTTTAATCTCCACATATTTGTGGCTCTTCCGATTTGCATTCTGTAGTTGATTTCTAGTTTCATACAGTTGTGGCCAGAGAAGATGCTTTGTGTAATTTCCGTCTTCTTAAATTTATTGAGACTTGTTTTGTGGCTTAATATGTGATCTACCCAGGAGAATGTTTCATGTGCATTTGAGAAGAATGTGTATTCTGCAGCTTTTGTTTGGAATGTTCTATATATATCTACTAAGTCCATCTGGTCTAACATGTCATTTAAGGCTAATGTTTCCTTATTGATCTTCTGTTTGGATGATATACCCATTGGTGGAGTGTTAAGTGGAGTGTTACAGTCCCTTGCTATTATTATGTTATTGCCTATTTCTCCTTTTATGTCTGTTAATAATGGCTTTATATATTTAGGTGTTTCGATGTTGGGTGAATAGATAATTAGAAGTGTTATATCATCTTATTGGATTGTTCCTTTTGTGATTATGCAGTGCCCTTCTTTGCCTCTTGTTAACAGTTTTGTTTTACAGTGCATTTTTTTCTGATACAAATATTTCTACGACAGCCTTCTTTTCATTGTCATTGCATGGAGATTCTTTTTCCATCCTTTCACTTTCAGCTTGTGAGTGTCTTTAGGTCTGAAGTGTGTCTCTTGTGTGTAGCATATATATAGATCTTCTTTTTTTTGTTCAGTTGGCCACCTTATGCCTTTTTATTAGAACATTTAGCTTATGAATATTTAATGTATCTATTGATAAGAGTGTACTTATTGCCATTTTCTAACTTTTTTTCTGAATGTTTTAATTGTTTTTCTCTGTTCCTTTCTTCTTCTCTTGAATCTTCCCCTGTGGTTCAATGTCTTTCTTGAGCATTATGTTTCAGTTCCTTTCTCTCTTTTTTGTGTATTTATTATAGGTTTCTGATTTGTGATTATGATGAGGTTCACATACAGTCACCTATGTATATAGCAATCTATATTAAGTTGATGAACCCTTTAGTTTGACCTCTTGCTGAAAATGCTACTCTTTTCTTCCTCTCTTCCCATATTTTATGTTTTTGACATCCTAATCTCTTTTCTTTTTGCATGTGTATCTGTTACCCTCATCATGGAAATAGATAGCTGTAGTACTTTTGTCTTATGTCCTTTTGATTGATCTGCTATCTCTATTGTATATTTGCCATTACAAGTGATTTGACTCCTGTAAAATTTCTGCTGAGAAGAAAGCCAATAGTCTTATGTGGTTTCCTTTGTATGTAACTTGTTGTCTTTCTCTTGCAGCTTTTAGGACTGTCTCTTTATCTTTAATTCTTAACATTTTAATTATAATGTGTCTTGGTGTGGAACTCTTTCAGTTTACCTTGTTTGGTGTTCTCTGTGCTTCCTGTACCTGGATGTCTATTTCTTTCCTTAGGTTAGGAAAGTTTTCAGCTATAATTTTTTCAAATAGATTCTCTCCCACTTTTTCTTTCTCTTCTCCTTCTGGGACAAATATAATATGGATATTAGTGTGCTTGCTGTTGTCCCAGATGTCCCTTAGACTGTCCTAGTTCTTTTTAATTCTTTTTTTCTTTTATGTTCAGCTCGAGTGATTTTCTCTACTCTTTCACCCAGCTCATTGATCTATTCTTATGTATCACCTACTCTGCTATTGAGTCCCTCTAATGAATTTTTCATTTCCAGTATTGTATTCTTCACATCTGATTGATTATTTTTTATATTTTCCAATTCTTTGTTGAAGTTCTCACTGAGTTCATCCCTTCTTCTCCCAAGATCAGTGAGCACCCTTATGACTATTAGTTTGTACTCTTTGTCAGGTAGATTGTTTATGTCTGTTTCATTTAGCTCTTTTTCTGGGTTTTGTCCTTTTCCCTTATTTGGAACATATTCCTTTGTCTCCTCATTTTGCTTCTTTCTCTGTGCTTATATCTATGTATTAGGTAGGTCACCTACATCTCCCAATCTTAGACAGGTGGCTTTATTTAAGAGATGCCTTGAGGTCCATCAGTCTTTTTCCCTCTTGTGACTAGTTCCAAATGTTTCAGGAGTGTCCCCTGTGGGGGCTACATGTGTTCTGTTGTGGCAGGGTTGCTCTTGCTGCAGGTGCCTGGGGAGGCTAGGCTGTCCCCCTGGCTGGCTGGTTGTAAGGTTCAGTTTCATGTTGCTGCTATGGTCACCTTAGTCAGTTTATCAAGTGTGGGGAGCCCCAGAACAGTTGATTGAAAGGTCTCATATCATGTCCCTATTGCACTTTTTCTGTTAAGTGAGTAGTTCCCCTTGTGTGGCTGGTTGCTAGACTGAGGGACTGACAACAGCTATAGGCCTATGACTTGCAAGGCTATTGCCAGCTCTCTCAGGATTGCAGCTGAGTTGGGCCAGCCCCAGGCATGGGAGCATCCAACTTATTCAGGCTTTGGAAGATGGGGCGGATCCCCTATGTGGTTGTTTGATAAGCACAAGTCTGCTGCAGCTGACAAAATCCACCACCCACAGGGCCACATACATCATCAACACAGTCTTGCCATGTGCGCATGCCCCCACCCACTTAAGTGGACACAGTTGCATCACTGCAGAGGCTCCACACACTCTGCCAATGCAGACCTGCTCCACATGCATGCCCTGCCCCACAGAGATAGACCCACTCACCTGGCAGCAGAGGTTCCAAGCACCCCACATCTGTGGAACCACAAGTTGTCCAAGGGTTTGCTGTTAGATGGTGCGAGTCCCAAGGGCACGCTGTCTGTCCTGGCTGAACTGGATTAAATCAGTGCTCTAGTGGGGGGGGGGATGGCGCAGACCCCTGTGCTAACAGGCCAGAGGAAGAATTCCAATGGCATTTGGCAGCTTCTGTGTCAGCTTGCCTGTACTAGATCATAATAATGCCCACTGCCAATGTCTCAGTCCCTGTGGATGTCTCACTTCTCAGCAAGATCCACCCAGAGCCTATCAAGTGATTCTCTTTTCACCAAAGGACTGTACACTTTTCTTTCTGGTGATTTTAGGTTGCTTTCCAAAATGGGTGAATTTGCACATGGGCTCTTTAAGAGTAGGCTTTTGTTCCCCTTATGTCTGATAGCTTTTGGGGGGTATTCCTTATTGTAGTTAATAGCCAGCAAAGCCAAAAATTATGACACCTATCTCATTTGTGTTGAATCTAAAAGTTGCATATGGCAGTAACCTTCCCCTACTCAGACAGCCCAATCCTCCAGAAATGGCTTCGTACCTTAGGATCATTCCCTCCCAGCTGAGAAGTGTCATAGCTTGAAGGTGGCTTTTTTTCTCTCCAGTAAGGAATTTCTACCTCTTCTAGCTCTGCCAGCACTGTCCCTTGTTGCCAGTGTTCTTTTTATTCACTTTTCGGTGATCTCCAAGAGGTAATTGTTCCAAGAGTAGTTGTAAATTTGTTGTGTCCATGGGAGGGGGGGAGTTTAGAGTCCACCTACACCTCAATCTTGATGCCTTCTTTCCAGTAATGCAGCATAATATGTGGAAAAGAACTCCAATTTAGAACACAAAATTAAACCTATTAATAGAAGGCATACTGTGTACTACACAGTCTCAGTGCTTTATAAGCATTTAACTAATTTGATTCTCTGTATGACAAACTACTCTATCAAGGAGCTACTACTATCAGCCTTATTTTATAGGTGAAAATTCTGAGGCTTGAAGAGCTTAATTTGCTGAAGTTCACACAATCAGCTAGTGGAAAACTGGCATTCAAACCAGATTGGCTGATATCAATGCCCATGGTTGTAACCATGATAAGTTATGATTTTGTAATAAATAAGTTCTACTGTATTCCTTATTGACTTGTTTTCCTCACTTGTGCATAGGAAATCAGCCCTATCTGCCTCACATTGCTGCTGTGATGATTGATTTAGGTCAGCTATTTGAGAAAGTGTACTTAAAATGAAAGTACTCTGTAAACAAGTAAGTGTCTACATATCTAATTTATTGTTATCAGGCTGTATCATCAACCAGATGTGTCATCTTGGGGAAATCTCTTAGCTCCACTGGCTTCAGATCCTCACTAGGAAATTCACGGTATTGGAATAGATGATCTCTAGGTGCTTTCCAACTTCAGTGACTCCAACTGTATTAAAAGAAAAGCTATAATCATGAGATCATAATAGGACCATGGGGAAGTGGGGGATTGAATCAGAAGGGACATGAGAAAGTGGGACATGAAATTATCAGGAAAAGAACTCTATGTCTCAAGAGAGCAAGTGCATGGAGAGTTTTCTCCCTGTAATTGTCTTTTCTCCTTTCACCTCTGTCCTAATAACATATTTAAGAGGACTCCAGATATGCGCATCTCTTTGGCTGTGAGTGGACAGCCAATTTCATGGCCAAAATCACACATCTTGGAGTGTAATAGGGTCCAGTTGTAAAATTCCTTTGGAAAAGAAATAAGCAATTTCAACCTTTGGCAAGAAGCTTGTCTTCCTGGAGGATCTGGGTCAAGGTCAGATTTATAGAAAACAGTGAATTCTATGCTATCTCAATTGCTGTGTGATTCTTCTAGTAGGAAGAGGAAGTACATGAGGCATGGGTTATGGTCCTCAATCTCATTCATTCTTCAACTCTCCCCTCTTTCTCACTTCCACACCCTGCACTTATATCTCTTCTTCAGGTTTTCTTTCACCTTACCCAAATTCTATGGTATACAGTGAAAAGAATAATTTCTAAACTAAACTGTCAGGCATGGATGTTGAGTACTGGTTCTCAATTTCCTAAGTGTATGATCTCAAACGCTGTTAATTTCTGTTTTTCACCTGTAAATTGGGGATAATAGAATCACCTATAATATAATGAGACAATATGTATAAAGGCTAACACATTGTAGATATTAATAATTGAGCACTGAATCAAAATAATAACTTGCTGAATTTCAGGATTAACTAAGATAAAATATGCTTGTCTGTGTTTCCCAACTTTATACAGTCCATTGCCTTTTTTAAAATTTTTATTTTATTTTTTTTGAGGAAGATTAGCCCTGAGCTAACATCTGCTGCCAATCCACCTCTTTTTTGCTGAGAAAGACTGGCCCTGAGCTAACATCCGTCCCCATCTTCCTGTACTTTATATGTGGGGCAGCTGCCACAGCATGGCTTGATGAGCGGTCCCATGTCTGCACCTGGGAACCAAACCAGCAAACCCCAGGCCACCAAAGCGGAATGTGCAAAATTAACTGCTTAATATCTACAATGTGTTAACCTTTATAGATATTGTCTCATTATATTATAGATGATTCTATTCTCCCCAATTTACAGTTTATCAATTGTATTTATATAAGTAGGTTTTTCACCCATAGCCAAGTTTAAATTGTTATATCATATTTTTTCTCATAGTTTCTGGCTTCATGTTATAATTTAGAAATTTCTTTCCCATCCTAAGATTATATAAATGCATGTCTATTAATCCCTCTAATGCTTTTTACTGATAGTGAGCTAGGTTTAAGCGATCACTTCGGGCAGAGATTATCCTTTTTCTATCAGTTTAAAATACTACCTATATCATATGTTAAATTCTTACCAATGTTAAAATTTACTTGTTAAATTCTATTTCTTCTTTTGACATGTCTATTTTTACAAGAATAAGGAATTGTTAATGTTTATATTATTTTTTAAAGTCTGAATCTCCAAGTCTTTTTAATTATTAATCTTTTTTCAAAATTTTCTTGGTCATTAATATTGATTTACTCTTTCAACTCAAGGAAGATCACTTTGGATATGGAACATAGCCAGTTGTTGTTATCTGCTATGAATCTATTAGTGAGCTATAATACACTGAATGTATCAACAAACATATGAAATATACTTTTGTTGTATTTGGGAATTGAAACAGTTGCTTTGACTCTTTCTCGACATCAATGCTCATCATAGCTTGATGATGGTTATCTGTTGACTCAAGTGTACATGAACTGAAGCAAACTAAACAGAAGATCACTTCTGTGATTTGTGTCTTTATGACTTCAGGTGGTTTGATTTGTCTGGATGCTAGGTCTGAATCTACACCTGCCCAGAAGTAATGATGCCTAGCTGTCTACAGAGCTGATGATGTCTCAGGAATTTCCCCAAGTTAACCCATAAATTCTAGCACCCCTGGCATTCCTTTTTACAGGTACAGCTGTCATTCATAGTTATCTGTAAGTAATCAATGATAGTAATAGCCAACATCTATTGAACAATTAATGTGTCCTGGATTGTGTGCTGAGCAGTGTCATGAATTCCCTCATAAAACCCTCCCATTAACCTTACAGTTAAGGGGCTCTTGTCCTCACTTTGCTATGAGTAAATCATTTCTAGTGTGTTAAAACCACCAGGGTAAGTTCAGAGCATGAGAGAGTATCAAAACTAAAATTATTTTTTTCCATTTGTATTGATATATGGTTGATATACAACATTGTATAAGTTCAAGGTGTACAACATAATTTACTATATATATATATATATAATAAAATGATTACCACAGTAAGATTAATCTTCATCACCTCACATAATTACAGTATTCTTCCTTGTGATGAGAACTTTGAGATCTAGTCTCTTAGCAACTTTTAAATATATGATACAGTATTGTTAACTATACTCATCATGCTGTACATTATATTCACAGATCTTATTTACCTTATAACTGGAAATGTTTTACTTTCTGACCACCTTCACCCAATTCCCCTACCTTCCACTCCTTGCCTCTGGCAACCGCAAATCTGATCTTTGTTTCTATGAGTTTGTTTCGTTTTAGATTCCACATACAGTGAGACCATAATGTGCTTGCCTTTCTCTGTCTGATTGATCTTACTTAGCATAATATCCTGATGGTCTATCCATATTGTCACAAATTCCAGGATATCCTTCTTTTTTATGCCTGAACAATATTCCTTTATGATACATCCTATTATTTATGTTATTTATACATGTGTTATTTATAAATATATAATTTGACTTTTTATCCACTTATCTGTTGGTGGTTGCTTAGATTGTTTCAATACTCTGGCTATAATAAATAATCCTGCAATGAACATTGGGATACAGGTTTGTTTTAGGGGCAGTGATACCATTTCCTTTGTGTATATATATATATATATCCAAGATATGGAATTGCTGGATCATATGATAGGTCTATTTTTAATTTTTTGAAAAAACTCTATACTGGGGGCTGGCCCCGTGGCCGAGTGGTTAAGTTCGCGCGCTCCGCTACAGGCGGCCCAGTATTTCGTTGGTTCGAATCCTGGGCGCAGACATGGCACTGCTCATCAGACCATGCTGAGGCAGCGTCCCACATGCCACAACTAGAAGAACCCACAACGAAGAATACACACCTATGTACGGGGGGCTTTGGGGAGAAAAAGGAAAAAATAAAATCTTTAAAAAAAAAAAAAGAAAAAACTCTATACTGTTTTCCATAGTCACTATACCAATTTAAATTCTCATAGCAATGCGCGTTTCCCTTTTCTCCACATTCTGGCCAGACGTTGTTGTCTCCTTTTTGATTATAGCCATTCTAACAGTTGTGAGTTGGTATCTTACTGCGATTTTGATTTGCAATTCCCTGATGATTATGATGTTGAGCACATATTTATGTACCTGTTGGCATTTTATATGTCTTCTTTGGAAAAATATCTATTCAGGTCCTATGAAAAATTTGAATTGGATTATTTTCTTGCTACGGAGTTGTATGTGTTCCTATATATTTTAGATATTAACTCCTTATCAGAGATGTGATGTGCTAATATTTTCTGCTATTCTGTTGGTTACCTTTTCATTTTGCTTATCATTTTCTTTGCTGTGCAGAAGCCTGTTAGTTTGATATAATCCATCTTATGTATTTATTTATTTAATTATTTAATTTCGCTTGTGCTTTAGGTGTGATATCCAAAACATCATTTCCAATCCATGTTCAGAAGTTTTTTCCCTACGTTTTCCTCAAGGAGTCTTATGATTACAGGTCTTACACTTAAGTCTTCATTCGTTTTGGGTTTATTTTTGTGAGTGATGTAAGATCAGGGTCTAGTTTCATTCTTTTGCATGTGAATATCCAATTTTCCCATCATCATTTATTGAAGAAACTGTTTTTTTCCATTGAGTATTTTAGGCTCTCTTGTCAAATGTTAGTTGACCATATATACACAGTTTTATTTCTGGGGTCTTGATCCTGTTCCATTGGTCTTTGTGTCTGTTTCTATGCCAGTGGCATACTGTTTTTATTTCTATGGCTTTGTAACATAGTTTGAAACATTTGCCAGCTTTATTCTTCTTTCTCAGGATTGCTTTGTCTATACGAAGTCTTTTGTGGTTCTACAGGGATTTTAGGATTGTTTGTTCTATTTCTGTGAAAAATGCCATTGGAATTTTGATAGAGATTGCATTGAGTCTATTGGCAGATTTGTGTAGCATAGACTTTTTAATAATATTAATTCTTCCAATCCATGTACATGGGATACCTTTCAATTTACTTGTAGCTTTTTCAATTTCTTTGGTCAGTGACTTATAGTATTCAGTGAAGAGATCTTTCACCTTCCTGTTTAATTTTTTTCTACACATCTTATTGTTTTTGATGCTATTGTAAATGGGATTGGTTCTTTATGTCTTTTTCAGACAATTTGTGTTAGTATATAGAATGCTTATTTTGTATCCCAGGACTTTAGTGAATTATTTGATTAGATCTAACAGTTTTTAGTGAAGATTTTAGGATTTTCTATACGTAAAATCATGTCATCTGCAAATAGACACAATTTCAATCTTTTATTTCCATTTATGAGGTTTTAATATTATTATTATTTTGACTTTATTGTGTTGGCTAGGACTTATTGTCGTGTTTTAGGAATGAAGAGAATGGCCATCTTTGTCTTCTTCCTGGTATTAGAAAAAAAATCTTACAACCATTTACCATTGAGTATGATGTTAGATGTCACTTTGTTAAATATGGCCTTTATTAAGTTCAATTTAGTTCCTTTTATACCTAATTTATTGAGAATTTTTATCAGGAATGTATGTTGAATTTTGTCAAATGCTTTTTGCGCATCTATGGAGAATTATATGATTTTTATATTTCATTTTATTAACGTGACTATCACTTTTGTTAATTTTTGTATACTAAACCATCTGTGCATCCTCAGAATGAATCCTACTTGATAGTGGAGTATGATCCTTTTAGTATGCTGCTGAATTCTGTTTGTTAGGATTTTTTTTTTTGAAAATTTAGAATCTGTATTCAACAGGTCAGGGACATTGACCTGCAGTTTTCTTTTCTTCTAATGTCCTTATCTGGCTTTGGTATCAGTGCTGGCAGGGGGAGGGACCATGGAGTCAGAGTGTAGCTGTTCCTCTAACTTTCTAACAGGATTCTTCTCATTCTCTGTGGCCCATGGGGATATTTCAGCCTCATCCCCGTGTTCTAGGATTTTCAAAATGATGTGTTGTTACGAGTAGTTGCTAGTTTTTTCTGGCAAGAGTGACCAAGTGAATGACCTATTTTGCCATCTTGATGACGTCATTCAGAATAAAAACTCTAAAGTCTGAACCCTTAACCACAGTACTATGCTGTTTCCTAAGATGCAAAATATCCTACAATTGATACAGTAGTTGGGGCTAATATTTGTACCAGCCTCCCTTAGGAATAGTTCATATGAAGACTTCCCTAAGAAGACTTACTTCATAACTTTATTGGGCATACATGCTATCCCCCAAGAAAATATCAGGATTATAAATTATGATATAATTTTCCAGGCCATGTTGAAGGTGTTGTATTAAATATATTTGTAAAAAGTTTGAGAAGTTATTATAAACAGGGTAATTTTTCTTATGTGTAAAAGAAGAAAATTTTAAAAATCTACCTGGATGAGATCTTGGAGAGAAGAGCTATTTCAAGTTTATTCTGGAATGATGCCAGTTTTACCTCACTATTATTAAGCAGCAGTTATGTATTGAATTTTCAAAATTCCTATAAAATCTTACAGTTTTACAATGATCTCTCTCATATAATTATAGAGTTTCTATTGCTTTTTAGAAAATTTTAAAAATATTTAATATTTCATCTCCACATACCCATGTACTTCTTCCTCCATAATGTGTCGTTCATTGATATCTGCTACGTGACCTCCACAGCCCCCAAGATACTCTCCAACTTCTTCCAGGAGTAGCAAACTATCACCCTTGTGGGTTGTGCTGTTCAGTACTTCACCCTTCCAAACGTGGGACTGAGTGAGTCTTGTCTCATGACAGCCATGGTTTATGATTGATATGCTGCCATTTGTAACCCACTTCTCTATTCATCCATCATGTCACCCACTCTGTGTGTTCAGATGGTTCTGGGGTCCTATATTAAATATTTAATTTAATAAATATTTAATATTTTTAAAATATGTCTTTTAATTTTTCTGAGACCTCATCAGGTAATTGGGAACCTGAAACACTGAGAAGGTCCTATTTGGCACTTAGATGGAAACTGTAGTCTTTCTTCTAGGACGGTAAAGCGTTTTCCATTTTTCAGTGCTCAGTGAAGGGAAGAAAATGGCAGATGTGAGAATTATAATGTCGTCATTTCACGTGAGTCAGTAATGCATTCTTTTGACTCTTTTCTCATTTTAGGAGCACCAAGCCAATGACTCAAGGAGGAAATATTACAGCTATCACCCATTTCCTCCTCTTGGGATTCTCAGATTTCCCCGGAATCAGAGCAGTGCTCTTCGTTGTATTCCTGTTGGTGTACATTATGACTCTGATTTGGAACCTGTGTCTCATCATCTTAATAAGGATGGATTTCCATCTCCACACACCCATGTACTTCTTCCTCCATAATCTGTCCTTCATTGATATCTGCTACGTGACCTCCACAGTCCCCAAGATGCTCTCCAACTTTTTCCAGGAGCAGCAAACCATCACCCTTGTGGGTTGTGCTGTTCAATACTTCATCTTTTCAACCATGGGACTGAGTGAGTCTTGTCTCATGACAGCCATGGCTTATGATCGATATGCTGCCATTTGTAACCCACTTCTCTATTCATCCATCATGTCACCCACTCTGTGTGTTCAAATGGTGCTTGGGTCCTATATGGCAGGATTCTCTGGTTCTATATCCCAATTGTGTGCCATGCTTCAGCTCCAATTCTGTGGGCCTAATATCATCAACCACTTCTTCTGTGACATGCCCCAACTGTTAGTCCTGTCCTGCACTGACACTTTCTTTGTACAACTCATGACTGCGGTATTAATAGTGATCTTTGGGATAATAAATGTCTCAATTATCATGATATCTTATGGCTGTATTGTCATCTCCATTATGAAGATCACTTCAGCTAAAGGCAGGTCCAAGGCTTTCAGCACCTGTGCTTCTCACCTGACAGCAGTGACCCTCTTCTATTCCTCAAGTATCTTTGTCTACTTGAGTTCCAGCTCTGGCGGTTCCTCCAGCTTTGACAGATTTGCATCAGTCTTCTACACTGTGGTGATTCCCATGTTGAATCCCTTGATTTATAGTCTGAGGAACAAAGAAATCAAAGACGCCTTGAAGAGGTTGCAAAAGAAGGGAAAGTATTGCTGAGGTCACAGATTATGAGATTTTTGACATATTTATCCTATCAGAATCACCTTAACCCACAATAACATGCACAAGAATGCACTATAACAAAATTCATACTGCCTTTGGAAAAAGAAGACTTAATTTGACACAAATAATATGCCAAAATGGACCAATAGGTGACTCAATGCCATGCAAACACAATATCTTTAAGTCCTAGTGGTTCATGAACATCAGCTTACATGAGGAGTAGATTGATCATTTATTTATATATCAATCTTTCCATCATTTATGAAACATCAGGTTTAAAAACTTGTTGCTTCCTTTAGTTTCTGAGATTGAACCCTGCCCAATTGCAGGACTCTGACATGAAAGGAAAGGTAACAGACAGAGGTCCTCTTGGATATAGAAACTTTGTCACTCAAATATTTTGATGCAGCAGCATGACTAAGACACAGAAGTGACCAATGTTTGTTTTGTGTTTCTGAACAGAATAGGAAGGAACAAAGAGAAAGGATGTGACTTTGGACAGAAACAATCCTGTGCAATTGGTCTGGTTGTGCCTACTGCAAAGACCAATCTTACCTAGCTAGTGTTTGTCTAAGGCCTCTTTCAATGCTAATCATCTAATAAATTTTTGATTACATCCTAGTCTATACCACCTATAGTCTAAGGAAGGAGGAGGTGATTTGAATCATAAAAGGAATGGAAGGAAGTATCTTGTCCCTTCAATGCCGTTTATTTATGAATCTGATGAGTTAATTTTTTGCACATAGTGTCCAGTGGGGATTTCTGATGGGAGATGATATTCAAAATCCATGTCACAGCCAATAGCAATTTCTGATATTGTGGGACTCAACTCTCCCTTTTTCTCCCCCATCCAATCTGGAAAATTTACCCTTGGTTCACATAGCCAATGGGATCACACTACCAAATCATTTTTCATATCTCAAACATCTGAAACTATTTGGTGTGAGAATACATGTGACAGCTCATCATAATAACAGAATTACTGAATATTCAGTATTGCAAAGACAAAGAGCAAATATGGAAAATTGATATACTTTCTTTCCTATCATTTTGTTCAACATTTTATGTCTTAGAGATTTATGGTTTTTTGGGGTGATATTATAGATGAAGTAGAATGGTTTGTGTTACTCTAATGCTGATATTTCCAGCAGACTTCAAGGGCCAGGAAAGGAGATAGATGGTGGTACAAGCAAGGTTCTCAACTCTGAACAGTTTTTGCTGTGTGAAGTAGGAGAGAAAGTTGTGGTCAGGTTAAAAAAAAGATGTGTAGCAACACTGAATGTTGACTTTCGAGATTGCTCTGACTTGAACAAACTGGTACAAAACATGTCATTACATTTACATATTATTCTTAGAGTTTCATTGAATTCTTATTTTTGGCTTGTTATTATTTTTTTTTTTTGAGGTAATGCTGATTTAGAACATTATATCAATTTCAGGTATACATCATTACATTTCAAATTATATGTAGACTACATCATGTTCACCCCCCAAAGAATAGTTACCATTTGTCATTGTACTCATGTGCCCTTTTACTCTTTTCACCCCTTGCCCCACAACCCATCCCCTTTGGTAACAGCTGATCTAATCTGTATTTCCCTGTGTTTGTTTATTGTTGTTACTGCTTGTATCTTCCACTTATGAGTGAAATCTTACGATATTTGACTTTCTCTGTCTGACTTTTTGCTTACATAATATAGTCAAGGTCCATCCATCTTGTCGCAAATGGTAAAATTTCATCTTCTTTAATAGCTGAGTAGTGTTCCATTGTGTATATATGCTGCATCTTCTTTATCCATTCATCCACTGATGGGCACTTAGGTTGCTTCTGTCTTGGCTTTTGTGTATAATGCTGCAATGAACATATGGGTGCATATATCTTTTTGAATTAGTGTTCTTATGTTCTTTGGATACATACCCGGGATTGGACTAGTTGGATCATATGGTATTTCTATTTTTAATTATTTGAGAAGTCTCTATACTGTTTTCCATAATGGCTGTACCAGTTTGCATTTCCACTCGCAATGTATGAGGTTCCCTTTTCTCCACATCCTCTCCAACATTTGTTATTTTTGTCTTGGTAATTATAGATAGTGTGACAGGAGTAAGGTGATATCTTACTGTAGTTTTGATTTGCATTTCCCTTATGATTAGTGATATTGAACATCATTTCATATACCTGTTGGTCATCCATATATCCTCTTTGAAAAAAATGTCCGTTCATATCCTCTGCACATTATTTGATTAGCTTGTTTGTATTTTTGTTGTTGAGTTGTATGCATTCTTTTATATATTTTGCATATTACCCTCTTGTCTCATACATGATTTGCAAATATTGTATCCAAGTTGGTGAGTTGTATGTGTTCTTTTGCATATTTTGCAGATTACCCCCTTGTCTCATACATGATTTGCAAATATTTTCTCCCAGTTGGTGAGTTATATTTTCCTTTTGTTGGTAATTTCTTTGCAATGCAGTTTTTCAGTCTGATCAGTCCCATTTGTTTATTCTTGCTTTTGTCTCCTTTGCCCGAGTAGACATGGTATTCAAAAAGGCACTGCTAATACCGATTTCAAAGAGCTTACTGCCTATATTTTCCTCTAGGACTTTTATGGTTTTAGGTCTTGTATTGAAGCCTTTAATCCATTTTGAGTTAATGTTTGGATATGGTGTAATATGATGGCCTGCTTACATTCCTTTGCATTTTGTTGTCCAGCTTTTCCAATGCAATTCATTGAAGAGACTTTATGTTCTCCATTGCGCATTCTTTACTCCTTTGTTGAAGATTAGCTGTCCATAGTTGTGTGGTTTTATTTCTGGGCCCTCAATTCTCTTCCATTGATCTGTGTATCTGTTTTTGTGCCAAAACCATTCTCTTTTGATTACTAGCTTTGCAATACATTTTGAATTCAGTGAGTGTGATACCTCTGACTTTGTTCTTTTTTCTTAGGATTGCATTGGCTATTTAGGGTCCTTTCTTGTTCAATATAGATTTTAGGATTATTTACTCTATTCCCATGAGGAGTGTCATTGGGTTTCTGATTGGAATTGTGATGAATTTGTAGATTGCTTTAGGTAATATGGATATTTTTACTATGTTTACTCTTCCACTCAAAGTACATGGAATATCTTTCCATTTCTTTATATCTTCTTTGATTTCTTTCAATAATGTCTTATAGTTTTCAGCGTATTGGTCTTTTACTTCCTGGGTTAAATTTATTCCTAGATATTTTATTGCTATTGTAGTCTTGATTTTTCTTTCTGACAGTTCACTGTTAGCATATTGAAATGTGACTGATTTTTCTATGTTGATGTTTTGCCCTGCAACTTTATTGTATTTGTTGATTGTTTTTTACAGATTCTTGGTGGATTTGCTAGGATTTTCTATATATTGATTTATGTCATCAGCAAATAATGACAGTTTTGCACCTTGCTCTCCAATTTGCATGTTTTTTATTATTTTTTCTTACCTAATTGCTCTGGCCAAAACTTCCATTAATATGTTGAATGAGTGGCAAGAGTGCGCATCCTTTTCCTGTTACTGTCCTCTGAGAAATAGCTTTGAGTTTTTCACCATTAACTATGGTGATAGCTATGGGTATGTCATATATGGCCTTTAGTATGTTGAGTTATTTTCCTTCTATACCCATTTTATTCATAGTTTTTTTTATTATAAATGTATTTTGAATCTTGTCAAATGCTATCTCTGCATCTACTGAGATGATCATGTGATTCTTGTTCTTCTTTGTTTATATGGTGTATCACATTAATTGATTTTCAGATGTTGACCCATCCCTGTGTCCCTGGAATAAATCTCACTTGACAGTGGTGTATGATCCTTCCAATGTATCGTTGTATTTGATTTGTTAACATTTGTTCAGGAGATTTGCATCTATGTTCATCAGCAATATTGGCCTGTAATGTTCCCTTTTTTGTTTTCCTTGTCTGATTTTGGAATCAGAATAATTTTGGCCTCATAAAATGAGCTAGGATACATCCTGTCTTCTTCAAGCTTTTGGAAGAGTTTGAGGATAGGTATTAAATCTTGTTTCAGTGTTTGGTAGAATTCACCAGTAGAACTTCCCTGTCTTGGACTTTTGTTCCTTGGGAGATTTTTTATTACTGTTTCAATCTCTTTATTTGTGATTGCTCTATTCAGATTCTCTATTTCTTCTTTATTCAGTTTTAGGAGGCTACATGTTTCTAAGAATGTATTCCTTTCTTCTAGATTACCCTGTTTTGTGGGCATACAGCTTTTCATAGTATTCTCTTATAATCTGTATTTCTGTGGTGTCCATTGGAATTTCTCCACTTTTATTTCTGATTTTATTTATTTGAGCCTTCTGTCTATTTTCCTTACTGAGTCTGGATAAGGGTTTATTAATTCTGTTTAACTTTTCAAAGAACCAGATCTTAGTTTCATTGATCCTTTCTATTGATTTTTTAGTCTCTATTTCATTTATTTCTGCTCTGATTTTTATTATTTCCTTCCTTCTACTGACTTTGGGCTTCATTTGTTCTTTTCCTAGTTCTTTTAGGTATAGTTTGAAATTATTTATTTTATATTTTTCATGTTTCTTGAAATAAGCTTGTAGTTATGTAAACTTTCCTCTTAGTATTGCTTTCACAGCATCCCATAAGGTTTGGTACACTGTGTTTTACTGTCATTTCTCCTGAGGTATTTTTTGATTTCTTCATTGATTCAACAGTTATTCAGTAGCATGTTGCTTGTTTCCACATATTTGTGACTTCTGGCCTTTTTTGTAGTTTATTTCTAATTTCATAGCATTGTGGTCAGAAAAGGCTTTTGATACAATTTAATTCTTCTTAAAGTCACTGAGGCTTGCTTTGTTTTCCAACATATGGTCTATCTTTGAGAATATTCCATATGCACTTGAGAAAAATGTGTATTCTGCTGTTTTTGAATGGGATGTTCTATATAAATCTATTAAGTCCATACGACCTAGAGTTTCATTTGAGGCCATTGTTTCCTTGTTGACTTTCTGTCTGGATGACCTATCCAATGAAATAAGTGGAGTGTTAAGATCCTCTACCATTCCTGTGTTGCTGTCAAGTTCTCCCTTTCAGACTGTTAACAGTTGCTTTATGTACTTTGGTGCTCCTTCGTTAAGTGCATTTATGTTAAAAAGGGTTATGTATTCTTGGTGGAATGTCCCTTTTATCATTATATTATCCCAATCTTTGTCTTTTGTTATATTTTTTGTCTTGATGTTTGTTTTGTCTGATATAAGAATGACTCTGTCCACTTTATTTTGCTTGCCATTTGTTTGGCGTATCATCTTCCATCCCTTCACACTGAGTCTATGTTTGTCTTTAGAGCTGAGATGTGTTTCCTGGAGACACCATATTGTTGGGTCTTCTTTTGTAATCCATCCAGCCACTCTGCATTTTTTGATTGGTGAATCAATTCATTTTCATTTAGAGGGGTTATTGCCTTATGAGGGCTTACTGCTGTCATTTTATCTTTTGTTTTTGTTTTCTGGTTGTTTTATGTTTAAGTTGTTTCTTTTTACTTGTATTTCTCTCTGCCGTTTCAGTTTGGTGCTTTTCTGTGATGTTTTTCTCAGTTTCCTCTTTATTTCTGAATTGTGACTCTGATTTTTTGTTTTGTGGTTACCATGAGATTTGTATAAAAGATCTCATAATTGAGATAGTACTTTTTCTGATAGCCTCTTATCTCTATTAGCCTATGCAGGTTCAGCCCTTTTCCTCTTACCTTCCTATGTTTTTTTTTTTGTCATGAGTTATTCTTTTCTGTGTTGTGAGTTTGTGACCAAATTGAAGTATCGATAGTTGTTTTTCGATGCTTTCTTTCCCTTTATTTTTTGTGTTATAATTGTTTATACAAACCTATTCTGATATAGAACTGCAATATTTTGATTCTTTCTCTCTATTTATCTCTTTGCACAAAGCTTTGTATAATTTTTCCTTTTCGTTTCAGGTAGGAGGGTCCCTTTCATCATGTCTTCTACAATAGGCCTAGTGATGATGAACTCCCTCAGATCTTGTTTGGGAAATTTTTATTTTCCTATCATATCTGAAGGATAATTTTGCTGGACAGAGTATTCTTGGCAGATAGTTTTTGTCTTTCAGTATTTTGAATATATCATTCCACTCTTTCCTAGCCTGTAGGATTTCTACTTGTAAATTTGCTGAAAGCCTGATAAATATTCCTTTGTAGGTTATTTTCTTCTGTCTTGTGGCCCTTAATATTTTTTCTTTGTCATTGAATTTTGAAAGCTTTGGTATTATATGCCTTGGGTAAGATCTTTTTGCCTTGATGTAATTAGGAGTTCTATTGGTTTCAAGTAATTGTAAGTCCAGTTACTTCCTCAGGTTTGTGAAGATCTCAGCTACTGTTCTTTTGAATAAGCTCTCTTCTCCTTTTCCCCTCTCTTCTCCTCCTGGGATATCTATTATCCTTATGTTACTTTTCCTAATTGAGTCAGATATTTCTTGAAGAATTTCTTCACTTTTTAAAATCTTCATTCTCTCTCTTCCTCCACCTGAATCAATTCTAAGTTTCTATCTTTGAGGTCACTAATTCTCCCCTCCATATGTTCTGCTCTATCTTTAATGCTTTCTTACTTATTTTTAATCTCATAATTGTGTTCTTCATCTCCAACATTTGTTTGTTTTTTGTTTATTTTTTTAATCCTGAGCTCATTGAACGATATTTCTGAGTTTTCTTGTAACTCATTGATTTACTGTGGAAGAGCTATTGTGAATTCTCTTTCAGTTAGATTATATTCTTCTGTGACTTCAAGTTTGGTTTCTGGAGAGTTTTCCTTCTCATTCTCTTGTACCATGTTACTGTAGTTATTCACGGTATTTGGTGAGTTAAGTCTCTGCTGGGGCACTTGTGATAGTACTACCATTCTTAATTGGGTATAGCTTTGATTACTTTGGTTTTGATCTGCTTCTTATTGTATTTGAGATCCTACACTTTCCATCCTGGGGTCTGTTCCCTGGATTACTGATACCAAGGGAGGAGGAGGGTGTTGCTACTCTGGTTCCATTGCCTCCTGTGGGTCCAGGCCACCTGCCTTCAGTTGTATATAGGTATGGATCTGTTATTTTTCCTGCGATGCTGTGTAGGGGATCTTCTGTTGGTCAATGGTATTCCAATGGTTTGTAACTTAGAAAGGAAAGACAAAGAGAATAGCTTACTCTGCCATGATGATGATGTCATTGCATTTCATTTACTTTTATTTTACAATTACAATTGGGGGCAACTCACCATTAATTTCTTATCCTTTTGTTTTTTGATATTCAGCTTGTGTCTGTTTTCAAAATAAAAACAAAATTTCAATCAAAATATATTTGATATACAAGTGTTAAATTAAATTCTACAACATGTTGATTTGATATGTTTATATATTGTGATATTATTGCATTTGTAGTGATAATTAGCACCTCTATCACGTCACATAATTATCATGTCTAATATGTGTTTGGAATAATTAAGATCTAATCTCTTAAGTTTGAATATTATAAGGCAATATTGTTGTCTATAGTCACTGTACTTTTCATTAGATCTCTAGGACGTATTTACTACTAGTTGCAAATTTGTACCCTTAAACAACTTTTCTCATATTCCCCCACAACCAAGGCCCTGGTATCCACTATTTTCCTCTTTGTTTTTACAAGTTTAGCTTTTTTAGATTCCACATATAAGTGATATCATATAGGGTTTATCTTTCTCTGTGTGTGTTCTCTCTCTTAGTATAATGTACTCAGTCTTTCAATGTTGTCTCAAATGGAAGGATTTCCTTCTTTTTCATAGCAGAATAATAATGCATTGTATGTGTGTGTGTGTGTGTGTGTGTATCACTTCTTCTTTATCCATTCATCCATTGATGGGCGCTTACAGTGATTCCATATTTCAGCTATTGCAAATAATGGTGCAATAAACATGGGAGTGCAAATATATTTATGATATCCTATTTTCCTCTCCTTTGGGTATATATTCAGAAGTAGGATTGATGGATAATCTTTTAGTTCTATTTCTTAATTTTTTGAGGAACCTCTTTATTGTTTTCCTTAGTGAATGAACCAATTGACATTCCTATCAACAGTGTACAAGGGTTCCCTTTTCTCCATATCTTCACCAACAGTTGTTATCTCTTCTCTTCTTGATGATAGCCATTCTAACAGGTGTGGTGATATCTCATTGTGGTTTTGATTTGCATTTCCCTGATGATTAGTGATGACAAACATCTTTTCATGCACCTGTTGACCATTTGAATGTCCTGAGCATGTTTCTTTAAAGTTGTGTTTGACGATATCTTTTCTCCACCCTCAAAGGGTAGCCTGCCTCTTCTAGGAGTTGTTATGAGTTCAGAGTAGGATATGGAGGAGACTTGCTTCAATAAAACTTTCTGTGACATTATCTACCTGTCTGTTTTGGGTTCTTAAGAAAGAGGGGAAGATTAGTTCACAGCACACTCTTAGTTATCTTGGCTTCTATCACTTACACTTACCAGAACCCTCAATATTCCAGTATCTGAATAATTCCTGGTAGATTGTATGCCCCTAATCAATATTTGTCAAATGAATTAACCTTGTGTCTTAGCACAAATCTTAACATTTTGGTTCTTACTAAGTCAGTAAGTACGGTACAATAATTCAAGAACCAACCTTCAACAAAGTTTCTGAAAGTGTTTAACAAAAATAAAATGAATAATTCACATTACAGATAAGTTCTCAGTAGACTTCTTCTGAGAGAAACATGGAGATCATGATTATTTAAATATTAGACTATATTATACTGTGACAATATGCTTTACTTTTTTGTTTTAAAAATAACTGACCTATGAGGTCATCCCGGTGGCACAGCAGTTAAGTGCCCACATTCCACTTTGGTGCCCTGGGGTTCGCTGGTTCAGATCCTGGGTGCTGACGTGGCACCACATGGCTTGCCCTACTGTGGTAGGCATCCCACATATGAAGTAGAGGAAGAGGGGCATGGATGTTAGATCAGGGCCAGTCTTCCTCAGCAAAAAGAGGAGGATTGGCAGCAGTTAGCTCAGGGCTATCTTCCTCAAAAAAAAATAAAAAATAAAAATAACTGACCTTTTATAGTAAAATTAATCAAAATTGTGATTCAACAAAACTGTTTTTCAGATCTATTAAAATATATAAGCAAAATTATTTATTTTTGACTTTATTCATGGGATACAGAATTTCTCAGTTTTTCAGTCAACCCTGACATACTGCAAGTTAAGTTTTAAAACTATGGCCTAATTATAGTTTCTGAATGACAGCAAAATGTGCTTTTATCATATATTAAATAACATACACTTTTATATGTATATATATTTATTACTCAGATATAAGGCCTCAGGAACATTAGAAAATATGATAGTGAATAATCAGTAGGTTATAGACAGTAGTAAGATAATAGCATAAGCTAATTACATTTTTATGAGTAGATAAGATAAATAGAAATTAGGATGAAAATAAATATGATTAAAAATATGTAAACATAAATACAAAAAGTTTCATATCAAAGGTAATAAAGGGAAGTTAAATCAATTTTTCTACCTAATGAAATATCAGTAAAAAATAAATGTTGAAATAATTTAAATATTACAGTATATGAATGCCGGGGACAATACAATGAGCAATAATATGTTGTAACTTATTTCTGGTGGAAATATTAAATGGTTTAAGAAATTTGAAAATGTGGTTGTGATATTTGGTTAAACCTTGTGGGCTGAATCCAAATGTTTGTCTTGCTCATTCTTGGAGGCCACCTAAAATGATAATAAAAGTTTTTTAGAAAAAACCTATAAAGTCATGAAGATATGGATAACAGGAAATGTGACAACAAAGGTTGGAAACTGCGAGGCAGATTTATGAAGAATAACCAACTCAGATTCTAGAAATCAAGAAGCCATGGGTCCTGGGTAGAGTGGAGAGCAAAAAACAACAAGCAGCAAGTTGTTTCCCCTTGTAAGACCTCAATAAGGATCCGTAATTGAAGGCATTATGGACCTGCACAGTGAGTGGGGCTTAAAACTGGATATTTGGTTGAAAAAAATCTGCTAAGAACAATTAGACTACTAGACAAGGCCTTCCCCCGCTTTTGCATCCAAGAAACTCCTGTCCCTCCCTCCTAATCCTTCCCTTGCTCTAACAGAAGACTGAAGGTTTATTCTCTGGAGAATTGAACCAAGAAGTATGGGCTTAGAGTCATCACACATATCTAAGGGGGGATGCTAAAAACAGAGGAATTAAGATAATAAACGCACAGTGAAAAAGGAGATTCTCCCTGCTTGAGCCTCTCCTTCCACCACACACCTACTGCATTCACTCATTCAACTCTCAGAACACTCCCAGCTGGGATGATTTCTCTTTGGCAGGAGACTGGAGAATTCCTTTCTGGAGAAAGACCCGCCCAAGATAAAATATATATCTCCTGATGCTTAAAGCTGGGGCCCATCAAAGCAATTGTGAAGTCCTCCCCAGATTGCCCAGCAGAAACCCCACCAGAGGACAATATCTGGCCAGAAAAACCATGCTTGAAATGTTGCTTTTTAGTGCCTCACTTTGCAATGGGAAAGGACAGCAAAGAACAACCACACAGAGGCTCTGAAATAAACAAAGAGTAATAAAAGGAAAAGAATTCAGAGGACACAAACGTGATGCAGGGAGCATTAGGGTATTTAAAAAACTAAAACTCCAAAATTAAAACACTCAGTTAAAGAAGATATTGTGGAAGAAATTAGACATTTATTTATAATATTGTTTGAGCCACAGGATCAAATTTTCTCTGACGACTTCAATTTTATGAGCTAATAGATTCACTTGATTGTTTTAACCAGTTTCAGTTCTTTTCTTTTGTCATTAAACATGAAAGATTCCTAATTCTGAAAAAAATGTTATAATTTATACCAAGAATCACAAAAATGTGACTCTCCTTGAGTAACTGGTCTCTTCCTGTAGTATATTAGTTATCTATTGATGCACAGCAAATTACTACCAAACTTTGTGGTTTCAAACAAAAATATTCATTTATTACCTCATATATTTTCTGTGGGTCAGAAATTCAGGGGCAACCTGGCTGTGTAATTCTGGCTTAGGGAGCCTCATGTGGTTCCATTCAAGTAGTTGGTCAAAGCTGAAGTCCTTTGAAGCTAGATCAAGGCTGAAAGATCCACTTCCAAAGTAGATCTCTCACATAGCTGTCAAGTTGGAGCTGGCTTATGACAGGAGGCCAATATTCTTGGTTACATGGGATAGCCCTATTAAATATTGTAGGGTTAGACACAAGCCTATGAATACCAGGAAGCTAGGGTCATTGGGAACCATTTTGGAGGGACTCAGATGGTAGAAATGCTTCAGAGTAGATATATTCAAAAATATTCATTGACAACTTGGAAATAACCCATATGCTACATGAAGAAAAAGGTTAAATACATTAGGATATAATGAATTGATCTATTATAATACACATGAAGGAAAATAATACTTATGATGCATGTGACAGGTTTTGAAAATCAATCTACAAAATCAGGAATTCAAGAAATACAATTTTCATTATGTTTCCATCACACTATTCCTACTTTGCACTCCTTCTTATTTCTCCTCTGTGAAAAAAGCTTAGTCAATTAAAGGATCGTTTCTTCTTTTCTCTACATTTGTGTCTAAGTTCTAGAGGGCTGAATGATACCACAGCAACAGGGGAATCGGGTCCTTGACTTCCCTCCATAGCAGCATCTTGTGAAATATGTTACCTCAACAGATCCTCAGCTGTCAAATCACAAATGAATTGCTACTGAATTCCATTTATCCTCATCCTAAAGACTTGTAAGATCTGATGATTCTGCTGCTCACAGCGAGTCTTGGTTAAATGGGAATTGTTCTGTTGCTCCCATCTTTGACTACGGCACAGAAAATTCTGTAGAGTGTAAGCCCTCAGTGCCCAGTTGCTATCTCCCTGGACTCCCATGACCACATTTTCTTAAGTTTTGGCCTGCCAACTCAGGCCCTAAGAATCTTTTGGTTAGGGTCCCTCTGTTTTTGGTGTCTCTAAACTTATTTGATAGTTGTGCTGTCTCTAAGCCATTCTGAGACTTACTTATGTTTTTGGCCACATCATCTCTGCTTCGATTTCTTTTCGCTGCCACATCCCTTCTCTGAAGGTTGAGAACCTAATAACTTACGTACTTGAGAAAAAGGAATGATCAGAGATGTGGGGAAGGAAATGTTAGGTGAAATATTATACATACTTTACCCCATTATCCCTCTTTTCCTCCCTGTCTCTGCCATTCTCCATAAAATAATTTTCTTCTTCTCTCATTCTCACTCTTCTACTCACTTCTTACTTTAAAACAAGCAGTCAAAGCCATGGGAGAGAAGAAGAGAATCATTTATGTTTCTACTTCCATACTCCAAATCTCTGGAAGGTCTTTCTGAATATAACCCTCCCAAGAAGTCCCATCTAAAAGTAAAAACAAAAAATAAGGTCCAAAACAAGAAAGTAGAGAGCTGAGATTCCCTATACCACAGAGAGTCTGACTCAGCATTGCTGGAGGTTCACTACTTCCTGGCATGTTTCCCAGACAGAGGTCTCTGATGATTGTTCCTATGCTTTGGGCGTAGGATGGAAGTGATCTCTAAATGAACTCCATGATTCTTCCAGGGTGAATGGAGGGTTCCTTGACATAAACATGTCTCAAAATTTGAACACCCTGAAGCAAGATCTCGGAGCCTAAAAAAGGAACCCATTAACAGAGTTGGTCTCCCCTCTATCACCCAGGAGGGAGGTTATTTACAGCTTGCATGATTTTAATTGCTCCTTTTTTATTGCAAGCTGTGTTCCCAAGTCCTCTCTTAGATGTGAGAGAAACCTCATAAGCTTTTAAGGTCCTCTTCTCCCACAGCTGGATCATTCTTGAGGGAGGCTGAGTGAGTCAAACCTTACTAACAAAAGACCATGCGCACATCTCAGAGTAGTGATGGAGTAGGATACTCACAGAACCTGGAAGTTGAAATATGTGTTGGCTCTTTCTGAATACCTGGGTACACCACACACAATAAAAAGAAGAGTAAATCTTTACAGCACTCTTACGTAAGTAATTAGGGACTCTGCTCTAAGGAATATGAAGGCCTAGGACCCAGGAAGAATCTCAAAGGTTTGCAAACAACTCAATATCATTGTACTTCAAGTCTTATTTTTATAAGGAGTCTTCTTCTATGGTGGCTCATTTAGCCTGAAAAGACAAATCTGTAGAGGGATGATCTAAATTTATAGGCTGTGTCAATACACTTTGGCATAAAATGGGGAGCTGGAACCCCTCTGAGACTATTGTTCATATTTAAAAGGAGAAAACAAAGAGCCAGAAGAAAAGGTGTGGGTAATTATTGAGAGGCCTATACTTCCTGATTTGTTCCACTAACAAGTCAAATTTGAGCATTCTACAGAAGTCTCCCTAACTGAGTGGACTCAGTTCAACTTTGATGAACAGGTCAGTTCTTGAGGAAGTGAGGGACCACCAGTTGAAAATAAATGCAATGCTTGGTTTTCTGACAGTGATCCTGCCCATATTGTTCCTGATAAACAAAGCTCTTCAGATTTTGTTTCCTGCTCTACAAATATGGTGAACTTTTCCAAAGTCAGCTAACTAAATATTAGGAAGGATTATTGATGAAATATCTTAAAGAAGCAGAGCTTGTCAAATGGGCCACTTTTTAATAGTCTCCTTCCATTTCCTTTGTTTTTTTTTTAATTTACTAAGCAGAGTAAAATGGAGGTCAGTATGTGGAGGGGGACTATCTGATGTCAGAAATGACTTGAGAAAAATTGAAGGAAGAGAATCCACATAAGCTTTATCCCAAGATAAACTTTATCCAAAACAAAAGGTAGAAAGCTTAGGAGTCCTTAATAAAGAAGAGGAAACTAAAAATAAGGTTTAATTAGAAATGGTAGAATCTGGGCTGGTTGAGAAAAGCAATGTGGCAATTAAAAGGTGCTCTGGGATAAAGAATAGCATCACTAGTCTGACATAGTTCTCTGTGTGTGGTACAATTGGCCTCGGTAATTTTATCTTAGACATCTGTGGGTACAAGCTTTGCAGTGTTCACCATCTAAACCTGAGATTTCCCTTTCTGGCAGTTATACCAGCACGTATTGCAAAACATTTTAATATCCCCTTATTTCTTCTTCCTGAAAGAAGATAAATTCTCCTTCAGTTTATCTCACTGACTTGGCAAGCAGTCACCATTACAGCCTTTCTGTTCATTTCCTGAAAGTGCATCTATGTGAAAAGATGTGGTGATCATGTTATTGAAAGCATGCTCAATTACGTTTTCATTGCCCTGTCCATTTTTATAATAATGCATCTGAAATGGTGTCTGTCATTCTAGAGATCTTTTGTGAGAAATTCTTGCAATGACTATGCGGGGGCATTCCCCCATCTCTAATCTCTTGCCCACATCCTGTCAGTGATCACCTACAAGAATTTATCTCTGTCTTTCCCATGCCACACATCATCTCTCGTTTTGTGCGATGTCTCTATGGGTACATTTCTCATCTCTCTTCCTGGGCTATAAGCTCCGTATTGGCTCGTTTACATCATCCAACGCACCAAGTATAGTCCTTTACACTCTCCAGTGTTTAGAAACAAGATTAATGCAGCAATTAACATATTTTAGTGTGCAGTTTTAGTGCAGATATTTAAAACGTGGCTCTGGAGTTAGACTGCCTGGATTTGAATCCCAGTTTGGCCTTTCATGGGTTGTGTGTCCTTTAAGTTCTTTGCTGCTCTGACCCAAGGTCTTCTCATTTGTAAAATGGCAATAACAAGTGCACATATCTCATAAATTTTAGTTGAAAACTAAAATAAGATAAAACATAGAAGTATTCAGAATAGCACCTGGAACATAGTACATACCCAATAAATATTAGCTACCTAAAAATATACTTGATCTTCTGGCAAATTCAATCCTATTAGAAGCAGAAAAAAATGAAGCAAATCAAGTAGCTTTGCGTTTTAGAAAAAAAATGGCCAGGAGTAAGCTGCAGTATTCAACTCTTTCACAGAAATATTATTTGTAAAGGTGTTACTCTTAGTACTGTGGACTATATATTCAAGGAAACTAGTAATGCCAGATAAAATTTAAAAGAATTTTTTAAAGGCTGAGTCAGTGAGAAAGCAAATAAACTTATAAAGATTCAGAAATGAGGAGAAAAAGCACAAACCTCAGAGGCAGTGAGCTGGGGCCAGTATTTTCCCCAGAGGATCTGCTAATCTCTGGTCGCCTCGTTATGGGTTTCAATGAGCAAATATCTAAGAGTTAGGAGAAAAAGACAATGTGTGAGATGGACTTAGAGACAACACCCTTTCCCCTCAATGCCACTGAAAACAGGGACTCTCCAGGAGTGACATTCTCAGACGGCAAACTATTAGAAAAAAGAAAAAACTATGCACAAAATGAGACAGTGATAAGCACACCTCCCTCAGCTTTAGTTTGAAAGAGAAAAAGCAAAAGAGTCTTCCTTGATAATTCTGTTTTTAAAATTTATTTTTATTGAGATAATATTGACATATGACATTGTGTAAGTTTAAGGTGTTTGATGTGTCGATACATTTACATATTGCAATGCACTTACCACTCTAGCATTAGCTAACACCTCTATCATATCACATAATTATATTTATTATTTTGTGGTGGGGACAATTAAGATCTAGCCTATACAGATTTTGAAATATACTGATGTACCTCTGAAATTTATATAATGTTATAAACCAATGTCACCTCAATAAATAAATAAAATATCTAGTGTCTTAGGAACTTTGAAGTTTAAGATAGAATATTGCTGTCTGTAATCACTATACTGTGCATTAGATCTCTAGGATTTATCTGAAAGTTAAAAGTTTGTACCATTAAACAACATATCTCCAATTCCCTTAGCCCCCAGTCTCTAGTAACTTCCATTCCATTTGTTTTTACAAGTTCGGCATTTTTAGAATCCACATGTTACTATCATATAGTTCTGTCTTACTCTGTCTGACTTATCTCACTTAGTGTAATGCCCTCACTGTCCATCCATGTTGCTGCAAATGGCAGAATTTCCTTCTTTCTCTTGTCTGAGTAATATTCCACTGTGTGTGTGTGTGTGTGTGTAACATCTTCTTTATCTATTAATGCATTGACAGACACTTAGGTTGTTTCCATATCATGGCTATTGTGAATAATGTTGCAATAAACATGAGAATGAAGAGATCTTTTTGATATCCTTTTTTCATTTCCTTTGGATATATACCCAGAAGTAGAATTACTGGATCATATGATAGTTATATTCTTAATTTTTTGAGGAATCTCCATACTTTTTTCCTTAGTGGCTGGACCAGTTTACATTCCCAAGGCAACACATGCGAGTTCCCTTATCTCCACATTCTCGCCAACACTTGTTCTCTCTTGTCTTCTTGATGACGACCATTCTAACAGGTGTGACGTCATATCTCATGGTTTTCATTTTCATTTCTCTGATGATTAGTGATATCAACCATCTTTTATGTTCCTTTTGGCAGTTGAATGTCTTCTATAGAAAGAATGTCTATTTATTTTCAATGTCATTTTTAATCAGATTATTTGTTATTAAGTTGTATGAGTTCTTTAAATATAGAATATAATAAGCCCTTATCTGATATATGGATTGCAAATATTTTCTTCCATTCTGTTGGCTGCATTTAATTTTTTTGATTGTTTCTTTTGCTCTGTAGAAGCTTTTTAGTTTGATCTAGTCCCACTTGTTGATTTTTGCATGTGTTTCTTGTGCTTTTGGTGTCATACAGAAAAAAATCATTGCAAGATCAACGTCAAGGAGTTTTCCTCTATTTTTTCTTCTATTTTATGGTTTTAGGTCTTATGTTTAAATCTTTAGTTCATTGCAAGTTAAGTTTTGTGAGTTTTGTGAGTAAGGGATCTAGAGTTTGCTCTGCCGTTCTTTGGGTACTCCTGGTTCACTCTTCTTGTTCCCTCTTGTGGCTGAATTCTTAAGTTATTGTGTCTTTGGTTGTTACCACTCACTAGGCTGGCTACTGGAAACCTCTTTTCTGTTCCAGAAGGTGGTGCTCTAGCTCATGTTTGCAGTTTCTCCCTTGTACAAAGGCCAGTTCTGTTTTTCTGAGAGCAGTCTGTTTGCCAGATTCAGGAATGTGCACAAGGAGCCAGTTGCAGAGTGGAGAGAAGTGTGGGTTTGGCACTGGAGTTTTGGGCATTCCTGTGGATGTGGTGGGGTAATCCTCTGGTGAGGTACTCCTGGGGCCTCATGGGAGGACTTCCTGCTGAAATCATGAGCCCTTGCATTCCTCTAATTCTCTCTGATATTCCTATCTGCCTTTTAACCTGATCTCCCTTCTCCCTCTGCTCATGGTCTATCTGCCTCAGTAGTCTAAGTATCTCTAGAGAGCAAGGAATTCCTAGCTGCATCCATATTTGGGGAAAGGAACCCTTTTACCTTATTTATCAGGCTATACCTTATGCTTCTATAAGGATTTTCTCTTTTCATTCATCTTTGGAACAAGGAGAATGGGAAATGTTGAGGAAGTAGGAAGAAGTTCGGGATGCCTAATGCTGACCAATGATTGCAGCTCATAGACAAAGTTTATTCCATTAAAGACACAGCCCTTTTCCAGGGAAATCTCCATGACTTCTACTATTACCCATATACATGACTGCCAGGCTACATTTGACATCTGTTTTCTACTTTTCATGGCTTCCCATGGTTTGCTTTCTATTTTGAGATTATCTGAATAAAAATGTGTTTTTGATGGGAGATGTTCTGTGACCATCTGGAAAGATGACAGCTATAACATCTTGAAGAAGGCTTACCGTGCCTGATGAAAAATATTCTTTGGTTATTTAGCATTTGGCCTGAAGGCCTAGTGCTTTCCTTCCCTGGACTGGCTCCAAAGAACAAAAAGAGAAAGAACTTCCAGAAACCCTGCCTAAGTTTCCCATCCCTGTGTCCATTGCCTAAGCATCGTAACCTTTTCATGATTCAAGTCACTCTACTTTGTAGGAGAAACCTTGAACATAAGAACAATGAATAGAACCAAGGGTGATTGAGAATCCAATAAAACCATATGCAAAAGTGATAAGAGGTTGCAGTTTGCTGGGTAGAGGGTCCAGAGTTTCCAATAGACTTTTGAAAGTATCATTGACCAAAGAAGATCAAGAATCACTGTCTTAGACAGTTTAATTCATAAGTATCTCTGATTAGAGGAAATAAAAATCTGTACCTGCAAGGATGGGTGGATAACGGCTCTTACAACTTGATCTTTTCTAGCTCTTCAGGAGCCTTCTTGGAGTCATTAAGTTGGGTAAGTCACATCCATTTCTAAGCTGTGTCTTGGCATGTGACTCTTTCTACCATTTCATTATATTTTTCTTATATCTCTCTTGGCTTTGTGAAAGCAGAAAGACAGTTACAGAACTTTCCACCCTCCCTGATTACAAATTAATTGAGTATTAGTTCCCAAGGGGATTTTAAAGAGCACCTACTTCACCATCCTCATTTAATGGTCCAGCATAATTCAGGGGCTTTTTCAAGCACTTAATTAATTTCAGAGCCATGACTGATCAGATTCTTTCTCTTTTACCATATAAAGAGATGAGAGTATTTTCCTTAATTACTTTGTTTCCAATCCTCATACGTTCGTAAACTATGGATTGGGAAAATATGAAATTAAGGCATTTTAGAAGATAATGTACTAATGATGTCCGTTTATTGTCTTTGTCCCCAAAGAGAATTACAGTATTTACGCAAGAGAATTTTTTAAGTTGAGTTTGGTAATTATAAATGGAAGACACTGATTAACTCAAAGTTGATGATTAAGATATATATGTAGCCAGCTGCAGAGTGGAAAGAAATTAAGAGTATTTCTTTTTGTCTTTTGAAAATGAAATAATTTCCTTCTCCCATCTTTTTCCCTCCAGATGGTACCAACCAGGTCCATGGAAGGAGATAGAAATCAACCTCTGCAGTCGTGTTTGTTCTCCTGGGACTCTTAGATGAAGAAAGGTAAAGCTTATCCTCTCTCCACTCTTCCTAGGGATCTACCTTGCGATCCTAATTTGGAAACTGGGTCTCATCATCCTAATCAGGATGGACTCCCATCTGCACACACCCACGTACATTTTTCTCAGTTTCCTGTCCTTTACAGACATCTGTTCTTCTTCTTCCACCAGCCCAAGGATGCTTTCGGACTTCTTAAAAGATACAAAAAATGATTTTGCTCGTTTCCTGTGCCACCCAGTATTTTGCTGAGTCCTAGATTTGTCTGACTGAATGCTGCCTCTTGGCTGCCATGGCCTATGACAGATATGTTGCTATTGGTAGGCCTCTGCAGTACTCAGCCATCATGGCTCCCAGCCTCTGTCAGAAGATGGCTGCTGGGGCCTATGGGAGTGGTTTCCTTGCTGTCATCGCTATTACTATGCCACTTGGTTTCATCTCTGTTACCATGGGCCCAACATCAGTTCAAATTTCTTCCTTGACATAATCCAAATTATTTTCTTGTCTTGTTCTAATCCCTTCATCAGCCATACCATTCTTTTTCTCGTATGTATTTTTGTTGGGTTCAGTTCTTTCTTAGTTATCAGCTTATCCTATGTTTTTGTTTCACCTTCCATTCTGAAAATATCTTCTGTCAAAGGTAGTGCCAAAGCTTGCAATACCTGTGCCTCTCACCTGGTAGTTGTGACAATCTTCTATGGCACAAGCCTCTCTGTGTGCTTACTTCCCAGCTCTAGCCACTCCAACAAGCAGGACAACGTGCTGTTAGTGTTCTATGTTATCTTTATACCCATGTTAAATCCTCTTATCTATAGTTTGAGGAAAAGGGCTTTCAAAGAGGCCCTGAAGAGGGTGGTAAAGAGGCTAATACATTTACCTCAGTGAGAACAATATTTTTGCAGCTGTTATTTCCCCTATGAGGAACACAAGAGTAAGAATACGTGTGACCCTTTGTAGGTCACAAGAATAGCTAGGTAGAGAGATGGAATGAAAACCTGGCTCCTTGATTCCTGGTGCCATTGTGTTTAGCTGTCACCATCAAGTGATCTATTTGAGGCAGTGTCACCACCATTGAATTCAGTTTATAAAGCGTGTATCCATGATTAGACCCAGGTCGATAAAACCCTACACTTTGAGAATAGAAGTTCTGTAATATATTTAATGTAGAGAAATGATGAGAATCTAGGAAGCCACACAGACAGTTCTTTCCTCATTGATTTTTTCTTTTATATATTTTCAATTGTTGAGAATTTATTTGTACTTCAAGAAAATTTTTAAAAAGAATGTATAAAATTGCATATGTGAATGTTAAAAATAATTTAAAAGTGAATACTTTATCTTATTAATTCCAAAGAGAGTGAGAGAAATCTAGTGTGAGAGAGATGGCACAGAATCAGAAAATTGGAAAGAGGGAGAAAAACAGAGAGAGAGAGAGCGCAGAAAAAATGGGTACAGAGGGAAGGGGAGGGGAAGGAGGAGAAAGCAGGAGAGGAAACTAAAGGAAAAGAGAAAAAAATAGTGTTCTGGCTTTATTCCCAAATAACATTGTTCCTTCTATCTTATTCCTTGAAACTCCTTGTGAATTGAATTGTGAAAAACAGATGGGAGAAAGGAATGGTAGAAAGAAGGGGCAATTTTAAGGTCAAGAGTTGGGGAGATTCTCACAGGCTAGAAAGAAGTCAAAGTCATCAATTTCCGGGCATACGTGGCCTGAAGCATGTTCTGTGGTAGCCTCCCAGAGACCATGCCAGACTCAGAAATGAAGGCTGTCATGGTATGTCTAGGAAGGCAGAGTCTGAATCTCAGAGATCTAAGCGCATGGAATTTCAAGGCCTTAAGTTGACCAGAGAGCAGCAGAGCAACCAGATGTGGGGTACCATGGAGACTCAGGGTCCAACTGGTATAATTTAAAGAAAATTTTGAAAAGAGATGTTTTCTCATGCATGAGTTGTGGACTAAGCTTTACATATATTATGTTACTATTTACACAGTATTTTACACTTTACATAGTTACATTGCATAGGTTTGATTTTTTTCTCTTACCATGTTCAGTTGGCAGGGGATAAATTAGACCCATTTACAGATAAAACCTTTGGTCATATTGAGGTCTGCCACATTCTTCCCAGGGTAGCAACAATTCTTCTTGAAGCTCACAAAGTGTCATGTATGGAACAAAATGGTTCTTACTAACCAGAAACATTTCTACTGCTACTTGTCCATGGTGCCAAATTTCTGTACATTTGATGTTATAGCTTTAAAACTATCTTAAGAATCTGTTCCTTTTAAAATATTAATTTTTTACAGTTCTTATCAGAGTGACTATATAACTACTGACCAATTAGCAAGTGTTAAACTGAGTAATTAACTCCTTATCCCATCCATCCTTTTCTCTCTAGAAGTAGGATTAGCAGAAGCAGATCAAATCATGAATGAGAACTTCCTAAATCAGGTGTTTCCCTAGTAATGGCAGGGTAGATGAGCTCCATCTTAAAAAAAAGGAAAAACAAAACCCAAAAAACAAAACCAAAATTTTGTGGGAATCATCTTAAGCAGATATTTTTAATGAAGGATTAGCAATGCAGCATAATATGTTGTAAAGAACTCCAATTCAGAACACATGAATTAAACCTACTTTTAATAGAAGGCATGCCACGTACTTCACACTCTCAGTGCTTTATAAGGATTATCTAATTGATTCTACGAAGAACTACTCTATAAAGTAGCTGATACTATAAGCCCATTTTATGGGTGATATTAATGGAGCTTGAAGAGGTTAACTTGCTCAAGGTCACACAACCAGGAAATGGAAAGCTGGAATTCAAACCAGATTAGCTGATACTAATGTCCATGGTATTAACCATGATGATCTGTGGCTCTGTCAAGAATTAGTTTTACTGTATTCCTTATTACTTCAATATCCTTACTTATGCCTAGGAAACCATGCAATATCTGTCTCATAGGGCTGCTGTGATAATTAGCTCAGGTCACGGAGTGAGAAAAAATATATATCTAAAATGGAAGGCTTTGTAAACAGGGAAGTGTCCACATATCTAATTTATTGTTATCAAGCAGTATTCTCAGTTAGCTGTGTCATCTTTGGCAAATCTCTTAGCTCCTCTGGCTTCTAGCTCCTCGCCTTGAAAATGATGATGGTATTAGACTAGAAGATGTCCAGGTCCTTTCCATGTCAAATGCCTCCAAGGTTGTTAAAAGAAATGTTATAATCACAAGACCATAATAGGACCATGAGGAAGTGGGGAATTGAATCAGAAGGGACATGGCAAAGTGGGGCATGAAATTAGATGGAGTAAAATTCCATGACAACCATGACCCAAGAGAATAAGCACCTGGAGTGTTTTCTCCCTCATTGTCTTTTCTCTTTTCACCTCTGCCCTAATAACACATTTAAGAAATACCCATCCAGTTGTGGGTGTTTCTTTGGCTGTGAATGGACAGCCAATTTCATGGCCTAAAGCACCAATCTTGGAGTGCAGTAGGGCCCACCTGAATAGATCTTTTGAAAGCAAATGAGCAATTTCAAGTTTGGCAAGAGCTCTGTTATCCTGGGGGATGTAGGTCAAGGTGAGAGGGCAAGATTTATAGAAAAGAGTGGATTCCGTGTTATCTCAATATCCAAGTGATTCTTCCAGTAAAACCTATGTGGAGTAAGATTTGTGGTCCTCATACATTTTATGAGGTTTATGCTCTCTTCTCTTCTTTATCTCTTTCCTCTCCCTCACTTCCACACCCTCCACTTAGGGCTTTTCCTGGGGTTCTCTTTCTCCCTACCCAAATTCTCTCACCTTCAGTGAAAAGAATAATCTCTAATCTAAAATGTCAATATTACTATGGAGTGAGGGGTGGATGATGTTGAGTTCTAGTTCTGCAATTTCTTAATGATGTGGTCTTTAACTCAGTTAACTTGTGTTTTTCACTTGTAAAATGAGAGAAATAGAAACATTTAGAATCTAATGAGACAATTTCTATAAAGCCTAGCACACTCTAGAAATTAATAATAAAGCATTGAATGAAAAATAATAATTTGCTGAATTCCAGGGGATTTAACTAATATCAAAACATCTTTGTCTAAGTATGGCCCTCTCATCACTCTTATTCAACACAGTACTGGAAGTTCTAAGCAGAGAGATTAAGCAATAAAAAGAAATAAAAAGTAACAAAATTGGAAGAGAAGGAGTAAAACTGTCACTATCTGCAGTTGACATGATTTTATACTTAGAAAGCCATAAAGAATCCATCAAAAAACTATCAGAAATAATAAGCGAATACAATAAAGTTTCAGGGTACAAAGTCAATATACAAAAATCAGTTGTTTTTTTTTTAAAGGCAAAGATCATACCCATTTCATTTATTTATTTTTTTAAAGATTGACACCTGAGCTAACATCTGTTGCCAATCTTCTTTTCTTCTTCTTGTCCCTAAAGCCCACAGTGTATAGTTGTATATTCTAAGTGTAGGTCGTTTTGGTTGTGCTATGTGGGACACCACCTCAGCATGGTCTGACGAGTGTTGCCACGTATGCATCCAGGATCCAAACCGGAGAAACCCTGGGCCGCTGAAGCAGAGCACGTAAACTTAACCACACAGCCACGGGGCCAGCTCCAGTTGTTTTTCTATATACTAACAATGAACCAGCAGAAAGAGCAATCAAAAATAAAATCCCATTTATAATCACAATAAAAACAACAAAATGCCTAGAAATAAATTTCGCCAAGGAGATGAAAGACCTGCACACTGAAAACAGTTAGGGATTGTTGAAAGAAACTGAAGACAGAAAGAAATGAAATGATATTTCATGCTCATGGATCACAACTGATTTCTGAATGTTGACTTTTTGTTCTGGAACTTTATCAAATTCATTTATTACTTTCAACACAGTTTTGGTTGAATCTTTAGGATTTTCTGTCTACAAGCTCATAACATCTGCAAGTAATACTAATTTTATTTCTTATTTCCCCATTTGTATGTCTTATATCTCTTTATCTAGCCTTTTTGCTCTAGCTAAGATTTTCAGTTGCTATATTGAATAAGAGTGGTGAGAGTGAGAACCCTTGTCTTGTTCCTAATGTTAGAGGGAAAGCTTTGTTTTTCACCGTTGACTATAATATTACCTCTGGGTTTGTTTTATATGTTCTTTGTTATGTTGAGGAACATTCCCTCTAGATCCAATTTTGCAGGGTTTTAATCATGAAAGGATATTGTACTTTGTCAAATGCTTTTTCTGCATCTATTGAGATGATCATGTTTTTCACCTTTCATTCTACTAATGTGGTGTATCACATTTATTGATTTGTTCATTGAACTTTCTTCCTTTCCTAGGATAAATCCCACTTGTTCGTGGTGTATAATCCTTTTACTGTGTTGTTGAATTTGGTTTCCTAATATTTTGTTGAGAATTTTTGCATCTCTTTCAAGATGGATATTGGTCTGTAGTTTTCTTTTCCTGTGTGCTGTTCTTGTTTTCTTTTCTTGTGTGTTTATCTGGCTTTGGTGTCAGAGTAATACTTTCAATTCCAAAATGCAATAGGAAGTATTCCTTCCTGTTCAATTTTTTGAAAATGTTTGAGAAGGATTGTCATTAATACTTTTTTTAACTTTTGGTAGAATTTGCCAAAGAAGCCATCTGGTTCTGGGGATTTCTGTGTTAGGAGGTTTTCAATTACTGATTCAATTTCCTTACTTGATTTTTTTCTATTTAGATTTTCTGATTCTTCCTGATTCAATCTTGACCGTTTGTATATTTCTCGGAAGTTATTCATTTCTTCTAGATTATCCAATTTGCTGGGCTGTAATTGTTCATAGCAGTCTCTTATAATCTTATGTATTTTTTACTATCACTTGTAATGTCTCCCCTTCCATTTCTGATTTTATTTATTGGAGTCTCCTGTCTTTTATTGTTAGTGTAGCTAAAGATTTGTCAATATAGTTTATCTTTTAGAAAACTAGCCCTTAATGTCATTTATTATTTCTATTGTTTTTCTGGTCTCTATTTAGTTTATTTCTAGCCTGGTCTTTGTTATTTCCTTCCTTCTATTCACTTTGGTCTTTGTTCTTCTTTTCTCATTCCTTGAAGTGTAAGGTTAGGTTGTTATTTGAGATCCTTCTGTATTCTTAATGTATGCATTTATTGCTGTAAACTTCCTTCTCAGAACTGCTTTTGTACCATAGTATTGGTTTTGGTGTATTCTATTTCCATTGTTATATGTTTCAAGATGTTTTTTGATTTCTCAGCTGCGCATTGATTTTTCAGTAGTGTGCTGTTTAGTTTTCACATATTTGTTCATTTCTCAGCTTTCTGCTAATGGATTTCTAGTTTCATGCCAATGTGGTCAGAAATGATACTTGGTATGATTTAAATCTTAAATTTTCTAAAACACATTTTGTGTCCTCTCATGTGATCTATCCTGGAAATGTTTTCTGTGCACTTTAGGAGAATGTGTGCTCTGCTGCTATTGGATGGAATGTTCTATAAATGTCTGTTATATCCATTTGGTCTAACGTGATTCAAGTTGAACATTTTTGTGGGAATTTCCTCTCTGGATCATCTATCCATTTCTGAAAAAGGAGTATTAAAGTCCCCTACTATTGTTGTATTGTTGTCTATTTCACCCTTTGTATCTGTTAATATTTGGTTAATATATTTAGGTGCTCTGATTTTGGGTGCATATATATTTACATTTATTATGTCTTCCTGATGAATTGACCCCTTTATTATTATGTAATGACCTTCTTTGTCTCTTGTTTCAATATTTGGCTTAAAGTCTATTTTATCTGATATAAATATAGCTATTCCTGCCTTCTTTTGTTTTCCACTTGCATGAAATATCTTTTTCCATTCTTCCACTTTGAGCCTATGGGTCTCATGAAAGCTTAGTGAGCCTCTTGTAGGCAGCATATAGTTGGGTCTTGATTTTTCATCTATCTAGGACTCTGCCCTTTTTTTTGGTGAATTCAATTCATTTACATCTATTGTAATTATTGATATGTAAGCACTTACTAATGCCATCTTATTCATTGCTATCCAGTTGTTTGTATTTCCATTGTTTCCTTTTTTCTTGTGTGCACCTACCTTTGCACATGTGTTTTTTTCCATGGTGGTAGGCTCTGTTTCCCCTTTCTTATCTTTCGTGAACCTAGTCTAGATTTTCACTAGGTGATTACAATGAGGGTTGTATAGAAATCTCATAAGGAAAACAGTCCATTTTAAGCTCATAGCAGCTTGACTTCCATTTTCTACAAAAACTGGACCCTTCTACTCTTCTGTTTTACATTGTTATGTTATTTTTGCCTCTTTTTATATTCTGTATTCTTTAACAAATTATAGTAGCTATAATTATATAATACTCCTCACTTTTAGTCTTTATACTACAATTTAGTGGTTAGCACACCATCCTATTACAGAATTAGTCTTTTCAGTCTGCCTTTATATTTACCTTTATCACTGTGCTGTATTCTTTTGTATGTTTTCATGTTGCTGATTAGTGTCTTTTCATTTCAGCTCAAAAAACTCCTTTCAGCAGTTTTTAGAAGGAAGATGTAGTGGTGATGAACAATCTCAGCTTTTGTTTTTCTGGGAAACTCTTTACTTTCCCTTCATATATGAAGTATAACTTTGCCTGATAGAGTATTCTTGACTGGCAGTTTATTCTTTCAACACTAAGTATGTCATTTCACTTTGTCCTGGTCTGTGGGATGTGGCTGAGAAAACTCCTGGTAACTTAATGGGGGTTCCTCTGTAGGTTACCATCATTTTTCCGTAGTTGCCTTTGGGATTTTGTGTTTATCTTTGATTTTTAAAAGTTTAATTATAATATGTCTTGGAGAAAGTCTTTTGGCATGAAATAATTGGGTGGTCTATAAGCTTTGTGAGCTTGGCTGTCCAAGTGTCTCCGGGTTTGAGAAGTCTGTAGTATTATTCCCTAAATAAATTTTCATCTGCCTTCTTCCTCTTTTTTCCTTTCAAACTTCAATTCTTTTAATTTTGTTTTGATGAAATCCCATAGATTGTATAGGCTTTCTTTGCTCTATTGTCTTTCTTTTTTTCTTTGCCTCGCTCTGACTGGGTTATTTCAAACTTCTTGTCTTCTAGCTCACTTATTTGCCTTCAGTTTTCTTTACTGCAAATGCTCTTTATTGCATTTTTCATTTCATTCATTGAATTCTTCAGTGCCAGAAATTGTTTCTTTTTTATGGTTTTGGTTTATTTAGTACATATATATATATATGTGTGTGTGTGTGTGTGTATATATCATTTTGTTCATTTTTTTCTCCTAACCTCATTATTGTCTTTTTAGTTACCTTGTAGTTCATTGAGATTCTTCAAAAAGCTATTTTGAATTCTTTATTAGCTTGGTCACAAAATTATGTACCTTTAAACTTCTGAAATTGGAGATTATGGTCATCTTTAGGTGACAACATATTTCCTTGATATTTCATATTTCTTGTAGGTTTTGGTTGCTGCTTTTACATTTGAATTAAAAAAGACCTGCTAAAATCTTTACTAATTGCCTTCCTATGGGGTTTACTGTCACTGGTGGTGTTATATCTGAGATTTTCTCTGACTTTATATGGGTGAATGTGCTCCACTCTGCTTGCTACCATGGTTGGCAGAATTTTTAGGCTATTGTGTCTTCCTCGTTACAATTCACGAGGATGGCTACTGGAAACCTCTTATTTGTTTTCTCAAAGCTAGTGCTATAGCTCATGTTTGTGTGTTCTCTCTTGCCATAGACCCAGGTTTATTTTTCTGAGACCACCCAGTTTACCAGCTTTGTTGTCACTGCTTCCCTTAGAAATATTCACAAGAAGCCAGTTGCAGAGTGGGGAGAGATGTGGGTTTGGCACTGGGGCCTTGTGGTTCCCACTGATCTGGGGGGGAGATTCTTGGGTGAGGTACTCCTGGAGGCTCACGGAGGATTTCAGCTGAAATCCTGAGTGCAGTAGGCAGGAACTATGCTCATTTAATGTCTTTTGATATTGTCATTTGTTTATTTCCTGATCTTCCCCCTCCCTCCATCACCAACTACCTGTCTCAGTGCACTAGGTTCTTTTTAGAGACACAGATTTCTCCAGCTGTGTCCAACACTACTGAAGTGGCTGGGCACTCACTCACTGTTCTTTTCCCCTGTGGCATAGTTCACCACCGTTGAATATTTCAGACTGTGCATTGTTGCCTTGAATGAGTGGTCCTTGGAATGCTCCTCTCACCTTCCCCACTGTGACCAACTCATGCTTCTTTTCTGTTCCAATAGTTCACTGTACTCCACTCTCAAGAAGGCTGGGGTTCCACAAAGTCTCTCTCATTCATGGGTGTCTGCCAAAGACAGCACTCTCCAGACTTTACCTGATCATAACCCAGATGGACTTAGGTAGGTTCACTGACTCCTGCTGGCTCTGCAGCCCATTCTGAGGTCTGTTTGATTATGGGATACACAGGTAGGCAAGATTTTTCCTGGGTCCCTTGGTCTATGGCCCTGGATACCACAACTCCCACAGGGTGTTTTTGCTCAAGAATGGATGTCTAATTCATTCTTACAAAAGTGGGACAAAAAGAAGGACTGTCTTTTACTGCTAAGATGCTAACATTCCTCCTTCCTCTGATAATTTTTAATCTCATACACTTACTCATGTAGATATGCAGCTTATATCTTTGACTATTGTGACACCAAAAGACACCAAGTCAAAATTTTTGTTTAAAGGGATTCTGTGTTGGTGTTGCCCCTAAGGTATCTGACAGAAATAATATAAAGCATGTCTGAAGGAAGACATTTTAAACTCAAGCCTCAGTGATTCCCACAGATAAATTTTTTTTAAATGCTAAATTAAGATTAAAAAAAAATCACTAAGCAGACAAAAATACAAGATACCTTGCTAAGAGTCAGCTATAACATCAAACTATAAAATCAGATTTGCAAAACTATGTAGTTAAATTATTAGATATTAATAAGAAATAAATATGTTTAATATGTTTAAATAATGGATGCTATGGAAAGTATGATGAAAGAATAAGAGACTATCAAAGATGACCACTCAGGAAAAGAACAAAATGAAACCTTTAGAGAGAAAACAAAATATTATCACTGAAATGTGAAATTAAACAGATGCATTAAACAACCAGTTAGCAAAACTTATGATAGAATAAATTATCTGGAAGAGAGATCTGTAAAAATTAAACAGAACACAGGAGAGAAATACAAATAATGGATGTTTGAGTGAAGTGGAGGGTAGAGCAAGAAGATTCAATGACAGACATTTAATTGTGGTTCCAGAGGCATATACTAGAAATATAAAGACAATTTCAGAATATTACCTGTGTTTGATAGATAGCACATCAGGCTTAAGTTTACCTTATTGAATGAATGGACATTAGAGGAAGCTGTGAATACCTCCGTGAGTAGAAGATGAACAGAATATATCGTAGATGTAAAATCAGTCTTTTTGTTGTCATGATTGTTGGTTAAGATGATGACTGCGATGATGATGAAGAATGCAGTTTTCTGCTCTGTTCTCACAAAATTCTCTTTCTATTCAGTCTCACTGTGGACAGAACCACACCTAAGTCTGGCACGATCAATACACTCATGCATCACTTAATTGTGGGGAAACATTGAGCAATGAATCATTAGTCAATTTCGTTTTTGTCTGAACATCATAGACTGTACCTCCACAAACCTACTTGGTATACCTACTACACACCTATGCTATATGGGACTAGTCTTACAGGATCACCATCATTTATGCGGTCTGTTGGTGACTGAAATGTTGTTACGTGGCACATGACTGTACATATTCTGTCTGCTCCCATTTTTCCTTCCACATTGATCTCAAATCTTGCATTTATTTTCTAATTAGTAACTTCCTTCCTTCAGAATACTTTTCAAAAGAGTTCACCATGAAGCAAAGACAGATCTAATTTTGGGAAATGAACCCGTCTGCCTCACTTCTCAGACTACAGCCTTATGCTTCAATGGGGATTTTCTCATATTGTTCATTTTTGGTCCTAGAAGGCTGGGAAATGATTGGCGAAAAGAAAGTCATTCTGGATGGCTAATACTGACAAGTATTTGTAGCTCATAGACATAGTTTATTCCACTAATGTTGCAGTCTTTCTCCAGGGAAATCTCCAAGACTTCTACTTTACGCAAACACAAAACTCTCAGCTACATGTGACATATATTTTCTAGGTTTCATGGCTTCCCATGATTTTCTTTCTAGTTTGAGTTCATCTGAATAAAAATATACTTGTGCTGGAGATGTTCTAATGACCACCTGAAGAGATGACAGCTATTGCATCTTGAAGAGGGCATGCAGTGTCTTATGCAAAAATATTATTTTGGTTATTTACTGTTTGGCCTGAAGACTTAGTGCTTAACTTCTCTGGACTGGCTCCAAGGAGAAAAAGAGAAAGGACTTCCAGAAATCCTGCCTCAGTTTTCTAATCCCCATATCCCTTGCCTAAGCATCCTCATCCTTACATGAGTTCAAATCACTCTACTTCTACAGAAGTCTTGAATCTAGGAACCATGAATAGACTTGAGGGTGACAGAGAATCCAATAAAACCATATGCAGAGGTGATAAGTGGCTGCAGTTTCCTGGGTACAGGGTTCAGACTTTGTAACAGATTTTCAAATGTATCACTGACTCAAAGAAGATCAAGAGTCGCTGTCTTAGATAATTTAACTTATAAGTATCTCTGATTTGAAGAAAGAAAAAGCTGCACCTGCAAAGAAAGGAGCATAATGGCTCTTTCAAACTTATCTTATCTAACTTCTCAGGTGCTTTCCTAGAATCATTAAGTTGTTCAACTCACATCCATTTCCAAACTATATCTTGTCTCTGACTCTTCCCACTATTCTATGGCATTATTTTTAGATCTCAGATGGTTTTATGAAAACAGAAAGGCAGTTACAAGATAGTCCACCCTCCCTGATTACAGTTTAGTGGAATCTTGGTTCCAAAGATTCTATTTATTTATTTATTTATTTTCTGAGGAAGATTTGCCTTGAGCTAACATCCATTTCCAATATTTCCCCTTTTTTTCTTTTTATGTGGGCTGTACCACAGCATGGCCTCTAACAGAAGAATGGTGTAGGTCAGTGTCTAGGATTCAAACCCAGGTACCCTAAGTGAAGGGCACTGAACGTAACCGCTAGGCCTCTAGGGCTTGCCCCCGAAGGAGATTTTAAAAGACATGTACCCCAGCATCCTCATTTGGTGTATGAAGCCTCATGATTCAGGGACTTCTTCAAGCACTGATTAACATCAGAGCCATGTGTGAGGAGAATTTTTGTTTCACCATATCGAGAGATAGCAGTTTTCACCAGTTTTGTCTATTTCTGATTCTCAGATATTTGTGAATTCTAGGAAGTTAAAACATGAAATTAAGACATTTCAGAGGATAATGTACTCATAATGCCAATTTACTGTCTTTTGTCCCCAAAGAGAATGAGAATGTTTATTGAAGGGAATTGTTCATTTAAGTTTAGTAATCATGCGTGGAAGACAGATTAACTCAACATGATGATTTAAGTTGTATATTTAGTCAGCTGCATGACTGGAAAAAGACGAAGAATACTTGTTTTTGTTTTTTGAGAATGAAATAATTTCCATCTGTCATCTTTTTGTCAGTAGATGACACTAACCATGTCCATGGAAAGGAATAGAAATGAGACTTCTGTGTCCACGTTTGTTCTCCTGGGACTTTCAGATGAAAAAGAGGTGCAGCGTGTACTATTCCCAGTCTTTCTAGGGATCTACCTTATGACTCTAATCTGGAACCTGGGTCTTATCATCGTAATCAGGATGAACTCCCACCTGCACACGCCTATGTACTTTTTTCTCAGTTTCCTATCATTTTTAGACATCTGTTATTCTTCTTCAAATAGCCCAAGAATGCTTTCAGACTTCTTAAAAGATGAAAAAAACATTTCCTTCATTGCCTGTGCCACCCAGTATTTTATTGGGTGCTGGATGGGTCAGGCTGAATGCTGCATCTTGGCCACCATGGCCTATGACAGATTTGTTGGTATCGGTAGGCCTCTGCAGTACTCGAGCATCATGGCTCCTGGCCTCTGTCATAAGTTGATTGCTGGGGCCTATGGGAGTGGTTTCCTTGGTAGCTTAGTTCAAACAGTTTCTTGCTTTCGTCTCTACTACTGTGGGCCCAATATCATTCCAAATTTCTACTGTGATGTAACCCAGATTATTTCTTTGTCTTGTTCTGATTCCTACATCAGCCAAATGATTCTGTCTCTCGAATCTATTCTTGTTGGGTTTGGTTCCTTCTTGGTAATCATCTTATCTCATGCAATCACTGTAGCTTCCATCCTGAAACTATCTTCCATCAAAGGTAGTGCCAACGTCTTCAATACCTGTGCCTCCCACCTAGTAGTTGTGACAATCTTCTATAGCACAAGCCTCTTTATGTACCTGCATCCTAACTCTAGCCACTCCAAGAAGCAAAACAAGGTGCTGTCAGTGTTCTATGTTATCCTAATCCCCATGTTAAACCCCGTTATCTATAGTTTCAGGAACAAGGAGATCAAAGAGGCCCTCAAGAGGATGACAAAGAGAGTAACACATTTATCTCCATAAAAACAATATTTGGGCAGGTGTTATTTCCCCTATAAGGAAAATAGAGATAAGAACATGTAAGAACTTTTTGTAGGTCATACAACAGCTAGATAGAGAGAAGTGAAAAACTCACTTCTTGATTCCTGGTGCCATCATATTTAGCTCACACTACCAAGCGATCAGTTTGAGGCAGTGTTATGAACATTGAATCTAGTTTAAAAGGTTTGTTCCCAGGATTATACCCACGTAGGTAAACCCCATATTTTGAGAACAGAGGTTCTGATAGACATTATATGCAGAGATAGACAAGAACCTAGGAATCCACACAGTCTTTCTCCTATGATTTTTAAAATGTCTTTTATTCATTTTCAACTGTTAAGCTTTTATATGTATTTCAATAAAATAAAATAATGTATAAAATCAAGTTGTGAAACTTAAAAATTATTTTAAAATGAGTACTTTTAATCTCCACCTCAAAGAGGGAGAGAGAGTGAGCATGAGAGGGAGGGACACAGAAAGAGAGAGATAGAAAGACTGAAGGAAAGACAGAGAAAGATAAAATATGACAGGAGAGGAGAAGAAGAAAGATTGATCTGGCTTTATTCCCAAATAAGCTTGTTCCTTCCATCTTACTCATTGAGCCTCCTTGTGAAGCGAATTTTGAAAAAGGTATGGGTGAAAGGAATGGTAGAAAGAAGGGGCACAATAAGGTCAAGAGTTAGAGAGATTCTCAGAGGCTAGAAAGAAGTCAAAGTCATCAACTTCTGGTCATAGTTGGCCTGTAGCCTGCTCTATGGTAGCTTACCAGAGACCATGCAAGACCTCAGAAATGCAGGCTGTCATGGTGTGTCTAGGGAGACAGGATCTGAGTCCCAGAGATCTGAGTCTCCCAAATATTCCTGGACCTTAAGTTTGACCAGGGAGCAGCAAAGCCAGTTTACTTGGGGGTACGATGTAGACTCTAGTCCAACTAAGAGAATTTAAAGAACATTTAAATGGACATATACTTATAGAGGAGAATTTTTTTACTTTTTACTTTTTTAAAGATTGGAACCTAAGCTAACAACTGTTGCCAATCTATATTTTATTCTTTCTGCTTTTTTCCCCAAATCCCCCCAGTACATAGTTGTATATTTCAGTTGTGGGTCCTTCCAGTTGTGGCACGTGGGACGCCACCTCAACGTGGCCTGATGAGTGGTGCCACGTCCATGCCCAGGATCCAAACCAGCAAAAGCCTGGGCTGCCACATCGGAGTGCACAAACTTAACCACTCGGCCAGAGGGCTGGCCCCTAGAGGAGAATTTAAATAGTAAGCTTCACATATATTACATTAGTATTTATACAATACTCTACACTTCATATAGTTAAATTGCATGGATGTGATTTTTTTCTATTACCATATGAAGTTGGCAGTTGAGAAATTATCCACATTTTACAGATAGAAGCTTTGAGCATATTGAGGTCTTCCATGTTCTTCCCAGAGTAGCCACAATTCATCTTAAGTCTCACAAAATTTAATTTGTGGAGCATAGATGCTTCTTATTGACCAGAAACATGCTCTCCATGGTTTGAATGGGTGCCCTAATTCTATACTTTTGGTGTTATATTTTTAAAAACATCTTAAGAATCTGTTCAATTTAAAAGATTAATCTATTACAGTTCTTACTTGTGGGAATATCTGACTACTAACCTATTAGGAAGAGTTAAATTAAATAATTAACTCATTGCCCCACCCACCACTCTCTCTCTAGAATTAATATTAACTGAAATAGAGCAAACCAAGAATGAGACCTTCCTAAAACATCTCTGTTTCCCTAGTAATGGCAGGGTAGATGATCTCCACCAAAAAAAAAAAAAAAAGACAAGAAACGTTTGTGAGAATGATCTTAAACAGATATTTTTTAATGAAGGATTAGTAATGCAGCATAATATGTTGTAAAGAACTCCAATTCAGAACACACAAATTAAACCTGCTATTAATGGGAGGCATGCTGTGTACCTCACAGGCTAAGTGCTTTATGAGCATTATCTGATTTGATTCTATGAAAAACTGCTGTATGAAGTAGCTACTATTATTAGCCCCATTTAATAGGTGATATATACTTAGGCTTGGAGAGGTTAATTTGCTCAAGGTCACACAACCAATAAATGGAAAGCTGGAATTCCACCCAGATTGGCTGACACCAATGCCCATGGTATTAACCACAATAAGTCATGGCTCTATCATGAATTAGTTTTATTGTATTCCTTTTTGCTGTGATTTCCTCACTTATGCATAGTAAATCACACCATGTATGCCTCATAGGACTGCTGAGATGATTGATTCAGGTTAGGTATTTGAGAAAGTGCATGTATGTATTTGTCTAAAATGAAAGTGCTTTGTAAAAGTGTCCACATATCTAATTTACTGTTGTCAGGTTATATTACCAGCCAGCTGTGTCATCTTGGGCAAATCTCTTAGATCCACTGGCTTCTAGTCCCCACCTGGAAATTAATGGTATTGAAACAGATGATCACTAGGTCCTTTCCACCACAAATGATTCCAAGTTCATTAAAAGAAAAGCTATAATCATGAGATCATAGTAGGACCATGAGGAAGTGTGGAATTGAATTAGAAGGGACATGGCAAAGTGGGGCATGAAAAATTAGCAGGGGAATAATTCCATGGTAAACATGACTCCAGAGAGCAAGAGCCTGGGGAGTTTTCTCCCTCTAACTCTTTTCCCTTTTAAGTGGGAAGTGTTTCTTAAAATGTTTTTTACTTTATTTTTTTAAAAAAGAATTTTTTTTCCTTTTTCTCCCCAAAGACCGCCCCCAGTGCATATTTGTATATTTTTCATTGTGGGTCCTTCTAGTTGTGGCATGTGGGACACTGCCTCAGCGTGGTTTGATGAGCAGTGCCATGTCCGCACCCAGGATTCGAACCAACGAAACGCTGGGCCGCCTGCAGCGGAGCGTGAGAACTTAACCACTCGGCCACGGGGCCAGCCCCTACTTTATTTTTTTTAATTGCGGCAACATTGGTTTATAACAAGTGGGAAGTGTTTTGTTTTGCTTTTTCTCTTCCTCCCTCGGTGTGGGGCCCTGCCCGTCTTCCTGTTCTGCACTCGCCTCCAAGCTCTCTGTATTGGGGTGGGCCAGACACCTGTAACAAATTGACTGCGCAGATCATGTCTTAAACACAGGATTTCATTTCCATCTCATGCAACAGGCCAGGGTGTATGTTCCCGGTCAGACAGAGGAGGAGGAGGGGATGGTAAGGAAGATCTGTTCCGTTCAGTCTCGCAGGGACCCAGGCTAGTGGGGGCTCTGCCGTCTCCAGCACATGGCTTCCAAGGTCTACCTGTCACCTTAATGTGGCTGGCTGAATAACGGCCCCCGAGAATGTCCATTCGGCAATCGTCAGAACACGTGAATATTACCTTATATGGAAAAAGGGACTCTGGAGATTCTCCTGGATTATCCGGTTGGGTCCTGAGTGTGATCACAAGGTCCCCACAACAGGGAGGCAGTGAGAGATTCCACCACAGAGAGGAAGTAGATGTGACAACACAAGCCTGAGTCTCAGTGACTCGAGCAAGAGGCCCCGAGGCACGGAATGCAGGTACAGGTGGCCTTCAGAAGCTGGAAGGGGCAGCGGGCTCTTCCTTGGGGTCTCTCTTTGGCCTTGACTTTGGCCCAACGAAACTGATTTCAGACTTCCGGCCTCCAGAACTGTAAGTATCTGCATTTTTTCAGCCACAACCTTGGTTGTAATTTGTCTCAGCAGCAACGGGCACGGATCCATCTTTGCCGTCATCCCAACCTATGGTAAGGGGGAAGCCGTGCGGGCGTTTTTACGGGCCAGAAAGCGGTGCATATCCTCCTCTCTGATGTTCCATTGTGAGATCCTGGCTATGTGGCCGCACCCGTCACCTAGAGAAGCTGGGAGATGTGGAGCTGGGCAGCCAGAGGCCCAGTGAGTCCAGAAGGAGGGCAGGGGATCCACTCTCTGCCACACCGAGTTATCCCGCCCTGCGTGGTGGTGTGGATGCCACAGCGGCTGGCCCGCTGGGGTCCTGTGTGGGCTGGGCAGGTTGTCCTCACTGCATTTGCCTTTTCGGCTCCTTGGACCAGGGTGGGCGCCCCGGGCCCAGCAGGCCTACAGCCTCAGCCCCCCGCGTCACATTTCTATTCACTTCCGGTCCACAGAGACATTCAACTTGTTTTTGAGCACGGCTAAACCTTTTCGCTTTCCAAATTTGACGTTGTATCTGTCATGCTACTTGGCCAGCCAGTCTCTGCCACACACTCTCCTGACACGGTGTGTCAAAGGGGAGACGGGCGCCGCCTTTTGCCTTTTCGCCGGATGTGACTCTGAAGCAGTCTGTTCTCCATAGAGAGGCTGGATGGATCTGGGTGTCACAAACGGCTCACGCCACCCTCCCGCTGAAAGCCCCAGTGAGCTCTGGCTGTCCTCATCTGGGAAACGGAAGCAACAATACCCACCTCACAGAGAGAAAGTAATGAGTGGCTGCTTGCGGGGGCGGGGGGGGGGAGCGGGGCACAGGGGTTGACTGCTAACAAGGTGGGCTTCTTTGGGGGGGATGAAAATGTTCTAAAATTAGGTCGTGGTGATGGTTACACCACCCTGTGACTATATTAAAAACCACAGAATTGTACACGAGTGTATTATATTTTATGTAAATTACATCTCAATAAGATGCTCTTAAAAATAATTTTCAACTCATAAAGCTGTTTCCAGGGAAAAATGAACCATCCTGTATTAAAAGGATTACCTTGTATCCACAATCGCTATGTGGCCAGCTGGTCTGGGCCACACACTCTCCTGAGGGGCAGAAGCCACGTGGCCCGCAGGCTGCCTCCCCAGTGTTAGTTCCCCTCCTTCCAGTTCTGACTTCCTCATTAAGCCTACAAACCCCTCATTCTTCCCAGTCACTCAGTCAAGAAACCGCCTTCTGGGGGCCGGCCTGGTGGCGCAGCAAAGTTCGCACGTTCTGCTTCGGAGGCCTGGGGTTTGCTGGTTCGGATCCCGGGTGCGGACATGGCACCGCTTGGCATGCCATGCTGTGGCAAGCATCCCACATATAAAGTAGAGGAAGACGGGCACGGATGTGAGCTCAGGGCCAGTCTTCCTCAGCAAAAAGAGGAGGATTGGTGGCAGATGTTAGCTCAGGGCTAATCTTTCTCAAAAAAGAGAAAAGAAACCTCCTTCTGGAGCCTTCGCTCCGTACATTGACTCTGCGCGTAGGAACAGACTGTTTCCACGCGTGCTTTGCAGGCTCGCACCCCGGCGGAGCTCGGCCCGCGCTGCCCGCGCACGCGCGCGAGGGAGGCGGCCGGGCGAGGGGCGCGACGTGCCGGGGAGGGGCGGGGCCTCGTCGGGACCCGGATGAGGCCCCGCCCCCGCCCGAGGAACCGGAAGTGGAGCAGGGCGCCTGGGAGCGGCGGGCGCGCAGCTGCAGGGGCCGGGGCCGGGGCCGGAGCCGGAGTCGGAGTCGAGTGGGTCCGGACGGAGCCAGGCGGCGGTGAGCGAGCGCGGCTTCCGCCGGGCGGGGGGGGCCGGCCCCTCCGCGGCGCTCCTGGGGCGCCCCCGGGCCCCGAAAAGGGAAGGAAGCGGCGGCCGCAGCGGTCTAGCCGCTCTTCCGCTCGCGGTTTCGGGTCGGCCGCGGGGGGAGCGCGGGCGAGGCTTCCCCAGGCGGGGGAGCCGGGGCCGGGGGCCGAGGGGTGGGGGCCGGGGGGCCGCGGGGTGAGGGGCGGGGCGCCGAGCGGTGGGGAGGGCCTGGTGTCGGGGAGGAAGGGGCAGTTCTGAGGTTTAGGGGTCCGAAGGAGAGGGGCCGGGGCTGCAGGGAGGAAGGGGAGGAGAGGGCCAGACGGGGAGGGGGTCTGGGGTCTGAGAGGGTGCCCGGGACCCGGGGGCTAGGAGAAGAGAGAGTGGAGGGGCCGAGGGTCGGAGGGGGGCGAGGTGCGAGAGAGGCCATGCTGGGAGGGGGTGTGATCCGGGGGGAGGGGCTCAGGGCCCAGGGGTTTAGGGGAGGGGCGTGGAGGGCCGAGGGGAAGGGGCTGGGGTCCAAGCGGGGCGAGGTAGGAGAGGGGCCCTGCGGGGAGGGGTCCGGGATCGGGGGCGACGGGATCAGGGCCCTGGGGTTTAGGGGAAGGGGATGGAGGGCCGACAGGGAGGGGTTTGGGTCCAAGCGGGGCGAGGTAGGAGTGGGGCCCTGCGGGGAAGGACCGAGAGGGGCCGGGGTCTCCCTGGCGCCCGGGCGGGGCCGTCGCAGCCGCGGCTCCTGCGGCCCGGCCCGCACCTACAGGGAGGTTTAGCAATCAGGTCACTGGAAATGCAGCGACACGCGCAGCTGCAGACGGCCGAGAGGCTCTAAATTTGGAGCCATCCCTCTTCTGGCTGTGTTGGAAATCAGCAGAAAGGTGCTTCTGGGTTTTTGGTTCCTCTGTTGGAATCGCCTGAGTGTGGCACCAGGAACTCGATCTCCGCGGGCGGCCTCCCTGGAGCGGGTGCGGGGCTTCCTCCGCCCGCGGTCTGTGGACGTGTCGGGCCTGGGGGCGGGGGTGGGATGGGGGGGGGGTTCCGTTTCCCTCTGATCGCAGCGCTGGCGGCATCCCCACTGAGTGCGCCCTCCCCGGGCGCTCCGCTTGGCGCGGGGCTGCCTGGGCCCGCGGCGCTCTGCCTGGCTAATCCCCCAGGCCCTGACCGCGGGATTCAGCCGGGCGCCGGCTGGCGGCTGGCGAGGGCTGAGATCCCAGGGCTGTGGGTCGGTGGGCCCCCCTGCCCCTGGCTGAGCGCGGCTGAGCCCCTGGCGCAGTCCTGACTCTCCTCTGGTTGGAAAAGTGCTCCCAGATGCTCAGGGAGCCGGGCAGAGTCCTAGAGGCAACTTTCAGACCCGCTGGAAGAAGGAGCCAAAGGGATGCAGAGTTGGTTTTGATCCTCTGCCCCCCAGGAACTGGAAGTTACCCCCACCCCGTTCCCGCCCCACAGCTGACTTGTAGTGGAAGCATCTTGTTAGACTTATTCTTGAAACACTTTTGAGTGTATGTAAGTGGTGATTCAGACCTTTGCTCGCTGCCGTGCAGTCGGTGCTCAGAAAGTGTCTGAACGGTGAACTTCCGAGGTGGGAACGCAGTTCACGTCTGCCATCAGGAACGAAGTGCCCCTAACAGGTGAAAGGGACGCTGTAGACTGAGTCGAGCGTCACGCGTGGGTGATAGTGGGTGGCTCGTGTGTTTTAGAATGTGTGCTTGATCTCTTGCTGAGTCACACCGCGAGTCGTTTCTGTTCTGGTTCAACCAAGCGCCGGGTTAGCTCCTATCTGCTCCCATGCCCACTGCTGCGTGTCTCCACAGACTACTCCAGCGGCTTCGGCGGCAAGTATGGCGTGCAGGCCGACCGGGTGGACAAGAGCGCCGTGGGCTTCGACTACCAGGGCAAGACGGAGAAGCACGAGTCGCAGAAAGGTCCGCCCGGGCGGCGCCCCGCAGCCCGTCCACCGCGCGGCCTGCCCCCTCGCCGCTGCTTCCCACACGCTTACAGACATGCGCACTGGGGCGTTTCCCCTGTGTACGGCGGGTCACGTTATAGTTACACGGTTTTTTAACTCAAACGTTTGGCCGTTGTTGTTCCGTTCAGGTCAGCGTAGGGGTCTGTCGCGTTTTTGGTGACTGCTCAGTCCTTGTGGTGGGAAGATCCCGTAGTCTACGTAACCATTCCTCTGTGGAATGTACAAGTTAGGTTGTTTTCAATTTTCGATGTTAAAAGTCGACTGCATGAGTATTCTTCTCCCTGTGTCTTATGTACCTAAGTGGTTATTCAAGAGTAAATTCCTAGAAATAGAATTGGGTCAGAGAACACTGAATTAAAATTTCGATAGATTGCCAGATTGTCCTCAGAAGCCGTGCTGGCTTCCTTTGCTGTGGCGGCCTCGTGGGTCACTTACTGCCGTCACCCAGCGAGGGCTGTAGGTGGAGGGTGTTAGATTCAGTCCCTCCTGCAGAGGCCACGAACGGTTGGTTCTCCTCATTGTTTTGTTTGGCCTGTACATTTAGATTTTTTAAAACGATTGCCAACATATAAAAACTGAGAGCTCACGTATTTAAAAAAAATCCCAGGTTTCTTTAAAGAACAAAACCAAAACCCAGCACTGGAAACCCCACTGGCTTGGCGTTTCTGCGAGGAGCTGGCCGTGGGCCAGCCCAGTGTCCCTTTGCCGCAGGCGTCACTTCCGTTACAGCAGGTGGCCTGCGGCACGGGGTCGCTGTCACTGCCTTCTCTCCCTCCCTCCTTGGAGCAGACCTGTGCTCCTCTGCCCCACGCGCACCCAGTTCCTCAGGACCTGCTGCTGGATGCCTTGCAGTCTGCACTGACTTTCTCCCCAAGAGGCCTCTGGGGCAGAGGAAATGCCACTCTGGGAGGTCGGGGGCACAGCCCCAAGTGCCTGGGCAGGCAGGCTCCTCGGCAGCCCCAGGCCTTTGCGGAAGGGGTTTGCTCCGCGCGCTCGTGCGTTGACGTGCCCACGATGGAGTCCTCCTTTAGTGCAGAGGGAACCATTCCACTGGCGTTTCTGGAGGGCGTGTGTTTCTGGAGGGCGTTCCAGGTTTATCCTGTCTTTGCAGGCACCCCTGCATGCCTCTCCTTGTGCTGGTCCATGAAGCAGAGGGACCCATTAAAAGCCGGCTGCTCGGCTCGTGCTGATCCAGAAGCTTTGTAATAAACTGTTACTCCATGCTGTCTTTTGGAATGAAGGAAAGATGCTACAGTTATAAATCTGCTGTCTTTATAGGACTCTTCCTAGTCCTGTTATTACATATGAGCAAGACTTTTAGGTATTTTCTGTATCAGTGATCTTATAGTGAGCTTAAAAGATTTTTGGTTTATATTTTTTTTAATTGAGTGTTAAAAGTACTTTCTTGAAGCCTGCTGGAATCCACAGCTTGCTCGCTGGTTGTGTTGCTGGCCTGTAAACTGCTTTCCTTGTTTTTAGATTACTCCGAAGGCTTCGGTAGCAAGTACGGTATCGACAAGGACAAGGTGGATAAAAGTGCCGTCGGCTTTGAGTATCAAGGCAAAACGGAGAAGCACGAGTCCCAGACAGGTGCCTGCATCTTACCAGCTCTCCAGCCGGTGACCGTTAACGGGACGGGTGGTAACCAGAGCAGCAGGCAGAGACGGAGCGTAACCAGCAGCCCTTAATACGGACATCTCTCAGTTAAGCAGCCAGCTTTAAAACAGCAAAGCAGAAACACAGCTGTTACATGAGAGATCGACTCTTGCCAGTTGTTTTGGCTCTGACACCCCAGCAGTGCCGCTTGTGCTAATAGTGTCGCGTGTGTAAGTGGTGGGACTGTGGGGCTCCGGTTGCTGCTTAAGCTGCATCGCTTGGCGCTGCTTCTGTGGGGTCCCGTCTGCGTTTATTCGGAACGCTGGGATTACAGATGGGGTCAGTTTCCAGACGCTGTATGAGGAGGGCCTCTTGATGAGTGTTACCTAAAGTTTTACCGAAGATCTGAGAGAGAAGGGATGAATTGAGCGAATTGTGTGTATTGACGTGCATTGAAAAACATGTTTTCTCTCTGTTGCCCGGGCTATCCGTTAATACCAGTTTGTGTCCTTTTTCTAATCCATTAGACTACGTGAAAGGGTTTGACGGAAAATTTGGTGTGCAGACAGACAGACAAGACAAATGTGCTCTTGGCCGGGATCACCAGGAGAAATTGCAGCTGCACGAATCCCAAAAAGGTACCTTCATTTTGAATCTCCTACTTGGGATCGTTTCCCGAGTTTATTTCCCTTCCCAGGTCCGTCACTGTGCCGTGTTTTTGCCGTGTCTCTGTAGCAGTGGTGTTGTGTCTTCAGTGTGGGAGGTTGTCGTAGCCCTCCCGTGATTTGAGACAGCCCTTCAGCTAGAGGAGTGAGGAACCCCCGTCCCCTCCCACGGGAGGGCTCCCGCGAGAAGGCCCCATGTCACTGGGCTTCTGGAGCGCCGGTCACTGCCTGCAGCAGCTCTGGGAACGCTGTTTTCTGCCCTCAGCGGGCGGCCAGAGGGCCGACAGCGATCCAGTCCATGAATTGGTGCTGATAAAGCGTGCTGTAGGCTGTGGAAGGGGATGCCTCCTCTCTGCCCGGGAGTGTGTGCTTTCCACGACAGAACCATGTCCCTGGGAAAGTAGCACGTGGGGACGGGAGACCTCTGAGTGAGCCCCAGACTCACCCCGTCCTTTCAGCCAGCACAGATGGAGGTGGGGCTGGTACGCGTTGCCGTGCAGTAACCTCGTGTATAACGTGTCTCTTTCTTCACATGCGCAGAGATGCGTTCTCTTGTCTGCAGCGTGGGTAGGACCTAGAAAGAAACCTCAAAGCATGGAGTGGCTTTCCCGAATTACTTGAAATACAGTTCCTAACCCGGTCTCTGATCTTGGCTGGAGTGTTAAGAGTTTGAGTTTGCCCTCTAACCTTTGAGCCCAGTTTTGACTGTTGCTGAGCCTGCGAGCTGGCTCTGCAGCCCCTGAGCCTGGCAGAGCTTTTCCTTTCTCTAAACGATGTACTTGATTCTTGCCCATGCTCCCACGATTCTAACCGAACTGTGTTTCCTCTCTCGGTTTTCTTCACTGTTGCTTGTGGATTTCCAGGTTATAAGACTGGTTTCGGAGGCAGATTTGGTGTTCAGCCCGAGAGGCAGGACTCCTGTGCTGTGGGGTTTGATTACAAGGAGAGGCTGGCCAAGCACGAGTCCCAGCAAGGCACCGTTGCTCACCACCCCCCGCCCCCGCCTCCCCTCCAGTGCGGCCACTTCTAGCACAGACTTCCAGCCTCAGCCTTGCCAGCACCCTCTGTGCCCTCGAGGGGCACTCGGGCGTTGAAACCCAGGTGTATGCTGGAGCCATGGTCGCCTGCACTCCTCCCACCCCCATTCACTTGTTCCCTGGCACCATGGGGTTTGTGCTTGGCAAGACATGGCCGTAGTTTGCAGGGTGTGTTGCCCTAAACCCATAACGTGGCTCCATCCTGGAGCGGGGTGTCCCTGGTCTCCCAGCAGCCTTCTGCTGGAGCTCTTGCTGTTGACCGTGACTTACCTACTGAGTAAGCCACCTGACTGCCTCTGAGACGGGGAGAACCATGTTTAGTTCAGCCAGAGGCGCGGGTCACCGGGGGGCAGGGGCAGGGGCAGCCGTGTTCTGTGTGGTCTCTGTTTCATCGTGGTGGTGTTTTTTTGACCAGGGGTGGGAGGTGTTTTTCGTTTGTTTTGGTTTTTTTGACGACACCACCTACGTATAACTTCCCCACACAGAGCTAAACGGTATGTACAGGAAGCTAAGAAGACACAGGAAATTTCTAGGTGTATCTGTTGGGAGTCCACACGGTGAAAACATTTCTCCTTAGAGCAGTTATTTAATTGCTGTCCAAATTCGGACTTGGCCGTTAGAACCTGGACACACGAGCGGAAGACAAGGACGGTCCTCCTTGCCAGGGCAGAGCGTAGGCTCCGTCCCCTGGTTGGGAACACACGGCCGTGTTCAGGCGAGGGACGGCGGACGCAGCTGATCCGGTGCTGATCCGGCAGCCTGCGCGGAGACGGCCTTGGCTCTGCGTGGCCTTAAGGCCGTGTGACGGTGTGACTGTCACGGAGATCTGTGTTGCTACGTCCTAAGAGTTGGCTGGTAGAATTTCCCCATGGAATTTTTTTTTTTCTTTTAAAAAGCAAGAAAACAGCTGCCTCGAGCCTCTGCCTAGTCCTAGTAGGGAGGGAGCGGTGCCAGGTGGAGGACTGTGCTGTTGGAGTGGCACGCTGCCCCGCGCCTGTGCTGGGCCCTCGGCTCACTGCCTGCCAGCCCACACGGCACCCTCTGTCCCTCAGGAGAGCACGGGACGCATGCGCACACCCCTTTTCTGCTTCTCCCCCGCCTGTGTGCTGAACACCACGGGTAGAAACCAACTCAACTTGCAAGTGAGGACCGCGCGGGGTGCGGTTCTGGTCTCTTTCTGCTCGGGGTGCGTCTTCTTGGGCTGTTTCTGGATCTGTTTGCATGCCTCTGCCCCGGGCACCTCGCTGGTCCTCAGCCTAAGTGTGAGTGTTGTGTTGTGCCACTTTGCAGACTATTCCAAAGGATTCGGCGGAAAGTACGGGGTCCAGAAGGACCGGATGGACAAGGTAAGGATTCCAGATCCAGGCCTGAGTGTCTTCTGCTGCCGTGTTCGGGAATTTAGGAGGTCCGGGAATTCGTGGAGCTCTTGGTGTGTCAGCGCACGGCTCCGTGGATGGTCTGGGGTGGGGTGTGGCTCAGGTTTTCAGAAGCACGAACGTTTAAGTCGGGCACGTGTCATCACTGATGGTGCCGATTGCTGACCTGTATGCCAGGCCTCGTCTACCGGTCACGGACATCCTCTCCGGTACCCCACATGGTCGTGCTGTGGGGGAGAGACTGTCCCTGTCCCCTTTTGCATTTGGGGGTCCCTGGCCAGGCAGGCTCAGTGCTTGGCCACAGCATAGCAGCAAGTGGCGGGGCCACCTTTGGAAGCCAGGCATTAGACTCTGGGGCCAACACGAGACCCTTGAGGACGTGTGGCTGTTTGAATCCAAAGTAGTTAGCGGTAAACCGGCTGGAAATTGAGCTCCTTGGTCACACTGCCCATGTCAGGAGCTCAGTAGGCACGCGTGGCGGCGGCGGCTCTGGGAGCGCGCGGGTCTAGAACATCTGTATCATGGTTCATGGTGGAAGGTCCACGGGACAGGGACCGTGTAGAGGCAGGTCCTGCCCACAGCACCGCCTCCCACGGGTGTCCCGGGGAACACGCTTGTTTCTCACTGGGGACTTTGTCACACGGTGTCGGATCTCTGAGAGTCAGTCTTAAGTGTATCAGACGGCCGTTTTTCTAGCGTACGGTCCAGCCATAGCAGAGTCTACACTTAGAGCAGGTGTGGAGTTGTCCACACGAGGACACGTGTGGCTTGTATCTCCTGAGCAAAGACGGAGGCCGTCCTGCCTGGTCCTGTGCCCGGCCTGTGGTCAAGGAGAGCAGGGCCAGTCCTCACGGAGTTCTGCTGCTGTCAGGCTCACAGCTGACCACACAGAGGCCGTCACCCAGGGGCTCCACCACGTGACCACGCATGGGCCCTGGGAGCATGTGGCAGGCCCAGGGCTCAGGCTGAGGGGCCAGAAGGGTCCTGGGGAAGTGAGAGGCTGGGCTCAGCTTTGACGGGTGGAGCATGCCGGGAAGATGGGCCAGGAGCCTGGAGAGCAGGGGCATAGCGTGTGTGCGGGGGTGGGGGTGACGCCGCAAAGACTGTTAGGGTCTCACTGCAGAGGAGGGCCGAGGGGTGAGGAGCTGGGAGGGACCATCTCGGGGAGCCCTGCAGACTACGTACGTCAGGTTTCGTTCTTCATCAGATGAGTCCTGAGTGGCCCTCGAAGGGTTTGGCAGGCAAGTGACACAAACGGGATCTGTGTTGAGAAGACCCTGGTCACAGTGTGGAAGTGGATTGCGGAGAAGCAGCGAGGCTGTGGCCCTAGTTAGGAGGTGGCTTCAGCGGTGTGAGCAGGGTGCGGTGCTGGCTCGGGCAGGGGCTCTTGGCAGAGGGAGAGCGGCACTGACCTCAGCGAGGCGGGAGGTAAAGCCCCCGGCTTTAAGGGCTGGCAGGGGCAGGCAGGACTGCCCCAGGTGGGCGGTGGGCCTCTGCTGAGCTGGGGCGCCTGGGAGGAGCAGGGGTGGGTAGCTGAGTCGGCTGTGGGTGTGTCCGGGGTGGGCTACCCAGCAGGGCAGGTGGACGAGAGTGCGGCTGGACCAGAGGCAGACGGCCACTGCACAGATGTGGACGGAGCCGGGGTCAAGTCGGAGGCGAGGAGAGCCTGCAGAGTGGTGAGCGGGCCCAGGGACACACCTGGGGATGGCAGCAGTCAGGCTGGTAGAGGAGACTGGGAAGTGCACCCAGCAAGGTGGGGGGAGCCCACAGGGTCTGGTGGTGCTGGTCTGAGGGTAAACAGCTTTGGGGCAGGGGGGTCACCTGTGCCCAGCAGTGCTGCTGGTGGGGGCGACGTCTGGGCGAGCAACGTGGTAGCCCCGGGAGTCCTGGTGAGGGCATTGTTGTGGGTGTTGGGGGGCAGGTTGGGGGAAGCTGGCCTGCAGGGACCCGCACCGTGTGGGGAGGGTCAGTCGTAGAGTCGGCAAGCTTGGGCCCGCTCCGCCCACTGTGGTCCTGTGAGCTGGGCAGCGGTCAGCCGAGGGGATGGTTCTGTTTAAGATGGAAGAGACCAGAACGTGTAGGGGAGCCCAGGCCGTAGACAGGCATGTGGAGGGAGACCGTGAGGTGGTGCTGGTGGAGAATGTGGGGTCACTGAGACGCAGCCGTGGACGGTAGAGGCTGACGAGGGGGCCTGCGACCGAGGCAGCGTGGTGGCTTGGCGCAGAGGTTGGGTGAGCCTGTGTCTGACGGTGACTGTGGTTCCTGTTGGTGGTGTGACGGCGTCCGTGTTGTGCGGTTGGCGGCCTGAGGCTTAGGAAGGTGAGGGAGCTGCGCGGGGTCCCAGTGAGCTGCGTGTGGAGGGATTCGGGTGTGAAGTCCCTATAGGGGATGGAAACGGGTTGAGGGGTGTCCAGCAGGTGGGACCTGGGAGAGGTCGTGACCTTGAGTTGCCAGGCTGGACCGAGGGGAGGGAGGAGCAGGCGCCGCGTAGAGGAGGGCGGTGAGAGGGAGAAGCTTCTAGTCGGCAAGCGGGTCTTGGTGATGGGGGCGTGCTGTGGAGGAGGTCGGGCGCGGTGTGGTGGGGACGCTGCAAAATGAGAGGTTGGGGGCCGTGTTTGCTGGAAGCCCCCAGGTGACGGCAGAGAACTGGCTCTGGGCAGCGTGCTGGAGAACTGGCTGGGCTGGGCAGATGGGGGCGACAGGAGGGTCCCATGGGGAGGGTGCTGACGCCCCTACCCCTGAAGCCACAGGGCAGGCAGGAGCCTGATGGGACATCCGGAGGTGGGGGGCAGGGCAGGGAGTGAGTGTGAGAAGAGATTGTTCTGGAGAGAGGTGGCAGAGGCCCGTTCTGGTGGGCGGGTGGTCTGGGAAGGGAGAGCGCTTGGTCAGGGCAGCTGAGCGGTCGCACTCGGAGAGGGGGGCAGGGGGGCCAGGGTGGCCGGGGTGCCGGGCTCTCAGGCTGGCTGTGGCTGGGCATGGCAGACGGGTGGGCGGACAGCCGTGCTCTGGCCGAGCGGGGTGGCTGTGGAGGGAGAACGGGGCTCTGGGGGAGGGTGGGGGCCTGGCCCGTGAGTGCGGCACTCCGCGCAGGGCTCAGCCTGTGCCTGGACGGGAGGGAGCTGCCACTCACAGTCACCCTCAGACAGTGCCCGCTAACTTCAGGTCCACGTCCTCGGGGCCCTGCTCCCCTGATTTGTGTCAGGAAGGCAGTGACTGTCGCACGCCCCAGGTGTGTCACTGGGAAGTGGTTGCTCACGAAGAAACTGAGGATGGCCCGTGGTTCCCAGAGCCTGTCTGCATCAGTGTCTGCGTCAGCATCAGCCTTGAAGGAGCAGCTGTCGCTCAAAGTGTCGTCTGACAGAAATGGGCCCCCGTACTCACGCTTGTGGGGGATGTGGACGGTCAGGCCAGGCGAGGCTTGTGGCACTGTGTCCCCTCCCGGGGCGAGGGCTAGTGCAGAACCCGCACCTGGTTTCTGATTGCGCAGGTGTAGATATGCTTTTGGGTTTTTTCCTACTCTTTTTTTTTTGGAGCAGTTTTAGCAAATTTGAGAGGATGGTACAGAGATTTCCCATATGCCCCCCACCCCCACCACGCACAACCTCCGCCACCATCAGCATCCTCCGCCAGCTGGGACGTTGGGTACAGTCCGCGAGCCTGCGCTGACAGGTCGTCGTCACCAGAGTCCACGGTTGACTTTAGCGTCCACTCTTGGTGCTGGACGTTCTGTGGCTTTGCACACGTGCGTAAGGACATGTGTCCCTCTTGCACTGCCCTACAGAGTATTTTCACTGCCCTAGAAATCCTCTGTGCTCCGCCTGTCCATCCCTCCTCACGCGTGTACTTTTTCTTCTCACGCTGACCCACGTCGTCACCAGCAAGTGTGTGTCGTAACCCTTTTCATGCCTCAGTTAACTTGCAGAACAGAGAAGGAGATAGGAAAGCTTTGGGCTCCCCGGTGGGCTCTTTGGGAAGGTCGAGGGCAGGCTTTGCCGTCTGGGTGAGGTGGCAGCCGTCACGGGGTGTGAGGAGCAGAGAACAGTGCCTTCCTGATGTTCCTTTCCTGTCTCAGTAGAATGCTTCAACCCTTGAGGATGTCGCCAAGGTGGCCTCCACGTATCAGAAGACTGTCCCTGTCGAAGCAGGTGAGTCCTGGCGGACCCCCTACCGGCACTGTGGTTTTTCCAGGAGGAAATTCCACGCTCTTTGGTTGTCCCAGGAAAATGCTCAGGGCAAAGGGTAGTTGGGGGGCTGGCCCAGTAGCACAGCAGTTGAGTTCGCACGTTCTGCTTCGGCAGCCCGGGGTTTGCTGGTTCAGATCCCGGGTGCAGACATGGCACCACTTGGCAAGCCATGCTGTGGCAGGCGTCCCACATATAAAGTGGAGGAAGATGGGCACGGATGTGCGCTCAGGGCCAGTCTTCCTCAGCAAAACGAGGAGGATTGGTGGCCGATGTTAGCTCAGGGCTAATCTTCCTCAAAAAAAAGGGTAGTTGGCAGAATGTGCACCAGGAGCAGATGGAGCATGAGTGGAGAGATGGAGCTGAATGGGGAGCAGAGTCGTTCCTGTGTATTTTCAGGAAAGAAATTGACTTGCCTTTTGAGGGAAGATCCTCTTTATTCCTGCAGAGGGTCAGAGGCAGCTTTCCCACACTGCGTGTTGTGCTCTCCGGCCGTGGGGATCTGCTTTGGTGGGTGCCTCCCAAAGTAGAGCTGGGTTAACTGCACGTGTGCGAGGGCCCTTCTCGCTGCTGGAACCGCGTTCTGGGAGGGTCCTGTGGCACCTGCTGCTCAGACACGCTCGCTGGTGCCCCTGGACGCGGTCGGCCCTGGCTGTGACCCGAGGGATGTGTTGTAGCGCCTGTGAGTGAGCTGGAGTAGGCACTCTCTCCTTCGCTCCTTCTCCTCCTTGGGCCTGGTCCAGGCTGCCGCAGCCTGTCCTTTCAGGTGATTGCTCGTGTGAGGGCCTCTTCTAGTCCAGGGGTCTGCAGCCTGGGTCTGCTGCCTTTTCCTGTGAGTGTTTGTAGTGTTTCCCACCAGAGAAGGTAGGAGCGGGAGCCTGGGAGGTGAGCCGGAGGGGTGGGCTCCTCCTTCCTCAACCTGTCCTAGGGGGGCTGGTGTCTGAAGGCTCAGGTCCCTACGTTCTCGCCTACCAACTGGGCGACCCGTGACAGATGAGCTCGCTGTTCTGTGCCTCATGTTCTGGTCCATGAAATGGGGGTGGAGACACTCATCATGACTCTTTTTGGGGTAGTGACGAGGTAGAGTCTGAAGTCATGCATGCAACATTGATAAACCGTAAAGGTGTGTTTAACTCTGTGGACGTTCTGCCCGAAATCATGGGGGGGGGAATGTTGAGAACGTGGATAGTCGAGGAAATTAACATGCAATAGACAGAAAATGCCGACACGGAGGACGTGAGTTAAATAAGCCCTGCTGTCTTACCACATGCGGCGAAGTCGGAATAAGAGCAAGTTTTACGGTTACCATTTACTATTCCTTAATTGCTGGAAAACTTTTAGACATGTCTCCTTCAAGTTTTTAGTAAGCTGCTTGTAAGTTAGCTTTCTTTCATTGCAGAACACACGCTCACAGACTACAAGGCATTTTTTCCTGCTATCTTGGTCTTCTTTTCAAATAGTGCCCTCCTCATTTTTTGCCTTAGAAGTTTGACCCCTGCCATCTAAGTCGCCTCAGCATCCACAAGATGCAGAAGGGATGGGCTGCTTGAGAAGAAGAAAACTTTTGATCATCGTCACCTAACCTCTCTCCTTTGGAGGTTCTCCTGCTGTCCCTTCGGGTGTGTTGTCCTTCTCTGTCCCCAGCCCCTGCCACCCGTCTGCTCTCTTCCTCCTCCCCAGTGAGAGCGAGTCTCCGTCGGCACAGTACTGCTCCCAGCAGAACCCCCTGGGCTGTGGAAGGGCGCTGGAGCACTCGGCTCCCCGACAGCACATGTCTTCTGAGTGCTCCCTCCTGGCAGGCGAGGAGAGTTTGACTTGGGTCACGTACGCCTGACTCTCAGATCCTGGAAGCCCGCCTCTGGGAAGGAGTCTGCCTATACCCTGCCACCTTTGAGAGGGGCTGTCCTAGAGCCCGTGGCCTGGAGACATGTTTCTAGAAGTGATTCATAGACGAATCCGTGGCCCTGTGCCTCTGCAGTTCCCGGTCTCTCTGCAAGCCCACCTTCAGCCCGGCCGCGCAGCCCAGGCACAGCCCCTTCGAGGAGGTGCTCTGCTGCCTCAAGTACTTGTGGGTGCGTCCAAGTGACTTGTGGTGCTGGGACTCTCCTGGGGGGTGGGGAGGAGAGGGCTCAGATTCCGCTTCTGCCCGTCGCCGGCATGCGTCCCTGGGTGTGTGACTTACCCTCTCCGGGAGCTCAGTCTCCTCGTCTGAAACCTGGAGAAAAATCCAGCCTTCCAGCTGGCAGAACTCGTTCCTGTAGCTGCTGGATCAAATGACCACAAGTTTAGTGGCTTAAAACAACACTCATTTCCTGTCTATAGTGCTGGAGGGCAGAAGTCCTAACAGGTCAGCAGGGCCGCGTCCGTTCTGGAGGCTGGAGAGGACGACGTTCCCTGGCCTTCTCCAGTTTCTGGGGCCGTCCGCGTTGCACCCTCTGCTTTGCTCTCTCTCTCACATGGCTGTCCCCCTCTTGTAAGACCCCGTGATGACATGGGCCAACCCAGATAATCCCGGATTGTCTCCCATCTCAGATGCCTAACTTCGTCGCATCTGCGGTCCCTTCTGCCCTGTGAGGTCACGTGTTCACAGCATCTGGGGCCTGGGATGTCAGCTTGTTTAGGGGCCGTATTCTGTCCATGACAGTCCTCGCTCTGAGCCCCAAAGATTCATGTCCGTACTACGTGCAGAATACATTCTGTCCATTTTAAAAGTCTGAGTTGGGTTTGGGTGGGCCGGGGGTTGTAGCTCGGTAGTGGTACTGTTGCCTTGCCGACTGCACAGTGAGTAAATCCTGTGCCTTATGTGGTAGCAGCAGGAGTATTACGGGCCACCGAGGTCCTAGTTCTTGAGAATACTTGACTGACTGCGTGACCTTCACTTCAGAGCAAACTTCCCTTAAGACCTGCTGGTGTTCGGTCTCCGTGCTTGGTCCTCTCTGCTCTTTCTGCCGGAGCCGTGTTGCCGCGGAGGCGGCCTGGTGACCCAGAGTGTCCTAGGCGTGTTCTGAGTGCTGCGTGTCTGTCGATCACAGGAGCAGGCCAGAGCCGGGAAGCAGACCCCGCCCGCGTCCCCTGCTCCTCAGCCGGCACAGGAGAGGCCGCCTTCGAGCCCCGTCTATGAGGTGGGTCTTCCGTTGTTTGTGAGTGAGTCTCTGGCTTCTTGAAGCCATCCCTCCTGGGGCAGTGCCGCCACCGCGGACGGCGTGGGCTCCCTCCTCAGCTCTGCCAGGTGCCCATCCACAGAGGGCGGCTTGGCGAGCAGCCTCCTGGTGCTGGGGGACGCTCCCGGGCACACGGCCTGCTTCTCACCGAGAATGGCCGTCCTCACTGGGCTCCTGGACGAGGCCCCCTTGCTCAGCCAGCCCGCAGCCCCCCAGTGGGGTCTCCGAACACCGAGTGGATGGCTTCTGGTCCGGAGCTCACGTGGTCATGCTGCATTTGCGCTGACCCCGCTCTTCTAGAATCCGCATCCTGCGGCACCCAGCTGCCTCTCCCGCGTGGCCTCGCTTCACTGGAGCCCTCTGCAGCTCTCCCCTCCCTCAGCCCCTCTTGAACGTGTCTGCTCCAGAGCCTCTGTCCTTGGCCCTTTCTCCTCAGTTGTGTCGTCAGTGCCTAGTGCCTGCCTGTGTCCCCAGGGCCTGCTAACACGGATCCCCATGCTCTCTCCTGATCTGAGTTACTGAGCTGCCTGCCTCAGCTCTCCTTCGCTCCGTCACGGGGTCTCCGCATCTCCCTCTCTCGGGAGCACCCCTGCCACCACCGTCCATGGCCATACCCGGCTGAGCCCCGAATTCCATCCCTTCTCTGGCCCTGCGGCCACTGTCCTGGTTCCCACACCCGTCTTCTCTCCCTGGACATTAGCCCTCAAAGATCATTGAGTCGCAGGGGATGAGAACTAACTCATATCAGCTGAGGCATAAAGGGACGAGGATGCGGGGAGAGCTGTGGGCCGGGGCAGCAGGCCTGGCCTCAGGTCCACAGTCTCATCACCACCAGGGTCATCTCCTTGTGTTGCTGTTCCCTCTGTGTGGCGGCCGTGTCCTTCTGGACTTCTGGGCGGGTGTGTTGGATGTGGCCTTATAATTCGTAATCCAATGGAAAACGGGGACCTTGAGCCACCCCCCCCATCATGTTCCACTACTGGCCCGTCACTGAGCAGTTGGTTCTTGAGAAGGCCAAGATGGCATGCTGTCCCTGGCAGGGATGGGAGGTGGGTCCTAGATCAGCAGCCCTGCTGGAACCCTGTGCTGGGTGGGGCAGAGGTGGCGTTGCTGGAAGATAGGAGAATAGGGTGCTGCCAGTGTGGGATGCCCGCCGTAGCGCCCACCTGCTCACGGTGCCCCCACATGACTAAGCTGAGGGTGCGGGCAGCCAGCTCGTGCCCCCACACCATGGCCTGGCCTTTAATCCTCCAGTCCGTTCCCTTTGAATCCAGGGGGACCTTGCCAAAAGGAGCCTCTGGCTCTGTCCCTCCCTCTTTAACCCTTGAGTGACTCCTGGTACCTGGCCTGGAGGTGGAGTGCCCTCTCTGTGGCCTTCATAGTACCTCTCCCAGGCAGCATGCACTGTGCTGCTCACCCTCCATCGAGAGCTGGTGCCTGAGCACCGGCCCTTCCTGGAGCTTCTCCCCATGCCCCGCCGCCTCTGGCTCCCGAGGGCGCCTTCAGGAGGACCCTCGTTGGAAACACTGGTGAAAGCCACCGTTGATGATCAGGAGTTCAGGACTTGGGTTCGAGCTTGGAAGTCCCGGTGCTTGTGACCAGGGAGTTGGTGATTTCCTCCTGCACGTGACCTGGTGCTCCCTCCCTCCCGCCCCTCCGCCAGAGGACTTGGTTAGGACAGAACCCGGCCGTCCGCGGCCTTGCCAGCTCTGGCCGTGTGATGGGGTGACATTGTGAAGCTGCTGGGTGGCCGTCGGAGGGCTGGGACCTGAAAAAGAAACAGGCCAGACCTGCCTCAGGCGACAGCCTGAGAAGCGCTCAGCTCGTGACAGCCGTGCGGGTTCCAGTTCCTGCAGGATTTGCGGGCGCTGGGGGGCGGTGAGGATGGGGGTTATTCAGGAAGAAGTGCCACGTGGTCCCTCTGAACACACTTAGCACGGTTAGAATCGAAGCCGTCTGCACACGTCGGCAGGTGTTGCCTCCTCTTCTCCGTGTCCATTTGCTCGGTCTCAGCTGGACCGAGAAGTGGTCCGTGTGTTTCCCTTGGCCGTGGCAGCGACCCGCCTGGCCCATGTGAACTGTCTCCCTGGCTCTTCCCCAGGATGCGGCTTCGTTCAAGGCCGAGCCGAGCTACAGAGGCCCCGTGAGCGAGCCGGAACCCGTGTACAGCACCGAGGCCGCCGACTACCAGGACGCCGATAGCCAGCAGGGTCTGGCCTTCGCCCCAGAGGCCGTCTGTGAAAGCACGGAGGCCCAGGGCCACTATCCTGCAGGTACGGGGGGGGCCCCTGTGGTGTTCCCCGGGCAGAGGGTGCCCCTGTTAAGTTGCCCTGTGAAAGTTGCCTTCTCCGATGACTGATCTGCCCCCCGCTGTGTGGTGCCTTCTGACCTGTCGTCTTAAGCCATTTCTCGCTAAATGTGTATTTCCCATGGGTTTCATCATATATTTCCAATATCCTAATGAAATTTAGTGGACAAATAGGATGGATTTCACAGAGAAAATATTTTTACACACCACCTTTATTAGAACACCTGTGTTTTGTAAATCCAATCTGTTTTAGGGGGTGGAAGACTGGAGGTTGACCCCTTTGGAACTTTGTCCTTGGCGGATGAGAGTTACAAAGCTTAGAGTCACACTGAACTTGTTAGTCCCGGTGTGTTGGCGTTGGGACCAGGGTGTCAGAGCCTTTCCTTCGGGAGCTGAGTGAGGTGTCATGGCAGGTGAAGGAGGAAAGCGGCACCTAGGAAAGTGGAGGGTACGTGGGTTCCGGGGGCCTCTGTGCTGTCTTGGTGCCATTTTACTTGCTCATAACAGGTGCCTCTGTGGTGCTTTCAGGTGGACCGAGTGGGTGCACACTTACACTCTCGTGATGGGTCTGCAGCACTGACTTAGGAGATGAGTAATGACAAGCTTAATGCGCTTCTTGGCTTAGTCAGTCCTTCTGAAAGATTGATTAGCCAAACATTTGGGTTTCCTTTTTTTTTTTTTTTTTTTTAAATATTTTATTTTTTTCTTTTTCTCCCCAAAGCTCCCCGGTACATAGTTGTGTATTCTTTGTTGTGGGTTCTTCTAGTTGTGGCATGTGGGACGCTGCCTCAGCGTGGTCTGATGAGCAGTGCCATGTCCACGCCCAGGATTCGAACTAACGAAACACTGGGCCACCTGCAGCGGAGCCTGCGAACTTAACCACTCGGACACGGGGCCAGGCCCTGGGTTTCCTTTTTAACATCTAATTCGCGCTATGCAGGGCTATAATGCTCCTTCTCTGTTGGGTTAGAGAATCATTAAGTTTTTTGTCCTCTGAATCTTATAAATTACGAAGTTCGTTTAGGTCAAATTTTATTACCACAGCTTAGAAGGATTGGTCAAATTATGTTTTACTGGGATTTTCATGTATTTATCTTTTCAGTAGTTTTGTTTGTTTGGTTTTGTAGCTGTGTTTGTTTTCATGTAATTTGGGGCACTTACACTGAAGTGTGTGTCAGATACCGCGTATTTGATAAGGTGGTTTTTGAGAGAATGGTCTCAGGGGCCCTCGCAGGGAAGGGACAGGAGTGTGTGCAGTCCAGTGTGGAGCGGCGGAGGCCATCGCACCGGCGGAGGAGCCGGTCGCTCAGTGGTTTGTTTCCAGCCACTGCTCAGTGTTGTAGCCTGGAAATGCCTCGCCGGGTGGAGAAGGCGGTGACGTCAGTGGTCCCTGAGCCCAGCGTTTCAGAAACGCAGGAACCACTGAGTGAACACTTTCAGGACCCTTCCGATTCCTGGCGTTTGTCTCATGTTTCGTGGCTAATAGTGTGACCAGAGAGGCATGTGCTTAACTAAATGCATTTGTCTTCCTGGCACTTTATGTTGGCACGTAATGCTGTACTTATAAAAGATTTAGCTGTAGCATACATCAGAGAATTTCCCCAAGCGTAAGTGTGCACCTCAGTGACTTTTTCACTAAGTGAACACACTCTCGTAATATACCGCCTACATTAAGGAGTGAAACATGGCCAAGCTTCCCAGAAGCCCCCTCGTCCCCACTCCCAGGAACTGTCCCCCAAAGCCGGCAGTGGTCTTGGCTTTCCACCATTGATGACTTTCCCGTGTGCTTGACTGTCTAAGTGAAATAAAGTTATACGTACATTTGGTTTCTTGGTTCTTTCATTCAGTAGTACCTTTGTGGGATCCACTCGCGTTGTCTCGTAGCTTTGTTCTTTCTTGTCTGCTGCCCAGGAACCCAGTCTCTGAATTTACCATCATTTATTCTTTCTGCCATTCTTGGGTATTCTGGATGTTCCTAGTTCAGACGAACGCCGCCCTGCATATTCGTGCTTGTTTCTTTGGTGCAGGTATGTATGCGTTTCTGTTGGTGTTCACAGGAGTGGCACTGCAGAGGGCCAGGGTCTGCGTCTGTCCAACCTGAGTAGACACTGCCCAAAGTGGCGGTGCTGCCGCCAGCCGTGTGTGAGCCGTCCGCCGTTCCCCAGCGCTTGGTGTCGTCAGCTCGTTCGTTGCGGCTGTCCGGTGGGCACCGAGTGGAGGAGGCTCAGTGTGCTGTGGGCTGGCCGCTGCCCGGTGGCCGGGGACGCGCAGAAGCAGACTCTTTGTGTGTGTCTGTTGGCGGTTTCGAGATCCTCTCTTGTGAGTGCTTGTCCTTTGCCCGTTTTTCGATTGGGTTTTCTGTGTTGTTTCTTACTGAGTTGAAGGAGTTCTTTTCATATGTTCTGAGTACAAGTTATATATTCTGAGTACATGTGTGTGTGGCAGGTTATTTTACATTCTTGTGTATGTTTGCCCTTTGGCTCTCAGTGGTGTGTTGATAAGCAGAAGTTTTAATTGTAATCTAGCCCGATGGATCAGTCTTTTCAGTAATATTGAATGCTCTTTGTGTTCATTGGAAGATAGTATCACAAAGATCATGAAGATACTATCCTGTAAAAGCTTTATGATTTTATCTTTCACATTTAGACCTGTAATCCATCTGAAAGTGATTTTTGTTTGTGGTGTGAGATAACGGCCAAGGTTCCTTTTTTTTCCTTAAGTGTATGCTATACAGTTGACCGAGAATAATTTATTAAACAGACCCTCCTCTCCCCAGTGCACGACAGTGTCGTCTGTGTCATCAGGCAAGTGACCGTAAATATACGGGCCTGGATCTAGACTCCGCTCTGCCCCGTTGGTCTTTCTGTCGTCTTTGCACAAGCAGCACGCTGTGTAAATTGCTGTAGATTTAGCCTGTCCTGGCATCTGGTAATTTGAGTCCCCCAGCCTCGTTCTTGTGCAAGGCTAGCTGGGCTAATCTTCACCCTTTACATCCTCGGTTAAAATGTAGAGTCTGCGTGGCCGCCTCTCCCCGGAAAACGTGCTCTGATTTTCACTGAGATTGCGTTTCATCTGTAGACTAGCGTGGGGAGAAATGACAGCTTCTTAATATTGGTCTTACAGGGGCCCACGCGGTGTGCGGCGGTTAAGTTTGCGCTCTGCTTTGGCGGCCCAGGGTTTGCAGGTTTGGATCCCGGCTGTGGACCTGCGCACCACTTATCAAGCCGTGCTGTGGCAGGCGTCCCACGTATAAAGTGGAGGAAGATGGGCATGGACGTTAGCTCAGGGCCAGTCTTCCTCAGCCAAAAGAGGAGGATTGGCAGCAGATGTTAGCTCAGGGCTAGTCTTCCTCGGAGGGAAAAAACATGGGTTTTAAAATCCATGAACACAATATAGCCTTCTATTTATTTAGCTCTTCTTTAATTTGTCTTAATACTATACAGTTTTCTGTATATATATCGTCTACATGTTTAATTGCATTTATTCATAGATATTTCACATTTCTTATTTTATTATAAATATATTATGTAATTGTTTATTACTGTTATATAGTGATAGAATTGATTTTTGCGTATTCACTTGCTAAATCCATTTATTTCTAATAGTAATTCTTCTTGTATTTTGTAGGTGTTCACAAGTATGTCTGCAAGAGACAGTTTCTTTTCTTTTTTGTTTCCAAGTGCTGTACTCGTTTTTCTTTTTCTTGCCTCGCTGGCCTGGCTGGGACCTCCAGCACAGTGCTGAGTAGAAGTGGTGAGGGTAGGGATCCTCGTCTCCCTCCCAGTGTCAGAGGGAAGGCTTTCGGTATCTCACTGTTATATCTGATGTTGGCTGTAGCTTTTCCATAAATATTTTTATCGAAATATCCAAATTCTCCTCTATTAGTTTGCTGAATGTTTTTTTAAATCATGAATTAAATTATTAAATTTTCTTAAGTGCATTTTCTGCATCTTTTGAGACAGTCCAGTTTTTTTCCTTTTATGTGGTGATTTACCTTTTAGTTTGCAATTCTAGAAGAATCCCAACCTGACCTTGATGTATTCTGCTTTCCCCGGATTCTGTTTGTTAATATTTTAAGATTGTTGCGTCTGTGTTTGTGAGAGCTTGGTCTGTAACTTTGCTGTCTTGTGTTGTCCTTGTTAGGTTTGGCTCATGCTCGTCTCCTAACACAAGGTGGAAAGCGTTCCTTGTTGATTCCCAGAAGAGCCCCTGTGAGACTGGTGTTTTCTTCCTTGCAGTTTTGGAAGAATTGACCAGCAAAACCAGCTGGTGTAAGGTTTTCTTTGTGAGAAGGCTTTTAGTTTCAGATTCAGTTATTCACGTGGAAATAGGATTTTTCTGATTTTATATTTCTTCTTGTGTCTGTTTGGGTAAGATGCTCTTTTTTCCTAGGAATTTGTTCAGGCCACCCAAACTTTCCGATTATTAAGTGTAATATGGTTCATAATATCCTTATTTTGTGCAAGATCTCTTGTAATATCCCCTTTTAAAAATTTTTGATATTGGTAATTTGTCCTTTTCTCTTTTTCTTCATCGGTCTTGCTAGTCTTATGAATTGTAGTAGCCCTTTCAAAGGACAGCTTTTGGCTTTATTGATTTTTTTCTGTTTAGTATTTGTTCTCTATTTTGTTAATTTATGCTTTTTTCCTTCCATTTGCTTTGTGTTCTGTTTGCTGTTCTTTTTTCTAGTTTCTTGAGATAGATGCTTAACTGATTTTGGCTCTTTCGTCTTTTCCAGTCTATGTATGTGAGGCTCCAGCTGGCCCTGTAAGTGCACCTTTAGCTGCATCCCGCAAGTTTTGAAAGCCAGATTTTCGTTCTCTCTTGTGTGAAAACATGTTCTGATGTTCATCGTGGTATCTTTTTTTACTCATAAAGTTTTTAAAGAATTATGTCACTTGACTTCCCAACGTTTGTGGGGATTCTCTGGTTAGCTTTTTGTTGGTTTCTACCTTCCTTGCATGAAGATCCCTGTCTTGGTCTTTTGGGGCTGCTATAATCAGATGCATAGACTAACTGGTTTATGAACAACAGAAGTTTATTTCGCATCGTTCTGGAGGCTGTGAAGTCCCGGATCAAGGCACCGGCAGATTCCGTGGCTGGTGAGGGGCCGCTTCCTGGTTCGTAGACGGCCAGCCTCTCACTGTCCTCACATGGCGGAGGGGGCGAGCGAGCTCTCTCAACTCCAGACTAATCACCTCCCAGAGTCCCCGCCTCCTGATACCATCACCTTGGGGCTGACGAATTTTAGGGGGACGTAAACTGTCAGTCTGTTGTAATCTCTACGTACACCCTGCATTATTTCAACGTTTTGAGATGAGTCGAGCTTTCCTAATGGCCCAGCGTACATTCATTTTTGTTAAACGTTCCTTGGGCCCTTGAAAATGTTATTTATCGGTGAGAATGCAGTGTTGTATGTATACCAGGTAGATCAAGTTTGTTAATCATATAATTTAGATTCTAGTAGCCACATTACATAAAGTAAAAAGAAATAGGTGAAATTAATTTTGATAATGTATTTTATTTAACCTAAATATCCAAAATATTATAATTTCAATGTGTAATCAACATGAAAAGACTACTGAAATATTTTGCCTTCTTTTTGTTGTGATAAGTCTTTAAAATCGGGTGTGCATTCTTGCAACACGTCTCAATTTGAAGTAGGCACATTTCAGGTACTTAATAGCTGCATGTGACTGTTTAGTGGGCAGCCCAGTTCTACACTCTTACTTTGTTTTTTTTGAGGAAGATTAGCCCTGAGCTAACATCTACCGTCAGTCCTCCTCTTTTTGCTGAAGAAGGCTGGCCCTGAGCTAACACCTGTGCCCGTCTCCCTCTACTTTATACGTGGGGCGCCTGCCACAGCATGGCTTGATGAGCAGTGTGTAGGTCTGCAGCCAGGATCTGAACCGCCGAACCCCGGGCCGCCGAAGTGGGACGTGGGAACTTGACTGCTGCGCCACTGGGCCGACCCCTACACCCGTACTTTTTTTGGGTCTGTTTTTTCTATCAGTTACTGAGAGATGTGTCTTAAAGCCTCCCACTGTGATGTTGGCTTTGGTTGTTTCTCCTTTTCTATTTCTATCAATTTTTCTGTCTTTTGAGATCGTGTTGTGAGGTGCATTCAGATTTAGCGTTTTTATCTTCTTGGTGGATTGCACTTTTATCATTGTGAAATGCTCCTCGTTAGTCAGGCTTCTTGCTGTCGAGGCTGCTTTATTTGATAGTGATCTTTGCCACATCCGTGTTCTCTTAGGTAGCGTTGGCCTGGGGATGTTTTGCTTTCACCTGTCTGTGATCTTGTATTTTTAAGCGTGCCTCTGTGGAGAGTATACAGCTAGTTTGATTTTAATCAATTTGACGATTTTTATCTTTTAATTAGAGCGTTTGCTCCATTTAAATATAATTGCTGGTATTTTGGTTTGTAGGTACCATGTTACTATCTGTTCTCTGTTTGTTCCACCTATGCTGTGCTGTGTTTCTCTCTGGCCTTCTGTTAGACGTATCGTGGTGTTTAGTTCGGTACTTCTCTCTTAGGTTGTTGGCTGTGTACATTCCTAGATACAGGGTGCATTTTACATTTGAGCCTTATTTACTGCTTTTACTACCTCCTGACACTGCTGTTTCCTTTGACACTTGAACTGCACTGAACTCCCTCCCGCCTCCTGTGTCATTATCATACTTTTGAATTTTAGATACATTTTTGGCATTATCCTCGTTTTGCACAGTTAGTGCTTATGAAGGTTTATTCTCGTAGTGACCCTTTCTGTTGCTCTTCACTCTTGTTTTTTCGTATTTCTGTCAGAGACTACTTTTCCCTGAAGAACTGCTTTCATAATCCTTTTAGTTCACGCCTGTGGGCAATGAGTTGTCTCATTCTTGTTTCCTGAAAAGTCTATATTTTGTCTTCACTTTTGAAGTGAAAAGTCTATATTTTGTCTTGACTTTCTATTGGGTATAGGATTCCAGGTTGGTGGTTATTTTCTTTCGGCATTTTATAGATGCCAATCCATTGTCGTCTGGCTTCCTTCCCTGTCCTTAAAAAGTCAGCTCTCAGTGTTCCTGTTGTCCCACTGAAGGTGGTGCCTTTTTTCGTCTGGCTCCTTTTGACACTTTGTTCTTGCCTTAGGCACACTCCGAAGGACTGCTGAAAACCAATGTGTGGTTTTCTTTGTTGAGTCAATGGCTTGATTCCTTCATCACTTTCAGACAAGTTTTGACCATTGTCTGTAGATGTTTCTTACTCCCTGTTCTGTCTTTCCTCACTTTGGGAGTCCCCATTTATATGGACATTAGACCTTTTACCGTGTCCTACATGTCTTTTGGGCTCCTTCTGTATTTTCCAGACTTTTTTCTTGTGACTTCTATCTGGCTGTTTTTTACTGACCTGTCTTCTGGTTCACTGATCCTCTCTTCAGTTGTGTTCAACCTGAGCTTAAACCCATAGATTGGGTTCTTAATTTCACTTACCCTATTTTTCAGTTCTAGAATCTGTTTTGATTCTTTGGTGAAAATTTTCATTTTGTCAAGTCTATTTTTGACCAGTTGAAGTCTGCATCTGATAACTACACTGTATGGGTCACCTCAGGGTCTGTTTCTATTTCTGTTTTCCTTTTTTCTCTTGGTCCTGTTTGTTGTTATTTTTCTAAGTGAACCTTGGGCGTTATGGATGAAAACCTGTGGAGACTCTAGGTGATGCTGTCTTCCCTCAGCGCTTCCTCTGACACACACCCAGAGGACAGACACTCTCCGTTCAGCCAGCTTCTGAGCGACTCTAGGCTGGATTCGGTCTTTGTAAGCCTCAGTCCTTATAAGCTGCCTTCATCTGCCCTCTCACCCAGGGTGTAGCCCCCGGGTCTCCATCTGAAAGCCTGAAGTGTTTCCCGGGGCCCCTCCTCCTTGGCAGGTCCTGAAGCCCAATTTTTGTCACCTGAAGACAGTGAGATTCCTGAAGGCTCAGCCTCTCAGGCAGTTTTTGCACAGTGCTGGGCTCATTTTCTCTGCCTCCCTTTTCTCAGAGATCTTGGCGCCTTAAGTCCCGTCTGATTTGTCAGGCCTGTATTTGAATTTCTGTCTTCCCAGCCCCATGGAACTCTCCAGAGCTCTGTTAGCCAGTACTTTCTGCTTGGCTTTCTGCTGTTTTCTTCCCAGCTTATTGGTGCATTTCCCCAAATCCCTGAGGAACACCTGATCGTCCCATGCCCTGAGGGAGAGAGTGGCTCTCGGAATGTTAGACTGGCCTCAGTGGGCTGCCCTCTTGTTTGGAATCTTTGCCCCTCCAGTTGGCTGCCTCAGTATCTCCTTGATGCCTTCAAACAGTCTTAAAAGTGTATCCAGCTTTTCTAGTTGTTGGTGAGTGGATCTCCTGCAGGCTGTTCGTGTATGTAGCTGGACGTGGGCAAACAAATCGGTGTTCCCTCTCCATCTGAAGCAAGATGTCAGAGTCCTAGTAAGTATAGTGATCGTTATTGTTATGAGAGCAACCTAAACCCACTAGTCCTTGCTTAGTACCCCCTGTTCTTTTTCTATTCAGCATCCCGTTTGCCCTGGCCCAGCCACATACACAGGGAAAGACGGAGCAGGTGGCCCACCCCACCAGGACACACAGGCAGCACCTCCACTCCTGGCTCCTCTCTCAGCTGCTGCGTGGACGCTCCATCCTGGCACTGCTCCCTCCTCTTCCCCTTGCCCTGAGCCAGCCCAGGGCAGGCTCTGTGATGACAGGCTGGCAGTGGCAGAGGAGAAGGCTTAAGAGTTGGAAGGGGTTAAGTGACATTCTGTGAATTGATCACATGTGAGTCTTCACTTTGAGTGTTTAAACAAATTACTGCTTTTAAGCTTCCCTCCGGTTTCATTTTAAAGTTGAAAATGCAGATTTTGTTCTTGAAATCTAGTGCAGTGATTTTACGGTGTTTTTGAAAGCACCGAATGAGATTTTAATAAGACGTCTCACTCAGAGAGCTCCAGTATGTAAGACTGAGAAAAGAGAATCTATTTGGGTTGAATTGTGGGTGGGACCCCAGTTGTGGGTCCCCCAGAGTCCACCAATGCCTGAGACGGGGCGTGTCTGTAGGACTCAGAACGCCCTCGGGAGTAAGGTCTTAAAGCCACGACCTCGTGACGCCTGAGTCGACCTGTGTCGGGTGTGTTGGTTGTCAGAGCACAGGTCGAGGCTAAACTGGTAGCGGTATGAGGTGTGCTGGGGGCTGGAAAGGAAGAAGGTGCAGGTGCAGCCCGGTCGGCAGGAGGAGAAAGGACGAAAGATGATGCGGGGGACAGCTCGGGTGGTTGGGGTGACAGAGGAAGGTGCAGACACTGGGCAGTGTCTGGGGTGTTCTGGTTGTCACAGCTAGGGGCAGGGGTGCTCCTACACATTCTGCAGTGCGGCCCCCACAACGAGGAGTTACTACTATTCAGGAAGCAGGTGCCAAGTGGAGAGGCTCTGGTGGAGGAACCCAGGCTTCTCCCGGGGACTGCTCTAATCTCCAGTGGGGTGCGGCGCGCCCCTGTCGTTTCATCCTGAGTGCTCTTAGCAAGGCTTCCTCAAGCCCTTGCTGGGCTTAAGCTGGTGAGTAAATGAGGGAGAATTGACCTCGTAGTCCGCATGAGGTGAGACTAGCTCAGTGACTGCTGACTGAGGGTCCATTCTAGACGTCCCCTTCAGTTTAGATAGTGCCCCTCTGGTGGCCGTTACTGACTGCTGCTCTTGGAGGAGGAGGTGGCAGACCCCCCAGAAAATCAGGCTTATTTCTGTTGTGTTTGGTTTATGAAACAGTTAAATATATCCCTTCAAAGTAGTATTGGACTATTTGCATCTTCTCTCTTTTCTACACACTCAACTTGCCATCTCTTTGAAAGCAGCCCTGCCTTCTTTTCTTTTTTGAGGAAGATTAGCCCTGAGCTAACTACTGCCAGTCCTCCTGTTTTTGCTGAGGAAGACTGGCCCTGAGCTAACATCCATGCCCATCTTCCTCTACTTTATATGTGGGATGCCTACCACAGCATGGCATGCCAAGCGGTGCCATGTCCGCACCCGGGTTCCGAACTGGCGAACCCTGGGCCGCAGAGAAGCGGAACGTGCAAACCTAAGTGCCGTGCCACGGGGCTGGCCCCGCCTTCTTTTTTTCTTTTTGTGAATCCTCTTCTTTTTGCTGAGGAAGACTGGCCCTGAGCTAACATCCGTGCCCATAATTCCTCTGCTTTATGTGTGGGATGCCTGCCGCAGCCTGGCCTGACAAGTGGTGTGCAGGTCCGCCCTCGGGGTCCGAACCAGCAAACCCCACGCCGCCCAAGTGAAGAGTGTGAACTTAACCACTGTGCCACCGGGCCGGCCCCCAGCTCTGCCTTCTTGTCTTCCTGTTTCTGTCCCTTTAATCGTCTGCAGGAGCCAGCGCCACCCCCAGCCCCTCTGTGACTATATCTGGTTCCGGGTTCCAGGTTCCGTGCTCCTGGGAGACAGTGGTGGAGGCACACAGGATCGCAGTCCTCAGAGAGCTGACAGAGCGGATCCTTTCTCACGATCAGTACAGGTTGTGAGCGCACCCTGACAGGAGGAAGTAGTTAAGAGGAAAGACACGACCCGGTGTGTGGGCAGGCCGCCTGTGTGCACACCGTGGTCCAGCAAAGGCCTTTCGGAGGGCTCACGTTTGAGCCAAGATCTGAAGCTGAGCGGAGCCAGCCTGAGCGCTTTCCCGGTGCTGGGCCTGCTGGGGCCAAGGCCAGGGGCAAGGAACAACTTGGCCGCGTCAGGCCATGAAGCTGTTGCGGAGGTTCCTGGACCGGAGGCGGAGGGAAAAGACGAACAAGGTGAGGGGGACCAGGGAGTTGGGAGTCAGGTGGAGCCTTCCCCAGCAGAGCTGGGATTTTTGTTTTGTTTTTAAGGACTTCTGAGGGCCCCAGGGTATTGTGGCTTCTCAGGAAGGGGTTGAGGTGATTTGGGTGGGTTTTTATGACGCTGGTGCTGTGTGGAGAATGGGTTGAGCTGGAGGCAAGAACGGATGGGGAGTAGGAACCGTTGGTCCAAGAAGGCACTCCTGATGCCTGGGTTGAGCTGTGAAGTTAGTGCTTTGGGCCAGCACTAAAGTCCCCTTCACATCGCCCACCCCACAGAGCGCAGAGCAGTGTGCATGTGTATGATGTTGCAGAGCTAGAGAATGTTTCAGTGGCGGGTGTGTAACGGCTGTGTGTGTACGCCTGTCACGTGCACAGCACTGTGTTCAGATACTTCCCGAGTGCCTGTTACGGGGCAGGCACTGTTCTAGGTGCCGAAGAGTCAGGATGTAGTAAGGGGCGCATAACCCAGGTATGTTTCAGTTGTGCAAGGAGAGCTGGAGGACGGAAGGGCTGTGTGGGTTCAGCTGGAGCAGGTGAAATGTGTGGACGGTGCGGTGGCTGCAGCCGTGGCTGTTTTGTCCTGGGTGTCTGTGCAGGCGGACTTGGGGAGGCCGTGATCCCTGTACTTTCAGCCACGCCCTCTGCTCTGTCTCGCAGAGACCTGCCTCAGCGCCACGCTCTCTACCTCCGTTTGGGCGGTCTTTGGGTTCCTTCAGTTCAACATCGGCCACAACCATCCTTTGCCCTCGTCTGTCCCTCCTCCTGTGAGCAGTGTGGCCTCCCCCCAGCCAGGGGCTCAGAAACCGGGGAGCCCGCTTCGCCTCTTCCTCAGCCTGCAGTCTGCAGGTCCTGAGGCGTGTGCCTGTCCTGTCGGAGCCCGCCTCTGAGGTGCACTGGCGAGAGCTGGACCGTTTTTTCCATCAGGGTGATTCGAGGAGCGGTTGGCTCCCGTGGCCTCTCCCGCCCCGGCCCCCTGTGGTCTGGCACCCGCCGCGCTGAGCTGTGGGCAGTTCCTCACATGCAGATGTGTTGTTTTCTGGAAACTTCTTTGTAAATATGCTGTTCTCAGAGAAGGCGGTCTTTTTTACTCACCCTGTGTTCTGCTTGCTGATTCTTCGTGCTAACGACTGCTAAGTAATTTGATAACTAACTCTTTTGGAGAACCAGTTTCGCCCTGTGAATAAAGATCTTCAAAAGTGCTCGTATTCTGCCCGAGCAGTTTTACTTCTGCTCCAGAAATGGTTGCTTTCTGGAGGGGACTTTCGGCATAAGGATGTTCACCGTAACATCTTAGCGTGTTTACATCCTTTATTCCTGAGCAAGTTAGAAAAGTAATAGATGCCAGCATCTATTTATTTTTAGAAACCATTTAAAGCATAAATAATGTGTAATTCCCACTTCATGGGTTTAACATCTCTCGCTTTTGCCTCCCAGCCTCACCTCCTTCCCCCTGGTTTTGGCATCACCTCGGGAGGGACATGAGTTCCTGTGGGCCCGTTCTTGTGGTTGGAGGTGGGGCAGCGGGCCCTGGCTGTGACTGCAGACCACGCTGGACTCTCCCGGAGCTTCCTCGGGCGTCTGCGGAGGGCCACAGACAGGGAGCCCATTCCCAGCGACCTTCCTGGTCAGCTGGGGCCTTCTAGTAGTCGGAGTGCCCATTGGTGTTCCTGCCCGAACCGGGTCCTGTACTGGAGGTTGCGCAGTGGTGATTTTTCTGACTCAATCCTCCTTCATTTGTTAGCTGCTCCTCTTCAGTAAGGAGCATCCCTTTCTGTTCTCTTTCTCTCTCTCAGTTGCTGTGGCCCCTTGCATTTGTATTTATTCAGTGTATCGCAGTCAGTTATCATCATTATTCCTTTGGATACTCAGATTGTCCCCTCAGCTGGGCTCCTGTGTCCTTTCGCCAGGGCCCTATTAGTCTTTGAATGCTCCGTTGTTTCCTGACACAGAATTTGTCGCAGACCCACTTTGTGTTTCTCCTGCCTCAGATCTGCAGTCGTTCCTCTGAGGAGCCCTGGTTCCTTTTGGTGGGGAAATGCTGTTTAGAAATCAGTATCTGGGGGCTCGGTGTGCTCACTGTCACAGAGGTTCACATCTAGGTTCTTTTCGGGACAGAGCTGGAGAAAAATCTTGACAAAAAGAAAAACCTGGATTTCATATTGGTATTTCCTTTACAAATTAAACCTAGTTTTTTCCCCTTAATTTCTTTCTTTCTTTTTTTCTTTTTTCTTTTTTCTGCTTGATCTCCCCCAACCCCCCGATACATAGTTGTATATCTCAGTTGCAGGTCCTTCTAGTTGTGGCACGTGGGATGCCGCCTCAGCGTGGCCTGACGAGCAGTGCCATGTCTGCTCCCAGGATCCGAACCCGTGAAACCCTGGGCCCCCGAAGCGGAGCGCATGAACTTAACCACTCGACCCCGGGGCCGGCCCTTATTTTGTACTTCTTGTCTTAGACTGACAGTTTTGATTTCTAATGATATTAGCCTTAATTTTTTTATCCTATGATACACATAAAATAGTTTAAACCTTTTAATATCGTATTGTTATAATCATCCTGTTGAGTGAAGTTTTAGAGTTTCTTTGTAGTTCTTTTGGATCTTAGAATAAACCTATCTTAAGAATACATAGCTAGAATAATGGGTTTCAAAGCAATGTGAAGTAACATAACCGCACAACATTTGATAAACAGTTGGAGTGCCCGTTGGTGTTCCTGCCCAAATCGGGCCTTCTGTTGGAAGTTGCAAAGTTCATTTGTTTCTGCTGCTTCTTAAGTTTAGGGTTTACATTGTTCTTCTGGAGTTAATTTTTCTTCAAATACATAAAGCTTTTACGTGATTCAAAAACGAGAAGTATAGAAAAAGGCATAGTCGGAAGTCTTGCTCCTCCCGTCCCTGTCCCACTCACGCCTTCTAGGTGGGGGACCACGGTCCGGTTTGCCTGAGGGTAGGCCTGGGTTTTGCCTCTTATCCTCAGGCAATTAGCAGCCGTGCCCCTTTCACTCTCAGAAATGAAGCATAGGGAAAGCCTTGTCGGCGCTTGCTAATGCTCATGAGAGAGCGGACAAAATGTTTCCACTTGGTAGGTTTTTCCCTGTGGCTGGAAGGAAGCTCTTGGCCGAGCTCTGCTGACTTGGATCGCGGTTCGCTGGGCAGGGAAGGTCCACCGAGGGAGTTCTTTGTGGCTTCCAGAGGCTCGTTCTTATTCTGAGGAGGAAATTTCCTCTTTCTCTGAAAATAATCTGGGAGCTTGAAGCATATCTTGCATTTCCAAGTTTTTCTGCTTTGCAAATGGGTAATTATCCCTCCTGCCTATGTATTTTTAAACCTTTGCCAGTAGTAATATGGAAATTGATTTCGTGTAGCGCCATGCTGAAGAAGACTAATCAATGTCGCTGAGCCCTTAACATCTCTGGAAATCCCGGGGTGCTGCTAAGAAGCTAGGACACACTCTTGCTCCCGCCTTAAAAATAGTTCATGGGGAAAACGTGAGTGACAGGTGAGGTCGCGATAGCCTGCGCGCCCTGCAATAGAAACAGCTGTGGCAGGGCAAGGGTATTTTGAAGAGTCTTGAGTATGAATTCTAGGATAGTCTGATGTGTTATTTTCATGCAAATGAAAATATGAAAGACTTCATTTTTGACTGAGTGTGAAATGCAGTTGATGCACAGAGTTAAAGAAGTCCCGTATAGAATTTTACTTGGCTGTTTTGTGGCTCAGCTCCTGTAGCTCCCGCAGAGATACACACGGAAGGGAGACCGTCAGCCAGCTGGCGTCTCCTTCTTCGTGCTGTTTGAAGGCGCTTTACGCAACGTGCTGAGTGCCTGTCCCTCCTCCGGCGGACAGACTGACTGCAGAGGACAGTGGCAGCAGGTGTGTGGGTGTGTGCCGCCCTGTCTCCTGTGCTGCCGTCCGTCTCTGTAGGTAGACCCCCGGTCTCCCTCGGTCCCGGTGGGCAAGGCTCGGAGGAAGCAGCCTGGTGGGCAGTCGGCGGACTCGCGCCCCATCCTCGCCGAGTTCCCTGCGTCAGTTACCTCGTCTCTGAGCCTTCGGAGTTCTCATCCGTCAGTTAGGGACGGTAACTGTCGGTTTTGCTTCAGCAAATATTGATTGTCTGCCGTGTGTTAGGCACTGTCTGTCCAAGGGCTGGGTAGACAGATGTTTGGGGGATTAAATGAGATAATAGCCAGCATTTATTGCTTCTAAGCCTCTTTCTGTGAGTTATCTCCCTGAGTCTCATAACAGTACTGTAGAGCATTCTTTCTACTATAAATAGTGCTGGAAGGCAGGGGACTGTTCCGCAGCCTGTCTGACAGTGAAGGAATTGAGGCACGGAGAGGTTTGGGAGCCCCTTCAGAGGCCGGTAGCGAATGAGTGTGGAGATTGGTTATGGTGAAGAGTGCTTCCCTCTGACTCCCACAGTTAACCGTGACCAATAGGGAAAAAAGGAGAATGACGAAGAAAAAGTGCAAACGGTATGCAAATGTGTGGTGGACGGAGTGACAGTCTCTCTCTCCACCCTGTATGTCCACAGTGTGGGGTATTTTATCTGAAAGGCGGTGGTGTTTTTACTGTGCGTTCATACTTTTCGTAGAGAAAGATGGGTGAAGTTCTACATTGTGAGAATACAAGTAATGAGTAAAATAAACTTGCTGAGTCAGGGGGCTTAGCGACAAGCTGCCTGGTGATCCGTGCAGAGAAATAAATTGTTCTAAGGCCTTTGGTTCCCTGCGTCGATGGGAGGGTGGGAGAAGAGCTCTGCAGGGCCCCCCGGGTGTGTTGCGGTCCAGTGCTGCCCCCCTCCCGCATCCTCACCAGGCATGCCTTGGTCCAGTGCTGCCCCCCTGCCGCATCCTGAGCTGGCGTACCTCGGTCCAGTGCTGCCCCCCGCCGCATCCTCACCAGGCTTGCCTCGGTCCAGTGCTGCCCCCCCTGCCGCATCCTCACCAGGCGTGCCTCGGTCCAGTGCTGCCCCCCTGCCGCATCCTTGCCCGGCGGGGCCCGCGATTAAAGGATGCCTCTGCACACTGCTCGCTTCTTGTCTCAAGTCTGAGATTGGCAGGCCTGGGGCCGTCCTGTGCTGCCCCAAATGCAGGAGAGGCCGGGAGAGTAAGTGCCTGGGGCTCTCAGCTCCTCTGGCCCGGTGCTGTTCCCAGGCCTGGGGAGGGGCTCAGAGGCCGGGCAGCCAAAACAGGTGACAAATTGTGACAGCGTGCCTGAAATCACTGCAGCTGTGCCTCTGCAGCTGGAGAAGGCAGTTTAGTGTTACTTACATGGCAGCTGGAACGCTCCTCCTGGCTGGGATTATCAGGGCCAACTGCCGCCTCCCCCTCCCCTGCCCTGACTTCCCCGAGAAGGGAAGAGAACACGTGTTAAATAAACCCGGGGATTAGGGATTTGGAGTTATATACCGCCCCCCCCCACCCCCCGTTTGTTACTTTTATTCTCCTTCCTGATGATCTTGACTCCATTTCTGTGAGACAGTTTCACAAACTGGACAGCGTGTCTTTTTGATGTGTGTATGGTGGGTGCCTGACAGTCACCAGAGTGGGAGAAAGTCCCATGCAGGACAAAGTAGTAGGTGGTTAGAATAAAGGGTTTAAGTTGGAGAGAATGTGCATTCCGAGGTTGTTTTCTTGTGCAAACCATAGAAATAGTTGTTCCTAACGAAGTTTGACGATGAACTAAGAGATTGTGTGGAAGCAGATTCCTGATTATAGGTTCTGCGTAGTTTGTACAAACCCTTAACGTCCAGTTCGTTCCCCTTCATGTTCCCCAACTGTGTCCACAGGGCTGGGCGCTGCGGGAAGGGAGCTGTTTCCAGCAGACCTGGAAGCGTTAATACAGTAGCCGCTCTTTCCGCGGCTTCCAGGCTGCGAGCCCGTGCCCCCGCCTGGCCTGGAAACCCACGAGCTGTGGAGGGCAGGGCGTCGCTGCCCACCGTGTCTGGGACTCGGGATGCGGGTTTCTCTGTGCTTTGAAACGCTGCCGGTGTTCCTTCAGTTGTAAATTCGTCTGAAGAGCCTCTGGTGGGAAGTTTTATAGTAATGCCGTGTAAAGAGATAGTGACACACGTAGTGCTAATTTGCAGTAACTTTAAGCATTGCCAGTAATTTAATTTCCAGGGAGCTCCTGAACCGCCTGTGCTCGGGTCTCCGTGGTTCTGTTTGCTGCGCTCGCTGGCGGGCATTAGGTTCGTTCCAGTTGGAAAACCTCTGCGGGAAGGACGGAGGGAAAGGAAGCACTTGCTATCCACACATTCTTGGGTAATTATTTTCATTTGAACGAAAGTTTTGTGCCACTGACTAGGAAATACGTTAAATCCTAGCCCTCTGCTCCCTCTGCTCTAGTCGTCATCTTGGAGATTCCTTCGTCTCTGTGGGGTCACCCGTCCCCTTTTTGAAGATGATCGCCACGTTTCTGTCTGGAGCTCCACATTTGGGATGCTCCTGCATGCCCAGCCCCGAGTTTTGCCATATCCCTTAGACGGCCCGTAGACGTCCTGCTGTGTCTCAGTCCAGGGTCCTGCTCCGCCTTCCTCCTTGGTCAGCCTCGAGTCTCCCCGCCTCCCTCCCCACTTCACGCGCCTCCTCTGCCCTTCCTCGCTCATCCTGCTGGGCCAGTCCGCAGCTCTGTCCCGTGTTTTCTGCTCTCACGTCGTTTCTGTTTTCCTTTGTGCTCTGGTGCGCTAGCTTGGGCCGTTCGTGGGGCCTTGGTGTCTACATGAGGTGGCTTTGCTTGTGCTTTCTTCCTTTCCAGGCCACCTAGCTCCCAGGGTAACCCAGACCTCTGGCATGAGAAGGTTTTGGCAGGGCCTATCCATGGCAGCAGGTGTTTGGCAGTTTGGCATTCATGGCTCCGTGTTCTGGCTTTATTCACCTTTCCCACATCTTTCCCTCTGTAAATGCCCCTTCACTCTGCCCAACCAGTCTGCTCACTCTGCTCCCCTTCCCTGACGCCTCGTCCTGCGCGATTCCCTGCTCGGGTACTGCCTCTCCCTCTCCTCGCTTTCATCAGACCCCAGCTGCCTCTCCAGGCCGAGGTCACCCCTGTGAGGTCTGCTCGGACCAACTCCGATTCCTACTGGGATTCAGAGTCGCTCCCATCTCTAGGAGACGACAGATTTGGTGCTTGGGGCTGGTTTTACTGTGATTCCTTTTATCTTTTCTCCAGTTTTTCAAAATGCCACCAGCTTTAAGAAAAACGCAGATGAAAGAGTAGGATCAAGGTCATTCTTGAGGGGGCAAAAGAAATCACAAAAAGATCTCCTGTGGGGCGTGTGGCCAGCCTCTTTCTCCCCATGGGATGATGGCGGTGGGCTTGCTGGGTGAGCGTGGAACAGTCTGCTTTTTCACTGACTGCTGAGTGGCTTCCTCTTCTTTCCCACCCTCCCCTCCTCCTCTACCTCCCCCTCCACACCCGTGTCAAATCTTGGATCCTCTGCTTACTAACTTTCTGATCTTGGCCAAGATATTTCACTTCTGAGACCGTTTTGTCGTCTGTAAAGTAGAGATACTATTTATTTCCCAATATTATAGGCAGATTTAGTGAGAACTAAAATAAAGCATCCACCGCTGTACCCTGCAGAAGATGGGCCTTCATTAGATGCGAGGTGTCTGTCTGCAGACCCCGTAACCCCGACTCGGGTGACTGGGAGGGCGTACAGCCTGCGGGGGCTTGGTTTGGGTGCTCACCGTGGGATCTCCCCCTGAAGATGACATCGTCTTGAGCTCTGAGTCCCGAGCTGCTTATCAGCCAAGTGACCTTTGTAGGTCACTAACCTGCCCGGGCCTGTCTTCCAGTCTGTGAAGTGAGCTAATTATGTATGCCTTCCTGTCGTATGTGACATCTACTTTTATGTGATAAATACTGGAAAATATTTTGAAAACCAGTCAAGCATTAAGCACGTATAAAGTTATTACAATGAATATTTGTGTCTTAGGAGTACTTAGCATCGTGCCTCCCAACTTTTTTGTTCAGTAAATTGTCCAGATTAATAGGGCTGCTCCTTCTCCAGCTGGTATTGCTGTCTCCTGAGCTTGCTGGAGCCTCGAGAGGAAATCCCTAATAAAGTAGCTTCCGTTCCAGTTTTGTACTTAGACCTTTGGTTCTTTCTGAGACGCCCTTCTTGTTAAGTTAGAGGGTAGGTAAAACTGGTTATAATATAAGGCTCGTGTGAGACTGGTTTGCAAGACGTGAATACACGGAGCCATGACAGTTTAAGAAGGTTACAACGCGGTAATATTCACAGTCAGACGTAGTCGTTGCTGGTTCAGATCCACGGGGACCTGTTGTTTGAACACTACATTGTTCGCCCGGGCTGGGGATTTTGAAACAGTGAGGGGAGCAGTTCTTTCCCTCGAGCAGACTCGTGTGAGTGTGGTGCTGCACGGAAGGGACAGGTGCTGTCTTTCTCAGGGGCCGGCGGAGCCTGTACAGAGCGGCAGGGTTGAGCTCCGGCTGCGACGTCGTGTTGGGCATGCGGGAGGCGCGGGGCTGGGGCGGCATTGGGAAGGAGGAGCTGCCACGGGCCCGCGAGCACGAGCAGAGGGCGCAGTTGTGGGCCGGCTGGGCGGGCCTGCTGCGTGTCGGGTGGTTTGCTGCGGAGGGGTGTGGTGTGCCAGGCACGCCGGGTGGGAGGAGAAGGGTCGACAGAGGAACAGAAAGGCACCGAGGGTGTGAGCTCACGGCAGGGCGGTCCCCGAGGGCTGGAGTCAGTTCTCCGAGAGCGCTCTGGTGGGGCAGCGTGATGGGGGCCCTGCAGGTGCCGAGAGGCCGCCTTTGTTGACGCTGCACCCTTACCTGAGATCCGCCAGCCAGCTGTGTGTGCTCCGGGGGCCGTTGTCACTCCTGCTGTGGACACTGCAGGAGAGGGGGTCGACAGCGTCTTCGGGCTCACCTGTCCTCACTACTGTCAGCCGAGGCTGCGTGGCCTTGCACGCCGCAGCTCCTGTGTTTCTTTGACTTGTTAGCAGGCGGGGAGGAGCTGCTGTCAGTGTAGCCTCAGGTAGCCGTAGGTGCTCCTTCTGAACTTGTGTTTCTGCTGACCCGGCGTGATGGAGCCGCGGGAGGAATCCCGCATGGAGAACTTTCAGGCACGGCTGATGTCGAGACCCCTGCCTCAGCCCGAGATGCCCTTCTGTCCCGTGTGTCCAAAACACTCGTCAGAGACGGAAAGGAGAGCAGGCTGCTCGCTTGTCCTCGGTGTCCTGTGCGCTCAGCTGGAGCTTCGAGGTGTGGTCTCCCCGTATGTGTTGCAGTGCTGGCCCAGCTTCTCCGTGCTCGTTCCCTGCCTGCCTTGGGAATTGCGGGTGGCTCTAGGGCAGTGAGGTGCAGTGTGCGGGGACCCAGTTGCCGTCAGAGTGGGGCTGTTGAATAGTACCCGCGGGGGTCTTGTTTGACATTTCTGTTCCCGTCAGTAGTGGAGTCTCAAAGTGTGACAGAGCAGGTCCTGTCTTAGATCCCTTTCTGTGCCGTTGTGCTCGGTGGTACCTATGAAGGCCTAGGGGGTGGTGTCCAAACGCTCTTCCACATCTCGGACGTCCTCATGTAATAAAGGTCATGAAATAACTTCACAGAGTGCTTCATCACACGCAAAAGAGTGGATTGTGGCTTTCTTTGCAGAATTGAAGTGCTAGTGTGAACTACTGACAAGCCTGAAAAATGCTAAAATAGTAACTGAATCGGGGAAACCTTGCTCACACCCTAGGACTTTTCAGGAGAATTGCTAACCTGTGAACTCTAAAGCTGTTCCTGAGAGGGGCTGGGGAGACCAGTATGACGTCATTTTACTAGAGGAGCGGGGGCCTTAATCAGGTTACTGTCCTCCCCTCTCAGGTTCAGGATGCCTGGAACACTGGCACCCTCCATCACTTCCATGCCTTTATTGGCTCCGTGTTTTGGTGGAGCCATCATTGCCGGGAGGGATACCACCACATGCTAAGGTGGGACCACCAGTGGTTCTGGAACGTGGCGGAGTGTGAGTGACAGAGCAGTGACTCGCAGGTGGAGCGTCCTAACGGAGGGACTCCCTCGTGGTAGATGCTGTCAGATGAGTCTCCAAGGGCTCACTAAAAGATGAGCTGCTGTTGTCAAGCAAGGAAGACTAGGAAACATAGTTTAAGGGTCTCGCGGAGATGTTTTAAAGCCTGGTGATGTAAGTGCAGAGTAAGCATGTTCGATGTGGTAACTTAGCGTGCAGCTGGCACGAACACTTTTGTCTGCCTGTTTACTGTAATAAATTTGTGGGGCTGAGTCGGAGTCAGAGTCGGCTGGTGCTCTACTTTCCTGGAAGGGTGTGTTAACGTGGCCAAGCTTTCGGGCAGCGTCTTCGTAGGGAAATGGGGGGCTGGCCCCTTGAAGTCGCCTTGTGTTTAGGCACACAGACTATGTATGTGATGTTTACATAAGCTTCATAACTGGGGTGTCAAGCTGAATAATCACAGGTTTGTGATTATTTCTACTGTTATGTAATAGCGTAATATTTTAATCTGTCCTTTATTGCCATGGGAGGTTAAAAAAGGCAAAGATTTGGGGCCAGCCCCCTGGTGTGGTTAAGTTCGGTGCACTGCACTTCAGTGGCCTGGGTTTCGGGTTTGGCTCCTGGGCACAGACCTACTCCACTCGTCAGCCATGCTGTGCCAGCAACCCACATGCCAAGTAGAGGAAAATTGGCAACAGATGTTAGCTCGGGGGCAGTCTTCCTGGCCAAAAAGAAAGGGCAAAGATTCTACATAGAGAAATTGCAGTGAAATAAAACATTATTTTTGCAAATAATGTTTTATCTTCTAAAAAGTAGTAAGACAGTCCTCACTTTGCATGGGACTATAAAAATGACCATGCAGCTGGCCCGCTACAAAGCAATCTTAATCATTGATGGAGACGATTGTGTTTGTGATTGTTACGTTTTTTTCAAGACATTGCAAACTCTCTTAAATTATAAATGTATGAGGAAATGACAAAAACAGTAAAACTAATCTTTATTTAGTACACTGCAATTTATAACATTAGAAACGTTGAGAATTCAATTCCATAGGTCTTGGAGCCAGCAGGTCCATTTCTGGGTCTGTCCCTCAGAGCAATCCAGTACCTCCTTTTTGTACATAATTTTAAAAAATCAGTACAATATCCTAATTATAAAATAAAGTAAATTTAAAAAGTTAGTTTACGGTGAAACATTTCATTCTGTAAATGTTTGGGCACGACTGCACCGAAGACGCAAGTCAGATGTTTGTACCTTCTGCTGATGAATGAGTTTAAGAGAAGATGATCAGAAGCCATTCCATAGAAAAATAGAGAAATGTGAAAGAAGAGGTGGCCACTCCATAAAAGTGTGTTAGGATAAGTAAACACAGACCAATCTCAATTGTATTTGATCCGAGAAAAATGAATAACCGTGACTGAAATAAGGACAACGTGCCTTTCGTATCACAGATTGTCAAGTAGAGACCTGGGCAAGTACAACAGTCTCGCATACGAGCTGAGCCTTCTTTGCAGGTGAAATGTCAGAAGAGTTCCCTTGGTCATGAGAGGGCCAGGGGAGTGACGGAGGGTCACGAAGAACATATTGCCTCTGGAACTCTCACCAAATGCCCAGGCATGCGTTCAGTCCCTGTCATATGAGAAGATTTTGGAGACCCCCTATTTGATGGGCGACAGGGAATGGAAGATGGATCCAAAAAAGAAAGTGGGCCCTAAAGTTTAATAACACACCAGGGTGGCAGAGCTACAGGAAACAGGTGTTTCATAAGCTGCTGGCCCAGGAGGAATAATTTAGCAGTAGCTATTAAAATTGCAACTGACCTTTGACTCAGAAGTTCTAAGGTTTTATCCTGCAGATGCACTTGGCACACGTGCAGAATGATACATGTACAAGGTTATTTGTTGCCATGCTGTTTGTCAGAGCTAAAGATCGGAAGCACAGTCGTAAGTGTCCATCGGTAGGAGAAGAATAAATACGTTACGGCTTTTGTGTCAGTGCGGCTGTGAGAGGAGGAGGACGCTGCGAGCCGGCCGGCCCTCCTCAGGCCGTGTCCCTGCTGGAGAGGCACTAGAGGGAATGCGTGTCTCACTGGATTCTCCGCGCGTCGAACCTCGGGATAAACGGGGAGCGTCTGCCTTCAGCTGCCTGCCGAGTTGAAGAGCCACCAGGGCTGGAAGGGAGGCCTCCATGGATACCTTTATTACCATTTGTAAAAAACAAAGTTTTAAAAGTTGGTGTGACAAAGAGCTCTGTCCTGAGCATCCTTCCATTGCTGCTGCTATCCCTGTTTTGTAAAAGTTTGTGATGGCCAAAACATCTCCGTGGAAATGTGGATTTTACGCTGCTCCTAATGATGGCTTTAGGCTGTCAAGGTCAGGCAGGCAGTTTCTGGTCTCATACTTTAAAGACAGTTTCTTTATGATTCAGTGGTTTTTTGGCACGTGCATAGATCTATGAAAGGAAGTATTCGAAAATGAAAACTATTTTATACTCCAGTAAGCACGAGCAGCGCCAAAAATCACATACTTGCTTTACTGGAAAGTTTGAAACATGGTGTGAATATAAACTGGACATTAATATGCTTCATATTGTGTTTTCATTTTATTATTATCTAGTGTTGTTAATTTATCTGAAACTCTTTAAGGTAGTCGTCTTTTGTAAAAAAGTAATGTTTAAAAAAAAAAACCTACCTAGAAGATTCCAGAAGGCACTCATTCCTATTTGAATAAATATTTCTGCCCTTGATTTTTTATTTCATTGGTTTGATTCTCCCCTGCCGCTCAGGCTCCGTTTGAAAAATTTAATCAGAATGTTTTTGCCTGTGAGTATTTCGCTGTTATTATGCACTGAAATGTTATGCTTCTGAAATATACTTTCACACTAATATTTCAGATTGTTTTGAAATATACGTGTGCATTCATATTTCACATTGTCTTGACTAATTGTGAGACATTATTTGTGTTTAAATACAACATGCTTGTAACAACCGAAAACATTTTGGTTTACTATTTAGCAGAAAGGTAAAAATACGTGAAGCAAATCTTATACTCACTGCCCATGAGTAAATCCCCATTTTTGCTTAAAAGCAGATGCCTTCCAAAGAAGAAAGGAGTGATGGCTAACATAGCTAGAAATTTAAATTGGAAATGAGGAACAAAAATGGAACAATTCGGGGCTGGCCCCGTGGCCGAGTGGTTAAGTCTGTGCGCTCTGCTGCAGGCGGCCCAGTGTTTCGTCAGTTCGAATCCTGGGCACGGACATAGCTCTGCTCATCAAACCACGCTGAGGCAGCGTCCCACGTGCTACAACTAGAAGGACCCACAACGAAGAATATACAACTATGTACTGGGGGGCTTTGGGGAGAAAAAGGAAAAAATAAAATCTTTAAAAAAAAAAAAGAAAGGAATAATTCACTCATTGCCATTGTAAAGAAATGTGTCTACCCATGTGTACACCCGAGAGAAAACATAGCATAAATCCACATGAAAACTTGTGCAGGAACGTTCATAGCAGCATTATTCGTGATCGCTAGGAAGTGGAAGCAACCCACATGTTCATCAGCGAATGAAGGGATAAACAAAACATGGTCCATCCATGCGGTCGAATGTTATTCAGCCATAAAAGTGAACAAGGCCCTGACACACGCTACGATGTGGATGAACCTTAAATATGTGATGCTGACTGAAAGACACCAGACACGGAAGGACAGATATTGTGTGATTTCATTTATACGAAACGTCCAGAACAGGCGAGTCCGTGGACTCAGCGGATTTGTGGCTGCCAGGGGCTGGGGGGGAGGTAATGGGGAGTGACTGCTAATGGATCAGCTTTTGGGGCGTGACCAAAATGTTCTGGAATTACTGGTGATGGTAACACAACATTGTGAATATGCTGAAAATCACTGAATTGTACTCTTGAAAATGGTTAAGATGGTGAATTTTATGTTGGTGACTTTTGTCGTAGTAAAAAATCTCAAAAAGAAAAGAAAAGCAGTGTGGTCACATTTTTTATGAATTTGAGTGATGTGGATTGAAAATAGTGTTATAAAATAGTCACATCAGGGGCCGGCCCACGGCCAAGTGGTTAAGTTCCCTGGTTCTGCTGCGGCAGCCTGGGGCTTCACTGGTTCGGATCCTGGGCATGGACATGGCACCACTTGTCAGGCCACACCGAGGCAGTGTCCCACATGCCACAACTAGAAGGACCCACAACTAGGAGATACAACTATGTACTGGGGGGATTTGGGGAGAAAAAGCAGAAAGGAAAAAGGGAAGAAGAAGATTGGCAGCAGTTGTTAGCTCAGGTGCCAGTCTTGGGGGGAAAAGAAATTCACATCAGTGTTTCAATTACTGTGAGGTAATGCAGTTCTCTCAAGAGTAAAAAAAGTTAAGATGTCAAAAATGATCAAATGTCAGAGTGGGCAGACCAAGTTGTGAGTTGTGTTTGTGTTATTGCCGCCTGGCAGTGCCCCTGCAGCCGGTGGACAGACCGCATCCTACAGAGATGCTCAGGTTTGGCTCTAAAGGATGCTCGTTTGGAATTAGACTCCCACACAATGCATCCTCCCTAGTTGCCAAGCCAACAGTTAGGAAAGAGGCACAGGATGGTTTCTTTCAATAAACTTTATTTTTTAGAGCCATTTTGGGCGTACAGCAGAATTGAGGGGGAGATACAGAGGTTTCCCGTATACCTTCTGCCCCCCACTCCCCCAGCCACCCCTACTGTCCACACCCCCCACCAGCGTGGCACATTGGTTACAGTCCTTGAACCTACTGCATCGTCACCACCCAGAGTCCACGGTTGACGTCAGGGTTCGCTCTTGGTGCTGGACCTGCTGTGGGCTGAACACGTGTGTAAGGACCTGTGTCCACCATTATAGGTCATCCGGAGTAGTTTCACTGCCCTGAAATCCCGTGCTCCCCCTGTGCATCCTTCCCTTCCCCCAGCCCTGGCCATCACTGATCTTTCGAGCATCTCCATAGTTTTCCCTTTTCCAGAATGTCATATAGTTGGAATCATACAGTATGTGATTCTTTCACCAAGATTAGCTTCTTTCACCAAGGAATGTGCATTTAAGATTCCTTGGTATCTTTTCACGGCTTAATAGCTCCTTTTTATTAGTGCTGAATAGTACTCCATTGTCTGGGTGGACCATAGTTCATCCACTCACCCACTGAGGGACTTCTTGGTTGCTTCCAGGTTTTGGCCATTATGGGTAAATCTGTAACCATCTGGCACAGTGTATTTTTGACCTGGTCCATACATACATTAAAAAAAAAAACACTAAGGTAGTTTTTTTCTCCTCCAAATGGAAGTCACATTCGGTTTTTGGCAGAACAGGTTTGAGCTGCTGTTGGGAGCAGTGGCTGCTCAGCACTTAGCAGAGACGAGTTTTGGAAGACGAGAGCAGACCCCGGGGCCGACAGCTGGCGAAGGGTCCAGCGCAGGGAGAGCGGAGGGCTGGGTGGCGCTCAGGTTTGCTGATCTTGGAGAGCAGTAGGTCGGTGAGTGGCAGGGAGAGGGGGCGGACAGCGAGAACCTGGGCGGGCATGAGCACGGGTACGCGGGGCAGCGTGCAGACCGCCTCTGAAGTGTGGTGGCGAAGGTAATGGGAGGTGACAGGGCGGGCTGGAAAGCCAGCCAGTGGTCCCTGTTGGAAGAAGGTGAGTGTACGTGTGATCGTTTTCCCCATCATGGGTGGGAATGCTTCTGTTAAGAGCTGAGCTAACGTTTGAAGGTACTTAAGTGACATCCGTTTTAGCAATATTGCAAAAATCAGCCCGTCAGAACCCTGTTAGCCACCTGCTCCTGGTGGAAACGCCCGGAGATGCTGTGGAAGGAGCTCGGCGGGGCCAGGTGGCGGCCGTCGCCTGTGTTTGAGGGCTGACGGTGAGGCCTTTCAGCGGAGTGGCTCATTTCCAGCGTCCTCATTTGATGTCACACTTGTGGCCGTGGTAGAACGTAGATATTGCTCCCCATATTTTTAGATGAGTGGTCAAGATGGAGAACTAAGTGACCAGTCCAAGGTCATAAAGGTCAGTTGTTTCCCAGCATGGCTACTGAATTCCCCTGGGAAGCCTTTAAAAATACATATTCCAGGTTCCACCCCAGAAATGTTGATTCAGTAGGCTGAGGCCTAGGAGTCTGTATTTTCATCAGCTGCACAGGTGGTTTTTAGGCAGCTGGTCTGGACAGCACGGTTCCCTGTGCCGCCTGCAAACCTCTGAGGTGGACGGGTGTTTTGTTCTGCAGCACACGGCCCTTAGGCCGTGAACTGAGCAGGGCGAGTGGTGGCCAGGGGAAGACCGGCTGATTCACAGACCTGAGGCAGAGGGCACAGCCGAGGCACAGACGTGTTCTAGGAACTGTAGATGAGTTGGGACTGACATGCCGTGTAGGAGACACAGAGTGATGAGGGAGGAGGCTGGAGAGAGAGGCAGGGTCAGAGCTGCGGGAGCTGACTTCTGGAACCACCCTCCAGACCAAGGAGACCTGGTGGCCTAGGCAGAGCAGGAGGCAGCGAGGACCCTCCAGAAGATCCAGGTAGGAGGCAGAATTAGTACCCAGCAGCTGGTTAATGTGGGGGGAGAGGAAGTGGGTGATGTGACGTCCGGGAGTCTGGCTTGGACAACTGCATGGGTGGGTCCTCTGCTGAGTTGAGTGAGGGCCTGGGAGGAGTTGGGGGCTGGGTCAGGGAGGAGGGTGATGAACTCCGTTTGGGGAAGGTGGTTTAAGCGTCCAAGTAGAGATGTCTGACGGGCAGTTGGACAGTTGCCGGGGTGGGGGCTTAAAGCCTTGGACACAGGACACAGGTGTGGAGAGTGAACAGGGCACCCAGGAACCTTTTGTTCAGCAGTTACGAGATGAGCAGGGAAAAGGACGAGGGGAAGAGAAGGGGAAGGTGGGATCGCATGCTCCCTGACGGTGGTTGGCGAGGTCAGCGAGCACGAAGCCTGCCTGGGGTTAGCGCAGGCGAGCGGATTGCTGTGTCTGAGCCAGAGCGCTTTCAGGGCAGCAGCGGGGCCTGAGGCCAGGTTGCAGAGAGCAAGAACAGGATTCAGGATTGGGGTGTGGTGGCTGAGGGGCCAGGTATTTCTGAACAAGTTCTGTGTCCACGTGGACAGTCCATATTCTGGTCGCGTCCTGTGCTCTAGCATGGTTTTGGGAGACAAAAAGAGAAGGGAGGATTGGTCTTTTTTTTTGTTTTAAATACAAGGCAAGGACATAGTTAAAAATTTAAAAATGAATATAAATTAAAAACGAAGTCTCGCTTCAGCCCCCTTTCCCAGTCCCAGTGGGTAACCTGCATTAGCTGTTTGCTGGGTGTCCGTCTCTGTGTTACCTTAAAGACGTAAAAAATACGCATGGTGTGTGTTTGCTGTGAACCAGGTTGAGATGACGCTGAAATACTGTGCTGTACTGTCTTTTTTGGTTCGGATTATACAGTCTCTGCTATGAATCCCTAAATGCTGAGCAGCAGCATAGATTGTGTCAGTATCCGTTTCTTAAAGAGAAACCGACAAAAGAAATTAGATGTATTGGGACTTTGTAACTGCTTATGCATTTTACTCTGTTGCTTGCAAATGACGTTCAGTGACTGAAAATCCCGTGCTGTTGCCTTAAAAGTGGCTTTCCACAAGTCCAGTGAGCTGATGGTCAGCTTTTCCAAGGGCGTAAAGTTTGCTGTCTTCTGAGTGTCCCTCTCCTCCCGTCGTTAGATGCGACATCAGCAGACAGTTAGACATAGTCTGTTAACAGGAATAGATAGTTATAATAACCTTTCTAAGCACACTTTTAATCAAGATGCTGGAGTTTTGAAACATATGATTTGCTGACTCGTAAATAAACTTCCAATTTCCCTTATTTCACAATTTGACATGCTTTAAAACCTAAGGCTGAAGCGGGTAGCTTCTGCTGGCACAAGATAATCTGTCAGTTCTGCAAGTCAGCTTTTCAGGGGTTCGTTTGGTGTGCTAACAGTTAGACCCTGTTTCTATTTGTTTATTACCCTCCCTGTCCCCACACCAAGAGGACGGGTACTTTTTGCCGCCACTGAAGCTTCGCTCCTGTTTCAGCAGGTTAGCGAAAATAATGAAGAGTAGCTAAAACATAAAACGAAAGTACTGATGGAGATGCTAGAGAGTGAAAGATGCTGAAGCGCAGCATGGGATGGCCGAGTGAAGAATTTGGGGGAGGGCGGGGGGGGGTCAGGACTCACGTGGGGCTGGGGGAGTGGGCAGGGCGGCTGCTTCCAGCCCAGAGTCCTGCAGTTGCTGGGAGCTACTGGAATGACTGGGAAGAAAGAATGTTCTTTGCTTTCAGAGCTAAATGTTGCATCTGATCCATAGGACGTAACTTAAAATTGGTCTCATGGCGGATTTTGATAAATAATGTCTGGTTTGCATAATCTGGACCTGTTATCCAGATCTGAACCTTTTGTCCAGAAATGCTAAATGTCAGCATTTTTGAGCGTTATGTGAAACCAAGTTCTTGAGCTGGTGTTAATGGCTGTTACCTTCCCTGTTCTCAATCCTAGAAAGTGTCAAACGGAAATGCAAATCTGTATTGCTCAGACTTATACTTTAAATGAAAGTATCCCAGTGATTATTGGATCTGTTCAGTTTCAGAGATACTTTAATTATAGTAAATAGAATGACACTTTAGACTAGTAGTATATGTGGCTTACAGTATTTTTTAGAGCAACGTTTTTTTTCTAAAGAGGAAAAAGGTAGATGCTGACAATTAGATTCCTGTGATGGTAACAGAGGAGGTCATTTACTGCACATATTTGGGGTTTGTTCAGCCTGTGCTAGTTTTTTCTGCAATAATGATACACAGTGCACATATGAACGTGCTTCTGGAATCTTAAACTTTGGAATTTCCTGTCTAATGTTTATCTAAACTCCTAAGTTTAAATTTGCTTTGATGCTTTTTCAGTTGTCGAATTCTTTTGAGCCAAGGGAAAAGGTTTTCCTTTAAGGAGTAAAAATAATTGTCAAGTTCTGTAAATGTGTTTTCTACCATGGCCAAAGCAGTGTGTCACAGATTTCTTTTGAGATATAACCCAGCGATAGGAATGAAGCATATTCTCTTTACAGGTGAACGAAGACAGTCTGGGCTGTTAGGAAGAACTTAGGGGAACTGCATGAAAGAGACAGAGGCTTGCCCGGGGATGGGGGCGGGAGGAGGTCACGGGAAAGCGAGGTGACAGGCATCCAGCATAGGGGCTCGATGGGAGCGCAAGTGGGCTCCGGGGCGGAGCTCCCTCTTTCCAGGCGGTGTGAGTCCGTGTAGGAGCCAGCTCCTCGTCCCGGTGCGCAGGGGAGCTTCGACGCACCCCATGAAGCGTCCAGTGTCCACCTTGTTGTGCTTCGACTAGGCGTTTCATTTAAAGGTGGCGAAATTTGTCCATGACAGCTAGTAAGACTTAAAAATAAAACGCTGATACTCAACCCTCCTGGGACTGCAGGTCCCCTGCCACTTGTCATGGTCCCTCGCCCTTCTCCCCTCTCCCTTCTTCCTCACCCCCCTGAAATCCCATGGTCCGTTATCATCACAGCCTTGCACGCCCTGCCCCTCCCTCGCCTCTTTCACTTCACTGTACTCACCGGCAGAAGCCTGCACCCAGTAAGTGCGTTCTCCGTCCGCTGTCGTGACCAGTGACCGGAAGTGGACCTGCATGCCGCCACAGTCACGTGACTGTCAAACAGCGACTCTTCTCTTCTAGGTGGCTGTTTTCTTCCTTCCCCTTTCCCCTCCCCAGCGCTCCTCACCCACCCTGAAACTTAACGCCAAGTCCTCTGTTTTCTCAGTGAAATTGGAAGAAATCAGAAGAGGTCTTGCGTAAACTCTCACCACATGTCTACCTATTTACCTGGATCTGTGCCCGTGTATTCGGCTGCCCTTCCTCTTACTGTGGGCGAACTGTGTGCACCCAGGAAAGGCCACCTCTGCACTTGGCCGCTTGGCCCGATCTGCTCGCGCTTACTCAGGGGAGTTACTCTGTCAGTCCCACCGCTCCCCTGGCTTCCTGCCAGTCAGCACGCACACTGTCTCGTCCTCCAGAAGGTCTTTCTAAACCCATGTCTTCTGCAGCCCCTGCCCTGTTTCTCTTCCCCCTCTACCGCCCAGTTCCTCAAAGGAGTTTTCGCTTCTCCTCCTGCTCTCTAGTGACCTCAGCCCAGTCAGGCTTTCGGCCCTGCCGCTGCGCCAGAACTGCTGTTCTCACGGTCACCGCTGACCTGCCTTTCAGCAGATCCACCTATCAGTGATCGGTCAGCCAGCATCAGAGATAGGGCTGATTCCTGCTGGGAGCGCTGGATTCCGGCATGTCCTCCTGCCCACTGCCCGCTCCCAGTCTGCTTTGTTGATGCCCCTCATCTCCCAGCCGTCCAATGTTAGGTTGTCACAGGGCTGGAACCTCATCTCTTCTTGTCTGCGCTCAGTGCCTTGTCCATTTGCGTGGAATGCAATTGCTATCCCGTCTTGGCCAACGTTCCCGAGAACTCCAGACAGGGAATTGCAGCTCTGCACTGGGTATCTCACTCCGTGTGAGTGTCTGATGCTATCTCAAATGGAGCAGTCCACACTGGACTTCCGCCCCTCTCTTCAGAACGTGCTCTTCCCATGCTCGTTCCCTTCTCGGAACGTAGTGACTCCGTCCCTCCCTTGCTCCTGCCGGAATCCTTGGCATGGTCTTGGGCCTTTCTTCCTCTCAGATCTGTTGGGTCTGTCAGCACATCCTGTTGGCTCTCCTCCAGGGCATCTTCGGAGCCCTCCGACTTCTCTTACAGTGCGCTCGCTCACCTGGTCTTGCCTGCGTCATTGCAATACCTGCCTGGTCCCTCCACTTCTGGCCTCACCCTCTTACCAGCTCTTCTGAACACAGCATCTCCCTTGAGGGAGTGTGTGTCAGGCTTCAAGGCACATTGAATGACTTCTTTTAGTGTTCCCGGAGTTTCTTTCTGTTTGCAGGCCTGCGGTGGAATACTGAAGTACAGAGTCGTCCGTGTTCTTTAGCCAGTCTTGTGCTCTCAGGAGCAGCCTTTTCTCCAAGGGCACCGTGTGTGTGTAAATTGTGATAAAATATACAGACCATATGGAGTAAAGCGATTCGTTTCAGCAGGGGAAAGGATGACTTGAGTAACTATTGGTGTTGAAACTGTTGTCTATCCATTTGAACTAAAATAAAGTTAAACCTTAATTTTGTACAGTGAAAACGTATATACCTACCATTTTAACCAGTTTATTGAGTAGCTGGATGATTTCAGTGAAGCCTGTGTCTGTGGCCCCCGGCTGTGCTCCTGGGGGGGGCGGGGAGGTGCGGCTCTGGACAGGCCCCCAGTCGCCCTGGGCGGTAGTGGCAGTGGTAGGGGCCCTCTTCCCCTCTGTCCCTGACCCACCCAGCTGTTAACTCCACTAATTGCCAGCCAATTGCTCTAGTTCCAGCAGTGCCCTGGGGCATAAATTCCCCTACACACGAACCCAGTCAAATCCTGCCTCCTTTCTAGGAGTTGTCTCCAGGTCAGAGTTTGGTATTTGCCCTGACCCCAGGAGGGTTCCTCCCAGCTCCCCGAAGCTCCAGTTCCCTCCTGCACACCAGCGGGGTACCATCTGGGCTGTGTCTTGGGAAAGCCGGTCATCTCCTCCCAGCTGCCCAGCTGCCTGTCACCTGACCCCCACTGTTCTTGAGAGCGCCCTTAGGCTTAAACTTCACCCGTGGAGTCAGCTCCTTTTGGACGAGATTAGGAGCTCTCTTACTGCCTCCCCCCGCCCCCCCACCGGAAAATCTCTGAACTAGGGCTCTGGAGCCTGGTGCGGACAATGGCAGGCTCCTCTGAGTGACACCTGTGCTCTAGGAGCTGAGCACTGGCAGGGGTGGGCAGCAGCCTGGGGTCTCTGCAGCCTTGGAACCACTGCCTCAGAGAGCGAGGGCGGGGATGATCAGGGCCAGGATTCTCAGCACGCGCCACCCAAGGTGTGGCGTGAGCCTCTATTCCTTGAGTGGAAGTTGGGCAGAACCTGGGAGCCCGCACATCTCCACCATGCTTCCCTCTGTGCCAGGTAGCTGGGGGCCCAGGTGGGAAATGCTGCTGTCCTGCCCCTCCCAGGAAGAAGTCCTTCTGATGGGGGCGAGGGGACGGGAAGCCTGTGTTCTTGGCTGCAGCCTCTAGATTGGAGTCTCTACCTCCTGGAGCTGGGGTGGGGGAGGGAGCAGTCTTGGTGCAGAAGCCGCAGACTCTTCCCTTTCCACGGAATCTTCATAGATTTTCTTGAATAGATGTTTCTTCATTTGTTATTTGCCCTTAGGACCAGGTCAGAGGCTTTGAATAGTTGTTTTTTTGGTTTTGGGGGAAGATTAGCCCTAGGCTAACTACTGCCAGTCCTCCTCTTTTTCGCTGAGGAAGCCTGGCCCTGAGCTAACATCCATGCCCATCTTCCTCTGCTTTATATGTGGGACACCTACCACAGCATGGCATGCCAGGCGGTGCCATGGCCGCACCCGGGATCTGAACCGGCGAACCCCGGGCTGCTGAAGCGGAACGTGTGAACTTAACTGCTGTGCCACCGGGCCGGCCCCACGAATAGTTGTTTTTATCTATTAATCTCACGAGTTTCACTGGGGAGCAGGTCAGCACAGCTCCTCATGCTGTCAGGCTGGAAGTTGATCACCCACAGTCATAGACTCTTGAAGAAGAAATTAGATAAAATGGGCGTTAGCTGACTATATCCACAAAAATGTTCACGTGTCCTTCAAGATCTCTGTAAACTGTCTCCATCCCCATCCCCTTCTATTTGTTACCCTTGAGATAACAGCATTCGAGAAAAAAATAAATGTTTTCACTTTACTCTTTTCCATTGTGGAATGTAACAATATGGCTTGCTTCCTTTCATCCCCCAGGGGTAAGTATTTCAGTTCTGCATCATGGCTCAAATAGGCTTTTGTGGGCTAGCCTTATAAAGTCAAATTCTAATTGACCACAGATGGTAATGCTGACTTTGAGTTGCAAATGATTAATTTAGGAGTGAGCTTTACACCACCTGTTTGTCAATTGATTTTCTAGAATTACCTCAATCAGCCTCTTTTCGTATTTTGACTGGCAGCTGGATTATTTGTTAGGTGAACCTTTATCCGTTCCTTTGTCCAGTAAAGAGAAAACTCTTAAAATGTTGAGAAACGTTGGCAGTTGGCAGATAATTTTAATTATTTCAGAGGAGTTTTGCTCCATTGAAAAACTGACAGGAGAATGTGAGTGCTTTCCTTTCTCCCCAGCTTAATGACATCGTGTTTGTGTGAGGGTGCTCAGTGTTGCAGTTAGAAGTGACCCACGGTTGACAAGGGGAGCGCCTGGCACCTCTCCTCTCAGTGATGTCGTCAAGGAACTTTTTCCCCTTAGCTAACGAAATGTCTTCTTTTTTTTTTTCTTTCTGCTTTATCTCCCCAAATCCCCCCCGACCCCGTACATAGTTGTATGTCTTAGTTGCAGGTCCTTCTAGTGGTGGCACGTGGGCCGCCGCCTCAGCGTGGCCTGATGAGCGGTACCATGTCCGCGCCCAGGATCCGAACCAGTGAAACCCTGGGCCGCCACAGCGGAGTGCGCGAACTTAACCGCTTGGCCGCGGGGCCGGCCCCAGAAATAAGTCTTCTTAAACTTCCCCTTCCTACCAAAGGCTTACCGGCATTTGTGAAAAGTCCACATTAGGGAGTTGGCTTTGAGTAATTACTTGGCCAATCCGTTAGCGTTGGAGTGCCATCAGCCTTTTCCTGGGGATGCTCTTCCCCAGGGGAGAATCCGCGTAGAGCAGGAGGCTGGGCACAGGGCGGCGGCCTTCGGGGCCTCTTTACTCTCCGGTGGCTCCAGGTCACCGGGGTGCGAGTCGTTTAAAGATGTCTGTGTCCACTTGGTGTCAGGATTCCTGCTCAGGAACGTGTCGAGGGCTTCTCTGGGTCTGAGGAGGTGGGCTTGGAGTCCCTTCTTCCTCCGCTGTGCGTGTGCCCAGGTGCAGGGGTGGAGGGAGGGTGGCGTCTGAGTTACGGCGTCTGCGCGGTCTTGGGCTGGTGGCTCGACCCCCCACGGAGGTCCCTTAGAGCCTCCGGCTGGGGTTGCCTGTGTGAGGACTGGGGTGGCTTGCTGGGAGTCTGTCCTTAAAAGATCTCTTTCCCCCCTTATTTTCTAGGAGTATGCAGCACTCATTAAAGACCTCAGTGCGTGCAGGGAACAGCTCCTTGAGAGGGAGGAAGAAGTTGCCGAAATGAAGGCCGAAAGAAACAACACCAGGGTCAGTAGGTGCCGGAACTTGAGCCTCTGGGCCACTATCAGTCACTCTGGCTGGCTTTAAACTCGAAAGACGTCCACTCTACCTGGTTTCAAACACATTTTCGACATTTTCCCACGACTTAACTGTGATCGATCAGTTCAGCGTTCTCATACTTTTCTTGAAATTCATAGTTAAGAATTAGTATTTTGATCCATTTGAGGAGGAATTTCTCTAACTTTCTACTGGATTGAAGGCATTCACACTGGTTCAGCATGAGATGGAAAGGATTGATTTGCCCCGAATCCCAATGTGCAATTGAAGGTGTTGTTTAAACTTGCGTCTGTGTTGGCCTTTTCTCCCAGCTGCTGTTGGAGCACTTAGAGTACCTCGTCTCCAGGCACGAGCCGTCCCTGAGGATGACGGTGGTGAAGAGGCAGGCGCAGTCCCCCGCCGGCGTGTCCAGTGAGGTGGAAGTGCTGAAGGCGCTGAAATTTTTGTTCGAGCACCACAAAGCTCTGGATGAGAAGGTACCGGCGGCCCCGGGGCCAGCCTTGGGCTGCGCGCTGTGCGCCCGGCGGGCGTTGTGCGTGTGCAGCTTCAGTTTACTCTTAGTAGCTTCTGGAATTCTTCTCAACAAAGTTCTTCTATAAGAAGACAGTTCTATATGGTTAAAAAGTATTAGTTGGCAGAAATGTTTTAGATTTTTGTTTGTTGTTTTTTCCTTTTTCTCCCCAAAGCCCCCGGTACACAGTTGTGTATTCTTCGTTGTGGGTCCTTCTAGTTGTGGCATGTGGGACGCTGCCTCAGCGTGGTCTGATGAGCAGTGCCATGTCCGTGCCCAGGATTCGAACCGACGAAACACTGGGCCGCCTGCAGCGGAGCGCGCGAACTTAACCACTCGGCCACGGGGCCAGCCCCTGACATAAATGTTTTAAAATTTATTATATCCTGTTTATAGATTTGCTGTTAAGAATTGGGTAATGTAATTTATTTAGGGAGAAGATTTTTCTCAAACTTAAAATTTAAAGCTGTTAAAAGCAAGTTTCCATGACGGTAACATCAATGAGAGACGTTCCAGGTGTTCTGTGTTATATTCTGCTAGTGATAGGGTCACTGTCCGCGAAGGCTTGGAGAAGTGTGCACCCACACACTCCACCCCTGCTGTTTTCAGGTGAGAGAGCGGTTACGAGTAGCACTTGAAAGATGTAGTTTGTTGGAAGAAGAATTAGGAGCCACACACGAGGAGGTAAGCTTGCTAAATCATTGTGTGCTTGGAATTGAGGGCTGTTAATTTTTACTTCTTAATTTTGAAAAAAGTATGATGCCTTAGTGGTGGATATCGGATGTTCTTTATCTTTCTGAATCTGGGTCATTTGAATGACTCGTAAACTAGACTTTTATTTCCAAGTTGCAAAAGTCTCTTAAGTACCCGGTTGGCCGGGAGATAATAAACTCTGTTTTGATAACCTGGTTCCCCTCAGGGTGGGTGACACCACCATGTGTTTTCTTTTTGTGTTATGGTTACAGTTTATAGTTCTGTTTTTCCAAAAGAAGTTTGCTATCTTTCCTTATTTCTTTGCTCTTATCCAATTTTTTTTGGTTTTAGCTAATGATTCTTAAGGAACAGAATAATCAGAAAAAAACTCTCAAAGATGGGGTGCTTGACGTAAACCGCAAACAAGAAAATACACGGAGCACTAATGGAAAGGCAAGTCCGTGGGCTTTCTCTTTGTCGTCTCCTAGTTCCATCTGCCCGCAGTGTGCGTGCAGCACTGTTTCACAACTGTTGTCGAGCCCCGCTTCGAGCTTGAGTGTCGTGAGCGCTGTGCCATCCAGCAGGTCTCGTAAATCAGCTTTGGTTTTACCTTCCTCCTGGAAGTCCTTTACTTCCTAGCTCACCAAACAAGCCTATTTAAGGATTTTTTTCCCCCAGCAGCGATCTTCCAATGGTTCCTTAAGCCAGGAGGAGGACCTTGCTAAAGTCATCGAGCTCCAGGAAGTCATAGATAAGCAGTCGAGAGAGCAGAGGCAGATGAAGGAGCGTCTGGCCGCCCTTTCCAGTCACGTCACGGAGCTGGAGGAAGACCTGGACACCGCTAGGAAAGCTCTCATCAAATCTGAGGAAATGAACACCAAGTTGCAGCGGGACGTCCGCGAAGTGAGTGGTGGTGGAGACGGCGCTGCCCTGGAGTCCCAGGGCTGGGCGGTTTGGGTTTGATCCTCGCTCATCTTGTCCCTCACGCTCCCAGCTCCCTCCAGCCTTTGGGTTACTGTATAAGTGACGGCCAAACAGAACAGCACTGTGAGGCTGTGGTAGGCGCCTCCCCATCTCGGTGGTGAGGCCTCCTTTCCCTGAGGTCTTCGGAGCTGGAGGACCCCCGGTCCAGCTGGTCTGTTAGCCTGGTGGCCGCGGCTCCCCGCCGTGCTGCGGTGTGGCTGTAGTGCCCTGGTCTGTGGGTCCCTCACGTCCACGGCTTCCAGGCTGTCTGAATTTATTCTTCGTTATGCTCAGGTTTCCTTCTTGCTTAAGGGGAATGTTGGTTTCGGTTGTCTGCTTGTTCCCTGAAAGTGATGTGAGCGTGATCTGCTGAGCGTTAAGGGCGCGTTCCTGGCAGTCTTCCGGCGCTCTGACCTTCTGCTCTGCGAAGGGATGGGTGACGGTATTGAATGTCAGAGGTCGGACCACAGCGAGAGTGGAATTGGCTCACACTGTGCCGTGAGGAGCGTGCTGGAACAATATGCAGAAATAGACTCGTTTCCGGCACATGTTTCTGCACGTAGAATTATTTACGAGAATCTGTCTAACCATCATTATAAGAGCAAATGAGGGCTGGATACTTTCTCTGGTGCTTCCTCCTGTCACTGCAGCCCGTCCTTTGTAAACAAACAGAACACACGCACGCGCACCCCTGCGAGACCATCTCAGAGAGCCTGTCGGGAAGACCCTTCAGACCTTTTCACGTGGGTGCGGAGCAGCCGCACTGCCCCTTCAGCAACTCGGTGCGAGCAGTTTTCTGTAGGAATTCAAAACAAAGAAAAAGACTACGTTTATTACAGAACTTGTTTAGTTATATTGTTCTTTGGCAGCAGGAGATTATTTATGTGGCGGAGTTTAATATGCAGAGGATTTCGAACTTCTTTAAGACCCGTCACTTTGAATATTAAGACGTGGCTAACGTGAGTTCCTTAGTAAACAAAGAGGGACCTGAAATGGACTTTTAGGTTGGGGGACAGGAATGGCGCTATCAGAAAGTTCTGGTCCTGGTTTCAGTGTTCGATACTGTGTAATAGAATTTTGCTGCTGAATGAGGCATCAGAAGGTTGCATCCAATTAAATTGAACTTTGACTTCTGTTCCCATTTGTTAATGTTATTGCTTTAATTTTGTGGTAATTGCATGAGATTTCATCCAACTTCTAGCCAAGAAAATGAGCCTAGTGTCTCAGCATCGTGTCCTTGAGGGGCTTCGCCCCGTCCTGCAGGAGCGCACTTGCATCGTGAGGCACACAGAGGTCGTGTCTTCATTGTCAAGACCTTCACCTCCTGGGATTCTTGCAAGATTGGGCTATTTTATTGTCCATTTTTCTGGGTAATCTTATGTAGAAAAGGATGAGCTTCGTAAACTGAGTGGCCAAACATAGTAGGTGAATATTTATGAATATTTATGATATTTGAGATAGGTACATTGCCATTCACCTTGAAGGAAACTGGCATCTCTGTCAACTGAATTCTGAGGACACTAATTTTATATTTGATTTCAAAATTAGAGTTTAGTCCAGTTTTTTCTCTCTTTAGCATTCACCTTTTTTCCGTCTGAAACACCTAATGTAGGCCATGGCCCAAAAGGAAGACATGGAAGAGAGAATCACTGCTCTGGAGAAGCGCTATCTCGCGGCGCAGTGGGAGGCCACCTCTGTGCACGACCTCAACGACAAACTCGAAAACGAAATCGCGCACAAAGACTCCGTGCATTGCCAGGTAGGGGATCTTACAGAGCTCTGTCTGGCTTTCGCTGAATAATTACTAAGGCAGTTAAAGGCCTTTTTCCTGTGACTTCCATGTTGGAAACCAAGGCCCAATGTAAAGTTTTTGTAATCTTAGACTACTGTGTTCAAAAGGGTGAATGACTTCAACTGGCCAGTTTTAATTACTTAGGATTTGATTTAACCATTTTATGGAACTGCACTCCTTGCTTCTTTCTCCTGTTTTGTTTTGTTTTAAGTGAATGTTAATCTGTTGCTTGTTAGCGTTTTTACCAAAGGAGCAGAGTGGCAGAGAGCTGCAAGGCAGTGGCTGCTTGTTAACAGCTGGGTCAGTGTAATACATGGCGCGTTTAGAAATGCAGCCAGCAGGGAGAGTCTGCCCCTCCTGCGGTTTGCTGAGCCACGCTTGCTCCTGTTTCTCTGTAGCCCCAGAGAATCGAGTTAACCAGAAAACCCCAATCCAGCTTCTTGAAAATAAAGTGAGTTCATCTGGTGTATCATAAAGTATATCATTAAACCCAAAATAAAAATAAAACATAAAATACTAGGAAGCCATTAACAATTTTATTGTGGAATACTGTTTGAGAGCTTGGGAGTTGTTCACAGGGATGACTTTAAAGGGCAGACCACAAAATACTGTGGACAGTGTGACGCGTTTTCCAAAGGTTTTCAAGCGTAATATATTGTCTGTATGTCTACGGAGATACGTGCACACAGGAAGAGGAGAAAGCTGCTTAGGAGCAAATGTCCGCCTCTCAGGAACCTGAACTTACAGATGATTTTTAAAATTTTCTTTTTTTAAGAAGTTCTTGTCTAAATTTCCCACATTGAAGTTTTTTTTTAGAGTAGGAGGACTTTTTAAAAGAACAATGATACATTTACAAAAATAGCTTGACTAGCTTTTCCTTAGGCCGACTCTTCGAAGGTCTCTGTTTCAAAGGAGAAGGCCATCTTTTGGCTTACCTGCCCCTGGCAGTTGGCTGGAAGTAGTGTTACCTTCAAATCATGGGTCTGGTTATTTTTTAAAAAGGGTTAATGATGACTCTTCTTCCTTAACTTGTCACTAAGAATGAGCAAGCTTCCACAGAAAATGGGTTTTCTTTCATGTATAGGAACTTTGTTTTTTGTTTTTTGTTTTTTTTTTAAGAAAAAAGACTTCTTCAAAGATATTTAGGTAAAGCAAATACTTTGGCAGAGGCGCTTTGCACATTGAAATCAAGCCCAAACAGTGGAAGACGAGGTTCACTCTGAAGTGCCTGCCAGCACAGTGCTGCTTCTGTCAGAGCTGGTTTAGGAGATGTCTGCGTTTAGAGTTTTCCTCAGTTTGTCAATATGGAGAGGGCCAGAAGATTTGGTCCATTTTGATGCTCTGCTCTCGTTTCGTAGACTGAGGATAAGAACCGCCGGTTACAAGAGCGCCTGGAGTTGGCGGAGCAGAAGCTGCAGCAGACCTTGCGGAAAGCGGAGACGCTCCCCGAGGTGGAAGCGGAGCTGGCCCAGAGGGTGGCCGCGCTCTCCAAGGTGCCGCCTTGGGTTCCCTTCTGGGGCCAATGTCGGGATTTTGATCTTGAGATGATTTCCCTGTGTGCCTTGTTTACCTTTTGTTCTTATGTCGGTGCACCTCCGCCCACGAAAGAGCTCAGATTGGTTCTTAGTCTTGCGTTGTCTGAGATTGGACCGCTTTTTAAATGTCCAGTGTGAGCCTCCTCTTTTGTTATCCCTGAACTAATTTCTCTCCAGTTTTGTCAGGTGTGTGCTGTTCATCCCCAGGCTGCTTGATCTAAGAGTCACTGCTGCTTAGAGTTAGTCAGCAACTCAAAGTGTAGGATGGAAGCTTTGTGTAGAAGGATAGACTTGGTCCCAGAAATCGGAAAACACCATTCTCATTTGTTTTACTTTTTCTTTTTTTTTTGCTAAGCAAGAGTCACCCTGAGCTAACGTCTGTTGCCAGTCTTCCCCTTTTTTGTATGTGAGCTGCTGTCACAGCATGGCCACTGGCAGATGAGTGGTATAGGTTTGCTCCTTGGAATTGAACTCGGGCTGCCAAAGCGGAGCACAGCGAACTTAACCACCAGGCCACCAGGGCTAGCCCTGCCATTTTCTTTTAAAGACAATGAAAATAAATTTGTAATAAACAAATTTTTAAGCAATTTATTCATTCATCTGTTCAACAAATGTTGACTAGGCGTATGCAAGACACGCGCCCTGCCCTCTCTATCCACAGGTGACTAGGCACCTTCAGAATGATGTTGTAGGTGCTAGAAGCAGGTGGCCCGTACGGGAGGAGGAAGCACGTGATGACAGAGAGCCCAGCCTCCCTGGGCCTAGGGAAGGCTTAGCCTCCAGTGCCCGTGGGAGTCAGCCAGGCAGAGAAGCGGCCCCGGGCCAGGGGGCCTCCTGGCAGAGGCCTGTGTGGGCGCCTCCGTCAGTGGTTTCATGTCGCCTGGTTCGAGCTTAGTGAGCTGCTGGGGAGGGCACCCGTGGGAAAAGGGCAGGACAGGCACAGGCTGCTGCTGGTGAAAACTCGCCTTGGGTGGGTCAGATGCTGTCGAGTGCGCACAGGCCTCCCTCAGAGCAAGTTCATTGCTAACAGCTGTCGCAGAACCGCTTCTCTTCCTTCGTGATCTGTGTTTAAAGTGTCGGTTTCTTCTCTCCCCTGTCGTCTCTCCTGTCCCTGGTTGACCTTATAGTCTGACCCTTGGTCTTCTGGAATGTCTACTGCTAAGGAAGCTAAACTGTTCGAACTTACTTCCCAGCTCAGGAAGGTAGAACGTGTGCATTGCTCTCACTCGCGCTTGCTGCTTCCTGCTTTCCCTGCTGACTAACCAAACGCGGTGTGAGGGTGGGGAGCATACGATCCACTGAAATTGGGCACGGGGTTGGGGAAGCACATTTCTCTCACCACATTTGTCACCAACACCAGTCCTGCCTCAGCGTCACCAACGTGAGAGGATTAACCGCTTCCCAGATGAGCACGTGAAGCCACGTAGGCTGTGTCGGGAGATGTAAGGAGACGCTTTCCGTCTCACGTGGTTGACAGTGGTGCACGCAGAGCATGTTCCGCTGGCTGCCGCCGCAGTGGCGTACAGCATGCTGCCAGGGAAGCGGAGACCCTGGTTGAACTTACACTGTGTTTGCTGACAGGCCGAGGAGAGACACGGCAACATTGAGGAGAGGCTGCGCCAGATGGAGGCACAGTTGGAGGAGAAGAATCAAGAGCTGCAGCGGGTACGTGTCCAGGCACAAGGCCGAGCGCCGAGCCCGGTGCGGGGGGGACGCGCTCAGGCAGGGGAAAGCGACACCTCGTGATTCCACTTGTCCCGACGCGGACACCGGTCCCTTCTCCATCCTGTCATGTGTGTTTCGTTTGTGGCCTCATGTACGAGTCGTCTGCTGACAGGTGCATCCACCCCGGGGACAGTCATGCCAGCACTGCAGCAGGGGAAGAGCTTGGTGCCCGTAGGCCCTGCAGGGAGGTGGGTCCCCAGCCCGAGGAGGCCGCTTGCTTCTCTGACCAGCCCGTCAGGGGACCTTCTCCAGGCGCCCCTGAAACCTGAGGTGCTGGCCTGGGGTCCCCGTGAAACTTAGAGTGAGGCGTGTTGTCCTAGATGACAGGTCCACTTGCTTAGGATATGGCACTGAAAGCCCAAATTCAGGTCACGGGCCTGACTGTCTCCCAAAGTACCAAAGTATGACTGCAGACACACAGGTGTGTGCAGAGGTGGGTATTGGCGAGGAAGAGGAGACTGTGACTGAGCTGTGAGCTGTGAAGAGAGTGTGCAGTGGAGGCTCGTGTCAGTTGAATCCTGAGAGAGTTTTCCCTGAGGAGTTGGTCAGATGTCAGTGTGGAGCATCCAGGCAATGGAGCGAGTGGCCGTCCTGCGTCCGGCTGGCACCCAACCTTACGACACCAATTCAAGGCCGTCAGATTTTATTTTCACCAGAAGCCCGTATTCTTGGGCGTGGACCGCAGACTTTCAAACATTCTGACTCCCTTCAGAAGATTGTATCTTAGTCCTCTGCCTGCCCCCCATACGCACACGCGTAGCTCTTAGGCAGAGATTTTTATCCGTTTGGGGATGCACTTCCTTACTTTCAGAACTGTTGATAGAATTTGGAAGGACCAGTGTTGAGATAGGGGTGCCATTAATAAGTAAGGCAATTCCAAGTAAACGTTTAAGTTGCTTTGCTTTAAAAATATTTGAACACCGGTGCCTTATTGTGTGGTGTGCTGGGTCTCTCCAGATGGTGGTAGCTGCTGTGTGTTGGGCATGATTCTGAGAGCCTTCTGTTTGATTTGACCGTGACCCATGAGAAAAGGGAGATGCTGGCACCCGTGGTGGTCAGCTGAGGACGCTGAAGCACGGAGGGCTTGACTGTGTTGGCGATTCCCTGTGGGCTGCTCCTCCAGGCAGCGTGGCTTGAGCGCAGGTCTCAGCCCCCGAGCCATGCTGCCCTCTGCCCGGGAGCTGCCCACCGGCCCGGGGGACTCACCCTGACAGGTGCCGCCTGTTAGCCCTTCCTGTCCCCTCCACGTGCCCTTTGTCTTTGTTCAGAATAAGGGGTGAAAGCAAGCTTTTTAAGCCATGAAATTGATGATAGTTTTATAAAACACAGACTTAGCGACTTTATTTTTAAGTTTTAAAATTACTCGTGATTATTTGTAATTTTTCAACATAAACGTTCATTACGAAAAATTCAAGTGATGTAGGAGTATAAAGAACAGGTGAAAGTCTCTGTCTCCACTGTTTTTGCCCCAGATGAATTTCTTTACGTTTTGCTTTGTGAGTTGAGTTCATTTTTTCTCCTGAATCCACACGCAAGCTTCTGTTTACATGGGCAGATTCCTCCACTGGTGTGTGGATAAGCTGATCCCCTTGAAACTCTGCTGTGTCTGGGTGTAAATCTGCTCCTGGAGCCCACCCGACAGTCAGGGATGGGTGACATTGCTGAGGCCCCGTGAGGGCCTCGTTTAAGGAGCAGTGGACGTTCTCATTAACGCTCTCGCCGACTTGGCCCTGCCTTTCTCTGCGCCTGTGAGGCAGTCCTGGTCATCGTGTAGACGTCCACTGATGGCGGAGGGCCGGAACAGCCCAGGGATGGCGGCACGGGTGACTCCACGGTGGGGGAAACGATCCTGCCTTTGCTCGCAGTGGCCAGGTTTTTGTTTCTCCTGTTCCAGGCAAGGCAGAGAGAGAAGATGAACGAGGAGCATAACAAACGCCTGTCCGACACCGTCGACAAGCTTCTGTCAGAGTCTGATGAGAGGCTCCAGCTTCATCCCAAAGAGAGGATGGCTGCCCTGGAAGACAAGGTGGGATGTCACACACCTCGCCGAAGGTTTCCCATCCTTTACAGAGAGATCGCCCATGTTCTGCTCCCCAGGAATGCTGCATAATGGTGGTTAACAGCCATTACAGGAAGTAGAAATGACTCCGTAAGGAGGAAAAAGTGCCAACTGTTAACCGCTCGCTGAATTAACTTCTCGTTTGTTATGTTCTTGCCCAATTTGTGTGTATGGAAGCTTGTTTACCATTCTTATTCTCTAGAGCAGGAGTTGGCAAACTGTTTCTATAAAGGGCCAGATAGTAAAAATTTTAGGCTTTTACGAATTATGAGTGATTGAGCAAAATAATTTCATGCCTACTAATAATGAGCATGAAAGCAGCCGTTGGTGACATGTGAGTGAGTGACTGTGTTCCAGTAGAACTTTGTTGACAGGGACAGGCCCTCGCTTGCCAGCCCCTGCACTGGAATCTTTTGCTGGGCCCAGCCCTCACCCCTTCGTTGCTCCTGCGTCGGAAGTTAATTTCTGTCTCATTTATAAACATAACGGTGTAGGAGAATGGTGTAAAATAAAGGCTTGGATCAACTGAAAGTGTTCCAGCTCCTCCCTCTCTCCCTCCATTCGGTTTGGAAAACGTCTGAGCAGGACTCATGCTCCTCTCATCATGGGGACACTTCAGCCATCCCCAGGGTGAAGGAGAGCCCTAGAATTTGTCAGAGAAGCTCTCATGGGCGACAGTTGCATTGGGCCTTGGCACGACCTGTCCCGACTGCACGGGTGTCCCTAAAGATAATGGCCAGAGCCTGCCCTGAGGTGGGCACCGTGGTCACGCTCATTCGAGAGAGACCAGTGGTCATTACTAATGACGTGATGTTCCTGTTGCACAGAGCCCGTCAGGAAAGGCGTTATCAGAGACCACACAGGGCGCTTCCCCCTTTCCTCCTTGATCAGTGGGCCAACCTTAAGGGCAGAATACTTTTACCTTAGATTTAAACTGTACATTTGAAACTTATGTCAGGTTTCCCAAGTGACCGATGAATTGTAAAATCTAAAAGCTACTATAAACCAGTTTAACGGATGCAGATAGGCCTACACTATGGGCTTGACATGCTTACTTAGAAAAATCCATCACGGAGGTAGTAGGTTCTGTATTTAAAAATTATCATGAGAAGTTGCGATGGTCTCACTGTTGCATTTCACTCTAATACTGCTCATGAGTACGTTCACGTGGCCCCTTTTCCGTGGTACTTTATTGTCTTAGACAGAAATGTAGCCATACTATTATGTGGAACGTTTTCAAGAATCAACACTAAAGGACTCTTCATCTTTTGCAGAATTCTCTATTACGAGAAGTTGAAAATGCAAAAAAGCAGTTAGAAGAAACGCAACATGATAAGGTACTTAAATCTCTAAATCATTGAGAAATCCGTGAATTGAGCGAGTTCACTGTTGCTATAACTACTACAGACGTTGGGTGAAGTGGGGTCAAACTTCCCTGCTGTAAGATTTATGGCACTCCTAGAGTTGTGCGTGAATGCGTTTGTGTTGGCGGTGGATGTTAAGTCTGGCAGCGGGTAGGGATCAGAGTTCTGAGTCCTTTCTGGGTTCATTTGGAAGCTAAAACCTTAGCACAAACCTGTCGTCTAGAACTGTGCTGTGCAACAGAAATGTAATGGGAGCCACATGTATAATCTAAAGTTTTCTAGTAGCCACATTTAAAAGTGTAATATGAAACAGGTGAAATTAGTTTTACTTAACCTGATAGAGTCAAATGTTATTTTATCATGTCATTAATATAAAATCTAATGAGCTGCTTTACATTCATTTTTTCATAGTGGGTCTTTGAAACCCGCTGTGTGCTTTATAGTTACAGGACATCTCAGTTTGGACCAGCCCCATTCAGGTGCTCAATGGCCACGTGTGGCGAGTGGCTGCTGTATGGGACAGCATAGATCTAGAAGGTTATAGGTGACTTAAAAAGTTTTTTGTCAGTTTTCCTTACTGTTTTGACGTGTACAAAAATGAGATTGGACGTACAAATGAACAAATGATTCATGAATGAATGAATGTGTGCTCGATGTGAGACAAAGACAATACAGAAAGGAAAAAGACAACACAGGGAAGTCTGTGCAGTAGAAGGTGAGTATTGTTCGCCTCTCCCACCCCAAATCTCTCTACAGAATTAATAATTGTTAATGACTCGGTGTTTCGCCTCTAAAACCTTCTCTTTGACTAAGACATGACTTTTTATGCATCAGGGTTTATAAAGCTAATTTGGTGGTCTGAGTGTTTATGTTTACTATAGGACTCTCGGAGAAAACGTTCTCAGAACTAAAATACTTGATATTTATAACTGCTAATTTAACCTATTATGGTTATGTTCAACATTTGATGCAAATAATTTTAAATCCTGAAGGAGACAGCTGCAGTATGTGTCATTTGCTGTTTTGTAGGATCAGCTCGTACTGGACATCGAAGCCTTGAGGGCTGAGCTGGACCAAGCGAGGCTGAGAGGGGTGTCCCTTCACCACGGGTACGGCACTCACGCGTTCACAGACACTCTCCAGCACCTGCTGTGTGTGTACGGGGCGCTCACAGACGTGCTCCGGCATCTGCCGTGTGTGTACAGGCCACTCACGTGCTCACAGACGTGCTCTGGCACCTGCCGTGTGTGTACGGGCCACGCATGTGCTCACAGACACTCTCCAGCACCTGCCGTGTGTGTACAGGGTGCTCGCACACTCACAGACGCACTCCAGCACCTGCTGTGTGTGTACAGGGCGCTCACACCCTCACAGACAATCTCCAGCACCTGCTGTGTGTGTCCGGGGCGCTCACAGACATGCTCCGGCATCTGCCATGTGTGTCCAGGGGATTCACGTGCTCACAGACATGCTCCGGCACCTGCCATGTGTGTACAGGGCACTCATGCGCTCACAGACACGCTCCAGCACCTGCCCTGTGTGTACAGGGTGCTCGCACACTCACAGACACATTCCAGCACCTGCTGTGTGTGTACAGGGTGCTCACAGACATGCTCCAGCACCTGCCGTGTGTGTACAGGGCACTCACGTGCTCACAGACATGCTCCGGCACCTGCCATGTATGTACAGGGCGCTCACATGCTCACAGACGCACTCCAGCACCTGCCGTGTGTGTACAGGGCGCTCACATGCTCACAGGCGCACTCTGGCACGTGCCATGTGTGTACAGGGTGCTCACGCGCTCACAGACACACTCCAGCACCTGCCATGTGTGTGCAGGGTGCTCACGTGCTCACAGACGTGCTCTGGCACCTGCTGTCTGTGTACGGGGTGCTCAGACATGTTCAAGCGCCTGTCGTATGTGTATAGGGCGCTCACACCCTCACAGACGCACTCCAGCACCTGCCGTGTGTGTACAGGGCGCTCACATGCTCACAGGCGCACTCTGGCACGTGCCATATGTGTACAGGGTGCTCACGTGCTCACAGACACGCTCCAGCACCTGCTGTGTGTGTACGGGGAGCTCATGCACTCACAGACACGCTCCAGCCCCTGCCGTGTGTGTACAGGAACACATGCAGGCCACAGGGGCAGCCAACTGAACACACTGCCTGGCCTGAGCTCAGGGAGCCTGGAGCTTCGGAGCAGGCCGGAGGGCAGAGGACAGCATCATCTTGAAGGTTAGGTTCTGGTACCTTGGAGGTTCCCGTCACGTCCTTGACTCAACTCAGAACCGCAGGAGGAGGTGGGGCTGGGGACGATTGATTAGTGTCGGGCATATGAGTCTGAGGCACCCGACAGAGTGTGGGCGTGATGGTGTCGGGATCGGAGGACAGAGCCCAGGGTGCCAGAGGAAGCCCCGTCCACCTGGGAGTGACGGTCGCATCCTCGAGGTGAAAGAGAAGGCCGCGGAGAGCCTGCGCTGCTGGAGCGGGAGGATGCCCTGACGTTCGCGTGTCTGGTGCGGCGCTTGGAGTCTGTATGTTTTGAAGAGGCTGAGAGTTAACGGCGTGGCGCTCGCAGATCTTTCGAGGCGTGACCGGGCCGGCTGCTGCGGGAGTGAGCCCCCTGGCTCGGCGTGAATCTACCAAGTTGCCCGGCATCCTGAGTTTTTCTTCCTCATCGTGGTAGAGGCGGTAATTCTCATTTAGGTGATTTACTTCTTTGTAGAAAATGGTCATCAAGTGAGAGTTACGCTTTAGCAAAAGTTATCGAAGCGCTTACCTGGTGGCAGTGACTGAAACACAGGAGATGGGCCCCTGCCTCCAACACGACTCAGGAGGAAGCTCTGAACCTCTGCAGGTGTTCCGGCATTTGCCAAGTTAGGACATCCTGAAGGTTTAGGGTATCTTGCGGCTGTCCCTGCCTAACCCACTCCTAGAAACTAGAGGAGAAATCAGTGAGGACAGAGGGGCAGAGCCAGAAGCTTCCCCTGACGCCGAACCCACTGGAAGGTGGAGTTTCGAGGAGGAGAGTGTGCGCTTCAGAGAGCGAGGTGCAGAGGAGGACCAGTGCAGGGAACAGGCACTTGCTTTCTGCTTCAGGTCCTTGCTGGTGGAAGGCTCGTGTCGTTAGAGCGCTGCAGGCGGACCCGCTGCTCGGGATTGCAGGCGTGTGTGCGAGGAGGCTCTCACAGGCACGTGGGTGAAGAGGAAGTGGACACGCGTGTGTGACTCTTGTGGAAGTCGAGTCCTGAAGGGAAGGGAGCCGGTGTAGGAGCTTGAGGGGGTGGCAGAGCTGGGGGCAGCTTTTCCGATGGAGACGTCTTGACATGTTTGCCGGTCCCAGGTGTGATGTTAGAGGTGAAAGACAAGGAGAGAAAGGAGCTCTTTGCTCTGGTAGTGCAGAGGTGGCAGGAGGGGATGGCCAAGGTCACCTGGGGCGGAGTGGTCTGAAGACAGTGGGCAGGAGAGGCTGCATGCGGAGGGAAGGGCTTTGTTTCAGGGAGGCAAGGCTAGAGGCTGCATGTCAAGTGGCCTAGAAGAGAGGTGGTTGGGAGCTGTAGAAACGGGGGAAGACCAATCACAGTAGGCGTGGAAGGGCCTTGGGTGGACTGAGGAGAAGGGGTCTGGCAGGCAGGGCAGGCTCAGCTCATTTGGTGTGACTCCACGGTGAGATCGGTCATCTTGTTTTTGTGATCTTCTCCATGAGAAAAGGTAGTCTAGCTTGAGGAGTGGAAAAGCACGGTGATGGGTGGCCTTCCATAAACAGATTGGCCATATAGAAGAGAGGCTTCAGCAAGTGATCAGCTGCAGGGTGGTGGCGGGTCGGGAGGCAGGTAAGCCTGGGAAGGGGTGTCAGAATCGGGAAGCATTTGTGCTTCCCGAACCATCCAGAGGTACACGCAGGATTTCAGGTGCATCGCTTTCATCTGCCGTTGAACCGTCTCACGGCCCCAGAGCAGTTGGGCTGGAAGTCACCCTGAGGGAGAGTGAGAGTGTCGTGAGGAGTAAGGGGTAGAGGAAGTAGGGCTGGGTGTGCTCCAAGGGGAATTCCAGACTTGGAGATCTTCGAACAGGCAGTAAATCTCGTGTAACGCTACAAGAAGGTATTTCTTTAAAAAGATGTCGAGAGGTGTGTACCAAAAGTAGATGAGTTGGCATGTCAGCCTGGCCCTGTCCACGATCGGGTGGGGAGGCTCGAGGGGTCCCCTGTCTAACTGGCTTTAATCAGATGAATGGACTCTGTCTTCTCAGATCGTAAGGCCTCCTGAAAATGAAGGCAGCCAGCCTTCTTTCCGGAGAACAGGGAGGCCCTCGGTGGCGGGCCAGGACTGAGGTGTGGCTGGGGTGCCCACGGTCAGGGCTGAGCGCTGGGCTGGGCTGCGCCCTCCTCGCCTCTGCTCACCAGTTCCTCCCCAGGGCCTCTCCTAGTGACTCTCTTGAGCGTCTCCCTCGCGGGTGCTCAGGGCCCCAGTCACTGGTTCAGGGGACTGTTTTAGCCGGGAGTGTTGATTGTCTGTCAGTCTGATTGCACGCAGTCTCTGCTTTTGGTTCGGAATCCTCAAAGCGTCCTGCCCAGCCCGGTTCATACCAGCCCGAGCTGTGGTCAGAAGGGCTTCTGCAGCCGCTCCCTCCGAGGGGCCTGTGGGAGCGCTTCAGACAGTGCCACGCAGAGAGAGGAGTGTCGGTGTCCACCAGCCTCACACTGCGGAGCCTGGTACAAATGGGAGAGTGACCGTAGAAGGCCGCAGGTCGGGGTGCGGGTGCTTCCTGGTGGGTCGAGGAGAAGGTCGAGCAGAGGCAGGGCTGAACACCCCTCTGCGGGCCCTGACATGGGTGACGGATGCCTCTTCCACGGCCCAGACAGCTGGACCCCATCCTCTCATCTCCAGGTCTGCAGTGGCAGCATTGGCTTTCCTAGGTATGGAGTGTCCCCACTGGCGGGGCTGAAAGGCTCAGTGCTGGCGGGAGCGAGGACAGAGGTGCCCTCCTTGGAGTCCTTTTTCTGTGAAATTACGTGTTTTCCAAATTGACAGCTTCTGGCTTGACTAACAAACTTAGTTCGCTTTTCTTATCTAATAATGACCTTTTGTTTTCCATATTTCAGCCGACCCCACTTGGGCAGTGTCTCGGATTTCAGGTTCCCTGTGGCAGACGGTCCCGCAGACGCCTCCAGCAGCAGCGCGGTGTTGCGGCGCCCCCAGAAAGGCCGCGTGGCAGCCCTGCGGGATGAGCCGTCCAAGGCAAGGGCCTCCGTCCTCGCCGCCCGCGAGCTGCCGGCCCTCGGGCGTGTCTCCTGCTCGTCCCGTGACTTTGAGACTTTGGGGATTCCAATGGTCATAGGTCGCCTTCTCTCTTCCCCTCCCCCCATTTTCCTTTTTCTGGCTAAGAGTTTCGTTTTAGGCATGCTTTTTTCTGAAGAACAAGTTCTGATAGAATATGACCTACTCTTAAGTGCAACGTAATGTAATTAGTACGGTTTGGAAGCAGCGATAAAGCGTGAATGAATGCGTGTATCCGTCATCTTTTAGTGAGAAGAATTCACATCGGGAAGTTTAAATACCTTCCTACTTGTGTCTGTTTAACAGCACGTCTTTATCTACTTCTGCGTATTTTTATTTACAGCACCCGTATTCAGTGCACACCTGGTTTGGGCCAGGCGTCATTATAGACTAGGGCTCCAGCAGTGAATACAGGCAGAGAAGATGCCTGCACCACCAGGGCGCACGTTCTAGTGAGGAGCCAGCGTGCGTGAGAAGTACAGTACGGGCCGTGTGTCAGTTTCCTCTCACTGCGGTCACAGGCTGCTGCGAGCTCAGTGGCCTAAAGCAAGGAGCACTTAGAGTTCACAGGTTCCGTGGGCTCGGGGCTGTGAGCAGGACAGTTCGGGCTCAGTTCTCCTGAGGTTGCAGCCGTCCGGATTCTCACCTGGGGCTGAAGAGTGCACTTCCAGGCTCACTCGCCTGGCTCTGCCTGGCCCCTCTCTGGGGGCTGCTTGAGTGTCCTGGAAAGGTGCCCGCCAGCTTTGCTCCGGGCTCATTCTGAGAGAGAGCCAGGAGAAAGCCCCAGAGCCTCTGAGGCCCTGGTCTGGAGGCAGCACGCCTTCACCTGGGCGCGTTAGAGTGAGTTAGCGAGTCCTGCCCTCACTGTGGGCCAAGGGAGGAGTGTTAGAGAAGTGTGGACGTATATTTAAACCACCACAGGGTTTCCGATGGTCATAAGCAGGGAAAGGAAACCCGGGGTACCCTGAGCTGTAGGAGGGGAATGATAGTTTTAAGTAGGGTAGCCAGCGAGGTCTCACAGGGACGGTGACATTTGAGCCAAGGAAGGGAAGGACCCATTTGGAGATATTAGAAGGTCATGCCAACACGATGTGCTGATGGGTTGAATATAGAGTATGAGACAAAGAGGCGAGTGAGGCCCCCGAGGGCCCGTGCTTGAGCAGCTGGAGGCTGGAGGCTGTCTCCTGCGATGAGGAAGACTGCGGGGCAGGGGAGACGAGTGGAGCCTGGCCCTGATCAGGTCGACAGCCCTATCTGCTGTCCAGGTGGACGTGTCAGGTAGGCAGTTGGATATTCTGGCCTGGAACCCAAGAGAGAAGTCTGGACTAGAGATAAAGATGTGGGGGTCATGACCATACAGATGGTGTTTAAAGGTGTAAGATGAGATCAAGTCCAAAGTGGGTGCCTGTTGATAGAGAGGAGCTTCCAGGATAGAGCCGTGGGCCCCTCCAAAATTGAGAGGTTGGGGAGACTGAGAAAGGACCGGCAGGAGACTAAAGAGTGACAAGGAGGTAGGCAGAAACCCTGGACAACGGGGCCTGCAGCCGAGTGAGCGAGATGCTCAGGGAAGAGGGAAGAGCAGCAGGCCTGGGCCTGCCGATGGGCCAGACGAGAGGGCGGTGGAGGTCAGTGGCGGACTTCTTAAGGTGGGCGCTTTGATCCTGGAGCAGCTCTGTGGGAGGGGAGGGGAGCAGGAGGAGAGGAGGTGGAGGCGGAGTCGAGGCGGCTCTGGAGACCTTTTACGCATCGGGACGAAGTGCAGTGGTGGCTGGAAAGAGACGTGGCATCCAGGTTCCGTGGTTCTGGTGTGTTATCTGAAGGAGGGAGAAGGGCGCAAACCTTCTCAGGCTGATGGGTGTGGGCCAGTAGAGAATCGATTACCCCGAGAGAGGGAGGGAGCACAGCAGGCGAGCCTGGAGTCAGCCAGAGGGGGTGCGCCTCGTGCCCAGAGGTGGGGCTGGCCTGGGTGGGGGCCCAGGTACCTGGCCGCGACCTCAGATCTTGGGAGGGGAGGTGGAGTGCATGGGTAAAGGCCCGGGGGACGGGGAGATAAGCCAGCAGGGCATCTCAAGTCTTGTGGTTGCTCTAATGTCGTGTCAGTGAAGTGGGAGGCAGGGCCCTGGGCTCAGTGAGGACGGGAGAGGAAGAGATGGAGGCTTCGAGAGAGGGGCTGAGACAGCCGCACGGGATGGGTCACGTGGCCCCGGCGCGCATGCCTTCTCTGTGCGCGTTCTGATTGCACACGGTACCCCTCCATCACGCGAGACAGGAGTTGGCTCGGCACAGAGGAGCCTTTTCTCCGAGAGCCTCAGTTCTCTAGAGACTGTGGTCCGCCAGCTCGCTCTTCCCTGGGTGTTGAGACGAGTGCGTCCAACGGCTGCCCTGCTGTCTCCTTCTGCCCCTGCCTGCTGCTGTCTGTGCTCGTCCACACCGGGCTCAGAAGAGGGAGGATTGGGGAACTCCAGTGAGGTGTGTTACTCGATAACACTAGTACAGTGGTGTGGCAACTGCAGTGAACACAGCTGCCGTGGATCTAGTGAACTTTTTACTTCCCATTAGCGTGGCTGATCGTGCCATGTTTTTGTGTGTGTGGTTTTTGTTTTTGTTTTTGCTGAGGAAGATTAGCCCTGAGCTAACGTCTGTGCCGGTCTTCCTCTGTTTTATATGTGGTTCGCTGCTACAGCGTGGCCAACTAGCAGTGTAGGTCCAAACCCGTGGATTCAGGCCACCGAGGCAGAGTGCACCGAACTTAACCACTATGCCACAGGGCCGGCCCCCCCATGGTGTATTTTTCTAATTTTCAGTTTTTGTTTGCACTCGGTCTTGTCACCATTGTGAATAACGTCATGGAAATGCCTTGTGTCCACAGTGAGATGTGACTGTTACCAGGCAGTCTAAGTAATCGACTGTCCTGCCCCTGCAATACTGCCTGCTTAATACGTGTCAGCAACTTACAAGCATGGCCTATTTTTCCAAAATCTTTTGGGCTTCTATTTAAAAGATATTTAAGTTTCTGCTAGGTTTACTGTAAGTTGCTGTAACTTGGTTGTTATTTTCCATCTTTGCTGAGATTTGATTTTCTTGTTTCTAGGTACAGACTCTTAATGAACAGGATTGGGAACGTGCCCAACAAGCGAGTGTCCTGGCCAACGTGGCGCAGGCCTTCGAGAGTGATGTGGACGCGTCCGACGGCGAAGACGACAGGGACACCATCTTCAGCCCAGCTGGCCTCTTGTCCCCCAGTGGGCAGGCCGATGCCCAGACGCTGGCCATGATGCTTCAGGAGCAGCTGGACGCCATCAACAAGGAGATCAGGTACGTGGGCTTGTGCATAGCACCACAGACACCATGCATGTCTCTAAAGAATTGTATGCTACCTAGGACAGTCTGGAAGAAATACTGTGGACGTATTCTACACGTCCCATGATAGTAAAACTTAGTTCAATCCTGTTTGAATAGTTTTAAGTTCTGAGGTTGCCCTTGATTGGAAAGTTCAGTTGACCGGGCGTTCTCGCCACAGTTGTGGTGTGGGTACACTTGTGTAAGATCTTGCAGAAGGGTGAAAGGGGTTCGGTCCGTTCCCCCACGAGCCGATGACACAGCTGGAGAGCGTTGCCGGGGAGCTCAGTGTCCACCTGTGCCACTCTGGATCCCAGGCCGGGTTCCAGAGACGGGCGGGGTGCAGAGAGCTGAGCGCACATCGGAGGAGGCCTCCCTGCTCCGAAGTGCAGAGGGGAGCTGTGGTGTGGGGCAGGGCACCATGGAGAGCCAGGAGGAGGTGGACTGGCCTGGCGCCCTTGTGGGTAAGAAGCAGGACTCTTTTCACGGGCAGTGCCAGGTGGCGGGTGACTTACGAGGAGAAACGCCAGAGTTCAGTCCACTGGCAAGCGAAGGTGAAACATGCAGTAGGAAGCGGGAGGGAGAGTTTCCTGCCCCCCTCCAGCCTGAGTGTCCCCCAACTCTGAACCCTGCGGGGGGCAGGGAGCTGGGGCAGCGTCCACCTGCCGCTTGTGCCTCCTCCAGCGCTGAGGAGGGCCCTCTTGTGTGTCTTTCAGAGCCTCACGTTTTCAGGTGTGTCACCCAACCACCTGGAACAGAAAGCCGAGGTTTTCAGATTGGCAAATTCCCACTCCTACTTGCGTTTTCCTCTATTAAACTAATAGAATGTGAAAATTGGTTCATTACAAGACAGTGGTCAGGGGCAGGCCCCATGGCCGAGTGGTTAAGTTCACGCGCTCCGCTTTGGCGGCCCTGGATTTCACCAATTTGGATCCTGGGTGCTGACACAGCACCGCTCTTCAGGCCATGTTGAGGCGGCATCCCACATAGCACAACCAGAGGCACTCACAACTAGAATCCAGCACTATGTACTGGGGGCTTTGGGGAGAAGAAGAAGAAGAAAGAAGGCGACGATTGGCAACAGTTGTTAGCTCAGGCGCCAATCTTTAAAAAAAAAAAAAGACAGTGGTCAAAGAATGGTTTGAATCTTAACCTCGTCAGTGTTTCAGAGGTGTTTTCTTTCGAAAGCCTCTTAGCAGTTATAACAGTAAATTTACACGACAAAGGGCCGACTGTGGGGTGCAATCCAAAGACTTGCCCATCCGAGGGGGGGCTGTCCCCGTGGCCGAGTGGTTAAGTTCCTGAGCTCCGCTGCAGGCGGCCCGGTGTTTCGTTGGTTCGGATCCTGGGCGCAGACATGGCACTGCTCATCAAGCCAAAGACTTGCCCGTCCGAGGGGGGATTAAGAGGCCTTAGGTCTGGGGTGCAGGGTGACAGGGAGCCCAAGATCTGCCCTGTCAGGCCTGAGGCAGCCGTGGTCCGGTCCTGCATGCACACAGAGACCAGCCGTGTGCCGGTGACCCTGCGGGAGGTCCGGGCAGAGTTGCTGCCAACATTTTGTTCTTGTCAAGCTGACACAGATGCCAAGTGCCGGTTCCTGCGCAGAGCCTGCGGGAGGGAAGGAGGGGCAGAACTAACTCCAGGGAGAGCTGTAGGCTCTGCAAGGAAGGGGTGTGCGGCCTGCAGTCTGCCTCCGTAAACCACGGTTCGTGTGCTGTGTTCAACCCCGCAGAGCCCGGAAGACTGCCTTTCCCCATCGCTGTGGGAAACGCGAAAGGATTATAAACGTCAGCTTTTATTTTTCACAGTGTATTGCTAAGTAAAATGGGTTCTTCTTTATGTAGCAAGTTGACCTGATATAAATGGTAAATTCTGTCCACTGCCTTGGTATCAGTAACAGAAAGTACTTTCAGAATATATAAGTAGAACTTTAATTGGACAGGTTACTGCAAGGTTACTACTAATTTAATATTAGAGTAATGATTTGCATAGTCAAATATTAAAACTGCTGTTTAAGCATCCACTATACATTAGGAGAGAAGAGCTTTAATTATGAATTTCCAAATTAATGCAGCATGGTTGACGTGAATTCATTCAGATGAGGCTGGTGGAGAATTCTGTCAAATAATACAAACAAAATACTTTTGTTCGAACTCAACCTTTAAAAAAAAAAAATCAATGTTTTCGTCTAGTCTAGAGACTTAAGTGTTTGGAAACTCCTGATTGCTTTGTAAATTGATTTTTTGATTATATCAGAGTTCCCAGTTTCCAGTCAAAAAAACCGATAGGTAAATGTGCAGCTGTGCCCTGAGAAGTGGGAATGTCGGAGCTGTAAAATTCAAACATCTCGTTGTGTAGTAAGAGAGTTGCCAACTAGCCCCTCCAGACTTGTGGGGTACGTAAATAAAATCAAACGCGAGTGATCAGAGATAGTTGGTAAGACTCAGTGGAAGGTGTACTTTGTGCTGTTCCGAAGCCGAGTGTGTTAAAGAGAGAAAAAGTAGAACGTTTTTGCTGAAGTGTTAATTGTTGGAGCAACCGTCATTGGAGTTTCCTTACAGTAATGCAAGCACCGATTTTTTCATCTGAACCCGTTAATCTGTCTGCTAATGAAGGAAGGATGACTGTTTTGTTTTTACTTTAGGTTGATACAGGAAGAAAAGGAAAACACAGAGCAGCGGGCGGAGGAGATTGAGAGTCGAGTTGGCAGTGGGAGTTTTGGCAATCTTCGTCGTTTTAGATCAGTGAGCTCCATTCCCCTCTACCCTGCCTCCTCGCTCGCCGGCTCCTCTCCTCCGAACAGTGGCCGGTCCACCCCGCGAAGGATTCCGCACAGCCCAGCTCGGGAGGTGGACAGACTAGGTATCATGACTCTGGTAAGGATTTGTCTTTTCTTGTGCTGTCTCCCCTCGCCCCCGACACACCTGATTTAAGTCTTGGACACCACGAATATGCTTTATTTTTAACCCGGAAGAAAATCAGGTGCATTTGTTATGCTCAGAGGTTTGAGATTTTTAAAACCAACTCATATTTAATCATTCAACAATAGCATGGTGACAAATTAATTTTAATATTGGGGTGATGCCTGAACTCCAGAGAAGTTTTCACTTGTTCAGCTCTGAGCGTGGTCAGCTCTGCAGGGTTCGGCAGCTAGGGGGATATTTTTGTTTTCCAGCAATAGACAGTGTAACAAAAGTAAATACAGCAGCCATCGTAACATATAGGAAAATGTGCAGAGAGAGTCAGTGCTGTCTGTCTTTACGTTCGGGATGCCTGACTGGAGGGTACAGAATATGCCGTCAAAAACAAAACTGAAGAAAAAGCTAAATCGGTCCTCTTAATAATGCCCTCGGTGGCATGCTTGGCACCGGTTCTGCAGGTGAATCCAGGGTGGCGTGAGTGAGAGCGCGCTGCCGCTTGGCCTCCCCGGGAAGCGCGGGGCTGCGTTCGTGCGCAGCCTCTGGAAGTGCAGGGACCGCGACAGCGTGCTGCTCTAAAGAATAGTGCCTAGCTTTCTCACGTGTTTAGTCTGGGTTTTGTGAATGCATGAAATCATGTTGACAGCGTTCTGCTTTCTCACTGCGCTTCCGTTCTCATTTCTTCTGCTACCACCCATTTTCGTTTTTAGTTGCGTTGTTAGCCTGCGTGTAATTAAATGAACCGTGAATCGCTTTAGTAGCGTCCGAAGTGGTAACTAGTCCATTTCGCGTGTTTTGACATAGTATTTTTATAATTTACATCGTTAGCTCATTAGCTGATATTTTAAGCTCTTTGACAATTTCATGCTTATTTCCTTTCAGAGAATTTGTAAAAACAGTTCTGTTTTTCTTTTTCCTTGTTTTTGTAGTTGTGTGTGCCGGCTGACGCTGTGTCTGCTTCCGTGTTTAGTTTTGATTTCCTGTGTCATCCTTCTGTTTATTTTGTCACTGTTAGTCCAGGCCTCAGCCCGCGCTGTGACACCCCCTCCACGGGGTGCTCAGGGAACCGCCACAGTGGGGGCCCTGGTGTGTGTGTGGGGGCCACTGGGGCTCATTAGTGGGGTTTCTGCGTTATCTTCGTTTCTCATGAAATAGTGTCTTTTTCCCTCAGTAGTGATACGTTTTTACTGCTGTGTCACTGTACAACAGATGTGGATACAGGCATGATATCGCTGGATCAGAGTGCTTTTATTCAAACTGTGTAGGGTTTGTGTAATTCAGAAATGAAATCTTTTATATATACAGAGATAATCCGCCAAGTATAGAATTAACGGAAACTTGACACAAACAGTATACCTTTTGGTTTTGATGCTTATAGTCAAGACTGTAAATTTCATCAACTTGTTGGACATAAACAATTAATGCCTTTAATAGACTATTTTTTAAATTCACATATCTCATAGGAATCATAGAATGTGAAGATTCCACCTGCTATTCTGCTAGCTTTTATCCTTACGTATTTTCACAGGGTACCCTGCTTTAATCAAAAAATTTATGTTTGAGAAATTTTAAATCAATTTCTAGGTAAGAATTTTATATGAATGACCAATAGGTGATTAATAACTAAAAGTAGGTTTGTTCAGTTTTATAGTAAGTCTTGCAATAACTTCCTCGTCAACTAAATTGATGTTTAGAGACATGTTTTTCATTAGGGCAAACTAAGTTCTAGAGAAGTTTGGCTTAGAATAGACAACTTTTAGGGCCCTTTGTTCTATAAAATGCCGTATTTTAATAAATTGTATATGTTGTAATAGAATTTTATCTCCCTGAGTAACGATTTATAGTGTTTCTCTAGTAAATCTTGAGTAACTTACTGTTTAAATTTCATGGTGAAAAAGATGTTCCATTTCCAGTTACGTTTTCTCTGAATCTCAGCTTGCTTATATCTGTCTTGTCATTCTCTTTTTAATATATTTACCTGTACTGATCCTTGAATTTTTAACTTCAGAGTATGCAGTAAATCTGGTTTCTCTTCATTTCTTTGCATGCGTCCGTCAGCCTAGTGATTTAAGGAAACATCATAGAAAGGTCAAGTGTTTAGTAATTTAACATACCTTTGTTTCTCTGAAGTATTGACGGGCACCTATCATTTGGCATGAATGAGCCCTGTGAATCACTGACATTTAAATGGACATGTTGACACTCACCTGGCATGTCACAAATGACGATTGTCCTGTTGGAGACAGGTCACTGGTGGTTTGCATAGAATGCTGGGACAGGCGTAAGGGTGTGCCTTTCTTCCACTCATTTGCCTTCTCATCGTTGCATGCTTATTTATAATGGCTATAGTATTTTTTCAATGAGAAATTACTGAAGCAGAGCCACAGATTTTAGTTTGGGGAAAAACTAATTTTAATAAGCATAGCTAGAAGGGCCGGCCTGGTGGCGCGGCACTTAAGTTCGCATGTTCTGCTCCTCGGCAGCCCGGGGTTCGCCGGTTCGGATCCCGGGTGTGGACCTGGCACCCCTTTGCGAAAGTCATACTGTGGGAGGTGTCCCACATATAAAGTAGAGCAAGATGGGCACGGATGTGAGCTCAGGGCCAGTCTTCCTCAGCAAAAATAGGAAGATTGGCAGTAGTTAGCTCAGGGCTAATCTTCCTCAAAAAAAAAAAAAAACATAGCTAGCTGTCATGAGCTCTTACTGTATGCCAGGCCCTGTGCTGAGTGCTCTACGAGTCTGCTCTCTCGTCCTCATGGACTTCCCGTGAGATGCAGGTTACTGTCGTTATCCCCATGGACAGATGTGGAACGGAGGCTCAGAGAGGCCACGTGCTGTGCCTAGGGGCACACAGTTAGGGAACGCTGCAGTGTGGACTGGTCTGATTTCAAAACCAGGACACTGAGTCGCTTCCCCCACGGCCTGACTTCTCTGCAGATTCTCTCACCTCCTCACTCGTCCCTGACAGCGGGGGCCAGCGGGCCTCTTCTCCTTATAGATAGTCGTGAATCGGGCCTCCCTGTTCTTGGAGGACGTGCACGCACTGGGGAGCAGATCTGTTGACCAGAATGCCTTCCTCCTAACCTTCACGCCATGTGCCTAGCCTGCACCCCGACCCAGAAGCTGCCTGATCCTGCGCTCGTAGGCCGCCCTTCGGATGCTCGGGCAGCTGTCCTCTGACCGCAGCGCTTAGAGCACATGAGCTGGGCAGCAGCCGTGGGAGCCCTCCGCTGCGCAGAGCACCGTGGCGATTCAGCGAAACGCAGGCTCAAGTCCCCGCTGTCAGTGATGATTTGTGACCCGGGTGTGCTGCTCGCCCTCTCTGCGCCTTGGTTTGCCCTCCTGTTTAAGTGAAGACAACAACAGAAGCGCGCTCCTCGGGGTGGCCGCAGACGGTGCCCGTCCGTGCACGATCTGCAAGGAGCTGAGAGCTTATAACCGGCCCCGCGGCGCACAGCACGCCCTCAGTCCCACCGACTCGCATCCGTGTTTCCCTCGGTGGGAAGGCTTTCTCAGGGAAGGAAGGAGCGTGTTGATTGACGTCCAGGCAGGACAGCCTGACCCTGTTGCTCACGGCACTGTGGGCTGGCTGGCTGGCTCCTTCGAGGGCCTTGCTGTGGGGCTGTGGTGAGGATGAAAGGCAGGAGTGCAGGCATGGTGCAGACACGGGCGGCGTGGGCCACGCACTGTCCTCCTCCTCAGCGTCCCTGGCCTACGCCGCCGTGACCCCCCAGCTGTCGGGGAGCTTCGTTCCAGTCAGCTCTGAAAGAGCGTGCAGGCCCCAGCCTGGCGGGCCCCGGGCTGGGCAGGGCCCCTCACCACGGGGGCGCAACGGGAGCAGCCACCGGCCAGGGCGGGCCGCTCCTCCTGAGCTCTGTCTCCGCTGAGGACAGTGAACTCAGTCCCGTGGACTGCTCCCTGTCCTGTTCTTTTTTGTTTTTTATAGGTGATTGTTTTAACCTCAGTTTGAAATCTCTCCCTGTTTCAGTTTCGTATTGATAGTTTCTAGCCGTCGTAGCCTTTGGTTGTCTGCAGATTGTAATTTGAAATCAGGAGAGCATGTGGAATCTATCCAGCTACGGCTTAAGGTTCTATCTTAAATGAGTTCGACTCCGTTTTGCACTAAGCCCCTTGGTTGTCACTGAGCCGCTGTGGGGCTGCAGTGGAGCGACACTCTACACAGTCGCATTAAAAAAGCCCAAGTTGGCTGCTCAGGTCTTGCTGTTTGTACAAACGCCTGCCACGCACGTTTTGAGGACTCCAGCCCTGCCTTCACCACGGAGCCACATGGATCAGTAAGACCTGCCGGAGTTAACGTTTTCCCCACCGCCTCCTTCCTGTCCTCACGTTCCCCGACACGGGAAAACTGGCAGTCTGAAGGAGAGGATCTTCCAGTGGAAGGCCAGGACTGCTTTGAGCCGGCTTAAACAAATTGCTTTTAAACCGCGTAGAAAGACCTCAGTTTATAGCATCTGTTCTGCACGCTGAGACGTATGAGACAGACAGGCGTGTCTGGGATGCAGGAGTTAGATCCCTTTTTGCTTTTCCACTTGTTACAGAGTCCAGGAAGGTGCATCACTACTCAAAATGATAGTGGATCATGGTACAAGCTATTTCTCTTTTTCTCCCAAAACAAAAAGTTCTGGACAGTTTACCCAAGAGGTTTCTGCCCTCTCTGGTGTTTCTTCTGAATGCATCAGGAGATAAACACGTTCGTCTTCAGCTCCTCATCAGGGACAGTGAGTGCCGTGCGTGCTGTGTGAGGACGAGGTTTTGGGCGTGGTTCAGATCTCGGTGCCCTTCAGTGGCTGTCCTCGTGGTGGCCTAGGATCCTAGGGCGGGCGGGCCCTCGGGCTGCGAGGAGGCTCAGGAGGAGGAGTGCCCGTGTGTCCTGCCCGGGTCTCTGCGCTCGTTCTGGTGCTCGTAGGCCAGGAGTCGGGCTCTGCTCTGTGCTCCTGCTCCTGATAAGTAAGACGGTCCTTTAACGTGGCGTTGGGCTAGAACGAGGCTGGTTGTACTCAGCAGAAAGCATAGCTCGTGGATTTCCACATAAGTTTATGGTTATAATTTAAAGCCTATGTGTTGTGGGGTTTTTTTGGTCACAGTGTGTTGTTCACTAATTTTACACTGGTCTCAACCCCTCAGTTGCCAGCCTCCCTAGAAGAGGTACGAGACGACAAGACGACAATAAAATGTGAAACCTCGCCCCCGCCCTCCCCGCGGTCCCTTCGGCTGGACAGGCTGCACAAAGGGGCACTGCACACGGTCGGCCACGAGGACCTCAGGGACTTACGGAAGTAAGGAGGGCAGCGTCCCACCCTAGCCCGGCTCCAAACAGACCGCCTTCTCATGCTCAGCTTTCAGAAATCCATTGCTCTCTTCTTGGGGAAAAAAGTCAGAATGATGACTTTAAAGAAATACTGGTTAATTGAGTTGAGTTGATTTAGATGATGCCCTCGGGCTGCCCTGGGAGCTCAGGTGAGCCCAGCAGAAGATGCTGTCTGTTTGGGCGACGTGAGTTTAGAAAGAGAGTTCAGTGATAGCAGCAATCTTAGAAAGCCTTCATTTCTTCAGAGTCTGCAAATTGACTCTTGTGAGAACTTTCTCTTCTTGTGGAGCATTTGCTAAGCATGTGGCGTGTTCTGAGCGTTGCTCTGCAGGACCGTCCGTGTCCCGCCGCTCGGATGCGCTCTCTGCCTCTGAGCTGTGGAGAGCCCCACCTCGTCCCCAGCGCTCCAAGCGCCTCCCCACAGGGACCATGAGAGCCAGTGGGTGACTAGTGTGCTCCTATGTCAAACTACCACGGGCTGTGCTTTTGTCCCGCCCTGGCAGCCCTCGGTGGCGGGTGCAGGTGTCCATCCTCGCCGCCTCTGCAGTAGGCCCTGTGGCTCTTGTTTCGCGGCAGGGACGGTGGCACTGGGGAGGTTGCTGGGGCGCTGGGGTCAGGCCTCCAGTTGGGAGAGCATCTTCACAGCCGAGGGGCGGCCCTCAGGTGGGCTCATGGTGCTCTCTGCCTTCCATGGTTCGGACTGGAAGCCTTCTCAGAAGGAGAGCTCCGGCTCAGAGCCTCAGCTCCTCAGAAACGGTTCTCCGTGGTGGGATGGCTGGGAGCCTTCGTTTCTACACGCGATGCATTTTGCGAAGGAGACATGCCTGGAGGAGACTTGGAATGCTCGTGTAGTTGGAAGAGCAAGTATTAAAAGCGTGGAGTGTTCTAGTGCCTGTGAATGGAACGTTGTGTTGGGACGAGGGCGCTCATTAAAGATTGTTTTCTATCCCCAAAGCTCCACAGGCTCACAGGACGGCCCCGTGAGCAACCCCAGCAGTAGTAATAGTAGCCAGGACTCGCTCCACAAAGCCCCCAAGAAGAAGGGCATCAAGTCCTCCATCGGCCGCCTGTTTGGCAAGAAAGAAAAGGGCCGACCTGGACATGCCGGCAAGGAGTCATTAGGACAAGGTGGGTGGCTTCCAGCAAACATTCTTAACCCTTAGGATGGAGGCGGGGGGCCTGCCGTGTGTGTGCCTACTGTGTGCCCCCAGTTGTTCCCACGGGCGGTCTGTCGAAGACGCTGGGCGTTCTCAGGGAGTGAAAGCTCAGGAGGCGTATGTTTTCTCTGGGACACATGCGACCCAGAGAGCCACGGTGGACGTTCTTTGGCCCTGAACAACCTGGCGTCCCAGACAGAAAGGGCTCACTGTCTCTCGAGCATTCTCGTGCCTTGGTTGCCTAGTCAGAAACTTAGCCTTTAGAGGTGTTCTTTGCCTGCAAGTGCTCTTCCACCTGTTTCTGAACTCACCTAATGCGGCCGTGTTGATTTCTCTCGCTGTTTCAACCACTGGGCCCTCACAGCTGGCGTTTCGGAGACCGAAAACTCAGCTCAGGATGCCTTGGGACTCAGCAAACTGGGAGGACAGGCGGAGAAAAACCGGAAACTTCAAAAAAAGTAAGCTTTTCGTTATTCGTCCATCTCACTGAACACTTCTCAGTTGTGCCTGATTTTTAACTAACGTTTATTTAATAAATGTAGTATCTATTTATGTGTCTATATTACCTTCTGAAAGGTTAACCTAAAGCTTTTAAGAGACTGTGCTTCCTGGGGGGCTGAGAGCCTCTGCTCAGGAAGGGGGAGAGGACTCAGGGGAGGCTCCCGTCCCCCGGAGAGCTGTCTGATGAGGAGGGCTCCCCGCCAGGCGTGGGGCCCCGAGTCCGGCTCCGGTGCGTCAGCTCTGGGGGGAGGGGCCGCTTAGCCTTGCTGCACTCCCGGTTTCCTCCTCTAAGATGGGAGTGCAGCGGTACGCGCCTCACACGGCTTTGTGAGTGTTAGACACGCATCTGTCGCTACATAAACACACGTAAAGCACTGGCACCAGTGCCAGCCATCCTAAAATAGGGAGAACTGAGTGTGTAATTGCAGCCACCGCTCCGACTTGATCACCAGCATTCAGAGTTTGCCGTGCGGGCTATGATCTGTCAGGAAATATTCGCTGTGTTGCCCCTTTTTTCCTCCTCCGGTAGATTTTGTATTTTTATCTTCAATAGACTCGTGATTTTGTGGTCTGTTTATTAAATTTTGATTCCGATTTGTCTTGACTCTGAAAATAGGTGATAGCAGGGTGATCATTTTCTGCAAAGGTGCTGAGACGCTGCGATGCCCCGGGGTAGGGGCATGGAGGAATAGTGTGTGCGTGTTTCTCTGGCTTCGTTCTGATCAGGAGCAGGTTGTGTGTTGGTTGACCGTATGTCAACCAGAATTAAGTAGATGAACGAGGTAGGGAGAGACAGTATCCCAGTGAACTGGCGACTGAAAACTGAAACTGAACCACCCTCTACGACAGAAGGGGCAGTTAGCAGTCCCAGAGGGAAGCGCTGACCTTGAGAATGGGCAAGACGGGCAAGAGCCAGTGGTCAGATGGCAAAGCTGGGCGTTGTGACAGGCTGACGATTGGTAGGTTCTGTGGTCAGTCTGACGATAGGAAAGGTCGTCTGGCCACTCAAGTACCCTGAGACAGCCTCATTGGTGTGGCACCTGGGCCTACAGTGCGCCCCGAGGACCACGCTGGGGCCCGGGGACCCTCTCCCCTAGAGGCCACGTGCCTTTAGCTGTAGAGTTGCCGGTTGGGTTCCCTTTTGTGAACCCTGTCTCGTTTTCGTTCTCTTCTCAGAATCGTACTAATCTTCTTGACTGGCCCACTGCTGGTCTTATTTCAGGCGAAGTGCCGTTGTTTCTGTTATTGCTCACCATGCCCTAGGAATACTCAGTCTTTCAGGTCCCCGTGAATGGAAATCCGCAGACACCATTGAACAGCAAAACATGCTTTGAACGTTGCTGTCTTTGAACTGTATAAAAATGTTTTAAAGTAACTTGGGTAATTGCCATTTGCCTTTGTGAAACGTATCCCAGCCAGGCCTTTTGCCTCCTGGAGCCATGCCAGGAAAAATGTGTCCGTTAGATTTTGCTGACGTGTTCTAGTGCACACGCTTGCACATGCTGGAATAAAATCCGTAAGGTTTGTGGCAGTGCGCCTCGGTCCTCGTCCCCGGAAGTTCATGGTTCCTGTAGGGTCACAAACTATTCAAATTGGCCCAAGTTTGGGTCACCCTTGTTTTCTAAATTTATTTTGTAATTCGCAGGAGGTATGCTTGAGCACTTGGCTGTGTGGAGACAGCCTTTATTGTTTGTCCCGGCACGTGACTCCGTTTCCCGCTGCATGGGGAGCGTGTGTGGTGGTGGGTGGTAGGCAGGTTTCTCTGGAGCTCCGGGTTCCCCGTGATGGCATTGGCTCTGCACTTCTGTGTCACCATAGCTGTAACTGTCCAGGGGCAGGCCGTTCTCTGAACTCTGTGGTCGTGCACGGCAAGTTCTAGGATGTACTAGTAAGTTACTAGGGAAAAATTCAAAGTATGGAGGTTATTTGTCTGACTACAGTGGGTAATTTTAGTTCTGTCAGTTAACCAGAAATAAAATTGACTTTAGGAAAAATGCTTTATTTATAATTGTGGGAAAATGTTTGAGTTATCCGGAAAAAGTATTATTGGAATACAGTTTTACGTTTATGGCATTATAGAGGTAAGAATCAAAATACGGTCCTCAGAAATATTTCTTTTTATTACCTCAAAAGTGTGCCTTTAGCTGCCAAAGTCACACAGCCAAACACATCCACTTTTAGAGAGTTTTCAAGAACCTGGTGACTTCGGTGGAGAGCTCACTTTCAGGTTTTGTCAAAGTTACATAAAAGAGAGTGGTGGGCGCGTTCGGTGCTGGACATGCTTAATGAATCCATGGAGGGTACCGCTGGCGTGAAATCAGCATCACTGTGTTCGTCCGCTTGGCGGTGCTCCCACAGCGTTGCCGGGCGTCCCTGGTGCTGTCTGAACTCCGTCGCCTTAAGTAACCTGGTGTTCTAATGCTCTCTTTCCCGTTTCTCCCTGGTTGACTCTAGTGTGGTCACAGGGTAAGTTGAGGCGGAGGGTGTGCTGTGCTGAGCGTGTGTTACAGCCTGTGGCGTTGGCGGTCACCAGCCTCAGGCTCTGAACTGAGGTTCCGGGAGAGTCGTGCTGCTTTGCTGAGAGCTGTGCCGGGTCCCCTCACCCTGGCCGCCCCCCACCCCCAGCCTCTGACAGCGAGCTGCACCCCATGGCGGGAGTAGTGCTTTGCGTGGGCCGTAGAGCCGTGTTTGTGACGTGAGCCCAGCAGGTGTTGGTGCAAGGTGCCATGGTACTGAAAGTGTCAGCCTCAGAGAAACGAGGTGCGTGTGTCGCTTGGATGGTACACCTTATCTGGGGTCTGGTCAGCAAAGCCCACACCGCTTCTCGTTATGAAAGATAACTTCATCATCGTGTCCTGTCCTAGTTATAAAACACACGCCGTCACTCACGGGTTACATGACCTTTGTCTCATCCGTGTGCCTGTTCCCCAGGGGATTTAGCATATTTCTGAATGTCTTTCTCCTCTGACCCTAATGTTAAGGCTGGGAAGCATGGCACATCAGTTTCCTGGTATAGAGGTATTTAAAAAATCGCCCTTGGGGTCTAGAATGATCTTCGAGGGAGGAGGTCAAGTCCCAGCCAAGCAGCCGCGAGTTGCTGGCTGACTATCGCGGGCCCAGCGCTCGTCCCTTTACTCTGCAGGGACGGCAGCCCCGCCCTTGTTTCTCGAGTAGCTCTCTGTAAACGGAGATCGCAGATCCTAAAGGTGGACAAAGCGATGACAGAGATTGCAGTATCTCCAAGCAGAGGAGGGAAATACGTAACAACAGAAAGCAGACGAGTCTTGTGTTTGCTTCTGGGCAGTGGTTTGGGGCCATAGAATCTGGGCACACAGAATACACCTCATTGCCCCAGGATATCAGCTTCTGCCTCAGCCTCTGCAGAACAGAGGTGGGTGCCTCGGGTAGACTTAGGATGCAGAGAAACGCACGGCACTTGAGAGGCCTGCCGCCTTCGATCTCTCGGGTTTCAGGCCTTGGAGCGAAGGGCCTGTAGAAGACGACCTCGTGCCCTGGCGGTTAGCTGTCACGAGGACTCAGCAGCTATCGTGGTGATCTCTGGTTGCGGTGAAGTCGAACCACACGGGTGGTTCTGTTGATTCTTAGAAAGTGCTCTGATGAGTAGTCACAAACGAAGGAGAGCGGCCGTCTGCCTGAGGCCGTTCTCAGTGGCCAGCAGGGAAAGGCAGTTCCTAGACCGAGCAAGAAGGGAGCGTATTTGTTCGAGAAACCGAGCTCCAGAGAGGGCAGGAGTGGCGCTGGCCCCGGCGTCTCCAGTCTGGTCTCCGCATCCTGTGCTCACCCTACCCTGCACAGCTTCCAGGGGCGCTGCCCTCTCCTCTCCCACGGGCAGGGGCCTTCTTCACGTGACAGAACAGTCACCCCCAGAGAAGAAGGGGGTGCTGGTGTTCCTGCCTGGGGTGATAACGCAGGGATCTGGCTCCGTGTGGGGTCTTCAAGGTCACCAACTAGCCTGATAGGGGAGGGAGCTGGAAGCAGACAGAGACCTGGGCCGGCCGCCCAGCTGGGGTCTCCTCTGTCCTCGCGCTCACTTCTCGCGTCTCTCGGCGGCATCTAAGAGATGCATCGTTCTCCCTCCATTGCCTTATCGCCCTTTCAGCAGGGCGCTGGGCCTGCACTGTGAAACCCAGAAGTAATCCATACTAGAGAAAGCTGTTGATAAAAGCCAACGACCATTGCAGGTGAAGTCAGAAGGGTGTGCACCAGTCCCCAGATGATGGAATTACCAGACTATTTTTAACCCTATGTTCCTGTGTACAATGAGTGTCTGTTTCATATGAAAAACGAACTCTCTGCCAAGTGCCCCGGACTCAGTACCTGTTTAGTTCACTTCAGAGTGTGGGGATCGGAAAGCCCTGTTGGCCCGGCACCAGTGCCATCCCCGCCCCTCCGCCGGGCCAGGCGGGCAGGACTTGGGCCTTGACCGTGCTGTCAGGGTTCAGGTCTTTCCCTGCTCTGTCTGCCGAGGAGGTGTTTGTCTTGCTCATATGGCTCCTATGGCTCACAGACATGTTAACATAAGATAGAGCCACTGTCCTTGAGGAGAACTTGTCCCCAGGAAACACAAAGTGGCACTTAATTCAGCACACTGGCGGTCGGTCCCGCCCAGCGAGGCCCTCCTCCCCCCTCCGTCCAGCATTGGCCTCCTGTGTCAGGGGGATGGCAGTTCCAGTGGACTTGGCTGCTTTTTTATTTATGAGTAGCTTTGCTTATTTGAACTAGAGAAGTTTGCCCCTTGTTAACTCTACTTGAGCTATTAAGATATTTGTTGCATCCTCTGGTCGAATTATCCTGGATAGTTACAATATCTGTTATTCCCCAGAAGCCTAAGGGTGACTTAAGGAACACTTACTTGAGATCCTGTGTGAAACGTTTTGAGCTTTAATTGTCCGTAGACTTCATAGTCTTAAGAAAAGTCTAATAGTATTTCAATATGTTGAAGAGCTGTTATGTATCTTTAGAAGTAAAAGATTCGACGACGTGTTCTGTAGAAATGATTATGGAAAATGACTTGGGGTGTCGGGGTGCGTGCGGTGAGCAGCCCCGTCTCCTCTCCGAGGCTCTCCCTGTCAAAGTGATAGGGTGTCTTAGAAAGGCTTGGAGGTAAACAGCACAAAGCAGCAAGATAAGATTCGTGAAGCTTCTTTGTTCTCTCTTACATAGCCATGTTCCCAGTAGACAGAATCATTTGCAAAGATGGTAATGTGGTAAAGTTCCAGTTCGCCTATTTGAAAATCAGGCCTACAGAATATTTCTGATCTCACGAGGGCCCTGGGACTCCTCCCTGCCTCCTGCCCCACGGTAGCTGTCAGCGCAGGGCATCTTAGGCTCACACTCCGTCTGGGGTCCTGGTAGAAACTGTCCGGGTTGAAATTTTCTGGATTTGAAGCCTGTGGGTTAAACCACAGAATGACCCAATGTCTGAATTTAGCAAGTACCTAGTTAGCTAACTAGCAACGTGGAAGAGAAACAGCCAAAATCCAGTCCACTACTTGCTTGCTACAGTAGACCATTCCTAGTGTTAAAAATCCACATTGTTCTCGGTGTTGGTGGTGTGAACGCAGAACGTTTGTGAAGCTCCCACAGAGGCAGGCTTCTCTGTTCAGACCCGGTCTAGTTTCCTCTTTCTCCATATTTTCCCTCATCGTTTAGAAAGAGAAGAGCGAGTATGTTTTCGCTTGAATGTCCTACCTTGGATACAAAGGCTCTGCTGGGTTTTTTTAAAGTGGGTAATAACTCTTTAATTCTGCGAGGAGATGATTCTACAGAGAACCTTGTCGAGTCCGTCAGCATTTCATTGTTCAGGAGTTCTTCCTGACATGTACCAAACTACCGTTAAGTGGATGGTTTAGAAGATTAAAGGAAAATAATGAGATATGTGCTACTATGCTTGTGAAAGTGTATAGAGCGAGTACTCTGCTAACTTGCTTCCTGTATGCGTGTGATCGAGTCTTTCACTGTGACTGTCTGGTTATTTGTAGGCATGAGTTGCTCGAGGAAGCCCGGAGACAAGGTTTACCTTTTGCACAATGGGATGGGCCAACTGTTGGCGTCTGGCTGGAGGTATAGTCGTCTTTCGATCCTGGATCAAGTATGTGACTCATGTGAACGTGTTAATCCATTTCACACACTGTGCATAACCTTCTGGCCTTAACATTTCCTGTCTCTAGCTCTGGGTTGGGTTGCCAGCCTGGTATGTGGCCGCCTGCCGAGCCAACGTGAAAAGTGGGGCTATCATGTCCACCCTGTCAGACACGGAGATCCAGCGCAAGATCGGCATCAGCAACCCTCTGCACAGGCTGAAGCTGAGGCTGGCCATTCAGGCGATCACGTCCCTCACGAGTCCGTCAGCCCCTCCTACGTCAAGAACGGTGCGTCTCCCTGAAAGCAGTTTATCCCCTCCTGACGTTGCTTCTCCAAGTCTTCGTAAACACACCCAGGGCTCCGGTTTAAAATTTCAGCCTGCAGAAACGTCACAGCTTCTAACGGGTGAAAACTGAGTGGTTAAAAATACTTTATTGAATGCTTTTTTTAACAACAGCCTGGCTTCAGTGGCTGCATTGTAACATAGAAGTAGGAGTTTCTGAAAACAACAGTAGCGATCACAAATTTAAACATAAATTCATCAAAAGTGAAGGGAAAAAAGCCTCGATCCCCAGTTGCGCTATAAGCAGTGTTTTACTCTAATGTGACGTTGGGCCCCTCGGTGCTTCCATTTTTGGCACTGAGGGCCCTGGGAGCTCAGGGTTCTGAGCAGTCCATTAGCCTGCGTGTGCTCACGCACCAGGCATTACCTGTGCTCATCCGGTTTGCTCCCCGTGGGGAGACCTCGAACGTCCTTAAAGAGGGTCCTCCTGTTTGAAACGTTAAAAACTAATCTAATGAAAACATTAGCGGTTACTGGGAGATAAGGGCAGGCCAACGCCTCATTTCTAAAGTGCAGACTCTTTTCATTGGCCCAGTGCCCACTCTCTGCTTTTAGCTTTTGGTTTACTCTCGAGAGAAAAACCCTGATTAAGAAACCAAGAGCCTCACAGGCATGCTTCTCTGAGTAGCAGGTCAGGGCCCGATTCAGGCCTCGGTTCCTTTGCACAAAAAGTGTTAAGAGCCTTTTTTGTTTGTTTGTTTGATTTTGTCTCTTAGTAAAGAGTTGTGGTAGCGACAGTCAGCCTGTGTTCTCACCTGTCGCACAGACAGCTCTTCTCCCAGTGGAGTTTTGTCCCAGTATCCGATCTGGTCCCTGTTCCCCCATCATTTCACATGAGCGTGGCCTTTCTGCAAGTGAAGGCGCTGGGGTGGTTTTCCCCAAGTTTTTATCAACTGTCTTGAGAAAGCTCGCGTCCTGCGAGCTGAGGTTAACGGCCAGTGGTGAAGAGCCCGTCCCCCGGGAAGCTCTGCGTTGAGAGCCGCGGGGCCTGGCTGTCCGCGGCTGCAGTGACGGGGACGGGACGTGGGGCCGGTGTTCCTGTACAGTTGCGATTGGGCCTTCTTTTGGACACACTCAGTCCTGCTCCCTGCCTCTTGAGCCCCCTGGCGAGGTTGTGCAGGCCGAGAGGCCCCATCCTGGGAGCGCCTGCCCCGAGCCGTCTCCCCCAGTCCGGAGCTCGGCTGCGTGGGCTTCCTGGGCTGAGGCCCTTTCCCATGGGGCGGGTTGATGGGCACTGGAGAATTACTCACACTTTGAGAGGCGCAAAATGTGTTTTCTTCTCCTTATATTTCACATACCTCAGGGGGTGAGCAGGGCAGATCCAGCTCTAGGAATCATGGGCTCTTCTCGTGTGGCTGACCACACAGCATTAATTAGGTGTGGTCACTCTTTAAGAAGGGCGAGCTGGTCGATGTTCTCTCCTTTTCTACGTGGGCATCTCAAATGAGAAGAGGGGGAGACGGGCCTCGCCTCCCCTGCTCCTCCTGTGTGCCCGTGGCTCACGTGTCTGCCACCTTCCTCTCTGTCACTGCTTCCCTCGCCCTGGATGTGGTGGTCCCTGGGTCACCGTAGACCACAGGAAATGTCTGGTTAACGCATGAGGAGATGGAAACACTCGCGGCCTCGCCACAAACGGTCAGTCCCGCCCCGAGCCTGTCCTCCTCCCAGGGCACCCCACTTACAAGCGGCACCATTCCCGGCCTTTTTGTGGGAAACAGAAAGGTCATTTTACACTCAGTTGTTCCTGATAAGTATTTCCGCTAGGTATTAGTCAAATGTATAAAATAGGATCCGTATTTTGTCTTATTTTCGATTTTTCCAGGAACTTTACATTGGTAGGCCCTCTCTCTTTAGAGTAGGTTGAATTCACACCTCCTTTAGGGAGAGGCCTCGGCCGAACACTCCATTTTGAGGGTCTGGCCCATTTTCTCCCTCACTGAGTGTGCTTGCCGGGGGGGCCTCGGCTCCTGCCTGAGAAGCTGGGATTGTTGTTTTGCATGCGTTTTGCATGATACCTTGATTTCTCGAACTTTCCCCTCCGTCTCGCTGCACCTTCTGAAGTTGATCTGCTTGCCTTACTAAGCTCACCGATACTAACAGCTGTGTTCTTTTCATTCCTAACCACGTAACATCAGGAGGATGAGGAGGGAAGCTGGGCTCAGGTTGGAGACTTTCTATACTATATTCTTCACTATATGTACAGCAACAAAAAGAATTGGCGTATGAAAACTCGTAATTTACTTTTCTTGACATTTTTAACATCTTAACTTTTTCAGAATATTGTTAACAATTTGAAAGCATTAGGCGGAAGCAGAGCGTAGAGTTAAAGAGCACGTCTCATGGACAATTTTGAACCTCTCTTCCGTGGGGCCGTGGTGTCAGTTCTGGTTAGCGTAGACGGCTCTGTGTAGCGGACCGGCTCCTGGACGCGGTCCTGGGGCTTCGGCGGCTCCTGACATTGCGGATTTAAGTACCCGCTTGGGTAACTTAACCGCAAGGTCTGCCGGTGGGAAAACTGAATTCTGAGAACTTTCCAGCACAGGAGTTGCTGTGGAGACGTCACGTCCGGGTCTTCGTGTTGGTGTTTTACTAAGTGCTGATCAAAAGGCTTTCTTACTAATGGAATTCTCAGAAATTAAGCCTCTTCTTGCTTAATGTACTTTTCCGTTTTCAGCTCCCCAGCTCTTCAGCTCACAAAAAGCTGCCACACGTGTCTTGCAGCCTTCCTCTGAGACAGCTCGACTAACACAGCCGTGTCCCTGCCTGTGACCCCACCAGCGTTGCTGTGTGACATGCCGCACTTTAGAGGGACCCGCACAGCCGCGCGGTGTAAGCAGGCGGCGTCTCCCGAGGCTCTTGCTGAGGGCGGAGCGCTCAGGGTCCTCACGGGATCGTTGTATGTCTGAAAAGAATCAGGATAGTTTCAAATCAGAATTTTCCTGAGTAGAAGTTGTTGGTTGAAATGCCAGTTTCCCTCTGTTTGTATTCCCAACATAAAGCCAATTCTCTCTCTCTTTGTAACAAAAGAAGAGAGAAGCTATAATATGATGGTGTGAGCCCTCTGCCCCTGATTTGGGCCTTCTGTGCTGCTACGCCAGATAAATATCCTCATTAATGATTTAACCTGGTCAGCTACCTCTTTACAAGGCCACTGATGACCATCAGTGAATTAAAAAGGGTGCATTTCGTAATTACTTAAATGTCGGTGTATTTCACACTAGGAAGCAGAACTTTGTCAGCACTTGAGTAGGAAATTCCCTGTGTCAGGGGCACGAGGTGTAAATTAAATAAGCGGAATGTTTGCTCTCTGCAGTAGAAATGCAAACACGGGTGAGCTGTGCCCGCGGCAGCAGAGTTAGCCAACACTCAGTGTTCCTAGTAAGCAAGAGCTGCTCTCACTGTCGCCTCCCCTAGATGAGAGGAGTGAAGAGGCTTCCTGGGCTCTGTGAGGCCGCCCGGTCTGCTGAGGGCCGCGGTCACACAGTGTTCCTCTCCTGTGCCCTTACCTCGTGGCCAGCTCTGAAGCCGAGGGGAGGTTCAAGGTTTCCTCGGGCCCTCGGGAAGAAAGCATCAAGGTGTGGTGAGAGCCGTGGGTGCCTTCATTTAGCAAGTGGCACATGTGGGCTGTCTGTGGGAGGCTGTGCTGCTTGCTGCAGACACAGGAGTGAGCGGGACAGCCACAGTCCCTGCCGCCGGCCCTCACAGTTTACAGAGATCACAGAAGTGTGTTTGTGATCATTTCAGTGGTGGATTAGCAGGCCCTGGGCAGTGGCTGCCTCTTCTGGCCCAGGTGTTGTCCGATGATGGAGATCCGTGTCAAGGGCTTTTTCAGAAGGCTCTGATGGCGGCCCGGGAGATGGAGGGCTCCCTGGACTGGGCCTGATCCTCAGTCGCTGACCTACGTTATCTGACGCTGACCACTTAAGAAGTGTGACTAGAGTGTATGATGAGGAAACAAAAAGGAGGAGGGTTCCGCTTCCATGGAATTCTCTTATTTAGAAATCTTTGCGTTGTGTGCCCATTTAAGAATACGTAATCACAGGCAAGGAAATGAGACCAGATGCTCATGCGTAAGTCTCAGGCATATGAGATGAGAGTAAGGTTTGAAAGAGTGAAAAACATGACAGTGTGATGATTTCCCGAAAATGTTTGATGTTTTTCCCACTCATGGTTGCTTAGAGAAAATAGTGAAAATGTTTTTTTCTGTTCGAATTTGAGCATTCTTGTTGGAGTGTGAGTCATTTCTTCCAGCTTGGTTGGTGTAAGTGATAAATTAGACCAGAGGCCGTGTTTTCAAGGCAGAGCACGGTGGTAGTTGAGAGGGACTGTGTCCAGGGATTCCGTGATGGGACTGCAGAAGGCCTGCGGGCGCAGCTGGTCTCGGACAGAGGGGCAGCGAGTGCCTTTTTTGGATATGTCTGTAGATACATATAATGTGTGTGCTTATTTCTCATTGTACAAAGCTTGGCTGTGTTCTGTTAGATTTATCCCTAAGGATTTCATGACTTTGATGACATTGTGAATGGCATTTTGTAAATTTCAGTTTCCAGTTCACTTCTAGTATTTAGAAGCACAGCTCGTGTTTGTGTCCTGGCCTTGTGTCCTGCCGCTTTGCTAAGCTCGCTGTAGTTCTCACAGCCAGTTTGTAGGTGCATTTTCTATGTTGCTAATCAGGTCATCTGCAAATAAAGACAGGTTTTTTTTTTTCCAATTCCTATGCTTTTGATTTCTTTTTCTTGCCTTGTTACCGTGGCTAGGAGTTCCACCGCAGCGCTGAATAAAATTAGTGAGAGCAGACCCTTTGTTCCTGATCTCAGGAAGAATACATTGTCTTTCACCGTTAAGTGTGATGTCAGCCCTGTGTTTGCTGTAGATGCCCCTTATCAGGTTGAGGCCGTTTTCTTCCATTGCTAGATTGCTGAGATTTCCATAAATGAATGATGAATTTTGTCAAATGCCTTTTCTTTTGAGATGATATAGTGGTATTTCTTTTGAATCCATTGATAGGATGAATGTCATTGATTTTTCAAGTGTTGACCCAACCTTATGTTCGTAGGATGAACCTCACTTGTCGTGATAGCTTATTCTTTTAATTTATTATTGATTTAATTTGCTCATATTTTGTCGAGGAATTTTGCATCTGTGTCTATGAGAGATACTGGTCTGTAGTTTTCTTGTAATGTGTTTGTCTGGTTTTGGTATCAGGATAGTGCTGGCTTCATAGGATGAGTTAGGCATTTCTTCTCCATTTTTTTGGAATAATAGTGTAGAATTGTTATTTTTTCCATAAATATTTGGTAAGATTCACCAGTGAAGACATTTAAGGTAAAGATTTTATGTGTATGTGAGAGAAAGTTTATAACTGCAAATTTGAGTCCTGATAAGATACAACTTATCTCTTTCTTATGAGTTGCTCTCATAGATGATGTCTTTTGCCCATTTTATCTAAGTTGCTTACAGTTGTTCACAGTTTTCCCTTTCAGTGTCTATGTCCTATAGTGTGTCCCCTCTTTCATTCTTGATATTGGTAATGTACGTCTTTTCTTTTTTCTTAGTCACTCTGTCTAGGGCTTAGTCAATTTTACTGATCTTTATGAAGAACCAGATTTTAGTTTCATAGTTTTATTTTTCTTGTTTCTGTTTCATTGATTTCTGCTCTTTTATTTTCTTCCTTCTGCTTGCTGTGGATTTCATTTGTTCTTCTTTTTCAAGTTTTTTAAGGTAGAATCTTACACTGTTGTTTTGAGACCTTCCTTCATTTACGACATAAGTGTTTAATACTATAAATTTCCCTCAAGACACTGCTTTAGCCATGTCCTACAATTTTTGAATAGATTGTGTTTCACTTTCATTCAGTTAGAAATATTTTCCCATTTCTCTTGTTTTCTTCTTTGGCACGTGGGTTATTTAGCCGTATGCTAATTTCCAAATACTTGAGAATTTTCTAGATATCTTTTTATTATTGATTTCTAATTTAATTCTGTTGAGGTCAGAGAACATAGTTTGTATGATTTCAGTCCCTTTAGATCTGTTGAGATTTGTCTTGGAGAATCCCATACGCACTTGAAATGAACGTATTCTGCTATTATTGGGTGGGGTGTTCCACGAAACGTCACTTAGGTCAAGCTGGTCAATAGTGTTGTTTAAGGCTTCTGGATCCTTACTGAGGGGGTCTGTCTGCCTGTTTTGGCTTCTTTGTTCAATCAGTGACTGAGTCAGAGGAGGGTTGAGGTCTTGTGACTGTAATTGTGGATTTTTCTGTTTCTCCTTTCAGTTCTGTCAGTTGTTGTCTTGCTTCTCTCTTCTTTTAAAACTATTTTTCGGTTCACTTTTTTTTTAAGATTTTATTTTTCCTTTTTCTCCCCAAAGTCCCCTGGTATGTAATTGTATGCTTTTAGTTGTGGGTCCTTCTAGTTGGGGCATGTGGGACGCCACCTCAACATGGCTTGATGAGCAGTGTCATATCCAGGCCCAGGATGCAAACCGGTGAAACCCTGGGCTGCTGAAGCGGAGTGCGCCAACGTAACCACTCAGCCACGGGGCCGGCCCCTTCAGTTCACTTTTTACACGGATTTTGAAATTAACAGATTTTTTGTTGAGGAAATTTGGAAAACAAAGTGTTAAAATTAAAACCAGCCACAGATATTTTTGTGTACAGTGGATTGATCCTTCAAACTTGTTCATGAGTCATGATCATTCTTTGTTGTTATAGTATTATACACAAAAATTACTTCAGAAAGATCATGTGTTATCAGCTACATTTTTATTGTGGTTGGGGAAATAGGTTAAATTTATAAACACGAATGAGTCATAGGTTTTCAGTGGTATAATACCTTCTGTTAAAATTCTACTGACAAATTTAAAAGGTAGTACATAGGAGATCAAATTATTTTGAAATGATAAAGAACAGTGTTGTCATTCATTTAAGCTTTAAGGATATGTAATAGGTTAAAAATCCAGTTTAAAGATTATTTAAACTGCCCTTGTGACCTCTTGGGTGTTCTTTTTCCTGAACTGATCGTACTTGCTTGTTGAAAGCAGACACTCGCCTACGGGGACATGAACCATGATTGGATCGGGAACGAGTGGCTGCCCAGCCTGGGCCTCCCGCAATACCGCAGCTACTTCATGGAGTGCCTGGTGGACGCGCGCATGCTGGCCTATCTCACCAAGAAGGACCTGCGCGGGCAGCTGAAGATGGCGGACAGCTTCCACAGGTCAGTCGTTGCACACAGTTCCTGCTCGTTGGCTAGGAGGCTTTTGACTGTTTCCATCTGTAATTTTGTTTCTTTTGTAAATAGAAAGAGCTTCCAGTGTGGAATTATGTGCCTGCGAAGGCTGAATTATGACCGGAAAGAACTGGAAAGAAAAAGAGAAGAAAGCCAGAATGAAATAAAAGGCTAGTACATTATGTTTAATTGATTTAGCGTATTTCTGCTTCCCAGTGTATTAGCAGCCTAAGTGATTTCCTAGTTTCTTTAAATTAAAAAAAGTATTTTTTTTATTGTGGTCATAATAGTTTATAGCATTGTGAAATTTCAGTTGTACATTAATATTTGTCAGACACCATGTGAGTGTGCCGCTTCGCCCCTTGTGGCCACCTTCCACACCCCTTGCCCCTTGTAACCACTAAATTGTTCTCTTTGTCCGTAAGTTTGATTATCTTCTACATAGGAGTGAAATCATCCAGTGTTTGTCTTTCTCCATTTGGCTTATTTCGCTTCACAGGATGCCCTCAAGGTCCATCCATGTGGTTGCGAATGGGACGATTACATCTATTTTTTTATGGCTGAGTAGTATTCCATTGTGTATTTATATACCCCATACTCTTTATCCAATCATCCGTCGATGGGCACTTGGGCTGCTTCCACATCTTGGCTATTGTGAATAATGCTGCCATGAACATGGGGTACCTAAGTCTCTTTGAATTGTGGATTTCAGTTTTTTTTTGATAAATACCCAGTAGTGGGTTAGCTGGGTTGTATGGAATTTCTATTTTTAACTTTTTGAGAAATCTCCGTACTGTTTTCTGCAGTGGCTGCACCGGTTTGCATTCCCACCAGCAGTGGATGAGGGTTCCCTTTTCTCTACAACCTCTCCAACGCTTGTTGTTTTTTGTCTTGGTGATTATAGCCATTCTAATGGGTGTAAGATATCTAAGTGTAGTTTTTTGCTCTTTGGGTTTTTTTTTAAAGACGGGCACCTGAGCTAACATCTGTTGCCAATCTTTTTTTTCTTTTTTCCCCTTCTTCTTCTCCCCAAAGCCTGCCAGTACGTAGTTGTATCCTCCAGTTGCACGTCCTTCTGTCTGTGCTATGTGGGGTGCCACCTCAGCATGGCTTGATGAGCGGTGCCATATCTCCACCCAGGATCTGAACCAGCAAAACCCTGGGCCTCTAAAGCGGGGCATGCGAACTTAACCACTCGGCCACGGCCCTGGCCCCTAAATGTAGTTTTGATTTGCATTTCCCTGATGATTAGTGATGTTGAGCATCTTTTCATGTGCCTATTGGCCATCCATCTATCTTCTTTGGAAAAATGTCTGTTCGCATCCTCTGCCTACTTTTTGATTGGGTTGTTTGTTTTTTTTGTTGTTCATTTGTGTGAGTTGTTTCTATATTATGGAGATTAACTCCTTGTCGGATATATGATTTGCAAATATTTTCTCCCATTTGGTGGGTTGTTTTTTCATTTTAATCTTGATTTCCTTTGACTTCCAGAAGCTCTTTAGTCTGATGAAGTCCCACTTGTTTCTTTTTTTCTTTTGTTTTCCTTGTCTGGGTAGACATGGTATTCAGTAAGATCCTTTTAAGTGTGATGTCAAAGAGTGGACTGCCTGTATTTTCTTCCAGAAGTTTTATGGTTTCAGCTCTTACCTTCAAGTCTCTGGTCCATTTTGAGTCTATTTTTGTGTATGGAGAAAGGTAGTGGTCTACTTTTGTTGTTTTGCATGTGGCTGTCCAGTTTTCCCAGCACCATTTATTGAAGAGGCTTTCCTTTCTCCATTGTATATTCTTAGCTCCTTTGCCGAAGATTAGCTGTCTGTAGATGTGTGGTTTTATTTCTGGGCTTTCGGTTCTCTTCCATTGATCTGTGTGCCTGTTTTTGTACCAGTACCATGCTGTTTTGATCACTATGGGTCTGTAGTACGTTTTGAAGTCAGGCACTGTGATGCTCCAGCTTTGTTGTTCTTTCTCAGGATTGCTTTGGCTATTCAGGGTCTTTTGTTGACCCATGTGAATTTTAAGATTCTTTGTTCTATGAAGAATGTCATTGGGATTCTGATTGGGATTCCATTGAATCTATAGATTGCTTTAGGTAGAATGGACTTTTTTTTTTTCTTTTAGGAAGATCAGCCCTGAGCTAACTACTGCCAATCCTCTTCTTTTTGCTGAGAAAGACTGGCCCTGAGCTAACATCCATGCCCATCTTCCTCTACTTTGTATGTGGGACGCCTTCCACAGCATGGCTTTTGCCAAGCAGTGCCCCGTCCGCACCCAGGATCCGAACTGGTGGACCCCGGGCTGCTGAGAAGCAGAACGTGCGCACTTAACCGCTGCACCACCGGGCCGGCCCCTAGAATGGACATTTTAACTATGCTTATTCTTCCAAATCCATGTGCATGGAATATCTTCCCATTTCTTTTGTCATTATTGATTTCTTTCAGTGATGTCTTATAGTTTTCCTTGTATAGATCTTTTTATTTTTTATTTTTTTATCGCAGTAACATTTGATTGTAACATTATATAACTTTCAGATGTACATCATAGCATGTTTCAAATTCTATGTAGATTCCATCATGTTCACCACCCAAAGACTAATTACAAGCCATCACCACACACGTGTGCTTAATCACCCCTTTCACCCTCCCCCTATTAAATTTATTCCTGGGTATTTTTTTTTCATGTTGTGAGATTTTTTACTTTATTTTATTTTTTAAAAAAATTTTTATTGAGTTAATGATAGGTTACAATCTTGTGAAATTTCAGTTATGTATTATCGTCTGTCAGTCGTGTTGTAGGTGCAACCCTTCACCCTTTGTGCCCACCCCCCACCCCCCCTTCCCCTGGTAGCCACTAATCTGTTCTCTTTGCCCACAGGTTTAAATTCCTCATAGGAGTGGAGTCACACAGAGATTGTCTTGTCTATCTGGCTTATTTCACTTAACATAATTCCCTCAAGGTCCATCCATGTTGTTGCAAATGGGACGATTTTGTTCTTTTTTACGGCTGAGTAGTATTCCATTGTATATATGTACCACATCTTCTTTATCCAGTCATCTGTTGATGGGCACTTAGGTCGCTTCCATGTCTTGGCTATTGTAAATAATGCTGCAGTGAACATTGGGGTGCATAGGACTTTTGGAATTGCTGACTTCAAGCTCTTTGGATAGATACCCAGTAGTGGGATGGCTGGATCGTATGGTAGTTCTATTTTTAATTTTTTGAGGAATCTCCATACTGTTTTCCATAGTGGCTGCACCAGTTTGCATTCCCGCCAGCAGTGTATGAGGGTTCCTTTTTCTCCACAACCTCTCCAACATTTATCACTATTTGTTTCAGTTATTTTTGTCACTCTAATGGGTGTAAGGTAATATCTTAGTGTAGTTTTGATTTGCACTTCCCTGATGATCAGCGATGATGAGCGTCTTTTCATGTGCCTATTGGCCATCCGTCTATCTTCTTGGGAGAAATGTCTGTTCCTGTCTCCTGTCCATTTTTTGATCGGGTTGTTTAATTTTTTGTTGTTGAGTTGTGTGAGTTCTTCATCTGTTATGGATATTAAGCCTTTGTCAGATGTATTACTTGGAAATGTTTTTTCCCAGTTAGTGGGTTGTTTTTTTGTTTCACTCCTGTTTTCCCTTGCCTTGAAGAAGCGCTTTCGTCTGATGAAGTCCCATTTGTTTATTCTTTCTATTGTTTCCCTTCTCTGAGAAGACATGGTGTCCGAAAAGATCCCTTTAATACTGATGTCAAAGAGTGTACTTCCTATATTTTCTTTTAGAAGCCTTATGGTTTCAGGTCTTACCTTTAGGTCTTTGATCCATTTTGAGTTCATTTTGGTGAATGGTGAAAAAGAATGGTCCAATTTTCATTCTTTTACATGTGGCTTTCCAGTTTTCCCAGCGCCGTTTGTTGAAGAGACTTTCTTTTCTCCATTGTAGGCCCTCAGCTCCTTTGTCGAAGATTAGCTGTCCATAGATGTGTGGTTTTATTTCTGCGCTTTCAGTTCTGTTCCATGGATCTGTGCACCTGTTTTTGTACCAGTACCACGCTGTTTTGATTACTGTAGCTTTGTGGTATGTTTTGAAGTCAGGGATTGTGATGCCTCCAGCTTTGTTCTTCTTTCTCAGGATTGCTTTAGCAATTCAGGGTCTTTTGTTGTCCCATATGAATTTTAGGATTCTTTGTTCTATTTCTGTAAAGATGTCATTGGGATTCTGATTGGGCTGGCGTTGAATCTGTAGATTGCTTTAGGTAGAACGGACATTTTAACTGTGTTTATTCTTCCAATCCATGTGCATGGAATGTCTTTCCATCTCTTTATGTCGTCATCCATTTCTTTCAGAAAAGCCTTGTAATTTTCATTGTATAGGTCTTTCACTTCCTTAGTTAAATTCACCCTGAGGTATGTTCTTCTTTTTGTTGCGATTATGAATGGTATTGTGTTCTTGAGTTCTTTTTCTGTTAGTTTGTTATTAGAGTATAGAAATGCTACTGATTTATGTAAATTGATTTTATATCCTGCTACTTTGCTGTAGTTGTTGATTACTTCTAAAAGTTTTCCAATGGATTCTTTGGGGTTTTCTATGTATAAGATCACGTCGTCTGCAAATAGCGAGAGTTTCACTTCTTCCGCCCCTATTTGGATTCCTTTTATTCCTTTTTCTTGCCTGATTGCTCTGGCCAGGACCTCCAGTACTATGCTGAATAAGAGTGGTGATAGAGGGCATCCTTGTCTCGTTCCGGTTCTCAGGGGGATGGTGCTCAGTTTTTGCCCATTGAGTACGATGTTGGCTGTGGGTTTGTCATCTATGGCCTTTATTGTGTTGAGGTAGTTCCCGTCTATCCCCATTTTGTTGAGTTTTTGTCATAAATGGCTGTTGGATCTTGTCAAATGCTTTCTCTGCATCTATTGAGATGATCATGTGGTTTTTATTCCTCAGTTTGTTGATGTGGTGTATCACATTGATTGATTTGCGGATGCTGAACCATCCCTGTGTCCCTGGTATGAATCCCACCTGATCATGATGTAGGATCCTTTTGATGAATTACTGTATTCTGGTTGCCAAAATTTTGTTGAGAATTTTTGCATCTGTGTTCATCAGCAGTATTGGCCTGTAGTTCTTTTTCGTGCTGTCCTTGTCAGGCTTTGGTATCAGCATGATGTTGGCCTCGTAGAATGTGTTAGGAAGTGTTCCATCCTCCCTAATTTTTTGGAATAGCTTGAAAAGGATAGGTATTAAATCCTCTCTGAAAGTTTGGTAAAATTCCCCAGGAAAGCCATCTGGTCCTGGGGGTTTATTCTTTGGGTGCTTTTGATGGCTGTTTCAGTCTCTTTGCTTGTGACTGGTCTGTTCAGATTGTCTCCTCCTTCTTGAGTGAGCTTTGGGAGATTGTAGGAGTCCAAGAATTTATCCATTTCCTGTAGGTTATCCATTTTGCTGGCATATAGTTTTTGCGTAGTATTCTCTTATAATCCATTGTATTTCTATGGAGTCTGTTGTTATTTCTCCTCTTTCATTTCTGATTTTGTTTATTTGAGCTTTCTCTCTTTTTTTCTTTGTAAGTCTGGCTAGGAGTTTGTCAATTTTATTTACCTTCTCAAAGAACAAGCTCTTTGTTTCATTAATCCTTTCTACTGCCTTTTTTGTTTCAATACCATTTATTTCTGCTCTGATTTTTATTATTTCTCTCCTTCTGCTGACTTTTGGCTTTGTTTGTTCTTCTTTCTCTAATTCAGTTAGGTGTAGTTTAAGATTGCTGATTTTCTGGTTTGTTAAGATGTCCCTGAATGGCCATGAATTTTCCTCTTAATAGAGCTTTTGCTGCATCCCATATGAGTTGGTATAGCATGCTATCATTTTCATTTGTCTCCAGGTGTTTTTGGATTTCTTCTTTAATTTCTTCCATGATCCATTGCTTGTTCAATAGCGTATTGTTTAGTCTCCACATCCTTGTGCCTTTCTCAGCTTCTTCCTTGTAATTAATTTCTAGCCTTATAACATTATGATCAGAGAAGATGCTCGTTATTATTTCAATTTTTTTAAATTTGTAGAGGCTTGCCTTGTTTCCCAACCTATGGTCTATCCTTGAGAATGTTCCATGCACGCTTGAGAAGAATGTGTATTCTGCTGTTTTTGGATGAAGCATTCTATATGTATCTATGAAGTCCCACTGTTTTAGCTTTTCGTTTAGCTCCACTGTTTCTCTGTTGATTTCCTGTCTGGATGATCTATCCATTGATGTGAGTGTGGTGTTGAGGTCCCCTACTATTTTTGTGTTATTTTTGATATCTTCTTTTAGGTTTGTTAATAGTTACTTTATGAACTTTGGTGCTCCTGTGTTGGGGGCATAGATATTTATAAGCGTTATTTCTTCTTGATGAAGTGTCCCTCTGATCATTATATATTGGCCCTCTATGTCTCTCTTTACCTGCCTTATCTTGAAGTCTGTTTTGTCTGATATAAGCATTGCGACCCCTGCTTTCTTTTGTTTGCTATTGGCTTGGAGTGTTGTCTTCCACCCCTTCACTCTGAGCCTGTGTTTGTCCTTGGAGCTGAGGTGTGTTTCCTGGAGGCAACAAATTGTTGGATCTCGTTCTTTAATCTATTTTGCCACTCTGTGTCTTTTTATTGGCGAGTTCAATCCGTTTACGTTGAGGGTGAGTATTGATGCATGAGGGCTGAATGCTGTCATTCTGTTGCTCGTTTTCCGGTTTTCCTGTGTTTCCTTTGTTTCTTGTCCTGTGTGTTTTAGCCTACCCATTGACTTCTGCAGTTTCTTAGGCTGGGTTTCTTAGATTTTTCCTTATTTATGTTTTATGTTTCTGTTGTGTTTTTCAGTTTAGTGGCTACCCTGAAGTTTGTATTCAGAATCTCGTGTATAACATAGTCCATTTTCTGGTGGTCTCTTACTTCCTTAGCCTAGATTGTTTCAGTCCCTTTCCTCCTCCCCTCCGAAATTATTATTTTCATCTCTTATTCCAACTTGTGTTGTGAGTTTGTGGTTAGAGTGATAAGATTATCTTTGCTTTGGTGATTTCCTTCCCTTTATCCTAATGCTATAGTTGAATATTTGCTATCCTATTTAGCTTCTGTCTATTTGTCTCCCTACTCTGTGTTTTGTGACCCCTTACTCCCTTTTTTTCTTTTTTCAGGTATGAGAGCCTTCTTGAGGATTTCTTGTAGTGAAGGTCCTGTGACTACGAAGTCCCTTAGCTTTTGTTTGTCTGGAAAAGATTTAATTTCTCCCTCCTATCTGAAGGATATTTTTCCTGGATAGAGTATTCTTGGCTGAAGATTTTTATCCTTTAAAGTTTTGAATATGTCACTCCAGTCTCTCCTAGCTTGTAAGGTTTCTGTCGAGAAATCCGCTGAAGGTCTGATAGGGGTTCCTTTGTAGGTTCTTTTCTTCTGCCTTGCTGCCCTGAGTATTCTTTCTCTGTCCTTCATTTTTGCCATTTTTACTACTATGTACCTTGCAGTAGGTCTTTTTACATTGACAAATGTAGGAGATCTGAAAGCTTCCTCCACACACATTTCTCTCTCAATCCCTAGATTTGGGAAGTTCTCTTCTCTGATTTCGTTGAGCACACTTTCTGCTCCATTTTCCTTTTCCACGCCCTCAGGAATTCCGATGATTCTTAAGTTGCATTTTCTCATTGAGTCAGCTATTTCTCTGAGCTTTTCTTCAGTTTTTTTAATTCTTAGTTGTCTTTCTTCCTCTGTCTGGAGCCATTCAGCCTGTCTTTGATTATGCTAGTTTACTCCTCTAGGGTGTCTACACGGGCATTCAGGGAATCTGTATTCTGTTTTATCTGGTCCATTGTGTTTTTCGTCTCTAGTGTTTCTAATTGATTCTTCTTTATAATTTCAATCTCTTTTGTGAAGTAACTCCAGAACTTGTTGACTTGTTTCTCTATATTTCCCTTTACCTCATTGAGTATTTTGAGGATAGCTATTTTGAACTCCTCTTCACTTACTTTACCCATTTCCAAGCCCTCGGGACATAATTCTGTGTTTTTATTGTTTTCCTTTTGGACTGGAACTTTTATAAATTGCTGGATGGTAGAGGAGAGGTTTTTGCGCATGATGCTGTTATTTGGTTGCAGGTACAGCCTGTCGCCACTAGATGGGGGTCGAGAGCCTTGGTTCTGAGCCCTGCGCCTTCAGCCACGATGGTGGCGCCCAGCATGGGTGGAGGGAGGAGGGACGCTTTCTCTCATGCCGACCTGGATTGGCACAGCTCTCGCTCTCTGGTCTCCCAGGGCCCTGGCTTGCTGGGGTTCCCCCACGCGAAAGCTGTCCCCTGTTAGAGGGTTTCTGCTGCTCCAGCGGTGGGAGTCCTGCACGATCTCCCAATGCACGGCCCCTCCCCTGCTCCTTCTCACACCCACGGCAGCGATCCCAGTCTCTAGGGGAGGGAGCGAAGACCCCGTTCCAGCTCCTCCGAGGGCGGCTCCAGCCTCTCCGCCTTCCGTCGTTTGGCTGCTGTGGGTCTGTGAGGATTTCTGTTATTGGGATTTTTTTTTTTTTTGGTTGGAAAGCAGTTGCTCTTTTTAGTTGTAATTTGGAGGGGAGAGAGTCCTGGGTGAGCTCACGCTGCCATGTTGCTGACGTCACCCCTATTTCTAGATATTTTATTCTCTTTGTTGCGATTGTAAATGGTATTCTATTCTTGAGTTCTCGTTCTGTTAGTTTGTTATTAGAGTAGAGAAATGCAACTGATTTTTGTAAGTAGACTTTGTATCCTGCAACTTTGCTGTAGATGTTTATTTCTAATAGTTTTCCCATGGCTTGTTTTTTTCTTTTTTAAAGATTGGCACCTAGGCTAACAGTTGCCAATCTTTTTTTTTTTTTTCTTTCCTGCTTTATTTCCCAAACCCCCCTGGTACATAGTTGCATATCTTAGTTGCATGTCTTTCTAGTTGTGGGATGTGGGACGCCGTCTCAATGTGGCCTGATGAGCGGTGCCATGTCCGTGCCCAGGATCTGAACCCTGGGCTGCCTCAGCGGAGCATGTGAACTTAGCCACTCAGCCACCGAGCCGGCCCCACCATGGCTTCTTTAGGGTTTTCTCTATATAAAATCATGTCGTCTGCAAACAGTGAGAGTTACACTTCTTCACTGCCAATTTGGATTCCTTTTCTTTCTTTTTCTTGCCTAATTGCTCTGGCCCAAACCTGCAGTACTATGTTCAGTAAGAGTGGTGGGAGTGGGCTCCCTTGTCTTGTTCCTGTTCTCAGGGGGATGGCGCTCAGTTTTTCCCCATTGAGTATGATGCTGGCTGTGGGTTAGTGATTTCCCATTTTTAAAAATATTAGGAAATTTGTTAAGTGGAGAAAACTAGTCTGGCATCCTTACAGAGGAGGGAGGGTTGGAGATGAGTGCTTTGAAGACCCTCCTCTCATGGCCTGGTGGTTCAAGTCTGGCCCCCAGCACTCAGCGGCCCAGGTTCGCTCCCTGGCCGCAGCACCACAGCACCTGTGTGTGTGTGGCTGTGCTGTGGGGCAGCTCGTGACTTACCACCAGGGTGCGCCACCACGCCCTGCAGCTCTGGGAGGAAGCACGGTCCTCCTCTGAGGCACAGCACCTGTGCCTGCTTTCTTGTGCTTACGTCAGTCTGCGCGAACCGTCTCAAGGGGAACACTCCTCCTGTGACTTGTTCTGACGTGTGTACTCCTTCACTCAGAAATGCCACCCCGTGCCACACTGCTGGGTAACAGCAGGGCACAGATGGGCAGGGCTCTGCTGTCGGCTCACTGGACTCCAGTGTGGCGATTCTGCTCTAGCCACTTATCAGAGGGCTTCAGGAGCACAGATGGAGCCCTGTGGCTCTGCCTCCAGGGCTCAGGGGGCAGCACAGAGGCGCTGGTTCAGCTGGGCCTTGGAGGTGGAGGAGGAGCTCCTTAGCAGGGGACGATGGCAGAGGCGGCTCAGTGAGAGCGCAGGTGGGGAGATGCAATGGGAGCCTCTCACCCGGCATGCCTCGAAAGCATCGACTACAATAGTCTGCTTTTAAGTAAGACCTTAACGATTAAGCTCAAAGTAAAATCTCCCAGAATTTTCAGAATAAAGAAATCACTAACAACAGTCATAATAATAGGTAAGACTTAAGAACTCGAAGCACTTTCAGAGGTTAATTGTTTAATCCTTCCCACAACCCCGTGCGTGTGAGTGCTGTCTTCTTCCCCAGGTTTTACAAAGAAAGAAACTGAAGACAAAACTGGTTGAGGACACAGCCCGTTTAAAGGATAGTCTGGTCATGATTGAGCTAACGTGAATCACAAGAAAAACCGTAAGCCAGCTTTTATACTATATATATATACACACTTTATACTATATATGTAGTGCATATATTTTATACTATATATATAGTGTTTGTGTGTGTATAGTATAAAAGGGCATTGGAAATAAAATGGGTAAATCAGTTTTGTCTGTTTTCTGTATCTGTTTTAAATCTTTTTATAGTTGACAAAAGTTGTCTTTGGAAGTGATTGGTGAGCATCCGGAGATATTTTCATGGAGTGGCTATTTTTAGATCTCTACTAGAGCGAATTTAATAATGGATCACTTCGTGTGGTGTAAGATCTTCCCCCCAGTCTCTGATATGCTGGAGAGCATCTTTAAGTTTCTCTCTTTTTAAAATGAGACAACAAAAAAGGCTTCAAGGAAACAAGCTTCAAGATTACAAATGAGAGATTTGTGTTGAATCGAGCAGGGCGCCAACTCCTTCTCTGACGAAAAGAAAGTGTTTCAGAAACTCTGAAGGCTGTAGAGGAAGCGCGCTCGTGCCTGGTGGGCATTCAGCTTCTTCTCTGTCCTTCTGGTTTCTGACCCTGGATCCTCCTCATTTTCTGTTCTCTGGAAAATAAATGTCCGTAAGAACTTCATTGCTCTTGGGTTCTTTGGCAGCATGAGTTCTAGTGGGACAGTTTCCCTTCGATGGAGGAGGGCCGAGGCGTGACCTCTAAATGCAGCAGCCGTTGCCTGCCCACCTTCTGTGTGCTGTTACAGGTGTGCATGATGAAGACAGCTTTGTGCAGACGCCGTTCTAATTGTTTCTGTTCACCTGTAGACGTGCTTGTGTGGAGCAACGATCGAGTGATTCGCTGGATCGTCTCAATTGGTCTTAAAGAATATGCAAACAATCTGGTGGAGAGTGGCGTTCACGGTGCACTTGTGGCCTTAGATGAAACCTTCGATTTCAGTGCACTGGCGCTCTTGTTACGGATCCCTAAGCAGAACACACAGGTATGCTGCAGAGCCGGCCCGGCTCCCACTCAGCGTTCAGTCAGGTCTCCTGATGGAGACGTCTAGCTGGTTAACTGAGTGGACACAAAACTTCACAGTACCTCAGACAACTATCCCTAATCCACAAAATACTGGTTCCAAACCAGCAATGCTTAATTCTTCATTAGTTTTGCCTGTCCTTCCATTTTCTGTTGTCAGCATGAGAGTCTTGCGATTAAAAAAAAAGGGGAAACTTCGTTCAAGTCCATATGCTCGTAGGAGTGACGACGTGTATTTAGTTCTTACGTGGAAAGAGAAATGCTCATAGGTACACCGATGGAGATTCTGTTAATTTTGTTTCTATTGCCCTGTGTGATTCTTTTTGACACACGGGCTCACCTGAGAATCAGGAAATTTATTCTTCTTCTACAGAAGATTGTATGTCTTTTGCCGATACCCCCCATCCCCCCACCAGCACCAACCCACAGAGCACACTTTCGTAGATAGTCTGCCAGCGGTCATGGGTCCCTTTCCCTGAAAGCCCATCCATGGGCTCCGCAGGAATCCCCTAATTTAAAATGTGGTTGTGGGGGCCAGCCCGGCGTTGCAGTGGTTAAGTGCGCACGTTCTGCTTCTCGGCAGCCCGGGGTTCGCCGGTTCGGAGCCCGGGTGCAGACGTGGAAGCACTTGGCAAGCCATGCTGTGGCAGCGTCCCACATATAAAATAGAGGAAGATGGGCATGGATTCTAGCTCAGGGCCAGTCTTCCTCAGCAAAAAAGAGGAGGATTGGCAGCTGGTGTTAGCTCAGTGCTAATCTTCCTCAAATAAATTAATTAATTCAATTAAATTAAATGCTGTCATGGCTCAAGGTGTTTATAGCCTGAGCTTTTTAAAAGTCTTGATTTGAAAAACAGTTGTGATATGCTAACGTCCTTCAGATTAGATTGATGAAGCTTTGCGGTATTGTTGTTTTGTTATGATTTCAGGCTCGCGCTGTCTTGGAACGAGAATTTAACAACCTTTTGGTCATGGGGACGGACAGAAGTTTTGATGAAGTGAGTTTTCAGCCTAATGAATTTTATTTAAATTTGCATTCAGTGTGAATTATTTGTTCATATGCACGTGAGCCCCGTCGGCAGTCTCTCTTCTAAGTGTGGAGATGATTTTACCTCCTGAGCTAAGCTTTGCTCTCAAAAATGTGTTAAATGAGATAGTAAGAAACTCGTATTTTCAGTCTGAGGTTTTCTGTTTTTAAAATATTTGCTATTTAAGTTTTGATAGCCCTCAAAAATGTTGTTCCCATCAACATTGGTGGCAGCCGAGGCATGGCGTCCATGGGCTATGTTTGGGGACCGCTGGATGTCTGACCCCAATCCAGAGTCCCTGTGCTTTGGAGAAACCTGTTAGAAGGAGATTAGAGAAACGCAACATGTTAATTTCCCCTCACACAGTCGTGACTCGTTTGTTCCCACACTGTTTTTATTCTTTCCTTCGTTGCCCCTTAAGAAAACGTGAGTTTGCCTGGTGACTAGGAGGACAGCTAAAGGAGTGCTTGCTGGCTCTTCCCCGGCTCTAAGGCAGAACTGCTTACAGCTTGGAAACTATTTTAAGACAAATAGAAATGTATTATCTTATACGGCAAGAAGATGATTTCTCCAAGATAAGAAAGGAAACGGGGTGATGAACAGGAGGCACATGCACCTGGCCGGCCCAGGGCCGTCCTCATCGATGCCCAGTGAGGGCCCCACATAGTGTTACTGGGCCCGTCACTCTCAGAAGTTCCCGGTGGGGACAGTAGATCCTGTGGTTATCAGGAACGGGTTAAATAGGTGTGAACAAACATGCAGTGACGAGTTCAGCAGTCAGGTCAAGGCTGGTAACTTGACTGTCTATTTTTGTCCTTTATTTTAAAATCAGTCTTGTTTTCTGTCCTTTAATTTCCCAGGACCATGATAAAAGCTTTAGGAGAGCACCTTCTTGGAGAAAAAAATTTAGACCAAAGGATGTTCGTGGCTTAGCTGCTGGGTCCGCAGAGACTCTCCCCGCCAACTTCCGGGTCACGTCCTCTCTGTCCTCACCCTCCATGCAGCCGAAGAAGACGCAGCTGGACGGTAGGTGTGCAGGGGCGGCCAGCCGCTGTGGGCGGCATGAGCAGCTTTGTGGCTGGAATGTTAACCGTGATCCAGAATGGCCTCTTGATTGTGTTACAAGGCATTGAGTACTGGTGCATGCCCAGGTTAAGTGTTTTAAAATGAATCCTAACATCTGTGCATAACAGTTTAACAATAATGTAGGTTTTTTAGAGTCTTGTCTGGTTGAATCTTAGCATATCCTTCCAACTAATAAAGCTGAGCGTCGCGTGTGTTCTCGGCGTGCTGAGTGGACGTCCTGTAGCCTGTGTGTGTGGCAGGCAGCCCTGGAAGGCTCCGCCGGAAGGTGGTGCAGCAGCTCTCGGGCCACGCCGGGTGCTCCCGGGACGTCTCTCCACCTGGAGAGGTGACTGAGTCCATCTTAGAGAACACAGTTTCCCCCTCTGTGAGCCTTCCCTTTCCTCTCTCCACCCCTGCTGGCGTTGGTCCCTGTCACTGCGCACCATAAGGACGGAGAGGAGGAAGAAGGTGAGCCTGGGCAGGTCGTCACTGGAGCGCAGTGGGCCGTGGGAGCGCACGAGCCTTGCAGTCAGGGTTCCAGATGGAGCTTGCGGTTTTCCCTTTGACCGCCGCTCCGCTTGGAGGACACGGCTGATGACAAGTTGGTCGCGCTTTACTGACAGACCTCTCAGCTCTGACCGCGGCCCCCACGATGACAGGATCAAGGGCAGATGGCCTCGGTGGACCCTGGCTCTGCCACTGAGGAGGGGCACAGCCTCGAGCACTGTGCCTCAGTCTCCCCGTCTGTAGGGCCGTCGTCGTACAGCCGTGTCCTCTTCAGCGGCTGTGGCAGTGAAACGGCTGCTCCTCGTCAGGCTCGTAGGAGGCGTCTGCGGGTCCTGGTCCCGTGTGGTGCTGGCCGCTGGGGCCATTGTAGCCACACTCCCGTTACGAAGGACTTCGTTCTCCTCTCTGTGGCCCATGGATCGGCTATGGGAAAGGAAGCGCTTTTAAAAATTGTCCTGAGTTGGCTTTTACAAGTTTCCCTGTTCTTAGCCCTTCCCGTATGTAGGTTTGTGAGTTTGGCTCTCACTTGCTTATATCAAAATGAGAGAAAAGCGCGTGTGTGTAAAGCCTTCGCTCAGCCGGACGCTTGGTGAGATGGCCCCCAGGGCAGCACTGCTGCTGGAAGCCTGCATCTCTCTGCAGAGCTCAGTGATCTGGTTAATGGGGCAAGAGTAGCAGTGTCTTCAGTAGCATTCTTATTCTAAGGAGCATGAGGTAATTTGTATAACTCTAACGGTAACTCGGCCCTCCACTTATTGAATAGGCTGACGGAGCGCCTTCTGATTTTCTTCACAGCTTCGTGCCCAGTTTCCTCAGACTCAGTCACACTTCCCGTGTTCAGTATTGACGGCGACATTGAGATTAGAGTTCAGATAAATTAAAAATAAGCCTAGAGAGAGGTGTAGGGAATATATTACATGGAAGACGGCTGTTGACCCTTGTAGGAAAACTGAGGCCCAACCCCGGGAGAGTGGACTGCTCAATGCCTTCTTAAATAAGGGGCATCGGGGAAGCTGCAGCTGGCCTCCTGGGACCTCAGGGTCAGGGTTTGGAAAGATGACCCATGCTCACCGACAGTGCCGGCTGTCGTGCCATCTCTTCTGGAACCACGGCACATTCTTGATAAAACGTGTTCCTGCTGGACCCGTGGGAACACAAACTGTGTAACTGGCAGTCGGGAATATCTGCTCCAGGTGTTTGCACATTTTCTGTCCAGGTTGCAAGGGAGAGGCGGGGCTCACCTCTTTGGCCGTGCCGTGTGTTTCTCGACAGGAACAAGGCCTCAGTGGTACACATCACTTCCGGCAGAAACTGAGACTGGGTTTTAGTGTTCTTAGATGAGTCATTGTCCTCTACCCACCCCCTGCAGCCAGGCCCTGGGGAGGAGTGCCCTGGATGCTCCCTCAGACAGGCGCGGAGGGCAGGTGGCCCGAGGGCGCGTCTCCCGTCAGGCCAGGCCTGCGTTTGACTCCGGTCACCTGCACCCCGTGGTGTCTAGCGCTGCCCCGGGTTATCTACCTCACACCGGCCTTGGGGATATCACGTTTAGGCCCCGAAGAAAAGTCTAGTTGCTCTGCAAATCTAGAGAGTTTCAGGAGAAACAAAGTTACCAGGTGAAGTAGTTGTCACTTACACAGAGGACATCACGAAGTGTGTATCATCTGAGGCGTCCTTGCTGTCGTGAGATTAGCTGCCAGTGGCTCCCAGGGCTGCTGGGGGCTGAAGAGAACCCCCTCCTGGCGACACTTAGGTTCTCTTTCCCTGGCTCGTCCGCTCCCATCTAGCAGTTTCCCTGGGAGCCCTCAGTAGGTGGTGTTGTAGGTGTGCAGATGTGTGTGTACGTGTGCCCCGTGTGACGTCTGAAGACTAACCGCACGCTGTGTTTGCACGCTTCCTCCCCGGTGTCGGAGCAGGCAGCGTGTCGGGAGCGCAGAGGCTGGACGCCGCCACGGTCAGGACTTACTCCTGCTGAAGCCCCGTGGTGAGTAGAGGGCTCCGCGTGCCCGGAGGCCGCAGAGGCGGCCGGGTGACCGCACGGGGGCGCTGCCTGGCCCGGAGAGCCCGTTTCCGTTCCTGCAGGCCTTTAGGAACACGCATGCAAGCCCGGCTGCACCCGTTACGTGGTTCTGGTGTTCTGTATGCTCACAGTTGGTCACAGAGGGGTTCGTGTATCCTCATTTGTTAAGGAAAAAAGTGTATTTGCATTTTTTCCTTAAAACTGAAAGTGCTGGACTCTTTTCAGTATCTGCTAATGTCTTTTGGGGGTGGGGAGGCAGGAGAGCAGCGCGTGGCAGGAGCTCACCGGCTCAGCTCTTGGCTGGCGACCACCCGTGGTTGAGAGCGCCCGGCACGGCGGCTCTCCGCCTTGACCCTGGCATCCGCGCTGGTGTCGCTCCCAGGTCAGCGGCGCCCACTGGCTTTCTTCGAAATACACGGTCTTGAATGAGCCGCACCCCGCACGGCCAGGTTTCCTGGGGCCACGCTGTCGTGCGACCCTGAGGGCCTGGCGGGTGGTTTTAAACACACAGCTGCGTTGCCATCGCAGGGGTGCAGTTACGAGCAGCCCGCTCGCGCTGAAGGGGTGACGTGGGGCTGGGAGCCCAGCCCCTGCTCGTGGCGCCAGGGCCGGGGGCTCTGTTCCGCTCTCCACTTTTCACGTCTCCGCCAGAAGGTTTGATTGGTTTCCTAATCTTTTTAATTGGTAACTTTTAGACATACGCCAAAAGGAAGTCAGCAAGGAATTTTCTCATTGATACGCGTACTCCTTGACGTTTCATCTCAGTTCTCAAGCAGCTACAGCGCAAGGGGCAGGGAGGCAGGGCTGGGCCTCAGGACGCAGGTGCGCGCCGGGCGGCCCGTCCTGAGGCTGATTGTCCTGTTTGTGCTTCCTTTCCAGTTTACCCACACTACTTCTACAGATGACCGTGCAGCGCTCGGGACCCGGCGAAGACGGCCTTTCAGAATTCAGTGGATCTGCAATCTGTTGATACTTGTTACATGGACCCTAAGATATTTTATTACAGAGTTTTTAATTAGTGAAAAATTCACGAATACCATAGAGAAAATATTTTAGAATTTAATGTTTCTTATATTTATGTAAACATGACTTCATTTATATAGTTAGTTACTTTTTCATGTATATCCAGGCTATAAATATCCTTTCAAATCGATTCTGTTCTTCTATCTAATTTTAGTCTTTCAAACGAATGTACTGTAATGCTTGTATGCATAAATCCTATGAAAAGATACAGGGCTTTTGTAAATTATGCATTTATTGTAATTATCATTAATTTTTTAATAATAATCGGCGAGAGAGAAGAGGATTTTACTGCATTTGCATTTGTAAGATCATCATGACATGGTGCGCGTTATCCTGACAAATGTAACCAGCTCTACAACAATCATTTTGAAACAAGCAGACTTAATTTCAAGCAATTGTGTTTTAATGACTGACCTTACTCTACTTTTTCTAGCAAGAAATGCTTTATTCTGCAGCGTGAACAGACTGAAAGTACCTGGTGTTAAATATGAGCTTCTGATAAAATTTGGGCTGAAGGGGCCGTCAGAACTGTGAGCATCTCTGGTGGCTCTCAGTAGCTTGAAGAGCTCGTCCCTGGAGACCCGCACGGCTTGTCCTCAGCGCCCGGCACGAGCCCCAGCCGGGAGCACTTCTCTCGGCCGCAGGAAGGGCTGGGGGGCTCTCTGGGCTCTGCCCCGATGGGCGGACTCGGGCCCCCGCCCCGCTGCTCTTTGAGGACCAAGCAGGAAGCACCGCGCTCCACAGGGACGCCCGTGCCGGAAGAGGAAGGCGCGGGCTCCCTGAAACCAGGAAACCACGCAGTGCGACTCTACTAAAGGCCTTATTTTTTCTTATGTAAATCATCTTTTTACATTTGTTTGTAAACATGTTGAAAGGAGGGACCTATTGGTACATTTTTAGCTTTTGACGATATAGCCGTTTTGGACTGTCTAAGTAGCAGATGTAACTTTTCCTTTTTAAATGGCACATTAAAGAGCCAGCAGGAAATGTGTTCCCACCACGGTGCATTATTTATTATACAGCTCATTTTGTCGGTGGACGGTTTACATTCGGTTTCTGCTTTTAACTTCCTTGTACGATTCATTCGTTGTTACATTCTGTTTTCTGTTAATCTTGTGTGAACCTCCTGATTATGTAACAAAGTATGTACAGTCTCCTTTTGAACTATTTTTATCACAGTATTATTTATTGCTTTCTTTCAATAAAGTACTGAGGCGTTTTCCACTGCCAATAAAGGATACTGAGAATAAGCTGTCATTCTGTGACAAATCGGCCGCAGCTGGCTCATCTCCGGCTCCAGGCTGATTCAGTGGCGGCAGCGTGGTCGAGTGGACTTTCTTGGGTAGAAATCAGTTGACAGAATGAAAAAGCTGGGGGTGGAAGCACAGGATGGGGGCGTCCCCGCCAGGAAGCCCAGGGGCTTCCCGCCTCGGCCCCCGAGGCCCAGACCCTCTCTCGCTGAGACCTGGGGGACCAGGCCCGGGCAGCCTGGCGCTCAGAGGCACCGCAGGCCACAGGGAGGCGCGGAGGCGCGTCAGTCCATGCGCGCACTGGGGCCCTGCTCTCCTGCTGCTCCCGCCCTGGGCTGTGTCCTTCCGGTTCCCAGGGAGCCTGGTCTCGGAGCGCTCAGACGGAGTCCTGAGTCATGAAGCAGTCCGGCGCGAGAGGGGAGGGACGCGCCGACGGGCCCCGGGCAGGCAGGCAGGCAGGACGCGCCCGGCTGCAGGGCGGCAAGGCGCGGCGCTCGTGGCTGGCAGCGCCAGGCCCAGGGCACCCGATGCCTCAGCCCCTACGTGCTGTCGCCCGCCCTCCCCCCACCGCAGTATTGTCATCAGGTCTGGGGGTGCACGATGCCCAGGCCGACCCCATGCCTCGCGCTGTGTTGGGTGGGCGCTGCTGACTGTCGCCTCGGTTTTCCTTTTCCTGTTCTGCTGTCCTTCCAGGGCTGACGGCCGCCTCTCCTGAGTGACGTGTTTTCTTTATTCGGGTGAATACATTCCAGCTGGTGTCCGTCAGGGCACAGCGATCCGGTGGTTTGGTGTTCTCTTGAGAGCCTGTGCTGGCTGGTTTTCCAGTTTTGTTGGGGGCAGCCTTTTCTTGGCATTTCCTCGTTCTTGGGTTCACTTAAGCGTGAGACTCAAAAGCACATAGCGCTTCCCTGCTTTTTCACCCACCAGTCCGTTTGCCTGACCAAAGCCGGGCAAGCCTTGGGTAGCCTGAAGCTTCTGGAAGCAGACCAGGTCATCATTGACTCTTTAAGTTGCAGGTGTTTGATTAAAACTTCATTCGGTGGTTCCGTTTACGCCTTTAACAAAAGGTCAGCTCAGAACGACGCAGAGAGCACAGGCCGGTGTTGCAGTAGCTCTGCTGTGCTAGGCGCACTCTGCTGTGCTAGGCGCACTCTCAGCCACGCCTCCCGGGTCTGCTCGCCCCACACGCAGTGTCCCAGGGCTCGCCCGCAGTCGGCGGGGATGGGAGCCATTCGCAAGCCAGGTGTGGCCACACTGAAGACTCTCTGGACCCTTCCCACCGCTAGAACTCTGTCGAGCCTCCTTTAGCCTCATAATTGCTGCCCTTAAGTTTCTCTTTTCAAGTCTCACATCATGCACTTTAAGGTAATTGTGGGTTTGGGGTTTTCTTTGCTCTTTTGCTGGCTAAGTCCTGTGCTCATGGGGATGGGCTCCCCAGGGTCTGGGGAGGAGCGTGTCTCCCCTGTATCTCCGGCAGGTGGATAGCGAGGTGGCCGTCCGGGTGCTGTGGCTGCTGTCCTAACCACCGACATGTCATCGAGTGCATTCCCAAATAGCTCAGAGGCTTCTGTTTCTGACATTTCCTTAGCTTAACTCCTCGGTGAGGAGTAGTAGCCAGTGGTTTTGCATCCGCGTGTCCTTGACTCAGTGGGGCACCTTTTGGAGTCCTGTTGTTTGAGGCCAGCACTGCGTGCGCCCCCTCCACCTGGCACACGCCGAGGGCACACCCAGTGCAGGGAGGAGCAGGGCTGGCGTGGAGGATCCATCCTTCGCCTCTTCCCGCTTTCAGTGCTTGTTGGCCTCCTGGGCTGTGAGCCGGGTCTCCCGTCTCTGCCTCTGTCTTCACGTGGCCCCACCCTGTGTCTTATCTTCTGTCTCTTACGAGGACACTTGTCACTGGCCCACCTAGGTCATCTGGGATGGTCTCACCTCAAGACGCTTCACTTAGTTACACCTACAAAGACCCCTTTCCCAAATAAACTCACGTTCACAGGATCCTGCGATTTGCACACAGACACATGCTTGTGGGGCCCCCGTTCACCCCATTCCACCTTTCGACATTCTGGAGAAGAGCTGCCCTGCCCGGGAGATACCCGGATGGATAGACCTGGCTCTACCCCAAGGGACCCACCCCCCAGTGGGAACATGGTGAGCCGAGAGAGGGAGCCGTGACGCCCGGGCTCCTACATAACACGTGCTTAATGTGGCCTCTCGATTCCTCCAGTGTGGACTTTGCCTCTTGGCATCTCCTTCTGGGGGATGAGAATTTCAGCTTTCCCGCACCTCCCTTTCTCCTCCCCAGCTCCCAGCAGAGCTGAATCCATGTTCACTGTTGCCGTGAGGAAGGCTGGAGGTGTTATTCATTGCTGGGCCAAGTGGGTTACTATGATTACAACGGAGGGCACGTGTTGTGTGCCCAGTATTTACAGATGAAATGACCGTGTCTGGGATTTGCTTGACAATAATCTTGGCGGAGGGGTAGGTCAGGATATGGGTCAAACCAAATTGACCGTGTGGGTTGATAGTTGTTGAAGGTGGGTGATGGATTCATGAGGGTTTATCATAGTATTCTCTTTTTGCATTTGTGTGACATTTTCTATAATAATATTTTAATAGTTATTTTAGGGAGACCCTCTGTGTTTTAAACCCTCAGTCTTTAGATGTCTGGAAAAATTGCTTCTTGGTCCTCACTTTGGAATGTAAGTTACCCAAGTTTTGAACATTAACTGCAGCCCACCCATTTTACACCACAACTCAGCATGCACGCACTACGTTTCATCCATTCTGTCGTGACTCCTTTGTGACATTTTGGTGTCTTTGAAGTCAGGATGTGTCTTACAAACGATGGCATCTTAGACTTGATGAACTATGGCGTACGACAAAACTTCACGTGGGCTGCAGCTTCTCTGCTGCTCCTCCCACTGACAGGTGGGGTCTCATCCCCTGCAGCCTGGCCAGCCTCAGTGACTTGGTTGACCAAATGAATGTGGCAGATGTGTGTTAAAGAAAGTGTGTTAAACCACACCAAGGACTGTGCTGTCTTCCTTCTAACCAAAATTGCTTTGCTTAGGGGGCTGGGAAATAAAGCTTAAATAAAAGGGTAGTGAGGGAAAAATCAAATCTTTGTGGCTACTGCCAGGGCCGCTGTTAGAGACTGAATGGTGTAGATTTATATGTCCAATTTCTGTTGAATGCAATATATTCATTGAGGCTATACAATTATCTTAATCTACATCTCTAAGATCCACAGCTCCCTTAGAATCTAGGAAGGTAGCACAGTGACAGCTGTTGATATTCATCAGGTTAATTACTTCAGAATAATTTTATGTTATTGGGTTCATGGGTACCCAGAGATGTTGGTCATTGAAATATTCGATTCAGGGAACAATGTAAGAAAGGGTAGTTTGAAAGCTATGTGTGTGTGTCCAGAGCCAGTCAACCTTTCCATGGCTATTAGGAACAGAGCTTAAAAATAATAAAAGCTGATTTAATTGGAACAAATGCAACCCAGCTTTAGATTTTATGTCATCCAGAGTAATGATAATGTTTATGTAATCAGATGTAATTCTTTCTCCTTCTCCTGAAATATTGAATCAGATTGTGTTGTGTGTTTAAACATGGCTTGAGAAAGTCTCAGGGACAGTGATGTGGCAGGAGTTCTTTGGTCCTTGGTCTCCTGGGATTATGCCTCTGAGATACAATCAGTGATTCAGTCCCCATAGATCTTTGGTGCCATCCAATTCTGACATAGTGATAAAACTCTGATTTGAGTGATTCACAAGAGATAGGAAGGACAGAAAAGGACAAATTGGCATGAAATAGACTGCAAGGTGGTTTGTGGCATGCATTTTTCATAGGCAATTTCACATAGAAAAGCTTAGAGACTCGTGACCAGTGCTACCTGAGCAAAGGTAGCAGGACCTTATGAACGGTGACTTGACAAATGTGAATTATTCTTAGAATTTTCATGTTAGGGGAAGTAGGTCAATATGGTAAACATTTAGAATTTATAGACCAGGTGACAAGAAATGGCAATGAACCAGTTAGTTAATCAGTGCTTATGGTGCCATTCCAGATCCAAAGTGGGACATAAGTAAAGTTTGTCCTCAACGCTCAGTATCCTTTGGCTAACTCTACTTGGGCTCTTCTCTGTCCTGGGTGATCTGACTTCTTGTTCTGATCCCTTATCCCTGCCAGAAAAGCCAAGGGTTTATATTTGATCCATTACTTTCTTTTAATATGAAACTATCCAATGCATTATGTCAACAGCTTCAGGATAACTTTTTAAGCTATAAAAATAACCAGCAAAGCTATAGTCATGTTTTAATGACAGAAAGCTAGAAATTTGTTTTTTTCCTAGATTGACACCTGAGCTAAAACTGTTGCCATCTTTTTTTTGTTCTTCTCCCCAAAGCCCCCCAGTACACAGTTGTAGGTTCTAGTTGTGAGTGCCTCTGGTTGTGAAATGTGGGACTCCGCCTCACCGTGGCCTGACGAGTGATGCCACGTCTGCATCCAGGATCTGAACCAGTTAATCCCTGGGCTGCTGAAGCAGAGCACACGAACTTAACCACTTGGCCATGGCGCTGGCCCAAGAAAGCTGGATGAAAAATGCTTTGAATTCAATGTATATTCCTATGTTTTGCTACCCCATCAGTTTTTTCCAATAATGAGGAGTAGTGGCCCTGTAGTAGGAGAGTGTAACAGATCATTGGGGGTTGGGGTTAGGGTTCAGGTCAGAATGTGCATAATGTAGAGCAATTTGGATGGTATTAATAATGATATTTGCCTTTCACTGAGAATTTACTATCTGCCAGGCATTGTATGTTTCACATATACCATCTCATTTTAACCCTGACAACAACTCCATGAGATGGATATTATAAGTACCTTTTTATAAGTGACATATGACCTGTGAAGACATGAAATAATTTGCTCAAGATCACACAGTTGAGGGATGGCAGAGATAGGATTTGGACCCAAGGCCGTATGACTCTGAGGTTAGAGCATTCAGCTATAATGGTTTACTTTTACCATGCTTTCCCAGACAAAAACACTACCTTTTACTTCTTCACAAACACCAACAAATTGAAGACTGGATTGTTTAGAGTTTTATCTTCTTTAACCCTTCCTCTCTCTCTCTCAGGAAGTGGGAAGTGAAAAGAGTGTAAATTCTCAATGGAGAACCCAGTCTGAGATTGGCCCTGGTAAGGCTGGACTAGAAGATCAGTTCTTGAATAATGAGAATGGCTTGCTTGTTGTGTAGGATTTCTGAGGTTCTGCCTTTGTCTAAACTTATCACAAGAATGTGAATCTGGCACGTGCAGTTCTGCATAAGATAAATCCCTGTAGGCCATTATGGGAAGTCTTTCAAAGCTTCTTCGTTCCTTATAGGAATCCAGGAGGACAACAATTGTGTGCCTTTGAGGTTCTCAAGAGGTCACAAGCCCATGTGGTGTTCAACTAAGCAAAAAAAGTCTTAATCTGTGATGGGCCATTTGTCCCCATATACGGGTGCTGCATTTGCAGTGATCATGAAATCTTTCTAGAACAGGATTACAGTTTGGCATAGACAGGTCCAGTAATGTAATACATTACATCCAAATGGTTTAAGAGCAATCAATTGGGTATCTGAAGACTTATCTCTGTGATTAAGTGGATATGAGTTCTTGAGCAAATCACTCTAACTCTAGGCTTCTGTGTACTTACCTCTGGAAAAGGAGTTGGATTTAATCAATCTCTTCACCTGCGATATAGTTGTCCTGACACATTGTTACTTTGTTCTTTGAATGGAAATACATCAATCAGCTCAATCCTGTAGCACTAGTTACTTTATGCTTACCAGAAGCTAGGGTTACCAGCAACCTATTAATTTACTAGAAAAATAAATTGTTACCTAGTACGTGTAGTTGGTTTATTGATAATATATTTGAGTATATAAATAGGACTCTGTGGGAAAAATGATGAAAGGAGTCCTTGGTGATGAAGAGATTGGAAACTCTTATTCTATTCCACCACAGAAGGCATGAGTCTTCTCTTCAGTCTCTTCATGGCTGACTTCATTTCTTGGTTCCTCAGAGTGTAGATCAAGGGGTTCAGCAGAGGGGAGATGACAGTGAAGGTGACAGAGATGGCTTTACCTGTGGGGAGGGCAGTGAAGGGCCGGGCATAGACATAGATGCAGGGCACAAAGTGCAGAGTCACCACCGTGATGTGTGAGGTGCAGGTGGAGATGGCTTTCCTCCTGCCCTCCCCTGCCTGAGACCTCAGCATCATTAGGATGACTGTGTAGGACACAAGCAGGAAGATAAACCACAGGGTACTCACTAAGCCATTGTTGGAAATCATCAGGAGCTCAAGTGCAGAGGTGTCTGTACAGGCGAGTTTGAGGACATGGGGGACATCACAGTAGAAGCTGTCAAGAACATTGGGTCCACAGAAAGGGAGGGGCAGCAATAGGGAAATTTGCATGATGGAGTGGACAAAGCCCCCCACCCAGGAAGCCAAAATGAGGGCAGTGCATCGCCCCCTACTCATGATGGTGACATAATGCAGGGGCTTGGAGATGGCTATGTAGCGATCAAATGCCATCACAGAGAGAGAGAAAATATCTGCTCCACCGAGGAGATGGAAGAAGAACGTTTGTGTCATGCAGCTAGTATAGGATATGGTCTTTATCTTTGACAGAAGGTCTGCCAGGACCTTTGGAGCGGTGATGGAGGAGAAGCAGATGTCAAGGATGGCTAGATTGCGGAGCAGGAAGTACATGGGGGTGTGAAGGCAAGGCTCACAGGTCACAGTGACCATGATGAGGAGGTTTCCCAGCAGAGTTGTCATGTACACAAAACACAGAAAAAGAAATAAGACCAAACTGAGATCTTGGGACTGAGTAAGTCCTAGAAATATAAATTCTTTTACCCTGGTGCCATTTCCCAACTCCATTGAATCATGTTTCTTCTTCTTTGTGTAGCTTGGAAAAAGTTAAAAGTGTTATTTCAGAAAGGGTTTACTCCCCCTTAATAGATTCAGGTTTACAGTTGGGTATTAGGTCGGAAGACTAGTGAGGCATTATCACCACATGAAGACTCTTTCCAAGGTTATTGTTAACACATCCTACATGCCATCTTATTCCGTAAGCATGCAGTTAATTATTGTTTTCTTCTGTAAATTATATGTATTTTAGAAAATGCATAAAAGTAATGTTCTCAGAATAGAAGTTGTAAGTATCCAAGATAAAAAGGTGAATAGTAAATAATCAGAAAGGGAATATTTTGGCACAAGGGATACAAAAATGGATGCAGTTTGGTGTGTAAATAAGACAATGCCTATTTGGTACAACTGGGGTCCTTTGAGGTTTTACACAAATGTGGGGTTTTTTCCAGACTGGGTGCTCCATTTAAATGCTTTAAGAACTCCTATCTGCAAAATGATTGTCTTTGGACTGAATTTCACAGAAGCACTCCTCCCTTTTTTAGGTCACAGATTTAATGCTATGAAAAATCAGATAATTTTAAAGCTGTAAAATTCTTCTTTATCGTTCTATTTTTCCTTAAGGGGATTTATTTGTTTCTTTCTTTAATATACTTTAGGTACCAAAACCCCTGGATGTTGAATAACTCCTCAGCTATGAAAGAAAAGTGGTAACTCAGAGCTTCTCTTCTGTTCACTGGTCAAATTTCTTTCCTAAAAGCTATTTTTTTTTATTGCGCTTTCATTGACATACGATAGACTCATGTGTTTGATGTGTACACTTTGATAAGTTCTGACGTACGCATATACCCATGCAATCATCAATATGTTTAAGATAGTTAATTAATATGTCTTAATATATAGTAAGATATAATAAGATATAAGTTAATTAATATATGTATCACTCCAAAAGTGTCCTTGTGACTCTAATATGTCCCCTCTGCCCCCTTTCTTCAGGCAAGCACTGATCTGCATTCTGTCACTATCCATTAGTTTGCATTCTCTAAAATTTTCTATAAATGGAATCCTAAAAGGTGTACGTTCTCTTTTTGTCTGGCTTGTTTCACTTACAAAATACATCCACGTTTTGTGTGTACCAATATTTTGTTCCCTTTTATTGTACGGATGTGCCACATTTTGTTTATCAATTCACTTGTTGATGAACATTTGGGTTGTTTCTAGTTTTTGGCTATTACACATAAAGCTGCTATGAATATTCTTGTAGAGGTCTTCATGTAGATATATGTTTCCATTTCTCTTAGGTAAGTACCTAGGAATGGAATGGCTGTAACTCTTAAAATTCAATAAGAAAACCAACCACCCAATTAAAAAAAAAGGGACAAATGGTTTGAACAGATACTTCAACGAGAAGATATAGGTTTAGCAATTAAGCATATGAAAAGATGCTCAATGTCATTTATCAGTGGGGAAATGTAAATGAAAGCTATAGTGAGATAACAGTGCACATTTATTAAAATGGCTAAAATAAGAGAGAAGGGGTTAATATCCAAAATATACAAAGAACTCATACATCTCAACAACATAAAATCAACAACCCAATTTAAAAATGGGCAAAAGATCTGAACAGAGATTTCTCCAAAGAAGACATACAGATGGCCAACAGGTGCGTGAAAGGATGTTCAACATCATTAGCTATCAGGGAAATGCAAATTAAAATTACAATGAGATATCACCTCTCTCCCATCAGAATGGCTATAATTAACAAGACAGGAAACAAGTGTTGGAGAGGATGTGGAGAGAAGGGAACCCTCGTACACTGCTGGTGGGAGTGCAAACTGGTGCAGCCACTATGGAAAGCAACATGGAGCATCCTCAGAAAATTAAGAATAGATCTACCGTATGATCCAGCTATCCCACTGCTGGGTATTTATCCAAAGATCTTGAAAACACAAATGCATAAAGATACATGCACCCCTGTGTTCATTGCAGCATTATTCACAATAGCCAAGACTTGCAAGCAACCTAGGTGCCCATCAAGGGAAGAATGGATAAAGAAGATGTGGTATATATTCATAATGGAATACTACTCAGCCATAAGAAATGATGCAATCCAGCCATTTGTGACAACATGGATGAAGCTTGAGGTTATTATGCTGAGTGGAATAAGTCAGAGGGAGAAAGTCAGATACTGTATGATCTCACTCATAAGTAGAAGATAAAAACAACGACAAACAAACACATAGCAACAGAGATTGGATTGGTGGTTACCACAGAGGAAGAGGGGAGAGGGGAGGGTAAAAGGGATGATTTAGGCTCACATGTGTGGTGATGGATTATGATTAGTTTTTGGGTGGTGAACATGATGTAATCTACACAGTCTTCGAAATATGTTACGATGTACGTCTGAAAGCTATATAATGTTGTGATCCAGTGTTACTGCAATAAAAAAAGAAGATTGACATATCAGAGTTGACAAAAATGTAGAGGAACTGTAACTCTGGTGGGAATGCGCAATGATGCAACCACTTTTTATTATTATTATTATTTTTTATTGAGTCATTGATAGGTTACAATCTTGTGAAATTTCAATTGTACATTAATGTTTGTCAGTCATGTTGTAGGTGCACCACTTCACCCTTTGTGCCCACCCCCCACCCCACCTTTCCCCTGGTATCCACTAAACTGTTCTTGGTCCATAGTTTTAAATTCCTCATATGAGTGGAGTCATACACAGATTATCTTTCTCTCGCTGGCTTATTTCACTTAACATAATTCTCTCAAGGTCCATCCATGTTATGATGCAACCACTTTTGAAAACAATTTGTCACTTTCTTAAAATGTTAGGCATGTGCTTACAATATAATCATTTTGCTCTTGAATTCCTTCCTTTTTTTATTTTGCGAATCCTTGAAATGGACTTAATTTCTTTCTTTGCAGTTTATCTCCTTTTTCTTACCATGATCAGAAAGAAAAGAAAGGTGAAAGTCACTTCTCTCACTTTTTTGGGGTGTTTTCCAGTTCAAATGAAGATATTTCTTTTCACCTAGCTCACTTTCCATTCAAGTTGTCTTTCTTCTGTATACAATTTTGTCGAAAGTCTACTTAATATGGAAAGCTAAAAAAGCTACCAAGAGTTATCAGAGCATGCAGGCAGATACCTGGGGGCCTCTGGCATAGCACAGCCTGTTGCAATCCCAGCTGGGTACTTACTGCTTACGCTACAGGAGAAGTTAGTTTACCCCTTTGGCCTCAGGCTCTGCATCAGTATCTGGAAACAATAGCATCTCCCTCATGCGATTTTTGTGAGGATTAAATGAATTAATATATGCAAAAACATCAATACTTAGAGCATTGCCTAAGCAATAATAAGTATGCTCATACGTGTGTTACCTTAAAGTAAAACGCTGGGTTAGTAACTGTCTCAGGCACACAGCTTCTTAAATGTACTGACAATCTTTTAGAAGAGTTGTATGTTTTCCAGAATCTGTATTCTAAAACAGCTTCATCAGAACATACTTTTTTTGGGGAAAATAGGAGGTACTTTTCTTTTACTGTCAATGAGAGTGGCCCAGAGGGTGGTGACAGCGTTTGGTAGTAAGGAGAGCACTTGCTTGGTTTGGTTTCTTATCTGACAACATCTTAGCAGACCAGAGAAGTCAAGTGCTGGTCTCTGCAGTGAGAGCCATCTGGGCTCAAGTCCTGGCTTTGTCCCTGTGTGACTTGGGTAAGTGAGAGACCTCATGGAGTCTCCACTTCATCTGTGGAATGGGGATTATAGTAATACCCACCTCACAGGGAAGTTATCAGGATTAGGTGAATTAACATACATAGAGTCTCAACATACATGACTGGTTATCTCTTATGATTAGTACTATGTTGGGTAACCTTAACATGGGAGGCTCATCAGGAAATGGAGTGTGTTGAACCAAATAGTAGCTGAGCTATCAATTCTGACTAGTTAAAGTGGGGAAATAATCACCAGAAAACACCAACTCAATATAGTTACTAAAGATATTGAGGAGGTCTTACCTACTTATGATATCCTTCCACAGGGACTATGGAATTGTAAATAGTAGACTATGGTCTACACAGAAGGGTAGAAGGTACAGTACCTCAGACCCCGAGTCAGTACTGTTTGTCAGAGAGGAATAGGTCCTACGTTCACAAGATACTTTTGGTAATTCAGACAACATCCTCTGCCTTCTGCTCCATGTTTCTGCTATTTTTACTCCATTTATTTAACAAATATTGATAGAAAGTTGGCAGAGTTCTAGGTTATTTGAGAGAAATGAATATAATCCAAAACCAGTGGAGAAAGAACTGAAATTTAATAATATGACATTGATGGGGACCGTCTAAAGACAGATGAGGTGTGTGTGAGAAAAGGGTGATTTCTCTCCAAGAGGCTCAGAGGAAGCTGCATGGAGGAGGTGACATTTCTGTTTGGGGCACATGGGAGTGGAGAGAATGGGAGATCTGGCTTTAGGGGACCAGTTGAATATATAACAGTTGCTGATGAGTGGGAAGTTTGGCTGGAAAGAAAGGATCCAAATATGTAGGCACGGAAAGACAAGCAAAAGAAAATCGTTGTTACAAAATTTTTATTTTTTGATAAATCTAAGGGAGGGTATGTAGGTGTTCACTGTATTATTCTTTCAACTTTTTTGAAATATTTTATTTTCTTTCTAGTTTTGAATTTAGCATAAGAAAAACCTCTGTAGATTTCAGTTTCAAGAGATCCATCTATAGGATGAGAAAATCTCATTGTTTTTTTCTGAGAAAAATCTCTTGTTTGTGCAATTCAAAGGATCCTGGAAAAAAAGAGCTTCCTCTGCCTACTTCCAAACTAAACTCATTTCTATGACTCTCCTTTCACAATATCTTCTTTGTTCATATTTCTTAGCTGTGCTGTCTGCCACTGACAGTTCACCCTGGAATGCAGCATCTTGTGTATATATTTCATTATTTTTAGTCAAAGTGTATTTATGAATCTTACAATTCCATCTAGATTTCAGTTTTTCTCACTCTTCTCTTCTCACACTTATTCATCGACACCCAGACACCATAGTCATTCACACTCATGTAGAGTTATGTGTCTTACCTAAAATTTCCAACCTCCTTCTCAAACATCTTGAATAATGTTCACACGAACCTTGGGAGTCATTCAGCTTCAGGAAATTTTGTTAAATACGCCTCTGAAGGCCAGTGATTTCAGTGGCTTCCTGTCTATCTTTACGTGGAAAAGGGCAGACTCAGGGAATAATATTTCCTTGGCTCTTCCACACTGATTCACAGTGTTCCATCGTATGTACCAATTTGTCAATCCCAGAACTAGTGTGAGAATTATCAGAGGGCATATAATTGGATGTGGCTGTGGAAAAATTCTACTGATGGAGAGGTGGTTTCAGTGGGAGTAATCAAGATGTGACTCAGGCACATGTCCTTAGGAACACACTTTTTGTGTAGGATCTAAAAGTTTTTAGCAGTGACAAAGATTCTCCCCTTGACCAAACTCTACTCAGACTCCCCTGAACTTTTCAACTAGGCCTCCACTTTGAGACCTCCATGCTTGTCTCTGCATTGTCCAATTTTAGCAAGAATTCTGCTAATTCAGTTTAGCCAAAATCCCCCAACCTCCATGTTGATCACCCTCAGTATCTTATCAGGTTCCTCACCATTCTCCATCCCCCAAGTGATATTTGATCACCGTGGCCTGCCTTCAGCAAGAATCCTGTTAGGTCGGCTTACCAGAATTCTACCTTACCTCTTAGTAGATTTTCTATTGGGACATAAATGCCTATTCTTAGGGATTCTGCACAACTTCCTTAGCAGTTTCACCCACGTAGGGTAATTCCTGAAGTGTGACACACAAGTATTGGAAGGAGCCATTGGACCTGAAAGGATTATGTAGACGAGAGTGAAGGAGCTCTCAATGGGCAGATGAAGAAAGTGGGTGATGGAGTTCTCACAGGACACACATGTCACCAGGAAATCCACGCTGGATCCATCAGCAACTCCTACTTGCTCGACTTTCAGAGTTTTTCACCATTCTCACCACCTCCACTGTTACTACCCTAAGTTATGTCTTCATTATTTCTTTCATGGGACTATTGTTGTAGCCTCTTAATTGGTCTCCCTGTTTTTGTCCTCACCTCTCTTCATTCTATTTGTAACAGGAGCCCCTGCAATTCTGTTAAAACATGCATCACTATTCTGCTCTTCAAAGCCCTTCAGATGCTCTCATGTTATTTAGAGTGAAAGTCATAATCCTCACAATGTCTAAAAGGTCCTAAGGACCTGGTCCCATGGCCTCATTATCTCTCTGACTTCAATCATTACCTGGCTCCTCCTTGCTTCCTCTCATCTTCTTATGAAGGCCTGGGCACAGCCCCACCTGAGGACCTTTGCATGTCTGATTTTTGAACTGACATTTGTACTGTGACATGAACATTTGTCTAATTTCAAAAATTTTAAGATCTAGGATCTACCTGCAGAAATGAAGGGCAAAAAAGAAAAACTCCCAAATGCTGTAAATTGCAGAACAAGAAAACAAATAAAAACCAAGTTCATGTATTGAATAATGTTTTTCCGTTCATGCCAACCTTTTTGAATGTATATGCGTAGTCTGAAGCAGCTTCATAGGTTTCTGTCATTTTTAGGGAGTCATGTTAACAGAAAATAATAACAAATCCATTGTTTTCTTACTCCTATTCTCCAATGATTTGAGAAACAGAAAGGAGTGAGAGGTGATATTCATTCACTGAGTTCTTTAACTCAACCATTTTTTGGACAGTTTTCTATGTTCTACTTGCTGTGCCAGGTGCTGGGGATACAATAAATAAATCATAGCCCTACTGGGGGAATAGGAAGAAGGAGGACAGGGAATTGGAAACAAGGTCCTGAGTGTGGTGCTTGAGCTGAGCCCCGGTCGCTGAGGCAATGTCATGGAAGTGTGGTCAGTAGGTGTGGGGTTCAGAGGAAGGTCAGGGTAAGGACCTACATGAGGTCATAGAACCCATAGTTACTGGGGTCCACATTCTAACTCAAGCTGTGCTGGCTTCAAAGCGCCTGCACTCAACCACTGGAGTGTGGGCTTCAGACGGAAAAATCTTCAGGTAGTAGTTATTTAATTTACTCATATCAGAAAGTCAGAGGAGGAACTTAATTTGAGTGTGCTTACTTCATTAAAATGTGATTACTTCATGAAAGACCTTAGCAATCCAATGCCCAAGCTGCATTATGTTTCTCAGCTCCCTTCCTGGTAACAAGAATATAGTGGGAATGTCTGAGTATATATATATTTGCTTTTTCTTATTGTTAATTTTATTTATACAATCGGAGATTTCCATGTTGTTGTAAGTAATAACCAAGAGAGGTCCCACCTTAATCCATTTTCCCCCAATGATCATTTCACAATCTATATGTATATCAAAACATCAAGTTGTACATCTGAAATAAACAACATTTGTATTTCTCAATTATATGCAATAGAGCTGAACGAAACCCCCACAACAATTCCAATGTGATAAAATTTCTGAGTGCATACATATTCTCTTTTCTTTATTTCTTCCAAGGCTTTATTGCATAAGCATTATGCAATAACTCTTCAGCTAACAGTTTGATTTCTCTGCTTCCTTTTGCAACATGAAACGTATCTTTTTACATTATTATTGCATGCCAAACAGAATCTTTGAAAGTCGTGTGCATCTCAGTAGAAATTCAAATTCAAAATTATTTAGAAATCCTTTAGTCAATGCGGTTTATTTGATGGACATTTTCAAAGGTGGTGAGAAGGAGTGAGCGACCAGTCTATATCCTCTCAGAAGGTACACATCTTCTTCTCAGTTTCCTGATGGCTGACTTCATCTCCTGGTTCCTCAGAGTGTAGATCAAGGGATTCAGCAGAGGGGAGATGACAGTGAAGGTGACGGAGATGGCCTTATCTGTGGGGAGGGCATTGAAGGGCCGGGCATAGACATAGATACAGGGCACACAGTGCAAGGTTACCACAGTGATGTGTGAGGTGCAGATGGAGATGGCTTTCCTCCTGCCCTCCCCTGCCTGAGACCTCAGCATCATTAGGATGACTGTGTAGGACACAAGCAGGAAGATAAACCACAGTGTGGTGAGCAGCCCACTATTGGAAATCATCAGTAGCTCAAGCACAAAAATGTCAGTATGGGCGAGTTTGAGGACCTGGGGGACATCACAGTAGAATGTGTCAAGAACATTGGGTCCACAGAAGGGGAGGGGCAGCAACAGGGAAATCTGCATGATGGAGTGGACAAAGCCCCCCAGCCAGCAGGCTACAATGAGGGCAGTGCATCGCCCTCTGCTCATGATGGTCACGTAGTGCAGGGGCTTGGAGATGGCCACATAGCGATCAAATGCCATCACCGACAAAGAACATACATCCACCCCTCCAACAAGGTGGAAGAAAAACATCTGGGTGGAGCAGCCATTGAAGGAGATGGTCTTTCTCTCTGACAGAAGGTCCACCAGAACCTTGGGAGCTGTGATGGAGGAAAAGCAGATGTCGGCAACAGACAAATTACGGAGCAAAAAATACATGGGGGTGTGAAGGCGAGATTCACAGGTCACCGTGACCGTGATGAGGAGGTTTCCCAGCAGAGTTGTCACATACACCCAAAGCAGGAAAAGGAATAAGACCCAGTTCAGTTCTTGATTCTGGGTTAGGCCAAGGAAAATAAATTCTTTGACCCTCGTGCAGTTTTTTAGCTCCATTGAGTCAACTTCTTTCTCTCTCTCTTGTTTCAAGCTTCTTCATTTGAAAAGACTTGGCTCTTTATTTTGTTTTCTTCTCAAGCACTAAGAATACAATTCAGAATGTTCCTCGCGTGGTTGCACTGTTTGTGATTTGTTGTTTTGTCTAAATTTTTAAGATTGCAGTCAGTTTGGTGATCAAATCAAATTATCCCATGTAAAGTCATTCAATAATTCTGTTCTTATAAAACTATTTTTGAAAAGAACAAACTTTATGTTCAGCAGTGATGTTTACATAACATTTTATTTAATTAATTTATTTTAGTTTTCAAATTTTGTTATTGTTTTCTTCCATCCAAATATATCGAATGTCCAAAATGTCTGAATCATAAACAGAAAGAGAAGTACAATGAGGTTCCAGCCACTGTAGACTCATAGTATGAAAGTTTAATATTCATATTAGCAAACTTTCTGTTGACTTCCACAGGGTCTTGTCTTGCTAAAAAGAAAAAAAGAGTATCATTCTGTTTCTTACTGCAATGTTGCTGTGGCATGAGTCAGTTTCCTTACTGTTGGCTGTTTTATGTTGAATTTCTTAAAATTGTCACCTGTTATTCCATATATGTAGCTTTTCTTTGTCATTACCTTATACGAATCAGATTTTTTATTAATTATTTTAAAATATTCAAAATTTATTTTTAAGAAACGCATTGAAACAATATATAAATACAAATATCAAAGAATATCTTTAGTTTCTTTTATTGTGATAACACTTGAACATGAGAGCTGCCCTCTTAACAAATTTTTGGGTTCCAATACAGTATAGCCACAGTGCTGCACAGCAATTCTCTAGAACTTATTCATCTCACGTAACTGTTGTGATCCTTGCTTGAGTGTGGGGGAGAGAATAAAGATAGTGACCCACTTTTGAAAGGTCATCCATACTCTATCAACCACACTCTCTTCTGCCTCTATCTCTGTGTGGATCAAAGCTAAGAGAGTGGAGGGTTCACACAGGAGGGAGAGATGTAGATATGTTTAGAATAATACCTATTTTTTATAAGCTGTTATTGGCCATTCTTAGGAAATTTTATAATTATTACTTATTCCACCTTATACTTAGCAAGTCAACATTTATTGCAATGTTCAAATGTATATGAACAAATGGGACCACATTGTCAAAGTGTTTGCAGCTTAGCGAAAGTGAATGATTTGTATAAATTGATGAACATAATGCATGATAAAATGTAAAATGTCAAGAGAAAAGTAGAGATTGATTTGGTTGGGATAGGAACTATGCTAAGAGATATAATGATTTCTAGCAGTAATAAAAGCTGCTACTTTTTGAGTGTTTACTGTGTGTGAAGAGTTATGAAATGTTGACATTGAATTTTCACCACTATCCTTTAGAAAGTATTAATGTTATTCCTGTTTTTCAGATGGAATATAGTGTGAATCTATGTTTGAAGTTAAGGAAAAGATAGAAATAGGATGGAAAAAACATTGTTTTGTTTGCCTCTTCAACCTTATGTATATAGGGTCTCATTTTGTATAACAAGAATATTTTGGGGTGCGCCTGATAGCCGTGTGGTTAAGTTTGCATGCACTGCTTTGGTGGCCCCAGGTTCACTGGTTCGGATCCTGGACACGGACCTACGCCCTGCTCATCAAGCTATGCTGTGGCAGGCGTCCCACATAGGAAAAATAGAGAAAGACGGGCACAGATAGTAGCTCAGGGCCAATCTTCCTCAGCATAAGAGAGGAGGATTGGCAGCAGATGTTAGCTCAGTGATAATCTTTCTCAGAGAAACAAAACAAAGAAAAGAAAATTTGGTAAAGTCTGTCTGAAGATAAGAATTTTTCAGAAAGGGGTTCTGGAAACCCAATTTATGTGGAGCTTAGTCTGAGACTATCTCATCAAGAAGCAACTCAAATGATCACAGCAAACGAATGATGCCTTCTCTCACACTGAGTGGACCACATTTCTGAATCCCTCTTAACATATCACCTCTCTTCCAATAGTTAACACCCACCTTTGTTGTTTCTGTCACTGAGAAGATCATCTTGGCTCTGAAGCATTTAGTATACCTGGAAAATATCAAAGTCAAACTATTCATACATAGTTTGTATAATCAATAACAACATCTCAATGTCACTATCGATAACTTTAACCTTAGCTAAATCTTAACATCTTTACCTAATACCTTTGATCCTGAAACTCCAACTACAAATTGTATGTCATCAGGTACAGACCAGAATAGAACACTAGTGACACTAGTGACGTTAATTCTTGAAAATATTGTTTCTGAAGGCAGAGCCTCTTGGAAGACTAAATATCTTAGTGTCTTTATTCTCCTTTCAGGAAAGAAAGGGCAGATTCAAAGAATCACATCTTCAAGAACTTCCTCTGTGTCCCTATCTTACGTGCAAATCCCTCAGCCTCAGGCTTAATGTGAGAATTGCAAAGGGAATAATATTGGACAAGGAAGTGGAATTCAGTGCCTGATTCTGTTGTTGGTGATGAAGTTTCAAAGGGAGTTATTAAGAAGTTACTGAAACATTCACATGTGTAAACACACATTCACGCATACACAGACGGACACATTTTGATTGATATCCAAATTCTTTAGAGGCAGTAGAGGAAATCTATCTGTTTATCCATAGCTCAATAAGAACTTTGTTAAAACATGCCAAATACTGCACCTGAGAGAGAAAAAGGGTCCAGTTTTCATTGCTTGTAAGGCTCAGAGGACAGTATAGACAAATCAGTTTCATTTTGATTGTCAAAAATCTCAAAAAAAACTGCACCTCAAATCCTTTGCTACCAGTCTAGTTTCTAATTATATGCAGAATGATTATAGTCTCATGATGTTGCTCTAAGTCTCTGCATGTAGAGAAACAAGACTTAGATGACGTTTGGGGAATGCACGTTTTTCCTTTTTTCCAACACTCTACTCAAATGGAAACTCTCAATTTGGATACATCTAGATAAGTATGTTAGTAAAGCTGTCTACAAAATCATAATAGTTACTTAAGATTACCTGAATTTATTGAATGATGTGATCTTATATAAAATGAACTTCCACTGTTTGCAGAATGCTGATGGGTTTGGATTTACTTGCTTTTCCATTTTGTTTTAGTACTGTAAACTAGCCTACACAGATTAAAAAGTGCATGATGCAGGTTATGTGTTTGAGATGGGTAATTCCTCCCCCAACCCAGCTTTACTGAGATTTAATTGACATATATCATTGAGTGTGTTTAAGGCATATAATGTGTTGATTTGATACCTTTATAATTGCAAAATGCTTATCATCTTAGTGTTAGCGAACACTTTCATCACCTCACATAATTACTCGTTCTTTTTGGTAGTGAGATCATTTAAGACATACTCTCTTTTAAACTTTCAAGTATTGTTACCATATTGTTAACTATAATCACCATCTTTACATTAGATCCAAAACTTATTCATCTTATAGCTGGGAATTTGTACAGTTTAACCAACATCTCCTTACTTCTCCCCATCCCCAACACCTGGTAACCTACCTTCATTCTACTCTGTTTCTATGAGATCAGATTTTTAGGTTCCATATAAATATGAGATCATAGAATATTTGTCTTTGTTTGACTTAGTTCACTTAGCATAATGCCCTCAAGGTCCATCTGTGTTGTTGCAAATGGCAGGACTTTCTATTTTTTGTGACTGACCACACCTTCTTTATCCATCCATCCGTTGATGGACACTGAGATTGCTTTCATATCTTGAATGTTGTGAATAATGCTGCAATGAACATAGAAGTGCTGATACTTCTTCAAGACCTTAATTTCATTTCCTTTTGGTATATATCCAGAGATGGTATTGCTGGTTCATATGGTAGTCTTATTTTAAATCTTTTGAGGAACCTCTCTACTGTTTTCCACAGTGGTTGTACCAATGTATATTTCCAGCAGCAGTGCACAAGGATTTTCTTTCCTCCACATCCTCACCAACACTTATCTTTTGTCTTTTTGATGATAGCCATTCTAACAGGTGTGAAGTGATATCTCACTGTGGTTTTGAATTGCATTTCTCTCATGCTTAGTGATGTTGAGCACATTTTCATGTACCTATTGGCCATTTGAATGCCTTGTTTAAAAAAATATCTATTCAGTTCCTATGCCCATTTTTAAATCGGATTGTGTGTTTTTGGTATTGAGTTTATCAGTTCTTTATGTGTTTTGGATACTAACAGCTTATCAGATACATAATTTGCAAATAATTTCTCCCATTCTGTAGGTTGTCTTCTCATGTTTTGATTGTCTCTTTTGCTGTGCAGAAGCTTTCAGTTTGATGTAGTTTCATTTATTAAGTTTTTCTTTTGTTGCTTGTCCTTTTGGTGTCATATCCAAAAAATTATTGACAAGGCCAATGTTGAGGAGATTTTCCATGACTTTTTCTCCTAGGAGTTTTATTGTTTCAGGTCTTTAATATTTAAATATTTAAATATTTAATCCATTTCAAATAATTTTTCTGAGCTGTGTAAGACAGGGGTCTGATTTCATTATTATGCATCTAGTTATCTAGTTTTTCCAGTATCATTTATTGAAGAGAGTATCCCTTTCCCATTGTACATTCTTGGCTTCTTTGTTGTAAATTAATTGCCTGTATATGCATGGATTTATTTATTTATTTATTTATGAGCTCTTGATTATGTTCCATTTATCTGTATGTCTGTTTTTATGCCAGACTATACTGTTTTGATTATTAAAGCTTTGTAGTATAAAGGTTGAAATCATAAGTATGATGCCTCCGAATTTATTTTTCTTTCTCTCAATTGCTTTTTCTAATTCTGTGAAAGATGTGATTGGAATTTGGATAGGGATTGCATTGAATCTGTAGATCTCTTTGGGTAGTATGTACATTTTACAATATTAATTCTTACAATCCATGAGCATAGAATATCTTTGTATTTATATATATCTTCTTCAATTTCTTTCATCAATGGCTTATGATTCAGTGAACAGATCTTTCACTTCCTTGGTTAAATTTCTTCCTTAGCGTGTTATCCTTTTGATTCAATTCTAAATGGGATTGTATCTTTGAGTTCTCTTCTGTTAGTTCATTATCAGAATATAGAAATACTACTGATTTTTGTAAGGTGACTTTGCACCCTGCAACTTTGATGTAGTTGTTGATTATTTATCATAATTTTCCAATGGATTCTTTAGGGTTTTCTACATATAAAATCATCTAATCTGCAAATAGTGAGAGTTCCACTTCTTCATTGCCTATTTGGATTCCTTTTATTTCTTTTTCTTGCCTAATTGCTCTGGCCCAAACCTCCAATACTATGTTGAAGAAGAGTGGTGAGAGTGACCACACTTGTCTTGTTCCTGTTTTCAGAGGGATGGCTTTCATTTTTTCTCCATTGAGTATGATGTTGGCTGTGGGTTTGTCATATATGGCCTTTAATATGTTGAGTTACTCTCCTTCTATAAACATTAGCCCTGAGCTAACTGCTGCCAATCCTCCTCTTTTTGCTGAGGAAGGCTGGCCCTGAGCTAACATCCATGCCCATCTTCCTCTACTTGATACATGGGACGCCTACCACAGCATGGCTTGCCAAGCAGTGCCATGTCTGCACCTGGGATCTGAACAGGCAAACCCTGGGCTGCTGAAGCTGAACATGTTTACTTAACCGCTGTGCTATGGGGCCTGCCCCTATATATATTTTATTGAGAGTTTTTATCATGAATGGGTGTTATATCTTGTCTAATGCTTTCTCTGTGTTTGTTGAGATTATTGTGTGGTTTTTATTCCTCATTTCGTTAATGTGGTGTATCACCTTGATTGATTTACAGATGTTGAACCATCCCTGTGTCTCTGGTATGAATCCCACTTGATCATGGTGTGTGATTTTTTTAATGTATTGCTGTTTTCAGTTTGCCAATATTTTGTTGAAGATTTTTGCGTCTATGCTCATCAGTGATATTGGCATGCAATTTTCCTTGTTTGTGTTATCCTTGTCTTCTTTTGGTATCTGGGTGATGTTGGCCTCATAGAATGTGTTAGGAAGTGTTCTGGCTTCCTCAATTTTTTGGAATAGTTTGAGGTTAGTTAATAAATCTTCTCTGAATGTTTGGTAGAATTCTCCATAGAAGCCATCTGTTCCTGTGCTTTTATTTTGGGGGAGGTTTTTGATTACTATTTCAACTTCTCTACTTGTGATTTGTCTATTCAGATTCTCTATTTCTTCTTGATTCAGTTTTGGGAAGTTGTAAGAGTCTAAGAATTTATTCGTTTCTTCTAAACTGTCCAATTTGTAGGCGTATAGGTTTCCAAAGTATTCTTTTATAATCTTTTGTATTTCTGTGGTAGCCATTGTAATTTTTCCTTTTTCATTTCTAATTTTATCTATTTGAGACTTCTCTCTTTTTTTCTTAGTGAGTCTCCCTAAAGGTTTGTCAATTTTGTTTATCCTCCCAAAGAACCAGCTCTTTGATTCATCGATCCTTTCTACTGTCTTTTTTGTTTCAATATCATTTGTTTCTGCTCTACTTTTTCTTTTTTCCCTCCACCCACTGAGTATGGGCTTTATTTGTTCTTCTTTTTCTAATTCTGTTAGGAGAAGTTTAAGGTTGCTTATTGGAGATTTTTATTGTTTGTTAACATGGGCCTGTATTGCTATAAATTTCCATCTTAGGATCACTTTTGCTGCATCCCGTATAAGCTGCTCTGATGCATTTTCATTTTCCTTTGTCTATAGTATTTTTTGATTTCTCCTTTAATTTCTTTAATCATCCATTTGTTGTTCAGTAGCATATTGTTTAGTTTCCACATTTTTGTCCCTTTCCCAGCTTTTTTCTCCTAGTGGATTTCTAGTTTCATAGCATTATGGTCAGAAAAGATGCTAGATATTATTTCAATCTACTTAAATTTATTGAGGCTTGCCTTATTTCCCAATATATGGTCTACCCTTGAGAATGTTACATGCGCACTAGAGAAGAATGTGTATTCTGCTGTTTTGGCATGGAGTGTTCTATATATATCTCTAAAGTCCATCTGGTCTTTTCATTTAATTCCACTATTTCCTTGTTGAATTTTTGTCTGGATGATCTATCCATTGATTTAAAAGGAGTGTTCAGGTCCATACTGTTATTGTGTTGTTGGTAATATCTCCTTTTAAGTTTGTTAACAGTTGCTTTATGTACTTTGGTACTCCTGTGCTGGGTGCATAAATATTTATAAATGTTAATTCTTCTTGGTGGAGTGTCCCTTTAATCATTATATACTGCCCCTCTTTGTGTCTCTTTACCTATTTTATCTTGACATCTACTTTGTCTGATACAAGTATGGCAACATCTGCTGTCATTTATTTGTCATTAGCATGGGATATCTTCTTCCATTGCTTCACTCTGAGACTGTGTTTGTCTTTGGGGCTGAGATGTGTTTCCTGGAGGCAGCATATTGTTGGGTCTTGTTTTTTAATCCATCCTACCACTCTGTCTTTTGATTGGAGAATTCAATCCATTTACATTTAGAGTGATTATTGATATATGAGGGCTTAATGCTCCCCTCTCATTGCTTATTTTCTGCATTTCCCTTTTTTCTCGTCCCATGTATTTTGGATTACCAATTGGGTTAAGTAGTTTTCTATGATGATTTTCTCCTTATGTCTCTGTTTTAATTATTTGTTTACTGATTACCATTAGGTTTATAGAAATATCTTATAGATGAGCTAGTGCATTTTTGATAGCCTTTTATTTCATTAGACTAAACCAATTCCATCTCTTTCCTCCTCCCCTTTTAGGTTATCATTGTCATATCTTTTTCCATCTTGCGTTGTGAGTTTGTGTTAAAGTGACAAGATTATATTTATTTTGGTGTTTTCCTTCCCTTTATCTTTAATGTTATAGTTAAGTGTTTACTAATCTGTTCTAATAGACAGCTGCATTTTCCTGATTATTGCCTACCTATTTATCTCCTGGCTCAGGGCTTTGTAGCCCCTTTCCTTTTATTTTTCCACTATGAGGGCCTTACTGAGGATTTCTTGTAGGAATGTCATGTGGTGATGAACTCCCTTAGCTTTTGTTTATCTGGGAAACTTTTTATTTCTCTGTCATATCTAAAGGATATTTTTGATTGATAGACTATTCTTGGCTTAAAGTTTTTGTTTTTCAAAATTTTGAATATATCATTCCACTTTCTCCTAGCCTGTAAGGTTTCTGCTGAGAAATCCTCTGAAAGCCTGTTAGGGGTTTCTTTGTTAGTTGTTTTCTTTTGCCTTGCTTCCCTTAATATTTTCTCTTTGTCATTGACTTTTGCCAGCTTTACTAATATATGCCTTGGAGAAGGTCTTTTTACATTGATACAGTTAGTAAATATATTGGCTTATTTCACTTGCATTTCCAACTCCTTCCTCATGTTTGGGAAGTTCTCTGCTATTATTTCTTTGAACAAGCTTTCTGCTCCATTCTGCTTCTCTTATCCCTCTGGAATACCTATAATCCTTATGTTGCATTTCCTAATTGAGTCTGATATTTCTCAGATAATTTCTTCATTTCTTTTTAATCTCAGTTCTCTCTCCTCCTCCATCTGAAACATTTCTATATTTCTGTTCTCTAAGTTGGTAATTCAACCCTCCATCATATCAGCTCTATTGTTTAGGGAATCCAGATTTTTCTTCATCTCATTCATTGTGTTTTTCATCTCCACACAGTTCTGATTGGTTCTTTTTATAGTTTCAATCTCTTTTATGAAGAAGTTCCTCAATTCATTGAACTGCCTTTCTGCATTTTCTAGTTACTCGTTGAGTATTTTTTTAATGATAGTTATTTTGAATTCTCTGTCATTTAGGTTGTGAATTTCCATGCTGTTGGGGCTGATTGCTGGGTACTTGTCATTTTCCTTCTGTTCTTGAGATTTAATATCTTCATACAGCTTGATGGCCTGGATTTTTGTCTCCATCTCGTGATATTATCTTTTATTTTTTTTAGGAAGATTAACCCTGAGCTAACTGCTGCCAATCCTCCTCTTTATTCTGAGGAAGACTGGCCCTGAGCTAACATCCGTGCCCAGCTTCCTCCATGTTATATGTGGGACGCTTACCACAGCATGGCATGCCAAGCAATGCCATGTTCACACCCGGTATCCGAACTGGTGAACCCAGGGCTGCCAAAGTGGAACATGCACACTTAACTGCTGTGCCACTGGGCCGGCCCCTCATGCTATTATCTGTTCACAGTTTCCAACTGCCACCACTGAATGGGGTCAGGCACTGTGTATTCTGAGCTTGCCACAATCTGCAGCTCCCTAGCTCAAAACAGACTCCTTTTCTGTTTGTGTGGCACTCTGGCCAGTTGCTGAGCTAGATCACTGGGCAGGGGGAGGGGCACTTTCTTTCACCTGTGTGATCCCCTCAGCTGCTGGCTACTTTTCTCTCTGTGCGGTGGTCTGTCTGATGGCAGAGCTGGAGTGCTGGGCAGGAGGAGGGGCACTTTCTGTTAAGATTTTTCTACTTTCTTTTAGTCCATTTTGGTAACCTATAATTCCCATGAAAATTATATACTTTAGTATATCCTGGAAATTTTAAAAATTGCATTTCAACGCACTGAGTCTTTACTTCTTTCTCTTGAAAGGCTGCAAGTCCATAGAGTGCATTTGTTTATATGTTCAATGAGAAAAGTGTAACTCCTGAATGTGCCTGGATCTTTGGGAGACAAAAGCAGGGTGTCTAGAAGAGAATATCTTATCAGGTTCCCATAAGATAAGTATCTTCATGTCTTCCAAAATGAGGAACTGTAGCTGTAGCATCTTTGGTCCCCTAAAGTGAGCAAGAATAGAAGTTTCACACTTTATTTTAATACCAAGAAAATGATGAACTGCACATAAATAATGTAATGTGTTATTGACGATCAGAATTTGATTATAAAAATCTGCTTTGTACTAGTGAGTTGACGACAGTCTTCTGTGTTCCTAAAATACATGGCTGACAAAATAAAGCTTGTTTACTTTTTACCTGTCTCTCTTTGGAAAAGTCTTTGTGTGTGACTGTGTGTGTTTGCATGTGTATGTGTGTGTGACAGGGACTGATTACCTCATACAGTCATGTGTTGCTTTATGGTGAGGATGCATTCTGAGAAATTCATTTTTAGGTGATTTCGTCATTGTGTGAACATCATAGAGTGTACTCACACAAATCTAGATAATACAGACTTCTATACACCTAGGTTATATGGTATTAATCTTGTAGGATTACAGTCATTAATGTGGTCTGAATTGACCAAAATGCCATTATGTGACACATGACTGTATTTTTAAATATTCAATTTCTTGAGTTCTAAGATGAACTTTTCTTTCATATTTTAACATCCATGAAATTAAGATTTGTCTTACAATCAATGAGTACATGTGATATGCAAATGCTTCATTTTTACTACTTAGCTGTCATTAAAGTGGCAAATACAGTTTACAGTGGATGACATTTTAAATTCTAATATGGTAAGTATAGTCAATATACAAAATGCTTGAGACTCCATCTCTGAGTCTCTTTTCATAAAGTCTAGGGGCACTTCAATTGATATCAAGTCATCTCACTATTAGCCAATTACATGTGGAATTTATGACAGTGTTAAATTAGACCTTTACTTCAGATTTGAAGGTCGATTTCATCCTATACAGAGTTTTAAAGTGGTGACAGCTTGGGACTGGCTTCTCTAGCCCATTGCCCTTGTACTTGAGATTTGCGCATGGTGTGTTGCTCATTCTTAGGCTTTTGGGAGAAATATGTGGGCACCTTCCCTTGATTGAGCCCTGTCCCACCTCTGACCCTTTTTATTCATTTTTCTCTTTCTCTCCCTTTTCAGTCCATACAGCCCCTTCATCTCCAATTGAAGCATTTCTCTTATATTAGTTTCCTACTACTCCTGTTACAAAATTACAAAGAGTTAGATGTTTAAAACAACACAAATTTATTGTCCTAAAATTCTGTAGGTCAGAAATCTGACATGGGCCTCACAAAGCTAAAATCAAGGTGTTGGCAGGATGCATTCTTTTCTGGAGGTTCTAAGGCAGAACCCATTCTTCTCTTTTTCTAGCTTCTAGAGTCTAGCTGCATTCCTTGACTTGTGGATACTTCCGTCTTTAAAGCCAACCATGTCAACTCAAGTACTCCTCACGTTGCTTACTCTGACCTCCTCTTCTGTCTACCTCTTCCACTTTTGAAGGCCCTTGTGATTTTATTGGCCCTCTCCCAGATAATCCAGGGTAATCTCCCTCTTCCAGGTCAGCTCATTAGCAACCTTAATTCCACCTGCAACCTTAATTTCCTTTACTATCTAAATAGCATACTCACAGATTCTGAAGATTAGGATGTGAATATCTTTGTGGGGGGATTACTCTTCCTACTACAACTCCCTCTTACTCAGCTTCTGCATTTTTTGCAAGTCATTCTGAAATCTCAAAACTCTGAATGCTGGAAAATTTTTAGGAATACATTTGGCAGTAAACTCTGATCTGACATGAATTAATTTTGTTGCAAAATTTGATCTGAATTTATGTGACACCATGCACAGTTTTTATTTATTGCGTGTTTGTGGAAATATTCATACATTTGCCTGCAGAAATATTAAAGTGTTTGTGTATCAGATGCTTCCCATGGGAGAAATTACGTAATACATAATACATGCACTGTATTATGTTTCTAAAATATAAGAAATTATAAATTAAAAAATCCAGCTGTTTCCAATAAATGAAAATGAAGGAATGCAGTCTTACATTATCATTATTATTATCATAATAATTAGCCTACTGCTACATTTCAATGAATCTGTTTACTTACTCAATCTTACTAGGATTTGTGCTCCAGAAGAAAGAGAGAGTAAAAAAATTCCATCCTCCCATATATGATTGTCAGGTATTTCAAGTGTCTGTCTGGACATACTCAAAGCACTGGTTTATTGAAACTCCGATTGAATGAATTTGTACATTCATTTTCCATGAATATTGCAAAACACTCATTTTTCCTGGGATGTTTCTATTCTATGGTGTACATGGGTCTCAACAAATGTTATTGAATCTAACATTTGATTTGGTGTTCTCATAAAGACACACACAGATGCCCAGATCTTGAGTATAAGATTGCAGATACTGTGATTCAAATACTTCCATTTCCTTTGACTTCCATGATGAAGTATCTGTTCAAGAAACAGAGACAATTTTAAATACTAAAAACCAAGGAGGATCTCATCAAGATGGCAGCATAGGCAGACTCTGAACTCACCTCCTCCCACAAACACAGCCAGATCACAACTATTCTTGGAAAAATTATCCCAGACAGACAACTGAAATGTGGATTAAAAGAACACCCACAACAAGAAACTGTCCTGACTGAGGCAGAAGAGGGAGAAATTCCTTATGGAGAGAAAATGAAGCCCCCTTTGTGAGTGGTGGAGCTTCACAGCCAGCCAGATGGGAGCCATCCTAAGGTATGCAGCCTCCCTTGGAGAAGTAGAGCCCTTAGTAAGGGCACTGTACCGCTATAAGAATCCTTCAGACTCAGCACAACTGAGATAAGTTTCCTACTATCTGGCTCCACTGGCTATTAACTGCAATGGGGAATAACCCCAGAAAAGCTATCAGAAGAAAGCTGGAAATATCCAGCTCTTAAAAGGCCCATACATAGATTCACCCATCTCAGACAGCAACCTAAAATCACCAAAAAGAAAGCTCCACAGTCCTTTGGTGAAAAGAGACTCACCTGGCAGGCTCTGGGTGCATCTCAGTGAGTGATGAGACCTCTCCAGAGACTGAGACATTAGTGGCAGCCATTGTTGTGACCAAGTACAGGAGAGCTGACATAGATGCTGGCAGATGCCATTGGAGTTCTTCCCCTGGCTTGTTAGTTCAAGGGTCTGCCACACCCCCGCACCCAATAAAGAATGGATTTAATTCAGTTCATCCCAGGCAGGCAGCCCACTCTAGGGACTGGAACCACGTAACAACAAGCCCTCATGCTACTTGTCAGCCTGCGTAGACTGGGTACCTTAATCCTCTACAGACAGGCTGGTGTGTCCACCTCTGTGGAGCAGGGCCTGTGTGAGGACCAGATGAACTGTGGGGAGCATTGGTGGAGGGGTGGGGGCATCTACAGTGGGGTTACAGAGTACCCTTCAGGAGATCAGGAAGTATTCATGAGCCAGGACTGTGTTTATGGTGTGTGTGGACTGGGGGCGGGGGGGGGCTTATCAGTGGCAGAAGACTTGTGCTTCACAAAAACCCACAAACAAGATTTGCCCCACCTTCTGAAGCCTGAAACAGTTGAGTGCTCCCCATGCCTAGGGCCTGCCCCACAGAACTGTGATTCTAAGAGAGCTGACAATAGCCTTGCAAGCCTGAGGCCTACAGCAACTGTTATCCCCTGAGCCTAGCAACCAACTACATTGGGTACCTACTCAAGTAACAGGAAAACTGCAACAAGAGCGTGCTATTAGATCTTGTTGCCAATGCTGCTGGGGCTCCCCAAACCCAATTTACAAACAGCTGGCCAGGGAGTGAAAGACTAGACTCCTTGAGTATCTGCAGTAAGAGCAACCCTGACAGCAGAAGGACATAAATAGCACACACAGGGGTCACTCATGGGTCATTTGGATTGCCGATGAGAGGGAAGCACACTACTGGGCCTCTAAAGGCTTTTCTTACATAAAGCCACTTCTCCAAGATCAGTTGACATGGCTGACTCACCTAAAACATAGAAATAAGTGCAGAGAAAGAGGCATAATCAGTAGGCAAAGGAATACATTCCATGCAAAGGAACAGGACAACCCCCCTCCCAAAAAGAATTAAATGAAACAGAAATAAGCAATCTACCTGACAAAGATTTCAAGCAAAAACTCATAGGGATTCTCATAGATATTGGGAGAAGACTGGATGAACACACTGAGAACATCAACAAAAAATTAGAAAATATAAAAAAGAAGCAGTCAGAAATGAAGAATACAATACTGGAAATGAAAAATTCACTAGAGGGACTTAATAGCCGAGTAGATGATACAGAAAGGATCAGCAAGCTGGATGAAAGACTAGAGGAAATCACCCAAGCTGAACACATAAAAGAAAAAAGAATTTAAAAGAATGAGGACAGTCTAAGAGAACTTTGGGACCATATCAAGCACACTAACATTCGTATTATGTGTGTCCCAGAAGGAGAAGATAGAGACAAAAGGGCAGATAATCTATTTGAAGAAATAATAGATGAAAACTTTCCTAACCTAAGGAAGGAAACAGACACCCAAGTACAGGAAACACAGAGAACACCAAACAAGATAATCCCACAGAGACCCACACCAAGACACATTATAGTTAAAATGTCCGCAATTAAAGATAAAGAGAGAATCTTAAAAGCAGCAAAGAAGGGCCATAAATGACATACAAAGGAAAGCCCATAAGGCTATTGGTGCTCTTCTCAGCCAAAACCCTAAAGGCTAGAAGAGAGTGGCATGACATATTTAAAGTGCTGAAAGGAAAAAATGCTACAGCCAAGAATACTCTCTTCAGCAAGATTATCATTCAGAATGGAAGGAGAGATAAAGAGCTTCCCAGACATGCAAAAATTAAAGGAGTTTACTACTATGAAACAAGTTCTAAAAGAAAGGCTGAAGGGACTTATTTAAGTGGGAAAGAGAAGATCACAAATAGGGATAAGAAAATTATCAAAAAACCAAACAGATAATAAAAATCTCTGGTAAAGGCAAAAATACAGTAAAGACAGCAGATCAACCACCTCTGAAGATAATATGAGGGTTAAAAGACAAAAGTACTAAAATTACCTATTTCAACAATAAGAGGGTAATGAATAGACACACACAAAATAAGAAATTAGATATTATTTCAAAAACATAAAATGTGGGAGGAGGGGAGTAAGAGATTAGAGATTTTACAAGAGCTCAAGCTAAAGAGACTATCAACTCAATATAGATTGCCGTATATGTAGAATAGTATATGGGAAGCTCATGGTAATCACAAATCAGAAACCTATAATAAGTGAACAAATAAGTGAGAGGAAAGAAATCAAACACATTACTAAAGAAGGCCATAAAACCACAAGGGAAGAGAGCAAGAGAAGGAGAATGAACAGAGAACTACTAAAACATCTAGAAAACGAAAAGTAGCAAAATGGCACTAAATACATACTTATCAATACCTACTTTAAATGTCAGTGGACTAAAGGCTCCAATCAAAAGGCATAGGATGGCCAACTGGATAAAAAAAACAAGACTCATATATATGCTGCATATAAAAGACACACTTCAGACCTAAAGGCACTCACAAACTGAAAGTGAAAGGATGGAAAAAGATATTCCATGCAAATGGCAAAGAAAACAAAGCAGGGGTAGCAATACTTATATCAGACAAAATAGATTTTAAAACAAAAACTATAACAAGAGACAAAGAAGGGCACTACATAATGATAAAGGGAACAAAGCAACAAGAAGATACAACACTTGTAAATATCTATGAAGCCAATATAGGAGCCCCTAAATATATAAAGTAATCATTAACAGACATAAAAGGAGAAATATGCAGTAACACAATAATAATAGAGGACTTTAACATTCCACTTACACCAATGGATAGTTTACCCAAACAGAAGATCAATGAGGAAACATTGGCCTTAAATGACACATTAGACCAGATTGACTTAGTAGAGATATATATATATATATATATATAGAACATTCCATCCCCAAACCACAAAATGCATATCGTTTTCAAATGCACATGGGACATTCTCCAGGACTGATCACATATTAGGCTACAAAACAAGTCACAATAAATTTAAGAAAACTGAAATAATACCAAGCATCTTTTCAGACTACAAAGGTAAGAAACTAGAAATCAGCTACAGGAAGAAAATCAGAAAAGCCACAAAAATGTGATGAATAAACAAAATGCTACTGAGCAACGATTGGGTCAGTGAAATCAAAGGAGAAATAAAAAAATACTGGCAGACAAAAGAAAATGAAAATACAACATGATAAAATCTATGAGGTACAGCAAAAGTGCTTCTAAGAGGGAAGTGTATAACAATTCTGGCCTGCCTCAACAAACAAGAAATACCCCAAATAAACTAACAGTGCACCTAAAGGAAGTGGAAAAAGAAGAAGAAGACAAAGCCCCAAATCAGTAGAAGGAAGGAAATAATAAAAATCAGAGCAGAAATAAAGGAAATAGAGACTGAAAAAAATAGAAAAAATTAATGAAAGCAAGAGCTCGTTCTTTGAAAAGATAAACCAAATTAGCAAATCTTTAGCTAGAAGCACCGAGAAAAAAAGAGAGAAGCCTCAAATAAACAAAATCAGAAATGAAAGAGGAGAAATTACAATGGACATCTCAGAATTACAAAAGATTATAAGAGAATATTATGAAAAGCTATATGCCAACAAATTGGATAATCTTGAAGAAATAGATAAATTGTTAGAATCATACAACCTCCCAAAACTGGATCAAGAAGAAATAGAGTATTTGAATAGACCAATCACCAGTATGGAGATCAAAACAGTAATCATTGCCTACCAAAAATCAAAAGCCAGACGGCTTCCCTGGTGAATTCTACAAAACATTCAAAGAATACATAATACCTATCCTTCTCAAACTGTTACACAAATTTATAGAGGAGGCAAGGCTTCCTAAATCTTTCTATGAAGCCAACATTATCCTGATATCTAAACCAGACAAGGACAATACAAAAAATGAAAATTACAGGCCAATATCACTGATGAACATCGATGAAAATAAAACTCAACAAAATACTAGAAAATCTAATACAACAGTACCTTAAAAAGATCATACATCATGATCTAGTGGGTTTCATTCCAGGGACGCAAGGATGGTTCAACATGTGCAAATCTATCAATGTGATATACCACATTAACAAAATGAAGAATAAAAATCACATGATCATCTCAATAGATGCAGAGAAAGCATTTGACAAGATACAGTATCCATTTATGATAAGAACTCTAAATAAAATGGGTATAGAAGGAAAATACCTCAAAATAATAAAGGCCATATATGACAAACCCACAGCTAATATTATTCTCAATGGAGAAAAACGGAAAGCTATCCGTGTAAGAACTGGAACCAGAAAAGGATGCCCACTGTCACCACTCTTATTTTACATAGTATTGGAAGTCTCAGCTAGAGCAATCAGGCAAGAAAAAGAAATAAAAGGGATCCAAATAGGAAAAGAAGTAAAACTGTCACTCTTTGCAGACAACATGATTTTATATGTAGAAAACCATAAGGAATCCACTAAAAAATCTTTTAGAAATAATAAATGAATACAGTCAAGTTGCAGGATGCAACGCCAACATACAAAAATCGGTCCCGTTTCTATACACTAACAACGAAGTAGCAGAAAGAGAAATTAAGAATACAATACCATTTACAGTGCAACAAAAACAATAAAATACCTAGGAATATCCTTAACCAAGGAGGTGAAAGATCTGTATACCAACAACTATAAAACATTGTTGAAAGAAATTGAAGAAGATACAAAGAAATGGAAAGATATTCCATGCTCTTGGATTGGAAGAATTACCATAGTTAAAATATCCATCCTTCCTAAAGCAATCTATAGATTCAATGCAATTCCTATCAAACTTCCAACATCATTCTTTCACAGAAATAGAGCAAAGAATCCTACAATTTATATGGAACAACAAAAGACCCCGAATAGCCAAAGCAATGCTGAGGAAAAAGAATAAAGCTGGAGGTACCACAACCCCAGATTTCAAAATACACTACAAAGCTTTAGTAAAAAAACAAGCGTGGTAATAGCACAAAAAGAGACACACAGATCAATGGAACAGAATCAAGAGCCCAGAAATAAACCCACAGATTTATGGACAACTAATTTTTCACAAGGGAGCCAAGAGCATATAATGGATAGAGGAGAGTCTCTTCAATAAATCATGTGAAAACTGGACAGTCACATGCAAAAGAATGGAAGCAGACTATTATCTTACACCATGCACAAAAATCAACTCAAAATGGATTAAATCCTTGAATGTGAGAACTGAAAACATGAAACTTCTAGAAGAAAATATACTCAGTACCCTCTTTGACATCGGTCTTTCCAGCAGTCTTTCAAATACCATGTCTGACCAGGCAAGATAAACAATAGTAAAACAATAAACCTACAGGATGACATCAAACTAAAAAGCTTCTGCGCAGCAACAGAAACCATCAATAAAATGAAAAGACAACCTAGAAATTGGGAGAAGATATTTGCAAACCATATATCAGATAAGGTGTTAATACCCAAAATATAGAAGGAACTCATATATCTCAACAATAAAAAAACTAACAACCCAATTAAAAAATGGACAAAAGATCTGAACAGAGATTTCTCCAAAGAAAACATATGAATGGCCAACAGGCACAGGCAAAGATGTTCAACATTATTAACTATCAGAGAAAAATAAATCAAATTGCAATGAGATATGACCTCACTCTGGTCAGAATGACTATAATTAACAAGACAAGAAACAGCAAATGTTGGGGAGGATGCGGAGAGAAGGGAACCCTTGTACACTCCTGGTGGAAGTGTAAACTGGTGCAGCTGCCATGGAAAACAGTATGGAGTTTCAGAAAATTATGAAATCAGAAAATTAAGAATGGATCTACCATATGATCCAGCTATTCCACTGCTGAGTCTTTATCCAGAGAACTTGAAAACACAAATTCATAAAGATACATGCACCCCTATGTTCATTGCAGCACGATTCACAACAGCCAAGACTTGGAAGCAACCTAGGTCCTGATCAAGGGACAAATGGATAAAGAAGATGTAGTATATATACACAATGGAATACTACTCAGTCATAAGAAATGTTGAAATCTGGCCATTTGTGACAACATGGATGGACCTTGAAGGTATTACGCTAAGTGAAATAAGTCAGACAGAGAAAGTCAAATACTCTATGATCTCACTCTTAAGTAGAAGATTAAAAGAAAGGACAAACAAAAAGATAACAACAGAGACTGGATTGCTGGTTACCAGAGGGGAAGTGGGAAGGGAGGAGGTCAAAAGGGGTGATTAGGCACACATGTGTGGTGACGGATCGTAATTAGTCTTTGGGTGGTGAACATGATGTAATCTACACAGAATTTGAAATATATTTTAATGTACACCTGAAAGTTTTATAATGTTATAATCCAATGTTACTTCAATAAAAATAAATAAATAAATTCTAAAAACCATGATTAAGTAGAACTGATGTCATACTCTTATATAAATTCCTTTCCTTCCATGCCACAAATTCAATGAACAAACACTAATAGCTTCTTACAGGTCAGGCACTTTTCTAGACACTGCGAATATAATGGAGAATTAGATCTGCTAAGTTCTCTGGAGCTCTTTAATGCACTGTGGTAAGGGAAATGACAAAGAAGTGCACGTAGGAAAAAAATATTTATTGGCTTAGATACAGCTTTTCCTTTTTCAACTAGTCAAACTAACTTATGTCTGAGGCAATAGTATGAACAGTTAGACAGGTAGTTCCAGATTCTTACCCTTGCTGTAGGCATATATTGGAGCTTTAAAAATAAGACTGTATAAGTTCTAGGTCACATCCAACTGTTAGGAAGTCACAGGGAGTGAAAGACAATGAAGATCCTTAAAACTAAGTCTCTACGCATACTGAATGGTTGTGTCCCTGTTGCCTACTGCATGTCTGGACACCACAGTCCTATCTTTCATCCCATTGCCTGGACACCAAGAACTTCTACAGTATTTCACGTTTGTGCCCTGCTTGCTGTCAATTGCTCTTTAAGGACTATGTTCTATCTGCTTAATTTCTTGCTGGTGTTCCTTCTCAATATCGTTGTGCCAGGTAGCTGATCCTTTGTGCCTGTGCCATCTTGCTATACTCGTCTATTTATGGTTGAGGCATGACAATATGTGACAGCTAATATTTTAAGAAAATATCTCAATTATATTCTTGCAGCTTGATCCACAATCTGTAATCAGGCTATCCCCTTTCAGAAAGCATGATTCTTCTCTTCAGTCTTCTCATGGATGACTTCATCTCTTGGTTCCTCAGGGTGTAAATCATGGGGTTCAGAACAGGGATGATGACAGTGAAGGTGATGGAGACAGCTCTGTCCATGGGGAGGGCAGTGAAGGGCCGGGCATAGACATAGATGCAGGGCACAAAGTGCAGTGTCACCACAGTGATGTGGGCTGTGCAGGTAGAGATGGCTTTCTTCCTGCCTTCTCCAGTTTGAGTTCTCAGCATCATCAAGATCACTGTGTATGACACAAGAAGAAGGACAAACCACAGGGTAGTGACCAGGCCATTGTTGGAAATCATTAAAAGCTCAATGACAAAGGTGTCAGTGCAGGCGAGTTTGAGCACCTGCGGGACATCACAATAGAAGCCATCAACAACATTAGGTCCACAGAAGGGGAGGGGTGGCAAAAGGGAGATCTGCACAATGGAGTGGACAAAGCCCCCCATCCAGGAAGCCACAATGAGGGCAGTGCATCTCCCCCTACTCATGATGGTCACATAGTGCAGGGGCTTGGAGATGGCCATGTAGCGATCAAAGGCCATCACAGAGAGAGAAAAAATGTCTGCTCCACCGAGGAGGTGGAAGAAAAACATCTGTGTGATGCAACTGTTGAAGGAGATGGTCTTTCTCCTTGAAAGAAGGTCAGCTAGGACCTTCGGAGCAGTGATGGAGGAGAAGCAGATGTCCAAGACAGAGAGATTGCGGAGCAGGAAGTACATGGGGGTGTGAAGGCGAGGCTCACAGGTCACAGTGACCATGATGGCAACATTTGCTAACACAGTTGTTACATAAATCACAGCTAAAAATAAAAATAAGAGCAAGCTTAACTCTTGAGACTGGGTAAGGCCACAAAAAATGAATTCAGACACCCTGGTATGATTTCTCAGGGCCATTGGATGATATTTCCTCCTCCAAGTACAGCTTGGAAAGAAATAATATTACTTAGGTAATGAAATCAAAGTTTTACCTCATACAGAAAATGAACATACATAAATATATCTTATTCTTCATGAACTAGCTGTGTTACCAGGGAAATCACTCAGTTCTACTTGCTTCAGTTCCCTCATTAGTACAAGTTGAGTTTTGAGCTAGATCATTTGCTTTCCTACCGTACTTGATTGGGGACTTTGTGATCTTTTAAAGTTCACCCCTAGAAGTTGCTGAGGAAGAGATCTAAGGAAGGCTTTATGGAAGGAATTATGGGTTCCCTACATCTTCGTGAATCAGAGCAGCTCTGATTTTATTCAAGTTTCACTTTGTTTCTATGGCTTAAAAGCCATTGGAATAAATCAACCCTCAAATGCCTTTCAGTAACAAGATGATATGGGTCAATTTGAACAGCATATTATTGTTTTAAAAGCTACTGCACACTTAATTACAATAAAATTTCCTAATATCCCTCTGAGTTTAGGGAGAAAGCTGTTATTCCCACTTTAATAATACCAAAACTGAAATCAATAACTATAAGCCAATTTTCCAAAGTAATTCAGAAAACCAGTGGCAGAGAAAAAGTAACACAGTTTTCTTCTGTCTCTTAGTTCTAGGATCTTTCCATTATACCACACTGCCTGCCAGTTTCAAAATATATAAATCCATGAATAATTTGTGTAAGGAACACTCTACAGAACTTTCAGTGGTGAGTTTTATTAGCTCCTCAATTTCCTCTTTCCATCAATGGAATTTTAGACCTTTCAGAAATGACATCTTCTCTTCAATGTTTTATTTCATTTCATAGATACTAAGAGGTCAAGGGTAAATGATGAATTTAACACAAAGAAGTTGACAAAGATGGTGATGGAGATGATTATGTTCACAAAGGTCCAGACATGCATACATAGAGAACGAGCATGAAATTCAAGGTTACCACAGAAATGTAGGCAGTACAGGTAAATGTGAATTTCCTCCTGTGCCCTTCCTATAAAAGATAAACAGTTTCTAGTGAGCTTGGGATTTTCACTTTCTGATGGAGTAAGATAAACACAAGATGGAAGCAATGGTTGTTCCCCATCCCTGAGGGTTGGTATGTTCTCTTACCATAGAGTCGTGGCTGAGGAGGAAGGGGAAGATCCAACTTAGAGGATTTTTATTTCCTTGTATTTTTCCTGTATGAGTCAGGAGTAAGCAACCTTTGGTTGTTTGAAGATCAATTAAGGAAAAATAAAGTTCTTAAGAGGCCCAAGTGACAAGTATAAGATCACGCAGGAAGCTAGTGATGGAGTTAGACTTTGACATTCAGCCCATGTCATTTCAATAATTTATAAGAAGATTTATGATGGTGGCAGTGGTCACAAAGTTAACTCAGAGTTATAGGTAAAAGCCATCCTCAGCCTAAGCATCTGCCTGAATCACCTGGCATTACCTTATTGATAGATGGTCACTGTCCAGATCAGTGCCCAACTGGGAAGCATCATGATTGGTCTGTGTAAAAACAAACTTTGGGAAGGTAAGAGTCTTGAAAAACTATGTGGATAAATAAGCCCAAAACACATGTTGCCTCTCATTTGCTCTGGAGAATTTGATGACTTGTCTTGTTTTCCCAGTTTATTCAGTCTCTGAGGGCACACTTACCTCCACAGCATGTACTGATAGGCAGTATGTTTTATCCAAAAGACTTATATTGAGCCACCCACATGCAAGAGACCTGGGCACTGTTAAAACTCTCCTGAGGGTACTACTTTTTTCACTTCTCTCAATTTGTCCCATTCTCCTCATCCTCACTTAAACCTTTATCGCTTCTCCTCAGATTGTTGCAGGAGTTCTGTAACTGGTCTCCTTTTCTTCGGTGTAGTTTTCTCTAATTCATCCTCTCTGTTGTTTGCAGAAATATCTTCACAAGTCATAAATGGGACCATTTATTCCCTTGCTGGAAAATTTCTAGTAGTTCCCTATTGCTTATAGAATAAAGATTAAACTTTTCTTATAGCATCTAAGACTTCCCTCCATCTTCGATATTATCTAGTGCCCTGTTTCCTTTGATTCTGTTTCAGGTGTTTAAATGTTATACACATTCTTATGCCTTTGGATCTGTGATCCTGTTGCTCCCTCTACCTACTGTATCCTCCCTACTCTCAGAATCTCCCATCTATCCGTCTTCACAAACACTGACCTTTCGACGCTCGGGTCCAGAGACTCCTCTTCTGTGAAAACTTCCCTGACACCCCTTTGTGACTCATTCCCTGCACTGACTTCTCTTCTGGTATTTTTAACAGTTTCTTCTAATTATATGTCTCTTTTCCCTTAGCACGCTATAATTTCCCTATTATACCTCAAGTTCATCCTGTCTGCTCAGTATTTCATCCATCCTAATATCATCAAATCTTCACTTAGTATGGGGCATGCGTTAGGTGCTCAATAAATGTTTTGTTTCTTTTTTAAAGATTGACACCTGAGCTAACATCTGTTGCCAATTTTCTTTTTTTCCCTTCTTTTCCCCAAAGCCCCCAAGTACATAGTTGTATATTTCAGTTGTGAGTGCCTCTGGTTGTGCTGTGTGGGATGCTGCCTCACCGTGGCCTGAGGGGTGCCATGTCCATGCCCTGGCTCTGAACCAGCAAAACCCTGGACTGCCCAAGCAGATTGCATGAACTTAACCACTCGGCCACAGGGCCAGGCCCTCAATAAATGTTTCTTAAATTTATAAATCTAGCTGGTAAGTGCACATCATTACTTATAAGCATTGGCATTGGAATGTGAGTGAGGGAGAAGGATCTTGACGAACACAGGCTAAGAAACTCTTTTGTTAACATCTTTGACATGGCCTGAGGGATGCCAGATAGAGATTTGTTTTCTGATCCAGGCTATAAAACACCTTTGTGACCTTGAGAAAGTCCCATTGCCTCTCTGTTCCTTGGATCCTCAGTTGTAAAATGTGAGGGCAATCTAATGTGATGTGGTGTAGGGCAATGTTAAGAGTTTTCAGGTAGGGCAAATTTGGGTTGGAATTTTGCCTCTTCCTCATTTGTTACATGGAGCAAGTTCTTTATTTTCCTTCAATTTATTCCTCTGCAAACTGGGAAGCATACCACTTACTTCAATGGGTGGCATAAGGAGTAACTATGATCATGTTTGTAAAGTACCAAGATCAGAGTGGACATTCAATTAACTTGATTCATTTCCCTTTTTCCTGAAAACAGAATCCGACCTGCCTATCATGAGGGTTATTTATGAAGACATATGTAGAATATTCTATTGAATAGCAATAAAATGCGATTCAATAGAAGTGCAACTTCTCTTTGAACCAACTTAACTATTTTTGTTTCCATAAACTTGCATGAATTAACCAAGTGGACTTGAGCCTTCAGCTCTGGGTCATTGGGTTCAGGAATAAGACAGGCTCTGGATCAAAGGCTAAAGAGACCCAGTGAGTCATGGGCAGTGTATGGAAATAGGGTTGCCTTTGAAACCTCCACAGTTTTTAAGATAATTTGAGGTTAAGATTATGTTTTTTAAGGAAGCACCAATGTTGTGGAAAGAGGCTCCATGATCCCATGGACAAACCCTAAGCTAGAATAAAATCTGCTCCTTATATGCAACTCAATTGTTCCATCAAATACGAGCTGCTTTCTCTTTTACCATGCTGACTCCATCTCTGTGGCTCCTTCTTCTTAAGGAGACATTCCTCCTTTTCCAGTATTTAAAATCTACTTCTTTGTTTTCCGTTACTAAAATTGTCAGCTATTTTTGCAATATCTTATACACTAGGTACATTTTCATGCACATCCTATCCATGTATAATCCACAATGTCTCACACTCTGACAGTTCAATGTTCTTACCCAAATCCTTCAGTATCCAAGCTGGAATTTATGCCATCTGAGACTGGATAGCTGGGCCTCAGTGTGTATGGTTCTGGGGAAATATCATGTTAGAAGTTGAAGTCCTTCTGCAGGTTAGTTACATTAGACTTCGGTATCTTCTCTTAAAACTTCACATTGGACAGGGCAGACTCAGGGAGTTACATCATCATGGCTCTTCATCTGGTCCCAAAGCATCCCTATCACATACAGTAGTCCCTTAGGCTCAAGCCTAATATGAGAATTAGCAAAGGGAATTTTATTATATCTGAGTGTGGAAATAGAATGGACATTCTTATGACAGTGTTGGAGTTCCAGTGGGAGTTATTAAATATTTTCCAAGTCATTATTGGACACAAATCCACGCATATGTGCACACACATACATATGCATGCACTTACAGACACACACAAACAAAGATGCCCACATTTCTATGCTTTCCAAATTCTTGCAAGGCCCCAGAAGACATATGCTATTTATTCTGTGATTCTTTGAATTTCGGGGAAACATGTTAATAGAAATATCTAATGCCATGTTATCATTCATTCTCAGTGTGGGCAATGTGACCAAGAGGGCAAAAATTGGTTATTGGTAGCCAAAAAATCTTAGATATTGCAATGATGTGTGGTCCTTCAAAGATCTTTGGTGTGTAAAAAGATATACAGTATATCTTTGGTATTACATTTTCTTGTGGGAAAGCAATTAGTAAAAATACCTAATAAAGCTCCTTGGGGGGGGTGGCAATAATTTTAAAAAGTTTGAGAAGCACTGCCATGTGGTTAAGAGTCTTGGCCCAATGTCTCTGTCTTGTAGGACTCAGAGAAAATCACAAATGTATGTCATCTACTAGGACCATTTTGCAAGTATTAATGCATCATAACAATTTCAAAAGAATGGTCTATATGTTGAAATTTCCTGAGATTTCTTATTCCTCTTGGCCAATTTTTTAATGACTTTTGGAGGCTGAAGGGTAGAATTTGAAGCAGGAATAAAGAGAGAAGGGAGATTTATTGTCTCTCTACATAATTACATTTTTAGAATCGTCCTCTTGGGAGACAGGTGGATTACAAAGAAGACCCAGCGGCTATTCTTAAGTGGCCCTGTCTACAATGTGTTTCTTTTCTCTCCTGCTACAAAAAATGGATCTTGAGTGTGTGAAAAGGTATTTTTTTTTTTTTACCAGTGATTTATCTTGAATTGTCTGTGCATATATAGACAAAACTATAGTTTTGCTCCAGCTATAAAAGCCCTGGGAGTGAAGTGGAGAGAAGATAGAGGGAATAAAGAAGTTTAAGTTAACAAAAAATAAATTATCTTTGTGGATTTTGTGCAGATATAGCCCCAATTTGTACAAGTACTTTTGAGATTAATTTGAGTGAGAAAATCAGTAGAATGGATCTGAGAATAGTGAAATATATTGAAATATGTTGAAGATTCTGTACTCAAAATATTAAATCAAGAAGTGATTTTAATAATCAACTGGGAATAATCAGAGAAGGCAGAGAAATCTCAGAGACACTAGAGAAAGCATGTGAGAAAGAAATACATCCATATTCTGTATATATGCACATTTAGGAATATTATAACAGGGAAATCGTTTGTATGCCTGATTAATTCCAGGAGCAATACTAATTTTTGCAGCTATCATCCTCTCAACATTTGTAATTCTTCACTCTCTTGGCAACCTTGTGAGGAGACAATGTTATTTCCATATTACAGGTGGTAAAAGTGAGGTAAAGTATGTTGGCATGAGAGTCACAGATTACAACAAAATAGCATTAGGTTATTGATTTTAGTCTTATACCTCATTCCTCTCCCCAGTCTGCAAGCCCAATATCTCATGTTGTTCAACCTCATCTCTTCTTTTTGTTTCTATATTCCCTCTAATAGAGTTAAGCGTCTATGAGGATGTAGAGAAATGACCATGGAGAAAAGAGATAGCTGTCTCTTACTCCCAGGATAGTGGTTTGAGAAATTAATCAGAGTTAGATTTCCATCTCAATCTGACTGCTCACCCCAGTTTACTGCTCTCAGAAAACCCAATCCTTCTCTGAAGTCTCTTCATGGCTGATTTCATCTCTTGGCTCCTCAGAGTGTAGATGATGGGGTTCACCATGGGGGTGATGACCGTGTTATTGATAGACACAGCTATGTCCATGGGCAGTGTAGTGAAGGGCCGGCAGTAGATGTAAATGCAAGGCACAAAGTGAAGAGTCACCACCAGGATGTGGGAGGTGCAGGTGGTGAGGGCCTTGTGCCGGCCCTCCCCAGAGTGAGATCTCAGCATCACCAGAATAATAGTGTAGGACCCCAGGAGCCCGAGGAACCACAGGAGTGTCACCAGCCCATTGTTAGAGATCATAAGGAGTTCCAGAGCAAAGGTGTCAGTGCAGGCCAGTTTAACCACTTGGGGCACATCACAGTAGAAGGCATCTAGGACATTGGGACCACAGAAGGGGAGTGGAAGTAAGAGAATTATCTGGACAATTGAGTGCAAACCACCACCCATCCAAGAGGTGACCACCAAACCCACCCACATCGATCTCCTCATAATGGTCACATAATGCAGAGGTTTGGCAATTGCAAGGTATCTGTCATAGGCCATCACAGAGAGGAAAAAAATCTGCCCCCCCAGCAAAGTGGAAGAAGAAGATCTGTACCATGCAGCCATGGTAAGAGATGGCTTTCCTCTCTGATAAAAGATCCACCAGGAACTTGGGAACAGTGACAGCTGAAAAAACAATGTCCAGGACTGATTTGTTCCTCAGGAGAAAGTACATGGGAGTGTGGAGGTGGGACTCACAGGTGATGGTCAGCACAATGAGTGCGTTACCCAGCACAGTTGTTACGTACACAGAAAGGAAGACCACAAACAAGCAAAACTCTAGCTCCCGGAAGCGAGTGAGTTCCAGGAAGACAAATTCCTTCACGGTGGTGTGGTTGCTCTGGCCCATGATGGGGACTACCCTCTGCTAGCTCTACCTTAGGAGAAGATATGTCAGGATTAGGAGTATGCAGTCATGAGGCGGCAATATCATTTATCATATATTGTTATAAGGCTCTTGCAAGTATCCAGATCATAACGACTACTCAGAAAAACTGTGCTAGAGTCTCCCTTTTCATTGTGTGGAAACTCTTTATCCTGGTGATTTTCCTTTCTTGTTGTAAAACCCTAGGTTGACAAGAAGAACCATCACACTCCTATGTCCTTACTCTGACTAGAGGGAGATGGAAAGGCTATGGTCATTTGACCATGGCTTATTTTCTATCCTGCAGGAATAACTTCTTTACATGTATGCAAGCTTTATAATTTACTAAAAGCTTTCACCTGCAACATTTCATCTTGATTTTGATTCTTGTGGTGTCTCTGTGGGCTCTGTAGAGTAGTTATGATTATCTGCATTTTACATAGGAGAAACTGGAGCTTAGAGCAGTTAATGACTTTCCCACATTTGCAAAATCACAAAGTTAATAAGTGGCAAATCAAGGATTTGAACCCAAATAATTTTTCTGACTTGACAGAGACTCCCTTCTTGACGAGATTTTAGTTAGGCCCTTCTGAGCCCTCTTCTCAACTAGGTGTCAACCTCGACCTTACACATTTTTCCTGGATAAACTCAGTTTTAGCAAGAATCCTGCTAAATCAGTTTAGCAAGAAGCCCCTACCCTTGATATCTGATCAAATTTCTCAACCCCCACCCTAGACATCTAACTCCTTGTATCAAAGTTCTTGGCTTGTCTTTAGCAAGAATCCTGTTAAGCCAATTTAGCAAGAATCCCCCTATCCTTGCATTCTCCCTTTAGTAATTCTCTATCCACTGACCCTCTCCCTCTGTTCATTGGCTATAAATCCCAACTTCTCCTCATTGTATTTGCAGTTGAGCTTAATCTCTCCCCTCTATTGCAATAGTCTTGACCTCTACTGCAACAGTCTTGAATAAAATCTGTCTTGCCATTTTTAACAAGTGTCTGGTGAATAATTTTTATTTAACAGTCTCCAGAGGTTTTTCCACTGTAGCATTCTGCCAGATCAGAGAGTGTGGGGCTTACTTTGCTATATCAGAATTATAGTGGGTAGGTTAACTTTACAGTTAATTAAGTAGCCTGACTAGTTAATCCTCATCTCCTTTCATACAGGAGAGAAGAATCAGGCCCTCATAAGTACTCCTCCATGCGCTCTGAGACACTTGGATCTCACTTGGTCCACAAGGCTCTTGGTTGAGTGTAGAGCTGCAATCATCATTCAGAGCACATGAAATCATCACAAACAAACTCATCATTAAAACTTCCAGACCTCAGTGGTGACTTAATCTGATCCTCCTTACTTTAGGGGTGAATGGAGAAGGGTATTTATTTTTCTAGAATCAGTCTATGGATTGGTGAAAGATACATAACTTTAATAAAAATTTTCCGAGTCCTCTTTGAATTTTTGCCATGAGAATACTTAATATCTACCCTTTAAACAAATTTCAAGCATACAATAAAGTATTGTTAACTATAGTGCATTACATTTCCAGGACTTATTCACCCTGCATAACTGAAACTTTGTACCGCTCATATCCCTTGACTAGCGTCTTCCCATTTCTCTCTACCCCAAGCCTCTGGTGATCACCATCCTACTCTCTGCTTCTCTGAGTGGAAGACATTATGCTAAGCGAAATAAGCCAGCCACAGAAAGACAAACACTGCATGATCTCACCTATAGGTAGAATCTAAAACAGTTAAACTCTTGCAAAGATAGAGAATTTTAACCTGGGATTAAATATAACCTCAAATTCCAGGGATTTTCTTCTGTTGCTATGTTGGCAAGTAAGGTTTTTTCAAATCAGATATCTGGCCATCAGAGGACAAAACTCTCTTAAATATGAATATTTGTATGTCCAAGGACTCTCATATTGCAGATAATTTTTAAAAATTCAAATAGTTGAGATGACCCAAAGCCAGTTCAACAGTAGAAAGTAAACAGTTTTGGCATTCAAAGCAATGGAAGCATATCTGAAGAAAATAGGATAAAAAAGAGAGTAGACTAGATAAAAAAAGAACAGAGCACAATCCCTGAAATAAAAACATAATAAAGCACCCTGCAAATGACCTGTTTAGTGGCATTTCTTTTTTTCAGTTCTGTTACAGTTGAGGGTATTTTATGGTTTAATTTGAGGAGTTCAGACATGCAGAAAGCTTCTTAAATAAAAATCTTCTCTGTTGATTTTCCTAGATTTCTGATTTCACCATTAGAACCATTTAATTCCTGTGGAAAAGTGAATTTCCTCTCTAAGGGTTCTTTTAATATGATACAATAAGAATCCTACTTTAATATCCCATCATAACACAGTACCTGGAGGTGGTATTCTGGAATTTTTTACTGCCACCTAGCAAACAACAGAAAGCTACTCAAATTATGTTATTTCCCTTTATAAAAGGTGTCTACAAAGAAGAGCCCACCTTAGGATTGTATTGAGGGCAAGATATATTAGCTTCCCAACTTGAAACTCCAAGGGAAACATTTGTCCTAGACCCAAGTGTCAGGGACAGCTCCCCTAGGAGACCAGTAAGATCTTCCTCTTAGACAATGAAGACTACGTACTGGGCCATTTCTCTTTTGTCTTCCATACACTCAAAAACCTATATATGGGTTAATTTCCTACTCCATACTTTCTCAATTGTAATCTCTTAACAGTTTCCTACTTATATTTTGTTGTTCTGTTACGTGTTTTGCTGTTGTTGCTGTAAGATCTCCCTAATCCTTTGTAGATGTGATGGGTAAATACATTGGTTACTAAGGTAGAGACTGATTTTCATAGGTATAAGGCAATCAGCCATGTCCAGAACAAGCATTGGTTATGAAGGCAAGATTGGAATGGGCGCTAGGCAGGAAATCATAGCAGTCTTGGCCGACAGGGGTTGAAAAGGTAATACGGAAACTAAGGATGGGTGTGTAGCATTGGGAGTCAGGCTTGTAGAATCTACAGGAGGTGAGGGGCCACAAAAATCATACATTGCCACCTTCAGTTTGCCTAGTTGGGCCCTCATTACTATTTTCAAATAATGCTGCACTCAGCATTTTGGAAATGCGTTTTTGTGTACATCTGTAAGTCCAGACATGAACTTTACTGGGTCTAGGTCTAGTCAAAAATTACTTTAGTTTTCTAATTTTAACTAATGATTAAGGTATTGTAAAGAAACAGCCTAATTCTAATTGTGGTTGGATGTTTGATTTCTTTTTATAGATGGATGTTATAAGCCAAAATAAATTACAACACATTTTAACTTGAAATGGAAGACTGAAGAGTTTGTCATCTTGATGATACAAATGCCAAAAAAACAAATTTATTATAATATTCGAATAAAATTTAAGTAATTGTTTTTTATAATTTTGGGGTTGAGAAGAACTTTGTAAGCATTACACCAAAGATTACCAAAGACTATTAGATTTGGTTGAATAAAAATATGAAACTTCCATGTTTCAAAAGCATTAAAAATAAGTTAAAAACTAAAAATGAATGAAAAACTTGGGAAAATGTATGTAAAAAATAATACAAAATAAGTTTACTACTTTTGCTATAAATAGAGCTTTTATCATTCAGTGAGAAATGTATACTTTAAAACAAAAGTGGGTCATGATTCACAGAGAAATATAGTTGGTCAGCTCATATATGAATTGATGTTCAATTACACTATTAAGCAAAGAAATGAAAATTAAAATTGCAATGAGATATCAATTTTCACCTGAAGTATTGGTCAATGTTTAAACGACCCATTATTTGCATGGATATGGGGAAGGAGATATATGGTTGGTAGGAGTGTACAGAGGGACAAACTTTCTGGGGTCATTCTTGAAATATGTGCCAAAACTTAAAATGTGCAAGTCCTTTGACTCAGGAATTCTATCTTAGGAATTTATGCTAAACAGTTAATAAATCAAGTGCTTAATGCCATAAGTGCAAAGAAAGTTTGTGACAGTACAGATTATAAGAAATAAGAATTTAGATTAATATCTGATATATAAAACTTGTTCAATAAGTTACTGCACAATAGAATAATTCAGTATTTTCAGCCAACAAAATTGATAATGTAGAACTTTACTCTTAGATGTGGTAAGAGTCCTTTTTAGTGATAGGTTGAAGTGCTGACTGTATCACATACTGTTACTTTTGCAAATAAATCTATTTTTTTTGTGAGGAAGATTAACCCTGAGCTAACATCTGTTACCAATCCTCCTCTTTTTGCTGAGGAAGACTGGCCCTGAGCTAACATCCATGCCCATATTCCTCTACTGTATATGTGGGACACCTACCACAGCATGGCTTAAGAGGTGGTGCCATGTCTGCACCCGGGATCTGAACTGGCGAACCCTGGGCCACTGAAGCAGAACATGTAAACTTAACCTCTACGCTACTGGGCAGGCCCCAAAATCTATATGTTTAAAAGAAGTCTGGAAAGATGTCTACCTCAATAGTAGCAGCTATTATCTGTGGGTATTTGGATTTTGGTAATCTAATTTTTAAAATAGATTTTAAATGGCTTCTGATTTTGAAAATTAGAAAAAGCGTATTAACATACACTTTGAAGTAAAAGCTTTTCCTCATTAATTTGAGCTCTGATGTTATGCCTCTTGTGTTTTTCTTTTCCATTTCCATAAAATTGTCCTAAGAAAGGTAACTTATTAAGGAAAGAGATGTGTGGGGAAAAGAATTCTAATTATTCTCTCAGTGTGTTACGGTTCCATGAGACATTGGCTGGAGGCATCATATAGAGAGCCTCGGACCAGCCAAGTCAGGTCTCTAGAAACTGAGATCGAAGCTACTTACTGCTGGCTTCTCTTTTGAATTAATACAGTTCCACTTGCTCTTCTGGTCAATTACTTTAGAAGGTTCTAGACTATCAGGTGCGATGTCAGGTCAGGATGGAATGGTGGATTGTCTATTTTGTAACCTCAGGGTTGCATTATGAAACTTAGAGGCGGCTTGTTCAAAAGACAATAGTCTTTGAACTGAGATTCAAGTATTTTAAATTTTGGCTGGATGGGCCTGAGCAATTTAACTTTTATGCATCTCAGCATCTTCTTCCATAGAATGGGGAGCATATGCCTTGCTTTGCAGTGGGGTTTACTTGAGATAATCTAGCACTTTTTACTGCCTGTCATTATGTATCTATTTATTTCTGCCTCTTGCTCCAAATGTAAACTCCTTGAAGGCAGGGACTTAGTTTTGTCATCATTGTTTCCCCAGCTCCTACTGGCACATAGCAATTATTCTATAATTCTTTTTGAATAGATGATGAACGAATGGCTGGCCAGTGACTAACATGCAGTAGCTACTTAACAAGTCCTTGTTCTCCTTTATCTCCAGTCTCATCCCACTTCTGTCCCTCATTCACTTTTGTTGCTGTAAATTCAATGAAATGACAATTCACATGAGAGCACGTTGTACACTTCAAAGCATTATACAAACATAGGGTGTTAATATCATCATAATGCTAATGGTATTATATAATTGTGTTTCTCACCCTGTTCCCAGCTATCTTTGAATCTCTTTTTCATAAAGGAACTGGGCCAGTTATTTTCCCATATATTGTAAGTGCTCCATAAATGTTTATGAAATTTGTTTCAATATAAAGGAAATCACCTTCTAATCAGAAGGTGTCTTGAGACGCCTAATATTTTATATGAGAGGCAGGAGATTTTAATCAGCCTAAGGCTTTCAGTTCTAAATGATGTACACTTCAAGAATTGCACATGAATATTTTACCTTTCAGGGACTGAAGACTGAACACTATCAAATAAAAAAATTATATGTGTGCTAAGCTGAGGTTGCCTGCACCTACCTTTGCATTAAAAAGGTGAGCCTGTCAGGTTCCCCATCTTCACTGCTCTGTTCGTCTTTACCCAAACACATGCACAGTCCACATTCTTCCCTTAGACACTGAATTGGAAGTCTAATATAATAATCAGCATAGGGAACAGTGTCAGATATTTGTAAGAAACATAATTTTCAATGGAGAAGCTAGCAGTTGCAGATGCAATGGGAGTTATTAAAAGGTCACTAGGCAACATGTATATATATATTGGGATTTTTCCAACTAACTTTCTGTTATTGATTTCTAGTTTAATTCCATTGTGGTATGAGAGCATACTTTGTGTGATTTGTGACGGTCTGTTTTATAGCCCAGAATGTGGTCTATCTTGGTGAATGTTCCATGTGAGCTCGAGAAGAATGTGTATTCTGCTGTTTTGGGATGAAATATTTTATAAATATCAATTAGATCCAATTGATTAATGTTGCTTTTTAATTCAACTGTATTCTGCATACTGAATTTATGCCTACTGGATCTATAAATTACCGACAGAAGGTATTGAAGTCTCCAAATATAATAGTGGATTGGTCTATTTCTCTTTGTATTTCTATCAGTTTTTACCATATCTATTTTGACACTCTAAGTGCATACACATCAAGGCTTGTTGTGTACTAGGAGAATTAACCCCTTTATCATTTTCATTATAAAAACCCTCTCCTAAGATGGGCATGGATGTTAGCTCAGGGCCAGTCTTCCTCAGCAAAAAGAGGAGGATTGGCAGCAGATGTTAGCTCAGGGTTAAGCTTCGTCAAAAAGAAAAAAACCCTCTCCTTATCACTGATAATTTTCCTTGTTCTAAAGTCTGCCTTATCTCAAATTACTATACAGTCATGCACTGAATGACATTTTGATCAACGATGGATGTGGTGGTCCCACAAGATTAATACCATACAGCCTACATGTGTAGTAGGCTTTACCACCTAGGGTTGTGTAAGTACACTCTATGATGTTTTCACAACGACGAAATCACCTAAAGACTCTTTTCTCAGAACTATCTCCCATTAATTGACACATCACTGTATCTTCTCCAGTTTTCTTCTGGTATATCTTTCTCGACTGAATTATTTTTAATCTGTGTCTCTATATTTAAAGTGAGTTTCTTGTAGAAAACATATAGTTGGGTCTTTTTAAAAAAAATCCACTTTGGGGGCTAGCCCAGTGGTGCAACAATTAAGTTTGCATGTTCCACTTTGCCGGCTCGGGGTTCGCCAGTTCAGATCCCGGGTGCGGACCTATGCACCGCTTGTCAAGCCATGCTGTGGCTGGCGTCCCACAGATATACAGTAGCAGAAGTGGGGCTGGCCCTGTGGCACAATGGTTAAGTTTGCACGTTCTGCTTTGGCGGTATGGGGTTCATGGGTTGGATCCTGAGTGCAGAGATGGCACCGCTTGGCAAACCATGCTGTGATAGGCGTCCCACATAGAAAGTAGAGGAAGATGGGCACGGATGTTAGCTTAGGGCCAGTCTTCCTCAGCAAAAAGAGGAGGATTAGTGGCAGATGTTAGCTCAGGGCTAATCTTCCTCAAAAAAAAATCTACCTTGCACTCTCTGTCATTTAATTGATGTATTCAGACTGTTTGCATCAGCAGGTGGCTTAAGAAAACTTCCTATTGTAAATGACAGCTCACTTTCAGCAAAGTAAAGCACAGCTATAGAACAAACTACGTGTTTGTTCTATAACCATCACCCAGATTGGGAAATGAAACATTGCTAACACTTCAGAAGCCTTAGAATGTTACACCCCGTCCATTTCCTTACCACTAGATCTAATGCCAATCCTGACTTTTATGGTAACCATTTGCTTGTCTTTTATTATTTTAGCCACTTATGCACCCATAAACTATAAAATTAATTTTGTCTGTTTTTGAACTTTATATGCATTAGGTAACATTTTAGGTATTATTTTGTGCCTGGCATCTTCTGCTTAACAGTATGCTTGTGAGGTCAATCCATGTTGTTGCATGTAGCTATAATTTGTTTACACTTATCACTATATGATATTCCATTGGATAATATAGCTCCATTATTCAACCACATCTTTATGGACATTTAGATAGTTGAGTATTTGGAGCTTTTATGAACAATGCATTGTGTTAGTCCAGGTCTTCCAAGAAGCAGAAACCAAGCAGAATTGAACATAGAGGGTTTTAGTAAAGGAAATTCCTGTGAGAGGAAATGTGAAGGGAGCCAGGAAAGACTGGGGTTGATGTCAGACTATGATGTGAGCCTGATCCTAAGTGAAGGAGAGAGGGAAGAAATATTTGGGTGGAAGCCAAGTTTAGTTTTGACCCTTGTGCTGGCAGAAAGGGATGGTAAGAGAGTGTAGTGGTTTAATATTGAGTGGGCTTTAGAGATAAGACAGTACTTGTTTCTAATTCTAACTGTAATTAACAAGTTGTGTGACTTTGGGCTACAATTATGCCAACAGGTTATTTTTGAGGCTCAGTTTCTTTTCTTGATAGGAATGATATTGCCTATCTCATGAGGCTGCTGAGACTCCTGGTTCAGAGGGTGTATATAAAGTTTATGATATAAGATAGGCACAAAGTGAGTGCTTATCTAAAGGGGCATTTTAAGAACAGTGGCTCTTGGGCATGGATGGATTATATATCATGAGACTCCATGTTGACATATGCTAAATACAGAAGAAGTGAGTCCATTCTGAGAGATAATGCAAGTTCAAAGGAAGATGGTGTTAGAGGTGATGTTGGGAGTTTGGTCTTCTTGAGATTGAAAACTCCATCAAGCGGCTCTTTTTAACCATTATTTTATTTTGTCCTTAAAAATTCAGTTTAGGGAGTAGCCTTGAGGAAGATCATTCAAAGTTTAAGGGTAAGATGTCTCAGCACCATAACTTTTATTTTCTATTAGACAAGTTGACATCAGAAGAAGAGGAGTAGGGATATCCTACCCTGAATGTTACTTTAGAAACAAATTAGAATTATTTATGATTGTTAGGGGTTTTTAACATAATTTCGATCCCTGGACTCTTATAGTGAAAGATGTAGAAACACCTTGAACTTGGAAGAGGTGATTCTTTCCTTGAGACAGAGGGGAAAGCCCCTCCTCTCACCATAAAACAGAAAATTCACTCTGCACACAGAACCACATGGAGAGATGGAAACCTAACATAAATTGCACAGATTACATATGTGTATATAATTTAATTCACACACCTATTTTGCAAAATAGATGTGAAAATTAGATGTTAATCAATTTTAAACTAGAATTACTTCCTTGGTAGATTTTAGAGAATAAGGATACGAGAGCATAAGTAACATCTATAAATTGTCAAAGCCGTCAACGTTTGGATCTAGGATTAGAACCTTGATCATCTGAGAAATATCCACCTTGCAGGTTACTGACCTGATCACATCAAACAGAAACTGTGAAGTGTCTGGTACAATGCTCCATGAATAGTAGACACTCAGTAAATATTAATTTCTTTATGTATATGTAGGGAAATGGTGGCAGGCATCTTGGGAGCTGATCCTTCTTCAATTAGATGATAATACTAAAACCAAAAAAACAGATAAGATTTTACTAGTGTGCAAGACCCAGATGTTTTGCATCTAGCTCATTTAATTATCTCTTGCCATTCTCAACTGTCTTAAAATTTGTGACTAAGTTTGAGCTTGAGCATCTGTACTGCAGTTTTGATTTGACAGGTGTCCTGGCTGTGAAAGTGAAATGGCATAAATTGCTATCAGCATTATGTAACCAGAACTGTCAACCTGAGTTTGAAGTTTGTCTGTGAGTGCGCCTTCTTCTGGTCTGAAACTTTTCCTCACTCAGTATTTCTTTTAACTTCTCAGGAAGCTTAGAAAGCTTTTAGCTTTCTCTCTCAGATCCTTACTGGACAAATGACTATGAAACTTAAAGAATAACTTCTTTTAAAAGAGAAAATTTGGCACTTTTAAAAGAGGACAAGCCTTAAACTAACAAATGAGTTTCAGATGGTATAATTCCAGGCATCAGCATGCAAATAAGGGGACGTTTGGAAGTGAGGCACCTCCTTTGTGCTTAAGATATATGTCACTTCCCAATTATTTGGGTAGGGGTCTGGAGCAAGCAACCTCCACAGGAACTTTTTTAAAATTTCTCTTCCTAGGAGCAGAACTTCAAACATGGGTGAGGATGCCCATCAGAAGATGTCATCAGAAGAGCAGAAGAGAAAAGGGAAGAATCTGAGTTGAGTTTATGGGAAGACAGAAAGATTGGAGTAATTTATGGAGAAGAAATACTAAAGAAGTTCTTGTCATTTCACAAAGTCTTACAGTTCCAGGAGACTTGTAAATAAGACTCCATGGTACATACACACAGAAAGAATGCAGACTGGATGTCATCACCTCTCCCTTCCCCTCTCTCCTGCCTCTCCCTCTTGCCAATCTATTCTATAACTACTTTATATTTTGATTTATTCTGCTTTCAATGCAGTCTAATCAGGCGCATCCAGCTCCTTCCCATCTCCAAGTTGCTCTCTAATCAGACTGAGAGAACTTGAAACTGGTGCCAGAAATGTGTGTTTGTGGGAAGATACTTGAAGCAAGAAGATAAAAGGAGATTGGAGAGAGATTGCAACCTCTAAGACATTCTTTTCTAGTGCCTATTATCATCTGTAGCTTTGGACAGTAGAGAAGTGGTTTTCAAAGTTCGTGGTTGGGGTGCATTTGAGGAGATGGCTCTCTCTATCCTTGCAGATGAATCACCACATTTACAACTTGGCTGTCTCTACAAAGGAAGGATTTTCAGAATTCAAAATTCATGGCTGCATAAATTAATCACTCTCTGGGGTGTAAAAAACATATCCTCATTTAAATTTTCTGAAAGCAGAGATAATTAATTTCCATCCCAGTGGTCAGACCCTGAGATTCCCCAGGGTTGATCTAACTCAGAATTTTCCTTTGTGGTCCATGAAGAAAAAACACAGGAAGGTCTGGAAGAGAGAGCAAAGATAAACACTTAAATTCTGCCTTCTATACTTCCAAATAACTTGTTATCATAGAGAATCTCATAATTATTGAGTTTCTATTGTCTACCCAATGTTATGCTGGGAATTTTGCATATATTAACATATTAAATCCATTTACAGATGATTTGATGGGCACTGACACTCATAATTAGAAGGACACTGTGCACCACACCCTCGCATCATGAACTCATACTCTCTTCACCTCAGACGTTGCGACCTTTCCCTCAGGTGAGGGAGGGCAAAATGCACAGACTTTTCCTGGAAAATTTTGGTTTTGTTTTATTAAAAATGTAGCACTATTTAGGGTGGCAGTGGAGAATATCTTTTCTATGGAGGAATCACATGCATATAAAAAATCAATAGAGGGGAAATTGGCAGAACATGGTTAAAAGCATAGACTTCCAGTTATAAGATAAATAAGTCCTGAGGATGCAACATACAACATGGTCACTATAGTTAACACTGCTATATGGTATATTTGAAAGTTGCTAAGAAAGTAGATCTTAAAAGTTCTCATCACAAGGAAAAAACTATTTTTTCTTTCACCTATAGGAGATGATGGATGTTAACCAAACTTATTGTGGTAATCATTCCACAACACACATAAGTCAAGTCATGGTACTGTACACCTTAAATGTGTACAGTGTCATATATCAATATATCTCAATAAAACAGAAAGAAATAACAGCAATAGAAGATGACAGACTCATAAAAAAGCAACTTACCAGTTAAATATAACATTAAAATTTTTATATATAAACATAAAATTAAGTGAAAATATGATTTTATTTTTAATATGTTAAATTAAAATTTTATTATAAATTTTCATCATATTAATAAACTATTTAATTTTAATTTAATATAAATGGTAATTTAACATAAATATAAACATTTTAATTCATTTGCTTCACCACAGAACATAGAATTGGACTTTTAAAATTAAATAGCTAAAACAGTGAAAAGGTAGAGAGAAGTTGCATCTTGACTCATGTTATGGCCAATTAAAGGAAAGAAAGGCATTTGATTTAGAAAACAGGGTATGACTTTCAAGGGCAAAAAGGTTGCTTCAGATCTTGATGACTTCACCAAGATGGCAGAGTGAGTAGTCTTCTTTGTCTCTCCCCCTTCGAATCTACAACTAATTGGACGTTCATCAGTTAACAAAGGATACCCATATAGCATCTCAGGACACCTGAGAGACCCGTGCTGCTATACATCAGAAGGTGGACAGACTTCCCCCAGGAGGAGATGGAGATAGGTGAAAACTCTCCGACCCCCGGCCCCCAGACAGCCTAGTACCTGCAAGCAGCTTTCTTCCAGCGGACTCCCCCATAGCATTGCCATGCACCAAGGGCAGGCATGAGCATGCACCAGGGGAGCCACGGTGGAAACAGGTGACTACAGCCCTACCTAATCCCCCCGTGATTACCCCTAAGCCCAGGGGGAAACTCCATGAACCTGCACCAGCAGGGAAAGCCTCTACTTGCCATTAGTGGAGAGGCCCCTCCCAGCATTCAGAACACCAGGAGGCTCCTGAAGAGGAGGATCCCAGGCAGGGCAGCAGCCCGCCAGCTGCTGCTGACTCACAGACTCTGGCTGTGTCCAAGAGGGGGCAAGGGACAGCCAGAGATCCCATTGGAGTGGCTGGGGGCTAGGTGGAGCTCCAGTGGCCTGGCTCCATGGCCCAAGGGGAAACTCTATGGTCCCACAACAGCAGGCGGGAAAGCCTCTACTGGTGTTAGTGGAGAAGCCCTGCTCAGCATTCAGAACACTGGGAGGCTCTGGGAGAGGAGGATCCCAGGCAGAGCAGCAGCCCGTGAGCTGTCTCTGACTCACGGACTCTGGCTGTGTCCCAGAGGGGGCAAGAGACACCCACTGATCCTGTGGGAGTGTCCAGGGGATGGGTGGAGCTCCAGCTGCCTGACTCCATGGCCCGGGGGAAAACTCACAGTCCCACAGTAGCCACAGTGAAAGCCTCTGCACAGCACTAGTGGAGAGGCCCCAACTGGCAATCACAAGGCTGGAAGGCCCTGGGGCAAAAGTAGCACAGCTAGGTAAGCTAACCACAGACTGCAGAATATACCCATAGCTCTGCCGTGGCCTTTAGTGGACAAGTGAGATCTTGTGGGCCAAGAAAGTGACAGAGCTGCGAATATAGGTGATCCTGCTCCCGGACGCTGGGAAAGCCCATAACACCACTGCAGACCCTAAGGAGGGAGCGCGTCTAGGTGGTCTGCAACAGTAGGCACCAGCAGCCTGAGGCCCCCTTGTGATTGCCCCCACAGATGATGAGAGACCCCACAGGACCACTGTGACTATGAGGAGGGGCCCAGGTCCAGTCACCAACACCTGACAGGGTTCCTGGTTGGTGCAGCCTAAACAGCTGCTCCCCCCTACACCAGTAGAAACAAGTGGAGGCAGTAACTAAACTATATCTCTATGCAGAGGCACAAATCCATGCCATCAAGCAGTATGAAAAAAATATATTAAATCTCCAGCACAGAAGGAAAATGACAAGTACCCAGAAAACAATCCCAAAGACAATGAAATCTATAACCTAAATGATGATGAATTCAAAACAGCCATTATTTAAAAACTCAACAAGTTAAAAGAGAATACAGATAGACAACTCAATGAGTTCAGGAGCTATGTCACAAAAGAGCTTGACACTATAAAGAAGAACCAATCAGAAATACTGGAGATGAAGAACACAATGGAAGAGATTAAGAAAGATCTGGACTCTCTGAACAGTAGGGTCGATAATACAGAGGAGAGAATTAGCAATTTGGAGGATAGGAATATAGAAATGCTGCAGACAGAGGAGGAGAGAGAACTAAGACTAAAACGTGTAGCCACCCCTGATGCAGCAAGTGTTGATAATCATTGGAAAATGCTTGCCAACAAACTGTGACCCAGAGGTGAGAAGGCCAGTTAGCCAATGAGAGGTAAGACCTCCAGGGGGAGGCAACCTAAGCCAGGCATGGTCACCCGGGGGCACAGATGGAGACATGATATAGGGAGCAGGAGGGGCCATTGCCTAGGAGGCCTAGCATGCTCCGAGATAAAAATATACGAGCACAGCAATAACATGATAATATCAAAACAGAGGCCAAGGGAGGGTTCCTTGAGAAATCACAAAGAATTCTTGGCATTTGCTAATTACATTGTCCAGAACACCTGTGTATGTTTAACAGATGTAAGCTATGTATATATTGAAACGCTGGTTATAATAAACTCAGAGTGGCCATCAGCCGTCTCCGCATCTATCTTGATGTGTACATTGGACTGCGACACCGACAAAAAGAAATGAAGAAACTCTCCGAGAATTATTAGACTCAATTAGGAGTCAAAACATAAGGATTATAGGTATACCAGAGGGAGAAGAGAAGGAGAAGGGGGCAGAATGCCTGTTCAAAGAAATAATGGCTGAGAACTTTCCAAACCTGGGGAGAGAGATGGAACTCCATGTGACAGAAGCCAATAGATCTCCAAACTTTATCAATGTAAGAAGACCACCCTAAGGCATATAATAGTGAAGCTAGCAAAAGTCAATGACAAAGAGAAAATACTAAGGGCAGCCAGGCAGAAGAAAATAACCTGCAAAGGAACCCCCATAAGGCTATCAGAAGATTTCTCAGCAGATACCTTACAGGCTAGAAGAGAGTGGAATGTATATTCAAAACTCTGAAAGACAAAAACTTGCAGCCAAGAATACTCTACCCAGCGAAAATATCCTTCAAATACGATGGAGAAATAAAAACTTTTCCAGATAAACAAAAGTTAAGGGAGTTCATTGTCACAAGACCTCCTCTTCAAGAAATGCTCAGGAAGACCCTCATACCTGAAAAATCAAAAAAAGGAAAGGGGTTACAAAACCCAGAGCAGAGGAGATAAGTAGAAGGACAATAACAGAAAGTAGCAACTCTCTATCAGAACAGGTTAGCAAAAGTTAAATAAAACATTAAAGATAAAAGGAAGGGAAACACCAAGAAAAAATATAATCCTGTCATTTTAACCTCAAATCCACAACACAAGAAGGAAGGGAAAAAAATCTGACAATAACAACCTGGAAGGGGAAGAGGAAAGGGATGGAATGTTTTAATTTAAGGAAATTAGAGGCTATCAGAAAATGAACTATCTCATCTATGAGATGTTTTATAAAAACCACCTGGTAACCACTAAATAAATAACAAGAATAAAGACACAAATTGCAAATAAGAAGAAAGCCAATACAGAAATTTACCTACCTGAATTATTAGTCCAAAAATCATGGGGCAAGAAACAAAGGAAATGCAAGAGAACCAGAAAACAAGTGAAAAAATGGCAGCGGTAGGCCCCCACATTTCAATAATCACTCTAAATGTAAATGGATTGAACTCTCCAATCAAAAGACACAGAGTGGCAGGATGGATCAAAGAACAAGACCCAACAATATGCTGCCTTCAGGAAACACACCTCAGCCCCAAAGACAAACACAGACTCAGACTGAAGGGATGGAGACAATACTCCAAGCTAATAATGAACAAAAGAAAGCAGGTGTCACCATGCTTATATCAGACAAAGTAGACTTGAAAGCAAAACAGATAAAGAAAGACAAAGAGGGGCAGTTTATAATGACAAAAAGGGACATGCCACCAAGATGACATAACATTTATAAATATACATGCACCCACACAGGAGCACCAAAATTTGTAAAGCAACTCTTAACAAAACTAAAAGGAGACATCAACAACAATACAATAATAGTAGGGAACCTCAACACCCCATTAACACCAATGGGTAGACCATCCAGACAGAAAATCAACAAGGAAATTAAAGAATTAAATGAAAAATTAGACCAGATGGACTTAATAGATATATATAGAACACTTCATCCCAAAACAGCAGGTTACACATTCTTCTCAAGTGCACATGGAACATTCTCAAGGATAGACCATATCTTGGGAAACAAAGCAAGCATCAATAAATTCAAGAGGGTTGAAATAATATCGAGCATCTTTTTGGATCATAATGCTATGAACCTAGAAATCAACTACAAGAATAAAGCTGGGAAAGGAGCAAAAATGTGGAGACTAGACAGCATACTACTGAACAAACAACGGATTATTGAAGAAATTAAAGAAGAAATCAAATATTATATGGAGACAAATGAAAATGAAAACATGCCATACCAACTCATTTGGGACACAGCAAAAGCACTCCTAAGAGGGAAATTCATTGCAAGACAGGCTCACCTCAAAAAACAAGAAAAATCTCACATAAACAACCTCAAACAACACCTAACACAATTAGAAAAAGAAGAACAAACAAAGCCCAAAGTCAGTAGAAGGAGGGAAATAATAAAAATTAGAGCAGAAATAAATGATATTGAAACAAAAAAGATAGTAGAAAGGATCAATGAAACAAAGAGTTGGTTCTTTGAAAAAATTAACAAAATCGACAAACCCTTAGCCAGACTCACTAAGAGAAAAAGAGAGAAGACTCAAATAAAATTAGAAATGAGAGAGGAGAAATCACAACGGATACCAAAGAAATACAAGGGATCGTAAGAGAATACTATGAAAAACTATATGCCAACAAATTGAACAACCTAGAAGAAATGGGTAAATTCCTAGACTCTTACAACCTCCCCAAACTGAAGCAGGAAGAAATAGAGAATCTGAATAGACCAATCACAAGTAAAGAAATAGAAACAGTAATCAAAAACCTCCCCAAAAATAAAAGTCCAGGCTTCTCTGGAGAGTTCTACCAAACATTCAAAGAAGATTTAATGCCTATTCTTCTCAAACTATTTCAGAAAATTGAGGAAGATGGAGCACTCCCTAACACATTCTATGAAGCCAACATCACCCTGATCCCCAAACCTGACAAGGACAACACAAAGAAGGGAAACAACAGGCCAATATCACTGAGGAACTCAGATGCAGAAATCCTCAACAAAATTTTGGCAAACCGAATACAGCATTACATCAAAAAGATTATACACCATGATCAAGTGGGATTTATACCAGGGACACAGGGATGGTTCAACATCCACAAATCAATCAATGTGATACACTGCATTAACAAAATGAGAAGCAAAAACCACATGATCATCTCAATAGATGCAGGGAAAGCATTCGACAAGATCTAACATCCATTTACTTAAAAACCCTCAATAAAATGGGTATAGAAGGAAAGTACCTCAACATAATCAAGGCCATATATGACAAACCCACAACCAACATCAGACTCAAGGGACAAAAACTGAAAGCCACTCCTCTGAGAACAGGAACAAGACAAGGGTGCCCAGTTTCACCACTCTTATTCAACATAGTACTGGAGGTGTTGGCCAGAGCAATTCGGCAGGAAAAAGAAATAAAAGGAATACAAATAGGCAACGAAGAAGTAAAACTCTCGCTGTTTGCAGACGACATGATCTTATATATAGAAAACCCCAAAGAATCCATTGGGAAACTATTAGAAATAATCAACAGCTACAGCAATATTCCAGGGTATAAAATCAACATACATAAATCCGTAGCATTTTTATATGCTAAAAATGAGCTAACAGAAAAAGAACTCAAGAACTCAATCCCATTCACAATCGCAGGAAAAAGAATAAAATACCTTGGGATAAACTTAACCAAGGAAGTGAAAAATCTATACAACAAAAACTACAAGACTTTCCTGAAAGAAATTGATGACGACATAAAGAGATGGAAAGACATTCCATGCACATGGATTGGAAGAATAAACATAGTTAAAATGTCCATACTACCTAAAGCAATCTACAGATTCAATGCTATCCCAATCAGAATCCCAATGACATTCTTTACAGAAATTAAACAAACAATCCTAAAATTCATGCGGGGCAACAAAAGACCCCAAATTGCTAAAGCAATCCTAAGAAAAAAGAATAAAGCTGGAGGCATCACAATCCCTGACTTCAAAACATACTGCAAAGCTACGGTAATCAAAAGAGCATGGTACTGGTACAAATACAGGTGCACAGATCAATGGAACAGAATCAAAAGCCCAGAAATAAAACCACACATCTATGGACAGCTAATCTTCGACAAAGGAGCTGAGGGCCTACAATGGAGAAAAGAATGTCTCTTCAATAAATGGTGCTGGGAAAAGCGGACAGCCACATGTAAATGAACGAAAATTGACCATTCTTTTTCACCATTCACAAAAATAAACTCAAAATGGATCAAAGAACTAAAGATTAGGCCTGAAACAAGAAGTCTTCTAGAAGAGAATATAGGCAGTACACTCTTTAACATCAGTTTCAAAAGAATCTTTTCTGACACCATAACTCCTTGGGTGAGGGAAACAACAGAAAGAATAAACAAATGGGACTTCATCAGACTAAAGAGCTTCTTCAAGGCAAGGGAAAACAGGATTGAAACAAAAAAACGACCTACTAATTGGGAAAAAATATTTACAAGTTATCTATCCGACAAAAGGTTAATCTCCATAATATATAAAGAGCTCATACAGCTCAACAACAAAAAATCAAACAACCCGATCAAAAAATGGTCAGGGGACATGAACAGAGATTTCTCCAAAGAAGATATAAGGATGGCCAATAGACACATGAAAAGATGCTCATCATCACTAATCATCAGGGAAATGCAAATCAAAACTACACTAATATATCATCTTACACCTGTTAGCATGGCAAAAATATCCAAAACCAAAAGTGACAAATGTTGGAGAGGTTGTGGAGAAAAAGGAACCCTCATACACTGTTGGTGGGAAGGATAGTGGTGCAGCCACTATGGAAGACAGTATGGAGATTTCTCAAAAAATTAAAAATAGAAATACCTTATGACCCAGCCATCCCACTACTGGGTATCTATCCTAAGAACCTGAAATCAGCAATTCCAAAAGTCCCATGCACCCCTATGTTCATCGCAGCATTATTTACAATAGCCAAGACATGGAAGCAACCTAAGTGCCCAGCAACTGATGATTGGATAAAGAAGATATGGTGTATATATATACAATGGAATACTACTCAGCCATAAAAAGGACAAAATTGTCCGATTCACAACAACATGGATGGACCTTGAGGGTATTATGTTAAGTGAAATAAGCCAGATAGAGAAAGACGAACTCTGTATCACTCCACTCATAGGTGGAAGTTAACATATAGACAAAGAGAACTGATTGGTGGTTACCAGGGGAAAGGGGGCATGGGTGGAGGTCATAAAGGGTGAAGTGGTGTACCTACAACATGACTAACATAATGTGCAACTGAAATTTCACAAGGTTGTAATCTATCATAATCTTAATTAAAAAAAAAAGGTTGCTTCAATTTTCACCATTATGTAGCACTGTGATGAGCATCCTTGGACATATATGCACACCTTAGAATACATTCCAAGAAGGACAATAGCTGAGGCAAAAGCATGTACATTGTTTTATCAATTATTTTATTGAGGTTGTAGTAGTTTTTAACATTGTGTAAAAGCATGTACATTTAATTACTTTTGGTACATGTAGTCAAACTGACCTTCAGAAAGATGATGCAATTTATGTTTTACCAATTATATATGAGAGGGCCTATTTTTCTGTAACTTTGTTAGCATTTGGTATTATTGTTACTTTTAACATCTGCCTTTTTAATAGAAAAGAATTCTCACTGTTACATTTTCATTTCTTTGAATATTAGTACTCTAGAGTATTTTCTCATCAAATTATTAACCATTTGTATTTCTTTTTTATGAATTGCTTGCTCATAACTGTGCCCCCCCTTTTTTTTTACTGAGGTAACATTGGTTTTTAACATTATGTAAATTTCAGGTGTACATGATTATATTTTGATTCCTGTGAAGACTGCATCACCTTCACCACCCAGACTAATTACAATCCAACACCACACACATGTGCCTCATCACCCCTTTCTCCCTCCTCCCTCCCCTCTATAAAATAAAAGGCTCTAAAATCACCGGTAAAGGCAAAAATACAGTAAAGGTATCAGATCAAACACCTATGAAGATAACATGAAGGCCAAAAAACAAAAGTACTAAAATTTCCATAATAAGAGGGTAACAATACACACACACAAAAAAAGGTTAGATTTGATATCAAAAACAGAAACTGTGGGAGAAGGAGAGAATAAGAGTAGAACTTTTAGAAAGAGGTCAAACTAAAGAGACCACCAAGTTAATATAGATTGCTATGGACATAGGTTATTATATATGAAGCTCATGGCAATCATAAGTCAGAAATCTATGATAAATACATAAAAACTTAAGAGAAAGAAACCCAAACATAATACTAAGGAAAGTCATCAAACCACAAAGGAAGAGAGCAAGACAAGAAAGTAACAGAGAAGAACTACTAAAACACCAAGAAAGAAGGAACAAAATGGCAATAAGTACATACTTATCAATAGCTACTTTAAATGTCAGTGGACTAAATGCTCCAATCAAAAGGCATAGGGTGGCTAAGTGGATGAATAAACAAGATACATGTCTATGCTGCATACAAGAGACACACTTCTGACCTAAAGACAGAATTGTGCCCATTTTTCTACTGGTTTATCTTGTTCTAATTTTGTTTGTAAGAGAAACTTATATAAACTACTGTCTACCATAAGTAGTGCACATATTTTTCCTCGTTAGACTTCTGTCCTTTGACTTTCTTTATTTTGTTTTTTTGCCATATAGATTTTAACACTATTGTAGTCTAACCTATCCTTTGTTTCTTTATGGTTTTGCTTTTAGCATTAAGTTTAGAAAGATCTTTTCTATTCCAAGATTACATATATATTTATCTATGTTTTTCTAATTGCCATGCAGCATTTTAACTTTTTTTTTATTAATGTTATGATAGATTACAACCTTGTGAGAGTTCAGTTGTACATTTTTGTTAGTCATGTTGTGGGTACACCACCTCCCCCTTTGTGCCCTCCCCCCACCCCCCCTTTTCCCTGGTAACCACCGATCAGATCTCCTTATCAATATACTAACTTCCACCTATGAGTGGAGTCATAGAGAGATCGTCTTTCTCTGACTGCTTATTTCGCTTAACATAATACCCTCGAGGTCCATCCACGTTGTTGTGAATGGGCCAATTTTGTCTTTTTTTATGGCTGAGTAGTATTCCATTGTGTATATATACCACATCTTCTTTATCCAATCATTAGTTTCTGGGCATGTAGGTTGGTTCCACGTCTTGGCTATTGTAAATAATGCTGCGATGAACATAGGGGTGCAACTGACTCTTGAGATTTCTGATTTCAGGTTCTTAGGAGAGATACCCAGTAATGGGATGGCTGGGTCATAGGGTATTTCTATTTTTAACTTTTTGAGAAATCTCCATACTGTTTTCCATAGTGGCTGTACCAGTTTGCATTCCCACCAACAGTGTATGAGGGTTCCTTTTTCTCCACAACCTCTCCAACATTTGTCGCTCTTGGTTTTGGATGTTTTTGCCAATCTAACAGGTGTAAGGTGATATCTTAGTGTAGTTTTGATTTGCATTTCCCTGATGATTAGCGATGATGAACATCTTTTCATGTGTCTATTGGCCATATTCATATCTTCTTTTGAGAAATGTCTGTTCATGTCCTCTGCCCATTTTTTGATCGGGTTGTTTGTTTTTTTGTTGTTAAGCAGTGTGAGTTCTTTGTATATTATGGAGATTAACCCTTTGTCGGATAAGTGTCTTGTAAATATTTTTTCCCAATTAGTAAGCTGTTTTTTGTTTCAATCCTGTTTTCCCTTGCCTTGAAGAAGCTCTTTAGTCTGATGAAGTCCCATTTGTTTATTCTTTCTATTGTTTCCCTCAACTGAGGAGTTAGAGTGTCCAAAAAGATTCTTTTGAAACTCATGTCAAAGAGTGTACTGCCTATATTCTCTTCCAAAAGACTTATTGTCTCAGGCCTAATCTTTAGGCCTTTGATCCATTTTGAGTTTTTTTGGTGTGTGGTGAAAAAGACTGGTCAATTTTCAATCTTTTGCATGTGGCTGTCCAGTTTTCCCAGCACCATTTGTTGAAGAGACATTCTTTTCTCCATTGTAGGCCCTCTGCTCTTTTGTCGAAGATTAGCTGTCCATAGATGTGTGGTTTTATCTCTGGGCTTTCAGTTCTGTTCCATTGATCTGTGCACCTGTATTTGTACCAGTACCATGCTCTTTTGATTACCGTAGCTTTGCAGTATGTTTTGAAATCGGGGATTGTGATTCCGCCGGCTTTGTTTTTCTTGCTCAGGATTGCTTTAGCAATTCGCGGTCTTTTGTTGCCCCATATGAATTTTAGGATTGTTTGTTCAATTTCTGTGAAGAATATTCTTGGGATTCTGATTGGGATAGCATTGAATCTGTAGATTGCTTTAGGTAGTATAGACATTTTAACTATGTTTATTCTTCCAATCCATGTGCATGGAATGTCTTTCCATCTCTTTATGTCATCGTCAATTTCTTTCAAGAAAGTCTTGTAGTTTTCATTGTATAGATCCTTCACTTCCTTGGTTAAGTTTATCCCAAGGTATTTTATTCTTTTCGTTGCGATTGTGAATGGGATTGAGTTCTTGAGTTCTTTTTCTGTTAGTTCATTGTTAGTGTATAGAAATGCTACTGATTTATGCACGTTAATTTTATACCCTGCTACTTTGCTGTAGTTGTTGATTATTTCTAACAGTTTTTCTATGGATTCTTTGGGGTTTTCTATATATGAGATCATGTCGTCTGCAAACAGCGACAGTTTTACTTCTTTGTTACCTATTTGGATTCCTTTTATTTCTTTTTCCTGCCGAATTGCTCTGGCCAGCACCTCCAGTACTATGTTGAATAGGAGTGGTGAAAGTGGGCACCCTTGTCTTGTTCCGGTCCTCAGAAGGATGGCTTTCAGTTTTTGTCCATTGAGTATGATCTTGGCTGTGGGTCTGTCATATATGGCCTTTATTATGTTGAGGTACTTTCCTTCTATACCCATTTTATTGAGGGTTTTTATCATAAATGGGTGTTGGATCTTGTCGAATGCTTTCTCTGCATCTATTGAGATGATCATGTGGTTTTTGTTTTTCATTTTGTTGATGTAGTGTATCACATTGATTGACTTGCGGATGTTGAACCATCCCTGTGTCCCTGGTATAAATCCCACTTGATCATGGTGTATAATCTTTTTGATGTATTGCTGTATTCGGTTTGCCAAAATTTTGTTGAGGATTTTTGCATCTATGTTCATCAGTGATATCGGCCAGTAGTTCTCCTTCTTTGTGTTGTCCTTGTCAGGTTTGGGGATCAGAGTGATGTTGGCTTCACAGAATGTGTTAGGGAGTACTCCATCTTTCTCAATTTTCTGGAACAGTTTAAGAAGAATAGGTATTAAGTCTTCTTTGAATGTTTGGTAGAATTCTCCACAGAAGCCATCTGGTCCTGGACTCTTATTTTTGGGGAGGTTTTTGATTACCGTTTCTATTTCCTTCCTTGTGATTGGCCTGTTCAGATTCTCCATTTCTTCCTGATTCAGTTTGGGGAGATTGTAGGAGTCTAGGAATTTGTCCATTTCTTCCAGGTTGTTCAATTTGTTGGCATATAGTTTTTCATAGTATTCTCTTATGATCTCTTGTATTTCATTGTTATCTGTTGTGATTTCTCCTCTCTCATTCCTAATTTTATTTATTTGCGATTTCTCTCTTCTTTTCTTGGTGAGTCTGGCTAAGGGTTTGTCAATTTTGTTAATTCTTTCGAAGAACCAACTCTTTGTTTCATTGATCCTTTCTATTGTCTTTTTTGTTTCAATATTGTTTATTTCTGCTCTTATTTTTATTTCCCTCCTTCTACTGACTCTGGGCTTTGTTCGTTCTTCTTTTTCTAGTTCTGTTAGGCGTCGTTTGAGGTTGCTTATGTGAGCTTTTTCTTGTTTAGTGAGGTGAGCCTGTATTGCGATGAATTTCCCTCTTAGGACTGCTTTTGCTGCATCCCAAATGGTTTGGTATGTCGTGTTCTCATTTTCATTTGTCTCCAGATAAAATTTGATTTCTTCTTTAATTTCTTCAATGATCCATTGTTTGTTCAGAAGCCTGTTGTTTAGTCTCCACATTTTTGCACCTTTCTCTGCTTTTTTCTTGTAGTTGGTTTCTAGTTTAATAGCATTATGATCAGAAAAGATGCTTGATATTATTTCAACTCTCTTGTATTTATTGATGTTTGCTTTGTTTCCCAAAATATGGTCAATCCTTGAGAATGTTCCATGTGCACTTGAGAAGAATGTGCAACCTGCTGTTTTTGGATGAAGTGTTCTATATATATCTATTAAGTCCATCTGGTCTAATTTTTCATTTACTTCTATTATTTCCTTGTTGATTTTCTGTCTGGATGTTCTGTCCATTGGTGTTAATGGTGTGTTGAGGTCCCCTACTATTATTGTATTGTTGTTGATGTCTTCTTTTAGTTCTATTAAGAGTTGCTTTACAAATTTTGGTGCTCCTGTGTTGGGTGCGTATATATTTATAAGTGTTATGTCTTCTTGGTGGAGAGTCCCTTTCATCATTATATACTGTCCCTCTTTGTCTTTCTTTATCTGTTTTGCTTTGCAATCTACCTTGTCTGATATTAGTATAGCGACATCTGCTTTCTTTTGTTCATTATTAGCTTGGAGTATTGTTCTCCATCCCTTCAGTCTGAGTCTGTGTTTGTCTTTGGGGCTGAGGTGTGTTTCCTGGAGGCAGCATATTGTTGGATCTTGTTCTTTGATCCATCCTGCCACTCTGTGTCTTTGGATTGGGGAGTTCAATCCATTTACATTTAGAGTGATTATTGAGATGTGGGGGCCTACCACTACCATTTTGTGTCTTGTTTTCTGGTTTTCTTCAATTTCCTTTGTTTCTCGTCCCATGGTTTAATCTGCTCTGATGAAGAGCTGCTACTCTCTGTTGTTGTCCTTCTACTTATCTCCTCTGCTCTTGGTTTTGTAGCCCCTTTCCTTTTTTGGATTTTTCAGGAATGAGGGTTTTCCTGAGGATTTCCTGAAGTGGAGGTTTTGTGGCAATGAACTCCCTTAATTTTTGTTTATCTGGGAAAGTTTTTATTTCTCCATTGTATTTGAAGGATATTTTCGCTGGGTAGAGAAATCTCGGCTGTAGATTTTTGTCCTTCAGATTTTTGAATATATCATTCCACTCTCTTCTAGCCTGTAAAGTTTCTGCTGAGAAATCTGCTGATAGCCTGATGGGGGTTCCTTTGTAGGTTAGTTTCTTTTGCCTGGCTGTCCTTAGTATTTTCTCCTTGTCGTTGACTTTTGCTAGCTTCACTACTATATGCCGTGGAGTTGGTCTTCTTGCATTGATAAAGTTTGGAGATCTATTGGCTTCTGTCACCTGAAGATCCATCTCTCTCACCAGATTTGGGAAGTTCTCAGCCATTATTTCTTTGAATAGGCTTTCTGCCCCTTTCTCCTCTTCTCCCTCTGGTATACCTATAATCCTTACGTTGCATCTCCTAATTGTGTCTGATAATTCTCAGAGAGTTTCTTCATTTCTTTTTAGTCTTGGTTCTCTCTCCTCCTCTGCCTGCAGCAATTCTATATTGCCATCTTCCAAATTGCTAATTCTTTCCTCCATATTATCGGCCCTACTGTTCAGAGCATCTAGATTTTTTTTAATCTCCTCTATTGTTTTCTTCATTTCCAATATTACTGTTTGTTTCTTCTTTATCGTATCAAACTCTTTTGTGACATAGCTCCTGAACTCGTTGAGTTGTCGGTCAGAATTCTCTCTTAACTCATTGAGTATTTTAATGACGGCTGTTTTGAAGTCATCATCATTTAGGTTATATATCTCATTTTCTTTGGGATTGTTTTCTGTGTATTTGTTATTTTCTTTCTGTTCTGGAGATTTAATGTATTTTTTCATATTGCTTGATGTTGTTGATTTGTGCCTCCACATAGAGATAGAGTTTAGTTGCTCCTTTCACTTGTTTCAGCTGCTGCAGTGGGGGAGCCGCTGTTTATACTGCACCAACCAGGAACCCTGTCGGCAGTTGCTAGCTGGGCCTGGGCCCCTCCTCGTAGTCACAGTGGTCCTTTGGATTCCCTCCTCTGCCGTGGGGGCTGTCACAGGGGGTCTTCAGGCTGCTGGTGCCTACTGTTGCAGCCCACCTACACGTGCTCCCTCCTTGGGGTCTGCAACGGTGTTATGGGCTTTTCCAGTGGCCAGGGCTGGGATCACTTATATTTCTCACTCTGTCGCTGTCGGCACCCACAAAATCTCACTTGTCCACTGTGGGTCGCAGGAGAGCTATTGGCATCTTCTACAGTCTGTGGTTAGTTCACCTAGCTATGCTACTTTTGTCCTGGGGTCTTCCAGCCTTGTGGCTGCCGGATGGGTGCTTTCTACTAGTGCTGTGCAGAGGCTTTCCCTGAGGCTGCTGTGAGCCTGTAGGGTTTCCCCCTAGGCTACAGAGCTGGGTCGCTGGAACTCCCCCCAGCCCCAGTCCTGTTCCCCAGGAACTCGGGGAGCCCTTTGCCCTGTCTTGGGGGATAGCTGGAGATCCTGATTTCAGTGGTAGCTGGTCAGCTGCTGCCCTGCCTGATATTCTCCTCTTGGGGACCCTCCCGGTATTGTGGATGCTGGGCGTGGCCCCTCCACTAATGGCAGACAGAGAGTTTTGTCTGCTGCCCGGGCAGAACTCTGGAGCTTCCCCTCTGGAGTGCAGAGCGGGCCTCTGGAGCTTCACCTTGTCCCAGTCCTCTCCAAGATCTCTGGCAATCCCTAGCCCCACGGGGCGGGCAATGGCAGCTGGAGGTCGCCCCGCCCTCTGGGATTCTCTCCGGGACTTTCCCAGAGTTGAATGCTGGGCGTGGCCCCTCTGCTAATGTCAGACAGAGAGCCCTGTCTGCTGCCCGGGCGGAACTCCAGAGCTTCCCCTCTGGGGCTCAGATCTGGCCCCTGGAGCTTCACCCAGCCCCAGTCCGCTCTGAGATCTCCGGCAATCCTTAGTCCCACAGGGCGGGCAACAGCAGCTGGGGGTCGCCCCACCCTCTGGGATTCTCTCTGGGACTTTCCCGCAGCCGTGAATGCTGGGCGTGGCCCCTCCGCTAATGGCAGACAGAGAGTTTTCTCTGCTGCCTGGGCAGAACTCTGGAGCTTCCCCTCCGGGGTGCAGAGCCGGCCTCTGGAGCTTCCCCCAGCCCCAGTCTGCTCGGAGATCTCTGGCAATCCCTAGCCCCACCGTGCAGGCAGTGGCAGCTGGGGGACCTCCGTACCCTCAGCGACTCTCTCTGGGACCCTCCGGGTGCCGCAAACACCAGGCGGGATCTCCCCGCCAATGGTGGGGAGAGACTCTCCCCGCGGGCCCAGGTGTGCAGCTCCAAAGTTTCCCTCTGTGTTTAGGAGTAATTGCGGGGGGTTTAGGTAGGGTTCTGGTCACCTGTTTCCACCGTCGCTCCCCTGTTGTGTGCTCGCTCCTGCCCTAGATGTGTGTTGATCTTCTGGGGGTGTCCATTGGAAGAAAGCTGCTTGCGGGTACTAGGCTGTTCGGTCGGGGTCGGAGAGTTTTCACCTATTTCCACATCCTCCCAGAGGAAAGTCCGTCCGCCTTCCAATGTATAGTCACATGGGTCTCTCAGACGTCCTGAGATGCTGTCTGGATATCCTTTGTTAAGCAATAAGTGTCCAAATAATTGTAGACTCGAAGAGGGAGAGACAAAGAGGACTACTCACGGCGCCATCTTGGATTCAGCCTCAGCATTTTAACTTTTTAAAAAGCATATAGCTGTTGACTTATTTGCAACTTGCTTTATTTTGTTCATTGCATGAATATTTCAAGTCATCCTAAAATATTTTGAAACTACAAAGAGCAAAAGTAAATAAGTGGAGACCTTTTATCTCTGCTTAAAAACTTTATTTAAATATATCCCAGAACATGTTTCTGGTAAAATTGAGTTTGTAAATATTTATCAAGTCATTTTGTACTTTAACCAAGTTAAGGTAGCTTCTAATTTCTAAGGGGAAAGAGCTAAATTTGAGAGATGGAAGATTTCTGAAGGAGAGGGAGAAAGCTAATCTTCACAGAGTATTTTGTTCTGGACACAGTGGATTCATGGGTGATAGAATAATGGTCTCTATTTCCCTTTATAGTTAGAAAGGAAGGAAGCAGAAGAGGTTGAAAAAGTCTCAGGGGAGGTTTTCACTTGTCTTCAGGCACAAACTGGGTTAGATTTCTCAGATTAGGGAAATGAGTGCCTTGATTTCTGGTGAAGATGGGAGTCCACTAAAGCCAGAAATATGGTAACATGGCTTTAATTTTAATTAAGTAATTCTGTGTGAGTTTAAATAAATTATGCCTAGAGATGGCAAAGATAGAAAGAAATTAAGTACTGCTGTATGCAGTGTTTTATTTGTGAGGATTCTCTGGTATCTGTTTTTCTTTTTAACTGTCTCTAGTTGTGTATTATATTTACAGTAATCAGTACTGCTAATTTATTTGAATCGTTATGATTAGCAGTTTAATTAAAAGCGCTCCTAAAATTTTATAGAAGGATAATAGATGAGAAAAGTGGTCTAATTTTGTTCAGTCTCTCTTTTGTTGAAATATATCTATAAGAAACCTTGTTAGCCATACCACAAGACAATAATACAATCACTATATGCAGCAAAAGCCAAAGTTACTATAAACAATGAATTGTTCATTTATTAAAGAAATATTTATTACAAGACAATAATACAATCACTATATGCAGCAAAAGCCAAAGTTACTATAAACAATGAATTGTTCATTTATTAAAGAAATATTCATTATATGTCTACTATGTGCCAAACACTGTGTTAGATGGATGAATGAAAGTGAACAAGGGTCTATCTCTATCCTCAAGGAAGTTACAGTTTAGTATAAGGTACGTGCAATAGAACAAATGATTACAAACAGTAATGTTAGTGCAACAACTGGGTAAACCATGATGTTCTGGGTTTGGGAAATGAGTGGGAAGATCTTCATGGAGGAAGTGCTCTGAGTAGAGACCTGAAGGTTGAACAACCATCAGTCAGTTAAAAAGATTATGGAGGAAAGAGGAAACTCCTTGTACAAAGAGCTTGAGGGGAAGAAAAAGAAATAGATGCCTTGGGACAGCATGCTCTCCCCAAAGTACTAGGGGAGATGTAGTAGGGGGTGAAGAGTTGAAGTAAGCAGAGCTGCAGCATGAAGCAAAGAGGACTTTGTAATGCATGTTAAGGGCTTTAACCTGAGGGCAATGGGGAGCTCATGAATGTTCTTGAGAGCTGGCCTCATAAACTCAAATCAGTAAAGTGACATCAAATGTTAAAAGAGCTAAGTAGGGAGAATAGTGGTCCCCAAACGTGACAAAATCTTAATCCTATGAGCCTGTGAATAGATTATCTTTCAGGAAAAAGAGAGTTTTAAGATGTGATTGAATTATAGACATTGAAATGGGGAGATTATCCTGGATTATCTGAGCAGGCCCAACCTACACTCAAGTGTCACATTCTGAGATATGCATTGTTAGGCGATTTTGTCATTGTGCAAACATCACAGAGTGTATCTACACAAATCTAGATGGTGTATACTACAACACATCTATGCTATATGATACTAATCTTATGAGACCACCGTCATATAGGCAGCCTGTTTTTGACTGAACCCTAGTTATGTGGCGCATGACTCTAATCACGAGAGTCTTTAAAAGCAGAGAACCTTTCCCAGTGAGGGTAGATGTGACATTGTGGGCTTTGAAGATGGTGGAAGGGAACCATGAGCCAAGGAATGTGGGTGGTCTCTAAAAGCTGCAAAGGGCAAGGAAATGGATTCTATCATAGAGCCTCCAGAAAGGGACACAGCTCTGCTACTAATTTGATTTCAGCCCAGTGAGACCTCTCTCAAACGTCTAACCTACAGAACTGTGAGATAATAACATTATGCTGTTTTAAGCCACTTACTTTGTGGTAATTAGTTACATTAGTGATAGTAAACCAATACACTCAGATTCCTCAGAGTGAACTGTGTAGAGGCCACATTGTATTTTGCTTATATGTAAAGTTCTCTCAAGAGGCCAGGTGGAGGGTTTATGTTATATGAACTGAGATGAGTTGGAAAATAAAGCAGATGAGGAATGTGTGTGTGTTTTAAAGAAGGAGAAGAAGGTAAAATGATTTGATATTAAATAATTTGTACTTTTCCTTTAAGGTAAACCTTTTCCATATTTTTCATAAATTGAATCACTTCCTTTAGGAAGAAAAAATAATTCTACTTAATCATAGCTATTAATTTGAATGGAAATATATCAGAATTCAAGAATGTCAATTCTAAACTTCAAAGAAATCATCTATTCACATGTATCGAAATCTGCTCCGCTTGGCCTGACTGGCCCCTTCATTAGATCTTACATCTGAAATAATCCTAAAGACTTCCTCACATTGTACTCAGCCTGCTAAGGAAGCAGAAAACTAGAAGTATCCTGGGTATAACATCCATCAATAAAGGTGATTCCCAGAATTTCCAATACAGTGCCATATAAGTCCTAATATTCATAAAGGTAACTGATAAAAAAATTTCAGGAAAAGTTACCCATTGGGTAATATCATTGGATATTATTTGTATGAATCACTTTAAGTTTGCTTGACCTTGAATGGGAATGAATTTAGGAGACTCAAGAATCCAGGAGACCAGGAACAGAGATCTCACCTCCCCTGTGCGTTGTTTATGCTCTTCCAAATATGAAGTAGTTAATCCACTTACATGAACAATGAAATCAAATGAAGACTTTTTGCATATCCAATAGACCTCTATTAATGGAAAAATGAATGTGTTGAGAAGAGGACAGGGCCATAAAGGAATGATGGAGGGATTTACCAGCAGAAATGGTTGTGCTGGACAACTCCACTGTCCATATCCTTTAAGAAGGACTAACGACCTGGAGGTGATGGCCTGAGACATACCTTCCAGAGATAGTGGCAAATAGTACTGAATGTGGGCTAATCCATTCAGGTTAAGAAACAAAGATTTTATGGGAGCAATGGGTTTGGATAGAAGAGAGCAAGAGGAACTCAGAGTGTGGTGATCAAAAGGGAGACTAAGCTGTGAAGTGGAGTCAGGTGCTGAACTGGTAAAGGAATGACATGGTTGAAATCAAGGAAATACAGACCTAGTAGGCACTTTAGGTGACAAAGACTGGGAAGAGAAGAGTATGGATGTGATATCATGGGACACAAATTTTCCAGGCCCCTACACAGCTCAGATAGAAATGGCGGAAAAGGGTAATGTACTTCAGTACATTTTGTTTAGAAAATTATTCAGTAGCCATAATGGGAATCCAACAGGGATATCTTGGAGAGAATGTTTAACGGAGTAAAAAGGCATCTTGTTTTGTAATGTACCTCAACTATACATAGTGTATCTTTTTGGATCCTACCATATGCTAGTAATAAGAGTTATACACATGTACAACTTCAGGGCTGTTTGTTGTTGAACACGGAAGGCAGCATTTGGGCAGAGTATGGGCTCTGGAGTCAGGAAGACCTAGGTCTGAATGGGATTCCTGACCCTTACTTTCTGTATAATGCTGGGCAAGTCATTTTTTCTTCCTAGGACCTCATTTCTTCATTTGTAACATAGGGATAGTACTATTTGCATCATAGCACCGCAATGAATATTTTATTAAATAGCTTTTGTGCCTCATATATGTTAAGTACCCAATAAAATGTGGTTGCTGTAATACTAATTGTGAGAATCCCAGGGAGATTATTTTTGTGCAATAATCATTTCCCCTTTTTGGCTATCCATAGTGGGGTCAGTGGACAGTACACCAGGGGGAACAGTGAGAAAAATTTGGCAGGAGGAGCCTCCATTTCCAAATATGCACACAAAATGTACCTCTTGCCTAAGCCAGAGGTGGAGGTAGATGTCATGTGTCATATAAGTCTCTGTCAGTTTGGAGAAATATGTTTTCAATCATAAACTAGGAAAACACTTTCTTATTCTCCAACAACTTCCACAGGGCATCTTTGATCTCTTTGTTCCTTAAACTGTAGATTAGAGGGTTCAGCATGGGGATCACCAGTGAATAGAACACAGACACCACCTTGTCCCTGCCAAGAGAGTAGCTGGAGCTGGGTCGCAGGTACATGAAAAGGGCTGTCCCAAACAGCAGAGTCACCACCATCAGGTGTGAGGCACATGTGTTAAAGGCTTTCCTTTGGCCTTCCACTGAATGGATCTTCAAGACAGCAGCAACTATGTAACTGTAGGAGATGACGAGGATGAGGAATGATGTTCCCCCAATAGTGACCACTACAAGAAAATTCACCACTTGACTGAGGAACGTGTCAGAGCAAGAAAGCGCTAAGACTGGTGGGAGGTCACAGAAGAAATGGTTGATGATGTTGGGTCCACAGAAGTGGAGCTGAAATATAGAGCAGGCCTGGATCAGGGAGCTCAGGAAGCCACTGAAATATGCCCCAATCACCATGCGTGTACAGAGACCCTGGGACATGATGGCAGTGTAGAGCAGGGGACTGGAGATGGCTGTGTATCGATCGTATGCCATAGCAGTCAGGAGAAAGCACTCAGTTAGACCTATGCCATCAAAAAAAAAGAACTGAGCAGCACAACCCAAGAATGATATGGTCTTCTGCTCCTGGAAGAAGTCAGTGAGCATCTTGGGAGCCACTGTGGAGGAGTAACAGATGTCAATGAAGGACAAGTTGCTGAGGAAGAAATACATGGGTGTTTGCAGACGGGTGTCACTTCTGATTAGAAAGATGAGGGCCAGGTTCCAGGAGAGGGTCACAAGATAGATACCCAGGAAGGTCACAAAGAGCAGGACCTGGAGTTCTGGATGGTCTGCAAATCCCACGAAGATGAATGTGGTCACTGATGAGCTGTTCCAGGCCTTAGTTGTGGACGTGTTTCCCATGGACCACAATGACAAGATGCAGATCTGGGATAATAATGACAATCTGCATTACAGTGGTATCAACAAATAATTAAAAAATATGTGAGAGGGAGGGCAAAGTATTACAGAGGATTACAACTTTATGCAAAGATTCTCTCTCTTTCTCTCAGAAGGCAATTATAGTCATTGTCTTAAATATTTGCTTTTTAATATAGCATGGTTGATATGAGCTTAAACTTTGGATTCAGACTTCCTGTGATCAAGTCCTGCCTCTACCAATTAGCAGCTGTGTTACTTTGGGTGATATGTATATCATCTCTAGGCTTCAATTTCTTTTTCTTTAAGACAGATGACAGCATCAATGTCATACATTTATTTTAAGAATTAAAATAAGGCAAAGTTTGTAAAGTGCCTGATACATAGTAAATCCCCGATGAAAGTTATTATTTGGACAGTTTTTTGTATGTCCCAGATGAGTTACCTCATGCCCTGAAAATAACTATTCATCTAACTTATTTAAGTTTCAGTATTAGAATGGAGAAACCAAGGGAGAGACCAGGTTCAGCTACATAACTGTGAAACAACCAATCAGACATTTAGAATATTTTTTTTAAACTTAAAGTCTCAGCTATGTTCCATTTTGACATTTTATGTAGACTCTAAGTAAAATGAAATTTTTTTTTACTTTTATTAAGATTATGATAGTTTACAACCTTGTGAAATTTCAGTTGTACATTATTGTCAGTCTTGTTGCAGGTGCCCCACTTCACCCTCTGTGCCCACTCCCCCATCCCGCTTTTCCCCTGGTAACCACCAATCAGTTCTCTTTGTCTACATGTTTAACTTCCACCTATGAGTGGAGTCATACAGAGTTCATCTTTCTCTATCTGGCTTATTTCATCAAAAAGATTAGGCCAGATGTGTATAGAAATGCTCTTAGCTGTCAAATATTAGATCTGAATATACTAACATAGTTCCACTTTCAAATTTGTCTTCAGTCTGAGCTCTCTAAGCTATTTAATTGTTAAGAATGTGGATTCTGGCTATAGCCTGCCTGGATTTAATTCCCAGCTTTACCATATAATATATGTGTGATCTTGGGCAGGTTAGTTGAACTCTCTATGACTCTGTAAAATTAGGGATAATAATAGTACTTTGTTATTAGAATTCCTTCTCTCTCTCTCTTTCTTTCTTTCCTTCCTTCTCTTCTTAAATCTCTTTTAAGACATGCATGGCCCATAGTAAGTGCTCTACAAGAGTTTTTTATTGCTATTGTTATTTTAAAATCTAAATTATAATGTAATCTCAATCAAATTCTTATAACTTTCAGTATATGAAGTATCTTTCAAGATCAGGGACTTGATTCCACCCAATCCACATCTATAAGAATTTCCATCACCCCCTCCACATCCACACTAAGTCTCAATCCACATAAATCAGAAAAGAACACTTACCATCAGCGGGTCTTTGAACCTGAGTTCCTAACTCAGCAGAAGGCACTAGGAAAAGTGTGGTCAGAGGGCCTGGTGGCTCATGGTGAATGACCCTTATAGGTGTGGGATATATCTTGATCCTTCTTCAGGTTTTAACCCAAACAATTTAGAAATCATCAAAATTACCTATCTTTTAAACAATATTTTCATTCTGTTCTACCTATCTCTTTAAATATGATGAATCTCACAAATTTCCTTTTGTTTTTCAAAATGGAAATGTTATTTTATGAATTTTAAAGCAATATGTGAGAACTGGAAGATAATTAGATCAATAAACAACGGTGAAATAATAAACCTAAAAATCATGGGTACTTCCCGATCAATGCAAAAAAATTCCTCTTAAAACTGGAAATTATGACAATCTATCTCCTGAAATTAGAGCTCTTAACATTTAGGTGTATGCCTTTCATGTTCAAGTATATGTATATGCATATGGCTGTTTGTATCAAAGACCCTCTACAATTTACATATATTATAGAAATTATTCCAAGTCAATAACTTCACACTTTGGGAAGTAATGCTTTCTCTATTTGCTATAAATTTTTCTGGCTCAGTTTAGGAAAGCCATGCCATTTTATTATCTCCAATTTTTCATAAGTCAATCTACATCTACCTATTGCCAGTCAGTCAAGCTATCATTGATCTTTACTTTCCTCTTGGAAATTGCACAGAGATATGCCCTTGGTATAGACTCCCTCTCTTCTTGCACTCAATAGCTCCTGTTACAGATTTTCCAGTTCTAAACCTTAAAATTTGGGTAATGAGAGAATGTGAAGCTCCTTTTAGCCATCACCATGCCATCATTTGTGCAGAGTTTCAGAGATCTCTTACACTAATCTCAATCTTGTCAAATATGGCTTTAAGATTTGTATTATGTTTAGAGGCTCTGCAACTGTTTGTGAAAGGTGTGTAGAATTTCCAGGATCAGGAGGGGATTCTTTCCTTTTGAAGAAAATAAAAGGGCCTCCAGCAAAGTTTGACATAACCCAGTGCAGATGTAGTGCCACACAGAGAAATTGGGAGCTAAACAAAAACAGCTCTACCGGAACCCTCACCCATTCTGTGTAGGGTCTGCCATTTAGCAAGGTAGAGACCTGAGGTCTGTGATGTTATTAAAGGTCATTTGGGCACCTACTCAGGTTAGCACAAAGGGAAGGGGGATGAGTTGGTGGTGATGATTCTGGGTAGGCTTCAGGATAAGCCTGGTTCTAATCCTGTTTCTACCACTTGCCAGCCGTGGGATGTTGGGCAACTCATTTAGTCTTTCTGATCTTCTATTTCTCCATTTGTAAAATGGGGATAACAGTGGCTACTTAAGAGTTGTTTGAGGGTTGTTTAAGATAATTTGTGAAAGCCTCATGGGTCTTGAGATAGGACGTTTGCTTAATAAATTGGGAATGTTATTGCTATCAGCAGTGAATATTCCATAAAGAATTATTTATGGAAATTAGCCTTATTTTGGAAACGCTTCCTTCTCATGTGGCAGGTTGAAGTGTGCTTATCTTACAGACATAATGAGTTCACTGATAGACCATGTAGCTTTGTAAAAAGTGTTTAGGAGTGAGATTGAAGAATTTAATCATCTGGACTTGATGGGTCAACTGAAAGTCTGTTTAGAGTGTTGCCATTAGGGCAGAGAACTTCCACATTTGAAAGGAACAGAAAGTGAAGCTGGACAAATTGAAACAAAAAGAAAAGAATATCCCAGGTTTTATTCCCACATATAGATTCTCTGAATCTTACTCTAAAACATTAAGTGAAAGGTATATTAAGAGTTGTATGGAGCACTTTATGTCACCAAACTCTACTCATGAAGTAGTGCTTCTTCCCTTGAGAAAGGAAATCTCCTTCACTCTTACTGCAAACTCAGGGAGGCTCAGTTTGGTCTGAGTCTGGACTCCCTTTGATCCTATAATACAGTTATAATCAACACCAGGCCTCTTTTACAGAGCTGAAGAAGGATAGTTTGAGAGGCTCAGGACCTAATTGGATTCATAGATGCTGGAGGTGAATGTTTGTGAATAACACTAGCCTTCAAGACCATAGTGAAGATAAAATAATACAGCAAAATTAAGCATCTAGCACAGTACCTTGCACATAGAAGACACTTAGAGATTGATGAGAACTGGTAGGGTGGATTTACAACTCAGGTCATCTTTTGACAAAAATGGCAAGAAAGTGTTAAGTTTTATAGCCAAATCTTCCTAATCGGATCTTAACAGGTGCAGTTGGTGATGGAAGAGGAAAATGGAATAATGACGCAGAGAACCTGAGCTAAACTGTGGAGGTGATGTGGGTTTTCTATGGTTTCTCCATCATTCATGATCTGGGCTGTGTCCTTCACTTCATGATGCCTCCTCCTCTCACTCCTCCAGGAACCTGGTGTCCACAATGTCTTGCTCTTCTAGCTCTGTCTATCATCTAAATGCACAAATGGTTGATGTAACTGAAAGAGACTCTCTCAATGTGAGGTGAGAATTCAAAAGGCACCAAGAGATTAATTCAAGAATTAAGATTCAGATGGTAAAATTCAAGCCATCAGTCAGAAAAGAGAAACCGGGTTTTAGAGATTAGAGATCTCTTCAGTGTTTGGAAAATCTGCTATGTCAAGTCTGTCCCAATCACACCCCTTCCAAATTACTTTTCAGACTACTTACTAATAATTGGGGCTGTGTTAAAGGACATAGCAATCCCTTCCAAAACTTCATTCCCTCTTAAATCTCTTTCTAGCTGCAAGTGCTCAAACATGGTCCAGGAGGACCATCAAAGGAGCAGAAAGGTAAGATTTGGGCTGAATTTGAGGAAAGACAGATAGAATTGAAAGGTATATGGAGGTAAACTAAAATCCAAAGAACTTCTTAGCCATCTATATGGGCTTGTAGATCTAGGGTGCTTTATAAGTGAGATTAATATGAGCATGAAGACAAAAAGTAAAATATGAATGGCTGCACCCACCTTCTCCCTCTTGTTCTGTCTGACCCTTAGCTGATACTGGTCTTGAGTTCTGCTTTGGAAGGAGTCTAATCAGGCTTTGGTAACTGCTTCCAATCCCCAAAGTGCTAATGAGTTGGAGAGCAAGCTTGAGGCTGATTTATTTAGCAGAGGTCAAAATATCCACTTGGTGAATAGAATGTGTGGGCAGAAAAGTGGAGGGAAAAGATACACAGAAGAGGAAAGATGTAATCTTAAGAAATTCTTCTGCTGTCTGCTAACATCTGCATTTGGGGTCATTTTTGAAGTGTTTCAAAGCTGGGGCTGCAGGGGAATTTGAGAGAGGTTTTTTTTTCTCTCTCCTTGGAGGTGTTTCATTACATTTTCCCTTGAGAGTCTTTTTGAAAAAGAAAGAAATGTATTATCCAAACTTCACAGATTTGTAGTTAATTGATCTCTGGGGTGGTATGCTCATATAAGTGCTCTGAAGAAGATGCTTATTAAACTCCATCCCAATGGCTTTCTCATCCTCCGAGGATTCTCAAGATCTCTTCTGGTAGTACATAAAGAACAAGCTCAAGATAACATTGGGACACATAGGGCAAGATAGACGCCTATTCTGCAGAAGAAAGAAAGATTGTAAACAAACAAACAAACACACAAACAAACAAACTCTTTTCCACTCCTTCATAGAACCTTTTTGGCCTGAAGTATTTTAAGCGGATGGGAATTCAAACTTATTGAGCTTCTACTATGTGCTAAACACTGTACTAGGTGTCTTATGTGTGATAACTCACTAAATCCTCCAAACCCTCCCTTGCAAGGAGGAAACTGAAATTCTGAGAAAGAGTAAGCTGTTCAAAATTTTACAGCTAATAAGGGATTGAGCCACTATTTGAACCAAGGACTATGTGACAAGAAATCCTGCATTTGCATGTATGGTACATGCATTTATTTTGGAACTCAATTGCACATAAATGTGTATATATGGTCAATCGTATCTCTCAACTCATAATCCTTTCTCTTTTCACAGAAACCTACTACCTTCCTCCAGGAGAAAGACATTAGATACAGAAGTTTTCCTCTAAAATTTTTAGAAACTTCCTCTGACTTAGCATGATAGAGTATAAAGATGTAGGATTTTTATTCTATGGAGGGCTACATACAACAAAAAATAATTTGGGTCCAGGCATTCAATAAAAATCAAGGCTTTAATTCATGTATTTGAAGATGAGGGGAGAAAAATAAAAGGTTTGATTCACTTGTTTCTTAATCTGAGAATATTGAACTGTCATCTTTTAAAAATAACGAGAATAAATAGTGGAAAATTGATTCCAGCTCATGGCCAACTAAGAGAGAGAAAGTTTTTCTAACCAGACAAAGAAAGAAATACAGGGGGAGACATCCAGGAGAGACTAAGGAATAGAATTCCAGTGAAAACATGGATAAGAGAGATATTATTTATTCGTCCATTTTATAAGTCTTTATTAATGCCTCTTCTGTGCCAGACCCTGTGTAACTCATCAGAGACACACAGAATGGAAGATGAGATAAGAATTTTGCCTGTATGGTGCTTACATAATAATGGAGCTACTTACGATGAAGTTGTCACTGAAGGCAAGCTTTGGAAAACCAAGCTACTGCTGCCTTGACCATTATGTTTTTCATAACGACTAATATGATGGCTAGATGGGATGATGTTTCTGACTCCACTGAAGAGTTTTCATAAAGAAAGTGACAAGCTTGGGGTTTTAAACTCTCAGCTCACCTCCAAGACAACCAGAAAGCCTCTATAAAGGCTCTAAAATAAATATTTTATTTCTTGTAGATTCAAGGTCGATAAGACTTAAAATCAGATGCAAACTTAATTGTGCAGATCGCAAAGCCTCTTAAATTAAAGTTATGACATGTTTGAAAAAGAGGAAGACCCTGAAATTTGGATTGGGGATACTTCAGTAGGCTCTAAGGAAGTTGATAATCTTGAACTCCTAAATTATCCCGAGCCTTTCTAGCCATGAGAATAGTCCCTTTTAATCTGTCTGAAGAGACTATCCTTCCTTTTTGCAATAAGTATTTATTAGCCTCGTGTGAAGCATTGCCTTGCAAGGGGATGCCTGTCCACATTAAGCCCCACCAAACCAGCCTTCATTGCTGCCAGATCATAATTAGATTCAAATATCAGCATGCTCCAGGAGGACAAGTAAAAAGTATGACTTTTGAGAAGAGATTATTTTTCCCAAGCTTGAAAGGTATTGAGTTATTTTGGAAAAATCCTGGGGGAACTTATGTAGAATGGATTCTAAATATGTTAGCAAGAAAGACAGACTATAGCATTAGGTTGGGTAAAATGTATTCACATACTCTGGACTGTGGCTCAGTACAAAGGAAAGAATCCAATGTTTTAGGGAGATAGAAATTTTAAAGTAGGTTTATCACGTGTGATCTACATGCTAATCCCTCCCCAACCACGTCTATCTAGAGGGTTGAGAGGGAAGTCCCGTCATTCAGGCATGGAGGAGCAACAGAAGGGGGAGAACCAGCATCTGTGAAAATTAGCATGTAGAATGACAGTGAACGATGCTGTCATTGAGAAGATGTCTTGATTTTTTTGTACAAGCAAATGGTGGTGCTGAACCTCCAGAGACAAGGTGGACAAAGTTAATATATTGGGCAGCAGGACTTATACAGTCTGAGTCTGGCTTTTTTCATCTAGCATCTTGCATTCGTGATTCACTCGTATTGTTGTGTGTATCAGTATCCCATTCCTTTTTATTGCTAAGTAGCATTCCATTGTGCGAATGTAAGACAATTTGTTTAATTATTCTGCAGTGGAAGGACATTTGGATGGTTTTCACTTATGGGCCATGGTGAATAAAGCTGCTATTAACATTTTGATACAGATTTTCTTGGGAACACAGGTTTTCATTTCACTTGGGTATATATCTAGAAGTGAAATTGCTGGGTCATATAGTAACTTCATGCTTAATTTGATGAGAAACTACCAAAATGTTTTCCAAAGTGGATGCCTCATTTTTCATTTTTATTAGAAATGCATGAGAGAATCAGTTGTTCTGTATCCTTTCCACCTTTCAGCATTGTCAGAATTATTTATTTATTTATTTATTTATTATTTATCTTTGAGGAAGATTAGCCTTGAGCTAACATCTACTGGCAATCCTCCTCTTATGTGAGGAAGACTGGACCTGAGCTATCATGCATGCCCATCTTCCTCTACTTTATATGTGGGACGCCTACCACAGCATGACTTGCCAAGTGGTGCCATGTCCACACCCGGGATCCGAACCGGCGAACCCCCGGCTGCCGAAGTGGAATGGGCGCACTTAACTGCTGTGCCACTGGCTGTGCCACCGGGCCAGACCCAGAATTTTTTGTTTTTTATTTTGCTGTTCTACTAGGTCTATGTGGGATTTCATTTCAGTTTTTTTTTTTTTTTTTAAAGATTTTATTTTTTCCTTTTTCTCCCCAAAGCCCCCCGGTACATAGTTGTGTATTCTTCGCTGTGGGTTCCTCTAGTTGTGACATGTGGGACGCTGCTTCAGCGTGGTCTGACGAGCAGTGCCATGTCCGCGCCCAGGATTCGAACCAACGAAGCACTGGGCCGCCTGCAGCGGAGGGCGCGAACTTAACCACTCGGCCACGGGGCCAGCCCCTCATTTCAGTTTTAACTTGCATTTTCCTGACAAATCGTGATGTTGAGTATCATATGTTCATTTACACATGTGTTTTGCTGAACTACATGTTCAAATGTTTTGTCCATTTTTTATTTGGTTATTTTTTAAAGGAAATATTGAGTTTTGAGGATTCTTTTTTCTGGACAAGTACTTTACCAAATATATGATTTACAAATATTTTCTTACAGTCCATAGCTTGTCTTTCTTTCTTTTAATAATGCCGTTCAAGAGCAGAAGAAATTACTTTTGATAGCTGATTTGTCACTTTTTTCTTTGATGGGATTGTGCTTTTGGTATTGTATCTTGGAAATTTTTGCCTAACCCAAAGTCATAAAGACTTTCTCCTGTGTTTCTTCTGGAAATTTGTAGTTTAGATTTTACATTTAGTTGTAAGATCCGTTTTGAGTTATGGTGTGAGAAATGGATTGTGTTTCACATTTTGACACATGGATATCCAAATGTCCAGCATTGTGGAAAAGAATATCTTTTCTATATTGAATTGTTTTTTGCATCTTTGTTGGAAACCAATTGATCATAAACATGTGAGTCTATTTCTGTACTCTCTATTCTGTCCCATTGATCTATACTATATTTATCCTTTCTCCAATACAATACTTTCTCGATTGCCTTTGCTTTAGAATAAATCTTAAAAACAGCTAATGTGAGTCATCCAACTTTGCTCTTCTGTATAAACATTATTTTGGCTCTTCTAGTTCCTTTGTCTTTCCATGTAAATTTTGGAATCAGCTTGAAAATGTCTACAGAAAATGCTGCTGAGATTTTGGTTTGAAATGCATTGAGTCTAGAGACCAATTTGCGGGAATTAATATCTTCCTACATTGAGTATTCTAATAAATAAACATGATATATGCCTCAATATACTTAGATATTTGATTTCTTTCATGAGTGTTTTGTAGTCTTTTTTGTACAGATTTTGTTAGATTTATACCTAAGTATTTCATGTCGTTTTTTGGTGAGAATGTAAATGATACATTTAAAAGTTTCAATTACCAATTGTTCGTTATGAGTATGCAGAAATACATTTACTTTTTAGATATTAATCTTTTGTTTTGTGGCATTGCTTAACTTATTCTTTTTTCAACTTTATTGAGGTATAATGGACAAATAGAAATTTTACATATTTAAGGTATACAATGCAATATTTTGATATACATTGTGAAATGATCACAATCAAGCTAATTAACATATCCATTACCTCACATAGTTAGTTTCCTTCCTTCTTTCCTTCCTTTCCTCCTTCCTCTCTTCCTTTCTTCTTTGTTATAAGAATGCTTAAGGGCTACCCTCCTACCAAATGTCAAGTATACAATACAGTATTGTTAACTGTAGTCACTATGTTGTGCATTAGATCTTTAGAACTTATTCATCTTGTGTGACTGAAACTTTCTACCCTTTGACTGGTATCTCCCCATTTTCACTCCACCTCGCATCTAGTAACCACCATTCTACTCTCAACTTCCATGAATCTGACTATCTTGGATTCCACATTTGAATGAGGCCATGGAATATTTGTCTTTCTGTGTCTGACTTATTTCACTTAGCATAACCTCCTCCAGGTTCATCTACGTTCTTGCAAATGAAAAGATTTTTTTCTTTTTAAGACTGAATAATATTTCTTTATATCTCTATATACCATATTTTCTTATCTGTCCATCTGTCAATGGATGTTTAGGTTGTTTTCACATCTTGGCTATTGTGAACAATGCTGAAATGAACTTGGAAGTACAGATACCTCTTGAACACACTGATTTCATTTTCCTTGGATATATAACAAGAAGTGAGATTGCTAGATCATACGGAAGTTCTATTTTTAATTTTTGAGAAACCTCCATAATGTTTTCCATGTTGGCTGCACTAATTTACATTCACAGCAACAGTACACAGGGGTCTCTTTTTTCTACATTCTCGCCAACGCTTTTCATCTTTTGTCTTTTTAGTAATAGCCATCCTTAGAGATGTGAAGTGATATCTTAGTGTGGTTTTGATTTGCCCATGCACACTCGTGTGTGTGTGTGTGTGTGTTTGTGTGTGTTGGGGGAACAGAATGAACGCAAAGAATGACAAGGTAATTGTTTTCTTCAAGGATTTTTCCTTCCCCACACTCTCACTGGTCCTCTGTTTTTCACCCTCTACACATTTTGTTTATGCCATTTCCACTTCTCTCAGAGTTTAAATCAATAATGCTATACAAAACCAGTGCTCCTGCTAAAATCAGCTGGGGGATTAAAACATGATCAGAAAACAATGAACAAACAAATTTTCCAGAGTTTCTTCTCATCTAGATTCATTCACATTCCTATGCCTGTGACTCTTCAGCAGAGAGTCTCACATGCGTTTGTACAACAATCTATCATTGTGTTACCTACTATTTTCTTTCCTTCCTGGTCTGTATCATGGTGGTGTTTCCTGCGGATACCTGCCACACCACTAACTATGATGTAAACCAACATTAGCGTCAAAGCTGAAATGCTGGCGTTGAAGACACAGATATCTGCTCTGAGAGGATCATCACCTGATGCCACCCAAACTACTTTCACTTTCAATGCCCCATTAAGTATTAGTCAACACTCTTTTTCCATTTCTTTTTCTTTCCACTATTCTTTTTCGAGGCCTCTTGTGCCAGAACTCAGGAATGAATTTTGGGCTGGGCTGAAGGATGATTTGAGTGATAGAAAAATGGCTCTTTCCAGAATCACCTCTCTCTTCTGAGACGGCATCATTGTTCTGAAACCAGACGAGTACAATTTGATTCTTTTCCTTTGAGATTCTCCCTTTGAGAGTTCCCAAGAGACATTCAGATGAATGGACATGTAGTCAGAGCAACATTCAAAGGCTTCTTGGAAAATTCATACTCAAGATGGTGTTGATTCATATGTATCTTCAAATACCTTGATAAGCAGGGAAAATTTTGTGCTTTTTTTGCATAAACAATTATTTGAAAAATTTCCTGCAATTTTCACTATATCAATGGTTAAGGATATTTTCATTTTATTTAGGAATCAGTACTTATAATTTCCTAATTATTCTTTTTTAACAGTTTTGCTTGTATTTCGAAACTCTGCTATTGAGTGCATACAAATTTGAGATTATAGCTTCCTGTTTGAGATAACCTTTTTATTTCTAGTAATGTTTCTTATCTTAAAGTTTGCTCTGTAACATTGGGAAAGCTACAGCAGATTTTTTGGGTTAATTGTGTGATACCTCTGTCCTTTTGTTTTCAATCTTTCTGTGTTCTTATATTTAAATCATGTTCCATTAGTAACGTATAGTTGGGTTTGTTGTTTTTAACTAGTCTGACGATCTTATCTTTCACTTTGAGTACTTGGAGTAATTATTGAAAAACTACGTATTTCAATTTAATCAGCCGGAATTGACTCTTTGAAATAAAAAATGAATTAGTACTTTCTCCCACTTCTCCTCTTAACTGCTTCCCAGTTATTACTGTTATTTTTCATTTATTTATTTTTTTCATTCTATTGACGTCATACTGGTTTATTACATTGTATAATTTCAGAAGTACATTATTTTATATAAATTTCTGTATAGACTGCATCATGCTCACCACCAATAGTCTAGTTTTTACTTCACCACATATGTGCCCCTCTACCCCTTTCACCCACCTCCGACCCCCTTCCCCTCTGTGTAACCACTAACCTGTTCTCTTCATCCATGTGTTTGTTTATCTTCCATATATGAGTGAAATCATACAGTATTTGTCTCACTCTGTCTGGTTTATTTTGCTTAACATAATAGCCTCAAGATCCATACTTGTTCTTGAAAATGGGACAATTTTATCTTTTTTATGGCTGAGTAGTATTCAATGTGATGTATACATCACATGTTCTTTATTCATTCATAAGTCAATGGGCACTTGGGTTGCTTCTAAATCTTGGCTATTGTGAATAATGCTGCAATGAACATAGGGGTGCATAAATCTCTTTGGACTGTTTATTTCATATTATTTGGATAAATACCCAGTAGTGGGACAACTTGATCACATGGTATTTCTATTTTTAATTTTTTGAGAAATCTCCTTACTGTTTTCCATAGTGCCTGCAGGAGTTTGCATTCCCAATAGCAGTATATGAGGGTTCACTTTTCCCTACATCCTCTCCAAACTTTGTTATTTTTTGTCTTGGTAATTATAGCCATTGTGATTGGTATAAGGTGATATCTCACTGTAATTTTTATTTGTATTTCCCTATTAACTAGTGATGTTGAATATATTATCATGTGCCTGCTGCCCATCTGTATATCTTCTTTGGAAAAATATCTGTTCATATCTTCTGCCCATTTCTTGGGCCGGCCCAGTGGCGCAGCGGTTAGGTTCGCACCTTCTGCTTCTCGGTGGCCCGGGGTTCCCTGGTTTGGATCCCGGGTGCAGACATGGCACCGCTTGGCACCCCATGCTGTGGTAGGTGTCCCACATATAAAGTAGAGGAAGATGGGCACGATGTTAGCTCAGGGCCAGGCTTCCTCAGCAAAAAAGAGGAGGACTGGTAGTAATTAACTCAGGGCTAATCTACCTCAAAAAAAAAAATCTTCTGCCCATTTCTTGATCAGGTTGTTTGTGTTTTTGTTGTTGAGTTGTATCAGTTCTTTATATATTTTGGGAATTAACCCGTTGTCAGATATATGATTTGCAAATATTTTCTTCCAGTTGGTGGGTTGTCTTTTCATTTCATTAATGGTTTCCTTTGCCTTGCAGAAGCTTTTTAGTCTGATATAATGACGTTTGTTTATTTTTCCTTTTGTTTCCCTTGCCTGAGTAGACATGATATTTGAAAACATGCTGCTAAGACCAATGTTGAAGAGTGTACTACCTACATTTTCTTCTAGGAGTTTTATGGTTTCAAGTGTTACATTAGAATTTTTAGTCCATGTAAAGTTAATTTTTGTGGATGGTGTAAGATAATGGTTTAGTTTCATACTTTTGAAAGTGGCTGTCCAGTTTCCCCAACACCATTTTTTGAAGATACATTCCTTTCTCCATTGTATGTTCTTGCTTCCTTTGCTGAAGATTTGCTGTCTGTTGATGTGTGGTTTTATTTCTGTGCTCTCAATTCAGTTCCATTCATCTGTGTGTGTGTGTGTGTTTCTGTATCAGTACCATGCTGTTTTGAGTACTATAGCTCTGTAGTATATTTTGAAGTCAGGGATTGTGATGCCTTCAGTTTGATTCTTTTTTCTCAGAATTGCTATGGTTGTTTGTGGTCTTTTGTTGTTCCATATAAATTTTAGGATTCTTTGTTCTACTTTCATGAAGTGTGTCATTGAGATTCTGATTGGGATTTCATTGAATGTGTAGATTGCTTTAGGTAATATGGACATTTTAACTATGTTTATTCTTCCAATCCATGAGCATGGAATATCTTTCCATTTCTTTATCTCTCTCCAGTTTCTTTCACTAATGTCTTATAGTTTTCAGCTTATAGGTCTTTCATCTCCTTGAGTAAATTTATTCTTAGAGGTTTTATTCTTCTGGTGCAATTGTAAATGTGATTGTATTCTTGAGTTCTATTTCTGCTAGTTCACTATTAGTGTATAGACATGCAACTGATTTTTTTTTTTTAAGATTTTATTTTTTCCTTTTTCTCCCCAAAGCCCCCCGGTACATAGTTGTATATTCTTCGTTGTGGGTCCTTCTAGTTGTGGCATGTGGGACGCTGCCTCAGCGTGGTTTGATGAGCAGTGCCACGTCTGCACCCAGGATTCGAACCAATGAAACACTGGGCCGCCTGCAGTGGAGCGCGCGAACTTAACCACTCGGCCATGGGGCCAGCCCCCATGCAACTGATTTTTATAAGTTGATTTTGTACCTGCAACTTTGCTGTAGCTTTGGATTATGTCTAATACCTTTCTGGTAGATTTTTTAGGGTTTTCTATATATAGAATCACATTGATCACAAACACCTAGAATTTGGCTTCTTCCTTTTTAATTTTACTCCATTTTATTTATTTTTCTTGCCTAATTGCTCTGGCAAAAACCTCCAGTACTATGTTGAATAGGAGTGGTAAGAGTGGGCACCCGTGTCTTGTTCCTGTTCTCAGAGGAATGGCTTTCAGTTTTTCACCATTAAGTTTGATGTTGGCTGTGGGTTTGTCCTATATGGCCTTTATTATGTTGAGGGAGTTTCTTTTTAAACCCATTTTACTGAGTTTTTATGGCAAATGGATGTTGGATCTTACCAAATGCTTTCTCAGCATCTATGTAGATGATCATGTGATTTTTCTTCCCCATTTTATTAATGTGGTATATCACATTGATTGATTTGCAGATGTTGAACCATCCTTGCATCCCTGGTATAAATCCCACTTGATCATGGTGTATGCTCCTTTTAATATATTGCTCTATTTTATTTCCAATATTTTGTTGAGGAATGTTACATGTGCGTTCATCGGTGATATTGGCCTGTAATTTTCCTTCTTTGTGTTGTCCTTATCTGGTTTTTGGTATCAGGGTAATGTTAGCCTCATAGAATGAATCAGAAAGTGCTGCATCTTCTTCAGTTTTTTGGAATAGTTTGAGAAGGATATGTATTAAATCTTCTTTGAATGTTTGGTAGAATTCTTCAGAGATGCCATCTGATCATGGCCTTAGTTTTTTAAGAAGTGTTTGATTCCTATTTTGATGTTTTTCCTTGTGATTGGTCTATTCAGATTCTCTATTTATTTTTGATTCAGTTTTGGGAGGTTGTATGAGTCTAAGTATGCATCCATTACTTCTAGGTTTTCCAATCTTTTGGCATATAGTTTTTTTATAGTGTTCTTTTATAGTCCTTTGTATTTCTGTGGTTTTCACTAAAATATCTCCTCATTCAATTTTAATTTTATTTATTTAAGACTTCTCTCTTTTTCTTAGTGAGTCTGGCTAAGAGTTTGTCAATTTTATTTATCTACTCAAAGATCCACTCTTAGTTTCGTTGATCTTTTTTCTTTTAGTCTTTATTTCATTTATTTCTAGTCTAATTTTTATTATTGCCATCATTCTGCTGACTTTTGGCTTTGTATGTTCTTGTTTTCCAAGTTCTGTTAGATGTAGTTTAAGATTACTTGTTTGAGATTTTTCTCATTTGTTGGGATAGGCTTGTATTGCTATCTCCTAGGATGCTCTTAGGACCCCTTTTACTGCATCTCATAAGAGCTTGTATGTTGTGTTTTCATTTTCCAGGTACTTTTTAAAAAATTTGTCCTTCGATTTCTTCGTTGATGCAATGGTTGTTCAGTAGCATGTTGCTTAGACTCCACATAATGTGAATTTCCCAGTCTGTTTCTTGTACTTGATTTCTCATTTCATAGCATTGTGATCAGCATGCTATGATTTCAATATTCTTAAATTTATTGAAGTTTCCCCTGTTTCCCAACATATGGTCTATCCTTGAGAATATTCCATGTGCACTTGAGAAGAATATGTATTCTGCTGTTTTTCAATGTCATTTTCTTTATATATCTATTAAGGCCATCTGGTCTAGTGTCTCATTTAAGGCCACTGTTTCATTGTTGACTTTCTGCCTTGATGATTTATCCATTCACGTAAGTGAGGTTTGAGGTCCCCTACTATTATTGTGTTATAGCCCATTTCTCCCTTTATGTCTATTAATAGTAGCTTTATTTACTTTGGTGCTCCTGTGTTAAGTGCATACATATTCATAAGTGTTATGTCCTCTTGATGGAATGTTTCTTTTATCATTATATACTGCTCCTCTTTGTCTCTCACTGTCTTTTTTATCTTGAAGTTTGATTTGTCTGATATAAGTATGGCAACATCTACTTTCTTTTGTTTGCCATTTGCTTGGAGTATCATATTCCATCCCTTCTCTCTGAGGCTGTGTTTGTCTTTAGAGCTGAGATGTGTTTCCTGGAGGCAGTGTAATGTTGGGTCTTCTATTTTAATCCATCCAGCCACTTTGTGTCTTTTGAATGGTGAACTCAATCCATTTACTCTTAGAGTGATTATCGATATATGAGGGCTTAATTTTGCCATTTTGATGCTTGTTTTCTGGTTGTTCTATATTTCCATTGTTTCTTTTTCCTTGTATTTCTGACTGCCATTTCAGTTTTATGGTTTCCTGTGAAGGTTTTCACTTTATTTATGATGTGGGTCTGCTCTGATTTTTGTTTAGGGGTTACCATGAGGATTAAAGATCTCATAGATGTGATAGTCTATTTTCTGATAGCCTTTTGTTTCCATTAGCCTAAGTAGGTTACATCCCTTTCCTCTTCCCCTCTGGTCATTGTTGTCACAAATTATTCTTTTTTGTGCTGTGGATTTGTGACTAAATTGAAGTGTTTATAGATATTTTTGATGCTTTCCTTACCTTTATCTTTTATGTTTTAATTAAGTTTTTACTAACCTATCTTGATATTGAGCTGCAGTTTTCTGATTCTACTTGTCTATTTTTCTCCTTGCTCAACATTTTGTAAACCTTTGCTTTTTAGTTTTAGATGAGAGGTCTCCTTTCAACATTTCTTGTAAGGAAGGCCTAGTGGCAATGAACTCCCTTAGCTTTTGTTTATTTAGGAAAGCTTTTATTTCTCCATTGTATCTGAGGGATAGTTTCACTGGATAGAGTATTCTTGCCTGAAAATTTTTGTCTTTCAGTGTTTTGAATATATCATTCTATTCTCTCCTAGCCTGCAATGTTTCTGTTGAGAAATCTGCTGAAAGCCTGATAGGGATTCCTTTGTAGGTTATTTTCCTCTGCCTTGCTGCTCTTAATATTTTTTCTTTGTTATTGACTTTTTCCAGTTTTAATATTATATGCCTTGGAAAAGGTCTTTTTGAATTGATGAAATTAGGGGTTCTATAGGATTCATTTATTTGTAATTCCAGTTTCTTACCCAGATTTGGGAAGTTCTCAGATATTATTTCTTTGAACAAGCTCTCTGCTCAGTTTTTCAGGTGAAGAAATTGACATTTGAGAGATTTTAAAACTTCATACATGTTTATGTAGATAAAAGGACAAAGCTAGAATTTGAACTCAACCCTTTCAGTTGGAAATTTGTGTTTTTAAACACTATACGTCAGTACAAGGCTTGATCTATTTGTGTGCAGTTTACTTCCAATGAAGGGTAAGCTGTCCATCAAAGCAAAAGGAAATCTTCCCGGACCCAGATCAGGGAAAGCTCAGAGGAGAATAAGACAGGGGACTGTAAATAAGACTCTGGTGATGGGTGGTTGGCCTCTTTCCTTGTCACCTCAGAGAACAATTATCAACCAGAAATGTTTAGCTCTAATGATCACTGGGCTTTTACTTTGGATGCTGCAGGAGTGAATGACAGGCAGCCACATGGTGAAAGAGTGTGGCTACACCTGCCCATTAAAATAATGAGCTCCCAAAGGCCATGTTGAAGACTTCATAATAAAGGAGCAGGAATTCAAGAAACAGATATTACTACTTGAATGAAGTCAAAGTATAAAAAAATGACTGAATCAGAAACCACGCATAGAGCAGTGGAAATGCAGATGAACTGAAGTTTGCAAAAGATGTTATTGGATCAAAGCAATCAATAATTCTTCTCTTGTAGCATGAGATCTCAGGACACTTCTTCCTAAAGTAATTCAGTAAGTCCAGCTCCTTCCCTCCTATCTCATTCATCCAACACATGACAGTTATAAATTTACAGCCTATTCCACATTTTATCTGTAAAAGGGCAGAGTAACTCTACCCACCTTCAGAAATGAATAAATGAGTTAATATAAATCAAGTCCCTAGAACAGTACTTGGTACTCAATAAGCCCTCAATAAGTACTTGGTACTCAATAAGCCTTATATATATAATATAATTATATTATATTATTATAATTGAGTACTCACTATAAGCCACTCTGCTAAGCTCTCAGGATAAGCAGTGAAAAAAATTCATTTTTTTATATAAATATTTTTTGTACCTGGGTCCTATACACTGTTCTAGGGACTCAGGATAGATACAACAGAGAAAATTCTCTGCCTGTCTTTGAGTAGCTTACATTCTGGTAGGGAAGATTTTATTAAGATAAGAAACACCAAACTCATCATTTCCTCTTCCGTAGGATTACCAGATTGATGTCATAGTGAAGAGTGGTCTTGGTTTTGGGTGCTCAATCAGTGACTGATTATGAGAAGATTTAAAATTTTAGAAAACACAAAGCTAGAAGCACTATTTATTTATTTTAACAGTTTTATTGAGATCCCTTTAACATATAGAAATTGTTTATATTTAAGGTGTATAACTTGATGATTTTGTATATATGCACACATTGTGAAAAGATCACTGCAGTCAAGCTAAATGACTTACCCATCACCTCTAGATAGTTACCCTTGTGTGTGTGGTGATAAAATTTAATTTAAGATCTGTCCTCTTAGGAAACTTCAAGTATACAATGCAGTAATGTTAACTATTGTCACTATGCTGTTCATTAGATCCCCAGAACTTAATTATCTTGAATAACTGGAACTTTGTATTCTTTGACCAACATCTCCTCATTGTCTTCTCCCCACACCTGCCCCTACTGATCTCTTCCCCTGGAAACTACCATTCTACTCTCTACTTTTATGAATTTTGATTTTTTTTAGATCGTGGAGAATTTGTCTTTCTGTGTCTGGCACATTTTACTAGAATGATGTCCTCCAGGTTTATCTACATTGTTGTAAATGACAAGACAGTCTTATTTTTTAGGGTGGAACAATATTTCATTATCTATCTATCTATCTACCTATCATGTATCATCATCTATGTATCTCATATTTTGTTTATCCATTTACCCATCGATGGACATTTAGGTTGTTTCCATATCTTGGCTATTGTGAATAATGTTGCAATGAACATGGAAGTGCAGATAGCTCTTTGAGATACTGATTTCATTTCCTTTGGATATATACCCAGGAGTGGAGTTGCTGGATGATATGGTAGTTCTATTTTTAATTTTCTGAAGAACCTCCATACTGTTTTCCATAGCGCCTGTACCAATTTGCAATCCCACCAACATGCAAGCGCTCCATTTTCTCTACATCCTTGCCAACACTTGCTATCTTTTGTCTTTTTAACAGCCATTCTAAAGGATGTGAGGTGGTATCTCATTGTGGTTTTGATTAGCATTCCCCTGATGATTAGTGATGTTGAACACCTCTTCATGTAGAACAGTGTTTAATATGATGAATGAATAACACAATCAGATAATTGCAATTTGATGTAAATGTGCTGTGTAATCAAATTCTATAAAATGATAAAATATCAGCAACTTTAATTTTACCATCGGGTCTTCTCTAGGGCACTTCTACCTTTTTACACCCATTTATATTTCCTCATTTGATCTTACACTAGTGAGGTCTTTATTAATGCAATGACCTGTCTTTCTTAATGCAAAATGTTCATGGGCTTACTTCATGTCTTCAGAATGATAATCTGGTTGGCCTGATGACATCAAAGTTGTCCTTTGCTTATACTGAAATTATTATCCTTAAATATCTAATGAACCATGTTCAGCTTTTCTTCTTCAGGAGATACTGGTTTTTGCTTGTTTTTGACCACATGGCTCACCCAATTTCAGTCAACTTTGGTGTTGCTTCCCCTCTCCCCCCATGGAGATATGTCCATAGCACTTCTATCTCATAATGGTACTGATGAGTTAGTCCAACTTTTGATCTTTTCATGCATTTTATTGAGTGACTTGTATAAAAAAATTATATAATTAGAAAAAAATTCTAGTTCTAAACATGCATGTATATGTGTATATATATATATATACACACATTTCTCTTAGATTTACTTTAAAAGAATAGAATGTTTTGTTATGGGTTGAATTGCTTCCCTCAAAATGGAATATGTGAAATCTTATAGCCTGTTGTGTTTAGTGCCTTTTGGGACTCTTATACTAAAGATTTATAAAATATAAGAAATTCCTAACTTTATTGTTAATTTGGGTTTATATTTTGAAGTCAGAATTCTAAAAAGCCATATGAAACCCAAGTCCAGAGGAACATTGAGACTCATTAGATTCAATCTTCCCATTTTCAGTTGAGACAATGAGGATCTGCAGAGAGGAAGTGAATTTTCCACAGTTTCCAAGGAGTTAGGAATGGAGCTCCAGACAAAACTCAAATTACTGACTCCCAGTTGCTCTCTGCTCTATTAGATGGATTCTTTTCTGGTCAACGAAGTATATAACATACAGATTTTAAATAGTGCCAAGAGATTACCATAGGCTGACTTCCTCCGAGAAGACTTTGCCCAGCAGGTGGCTAGGACGTTATTGGTATTAACTGTTTATATGACCTTCTAGAAAACATCCATTCAAATAATGACAAACAAAATCTAACTGATCACAAGATTGCTTCTTTCCTTTATGAAGGATGCAGTTCTATGGCTGTAGGAAGGAACAACACAATTGTGACAAAATTCATCCTCCTGGGATTTTCAGACCATCCTCAAATGAAAATTTTCTATTTTGTGTTGTTCCTGGGGATTTACCTCCTGACCCTAGCCTGGAACATGAGCCTCATCATCCTTATCAGGATGGACTCCCACCTGCACACACCCATGTACTTCTTTCTCAGTAACCTGTCCTTCTTAGATATCTGCTATGTATCCTCCACAACTCCCAAGATGCTCTCTGGCATCATCACAGAGAAGAAAACCATTTCTTTCATTGGGTGTGCCACGCAGTACTTTGTCTTCTGTGGAATGGGGCTGACTGAATGCTTTCTTTCGGCAGCCATGGCATATGATCGGTATGCTGCAATCTGCAACCCGTTGCTCTACACAGCTGTCATATCCCATACACTTTGTTTAAAGATGGTGGCTGGGGCCTATGTGGGTGGATTCCTTAGTTCTTTGATTGAAACATACTCTGTCTATCAGCATGATTTCTGTGGGCCCAACCTAATCAACCACTTCTTTTGTGACCTTCCTCCAGTCCTGGTTCTGTCATGCTCTGATACCTTCACCAGCCAAGTGGTGAACTTCATTGTGGGTGTTGTTGTTGGAATGGTATCTGTCCTTGTGATCCTCATCTCTTATGGTTACATCGTTACTGCTGTCGTGAAGATCAGTTCAGCAAGAGGTAGGACCAAGGCCTTCAGCACCTGTGGCTCTCACCTGACTGCTGTGACCCTCTTCTATGGTTCTGGTCTCTTCATGTACATGAGACCTAGTTCCAGCTACTCCTTAAACCGGGACAAGGTGGTGTCAGTGTTCTATGCTCTGGTGATCCCTATGGTGAATCCCATCATCTACAGTCTTAGAAATAAGGAGATTAAAAGTGCTGTAAGGAAATCTATGGAAAGGAAACATGTTCTTTCTCATGAGCACTCATTTTTCTGACCCCGAGGTAATGTTTACAATAAAGCTGTGAGTTGGGTCAATTGTGCTGACTTTCATGTAGTTCTGGACTAGATGATTGACACAATGATTTTTGTTTACCAGGATTTATGTAGATTCAGCTTATAAACGCTCAATTTAGGAAAAAGCTTCACCATGACAAAGACTGAGCAATCTGAAACATCAAAATAGAGTTGTTGTCTGTAGGAGGAAAACTAAAAAAATGTTAGTCCAGCATTCAGGGTGACGATTCTAAAGGTAGGATAGGAATATATAGCATAATAACCTGAGGACAGGGACATTTTTTCTAAAAACAATTGCCTTTCCATCTTACGAGGTTCTAACATGTTTCCTTTAGGGCAGATGAGCACTGCAAGTCAGACACCCTTCCCTATTGAGAATCATGACTATCGTGAGCCACTGTGACTGGTGGGGGTATAGTCCTGACTCTTTAGATGTAGTAAGGCAGGAAAGAGATTGAAAACTTTTGTTTAGGGCCTTAATGACTGAACAAATGGGCTGACCTCATGGCTAATTCAATCAATGATACAAAAATTGGTCACTGAAATGATTTGAAGAAAACCAGGGAATTGTCACTTCAGTCTAAAGTAACACCTTTCTAAGCAACACTCAAAGTTTCTTAGGAATCTACAGAAGAGGAGCACACTTTCATTTGGTGAGAAAGGTTCTCTGTTTTCATCAATTTTGTGATAAATTTGTGAAGAATTTAGCCAAGGAATTGAAGAGAGTGATTTTTCTCCTCCACATTTTCTAAGAACTTGTTAAGTGTCCTTTAACCAGCCGTAAAAACTAGAATAAATTTATTCAGCTGTGGCCTCTCTTGGTCAGGCCATAAATAAGTGAGTAAATGAGTATCTACCTGTATATCCTTGGATAAGATACTTGGGCCGTGTGTGCCGTAGTTCTTCATCTGTAAAATAGGAATATTAATAGTAATTATCTCATAGGCTTATTGTGAGGAATTAGATGGATCAGTATATGCAAACACTTAGAATAGTGCCTGGTGTATAGAAAATGCTCATGAAGTGATATTGTTATTACTATTATACTATAATGATTTATCACCATCTGAGCTAAAGAAGTAGAAGATGTTTCCTTAGTTTGGTAGGAAATGTGATCTTTGTAATGGCTTTGATGTGTTAGAAAGTGGGTCTACAGAGACTAAAGGGTGTTTGTTAAGTATTCTTAAATCATCAAACCTGTGATTATTAATCTCATCTCTGCCATTTTGCAGATATGTGGCCTTATGCAAGTTACTTACAAACCCTATCTTCTTCATCTGTAAAATGAGAAGAATAATTGCATCTACCACATAGAGCAGATATAACAATTAAATGAGAATATGCATGAAAGGGCTTAGCCTATTGTTTGATATATGGCAATACTTCATAACTGTTAGCTCATAGTACTAGTTAATTAGTCAATTTTATATAAATCAGGAGAAATCCAGGTTAATGTGCTAAAAAGAGACTAATTAAGTAGCTTTGAAATGTCTACTCAAATTGGGACATAATTGTCTCAGTAAAAGGCAAGCCCATACCTCTCACCTCTGGTACCTCTTTTGCATATAGGAAGCAGTCCTTAGGGAAGTAGAAAGAACTCAAGTTCATATAGGTGATGACATATGGAAATGTTACCATTGTACCGACTCTCTCAGCTTCCTGGGCACCCTGCTCTTATCCTTATGACCAGTTTTTCATCTACGTTTATCTGTATTCCACTTCACTGAGCTCCTATCCCTCAATTTGCCTTTGGTAGCTAAGCTTAAATTCTCCTAATACCAAATTCAGTGGAACAATAAATAAGTAAATAAATAAACAAAGGAAAAAATACCTCATGCTTTGGATTTACATGGAGCTGTCACTGATCTGTTGTATCTAATTTTCTTTTGCTGAACAAAGACTCTGGATATTAAGGTATTATAAAAATCTTTCTTGTTTGGCCACATATATGTTCGCCAGTAATGGAAACTTTTTATTTGCATTGAGAAGATATAAAGTACTTTTGCATTTTGTCCAACTACCAAGGAGAAAGTAATGCTCATTCATTAATAATTATTAAATCCAGTGCATAAGATGGGGATTGGTCACAAGGCTTGAATAAACCAAAAATTATCTGCATTTTACAATAAGCTGCATGTTAAATAATACTTCCCAAATAAGAGCATTTATTATGTGACTACAAACAGACATACATTAAACAGAATATATTTGGCACTGAAAGAATCCAGCATTTTATAACTGTTTGAAGCAGGACAAGGTACATCTGTCTCCAAGGGAGCTAGCCAGCTGCAGATGAAATCAGTTTAGTAAAATTACCACAATCCAGGGTGTGGCACTCATCTTTGCAACCTCCAAAAATCTTTTCCAAGTGGATTGAAGTTAATCAAACTCACAATTCTGCATAAGCCCCAATACTATTTTTAGTTTTCAGTGAAGAAAAAAGCAGCCATGCTTGTACTTGTGCCCATAGCACAATTCTCTGTGCTTTTGAGGAAACCACATGGAAGAACAAATTACAATCAAAAGTCTATTTGGAGAGAAAGGAATCAAAGCAAAGTGGATAATGTGTATCAGTGCCTGATGTGTCCAGCTATAGGGTCCTGACTGGCTGAGGTGCTACCAATGTTTCTCCCCAACCATTCATTTTTTTCTCTTCTAAGTGACTATCTTCATTTCTAATCAATATATTATTTACAGATTGATTAATTAACAGGTCTTACTTCTTTTGGTCTAAGAAATATTTTGTCCCTGAAATGCCTTTTTTACATATTTGTTTATTATGATCTGATTTTGTTGTTTAATTTTTAGAGTTTTCAGAAACCTGGTTATTGGCCATATCTAATACATACATTCCCCTAATTTTTTTGCTAGATATGTATGATTAGAAACACACACACTCACTCATTCACTCAAATACTCATAAATTAGTGACTGATGTATTAAGTGGGCTCTGATGAGATTTTAAACTTTTTTCTAAAGATTAATCATCTCATGTTTCTAGTCTTAAACCCCGACAAACCTAGAGATTGCCTATTCTGTGAACATCCACACAAATAAGGAAACACTTGCATTACACTTCCCTGTGTCCAGACAACTGACCTGGATCTTGCTGACCTACAGTTGAGTGGGGAGAGCCTGACTGACTTGCAAATAAGCAGATACACCATGTATACCAGCATTCTCCCATAAGCTTGATCCATGACTACCTTCCCTGAATTCTTGTGTGTCTCATTGTCTATAACATCTCTTAAACAACTGGGGAACATAAACCAACTGCTTATATCTTGCCTTTGTGGCTTTTATTCCATCCTCACTCTTCTCATGTTTTCCTTTCCTCTTCTAATGCTGGTCAAGCCCTCCTAGGTGCAATGCTGACCATGGATCTGGTCAGGGATAAGGTTCCTCTCTCTCCTACAAGTAAAGAGATGGCCATAGCAGGCTGTTGCAGTCATGGCTTGGAACTGTTATAAACTGGATATGGTAGCAACTCCCTTTAGTGTTGCCAGACTAGATGGCTGGCACCATATAGTTGCAAGACTGACAATCACACACTTTGGTGGGACAAGACTATAAATAAATAGGCAACTGGGACCCAAGTAGATCTCATAGAAGAAGAGCAATTTCATGTCTTTCTCAAAACAAAGTTCTTCTGAAACAGAACTATGATATCAAATTGGACTTAAATGTCAACATAAATAGAAAAACTAGCATGAGTAAAGTATCATGTTGATTTTGTATGTTATATTCTTGTTGTTCTAATAAAACCTCTTGCTTATGCAAAGAGAGACGGGGTTGTTTTCATCTTAAGAAATCCTTAAGGAGCAAAATTGATCCACATGGATCAGATGGAGGAAGTCCCTATATAAGACATACACTGAAGCTCACAGTTCATTTTCTAGCAGCTATAAGCTAAGGAAGTAGCCTAGCATGGATTGTCTCACCCCTCAACTTGAGCCTCAGTCTAGGACACAATTGGAAATAAGACTCTATCTGGGGCTGAGATACAGAGGGGAGGTGTCCTTGAGCCTAAAGAGGAAGTAGTGGGTTCTGAGAAGTCCTGCATCTCAACACACCTACCAGTCCAGTATCCTGACTATCCAGATGCTATTTACAATTTGCTGTATTGTCTGTATTAGTTTCTAGATGTCCCTTTTTCTCTTGAGGTCCCTATTTTTACCAAAAGGCAAGCAGGTATACCTTCTCTAACAATTTTGGTATCTGTGGCTTTCAGATCTCTGAAGGCTCTGGAATTACTTTTCATCACACATGTCATCCCTGGGGGTAGCTTTTCAATGGAAGACCATGCATGAGATGTTCCTGTTTTAACAAGTTAAACACCTTTAATGAAGGCTCTAGCCTCCTTTATTAATTTGATTTACTTTTACTTTAAAATTATAATTAGGTGTAATTCATCATTAATTTCTCATTGTTTTTTTTCCTTTTGGTGTTCAGCATGTGTCCTTTAAAAAAATTTGAAAATATTTTTAAGTGAAATATGTTTGATGTATAACATTGTGTTAATGTGTACAACATATTGATTTGATACCTTTATATATTGTGACATGATTGCCTTTTTAGCAATAGTTAACACCTCTATCACATCACATAATTATCATTTCTTATTTGTGGTGGGAATAATTAAGATCTATCTTTCAGCAAGTTTGAATATTATAATATAATATCGTTGTCTACAGTCATTATAATTTACTTTAGATCTCTAGGACTTATTTACTTCTAGTTGCAAGTTTGTACCCTTAAACATCTCCCTTATTCCTCCACCCTCATGCTGTGGCAATCATCATTTTACTCTCTGTTTTTATGAGTTTGGGTTTTTCAGATTCCACATATAATTGATATTATACAGTATTTGCCTTTCTCTACCTGTCTTATCTCACTTATCAGAATGCCCTCAAGATTCACTCATGTTGTCTCAAATAGCATGATTTCCCTCTTTCTCATGGCAGAATAATATTCCATCGTATACATACATATGTATATACATATATATATCCATTGTGTATATATATATACCACTTCTTCTTTATTCATTCATGCATTGATGAACACTTAGATTGTTTCTATATCTTGGCTATTGTGAATAATGCTGCAGTGAACATGGGTATGCAGATATCTCTTTGATGTCCTGCTTGAATTTCCTTTTAGTGTATACCCAGAATTGGGATTGATGGATCATATTGTAGATCTATTTTTAATTTTTGAGGAACCTCCATATTGTTTTCCTTAGTGGCTGAACCAATTTACAATCCCATCAACAGTATGTAAGGATACCTTTTTCTCCACATCCATGCCAACACTTGTTATCTCTTCTTGTCTTGATGATAGCCATTCTAATAGGTGTGGTGATATCTCATTGTGGTTTTGATTTGCATTTCTCTGATGATTAGTGATGTTTAACATCTCTTCATGTACCTGTTGACCAGTTGGATGTCTTCAGCCTGTTTCCATAAAGCTGAGTTTGATAGTATCTTTCCTCCACCCTCAGAGGGTAACCTGCCTCTTATAAGAGTTTTAGCAGGATTCAGAGTAGGATGGGGAGGAGTCTCAATTCAGTAAATCTTTCTGTGACATTATCTGCCTGTCTATTTTGGGTTCCACAGAGAGAGGGGAAGATTGTTTTACAGCATACTCTTAGTTATCTTGATTTCTATCACTTACGTTAACAGGACCTTCAATGATCTACTATCTGAATAACGCCTGGCACATTGTATGTGCTTAATCAATATTTGTGGAATGAATTAACTTTTGTATTTTAGTAAAAATCTTCATATTTGGTTCTTACTAAGTCAAAATTATTATTCATGGGGCCAGCCAAGTGGTGCAGCAGTTAAGTGTGCACGTTCTACTTCGGCAGCCTGGGGTTCACTGGTTTGGATCCCGGGTGCGGACATGGCACCACTTGTCAAGCCATGCTGTGGTTGATGTTGCACATATAAAGTAGAGGAAGATGGGCATGGATGTTAGCTCAGGGCCAGCCTTCCTCAGCAAAAAGAGGAGGATTGACAGCAGTTAGCTCAGGGCTAATCTTCCTCAAAAAAAAAAACCACTAAAAAAATTATTATTCAGCACTGTAATTCAGGAACTTAGCTTCAGGAAAGTTCCTGAAAGTGTTTAACAAAAAATTATATAATTCATGGGACAGGTAAGTTCTCAGTAGAGTTCTTCTGAGGTAAATATGGTCATCATGAATATTTAACTTCTGGGCTCTATTACGTTGTAATAATATACATTACTTTTTTTGTTTTAAAAAGAATTGGCCTTTTAGGGTAAAATTAATCAAATTGTGTTTCAACAAAATTGTTTTTCAGATCAATTAAAATGTATAATTAAAATTATTTTGGATTTTGTTCATGGGATACAGAATTTCTCAGCTTTTCAGTCAACTCCGATATACTGCAATTTAAATTTTTAAACTATAGGCTAATTATAGTTTTGGAACAAAAGAAAAATGTGGTTTTATTCTGTCTTAACTATATGTACATTTATGTATGTGTATGTATTTGTTACTCAGATATAAGACTTTGGGAACATTAAAAAATGTGGTTGTGAGTAATCAGTAGGTTATAGATATTAGTAAGATAACAGTGTAAGCTAATTACATTTTTATGAGTAGAGGTGAAACATTTGGATGAAATTGATTGAAAATATATAAACATACAAACAAAACATTTCATTTGAACGGTAATAAAGGAAAATTCAAACAATTTCTCTACCTAAGGAAATATCAGTAAAAAAAGAAATGATGGGCCAGCCGGGTAGTGTAATGATTAAGTCTGTGTGCTGTGCTTCAGTGGCCCAGGGTTTGTGGGTTTGGATCCCTGGAACAGACCCACACATCACTTATTAAGCCATGCTGTGGCAGCATCCCACATACAAAAAGTAGAGGAAGATTGGCACAGATATTAGCTCAGGGCAATCTTCCTTACCAAAAACTTAAAAAGTTAAAATAATTAAAACATTATATTTTCATGGGCCGGCCTGGTGATGCAGCAGTTAAGTTCGCACGTTCCGCTTCTTGGCGGCCGGGGGCTCGCCAGTTCAGATCCCGGGTGCGGACATGGCACCTCTTGGCACCCCATGCTGTGGTAGGCGTCCCACATATAAAGTAGAGGAAGATGGGCATGATGTTAGCTCAGGACCAGGCGTCCTCAGCAAAAAGAGGAGGACTGGTAGTAGTTAGCTTAGGGCTAATCTTCCTCAAAAAAAATTATATTTTCTCAATGTTGGGGAAAATACAATGAACAATGTTATATAATTGCTTATTTCTGGTGAAGATATAAAACGGTTTAAGGAATTTGAAAATATAGTTATGATATTTTGTTAGACATCATGGGCTGAATCCACACATTTGTCTTTATTCCTTCCTGAAGCCCAACTAAAATGACAATAACAATTTAAAAAAAAACCAAACAAATTATAAAATCACCAAGATATGGATAACAAAAGAAATGACAACAATAGTTGCACCCTGGACAGCAGAGGTTTGAAGAATAATCAACAGACTCAAGAAATCAGGAAGTTATGGGTCCTGAGTAAAGCGATGAAGAAAAACCAAGAGAAAGCAAGTTGATTCCCATTGCAAGACCCCAAAAAGGATCAGAATTGAAGGCACAAGGCACTTGTATAGTGGGTGGGCTTAAAACTTTAGATTTTGTTGAAAAATATATTAAGAACAACTGGACTCCTAGACCAGCCCCTCCCCTCCTCTAGCATCGTGGAAACTCCTCCTCTTCCCCCATTATCCCTTCCTCACTCTAATAGAAGACTGGAGGTTTATTCTCTGGAGAACTGGCCCAAGAAGTATCGGCTCAGTCTCATCAGACATATCTAAGGGGAAATGCTAAACATAGAGGAATTAAGATAATATCAACATAGTGAAAAGGGAGATTCTCCCTCCACCACACACCTACTCCATTCATTCATTCAACTCTCAGAACACTCCCAGCTGGGTTGGCATCTCCTGGGCAGGAGACTGGAGAATTCCTGTGTGGAGAAAAACCTGCTCAAGAGAAAACACCTTCTGATGCTTTCAGAAAGGGTTCATCAGAACAACTGTGAAGTCCTCCCCAGATGACCTAGCAGAAAGCCCACAAGGAGACAATATCTGGCCATAAACACCAAGCTTCAAATCTTGCTTTTCAGTGCCTCACTTTGCAAAAGGAAAAGACAGCCAAAAATCACCAGACAGAGGCTCTAAAATAAACAAAGAGGAAAAAGAAAAGACAACAATAAGGTGATAAAAAGATAAGGCAGGAAGCATTAGAATATGTAAAATAAATAAAAACCCAAACTTCCAAAATTAATACCCTCAGTTAAAGAAGATATTGTGGAAGAAACTAGACATTTATAACATTATTTGAGCCACTGGATCAAATTTTCTCTGACTACTTCAGTTTTATGAGCTAGTAAATTCACTTGATTGTTTCAGCCAGTTTCAGTTCTTTTCTTCTGTCATTAAAGATGAAAGATCCCTAATTCTGAAAATAATTTTGTAATATATACCAAGAATCACAAAAATTTGACTCTTCTTGAGTAAGTGGTATCTATTCATAGTATATTAATTAGCTATTGTTGAGCAAGAAATTACTACAAAACTTTGTGGCTTCAAACAAAAATAGACATTTATTACCTTGTACAGCTTCTGTGGGTCAGTTATTCAGGAGTAACTTGGCTGCGTGGTTCTGGCTCAGGGGGTTCTCATGAGGTTGCACTCAAGTAGTTGGTCAATGCTTGAGTCCTCTGAAGCTAGACCAAGACTAAAGGGTCCACTTCCAAAATAGATCTCTCATGCAGCTGTCACGGTGGTGCTGGCTGAGAGCAGGAGGCCAATATCCTTGGTTACATGGGTTAGCCATATTAAACATAGGAGAGTTCTACACAAGCCCATGGATACCAGGAAGCCAGGGTCATTAGAGACCATCTTGGAGGCTGCCTATCACACTCAAATGTAAAAAATGCTTCAGAGTAAATATATTCAAAACATTCATCAAAAATTTGGAAACAACCTATATGCTACATGGAGAAAATGGTTAAACACATTAAGATGTAGCCAATTGGTCTATTATAATACACTTGAAGGAAAATAGTACTTATAATGCACACATGAGGTTTTGACAATCAATCTACAAATTCAGGTATTCAAGAAACACAATTTTCACTATCTTTCCATAATGCTGTTTCTACTTTGTACTCTCCTTATTTCTCCACTGAGGAAAATACTTAGTCAATTCAAGAGTCCTTTCCTCTTTTCCCTAGGTTTGTGTCTAAGTTCTAGAGGGCTGAATAATGCCATGACAATGGGGGCATCTGGTGCTTGTCCTCTCTCTATAGCAGCATCTCCTGAAATATCTATTGCCTCAACAGATCCCCATCTGTCAGATGGCAAATGAATTGCTGCTGAATTTCATTTATCCCCATGCTCAAGACCTGCTAGGTCTGATGACTCTGCTATTGACAGCCATTCTTGGTTAAATGGGAATTGGTCTGTTGCTCTCAAACTCGACTACGGCACAGGAAATTCTCTAGAGCTCAAGCTTTCAGTGCCCAGTGGCTGTCTCCCTGGACCCCTATGACCACGTTTTCTTAAGTTTCTGCCTACCAATCCAGGCCCTAACTATCTTTTGGTTAGGGCCCCTCTGTTCTTGGTGTCTCTAAACTTATTTGATAGTTGTGCTGTCTCTGAGACATTCTGAAGACTCACTTATGTTTTTGGCCACATCACCTCTGTTTCAACTTCTTTTAGCTGTTATATCCCTTCTTTGAGGCTTGAGAACCTAGCAACTTACCTGCTTGAAAGAAGAGAATGGTCAGAGATGAGAGGAAGGAAATATTATGTAAAAGGCTGGATAACATTTTGAAATATTTTCTATTAGCTGTTCCATACAGCTAAGTGAAAAATTTAAAAGGAGGGTTGGATGGGGATAAAAGAAGACATTAAAGACATGTTAGAAGAATGAGCAGACTTTACTTTCTAATATATGGTAACTGTCTGTTTGGCCTTCTGCATAACCTGGCCTCTTCTTTCCCGTCTAAGATGTCCTTCTCATGTAGTGTTTAGAGAAAGAAAAGCCAGACCTTGAGGACCAAACACAAGGACTTAGTGTCTGGGACTGCAAAACAAGAATTGCTTCTATCAACATATGAATGGATAAAGAAGAAGTGATACACACACACACACATATATATAATACAATACTACTCAACCATAAAAAAGACAAAATTGTGTCATATGCAACAACATGGATGGACCTTGAGGGAATTACGCTCAGCAAAATGGAGAAAGACAATTACTGATTGACTTCACTCATATGTGGAAGATGAACAAACAAACACACACACAGATATGGAGGATAGATTGGCGGTTACCAGAGGGGAAGATCGAAAGTGGAAAAAAGGCACATATGTCTGGTGAGCTAGACTTCTGGTGGTGAATGTGATGCAGTCTATACAGAAGTTGAAATGCAGTGATGTATACTTGAAATTTATATAATGTTATAAACCAAAGTGATCTCAACAAAATAAATTTAAAAACAAAGAATTGCTTCTCTTTTTGTACACTTGGAGAGAGAGGATAGCAAACTGGAGTGGAGGGAGGGGAAAGGGTTCCATCTTGGTGTATGTTTTGGGAAGACTGAACATTATTTATCTTTTCAAAGTTTCTTACACACTGTGCCCAGTTGTCCCTCTTTTCCTCCCTGTCTCTGCCCTTCTTCAAACAGTTCTTCTCTCCTACTCTCATTCTTTCTCTTCTACCTATTTTTTCCTTTAATCCAAGAAGCTGGAGCCATGGGGCATAAGCAGAGAGCTATTTATGTTTCTTCTTCTCGACTTCAAATCTCTATAAGGTCTTTATGAACATGACCCATCCATTCAGTCCGATATAAAAGCAAAAAAACAAAAACAAAAACAAAAAACTAGACAAAAATAAGAAGATAGAGAGTTGAGATTCCCTATACCACAGAGAACCTGACTCAGCATTGCTGGAGGTTCACTATTTCCTGGTGTGTTTCCCAGATGGAGATCTCTGATGATTGTTGCTATGCTTTTGTGCCATAATTTATTTTTTGGATAATAATGATGGAAGTGATCTCTAAATCAGCCCCATGATTCTTCCAGGGTGAATGAAAGGACCTTCATATAAAAATATCTCAAAAGATGAACACCCTGAAGGGAGAATCGGGAGTCTAAACAAAGGACCAATTAACAGAGTTGGTCTCCCTTCTATGACCCAGGAGGGAGGTTATTTACATTTTGCAGTGTTTTAATTGCTCCTTCTTTGTTGGGAGTTGTGCTCCCAAGTTCTCTCTAGATGTGAGAGAAGGCTCATAAGCTTTCAAGGTCCTTTTCTCCCACAGGTGGATCATTTCTGAGGGAGGCTGAGTGAACCAAACATTACTAACAAAAGACCATGAGCTCATCTCAGAGTGCTGATGGAGTAGGATACTCTCAGAAGCTGGAAATTGAAATATCTGTTGGCTATCATTGAATACCTGGGTACACCATGAAGAAAAAAGAGTTAGAGCATAGCAGAGTAAAGCTTTACAAAACTCTTGGGTGAATCCTTAGGAGCTCTGCTCTAAGGAATATAAGGGCCTAGGACCCAGGAAGAATTTTAAAGATTTGAAAATAGCTCAATATCATTGTACTTGAGGTCTAAGTTTTATAGAGGGTCATCTTCCATGGCAGCTCATTTAGTGTGAAAAACAAATCTGTAGAGGGATGATCTAAATATATAGGCTGTGTCAATACACTTTGGCATAAAATGGGGATCTGGAAAACCTCTGAGACCTTTGATTAGTGTTAAAAAGGAGAAAACACAGGCCCAGAGGAAAAGTTGTGAGTGAATTTTGAGGAGCCTATACTACTTGATTTGTTGTGTTTAAAAAGTCAAATGTCAGCATTCTATGGAAGACTCCAAAATGGAGTGGATATAATGCAACTTTGATGAACATGACAGTTCTCGAGGAAGTGAGGGACCACTAGTTGAGAATAAAGGTAACACCTGATCTTCTGAGAGTGATCCTGTCCACATTGTTTCTGATAAACAAAGCTCTTCAGATTTTGTTTCCTGCCCTACAAATATGCTGAACTTTTCCAAGGTCAACTAAGTAAACATTAGGAAGGATAATTGATAAAATATCTTTTAAAAAAGAGGCGTGTCCAAGGGGCCGCTTTTTCATGTTCTCTTTCCATTTCCTTCTTTTTTTCATTTGCTAAGCAGGGTCAAATGGAGGTAAGTATGGGGATGGGGAATATCTGATGCCAAGAATGGTGTGAGAGAAACTGAAGGCAGGGAGCCCATATAAACCTTATTTCAAGATAAACTTTATCCAAAAGAAAAAAATAAAGCTTAGGAGTCCTTGATAAATAAGAGTCAAGTAAAAATAAAGTTGAATTAGAAATGATAGAATCTGGGCGGGGGAGAAAAATAACGTGGGAATTAGACAGTGCTCTGGGATTAAGAATAACATCAGTGGCCTAACAGTTCTCTGTGTACAGTAGGGTTTGCTGTGCATTAGGGTTAATTTTGTCTCTTAGGCACCTATGGGTAAAAGCTTTGCAGTGGTTCCCATCTAAAGGCTGAGATTTCCCTTTCCCTGAGTTACATCAGCATGTATTGCAAAACATTTTAATATATCCTTGTTTCTTACTCCTGAAAGAAGATAAATTCTCCGCGAGTTAGTCTCACTTACTTAGCAAGCAGTCAGCATTACAGCTTTTCTGTTCATTTCCTGAAAGAGCATCTATGTGAAAAGATGTGGTGATCATGTTATTGACAGCATCTTCAATTATGCTGTCATTGCCCTTTTCAGTTGTACAATAATGCATTGAGATGATCTCTGCCATTCTAGAGATCTTCTATGAGAAATTCTTGCAAAGAATATGCAGAGGCCTTCCCCAATCTCTAACTTCTTGCCCACATCCAGCTGGTGATCACCCACTAGAATTTATCTCTCTTTCCCATGCCACACATCATCTCTTGCTTTGTATTATGTCTCTATGGGCACATTATTCATCTCCCTTTCTGAGCTATAGGCCTTTATTGGATCATTTACATCATCCAAACACCAGGTATAATGCTTTGCACTCTATAGTGTTCAGAAACAAGACTAATGCAGAAATTAACATATTTTAGTGAACGATTCAATTCAGATATTTAAGATGTGACTCTGGAACTAGACTACCTGGATTCAAATATCAGTAGGTCCTTCTGACCTACTTGTGCAACCTTGAGCTGTTTACTGCTCTGACACACAGTCTCCTCATTTGTAAAATAGGCATAATAAGAGTACATATCTCATAAAACTGCTGAAAATGAAAATAAGGTAAAACATAAAAGTACTCAGAATAGCACCTGGAACATAGCACACACTCAATAAATATTAGCTACTTAATACCATGCCTTGAGTTTTCAGGAAAATTTAGTCATATTAGAAGCAAAAATAAATAAATAAGCAGATCCAGTAGCTAGGCATTTTAGAGAAAAAATGGCCAGCGATAAGCTGGAGTAACCAAGACCTTCATGGAAATATTATTTATAAAGGTGTTTATAGTACTATGGTGGCTGTTATATACCAAGAAACCAAGAATGCTAGATAAAACCTAAAACACATTTTTTTCATGGCTGAGCCAGTGAGAAAGCAAATAAGTTTATCAAGGTTCAGAAATGACAAGAAAAAGCACAAACCTCAGAGGGTAGTGGGCTGCGGCCAGCATTTTCCCAGGAGGATCTACTAATCTCTGGTAGCCTCACCCTGGGTTTTAGTGGGCAAATGTATGAGGGGCAGGAGAAAAAGACAATGTGTGAGATTGCCTTACAGATAACACCCCTTCCGCCCAATGCCACTGAAAATGGTGACTCTCAAGGAGTGACATTCTTAGAAGACAAACTAGAAAAAAACCTTCTTCACAAAATGAGACAGTGATATGCACACCTCTCTGAGTTTTAGTTTGAGAGAAAGAGAGAAAGCAAAAATGCCTTCCCTGATAACACTTTTTCTGAAGTTTAATTTTATTGAGGTAAAATTAACATATAACACTGTGTAAGTTTAAGGTGTTTGATGTGTTGATTTGATACATTTACATATTGCAATACGCTTACTGTCCTAGCATTAGCTAACACCTCTATCATGTCACATAAGCAGATTTCTTTTTTTGTGGTGGGAAAGATTGAGATCTAGCTTATATAGAATTTGAAATATAATGGTGTACATCTGAAATTTATATAATGTTATAAACCAATGTTACCTCAATAAAAAAATTAAAAGATCTAGTCTCTTAGGAACTTTGAAGTTTATAATGCAGCATTGTTGTCTATAATCACTATGCTGCACATTAGATGTCTAGGATTTATCTGGTAGTTACAAGTTTGTACCTTTTAACAACATATTTTCAATTCCCCCACCCTGCAGCATCTGGTAACTACCATTCTGTTTGCTGTTTTTACATTTGGCTTCTTTAGAATCCACATATAAGTGATGTAACACAGTTTTGTCTTACTGTGTCTGATTTATCCCACGTAGTGTAATTCCCTCAACGTCCATCCATGTTGCTGCAAATGGCAGGATTTCCTTCTTTCTCTTGACTAATACTCTGCTGTGTGTGTGTGCACGCGCGTGTGTGTGTGTGTATAAATATGTATACCACCTTCTTTATCCATTCATGCATTGATGGACACTTAGGTTATTTCCATATCTTGGTTATTGTGAATAATGCTGCAATAAACATGGGAGTACAGATTTCTTTTTGATATCCTTTTTTCATTTCATTTGGATATATACCCAGAGATGGAATTGCTAGATCATATGGTAGTTCTATTCCTAATTTTTTTCAGGAAACTCCATACTTTTTTCCACAGTAGCTAAACCAGTTTACATTCCCATGACAATGTATGAGGATTCCCTTATCTCTACATCCTCTCCAACCACTTGTTGTCTTATGTCTTCTTGATGACAGCAATTCTAACAGGTGTGAGATGATACCTCATTGTGGTTTTGATTTTCATTCCCCTAATGATTAGTGCTATTGAGCATCTTTTTATGTACCTGTTGGCCATTGAATGCCTTCTTTGGAAAATGTCTATTTAGTTCCATTGCTCATTTTTAAAGATTTTATTTTTTTCCTTTTTCTCCCCAAAGCCCCCCAGTACATAGTTATATATTCTTCGTTGTGGGTTCTTCTAGTTGTGGTATGTGGGACACTGCCTCAGCGTGGTTTGATGAGCAGTGCCATGTCCGCGCCCAGGATTCGAACCAACAAAACACTGGGCCACCTGCAGCAGAGCACTCGAACTTAACCACTCGGCCACGGGGCCAGCACCCCATTGCTCATTTTTAAATCAGATAGTTTTATATTCATCATTGTATGAGTTGTATGAGTTCTTTAACTATATTGGATAATAACCCCTCATCCGATATACAGATGACAAATATTTTTTTCATTCTGCAGGTTGCCTTTCATTCTTTTGATCATTTCTTTTGCTGTGTAGAGGCTTTTTAGTTTGATGTAGTCTCACTTGTTGAGTTTTGCTCATCCTGCTTGTGCTTTTGGTGTCATGTCCAAAAAAATCATTCCCAAGATCAAAGTCAAGGAGCTTTTCCTATAATTTTCTTCTAAGAGTTCCACAGTTTTAGGTCTGATGTTTAAATCTTTAAGTCATTTCAAGTTAAGTTTTGTGAGTAGTGTAAGTAAGGGATCTGGAGTTTTCTTTGCTTTTGTCGGTACACCTGCTCCACTTTTTTTTCGGTGCTTTTTTTTAAAAAAAAATTTATTGAGATTATGATAGTTTACAACCTTGTGAAATTTCAGTTGTACATTATTGTTTGTCAGTCATGTTGTAGGTGACCACTTCACCCTTTGTGCCCACCCCCACCGCCCCCTTTGCCCTGATAGCCGCTAATCTGTTCTCTTTGTCTACATGTTTAACTTCCACATGTAAGTGGAGTCATACAGAGATTCTCTTTGTCTATCTGGCTTATTTCACTTAACATAATTCCCTGAAGATCCAGACATTTCTCCAAAGAAGATATACAGATGCCCAATAGGCACACAAAACGATGCTCATCATCACTGATCATCAGGGAAGTGCAAATCAAAACTACACTGAGATATCACCTTACATCCATTAGAATGGCAAAAATAACTAAAACAAACAGTAAAAAATGTTGGAGAGGTTGTGGAGAAAAAGAAACCCTCATACACTGCTGGTGGGAATGCAAACTGGTACAGCCACTATGGAAAACAGTATGGAGATTTCTCAAAAAATTAAAAATAGAGATACCATATGACCCAGACATCCCACTGTTGGGAATCTCTCCAAAGATTTTGAAGTCAGCAATTCCAAAAGTCCCATGCACCCCTATGTTCATTGCAGCATTATTTACAATAGCCAAGACATGGAAGCAACCTAAGTGCCCATCACCTGATAATTGCATAAAGAAGATAGGGTATAAATATATATATATATATATATGCAATGGAATACTACTCAGCCACCTGCTCCCCTCTTATTACTCCCTCTTCTGGCTGAATTCTTAAGCTACTGTTTCTTCTCTAGTTGTTACCTCTCACCAGGCTGGCTACTGGAAATCTCTTTTTTGTTTTCCAGAAGGTGACATTCCAGTGTGGTTTGTGGTTTCTCCCGTGTCCACAGACTGGTCCTGTTTTTCTGAGAGCAGTCCGTTTACTGGAGTTGCTCTCACTGCTACACTCAGGAATGTGCACAAAGAGCCAATTGCAGAGTGAGGAGAAGTGTGGGTTTAGCACTGGGAGGTTGAGATTTCCTGTGGATCTTGAGGGGAGATCCTCTGATGAGGTACTCCTAGAGCCTCACAGGTGGACTTCCTGTGAAATCCCGAGCCCCTGTCCTCCTTTAACTCCCCTTGATATTCCTGTCTGTCTTTTACTTGATTTCCCTTCACCCTCCACTTGCAATCTATTCACCTCAGTAGTCTACATATCTCTTTAGAGAAAGGAGCTCCCCAACTGAGTCCAGCACTGCTGCGGTAGCTGGGAGCTTGCTCACTGCTCTTTTTCCTTCACAGGAGGGTTAGCCACTACTGAGTGGTTCCACCTGTGCAGTGTTGTCTTCAAATGGGTGGTAATGGGGAAGCTCCTTTCACTGTTTCCACTGCAACCAAATCACACCTTTTTTTCTGCTTCAGTTGTGCACTGGAATCAACTCTCAGGAACCTGGGCTTCCACAAAGTCTGTCTCATTCACTATTTTCTGCTCTAGTTAGCACTCTCCAGGCTTTACCTGACCATGGCCGAGATAGATTGAGGCAAGTACTTAGCTCCTGTTGGTTCTGCAGCCCATACCAAAAGTCTGTCTGCCTATTACTGGATGCACAGGTGGGTGAGATTCCTCCTGGGTCCCTTGGAAGTTAGTGCTGTATACTGCAACTCCCACAAAGGCTCTTATGTTCATGGATGTCACTTCATTGTTACGAAAGTGGAAGAAAAAGGAGAACGCCTTTTCGCATTATGATGCTGATGTCACTCCTTCCTCCTATAAGTTTTAGTCTCATCCATCTACTTATGTGGATATGCAGCCTAAATATTATCACTATTGTGACACCAAAACACAGCAAGTCATATATTTTTTTAAAAGAGATTCTGGTTTGGTGTTATCCACAAGATATCTGACAGAATACCTTGAAGAAACAAATTTTAAATACAAGCATCAATGATTTCCACAAATTTTAAAGAAACATGAACTTAAGATTAAAAAAAACCTAAGCACATAAATAAAGAGGGCACTTTGAATAAGAGTCAGCCATATCATTAAACTATGAAATCAGACTTACAAACCGTGTATTGAAATTATTAGATAGCAGTAATTTCAGTAAGTATGTTTAATATGTTAAATAAGGATACTATTGAAAATATGATGAAACAATAAGAGACTGTCAAAGCTGACCATTTGATCAAAAAACCAAGTGAAACTTAAAGAGAGAAAACAAAATATTATGATTGAAATTTGAAATTAATGGATGAGTTAAACAGCGAATTAGCACAACATGGTAGAATGAATTTACTGGGAGAGAGATCTGTAAAAGTTAAACAGAACACAGTAGAGAGAAAGAAATAATTAATGCTTCAGTGGTGTAGAAGGTAAAACAAGAAGATTCAACATATGCCTAATTCTAATTGGGGTTCCAGAGGCGTATAATAGAAATATAGAGGCAATTTTCAGAGGAGTATCTCTATTTGTGGTCATCGCTTTCCCACTTAAATAAGCCCCTTCAGCATTTCTTCTAGAACTGGTTTCTTGGTGATAAACTCTTTTAATTTTTGCTTTTCTGGGAAGCTCTTCATCTCTCCTTTCATTCTGAATGAAAACCTTGATGGATAGAGTATTCTTGGCTATAGGTTTTTTCCTTCTAGCACGTTATAAATACGTTGTGCCATTCTCTTCTTGCCTGTAGGGTTGTGGCTGAGAAGTCCCCTGACAGCCTTATGGGCTTTCCTTTGTATGTCACTTGTGGCCTTTCTCTTGCTGCTTTTAGGATCTTCTCTTTAATTTTGGACATTTTAATTATAATATGTCTTGGTGTGGACCTCTTTGGGCTTCTCTTGTTTGGATCTCTCTGTGCTTCCTGTACTTGGATGTCTGTTTCCTTCCTTAGGTTAGGAAAATTTTCCTCTATTATTTCTTCAAATAAAATTTCTGCCCCTTTGTCTCTCTCTTCTCCTTCTGGGACACCTATAATCCGAATGTTGGCATGCTTGATATTGTCCCAGAGTTCCCTTAGACTGTTCTCATTCTGTCTAATTCTTTTTTCTTTTTTCTGTTTAGCTTGGGTGATTTCCTCTAGTCTTCCACCTAGCTCTCTGATCCATTCTTCTGCATCCTCTATTCTGCTACTGAGTCCCTCTAGTGAATTTTTCATTTCCAGTATTGTATTCTTCATTTCTGATTGGTTCTTTTTTATAGTTTCCAGTTCTTTGCTGATGAGCTCACTGTGTTCATCCAGTCTTCTCCCAACATCTGTGAGCATCATTATGAGATTTTGTTTGAACTCTTTGTCAAGTAGGTCACTTGTTTCTGTTTCATTTAGTCCTTTTTCTGGGGTTTTGTCCTGTTCCCTTGCTCAGAAAGCGTTCCTTTGTCTCCTCATTATGCCTCTTTCTCTGTGCTTATTTCTATGTATTAGGTGAGTCCACTATGTCTCCTGATCTTGGAAAAGTGGCCTTATATATGAGATGCCTTATGAAGCCCAGCACTGTGCTTCCCTCTCATCAGCAGTCCAAATGATCCAGGAGTAACCCCTTTGTGGGCTACTTGTGTCTTTCTACTGTGGCAGAGTTGCTCTTACTGCAGGTACCCAGGGAGTCTAGTCTTTCCTTCCCTGGCCAGCTGTTTGTAAATCCGGTTTGGGGAGCCTCAGCATCATTGGCTACATAGTCTATCAGTACACTCCTATTGCAGTTTTCCTCTTAATTGGGTTGGTACCCAGTGTAGCTGGTTGCTAGGCTCAGGGACATACAGTTGCCATAGGCTTCAGGCCTGCAAAGCTGTTGTCAGTTCTCTTAGGAGTGCAGCTGAGTGGGGCTGACCCTAGGCATGGGAGCACCCAATTGTTTCAGACCTTGGAAGGTGGGGCTGATCCTTTTTATGGCTATTTGTGAAACACAGGTCTTCTGCCACTGATAAGCCTCACCCTTCACAGGACCACAAACACCATCAACACAGTCCTGGTCCATGCACATTTCCCAACCCCCTGGAGTGTACCCAAATGCCACACTGCAGAGGTCCCCACCTCTCCACCAATGCCCCCCACAGTTCATCTGGTCCTCACACAGGCCCTGCCGCACAGAGGTAGACACACTTGCGTGCCTGTAGAGGATCCAGGCACCCAGTGAATGCTTAAAAGTAGCCTGGGGGCTTGCTGTGGGGTGGGGCCAGTCCCTAGGGCAGGCTACCTGCCCTGGCTGAACTGAATTAAATCTGTACGCTAGTGGGCATGGCAGACCCCTGGGCTAACAGGCCAAGGGAAGAACCTCAATGGCTCCCACCAAGGTCTGTGTCAGCATGCCTGGACCAGGTCAGAACAATGGCCCCCACCAATGTCTCAGTCTCCAGTGAGGTCCCTCCTCTCACCAAGATGCCCCAAGAGTCCAACACTAGAGTCTTGTTTCACCAAAGGACTGTCAGCCTTCTCTCTGGTGATTTTAGGTTGCTGCAATGAGCGAGTTTGTGCATAAGCCCTTTAAGACCCGGGTCTTTTCGGCTTTCAGCTGATAGCTTTTCTAGGGGTATCTTCATTGCAGTTAATAGCCAGCGAAGCCAGACCGTAAGACGCTCATCTCAGTTGTGCTGAGTCTGAAGGATGCTCCAGTATTGGCCTTGCTCCAGACCTCATTCCTCCAGCAAGGGCTGTGTACCTTATGATGTCTCCCGCCTGGCCAGCTAAGAAGCTCTGCTGCTCCCAAAGGTGGCTCTTTTCCTCTCCATCAGGAATTTCTGGCTCTTCTGCCTTATTCAGGACTGTCCCTTGTTGTGAGGGTTCTTTTTATCCAGTTTTCAGTTTTCTATCCAGGGTGATTTTCCCAAAAATAGTTTTAACATGTTTGTGTTTGTGGGAGGAGATGAGTTCAGAGTCTGCTTACACCACCATCTTGACAAGATCTCAGGACTGGGATCCTGCTTTTGCTTTGCATTTCCCAAATGACTAGTCATGTTGAACATCTTTTCAGGTGTCTGCTGGCCATTTGGATGTCTTCAGCATGTTTCCGTAAAGCTGTTTGACAGTATCTTTTCTCCACCCTCAAAGGGTAATTTGCCTCTAATAGGAGTTGATAGCAGGGTTCAGAGTAGGATGAGGAGGAGTATCAGTTCAGAAAAACTTTTGGTTACATTATCTACTGTTCATCTTTGATTCTGAAGAAAGAGGGAAGATTGTTTCACACCACACTCTCAGTTATCTTGGCTTCTGTCACTTACATTAATGGGACTCTCAGTGTTCCAGTATGTGAATATTGTCTGGCACACTGTAAGCACTTAATCAATATTTGCCAAATGAATGAACATTAGCATTTAATACAAATCTTAATATTTTGGTTCTTACTAAGTCAAAATTATTTTTCAGCACTGTAAGTTAGGAACTTACCTACAGTAAATTTCCTGAAAGTGTTTAACAAAAATTAAAATGAATAATGCACGTGTCAGGTAAGTTCTCTGTAGACTTCTTATAGCCAATCTTGCTTAAATGTGGATTGTTCTGTTGTTCTCATCCTCAATAGGGCGCAGGAAATTCTGTAGAGCTCAAGCCCTCAGTGTCCAGTGGCTGTCTACCTGGACCCCTATGACGACAGTTTCTTAAGTTTCTGCTTGCAAACTCAGGCCCTATCCATCTTTTGGTTAGGGCCCCTCTGTTCTTGGTATCTCTAAACTTAGTTGATAGTTGTGCTGTCTGTAAGTCATTCTGAAGGCTCACTCATGTTTTTGGCCACATCACCTCTGCTTCAACTTCTTTTAGCTATCACATCCCTTCTCTGAGGCTTGAAAACCTAACAGCTTACCTGCCTGAAAGAAGGGAACGGTCAGAGATGTGGAGACATAAATATTAGGTAAAAAGCTAGATAATATTTCAAAAATATTATCCATAAGTTGTTCCACACTGCTAAGTCAAAAATTTAAATGGAATTTTGGTTGGGGCTAAAAGAAGATAATAAAGATGTTTTAGAAGCATGAGCAGACATCATTTTTTAATATATGGCAATTTACTGTTTAGCTTTCTCCATAGCCTGATCTCTTCTATTCTCTCTAAGATGTCCTTTCCATGGAGTGTCTAGAGAAAGAAAACCAGACCTTATGGACCAAAGGACAAGGACTTAGTGTCTTGGGATGCAATATAAGAATGGATTCTTTCAATGGATAAGAAGATAAAGAAGATGTAGCACACATATATACAATGAAATACTACTCAGCCATAAAAAGATGAAATCATTTCCTGCAACAACGAGGATCGACCTTGAGGGTATTATGCTAAGCAAAATAGGTCAGATGGAGAAAGAAAATTACTGTATAACCTTACTCATAAACAAACACATAGATGCATATAACAGATTGGTAGTTAACAGAAGGAAAGGGCAAAAGAGGTGAAGGAGCACATATGTATAGTGAGCTAGATTTCTGGTGGTAAACTCGATGCAGCCTATACAGAAGTTGAAATGCAATGATGTACACGTGAAATTTATATAACATTATAAACAGTGTGACCTCAGTAAAGTAAATTTTAAGAAAACACCAAAAAGATGAAGAATTGCTTCTCCTGTACATTTGGAGAGAGAAGAAATCAAAGTGGGGTGGAGGGAGGCGGAAGGATTCCTTCTTGGTGTGTGTTTTGAGAATTCTGAATATTATTTATCTTTTCAAATTTTATTACACACCTTGCTCAGTCTTCCCCCTTTTTATTCCCATCTCTGCCCTTCTTCATGCAATCATTTTATCCTTCTCTTTTTCTCCCTCCTCTACTAATCTTTTCCTTGAAACAAAGCAGCTGGAACCATGAGAGAGAAGAAGAGATCTATTCCTGTTTCTTCTTCCCTGCTCCAAATGTCTGGAAAGTCTTTCCAAATATGAACAATCCATGGAGTCCCACATAAAAGCAAAAAAAAAAAAAAAAGTCAAAAATAAGAAGTTAGAGAGTCAAGATTCCCTCTACTGTCAAGAGTCTGACTCAGCATTGTTGAATGCTCACTACTTCCTGGTGTGTTTCCCAGACAGAGGTCATGATGATTATTCCTCTGCTTTGGTGACATAATTTATTTTATAGAGAAAAAGGTTGAAATTGTTTGTTAAATCGGCCCCATGATTTTTCCAGGCTGAATGTAGGGTTGTTGATGTAAAAGTGTCTCAAAAGATGAACACCCCAAACAAGGGACCAATTAACAGAGTTAGTCTCCCTTCCATCACCCAGGAGAGAAGTTATTCACCTCTTGCACTATTTTAATTGTTCCCTCTTTGTGGGGAGTTGTGCTCTGAAGACCTTTCTTATTTATGAGAGAAGGCTCATAAGCTTTTAAGCTCCTCTTCTCCCACAGCTGGATCATTTTTAAGGCAGGCTGAGTGAGCCAAACATTACTAACAAAAGACCATGAGTTCGTCTCAGAGCACTGATGGAGTGGGATAATCTCAAAATCTGGAAGTTGAAATATTTGTTGGCTATTGCTGAATACCTGGGTACACCACGAAGAAAAAAGAGTTGGAACACAGGGGACTAAAGCTTTATAGAACTCTTGGGTGAGTCGTTAGGAGCTCTGCTCTAGGGAATGTGAAGGCCTAAGACCCAGGAAGAATTTCAAAGATTTATAGATAGCTCAATATCATTGTACTTGAAGTCTAAGTTATAAGGGTCCTTATCCATGGCAGCTGATGTATCCTGAAAAGCAAATCTATGGAAGGATCAGCTAAATATATAGGCTGTGTCAATATACTTTGGCATAAAATGAGGAGCTGGAAAACCTCCGAGACCTTTGATTAGTGTTTAAAAGCAGAAAACACAGACCCAGAGGAAAAATTGTGGGTAATTTTTGAGGGGCTTATACTACCTGATTTGTCCCATTTAAAAAGTGAAATTTGACCAGTCTACAGAAGACTCCCAAATTGAGTGTATCCAAAGCATCTTTGATGAACATGTTGGGTCTTGAGGAGGTGAAAACATAAAAGTAATACTTGGTCTTCTGAGAATAATCCTGTCCACACTGTTCCTGATAAACAAAGCTCTTCAGATTTTGTTTCCTACCTTTCAAATATGTTGAATTTATCCAACGGCAAGTAAATAATTATTAGGAATGATGATTGATGAAATATCTTAAAGAAGAGAGGCTTGTCAAGGGGCACTCTTTTGGTGTGTGTGTAAGGAAGATTGGCCCTGAGCTAACATCTGTGCCAATCTTCCTCTACTTTGTATATGGGACACTGCCACAGCATGACCTGATGAGTGGTGTGTAGGTCCATGCTGATGACTGGAACCTGTGAACCTGCCAAACTGGAGCATGTATACTTAACCACTACCCCAGCACCCAAAAGGGCAACTTTTTCATGTTCTCTTTCATTTTTCTTCTTTTTTCCATTTGCTAAGCAGGGTCAAATGGAGGTTAGCAGGGGATAGGGGAATATCTGATGCCAAGAATAATGCAAAAAATACTGAAGGAAGAGAGCCAAGATAAACTTTATCCCAAGATAAACTTTATACAAAACAAGAGAAGAAAGCTTAGGAGTCCTTGATACGGAAGAGACAACTGAAAATAAGGTTGATTAGAAATGATAGGATCTGGGGTGCTTGAGGGAAACAAGGTGGCAATTAAAAGGTGCTCTGGGACTAACAACAGCATCACAAATTTAACAAAGTCTCTGTGTACAGTAGAGTTTGCTGTGGTAATTTTGTCTCTCAGGCATCTGTGGGCAAAAGCTTTGCAGCGGTCACCATCTAAAGGCTACGATTTCCCTTTCCCTCAGTTACATCAGCATGTATTGCAAAACATCTTCATTTCTCCTTATTTCTTCCTCTTGAAAGAAGATAAATTCTCCTCCTATTTGTCTCACTTATTTGGCAAGCAGTCAGCATTACAGCCTTTCTGTTCATTTCCTGAAAGAGAATCTATGTGGAAAGATGTGGTGATCATGTTATCGACAGCATCTTCAATTACATTGTCATTACTATGTCCACCTGTACAATAATGTGTCTTAAGTGGTCTCTGCCATTCTAGAGATCTTTTGTGAGAACTTCTTGCAAAGCATATTAAGGGGTCTTTCCCACTCTGAAACTTCTTGCCGACATCCAGCTGGTGGTCACCCACAAGAATTTATCTCTGTCTTTCTCACGCCATACATCATATCTTGTTTTGTATTATGTCTCTATGGGCTTTCTCACCTCTCTTTCTGGTCGTAGGCTCCTTATTGAGTCATTTACATCATCCAAACACCAACTATATTGCTCTGTACTCTATAGCTGTTTAGAAATAAGATTAATGTAACAATTAACACATTTTGGTGAGCAATTCAGTGGAGATATTTAAGATGTGGCTCTGGAGCTATACTGCCTGAATTTGAATCCCAGTTCTGCCCATCATGGGTTGTGTGACCTTGAGCTATTTAATGCTCTGACCCAGGGTGTCCTCAACTGTAAAATTGGAATAATAAATGTCTTATAAATTTGTTGAAAATTAAAATAAGGTAAAACATAAAAGTATATTCAGAATAGCACCTGGAACACAGAACACACTCAATAAATATATCATGCCTTGATTTTCAGGAAAATTCAATCATATTAGAAACAAAGAAAAAATTAATCAAATCTAGTAGTTTGGGGTTTTAGAAAAAAAGTGATAATTTGGATTAACCAATTCTTTTCATAGAAATATTATTTGTAAAGGTGTTTCTGGTAATATGGTGGATGATATGTTCAAGAAAACCAATAATGCGAGATACAATCTGAAACACTTTATTTCATGGCTAAGCCAGTACTTTATCAGTACCTTAATAAATTTATCAAGGTACAGAAAAGAAAAGAAAAGCACACACCTCACAGGGTGGTGGGTTGAGACCAGTATTTTCCCAGGAGGGATCTACTAATGGCTGGCATCCCCAGGCCTGAGTTTTAATGAGCAAAGTATGAAGGGTAGGAGAAAAAGACAAGGTGTGAGAATGGCCCAGAGACAACATTCCTTCTCCATAATGCCACTTAAAATAGGGACTCTCAAAGGGTGATATTCTCAAGGGCAAACTAGAAAAAAACTACACAAAATGAGACAGTGATATGCTCACCTTTCTCAGCTTTAGTTTGAGAGAGAGAGAAAATGTAAAAACGTCTTCCCTGGTTCTTTTTTTTTAAATTTATTTTTTGAGATAAAATTGACTTATAACATTGTGTAAGTTTAAATTGTTGAACAGATTGATTTCTTACATTTGATATTGCAATATTCTTACCATCCTAGCACTAGCTAACACCTCTACCACATTACACAAGTACGTTTCTTCTTTTGAGGTGGGAACAATAAGAGTCTAGCTTATACAGATTTTGAGATGTAATGGTGTACATCTGAAAATTATATGTTAGAAGCCAATGTTACCTCAATGAACAAAGATGTAGTCTCTTAGGAACTGTGAAGTTTATGACAGCATATTGTTGTCTATAATCACTAGGCTGTGCATTGTATCTCTAGGATGTATTTGGTAGTTACAAGTTTGTACCCTTACAGAATGTATCTCCAATTCCCCCACCCCTAGTATCTGGTAACCACCATTCTATTTGCTGTTTTTACAAGTTCAGCTCTTTTAAAATCCGCACATAAGTGATATCATACAGTTTTCTCTTACTCTATCTGACTGATCTCACTTAGGATAATGCCTTTATGTTCCTTCCATGTTCCTGCAAATGGCAGGGTTGCCTTCTTTCTCATGGATCAGTAATATTACATTGTGTGTGTGTGTGTGTGTGTGTGTGTGTGTGTAACATCTTCTTTATCCATTCATGCATTGACGGACACTTAGGGTGTTTGCATATCTTGGCTTTTCTGAATAATGCTGCAATAAACATGGGATACCTGTTGTTTATTTCATTTATATAAACCCAGCAGTGCAATTGCTGGATCATATGGTAGTTCTATTGCTATTTTTTTGAGAAAACTCCACATTTTATTCCACAGTGGCTGAACCAATTTACATTCCCACAACAATGTGTGATGGTTCCCTTATCTCCACATCCTTGCCTACACTTGTTCACTCTTGTCTTCTTGATGATAGCCATTCTAACAGGTGTGAGTTGATATCTCATCATGGTTTTGATTTGTATTTCCATGATGATTAATGATATTGAGCATCTTTATATGTTCCTTTTGAACGTCTTCTTTAGAAAAGATGTCAATTTAGTTCCACTGCTTATTTTTTAATCAGGTTGCTTGATATTTGTTACTGAGTTGAAAAAGTTCTCTAAATGTGTTAAATAATAACCTCATATCTGATATATGGATTGCAGCTGTTTTCTCCCATTCTCTAGGTTGCCTTTCAGTTTTTGGGTTGTTTCTTTTGCTTTGTAGAAACTTTTTACTTTGATGTAGTCCCACTTGGTGATTTTCGCTTGTGTTGCTTGTCCTTTTGGTGTCAAATCCAAAAAAAATCATTGCAAGATCGATGTGAAGGAGCTTTTCCTATATTTCTTCTTCTAAGTGTTTTATGGTTTTAGATGTTTAAATCTTTAATTCATTTCAAGTTAAGTTTTCTGAGTAGTGTAAGTAAGGGGTCTCCAGTCTTCTCTGCCTTTGTATGGGGTCATCTGCTCCACTCTTCTTCCTCCCTCTTGTGGCCAAATTCTTAAGATACTGTGTTTTTAGTTGTTGCCATTTACTAGGTGGTACTGGAAACTTTTTTTTGTTTTCCAGAAGGTGGCACTCCAGCTCATGTTTGTGGTTTCTCCCTTGTCCACAAAACAGATCTGTTTTTTTGAGATGACTCAATTTACCAGATTTGCTCTCACAGGAATGTGCACAAAGAGCTAGTTGCAGAGTGAGGGGGATATGGGTTTAGCACTGGGTGGTTGAGGGTTCCAGTGGATCTGGAGGGGAGATCCTTTGCTGAGGTACCCCTTGAGGCTCATGGGTAGACTTCCTGCTGAAATTCTGAGCTCCTGTGCCCCTCTAATTCCCTTTGATATTAGTATCTTCCTCTTACCTGATCTCCCTTCTCCCTCCACTCGTGGTCTATCCACCCCTGTAGTCGACATACCTCTAGAGAGAACCGGGTTCTCCAGCTGTGTCCAGCCCTGCTGGAGTAGCCTGGGCACTAACTCACTGCTGCTTTCCTCTGGCAGGACAGTTTGCCACTGCTGAGTAGTTCATCTTCTGCAGTGTTGCCTTGAAGGTGGTGGTGCCGGGAAATCTCCTTTGCCTATCTTTACTGTGACCAAACTCACACCTTTTTTCTGCTTCAGTAATGTGCTGGAATCACATCTCCAGAAGACTTATCTTACACAAAATCTCTCTCATTCACAGTTGTCTGCCCAAGTGTGCACTCTCCAGGCTTACCTGACCACGGCCAAGATGGTTTGGGGCAGGTTTGTGGGCTCCTGCTGGCTCTCTAGCCCATACCAAAGTCTGTCTGCTTATTACTGGATGCACAGGTGGGTGAGATTCCTCCTGGATCCCTTTGCATTTGGTGCTGGTTACTACAACTTCCACACAGGCTTTTTTGTTCATGGTTGGATGTCCAATTCTTTATTACTAAAGCAGGACAATAATGGGGGACGTCTTTAGTCACTGTAATGCTGATATCAGCCCTTGTCTTGATAATTTTTACTCTCATCCATCTAATTATGTAGATTGCAGCCTAAATATTATCACTATTGTGTTGTCAAAAAAACGCCAAGTCACAATTTTTGTTTAAAGGGATTCTTGGTTGATATTTTACCCCTGGAATCTGACAGAAGTGATATAAACCATTTCTGAAGAAACAAATTTTAAACACAAGCATCAATGATTCCTACAGATAAATTTTAAAGAAATATGAACTTAAGATAAAAAATTCACTAAGCCTACTAATAAACAGGGCGCCTTTGGTAAGAGTCAGAAATATCCTTAAACCATGGAATCAGATTTGCAAATATATGTATTTAAATTATTAGATAATAACTTCAATAAGTATGTTGAATACATTTAAATAAAGGGTGCTATGGAAAGTATGAAGAAACAATAAGAGACTATCAAAACTGACCATTTGGGAAGAACGAAATGGAACATCTCAAGAGAAAAAAAATATGATTGAAATTTGAAATTAATGAGTGAGTTAAATAGCCAATCAGCACAACTTATGGTGGAATGAATTTACTGGAAGAGAGATTTGTAAAAATTAAACAGAACACAGTAGAGCAATACAAATAATGAATGTTTCAGTGATGTAGGGGGCAGAGCAAGTAGATCCAATGATGTACATCTAATTGGGGTTCCAGAGACATATAATAGAAATGTAGAGGCAATTTTCAGAGGAGTATCTGTGTTTAGTAGATAGCAAACGAGAGTCATGGTTACCGTGTTGAATGAATGGACATTAGAGGAAGCTGTGAATACGTCTGTGAGTAGAAAGAGAAGAACGGTACATGCTGTAGCTGCTCAATAAATTAATTTGGTTGTCATGATTATTGGTTACGTTGATGATGAAGAATGCAATTTTCTGCTCTGTTCTCACAAAATTCTCCTTCCGTTCAGTTTCCATGTGGACAGAATCACACCTAAGTCTGAGACGGTAAATGCATAGCTTGTCTGCTACCATTTCTCCTTCTGTACTGATGGCAGACATCTTGACTTTCTTTTCTAATTAATGTCTTCATTGCTTCAGATTTCTTCTCAAAACGGTGCCCCCAGAATCAATGATTGATCTGATTTTGGGAAATGAACAGTTTTACATTGTTTCTAAGGCTATACCTTGTGCTTCCATGGTGATTTTGTCTTTCCATTCACTTTTGCAACTAGGAGGCTGGTAAATGGCTGGGAGGGAGGAAGACATTCTGGATGGCTAATGCTGTATTTATTTGTAGTTCATACACATAGCTTATTCCGTTAATATCATAGCCTTTCTCCAGAGAGGTCTCCAAGACTTCTACTTTTACCTGTATATGGAAAATCCAGGCCACATTTAACATCTATTTTCTACCTTTCACAGCCCCCATGATTTTATTTCTAGTGTAGTTCATCTGAATAAAAAATGTGTTTGCATTGGGGCATGTCCTAACGACCATCTAGAGAGAAGACAGCTATTTCATCTTGAAGAGGGCATACAGAGCCTAGTGCAAAAATATTGTTTTGCTTATTTACCATTTGGCCTGAAGACTTAGTTCTTGCCTTCCTTGAACTGGCTCCAAAGAGAAAAAGAGAAAGAACTTCCAGAATCCTGCCTCTGTTTCTTAGTCCCCATGCCCATTGCCTAAGCGTTCTAACCCTTACATGAGTTCAAGTTACTCTACTTCATAGGAGAAGACTCGAACCTAGGAATCAATAATAAAATCCAGGATGATTGAGAATCCAACAAAACCATATGCAAGGTGTTAAGTGGTTGTAATTTGCTGTGTAAAGGTTCCAGAGTTTCCAACAGATTTTTAAAGTATCACTGACTCAAAGATGATCCAGAATCATTGCTCTAGACAGTTTAACTCATAAGTATCTCTGATCTGAGGTAATAAAAATCTGCACTGGCAAGGATGGGCATATAATGACTAGGCTTTTACAACCTGGTCTTGTCTAACTTCTTAGGAGACTTCATAGAGCCATTAAGTTTAAGTCACGTCGAGCTCCAAGCTATTTCTTGGTGCGTGACTCTTCCTACCATCCCATTGCATTATTCTTATTTCTCTCCAGGCTCTATGAAACCAGAAATGCAGTTATAGAATTGTCTACCCTTTCTGACTGCAGATTAATTGAATATTAGTTCCCAAAGGGATTTTAAAGAGTATCTATTTTACTATCCTCAAGTGACTATGGGGTCCAGCATGATTCAGGGGCTTTTTCAAGCACTGAATTAATTTCACAGGCATGACTGATCAGAATCATTCTGTTTTACCATATAGAGGGAGGACAGTATTTTCCTAATTTAAGCTATTTCTACTTCTCATATATTTGTAAAATCTGAAATGATAAAACATGAAATTAAGACATTTTAGGAGATAATGTACCAATGATGTTCATTACTGTCTTTTGCCCCAAAGAGAATGACTGTACTTATGAAAGAAAATTTTTCAGTTAAGTTTGGTGATTATACATGGAACAAAAAGATTAACCCAACATTGATGATTTAAGATGTATATCTAGTCAGCTGCATGACTGGAAAGAAATGAAGAGTATTTCTTTGTGTTTTTTGAGAATAAAACCATTTCCTTCTCTCATCGTTTTCTCAGCAGCTGTCACCGAGCAGGTCCATGGAAGGGGATAGAAATCGTACCTCTGTGGACATGTTTGCTCTCCTGGGACTCTCAGATGAAAAAGGTGTGCAGCCTATCCTCTTTCCAATCTTCCTAGGGATCTACCTTGTGACTCTCATCTGGAACATGGGTCTTATCATCCTAATCAGGATGGACTCCCACCTGCGCACACCTATGTACTTTTTTCTCAGTTTCCTGTCATTTATAGACATCTGCTATTCTTCTTCCACCAGCCCAAGGATGCTTTCAGACTTCTTAAAAGAAGAAAAAATGATTTCATTCATTGCTTGTGCCACCCAGTATTTTGTTGGGTGCTGGATGTGTCTGACAGAATGCTGTCTCTTGGCTGCCATGGCCTTTGACAGATATGTTGCTATTGGTAGGCCTCTGCAGTACTCAGCCATCATGGCTCCTGGCCTCTGTCAGAAGATGATTGCTGGGGCCTATGGGAGTGGTTTCCTTAGTAGCTTAGCTGAAATAATCCCTTGCTTTCATCTCTACTACTGTGGGCCCAATATCATTCCAAATTTCTTCTGTGACATAACCCACATCATATCCTTGTCTTGTTCCAATCCCTTCATCAGTCAAATGATTCTTTTTCTCATAACTTTTTTTGTTGGATTTGGTTCTTTCCTTGTTATACTCTTATCCTATGGTTTCATTGCAGCTTCCATCCTGAAAATATCCTCTATCAAAGGTAGTGCCAAGGCCTTCAATACCTGTGCCTCTCACCTGTTAGTAGTAACAATCTTCTATGGCACAGGCCTCTCGGTGTACATGCATCCTAGTTCTACTCACTCCAAGAAGCAGAACAAGGTGCTGTCAGTGTTCTATGTTATCTTTATCCCCATGTTAAACCCTCTTATCTATAGTCTGAGGAACAAGGAGATCAAAGAGGCCTTCCAGAGGGTGATAAAGAGGACCACACATTTACTTCAGTAAGAACAATATTTGTGCAGGTGTTATTTTCCCTATAAGGAAAAGAGGGATAAGAATATGTAAATAACATTTTGTATGTCGCAAGAATAGCTAAGTAGAGAGAAGATGTGACAACCTGGCTTCTGGGTTCCTGGTGCCATTATGTTTAGCTGCCACCACCAAGTGATCTGTCTGAGGCAGTGTCATCAGCATTGAACTGCATTTAAAAGGCTTGTTTACATAACTAGGCTCAGGTAGATAAAATCTGATGTTTGGACAACAGAGGTTCTGATAGATATTATATGTAGATAAATGACAAGACCTAGGAAGTCATGCATGGTTCTTCCCTCTACAATTTTTAAAATGTCCTTTATTTATTTTTGGTTGTTAAGCACTTTTTATATTTAAATAGAAATAAAATTACTTATAAAATCACATATGTATAAGTTAACAATAATTTAAAAAAGAATACCTTATCATCTGAGTTCCAAACACAGAGCGAGAAAGTCAGTGTGAGAAAGAGGAACACAGAAAGAGATAGGTAGAAAGAGAAATAGAGAGAGAGACACACACACAGAGGGAAAAGAAAGAGAGAGTGAAAAAGTGAACAGAGAGAAGAGAAGGGGAAGGGAGGAGAGGAGACAAAAGAAGAGGAGAGGGGAAAAGATTGATCTGTCTTTATTTCAAAATAACTTTGTTCCCTCCATCTTACTCCTTGAAACTCCTTATGAAGTGAGTTGTGAAAAACAGATGGGAGAAAGGAATAGTAGAAAGGAGGGGCACTTTTCAGGTTAAGAGTTGGGGAGATTCTCAGAGGCTAGAAAGAAGTCAAAGTCATCAATTTCTGGGCACAGGTGGCCTGAAGCATGCTCCATGGTAGCTTCCCAGGGACAGCGAAAGACTCAGAAACGAAGGCTGTCATGTTATGTCTAGGGACTCACAGTCTGAGTCCCAGAGATGTGAGCCCCCTAGGAATTCCAAGTCCTTAAGTATGATCAGCGAGCAGTAGAGACAGTCTGTATGAGGGTACCATGGAGACTCAAAGTCTAACCAAGAGAATTTAAAGAAAATTTTAAAAAGAGATATTTTTCAGATAAGAGTTTATAGACTAAGCTTCATACATACTACAGTAGTGTATACACAACATACTACACTTCACTAGTTACATTGCATAGATGTGATTTTTGTTCTATTATTATGTGCACTTGGCAAGTGGGAAATTATCCCCATTTTACAGATAGAACTTTTGGGTATATTGTGGTCTGCCTTGTTCTTCCCAGGGTAGCAAGAATCCGTCTTGAAGCTCACTAAGTATCAGATGTGGAACATAAATGGTTTTTACTGATCAGAAACATGTCATTTATTGCTTTGCCATGGTGCCCAATTTCTATACCTTAGGTGTTATATATTTAAAACTATCTTACGAATCTGTTCGTTGAAAATATTCACAACACAGTTTTTATCAGAGTGAATACATAACTATTAACCAATTGGTAAGAGTTAAATCAAATAATTAACTCATTATCCCATCCATCCCTTTCTCCTTAGAAGTAAGATTAGCTGAAGTAGATCCAACATGAATGGGGACCTTTCTAAAACATCTCTGTATCCCTAGTAATGGCAGGGTAGATGAGCTCCATTAAAAAAACAAAAACCAAAACACTAAAACCAAAAGTTCGTGGGAATGATCTTAAGTAGATATTTTTTTCTTTTGTGAGGAAGATTAGCCCTGAGCTAACATCTGCTGCCAATCCTCCTCTTTTTTGCCGAGGAAGACTGGCCCTGAACTAAATTCATGCCCATCTTCCTCTACTTTATACGTGGGATGCCTGCCACAGCATGGCTTGCCAAGTGGTGCATATGTCCACACCCGGGATCTGAACCGGCGAACCCCAGGCTGCCGAAGTGGAATGTGCAAACTTAACCGCTGCAAAACAGGGCCAGCCCCAGTAGATATTTTTAATGAAGAATTAGTAATGCAGCATAATATATTGGAAAGAACTCCAATTCAGAACACGTAAATTTCACCTACTTTTTTTTTTTTTTTGGTGAAGATTAGCCCTGAGCTAACATCCTCCTCTAATCTTCCTCTTTTTCCCTGAGGAGGATTGGCCCTGAGCTAACATCTGTGTCCATCTTCCTCTATTTTATATGTGGGATGCCTGCCACAGCATGGCTTGATAAACTGTGTGTGTGTCTGCACCCAGGTTCTGGGTCTGCAAACCCAGGTTGCCAAAGAGGAGCACATGAACTTAACCACTGCAGCACCATGCCAGCCCCTAAATTGCACCTACTTAAAGGGAAGGCATGCTGTTTACTTCACACTCTGATAAGTGCTTCATAAGCATTGCATAATTTGATTTTATGAAGAGCTGCTCCATCAAGTAGCTCATACTATAAGCCCCATTTTTAAGGTGATAATAGTGAGGTTTGAAGAGGTTAATTTGCTCAGGAACACACAGCAAGGATGTGGAAAGCTGGAATTCAACCCAATTAGCTGATACCAGTGCCCATGGTATTAACCTCAATGATCTGTGACTCTGTCATGAATTAGTTTCATTGTATTCCTTGTTGCTCCTATATCCTCACTTATGCATAGGAAATCATGCTGTGTCAGCCACCCAGGGCTGCTGTGATAATTGATTCAGGTCAGGGAGTTGAGAAAGTGTGCATATTTAAAATGGAATCAATTTGTGAACAGGGAAGTGTCCAAATATCTAATTTATTGTTTTTAAGCTGTACTGTCAGCCAGTTGTGTCATCTTTGGTAAATGTCTTAGCACCTCTGGCTTCAATCCTCACCTTGAAAATGATGGTCTTAAACTAGGTGCTCTCTCGGTCCCTTCCAGCTCAAAGAAATCTAAGTTCATTAAAAGAAAAGCTATAATTACGAGGTCATAATAGGACCACGGGGAAGTGGGGAATTGAGTCAGAAGGGACATGGCAAAGTGGGATGTGAAATTAGCAGGGAAATCATCTTGATGACAACCATGACACCAGAAGGCAGGTACCTGGAGAGTTTTCTCCCTATAATTGTCTTTTCTCCTTTCACTTCTGCCTTAATAATACATTTAAGAGGATCTCCAGTTGTGGGCATCTCTTTGGCTGTGAGTGGACAACCAATGTCATGGCCAAAAGCGCCCATCCTGGAGTGCAATAGGGCACACCTGAATAATTCTTTTGAAAAGAATAAGGAATTTCAACTTTGTCAAGAACTCTTGTTATCCTGAGGGATCTAGGTCAAGGTGAGAGGGCAAGATTTATAGAAAACAGTGGATTCCGTGTTATCCCAATATCCATGTGATTCTTCCAGTAAGACCAACATGGAGTAAGATTTATGGTCCTCATAAGTTTTATGAGGTTTATGTTATCTCTCATTCTTAACCTCTTCTCATATTTCTTTATCTAGCCTTTTTGTTCTGGTTAAGACTGTCAGTACTATGTTGAATGAGAGTGGTGAGAGTGAGCATCCTTGTCTTGTTCCTGATGTTAGAGGAAAAAGTTTGTTTTTCACATTGAGTATAACATTAGCTGTGGGTTTGTTTTTGATGGCATTTGTTATGTTAAGGTATTGTCTTTCTATTTCCAGTTTTTTTGGGTTTTAATCATGAAAGGATGTTGTATTTTATCCTATGCTTTTTCTGCATCTATGAGATGACCACGTGATTTCTATCTTTCATTCTAGTAATGTGGTGTGTCACATTTATTGATTTGTGCATGTTGAACTATCCTTCCATCCCATGGATAAATCCCAGTTGGTCATAGTATATAATCCTTTTCCTGTGTGGTTGAATTTGATTTGCTAATATTTCCTGACTATTTTTGCATCTATATTTAGGATGGATATTGGCCTATAGTTTTCTTTTTTTTTCCTGTGGTGTCCTTATCTGGCTTTGGTGTCAGGGTGATATTGACCTCCTAAAATTCCATTAGAAGTATTCCTTCCTGTTTTTGAAAGTGTTTGAGAAGGATTGGCACTAATTATTCTGTAAATGTTTGGTATAATTTGCCAGGGAAGATATCTGCTTCTGTGGGTTTCTGTGTTAGGAGGTTTTTGATTACTGATTCAATCTCCTTATTTGTCTTTGTTCTATTCAAATTTTCTGTGTCTTCCTGATTCATTCTTGATAGCTTGTATATTTCTAGGAAGTTCTCCATTTCTTCTAGATTATTCAATTTGTTGGCATATGATTGTTCATAGTAGTTCCTTATAATCTTACGTATTTCTGCAGTATTGCTTGTAATGTCTCCTATTTCATTTCTGATTTTGAGACTTTTGACTTTATTTCTTAGTCTAAAGATTTGTCAATTCTTTTTGTCATATGGAAAACTAGCTCTTAACTTCATTGATTGATTCTATTGTTTTTTTGGTATGTAACTTATTTACTTCCACTCTGACCTTTGTTATTTCCTTCCTTCTACTCACTTTGGGCTTAGTTTGTTCTTTTTTAGTCCCTGAGACATAATGTTAGGTTGTTGTTAGAGATTCTTCTATATGCTTAATATATGCATTTATTACTATAAAATTCCCTCTCAGAAATGCTTTTGTAGCATCCCATTGGTTGTGGTGTATTATGTTTCCATTTCAATTAGTTTCAAGATGTTTTTTGATTTCCTGTTTGATTTCTCATTTGACTCAATGGTTGTTCAGGAGTGTGTTGTTTAGTTTACACATATGTATACATTTTGCAGCTTTCTTCTTCTTTATTTCTAGTTTCATATCAATGTTGTCAGAAGAGATACTTGGTATGATTTCAATCTTAAATTTTGTAAGACATGTTTTGTATCCTATCATATGATGTATTCTGGAAATATTCTGTGTGAACTTGAGGAGTGAATGTATTCTGCTGCTATTGGATGGAATGTTCTATAAATGTCTTAGGTCCATTTCATCTAATGTGTGTTTTAAGTCCAACATTTCCTTTGTTGATTTTCTGTCTGGATGAACTACCCATTGCTAAAAGATGGGTATTAAAATCCCTATAATTATTGTATGGTGTCTAAATCTCTTTTCAGGTCTGTTCATATTTGATTAATATACTTTATTGCTCTGATTTTGAATGCATATATATTTACATTTATCATCTTGATGACTTGCCCTCTGTATTGTTATATAATGATCTTTTTTGTCTCTTGTTTCTGTGTTTGGCTTAAAGTGTTTTTGTCTGATATGAATGTAGCTATTTCTGCTTCATTTTGCTTTCTCCTTGCATAAAGTGTCTTTTCCATCCCTTCACTGTGAGCCTATGTGTGTCTTAAAGCTGTAGTGAGTCTCTTGTAGGCAGCATATAGTTGGGTCTTGCTTTTTAATCCATCCAGGACTCTGCCTGTTGATTGGTGAATTCAATCCATTACATTTGGAGTGATTATTGATATTTGAGGACTTACTAATGCAATCTTATTCATAGTTTTCTGGTTGGTTTTTATTTTAGTTGTTTCTTTTCCCCTCTGTTTCTGTGTACCATAGTACATTGGTGATTTTCTTGGGTCGTATGCTCTATTTTCTCTTTCTTTGTGTTTTGTGAATCTACTCCAAGTTTTTGCTTTGTGCTTATCATAAGTCTTATATAAACATCTCACAGGGAGGGCAGTCCATTTTTAGCTTATAGTAACTTACTTAGTCTACAAAAGCCGTACCTGTCTATTCTCCCCTTTTATGTTGTGTATGCCATTATTTCTTTTCACATGTATTGTTTAACAAATCATAGTAGCTACAATTATTTTAACACTCTTCACTTTTAACATTTTAAAGTATAGTTAAGTGGTTTACACACCACCCAAGTACAGAATAAGAATCTTTTTAAGCCTGATAGTGTATTTCCCTTTATTACTGTGTTGTATACTTTCAGATGTTTTAATGTCACTGACTAATGTCTTTTTGTTTCAGCTGAAAAAACTTCTTACAGCATTTTTTCCAAGGCAGGTCTAGTGGTGATGAACAGCCTCAGCTTTTGTGTTTCTAGGAAAGTCTTTATTCATACTCGTATCTGAAGTGTAACTTTGTGGGATAGAGTATTCTTGGCTTTCAGTTTTTCTTTCAGTACTGACTGTGTCATTTTACTCTCTCCTGGCCTGTAGGATGTGTGCTTGAAAACTGCTGATAGCTTAGTGAAGATTCATTTTTAGGTTATAATCTCTCTCTCTTTTTTTTAAGGATTCTCTCTTTATCTTTGATTTTTGATAGCATTATTATAATGTGTCTTGGAGAAGCTCTTTTTTCATGAGATAATGGAGTTATCTGTTAGCTTTCTGAACTTAGATGTTTAAATCTCTCCCAGGTTTTGGAAGTTCTCAGGATTATTTATTTAAATAAAATTTTTGCCACCTTCTCTGTCTTTTCTAATTTTTAACGTCTATTATTCTAATTTGGTTTTGATGGAATCCCATAGATTACGTAGGCTTTCTTTGTTATTTCTCATTCTTTTTTCTTTGCTCAGCACTGACTGGGTTATTTCAAACTCTTGCCCTGTAGCTCACTTTTTCATTTTTCATCTGCTCTACTCTACTGCAGATGCTCTCTATTGCATTTTTCATTTCATTCATTGAACGCCTCAGATCCTGAATTCCTGTTTGGTTCCTTTTTATAATTTTTATCTCTTTGGTGAGTATCTCATTTTGTTCATTTTTCCTCCCTTATGTCATTCAATTGTTTTTCCGAGTTTTCTTGTGGTTGTTTTAAACAGCTGTTTTAAAAATCTTTATCAGCCAGGTTGCAAAATTCTGTGCCTTTCAGCTTTGTACTTTGAGAATTATTGTTCTCTTTAGGTGATGACATATTTTCTTGATAATTCATGTTTCTTGTAGGTTTGTATTGCTGCTTTAGTATTTGAAGTAGCAGGCATCTCCTTAAATCTTTACTAATTGCCTCAGATGGGGTATGCCATCTTTTGTGATTTTATAGGTGAGTTTTCCTCTGCCTTTGTATGGGTACACATGTTCCACTCTTCTCGTTCCCTCTTGTTGTAGAATTCTTAAGCTATTGTATTTTCTCTCGTTCTTACCACCTAACCAGTCTGGCTATTGGAAACCTCTATTTAGTTTTCAAGCATGTGGCTCTAGAGCTCCTGTTTGTGGTTTCTCCCTCGCCCAGAGACCCTGATCTCTCTTTCTGAGAGAACTCAGTTTACTAGATTTGCTCTCACTGCTGCTCTCAAGAATATGCACAAGAAGCTAGTGGCAGGGTGGGGAGAGGTGTGGGTTTAAGACTGGGAGGCTGGGGTTTCTCGTGCATCTGGTCAGGAGATCTTCTGTTGTGGTACTCTTAGTGGCTCATTGGTGGACTTCCTGCTGAAATAGGGAACTATACTTCATTAATACCTTCGATATATGTTTTTTTGATCCCTTTCCTGATCTCCTCTCTCTCTCCAGTCATGGATTACTTGTTCAATAGTCTAGGTACTTCTAGGGATAAAGAGGTTTCTGAATGCATCTCCTGGGTACTCAGTGACTGTTCTTTTTCCCCTGCAGGAGAGTTTGCCACGACGAAGTGTTTAACTTCTGCAGTGTTGCCTTGGGAAAGGTGGTGCTGAGAAATCTCCTTTCATTGTCTTCACTGTAAACAAATTCGTATTTTTCTTCAGCTCCAATTGTGTGCTGGAATCCTCTCTCAGGAAGTGCGACCTTCTGCAAAGTCTCTCTCATTCATGGGTGGCTGCTCAAATCATCTCTAGCCTTTGCTCAACCTTGACCAAGATGGGTTGGGGCAGGCTCACACTGATCCTGCTGGCTTTGTAGCCCATACTGAAGTCTGTTTGCCTGTTACTGGTTCACAGGTGGGCAGATTCCTCCTGGTCTCTTGGCATTTGGTGCTGGATACTACAACTCCCACAAAGGTACTTTTGTTTGTGGATGACTTCTAATTCATTGTTACTAAAGCAGGAGAAAAAGGGGGAATGTCTTTTCAGTGCTAAGATGCTGATATCACTCCTTTCCCTGATAATTTTTAATCTTATCTATCTACTTATGTAGATATGCAGTCTATTTGATGTGAATATTATAACATCAAAAAACATCAAGTCAAAATTTTTGTTTAAAGGAATTCTGGCTTGGTGTTGTCCCTAAGGTATCTGACAGAAGTAATGTAAATCATTTCTGAGGGAACGCATTTTAAACTGAAGCATCAATGTTTCCCACAGATAAATTTTAAGAGAACATTGTTTAAGATAAAAAAATTACTCACCACACAATTAAACGAGGCACTTGAGCAAGAGTAAGAAACAATATCAAACTATGGAGTGCAATTTGGAAAACTATGTATTTATATTATTAGCTAATAATTATTTCAATAAGTACGTTTTAAAAGTTTAAATAAAGGATATTATTGAAAGTAAGATAAAACAATATGAGACTTTCCAAGCTGACCATGTGGATAAAGAACAATGTGAAACCTTTAGAGAGAAAACAAAATGTTATGATTGAAATTTGAAATTCAATGGATGAGTTAAACAGCCCACAAGCACAATTTATGAGAGAACTAATTTACTGGAATAGAGATCTTTAAAAATTAAACAGAGCACAGTAGAGGAAGCCAAACAATGGATGTTTCAGTGATGTGGAAAGTAGAGCAAGAAGATTCAAGATACAGCTAACTGGGGTTCCAGAGGCATATAATAGAAATATTAATAGAAATATAGAGACAATGTTAAGAGTATTAGCTTTGTTTAGTAGGAGCACACCAGACTTAGGCTACCATATTGATTGAATGAACATTAGAGGAAGCTGTGAATGTCTCTGTGATTGCAAGAAAAACAGTATATATTGCAGTTGCTCAATAAATCTTTTTGTTGTCATGATTATTGGTCATGATGATGATGGTAACGATAATGAAGAATGTGATTGTCTCCTCTGTTCTCGCAAAATTCTCTCCCCATTCAGTCTTACTGTGGACATAACGACATCTAAGTCTGGGATGAATTACACATATCTGTCTGTTACCATTTCTCCTTCCGTATTGACTACTAATCTTAAATTTCTTCTCTAATTAATAACTTCATTCCTTCAGAATTATTTTCAAAACAGTGCATAAATCAACTGTTTTCAAAACATGTTCAAGGGACTATGAAGCAATGATTAGTCTGATTTTGGGGAATGAAACTGACCACCTTACTTCTCAGGCTATAGTCTTATGCTTCTATGGGTATTTTCTCTTTTCATTCATTTTTGGAATTAGGAGGCTGAGAAATAGTTGGGGAAAAGAAAGACACTCTGGGTAGCTAATACTGACAAATATTTGTAGTTCACAAACGCAGTTTATTCCATTCATGTCACAGCCTACTTCCAGGGAAATCTCCAAGACTTCTACTTTTAACCATATACAACTCTTAGGCTGTATTTGGCATCTATTTTCTACCTTTCGCAGCTTTCTATTATTTTCTTTCTAGTTTGAGTTCATCTAAATAAAAATGTGTTTGTGTTGGTAGTTGTTCTATGACCATCTGGAGAGATGACAACTACAGCATCTTGAAGAGGGCATTCAGTACCTAAGGCAAAAACATTATTTTGGTTATTTACCATTTGGCCTGAGGACTTAGTGCTTACTTTCCCTGGACTGGCTCCAAAGAGAAAAGGAGGAAGAACTTCCAGAAATCCTGCCTCAGTTTCCTAATCCCCATATCCACTGCCTAAGCATCCTAACCTTTACATGAGTTAAAGTCAGTTTATTTTGTAGGAGAAGTCTTTAACCTAGGAACCATGAATAGAATGGAGGGTGACTGAGAATCTAACAAAACCATGTGCAAAGGCGGTAAGTAGCTGCAGTTTGCTTGGTAGATGGTCCAGAATTTCCAAAAGAGTTTCAAAAGTATCACTGACTCAAAGAAGATCAGAAATCACTGTCCTAGATAATTTAACTCATAAGTATTTCTATACTGAGGAAAGAAAAAATACGCCTCTGAGGAAAGGAGCATAATGGCTCTTTCAATCTTTCTTACCTAATTTCTCAGTATCTTTCTTAGCATCGTTAATGAGAGTAAGTCACATCCATTTCCAAGCTGCTTCTTGGTGTGTGACTCGTCCCACCATCCCATTGCATTATTCTTATATCTTTCAAGGCTGTATGAGTGCAGAAAGACAGCTATAGAAATGTCCACACTCCCTGATTACAGATTAATTGAACATTAGTTCTCAAGGAGATTTTAAAGAGCATGTATTTCATCATCCTTATTTGACGTATGAGGCTCACAGGATTCAGTGGCTTCTTCAATCACCGAATAAATGTCAGAGCCATGCCTTGGCAGAATCGTTCTGTTTCACCATATAGAGAGATGACAGTGTTTTTCTGGTTTACTATATGTCTAAGTCTCCTATTTTTTTTGAGGAAGATTAGCCCTGAGCTAACTACTGCCAATCCTCCTTTTTTTGCTGAGGAAGACTGGCCCTGAGCTAACATCCATGCCTATCTTCCTCCACTTTATACGTGGGACGCCTACCACAGCATGGCTTTTGCCAAACGCTGCCGTGTCCACACCTGGGATCTGAACCAGCGAACCCTGGGCCGCTGAAGCTGAATGTGCGAACTTAACCGCTGCACCACCGGGCTGACCCCTCCTATATTTTTAAAATCTGGAACAGAAAAACATGAAATCAAGACATTTTAGTAGATAATGTACTAGTGGTGCCTGTTTACTGTCTTTTGTCCCCAAAGAGAATGACAATATTTAACTAAGAGAAGTTTTTAGTTAAGTTTCATGATTATACATGAAACACAGATTAACTTGACATTCATGATTGAAGATGTATACACAGTCAGTAGCATCACTGGAAAAAAATAGTGTCTTCTTTTGTTTTTTGAGGATGAAAACATTTCCTTCTCTCATCTTTTTCTCAGGAGATAGTACTGAGCAGGTCCATGAAAGAGGATAGAAATCATACTTCTGTGGCCATGTTTGTTCTCCTGGGACTGTCAGATGAAAAAGAGCTGCAACTTATCCTCTTTCCAATCTTCCTAGGGATCTACCTTCTGACCATAATCTGGAACCTTGGTCTCATCCTCCTTATCAGGATGGACTCCCACCTGCACACACCTATGTACTTTTTTCTCAGTTTCCTGTCATTTATAGACATCTGCTATTCTTCTTCCATCAGCCCAAGGATGCTTTCAGACTTCTTAAAAGATGAAAAAACAATTTCATTCATTGCTTGTGCCACCCGGTATTTTGTTGGGTCCTGGATGGCTCAGGCTGAGTGCTGCCTGTTGGCCGTAATGGCCTATGACAGACATATTGCTATTGGTAGGCCTCTGCAGTACTCAGCCATCATGGATCCTGACCTCTGTCAGAAGATGGTTGCTGGAGCCTATGGGAGTGGTTTCCTTGGTAGCTTAATTCAAGCAGTTTCTTGCTTTCATCTCTACTTTTGTGGGCACAATATCATTCCAAATTTCTTCTGTGACATAACCCAGATTATTTCCTTGTCTTGCTCCAATCCCTTTATGAGCCAAATGATTCTTTTTCTGGAATCTATTTTTGTTGGATTCACTTCCTTCCTTGTCATCCTCTTATCCTATGGTTTTATTGCAACTTCCATCCTGAAAATATCCTCCATAAAAGGTAGTGCCAAGGCCTTCAATACCTGTGCCTCCCACCTGGCTGTTGTGACAATCTTCTATGGCATGGGCTTCTCTGTGTACCTGCATCCTAGCTCTAGCCACTCCAAAAAGCAGAACAAGGTTCTGTCAGTGTTCTATGTTATCCTCATCCCAATGTTAAACCCTCTTATCTATAGTCTGAGGAACAAGGAGATCAAAGAGGCCTTGATGAGGGTAGTAAAGAAGGCAACATATTTATCTCAGTAAGAATAATATTTGAGCAAATATTATTTCCTCCATAAGGAAGACAAGGGTAAAAATATGCAAGTGACCTTTTATAGGTTACAAGAAAGCTAGGTAGAGAGAAGAAGTGAAAACTTGGCTTCTCATGTCTTAATGCCATTATGTTTAGCTGCCACCACCAAGTGATCTGCCTAATGCAGTGTCAGCAACATTGAATTCAGTTTAAAAGGTCTTTTTCCATGATTAGACCTAGGCAGGTAAAACAGTGTTTCGAGATTAGAAGTTCTGATTGATATTATATGTAGATAAATGAGAAGACCTAGGAAGCCACTCAAATAGGTCTTTCCTCTACAATTCTTAAAATGTCTTTTATTTATTTTTAACTAGGTATTTATTTATGTTTTGATTACAACAAAACAAAATCATGTATAAAATTATAGATGTGAAAATTAAGAGTAATTTTTAAATGAATACTTTTATAATTTCATCCCAAAGGCAGAGGGTGTGAGAGGGAGGGACACAGAAAAAAGAGAAATGGAAAGAGAGAAAAAGTCAGAGAGAGAAAGAGAGAGAGGAGATGAGAGGAGAGAAGAAGGAGAAAGATAATCTAGCTTTATTCTCAAATAATCTTATTCCCTCTATCCTACTCCTTGAGTGTCCTTGTGAAGTGAATTATGAAAAAAAAATTGGAGAAAGGAATGGTAGATAGAAGGGGCACTTTTCAGGTCAAGAGTTGGGGAGATTCTCAGAGACTAGAAAGAAGTCAAAGTCATCAACTTCTGGGCATAGGTGGCCTGGAGCATACTCCAAGGTAGCTTCCCAGAGACCATATAAGACCTCAGAAATGAAGGCTTTCATCGTGAGTGTGGGCGACAGGGTCTAAGTCCCAGTGCTCTGAGCCTCTCAGAGATTCCCAGGCCTTAAGTTTGACCAGGGAGCAGCAGAGACACCAGACTTGAGGGTACCGTGGAAACTCAGAGTCCAACCAAGAGAACTTAAAGAAAATTTAAGAAGAAATATTTTTTTCAGGAAAGAGTTTAAGTACTAATCTTCATACGTATTATATTAGTATTTATACAATACTTTCAACTTCATACGGTTACATTGCATAGAAGTGATTCTTTTCTATTAACACGTGCAGTTGGTTGATGAGGAATTATTCCCCTTTTACAGATAGAACCTTTGGGCATATTGTGGTCTGCCACATTCTTCTCAGTGTAGCCACAATCCATCTTGAATCTCATGAAGTGTCATGTGTGGAGCACAAATGGTTCTTAGTGACATAAAGATGTCCTCCATTGCTTATCCATGGCACCCAAATTCTACACTTTGAGGTTGTATTTTTAAAACCATCTTAAGGGCCTGTTCAATTTAAAAGATTAAATTATTACAGTTCTTACCAGGGGGATATATGACTACTAACCTATTAGCAAGAGTTAAATAATTAACTCATTGCCCCACCCACTCCTCTCTCTAGAATTAATGATAGCTGAAGTAGATGAAACAAAGAATGAGACATTCCAAAAACATCTCTGTATCCCTAGTAACGGCAAGGTAGATGAGTTCCATCTAAACAAAAAAAGACAAACAAGTTTGTGGGAATGATCTTAAATAGATATTCTTAATGAATGCTTAATAATGCAGCATAATATGTTGAAAGGAATTCCAATTCAGAACACATAAATTAAGCCTATTCTTAATAGAAGACATGCTGTGTACTTCACATTCTGATAAGTGATTTATAAGCATTATCTAATTTGATTCTATAAAAAGCTACTCTGTGAAGTAGCAACTATGATCAGCCCCATTTAATAGGTGATAATGCTGTGGCTTCGAGAGGTTAATTTGCTCAACCAGTAAGTGGAAACCTGGAATTCCACCCAGATTGGCTGATAACAGTGCCCAAGGCATTAATCACAATAAGTCATGACTCTGATATGAATTAGTTTTATCATATTCCTTATTGCCTTGATTTCCTTGCCTATGCATAGGAAATCATGCCATATCTGCCTCATGGACCTGCTAAGATGATTGATTCAGGTCAAATATTTGAGAATATGTATGTATGTATCTATCTGAAATCAAAGAGTTTTGTAAACAAGGAAGTGTCCACATACCTAACTTATTATTAGGCTCTATTGCCAGCCAGTTGTGTCACCTTGGACAAATCCTTTAGATAAATTGGCTTCAAATCCTCACCTGGAAATTGATGATATTAGACTATGTTATCACTATGTCCTTTCCTACTCAAATGACTCCTAGGTTGTTAAAAAAAAAAAAAAAAAAAAAGCTACATCAATCTTGAGACCATAAGAGGACCATGGGGAAGTGCTGAATTGAATCTGAAGGGACATGGCAAAGTGGGGCATGAAATTAGCACAGAAAAAACTCCGTGATAACCATAACTCCAGAGAGCAGGTATCTGGAGGGTTTTCTCCCTATAATTGTCTTCTCCTTTCATCTCTCACCTAACAACACATTGAGAGGAACCCCAGTGGTGGGCATCTCTTTGGCTCTGAGTGGACAGCCAATTTCGTGGCCCAAATCACTCATCTTTGAATGCAATCTGGTCCGCCTGGAAAATTCCTATGGATAATAAATAAGTGACTTCACCCTTTGGCAAGAACTCTGTCTTCCTGGGGGATCTATGTCAAGATGAGAGGACAAGATTTACAGAAAACAGTGAATTCTGTGCTATTTCAATAGCCGTGTAATAATTCCAGTAGGACATTTGTGGAGCAAGGGTTATGGTCCTCAGTCTCTTTCATTCTCCAATTCTTCCCTCTCCCTCATTTATGCACCCTCCACTTCGGGCCCTTTCTCAGGTTCTCTTTTTCCTTACCCAATTTCCCTGACCCTCAATCAAAATAATAACTTCAAAACAAAAATATTAGGTATTACTCTGGTGAGGAGTGGATGTTCAGTTCTAGTTCTCAAATTCTTAAGTATATGATCTTGAAATCTGTTAATTTCTGTTTGCTACTTATAAATTGGGGACAATAGAATCATCTAGAATCCAATGAGATAATCTCTATAAAGCCTACACACTACAGAAGTTAATAATTGAGCACTCAATCAAAATATTAAATTGTGAATTACAGGGGACTTAACTAAGGTAAAACATATTGGTCTGTTTCCCAACTTTATCTATTCCATGAATCTTTTTAATTTAATTTTCCCTTGGGGATTGTGCTTTTGCATAATTATTAATTTGGTTTCTATTTCAGTATATAACTTTGATTCATAATTTCTGAGTAGCAGCAAAAGCCAAGCTGGTCATTTCATGATGATATGACAAAGTTTTCACGTACAATTCTATTCGTCTTTTGAAATACTCCAAATAACCATCCATTGTCATCTTTGAAGACCCTATGGGTCTGGAGACACTAGCACTGGTGACCCAGATATTAGAGATGACCCACCAGATGAACAGGTAGTGTTGGTGGGACTGTTTCTTTTATCCTTCTTTACTATGTTGTTCATCACTCAGCAACATTCCTGGCTTTCTTAACCTGATTTTATATCCTGCACAAAATTGCAAATTGTCATGTCCTTAGTAGATCATATTTAGAAGGAGTTTTGGTTAGCTGTATCCCCACAGTAATATCTCCAACCAAAATTTACATCAATCATTTTTTCTTCTACAAACTGCCTTGGCAGATGGTGAACACACGCAAAAAATTAACCAGAGAGAGTGAGTATATTCAGAATGTTTTTTTTCTTTTCCTCTAGCTTACCAAATTATAAAATCATACACTGTTAGGATCAATTTTCTCATGAACAAGTGAAACAATCCACAACTCCTCACAGTTTTCTGTGAATGATGAGCTACATAGAATACATTTAGTCATGGCTGCCTTTGTTACCAGAATGTTAGTAAGAAAGTGAAGAATTTTAGTACAATTATTTGATCAAAAGTTTGACTTATTTTCACCAAATTGATCAATTATGTTGTTGTTTCAGGGATGTTGTGCATGAGAGTTTATACTTTCAAAATGTTTTCATTGAATGTAATGCATCTGGGATAAATAGCTGATAAATTATATTAGCAACAGTCTATTTAAGAGTAAACAGAAAAATTTTGACACTCATAAAACCATAGCGCAAATGAAACAAAAATCTTTCTCGACATCAAAGCTCATCATAGCTTGATGGTAGTTGTCAACTGACTCAAGTGTACATGAATCAAAGCAAACTAAATAGAAATCATTTATGTGGTTTGTGTCTGCATGGCTCCAGGTGGTTTAGCTTGCCTGCGCACTAGGTCTGAATCTATACCTGACCAGAGGTAATGATGTCCGATTGTCTACAGAGCTGATGATGTCTCAGAAATTTCCCCAAATTAACCCGTACAACTCTATCGCACCTGGCATTCCTATTCACGGATATAGCCATCATTCATGGTTATCTGTAAGCAGTCAATGATAATAACAGCCAACATCTATTGAAAAATTAATGTGTACCAGATTATGTGCTGAACATTGGCACGAATTTCCTAATAAAAGCCTCCCATTAACCTTATAGTTTAGAGGCTCTTGTCGTCCTCACTTTGTTAAAAGTAAATCATACCTAGTGTGTTTAAGTGACTAGGACCAGTTCATAGAGTGAGAGAGTATCAGAACTAAATTTTTTTCCAGTTTTAGTGAGATGTAATTGATATATAACGTTGCATAAGTTTAAGGTGTACAACACAATGATTTGATATATGTAAATATCGTAAAATGATTACCACAATAAGATTAGTTAACACCCGTCACCCCACATAGTCACAGTATTCTTCCCTGTGATGAGAACTTTTGTGATCTATTCTCTTAGCACTTTCAAATATACAATACAATATTGTTAACCAAGTCATCTTGCTGTATGTTATATTGTCAGAAATTATTTGTCTTATAACTGGAGATATGTACCTTTAGGCCACATTCACTCAATTCCCCCACTTTCTACCCTCTGCGTCTGGCAACCACAAATCTTATCTTTGCTTCTATGAGGTTATTTTTTTTAATACTCCACATTCAAATAGATCATATGGTACTTGTCTTTCTCTGTCTGATTAATCTCAGCACAATTCCTTCAATGTCTATCCAGATTGTTGCAAATGCCAGGATTTCCTTCTTTTTTATGCCTGAATAATATTCTCTTATTATACATATTATTTATGTTACTTATACATAATTATACATACACATGTTGTTTATATTATTTTTACATTTATTATATGATTTCTTTGTCCATTCATCTGTTGATGGACACTTAGAGTGTATCCACGTCCTGGCTATTATAGATAATACTGCATTGAACATGGGAGTTCAGGTATCTTTTTGGGACAGTGATTTCATTTCCGTTGGATATATACCCAGGATGGAATTGCTGGATCATATGATAGGTTTATTTTTAATTTTTTGAGGAAAATCCACATTATTTTCCACAGTAACTATACTAGTTTACATTCTCACAGCAGTTCGTACGGTTCCTTTTTCTCCACATTCTTACCTGTAGTTTTATCTCTTGTCTTTTTTGATGATAGCCACTCTAACAGATGTGAGTTGATATCTTATTGTGGTTTTGATTTCAATTCCTTGATGATTAGTGATGCTGAACACATTTTCACATATCTGTTGTTAGTTTGGATGTCTTCTTCATAAAAATATCTATTCAGGTCCTATACCAAAATTTTAATTGGATTATTTATTTGCTGTTGAATTGTATGAGTTCCTTATGCATTGTGGATATTAACCCCTTATGAGATACGTGATTACAAATATTTTCTCCCATTCTGTAGATTACCTTTTCATTAGCTTATCGTTTCTTTTGCTGTGCAGATGTTTTTTTATTTTGATATAATCCTTCTTGATTATTTTTAATTTTTTTGCTTGTGCTTTAGGCGTAATATTGAAAAAAGTCTTTTCCAATACATGATCAGAAGAATTTTCTCTATGTTTTCTTCTAGAAGTTTTATGGTTACTGGTCTGACATTTAAGTCTTTAATTCTTTTTGAGTTTATTTTTGTGAGTGGTGTAAGATTGGCGTCTAGTTTCATTGTGTGCATGTGAATATCCAATTTTCCCAAACCCGTTTATTGAAGAGACTGTATTTTTTCCATTGAGTATTTCACGCTCTCTTTTCAAATGTTAGTTGATCATATACCCACAGTTTTATTTCCGGGCTCTTGATTCTGTTCCATTGGTCTAAGTGTCTGTTTCCATGCTAGTACCATACTGCTTTGATTACTATGGCTTTGTAATATAGTTTGAAATCAGGAAGCGTAATGCCTCTTTGACAGCTTTATTCTTCTTTCTCAGGATTGCTTTGTCTGTTCAGGGCCTTTTGTATTTCAACAAAAATTTTAGGATTGTATGTTCTATTTCTGTGAAAAATGTCACTGGAATCTTGGTAGAGACTGCATTGAATATATCGATGGCTTTGGGTAGTATGGATATTTTAATAATATTAATTCTTCAAATCCATGAACATGGGATACCTTTCCATTACTTGTGTCTTTTTCAATTTCTTTTGTCAATGTCTTATAGTGTTCAGTGAAGAGAACTTTAACCTTCTTGGTTAAATTTATTGCTAAGTATTTTGTTTTTTGATGCTGTCGTGAATGAGATTATCTTATTTATTTCTTTTTCAGACAGTTTGTGTTAATATCTAGAATGCTTAGTTTGTATCCTGCAACTTTACTAAATTGATGGATTAGATCTAACAGGTTTTCGGTGAAGTTTTTATGATTTTCTGTAGGTAAAATCATGTCATCTGCTTATAGACACAATTTCAATTCTTTATTTCCAATTCTGATGACTTTTATTATTATTTTTTGACCCACTTGCACTGGCTCTGACCAAGTACTATCTTGAATAGGAATCTTGAGAATGGCCAACTTTGTCTTCTTCCTGATCTTAGAAAAATGCTTTTGATCATTCACTATTTAGTATGATGTTAGATGTTGGCTTGTTGATAGGGCCTTAATTATGTTGCATTTAGTTCCTTGTATACCTAAGATATTGAGAGTTTTTATCATTTAGTATTTTTTGAGAATTTTGAAATCTGTATTCATCAGGAATATTGGCCTGTAGTTTTCTTTTCTTGCAGTGTCCTTATCTGGCTTTGGTGTCAGTGCTGGTCTTATAAGTGAATTTAGAAGTGGTTCTTCATCTTCAGTTTTTTGGAAGAGTTTGAGAAAGACTGGTCTTAATTCTTCTTTAAATATTTGACAGACTCACCATAAAACCATCTGGTCCTGGGTTTTTCTTTGTTGGGAGGCTGTTGATTAATAATTCAATCTCCTTAATTGTTATTTGTCTGTTCAGATTTTCTGTTTCTTCCTGATTCAGTTTTTCTAGGTTGTATGTTTCTTGTAATTTATCTATGTCTTCTAGGTTGTTTAGCTTGCTGAAGAAACCATAGGACAAGAGAGTATTCTTGGTGTGGCACTGTGCCAGCAGGGTGAGGGGCAATGGAGTCAGAGTACGGCTTCTCCTTTACCCTTTTAATGTGGTTCTTCTTGTTCTCTGTGGTTAGTGGAGGTGCTTCAGCCTCATCCTCATGTTTTAGGATTTTTGCAATGATGTCCTGTCTGTGAATAGTTGGTAATTGTTCTTATGAGGGTTACCAAAGTCAGGAATGACCTATTTTGCCATCTTGATGATGCCACTCAGAACAGAAACTCTAAAGTCTGAACCCTAACCACAGTACTATGCTATTTCCTAAGTTGAAAAATATCCTACATTTGAGACAATATTTGATTGTAATTGTGAGTTTTACTAGCCTCCTTTTAAGACTGGCTCCTATGAAGACTTCCCTAAGAAGACATTTCATAACTTTATTAGCATACATGCTGTACACCAAGAAAATATCAGGATTATAAATTATGATACAATTATCCAGGCCATTTTGAAGATATTATATTAAACATATTTGTAAAAAGGTTTGAGAAGTTATTATAAACAGGATAATTTTTCTTATAGGTGAAAGAAGAAATTTTTAAAAATCTATCTAGATGACTGTCTGGGAAAGAAGAGCTATTACAAGTTTATTCTGGAATGATGCCACTTATGCTTTACTATTATAAAGCCACAATTATATTTTTAATTATTAAAAGTCTTTTAAAAATTGATTTTAGTCAATGATGTCTATCATAGATAATTCACTGAATTTCTATTGCTTTTTAAAAAGTTCTCTATCAACTTTTAAAATATTATTTATTTATTTATTTATTTTTGAGAAAGATTGGCCTTGTGCTAACATCCGTGGCCATCTTCCTCTACTTTATCTGTGGAACACCTGCCACAGCATTGCTTAATAAGCAGTGCACAGGTCCTTGCCTGAGATCTGACCTAGGAAACTCCGAGCCGGTGAAGTGGAGAGTGAAAGCTTAACCACTATGCCACCAGGCCAGCCCCAGATCTCTTGTAATTTTCTTGAGACCTCATGAAGTAATTGAGAACCTGAAACACTGAGAAGGTATTTCTTGACAATTGGAGAAGAAAACTGGGGTCTTTCCACCAGGACAAGAAAGTGTTTTCCCTTTTTCAGTGCTCAATGAACGAAAAGAAATGGCATCTATGAGCATTGTAATGCTATTGTTTCGCCTGCGTCTGCAATCCATTCTTTTGTCTCTTTTCTGATTTTAGGAGCACGAAGCCAATGGTTTGGGGAGGAAATATTACAGATATCACCCATTTCATCCTCTTGAGATTCTCGTATTTCTCCAGAATCATAGGAGTGCTCTTTGCTGTATTCCTGTTGATCTACATTATGACTCTGACTTGGAACCCGTGCCTCCTCATCTTAATAAGGATAGATTACCCACATCCACACATCCATGAACTTCTTCCTCAGTTATCTTTCTCTCATTGATATCTGCTATGTGACCTCCACAGTCCCCAAGATGCTCTCCAATTTCTTCCAGGAACAGAAAGGTATCACCTTTGTGGGTTGTATTATTTAGGACTTTGTCTCAACCATGGGACTGAGTGAGTCTTGTCTCATGACAGCCATGTTTTATGACTGATATGTTGCCATTTGTAACCTACTTCTCTAGTCATCCATCATATCACCAACCCTCTGTGTTCAGATAGTGCTTGTGTCCTATATGGTTGGACTCTCTGGTTCTATATCCAAATTATGTGTCATGCTTCAGTCCTACTTCTGTGGGCCTGACGTCATCAACCACTTCTTCTGTGACATGCCCCAACTGTTAGTCCTGTTCTGCTCTGACACTTTCTCTGTAGAACTCATGATTGCTATATTTACAATGATCTTTGGGATAATGTCTTAGTTATTATGATATCCTATGGCTATATTATCACTTTAGCTAAAGGCAAGTTCAAAGGTTTCAACCCCTGTGCTTCTCACTTGACAGCAGTGACCCTCTTGTGTACCTCAGGTAGATTTGTCTACTTGAGTTCCAGTTGTGGTGGTTCCTCCAGCTTTGACAGTTTCACATCAGTCTTCTACACTGTGGTGATTCCCATGTTGAATCCCTTGATTTACAGTCTGAGGAACAAGGAAATCAAAGGTGCCTTGAAGATGTTGCATTTAAGTTAGAGTATTGCTGAGGTCACAGATTATGAGGTCACAAGACAATTTGTCTTGTCAGAATCACTTTCACCCACAGCAATATGCACACTAATACACTATAACAAAATTCATACTATCTTTGGACAAAGAAGGCTTGTTTGACCCAGATAATATGCCAAAATGAGCCAATAGCTTACTCAATGCCACACAGACACAATATCTTTAAGTCCTGGAGGTTCATTACTTTCACTCTACATGAGGAGTGGCCTTATCATTTATTAATCTATCTGCAAGTATTTGTGAAACATCAGGGTTTAGAAACGTTTTGCTTCTTCTTGCTTCTGAGATTAAGCTCTGTCCAATTGCAAGCTTCTGACCTTAAAGGAGAGATAATTGACAGAGGTCCCCAGGAGTGTACAAACCTTGTCTGCCAAATATTTTGATGTAGCATTATCCAGACATCATGGTGACAAATGCTTGTTCTGTGTTTCTGACCAGAGTGGGAATGAACACAGAGTGGTAATGTGCCTTTGGACAGAAACAAAGCTATGCTATTGGCCTGATTGTGTCTCCTGGGGAGACCAGTCTGAGACAGCTAATGTCTAATGTCTATCTAAGGTCTCTTCAATGCTAATCATCTAATAAATTTTTAGTCACATCCTAGTCTCCATAGTTGTAGCCTAAGGAGAGAAGAGGTGATTTGAATCATATAAAGAATGGAATGAAGTATTGGCTCCCTTCACTGCCATTTATTTATGAGTCTGATGAGTTAATTTCCTGCATCTATTGTCCAGTGGGGATTTCTGATTGGAGATGATATTCAAAATCCATGTCACAGCCAATAGCAGCTTCTGATATTGTGGGACTCAAACATCTCTTTCTCTCCCCCATCAAATCTGGAAAACTTTACCCTTGGTTCACATAGCCAATGGGATGGCACTGCCCAATCATTTCTGGTATTTCAAGCATCTGAACATCTTTTCTGTGAGAAGTCTTCTGTGAGAGTTCATTGTAATAATAGAGTTATTGAATATTCAATACTGCAGGAACAAAGAACAAATATGAAAAGCTGGTATACATTATTTCTTATTGTTCATGTTGAACACATTTTATGTCTTAGAGATTTATGGTTGTTTGGGGTGATATAATAGATGGAATAGAATGGTTTAAATTACTTTAATGCTCATATTTTCCAGGAAACCTCAAGGGCCAGGAAAGGAAATAGATAGTGGAAGAGGCAGGGTTCTCAAGTCTGGCCAGTTTTTCTTGTCTGAAGTAAGACATAAAGTGCAGTCCTTGTGTGCTGGTTAAAAAAAAGAACAAAATGTATAGCAACACTGACTATTGATTTGTGAGATTACTCAGACCAAACTAACTAGTATCAAACAGATGTCTTTACATTTACATATTACCCTTGGAGATTCCATTGGATCCCTTTTTTCTTTTTGCTTCTTTATTTTTTATTGAGGTAACATTGATTAATAACATTATAACAGTTTCAGAGGTACATGACTATATTTCGGTTTCTGTGTAAATTACATAATGTTCACCACCCAAAGATTAATTACAATCTGTCCCCATATACACACCCTTTTACTCTTTTCACTATTTCCCTCCATCATATCCCCTCTGATACCCACAAATCTAATCTCTATCTCTCTGTATTTTTTGTTGCTGTTATTGTTTTTATCTTCTACCTATGAATGAAATCATATGATATTTGGCTTTCTCTGTTGGACATACTTAACTTACGTTATACCCTTAAGGTCCACCCATGTTGTCACAAATAACAGGATTTCATTTTTTTTTATGAGTGAGTAGGATTCCATTGTGTGTATATACCACATCTTTTTTATCCATTCATCCATTGATGGGCAGTTGGGTTCTTCTACATCTTGGCTACTGTGAATAATGCTGTGGTGCACAAAGGGATGCATAAATCTCTTTGAATTGCTGATTTCGAATTCTCTGGATAAATACCCAGTAGTGGAATAGCTGGATCATATGGTATTTCTATTTTTAATTTTTTGAGAAATCTCAATACTGTTTTCCATAGTTGCTGTAGCAGTTTGCATTCCCATTGACAGTGTATGAGGGTTCCCTTTTCTCCACATCCTCTCCAACACTTGTTATTTATTATCCTGTTAATTGTGGCCATTGTGACAGGTGTGAGGTGATATCCCAGTGAAGTTTTGACTTGCATTTCTCTAAAAATTATTGATGTTGAATATCTTTTCAAGTGCCTGTTGGCCGTATGTATATCTTCTTTGGAAAATTTTTTCCTATCTTCTGCCTATTATTTGATTGGGTTGTTCATTTTTTGTTGTTGAATTGTATGAGTTCTTTTTATATTTTGGAAATTAACCTCTTGGTGGATATATGATCTATAAATCTTTTCGCCAGCTGGTAGGTGGATTTTTTTCCTTTTGTTGGTGGTTTCCTTGGCTTTGCATGAGTTTTTTGGTTTGAAGTAGTCCCATTTGTTTATGTTTTCTTTTGTTTCCCTTGACTGAGAAGACATGATATTCAAGAAGATACTGCTAAGACCAGTGTCAAAAGGTGTACTGCCTATGTTTTATCCAAAGAGTTTTATGGTTTCAGGTCTTATATTCAAGGCTTTAACCCATTTTGTGTTAATTTTTCTGTAGGGTGTAAGAAGATCTACTTTCATTCTTTTGCACATGGCTATCCAGTTTTCTCTACAGTATTTATTGAAGAGACTTTCTTTTCTCCATTGTATGTTCTTGGCTCCATTTTCAAAGATTAGCTATACATAGATATGTGGTTTAATTTCTAGGCTCTCAATTCAGTTTCATTGATCTGAGTGTCTATTTTTGTGCCATAACCATGCTGTTTTGATTACTATAGCTTTACAGTATATTTTGAATTCAGGGAGTGTGATTTTTCAGGTTTTTTCATTTTTCTCAGGATTGCTTTAGTTATTCAGGGTCTTTTGTTGTTTCATATAAATGTTAAGATTCTTTCTTCTGTTTTTGTGAATAATGTCATTGGGTTCAGATTGAGATTCCATTGAATCTGTAGGTTGGTTTAGGTAATATGGACATTTTAACTACGTCTATTCTTCCACTCCAAGAGCATGGAATATCTTTCCATTTTTTTATATTTTCTTTGATTTCTTTTAATAATGTCTTAGAATGTTTGGCGTATAGCTCTTTCACCTCCTTGGTTAAATTTATTCCAAGATATTTTATTCTTTTTGTTGTGGTTGTAAAAGGTATTGTATTTTTGAGTTCTTATTCTGCTAGTTCATTAATGTAGATAAATGAAACTGATTTTTATAAGTTGATTTTGTACCCTGCAACTGTGCTATAGTTGTTCCTTATTTCTAATAGTTTTCAGGTGGATTCGTTAGGTTTTCTATAATGGGATCATGCCATCTGCAAACAGAGAGAGTTTCTCTTCTTCTTTTCCTATTTGGATACCTTTTATTTCTTTTTCTTGCCTAATTGCTCTGGCCCAAACCTCCAGTTCTATGTTGAAAAGGAGTGGTGAGAGTGGGCACCCTTGTCTTGTTCCTCTTCTCAAGGGATGGCTTTCAGTTTTTAACCATTAAGTTTGATGTTGGCTGTGGGTTTGTCACATAAGACCTTTATTGTGTTGAGGTACTTTCCTTCTATACCCATTTTATTGAGAATTTGTATTGTAAATGGATGTTGGATTTTGTCAAACGCTTTCTCTGCATTTATTGAGATTATCATGTGACTTTTATTCCTCTTTTTGTTAATATGGTGTGATTGATTTGCAGATGTTGAATCATCCCTGCGTCCCTGGTATAAATCCCACTTGATCCTGGTGTATGACTCTTTTCACGTATTGCTGTATTTGGTCTGGCAATATTTTGTGGAGGATTTTAGAATCTACGTTCATCAGTGATATTGGCCCATAATTTTCCTTCTTTGTGTTGTCCTTGTCTGATTTTGGTATCAGGGTAATGTTGGCCTCATAGAATGAGTTGGGAAGTGCTCCATCTTCTTCAAATATTTGGAATTGTTTGAGAATGGTAGGTATTAAATCTTTGAATATTTGGTAGAATTCTCCAGAGAAGCCATCTGATCCTGGACTTTTGTTTTTTGAGAGGTTTTTGATTACTGTTTCAATGTCTTTACTTGTGATTACTCTATTCAGATTCTCTATTTCTTATTGATCCAGTTTTGGGAGGTTGTATGAGTCTAAGAATTTATTCATTTCTTCTAGATTATCCAATTTGTTGACATATAGTTTTTCATGGTATTCTCCTATAATCCTTTCCATTTCTGTAATATCCATTGTAATTTCTTCTCTTTCATTTCTAATTTTATTTATTTGAGACTTCTCTCTTTTCCTTAATGAGTCTGGCTGAGGGCTTGTCAATTTTGTTTATCTTCTCAAAGAACCAGTTCTTAGTTTTATTAATTCTTTCTACGTTTTTTTTTTTTTTTTTTTGGTCTCTATTTCATCTATTTCTGCTGTAATTTTTGTTTCTTCCCTCCTTCTGTTGACTTTGTACTTTGTTACTGGGATTGTAATCTCCTGTAACTTCAAGTTTGATTTCTAGAGGGTTGTTATTCTCTTTCTCTTCTTCCGTGTTACTTAGTTCTTCATGGTAACTGATTCTTTGCTGGCACATTTGTGGTAGTAACCACATTTCCTATTGGGTATGGGTTTGGTTACTTTGGTTCTGAGTTGCTTTTGTTTGTATTTGATACCCTGCACTTTCCACCCTCTACTACCTCTGCTGGTGGTGTAGTCAGTGCCCTCCTTGTGCTACTTTAGCCTCTGAGGTTGCTAGTGACTTGCTGCTTATGATGTCAGTGCAGTCTCAGGTGTCACCAGTGGGGTCACCAGGCTTCATACACTTCTGCTGCTTCTGGGGTCTCCTGGGTGTCATGCTTCTCCACTGCTTCTCCTTGGGCTCTCCATGGGAGAGGATACTGCTGCATTATATACCATCTACACTGCTGCTCCAAGGTTGTCTAGGGTTACTGTTTGCACCAATGCCTGGGTGCTGGGTTCATGAGTGTCACTGTCACTTCTGGGGCCTCTGGTACTTGAAGATTGTATGCAGCCCCTGCTGCTGGTGGACCTGATATTGGGGGTTCTGCCACTGGGGGCTGGGTAACTAGTTCCATTGTATTTCCTGAAGCCTCTGGTTACAGGTTCCACCTGCCACCACTGGGGGTTTGGAGGGGCTAAGCAGAGAGAGGTTGTTGCTTGTGCAGCCTCTGGTTTCTAGAGCTAGTTGGTTTGTTTTGCAAACTGAGGTTAGGGTCCCCTGCCCTACCTGGGAAAATATGAGTTTTGTATACTGCTCCCAATGTTGGAAAGACCTGTCCAATGCAGGTAGAGGGGGAGGGATCTGCCGAGAGACAGGCAGGGAGCAAGCTGCCCCTGTTTTCTCTGTCCCCCAGTGACCACTTACAGACACGTGGGGCAGATCCACTTGGGGACAGGCGGGGACACCTATTGGTTTTGCTCCTGCCATGACCATTCACAGTTACATGAGCTCCAGTGCCTGCTGTTTCTGTTTCCGTTGTGTCTGCCCAGAGTTATGTAAGTCATGGCACCTACTGTTTCCACTCACATGACAGTAGTGATCTATGGCACCTGCTTTTCTGCTCTTGAAGCAACTGCTTGCAGGCACATACACTGGTGTGAGGATCTACACCCTGGATAACTGCTGTTGGAGGAGGTGGAGGGGGCTGCTCCCCTAGTTCCACTGCACCCTGGGGGTCCATTCCACCCACCTTCAGATATATATGCGTGGATCTCTTATGTGTCTTGTTGTGCACTTTGGCATAAAATGGGGAACTGGAAAACCTTTGAGAACTTTTTTAGTGTTTAAAAGGAGAAAACACAGGCCCAGAGGAAAAGTTGTGGATCATTTTTGAGGGGCCTATACTATCTTATTTGATCCATTCAGAAAGTCATATATGAGCAGTCTACAGAAGGCTCCTGAGTTGAGTGGTTCCCATGTAACTTTGTTGAACATGCCAGGTCTTGAGGAAGTGAGGGGCCACCAGTCAAGAATAATTGTAATACTTGGTCTTCTGAGAGTGATCCTGTCCATATTCTTCCTAATAAACATATCTCTTCAGATTTCGTTCCTTGCCCTATAATTACACTGAACTTTTCCAAAGTCATCTAAGAAAATATAAGGAAGGCTTATACATAAATGTCATAAAGAAGAGGGGCATGCCAAAAGGGTTACTTTTTCATTTACTTTTTCCATTTCTTTCTTTTTTTTTCACTTTCTAAGCAGGATCAAATGGAGATAAGTATGGGGAGGGAGAGTATCTGATGCCAAGAATGACATCTGAAAAAACCAAAGGAAGGGAGCCCAGATAAACTTTATCCAAAACAAAAGAAGAAAGCTTAGGAGTCCTTGATAAATAAGAAGCAGCTAAAAACAAGGTTGAATTAGAAATGATAGACTCTAGGGTGATTGAGTAAAACCATGTGACAATTAAAGGTGCTCGGGGATTAGAGACAGTATCACTGGTTTAGCATATTTCTCTGTGTACAGTAGGATCTTCTGGGGTAATTTTGTCTCTTAGGCAACAGCAGGCAAAAGCTTTGCAGTGGTCACCATCCAAACACTGAGATTTCCCTTCCCTCAGTTACAACAGCATATATTGCAAAACACTTTAATATCTCCTTATTTCTTCCTCCTAAAAGATGAATTCTCTTCATTTTGTCTCACTTATTTGGCAAGCAATCAGCATTACCTCCTTTCTGCTCAATTCCTGAAAGAGTATGTGAAAAGATGTGGTGATCATGTTATTGACAGCATGTTCAATTACACTGTCATTGCCCTGTCCATTTGTACAATAATGTGTCTGACATGGTCTCTGCCAGTTTAGAGATCTTTTGTGATCTGTTATTGCAAAAAATATGAAGAGGTCTTCCCTAATCTCTAACTTCCTGCCTACATCCAGCTGGTGATCACCCATAAGAATTTATCTCTGCCTTTCTCATACCACATATCATCTCTCGTTTTGTATTATATTTCTATGGGCTCATTTCTCTCTCTTCCAGGCCTATAGGCTCGTTATTGGATAATTTACATCATCCAAAATACCAAGTATAGTACTCTTCACTCTATAGTTTTTTAGAAATAAGATTAATGTAGCAGTGAACTCGTTTTAGTGAGCGGTTCAGTGGAGATACTTAAGATATGGCTCTGGAGCTAGACTGCCTGGATTTGAATCTCAGTTCTTCCCTTCATGGTTTGTGTGACCTTATTTCCTCCTCTGATCCAAGTCTCCTTATCTGAAAAATGGGAATGATAAGAGTACATATCTCATGAAGTTGTTAAAAGTTAAAATAAGATGAAACATAAAAGCATGCAGAATAACACCTGGAACATAGTACACACTGAATAAATATTAGCTACCTAATAAGATGCCTTGATTTTCAGGAAAATTCAATCATATTAGAAGCAAAGACAATTAAGTAAATCAAGTAGCTTGGGGTTTTGGAAAAAATGGCCAGTGAGAAGCCAGAATACCCAATAATGTCTTAGAAATATTGTTTGTAAAGGTGTTTCTAGTAATATCTTGGGCTATATGGTCAAAGAAACCAATAATACTAGATAAAAACTAAAACACTTTTTTCATTGCTGAGCCAGTGAGAAAAGTACAGAAATGACGTGAAAAGCACAAACCAAAGAGGGTATTGGGCTGGATCCATCATTTTGCCAGGATGGACCTACAAATCTCTGGTAGGCTCAGTCCTGGGTTTTAATGAGCAAATCTATGTGGGGTAGGAGAAAAAGACAATGTGTGAGATTGTCTTAGAGACAGTACCCCTTCTCTCTAAGGCCACTGAAAACAGGGACTCTCAATGGGTGACATTCTCAGAGGGCACACCAGAAAAAAAAACTACTTCACAAAATGAGACAATTATCCACACACCTTTCTCAGCTTTAGTTTGAGAGAAAGACAAGCAGTAAAAAAAAAGTCTTTCCTGATAATTTTTTTTTTCCTAAGGAAGATTTGCCCTGAACTAAAATCCATTGCCGATATTCCTCTTTTTGCTTGAGGAAGATTCACCCTGAGCTAACATCTGCACCAGTTTTCCTCTATTTTGTATGTGGGTGGCTGCCAAGTATGGCAGCCAATGAGAGGTATAGATCCATGCCCAGGAACTGAACCCCGGCCGCCGAAGCAGAGTGCGCCAAACTTAACAACTAGGCCATGGGACCGGCCCCTTAAATTTATTTTTATTGGTGTAAATTGACCTTATATTGTGTAAGTTTCAGGTGTTCATTGTATTGATTTGATACATTTACATTTTGCAGTATGCTTGCTACCCTAGCATTAGCTAACACCTCTATCATGTCACATAAGTAGATTTCTTTTTTTGTGGTGAGAACAATTAAGTTCTGGCTTATTCAGATTTTGAAATATAATGCTGTATAACTGAAATTGATATACTATTATAAACCAATATTGCTTCAATAAATAAAAGATATCTAGTCTCTTAGGAACTTTGAAGTTTATAATAGAACATTGTTGTCTATAATCACAATGCTGTGCATTAGATCTCTAGGATTTATCTGGTAGTTACAAGTTTGTACCCTTAAATAACGTATCTCCAATTCCACCACCCGCCAGTCTCTGGTAACCACCATTCTGTTTGCTGTTTTTATGAGTTTGGCTTTTTTAGAACCCACATATAAGTGATATCATCCAGTTTTCTCATACTGTATCTGACTTATCTCACTTAGTGTAACACCCTCAGGTCTGTCCATGTTGCGGCAAATGGCAGGATTTCATTCTTTCTCATGACTCAGTGATATGCCAGTGTGTGTGTGTGTGTGTGTGTGTGTGTGTGTGTGTATAACGTCTACTTTATCCATTCAAGTATTGACAGACTCTTAGGTTGTTTCCATATCTTTGCTATTGTGAATAATGCTGCAATAAGCATGGGCATGAGGATATCTTTTTGATATATATTTTTTCATTTTCTTTGGATATATATCCAGAGGAGGAATTGCTGGATAAAACGGTAGTTCTATTTTTAATTTTTTTAGGAAACTTAATACTTTTTTCCATAGTGGCTGAACCTTTTACATTCCCATGACAGCGTATGAGGGTTCCCATATCTCCACATCCTTGCCAACAGTTTCTCTCTTCTCTTCTTGATAATAAACATTCTGAGAGGTGTGAGATGATATCTCATTGTGGTTTTGATTTGCATTTCCTTGATGATTAACTACATTGAGCATCTTTTTATGTTCCTTTTGGCCATTGAATGTCTTCTTTAGAAAAAATGTCCATTTAGTTCCACTGCCCATTTTTAAATCAGGCTCCTTGATATTTGTTATGAAGTTGCAAGCGCTCATTAAATACATTAGATCATAACTTCTTATCTGATGAATGGATTGGAACTATTTTCTCCCATTCTGTAGGCTTCTTTTCATTTTTTTTAATTGTTTTTTGCTGTATAGAAGCTTTTTACTTTAATGTATTCCCGCTTGTTGATTTTTGTTTCTGTTGCTTGTGCTTGTGGTGTCATATCAAAAAAATCATTGCCAAGATCAGTGTCAAGGAGCTTTGCCTCTATTTTTTCTTCTAAGAGTTTTATGAGTTTAGTTCTTATGTTTAAATCTTTAACTCATTTCGGGTTAAGTTTTGTGAGCAGTGTAAGTAACGGGTCTGGAGTTTTCTCTGCTTTTGTGGCTAGATCTGCTGCACTCTTCTTGCTCCCTCTTGTGGCTGAAATCCTAAACTATTCTGTGTTCTCTGGTTTTTGTCGCTCACCAGGCTGGCTACTGGAAATCTCTTTTTTGTTTTCCAGAAGGTGGCACTACTGCTCACGTTTGTGGTTTCTCCCTTTTCCATAGGCTGTTTCCTTTTTTTCTGAGAGCACTCAGTTTACCAGATTTTCTCTCACTGCTACATTCAGGAATGTACACAAGGAGCCAGCTGCAGATGAGGAGGAGGTGTGGATTTAACAATGGGAGCTTGTTGGTTCCCATGGATCTGGAGGGGAGATGCTCTGGTGAGATACTCCTAGAGGCTCATGAGTGGGCTTCCTACTGAAATCCTGAGCCCCTGTGCCCCTTTAACTCCCTTTGGTATTTCTCTCTATCTCTTACCTGATTTCCCTTCTCCCTACACTCATGGTCTACCTGGTCAGTAGTCTACATAACCCTAGAGAGAAAGGATTTCCTCATCTGTGTCTTGCACTGCCAGGGTAGCTGGGTGCTCATTCACGGCTCTTTCCCTGTGCAGGAGTGTTTGCCACTGCTGAGTAGTTCAACCTATGCAGTGTTATCTTGAAGAGGGTGGTGCTGGGGAAGCTCCTTTTAGTGTCTCCACTGTGACCAGCTCACACTTTTTTTCTGCTCCAGTTGTGAACTGGCTTTCCATTTCAGGAAGACTGGGCTTCAACAAAGTCTCTCTCATTCATGGTTGTCATCACACTCTCCAGGCGTTATGTGGCCATAATCAAGATGGTTTTAGGAAGGTTCATTGGCTCCTTCTGGTTCTGCATCCCATACAAAGATCTGTCTGCCTATTACTGGATGCACAGGTGGGTGAGATTCCTCCTGGACCCGTGGCATTTAGTGCTAGATATTACAACTTCCACAAAGGCATTTGTTGGTGGATGGATGTCAAATTCATTGTTACAAAAATGGAACAAAAAGAAGGACAATAACAGGACAATAAATAACAAGTGTTGGATTACTATTGCCACTCCTTCCCCTCATAAATTTTAATCTCATCCATCTACTTATGTGGATTTGCAGCCTACATATTGTCATTATTGTGACTTCAAAAAACACCAAGTCAACATTTTATCAAAGGAGATTCTGGGTTGGTGTCACCCCCAAAGTGTTTGACAGATGTCATATGAATCATTTCTGAAGCAATACATTTTAAACATAAGAATCATAGATTCCTAGAGATAGCTTTTAAAGAAACACGAACTTAAGATGAAAAATATCACTGGGCACACAAATAAACAGGGCGCTTGAATAAGAGGCAGCGATATCATTAAACTATGGAATCAGACTTGCAAAACTATGTATTTGAATTATAGATAATAATAATTTAAATAATATGTTGAATATGTTTAAATAAAGGATGCTATGGAAAGTATGATGAAACAATAAAGGACTAACCAAACTGACTCTTTGGGAAAGGAACAAAATGGAAACTCTTGAGAGAAAATCAAATATTATAATTGAAATTTGAAATTAATGGATGAATTAAACAGCCAATTAGCACAACTTATGATAGAATGAATTTACTAGAAGAGACATCTATTAAAAATTAAACTGAATGCAGTAGAGAAACAAAAATAATGAATGTTTCACTGATGTGGAGAGCAGAGCAAGAATACATCTAATTGGTATTCCAGAGACATAGAACAGAAATATAGAGGCAATTTTCAGAATGCTATCGTTGTTTAGTACATAGCACACAAGGCTTATGGTTACCATATTGAATGAATGGACATTAGAGGAAGCGGTGAATATGTCCACAAGTAGAGGGAGAATAACAGTATACACCGAAGCTGCTCAATAAATCTTTTCGTTGTCTTGATTTTTGGTTATGATGAGGAAGAATGCAATTTTCTTCACTGTTCTCACAAGATTATGCCTCCATTCAGTCTCATTGTGGAGAGCCACCCGTAGGTCTGAGATGGGAAATGCATAGTCTGTCTGCTACCAGTTCTCCTTCTGGACTGATGGCAGACATCTTGAATTTATTTTCTAATGAATCTCTTCCTTACTTCAGAATTCTTCTCAAAACAGTGCACCATGAAGGAATGAGTGATCAGATTTTGGGAAATGATCCCTTTTAACTTATTTCTCAGACTTACCTTATGCTTCTATGGGAATTTTCTCTTTGCACTCATTTTTGGAACTAGGAGACTGGGAAATGGTTAGAAATAAGGAAAATATTCTTGTCGGCTAATGCTGACAAATATTTATAGTGCATAGACATAGACATAAGTTACTTCATTAATTCCACAGCCCGTTTTAAGGGAAATCTCCAAGACTTCTACATTTACCTGTATACACAACTCTCACACTACATTTGACATCTATTTTCTAGCTTTCACAGCTTCCCATGATTTTCTTTGTAGTTTGAGTTCATCTGAACAAAAATGTGTTTGTGGTGGGAGGTGTTCTAATGACCATCTGGAGAGATGCCAGCTATAGCATCTCGAAGGGGGCAAACAGTGCCCAATGAAAAATATTGGTTTTGTTATTTACCATTTGGCCTGAACACTTAGTGTTTACCTTCCCTAGACTGGCTTCAATGAGAAAACAGAAAGAACTTCCAGAAATCCCGCCTGAGTCTCTTAATCCCCATGTCCATTGCCTAAACATCCAAACTCCTACTTGAGTTCAAGTCATTTTACTATGTAGGAGAAGCCATGAACCTAGGAACTGTGAATAGAATCAAGGGTGATTGAGAATCTAATAAAACCACACGCGACAGTGGAAGTGGTGGCTGTTTGCAGGGTAGAGGGTCAAGAGTTTCCAATAGATTTTCAAAAGTATCCATGACCCAAAGAATATCAAGAATCATTGTCCTAGACAGTTTGACTCATGAATATCTCTGATTCACAGAAACAAAAATTGGCACTTGCAAGAAAGGGAGCATAATGGCTCTTACAGCGTTGTCGTGTCTAACTTCTCAGAAGCCTTCCTAGAGTCAAAAGTTGGTTAAGTCACATCCATTTCCAACATGCTTCTTGGTTTGTGTCTATACCCACCAACCCATTGCACTATTCTTATATCTCTCCAAGAGTTATGAAAGCAGAAAGACAGTTATGGAATTGTCCACCTTCCCTAATTATAGATTATTTGAATATTAATTCCCAAGGAAATTTTAAAGAGCATCTACTCCATCATCCTCCTTTGACATATGAGGCCCAGGATGATTCAGGGGCTTCTTGAGGCATTGAGTTAATATTAGAGTGATTCCTGAGCAGAATCATTCTGTTTCACCATATAGAGTGATGACAGTATTTTCTTAATTTAGGCTATTTCCAATTTTCATATACTACTTAAATATGAAATGGAAAAACATGAAATTCAGACATTTTAGGAGACAATGTACAAATGATGTCCATTACTCTCCTTTGAGCCCAAAGAGAGAATGATAGTATTTATCCAAAAGAAGTTTTCTATTAAGGTTGGTGATTATACATGGACATATGCAGAGATTACACAAGGTTAGCTCAACTTTATGATTCAAGGTTGTATATCTAGTCACCTGCTTTCCTGGAAAAATGAAGAGTATTTCTTTGTGTTTTTTGAGGATGAAAACATTTCCTTATCTCATCTTTTTCTCAGCAGATGATATCAAGCAAGTCCATGTAAGCAGATAGAAATCACTCATCTGTGGTCATGTTTGTTCTTCTGGGACTCTAAGATGAAAAAGAGGTGCAGCTTGTCCTCTTCCCAATCTTTCTAGGTATCTATCTTGTGACCCTAATCTGGAATCTGGGTGTCATCATCCTAATCAAGATGGACTCACACCTGCACGCACCTATGTACATTTTCTCAGTTTCCTGTCATTTATAGACATTTGCTATTCTTCCACCTACCCAAGGATGTTTTCAGACTTCTTTTTTTTTAATTGCAGTAACATTGGATTATAACATTATATAGCTTTCGGATGTACATAGTAATATATTTTGAATTCTGTGTAGATTACATCATGTTCACCACCCAGAAATTAATTATAGTCCATCCCCTCACATCTGAGCCTAGTCACCCCTTTTGCCCTCCCCCCCTTCCCCATGGTAACTACCAATCTAATCTCCATTGCTATGTGTTTGTCATTGTTTTTATCTTCTACTTATGAGTGAGATCATACGGTATTTGACTTTCTCCCTCTGACTAATTTCACTCAGCATAGTACCCTCAAGGACCATCCATGTTATCACAAATGGCCAGATTTCATCATTTCTTATGGCTGAGTAGTACTCCATTGTGTATAAATACCACATATTCTTTATCCTTTTGCCCCTTGATGGGCACCTAGGTCACTTCCAAGTCTTGGCTATTGTGTATAATGCTGCAATGAACATAGGGGTTCATGTCTCTTCATGCCTTTGTGTTTTCAAGTTCTTTTAAATGTCCAAAATTAAAGATAAAGAGAGAATCCTAAAAGCAGCACGAGAAAGGCCACAAGTGACATACAAAGGAAAGCCCATAAGGCTGTCTGCAGACTTCTCAGCCGAGACCCTACAGGCGAGAAGAGAAGGGCACGATGTATTTAAATTGCTAAAAGGAAAAAATCTACAGCCAAAAATACTCTATCCATCAAGGTTGTCATTCAGAATGGAAGGAGAGATAAAGAGCTTCCCAGACGAGCATAAATTAAAGGAGTTTATCACCAAGAAACCAGTTCTACAAGAAATGCTAAAGGGACTTATTTAAGTGGGAAAGCGATGACCACAAATAGAGATAAACAAATTATCAAAAAAACAACAAAAAAAAACAAACTTCTTAAAGGTTGGAAAAACAATTTCATTCACTGCCTGTACCACCCAGTATTTTGCTGGGTCCTGAGTGGAAAAGACTGAGTACTGCCTCTTGGCTGCTGTGGCCTATAACATATGTTGCTGTTGGTAGGCCTCTGCAGTACCCAGCCATCATGGCTCCTGGTGTCTGTGGGAAGATAGCTGCTGGGGCCTATGGGAGCCATTTCCTTGGTAGCTATTTCAAACAATTACTTGAATTCTTCTCTACTACTGTGGGCCCAATATTATTCCAAATTTCTTCTGTGACACACTCCAGATTATTAACTTGTCTTGCTCCAAACCCTTCATAAGCTAAATGATTCTATTTCTGGTATGTATTTTCATTGGGTTCAATTCTCTCCTACCTATCATCTTATCGTATGGATTCATCGCAGCTTTCATCCTGAAAATATCTTCTATCAGAGGCAGAGCCAGGGCCTTCAAAGCCTGTGCCTCCCACCTGGCAGCTGTGACAATCTATTATGACACAAGCCTCTCTGTGTACCTACTTCCAAGCTCTAGCCACTTCTAAAAGCTGGACAAGGTGCTGTCAGTGTTCTATGTTATCTTTATCCCTGTGTTAAACCCTCTTATTTATAGTATGAGGAACAAGGAAATCAAACAGGTGCTTAAGAGGGTGGTAAAAAGGCTAACACTTTTACCTCAGTATGAACAATATTTGTGCAGGAGTTCTTTTCCCTGTAGGGATGACAAGGAAAAGAATATGTATGTGACTTTTTGTAGGTCACAAGATCACTAGGTAAAGAGAAGTGAAAACCTGGCTAATTGATTCCTGGTGCCATTATGTTTAGCTGTCACCACCAAGTGATCTTTTGGGGCAGTGTCACCAACACTGAATTCACTTTAAATGGCCTTTGTCCTTGATGAGACCCAAATATCTAAAACCCTATGTTTTGAGAATTTAGGTTCTGAAAAATACTATATGTAGAGAAATGACAAGAACCTAGGAAGCCTCACAGATAGTTTTTTCCTCATTGATTTTCTTTATTTCTTTTATTTACTTTTAATTGTGAAGCATTTATTTGTATTTCAGTAAAATAAAATAATCTGTAAAATTTGGTATGTAAAAATTAAAGACAAATTTTTTTGGAAATTATTATATTGCCGGTCATTCTTGCACTGGGGCAACATCCAGGTGTGAATTTTCCTGGCAGGGACAGGTTACCCTCATCCAAGGTTTCAGAGCAGATCACTGGCACACATGCCAGTGCCAGAACCCAGAGGCTGTGGCCCTGCCCCGTAGGAAATCATGCCATGTGTGCCTCACAGGGCTGCTGTGATTATTGATTCTGATCAGGCAGTTGAGAAAATGCGTGTATGCATATATCTAAAATGAAAGTGCTTTGTAAACATTGAAGTGTCCACAAGTCTAATTTATTGTTATCAAGCTATACTACCAGCAAGCTGTGTCATCTTTGGCACATCTCTTAGCTCCTCTGGCTTCAAGTTCCTCACTTGAAAACGATGGTATTGAACTAGAAGATCTCTAGGTCTTTTCCAGCTCACATGACTCTAAGTTTGTTATAAGAAAAGCTATAATTATGCGGTAGTAATAGGATCATAGGGAAGTGGGGAATTGAATCAGAAGGGACATGGTAAATTGAGGCATGAAATTATCAGGGAAAAAACTCCACGACAACCATGACACCAGAGAACAAGTATCTGGAGAATTTTCTCCCTCTAATTGTTCTTTCTCCTTTCAGCTCTGCCCGAGTAACACATTTAAGAGGATCCCTAGTTGTGGCCATCTGTCTGGCTGTGAGCAGACAGCCAATTTCATGGCCAAAAGCATCCATCTTGGAGTGCAATAAGAACACTTGGAAAATTCCTTTGAAAAAGAGCTAAGCAATTTCAACCTTTGGCAAGAACTGTTTCTTCCTGGAGGGTCTGGAGGAAGGTGAGAGGGCTTGCTTTATAGAAAACAGTGGTCTGTGCTTTCTCAATATCCATGTAATTCTCCCAATAAGATCTAAGTGGAACAAGGTTTGTGGTCCTCAGTCGCTCTCATTTTTAGCTCCTCCCTCTCTTACTTCTACACCCTTCCTCAGATCCTTTCTCTTTACTCAAATTCTCTAAACTTCAGTGGAAATAATCATCTCTAATCTAAAATGTCAGCATTACTCTGGGGTGAGGGGTGGATCTTGAGTTCTAGCTCTGCAATTTCTCAATGATGTTATCCCACTGTTAAATTCTGTTTTCACCTGCAAAATTTGGATAATAGGATTATCTAGCATCTAATGCGACAATGTCTATAAAGCCAAACACACTGTAGAAGTTAATAATTGAGCACTGAATAAAAAATAATAATTTGCTCAATTTCGGGGGATTTAACTAAGATCAAAACATGCTTTTCTAAGGATGCTCACTCTAGGCACTTTTATCCAATATAATGTTGGAAGTTTTAACCAGAGCAATTAAGGAAGAAAAGGAAATAAAAGGTATCCAAATTGGAAAGGAAAGAGTAAAACTGTCACCGTTTGCAGTGACATGATTTTACAACAGAAGACCCTAAAGAATCCATCAAAAAAGTATTAGAAATGAAAAACGAGTACAGCGAAGTTGAAGAGTACAAAAGCAACATAAAAATTCAGTTGCATTTCTATACACTAACAATAAACTTGCAGAGAGAAAAATCAAAAATAAAATCTCATTTACAATTGCAACAAAACAAAAACATACCTAGAAATAAATTTAACTGAGGAAGTGGAAGACCTGCACAGTGAAAACTATAAGATATTTTTGAAAGAAATTGATGAAGCCACAAAGAGATGGAAAGCTATTACATGCTCATGGATAACAACTGATTTCTGAATGTTGATTTTATATCCTACAACTGTATTGAATTCATTGATTACTTCCAACAGTGTTTTGGTTGAGTCTTTAGGATTTTTCTATATATAAGTTCACGCACTCTGCAAATAATGACAATTTTACTTCTTCCTTCCCAATTTGGATGTCTACTATTTCCTTATATTGCTTCATAGTATTAGTTAAGACTATCAGTTCTACGTTGAATGAGGGTGGTGAGAGTGAGTATCCTTGTCTTGTTCCTGATGTTAGAGGAAAGCTTTCAGTTATTCACCATTGAATATAATGTTAGCCATGGATTTGTTTATGTGGCCTTTATTATGTTGAGGTATGTTCCTTCCACATCCTATTTTTCGGGGTTTCAATCATGAAAGGAACGTTCTATTTTGTCCTATACTTTCTTTTCATCTATTGAAATGATAATATGAATTTAGTCTTTCATTCTATTAATATGGTGTATCACATTTACTAATTTGTGCATGTTGAAGCATCCTTCCATCCCAGGGATAAATCCTAGTTGGTCAAGTGGTGTAATCCTTTTACTATGTTGTTGAATTCAGTTTACTAATATTTCATTGGGAATTTTTGCATCTATATTCATGATGGATATTGGTCCATAGTTTTCTTTTCTTGTGGTGTCCTTATCTGACTTTGGTATCAGAGTTATGCTGGTGTCATAAAATATGATTGCAAGCTTTTCTTCTGGTTCAACTTTTTGGAAGAGTTTGAGAAGGATTGGAACTAATTCTACTTTAAACATTTGGTAGAATTTGCCAGAGAAGTTATCTGGTTCTGGGGTTGTCAGTATTAGGTTTTTCATTACTGATTCAATTTTCTTAATCACTATTGTTGTATTCAGATTTTCTACTTTTTCCTGATTCAGTCTTAGTAGGATGTATCTTTCTAGGAAATTACTTATTTTTTCTAGGCTATTCAATTAGTTGGCATATAATTGTTCATGGTAGTCTCATGATCTTATATATTTCTGTAATATCACATGCAATGTCACTTCTTTCATTTCTGATTGTACATATTTGAGTATTCTGTCTTTTTTTCTTAGTCTCACTAAGGGTTTGTCAACTTTGTTCATCTTTTTGAAAGCCAGCTCTTAACTTTGTTGATTTTTTTCTATTGTTTTTATAGTCTCTTTTTCATATTTCCACTCTAATTTTTGTAATTTATTTTCTTATACTTACTTTAGGCTTATTTTTTTCTTATTTTCTATTTCCTTGAGGTGTAAATTTGGGTTGTTATTGAGAGTCTTCTATTTTCTTAACCCATGCATTTATTGCTATAAACTTCGCTGTCAGAACTGCTTTTGTAGCATCCCACTGATTTTGGTGGGTTATGTTTCCATTTTCATTTATTTCAAGATATTTTTGATTTCTCTTTTGATTTCTCTGTTGATTTCTCATTTGACCCATTTGTTGGTCAGAAGCGTGTTTAGTTTTCACATATTTGTAGATTTTCCAGCTTTCTTCTTGTGAATTTCTAGTTTCACACCAATCTTTTCAGAAAAGATACATGGTATGATTTCAATCTTAAATTTCCCACCACGTGTTTTGTGTCCTGTCATATGATCTACCCTAGAGATATTCTGTGTGCACTTCAGGAGAATGTGTATTCTGCTGCTATTGAATAATGTGTTCCATAAATGTCTAAGTCCATTTGTTCTAATGTGATTCAAGTCCAATGTTTCCCGGTTTTTGCTGAGGAAGAATCGCCCTGAGCTAAATCTGTTGCCAATCATCCTCTTTTTTGTATATGGGCTGTCACAACAGATGGCCACTGACAGATGGAGTGGTGTGTAGATCTGTCCATGCCTGGGAACCATAGCCAGGCCACCAAAGCAGAGCACACCAAACAACCACCAGGGCTCACCTCAAACATTTCTTTTTTGATTTTCTGTCTGGATGATCTATTCTTGAAAGTGGAGTACTAAAGCCCTCTACTATTATTGTGTTGTTGTCTATTTCTCCCTTTAGATTTGTATTTGCTTAATATATTTATGTGCTCTCTTTTGGGTGAATATAGGTTTATGTTTATTATGTATTCTTGATGAATTGACCCCTTTATCATTATATAATGACCTTCTTTGTCTCTTGTTTCTATATTTGGCTTTAAGTCTATTTTGTCTGATATAAATATAGCTATTTCTGCTTTCTTTTGGTTTCCCCTTGTGTGGAATATCTTTTTACATCCCTTCACTTTGAGCCTATGTGTGTCTTAAAGCTGTAGTGTTTCTCTTGTTGGCAGCATATAGTTGAATCTTATTCTTTGCTGTTGTTGTTGTTGTTGTTGTTTTCTGCTTTATCTCCCAAAATCCCCCCGGTACATAGTTGTATATCTTAGTTACAGGTCCTTCTAGTTGCGGCATGTGGGACACCGCCTCAACATGGCCTGATGAGCGGTCCCATGTCCACACCCAGGATCCGAACCAGTGAAACCCTGGGCCGCCATAGCAGGGTGCGCAAATTTGACCACTCTGCCACAGGGCTGACCCTGAGTCTTATTCTTTTATCTATCCAGTAGTCTGCCTTTTGATTGGTGAATTCAATCCATTTACATTTAGATAGACTATTGATATGTAAGGACTTACTAATGTCCTATTATTAATTGCTTTCTGGATGTTTTATATTTCCACTGTTTATTTTTCCCCTGTTTCAGCCTACGTTTGTACATTAGTGATTTTTCGTGGTTGTATGCTGTTACTTCTTTCTTTGTCTTTTGTGAATGTACTCTAGGTTTTTGCTTTGTGGTTACCATGAGGCTTATATAAAAATCTCATAGAGAAAGCAGTCCATTTTAAGTTGATGGCAACTTAACTTCGATTGTCTGCAAAAGCTGTACCATTTTAATCCCCCCCCCTTTTTTTCTCTCTTTTTTTTGAGGAAGATTAGCCCTAAGCTAACTACTGCCAGTCCTCCTCTTTTTGCTGAGGACACCTGGCCCTGAGCTAACATCCGTGCCCATCTTCCTCTACTTTATATGTGGGACGTCTACCACAGCATGGCTTGACAAGCAGTGCCATGTCCACACCTGGGATCCGAACTGGCGAACCCCGGGCCGCCAAGAAGCAGAACGTGCGAACTTAACTGCTGTGCCACCAGGGAGCCCCTTTTATATTATTTAATACCATTGTTTACCTCCTTTTATATTGAGTATTCTTTAAAAATTATAGTAGTTATAATTATTTTTAATACACTTTTAAGCTTTATACTATAGTGAAGTGGTCAACATACCATCCTTTTACAGAATTAGAGTTTTATAATCTGGCTATATATTTATATTATCATTGTTTTGTGTACTTTCATATGTTTTTGTGACACTGATTAATGTCTTTTTTATTTCACCTTGAAAAAATCCTTTCAGCGTTTTTTTGCAAGACAGGTGCAATAGTGATGAACAATCTCAGCTTTTTTGTTTCTGGGGAAGTCTTTTTTTCTCTTTCATATCTTAAGTATAACTTTGCTGGATAGAGTATTTTTGGCTGGCAATTTTTTCTTTCAACTCTGAATATGTCATTCCACTCTCTCCTGGCCAATAGGGTGTCTGCTGAGTAAACTACTGATAGCTTAATGGGGGTTCTTTTGTAGGTTACAATTTTTTTCTCTTATTGTTTTTAGGATTCTCTATGTTTGATTTTTCACAGTTTTATTACAAAGTGTCTTGATGAAGGTCTTTTGACGTGAGATAATAGGTTAACCTGTTAGCTTCATGAACTGGATGCCCAGTGTCTCCCCATGTTTTAGAGGTTTTTGGAATTATTTAATTAATTTTCTACCCCCTTCTGTTTCTTTTCTCTTTCTCAACCCCAATTATCCTAATTTTGTTTTGATTGAATCTCGTAGATCATGTAGGCTTTCTTTGCACTTTTTCATTCTTTTTTTTTCCTCTGCCCTGACTGGGTTATTTCAAATTTTCGGTCCTCTAGCATAACTTATCTGTCTTCCATTTGCTCCACTCTACCACAAATGCTCACTATTGCATTTTTCATTTTATTCACTGAATTCTTCAGCTGCAGAATTACTGTTGTGTTCCTTTTTATAATTGCTAACCCTTTGGTAAGTATCTCATTTTGTTCATTTTTTTCTGATCTCAATAAATTGGTTTTCTGAGTTTTCTTACAGTTCATTGAATTTTTTCAAAAGAGCTATTTAAAATCTTTATCAAATAGGTCTCAAAATTCTGTGCCTTGGAGCTTGATTCTTGGAGAATCATTGTTAACTTTAGTGATGGCATGTTTTCTTTATATTTCATGTTTTTTGTAAGTTTGCACTGCTGCTTAAGCATTTGAGGCAGCAGACATCTCCTTAAAGCTTGCTAGTTAACTTCAGATAGGGTATACTGTCATTGGTAGTGTTATATATGAGGTTTTCTCTCCTTTGTATGGGCAAATCTGCCCCACCCTTCTTCCTCTCTCTCGTAACAAAATTCTTAAGCTAATGTGTCTTTTCTGTTCTTATTACTCACCAGGCTGGCTATCTGAAGTCTCTTTTTTGTTTTCCAGAATGTGACGCTACAGCTGATGTTTTTGGTTTCTCTCTTACGCACAGACTCAAGTCTATTTTTCTGAGAGCAATCAGTTTACCAGATTTACTCTCACTGCTACCCATGGAAATGTGCACAAAAGCCAGTTGTAGAGTAGGGAGAAGTGTGGGTTTAGCACTGGGAGGTTGGGATTTGTGATGGATCCAGTCAGGAGATCCTGCATAAGGTACTCCTGGAGGCTCATATTTAAACTTTCTGCTGAAATCCTGAATGCAATCAGCACAAACTGTGTAACATTATTGCCCTTTAATATTCTTACCTGCTTCTTTCCTGATCTTCCTTCTCCCTCCTGTCATGTACTACCATTCCCAGTAGTCTAGGTACTTCTGGAGAGAAATGGGTTTCTCCAGCTGCGACTAGAACTACTGGGGTAGCTGGGTATTCCCTCACTGCTATTTTTCACTGTGGAAGTGTTCACCACTGCTAAAGTTTATCTTGCACAGTGTGCCTTGAGAGGGGTGGTGCTGGCACAGCTCCTTTCATTGTCTTCACTGTGACCAAACTCACGTGTTTTTTCTGCTCCATTATGGTGCTGGAATCCCTTCTTCGCAGGGCTGGGCTTCGTTGCTGAGAGACAAAGTCTGTCTCATTCACGGTTGTCTGCCCAAGTCTTCAGCACTCTCCAGGCTTTACCTGACTGTGGCCAAGATAGGTTGGGGCAATTTTGCTGAGTCCTGCTGATTCTGAGGTCTGTCTGCTTAGTATTGGATTTTCAGGTGGGTGAGAGTCCTCCTGTGCCTCTTGGTGCATGGTGCTGGATACTCCAACTCACAAAGGTGCTTTTGTTTGTGGATGGATATCCAATTCATTGTTACAAAAGCAAAACAAAATCAGAGAATGTCTTTCTCTGCTAAAATGCTGATGTCACTCCTTTCTTGGATCATTTTACTCTCATCCATCTACTTATAGAAATACGCCATGTAAATATCATCATGATTATGACCTCAAAAACACCAAGTCAAAATTTTTTGTTTAAAGGGATTCTGGGTTGGTGTTGCCTTCAAAGCATCTGGCAAGTGACATAAATCATTTTTGGAACAACAGATTTTAAACTCAAGCATTATGAATTCCCACAGATAAATTTTAAAGAAACATGTACTTAAGATGCCAGGGGCCGGCCCCATGGCCAAGTGGTTAAGTTCATGCTCTCCACTTCAGCTGCCCAGGGTTTCACTGGTTCTGATCCTGGGCACAGTCATGGCACTACTCATCAAGCAATGCTAAGGCAGTGTCCCACATAGCACAACCAGAGGTGCTCAAAACTAGAATATACAGCTGTGTACTGGGGGTGCTGTGGGGAGAAGAAGAAGACAAAGAAAAAAAGGAAGCTTGGCAACAGATGTTAGCTCAGGTGCCAATCCATAGGGAAAAAAAAGATATAAAAATTACTAAAGATACAAATAAACAGGTCACCTTAACTAAAGTCAGCAATAACATCCAACTATAGAATGATGCATGCAAAACCATGTATTTCTATTATTAGAAAATAATAATTTTAATAAGTAAATTAAAAATGTTTAAATAAAGGATGCTATGGAAAATGTGATGAAAGAGTGAGACTATCAAAGCTGACCATTTGAGTAATGAAGAAAATAGATCCGTTAGAGAGAAAATAAAATATTATGATTGAAATTTGAAGTTCAATGGATGACTTAGGCAATTCGCACAACTTACAATAGAATGAACTTACTGGAAGATAGATCTGTAAAAATTAAACAGAACACAGTAGAGACATACAAATAATGAATGTTTCAGTGATGTGGGAGGTAGAGGAAGAAGTTTCAACACACCTCTAATTGGGGTTACAGAGGAATATAATACAAATATGGAGGCAATTTTCATTGTACTATCTGCGTTTAGTAGACAGCACGTGAGGCTTAAGATTACCATATTGAATGAGTAGACATTACAGGAAGCTATGAATTTATCCATGAGTAGAAGGAGAAGAACAGCACATATTGTAACTGCTCAATAAATCTTTTTGTCGTCATGACTGTTGGCTAAGATGGTGATGGTGATGATGATGAAGAACACAATTTTTTGCTCTGTCCTCACAAAACTCTCCCTCCATTCAGTCTCTCTGTGGACAGAACCACATCTACGTCTAGGTTGGTAAATACATAGTCTACCTGCTCCCATTTCTTCTTCTATGTTGATGGAAAATATCTTGATTTTCTTTTCTAATTAATCTCTTCATTCCTTCAGAATTTTTCTCAAAACAGTGCACCATGAAACAATGACTGATTTGATCTTAGGAAATTCATACTTCTGCATTACTTCTCAGTCTACAGCCTTATGCTTCTATGGGGATTTTTTTCCTTTTCAATAATTTTTGGAACTAGGAGGTTAGGAAATGTTTTTGGAGAAGGAAGACATTATGGATGGCTAATGTTGACACATGTTTATAGTTCACAGACATAGCTTATTCCATTAATGTCACAGCCTTTCTCCAGTGAAATCTCCAAGACTTCTAATTTTATCCATGTACACAACTCCCAGGCAATATTTGATATCTATTTTCTACCTTTCACAGCTTCCCATTATTTTCCTTCTAGTTAGAGTTCATCTGAATAAAAATGTGTATGTGTTGGGAGATGTTCTAATAATTATCTGAAGAGATGACTGCTATTGCATCTTGAAGAGGGTATACAGTGCCTGAGGCAAAAATATTTTTTTGGCTGTTTATCATTTGGCCTGAAGACTTAGTGCTTGCCTTCCCTGGACTGGCTCCAATAAGAAAAAGAGAAAGAACTTCCAGAAATCTTGCGTCTGCTTCCTAATCTCCATATCCATTGCCTAAACATCTCAACTCTTACATGAGATCAAGTCACTTTTATTTGTAGAAGTCTTTTACCTGGGAATCATGAATAGACTGGAGTGTGATTGAGAATCCAATAAAACCATATGTAAAGGTGGTAAGTAGTTGCAGTGTCCTGGATACTGTGTCTAAAGTTTCCAACATTTTCATAAGTATCACTGACCCGAAGAAGATCAAGAATCACTATCCTAGACAGTTTAACTTATAAGTATCTCTAATTTGAGGAAATAAAAATCTTCATCTGCAATGATGGGTGCATAATGGCCCTTACAACCTTGTCTTATCTAACTTCTCTGAGCCTTCTTAGCGTCATTAAGAAGTGTAAGTCACATCCATTTCCAAATTGCCTCTTGGTATGTGACTCTTCCCACCATATCATTGCATTATTCTTATGTCTCTTGAGGCATTATGAGAGCAGAAAGGCAGTTACAGAATTGTCCACCTCCCTGATTACATTAATTGAATATTAGTTCCCAAGGAGATTTTAAAGAGCCCCTACTTTGTCATCACTTAACTATAAGGTCCAGCATGATTCAGGGACTTTTTCAAGCACTGAATTAAATTCAGAGCCAGGACTTATCATACTCCTTCTGTTTCACAATATAGAGATCTGGCAGCATTTTCCTACCTTACTCTATTTCTAATTCTCATATATTTGTAAAATTGTAAGGGAAAAACATGAAATTAAGACATTTTAGGAGATAATGTACTAATCATGTTCATTTACTGTGTTTTGCCCCCAAAGAAAATGACTATTTATGCAAGAAAACTTTTAGTTAAGTTTGGTGAATATACATAAAAGACACAGATTAATTCAACACTGATGATTTAAGATGTATATTTAGTGAGCTGCGTGACTGGGAAGAAATGAAAACACTTTTTTTGAGTTTTTTGAAAATGAATCCATTTCCTTCTTTCAACTTTTTCTCAGCAGATCTCAACAAGCAGGACCATGGAAGAAAATAGAAATCACACTTCCGTGGCCGTGTTTGTTCTCCTGGGACTCTCAGATGAAAAAGAGCTGCAACTTATCTTCTTCCCAGTCTTCCTAGGGATCTACCTTGTGGCCCTCCTCTGGAACCTGGGTCTCATCATCCTAATCAGGATGGACTCCCACCTGCACACACCTATGTACTTCTTTCTCAGTTTCCTGTCATTTATAGACATCTGCTATTCTTCTTCCACCAGCCCAAGGATGCTTTCAGACTTCCTAAAAGATGAAAAAATGATTTCATTCATTGCCTGTGCCACCCAGTATTTTGTTGCATCCTGGATGTGTCTGACAGAGTGCTGTCTCTTGGCTGCCATGGCCTATGACAGATATGTTGCTATTGGTGGGTCTCTGCAGTACTCAGCGGTCATGGCTCCTGGCCTCTGTCAGAAGATGGTTGCTGGGGCCTGTGGGAGTGGTTTCCTTAGTAGCTTAGCGGAAACAATCCCTTGCTTTCATCTCTACTACTGTGGGCCCAATATCATTCCAAATTTCTTCTGTGACATAACCCACATCATATCCTTGTCTTGCTCCAATCCCTTTATCAGCCAAATGATTCTTTTTCTGGTAGCTTTTTTTATTGGGTTCGGTTCTTTTCTTGTTATTCTCTTGTCCTATAGTTTCATTGCAGCTTCCATCCTGAAAATATCCTCCATAAAAGGTAGTGCCAAGGCCTTCAATACCTGTGCCTCCCACTTGGTAGTTGTGACAATCTTCTACGGAACAGGCCTCTCAGTGTACATGCATCCTAACTCTGGTCACTCTGAGAAACAAGACAAGGTTCTGTCAGTGTTCTATGTTATCCTTATCCCCATGTTAAACCCTCTTTTCTATAGTCTGAGGAACAAGGAGATCAAAGAGGCCCTCAAGAGGGTGATAAAGAGGGCAAAACATTTACTTCAGTAAGAACATATTTGAGCAGGTGTTACCCTAATAAGGAAAACAGTGGTAAGAACATTCAAGTAAACTTTTGTAGGTCACAAGACTAAGTATAGAGAAGTGAAAACCTGACTCCTTGATTTCTGTTGCCATTATATTTAGCTTCCACCAGCAAGTGATCTGTCTGAGGCAATGTCATCAACATGGAAATCAGTTTGTTAGACCCAAGTAGATGAAAAGCTTTCTTTTGAGAACACAGCTTCCAATAGCTGTTATCACTATTGCAGACAAATGACAAGACCCTAGGAAGTCATGCACATGATTCTTTCCTCTACAGTTTTTATGATTGCTTTTATTTATTTTCAATTTTTCAGCATTATTTATATTTCTATAAAAAGAAAATAAAATAATGTATAAATTTTTATGTGTGAAAGTTAAAAATAATTTAAAGTGAATACTTTATCATCTTAATTCTAAACAGAGAGAGAGAAAGTCAGCATTAGAGAGAGGGATACAGAAAGAGAAAGCTGGAAAGAGAGAAAGAAACAGAGAGGGACACATACACAGAGAGAAAGAGAGGAGAGAGAAAGGGAAGAGAGGGAAAGAGAGAGGCTGGAAGGTTAAGGCAGGAGAGTAGACAAAAGGAGAGGAGAGGGAGAAGGATTGGTCTGGCTTTATTTCCAAATAATCTTGTTCCATTTATATTATTCTTCGAAATTTCTTGTGAAGTAAATTGTGAAAAACAGTTGGGAGAAAGGAGTGGTAGAAAGAAGGGGCTTTTTTTTTTTCCTGAAGAAGATTCACCCTGATCTAACATTCATTACCAGCCTTCTTCATTTTTTGCTTGAGGAAGATTAGTCCTGAGCTAACATCTGTGCCAGTCTTTCTCTATTTTGTGTGTGGGCTGCCGCCTCAGAACAGCTGATGAGCGGTATGCCCATGCCCAGGATCCAAACACGTGAACCTGGGCTGCAATGTAGAATGCACAGAACTTAAGCATTATGCCACTGGGCTGGCTCCCAGAAGGGGCAATTTTAAGGTCAAGAGTTGGGGAGAGTCTCAGAGGCTAGAAAGAAGTCAAAGGCATCAATTTCTGGTCATAGGTAGCCTAGAGCAAGCTTCATGGTAGCTTCCAAAGATCATGCAAGACTAAGAAACGAAGGCTGTTATGGTATGTCTAGGGAGGCAGAGCCTGAGTCCCAGAGATGGGAGCTTCACAGGAACTCCAGGGCCTTCAGTATGACCAGGGAGAAGCAGAGCCACCAGCCTTGGAGAGTCCAACTAAGAGAATTTAAAGAAAATTTTAAAGAGAGATTTTTCTTCAGACAAGAGGTTGTAGGCTAAACTTTGTACATGTTACATTATTATTTACACAACTCTTTACACTTAATTAGTTACATTGTATAGATGTGATTTTTTTCTACTACCATGTGCGGTTCGCAGGTGAGAAATTATCTCCATGTCACAGATAGAACCTTTGGGCATATTTTGTTCTGCCACGTTCCTTCCAGGGTAGCAACAATCCATCTTTGAGTTCACAAAGTGTCATGTGTGGAACATAAATGGTTCTTACTGACAGGAAACATGTCCTTCATTGCTTGTCCCTGCGCCCAACTTCTACACTTTTGGTGTTACATATTTAAATCTATCTTAAGAATCTATGCAGGTTAAAACATTAAATTTTTAAAGTTCTTATCAGAGTGAATAAATAACTACTAAACAATTATCGAGTTTTAAATCAAATAATTAAGTCATTAACCCATCAATACCTTTCTCCCTAAAAGTAAAGTTACCTGAAGGACATCAAACCATGAGTGGGAACTTCCTAAAACATCTATGTATCCCTAATAATGGCAGGGTAGATGAGTTCCATTTAAAAAAAAAACACAAAAAAACAAAAAGCAAAAGTTTGTGAGAATGATCGAAGTGGATATTTTTAATGAAGGATTAGTAATACAGCATAATATGTCAGAAAGAACTCCAATTCAGTGTAAATATATTATACCTATTTTAATAGAAGGCATGCTGTGTGCTTCACTCTCTGATAACTGCCTTATAAGCATTATCTAATTTGATTCTATGAAGAGCTACTCTATGAATAGCTGATACTATGAGCCCATTTTACAGGTGACAATAGTGAGGCTTGAAGAGGTTAATTTGCTCAAGGTCACATAACCAAGAAATAGAAAGGTGGAATTCAACCCAGATTAGCTAATACCAATGCCCATGGTATTAACCATGATGATCTGTGACTCTGTCTTGAGTTACTTTTATCGTATTCCTTATTGCTTCAATTTCCTCACTTACGTGTAGCAAATCATGCCATGTCTGCCTCACATGGCTGCTGTTATTGATTCAAGTCAGGGAGTTGAGAAAATATATGTATCTAAAATGAAAGCGGTTTGTAAACAGGGAAGTGTCCAAACATCTAATTTTTGTTATCAAGTTGTATTGTCAGTCACCTGTGTCATCTTTGGCAAATCTATTAACTCCACTGGCCTCAGGTAGTCACCTTGAAAATGATGGTATTCCACTGGATGATCTCTAGGTCCTTTCCAGCTCAAATGTCTCCATGTTCATTAAAAGGAAAGCTATAATCATGAGCTAATAATAGGACCATGGGGAAGTGTGGAATTGAATCATAAGGGACATGGCAAATTGGGGCATGAAACTAGCATGGAAAAAACTCCATGACATTCATGAGTCCGGAGAGCAAGTATCTGGAGAGTTTTCTCCCTGTAACTGTCTTTTTTCCTTTCACCTCTGCCCTAAGAACACATATGAGAGGATCCCCAGGGGTGGGCATTTCTTTGGCTGTAAGTAGACAGCCAATTTCATGGCCAAAAGTCCCCATCTCGGAGTGCAGTGTGGCCTACCTAAATAATTCTTTTGAAAAGAAATAAGAAATTTCAACTTTGGCAAGAACTCTTTATCCTGGGGGATGTAGGTCAAAGTGAGAGGGCAAGACTTATAGAAAACAGTGGATTCTGTCCTATCTCAACATCCATGTGATTCTTCCAGTAAGACCTAGGTAGAGTAAGATTTATGGTTCTCATAAGTTTCATGAGATTTATGTTATCTGCCATTCTTTAACTCTTCCCTCTCCCTCACTTCCACACCCTCCACTTAGGGTTCTTCTTTGTGTTCTCTTTCTCCTCACCCAAATTCTCTGACCTTCAGTGAAAAGAGGAATCTCTAAACTGAAATATCAGGTATTACTCTGGAGTGAGAGGCGGATGTTGAGTTCTACTTCTGCAATTTCTTAATTATGTGGTCTTGAACTCTGTTGACTTCTGTTTTTCACTTGCAAAATGGGGATAATAGGATTATCTTTAATGTAGTGAGACCATATCTATAAAGCCTAAGACACTGTAGAAGATAATAGTACAGCACTGAATCAAAAATAACAATTTGCTCAATTTCAGAGAAATTAGCTAATATCAAAACGTTTGTCAAGTATGCTGCTCTCACCACTCTTATTCAAAATAGTATTAGAAGTTCTAACCAGAGCAGTTAAGAAAATGAAACAAAATGTATCCAAATCGTAAAGAAAGCAGTTAACACATCACTATTTGCAGTTGACACAATTATATGTATAAGAAAACCTAAAATTCATGAAAAGACAATTAGAAATAATCAATGAGTAGAGTAAAATTTAGTGTACAAAATCAATGTACAAAAATCAGTTGCTTTTTTATACACTAACAATGAACTAGCAGAAAGAGAAATAAAAAATATAATTTCATTTAAAATAGTAACAATAACAATAAAATACGTAGAAATAAATTTAACCAAGGAAGTGAAAGACTTGTACACAGAAAACTATAACACAGTGTTGAAATAATTCAAGGAAGATAGAAACAAATGGAATGATATTTCGTGCTCGTGGAGCACAACTGAGTTCTGAACAGTGATTTTATATCCCGCAAATTTACTGCATTGGTTGATTACTTCCAAGCCTTTTTTGGTTGAGTCTTTAGGATTTTCTACATCCAAGTTTATATCCTCTGAAGATAACGACAATTTTAATTCTTCCTTCTCAATTTGGATGTCTTATATTTCTTTATCTAGCCTGTTTACTCTATTTAAGACTTTTAGTACTAAATTGAATAAGAGTAGTGGGAGCGAGCACCATTGTCTTGTTTCCAACAGAGGAAAAACTTTGTTGTTCACCATTGAGCATAATGTTAGCTGTGGGTTTGTTTTATATGGCCTTCATTATGTTGAGGTATGTTCCTTGTATATCTAATTTTTGAGGGTTTTAATCATGAAAGGATGTGATATTTTGTCCAATGCTTTTTCTGCATCTATTGAGATGATCATATGATTTTTATCTTTCATTCTCTAAATGTGGTGTATCACATTTATTAAATTGGACATCTTGAACCTTCTTCCTCTCCAAGGATAAATCCCACTTGGTCATAGCTTTGGTGTGAGTGTAATAGTGGCCTGCTAAAATGTGATGGGAACTATTCCTTCCTGTTCAATTTTTTGAAAGTGTTCAAGAAGGATTGGCATTAATTTGGCAGAATTTGCCAGAGAAGCCATCTTGTTCTGAGGGTTTCTGTATCAAGAGGTTTTTGATTGCTGATTTCATCTCCTTACTCATCTTTTTCTGTTCAGATTTTCTATTTCTTCTTGATTCAATCTTGATAACTTGCATATTTCTAGGAAGTTATCCATTTCTTATAGATTATCCAATTTATTGGCATATAGTTGTTCATAGTAGTCTCTTATGATCTTATGTAGTTTTGTAATATCACTTGTAATATCTCCCCTTTCATTTCTGATTTTATTTCAGTATACTTTTTTTCTTAGCCTATCTAAAGATTTGTCAGAATAGTTTATTTTTTGAAAACTACCTCTTAACTTCATTGATTATTCTTATTGTTTTTTGGTCTCTAATTCATTTATTTTCATTCTGATCATTCTTGTTTCCTTCCTTCTACTCACTTTGGTCTTAATTTGTTCTTTTTTTCTCATTCCTTGAGGTGTAATGTTAGGTTTTTATTGAGATTCTTCTATAGTCTTAATATATGAATTTATTGCTATAAATTTCCTTCTCAGAACTGATTTTTTTTATGATGGTATTGGTTTTGGTGTGTTATATTTCTATTTTTATTTGTTTTAAGATATTTGTTGATTTCTCTTTTGATTTCTTATTTGACTTATTGGTTGTTCAGGGGGTTTTTTTGGTATATTTTCTGTACACGAAAATATTTGTAAAATTTCCAGCTTTCCCTAAGTTGATTTCTAGTTTCATACCAATGTGGTCAGAAAAGATACTTGGTATGATTTCAGGCTTAAGAATTTTAAAATATGTTTGTATCCTGTCATATGATCTATCCTGGAAATGTTCCATGTGCACTTAAGGAGAATATATATTCTGCTGCTATTGGATGAAATGTTGTATAAATGTCTGTTAAGTCCATTTGGTCTAATACGATGCAAGTCTAACATTTCTGTGTTGATTTTTTGCCTGGATGATCTATCCACTGCTGAAAGTGGAATACTAAGTTCTCCCACTATTATTGTGTTGCTCTCTATTTCCTTCTTCAGATCTGTTAGTATTTGCTTAATATACTTAGGTGCTCTGATTTGGGATGCATGTATATTTACATTTATTATGTTTTCTTGATGAATTGGCCCCTTTACTGTTATATAGTTACCTTCTTTGTTTCCATATTTGGCTTAAAATTTATTTTGTCTGATATAGATAGCTGTTCCTGCTTTCTTTTGGTTTCCACTTGCATGAAATATCTTTTTCCATTCCTTCACTTTGAGCCTGTGGCTGTCCTTAAAGCTGTAGTGAATCTCTTGTAGGCAGCACATAGTTGGGTCTTGTTTTTATCTATCCAGGACTCTGCCTTTTGATTGGTGAATTCAATCCATTTACATGTAGAGTTACTTTTGATATATAAGCACTTACTAATGCCATCTTATTCATTGTTTTCTGATTGTTTTGTATTTCCATTGTCTCTTTTTTCCTTGTGTGTGCCTGACTTTGTATCTTTGGTGGTATGCTGTGTTTCCTCTTGTCTTTTTGTGAATCTACTCTAGGCCTTGTCTTTGTGATTACCATGTGCGTTACATAAACATCTTATAAAGAACACACTGCATTTTAAACTGATAGCAACTTAAATTTTCTACAAAAGCTGTACCCCTTTACTCCTCTCTTTTATATTTTTATGTCGTTATTTACCTTTTTTTACATCAAGTATTCTTTAACAAATTATTCTAGCTATAAACATGTTAATACTCATCATTTTTAAACTTTATACTAGAATTAAGTGGTTAACACACCATCCTATTACAGAATTAGAGTTTTTTGTGCCTGCCTATATACCTACCTTTATGCTATGCTACGTGCTTTTGTATGTTTTCATGTTGCTGGTTGGTGTCTTTTTATTTCAATGTGAAAAACTTTTTTAAGGCAGGATTAGTGGTGATGAATAATCTCAGCTTTTGTTTTATGGGAAAGTCTTTATTTCTCCATCGTATCTGAAGTATAACTTTGTGGGATAGAGTATTCTTGGCTGGCAGTTTTTCTTTCAACACTGAATATACCGTTCCCCTCTGTCCTGGCCTATAGGATGTCTGCTGAGAAAACTGCTGATAGCTAATGAGATTCCCTTGAAGGTACAATCTTTTCTTCCCTTGTTGCTTTTAAGATTCTTTCTCTGTCTTTGATCTTTAACAGTTTTATTTTGATTTGTCTTGGAGAATGTCTTTTGAAGTGAGAACATAGGGTGATCTGTGATTGTGAGCTTACCTGTCTAAGTCTCTCCAGGTTTTGGAAGTCTGTAGTATTATTCCCTAAATTAATTTTCTGCCCCCTTCTCCCTCTTTGTTCCTTTTGAACCTCAATTCTTCTAATTTTGTTTTGATGAAATCCCATAGATCACGTAGGCTTTCTTTGCACTTTTTCCTTCTGTTTTGTTTCCTTGGCTTTGACTGCGTTAATTCAAACGTCTTGCCCTCTAGCTCACTTTCCTGTCTTCCATGTTCTCTACTCTACTGAAGATGCTCTCTATTGTATTTTTCATTTCATTCATTGAATTATTCATCTCCAGAATTTGTTTGTTCTTTTTTATAATTTTTATTTCCTTGTTATATATCTCATTTTGTGTCTTTATTTCCTTATCTTATTATCTTCTTTTGCCTTTTATTTTCTTTCATTGAGATTCTTCGAAAAGCTATTTTGAATTCTTTATTCACTTAGTCACAAAATTCTGTGCTTCTAAAATTCTGTTGTTGGCGATTTTTGTTAACTTTACATGATGACATGTTCCCTTGATATTTCATGTTTCTTATAGCTTCTGGTTGCTGCTTTTGCACTTGAAATAGAAAACACCTCTTCAAATCTTTGCTAGTTGCCTTCAGATGGGGTATCCTGTTATTTGTGGTGTTATATCTGAGGTTTTCTCTGCCTTTATATGGGTAAATGTGCTCCACTCTTATTGCTCTCACTTGTGGCAGAATTCTTAAGCTATTGTGTCTTCCCTGGTTGTTACCAATCGCCAATTTGGCTACTGGAAGACTCTTTTTTGTTTTCTAGAAGCTGGCACTACCGTTCATGTATGTCTTTTTTCCCTTGCCCACATACTCAAGTTTATTTTTCCTAGATCACTCAGTTTACCAGATTTGTTGTTGCTGCTGCCCTTGGAAATATACAAAAGAAGTCAGTTGCAGAGTGGGGAGAAGTGTGGGTTTAGCACTGGCAACTTAGGGGTTCCCACAGACCTGGTGGGGAGATTCTTGAGTGAGGTACTCCTGGAGCCTCATGGGTGGACTTTCTGTTGAAATCCTGAGTCAGGAGGAAGAAACTATGCCACTTTAAAGCTCTTTAATATTCTCAACTGTTTCTTTCCTGCTCTTCCCTCTTCCTCCAATCACTGACTACCTGTCTCAGTACACTAGGTACTTCTGGGAAGACTTAGGTTTCTCCAGATGCTTCCAGCACTACAATGGTAGCTGGGCACTCACTTGTGGCTCTTTTTCCCTGTGGGATAGTTCACCACTGCTGAAATGTTGTTGCCTTGAGCAGGTGGTGCTGGGAATGCTCCTCTCACCTTCTCCGCTGTGACCAACTCATATTTTTTTTCTCCTCCAATAATGTGCTATAGTCCCCTCTCAGGAAGGCTAGGCTTCCATAAAGTCTCTCTCTTTCATGGGTGTCAGCCAAAGTCAGCACTTTCCAGGCTTAACCAATCATAACCCAGGTGGCTTGGGTTAAGTTCACTGTCTCCTGCTGGCCCTGTAGCCCATTCTGATGTCTGTCTGCCTGTTACCAGATACACAGGTGGGCAAGATTCCTCCTGGCTCCCTTGGTTTTTGGTCCTGGATGCCACAACTCCCACAAGGTGTTTTTGTTCATGGATGAACGTCCTATTCACTGTTACAAAAGTGGGACAAAAAGGAAGACTGTCTTTTACAGCTAAGATGCTAACGTTCCTCCTTCCCCTGATAATTTTTAGTCTCATACTTTGACTTACATAGATATGCAGCCTGAATCTTTCACTGTTCTGACACCAAAAGACACAAAGTCAAAATTCTTGTTTAAAGGGAGTCTGTGTTGGTGTTGCCCTCAAGGTATCTTCCAGAAATAATATAAATCATTTCTGAAAGAACATATTTTAAACACAAGCATCAAAGATTCCCACAGACAGGTTTTTAAAAAACATGAACTTAAGTTAAAAAAAATTCACTAAGCACAGAAATATACACGGCATCTTGACTAAGAGTCAGCTATGACATCTAACTATAGAATCAGATTTGCAAAACTATATATTTAAATCATTAGTTATTAATAAGAAGTAAATATGTTTAATATGTTTAAATACCAGATGCTTGGAGAGTATGATGAAAGAATAAGAGGCTGTCAAAGGTGACCATTTGGGAAAAGAACTAAATGGGAACTCCAGAGAGAAAATAAAATATTATGATGGAAATTTGAAATTAAGTGGATAAGTTAAACAGCCAATTAACACAATTTATGTTAGAATAAATTTGTTGGAAAAGAGGTCTGTAAAAATTATACAGAAGACAATAGAGAAATACAAATAACGGATGTTTTAGTGATGTGGAGGATAGAGCAAGAAGATTCAGTGACATACATTTAATTGGGGTTCCAGAGGCATATAATAAAAATATGTGGGCAATTTTAAGAGTATTATTTGTGTTTGGTAGACAGCACATGAGGCTTAAGGTTACCATATTGAACAACTAGGCATTACAGGAAGCTGTGAATATGTCCATGAGTAGAGGAAGAACAGTATAAGTTGTAGCTCCACAATAAATCTTTTTGCTGGCCTGATTGTTAGTTATGATGATGATGGTAACAGTGATGAAGAATGTAATTTTCTGCTCTGTTGTCACAAAATTCTCCCTCCATTCAGTTTCACTATGGACAGAACCACATTCAAGTCTGGGAATGTTAATACATTCATGCATCACTTAATTACAAGGATACATTTATAAATGCCTTGTTAGGCTATTTTGTCTTTGTCTAAACATCATAGAGTGTACCTAGACAAACATACATGTTATGCCTACAGCACACCTATGTTATATGGCACTAATATTATGGGATCAATGTTGTATCTGTGATCTTTCATTGACCAAAATGTTGTTACATGGTGCATGACTGTGCAGCATGTCTGCTACGATTTCTCCTTCCATATTGATGGCAAGTCTTGTATTTCTTTTCTAATTAATAACTTCATTTCTTCAGAATACTCTTCAAAGCAGTGCAACACGGAGCAATGACTGATCTGATTTTGAGAAATGAATGCTTCTACTTTACTTCTCAGGCTGTAGCCTTATGCGTCTATGGGGATTTTCTATTTGCATTCATTTTTGGAACTAGAAGGCTTGGAAATGATTGTAGAAAAGGAAGACATTCAGGAAGTCTAATGCTGACAAATATTTGTAGTTGATAGACATAGGTTATTCCATTAAGGTCACAGCCTTTCTCCAGGGAAATTTCCAAGACATCTACTTTTACCCATATACAACTCCCAGGCCATCTCTGACATACATTTTCTACCTTTCATACCTTCCCATGATTTTCTTTCTAGTTTGAGTCATATTAATTTAAATAGCTTTGTTGGGAGATGTTCTAATGACCATCTGGAGAGATAACAGCTATTTCATCTTGATGAGGGCATATAGTATCTGATGCAGAAATAATCTTTGGCTTATTTACTGTTTGGACTGAAGACTTAGTGCTTCTTTCTCTGGACTAGCTCCAAAGAGGAAAACAGAAAGAATCTCCAGAAATTCTGCCTTAGTTTGATAATAAGAATGTCCATTAACTAAACATCTTAACCTTTACTTGAGTTCAAGTCACTCTACTTTGTAGGAGAAGTCTTGAAGCTAGGAACCATGAATAAACTCCAGGATGATTTAAGAATCTAATAGAACCATATGCAAAGGTGACAAGTGGTTGCAGTTTGCTGGGTAGAGGTTCTAGAGTTTCCAACAGATTTTCAAAAGTACCATTGATGGAAAGAACATCAAGAATCACTGTCTTAGATAACTTAACTTATAATACCCCTGATTTGAGGAAAGGAAAATGCTGCAACTGTAAGGAAAGGAACATAATGGCTCTTTCAACCTTGTCTTATCTAACTTCTCAGGAGCCTTCCTAGAGTCATTAGGTTGGTTAAGTCACACCCATTTCCAATCTATATCTTGGTGTGTGACTCTTTCCATCATTTAATTACGTTACTTTTATATCTCTGAAGGCTTTATAAAAGTAGAAAGGCAGTTACGAAATCGTCCACCCTCCCTGATGGCAGATTAATTGAACGTTGGTTCCAAAGGAGATTTTACAGAGCACCTACTCCAGCATCCTTATTTGACAGATGACACCCAGCATGGTTCAGGGTCTTCTGAAAGGACTGATTAACAGTGGATCCAACCGAGCAGAATCTTTGTTTCCCCATATTAAGAGATGACAGTTTTTGTAATATGGTCTAGTTCCAATTCTCATATATTTGTAAACTCTGGAATGTTAAGACATGAAATTAAGATTTTAGAGGATAATGTAAAAATAATGTCCATTTACTCCCTTTTGTCCCCTAAGAAAATGACAATATCCAAGGGAATTTTTCAGTTAAGGCTTGTAATTTCACATTTAAGACTATATTAACTCAACGTTGAGGATTTAAGATTGATATTTAGTCAGCTGTGTGAACAGAAAAAAATGTTTGTTTTTATTTTTTGAGAATGAATTTATTTCCATTTCTAATCATTTTCTCAGCAGATGGCACCAAGCATGTCCATGGAAGGGGATAGAAATTACACTTCTGCGTCCATGTTTGTTCTCCTGGGACTCTCAGATGGAAAAGAGTGGCAGCTTGTCCTCTTCACAATCTTCCTAGGGATCTACCTTATGACCCTAGTCTGGAATCTGGGTCTTATCATCCTAATCAGGGTGGACTCCCACGTGCACACACCTATGTACTTTTTTCTCAGTTTCCTGTCATTTTTGGACATCTGCTATTCTTCTTCTACCAGCCCAAGGATGCTTTCAGACTTCTTAAAAGATGAAAAAACAATTTCCTTCACTGCCTGTGCCGCCCAATATTTTGTTGGGTGCTGGATGGGTCAGGCTGAGTGCTGTCTCTTGGCTGCCATGGCCTATGACAGATATGTTGCTATTGGTAGGCCTCTGCAGTACCCAGCCATCATGGCTCCTGGCCTCTGTCGGAAGATGGTTGCTGGGGCCTATGGGAGTGGATTCCTTGTAGTTTAGTTCAAACAATCCCTAGTTTTCATCTCCACTTTTGTGGGCCCAATATCATTCTAAATTTCTTCTGTGACATAATCCAGATTATTTCCTTGTCTTGCACCAATCCCTTTATCATCCACATGATTATTTTTCTGGTAGCGTTTTTTACTGGATTCGGGTCTTTTCTTTTTATCCTCTTATCTTATGGTTTTATTGCAGTTTCTATTCTGAAACTATCCTCTGCCAAAGGTAGTGCCAAGGCATTCAATACTTGTGCCTCCCACCTGGCAGTTGTGACAATCTTCTATGGTACAGGCCTCTTTATGTACCTGAATCCTAGCTCTAGCCACTCCAAGAATCAGAACAAGGTGCTTTCAGTGTTCTATGTTATCCTTATCCCCATGTTAAATCCTCTTATCTATAGTTTGAGGAACAAGGAAATCAAAGAGGCCCTCAAAAGGGTGGTAAAGAGGACAACACATTTATCTCACTAAGAGCAATATTTATGCAGGTGCTATTTCTCCTATAATGAAGACAAAGTTTAGAATATGTATTTGACTTTTTGTAGGTCACAGGTCTTCTTTCTAGGTAGAAAGAAGAAGTGAAAGCATTGCTCTTTGATTCCTCCTGTCATTATTCTTAGCTACCACCACCAGGTGATCTGTTCGAGACAGTGTCACCAACATTGAATTTGCTTTATAAACCTGATTCTATGATTAGACCCAGGTACATAAAACCCTACGTTTTGAGAACAGAGAATCTAATAGATATTTTATGTACAGAAATGTCAAGACCCTAGGAAGCCACATAGACTGTTTTTTCCTCTACGATTTTTAATACGTCTTTTGTTTATTTTCAACCATTAAGCATTTGTATATTTCAATAAATATAATATAAAATAATGTATAAAATTAAATATGTGAAAATTAAAAATAATTTACAAATATGTGAAAATTAAAAATAATTTACAAATGCACACTTTATCATCTTATTCATGGACAGAGAGAGAGAAAGAAAAAGAAGGATAGAGAGAGAGAATGATAGTGAGAAAGGAAACAGAGGGAAGGAGAAGGGAGGAGAGGAGAGGGAGAAAGACTGGTCTGGCATATTCCCAAATAATGTTTCTATCCCCTCCATCTTACTCCTGGAGAACTTCTTGTGTAGTGGCTTGTGAAAAAGAGGTGGGAGAGAGGAATGGTAGGAAGAAAGGGCCCTTTTATGGTCAAGAGTTGGGGAGATCCTCAGAGGCTAGAAAGAAATCAAAGTTATCAATTTACGGACATAGTTCACCTGAAGCATGCTCCATGGTTGCTTCCCAGAGTCAAAGCAAGACTTCAGAAATTAAGGCTGTTGTGATGTGTCTTGGGAGACAGCGTCAAAGTCCCAGAGATATGAACCTCCCAGGGATTCCAGGGCCTTAAGTTTGATCAGGGAGCAGCAGAGCCAGCTGACTTAGAGACTCAGATTCCAATCAAGAGAATTTAAAGAAAATTTAAATAGATATTTTTTTCAGACAAGTTTGTGTACTATATGTCATACATATTACATTAGTATTTACACAACACTTTATACTTCATATGGTTACATTGTACAGATGTGATTTATTTCTATTGCCATGTGAGTTGGCAGATGAGAAGTTATTCCCATTTCACAGACTGAAACTTTGGGCATATTGAGGTCTGCCACATTCTTCCCAGGGTAGCAACAATCCACGGCGAGTCTCGCAAATTTTCATGTGTGGATTATAAGTGGTTCCTGTAGGCCAGAAGCACGTCTTCCAATGCTTAGCCTTGGAACCCAAATTCTATACTTTTGGTGTTATATCTTTAAACTATCTTAAGAATCTATTCAGTTTAAAAGATTAAATTAGTATAGTTCTTATCAGAGGGAATATGTAACTGCTAACCAATTAGTGAATGTTCAATCAAAGAAATAATTTATTTCCCCATCCATCCTTTTCTCCCTAAAAGTAAGATTAGCTGAACTAGGTCAAACCAAGAAGGAGACCTTCTGAAAATATCTCTGTATTCCTAGGAGTTGCAGGACAGGTGAGCTCCATTTTTCAAAAACAAAACACAAAAGTTTATGGGGATTATCTTAAGTAGATATTTTTAATGAAGGATTAGTAATGCAGCATAATATTTTGGAAAGAACTCCAATTCAGAACACATGAATTACACCTTCTGATAATAGAAGTCATCGTTTGTACTACATACTGTGGTAAGTGCTGGATAACTGTTAACTAATTTGATTCTTTCTATGAAAATTTACTCTGAGATGTATCTACTATTATCAGCCCCATTTTATAGGTGATAGTACTGAGGTTTGGAGAGGTTAATTTGCTCAAGTTCATACAACCTACAAGTGGAAGGCTGGTATTCATCCCAGACTGGCTGATACCAATGCCCATGGTTGTAACCATGGTAACTCATCCCCCTGTCACGAATTAGTTTTATTTCTTCCCTATTTCCTTGATTTCCTCACTTATGTTTAGGAAATCGTGCCATGTCTGCTTCAAAGGGCTGCTTTGATTACTGACTCAGGTCAGGTATTTGAGAAAATGTATGTATGTACATATCTGAAATGAAAGTACTTTGTAAACTGGTAAGTGCCCACATATCTAATTTATTGTTGCCAGTCTATATTGCCAACCAGCTGTGTCATCTTGGGCAAATCTCTTAGCTCCACTGGCTTCAGGTCCTCACCTGGAAATTGATCGCATTTGACTAGATGGTTTCTAGGTCCTTTCCAGCTCAAATGACTCCAAGTTCATTAAAAGAAAAACTATAATCATGAGACCATAATAGGACCGTGATGAAGTGAGGAATTGAATCAGAAGGGACATGGCAAAGTAGGGTGTGAAATTAGCATGGAAAAAACTCCATGACAACCGTGACTCCAGAGAGCAAGTACCTGGAGAGTTTTCTCCCTGATTGTCTTTTCTCCTTTCACCTCTGACCTAATAACTCATTTAAGAGGATCTCTAGTTGTGGGCATCTCTCTGGGGGTGAGTGGAAAGCCAATCACATGGCCAAAAGTGCACATCTTGGAGTGCAAGGGCCCACCTGAAAAATTCCTTTGGAAAAGAAATAAGCAATTTCAATCTTTAGCAAGAACTCCGTCTTCATGTGGGATCTAGGCCAAGCTCATAAGGGAAGATTTATAGAGAACAGTGGATTCTGTGTATCTCTATATCTATGTTACTCTTCCTTTAGGACCTACACAGTACAAGGGTTATGGTTCTCAGTCTCTCCTAGACTTTAACTTTTCCCTCTCTCTCATTTCTACACCCTTCGCTTAGGGGTCTTCCTTAGGTTCTCTTTCCCCTTACTCAAATTCTTTGAACTTCAGTGAAAAGAATATTTTCTAAACTGAAATTTCAGGTATTACTCTGTGGTGAGGCATAGATGTCTAATTCTAGTTCCCAATTTCTTAAGTATATGATCTTGAAGTCTGTTAATTTCTGTTTTTATTTTGTAAATTGGGGATAATAGAATCATCTAGAATCTAATGAGACAAAACCTATAAAGCCTAATAGATTGTAGAAATTAATAATTGTGCTCTGAATCAAAAATAATAATTTGTTGAATTTCAGGGGAATTAACTAAGGTAAAACCGACTTGCCTGTGCTTCCCAACTTCAGCCATTCCATGACTCTTTTAATTTAATTTTTCCCTTGAGAATTCTGCTTTCATATAATAATAATTAATTTGATTTCCATTTCAGTATACACCTTTTATTCATTATTTCTGAGCAGCAAAGCCAAGCTGGTCATTTCATAATTATATAATAAAGTACTCATGTACAAATCTATTGATCTTTTGAAATAATCCATATAGTTGTGCATTGTCATCTTTGAAAACCCTGGTGGTCCGGAGCACGGGTGACACAGAAATCAGAGATGCCTCACTGCAAGCACAGGCAGTGTTGATCTAACTGTTCCTTTTATCCTTCTTTTACTATGCTGTTATTCATTCAGCAACATTCCTGGCTTCCTCAACCTGATTGATTTCTTAACCTGATTTTCTACCCTGCACAAACTTGCAAATGGCCATGTCCTTAGAAGATGAGATTGGAAAAGGTTTTGATTAACTGTATCTCCACATCAATATCGCCAACCAATATTTACCTCAGTTATCTTTTCCTCTACAAACTGTCTTGGGAGATGGCAAACACATGCAAAAAAATAATCAAAGAGAGTAAGTATATTCAGATTTTATTTTGTTTTTCTTCTGGCTTATCAAATTTTAAAAACATACATTTTTAGGATAACTTTTCTCATGAACAAGTTAAACAATCCACGACTCATCACATTTTTTCTGGGAATGATGAGGTACATGGAATACATTTAGTTACGGCTGACTCTGTTAACAGAATGTAACAAAAAAGTGAATTTTAGTGCAACCAATTGATCAAAAGCTTGATTCGTTTTCATTGAATTGATCAATTATTTTGTTGTTTCAGGGATATTGTGCGTGAATTTATATTTTCAAAATATTTTCATTGAATTGAATTCATCTTGGATAAAACATGTGATGAATTATATAGACAGCACTCTATTCTAAGAGTAAACAGAAAGATTTCAACATTCATAAAACCATAATTGAAATGAAACGAAAATCATATATTTTCAGTTTCTCCTCCAAAGCTGGGTGAAAGAACCGTTCACGAACATCTTCAGCATATATTTACTGAGTTATATAAATGTTAGTATATGAGATGCTTATCACTAAATAGGAAAACATCTCCACTAGCCCATATACTATTATAATAGAGTATCATCAATTCAAGAGGACCTGGTGGTGGTGGAACATGAAAAATAGCGCCACGTGTTTACAATCCTGCTGACTGGAAGATAACGGAATAATACAAGATAGAGATAAATGTAATCATATAACTGATATTCTTGAATCTTAGCTTAGAGAGCATCTAATTTAGCAAAGAATTTTATGAAGAGCTCCTTGATGCTATAGTATTAGTTCTGCCTTATTTTTCTTTCACAGAAAGGAATGATAATTGCTAACATTTATTGAGCCCTTACTATTTTAAACCCTTTGCGTCATTCAGTTCCTGAAACAACCATATGAAGTGGTAAACATTATTATCCCCATTTATAGATGACTCCACTGAGACACAGAAAGGTTAATAACTTGCTTAGGATCACACAGCCAGTGAGTAAATGTAAGGAAAGTCTGACAATCTATTCTCTCTGTCATTCTCCCTCTTTCATTCTCTCTCCATTATTTTCCTTCTCCCTTTCTCTCTCCCTCTTTCTCTCTCACTGTGCTAACTATTAAGGATTTCTATATCTTAATAACTTTTTATTATAAATATAGGAGTTGTAGAAAATAAAAATACAGATAAAAATAGAGAAGAAAATCAAAATCATACCACTTATTACATTTGTCAATTGTAATTGGTTCACATGTGTGTGTGTGTGTTTGTGTGTATGTGTGTGTGTGTCTGTGAGAGAGAGAGATTGATTATATAAAGTAATCGTTTTCCTCTAGAAAGGTAGAACCATGTTTTGCAAACATCAGCAGTATACATGAGTGCCTATCCCTTATTGATTTATGCTTTTTATATTAAAGGCATTGCCACATTGGCATTCATATATTTTGTGACTAGGTTTCCCAGTTCATCAATCGTATTTCAAAAGTGTTTTATATAAGTGGGTTTTCAGCCATAATCAAGTTTAAATTGTTATATCATATTTTGTCTCTTATGGTTTCTTACTTGATGTTATATTTCAGAAATTGCATTCCCATCCCAAGATTATGTACCTGTGTATGTATTGATTCCTCTAACGCTTTTTATTTATAGTAAGCTAGGTCTCATAGACCCTTTAGGGAAGAGTTTATTCTTTTCTATCAGTTGAAAATACTAAATTTATCATCTATTTAATTCTTATCAGTATTTAAATTTATTTTTTAAATTGTATTTGTTCTTTTGACACATGTCTATTTTTACAAGAATAATCAATTATCAATGTTTATAATGCTTTTGAACATCTGAAAGTCCAAATCTTTCTAATTATTAATCTTTTTCACAATTTTATTGGCCATTATCATTGATTTACTCTTTCCCCTCAAGGAAGATCAGTTTGGGTATGGAACATAGCCAATAGGTGTTATCTGTTCTGAATCTCTTAGTGAGCTCTAACTTGCTGACTGTATCAACAAATATATGAAATATATCTTCGTTGTTTTAGGGAATTGAAATAGCTACTTTGACTCTTTCTTGACATCGTCTCATCATAGCTTGATGCTGGCTGTCAATTGATCCAAGTGTACCTGAATTCAAGCAAACTGCATAGAAAATCTTTTATGTGGTTTCTGTCTATATGACTCCAGGTGGTTTGACTTGCCTGGACACTAGGTCTGAATCTACAGCTGCCCAGAGGTAATGATGCCTGACTGTCTGCAGGGCTGATGATGTCTCAGAAGTTTCCCCAAATTAATCAATAAAACTCTAGTACCCATGGCATTCCTATTCATGAGTACAGCTGTTATTTGTGGTTATCTGTAAGCAATCACTGATAATAATATCCAACATCTATTAAACAATTAATGTGTACCAGACTGTGCTGAGTGTTGGCATGGATCTCCTCATATAACCCTCCCATTAACCTTCTGTTTCAGGGGCTCTTGGTGCCCTAAATCTATTAGGAGTAAATCGAACCTAGTGTGTATAAGCCACTGAGACAGGTTCATAGAGTGAGAGAACATCAGAACTGAAACTCTTTTCTTCAGCTTTATTGAGATATAATAGACATATAACATTGTATAAGTTTAAGGTGTACAACGTAATGATTTTATATATGTACATATTGTCAAATGGTTACTCCAATAAGATTAGTTAACATCCATCATCTCACACCATTACAGTATTCTTCTTTGTGACGAAAACTTTTGAGATCTACTTTCTTACTGACTTTCAAATATACAATAGAATATCGTTAACTATAGTCATCATGCTGTACATTACACTACCAGAATTTATCTTATAACTGGAAAATTTTACATTTTGACCATCTTCACCTATTTCCCCCACTTTCTGGCCCCTGCCTGTGACAACCACAAATCTGATCCTTGTTTCTGAGTTGGGCTTTTTTAGATTCCATATACAGAGAGATCATGCAGTATTTGTCTTTTTCTGTCTGACTGACCTAACTTAACATAATGTCCTCAAGGTCTGTCCAGATTATCACGAATGCCAGGATTTCCTTCTTTTTTTAAAGCCTGAATAATATCCCATTGTTAAACATATAATTTATGTTATTTATACATATTTATATGTATACTTGTTATTCATATTATTTATATATTTATAGTATGATTTCTTCATTCATTTGTCAACGGACACTTAGATTGTTTCAATGTCTTGCCTATTATAAATAATACTGCAATGAACATGAGAGTGCACATATATTTTGGTGATTACATTTCCTTTGGATATATACCCAGGTATGGAATTGCTGGATTATATGACAGGTCTGTTTTAAATTTTTTTAGGAAACTATGGTTTCCATAGTAACCACACCAATTTACATTCTCACAACAGTACACATGGTTCTGTTTTCTCCACATTCTCACCTGCAGTTATTATATCTTGTCTTTTTGATGATAGCCACTCTAACAGGTGTGAGTTGATATCTTATTGAGTTTGATTTGCAATTCCCTGATGATTAGTGATGTTAAGCACATTTTCATGTATGTGTTGGTATTTTGGATGTCTTCTTTGGAAAAATATCTAATTAGATTCCATGCCAAAATTTTAATTGGATTATTTATTTTCTTGTTATCGAGTTGTATGGGTTCCTTATATATTTTGGATATTAAGACCCTGTCAGATAGGTGATTTACAAATAATTTCTCTCATTATGTAGGATGCTTTTTCATTTTGTTTAGCACTTCTTTTGCCATGCAGAAGCTTTTTAGTTTGATATAATCTCTCTTGGTTACTTTTGATTTTTTTGGCTTGTGGTTTAGATGTGATATCCAAAAAATCATACCCAATCCATGTTCATTTTTTCCCTATGTTTTATTCTAGGGGTGTTATGGTTACAAGTCTCACATTTAAGTCTTTAATTCATTTTGAGTTTTTTTTTTTTTTTTTGGGGGGGGGCTGGTGGTGGGAATGGGATCCAGTTTCATTCTTTTACAGGTGAATATCCAATTTTCCCAGTACCATTTATTGAAGTGACTGTGTTTTTTCTATTGAGTATTTTAGGATCTCCTGTCAAATGTTAGTTGACCATATATGCACAATTTTATTTCTGGGCTCTTGATTCTGTTCCATTGGTCTATGTATCAGTTTCTATGCCAGTATCATATGATTTTGATTACTCTAGTTTTGTAATATAGTTTGAAATCAGGAAAGGTAATATCTCTTGGCCAGCTTTATTCTTCTTTCTCAGGATTGCTTTGTCTATTCAACTTCTTTTGTGGTTCCATACAAATTTTAGGATTGTTTATTCTATTTCTGTGAAAAATATCATTGCAATCTTGATAGAAATTGCATTGGATATATGATGGCTTTTGATAGTATGGGCATTTCACCAATATTAATTCTGCTAGTCCGTGAACATGGGATACCTTTCCATTTACTTGTATTTTTTTTCAATTTCTTTCGTTGATGTCTTATAGTGTTCAGTGAAGAGACCTTTCACCTTCTTGGTTAAATCTACCACTAAGTATTTTACTGTTTTTGATACTATTGTAAATGGGATTTTCTTTATTTCATTTTCCTAGATTTTGTGTAAGTATATAGAATGCTTATTTTGTATCCTGAAACTTTACTAATTTCATCGATTAGGTCTAGCAGTTTTTTGGTGACATTTTTAGAGTTCTCTACAAATAAAATCATGTCATCTGCAAATAGACACAATTTCAATTCTTTTCTTCCACAACTTTGATGCCTTATATTATTTTTCTTTGACTTGATTGCAGTGGCTGGGGTCTATTACTATTTTGAATGGGAATGAGGAGAATGGTCACCTTTGTCTTCTTCTTGATCTTTCAAAAAAACTTTCAACTATTCACCATTGAGTATGTTATTGGGTATCAGCTTGTTATATATGAGCTTTAGTATGTTGAGGTTGGCTCCTTCTATACCTAATTTATTGAGAGTTTTTATCACGAATGGTGTTGAATTTTGTCAAATGATCTTTGTTCATTTATTGAGGATTATATGATTTTTATATTTCATTCTATTAATATGATGTATTACATTTGTTAATTTTTGTATATTGAACTATTCTTGCATTCTAGGAAAGAACCGTATTTGACCATGGTGTATGATCCTTTTCATATGCTGATGAGCTGAGTAATTTACTTGTTAGTATTTTGATGAAAATTTTAAAATCTGTATTCATCAGGGATATTGACCTATAGTTTTCTTTTCTTGTAGTGTCCTTATCTGGCTTTGGTATCAATGCTGGACTTATAAAATGAGTTTGGAAATGCTTCTTCCCCTTGAACTTTTTGGAAGAATTTGAGAAGGATCAGTGTTAATTCTTCTCTAAATATTTGGTAGAATTCCCATGCAACCATCTGGTCCTGGGCTTTTCTTTGTTGGGAGGCTTCAATTACTGATTTGATCTCCTTACTTGTTATTGGTTTCTTCAGGTTTTCTATTTCTTCATGATTCAGTTTTCTATGTTGTATGTTTCTAGTAATTTACCTATTTCTTCTAGGTTGTTTCATTTTTGGAAAAAACCATAGGACAAGGGGAGTCCTTTTGTTTTGGCACTGTGTGAGCAGGGGGCAGGGCAATAGGGTCAGAGTGCTGCTACTCCTCTACTGTTCTAGTGTGGTCCTTCTCATTTTACATGGTCCATGGGGATGCTTCAGCTTCATAAGCACATTTAGGATTTTCACCACGATATCTTTTCTATGAATAGTTACCAGTTGTTCTGGTAAAGCTGACTGAAGTCAAGAACAACTTATTTTGCTGTCTTGATGATGTCACTAGGAATGAAAACTCTAAGGTCTGAACCCTTAATCACAGTACTTTTCTGTTTACTAAGACACAAAATATCCTAAAATTGAGAAAAGAATTGGGGTCAATAGTTAGTTGTAATAGCTTCCCTTTGGAATAGTTATCAGTAAATCTTCAAATATCATTTTTAATTTTCATGACCTCATGAAATAATTGAGAACCTGTAGCACAAGGCAGGTACTTTTTGATATTCAATATGAAAAACTGGGGTCTTTCCATCAGCACGGTGAAGTATTTCCCCCTTTCCACTGATGAATGGAGGGGAAAAAATGGCACGAATGAAAATTGTAAAGCCACCAATTTACCTGAATATTGTCTATTTTCTGATTTTAGAAACACTAAGTCAATGGTTTGTGGAGGAAATATTACAGATATCAACCCTTTCATCCTCTTGAGATTCTTGGATTTCCCTGAAATCATAGTAGCGTTCTCTGTTGTATTCCTGTTGACCTAGGTTATGAGTCTAATGTGATACCTGTGCCTCATCCTCTTAGTAAGGATGGACTCCCACCTCCACACACCCATGTACTTCTTCTTCAGTATTCTGCCCTTAATGATATCTATATGTGACCTCCACAGTTCCCAAGATGCTCTCTAACTTCTTCCAGGAGCAGCAAACTATCACCTTTGTGGGTTGTGTTATTCATGACTCTGCCTTCTCAACCATGGGACTAAGTGAGTCTTGTCTCATGACAGCTATGGCTTATGACCAATATGCTGCTTTTGTAGACCACTTTTCTATTCAATCATCTACTCACCCACCCTCTGTGTTTGGATGGTACTGAGGTCCTATATGGATGGACTCTCTGGTTCTATATCCCAATTGTGTGTCATGCTTCAGCTCCACTTCTGTGAGCCTAATGTCACCAACTACGTCTTCTGTGACATGCCCCAAGTGTTAGTCCTGTCTTGCACTAACACTTTCTTTGTACAACTCATAACTGCTATATTAGCAATGATCTTTGGGATAATAAATGCCTTAGCTATTATGATATCCTATGGCTATATTGTCATCTACATTATGAAGAACACTTCAGCTACAGTACTGTCCAAAACTTTCAACACCTATGCTTCTCACCTTACAGCAGTGACCCTCTTCTAGCCCTCAAATATCTTTTTCTATTTGAGTTCCAGCTCTAGTAGCTCCCCCAGCTTTGATAGATTTGCATCAGTCTTCTACTCTGTGGTGACTCGCATGTTGAATCCTTGATTCATAGTCTGAGAAACAAGGAAATCAAAGTCGCCTTGAAGAGGTTTGCAAGAGAAGAGAGAGTATTCCTGAAGTCACGGAGTATAAGATTTCTGACCAATTTGTCTTGTCAGAATCACTTTAATCCACAAAAGTATGCACACTACTGCACTATAACAAAACTCATATTGCCTTTGGGCAAAGAAGGCTTAATTTAACACAGATAATATGAGGAAATAGAACAATAGGTGACTCAATGCCACACAAACACTATAACTTTAGGTCCTGGAGGTTCATTACTTTCATCTTACATGAGGAGTGGCCTCATCATTTATTATTTTTTCTGAAAGTATTTGTGAAACATTAAAGTTTAAAAACTTGTTGCTTCTTTTTGCTACTGAGATTGACCTCTGTCCAACTGCAGGCCTCTGGCATTGAAGGCAAGATAATTGACAGAGGCCCCTGGGGGTGTACTAACTTTGTCTCCCAAATATTTTGATGCAGCATTATCTAAACATGTTGGTGACCAATGTATGGTCTGTGTTTCTGAACAGAATGGGAATGAACAGAGAGAGGGGGTGTGCCTTTAGAGAGAAACAAAGCCATAGAGTTGGCCTGGTTGTGCCTCATGGAAGACCAGTCTGAGATAGCTAACATTTGTCTAAGGTCTCTTTCAAAGCTAATCATCTAATAAGTTTTTGGTTACATCCTAGTCTCCACCAGCTTTGGTCTAAGGAATGAGGTGATTTAAATGATAAAAGGAATCAATGAAGCATCTGTTCCACTCAGTGCCATTTATTTATGATTCTGAGGAATTAGTTTCTTGCATCTAGTGTCCAGTTGGAATTTCTGCTGGGAAATGATATTAAAAATCCATGTCACAGCCAACAGCAGTTTCTGATATTATGAAATGCAAACCTCTCTTTCTATCCTCCATTCAATCTAGAAAGTTTGTCCTTGGTTAACATAGACAATGGGATCACACTACCAAATCATTTCTGATATTTAAAGCATCTGAACATGTTAGGTAAGAAGACTTGTGTGAGAGTTCATTATAATAATAGAGTTACTGAATATTCAGTATTGCAGGGACAAAGAGGAAATATGGAAAACTTGTCTACATTCCTTCCTACTGTTTGTGTTCAACATTTTAAGTCCTAGAGATTGGCGATTGTTTGGGGTGATATAATGGATGGAGTAGAACGGTTTGAGTGACTTTAATGCTCGTATTGTCTGGGAAACCTCAAGGGCCAGGAGTGATAATAGATAGTGGGATAGGCAGGGTTCTCAACTCTGACCAGTTTTCACTGTCTGAAGTAAGACATAAAGTTGTGGTCCTTGTGGTATAGTTAAAAAATAGATCAAGATGCCTAACAACACTGACTGTTGATTTACCAGATTTCTCAGACTTGAATAAACTAATGTAAAAAAGATATAATTACATTTACATATTATCCTTGAAGAGTCATTGGATTCTTTTTTATTTTGCTTCTATTTTTTTTTATTGAGGTAACATTGATTTACATCATTATATCAATTTTAGGTGTACACCATGATATTTTGATTTCTATGTAGAAAACATCATGTTCCCCACGCAAAGACTAATTACCATCTATCACTATACACGTGTGCCCTTTACTTTTTTCACCCTCCCCCCAAATCCCATCACCTCTGGTAATCACCACTGTAATATCTATTTCTATGATTTTGTTGGTTGTTATGGTTTTTATCTTCCACTTCCAGGTGAAATCATACAGATTTCAAACTTTTATAAATATACTTTTATACAAAATACAAAAATTTCCATGATAAATATATTTCCATTATAAATATTTGTTACACGTATATTGCATATATGTATGGAACTGTTTATAACTATGTATAATTTATTACATTAATAGTTAAATTACAAAAAGTGGTGGCTTATTTGTTGCTCTCTAACATTCATAATCATTCTTTCTCTGAGAAATATACTGAAATATATATATATACGGAGAGGATGATTTTTCTGTTGTTAAACATCATTGTTTCAGTAGATTCGTCCCAACTCTGGGTTTCAGGGTTGAACCCAGATTGGTTTAAGACAATTAGAAAATATCCAATAGCTATTGCAACTAGCTTAGGGTAGAAGTGAGGGATATGAACAAATTAATGCAAGAAAGATGCAAGAAGATGTTTTCTGGGGCTTCTGGGAAAGAAAATCTTTTTCTCTTCTGTGGAAGCTACCAGAAGAGATACTCTCTTCTTTTAGATGGTGTGAAGTAAGACTGTGATCTCTAGAATTTATACAATTTTTCTACCATAAGAGAAATTATCCATAGGATAGAACAATTAGTCTCCACAGTATATTAAACAAAAAAGAAAAAACTGGACATTTATAATATTGTTTCAGCCACTGGATCAAATTTTCTCTGATTACTTCTGTTCTATGAGCTAACAGATTCACTTGATTGTTTGACCAGTTTCATACTTTTTCTGTCATAAAAGATGAAAGATTCCTACTGAAAATCATTTTGTAATATATACCAAGAATAACAAAAATGTGATTTTTTGAATGTGTTCTCTATTATTTGTATATTATTTGCCTATTTTTGTACAAGAAATTGGTAGAAAACTTTGTGGCTTCAAACAAAAATAGATATTTATTACCTTTTATAGTTTTTGTGGGTCAGAAATTCAAGTGCAACTTGGCTGTGTGGTTCTGGCTTAAGAGGTCTGATGAGGTTGCACTCAAGCAGTTGGTCAGGGCTGGAGTCCTCTGAAGCTAGATCAAGGTGGGAGGATCTACTTCTAAAATAGACGCCTCACATTGCTGGCAATTTGGTGCTGTTTGATGGAAGGAGGGTAATATACTTCTTACATGGGTTAGGCCTATTAAATGTAGGAGGGTTCTCCACAAGCCCATGAAGACCAGAAGGCCAGGGTCATTGGAGATGATCTTCAAGGCTGCCTATCACCCTCAGCTGTTAGAAATGCTTCAGAGTAAATATATTCAAAAACTTTCATTGAAAACTTGGAAACAACTTCTATGCTACATGAAAAGAATAGTTAAATACAGTGAGATATAGCCAGTTGGCTCATTAAAATACACATGCCAGAAAGTAACACTTACACTGCAGGCACAAGATTTTGACAATCAATCTACAAATTCAGATATTCAGGAAACACTATTTTCATTAACTTTCCATAACACAATTTCTACTTTGCGCTCTCTATTTCTTCACTGGGAAGAAACTTAGTCAATTTGTGAGTCCTTCTGTCTTTTCCCTACGTTTGTGTCTAAGTTCTAGAGGACTGAATGATGTCAGGGCAAAGGAGCTATTGGGCTCTTGATCTCTCTCCACAGCAGCATCTCCTGAGATATCTATTGCCTCAACAGATCCCAAGATGTCAAATCATAACTGGGTTACTGCTGAATTCCATTTATCCGCATCCTAAAGACTGTTAGGTCTGGTGACTCTGCTACTCGTGAACGGTCTTAGTTGAATGGGAATTGTTCTGTTATTCCCATCCTATACTCTGGCACAGGAAATTCTGTAGAGCTCAAGCCCTAAGTGCCCAGTGGCTGTCTCCCTGGACCTCCATGAAAACATTTTCCGAAGTTTCTGTCTGCCAAAACAGGCCCTAACCATCTTTTGGTATGGCTCTTCTGTTCTAGGTGTGTCTAAACTTATTTGATAGTTGTGGTATCTCAAAGCCATTCTGGAGACTCACTCATGTTTTTGGGCACATGATCTCTGTTTCAAATTCTTTTTGCTGTCACATCCTTTCTCTGAGGCTTGAGAACATAACAACTTGCCTGACTGAAAGAGAGGAATGGTCAGAGATAGGAGGAAGGAAATATTAAGTAAAAAGCTAAATATTATTACAAAAATATTTTCCATTAGCTGTTACATACAGCTAAGTGAAAAATTTAAAAAGGAAGGTTGGATGGGGATTTGACAAGATACTAAAGACATATTAGAAGCATGAACAGACCTTATTTTCTAACATATTGTCACTGACTGCTTGACATTCTCCATAGCATGGCCTCTTCTATCTCCTCTAAGTTATTCTTTCCATGTAGCATATGGAGAAGGAAAACTCAGACCTTGAGGACCAGAGGACAAGGGTTTAGTGTCTTGGGTGCAAAACAAGAATTGCTTCTCTCAGTGAATGAATGTATAAAGAAGATGTGGTGTGTGTGTACATATATATATATACACACACACACACATAGAGATATATAAATAATGGAATACTACTCAGTCATAAAAAGATGATATTGTGCCATGTCTGACAACATGGGTAGATCTTGAGGGTATTATGCTAAGTGAAATAAGTCAGAAATAGAAAGGCAATTTCTGTATGACTTCACTCATATGTGGAAGATAACCAAACAAACACATAGATATGGAGAACAGATAGGTGGTTAACAGAGGGGAAGAGAGAAAGGGGTAAAGGGGCACATAAATATGGTGAGCTAGCCTTCTGGTGGGGAAGAAAATGTAGTCTATACAGAAATCAAAATACAATGATGTAAAAATGAAATTTATATAATGTTATCAACCAATGTGACCCCAATAAAATAAATTTTTTAAAAAACACCCCAAATAAAGAATTGCTTCTTGTACATTTGGTGAGAGATGATAGCAAAGTAGGGTGGAGGGAGATGCAAGAGTTCCTTTTTGGTGCATGTTTTGGGAAGACTGAATGTTATTTCTCTTTTCAAAGTTCCTTATGCTCTTTGCCTAGTTCTTCCTCTTTTCCTCCTTGTCTCTACCATTCTTCATACAATTGTTGTCTCCTCTCATTTTCTCTCTTCTACTTATTTCTTCCTTTAAAATAAGAAGATGGAGCCATGGAAGAGAAGAAGAGATCAATTTCTGTTTCTTCTTCCCTACTCCAAACTTCTGGAAGGTCTTCCTGAATGTGACCCATGCTTGGGTCCCATCTAAAGGTAAAAAACCAAAACAAAACAAAAGTAAAAGAAAACAAAAAACTGGTCCAAAATAAGAAGGTAGAGAGCTGAGATTCCCTCTATTGCAGGGTCTGACTCAGCATTGTTGGAGATTCACCACTTCTTGGTGTCTTTCCCAGATAGAGGTTTCTGATGATTGTCCATATGCTTTGATGACATAATTTATTTTATAGAGAACAAGGTTGGAAGTGTTTTTTAAATTATCCCCATTATCCTTCCAGGGTGAATGGAGCTTTCCTTGACATAAAAATGTCTCAAAAGATGAGCATGCCGAAGGAAGAACTTGGAAAATAAACAAGGGACCAATTAAGAGAGTTGGTCTCCCCTCTATCACCCAGGACGGAGGTTATTTACAGCTTGCATGATTTTAATTGCTCCTTCATTGTTGGGATCTGTGCTCCAAAGTCCTCTCTTAGATGTGAAAGAAGCCTCATAAGCTTTCAAGGTCCTCTTCTCCCACAGCTAGATCATTTCTGAGGGAGGCTGAGTGAGCAAAACATTACTAATAAAAATCATGAACTCATCTCAGAATTCTGATAGAGTGGGATACTCTCAGAAGCTGGAAGCTGAAATATTTTTTGGCTATTTCTGAATACTTGGGTAAACCACAAAGAAGAAAGAGTTAGAACAGAGGAGAGTAAAGCTTTACAGAACTCTTAGGTGAGTCATTAGGGGCTCTGCTCTGAGGAATGTGAGGGCCTGGGACCCGGGAAAAATTTCATAGTTTTACAAATAGCTCAATATCATTGTCCTTGAAGTCTAAGTTTTATGAGTCCCTCTTCCATTGCAACTCATTTAGCCTGAAAAGCATTCTGTAGAGGGAGATCTAAATATGTAGGCTGTGTCAATAAACTTTGGTACAAAATGGGGAGCTGGAAAACCTCTGACACCTTTGATTAATGTTTAAAAGGAGAAAACACAGGCCCAAAGGAAAAGTTGTGGGTAATTTTTGAGGGGCCTATGCTACTTGGTTTGTTCCATATAAAAGTCACATTTGAGCAGTCTACAGAAGACTCCCAAATTGAGTGATTTCAGTGCATCTTTGATGAACATTTTGGGTCTTGAGGAATTGGAGGACCACCCATCAAGAAAAACTGTAATACTTGGTCTTCTGAGACTGACCCTGTCCATATTTCCTGATAAATAAAGCTCTGCATATTTTGTTTCCTGTCCTATAAATATGTTGAATTTTTCCAAAGTCAACTGTGTAAATATTAGGAAGGATTATTGATGAAATATCTTAAAGAAGAGAGGTATGTCAAAGAATATGTATGGGCCTTCCCTGGTCTCTGACTTCTTACCACATCCAGCTGGTGATCACCCACAAGAATTTATCTCCATCTTTCTCATGCCACACATCATCTCTTGTTTTACATTATGTCTCTATGGGTCCATTTATCACCTGTCTTCCTGGGCTGTAGTCTCCTTATTGGATGATTTACATCATCCAAAACACAAAGATAGTGCTTTACAGTGTTTAGAAATAAGATTAATGCAGCAATGAACACATGTTGATGTGCAGTTCAGTGCAGATATTTAAGATGTGGCTTTGGAGCTACATTGCCTGGGTTTGAATCCCAGTTCTGCCCTTTGTGAGTTGTGTGACCTTCAGCTATTTACTACTCTGACCCACAGTCTCTTCATCTGAAAAATGGGACTAGTAAGAACACATACCTCATAAAGTTGTTGAAAATTAAAATATGATAAAACGTGAAAGTATTCAGAATAGCTCTTGGAACATAGTACACACTCAATAAATATTAGCTAACTAATACCACACCTTAATTTTCAGGCAAATGCAATCACTTTAGAAGCCAAAAAAAAAAAAAAAAAGCAAATCAAGTAGCTTGGGGTTTTAGAAAAACAAATGGCCAGTGATAAGCTAGAGTAACCCAAACTTCATAGAAGTATTCTTTGTAAAAGTGTTTCTGGTAATATGGTGGATCATATGTTTAAAGAAATTACTAACAGTAGATAAAATATGCTTTTTCATGCAGAAGCCAGTGAGAAAGCAAATAAATTTATCAACGTACTCAGATGACAAGAAAAAGCACAAACTTCAGAGGGCAGTAAGATGGGGCCATTATTTTCCCATGAGTATCTATTAATCTCTGGTATGCTCAGTCCTGGGTTTTAATAAGCCAATGTATGAAGGGTAGGAGAAAAAGACAATGTGTGAGATTCGCTTAGAGACAACAACTCATTCCCCCACTGCCGCTGAAAACATGGACTCTCAAAGGGTAACATTCTCAGTTGTCAAACTAGGAAAAACCTGCACTCAAAATGAGATAGTGATATGCACACCTCTCTCAGCTTTATTGTGAAAGAAAGACAAAAAGTAAAAAAGCCTTGGGGCTGACCCTGTGGCTGAGTGGTTAAGTTTGTGCACTGCACTTCTGACGACCCAGGGTTTTGCAGGTTCAGATCACAGGCGCGGACATGGCACTACTCGTCAGGCCATGCTGGGGCAGCATCCCACACAACACAACCAGAGGCACTCACAACTAGAATATAAAACTATATTCTGAGGGTCTTTGGGAGAAGAAAAAAAAAAAAGAAGATTGGCAACAGCTGTTACCTCAGCTGCCACTCTTAAAAAAAAAGTAAAAAAGCCTTCCCTGATAATTCTTTTTGTAAAATTTATTTTTATTGAGATAAAATTCACATATCACAGTGTGTAAGTTTAAGAGAGTCAGCGTGTTGATTTGAAACTTTTACATATTGCAATATGCTTACCATGCTAGCATTAGCTAACACTTCTGTCATGTCACATAGGTAGATTTCTTTTTTTGTGGTTGGAACAATTAAGATCCAGCCTGTACAGATTTTGAAATATAGTGATGTACATTTGCAATTTATATAATGCTATAAACCAATGTTACCTCAATAATGGAAATAGATCTATTCTTATGAATATTGAAGTTTATAACAGAGTATTGTAGTCTATAATCACTATGCTTGGCATTAGATCTGTAGGATTTATCTGGGAGTTGCAAGTTTGTACCGTTAAACAAAATATCTCCAATTCCTGCATCCCCAGTCTCTGATAAGCACCATTTTGTTTGCTGTTTTATGAACTTGACTGTTTTAGAACCTGCATATAAGTGATATTATACAGCCTTGTCTTACTCTATCTGACTTATCTCACTTAATGTAATGCCCTCAAGATCCATCCATGTTGCTGCAAATGGCAGGATTTTCTTCTTTCTCGTGACTCACTGATATTCCACCGTGTGTGTATGTGTGTATAACATCGTCTTTATCCATTCATTCATTGACAGATATTTTGGCTGTTTCCATATCTTGGCCATTGTGAATAATGTTGCAAGAAACATAGGAGTGCAATATCTTTTTGATATCCTTTTTTCATTTCATTTGGACAAATAGCCAGAAGTGGAATTGCTGGACAATATTGTTATTCTATTGTTATTTTTTTGAGGAAACTTCTTACTTTTTTCCATAGTGGCTGAAGTAATTTGTAATCCCATGATAGTGAATGAGGGATCCTTTATCTCCATATCCTTGCCAAACTTGTTCTCTCTTGTCTTCTTGATGATAGCCATTCTAACAGGTGTGAGAAGATATCTCATTGTGATTTTGATTTGCATTCCCCTAATGATTAGTGATATTGAGTATATTTTTGTGTTCCTTTTGGACATTGAATGTCTTCTTTGGAAAAATGTCTAGTTAGTTCTACTGCCCATTTCTTTACATCAAATTTTTGATATTTGTTACTGAGTTGTGTGAGTTCTTTAAATACATGGGATTATAAACCCTTATCCTATGTATGGATGGCAAATATTTTCTCCCATTCTGTAGGTTGCCTTTAATCTTTTTTGATTATTTCTTTTGCTGTGTAGAAGCATTTTAGCTTGATGTAGTCCCGCTTGTTGATTTTTGCTGATATTACTTGTGCTTTTGATGTCATATCCAAAAACTCATTGCCAAGGTCAATGTCAACAAGTTTTTCCTCTAGGTTTCATTCTAAGAGTTTTATAGTTTTATGTCTATGTTTAAATCTTTAATTCACTTCGAGTTAAGTTTCATGAGTAGTTTAAGTAAGGGGTCTGGAGTTTTCTCTGCCTTTGTATGGGTACACATGCTCCACTCTGCTTGCTCCCTCTTGTGGCTGAATTCTTTTATTTTTTTCAGATAAATAGTGATTTTTTTAATACACTTTTCAACATGGCTTTTTTAAAGAAAGTACTGTCTACTTTTTAAATTAAGTATCTAAAATTTTTCATATCTATTTTTTTAATTGCAGTAACATTGGATTATAACATTATATAGCTTTCAGATGTACATCATAATATATTTCAAATTCTGCGTAGATTACATCATGTTCGCCACCCAAAAGCTAATTATAGTCCATCCCCTCACATGTGAGCCTAATCACCCCTTTTGCCCTCCCCCCTTTTCCTCTCTGGTAACCACCACTCCTGTCTCCACTTCTATGTGTTTGTTTGTCGTTGTTCTTATCTTCTACTTATGAGTGAGATCATACGTTATTTGACTTTCTCCCTCTGACTAATTTCACTCAGCATAATCCCCTCAAGTCCCATCCATGTTGTCACAAATGGCCGTATTTCATCATTTCTTATGGCTGAGTAGTATTCCATTGTGTATAAATACCACATCTTCTTTATCGATTCGTCCCTTGATGGGCACATAAGTTGCTTCCAAGTCTTGGCTATTGTGAGTAATGCTGCAGTGAACATAGGGGTGAAGGTATCTTTATGCCTTTGTGTTTTCAAGTTCTTCGGATAAATACCCAGCAGTGGGACAGCTAGATCATATGGTAGATCTATTCTTAATTTTCTGAGGAAACTCCATACTGCTCTCCATAGTGGCTGCACAAGTTTGTGCTCCCACCAGCAGCGTACTAGGGTTCCCTTCTCTCCACACCCTCTCCAACATTTGTTGTTTCCTGTCTTGTTAGTTATAGCCATTCTGACTGGAGTGAGGTGACACCTCATTGTAGTTTTGATTTGCATTTCCCTGATAGCTAATGATGTTGAGCATCTTTTCATATGCCTGTTGGCCATCCGTATATCTTCTTTTGAGAAATCTCTGTTCAGATCTTTTGCCTGTTTTTTAATTGGGCTGTTGGTCTTTTTGCAGTTGAGCTGTATGAGTTCTTTGTATACTTTGGATATTAACCCCTTATCAGATATACGGTTTGCAAATATCTTCTCCCAGTTGTTAGGTTGTCTTTTCATTTTGTTGATGGTTTCCTTTGCTGCACCTTCTTAAGCTATTGTGTCTCCTCTGGTTTATGTCACTCACCATGCTGGCTCCTGGAACCCTTTGTTTCCATTTTACAGAAGGTGGCACTAGAGCTCACATTTGTGTTTCTGCCTTGTCCACAGACCAGGTCTGTTTTTCTGAGACTCAGTTTACCAGATTTGCTCTTATTGCTACACTCAGGAATGTGCATAAGGAGCCAGTTGCAGAGGGGTAAGAGGTGTTTGTTTAGCACTGGGAGGTTGAGGGCTCTGGTGGACCTGGTGGGGAGATTCTCTGGTGAGCTACTCCTCAATGCTCATGGATGGACTTCCTCCTGAAATCCTGAGCCTGTGTGCCCCTTTAATATTCTCAACTGCCTCTTTCCTGATCTCCCTTCTTTTTCTAGTCATGGTCTACTCACCACAGTAATCTCTGTACTTCTAGAGAGAAATGGATTTTCTAGCTGCCTCCAGCACCCCTGGGGTAGGTGGGTACTAACTCACTGATCTTTTTCCTCACCAGAAGAGTTTGCCACTGCTAAATGCTTCAACTTCTGCAGTGTACCTTGAAGTGGTTGGTGCTAGGAAAGCTCCTTTCACTGTCTCCACTGTGACCAATCTCACACCTATTTTTCTACTCCAGCAGTACACTGGAATACCTTCTCAGGAAGACTGGACTTCCACAAAGTCTCTCTCCTTCATGGGTGTCTGCTCAAGTCAGCCCTCTCCATGCTTTACAGGACTCTGACCAAGACGGGTTGGGGCTATTTTTCTGTCTCCTGCTGGCTCTGTAGCCCATGCTAGGGTGTGTCTGCCTATTATTGGATGCACCCATGGGGTGAGATTCCTTCCACATCCCTTGGCATATCATGCTAGATACCACAAAAGCTCTTTTGTTCATGGATGGATGTTCAATTCATTGTTACAAAAGGGGAACAAAAAGGAGGACTGTCTTTCATCACAATGACACTGATGTAATTCATTCCTCTGGTAGTTTTTATTTTTATATATCTGCATCTGTAAATATGCAGCCTAAATATTTTCACTATTTTGACACTAAAAAAAAAAAATCAAAATTTTTGTTTAAAGGGATTGTGGGCTGGTTCCGCCCCCAAGGCATCTCACAATATAATATAAATCGTTACTGAAGAAACAAATTTTAAACTCAAGTGTCAGTGGTTCCCATAGATAACTTTTAAAGAAACATGAACTTAAGATAAAAATAATCACTAAACACACAAACAGGGCACCTCGAGTAAGAGTAAGCAATAACATTAAATTAGAGAGTCAGACTTGCAAAACTATGCATTTACATCATTAAATAATAATAATTTCAACAAGCATGTTGAATATGTTTAAGTAAAAGATACTATAGAAATTATGAAAAACATTGAGACTATCAAAACTGAATATTTGGGAAAAGAACAAAAAGAATATTAGAGAAAAAACAAAATATTATGATTGAAATTTGAAGTTCAATGTGTGAGTTAAACACCCAATTAGCACAACTTCTGATTTACTGCAAGAAGGATCTGAAAAATTAAACAAAACAAAGTAGATAAACACAAATAATGGATGTTTCAGTGATGTAGAGGGTAGAGCTAGAAGATTCAACATACATCTAACTGGAATTCCATGGGCATATAATAGACATATAGAGGCAATTTTTAGAGTACTCTCTGTGTTTAGCAGACATCACAGCATGCTTAAGGTTACCATACCAAACAAATAGATGTTAAAGAAACCTGGGAATATTTCCATGAGCAGAATTCAGTACATATTGTAGCTACTCAATAAATCTTTTCGTTGCCATGATTGTTTATTATAATGATGATGGCAGTGATGATAAAGAATGGAATTTCCTGCTCTGTTCTCACAAAATTCTCCCTCCATTCAGTCTCATTGTGGACAGAACCACATCAAAGTGTGGGATGATAAATACGTAGTCTGTCTGTGACTAGTTCTCCTTCCATGTTGATGGCAAACAGCTTAATATTCTTTTCTAATTCATCTCTTCATTCCTTCAGAGTTATTCTCAAAAGAGTGCACTATGAAGCAATGACTGATCTGATTTTGGGAATTTCTGGGAATTTCTACATTCCTTCTCAGGCTATATCCTTACGCTTCTATGGGGATTTTCTCTTTCATATATTTTTGAAACTAGGAGGCTGGGAAATGGCTGGGGAGAAGGAAGATATTCTCCATGGCTAATGGTGACAAATCTTTTGTAGTTCTTAGACAGGGATTATTCCATTAATGTCACAGCCTTTCTCCAGGGAAATTTCTAAGACTTTTAGTTTTACCCATACACAATTCCCAGGTTAATTTTCACACTTATTTTCTACTTTCATGGCTTCCAAGGATATTTTTTTTAGTTTGAGTTCATCTGAATGAAAAAGTGTTTGTGTTGGGAGATGTTGTAACAACCATTTGAAGAGATGACAGCTATTGCATCTAGAAGAGGAGACACAATGCCTGATGCAAAAATATTGCTTTGGTTATTTACCCTTTGTCTTGAAGACTTAGTGATTGTCTTCCTTGGACTGGCCCCAATGAGAAAAAGAGAGAGAACTTCCAGAAATGCAGCCTCAGTTTCATAATCCCCATGTCCATTGCCTAAGCGTCTTAACACTTACATGAGTTCAAGTCACTCTATTTTGTAGGATAAATCTTAAATCTAGGAACCATGAATAGAATTGTGGGTGATTAAGAATCCAATAAGCCATTCGTGAAGGTGGAAAGCGGTTGCATTTTGCTGGGAAGAGGTCCCAAAGTTTACAAGAGATTTCAAAAGTATCACTGACCCAAAGAATATCATGGATCATGGCCTTAGATAATTTAACTCTTAAGTATCTCTGATACTTATAGGTGACAACAATGGCCACCACTAATGTCTCAGTATCTGGAGAGATTTCTCCTCTCACTGAGATGCCTCCAGAGCCCACCAGGTGAGTCTCTTTTCACCAAAGGTCTGTCACCCTTCTCTCTGGTGATTTTAGGTTGCTGAGAAGAGTGAGTTTGTGCATGGGCCCTTTAAGACCTGGGTCTTTTCAGCTTTCATCCAATAGCTTTTCTGGGGGTATTCCCTGCGGCAGTTAATATCCAGCAAAGCCAGATGGTAAGACCCTCATCTCAGTTGTGCTGAGTCTGAAGGATGCTTATAGCAGTATCAGGCCCCCGCTCCAGACATCACTCTTCCAGGGAGGGCTGCCTACCTTAGGGTGGCTTCTGCCTGGCTGGATGAGAAACTCTGCTGCTTCTGAAGGTGGCTTTTTTCCTCTCCAGCAGGAATTTCTGCCCCTTCTGCCTTAGTCAGGACTGTCCCTTGTTGTGAGGGTTCTTTTTATCCAGTTTTCAGTTTTCTGTCCAGGGTAATTTTTCCAAAAATGATTGTAACCTTGTTCTGTTCATGGGAGGAGATGAGTTCAGAGTCTGCCTATGCCGCCATCTTGATGACATCTGCCCCTGATTCAGTCTTAATAGGACGTCTATTTGGAGTAAATCATTCATTTCTCCTAGATTATTCAATTTGTTGGCATATGATCCCTCATAGTAGTCTCTTATGATCTTATATATTTCTGTACTATCACTTGTGATGTCTCCTCTTTCATGTCTGGTTTCATTTAGTTGAGTCTTCTAACTTTTATTCTTAGTCTAGCTGAAGGTTTGTCAGTTTTGTTTATCTTTTTAAAGAACCCAGCTCTTTGTCGATTTTTTTCTATTGTTTTTCTGCTCTCCATTTCATTTATTTCTGCTCTGCTCTTTGTTATTTCCTTCCTTCTACTCATTTTGAGCTTAATTTGTTCTTTTCTCCTTTGATTTCTGATTTGACTCATTTGTTGTTCAGGAGTGTGTTGTTTACTTTCCACATATTTTTAGGTTTTCCAGCTTTCCTCTTGTGGATTTCTAGTTTCACCTATTTTGTCAAAACAGGTACTTTGTATTATTTTGATCTTAAATTTTGTAAGAATCTTCTGTGTCCTGTTGTATAATCTATCCTGGAAATTTTTGTTTACTCTTGAGGAGAATGTGTATTCTACTGCTATTGAAGGCAGTGTTCCATAAATGTCTGTTAGGTCCATTTGGTCTAATGTATGTTTCAAGTCCAACATTTCCTTGTTAATTTTCTGTCTGGATGATGTATCCATTGCTGAAAGTGGACTATTAAAGTCCTTACGGTTATTGTATTGTTACCTATTTCTCCCTTCAGATCTGTGAGTATTTGCTTAATATATTTATGTGCTCTGATTTTTGGTGTTCTTATATTTACACTTATTTTATCTTCTTATGAATTGACCCCATTATCACTATATAATGAACTTCTTTGTCTCCTATTTCCATATTTTGCTTAATGTCTATTTTGTCTGATATAAAATGTCTGCTTTGTTCTTGTTTCTACTTGCATGGAATATCTTTTCCATTCCTTTACTTTGAACTTATGTGTGCCCTAAAGCTATAGTGATTCTCTTGTAGGTGGCATATAGTTGGGTCTTGTTTTTCTATGCATCCGCAGTCCTCTGCCTTTTGTTGCTGAATTCAATCCATTTACATTTACAGTGATTACTCATTCACGAGAACTTTCTAATGCCATCTTATTCACTGCTTTCTGGTTGTCTTTTAATTCCCTTCTTTCTTTTTTTCATCTGTTTCTGCCTACATTTGTACAATGGTGATTTTCTGAGGTGGTATGCTCTGTTTCCTCTTTCTTCCACTTTTTGAATCTACTCTCAATTTTTGCTTTGTGGTTACCATGAGGTTTGCATAAACATCTCATAGAGAAAACAGTCCATTTTATGCTGATACCAGCTTAACTTCAATTGTCTACAAAAGCTGTCCCCTTTTGGGGCCAGCACCCTGGTATAGTGGTTAAGTTCATCATGCTCTGCCTCAGTGCCCTGAATGTCGGGCAGAAATGTAGGAATATTGGCATAGATATTACCTTAGGGCTAATCTTCCCCAAACAACAAAAGAGGAAGATTGGCAACAGATGTTAGTTCAGGGTGAATCTTCCTTATAAAAAAAACTGTACTGTTTTACTCTCATCTTTTATATTTTTATGTAATTTTTTACCTTTATATTGTATATTCTTGAACAAATTATAGTAGCTATAATTATTTTTAATACTCTTCACTTTTCACTTTTATACTATAGTGAAGTGATTAACACACCATGCTATTACAGAATTAGGGGTTGTTATATGTAACTGTATATTTACCTTTATCACTCTTTTCTATACTTTCGTATGTTTTCATGTCCCTGATTAGTGTCTTTTTCTTTCAGCTTAAATAACTCCTTTTAGTATTTCCTGCCAGGCAGGTCTTGTGGTGATGAACAACCTCAGCTTTTGTGTTTCTAGGAAAGTCTTTATTTCTCTTTCATATTTGAAGTACAACTTTGTGAGAGAGAGTATTCTTGGCTGGCCATTTTATCCTTCAACAATGAACATGTCATTCACTCTCTCCTGGCTTGTAGAATGTCTGCTGAGAAAATTGCTGAAAGCTTAAAGGGGATTCATTTGTAGGATATAATCTTTTGACCTTGATTATTTCTAGTATTCTCATTTTCTTTGTTTTTGACATTTTTAATATAAAGTGTATGGAGAAGGTGGTTTGGCATGATATAATAGGATGATCTGTTACCTTTATGAAGTTGGATGTTTAAATATCTCCTCAGGTTTTGGAAGTTCTCAGGATTATTCATTAAATACATTTTGCAGGGCTGGACCAGTAGCGCAGCAGTTAAGTGCCCACATTCCACTTCGGCAGCCCGGGGTTGGCCAGTTTGGATCCCGGGTGCGGACATGGCACCACTTGGCAAGCCACGCTGTGGTAGGCGTCCCACATATAAAGTAGAGGAAGATGGGTGTGGATGTTAGCTCAGGGCCAGGCTTCCTCAGCAAAAAGAGGAGGATTGACAGCAGTTAGCTCAGGGCTAATCTTCCTCAAAACAAATACATTTTGTTCCCCCTTCTCCATCTATTTTCCTTCTGAGCTTCAATTAACCCATAGATAATGTAGGTTATCTTGTTCTTTTTCATTCTTTTTTCTTTGGTTGGCTCTCACTGGGTTATTTCAAACTTCCTGTCCTCTAGCTCACTCATCTGTCTTCCATTGGCTCTACTCTACTGAGGATGCTCTCTATTGCATTGTTCATTTCATTCATTGAATTGTTTAGCTCTGGAATTTCTATTTGGTTCTTTTCTATAATTTCTATCTCTTTGGTAAATATCTCGTTGTGTTCTTTTTTCCCTGATCTCATTGAATTTCTTTTCTGACTTTTCTTGTAGTTCATTAAGTGTTTTTGAAATGGCTGTTTTAAACTCTTTATCGGCTAGATCTCATAATTCTTTGCCTTTCAACTTGGTTCTTGGAGAATTCTTGTTATTTTTAGGTGAGGAATGTTTTCTTAATATTTGATGTTTCTTACAGGTTTGTATTGCTGCTTCAGCATTTGAAGAGACAGACATCTCCTTAAACCTTTACTAGTTCCCTTTAGATGGAGTATACTATTGTTAGTAGGGTTATAGCTGGGAATGTCTCTGCCTTTATGTGGGTACACATACTCAACTCTTCTTGCTCTCTCTTCTGGCAGTATTCATAAGCTATTGCATTTTCTCTGGTTCTTACCAGAAACCAGATCTGCTAGCTAAAATGTCTTTTCCTTTTTCCAGAATGTGGCACTACAGCTCATGTTTGTGATTTCTCCCTTGCCCACAGATCCTGGTCTGTTTTGCTCAGAGCACTCAGTTTACCAGATTTACTCTCACTGTGCCCTCAGACAAGTACCAAGGATCCAGCTTCAGAGTGTGGAGAGGTGTGGTTTTAGTACTCCTAGAGGCATATGAGTAAACTTTCTGCTGAAATCCTGAGTGCAGACAGCAGGAACTATGACCCTTCAATACCCCTTGCTGTTCAGCATGTATTACCTGGCTGAGTAGTCTAGATATGATTTTGGGAATTGAACCCTTCTACCTACTTCTCTGGCTATAGCTTTATGCTTCTAAAGGGATTCTCCATTTTTATTCTTTCTTTTGGACCTAGGAGGCTAGAAATGGTTGAGGAAAAGGAAGACACTCTGGAGGGCTAATGCTGACAAATATTTGTAGTTCATAGACACAGTTTATTTCAGTAATGTCACAGCCTTTCTCTGGGAAATCTCCAAGACCTCACTTTTATTCATATAGACAACTCCTAGACTACATTTGGCATCTAGTTTCTACCTTTCATAGCATTTCATGATTTACTTTCTTATTTGAGTTCATCTGAACAAAATGTTTTTGTATTGGGAGATGATCTAAAGACCACCTGAAGAGGTGACAGCTTTAGTATCTTACAGATGTCATACAGTGCCAGATGCAAAATATTATTTTGGTTATTTATGATTTGTCCTGAATACTTAGTGTTTTCCTTCCCTAGACTAGCTCCAGTGATAAAAAGAGAAAGAACTTCCAGAAATCTTGCCTCAGCTTTCTAATCTCCATGTGCATTGCCTAAACATCCTAACCCTTACTTGATTTCAAGTCACTCCACTTTATAGGAGAATTCTTTAGCCTAGGAACTATGAATAGAATTGACAGTGATTGAGAATCCAATAAAACCATATAGAAAGGCGGTAAGTGGTTCCAGTTTCCTTGGTAGAAGGTCCAGAGTTTCCAAAAGATTTCTAAAGTATCATGGACACAAATAAGATCAAGGATCATTGTCCTAGAAAATTTAACTCGTAAGAATATCTGATTTGAGGAAATAAGAATCTGCACCTGGGGCCAGCCTGGTGGCGCAGTGGTTAAGTTCACACGTTCTGCTTCTCGGTGGCGCGGGGTTCGCCAGCTCAATCCCGGGTGTGGACATGGCACCACTTGGCAAAAGCCATGCTGTGGTAGGCGTCCCATGTATAGAGGAAGATGGGCATGGGTGTTAGCTCAGGGCCAGTTTTCTTCAGCAAAAAGAGGAGGATTGGCAGTAGTTAGCTCAGGGCTAATCTTCCTCAAAAAAAAAAAGAATCTGCCCTTTTAACGAAGAGAGCATAATGGTTATTACAACCCTGTCTTTTCTAACTTCTCAGGAGCCTTCCTAGTGTCGTTAACTTGGGTAAGTCATAACCATTTCCAAGCTGCTCTGGGTGTGTAACTGTTCCCATGATCCCATTACATTGCTCCTATATTTATCCAGGGTTTATGAAAGTAGAAAGAGAGTTACAGAATTGTCCACCTTCCCTCATTAGAGATTAATGGAATATTACTTCCCAAGGAGATTTCAAAGAGTACCTACTTCACCAATCTCATCTTGCATATGAGGTCCAGCATGATTTGGGGACTTCCTCAAGCACTGAATTTATATCAGAGCCAAACCTTAGAAGAATCATTCTTTTTCACCATATTGAGAAATGGCACTATTTTCCTAATGTAGTCTATTTCCAATTCTCATATATGTGTAAACTCTGGAATGGGAAAACAGGAAATTAAGATATTTTAGGGGATAATGTACTAATGATGCCTATTGCTCATTCTGTTCCCAAAGAGAATGGCAATATTAATCATAGAGGATTTTTTCAGTTAAGGTTGCTGATTGTACATGAGAAACATTGATTACCCTCTTTCCAGTCTTCTTGGGGATCTACCTTGTGACCCTCCTCTGGAACCTGGGTCTCATCATCCTAATCAGGATGGACTCCCACCTGCGCACATCTATATACTTTATTCTCGGTTTCCTGTCATTTATAGACATCTGCTATTCTTCTTCCACCAAACCAAGGATGCTTTGAGATGTCTTAAAGGGTGAAAAAATGATTTCCTTCATTGTTTGTGCCACCCAGTATTTTACTGGGTGCTGGATATGTCTCACTGAGTCCTTCTCCTTAACCATGATGAGCTATGACAGATATGTTGCTATCAGTAGGCCTCTGCAGTACTCAGCCATCATCGCTCCTTACTTCTGTCAGAAGATGGTTGCTGGCGCCTATGGGAGTGGTTTCCTTGATAGTTTACTTCAAACAGTCACTTGCTTTCTTCTCTAATACTGTGGGTCCACTATCATTCTAGATTTCTTCTGTGACACAGCCCAGATTATTACCTTGTCTTGTTCCAATTCCTTCCTTGGCCACTTGATTCTTTTTCTGATATGTGTTTTTGTTAGGTTTTTATTTCCTAGTTATCATCTTATTGTAGGTTTTTATAGTAGCTTCCATCCTGAAAATATCTTCTGTCAAAGGTAATGCCATGACCTTCAATACCCATGCCTCCCACCTGGCAGTTATGAGACTATTCTAAGACACAAGCCTCTCTGTATATCTACTTCCAAACTCTAGCCACTCCAACAAGAAGGACAAGGTGCTGTCAGTGTTCTGTGTTATCTTTATCCCCATGTTAAATCTTCTTATCAATAATCTGAGGAACAAGGAGGTCAAAGAGGCCCTCAGAGAGTGTTAAAGTGGCTAACATATTTACCTCACTAGGAATAATATTTGTGCAGCTGTTATTTCCTCTTAAGGAAGACAGGGTAAGAAGATGCAAGTGGCCTTTTGTAGGTCATAAGATAGCTAGGTAGAGAGAAGGGGTTAAAACCTGCGTCCTTGATTCCTGGTGTCGTAATGTTTAGCTGCCACAACCAAGTTATCTGTCTAAAACAGTGTCATCACCATTGAATTTAGTTTAAAAACCCTGTGTCTATGATTACACTCAGGTAGATAAAACTCTATGTTTTGAGAACAGAGGTTCTGATGGATGTTATACGTAGGGAAATGACAAGAATCTTGGAAGCCACACAGATGATTCTTTCTTCATTTATTCTATTTTTTAAAGTTTATTTTTAATTGATATGCATTTATTTATATTTCAGCAAGGATAGAATAAAATAGTCATTAAAATTTTACATGTGAAAATTGAAAGTAATTTTTTGAAATCATTTTATTGCTAGTATTTCCAGCAGTGGGGGCAACATCAAAGGTGTGAATTTCCCAGGCAGAAGTGGGGTGCCCTGAATAGAGGTTTCAGAGGACACCACCAGCACACACACCAGCACTGGCACTGAGAGCCTGCGGCCCTAGCCACATAGGAAATCAGACCATAGCTGCCTCACAGGGAGGCATGTGATGATTGATTCAGATCAGGGATTTAAGAAGATGTATGTATGTATTTATCTAAAGTGAAAGTGCTTTGTAAACAGGGAAGTGCCCACATATCTAATTTGTTGTTATCAAGCTATATTACCAGTCAGCTTTGTCATCTTTGACAATTATTTTAGCCCCACTGGCTTCAAGTTCCTCGTCTTAAAAATAATCTCTAGCTCCTTTCCAGCTCAAATGACTCCAAGTTTATAAAAGGAAAAGATATAATCATGAGATTATAATGGGACCATGGGGAAGTGGGAAATTGAATAAGAAAGGATATGGTAAAGTCGGGTGTGAAATTAGCAGGGAAAATACTCCATGACAACAATGACTACAGAACCTGGAGAATTTTCTTCCTCTAATTGTCCTTTATCCTTCCACCTCTGCCTTAACAACACATTTAAGAGGATCCTCAGTTGTGGGTATCTGTCTGGGTGTGAGTGGACAGACAACTTCATGGCCAAAAGCATCCTTCTTGGAGTGTAAAAGGAACACTTGGAAAAATCCTCTGAAAAAGAATTAAGAAATTTCAATCTTTGGCAAGAAGTATTTATCCCTGAAGGGTCTGAGCAAAGGATAGGGCAAGATTTATAGAAAACAGTGGTCTGTGCTTTCTCAATATCCATGTGATTCTTCCAATAGGCCCTAAGTGGAGTAAAGTTTATGGTCTTCAGTATTTACCACTCTTTAACTCTTCCCTCTTTCTCACTTCCATTCCCTCCACTTAGGGCTCCTCCTCAGATTCTCTTTATCCTCACTCAAATTCTCTGACCTTCAGTGAAAAGAATAATCTGTAATCTAAAATGTCAGTAATTACTGTGGGATGAAGGGCAGACGTTGAGTTCTAGTTCTGCAATTTCTTAATGATGTGTTTTTGAACTCTGTTAAATTCTGTTTTCACCTGTAAAATTGCAGAGTACAAAAAGAACATATAAATTCAGTTAGCTAGGCTTCCACAAAGTCTCTCTCATTCATGGTTGTCTGCCAAAGTCAGCACTCTTCAGGCTTTACTTGACTGTGGCCAAGATAGGTTAGGAATATCTCTCTGGATCCTGCTGGCTCTGTAGCCTATACTGAGGTCTGTCTGCCTATTACTGTATGCATAGGTTGGCAAGATTCCTCCTGTGTCCCTTGGTGTATGATGCTGGATACCATAATTCACAAAGGTACTTTTGTTTGTGGATGGATACCCAATTCACTGTTACAATTCGTTGTTACAAAAACAGGGAATGTCTTTCTCTGCTAAAATGCTGGTGCCACTCCTTTTATTTGATCATTTTAATCTCATCTATCTACTTACGGAAATATGCTGCCTAGATATTATAATGATTGTTACCCCCAAAATAACAAGTCAAAATACTTCAAAGTATTTGACAGAAGTAACATAAATCATATCTAAAGGAATACATTTTAAATCCAAGCATCAATGATTCCCACAGATAAATTTCAAAGAAAAGTGAACCTAAGATATAAAAATCACTAAACATACAAATAAGCAGGGCACCTGAGGTAGAGGCAGCAATGACATCCAACTATAGAATGAGGCATGCAAAACTATGTATTTCTATTATTAGAAAATAATAATTTAAATGAGTACATTTCAAACGTTTAAATAAAAGATATTATGGAAAGTATGATGAAAGAATAAGAAGCTATCAAAGCTGATGATTTGGGGGCCGGCCTCATGTCCAAGTGGCTAAGTTCATGTGCTGTGCTTCGGTGGCCTGGGGTTTCACTGGTTTGGATCCTGGACGCAGACATGGCACTGCTCATCAGGCCATGCTGAGGCAGCATCCCACCTGGCACAACCAGAGGTACTCACAACTGGAATATTCAGCTATGTACTGGGGGGCTTTGGGGAGAAGAAGAAGAAAAAAAAATTAAAAAATAAGATTGGCAACAGATGTTACCTCAGGTGCCAATCTTTAAAAAAAAAAAGCTGACCATTTGGGCAACGAAGAAAATGGTACCTCTAGAGAGAAAACAAAATATTATGGTTGAATTTTGAAGTTGAATGGATCACTTAAACAGGCAATTTGCACAACTTATGATAGAATGAATTTACTGGAAGAGAGATCTGTAAAAATTAAACAAAATACAGCAGAGAAATATAAATAATAGATCTTTCAGTAATGTGGAAAGTAGAGGAAGAAGTTTCGGCACACATCTAATTGAGTTTCCTGAAGGATGTAATACAAATATAGAGGCAGTTTTTTGAGTATTATCTGTGTTTAGGAGACAGCATGTGAGGCTTAAGGTTACCATATTGAATGAATGGACATTAGAGGAAGCTGTGAATGTGTCCATGAGTAGAAGTAGAAGAACAGTATGTATTGTAGCTACCCTAATAACCTTTTTGTTATGACTGTTGGTTAAGATGGTGATGGTGATGATGAAGAAGAATGCAATTTTCTGCTGTATTCTCATGAAATTCTCCCTCCACTCATTATCCCTGTGGAAAGAACCACAACTATGTATGGGTTGGTAATTACATATTCTGCTATCATTTCTCCTTCCATGCTGAAGGAAAACATCTTGATTTTCTTTTCTATATAATCTCTTCTTTCCTTCAAATTTTTTTCTCAAAACAGAGCACCATGAAGCAATGATTGATGTGATTTTGAGAAATAAACCCTTCTATGTTACCCCTCAGGAAATAACTTTATGCTTCTATGGGCATTTTCTCTTTCATTAATTTTTGGAACTAGGAGGCTGGGAAATAATTGTGGAGAAGGAAGATATTCCCAGATGTCTAATGCTGACAAATATTTATAGTTCATACCATAGCTTATTCTGTTAATGTCACAGCCTTTCTCCGGGGAAACCTCGAAGACTTCTAATTTCACCCATGTACACAACTTCTAGGAAATATTTGACATCTATTTTTGACCTTTCACAGCCTCCCATGGGTTTATTTCTATATTGAATTCATCTGAATTAAAATGTGCTTGTGTTGGTAGATGTTCTAATAATTATCTGGAGAGACAACAGCTGTTGCATCTTAAAGAGGGCACATAGTGCCTGATGCAAAAATATTCTTTTGGTTATTTAGCATTTGGCATGAAGTCTTAGTCCTTGCCTTCTCTGGACTGGCTCCAAAGAAGAAAAAGAGAAAGACTTTCAGAAATTTTGCTTCATTTTCCTAATGACCATATTCATTGCCTAAGCATCCTAACACCTTTATGAGATCAAGCCACTCTACTTTGTAGGAGAAGTCTTTAACCTGGGAACCACGAATAGACTTGTGTTTGATTGAGAATCCAATAAAACCATATGCGAAGGTGGTAAGTCATTGCAGTTTGCTGGGTAGGGGTTCCAGAATTTCCATCATTTTTGAAATTATCACTTGCCAAAATAAGATCAAGAATCACTGTCACAAGCAGTTTAACTCATAAATATCTCTGAGTTGAGGAAAGAAAAATCTGTACCTGTATGGATGGGGGCATATTGTCTCTTACAACCTGGTCTTATCTAACTTCTCAGGGGCCTTCCTAGAGTCATCAATTTAAGTCACATGGATTTCCAAGCTACTTCTTGGTGTGTGACTCTTACCACCAACTCATTACATTATTCTCAAATCTGTCCTGACTTTATGAAGGTAGAAAGGAAGTTACAGAATTGTCCAACTTCCCTGGTTACAGATTAATTGAATACTAGTTCCCAAGGGGATTATAAAAGAACTTGCTTCACCATCCTCATTTAACTATAAGGTTCAGCATGGACTTATTCAAGCACCGAATTAATTTCAGAGCTGTGCTGTATCAGAATCATTCTGTTTCACTCTATAGAGAGATGACAGCATTTTCCTAATTTAGTCAATTTCAAATTCTCATATATTTGTAAAATTGGAATGGGAAAACATGAAATTAAGACTTTAGGAGACGAGGTACTAATGATGTCCATTTACTCTCTTTTTTCCCCAAAGAGAATGGTAGTATTTATGCAAGAACATTTTTCAGTTAAGGTTGGTGATTCTAGGTAGAAGACACAGATTAAATCAACTTTGACGACTTAAGATGTATATTTAGTCAGATGCATGACTGCAAAGAAATGAAGAGTATAGATTTTTGTTTTTTGAGAATGAATCCATTTCCTTAGCAAATGTCACCAAGTAGGAAGATGGAAGGAAAGAGAAATCACACCTCTGTGGCTGCTTGTTCTCCTGGGACTTTCAGATGAAAAAGGCCTGCAGCTTACCCTCTTTCCAGTCTTCTTGGGGATCTACCTTGTGACCCTCCTCTGGAACCTGGGTCTCATCATCCTAATCAGGGTGGACTCCCACCTGCGCACATCTATATACTTTATTCTCGGTTTCCTGTCATTTATAGACATCTGCTATTCTTCTTCCACCAAACCAAGGATGCTTTGAGACGTCTTAAAGGGTGAAAAAATGATTTCCTTCATTGTTTGTGCCACCCAGTATTTTACTGGGTGCTGGATATGTCTCACTGAGTCCTTCTCCTTAACCATGATGAGCTATGACAGATGTGTTGCTATCAGTAGGCCTCTGCAGTACTCAGCTATCATAGATTCTGGCCTTTGTCAGAAGATGGTTCCTGGGGCCTATGGCAGTGCTTTCCCTAGTAGCTTAGTTCAAACAGTCCCTAGCTTTCATATCTACTACTGTGGACTCAATAAAATTCCACATTTCTTCTGTGATATAGCTCAAATTATTTCCTTGCCTCACTCCAATCCTTTCATCATCCAAAAGACTGATATTCTGCTAGTTGTTTTACTGCCCTTGGTTCTTTTCTCTTTATCCTCTTAATCCATGGTTTCCACCCATTGCAGCTTCCATCCTGAAAATATCCTCCATAAAATCTATTGCCAAGGCCTTCAATACCTTTGCCTCCCACCTGGCAGGTGTAACAGTCTTCTATGGCACAGGCTTCTCTGTGTACCTGCATCCTAGCCCTAGACACTCTGAAAAGCAGGACAAGGTACTGTGAGTATTCTATCCTACCCTTATCCCCATGTCAAATCCTCTTATCTATAGTCTGAGTAGCAAGGAGATCAAAGCGGCTGTCAAGAGGATGGTAAAGAGGACAAACAATTTACTTCACTAGGAACAATATTTGTGCAGGTATTATTTCCCCTATAATGAAGACAGGGTTTAGAATATTTAAGTGACCTCTTGTATGTCACAAGAATATCTATGTAAAAAGCAGAAATTAAAATCTGGTTTTCTTGATTCCTGGTGCCATTATGTTTAGCTACTATGACCATGTGATCTGTTTGAGGCAACATCATAAACACTGAATTCAGTTTACAAAGCCTTTTTCCATGATTAGACTCACTTAGATAAAACTCTCTGTTTTGTGAATACAGGTTTTGATACATAGTATATGTAGAGAAATGCCAAGAACATACAAAGACACATAGATGCTTCTTTTCTCTAGGATTTTTAAAATGTCTTTTATTTATTTTCAAATATTAAGCATTCATATATATTTGAATAAAAATAAAATGATGTGCAAAATTAAATATGTTAAATTGAAAATAATTTACTAATGTATACTTTATCGTCTTATTCATGAATAGAGAAAGTGAGAGAAAGAGAAAGAGTGTGTGACAGGGAGAGACACAAAAAGAGAGAGATAGAAACAAAAGTACAAAGACAGAAAAAGATAATGAGAATGAGAAAGGAAGTAGAGGAAAGGAGATGGGAGGGGAGGAGACAAGAGGCAAGGGGAGGGGAAAGACTGGTGTGGCATATTTAAAAATAACATTGTTATTTCCTCCAACTTACTCCTCGAGACTCCTTGTGTAGTGAATTGTGAAAAAGAGATGGGAAAACATAATGGTAGAAAGAAGGCACACTTTTGAGGTTAAGATTTGGGGAGATTCTCAGAGGCTGGAAAGAAATCAAAGTCATCAATTTCTGGGCATAGGTGGCCTGGGACATGCTCCATGGTAGCTTCCAAGAGACCTCAGAAATTAAGGCTGGTGTGATGTGTCTTGGGAGGCAGCGTCGGAAGCCCATAGATCTGAAAGTCCCAGGGATTACAAGGCCTTAAGTTTTACCAGGGTGCAGCAGAGCCAGCTAATGTCGGGGGGTACCATGGAAAGCCAGAGCACAACCAGGAGAATTTCAGGAAAATTTGAAAAGAGATATTTTTCAGGCAAGAGTTTATGGACTAATTTACTTACGTATTACATTAGTGTTTATACAGCATTTTATACTTCATATAGTTACATTGCATAGGTGTGATTTGGCTCAATTACCATGAAAAGTTAGCAGATGAGAAATTGTCCCCATTTTACAGGTAGAACCTTTAGGCATATTGACGTCTGCTATATTCTTCCCAGCATAGCAACAATCCATCTTGAGTTTCACAAAGCATGATTTGTGGAACACAGATGGGTTATTACTGACCAGAGACATGACTACCATTGCTTGCCAGTGGTATGCAGATTCTATACAGTTTTTTATCAGGGGGAACATATGACTCCAAACCAAATAGAAAGTGTTAAATCAAATTAACTCATTGCCACATCCATGCCTTTCTCTCTAAAATTAAAATTGCCTGAAGTAGATCAAACCGTGATTGGGACCTTCCTAAAACATTGCTGTATCCCTAGTAATGGCAGGGTAGATGTTTCCATCTTAAAAAAAAATACAAAAAACAAGAAAAAAAAGTTTTCAGGAATCATCTGAAGTAGATATTTTTAATAAAGGATTAGTAATGCAGCATAATATGTTGGAAAGAACTCCAATTCAGAACACATAAATTAAATCTACTGTTAATAGAAGGCATTCTCTGTACTTCACACTCTTATAAGAGCTTTGTAATCATTATATAATTCGATTCACTGTATGAAAATCTATCTGTGAAACAACTACTACTGTCGACACCACTTTAAAGGTGATAACAAAGAGATTTAAAGAGTTTAATTTGCTCAAGTTCACACAAACAGCATTTGGAAACCTGGAATTCTACCCATACTGGCTAATACCAATGCCCATGGTATTAACTACAATGATACGTGGCTGTGCCATAAATTAGTTTTATTGGATTCTTATTGCTTCAATTTCCTCACTTATGCACATGGAATCATGCCATGTTGACCTCATAGGATTGCTGTGATAATTGATTCAGGTCAGGTGGTTGAGGACATGTATGTATCTAAAATAGAAGTGGTTTGTAAACAGGGAAGGGTCCACATATCTAATTTATTGCTATCATGCCATATTAGCCCCCAGGTGTGTCATATTGGGCAAATCTCTTAGCTTCACTGGCTTTGGGTAGTCACCTGGAAGTTGATGTTATTGGACTAGATGATCTCTAGGTCCATTGCTGTTCAAATGACTCCAAGTTTTATAAAAGAAAAGCTGTAATTACGAGATCATGATTTTTTGAGGAATCTACATACTTTTTTCCATAGTGGCGGTACCAGTTTGCACTCTCACCAGCAATGTTTGAGAGTTTCCTTTTCTCCAAATCCTCTCCAACACTTGCTATTTCCCATCTTGTTAAATATAGCCATTCTGACAGGTATGAGGTGATATCTTGTTGTAGTTTTGATTTGTATTTCCCTGATAATTAGTGATGTTGAATATCTTTTCATGTGCCTGTTGGCTATCTGTATAACTTATTTGCAGAAATGTCTGTTCAGATTTTTTGCCCATTTTTTAATTGGGTTGTTGGATTTTTTTGTTGTTGAGATGCATGAGTTCTTTATATATTTTGGATATTAACCCCTTATCAGATATATGGTTTGCAAACATATTCTCCCAATTATTAGGTTGTCTTTTCATCTTGTTGATGATTTCTTCTGCTGTGCAGAAGCTTTTTAGTTTGATGTAGTCCCATCTGTTTGTTGTTTCCCTTGCCTGGTAAGACATGGTACTTGAAAATATGCTGCTAAGAACAATGTCAAAGAGTGTATTGCCTATCTTTTATTCTAGAAGTTTAATGGTTCCAGATCTTACATTCAAATCTTTAATCCATTTAGAGTTAATTTTTGTGTATGGTGTAAGATAGTGGTCTATTTTCATTCTTTTGCATGTGGCTGTCCAGTTTTCCAAGCACCACTTATTGAAGAGACTTTCCTTTCTCCATTGTATGTTTTTGGTCCCCTTGTGAAAAATTAGCTGCTCATAGGGGCCAGCCCGTAGACGTGTGGGTTTATTTCTGAGTTCTCGATTCTGTTGCATTGATGTGTGTGTCTGTTTTTGTGCCAGTACCATGCTGTTTTGGTTACTATAGCTTTGTAGCATATTTTGAAAACAGAGAGTGTGATACTTCCAGGTTTTTTCCTTTTTCTCAGGATTCCTCTGGCTGTTTGGAGTCTTTTTTGTTCCATATAAATTTCAGGATTCTTTGTTCTTTTTCTGTTTAAAATGTCTTTGGAACTTTGATAGGAATTGCATTGATCTGTATACTGCTTTAGGAAGTATAGACATTTTAACTACATTAATTCTTCCAATCCAAGAGCATGGAATATCTTTCCATTTCTTTGTGTCCTATTTCTTTCAACAATATTTTATAGTTTTCAGTCTACAAGTCTTTCACCTCTTTGGTTAAGTTTATTCCTAGGTATTTTATTCTTTTTGTTGCACTTGTAAATGGGATTGCATTCTTAATTTCTCTTTATGCTACTTGGTTGTTAATGTATAGAAACCCAACTGATTTTTGTATGTTGATTTTGTATTCTGCAACTTTAGTGTATTCATTTATTGTTTCTAAAGTTTTTGTGCAATTATTTAGGGTTTTCTCTATATAAAATAATGTCATGTGAAAATAGTGACAGTTTCACTTCTTTCTTTCCAATTTGCATCCATTTTATTTCTGTTTCTTGCCTGATTGCACTGGCTAGAACTTCCACTGCTATGTTAAATGAAAGTGGCAAAAGTGGGCATCCTTCTCTGGTTCCTGTTCTTAGAGGAATAGTTTTCAGTTTTTCTGCATTGAGAATTATATTAGCTGAGAGATTTTCATATATGGCCTTTATGATGTTGAGATACTTTCCTTCTATACCCATTTTATTTAGAATTTTTATCATAAATAGATACTGTATCTTGTCAAATCCTTTCTCTGTATCTGTTGAGATAATCATATGGTTTTTATTCTTCCTTTTGTCTATATGGTGTATCACATTGATTGATTTGTGGAGGTTGAACCATCCCTGCATCCCTGGAATAAATCCCACTTGGTCTTTTTGATGAATTGTATTCAATTTGCTGGCATTTTATTGAATATTTTTGCATCAATATTCATCAGTGATACTGGCCTGTAATTTTGCTTTTCCGTGTTGTCCTTGTCTTGTTTTGTTATCAGGATAATATTGGCTTCCAGAATGAGTTAGGAAGCTTTCATTCCTCTTGACTTTTTTGGAAGAGTTTGAGAAGACTAGGTATTAAATCTTCATTGAGTGTTTGGTCAAATTCACTAGGGAAGCCATATAGTCTTGGACTTTTGTTTTTGGGGAGGTTTTTGATTACTGTTTTGATCTCCTTACTGGTGATTAGTCTATTCAAATTTCTATTTTTTCTTGGTTACATTTTGGAAGGTTGTATGATTCTGAGAATTTGTCCATTTCTTCTAGATTATCCAATTTATTGGCATATAGCTTTTCATAGTATTCTCTTATAATCTTTTGTATTTCTGAGGTGTCCATTGCAATTTCTCCTCTTTCGCTTCTGATTTTTTTTTATTTGAGCCTTCTGTCTTTTTTATCTTGTTGAGTCTTTCTAAAGTTTTGTCCATTTTATTTATCTTTTCAAAGAAACAGCTCTTGGTTACATCAGTTTTTTCTATTGTTTTTGTTGTCTCTATTTGATTTGTTTCTGCTCTGATTTTTATTCTTTCCTTTCTTCTGCTGATTTTGGGCTTGGTTCATTCTTCTTTTTGCAGTTCCTTTAAGTATACTGTTAGATTGTTTATTTGAGATTCTTCTTGTTTGTTGAGGTAGGCCTGTATTGTTATAAACTTCCCTGTTAGAACCACTTTTGCTGTATCCCATGAATTTTGGCATGTCCTATTTTCATTTTCATTTCTCTCCAGGTATTTTTTGATCTCTCCTTTGATTTCTTCATTGACCTAATCATTGTTCAGTAACCTTTTGTTTAATCTCCACATATTTGTGGCTCTTCCGATTTGCATTCTGTAGTTGATTTCTAGTTTCATACAATTGTGGCCAGAGAAGATGCTTTGTGTTATTTCGGTCTTCTTAAATTTATTGAGACTTGTTTTGTGGCTTAATATGTGATCTACCCAGGAGAATGTTTCATGTGCATTTGAGAAGAATGTGTATTCTGCAGCTTTTGTTGGGAATGTTCTATATATATCTACTAAGTCCATCTGGTCTAACATGTCATTTAAGGCTAATGTTTCCTTACTGATCTTCTGTTTGGATGATATACCCATTGGTGGAGTGTTAAGTGGAGTGTTACAGTCCCTTGCTATTATTATGTTATTGCCTATTTCTCCTTTTATGTCTGTTAATAATGGCTTTATATATTTAGGTGTTTCGATGTTGGGTGAATAGATAATTAGAAGTGTTATATCATCTTATTGGATTGTTCCTTTTGTGATTATGCAGTGCCCTTCTTTGCCTCTTGTTAACAGTTTTGTTTTACAGTCCATTTTTTTCTGATACAAATATTTCTACCACAGCCTTCTTTTCATTGTCATTGCATGGAGATTCTTTTTCCATCCTTTCACTTTCAGCTTGTGAGTGTCTTTAGGTCTGAAGTGTGTCTCTTGTGTGTAGCATATATATAGATCTTCTTTTTTTTGTTCAGTTGGCCACCTTATGCCTTTTTATTAGAACATTTAGCTTATGAATATTTAATGTATCTATTGATAAGAGTGTACTTATTGCCATTTTCTAACTTTTTTTCTGAATGTTTTAATTGTTTTTCTCTGTTCCTTTCTTCTTCTCTTGAATCTTCCCCTGTGGTTCAATGTCTTTCTTGAGCATTATGTTTCAGTTCCTTTCTCTCTTTTTTGTGTATTTATTATAGGTTTCTGATTTGTGATTATGATGAGGTTCACATACAGTCACCTATGTATATAGCAATCTATATTAAGTTGATGAACCCTTTAGTTTGACCTCTTGCTGAAAATGCTACTCTTTTCTTCCTCTCTTCCCATATTTTATGTTTTTGACATCCTAATCTCTTTTCTTTTTGCATGTGTATCTGTTACCCTCATCATGGAAATAGATAACTGTAGTACTTTTGTCTTATGTCCTTTTGATTGATCTGCTATCTCTATTGTATATTTGCCATTACAAGTGATTTGACTCCTGTAAAATTTCTGCTGAGAAGTAAGCCAATAGTCTTATGTGGTTTCCTTTGTATGTAACTTGTTGTCTTTCTCTTGCAGCTTTTAGGACTGTCTCTTTATCTTTAATTCTTAACATTTTAATTATAATGTGTCTTGGTGTGGACCTCTTTCAGTTTACCTTGTTTGGTGTTCTCTGTGCTTCCTGTACCTGGATGTCTATTTCTTTCCTTAGGTTAGGAAAGTTTTCAGCTATAATTTTTTCAAATAGATTCTCTCCCACTTTTTCTTTCTCTTCTCCTTCTGGGACAAATATAATATGGATATTAGTGTGCTTGATGTTGTCCCAGAGGTCCCTTAGACTGTCCTAGTTCTTTTTAATTCTTTTTTTCTTTTATGTTCAGCTCGAGTGATTTTCTCTACTCTTTCACCCAGCTCATTGATCTATTCTTATGTATCACCTACTCTGCTATTGAGTCCCTCTAATGAATTTTTCATTTCCAGTATTGTATTCTTCACATCTGATTGATTGTTTTTTATATTTTCCAATTCTTTGTTGAAGTTCTCACTGAGTTCATCCCTTCTTCTCCCAAGATCAGTGAGCACCCTTATGACTATTAGTTTGTACTCTTTGTCAGGTAGATTGTTTATGTCTGTTTCATTTAGCTCTTTTTCTGGGTTTTGTCCTTTTCCCTTATTTGGAACATATTCCTTTGTCTCCTCATTTTGCTTCTTTCTCTGTGCTTATATCTATGTATTAGGTAGGTCACCTACATCTCCCAATCTTAGACAGGCGGCTTTATTTAAGAGATGCCTTGAGGTCCATCAGTCTTTTTCCCTCTTGTGACTAGTTCCAAATGTTTCAGGAGTGTCCCCTGTGGGGGCTACATGTGTTCTGTTGTGGCAGGGTTGCTCTTGCTGCAGGTGCCTGGGGAGGCTAGGCTGTCCCCCTGGCTGGCTGGTTGTAAGGTTCAGTTTCATGTTGCTGCTATGGTCACCTTAGTCAGTTTATCAAGTGTGGGGAGCCCCAGAACAGTTGATTGAAAGGTCTCATATCATGTCCCTATTGCACTTTTTCTGTTAAGTGAGTAGTTCCCCTTGTGTGGCTGGTTGCTAGACTGAGGGACTGACAACAGCTATAGGCCTATGACTTGCAAGGCTATTGCCAGCTCTCTCAGGATTGCAGCTGAGTTGGGCCAGCCCCAGGCATGGGAGCATCCAACTTATTCAGGCTTTGGAAGATGGGGCCCATCCCCTATGTGGTTGTTTGATAAGCACAAGTCTGCTGCAGCTGACAAAACCCACCACCCACAGGGCCACATACATCATCAACACAGTCTTGCCATGTGCGCATGCCCCCACCCACTTAAGTGGACACAGTTGCATCACTGCAGAGGCTCCACACACTCTGCCAATGCAGACCTGCTCCTCATGCATGCCCTGCCCCACAGAGATAGACCCACTCACCTGGCAGCAGAGGTTCCAAGCACCCCGCATCTGTGGAACCACAAGTTGTCCAAGGGTTTGCTGTTAGATGGTGCCAGTCCCAAGGGCACGTTGTCTGTCCTGGCTGAACTGGATTAAATCAGTGCTCTAGTGGGGGGGGGGGCGCAGACCCCTGTGCTAACAGGCCAGAGGAAGAATTCCAATGGCATTTGGCAGCTTCTGTGTCAGCTTGCCTGTACTAGATCATAATAATGCCCACTGCCAATGTCTCAGTCCCTGTGGATGTCTCACTTCTAAGCGAGATCCACCCAGAGCCTATCAAGTGATTCTCTTTTCACCAAAGGACTGTACACTTTTCTTTCTGGTGATTTTAGGTTGCTTTCCAAAATGGGTGAATTTGCACATGGGCTCTTTAAGAGTAGGCTTTTGTTCCCCTTATGTCTGATAGCTTTTGGGGCGTATTCCTTATTGTAGTTAATAGCCAGCAAAGCCAAAAATTATGACACCTATCTCATTTGTGTTGAATCTAAAAGTTGCTTATGGCAGTAATCTTCCCCTACTCAGACAGCCCAATCGTCCAGAAATGGCTTCGTACCTTAGGATCACTCCCTCCCAGCTGAGAAGTGTCATAGCTTGAAGGTGGCTTTTTTCTCTCCAGTAAGGAATTTCTACCTCTTCTAGCTCTGCCAGCACTGTCCCTTGTTGCCAGTGTTCTTTTTATTCACTTTTCGGTGATCTCCAAGAGGTAATTGTTCCAAGAGTAGTTGTAAATTTGTTGTGTCCATGGGAGGGGGGGAGTTTAGAGTCCACCTACACCTCAATCTTGATGCCTTCTTCCCTGTAATGCAGCATAATATGTGGAAAAGAACTCCAATTTAGAACACAAAATTAAACCTATTAATAGAAGGCATACTGTGTACTACACAGTCTCAGTGCTTTATAAGCATTTAACTAATTTGATTCTCTGTATGACAAACTACTCTATCAAGGAGCTACTACTATCAGCCTTATTTTATAGGTGAAAATTCTGAGGCTTGAAGAGCTTAATTTGCTGAAGTTCACACAATCAGCTAGTGGAAAACTGGCATTCAAACCAGATTGGCTGATATCAATGCCCATGGTTGTAACCATGATAAGTTATGATTTTGTAATAAATAAGTTCTACTGTATTCCTTATTGACTTGTTTTCCTCACTTGTGCATAGGAAATCAGCCCTATCTGCCTCACATTGCTGCTGTGATGATTGATTTAGGTCAGCTATTTGAGAAAGTGTACTTAAAATGAAAGTACTCTGTAAACAAGTAAGTGTCTACATATCTAATTTATTGTTATCAGGCTGTATCATCAACCAGATGTGTCATCTTGGGGAAATCTCTTAGCTCCACTGGCTTCAGATCCTCACCAGGAAATTCACGGTATTGGACTAGATGATCTCTAGGTGCTTTCCAACTTCAGTGACTCCAACTGTATTAAAAGAAAAGCTATAATCATGAGATCATAATAGGACCATGGGGAAGTGGGGGATTGAATCAGAAGGGACATGAGAAAGTGGGACATGAAATTATCAGGAAAAGAACTCTATGTCTCAAGAGAGCAAGTGCATGGAGAGTTTTCTCCCTGTAATTGTCTTTTCTCCTTTCACCTCTGTCCTAATAACATATTTAAGAGGACTCCAGATATGCGCATCTCTTTGGCTGTGAGTGGACAGCCAATTTCATGGCCAAAATCACACATCTTGGAGTGTAATAGGGTCCAGTTGTAAAATTCCTTTGGAAAAGAAATAAGCAATTTCAACCTTTGGCAAGAAGCTTGTCTTCCTGGAGGATCTGGGTCAAGGTCAGAGAGCAAGATTTATAGAAAACAGTGAATTCTATGCTATCTCAATTGCTGTGTGATTCTTCTAGTAGGAAGAGGAAGTACATGAAGCATGGGTTATGGTCCTCAATCTCATTCATTCTTCAACTCTCCCCTCTTTCTCACTTCCACACCCTGCACTTATATCTCTTCTTCAGGTTTTCTTTCACCTTACCCAAATTCTATGGTATACAGTGAAAAGAATAATTTCTAAACTAAACTGTCAGGCATGGATGTTGAGTACTGGTTCTCAATTTCCTAAGTGTATGATCTCAAACGCTGTTAATTTCTGGTTTTCACCTGTAAATTGGGGATAATAGAATCATCTATAATATAATGAGACAATATGTATAAAGGCTAACACATTGTAGATATTAATAATTGAGCACTGAATCAAAATAATAACTTGCTGAATTTCAGGATTAACTAAGATAAAATATGCTTGTCTGTGTTTCCCAACTTTATACAGTCCACTGCCTTTTTTAAAATTTTTATTTTATTTTTTTTGAGGAAGATTAGCCCTGAGCTAACATCTGCTGCCAATCCACCTCTTTTTCCTGAGAAAGACTGGCCCTGAGCTAACATCCGTCTCCATCTTCCTGTACTTTATATGTGGGGCAGCTGCCTCAGCATGGCTTGATGAGCGGTCCCATGTCTGCACCTGGGAACCAAACCAGCAAACCCCAGGCCACCAAAGCGGAATGTGCAAAATTAACTGCTTGATATCTACAATGTGTTAACCTTTATAGATATTGTCTCATTATATTATAGATGATTCTATTCTCCCCAATTTACAGTTTATCAATTGTATTTATATAAGTAGGTTTTTCACCCATAGCCAAGTTTAAATTGTTGTATCATATTTTTTTCTCATAGTTTCTGGCTTCATGTTATAGTTTAGAAATTTCTTTCCCATCCTAAGATTATATAAATGCATATCTATTAATCCCTCTAATGCTTTTTACTGATAGTGAGCCAGGTTTAAGCGATCACTTCGGGCAGAGATTATCCTTTTTCTATCAGTTTAAAATACTACCTATATCGTATGTTAAATTCTTACCAATGTTAAAATTTACTTGTTAAATTCTATTTCTTCTTTTGACATGTCTATTTTTACAAGAATAAGGAATTGTTAATGTTTATATTATTTTTTAAAGTCTGAATCTCCAAGTCTTTTTAATTATTAATCTTTTTTCAAAATTTTCTTGGTCATTAATATTGATTTACTCTTTCAACTCAAGGAAGATCACTTTGGATATGGAACATAGCCAGTTGTTGTTATCTGCTATGAATCTATTAGTGAGCTATAACACACTGAATGTATCAACAAACATATGAAATATACTTTTGTTGTATTTGGGAATTGAAACAGTTGCTTTGACTCTTTCTCGACATCAATGCTCATCATAGCTTGATGCTGGTTATCTGTTGACTCAAGTGTACATGAACTGAAGCAAACTAAACAGAAGATCATTTCTGTGATTTGTGTCTTTATGACTTCAGGTGGTTTGATTTGTCTGGATGCTAGGTCTGAATCTACACCTGCCCAGAAGTAATGATGCCTAGCTGTCTACAGAGCTGATGATGTCTCAGGAATTTCCCCAAGTTAACCCATAAATTCTAGCACCCCTGGCATTCCTTTTTACAGGTACAGCTGTCATTCATAGTTATCTGTAAGTAATCAATGATAGTAATAGCCAACATCTATTGAACAATTAATGTGTCCTGGATTGTGTGCTGAGCAGTGTCATGAATTTCCTCATAAAACCCTCCCATTAACCTTACAGTTAAGGGGCTCTTGTCCTCACTTTGTTATGAGTAAATCATTTCTAGTGTGTTAAAACCACCAGGGTAAGTTCAGAGCATGAGAGAGTATCAAAACTAAAATTATTTTTTTCCATTTGTATTGATATACGGTTGATATACAACATTGTATAAGTTCAAGGTGTACAACATAATTTACTATATATATATATATAATAAAATGATTACCACAGTAAGATTAATCTTCATCACCTCACATAATTACAGTATTCTTCCTTGTGATGAGAACTTTTGAGATCTAGTCTCTTAGCAACTTTTAAATATATGATACAGTATTGTTAACTATACTCATCATGCTGTACATTATATTCACAGATCTTATCACCCAATTCCCCTACCTTCCACTCCTTGCCTCTGGCAACCACAAATCTGATCTTTGTTTCTATGAGTTTGTTTCATTTTAGATTCCACATACAGTGAGACCATAATGTGCTTGCCTTTCTCTGTCTGATTGATCTTACTTAGCATAATATCCTGATGGTCTATCCATATTGTCACAAATTCCAGGATATCCTTCTTTTTTATGCCTGAACAATATTCCTTTATGATACATCCTATTATTTATGTTATTTATACATGTGTTATTTATATTTATAAATATATAATTTGACTTTTTATCCATTTATCTGTTGGTGGTTGCTTAGATTGTTTCAATACTCTGGCTATAATAAATAATCCTGCAATGAACATTGGGATACAGGTTTGTTTTAGGGGCAGTGATACCATTTCCTTTGTATATATATATCTCCAAGATATGGAATTGCTGGATCATATGGTAGGTCTATTTTTAATTTTTTGAAAAAACTCTATACTATTTTCCATAGTCACTATACCAATTTAAATTCTCATAGCAGTGCACGTTTCCCTTTTCTCCACATTCTGGCCAGGAGTTGTTGTCTCCTTTTTGATTATAGCCATTCTAACAGTTGTGAGTTGGTATCTTACTGCGATTTTGATTTGCAATTCCCTGATGATTATGATGTTGAGCACATATTTATGTACCTGTTGGCATTTTATATGTCTTCTTTGGAAAAATATCTATTCAGGTCCTATGAAAAATTTGAATTGGATTATTTATTTTCTTGCTACGGAGTTGTATGTGTTCCTATATATTTTAGATATTAACTCCTTATCAGAGATGTGATGTGCTATTTTCTGCTATTCTGTTGGTTACCTTTTCATTTTGCTTATCATTTTCTTTGCTGTGCAGAAACCTGTTAGTTTGATATAATCCATCTTATGTATTTATTTATTTAATTATTTAATTTCGCTTGTGCTTTAGGTGTGATATCCAAAACATCATTTCCAATCCATGTTCAGAAGTTTTTTCCCTATGTTTTCCTCAAGGAGTCTTATGATTACAGGTCTTACACTTAAGTCTTCATTCATTTTGAGTTTATTTTTGTGAGTGATGTAAGATCAGGGTCTAGTTTCATTCTTTTGCATGTGAATATCCAATTTTCCCATCATCGTTTATTGAAGAAACTGTTTTTTTCCATTGAGTATTTTAGGCTCTCTTGTCAAATGTTAGTTGACCATATATACACAGTTTTATTTCTGGGGTCTTGATCCTGTTCCATTGGTCTTTGTGTCTGTTTCTATGCCAGTGGCATACTGTTTTTATTTCTATGGCTTTGTAACATAGTTTGAAACATTTGCCAGCTTTATTCTTCTTTCTCAGGATTGCTTTGTCTATACGAAGTCTTTTGTGGTTCTACAGGGATTTTAGGATTGTTTGTTCTATTTCTGTAAAAAATGCCATTGGAATTTTGATAGAGATTGCATTGAGTCTATTGGCAGATTTGTGTAGCATAGACTTTTTAATAATATTAATTCTTCCAATCCATGTACATGGGATACCTCTCAATTTACTTGTACCTTTTTCAATTTCTTTGGTCAGTGACTTATAGTATTCAGTGAAGAGATCTTTCACCTTCCTGTTTAATTTTTTTCTACACATCTTATTGTTTTTGATGCTATTGTAAATGGGATTGGTTCTTTATGTCTTTTTCAGACAATTTGTGTTAGTATATAGAATGCTTATTTTGTATCCCAGGACTTTAGTGAATTATTTGATTAGATCTAACAGTTTTTAGTGAAGATTTTAGGATTTTCTATACGTAAAATCATGTCATCTGCAAATAGACACAATTTCAATCTTTTATTTCCATTTATGAGGCTTTATTATTATTATTATTTTGACTTTATTGTGTTGGCTAGGACTTATTGTTGTGTTTTAGGAATAAAGAGAATGGCCATCTTTGTCTTCTTCCTGGTCTTAGAAAAAAATCTTACAACCATTTACCATTGAGTATGATGTTAGATGTCACTTTGTTAAATATGGCCTTTATTAAGTTCGATTTAGTTCCTTTTATACCTAATTTATTGAGAATTTTTATCAGGAATGTATGTTGAATTTTGTCAAATGCTTTTTGTGCATCTATGGAGAATTATATGATTTTTATATTTCATTTTATTAACGTGACTATCACTTTTGTTAATTTTTGTATACTAAACCATCTGTGCATCCTCAGAATGAATCCTACTTGATAGTGGAGTATGATCCTTTTAGTATGCTGCTGAATTCTGTTTGTTAGGATTTTTTTTTGAAAATTTAGAATCTGTATTCAACAGGTCAGGGACATTGACCTGCAGTTTTCTTTTCTTCTAATGTCCTTATCTGGCTTTGGTATCAGTGCTGGCAGGGGGAGGGACCATGGAGTCAGAGTGTAGCTGTTCCTCTAACTTTCTAACAGGATTCTTCTCATTCTCTGTGGCCCATGGGGATATTTCAGCCTCATCCCCGTGTTCTAGGATTTTCAAAATGATGTGTTGTTACGAGTAGTTGCTAGTTTTTTCTGGCAAGAGTGACAAAGTGCATGACCTATTTTGCCATCTTGATGACGTCATTCAGAATAAAAACTCTAAAGTCTGAACCCTTAACCACAGTACTATGCTGTTTCCTAAGACGCAAAGTATCCTACAATTGATACAGTAGTTGGGGCTAATATTTGTACCAGCCTCCCTCAGGAATAGTTCATATGAAGACTTCCCTAAGAAGACTTACTTCATAACTTTATTGGGCATACATGCTATCCCCCAAGAAAATATCAGGATTATAAATTATGATATAATTTTCCAGGCCATGTTGAAGGTGTTGTATTAAATATATTTGTAAAAAGTTTGAGAAGTTATTATAAACAGGGTAATTTTTCTTATGTGTAAAAGAAGAAAATTTTAAAAATCTACCTAGATGAGATCTTGGAGAGAAGAGCTATTTCAAGTTTATTCTGGAATGATGCCAGTTTTACCTCACTATTATTAAGCAGCAGTTATGTATTGAATTTTCAAAATTCCTATAAAATCTTACCGTTTTACAATGATCTCTCTCATATAATTATAGAGTTTCTATTGCTTTTTAGAAAATTTTTAAAATATTTAATATTTCATCTCCACATACCCATGCACTTCTTCCTCCATAATGTGTCGTTCATTGATATCTGCTACGTGACCTCCACAGCCCCCAAGATACTCTCCAACTTCTTCCAGGAGTAGCAAACTATCACCCTTTTGGGTTGTGCTGTTCAATACTTCACCCTTCCAAACGTGGGACTGAGTGAGTCTTGTCTCATGACAGCCATGGTTTATGATTGATATGCTGCCATTTGTAACCCACTTCTCTATTCATCCATCATGTCACCCACTCTGTGTGTTCAGATGGTTCTGGGGTCCTATATTAAATATTTAATTTAATAAATATTTAATATTTTTAAAATACGTCTTTTAATTTTTCTGAGACCTCATCAGGTAATTGGGAACCTGAAACACTGAGAAGGTCCTATTTGACCATTAGATGGAAACTGTAGTCTTTCTTCTAGGACGGTAAAGCGTTTTCCATTTTTCAGTGCTCAGTGAAGGGAAGAAAATGGCAGATGTGAGAATTATAATGTCGTCATTTCACGTGAGTCAGTAATGCATTCTTTTGACTCTTTTCTCATTTTAGGAGCACCAAGCCAATGACTCAAGGAGGAAATATTACAGCTATCACCCATTTCCTCCTCTTGGGATTCTCAGATTTCCCCGGAATCAGAGCAGTGCTCTTCGTTGTATTCCTGTTGGTGTACATTATGACTCTGATTTGGAACCTGTGTCTCATCATCTTAATAAGGATGGATTTCCATCTCCACACACCCATGTACTTCTTCCTCCATAATCTGTCCTTCATTGATATCTGCTACGTGACCTCCACAGTCCCCAAGATGCTCTCCAACTTTTTCCAGGAGCAGCAAACCATCACCCTTGTGGGTTGTGCTGTTCAATACTTCATCTTTTCAACCATGGGACTGAGTGAGTCTTGTCTCATGACAGCCATGGCTTATGATCGATATGCTGCCATTTGTAACCCACTTCTCTATTCATCCATCATGTCACCCACTCTGTGTGTTCAAATGGTGCTTGGGTCCTATATGGCAGGATTCTCTGGTTCTATATCCCAATTGTGTGCCATGCTTCAGCTCCAATTCTGTGGGCCTAATATCATCAACCACTTCTTCTGTGACATGCCCCAACTGTTAGTCCTGTCCTGCACTGACACTTTCTTTGTACAACTCATGACTGCGGTATTAATAGTGATCTTTGGGATAATAAATGTCTCAATTATCATGATATCTTATGGCTGTATTGTCATCTCCATTATGAAGATCACTTCAGCTAAAGGCAGGTCCAAGGCTTTCAGCACCTGTGCTTCTCACCTGACAGCAGTGACCCTCTTCTATTCCTCAAGTATCTTTGTCTACTTGAGTTCCAGCTCTGGCGGTTCCTCCAGCTTTGACAGATTTGCATCAGTCTTCTACACTGTGGTGATTCCCATGTTGAATCCCTTGATTTATAGTCTGAGGAACAAAGAAATCAAAGACGCCTTGAAGAGGTTGCAAAAGAAGGGAAAGTATTGCTGAGGTCACAGATTATGAGATTTTTGACATATTTATCCTATCAGAATCACCTTAACCCACAATAACATGCACAAGAATGCACTATAACAAAATTCATACTGCCTTTGGAAAAAGAAGACTTAATTTGACACAAATAATATGCCAAAATGGACCAATAGGTGACTCAATGCCATGCAAACACAATATCTTTAAGTCCTAGTGGTTCATGAACATCAGCTTACATGAGGAGTAGATTGATCATTTATTTATATATCAATCTTTCCATCATTTATGAAACATCAGGTTTAAAAACTTGTTGCTTCCTTTAGTTTCTGAGATTGAACCCTGCCCAATTGCAGGACTCTGACATGAAAGGAAAGGTAACAGACAGAGGTCCTCTTGGATATAGAAACTTTGTCACTCAAATATTTTGATGCAGCAGCATGACTAAGACACAGAAGTGACCAATGTTTGTTTTGTGTTTCTGACCAGAATAGGAAGGAACAAAGAGAAAGGATGTGACTTTGGACAGAAACAATCCTGTGCAATTGGTCTGGTTGTGCCTACTGCAAAGACCAATCTTACCTAGCTAGTGTTTGTCTAAGGCCTCTTTCAATGCTAATCATCTAATAAATTTTTGATTACATCCTAGTCTATACCACCTATAGTCTAAGGAAGGAGGAGGTGATTTGAATCATAAAAGGAATGGAAGGAAGTATCTTGTCCCTTCAATGCCGTTTATTTATGAATCTGATGAGTTAATTTTTTGCACATAGTGTCCAGTGGGGATTTCTGATGGGAGATGATATTCAAAATCCATGTCACAGCCAATAGCAATTTCTGATATTGTGGGACTCAACTCTCCCTTTTTCTCCCCCATCCAATCTGGAAAATTTACCCTTGGTTCACATAGCCAATGGGATCACACTACCAAATCATTTTTCATATCTCAAACATCTGAAACTATTTGGTGTGAGAATACATGTGACAGCTCATCATAATAACAGAATTACTGAATATTCAGTATTGCAAAGACAAAGAGCAAATATGGAAAATTGATATACTTTCTTTCCTATCATTTTGTTCAACATTTTATGTCTTAGAGATTTATGGTTTTTTGGGGTGATATTATAGATGAAGTAGAATGGTTTGTGTTACTCTAATGCTGATATTTCCAGCAGACTTCAAGGGCCAGGAAAGGAGATAGATGGTGGTACAAGCAAGGTTCTCAACTCTGAACAGTTTTTGCTGTGTGAAGTAGGAGAGAAAGTTGTGGTCAGGTTAAAAAAAAGATGTGTAGCAACACTGAATGTTGACTTTCGAGATTGCTCTGACTTGAACAAACTGGTACAAAACATGTCATTACATTTACATATTATTCTTAGAGTTTCATTGAATTCTTATTTTTGGCTTGTTATTATTTTTTTTTTGAGGTAATGCTGATTTAGAACATTATATCAATTTCAGGTATACATCATTACATTTCAAATTATATGTAGACTACATCATGTTCACCCCCCAAAGAATAGTTACCATTTGTCATTGTACTCATGTGCCCTTTTACTCTTTTCACCCCTTGCCCCACAACCCATCCCCTTTGGTAACAGCTGATCTAATCTGTATTTCCCTGTGTTTGTTTATTGTTGTTACTGCTTGTATCTTCCACTTATGAGTGAAATCTTACGATATTTGACTTTCTCTGTCTGACTTTTTGCTTACATAATATAGTCAAGGTCCATCCATCTTGTCGCAAATGGTAAAATTTCATCTTCTTTAATAGCTGAGTAGTGTTCCATTGTGTATATATGCTGCATCTTCTTTATCCGTTCATCCACTGATGGGCACTTAGGTTGCTTCTGTCTTGGCTTTTGTGTATAATGCTGCAATGAACATATGGGTGCATATATCTTTTTGAATTAGTGTTCTTATGTTCTTTGGATACATACCCGGGATTGGACTAGTTGGATCATATGGTATTTCTATTTTTAATTATTTGAGAAGTCTCTATACTGTTTTCCATAATGGCTGTACCAGTTTGCATTTCCACTCGCAATGTATGAGGTTCCCTTTTCTCCACATCCTCTCCAACATTTGTTATTTTTGTCTTGGCAATTATAGATAGTGTGACAGGAGTAAGGTGATATCTTACTGTAGTTTTGATTTGCATTTCCCTTATGATTAGTGATATTGAACATCATTTCATATACCTGTTGGTCATCCATATATCCTCTTTGAAAAAAATGTCCGTTCATATCCTCTGCACATTATTTGATTAGCTTGTTTGTATTTTTGTTGTTGAGTTGTATGCATTCTTTTATATATTTTGCATATTACCCTCTTGTCTCATACATGATTTGCAAATATTGTATCCAAGTTGGTGAGTTGTATGTGTTCTTTTGCATATTTTGCAGATTACCCCCTTGTCTCATACATGATTTGCAAATATTTTCTCCCAGTTGGTGAGTTATATTTTCCTTTTGTTGGTAATTTCTTTGCAATGCAGTTTTTCAGTCTGATCAGTCCCATTTGTTTATTCTTGCTTTTGTCTCCTTTGCCCGAGTAGACATGGTATTCAAAAAGGCACTGCTAATACCGATTTCAAAGAGCTTACTGCCTATATTTTCCTCTAGGACTTTTATGGTTTTAGGTCTTGTATTGAAGCCTTTAATCCATTTTGAGTTAATGTTTGGATATGGTGTAATATGATGGCCTGCTTACATTCCTTTGCATTTTGTTGTCCAGCTTTTCCAATGCAATTCATTGAAGAGACTTTATGTTCTCCATTGCACATTCTTTACTCCTTTGTTGAAGATTAGCTGTCCATAGTTGTGTGGTTTTATTTCTGGGCCCTCAATTCTCTTCCATTGATCTGTGTATCTGTTTTTGTGCCAATACCATGCTCTTTTGATTACTAGCTTTGCAATACATTTTGAATTCAGTGAGTGTGATACCTCTGACTTTGTTCTTTTTTCTTAGGATTGCATTGGCTATTTAGGGTCCTTTCTTGTTCAATATAGATTTTAGGATTATTTACTCTATTCCCATGAGGAGTGTCATTGGGTTTCTGATTGGAATTGTGATGAATTTGTAGATTGCTTTAGGTAATATGGATATTTTTACTATGTTTACTCTTCCACTCAAAGTACATGGAATATCTTTCCATTTCTTTATATCTTCTTTGATTTCTTTCAATAATGTCTTATAGTTTTCAGCGTATTGGTCTTTTACTTCCTGGGTTAAATTTATTCCTAGATATTTTATTGCTATTGTAGTCTTGATTTTTCTTTCTGACAGTTCACTGTTAGCATATTGAAATGTGACTGATTTTTCTATGTTGATGTTTTGCCCTGCAACTTTATTGTATTTGTTGATTGTTTTTTACAGATTCTTGGTGGATTTGCTAGGATTTTCTATATATTGATTTATGTCATCAGCAAATAATGACAGTTTTGCACCTTGCTCTCCAATTTGGATGTTTTTTATTATTTTTTCTTACCTAATTGCTCTGGCCAAAACTTCCATTAATATGTTGAATGAGTGGCAAGAGTGCGCATCCTTTTCCTGTTACTGTCCTCTGAGAAATAGCTTTGAGTTTTTCACCATTAACTATGGTGATAGCTATGGGTATGTCATATATGGCCTTTAGTATGTTGAGTTATTTTCCTTCTATACCCATTTTATTCATAGTTTTTTTTTATTATAAATGTATTTTGAATCTTGTCAAATGCTATCTCTGCATCTACTGAGATGATCATGTGATTCTTGTTCTTCTTTGTTTATATGGTGTATCACATTAATTGATTTTCAGATGTTGACCCATCCCTGTGTCCCTGGAATAAATCTCACTTGATAGTGGTGTATGATCCTTCCAATGTATTGTTGTATTTGATTTGTTAACATTTGTTCAGGAGATTTGCATCTATGTTCATCAGCAATATTGGCCTGTAATGTTCCCTTTTTTGTTTTCCTTGTCTGATTTTGGAATCAGAATAATTTTGGCCTCATAAAATGAGCTAGGATACATCCTGTCTTCTTCAAATTTTTGGAAGAGTTTGAGGATAGGTATTAAATCTTGTTTCAATGTTTGGTAGAATTCACCAGTAGAACTTCCCTGTCTTGGACTTTTGTTCCTTGGGAGATTTTTTATTACTGTTTCAATCTCTTTATTTGTGATTGCTCTATTCAGATTCTCTATTTCTTCTTTATTCAGTTTTAGGAGGCTACATGTTTCTAAGAATGTATTCCTTTCTTCTAGATTACCCTGTTTTGTGGGCATATAGCTTTTCATAGTATTCTCTTATAATCTGTATTTCTGTGGTGTCCATTGGAATTTCTCCACTTTTATTTCTGATTTTATTTATTTGAGCCTTCTGTCTATTTTCCTTACTGAGTCTGGATAAGGGTTTATTAATTCTGTTTAACTTTTCAAAGAACCAGATCTTAGTTTCATTGATCCTTTCTATTGATTTTTTAGTCTCTATTTCATTTATTTCTGCTCTGATTTTTATTATTTCCTTCCTTCTACTGACTTTGGGCTTCATTTGTTCTTTTCCTACTTCTTTTAGGTATAGTTTGAAATTGTTTATTTTATATTTTTCATGTTTCTTGAAATAAGCTTGTAGTTATGTAAACTTCCCTCTTAGTATTGCTTTCACAGCATCCCATAAGGTTTGGTACACTGTGTTTTACTGTCATTTCTCCTGAGGTATTTTTTGATTTCTTCATTGATTCAACAGTTATTCAGTAGCATGTTGCTTGTTTCCACATATTTGTGACTTCTGGCCTTTTTTGTAGTTGATTTCTAATTTCATAGCATTGTGGTCAGAAAAGGCTTTTGATACAATTTAATTCTTCTTAAAGTCACTGAGGCTTGCTTTGTTTTCCAACATATGGTCTATCTTTGAGAATATTCCATATGCACTTGAGAAAAATGTGTATTCTGCTGTTTTTGAATGGGATGTTCTATATAAATCTATTAAGTCCATATGACCTAGAGTTTCATTTGAGGCCATCGTTTCCTTGTTGACTTTCTGTCTGGATGACCTATCCAATGAAATAAGTGGAGTGTTAAGATCCTCTACCATTCCTGTGTTGCTGTCAAGTTCTCCCTTTCAGACTGTTAACAGTTGCTTTATGTACTTTGGTGCTCCTTCGTTAAGTGCATTTATGTTAAAAAGGGTTATGTATTCTTGGTGGAATGTCCCTTTTATCATTATATTATCCCAATCTTTGTCTTTTGTTATATTTTTTGTCTTGATGTTTGTTTTGTCTGATATAAGAATGACTCTGTCCACTTTATTTTGCTTGCCATTTGTTTGGCGTATCATCTTCCATCCCTTCACACTGAGTCTATGTTTGTCTTTAGAGCTGAGATGTGTTTCCTGGAGACACCATATTGTTGGGTCTTCTTTTGTAATCCATCCAGCCACTCTGCATTTTTTGATTGGTGAATCAATTCATTTTCATTTAGAGGGATTATTGCCTTATGAGGGCTTACTGCTGTCATTTTATCTTTTGTTTTTGTTTTCTGGTTGTTTTATGTTTAAGTTGTTTCTTTTTACTTGTATTTCTCTCTGCCGTTTCAGTTTGGTGCTTTTCTGTGATGTTTTTCTCAGTTTCCTCTTTATTTCTGAATTGTGACTCTGATTTTTTGTTTTGTGGTTACCATGAGATTTGTATAAAAGATCTCATAATTGAGATAGTACTTTTTCTGATAGCCTCTTATCTCTATTAGCCTATGCAGGTTCAGCCCTTTTCCTCTTACCTTCCTATGTTTTTTTTTTGTCATGAGTTATTCTTTTCTGTGTCGTAAGTTTGTGACCAAATTGAAGTATCGATAGTTGTTTTTTGATGCTTTCTTTCCCTTTATTTTTTGTGTTATAATTGTTTATACAAACCTATTCTGATATAGAACTGCAATATTTTGATTCTTTCTCTCTATTTATCTCTTTGCACAAAGCTTTGTATAATTTTTCCTTTTCGTTTCAGGTAGGAGGGTCCCTTTCATCATTTCTTCTACAATAGGCCTAGTGATGATGAACTCCCTCAGATCTTGTTTGGGAAATTTTTATTTTCCTATCATATCTGAAGGATAATTTTGCTGGACAGAGTATTCTTGGCAGATAGTTTTTGTCTTTCAGTATTTTGAATATATCATTCCACTCTTTCCTAGCCTGTAGGATTTCTACTTGTAAATTTGCTGAAAGCCTGATAAATATTCCTTTGTAGGTTATTTTCTTCTGTCTTGTGGCCCTTAATATTTTTTCTTTGTCATTGAATTTTGACAGCTTTGGTATTATATGCCTTGGGTAAGATCTTTTTGCCTTGATGTAATTAGGAGTTCTATTGCTTTCAAGTAATTGTAAGTCCAGTTACTTCCTCAGGTTTGTGAAGATCTCAGCTACTGTTCTTTTGAATAAGCTCTCTTCTCCTTTTCCCCTCTCTTCTCCTCCTGGGATATCTATTATCCTTATGTTACTTTTCCTAATTGAGTCAGATATTTCTTGAAGAATTTCTTCACTTTTTAAAATCTTCATTCTCTCTCTTCCTCCACCTGAATCAATTCGAAGTTTCTATCTTTGAGGTCACTAATTCTCCCCTCCATATGTTCTGCTCTATCTTTAATGCTTTCTTACTTATTTTTAATCTCATAATTGTGTTCTTCATCTCCAACATTTGTTTGTTTTTTGTTTATTTTTTTTAATCCTGAGCTCATTGAACGATATTTCTGAGTTTTCTTGTAACTCATTGATTTACTGTGGAAGAGCTATTGTGAATTCTCTTTCAGTTAGATTATATTCTTCTGTGACTTCAAGTTTGGTTTCTGGAGAGTTTTCCTTCTCATTCTCTTGTACCATGTTACTGTAGTTATTCACAGTATTTGGTGAGTTAAGTCTCTGCTGGGGCACTTGTGATAGTACTACCATTCTTAATTGGGTATAGCTTTGATTACTTTGGTTTTGATCTGCTTCTTATTGTATTTGAGATCCTACACTTTCCATCCTGGGGTCTGTTCCCTGGATTACTGATACCAAGGGAGGAGGAGGGTGTTGCTACTCTGGTTCCATTGCCTCCTGTGGGTCCAGGCCACCTGCCTTCAGTTGTATATAGGTATGGATCTGTTATTTTTCCTGCGATGCTGTGTAGGGGATCTTCTGTTGGTCAATGGTATTCCAATGGTTTGTAACTTAGAAAGGAAAGACAAAGAGAATAACTTACTCTGCCATGATGATGATGTCATTGCATTTCATTTACTTTTATTTTACAATTACAATTGGGGGCAACTCACCATTAATTTCTTATCCTTTTGTTTTTTGATATTCAGCTTGTGTCTGTTTTCAAAATAAAAACAAAATTTCAATCAAAATATATTTGATATACAAGTGTTAAATTAAATTCTACAACATGTTGATTTGATATGTTTATATATTGTGATATTATTGCATTTGTAGTGATAATTAGCACCTCTATCACGTCACATAATTATCATGTCTAATATGTGTTTGGAATAATTAAGATCTAATCTCTTAAGTTTGAATATTATAAGGCAATATTGTTGTCTATAGTCACTGTACTTTTCATTAGATCTCTAGGACGTATTTACTACTAGTTGCAAATTTGTACCCTTAAACAACTTTTCTCATATTCCCCCACAACCAAGGCCCTGGTATCCACTATTTTCCTCTTTGTTTTTACAAGTTTAGCTTTTTTAGATTCCACATATAAGTGATATCATATAGGGTTTATCTTTCTCTGTGTGTGTTCTCTCTCTTAGTATAATGTACTCAGTCTTTCAATGCTGTCTCAAATGGAAGGATTTCCTTCTTTTTCATAGCAGAATAATAATGCATTGTGTGTGTGTATGTGTGTGTGTATCACTTCTTCTTTATCCATTCATCCATTGATGGGCGCTTACAGTGATTCCATATTTCAGCTATTGCAAATAATGGTGCAATAAACATGGGAGTGCAAATATATTTATGATATCCTATTTTCCTCTCCTTTGGGTATATATTCAGAAGTAGGATTGATGGATAATCTTTTAGTTCTATTTCTTAATTTTTTGAGGAACCTCTTTATTGTTTTCCTTAGTGAATGAACCAATTGACATTCCTATCAACAGTGTACAAGGGTTCCCTTTTCTCCATATCTTCACCAACAGTTGTTATCTCTTCTCTTCTTGATGATAGCCATTCTAACAGGTGTGGTGATATCTCATTGTGGTTTTGATTTGCATTTCCCTGATGATTAGTGATGACAAACATCTTTTCATGCACCTGTTGACCATTTGAATGTCCTGAGCATGTTTCTTTAAAGTTGTGTTTGACAATATCTTTTCTCCACCCTCAAAGGGTAGCCTGCCTCTTCTAGGAGTTGTTATGAGTTCAGAGTAGGATATGGAGGAGACTTGCTTCAATAAAACTTTCTGTGACATTATCTACCTGTCTGTTTTGGGTTCTTAAGAAAGAGGGGAAGATTAGTTCACAGCACACTCTTAGTTATCTTGGCTTCTATCACTTACACTTACCAGAACCCTCAATATTCCAGTATCTGAATAATTCCTGGTAGATTGTATGCCCCTAATCAATATTTGTCAAATGAATTAACCTTGTGTCTTAGCACAAATCTTAACATTTTGGTTCTTACTAAGTCAGTAAGTACGGTACAATAATTCAAGAACCAACCTTCAACAAAGTTTCTGAAAGTGTTTAACAAAAATAAAATGAATAATTCACATTACAGATAAGTTCTCAGTAGACTTCTTCTGAGAGAAACATGGAGATCATGACTATTTAAATATTAGACTATATTATATTGTGACAATATGCTTTACTTTTTTGTTTTAAAAATAACTGACCTATGAGGTCATCCCGGTGGCACAGCAGTTAAGTGCCCACATTCCACTTTGGTGCCCTGGGGTTCGCTGGTTCAGATCCTGGGTGCTGACATGGCACCACGTGGCATGCCCTACTGTGGTAGGCATCCCACATATGAAGTAGAGGAAGATGGGCATGGATGTTAGATCAGGGCCAGTCTTCCTCAGCAAAAAGAGGAGGATTGGCAGCAGTTAGCTCAGGGCTAGCTTCCTCAAAAAAAATAAAAAATAAAAATAACTGACCTTTTATAGTAAAATTAATCAAAATTGTGATTCAACAAAACTGTTTTTCAGATCTATTAAAATATATAAGCAAAATTATTTATTTTTGACTTTATTCATGGGATACAGAATTTCTCAGTTTTTCAGTCAACCCTGACATACTGCAATTTAAGTTTTAAAACTATGGCCTAATTATAGTTTCTGAATGACAGCAAAATGTGCTTTTATCATATATTAAATAACATACATTTTTATATGTATATATATTTATTACTCAGATTTAAGGCCTTAGGGACATTAGAAAATATGATAGTGAATAATCAGTAGGTTATAGACAGTAGTAAGATAATAGCATAAGCTAATTACATTTTTATGAGTAGATAAGATAAATAGAAATTAGGATGAAAATAAATATGATTAAAAATATATAAACATAAATACAAAAAGTTTCATATCAAAGGTAATAAAGGGAAGTTAAATCAATTTTTCTACCTAATGAAATATCAGTAAAAAATAAATGTTGAAATAATTTAAATATTACAGTATATGAATGCCGGGGACAATACAATGAGCAATAATATGTTGTAACTTATTTCTGGTGGAAATATTAAATGGTTTAAGAAATTTGAAAATGTGGTTGTGATATTTGGTTAAACCTTGTGGGCTGAATCCAAATGTTTGTCTTGCTCATTCTTGGAGGCCACCTAAAATGATAATAAAAGTTTTTTAGAAAAAACCTATAAAGTCATGAAGATATGGATAACAGGAAATGTGACAACAAAGGTTGGAAACTACGAGGCAGATTTATGAAGAATAACCAACTCAGATTCTAGAAATCAGGAAGCCATGGGTCCTGGGGAGAGTGGAGAGCAAAAAACAAGAAGCAGCAAGTTGTTTCCCCTTGTAAGACCTCAATGAGGATCAGTAATTGAAGGCATTATGGACCTGCACAGTGAGTGGGGCTTAAAACTGGATATTTGGTTGAAAAAAATCTGCTAAGAACAATTAGACTACTAGACAAGGCCTTCCCCCGCTTTTGCATCCAAGAAACTCCTGTCCCTCCCTCCTAATCCTTCCCTTGCTCTAACAGAAGACTGAAGGTTTATTCTCTGGAGAATTGAACCAAGAAGTATGGGCTTAGAGTCATCACACATATCTAAGGGGGGATGCTAAAAACAGAGGAATTAAGATAATAAACGCACAGTGAAAAAGGAGATTCTCCCTGCTTGAGCCTCTCCTTCCACCACACACCTACTGCATTCACTCATTCAACTCTCAGAACACTCCCAGCTGGGATGATTTCTCTTTGGCAGGAGACTGGAGAATTCCTTTCTGGAGAAAGACCCACCCAAGATAAAATATATATCTCCTGATGCTTAAAGCTGGGGCCCATCAAAGCAATTGTGAAGTCCTCCCCAGATTGCCCAGCAGAAACCCCACCAGAGGACAATATCTGGCCAGAAAAACCATGCTTGAAATGTTGCTTTTTAGTGCCTCACTTTGCAATGGGAAAGGACAGCAAAGAACAACCACACAGAGGCTCTAAAATAAACAAAGAGTAATAAAAGGAAAAGAATTCAGGGGACACAAAGGTGATGCAGGGAGCATTAGGGTATTTAAAAAACTAAAACTCCAAAATTAAAACACTCAGTTAAAGAAGATATTGTGGAAGAAATTGGACATTTATTTATAATATTGTTTGAGCCACAGGATCAAATTTTCTCTGACGACTTCAATTTTATGAGCTAATGGATTCACTTGATTGTTTTAACCAGTTTCAGTTCTTTCCTTTTGTCATTAAACATGAAAGATTCCTAATTCTGAAAAAAATGCTATAATTTATACCAAGAATCACAAAAATGTGACTCTCCTTGAGTAACTGGTCTCTTCCTGTAGTATATTAGTTATCTATTGATGCACAACAAATTACTACCAAACTTTGTGGTTTCAAACAAAAATATTCATTTATTACCTCATATATTTTCTGTGGGTCAGAAATTCAGGGGCAACCTGGCTGTGTAATTCTGGCTTAGGGAGCCTCATGTGGTTCCATACTAGTAGATGGTCAAAGCTGAAGTCCTTTGAAGCTAGATCAAGGCTGAAAGATCCACTTCCAAAGTAGATCTCTCACATAGCTGTCAAGTTGGAGCTGGCTTATGACAGGAGACCAATATTCTTGGTTACATGGGATAGCCCCATTAAATATTGTAGGGTTAGACACAAGCCTATGAATACCAGGAAGCTAGGGTCATTGGGAACCATTTGGGAGGGACTCAGATGGTAGAAATGCTTCAGAGTAGATATATTCAAAAATATTCATTGACAACTTGGAAATAACCCATATGCTACATGAAGAAAAAGGTTAAATACATTAGGATATAATGAATTGATCTATTATAATACACATGAAGGAAAATAATACTTATGATGCATGTGACAGGTTTTGAAAATCAATCTACAAAATCAGGAATTCAAGAAATACAATTTTCATTATGTTTCCATCACACTATTCCTACTTTGCACTCTTCTTATTTCTCCTCTGTGAAAAAAGCTTAGTCAATTAAAGGATCGTTTCTTCTTTTCTCTACATTTGTGTCTAAGTTCTAGAGGGCTGAATGATACCACAGCAACAGGGGAATCGGGTCCTTGACTTCCCTCCATAGCAGCATCTTGTGAAATATGTTACCTCAACAGATCCTCAGCTGTCAAATCACAAATGAATTGCTACTGAATTCCATTTATCCTCATCCTAAAGACTTGTAAGATCTGATGATTCTGCTGCTCACAGCGAGTCTTGGTTAAATGGGAATTGTTCTGCTGCTCCCATCTTTGACTACGGCACAGAAAATTCTGTAGAGTGTAAGCCCTCAGTGCCCAGTTGCTATCTCCCTGGACTCCCATGACCACATTTTCTTAAGTTTTGGCCTGCCAACTCAGGCCCTAAAAATCTTTTGGTTAGGGTCCCTCTGTTTTTGGTGTCTCTAAACTTATTTGATAGTTGTGCTGTCTCTAAGCCATTCTGAGACTTACTTATGTTTTTGGCCACATCATCTCTGCTTCGATTTCTTTTCGCTGCCACATCCCTTCTCTGAAGGTTGAGAACCTAATAACTTACGTACTTGAGAAAAAGGAATGATCAGAGATGTGGGGAAGGAAATGTTAGGTGAAATACTATACATACTTTACCCCATTATCCCTCTTTTCCTCCCTGTCTCTGCCATTCTCCATAAAATAATTTTCTTCTTCTCTCATTCTCACTCTTCTACTCACTTCTTCCTTCAAAACAAGCAGTCAAAGCCATGGGAGAGAAGAAGAGAATCATTTATGTTTCTACTTCCATACTCCAAATCTCTGGAAGGTCTTTCTGAATATAACCCTCCCAAGAAGTCCCATCTAAAAGTAAAAACAAAAACAAAGGTCCAAAACAAGAAAGTAGAGAGCTGAGATTCCCTATACCACAGAGAGTCTGACTCAGCATTGCTGGAGGTTCACTACTTCCTGGCATGTTTCCCAGACAGAGGTCTCTGATGATTGTTCCTATGCTTTGGGCGTAGGATGGAAGTGATCTCTAAATGAACTCCATGATTCTTCCAGGGTGAATGGAGGGTTCCTTGACATAAACATGTCTCAAAATTTGAACACCCTGAAGCAAGATCTCGGAGCCTAAAAAAGGAACCCATTAACAGAGTTGGTCTCCCCTCTATCACCCAGGAGGGAGGTTATTTACAGCTTGCATGATTTTAATTGCTCCTTTTTTATTGCAAGCTGTGTTCCCAAGTCCTCTCTTAGATGTGAGAGAAACCTCATAAGCTTTTAAGGTCCTCTTCTCCCATTTCTGGATCATTCTTGAGGGAGGCTGAGTGAGTCAAACCTTACTAACAAAAGACCATGCGCTCATCTCAGAGTAGTGATGGAGTAGGATACTCACAGAACCTGGAAGTTGAACTATGTGTGGGCTCTTTCTGAATACCTGGGTACACCACACACAATAAAAAGAAGAGTAAATCTTTACAGCACTCTTATGTAAGTAATTAGGGACTCTGCTCTAAGGAATATGAAGGCCTAGGACCCAGGAAGAATCTCAAAGGTTTGCAAACAACTCAATATCATTGTACTTCAAGTCTAATTTTTATAAGGAGTCTTCTTCTACGGTGGCTCATTTAGCCTGAAAAGACAAATCTGTAGAGGGATGATCTAAATTTATAGGCTGTGTCAATACACTTTGGCATAAAATGGGGAGCTGGAACCCCTCTGAGACTATTGTTCATATTTAAAAGGAGAAAACAAAGAGCCAGAAGAAAAGGTGTGGGTAATTATTGAGAGGCCTATACTTCCTGATTTGTTCCACTAACAAGTCAAATTTGAGCATTCTACAGAAGTCTCCCTAACTGAGTGGACTCAGTTCAACTTTGATGAACAGGTCAGTTCTTGAGGAAGTGAGGGACCACCAGCTGAGAATAAATGCAATGCTTGGTTTTCTGACAGTGATCCTGCCCATATTGTTCCTGATAAACAAAGCTCTTCAGATTTTGTTTCCTGCTCTACAAATATGGTGAACTTTTCCAAAGTCAGCTAACTAAATATTAGGAAGGATTATTGATGAAATATCTTAAAGAAGCAGAGCTTGTCAAATGGGCCACTTTTTAATAGTCTCCTTCCATTTCCTTTGTTTTTTTTTTAATTTACTAAGCAGAGTAAAATGGAGGTCAGTATGTGGAGGGGGACTATCTGATGTCAGAAATGACTTGAGAAAAATTGAAGGAAGAGAATCCACATAAGCTTTATCCTAAGATAAACTTTATCCAAAACAAAAGGTAGAAAGCTTAGCAGTCCTTAATAAAGAAGAGGAAACTAAAAATAAGGTTTAATTAGAAATGATAGAATCTGGGCTGGTTGAGAAAAGCAATGTGGCAATTAAAAGGTGCTCTGGGATAAAGAATAGCATCACTAGTCTGACATAGTTCTCTGTGTGTGGTACAATTGGCCTCGGTAATTTTATCTTAGACATCTGTGGGTACAAGCTTTGCAGTGTTCACCATCTAAACCTGAGATTTCCCTTTCTGGCAGTTATACCAGCACGTATTGCAAAACATTTTAATATCCCCTTATTTCTTCTTCCTGAAAGAAGATAAATTCTCCTTCAGTTTATCTCACTGACTTGGCAAGCAGTCACCATTACAGCCTTTCTGTTCATTTCCTGAAAGTGCATCTATGTGAAAAGATGTGGTGATCATGTTATTGAAAGCATGCTCAATTACGTTTTCATTGCCCTGTCCATTTTTATAATAATGCATCTGAAATGGTGTCTGTCATTCTAGAGATCTTTTGTGAGAAATTCTTGCAATGACTATGCGGGGGCATTCCCCCATCTCTAATCTCTTGCCCACATCCTGTCAGTGATCACCTACAAGAATTTATCTCTGTCTTTCCCATGCCACACATCATCTCTCGTTTTGTGCGATGTCTCTATGGGTACATTTCTCATCTCTCTTCCTGGGCTATAAGCTCCGTATTGGCTCGTTTACATCATCCAACGCACCAAGTATAGTCCTTTACACTCTCCAGTGTTTAGAAACAAGATTAATGCAGCAATTAACATATTTTAGTGTGCAGTTTTAGTGCAGATATTAAAACGTGGCTCTGGAGTTAGACTGCCTGGATTTGAATCCCAGTTTGGCCTTTCATCGGTTGTGTGTCCTTTAAGTTCTTTGCTGCTCTGACCCAAGGTCTTCTCATTTGTAAAATGGCAATAACAAGTGCACATATCTCATAAATTTTAGTTGAAAACTAAAATAAGATAAAACATAGAAGTATTCAGAATAGCACCTGGAACATAGTACATACCCAATAAATATTAGCTACCTAAAAATATACTTGATCTTCTGGCAAATTCAATCCTATTAGAAGCAGAAAAAAATGAAGCAAATCAAGTAGCTTTGCGTTTTAGAAAAAAAATGGCCAGGAGTAAGCTGCAGTATTCAACTCTTTCACAGAAATATTATTTGTAAAGATGTTACTGTTAGTACTGTGGACTATATATTCAAGGAAACTAGTAATGCCAGATAAAATTTAAAAGAATTTTTTAAAGGCTGAGTCAGTGAGAAAGCAAATAAACTTATAAAGATTCAGAAATGAGGAGAAAAAGCACAAACCTCAGAGGCAGTGAGCTGGGGCCAGTATTTTCCCCAGAGGATCTGCGAATCTCTGGTCGCCTCGTTATGGGTTTCAATGAGCAAATATCTAAGAGTTAGGAGAAAAAGACAATGTGTGAGATGGACTTAGAGACAACACCCTTTCCCCTCAATGCCACTGAAAACAGGGACTCTCCAGGAGTGACATTCTCAGACGGCAAACTATTAGAAAAAAGAAAAAACTATGCACAAAATGAGACAGTGATAAGCACACCTCCCTCAGCTTTAGTTTGAAAGAGAAAAAGCAAAAGAGTCTTCCTTGATAATTCTGTTTTTAAAATTTATTTTTATTGAGATAATATTGACATATGACATTGTGTAAGTTTAAGGTGTTTGATGTGTCGATACATTTACATATTGCAATGCACTTACCACTCTAGCATTAGCTAACACCTCTATCATATCACATAATTATATTTATTATTTTGTGATGGGGACAATTAAGATCTAGCCTATACAGATTTTGAAATATACTGATGTACCTCTGAAATTTATATAATGTTATAAACCAATGTCACCTCAATAAATAAATAAAATATCTAGTTTCTTAGGAACTTTGAAGTTTAAGATAGAATATTGCTGTCTGTAATCACTATACTGTGCATTAGATCTCTAGGATTTATCTGAAAGTTAAAAGTTTGTACCATTAAACAACATATCTCCAATTCCCTTAGCCCCCAGTCTCTAGTAACTTCCATTCCATTTGTTTTTACAAGTTCGGCATTTTTAGAATCCACATGTTACTATCATATAGTTCTGTCTTACTCTGTCTGACTTATCTCACTTAGTGTAATGCCCTCACTGTCCATCCATGTTGCTGCAAATGGCAGAATTTCCTTCTTTCTCTTGTCTGAGTAATATTCCACTGTGTGTGTGTGTGTGTGTGTAACATCTTCTTTATCTATTAATGCATTGACAGACACTTAGGTTGTTTCCATATCATGGCTATTGTGAATAATGTTGCAATAAACATGAGAATGAAGAGATCTTTTTGATATCCTTTTTTCATTTCCTTTGGATATATACCCAGAAGTAGAATTACTGGATCATATGATAGTTATATTCTTAATTTTTTGAGGAATCTCCATACTTTTTTCCTTAGTGGCTGGACCAGTTTACATTCCCAAGGCAACACATGCGAGTTCCCTTATCTCCACATTCTCGCCAACACTTGTTCTCTCTTGTCTTCTTGATGACGACCATTCTAACAGGTGTGACGTCATATCTCATGGTTTTCATTTTCATTTCTCTGATGATTAGTGATATCAACCATCTTTTATGTTCCTTTCGGCAGTTGAATGTCTTCTATAGAAAGAATGTCTATTTATTTTCAATGTCATTTTTAATCAGATTATTTGTTATTAAGTTGTATGAGTTCTTTAAATATAGAATATAATAAGCCCCTATCTGATATATGGATTGCAAATATTTTCTTCCATTCTGTTGGCTGCATTTAATTTTTTTGATTGTTTCTTTTGCTCTGTAGAAGCTTTTTAGTTTGATCTAGTCCCACTTGTTGATTTTTGCATGTGTTTCTTGTGCTTTTGGTGTCATACAGAAAAAAATCATTGCAAGATCAACGTCAAGGAGTTTTCCTCTATTTTTTCTTCTATTTTATGGTTTTAGGTCTTATGTTTAAATCTTTAGTTCATTGCAAGTTAAGTTTTGTGAGTTTTGTGAGTAAGGGATCTAGAGTTTGCTCTGCCTTTCTTTGGGTACTCCTGGTTCACTCTTCTTGTTCCCTCTTGTGGCTGAATTCTTAAGTTATTGGGTCTTTGGTTGTTACTACTCACTAGGCTGGCTACTGGAAACCTCTTTTCTGTTCCAGAAGGTGGTGCTCTAGCTCATGTTTGCAGTTTCTCCCTTGTACAAAGGCCAGTTCTGTTTTTCTGAGAGCAGTCTGTTTGCCAGATTCAGGAATGTGCACAAGGAGCCAGTTGCAGAGTGGAGAGAAGTGTGGGTTTGGCACTGGAGTTTTGGGCATTCCTGTGGATGTGGTGGGGTAATCCTCTGGTGAGGTACTCCTGGGGCCTCATGGGAGGACTTCCTGCTGAAATCATGAGCCCTTGCATTCCTCTAATTCTCTCTGATATTCCTATCTGCCTTTTAACCTGATCTCCCTTCTCCCTCTGCTCATGGTCTATCTGCCTCAGTAGTCTAAGTATCTCTAGAGAGCAAGGAATTCCTAGCTGCATCCATATTTGGGGAAAGGAACCCTTTTACCTTATTTATCAGGCTATACCTTATGCTTCTATAAGGATTTTCTCTTTTTATTCATCTTTGGAACAAGGAGAATGGGAAATGTTTAGGAAGTAGGAAGAAGTTCGGGATGCCTAATGCTGACCAATGATTGCAGCTCATAGACAAAGTTTATTCCATTAAAGACACAGCCCTTTTCCAGGGAAATCTCCGTGACTTCTACTATTACCCATATACATGACTGCCAGGCTACATTTGACATCTGTTTTCTACTTTTCATGGCTTCCCATGGTTTGCTTTCTATTTTGAGATTATCTGAATAAAAATGTGTTTTTGATGGGAGATGTTCTGTGACCATCTGGAAAGATGACAGCTATAACATCTTGAAGAAGGCTTACCGTGCCTGATGAAAAATATTCTTTGGTTATTTAGCATTTGGCCTGAAGGCCTAGTGCTTTCCTTCCCTGGACTGGCTCCAAAGAACAAAAAGAGAAAGAACTTCCAGAAACCCTGCCTAAGTTTCCCATCCCTGTGTCCATTGCTTAAGCATCGTAACCTTTTCATGATTCAAGTCACTCTACTTTGTAGGAGAAACCTTGAACATAAGAACAATGAATAGAACCAAGGGTGATTGAGAATCCAATAAAACCATATGCAAAAGTGATAAGAGGTTGCAGTTTGCTGGGTAGAGGGTCCAGAGTTTCCAATAGACTTTTGAAAGTATCATTGACCAAAGAAGATCAAGAATCACTGTCTTAGACAGTTTAATTCATAAGTATCTCTGATTAGAGGAAATAAAAATCTGTACCTGCAAGGATGGGTGGATAACGGCTCTTACAACTTGATCTTTTCTAGCTCCTCAGGAGCCTTCTTGGTGTCATTAAGTTGGGTAAGTCACATCCATTTCTAAGCTGTGTCTTGGCGTGTGACTCTTTCTACCATTTCATTATATTTTTCTTATATCTCTCTTGGCTTTGTGAAAGCAGAAAGGCAGTTACAGAACTTTCCACCCTCCCTGATTACAAATTAATTGAGTATTAGTTCCCAAGGGGATTTTAAAGAGCACCTACTTCACCATCCTCATTTAATGGTCCAGCATAACTCAGGGGCTTTTTCAAGCACTTAATTAATTTCAGAGCCATGACTGATCAGATTCTTTCTCTTTTACCATATAAAGAGATGAGAGTATTTTCCTTAATTACTTTGTTTCCAATCCTCATACGTTCGTAAACTATGGATTGGGAAAATATGAAATTAAGGCATTTTAGAAGATAATGTACTAATGATGTCCGTTTATTGTCTCTGTCCCCAAAGAGAATTACAGTATTTACGCAAGAGAATTTTTTAAGTTGAGTTTGGTAATTATAAATGGAAGACACTGATTAACTCAAAGTTGATGATTAAGATATATATGTAGCCAGCTGCAGAGTGGAAAGAAATTAAAAGTATTTCTTTTTGTCTTTTTAAAATGAAATAATTTCCTTCTCCCATCTTTTTCCCTGCAGATGGTACCAACCAGGTCCATGGAAGGAGATAGAAATCAACCTCTGCAGTCGTGTTTGTTCTCCTGGGACTCTTAGATGAAGAAAGGTAAAGCTTATCCTCTCTCCACTCTTCCTAGGGATCTACCTTGTGATCCTAATTTGGAAACTGGGTCTCATCATCCTAATCAGGATGGACTCCCATCTGCACACACCCACGTACATTTTTCTCAGTTTCCTGTCCTTTACAGACATCTGTTCTTCTTCTTCCACCAGCCCAAGGATGCTTTCGGACTTCTTAAAAGATACAAAAAATGATTTTGCTCGTTTCCTGTGCCACCCAGTATTTTGTTGAGTCCTAGATTTGTCTGACTGAATGCTGCCTCTTGGCTGCCATGGCCTATGACAGATATGTTGCTATTGGTAGGCCTCTGCAGTACTCAGCCATCATGGCTCCCAGCCTCTGTCAGAAGATGGCTGCTGGGGCCTATGGGAGTGGTTTCCTTGCTGTCATCGCTATTACTATGCCACTTGGTTTCATCTCTGTTACCATGGGCCCAACATCAGTTCAAATTTCTTCCTTGACATAATCCAAATTATTTTCTTGTCTTGTTCTAATCCCTTCATCAGCCATACCATTCTTTTTCTCGTATGTATTTTTGTTGGGTTCAGTTCTTTCTTAGTTATCAGCTTATCCTATGTTTTTGTCTCACCTTCCATTCTGAAAATATCTTCTGTCAAAGGTAGTGCCAAAGCTTGCAATACCTGTGCCTCTCACCTGGTAGTTGTGACAATCTTCTATGGCACAAGCCTCTCTGTGTGCCTACTTCCCAGCTCTAGCCACTCCAACAAGCAGGACAACGTGCTGTTAGTGTTCTATGTTATCTTTATACCCATGTTAAATCCTCTTATCTATAGTTTGAGGAAAAGGGCTTTCAAAGAGGCCCTGAAGCGGGTGGTAAAGAGGCTAATACATTTACCTCAGTGAGAACAATATTTTTGCAGCTGTTATTTCCCCTATGAGGAACACAAGAGTAAGAATACGTGTGACCCTTTGTAGGTCACAAGAATAGCTAGGTAGAGAGATGGAATGAAAACCTGGCTCCTTGATTCCTGGTGCCATTATGTTTAGCTGTCACCATCAAGTGATCTATTTGAGGCAGTGTCACCACCATTGAATTCAGTTTATAAAGTGTGTATCCATGATTAGACCCAGGTCGATAAAACCCTACACTTTGAGAATAGAAGTTCTGTAATATATTTCATGTAGAGAAATGATGAGAATCTAGGAAGCCACACAGACAGTTCTTTCCTCATTGATTTTTTCTTTTATATATTTTCAATTGTTGAGAATTTATTTGTACTTCAAGAAAATTTTTAAAAAGAATGTATAAAATTGCATATGTGAATGTTAAAAATAATTTAAAAGTGAATACTTTATCTTATTAATTCCAAAGAGAGTGAGAGAAATCTAGTGTGAGAGAGATGGCACAGAATCAGAAAATTGGAAAGAGGGAGAAAAACAGAGAGAGAGAGAGAGCAGAAAAAATGGGTACAGAGGGAAGGGGAGGGGAAGGAGGAGAAAGCAGGAGAGGAAACTAAAGGAAAAGAGAAAAAAATAGTGTTCTGGCTTTATTCCCAAATAACATTGTTCCTTCTATCTTATTCCTTGAAACTCCTTGTGAATTGAATTGTGAAAAACAGATGGGAGAAAGGAATGGTAGAAAGAAAGGGCAATTTTAAGGTCAAGAGTTGGGGAGATTCTCACAGGCTAGAAAGAAGTCAAAGTCATCAATTTCCGGGCATACGTGGCCTGAAGCATGTTCTGTGGTAGCCTCCCAGAGACCATGCCAGACTCAGAAATGAAGGCTGTCATGGTATGTCTAGGAAGGCAGAGTCTGAATCTCAGAGATCTAAGCGCATGGAATTTCAAGGCCTTAAGTTGACCAGAGAGCAGCAGAGCAACCAGATGTGGGGTACCATGGAGACTCAGGGTCCAACTGGTATAATTTAAAGAAAATTTTGAAAAGAGATGTTTTCTCATGCATGAGTTGTGGACTAAGCTTTGCATATATTATGTTACTATTTACACAGTATTTTACACTTTACATAGTTACATTGCATAGGTTTGATTTTTTTCTCTTACCATGTTCAGTTGGCAGGGGATAAATTAGACCCATTTACAGATAAAACCTTTGGTCATATTGAGGTCTGCCACATTCTTCCCAGGGTAGCAACAATTCTTCTTGAAGCTCACAAAGTGTCATGTATGGAACAAAATGGTTCTTACTAACCAGAAACATTTCTACTGCTACTTGTCCATGGTGCCAAATTTCTGTACATTTGATGTTATAGCTTTAAAACTATCTTAAGAATCTGTTCCTTTTAAAATATTAATTTTTTACAGTTCTTATCAGAGTGACTATATAACTACTGACCAATTAGCAAGTGTTAAACTGAGTAATTAACTCCTTATCCCATCCATCCTTTTCTCTCTAGAAGTAGGATTAGCAGAAGCAGATCAAATCATGAATGAGAACTTCCTAAATCAGGTGTTTCCCTAGTAATGGCAGGGTAGATGAGCTCCATCTTAAAAAAAAAGGAAAAACAAAACCCAAAAACCAAAACCAAAATTTTGTGGGAATCATCTTAAGCAGATATTTTTAATGAAGGATTAGTAATGCAGCATAATATGTTGTAAAGAACTCCAATTCAGAACACATGAATTAAACCTACTTTTAATAGAAGGCATGCCACGTACTTCACACTCTCAGTGCTTTATAAGGATTATCTAATTGATTCTACGAAGAACTACTCTATAAAGTAGCTGATACTATAAGCCCATTTTATGGGTGATATTAATGGAGCTTGAAGAGGTTAACTTGCTCAAGGTCACACAACCAGGAAATGGAAAGCTGGAATTCAAACCAGATTAGCTGATACTAATGTCCATGGTATTAACCATGATGATCTGTGGCTCTGTCAAGAATTAGTTTTACTGTATTCCTTATTACTTCAATATCCTTACTTATGCCTAGGAAACCATGCAATATCTGTCTCATAGGGCTGCTGTGATAATTAGCTCAGGTCACGGAGTGAGAAAAAATATATATCTAAAATGGAAGGCTTTGTAAACAGGGAAGTGTCCACATATCTAATTTATTGTTATCAAGCAGTATTCTCAGTTAGCTGTGTCATCTTTGGCAAATCTCTTAGCTCCTCTGGCTTCTAGCTCCTCACCTGGAAAATGATGATGGTATTAGACTAGAAGATGTCCAGGTCCTTTCCATGTCAAATGCCTCCAAGGTTGTTAAAAGAAATGTTATAATCACAAGACCATAATAGGACCATGAGGAAGTGGGGAATTGAATCAGAAGGGACATGGCAAAGTGGGGCATGAAATTAGATGGAGTAAAATTCCATGACAACCATGACCCAAGAGAATAAGCACCTGGAGTGTTTTCTCCCTCATTGTCTTTTCTCTTTTCACCTCTGCCCTAATAACACATTTAAGAAATACCCATCCAGTTGTGGGTGTTTCTTTGGCTGTGAATGGACAGCCAATTTCATGGCCTAAAGCACCAATCTTGGAGTGCAGTAGGGCCCACCTGAATAGATCTTCTGAAAGCAAATGAGCAATTTCAAGTTTGGCAAGAGCTCTGTTATCCTGGGGGATGTAGGTCAAGGTGAGAGGGCAAGATTTATAGAAAAGAGTGGATTCCGTGTTATCTCAATATCCAAGTGATTCTTCCAGTAAAACCTATGTGGAGTAAAATTTGTGGTCCTCATACATTTTATGAGGTTTATGCTCTCTTCTCTTCTTTATCTCTTTCCTCTCCCTCACTTCCACACCCTCCACTTAGGGCTTTTCCTGGGGTTCTCTTTCTCCCTACCCAAATTCTCTCACCTTCAGTGAAAAGAATAATCTCTAATCTAAAATGTCAATATTACTATGGAGTGAGGGGTGGATGATGTTGAGTTCTAGTTCTGCAATTTCCTAATGATGTGGTCTTTAACTCAGTTAACTTGTGTTTTTCACTTGTAAAATGAGAGAAATAGAAACATTTAGAATCTAATGAGACAATTTCTATAAAGCCCAGCACACTCTAGAAATTAATAATAAAGCATTGAATGAAAAATAATAATTTGCTGAATTCCAGGGGATTTAACTAATATCAAAACATCTTCGTCTAAGTATGGCCCTCTCATCACTCTTATTCAACACAGTACTGGAAGTTCTAAGCAGAGAGATTAAGCAATAAAAAGAAATAAAAAGTAACAAAATTGGAAGAGAAGGAGTAAAACTGTCACTATCTGCAGTTGACATGATTTTGTACTTAGAAAGCCATAAAGAATCCATCAAAAAACTATCAGAAATAATAAGCGAATACAATAAAGTTTCAGGGTACAAAGTCAATATACAAAAATCAGTTGTTTTTTTTTAAAGGCAAAGATCATACCCATTTCATTTATTTATTTTTTTAAAGATTGACACCTGAGCTAACATCTGTTGCCAATCTTCTTTTCTTTTTCTTGTCCCTAAAGTCCACAGTGTATAGTTGTATATTCTAAGTGTAGGTCGTTTTGGTTGTGCTATGTGGGACACCACCTCAGCATGGTCTGACGAGTGTTGCCACGTATGCATCCAGGATCCAAACCGGAGAAACCCTGGGCCGCTGAAGCAGAGCACGTAAACTTAACCACACAGCCACGGGGCCAGCTCCAGTTGGTTTTCTATATACTAACAATGAACCAGCAGAAAGAGCAATCAAAAATAAAATCCCATTTATAATCACAATAAAAACAACAAAATGCCTAGAAATAAATTTCACCAAGGAGATGAAAGACCTGCACACTGAAAACAGTTAGGGATTGTTGAAAGAAACTGAAGACAGAAAGAAATGAAATGATATTTCATGCTCATGGATCACAACTGATTTCTGAATGTTGACTTTTTGTTCTGGAACTTTATCAAATTCATTTATTACTTTCAACACAGTTTTGGTTGAATCTTTAGGATTTTCTGTCTACAAGCTCATAACATCTGCAAGTAATACTAATTTTATTTCTTATTTCCCCATTTGTATGTCTTATATCTCTTTATCTAGCCTTTTTGCTCTAGCTAAGATTTTCAGTTGCTATATTGAATAAGAGTGGTGAGAGTGAGAACCCTTGTCTTGTTCCTAATGTTAGAGGGAAAGCTTTGTTTTTCACCATTGACTATAATATTACCTCTGGGTTTGTTTTATATGTTCTTTGTTATGTTGAGGAACATTCCCTCTAGATCCAATTTTGCAGGGTTTTAATCATGAAAGGATATTGTACTTTGTCAAATGCTTTTTCTGCATCTATTGAGATGATCATGTTTTTCACCTTTCATTCTACTAATGTGGTGTATCACATTTATTGATTTCTTCATTGAACTTTCTTCCTTTCCTAGGATAAATCCCACTTGTTCGTGGTGTATAATCCTTTTACTGTGTTGTTGAATTTGGTTTCCTAATATTTTGTTGTGAATTTTTGCATCTTTTTCAAGATGGATATTGGTCTGTAGTTTTCTTTTCCTGTGTGCTGTTCTTGTTTTCTTTTCTTGTGTGTTTATCTGGCTTTGGTGTCAGAGTAATACTTTCAATTCCAAAATGCAATAGGAAGTATTCCTTCCTGTTCAATTTTTTGAAAATGTTTGAGAAGGATTGTCATTAATACTTTTTTTAACGTTTGGTAGAATTTGCCAAAGAAGCCATCTGGTTCTGGGGATTTCTGTGTTAGGAGGTTTTCAATTACTGATTCAATTTCCTTACTTGATTTTTTTCTATTTAGATTTTCTGATTCTTCCTGATTCAATCTTGACCGTTTGTATATTTCTCGGAAGTTATTCATTTCTTCTGGATTATCCAATTTGCTGGGCTGTAATTGTTCATAGCAGTCTCTTATAATCTTATGTATTTTTTACTATCACTTGTAATGTCTCCCCTTCCATTTCTGATTTATTGGAGTCTCCTGTCTTTTATTGTTGGTGTAGCTAAAGATTTGTCAATATAGTTTATCTTTTAGAAAACTAGCCCTTAATGTCATTTATTATTTCTATTGTTTTTCTGGTCTCTATTTAGTTTATTTCTAGCCTGGTCTTTGTTATTTCCTTCCTTCTATTCACTTTGGTCTTTGTTCTTCTTTTCTCATTCCTTGAAGTGTAAGGTTAGGTTGTTATTTGAGATCCTTCTGTATTCTTAATGTATGCATTTATTGCTGTCAACTTCCTTCTCAGAACTGCTTTTGTACCATAGTATTGGTTTTGGTGTATTCTATTTCCATTGTTATATGTTTCAAGATGTTTTTTGATTTCTCAGCTGCGCATTGATTTTTCAGTAGTGTGCTGTTTAGTTTTCACATATTTGTTCATTTCTCAGCTTTCTGCTAATGGATTTCTAGTTTCATGCCAATGTGGTCAGAAATGATACTTGGTATGATTTAAATCTTAAATTTTCTAAAACACATTTTGTGTCCTCTCATGTGATCTATCCTGGAAATGTTTTCTGTGCACTTTAGGAGAATGTGTGCTCTGCTGCTATTGGATGGAATGTTCTATAAATGTCTGTTATATCCATTTGGTCTAACGTGATTCAAGTTGAACATTTTTGTGGGAATTTCCTCTCTGGATCATCTATCCATTTCTGAAAATGGAGTATTAAAGTCCCCTACTATTGTTGTATTGTTGTCTATTTCACCCTTTGTATCTGTTAATATTTGGTTAATATATTTAGGTGCTCTGATTTTGGGTGCATAAATATTTACATTTATTATGTCTTCCTGATGAATTGACCCCTTTATTATTATATAATGACCTTCTTTGTCTCTTGTTTCAATATTTGGCTTAAAGTCTATTTTATCTGATATAAATATAGCTATTCCTGCCTTCTTTTGTTTTCCACTTGCATGAAATATCTTTTTCCATTCTTCCACTTTGAGCCTATGGGTCTCATGAAAGCTTAGTGAGCCTCTTGTAGGCAGCACATAGTTGGATCTTGATTTTTCATCTATCTAGGACTCTGCCCTTTTTTTTGGTGAATTCAATTCATTTACATCTATTGTAATTATTGATATGTAAGCACTTACTAATGCCATCTTACTCATTGCTATCCAGTTGTTTGTATTTCCATTGTTTCCTTTTTTCTTGTGTGCACCTACCTTTGCACATGTGTTTTATTCCATGGTGGTAGGCTCTGTTTCCCCTTTCTTATCTTTCGTGAACCTAGTCTAGATTTTCACTAGGTGATTACAATGAGGGTTGTATAGAAATCTCATAAGGAAAACAGTCCATTTTAAGCTCATAGCAGCTTGACTTCCATTTTCTACAAAAACTGGACCCTTCTACTCTTCTGTTTTACATTGTTATGTTATTTTTGCCTCTTTTTATATTCTGTATTCTTTAACAAATTATAGTAGCTATAATTATATAATACTCCTCACTTTTAGTCTTTATACTACAATTTAGTGGTTAGCACACCATCCTATTACAGAATTAGTCTTTTCAGTCTGCCTTTATATTTACCTTTATCACTGTGCTGTATTCTTTTGTATGTTTTCATGTTGCTGATTAGTGTCTTTTCATTTCAGCTCAAAAAACTCCTTTCAGCAGTTTTTAGAAGGAAGATGTAGTGGTGATGAACAATCTCAGCTTTTGTTTTTCTGGGAAACTCTTTACTTTCCCTTCATATATGAAGTATAACTTTGCCTGATAGAGTATTCTTGACTGGCAGTTTATTCTTTCAACACTAAGTATGTCATTTCACTTTGTCTTGGTCTGTGGGATGTGGCTGAGAAAACTCCTGGTAACTTAATGGGGGTTCCTCTGTAGGTTACCATCATTTTTCCCTAGTTGCTTTTGGGATTTTGTGTTTATCTTTGATTTTTAAAAGTTTAATTATAATATGTCTTGGAGAAAGTCTTTTGGCATGAAATAATTGGGTGGTCTATAAGCTTTGTGAGCTTGGCTGTCCAAGTGTCTCCGGGTTTGAGAAGTCTGTAGTATTATTCCCTAAATAAATTTTCATCTGCCTTCTTCCTCTTTTTTCCTTTCAATCTTCAATTCTTTTAATTTTGTTTTGATGAAATCCCATAGATTGTATAGGCTTTCTTTGCTCTATTGTCTTTCTTTTTTTCTTTGCCTTGCTCTGACTGGGTTATTTCAAACTTCTTGTCTTCTAGCTCACTTATTTGTCTTCAGTTTTCTTTACTGCAAATGCTCTTTATTGCATTTTTCATTTCATTCATTGAATTCTTCAGTGCCAGAAATTGTTTCTTTTTTATAGTTTTGGTTTATTTAGTACATATATATATATGTGTGTGTGTGTGTGTATATATATCATTTTGTTCATTTTTTTCTCCTAACCTCATTATTGTCTTTTTAGTTACCTTGTAGTTCATTGAGATTCTTCAAAAAGCTATTTTGAATTCTTTATTAGCTTGGTCACAAAATTATGTACCTTTAAACTTCTGAAATTGGAGATTATGGTCATCTTTAGGTGACAACATATTTCCTTGATATTTCATATTTCTTGTAGGTTTTGGTTGCTGCTTTTACATTTGAATTAAAAAAGACTTCCTAAAATCTTTACTAATTGCCTTCCTATGGGGTTTACCGTCACTGGTGGTGTTATATCTGAGATTTTCTCTGCCTTTATATGGGTGAATGTGCTCCACTCTGCTTGCTACCATGGTTGGCAGAATTTTTAGGCTATTGTGTCTTCCTCGTTACAATTCACGAGGATGGCTACTGGAAACCTCTTATTTGTTTTCTCAAAGCTAGTGCTATAGCTCATGTTTGTGTTTTCTCTCTTGCCGTAGACCCAGGTTTATTTTTCTGAGACCACCCAGTTTACCAGCTTTGTTGTCACTGCTTCCCTTAGAAATATTCACAAGAAGCCAGTTGCAGAGTGGGGAGAGGTGTGGGTTTGGCACTGGGGCCTTGTGGTTCCCACTGATCTCGGGGGGAGATTCTTGGGTGAGGTACTCCTGGAGGCTCACGGAGGATTTCAGCTGAAATCCTGAGTGCAGTAGGCAGGAACTATGCTCATTTAATGTCTTTTGTTATTATCATTTGTTTATTTCCTGATCTTCCCCCTCCCTCCATCACCAACTACCTGTCTCAGTGCGCTAGGTTCTTTTTAGAGACACAGATTTCTCCAGCTGTGTCCAACACTACTGAAGCGGCTGGGCACTCACTCACTGTTCTTTTCCCCTGTGGCATAGTTCACCACCGTTGAATATTTCAGACTGTGCATTGTTGCCTTGAATGAGTGGTCCTTGGAATGCTCCTCTCACCTTCCCCACTGTGACCAACTCATGCTTCTTTTCGGTTCCAATAGTTCACTGTACTCCACTCTCAAGAAGGCTGGGGTTCCACAAAGTCTCTCTCATTCATGGGTGTCTGCCAAAGACAGCACTCTCCAGACTTTACCTGATCATAACCCAGATGGACTTAGGTAGGTTCACTGACTCCTGCTGGCTCTGCAGCCCATTCTGAGGTCTGTTTGACTATTATGGGATACACAGGTAGGCAAGATTTTTCCTGGGTCCCTTGGTCTATGGCCCTGGATACCACAACTCCCACAAGGTGTTTTTGCTCAAGAATGGATGTCTAATTCATTCTTACAAAAGTGGGACAAAAAGAAGGACTGTCTTTTACTGCTAAGATGCTAACATTCCTCCTTCCTCTGATAATTTTTAATCTCATACACTTACTCATGTAGATATGCAGCTTATATCTTTGACTATTGTGACACCAAAAGACACCAAGTCAAAATTTTTGTTTAAAGGGATTCTGTGTTGGTGTTGCCCCTAAGGTATCTGACAGAAATAATATAAAGCATTTCTGAAGGAAGACATTTTAAACTCAAGCCTCAGTGATTCCCACAGATAAATTTTTTTTAAATGCTAAATTAAGATAAAAAAAAATCACTAAGCAGACAAAAATACAAGATACCTTGCTAAGAGTCAGCTATAACATCAAACTATAAAATCAGATTTGCAAAACTATGTAGTTAAATTATTAGATATTAATAAGAAATAAATATGTTTAATATGTTTAAATAATGGATGCTATGGAAAGTATGATGAAAGAATAAGAGACTATCAAAGATGACCACTCAGGAAAAGAACAAAATGAAACCTTTAGAGAGAAAACAAAATATTATCACTGAAATGTGAAATTAAACAGATGCATTAAACAACCAGTTAGCAAAACTTATGATAGAATAAATTATCTGGAAGAGAGATCTGTAAAAATTAAACAGAACACAGGAGAGAAATACAAATAATGGATGTTTGAGTGAAGTGGAGGGTAGAGCAAGAAGATTCAATGACAGACATTTAATTGTGGTTCCAGAGGCATATACTAGAAATATAAAGACAATTTCAGAATATTACCTGTGTTTGATAGATAGCACATCAGGCTTAAGTTTACCTTATTGAATGAATGGACATTAGAGGAAGCTGTGAATACCTCCGTGAGTAGAAGATGAACAGAATATATCGTAGATGTAAAATCAATCTTTTTGTTGTCATGATTGTTGGTTAAGATGATGACTGCGATGATGATGAAGAATGCAGTTTTCTGCTCTGTTCTCACAAAATTCTCTTTCTATTCAGTCTCACTGTGGACAGAACCACACCTAAGTCTGGCACGATCAATACACTCATGCATCACTTAATTGTGGGGAAACATTGAGCAATGAATCATTAGTCAATTTCGTTTTTGTCTGAACATCATAGACTGTACCTCCACAAACCTACTTGGTATACCTACTACACACCTATGCTATATGGTACTAGTCTTACAGGATCACCATCATTTATGCGGTCTGTTGGTGACTGAAATGTTGTTACGTGGCACATGACTGTACACATTCTGTCTGCTCCCATTTTTCCTTCCACATTGATCTCAAATCTTGCATTTATTTTCTAATTAGTAACTTCCTTCCTTCAGAATACTTTTCAAAAGAGTTCACCATGAAGCAAAGACAGATCTAATTTTGGGAAATGAACCCGTCTGCCTCACTTCTCAGACTACAGCCTTATGCTTCAATGGGGATTTTCTCATATTGTTCATTTTTGGTCCTAGAAGGCTGGGAAATGATTGGCGAAAAGAAAGTCATTCTGGATGGCTAATACTGACAGGTATTTGTAGTTTATAGACATAGTTTATTCCACTAATGTTGCAGTCTTTCTCCAGGGGAATCTCCAAGACTTCTACTTTACGCAAACACAAAACTCTCAGCTACATGTGACATATATTTTCTAGGTTTCATGGCTTCCCATGATTTTCTTTCTAGTTTGAGTTCATCTGAATAAAAATATACTTGTGCTGGAGATGTTCTAATGACCACCTGAAGAGATGACAGCTATTGCATCTTGAAGAGGGCATGCAGTGTCTTATGCAAAAATATTATTTTGGTTATTTACTGTTTGGCCTGAAGACTTAGTGCTTAACTTCTCTGGACTGGCTCCAAGGAGAAAAAGAGAAAGGACTTCCAGAAATCCTGCCTCAGTTTTCTAATCCCCATATCCCTTGCCTAAGCATCCTCATCCTTACATGAGTTCAAATCACTCTACTTCTACAGAAGTCTTGAATCTAGGAACCATGAATAGACTTGAGGGTGACAGAGAATCCAATAAAACCATATGCAGAGGTGATAAGTGGTTGCAGTTTCCTGGGTACAGGGTTCAGACTTTGTAACAGATTTTTAAATGTATCACTGACTCAAAGAAGATCAAGAGTCGCTGTCTTAGATAATTTAACTTATAAGTATCTCTGATTTGAAGAAAGAAAAAGCTGCACCTGCAAAGAAAGGAGCATAATGGCTCTTTCAAACTTATCTTATCTAACTTCTCAGGTGCTTTCCTAGAATCATTAAGTTGTTCAACTCACATCCATTTCCAAACTATATCTTGTCTCTGACTCTTCCCACTATTCTATGGCATTATTTTTAGATCTCAGATGGTTTTATGAAAACAGAAAGGCAGTTACAAGATAGTCCACCCTCCCTGATTACAGTTTAGTGGAATCTTGGTTCCAAAGATTCTATTTATTTATTTTCTGAGGAAGATTTGCCTTGAGCTAACATCCATTTCCAATATTTCCCCTTTTTTTCTTTTTATGTGGGCTGTACCACAGCATGGCCTCTAACAGAAGAATGGTGTAGGTCAGTGTCTAGGATTCAAACCCAGGTACCCTAAGTGAAGGGCACTGAACGTAACCGCTAGGCCTCTAGGGCTTGCCCCCGAAGGAGATTTTAAAAGACATGTACTCCAGCATCCTCATTTGGTGTATGAAGCCTCATGATTCAGGGACTTCTTCAAGCACTGATTAACATCAGAGCCATGTGTGAGGAGAATTTTCGTTTCACCATATCGAGAGATAGCAGTTTTCACCAGTTTTGTCTATTTCTGATTCTCATATATTTGTGAATTCTAGGAAGTTAAAACATGAAATTAAGACATTTCAGAGGATAATGTACTCATAATGCCAATTTACTGTCTTTTGTCCCCAAAGAGAATGAGAATGTTTATTGAAGGGAATTGTTCATTTAAGTTTAGTAATCATGCGTGGAAGACAGATTAACTCAACATGATGATTTAAGTTGTATATTTAGTCAGCTGCATGACTGGAAAAAGACGAAGAATACTTGTTTTTGTTTTTTGAGAATGAAATAATTTCCATCTGTCATCTTTTTGTCAGTAGATGACACTAACCATGTCCATGGAAAGGAATAGAAATGAGACTTCTGTGTCCACGTTTGTTCTCCTGGGACTTTCAGATGAAAAAGAGGTGCAGCGTGTACTATTCCCAGTCTTTCTAGGGATCTACCTTATGACTCTAATCTGGAACCTGGGTCTTATCATCGTAATCAGGATGAACTCCCACCTGCACACGCCTATGTACTTTTTTCTCAGTTTCCTATCATTTTTAGACATCTGTTATTCTTCTTCAAATAGCCCAAGAATGCTTTCAGACTTCTTAAAAGATGAAAAAAACATTTCCTTCATTGCCTGTGCCACCCAGTATTTTATTGGGTGCTGGATGGGTCAGGCTGAATGCTGCATCTTGGCCACCATGGCCTATGACAGATTTGTTGGTATCGGTAGGCCTCTGCAGTACTCGAGCATCATGGCTCCTGGCCTCTGTCATAAGTTGATTGCTGGGGCCTATGGGAGTGGTTTCCTTGGTAGCTTAGTTCAAACAGTTTCTTGCTTTCGTCTCTACTACTGTGGGCCCAATATCATTCCAAATTTCTACTGTGATGTAACCCAGATTATTTCTTTGTCTTGTTCTGATTCCTACATCAGCCAAATGATTCTGTCTCTCGAATCTATTCTTGTTGGGTTTGGTTCCTTCTTGGTAATCATCTTATCTCATGCAATCACTGTAGCTTCCATCCTGAAACTATCTTCCATCAAAGGTAGTGCCAAGGTCTTCAATACCTGTGCCTCCCACCTAGTAGTTGTGACAATCTTCTATAGCACAAGCCTCTTTATGTACCTGCATCCTAACTCTAGCCACTCCAAGAAGCAAAACAAGGTGCTGTCAGTGTTCTATGTTATCCTAATCCCCATGTTAAACCCCGTTATCTATAGTTTCAGGAACAAGGAGATCAAAGAGGCCCTCAAGAGGATGACAAAGAGAGTAACACATTTATCTCCATAAAAACAATATTTGGGCAGGTGTTATTTCCCCTATAAGGAAAATAGAGATAAGAACATGTAAGAACTTTTTGTAGGTCATACAACAGCTAGATAGAGAGAAGTGAAAAACTCACTTCTTGATTCCTGGTGCCATCATATTTAGCTCACACTACCAAGCGATCAGTTTGAGGCAGTGTTATGAACATTGAATCTAGTTTAAAAGGTTTGTTCCCAGGATTATACCCACGTAGGTAAACCCCATATTTTGAGAACAGAGGTTCTGATAGACATTATATGCAGAGATAGACAAGAACCTAGGAATCCACACAGTCTTTCTCCTATGATTTTTAAAATGTCTTTTATTCATTTTCAACTGTTAAGCTTTTATATGTATTTCAATAAAATAAAATAATGTATAAAATCAAGTTGTGAAACTTAAAAATTATTTTAAAATGAGTACTTTTAATCTCCACCTCAAAGAGGGAGAGAGAGTGAGTATGAGAGGGAGGGACACAGAAAGAGAGAGATAGAAAGACTGAAGGAAAGACAGAGAAAGATAAAATATGACAGGAGAGGAGAAGAAGAAAGATTGATCTGGCTTTATTCCCAAATAAGCTTGTTCCTTCCATCTTACTCATTGAGCCTCCTTGTGAAGCGAATTTTGAAAAAGGTATGGGTGAAAGGAATGGTAGAAAGAAGGGGCACAATAAGGTCAAGAGTTAGAGAGATTCTCAGAGGCTAGAAAGAAGTCAAAGTCATCAACTTCTGGTCATAGTTGGCCTGTAGCCTGCTCTATGGTAGCTTACCAGAGACCATGCAAGACCTCAGAAATGCAGGCTGTCATGGTGTGTCTAGGGAGACAGGATCTGAGTCCCAGAGATCTGAGTCTCCCAAATATTCCTGGACCTTAAGTTTGACCAGGGAGCAGCAAAGCCAGTTTACTTGGGGGTATGATGTAGACTCCAGTCCAACTAAGAGAATTTAAAGAACATTTAAATGGACATATACTTTTAGAGGAGAATTTTTTTACTTTTTACTTTTTTAAAGATTGGAACCTAAGCTAACAACTGTTGCCAATCTATATTTTATTCTTTCTGCTTTTTTCCCCAAATCCCCCCAGTACATAGTTGTATATTTCAGTTGTGGGTCCTTCCAGTTGTGGCACGTGGGACGCCACCTCAACGTGGCCTGATGAGTGGTGCCACGTCCATGCCCAGGATCCAAACCAGCAAAAGCCTGGGCTGCCACATCGGAGTGCACAAACTTAACCACTCGGCCAGAGGGCTGGCCCCTAGAGGAGAATTTAAATAGTAAGCTTCACATATATTACATTAGTATTTATACAATACTCTACACTTCATATAGTTAAATTGCATGGATGTGATTTTTTTCTATTACCATATGAAGTTGGCAGTTGAGAAATTATCCACATTTTACAGATAGAAGCTTTGAGCATATTGAGGTCTTCCATGTTCTTCCCAGAGTAGCCACAATTCATCTTAAGTCTCACAAAATTTAATTTGTGGAGCATAGATGCTTCTTATTGACCACAAACATGCTCTCCATGGTTTGAATGGGTGCCCTAATTCTATACTTTTGGTGTTATATTTTTAAAAACATCTTAAGAATCTGTTCAATTTAAAAGATTAATCTATTACAGTTCTTACTTGTGGGAATATCTGACTACTAACCTATTAGGAAGAGTTAAATTAAATAATTAACTCATTGCCCCACCCACCACTCTCTCTCTAGAATTAATATTAACTGAAATAGAGCAAACCAAGAATGAGACCTTCCTAAAACATCTCTGTTTCCCTAGTAATGGCAGGGTAGATGATCTCCACCAAAAAAAAAAAAAAAAAAAAGACAAGAAACGTTTGTGAGAATGATCTTAAACAGATATTTTTTAATGAAGGATTAGTAATGCAGCATAATATGTTGTAAAGAACTCCAATTCAGAACACACAAATTAAACCTGCTGTTAATGGGAGGCATGCTGTGTACCTCACAGGCTAAGTGCTTTATGAGCATTATCTGATTTGATTCTATGAAAAACTGTTGTATGAAGTAGCTACTATTATTAGCCCCATTTAATAGGTGATATATACTTAGGCTTGGAGAGGTTAATTTGCTCAAGGTCACACAACCAATAAATGGAAAGCTGGAATTCCACCCAGATTGGCTGACACCAATGCCCATGGTATTAACCACAATAAGTCATGGCTCTATCATGAATTAGTTTTATTGTATTCCTTTTTGCTGTGATTTCCTCACTTATGCATAGTAAATCACACCATGTATGCCTCATAGGACTGCTGAGATGATTGATTCAGGTTAGGTATTTGAGAAAGTGCATGTATGTATTTGTCTAAAATGAAAGTGCTTTGTAAAAGTGTCCACATATCTAATTTACTGTTGTCAGGTTATATTACCAGCCAGCTGTGTCATCTTGGGCAAATCTCTTAGATCCACTGGCTTCTAGTCCCCACCTGGAAATTAATGGTATTGAAACAGATGATCACTAGGTCCTTTCCACCACAAATGATTCCAAGTTCATTAAAAGAAAAGCTATAATCATGAGATCATAGTAGGACCATGAGGAAGTGTGGAATTGAATTAGAAGGGACATGGCAAAGTGGGGCATGAAAAATTAGCAGGGGAATAATTCCATGGTAAACATGACTCCAGAGAGCAAGAGCCTGGGGAGTTTTCTCCCTCTAACTCTTTTCCCTTTTAAGTGGGAAGTGTTTCTTAAAATATTTTTTACTTTATTTTTTTAAAAAAGATTTTTTTTTTCCTTTTTCTCCCCAAAGACCCCCCCCCCAGTGCATATTTGTATATTTTTCGTTGTGGGTCCTTCTAGTTGTGGCATGTGGGACACTGCCTCAGCGTGGTTTGATGAGCAGTGCCATGTCCGCACCCAGGATTCGAACCAACGAAACGCTGGGCCGCCTGCAGGGGAGCGTGAGAACTTAACCACTCGGCCACGGGGCCAGCCCCTACTTTATTTTTTTTAATTGCGGCAACATTGGTTTATAACAAGTGGGAAGTGTTTTGTTTTGCTTTTCTCTTCCTCCCTCGGTGTGGGGCCCTGCCCGTCTTCCTGTTCTGCACTCGCCTCCAAGCTCTCTGTATTGGGGTGGGCCAGACACCTGTAACAAATTGACTGCGCAGATCATGTCTTAAACACAGGATTTCATTTCCATCTCATGCAACAGGCCAGGGTGTATGTTCCCGGTCAGACAGAGGAGGAGGAGGGGATGGTAAGGAAGATCTGTTCCGTTCAGTCTCGCAGGGACCCAGGCTAGTGGGGGCTCTGCCGTCTCCAGCACATGGCTTCCAAGGTCTACCTGTCACCTTAATGTGGCTGGCTGAATAACGGCCCCCGAGAATGTCCATTCGGCAATCATCAGAACACGTGAATATTACCTTATATGGAAAAAGGGACTCTGGAGATTCTCCTGGATTATCCGGTTGGGTCCTGAGTGTGATCACAAGGTCCCCACAACAGGGAGGCAGTGAGAGATTCCACCACAGAGAGGAAGTAGATGTGACAACACAAGCCTGAGTCTCAGTGACTCGAGCAAGAGGCCCCGAGGCACGGAATGCAGGTACAGGTGGCCTTCAGAAGCTGGAAGGGGCAGCGGGCTCTTCCTTGGGGTCTCTCTTTGGCCTTGACTTTGGCCCAACGAAACTGATTTCAGACTTCCGGCCTCCAGAACTGTAAGTATCTGCATTTTTTCAGCCACAACCTTGGTTGTAATTTGTCTCAGCAGCAACGGGCACGGATCCATCTTTGCCGTCATCCCAACCTATGGTAAGGGGGAAGCCGTGCGGGCGTTTTTACGGGCCAGAAAGCGGTGCATATCCTCCTCTCTGATGTTCCATTGTGAGATCCTGGCTATGTGGCCGCACCCGTCACCTAGAGAAGCTGGAAGATGTGGAGCTGGGCAGCCAGAGGCCCAGTGAGTCCAGAAGGAGGGCAGGGGATCCACTCTCTGCCACACCGAGTTATCCCGCCCTGCGTGGTGGTGTGGATGCCACAGCGGCTGGCCCGCTGGGGTCCTGTGTGGGCTGGGCAGGTTGTCCTCACTGCATTTGCCTTTTCGGCTCCTTGGACCAGGGTGGGCGCCCCGGGCCCAGCAGGCCTACAGCCTCAGCTCCCCACGTCACATTTCTATTCACTTCCGGTCCACAGAGACATTCAACTTGTTTTTGAGCACGGCTAAACCTTTTCGCTTTCCAAATTTGACGTTGTATCTGTCATGCTACTTGGCCAGCCAGTCTCTGCCACACACTCTCCTGACACGGTGTGTCAAAGGGGAGACGGGCGCCGCCTTTTGCCTTTTCGCCGGATGTGACTCTGAAGCAGTCTGTTCTCCATAGAGAGGCTGGATGGATCTGGGTGTCACAAACGGCTCACGCCACCCTCCCGCTGAAAGCCCCAGTGAGCTCTGGCTGTCCTCATCTGGGAAACGGAAGCAACAATACCCACCTCACAGAGAGAAAGTAATGAGTGGCTGCTTGCGGGGGCGGGGGAGCGGGGCACAGGGGTTGACTGCTAACAAGGTGGGCTTCTTTGGGGGGGGATGAAAATGTTCTAAAATTAGGTCGTGGTGATGGTTACACCACCCTGTGACTATATTAAAAACCACAGAATTGTACACGAGTGTATTATATCTTATGCAAATTACATCTCAATAAGATGCTCTTAAAAATAATTTTCAACTCATAAAGCTGTTTCCAGGGAAAAATGAACCATCCTGTATTAAAAGGATTACCTTGTATCCACAATCGCTATGTGGCCAGCTGGTCTGGGCCACACACTCTCCTGAGGGGCAGAAGCCACGTGGCCCGCAGGCTGCCTCCCCAGTGTTAGTTCCCCTCCTTCCAGTTCTGACTTCCTCATTAAGCCTACAAACCCCTCATTCTTCCCAGTCACTCAGTCAAGAAACCGCCTTCTGGGGGCCGGCCCGGTGGCGCAGCAGTTAAGTTCGCACGTTCTGCTTCGGAGGCCTGGGGTTTGCTGGTTCGGATCCCGGGTGCGGACATGGCACCGCTTGGCATGCCATGCTGTGGCAAGCATCCCACATATAAAGTAGAGGAAGACGGGCACGGATGTGAGCTCAGGGCCAGTCTTCCTCAGCAAAAAGAGGAGGATTGGTGGCAGATGTTAGCTCAGGGCTAATCTTTCTCAAAAAAGAGAAAAGAAACCTCCTTCTGGAGCCTTCGCTCCGTACATTGACTCTGCGTGTAGGAACAGACTGTTTCCACGCGTGCTTTGCAGGCTCGCAGCCCGGCGGAGCTCGGCCCGCGCTGCCCGCGCACGCGCGCGAGGGAGGTGGCCGGGCGAGGGGCGCGACGTGCCGGGGAGGGGCGGGGCCTCGTCGGGACCCGGATGAGGCCCCGCCCCCACCCGAGGAACCGGAAGTGGAGCAGGGCGCCTGGGAGCGGCGGGCGCGGAGCGGCAGGGGCCGGGGCCGGGGCCGGAGCCGGAGTCGGAGTCGAGTGGGTCCGGACGGAGCCAGGCGGCGGTGAGCGAGCGCGGCTTCCGCCGGGCGGGGCGGGCCGGCCCCTCCGCGGCGCTCCTGGGGCGCCCCCGGGCCCCGAAAAGGGAAGGAAGCGGCGGCCGCAGCGGTCTAGCCGCTCTTCCGCTCGCGGTTTCGGGTCGGCCGCGGGGGGAGCGCGGGCGAGGCTTCCCCAGGGGTGGGGGCCGGGGGGCCGCGGGGTGAGGGGCGGGGCGCCGAGCGGTGGGGAGGGCCTGGTGTCGGGGAGGAAGGGGCAGTTCTGAGGTTTAGGGGTCCGAAGGAGAGGGGCCGGGGCTGCAGGGAGGAAGGGGAGGAGAGGGCCAGACGGGGAGGGGGTCTGGGGTCTGAGAGGGTGCCCGGGACCCGGGGGCTAGGAGAAGAGAGAGTGGAGGGGCCGAGGGTCGGAGGGGGGCGAGGTGCGAGAGAGGCCATGCTGGGAGGGGGTGTGATCCGGGGGGAGGGGCTCAGGGCCCAGGGGTTTAGGGGAGGGGCGTGGAGGGCCGAGGGGAAGGGGCTGGGGTCCAAGCGGGGCGAGGTAGGAGAGGGGCCCTGCGGGGAGGGGTCCGGGATCGGGGGCGACGGGATCAGGGCCCTGGGGTTTAGGGGAAGGGGATGGAGGGCCGACGGGGAGGGGTTTGGGTCCATGCGGGGCGAGGTAGGAGTGGGGCCCTGCGGGGAAGGACCGAGAGGGGCCGGGGTCTCCCTGGCGCCCGGGCGGGGCCGTCGCAGCCGCGGCTCCTGCGGCCCGGCCCGCACCTACAGGGAGGTTTAGCAATCAGGTCACTGGAAATGCAGCGACACGCGCAGCTGCAGACGGCCGAGAGGCTCTAAATTTGGAGCCATCCCTCTTCTGGCTGTGTTGGAAATCAGCAGAAAGGTGCTTCTGGGTTTTTGGTTCCGCTGTTGGAATCGCCTGAGTGTGGCACCAGGAACTCGATCTCCGCGGGCGGCCTCTCTGGAGCGGGTGCGGGGCTTCCTCCGCCCGCGGTCTGTGGACGTGTCGGGCCTGGGGGCGGGGGTGGGATGGGGGGGGTTCCGTTTCCCTCTGATCGCAGCGCTGGCGGCATCCCCACTGAGTGCGCCCTCCCCGGGCGCTCCGCTTGGCGCGGGGCTGCCTGGGCCCCGCGGCGCTCTGCCTGGCTAATCCCCCAGGCCCTGACCGCGGGATTCAGCCGGGCGCCGGCTGGCGGCTGGCGAGGGCTGAGATCCCAGGGCTGTGGGTCGGTGGGCCCCCCTGCCCGTGGCTGAGCGCGGCTGAGCCCCTGGCGCAGTCCTGACTCTCCTCTGGTTGGAAAAGTGCTCCCAGATGCTCAGGGAGCCGGGCAGAGTCCTAGAGGCAACTTTCAGACCCGCTGGAAGAAGGAGCCAAAGGGATGCAGAGTTGGTTTTGATCCTCTGCCCCCCAGGAACTGGAAGTTACCCCCACCCCGTTCCCGCCCCACAGCTGACTTGTAGTGGAAGCATCTTGTTAGACTTATTCTTGAAACACTTTTGAGTGTATGTAAGTGGTGATTCAGACCTTTGCTCGCTGCCGTGCAGTCGGTGCTCAGAAAGTGTCTGAACGGTGAACTTCCGAGGTGGGAACGCAGTTCACGTCTGCCATCAGGAACGAAGTGCCCCTAACAGGTGAAAGGGACGCTGTAGACTGAGTCGAGCGTCACGCGTGGGTGATAGTGGGTGGCTCGTGTGTTTTAGAATGTGTGCTTGATCTCTTGCTGAGTCACACCGCGAGTCGTTTCTGTTCTGGTTCAACCAAGCGCCGGGTTAGCTCCTATCTGCTCCCATGCCCACTGCTGCGTGTCTCCACAGACTACTCCAGCGGCTTCGGCGGCAAGTATGGCGTGCAGGCCGACCGGGTGGACAAGAGCGCCGTGGGCTTCGACTACCAGGGCAAGACGGAGAAGCACGAGTCGCAGAAAGGTCCGCCCGGGCGGCGCCCCGCAGCCCGTCCACCGCGCGGCCTGCCCCCTCGCCGCTGCTTCCCACACGCTTACAGACATGCGCACTGGGGCGTTTCCCCTGTGTACGGCGGGTCACGTTATAGTTACACGGTTTTTTAACTCAAACGTTTGGCCGTTGTTGTTCCGTTCAGGTCAGCGTAGGGGTCTGTCGCGTTTTTGGTGACTGCTCAGTCCTTGTGGTGGGAAGATCCCGTAGTCTACGTAACCATTCCTCTGTGGAATGTACAAGTTAGGTTGTTTTCAATTTTCGATGTTAAAAGTCGACTGCATGAGTATTCTTCTCCCTGTGTCTTATGTACCTAAGTGGTTATTCAAGAGTAAATTCCTAGAAATAGAATTGGGTCAGAGAACACTGAATTAAAATTTCGATAGATTGCCAGATTGTCCTCAGAAGCCGTGCTGGCTTCCTTTGCTGTGGCGGCCTCGCGGGTCACTTACTGCCGTCACCCAGCGAGGGCTGTAGGTGGAGGGCGTTAGATTCAGTCCCTCCTGCAGAGGCCACGAACGGTTGGTTCTCCTCATTGTTTTGTTTGGCCTGTACATTTAGATTTTTTAAAATGATTGCCAACATATAAAAACTGAGAGCTCACGTATTTAAAAAAAATCCCAGGATTCTTTAAAGAACAAAACCAAAACCCAGCACTGGAAACCCCACTGGCTTGGCGTTTCTGCGAGGAGCTGGCCGTGGGCCAGCCCAGTGTCCCTTTGCCGCAGGCGTCACTTCCGTTACAGCAGGTGGCCTGCGGCACGGGGTCGCTGTCACTGCCTTCTCTCCCTCCCTCCTTGGAGCAGACCTGTGCTCCTCTGCCCCACGCGCACCCAGTACCTCAGGACCTGCTGCTGGATGCCTTGCAGTCTGCACTGACTTTCTCCCCAAGAGGCCTCTGGGGCAGAGGAAATGCCACTCTGGGAGGTCGGGGGCACAGCCCCAAGTGCCTGGGCAGGCAGGCTCCTCGGCAGCCCCAGGCCTTTGCGGAAGGGGTTTGCTCCGCGCGCTCGTGCGTTGACGTGCCCACGATGGAGTCCTCCTTTAGTGCAGAGGGAACCATTCCACTGGCGTTTCTGGAGGGCGTGTGTTTCTGGAGGGCGTTCCAGGTTTATCCTGTCTTTGCAGGCACCCCTGCATGCCTCTCCTTGTGCTGGTCCATGAAGCAGAGGGACCCATTAAAAGCCGGCTGCTCAGCTCGTGCTGATCCAGAAGCTTTGTAATAAACTGTTACTCCATGCTGTCTTTTGGAATGAAGGAAAGATGCTGCAGTTATAAATCTGCTGTCTTTATAGGACTCTTCCTAGTCCTGTTATTACATATGAGCAAGACTTTTAGATATTTTCTGTATCAGTGATCTTATAGTGAGCCTAAAAGATTTTTGGTTTATATTTTTTTTAATTGAGTGTTAAAAGTACTTTCTTGAAGCCTGCTGGAATCCACAGCTTGCTCGCTGGTTGTGTTGCTGGCCTGTAAACTGCTTTCCTTGTTTTTAGATTACTCCGAAGGCTTCGGTGGCAAGTACGGTATCGACAAGGACAAGGTGGATAAAAGTGCCGTCGGCTTTGAGTATCAAGGCAAAACGGAGAAGCACGAGTCCCAGACAGGTGCCTGCATCTTACCAGCTCTCCAGCCGGTGACCGTTAACGGGACGGGTGGTAACCAGAGCAGCAGGCAGAGACGGAGCGTAACCAGCAGCCCTTAATACGGACATCTCTCAGTTAAGCAGCCAGCTTTAAAACAGCAAAGCAGAAACACAGCTGTTACATGAGAGATCGACTCTTGCCAGTTGTTTTGGCTCTGACACCCCAGCAGTGCCGCTTGTGCTAATAGTGTCGCGTGTGTAAGTGGTGGGACTGTGGGGCTCCGGTTGCTGCTTAAGCTGCATCGCTTGGCGCTGCTTCTGTGGGGTCCCGTCTGCGTTTATTCGGAACGCTGGGATTACAGATGGGGTCAGTTTCCAGACGCTGTATGAGGAGGGCCTCTTGATGAGTGTTACCTAAAGTTTTACCGAAGATCTGAGAGAGAAGGGATGAATTGAGCGAATTGTGTGTATTGACGTGCGTTGAAAAACATGTTTTCTCTCTGTTGCCCGGGCTATCCGTTAATACCAGTTTGTGTCCTTTTTCTAATCCATTAGACTACGTGAAAGGGTTTGGAGGAAAATTTGGTGTGCAGACAGACAGACAAGACAAATGTGCTCTTGGCCGGGATCACCAGGAGAAATTGCAGCTGCACGAATCCCAAAAAGGTACCTTCATTTTGAATCTCCTACTTGGGATCGTTTCCCGAGTTTATTTCCCTTCCCAGGTCCGTCACTGTGCCGTGTTTTTGCCGTGTCTCTGTAGCAGTGGTGTTGTGTCTTCAGTGTGGGAGGTTGTCGTAGCCCTCCCGTGATTTGAGACAGCCCTTCAGCTAGAGGAGTGAGGAACCCCCGTCCCCTCCCACGGGAGGGCTCCCGCGAGAAGGCCCCATGTCACTGGGCTTCTGGAGCGCCGGTCACTGCCTGCAGCAGCTCTGGGAATGCTGTTTTCTGCCCTCAGCGGGCGGCCAGAGGGCCGACAGCGATCCAGTCCATGAATTGGTGCTGATAAAGCGTGCTGTAGGCTGTGGAAGGGGATGCCTCCTCTCTGCCCGGGAGTGTGTGCTTTCCACGACAGAACCATGTCCCTGGGAAAGTAGCACGTGGGGACGGGAGACCTCTGAGTGAGCCCCAGACTCACCCCGTCCTTTCAGCCAGCACAGATGGAGGTGGGGCTGGTACGCGTTGCCGTGCAGTAACCTCGTGTATAACGTGTCTCTTTCTTCACATGCGCAGAGATGCGTTCTCTTGTCTGCAGCGTGGGTAGGACCTAGAAAGAAACCTCAAAGCATGGAGTGGCTTTCCCGAATTACTTGAAATACAGTTCCTAACCCGGTCTCTGATCTTGGCTGGAGTGTTAAGAGTTTGAGTTTGCCCTCTAACCTTTGAGCCCAGTTTTGACTGTTGCTGAGCCTGCGAGCTGGCTCTGCAGCCCCTGAGCCTGGCAGAGCTTTTCCTTTCTCTAAACGATGTACTTGATTCTTGCCCATGCTCCCACGATTCTAACCGAACTGTGTTTCCTCTCTCAGTTTTCTTCACTGTTGTGGGATTTCCAGGTTATAAGACTGGTTTCGGAGGCAGATTTGGTGTTCAGCCCGAGAGGCAGGACTCCTGTGCTGTGGGGTTTGATTACAAGGAGAGGCTGGCCAAGCACGAGTCCCAGCAAGGCACCGTTGCTCACCACCCCCCGCCCCCGCCTCCCCTCCAGTGCGGCCACTTCTAGCACAGACTTCCAGCCTCAGCCTTGCCAGCACCCTCTGTGCCCTCAAGGGGCACTCGGGCGTTGAAACCCAGGTGTATGCTGGAGCCATGGTCGCCTGCACTCCTCCCACCCCCATTCACTTGTTCCCTGGCACCATGGGGTTTGTGCTTGGCAAGACATGGCCGTAGTTTGCAGGGTGTGTTGCCCTAAACCCATAACGTGGCTCCATCCTGGAGCGGGGTGTCCCTGGTCTCCCAGCAGCCTTCTGCTGGAGCTCTTGCTGTTGACCGTGACTTACCTACTGAGTAAGCCACCTGACTGCCTCTGAGACGGGGAGAACCATGTTTAGTTCAGCCAGAGGCGCGGGTCACCGGGGGGCAGGGGCAGGGGCAGCCGTGTTCTGTGTGGTCTCTGTTTCATCGTGGTGGTGTTTTTTTGACCAGGAGTGGGAGGTGTTTTTCGTTTGTTTTGGTTTTTTTGACGACACCACCTACGTATAACTTCCCCACACAGAGCTAAACGGTATGTACAGGAAGCTAAGAAGACACAGGAAATTTCTAGGTGTATCTGTTGGGAGTCCACACGGTGAACACATTTCTCCTTAGAGCAGTTATTTAATTGCTGTCCAAATTCGGACTTGGCCGTTAGAACCTGGACACACGAGCGGAAGACAAGGACGGTCCTCCTTGCCAGGGCAGAGCGTAGGCTCCGTCCCCTGGTTGGGAACACACGGCCGTGTTCAGGCGAGGGACGGCGGACGCAGCTGATCCGGTGCTGATCCGGCAGCCTGCGCGGAGACGGCCTTGGCTCTGCGTGGCCTTAAGGCCGTGTGACGGTGTGACTGTCACGGAGATCTGTGTTGCTACGTCCTAAGAGTTGGCTGGTAGAATTTCCCCATGGAATTTTTTTTTTTCTTTTAAAAAGCAAGAAAACAGCTGCCTCGAGCCTCTGCCTAGTCCTAGTAGGGAGGGAGCGGTGCCAGGTGGAGGACTGTGCTGTTGGAGTGGCACGCTGCCCCGCGCCTGTGCTGGGCCCTCGGCTCACTGCCTGCCAGCCCACACGGCACCCTCTGTCCCTCAGGAGAGCGCGGGGCGCATGCGCACACCCCTTTTCTGCTTCTCCCCCGCCTGTGTGCTGAACACCACGGGTAGAAACCAACTCAGCTTGCAAGTGAGGACCGCGCGGGGTGCGGTTCTGGTCTCTTTCTGCTCGGGGTGTGTCTTCTTGGGCTGTTTCTGGATCTGTTTGCATGCCTCTGCCCCGGGCACCTCGCTGGTCCTCAGCCTAAGTGTAAGTGTTGTGTTGTGCCACTTTGCAGACTATTCCAAAGGATTCGGCGGAAAGTACGGGGTCCAGAAGGACCGGATGGACAAGGTAAGGATTCCAGATCCAGGCCTGAGTGTCTTCTGCTGCCGTGTTCGGGAATTTAGGAGGTCCGGGAATTCGTGGAGCTCTTGGTGTGTCAGCGCACGGCTCCGTGGATGGTCTGGGGTGGGGTGTGGCTCAGGTTTTCAGAAGCACGAACGTTTAAGTCGGGCACGTGTCATCACTGATGGTGCCGATTGCTGACCTGTATGCCAGGCCTCGTCTACCGGTCACGGACATCCTCTCCGGTACCCCACATGGTCGTGCTGTGGGGGAGAGACTGTCCCTGTCCCCTTTTGCATTTGGGGGTCCCTGGCCAGGCAGGCTCAGTGCTTGGCCACAGCATAGCAGCAAGTGGCGGGGCCACCTTTGGAAGCCAGGCATTAGGCTCTGGGGCCAACACGAGACCCTTGAGGACGTGTGGCTGTTTGAATCCAAAGTAGTTAGCGGTAAACCGGCTGGAAATTGAGCTCCTTGGTCACACTGTCCATGTCAGGAGCTCAGTAGGCACGCGTGGCAGCGGCGGCTCTGGGAGCGCGCGGGTCTAGAACATCTGTATCATGGTTCATGGTGGAAGGTCCACGGGACAGGGACCGTGTAGTGGCAGGTCCTGCCCACAGCACCGCCTCCCACGGGTGTCCCGGGGAACACGCTTGTTTCTCACTGGGGACTTTGTCACACGGTGTCGGATCTCTGAGAGTCAGTCTTAAGTGTATCAGACGGCCGTTTTTCTAGCGTACGGTCCAGCCATAGCAGAGTCTACACTTAGAGCAGGTGTGGAGTTGTCCACACGAGGACACGTGTGGCTTGTATCTCCTGAGCAAAGACGGAGGCCGTCCTGCCTGGTCCTGTGCCCGGCCTGTGGTCAAGGAGAGCAGGGCCAGTCCTCACGGAGTTCTGCTGCTGTCAGGCTCACAGCTGACCACACAGAGGCCGTCACCCAGGGGCTCCACCACGTGACCACGCATGGGCCCTGGGAGCATGTGGCAGGCCCAGGGCTCAGGCTGAGGGGCCAGAAGGGTCCTGGGGAAGTGAGAGGCTGGGCTCAGCTTTGACGGGTGGAGCATGCCGGGAAGATGGGCCAGGAGCCTGGAGAGCAGGGGCATAGCGTGTGTGCGGGGGTGGGGGTGACGCCGCAAAGACTGTTAGGGTCTCACTGCAGAGGAGGGCCGAGGGGTGAGGAGCTGGGAGGGACCATCTCGGGGAGCCCTGCAGACTACGTACGTCAGGTTTCGTTCTTCATCAGATGAGTCCTGAGTGGCCCTCGAAGGGTTTGGCAGGCAAGTGACACAAACGGGATCTGTGTTGAGAAGACCCTGGTCACAGTGTGGAAGTGGATTGCGGAGAAGCAGCGAGGCTGTGGCCCTAGTTAGGAGGTGGCTTCAGCGGTGTGAGCAGGGTGCGGTGCTGGCTCGGGCAGGGGCTCGTGGCAGAGGGAGAGCGGCACTGACCTCAGCGAGGTGGGAGGTAAAGCCCCCGGCTTTAAGGGCTGGCAGGGGCAGGCAGGACTGCCCCAGGTGGGCGGTGGGCCTCTGCTGAGCTGGGGCGCCTGGGAGGAGCAGGGGTGGGTAGCTGAGTCGGCTGTGGGTGTGTCCGGGGTGGGCTACCCAGCAGGGCAGGTGGACGAGAGTACGGCTGGACCAGAGGCAGACGGCCACTGCACAGATGTGGACGGAGCCGGGGTCAAGTCGGAGGCGAGGAGAGCCTGCAGAGTGGTGAGCGGGCCCAGGGACACACCTGGGTATGGCAGCAGTCAGGCTGGTAGAGGAGACTGGGAAGTGCACCCAGCAAGGTGGGGGGAGCCCACAGGGTCTGGTGGTGCTGGTCTGAGGGTAAACAGCTTTGGGGCAGGGGGGTCACCTGTGCCCAGCAGTGCTGCTGGTGGGGGCGACGTCTGGGCGAGCAACGTGGTAGCCCCGGGAGTCCTGGTGAGGGCATTGTTGTGGGTGTTGGGGGGCAGGTTGGGGGAAGCTGGCCTGCAGGGACCCGCACCGTGTGGGGAGGGTCAGTCGTAGAGTCGGCAAGCTTGGGCCCGCTCCGCCCACTGTGGTCCTGTGAGCTGGGCAGCGGTCAGCCGAGGGGATGGTTCTGTTTAAGATGGAAGAGACGAGAACGTGTAGGGGAGCCCAGGCCGTAGACAGGCATGTGGAGGGAGACCGTGAGGTGGTGCTGGTGGAGAATGTGGGGTCACTGAGACGCAGCCGTGGACGGTAGAGGCTGACGAGGGGGCCTGCGACCGAGGCAGCGTGGTGGCTTGGCGCAGAGGTTGGGTGAGCCTGTGTCTGACGGTGACTGTGGTTCCTGTTGGTGGTGTGACGGCATCCACGTTGTACAGTTGGCGGCCTGAGGCTTAGGAAGGTGAGGGAGCTGCGCGGGGTCCCAGTGAGCTGCGTGTGGAGGGATTCGGGTGTGAAGTCCCTATAGGGGATGGAAACGGGTTGAGGGGTGTCCAGCAGGTGGGACCTGGGAGAGGTCGTGACCTTGAGTTGCCAGGCTGGACCGAGGGGAGGGAGGAGCAGGCGCCGCGTAGAGGAGGGCGGTGAGAGGGAGAAGCTTCTAGTCGGCAAGCGGGTCTTGGTGATGGGGGCGTGCTGTGGAGGAGGTCGGGCGCGGTGTGGTGGGGACGCTGCAAGTGAGAATGAGAGGTTGGGGGCCGTGTTTGCTGGAAGCCCCCAGGTGACGGCAGAGAACTGGCTCTGGGCAGCGTGCTGGAGAACTGGCTGGGCTGGGCAGATGGGGGCGACAGGAGGGGCCCATGGGGAGGGTGCTGATGCCCCTACCCCTGAAGCCACAGGGCAGGCAGGAGCCTGATGGGACATCCGGAGGTGGGGGGCAGGGCAGGGAGTGAGTGTGAGAAGAGATTGTTCTGGAGAGAGGTGGCAGAGGCCCGGTCTGGTGGGCGGGTGGTCTGGGAAGGGAGAGCGCTTGGTCAGGGCAGCTGAGCGGTCGCACTCGGAGAGGGGGGCAGGGGGGCCAGGGTGGCCCGGGCGCCGGGCTCTCAGGCTGGCTGTGGCTGGGCATGGCAGACGGGTGGGCGGACAGCTGTGCTCTGGCCGAGCGGGGTGGCTGTGGAGGGAGAACGGGGCTCTGGGGGAGGGTGGGGGCCTGGCCTGTGAGTGCAGCACTCCGCGCAGGGCTCAGCCTGTGCCTGGAGGGGAGGGAGCTGCCACTCACAGTCACCCTCAGACAGTGCCCGCTAACTTCAGGTCCACGTCCTCGGGGCCCTGCTCCCCTGATTTGTGTCAGGAAGGCAGTGACTGTCGCACGCCCCAGGTGTGTCACTGGGAAGTGGTTGCTCACGAAGAAACTGAGGATGGCCCGTGGTTCCCAGAGCCTGTCTGCATCAGTGTCTGCGTCAGCATCAGCCTTGAAGGAGCAGCTGTCGCTCAAAGTGTCGTCTGACAGAATTGGGCCCCCGTACTCACGCTTGTGGGGGATGTGGACGGTCAGGCCAGGCGAGGCTTGCGGCACTGTGTCCCCTCCCGGGGCGAGGGCTAGTGCAGAACCCGCACCTGGTTTCTGATTGCGCAGGTGTAGATATGCTTTTGGGTTTTTTCCTACTCTTTTTTTTTGGAGCAGTTTTAGCAAATTTGAGAGGATGGTACAGAGATTTCCCATATGTCCCCCGCCCCCACCACGCACAACCTCCGCCACCATCAGCATCCTCCGCCAGCTGGGACGTTGGGTACAGTCCGCGAGCCTGCGCTGACAGGTCGTCGTCACCAGAGTCCACGGTTGACTTTAGCGTCCACTCTTGGTGCTGGACGTTCTGTGGCTTTGCACACGTGCGTAAGGACATGTGTCCCTCTTGCACTGCCCTACAGAGTATTTTCACTGCCCTAGAAATCCTCTGTGCTCCGCCTGTCCATCCCTCCTCACGCGTGTACTTTTTCTTCTCAGGCTGACCCACGTCGTCACCAGCAAGTGTGTGTCGTAACCCTTTTCATGCCTCAGTTAACTTGCAGAACAGAGAAGGAGATACGAAAGCTTTGGGCTCCCCGGTGGGCTCTTTGGGAAGGTCGAGGGCAGGCTTTGCCGTCTGGGTGAGGTGGCAGCCGTCACGGGGTGTGAGGAGCAGAGAACAGTGCCTTCCTGATGTTCCTTTCCTGTCTCGGTAGAATGCTTCAACCCTTGAGGATGTCGCCAAGGTGGCCTCCACGTATCAGAAGACTGTCCCTGTCGAAGCAGGTGAGTCCTGGCGGACCCCCTACCGGCACTGTGGTTTTTCCAGGAGGAAATTCCACGCTCTTTGGTTGTCCCAGGAAAATGCTCAGGGCAAAGGGTAGTTGGGGGGCTGGCCCAGTAGCACAGCAGTTGAGTTCGCACGTTCTGCTTCGGCAGCCCGGGGTTTGCTGGTTCAGATCCCGGGTGCAGACATGGCACCACTTGGCAAGCCATGCTGTGGCAGGCGTCCCACATATAAAGTGGAGGAAGATGGGCACGGATGTGCGCTCAGGGCCAGTCTTCCTCAGCAAAACGAGGAGGATTGGTGGCCGATGTTAGCTCAGGGCTAATCTTCCTCAAAAAAAAGGGTAGTTGGCAGAATGTGCACTGGGAGCAGATGGAGCATGAGTGGAGAGATGGAGCTGAATGGGGAGCAGAGTCGTTTCTGTGTATTTTCAGGAAAGAAATTGACTTGCCTTTTGAGGGAAGATCCTCTTTATTCCTGCAGAGGGTCAGAGGCAGCTTTCCCACACTGCGTGTTGTGCTCTCCGGCCGTGGGGATCTGCTTTGGTGGGTGCCTCCCAAAGTAGAGCTGGGTTAACTGCACGTGTGCGAGGGCCCTTCTCGCTGCTGGAACCGCGTTCTGGGAGGGTCCTGTGGCACCTGCTGCTCAGACACGCTCGCTGGTGCCCCTGGACGCGGTCGGCCCTGGCTGTGACCCGAGGGATGTGTTGTAGCGCCTGTGCGTGAGCTGGAGTAGGCACTCTCTCCTTCGCTCCTTCTCCTCCTTGGGCCTGGTCCAGGCTGCCGCAGTCTGTCCTTTCAGGTGATTGCTCGTGTGAGGGCCTCTTCTAGTCCAGGGGTCTGCAGCCTGGGTCTGCTGCCTTTTCCTGTGAGTGTTTGTAGTGTTTCCCACCAGAGAAGGTAGGAGCGGGAGCCTGGGAGGTGAGCCGGAGGGGTGGGCTCCTCCTTCCTCAACCTGTCCTAGGGGGGCTGGTGTCTGAAGGCTCAGGTCCCTACGTTCTCGCCTACCAACTGGGCGACCCGTGACAGATGAGCTCGCTGTTCTGTGCCTCATGTTCTGGTCCATGAAATGGGGGTGGAGACACTCATCATGACTCTTTTTGGGGTAGTGACGAGGTAGAGTCTGAAGTCATGCATGCAACATTGATAAACCGTAAAGGTGTGTTTAACTCTGTGGACGTTCTGCCCGAAATCATGGGGGGGAATGTTGAGAACGTGGATAATCGAGGAAATTAACATGCAATAGACAGAAAATGCCGACGCGGAGGACGTGAGTTAAATAAGCCCTGCTGTCTTACCACGTGCGGCGAAGTCGGAATAAGAGCAAGTTTTACGGTTACCATTTACTATTCCTTAATTGCTGGAAAACTTTTAGACATGTCTCCTTCAAGTTTTTAGTAAGCTGCTTGTAAGTTAGCTTTCTTTCATTGCAGAACACACGCTCACAGACTACAAGGCATTTTTTCCTGCTATCTTGGTCTTCTTTTCAAATAGTGCCCTCCTCATTTTTTGCCTTAGAAGTTTGACCCCTGCCATCTAAGTCGCCTCAGCATCCACAAGATGCAGAAGGGATGGGCTGCTTGAGAAGAAGAAAACTTTTGATCATCGTCACCTAACCTCTCTCCTTTGGAGGTTCTCCTGCTGTCCCTTCGGGTGTGTTGTCCTTCTCTGTCCCCAGCCCCTGCCACCCGTCTGCTCTCTTCCTCCTCCCCAGTGAGAGCGAGTCTCCGTCGGCACAGTACTGCTCCCAGCAGAACCCCCTGGGCTGTGGAAGGGCGCTGGAGCACTCGGCTCCCCGACAGCACATGTCTTCTGAGTGCTCCCTCCTGGCAGGCGAGGAGAGTTTGACTTGGGTCCGGTACGCCTGACTCTCAGATCCTGGAAGCCCGCCTCTGGGAAGGAGTCTGCCTATACCCTGCCACCTTTGAGAGGGGCTGTCCTAGAGCCCGTGGCCTGGAGACATGTTTCTAGAAGTGATTCATAGACGAATCCGTGGCCCTGTGCCTCTGCAGTTCCCGGTCTCTCTGCAAGCCCACCTTCAGCCCGGCCGCCCAGCCCAGGCACAGCCCCTTCGAGGAGGTGCTCTGCTGCCTCAAGTACTTGTGGGTGCGTCCAAGTGACTTGTGGTGCTGGGATTCTCCTGGGGGGTGGGGAGGAGAGGGCTCAGATTCCGCTTCTGCCCCTCGCCGGCATGCGTCCCTGGGTGTGTGACTTACCCTCTCCGGGAGCTCAGTCTCCTCGTCTGAAACCTGGAGAAAAATCCAGCCTTCCAGCTGGCAGAACTCGTTCCTGTAGCTGCTGGATCAAATGACCACAAGTTTAGTGGCTTAAAACAACACTCATTTCCTGTCTATAGTGCTGGAGGGCAGAAGTCCTAACAGGTCAGCAGGGCTGCGTCCGTTCTGGAGGCTGGAGAGGACGACGTTCCCTGGCCTTCTCCAGTTTCTGGGGCCGTCCGCGTTGCACCCTCTGCTTTGCTCTCTCTCTCTCACATGGCTGTCCCCCTCTTGTAAGACCCCGTGATGACATGGGCCAACCCAGATAATCCCGGATTGTCTCCCATCTCAGATGCCTAACTTCGTCGCATCTGCGGTCCCTTCTGCCCTGTGAGGTCACGTGTTCACAGCATCTGGGGCCTGGGATGTCAGCTTGTTTAGGGGCCGTATTCTGTCCATGACAGTCCTCGCTCTGAGCCCCAAAGATTCATGTCCGTACTACGTGCAGAATACATTCTGTCCGTTTTAAAAGTCTGAGTTGGGTTTGGGTGGGACGGGGGTTGTAGCTCGGTAGTGGTACTGTTGCCTTGCCGACTGCACAGTGAGTAAATCCTGTGGCTTATGTGGTGGCAGCAGGAGTATTACGGGCCACCGAGGTCCTAGTTCTTGAGAATACTTGACTGACTGCGTGACCTTCACTTCAGAGCAAACTTCCCTTAAGACCTGCTGGTGTTCGGTCTCCGTGCTTGGTCCTCTCTGCTCTTTCTGCCGGAGCCGTGTTGCCGCGGAGGCGGCCTGGTGAACCAGAGTGTCCTAGGCGTGTTCTGAGTGCTGCGTGTCTGTCGATCACAGGAGCAGGCCAGAGCCGGGAAGCAGACCCCGCCCGCGTCCCCTGCTCCTCAGCCGGCACAGGAGAGGCCGCCTTCGAGCCCCGTCTATGAGGTGGGTCTTCCGTTGTTTGTGAGTGAGTCTCTGGCTTCTTGAAGCCATCCCTCCTGGGGCAGTGCCGCCACCGCGGACGGCGTGGGCTCCCTCCTCAGCTCTGCTAGGTGCCCATCCACAGAGGGTGGCTTGGCGAGCAGCCTCCTGGTGCTGGGGGACGCTCCCGGGCACACGGCCTGCTTCTCACCGAGAATGGCCGTCCTCACTGGGCTCCTGGACGAGGCCCCCTTCCTCAGCCAGCCCGCAGCCCCCCAGTGGGGTCTCCGAACACCGAGTGGATGGCTTCTGGTCCGGAGCTCACGTGGTCATGCTGCATTTGCGCTGACCCCGCTCTTCTAGAATCCGCATCCTGCGGCACCCAGCTGCCTCTCCCGCGTGGCCTCGCTTCACTGGAGCCCTCTCCAGCTCTCCCCTCCCTCAGCCCCTCTTGAACGTGTCCGCTCCAGAGCCTCTGTCCTTGGCCCTTTCTCCTCAGTTGTGTCGTCAGTGCCTAGTGCCTGCCTGTGTCCCCAGGGCCTGCTAACACGGATCCCCATGCTCTCTCCTGATCTGAGTTACTGAGCTGCCTGCCTCAGCTCTCCTTCGCTCCGTCACGGGGTCTCCGCATCTCCCTCTCTCGGGAGCACCCCTGCCACCACCGTCCATGGCCATACCCGGCTGAGCCCCGAATTCCATCCCTTCTCTGGCCCTGCGGCCACTGTCCTGGTTCCCACACCCGTCTTCTCTCCCTGGACATTAGCCCTCAAAGATCATTGAGTCGCAGGGGATGAGAACTAACTCATATCAGCTGAGGCATAAAGGGACGAGGATGCGGGGAGAGCTGTGGGCCGGGGCAGCAGGCCCGGCCTCAGGTCCACAGTCTCATCACCACCAGGGTCATCTCCTTGTGTTGCTGTTCCCTCTGTGTGGCGGCCGTGTCCTTCTGGACTTCTGGGCGGGTGTGTTGGATGTGGCCTTATAATTCGTAATCCAATGGAAAACGGGGACCTTGAGCCACCCCCCCCATCATGTTCCACTACTGGCCCGTCACTGAGCAGTTGGTTCTTGAGAAGGCCAAGATGGCATGCTGTCCCTGGCAGGGATGGGAGGTGGGTCCTAGATCAGCAGCCCTGCTGGAACCCTGTGCTGGGTGGGGCAGAGGTGGCGTTGCTGGAAGATAGGAGAATAGGGTGCTGCCAGTGTGGGATGCCCGCCGTAGCGCCCACCTGCTCACGGTGCCCCCACATGACTAAGCTGAGGGTGCGGGCAGCCAGCTCGTGCCCCCACACCATGGCCTGGCCTTTAATCCTCCAGTCCGTTCCCTTTGAATCCAGGGGGACCTTGCCAAAAGGAGCCTCTGGCTCTGTCCCTCCCTCTTTAACCCTTGAGTGACTCCTGGTACCTGGCCTGGAGGTGGAGTGCCTTCTCTGTGGCCTTCATAGTACCTCTCCCAGGCAGCACGCACTGTGCTGGTCACCCTCCATCGAGAGCTGGTGCCTGAGCACCGGCCCTTCCTGGAGCTTCTCCCCATGCCCCGCCGCCTCTGGCTCCGGAGGGCGCCTTCAGGAGGACCCTCGTTGGAAACACTGGTGAAAGCCACCGTTGATGATCAGGAGTTCAGGACTTGGGTTCGAGCTTGGAAGTCCCGGTGCTTGTGACCAGGGAGTTGGTGATTTCCTCCTGCACGTGACCTGGTGCTCCCTCCCTCCCGCCCCTCCGCCAGAGGACTTGGTTAGGACAGAACCCGGCCGTCCGCGGCCTTGCCAGCTCTGTCCGTGTGATGGGGTGACATTGTGAAGCTGCTGGGTGGCCGTCGGAGGGCTGGGACCTGAAAAAGAAACAGGCCAGACCTGCCCCAGGCGACAGCCTGAGAAGCGCTCAGCTCGTGACAGCCGTGCGGGTTCCAGTTCCTGCAGGATTTGCGGGCGCTGGGGGGCGGTGAGGATGGGGGTTATTCAGGAAGAAGTGCCACGTGGTCCCTCTGAACACACTTAGCACGGTTAGAATCGAAGCCGTCTGCACACGTCGGCAGGTGTTGCCTCCTCTTCTCCCTGTCCATTTGCTCGGTCTCAGCTGGACCGAGAAGTGGTCTGTGTGTTTCCCTTGGCCGTGGCAGCGACCCACCTGGCCCATGTGAACTGTCTCCCTGGCTCTTCCCCAGGATGCGGCTTCGTTCAAGGCCGAGCCGAGCTACAGAGGCCCCGTGAGCGAGCCGGAACCCGTGTACAGCACCGAGGCCGCCGACTACCAGGACGCCGATAGCCAGCAGGGTCTGGCCTACGCCCCAGAGGCCGTCTATGAAAGCACGGAGGCCCAGGGCCACTATCCTGCAGGTACGGGGGGGGCCCCTGTTAAGTTGCCCTGTGAAAGTTGCCTTCTCCGATGACTGATCTGCCCCCCGCTGTGTGGTGCCTTCTGACCTGTCGTCTTAAGCCATTTCTCGCTAAATGTGTATTTCCCATGGGTTTCATCATATATTTCCAATATCCTAATGAAATTTAGTGGACAAATAGGATGGATTTCACAGAGAAAATATTTTTACACACCAGCTTTATTAGAACACCTGTGTTTTGTAAATCCAATCTGTTTTAGGGGGTGGAAGACTGGAGGTTGACCCCTTTGGAACTTTGTCCTTGGCGGATGAGAGTTACAAAGCTTAGAGTCACACTGAACTTGTTAGTCCCGGTGTGTTGGCGTTGGGACCAGGGTGTCAGAGCCTTTCCTTCGGGAGCTGAGTGAGGTGTCATGGCAGGTGAAGGAGGAAAGCGGCACCTAGGAAAGTGGAGGGTACGTGGGTTCCGGGGGCCTCTGTGCTGTCTTGGTGCCATTTTACTTGCTCATAACAGGTGCCTCTGTGGTGCTTTCAGGTGGACCGAGTGGGTGCACACTTACACTCTCGTGATGGGTCTGCAGCACTGACTTAGGAGATGAGTAATGACAAGCTTAATGCGCTTCTTGGCTTAGTCAGTCCTTCTGAAAGATTGATTAGCCAAACATTTGGGTTTCCTTTTTTTTTTTTTTTTTTTTAAATATTTTATTTTATTTTTTTTCTCCCCAAAGCTCCCCGGTACATAGTTGTGTATTCTTTGTTGTGGGTTCTTCTAGTTGTGGCATGTGGGACGCTGCCTCAGCGTGGTCTGATGAGCAGTGCCATGTCCACGCCCAGGATTCGAACTAACGAAACACTGGGCCACCTGCAGCGGAGCGTGCGAACTTAACCACTCGGCCACGGGGCCAGGCCCTGGGTTTCCTTTTTAACATCTAATTCGCGCTATGCAGGGCTATAATGCTCCTTCTCTGTTGGGTTAGAGAATCATTAAGTTTTTTGTCCTCTGAATCTTATAAATTACGAAGTTCGTTTAGGTCAAATTTTATTACCACAGCTTAGAAGGATTGGTCAAATTATGTTTTACTGGGATTTTCATGTATTTATCTTTTCAGTAGTTTTGTTTGTTTGGTTTTGTAGCTGTGTTTGTTTTCATGTAATTTGGGGCACTTACACTGAAGTGTGTGTCAGATACCGCGTATTTGATAAGGTAGTTTTTGAGAGAATGGTCTCAGGGGCCCTCGCAGGGAAGGGACAGGAGTGTGTGCAGTCCAGTGTGGAGCGGCGGAGGCCATCGCACCGGCGGAGGAGCCGGTCGCTCAGTGGTTTGTTTCCAGCCACTGCTCAGTGTTGTAGCCTGGAAATGCCTCGCCGGGTGGAGAAGGCGGTGACGTCAGCGGTCCCTGAGCCCAGCGTTTCAGAAACGCAGTAACCACTGAGTGAACACTTTCAGGACCCTTCCGATTCCTGGCGTTTGTCTCATGTTTCGTGGCTAATAGTGTGACCAGAGAGGCATGTGCTTAACTAAATGCATTTGTCTTCCTGGCACTTTATGTTGGCACGAAATGCTGTACTTATAAAAGATTTAGCTGTAGCATACATCAGAGAATTTCCCCAAGCGTAAGTGTGCACCTCAGTGACTTTTTCACTAAGTGAACACACTCTCGTAATATACCGCCTACATTAAGGAGAGAAACATGGCCAAGCTTCCCAGAAGCCCCCTCGTCCCCACTCCCAGGAACTGTCCCCCAAAGCCGGCAGTGGTCTTGGCTTTCCACCATTGATGACTTTCCCGTGTGCTTGACTGTCTAAGTGAAATAAAGTTATACGTACATTTGGTTTCTTGGTTCTTTCATTCAGTAGTACCTTTGTGGGATCCACTCGCGTTGTCTCGTAGCTTTGTTCTTTCTTGTCTGCTGCCCAGGAACCCAGTCTCTGAATTTACCGTCATTTATTCTTTCTGCCATTCTTGGGTATTCTGGATGTTCCTAGTTCAGACGAACGCCGCCCTGCATATTCGTGCTTGTTTCTTTGGTGCAGGTATGTATGCGTTTCTGTTGGTGTTCACAGGAGTGGCACTGCAGAGGGCCAGGGTCTGCGTCTGTCCAACCTGAGTAGACACTGCCCAAAGTGGCGGTGCTGCCGCCAGCCGTGTGTGAGCCGTCCGCCGTTCCCCAGCGCTTGGTGTCGTCAGCTCGTTCGTTGCGGCTGTCCGGTGGGCACCGAGTGGAGGAGGCTCAGTGTGCTGTGGGCTGGCCGCTGCCCGGTGGCCGGGGACGCGCAGAAGCAGACTCTTTGTGTGTGTCTGTTGGCGGTTTCGAGATCCTCTCTTGTGAGTGCTTGTCCTTTGCCCGTTTTTCGATTGGGTTTTCTGTGTTGTTTCTTACTGAGTTGAAGGAGTTCTTTTCATATGTTCTGAGTACAAGTTATATATTCTGAGTACATGTGTGTGTGGCAGGTTATTTTACATTCTTGTGTATGTTTGCCCTTTGGCTCTCAGTGGTGTCTTGATAAGCAGAAGTTTTAATTGTAATCTAGCCCGATGGATCAGTCTTTTCAGTAATATTGAATGCTCTTTGTGTTCATTGGAAGATAGTATCACAAAGATCATGAAGATATTATCCTGTAAAAGCTTTATGATTTTATCTTTCACATTTAGACCTGTAATCCATCTGAAAGTGATTTTTGTTTGTGGTGTGAGATAACGGCCAAGGTTCCTTTTTTTTCCTTAAGTGTATGCTATACAGTTGACCGAGAATAATTTATTAAACAGACCCTCCTCTCCCCAGTGCACGACAGTGTCGTCTGTGTCATCAGGCAAGTGACCGTAAATATACGGGCCTGGATCTAGACTCCGCTCTGCCCCGTTGGTCTTTCTGTCGTCTTTGCACAAGCAGCACGCTGTGTAAATTGCTGTAGATTTAGCCTGTCCTGGCATCTGGTAATTTGAGTCCCCCAGCCTCGTTCTTGTGCAAGGCTAGCTGGGCTAATCTTCACCCTTTACATCCTCGGTTAAAATGTAGAGTCTGCGTGGCCGCCTCTCCCCGGAAAACGTGCTCTGATTTTCACTGAGATTGCGTTTCATCTGTAGACTAGCGTGGGGAGAAATGACAGCTTCTTAATATTGGTCTTACAGGGGCCCACGCGGTGTGCGGCGGTTAAGTTTGCGCTCTGCTTTGGCGGCCCAGGGTTTGCAGGTTTGGATCCCGGCTGTGGACCTGCGCACCACTTATCAAGCCGTGCTGTGGCAGGCGTCCCACGTATAAAGTGGAGGAAGATGGGCATGGACGTTAGCTCAGGGCCAGTCTTCCTCAGCCAAAAGAGGAGGATTGGCAGCAGATGTTAGCTCAGGGCTAGTCTTCCTCGGAGGGAAAAAACATGGGTTTTAAAATCCATGAACACAATATAGCCTTCTATTTATTTAGCTCTTCTTTAATTTGTCTTAATACTATACAGTTTTCTGTATATATATCGTCTACATGTTTAATTACATTTATTCATAGATATTTCACATTTCTTATTTTATTATAAATATATTATGTAATTGTTTATTACTGTTATATAGTGATAGAATTGATTTCTGCGTATTCACTTGCTAAATCCATTTATTTCTAATAGTAATTCTTCTTGTATTTTGTAGGTGTTCACAAGTATGTCTGCAAGAGACAGTTTCTTTTCTTTTTTGTTTCCAAGTGCTGTACTCGTTTTTCTTTTTCTTGCCTCGCTGGCCTGGCTGGGACCTCCAGCACAGTGCTGAGTAGAAGTGGTGAGGGTAGGGATCCTCGTCTCCCTCCCAGTGTCAGAGGGAAGGCTTTCGGTATCTCACTGTTATATCTGATGTTGGCTGTAGCTTTTCCATAAATATTTTTATCGAAATATCCAAATTCTCCTCTATTAGTTTGCTAAGTGTTTTTTTAAATCATGAATTAAATTATTAAATTTTCTTAAGTGCATTTTCTGCATCTTTTGAGACAATCCAGTTTTTTTCCTTTTATGTGGTGATTTACCTTTTAGTTTGCAATTCTAGAAGAATCCCAACCTGACCTTGATGTATTCTGCTTTCCCCGGATTTTGTTTGTTAATATTTTAAGATTGTTGCGTCTGTGTTTGTGAGAGCTTGGTCTGTAACTTTGCTGTCTTGTGTTGTCCTTGTTAGGTTTGGCTCCTGCTCGTCTCCTAACACAAGGTGGAAAGCGTTCCTTGTTGATTCCCAGAAGAGCCCCTGTGAGACTGGTGTTTTCTTCCTTGCAGTTTTGGAAGAATTGACCAGCAAAACCAGCTGGTGTAAGGTTTTCTTTGTGAGAAGGCTTTTAGTTTCAGATTCAGTTATTCACGTGGAAATAGGATTTTTCTGATTTTATATTTCTTCTTGTGTCTGTTTGGGTAAGATGCTCTTTTTTCCTAGGAATTTGTTCAGGCCACCCAAACTTTCCGATTATTAAGTGTAATATGGTTCATAATATCCTTATTTTGTGCAAGATCTCTTGTAATATCCCCTTTTAAAAATTTTTGATATTGGTAATTTGTCCTTTTCTCTTTTTCTTCATCGGTCTTGCTAGTCTTATGAATTGTAGTAGCCCTTTCAAAGGACAGCTTTTGGCTTTATTGATTTTTTTCTGTTTAGTATTTGTTCTCTATTTTGTTAATTTATGCTTTTTTCCTTCCATTTGCTTTGTGTTCTGTTTGCTGTTCTTTTTTCTAGTTTCTTGAGATAGATGCTTAACTGATTTTGGCTCTTTCGTCTTTTCCAGTCTATGTATGTGAGGCTCCAGCTGGCCCTGTAAGTGCACCTTTAGCTGCATCCCGCAAGTTTTGAAAGCCAGATTTTCGTTCTCTCTTGTGTGAAAACATGTTCTGATGTTCATTGTGGTATCTTTTTTTACTCATAAAGTTTTTAAAGAATTATGTCACTTGACTTCCCAACGTTTGTGGGGATTCTCTGGTTAGCTTTTTGTTGGTTTCTACCTTCCTTGCATGAAGATCCCTGTCTTGGTCTTTTGGGGCTGCTATAATCAGATGCATAGACTAACTGGTTTCTGAACAACAGAAGTTTATTTCGCATCGTTCTGGAGGCTGTGAAGTCCCGGATCAAGGCACCGGCAGATTCCGTGGCTGGTGAGGGGCCGCTTCCTGGTTCTTAGACGGCCAGCCTCTCACTGTCCTCACATGGCGGAGGGGGCGAGGGAGCTCTCTCAACTCCAGACTAATCACCTCGCAGAGTCCCCACCTCCTGATACCATCACCTTGGGGCTGACGAATTTTAGGGGGACGTAAACTGTCAGTCTGTTGTAATCTCTACGTACACCCTGCATTATTTCAACGTTTTGAAATGAGTCGAGCTTTCCTAATGGCCCAGCGTACATTCATTTTTGTTAAACGTTCCTTGGGCCCTTGAAAATGTTATTTATCGGTGAGAATGCAGTGTTGTATGTATACCAGTTAGATCAAGTTTGCTAATCATATAATTTAGATTCTAGTAGCCACATTACATAAAGTAAAAAGAAATAGGTGAAATTAATTTTGATAATGTATTTTATTTAACCTAAATATCCAAAATATTATAATTTCAATGTGTAATCAACATGAAAAGACTACTGAAATATTTTGCCTTCTTTTTGTTGTGATAAGTCTTTAAAATCGGGTGTGCATTCTTGCAACACGTCTCAATTTGAAGTAGGCACATTTCAGGTACTTAATAGCTGCATGTGACTGTTTACTGGGCAGCCCAGTTCTACACTCTTACTTTGTTTTTTTTGAGGAAGATTAGCCCTGAGCTAACATCTACCGTCAGTCCTCCTCTTTTTCCTGAAGAAGGCTGGCCCTGAGCTAACACCTGTGCCCGTCTCCCTCTACTTTATACGTGGGGCGCCTGCCACAGCATGGCTTGATGAGCAGTGTGTAGGTCTGCAGCCAGGATCTGAACCGCCGAACCCCAGGCCACCGAAGTGGGACGTGGGAACTTGACTGCTGCGCCACTGGGCCGACCCCTACACCCGTACCTTTTTTGGGTCTGTTTTTTCTATCAGTTACTGAGAGATGTGTCTTAAAGCCTCCCACTGTGATGTTGGCTTTGGTTGTTTCTCCTTTTCTATTTCTATCAATTTTTCTGTCTTTTGAGATCGTGTTGTGAGGTGCATTCAGATTTAGCGTTTTTATCTTCTTGGTGGATTGCACTTTATCATTGTGAAATGCTCCTCGTTAGTCAGGCTTCTTGCTGTCGAGGCTGCTTTATTTGATAGTGATCTTTGCCACATCGGTGTTCTCTTAGGTAGCGTTGGCCTGGGGATGTTTTGCTTTCACCTGTCTGTGATCTTGTATTTTTAAGCGTGCCTCTGTGGAGAGTATACAGCTAGTTTGATTTTAATCAATTTGACGATTTTTATCTTTTAATTAGAGCGTTTGCTCCATTTAAATATAATTGCTGGTATTTTGGTTTGTAGGTACCATGTTACTATCTGTTCTCTGTTTGTTCCACCTATGCTGTGCTGTGTTTCTCTCTGGCCTTCTGTTAGACGTATCGTGGTGTTTGGTTCGGTACTTCTCTCTTAGGTTGTTGGCTGTGTACATTCCTAGATACAGGGTGCATTTTACATTTGAGCCTTATTTACTGCTTTTACTACCTCCTGACACTGCTGTTTCCTTTGACACTTGAACTGCACTGAACTCCCTCCCGCCTCCTGTGTCATTATCATACTTTTGAATTTTAGATACATTTTTGGCATTATCCTCGTTTTGTACAGTTAGTGCTTATGAAGGTTGATTCTCGTAGTGACCCTTTCTGTTGCTCTTCACTCCTCGTTTTTTCGTATTTCTGTCAGAGACTACTTTTCCCTGAAGAACTGCTTTCATAATCCTTTTAGTTCCCGCCTGTGGGCAATGAGTTGTCTCATTCTTGTTTCCTGAAAAGTCTATATTTTGTCTTCACTTTTGAAGTGAAAAGTCTATATTTTGTCTTGACTTTCTATTGGGTAGAGGATTCCAGGTTGGTGGTTATTTTCTTTCGGCATTTTATAGATGCCAATCCATTGTCGTCTGGCTTCCTTCCCTGTCCTTAAAAAGTCAGCTCTCAGTGTTCCTGTTGTCCCACTGAAGGTGGTGCCTTTTTTCGTCTGGCTCCTTTTGACACTTTGTTCTTGCCTTAGGCACACTCCGAAGGACTGCTGAAAACCAAAGTGTGGTTTTCTTTGTTGAGTCAATGGCTTGATTCCTTCATCACTTTCAGACAAGTTTTGACCATTGTCTGTAGATGTTTCTTACTCCCTGTTCTGTCTTTCCTCACTTTGGGAGTCCCCATTTATATGGACATTAGACCTTTTACCGTGTCCTACATGTCTTTTGGGCTCCTTCTGTATTTTCCAGACTTTTTTCTTGTGACTTCTGTCTGGCTGTTTTTTACTGACCTGTCTTCTGGTTCACTGATCCTCTCTTCAGTTGTGTTCAACCTGAGCTTAAACCCATAGATTGGGTTCTTAATTTCACTTACCCTATTTTTCAGTTCTAGAATCTGTTTTGATTCTTTGGTGAAAATTTTCATTTTGTCAAGTCTATTTTTGACCAGTTGAAGTCTGCATCTGATAACTACACTGTATGGGTCACCCCAGGGTCTGTTTCTATTTCTGTTTTCCTTTTTTCTCTTGGTCCTGTTTGTTGTTATTTTTCTAAGTGAACCTTGGGCGTTATGGATGAAAACCTGTGGAGACTCTAGGTGATGCTGTCTTCCCTCAGCGCTTCCTCTAACACACACCCAGAGGACAGACCCTCTCAGTTCAGCCAGCTTCTGAGCGACTCTAGGCTGGATTCGGTCTTTGTAAGCCTCAGTCCTTATAAGCTGCCTTCATCTGCCCTCTCACCCAGGGTGTAGCCCCCGGGTCTCCATCTGAAAGCCTGAAGTGTTTCCCGGGGCCCCTCCTCCTTGGCAGGTCCTGAAGCCCAATTTTTGTCACCTGAAGACAATGAGATTCCTGAAGGCTCAGCCTGTCAGGCAGTTTTTGCACAGTGCTGGGCTCATTTTCTCTGCCTCCCTTTTCTCAGAGATCTTGGCGCCTTAAGTCCCGTCTGATTTGTCAGGCCTGTATTTGAATTTCTGTCTTCCCAGCCCCATGGAACTCTCCAGAGCTCTGTTAGCCAGTACTTTCTGCTTGGCTTTCTGCTGTTTTCTTCCCAGCTTATTGGTGCATTTCCCCAAATCCCTGAGGAACACCTGATCGTCCCATGCCCTGAGGGAGAGAGTGGCTCTCGGAATGTTAGACTGGCCTCAGTGGGCTGCCCTTTTGTTTGGAATCTTTGCCCCTCCAGTTGGCTGCCTCAGTATCTCCTTGATGCCTTCAAACAGTCTTAAAAGTGTATCCAGCTTTTCTAGTTGTTGGTGAGTGGATCTCCTGCAGGCTGTTCGTGTATGTAGCTGGACGTGGGCAAACAAATCGGTGTTCCCTCTCCATCTGAAGCAAGATGTCAGAGTCCTAGTAAGTATAGTGATCGTTATTGTTATGAGAGCAACCTAAACCCACTAGTCCTTGCTTAGTACCCCCTGTTCTTTTTCTACTCAGCATCCCGTTTGCCCTGGCCCAGCCACGTACACAGGGAAAGACGGAGCAGGTGGCCCACCCCACCAGGACACACAGGCAGCACCTCCGCTCCTGGCTCCTCTCTCAGCTGCTGCGCGGACGCTCCATCCTGGCACTGCTCCCTCCTCTTCCCCTTGCCCTGAGCCAGCCCAGGGCAGGCTTTGTGATGACAGGCTGGCAGTGGCAGAGGAGAAGGCTTAAGAGTTGGAAGGGGTTAAGTGACATTCTGTGAATTGATCACATGTGAGTCTTCACTTTGAGTGTTTAAACAAATTACTGCTTTTAAGCTTCCCTCCGGTTTCATTTTAAAGTTGAAAATGCAGATTTTGTTCTTGAAATCTAGTGCAGTGATTTTACAGTGTTTTTGAAAGCACCGAATGAGATTTTAATAAGACGTCTCACTCAGAGAGCTCCAGTATGTAAGACTGAGAAAAGAGAATCTATTTGGGTTGAATTGTGGGTGGGACCCCAGTTGTGGGTCCCCCAGAGTCCACCAATGCCTGAGACGGGGCGTGTCTGTAGGACTCAGAACGCCCTCGGGAGTAAGGTCTTAAAGCCACGACCTCGTGACGCCTGAGTCGACCTGTGTCGGGTGTGTTGGTTGTCAGAGCACAGGTCGAGGCTAAACTGGTAGCGGTATGAGGTGTGCTGGGGGCTGGAAAGGAAGAAGGTGCAGGTGCAGCCCGGTCGGCAGGAGGAGAAAGGACGAAAGATGATGCAGGGGACAGCTCGGGTGGTTGGGGTGACAGAGGAAGGTGCAGACACTGGGCAGTGTCTGGGGTGTTCTGGTTGTCACAGCTAGGGGCAGGGGTGCTCCTACACATTCTGCAGTGCGGCCCCCACAACGAGGAGTTACTACTATTCAGGAAGCAGGTGCCAAGTGGAGAGGCTCTGGTGGAGGAACCCAGGCTTCTCCCGGGGACTGCTCTAATCTCCAGTGGGGTGCGGCGCGCCCCTGTCGTTTCATCCTGAGTGCTCTTAGCAAGGCTTCCTCAAGCCCTTGCTGGGCTTAAGCTGGTGAGTAAATGAGGGAGAATTGACCTCGTAGTCCGCATGAGGTGAGACTAGCTCAGTGACTGCTGACTGAGGGTCCATTCTAGACGTCCCCTTCAGTTTAGATAGTGCCCCTCTGGTGGCCGTTACTGACTGCTGCTCTTGTAGGAAAATCAGGCTTATTTCTGTTGTGTTTGGTTTATGAAACAGTTAAATATATCCCTTCAAAGTAGTATTGGACTATTTGCATCTTCTCTCTTTTCTACACACTCAACTTGCCATCTCTTTGAAAGCAGCCCTGCCTTCTTTTCTTTTTTGAGGAAGATTAGCCCTGAGCTAACTACTGCCAGTCCTCCTGTTTTTGCTGAGGAAGACTGGCCCTGAGCTAACATCCATGCCCATCTTCCTCTACTTTATATGTGGGATGCCTACCACAGCATGGCATGCCAAGCGGTGCCATGTCCGCACCCGGGTTCCGAACTGGCGAACCCTGGGCCGCAGAGAAGCGGAACGTGCAAACCTAAGTGCCGTGCCACGGGGCTGGCCCCGCCTTCTTTTTTTCTTTTTGTGAATCCTCTTCTTTTTGCTGAGGAAGACTGGCCCTGAGCTAACATCCGTGCCCATAATTCCTCTGTTTTATGTGTGGGATGCCTGCCGCAGCCTGGCCTGACAAGTGGTGTGCAGGTCCGCCCTCGGGGTCCGAACCAGCAAACCCCACGCCGCCCAAGTGAAGAGTGTGAACTTAACCACTGTGCCACCGGGCCGGCCCCCAGCTCTGCCTTCTTGTCTTCCTGTTTCTGTCCCTTTAATCGTCTGCAGGAGCCAGCGCCACCCCCAGCCCCTCTGTGACTATATCTGGTTCCGGGTTCCAGGTTCCGTGCTCCTGGGAGACAGTGGTGGAGGCACACAGGATCGCAGTCCTCAGAGAGCTGACAGAGCGGATCCTTTCTCACGATCAGTACAGGTTGTGAGCGCACCCTGACAGGAGGAAGTAGTTAAGAGGAAAGACACGACCCGGTGTGTGGGCAGGCCGCCTGTGTGCACACCGTGGTCCAGCAAAGGCCTTTCGGAGGGCTCACGTTTGAGCCAAGATCTGAAGCTGAGCGGAGCCAGCCTGAGCGCTTTCCCGGTGCTGGGCCTGCTGGGGCCAAGGCCAGGGGCAAGGAACAACTTGGCCGCGTCAGGCCATGAAGCTGTTGCGGAGGTTCCTGGACCGGAGGCGGAGGGAAAAGACGAACAAGGTGAGGGGGACCAGGGAGTTGGGAGTCAGGTGGAGCCTTCCCCAGCAGAGCTGGGATTTTTGTTTTGTTTTTAAGGACTTCTGAGGGCCCCAGGGTATTGTGGCTTCTCAGGAAGGGGTTGAGGTGATTTGGGTGGGTTTTTATGACGCTGGTGCTGTGTGGAGAATGGGTTGAGCTGGAGGCAAGAACGGATGGGGAGTAGGAACCGTTGGTCCAAGAAGGCACTCCTGATGCCTGGGTTGAGCTGTGAAGTTAGTGCTTTGGGCCAGCACTAAAGTCCCCTTCACATCGCCCACCCCACAGAGCGCAGAGCAGTGTGCATGTGTATGATGTTGCAGAGCTAGAGAATGTTTCAGTGGCGGGTGTGTAACGGCTGTGTGTGTACGCCTGTCACGTGCACAGCACTGTGTTCAGATACTTCCCGAGTGCCTGTTACGGGGCAGGCACTGTTCTAGGTGCCGAAGAGTCAGGATGTAGTAAGGGGCGCATAACCCAGGCATGTTTCAGTTGTGCAAGGAGAGCTGGAGGACGGAAGGGCTGTGTGGGTTCAGCTGGAGCAGGTGAAATGTGTGGACGGTGCGGTGGCTGCAGCCGTGGCTGTTTTGTCCTGGGTGTCTGTGCAGGCGGACTTGGGGAGGCCGTGATCCCTGTACTTTCAGCCACGCCCTCTGCTCTGTCTCGCAGAGACCTGCCTCAGCGCCACGCTCTCTACCTCCGTTTGGGCGGTCTTTGGGTTCCTTCAGTTCAACATCGGCCACAACCATCCTTTGCCCTCGTCTGTCCCTCCTCCTGTGAGCAGTGTGGCCTCCCCCCAGCCAGGGGCTCAGAAACCGGGGAGCCCGCTTCGCCTCTTCCTCAGCCTGCAGTCTGCAGGTCCTGAGGCGTGTGCCTGTCCTGTCGGAGCCCGCCTCTGAGGTGCACTGGCGAGACCTGGACCGTTTTTTCCATCAGGGTGATTCGAGGAGCGGTTGGCTCCCGTGGCCTCTCCCGCCCCGGCGCCCTGTGGTCTGGCACCCGCCGCGCTGAGCTGTGGGCAGTTCCTCACATGCAGATGTGTTGTTTTCTGGAAACTTCTTTGTAAATATGCTGTTCTCAGAGAAGGCGGTCTTTTTTACTCACCCTGTGTTCTGCTTGCTGATTCTTCGTGCTAACGACTGCTAAGTAATTTGATAACTAACTCTTTTGGAGAACCAGTTTTGCCCTGTGAATAAAGATCTTCAAAAGTGCTCGTATTCTGCCCGAGCAGTTTTACTTCTGCTCCAGAAATGGTTTCTTTCTGGAGGGGACTTTCGGCATAAGGATGTTCACCATAACAACTTAGCGTGTTTACATCCTTTATTCCTGAGCAAGTTAGAAAAGTAATAGATGCCAGCATCTATTTATTTTTAGAAACCATTTAAAGCATAAATAATGTGTAATTCCCACTTCATGGGTTTACCATCTCTCGCTTTTGCCTCCCAGCCTCACCTCCTTCCCCCTGGTTTTGGCATCACCTCGGGAGGGACATGAGTTCCTGTGGGCCCGTTCTTGTGGTTGGAGGTGGGGCAGCGGGCCCTGGCTGTGACTGCAGACCACGCTGGACTCTCCCGGAGCTTCCTCGGGCGTCTGCGGAGGGCCACAGACAGGGAGCCCATTCCCAGCGACCTTCCTGGTCAGCTGGGGCCTTCTAGTAGTCGGAGTGCCCATTGGTGTTCCTGCCCGAACCGGGTCCTGTACTGGAGGTTGCGAAGTGGTGATTTTTCTGACTCAATCCTCCTTCATTTGTTAGCTGCTCCTCTTCAGTAAGGAGCATCCCTTTCTGTTCTCTTTCTCTCTCTCAGTTGCTGTGGCCCCTTGCATTTGTATTTATTCAGTGTATTGCAGTCAGTTATCATCATTATTCCTTTGGATACTCAGATTGTCCCCTCAGCTGGGCTCCTGTGTCCTTTCACCAGGGCCCTATTAGTCTTTGAATGCTCCGTTGTTTCCTGACACAGAATTTGTCGCAGACCCACTTTGTGTTTCTCCTGCCTCAGATCTGCAGTCGTTCCTCTGAGGAGCCCTGGTTCCTTTTGGTGGGGAAATGCTGTTTAGAAATCAGTATCTGGGGGCTCGGTGTGCTCACTGTCACAGAGGTTCACATCTAGGTTCTTTTCGGGACAGAGCTGGAGAAAAATCTTGACAAAAAGAAAAACCTGGATTTCATATTGGTATTTCCTTTACAAATTAAACCTAGTTTTTTCCCCTTAATTTCTTTCTTTCTTTTTTTCTTTTTTCTTTTTTCTGCTTGATCTCCCCCAACCCCCCGATACATAGTTGTATATCTCAGTTGCAGGTCCTTCTAGTTGTGGCACGTGGGATGCCGCCTCAGCGTGGCCTGACGAGCAGTGCCATGTCTGCTCCCCGGATCCGAACCCGCGAAACCCTGGGCCCCCGAAGCGGAGCGCATGAACTTAACCACTCGACCCCGGGGCCGGCCCTTATTTTGTACTTCTTGTCTTAGACTGACAGTTTTGATTTCTAATGATATTAGCCTTAATTTTTTTATCCTATGATACACATAAAATAGTTTAAACCTTTTAATATCGTATTGTTATAATCATCCTGTTGAGTGAAGTTTTAGAGTTTCTTTGTAGTTCTTTTGGATCTTAGAATAAACCTATCTTAAGAATACATAGCTAGAATAATGGGTTTCAAAGCAATGTGAAGTAACATAACCGCACAACATTTGATAAACAGTTGGAGTGCCCGTTGGTGTTCCTGCCCAAATCGGGCCTTCTGTTGGAAGTTGCAAAGTTCATTTGTTTCTGCTGCTTCTTAAGTTTAGGGTTTACATTGTTCTTCTGGAGTTAATTTTTCTTCAAATACATAAAGCTTTTACGTGATTCAAAAACGAGAAGTATAGAAAAAGGCATAGTCGGAAGTCTTGCTCCTCCCGTCCCTGTCCCACTCACGCCTTCTAGGTGGGGGACCACGGTCCGGTTTGCCTGAGGGTAGGCCTGGGTTTTGCCTCTTATCCTCAGGCAATTAGCAGTCGTGCCCCTTTCACTCTCAGAAATGAAGCATAGGGAAAGCCTTGTCGGCGCTTGCTAATGCTCATGAGAGAGCGGACAAAATGTTTCCACTTGGTAGGTTTTTCCCTGTGGCTGGAAGGAAGCTCTTGGCCGAGCTCTGCTGACTTGGATCGCGGTTCGCTGGGCAGGGAAGGTCCACCGAGGGAGTTCTTTGTGGCTTCCAGAGGCTCATTCTTATTCTGAGGAGGAAATTTCCTCTTTCTCTGAAAATAATCTGGGAGCTTGAAGCATATCTTGCATTTCCAAGTTTTTCTGCTTTGCAAATGGGTAATTATCCCTCCTGCCTATGTACTTTTAAACCTTTGCCAGTAGTAATATGGAAATTGATTTCGTGTAGCGCCATGCTGAAGAAGACTAATCAATGTCTCTGAGCCCTTAACATCTCTGGAAATCCCGGGGTGCTGCTAAGAAGCTAGGACACACTCTTGCTCCCGCCTTAAAAATAGTTCATGGGGAAAACGTGAGTGACAGGTGAGGTCGCGATAGCCTGCGCGCCCTGCAATAGAAACAGCTGTGGCAGGGCAAGGGTATTTTGAAGAGTCTTGAGTATGAATTCTAGGATAGTCTGATGTGTTATTTTCATGCAAATGAAAATATGAAAGACTTCATTTTTGACTGAGTGTGAAATGCAGTTGATGCACAGAGTTAAAGAAGTCCTGTATAGAATTTTACTTGGCTGTTTTGTGGCTCAGCTCCTGTAGCTCCCGCAGAGATACACACGGAAGGGAGACCGTCAGCCAGCTGGCGTCTCCTTCTTCGTGCTGTTTGAAGGCGCCTCACGCAACGTGCTGAGTGCCTGTCCCTCCTCCGGCGGACAGACTGACTGCAGAGGACAGTGGCAGCAGGTGTGTGGGTGTGTGCCGCCCTGTCTCCTGTGCTGCCGTCCGTCTCTGTAGGTAGACCCCCGGTCTCCCTCGGTCCCGGTGGGCAAGGCTCGGAGGAAGCAGCCTGGTGGGCAGTCGGCGGACTCGCGCCCCATCCTCGCCGAGTTCCCTGCATCAGTTACCTCGTCTCTGAGCCTTCGGAGTTCTCATCCGTCAGTTAGGGACGGTAACTGTCGGTTTTGCTTCAGCAAATATTGATTGTCTGCCGTGTGTTAGGCACTGTCTGTCCAAGGGCTGGGTAGACAGATGTTTGGGGGATTAAATGAGATAATAGCCAGCATTTATTGCTTCTAAGCCTCTTTCTGTGAGTTATCTCCCTGAGTCTCATAACAGTACTGTAGAGCATTCTTTCTACTATAAATAGTGCTGGAAGGCAGGGGCCTGTTCCGCAGCCCGTCTGACAGTGAAGGAATTGAGGCACGGAGAGGTTTGGGAGCCCCTTCAGAGGCCGGTAGCGAATGAGTGTGGAGATTGGTTATGGTGAAGAGTGCTTCCCTCTGACTCCCACAGTTAACCGTGACCAATAGGGAAAAAAGGAGAATGACGAAGAAAAAGTGCAAACGGTATGCAAATGTGTGGTGGACAGAGTGACAGTCTCTCTCTCCACCCCGTATGTCCACAGTGTGGGGTATTTTATCTGAAAGGCGGTGGTGTTTTTACTGTGCGTTCATACTTTTCGTAGAGAAAGATGGGTGAAGTTCTACATTGTGAGAATACAAGTAATGAGTACAATAAACTTGCTGAGTCAGGGGGCTTAGCGACAAGCTGCCTGGTGATCCGTGCAGAGAAATAAATTATTCTAAGGCCTTTGGTTCCCCGCGTGGATGGGAGGGTGGGAGAAGAGCTCTGGAGGCCCCCCCGGGTGTGTTGTGGTCCAGTGCTGCCCCCCTCCCGCATCCTCACCAGGCGTGCCTCAGTCCAGTGCTGCCCCCCTGCCGCATCCTGAGCTGGCGTACCTCGGTCCAGTGCTGCCCCCCTGCCGCATCCTCACCAGGCGTGCCTCGGTCCAGTGCTGCCCCCCGTGCCGCATCCTCACCAGGCGTGCTTCGGTCCAGTGCTGCCCCCCTGCCGCATCCACACCAGGCGTGTCTCGGTCCAGTGCTGCCCCCCTGCCGCATCCTTGCCCGGCGGGGCCCGCGATTAAAGGATGCCTCTGCACACTGCTCGCTTCTTGTCTCAAGTCTGAGATTGGCAGGCCTGGGGCCGTCCTGCGCTGCCCCAAATGCAGGAGAGGCCGGGAGAGTAAGTGCCTGGGGCTCTCAGCTCCTCTGGCCCGGTGCTGTTCCCAGGCCTGGGGAGGGGCTCAGAGGCCAGGCAGCCAAAACAGGTGACAAATTGTGACAGCGTGCCTGAAATCACTGCAGCTGTGCCTCTGCAGCTGGAGAAGGCAGTTTAGTGTTACTTACATGGCAGCTGGAACGCTCCTCCTGGCTGGGATTATCGGGGCCAACTGCCGCCTCCCCCTCCCCTGCCCTGACTTCCCCGAGAAGGGAAGAGAACACGTGTTAAATAAACCCGGGGATTAGGGATTTGGAGTTATATACCGCCCCCCCCCCCCCCGTTTGTTACTTTTATTCTCCTTCCTGATGATCTTGACTCCATTTCTGTGAGACAGTTTCACAAACTGGACAGCGTGTCTTTTTGATGTGTGTATGGTGGGTGCCTGACAGTCACCAGAGTGGGAGAAAGGCCCATGCAGGACAAAGTAGTAGGTGGTTAGAATAAAGGGTTTAAGTTGGAGAGAATGTGCATTCCGAGGTTGTTTTCTTGTGCAAACCATAGAAATAGTTGTTCCTAACGAAGTTTGACGATGAACTAAGAGATTGTGTGGAAGCAGATTCCTGATTATAGGTTCTGCGTAGTTTGTACAAACCCTTAACGTCCAGTTCGTTCCCCTTCATGTTCCCCAACTGTGTCCACAGGGCTGGGCGCTGCGGGAAGGGAGCTGTTTCCAGCAGACCTGGAAGCGTTAATACAGTAGCCGCTCTTTCCGCGGCTTCCAGGCTGCGAGCCCGTGCCCCCGCCTGGCCTGGAAACCCACGAGCTGTGGAGGGCAGGGCGTCACTGCCCACCGTGTCTGGGACTCGGGATGCGGGTTTCTCTGTGCTTTGAAACGCTGCCGGTGTTCCTTCAGTTGTAAATTCGTCTGAAGAGCCTCTGGTGGGAAGTTTTATAGTAATGCCGTGTAAAGAGATAGTGACACACGTAGTGCTAATTTGCAGTAACTTTAAGCATTGCCAGTAATTTAATTTCCAGGGAGCTCCTGAACCGCCTGTGCTCGGGTCTCTGTGGTTCTGTTTGCTGCGCTCGCTGGCGGGCATTAGGTTCGTTCCAGTTGGAAAACCTCTGCGGGAAGGACGGAGGGAAAGGAAGCACTTGCTATCCACACATTCTTGGGTAATTATTTTCATTTGAACGAAAGTTTTGTGCCACTGACTAGGAAATACGTTAAATCCTAGCCCTCTGCTCCCTCTGCTCTAGTCGTCATCTTGGAGATTCCTTCGTCTCTGTGGGGTCACCCGTCCCCTTTTTGAAGATGATCGCCACGTTTCTGTCTGGAGCTCCACATTTGGGATGCTCCTGCATGCCCAGCCCCGAGTTTTGCCGTATCCCTTAGACGGCCCGTAGACGTCCTGCTGTGTCTCAGTCCAGGGTCCTGCTCCGCCTTCCTCCTTGGTCAGCCTCGAGTCTCCCCGCCTCCCTCCCCACTTCACGCGCCTCCTCTGCCCTTCCTCGCTCATCCTGCAGGGCCAGTCCGCAGCTCTGTCCGGTGTTTTCTGCTCTCACGTCGTTTCTGTTTTCCTTTGTGCTCTGGTGCGCTAGCTTGGGCCGTTCGTGGGGCCTTGGTGTCTACATGAGGTGGCTTTGCTTGTGCTTTCTTCCTTTCCAGGCCACCTAGCTCCCAGGGTAACCCAGACCTCTGGCATGAGAAGGTTTTGGCAGGGCCTATCCATGGCAGCAGGTGTTTGGCAGTTTGGCATTCATGGCTCCGTGTTCTGGCTTTATTCACCTTTCCCACATCTTTCCCTCTGTAAATGCCCCTTCACTCTGCCCAACCAGTCTGCTCACTCTGCTCCCCTTCCCTGACGCCTCGTCCTGCGCGATTCCCTGCTCGGGTACAGCCTCTCCCTCTCCTCGCTTTCATCAGACCCCAGCTGCCTCTCCAGGCCGAGGTCACCCCTGTGAGGTCTGCTCGGACCAACTCCGATTCCTACTGGGATTCAGAGTCGCTCCCATCTCTAGGAGACGACAGATTTGGTGCTTGGGGCTGGTTTTACTGTGATTCCTTTTATCTTTTCTCCAGTTTTTCAAAATGCCACCAGCTTTAAGAAAAACGCAGATGAAAGAGTAGGATCAAGGTCATTCTTGAGGGGGCAAAAGAAATCACAAAAAGATCTCCTGTGGGGCGTGTGGCCAGCCTCTTTCTCCCCGTGGGATGATGGCGGTGGGCTTGCTGGGTGAGCGTGGAACAGTCTGCTTTTTCACTGACTGCTGAGTGGCTTCCTCTTCTTTCCCACCCTCCCCTCCTCCTCTACCTCCCCCTCCACACCCGTGTCAAATCTTGGATCCTCTGCTTACTAACTTTCTGATCTTGGCCAAGATATTTCACTTCTGAGACCGTTTTGTCGTCTGTAAAGTAGAGATACTATTTATTTCCCAATATTATAGGCAGATTTAGTGAGAACTAAAATAAAGCATCCACCGCTGTACCCTGCAGAAGATGGGCCTTCATTAGATGCGAGGTGTCTGTCTGCAGACCCCGTAACCCCGACTCGGGTGACTGGGAGGGCGTACAGCCTGCGGGGGCTTGGTTTGGGTGCTCACCGTGGGATCTCCCCCTGAAGATGACATCGTCTTGAGCTCTGAGTCCCGAGCTGCTTATCAGCCAAGTGACCTTTGTAGGTCACTAACCTGCCCGGGCCTGTCTTCCAGTCTGTGAAGTGAGCTCATTATGTATGCCTTCCTGTCGTATGTGACATCTACTTTTATGTGATAAATATTGGAAAATATTTTGAAAACCAGTCAAGCATTAAGCACGTATAAAGTTATTACAATGAATATTTGTGTCTTAGGAGTACTTAGCATCGTGCCTCCCAACTTTTTTGTTCAGTAAATTGTCCAGATTAATAGGGCTGCTCCTTCTCCAGCTGGTATTGCTGTCTCCTGAGCTTGCTGGAGCCTCGAGAGGAAATCCCTAATAAAGTAGCTTCCGTTCCAGTTTTGTACTTAGACCTTTGGTTCTTTCTGAGACGCCCTTCTTGTTAAGTTAGAGGGTAGGTAAAACTGGTTATAATATAAGGCTCGTGTGAGACTGGTTTGCAAGACGTGAATACACGGAGCCATGACAGTTTAAGAAGGTTACAACGCGGTAATATTCACAGTCAGACGTAGTCGTTGCTGGTTCAGATCCACGGGGACCTGTTGTTTGAACACTACATTGTTCGCCCGGGCTGGGGATTTTGAAACAGTGAGGGGAGCAGTTCTTTCCCTCGAGCAGACTCGTGTGAGTGTGGTGCTGCACGGAAGGGACAGGTGCTGTCTTTCTCAGGGGCCGGCGGAGCCTGTACAGAGCGGCAGGGTTGAGCTCCGGCTGCGACGTCGTGTTGGGCATGCGGGAGGCGCTGGGCTGGGGCGGCATTGGGAAGGAGGAGCTGCCACGGGCGCGCGAGCACGAGCAGAGGGAGCAGTTTGGGCCGGCTGGGCGGGCCTGCTGCATGTCGGGTGGTTGGCTGCGGAGGGGTGTGGTGTGCCAGGCACGCCGGGTGGGAGGAGAAGGGTCGACAGAGGAACAGAAAGGCGCCGAGGGTGTGAGCTCACAGCAGGGCGGTCCCCGAGGGCTGGAGTCAGTTCTCCGAGAGCGCTCTGGTGGGGCAGCGTGATGGGGGCCCTGCAGGTGCCGAGAGGCCGCCTTTGTTGACGCTGCACCCTTACCTGAGATCCGCCAGCCAGCTGTGTGTGCTCCGGGGGCCGTTGTCACTCCTGCTGTGGACACTGCAGGAGAGGGGGTCGACAGCGTCTTCGGGCTCACCTGTCCTCACTACTGTCAGCCGAGGCTGCGTGGCCTTGCACGCCGCAGCTCCTGTGTTTCTTTGACTTGTTAGCAGGCGGGGAGGAGCTGCTGTCAGTGTAGCCTCAGGTAGCCGTAGGTGCTCCTTCTGAACTTGTGTTTCTGCTGACCCGGCGTGATGGAGCCGCGGGAGGAATCCCGCATGGAGAACTTTCAGGCACGGCTGATGTCGAGACCCCTGCCTCAGCCCGAGATGCCCTCCTGTCCCGTGTGTCCAAAACGCTCGTCAGAGACGGAAAGGAGAGCAGGCTGCTCGCTTGTCCTCGGTGTCCTGTGCGCTCAGCTGGAGCTTCCAGGTGTGGTCTCCCCGTATGTGTTGCAGTGCTGGCCCAGCTTCTCCGTGCTCGTTCCCTGCCTGCCTTGGGAATTGCGGGTGGCTCTAGGGCAGTGAGGTGCAGTGTGCGGGGACCCAGTTGCCGTCAGAGTGGGGCTGTTGAATAGTACCCGCGGGGGTCTTGTTTGACATTTCTGTTCCCGTCAGTAGTGGAGTCTCAAAGTGTGACAGAGCAGGTCCTGTCTTAGATCCCTTTCTGTGCCGTTGTGCTCGGTGGTACCTATGAAGGCCTAGGGGGTGGTGTCCAAACGCTCTTCCACATCTCGGACGTCCTCATGTAATAAAGGTCATGAAATAACTTCAAAGAGTGCTTCATCACACGCAAAAGAGTGGATTGTGGCTTTCTTTGCAGAATTGAAGTGCTAGTGTGAACTACTGACAAGCCTGAAAAATGCTAAAATAGTAACTGAATCGGGGAAACCTTGCTCACAGCCTAGGACTTTTCAGGAGAATTGCTAACCTGTAAGCTCTAAAGCTGTTCCTGAGAGGGGCTGGGGAGACCAGTATGACGTCATTTTACTAGAGGAGCGGGGGCGTTAATCAGGTTACTGTCCTCCCCTCTCAGGTTCAGGATGCCTGGAACACTGGCACCCTCCATCACTTCTATGCCTTTATTGGCTCCATGTTTTGGTGGAGCCATCATTGCCGGGAGGGATACCACCACATGCTAAGGCGGGACCACCAGTGGTTCTGGAACGTGGCGGAGTGTGAGTGACGGAGCAGTGACTCGCAGGTGGAGCGTCCTAACGGAGGGACTCCCTCGTGGTAGATGCTGTCAGATGAGTCTCCAAGGGCTCACTAAAAGATGAGCTGCTGTTGTCAAGCAAGGAAGACTAGGAAACATAGTTTAAGGGTCTCGCGGAGATGTTTTAAAGCCTGGTGATGTAAGTGCAGAGTAAGCATGTTCGATGTGGTAACTTAGCGTGCAGCTGGCAGGAACACTTTTGTCTGCCTGTTTACTGTAATAAATTTGTGGGGCTGAGTCGGAGTCAGAGTCGGCTGGTGCTCTACTTTCCTGGAAGGGTGTGTTAACGTGGCCAAGCTTTCGGGCAGCGTCTTCGTAGGGAAATGGGGGGCTGGCCCCTTGAAGTCGCCTTGTGTTTAGGCACACAGACTATGTATGTGATGTTTACATAAGCTTCATAACTGGGGTGTCAAGCTGAATAATCACAGGTTTGTGATTCTTTCTACTGTTATGTAATAGCGTAATATTTTAATCTGTCCTTTATTGCCATGGGAGGTTAAAAAAGGCAAAGATTTGGGGCCAGCCCCCTGGTGTGGTTAAGTTCGGTGCACTGCACTTCAGTGGCCTGGGTTTCGGGTTTGGCTCCTGGGCACAGACCTACTCCACTCGTCAGCCATGCTGTGCCAGCAACCCACATGCCAAGTAGAGGAAAATTGGCAACAGATGTTAGCTCGGGGGCAGTCTTCCTGGCCAAAAAGAAAGGGCAAAGATTCTACATAGAGAAATTGCAGTGAAATAAAACATTATTTTTGCAAATAATGTTTTATCTTCTAAAAAGTAGTAAGACAGTCCTCACTCTGCATGGGACTATAAAAATGACCATGCAGCTGGCCTGCTACAAAGCAATCTTAATCATTGATGGAGACGATTGTGTTTGTGATTGTTACGTTTTTTTCAAGACATTGCAAACTCTCTTAAATTATAAATGTATGAGGAAATGACAAAAACAGTAAAACTAATCTTTATTTAGTACACTGCAATTTATAACATTAGAAACGTTGAGAATTCAATTCCATAGGTCTTGGAGCCAGCAGGTCCATTTCTGGGTCTGTCCCTCAGAGCAATCCAGTACCTCCTTTTTGTACATAATTTTAAAAAATCAGTACAATATCCTAATTATAAAATAAAGTAAATTTAAAAAGTTAGTTTACGGTGAAACATTTCATTCTGTAAATGTTTGGGCACGACTGCACCGAAGACGCAAGTCAGATGTTTGTACCTTCTGCTGATGAATGAGTTTAAGAGAAGATGATCAGAAGCCATTCCATAGAAAAATAGAGAAATGTGAAAGAAGAGGTGGCCACTCCATAAAAGTGTGTTAGGATAAGTAAACACAGACCAATCTCAATTGTATTTGATCCGAGAAAAATGAATAACCGTGACTGAAATAAGGACAACGTGCCTTTCGTATCACAGATTGTCAAGTAGAGACCTGGGCAAGTACAACAGTCTCGCATACGAGCTGAGCCTTCTTTGCAGGTGAAATGTCAGAAGAGTTCCCTTGGTCATGAGAGGGCCAGGGGAGTGACGGAGGGTCACGAAGAACATATTGCCTCTGGAACTCTCACCAAATGCCCAGGCATGCGTTCAGTCCCTGTCATATGAGAAGATTTTGGAGACCCCTATTTGATGGGCGACAGGGAATGGAAGATGGATCCAAAAAAGAAAGTGGGCCCTAAAGTTTAATAACACACCAGGGTGGCAGAGCTACAGGAAACAGGTGTTTCATAAGCTGCTGGCCCAGGAGGAATAATTTAGCAGTAGCTATTAAAATTGCAACTGACCTTTGACTCAGAAGTTCTAAGGTTTTATCCTGCAGATGCACTTGGCACACGTGCAGAATGATACATGTACAAGGTTATTTGTTGCCATGCTGTTTGTCAGAGCTAAAGATCGGAAGCACAGTCGTAAGTGTCCATCGGTAGGAGAAGAATAAATACGTTACGGCTTTTGTGTCAGTGCGGCTGTGAGAGGAGGAGGACGCTGCGAGCCGGCCGGCCGTCCTCAGGCCGTGTCCCTGCTGGAGAGGCACTAGAGGGAATGCGTGTCTCACTGGATTCTCCGCGCGTCGAACCTCGGGATAAACGGGGAGCGTCTGCCTTCAGCTGCCTGCCGAGTTGAAGAGCCACCAGGGCTGGAAGGGAGGCCTCCATGGATACCTTTATTACCATTTGTAAAAAACAAAGTTTTAAAAGTTGGTGTGAAAAAAAGCTCTGTCCTGAGCATCCTTCCATTGCTGCTGCTATCCCTGTTTTGTAAAAGTTTGTGATGGCCAAAACATCTCCGTGGAAATGTGGATTTTACGCTGCTCCTAATGATGGCTTTAGGCTGTCAAGGTCAGGCAGGCAGTTTCTGGTCTCATACTTTAAAGACAGTTTCTTTATGATTCAGTGGTTTTTTGGCACGTGCATAGATCTATGAAAGGAAGTATTCGAAAATGAAAACTATTTTATACTCCAGTAAGCACGAGCAGCGCCAAAAATCACATACTTGCTTTACTGGAAAGTTTGAAACATGGTGTGAATATAAACTGGACATTAATATGCTTCATATTGTGTTTTCATTTTATTATTATCTAGTGTTGTTAATTTATCTGAAACTCTTTAAGGTAGTCGTCTTTTGTAAAAAAGTAATGTTTAAAAAAAAAACCTACCCAGAAGATTCCAGAAGGCACTCATTCCTATTTGAATAAATATTTCTGCCCTTGATTTTTTATTTCATTGGTTTGATTCTCCCCTGCCGCTCAGGCTCCGTTTGAAAAATTTAATCAGAATGTTTTTGCCTGTGAGTATTTTGCTGTTATTATGCACTGAAATGTTATGCTTCTGAAATATACTTTCACACTAATATTTCAGATTGTTTTGAAATATACGTGTGCATTCATATTTCACATTGTCTTGACTAATTGTGAGACATTATTTGTGTTTAAATACAACATGCTTGTAACAACCGAAAACATTTTGGTTTACTCTTTAGCAGAAAGGTAAAAATACGTGAAGCAAATCTTATACTCACTGCCCATGAGTAAATCCCCATTTTTGCTTAAAAGCAGATGCCTTCCAAAGAAGAAAGGAGTGATGGCTAACATAGCTAGAAATTTAAATTGGAAATGAGGAACAAAAATGGAACAATTCGGGGCTGGCCCCGTGGCCGAGTGGTTAAGTCTGTGCGCTCTGCTGCAGGCGGCCCAGTGTTTCGTCAGTTCGAATCCTGGGCACGGACATGGCACTGCTCATCAAACCACGCTGAGGCAGCGTCCCACGTGCTACAACTAGAAGGACCCACAACGAAGAATATACAACTATGTACTGGGGGGCTTTGGGGAGAAAAAGGAAAAAATAAAATCTTTAAAAAAAAAAAGGAAAGGAATAATTCACTCATTGCCATTGTAAAGAAATGTGTCTACCCATGTGTACACCCGAGAGAAAACATAGCATAAATCCACATGAAAACTTGTGCAGGAACGTTCATAGCAGCATTATTCGTGATCGCTAGGAAGTGGAAGCAACCCACATGTTCATCAGCGAATGAAGGGATAAACAAAACATGGTCCATCCATGCGGTCGAATGTTATTCAGCCATAAAAGTGAACAAGGCCCTGACACACGCTACGATGTGGATGAACCTTAAATATGTGATGCTGACTGAAAGACACCAGACACGAAAGGACAGATATTGTGTGATTTCATTTATACGAAACGTCCAGAACAGGCGAGTCCGTGGACTCAGCGGATTTGTGGCTGCCAGGGGCTAGGGGGGAGGTAATGGGGAGTGACTGCTAATGGATCAGCTTTTGGGGCGTGACCAAAATGTTCTGGAATTACTGGTGATGGTAACACAACATTGTGAATATGCTGAAAATCACTGAATTGTACTCTTGAAAATGGTTAAGATGGTGAATTTTATGTTAGTGACTTTTGTCGTAGTAAAAAATCTCAAAAAGAAAAGAAAAGAAAAGCAGTGTGGTCCCATTTTTTCTGACTTTGAGTGATGTGGATTGAAAATAGTGTTATAAAATAGTCACATCAGGGGCCGGCCCACGGCCGAGTGGTTAAGTTCCCGCGTTCTGCTGCGGCGGCCCGGGGCTTCACTGGTTCGGATCCTGGGCATGGACATGGCACCACTTGTCAGGCCACACCGAGGCAGTGTCCCACATGCCACAACTAGAAGGACCCACAACTAGGAGATACAACTATGTACTGGGGGGATTTGGGGAGAAAAAGGAGAAAGAATAAAGGGAAGAAGAAGATTGGCAGCAGTTGTTAGGTCAGGTGCCAGTCTTGGGGGGAAAAGAAATTCACATCAGTGTTTCAATTACTGTGAGGTAATGCAGTTCTCTCAAGAGTAAAAAAAGTTAAGATGTCAAAAATGATCAAATGTCAGAGTGGGCAGACCAAGTTGTGAGTTGTGTTTGTGTTATTGCCGCCTGGCAGTGCCCCTGCAGCCGGTGGACAGACCACATCCTACAGAGATGCTCAGGTTTGGCTCTAAAGGATGCTCATTTGGAATTAGACTCCCACACAATGCATCCTCCCTAGTTGCCAAGCCAACAGTTAGGAAAGAGGCACAGGATGGTTTTTTTCCATAAACTTTATTTTTTAGAGCCATTTTGGGCTTACAGCAAAATTGAGGGGGAGATACAGAGGTTTCCCGTATACCTCCTGCCCCCCACTCCCCCAGCCTCCCCTACTGTCCACACCCCCCACCAGCGTGGCACATTGGTTACAGTCCTTGAACCTACGTTGATGCATCGTCACCACCCAGAGTCCACGGTTGACGTCAGGGTTCGCTCTTGGTGCTGGACCTGCTGTGGGCTGAACACGTGTGTAAGGACCTGTGTCCACCATTATAGGTCATCCGGAGTAGTTTCACTGCCCTGAAATCCCGTGCTCCCCCTGTGCATCCTTCCCTTCCCCCAGCCCTGGCCATCACTGATCTTTCGAGCATCTCCATAGTTTTCCCTTTTCCAGAATGTCATATAGTTGGAATCATACAGTATGTGATTCTTTCACCAAGATTAGCTTCTTTCACCAAGGAATGTGCATTTAAGATTCCTCGGTATCTTTTCACGGCTTAATAGCTCCTTCTTATTAGTGCTGAATAGTACTCCATTGTCTGGGTGGACCATAGTTCATCCACTCACCCACTGAGGGACTTCTTGGTTGCTTCCAGGTTTTGGCAATCATGGGTAAATGTGTAACCATCTGGCACAGTGTATTTTTGACCTGGTCCATACGTACATTAAAAAAAAAAACACTAAGGTAGTTTTTTTCTCCTCCAAATGGAAGTCACGTTCGGTTGTTGGCAGAACAGGTTTGAGCTGCTGTTGGGAGCAGTGGCTGCTCAGCACTTAGCAGAGACGAGTTTTGGAAGACGAGAGCAGGCCCCCGGGCCGACAGCTGGCGAAGTGTCCAGCTCAGGGAGAGCGGAGGGCTGGGTGGCGCTCAGGTTTGCTGATCTTGGAGAGCGGTAGGTCGGTGAGTGGCAGGGAGAGGGGGCGGACAGCGAGAACCTGGGCGGGCATGAGCACGGGGACGCGGGGCGGAGTGCAGACCGCCTCTGAAGTGTGGTGGCGAAGGTAATGGGAGGTGACAGGGCGGGCTGGAAAGCCAGCCAGTGGTCCCTGTTGGAAGAAGGTGAGTGTACGTGTGATCGTTTTCCCCATCATGGGTGGGAATGCTTCTGTTAAGAGCTGAGCTAACGTTTGAAGGTACTTAAGTGACATCCGTTTTAGCAATATTGCAAAAATCAGCCCATCAGAACCCTGTTAGCCACCTGCTCCTGGTGGAAACGCCCGAAGATGCTGTGGAAGGAGCTCGGCGGGGCCAGGTGGCGGCTGTCGCCTGTGTTTGAGGGCTGACAGTGAGGCCTTTCAGCGGAGTGGCTCATTTCCAGCGTCCTCATTTGATGTCACACTTGTGGCCGTGGTAGAACGTAGATATTGCTCCCCATATTTTTAGATGAGTGGTCAAGATGGAGAACTAAGTGACCAGTCCAAGGTCATAAAGGTCAGTTGTTTCCCAGCATGGCTACTGAATTCCCCTGGGAAGCCTTTAAAAATACATATTCCAGGTTCCACCCCAGAAATGTTGATTCAGTAGGCTGAGGCCTAGGAGTCTGTATTTTCATCAGCTGCACAGGTGGTTTTTAGGCAGCTGGTCTGGACAGCACGGTTCCCTGTGCCGCCTGCAAACCTCTGAGGTGGACGGGTGTTTTGTTCTGCAGCACACGGCCCTTAGGCCGTGAACTGAGCAGGGCGAGTGGTGGCCAGGGGAAGACCGGCCGATTCACAGACCTGAGGCAGAGGGCACAGCCGAGGCACAGACGTGTTCTAGGAACTGTAGATGAGTTGGGACTGACATGCCGAGTAGGAGACACAGAGTGATGAGGGAGGAGGCTGGAGAGAGAGGCAGGGTCAGAGCTCCAGGAGCGGACTTCTGGAACCACCCCTCCAGACCAAGGAGACCTGGTGGCCTAGGCAGAGCAGGAGGCAGCGAGGACCCTCCAGAAGATCCAGGTAGGAGGCAGAATTAGTACCCAGCAGCTGGTTAATGTGGGGGGAGAGGAAGTGGGTGATGTGACGTCCGGGAGTCTGGCTTGGACAACTGCCTGGGTGGGTCCTCTGCTGAGTTGAGTGAGGGCCTGGGAGGAGTTGGGGGCTGGGTCAGGGAGGAGGGTGATGAACTCCGTTTGGGGAAGGTGGTTTAAGCGTCCAAGTAGAGATGTCTGACGGGCAGTTGGACAGTTGCCGGGGTGGGGGCTTAAAGCCTTGGACACAGGACACAGGTGTGGAGAGTGAACAGGGCACCCAGGAACCTTTTGTTCAGCAGTTACGAGATGAGCAGGGAAAAAGACGAGGGGAAGAGAAGGGGAAGGTGGGATCGCATGCTCCCTGACGGTGGTTGGCGAGGTCAGCGAGCACGAAGCCTGCCTGGGGTTAGCGCAGGCGAGGGGATTGCTGTGTCTGAGCCAGAGTGCTTTCAGGGCAGCAGCGGGGCCTGAGGCCAGGTTGCAGAGAGCAAGAACAGGATTCAGGATTGGGGTGTGGTGGCTGAGGGGGCAGGTGTTTCTGAACAAGTTCTGTGTCCACGTGGACAGTCCATATTCTGGTCGCGTCCTGTGCTCTAGCATGGTTTTGGGAGACAAAAAGAGAAGGGAGGATTGGTCTTTTTTTTGTTTGTTTTTAAATACAAGGCAAGTACATAGTTAAAAATTTAAAAAGGAATATAAATTAAAAACGAAGTCTCGCTTCAGCCCCCTTTCCCAGTCCCGGTGGGTAACCTGCATTAGCTGTTTGCTGGGTGTCCGTCTCTGTGTTATCTTAAAGACGTAAAAAATACGCATGGTGTGTGTTTGCTGTGAACCAAGTTGAGATGACGCTGAAATACTGTGCTGTACTGTCTTTTTCGGTTCGGATTATACAGTCTCTGCTATGAATCCCTAAATGCTGAGCAGCAGCATAAATTGTGTCAGTATCCATTTCTTAAAGAGAAACCGACAAGAAAAGAAATTAGATGTATTGGGACTTTGTAACTGCTTATGCATTTTACTCTGTTGCTTGCAAATGACATTCAGTGACTGAAAATCCCGTGCTGTTGCCTTAAAAGTGGCTTTCCACAAGTCTAGTGAGCTGACGGTCAGCTTTTCCAAGGGCGTAAAGTTTGCTGTCTTCTGACTGTGCCTCTTCTCCCGTCGTTAGATGCGACATGAACAGACAGTTAGACATAGTCTGTTAACAGGAATAGATAGTTGTAATAACCTTTCTAAGCACACTTTTAATCAAGATGCTGGAGTTTTGAAACATATGATTTGCTGACTCGTAAATAAACTTCCAATTTCCCTTATTTCACAATTTGACATGCTTTAAAACCTAAGGCTGAAGCGGGTAGCTTCTGCTGGCACAAGATAATCTGTCAGTTCTGCAAGTCAGTTTTTCAGGGGTTCGTTTGGTGTGCTAACAGTTAGACCCTGTTTCTATTTGTTTATTACCCTCCCTGTCCCCACACCAAGAGGACGGGTACTTTTTGCCGCCACTGAAGCTTCGCTCCTGTTTCAGCAGGTTAGCGAAAATAATGAAGAGTAGCTAAAACATAAAACGAAAGTACTGATGGAGATGCTAGAGAGTGAAAGATGCTGAAGCGCAGCGTGGGATGGCCGAGTGAAGAATTTGGGGGAGGGCGGGGGGGGGGCAGGACTCACGTGGGGCTGGGGGAGTGGGAAGGGTGGCTGCTTCCAGCCCAGAGTCCTGCAGTTGCTGGGAGCTACTGGAATGACTGGGAAGAAAGAATGTTCTTTGCTTTCGGAGCTAAATGTTGCATCTGATCCATAGGACGTAACTTAAAATTGGTCTCATGGCGGATTTTGATAAATAATGTCTGGTTTGCATAATCTGGACCTGTTATCCAGATCTGAACCTTTTGTCCAGAAATGCTAAATGTCAGCATTTTTGAGCGTTATGTGAAACCAAGTTCTTGAGCTGGTGTTAATGGCTGTTACCTTCCCTGTTCTCAATCCTAGAAAGTGTCAAACGGAAATGCAAATCTGTATTGCTCAGACTTATACTTTAAATGAAAATATCCCAGTGATTATTGGATCTGTTCAGTTTCAGAGATACTTTAATTATAGTAAATAGAATGATACTTTAGACTAGTAGTATATGTGGCTTACAGTATTTTTTAGAGCAACGTTTTTTTTCTAAAGAGGAAAAAGGTAGATGCTGACAATTAGATTCCTGTGATGGTAATAGGGGAGATCATTTACTGCACATATTTGGGGTTTGTTCAGCCTGTGCTAGTTTTTTCTGCAATAATGATACACAGTGCACATATGAACGTGCTTCTGGAGTCTTAAACTTTGGAATTTCCTGTCTAATGTGTATCTAAACTCCTAAGTTTAAATTTGCTTTGATGCTTTTTCAGTTGTCGAATTCTTTTGAGCCAAGGGAAAAGGTTTTCCTTTAAGGAGTAAAAATAATTGTCAAGTTCTGTAAATGTGTTTTCTACCATGGCCAAAGCAGTGTGTCACAGATTTCTTTTGAGATATAACCCAGCGATAGGAATGAAGCATATTCTCTTTACAGGTGAACGAAGACAGTCTGGGCTGTTAGGAAGAACTTAGGGGAACTGCATGAAAGAGACAGAGGCTTGCCTGGGGAGGGGGGCGGGAGGAGGTCACGGGAAAGCGAGGTGACAGGCATCCAGCATAGGGGCTCCATGGGAGCGCAAGTGGGCTCCGGGGCGGAGCTCCCTCTTTCCAGGCGGTGTGAGTCCGTGTAGGAGCCAGCTCCTCGTCCTGGTGCGCAGGGGAGCTTCGACGCACCCCCTGAAGCGTCCAGTGTCCACCTTGTTGTGCTTCGACTAGGCGTTTCATTTAAAGGTGGCGAAATTTGTCCATGACAGCTAGTAAGACTTAAAAATAAAACGCTGATACTCAACCCTCCTGGGACTGCAGGTCCCCTGCCACTTGTCATGGTCCCTCGCCCTTCTCCCCTCTCCCTTCTTCCTCACTCCCCTGAAATCCCATGGTCCGTTATCATCACAGCCTTGCACGCCCTGCCCCTCCCTCGCCTCTTTCACTTCACTGTACTCACCGGCAGAAGCCTGCACCCAGTAAGTGCGTTCTCCGTCCGCTGTCGTGACCAGTGACCGGAAGTGGACCTGCATGCCGCCACAGTGACAGCGACTCTTCTCTTCTAGGTGGCTGTTTTCTTCCTTCCCCTTTCCCCTCCCCAGCGCTCCTCACCCACCCTTAAACTTAACGCCAAGTCCTCTGTTTTCTCAGTGAAATTGGAAGAAATCAGAAGAGGTCTTGCGTAAACTCTCACCACATGTCTACCTATTTACCTGGATCTGTGCCCGTGTATTCGGCTGCCCTTCCTCTTACTGTGGGCGAACTGTGTGCACCCAGGAAAGGCCACCTCTGCACTTGGCCGCTTGGCCCGATCTGCTCGCGCTTACTCAGGGGAGTTACTCTGTCAGTCCCACCGCTCCCCTGGCTTCCTGCCAGTCAGCACGCACACTGTCTCGTCCTCCAGAAGGTCTTTCTAAACCCATGTCTGCTGCAGCCCCTGCCCTGTTTCTCTTCCCCCTCTACCGCCCAGTTCCTCAAAGGAGTTTTCGCTTCTCCTCCTGCTCTCTAGTGACCTCAGCCCAGTCAGGCTTTCGGCCCTGCCGCTGCGCCAGAACTGCTGTTCTCACGGTCACCGCTGACCTGCCTTTCAGCAGATCCACCTATCAGTGATCGGTCAGCCAGCATCAGAGATAGGGCTGATTCCTGCTGGGAGCGCTGGATTCCGGCATGTCCTCCTGCCCACTGCCCGCTCCCAGTCTGCTTTGTTGATGCCCCTCGTCTCCCAGCCATCCAATGTTAGGTTGTCACAGGGCTGGAACCTCATCTCTTCTTGTCTGCGCTCAGTGCCTTGTCCATTTGCGTGGAATGCAATTGCTATCCCGTCTTGGCCAACGTTCCCGAGAACTCCAGACAGGGAATTGCAGCTCTGCACTGGGTATCTCACTCCGTGTGAGTGTCTGATGCTATCTCAAATGGAGCAGTCCACACTGGACTTCCGCCCCTCTCTTCAGAACCTGCTCTTCCCATGCTCGTTCCCTTCTCGGAACGTAGTGACTCCGTCCCTCCCTTGCTCCTGCCGGAATCCTTGGCATGCTCTTGGGCCTTTCTTCCTCTCAGATCTGTTGGGTCTGTCAACACATCCTGTTGGCTCTCCTCCAGGGCATCTTCGGAGCCCTCCGACTTCTCTTACAGTGCGCTCGCTCACCTGGTCTTGCCTGCGTCATTGCAATACCTGCCTGGTCCCTCCACTTCTGGCCTCACCCTCTTACCAGCTCTTCTGAACACAGCATCTCCCTTGAGGGAGTGTGTGTCAGGCTTCAAGGCACATTGAATGACTTCTTTTAGTGTTCCCGGAGTTTCTTTCTGTTTGCAGGCCTGCGGTGGAATACTGAAGTACAGAGTCGTCCGTGTTCTTTAGCCAGTCTTGTGCTCTCAGGAGCAGCCTTTTCTCCAAGGGCACCGTGTGTGTGTAAATTGTGATAAAATATACAGACCATATGGAGTAAAGCGATTCGTTTCAGCAGGGGAAAGGATGACTTGAGTAACTATTGGTGTTGAAACTGTTGTCTATCCATTTGAACTAAAATAAAGTTAAACCTTAATTTTGTACAATGAAAACGTATATACCTACCATTTTAACCAGTTTATTGAGTAGCTGGATGATTTCAGTGAAGCCTGTGTCTGTGGCCCCCGGCTGTGCTCCTGGGGGGGGCGGGGAGGTGCGGCTCTGGACAGGCCCCCAGTCGCCCTGGGCGGTAGTGGCAGTGGTAGGGGCCCTCTTCCCCTCTGTCCCTGACCCACCCAGCTGTTAACTCCACTAATTGCCAGCCAATTGCTCTAGTTCCAGCAGTGCCCTGGGGCATAAATTCCCCTACACACGAACCCAGTCAAATCCTGCCTCCTTTCTAGGAGTTGTCTCCAGGTCAGAGTTTGGTATTTGCCCTGACCCCAGGAGGGTTCCTCCCAGCTCCCCGAAGCTCCAGTTCCCTCCTGCACACCAGCGGGGTACCATCTGGGCTGTGTCTTGGGAAAGCCGGTCATCTCCTCCCAGCTGCCTGTCACCTGACCCCCGCTGTTCTTGAGAGCGCCCTTAGGCTTAAACTTCACCCGTGGAGTCAGCTCCTTTTGGACGAGATTAGGAGCTCTCTTACTGCCTCCCCCCGCCCCCCCACCGGAAAATCTCTGAACTAGGGCTCTGGAGCCTGGTGCGGACAATGGCAGGCTCCTCTGAGTGACACCTGTGCTCTAGGAGCTGAGCACTGGCAGGGGTGGGCAGCAGCCTGGGGTCTCTGCAGCCTTGGAACCACTGCCTCAGAGAGCGAGGGCGGGGATGATCAGGGCCAGGATTCTCAGCACGCGCCACCCAAGGTGTGGCGTGAGCCTCTATTCCTTGAGTGGAAGTTGGGCAGAACCTGGGAGCCCGCACATCTCCACCATGCTTCCCTCTGTGCCAGGTAGCTGGGGGCCCAGGTGGGAAATGCTGCTGTCCTGCCCCTCCCAGGAAGAAGTCCTTCTGATGGGGGCGAGGGGACGGGAAGCCTGTGTTCTTGGCTGCAGCCTCTAGATTGGAGTCTCTACCTCCTGGAGCTGGGGTGGGGGAGGGAGCAGTCTTGGTGCAGAAGCCGCAGACTCATCCCTTTCCACGGAATCTTCATAGATTTTCTTGAAAAATAGATGTTTCTTCATTTGTTATTTGCCCTTAGGACCAGGTCAGAGGCTTTGAATAGTTGTTTTTTTGGTTTTGGGGGAAGATTAGCCCTAGGCTAACTACTGCCAGTCCTCCTCTTTTTCGCTGAGGAAGCCTGGCCCTGAGCTAACATCCATGCCCATCTTCCTCTGCTTTATATGTGGGACACCTACCACAGCATGGCATGCCAGGCGGTGCCATGGCCGCACCCGGGATCTGAACCGGCGAACCCCGGGCTGCTGAAGCGGAACGTGTGAACTTAACTGCTGTGCCACCGGGCCGGCCCCACGAATAGTTGTTTTTATCTATTAATCTCACGAGTTTCACTGGGGAGCAGGTCAGCAGAGCTCCTCATGCTGTCAGGCTGGAAGTTGATCACCCACAGTCATAGACTCTTGAAGAAGAAATTAGATAAAATGGGCGTTAGCTGACTATATCCACAAAAATGTTCACGTGTCCTTCAAGATCTCTGTAAACTGTCTCCATCCCCATCCCCTTCTATTTGTTACCCTTGAGATAACAGCATTCGAGAAAAAAATAAATGTTTTCACTTTACTCTTTTCCATTGTGGAATGTAACAATATGGCTTGCTTCCTTTCATCCCCCAGGGGTAAGTATTTCAGTTCTGCATCATGGCTCAAATAGGCTTTTGTGGGCTAGCCTTATAAAGTCAAATTCTAATTGACCACAGATGGTAATGCTGACTTTGAGTTGCAAATGATTAATTTAGGAATGAGCTTTACGCCACCTGTTTGTCAATTGATTTTCTAGAATTACCTCAATCAGCCTCTTTTCGTATTTTGACTGGCAGCTGGATTATTTGTTAGGTGAACCTTTATCCGTTCCTTTGTCCAGTAAAGAGAAAACTCTTAAAATGTTGAGAAACGTTGGCAGTTGGCAGATAATTTTAATTATTTCAGAGGAGTTTTGCTCCATTGAAAAACTGACAGGAGAATGTGAGTGCTTTCCTTTCTCCCCAGCTTAATGACATCGTGTTTGTGTGAGGGTGCTCAGTGTTGCAGTTAGAAGTGACCCACGGTTGACAAGGGGAGCGCCTGGCACCTCTCCTCTCAGTGATGTCGTCAAGGAACTTTTTCCCCTTAGCTAACGAAATGTCTTCTTTTTTTTTTTCTTTCTGCTTTATCTCCCCAAATCCCCCCCGACCCCGTACATAGTTGTATGTCTTAGTTGCAGGTCCTTCTAGTGGTGGCACGTGGGCCGCCGCCTCAGCGTGGCCTGATGAGCGGTACCATGTCCGCGCCCAGGATCCGAACCAGTGAAACCCTGGGCCGCCACAGCGGAGTGCGCGAACTTAACCGCTTGGCCGCGGGGCCGGCCCCAGAAATAAGTCTTCTTAAACTTCCCCTTCCTACCAAAGGCTTACCGGCATTTGTGAAAAGTCCACATTAGGGAGTTGGCTTTGAGTAATTACTTGGCCAATCCGTTAGCGTTGGAGTGCCATCAGCCTTTTCCTGGGGATGCTCTTCCCCAGGGGAGAATCCGCGTAGAGCAGGAGGCTGGGCACAGGGCGGCGGCCTTCGGGGCCTCTTTACTCTCCGGTGGCTCCAGGTCACCGGGGTGCGAGTCGTTTAAAGATGTCTGTGTCCACTTGGTGTCAGGATTCCTGCTCAGGAACGTGTCGAGGGCTTCTCTGGGTCTGAGGAGGTGGGCTTGGAGTCCCTTCTTCCTCCGCTGTGCGTGTGCCCAGGTGCAGGGGTGGAGGGAGGGTGGCGTCTGAGTTACGGCGTCTGCGCGGTCTTGGGCTGGTGGCTCGACCCCCCACGGAGGTCCCTTAGAGCCTCCGGCTGGGGTTGCCTGTGTGAGGACTGGGGTGGCTTGCTGGGAGTCTGTCCTTAAAAGATCTCTTTCCCCCCTTATTTTCTAGGAGTATGCAGCACTCATTAAAGACCTCAGTGCGTGCAGGGAACAGCTCCTTGAGAGGGAGGAAGAAGTTGCCGAAATGAAGGCCGAAAGAAACAACACCAGGGTCAGTAGGTGCCGGAACTTGAGCCTCTGGGCCACTATCAGTCACTCTGGCTGGCTTTAAACTCGAAAGACGTCCACTCTACCTGGTTTCAAACACATTTTCGACATTTTCCCACGACTTAACTGTGATCGATCAGTTCAGCGTTCTCATACTTTTCTTGAAATTCATAGTTAAGAATTAGTATTTTGATCCATTTGAGGAGGAATTTCTCTAACTTTCTACTGGATTGAAGGCATTCACACTGGTTCAGCATGAGATGGAAAGGATTGATTTGCCCCGAATCCCAATGTGCAATTGAAGGTGTTGTTTAAACTTGCGTCTGTGTTGGCCTTTTCTCCCAGCTGCTGTTGGAGCACTTAGAGTACCTCGTCTCCAGGCACGAGCCGTCCCTGAGGATGACGGTGGTGAAGAGGCAGGCGCAGTCCCCCGCCGGCGTGTCCAGTGAGGTGGAAGTGCTGAAGGCGCTGAAATTTTTGTTCGAGCACCACAAAGCTCTGGATGAGAAGGTACCGGCGGCCCCGGGGCCAGCCTTGGGCTGCGCGCTGTGCGCCCGGCGGGCGTTGTGCGTGTGCAGCTTCAGTTTACTCTTAGTAGCTTCTGGAATTCTTCTCAACAAAGTTCTTCTATAAGAAGACAGTTCTATATGGTTAAAAAGTATTAGTTGGCAGAAATGTTTTAGATTTTTGTTTGTTGTTTTTTCCTTTTTCTCCCCAAAGCCCCCGGTACACAGTTGTGTATTCTTCGTTGTGGGTCCTTCTAGTTGTGGCATGTGGGACGCTGCCTCAGCGTGGTCTGATGAGCAGTGCCATGTCCGTGCCCAGGATTCGAACCGACGAAACACTGGGCCGCCTGCAGCGGAGCGCGCGAACTTAACCACTCGGCCACGGGGCCAGCCCCTGACATAAATGTTTTAAAATTTATTATATCCTGTTTATAGATTTGCTGTTAAGAATTGGGTAATGTAATTTATTTAGGGAGAAGATTTTTCTCAAACTTAAAATTTAAAGCTGTTAAAAGCAAGTTTCCATGACGGTAACATCAATGAGAGACGTTCCAGGTGTTCTGTGTTATATTCTGCTAGTGATAGGGTCACTGTCCGCGAAGGCTTGGAGAAGTGTGCACCCACACACTCCACCCCTGCTGTTTTCAGGTGAGAGAGCGGTTACGAGTAGCACTTGAAAGATGTAGTTTGTTGGAAGAAGAATTAGGAGCCACACACGAGGAGGTAAGCTTGCTAAATCATTGTGTGCTTGGAATTGAGGGCTGTTAATTTTTACTTCTTAATTTTGAAAAAAGTATGATGCCTTAGTGGTGGATATCGGATGTTCTTTATCTTTCTGAATCTGGGTCATTTGAATGACTCGTAAACTAGACTTTTATTTCCAAGTTGCAAAAGTCTCTTAAGTACCCGGTTGGCCGGGAGATAATAAACTCTGTTTTGATAACCTGGTTCCCCTCAGGGTGGGTGACACCACCATGTGTTTTCTTTTTGTGTTATGGTTACAGTTTATAGTTCTGTTTTTCCAAAAGAAGTTTGCTATCTTTCCTTATTTCTTTGCTCTTATCCAATTTTTTTTGGTTTTAGCTAATGATTCTTAAGGAACAGAATAATCAGAAAAAAACTCTCAAAGATGGGGTGCTTGACGTAAACCGCAAACAAGAAAATACACGGAGCACTAATGGAAAGGCAAGTCCGTGGGCTTTCTCTTTGTCGTCTCCTAGTTCCATCTGCCCGCAGTGTGCGTGCAGCACTGTTTCACAACTGTTGTCGAGCCCCGCTTCGAGCTTGAGTGTCGTGAGCGCTGTGCCATCCAGCAGGTCTCGTAAATCAGCTTTGGTTTTACCTTCCTCCTGGAAGTCCTTTACTTCCTAGCTCACCAAACAAGCCTATTTAAGGATTTTTTTCCCCCAGCAGCGATCTTCCAATGGTTCCTTAAGCCAGGAGGAGGACCTTGCTAAAGTCATCGAGCTCCAGGAAGTCATAGATAAGCAGTCGAGAGAGCAGAGGCAGATGAAGGAGCGTCTGGCCGCCCTTTCCAGTCACGTCACGGAGCTGGAGGAAGACCTGGACACCGCTAGGAAAGCTCTCATCAAATCTGAGGAAATGAACACCAAGTTGCAGCGGGACGTCCGCGAAGTGAGTGGTGGTGGAGACGGCGCTGCCCTGGAGTCCCAGGGCTGGGCGGTTTGGGTTTGATCCTCGCTCATCTTGTCCCTCACGCTCCCAGCTCCCTCCAGCCTTTGGGTTACTGTATAAGTGACGGCCAAACAGAACAGCACTGTGAGGCTGTGGTAGGCGCCTCCCCATCTCGGTGGTGAGGCCTCCTTTCCCTGAGGTCTTCGGAGCTGGAGGACCCCCGGTCCAGCTGGTCTGTTAGCCTGGTGGCCGCGGCTCCCCGCCGTGCTGCGGTGTGGCTGTAGTGCCCTGGTCTGTGGGTCCCTCACGTCCACGGCTTCCAGGCTGTCTGAATTTATTCTTCGTTATGCTCAGGTTTCCTTCTTGCTTAAGGGGAATGTTGGTTTCGGTTGTCTGCTTGTTCCCTGAAAGTGATGTGAGCGTGATCTGCTGAGCGTTAAGGGCGCGTTCCTGGCAGTCTTCCGGCGCTCTGACCTTCTGCTCTGCGAAGGGATGGGTGACGGTATTGAATGTCAGAGGTCGGACCACAGCGAGAGTGGAATTGGCTCACACTGTGCCGTGAGGAGCGTGCTGGAACAATATGCAGAAATAGACTCGTTTCCGGCACATGTTTCTGCACGTAGAATTATTTACGAGAATCTGTCTAACCATCATTATAAGAGCAAATGAGGGCTGGATACTTTCTCTGGTGCTTCCTCCTGTCACTGCAGCCCGTCCTTTGTAAACAAACAGAACACACGCACGCGCACCCCTGCGAGACCATCTCAGAGAGCCTGTCGGGAAGACCCTTCAGACCTTTTCACGTGGGTGCGGAGCAGCCGCACTGCCCCTTCAGCAACTCGGTGCGAGCAGTTTTCTGTAGGAATTCAAAACAAAGAAAAAGACTACGTTTATTACAGAACTTGTTTAGTTATATTGTTCTTTGGCAGCAGGAGATTATTTATGTGGCGGAGTTTAATATGCAGAGGATTTCGAACTTCTTTAAGACCCGTCACTTTGAATATTAAGACGTGGCTAACGTGAGTTCCTTAGTAAACAAAGAGGGACCTGAAATGGACTTTTAGGTTGGGGGACAGGAATGGCGCTATCAGAAAGTTCTGGTCCTGGTTTCAGTGTTCGATACTGTGTAATAGAATTTTGCTGCTGAATGAGGCATCAGAAGGTTGCATCCAATTAAATTGAACTTTGACTTCTGTTCCCATTTGTTAATGTTATTGCTTTAATTTTGTGGTAATTGCATGAGATTTCATCCAACTTCTAGCCAAGAAAATGAGCCTAGTGTCTCAGCATCGTGTCCTTGAGGGGCTTCGCCCCGTCCTGCAGGAGCGCACTTGCATCGTGAGGCACACAGAGGTCGTGTCTTCATTGTCAAGACCTTCACCTCCTGGGATTCTTGCAAGATTGGGCTATTTTATTGTCCATTTTTCTGGGTAATCTTATGTAGAAAAGGATGAGCTTCGTAAACTGAGTGGCCAAACATAGTAGGTGAATATTTATGAATATTTATGATATTTGAGATAGGTACATTGCCATTCACCTTGAAGGAAACTGGCATCTCTGTCAACTGAATTCTGAGGACACTAATTTTATATTTGATTTCAAAATTAGAGTTTAGTCCAGTTTTTTCTCTCTTTAGCATTCACCTTTTTTCCGTCTGAAACACCTAATGTAGGCCATGGCCCAAAAGGAAGACATGGAAGAGAGAATCACTGCTCTGGAGAAGCGCTATCTCGCGGCGCAGTGGGAGGCCACCTCTGTGCACGACCTCAACGACAAACTCGAAAACGAAATCGCGCACAAAGACTCCGTGCATTGCCAGGTAGGGGATCTTACAGAGCTCTGTCTGGCTTTCGCTGAATAATTACTAAGGCAGTTAAAGGCCTTTTTCCTGTGACTTCCATGTTGGAAACCAAGGCCCAATGTAAAGTTTTTGTAATCTTAGACTACTGTGTTCAAAAGGGTGAATGACTTCAACTGGCCAGTTTTAATTACTTAGGGTTTGATTTAACCATTTTATGGAACTGCACTCCTTGCTTCTTTCTCCTGTTTTGTTTTGTTTTAAGTGAATGTTAATCTGTTGCTTGTTAGCGTTTTTACCAAAGGAGCAGAGTGGCAGAGAGCTGCAAGGCAGTGGCTGCTTGTTAACAGCTGGGTCAGTGTAATACATGGCGCGTTTAGAAATGCAGCCAGCAGGGAGAGTCTGCCCCTCCTGCGGTTTGCTGAGCCACGCTTGCTCCTGTTTCTCTGTAGCCCCAGAGAATCGAGTTAACCAGAAAACCCCAATCCAGCTTCTTGAAAATAAAGTGAGTTCATCTGGTGTATCATAAAGTATATCATTAAACCCAAAATAAAAATAAAACATAAAATACTAGGAAGCCATTAACAATTTTATTGTGGAATACTGTTTGAGAGCTTGGGAGTTGTTCACAGGGATGACTTTAAAGGGCAGACCACAAAATACTGTGGACAGTGTGACGCGTTTTCCAAAGGTTTTCAAGCGTAATATATTGTCTGTATGTCTACGGAGATACGTGCACACAGGAAGAGGAGAAAGCTGCTTAGGAGCAAATGTCCGCCTCTCAGGAACCTGAACTTACAGATGATTTTTAAAATTTTCTTTTTTTAAGAAGTTCTTGTCTAAATTTCCCACATTGAAGTTTTTTTTTAGAGTAGGAGGACTTTTTAAAAGAACAATGATACATTTACAAAAATAGCTTGACTAGCTTTTCCTTAGGCCGACTCTTCGAAGGTCTCTGTTTCAAAGGAGAAGGCCATCTTTTGGCTTACCTGCCCCTGGCAGTTGGCTGGAAGTAGTGTTACCTTCAAATCATGGGTCTGGTTATTTTTTAAAAAGGGTTAATGATGACTCTTCTTCCTTAACTTGTCACTAAGAATGAGCAAGCTTCCACAGAAAATGGGTTTTCTTTCATGTATAGGAACTTTGTTTTTTGTTTTTTGTTTTTTTTTTAAGAAAAAAGACTTCTTCAAAGATATTTAGGTAAAGCAAATACTTTGGCAGAGGCGCTTTGCACATTGAAATCAAGCCCAAACAGTGGAAGACGAGGTTCACTCTGAAGTGCCTGCCAGCACAGTGCTGCTTCTGTCAGAGCTGGTTTAGGAGATGTCTGCGTTTAGAGTTTTCCTCAGTTTGTCAATATGGAGAGGGCCAGAAGATTTGGTCCATTTTGATGCTCTGCTCTCGTTTCGTAGACTGAGGATAAGAACCGCCGGTTACAAGAGCGCCTGGAGTTGGCGGAGCAGAAGCTGCAGCAGACCTTGCGGAAAGCGGAGACGCTCCCCGAGGTGGAAGCGGAGCTGGCCCAGAGGGTGGCCGCGCTCTCCAAGGTGCCGCCTTGGGTTCCCTTCTGGGGCCAATGTCGGGATTTTGATCTTGAGATGATTTCCCTGTGTGCCTTGTTTACCTTTTGTTCTTATGTCGGTGCACCTCCGCCCACGAAAGAGCTCAGATTGGTTCTTAGTCTTGCGTTGTCTGAGATTGGACCGCTTTTTAAATGTCCAGTGTGAGCCTCCTCTTTTGTTATCCCTGAACTAATTTCTCTCCAGTTTTGTCAGGTGTGTGCTGTTCATCCCCAGGCTGCTTGATCTAAGAGTCACTGCTGCTTAGAGTTAGTCAGCAACTCAAAGTGTAGGATGGAAGCTTTGTGTAGAAGGATAGACTTGGTCCCAGAAATCGGAAAACACCATTCTCATTTGTTTTACTTTTTCTTTTTTTTTTGCTAAGCAAGAGTCACCCTGAGCTAACGTCTGTTGCCAGTCTTCCCCTTTTTTGTATGTGAGCTGCTGTCACAGCATGGCCACTGGCAGATGAGTGGTATAGGTTTGCTCCTTGGAATTGAACTCGGGCTGCCAAAGCGGAGCACAGCGAACTTAACCACCAGGCCACCAGGGCTAGCCCTGCCATTTTCTTTTAAAGACAATGAAAATAAATTTGTAATAAACAAATTTTTAAGCAATTTATTCATTCATCTGTTCAACAAATGTTGACTAGGCGTATGCAAGACACGCGCCCTGCCCTCTCTATCCACAGGTGACTAGGCACCTTCAGAATGATGTTGTAGGTGCTAGAAGCAGGTGGCCCGTACGGGAGGAGGAAGCACGTGATGACAGAGAGCCCAGCCTCCCTGGGCCTAGGGGAGGCTTAGCCTCCAGTGCCCGTGGGAGTCAGCCAGGCAGAGAAGCGGCCCCGGGCCAGGGGGCCTCCTGGCAGAGGCCTGTGTGGGCGCCTCCGTCAGTGGTTTCATGTCGCCTGGTTCGAGCTTAGTGAGCTGCTGGGGAGGGCACCCGTGGGAAAAGGGCAGGACAGGCACAGGCTGCTGCTGGTGAAAACTCGCCTTGGGTGGGTCAGATGCTGTCGAGTGCGCACAGGCCTCCCTCAGAGCAAGTTCATTGCTAACAGCTGTCGCAGAACCGCTTCTCTTCCTTCGTGATCTGTGTTTAAAGTGTCGGTTTCTTCTCTCCCCTGTCGTCTCTCCTGTCCCTGGTTGACCTTATAGTCTGACCCTTGGTCTTCTGGAATGTCTACTGCTAAGGAAGCTAAACTGTTCGAACTTACTTCCCAGCTCAGGAAGGTAGAACGTGTGCATTGCTCTCACTCGCGCTTGCTGCTTCCTGCTTTCCCTGCTGACTAACCAAACGCGGTGTGAGGGTGGGGAGCATACGATCCACTGAAATTGGGCACGGGGTTGGGGAAGCACATTTCTCTCACCACATTTGTCACCAACACCAGTCCTGCCTCAGCGTCACCAACGTGAGAGGATTAACCGCTTCCCAGATGAGCACGTGAAGCCACGTAGGCTGTGTCGGGAGATGTAAGGAGACGCTTTCCGTCTCACGTGGTTGACAGTGGTGCACGCAGAGCATGTTCCGCTGGCTGCCGCCGCAGTGGCGTACAGCATGCTGCCAGGGAAGCGGAGACCCTGGTTGAACTTACACTGTGTTTGCTGACAGGCCGAGGAGAGACACGGCAACATTGAGGAGAGGCTGCGCCAGATGGAGGCACAGTTGGAGGAGAAGAATCAAGAGCTGCAGCGGGTACGTGTCCAGGCACAAGGCCGAGCGCCGAGCCCGGTGCGGGGGGGACGCGCTCAGGCAGGGGAAAGCGACACCTCGTGATTCCACTTGTCCCGACGCGGACACCGGTCCCTTCTCCATCCTGTCATGTGTGTTTCGTTTGTGGCCTCATGTACGAGTCGTCTGCTGACAGGTGCATCCACCCCGGGGACAGTCATGCCAGCACTGCAGCAGGGGAAGAGCTTGGTGCCCGTAGGCCCTGCAGGGAGGTGGGTCCCCAGCCCGAGGAGGCCGCTTGCTTCTCTGACCAGCCCGTCAGGGGACCTTCTCCAGGCGCCCCTGAAACCTGAGGTGCTGGCCTGGGGTCCCCGTGAAACTTAGAGTGAGGCGTGTTGTCCTAGATGACAGGTCCACTTGCTTAGGATATGGCACTGAAAGCCCAAATTCAGGTCACGGGCCTGACTGTCTCCCAAAGTACCAAAGTATGACTGCAGACACACAGGTGTGTGCAGAGGTGGGTATTGGCGAGGAAGAGGAGACTGTGACTGAGCTGTGAGCTGTGAAGAGAGTGTGCAGTGGAGGCTCGTGTCAGTTGAATCCTGAGAGAGTTTTCCCTGAGGAGTTGGTCAGGTGTCAGTGTGGAGCATCCAGGCAATGGAGCGAGTGGCCGTCCTGCGTCCGGCTGGCACCCAACCTTACGACACCAATTCAAGGCCGTCAGATTTTATTTTCACCAGAAGCCCGTATTCTTGGGCGTGGACCGCAGACTTTCAAACATTCTGACTCCCTTCAGAAGATTGTATCTTAGTCCTCTGCCTGCCCCCCATACGCACACGCGTAGCTCTTAGGCAGAGATTTTTATCCGTTTGGGGATGCACTTCCTTACTTTCAGAACTGTTGATAGAATTTGGAAGGACCAGTGTTGAGATAGGGGTGCCATTAATAAGTAAGGCAATTCCAAGTAAACGTTTAAGTTGCTTTGCTTTAAAAATATTTGAACACCGGTGCCTTATTGTGTGGTGTGCTGGGTCTCTCCAGATGGTGGTAGCTGCTGTGTGTTGGGCATGATTCTGAGAGCCTTCTGTTTGATTTGACCATGACCCATGAGAAAAGGGAGATGCTGGCACCCGTGGTGGTCAGCTGAGGACGCTGAAGCACGGAGGGCTTGACTGTGTTGGCGATTCCCTGTGGGCTGCTCCTCCAGGCAGCGTGGCTTGAGCGCAGGTCTCAGCCCCCGAGCCATGCTGCCCTCTGCCCGGGAGCTGCCCACCGGCCCGGGGGACTCACCCTGACAGGTGCCGCCTGTTAGCCCTTCCTGTCCCCTCCACGTGCCCTTTGTCTTTGTTCAGAATAAGGGGTGAAAGCAAGCTTTTTAAGCCATGAAATTGATGATAGTTTTATAAAACACAGACTTAGCAGCTTTATTTTTAAGTTTTAAAATTACTCGTGATTATTTGTAATTTTTCAACATAAACATTCATTACAAAAAATTCAAGTGATGTAGGAGTATAAAGAACAGGTGAAAGTCTCTGTCTCCACTGTTTTTTCCCCAGATGAATTTCTTTACCTTTTGCTTTGTGAGTTGAGTTCATTTTTTCTCCGGAATCCAGACGCAAGCTTCTGTTTACATGGGCAGATTCCTCCACTGGTGTGTGGATAAGCTGATCCCCTTGAAACTCTGCTGTGTCTGGGTGTAAATCTGCTCCTGGAGCCCACCCGACAGTCAGGGATGGGTGACGTTGCTGAGGCCCCGTGAGGGCCTCGTTTAAGGAGCAGTGGACGTTCTCATTAACGCTCTCGCAGACTTGGCCCTGCCTTTCTCTGCGCCTGTGAGGCAGTCCTGGTCATCGTGTAGACGTCCACTGATGGCGGAGGGCCGGAACAGCCCAGGGATGGCGGCACGGGTGACTCCACGGTGGGGGAAACGATCCTGCCTTTGCTCGCAGTGGCCAGGTGTTTGTTTCTCCTGTTCCAGGCAAGGCAGAGAGAGAAGATGAACGAGGAGCATAACAAACGCCTGTCCGACACCGTCGACAAGCTTCTGTCAGAGTCTGATGAGAGGCTCCAGCTTCATCTCAAAGAGAGGATGGCTGCCCTGGAAGACAAGGTGGGATGTCACACACCTCGCCGAAGGTTTCCCATCCTTTACAAAGAGATCGCCCATGTTCTGCTCCCCAGGGATGCTGCATAATGGTGGTTAACAGCCATTACAGGAAGTAGAAATGACTCCGTAAGGAGGAAAAAGTGCCAACTGTTAACCGCTCGCTGAATTAACTTCTCGTTTGTTATGTTCTTGCCCAATTTGTGTGTATGGAAGCTTGTTTACCATTCTTATTCTCTAGAGCAGGAGTTGGCAAACTGTTTCTATAAAGGTCCAGATAGTAAAAATTTTAGGCTTTTACGAATTATGAGTGATTGAGCAAAATAATTTCATGCCTACTAATAATGAGCATGAAAGCAGCCGCTGATGACATGTGAGTGAGTGACTGTGTTCCAGTAGAACTTTGTTGACAGGGACAGGCCCTCGCTTGCCAGCCCCTGCACTGGAATCTTTTGCTGGGCCCAGCCCTCACCCCTTCGTTGCTCCTGCGTCGGAAGTTAATTTCTGTCTCGTTTATAAACATAACGGTGTAGGAGAATGGTGTAAAATAAAGGCTTGGATCAACTGAAAGTGTTCCAGCTCCTCCCTCTCTCCCTCCATTCGGTTTGGAAAACGTCTGAGCAGGACTCATGCTCCTCTCATCATGGGGACACTTCAGCCATCCCCAGGGTGAAGGAGAGCCCTAGAATTTGTCAGAGAAGCTCTCATGGGCGACAGTTGCATTGGGCCTTGGCACGACCTGTCCCGACTACACGGGTGTCCCTAAAGATAACGGCCAGAGCCTGCCCTGAGGTGGGCACCGTGGTCACGCTCATTCGAGAGAGACCAGTGGTCATTACTAATGACGTGACGTTCCTGTTGCACAGAGCCCGTCAGGAAAGGCGTTATCAGAGACCACACAGGGCGCTTCCCCCTTTCCTCCTTGATCAGTGGGCCAACCTTAAGGGCAGAATACTTTTACCTTAGATTTAAACTGTACGTTTGAAACTTATGTCAGGTTTCCCAAGTGACCGATGAATTGTAAAATCTAAAAGCTACTATAAACCAGTTTAACGGATGCAGATAGGCCTACACTATGGGCTTGACATGCTTACTTAGAAAAATCCATCACGGAGGTAGTAGGTTCTGTATTTACAAATTATCATGAGAAGTTGCGATGGTCTCACTGTTGCATTTCACTCTAATACTGCTCATGAGTACGTTCACGTGGCCCCTTTTCCGTGGTACTTTATTGTCTTAGACAGAAATGTAGCCATACTATTATGTGGAACGTTTTCAAGAATCAACACTAAAGGACTCTTCATCTTTTGCAGAATTCTCTATTACGAGAAGTTGAAAATGCAAAAAAGCAGTTAGAAGAAACGCAACATGATAAGGTACTTAAATGTCTAAATCATTGAGAAATCCGTGAATTGAGCGAGTTCACTGTTGCTATAACTACTACAGACGTTGGGTGAAGTGGGGTCAAACTTTCCTGCTGTAAGATTTATGGCACTCCTAGAGTTGTGCGTGAATGCGTTTGTGTTGGCGGTGGATGTTAAGTCTGGCAGCGGGTAGGGATCAGAGTTCTGAGTCCTTTCTGGGTTCATTTGGAAGCTAAAACCTTAGCACAAACCTGTCCTCTAGAACTGTGCTGTGCAACAGAAATGTAATGGGAGCCACATGTATAATCTAAAATTTTCTAGTAGCCACATTTAAAAGTGTAATGTGAAATTAGTTTTACTTAACCTGATAGAGTCAAATGTTATTTTATCATGTCATTAATATAAAAGCTAATGAGCTGCTTTACATTCATTTTTTCATAGTGGGTCTTTGAAACCCGCTGTGTGCTTTATAGTTACAGGACATCTCAGTTTGGACCAGCCCCATTCAGGTGCTCAATGGCCACGTGTGGCGAGTGGCTGCTGTATGGGACAGCATAGATCTAGAAGGTTATAGGTGACTTAAAAAGTTTTTTGTCAGTTTTCCTTACTGTTTTGACGTGTACAGAAATGAGATTGGACGTACAAATGAACAAATGATTCATGAATGAATGAATGTGTGCTCGATGTGAGACAAAGACAATACAGAAAGGAAAAAGACAACACAGGGAAGTCTGTGCAGTAGAAGGTGAGTATTGTTCGCCTCTCCCACCCCAAATCTCTCTACAGAATTAATAATTGTTAATGACTCGGTGTTTCGCCTCTAAAAACTTCTCTTTGACTAAGACATGACTTTTTATGCATCAGGGTTTATAAAGCTAATTTGGTGGTCTGAGTGTTTATGTTTACTATAGGACTCTCGGAGAAAACGTTCTCAGAACTAAAATACTTGATATTTATAACTGCTAATTTAACCTATTATGGTTATGTTCAACATTTGATGCAAATAATTTTAAATCCTGAAGGAGACAGCTGCAGTATGTATCATTTGCTGTTTTGTAGGATCAGCTCGCACTGGACATCGAAGCCTTGAGGGCTGAGCTGGACCAAGCGAGGCTGAGAGGGGCATCCCTTCACCACGGGTACGGCACTCACGCGTTCACAGACATGCTCCAGCACCTGCTGTGTGCGTACGGGGCGCTCACAGACGTGCTCTGGCATCTGCCGTGTGTGTACAGGCCACTCATGCGCTCACAGACACTCTCCAGCACCTGCCGTGTGTGTACAGGGTGCTCGCACACTCACAGACGCACTCCAGCACCTGCTGTGTGTGTACAGGGCGCTCACACCCTCACAGACACTCTCCAGCACCTGCTGTGTGTGTCCGGGGTGCTCACAGACATGCTCCGGCATCTGCCATGTGTGTACAGGGCACTCATGCGCTCACAGACACGCTCCAGCACCTGCCCTGTGTGTACAGGGTGTTCGCACACTCACAGACACATTCCAGCGCCTGCTGTGTGTGTACAGGGCGCTCACAGACATGCTCCAGCACCTGCCGTGTGTGTACAGGGCGCTCACGTGCTCACAGACATGCTCCGGCACCTGCCATGTATGTACAGGGCGCTCACATGCTCACAGATGCACTCTGGCACATGCCATGTGTGTACAGGGCGCTCACACGCTCACAGACGCACTCCAGCTCCTGCCATGTCTGTACAGGGCACTCATATGCTCACAGACCCACTCCGGCACCTGCCATGTGTGTACAGGGCACTCATATGCTCACAGACGCACTCCAGCGCTTGCCGTGTGTGTACAGGGCACTCACGTGCTCACAGAGGCACTCCAGCACCTGCCGTGTCTGTACAGGGTACTCACACCCTCACAGACGCACTCCAGCACCTGCCGTGTGTGTACAGGGCGCTCACATGCTCACAGGCGCACTCTGGCACGTGCCATATGTGTACAGGGTGCTCACGTGCTCACAGACACGCTCCAGCACCTGCTGTGTGTGTACGGGGAGCTCACGCACTCACAGACACGCTCCAGCCCCTGCCGTGTGTGTACAGGAACACATGCAGGCCACAGGGGCAGCCAACTGAACACACTGCCTGGCCTGAGCTCAGGGAGCCTGGAGCTTCGGAGCAGGCCGGAGGGCAGAGGACAGCATCATCCTGAAGGTTAGGTTCTGGTACCTTGGAGGTTCCCGTCACATCCTTGACTCAACTCAGAACCGCAGGAGGAGGTGGGGCTGGGGACGATTGATTAGTGTCGGGCATATGAGTCTGAGGCACCCGCCAGAGTGTGGGCGTGATGGTGTCGGGATCGGAGGACAGAGCCCAGGGTGCCAGAGGAAGCCCCGTCCACCTGGGAGTGACGGTCGCATCCTCGAGGTGAAAGAGAAGGCCGCGGAGAGCCTGCGCTGCTGGAGCGGGAGGATGCCCTGACGTTCGCGTGTCTGGTGCGGTGCTTGGAGTCTGTATGTTTTGAAGAGGCTGAGAGTTAACGGCGTGGCGCTCGCAGATCTTTCGAGGCGTGACCGGGCCGGCTGCTGCGGGAGTGAGCCCCCTGGCTCGGCGTGAATCTACCAAGTTGCCCGGCATCCTGAGTTTTTCTTCCTCATCGTGGTAGAGGCGGTAATTCTCATTTAGGTGATTTACTTCTTTGTAGAAAATGGTCATCAAGTGAGAGTTACGCTTTAGCAAAAGTTATCGAAGCGCTTACCTGGTGGCAGTGACTGAAACACAGGAGACGGGCCCCTGCCTCCAACACGACTCAGGAGGAAGCTCCGAACCTCTGCAGGTGTTCCGGCATTTGCCAAGTTAGGACATCCTGAAGGTTTAGGGTATCTTGCGGCTGTCCCTGCCTAACCCACTCCTAGAAACTAGAGGAGAAATCAGCGAGGACAGAGAGGCAGAGCCAGAAGCTTCCCCTGACGCCGAACCCGCTGGAAGGTGGAGTTTCGAGGAGGAGAGTGTGCGCTTCAGAGAGCGAGGTGCAGAGGAGGACCAGTGCAGGGAACAGGCACTTGCTTTCTGCTTCAGGTCCTCGCTGGTGGAAGGCTCGTGTCATTAGAGCGCTGCAGGCGGACCTGCTGCTCGGGATTGCAGGCGTGTGTGCGAGGAGGCTCTCACAGGCACGTGGGTGAAGAGGAAGTGGACACGCGTGTGTGACTCTTGTGGAAGTCGAGTCCTGAAGGGAAGGGAGCCGGTGTAGGAGCTTGAGGGGGTGGCAGAGCTGGGGGCAGTTTTTCCGATGGAGACGTCTTGACATGTTTGCCGGTCCCAGGTGTGATGTTAGAGGTGAAAGACAAGGAGAGAAAGGAGCTCTTTGCTCTGGTAGTGCAGAGGTGGCAGGAGGGGATGGCCAAGGTCACCTGGGGCGGAGTGGTCTGAAGACAGTGGGCAGGAGAGGCTGCATGCGGAGGGAAGGGCTTTGTTTCCGGGAGGCAAGGCTAGAGGCTGCATGTCAAGTGGCCTAGAAGAGAGGTGGTTGGGAGCTGTAGAAACGGGGGGAAGACCAATCACAGTAGGCGTGGAAGGGCCTTGGGTGGACTGAGGAGAAGGGGTCTGGCAGGCAGGGCAGGCTCAGCTCATTTGGTGTGACTCCACGGTGAGATCGGTCATCTTGTTTTTGTGATCTTCTCCATGAGAAAAGGTAGTCTAGCTTGAGGAGTGGAAAAGCACGGTGATGGGTGGCCTTCCATAAACAGATTGGCCATATAGAAGAGAGGCTTCAGCAAGTGATCAGCTGCAGGGTGGTGGCGGGTCGGGAGGCAGGTAAGCCTGGGAAGGGGTGTCAGAATCGGGAAGCATTTGTGCTTCCCGAACCATCCAGAGGTACACGCAGGATTTCAGGTGCATCGCTTTCATCTGCCGTTGAACCGTCTCACGGCCCCAGAGCAGTTGGGCTGGAAGTCACCCTGAGGGAGAGTGAGAGTGTCGTGAGGAGTAAGGGGTAGAGGAAGTAGGGCTGGGTGTGCTCCAAGGGGAATTCCAGACTTGGAGATCTTCGAACAGGCAGTAAATCTCGTGTAACGCTACAAGAAGGTATTTCTTTAAAAAGTTGTCGAGAGGTGTGTACCAAAAGTAGATGAGTTGGCATGTCACCCTGGCCCTGTCCACGATCGGGTGGGGAGGCTCGAGGGGTCCCCTGTCTAACTGGCTTTAATCAGATGAATGGACTCTGTCTTCTCAGATCGTAAGGCCTCCTGAAAATGAAGGCAGCCAGCCTTCTTTCCGGAGAACAGGGAGGCCCTCGGTGGCGGGCCAGGACTGAGGTGTGGCTGGGGTGCCCACGGTCACGGCTGAGCGCTGGGCTGGGCTGCGCCCTCCTCGCCTCCGCTCACCCGTTCCTCCCCAGGGCCTCTCCTAGTGACTCTCTTGAGCGTCTCCCTCGCGGGTGCTCAGGGCCCCAGTCACTGGTTCAGGGGACTGTTTTAGCCGGGCGTGTTGATTGTCTGTCAGTCTGATTGCACGCAGTCTCTGCTTTTGGTTCGGAATCCTCAAAGCGTCCTGCCCAGCCCGGTTCATACCAGCCCGAGCTGTGGTCAGAAGGGCTTCTGCAGCCGCTCCCTCCGAGGGGCCTGTGGGAGCGCTTCAGACAGTGCCACGCAGAGAGAGGAGTGTCGGTGTCCACTAGCCTCACACTGCGGAGCCTGGCACAAATGGGAGAGTGACCGTGGAAGGCCGCAGGTCGGGGTGCGGGTGCTTCCTGGTGGGTCGAGGAGAAGGTCGAGCAGAGGCAGGGCTGAGCACCCCTCTGCGGGCCCTGACATGGGTGACGGATGCCTCTTCCACGGCCCAGACAGCTGGACCCCATCCTCTCATCTCCAGGTCTGCAGTGGCAGCATTGGCTTTCCTAGGTATGGAGTGTCCCCGCTGGCGGGGCTGAAAGGCTCAACGCTGGCGGGAGCGAGGACAGAGGTGCCCTCCTTGGAGTCCTTTTTCTGTGAAATTACGTGTTTTCCAAATTGACAGCTTCTGGCTTGACTAACAAACTTAGTTCGCTTTTCTTATCTAATAATGACCTTTTGTTTTCCATATTTCAGCCGACCCCACTTGGGCAGTGTCTCGGATTTCAGGTTCCCTGTGGCAGACGGTCCCGCAGACGCCTCCAGCAGCAGCGCGGTGTTGCGGCGCCCCCAGAAAGGCCGCGTGGCAGCCCTGCGGGATGAGCCGTCCAAGGCAAGGGCCTCCGTCCTCGCCGCCCGCGAGCTGCCGGCCCTCGGGCGTGTCTCCTGCTCGTCCCGTGACTTTGAGACTTTGGGGATTCCAATGGTCATAGGTCGCCTTCTCTCTTCCCCTCCCCCCATTTTCCTTTTTCTGGCTAAGAGTTTCGTTTTAGGCATGCTTTTTTCTGAAGAACAAGTTCTGATAGAATATGACCTACTCTTAAGTGCAACGTAATGTAATTAGTACGGTTTGGAAGCAGCGATAAAGCGTGAATGAATGCGTGTATCCGTCATCTTTTAGTGAGAAGAATTCACATCGGGAAGTTTAAATACCTTCCTACTTGTGTCTGTTTAACAGCACGTCTTTATCTACTTCTGCGTATTTTTATTTACAGCACCCGTATTCAGTGCACACCTGGTTTGGGCCAGGCGTCATTATAGACTAGGGCTCCAGCAGTGAATACAGGCAGAGAAGATGCCCGCACCGCCAGGGCGCACGTTCTAGTGAGGAGCCAGCGTGCGTGAGAAGTACAGTACGGGCCGTGTGTCAGTTTCCTCTCACTGCGGTCACAGGCTGCTGCGAGCTCAGTGGCCTAAAGCAAGGAGCACTTAGAGTTCACAGGTTCCGTGGGCTCGGGGCTGTGAGCAGGACGGTTCGGGCTCAGTTCTCCTGAGGTTGCAGCCGTCCGGATTCTCACCTGGGGCTGAAGAGTGCACTTCCAGGCTCACTCGCCTGGCTCTGCCTGGCCCCTCTCTGGGGGCTGCTTGAGTGTCCTGGAAAGGTGCCCGCCAGCTTTGCTCCGGGCTCATTCTGAGAGAGAGCCAGGAGAAAGCCCCAGAGCCTCTGAGGCCCTGGTCTGGAGGCAGCACGCCTTCACCTGGGCTGCACTCGGTGCGTTAGAGTGAGTTAGCGAGTCCTGCCCTCACTGTGGGCCAAGGGAGGAGTGTTAGAGAAGTGTGGACGTATATTTAAACCACCACAGGGTTTCCGATGGTCATAAGCAGGGAAAGGAAACCCGGGGTACCCTGAGCTGTAGGAGGGGAATGATAGTTTTAAGTAGGGTAGCCAGCGAGGTCTCACAGGGACGGTGACATTTGAGCCAAGGAAGGGAAGGACCCATTTGGAGATATTAGAAGGTCATGCCAACACGATGTGCTGATGGGTTGAATATAGAGTATGAGACAAAGAGGCGAGTGAGGCCCCCGAGGGCCCGTGCTTGAGCAGCTGGAGGCTGGAGGCTGTCTCCTGCGATGAGGAAGACTGCGGGGCAGGGGAGACGAGTGGAGCCTGGCCCTGATCAGGTCGACAGCCCTATCTGCTGTCCAGGTGGACGTGTCAGGTAGGCAGTTGGATATTCTGGCCTGGAACCCAAGAGAGAAGTCTGGACTAGAGATAAAGATGTGGGGGTCATGACCATACAGATGGTGTTTAAAGGTGTAAGATGAGATCAAGTCCAAAGTGGGTGCCTGTTGATAGAGAGGAGCTTCCAGGATAGAGCCGTGGGCCCCTCCAAAATTGAGAGGTTGGGGAGACTGAGAAAGGACCGGCAGGAGACTAAAGAGTGACAAGGAGGTAGGCAGAAACCCTGGACAACGGGGCCTGCAGCCGAGTGAGCGAGATGCTCAGGGAAGAGGGAAGAGCAGCAGGCCTGGGCCTGCCGATGGGCCAGACGAGAGGGCGGTGGAGGTCAGTGGCGGACTTCTTAAGGTGGGCGCTTTGATCCTGGAGCAGCTCTGTGGGAGGGGAGGTGAGCAGGAGGAGAGGAGGTGGAGGCGGAGTCGAGGCGGCTCTGGAGACCTTTTACTCATCGGGACGAAGTGCAGTGGTGGCTGGAAAGAGACGTGGCATCCAGGTTCCGTGGTTCTGGTGTGTTATCTGAAGGAGGGAGAAGGGCGCAAACCTTCTCAGGCTGATGGGTGTGGGCCAGTAGAGAATCGATTACCCCGAGAGAGGGAGGGAGCACAGCAGGCGAGCCTGGAGTCAGCCAGAGGGGGTGCGCCTCGTGCCCAGAGGTGGGGCTGGCCTGGGTGGGGGCCCAGGTACCTGGCCGCGACCTCAGATCTTGGGAGGGGAGGTGGAGTGCATGGGTAAAGGCCCGGGGGACGGGGAGATAAGCCAGCAGGGCATCTCAAGTCTTGTGGTTGCTCTAATGTCGTGTCAGTGAAGTGGGAGGCAGGGCCCTGGGCTCAGTGAGGACGGGAGAGGAAGAGATGGAGGCTTCGAGAGAGGGGCTGAGACAGCCGCACGGGATGGGTCACGTGGCCCCGGCGCGCATGCCTTCTCTGTGCGCGTTCTGATTGCACACGGTACCCCTCCATCACGCGAGACAGGAGTTGGCTCGGCACAGAGGAGCCTTTTCTCCGAGAGCCTCAGTTCTCTAGAGACCGTGGTCCGCCAGCTCGCTCTTCCCTGGGTGTTGAGACGAGTGCATCCGACGGCTGCCCTGCTGTCTCCTTCTGCCCCTGCCTGCTGCTGTCTGTGCTCGTTCACACCGGGCTCAGAAGAGGGAGGATTGGGGAACTCCAGTGAGGTGTGTTACTCGATAACACTAGTACAGTGGTGTGGCAACTGCAGTGAACACAGCTGCCGTGGATGTAGTGAACTTTTTACTTCCCATTAGCGTGGCTGATCGTGCCATGTTTTTGTGTGTGTGGTTTTTGTTTTTGTTTTTGCTGAGGAAGATTAGCCCTGAGCTAACGTCTGTGCCGGTCTTCCTCTGTTTTATATGTGGTTCGCTGCTACAGCGTGGCCAACTAGCAGTGTAGGTCCAAACCCGTGGATTCAGGCCACCGAGGCAGAGTGCACTGAACTTAACCACTATGCCACAGGGCCGGCCCCCCCATGGTGTATTTTTCTAATTTTCAGTTTTTGTTTGCACTCGGTCTTGTCACCATTGTGAATAACGTCATGGAAATGCCTTGTGTCCACAGTGAGATGTGACTGTTACCAGGCAGTCTAAGTAATCGACTGTCCTGCCCCTGAAGTACTGCCTGCTTAATACGTGTCAGCAACTTAGAAGCATGGCCTATTTTTCCAAAATCTTTTGGGCTTCTATTTAAAAGATATTTAAGTTTCTGCTAGGTTTACTGTAAGTTGCTGTAACTTGGTTGTTATTTTCCATCTTTGCTGAGATTTGATTTTCTTGTTTCTAGGTACAGACTCTTAATGAACAGGATTGGGAACGTGCCCAACAAGCGAGTGTCCTGGCCAACGTGGCGCAGGCCTTCGAGAGTGATGTGGACGCGTCCGACGGCGAAGACGACAGGGACACCATCTTCAGCCCAGCTGGCCTCTTGTCCCCCAGTGGGCAGGCCGATGCCCAGACGCTGGCCATGATGCTTCAGGAGCAGCTGGACGCCATCAACAAGGAGATCAGGTACGTGGGCTTGTGCATAGCACCACAGACACCATGCATGTCTCTAAAGAATTGTATACTACCTAGGACAGTCTGGAAGAAATACTGTGGACGTATTCTACACGTCCCATGATAGTAAAACTTAGTTCAATCCTGTTTGAATAGTTTTAAGTTCTGAGGTTGCCCTTGATTGGAAAGTTCAGTTGACCGGGCGTTCTCGCCACAGTTGTGGTGTGGGTACACTTGTGTAAGATCTTGCAGAAGGGTGAAAGGGGTTCGGTCCGTTCCCCCACGAGCCGATGACACAGCTGGAGAGCGTTGCCGGGGAGCTCAGTGTCCACCTGTGCCACTCTGGATCCCAGGCCGGGTTCCAGAGACGGGCGGGGTGCAGAGAGCTGAGCGCACATCGGAGGAGGCCTCCCTGCTCCGAAGTGCAGAGGGGAGCTGTGGTGTGGGGCAGGGCACCATGGAGAGCCAGGAGGAGGTGGACTGGCCTGGCGCCCTTGTGGGTAAGAAGCAGGACTCTTTTCACGGGCAGTGCCAGGTGGCGGGTGACTTACGAGGAGAAACGCCAGAGTTCAGTCCACTGGCAAGCGAAGGTGAAACATGCAGTAGGAAGCGGGAGGGAGAGTTTCCTGCCCCCCTCCAGCCTGAGTGTCCCCCAACTCTGAACCCTGCGGGGGGCAGGGAGCTGGGGCAGCGTCCACCTGCCGCTTGTGCCTCCTCCAGCGCTGAGGAGGGCCCTCTTGTGTGTCTTTCAGAGCCTCACGTTTTCAGGTGTGTCACCCAACCACCTGGAACAGAAAGCCGAGGTTTTCAGATTGGCAAATTCCCACTCCTACTTGCGTTTTCCTCTATTAAACTAATAGAATGTGAAAATTGGTTCATTACAAGACAGTGGTCAGGGACAGGCCCCATGGCCGAGTGGTTAAGTTCACGCGCTCCGCTTTGGCGGCCCTGGATTTCACCAATTTGGATCCTGGGTGCTGACACAGCACCGCTCTTCAGGCCATGTTGAGGCGGCATCCCACATAGCACAACCAGAGGCACTCACAACTAGAATCCAGCACTATGTACTGGGGGCTTTGGGGAGAAGAAGAAGAAAGAAGGCGACGATTGGCAACAGTTGTTAGCTCAGGCGCCAATCTTTAAAAAAAAAAAAAAGACAGTGGTCAAAGGATGGTTTGAATCTTAACCTTGTCAGTGTTTCAGAGGTGTTTTCTTTCGAAAGCCTCTTAGCAGTTATAACAGTAAATTTACACGACAAAGGGCCGACTGTGGGGTGCAATCCAAAGACTTGCCCGTCCGAGGGGGTGCTGTCCCCGTGGCCGAGTGGTTAAGTTCCTGAGCTCCGCTGCAGGCGGCCCGGTGTTTCGTTGGTTCGGATCCTGGGCGCAGACATGGCACTGCTCATCAAGCCAAAGACTTGCCCGTCCGAGGGGAGATTAAGAGGCCTTAGGTCTGGGTGCAGGGTGACAGGGAGCCCAAGATCTGCCCTGTCAGGCCTGAGGCAGCCGTGGTCCGGTCCTGCATGCACACAGAGACCAGCCGTGTGCCGGTGACCCTGCGGGAGGTCCGGGCAGAGTTGCTGCCAACATTTTGTTCTTGTCAAGCTGACACAGACGCCAAGTGCCGGTTCCTGCGCAGAGCCTGCAGGAGGGAAGGAGGGGCAGAACTAACTCCAGGGAGAGCTGTAGGCTCTGCAAGGAAGGGGTGTGCGGCCTGCAGTCTGCCTCCCTAAACCACGGTTCGTGTGCTGTGTTCAACCCCGCAGAGCCCGGAAGACTGCCTTTCCCCATCGCTGTGGGAAACGCGAAAGGATTATAAACGTCAGCTTTTATTTTTCACAGTGTATTGCTAAGTAAAATGGGTTCTTCTTTATGTAGCAAGTTGACCTGATATAAATGGTAAATTCTGTCCACTGCCTTGGTATCAGTAACAGAAAGTACTTTCAGAATATATAAGTAGAACTTTAATTGGACAGGTTACTGCAAGGTTACTACTAATTTAATATTAGAGTAATGATTTGCATAGTCAAATATTAAAACTGCTGTTTAAGCATCCACTATACATTAGGAGAGAAGAGCTTTAATTATGAATTTCCAAATTAATGCAGCATGGTTGACGTGAATTCATTCAGATGAGGCTGGTGGAGAATTCTGTCAAATAATACAAACAAAATACTTTTGTTCGAACTCAACCTTTAAAAAAAAAAAATCAATGTTTTCGTCTAGTCTAGAGACTTAAGTGTTTGGAAACTCCTGATTGCTTTGTAAATTGATTTTTTGATTATATCAGAGTTCCCAGTTTCCAGTCAAAAAAACCGATAGGTAAATGTGCAGCTGTGCCCTGAGAAGTGGGAATGTCGGAGCTGTAAAATTCAAACATCTCGTTGTGTAGTAAGAGAGTTGCCAACTAGCCCCTCCAGACTTGTGGGGTACGTAAATAAAATCAAACGCGAGTGATCAGAGATAGTTGGTAAGACTCAGTGGAAGGTGTACTTTGTGCTGTTCCGAAGCCGAGTGTGTTAAAGAGAGAAAAAGTAGAACGTTTTTGCTGAAGTGTTAATTGTTGGAGCAACCGTCATTGGAGTTTCCTTACAGTAATGCAAGCACCGATTTTTTCATCTGAACCCGTTAATCTGTCTGCTAATGAAGGAAGGATGACTGTTTTGTTTTTACTTTAGGTTGATACAGGAAGAAAAGGAAAACACAGAGCAGCGGGCGGAGGAGATTGAGAGTCGAGTTGGCAGTGGGAGTTTTGGCAATCTTCGTCGTTTTAGATCAGTGAGCTCCATTCCCCTCTACCCTGCCTCCTCGCTCGCCGGCTCCTCTCCTCCGAACAGTGGCCGGTCCACCCCACGAAGGATTCCGCACAGCCCAGCTCGGGAGGTGGACAGACTAGGTATCATGACTCTGGTAAGGATTTGTCTTTTCTTGTGCTGTCTCCCCTCGCCCCCGACACACCTGATTTAAGTCTTGGACACCACGAATATGCTTTATTTTTAACCCGGAAGAAAATCAGGTGCATTTGTTATGCTCAGAGGTTTGAGATTTTTAAAACCAACTCATATTTAATCATTCAACAATAGCATGGTGACAAATTAATTTTAATATTGGGGTGATGCCTGAACTCCAGAGAAGTTTTCACTTGTTCAGCTCTGAGCGTGGTCAGCTCTGCAGGGTTCGGCAGCTAGGGGGATATTTTTGTTTTCCAGCGATAGACAGTGTAACAAAAGTAAATACAGCAGCCATCGTAACATATAGGAAAATGTGCAGAGAGAGTCAGTGCTGTCTGTCTTTACGTTCGGGATGCCTGACTGGAGGGTACAGAATATGCCGTCAAAAACAAAACTGAAGAAAAAGCTAAATCGGTCCTCTTAATAATGCCCTCGGTGGCATGCTTGGCACCGGTTCTGCAGGTGAATCCAGGGTGGCGTGAGTGAGAGCGCGCTGCCGCTTGGCCTCCCCGGGAAGCGCGGGGCTGCGTTCGTGCGCAGCCTCTGGAAGTGCAGGGACCGCGACAGCGTGCTGCTCTAAAGAATAGTGCCTAGCTTTCTCACGTGTTTAGTCTGGGTTTTGTGAATGCATGAAATCATGTTGACAGCGTTCTGCTTTCTCACTGCGCTTCCGTTCTCATTTCTTCTGCTACCACCCATTTTCGTTTTTAGTTGCGTTGTTAGCCTGTGTGTAATTAAATGAACCGTGAATCGCTTTAGTAGCGTCCGAAGTGGTAACTAGTCCATTTCGCGGTGTTTTGACATAGTATTTTTATAATTTACATCGTTAGCTCATTAGCTGATATTTTAAGCTCTTTGACAATTTCATGCTCATTTCCTTTCAGAGAATTTGTAAAAACAGTTCTGTTTTTCTTTTTCCTTGTTTTTGTAGTTGTGTGTGCCGGCTGACGCTGTGTCTGCTTCCGTGTTTAGTTTTGATTTCCTGTGTCATCCTTCTGTTTATTTTGTCACTGTTAGTCCAGGCCTCAGCCCGCGCTGTGACACCCCCTCCACGGGGTGCTCAGGGAACCGCCACAGTGGGGGCCATGGTGTGTGTGTGGGGGCCACTGGGGCTCATTAGTGGGGTTTCTGCGTTATCTTCGTTTCTCATGAAATAGTGTCTTTTTCCCTCAGTAGTGATACGTTTTTACTGCTGTGTCACTGTACAACAGATGTGGATACAGGCATGATATCGCTGGATCAGAGTGCTTTTATTCAAACTGTGTAGGGTTTGTGTAATTCAGAAATGAAATCTTTTATATATACAGAGATAATCCGCCAAGTATAGAATTAACGGAAACTTGACACAAACAGTATACCTTTTGGTTTTAATGCTTATAGTCAAGACTGTAAATTTCATCAACTTGTTGGACATAAACAATTAATGCCTTTAATAGACTATTTTTTAAATTCACATATCTCATAGGAATCATAGAATGTGAAGATTCCACCTGCTATTCTGCTAGCTTTTATCCTTACGTATTTTCACAGGGTACCCTGCTTTAATCAAAAAATTTATGTTTGAGAAATTTTAAATCAATTTCTAGGTAAGAATTTTATATGAATGACCAATAGGTGATTAATAACTAAAAGTAGGTTTGTTCAGTTTTATAGTAAGTCTTGCAATAACTTCCTCGTCAACTAAATTGATGTTTAGAGACATGTTTTTCATTAGGGCAAACTAAGTTCTAGAGAAGTTTGGCTTAGAATAGACAACTGTTAGGGCCCTTTGTTCTATAAAATGCCGTATTTTAATAAATTGTATATGTTGTAATAGAATTTTATCTCCCTGAGTAACGATTTATAGTGTTTCTCTAGTAAATCTTGAGTAACTTACTGTTTAAATTTCATGGTGAAAAAGATGTTCCATTTCCAGTTACGTTTTCTCTGAATCTCAGCTCGCTTATATCTGTCTTGTCATTCTCTTTTTAATATATTTACCTGTACTGATCCTTGAATTTTTAACTTCAGAGTATGCAGTAAATCTGGTTTCTCTTCATTTCTTTGCATGCGTCCGTCAGCCTAGTGATTTAAGGAAACATCATAGAAAGGTCAAGTGTTTAGTAATTTAACATACCTTTGTTTCTCTGAAGTATTGACGGGCACCTATCATTTGGCATGAATGAGCCCTGTGAATCACTGACATTTAAATGGACATGTTGACACTCACCTGGCATGTCACAAATGACGATTGTCCTGTTGGAGACAGGTCACTGGTGGTTTGCATAGAATGCTGGGACAGGCGTAAGGGTGTGCCTTTCTTCCACTCATTTGCCTTCTCATCGTTGCATGCTTATTTATAATGGCTATAGTATTTTTTCAATGAGAAATTACTGAAGCAGAGCCACAGATTTTAGTTTGGGGAAAAACTAATTTTAATAAGCATAGCTAGAAGGGCCGGCCTGGTGGCGCAGCACTTAAGTTCGCATGTTCTGCTCCTCGGCAGCCCGGGGTTCGCCGGTTCGGATCCCGGGTGTGGACCTGGCACCCCTTTGCGAAAGTCATACTGTGGGAGGTGTCCCACATATAAAGTAGAGCAAGATGGGCACGGATGTGAGCTCAGGGCCAGTCTTCCTCAGCAAAAATAGGAAGATTGGCAGTAGTTAGCTCAGGGCTAATCTTCCTCAAAAAAAAAAAAAAAACATAGCTAGCTGTCATGAGCTCTTACTGTATGCCAGGCCCTGTGCTGAGTGCTCTACGAGTCTGCTCTCTCGTCCTCATGGACTTCCCGTGAGATGCAGGTTACTGTCGTTATCCCCATGGACAGATGTGGAACGGAGGCTCAGAGAGGCCACGTGCTGTGCCTAGGGGCACACAGTTAGGGAACGCTGCAGTGTGGACTGGTCTGATTTCAAAACCAGGACACTGAGTCGCTTCCCCCACGGCCTGACTTCTCTGCAGATTCTCTCACCTCCTCACTCGTCCCTGACAGTGGGGGCCAGTGGGCCTCTTCTCCTTATAGATAGTCGTGAATCGGGCCTCCCTGTTCTTGGAGGACATGCACGCACTGGGGAGCAGATCTGTTGACCAGAATGCCTTCCTCCTAACCTTCACGCCATGTGCATAGCCTGCACCCCCACCCAGAAGCTGCCTGATCCTGCGCTCGTAGGCCGCCCTTCGGATGCTCGGGCAGCTGTCCTCTGACCGCAGCGCCTAGAGCACATGAGCTGGGCGGCAGCCGTGGGAGCCCTCCGCTGCGCAGAGCACCGTGGCGATTCAGCGAAACGCAGGCTCAAGTCCCCGCTGTCAGTGATGATTTGTGACCCGGGTGTGCTGCTCGCCCTCTCTGCGCCTTGGTTTGCCCTCCTGTTTAAGTGAAGACAACGACAGAAGCGCGCTCCTCGGGGTGGCCGCAGACGGTGCCCGGCCGTGCACGATCTGCAAGGAGCAGAGCTTATAACCGGCCGCGGCGCACAGCATGCCCTCAGTCCCGCCGACTCGCATCCGTGTTTCCCTCGGTGGGAAGGCTTTCTCAGGGAAGGAAGGAGCGTGTTGATTGACGTCCAGGCAGGACAGCCTGACCCTGTTGCTCACGGCACTGTGGGCTGGCTGGCTGGCTCCTTCGAGGGCCTTGCTGTGGGGCTGTGGTGAGGATGAAAGGCAGGAGTGCAGGCATGGTGCAGACACGGGCGGCGTGGGCCGCGCACTGTCCTCCTCCTCAGCGTCCCTGGCCTACGCCACCGTGACCCCCCAGCTGTCGGGGAGCTTCGTTCCAGTCAGCTCTGAAAGAGCGTGCAGGCCCCAGCCTGGCGGGCCCCAGGCTGGGCAGGGCCCCTCACCACGGGGGCGCAACGGGAGCAGCCACCGGCCAGGGCGGGCCGCTCCTCCTGAGCTCTGTCTCCGCTGAGGACAGTGAACTCAGTCCCGTGGACTGCTCCCTGTCCTGTTCTTTTTTGTTTTTTATAGGTGATTGTTTTAACCTCAGTTTGAAATCTCTCCCTGTTTCAGTTTCGTATTGATAGTTTCTAGCCGTCGTAGCCTTTGGTTGTCTGCAGATTGTAATTTGAAATCAGGAGAGCATGTGGAATCTATCCAGCTACGGCTTAAGGTTCTATCTTAAATGAGTTCGACTCCGTTTTGCACTAAGCCCCTTGGTTGTCACTGAGCCGCTGTGGGGCTGCAGTGGAGCGACACTCTACACAGTCGCATTAAAAAAGCCCAAGTTGGCTGCTCAGGTCTTGCTATTTGTACAAACGCCTGCCACGCACGTTTTGAGGACTCCAGCCCTGCCTTCACCACGGAGCCACATGGATCAGTAAGACCTGCCGGAGTTAACGTTTTCCCCACCGCCTCCTTCCTGTCCTCACGTTCCCCGACACGGGAAAACTGGCAGTCTGAAGGAGAGGATCTTCCAGTGGAAGGCCAGGACTGCTTTGAGCCGGCTTAAACAAATTGCTTTTAAACCGCGTAGAAAGACCTCAGTTTATAGCATCTGTTCTGCACGCTGAGACGTATGAGACAGACAGGCGTGTCTGGGATGCAGGAGTTAGATCCCTTTTTGCTTTTCCACTTGTTACAGAGTCCAGGAAGGTGCATCACTACTCAAAATGATAGTGGATCATGGTACAAGCTATTTCTCTTTTTCTCCCAAAACAAAAAGTTCTGGACAGTTTACCCAAGAGGTTTCTGCCCTCTCTGGTGTTTCTTCTGAATGCATCAGGAGATAAACACGTTCGTCTTCAGCTCCTCATCAGGGACAGTGAGTGCCGTGCGTGCTGTGTGAGGACGAGGTTTTGGGCGTGGTTCAGATCTCGGTGCCCTTCAGTGGCTGTCCTCGTGGTGGCCTAGGATCCTAGGGCGGGCGGGCCCTCGGGCTGCGAGGAGGCTCAGGAGGAGGAGTGCCCGTGTGTCCTGCCCGGGTCTCTGCGCTCGTTCTGGTGCTCGTAGGCCAGGAGTCGGGCTCTGCTCTGTGCTCCTGCTCCTGATAAGTAAGACGGTCCTTTAACGTGGCGTTGGGCTAGAACGAGGCTGGTTGTACTCAGCAGAAAGCATAGCTCGTGGATTTCCACATAAGTTTATGGTTATAATTTAAAGCCTATGTGTTGTGGGGTTTTTTTGGTCACAGTGTGTTGTTCACTAATTTTACACTGGTCTCAACCCCTCAGTTGCCAGCCTCCCTAGAAGAGGTACGAGACGACAAGACGACAATAAAATGTGAAACCTCGCCCCCGCCCTCCCCGCGGTCCCTTCGGCTGGACAGGCTGCACAAAGGGGCGCTGCACACGGTCGGCCACGAGGACCTCAGGGACTTACGGAAGTAAGGAGGGCAGCGTCCCACCCTAGCCCGGCTCCAAACAGACCGCCTTCTCATGCTCAGCTTTCAGAAATCCATTGCTCTCTTCTTGGGGAAAAAAGTCAGAATGATGACTTTAAAGAAATACTGGTTAATTGAGTTGAGTTGATTTAGATGATGCCCTCGGGCTGCCCTGGGAGCTCAGGTGAGCCCAGCAGAAGATGCTGTCTGTTTGGGCGACGTGAGTTTAGAAAGAGAGTTCAGTGATAGCAGCAATCTTAGAAAGCCTTCATTTCTTCAGAGTCTGCAAATTGACTCTTGTGAGAACTTTCTCTTCTTGTGGAGCATTTGCTAAGCATGTGGCGTGTTCTGAGCGTTGCTCTGCAGGACCGTCCGTGTCCCGCCGCTCGGATGCACTCTCTGCCTCTGAGCTGTGGAGAGCCCCACCTCGTCCCCAGCGCTCCAAGCGCCTCCCCACAGGGACCATGAGAGCCAGTGGGTGACTAGTGTGCTCCTATGTCAAACTACCACGGGCTGTGCTTTTGTCCCGCCCTGGCAGCCCTCGGTGGCGGGTGCAGGTGTCCATCCTCGCCGCCTCTGCAGTAGGCCCTGTGGCTCTTGTTTCGCGGCAGGGACGGTGGCACTGGGGAGGTTGCTGGGGCGCTGGGGTCAGGCCTCCAGTTGGGAGAGCATCTTCACAGCCGAGGGGCGGCCCTCAGGTGGGCTCATGGTGCTCTCTGCCTTCCATGGTTCGGACTGGAAGCCTTCTCAGAAGGAGAGCTCCGGCTCAGAGCCTCAGCTCCTCAGAAACGGTTCTCCGTGGTGGGATGGCTGGGAGCCTTCGTTTCTACACGCGATGCATTTTGCGAAGGAGACATGCCTGGAGGAGACTTGGAATGCTCATGTAGTTGGAAGAGCAAGTATTAAAAGCGTGGAGTGTTCTAGTGCCTGTGAATGGAACGTTGTGTTGGGACGAGGGCGCTCATTAAAGATCGTTTTCTGTCCCCAAAGCTCCACAGGCTCACAGGACGGCCCCGTGAGCAACCCCAGCAGTAGTAATAGTGGCCAGGACTCGCTCCACAAAGCCCCCAAGAAGAAGGGCATCAAGTCCTCCATCGGCCGCCTGTTTGGCAAGAAAGAAAAGGGCCGACCTGGACATGCCGGCAAGGAGTCATTAGGACAAGGTGGGTGGCTTCCAGCAAACATTCTTAACCCTTAGGATGGAGGCGGGGGGCCTGCCGTGTGTGTGCCTACTGTGTGCCCCCGGTTGTTCCCACGGGCGGTCTGTCGAAGACGCTGGGCGTTCTCAGGGAGTGAAAGCTCAGGAGGCGTATGTTTTCTCTGGGACACATGCGACCCAGAGAGCCACGGTGGACGTTCTTTGGCCCTGAACAACCTGGCGTCCCAGACAGAAAGGGCTCACTGTCTCTCGAGCATTCTCGTGCCTTGGTTGCCTAGTCAGAAACTTAGCCTTTAGAGGTGTTCTTTGCCTGCAAGTGCTCTTCCACCTGTTTCTGAACTCACCTAATGCGGCCGTGTTGATTTCTCTCGCTGTTTCAACCGCTGGGCCCTCACAGCTGGCGTTTCGGAGACCGAAAACTCAGCTCAGGATGCCTTGGGACTCAGCAAACTAGGAGGACAGGCGGAGAAAAACCGGAAACTTCAAAAAAAGTAAGCTTTTCGTTATTCGTCCATCTCACTGAACACTTCTCAGTTGTGCCTGATTTTTAACTAACGTTTATTTAATAAATGTAGTATCTATTTATGTGTCTATATTACCTTCTGAAAGGTTAACCTAAAGCTTTTAAGAGACTGTGCTTCCTGGGGGGCTGAGAGCCTCTGCTCAGGAAGGGGGAGAGGACTCAGGGGAGGCTCCCGTCCCCCGGAGAGCTGTCTGATGAGAAGGGCTCCCCGCCAGGCGTGGGGCCCCGAGTCCGGCTCCGGTGCGTCAGCTCTGGGGGGAGGGGCCGCTTAGCCTTGCTGCACTCCCGGTTTCCTCCTCTAAGATGGGAGTGCAGCGGTACGCGCCTCACACGGCTTTGTGAGTGTTAGACACGCATCTGTCGCTACATAAACACACGTAAAGCACTGGCACCAGTGCCAGCCATCCTAAAATAGGGAGAACTGAGTGTGTAATTGCAGCCACCGCTCCGACTTGATCACCAGCATTCAGAGTTTGCCGTGCGGGCTATGATCTGTCAGGAAATATTCGCTGTGTTGCCCCTTTTTTCCTCCTCCGGTAGATTTTGTATTTTTATCTTCAATAGACTCGTGATTTTGTGGTCTGTTTATTAAATTTTGATTCCGATTTGTCTTGACTCTGAAAATAGGTGATAGCAGGGTGATCATTTTCTGCAAAGGTGCTGAGACGCTGCGATGCCCCGGGGTAGGGGCATGGAGGAATAGTGTGTGCGTGTTTCTCTGGCTTCGTTCTGATCAGGAGCAGGTTGTGTGTTGGTTGACCGTATGTCAACCAGAATTAAGTAGATGAACGAGGTAGGGAGAGACAGTATCCCAGTGAACTGGCGACTGAAAACTGAAACTGAACCACCCTCTACGACAGAAGGGGCAGTTAGCAGTCCCAGAGGGAAGCGCTGACCTTGAGAATGGGGAAGACGGGCAAGAGCCAGTGGTCAGATGGCAAAGCTGGGCGTTGTGACAGGCTGACGATTGGTAGGTTCTGTGGTCAGTCTGACGATAGGAAAGGTCGTCTGGCCACTCAAGTACCCTGAGACAGCCTCATTGGTGTGGCACCCGGGCCTACAGTGCGCCCCGAGGACCACGCTGGGGCCCGGGGACCCTCTCCCCTAGAGGCCACGTGCCTTTAGCTGTAGAGTTGCCGGTTGGGTTCCCTTTTGTGAACCCTGTCTCGTTTTCGTTCTCTTCTCAGAATCGTACTAATCTTCTTGACTGGCCCACTGCTGGTCTTATTTCAGGCGAAGTGCCGTTGTTTCTGTTATTGCTCACCATGCCCTAGGAATACTCAGTCTTTCAGGTCCCCGTGAATGGAAATCCGCAGACACCATTGAACAGCAAAACGTGCTTTGAACGTTGCTGTCTTTGAACTGTATAAAAATGTTTTAAAGTAACTTGGGTAATTGCCATTTGCCTTTGTGAAACGTATCCCAGCCAGGCCTTTTGCCTCCTGGAGCCATGCCAGGAAAAATGTGTCCGTTAGATTTTGCTGACGTGTTCTAGTGCACACGCTTGCACATGCTGGAATAAAATCCGTAAGGTTTGTGGCAGTGCGCCTCGGTCCTCGTCCCTGGAAGTTCATGGTTCCTGTAGGGTCACAAACTATTCAAATTGGCCCAAGTTTGGGTCACCCTTGTTTTCTAAATTTATTTTGTAATTCGCAGGAGGTATGCTTGAGCACTTGGCTGTGTGGAGACAGCCTTTATTGTTTGTCCCGGCACGTGACTCCGTTTCCCGCTGCATGGGGAGCGTGTGTGATGGTGGGTGGTAGGCAGGTTTCTCTGGAGCTCCGGGTTCCCCGTGATGGCATTGGCTCTGCACTTCTGTGTCACCATAGCTGTAACTGTCCAGGGGCAGGCCGTTCTCTGAACTCTGTGGTCGTGCACGGCAAGTTCTAGGATGTACTAGTAAGTTACTAGGGAAAAATTCAAAGTATGGAGGTTATTTGTCTGACTACAGTGGGTAATTTTAGTTCTGTCAGTTAACCAGAAATAAAATTGACTTTAGGAAAAATGCTTTATTTATAATTGTGGGAAAATGTTTGAGTTATCCGGAAAAAGTATTATTGGAATACAGTTTTACGTTTATGGCATTATAGAGGTAAGAATCAAAATACGGTCCTCAGAAATATTTCTTTTTATTACCTCAAAAGTGTGCCTTTAGCTGCCAAAGTCACACAGCCAAACACATCCACTTTTAGAGAGTTTTCAAGAACCTGGTGACTTCGGTGGAGAGCTCACTTTCAGGTTTTGTCAAAGTTACATAAAAGAGAGTGGTGGGCGCGTTGGGTGCTGGACATGCTTAATGAATCCATGGAGGGTACCGCTGGCGTGAAATCAGCATCACTGTGTTCGTCCGCTTGGCGGTGCTCCCACAGCGTTGCCGGGCGTCCCTGGTGCTGTCTGAACTCCGTCGCCTTAAGTAACCTGGTGTTCTAATGCTCTCTTTCCCATTTCTCCCTGGTTGACTCTAGTGTGGTCACAGGGTAAGTTGAGGCGGAGGGTGTGCTGTGCTGAGCGTGTGTTACAGCCTGTGGCGTTGGCGGTCACCAGCCTCAGGCTCTGAACTGAGGTTCCGGGAGAGTCGTGCTGCTTTGCTGAGAGCTGTGCCGGGTCCCCTCACCCTGGCCGCCCCCCACCCCCAGCCTCTGACAGCGAGCTGCACCCCATGGCGGGAGTAGTGCTTTGCGTGGGCCGTAGAGCCGTGTTTGTGACGTGAGCCCAGCAGGTGTTGGTGCAAGGTGCCATGGTACTGAAAGTGTCAGCCTCAGAGAAACGAGGTGCGTGTGTCGCTTGGATGGTACACCTTATCTGGGGTCTGGTCAGCAAAGCCCACACCGCTTCTCGTTATGAAAGATAACTTCATCATCGTGTCCTGTCCTAGTTATAAAACACACGCCGTCACTCACGGGTTACATGACCTTTGTCTCATCCGTGTGCCTGTTCCCCAGGGGATTTAGCATATTTCTGAATGTCTTTCTCCTCTGACCCTAATGTTAAGGCTGGGAAGCATGGCACATCAGTTTCCTGGTATAGAGGTATTTAAAAAATCGCCCTTGGGGTCTAGAATGATCTTCGAGGGAGGAGGTCAAGTCCCAGCCAAGCAGCCGCGAGTTGCTGGCTGACTATCGCGGGCCCAGCGCTCGTCCCTTTACTCCGCAGGGACGGCAGCCCCGCCCTTGTTTCTCGAGTAGCTCTCTGTAAACGGAGATCGCAGATCCTAAAGGTGGACAAAGCGATGACAGAGATTGCAGTATCTCCAAGCAGAGGAGGGAAATACGTAACAACAGAAAGCAGACGAGTCTTGTGTTTGCTTCTGGGCAGTGGTTTGGGGCCATAGAATCTGGGCACACAGAATACACCTCATTGCCCCAGGATATCAGCTTCTGCCTCAGCCTCTGCAGAACAGAGGTGGGTGCCTCGGGTAGACTTAGGATGCAGAGAAACGCACGGCACTTGAGAGGCCTGCCGCCTTCGATCTCTCGGGTTTCAGGCCTTGGAGCGAAGGGCCTGTAGAAGACGACCTCGTGCCCTGGCGGTTAGCTGTCACGAGGACTCAGCAGCTATCGTGGTGATCTCTGGTTGCGGTGAAGTCGAACCACACGGGTGGTTCTGTTGATTCTTAGAAAGTGCTCTGATGAGTAGTCACAAACGAAGGAGAGCGGCCGTCTGCCTGAGGCCGTTCTCAGTGGCCAGCAGGGAAAGGCAGTTCCTAGACCGAGCAAGAAGGGAGCGTATTTGTTCGAGAAACCGAGCTCCAGAGAGGGCAGGAGTGGCGCTGGCCCCGGCGTCTCCAGTCTGGTCTCCGCATCCTGTGCTCACCCTACCCTGCACAGCTTCCAGGGGCGCTGCCCTCTCCTCTCCCACGGGCAGGGGCCTTCTTCACGTGACAGAACAGTCACCCCCAGAGAAGAAGGGGGTGCTGGTGTTCCTGCCTGGGGTGATAACGCAGGGATCTGGCTCCGTGTGGGGTCTTCAAGGTCACCAACTAGCCTGATAGGGGAGGGAGCTGGAAGCAGACAGAGACCTGGGCCGGCCGCCCAGCTGGGGTCTCCTCTGTCCTCGCGCTCACTTCTCGCGTCTCTCGGCGGCATCTAAGAGATGCATCGTTCTCCCTCCATTGCCTTATCGCCCTTTCAGCAGGGCGCTGGGCCTGCACTGTGAAACCCAGAAGTAATCCATACTAGAGAAAGCTGTTGATAAAAGCCAACGACCATTGCAGGTGAAGTCAGAAGGGTGTGCACCAGTCCCCAGATGATGGAATTACCAGACTATTTTTAACCCTATGTTCCTGTGTACAATGAGTGTCTGTTTCATATGAAAAACGAACTCTCTGCCAAGTGCCCCGGACTCAGTACCTGTTTAGTTCACTTCAGAGTGTGGGGATCGGAAAGCCCTGTTGGCCCGGCACCAGTGCCATCCCCGCCCCTCCGCCGGGCCAGGCGGGCAGGACTTGGGCCTTGACCGTGCTGTCAGGGTTCAGGTCTTTCCCTGCTCTGTCTGCCGAGGAGGTGTTTGTCTTGCTCATATGGCTCCTATGGCTCACAGACATGTTAACATAAGATAGAGCCACTGTCCTTGAGGAGAACTTGTCCCCAGGAAACACAAAGTGGCACTTAATTCAGCACACTGGCGGTCGGTCCCGCCCAGCGAGGCCCTCCTCCCCCCTCCGTCCAGCATTGGCCTCCTGTGTCAGGGGGATGGCAGTTCCAGTGGACTTGGCTGCTTTTTTATTTATGAGTAGCTTTGCTTATTTGAACTAGAGAAGTTTGCCCCTTGTTAACTCTACTTGAGCTATTAAGATATTTGTTGCATCCTCTGGTCGAATTATCCTGGATAGTTACAATATCTGTTATTCCCCAGAAGCCTAAGGGTGACTTAAGGAACACTTACTTGAGATCCTGTGTGAAACGTTTTGAGCTTTAATTGTCCGTAGACTTCATAGTCTTAAGAAAAGTCTAATAGTATTTCAATATGTTGAAGAGCTGTTATGTATCTTTAGAAGTAAAAGATTCGACGACGTGTTCTGTAGAAATGATTATGGAAAATGACTTGGGGTGTCGGGGTGCGTGCGGTGAGCAGCCCCGTCTCCTCTCCGAGGCTCTCCCTGTCAAAGTGATAGGGTGTCTTAGAAAGGCTTGGAGGTAAACAGCACAAAGCAGCAAGATAAGATTCGTGAAGCTTCTTTGTTCTCTCTTACATAGCCATGTTCCCAGTAGACAGAATCATTTGCAAAGATGGTAATGTGGTAAAGTTCCAGTTCGCCTATTTGAAAATCAGGCCTACAGAATATTTCTGATCTCACGAGGGCCCTGGGACTCCTCCCTGCCTCCTGCCCCACGGTAGCTGTCAGCGCAGGGCATCTTAGGCTCACACTCCGTCTGGGGTCCTGGTAGAAACTGTCCGGGTTGAAATTTTCTGGATTTGAAGCCTGTGGGTTAAACCCCAGAATGACCCAATGTCTGAATTTAGCAAGTACCTAGTTAGCTAACTAGCAACGTGGAAGAGAAACAGCCAAAATCCAGTCCACTACTTGCTTGCTACAGTAGACCATTCCTAGTGTTAAAAATCCACATTGTTCTCGGTGTTGGTGGTGTGAACGCTGAACGTTTGTGAAGCTCCCACAGAGGCAGGCTTCTCTGTTCAGACCCGGTCTAGTTTCCTCTTTCTCCATATTTTCCCTCATCGTTTAGAAAGAGAAGAGCGAGTATGTTTTCGCTTGAATGTCCTACCTTGGATACAAAGGCTCTGCTGGGTTTTTTTAAAGTGGGTAATAACTCTTTAATTCTGCGAGGAGATGATTCTACAGAGAACCTTGTCGAGTCCGTCAGCATTTCATTGTTCAGGAGTTCTTCCTGACATGTACCAAACTACCGTTAAGTGGATGGTTTAGAAGATTAAAGGAAAATAATGAGATATGTGCTACTATGCTTGTGAAAGTGTATAGAGCGAGTACTCTGCTAACTTGCTTCCTGTATGCGTGTGATCGAGTCTTTCACTGTGACTGTCTGGTTATTTGTAGGCATGAGTTGCTCGAGGAAGCCCGGAGACAAGGTTTACCTTTTGCACAATGGGATGGGCCAACTGTTGGCGTCTGGCTGGAGGTATAGTCGTCTTTCGATCCTGGATCAAGTATGTGACTCATGTGAACGTGTTAATCCATTTCACACACTGTGCATAACCTTCTGGCCTTAACATTTCCTGTCTCTAGCTCTGGGTTGGGTTGCCAGCCTGGTATGTGGCCGCCTGCCGAGCCAACGTGAAAAGTGGGGCTATCATGTCCACCCTGTCAGACACGGAGATCCAGCGCAAGATCGGCATCAGCAACCCTCTGCACAGGCTGAAGCTGAGGCTGGCCATTCAGGCGATCACGTCCCTCACGAGTCCGTCAGCCCCTCCTACGTCAAGAACGGTGCGTCTCCCTGAAAGCAGTTTATCCCCTCCTGACGTTGCTTCTCCAAGTCTTCGTAAACACACCCAGGGCTCCGGTTTAAAATTTCAGCCTGCAGAAACGTCACAGCTTCTAACGGGTGAAAACTGAGTGGTTAAAAATACTTTATTGAATGCTTTTTTTAACAACAGCCTGGCTTCAGTGGCTGCATTGTAACATAGAAGTAGGAGTTTCTGAAAACAACAGTAGCGATCACAAATTTAAACATAAATTCATCAAAAGTGAAGGGAAAAAAGCCTCGATCCCCAGTTGCGCTATAAGCAGTGTTTTACTCTAATGTGACGTTGGGCCCCTCGGTGCTTCCATTTTTGGCACTGAGGGCCCTGGGAGCTCAGGGTTCTGAGCAGTCCATTAGCCTGCGTGTGCGCACGCACCAGGCATTACCTGTGCTCATCCGGTTTGCTCCCCGTGGGGAGACCTCGAACGTCCTTAAAGAGGGTCCTCCTATTTGAAACGTTAAAAACTAATCTAATGAAAACATTAGCGGTTACTGGGAGATAAGGGCAGGCCAACGCCTCATTTCTAAAGTGCAGACTCTTTTCATTGGCCCAGTGCCCACTCTCTGCTTTTAGCTTTTGGTTTACTCTCGAGAGAAAAACCCTGATTAAGAAACCAAGAGCCTCACAGGCATGCTTCTCTGAGTAGCAGGTCAGGGCCCGATTCAGGCCTCGGTTCCTTTGCACAAAAAGTGTTAAGAGCCTTTTTTGTTTGTTTGTTTGATTTTGTCTCTTAGTAAAGAGTTGTGGTAGCGACAGTCAGCCTGTGTTCTCACCTGTCGCACAGACAGCTCTTCTCCCAGTGGAGTTTTGTCCCAGTATCCGATCTGGTCCCTGTTCCCCCATCATTTCACATGAGCGTGGCCTTTCTGCAAGTGAAGGCGCTGGGGTGGTTTTCCCCAAGTTTTTATCAACTGTCTTGAGAAAGCTCGCGTCCTGCGAGCTGAGGTTAACGGCCAGTGGTGAAGAGCCCGTCCCCCGGGAAGCTCTGCGTTGAGAGCCGCGGGGCCTGGCTGTCCGCGGCTGCAGTGACGGGGACGGGACGTGGGGCCGGTGTTCCGGTACAGTTGCGATTGGGCCTTCTTTTGGACACACTCAGTCCTGCTCCCTGCCTCTTGAGCCCCCTGGCGAGGTTGTGCAGGCCGAGAGGCCCCATCCTGGGAGCGCCTGCCCCGAGCCGTCTCCCCCAGTCCGGAGCTCGGCTGCGTGGGCTTCCTGGGCTGAGGCCCTTTCCCATGGGGCGGGTTGATGGGCACTGGAGAATGACTCACACTTTGAGAGGCGCAAAATGTGTTTTCTTCTCCTTATATTTCACATACCTCAGGGGGTGAGCAGGGCAGATCCAGCTCTAGGAATCATGGGCTCTTCTCGTGTGGCTGACCACACAGCATTAATTAGGTGTGGTCACTCTTTAAGAAGGGCGAGCTGGTCGATGTTCTCTCCTTTTCTACGTGGGCATCTCAAATGAGAAGAGGGGGAGACGGGCCTCGCCTCCCCTGCTCCTCCTGTGTGCCCGTGGCTCACGTGTCTGCCACCTTCCTCTCTGTCACTGCTTCCCTCGCCCTGGATGTGGTGGTCCCTGGGTCACCGTAGACCACAGGAAATGTCTGGTTAACGCATGAGGAGATGGAAACACTCGCGGCCTCGCCACAAACGGTCAGTCCCGCCCCGAGCCTGTCCTCCTCCCAGGGCACCCCACTTACAAGCGGCACCATTCCCGGCCTTTTTGTGGGAAACAGAAAGGTCATTTTACACTCAGTTGTTCCTGATAAGTATTTCCGCTAGGTATTAGTCAAATGTATAAAATAGGATCCGTATTTTGTCTTATTTTCGATTTTTCCAGGAACTTTACATTGGTAGGCCCTCTCTCTTTAGAGTAGGTTGAATTCACACCTCCTTTAGGGAGAGGCCTCGGCCGAACACTCCATTTTGAGGGTCTGGCCCATTTTCTCCCTCACTGAGTGTGCTTGCCGGGGGGGCCTCGGCTCCTGCCTGAGAAGCTGGGATTGTTGTTTTGCATGCGTTTTGCATGATACCTTGATTTCTCGAACTTTCCCCTCCGTCTCGCTGCACCTTCTGAAGTTGATCTGCTTGCCTTACTAAGCTCACCGATACTAACAGCTGTGTTCTTTTCATTCCTAACCACGTAACATCAGGAGGATGAGGAGGGAAGCTGGGCTCAGGTTGGAGACTTTCTATACTATATTCTTCACTATATGTACAGCAACAAAAAGAATTGGCGTATGAAAACTCGTAATTTACTTTTCTTGACATTTTTAACATCTTAACTTTTTCAGAATATTGTTAACGATTTGAAAGCATTAGTCGGAAGCAGAGCGTAAAGAGCACGTCTCATGGACAATTTTGAACCTCTCTTCCGTGGGGCCGTGGTGTCAGTTCTGGTTAGCGTAGACGGCTCTGTGTAGCGGACCGGCTTCTGGACGCGGTCCTGGGGCTTCGGCGGCTCCTGACATTGCGGATTTAAGTACCCGCTTGGGTAAGTTAACCGCAAGGTCTGCCGGTGGGAAAACTGAATTCTGAGAACTTTCCAGCACAGGAGTTGCTGTGGAGACGTCACGTCCGGGTCTTCGTGTTGGTGTTTTACTAAGTGCTGATCAAAAGGCTTTCTTACTAATGGAATTCTCAGAAATTAAGCCTCTTCTTGCTTAATGTACTTTTCCGTTTTCAGCTCCCCAGCTCTTCAGCTCACAAAAAGCTGCCACACGTGTCTTGCAGCCTTCCTCTGAGACAGCTCGACTAACACAGCCGTGTCCCTGCCTGTGACCCCACCAGCGTTGCTGTGTGACATGCCGCACTTTAGAGGGACCCGCACAGCCGCGCGGTGTAAGCAGGCGGCGTCTCCCGAGGCTCTTGCTGAGGGCGGAGCGCTCAGGGTCCTCACGGGATCGTTGTATGTCTGAAAAGAATCAGGATAGTTTCAAATCAGAATTTTCCTGAGTAGAAGTTGTTGGTTGAAATGCCAGTTTCCCTCTGTTTGTATTCCCAACATAAAGCCAATTCTCTCTCTCTTTGTAACAAAAGAAGAGAGAAGCTATAATATGATGGTGTGAGCCCTCTGCCCCTGATTTGGGCCTTCTGTGCTGCTACGCCAGATAAATATCCTCATTAATGATTTAACCTGGTCAGCTACCTCTTTACAAGGCCACTGATGACCATCAGTGAATTAAAAAGGGTGCATTTCGTAATTACTTAAATGTCGGTGTATTTCACACTAGGAAGCAGAACTTTGTCAGCACTTGAGTAGGAAATTCCCTGTGTCAGGGGCACGAGGTGTAAATTAAATAAGCGGAATGTTTGCTCTCTGCAGTAGAAATGCAAACACGGGTGAGCTGTGCCCGCGGCAGCAGAGTTAGCCAACACTCAGTGTTCCTAGTAAGCAAGAGCTGCTCTCGCTGTCGCCTCCCCTAGATGAGAGGAGTGAAGAGGCTTCCTGGGCTCTGTGAGGCCGCCCGGTCTGCTGAGGGCCGCGGTCACACAGTGTTCCTCTCCTGTGCCCTTACCTCGTGGCCAGCTCTGAAGCCGAGGGGAGGTTCAAGGTTTCCTCGGGCCCTCGGGAAGAAAGCATCAAGGTGTGGTGAGAGCCGTGGGTGCCTTCATTTAGCAAGTGGCACATGTGGGCTGTCTGTGGGAGGCTGTGCTGCTTGCTGCAGACACAGGAGTGAGCGGGACAGCCACAGTCCCTGCCGCCGGCCCTCACAGTTTACAGAGATCACAGAAGTGTGTTTGTGATCATTTCAGTGGTGGATTAGCAGGCCCTGGGCAGTGGCTGCCTCTTCTGGCCCAGGTGTTGTCCGATGATGGAGATCCGTGTCAAGGGCTTTTTCAGAAGGCTCTGATGGCGGCCCGGGAGATGGAGGGCTCCCTGGACTGGGCCTGATCCTCAGTCGCTGACCTACGTTATCTGACGCTGACCACTTAAGAAGTGTGACTAGAGTGTATGATGAGTAAACAAAAAGGAGGAGGGTTCCGCTTCCATGGAATTCTCTTATTTAGAAATCTTTGCGTTGTGTGCCCATTTAAGAATACGTAATCACAGGCAAGGAAATGAGACCAGATGCTCATGCGTAAGTCTCAGGCATATGAGATGAGAGTAAGGTTTGAAAGAGTGAAAAACATGACAGTGTGATGATTTCCCGAAAATGTTTGATGTTTTTCCCACTCATGGTTGCTTAGAGAAAATAGTGAAAATGTTTTTTTCTGTTCGAATTTGAGCATTCTTGTTGGAGTGTGAGTCATTTCTTCCAGCTTGGTTGGTGTAAGTGATAAATTAGACCAGAGGCCGTGTTTTCAAGGCAGAGCACGGTGGTAGTTGAGAGGGACTGTGTCCAGGGATTCCGTGATGGGACTGCAGAAGGCCTGCGGGCGCAGCTGGTCTCGGACAGAGGGGCAGCGAGTGCCTTTTTTGGATATGTCTGTAGATACATATAATGTGTGTGCTTATTTCTCATTGTACAAAGCTTGGCTGTGTTCTGTTAGATTTATCCCTAAGGATTTCATGACTTTGATGACATTGTGAATGGCATTTTGTAAATTTCAGTTTCCAGTTCACTTCTAGTATTTAGAAGCACAGCTCGTGTTTGTGTCCTGGCCTTGTGTCCTGCCGCTTTGCTAAGCTCGCTGTAGTTCTCACAGCCAGTTTGTAGGTGCATTTTCTATGTTGCTAATCAGGTCATCTGCAAATAAAGACAGGTTTTTTTTTTCCAATTCCTATGCTTTTGATTTCTTTTTCTTGCCTTGTTACCGTGGCTAGGAGTTCCACCGCAGCGCTGAATAAAATTAGTGAGAGCAGACCCTTTGTTCCTGATCTCAGGAAGAATACATTGTCTTTCACCGTTAAGTGTGATGTCAGCCCTGTGTTTGCTGTAGATGCCCCTTATCAGGTTGAGGCCGTTTTCTTCCATTGCTAGATTGCTGAGATTTCCATAAATGAATGATGAATTTTGTCAAATGCCTTTTCTGCATCTTTTGAGATGATATAGTGGTATTTCTTTTGAATCCATTGATAGGCTGAATGTCATTGATTTTTCAAGTGTTGACCCAACCTTATGTTCGTAGGATGAACCTCACTTGTCGTGATAGCTTATTCTTTTAATTTATTATTGATTTAATTTGCTCATATTTTGTCGAGGAATTTTGCATCTGTGTCTATGAGAGATACTGGTCTGTAGTTTTCTTGTAATGTGTTTGTCTGGTTTTGGTATCAGGATAGTGCTGGCTTCATAGGATGAGTTAGGCATTTCTTCTCCATTTTTTTGGAATAATAGTGTAGAATTGTTATTTTTTCCATAAATATTTGGTAAGATTCACCAGTGAAGACATTTAAGGTAAAGATTTTATGTGTATGTGAGAGAAAGTTTATAACTGCAAATTTGAGTCCTGATAAGATACAACTTATCTCTTTCTTATGAGTTGCTCTCATAGATGCTGTCTTTTGCCCATTTTATCTAAGTTGCTTACAGTTGTTCACAGTTTTCCCTTTCAGTGTCTATGTCCTATAGTGTGTCCCCTCTTTCATTCTTGATATTGGTAATGTACGTCTTTTCTTTTTTCTTAGTCACTCTGTCTAGGGCTTAGTCAATTTTACTGATCTTTATGAAGAACCAGATTTTAGTTTCATAGTTTTATTTTTCTTGTTTCTGTTTCATTGATTTCTGCTCTTTTATTTTCTTCCTTCTGCTTGCTGTGGATTTCATTTGTTCTTCTTTTTCAAGTTTTTTAAGGTAGAATCTTACACTGTTGTTTTGAGACCTTCCTTCATTTACGACATAAGTGTTTAATACTATAAATTTCCCTCAAGACACTGCTTTAGCCATGTCCTACAATTTTTGAATAGATTGTGTTTCACTTTCATTCAGTTAGAAATATTTTCCCATTTCTCTTGTTTTCTTCTTTGGCACGTGGGTTATTTAGCCGTATGCTAATTTCCAAATACTTGAGAATTTTCTAGATATCTTTTTATTATTGATTTCTAATTTAATTCTGTTGAGGTCAGAGAACATAGTTTGTATGATTTCAGTCCCTTTAGATCTGTTGAGATTTGTCTTGGAGAATCCCATACGCACTTGAAATGAACGTATTCTGCTATTATTGGGTGGGGTGTTCCACGAAACGTCACTTAGGTCAAGCTGGTCAATAGTGTTGTTTAAGGCTTCTGGATCCTTACTGAGGGGGTCTGTCTGCCTGTTTTGGCTTCTTTGTTCAATCAGTGACTGAGTCAGAGGAGGGTTGAGGTCTTGTGACTGTAACTGTGGATTTTTCTGTTTCTCCTTTCAGTTCTGTCAGTTGTTGTCTTGCTTCTCTCTTCTTTTAAAACTATTTTTCGGTTCACTTTTTTTTTAAGATTTTATTTTTCCTTTTTCTCCCCAAAGTCCCCTGGTATGTAATTGTATGCTTTTAGTTGTGGGTCCTTCTAGTTGGGGCATGTGGGACGCCACCTCAACATGGCTTGATGAGCAGTGTCATATCCAGGCCCAGGATGCAAACCGGTGAAACCCTGGGCTGCTGAAGCGGAGTGCGCCAACGTAACCACTCAGCCACGGGGCCGGCCCCTTCAGTTCACTTTTTACACGGATTTTGAAATTAACAGATTTTTTGTTGAGGAAATTTGGAAAACAAAGTGTTAAAATTAAAACCAGCCACAGATATTTTTGTGTACAGTGGATTGATCCTTCAAACTTGTTCATGAGTCATGATCATTCTTTGTTGTTATAGTATTATACACAAAAATTACTTCAGAAAGATCATGTGTTATCAGCTACATTTTTATTGTGGTTGGGGAAATAGGTTAAATTTATAAACACGAATGAGTCATAGGTTTTCAGTGGTATAATACCTTCTGTTAAAATTCTACTGACAAATTTAAAAGGTAGTACATAGGAGATCAAATTATTTTGAAATGATAAAGAACAGTGTTGTCATTCATTTAAGCTTTAAGGATATGTAATAGGTTAAAAATCCAGTTTAAAGATTATTTAAACTGCCCTTGTGACCTCTTGGGTGTTCTTTTTCCTGAACTGATCGTACTTGCTTGTTGAAAGCAGACACTCGCCTACGGGGACATGAACCATGATTGGATCGGGAACGAGTGGCTGCCCAGCCTGGGCCTCCCGCAATACCGCAGCTACTTCATGGAGTGCCTGGTGGACGCGCGCATGCTGGCCTATCTCACCAAGAAGGACCTGCGCGGGCAGCTGAAGATGGCGGACAGCTTCCACAGGTCAGTCGTTGCACACAGTTCCTGCTCGTTGGCTAGGAGGCTTTTGACTGTTTCCATCTGTAATTTTGTTTCTTTTGTAAATAGAAAGAGCTTCCAGTGTGGAATTATGTGCCTGCGAAGGCTGAATTATGACCGGAAAGAACTGGAAAGAAAAAGAGAAGAAAGCCAGAATGAAATAAAAGGCTAGTACATTATGTTTAATTGATTTAGCGTATTTCTGCTTCCCAGTGTATTAGCAGCCTAAGTGATTTCCTAGTTTCTTTAAATTAAAAAAAGTATTTTTTTTATTGTGGTCATAATAGTTTATAGCATTGTGAAATTTCAGTTGTACATTAATATTTGTCAGACACCATGTGAGTGTGCCGCTTCGCCCCTTGTGGCCACCTTCCACACCCCTTGCCCCTTGTAACCACTAAATTGTTCTCTTTGTCCGTAAGTTTGATTATCTTCTACATAGGAGTGAAATCATCCAGTGTTTGTCTTTCTCCATTTGGCTTATTTCGCTTCACAGGATGCCCTCAAGGTCCATCCATGTGGTTGCGAATGGGACGATTACATCTATTTTTTTATGGCTGAGTAGTATTCCATTGTGTATTTATATACCCCATACTCTTTATCCAATCATCCGTCGATGGGCACTTGGGCTGCTTCCACATCTTGGCTATTGTGAATAATGCTGCCATGAACATGGGGTACCTAAGTCTCTTTGAATTGTGGATTTCAGTTTTTTTTTGATAAATACCCAGTAGTGGGTTAGCTGGGTTGTATGGAATTTCTATTTTTAACTTTTTGAGAAATCTCCGTACTGTTTTCTGCAGTGGCTGCACCGGTTTGCATTCCCACCAGCAGTGGATGAGGGTTCCCTTTTCTCTACAACCTCTCCAACGCTTGTTGTTTTTTGTCTTGGTGATTATAGCCATTCTAATGGGTGTAAGATATCTAAGTGTAGTTTTTTGCTCTTTGGGTTTTTTTTTAAAGACGGGCACCTGAGCTAACATCTGTTGCCAATCTTTTTTTTCTTTTTTCCCCTTCTTCTTCTCCCCAAAGCCTGCCAGTACGTAGTTGTATCCTCCAGTTGCACGTCCTTCTGTCTGTGCTATGTGGGGTGCCACCTCAGCATGGCTTGATGAGCGGTGCCATATCTCCACCCAGGATCTGAACCAGCAAAACCCTGGGCCTCTAAAGCGGGGCATGCGAACTTAACCACTCGGCCACGGCCCCGGCCCCTAAATGTAGTTTTGATTTGCATTTCCCTGATGATTAGTGATGTTGAGCATCTTTTCATGTGCCTATTGGCCATCCATCTATCTTCTTTGGAAAAATGTCTGTTCGCATCCTCTGCCTACTTTTTGATTGGGTTGTTTGTTTTTTTTGTTGTTCATTTGTGTGAGTTGTTTCTATATTATGGAGATTAACTCCTTGTCGGATATATGATTTGCAAATATTTTCTCCCATTTGGTGGGTTGTTTTTTCATTTTAATCTTGATTTCCTTTGACTTCCAGAAGCTCTTTAGTCTGATGAAGTCCCACTTGTTTCTTTTTTTCTTTTGTTTTCCTTGTCTGGGTAGACATGGTATTCAGTAAGATCCTTTTAAGTGTGATGTCAAAGAGTGGACTGCCTGTATTTTCTTCCAGAAGTTTTATGGTTTCAGCTCTTACCTTCAAGTCTCTGGTCCATTTTGAGTCTATTTTTGTGTATGGAGAAAGGTAGTGGTCTACTTTCGTTGTTTTGCATGTGGCTGTCCAGTTTTCCCAGCACCATTTATTGAAGAGGCTTTCCTTTCTCCATTGTATATTCTTAGCTCCTTTGCCGAAGATTAGCTGTCTGTAGATGTGTGGTTTTATTTCTGGGCTTTCGGTTCTCTTCCATTGATCTGTGTGCCTGTTTTTGTACCAGTACCATGCTGTTTTGATCACTATGGGTCTGTAGTACGTTTTGAAGTCAGGCACTGTGATGCTCCAGCTTTGTTGTTCTTTCTCAGGATTGCTTTGGCTATTCAGGGTCTTTTGTTGACCCATGTGAATTTTAAGATTCTTTGTTCTATGAAGAATGTCATTGGGATTCTGATTGGGATTCCATTGAATCTATAGATTGCTTTAGGTAGAATGGACTTTTTTTTTTTCTTTTAGGAAGATCAGCCCTGAGCTAACTACTGCCAATCCTCTTCTTTTTGCTGAGAAAGACTGGCCCTGAGCTAACATCCATGCCCATCTTCCTCTACTTTGTATGTGGGACGCCTTCCACAGCATGGCTTTTGCCAAGCAGTGCCCCGTCCGCACCCAGGATCCGAACTGGTGGACCCCGGGCTGCTGAGAAGCAGAACGTGCGCACTTAACCGCTGCACCACCGGGCCGGCCCCTAGAATGGACATTTTAACTATGCTTATTCTTCCAAATCCATGTGCATGGAATATCTTCCCATTTCTTTTGTCATTATTGATTTCTTTCAGTGATGTCTTATAGTTTTCCTTGTATAGATCTTTTTATTTTTTATTTTTTTATCGCAGTAACATTTGATTATAACATTATATAACTTTCAGATGTACATCATAGCATGTTTCAAATTCTATGTAGATTCCATCATGTTCACCACCCAAAGACTAATTACAAGCCATCACCACACACGTGTGCTTAATCACCCCTTTCACCCTCCCCCTATTAAATTTATTCCTGGGTATTTTTTTTTCATGTTGTGAGATTTTTTACTTTATTTTATTTTTTAAAAAAATTTTTATTGAGTTAATGATAGGTTACAATCTTGTGAAATTTCAGTTATGTATTATCGTCTGTCAGTCGTGTTGTAGGTGCAACCCTTCACCCTTTGTGCCCACCCCCCACCCCCCCTTCCCCTGGTAGCCACTAATCTGTTCTCTTTGCCCACAGGTTTAAATTCCTCATAGGAGTGGAGTCACACAGAGATTGTCTTGTCTATCTGGCTTATTTCACTTAACATAATTCCCTCAAGGTCCATCCATGTTGTTGCAAATGGGACGATTTTGTTCTTTTTTACGGCTGAGTAGTATTCCATTGTATATATGTACCACATCTTCTTTATCCAGTCATCTGTTGATGGGCACTTAGGTTGCTTCCATGTCTTGGCTATTGTAAATAATGCTGCAGTGAACATTGGGGTGCATAGGACTTTTGGAATTGCTGACTTCAAGCTCTTTGGATAGATACCCAGTAGTGGGATGGCTGGATCGTATGGTAGTTCTATTTTTAATTTTTTGAGGAATCTCCATACTGTTTTCCATAGTGGCTGCACCAGTTTGCATTCCCGCCAGCAGTGTATGAGGGTTCCTTTTTCTCCACAACCTCTCCAACATTTATTACTATTTGTTTCAGTTATTTTTGTCACTCTAATGGGTGTAAGGTGATATCTTAGTGTAGTTTTGATTTGCACTTCCCTGATGATCAGCGATGATGAGCGTCTTTTCATGTGCCTATTGGCCATCCGTATATCTTCTTGGGAGAAATGTCTGTTCATGTCTCCTGTCCATTTTTTGATCGGGTTGTTTAATTTTTTGTTGTTGAGTTGTGTGAGTTCTTCATCTGTTATGGATATTAAGCCTTTGTCGGATGTATTACTTGGAAATGTTTTTTCCCAGTTAGTGGGTTGTTTTTTTGTTTCACTCCTGTTTTCCCTTGCCTTGAAGAAGCGCTTTCGTCTGATGAAGTCCCATTTGTTTATTCTTTCTATTGTTTCCCTTCTCTGAGAAGACATGGTGTCCGAAAAGATCCCTTTAATACTGATGTCAAAGAGTGTACTTCCTATATTTTCTTCTAGAAGCTTTATGGTTTCAGGTCTTACCTTTAGGTCTTTGATCCATTTTGAGTTTATTTTGGTGAATGGTGAAAAAGAATGGTCTAATTTTCATTCTTTTACATGTGGCTTTCCAGTTTTCCCAGCGCCGTTTGTTGAAGAGACTTTCTTTTCTCCATTGTAGGCCCTCAGCTCCTTTGTCGAAGATTAGCTGTCCATAGATGTGTGGTTTTATTTCTGCGCTTTCAGTTCTGTTCCATGGATCTGTGTACCTGTTTTTGTACCAGTACCACGCTGTTTTGATTACTGTAGCTTTGTGGTATGTTTTGAAGTCAGGGATTGTGATGCCTCCAGCTTTGTTCTTCTTTCTCAGGATTGCTTTAGCAATTCGGGGTCTTTTGTTGTCCCATATGAATTTTAGGATTCTTTGTTCTATTTCTGTAAAGATGTCATTGGGATTCTGATTGGGATGGCGTTGAATCTGTAGATTGCTTTAGGTAGAGTGGATATTTTAACTGTGTTTATTCTTCCAATCCATGTGCATGGAATGTCTTTCCATCTCTTTATGTCGTCATCCATTTCTTTCAGAAAAGCCTTGTAATTTTCATTGTATAGGTCTTTCACTTCCTTAGTTAAATTCACCCTGAGGTATGTTCTTCTTTTTGTTGCGATTATGAATGGTATTGTGTTCTTGAGTTCTTTTTCTGTTAGTTTGTTATTAGAGTATAGAAATGCTACTGATTTATGTAAATTGATTTTATATCCTGCTACTTTGCTGTAGTTGTTGATTACTTCTAAAAGTTTTCCAATGGATTCTTTGGGGTTTTCTATGTATAAGATCACGTCGTCTGCAAATAGCGAGAGTTTCACTTCTTCCGCCCCTATTTGGATTCCTTTTATTCCTTTTTCTTGCCTGATTGCTCTGGCCAGGACCTCCAGTACTATGCTGAATAAGAGTGGTGATAGAGGGCATCCTTGTCTCGTTCCGGTTCTCAGGGGGATGGTGCTCAGTTTTTGCCCATTGAGTACGATGTTGGCTGTGGGTTTGTCATCTATGGCCTTTATTGTGTTGAGGTAGTTCCCGTCTATCCCCATTTTGTTGAGTTTTTGTCATAAATGGCTGTTGGATCTTGTCAAATGCTTTCTCTGCATCTATTGAGATGATCATGTGGTTTTTATTCCTCAGTTTGTTGATGTGGTGTATCACATTGATTGATTTGCGGATGCTGAACCATCCCTGTGTCCCTGGTATGAATCCCACCTGATCATGATGTAGGATCCTTTTGATGAATTACTGTATTCTGGTTGCCAAAATTTTGTTGAGAATTTTTGCATCTGTGTTCATCAGCGATATTGGCCTGTAGTTCTTTTTCGTGCTGTCCTTGTCAGGCTTTGGTATCAGCATGATGTTGGCCTCGTAGAATGTGTTAGGAAGTGTTCCATCCTCCCTAATTTTTTGGAATAGCTTGAAAAGGATAGGTATTAAATCCTCTCTGAAAGTTTGGTAAAATTCCCCAGGAAAGCCATCTGGTCCTGGGGGTTTATTCTTTGGGTGCTTTTGATGGCTGTTTCAGTCTCTTTGCTTGTGACTGGTCTGTTCAGATTGTCTCCTCCTTCTTGAGTGAGCTTTGGGAGATTGTAGGAGTCCAAGAATTTATCCATTTCCTGTAGGTTATCCATTTTGCTGGCATATAGTTTTTGCGTAGTATTCTCTTATAATCCATTGTATTTCTGTGGAGTCTGTTGTTATTTCTCCTCTTTCATTTCTGATTTTGTTTATTTGAGCTTTCTCTCTTTTTTTCTTTGTAAGTCTGGCTAGGAGTTTGTCAATTTTATTTACCTTCTCAAAGAACAAGCTCTTTGTTTCATTAATCCTTTCTACTGCCTTTTTTGTTTCAATACCATTTATTTCTGCTCTGATTTTTATTATTTCTCTCCTTCTGCTGACTTTTGGCTTTGTTTGTTCTTCTTTCTCTAATTCAGTTAGGTGTAGTTTAAGATTGCTGATTTTCTGGTTTGTTAAGATGTCCCTGAATGGCCATGAATTTTCCTCTTAATAGAGCTTTTGCTGCATCCCATATGAGTTGGTATAGCATGCTATCATTTTCATTTGTCTCCAGGTATTTTTGGATTTCTTCTTTAATTTCTTCCATGATCCATTGCTTGTTCAATAGCGTATTGTTTAGTCTCCACATCCTTGTGCCTTTCTCAGCTTCTTCCTTGTAATTAATTTCTAGCCTTATAACATTATGATCAGAGAAGATGCTCGTTATTATTTCAATTTTTTTAAATTTGTAGAGGCTTGCCTTGTTTCCCAACCTATGGTCTATCCTTGAGAATGTTCCATGCACGCTTGAGAAGAATGTGTATTCTGCTGTTTTTGGATGAAGCATTCTATATGTATCTATGAAGTCCCACTGTTTTAGCTTTTCGTTTAGCTCCACTGTTTCTCTGTTGATTTCCTGTCTGGATGATCTATCCATTGATGTGAGTGTGGTGTTGAGGTCCCCTACTATTTTTGTGTTATTTTTGATATCTTCTTTTAGGTTTGTTAATAGTTACTTTATGAACTTCGGTGCTCCTGTGTTGGGGGCATAGATATTTATAAGCGTTATTTCTTCTTGATGAAGTGTCCCTCTGATCATTATATATTGGCCCTCTATGTCTCTCTTTACCTGCCTTATGTTGAAGTCTGTTTTGTCTGATATAAGCATTGCGACCCCTGCTTTCTTTTGTTTGCTATTGGCTTGGAGTGTTGTCTTCCACCCCTTCACTCTGAGCCTGTGTTTGTCCTTGGAGCTGAGGTGTGTTTCCTGGAGGCAACAAATTGTTGGATCTCGTTCTTTAATCTATTTTGCCACTCTGTGTCTTTTTATTGGCGAGTTCAATCCGTTTACGTTGAGGGTGAGTATTGATGCATGAGGGCTGAATGCTGTCATTCTGTTGCTCGTTTTCCGGTTTTCCTGTGTTTCCTTTGTTTCTTGTCCTGTGTGTTTTAGCCTACCCATTGACTTCTGCAGTTTCTTAGGCTGGGTTTCTTAGATTTTTCCTTATTTATGTTTTATGTTTCTGTTGTGTTTTTCAGTTTAGTGGCTACCCTGAAGTTTGTATTCAGAATCTCGTGTATAACATAGTCCATTTTCTGGTGGTCTCTTACTTCCTTAGCCTAGATTGTTTCAGTCCCTTTCCTCCTCCCCTCCGAAATTATTATTTTCATCTCTTATTCCAACTTGTGTTGTGAGTTTGTGGTTAGAGTGATAAGATTATCTTTGCTTTGGTGATTTCCTTCCCTTTATCCTAATGCTATAGTTGAATATTTGCTATCCTATTTAGCTTCTGTCTATTTGTCTCCCTACTCTGTGTTTTGTGACCCCTTACTCCCTTTTTTTCTTTTTTCAGGTATGAGAGCCTTCTTGAGGATTTCTTGTAGTGAAGGTCCTGTGACTACGAAGTCCCTTAGCTTTTGTTTGTCTGGAAAAGATTTAATTTCTCCCTCCTATCTGAAGGATATTTTTCCTGGATAGAGTATTCTTGGCTGAAGATTTTTATCCTTTAAAGTTTTGAATATGTCACTCCAGTCTCTCCTAGCTTGTAAGGTTTCTGTCGAGAAATCCGCTGAAGGTCTGATAGGGGTTCCTTTGTAGGTTCTTTTCTTCTGCCTTGCTGCCCTGAGTATTCTTTCTCTGTCCTTCATTTTTGCCATTTTTACTACTATGTACCTTGCAGTAGGTCTTTTTACGTTGACAAATGTAGGAGATCTGAAAGCTTCCTCCACACACATTTCTCTCTCAATCCCTAGATTTGGGAAGTTCTCTTCTCTGATTTCGTTGAGCACACTTTCTGCTCCATTTTCCTTTTCCACGCCCTCAGGAATTCCGATGATTCTTAAGTTGCATTTTCTCATTGAGTCAGCTATTTCTCTGAGCTTTTCTTCAGTTTTTTTAATTCTTAGTTGTCTTTCTTCCTCTGTCTGGAGCCATTCAGCCTGTCTTTGATTATGCTAGTTTACTCCTCTATGGTGTCTACACGGGCATTCAGGGAATCTGTATTCTGTTTTATCTGGTCCATTGTGTTTTTCGTCTCTAGTGTTTCTAATTGATTCTTCTTTATAATTTCAATCTCTTTTGTGAAGTAACTCCAGAACTTGTTGACTTGTTTCTCTATATTTCCCTTTACCTCATTGAGTATTTTGAGGATAGCTATTTTGAACTCCTCTTCACTTACTTTACCCATTTCCAAGCCCTCGGGACATAATTCTGTGTTTTTATTGTTTTCCTTTTGGACTGGAACTTTTATAAATTGCTGGATGGTAGAGGAGAGGTTTTTGCGCATGATGCTGTTATTTGGTTGCAGGTACAGCCTGTCGCCACTAGATGGGGGTCGAGAGCCTTGGTTCTGAGCCCTGCGCCTTCAGCCACGATGGTGGCGCCCAGCATGGGTGGAGGGAGGAGGGACGCTTTCTCTCATGCCGACCTGGATTGGCACAGCTCTCGCTCTCTGGTCTCCCAGGGCCCTGGCTTGCTGGGGTTCCCCCACGCGAAAGCTGTCCCCTGTTAGAGGGTTTCTGCTGCTCCAGCGGTGGGAGTCCTGCACGATCTCCCAATGCACGGCCCCTCCCCTGCTCCTTCTCACACCCACGGCAGCGATCCCAGTCTCTAGGGGAGGGAGCGAAGACCCCGTTCCAGCTCCTCCGAGGGCGGCTCCAGCCTCTCCGCCTTCCATCGTTTGGCTGCTGTGGGTCTGTGAGGATTTCTGTTATTGGGATTTTTTTTTTTTTTGGTTGGAAAGCAGTTGCTCTTTTTAGTTGTAATTTGGAGGGGAGAGAGTCCTGGGTGAGCTCACGCTGCCATGTTGCTGACGTCACCCCTATTTCTAGATATTTTATTCTCTTTGTTGCGATTGTAAATGGTATTCTATTCTTGAGTTCTCGTTCTGTTAGTTTGTTATTAGAGTAGAGAAATGCAACTGATTTTTGTAAGTAGACTTTGTATCCTGCAACTTTGCTGTAGATGTTTATTTCTAATAGTTTTCCCATGGCTTGTTTTTTTCTTTTTTAAAGATTGGCACCTAGGCTAACAGTTGCCAATCTTTTTTTTTTTTTTCTTTCCTGCTTTATTTCCCAAACCCCCCTGGTACATAGTTGCATATCTTAGTTGCATGTCTTTCTAGTTGTGGGATGTGGGACGCCGTCTCAATGTGGCCTGATGAGCGGTGCCATGTCCGTGCCCAGGATCCGAACCCTGGGCTGCCTCAGCGGAGCATGTGAACTTAGCCACTCAGCCACCGAGCCGGCCCCACCATGGCTTCTTTAGGGTTTTCTCTATATAAAATCATGTCGTCTGCAAACAGTGAGAGTTACACTTCTTCACTGCCAATTTGGATTCCTTTTCTTTCTTTTTCTTGCCTAATTGCTCTGGCCCAAACCTGCAGTACTATGTTCAGTAAGAGTGGTGGGAGTGGGCTCCCTTGTCTTGTTCCTGTTCTCAGGGGGATGGCGCTCAGTTTTTCCCCATTGAGTATGATGCTGGCTGTGGGTTAGTGATTTCCCATTTTTAAAAATATTAGGAAATTTGTTAAGTGGAGAAAACTAGTCTGGCATCCTTACAGAGGAGGGAGGGTTGGAGATGAGTGCTTTGAAGACCCTCCTCTCATGGCCTGGTGGTTCAAGTCTGGCCCCCAGCACTCAGCGGCCCAGGTTCGCTCCCTGGCCGCAGCACCACAGCACCTGTGTGTGTGTGGCTGTGCTGTGGGGCAGCTCGTGACTTACCACCAGGGTGCGCCACCACGCCCTGCAGCTCTGGGAGGAAGCACGGTCCTCCTCTGAGGCACAGCACCTGTGCCTGCTTTCTTGTGCTTACGTCAGTCTGCGCGAACCGTCTCAAGGGGAACACTCCTCCTGTGACTTGTTCTGACGTGTGTACTCCTTCACTCAGAAATGCCACCCCGTGCCACACTGCTGGGTAACAGCAGGGCACAGATGGGCAGGGCACTGCTGTCGGCTCACTGGACTCCAGTGTGGCGATTCTGCTCTAGCCACTTATCAGAGGGCTTCAGGAGCACAGATGGAGCCCTGTGGCTCTGCCTCCAGGGCTCAGGGGGCAGCACAGAGGCGCTGGTTCAGCTGGGCCTTGGAGGTGGAGGAGGAGCTCCTTAGCAGGGGACGATGGCAGAGGCGGCTCAGTGAGAGCGCAGGTGGGGAGATGCAATGGGAGCCTCTCACCCGGCATGCCTCGAAAGCATCGACTACAATAGTCTGCTTTTAAGTAAGACCTTAACGATTAAGCTCAAAGTAAAATCTCCCAGAATTTTCAGAATAAAGAAATCACTAACAACAGTCATAATAATAGGTAAGACTTAAGAACTCGAAGCACTTTCAGAGGTTAATTGTTTAATCCTTCCCACAACCCCGTGCGTGTGAGTGCTGTCTTCTTCCCCAGGTTTTACAAAGAAAGAAACTGAAGACAAAACTGGTTGAGGACACAGCCCGTTTAAAGGATAGTCTGGTCATGATTGAGCTAACGTGAATCACAAGAAAAACCGTAAGCCAGCTTTTATACTATATATATATACACACTTTATACTATATATGTAGTGCATATATTTTATACTATATATATAGTGTTTGTGTGTGTATAGTATAAAAGGGCATTGGAAATAAAATGGGTAAATCAGTTTTGTCTGTTTTCTGTATCTGTTTTAAATCTTTTTATAGTTGACAAAAGTTGTCTTTGGAAGTGATTGGTGAGCATCCGGAGATATTTTCATGGAGTGGCTATTTTTAGATCTCTACTAGAGCGAATTTAATAATGGATCACTTCGTGTGGTGTAAGATCTTCCCCCCAGTCTCTGATATGCTGGAGAGCATCTTTAAGTTTCTCTCTTTTTAAAATGAGACAACAAAAAAGGCTTCAAGGAAACAAGCTTCAAGATTACAAATGAGACATTTGTGTTGAATCGAGCAGGGCGCCAACTCCTTCTCTGACGAAAAGAAAGTGTTTCAGAAACTCTGAAGGCTGCAGAGGAAGCGCGCTCGTGCCTGGTGGGCATTCAGCTTCTTCTCTGTCCTTCTGGTTTCTGACCCTGGATCCTCCTCATTTTCTGTTCTCTGGAAAATAAATGTCCGTAAGAACTTCATTGCTCTTGGGTTCTTTGGCAGCATGAGTTCTAGTGGGACAGTTTCCCTTCGATGGAGGAGGGCCGAGGCGTGACCTCTAAATGCAGCAGCCGTTGCCTGCCCACCTTCTGTGTGCTGTTACAGGTGTGCATGATGAAGACAGCTTTGTGCAGACGCCGTTCTAATTGTTTCTGTTCACCTGTAGACGTGCTTGTGTGGAGCAACGATCGAGTGATTCGCTGGATCGTCTCAATTGGTCTTAAAGAATATGCAAACAATCTGGTGGAGAGTGGCGTTCACGGTGCACTTGTGGCCTTAGATGAAACCTTCGATTTCAGTGCACTGGCGCTCTTGTTACGGATCCCTAAGCAGAACACACAGGTATGCTGCAGAGCCGGCCCGGCTCCCACTCAGCGTTCAGTCAGGTCTCCTGATGGAGACGTCTAGCTGGTTAACTGAGTGGACACAAAACTTCACAGTACCTCAGACAACTATCCCTAATCCACAAAATACTGGTTCCAAACCAGCAATGCTTAATTCTTCATTAGTTTTGCCTGTCCTTCCATTTTCTGTTGTCAGCATGAGAGTCTTGCGATTAAAAAAAAAGGGGAAACTTCGTTCAAGTCCATATGCTCGTAGGAGTGACGACGTGTATTTAGTTCTTACGTGGAAAGAGAAATGCTCATAGGTACACCGATGGAGATTCTGTTAATTTTGTTTCTATTGCCCTGTGTGATTCTTTTTGACACACGGGCTCACCTGAGAATCAGGAAATTTATTCTTCTTCTACAGAAGATTGTATGTCTTTTGCCGATACCCCCCATCCCCCCACCAGCACCAACCCACAGAGCACACTTTCGTAGATAGTCTGCCAGCGGTCATGGGTCCCTTTCCCTGAAAGCCCATCCATGGGCTCCGCAGGAATCCCCTAATTTAAAATGTGGTTGTGGGGGCCAGCCCGGTGTTGCAGTGGTTAAGTGCGCACGTTCTGCTTCTCGGCAGCCCGGGGTTCGCCGGTTCGGAGCCCGGGTGCAGACGTGGAAGCACTTGGCAAGCCATGCTGTGGCAGCGTCCCACATATAAAATAGAGGAAGATGGGCATGGATTCTAGCTCAGGGCCAGTCTTCCTCAGCAAAAAAGAGGAGGATTGGCAGCTGGTGTTAGCTCAGTGCTAATCTTCCTCAAATAAATTAATTAATTCAATTAAATTAAATGCTGTCATGGCTCAAGGTGTTTATAGCCTGAGCTTTTTAAAAGTCTTGATTTGAAAAACAGTTGTGATATGCTAACGTCCTTCAGATTAGATTGATGAAGCTTTGCGGTATTGTTGTTTTGTTATGATTTCAGGCTCGCGCTGTCTTGGAACGAGAATTTAACAACCTTTTGGTCATGGGGACGGACAGAAGTTTTGATGAAGTGAGTTTTCAGCCTAATGAATTTTATTTAAATTTGCATTCAGTGTGAATTATTTGTTCATATGCACGTGAGCCCCGTCGGCAGTCTCTCTTCTAAGTGTGGAGATGATTTTACCTCCTGAGCTAAGCTTTGCTCTCAAAAATGTGTTAAATGAGATAGTAAGAAACTCGTATTTTCAGTCTGAGGTTTTCTGTTTTTAAAATATTTGCTATTTAAGTTTTGATAGCCCTCAAAAATGTTGTTCCCATCAACATTGGTGGCAGCCGAGGCATGGTGTCCATGGGCTATGTTTGGGGACCGCTGGATGTCTGACCCCAATCCAGAGTCCCTGTGCTTTGGAGAAACCTGTTAGAAGGAGATTAGAGAAACGCAACATGTTAATTTCCCCTCACACAGTCGTGACTCGTTTGTTCCCACACTGTTTTTATTCTTTCCTTCGTTGCCCCTTAAGAAAACGTGAGTTTGCCTGGTGACTAGGAGGACAGCTAAAGGAGTGCTTGCTGGCTCTTCCCCGGCTCTAAGGCAGAACTGCTTACAGCTTGGAAACTATTTTAAGACAAATAGAAATGTATTATCTTATACGGCAAGAAGATGATTTCTCCAAGATAAGAAAGGAAACGGGGTGATGAACAGGAGGCACATGCACCTGGCCGGCCCAGGGCCGTCCTCATCGATGCCCAGTGAGGGCCCCACATAGTGTTACTGGGCCCGTCACTCTCAGAAGTTCCCGGTGGGGACAGTAGATCCTGTGGTTATCAGGAACGGGTTAAATAGGTGTGAACAAACATGCAGTGACGAGTTCAGCAGTCAGGTCAAGGCTGGTAACTTGACTGTCTATTTTTGTCCTTTATTTTAAAATCAGTCTTGTTTTCTGTCCTTTAATTTCCCAGGACCATGATAAAAGCTTTAGGAGAGCACCTTCTTGGAGAAAAAAATTTAGACCAAAGGATGTTCGTGGCTTAGCTGCTGGGTCCGCAGAGACTCTCCCCGCCAACTTCCGGGTCACATCCTCTCTGTCCTCACCCTCCATGCAGCCGAAGAAGACGCAGCTGGACGGTAGGTGTGCAGGGGCGGCCAGCCGCTGTGGGCGGCATGAGCAGCTTTGTGGCTGGAATGTTAACCGTGATCCAGAATGGCCTCTTGATTGTGTTACAAGGCATTGAGTACTGGTGCATGCCCAGGTTAAGTGTTTTAAAATGAATCCTAACATCTGTGCATAACAGTTTAACAATAATGTAGGTTTTTTAGAGTCTTGTCTGGTTGAATTTTAGCATATCCTTCCAACTAATAAAGCTGAGCGTCGCGTGTGTTCTCGGCGTGCTGAGTGGACGTCCTGTAGCCTGTGTGTGTGGCAGGCAGCCCTGGAAGGCTCCGCCGGAAGGTGGTGCAGCAGCTCTCGGGCCACGCCGGGTGCTCCCGGGACGTCTCTCCACCTGGAGAGGTGACTGAGTCCATCTTAGAGAACACAGTTTCCCCCTCTGTGAGCCTTCCCTTTCCTCTCTCCACCCCTGCTGGCGTTGGTCCCTGTCACTGCGCACCATAAGGACGGAGAGGAGGAAGAAGGTGAGCCTGGGCAGGTCGTCACTGGAGCGCAGTGGGCCGTGGGAGCGCACGAGCCTTGCAGTCAGGGTTCCAGATGGAGCTTGCGGTTTTCCCTTTGACCGCCGCTCCGCTTGGAGGACACGGCTGATGACAAGTTGGTCGCGCTTTACTGACAGACCTCTCAGCTCTGACCGCGGCCCCCACGATGACAGGATCAAGGGCAGATGGCCTCGGTGGACCCTGGCTCTGCCACTGAGGAGGGGCACAGCCTCGAGCACTGTGCCTCAGTCTCCCCGTCTGTAGGGCCGTCGTCGTACAGCCGTGTCCTCTTCAGCGGCTGTGGCAGTGAAACGGCTGCTCCTCGTCAGGCTCGTAGGAGGCGTCTGCGGGTCCTGGTCCCGTGTGGTGCTGGCCGCTGGGGCCATTGTAGCCACACTCCCGTTACGAAGGACTTCGTTCTCCTCTCTGTGGCCCATGGATCGGCTATGGGAAAGGAAGCGCTTTTAAAAATTGTCCTGAGTTGGCTTTTACAAGTTTCCCTGTTCTTAGCCCTTCCCGTATGTAGGTTTGTGAGTTTGGCTCTCACTTGCTTATATCAAAATGAGAGAAAAGCGCGTGTGTGTAAAGCCTTCGCTCAGCCGGACGCTTGGTGAGATGGCCCCCAGGGCAGCACTGCTGCTGGAAGCCTGCATCTCTCTGCAGAGCTCAGTGATCTGGTTAATGGGGCAAGAGTAGCAGTGTCTTCAGTAGCATTCTTATTCCAAGGAGCATGAGGTAATTTGTATAACTCTAACGGTAACTCGGCCCTCCACTTATTGAATAGGCTGACGGAGCGCCTTCTGATTTTCTTCACAGCTTCGTGCCCAGTTTCCTCAGACTCAGTCACACTTCCCGTGTTCAGTATTGACGGCGACATTGAGATTAGAGTTCAGATAAATTAAAAATAAGCCTAGAGAGAGGTGTAGGGAATATATTACATGGAAGACGGCTGTTGACCCTTGTAGGAAAACTGAGGCCCAACCCCGGGAGAGTGGACTGCTCAATGCCTTCTTAAATAAGGGGCATCGGGGAAGCTGCAGCTGGCCTCCTGGGACCTCAGGGTCAGGGTTTGGAAAGATGACCCATGCTCACCGACAGTGCCGGCTGTCGTGCCATCTCTTCTGGAACCACGGCACATTCTTGATAAAACGTGTTCCTGCTGGACCCGTGGGAACACAAACTGTGTAACTGGCAGTCGGGAATATCTGCTCCAGGTGTTTGCACATTTTCTGTCCAGGTTGCAAGGGAGAGGCGGGGCTCACCTCTTGGGCCGTGCCGTGTGTTTCTCGACAGGAACAAGGCCTCAGTGGTACACATCACTTCCGGCAGAAACTGAGACTGGGTTTTAGTGTTCTTAGATGAGTCATTGTCCTCTACCCACCCCCTGCAGCCAGGCCCTGGGGAGGAGTGCCCTGGATGCTCCCTCAGACAGGTGCGGAGGGCAGGTGGCCCGAGGGCGCGTCTCCCGTCAGGCCAGGCCTGCGTTTGACTCCGGTCACCTGCACCCCGTGGTGTCTAGCGCTGCCCCGGGTTATCTACCTCACACCGGCCTTGGGGATATCACGTTTAGGCCCCGAAGAAAAGTCTAGTTGCTCTGCAAATCTAGAGAGTTTCAGGAGAAACAAAGTTACCAGGTGAAGTAGTTGTCACTTACACAGAGGACATCACGAAGTGTGTATCATCTGAGGCGTCCTTGCTGTCGTGAGATTAGCTGCCAGTGGCTCCCAGGGCTGCTGGGGGCTGAAGAGAACCCCCTCCTGGCGACACTTAGGTTCTCTTTCCCTGGCTCGTCCGCTCCCATCTAGCAGTTTCCCTGGGAGCCCTCAGTAGGTGGTGTTGTAGGTGTGCAGATGTGTGTGTACGTGTGCCCCGTGTGACGTCTGAAGACTAACCGCACGCTGTGTTTGCACGCTTCCTCCCCGGTGTCGGAGCAGGCAGCGTGTCGGGAGCGCAGAGGCTGGACGCCGCCACGGTCAGGACTTACTCCTGCTGAAGCCCCGTGGTGAGTAGAGGGCTCCGCGTGCCCGGAGGCCGCAGAGGCGGCCGGGTGACCGCACGGGGGCGCTGCCTGGCCCGGAGAGCCCGTTTCCGTTCCTGCAGGCCTTTAGGAACACGCATGCAAGCCCGGCTGCACCCGTTACGTGGTTCTGGTGTTCTGTATGCTCACAGTTGGTCACAGAGGGGTTCGTGTATCCTCATTTGTTAAGGAAAAAAGTGTATTTGCATTTTTTCCTTAAAACTGAAAGTGCTGGACTCTTTTCAGTATCTGCTAATGTCTTTTGGGGGTGGGGAGACAGGAGAGCAGCGCGTGGCAGGAGCTCACCGGCTCAGCTCTTGGCTGGCGACCACCCGTGGTTGAGAGCGCCCGGCACGGCGGCTCTCCGCCTTGACCCTGGCATCCGCGCTGGTGTCGCTCCCAGGTCAGCGGCGCCCACTGGCTTTCTTAGAAATACACGGTCTTGAATGAGCCGCACCCCGCACGGCCAGGTTTCCTGGGGCCACGCTGTCGTGCGACCCTGAGGGCCTGGCGGGTGGTTTTAAACACACAGCTGCGTTGCCATCGCAGGGGTGCAGTTACGAGCAGCCCGCTCGCGCTGAAGGGGTGACGTGGGGCTGGGAGCCCAGCCCCTGCTCGTGGCGCCAGGGCCGGGGGCTCTGTTCCGCTCTCCACTTTTCACGTCTCCGCCAGAAGGTTTGATTGGTTTCCTAATCTTTTTAATTGGTAACTTTTAGACATACGCCAAAAGGAAGTCAGCAAGGAATTTTCTCATTGATACGCGTACTCCTTGACGTTTCATCTCAGTTCTCAAGCAGCTACAGCGCAAGGGGCAGGGAGGCAGGGCTGGGCCTCAGGACGCAGGTGCGCGCCGGGCGGCCCGTCCTGAGGCTGATTGTCCTGTTTGTGCTTCCTTTCCAGTTTACCCACACTACTTCTACAGATGACCGTGCAGCGCTCGGGACCCGGCGAAGACGGCCTTTCAGAATTCAGTGGATCTGCAATCTGTTGATACTTGTTACATGGACCCTAAGATATTTTATTACAGAGTTTTTAATTAGTGAAAAATTCACGAATACCATAGAGAAAATATTTTAGAATTTAATGTTTCTTATATTTATGTAAACATGACTTCATTTATATAGTTAGTTACTTTTTCATGTATATCCAGGCTATAAATATCCTTTCAAATCGATTCTGTTCTTCTATCTAATTTTAGTCTTTCAAACGAATGTACTGTAATGCTTGTATGCATAAATCCTATGAAAAGATACAGGGCTTTTGTAAATTATGCATTTATTGTAATTATCATTAATTTTTTAATAATAATCGGCGAGAGAGAAGAGGATTTTACTGCATTTGCATTTGTAAGATCATCATGACATGGTGCGCGTTATCCTGACAAATGTAACCAGCTCTACAACAATCATTTTGAAACAAGCAGACTTAATTTCAAGCAATTGTGTTTTAATGACTGACCTTACTCTACTTTTTCTAGCAAGAAATGCTTTATTCTGCAGCGTGAACAGACTGAAAGTACCTGGTGTTAAATATGAGCTTCTGATAAAATTTGGGCTGAAGGGGCCGTCAGAACTGTGAGCATCTCTGGTGGCTCTCAGTAGCTTGAAGAGCTCGTCCCTGGAGACCCGCACGGCTTGTCCTCAGCGCCCGGCACGAGCCCCAGCCGGGAGCACTTCTCTCGGCCGCAGGAAGGGCTGGGGGGCTCTCTGGGCTCTGCCCCGACGGGCGGACTCGGGCCCCCGCCCCGCTGCTCTTTGAGGACCAAGCAGGAAGCACCGCGCTCCACAGGGACGCCCGTGCCGGAAGAGGAAGGCGCGGGCTCCCTGAAACCAGGAAACCACGCAGTGCGACTCTACTAAAGGCCTTATTTTTTCTTATGTAAATCATCTTTTTACATTTGTTTGTAAACATGTTGAAAGGAGGGACCTATTGGTACATTTTTAGCTTTTGACGATATAGCCGTTTTGGACTGTCTAAGTAGCAGATGTAACTTTTCCTTTTTAAATGGCACATTAAAGAGCCAGCAGGAAATGTGTTCCCACCACGGTGCATTATTTATTATACAGCTCATTTTGTCGGTGGACGGTTTACATTCGGTTTCTGCTTTTAACTTCCTTGTACGATTCATTCGTTGTTACATTCTGTTTTCTGTTAATCTTGTGTGAACCTCCTGATTATGTAACAAAGTATGTACAGTCTCCTTTTGAACTATTTTTATCACAGTATTATTTATTGCTTTCTTTCAATAAAGTACTGAGGCGTTTTCCACTGCCAATAAAGGATACTGAGAATAAGCTGTCATTCTGTGACAAATCGGCCGCAGCTGGCTCATCTCCGGCTCCAGGCTGATTCAGTGGCGGCAGCGTGGTCGAGTGGACTTTCTTGGGTAGAAATCAGTTGACAGAATGAAAAAGCTGGGGGTGGAAGCACAGGATGGGGGCGTCCCCGCCAGGAAGCCCAGGGGCTTCCCGCCTCGGCCCCCGAGGCCCAGACCCTCTCTCGCTGAGACCTGGGGGACCAGGCCCGGGCAGCCTGGCGCTCAGAGGCACCACAGGCCACAGGGAGGCGCGGAGGCGCGTCAGTCCATGCGCGCACTGGGGCCCTGCTCTCCTGCTGCTCCCGCCCTGGGCTGTGTCCTTCTGGTTCCCAGGGAGCCTGGTCTCGGAGCGCTCAGACGGAGTCCTGAGTCATGAAGCAGTCCGGCGCGAGAGGGGAGGGACGCGCCGACGGGCCCCGGGCAGGCAGGCAGGCAGGACGCGCCCGGCTGCAGGGCGGCAAGGCGCGGCGCTAGTGGCTGGCAGCGCCAGGCCCAGGGCACCCGATGCCTCAGCCCCTACGTGCTGTCGCCCGCCCTCCCCCCACCGCAGTATTGTCATCAGGTCTGGGGGTGCACGATGCCCAGGCCGACCCCATGCCTCGCGCTGTGTTGGGTGGGCGCTGCTGACTGTCGCCTCGGTTTTCCTTTTCCTGTTCTGCTGTCCTTCCAGGGCTGACGGCCGCCTCTCCTGAGTGACGTGTTTTCTTTATTCGGGTGAATACATTCCAGCTGGTGTCCGTCAGGGCACAGCGATCCGGTGGTTTGGTGTTCTCTTGAGAGCCTGTGCTGGCTGGTTTTCCAGTTTTGTTGGGGGCAGCCTTTTCTTGGCATTTCCTCGTTCTTGGGTTCACTTAAGCGTGAGACTCAAAAGCACATAGCGCTTCCCTGCTTTTTCACCCACCAGTCCGTTTGCCTGACCAAAGCCGGGCAAGCCTTGGGTAGCCTGAAGCTTCTGGAAGCAGACCAGGTCATCATTGACTCTTTAAGTTGCAGGTGTTTGATTAAAACTTCATTCGGTGGTTCCGTTTACGCCTTTAACAAAAGGTCAGCTCAGAACGACGCAGAGAGCACAGGCCGGTGTTGCAGTAGCTCTGCTGTGCTAGGCGCACTCTGCTGTGCTAGGCGCACTCTCAGCCACGCCTCCCGGGTCTGCTCGCCCCACACGCAGTGTCCCAGGGCTCGCCCGCAGTCGGCGGGGATGGGAGCCATTCGCAAGCCAGGTGTGGCCACACTGAAGACTCTCTGGACCCTTCCCACCGCTAGAACTCTGTCGAGCCTCCTTTAGCCTCATAATTGCTGCCCTTAAGTTTCTCTTTTCAAGTCTCACATCATGCACTTTAAGGTAATTGTGGGTTTGGGGTTTTCTTTGCTCTTTTGCTGGCTAAGTCCTGTGCTCATGGGGATGGGCTCCCCAGGGTCTGGGGAGGAGCGTGTCTCCCCTGTATCTCCGGCAGGTGGATAGCGAGGTGGCCGTCCGGGTGCTGTGGCTGCTGTCCTAACCACCGACATGTCATCGAGTGCATTCCCAAATAGCTCAGAGGCTTCTGTTTCTGACATTTCCTTAGCTTAACTCCTCGGTGAGGAGTAGTAGCCAGTGGTTTTGCATCCGCGTGTCCTTGACTCAGTGGGGCACCTTTTGGAGTCCTGTTGTTTGAGGCCAGCACTGCGTGCGCCCCCTCCACCTGGCACACGCCGAGGGCACACCCAGTGCAGGGAGGAGCAGGGCTGGCGTGGAGGATCCATCCTTCGCCTCTTCCCGCTTTCAGTGCTTGTTGGCCTCCTGGGCTGTGAGCCGGGTCTCCCGTCTCTGCCTCTGTCTTCACGTGGCCCCACCCTGTGTCTTATCTTCTGTCTCTTACGAGGACACTTGTCACTGGCCCACCTAGGTCATCTGGGATGGTCTCACCTCAAGACGCTTCACTTAGTTACACCTACAAAGACCCCTTTCCCAAATAAACTCACATTCACAGGATCCTGCGATTTGCACACAGACACATGCTTGTGGGGCCCCCGTTCACCCCATTCCACCTTTCGACATTCTGGAGAAGAGCTGCCCTGCCCGGGAGATACCCGGATGGATAGACCTGGCTCTACCCCAAGGGACCCACCCCCCAGTGGGAACATGGTGAGCCGAGAGAGGGAGCCGTGACGCCCGGGCTTCTACATAACACGTGCTTAATGTGGCCTCTCGATTCCTCCAGTGTGGACTTTGCCTCTTGGCATCTCCTTCTGGGGGATGAGAATTTCAGCTTTCCCGCACCTCCCTTTCTCCTCCCCAGCTCCCAGCAGAGCTGAATCCATGTTCACTGTTGCCGTGAGGAAGGCTGGAGGTGTTATTCATTGCTGGGCCAAGTGGGTTACTATGATTACAACGGAGGGCACGTGTTGTGTGCCCAGTATTTACAGATGAAATGACCGTGTCTGGGATTTGCTTGACAATAATCTTGGCGGAGGGGTAGGTCAGGATATGGGTCAAACCAAATTGACCGTGTGGGTTGATAGTTGTTGAAGGTGGGTGATGGATTCATGAGGGTTTATCATAGTATTCTCTTTTTGCATTTGTGTGACATTTTCTATAATAATATTTTAATAGTTATTTTAGGGAGACCCTCTGTGTTTTAAACCCTCAGTCTTTAGATGTCTGGAAAAATTGCTTCTTGGTCCTCACTTTGGAATGTAATTTACCCAAGTTTTGAACATTAACTGCAGCCCACCCATTTTACACCACAACTCAGCATGCACGCACTACGTTTCATCCATTCTGTCGTGACTCCTTTGTGACATTTTGGTGTCTTTGAAGTCAGGATGTGTCTTACAAACGATGGCATCTTAGACTTGATGAACTATGGCGTACGACAAAACTTCACGTGGGCTGCAGCTTCTCTGCTGCTCCTCCCACTGACAGGTGGGGTCTCATCCCCTGCAGCCTGGCCAGCCTCAGTGACTTGGTTGACCAAATGAATGTGGCAGATGTGTGTTAAAGAAAGTGTGTTAAACCACACCAAGGACTGTGCTGTCTTCCTTCTAACCAAAATTGCTTTGCTTAGGGGGCTGGGAAATAAAGCTTAAATAAAAGGGTAGTGAGGGAAAAATCAAATCTTTGTGGCTACTGCCAGGGCCGCTGTTAGAGACTGAATGGTGTAGATTTATATGTCCAATTTCTGTTGAATGCAATATATTCATTGAGGCTATACAATTATCTTAATCTACATCTCTAAGATCCACAGCTCCCTTAGAATCTAGGAAGGTAGCACAGTGACAGCTGTTGATATTGATCAGGTTAATTACTTCAGAATAATTTTATGTTATTGGGTTCACGGGTACCCAGAGATGTTGATCATTGAAATATTCGATTCAGGGAACAATGTAAGAAAGGGTAGTTTGAAAGCTATGTGTGTGTGTCCAGAGCCAGTCAACCTTTCCATGGCTATTAGGAACAGAGCTTAAAAATAATAAAAGCTGATTTAATTGGAACAAATGCAACCCAGCTTTAGATTTTATGTCATCCAGAGTAATGATAATGTTTATGTAATCAGATGTAATTCTTTCTCCTTCTCCTGAAATATTGAATCAGATTGTGTTGTGTGTTTAAACATGGCTTGAGAAAGTCTCAGGGACAGTGATGTGGCAGGAGTTCTTTGGTCCTTGGTCTCCTGGGATTATGCCTCTGAGATACAATCAGTTATTCAGTCCCCATAGATCTTTGGTGCCATCCAATTCTGACATAGTGATAAAACTCTGATTTGAGTGATTCACAAGAGATAGGAAGGACAGAAAAGGACAAATTGGCATGAAATAGACTGCAAGGTGGTTTGTGGCATGCATTTTTCATAGGCAATTTCACATAGAAAAGCTTAGAGACTCGTGACCAGTGCTACCTGAGCAAAGGTAGCAGGACCTTATGAACGGTGACTTGACAAATGTGAATTATTCTTAGAATTTTCATGTTAGGGGAAGTAGGTCAATATGGTAAACATTTAGAATTTATAGACCAGGTGACAAGAAATGGCAATGAACCAGTTAGTTAATCAGTGCTTATGGTGCCATTCCAGATCCAAAGTGGGACATAAGTAAAGTTTGTCCTCAACGCTCAGTATCCTTTGGCTAACTCTACTTGGGCTCTTCTCTGTCCTGGGTGATCTGACTTCTTGTTCTGATCCCTTATCCCTGCCAGAAAAGCCAAGGGTTTATATTTGATCCATTACTTTCTTTTAATATGAAACTATCCAATGCATTATGTCAACAGCTTCAGGATAACTTTTTAAGCTATAAAAATAACCAGCAAAGCTATAGTCATGTTTTAATGACAGAAAGCTAGAAATTTGTTTTTTTCCTAGATTGACACCTGAGCTAAAACTGTTGCCATCTTTTTTTTGTTCTTCTCCCCAAAGCCCCCCAGTACACAGTTGTAGGTTCTAGTTGTGAGTGCCTCTGGTTGTGAAATGTGGGACTCCGCCTCACCGTGGCCTGACGAGTGATGCCACGTCTGCATCCAGGATCTGAACCAGTTAATCCCTGGGCTGCTGAAGCAGAGCACACGAACTTAACCACTTGGCCATGGCGCTGGCCCAAGAAAGCTGGATGAAAAATGCTTTGAATTCAATGTATATTCCTATGTTTTGCTACCCCATCAGTTTTTTCCAATAATGAGGAGTAGTGGCCCTGTAGTAGGAGAGTGTAACAGATCATTGGGGGTTGGGGTTAGGGTTCAGGTCAGAATGTGCATAATGTAGAGCAATTTGGATGGTATTAATAATGATATTTGCCTTTCACTGAGAATTTACTATCTGCCAGGCATTGTATGTTTCACATATACCATCTCATTTTAACCCTGACAACAACTCCATGAGATGGATATTATAAGTACCTTTTTATAAGTGACATATGACCTGTGAAGACATGAAATAATTTGCTCAAGATCACACAGTTGAGGGATGGCAGAGATAGGATTTGGACCCAAGGCCGTATGACTCTGAGGTTAGAGCATTCAGCTATAATGGTTTACTTTTACCATGCTTTCCCAGACAAAAACACTACCTTTTACTTCTTCACAAACACCAACAAATTGAAGACTGGATTGTTTAGAGTTTTATCTTCTTTAACCCTTCCTCTCTCTCTCTCAGGAAGTGGGAAGTGAAAAGAGTGTAAATTCTCAATGGAGAACCCAGTCTGAGACTGGCCCTGGTAAGGCTGGACTAGAAGATCAGTTCTTGAATAATGAGAATGGCTTGCTTGTTGTGTAGGATTTCTGAGGTTCTGCCTTTGTCTAAACTTATCACAAGAATGTGAATCTGGCACGTGCAGTTCTGCATAAGATAAATCCCTGTAGGCCATTATGGGAAGTCTTTCAAAGCTTCTTCGTTCCTTATAGGAATCCAGGAGGACAACAATTGTGTGCCTTTGAGGTTCTCAAGAGGTCACAAGCCCATGTGGTGTTCAACTAAGCAAAAAAAAGTCTTAATCTGTGATGGGCCATTTGTCCCCATATACGGGTGCTGCATTTGCAGTGATCATGAAATCTTTCTAGAACAGGATTACAGTTTGGCATAGACAGGTCCAGTAATGTAATACATTACATCCAAATGGTTTAAGAGCAATCAATTGGGTATCTGAAGACTTATCTCTGTGATTAAGTGGATATGAGTTCTTGAGCAAATCACTCTAACTCTAGGCTTCTGTGTACTTACCTCTGGAAAAGGAGTTGGATTTAATCAATCTCTTCACCTGCGATATAGTTGTCCTGACACATTGTTACTTTGTTCTTTGAATGGAAATACATCAATCAGCTCAATCCTGTAGCACTAGTTACTTTATGCTTACCAGAAGCTAGGGTTACCAGCAACCTATTAATTTACTAGAAAAATAAATTGTTACCTAGTACGTGTAGTTGGTTTATTGATAATATATTTGAGTATATAAATAGGACTCTGTGGGAAAAATGATGAAAGGAGTCCTTGGTGATGAAGAGATTGGAAACTCTTATTCTATTCCACCACAGAAGGCATGAGTCTTCTCTTCAGTCTCTTCATGGCTGACTTCATTTCTTGGTTCCTCAGAGTGTAGATCAAGGGGTTCAGCAGAGGGGAGATGACAGTGAAGGTGACAGAGATGGCTTTACCTGTGGGGAGGGCAGTGAAGGGCCGGGCATAGACATAGATGCAGGGCACAAAGTGCAGAGTCACCACCGTGATGTGTGAGGTGCAGGTGGAGATGGCTTTCCTCCTGCCCTCCCCTGCCTGAGACCTCAGCATCATTAGGATGACTGTGTAGGACACAAGCAGGAAGATAAACCACAGGGTACTCACTAAGCCATTGTTGGAAATCATCAGGAGCTCAAGTGCAGAGGTGTCTGTACAGGCGAGTTTGAGGACATGGGGGACATCACAGTAGAAGCTGTCAAGAACATTGGGTCCACAGAAAGGGAGGGGCAGCAATAGGGAAATTTGCATGATGGAGTGGACAAAGCCCCCCACCCAGGAAGCCAAAATGAGGGCAGTGCATCGCCCCCTACTCATGATGGTGACATAATGCAGGGGCTTGGAGATGGCTATGTAGCGATCAAATGCCATCACAGAGAGAGAGAAAATATCTGCTCCACCGAGGAGATGGAAGAAGAACGTTTGTGTCATGCAGCTAGTATAGGATATGGTCTTTATCTTTGACAGAAGGTCTGCCAGGACCTTTGGAGCGGTGATGGAGGAGAAGCAGATGTCAAGGATGGCTAGATTGCGGAGCAGGAAGTACATGGGGGTGTGAAGGCAAGGCTCACAGGTCACAGTGACCATGATGAGGAGGTTTCCCAGCAGAGTTGTCATGTACACAAAACACAGAAAAAGAAATAAGACCAAACTGAGATCTTGGGACTGAGTAAGTCCTAGAAATATAAATTCTTTTACCCTGGTGCCATTTCCCAACTCCATTGAATCATGTTTCTTCTTCTTTGTGTAGCTTGGAAAAAGTTAAAAGTGTTATTTCAGAAAGGGTTTACTCCCCCTTAATAGATTCAGGTTTACAGTTGGGTATTAGGTCGGAAGACTAGTGAGGCATTATCACCACATGAAGACTCTTTCCAAGGTTATTGTTAACACATCCTACATGCCATCTTATTCCGTAAGCATGCAGTTAATTATTGTTTTCTTCTGTAAATTATATGTATTTTAGAAAATGCATAAAAGTAATGTTCTCAGAATAGAAGTTGTAAGTATCCAAGATAAAAAGGTGAATAGTAAATAATCAGAAAGGGAATATTTTGGCACAAGGGATACAAAAATGGATGCAGTTTGGTGTGTAAATAAGACAATGCCTATTTGGTACAACTGGGGTCCTTTGAGGTTTTACACAAATGTGGGGTTTTTTCCAGACTGGGTGCTCCATTTAAATGCTTTAAGAACTCCTATCTGCAAAATGATTGTCTTTGGACTGAATTTCACAGAAGCACTCCTCCCTTTTTTAGGTCACAGATTTAATGCTATGAAAAATCAGATAATTTTAAAGCTGTAAAATTCTTCTTTATCGTTCTATTTTTCCTTAAGGGGATTTATTTGTTTCTTTCTTTAATATACTTTAGGTACCAAAACCCCTGGATGTTGAATAACTCCTCAGCTATGAAAGAAAAGTGGTAACTCAGAGCTTCTCTTCTGTTCACTGGTCAAATTTCTTTCCTAAAAGCTATTTTTTTTTTATTGCGCTTTCATTGACATACGATAGACTCATGTGTTTGACGTGTACACTTTGATAAGTTCTGACGTACGCATATACCCATGCAATCATCAATATGTTTAAGATAGTTAATTAATATGTCTTAATATATAGTAAGATATAATAAGATATAAGTTAATTAATATATGTATCACTCCAAAAGTGTCCTTGTGACTCTAATATGTCCCCTCTGCCCCCTTTCTTCAGGCAAGCACTGATCTGCATTCTGTCACTATCCATTAGTTTGCATTCTCTAAAATTTTCTATAAATGGAATCCTAAAAGGTGTACGTTCTCTTTTTGTCTGGCTTGTTTCACTTACAAAATACATCCACGTTTTGTGTGTACCAATATTTTGTTCCCTTTTATTGTACGGATGTGCCACATTTTGTTTATCAATTCACTTGTTGATGAACATTTGGGTTGTTTCTAGTTTTTGGCTATTACACATAAAGCTGCTATGAATATTCTTGTAGAGGTCTTCATGTAGATATATGTTTCCATTTCTCTTAGGTAAGTACCTAGGAATGGAATGGCTGTAACTCTTAAAATTCAATAAGAAAACCAACCACCCAATTAAAAAAAAAGGGACAAATGGTTTGAACAGATACTTCAACGAGAAGATATAGGTTTAGCAATTAAGCATATGAAAAGATGCTCAATGTCATTTATCAGTGGGGAAATGTAAATGAAAGCTATAGTGAGATAACAGTGCACATTTATTAAAATGGCTAAAATAAGAGAGAAGGGGTTAATATCCAAAATATACAAAGAACTCATACATCTCAACAACATAAAATCAACAACCCAATTTAAAAATGGGCAAAAGATCTGAACAGAGATTTCTCCAAAGAAGACATACAGATGGCCAACAGGTGCGTGAAAGGATGTTCAACATCATTAGCTATCAGGGAAATGCAAATTAAAATTACAATGAGATATCTCCTCTCTCCCATCAGAATGGCTATAATTAACAAGACAGGAAACAAGTGTTGGAGAGGATGTGGAGAGAAGGGAACCCTCGTACACTGCTGGTGGGAGTGCAAACTGGTGCAGCCACTATGGAAAGCAACATGGAGCATCCTCAGAAAATTAAGAATAGATCTACCGTATGATCCAGCTATCCCACTGCTGGGTATTTATCCAAAGATCTTGAAAACACAAATGCATAAAGATACATGCACCCCTGTGTTCATTGCAGCATTATTCACAATAGCCAAGACTTGCAAGCAACCTAGGTGCCCATCAAGGGAAGAATGGATAAAGAAGATGTGGTATATATTCATAATGGAATACTACTCAGCCATAAGAAATGATGCAATCCAGCCATTTGTGACAACATGGATGAACCTTGAGGTTATTATGCTGAGTGGAATAAGTCAGAGGGAGAAAGTCAGATACTGTATGATCTCACTCATAAGTAGAAGATAAAAACAACGACAAACAAACACATAGCAACAGAGATTGGATTGGTGGTTACCACAGAGGAAGAGGGGAGAGGGGAGGGTAAAAGGGATGATTTAGGCTCACATGTGTGGTGATGGATTATGATTAGTTTTTGGGTGGTGAACATGATGTAATCTACACAGTCTTCGAAATATGTTACGATGTACGTCTGAAAGCTATATAATGTTGTGATCCAGTGTTACTGCAATAAAAAAAGAAGATTGACATATCAGAGTTGACAAAAATGTAGAGGAACTGTAACTCTGGTGGGAATGCGCAATGATGCAACCACTTTTTATTATTATTATTTTTTATTGAGTCATTGATAGGTTACAATCTTGTGAAATTTCAATTGTACATTAATGTTTGTCAGTCATGTTGTAGGTGCACCACTTCACCCTTTGTGCCCACCCCCCACCCCACCTTTCCCCTGGTATCCACTAAACTGTTCTTGGTCCATAGTTTTAAATTCCTCATATGAGTGGAGTCATACACAGATTATCTTTCTCTCGCTGGCTTATTTCACTTAACATAATTCTCTCAAGGTCCATCCATGTTATGATGCAACCACTTTTGAAAACAATTTGTCACTTTCTTAAAATGTTAGGCATGTGCTTACAATATAATCATTTTGCTCTTGAATTCCTTCCTTTTTTTATTTTGCGAATCCTTGAAATGGACTTAATTTCTTTCTTTGCAGTTTATCTCCTTTTTCTTACCATGATCAGAAAGAAAAGAAAGGTGAAAGTCACTTCTCTCACTTTTTTGGGGTGTTTTCCAGTTCAAATGAAGATATTTCTTTTCACCTAGCTCACTTTCCATTCAAGTTGTCTTTCTTCTGTATACAATTTTGTCGAAAGTCTACTTAATATGGAAAGCTAAAAAAGCTACCAAGAGTTATCAGAGCATGCAGGCAGATACCTGGGGGCCTCTGGCATAGCACAGCCTGTTGCAATCCCAGCTGGGTACTTACTGCTTACGCTACAGGAGAAGTTAGTTTACCCCTTTGGCCTCAGGCTCTGCATCAGTATCTGGAAACAATAGCATCTCCCTCATGTGATTTTTGTGAGGATTAAATGAATTAATATATGCAAAAACATCAATACTTAGAGCATTGCCTAAGCAATAATAAGTATGCTCATACGTGTGTTACCTTAAAGTAAAACGCTGGGTTAGTAACTGTCTCAGGCACACAGCTTCTTAAATGTACTGACAATCTTTTAGAAGAGTTGTATGTTTTCCAGAATCTGTATTCTAAAACAGCTTCATCAGAACATACTTTTTTTGGGGAAAATAGGAGGTACTTTTCTTTTACTGTCAATGAGAGTGGCCCAGAGGGTGGTGACAGCGTTTGGTAGTAAGGAGAGCACTTGCTTGGTTTGGTTTCTTATCTGACAACATCTTAGCAGACCAGAGAAGTCAAGTGCTGGTCTCTGCAGTGAGAGCCATCTGGGCTCAAGTCCTGGCTTTGTCCCTGTGTGACTTGGGTAAGTGAGAGACCTCATGGAGTCTCCACTTCATCTGTGGAATGGGGATTATAGTAATACCCACCTCACAGGGAAGTTATCAGGATTAGGTGAATTAACATACATAGAGTCTCAACATACATGACTGGTTATCTCTTATGATTAGTACTATGTTGGGTAACCTTAACATGGGAGGCTCATCAGGAAATGGAGTGTGTTGAACCAAATAGTAGCTGAGCTATCAATTCTGACTAGTTAAAGTGGGGAAATAATCACCAGAAAACACCAACTCAATATAGTTACTAAAGATATTGAGGAGGTCTTACCTACTTATGATATCCTTCCACAGGGACTATGGAATTGTAAATAGTAGACTATGGTCTACACAGAAGGGTAGAAGGTACAGTACCTCAGACCCCGAGTCAGTACTGTTTGTCAGAGAGGAATAGGTCCTACGTTCACAAAATACTTTTGGTAATTCAGACAACATCCTCTGCCTTCTGCTCCATGTTTCTGCTATTTTTACTCCATTTATTTAACAAATATTGATAGAAAGTTGGCAGAGTTCTAGGTTATTTGAGAGAAATGAATATAATCCAAAACCAGTGGAGAAAGAACTGAAATTTAATAATATGACATTGATGGGGACCGTCTAAAGACAGATGAGGTGTGTGTGAGAAAAGGGTGATTTCTCTCCAAGAGGCTCAGAGGAAGCTGCATGGAGGAGGTGACATTTCTGTTTGGGGCACATGGGAGTGGAGAGAATGGGAGATCTGGCTTTAGGGGACCAGTTGAATATATAACAGTTGCTGATGAGTGGGAAGTTTGGCTGGAAAGAAAGGATCCAAATATGTAGGCACGGAAAGACAAGCAAAAGAAAATCGTTGTTACAAAATTTTTATTTTTTGATAAATCTAAGGGAGGGTATGTAGGTGTTCACTGTATTATTCTTTCAACTTTTTTGAAATATTTTATTTTCTTTCTAGTTTTGAATTTAGCATAAGAAAAACCTCTGTAGATTTCAGTTTCAAGAGATCCATCTATAGGATGAGAAAATCTCATTGTTTTTTTCTGAGAAAAATCTCTTGTTTGTGCAATTCAAAGGATCCTGGAAAAAAAGAGCTTCCTCTGCCTACTTCCAAACTAAACTCATTTCTATGACTCTCCTTTCACAATATCTTCTTTGTTCATATTTCTTAGCTGTGCTGTCTGCCACTGACAGTTCACCCTGGAATGCAGCATCTTGTGTATATATTTCATTATTTTTAGTCAAAGTGTATTTATGAATCTTACAATTCCATCTAGATTTCAGTTTTTCTCACTCTTCTCTTCTCACACTTATTCATCGACACCCAGACACCATAGTCATTCACACTCATGTAGAGTTATGTGTCTTACCTAAAATTTCCAACCTCCTTCTCAAACATCTTGAATAATGTTCACACGAACCTTGGGAGTCATTCAGCTTCAGGAAATTTTGTTAAATACGCCTCTGAAGGCCAGTGATTTCAGTGGCTTCCTGTCTATCTTTACGTGGAAAAGGGCAGACTCAGGGAATAATATTTCCTTGGCTCTTCCACACTGATTCACAGTGTTCCATCGTATGTACCAATTTGTCAATCCCAGAACTAGTGTGAGAATTATCAGAGGGCATATAATTGGATGTGGCTGTGGAAAAATTCTACTGATGGAGAGGTGGTTTCAGTGGGAGTAATCAAGATGTGACTCAGGCACATGTCCTTAGGAACACACTTTTTGTGTAGGATCTAAAAGTTTTTAGCAGTGACAAAGATTCTCCCCTTGACCAAACTCTACTCAGGCTCCCCTGAACTTTTCAACTAGGCCTCCACTTTGAGACCTCCATGCTTGTCTCTGCATTGTCCAATTTTAGCAAGAATTCTGCTAATTCAGTTTAGCCAAAATCCCCCAACCTCCATGTTGATCACCCTCAGTATCTTATCAGGTTCCTCACCATTCTCCATCCCCCAAGTGATATTTGATCACCGTGGCCTGCCTTCAGCAAGAATCCTGTTAGGTCGGCTTACCAGAATTCTACCTTACCTCTTAGTAGATTTTCTATTGGGACATAAATGCCTATTCTTAGGGATTCTGCACAACTTCCTTAGCAGTTTCACCCACGTAGGGTAATTCCTGAAGTGTGACACACAAGTATTGGAAGGAGCCATTGGACCTGAAAGGATTATGTAGACGAGAGTGAAGGAGCTCTCAATGGGCAGATGAAGAAAGTGGGTGATGGAGTTCTCACAGGACACACATGTCACCAGGAAATCCACGCTGGATCCATCAGCAACTCCTACTTGCTCGACTTTCAGAGTTTTTCACCATTCTCACCACCTCCACTGTTACTACCCTAAGTTATGTCTTCATTATTTCTTTCATGGGACTATTGTTGTAGCCTCTTAATTGGTCTCCCTGTTTTTGTCCTCACCTCTCTTCATTCTATTTGTAACAGGAGCCCCTGCAATTCTGTTAAAACATGCATCACTATTCTGCTCTTCAAAGCCCTTCAGATGCATCTCATGTTATTTAGAGTGAAAGTCATAATCCTCACAATGTCTAAAAGGTCCTAAGGACCTGGTCCCATGGCCTCATTATCTCTCTGACTTCAATCATTACCTGGCTCCTCCTTGCTTCCTCTCATCTTCTTATGAAGGCCTGGGCACAGCCCCACCTGAGGACCTTTGCATGTCTGATTTTTGAACTGACATTTGTACTGTGCCATGAACATTTGTCTAATTTCAAAAATTTTAAGATCTAGGATCTACCTGCAGAAATGAAGGGCAAAAAAGAAAAACTCCCAAATGCTGTAAATAGCAGAACAAGAAAACAAATAAAAACCAAGTTCATGTATTGAATAATGTTTTTCCGTTCATGCCAACCTTTTTGAATGTATATGCGTAGTCTGAAGCAGCTTCATAGGTTTCTGTCATTTTTAGGGAGTCATGTTAACAGAAAATAATAACAAATCCATTGTTTTCTTACTCCTATTCTCCAATGATTTGAGAAACAGAAAGGAGTGAGAGGTGATATTCATTCACTGAGTTCTTTAACTCAACCATTTTTTGGACAGTTTTCTATGTTCTACTTGCTGTGCCAGGTGCTGGGGATACAATAAATAAATCATAGCCCTACTGGGGGAATAGGAAGAAGGAGGACAGGGAATTGGAAACAAGGTCCTGAGTGTGGTGCTTGAGCTGAGCCCCGGTCGCTGAGGCAATGTCATGGAAGTGTGGTCAGTAGGTGTGGGGTTCAGAGGAAGGTCAGGGTAAGGACCTACATGAGGTCATAGAACCCATAGTTACTGGGGTCCACATTCTAACTCAAGCTGTGCTGGCTTCAAAGCGCCTGCACTCAACCACTGGAGTGTGGGCTTCAGACGGAAAAATCTTCAGGTAGTAGTTATTTAATTTACTCATATCAGAAAGTCAGAGGAGGAACTTAATTTGAGTGTGCTTACTTCATTAAAATGTGATTACTTCATGAAAGACCTTAGCAATCCAATGCCCAAGCTGCATTATGTTTCTCAGCTCCCTTCCTGGTAACAAGAATATAGTGGGAATGTCTGAGTATATATATATTTGCTTTTTCTTATTGTTAATTTTATTTATACAATTGGAGATTTCCATGTTGTTGTAAGTAATAACCAAGAGAGGTCCCACCTTAATCCATTTTCCCCCAATGATCATTTCACAATCTATATGTATATCAAAACATCAAGTTGTACATCTGAAATAAACAACATTTGTATTTCTCAATTATATGCAATAGAGCTGAACGAAACCCCCACAACAATTCCAATGTGATAAAATTTCTGAGTGCATACATATTCTCTTTTCTTTATTTCTTCCAAGGCTTTATTGCATAAGCATTATGCAATAACTCTTCAGCTAACAGTTTGATTTCTCTGCTTCCTTTTGCAACATGAAACGTATCTTTTTACATTATTATTGCATGCCAAACAGAATCTTTGAAAGTCGTGTGCATCTCAGTAGAAATATCAAAATTATTTAGAAATCCTTTAGTCAATGCGGTTTATTTGATGGACATTTTCAAAGGTGGTGAGAAGGAGTGAGCGACCAGTCTATATCCTCTCAGAAGGTACACATCTTCTTCTCAGTTTCCTGATGGCTGACTTCATCTCCTGGTTCCTCAGAGTGTAGATCAAGGGGTTCAGCAGAGGGGAGATGACAGTGAAGGTGACGGAGATGGCCTTATCTGTGGGGAGGGCATTGAAGGGCTGGGCATAGACATAGATACAGGGCACAAAGTGCAAGGTCACCACAGTGATGTGTGAGGTGCAGGTGGAGATGGCTTTCCTCCTGCCCTCCCCTGCCTGAGACCTCAGCATCATTAGGATGACTGTGTAGGACACAAGCAGGAAGATAAACCACAGTGTGGTGAGCAGCCCACTATTGGAAATCATCAGTAGCTCAAGCACAAAAATGTCAGTATGGGCGAGTTTGAGGACATGGGGGACATCACAGTAGAATGTGTCAAGAACATTGGGTCCACAGAAGGGGAGGGGCAGCAACAGGGAAATCTGCATGATGGAGTGGACAAAGCCCCCCAGCCAGCAGGCTACAATGAGGGCAGTGCATCGCCCTCTGCTCATGATGGTCATGTAGTGCAGGGGCTTGGAGATGGCCACATAGCGATCAAATGCCATCACCGACAAAGAACATACATCCACCCCTCCAACAAGGTGGAAGAAAAACATCTGGGTGGAGCAGCCATTGAAGGAGATGGTCTTTCTCTCTGACAGAAGGTCCACCAGAACCTTGGGAGCTGTGATGGAGGAAAAGCAGATGTCGGCAACAGACAAATTACGGAGCAAAAAATACATGGGGGTGTGAAGGCGAGATTCACAGGTCACCGTGACCGTGATGAGGAGGTTTCCCAGCAGAGTTGTCACATACACCCAAAGCAGGAAAAGGAATAAGACCCAGTTCAGTTCTTGATTCTGGGTTAGGCCAAGGAAAATAAATTCTTTGACCCTCGTGCAGTTTTTTAGCTCCATTGAGTCAACTTCTTTCTCTCTCTCTTGTTTCAAGCTTCTTCATTTGAAAAGACTTGGCTCTTTATTTTGTTTTCTTCTCAAGCACTAAGAATACAATTCAGAATGTTCCTCGCGTGGTTGCACTGTTTGTGATTTGTTGTTTTGTCTAAATTTTTAAGATTGCAGTCAGTTTGGTGATCAAATCAAATTATCCCATGTAAAGTCATTCAATAATTCTGTTCTTATAAAACTATTTTTGAAAAGAACAAACTTTATGTTCAGCAGTGATGTTTACATAACATTTTATTTAATTAATTTATTTTAGTTTTCAAATTTTGTTATTGTTTTCTTCCATCCAAATATATCGAATGTCCAAAATGTCTGAATCATAAACAGAAAGATAAGTACAATGAGGTTCCAGCCACTGTAGACTCATAGTATGAAAGTTTAATATTCATATTAGCAAACTTTCTGTTGACTTCCACAGGGTCTTGTCTTGCTAAAAAGAAAAAAAGAGTATCATTCTGTTTCTTACTGCAATGTTGCTGTGGCATGAGTCAGTTTCCTTACTGTTGGCTGTTTTATGTTGAATTTCTTAAAATTGTCACCTGTTATTCCATATATGCAGCTTTTCTTTGTCATTACCTTATACGAATCAGATTTTTTATTAATTATTTTAAAATATTCAAAATTTATTTTTAAGAAACGCATTGAAACAATATATAAATACAAATATCAAAGAATATCTTTAGTTTCTTTTATTGTGATAACACTTGAACATGAGAGCTGCCCTCTTAACAAATTTTTGGGTTCCAATACAGTATAGCCACAGTGCTGCACAGCAATTCTCTAGAACTTATTCATCTCACGTAACTGTTGTGATCCTTGCTTGAGTGTGGGGGAGAGAATAAAGATAGTGACCCACTTTTGAAAGGTCATCCATACTCTATCAACCACACTCTCTTCTGCCTCTATCTCTGTGTGGATCAAAGCTAAGAGAGTGGAGGGTTCACACAGGAGGGAGAGATGTAGATATGTTTAGAATAATACCTATTTTTTATAAGCTGTTATTGGCCATTCTTAGGAAATTTTATAATTATTACTTATTCCACCTTATACTTAGCAAGTCAACATTTATTGCAATGTTCAAATGTATATGAACAAATGGGACCACATTGTCAAAGTGTTTGCAGCTTAGCGAAAGTGAATGATTTGTATAAATTGATGAACATAATGCATGATAAAATGTAAAATGTCAAGAGAAAAGTAGAGATTGATTTGGTTGGGATAGGAACTATGCTAAGAGATATAATGATTTCTAGCAGTAATAAAAGCTGCTACTTTTTGAGTGTTTACTGTGTGTGAAGAGTTATGAAATGTTGACATTGAATTTTCACCACTATCCTTTAGAAAGTATTAATGTTATTCCTGTTTTTCAGATGGAATATAGTGTGAATCTATGTTTGAAGTTAAGGAAAAGATAGAAATAGGATGGAAAAAACATTGTTTTGTTTGCCTCTTCAACCTTATGTATATAGGGTCTCATTTTGTATAACAAGAATATTTTGGGGTGCGCCTGATAGCCGTGTGGTTAAGTTTGCATGCACTGCTTTGGTGGCCCCAGGTTCACTGGTTCGGATCCTGGACACGGACCTACGCACTGCTCATCAAGCTATGCTGTGGCAGGCGTCCCACATAGGAAAAATAGAGAAAGACGGGCACAGATAGTAGCTCAGGGCCAATCTTCCTCAGCATAAGAGAGGAGGATTGGCAGCAGATGTTAGCTCAGTGATAATCTTTCTCAGAGAAACAAAACAAAGAAAAGAAAATTTGGTAAAGTCTGTCTGAAGATAAGAATTTTTCAGAAAGGGGTTCTGGAAACCCAATTTATGTGGAGCTTAGTCTGAGACTATCTCATCAAGAAGCAACTCAAATGATCACAGCAAACGAATGATGCCTTCTCTCACACTGAGTGGACCACATTTCTGAATCCCTCTTAACATATCACCTCTCTTCCAATAGTTAACACCCACCTTTGTTGTTTCTGTCACTGAGAAGATCATCTTGGCTCTGAAGCATTTAGTATACCTGGAAAATATCAAAGTCAAACTATTCATACATAGTTTGTATAATCAATAACAACATCTCAATGTCACTATCGATAACTTTAACCTTAGCTAAATCTTAACATCTTTACCTAATACCTTTGATCCTGAAACTCCAACTACAAATTGTATGTCATCAGGTACAGACCAGAATAGAACACTAGTGACACTAGTGACGTTAATTCTTGAAAATATTGTTTCTGAAGGCAGAGCCTCTTGGAAGACTAAATATCTTAGTGTCTTTATTCTCCTTTCAGGAAAGAAAGGGCAGATTCAAAGAATCACATCTTCAAGAACTTCCTCTGTGTCCCTATCTTACGTGCAAATCCCTCAGCCTCAGGCTTAATGTGAGAATTGCAAAGGGAATAATATTGGACAAGGAAGTGGAATTCAGTGCCTGATTCTGTTGTTGGTGATGAAGTTTCAAAGGGAGTTATTAAGAAGTTACTGAAACATTCACATGTGTAAACACACATTCACGCATACACAGACGGACACATTTTGATTGATATCCAAATTCTTTAGAGGCAGTAGAGGAAATCTATCTGTTTATCCATAGCTCAATAAGAACTTTGTTAAAACATGCCAAATACTGCACCTGAGAGAGAAAAAGGGTCCAGTTTTCATTGCTTGTAAGGCTCAGAGGACAGTATAGACAAATCAGTTTCATTTTGATTGTCAAAAATCTCAAAAAAAACTGCACCTCAAATCCTTTGCTACCAGTCTAGTTTCTAATTATATGCAGAATGATTATAGTCTCATGATGTTGCTCTAAGTCTCTGCATGTAGAGAAACAAGACTTAGATGACGTTTGGGGAATGCACGTTTTTCCTTTTTTCCAACACTCTACTCAAATGGAAACTCTCAATTTGGATACATCTAGATAAGTATGTTAGTAAAGCTGTCTACAAAATCATAATAGTTACTTAAGATTACCTGAATTTATTGAATGATGTGATCTTATATAAAATGAACTTCCACTGTTTGCAGAATGCTGATGGGTTTGGATTTACTTGCTTTTCCATTTTGTTTTAGTACTGTAAACTAGCCTACACAGATTAAAAAGTGCATGATGCAGGTTATGTGTTTGAGATGGGTAATTCCTCCCCCAACCCAGCTTTACTGAGATTTAATTGACATATATCATTGAGTGTGTTTAAGGCATATAATGTGTTGATTTGATACCTTTATAATTGCAAAATGCTTATCATCTTAGTGTTAGCGAACACTTTCATCACCTCACATAATTACTCGTTCTTTTTGGTAGTGAGATCATTTAAGACATACTCTCTTTTAAACTTTCAAGTATTGTTACCATATTGTTAACTATAATCACCATCTTTACATTAGATCCAAAACTTATTCATCTTATAGCTGGGAATTTGTACAGTTTAACCAACATCTCCTTACTTCTCCCCATCCCCAACACCTGGTAACCTACCTTCATTCTACTCTGTTTCTATGAGATCAGATTTTTAGGTTCCATATATATATATGAGATCATAGAATATTTGTCTTTGTTTGACTTAGTTCACTTAGCATAATGCCCTCAAGGTCCATCTGTGTTGTTGCAAATGGCAGGACTTTCTATTTTTTGTGACTGACCACACCTTCTTTATCCATCCATCCGTTGATGGACACTGAGATTGCTTTCATATCTTGAATGTTGTGAATAATGCTGCAATGAACATAGAAGTGCTGATACTTCTTCAAGACCTTAATTTCATTTCCTTTTGGTATATATCCAGAGATGGTATTGCTGGTTCATATGGTAGTCTTATTTTAAATCTTTTGAGGAACCTCTCTACTGTTTTCCACAGTGGTTGTACCAATGTATATTTCCAGCAGCAGTGCACAAGGATTTTCTTTCCTCCACATCCTCACCAACACTTATCTTTTGTCTTTTTGATGATAGCCATTCTAACAGGTGTGAAGTGATATCTCACTGTGGTTTTGAATTGCATTTCTCTCATGCTTAGTGATGTTGAGCACATTTTCATGTACCTATTGGCCATTTGAATGCCTTGTTTAAAAAAATATCTATTCAGTTCCTATGCCCATTTTTAAATCGGATTGTGTGTTTTTGGTATTGAGTTTATCAGTTCTTTATGTGTTTTGGATACTAACAGCTTATCAGATACATAATTTGCAAATAATTTCTCCCATTCTGTAGGTTGTCTTCTCATGTTTTGATTGTCTCTTTTGCTGTGCAGAAGCTTTCAGTTTGATGTAGTTTCATTTATTAAGTTTTTCTTTTGTTGCTTGTCCTTTTGGTGTCATATCCAAAAAATTATTGACAAGGCCAATGTTGAGGAGATTTTCCATGACTTTTTCTCCTAGGAGTTTTATTGTTTCAGGTCTTTAATATTTAAATATTTAAATATTTAATCCATTTCAAATAATTTTTCTGAGCTGTGTAAGACAGGGGTCTGATTTCATTATTATGCATCTAGTTATCTAGTTTTTCCAGTATCATTTATTGAAGAGAGTATCCCTTTCCCATTGTACATTCTTGGCTTCTTTGTTGTAAATTAATTGCCTGTATATGCATGGATTTATTTATTTATTTATTTATGAGCTCTTGATTATGTTCCATTTATCTGTATGTCTGTTTTTATGCCAGACTATACTGTTTTGATTATTAAAGCTTTGTAGTATAAAGGTTGAAATCATAAGTATGATGCCTCCGAATTTATTTTTCTTTCTCTCAATTGCTTTTTCTAATTCTGTGAAAGATGTGATTGGAATTTGGATAGGGATTGCATTGAATCTGTAGATCTCTTTGGGTAGTATGTACATTTTACAATATTAATTCTTACAATCCATGAGCATAGAATATCTTTGTATTTATATATATCTTCTTCAATTTCTTTCATCAATGGCATATGATTCAGTGAACAGATCTTTCACTTCCTTGGTTAAATTTCTTCCTTAGCGTGTTATCCTTTTGATTCAATTCTAAATGGGATTGTATCTTTGAGTTCTCTTCTGTTAGTTCATTATCAGAATATAGAAATACTACTGATTTTTGTAAGGTGACTTTGCACCCTGCAACTTTGATGTAGTTGTTGATTATTTATCATAATTTTCCAATGGATTCTTTAGGGTTTTCTACATATAAAATCATCTAATCTGCAAATAGTGAGAGTTCCACTTCTTCATTGCCTATTTGGATTCCTTTTATTTCTTTTTCTTGCCTAATTGCTCTGGCCCAGACCTCCAATACTATGTTGAAGAAGAGTGGTGAGAGTGACCACACTTGTCTTGTTCCTGTTTTCAGAGGGATGGCTTTCATTTTTTCTCCATTGAGTATGATGTTGGCTGTGGGTTTGTCATATATGGCCTTTAATATGTTGAGTTACTCTCCTTCTATAAACATTAGCCCTGAGCTAACTGCTGCCAATCCTCCTCTTTTTGCTGAGGAAGGCTGGCCCTGAGCTAACATCCATGCCCATCTTCCTCTACTTGATACATGGGACGCCTACCACAGCATGGCTTGCCAAGCAGTGCCATGTCTGCACCTGGGATCTGAACAGGCAAACCCTGGGCTGCTGAAGCTGAACATGTTTACTTAACCGCTGTGCTATGGGGCCTGCCCCTATATATATTTTATTGAGAGTTTTTATCATGAATGGGTGTTATATCTTGTCTAATGCTTTCTCTGTGTCTGTTGAGATTATTGTGTGGTTTTTATTCCTCATTTCGTTAATGTGGTGTATCACCTTGATTGATTTACAGATGTTGAACCATCCCTGTGTCTCTGGTATGAATCCCACTTGATCATGGTGTGTGATTTTTTTAATGTATTGCTGTTTTCAGTTTGCCAATATTTTGTTGAAGATTTTTGCGTCTATGCTCATCAGTGATATTGGCATGCAATTTTCCTTGTTTGTGTTATCCTTGTCTTCTTTTGGTATCTGGGTGATGTTGGCCTCATAGAATGTGTTAGGAAGTGTTCTGGCTTCCTCAATTTTTTGGAATAGTTTGAGGTTAGTTAATAAATCTTCTCTGAATGTTTGGTAGAATTCTCCATAGAAGCCATCTGTTCCTGTGCTTTTATTTTGGGGGAGGTTTTTGATTACTATTTCAACTTCTCTACTTGTGATTTGTCTATTCAGATTCTCTATTTCTTCTTGATTCAGTTTTGGGAAGTTGTAAGAGTCTAAGAATTTATTCGTTTCTTCTAAACTGTCCAATTTGTAGGCGTATAGGTTTCCAAAGTATTCTTTTATAATCTTTTGTATTTCTGTGGTAGCCATTGTAATTTTTCCTTTTTCATTTCTAATTTTATCTATTTGAGACTTCTCTCTTTTTTTCTTAGTGAGTCTCCCTAAAGGTTTGTCAATTTTGTTTATCCTCCCAAAGAACCAGCTCTTTGATTCATCGATCCTTTCTACTGTCTTTTTTGTTTCAATATCATTTGTTTCTGCTCTACTTTTTCTTTTTTCCCTCCACCCACTGAGTATGGGCTTTATTTGTTCTTCTTTTTCTAATTCTGTTAGGAGAAGTTTAAGGTTGCTTATTGGAGATTTTTATTGTTTGTTAACATGGGCCTGTATTGCTATAAATTTCCATCTTAGGATCACTTTTGCTGCATCCCGTATAAGCTGGTCTGATGCATTTTCATTTTCCTTTGTCTATAGTATTTTTTGATTTCTCCTTTAATTTCTTTAATCATCCATTTGTTGTTCAGTAGCATATTGTTTAGTTTCCACATTTTTGTCCCTTTCCCAGCTTTTTTCTCCTAGTGGATTTCTAGTTTCATAGCATTATGGTCAGAAAAGATGCTAGATATTATTTCAATCTACTTAAATTTATTGAGGCTTGCCTTATTTCCCAATATATGGTCTACCCTTGAGAATGTTACATGCGCACTAGAGAAGAATGTGTATTCTGCTGTTTTGGCATGGAGTGTTCTATATATATCTCTAAAGTCCATCTGGTCTTTTCATTTAATTCCACTATTTCCTTGTTGAATTTTTGTCTGGATGATCTATCCATTGATTTAAAAGGAGTGTTCAGGTCCATACTGTTATTGTGTTGTTGGTAATATCTCCTTTTAAGTTTGTTAACAGTTGCTTTATGTACTTTGGTACTCCTGTGTTGGGTGCATAAATATTTATAAATGTTAATTCTTCTTGGTGGAGTGTCCCTTTAATCATTATATACTGCCCCTCTTTGTGTCTCTTTACCTGTTTTATCTTGACATCTACTTTGTCTGATACAAGTATGGCAACATCTGCTGTCATTTATTTGTCATTAGCATGGGATATCTTCTTCCATTGCTTCACTCTGAGACTGTGTTTGTCTTTGGGGCTGAGATGTGTTTCCTGGAGGCAGCATATTGTTGGGTCTTGTTTTTTAATCCATCCTACCACTCTGTCTTTTGATTGGAGAATTCAATCCATTTACATTTAGAGTGATTATTGATATATGAGGGCTTAATGCTCCCCTCTCATTGCTTATTTTCTGCATTTCCCTTTTTTCTTGTCCCATGTATTTTGGATTACCAATTGGGTTAAGTAGTTTTCTATGATGATTTTCTCCTTATGTCTCTGTTTTAATTATTTGTTTACTGATTACCATTAGGTTTATAGAAATATCTTATAGATGAGCTAGTGCATTTTTGATAGCCTTTTATTTCATTAGACTAAACCAATTCCATCTCTTTCCTCCTCCCCTTTTAGGTTATCATTGTCATATCTTTTTCCATCTTGCGTTGTGAGTTTGTGTTAAAGTGACAAGATTATATTTATTTTGGTGTTTTCCTTCCCTTTATCTTTAATGTTATAGTTAAGTGTTTACTAATCTGTTCTAATAGACAGCTGCATTTTCCTGATTATTGCCTACCTATTTATCTCCTGGCTCAGGGCTTTGTAGCCCCTTTCCTTTTATTTTTCCACTATGAGGGCCTTACTGAGGATTTCTTGTAGGAATGTCATGTGGTGATGAACTCCCTTAGCTTTTGTTTATCTGGGAAACTTTTTATTTCTCTGTCATATCTAAAGGATATTTTTGATTGATAGACTATTCTTGGCTTAAAGTTTTTGTTTTTCAAAATTTTGAATATATCATTCCACTTTCTCCTAGCCTGTAAGGTTTCTGCTGAGAAATCCTCTGAAAGCCTGTTAGGGGTTCCTTTGTTAGTTGTTTTCTTTTGCCTTGCTTCCCTTAATATTTTCTCTTTGTCATTGACTTTTGCCAGCTTTACTAATATATGCCTTGGAGAAGGTCTTTTTACATTGATACAGTTAGTAAATATATTGGCTTATTTCACTTGCATTTCCAACTCCTTCCTCATGTTTGGGAAGTTCTCTGCTATTATTTCTTTGAACAAGCTTTCTGCTCCATTCTCCTTCTCTTATCCCTCTGGAATACCTATAATCCTTATGTTGCATTTCCTAATTGAGTCTGATATTTCTCAGATAATTTCTTCATTTCTTTTTAATCTCAGTTCTCTCTCCTCCTCCATCTGAAACATTTCTATATTTCTGTTCTCTAAGTTGGTAATTCAACCCTCCATCATATCAGCTCTATTGTTTAGGGAATCCAGATTTTTCTTCATCTCATTCATTGTGTTTTTCATCTCCACACAGTTCTGATTGGTTCTTTTTATAGTTTCAATCTCTTTTATGAAGAAGTTCCTCAATTCATTGAACTGCCTTTCTGCATTTTCTAGTTACTCGTTGAGTATTTCTTTAATGATAGTTATTTTGAATTCTCTGTCATTTAGGTTGTGAATTTCCATGCTGTTGGGGCTGATTGCTGGGTACTTGTCATTTTCCTTCTGTTCTTGAGATTTAATATCTTCATACAGCTTGATGGCCTGGATTTTTGTCTCCATCTCGTGATATTATCTTTTATTTTTTTTAGGAAGATTAACCCTGAGCTAACTGCTGCCAATCCTCCTCTTTATTCTGAGGAAGACTGGCCCTGAGCTAACATCCGTGCCCAGCTTCCTCCATGTTATATGTGGGACGCTTACCACAGCATGGCATGCCAAGCAATGCCATGTTCACACCCGGGATCCGAACTGGTGAACCCAGGGCTGCCAAAGTGGAACATGCACACTTAACTGCTGTGCCACTGGGCCGGCCCCTCATGATATTATCTGTTCACAGTTTCCAACTGCCACCACTGAATGGGGTCAGGCACTGTGTATTCTGAGCTTGCCACAATCTGCAGCTCCCTAGCTCAAAACAGACTCCTTTTCTGTTTGTGTGGCACTCTGGCCAGTTGCTGAGCTAGATCACTGGGCAGGGGGAGGGGCACTTTCTTTCACCTGTGTGATCCCATCAGCTGCTGGCTACTTTTCTCTCTGTGCGGTGGTCTGTCTGATGGCAGAGCTGGAGTGCTGGGCAGGAGGAGGGGCACTTTCTGTTAAGATTTTTCTACTTTCTTTTAGTCCATTTTGGTAACCTATAATTCCCATGAAAATTATATACTTTAGTATATCCTGGAAATTTTAAAAATTGCATTTCAACGCACTGAGTCTTTACTTCTTTCTCTTGAAAGGCTGCAAGTCCATAGAGTGCATTTGTTTATATGTTCAATGAGAAAAGTGTAACTCCTGAATGTGCCTGGATCTTTGGGAGACAAAAGCAGGGTGTCTAGAAGAGAATATCTTATCAGGTTCCCATAAGATAAGTATCTTCATGTCTTCCAAAATGAGGAACTGTAGCTGTAGCATCTTTGGTCCCCTAAAGTGAGCAAAAATAGAAGTTTCACACTTTATTTTAATACCAAGAAAATGATGAACTGCACATAAATAATGTAATGTGTTATTGACGATCAGAATTTGATTATAAAAATCTGCTTTGTACTAGTGAGTTGACGACAGTCTTCTGTGTTCCTAAAATACATGGCTGACAAAATAAAGCTTGTTTACTTTTTACCTGTCTCTCTTTGGAAAAGTCTTTGTGTGTGACTGTGTGTGTTTGCATGTGTATGTGTGTGTGACAGGGACTGATTACCTCATACAGTCATGTGTTGCTTTATGGTGAGGATGCATTCTGAGAAATTCATTTTTAGGTGATTTCGTCATTGTGTGAACATCATAGAGTGTACTCACACAAATCTAGATAATACAGACTTCTATACACCTAGGTTATATGGTATTAATCTTGTAGGATTACAGTCATTAATGTGGTCTGAATTGACCAAAATGCCATTATGTGACACATGACTGTATTTTTAAATATTCAATTTCTTGAGTTCTAAGATGAACTTTTCTTTCATATTTTAACATCCATGAAATTAAGATTTGTCTTACAATCAATGAGTACATGTGATATGCAAATGCTTCATTTTTACTACTTAGCTGTCATTAAAGTGGCAAATACAGTTTACAGTGGATGACATTTTAAATTCTAATATGGTAAGTATAGTCAATATACAAAATGCTTGAGACTCCATCTCTGAGTCTCTTTTCATAAAGTCTAGGGGCACTTCAATTGATATCAAGTCATCTCACTATTAGCCAATTACATGTGGAATTTATGAGAGTGTTAAATTAGACCTTTACTTCAGATTTGAAGGTCGATTTCATCCTATACAGAGTTTTAAAGTGGTGACAGCTTGGGACTGGCTTCTCTAGCCCATTGCCCTTGTACTTGAGATTTGCGCATGGTGTGTTGCTCATTCTTAGGCTTTTGGGAGAAACATGTGGGCACCTTCCCTTGATTGAGCCCTGTCCCACCTCTGACCCTTTTTATTCATTTTTCTCTTTCTTTCCCTTTTCAGTCCATACAGCCCCTTCATCTCCAATTGAAGCATTTCTCTTATATTAGTTTCCTACTACTCCTGTTACAAAATTACAAAGAGTTAGATGTTTAAAACAACACAAATTTATTGTCCTAAAATTCTGTAGGTCAGAAATCTGACATGGGCCTCACAAAGCTAAAATCAAGGTGTTGGCAGGATGCATTCTTTTCTGGAGGTTCTAAGGCAGAACCCATTCTTCTCTTTTTCTAGCTTCTAGAGTCTAGCTGCATTCCTTGACTTGTGGATACTTCCGTCTTTAAAGCCAACCATGTCAACTCAAGTACTCCTCACGTTGCTTACTCTGACCTCCTCTTCTGTCTACCTCTTCCACTTTTGAAGGCCCTTGTGATTTTATTGGCCCTCTCCCAGATAATCCAGGGTAATCTCCCTCTTCCAGGTCAGCTCATTAGCAACCTTAATTCCACCTGCAACCTTAATTTCCTTTACTATCTAAATAGCATACTCACAGATTCTGAAGATTAGGATGTGAATATCTTTGTGGGGGGATTACTCTTCCTACTACAACTCCCTCTTACTCAGCTTCTGCATTTTTTGCAAGTCATTCTGAAATCTCAAAACTCTGAATGCTGGAAAATTTTTAGGAATACATTTGGCAGTAAACTCTGATCTGACATGAATTAATTTTGTTGCAAAATTTGATCTGAATTTATGTGACACCATGCACAGTTTTTATTTATTGCGTGTTTGTGGAAATATTCATACATTTGCCTGCAGAAATATTAAAGTGTTTGTGTATCAGATGCTTCCCATGGGAGAAATTACGTAATACATAATACATGCACTGTATTATGTTTCTAAAATATAAGAAATTATAAATTAAAAAATCCAGCTGTTTCCAGTAAATGAAAATGAAGGAATGCAGTCTTACATTATCATTATTATTATCATAATAATTAGCCTACTGCTACATTTCAATGAATCTGTTTACTTACTCAATCTTACTAGGATTTGTGCTCCAGAAGAAAGAGAGAGTAAAAAAATTCCATCCTCCCATATATGACTGTCAGGTATTTCAAGTGTCTGTCTGGACATACTCAAAGCACTGGTTTATTGAAACTCCGATTGAATGAATTTGTACATTCATTTTCCATGTATATTGCAAAACACTCATTTTTCCTGGGATGTTTCTATTCTATGGTGTACATGGGTCTCAACAAATGTTATTGAATCTAACATTTGATTTGGTGTTCTCATAAAGACACACACAGATGCCCAGATCTTGAGTATAAGATTGCAGATACTGTGATTCAAATACTTCCATTTCCTTTGACTTCCATGATGAAGTATCTGTTCAAGAAACAGAGACAATTTTAAATACTAAAAACCAAGGAGGATCTCGTCAAGATGGCAGCATAGGCAGACTCTGAACTCACCTCCTCCCACAAACACAGCCAGATCACAACTATTCTTGGAAAAATTATCCCAGACAGACAACTGAAATGTGGATTAAAAGAACACCCACAACAAGAAACTGTCCTGACTGAGGCAGAAGAGGGAGAAATTCCTTATGGAGAGAAAATGAAGCCCCCTTTGTGAGTGGTGGAGCTTCACAGCCAGCCAGATGGGAGCCATCCTAAGGTATGCAGCCTCCCTTGGAGAAGTAGGGCCCTTAGTAAGGGCACTGTACCGCTATAAGCATCCTTCAGACTCAGCACAACTGAGATAAGTTTCCTACTATCTGGCTCCACTGGCTATTAACTGCAATGGGGAATAACCCCAGAAAAGCTATCAGAAGAAAGCTGGAAATATCCAGCTCTTAAAAGGCCCATACATAGATTCACCCATCTCAGACAGCAACCTAAAATCACCAAAAAGAAAGCTCCACAGTCCTTTGGTGAAAAGAGACTCACCTGGCAGGCTCTGGGTGCATCTCAGTGAGTGATGAGACCTCTCCAGAGACTGAGACATTAGTGGCAGCCATTGTTGTGACCAAGTACAGGAGAGCTGACATAGATGCTGGCAGATGCCATTGGAGTTCTTCCCCTGGCTTGTTAGTTCAAGGGTCTGCCACACCCCCGCACCCAATAAAGAATGGATTTAATTCAGTTCATCCCAGGCAGGCAGCCCACTCTAGGGACTGGAACCACGTAACAACAAGCCCTCATGCTACTTGTCAGCCTGCGTAGACTGGGTACCTTAATCCTCTACAGACAGGCTGGTGTGTCCACCTCTGTGGAGCAGGGCCTGTGTGAGGACCAGATGAACTGTGGGGAGCATTGGTGGAGGGGTGGGGGCATCTACAGTGGGGTTACAGAGTACCCTTCAGGAGATCAGGAAGTATTCATGAGCCAGGACTGTGTTTATGGTGTGTGTGGACTGGGGGCGGGGGGGGCTTATCAGTGGCAGAAGACTTGTGCTTCACAAAAACCCACAAACAAGATTTGCCCCACCTTCTGAAGCCTGAAACAGTTGAGTGCTCCCCATGCCTAGGGCCTGCCCCACAGAACTGTGATTCTAAGAGAGCTGACAATAGCCTTGCAAGCCTGAGGCCTACAGCAACTGTTATCCCCTGAGCCTAGCAACCAACTACATTGGGTACCTACTCAAGTAACAGGAAAACTGCAACAAGAGCGTGCTATTAGATCTTGTTGCCAATGCTGCTGGGGCTCCCCAAACCCAATTTACAAACAGCTGGCCAGGGAGTGAAAGACTAGACTCCTTGAGTATCTGCAATAAGAGCAACCCTGACAGCAGAAGGACATAAATAGCACACACAGGGGTCACTCATGGGTCATTTGGATTGCTGATGAGAGGGAAGCACACTACTGGGCCTCTAAAGGCTTTTCTTACATAAAGCCACTTCTCCAAGATCAGTTGACATGGCTGACTCACCTAAAACATAGAAATAAGTGCAGAGAAAGAGGCATAATCAGTAGGCAAAGGAATACATTCCATGCAAAGGAACAGGACAACCCCCCTCCCAAAAAGAATTAAATGAAACAGAAATAAGCAATCTACCTGACAAAGATTTCAAGCAAAAACTCATAGGGATTCTCATAGATATTGGGAGAAGACTGGATGAACACACTGAGAACATCAACAAAAAATTAGAAAATATAAAAAAGAACCAGTCAGAAATGAAGAATACAATACTGGAAATGAAAAATTCACTAGAGGGACTTAATAGCCGAGTAGATGATACAGAAAGGATCAGCAAGCTGGATGAAAGACTAGAGGAAATCACCCAAGCTGAACACATAAAAGAAAAAAGAATTTAAAAGAATGAGGACAGTCTAAGAGAACTTTGGGACCATATCAAGCACACTAACATTCGTATTATGTGTGTCCCAGAAGGAGAAGATAGAGACAAAAGGGCAGATAATCTATTTGAAGAAATAATAGATGAAAACTTTCCTAACCTAAGGAAGGAAACAGACACCCAAGTACAGGAAACACAGAGAACACCAAACAAGATAATCCCACAGAGACCCACACCAAGACACATTATAGTTAAAATGTCCGCAATTAAAGATAAAGAGAGAATCTTAAAAGCAGCAAAGAAGGGCCATAAATGACATACAAAGGAAAGCCCATAAGGCTATTGGTGCTCTTCTCAGCCAAAACCCTAAAGGCTAGAAGAGAGTGGCATGACATATTTAAAGTGCTGAAAGGAAAAAATGCTACAGCCAAGAATACTCTCTTCAGCAAGATTATCATTCAGAATGGAAGGAGAGATAAAGAGCTTCCCAGACATGCAAAAATTAAAGGAGTTTACTACTATGAAACAAGTTCTAAAAGAAAGGCTGAAGGGACTTATTTAAGTGGGAAAGAGAAGATCACAAATAGGGATAAGAAAATTATCAAAAAACCAAACAGATAATAAAAATCTCTGGTAAAGGCAAAAATACAGTAAAGACAGCAGATCAACCACCTCTGAAGATAATATGAGGGTTAAAAGACAAAAGTACTAAAATTACCTATTTCAACAATAAGAGGGTAATGAATAGACACACACAAAATAAGAAATTAGATATTATTTCAAAAACATAAAATGTGGGAGGAGGGGAGTAAGAGATTAGAGATTTTACAAGAGCTCAAGCTAAAGAGACTATCAACTCAATATAGATTGCCGTATATGTAGAATAGTATATGGGAAGCTCATGGTAATCACAAATCAGAAACCTATAATAAGTGAACAAATAAGTGAGAGGAAAGAAATCAAACACATTACTAAAGAAGGCCATAAAACCACAAGGGAAGAGAGCAAGAGAAGGAGAATGAACAGAGAACTACTAAAACATCTAGAAAACGAAAAGTAGCAAAATGGCAATAAATACATACTTATCAATACCTACTTTAAATGTCAGTGGACTAAAGGCTCCAATCAAAAGGCATAGGATGGCCAACTGGATAAAAAAAACAAGACTCATATATATGCTGCATATAAAAGACACACTTCAGACCTAAAGGCACTCACAAACTGAAAGTGAAAGGATGGAAAAAGATATTCCATGCAAATGGCAAAGAAAACAAAGCAGGGGTAGCAATACTTATATCAGACAAAATAGATTTTAAAACAAAAACTATAACAAGAGACAAAGAAGGGCACTACATAATGATAAAGGGAACAAAGCAACAAGAAGATACAACACTTGTAAATATCTATGAAGCCAATATAGGAGCCCCTAAATATATAAAGTAATCATTAACAGACATAAAAGGAGAAATATGCAGTAACACAATAATAATAGAGGACTTTAACATTCCACTTACACCAATGGATAGTTTACCCAAACAGAAGATCAATGAGGAAACATTGGCCTTAAATGACACATTAGACCAGATTGACTTAGTAGAGATATATATATATATATATATATAGAACATTCCATCCCCAAACCACAAAATGCATATCGTTTTCAAATGCACATGGGACATTCTCCAGGACTGATCACATATTAGGCTACAAAACAAGTCACAATAAATTTAAGAAAACTGAAATAATACCAAGCATCTTTTCAGACTACAAAGGTAAGAAACTAGAAATCAGCTACAGGAAGAAAATCAGAAAAGCCACAAAAATGTGATGAATAAACAAAATGCTACTGAGCAACGATTGGGTCAGTGAAATCAAAGGAGAAATAAAAAAATACTGGCAGACAAAAGAAAATGAAAATACAACATGATAAAATCTATGAGGTACAGCAAAAGTGCTTCTAAGAGGGAAGTGTATAACAATTCTGGCCTGCCTCAACAAACAAGAAATACCCCAAATAAACTAACAGTGCACCTAAAGGAAGTGGAAAAAGAAGAAGAAGACAAAGCCCCAAATCAGTAGAAGGAAGGAAATCATAAAAATCAGAGCAGAAATAAAGGAAATAGAGACTGAAAAAAATAGAAAAAATTAATGAAAGCAAGAGCTCGTTCTTTGAAAAGATAAACCAAATTAGCAAATCTTTAGCTAGAAGCACCGAGAAAAAAAGAGAGAAGCCTCAAATAAACAAAATCAGAAATGAAAGAGGAGAAATTACAATGGACATCTCAGAATTACAAAAGATTATAAGAGAATATTATGAAAAGCTATATGCCAACAAATTGGATAATCTTGAAGAAATAGATAAATTGTTAGAATCATACAACCTCCCAAAACTGGATCAAGAAGAAATAGAGTATTTGAATAGACCAATCACCAGTATGGAGATCAAAACAGTAATCATTGCCTACCAAAAATCAAAAGCCAGACGGCTTCCCTGGTGAATTCTACAAAACATTCAAAGAATACATAATACCTATCCTTCTCAAACTGTTACACAAATTTATAGAGGAGGCAAGGCTTCCTAAATCTTTCTATGAAGCCAACATTATCCTGATATCTAAACCAGACAAGGACAATACAAAAAATGAAAATTACAGGCCAATATCACTGATGAACATCGATGAAAATAAAACTCAACAAAATACTAGAAAATCTAATACAACAGTACCTTAAAAAGATCATACATCATGATCTAGTGGGTTTCATTCCAGGGACGCAAGGATGGTTCAACATGTGCAAATCTATCAATGTGATATACCACATTAACAAAATGAAGAATAAAAATCACATGATCATCTCAATAGATGCAGAGAAAGCATTTGACAAGATACAGTATCCATTTATGATAAGAACTCTAAATAAAATGGGTATAGAAGGAAAATACCTCAAAATAATAAAGGCCATATATGACAAACCCACAGCTAATATTATTCTCAATGGAGAAAAACGGAAAGCTATCCGTCTAAGAACTGGAACCAGAAAAGGATGCCCACTGTCACCACTCTTATTTTACATAGTATTGGAAGTCTCAGCTAGAGCAATCAGGCAAGAAAAAGAAATAAAAGGGATCCAAATAGGAAAAGAAGTAAAACTGTCACTCTTTGCAGACAACATGATTTTATATGTAGAAAACCATAAGGAATCCACTAAAAAATCTTTTAGAAATAATAAATGAATACAGTCAAGTTGCAGGATGCAACACCAACATACAAAAATCGGTCCCGTTTCTATACACTAACAACGAAGTAGCAGAAAGAGAAATTAAGAATACAATACCATTTACAGTGCAACAAAAACAATAAAATACCTAGGAATATCCTTAACCAAGGAGGTGAAAGATCTGTATACCAACAACTATAAAACATTGTTGAAAGAAATTGAAGAAGATACAAAGAAATGGAAAGATATTCCATGCTCTTGGATTGGAAGAATTACCATAGTTAAAATATCCATCCTTCCTAAAGCAATCTATAGATTCAATGCAATTCCTATCAAACTTCCAACATCATTCTTTCACAGAAATAGAGCAAAGAATCCTACAATTTATATGGAACAACAAAAGACCCCGAATAGCCAAAGCAATGCTGAGGAAAAAGAATAAAGCTGGAGGTACCACAACCCCAGATTTCAAAATACACTACAAAGCTTTAGTAAAAAAACAAGCGTGGTAATAGCACAAAAAGAGACACACAGATCAATGGAACAGAATCAAGAGCCCAGAAATAAACCCACAGATTTATGGACAACTAATTTTTCACAAGGGAGCCAAGAGCATATAATGGATAGAGGAGAGTCTCTTCAATAAATCATGTGAAAACTGGACAGTCACATGCAAAAGAATGGAAGCAGACTATTATCTTACACCATGCACAAAAATCAACTCAAAATGGATTAAATCCTTGAATGTGAGAACTGAAAACATGAAACTTCTAGAAGAAAATATACTCAGTACCCTCTTTGACATCGGTCTTTCCAGCAGTCTTTCAAATACCATGTCTGACCAGGCAAGATAAACAATAGTAAAACAATAAACCTACAGGATGACATCAAACTAAAAAGCTTCTGCGCAGCAACAGAAACCATCAATAAAATGAAAAGACAACCTAGAAATTGGGAGAAGATATTTGCAAACCATATATCAGATAAGGTGTTAATACCCAAAATATAGAAGGAACTCATATATCTCAACAATAAAAAAACTAACAACCCAATTAAAAAATGGACAAAAGATCTGAACAGAGATTTCTCCAAAGAAAACATATGAATGGCCAACAGGCACAGGCAAAGATGTTCAACATTATTAACTATCAGAGAAAAATAAATCAAATTGCAATGAGATATGACCTCACTCTGGTCAGAATGACTATAATTAACAAGACAAGAAACAGCAAATGTTGGGGAGGATGCGGAGAGAAGGGAACCCTTGTACACTCCTGGTGGAAGTGTAAACTGGTGCAGCTGCCATGGAAAACAGTATGGAGTTTCAGAAAATTATGAAATCAGAAAATTAAGAATGGATCTACCATATGATCCAGCTATTCCACTGCTGAGTCTTTATCCAGAGAACTTGAAAACACAAATTCATAAAGATACATGCACCCCTATGTTCATTGCAGCACGATTCACAACAGCCAAGACTTGGAAGCAACCTAGGTCCTGATCAAGGGACAAATGGATAAAGAAGATGTAGTATATATACACAATGGAATACTACTCAGTCATAAGAAATGTTGAAATCTGGCCATTTGTGACAACATGGATGGACCTTGAAGGTATTACGCTAAGTGAAATAAGTCAGACAGAGAAAGTCAAATACTCTATGATCTCACTCTTAAGTAGAAGATTAAAAGAAAGGACAAACAAAAAGATAACAACAGAGACTGGATTTCTGGTTACCAGAGGGGAAGTGGGAAGGGAGGAGGTCAAAAGGGGTGATTAGGCACACATGTGTGGTGACGGATCGTAATTAGTCTTTGGGTGGTGAACATGATGTAATCTACACAGAATTTGAAATATATTTTAATGTACACCTGAAAGTTTTATAATGTTATAATCCAATGTTACTTCAATAAAAATAAATAAATAAATTCTAAAAACCATGATTAAGTAGAACTGATGTCATACTCTTATATAAATTCCTTTCCTTCCATGCCACAAATTCAATGAACAAACACTAATAGCTTCTTACAGGTCAGGCACTTTTCTAGACACTGTGAATATAATGGAGAATTAGATCTGCTAAGTTCTCTGGAGCTCTTTAATGCACTGTGGTAAGGGAAATGACAAAGAAGTGCACGTAGGAAAAAAATATTTATTGGCTTAGATACAGCTTTTCCTTTTTCAACTAGTCAAACTAACTTATGTCTGAGGCAATAGTATGAACAGTTAGACAGGTAGTTCCAGATTCTTACCCTTGCTGTAGGCATATATTGGAGCTTTAAAAATAAGACTGTATAAGTTCTAGGTCACATCCAACTGTTAGGAAGTCACAGGGAGTGAAAGACAATGAAGATCCTTAAAACTAAGTCTCTACGCATACTGAATGGTTGTGTCCCTGTTGCCTACTGCATGTCTGGACACCACAGTCCTATCTTTCATCCCATTGCCTGGACACCAAGAACTTCTACAGTATTTCACGTTTGTGCCCTGCTTGCTGTCAATTGCTCTTTAAGGACTATGTTCTATCTGCTTAATTTCTTGCTGGTGTTCCTTCTCAATATCGTTGTGCCAGGTAGCTGATCCTTTGTGCCTGTGCCATCTTGCTATACTCGTCTATTTATGGTTGAGGCATGACAATATGTGACAGCTAATATTTTAAGAAAATATCTCAATTATATTCTTGCAGCTTGATCCACAATCTGTAATCAGGCTATCCCCTTTCAGAAAGCATGATTCTTCTCTTCAGTCTTCTCATGGATGACTTCATCTCTTGGTTCCTCAGGGTGTAAATCATGGGGTTCAGAACAGGGATGATGACAGTGAAGGTGATGGAGACAGCTCTGTCCATGGGGAGGGCAGTGAAGGGCCGGGCATAGACATAGATGCAGGGCACAAAGTGCAGTGTCACCACAGTGATGTGGGCTGTGCAGGTAGAGATGGCTTTCTTCCTGCCTTCTCCAGTTTGAGTTCTCAGCATCATCAAGATCACTGTGTATGACACAAGAAGAAGGACAAACCACAGGGTAGTGACCAGGCCATTGTTGGAAATCATTAAAAGCTCAATGACAAAGGTGTCAGTGCAGGCGAGTTTGAGCACCTGCGGGACATCACAATAGAAGCCATCAACAACATTAGGTCCACAGAAGGGGAGGGGTGGCAAAAGGGAGATCTGCACAATGGAGTGGACAAAGCCCCCCATCCAGGAAGCCACAATGAGGGCAGTGCATCTCCCCCTACTCATGATGGTCACATAGTGCAGGGGCTTGGAGATGGCCATGTAGCGATCAAAGGCCATCACAGAGAGAGAAAAAATGTCTGCTCCACAGAGGAGGTGGAAGAAAAACATCTGTGTGATGCAACCGTTGAAGGAGATGGTCTTTCTCCTTGAAAGAAGGTCAGCTAGGACCTTCGGAGCAGTGATGGAGGAGAAGCAGATGTCCAAGACAGAGAGATTGCGGAGCAGGAAGTACATGGGGGTGTGAAGGTGAGGCTCACAGGTCACAGTGACCATGATGGCAACATTTGCTAACACAGTTGTTACATAAATCACAGCTAAAAATAAAAATAAGAGCAAGCTTAACTCTTGAGACTGGGTAAGGCCACAAAAAATGAATTCAGACACCCTGGTATGATTTCTCAGGGCCATTGGATGATATTTCCTCCTCCAAGTACAGCTTGGAAAGAAATAATATTACTTAGGTAATGAAATCAAAGTTTTACCTCATACAGAAAATGAACATACATAAATATATCTTATTCTTCATGAACTAGCTGTGTTACCAGGGAAATCACTCAGTTCTACTTGCTTCAGTTCCCTCATTAGTACAAGTTGAGTTTTGAGCTAGATCATTTGCTTTCCTACCGTACTTGATTGGGGACTTTGTGATCTTTTAAAGTTCACCCCTAGAAGTTGCTGAGGAAGAGATCTAAGGAAGGCTTTATGGAAGGAATTATGGGTTCCCTACATCTTCGTGAATCAGAGCAGCTCTGATTTTATTCAAGTTTCACTTTGTTTCTATGGCTTAAAAGCCATTGGAATAAATCAACCCTCAAATGCCTTTCAGTAACAAGATGATATGGGTCAATTTGAACAGCATATTATTGTTTTAAAAGCTACTGCACACTTAATTACAATAAAATTTCCTAATATCCCTCTGAGTTTAGGGAGAAAGCTGTTATTCCCACTTTAATAATACCAAAACTGAAATCAATAACTATAAGCCAATTTTCCAAAGTAATTCAGAAAACCAGTGGCAGAGAAAAAGTAACACAGTTTTCTTCTGTCTCTTAGTTCTAGGATCTTTCCATTATACCACACTGCCTGCCAGTTTCAAAATATATAAATCCATGAATAATTTGTGTAAGGAACACTCTACAGAACTTTCAGTGGTGAGTTTTATTAGCTCCTCAATTTCCTCTTTCCATCAATGGAATTTTAGACCTTTCAGAAATGACATCTTCTCTTCAATGTTTTATTTCATTTCATAGATACTAAGAGGTCAAGGGTAAATGATGAATTTAACACAAAGAAGTTGACAAAGATGGTGATGGAGATGATTATGTTCACAAAGGTCCAGACATGCATACATAGAGAACGAGCATGAAATTCAAGGTTACCACAGAAATGTAGGCAGTACAGGTAAATGTGAATTTCCTCCTGTGCCCTTCCTATAAAAGATAAACAGTTTCTAGTGAGCTTGGGATTTTCACTTTCTGATGGAGTAAGATAAACACAAGATGGAAGCAATGGTTGTTCCCCATCCCTGAGGGTTGGTATGTTCTCTTACCATAGAGTCGTGGCTGAGGAGGAAGGGGAAGATCCAACTTAGAGGATTTTTATTTCCTTGTATTTTTCCTGTATGAGTCAGGAGTAAGCAACCTTTGGTTGTTTGAAGATCAATTAAGGAAAAATAAAGTTCTTAAGAGGCCCAAGTGACAAGTATAAGATCACGCAGGAAGCTAGTGATGGAGTTAGACTTTGACATTCAGCCCATGTCATTTCAATAATTTATAAGAAGATTTATGATGGTGGCAGTGGTCACAAAGTTAACTCAGAGTTATAGGTAAAAGCCATCCTCAGCCTAAGCATCTGCCTGAATCACCTGGCATTACCTTATTGATAGATGGTCACTGTCCAGATCAGTGCCCAACTGGGAAGCATCATGATTGGTCTGTGTAAAAACAAACTTTGGGAAGGTAAGAGTCTTGAAAAACTATGTGGATAAATAAGCCCAAAACACATGTTGCCTCTCATTTGCTCTGGAGAATTTGATGACTTGTCTTGTTTTCCCAGTTTATTCAGTCTCTGAGGGCACACTTACCTCCACAGCATGTACTGATAGGCAGTATGTTTTATCCAAAAGACTTATATTGAGCCACCCACATGCAAGAGACCTGGGCACTGTTAAAACTCTCCTGAGGGTACTACTTTTTTCACTTCTCTCAATTTGTCCCATTCTCCTCATCCTCACTTAAACCTTTATCACTTCTCCTCAGATTGTTGCAGGAGTTCTGTAACTGGTCTCCTTTTCTTCGGTGTAGTTTTCTCTAATTCATCCTCTCTGTTGTTTGCAGAAATATCTTCACAAGTCATAAATGGGACCATTTATTCCCTTGCTGGAAAATTTCTAGTAGTTCCCTATTGCTTATAGAATAAAGATTAAACTTTTCTTATAGCATCTAAGACTTCCCTCCATCTTCGATATTATCTAGTGCCCTGTTTCCTTTGATTCTGTTTCAGGTGTTTAAATGTTATACACATTCTTATGCCTTTGGATCTGTGATCCTGTTGCTCCCTCTACCTACCGTATCCTCCCTACTCTCAGAATCTCCCATCTATCCGTCTTCACAAACACTGACCTTTCAACACTCGGGTCCAGAGACTCCTCTTCTGTGAAAACTTCCCTGACACCCCTTTGTGACTCATTCCCTGCACTGACTTCTCTTCTGGTATTTTTAACAGTTTCTTCTAATTATATGTCTCTTTTCCCTTAGCACGCTATAATTTCCCTATTATACCTCAAGTTCATCCTGTCTGCTCAGTATTTCATCCATCCTAATATCATCAAATCTTCACTTAGTATGGGGCATGCGTTAGGTGCTCAATAAATGTTTTGTTTCTTTTTTAAAGATTGACACCTGAGCTAACATCTGTTGCCAATTTTCTTTTTTTCCCTTCTTTTCCCCAAAGCCCCCAAGTACATAGTTGTATATTTCAGTTGTGAGTGCCTCTGGTTGTGCTGTGTGGGATGCTGCCTCACCGTGGCCTGAGGGGTGCCATGTCCATGCCCTGGCTCTGAACCAGCAAAACCCTGGACTGCCCAAGCAGATTGCATGAACTTAACCACTCGGCCACAGGGCCAGGCCCTCAATAAATGTTTCTTAAATTTATAAATCTAGCTGGTAAGTGCACATCATTACTTATAAGCATTGGCATTGGAATGTGAGTGAGGGAGAAGGATTTTGACGAACACAGGCTAAGAAACTCTTTTGTTAACATCTTTGACATGGCCTGAGGGATGCCAGATAGAGATTTGTTTTCTGATCCAGGCTATAAAACACCTTTGTGACCTTGAGAAAGTCCCATTGCCTCTCTGTTCCTTGGATCCTCAGTTGTAAAATGTGAGGGCAATCTAATGTGATGTGGTGTAGGGCAATGTTAAGAGTTTTCAGGTAGGGCAAATTTGGGTTGGAATTTTGCCTCTTCCTCATTTGTTACATGGAGCAAGTTCTTTATTTTCCTTCAATTTATTCCTCTGCAAACTGGGAAGCATACCACTTACTTCAATGGGTGGCATAAGGAGTAACTATGATCATGTTTGTAAAGTACCAAGATCAGAGTGGACATTCAATTAACTTGATTCATTTCCCTTTTTCCTGAAAACAGAATCCGACCTGCCTATCATGAGGGTTATTTATGAAGACATATGTAGAATATTCTATTGAATAGCAATAAAATGCGATTCAATAGAAGTGCAACTTCTCTTTGAACCAACTTAACTATTTTTGTTTCCATGAACTTGCATGAATTAACCAAGTGGACTTGAGCCTTCAGCTCTGGGTCATTGGGTTCAGGAATAAGACAGGCTCTGGATCAAAGGCTAAAGAGACCCAGTGAGTCATGGGCAGTGTATGGAAATAGGGTTGCCTTTGAAACCTCCACAGTTTTTAAGATAATTTGAGGTTAAGATTATGTTTTTTAAGGAAGCACCAATGTTGTGGAAAGAGGCTCCATGATCCCATGGACAAACCCTAAGCTAGAATAAAATCTGCTCCTTATATGCAACTCAATTGTTCCATCAAATACGAGCTGCTTTCTCTTTTACCATGCTGACTCCATCTCTGTGGCTCCTTCTTCTTAAGGAGACATTCCTCCTTTTCCAGTATTTAAAATCTACTTCTTTGTTTTCCGTTACTAAAATTGTCAGCTATTTTTGCAATATCTTATACACTAGGTACATTTTCATGCACATCCTATCCATGTATAATCCACAATGTCTCACACTCTGACAGTTCAATGTTCTTACCCAAATCCTTCAGTATCCAAGCTGGAATTTATGCCATCTGAGACTGGATAGCTGGGCCTCAGTGTGTATGGTTCTGGGGAAATATCATGTTAGAAGTTGAAGTCCTTCTGCAGGTTAGTTACATTAGACTTCGGTATCTTCTCTTAAAACTTCACATTGGAAAGGGCAGACTCAGGGAGTTACATCATCATGGCTCTTCATCTGGTCCCAAAGCATCCCTATCACATACAGTAGTCCCTTAGGCTCAAGCCTAATATGAGAATTAGCAAAGGGAATTTTATTATATCTGAGTGTGGAAATAGAATGGACATTCTTATGACAGTGTTGGAGTTCCAGTGGGAGTTATTAAATATTTTCCAAGTCATTATTGGACACAAATCCACGCATATGTGCACACACATACATATGCATGCACTTACAGACACACACAAACAAAGATGCCCACATTTCTATGCTTTCCAAATTCTTGCAAGGCCCCAGAAGACATATGCTATTTATTCTGTGATTCTTTGAATTTCGGGGAAACATGTTAATAGAAATATCTAATGCCATGTTATCATTCATTCTCAGTGTGGGCAATGTGACCAAGAGGGCAAAAATTGGTTATTGGTAGCCAAAAAATCTTAGATATTGCAATGATGTGTGGTCCTTCAAAGATCTTTGGTGTGTAAAAAGATATACAGTATATCTTTGGTATTACATTTTCTTGTGGGAAAGCAATTAGTAAAAATACCTAATAAAGCTCCTTGGGGGGGGGTGGCAATAATTTTAAAAAGTTTGAGAAGCACTGCCATGTGGTTAAGAGTCTTGGCCCAATGTCTCTGTCTTGTAGGACTCAGAGAAAATCACAAATGTATGTCATCTACTAGGACCATTTTGCAAGTATTAATGCATCCTAACAATTTCAAAAGAATGGTCTATATGTTGAAATTTCCTGAGATTTCTTATTCCTCTTGGCCAATTTTTTAATGACTTTTGGAGGCTGGAGGGTAGAATTTGAAGCAGGAATAAAGAGAGAAGGGAGATTTATTGTCTCTCTACATAATTACATTTTTAGAATCGTCCTCTTGGGAGACAGGTGGATTACAAAGAAGACCCAGCGGCTATTCTTAAGTGGCCCTGTCTACAATGTGTTTCTTTTCTCTCCTGCTACAAAAAATGGATCTTGAGTGTGTGAAAAGGTATTTTTTTTTTTTACCAGTGATTTATCTTGAATTGTCTGTGCATATATAGACAAAACTATAGTTTTGCTCCAGCTATAAAAGCCCTGGGAGTGAAGTGGAGAGAAGATAGAGGGAATAAAGAAGTTTAAGTTAACAAAAAATAAATTATCTTTGTGGATTTTGTGCAGATATAGCCCCAATTTGTACAAGTACTTTTGAGATTAATTTGAGTGAGAAAATCAGTAGAATGGATCTGAGAATAGTGAAATATATTGAAATATGTTGAAGATTCTGTACTCAAAATATTAAATCAAGAAGTGATTTTAATAATCAACTGGGAATAATCAGAGAAGGCAGAGAAATCTCAGAGACACTAGAGAAAGCATGTGAGAAAGAAATACATCCATATTCTGTATATATGCACATTTAGGAATATTATAACAGGGAAATCGTTTGTATGCCTGATTAATTCCAGGAGCAATACTAATTTTTGCAGCTATCATCCTCTCAACATTTGTAATTCTTCACTCTCTTGGCAACCTTGTGAGGAGACAATGTTATTTCCATATTACAGGTGGTAAAAGTGAGGTAAAGTATGTTGGCATGAGAGTCACAGATTACAACAAAATAGCATTAGGTTATTGATTTTAGTCTTATACCTCATTCCTCTCCCCAGTCTGCAAGCCCAATATCTCATGTTGTTCAACCTCATCTCTTCTTTTTGTTTCTATATTCCCTCTAATAGAGTTAAGCGTCTATGAGGATGTAGAGAAATGACCGTGGAGAAAAGAGATAGCTGTCTCTTACTCCCAGGATAGTGGTTTGAGAAATTAATCAGAGTTAGATTTCCATCTCAATCTGACTGCTCACCCCAGTTTACTGCTCTCAGAAAACCCAATCCTTCTCTGAAGTCTCTTCATGGCTGATTTCATCTCTTGGCTCCTCAGAGTGTAGATGATGGGGTTCACCATGGGGGTGATGACCGTGTTATTGATAGACACAGCTATGTCCATGGGCAGTGTAGTGAAGGGCCGGCAGTAGATGTAAATGCAAGGCACAAAGTGAAGAGTCACCACCAGGATGTGGGAGGTGCAGGTGGTGAGGGCCTTGTGCCGGCCCTCCCCAGAGTGAGATCTCAGCATCACCAGAATAATAGTGTAGGACCCCAGGAGCCCGAGGAACCACAGGAGTGTCACCAGCCCATTGTTAGAGATCATAAGGAGTTCCAGAGCAAAGGTGTCAGTGCAGGCCAGTTTAACCACTTGGGGCACATCACAGTAGAAGGCATCTAGGACATTGGGACCACAGAAGGGGAGTGGAAGTAAGAGAATTATCTGGACAATTGAGTGCAAACCACCACCCATCCAAGAGGTGACCACCAAACCCACCCACATCGATCTCCTCATAATGGTCACATAATGCAGAGGTTTGGCAATTGCAAGGTATCTGTCATAGGCCATCACAGAGAGGAAAAAAATCTGCCCCCCCAGCAAAGTGGAAGAAGAAGATCTGTACCATGCAGCCATGGTAAGAGATGGTTTTCCTCTCTGATAAAAGATCCACCAGGAACTTGGGAACAGTGACAGCTGAAAAAACAATGTCCAGGACTGATTTGTTCCTCAGGAGAAAGTACATGGGAGTGTGGAGGTGGGACTCACAGGTGATGGTCAGCACAATGAGTGCGTTACCCAGCACAGTTGTTACGTACACAGAAAGGAAGACCACAAACAAGCAAAACTCTAGCTCCCGGAAGCGAGTGAGTTCCAGGAAGACAAATTCCTTCACGGTGGTGTGGTTGCTCTGGCCCATGATGGGGACTACCCTCTGCTAGCTCTACCTTAGGAGAAGATATGTCAGGATTAGGAGTATGCAGTCATGAGGCGGCAATATCATTTATCATATATTGTTATAAGGCTCTTGCAAGTATCCAGATCATAACGACTACTCAGAAAAACTGTGCTAGAGTCCCCCTTTTCATTGTGTGGAAACTCTTTATCCTGGTGATTTTCCTTTCTTGTTGTAAAACCCTAGGTTGACAAGAAGAACCATCACACTCCTATGTCCTTACTCTGACTAGAGTGAGATGGAAAGGCTATGGTCATTTGACCATGGCTTATTTTCTATCCTGCAGGAATAACTTCTTTACATGTATGCAAGCTTTATAATTTACTAAAAGCTTTCACCTGCAACATTTCATCTTGATTTTGATTCTTGTGGTGTCTCTGTGGGCTCTGTAGAGTAGTTATGATTATCTGCATTTTACATAGGAGAAACTGGAGCTTAGAGCAGTTAATGACTTTCCCACATTTGCAAAATCACAAAGTTAATAAGTGGCAAATCTAGGATTTGAACCCAAATAATTTTTCTGACTTGACAGAGACTCCCTTCTTGACGAGATTTTAGTTAGGCCCTTCTGAGCCCTCTTCTCAACTAGGTGTCAACCTCGACCTTACACATTTTTCCTGGATAAACTCAGTTTTAGCAAGAATCCTGCTAAATCAGTTTAGCAAGAAGCCCCTACCCTTGATATCTGATCAAATTTCTCAACCCCCACCCTAGACATCTAACTCCTTGTATCAAAGTTCTTGGCTTGTCTTTAGCAAGAATCCTGTTAAGCCAATTTAGCAAGAATCCCCCTATCCTTGCATTCTCCCTTTAGTAATTCTCTATCCACTGACCCTCTCCCTCTGTTCATTGGCTATAAATCCCAACTTCTCCTCATTGTTTTTGCAGTTGAGCTTAATCTCTCCCCTCTATGGCAATAGTCTTGACCTCTACTGCAACAGTCTTGAATAAAATCTGTCTTGCCATTTTTAACAAGTGTCTGGTGAATAATTTTTATTTAACAGTCTCCAGAGGTTTTTCCACTGTAGCATTCTGCCAGATCAGAGAGTGTGGGGCTTACTTTGCTATATCAGAATTATAGTGGGTAGGTTAACTTTACAGTTAATTAAGTAGCCTGACTAGTTAATCCTCATCTCCTTTCATACAGGAGAGAAGAATCAGGCCCTCATAAGTACTCCTCCATGCGCTCTGAGACACTTGGATCTCACTTGGTCCACAAGGCTCTTGGTTGAGTGTAGAGCTGCAATCATCATTCAGAGCACATGAAATCATCACAGACAAACTCATCATTAAAACTTCCAGACCTCAGTGGTGACTTAATCTGATCCTCCTTACTTTAGGGGTGAATGGAGAAGGGTATTTATTTTTCTAGAATCAGTCTATGGATTGGTGAAAGATACATAACTTTAATAAAAATTTTCCGAGTCCTCTTTGAATTTTTGCCATGAGAATACTTAATATCTACCCTTTAAACAAATTTCAAGCATACAATAAAGTATTGTTAACTATAGTGCATTACATTTCCAGGACTTATTCACCCTGCATAACTGAAACTTTGTACCGCTCATATCCCTTGACTAGCGTCTTCCCATTTCTCTCTACCCCAAGCCTCTGGTGATCACCATCCTACTCTCTGCTTCTCTGAGTGGAAGACATTATGCTAAGCGAAATAAGCCAGCCACAGAAAGACAAACACTGCATGATCTCACCTATAGGTAGAATCTAAAACAGTTAAACTCTTGCAAAGATAGAGAATTTTAACCTGGGATTAAATATAACCTCAAATTCCAGGGATTTTCTTCTGTTGCTATGTTGGCAAGTAAGGTTTTTTCAAATCAGATATCTGGCCATCAGAGGACAAAACTCTCTTAAATATGAATATTTGTATGTCCAAGGACTCTCATATTGCAGATAATTTTTAAAAATTCAAATAGTTGAGATGACCCAAAGCCAGTTCAACAGTAGAAAGTAAACAGTTTTGGCATTCAAAGCAATGGAAGCATATCTGAAGAAAATAGGATAAAAAAGAGAGTAGACTAGATAAAAAAAGAACAGAGCACAATCCCTGAAATAAAAACATAATAAAGCACCCTGCAAATGACCCGTTTAGTGGCATTTCTTTTTTTCAGTTCTGTTACAGTTGAGGGTATTTTATGGTTTAATTTGAGGAGTTCAGACATGCAGAAAGCTTCTTAAATAAAAATCTTCTCTGTTGATTTTCCTAGATTTCTGATTTCACCATTAGAACCATTTAATTCCTGTGGAAAAGTGAATTTCCTCTCTAAGGGTTCTTTTAATATGATACAATAAGAATCCTACTTTAATATCCCATCATAACACAGTACCTGGAGGTGGTATTCTGGAATTTTTTACTGCCACCTAGCAAACAACAGAAAGCTACTCAAATTATGTTATTTCCCTTTATAAAAGGTGTCTACAAAGAAGAGCCCACCTTAGGATTGTATTGAGGGCAAGATATATTAGCTTCCCAACTTGAAACTCCAAGGGAAACATTTGTCCTAGACCCAAGTGTCAGGGACAGCTCCCCTAGGAGACCAGTAAGATCTTCCTCTTAGACAATGAAGACTACGTACTGGGCCATTTCTCTTTTGTCTTCCATACACTCAAAAACCTATATATGGGTTAATTTCCTACTCCATACTTTCTCAATTGTAATCTCTTAACAGTTTCCTACTTATATTTTGTTGTTCTGTTACGTGTTTTGCTGTTGTTGCTGTAAGATCTCCCTAATCCTTTGTAGATGTGATGGGTAAATACATTGGTTACTAAGGTAGAGACTGATTTTCATAGGTATAAGGCAATCAGCCATGTCCAGAACAAGCATTGGTTATGAAGGCAAGATTGGAATGGGCGCTAGGCAGGAAATCATAGCAGTCTTGGCCGACAGGGGTTGAAAAGGTAATATGGAAACTAAGGATGGGTGTGTAGCATTGGGAGTCAGGCTTGTAGAATCTACAGGAGGTGAGGGGCCACAAAAATCATACATTGCCACCTTCAGTTTGCCTAGTTGGGCCCTCATTACTATTTTCAAATAATGCTGCACTCAGCATTTTGGAAATGCGTTTTTGTGTACATCTGTAAGTCCAGACATGAACTTTACTGGGTCTAGGTCTAGTCAAAAATTACTTTAGTTTTCTAATTTTAACTAATGATTAAGGTATTGTAAAGAAACAGCCTAATTCTAATTGTGGTTGGATGTTTGATTTCTTTTTATAGATGGATGTTATAAGCCAAAATAAATTACAACACTTTTTAACTTGAAATGGAAGACTGAAGAGTTTGTCATCTTGATGATACAAATGCCAAAAAAACAAATTTATTATAATATTCGAATAAAATTTAAGTAATTGTTTTTTATAATTTTGGGGTTGAGAAGAACTTTGTAAGCATTACACCAAAGATTACCAAAGACTATTAGATTTGGTTGAATAAAAATATGAAACTTCCATGTTTCAAAAGCATTAAAAATAAGTTAAAAACTAAAAATGAATGAAAAACTTGGGAAAATGTATGTAAAAAATAATACAAAATAAGTTTACTACTTTTGCTATAAATAGAGCTTTTATCATTCAGTGAGAAATGTATACTTTAAAACAAAAGTGGGTCATGATTCACAGAGAAATATAGTTGGTCAGCTCATATATGAATTGATGTTCAATTACACTATTAAGCAAAGAAATGAAAATTAAAATTGCAATGAGATATCAATTTTCACCTGAAGTATTGGTCAATGTTTAAACGACCCATTATTTGCATGGATATGGGGAAGGAGATATATGGTTGGTAGGAGTGTACAGAGGGACAAACTTTCTGGGGTCATTCTTGAAATATGTGCCAAAACTTAAAATGTGCAAGTCCTTTGACTCAGGAATTCTATCTTAGGAATTTATGCTAAACAGTTAATAAATCAAGTGCTTAATGCCATAAGTGCAAAGAAAGTTTGTGACAGTACAGATTATAAGAAATAAGAATTTAGATTAATATCTGATATATAAAACTTGTTCAATAAGTTACTGCACAATAGAATAATTCAGTATTTTCAGCCAACAAAATTGATAATGTAGAACTTTACTCTTAGATGTGGTAAGAGTCCTTTTTAGTGATAGGTTGAAGTGCTGACTGTATCACATACTGTTACTTTTGCAAATAAATCTATTTTTTTTGTGAGGAAGATTAACCCTGAGCTAACATCTGTTACCAATCCTCCTCTTTTTGCTGAGGAAGACTGGCCCTGAGCTAACATCCATGCCCATATTCCTCTACTGTATATGTGGGACACCTACCACAGCATGGCTTAAGAGGTGGTGCCATGTCTGCACCCGGGATCTGAACTGGCGAACCCTGGGCCACTGAAGCAGAACATGTAAACTTAACCTCTACGCTACTGGGCAGGCCCCAAAATCTATATGTTTAAAAGAAGTCTGGAAAGATGTCTACCTCAATAGTAGCAGCTATTATCTGTGGGTATTTGGATTTTGGTAATCTAATTTTTAAAATAGATTTTAAATGGCTTCTGATTTTGAAAATTAGAAAAAGCGTATTAACATACACTTTGAAGTAAAAGCTTTTCCTCATTAATTTGAGCTCTGATGTTATGCCTCTTGTGTTTTTCTTTTCCATTTCCATAAAATTGTCCTAAGAAAGGTAACTTATTAAGGAAAGAGATGTGTGGGGAAAAGAATTCTAATTATTCTCTCAGTGTGTTACGGTTCCATGAGACATTGGCTGGAGGCATCATATAGAGAGCCTCGGACCAGCCAAGTCAGGTCTCTAGAAACTGAGATCGAAGCTACTTACTGCTGGCTTCTCTTTTGAATTAATACAGTTCCACTTGCTCTTCTGGTCAATTACTTTAGAAGGTTCTAGACTATCAGGTGCGATGTCAGGTCAGGATGGAATGGTGGATTGTCTATTTTGTAACCTCAGGGTTGCATTATGAAACTTAGAGGCGGCTTGTTCAAAAGACAATAGTCTTTGAACTGAGATTCAAGTATTTTAAATTTTGGCTGGATGGGCCTGAGCAATTTAACTTTTATGCATCTCAGCATCTTCTTCCATAGAATGGGGAGCATATGCCTTGCTTTGCAGTGGGGTTTACTTGAGATAATCTAGCACTTTTTACTGCCTGTCATTATGTATCTATTTATTTCTGCCTCTTGCTCCAAATGTAAACTCCTTGAAGGCAGGGACTTAGTTTTGTCATCATTGTTTCCCCAGCTCCTACTGGCACATAGCAATTATTCTGTAATTCTTTTTGAATAGATGATGAACGAATGGCTGGCCAGTGACTAACATGCAGTAGCTACTTAACAAGTCCTTGTTCTCCTTTATCTCCAGTCTCATCCCACTTCTGTCCCTCATTCACTTTTGTTGCTGTAAATTCAATGAAATGACAATTCACATGAGAGCACGTTGTACACTTCAAAGCATTATACAAACATAGGGTGTTAATATCATCATAATGCTAATGGTATTATATAATTGTGTTTCTCACCCTGTTCCCAGCTATCTTTGAATCTCTTTTTCATAAAGGAACTGGGCCAGTTATTTTCCCATATATTGTAAGTGCTCCATAAATGTTTATGAAATTTGTTTTAATATAAAGGAAATCACCTTCTAATCAGAAGGTGTCTTGAGACACCTAATATTTTATATGAGAGGCAGGAGATTTTAATCAGCCTAAGGCTTTCAGTTCTAAATGATGTACACTTCAAGAATTGCACATGAATATTTTACCTTTCAGGGACTGAAGACTGAACACTATCAAATAAAAAAATTATATGTGTGCTAAGCTGAGGTTGCCTGCACCTACCTTTGCATTAAAAAGGTGAGCCTGTCAGGTTCCCCATCTTCACTGCTCTGTTCGTCTTTACCCAAACACATGCACAGTCCACATTATTCCCTTAGACACTGAATTGGAAGTCTAATATAATAATCAGCATAGGGAACAGTGTCAGATATTTGTAAGAAACATAATTTTCAATGGAGAAGCTAGCAGTTGCAGATGCAATGGGAGTTATTAAAAGGTCACTAGGCAACATGTATATATATATTGGGATTTTTCCAACTAACTTTCTGTTATTGATTTCTAGTTTAATTCCATTGTGGTATGAGAGCATACTTTGTGTGATTTGTGACGGTCTGTTTTATAGCCCAGAATGTGGTCTATCTTGGTGAATGTTCCATGTGAGCTCGAGAAGAATGTGTATTCTGCTGTTTTGGGATGAAATATTTTATAAATATCAATTAGATCCAATTGATTAATGTTGCTTTTTAATTCAACTGTATTCTGCATACTGAATTTATGCCTACTGGATCTATAAATTACCGACAGAAGGTATTGAAGTCTCCAAATATAATAGTGGATTGGTCTATTTCTCTTTGTATTTCTATCAGTTTTTACCATATCTATTTTGACACTCTAAGTGCATACACATCAAGGCTTGTTGTGTACTAGGAGAATTAACCCCTTTATCATTTTCATTATAAAAACCCTCTCCTAAGATGGGCATGGATGTTAGCTCAGGGCCAGTCTTCCTCAGCAAAAAGAGGAGGATTGGCAGCAGATGTTAGCTCAGGGTTAAGCTTCGTCAAAAAGAAAAAAACCCTCTCCTTATCACTGATAATTTTCCTTGTTCTAAAGTCTGCCTTATCTCAAATTACTATACAGTCATGCACTGAATGACATTTTGATCAACGATGGATGTGGTGGTCCCACAAGATTAATACCATACAGCCTACATGTGTAGTAGGCTTTACCACCTAGGGTTGTGTAAGTACACTCTATGATGTTTTCACAACGACGAAATCACCTAAAGACTCTTTTCTCAGAACTATCTCCCATTAATTGACACATCACTGTATCTTCTCCAGTTTTCTTCTGGTATATCTTTCTCGACTGAATTATTTTTAATCTGTGTCTCTATATTTAAAGTGAGTTTCTTGTAGAAAACATATAGTTGGGTCTTTTTAAAAAAAATCCACTTTGGGGGCTAGCCCAGTGGTGCAACAATTAAGTTTGCATGTTCCACTTTGCCGGCTCGGGGTTCGCCAGTTCAGATCCCGGGTGCGGACCTATGCACCGCTTGTCAAGCCATGCTGTGGCTGGCGTCCCACAGATATACAGTAGCAGAAGTGGGGCTGGCCCTGTGGCACAATGGTTAAGTTTGCACGTTCTGCTTTGGTGGTATGGGGTTCATGGGTTGGATCCTGAGTGCAGAGATGGCACCGCTTGGCAAACCATGCTGTGATAGGCGTCCCACATAGAAAGTAGAGGAAGATGGGCACGGATGTTAGCTTAGGGCCAGTCTTCCTCAGCAAAAAGAGGAGGATTAGTGGCAGATGTTAGCTCAGGGCTAATCTTCCTCAAAAAAAAAATCTACCTTGCACTCTCTGTCATTTAATTGATGTATTCAGACTGTTTGCATCAGCAGGTGGCTTAAGAAAACTTCCTATTGTAAATGACAGCTCACTTTCAGCAAAGTAAAGCACAGCTATAGAACAAACTACGTGTTTGTTCTATAACCATCACCCAGATTGGGAAATGAAACATTGCTAACACTTCAGAAGCCTTAGAATGTTACACCCCGTCCATTTCCTTACCACTAGATCTAATGCCAATCCTGACTTTTATGGTAACCATTTGCTTGTCTTTTATTATTTTAGCCACTTATGCACCCATAAACTATAAAATTAATTTTGTCTGTTTTTGAACTTTATATGCATTAGGTAACATTTTAGGTATTATTTTGTGCCTGGCATCTTCTGCTTAACAGTATGCTTGTGAGGTCAATCCATGTTGTTGCATGTAGCTATAATTTGTTTACACTTATCACTATATGATATTCCATTGGATAATATAGCTCCATTATTCAACCACATCTTTATGGACATTTAGATAGTTTAGTATTTGGAGCTTTTATGAACAATGCATTGTGTTAGTCCAGGTCTTCCAAGAAGCAGAAACCAAGCAGAATTGAACATAGAGGGTTTTAGTAAAGGAAATTCCTGTGAGAGGAAATGTGAAGGGAGCCAGGAAAGACTGGGGTTGATGTCAGACTATGATGTGAGCCTGATCCTAAGTGAAGGAGAGAGGGAAGAAATATTTGGGTGGAAGCCAAGTTTAGTTTTGACCCTTGTGCTGGCAGAAAGGGATGGTAAGAGAGTGTAGTGGTTTAATATTGAGTGGGCTTTAGAGATAAGACAGTACTTGTTTCTAATTCTAACTGTAATTAACAAGTTGTGTGACTTTGGGCTACAATTATGCCAACAGGTTATTTTTGAGGCTCAGTTTCTTTTCTTGATAGGAATGATATTGCCTATCTCATGAGGCTGCTGAGACTCCTGGTTCAGAGGGTGTATATAAAGTTTATGATATAAGATAGGCACAAAGTGAGTGCTTATCTAAAGGGGCATTTTAAGAACAGTGGCTCTTGGGCATGGATGGATTATATATCATGAGACTCCATGTTGACATATGCTAAATACAGAAGAAGTGAGTCCATTCTGAGAGATAATGCAAGTTCAAAGGAAGATGGTGTTAGAGGTGATGTTGGGAGTTTGGTCTTCTTGAGATTGAAAACTCCATCAAGCGGCTCTTTTTAACCATTATTTTATTTTGTCCTTAAAAATTCAGTTTAGGGAGTAGCCTTGAGGAAGATCATTCAAAGTTTAAGGGTAAGATGTCTCAGCACCATAACTTTTATTTTCTATTAGACAAGTTGACATCAGAAGAAGAGGAGTAGGGATATCCTACCCTGAATGTTACTTTAGAAACAAATTAGAATTATTTATGATTGTTAGGGGTTTTTAACATAATTTCGATCCCTGGACTCTTATAGTGAAAGATGTAGAAACACCTTGAACTTGGAAGAGGTGATTCTTTCCTTGAGACAGAGGGGAAAGCCCCTCCTCTCACCATAAAACAGAAAATTCACTCTGCACACAGAACCACATGGAGAGATGGAAACCTAACATAAATTGCACAGATTACATATGTGTATATAATTTAATTCACACACCTATTTTGCAAAATAGATGTGAAAATTAGATGTTAATCAATTTTAAACTAGAATTACTTCCTTGGTAGATTTTAGAGAATAAGGATACGAGAGCATAAGTAACATCTATAAATTGTCAAAGCCGTCAACGTTTGGATCTAGGATTAGAACCTTGATCATCTGAGAAATATCCACCTTGCAGGTTACTGACCTGATCACATCAAACAGAAACTGTGAAGTGTCTGGTACAATGCTCCATGAATAGTAGACACTCAGTAAATATTAATTTCTTTATGTATATGTAGGGAAATGGTGGCAGGCATCTTGGGAGCTGATCCTTCTTCAATTAGATGATAATACTAAAACCAAAAAAACAGATAAGATTTTACTAGTGTGCAAGACCCAGATGTTTTGCATCTAGCTCATTTAATTATCTCTTGCCATTCTCAACTGTCTTAAAATTTGTGACTAAGTTTGAGCTTGAGCATCTGTACTGCAGTTTTGATTTGACAGGTGTCCTGGCTGTGAAAGTGAAATGGCATAAATTGCTATCAGCATTATGTAACCAGAACTGTCAACCTGAGTTTGAAGTTTGTCTGTGAGTGCGCCTTCTTCTGGTCTGAAACTTTTCCTCACTCAGTATTTCTTTTAACTTCTCAGGAAGCTTAGAAAGCTTTTAGCTTTCTCTCTCAGATCCTTACTGGACAAATGACTATGAAACTTAAAGAATAACTTCTTTTAAAAGAGAAAATTTGGCACTTTTAAAAGAGGACAAGCCTTAAACTAACAAATGAGTTTCAGATGGTATAATTCCAGGCATCAGCATGCAAATAAGGGGATGTTTGGAAGTGAGGCACCTCCTTTGTGCTTAAGATATATGTCACTTCCCAATTATTTGGGTAGGGGTCTGGAGCAAGCAACCTCCACAGGAACTTTTTTAAAATTTCTCTTCCTAGGAGCAGAACTTCAAACATGGGTGAGGATGCCCATCAGAGGATGTCATCAGAAGAGCAGAAGAGAAAAGGGAAGAATCTGAGTTGAGTTTATGGGAAGACAGAAAGATTGGAGTAATTTATGGAGAAGAAATACTAAAGAAGTTCTTGTCATTTCACAAAGTCTTACAGTTCCAGGAGACTTGTAAATAAGACTCCATGGTACATACACACAGAAAGAATGCAGACTGGATGTCATCACCTCTCCCTTCCCCTCTCTCCTGCCTCTCCCTCTTGCCAATCTATTCTATAACTACTTTATATTTTGATTTATTCTGCTTTCAATGCAGTCTAATCAGGCGCATCCAGCTCCTTCCCATCTCCAAGTTGCTCTCTAATCAGACTGAGAGAACTTGAAACTGGTGCCAGAAATGTGTGTTTGTGGGAAGATACTTGAAGCAAGAAGATAAAAGGAGATTGGAGAGAGATTGCAACCTCTAAGACATTCTTTTCTAGTGCCTATTATCATCTGTAGCTTTGGACAGTAGAGAAGTGGTTTTCAAAGTTCGTGGTTGGGGTGCATTTGAGGAGATGGCTCTCTCTATCCTTGCAGATGAATCACCACATTTACAACTTGGCTGTCTCTACAAAGGAAGGATTTTCAGAATTCAAAATTCATGGCTGCATAAATTAATCACTCTCTGGGGTGTAAAAAACATATCCTCATTTAAATTTTCTGAAAGCAGAGATAATTAATTTCCATCCCAGTGGTCAGACCCTGAGATTCCCCAGGGTTGATCTAACTCAGAATTTTCCTTTGTGGTCCATGAAGAAAAAACACAGGAAGGTCTGGAAGAGAGAGCACAGATAAACACTTAAATTCTGCCTTCTATACTTCCAAATAACTTGTTATCATAGAGAATCTCATAATTATTGAGTTTCTATTGTCTACCCAATGTTATGCTGGGAATTTTGCATATATTAACATATTAAATCCATTTACAGATGATTTGATGGGCACTGACACTCATAATTAGAAGGACACTGTGCACCACACCCTCGCATCATGAACTCATACTCTCTTCACCTCAGACGTTGCGACCTTTCCCTCAGGTGAGGGAGGGCAAAATGCACAGACTTTTCCTGGAAAATTTTGGTTTTGTTTTATTAAAAATGTAGCACTATTTAGGGTGGCAGTGGAGAATATCTTTTCTATGGAGGAATCACATGCATATAAAAAATCAATAGAGGGGAAATTGGCAGAACATGGTTAAAAGCATAGACTTCCAGTTATAAGATAAATAAGTCCTGAGGATGCAACATACAACATGGTCACTATAGTTAACACTGCTATATGGTATATTTGAAAGTTGCTAAGAAAGTAGATCTTAAAAGTTCTCATCACAAGGAAAAAACTATTTTTTCTTTCACCTATAGGAGATGATGGATGTTAACCAAACTTATTGTGGTAATCATTCCACAACACACATAAGTCAAGTCATGGTACTGTACACCTTAAATGTGTACAGTGTCATATATCAATATATCTCAATAAAACAGAAAGAAATAACAGCAATAGAAGATGACAGACTCATAAAAAAGCAACTTACCAGTTAAATATAACATTAAAATTTTTATATATAAACATAAAATTAAGTGAAAATATGATTTTATTTTTAATATGTTAAATTAAAATTTTATTATAAATTTTCATCATATTAATAAACTATTTAATTTTAATTTAATATAAATGGTAATTTAACATAAATATAAACATTTTAATTCATTTGCTTCACCACAGAACATAGAATTGGACTTTTAAAATTAAATAGCTAAAACAGTGAAAAGGTAGAGAGAAGTTGCATCTTGACTCATGTTATGGCCAATTAAAGGAAAGAAAGGCATTTGATTTAGAAAACAGGGTATGACTTTCAAGGGCAAAAAGGTTGCTTCAGATCTTGATGACTTCACCAAGATGGCAGAGTGAGTAGTCTTCTTTGTCTCTCCCCCTTCGAATCTACAACTAATTGGACGTTCATCAGTTAACAAAGGATACCCATATAGCATCTCAGGACACCTGAGAGACCCGTGCTGCTATACATCAGAAGGTGGACAGACTTCCCCCAGGAGGAGATGGAGATAGGTGAAAACTCTCCGACCCCCGGCCCCCAGACAGCCTAGTACCTGCAAGCAGCTTTCTTCCAGCGGACTCCCCCATAGCATTGCCATGCACCAAGGGCAGGCATGAGCATGCACCAGGGGAGCCACGGTGGAAACAGGTGACTACAGCCCTACCTAATCCCCCCGTGATTACCCCTAAGCCCAGGGGGAAACTCCATGAACCTGCACCAGCAGGGAAAGCCTCTACTTGCCATTAGTGGAGAGGCCCCTCCCAGCATTCAGAACACCAGGAGGCTCCTGAAGAGGAGGATCCCAGGCAGGGCAGCAGCCCGCCAGCTGCTGCTGACTCACAGACTCTGGCTGTGTCCAAGAGGGGGCAAGGGACAGCCAGAGATCCCATTGGAGTGGCTGGGGGCTAGGTGGAGCTCCAGTGGCCTGGCTCCACGGCCCAAGGGGAAACTCTATGGTCCCACAACAGCAGGCGGGAAAGCCTCTACTGGTGTTAGTGGAGAAGCCCTGCTCAGCATTCAGAACACTGGGAGGCTCTGGGAGAGGAGGATCCCAGGCAGAGCAGCAGCCCGTGAGCTGTCTCTGACTCACGGACTCTGGCTGTGTCCCAGAGGGGGCAAGAGACACCCACTGATCCTGTGGGAGTGTCCAGGGGATGGGTGGAGCTCCAGCTGCCTGACTCCATGGCCCAGGGGGAAAACTCACAGTCCCACAGTAGCCACAGTGAAAGCCTCTGCACAGCACTAGTGGAGAGGCCCCAACTGGCAATCACAAGGCTGGAAGGCCCTGGGGCAAAAGTAGCACAGCTAGGTAAGCTAACCACAGACTGCAGAAGATACCCATAGCTCTGCCGTGGCCTTTAGTGGACAAGTGAGATCTTGTGGGCCAAGAAAGTGACAGAGCTGCGAATATAGGTGATCCTGCTCCCGGACGCTGGGAAAGCCCATAACACCACTGCAGACCCTAAGGAGGGAGCGCGTCTAGGTGGTCTGCAACAGTAGGCACCAGCAGCCTGAGGCCCCCTTGTGATTGCCCCCACAGATGATGAGAGACCCCACAGGACCACTGTGACTATGAGGAGGGGCCCAGGTCCAGTCACCAACACCTGACAGGGTTCCTGGTTGGTGCAGCCTAAACAGCTGCTCCCCCCTACACCAGTAGAAACAAGTGGAGGCAGTAACTAAACTATATCTCTATGCAGAGGCACAAATCCACGCCATCAAGCAGTATGAAAAAAATATATTAAATCTCCAGCACAGAAGGAAAATGACAAGTACCCAGAAAACAATCCCAAAGACAATGAAATCTATAACCTAAATGATGATGAATTCAAAACAGCCATTATTAAAAAACTCAACAAGTTAAAAGAGAATACAGATAGACAACTCAATGAGTTCAGGAGCTATGTCACAAAAGAGCTTGACACTATAAAGAAGAACCAATCAGAAATACTGGAGATGAAGAACACAATGGAAGAGATTAAGAAAGATCTGGACTCTCTGAACAGTAGGGTCGATAATACAGAGGAGAGAATTAGCAATTTGGAGGATAGGAATATAGAAATGCTGCAGACAGAGGAGGAGAGAGAACTAAGACTAAAACGTGTAGCCACCCCTGATGCAGCAAGTGTTGATAATCATTGGAAAATGCTTGCCAACAAACTGTGACCCAGAGGTGAGAAGGCCAGTTAGCCAATGAGAGGTAAGACCTCCAGGGGGAGGCAACCTAAGCCAGGCATGGTCACCCGGGGGCACAGATGGAGACATGATATAGGGAGCAGGAGGGGCCATTGCCTAGGAGGCCTAGCATGCTCCGAGATAAAAATATACGAGCACAGCAATAACATGATAATATCAAAACAGAGGCCAAGGGAGGGTTCCTTGAGAAATCACAAAGAATTCTTGGCATTTGCTAATTACATTGTCCAGAACACCTGTGTATGTTTAACAGATGTAAGCTATGTATATATTGAAACGCTGGTTATAATAAACTCAGAGTGGCCATCAGCCGTCTCCGCATCTATCTTGATGTGTACATTGGACTGCGACACCGACAAAAAGAAATGAAGAAACTCTCCGAGAATTATTAGACTCAATTAGGAGTCAAAACATAAGGATTATAGGTATACCAGAGGGAGAAGAGAAGGAGAAGGGGGCAGAATGCCTGTTCAAAGAAATAATGGCTGAGAACTTTCCAAACCTGGGGAGAGAGATGGAACTCCATGTGACAGAAGCCAATAGATCTCCAAACTTTATCAATGTAAGAAGACCACCCTAAGGCATATAATAGTGAAGCTAGCAAAAGTCAATGACAAAGAGAAAATACTAAGGGCAGCCAGGCAGAAGAAAATAACCTGCAAAGGAACCCCCATAAGGCTATCAGAAGATTTCTCAGCAGATACCTTACAGGCTAGAAGAGAGTGGAATGTATATTCAAAACTCTGAAAGACAAAAACTTGCAGCCAAGAATACTCTACCCAGCGAAAATATCCTTCAAATACGATGGAGAAATAAAAACTTTTCCAGATAAACAAAAGTTAAGGGAGTTCATTGTCACAAGACCTCCTCTTCAAGAAATGCTCAGGAAGACCCTCATACCTGAAAAATCAAAAAAAGGAAAGGGGTTACAAAACCCAGAGCAGAGGAGATAAGTAGAAGGACAATAACAGAAAGTAGCAACTCTCTATCAGAACAGGTTAGCAAAAGTTAAATAAAACATTAAAGATAAAAGGAAGGGAAACACCAAGAAAAAATATAATCCTGTCATTTTAACCTCAAATCCACAACACAAGAAGGAAGGGAAAAAAATCTGACAATAACAACCTGGAAGGGGAAGAGGAAAGGGATGGAATGTTTTAATTTAAGGAAATTAGAGGCTATCAGAAAATGAACTATCTCATCTATGAGATGTTTTATAAAAACCACCTGGTAACCACTAAATAAATAACAAGAATAAAGACACAAATTGCAAATAAGAAGAAAGCCAATACAGAAATTTACCTACCTGAATTATTAGTCCAAAAATCATGGGGCAAGAAACAAAGGAAATGCAAGAGAACCAGAAAACAAGTGAAAAAATGGCAGCGGTAGGCCCCCACATTTCAATAATCACTCTAAATGTAAATGGATTGAACTCTCCAATCAAAAGACACAGAGTGGCAGGATGGATCAAAGAACAAGACCCAACAATATGCTGCCTTCAGGAAACACACCTCAGCCCCAAAGACAAACACAGACTCAGACTGAAGGGATGGAGACAATACTCCAAGCTAATAATGAACAAAAGAAAGCAGGTGTCACCATGCTTATATCAGACAAAATAGACTTGAAAGCAAAACAGATAAAGAAAGACAAAGAGGGGCAGTTTATAATGACAAAAAGGGACATGCCACCAAGATGACATAACATTTATAAATATACATGCACCCACACAGGAGCACCAAAATTTGTAAAGCAACTCTTAACAAAACTAAAATGAGACATCAACAACAATACAATAATAGTAGGGAACCTCAACACCCCATTAACACCAATGGGTAGACCATCCAGACAGAAAATCAACAAGGAAATTAAAGAATTAAATGAAAAATTAGACCAGATGGACTTAATAGATATATATAGAACACTTCATCCCAAAACAGCAGGTTACACATTCTTCTCAAGTGCACATGGAACATTCTCAAGGATAGACCATATCTTGGGAAACAAAGCAAGCATCAATAAATTCAAGAGGGTTGAAATAATATCGAGCATCTTTTTGGATCATAATGCTATGAACCTAGAAATCAACTACAAGAATAAAGCTGGGAAAGGAGCAAAAATGTGGAGACTAGACAGCATACTACTGAACAAACAACGGATTATTGAAGAAATTAAAGAAGAAATCAAATATTATATGGAGACAAATGAAAATGAAAACATGCCATACCAACTCATTTGGGACACAGCAAAAGCACTCCTAAGAGGGAAATTCATTGCAAGACAGGCTCACCTCAAAAAACAAGAAAAATCTCACATAAACAACCTCAAACAACACCTAACACAATTAGAAAAAGAAGAACAAACAAAGCCCAAAGTCAGTAGAAGGAGGGAAATAATAAAAATTAGAGCAGAAATAAATGATATTGAAACAAAAAAGATAGTAGAAAGGATCAATGAAACAAAGAGTTGGTTCTTTGAAAAAATTAACAAAATCGACAAACCCTTAGCCAGACTCACTAAGAGAAAAAGAGAGAAGACTCAAATAAAATTAGAAATGAGAGAGGAGAAATCACAACGGATACCAAAGAAATACAAGGGATCGTAAGAGAATACTATGAGAAACTATATGCCAACAAATTGAACAACCTAGAAGAAATGGGTAAATTCCTAGACTCTTACAACCTCCCCAAACTGAAGCAGGAAGAAATAGAGAATCTGAATAGACCAATCACAAGTAAAGAAATAGAAACAGTAATCAAAAACCTCCCCAAAAATAAAAGTCCAGGCTTCTCTGGAGAGTTCTACCAAACATTCAAAGAAGATTTAATGCCTATTCTTCTCAAACTATTTCAGAAAATTGAGGAAGATGGAGCACTCCCTAACACATTCTATGAAGCCAACATCACCCTGATCCCCAAACCTGACAAGGACAACACAAAGAAGGGAAACAACAGGCCAATATCACTGAGGAACACAGATGCAGAAATCCTCAACAAAATTTTGGCAAACCGAATACAGCATTACATCAAAAAGATTATACACCATGATCAAGTGGGATTTATACCAGGGACACAGGGATGGTTCAACATCCACAAATCAATCAATGTGATACACTGCATTAACAAAATGAGAAGCAAAAACCACATGATCATCTCAATAGATGCAGGGAAAGCATTCGACAAGATCTAACATCCATTTACTTAAAAACCCTCAATAAAATGGGTATAGAAGGAAAGTACCTCAACATAATCAAGGCCATATATGACAAACCCACAACCAACATCAGACTCAAGGGACAAAAACTGAAAGCCACTCCTCTGAGAACAGGAACAAGACAAGGGTGCCCAGTTTCACCACTCTTATTCAACATAGTACTGGAGGTGTTGGCCAGAGCAATTCGGCAGGAAAAAGAAATAAAAGGAATACAAATAGGCAACGAAGAAGTAAAACTCTCGCTGTTTGCAGACGACATGATCTTATATATAGAAAACCCCAAAGAATCCATTGGGAAACTATTAGAAATAATCAACAGCTACAGCAATATTCCAGGGTATAAAATCAACATACATAAATCCGTAGCATTTTTATATGCTAAAAATGAGCTAACAGAAAAAGAACTCAAGAACTCAATCCCATTCACAATCGCAGGAAAAAGAATAAAATACCTTGGGATAAACTTAACCAAGGAAGTGAAAAATCTATACAACAAAAACTACAAGACTTTCCTGAAAGAAATTGATGACGACATAAAGAGATGGAAAGACATTCCATGCACATGGATTCGAAGAATAAACATAGTTAAAATGTCCATACTACCTAAAGCAATCTACAGATTCAATGCTATCCCAATCAGAATCCCAATGACATTCTTTACAGAAATTGAACAAACAATCCTAAAATTCATGCGGGGCAACAGAAGACCCCAAATTGCTAAAGCAATCCTAAGAAAAAAGAATAAAGCTGGAGGCATCACAATCCCTGACTTCAAAACATACTGCAAAGCTACGGTAATCAAAAGAGCATGGTACTGGTACAAATACAGGTGCACAGATCAATGGAACAGAATCAAAAGCCCAGAAATAAAACCACACATCTATGGACAGCTAATCTTCGACAAAGGAGCTGAGGGCCTACAATGGAGAAAAGAATGTCTCTTCAATAAATGGTGCTGGGAAAAGTGGACAGCCACATGTAAATGAACGAAAATTGACCATTCTTTTTCACCATTCACAAAAATAAACTCAAAATGGATCAAAGAACTAAAGATTAGGCCTGAAACAAGAAGTCTTCTAGAAGAGAATATAGGCAGTACACTCTTTAACATCAGTTTCAAAAGAATCTTTTCTGACACCATAACTCCTTGGGTGAGGGAAACAACAGAAAGAATAAACAAATGGGACTTCATCAGACTAAAGAGCTTCTTCAAGGCAAGGGAAAACAGGATTGAAACAAAAAAACGACCTACTAATTGGGAAAAAATATTTACAAGTTATCTATCCGACAAAAGGTTAATCTCCATAATATATAAAGAGCTCATACAGCTCAACAACAAAAAATCAAACAACCCGATCAAAAAATGGTCAGGGGACATGAACAGAGATTTCTCCAAAGAAGATATAAGGATGGCCAATAGACACATGAAAAGATGCTCATCATCACTAATCATCAGGGAAATGCAAATCAAAACTACACTAATATATCATCTTACACCTGTTAGCATGGCAAAAATATCCAAAACCAAAAGTGACAAATGTTGGAGAGGTTGTGGAGAAAAAGGAACCCTCATACACTGTTGGTGGGAAGGATAGTGGTGCAGCCACTATGGAAGACAGTATGGAGATTTCTCAAAAAATTAAAAATAGAAATACCTTATGACCCAGCCATCCCACTACTGGGTATCTATCCTAAGAACCTGAAATCAGCAATTCCAAAAGTCCCATGCACCCCTATGTTCATCGCAGCATTATTTACAATAGCCAAGACATGGAAGCAACCTAAGTGCCCAGCAACTGATGATTGGATAAAGAAGATATGGTGTATATATATACAATGGAATACTACTCAGCCATAAAAAGGACAAAATTGTCCGATTCACAACAACATGGATGGACCTTGAGGGTATTATGTTAAGTGAAATAAGCCAGATAGAGAAAGACGAACTCTGTATCACTCCACTCATAGGTGGAAGTTAACATATAGACAAAGAGAACTGATTGGTGGTTACCAGGGGAAAGGGGGCATGGGTGGAGGTCATAAAGGGTGAAGTGGTGTACCTACAACATGACTAACATAATGTGCAACTGAAATTTCACAAGGTTGTAATCTATCATAATCTTAATTAAAAAAAAAAAGGTTGCTTCAATTTTCACCATTATGTAGCACTGTGATGAGCATCCTTGGACATATATGCACACCTTAGAATACATTCCAAGAAGGACAATAGCTGAGGCAAAAGCATGTACATTGTTTTATCAATTATTTTATTGAGGTTGTAGTAGTTTTTAACATTGTGTAAAAGCATGTACATTTAATTACTTTTGGTACATGTAGTCAAACTGACCTTCAGAAAGATGATGCAATTTATGTTTTACCAATTATATATGAGAGGGCCTATTTTTCTGTAACTTTGTTAGCATTTGGTATTATTGTTACTTTTAACATCTGCCTTTTTAATAGAAAAGAATTCTCACTGTTACATTTTCATTTCTTTGAATATTAGTACTCTAGAGTATTTTCTCATCAAATTATTAACCATTTGTATTTCTTTTTTATGAATTGCTTGCTCATAACTGTGCCCCCCCTTTTTTTTTTACTGAGGTAACATTGGTTTTTAACATTATGTAAATTTCAGGTGTACATGATTATATTTTGATTCCTGTGAAGACTGCATCACCTTCACCACCCACAGACTAATTACAATCCAACACCACACACATGTGCCTCATCACCCCTTTCTCCCTCCTCCCTCCCCTCTATAAAATAAAAGGCTCTAAAATCACCGGTAAAGGCAAAAATACAGTAAAGGTATCAGATCAAACACCTATGAAGATAACATGAAGGCCAAAAAACAAAAGTACTAAAATTTCCATAATAAGAGGGTAACAATACACACACACAAAAAAAGGTTAGATTTGATATCAAAAACAGAAACTGTGGGAGAAGGAGAGAATAAGAGTAGAACTTTTAGAAAGAGGTCAAACTAAAGAGACCATCAAGTTAATATAGATTGCTATGGACATAGGTTATTATATATGAAGCTCATGGCAATCATAAGTCAGAAATCTATGATAAATACATAAAAACTTAAGAGAAAGAAACCCAAACATAATACTAAGGAAAGTCATCAAACCACAAAGGAAGAGAGCAAGACAAGAAAGTAACAGAGAAGAACTACTAAAACACCAAGAAAGAAGGAACAAAATGGCAATAAGTACATACTTATCAATAGCTACTTTAAATGTCAGTGGACTAAATGCTCCAATCAAAAGGCATAGGGTGGCTAAGTGGATGAATAAACAAGATACATGTCTATGCTGCATACAAGAGACACACTTCTGACCTATTTTTCTACTGGTTTATCTTGTTCTAATTTTGTTTGTAAGAGAAACTTATATAAACTACTGTCTACCATAAGTAGTGCACATATTTTTCCTCGTTAGACTTCTGTCCTTTGACTTTCTTTATTTTGTTTTTTTGCCATATAGATTTTAACACTATTGTAGTCTAACCTATCCTTTGTTTCTTTATGGTTTTGCTTTTAGCATTAAGTTTAGAAAGATCTTTTCTATTCCAAGATTACATATATATTTATCTATGTTTTTCTAATTGCCATGCAGCATTTTAACTTTTTTTTTTATTAATGTTATGATAGATTACAACCTTGTGAGAGTTCAGTTGTACATTTTTGTTAGTCATGTTGTGGGTACACCACCTCCCCCTTTGTGCCCTCCCCCCACCCCCCCTTTTCCCTGGTAACCACCGATCAGATCTCCTTATCAATATACTAGCTTCCACCTATGAGTGGAGTCATAGAGAGATCGTCTTTCTCTGACTGCTTATTTCGCTTAACATAATACCCTCGAGGTCCATCCACGTTGTTGTGAATGGGCCAATTTTGGCTTTTTTATGGCTGAGTAGTATTCCATTGTGTATATATACCACATCTTCTTTATCCAATCATTAGTTTCTGGGCATGTAGGTTGGTTCCACGTCTTGGCTATTGTAAATAATGCTGCGATGAACATAGGGGTGCAACTGACTCTTGAGATTTCTGATTTCAGGTTCTTAGGAGAGATACCCAGTAATGGGATGGCTGGGTCATAGGGTATTTCTATTTTTAACTTTTTGAGAAATCTCCATACTGTTTTCCATAGTGGCTGTACCAGTTTGCATTCCCACCAACAGTGTATGAGGGTTCCTTTTTCTCCACAACCTCTCCAACATTTGTCGCTCTTGGTTTTGGATGTTTTTGCCAATCTAACAGGTGTAAGGTGATATCTTAGTGTAGTTTTGATTTGCATTTCCCTGATGATTAGCGATGATGAACATCTTTTCATGTGTCTATTGGCCATATTCATATCTTCTTTTGAGAAATGTCTGTTCATGTCCTCTGCCCATTTTTTGATCGGGTTGTTTGTTTTTTTGTTGTTAAGCAGTGTGAGTTCTTTGTATATTATGGAGATTAACCCTTTGTCGGATAAGTGTCTTGTAAATATTTTTTCCCAATTAGTGAGCTGTTTTTTGTTTCAATCCTGTTTTCCCTTGCCTTGAAGAAGCTCTTTAGTCTGATGAAGTCCCATTTGTTTATTCTTTCTATTGTTTCCCTCAACTGAGGAGTTACAGTGTCCGAAAAGATTCTTTTGAAACTGATGTCAAAGAGTGTACTGCCTATATTCTCTTCCAAAAGACTTATTGTCTCAGGCCTAATCTTTAGGTCTTTGATCCATTTTGAGTTTATTTTGGTGTGTGGTGAAAAAGAATGGTCAATTTTCAATCTTTTGCATGTGGCTGTCCAGTTTTCCCAGCACCATTTGTTGAAGAGACATTCTTTTCTCCATTGTAGGCCCTCTGCTCTTCTGTCGAAGATTAGCTGTCCATAGATGTGTGGTTTTATCTCTGGGCTTTCAGTTCTGTTCCATTGATCTGTGCACCTGTATTTGTACCAGTACCATGCTCTTTTGATTACCGTAGCTTTGCAGTATGTTTTGAAATCGGGGATTGTGATTCCGCTGGCTTTGTTTTTCTTGCTCAGGATTGCTTTAGCAATTCGCGGTCTTTTGTTGCCCCATATGAATTTTAGGATTGTTTGTTCAATTTCTGTGAAGAATATTCTTGGGATTCTGATTGGGATAGCATTGAATCTTTAGATTGCTTTAGGTAGTATGGACATTTTAACTATGTTTATTCTTCCAATCCATGTGCATGGAATGTCTTTCCATCTCTTTATGTCATCGTCAATTTCTTTCAAGAAAGTCTTGTAGTTTTCATTGTATAGATCCTTCACTTCCTTGGTTAAGTTTATCCCAAGGTATTTTATTCTTTTCGTTGCGATTGTGAATGGGATTGAGTTCTTGAGTTCTTTTTCTGTTAGTTCATTGTTAGTGTATAGAAATGCTACTGATTTATGCACGTTAATTTTATACCCTGCTGCTTTGCTGTAGTTGTTGATTATTTCTAACAGTTTTTCTATGGATTCTTTGGGGTTTTCTATATATAAGATCATGTCGTCTGCAAACAGTGAGAGTTTTACTTCTTCGTTACCTATTTGGATTCCTTTTATTTCTTTTTCCTGCCGAATTGCTCTGGCCAGCACCTCCAGTACTATGTTGAATAGGAGTGGTGAAAGTGGGTACCCTTGTCTTGTTCCTGTCCTCAGAAGGATGGCTTTCAGTTTTTGTCCATTGAGTATGATCTTGGCTGTGGGTCTGTCATATATGGCCTTTATTATGTTGAGGTACTTTCCTTCTATACCCATTTTATTGAGGGTTTTTATCATAAATGGGTGTTGGATCTTGTCGAATGCTTTCTCTGCATCTATTGAGATGATCATGTGGATTTTGTTTTTCATTTTGTTGATGTAGTGTATCACATTGATTGACTTGCGGATGTTGAACCATCCCTGTGTCCCTGGTATAAATCCCACTTGATCATGGTGTATAATCTTTTTGATGTATTGCTGTATTCGGTTTGCCAAAATTTTGTTGAGGATTTCTGCATCTGTGTTCATCAGTGATATCGGCCAGTAGTTCTCCTTCTTTGTGTTGTCCTTGTCAGGTTTGGGGATCAGAGTGATGTTGGCTTCATAGAATGTGTTAGGGAGTACTCCATCTTTCTCAATTTTCTGGAACAGTTTGAGAAGAATAGGTATTAAGTCTTCTTTGAATGTTTGGTAGAATTCTCCACAGAAGCCATCTGGTCCTGGACTCTTATTTTTGGGGAGGTTTTTGATTACCGTTTCTACTTCCTTACTTGTGATTGGCCTATTCAGATTCTCCATTTCTTCCTGATTCAGTTTGGGGAGATTGTAGGAGTCTAGGAATTTGTCCATTTCTTCCAGGTTGTTCAATTTGTTGGCATATAGTTTTTCATAGTATTCTCTTATGATCTCTTGTATTTCATTGTTATCTGTTGTGATTTCTCCTCTCTCATTCCTAATTTTATTTATTTGCGATTTCTCTCTTCTTTTCTTGGTGAGTCTGGCTAAGGGTTTGTCAATTTTGTTAATTCTTTCGAAGAACCAACTCTTTGTTTCATTGATCCTTTCTATTGTCTTTTTTGTTTCAATATTGTTTATTTCTGCTCTTATTTTTATTTCCCTCCTTCTACTGACTCTGGGCTTTGTTTGTTCTTCTTTTTCTAGTTCTGTTAGGCGTCGTTTGAGGTTGCTTATGTGAGCTTTTTCTTGTTTAGTGAGGTGAGCCTGTATTGCGATGAATTTCCCTCTTAGGACTGCTTTTGCTGCATCCCAAATGGTTTGGTATGTCGTGTTCTCATTTTCATTTGTCTCCAGATAATATTTGATTTCTTCTTTAATTTCTTCAATGATCCATTGTTTGTTCAGAAGCCTGTTGTTTAGTCTCCACATTTTTGCACCTTTCTCTGCTTTTTTCTTGTAGTTGATTTCTAGTTTAATAGCATTATGATCAGAAAAGATGCTTGATATTATTTCAACTCTCTTGTATTTATTGATGTTTGCTTTGTTTCCCAAAATATGGTCAATCCTTGAGAATGTTCCATGTGCACTTGAGAAGAATGTGTAACCTGCTGTTTTTGGATGAAGTGTTCTATATATATCTATTAAGTCCATCTGGTCTAATTTTTCATTTACTTCTATTATTTCCTTGTTGATTTTCTGTCTGGATGTTCTGTCCATTGGTGTTAATGGTGTGTTGAGGTCCCCTACTATTATTGTATTGTTGTTGATGTCTTCTTTTAGTTCTATTAAGAGTTGCTTTACAAATTTTGGTGCTCCTGTGTTGGGTGCGTATATATTTATAAGTGTTATGTCTTCTTGGTGGAGAGTCCCTTTTATCATTATATACTGTCCCTCTTTGTCTTTCTTTATCTGTTTTGCTTTGAAATCTACCTTGTCTGATATTAGTATAGCAACACCTGCTTTCTTTTGTTCATTATTAGCTTGGAGTATTGTTCTCCATCCCTTCAGTCTGAGTCTGTGTTTGTCTTTGGGGCTGAGGTGTGTTTCCTGGAGGCAGCATATTGTTGGATCTTGTTCTTTGATCCATCCTGCCACTCTGTGTCTTTGGATTGGGGAGTTCAATCCATTTACATTTAGAGTGATTATTGAGATTTGGGGGCCTACCACTACCATTTTGTGTCTTGTTTTCTGGTTTTCTTCAATTTCCTTTGTTTCTCGTCCCATGGTTTAATCTGCTCTGATGAAGAGCTGCTACTCTCTGTTGTTGTCCTTCTACTTATCTCCTCTGCTCTTGGTTTTGTAGCCCCTTTCCTTTTTTGGATTTTTCAGGAATGAGGGTTTTCCTGAGGATTTCCTGAAGTGGAGGTTTTGTGGCAATTAACTCCCTTAATTTTTGTTTATCTGGGAAAGTTTTTATTTCTCCATTGTATTTGAAGGATATTTTCGCTGGGTAGAGAATTCTCGGCTGTAGATTTTTGTCCTTCAGATTTTTGAATATATCATTCCACTCTCTTCTAGCCTGTAAAGTTTCTGCTGAGAAATCTGCTGATAGCCTGATGGGGGTTCCTTTGTAGGTTAGTTTCTTTTGCCTGGCTGTCGTTAGTATTTTCTCCTTGTTGTTGACTTTTGCTAGCTTCACTACTATATGCCGTGGAGTTGGTCTTCTTGCATTGATAAAGTTTGGAGATCTATTGGCTTCTGTCACCTGAAGATCCATCTCTCTCACCAGATTTGGGAAGTTCTCAGCCATTATTTCTTTGAATAGGCTTTCTGCCCCTTTCTCCTTCTCTTCTCCCTCTGGTATACCTATAATCCTTACGTTGCATCTCCTAATTGTGTCTGATAATTCTCAGAGAGTTTCTTCATTTCTTTTTAGTCTTGGTTCTCTCTCCTCCTCTGCCTGCAGCAATTCTATATTGCCATCTTCCAAATTGCTAATTCTTTCCTCCATATTATCGGCCCTACTGTTCAGAGCATCTAGATTTTTCTTAATCTCCTCTATTGTTTTCTTCATTTCCAATATTACTGTTTGGTTCTTCTTTATCATATCAAACTCTTTTGTGACATAGCTCCTGAACTCGTTGAGTTGTCGGTCAGAATTCTCTCTTAACTCATTGAGTATTTTAATGACGGCTGTTTTGAAGTCATCATCATTTAGGTTATATATCTCATTTTCTTTGGGATTGTTTTCTGTGTATTTGTTATTTTTTTTCTGTTCTGGAGATTTAATGTATTTTTTCATATTGCTTGATGTTGTTGATTTGTGCCTCCGCATAGAGATAGAGTTTAGTTGCTCCTTTCACTTGTTTCAGCTGCTGCAGTGGGGGAGCCGCTGTTTATACTGCACCAACCAGGAACCCTGTCGGCAGTTGCTAGCTGGGCCTGGGCCCCTCCTCGTAGTCACAGTGGTCCTTTGGATTCCCTCCTCTGCCGTGGGGGCTGTCACAGGGGGTCTTCAGGCTGCTGGTGCCTACTGTTGCAGCCCACCTACACGTGCTCCCTCCTTGGGGTCTGCAACGGTGTTATGGGCTTTTCCAGTGGCCAGGGCTGGGATCACTTATATTTGTCGCTCTGTCGCTGTCGGCACCCACAAAATCTCACTTGTCCACTGTGTGTCGCAGGAGAGCTATTGGCATCTTCTACAGTCTGTGGTTAGTTCACCTAGCTATGCTACTTTTGTCCTGGGGTCTTCCAGCCTTGTGGCTGCCGGATGGGTGCTTTCTACTAGTGCTGTGCAGAGGCTTTCCCTGAGGCTGCTGTGAGCCTGTAGGGTTTCCCCCTAGGCTACAGAGCTGGGTCGCTGGAACTCCCCCCAGCCCCAGTCCTGTTCCCCAGGAACTCGGGGAGCCCTTTGCCCTGTCTTGGGGGATAGCTGGAGATCCTGATTTCAGTGGTAGCTGGTCAGCTGCTGCCCTGCCTGATATTCTCCTCTTGGGGACCCTCCCGGTATTGTGGATGCTGGGCGTGGCCCCTCCACTAATAGCAGACAGAGAGTTTTGTCTGCTGCCCGGGCAGAACTCTGGAGCTTCCCCTCTGGAGTGCGGAGCGGGCCTCTGGAGCTTCACCTTGTCCCAGTCCTCTCCAAGATCTCTGGCAATCCCTAGCCCCACGGGGCAGGCAATGGCAGCTGGAGGTCGCCCGGCCCTCTGGGATTCTCTCCGGGACTTTCCCAGAGTTGAATGCTGGGCGTGGCCCCTCCGCTAATGTCAGACAGAGAGCCCTGTCTGCTGCCCGGGCGGAACTCCGGAGCTTCCCCTCCGGGGCTCAGAGCTGGCCCCTGGAGCTTCACCCAGCCCCAGTCCGCTCTGAGATCTCCGGCAATCCTTAGTCCCACAGGGCGGGCAACAGCAGCTGGGGGTCGCCCCACCCTCTGAGATTCTCTCTGGGACTTTCCCGCAGCCGTGAATGCTGGGCATGGCCCCTCCGCTAATGGCAGACAGAGAGTTTTCTCTGCTGCCTGGGCAGAACTCTGGAGCTTCCCCTCCGGGGTGCAGAGCCGGCCTCTGGAGCTTCCCCCAGCCCCAGTCTGCTCGGAGATCTCCGGCAATCCCTAGCCCCACCGTGCAGGCAGTGGCAGCTGGGGGACCTCCGTACCCTCAGCGACTCTCTCTGGGACCCTCCGGGCGCCGCAAACACCAGGCGGGATCTCCCCGCCAATGGTGGGGAGAGACTCTCCCTGCGGGCCCAGGTGTGCAGCTCCAAAGTTTCCCTCTGTGTTTAGGAGTAATTGCGGGGGGTTTAGGTAGGGTTCTGGTCACCTGTTTCCACCGTCGCTCCTCTGTTGTGTGCTCGCTCCTGCCCTAGATGTGTGTTGATCTTCTGGGGGTGTCCATTGGAAGAAAGCTGCTTGCGGGTACTAGGCTGTTCGGTCGGGGTCGGAGAGTTTTCACCTATTTCCACATCCTCCCAGAGGAAAGTCCATCCGCCTTCCGATGTATAGTCGCATGGGTCTCTCAGACGTCCTGAGATGCTGTCTGGATATCCTTTGTTAAGCAATAAGTGTCCAAATAATTGTAGACTCGAAGAGGGAGAGACAAAGAGGACTACTCACGGTGCCATCTTGGATTCAGCCTCAGCATTTTAACTTTTTAAAAAGCATATAGCTGTTGACTTATTTGCAACTTGCTTTATTTTGTTCATTGCATGAATATTTCAAGTCATCCTAAAATATTTTGAAACTACAAAGAGCAAAAGTAAATAAGTGGAGACCTTTTATCTCTGCTTAAAAACTTTATTTAAATATTTCCCAGAACATGTTTCTGGTAAAATTGAGTTTGTAAATATTTATCAAGTCATTTTGTACTTTAACCAAGTTAAGGTAGCTTCTAATTTCTAAGGGGAAAGAGCTAAATTTGAGAGATGGAAGATTTCTGAAGGAGAGGGAGAAAGCTAATCTTCACAGAGTATTTTGTTCTGGACACAGTGGATTCATGGGTGATAGAATAATGGTCTCTTTTTCCCTTTATAGTTAGAAAGGAAGGAAGCAGAAGAGGTTGAAAAAGTCTCAGGGGAGGTTTTCACTTGTCTTCAGGCACAAACTGGGTTAGATTTCTCAGATTAGGGAAATGAGTGCCTTGATTTCTGGTGAAGATGGGAGTCCACTAAAGCCAGAAATATGGTAACATGGCTTTAATTTTAATTAAGTAATTCTGTGTGAGTTTAAATAAATTATGCCTAGAGATGGCAAAGATAGAAAGAAATTAAGTACTGCAGTATGCAGTGTTTTATTTGTGAGGATTCTCTGGTATCTGTTTTTCTTTTTAACTGTCTCTAGTTGTGTATTATATTTACAGTAATCAGTACTGCTAATTTATTTGAATCGTTATGATTAGCAGTTTAATTAAAAGCGCTCCTAAAATTTTATAGAGGGATAATAGATGAGAAAAGTGGTCTAATTTTGTTCAGTCTCTCTTTTGTTGAAATATATCTATAAGAAACCTTGTTAGCCATACCACAAGACAATAATACAATCACTATATGCAGCAAAAGCCAAAGTTACTATAAACAATGAATTGTTCATTTATTAAAGAAATATTTATTATACGTCTACTATGTGCCAAACACTGTGTTAGATGGATGAATGAAAGTGAACAAGGGTCTATCTCTATCCTCAAGGAAGTTATAGTTTAGTGTAAGGTACGTGCAATAGAACAAATGATTACAAACAGTAATGTTAGTGCAACAACTGGGTAAACCATGATGTTCTGGGTTTGGGAAATGGGTGGGAAGATCTTCATGGAGGAAGTGCTCTGAGTAGAGACCTGAAGGATGAACAACCATCAGTCAGTTAAAAAGATTATGGAGGAAAGAGGAAACTCCTTGTACAAAGAGCTTGAGGGGAAGAAAAAGAAATAGATGCCTTGGGACAGCATGCTGTCCCCAAAGTACTAGGGGAGATGTAGTAGGGGGTGAAGAGTTGAAGTAAGCAGAGCTGCAGCATGAAGCAAAGAGGACTTTGTAATGCATGTTAAGGGCTTTAACCTGAGGGCAATGGGGAGCTCATGAATGTTCTTGAGAGCTGGCCTCATAAACTCAAATCAGTAAAGTGACATCAAATGTTAAAAGAGCTAAGTAGGGAGAATAGTGGTCCCCAAACGTGACAAAATCTTAATCCTATGAGCCTGTGAATAGATTATCTTTCAGGAAAAAGAGAGTTTTAAGATGTGATTGAATTATAGACTTTGAAATGGGGAGATTATCCTGGATTATCTGAGCAGGCCCAACCTACACTCAAGTGTCACATTCTGAGATATGCATTGTTAGGCGATTTTGTCATTGTGCAAACATCACAGAGTGTATCTACACAAATCTAGATGGTGTATACTACAACACATCTATGCTATATGATACTAATCTTATGAGACCACCGTCATATATGCAGCCTGTTTTTGACTGAACCCTAGTTATGTGGCGCATGACTCTAATCACGAGAGTCTTTAAAAGCAGAGAACCTTTCCCAGTGAGGGTAGATGTGACATTGTGGGCTTTGAAGATGGTGGAAGGGAACCATGAGCCAAGGAATGTGGGTGGTCTCTAAAAGCTGCAAAGGGCAAGGAAATGGATTCTATCATAGAGCCTCCAGAAAGGGACACAGCTCTGCTACTAATTTGATTTCAGCCCAGTGAGACCTCTCTCAAACATCTAACCTACAGAACTGTGAGATAATAACATTATGCTGTTTTAAGCCACTTACTTTGTGGTAATTAGTTACATTAGTGATAGTAAACCAATACACTCAGATTCCTCAGAGTGAACTGTGTAGAGGCCACATTGTATTTTGCTTATATGTAAAGTTCTCTCAAGAGGCCAGTGGAGGGTTTATGTTATATGAACTGAGATGAGTTGGAAAATAAAGCAGATGAGGAATGTGTGTGTGTTTTAAAGAAGGAGAAGAAGGTAAAATGATTTGATATTAAATAATTTGTACTTTTCCTTTAAGGTAAACCTTTTCCATATTTTTCATAAATTGAATCACTTCCTTTAGGAAGAAAAAATAATTCTACTTAATCATAGCTATTAATTTGAATGGAAATATATCAGAATTCAAGAATGTCAATTCTAAACTTCAGAGAAATCTTCTATTCACATGTATCGAAATCTGCTCCGCTTGGCCTGACTGGCCCCTTCATTAGATCTTACATCTGAAATAATCCTAAAGACTTCCTCACATTGTACTCAGCCTGCTAAGGAAGCAGAAAACTAGAAGTATCCTGGGTATAACATCCATCAATAAAGGTGATTCCCAGAATTTCCAATACAGTGCCATATAAGTCCTAATATTCATAGAGGTAACTGATAAAAAAATTTCAGGAAAAGTTACCCATTGGGTAATATCATTGGATATTATTTGTATGAATCACTTTAAGTTTGCTTGATCTTGAATGGGAATGAATTTAGGAGACTCAAGAATCCAGGAGACCAGGAACAGAGATCTCACCTCCCCTGTGCATTGTTTATGCTCTTCCAAATATGAAGTAGTTAATCCACTTACATGAACAATGAAATCAAATGAAGACTTTTTGCATATCCAATAGACCTCTATTAATGGAAAAATGAATGTGTTGAGAAGAGGACAGGGCCATAAAGGAATGATGGAGGGATTTACCAGCAGAAATTGTTGTGCTGGACAACTCCACTGTCCATATCCTTTAAGAAGGACTAATGACCTGGAGGTGATGGCCTGAGACATACCTTCCAGAGATAGTGGCAAATAGTACTGAATGTGGGCTAATCCATTCAGGTTAAGAAACAAAGATTTTATGGGAGCAATGGGTTTGGATAGAAGAGAGCAAGAGGAACTCAGAGTGTGGTGATCAAAAGGGAGACTAAGCTGTGAAGTGGAGTCAGGTGCTGAACTGGTAAAGGAATGACATGGTTGAAATCAAGGAAATACAGACCTAGTAGGCACTTTAGGTGACAGAGACTGGGAAGAGAAGAGTACGGATGTGATATCATGGGACACAAATTTTCCAGGCCCCTACACAGCTCAGATAGAAATGGCGGAAAAGGGTAATGTACTTCGGTACATTTTGTTTAGAAAATTATTCAGTAGCCATAATGGGAATCCAACAGGGATATCTTGGAGAGAATGTTTAATGGAGTAAAAAGGCATCTTGTTTTGTAAGGTACCTCAACTATACATAGTGTATCTTTTTGGATCCTACCATATGCTAGTAATAAGAGTTATACACATGTACAACTTCAGGGCTGTTTGTTGTTGAACACGGAAGGCAGCATTTGGGCAGAGTATGGGCTCTGGAGTCAGGAAGACCTAGGTCTGAATGGGATTCCTGACCCTTACTTTCTGTATAATGCTGGGCAAGTCATTTTTTCTTCCTAGGACCTCATTTCTTCATTTGTAACATAGGGATAGTACTATTTGCATCATAGCACCGCAATGAATATTTTATTAAATAGCTTTTGTGCCTCATATATGTTAAGTACCCAATAAAATGTGGTTGCTGTAATACTAATTGTGAGAATCCCAGGGAGATTATTTTTGTGCAATAATCATTTCCCCTTTTTGGCTATCCATGGTGGGGTCAGTGGACAGATCACCAGGGGGAACAGTGAGAAAAATTTGGCAGGAGGAGCCTCCATTTCCAAATATGCACACAAAATGTACCTCTTGCCTAAGCCAGAGGTGGAGGTAGATGTCATGTGTCATATAAGTCTCTGTCAGTTTGGAGAAATATGTTTTCAATCATAAACTAGGAAAACACTTTCTTATTCTCCAACAACTTCCACAGGGCATCTTTGATCTCTTTGTTCCTTAAACTGTAGATTAGAGGGTTCAGCATGGGGATCACCAGTGAATAGAACACAGACACCACCTTGTCCCTGCCAAGAGAGTAGCTGGAGCTGGGTCGCAGGTACATGAAAAGGGCTGTCCCAAACAGCAGAGTCACCACCATCAGGTGTGAGGCACATGTGTTGAAGGCTTTCCTTTGGCCTTCCACTGAATGGATCTTCAAGACGGCAGCAACTATGTAACTGTAGGAGATGACGAGGATGAGGAATGATGTTCCCCCAATAGTGACCACTACAAGAAAATTCACCACTTGACTGAGGAACGTGTCAGAGCAAGAAAGCGCTAAGACTGGTGGGAGGTCACAGAAGAAATGGTTGATGATGTTGGGTCCACAGAAGTGGAGCTGAAATATAGAGCAGGCCTGGATCAGGGAGCTCAGGAAGCCACTGAAATATGCCCCAATCACCATGTGTGTACAGAGACCCTGGGACATGATGGCAGTGTAGAGCAGGGGACTGGAGATGGCTGTGTATCGATCGTATGCCATAGCAGTCAGGAGAAAGCACTCAGTTAGACCTATGCCAACAAAAAAAAAGAACTGAGCAGCACAACCCAAGAATGATATGGTCTTCTGCTCCTGGAAGAAGTCAGTGAGCATCTTGGGAGCCACTGTGGAGGAGTAACAGATGTCAATGAAGGACAAGTTGCTGAGGAAGAAATACATGGGTGTTTGCAGACGGGTGTCACTTCTGATTAGAAAGATGAGGGCCAGGTTCCAGGAGAGGGTCACAAGATAGATACCCAGGAAGGTCACAAAGAGCAGGACCTGGAGTTCTGGATGGTCTGCAAATCCCACGAAGATGAATGTGGTCACTGATGAGCTGTTCCAGGCCTTAGTTGTGGACGTGTTTCCCATGGACCACAATGACAAGATGAAGATCTGGGATAATAATGACAATCTGCATTACAGTGGTATCAACAAATAATTAAAAAATATGTGAGAGGGAGGGCAAAGTATTACAGAGGATTACAACTTTATGCAAAGATTCTCTCTCTTTCTCTCAGAAGGCAATTATAGTCATTGTCTTAAATATTTGCTTTTTAATATAGCATGGTTGATATGAGCTTAAACTTTGGATTCAGACTTCCTGTGATCAAGTCCTGCCTCTACCAATTAGCAGCTGTGTTACTTTGGGTGATATGTATATCATCTCTAGGCTTCAATTTCTTTTTCTTTAAGACAGATGACAGGATCAATGTCATACATTTATTTTAAGAATTAAAATAAGGCAAAGTTTGTAAAGTGCCTGATACATAGTAAATCCCCGATGAAAGTTATTATTTGGACAGTTTTTTGTATGTCCCAGATGAGTTACCTCATGCCCTGAAAATAACTATTCATCTAACTTATTTAAGTTTCAGTATTAGAATGGAGAAACCAAGGGAGAGACCAGGTTCAGCTACGTAATTGTGAAACAACCAATCAGACATTTAGAATATTTTTTTTAAACTTAAAGTCTCAGCTATGTTCCATTTTGACATTTTATGTAGACTCTAACTAAAATGAAATTTCTTTTTACTTTTATTAAGATTATGATAGTTTACAACCTTGTGAAATTTCAGTTGTACATTATGGTGAGTCTTGTTGTAGGTGCCCCACTTCACCCTCTGCGCCCACTCCCCCATCCCGCTTTTCCCCTGGTAACCACCAATCAGTTCTCTTTGTCTACATGTTTAACTTCCACCTATGAGTGGAGTCATACGGAGTTCATCTTTCTCTATCTGGCTTATTTCATCAAAAAGATTAGGCCAGATGTGTATAGAAATGCTTTTAACTGTCAAATATTAGATCTGAATATACTAACATAGTTCCACTTTCAAATTTGTCTTCAGTCTGAGCTCTCTAAGCTATTTAATTGTTAAGAATGTGGATTCTGGCTATAGCCTGCCTGGATTTAATTCCCAGCTTTACCATATAATATATGTGTGATCTTGGGCAAGTTAGTTGAACTCTCTATGACTCTGTAAAATTAGGGATAATAATAGCACTTTGTTATTAGAATTCCTTCTCTCTCTCTCTTTCTTTCTTTCCTTCCTTCTCTTCTTAAATCTCTTTTAAGACATGCATGGCCCATAGTAAGTGCTCTACAAGAGTTTTTATTGCTGTTGTTATTTAAAAATCTAAATTACAATGTAGCCTCAATCAAATTCTTATAACTTTCAGTATATGAAGTATCTTTCAAGATCAGGGACTTGATTCCACCCAATCCACATCTATAAGAATTTCCATCACCCCCTCCACATCCACACTAAGTCTCAATCCACATAAATCAGAAAAGAACACTTACCATCAGCGGGTCTTTGAACCTGAGGTCCCAACTCAGCAGAAGGCACTAGGAAAAGTGTGGTCAGAGGGCCTGGTGGCTCATGGTGAATGACCCTTATAGGTGTGGGATATATCTTGATCCTTCTTCAGGTTTTAACCCAAACAATTTAGAAATCATCAAAATTACCTATCTTTTAAACAATATTTTCATTCTGTTCTACCTATCTCTTTAAATATGATGAATCTCACAAATTTGCTTTTGTTTTTCAAAATGGAAATGTTATTTTATGAATTTTAAAGCAATATGTGAGAACTGGAAGATAATTAGGTCAATAAACAACGGTGAAATAATAAACCTAAAAATCATGGGCACTTCCTGATCAATGCAAAAAAATCCTCTTAAAACTGGAAATTATGACAATCTATCTCCTGAAATTAGAGCTCTTAACATTTAGGTGTATGCCTTTCATGTTCAAGTATATGTATATGCATATGGCTGTTTGTATCAAAGACCCTCTACAATTTACATATATTATAGATATTATTCCAAGTCAATAACTTCACAATTTGGGAAGTAATGCTTTCTCTATTTGCTATAAATTTTTCTGGCTCAGTTTAGGAAAGCCACGCCATTTTATTATCTCCAATTTTTCATAAGTCAATCTACATCTACCTATTGCCAGTCAGTCAAGCTATCATTGATCTTTACTTTCCTCTTGGAAATTGCACAGAGATATGCCCTTGGTATAGACTCCCTCTCTTCTTGCACTCAATAGCTCCTGTTACAGATTTTCCAGTTCTAAACCTTAAAATTTGGGTAATGAGAGAATGTGAAGCTCCTTTTAGCCATCACCATGCCATCATTTGTGCAGAGTTTCAGAGATCTCTTACACTAATCTCAATCTTGTCAAATATGGCTTTAAGATTTGTATTATGTTTAGAGGCTCTGCAACTGTTTGTGAAAGGTGTGTAGAATTTCCAGGATCAGGAGGGGATTCTTTCCTTTTGAAGAAAATAAAGGGCCTCCAGCAAAGTTTGACATAACCCAGTGCAGATGTAGTGCCACATAGAGAAATTGGGAGCTAAACAAAAACAGCTCTACCGGAACCCTCACCCATTCTGTGTAGGGTCTGCCATTTAGCAAGGTAGAGACCTGAGGTCTGTGATGTTATTAAAGGTCATTTGGGCACCTACTCAGGTTAGCACAAAGGGAAGGGGGATGAGTTGGTGGTGATGATTCTGGGTAGGCTTCAGGATAAGGCTGGTTCTAATCCTGTTTCTACCACTTGCCAGCCGTGGGATGTTGGGCAACTCATTTAGTCTTTTTGATCTTCTATTTCTCCATTTGTAAAATGGGGATAACAGTGGTTACTTAAGAGTTGTTTGAGGGTTGTTTAAGATAATATGTGAAAGCCTCATGGGTCTTGAGATAGGACGTTTGCTTAATAAATTGGGAATGTTATTGCTATCAGCAGTGAATATTCCATAAAGAATTATTTATGGAAATGAGCCTTATTTTGGAAACGCTTCCTTCTCATGTGGCAGGTTGAAGTGTGCTTATCTTACAGACATAATGAGTTCACTGATAGACCATGTAGCTTTGTAAAAAGTGTTTAGGAGTGAGATTGAAGAATTTAATCATCTGGACTTGATGGGTCAACTGAAAGTCTGTTTAGAGTGTTGCCATTAGGGCAGAGAACTTCCACATTTGGAAGGAACAGAAAGTGAAGCTGGACAAATTGAAACAAAAAGAAAAGCATATCCCAGGTTTTATTCCCACATATAGATTCTCTGAATCTTACTCTAAAACATTAAGTGAAAGGTATATTAAGAGTTGTATGGAGCACTTTATGTCACCAAACTCTACTCATGAAGTAGTGCTTCTTCCCTTGAGAAAGGAAATCTCCTTCACTCTTACTGCAAACTCAGGGAGGCTCAGTTTGGTCTGAGTCTGGACTCCCTTTGATCCTATAATACAGTTATAATCAACACCAGGCCTCTTTTACAGAGCTGAAGAAGGAGAGTTTGAGAGGCTCAGGACCTAATTGGATTCATAGATGCTGGAGGTGAATGTTTGTGAATAACACTAGCCTTCAAGACCATAGTGAAGATAAAATAATACAGCAAAATTAAGCATCTAGCACAATACCTTGCACATAGAAGACACTTAGAGATTGATGAGAACTGGTAGGGTGGATTTACAACTCAGGTCATCTTTTGACAAAAATGGCAAGAAAGTGTTAAGTTTTATAGCCAAATCTTCCTAATCGGATCTTAACAGGTGCAGTTGGTGATGGAAGAGAAAAATGGAATAATGACGCAGAGAACCTGAGCTAAACTGTGGAGGTGATGTGGGTTTTCTATGGTTTCTCCATCATTCATGATCTGGGCTGTGTCCTTCACTTCATGATGCCTCCTCCTCTCACTCCTCCAGGAACCTGGTGTCCACAATGTCTTGCTCTTCTAGCTCTGTCTATCATCTAAATGCACAAATGGTTGATGTAACTGAAAGAGACTCTCTCAATGTGAGGTGAGAATTCAAAAGGCACCAAGAGATTAATTCAAGAATTAAGATTCAGATGGTAAAATTCAAGCCATCAGTCAGAAAAGAGAAACCGGGTTTTAGAGATTAGAGATCTCTTCAGTGTTTGGAAAATCTGCTATGTCAAGTCTGTCTCAATCACACCCCTTCCAAATTACTTTTCAGACTACTTACTAATAATTGGGGCTGTGTTAAAGGACATAGCAATCCCTTCCAAAACTTCATTCCCTCTTAAATCTCTTTCTAGCTGCAAGTGCTCAAACATGGTCCAGGAGGACCATCAAAGGAGCAGAAAGGTAAGATTTGGGCTGAATTTGAGGAAAGACAGATAGAATTGAAAGGTATATGGAGGTAAACTAAAATCCAAAGAACTTCTTAGCCATCTATATGGGCTTGTAGATCTAGGGTGCTTTATAAGTGAGATTAATATGAGCATGAAGACAAAAAGTAAAATATGAATGGCTGCACCCACCTTCTCCCTCTTGTTCTGTCTGACCCTTAGCTGATACTGGTCTTGAGTTCTGCTTTGGAAGGAGTCTAATCAGGCTTTGGTAACTGCTTCCAATCCCCAAAGTGCTAATGAGTTGGAGAGCAAGCTTGAGGCTGATTTATTTAGCAGAGGTCAAAATATCCACTTGGTGAATAGAATGTGTGGGCAGAAAAGTGGAGGGAAAAGATACACAGAAGAGGAAAGATGTAATCTTAAGAAATTCTTCTGCTGTCTGCTAACATCTGCATTTGGGGTCATTTTTGAAGTGTTTCAAAGCTGGGGCTGCAGGGGAATTTGAGAGAGGTTTTTTTTTTCTCTCTCCTTGGAGGTGTTTCATTACATTTTCCCTTGAGAGTCTTTTTGAAAAAGAAAGAAATGTATTATCCAAACTTCACAGATTTGTAGTTAATTGATCTCTGGGGTGGTATGCTCATATAAGTGCTCTGAAGAAGATGCTTATTAAACTCCATCCCAATGGCTTTCTCATCCTCCGAGGATTCTCAAGATCTCTTCTGGTAGTACATAAAGAACAAGCTCAAGATAACATTGGGACACATAGGGCAAGATAGATGCCTATTCTGCAGAAGAAAGAAAGATTGTAAACAAACAAACAAACACACAAACAAACTCTTTTCCACTCCTTCATAGAACCTTTTTGGCCTGAAGTATTTTAAGCGGATGGGAATTCAAACTTATTGAGCTTCTACTATGTGCTAAACACTGTACTAGGTGTCTTATGTGTGATAACTCACTAAATCCTCCAAACCCTCCCTTGCAAGGAGGAAACTGAAATTCTGAGAAAGAGTAAGCTGTTCAAAATTTTATAGCTAATAAGGGATTGAGCCACTATTTGAACCAAGGACTATGTGACAAGAAATCCTGCATTTGCATGTATGGTACATGCATTTATTTTGGAACTCAATTGCACATAAATGTGTATATATGGTCAATCGTATCTCTCAACTCATAATCCTTTCTCTTTTCACAGAAACCTACTACCTTCCTCCAGGAGAAAGACATTAGATACAGAAGTTTTCCTCTAAAATTTTTAGAAACTTCCTCTGACTTAGCATGATAGAGTATAAAGATGTAGGATTTTTATTCTATGGAGGGCTACATACAACAAAAAATAATTTGGGTCCAGGCATTCAATAAAAATCAAGGCTTTAATTCATGTATTTGAAGATGAGGGGAGAAAAATAAAAGGTTTGATTCACTTGTTTCTTAATCTGAGAATATTGAACTGTCATCTTTTAAAAATAACTAGAATAAATAGTGGAAAATTGATTCCAGCTCATGGCCAACTAAGAGAGAGAAAGTTTTTCTAACCAGACAAAGAAAGAAATAGAGGGGGAGACATCCAGGAGAGACTAAGGAATAGAATTCCAGTGAAAACATGGATAAGAGAGAGATTATTTATTCGTCCATTTTATAAGTCTTTATTAATGCCTCTTCTGTGCCAGACCCTGTGTAACTCATCAGAGACACACAGAATGGAAGATGAGATAAGAATTTTGCCTGTATGGTGCTTACATAATAATGGAGCTACTTACGATGAAGTTGTCACTGAAGGCAAGCTTTGGAAAACCAAGCTACTGCTGCCTTGACCATTATGTTTGTCATAACGACTAACATGATGGCTAGATGGGATGATGTTTCTGACTCCACTGAAGAGCTTTCATAAAGAAAGTGACAAGCTTGGGGTTTTAAACTCTCAGCTCACCTCCAAGACAACCAGAAAGCCTCTATAAAGGCTCTAAAATAAATATTTTATTTCTTGTAGATTCAAGGTCGATAAGACTTAAAATCAGATGCAAACTTAATTGTGCAGATCGCAAAGCCTCTTAAATTAAAGTTATGACATGTTTGAAAAAGAGGAAGACCCTGAAATTTGGATTGGGGATACTTTAGTAGGCTCTAAGGAAGTTGATAATCTTGAACTCCTAAATTAACCTGAGCCTTTCTAGCCATGAGAATAGTCCCTTTTAATCTGTCTGAAGAGACTAGCCTTCCTTTTTGCAATAAGTATTTATTAGCCTCGTGTGAAGCATTGCCTTGCAAGGGGATGCCTGTCCACATTAAGCCCCACCAAACCAGCCTTCATTGCTGCCAGATCATAATTAGATTCAAATATCAGCATGCTCCAGGAGGACAAGTAAAAAGTATGACTTTTGAGAAGAGATTATTTTTCCCAAACTTGAAAGATATTGAGTTATTTTGGAAAAATCCTGCGGGAACATATGTAGAATGGGTTCTAAATGTGTTAGCAAGAAAGACAGACTATAGCATTAGGTTGGGTAAAATGTATTCACATACTCTGGACTGTGGCTCAGTACAAAGGAAAGAATCCAATGTTTTAGGGAGATAGAAATTTTAAAGTAGGTTTATCATGTGTGATCTACATGCTAATCCCTCCCCAACCACGTCTATCTAGAGGGTTGAGAGGGAAGTCCCGTCATTCAGGCATGGAGGAACAACAGAAGGGGGAGAACCAGCATCTGTGAAAATTAGCATGTAGAATGACAGTGAAAGATGCTGTCATTGAGAAGATGTCTTGATTTTGTTGTACAGGCAAATGGTGGTGCTGAACCTCCAGAGACAAGGTGGACAAAGTTAATATATTGGGCAGCAGGACTTATACAGTCTGAGTCTGGCTTTTTTCATCTAGCATCTTGCATTCGTGATTCACTCGTATTGTTGTGTGTATCAGTATCCCATTCCTTTTTATTGCTAAGTAGCATTCCATTGTGCGAATGTAAGACAATTTGTTTAATTATTCTGCAGTTGAAGGACATTTGGATGGTTTTCACTTATGGGCCATGGTGAATAAAGCTGCTATTAACATTTTGATACAGATTTTCTTGGGAACACAGGTTTTCATTTCACTTGGGTATACATCTAGAAGTGAAATTGCTGGGTCATATAGTAACTTCATGCTTAATTTGATGAGAAACTACCAAAATGTTTTCCAAAGTGGATGCCTCATTTTTCATTTTTATTAGAAATGCATGAGAGAATCAGTTGTTCTGTATCCTTTCCACCTTTCGGCATTGTCAGAATTATTTATCTATTTATTTATTTATTATTTATCTTTGAGGAAGATTAGCCTTGAGCTAACATCTACTGGCAATCCTCCTCTTATGTGAGGAAGACTGGACCTGAGCTATCATGCATGCCCATCTTCCTCTACTTTATATGTGGGACGCCTACCACAGCATGACTTGCCAAGTGGTGCCATGTCCACACCCGGGATCCGAACCGGTGAACCCCCGGCTGCCGAAGCGGAATGGGCACACTTAACTGCTGTGCCACTGGGCCAGACCCAGAATTTTTTGTTTTTTATTTTGCTGTTCTACTAGGTCTATGTGGGATTTCATTTCAGTTTTAACTTGCATTTTCCTGACAAATCGTGATGTTGAGTATCATATGTTCATTTACACATGTGTTTTGCTGAACTACATGTTCAAATGTTTTGTCCATTTTTTATTTGGTTATTTTTTAAAAGAAATATTGAGTTTTGAGGATTCTTTTTTCTGGACAAGTACTTTACCAAATATATGATTTACAAATATTTTCTTACAGTCCATAGCTTGCCTTTCTTTCTTTTAATAATGCCGTTCAAGAGCAGAAGAAATTACTTTTGATAGCTGATTTGTCACTTTTTTCTTTGATGGGATTGTGCTTTTGGTATTGTATCTTGGAAATTTTTGCCTAACCCAAAGTCATAAAGACTTTCTCCTGTGTTTCTTCTGGAAATTTGTAGTTTAGATTTTACGTTTAGTTGTAAGATCCGTTTTGAGTTATGGTGTGAGAAATGGATTGTGTTTCACATTTTGACACATGGATATCCAAATGTCCAGCATTGTGGAAAAGAATATCTTTTCTATATTGAATTGTTTTTTGCATCTTTGTTGGAAACCAATTGATCATAAACATGTGAGTCTATTTCTGTACTCTCTATTCTGTCCCATTGATCTATACTATATTTATCCTTTCTCCCATACAATACTTTCTCGATTTCCTTTGCTTTAGAATAAATCTTAAAAACAGCTAATGTGAGTCATCCAACTTTGCTCTTCTGTATAAAAATTATTTTGGCTCTTCTAGTTCCTTTGTCTTTCCATGTAAATTTTAGAATCAGCTTGAAAATGTCTACAGAAAATGCTGCTGAGATTTTGGTTTGAAATGCATTGAGTCTAGAGATCAATTTGAGGGAATTAATATCTTCCTACATTGAGTATTCTAATAAATAAACATGATATATGCCTCAATATACTTAGACATTTGATTTCTTTCATGAGTGTTTTGTAGTCTTTTTCGTACAGATTTTGTTAGATTTATACCTAAGTATTTCATGTCGTTTTTTGGTGAGAATGTAAATGATACATTTAAAAGTTTCAATTACCAATTGCTCGTTATGAGTATGCAGAAATACATTTACTTTTTAGATATTAATCTTTTGTTTTGTGGCATTGCTTAACTTATTCTTTTTTCAACTTTATTGAGGTATAATGGACAAATAGAAATTTTACATATTTAAGGTATACAATGCAATATTTTGATATACATTGTGAAATGATCACAATCAAGCTAATTAACATATCCATTACCTCACATAGTTACTGTTTCCTTTCTTCTTTCCTTCCTTTCCTCCTTCCTCTCTTCCTTTCTTCTTTGTTGTAAGAATGCTTAAGGGCTACCCTCCTACCAAATGTCAAGTATACAATACAGTATTGTTAAGTGTAGTCACTATGTTGTGCATTAGATCTTTAGAACTTATTCATCTTGTGTGACTGAAACTTTCTACCCTTTGACTGGTATCTCCCCATTTTCACTCCACCTCGCATCTAGTAACCACCATTCTACTCTCAACTTCCATGAATCTGACTATCTTGGATTCCACATTTGAATGAGGCCATGGAATATTTGTCTTTCTGTGTCTGACTTATTTCACTTAGCATAACCTCCTCCAGGTTCATCTACGTTCTTGCAAATGAAAAGATTTTTTTCTTTTTAAGACTGAATAATATTACTTTATATCTCTATATACCATATTTTCTTATCTGTCCATCTGTCAATGGATGTTTAGGTTGTTTTCACATCTTGGCTATTGTGAACAATGCTGAAATGAACTTGGAAGTACAGATACCTCTTGAACACACTGATTTCATTTTCCTTGGATATATAACAAGAAGTGAGATTGCTAGATCATATGGAAGTTCTATTTTTAATTTTTGAGAAACCTCCATAATGTTTTCCATGTTGGCTGCACTAATTTACATTCACAGCAACAGTACACAGGGGTCTCTTTTTTCTACATTCTCGCCAACGCTTTTCATCTTTTGTCTTTTTAGTAATAGCCATCCTTAGAGATGTGAAGTGATATCTTAGTGTGGTTTTGATTTGCCCATGCACACTCGTGTGTGTGTGTGTGTGTGTGTTTGTGTGTGTTGGGGGAACAGAATGAACGCAAAGAATGACAAGTTAGATAGAGGAATTCCAAGATGGCGCCGTGAGTAGTCCTCTTTGTCTCTCGCCCTTCGAGTCTACAATTATTTGGACACTTATCGCTTGACAAAGGATATCCAGACAGCATCTCAGGACGTCTGAGACACCCACGCGACTATACATCGGAAGGCGGACGGACTTTCCTCCGGGAGGATGTGGAAATAGGTGAAAACTCTCCGACCCCGACGGGCAGCCTAGTACCCGCAAGCGGCTTTCTTCCAACGGACGCCCCCAGAGGATCCACACACATCTAGGGCAGGAGCGAGAACACAACAGAGGAGCGACGGTGGAAACAGGTGACCAGAACCCTACCTAAACCCCCGGCAATTACTCCTAAACGCAGAGGGAAACTTTGGAGTTGCACACCTGAGCCCGCGGGGAGAGTCTCTCCCCGCCATTGGCGGGGAGACCCGGCCTGGTGCTCGGGGCGCCCGGAGGGTCCCAGAGAGAGACACGGAGGGCACGGAGGTCTCCCAGCTGCCGTTGCCCGCCCCGTGGGACTAGGGATTGCCGGAGATCTCGGAGAGGACCGGGGCGGGGGAACTTTCAAAGGCGGGTCCGGCGACCCGGTGGGGAAGCGCCGGAGCTCCGCCAGGCAGCAGACAAAACTCTCTGTCTGCCGGTAGCAGAGGGGCCACGCTGAGCACTCAGGGCTCCCAGCAGAGGCCCGGAGAGAAGCCCAGAGGGCGGGGCGACCCCCAGCTGCCGTTGCCCGCCCCGGGGGACTAGGGATTGCCGGAGATCTAGGAGAGGACCGGGGCGGGGGAACTTTCAAAGGCCGGATCGGCGACCCGGAGGGGAAGCGCCGGAGCTCCGCCAGGCAGCAGACAAAACTCTCTGTCTGCCGGTAGCAGAGGGGCCACGCTGAGCACTCAGGGCTCCCGGCAGAGGCCCGGACAGAAGCCCAGAGGGCGGGGCGACCCCCAGCTGCCGTTGCCCGCCCCGTGGGACTAGGGATTGCCGGAGATCTCGGAGAGGACCGGGGCGGGGGAACTTTCAAAGGCCGGATCGGCGACCCGGAGGGGAAGTGCCGGAGCTCCCCCAGGCAGCAGACAAAACTCTCTGTCTGCCGGTAGCAGAGGGGCCACGCTGAGCACTCAGGGCTCCCGGCAGAGGCCCGGACAGAAGCCCAGAGGGCGGGGCGACCCCCAGCTGCCGTTGCCCGCCCCGTGGGACTAGGGATTGCCGGAGATCTCGGAGAGGACCGGGGCAGGGGAACTTTCAAAGGCGGGTCCGGCGACCCGGAGGGGAAGCGCCGGAGCTCCGCCAGGCAGCAGACAAAACTCTCTGTCTGCCGGTAGCAGAGGGGCCACGCCCAGCATTCAGGGCTCCTGGCAGAGGCTCGGACAGAAGCCCAGAGGGCGGGGCGTCCCCCAGCTGCCGTTGCCCGCCCCGTGGGACTAGGGATTGCCGGAGATCTCGGAGAGGACCGGGGCGGGGGAACTTTCAAAGGCGGGTCCGGCGACCCGGAGGGGAAGCGCCGGAGCTCCGCCAGGCAGCAGACAAAACTCTCTGTCTGCCGGTAGCAGAGGGGCCACGCTGAGCATTCAGAGCTCCCGGCAGAGGCCCGGAGAGAAGCCCAGAGGGCGGGGCGACCCCCAGCTGCCGTTGCCCACCCGGTGAGGCTAGGGATTGCCGGAGATCTCGGAGAGGACTGGGGCTGGAGAGAGTTCCAGAGACCCAGCTTAGTAGCCTAGGGGGAAACCCTACAGGCTCACAGAAGCCTTAGGGAAAGCCTCTGCACAGCACCAGTAGAAGGCACCCAGCCGCCAGCCACAAGGCTGGAAGACCCCAGGGCAAAAGCAGCATAGCTAGGTGTACTAACCACAGACTGTAGAAGATGCCAATAGCTCTCCTGCGACCCATAGAGGACAAGTGAGATTTGGTGGGTGCCGACAGCAACCGAGCGACAAATAAAAGTGATCCCACCCCTGGCCGCTGGAAAAGCCCATAACACCGTTGCAGACCCCAAGGGGAGAGCGCATCTAGGTGGGCAACAACAGTAGGCACCTGCAGCCTGAAGCCCCCCGTGACGGCCCCCACGGCAGAGGAGGGAATCCAAAGGGCCACTGTGGCTACGAAGAGGGGCCCAGGCCCAGTTAGCAACTACGGACAGGGTTCCTGGTTGGTGAAGTATAAACAGCTGCTCCCCCCACCGCAGCAGATGAAACAAGTGAAAGGAGCAACTAAACTCTATCTCCATGCGGAGGCACAAATCAACATCATCAAGCAATATGAAAAAATACATTAAATCTCCAGAACAGAAAGAAAGTAACAAATACACAGAAAACAATCCCAAAGAAAATGAGATATATAACCTAAATGATGATGACTTCAAAACAGCCATCATTAAAATACTCACTGAGTTAAGAGAGAATTCTGACCGACAACTCAACGAGTTCAGGAGCTATGTCACAAAAGAGTTTGATACGATAAAGAAGAACCAAACAGAAATACTGGAAATGAAGAACACAATAGAGGAGATTAAGAAAAATCTAGATGCTCTGAACAGTAGGGCCGATAATATGGAGGAAAGAATTAGCAATTTGGAAGATGGCAATATAGAATTGTTGCAGGCAGAGGAGGAGAGAGAAGCAAGACTTAAAAGAAATGAAGAAACTCTCCGAGAATTATCAGACACAATTAGGAGATGCAACGTAAGGATTATAGGTATACCAGAGGGAGAAGAGAAGGAGAAAGGGGCAGAAAACCTATTCAAAGAAATAATGGCTGAGAACTTCCCAAATCTGGTGAGGGAGATGGATCTTCAGGTGACAGAAGCCAATAGATCTCCAAACTTTATCAATGCAAGAAGACCAACTCCACAGCATATAGTAGTGAAGCTAGCAAAAGTCAACGACAAGGAGAAAATATTAAGGACAGCCAGGCAAAAGAAACTAACCTACAAAGGAACCCCCATCATGCTATCAGCAGATTTATCAGCAGAAACTTTACAGGCTAGAAGAGAGTGGAATGATATATTCAAAAATCTGAAGGACAAAAACCTACAGCCGAGAATTCTCTACCCAGCGAAAATATCCTTCAAATACGATGGAGAAATAAAAACTTTCCCAGATAAACAAAAATTAAGGGAGTTCATTGCCACAAAACCTCCTCTTCAGGAAATCCTCAGGAAAACCCTCATTCCTGAAAAATCCAAAAAAGGAAAGGGGCTACAAAACCAAGAGCAGAGGAGATAAGTAGAAGGACAACAACAGAGAGTAGCAGCTCTACATCAGAACAGATTAAACCATGGGACGAGAAACAAAGGAAACTGAAGAAAACCGGAAAACAAGACACAAAATGGTAGTGGTAGGCCCCCACGTCTCAATAATCACTCTAAATGTAAACGGATTGAACTCCCCAATCAAAAGACACAGAGTGGCAGGATGGATCAAAGAACAAGATCCAACAATATGCTGCCTCCAGGAAACACACCTCAGCCCCAAAGACAAACACAGACTCAGAGTGAAGGGATGGAGAACAATACTCCAAGCTAATAATGAACAAAAGAAAGCAGGTGTCGCTATACTAATATCAGACAAGGTAGATTTCAAAGCAAAACAGATAAAGAAAGACAAAGAGGGACAGTATATAATGATAAAAGGGACTCTCCACCAAGAAGACATAACACTTATAAATATATACGCACCCAACACAGGAGCACCAAAATTTGTAAAGCAACTCTTAATAGAACTAAAAGAAGACATCAACAACAATACAATAATAGTAGGGGACCTCAACACACCATTAACACCAATGGACAGAACATCCAGACAGAAAATCAACAAGGAAATAATAGAATTAAATGAAAAATTAGACCAGATGGACTTAATAGATATATATAGAACACTTCATCCAAAAACAGCAGGTTACACATTCTTCTCAAGTGCACATGGAACATTCTCAAGGATTGACCATATTTTGGGAACCAAAGCAAACATCAATAAATACAAGAGAGTTGAAATAATATCAAGCATCTTTTCTGATCATAACGCTATTAAACTAGAAATCAACTACAAGAAAAAAGCAGAGAAAGGTGCAAAAATGTGGAGACTAAACAACACGCTTCTCAACAAACAATGGATCATTGAAGAAATTAAAGAAGAAATCAAATATTATCTGGAGACAAATGAAAATGAGAACACGACATACCAAATCATTTGGGATGCAGCAAAAGCAGTCCTAAGAGGGAAATTCATCGCAATACAGGCTCACCTCACTAAACAAGAAAAAGCTCACGTAAGCAACCTCAAACGACACCTAATAGAACTAGAAAAAGAAGAACAAACAAGGCCCAGAGTCAGTAGAAGGAGGGAAATAATAAAAATAAGAGCAGAAATAAACGATATTGAAACAAAAAAGACAATAGAAAGGATCAATGAAACAAAGAGTTGGTTCTTCGAAAGAATTAACAAAATTGACAAACCCCTAGCCAGACTCACCAAGAAAAGAAGAGAGAAATCGCAAATTAATAAAATCAGGAATGACAGAGGAGAAATCACAACAGATACCAATGAAATACAAGAGATCATAAGAGAATACTATGAAAAACTATATGCCAACAAATTGAACAACCTGGAAGAAATGGACAAATTCCTAGACTCCTACAATCTCCCCAAACTGAATCAGGAAGAAATGGAGAATCTGAATAGGCCAATCACAAGTAAGGAAATAGAAACGGTAATCAAAAACCTCCCCAAAAACAAGAGTCCAGGACCAGACGGCTTCTCTGGAGAATTCTACCAAACATTCAAAGAAGACTTAATACCTATTCTCCTCAAACTGTTCCAGAAAATTGAGAAAGATGGAGAACTCCCTAACACATTCTATGAAGCCAACATCACTCTGATCCCCAAACCTGACAAGGACAACACAAAGAAGGAGAACTACAGGCCGATATCACTGATGAACATAGATGCAAAAATCCTCAACAAAATTTTGGCAAACCGATTACAGCAATACATCAAAAAGATTATACACCATGATCAAGTGGGATTTATACCAGGGACACAGGGATGGTTCAACATCCGCAAGTCAATCAACGTGATACACTACATTAACAAAATGAAAACCAAAAACCACATGATCATCTCAATAGATGCAGAGAAAGCATTCGACAAGATCCAACACCCATTTATGATAAAAACCCTCAGTAAAATGGGTATAGATGGAAAGTACCTCAACATAATAAAGGCCATATATGATAGACCCACAGCCAACATCATACTCAATGGACAAAAGCTGAAAGCCATCCCTCTGAGGACAGGAACAAGACAAGGGTGCCCACTTTCACCACTCCTATTCAACATAGTTCTGGAGGTGCTGGCCAGAGCAATTCGGCAGGAAAAAGAAATAAAAGGAATCCAAATAGGTAACGAAGAAGTAAAACTCTCGTTGTTTGCAGACGACATGATCTTATACATAGAAAACCCCAAAGAATCCACAGAAAAACTATTAGAAATAATCAACAACTACAGCAAAGTAGCAGGGTATAAAATTAACGTGCATAAATCAGTAGCATTTCTATACACTAACAATAAACTAACAGAAAAAGAACTCAAGCACTCTATCCCATTCACAATCGCAACGAAAAGAATAAAATACCTTGGGATAAACTTAACCAAGGAAGTGAAGGATCTATACAATGAAAACTACAAGACTCTCTTGAAAGAAATAGGCGATGACATAAAGAGATGGAAAGACATCCCTTGCACATGGATTGGAAGAATAAACATAGTTAAAATGTCCATACTACCTAAAGCAATATACAGATTCAATGCTATCCCAATCAGAATCCCAAGAACATTCTTCACAGAAATTGAACAAACAATCCTAAAATTCATATGGGGCAACAAAAGACTGCGAATTGCTAAAGCAATCCTGAGCAAGAAAAACAAAGCCGGCGGAATCACAATCCCCGATTTCAAAACATACTACAAAGCTACAGTGATCAAAACAGCATGGTACTGGTACAAAAACAGGTCCACAGATCAATGGAACAGAATTGAAAGCCCAGAGATAAAACCACACATCTATGGTCAGCTAATCTTCGACAAAGGAGCAGAGGGCCTACAATGGAGAAAAGAAAGTCTCTTCAACAAATGGTGCTGGGAAAACTGGACAGCCACATGCAAAAGATTGAAAATTGACCATTCTTTTTCACCACACACCAAAATAAACTCAAAATGGATCAAAGACCTAAAGATTAGGCCTGAGACAATAAGTCTTTTGGAAGAGAATATAGGCAGTACACTCTTTGACATCAGTTTCAAAAGAATCTTTTCGGACACTGTAACTCCTCAGTTGAGGGAAACAATAGAAAGAATAAACAAATGGGACTTCATCAGACTAAAGAGCTTCTTCAAGGCAAGGGAAAACAGGATTGAAACAAAAAAACAGCTCACTAATTGGGAAAAAATATTTACAAGCCACTTATCCGACAAAGGGTTAATCTCCATAATATACAAAGAACTCACACTGCTTAACAACAAAAAAACAAACAACCCGATCAAAAAATGGGCAGAGGACATGAACAGACATTTCTCAAAAGAAGATATGAATATGGCCAATAGACACATGAAAAGATGTTCATCATCGCTAATCATCAGGGAAATGCAAATCAAAACTACACTAAGATATCACCTTACCCCCGTTAGATTGGCAAAAACATCCAAAACCAAGAACGACAAATGTTGGAGAGGTTGTGGAGAAAGAGGAACCCTCATACACTGTTGGTGGGAATGCAAACTGGTACAGCCACTATGGAAAACAGTATGGAGATTTCTCAAAAAGTTAAAAATAGAAATACCCTATGACCCAGCCATCCCATTACTGGGTATCTATCCTAAGAACCTGATATCAGATATCTCAAGAGTCCGTTGCACCCCTATGTTCATTGCAGCATTATTTACAATAGCCAAGACGTGGAACCAGCCTACATGCCCAGAAACTAATGATTGGATAAAGAAGATGTGGTATATATACACAATGGAATACTACTCACCCATAAAAAAAGACGAAATTGGCCCATTCACAACAATGTGGATGGACCTCGAGGGTATTATGTTAAGCGAAATAAGTCAGTCAGAGAAAGACGAACTCTATATGACTCCACTCATAGGTGGAAATTAGTATATTGAGAAGGAGATCTGATTGGTGGTTACCAGGGAAAAGGGGGGGTGGGGGGAGGGTACGGAGGGGGAAGTGGTGTACCCACAACATGACTAACAAAAATGTACAACTGAAATCTCACAAGGTTGTAATCTATCATAACATTAATAAAAAAAAAAAAAAAAAAAAAAGAATGACAAGTTAATTGTTTTCTTCAAGGATTTTTCCTTCCCCACACTCTCACTGGTCCTCTGTTTTTCACCCTCTACACATTTTGTTTATGCCATTTCCACTTCTCTCAGAGTTTAAATCAATAATGCTATACAAAACCAGTGCTCCTGCTAAAATCAGCTGGGGGATTAAAACATGATCAGAAAACAATGAACAAACAAATTTTCCAGAGTTTCTTCTCATCTAGATTCATTCACATTCCTATGCCTGTGACTCTTCAGCAGAGAGTCTCACATGCGTTTGTACAACAATCTATCATTGTGTTACCTACTATTTTCTTTCCTTCCTGGTCTGTATCATGGTGGTGTTTCCTGCGGATACCTGCCACACCACTAACTATGATGTAAACCAACATTAGCGTCAAAGCTGAAATGCTGGCGTTGAAGACACAGATATCTGCTCTGAGAGGATCATCACCTGATGCCACCCAAACTACTTTCACTTTCAATGCCCCATTAAGTATTAGTCAACACTCTTTTTCCATTTCTTTTTCTTTCCGCTATTCTTTTTCGAGGCCTCTTGTGCCAGAACTCAGGAATGAATTTTGGGCTGGGCTGAAGGATGATTTGAGTGATAGAAAAATGGCTCTTTCCAGAATCACCTCTCTCTCCTGAGACGGCATCATTGTTCTGAAACCAGACGAGTACAATTTGATTCTTTTCCTTTGAGATTCTCCCTTTGAGAGTTCCCAAGAGACATTCAGATGAATGGACATTTAGTCAGAGCAACATTCAAAGGCTTCTTGGAAAATTCATACTCAAGATGGTGTTGATTCATATGTATCTTCAAATACCTTGATAAGCAGGGAAAATTTTGTGCTTTTTTTGCATAAACAATTATTTGAAAAATTTCCTGCAATTTTCACTATATCAATGGTTAAGGATATTTTCATTTTATTTAGAAATCAGTACTTATAATTTCCTAATTATTCTTTTTTAACAGTTTTGCTTGTATTTCGAAACTCTGCTATTGAGTGCATACAAATTTGAGATTATAGCTTCCTGTTTGAGATAACCTTTTTATTTCTAGTAATGTTTCTTATCTTAAAGTTTGCTCTGTAACATTGGGAAAGCTACAGCAGATTTTTTGGGTTAATTGTGTGATACCTCTGTCCTTTTGTTTTCAATCTTTCTGTGTTCTTATATTTAAATCATGTTCCATTAGTAACGTATAGTTGGGTTTGTTGTTTTTAACTAGTCTGACGATCTTATCTTTCACTTTGAGTACTTGGAGTAATTATTGAAAAACTACGTATTTCAATTTAATCAGCCGGATTTGACTCTTTGAAATAAAAAATGAATTAGTACTTTCTCCCACTTCTCCTCTTAACTGCTTCCCAGTTATTACTGTTATTTTTCATTTATTTATTTTTTTTCATTCTGTTGACGTCATACTGGTTTATTACATTGTATAATTTCAGAAGTACATTATTTTATATAAATTTCTGTATAGACTGCATCATGCTCACCACCAGTAGTCTAGTTTTTATGTCACCATACATATGTGCCCCTCTACCCCTTTCACCCACCTCCGACCCCCTTCCCCTCTGTGTAACCACTAACCTGTTCTCTTCGTCCATGTGTTTGTTTCTCTTCCATATATGAGTGAAATCATACAGTATTTGTCTCACTCTGTCTGGTTTATTTTGCTTAACATAATAGCCTCAAGATCCATACTTGTTCTTGAAAATGGGACAATTTTATCTTTTTTATGGCTGAGTAGTATTCAATGTGATGTATACATCACATGTTCTTTATTCATTCATAAGTCAATGGGCACTTGGGTTGCTTCCAAATCTTGGCTATTGTGAATAATGCTGCAATGAACATAGGGGTGCATAAATCTCTTTGGACTGTTTATTTCATATTATTTGGATAAATACCCAGTAGTGGGACAACTTGATCACATGGTATTTCTATTTTTAATATTTTGAGAAATCTCCTTACTGTTTTCCATAGTGCCTGCAGGAGTTTGCATTCCCAATAGCAGTATATGAGGGTTCCCTTTTCCCTACATCCTCTCCAAACTTTGTTATTTTTTGTCTTGGTAATTATAGCCATTGTGATTGGTATAAGGTGATATCTCACTGTAATTTTATTTGTATTTCCCTATTAACTAGTGATGTTGAATATATTATCATGTGCCTGCTGCCCATCTGTATATCTTCTTTGGAAAAATATCTGTTCATATCTTCTGCCCATTTCTTGGGCCGGCCCAGTGGCGCAGCGGTTAGGTTCGCACCTTCTGCTTCTCGGTGGCCCGGGGTTCCCTGGTTTGGATCCTGGGTGCAGACATGGCACTGCTTGGCACCCCGTGCTGTGGTAGGTGTCCCACATATAAAGTAGAGGAAGATGGGCACGATGTTAGCTCAGGGCCAGGCTTCCTCAGCAAAAAAGAGGAGGACTGGTAGTAGTTAACTCAGGGCTAATCTGCCTCAAAAAAAAAATCTTCTGCCCATTTCTTGATCAGGTTGTTTGTGTTTTTGTTGTTGAGTTGTATCAGTTCTTTATATATTTTGGGAATTAACCCCTTGTCAGATATATGATTTGCAAATATTTTCTTCCAGTTGGTGGGTTGTCTTTTCATTTCATTAATGGTTTCCTTTGCCTTGCAGAAGCTTTTTAGTCTGATATAATGACGTTTGTTTATTTTTCCTTTTGTTTCCCTTGCCGGAGTAGACATGATATTTGAAAACATGCTGCTAAGACCAATGTCGAAGAGTGTACTACCTACATTTTCTTCTAGGAGTTTTATGGTTTCGAGTGTTACATTCGAATTTTTAGTCCATGTAAAGTTAATTTTTGTGGATGGTGTAAGATAATGGTTTAGTTTCATACTTTTGAAAGTGGCTGTCCAGTTTCCCCAACACCATTTTTTGAAGATACATTCCTTTCTCCATTGTATGTTCTTGCTTCCTTTGCTGAAGATTTGCTGTCTGTTGATGTGTGGTTTTATTTCTGTGCTCTCAATTCAGTTCCATTCATCTGTGTGTGTGTGCTGTTTTGAGTACTATAGCTCTGTAGTATATTTTGAAGTCAGGGATTGTGATGCCTTCAGTTTGATTCTTTTTTCTCAGAATTGCTATCGTTGTTTGTGGTCTTTTGTTGTTCCATATAAATTTTAGGATTCTTTGTTCTACTTTCATGAAGTGTGTCATTGAGATTCTGATTGGGATTTCATTGAATGTGTAGATTGCTTTAGGTAATATGGGCATTTCAACTATGTTTATTCTTCCAATCCATGAGCATGGAATATCTTTCCATTTCTTTATCTCTCTCCAGTTTCTTTCACTAATGTCTTATAGTTTTCAGCTTATAGGTCTTTCATCTCCTTGAGTAAATTTATTCTTAGAGGTTTTATTCTTCTGTTGCAATTGTAAATGTGATTGTATTCTTGAGTTCTATTTCTGCTAGTTCACTATTAGTGTATAGACATGCAACTGATTTTTATAAGTTGATTTTGTACCTGCAACTTTGCTGTAGCTTTGGATTATGTCTAATACCTTTCTGGTAGATTTTTAAGGGTTTTCTATATATAGAATCACATTGATCACAAACACCTAGAATTTGGCTTCTTCCTTTTTAATTTTACTCCGTTTTATTTATTTTTCTTGCCTAATTGCTCTGGCAAAAACCTCCAGTACTATGTTGAATAGGAGTGGTGAGAGTGGGCACCCTTGTCTTGTTCCTGTTCTCAGAGGAATGGCTTTCAGTTTTTCACCATTAAGTTTGATGTTGGCTGTGGGTTTGTCCTATATGGCCTTTATTATTTTGAGGGAGTTTCTTTCTAAACCCATTTTATTGAGTTTTTATGGTAAATGGATGTTGGATCTTATCAAATGCTTTCTCAGCATCTATGTAGATGATCATGTGATTTTTCTTCCTCATTTTATTAATGTGGTGTATCACATTGATTGATTTGCAGATGTTGAACCATCCTTGCATCCCTGGTATAAATCCCACTTGATCATGGTGTATGATCGCTTTAATATATTGCTCTATTTTATTTCCAATATTTTGTTGAGGAATGTTACATGTGCGTTCATCGGTGATATTGGCCTGTAATTTTCCTTCTCTGTGTTGTCCTTATCTGGTTTTGGTATCAGGGTAATGTTAGCCTCATAGAATGAATCAGAAAGTGCTGCATCTTCTTCAGTTTTTTGGAATAGTTTGAGAAGGATATGTATTAAATCTTCTTTGAATGTTTGGTAGAATTCTTCAGAGATGCCATCTGATCATGGCCTTAGTTTTTTAAGAAGTGTTTGATTCCTATTTTGATGTTTTTCCTTGTGATTGGTCTATTCAGATTCTCTATTTATTTTTGATTCAGTTTTGGGAGGTTGTATGAGTCTAAGTATGCATCCATTACTTCTAGGTTTTCCAATCTTTTGGCATATAGTTTTTTTATAGTGTTCTTTTATAGTCCTTTGTATTTCTGTGGTTTTCACTAAAATATCTCCTCATTCAAGTTTAATTTTATTTATTTGAGACTTCTCTCTTTTTCTTAGTGAGTCTGGCTAAGAGTTTGTCAATTTTATTTATCTACTCAAAGATCCACTCTTAGTTTCGTTGATCTTTTTTCTTTTAGTCTTTATTTCATTTATTTCTAGTCTAATTTTTATTATTGCCATCATTCTGCTGACTTTTGGCTTTGTATATTCTTGTTTTCCAAGTTCTGTTAGATGTAGTTTAAGATTACTTGTTTGAGATTTTTCTCATTTGTTGGGGTAGGCCTGTATTGCTATCTCCTAGGATGCTCTTAGGACCCCTTTTACTGCATCTCATAAGAGCTTGTATGTTGTGTTTTCATTTTCCAGGTACTTTTTAAAAAATTTCTCCTTCGATTTCTTCGTTGATGCAATGGTTGTTCAGTAGCATGTTGCTTAGACTCCACATAATGTGAATTTCCCAGTCTGTTTCTTGTACTTGATTTCTCATTTCATAGCATTGTGATCAGCATGATATGATTTCAATATTCTTAAATTTACTGAAGTTTCCCCTGTTTCCCAACATATGGTCTGTCCTTGAGAATATTCCATGTGCACTTGAGAAGAATATGTATTCTGCTGTTTTTCAATGTCATTTTCTTTATATATCTATTAAGGCCATCTGGTCTAGTGTCTCATTTAAGGCCACTGTTTCATTGTTGACTTTCTGCCTTGATGATTTATCCATTCACGTAAGTGAGGTTTGAGGTCCCCTACTATTATTGTGTTATAGCCCATTTCTCCCTTTATGTCTATTAATAGTAGCTTTATTTACTTTGGTGCTCCTGTGTTAGGTGCATACATATTCATAAGTGTTATGTCCTCTTGATGGAATGTTTCTTTTATCATTATATACTGCTCCTCTTTGTCTCTCACTGTCTTTTTTATCTTGAAGTTTGATTTGTCTGATATAAGTATGGCAACATCTACTTTCTTTTGTTTGCCATTTGCTTGGAGTATCATATTCCATCCCTTCTCTCTGAGGCTGTGTTTGTCTTTAGAGCTGAGATGTGTTTCCTGGAGGCAGTGTAATGTTGGGTCTTCTATTTTAATCCATCCAGCCACTTTGTGTCTTTTGAGTGGTGAACTCAATCCATTTACTCTTAGAGTGATTATCGATATATGAGGGCTTAATTTTGCCGTTTTGATGCTTGTTTTCTGGTTGTTCTATATTTCCATTGTTTCTTTTTCCTTGTATTTCTGACTGCCATTTCAGTTTTGTGGTTTCCTGTGAAGGTTTTCACTTTATTTATGATGTGGGTCTGCTCTGATTTTTGTTTAGGGGTTACCATGAGGATTAAAGATCTCATAGATGTGATAGTCTATTTTCTGATAGCCTTTTGTTTCCATTAGCCTAAGTAGGTTACATCCCTTTCCTCTTCCCCTCTGGTCATTGTTGTCACAAATTATTCTTTTTTGTGCTGTGGATTTGTGACTAAATTGAAGTGTTTATAGATATTTTTGATGCTTTCCTTACCTTTATCTTTTATGTTTTAATTAAGTTTTTACTAACCTATCTTGATATTGAGCTGCAGTTTTCTGATTCTACTTGTCTATTTATCTCCTTGCTCAACATTTTGTAAACCTTTGCTTTTTAGTTTTAGATGAGAGGTCTCCTTTCAACATTTCTTGTAAGGAAGGCCTAGTGGCAATGAACTCCCTTAGCTTTTGTTTATTTAGGAAAGCTTTTATTTCTCCATTGTATCTGAGGGATAGTTTCACTGGATAGAGTATTCTTGCCTGAAAATTTTTGTCTTTCAGTGTTTTGAATATATCATTCTATTCTCTCCTAGCCTGCAATGTTTCTGTTGAGAAATCTGCTGAAAGCCTGATAGGGATTCCTTTGTAGGTTATTTTCCTCTGCCTTGCTGCTCTTAATATTTTTTCTTTGTTATTGACTTTTTCCAGTTTTAATATTATATGCCTTGGAAAAGGTCTTTTTGAATTGATGAAATTAGGGGTTCTATAGGATTCATTTATTTGTAATTCCAGGTTCTTACCCAGATTTGGGAAGTTCTCAGATATTACTTCTTTGAACAAGCTCTCTGCTCAGTTTTTCAGGTGAAGAAATTGACATTTGAGAGATTTTAAAACTTCATACATGTTTATGTAGATAAAAGGACAAAGCTAGAATTTGAACTCAACCCTTTCAGTTGGAAATTTGTGCTTTTAAACACTATACATCAGTATAAGGCTTGATCTATTTGTGTGCAGTTTACTTCCAATGAAGGGTAAGCTGTCCATCAAAGCAAAAGGAAATCTTCCTGGACCCAGATCAGGGAAAGCTCAGAGGAGAATAAGACAGGGGTCTGTAAATAAGACTCTGGTGATGGGTGGTTGGCCTCTTTCCTTGTCACCTCAGAGAACAATTATCAACCAGAAATGTTTAGCTCTAATGATCACTGGGCTTTTACTTTGGATGCAGGAGTGAGTGACAGGCAGCCACATGGTGAAAGAGTGTGGCTACACCTGCCCATTAAAATAATGAGCTCCCAAAGGCCATGTTGAAGACTTCATAATAAAGGAGCAGGAATTCAAGAAACAGATATTACTACTTGAATGAAGTCAAAGTATAAAAAAATGACTGAATCAGAAACCATGCATAGAGCAGTGGAAATGCAAATGAACTGAAGTTTGCAAAAGATGTTATTGGATCAAAGCAATCAATAATTCTTCTCTTGTAGCATGAGATCTCAGGACACTTCTTCCTAAAGTAATTCAGTAAGTCCAACTCCTTCCCTCCTATCTCATTCATCCAACACATGACAGTTATAAATTTACAGCCTATTCCACATTTTATCTGTAAAAGGGCAGAGTAACTCTACCCACCTTCAGAAATGAATAAATGAGTTAATATAAATCAAGTCCCTAGAACAGTACTTGGTACTCAGTAAGCCCTCAATAAGTACTTGGTACTCAATAAGCCTTATATATATAATATAATTATATTATATTATTATAATTGAGTACTCACTATAAGCCACTCTGCTAAGCTCTCAGGATAAGCAGTGAAAAAAATTCATTTTTTTATATAAATATTTTCTGTACCTGGGTCCTATACACTGTTCTAGGGACTCAGGATAGATACAACAGAGAAAATTCTCTGCCTGTCTTTGAGTAGCTTACATTCTGGTAGGGAAGATTTTATTAAGATAAGAAACACCAAACTCATCATTTCCTCTTCCGTAGGATTACCAGACTGATGTCATAGTGAAGAGTGGTCTTGGTTTTGGGTGCTCAATCAGTGACTGATTATGAGAAGATTTAAAATTTTAGAAAACACAAAGCTAGAAGCACTATTTATTTATTTTAACAGTTTTATTGAGATCCCTTTAACATATAGAAATTGTTTATATTTAAGGTGTATAACTTGATGATTTTGTATATATGCACACATTGTGAAAAGATCACTGCAGTCAAGCTAAATGACTTACCCATCACCTCTAGATAGTTACCCTTGTGTGTGTGGTGATAAAATTTAATTTAAGATCTGTCCTCTTAGGAAACTTCAAGTATACAATACAGTAATGTTAACTATTGTCACCATGCTGTTCATTAGATCCCCAGAACTTAATTATCTTGAATAACTGGAACTTTGTACTCTTTGACCAACATCTCCTCATTGTCTTCTCCCCATACCTGCCCCTACTGATCTCTTCCCCTGGAAACTACCATTCTACTCTCTACTTTTATGAATTTTGATTTTTTTTAGATCATGGAGAATTTGTCTTTCTGTGTCTGGCACATTTTACTAGAATAATATCCTCCAGGTTTATCTACATTGTTGTAAATGACAAGACAGTCTTATTTTTTATGGTGGAACAATATTTCATTATCTATCTATCTATCTACCTATCATGTATCACCATCTATCTATCTCATATTTTGTTTATCTATTTACCCATTGATGGACATTTAGGTTGTTTCCATTTCTTGGCTATTGTGAATAATGTTGCATTGAACATGGAAGTGCAGATAGCTCTTTGAGATACTGATTTCATTTCCTTTGGATATATACCCAGGAGTGGAGTTGCTGGATGATATGGTAGTTCTATTTTTAATTTTCTGAAGAACCTCCATACTGTTTTCCATAGCGCCTGTACCAATTTGCAATCCCACCAACATGCAAGCGCTCCATTTTCTCTACATCCTTGCCAACACTTGCTATCTTTTGTCTTTTTAACAGCCATTCTAAAGGATGTGAGGTGGTATCTCATTGTGGTTTTGATTAGCATTCCCCTGATGATTAGTGATGTTGAACACCTCTTCATGTAGAACAGTGTTTAATATGATGAATGAATAACACAATCAGATAATTGCAATTTGATGTAAATGTGCTGTGTAATCAAATTCTATAAAATGATAAAATATCAACAACTTTGATTTTACCATCGGGTCTTCTCTAGGGCACTTCTACCTTTTTACACCCATTTATATTTCCTCATTTGATCTTACACTAGTGAGGTCTTTATTAATGCAATGACCTGTCTTTCTTAATGCAAAATGTTCATGGGCTTACCTCATGTCTTCAGAATGATAATCTGGTTGGCCTGATGACATCAAAGTTGTCCTTTGCTTATACTGAAATTATTATCCTTAAATATCTAATGAACCATGTTCAGCTTTTCTTCTTCAGGAGATACTGGTTTTTGCTTGTTCTTGACCACATGGCTCACCCAATTTCAGTCAACTTTGGTGTTGATTCCCCTCTCCCCCCATGGAGATATGTCCATAGCACTTCTATCTCATAATGGTACTGATGAGTTAGTCCAACTTTTGATCTTTTCATGCATTTTATTGAGTAACTTGTATAAAAAAATTATATAATTAGAAAAAAATTCTAGTTCTAAACATGCATGTATATGTGTATATATATATATATATATATATATATATACACACACATTTCTCTTAGTTTTACTTTAAAAGAATAGAATGTTTTGTTATGGGTTGAATTGCTTCCCTCAAAATGGAATATGTGAAATCTTATAGCCTGTTGTGTTTAGTGCCTTTTGGGACTCTTATACTAAAGATTTATAAAATATAAGAAATTCCTAACTTTATTGTTAATTTGGGTTTATATTTTGAAGTCAGAATTCTAAAAAGCCATATGAAACCCAAGTCCAGAGGAACATTGAGACTCATTAGATTCAATCTTCCCATTTTCAGTTGAGACAATGAGGATCTGCAGAGATGAAGTGAATTTTCCACAGTTTCCAAGGAGTTAGGAATGGAGCTCCAGACAAAACTCAAATTACTGACTCCCAGTTGCTCTCTGCTCTATTAGATGGATTCTTTTCTGGTCAACGAAGTATATAACATACGGATTTTAAATAGTGCCAAGAGATTACCATAGGCCGACTTCCTCCGAGAAGACTTTGCCCAGCAGGTGGCTAGGACGTTATTGGTATTAACTGTTTATATGACCTTCTAGAAAACATCCATTCAAATAATGACAAACAAAATCTAACTGATCACAAGATTGCTTCTTTCCTTTATGAAGGATGCAGTTCTATGGCTGTAGGAAGGAACAACACAATTGTGACAAAATTCATCCTCCTGGGATTTTCAGACCATCCTCAAATGAAAATTTTCTATTTTGTGTTGTTCCTGGGGATTTACCTCCTGACCCTAGCCTGGAACATGAGCCTCATCATCCTTATCAGGATGGACTCCCACCTACACACACCCATGTACTTCTTTCTCAGTAACCTGTCCTTCTTAGATATCTGCTATGTATCCTCCACAACTCCCAAGATGCTCTCTGGCATCATCACAGAGAAGAAAACCATTTCCTTCATTGGGTGTGCCACGCAGTACTTTGTCTTCTGTGGAATGGGGCTGACTGAATGCTTTCTTTTGGCAGCTATGGCATATGATCGGTATGCTGCAATCTGCAACCCGTTGCTCTACACAGCTGTCATATCCCATACACTTTGTTTAAAGATGGTGGCTGGGGCCTATGTGGGTGGATTCCTTAGTTCTTTGATTGAAACATACTCTGTCTATCAGTATGATTTCTGTGGGCCCAACCTAATCAACCACTTCTTTTGTGACCTTCCTCCAGTCCTGGTTCTGTCATGCTCTGATACCTTCACCAGCCAAGTGGTGAACTTCATTGTGGGTGTTGTTGTTGGAATGGTATCTGTCCTTGTGATCCTCATCTCTTATGGTTACATCGTTACTGCTGTCGTGAAGATCAGTTCAGCAAGAGGTAGGACCAAGGCCTTCAGCACCTGTGGCTCTCACCTGACTGCTGTGACCCTCTTCTATGGTTCTGGTCTCTTCATGTACATGACACCTAGTTCCAGCTACTCCTTAAACCGGGACAAGGTGGTGTCAGTGTTCTATGCTCTGGTGATCCCTATGGTGAATCCCATCATCTACAGTCTTAGAAATAAGGAGATTAAAAGTGCTGTAAGGAAAGCTATGGAAAGGAAACATGTTCTTTCTCATGAGCACTCATTTTTCTGACCCCGAGGTAATGTTTACAATAAAGCTGTGAGTTGGGTCAATTATGCTGACTTTCATGTAGTTCTGGACTAGTTGATTGACACAATGATTTTTGTTTACCAGGATTTGTGTAGATTCAGCTTATAAACGCTCAATTTAGGAAAAAGCTTCACCATGACAAAGACTGAGCAATCTGAAACATCAAAATAGAGTTGTTGTCTGTAGGAGGAAAACTAAAAAAATGTTAGTCCAGCATTCAGGGTGACGATTCTAAAGGTAGGATAGGAATATATAGCATAATAACCTGAGGACAGGGACATTTTTTCTAAAAACAATTGCCTTTCCATCTTACGAGGTTCTAACATGTTTCCTTTAGGGCAGATGAGCACTGCAAGTCAGACACCCTTCCCTATTGAGAATCATGGCTATAGTGAGCCACTGTGACTGGTGGGTGTATAGTCCTGACTCTTTAGATGTATTAAGGCAGGAAAGAGATTGAAAACTTTTGTTTAGGGCCTTAATGACTGAACAAATGGGCTGACCTCATGGCTAATTCAATCAATGATACAAAAATTGGTCACTGAAATGATTTGAAGAAAACCAGGGAATTGTCACTTCAGTCTAAAGTAACACCTTTCTAAGCAACACTCAAAGTTTCTTAGGAATCTACAGAAGAGGAGCACACTTTCATTTGGTGAGAAAGGTTCTCTGTTTTCATCAATTTTGTCATAAATTTGTGAAGAATTTGGCCAAGGAATTGAAGAGAGTGATTTTTCTCCTCCATATTTTCTAAGAACTTGTTAAGTGTCCTTTAACCAGCCGTAAAAACTAGAATAAATTTATTCAGCTGTGGCCTCTCTTGGTCAGGCCATAAATAAGTGAGTAAATGAGTATCTACCTGTATATCCTTGGATAAGATACTTGGGCCGTGTGTGCCGTAGTTCTTCATCTGTAAAATAGGAATATTAATAGTAATTATCTCATAGGCTTATTGTGAGGAATTAGATGGATCAGTATATGTAAACACTTAGAATAGTGCCTGGTGTATAGAAAATGCTCATGAGGTGATATTGTTATTACTATTATACTATAATGATTTATCACCATCTGAGCTAAAGAAGTAGAAGATGTTTCCTTAGTTTGGTAGGAAATGTGATCTTTGTAATGGCTTTGATGTGTTAGAAAGTGGGTCTACAGAGACTATAGTGAGGAGTAGTTAAGGGTGTTTGTTAAGTATTCTTAAATCATCAAACCTGTGATTATTAATCTCATCTCTGCCATTTTAAAGATATGTGGCCTTATGCAAGTTACTTACAAACCCTATCTTCTTCATCTGTAAAATGAGAAGAATAATTGTATCTACCACATAGAGCAGATATAACAATTAAATGAGAATATGCATGAAAGGGCTTAGCCTATTGTTTGATATACGGCAATACTTCATAACTGTTAGCTCATAGTACTAGTTAATTAGTCAATTTTATATAAATCAGGAGAAATCCAGGTTAATGTGCTAAAAAGAGACAAATTAAGTAGCTTTGAAATGTCTACTCAAATTGGGACATAATTGTCTCAGTAAAAGGCAAGCCCATACCTCTCACCTCTGGTACCTCTTTTGCATATAGGAAGCAGTCCTTAGGGAAGTAGAAAGAACTCAAGTTCATATAGGTGATGATATATGGAAATGTTACCATTGTACCGACTCTCTCAGCTTCCTGGGCACCCTGCTCTTACCCTTATGACCAGTTTTTCATCTACATTTATCTGTATTCCACTTCACTGAGCTCCTATCCCTCAATTTGCCTTTGGTAGCTAAGCTTAAATTCTCCTAATACCAAATTCAGTGGAAAAATAAATAAGTAAATAAATAAACAAAGGAAAAAATACCTCATGCTTTGGATTTACATGGAGCTGTCACTGATCTGTTGTGTCTAATTTTCTTTTGCTGAACAAAGACTCTGGATATTAAGGTATTACAAAAATCTTTCTTGTTTGGCCACATATATGTTCGCCAGTAATGGAAACTTTTTATTTGCATTGAGAAGATACAAAGTACTTTTGCAGTTTGTCCAACCACCAAGGAGAAAGTAATGCTCATTCATTAATAATTATTAAATCCAGTGCATAAGATGGGGATTGGTCACAAGGCTTGAATAAACCAAAAATTATCTGCATTTTACAATAAGCTGCATGTTAAATAATACTTCCCAAATAAGAGCATTTATTATGTGACTACAAACAGACGTACATTAAACAGAATATATTTGGCACTGAAAGAATCCAGCATTTTATAACTATTTGAAGCAGGACAAGGTACATCTGTCTCCAAGGGAGCTAGCCAGATGCAGATTGAATCAGTTTAGTAAAATTACCACAATCCAGGGTGTGGCACTCATCTTTGCAACCTCCAAAAATCTTTTCCAGGTGGATTGAAGTTAATCAAGCTCACAATTCTGCATAAGCCCCAATACTATTTTTAGTTTTCAGTGAAGAAAAAAGCAGCCATGCTTGTACTTGTGCCCATAGCACAATTCTCTGTGCTTTTGAGGAAACCACATGGAAGAACAAATTACAATCAAAAGTCTATTTGGAGAGAAAGGAATCAAAGCAAAGTGGATAATGTGTATCAGTGCCTGATGTGTCCAGCTATAGGGTCCTGACTGGCTGAGGTGCTACCAATGTTTCTCCCCAACCATTCATTTTTTTCTCTTCTAAGTGACTATCTTCATTTCTAATCAATATATTATTTACAGATTGATTAATTAACAGGTCTTACTTCTTTTGGTCTAAGAAATATTTTGTCCCTGAAATGCCTTTTTTACATATTTGTTTATTATGATCTGATTTTGTTGTTTAATTTTTAGAGTTTTCAGAAACCTGGTTATTGGCCATATCTAATACATACATTCCCCTAATTTTTTTGCTAGATATGTATGATTAGAAACACACACACTCACTCATTCACTCAAATACTCATAAATTAGTGACTGATGTATTAAGTGGGCTCTGATGAGATTTTAAACTTTTTTCTAAAGATTAATCATCTCATGTTTCTAGACTTAAACCCAGACAAACCTAGAGATTGCCTATTCTGTGAACATCCACACAAATAAGGAAACACTTGCATTTCACTTCCCTGTGTCCAGACAACTGACCTGGATCTTGCTGACCTACAATTGAGTGGGGAGAGCCTGACTGACTTGCAAATAAGCAGATACACCATGTATACCAGCATTCTCCCATAAGCTTGATCCATGACTACCTTCCCTGAATTCTTGTGTGTCTCATTGTCTATAACATCTCTTAAACAACTGGGGAACATAAACCAACTGCTTATATCTTGCCTTTGTGGCTTTTATTCCATCCTCACTCTTCTCATGTTTTCCTTTCCTCTTCTAATGCTGGTCAAGCCCTCCTAGGTGCAATGCTGACCATGGATCTGGTCAGGGATAAGGTTCCTCTCTCTCCTACAAGTAAAGAGATGGCCATAGCAGGCTGTTGCAGTCATGGCTTGGAACTGTTATAAACTGGATATGGTAGCAACTCCCTTTAGTGTTGCCAGACTAGATGGCTGGCACCATATAGTTGCAAGACTGACAATCACACACTTTGGTGGGACAAGACTATAAATAAATAGGCAACTGGGACCCAAGTAGATCTCATAGAAGAAGAGCAATTTCATGTCTTTCTCAAAACAAAGTTCTTCTGAAACAGAACTATGATATCAAATTGGACTTAAATGTCAACATAAATAGAAAACTAGCATGAGTAAAGTATCATGTTGATTTTGTATGTTATATTCTTGTTGTTCTAATAAAACCTCTTGCTTATGCAAAGAGAGACGGGGTTGTTTTCATCTTAAGAAATCCTTAAGGAGCAAAATTGATCCACATGGATCAGATGGAGGAAGTCCCTATATAAGACATACACTGAAGCTCACAGTTCATTTTCTAACAGCTATAAGCTAAGGAAGTAGCCTAGCATGGATTGTCTCACCCCTCAACTTGAGCCTCAGTCTAGGACACAATTGGAAATAAGACTCTATCTGGGGCTGAGATACAGAGGGGAGGTGTCCTTGAGCCTAAAGAGGAAGCAGTGGGTTCTGAGAAGTCCTGCATCTCAACACACCTACCAGTCCAGTATCCTGACTATCCAGATGCTATTTACAATTTGCTGTATTGTCTGTATTAGTTTCTAGATGTCCCTTTTTCTCTTGAGGTCCCTACTTTTACCAAAAGGCAAGCAGGTATACCTTCTCTAACAATTTTGGTATCTGTGGCTTTCAGATCTCTGAAGGCTCTGGAATTACTTTTCATCACACATGTCATCCCTGGGGGTAGTTTTTCAACGGAAGACCATGCATGAGATGTTCCTGTTTTAACAAGTTAAACACCTTTAATGAAAGCTCTAGCCTCCTTTATTAATTTGATTTACTTTTACTTTAAAATTATAATTAGGTGTAATTCATCATTAATTTCTCATTGTTTTTTTTCCTTTTGGTGTTCAGCATGTGTCCTTTAAAAAAATTTGAAAGTATTTTTAAGTGAAATATGTTTGATGTATAACATTGTGTTAATGTGTACAACATATTGATTTGATTGATACCTTTATATATTGTGACATGATTGCCTTTGTAGCAATAGTTAACACCTCTATCACATCACATAATTATCATTTCTTATTTGTGGTGGGAATAATTAAGATCTATCTTTCAGCAAGTTTGAATATTATAATATAATATCGTTGTCTACAGTCATTATAATTTACTTTAGATCTCTAGGACTTATTTACTTCTAGTTGCAAGTTTGTACCCTTAAACATCTCCCTTATTCCTCCACCCTCACGCTGTGGCAATCATCATTTTACTCTCTGTTTTTATGAGTTTGGGTTTTTCAGATTCCACATATAATTGATAGTATACAGTATTTGCCTTTCTCTACCTGTCTTATCTCACTTATCAGAATGCCCTCAAGATTCACTCATGTTGTCTCAAATAGCATGATTTCCCTCTTTCTCATGGCAGAATAATATTCCATCGTATACATACATATGTATATACATATATATATCCATTGTGTATATATATATACCACATCTTCTTTATTCATTCATGCATTGATGAACACTTAGATTGTTTCTATATCTTGGCTATTGTGAATAATGCTGCAATGAACATGGGTATGCAGATATCTCTTTGATGTCCTGCTTGAATTTCCTTTTAGTGTATACCCAGAATTGGGATTGATGGATCATATTGTAGATCTATTTTCAATTTTTGAGGAACCTCCATATTGTTTTCCTTAGTGGCTGAACCAGTTTACAATCCCATCAACAGTATATAAGGATACCTTTTTCTCCACATCCATGCCAACACTTGTTATCTCTTCTTGTCTTGATGATAGCCATTCTAATAGGTGTGGTGATATCTCATTGTGGTTTTGATTTGCATTTCTCTGATGATTAGTGATGTTTAACATCTCTTCATGTACCTGTTGACCATTTGGATGTCTTCAGCCTGTTTCCATAAAGCTGAGTTTGATAGTATCTTTCCTCCACCCTCAGAGGGTAACCTGCCTCTTATAAGAGTTTTAGCAGGATTCAGAGTAGGATGGGGAGGAGTCTCAATTCAGTAAATCTTTCTGTGACATTATCTGCCTGTCTATTTTGGGTTCCACAGAGAGAGGGGAAGATTGTTTTACAGCATACTCTTAGTTATCTTGATTTCTATCACTTACGTTAACAGGACCTTCAATGTTCTACTATCTGAATAACGCCTGGCACATTGTATGTGCTTAATCAATATTTGTGGAATGAATTAACTTTTGTATTTTAGTAAAAATCTTCATATTTGGTTCTTACTAAGTCAAAATTATTATTCATGGGGCCAGCCAAGTGGTGCAGCAGTTAAGTGTGCACGTTCTACTTCGGCAGCCTGGGGTTCACTGGTTTGGATCCCGGGTGTGGACATGGCACCACTTGTCAAGCCATGCTGTGGTTGGTGTCGCACATATAAAGCAGAGGAAGATGGGCATGGATGTTAGCTCAAGGCCAGCCTTCCTCAGCAAAAAGAGGAGGATTGACAGCGGTTAGCTCAGGGCTAATCTTCCTCAAAAAAAAAACCACTAAAAAAATTATTATTCAGCACTGTAATTCAGGAACTTAGCTTCAGGAAAGTTCCTGAAAGTGTTTAACAAAAAATTATATAATTCATGGGACAGGTAAGTTCTCAGTAGAGTTCTTCTGAGGTAAATACGGTCATCATGAATATTTAACTTCTGGGCTCTATTACATTGTAATAATATACATTACTTTTTTTGTTTTAAAAAGAATTGGCCTTTTAGGGTAAAATTAATCAAACTGTGTTTCAACAAAATTGTTTTTCAGATCAATTAAAATGTATAATTAAAATTATTTTGGATTTTGTTCATGGGATACAGAATTTCTCAGCTTTTCAGTCAACTCTGATATACTGCAATTTAATTTTTTAAACTATAGGCTAATTATAGTTTTGGAACAAAAGAAAAATGTGGTTTTATTCTGTCTTAACTATATGTCCATTTATGTATGTGTATGTATTTGTTACTCAGATATAAGACTTTGGGAACATTAAAAAATGTGGTTGTGAGTAATCAGTAGGTTATAGATACTAGTAAGATAACAGTGTAAGCTAATTACATTTTTATGAGTAGAGGTGAAACATTAGGATGAAATTGATTAAAAATATATAAACATACAAACAAAACATTTCATTTCAAAGGTAATAAAGGAAAATTCAAACAATTTCTCTACCTAAGGAAATATCAGTAAAAAAAGAAATGATGGGCCAGCCGGGTAGTGTAATGATTAAGTCTGTGTGCTGTGCTTCAGTGGCCCAGGGTTTGTGGGTTTGGATCCCTGGAACAGACCCACACACCACTTATTAAGCCATGCTGTGGCAGCATCCTACATACAAAAAGTAGAGGAAGATTGGCACAGATATTAGCTCAGGGCAATCTTCCTTACCAAAAACTTAAAAAGTTAGAATAATTAAAAAATTATATTTTCATGGGCCGGCCTGGTGATGCAGCAGTTAAGTTCGCACGTTCCGCTTCTTGGCGGCCGGGGGTTCACCAGTTCAGATCCCAGGTGCAGACATGGCACCTCTTGGCACCCCACGCTGTGGTAGGCGTCCCACATATAAAGTAGAGGAAGATGGGCATGATGTTAGCTCAGGGCCAGGCTTCCTCAACAAAAAGAGGAGGACTGGTAGTAGTTAGCTCAGGGCTAATCTTCCTCAAAAAAATTATATTTTCTCAATGTTGGGGAAAATACAATGAACAATGTTATATAATTGCTTATTTCTGGTGAAGATATAAAACGGTTTAAGGAATTTGAAAATATAGTTATGATATTTTGTTAGACATCATGGGCTGAATCCACACGTTTGTCTTTATTCCTTCCTGAAGCCCAACTAAAATGACAATAACAATTTAAAAAAAAACAAGCAAATTATAAAATCACCAAGATATGGATAACAAAAGAAATGACAACAATAGTTGCACCCTGGACAGCAGAGGTTTGAAGAATAATCAACAGACTCAAGAAATCAGGAAGTTATGGGTCCTGAGTAAAGTGATGAAGAAAAACCAAGAAAAAGCAAGTTGATTCCCATTGCAAGACCCCAAAAAGGATCAGAATTGAAGGCACTAGGCACTTGTATAGTGGGTGGGCTTAAAACTTTAGATTTTGTTGAAAAATATATTAAGAACAACTGGACTCCTAGACCAGCCCCTCCCCTCCTCTAGCATCATGGAAACTCCTCCTCTTCCCCCATTATCCCTTCCTCACTCTAATAGAAGACTGGAGGTTTATTCTCTGGAGAACTGGCCCAAGAAGTATCGGCTCAGTCTCATCAGACATATCTAAGGGGAAATGCTAAACATAGAGGAATTAAGATAATATCAACATAGTGAAAAGGGAGATTCTCCCTCCACCACACACCTACTCCATTCATTCATTCAACTCTCAGAACACTCCCAGCTGGGTTGGCATCTCCTGGGCAGGAGACTGGAGAATTCCTGTGTGGAGAAAAACCTGCTCAAGAGAAAACACCTTGCAGAAAGGGTTCATCAGAACAACTGTGAAGTCCTCCCCAGATGACCTAGCAGAAAGCCCACAAGGAGACAATATCTGGCCATAAACACCAAGCTTCAAATCTTGCTTTTCAGTGCCTCACTTTGCAAAGGGAAAATACAGCCAAAAATCACCAGACAGAGGCTCTAAAATAAACAAAGAGGAAAAAGAAAAGACAACAATAAGGTGATAAAAAGATAAGGCAGGAAGCATTAGAATATGTAAAAAAAAAAAAAAAAACCCAAACCTCCAAAATTAATACCCTCAGTTAAAGAAGACATTGTGGAAGAAACTAGACATTTATAACATTATTTGAGCCACTGGATCAAATTTTCTCTGACTACTTCAGTTTTATGAGCTAGTAAATTCACTTGATTGTTTCAGCCAGTTTCAGTTCTTTTCTTCTGTCATTAAAGATGAAAGATCCCTAATTCTGAAAATAATTTTGTAATATATACCAAGAATCACAAAAATTTGACTCTTCTTGAGTAAGTGGTATCTATTCATAGTATATTAATTAGCTATTGTTGAGCAACAAATTACGACAAAACTTTGTGGCTTCAAACAAAAGTAGACATTTATTACCTTATACAGTTTCTGTGGGTCAGTTATTCAGGAGTAACTTGGCTGTGTGGTTCTGGCTCAGGGGGTTCTCATGAGGTTGCACTCAAGTTGTTGGTCAATGCTTGAGTCCTCTGAAGCTAGACCAAGACTAAAGGGTCCACTTCCAAAATAGATCTCTCATGTAGCTGTTATGTTGGTGCTGGCTGAGAGCAGGAGGCCAATATCCTTGGTTACATGGGTTAGCCATATTAAACATAGGAGAGTTCTACACAAGCCCATGGATACCAGGAAGCCAGGGTCATTAGAGACCATCTTGGAGGCTGCCTATCACACTCAAATGTAAAAAATGCTTCAGAGTAAATATAGTCAAAACATTCATCAAAAATTTGGAAACAACCTATATGCTACATGGAGAAAATGGTTAAACACATTAAGATGTAGCCAATTGGTCTATTATAATACACTTGAAGGAAAATAGTACTTATAATGCACACATGAGGTTCTGACAATCAATCTACAAATTCAGGTATTCGAGAAACACAATTTTCACTATCTTTCCATAATGCTGTTTCTACTTTGTACTCTCCTTATTTCTCCACTGAGGAAAATACTTAGTCAATTCAAGAGTCCTTTCCTCTTTTCCCTAGGTTTGTGTCTAAGTTCTAGAGGGCTGAATAATGCCATGACAATGGGGGCATCTGGTGCTTGTCCTCTCTCTATAGCAGCATCTCCTGAAATATCTATTGCCTCAACAGATCCCCATCTGTCAGATGGCAAATTAATTGCTGCTGAATTTCATTTATCCCCATGCTCAAGACCTGCTAGGTCTGATGACTCTGCTATTGACAGCCATTCTTGGTTAAATGGGAATTGGTCTGTTGCTCTCAAACTCGACTACGGCACAGGAAATTCTCTAGAGCTCAAGCTTTCAGTGCCCAGTGGCTGTCTCCCTGGACCCCTATGACCACGTTTTCTTAAGTTTCTGCCTACCAATCCAGGCCCTAACTATCTTTTGGTTAGGGCCCCTCTGTTCTTGGTGTCTCTAAACTTATTTGATAGTTGTGCTGTCTCTGAGACATTCTGAAGACTCACTTATGTTTTTGGCCACATCACCTCTGTTTCAACTTCTTTTAGCTGTTATATCCCTTCTTTGAGGCTTGAGAACCTAACAACTTACCTGCTTGAAAGAAGAGAATGGTCAGAGATGAGAGGAAGGAAATATTATGTAAAAGGCTGGATAACATTTTGAAATATTTTCTATTAGCTGTTCCATACAGCTAAGTGAAAAATTTAAAAGGAGGGTTGGATGGGGATAAAAGAAGACTTTAAAGACATGTTAGAAGAATGAGCAGACTTTATTTTCTAATATATGGTAACTGTCTGTTCGGCCTTCTGCATAACCCGGACTCTTCTTTCCCATCTAAGATGTCCTTCTCATGTAGTGTCTAGAGAAAGAAAAGTCAGACCTTGAGGACCAAACACAAGGACTTAGTGTCTGGGACTGCAAAACAAGAATTGCTTCTATCAACATATGAATGGATAAAGAAGAAGTGATACACACACACACATATATATATAATACAATACTACTCAACCATAAAAAAGACAAAATTGTGCCATATGCAACAACATGGATGGACCTTGAGGGAATTACACTCAGCAAAATGGAGAAAGACAATTACTGATTGACTTCACTCATATGCGGAAGATGAACAAACAAACACACACACAGATTTGGAGGATAGATTGGTGGTTACCAGAGGGGAATATCGAAAGTGGAAAAAAGGCACATATGTCTGGTGAGCTAGACTTCTGGTGGTGAATGTGATGCAGTCTATACAGAAGTTGAAATGCAGTGATGTATACTTGAAATTTATATAATGTTATAAACCAAAGTGACCTCAACAAAATAAATTTAAAAACAAAGAATTGCTTCTCTTTTTGTACACTTGGAGAGAGAGGATAGCAAACTGGAGTGGAGGGAGGGGAAAGGGTTCCATCTTGGTGTATGTTTTGGGAAGACTGAACATTATTTATCTTTTCAAAGTTTCTTACACTTTGCCCAGTTGTCCCTCTTTTCCTCCCTGTCTCTGCCCTTCTTCAAACAGTTCTTCTCTCCTACTCTCATTCTTTCTCTTCTACCTATTTTTTCCTTTAATCCAAGAAGCTGGAGCCATGGGGCATAAGCAGAGAGCTATTTATGTTTCTTCTTCTCGACTTCAAATCTCTATAAGGTCTTTATGAACATGACCCATCCATTCAGTCTGATATAAAAGCAAAAAAAAAAAAAAAAACTAGACAAAAATAAGAAGATAGAGAGTTGAGGTTCCCTATACCACAGAGAACCTGACTCAGCATTGCTGGAGGTTCACTATTTCCTGGTGTGTTTCCCAGATGGAGATCTCTGATGATTGTTGCTATGCTTTTGTGCCATAATTTATTTTTTGGATAATAATGATGGAAGTGATCTCTAAATCAGCCCCATGATTCTTCCAGGGTGAATGAAAGGACCTTCATATAAAAATATCTCAAAAGATGAACACCCTGAAGGGAGAATCGGGAGTCTAAACAAATGATCAATTAACAGAGTTGGTCTCCCTTCTATGACCCAGGAGGGAGGTTATTTACATTTTGCAGTGTTTTAATTGCTCCTTCTTTGTTGGGAGTTGTGCTCCCAAGTTCTCTCTAGATGTGAGAGAAGGCTCATAAGCTTTCAAGGTCCTTTTCTCCCACAGGTGGATCATTTCTGAGGGAGGCTGAGTGAACCAAACATTACTAACAAAAGACCATGAGCTCATCTCAGAGTGCTGATGGAGTAGGATACTCTCAGAAGCTGGAAGTTGAAATATCTGTTGGCTATCATTGAATACCTGGCTACACCATGAAGAAAAAAAGAGTTAGAACATAGCAGAGTAAAGCTTTACAAAACTCTTGGGTGAATCGTTAGGAGCTCTGCTCTAAGCAATATGAGGGCCTAGGACCCAGGAAGAATTTTAAAGATTTGAAAATAGCTCAATATCATTGTACTTGAGGTCTAAGTTTTATAGAGGGTCATCTTCCATGGCAGCTCATTTAGTGTGAAAAACAAATCTGTAGAGGGATGATCTAAATACATAGCCTGTGTCAATACACTTTGGCATAAAATGGGGATCTGGAAAACCTCTGAGACCTTTGATTAGTGTTTAAAAGGAGAAAACACAGGCCCAGAGGAAAAGTTGTGAGTAAATTTTGAGGAGCCTATACTACTTGATTTGTTGTGTTTAAAAAGTCAAATGTCAGCATTCTATGGAAGACTCCAAAATGGAGTGGATATAATGCAACTTTGATGAACATGACAGTTCTCGAGGAAGTGAGGGACCACTAGTTGAGAATAAAGGTAACACCTGATCTTCTGAGAGTGATCCTGTCCACATTGTTTCTGATAAACAAAGCTCTTCAGATTTTGTTTCCTGCCCTACAAATATGCTGAACTTTTCCAAGGTCAACTAAGTAAACATTAGGAAGGATAATTGATAAAATATCTTTTAAAAAAGAGGCGTGTCCAAGGGGCCACTTTTTCATGTTCTCTTTCCATTTCCTTCTTTTTTTCATTTGCTAAGCAGGGTCAAATGGAGGTAAGTATGGGGAGGGGGAATATCTGATGCCAAGAATGGTGTGAGAGAAACTGAAGGCAGGGAGCCCATAGAAACCTTATTTCAAGATAAACTTTATCCAAAAGAAAAAAATAAAGCTTAGGAGTCCTTGATAAATAAGAGTCAAGTAAAAATAAAGTTGAATTAGAAATGATAGAATCTGGGCGGGGGAGAAAAATAACGTGGGAATTAGACAGTGCTCTGGGATTAAGCATAACATCAGTGGCCTAACAGTTCTCTGTGTACAGTAGGGTTTGCTGTGCCTTAGGGTTAATTTTGTCTCTTAGGCACCTATGGGCAAAAGCTTTTCAGTGGTTCCCATCTAAAGGCTGAGATTTCCCTTTCCCTGAGTTACATCAGCATGTATTGCAAAACATTTTAATATCTCCTTGTTTCTTACTCCTGAAAGAAGATAAATTCTCCACGAGTTAGTCTCACTTACTTAGCAAGCAGTCAGCATTACAGCTTTTCTGTTCATTTCCTGAAAGAGCATCTATGTGAAAAGATGTGGTGATCATGTTATTGACAGCATCTTCAATTATGCTGTCATTGCCCTTTTCAGTTGTACAGTAATGCATTGAGATGATCTCTGCCATTCTAGAGATCTTCTGTGAGAAATTCTTGCAAAGAATATGCAGAGGCCTTCCCCAATCTCTAACTTCTTGCCCACATCCAGCTGGTGATCACCCACTAGAATTTATCTCTCTTTCCCATGCCACACATCATCTCTTGCTTTGTATTATGTCTCTATGGGCACATTATTCATCTCCCTTTCTGAGCTATAGGCCTTTATTGGATCATTTACATCATCCAAACACCAAGTATAATGCTTTGCACTCTATAGTGTTCAGAAACAAGATGAATGCAGAAATTAACATATTTTAGTGAATGATTCAATTCAGATATTTAAGATGTGACTCTGGAGCTAGACTACCTGGATTCAAATATCAGTAGGTCCTTCTTGACCTACTTGTGCAACCTTGAGCTATTTACTGCTCTGACACATGGTCTCCTCATTTGTAAAATGGGCATAATAAGAGTACATATCTCATAAAACTGCTGAAAATGAAAATAAGGTAAAACATAAAAGTACTCAGAATAGCACCTGGAACATAGCACACACTCAATAAATATTAGCTACTTAATACCATGCCTTGAGTTTTCAGGAAAATTTAGTCATATTAGAAGCAAAACAAATAAATAAGCAGATCCAGTAGCTAGGCATTTTAGAGAAAAAATGGCCAGCGATAAGCTGGAGTAACCAAGACCTTCATGGAAATATTATTTATAAAGGTGTTTATAGTACTATGGTGGCTGTTATATACCAAGAAACCAAGAATGCTAGATAAAACCTAAAACACATTTTTTTTCATGGCGGAGCCAGTGAGAAAGCAAATAAGTTTATCAAGGTTCAGAAATGACAAGAAAAAGCACAAAACTCAGAGGGTAGTGGGCTGCAGCCAGCATTTTCCCAGGAGGATCTACTAATCTCTGGTAGCCTCACCCTGGGTTTTAGTGGGCAAATGTATGAGGGGCAGGAGAAAAAGACAATGTGTGAGATTGCCTTACAGATAACACCCCTTCTGCCCACTGCCACTGAAAACGGTGACTCTCAAGGAGTGACATTCTTAGAAGGCAAACTAGAACAAAACCTTCTTCACAAAATGAGACAGTGATATGCACACCTCTCTGAGCTTTAGTTTGAGAGAAAGAGAAAAAGCAAAAATGCCTTCCCTGATAACACTTTTTCAGAAGTTTAATTTTATTGAGGTAAAATTAACATATAACACTGTGTAAGTTTAAGGTGTTTGATGTGTTGATTTGATACATTTACATATTGCAATACGCTTACTGTTCTAGTATTAGCTAAAACCTCTATCATGTCACATAAGTAGATTTCTGTTTTTTCTGGTGGGAAAGATTGAGATCTAGCTTATATAGAATTTGAAATATAATGGTGTACATCCGAAATTTATATAATGTTATAAACCAATGTTACCTCAATAAAAAAAATTAAAAGAGCTAGTCTCTTAGGAACTTTGAAGTTTATAATGCAGCATTGTTGTCTATAATCACTATGCTGCACATTAGATGTCTAGGATTTATCTGGTAGTTACAAGTTTGTACCTTTTAACAACATATTTTCAATTCCCCCACCCTGCAGCATCTGGTAACTACCATTCTGTTTGCTGTTTTTATGTTTGGCTTCTTTAGAATCCACATATAAGTGATGTAACACAGTTTTGTCTTACTGTGTCTGATTTATCTCACGTAGTGTAATTCCCTCAACGTCCATCCATGTTGCTGCAAATGGCAGGATTTCCTTCTTTCTCTTGACTAATACTCTGCTGTGTGTGTGTGCGCGTGCGTGTGTGTGTGTATAAATATGTATACCACCTTCTTTATCCATTCATGCATTGATGGACACTTAGGTTATTTCCATATCTTGTTATTGTGAATAATGCTGCAATAAACATGGGAGTACAGATTTCTTTTTGATATCCTTTTTTCATTTCATTTGGATATATACCCAGAGATGGAATTGCTAGATCATATGGTAGTTCTATTCCTAATTTTTTTCAGGAAACTCCATACTTTTTTCCACAGTAGCTAAACCAGTTTACATTCCCATGACAATGTATGAGGATTCCCTTATCTCTACATCCTCTCCAACCACTTGTTGTCTTATGCCTTCTTGATGATAGCGATTCTAACAGGTGTGAGATGATATCTCATTGTGGTTTTGATTTTCATTCCCCTGATGATTAGTGCTATTGAGCATCTTTTTATGTACCTGTTGGCCATTGAATGTCTTCTTTGGAAAATGTCTATTTAGTTCCATTGCCCATTTTTAAAGATTTTATTTTTTTCCTTTTTCTCCCCAAAGCCCCCCGTACATAGTTGTATATTCTTCATTGTGGGTTCTTCTAGTTGTGGTATGTGGGACGCTGCCTCAGCGTGGTTTGATGAGCAGTGCCATGTCTGCGCCCAGGATTCAAACCAACGAAACACTGGGCCACCTGCAGAGGAGCGCTCGAACTTAACCACTCGGCCACGGGGCCAGCCCCCCATTGCTCATTTTTAAATCAGATAGTTTTATATTCATCATTGTATGAGTTGTAAGAGTTCTTTAACTATATTGGATAATAACCCCTCATCCGATATACAGATGACAAATATTTTTTTCATTCTGCAGGTTGCTTTTCATTCTTTTGATCATTTCTTTTGCTGTGTAGAGGCTTTTAAGTTTGATGTAGTCTCACTTGTTGAGTTTTGCTCATCCTGCTTGTGCTTTTGGTGTCATGCCCAAAAAAATCATCCCCAAGATCAATGTCAAGGAGCTTTTCCTAGAATTTTCTTCTAAGAGTTCCACAGTTTTAGGTCTGATGTTTAAATCTTTAAGTCATTTCAAGTTAAGTTTTGTGAGTAGTGTAAGTAAGGGATCTGGAGTTTTCTTTGCTTTTGTGGGTACACCTGCTCCACTTTTTTTTTGGTGCTTTTTTAAAAAAAAATTTATTGAGATTATGATAGTTTACAACCTTGTGAAATTTCAGTTGTACATTATTGTTTGTCAGTCATGTTGTAGGTGACCACTTCACCCTTTGTGCCCACCCCCACCCCCCCTTTCCCCTGATAGTCACTAATCTGTTCTCTTTGTCTACATGTTTAACTTCCACATGTAAGTGGAGTCATACAGAGATTCTCTTTGTCTATCTGGCTTATTTCACTTAACATAATTCCCTGAAGATCCAGACATTTCTCCAAAGAAGATATACAGATGCCCAATAGGCACACAAAACGATGCTCATCATCACTGATCATCAGGGAAGTGCAAATCAAAACTACACTGAGATATCACCTTACATCCATTAGAATGGCAAAAATAACCAAAACAAACTAAAATATGTTGGAGAGGTTGTGGAGAAAAAGAAACCCTCATACACTGCTGGTGGGAATGCAAACTGGTGCAGCCACTATGGAAAACAGTATGGAGATTTCTCAAAAAATTAAAAATAGAGATACCATATGACCCAGACATCCCACTGTTGGGAATCTATCCAAAGAATTTGAAGTCAGCAATTCCAAAAGTCCCATGCACCCCTATGTTCATTGCAGCATTATATACAATAGCCAAGACGTGGAAGCAACCTAAGTGCCCATCAACTGATAATTGCATAAAGAAGATAGGGTATATATATATACATATATATATATGTATATATATATACATATGCAATGGAATACTACTCAGCCACCTGCTCCCCTCTTATTACTCCCTCTTGTGGCTGAATTCTTAAGCTACTGTTTCTTCTCTAGTTGTTACCTCTCTCCAGGCTGGCTACTGGAAATCTCTTTTTTGTTTTCCAGAAGGTGACATTCCAGTGTGGTTTGTGGTTTCTCCTGTGTCCACAGACTGGTCCTGTTTTTCTGAGAGCAGTCCATTTACTAGAGTTGCTCTCACTGCTACACTCAGGAATGTGCACAAAGAGCCAATTGCAGAGTGAGGAGAAGTGTGGGTTTAGCACTGGGAGGTTGAGATTTCCTGTGGATCTTGAGGGGAGATCCTCTGATGAGGTACTCCTAGAGCCTCACAGGTGGACTTCCTGTGAAATCCCGAGCCCCTGTCCTCCCTTAACTCCCCTTGATATTCCTGTCTGTCTTTTACTTGATTTCCCTTCACCCTCCACTTGCGATCTATTCACCTCAGTAGTCTACATACCTCTTTAGAGAAAGGAGTTCCCCAACTGAGTCCAGCACTGCTGTGGTAGCTGGGAGCTTGCTCATTGCTCTTTTTCCTTCACAGGAGGGTTTGCCACTACTGAGTGGTTCCACCTGTGCAGTGTTGTCTTCAAATGGGTGGTAATGGGGAAGCTCCTTTCACTGTTTCCACTGCAACCAAATCACACCTTTTTTTCTGCTTCAATTGTGCACTGGAATCAACTCTCAGGAAACTGGACTTCCACAAAGTCTGTCTCATTCACTATTTTCTGCTCTAGTTAGCACTCTCCAGGCTTTACCTGACTATGGCCGAGATAGATTGAGGCAAGTACTTAGCTCCTGTTGGTCCTGCAGCCCATACCAAAGTCTGTCTGCCTATTACTGGATGCACAGGTGGGTGAGATTCCTCCTGGGTCCCTTGGAAGTTAGTGCTGTATACTGCAACTCCCACAAAGGCTCTTATGTTCATAGATGTCCACTTCATTGTTACAAAAGTGGAAGAAAAAGGAGAACGCCTTTTCGCATTATGATGCTGATGTCACTCCTTCCTCCTATAAGTTTTAGTCTCATCCATCTACTTATGTGGATATGCAGCCTAAATATTATCACTATTGTGACACCAAAACAAAGCAAGTCATATATTTTTTTTTAAAGAGATTCTGGTTTGGTGTTATCCACAAGATATCTGACAGAATACCTTGAAGAAACAAATTTTAAATACAAGCATCAATGATTTCCACAAATTTTAAAGAAACATGAACTTAAGATTAAAAAAACTAAGCACATAAATAAAGAGGGCACTTTGAATAAGAGTCAGCCATATCATTAAACTATGAAATCAGACTTACAAACCGTGTATTGAAATTATTAGATAGCAGTAATTTCAGTAAGTATGTTTAATCTGTTAAATAAGGATACTATTGAAAGTATGATGAAACAATAAGAGTCTGTCAAAGCTGACCATTTGATCAAAAAACCAAGTGAAACTTAAAGAGAGAAAACAAAATATTATGATTGAAATTTGAAATTAATGGATGAGTTAAACAGCGAATTAGCACAACATGGTAGAATGAATTTACTGGGAGAGAGATCTGTAAAAGTTAAACAGAACACAGTAGAGAGAAAGAAATAATTAATGCTTCAGTGGTGTAGAAGGTAAAACAAGAAGATTCAACATATGCCTAATTCTAATTGGGGTTCCAGAGGCATATAATAGAAATATAGAGGCAATTTTCAGAGGAGTATCTCTATTTGTGGTCATCGCTTTCCCACTTAAATAAGCCCCTTCAGCATTTCTTCTAGAACTGGTTTCTTGGTGATAAACTCTTTTAATTTTTGCTTTTCTGGGAAGCTCTTCATCTCTCCTTTCATTCTGAATGAAAACCTTGATGGATAGAGTATTCTTGGCTATAGGTTTTTTCCTTCTAGCACGTTATAAATACGTTGTGCCATTCTCTTCTTGCCTGCAGGGTCTTGGCTGAGAAGTCCCCTGACAGCCTTATGGGCTTTCCTTTGTATGTCACTTGTGGCCTTTCTCTTGCTGCTTTTAGGATCTTCTCTTTAATTTTGGACATTTTAATTATAATATGTCTTGGTGTGGACCTCTTTGGGCTTCTCTTGTTTGGATCTCTCTGTGCTTCCTGTACTTGGATGTCTGTTTCCTTCCTTAGGTTAGGAAAATTTTCCTCTATTATTTCTTCAAATAAAATTTCTGCCCCTTTGTCTCTCTCTTCTCCTTCTGGGACACCTATAATCCGAATGTTGGCATGCTTGATATTGTCCCAGAGTTCCCTTAGACTGTTCTCATTCTGTCTAATTCTTTTTTCTTTTTTCTGTTTAGCTTGGGTGATTTCCTCTAGTCTTCCACCTAGCTCTCTGATCCATTCTTCTGCATCCTCTATTCTGCTACTGAGTCCCTCTAGTGAATTTTTCATTTCCAGTATTGTATTCTTCATTTCTGATTGGTTCTTTTTTATAGTTTCCAGTTCTTTGCTGATGAGCTCACTGTGTTCATCCAGTCTTCTCCCAACATCTGTGAGCATCATTATGAGATTTTGTTTGAACTCTTTGTCAAGTAGGTCACTTGTTTCTGTTTCATTTAGTCCTTTTTCTGGGGTTTTGTCCTGTTCCCTTGCTCAGAAAGCATTCCTTTGTCTCCTCATTATGCCTCTTTCTCTGTGCTTATTTCTATGTATTAGGTGAGTCCACTATGTCTCCTGATCTTGGAAAAGTGGCCTTATATATGAGATGCCTTATGAAGCCCAGCACTGTGCTTCCCTCTCATCAGTAGTCCAAATGATCCAGGAGTGACCCCTTTGTGGGCTACTTGTGTCTTTCTACTGTGGCAGAGTTGCTCTTACTGCAGGTACCCAGGGAGTCTAGTCTTTCCTTCCCTGGCCAGCTGTTTGTAAATCCGGTTTGGGGAGCCTCAGCATCATTGGCTACATAGTCTATCAGTACACTCCTATTGCAGTTTTCCTCTTAATTGGGTTGGTACCCAGTGTAGCTGGTTGCTAGGCTCAGGGACTTACAGTTGCCATAGGCTTCAGGCCTACAAAGCTATTGTCAGGTCTCTTAGGAGTGCAGCTGAGTGGGGCTGACCCTAGGCATGGGGGCACCCAATTGTTTCAGACCTTGGAAGGTGGGGCTGATCCTTTTTATGGCTATTTGTGAAACACAGGTCTTCTGCCACTGATAAGCCTCACCCTTCACAGGACCACAAACACCATCAACACAGTCCTGGTCCATGCACATTTCCCAACCCCCTGGAGTGTACCCAAATGCCACACTGCAGAGGTCCCCACCTCTCCACCAATGCCCCCCACAGTTCATCTGGTCCTCACACAGGCCCTGCCCCACAGAGGTAGACACACTTGCGTGCCTGTAGAGGATCCAGGCACCCAGTGAATGCTTAAAAGTAGCCTGGGGGCTTGCTGTGGGGTGGGGCCAGTCCCTAGGGCAGGCTACCTGCCCTGGCTGAACTGGATTAAATCTGTGCTCTAGTGGGTGTGGCAGACCCCTGGGCTAACAGGCAAAGGGAAGAACCTCAATGGCTCCCCCCAAGATCTGTGTCAGCATGCCTGGGCCAGGTCAGAACAATGGCCCCCACCAATGTCTCAGTCTCCAGTGAGGTCCCTCCTCTCACCAAGATGCCCCAAGAGTCCAACACTAGAGTCTTGTTTCACCAAAGGACTGTCAGTCTTCTCTCTGGTGATTTTAGGTTGCTGCAATGAGCGAGTTTGTGCATAAGCCCTTTAAGACCCGGGTCTTTTCGGCTTTCAGCTGATAGCTTTTCTGGGGGTATCTTCATTGCAGTTAATAGCCAGCGAAGCCAGACCGTAAGACACTCATCTCAGTTGTGCTGAGTCTGAAGGATGCTTATAGCAGTATTGGCCTTGCTCCAGACCTCATTCCTCCAGCGAGGGCTGTGTACCTTATGATGTCTCCCGCCTGGCCAGCTAAGAAGCTCTGCTGCTCCCAAAGGTGGCTCTTTTCCTCTCCATCAGGAATTTCTGGCTCTTCTGCCTTATTCAGGACTGTCCCTTGTTGTGAGGGTTCTTTTTATCCAGTTTTCAGTTTTCTATCCAGGGTGATTTTCCCAAAAATAGTTTTAACATGTTTGTGTTTGTGGGAGGAGATGAGTTCAGAGTCTGCTTACACCACCATCTTGACAAGATCTCAGGACTGGGATCCTGCTTTTGCTTTGCATTTCCCAAAAGACTAGTCATGTTGAACATCTTTTCAGGTGTCTGCTGGCCATTTGGATGTCTTCAGCATGTTTCTGTAAAGCTGTTTGACAGTATCTTTTCTCCACCCTCAAAGGGTAATTTGCCTCTAATAGGAGTTGATAGCAGGGTTCAGAGTAGGATGAGGACGAGTATCAGTTCAGAAAAACTTTTGGTTACATGATCTACTGTTCATCTTTGATTCTGAAGAAAGAGGGAAGATTGTTTCACACCACACTCTCAGTTATCTTGGCTTCTGTCACTTACATTAATGGGACTCTCAGTGTTCCAGTATCTGAATATTGTCTGGCACACTGTAAGTACTTAATCAATATTTGCCAAATGAATGAACATTAGCATTTAATACAAATCTTAATATTTTGGTTCTTACTAAGTCAAAATTATTTTTCGGCACTGTAAGTTAGGAACTTACCTACAGTAAATTTCCTGAAAGTGTTTAACAAAAAATAAAATGAATAATGCATGTGTCAGGTAAGTTCTCTGTAGACTTCTTATAGCCAATCTTGCTTAAATGTGGATTGTTCTGTTGTTCTCATCCTCAATAGGGCACAGGAAATTCTGTAGAGCTCAAGCCCTCAGTGTCCAGTGGCTGTCTACCTGGACCCCTATGACGACAGTTTCTTAAGTGTCTGCTTGCAAACTCAGGCCCTACCCATCTTTTGGTTAGGGCCCCTCTGTTCTTGGTATCTCTAAACTTAGTTGATAGTTGTGCTGTCTGTAAGTCATTCTGAAGGCTCACTCATGTTTTTGGCCACATCACCTCTGCTTCAACTTCTTTTAGCTATCACATCCCTTCTCTGAGGCTTGAAAACCTAACAGCTTCCCTGCCTGAAAGAAGGGAACGGTCAGAGATGTGGAGACATAAATATTAGGTAAAAAGCTAGATAATATTTCAAAAATATTATCCATAAGTTGTTCCACACTGCTAAGTCAAAAATTTAAATAGAATTTTGGTTGGGGCTAAAAGAAGATAATAAAGATGTTTTAGAAGCATGAGCAGACATCATTTTTTAATATATGGCAATTTACTGTTTGGCTTTCTCCATAGCCTGATCTCTTCTATTCTCTCTAAGATGTCCTTTCCATGGAGTGTCTAGAGAAAGAAAACCAGACCTTATGGACCAAAGGACAAGGACTTAGTGTCTTGGGATGCAATATAAGAATGGATTCTTTCAATGGATAAGAAGATAAAGAAGATGTAGCACACATATATGCAATGAAATACTACTCAGCCATAAAAAGATGAAATCATTTCCTGCAACAATGAGGATCGACCTTGAGGGTATTATGCTAAGCAAAATAGGTCAGATGGAGAAAGAAAATTACTGTATAACCTTACTCATAAACAAACACATAGATGCATTTAACAGATTGGTAGTTAACAGAAGGAAAGGGCAAAAGAGGTCAAGGAGCACATATGTATAGTGAGCTAGATTTCTGGTGGTAAACTCGATGCAGCCTATACAGAAGTTGAAATGCAATGATGTACACGTGAAATTTATATAACATTATAAACAGTGTGACCTCGGTAAAGTAAATTTTAAGAAAACACCAAAAAGATGAAGAATTGCTTCTCCTGTACATTTGGAGAGAGAAGAAATCAAAGTGGGGTGGAGGGAGGCGGAAGGATTCCTTCTTGGTTTGTGTTTTGAGAATTATGAATATTATTTATCTTTTCAAATTTTATTACACACCTTGCTCAGTCTTCCCCCTTTTTATTCCCATCTCTGCCCTTCTTCATACAATCATTTTATCCTTCTCTTTTTCTCCCTCCTCTACTAATCTTTTCCTTGAAACAAAGCAGCTGGAACCATGAGAGAGAAGAAGAGATCTATTCATGTTTCTTCTTCCCTGCTCCAAATGTCTGGAAAGTCTTTCCAAATATGAACAATCCATGGAGTCCCACATAAAAGCAAAAAAAAAAAAAAAAAAAAAAAGTCAAAAATAAGAAGTTAGAGAGTCAAGATTCCCTCTACTGTCAAGAGTCTGACTCAGCATTGCTGGATGCTCACTACTTCCTGGTATGTTTCCCAGACAGAGGTCATGATGAATATTCCTCTGCTTTGGTGACATAATTTATTTTATAGAGAAAAAGGTTGAAATTGTTTGTTAAATCGGCCCCATGATTTTTCCAGGCTGAATGTAGGGTTGTTGATGTAAAAGTGTCTCAAAAGATGAACACCCCAAACAAGGGACCAATTAACAGAGTTAGTCTCCCCTCCATCACCCAGGAGAGAAGTTATTCACCTCTTGCACTATTTCAATTGTTCTCTCTTTGTGGGGAGTTGTGCTCTGAAGACCTTTCTTATTTATGAGAGAAGGCTCATAAGCTTTTAAGCTCCTCTTCTCCCACAGCTGGATCATTTTTAAGGCAGGCTGAGTGAGCCAAACATTACTAACAAAAGACCATGAGTTCGTCTCAGAGCACTGATGGAGTGGGATAATCTCAAAATCTGGAAGTTGAAATATTTGTTGGCTGTTGCTGAAAACCTGGGTACACCACGAAGAAAAGAGAGTTGGAACACAGGAGACTAAAGCTTTATGGAACACTTGGGTGAGTCATTAGGAGCTCTGCTCTAGGGATTGTGAAGGCCTAAGACCCAGGAAGAATTTCAAAGATTTATCATCATGGGTTGTGTGACCTTGAGCTATTTAATGCTCTGACCCAGGGTGTCCTCAACTGTAAAATTGGAATAATAAATGTCTTATAAATTTGTTGAAAATTAAAATAAGGTAAAACATAAAAGTATATTCAGAATAGCACCTGGAACACAGAACACACTCGATAAATATATCATGCCTTGATTTTCAGGAAAACTCAATCATATTAGAAGCAAAGAAAAAATTAATCAAATCTAGTAGTTTGGGGTTTTAGAAAAAAAGTGATAATTTGGGTTAACCAATTCTTTTCATAGAAATATTATTTGTAAAGGTGTTTCTGGTAATATGGTGGATGATATGTTCAAGGAAACCAATAATGCGAGATACAATCTAAAACACTTTATTTCATGGCTAAGCCAGTACTTTATCAGTACCTTGATAAAATAAATTTATCAAGGTACAGAAAAGAAAAGAAAAGCACACACCTCACAGGGTGGTGGGCTGAGACCAGTATTTTCCCAGGAGGGATCTACTAATGGCTGGCATCCCCAGGCCTGAGTTTTAATGAGCAAAGTATGAAGGGTAGGAGAAAAAGACAAGGTGTGAGAATGGCCCAGAGACAACATTCCTTCTCCATAATGCCACTTAAAATAGGGACTCTCAAAGGGTGATATTCTCAAGGGCAAACTAGAAAAAAACTACACAAAATGAGACAGTGATATGCTCACCTTTCTCAGCTTTAGTTTGAGAGAGAGAGAAAATGTAAAAACGTCTTCCCTGGTTCTTTTTTTTTAAATTTATTTTTTGAGATAAAATTGACTTATAACATTGTGTAAGTTTAAATTGTTGAACAGATTGATTTCTTACATTTGATATTGCAATATTCTTACCATCCTAGCACTAGCTAACACCTCTACCACATTACACAAGTACGTTTCTTCTTTTGAGGTGGGAACAATAAGAGTCTAGCTTATACAGATTTTGAGATGTAATGATGTACATCTGAAAATTATATGTTAGAAGCCAATGTTACCTCAATGAACAAAGATGTAGTCTCTTAGGAACTGTGAAGTTTATGACAGCATATTGTTGTCTATAATCACTAGGCTGTGCATTGTATCTCTAGGATGTATTTGGTAGTTACAAGTTTGTACCCTTACAGAATGTATCTCCAATTCCCCCACCCCTAGTATCTGGTAACCACCATTCTATTTGCTGTTTTTACAAGTTCAGCTCTTTTAAAATCCGCACATAAGTGATATCATACAGTTTTCTCTTACTCTATCTGACTTGATCTCACTTAGGATAATGCCTTTATGTTCCTTCCATGTTCCTGCAAATGGCAGGGTTGCCTTCTTTCTCATGGATCAGTAATATTACATTGTGTGTGTGTGTGTGTGTGTGTGTGTGTGTGTAACATCTTCTTTATCCATTCATGCATTGACGGACACTTAGGGTGTTTGCATATCTTGGCTTTTCTGAATAATGCTGCAATAAACATGGGATATCTGTTGTTTATTTCATTTATATATACCCAGCAGTGCAATTGCTGGATCATATGGTAGTTCTATTGCTATTTTTTTGAGAAAACTCCATATTTTATTCCACAGTGGCTGAACCAATTTACATTCCCACAACAATGTGTGATGGTTCCCTTATCTCCACATCCTTGCCTACACTTGTTCACTCTTGTCTTCTTGATGATAGCCATTCTAACAGGTGTGAGTTGATATCTCATCACGGTTTTGATTTGTATTTCCATGATGATTAATGATATTGAGCATCTTTATATGTTCCTTTTGGCTATTGAACGTCATCTTTAGAAAAGATGTCAATTTAGTTCCACTGCTTATTTTTTAATCAGGTTGCTTGATATTTGTTACTGAGTTGAAAAAGTTCTCTAAATGTATTAAATAATAACCTCATATCTGATATATGGATTGCAACTGTTTTCTCCCATTCTCTAGGTTGCCTTTCAGTTTTTGGGTTGTTTCTTTTGCTTTGTAGAAACTTTTTACTTTGATGTAGTCCCACTTGGTGATTTTCGCTTGTGTTGCTTGTCCTTTTGGTGTCAAATCCAAAAAATCATTGCAAGATCGATGTGAAGGAGCTTTTCCTATATTTCTTCTTCTAAGTGTTTTATGGTTTTAGATGTTTAAATCTTTAATTCATTTCAAGTTAAGTTTTCTGAGTAGTGTAAGTAAGGGGTCTCCAGTCTTCTCTGCCTTTGTATGGAGTCATCTGCTCCACTCTTCTTCCTCCCTCTTGTGGCCAAATTCTTAAGATACTGTGTTTTTAGTTGTTGCCATTTACTAGGTGGTACTGGAAACTTTTTTTTGTTTTCCAGAAGGTGGCACTCCAGCTCATGTTTGTGGTTTCTCCCTTGTCCACAAAACAGGTCTGTTTTTTTGAGATGACTCAATTTACCAGATTTGCTCTCACAGGAATGTGCACAAAGAGCTAGTTGCAGAGTGAGGGGGATATGGGTTTAGCACTGGGTGGTTGAGGGTTCCAGTGGATCTGGAGGGGAGATCCTTTGCTGAGGTACCCCTTGAGGCTCATGGGTAGACTTCCTGCTGAAATTCTGAGCTCCTGTGCCCCTCTAATTCCCTTTGATATTAGTATCTTCCTCTTACCTGATCTCCCTTCTCCCTCCACTCGTGGTCTATCCACCCCTGTAGTCGACATACCTCTAGAGAGAACCGGGTTCTCCAGCTGTGTCCAGCCCTGCTGGAGTAGCCTGGGCACTAACTCACTGCTGCTTTCCTCTGGCAGGACAGTTTGCCACTGCTGAGTAGTTCATCTTCTGCAGTGTTGCCTTGAAGGTGGTGGTGCCGGGAAATCTCCTTTGCCTATCTTTACTGTGACCAAACTCACACCTTTTTTCTGCTTCAGTAATGTGCTGGAATCACATCTCCAGAAGACTTATCTTACACAAAATCTCTCTCATTCACAGTTGTCTGCCCAAGTGTGCACTCTCCAGGCTTACCTGACCACGGCCAAGATGGTTTGGGGCAGGTTTGTGGGCTCCTGCTGGCTCTCTAGCCATACCAAAGTCTGTCTGCTTATTACTGGATGCACAGGTGGGTGAGATTCCTCCTGGATCCCTTTGCATTTGGTGCTGGTTACTACAACTTCCACACAGGCTCTTTTGTTCATGGTTGGATGTCCAATTCTTTATTACTAAAGCAGGACAATAATGGGGGACGTCTTTAGTCACTGTAATGCTGATATCAGCCCTTGTCTTGATAATTTTTACTCTCATCCATCTAATTATGTAGATTGCAGCCTAAATATTATCACTATTGTGTTGTCAAAAAAACGCCAAGTCAAAATTTTTGTTTAAAGGGATTCTTGGTTGATATTTTACCCCTGGAATCTGACAGAAGTGATATAAACCATTTCTGAAGAAACAAATTTTAAACACAAGCATCAATGATTCCTACAGATAAATTTTAAAGAAATATGAACTTAAGATAAAAAATTCACTAAGCCTACTAATAAACAGGGCGCCTTTGGTAAGAGTCAGAAATATCCTTAAACCATGGAATCAGATTTGCAAATATATGTATTTAAATTATTAGATAATAACTTCAATAAGTATGTTGAATACATTTAAATAAAGGATGCTATGGAAAGTATGAAGAGACAATAAGAGACTATCAAAACTGACCATTTGGGAAGAACGAAATGGAACATCTCAAGAGAAAAAAATATGATTGAAATTTGAAATTAATGAGTGAGTTAAATAGCCAATCAGCACAACTTATGGTGGAATGAATTTACTGGAAGAGAGATTTGTAAAAATTAAACAGAACACAGTAGAGCAATACAAATAATGAATGTTTCAGTGATGTAGGGGGCAGAGCAAGTAGATCCAATGATGTACATCTAATTGGGGTCCCAGAGACATATAATAGAAATGTAGAGGCAATTTTCAGAGGAGTATCTGTGTTTAGTAGACAGCATACGAGAGTCATGGTTACCGTGTTGAATGAATGGACATTAGAGGAAGCTGTGAATACGTCTGTGAGTAGAAAGAGAAGAACGGTACATGCTGTAGCTGCTCAATAAATTAATTTGGTTGTCATGATTATTGGTTACGTTGATGATGAAGAATGTAATTTTCTGCTCTGTTCTCACAAAATTCTCCTTCCATTCAGTTTCCATGTGGACAGAATCACACCTAAGTCTGAGACGGTAAATGCATAGCTTGTCTGCTACCATTTCTCCTTCTGTACTGATGGCAGACATCTTGACTTTCTTTTCTAATTAATGTCTTCATTGCTTCAGATTTCTTCTTGAAACGGTGCCCCCAGAATCAATGATTGATCTGATTTTGGGAAATGAACAGTTTTACATTGTTTCTAAGGCTATACCTTGTGCTTCCATGGTGATTTTGTCTTTCCATTCACTTTTGCAACTAGGAGGCTGGTAAATGGCTGGGAGGGAGGAAGACATTCTGGATGGCTAATGCTGTATTTATTTGTAGTTCATACACATAGCTTATTCCATTAATATCATAGCCTTTCTCCAGAGAGGTCTCCAAGACTTCTACTTTTACCTGTATATGGAAAATCCAGGCCACATTTAACATCTATTTTCTACCTTTCACAGCCCCGATGATTTTATTTCTGGTGTAGTTCATCTGAATAAAAAATGTGTTTGCATTGGGGCATGTCCTAACGACCATCTAGAGAGAAGACAGCTATTTCATCTTGAAGAGGGCATACAGAGCCTAGTGCAAAAATATTGTTTTGCTTATTTACCATTTGGCCTGAAGACTTAGTTCTTGCCTTCCTTGAACTGGCTCCAAAGAGAAAAAGAGAAAGAACTTCCAGAAATCCTGCCTCTGTTTCTTAGTCCCCATGCCCATTGCCTAAGCGTTCTAACCCTTACATGAGTTCAAGTTACTCTACTTCATAGGAGAAGACTCGAACCTAGGAATCAATAATAAAATCCAGGATGATTGAGAATCCAACAAAACCATATGCAAGGTGTTAAGTGGTTGTAATTTGCTGTGTAAAGGTTCCAGAGTTTCCAACAGATTTTTAAAGTATCACTGACTCAAAGATGTTCAAGAATCATTGTTCTAGACAGTTTAACTCATAAGTATCTCTGATCTGAGGTAATAAAAATCTGCACCGGCAAGGATGGGCATATAATGACTAGGCTTTTACAACCTGGTCTTGTCTAACTTCTCAGGAGACTTCATAGAGCCATTAAGTTTAAGTCACGTCGAGCTCCAAGCTATTTCTTGGTGCGTGACTCTTCCTACCATCCCATTGCATTATTCTTATTTCTCTCCAGGCTCTATGAAACCAGAAATGCAGTTATAGAATTGTCTACCCTTTCTGACTGCAGATTAATTGAATATTAGTTCCCAAAGGGATTTTAAAGAGTATCTATTTTACTATCCTCAAGTGACTATGGGGTCCAGTATGATTCAGGGGCTTTTTCAAGCACTGAATTAATTTCACAGGCATGACTGATCAGAATCATTCTGTTTTACCATATAGAGGGAGGACATTATTTTGCTAATTTAAGCTATTTCTACTTCTCATATGTTTGTAAAATCTGAAATGATAAAACATGAAATTAAGACATTTTAGGAGATAATGTACCAATGATGTTCATTACTGTCTTTTGCCCCAAAGAGAATGACTGTACTTATGAAAGAAAATTTTTCAGTTAAGTTTGGTGATTATACATGGAACAAAAAGATTAACCCAACATTGATGATTTAAGATGTATATCTAGTCAGCTGCATGACTGGAAAGAAATGAGTATTTCTTTGTGCTTTTTGAGAATAAAACCATTTCCTTCTCTCATCGTTTTCTCAGCAGCTGTCACCGAGCAGGTCCATGGAAGGGGATAGAATTCGTACCTCTGTGGACATGTTTGCTCTCCTGGGACTCTCAGATGAAAAAGGTGTGCAGCCTATCCTCTTTCCTATCTTCCTAGGGATCTACCTTGTGACTCTCATCTGGAACATGGGTCTTATCATCCTAATCAGGATGGACTCCCACCTGCGCACACCTATGTACTTTTTTCTCAGTTTCCTGTCATTTATAGACATCTGCTATTCTTCTTCCACCAGCCCAAGGATGCTTTCAGACTTCTTAAAAGAAGAAAAAATGATTTCATTCATTGCTTGTGCCACCCAGTATTTTGTTGGGTGCTGGATGTGTCTGATGGAGTGCTGTCTCTTGGCTGCCATGGCCTTTGACAGATATGTTGCTATTGGTAGGCCTCTATAGTACTCAGCGGTCATGGCTCCTGGCCTCTGTCAGAAGATGATTGCTGGGGCCTATGGGAGTGGTTTCCTTAGTAGCTTAGCTGAAATAATCCCTTGCTTTCATCTCTACTACTGTGGGCCCAATATCATTCCAAATTTCTTCTGTGACATAACCCACATCATATCCTTGTCTTGTTCCAATCCCTTCATCAGTCAAATGATTCTTTTTCTCATAACTTTTTTTGTTGGATTTGGTTCTTTCCTTGTTATACTCTTATCCTATGATTTCATTGCAGCTTCCATCCTGAAAATATCCTCTATCAAAGGTAGTGCCAAGGCCTTCAATACCTGTGCCTCTCACCTGTTAGTAGTAACAATCTTCTATGGCACAGGCCTCTCGGTGTACATGCATCCTAGTTCTACTCACTCCAAGAAGCAGAACAAGGTGCTGTCAGTGTTCTATGTTATCTTTACCCCCATGTTAAACCCTCTTATCTATAGTCTGAGGAACAAGGAGATCAAAGAGGCCTTCCAGAGGGTGATAAAGAGGACCACACATTTACTTCAGTAAGAACAATATTTGTGCAGGTGTTATTTTCCCTATAAGGAAAAGAGGGATAAGAATATGTAAATAACATTTTGTATGTCGCAAGAATAGCTAAGTAGAGAGAAGATGTGACAACCTGGCTTCTGGGTTCCTGGTGCCATTATGTTTAGCTGCCACCACCAAGTGATCTGTCTGAGGCAGTGTCATCAGCATTGAACTGCATTTAAAAGGCTTGTTTACATAACTAGGCTCAGGTAGATAAAATCTGATGTTTGGACAACAGAGGTTCTGATAGATATTATATGTAGATAAATGACAAGACCTAGGAAGTCATGCATGGTTCTTCCCTCTACAATTTTTAAAATGTCCTTTATTTATTTTTGGTTGTTAAGCACTTTTTATATTTAAATAGAAATAAAATTACTTATAAAATCACATATGTATAAGTTAACAATAATTTAAAAAAGAATACCTTATCATCTGAGTTCCAAACACAGAGCGAGAAAGTCAGTGTGAGAAAGAGGAACACAGAAAGAGATAGGTAGAAAGAGAAATAGAGAGAGAGACACACACAGAGGGAAAAGAAAGAGAGAGTGAAAAAGTGAACAGAGAGAAGAGAAGGGGAAGGGAGGAGAGGAGACAAAAGAAGAGGAGAGGGGAAAAGATTGATCTGTCTTTATTTCAAAATAACTTTGTTCCCTCCATCTTACTCCTTGAAACTCCTTATGAAGTGAGTTGTGAAAAACAGATGGGAGAAAGGAATAGTAGAAAGGAGGGGCACTTTTCAGGTTAAGAGTTGGGGAGATTCTCAGAGGCTAGAAAGAAGTCAAAGTCATCAATTTCTGGGCACAGGTGGCCTGAAGCATGCTCCATGGTAGCTTCCCAGGGACAGCGAAAGACTCAGAAACGAAGGCTGTCATGTTATGTGTAGGGACTCACAGTCTGAGTCCCAGAGATGTGAGCCCCCTAGGAATTCCAAGTCCTTAAGTATGATCAGTGAGCAGTAGAGACAGTCTGTATGAGGGTACCATGGAGACTCAAAGTCTAACCAAGACAATTTAAAGAAAATTTTAAAAAGAGATATTTTTCAGACAAGAGTTTATAGACTAAGCTTCATACATACTACAGTAGTGTATACACAACATACTACACTTCACTAGTTACATTGCATAGATGTGATTTTTGTTCTATTATTATGTGCACTTGGCAAGTGGGAAATTATCCCCATTTTACAGATAGAACTTTTGGGTATATTGTGGTCTGCCTTGTTCTTCCCAGGGTAGCAAGAATCCGTCTTGAAGCTCACTAAGTATCAGATGTGGAACATAAATGGTTTTTACTGATCAGAAACGTCATTTATTGCTTTGCCATGGTGCCCAATTTCTATACCTTAGGTGTTATATATTTAAAACTATCTTACGAATCTGTTCGTTGAAAATATTCACAACACAGTTTTTATCAGAGTGAATACATAACTATTAACCAATTGGTAAGAGTTAAATCAAATAATTAACTCATTATCCCATCCATCCCTTTCTCCTTAGAAGTAAGATTAGCTGAAGTAGATCCAACATGAATGGGGACCTTTCTAAAACATCTCTGTATCCCTAGTAATGGCAGGGTAGATGAGCTCCATTAAAAAACCAAAAACCAAAACACTAAAACCAAAAGTTCGTGGGAATGATCTTAAGTAGATATTTTTTTCTTTTGTGAGGAAGATTAGCCCTGAGCTAACATCTGCTGCCAATCCTCCTCTTTTTTGCCGAGGAAGACTGGCCCTGAACTAAATTCATGCCCATCTTCCTCTACTTTATACGTGGGATGCCTGCCACAGCATGGCTTGCCAAGTGGTGCATATGTCCACACCCGGGATCTGAACTGGCGAACCCCAGGCTGCCGAAGTGGAATGTGCGAACTTAACCGCTGCAAAACAGGGCCAGCCCCAGTAGATATTTTTAATGAAGAATTAGTAATGCAGCATAATATATTGGAAAGAACTCCAATTCAGAACACATAAATTTCACCTACTTTTTTTTTTTTTTGGTGAAGATTAGCCCTGAGCTAACATCCTCCTCTAATCTTCCTCTTTTTCCCTGAGGAGGATTGGCCCTGAGCTAACATCTGTGTCCATCTTTCTCTATTTTATATGTGGGATGCCTGCCACAGCATGGCTTGATAAACTGTGTGTGTGTCTGCACCCAGGTTCTGGGTCTGCAAACCCCAGGTTGCCAAAGAGGAGCACATGAACTTAACCACTGCAGCACCATGCCAGCCCCTAAATTGCACCTACTTAAAGGGAAGGCATGCTGTTTACTTCACACTCTGATAAGTGCTTCATAAGCATTGCATAATTTGATTTTATGAAGAGCTGCTCCATCAAGTAGCTCATACTATAAGCCCCATTTTTAAGGTGATAATAGTGAGGTTTGAAGAGGTTAATTTGCTCAGGAACACACAGCAAGGATGTGGAAAGCTGGAATTCAACCCAATTAGCTGATACCAGTGCCCATGGTATTAACCTCAATGATCTGTGACTCTGTCATGAATTAGTTTCATTGTATTCCTTGTTGCTCCTATATCCTCACTTATGCATAGGAAATCATGCTGTGTCAGCCACCCAGGGCTGCTGTGATAATTGATTCAGGTCAGGGAGTTGAGAAAGTGTGCATATTTAAAATGGAATCAATTTGTGAACAGGGAAGTGTCCAAATATCTAATTTATTGTTTTTAAGCTGTATTGTCAGCCAGTTGTGTCATCTTTGGTAAATGTCTTAGCACCTCTGGCTTCAATCCTCACCTTGAAAATGATGGTCTTAAACTAGGTGCTCTCTCGGTCCCTTCCAGCTCAAAGAAATCTAAGTTCATTAAAAGAAAAGCTATAATTACGAGGTCATAATAGGACCATGGGGAAGTGGGGAATTGAGTCAGAAGGGACATGGCAAAGTGGGATGTGAAATTAGCAGGGAAATCATCTTGATGACAACCATGACACCAGAAGGCAGGTACCTGGAGAGTTTTCTCCCTATAATTGTCTTTTCTCCTTTCACTTCTGCCTTAATAATACATTTAAGAGGATCTCCAGTTGTGGGCATCTCTTTGGCTGTGAGTGGACAACCAATGTCATGGCCAAAAGCGCCCATCCTGGAGTGCAATAGGGCACACCTGAATAATTCTTTTCAAAAGAATAAGGAATTTCAACTTTGTCAAGAACTCTTGTTATCCTGAGGGATCTAGGTCAAGGTGAGAGGGCAAGATTTATAGAAAACAGTGGATTCTGTGTTATCCCAATATCCATGTGATTCTTCCAGCAAGACCAACATGGAGTAAGATTTATGGTCCTCATAAGTTTTATGAGGTTTATGTTATCTCTCATTCTTAACCTCTTCTCATATTTCTTTATCTAGCCTTTTTGTTCTGGTTAAGACTGTCAGTACTATGTTGAATGAGAGTGGTGAGAGTGAGCATCCTTGTCTTGTTCCTGATGTTAGAGGAAAAAGTTTGTTTTTCACATTGAGTATAACATTAGCTGTGGGTTTGTTTTTGATGGCATTTGTTATGTTAAGGTATTGTCTTTCTATTTCCAGTTTTTTTGGGTTTTAATCATGAAAGGATGTTGTATTTTATCCTATGCTTTTTCTGCATCTATGAGATGACCACGTGATTTCTATCTTTCATTCTAGTAATGTGGTGTGTCACATTTATTGATTTGTGCATGTTGAACTATCCTTCCATCCCATGGATAAATCCCAGTTGGTCATAGTATATAATCCTTTTCCTGTGTGGTTGAATTTGATTTGCTAATATTTCCTGACTATTTTTGCATCTATATTTAGGATGGATATTGGCCTATAGTTTTTTTTTTTTTCCTGTGGTGTCCTTATCTGGCTTTGGTGTCAGGGTGATATTGACCTCCTAAAATTCCATTAGAAGTATTCCTTCCTGTTTTTGAAAGTGTTTGAGAAGGATTGGCACTAATTATTCTGTAAATGTTTGGTATAATTTGCCAGGGAAGATATCTGCTTCTGTGGGTTTCTGTGTTAGGAGGTTTTTGATTACTGATTCAATCTCCTTATTTGTCTTTGTTCTATTCAAATTTTCTGTGTCTTCCTGATTCATTCTTGATAGCTTGTATATTTCTAGGAAGTTCTCCATTTCTTCTAGATTATTCAATTTGTTGGCATATGATTGTTCATAGTAGTTCCTTATAATCTTACGTATTTCTGCAGTATTGCTTGTAATGTCTCCTATTTCATTTCTGATTTTGAGACTTTTGACTTTATTTCTTAGTCTAAAGATTTGTCAATTCTTTTTGTCATATGGAAAACTAGCTCTTAACTTCATTGATTGATTCTATTGTTTTCTTGGTATGTAACTTATTTACTTCCACTCTGACCTTTGTTATTTCCTTCCTTCTACTCACTTTGGGCTTAGTTTGTTCTTTTTTAGTCCCTGAGACATAATGTTAGGTTGTTATTAGAGATTCTTCTATATGCTTAATATATGCATTTATCACTATAAAATTCCCTCTCAGAAATGCTTTTGTAGCATCCCATTGGTTGTGGTGTATTATGTTTCCATTTCAGTTAGTTTCAAGATGTTTTTTGATTTCCTGTTTGATTTCTCATTTGACTCAATGGTTGTTCAGGAGTGTGTTGTTTAGTTTACACATATGTATACATTTTACAGCTTTCTTCTTCTTTATTTCTAGTTTCATATCAATGTTGTCAGAAGAGATACTTGGTATGATTTCAATCTTAAATTTTGTAAGACATGTTTTGTGTCCTATCATATGATGTATTCTGGAAATATTCTGTGTGAACTTGAGGAGTGAATGTATTCTGCTGCTATTGGATGGAATGTTCTATAAATGTCTTAGGTCCATTTCATCTAATGTGTGTTTTAAGTCCAACATTTCCTTTGTTGATTTTCTGTCTGGATGAACTACCCATTGCTAAAAGATGGGTATTAAAATCCCTATAATTATTGTATGGTGTCTAAATCTCTTTTCAGGTCTGTTCATATTTGATTAATATACTTTATTGCTCTGATTTTGAATGCATATATATTTACATTTATCATCTTGATGACTTGCCCTCTGTATTGTTATATAATGATCTTTTTTGTCTCTTGTTTCTGTGTTTGGCTTAAAGTGTTTTTGTCTGATATGAATGTAGCTATTTCTGCTTCATTTTGCTTTCTCCTTGCATAAAGTGTCTTTTCCATCCCTTCACTGTGAGCCTATGTGTGTCTTAAAGCTGTAGTGAGTCTCTTGTAGGCAGCATATAGTTGGGTCTTGCTTTTTAATCCATCCAGTACTCTGCCTGTTGATTGGTGAATTCAATCCATTACATTTGGAGTGATTATTGATATTTGAGGACTTACTAATGCAATCTTATTCATAGTTTTCTGGTTGGTTTTTATTTTAGTTGTTTCTTTTCCCCTCTGTTTCTGTGTACCATAGTACATTAGTGATTTTCTTGGGTCGTATGCTCTATTTTCTCTTTCTTTGTGTTTTGTGAATCTACTCCAAGTTTTTGCTTTGTGCTTATCATAAGTCTTATATAAACATCTCACAGGGAGGGCAGTCCATTTTTAGCTTATAGTAACTTAACTTAGTCTACAAAAGCCGTACCTGTCTATTCTCCCCTTTTATGTTGTGTATGCCATTATTTCTTTTCACATGTATTGTTTAACAAATCATAGTAGCTACAATTATTTTAACACTCTTCACTTTTAACATTTTAAAGTATAGTTAAGTGGTTTACACACCACCCAAGTACAGAATAAGAATCTTTTTAAGCCTGATAGTGTATTTCCCTTTATTACTGTGTTGTATACTTTCAGATGTTTTAATGTCACTGACTAATGTCTTTTTGTTTCAGCTGAAAAAACTTCTTACAGCATTTTTTCCAAGGCAGGTCTAGTGGTGATGAACAGCCTCAGCTTTTGTGTTTCTAGGAAAGTCTTTATTCATACTCGTATCTGAAGTGTAACTTTGTGGGATGGAGTATTCTTGGCTTTCAGTTTTTCTTTCAGTACTGACTGTGTCATTTTACTCTCTCCTGGCCTGTAGGATGTGTGCTTTGAAAACTGCTGATAGCTTAGTGAAGATTCATTTTTAGGTTATAATCTCTCTCTCTTTTTTTTAAGGATTCTCTCTTTATCTTTGATTTTTGATAGCATTATTGTAATGTGTCTTGGAGAAGCTCTTTTTTCATGAGATAATGGAGTTATCTGTTAGCGTTCTGAACTTAGATGTTTAAATCTCTCCCAGGTTTTGGAAGTTCTCAGGATTATTTATTTAAATAAAATTTTTGCCACCTTCTCTGTCTTTTCTAATTTTTAACGTCTATTATTCTAATTTGGTTTTGATGGAATCCCATAGATTACGTAGGCTTTCTTTGTTATTTCTCATTCTTTTTTCTTTGCTCAGCACTGACTGGGTTATTTCAAACTCCCTGTCCTGTAGCTCACTTTTTCATTTTTCATCTGCTCTACTCTACTGCAGATGCTCTCTATTGCATTTTTCATTTCATTCATTGAACGCCTCAGATCCTGAATTCCTGTTTGGTTCCTTTTTATAATTTTTATCTCTTTGGTGAGTATCTCATTTTGTTCATTTTTCCTCCCTTATGTCATTCAATTGTTTTTCCGAGTTTTCTTGTGGTTGTTTTAAACAGCTGTTTTAAAAATCTTTATCAGCCAGGTTGCAAAATTCTGTGCCTTTCAGCTTTGTACTTTGAGAATTATTGTTCTCTTTAGGTGATGACATATTTTCTTGATAATTCATGTTTCTTGCAAAATTCTGTGCCTTTCAGCTTTGTACTTTGAGAATTATTGTTCTCTTTAGGTGATGACATATTTTCTTGATAATTCATGTTACTTCTTTGAAGTAGCAGACATCTCCTTAAATCTTTACTAATTGCCTCAGATGGGGTATTCCATCTTTTGTGATTTTATAGGTGAGTTTTCCTCTGCCTTTGTATGGGTACACATGTTCCACTCTTCTCGTTCCCTCTTGTTGTAGAATTCTTAAGCTATTGTATTTTCTCTGGTTCTTACCACCTAACCAGTCTCACTATTGGAAACCTCTATTTAGTTTTCCGGAATGTGGCTCTAGAGCTCCTGTTTGTGGTTTCTCCCTCGCCCAGAGACCCTGATCTCTCTTTCTGAGAGAACTCAGTTTACTAGATTTGCTCTCACTGCTGCTCTCAAGAATATGCACAAGAAGCTAGTGGCAGGGTGGGGAGAGGTGTGGGTTTAAGACTGGGAGGCTGGGGTTTCTCGTGCATCTGGTCAGGAGATCTTCTTGTGGTACTCTTAGTTGTGGTACTCTTAGTGGCTCATTGGTGGACTTCCTGCTGAAATAGGGAACTATACTTCATTAATACCTTTGATATATGTTTTTTTGATCCCTTTCCTGATCTCCTCTCTCTCTCCAGTCATGGATTACTTGTTCAGTAGTCTAGGTACTTCTAGGGATAAAGAGGTTTCTGAATGCATCTAGCACAACTGTGGTATCCTGGGTACTCAGTGACTGTTCTTTTTCCCCTGCAGGAGAGTTTGCCACAACGAATTGTTTAACTTCTGCAGTGTTGCCTTGGGAAAGGTGGTGCTGAGAAATCTCCTTTCATTGTCTTCACTGTAAACAAATTCGTATTTTTCTTCAGCTCCAATTGTGTGCTGGAATCCTCTCTCAGGAAGTGCGACCTTCTGCAAAGTCTCTCTCATTCATGGGTGGCTGCTCAAATCATCTCTAGCTTTTGCTCAACCTTGACCAAGATGGGTTGGGGCAGGCTCACACTGATCCTGCTGGCTTTGTAGCCCATACTGAAGTCTGTTTGCCTGTTACTGGTTCACAGGTGGGCAGATTCCTCCTGGTCTCTTGGCATTTGGTGCTGGATACTACAACTCCCACAAAGGTACTTTTGTTTGTGGATGACTTCTAATTCATTGTTACTAAAGCAGGAGAAAAAGGAGGAATGTCTTTTCAGTGCTAAGATGCTGATATCACTCCTTTCCCTGATAATTTTTAATCTTATCTATCTACTTATGTAGATATGCAGTCTATTTGATGTGAATATTATAACATCAAAAAACATCAAGTCAAAATTTTTGTTTAAAGGAATTCTGGCTTGGTGTTGTCCCTAAGGTATCTGACAGAAGTAATGTAAATCATTTCTGAGGGAACACATTTTAAACTGAAGCATCAATGTTTCCCACAGATAAATTTTAAGAGAACATTGTTTAAGATAAAAAAATTACTCACCACACAATTAAACAAGGCACTTGAGCAAGAGTAAGAAACAATATCAAACTATGGAGTGCAATTTGGAAAACTATGTATTTATATTATTAGCTAATAATTATTTCAATAAGTACGTTTTAAAAGTTTAAATAAAGGATATTATTGAAAGTAAGATAAAACAATATGAGACTTTCCAAGCTGACCATGTGGATAAAGAACAATGTGAAACCTTTAGAGAGAAAACAAAATGTTATGATTGAAATTTGAAATTCAATGGATGAGTTAAACAGCCCACAAGCACAATTTATGAGAGAACTAATTTACTGGAATAGAGATCTTTAAAAATTAAACAGAGCACAGTAGAGGAAGCCAAACAATGGATGTTTCAGTGATGTGGAAAGTAGAGCAAGAAGATTCAAGATACAGCTAACTGGGGTTCCAGAGGCATATAATAGAAATATTAATAGAAATATAGAGACAATGTTAAGAGTATTAGCTTTGTTTAGTAGGAGCACACCAGACTTAGGCTACCATATTGATTGAATGAACATTAGAGGAAGCTGTGAATGTCTCCGTGATTGCAAGAAGAACAGTATATATTGCAGTTGCTCAATAAATCTTTTTGTTGTCATGATTATTGGTCATGATGATGATGGTAACGATAATGAAGAATGTGATTGTCTCCTCTGTTCTCGCAAAATTCTCTCCCCATTCAGACTTACTGTGGACATAACGACATCTAAGTCTGGGATGAATTACACATATCTGTCTGTTACCATTTCTCCTTCCGTATTGACTACTAATCTTAAATTTCTTCTCTAATTAATAACTTCATTCCTTCAGAATTATTTTCAAAACAGTGCATAAATCAACTGTTTTCAAAACATGTTCAAGGGACTATGAAGCAATGATTAGTCTGATTTTGGGGAATGAAACTGTCCACCTTACTTCTCAGGCTATAGTCTTATGCTTCTATGGGTATTTTCTCTTTTCATTCATTTTTGGAATTAGGAGGCTGAGAAATAGTTGGGGAAAAGAAAGACACTCTGGGTAGCTAATACTGACAAATATTTGTAGTTCACAAACGCAGTTTATTCCATTCATGTCACAGCCTACTTCCAGGGAAATCTCCAAGACTTCTACTTTTAACCATATACAACTCTTAGGCTGTATTTGGCATCTATTTTCTACCTTTCACAGCTTTCTATTATTTTCTTTCTAGTTTGAGTTCATCTAAATAAAAATGTGTTTGTGTTGGTAGTTGTTCTATGACCATCTGGAGAGATGACAACTACAGCATCTTGAAGAGGGCATTCAGTACCTAAGGCAAAAACATTATTTTGGTTATTTACCATTTGGCCTGAGGACTTAGTGCTTACTTTCCCTGGACTGGCTCCAAAGAGAAAAGGAGGAAGAACTTCCAGAAATCCTGCCTCAGTTTCCTAATCCCCATATCCACTGCCTAAGCATCCTAACCTTTACATGAGTTAAAGTCAGTTTATTTTGTAGGAGAAGTCTTTAACCTAGGAACCATGAATAGAATGGAGGGTGACTGAGAATCTAACAAAACCATGTGCAAAGGCGGTAAGTAGCTGCAGTTTGCTTGGTAGATGGTCCAGAATTTCCAAAAGAGTTTCAAAAGTATCACTGACTCAAAGAAGATCAGAAATCACTGTCCTAGATAATTTAACTCATAAGTATTTCTATACTGAGGAAAGAAAAAATACGCCTCTGAGGAAAGGAGCATAATGGCTCTTTCAATCTTTCTTACCTAATTTCTCAGTATCTTTCTTAGCATCGTTAATGAGAGTAAGTCACATCCATTTCCAAGCTGCTTCTTGGTGTGTGACTCGTCCCACCATCCCATTGCATTATTCTTATATCTTTCAAGGCTGTATGAGTGCAGAAAGACAGCTATAGAAATGTCCACACTCCCTGATTACAGATTAATTGAACATTAGTTCTCAAGGAGATTTTAAAGAGCATGTATTTCATCATCCTTATTTGACGTATGAGGCTCACAGGATTCAGTGGCTTCTTCAATCACCGAATAAATGTCAGAGCCATGCCTTGGCAGAATCGTTCTGTTTCACCATATAGAGAGATGACAGTGTTTTTCTGGTTTACTATATGTCTAAGTCTCCTATTTTTTTTTGAGGAAGATTAGCCCTGAGCTAACTACTGCCAATCCTCCTTTTTTTGCTGAGGAAGACTGGCCCTGAGCTAACATCCATGCCTATCTTCCTCCACTTTATACGTGGGACGCCTACCACAGCATGGCTTTTGCCAAACGCTGCCGTGTCCACACCTGGGATCTGAACCAGCGAACCCTGGGCCGCTGAAGCTGAATGTGCGAACTTAACCGCTGCACCACCGGGCTGACCCCTCCTATATTTTTAAAATATGGAACAGAAAAACATGAAATCAAGACATTTTAGTAGATAATGTACTAATGGTGCCTGTTTACTGTCTTTTGTCCCCAAAGAGAATGACAATATTTAACTAAGAGAAGTTTTTAGTTAAGTTTCATGATTATACATGAAACACAGATTAACTTGACATTCATGATTGAAGATGTATACACAGTCAGTAGCATCACTGGAAAAAAATAGTGTCTTCTTTTGTTTTTTGAGGATGAAAACATTTCCTTCTCTCATCTTTTTCTCAGCAGATAGTACTGAGCAGGTCCATGAAAGAGGATAGAAATCATACTTCTGTGGCCATGTTTGTTCTCCTGGGACTGTCAGATGAAAAAGAGCTGCAACTTATCCTCTTTCCAATCTTCCTAGGGATCTACCTTCTGACCATAATCTGGAACCTTGGTCTCATCCTCCTTATCAGGATGGACTCCCACCTGCACACACCTATGTACTTTTTTCTCAGTTTCCTGTCATTTATAGACATCTGCTATTCTTCTTCCATCAGCCCAAGGATGCTTTCAGACTTCTTAAAAGATGAAAAAACAATTTCATTCATTGCTTGTGCCACCCAGTATTTTGTTGGGTCCTGGATGGCTCAGGCTGAGTGCTGCCTGTTGGCCGTAATGGCCTATGACAGATATATTGCTATTGGTAGGCCTCTGCAGTACTCAGCCATCATGGATCCTGACCTCTGTCAGAAGATGGTTGCTGGAGCCTATGGGAGTGGTTTCCTTGGTAGCTTAATTCAAACAGTTTCTTGCTTTCATCTCTACTTTTGTGGGCACAATATCATTCCAAATTTCTTCTGTGACATAACCCAGATTATTTCCTTGTCTTGCTCCAATCCCTTTATGAGCCAAATGATTCTTTTTCTGGAATCTATTTTTGTTGGATTCACTTCCTTCCTTGTCATCCTCTTATCCTATGGTTTTATTGCAACTTCCATCCTGAAAATATCCTCCATAAAAGGTAGTGCCAAGGCCTTCAATACCCTGTGCCTCCCACCTGGCTGTTGTGACAATCTTCTATGGCATGGGCTTCTCTGTGTACCTGCATCCTAGCTCTAGCCACTCCAAAAAGCAGAACAAGGTTCTGTCAGTGTTCTATGTTATCCTCATCCCAATGTTAAACCCTCTTATCTATAGTCTGAGGAACAAGGAGATCAAAGAGGCCTTGATGAGGGTAGTAAAGAAGGCAACATATTTATCTCAGTAAGAATAATATTTGAGCAAATATTATTTCCTCCATAAGGAAGACAAGGGTAAAAATATGCAAGTGACCTTTTATAGGTTACAAGAAAGCTAGGTAGAGAGAAGAAGTGAAAACTTGGCTTCTCATGTCTTAAAGCCATTATGTTTAGCTGCCACCACCAAGTGATCTGCCTAATGCAGTGTCAGCAACATTGAATTCAGTTTAAAAGGTCTTTTTCCATGATTAGACCTAGGCAGGTAAAATAGTGTTTCGAGATTAGAAGTTCTGATTGATATTATATGTAGATAAATGAGAAGACCTAGGAAGCCACTCAAATAGGTCTTTCCTCTACAATTCTTAAAATGTCTTTTATTTATTTTTAACTAGGTATTTATTTATGTTTTGATTACAATAAAACAAAATCATGTATAAAATTATAGATGTGAAAATTAAGAGTAATTTTTAAATGAATACTTTTATAATTTCATCCCAAAGGCAGAGGGTGTGAGAGGGAGGGACACAGAAAAAAGAGAAATGGAAAGAGAGAAAAAGTCAGAGAGAGAAAGAGAGAGAGGAGATGAGAGGAGAGAAGAAGGAGAAAGATAATCTAGCTTTATTCTCAAATAATCTTATTCCTTCTATCCTACTCCTTGAGTGTCCTTGTGAAGTGAATTATGAAAAAAAAATTGGAGAAAGGAATGGTAGATAGAAGGGGCACTTTTCAGGTCAAGAGTTGGGGAGATTCTCAGAGACTAGAAAGAAGTCAAAGTCATCAACTTCTGGGCATAGGTGGCCTGGAGCATACTCCAAGGTAGCTTCCCAGAGACCATATAAGACCTCAGAAATGAAGGCTTTCATCGTGAGTGTGGGCGACAGGGTCTAAGTCCCAGTGCTCTGAGCCTCTCAGAGATTCCCAGGCCTTAAGTTTGACCAGGGAGCAGCAGAGACACCAGACTTGAGGGTACCGTGGAAACTCAGAGTCCAACCAAGAGAACTTAAAGAAAATTTAAGAAGAAATATTTTTTTCAGGAAAGAGTTTAAGTACTAATCTTCATACGTATTATATTAGTATTTATACAATACTTTCAACTTCATACGGTTACATTGCATAGAAGTGATTCTTTTCTATTAACACGTGCAGTTGGTTGATGAGGAATTATTCCCCTTTTACAGATAGAACCTTTGGGCATATTGTGGTCTGCCACATTCTTCTCAGTGTAGCAACAATCCATCTTGAATCTCATGAAGTGTCATGTGTGGAGCACAAATGGTTCTTAGTGACATAAAGATGTCCTCCATTGCTTATCCATGGCACCCAAATTCTACACTTTGAGGTTGTATTTTTAAAACCATCTTAAGGGCCTGTTCAATTTAAAAGATTAAATTATTACAGTTCTTACCAGGGGGATATATGACTACTAACCTATTAGCAAGAGTTAAATAATTAACTCATTGCCCCACCCACTCCTCTCTCTAGAATTAATGATAGCTGAAGTAGATGAAACAAAGAATGAGACATTCCAAAAACATCTCTGTATCCCTAGTAACGGCAAGGTAGATGAGTTCCATCTAAACAAAAAAAGACAAACAAGTTTGTGGGAATGATCTTAAATAGATATTTTTAATGAATGCTTAATAATGCAGCATAATATGTTGAAAGGAATTCCAATTCAGAACACATAAATTAAGCCTATTCTTAATAGAAGACATGCTGTGTACTTCACATTCTGATAAGCGATTTATAAGCATTATCTAATTTGATTCTATAAAAAGCTACTCTGTGAAGTAGCAACTATGATCAGCCCCATTTAATAGGTGATAATGCTGTGGCTTCGAGAGGTTAATTTGCTCAACCAGTAAGTGGAAACCTGGAATTCCACCCAGATTGGCTGATAACAGTGCCCAAGGCATTAATCACAATAAGTCATGACTCTGATATGAATTAGTTTTATCATATTCCTTATTGCCTTGATTTCCTTGCCTATGCATAGGAAATCATGCCATATCTGCCTCATGGACCTGCTAAGATGATTGATTCAGGTCAAATATTTGAGAATATGTATGTATGTATCTATCTGAAATCAAAGAGTTTTGTAAACAAGGAAGTGTCCACATACCTAACTTATTATTAGGCTCTATTGCCAGCCAGTTGTGTCACCTTGGACAAATCCTTTAGATAAATTGGCTTCAAATCCTCACCTGGAAATTGATGATATTAGACTATGTTATCACTATGTCCTTTCCTACTCAAATGACTCCTAGGTTGTTAAAAAAAAAAAAAAAAAAGCTACATCAATCTTGAGACCATAAGAGGACCATGGGGAAGTGCTGAATTGAATCTGAAGGGACATGGCAAAGTGGGGCATGAAATTAGCACAGAAAAAACTCCGTGATAACCATAACTCCAGAGAGCAGGTATCTGGAGGGTTTTCTCCCTATAATTGTCTTCTCCTTTCATCTCTCACCTAACAACACATTGAGAGGAACCCCAGTGGTGGGCATCTCTTTGGCTCTGAGTGGACAGCCAATTTCATGGCCCAAATCACTCATCTTTGAATGCAATCTGGTCCGCCTGGAAAATTCCTATGGATAATAAATAAGTGACTTCACCCTTTGGCAAGAACTCTGTCTTCCTGGGGGATCTATGTCAAGATGAGAGGACAAGATTTACAGAAAACAGTGAATTCTGTGCTATTTCAATAGCCGTGTAATAATTCCAGTAGGACATTTGTGGAGCAAGGGTTATGGTCCTCAGTCTCTTTCATTCTCCAATTCTTCCCTCTCCCTCATTTATGCACCCTCCACTTCGGGCCCTTTCTCAGGTTCTCTTTTTCCTTACCCAATTTCCCTGACCCTCAATCAAAATAATAACTTCAAAACAAAAATATTAGGTATTACTCTGGTGAGGAGTGGATGTTCAGTTCTAGTTCTCAAATTCTTAAGTATATGATCTTGAAATCTGTTAATTTCTGTTTGTTACTTATAAATTGGGGACAATAGAATCATCTAGAATCCAATGAGATAATGTCTATAAAGCCTACACACTACAGAAGTTAATAATTGAGCACTCAATCAAAATATTAAATTGTGAATTACAGGGGACTTAACTAAGGTAAAACATATTTGTCTGTTTCCCAACTTTATCTATTCCATGAATCTTTTTAATCTAATTTTCCCTTGGGGATTGTGCTTTTGCATAATTATTAATTTGGTTTCTATTTCAGTATATAACTTTGATTCATAATTTCTGAGTAGCAGCAAAAGCCCAGCTGGTCATTTCATGATGATATGACAAAGTTTTCACGTACAATTCTATTCGTCTTTTGAAATACTCCAAATAACCATCCATTGTCATCTTTGAAGACCCTATGGGTCTGGAGACACTAGCACTGGTGACCCAGATATTAGAGATGACCCACCAGATGAACAGGTAGTGTTGGTGGGACTGTTTCTTTTATCCTTCTTTACTATGTTGTTCGTCATTCAGCAACATTCCTGGCTTTCTTAACCTGATTTTACATCCTGCACAAAATTGCAAATTGTCATGTCCTTAGTAGATCATATTTAGAAGGAGTTTTGGTTAGCTGTATCCCCACAGTAATATCTCCAACCAAAATTTACATCAATCATCTTTTCTTCTACAAACTGCCTTGACAGATGGTGAACACACGCAAAAAATTAACCAGAGAGAGTGAGTATATTCAGAATGTTTTTTTTCTTTTCCTCTAGCTTACCAAATTATAAAATCATACACTTTTAGGATCAATTTTCTCATGAACAAGTGAAACAATCCACAACTCCTCACAGTTTTCTGTGAATGATGAGTTACATAGAATACATTTAGTCATGGCTGCCTTTGTTACCAGAATGTTAGTAAGAAAGTGAAGAATTTTAGTACAATTATTTGATCAAAAGTTTGACTTATTTTCACCAAATTGATCAATTATGTTGTTGTTTCAGGGATGTTGTGCATGAGAGTTTATACTTTCAAAATGTTTTCATTGAATGTAATGCATCTGGGATAAATAGCTGATAAATTATATTAGCAACAGTCTATTTAAGAGTAAACAGAAAATTTTTGACACTCATAAAACCATAGCGCAAATGAAACAAAAATCTTTCTCGACATCAAAGCTCATCATAGCTTGATGGTAGTTGTCAACTGACTCAAGTGTACATGAATCGAAGCAAACTAAATAGAAATCATTTATGTGGTTTGTGTCTGCATGGCTCCAGGTGGTTTAACTTGCCTGCGCACTAGGTCTGAATCTATACCTGACCAGAGGTAATGATGTCCGACTGTCTACAGAGCTGATGATGTCTCAGAAATTTCCCCAAATTAACCCGTACAACTCTATCGCACCTGGCATTCCTATTCACGGATATAGCCATCATTCATGGTTATCTGTAAGCAGTCAATGATAATAACAGCCAACATCTATTGAAAAATTAATGTGTACCAGATTATGTGCTGAACATTGGCACGAATTTCCTAATAAAAGCCTCCCATTAACCTTATAGTTTAGAGGCTCTTGTCGTCCTCACTTTGTTAAAAGTAAATCATACCTAGTGTGTTTAAGTGACTAGGACCAGTTCATAGAGTGAGAGAGTATCAGAACTAAATTTTTTTTTCCAGTTTTAGTGAGATGTAATTGATATATAACGTTGCATAAGTTTAAGGTGTACAACACAATGATTTGATATATGTAAATATCGTAAAACGATTACCACAATAAGATTAATTAACACCCGTCACCCCACATAGTCACAGTATTCTTCCCTGTGATGAGAACTTTTGTCATCTATTCTCTTAGCACTTTCAAATATACAATGCAATATTGTTAACCAAGTCATCTTGCTGTATGTTATATTGCCAGCAATTATTTGTCTTATAACTGGAGATATGTACCTTTAGGCCACATTCACTCAATTCCCCCACTTTCTACCCTCTGCATCTGGCAACCACAAATCTTATCTTTGCTTCTATGAGGTTATTTTTTTTTATACTCCACATTCAAATAGATCATATGGTACTTGTCTTTCTCTGTCTGATTGATCTCAGCACAATTCCTTCAATGTCTATCCAGATTGTTGCAAATGCCAGGATTTCCTTCTTTTTTATGCCTGAATAATATTCTCTTATTATACATATTATTTATGTTACTTATACATAATTATACATACACATGTTGTTTATATTATTTTTACATTTATTATATGATTTCTTTGTCCATTCATCTGTTGATGGACACTTAGAGTGTATCCACGTCCTGGCTATTATAGATAATACTGCATTGAACATGGGAGTTCAGGTATCTTTTTGGGACAGTGATTTCATTTCCGTTGGATATATACCCAGGATGGAATTGCTGGATCATATGATAGGTTTATTTTTAATTTTTTGAGGAAAATCCACATTATTTTCCACAGTAACTATACTAGTTTACATTCTCACAGCAGTTCGTACGGTTCCTTTTTCTCCACATTCTTACCTGTAGTTTTATCTCTTGTCTTTTTTGATGATAGCCACTCTGACAGATGTGAGTTGATATCTTATTGTGGTTTTGATTTCAATTCCTTGATGATTAGTGATGCTGAACACATTTTCACATATCTGTTGTTAGTTTGGATGTCTTCTTCATAAAAATATCTATTCAGGTCCTATACCAAAATTTTAATTGGATTATTTATTTGCTGTTGAATTGTATGAGTTCCTTATGCATTGTGGATATTAACCCCTTATGAGATACGTGATTACAAATATTTTCTCCCATTCTGTAGATTACCTTTTCATTAGCTTATCTTTTCTTTTGCTGTGCAGATGTTTTTTTATTTTGATATAATCCTTCTTGATTATTTTTAATTTTTTTGCTTGTGCTTTAGGTGTAATATTGAAAAAAGTCTTTTCCAATACATGATCAGAAGAATTTTCTCTATGTTTTCTTCTAGGAGTTTTATGGTTACTGGTCTGACATTTAAGTCTTTAATTCTTTTTGAGTTTATTTTTGTGAGTGGTGTAAGATTGGCGTCTAGTTTCATTGTGTGCATGTGAATATCCAATTTTCCCAAACCCGTTTATTGAAGAGACTGTATTTTTTCCATTGAGTATTTCACACTCTTTTCAAATGTTAGTTGATCATATACCCACAGTTTTATTTCCGGGCTCTTGATTCTGTTCCATTGGTCTAAGTGTCTGTTTCTATGCTAGTACCATACTGCTTTGATTACTATGGCTTTGTAATATAGTTTGAAATCAGGAAGCGTAATGCCTCTTTGGCAGCTTTATTCTTCTTTCTCAGGATTGCTTTGTCTGTTCAGGGCCTTTTGTATTTCCACAAAAATTTTAGGATTGTATGTTCTATTTCTGTGAAAAATGTCACTGGACTCTTGGTAGAGACTGCATTGAATATATCAATGGCTTTGGGTAGTATGGATATTTTAATAATATTAATTCTTCAAATCCATGAACATGGGATACCTTTCCATTTACTTGTGTCTTTTTCAATTTCTTTTGTCAATGTCTTATAGTGTTCAGTGAAGAGAACTTTAACCTTCTTGGTTAAATTTATTGCTAAGTATTTTGTTTTTTGATGCTGTTGTGAATGAGATTATCTTATTTATTTCTTTTTCAGACAATTTGTGTTAATATCTAGAATGCTTAGTTTGTATCCTGCAACTTTACTAAATTGATGGATTAGATCTAACAGGTTTTCGGTGAAGTTTTTAGATTTTCTGTAGGTAAAATCATGTCATCTGCTTATAGACACAATTTCAATTCTTTATTTCCAATTCTGATGACTTTTATTATTATTTTTTGACCCACTTGCACTGGCTCTGACCAAGTACTATCTTGAATAGGAATCTTGAGAATGGCCAACTTTGTCTTCTTCCTGATCTTAGAAAAATGCTTTTGATCATTCACTATTTAGTATGATGTTAGATGTTGGCTTGTTGATAGGGCCTTAATTATGTTGCATTTAGTTCCTTGTATACCTAATTTATTGAGAGTTTTTATCATTTAGTATTTTTTGAGAATTTTAAAATCTGTATTCATCAGGAATATTGGCCTGTAGTTTTCTTTTCTTGCAGTGTCCTTATCTGGCTTTCGTGTCACTGCTGGTCTTATAAGTGAATTTAGAAGTGGTTCTTCATCTTCAGTTTTTTGGAAGAGTTTGAGAAAGACTGTTCTTAATTCTTCTTTAAATATTTGACAGACTCACCATAAAACTATCTGGTCCTGGGTTTTTCTTTGTTGGGAGGCTGTTGATTAATGATTCAATCTCCTTAATTGTTATTTGTCTGTTCAGATTTTCTATTTCTTCCTGATTCAGTTTTTCTAGGTTGTATGTTTCTTGTAATTTATCTATGTCTTCTAGGTTGTTTAGCTTGCTGAAGAAACCATAGGACAAGAGAGTATTCTTGGTGTGGCACTGTGCCAGCAGGGTGAGGGGCAATGGAGTCAGAGTACAGCTTCTCCTTTACCCTTTTAATGTGGTTCTTCTTGTTCTCTGTGGCTAGTGGAGGTGCTTCAGCCTCATCCTCATGTTTTAGGATTTTTGCAATGATGTCCTGTCTGTGAATAGTTGGTAACTGTTCTTATGAGGGTTACCAAAGTCAGGAATGACCTATTTTGCCATCTTGATGATGCCACTCAGAACAGAAACTCTAAAGTCTGAACCCTAACCACAGTACTATGCTATTTCCTAAGTTGAAAAATATCCTACATTTGAGACAATATTTGATTGTAATTGTGAGTTTTACTAGCCTCCTTTTAAGACTGGCTCCTATGAAGACTTCCCTAAGAAGACATTTCATAACTTTATTAGCATACATGCTGTACACCAAGAAAATATCTGGATTATAAATTATGATACAATTATCCAGGCCATTTTGAAGATATTATATTAAATATATTTGTAAAAAGGTTTGAGAAGTTATTATAAACAGGATAATTTTTCATATAGGTGAAAGAAGAAATTTTTAAAAATCTATCTAGATGACTGTCTGGGAAAGAAGAGCTATTACAAGTTTATTCTGGAATGATGCCACTTATGCTTTACTATTATAAAGCCACAATTATATTTTTAATTATTAAAAGTCTTTTAAAAATTGATTTTAGTCAATGATATCTATCATAGATAATTCACTGAATTTCTATTGCTTTTTAAAAAGTTATCTATCAACTTTTTAAATATTATTTATTTATTTATTTATTTTTGAGAAAGATTGGCCTTGTGCTAACATCCATGGCCATCTTCCTCTACTTTATCTGTGGAACACCTGCCACAGCATTGCTTAATAAGCAGTGCACAGGTCCTTGCCTGAGATCTGACCTAGGAAACTCCGAGCTGGTGAAGTGGAGAGTGAAAGCTTCACCACTATGCCACCAGGCCAGCCCCAGATCTCTTGTAATTTTCTTGAGACCTCATGAAGTAATTGAGAACCTGAAACACTGAGAAGGTATTTCTTGACAATTGGAGAAGAAAACTGGGGTCTTTCCACCAGGACAATAAAGTGTTTTCCCTTTTTCAGTGCTCAATGAACGAAAAGAAATGGCATCTATGAGCATTGTAATGCTATTGTTTCGCCTGCGTCTGCAATCCATTCTTTTGTCTCTTTTCTGATTTTAGGAGCACGAAGCCAATGGTTTGGGGAGGAAATATTACAGATATCACCCATTTCATCCTCTTGAGATTCTCGTATTTCTCCAGAATCATAGGAGTGCTCTTTGCTGTATTCCTGTTGATCTGCATTATGACTCTGACTTGGAACCCGTGCCTCCTCATCTTAATAAGGATAGATTACCCACATCCACACATCCATGAACTTCTTCCTCAGTTATCTTTCTCTCATTGATATCTGCTATGTGACCTCCACAGTCCCCAAGATGCTCTCCAATTTCTTCCAGGAACAGAAAGGTATCACCTTTGTGGGTTGTATTATTTAGGACTTTGTCTCAACCATGGGACTGAGTGAGTCTTGTCTCATGACAGCCATGTTTTATGACTGATATGTTGCCATTTGTAACCTACTTCTCTAGTCATCCATCATATCACCAACCCTCTGTGTTCAGATAGTGCTTGTGTCCTATATGGTTGGACTCTCTGGTTCTATATCCAAATTATGTGTCATGCTTCAGTCCTACTTCTGTGGGCCTGACGTCATCAACCACTTCTCCTGTGACATGCCCCAACTGTTAGTCCTGTTCTGCTCTGACACTTTCTCTGTAGAACTCATGATTGCTATATTTACAATGATCTTTGGGATAATGTCTTAGTTATTATGATATCCTATGGCTATATTATCACTTTCGCTAAAGGCAAGTTCAAAGGTTTCAACCCCTGTGCTTCTCACTTGACAGCAGTGACCCTCTTGTGTACCTCAGGTAGATTTGTCTACTTGAGTTCCAGTTGTGGCGGTTCCTCCAGCTTTGACAGTTTCACATCAGTCTTCTACACTGTGGTGATTCCCATGTTGAATCCCTTGATTTACAGTCTGAGGAACAAGGAAATCAAAGGTGCCTTGAAGATGTTGCAAAATAAGTTAGAGTATTGCTGAGGTCACAGATTATGAGATTTCTGACCAATTTGTCTTGTCAGAATCACTTTCACCCACAGCAATATGCACACTAATACACTATAACAAAATTCATACTATCTTTGGACAAAGAAGGCTTGTTTGACCCAGATAATATGCCAAAATGAGCCAATAGCTTACTCAATGCCACACAGACACAATATCTTTAAGTCCTGGAGGTTCATTACTTTCACTCTACATGAGGAGTGGCCTTATCATTTATTAATCTATCTGCAAGTATTTGTGAAACATCAGGGTTTAGAAACGTTTTGCTTCTTCTTGCTTCTGAGATTAAGCTCTGTCCAATTGCAAGCTTCTGACCTTAAAGGAGAGATAATTGACAGAGGTCCCCAGGAGTGTACAAACCTTGTCTGCCAAATATTTTGATGTAGCATTATCCAGACATCATGGTGACAAATGCTTGTTCTGTGTTTCTGACCAGAGTGGGAATGAACACAGAGTGGTAATGTGCCTTTGGACAGAAACAAAGCTATGCTATTGGCCTGATTGTGTCTCCTGGGGAGACCAGTCTGAGACAGCTAATGTCTAATGTCTATCTAAGGTCTCTTCAATGCTAATCATCTAATAAATTTTTAGTCACATCCTAGTCTCCATAGTTGTAGCCTAAGGAGGGAAGAGGTGATTTGAATCATATAAAGAATGGAATGAAGTATTGGCTCCCTTCACTGCCATTTATTTATGAGTCTGATGAGTTAATTTCCTGCATCTATTGTCCAGTGGGGATTTCTGATTGGAGATGATATTCAAAATCCATGTCACAGCCAATAGCAGCTTCTGATATTGTGGGACTCAAACATCTCTTTCTCTCCCCCATCAAATCTGGAAAACTTTACCCTTGGTTCACATAGCCAATGGGATGGCACTGCCCAATCATTTCTGGTATTTCAAGCATCTGAACATCTTTTCTGTGAGAAGTCTTCTGTGAGAGTTCATTGTAATAATAGAGTTATTGAATATTCAATACTGCAGGAACAAAGAACAAATATGAAAAGCTGGTATACATTATTTCTTATTGTTCATGTTGAACACATTTTATGTCTTAGAGATTTATGGTTGTTTGGGGTGATATAATAGATGGAATAGAATGGTTTAAATTACTTTAATGCTCATATTTTCCAGGAAACCTCAAGGGCCAGGAAAGGAAATAGATAGTGGAAGAGGCAGGGTTCTCAAGTCTGGCCAGTTTTTCTTGTCTGAAGTAAGACATAAAGTGCAGTCCTTGTGTGCTGGTTAAAAAAAAGAACAAAATGGATAGCAACACTGACTATTGATTTGTGAGATTACTCAGACCAAACTAACTAGTATCAAACAGATGTCTTTACATTTACATATTACCCTTGGAGATTCCATTGGATCCCTTTTTTCTTTTTGCTTCTTTATTTTTTATTGAGGTAACATTGATTAATAACATTATAACAGTTTCAGAGGTACATGACTATATTTCGGTTTCTGTGTAAATTACATAATGTTCACCACCCAAAGATTAATTACAATCTGTCCCCATATACACACCCTTTTACTCTTTTCACTATTTCCCTCCATCATATCCCCTCTGATACCCACAAATCTAATCTCTATCTCTCTGTATTTTTTGTTGCTGTTATTGTTTTTATCTTCTACCTATGAATGAAATCATATGATATTTGGCTTTCTCTGTTGGACATACTTAACTTACGTTATACCCTTAACGTCCACCCATGTTGTCACAAATAACAGGATTTCATTTTTTTTTATGAGTGAGTAGGATTCCATTGTGTGTATATACCACATCTTTTTTATCCATTCATCCATTGATGGGCAGTTGGGTTCTTCTACATCTTGGCTACTGTGAATAATGCTGTGGTGCACAAAGGGATGCATAAATCTCTTTGAATTGCTGATTTCGAATTCTCTGGATAAATACCCAGTAGTGGAATAGCTGGATCATATGGTATTTCTATTTTTAATTTTTTGAGAAATCTCAATACTGTTTTCCATAGTTGCTGTAGCAGTTTGCATTCCCATTGACAGTGTATGAGGGTTCCCTTTTCTCCACATCCTCTCCAACACTTGTTATTTATTATCCTGTTAATTGTGGCCATTGTGACAGGTGTGAGGTGATATCTCAGTGAAGTTTTGACTTGCATTTCTCTAAAAATTATTGATGTTGAATATCTTTTCAAGTGCCTGTTGGCCGTATGTATATCTTCTTTGGAAAATTTTTTCCTATCTTCTCCCTATTATTTGATTGGGTTGTTCATTTTTTGTTGTTGAATTGTATGAGTTCTTTTTATATTTTGGAAATTAACCTCTTGGTGGATATATGATCTATAAATCTTTTCGCCAGCTGGTAGGTGGATTTTTTTCCTTTTGTTGGTGGTTTCCTTGGCTTTGCATGAGTTTTTTGGTTTGAAGTAGTCCCATTTGTTTATGTTTTCTTTTGTTTCCCTTGACTGAGAAGACATGATATTCAAGAAGATACTGCTAAGAACAGTGTCAAAAGGTGTACTGCCTATGTTTTATCCAAAGAGTTTTATGGTTTCAGGTCTTATATTCAAGGCTTTAACCCATTTTGTGTTAATTTTTCTGTAGGGTGTAAGAAGATCTACTTTCATTCTTTTGCACATGGCTATCCAGTTTTCCCTACAGTATTTATTGAAGAGACTTTCTTTTCTCCATTGTATGTTCTTGGCTCCATTTTCAAAGATTAGCTATACATAGATATGTGGTTTAATTTCTAGGCTCTCAATTCAGTTTCATTGATCTGAGTGTCTATTTTTGTGCCATAACCATGCTGTTTTGATTACTATAGCTTTACAGTATATTTTGAATTCAGGGAGTGTGATTTTTCAGCTTTTTTCATTTTTCTCAGGATTGCTTTAGTTATTCAGGGTCTTTTGTTGTTTCATATAAATGTTAAGATTCTTTCTTCTGTTTTTGTGAATAATGTCATTGGGTTCAGATTGAGATTCCATTGAATCTGTAGGTTGGTTTAGGTAATATGGACATTTTAACTACGTCTATTCTTCCACTCCAAGAGCATGGAATATCTTTCCATTTTTTTATATTTTCTTTGATTTCTTTTAATAATGTCTTAGAATGTTTGGTGTATAGCTCTTTCACCTCCTTGGTTAAATTTATTCCAAGATATTTTATTCTTTTTGTTGTGGTCGTAAAAGGTATTGTATTTTTGAGTTCTTATTCTGCTAGTTCATTAATGTAGATAAATGAAACTGGTTTTTATAAGTTGATTTTGTACCCTGCAACTGTGCTGTAGTTGTTCCTTATTTCTAATAGTTTTCAGGTGGATTCGTTAGGTTTTCTATAATGGGATCATGCCATCTGCAAACAGAGAGAGTTTCTCTTCTTCTTTTCCTATTTGGATACCTTTTATTTCTTTTTCTTGCCTAACTGCTCTGGCCCAAACCTCCAGTTCTATGTTGAAAAGGAGTGGTGAGAGTGGGCACCCTTGTCTTGTTCCTCTTCTCAAGGGATGGCTTTCAGTTTTTAACCATTAAGTTTGATGTTGGCTGTGGGTTTGTCACATAAGACCTTTATTGTGTTGAGGTACTTTCCTTCTATACCCATTTTATTGAGAATTTGTATTGTAAATGGATGTTGGATTTTGTCAAACGCTTTCTCTGCATTTATTGAGATTATCATGTGACTTTTATTCCTCTTTTTGTTAATATGGTGTGATTGATTTGCAGATGTTGAATCATCCCTGCGTCCCTGGTATAAATCCCACTTGATCCTGGTGTATGACTCTTTTCACGTATTGCTGTATTTGGTCTGGCAATATTTTGTGGAGGATTTTAGAATCTACGTTCATCAGTGATATTGGCCCATAATTTTCCTTCTTTGTGTTGTCCTTGTCTGATTTTGGTATCAGGGTAATGTTGGCCTCATAGAATGAGTTGGGAAGTGCTCCATCTTCTTCAAATATTTGGAATTGTTTGAGAATGGTAGGTATTAAATCTTTGAATATTTGCTAGAATTCTCCAGAGAAGCCATCTGATCCTGGACTTTTGTTTTTTGAGAGGTTTTTGATTACTGTTTCAATCTCTTTACTTGTGATTACTCTATTCAGATTCTCTATTTCTTATTGATCCAGTTTTGGGAGGTTGTATGAGTCTAAGAATTTATTCATTTCTTCTAGATTATCCAATTTGTTGACATATAGTTTTTCATAGTATTCTCCTATAATCCTTTCCATTTCTGTAATATCCATTGTAATTTCTTCTCTTTCATTTCTAATTTTATTTATTTGAGACTTCTCTCTTTTCCTTAATGAGTCTGGCTGAGGGCTTGTCAATTTTGTTTATCTTCTCAAAGAACCAGTTCTTAGTTTTATTGATTCTTTCTACGTTTTTTTTTTTTTTTGGTCTCTATTTCATCTATTTCTGCTCTAATTTTTGTTTCTTCCCTCCTTCTGTTGACTTTGTACTTTGTTACTGGGATTGTAATCTCCTGTAACTTCAAGTTTGATTTCTAGAGGGTTGTTATTCTCTTTCTCTTCTTCCGTGTTACTTAGTTCTTCATGGTAACTGATTCTTTGCTGGCACATTTGTGGTAGTAACCACATTTCCTATTGGGTATGGGTTTGGTTACTTTGGTTCTGAGTTGCTTTTGTTTGTATTTGATACCCTGCACTTTCCACCCTCTACTACCTCTGCTGGTGGTGTAGTCAGTGCCCTCCTTGTGCTACTTTAGCCTCTGAGGTTGCTAGTGACTTGCTGCTTATGATGTCAGTGCAGTCTCAGGTGTCACCAGTGGGGTCACCAGGCTTCATACACTTCTGCTGCTTCTGGGGTCTCCTGGGTGTCATGCTTCTCCACTGCTTCTCCTTGGGCTCTCCATGGGAGAGGATACTGCTGCATTATATACCATCTACACTGCTGCTCCAAGGTTGTCTAGGGTTACTGTTTGCACCAATGCCTGGGTGCTGGGTTCATGAGTGTCACTGTCACTTCTGGGGCCTCTGGTACTTGAAGATTGTATGCAGCCCCTGCTGCTGGTGGACCTGATATTGGGGGTTCTGCCACTGGGGGCTGGGTAACTAGTTCCATTGTATTTCCTGAAGCCTCTGGTTACAGGTTCCACCTGCCACCACTGGGGGTTTGGAGGGGCTAAGCAGAGAGAGGTTGTTGCTTGTGCAGCCTCTGGTTTCTAGAGCTAGTTGGTTTGTTTTGCAAACTGAGGTTAGGGTCCCCTGCCCTACCTGGGAAAATATGAGTTTTGTATACTGCTCCCAATGTTGGAAAGACCTGTCCAATGCAGGTAGAGGGGGAGGGATCTGCTGAGAGACAGGCAGGGAGCAAGCTGCCCCTGTTTTCTCTGTCCCCCAGTGACCACTTACAGACACGTGGGGCAGATCCACTTGGGGACAGGCGGGGACACCTATTGGTTTTGCTCCTGCCATGACCATTCACAGTTACATGAGCTCCAGTGCCTGCTGTTTCTGTTTCCGTTGTGTCTGCCCAGAGTTATGTAAGTCATGGCACCTACTGTTTCCACTCACATGACAGTAGTGATCTATGGCACCTGCTTTTCTGCTCTTGAAGCAACTGCTTGCAGGCACATACACTGGTGTGAGGATCTACACCCTGGATAACTGCTGTTGGAGGAGGTGGAGGGGGCTGCTCCCCTAGTTCCACTGCACCCTGGGGGTCCATTCCACCCACCTTCAGATATATATGCGTGGATCTCTTATGTGTCTTGTTGTGCACTTTGGCATAAAATGGGGAACTGGAAAACCTTTGAGAACTTTTTTAGTGTTTAAAAGGAGAAAACACAGGCCCAGAGGAAAAGTTGTGGATCATTTTTGAGGGGCCTATACTATCTTATTTGATCCATTCAGAAAGTCATATATGAGCAGTCTACAGAAGGCTCCTGATTTGAGTGGTTCCCATGTAACTTTGTTGAACATGCCAGGTCTTGAGGAAGTGAGGGGCCACCAGTCAAGAATAATTGTAATACTTGGTCTTCTGAGAGTGATCCTGTCCATATTCTTCCTAATAAACATATCTCTTCAGATTTCGTTCCTTGCCCTATAATTACACTGAACTTTTCCAAAGTCATCTAAGAAAATATAAGGAAGGCTTATACATAAATATCATAAAGAAGAGGGGCATGCCAAAAGGGTTACTTTTTCATTTACTTTTTCCATTTCTTTCTTTTTTTTTCACTTTCTAAGCAGGATCAAATGGAGATAAGTATGGGGAGGGAGAGTATCTGATGCCAAGAATGACATCTGAAAAAACCAAAGGAAGGGAGCCCAGATAAACTTTATCCAAAACAAAAGAAGAAAGCTTACGAGTCCTTGATAAATAAGAAGCAGCTAAATCAAGGTTGAATTAGAAATGATAGACTCTAGGGTGATTGAGTAAAACCATGTGACAATTAAAGGTGCTCGGGGATTAGAGACAGTATCACTGGTTTAGCATATTTCTCTGTGTACAGTAGGATCTTCTGGGGTAATTTTGTCTCTTAGGCATCAGCGGGCAAAAGCTTTGCAGTGGTCACCATCCAAACACTGAGATTTCCCTTCCCTCAGTTACAACAGCATATATTGCAAAACACTTTAATATCTCCTTATTTCTTCCTCCTAAAAGATGAATTCTCTTCATTTTGTCTCACTTATTTGGCAAGCAATCAGCATTACCTCCTTTCTGCTCAATTCCTGAAAGAGTATGTGAAAAGATGTGGTGATCATGTTATTTACAGCATGTTCAATTACACTGTCATTGCCCTGTCCATTTGTGCAATAATGTGTCTGACATGGTCTCTGCCAGTTTAGAGATCTTTTGTGATCTGTTATTGCAAAAAATATGAAGAGGTCTTCCCTAATCTCTAACTTCCTGCCTACATCCAGCTGGTGATCACCCATAAGAATTTATCTCTGCCTTTCTCATACCACATATCATCTCTCATTTTGTATTATATTTCTATGGGCTCATTTCTCTCTCTTCCAGGCCTATAGGCTCGTTATTGGATAATTTACATCATCCAAAATACCAAGTATAGTACTCTTCACTCTATAGTTTTTTAGAAATAAGATTAATGTAGCAGTGAACACGTTTTAGTGAGCGGTTCAGTGGAGATACTTAAGATACGGCTCTGGAGCTAGACTGCCTGGATTTGAATCTCAGTTCTTCCCTTCATGGTTTGTGTGACCTTATTTCCTCCTCTGATCCAAGTCTCCTTATCTGAAAAATGGGAATGATAAGAGTACATATCTCATGAAGTTGTTAAAAGTTAAAATAAGATGAAACATAAAAGCATGCAGAATAACACCTGGAACATAGTACACACTGAATAAATATTAGCTACCTAATAAGATGCCTTGATTTTCAGGAAAATTCAATCATATTAGAAGCAAAGACAATTAAGTAAATCAAGTAGCTTGGGGTTTTGGAAAAAATGGCCAGTGAGAAGCCAGAATACCCAATAATGTCTTAGAAATATTGTTTGTAAAGGTGTTTCTAGTAATATCTTGGGCTATATGGTCAAAGAAACCAATAATACTAGATAAAAACTAAAACACTTTTTTCATTGCTGAGCCAGTGAGAAAAGTACAGAAATGACATGAAAAGCACAAACCAAAGAGGGTATTGGGCTGGATCCATCATTTTGCCAGGATGGACCTACAAATCTCTGGTAGGCTCAGTCCTGGGTTTTAATGAGCAAATCTATGTGGGGTAGGAGAAAAAGACAATGTGTGAGATTGTCTTAGAGACGGTACCCCTTCTCTCTAAGGCCACTGAAAACAGGGACTCTCAATGGGTGACATTCTCAGAGGGCACACCAGAAAAAAAAACTACTTCACAAAATGAGACAATTATCCACACACCTTTCTCAGCTTTAGTTTGAGAGAAAGACAAGCAGTAAAAAAAAAGTCTTTCCTGATAATTTTTTTTTTCCTAAGGAAGATTTGCCCTGAACTAAAATCCATTGCCAATATTCCTCTTTTTGCTTGAGGAAGATTCACCCTGAGCTAACATCTGCACCAGTTTTCCTCTATTTTGTATGTGGGTGGCTGCCAAGTATGGCAGCCAATGAGAGGTATAGATCCATGCCCAGGAACTGAACCCCGGCCGCCGAAGCAGAGTGCGCCAAACTTAACAACTAGGCCATGGGACCGGCCCCTTAAATTTATTTTTATTGGTGTAAATTGACCTTATATTGTGTAAGTTTCAGGTGTTCATTGTATTGATTTGATACATTTACATTTTGCAGTATGCTTGCTACCCTAGCATTAGCTAACACCTCTATCATGTCACATAAGTAGATTTCTTTTTTTGTGGTGAGAACAATTAAGTTCTGGCTTATTCAGATTTTGAAATATAATGCTGTATAACTGAAATTGATATACTATTATAAACCAATATTGCTTCAATAAATAAAAGATATCTAGTCTCTTAGGAACTTTGAAGTTTATAATAGAACATTGTTGTCTATAATCACAATGCTGTGCATTAGATCTCTAGGATTTATCTGGTAGTTACAAGTTTGTACCCTTAAATAACGTATCTCCAATTCCACCACCCGCCAGTCTCTGGTAACCACCATTCTGTTTGCTGTTTTTATGAGTTTGGCTTTTTTAGAACCCACATATAAGTGATATCATCCAGTTTTCTCATACTGTATCTGACTTATCTCACTTAGTGTAACACCCTCAGGTCTGTCCATGTTGCGGCAAATGGCAGGATTTCATTCTTTCTCATGACTCAGTGATATGCCAGTGTGTGTGTGTGTGTGTGTGTGTGTGTGTGTATAACGTCTACTTTATCCATTCAAGTATTGACAGACTCTTAGGTTGTTTCCATATCTTTGCTATTGTGAATAATGCTGCAATAAGCATGGGCATGAGGATATCTTTTTGATATATATTTTTTCATTTTCTTTGGATATATATCCAGAGGAGGAATTGCTGGATCAAATGGTAGTTCTATTTTTAATTTTTTTAGGAAACTTAATACTTTTTTCCATAGTGGCTGAACCTTTTACATTCCCATGACAGCGTATGAGGGTTCCCATATCTCCACATCCTTGCCAACAGTTTCTCTCTTCTCTTCTTGATAATAAACATTCTGAGAGGTGTGAGATGATATCTCATTGTGGTTTTGATTTGCATTTCCTTGATGATTAACTACATTGAGCATCTTTTTATGTTCCTTTTGGCCATTGAATGTCTTCTTTAGAAAAAATGTCCATTTCGTTCCACTGCCCATTTTTAAATCAGGTTCCTTGATATTTGTTATGAAGTTGCAAGCGTTCATTAAATACATTAGATCATAACTTCTTATCTGATGAATGGATTGGAACTATTTTCTCCCATTCTGTAGGCTTCTTTTCATTTTTTTTGATTGTTTTTTGCTGTATAGAAGCTTTTTACTTTAATGTATTCCCGCTTGTTGATTTTTGTTTCTGTTGCTTGTGCTTGTGGTGTCATATCAAAAAAATCATTGCCAAGATCAGTGTCAAGGAGCTTTGCCTCTATTTTTTCTTCTAAGAGTTTTATGAGTTTAGTTCTTATGTTTAAATCTTTAACTCATTTCGGGTTAAGTTTTGTGAGCAGTGTAAGTAACGGGTCTGGAGTTTTCTCTGCTTTTGTGGGTAGATCTGCTGCACTCTTCTTGCTCCCTCTTGTGGCTGAAATCCTAAACTATTCTGTGTTCTCTGGTTTTTGTCACTCACCAGGCTGGCTACTGGAAATCTCTTTTTTGTTTTCCAGAAGGTGGCACTACTGCTCACGTTTGTGGTTTCTCCCTTTTCCATAGGCTGTTTCCTTTTTTTCTGAGAGCACTCAGTTTACCAGATTTTCTCTCACTGCTACATTCAGGAATGTACACAAGGAGCCAGCTGCAGATGAGGAGGAGGTGTGGATTTAACAATGGGAGCTTGTTGGTTCGCATGGATCTGGAGGGGAGATGCTCTGGTGAGATACTCCTAGAGGCTCATGAGTGGGCTTCCTACTGAAATCCTGAGCCCCTGTGCCCCTTTAACTCCCTTTGGTATTTCTCTCTATCTCTTACCTGATTTCCCTTCTCCCTACACTCATGGTCTACCTGGTCAGTAGTCTACATAACCCTAGAGAGAAAGGATTTCCTCATCTGTGTCTTGCACTGCCAGGGTAGCTGGGTGCTCATTCACGGCTCTTTCCCTGTGCAGGAGTGTTTGCCACTGCTGAGTAGTTCAACCTATGCAGTGTTATCTTGAAGAGGGTGGTGCTGGGGAAGCTCCTTTTAGTGTCTCCACTGTGACCAGCTCACACTTTTTTTCTGCTCCAGTTGTGAACTGGCTTTCCATTTCAGGAAGACTGGGCTTCAACAAAGTCTCTCTCATTCATGGTTGTCATCACACTCTCCAGGCGTTATGTGGCCATAATCAAGATGGTTTTAGGAAGGTTCATTGGCTCCTTCTGGTTCTGCATCCCATACAAAGATCTGTCTGCCTATTACTGGATGCACAGGTGGGTGAGATTCCTCCTGGACCCGTGGCATTTAGTGCTAGATATTACAACTTCCACAAAGGCATTTGTTGGTGGATGGATGTCAAATTCATTGTTACAAAAATGGAACAAAAAGAAGGACAATAACAGGACAATAAATAACAAGTGTTGGATTACTATTGCCACTCCTTCCCCTCACAAATTTTAATCTCATCCATCTACTTATGTGGATTTGCAGCCTACATATTGTCATTATTGTGACTTCAAAAAACACCAAGTCAACATTTTTATCAAAGGAGATTCTGGGTTGGTGTCACCCCCAAGGTGTTTGACAGATGTCATATGAATCATTTCTGAAGCAATACATTTTAAACATAAGAATCATAGATTCCTAGAGATAACTTTTAAAGAAACACGAACTTAAGATGAAAAATATCACTGGGCACACAAATAAACAGGGCGCTTGAATAAGAGGCAGCGATATCATTAAACTATGGAATCAGACTTGCAAAACTATGTATTTGAATTATAGATAATAATAATTTAAATAATATGTTGAATATGTTTAAATAAAGGATGCTATGGAAAGTATGATGAAACAATAAACTAACCAAACTGACTCTTTGGGAAAGGAACAAAATGGAAACTCTTGAGAGAAAATCAAATATTATAATTGAAATTTGAAATTAATGGATGAATTAAACAGCCAATTAGCACAACTTATGATAGAATGAATTTACTAGAAGAGACATCTATTAAAAATTAAACTGAATGCAGTAGAGAAACAAAAATAATGAATGTTTCACTGATGTGGAGAGCAGAGCAAGAATACATCTAATTGGTATTCCAGAGACATAGAACAGAAATATAGAGGCAATTTTCAGAATGCTATCGTTGTTTAGTACATAGCACACAAGGCTTATGGTTACCATATTGAATGAATGGACATTAGAGGAAGCGGTGAATATGTCCACAAGTAGAGGGAGAATAACAGTATACACCGAAGCTGCTCAATAAATCTTTTTGTTGTCTTGATTTTTGGTTATGATGAGGAAGAATGCATTTTTCTTCACTGTTCTCACAAGATTATGCCTCCATTCAGTCTCATTGTGGAGAGCCACCCGTAGGTCTGAGATGGGAAATGCATAGTCTGTCTGCTACCAGTTCTCCTTCTGGACTGATGGCAGACATCTTGAATTTATTTTCTAATGAATCTCTTCCTTACTTCAGAATTCTTCTCAAAACAGTGCACCATGAAGGAATGAGTGATCAGATTTTGGGAAATGATCCCTTTTAACTTATTTCTCAGACTTACCTTATGCTTCTATGGGAATTTTCTCTTTGCACTCATTTTTGGAACTAGGAGACTGGGAAATGGTTAGAAATAAGGAAAATACTCTTGTCAGCTAATGCTGACAAATATTTATAGTGCATAGACATAGACATAAGTTATTTCATTAATTCCACAGCCCGTTTTAAGGGAAATCTCCAAGACTTCTACATTTACCTGTATACACAACTCTCACACTACATTTGACATCTATTTTCTAGCTTTCACAGCTTCCCATGATTTTCTTTGTAGTTTGAGTTCATCTGAACAAAAATGTGTTTGTGGTGGGAGGTGTTCTAATGACCATCTGGAGAGATGCCAGCTATAGCATCTCGAAGGGGGCAAACAGTGCCCAATGAAAAATATTGGTTTTGTTATTTACCATTTGGCCTGAACACTTAGTGTTTACCTTCCCTAGACTGGCTTCAATGAGAAAACAGAAAGAACTTCCAGAAATCCCGCCTGAGTCTCTTAATCCCCATGTCCATTGCCTAAACATCCAAACTCCTACTTGAGTTCAAGTCATTTTACTATGTAGGAGAAGCCATGAACCTAGGAACTGTGAATAGAATCAAGGGTGATTGAGAATCTAATAAAACCACACGCGACAGTGGAAGTGGTGGCTGTTTGCAGGGTAGAGGGTCAAGAGTTTCCAATAGATTTTCAAAAGTATCCATGACCCAAAGAATATCAAGAATCATTGTCCTAGACAGTTTGACTCATGAATATCTCTGATTCACAGAAACAAAAATTGGCACTTGCAAGAAAGGGAGCATAATGGCTCTTACAACGTTGTCGTGTCTAACTTCTCAGAAGCCTTCCTAGAGTCAAAAGTTGGTTAAGTCACATCCATTTCCAACGTGCTTCTTGGTTTGTGTCTATACCCACCAATCCATTGCACTATTCTTATATCTCTCCAAGAGTTATGAAAGCAGAAAGACAGTTATGGAATTGTCCACCTTCCCTAATTATAGATTATTTGAATATTAATTCCCAAGGAAATTTTAAAGAGCATCTACTCCATCATCCTCCTTTGACATATGAGGCCCAGGATGATTCAGGGGCTTCTTGAGGCATTGAGTTAATATTAGAGTGATTCCTGAGCAGAATCATTCTGTTTCACCATATAGAGTGATGACAGTATTTTCTTAATTTAGGCTATTTCCAATTTTCATATACTACTTAAATATGAAATGGAAAAACATGAAATTCAGACATTTTAGGAGACAATGTACAAATGATGTCCATTACTCTCTTTTGAGCCCAAAGAGAGAATGATAGTATTTATCCAAAAGAAGTTTTCTATTAAGGTTGGTGATTATACATGGATATATGCAGAGATTACACAAGGTTAGCTCAACTTTATGATTCAAGGTTGTATATCTAGTCACCTGCTTTCCTGGAAAAATGAAGAGTATTTCTTTGTGTTTTTTGAGGATGAAAACATTTCCTTATCTCATCTTTTTCTCAGCAGATGATATCAAGCAGGTCCATGTAAGCAGATAGAAATCACTCATCTGTGGTCATGTTTGTTCTTCTGGGACTCTAAGATGAAAAAGAGGTGCAGCTTGTCCTCTTCCCAATCTTTCTAGGTATCTATCTTGTGACCCTAATGTGGAATCTGGGTGTCATCATCCTAATTAAGATGGACTCACACCTGCATGCACCTATGTACATTTTCTCAGTTTCCTGTCATTTATAGACATTTGCTATTCTTCCACCTACCCAAGGATGTTTTCAGACTTCTTTTTTTTTAATTGCAGTAACATTGGATTATAACATTATATAGCTTTCGGATGTACATAGTAATATATTTTGAATTCTGTGTAGATTACATCATGTTCACCACCCAGAAATTAATTATAGTCCATCCCCTCACATCTGAGCCTAGTCACCCCTTTTGCCCTCCCCCCCTTCCCCATGGTAACTACCAATCTAATCTCCATTGCTATGTGTTTGTCATTGTTTTTATCTTCTACTTATGAGTGAGATCATACGGTATTTGACTTTCTCCCTCTGACTAATTTCACTCAGCATAGTACCCTCAAGGACCATCCATGTTATCACAAATGGCCAGATTTCATCATTTCTTATGGCTGAGTAGTACCCCATTGTGTATAAATACCACATATTCTTTATCCTTTTGCCCCTTGATGGGCACCTAGGTCTCTTCCAAGTCTTGGCTATTGTGTATAATGCTGCAATGAACATAGGGGTTCATGTCTCTTCATGCCTTTGTGTTTTCAAGTTCTTTTAAATGTCCAAAATTAAAGATAAAGAGAGAATCCTAAAAGCAGCAAGAGAAAGGCCACAAGTGACATACAAAGGAAAGCCCATAAGGCTGTCTGCAGACTTCTCAGCCGAGACCCTACAGGCGAGAAGAGAATGGCATGATGTATTTAAATTGCTAAAAGGAAAAAATCTACAGCCAAAAATACTCTATCCATCAAGGTTGTCATTCAGAATGGAAGGAGAGATAAAGATCTTCCCAGACAAGCATAAATTAAAGGAGTTTATCACCAAGAAACCAGTTCTACAAGAAATGCTAAAGGGGCTTATTTAAGTGGGAAAGCGATGACCACTAATAGAAATAAAAAAATTATCAAAAAAACAAAACAAAAAAAAACTTCTTAAAGGATGGAAAAACAATTTCATTCACTGCCTGTACCACCCAGTATTTTGCTGGGTCCTGAGTGGAAAAGACTGAGTACTGCCTCTTGGCTGCTGTGGCCTATAACATATGTTGCTGTTGGTAGGCCTCTGCAGTACCCAGCCATCATGGCTCCTGGTGTCTGTGGGAAGATAGCTGCTGGGGCCTATGGGAGCCATTTCCTTGGTAGCTATTTCAAACAATTACTTGAATTCTTCTCTACTACTGTGGGCCCAATATTATTCCAAATTTCTTCTGTGACACACTCCAGATTATTAACTTGTCTTGCTCCAAACCCTTCATAAGCTAAATGATTCTATTTCTGGTATGTATTTTCATTGGGTTCAATTCTCTCCTACCTATCATCTTATCGTATGGCTTCATCGCAGCTTTCATCCTGAAAATATCTTCTATCAGAGGCAGAGCCAGGGCCTTCAAAGCCTGTGCCTCCCACCTGGCAGCTGTGACAATCTATTATGGCACAAGCCTCTCTGTGTACCTACTTCCAAGCTCTAGCCACTTCTAAAAGCTGGACAAGGTGCTGTCAGTGTTCTATGTTATCTTTATCCCTGTGTTAAACCCTCTTATTTATAGTATGAGGAACAAGGAAATCAAACAGGTGCTTAAGAGGGTGGTAAAAAGGCTAACACTTTTACCTCAGTATGAACAATATTTGTGCAGGAGTTCTTTTCCCTGTAGGGATGACAAGGAAAAGAATATGTATGTGACTTTTTGTAGGTCACAAGATCACTAGGTAAAGAGAAGTGAAAACCTGGCTAATTGATTCCTGGTGCCATTATGTTTAGCTGTCACCACCAAGTGATCTTTTGGGGCAGTGTCACCAACACTGAATTCACTTTAAATGGCCTTTGTCCTTGATGAGACCCAAATATCTAAAACCCTATGTTTTGAGAATTTAGGTTCTGAAAAATACTATCTGTAGAGAAATGACAAGAACCTAGGAAGCCTCACAGACAGTTTTTTCCTCATTGATTTTCTTTATTTCTTTTATTTACTTTTAATTGTGAAGCATTTATTTGTATTTCAGTAAAATAAAATAATCTGTAAAATTTGGTATGTAAAAATTAAAGACAAATTTTTTTGGAAATTATTATATTGCCGGTCATTCTTGCACTGGGGCAACATCCAGGTGTGAATTTTCCTGGCAGGGACAGGTTACCCTCATCCAAGGTTTCAGAGCAGATCACTGGCACACATGCCAGTGCCAGAACCCAGAGGCTGTGGCCCTGCCCCGTAGGAAATCATGCCATGTGTGCCTCACAGGGCTGCTGTGATTATTGATTCTGATCAGGCAGTTGAGAAAATGCGTGTATGCATATATCTAAAATGAAAGTGCTTTGTAAACATTGAAGTGTCCACAAGTCTAATTTATTGTTATCAAGCTATACTACCAGCAAGCTGTGTCATCTTTGGCACATCTCTTAGCTCCTCTGGTTTCAAGTTCCTCACTTGAAAACGATGGTATTGAACTAGAAGATCTCTAGGTCTTTTCCAGCTCACATGACTCTAAGTTTGTTATAAGAAAAGCTATAATTATGCGGTAGTAATAGGATCATAGGGAAGTGGGGAATTGAATCAGAAGGGACATGGTAAATTGAGGCATGAAATTATCAGGGAAAAAACTCCACGACAACCATGACACCAGAGAACAAGTATCTGGAGAATTTTCTCCCTCTAATTGTTCTTTCTCCTTTCATCTCTGCCCGAATAACACATTTAAGAGGATCCCTAGTTGTGGCCATCTGTCTGGCTGTGAGCAGACAGCCAATTTCATGGCCAAAAGCATCCATCTTGGAGTGCAATAAGAACACTCGGAAAATTCCTTTGAAAAAGAGCTAAGCAATTTCAACCTTTGGCAAGAACTGTTTCTTCCTGGAGGGTCTGGAGGAAGGTGAGAGGGTTTGCTTTATAGAAAACAGTGGTCTGTGCTTTCTCAATATCTATGTAATTCTCCCAATAAGATCTAAGTGGAACAAGGTTTGTGGTCCTCAGTCGCTCTCATTTTTAGCTCCTCCCTCTCTTACTTCTACACCCTTCCTCAGATCCTTTCTCTTTACTCAAATTCTCTAAACTTCAGTGGAAATAATCATCTCTAATCTAAAATGTCAGTATTACTCTGGGGTGAGGGGTGGATCTTGAGTTCTAGTTCTGCAATTTCTTAATGATGTTATCCCACTGTTAAATTCTGTTTTCACCTGCAAAAATTTGGATAATAGGATTATCTAGCATCTAATGCGACAATGTGAATAAAGCCAAACACACTGTAGAAGTTAATAACTGATCACTGAATAAAAAATAATAATTTGCTCAATTTCGGGGGATTTAACTAAGATCAAAACATGCTTTTCTAAGGATGCTCACTCTAGGCACTTTTATCCAATATAATGTTGGAAGTTTTAACCAGAGCAATTAAGGAAGAAAAGGAAATAAAAGGTACCCAAATTGGAAAGGAAAGAGTAAAACTGTCACCGTTTGCAGTGACATGATTTTACAACAGAAGACCCTAAAGAATCCATCAAAAAAGTATTAGAAATGAAAAACGAGTACAGCGAAGTTGAAGAGTACAAAAGCAACATAAAAATTCAGTTGCATTTCTATACACTAACAATAAACTTGCAGAGAGAAAAATCAAAAATAAAATCTCATTTACAATTGCAACAAAACAAAAACATACCTAGAAATAAATTTAACTGAGGAAGTGGAAGACCTGCACAGTGAAAACTATAAGATATTTTTGAAAGAAATTGATGAAGCCACAAAGAAATGGAAAGCTATTACATGCTTATGGATAACAACTGATTTCTGAATGTTGATTTTATATCCTACAACTTTATTGAATTCATTGATTACTTCCAACAGTGTTTTGGTTGAGTCTTTAGGATTTTTCTATATATAAGTTCACGCACTCTGCAAATAATGACAATTTTACTTCTTCCTTCCCAATTTGGATGTCTACTATTTCCTTATATTGCTTCATAGTGTTAGTTAAGACTATCAGTTCTACGTTGAATGAGGGTGGTGAGAGTGAGTATCCTTGTCTTGCTCCTGATGTTAGAGGAAAGCTTTCGGTTATTCACCATTGAATATAATATTAGCCATGGATTAGTTTATGTGGCCTTTATTATGTTGAGGTATGTGCCTTCCACATCCTATTTTTTGGGGTTTCAATCATGAAAGGAACGTTCTATTTTGTCCTATACTTTCTTTTCATCTATTGAAATGATAATATGAATTTAATCTTTCATTCTATTAATATGGTGTATCACATTTACTAATTTGTGCATGTTGAAGCATCCTTCCATCCCAGGGATAAATCCCAGTTGGTCAAGTGGTGTAATCCTTTTACTATGTTGTTGAATTCAGTTTACTAATATTTCATTGGGAATTTTTGCATCTATATTCATGATGGATATTGGTCCATAGTTTTCTTTTCTTGTGGTGTCCTTATCTGGCTTTGGTATCAGAGTTATGCTGGCCTCATAAAATGTGATTGGAAGCTTTTCTTCTGGTTCAACTTTTTGGAAGAGTTTGAGAAGGATTGGAACTAATTCTACTTTAAATATTTGGTAGAATTTGCCAGAGAAGTCATCTGGTTCTGGGGTTGTCAGTATTAGGTTTTTCATTACTGATTCAATTTTCTTAATCACTGTTGTTGTATTCAGATTTTCTACTTTTTCCTGATTCAGTCTTAGTAGGATGTATCTTTCTAGGAAATTACTTATTTTTTCTAGGCTATTCAATTTGTTGGCATATAATTGTTCATCGTAGTCTCATGATCTTATATATTTCTGTAATATCACATGTAATGTCACTTCTTTCATTTCTGATTGTACATATTTGAGTATTCTTTTTTTCTTAGTCTCACTAAGGGTTTGTCAACTTTGTTCATCTTTTTGAAAGCCAGCTCTTAACTTTGTTGATTTTTTTCTATTGTTTTTATAGTCTCTATTTCATATTTCCACTCTAATTTTTGTAATTTATTTGCTTATACTTACTTTAGGCTTATTTTTTTCCTATTTTCTATTTCCTTGAGGTGCAAATTTGGGTTGTTATTGAGAGTCTTCTATTTTCTTAACCCATGCATTTATTGCTATAAACTTCGCTGTCAGAACTGCTTTTGTAGCATCCCACTGATTTTGGTGGGTTATGTTTCCATTTTCATTTATTTCAAGATATTTTTGATTTCTCTTTTGATTTCTCTGTTGATTTCTCATTTGACCCATTTGTTGTTCAGAAGCGTGTTTAGTTTTCACATATTTGTAGATTTTCCAGCTTTCTTCTTGTGAATTTCTAGTTTCACACCAATCTTTTCAGAAAAGATACGTGGTATGATTTCAATCTTAAATTTGCCACCACGTGTTTTGTGTCCTGTCATATGATCTACCCTAGAGATATTCTGTGTGCACTTCAGGAGAATGTGTATTCTGCTGCTATTGAATAATGTGTTCCATAAATGTCTAAGTCCATTTGTTCTAATGTGATTCAAGTCCAATGTTTCCCGGTTTTTGCTGAGGAAGAATCGCCCTGAGCTAAATCTGTTGCCAATCTTCCTCTTTTTTTGTATATGGGCTGTCACGACAGATGGCCACTGACAGATGGAGTGGTGTGTAGGTCTGTCCATGCCTGGGAACCATAGCCAGGCCACCAAAGCAGAGCACACCAAACAACCACCAGGCCTCACCTCAAACATTTCTTTTTTGATTTTCTGTCTGGATGATCTATTCTCGAAAGTGGAGTACTAAAGCCCTCTACTATTATTGTGTTGTTGTCTATTTCTCCCTTTAGATTTGTATTTGCTTAATATATTTATGTGCTGTCTTTTGGGTGAATATAGATTTATGTTTATTATGTATTCTTGATGAATTGACCCCTTTATCATTATATAATGACCTTCTTTGTCTCTTGTTTCTATATTTGGCTTTAAGTCTATTTTGTCTGATATAAATATAGCTATTTCTGCTTTCTTTTGGTTTCCCCTTGTGTGGAATATCTTTTTACATCCCTTCACTTTGAGCCTATGTGTGTCTTAAAGCTGTAGTGTTTCTCTTGTTGGCAGCATATAGTTGAATCTTATTCTTTGCTGTTGTTGTTGTCGTTTTCTGCTTTATCTCCCAAAATCCCCCCGGTACATAGTTGTATATCTTAGTTACAGGTCCTTCTAGTTGCGGCATGTGGGACACCGCCTCAACATGGCCTGATGAGCGGTCCCATGTCCACACCCAGGATCCGAACCAGTGAAACCCTGGGCCGCCATAGCAGGGTGCGCAAACTTGACCACTCGGCCACAGGGCTGACCCTGAGTCTTATTCTTTTATCTATCCAGTAGTCTGCCTTTTGATTGGTGAATTCAATCCATTTACATTTAGATAGACTATTGATATGTAAGGACTTACTAATGTCCTATTATTAATTGCTTTCTGGATGTTTTATATTTCCACTGTTTATTTTTCCCCTGTTTCTGCCTACGTTTGTACATTAGTGATTTTTCGTGGTTGAATGCTGTTACTTCTTTCTTTGTCTTTTGTGAATGTACTCTAGGTTTTTGCTTTGTGGTTACCATGAGGCTTATATAAAAATCTCATAGAGAAAGCAGTCCATTTTAAGTTGATGGCAACTTAACTTCGATTGTCTACAAAAGCTGTACCATTTTAATCCCCCCCTTTTTTTCTCTCTTTTTTTTTGAGGAAGATTAGCCCTAAGCTAACTACTGCCAGTCCTCCTCTTTTTGCTGAGGACACCTGGCCCTGAGCTAACATCCGTGCCCATCTTCCTCTACTTTATATGTGGGACGTCTACCACAGCATGGCTTGACAAGCAGTGCCATGTCCACACCTGGGATCCGAACTGGCGAACCCCGGGCCGCCAAGAAGCAGGACGTGCGAACTTAACTGCTGTGCCACCAGGGAGCCCCTTTTATATTATTTAATACCATTGTTTACCTCCTTTTATATTGAGTATTCTTTAAAAATTATAGTAGTTATAATTATTTTTAATACACTTTTAAGCTTTATACTATAGTGAAGTGGTCAACATACCATCCTTTTACAGAATTAGAGTTTTATAATCTGGCTATATATTTATGTTATCATTGTTTTGTATACTTTCATATGTTTTTGTGACACTGATTAATGTCTTTTTTATTTCACCTTGAAAAAATCCTTTCAGCGTTTTTTTGCAAGACAGTTGCAATAGTGATGAACAATCTCAGCTTTTTTGTTTCTGGGGAAGTCTTTTTTTCTCTTTCATATCTTAAGTATAACTTTGCTGGATAGAGTATTTTTGGCTGGCAATTTTTTCTTTCAACTCTGAATATGTCATTCCACTCTCTCCTGGCCAATAGGGTGTCTGCTGAGTAAACTACTGATAGCTTAATGGGGGTTCCTTTGTAGGTTACAATTTTTTTCTCTTATTGTTTTTAGGATTCTCTATGTTTGATTTTTCACAGTTTTATTACAAAATGTCTTGATGAAGGTCTTTTGACGTGAGATAATAGGTTAACCTGTTAGCTTCATGAACTGGATGCCCAGTGTCTCCCCATGTTTTAGAGGTTTTTGGAATTATTTAATTAATTTTCTACCCCCTTCTGTTTCTTTTCTCTTTCTCAACCCCAATTATCCTAATTTTGTTTTGATGGAATCTCATAGATCATGTAGGCTTTCTTTGCACTTTTTCATTCTTTTTTTTTCCTCTGCCCTGACTGGGTTATTTCAAATTTTCGGTCCTCTAGCATAACTTATCTGTCTTCCATTTGCTCCACTCTACCACAAATGCTCACTATTGCATTTTTCATTTTATTCACTGAATTCTTCAGCTGCAGAATTACTGTTGTGTTCCTTTTTATAATTGCTAACCCTTTGGTAAGTATCTCATTTTGTTCAATTTTTTCTGATCTCAATAAACTGGTTTTCTGAGTTTTCTTACAGTTCATTGAATTTTTTCAAAAGAGCTATTTAAAATCTTTATCAAATAGGTCTCAAAATTCTGTGCCTTGGAGCTTGATTCTTGGAGAATCATTGTTAACTTTAGTGATGGCATGTTTTCTTTATATTTCATGTTTTTTGTAAGTTTGCACTGCTGCTTAAGCATTTGAGGCAGCAGACATCTCCTTAAAGCTTGCTAGTTAACTTCAGATAGGGTATACTGTCATTGGTAGTGTTATATATGAGGTTTTCTCTCCTTTGTATGGGTAAATCTGCCCCACCCTTCTTCCTCTCTCTCGTAACAAAATTCTTAAGCTAATGTGTCTTTTCTGTTCTTATTACTCACCAGGCTGGCTATCTGAAGTCTCTTTTTTGTTTTCCAGAATGTGACGCTACAGCTGATGGTTTTGGTTTCTCTCTTACGCACAGACTCAAGTCTATTTTTCTGAGAGCAATCAGTTTACCAGATTTACTCTCACTGCTACCCATGGAAATGTGCACAAAAGCCAGTTGTAGAGTAGGGAGAAGTGTGGGTTTAGCACTGGGAGGTTGGGATTTGTGATGGATCCAGTCAGGAGATCCTGCATAAGGTACTCCTGGAGGCTCATGTTTAAACTTTCTGCTGAAATCCTGAATGCAATCAGCAGGAACTGTGTAACATTATTGCCCTTTAATATTCTTACCTGCTTCTTTCCTGATCTTCCTTCTCCCTCCTGTCATGTACTACCATTCCCAGTAGTCTAGGTACTTCTGGAGAGAAATGGGTTTCTCCAGCTGCGACTAGCACTACTGGGGTAGCTGGGTACTCCCTCACTGCTATTTTTCCCTGTGGAAGTGTTCACCACTGCTAAAGTTTATCTTGCACAGTGTGCCTTGAGAGGGGTGGTGCTGGCACAGCTCCTTTCATTGTCTTCACTGTGACCAAACTCACGTGTTTTTTCTGCTCCATTATGGTGCTGGAATCCCTTCTTCACAGGGCTGGGCTTCGTTGCTGAGAGACAAAGTCTGTCTCATTCATGGTTGTCTGCCCACGTCTTCAGCACTCTCCAGGCTTTACCTGACTGTGGCCAAGATAGGTTGGGGCAATTTTGCTGAGTCCTGCTGATTCTGAGGTCTGTCTGCTTAGTATTGGATTTTCAGGTGGGTGAGAGTCCTCCTGTGCCTCTTGGTGCATGGTGCTGGATACTCCAACTCACAAAGGCGCTTTTGTTTGTGGATGGATATCCAATTCATTGTTACAAAAGCAAAACAAAATCAGAGAATGTCTTTCTCTGCTAAAATGCTGATGTCACTCCTTTCTTGGATCATTTTACTCTCATCCATCTACTTATAGAAATACGCCATGTAAATATCATCATGATTATGACCTCAAAAACACCAAGTCAAAATTTTTTGTTTAAAGGGATTCTGGGTTGGTGTTGCCTTCAAAGCATCTGGCAAGTGACATAAATCATTTTTGGAACAACAGATTTTAAACTCAAGCATTATGAATTCCCACAGATAAATTTTAAAGAAACATGTACTTAAGATGCCAGGGGCCGGCCCCATGGCCAAGTGGTTAAGTCATGCTCTCCACTTCAGCTGCCCAGGATTTCACTGGTTCTGATCCTGGGCACAGTCATGGCACTACTCATCAAGCAATGCTAAGGCAGTGTCCCACATAGCACAACCAGAGGTGCTCAAAACTAGAATATACAGCTGTGTACTGGGGGTGCTGTGGGGAGAAGAAGAAGACGAAGAAAAAAAGGAAGCTTGGCAACAGATGTTAGCTCAGGTGCCAATCCATAGGGAAAAAAAGATATAAAAATTACTAAAGATACAAATAAACAGGTCACCTTAACTAAAGTCAGCAATAACATCCAACTATAGAATGATGCATGCAAAACCATGTATTTCTATTATTAGAAAATAATAATTTTAATAAGTAAATTAAAAATGTTTAAATAAAGGATGCTATGGAAAATGTGATGAAAGAGTGAGACTATCAAAGCTGACCATTTGAGTAATGAAGAAAATAGATCCGTTAGAGAGAAAATAAAATATTATGATTGAAATTTGAAGTTCAATGGATGACTTAGGCAATTCGCACAACTTACAATAGAATGAACTTACTGGAAGATAGATCTGTAAAAATTAAACAGAACACAGTAGAGACATACAAATAATGAATGTTTCAGTGATGTGGGAGGTAGAGGAAGAAGTTTCAACATACCTCTAGTTGGGGTTACAGAGGAATATAATACAAATATGCAGGCAATTTTCATTGTACTATTTGCGTTTAGTAGACAGCACGTGAGGCTTAAGATTACCATATTGAATGAGTAGACATTACAGGAAGCTATGAATTTATCCATGAGTAGAAGGAGAAGAACAGCACATATTGTAACTGCTCAATAAATCTTTTTGTCGTCATGACTGTTGGCTAAGATGGTGATGGTGATGATGATGAAGAACACAATTTTTTGCTCTGTCCTCACAAAACTCTCCCTCCATTCAGTCTCTCTGTGGACAGAACCACATCTACGTCTAGGTTGGTAAATACATAGTCTACCTGCTCCCATTTCTTCTTCTATGTTGATGGAAAATATCTTGATTTTCTTTTCTAATTAATCTCTTCATTCCTTCAGAATTTTTCTCAAAACAGTGCACCATGAAACAATGACTGATTTGATCTTAGGAAATTCATACTTCTACATTACTTCTCAGTCTACAGCCTTATGCTTCTTTGGGGATTTTTTTTCTTTTCAATAATTTTTGGAACTAGGAGGTTAGGAAATGTTTTTGGAGAAGGAAGACATTATGGATGGCTAATGTTGACACATGTTTATAGTTCACAGACATAGCTTATTCCATTAATGTCACAGCCTTTCTCCAGTGAAATCTCCAAGACTTCTAATTTTATCCATGTACACAACTCCCAGGCAATATTTGATATCTATTTTCTACCTTTCACAGCTTCCCATTATTTTCCTTCTAGTTAGAGTTCATCTGAATAAAAATGTGTATGTGTTGGGAGATGTTCTAATAATTATCTGAAGAGATGACTGCTATTGCATCTTGAAGAGGGTATACAGTGTCTGAGGCAAAAATATTTTTTTGGCTGTTTATCATTTGGCCTGAAGACTTAGTGCTTGCCTTCCCTGAACTGGCTCCAATAAGAAAAAGAGAAAGAACTTCCAGAAATCTTGCGTCTGCTTCCTAATCTCCATATCCATTGCCTAAACATCTCAACTCTTACATGAGATCAAGTCACTTTTATTTGTAGAAGTCTTTTACCTGGGAATCATGAATAGACTGGAGTGTGATTGAGAATCCAATAAAACCATATGTAAAGGTGGTAAGTAGTTGCAGTGTCCTGGATACTGTGTCTAAAGTTTCCAACATTTTCATAAGTATCACTGACCCGAAGAAGATCAAGAATCACTATCCTAGACAGTTTAACTTATAAGTATCTCTAATTTGAGGAAATAAAAATCTTCATCTGCAATGATGGGTGCATAATGGCCCTTAGAACCTTGTGTTATCTAACTTCTCTGAGCCTTCTTAGCGTCATTAAGAAGTGTAAGTCACATCCATTTCCAAAGTGCCTCTTGGTATGTGACTCTTCCCACCATATCATTGCATTATTCTTATGTCTCTTGAGGCATTATGAGAGCAGAAAGGCAGTTACAGAATTGTCCACCTTCCTGATTACATTAATTGAATATTAGTTCCCAAGGAGATTTTAAAGAGCCCCTACTTTGTCATCACTTAACTATAAGGTCCAGCATGATTCAGGGACTTTTTCAAGCACTGAATTAAATTCAGAGCCAGGACTTATCATACTCCTTCTGTTTCACAATATAGAGATCTGGCAGCATTTTCCTACCTTACTCTATTTCTAATTCTCATATATTTGTAAAATTGTAAGGGAAAAACATGAAATTAAGACATTTTAGGAGATAATGTACTAATCATGTTCATTTACCGTGTTTTGCCCCCAAAGAAAATAACTATTTATGCAAGAAAATTTTTAGTTAAGTTTGGTGAATATACATAAAAGACACAGATTAATTCAACACTGATGATTTAAGATGTATATTTAGTGAGCTGTGTGACTGGGAAGAAATGAAAACACTTTTTTTGAGTTTTTTGAAAATGAATCCATTTCCTTCTTTCAACTTTTTCTCAGCAGATCTCAACAAGCAGGACCATGGAAGAAAATAGAAATCACACTTCTGTGGCCGTGTTTGTTCTCCTGGGACTCTCAGATGAAAAAGAGCTGCAACTTATCTTCTTCCCAGTCTTCCTAGGGATCTACCTTGTGACCCTCCTCTGGAACCTGGGTCTCATCATCCTAATCAGGATGGACTCCCACCTGCACACACCTATGTACTTCTTTCTCAGTTTCCTGTCATTTATAGACATCTGCTATTCTTCTTCCACCAGCCCAAGGATGCTTTCAGACTTCCTAAAAGAGGAAAAAATGATTTCATTCATTGCCTGTGCCACCCAGTATTTTGTTGCATCCTGGATGTGTCTGACGGAGTGCTGTCTCTTGGCTGCCATGGCCTATGACAGATATGTTGCTATTGGTAGGCCTCTGCAGTACTCAGCGGTCATGGCTCCTGGCCTCTGTCAGAAGATGGTTGCTGGGGCCTGTGGGAGTGGTTTCCTTAGTAGCTTAGCGGAAACAATCCCTTGCTTTCATCTCTACTACTGTGGGCCCAATATCATTCCAAATTTCTTCTGTGACATAACCCACATCATATCCTTGTCTTGCTCCAATCCCTTCATCAGCCAAATGATTCTTTTTCTGGTAGCTTTTTTTATTGGGTTCAGTTCTGTTCTTGTTATTCTCTTGTCCTATAGTTTCATTGCAGCTTCCATCCTGAAAATATCCTCCATAAAAGGTAGTGCCAAGGCCTTCAATACCTGTGCCTCCCACTTGGTAGTTGTGACAATCTTCTACGGAACAGGCCTCTCAGTGTACATGCATCCTAACTCTGGTCACTCTGAGAAACAAGACAAGGTTCTGTCAGTGTTCTATGTTATCCTTATCCCCATGTTAAACCCTCTTATCTATAGTCTGAGGAACAAGGAGATCAAAGAGGCCCTCAAGAGGGTGATAAAGAGGGCAAAACATTTACTTCAGTAAGAACATATTTGAGCAGGTGTTACCCTAATAAGGAAAACAGTGGTAAGAACATTCAAGTAAACTTTTGTAGGTCACAAGACTAAGTATAGAGAAGTGAAAACCTGACTCCTTGATTTCTGTTGCCATTATATTTAGCTTCCACCAGCAAGTGATCTGTCTGAGGCAATGTCATCAACATGGAAATCAGTTTGTTAGACCCAAGTAGATGAAAAGCTTTCTTTTGAGAACACAGCTTCCAATAGCTGTTATCACTATTGCAGACAAATGACAAGACCCTAGGAAGTCATGCACATGATTCTTTCCTCTACAGTTTTTATGGTTGCTATTATTTATTTTCAATTTTTCAGCATTATTTATATTTCTATAAAAAGAAAATAAAATAATGTATAAATTTTTATGTGTGAAAGTTAAAAATAATTTAAAGTGAATACTTTATCATCTTAATTCTAAACAGAGAGAGAGAAAGTCAGCATTAGTGAGAGGGATACAGAAAGGGAAAGCTGGAAAGAGAGAAAGAAACAGAGAGGGACACATACACAGAGAGAAAGAGAGGAGAGAGAAAGGGAAGAGAGGGAAAGAGAGAGGCTGGAAGGTTAAGGCAGGAGAGTAGACAAAAGGAGAGGAGAGGGAAAAGGATTGGTCTGGCTTTATTTCCAAATAATCTTGTTCCATTTATATTACTCTTCGAAATTTCTTGTGAAGTAAATTGTGAAAAACAGTTGGGAGAAAGGAATGGTAGAAAGAAGGGGCTTTTTTTTTTTCCTGAAGAAGATTCACCCTGATCTAACATTCATTACCAGCCTTCTTCATTTTTTGCTTGAGGAAGATTAGTCCTGAGCTAACATCTGTGCCAGTCTTTCTCTATTTTGTGTGTGGGCTGCCGCCTCAGAACAGCTGATGAGCGGTATGCCCATGCCCAGGATCCAAACACGTGAACCTGGGCTGCAATGTAGAATGCACAGAACTTAAGCATTATGCCACTGGGCTGGCTCCCAGAAGGGGCAATTTTAAGGTCAAGAGTTGGGGAGAGTCTCAGAGGCTAGAAAGAAGTCAAAGGCATCAATTTCTGGTCATAGGTAGCCTAGAGCAAGCTTCATGGTAGCTTCCAAAGATCATGCAAGACTAAGAAACGAAGGCTGTTATGGTATGTCTAGGGAGGCAGAGCCTGAGTCCCAGAGATGGGAGCTTCACAGGAACTCCAGGGCCTTCAGTATGACCAGGGAGAAGCAGAGACACCAGCCTTGGAGAGTCCAACTAAGAGAATTTAAAGAAAATTTTAAAGAGAGATTTTTCTTCAGACAAGAGGTTGTAGGCTAAACTTTGTACATGTTACATTATTATTTACACAACTCTTTACACTTAATTAGTTACATTGTATAGATGTGATTTTTTTCTACTACCATGTGCGGTTTGCAGGTGAGAAATTATCTCCATGTCACAGATAGAACCTTTGGGCATATTTTGTTCTGCCACGTTCCTTCCAGGGTAGCAACAATCCATCTTTGAGTTCACAAAGTGTCATGTGTGGAACATAAATGGTTCTTACTGACAGGAAACATGTCCTTCATTGCTTGTCCCTGCGCCCAACTTCTACACTTTTGGTGTTACATATTTAAATCTATCTTAAGAATCTATTCAGGTTAAAACATTAAATTTTTAAAGTTCTTATCAGAGTGAATAAATAACTACTAACCAATTATCGAGTTTTAAATCAAATAATTAAGTCATTAACCCATCAATACCTTTCTCCCTAAAAGTAAGGTTACCTGAAGGACATCAAACCATGAGTGGGAACTTCCTAAAACATCTATGTATCCCTAATAATGGCAGGGTAGATGAGTTCCATTTAAAAAAAAAAACACAAAAAAACAAAAAGCAAAAGTTTGTGAGAATGATCGAAGTGGATATTTTTAATGAAGGATTAGTAATACAGCATAATATGTCAGAAAGAACTCCAATTCAGTGTAAATATATTATACCTATTTTAATAGAAGGCATGCTGTGTGCTTCACTCTCTGATAACTGCCTTATAAGCATTCTCTAATTTGATTCTGTGAAGAGCTACTCTATGAATAGCTGATACTATGAGCCCATTTTACAGGTGACAATAGTGAGGCTTGAAGAGGTTAATTTGCTCAAGGTCACATAACCAAGAAATAGAAAGGTGGAATTCAACCCTGATTAGCTAATACCAATGCCCATGGTATTAACCATGATGATCTGTGACTCTGTCTTGAGTTACTTTTATCGTATTCCTTATTGCTTCAATTTCCTCACTTACGTGTAGCAAATCATGCCATGTCTGCCTCACATGGCTGCTGTTATTGATTCAAGTCAGGGAGTTGAGAAAATATATGTATCTAAAATGAAAGTGGTTTGTAAACAGGGAAGTGTCCAAACATCTAATTTTTGTTATCAAGTTGTATTGTCAGTCACCTGTGTCATCTTTGGCAAATCTATTAACTCCACTGGCCTCAGGTAGTCACCTTGAAAATGATGGTATTCCACTGGATGATCTCTAGGTCCTTTCCAGCTCAAATGTCTCCATGTTCATTAAAAGGAAAGCTATAATCATGAGCTAATAATAGGACCATGGGGAAGTGTGGAATTGAATCATAAGGGACATGGCAAATTGGGGCATGAAACTAGCATGGAAAAAACTCCATGACATTCATGAGTCCGGAGAGCAAGTATCTGGAGAGTTTTCTCCCTGTAACTGTCTTTTTTCCTTTCACCTCTGCCCTAAGAACACATATGAGAGGATCCCCAGTGGTGGGCACTTCTTTGGCTGTAAGTAGACAGCCAATTTCATGGCCAAAAGTCCCCATCTTGGAGTGCAGTGTGGCCTACCTAAATAATTCTTTTGAAAAGAAATAAGAAATTTCAACTTTGGCAAGAACTCTTTATCCTGGGGGATGTAGGTCAAAGTGAGAGGGCAAGACTTACAGAAAACAGTGGATTCTGTCCTATCTCAACATCCATGTGATTCTTCCAGTAAGACCTAGGTAGAGTAAGATTTATGGTTCTCATAAGTTTCATGAGATTTATGTTATCTGCCATTCTTTAACTCTTCCCTCTCCCTCACTTCCACACCCTCCACTTAGGGTTCTTCTTTGTGTTCTCTTTCTCCTCACCCAAATTCTCTGACCTTCAGTGAAAAGAGGAATCTCTAAACTGAAATATCAGGTATTACTCTGGAGTGAGAGGCGGATGTTGAGTTCTACTTCTGCAATTTCTTAATTATGTGGTCTTGAACTCTGTTGACTTCTGTTTTTCACTTGCAAAATGGGGATAATAGGATTATCTTTAATGTAGTGAGACCATATCTATAAAGCCTAAGACACTGTAGAAGATAATAGTACAGCACTGAATCAAAAATAACAATTTGCTCAATTTCAGAGAAATTAGCTAATATCAAAACGTTTGTCAAGTATGCTGCTCTCACCACTCTTATTCAAAATAGTATTAGAAGTTCTAACCAGAGCAGTTAAGAAAATGAAACAAAATGTATCCAAATCGTAAAGAAAGCAGTTAACACATCACTATTTGCAGTTGACACAATTATATGTATAAGAAAACCTAAAATTCATGAAAAGACAATTAGAAATAATCAATGAGTAGAGTAAAATTTAGTGTACAAAATCAATGTACAAAAATCAGTTGCTTTTTTATACACTAACAATGAACTAGCAGAAAGAGAAATAAAAAATATAATTTCATTTAAAAATAGTAACAATAACAATAAAATACGTAGAAATAAATTTAACCAAGGAAGTGAAAGACTTGTACACAGAAAACTATAACACAGTGTTGAAATAATTCAAGGAAGATAGAAACAAATGGAATGATATTTCGTGCTCGTGGAGCACAACTGAGTTCTGAACAGTGATTTTATATCCCGCAAATTTACTGCATTGGTTGATTACTTCCAACCCTTTTTTGGTTGAGTCTTTAGGATTTTCTACATCCAAGTTTATATCCTCTGAAGATAACGACAATTTTAATTCTTCCTTCTCAATTTGGATGTCTTATATTTCTTTATCTAGCCTGTTTACTCTATTTAAGACTTTTAGTACTAAATTGAATGAGAGTAGTGGGAGCGAGCACCATTGTCTTGTTCCCAACAGAGGAAAAACTTTGTTGTTCACCATTGAGCATAATGTTAGCTGTGGGTTTGTTTTATATGGCCTTCATTATGTTGAGGTATGTTCCTTGTATATCTAATTTTTGAGGGTTTTAATCATGAAAGGATGCGATATTTTGTCCAATGCTTTTTCTGCATCTATTGAGATGATCATATGATTTTTATCTTTCATTCTCTAAATGTGGTGTATCACATTTATTAAATTGGACATCTTGAACCTTCTTCCTCTCCAAGGATAAATCCCACTTGGTCATAGCTTTGGTGTGAGTGTAATAGTGGCCTCCTAAAATGTGATGGGAACTATTCCTTCCTGTTCAATTTTTTGAAAGTGTTCAAGAAGGATTGGCATTAATTTGGCAGAATTTGCCAGAGAAGCCATCTTGTTCTGAGGGTTTCTGTATCAAGAGGTTTTTGATTGCTGATTTCATCTCCTTACTCATCTTTTTCTGTTCAGATTTTCTATTTCTTCTTGATTCAATCTTGATAACTTGCATATTTCTAGGAAGTTATCCATTTCTTATAGATTATCCAATTTATTGGCATATAGTTGTTCATAGTAGTCTCTTATGATCTTATGTAGTTTTGTAATATCACTTGTAATATCTCCCCTTTCATTTCTGATTTTATTTCAGTATACTTTTTTTCTTAGCCTATCTAAAGATTTGTCAGAATAGTTTATTTTTTGAAAACTACCTCTTAACTTCATTGATTATTCTTATTGTTTTTTGGTCTCTAATTCATTTATTTTCATTCTGATCATTCTTGTTTCCTTCCTTCTACTCACTTTGGTCTTAATTTGTTCTTTTTTTCTCATTCCTTGAGGTGTAATGTTAGGTTTTTATTGAGATTCTTCTATAGTCTTAATATATGAATTTATTGCTATAAACTTCCTTCTCAGAACTGATTTTTTTTATGATGGTATTGGTTTTGGTGTGTTATATTTCTATTTTTATTTGTTTTAAGATATTTGTTGATTTCTCTTTTGATTTCTTATTTGACTTATTGGTTGTTCAGGGGGTTTTTTTGGTATATTTTCTGTACACGAAAATATTTGTAAAATTTCCAGCTTTCCCTAAGTTGATTTCTAGTTTCATACCAATGTGGTCAGAAAAGATACTTGGTATGATTTCAGGCTTAAGAATTTTAAAATATGTTTGTATCCTGTCATATTATCTATCCTGGAAATGTTCCATGTGCACTTAAGGAGAATATATATTCTGCTGCTATTAGATGAAATGTTGTATAAATGTCTGTTAAGTCCATTTGGTCTAATACGATGCAAGTCTAACATTTCTGTGTTGATTTTTTGCCTGGATGATCTATCCACTGCTGAAAGTGGAATACTAAGTTCTCCCACTATTATTGTGTTGCTCTCTATTTCCTTCTTCAGATCTGTTAGTATTTGCTTAATATACTTAGGTGCTCTGATTTGGGATGCATGTATATTTACATTTATTATGTTTTCTTGATGAATTGGCCCCTTTACTGTTATATAGTTACCTTCTTTGTTTCCATATTTGGCTTAAAATTTATTTTGTCTGATATAGATAGCTGTTCCTGCTTTCTTTTGGTTTCCACTTGCATGAAATATCTTTTTCCATTCCTTCACTTTGAGCCTGTGGCTGTCCTTAAAGCTGTAGTGAATCTCTTGTAGGCAGCATATAGTTGGGTCTTGTTTTTATCTATCCAGGACTCTGCCTTTTGATTGGTGAATTCAATCCATTTACATGTAGAGTTACTTTTGATATATAAGCACTTACTAATGCCATCTTATTCATTGTTTTCTGATTGTTTTGTATTTCCATTGTCTCTTTTTTCCTTGTGTGTGCCTGACTTTGTATCTTTGGTGGTATGCTGTGTTTCCTCTTGTCTTTTTGTGAATCTACTCTAGGCCTTTTCTTTGTGATTACCATGTGCGTTACATAAACATCTTATAAAGAAAACACTGCATTTTAAACTGATAGCAACTTAAATTTTCTACAAAAGCTGTACCCCTTTACTCCTCTCTTTTATATTTTTATGTCGTTATTTACCTTTTTTTACATCAAGTATTCTTTAACAAATTATTCTAGCTATAAACATTTTAATACTCATCATTTTTAAACTTTATACTAGAATTAAGTGGTTAACACACCATCCTATTACAGAATCAGAGTTTTTTGTGCCTGCCTATATACCTACCTTTATGCTATGCTACGTGCTTTTGTATGTTTTCATGTTGCTGGTTGGTGTCTTTTTATTTCAATGTGAAAAACTTTTTTAAGGCAGGATTAGTGGTGATGAATAATCTCAGCTTTTGTTTTATGGGAAAGTCTTTATTTCTCCATCGTATCTGAAGTATAACTTTGTGGGATAGAGTATTCTTGGCTGGCAGTTTTTCTTTCAACACTGAATATACCGTTCCCCTCTGTGCTGGCCTATAGGATGTCTGCTGAGAAAACTGCTGATAGCTAATGAGATTCCCTTGAAGGTACAATCTTTTCTTCCCTTGTTGCTTTTAGGATTCTTTCTCTGTCTTTGATCTTTAACAGTTTTATTTTGATTTGTCTTGGAGAATGTCTTTTGAAATGAGAACATAGGGTGATCTGTGATTGTGAGCTTACCTGTCTAAGTCTCTCCAGGTTTTGGAAGTCTGTAGTATTATTCCCTAAATTAATTTTCTGCCCCCTTCTCCCTCTTTGTTCCTTTTGAACCTCAATTCTTCTAATTTTGTTTTGATGAAATCCCATAGATCACGTAGGCTTTCTTTGCTCTTTTTCCTTCTGTTTTGTTTCCTTGGCTTTGACTGCGTTAATTCAAACGTCTTGCCCTCTAGCTCACTTTCCTGTCTTCCATGTTCTCTACTCTACTGAAGATGCTCTCTATTGTATTTTTCATTTCATTCATTGAATTATTCATCTCCAGAATTTGTTTGTTCTTTTTTATAATTTTTATTTCCTTGTTATATATCTCATTTTGTGTCTTTATTTCCTTATCTTATTATCTTCTTTTGCCTTTTATTTTCTTTCATTGAGATTCTTCGAAAAGCTATTTTGAATTCTTTATTCGCTTAGTCACAAAATTCTGTGCTTCTAAAATTCTGTTGTTGGCGATTTTTGTGAACTTTACATGATGACATGTTCCCTTGATATTTCATGTTTCTTATAGCTTCTGGTTGCTGCTTTTGCACTTGAAATAGAAAACACCTCTTCAAATCTTTGCTAGTTGCCTTCAGATGGGGTATCCTGTTATTGGAGGTGTTATATCTGAGGTTTTCTCTGCCTTTATATGGGTAAATGTGCTCCACTCTTATTGCTCTCACTTGTGGCAGAATTCTTAAGCTATTGTGTCTTCCCTGGTTGTTACCAATCGCCAATTTGGCTACTGGAAGACTCTTTTTTGTTTTCTAGAAGCTGGCACTACAGTTCATGTATGTCTTTTTTCCCTTGCCCACATGCTCAAGTTTATTTTTCCTAGATCACTCAGTTTACCAGATTTGTTGTTGCTGCTGCCCTTGGAAATATACAAAAGAAGTCAGTTGCAGAGTGGGGAGAAGTGTGGGTTTAGCACTGGCAACTTAGGGGTTCCCACCGACCTGGTGGGGAGATTCTTGAGTGAGGTACTCCTGGAGCCTCATGGGTGGACTTTCTGTTGAAATCCTGAGTCAGGAGGAAGAAACTATGCCACTTTAAAGCTCTTTAATATTCTCAACTGTTTCTTTCCTGCTCTTCCCTCTTCCTCCAATCACTGACTACCTGTCTCAGTACACTAGGTACTTCTGGGAAGACTTAGGTTTCTCCAGATGCTTCCAGCACTACAATGGTAGCTGGGCACTCACTTGTGGCTCTTTTTCCCTGTGGGATAGTTCACCACTGCTGAAATCTTCAGTCTGTACGTTGTTGCCTTGAGCAGGTGGTGCTGGGAATGCTCCTCTCACCTTCTCCGCTGTGACCAACTCATATTTTTTTTCTCCTCCAATAATGTGCTATAGTCCCCTCTCAGGAAGGCTAGGCTTCCATAAAGTCTCTCTCTTTCATGGGTGTCAGCCAAAGTCAGCACTTTCCAGGCTTAACCAATCATAACCCAGGTGGCTTGGGTTAAGTTCACTGTCTCCTGCTGGCCCTGTAGCCCATTCTGATGTCTGTCTGCCTGTTACCAGATACACAGGTGGGCAAGATTCCTCCTGGCTCCCTTGGTTTTTGGTCCTGGATGCCACAACTCCCACAAGGTGTTTTTGTTCATGGATGAACGTCCAATTCACTGTTACAAAAGTGGGACATAAAGGAAGACTGTCTTTTACAGCTAAGATGCTAACGTTCCTCCTTCCCCTGATAATTTTTAGTCTCATACTTTGACTTACATAGATATGCAGCCTGAATCTTTCACTGTTCTGACACCAAAAGACACAAAGTCAAAATTCTTGTTTAAAGGGAGTCTGTGTTGGTGTTGCCCTCAAGGTATCTTCCAGAAATAATATAAATCATTTCTGAAAGAACATATTTTAAACACAAGCATCAAAGATTCCCACAGACAAATTTTTAAAAAACATGAACTTAAGTTAAAAAAAATTCACTAAGCACAGAAATATACAAGGCATCTTGACTAAGAGTCAGCTATGACATCTAACTATAGAATCAGATTTGCAAAACTATATATTTAAATCATTAGTTATTAATAAGTAAATATGTTTAATATGTTTAAATACCAGATGCTTGGAGAGTATGATGAAAGAATAAGAGGCTGTCAAAGGTGACCATTTGGGAAAAGAATTAATGGGAACTCCAGAGAGAAAATAAAATATTATGATGGAAATTTGAAATTAAGTGGATAAGTTAAACAGCCAATTAACACAATTTATGTTAGAATAAATTTGTTGGAAAAGAGGTCTGTAAAAATTATACAGAAGACAATAGAGAAATACAAATAACGGATGTTTTAGTGATGTGGATGATAGAGCAAGAAGATTCAGTGACATACATTTAATTGGGGTTCCAGAGGCATATAATAAAAATATGTGGGCAATTTTAAGAGTATTATTTGTGTTTGGTAGACAGCACATGAGGCTTAAGGTTACCATATTGAACAACTAGGCATTACAGGAAGCTGTGAATATGTCCATGAGTAGAGGAAGAACAGTATAAGTTGTAGCTCCACAATAAATCTTTTTGCTGTCCTGATTGTTAGTTATGATGATGATGGTAACAGTGATGAAGAATGTAATTTTCTGCTCTGTTGTCACAAAATTCTCCCTCCATTCAGTTTCACTATGGACAGAACCACATTCAAGTCTGGGAATGTTAATACATTCATGCATCACTTAATTACAAGGATACATTTATAAATGCCTTGTTAGGCTATTTTGTCTTTGTCTAAACATCATAGAGTGTACCTAGACAAACATACATGTTATGCCTACAGCACACCTATGTTATATGGCACTAATATTATGGGATCAATGTTGTATCTGTGATCTTTCATTGACCAAAATGTTGTTACATGGTGCGTGACTGTGCAGCATGTCTGCTACCATTTCTCCTTCCATATTGATGGCAAGTCTTGTATTTCTTTTCTAATTAATAACTTCATTTCTTCAGAATACTCTTCAAAGCAGTGCAACACGGAGCAATGACTGATCTGATTTTGAGAAATGAATGCTTCTACTTTACTTCTCAGGCTGTAGCCTTATGCGTCTATGGGGATTTTCTATTTGCATTCATTTTTGGAACTAGAAGGCTTGGAAATGATTGTAGAAAAGGAAGACATTCAGGAAGTCTAATGCTGACAAATATTTGTAGTTGATAGACATAGGTTATTCCATTAAGGTCACAGCCTTTCTCCAGGGAAATTTCCAAGACATCTACTTTTACCCATATACAACTCCCAGGCCATCTCTGACATACATTTTCTACCTTTCATACCTTCCCATGATTTTCTTTCTAGTTTGAGTCATATTAATTTAAATAGCTTTGTTGGGAGATGTTCTAATGACCATCTGGAGAGATAACAGCTATTTCATCTTGATGAGGGCATATAGTATCTGATGCAGAAATAATCTTTGGCTTATTTACTGTTTGGACTGAAGACTTAGTGCTTCTTTCTCTGGACTAGCTCCAAAGAGGAAAACAGAAAGAATCTCCAGAAATTCTGCCTTAGTTTGATAATAAGAATGTCCATTAACTAAACATCTTAACCTTTACTTGAGTTCAAGTCACTCTACTTTGTAGGAGAAGTCTTGAAGCTAGGAACCATGAATAAACTCCAGGATGATTTAAGAATCTAATAGAACCATATGCAAAGGCGACAAGTGGTTGCAGTTTGCTGGGTAGAGGTTCTAGAGTTTCCAACAGATTTTCAAAAGTATCATTGATGGAAAGAACATCAAGAATCACTGTCTTAGATAACTTAACTTATAATACCCCTGATTTGAGGAAAGGAAAATGCTGCAACTGTAAGGAAAGGAACATAATGGCTCTTTCAACCTTGTCTTATCTAACTTCTCAGGAGCCTTCCTAGAGTCATTAGGTTGGTTAAGTCACACCCATTTCCAATCTATATCTTGGTGTGTGACTCTTTCCATCATTTAATTATGTTACTTTTATATCTCTGAAGGCTTTATAAAAGTAGAAAGGCAGTTACGAAATCGTCCACCCTCCCTGATGGCAGATTAGTTGAACGTTGGTTCCAAAGGAGATTTTACAGAGCACCTACTCCAGCATCCTTATTTGACAGATGACACCCAGCATGGTTCAGGGTCTTCTGAAAGGACTGATTAATAGTGGATCCAACCGAGCAGAATCTTTTTTTCCCCATATTGAGAGATGACAGTTTTTGTAATATGGTCTAGTTCCAATTCTCATATATTTGTAAACTCTGGAATGTTAAGACATGAAATTAAGATTTTAGAGGGTAATGTAAAAATAATGTCCATTTACTCCCTTTTGTCCCCTAAGAAAATGACAATATCCAAGGGAATTTTTCAGTTAAGGCTTGTAATTTCACATTTAAGACTATATTAACTCAACGTTGAGGATTTAAGATTGATATTTAGTCAGCTGTGTGAACAGAAAAAAATGTTTGTTTTTATTTTTTGAGAATGAATTTATTTCCATTTCTAATCATTTTCTCAGCAGATGGCACCAAGCATGTCCATGGAAGGGGATAGAAATTACACTTCTGCGTCCATGTTTGTTCTCCTGGGACTCTCAGATGGAAAAGAGTGGCAGCTTGTCCTCTTCCCAATCTTCCTAGGGATCTACCTTATGACCCTAGTCTGGAATCTGGGTCTTATCATCCTAATCAGGGTGGACTCCCACCTGCACACACCTATGTACTTTTTTCTCAGTTTCCTGTCATTTTTGGACATCTGCTATTCTTCTTCTACCAGCCCAAGGATGCTTTCAGACTTCTTAAAAGATGAAAAAACAATTTCCTTCACTGCCTGTGCCACCCAATATTTTGTTGGGTGCTGGATGGGTCAGGCTGAGTGCTGTCTCTTGGCTGCCATGGCCTGTGACAGATATGTTGCTATTGGTAGGCCTCTGCAGTACCCAGCCATCATGGCTCCTGGCCTCTGTCAGAAGATGGTTGCTGGGGCCTATGGGAGTGGTTTCCTTGTAGTTTAGTTCAAACAATCCCTAGTTTTCATCTCCACTTTTGTGGGCCCAATATCATTCTAAATTTCTTCTGTGACATAATCCAGATTATTTCCTTGTCTTGCACCAATCCCTTTATCATCCACATGATTATTTTTCTGGTAGCGTTTTTTACTGGATTCGGGTCTTTTCTTTTTATCCTCTTATCTTATGGTTTTATTGCAGTTTCTATTCTGAAACTATCCTCTGCCAAAGGTAGTGCCAAGGCATTCAATACTTGTGCCTCCCACCTGGCAGTTGTGACAATCTTCTATGGTACAGGCCTCTTTATGTACCTGAATCCTAGCTCTAGCCACTCCAAGAATCAGAACAAGGTGCTTTCAGTGTTCTATGTTATCCTTATCCCCATGTTAAATCCTCTTATCTATAGTTTGAGGAACAAGGAAATCAAAGAGGCCCTCAAAAGGGTGGTAAAGAGGACAACACATTTATCTCACTAAGAGCAATATTTATGCAGGTGCTATTTCTCCTATAATGAAGACAAAGTTTAGAATATGTATTTGACTTTTTGTAGGTCACAGGTCTTCTTTCTAGGTAGAAAGAAGAAGTGAAAGCATTGCTCTTTGATTCCTCCTGTCATTATTCTTAGCTACCACCACCAGGTGATCTGTTCAAGACAGTGTCACCAACATTGAATTTGCTTTATAAACCTGATTCTATGATTAGACCCAGGTACATAAAACCCTAAGTTTTGAGAACAGAGAATCTAATAGATATTTTATGTACAGAAATGTCAAGACCCTAGGAAGCCACATAGACTGTTTTTTCCTCTACGATTTTTAATACGTCTTTTGTTTATTTTCAACCATTAAGCATTTGTATATTTCAATAAATATAATATAAAATAATGTATAAAATTAAATATGTGAAAATTAAAAATAATTTACAAATATGTGAAAATTAAAAATAATTTACAAATGCACACTTTATCATCTTATTCATGGACAGAGAGAGAGAAAGAAAAAGAAGGATAGAGAGAGAGAATGATAGTGAGAAAGGAAACAGAGGGAAGGAGAAGGGAGGAGAGGAGAGGGAGAAAGACTGGTCTGGCATATTCCCAAATAATGTTTCTATCCCCTCCATCTTACTCCTGGAGAACTTCTTGTGTAGTGGCTTGTGAAAAAGAGGTGGGAGAGAGGAATGGTAGGAAGAAAGGGCCCTTTTATGGTCAAGAGTTGGGGAGATCCTCAGAGGCTAGAAAGAAATCAAAGTTATCAATTTACGGACATAGTTCACCTGAAGCATGCTCCATGGTTGCTTCCCAGAGTCAAAGCAAGACTTCAGAAATTAAGGCTGTTGTGATGTGTCTTGGGAGACAGCGTCAAAGTCCCAGAGATATGAACCTCCCAGGGATTCCAGGGCCTTAAGTTTGATCAGGGAGCAGCAGAGCCAGCTGACTTAGAGACTCAGATTCCAATCAAGAGAATTTAAAGAAAATTTAAATAGATATTTTTTTCAGACAAGTTTGTGTACTATATGTCATACATATTACATTAGTATTTACACAACACTTTATACTTCATATGGTTACATTGTACAGATGTGATTTATTTCTATTGCCATGTGAGTTGGCAGATGAGAAGTTATTCCCATTTCACAGACTGAAACTTTGGGCATATTGAGGTCTGCCACATTCTTCCCAGGGTAGCAACAATCCACGGCGAGTCTCGCAAATTTTCATGTGTGGATTATAAGTGGTTCCTGTAGGCCAGAAGCACGTCTTCCAATGCTTAGCCTTGGAACCCAAATTCTATACTTTTGGTGTTATATCTTTAAACTATCTTAAGAATCTATTCAGTTTAAAAGATTAAATTAGTATAGTTCTTATCAGAGGGAATATGTAACAGCTAACCAATTAGTGAATGTTCAATCAAAGAAATAATTTATTTCCCCATCCATCCTTTTCTCCCTAAAAGTAAGATTAGCTGAACTAGGTCAAACCAAGAAGGAGACCTTCTGAAAATATCTCTGTATTCCTAGGAGTTGCAGGATAGGTGAGCTCCATTTTGCAAAAACAAAACACAAAAGTTTATGGGGATTATCTTAAGTAGATATTTTTAATGAAGGATTAGTAATGCAGCATAATATGTTGGAAAGAACTCCAATTCAGAACACATGAATTACACCTTCTGATAATAGAAGTCATCGTTTGTACTACATACTGTGGTAAGTGCTGGATAACTGTTAACTAATTTGATTCTTTCTATGAAAATTTACTCTGAGATGTATCTACTATTATCAGCCCCATTTTATAGGTGATAGTACTGAGGTTTGGAGAGGTTAATTTGCTCAAGTTCATACAACCTACAAGTGGAAGGCTGGTATTCATCCCAGACTGGCTGATACCAATGCCCATGGTTGTAACCATGGTAACTCATCCCCCTGTCACGAATTAGTTTTATTTCTTCCCTATTTCCTTGATTTCCTCACTTATGTTTAGGAAATCGTGCCATGTCTGCTTCAAAGGGCTGCTTTGATTACTGACTCAGGTCAGGTATTTGAGAAAATGTATGTATGTACATATCTGAAATGAAAGTACTTTGTAAACTGGTAAGTGCCCACATATCTAATTTATTGTTGTCAGTCTATATTGCCAACCAGCTGTGTCATCTTGGGCAAATCTCTTAGCTCCACTGGCTTCAGGTCCTCACCTGGAAATTGATGGCATTTGACTAGATGGTTTCTAGGTCCTTTCCAGCTCAAATGACTCCAAGTTCATTAAAAGAAAAACTATAATCATGAGACCATAATAGGACCGTGATGAAGTGAGGAATTGAATCAGAAGGGACATGGCAAAGTAGGGTGTGAAACTAGCATGGAAAAAACTCCATGACAACCGTGACTCCAGAGAGCAAGTACCTGGAGAGTTTTCTCCCTGATTGTCTTTTCTCCTTTCACCTCTGACCTAATAACTCATTTAAGAGGATCTCTAGTTGTGGGCATCTCTCTGGGGGTGAGTGGAAAGCCAATCACATGGCCAAAAGTGCACATCTTGGAGTGCAAGGGCCCACCTGAAAAATTCCTTTGGAAAAGAAATAAGCAATTTCAATCTTTAGCAAGAACTCCGTCTTCATGTGGGATCTAGGCCAAGCTCATAAAGGAAGATTTATAGAGAACAGTGGATTCTGTGTATCTCTATATCTATGTTACTCTTCCTTTAGGACCTACACAGTACAAGGGTTATGGTTCTCAGTCTCTCCTAGACTTTAACTTTTCCCTCTCTCTCATTTCTACACCCTTCGCTTAGGGGTCTTCCTTAGGTTCTCTTTCCCCTTACTCAAATTCTTTGAACTTCAGTGAAAAGAATATTTTCTAAACTGAAATTTCAGGTATTACTCTGTGGTGAGGCATAGATGTCTAATTCTAGTTCCCAATTTCTTAAGTATATGATCTTGAAGTCTGTTAATTTCTGTTTTTATTTTGTAAATTGGGGATAATAGAATCATCTAGAATCTAATGAGACAAAACCTATAAAGCCTAATAGATTGTAGAAATTAATAATTGTGCTCTGAATCAAAAATAATAATTTGTTGAATTTCAGGGGAATTAACTAAGGTAAAACCGACTTGCCTGTGCTTCCCAACTTCAGCCATTCCATGACTCTTTTAATTTAATTTTTCCCTTGAGAATTCTGCTTTCATATAATAATAATTAATTTGATTTCCATTTCAGTATACACCTTTTATTCATTATTTCTGAGCAGCAAAGCCAAGCTGGTCATTTCATAATTATATAATAAAGTACTCATGTACAAATCTATTGATCTTTTGAAATAATCCATATAGTTGTGCATTGTCATCTTTGAAAACCCTGGTGGTCCGGAGCACGGGTGACACAGAAATCAGAGATGCCTCGCTGCAAGCACAGGCAGTGTTGATCTAACTGTTCCTTTTATCCTTCTTTTACTATGCTGTTATTCATTCAGCAACATTCCTGGCTTCCTCAACCTGATTGATTTCTTAACCTGATTTTCTACCCTGCACAAACTTGCAAATGGCCATGTCCTTAGAAGATGAGATTGGAAAAGGTTTTGATTAACTGTATCTCCACATCAATATCGCCAACCAATATTTACCTCAGTTATCTTTTCCTCTACAAACTGTCTTGGGAGATGGCAAACACATGCAAAAAAATAATCAAAGAGAGTAAGTATATTCAGATTTTATTTTGTTTTTCTTCTGGCTTATCAAATTTTAAAAACATACATTTTTAGGATAACTTTTCTCATGAACAAGTTAAACAATCCACGACTCATCACATTTTTTCTGGGAATGATGAGGTACATGGAATACATTTAGTTACGGCTGACTCTGTTAACAGAATGTAACAAAAAAGTGAATTTTAGTGCAACCAATTGATCAAAAGCTTGATTCGTTTTCATTGAATTGATCAATTATTTTGTTGTTTCAGGGATGTTGTGCGTGAATTTATATTTTCAAAATATTTTCATTGAATTGAATTCATCTTGGATAAAACATGTGATGAATTATATAGACAGCACTCTATTCTAAGAGTAAACAGAAAGATTTCAACATTCATAAAACCATAATTGAAATGAAACGAAAATCATATATTTTCAGTTTCTCCTCCAAAGCTGGGTGAAAGAACCGTTCACGAACATCTTCAGCATATATTTACTGAGTTATATAAATGTTAGTATATGAGATGCTTACCACTAAATAGGAAAACATCTCCACTAGCCCATATACTGTTATAATAGAGTATCATCAATTCAAGAGGACCTGGTGGTGGTGGAACATGAAAAATAGCGCCACGTGTTTACAATCCTGCTGACTGGAAGATAACGGAATAATACAAGATAGAGATAAATGTAATCATATAACTGATATTCTTGAATCTTAGCTTAGAGAGCATCTAATTTAGCAAAGAATTTTATGAAGAGCTCCTTGATGCTATAGTATTAGTTCTGCCTTATTTTTCTTTCACAGAAAGGAATGATAATTGCTAACATTTATTGAGCCCTTACTATTTTAAACCCTTTGTGTCATTCAGTTCCTGAAACAACCATATGAAGTGGTAAATATTATTATCCCCATTTATAGATGACTCCACTGAGACACAGAAAGGTTAATAACTTGCTTAGGATCACACAGCCAGTGAGTAAATGTAAGGAAAGTCTGACAATCTATTCTCTCTGTCATTCTCCCTCTTTCATTCTCTCTCCATTATTTTCCTTCTCCCTTTCTCTCTCCCTCTTTCTCTCTCACTGTGCTAACTATTAAGGATTTCTATATCTTAATAACTTTTTATTATAAATATAGGAGTTGTAGAAAATAAAAATACAGATAAAAATAGAGAATAAAATCAAAATCATACCACTTATTACATTTGTCAATTGTAATTGGTTCACATGTGTGTGTGTGTGTTTGTGTTTATGTGTGTGTGTGTCTGTGAGAGAGAGAGATTGATTATATAAAGTAATCGTTTTCCTCTAGAAAGGTAGAACCATGTTTTGCAAACATCAGCAGTATACATGAGTGCCTATCCCTTATTGATTTATGCTTTTTATATTAAAGGCATTGCCACATTGGCATTCATATATTTTGTGACTAGGTTTCCCAGTTCATCAATCGTATTTCAAAAGTGTTTTATATAAGTGGGTTTTCAGCCATAATCAAGTTTAAATTGTTGTATCATATTTTGTCTCTTATGGTTTCTTACTTGATGTTATATTTCAGAAATTGCATTCCCATCCCAAGATTATGTACCTGTGTATGTATTGATTCCTCTAACGCTTTTTATTTATAGTAAGCTAGGTCTCATAGACCCTTTAGGGAAGAGTTTATTCTTTTCTATCAGTTGAAAATACTAAATTTATCATCTATTTAATTCTTATCAGTATTTAAATTTATTTTTTAAATTGTATTTGTTCTTTTGACACATGTCTATTTTTACAAGAATAATCAATTATCAATGTTTATAATGCTTTTGAACATCTGAAAGTCCAAATCTTTCTAATTATTAATCTTTTTCACAATTTTATTGGCCATTATCATTGATTTACTCTTTCCCCTCAAGGAAGATCAGTTTGGGTATGGAACATAGCCAATAGGTGTTATCTGTTCTGAATCTCTTAGTGAGCTCTAACTTGCTGACCGTATCAACAAATATATGAAATATATCTTCGTTGTTTTAGGGAATTGAAATAGCTACTTTGACTCTTTCTTGACATCGTCTCATCATAGCTTGATGCTGGCTGTCAATTGATCCAAGTGTACCTGAATTCAAGCAAACTGCATAGAAAATCTTTTATGTGGTTTCTGTCTATATGACTCCAGGTGGTTTGACTTGCCTGGACACTAGGTCTGAATCTACAGCTGCCCAGAGGTAATGATGCCTGACTGTCTGCAGGCTGATGATGTCTCAGAAGTTTCCCCAAATTAATCAATAAAACTCTAGTACCCATGGCATTCCTATTCATGAGTACAGCTGTTATTTGTGGTTATCTGTAAGCAATCACTGATAATAATATCCAACATCTATTAAACAATTAATGTGTACCAGACTGTGCTGAGTGTTGGCATGGATCTCCTCATATAACCCTCCCATTAACCTTCTGTTTCAGGGGCTCTTGGTGCCCTAAATCTGTTAGGAGTAAATCGAACCTAGTGTGTATAAGCCACTGAGACAGGTTCATAGAGTGAGAGAACATCAGAACTGAAACTCTTTTCTTCAGCTTTATTGAGATATAATAGACATATAACATTGTATAAGTTTAAGGTGTACAACGTAATGATTTTATATATGTACATATTGTCAAATGGTTACTCCAATAAGATTAGTTAACATCCATCATCTCACACCATTACAGTATTCTTCTTTGTGACGAAAACTTTTGAGATCTACTTTCTTACTGACTTTCAAATATACAATAGAATATCGTTAACTATAGTCATCATGCTGTACATTACACTACCAGAATTTATCTTATAACTGGAAAATTTTACATTTTGACCATCTTCACCTATTTCCCCCACTTTCTGGCCCCTGCCTGTGACAACCACAAATCTGATCCTTGTTTCTGAGTTGGGCTTTTTTAGATTCCATATACAGAGAGATCATGCAGTATTTGTCTTTTTCTGTCTGACTGACCTAACTTAACATAATGTCCTCAAGGTCTGTCCAGATTATCACGAATGCCAGGATTTCCTTCTTTTTTTAAAGCCTGAATAATATCCCATTGTTAAACATATAATTTATGTTATTTATACATATTTATACGTATACTTGTTATTCATATTATTTATATATTTATAGTATGATTTCTTCATTCATTTGTCAACGGACACTTAGATTGTTTCAATGTCTTGCCTATTATAAATAATACTGCAATGAACATGAGAGTGCACATATATTTTGGTGATTACATTTCCTTTGGATATATACCCAGGTATGGAATTGCTGGGTTATATGACAGGTCTGTTTTAAATTTTTTTAGGAAACTATGGTTTCCATAGTAACCACACCAATTTACATTCTCACAACAGTACACATGGTTCTGTTTTCTCCACATTCTCACCTGCAGTTATTATCTCTTGTCTTTTTGATGATAGCCACTCTAACAGGTGTGAGTTGATATCTTATTGAGTTTGATTTGCAATTCCCTGATGATTAGTGATGTTAAGCACATTTTCATGTATGTGTTGGTATTTTGGATGTCTTCTTTGGAAAAATATCTAATTAGATTCCATGCCAAAATTTTAATTGGATTATTTATTTTCTTGTTATCGAGTTGTATGGGTTCCTTATATATTTTGGATATTAAGACCCTGTCAGATAGGTGATTTACAAATAATTTCTCTCATTATGTAGGATGCTTTTTCATTTTGTTTAGCACTTCTTTTGCCATGCAGAAGCTTTTTAGTTTGATATAATCTCTCTTGGTTACTTTTGATTTTTTTGGCTTGTGGTTTAGATGTGATATCCAAAAAATCATACCCAATCCATGTTCATTTTTTCCCTATGTTTTATTCTAGGGGTGTTATGGTTACAAGTCTCACATTTAAGTCTTTAATTCATTTTGAGTTTTTTTTTTTTTTTTTGGTGGGGGGTTGGTGGTGGGAATGGGATCCAGTTTCATTCTTTTACAGGTGAATATCCAATTTTCCCAGTACCATTTATTGAAGTGACTGTGTTTTTTCTATTGAGTATTTTAGGATCTCCTGTCAAATGTTAGTTGACCATATATGCACAATTTTATTTCTGGGCTCTTGATTCTGTTCCATTGGTCTATGTATCAGTTTCTATGCCAGTATCATATGATTTTGATTACTCTAGTTTTGTAATATAGTTTGAAATCAGGAAAGGTAATATCTCTTGGCCAGCTTTATTCTTCTTTCTCAGGATTGCTTTGTCTATTCAACTTCTTTTGTGGTTCCATACAAATTTTAGGATTGTTTATTCTATTTCTGTGAAAAAATATCATTGCAATCTTGATAGAAATTGCATTGGATATATGATGGCTTTTGATAGTATGGGCATTTCACCAATATTAATTCTGCTAGTCCGTGAACATGGGATACCTTTCCATTTACTTGTATTTTTTTTCAATTTCTTTCGTTGATGTCTTATAGTGTTCAGTGAAGAGACCTTTCACCTTCTTGGTTAAATCTACCTCTAAGTATTTTACTGTTTTTGATACTATTGTAAATGGGATTTTCTTTATTTCATTTTCCTAGAATTTGTGTAAGTATATAGAATGCTTATTTTGTATCCTGAAACTTTACTAATTTCATCGATTAGGTCTAACAGTTTTTTGGTGACATTTTTAGAGTTCTCTACAAATAAAATCATGTCATCTGCAAATAGACACAATTTCAATTCTTTTCTTCCACAACTTTGATGCCTTATATTATTTTTCTTTGACTTGATTGCAGTGGCTGGGGTCTATTACTATTTTGAATGGGAATGAGGAGAATGGTCACCTTTGTCTTCTTCTTGATCTTTCAAAAAAACTTTCAACTATTCACCATTGAGTATGTTATTGGGTATCAGCTTGTTATATATGAGCTTTAGTATGTTGAGGTTGGCTCCTTCTATACCTAATTTATTGAGAGTTTTTATCACGAATGGTGTTGAATTTTGTCAAATGATCTTTGTTCATTTATTGAGGATTATATGATTTTTATATTTCATTCTATTAATATGATGTATTACATTTGTTAATTTTTGTATATTGAACTATTCTTGCATTCTAGGAAAGAACCGTACTTGACCATGGTGTATGATCCTTTTCATATGCTGATGAGCTGAGTAATTTACTTGTTAGTATTTTGATGAAAATTTTTAAATCTGTGTTCATCAGGGATATTGACCTATAGTTTTCTTTTCTTGTAGTGTCCTTATCTGGCTTTGGTATCAATGCTGGACTTATAAAATGAGTTTGGAAATGCTTCTTCCCCTTGAACTTTTTGGAAGAGTTTGAGAAGGATCAGTGTTAATTCTTCTCTAAATATTTGGTAGAATTCCCATGCAACCATCTGGTCCTGGGCTTTTCTTTGTTGGGAGGCTTCAATTACTGATTTGATCTCCTTACTTGTTATTGGTTTCTTCAGGTTTTCTATTTCTTCATGATTCAGTTTTCTATGTTGTATGTTTCTAGTAATTTACCTATTTCTTCTAGGTTGTTTCATTTTTGGAAAAAACCATAGGACAAGGGGAGTCCTTTTGTTTTGGCACTGTGTGAGCAGGGGGCAGGGCAATAGGGTCAGAGTGCTGCTACTCCTCTACTGTTCTAGTGTGGTCCTTCTCATTTTACATGGTCCATGGGGATGCTTCAGCTTCATAAGCACATTTAGGATTTTCACCACGATATCTTTTCTATGAATAGTTACCAGTTGTTCTGGTAAAGCTGACTGAAGTCAAGAACAACTTATTTTGCTGTCTTGATGATGTCACTAGGAATGAAAACTCTAAGGTCTGAACCCTTAATCACAGTACTTTTCTGTTTACTAAGACACAAAATATCCTAAAATTGAGAAAAGAATTGGGGTCAATAGTTAGTTGTAATAGCTTCCCTTTGGAATAGTTATCAATAAATCTTCAAATATCATTTTTAATTTTCATGACCTCATGAAATAATTGAGAACCTGTAGCACAAGGCAGGTACTTTTTGATATTCAATATGAAAAACTGGGGTCTTTCCATCAGCACGGTGAAGTATTTCCCCCTTTCCACTGATGAATGGAGGGAAAAAAATGGCACGAATGAAAATTGTAAAGCCACCAATTTACCTGAATATTGTCTATTTTCTGATTTTAGAAACACCAAGTCAATGGTTTGTGGAGGAAATATTACAGATATCAACCCTTTCATCCTCTTGAGATTCTTGGATTTCCCTGAAATCATAGTAGCGTTCTCTGTTGTATTCCTGTTGACCTAGGTTATGAGTCTAATGTGATACCTGTGCCTCATCCTCTTAGTAAGGATGGACTCCCACCTCCACACACCCATGTACTTCTTCTTCAGTATTCTGCCCTTAATGATTTCTATATGTGACCTCCACAGTTCCCAAGATGCTCTCTAACTTCTTCCAGGAGCAGCAAACTATCACCTTTGTGGGTTGTGTTATTCATGACTCTGCCTTCTCAACCATGGGACTAAGTGAGTCTTGTCTCATGACAGCTATGGCTTATGACCAATATGCTGCTTTTGTAGACCACTTTTCTATTCAATCATCTACTCACCCACCCTCTGTGTTTGGATGGTACTGAGGTCCTATATGGATGGACTCTCTGGTTCTATATCCCAATTGTGTGTCATGCTTCAGCTCCACTTCTGTGAGCCTAATGTCACCAACTACGTCTTCTGTGACATGCCCCAAGTGTTAGTCCTGTCTTGCACTAACACTTTCTTTGTACAACTCATAACTGCTATATTAGCAATGATCTTTGGGATAATAAATGCCTTAGCTATTATGATATCCTATGGCTATATTGTCATCTACATTATGAAGAACACTTCAGCTACAGTACTGTCCAAAACTTTCAACACCTATGCTTCTCACCTTACAGCAGTGACCCTCTTCTAGCCCTCAAATATCTTTTTCTATTTGAGTTCCAGCTCTAGTAGCTCCCCCAGCTTTGATAGATTTGCATCAGTCTTCTACTCTGTGGTGATTCGCATGTTGAATCCTTGATTCATAGTCTGAGAAACAAGGAAATCAAAGTCGCCTTGAAGAGGTTTGCAAGAGAAGAGAGAGTATTCCTGAAGTCACGGAGTATAAGATTTCTGACCAATTTGTCTTGTCAGAATCACTTTAATCCACAAAAGTATGCACACTACTGCACTATAACAAAACTCATATTGCCTTTGGGCAAAGAAGGCTTAATTTAACACAGATAATATGAGGAAATAGAACAATAGGTGACTCAATGCCACACAAACACTATAACTTTAGGTCCTGGAGGTTCATTACTTTCATCTTACATGAGGAGTGGCCTCATCATTTATTATTTTTTCTGAAAGTATTTGTGAAACATTAAAGTTTAAAAACTTGTTGCTTCTTTTTGCTACTGAGATTGACCTCTGTCCAACTGCAGGCCTCTGGCATTGAAGGCAAGATAATTGACAGAGGCCCCTGGGGGTGTACTAACTTTGTCTCCCAAATATTTTGATGCAGCATTATCTAAACATGGTGGTGACCAATGTATGGTCTGTGTTTCTGAACAGAATGGGAATGAACAGAGAGAGGGGGTGTGCCTTTAGAGAGAAACAAAGCCATAGAGTTGGCCTGGTTGTGCCTCATGGAAGACCAGTCTGAGATAGCTAACATTTGTCTAAGGTCTCTTTCAAAGCTAATCATCTAATAAGTTTTTGGTTACATCCTAGTCTCCACCAGCTTTGGTCTAAGGAATGAGGTGATTTAAATGATAAAAGGAATCAATGAAGCATCTGTTCCACTCAGTGCCATTTATTTATGATTCTGAGGAATTAGTTTCTTGCATCTAGTGTCCAGTTGGAATTTCTGCTGGGAAATGATATTAAAAATCCATGTCACAGCCAATAGCAGTTTCTGATATTATGAAATGCAAACCTCTCTTTCTATCCTCCATTCAATCTAGAAAGTTTGTCCTTGGTTAACATAGACAATGGGATCACACTACCAAATCATTTCTGATATTTAAAGCATCTGAACATGTTAGGTAAGAAGACTTGTGTGAGAGTTCATTATAATAATAGAGTTACTGAATATTCAGTATTGCAGGGACAAAGAGGAAATATGGAAAACTTGTCTACATTCCTTCCTACTGTTTGTGTTCAACATTTTAAGTCCTAGAGATTGGCGATTGTTTGGGGTGATATAATGGATGGAGTAGAACGGTTTGAGTGACTTTAATGCTCGTATTTTCTGGGAAACCTCAAGGGCCAGGAGTGATAATAGATAGTGGGATAGGCAGGGTTCTCAACTCTGACCAGTTTTCACTGTCTGAAGTAAGACATAAAGTTGTGGTCCTTGTGGTATAGTTAAAAAATAGATCAAGATGCCTAACAACACTGACTGTTGATTTACCAGATTTCTCAGACTTGAATAAACTAATGTAAAAAAGATATAATTACATTTACATATTATCCTTGAAGAGTCATTGGATTCTTTTTTATTTTGCTTCTATTTTTTTTATTGAGGTAACATTGATTTACATCATTATATCAATTTTAGGTGTACACCATGATATTTTGATTTCTATGTAGAAAACATCATGTTCCCCACGCAAAGACTAATTACCATCTATCACTATACACGTGTGCCCTTTACTTTTTTCACCCTCCCCCCAAATCCCATCACCTCTGGTAATCACCACTGTAATATCTATTTCTATGATTTTGTTGGTTGTTATGGTTTTTATCTTCCACTTCCAGGTGAAATCATACAGATTTCAAACTTTTATAAATATACTTTTATACAAAATACAAAAATTTCCATGATAAATATATTTCCATTATAAATATTTGTTACACGTATATTGCATATATGTATGGAACTGTTTATAACTATGTATAATTTATTACATTAATAGTTAAATTACAAAAAGTGGTGGCTTATTTGTTGCTCTCTAACATTCATAATCATTCTTTCTCTGAGAAATATACTGAAATATATATATATATACGGAGAGGATGATTTTTCTGTTGTTAAACATCATTGTTTCAGTAGATTCGTCCCAACTCTGGGTTTCAGGGTTGAACCCAGATTGGTTTAAGACAATTAGAAAATATCCAATAGCTATTGCAACTAGCTTAGGGTAGAAGTGAGGGATATGAACAAATTAATGCAAGAAAGATGCAAGAAGATGTTTTCTGGGGCTTCTGGGAAAGAAAATCTTTTTCTCTTCTGTGGAAGCTACCAGAAGAGATACTCTCTTCTTTTAGATGGTGTGAAGTAAGACTGTGATCTCTAGAATTTATACAATTTTTCTACCATAAGAGAAATTATCCATAGGATAGAACAATTAGTCTCCACAGTATATTAAACAAAAAAGAAAAAACTGGACATTTATAATATTGTTTCAGCCACTGGATCAAATTTTCTCTGATTACTTCTGTTCTATGAGCTAACAGATTCACTTGATTGTTTGACCAGTTTCATACTTTTTCTGTCATAAAAGATGAAAGATTCCTACTGAAAATCATTTTGTAATATATACCAAGAATAACAAAAATGTGATTTTTTGAATGTGTTCTCTATTATTTGTATATTATTTGCCTATTTTTGTACAACAAATTGGTACAAAACTTTGTGGCTTCAAACAAAAATAGATATTTATTACCTTTTATAGTTTTTGTGGGTCAGAAATTCAAGTGCAACTTGGCTGTGTGGTTCTGGCTTAAGAGGTCTGATGAGGTTGCACTCAAGTAGTTGGTCAGGGCTGGAGTCCTCTGAAGCTAGATCAAGGTGGGAGGATCTACTTCTAAAATAGACGCCTCACATTGCTGGCAATTTGGTGCTGTTTGATGGAAGGAGGGTAATATGCTTCTTACATGGGTTAGGCCTATTAAATGTAGGAGGGTTCTCCACAAGCCCATGAAGACCAGAAGGCCAGGGTCATTGGAGATGATCTTCAAGGCTGCCTATCACCCTCAGCTGTTAGAAATGCTTCAGAGTAAATATATTCAAAAACTTTCATTGAAAACTTGGAAACAACTTCTATGCTACATGAAAAGAATAGTTAAATACAGTGAGATATAGCCAGTTGGCTCATTAAAATACACATGCCAGAAAGTAACACTTACACTGCAGGCACAAGATTTTGACAATCAATCTACAAATTCAGATATTCAGGAAACACTATTTTCATTAACTTTCCATAACACAATTTCTTCTTTGCGCTCTCTATTTCTTCACTGGGAAGAAACTTAGTCAATTTGTGAGTCCTTCTGTCTTTTCCCTACGTTTGTGTCTAAGTTCTAGAGGACTGAATGATGTCAGGGCAAAGGAGCTATTGGGCTCTTGATCTCTCTCCACAGCAGCATCTCCTGAGATATCTATTGCCTCAACAGATCCCAAGATGTCAAATCATAATTGGGTTACTGCTGAATTCCATTTATCCGCATCCTAAAGACTGTTAGGTCTGGTCACTCTGCTACTCATGAACGGTCTTAGTTGAATGGGAATTGTTCTGTTATTCCCATCCTATACTCTGGCACAGGAAATTCTGTAGAGCTCAAGCCCTAAGTGCCCAGTGGCTGTCTCCCTGGACCTCCATGAAAACATTTTCCGAAGTTTCTGTCTGCCAAAACAGGCCCTAACCATCTTTTGGTATGGCTCTTCTGTTCTTGGTGTGTCTAAACTTATTTGCTAGTTGTGGTATCTCAAAGCCATTCTGGAGACTCACTCATGTTTTTGGGCACATGATCTCTGTTTCAAATTCTTTTTGCTGTCACATCCTTTCTCTGAGGCTTGAGAACATAACAACTTGCCTGACTGAAAGAGAGGAATGGTCAGAGATAGGAGGAAGGAAATATTAAGTAAAAAGCTAAATATTATTACAAAAATATTTTCTATTAGCTGTTACATACAGCTAAGTGAAAAATTTAAAAAGGAAGGTTGGATGGGGATTTGACAAGATACTAAAGACATATTAGAAGCATGAACAGACCTTATTTTCTAACATATTGTCACTGACTGCTTGACATTCTCCATAGCATGGCCTCTTCTATCTCCCCTAAGTTATTCTTTCCATGTAGCATATGGAGAAGGAAAACTCAGACCTTGAGGACCAGAGGACAAGGGTTTAGTGTCTTGGGTGCAAAACAAGAATTGCTTCTCTCAGTGAATGAATGTATAAAGAAGATGTGGTGTGTGTGTACATATATATATATACACACACACACACATAGAGATATATAAATAATGGAATACTATTCAGTCATAAAAAGATGATATTGTGCCATGTCTGACAACATGGGTAGATCTTGAGGGTATTATGCTAAGTGAAATAAGTCAGAAATAGAAAGGCAATTTCTGTATGACTTCACTCATATGTGGAAGATAACCAAACAAACACATAGATATGGAGAACAGATAGGTGGTTAACAGAGGGGAAGAGAGAAAGGGCTAAAGGGGCACATAAATATGGTGAGCTAGCCTTCTGGTGGGGAAGAAAATGTAGTCTATACAGAAATCAAAATACAATGATGTAAAAATGAAATTTATATAATGTTATCAACCAATGTGACCCCAATAAAATAAATTTTTTAAAAAACACCCCAAATAAAGAATTGCTTCTTGTACATTTGGTGAGAGATGATAGCAAAGTAGGGTGGAGGGAGATGCAAGAGTTCCTTTTTGGTGCATGTTTTGGGAAGACTGAATGTTATTTCTCTTTTCAAAGTTCCTTATGCTCTTTGCCCAGTTCTTCCTCTTTTCCTCCTTGTCTCTACCATTCTTCATACAATTGTTGTCTCCTCTCATTTTCTCTCTTCTACTTATTTCTTCCTTTAAAATAAGAAGATGGAGCCATGGAAGAGAAGAAGAGATCAATTTCTGTTTCTTCTTCCCTACTCCAAACTTCTGGAAGGTCTTCCTGAATGTGACCCATGCTTGGGTCCCATCTAAAGGTAAAAAACCAAAACAAAACAAAAGTAAAAGAAAACAAAAAACTGGTCCAAAATAAGAAGGTAGAGAGCTGAGATTCCCTCTATTGCAGGGTCTGACTCAGCATTGTTGGAGATTCACCACTTCGTGGTGTCTTTCCCAGATAGAGGTTTCTGATGATTGTCCATATGCTTTGATGACATAATTTATTTTATAGAGAACAAGGTTGGAAGTGTTTTTTAAATTATCCCCATTATCCTTCCAGGGTGAATGGAGCTTTCCTTGACATAAAAATGTCTCAAAAGATGAGCATGCCGAAGGAAGAACTTGGAAAATAAACAAGGGACCAATTAAGAGAGTTGGTCTCCCCTCTATCACCCAGGACGGAGGTTATTTACAGCTTGCATGATTTTAATTGCTCCTTCATTGTTGGGATCTGTGCTCCAAAGTCCTCTCTTAGATGTGAAAGAAGCCTCATAAGCTTTCAAGGTCCTCTTCTCCCACAGCTAGATCATTTCTGAGGGAGGCTGAGTGAGCAAAACATTACTAATAAAAATCATGAACTCATCTCAGAATTCTGATAGAGTGGGATACTCTCAGAAGCTGGAAGCTGAAATATTTTTTGGCTATTTCTGAATACTTGGGTAAACCACAAAGAAGAAAGAGTTAGAACAGAGGAGAGTAAAGCTTTACAGAACTCTTAGGTGAGTCATTAGGGGCTCTGCTCTGAGGAATGTGAGGGCCTGGGACCCGGGAAAAATTTCATAGTTTTACAAATAGCTCAATATCATTGTCCTTGAAGTCTAAGTTTTATGAGTCCCTCTTCCATTGCAACTCATTTAGCCTGAAAAGCATTCTGTAGAGGGAGATCTAAATATGTAGGCTGTGTCAATATACTTTGGTACAAAATGGGGAGCTGGAAAACCTCTGACACCTTTGATTAATGTTTAAAAGGAGAAAACACAGGCCCAAAGGAAAAGTTGTGGGTAATTTTTGAGGGGCCTATGCTACTTGGTTTGTTCCATATAAAAGTCACATTTGAGCAGTCTACAGAAGACTCCCAAATTGAGGGATTTCAGTGCATCTTTGATGAACATTTTGGGTCTTGAGGAATTGGAGGACCACCCATCAAGAAAAACTGTAATACTTGGTCTTCTGAGACTGACCCTGTCCATATTTCCTGATAAATAAAGCTCTGCATATTTTGTTTCCTGTCCTATAAATATGTTGAATTTTTCCAAAGTCAACTGTGTAAATATTAGGAAGGATTATTGATGAAATATCTTAAAGAAGAGAGGTATGTCAAAGAATATGTATGGGCCTTCCCTGGTCTCTGACTTCTTACCACATCCAGCTGGTGATCACCCACAAGAATTTATCTCCATCTTTCTCATGCCACACATCATCTCTTGTTTTACATTATGTCTCTGTGGGTCCATTTATCACCTGTCTTCCTGGGCTGTAGGCTCCTTATTGGATGATTTACATCATCCAAAACACAAAGATAGTGCTTTACAGTGTTTAGAAATAAGATTAATGCAGCAATGAACACATGTTGATGTGCAGTTCAGTGCAGATATTTAAGATGTGGCTTTGGAGCTATATTGCCTGGGTTTGAATCCCAGTTCTGCCCTTTGTGAGTTGTGTGACCTTCAGCTATTTACTACTCTGACCCACAGTCTCTTCATCTGAAAAATGGGACTAGTAAGAACACATACCTCATAAAGTTGTTGAAAATTAAAATATGATAAAACGTGAAAGTATTCAGAATAGCTCTTGGAACATAGTACACACTCAATAAATATTAGCTAACTAATACCACACCTTAATTTTCAGGCAAATGCAATCACTTTAGAAGCCAAAAAAAAAAGCAAATCAAGTAGCTTGGGGTTTTAGAAAAACAAATGGCCAGTGATAAGCTAGAGTAACCCAAACTTCATAGAAGTATTCTTTGTAAAAGTGTTTCTGGTAATATGGTGGATCATATGTTCAAAGAAATTACTAACAGTAGATAAAATATGCTTTTTCATGCAGAAGCCAGTGAGAAAGCAAATAAATTTATCAACGTACTCAAATGACAAGAAAAAGCACAAACTTCAGAGGGCAGTAAGATGGGGCCATTATTTTCCCATGAGTATCTATTAATCTCTGGTATGCTCAGTCCTGGGTTTTAATAAGCCAATGTATGAAGGGTAAGAGAAAAAGACAATGTGTGAGATTCGCTTAGAGACAACAACTCCTTCCCCCACTGCCGCTGAAAACATGGACTCTCAAAGGGTAACATTCTCAGTTGTCAAACTAGGAAAAACCTACACTCAAAATGAGATAGTGATATGCACACCTCTCTCAGCTTTATTGTGAAAGAAAGACAAAAAGTAAAAAAGCCTTGGGGCTGACCCTGTGGCTGAGTGGTTAAGTTTGTGCACTGCACTTCTGACGACCCAGGGTTTTGCAGGTTCAGATCACAGGCGCAGACATGGCACTACTCGTCAGGCCATGCTGGGGCAGCATCCCACACAACACAACCAGAGGCACTCACAACTAGAATATGAAACTATATTCTGAGGGTCTTTGGGAGAAGAAAAAAAAAAGAAGAAGATTGGCAACAGCTGTTACCTCAGCTGCCACTCTTAAAAAAAAAGTAAAAAAGCCTTCCCTGATAATTCTTTTTGTAAAATTTATTTTTATTGAGATAAAATTCACATATCACAGTGTGTAAGTTTAAGAGAGTCAGCGTGTTGATTTGAAACTTTTACATATTGCAATATGCTTACCATGCTAGCATTAGCTAACACTTCTGTCATGTCACATAGGTAGATTTCTTTTTTTGTGGTTGGAACAATTAAGATCCAGCCTGTACAGATTTTGAAATATAGTGATGTACATTTGCAATTTATATAATGCTATAAACCAATGTTACCTCAATAATGGAAATAGATCTATTCTTATGAATATTGAAGTTTATAACAGAGTATTGTAGTCTATAATCACTATGCTTGGCATTAGATCTGTAGGATTTATCTGGGAGTTGCAAGTTTGTACCGTTAAACAAAATATCTCCAATTCCTGCATCCCCAGTCTCTGATAAGCACCATTTTGTTTGCTGTTTTTATGAACTTGACTGTTTTAGAACCCGCATATAAGTGATATTATACAGCCTTGTCTTACTCTATCTGACTTATCTCACTTAATGTAATGCCCTCAAGATCCATCCATGTTGCTGCAAATGGCAGGATTTTCTTCTTTCTCGTGACTCACTGATATTCCACCGTGTGTGTATGTGTGTATAACATCGTCTTTATCCATTCATTCATTGACAGATATTTTGGCTGTTTCCATATCTTGGCCATTGTGAATAATGTTGCAAGAAACATAGGAGTGCAATATCTTTTGATATCCTTTTTTCATTTCATTTGGACAAATAGCCAGAAGTGGAATTGCTGGACAATATTGTTATTCTATTGTTATTTTTTTGAGGAAACTTCTTACTTTTTTCCATAGTGGCTGAAGTAATTTGTAATCCCATGATAGTGAATGAGGGATCCTTTATCTCCACATCCTTGCCAAACTTGTTCTCTCTCGTCTTCTTGATGATAGCCATTCTAACAGGTGTGAGAAGATATCTCATTGTGATTTTGATTTGCATTCCCCTAATAATTAGTGATATTGAGTATATTTTTGTGTTCCTTTTGGACATTGAATGTCTTCTTTGGAAAAATGTCTAGTTAGTTCTACTGCCCATTTCTTTACATCAAATTTTTGATATTTGTTACTGAGTTGTGTGAGTTCTTTAAATACATGGGATTATAAACCCTTATCCTATGTATGGATGGCAAATATTTTCTCCCATTCTGTAGGTTGCCTTTAATTTTTTTTGATTATTTCTTTTGCTGTGTAGAAGCATTTTAGTTTGATGTAGTCCCGCTTGTTGATTTTTGCTGATGTTACTTGTGCTTTTGATGTCATATCCAAAAACTCATTGCCAAGGTCAATGTCAACAAGTTTTTCCTCTAGGTTTCATTCTAAGAGTTTTATGGTTTTATGTCTATGTTTAAATCTTTAATTCACTTCGAGTTAAGTTTCATGAGTAGTTTAAGTAAGGGGTCTGGAGTTTTCTCTGCCTTTGTATGGGTACACATGCTCCACTCTGCTTGCTCCCTCTTGTGGCTGAATTCTTTTATTTTTTTCAAATAAATAGTGATTTTTTAATACACTTTTCAACATGGCTTTTTTAAAGAAAGTACTGTCTACTTTTTAAATTAAGTATCTAAAATTTTTCATATCTATTTTTTTAATTGCAGTAACATTGGATTATAATATTATATAGCTTTCAGATGTACATCATAATATATTTCAAATTCTGCGTAACTTACATCATGTTCACCACACAAAAGCTAATTATAGTCCATCCCCTCACATGTGAGCCTAATCACCCCTTTTGCCCTCCCCCCTTTTCCTCTCTGGTAACCACCACTCCTGTCTCCACTTCTATGTGTTTGTTTGTCGTTGTTCTTATCTTCTACTTATGAGTGAGATCATATGTTATTTGACTTTCTCCCTCTGACTAATTTCACTCAGCATAATCCCCTCAAGTCCCATCCATGTTGTCACAAATGGCCGTATTTCATCATTTCTTATGGCTGAGTAGTATTCCATTGTGTATAAATACCACATCTTCTTTATCCATTCGTCCCTTGATGGGCACATAAGTTGCTTCCAAGTCTTGGCTATTGTGAGTAATGCTGCAGTGAACATAGGGGTGAAGGTATCTTTATGCCTTTGTGTTTTCAAGTTCTTCGGATAAATACCCAGCAGTGGGACAGCTAGATCATATGGTAGATCTATTCTTAATTTTCTGAGGAAACTCCATACTGCTCTCCATAGTGGCTGCACAAGTTTGTGCTCCCACCAGCAGCGTACCAGGGTTCCCTTCTCTCCACACCCTCTCCAACATTTGTTGTTTCCTGTCTTGTTAGTTATAGCCATTCTGACTGGAGTGAGGTGACACCTCATTGTAGTTTTGATTTGCATTTCCCTGATAGCTAATGATGTTGAGCATCTTTTCATATGCCTGTTGGCCATCCGCATATCTTCTTTTGAGAAATCTCTGTTCAGATCTTTTGCCTGTTTTTTAATTGGGCTGTTGGTCTTTTTGCAGTTGAGCTGTATGAGTTCTTTGTATACTTTGGATATTAACCCCTTATCAGATATACGGTTTGCAAATATCTTCTCCCAGTTGTTAGGTTGTCTTTTCATTTTGTTGATGGTTTCCTTTGCTGCGCCTTCTTAAGCTATTGTGTCTCCTCTGGTTTATGTCACTCACCATGCTGGCTCCTGGAACCCTTTGTTTCCATTTTACAGAAGGTGGCACTAGAGCTCACATTTGTGTTTCTGCCTTGTCCACAGACCAGGTCTGTTTTTCTGAGACTCAGTTTACCAGATTTGCTCTTATTGCTACACTCAGGAATGTGCATAAGGAGCCAGTTGCAGAGGGGTAAGAGGTGTTTGTTTAGCACTGGGAGGTTGAGGGCTCTGGTGGACCTGGTGGGGAGATTCTCTGGTGAGCTACTCCTCAATGCTCATGGATGGACTTCCTCCTGAAATCCTGAGCCTGTGTGCCCCTTTAATATTCTCAACTGCCTCTTTCCTGATCTCCCTTCTTTTTATAGTCATGGTCTACTCACCACAGTAATCTCTGTACTTCTAGAGAGAAATGGATTTTCTAGCTGCCTCCAGCACCCCTGGGGTAGGTGGGTACTAACTCACTGATCTTTTTCCTCACCAGAAGAGTTTGCCACTGCTAAATGCTTCAACTTCTGCAGTGTACCTTGAAGTGGTTGGTGCTAGGAAAGCTCCTTTCACTGTCTGCACTGTGACCAATCTCCCACCTATTTTTCTACTCCAGCAGTACACTGGAATACCTTTTCAGGAAGACTGGACTTCCACAAAGTCTCTCTCCTTCATGGGTGTCTGCTCAAGTCAGCCCTCTGCAGGCTTTACAGGACTCTGACCAAGACGGGTTCGGGCTATTTTTCTGTCTCCTGCTGGCTCTGTAGCCCATGCTAGGGTGTGTCTGCCTATTATTGGATGCACCCGTGGGGTGAGATTCCTTCCACATCCCTTGGCATATCATGCTAGATACCACAAAAGCTCTTTTGTTCATGGATGGATGTTCAATTCATTGTTACAAAAGGGGAACAAAAAGGAGCACTGTCTTTCATCACAATGACACTGACGTAATTCATTCCTCTGGTAGTTTTTATTTTTATATATCTGCATCTGTAAATATGCAGCCTAAATATTTTCACTATTTTGACACTTAAAAAAAATCAAAATTTTTGTTTAAAGGGATTGTGGGCTGGTTCCGCCCCCAAGGCATCTCACAATATAATATAAATCGTTACTGAAGAAACAAATTTTAAACTCAAGTGTCAGTGGTTCCCATAGATAACTTTTAAAGAAACATGAACTTAAGATAAAAATAATCACTAAACACACAAACAGGGCACCTCGAGTAAGAGTAAGCAATAACATTAAATTAGAGAGTCAGACTTGCAAAACTATGCATTTACATCATTAAATAATAATAATTTCAACAAGCATGTTGAATATGTTTAAGTAAAAGATACTATAGAAATTATGAAAAACATTGAGACTATCAAAACTGAATATTTGGGAAAAGAACAAAAAGAATATTAGAGAAAAAACAAAATATTATGATTGAAATTTGAAATTCAATGTGTGAGTTAAACACCCAATTAGCACAACTTCTGATTTACTGCAAGAAGGATCTGAAAAATTAAACAAAACAAAGTAGATAAACACAAATAATGGATGTTTCAGTGATGTAGAGGGTAGAGCTAGAAGATTCAACATACATCTAACTGGAATTCCATGGGCATATAATAGACATATAGAGGCAATTTTTAGAGTACTCTCTGTGTTTAGCAGACATCACAGCATGCTTAAGGTTACCATACCAAACAAATAGATGTTAAAGAAACCTGGGAATATTTCCATGAGTAGAATTCAGTACATATTGTAGCTACTCAATAAATCTTTTCATTGCCAAGATTGTTTATTATAATGATGATGGCAGTGATGATAAAGAATGGAATTTCCTGCTCTGTTCTCACAAAATTCTCCCTCCATTCAGTCTCATTGTGGACAGAACCACATCAAAGTGTGGGATGATAAATACGTAGTCTGTCTGTGACTAGTTCTCCTTCCATGTTGATGGCAAACAGCTTAATATTCTTTTCTAATTCATCTCTTCATTCCTTCAGAGTTATTCTCAAAAGAGTGCACTATGAAGCAATGACTGATCTGATTTTGGGAATTTCTGGGAATTTCTACATTCCTTCTCAGGCTATATCCTTACGCTTCTATGGGGATTTTCTCTTTCATATATTTTTGAAACTAGGAGGCTGGGAAATGGCTGGGGAGAAGGAAGATATTCTCCATGGCTAATGGTGACAAATCTGTTGTAGTTCTTAGACAGGGATTATTCCATTAATGTCACAGCCTTTCTCCAGGGAAATTTCTAAGACTGTTAGTTTTACCCATACACAATTCCCAGGTTAATTTTCACACTTATTTTCTACTTTCATGGCTTCCAAGGATATCTTTTTTAGTTTGAGTTCATCTAAATGAAAAAGTGTTTGTGTTGGGAGATGTTGTAACAACCATTTGAAGAGATGACAGCTATTGCATCTAGAAGAGGAGACACAATGCCTGATGCAAAAATATTGCTTTGGTTATTTACCCTTTGTCTTGAAGACTTAGTGATTGTCTTCCTTGGACTGGCCCCAATGAGAAAAAGAGAGAGAACTTCCAGAAATGCAGCCTCAGTTTCATAATCCCCATGTCCATTGCCTAAGCGTCTTAACACTTACATGAGTTCAAGTCACTCTATTTTGTAGGATAAATCTTGAATCTAGGAACCATGAATAGAATTGCAGGTGATTAAGAATCCAATAAGCCATTCGTGAAGGTGGAAAGCGGTTGCATTTTGCTGGGAAGAGGTCCCAAAGTTTACAAGAGATTTCAAAAGTATCACTGACCCAAAGAATATCATGGATCATGGCCTTAGATAATTTAACTCTTAAGTATCTCTGATACTTATAGGTGACAACAATGGCCACCACTAATGTCTCAGTATCTGGAGAGATTTCTCCCATCACTGAGATGCCTCCAGAGCCCACCAGGTGAGTCTCTTTTCACCAAAGGTCTGTCACCCTTCTCTCTGGTGATTTTAGGTTGCTGAGAAGAGTGAGTTTGTGCATGGGCCCTTTAAGACCTGGGTCTTTTCAGCTTTCATCCAATAGCTTTTCTGGGGGTATTCCCTGCGGCAGTTAATATCCGGCAAAGCCAGATAGTAAGACCCTCATCTCCGTTGTGCTGAGTCTGAAGGATGCTTATAGCAGTATCAGGCCCCCGCTCCAGACATCACTCTTCCAGGGAGGGCTGCCTACCTTAGGGTGGCTTCTGCCTGGCTGGATGAGAAACTCTGCTGCTTCTGAAGGTGGCTTTTTTCCTCTCCAGCAGGAATTTCTGCCCCTTCTGCCTTAGTCAGGACTGTCCCTTGTTGTGAGGGTTCTTTTTATCCAGTTTTCAGTTTTCTATCCAGGGTAATTTTTCCAAAAATGATTGTAACCTGGTTCTGTTCATGGGAGGAGATGAGTTCAGAGTCTGCCTATGCCGCCATCTTGATGACATCTGCCCCTGATTCAGTCTTAATAGGACGTATATTTGGAGTAAATCATTCATTTCTCCTAGATTATTCAATTTGTTGGCATATGATCCCTCATAGTAGTCTCTTATGATCTTATATATTTCTGTACTATCACTTGTGATGTCTCCTCTTTCATTTCTGGTTTCATTTAGTTGAGTCTTCTAACTTTTATTCTTAGTCTAGCTGAAGGTTTGTCAGTTTTGTTTATCTTTTCAAAGAACCCAGCTCTTTGTCGATTTTTTTCTATTGTTTTTCTGCTCTCCATTTCATTTATTTCTGCTCTGCTCTTTGTTATTTCCTTCCTTCTACTCATTTTGAGCTTAATTTGTTCTTTTCTCCTTTGATTTCTGATTTGACTCATTTGTTGTTCAGGAGTGTGTTGTTTACTTTCCACATATTTTTAGGTTTTCCAGCTTTCCTCTTGTGGATTTCTAGTTTCACCTATTTTGTCAAAACAGGTACTTTGTATTATTTTGATCTTAAATTTTGTAAGAATCTTCTGTGTCCTGTTGTATAATCTATCCTGGAAATTTTTGTTTACTCTTGAGGAGAATGTGTATTCTACTGCTATTGAAGGCAGTGTTCCATAAATGTCTGTTAGGTCCATTTGGTCTAATGTATGTTTCAAGTCCAACATTTCCTTGTTAATTTTCTGTCTGGATAATGTATCCATTGCTGATAGTGGACTATTAAAGTCCTTACGGTTATTGTATTGTTACCTATTTCTCCCTTCAGATCTGTGAGTATTTGCTTAATATATTTATGTGCTCTGATTTTTGGTGTTCTTATATTTACACTTATTTTATCTTCTTATGAATTGACCCCATTATCACTATATAATGAACTTCTTTGTCTCCTATTTCCATATTTTGCTTAATGTCTATTTTGTCTGATATAAAATGTCTGCTTTGTTCTTGTTTCTACTTGCATGGAATATCTTTTCCATTCCTTTACTTTGAACTTATGTGTGCCCTAAAGCTATAGTGATTCTCTTGTAGGTGGCATATAGTTGGGTCTTGTTTTTCTATGCATCCCCAGTCCTCTGCCTTTTGTTGCTGAATTCAATCCATTTACATTTACAGTGATTACTCATTCACGAGAACTTTCTAATGCCATCTTATTCACTGCTTTCTGGTTGTCTTTTAATTCCCTTCTTTCTTTTTTTCATCTGTTTCTGCCTACATTTGTACAATGGTGATTTTTTGAGGTGGTATGCTCTGTTTCCTCTTTCTTCCGCTTTTTGAATCTACTCTCAATTTTTGCTTTGTGGTTACCATGAGGTTTGCATAAACATCTCATAGAGAAAACAGTCCATTTTATGCTGATACCAGCTTAACTTCAATTGTCTACAAAAGCTGTCCCCTTTTGGGGCCAGCACCCTGGTATAGTGGTTAAGTTCATCATGCTCTGCCTCAGTGCCCTGAATGTCGGGCAGAAATGTAGGAATATTGGCATAGATATTACCTTAGGGCTAATCTTCCCCAAACAACAAAAGAGGAACATTGGCAACAGATGTTAGTTCAGGGTGAATCTTCCTCATAAAAAAAACTGTACTGTTTTACTCTCATCTTTTATATTTTTATGTAATTGTTTACCTTTATATTGTATATTCTTGAACAAATTATAGTAGCTATAATTATTTTTAATACTCTTCACTTTTCACTTTTATACTATAGTGAAGTGATTAACACACCATGCTATTACAGAATTAGGGGTTGTTATATGTAACTGTATATTTACCTTTATCACTCTTTTCTATACTTTCATATGTTTTCATGTCCCTGATTAGTGTCTTTTTCTTTCAGCTTAAATAACTCCTTTTAGTATTTCCTGCCAGGCAGATCTTGTGGTGATGAACAACCTCAGCTTTTGTGTTTCTAGGAAAGTATTTCTCTTTCATATTTGAAGTACAACTTTGTGAGAGAGAGTATTCTTGGCTGGCCATTTTATCCTTCAACAATGAACATGTCATTCACTCTCTCCTGGCTTGTAGAATGTCTGCTGAGAAAATTGCTGAAAGCTTAAAGGGGATTCATTTGTAGGATATAATCTTTTGACCTTGATTATTTCTAGTATTCTCATTTTCTTTGTTTTTGACATTTTTAATATAAAGTGTATGGAGAAGGTGGTTTGGCATGATATAATAGGATGATCTGTTAGCTTTATGAAGTTGGATGTTTAAATATCTCCTCAGGTTTTGGAAGTTCTCAGGATTATTCATTAAATACATTTTGCAGGGCTGGACCAGTAGCGCAGCAGTTAAGTGCCCACATTCCACTTCGGCAGCCCGGGGTTGGCCAGTTTGGATCCCGGGTGCGGACATGGCACCACTTGGCAAGCCACGCTGTGGTAGGCGTCCCACATATAAAGTAGAGGAAGATGGGTGTGGATGTTAGCTCAGGGCCAGGCTTCCTCAGCAAAAAGAGGAGGATTGACAGCAGTTAGCTCAGGGCTAATCTTCCTCAAAACAAATACATTTTGTTCCCCCTTCTCCATCTATTTTCCTTCTGAGCTTCAATTATCCCATAGATAATGTAGGTTATCTTTGTTCTTTTTCATTCTTTTTTCTTTGGTTGGCTCTCACTGGGTTATTTCAAACTTCCTGTCCTCTAGCTCACTCATCTGTCTTCCATTGGCTCTACTCTACTGAGGATGCTCTCTATTGCATTGTTCATTTCATTCATTGAATTCTTTAGCTCTGGAATTTCTATTTGGTTCTTTTCTATAATTTCTATCTCTTTGGTAAATATCTCGTTGTGTTCTTTTTTCCCTGATCTCATTGAATTTTTTTTCTGACTTTTCTTGTAGTTCATTAAGTGTTTTTGAAATGGCTTTTCGGCTAGATCTCATAATTCTTTGCCTTTCAACTTGGTTCTTGGAGAATTCTTGTTATTTTTAGGTGAGGAATGTTTTCTTAATATTTGATGTTTCTTACAGGTTTGTATTGCTGCTTCAGCATTTGAAGAGACAGACATCTCCTTAAACCTTTACTAGTTCCCTTTAGATGGAGTATACTATTGTTAGTAGGGTTATAGCTGGGAATGTCTCTGCCTTTATGTGGGTACACATACTCAACTCTTCTTGCTCTCTCTTCTGGCAGTATTCATAAGCTATTGCATTTTCTCTGGTTCTTACCAGAAACCAGATCTGCTAGCTAAAATGTCTTTTCCTTTTTCCAGAATGTGGCACTACAGCTCATGTTTGTGATTTCTCCCTTGCCCACAGATCCTGGTCTGTTTTGCTCAGAGCACTCAGTTTACCAGATTTACTCTCACTGTGCCCTCAGACAAGTACCAAGGATCCAGCTTCAGAGTGTGGAGAGGTGTGGTTTTAGTACTCCTAGAGGCATATGAGTAAACTTTCTGCTGAAATCCTGAGTGCAGACAGCAGGAACTATGACCCTTCAATACCCCTTGCTGTTCAGCATGTATTACCTGGCTGAGTAGTCTAGATATGATTTTGGGAATTGCACCCTTCTACCTACTTCTCTGGCTATAGCTTTATGCTTCTAAAGGGATTCTCCATTTTTATTCTTTCTTTTGGACCTAGGAGGCTAGAAATGGTTGAGGAAAAGGAAGACACTCTGGAGGGCTAATGCTGACAAATATTTGTAGTTCATAGACACAGTTTATTTCAGTAATGTCACAGCCTTTCTCTGGGAAATCTCCAAGACTTCACTTTTATTCATATAGACAACTCCTAGACTACATTTGGCATCTAGTTTCTACCTTTCATAGCATTTCATGATTTACTTTCTTATTTGAGTTCATCTGAACAAAATGTTTTTGTGTTGGGAGATCATCTAAAGACCACCTGAAGAGGTGACAGCTTTAGTATCTTACAGATGTCATACAGTGCCAGATGCAAAATATTATTTTGGTTATTTATGATTTGTCCTGAATACTTAGTGTTTTCCTTCCCTAGACTAGCTCCAGTGATAAAAAGAGAAAGAACTTCCAGAAATCTTGCCTCAGCTTTCTAATCTGCATGTGCATTGCCTAAACATCCTAACCCTTACTTGATTTCAAGTCACTCCACTTTATAGGAGAATTCTTTAGCCTAGGAACTATGAATAGAATTGACAGTGATTGAGAATCCAATAAAACCATATAGAAAGGCGGTAAGTGGTTCCAGTTTCCTTGGTAGAAGGTCCAGAGTTTCCAGAAGATTTCTAAAGTATCATTGACACAAATAAGATCAAGGATCATTGTCCTAGAAAATTTAACTCATAAGAATATCTGATTTGAGGAAATAAGAATCTGCACCTGGGGCCAGCCTGGTGGCACAGTGGTTAAGTTCACACGTTCTGCTTCTCGGTGGCCCGGGGTTCGCCAGCTCAATCCCGGGTGTGGACATGGCACCACTTGGCAAAAGCCATGCTGTGGTAGGCGTCCCATGTATAGAGGAAGATGGGCATGGGTGTTAGCTCAGGGCCAGTTTTCTTCAGCAAAAAGAGGAGGATTGGCAGTAGTTAGCTCAGGGCTAATCTTCCTCAAAAAAAAAAGAATCTGCCCTTTTAACAAAGAGAGCATAATGGTTATTACAACCCTGTCTTTTCTAACTTCTCAGGAGCCTTCCTAGTGTCGTTAACTTGGGTAAATCATATCCATTTCCAAGCTGCTCTGGGTGTGTAACTCTTCCCATGATCCCATTACATTGCTCCTATATTTATCCAGGGTTTATGAAAGTAGAAAGAGAGTTACAGAATTGTCCACCTTCCCTCATTAGAGATTAATGGAATATTAGTTCCCAAGGAGATTTCAAAGAGTACCTACTTCACCAATCTCATCTTGCATATGAGGTCCAGCATGATTTGGGGACTTCCTCAAGCACTGAATTTATATCAGAGCCAAACCTTAGAAGAATCATTCTTTTTCACCATATTGAGAAATGGCACTATTTTCCTAATGTAGTCTATTTCCAATTCTCATATATGTGTAAACTCTGGAATGGGAAAACAGGAAATTAAGATATTTTAGGGGATAATGTACTAATGATGCCTATTGCTCATTCTGTTCCCACAGAGAATGGCAATATTAATCATAGAGGATTTTTTCAGTTAAGGTTGCTGATTGTACATGAGAAACATTGATTACCCTCTTTCCAGTCTTCTTGGGAATCTACCTTGTGACCCTCCTCTGGAACCTGGGTCTCATCATCCTAATCAGGATGGACTCCCACCTGCGCACATCTACATACTTTATTCTCGGTTTCCTGTCATTTATAGACATCTGCTATTCTTCTTCCACCAAACCAAGGATGCTTTGAGACGTCTTAAAGGGTGAAAAAATGATTTCCTTCATTGTTTGTGCCACCCAGTATTTTACTGGGTGCTGGATATGTCTCACTGAGTCCTTCTCCTTAACCATGATGAGCTATGACAGATATGTTGCTATCAGTAGGCCTCTGCAGTACTCAGCCATCATCGCTCCTTACTTCTGTCAGAAGATGGTTGCTGGCGCCTATGGGAGTGGTTTCCTTGATAGTTTACTTCAAACAGTCACTTGCTTTCTTCTCTAATACTGTGGGTCCACTATCATTCTAGATTTCTTCTGTGACACAGCCCAGATTATTACCTTGTCTTGTTCCAATTCCTTCCTCGGCCACTTGATTCTTTTTCTGATATGTGTTTTTGTTAGGTTTTTATTTCCTAGTTATCATCTTATTGTAGGTTTTTATAGTAGCTTCCATCCTGAAAATATCTTCTGTCAAAGGTAATGCCATGACCTTCAATACCCATGCCTCCCACCTGGCAGTTATGAGACTATTCTAAGACACAAGCCTCTCTGTATATCTACTTCCAAACTCTAGCCACTCCAACAAGAAGGACAAGGTGCTGTCAGTGTTCTGTGTTATCTTTATCCCCATGTTAAATCTTCTTATCAATAATCTGAGGAACAAGGAGGTCAAAGAGGCCCTCAGAGAGTGTTAAAGTGGCTAACATATTTACCTCACTAGGAATAATATTTGTGCAGCTGTTATTTCCTCTTAAGGAAGACAGGGTAAGAAGATGCAAGTGGCCTTTTGTAGGTCATAAGATAGCTAGGTAGAGAGAAGGGGTTAAAACCTGCGTCCTTGATTCCTGGTGTCGTAATGTTTAGCTGCCACAACCAAGTTATCTGTCTAAAACAGTGTCATCACCATTGAATTTAGTTTAAAAACCCTGTGTCTATGATTACACTCAGGTAGATAAAACTCTACGTTTTGAGAACAGAGGTTCTGATGGATGTTATACGTAGGGAAATGACAAGAATCTTGGAAGCCACACAGATGATTCTTTCTTCACTTATTCTATTTTTTAAAGTTTATTTTTAATTGATATGCATTTATTTATATTTCAGCAAGGATAGAATAAAATAGTCATTAAAATTTTACATGTGAAAATTGAAAATAATTTTTTGAAATTATTTTATTGCTAGTATTTCCAGCAGTGGGGGCAACATCAAAGGTGTGAACTTCCCAGGCAGAAGTGGGGTGCCCTGAATAGAGGTTTCAGAGGACACCACCAGCACACACACCAGCACTGGCACTGAGAGCCTGCGGCCCTAGCCACATAGGAAATCAGACCATAGCTGCCTCACAGGGAGGCATGTGATGATTGATTCAGATCAGGGATTTAAGAAGATGTATGTATGTATTTATCTAAAGTGAAAGTGCTTTGTAAACAGGGAAGTGCCCACATATCTAATTTGTTGTTATCAAGCTATATTACCAGTCAGCTTTGTCATCTTTGACAATTACTTTAGCCCCACTGGCTTCAAGTTCCTCGTCTTAAAAATAATCTCTAGCTCCTTTCCAGCTCAAATGACTCCAAGTTTATAAAAGGAAAAGATATAATCATGAGATTATAATGGGACCATGGGGAAGTGGGAAATTGAATAAGAAAGGACATGGTAAAGTCGGGTGTGAAATTAGCAGGGAAAATACTCCATGACAACAATGACTACAGAACCTGGAGAATTTTCTTCCTCTAATTGTCCTTTATCCTTCCACCTCTGCCTTAACAACACATTTAAGAGGATCCTCAGTTGTGGGTATCTGTCTGGGTGTGAGTGGACAGACAACTTCATGGCCAAAAGCATCCTTCTTGGAGTGTAAAAGGAACACTTGGAAAAATCCTCTGAAAAAGAATTAAGAAATTTCAATCTTTGGCAAGAAGTATTTATCCCTGAAGGGTCTGAGCAAAGGATAGGGCAAGATTTATAGAAAACAGTGGTCTGTGCTTTCTCAATATCCATGTGATTCTTCCAATAGGCCCTAAGTGGAGTAAAGTTTATGGTCTTCAGTATTTACCACTCTTTAACTCTTCCCTCTTTCTCACTTCCATTCCCTCCACTTAGGGCTCCTCCTCAGATTCTCTTTATCCTCACTCAAATTCTCTGACCTTCAGTGAAAAGAATAATCTGTAATCTAAAATGTCAGTAATTACTGTGGGATGAAGGGCAGACGTTGAGTTCTAGTTCTGCAATTTCTTAATGATGTGTTTTTGAACTCTGTTAAATTCTGTTTTCACCTGTAAAATTGCAGAGTACAAAAAGAACATATAAATTCAGTTAGCTAGGCTTCCACAAAGTCTCTCTCATTCATGGTTGTCTGCCAAAGTCAGCACTCTTCAGGCTTTACTTGACTGTGGCCAAGATAGGTTAGGAATATCTCTCTGGATCCTGCTGGCTCTGTAGCCTATACTGAGGTCTGTCTGCCTATTACTGTATGCATAGGTTGGCAAGATTCCTCCTGTGTCCCTTGGTGTATGATGCTGGATACCATAATTCACAAAGGTACTTTTGTTTGTGGATGGATACCCAATTCACTGTTACAATTCGTTGTTACAAAAACAGGGAATGTCTTTCTCTGCTAAAATGCTGGTGCCACTCCTTTTATTTGATCATTTTAATGTCATCTATCTACTTATGGAAATATGCTGCCTAGATATTATAATGATTGTTACCCCCAAAATAACAAGTCAAAATACTTCAAAGTATTTGACAGAAGTAACATAAATCATATCTAAAGGAATACATTTTAAATCCAAGCATCAATGATTCCCACAGATAAATTTCAAAGAAAAGTGAACCTAAGATATAAAAATCACTAAACATACAAATAAGCAGGGCACCTGAGGTAGAGGCAGCAATGACATCCAGCTATAGAATGAGGCATGCAAAACTATGTATTTCTATTATTAGAAAATAATAATTTAAATGAGCACATTTCAAACGTTTAAATAAAAGATATTATGGAAAGTATGATGAAAGAATAAGAAGCTATCAAAGCTGATGATTTGGGGGCCGGCCTCATGTCCAAGTGGCTAAGTTCATGTGCTGTGCTTCGGTGGCCTGGGGTTTCACTGGTTTGGATCCTGGATGCAGACATGGCACTGCTCATCAGGCCATGCTGAGGCAGCATCCCACCTGGCACAACCAGAGGTACTCACAACTGGAATATTCAGCTATGTACTGGGGGGCTTTGGGGAGAAGAAGAAGAAAAAAAATTAAAAAATAAGATTGGCAACAGATATTACCTCAGGTGCCAATCTTTAAAAAAAAAAAGCTGACCATTTGGGCAATGAAGAAAATGGTACCTCTAGAGAGAAAACAAAATATTATGGTTGAATTTTGAAGTTGAATGGATCACTTAAACAGGCAATTTGCACAACTTATGATAGAATGAATTTACTGGAAGAGAGATCTGTAAAAATTAAACAAAATACAGCAGAGAAATATAAATAATAGATGTTTCAGTAATGTGGAAAGTAGAGGAAGAAGTTTCGGCACACATCTAATTGAGTTTCCTGAAGGATATAATACAAATATAGAGGCAGTTTTCTGAGTATTATCTGTGTTTAGGAGACAGCATGTGAGGCTTAAGGTTACCATATTGAATGAATGGACATTAGAGGAAGCTGTGAATGTGTCCATGAGTAGAAGTAGAAGAACAGTATGTATTGTAGCTACCCTAATAACCTTTTTGTTATGACTGTTGGTTAAGATGGTGATGGTGATGATGAAGAAGAATGCAATTTTCTGCTGTATTCTCATGAAATTCTCCCTCCACTCATTATCCCTGTGGAAAGAACCACAACTATGTATGGGTTGGTAATTACATATTCTGCTATCATTTCTCCTTCCATGCTGAAGGAAAACATCTTGATTTTCTTTTCTATATAATCTCTTCTTTCCTTCAAATTTTTTTCTCAAAACAGTGCACCATGAAGCAATGATTGATGTGATTTTGAGAAATAAACCCTTCTATGTTACCCCTCAGGAAATAACTTTATGCTTCTATGGGCATTTTCTCTTTCATTAATTTTTGGAACTAGGAGGCTGGGAAATAATTGTGGAGAAGGAAGATATTCCCAGATGTCTAATGCTGACAAATATTTATAGTTCATACCATAGCTTATTCTGTTAATGTCACAGCCTTTCTCCCGGGAAACCTCGAAGACTTCTAATTTCACCCATGTACACAACTTCTAGGAAATATTTGACATCTATTTTTGACCTTTCACAGCCTCCCATGGGTTTATTTCTATATTGAATTCATCTGAATTAAAATGTGCTTGTGTTGGTAGATGTTCTAATAATTATCTGGAGAGACAACAGCTGTTGCATCTTAAAGAGGGCACATAGTGCCTGATGCAAAAATATTCTTTTGGTTATTTAGCATTTGGCATGAAGTCTTAGTCCTTGCCTTCTCTGGACTGGCTCCAAAGAAGAAAAAGAGAAAGACTTTCAGAAATTTTGCTTCATTTTCCTAATGACCATATTCATTGCCTAAGCATCCTAACACCTTTATGAGATCAAGCCACTCTACTTTGTAGGAGAAGTCTTTAACCTGGGAACCACGAATAGACTTGTGTTTGATTGAGAATCCAATAAAACCATATGCGAAGGTGGTAAGTCATTGCAGTTTGCTGGGTAGGGGTTCCAGAATTTCCATCATTTTTGAAATTATCACTTGCCAAAATAAGATCAAGAATCACTGTCACAAGCAGTTTAACTCATAAATATCTCTGAGTTGAGGAAAGAAAAATCTGTACCTGTATGGATGGGGGCATATTGTCTCTTACAACCTGGTCTTATCTAACTTCTCAGGGGCCTTCCTAGAGTCATCAATTTAAGTCACATGGATTTCCAAGCTACTTCTTGGTGTGTGACTCTTACCACCAACTCATTACATTATTCTCAAATTTGTCCTGACTTTATGAAGGTAGAAAGGAAGTTACAGAATTGTCCAACTTCCCTGGTTACAGATTAATTGAATACTAGTTCCCAAGGGGATTATAAAAGAACTTGCTTCACCATCCTCATTTAACTATAAGGTTCAGCATGGACTTATTCAAGCACCGAATTAATTTCAGAGCTGTGCTGTATCAGAATCATTCTGTTTCACTCTATAGAGAGATGACAGCATTTTCCTAATTTAGTCAATTTCAAATTCTCATATATTTGTAAAATTGGAATGGGAAAACATGAAATTAAGACTTTAGGAGACGAGGTACTAATGATGTCCATTTACTCTCTTTTTTCCCCAAAGAGAATGGTAGTATTTATGCAAGAACATTTTTCAGTTAAGGTTGGTGATTCTAGGTAGAAGACACAGATTAAATCAACTTTGACGACTTAAGATGTATATTTAGTCAGATGCATGACTGCGAAGAAATGAAGAGTATAGATTTTTGTTTTTTGAGAATGAATCCATTTCCTTAGCAAATGTCACCAAGTAGGAAGATGGAAGGAAAGAGAAATCACACCTCTGTGGCTGCTTGTTCTCCTGGGACTCTCAGATGAAAAAGGCCTGCAGCTTACCCTCTTTCCAGTCTTCTTGGGGATCTACCTTGTGACCCTCCTCTGGAACCTGGGTCTCATCATCCTAATCAGGATGGACTCCCACCTGCGCACATCTATATACTTTATTCTCGGTTTCCTGTCATTTATAGACATCTGCTATTCTTCTTCCACCAAACCAAGGATGCTTTGAGACGTCTTAAAGGGTGAAAAAATGATTTCCTTCATTGTTTGTGCCACCCAGTATTTTACTGGGTGCTGGATATGTCTCACTGAGTCCTTCTCCTTAACCATGATGAGCTATGACAGATATGTTGCTATAAGTAGGCCTCTGCAGTACTCAGCCATCATCGCTCCTTACTTCTGTCAGAAGATGGTTGCTGGCGCCTATGGGAGTGGTTTCCTTGATAGTTTACTTCAAACAGTCACTTGCTTTCATATCTACTACTGTGGACTCAATAAAATTCCACATTTCTTCTGTGATATAGCTCAAATTATTTCCTTGCCTCACTCCAATCCTTTCATCATCCAAAAGACTGATATTCTGCTAGTTGTTTTACTGCCCTTGGTTCTTTTCTCTTTATCCTCTTAATCCATGGTTTCCACCCATTGCAGCTTCCATCCTGAAAATATCCTCCATAAAATCTATTGCCAAGGCCTTCAATACCTTTGCCTCCCACCTGGCAGGTGTAACAGTCTTCTATGGCACAGGCTTCTCTGTGTACCTGCATCCTAGCCCTAGACACTCTGAAAAGCAGGACAAGGTACTGTGAGTATTCTATCCTACCCTTATCCCCATGTCAAATCCTCTTATCTATAGTCTGAGTAGCAAGGAGATCAAAGCGGCTGTCAAGAGGATGGTAAAGAGGACAAACAATTTACTTCACTAGGAACAATATTTGTGCAGGTATTATTTCCCCTATAATGAAGACAGGGTTTAGAATATTTAAGTGACCTCTTGTATGTCACAAGAATATCTATGTAAAAAGCAGAAATTAAAATCTGGTTTTCTTGATTCCTGGTGCCATTATGTTTAGCTACTATGACCATGTGATCTGTTTGAGGCAACTTCATAAACACTGAATTCAGTTTACAAAGCCTTTTTCCATGATTAGACTCACTTAGATAAAACTCTCTGTTTTGTGAATACAGGTTTTGATACATAGTATATGTAGAGAAATGCCAAGAACATACAAAGACACATAGATGCTTCTTTTCTCTAGGATTTTTAAAATGTCTTTTATTTATTTTCAAATATTAAGCATTCATATATATTTGAATAAAAATAAAATGATGTGCAAAATTAAATATGTTAAATTGAAAATAATTTACTAATGTATACTTTATCGTCTTATTCATGAATAGAGAAAGTGAGAGAAAGAGAAAGAGTGTGTGACAGGGAGAGACACAAAAAGAGAGAGATAGAAACAAAAGTACAAAGACAGAAAAAGATAATGAGAATGAGAAAGGAAGTAGAGGAAAGGAGATGGGAGGGGAGGAGACAAGAGGCAAGGGGAGGGGAAAGACTGGTGTGGCATATTTAAAAATAACATTGTTATTTCCTCCAACTTACTCCTCGAGACTCCTTGTGTAGTGAATTGTGAAAAAGAGACGGGAAAACATAATGGTAGAAAGAAGGCACACTTTTGAGGTTAAGATTTGGGGAGATTCTCAGAGGCTGGAAAGAAATCAAAGTCATCAATTTCTGGGCATAGGTGGCCTGGGACATGCTCCATGGTAGCTTCCAAGAGACCTCAGAAATTAAGGCTGGTGTGATGTGTCTTGGGAGGCAGCGTCGGAAGCCCATAGATCTGAAAGTCCCAGGGATTACAAGGCCTTAAGTTTTACCAGGGTGCAGCAGAGCCAGCTAATGTCGGGGGGTACCATGGAAAGCCAGAGCACAACCAGGAGAATTTCAGGAAAATTTGAAAAGAGATATTTTTCAGGCAAGAGTTTATGGACTAATTTACTTACGTATTACATTAGTGTTTATACAGCATTTTATACTTCATATAGTTACATTGCATAGGTGTGATTTGGCTCAATTACCATGAAAAGTTAGCAGATGAGAAATTGTCCCCATTTTACAGGTAGAACCTTTAGGCATATTGACGTCTGCTATATTCTTCCCAGCATAGCAACAATCCATCTTGAGTTTCACAAAGCATGATTTGTGGAACACAGATGGGTTATTACTGACCAGAGACATGACTACCATTGCTTGCCAGTGGTATGCAGATTCTATACAGTTTTTTATCAGGGGGAACATATGACTCCAAACCAAATAGAAAGTGTTAAATCAAATTAACTCATTGCCACATCCATGCCTTTCTCTCTAAAATTAAAATTGCCTGAAGTAGATCAAACCGTGATTGGGACCTTCCTAAAGCATTGCTGTATCCCTAGTAATGGCAGGGTAGATGTTTCCATCTTAAAAAAAAATACAAAAAACAAGAAAAAAAAGTTTTCAGGAATCATCTTAAGTAGATATTTTTAATAAAGGATTAGTAATGCAGCATAATATGTTGGAAAGAACTCCAATTCAGAACACATAAATTAAATCTACTGTTAATAGAAGGCATTCTCTGTACTTCACACTCTTATAAGAGCTTTGTAATCATTATATAATTCGATTCACTGTATGAAAATCTATCTGTGAAACAACTGCTACTGTCGACACCACTTTAAAGGTGATAACAAAGAGATTTAAAGAGTTTAATTTGCTCAAGTTCACACAAACAGCATTTGGAAACCTGGAATTCTACCCATACTGGCTAATACCAATGCCCATGGTATTAACTACAATGATACGTGGCTGTGCCATAAATTAGTTTTATTGGATTCTTATTGCTTCAATTTCCTCACTTATGCACATGGAATCATGCCATGTTGACCTCATAGGATTGCTGTGATAATTGATTCAGGTCAGGTGGTTGAGGACATGTATGTATCTAAAATAGAAGTGGTTTGTAAACAGGGAAGGGTCCACATATCTAATTTATTGCTATCGTGCCATATTAGCCCCCAGGTGTGTCATATTGGGCAAATCTCTTAGCTTCACTGGCTTTGGGTAGTCACCTGGAAGTTGATGTTATTGGACTAGATGATCTCTAGGTCCATTGCTGTTCAAATGACTCCAAGTTTTATAAAAGAAAAGCTGTAATTACGAGATCATGATTTTTTGAGGAATCTACATACTTTTTTCCATAGTGGCTGCACCAGTTTGCACTCTCACCAGCAATGTTTGAGAGTTTCCTTTTCTCCAAATCCTCTCCAACACTTGCTATTTCCCGTCTTGTTAAATATAGCCATTCTGACAGGTATGAGGTGATATCTTGTTGTAGTTTTGATTTGTATTTCCCTGATAATTAGTGACGTTGAATATCTTTTCATGTGCCTGTTGGCTATCTGTATAACTTATTTGCAGAAATGTCTGTTCAGATTTTTTGCCCATTTGTTAATTGGGTTGTTGGATTTTTTTGTTGTTGAGATGCATGAGTTCTTTATATATTTTGGATATTAACCCCTTATCAGATATATGGTTTGCAAACATATTCTCCCAATTATTAGGTTGTCTTTTCATCTTGTTGATGATTTCTTCTGCTGTGCAGAAGCTTTTTAGTTTGATGTAGTCCCATCTGTTTGTTGTTTCCCTTGCCTGGTAAGACATGGTACTTGAAAATATGCTGCTAAGAACAATGTCAAAGAGTGTATTGCCTATCTTTTATTCTAGAAGTTTAATGGTTCCAGATCTTACATTCAAATCTTTAATCCATTTAGAGTTAATTTTTGTGTATGGTGTAAGATAGTGGTCTATTTTCATTCTTTTGCATGTGGCTGTCCAGTTTTCCAAGCACCACTTATTGAAGAGACTTTCCTTTCTCCATTGTATGTTTTTGGTCCCCTTGTGAAAAATTAGCTTCTCATAGGGGCCAGCCCGTAGACGTGTGGGTTTATTTCTGAGTTCTCGATTCTGTTGCATTGATGTGTGTGTCTGTTTTTGTGCCAGTACCGTGCTGTTTTGGTTACTATAGCTTTGTAGCATATTTTGAAAACAGAGAGTGTGATACTTCCAGGTTTTTTCCTTTTTCTCAGGATTCCTCTGGCTGTTTGGAGTCTTTTTTGTTCCATATAAATTTCAGGATTCTTTGTTCTTTTTCTGTTTAAAATGTCTTTGGAACTTTGATAGGAATTGCATTGATCTGTATACTGCTTTAGGAAGTATAGACATTTTAACTACATTAATTCTTCCAATCCAAGAGCATGGAATATCTTTCCATTTCTTTGTGTCCTATTTCTTTCAACAATATTTTATAGTTTTCAGTCTACAAGTCTTTCACCTCTTTGGTTAAGTTTATTCCTAGGTATTTTATTCTTTTTGTTGCACTTGTAAATGGGATTGCATTCTTAATTTCTCTTTATGCTACTTGGTTGTTAATGTATAGAAACCCAACTGATTTTTGTATGTTGATTTTGTATTCTGCAACTTTAGTGTATTCATTTATTGTTTCTAAAGTTTTTTGTGCAATTATTTAGGGTTTTCTATATATAAAATAATGTCATGTGAAAATAGTGACAGTTTCACTTCTTTCTTTCCAATTTGCATCCATTTTATTTCTGTTTCTTGCCTGATTGCACTGGCTAGAACTTCCACTGCTATGTTAAATGAAAGTGGCAAAAGTGGGCATCCTTCTCTGGTTCCTGTTCTTAGAGGAATAGTTTTCAGTTTTTCTGCATTGAGAATTATATTAGCTGTGAGATTTTCATATATGGCCTTTATGATGTTGAGATACTTTCCTTCTATACCCATTTTATTTAGAATTTTTATCATAAATAGATACTGTATCTTGTCAAATCCTTTCTCTGTATCTATTGAGATAGTCATATGGTTTTTATTCTTCCTTTTGTCTATATGGTGTATCACATTGATTGATTTGTGGAGGTTGAACCATCCCTGCATCCCTGGAATAAATCCCACTTGGTCTTTTTGATGAATTGTATTCAATTTGCTGGCATTTTATTGAATATTTTTGCATCAATATTCATCAGTGACACTGGCCTGTAATTTTGCTTTTCCGTGTTGTCCTTGTCTTGTTTTGTTATCAGGATAATATTGGCTTCCAGAATGAGTTAGGAAGCTTTCATTCCTCTTGACTTTTTTGGAAGAGTTTGAGAAGACTAGGTATTAAATCTTCGTTGAGTGTTTGGTCCAATTCACTAGGGAAGCCATATAGTCTTGGACTTTTGTTTTTGGGGAGGTTTTTGATTACTGTTTTGATCTCCTTACTGGTGATTAGTCTATTCAAATTTCTATTTTTTCTTGATTACATTTTGGAAGGTTGTATGATTCTGAGAATTTGTCCATTTCTTCTAGATTATCCAATTTATTGGCATATAGCTTTTCATAGTATTCTCTTATAATCTTTTGTATTTCTGAGGTGTCCATTGCAATTTCTCCTCTTTCGCTTCTGATTTTTTTTTATTTGAGCCTTCTGTCTTTTTTATCTTGTTGAGTCTTTCTAAAGTTTTGTCCATTTTATTTATCTTTTCAAAGAAACAGCTCTTGGTTACATCAGTTTTTTCTATTGTTTTTGTTGTCTCTATTTGATTTGTTTCTGCTCTGATTTTTATTCTTTCCTTTCTTCTGCTGATTTGGGGCTTGGTTCATTCTTCTTTTTGCAGTTCCTTTAAGTATACTGTTAGATTGTTTATTTGAGATTCTTCTTGTTTGTTGAGGTAGGCCTGTATTGCTGTAAACTTCCCTGTTAGAACCACTTTTGCTGTATCCCATGAATTTTGGCATGTCCTATTTTCATTTTCATTTCTCTCCAGGTATTTTTTGATCTCTCCTTTGATTTCTTCATTGACCTAATCATTGTTCAGTAACCTTTTGTTTAATCTCCACATATTTGTGGCTCTTCCGATTTGCATTCTGTAGTTGATTTCTAGTTTCATACAATTGTGGCCAGAGAAGATGCTTTGTGTTATTTCAGTCTTCTTAAATTTATTGAGACTTGTTTTGTGGCTTAATATGTGATCTACCCAGGAGAATGTTTCATGTGCATTTGAGAAGAATGTGTATTCTGCAGCTTTTGTTTGGAATGTTCTATATATATCTACTAAGTCCATCTGGTCTAACATGTCATTTAAGGCTAATGTTTCCTTATTGATCTTCTGTTTGGATGATATACCCATTGGTGGAGTGTTAAGTGGAGTGTTACAGTCCCTTGCTATTATTATGTTATTGCCTATTTCTCCTTTTATGTCTGTTAATAATGGCTTTATATATTTAGGTGTTTCGATGTTGGGTGAATAGATAATTAGAAGTGTTATATCATCTTATTGGATTGTTCCTTTTGTGATTATGCAGTGCCCTTCTTTGCCTCTTGTTAACAGTTTTGTTTTACAGTGCATTTTTTTCTGATACAAATATTTCTACCACAGCCTTCTTTTCATTGTCATTGCATGGAGATTCTTTTTCCATCCTTTCACTTTCAGCTTGTGAGTGTCTTTAGGTCTGAAGTGTGTCTCTTGTGTGTAGCATATATATAGATCTTCTTTTTCTTGTTCAGTTGGCCACCTTATGCCTTTTTATTAGAACATTTAGCTTATGAATATTTAATGTATCTATTGATAAGAGTGTACTTATTGCCATTTTCTAACTTTTGTTCTGAATGTTTTAATTGTTTTTCTCTGTTCCTTTCTTCTTCTCTTGAATCTTCCCCTGTGGTTCAATGTCTTTCTTGAGCATTATGTTTCAGTTCCTTTCTCTCTTTTTTGTGTATTTATTATAGGTTTCTGGTTTGTGATTATGATGAGGTTCACATACAGTAACCTATGTATATAGCAATCTATATTAAGTTGATGAACCCTTTAGTTTGACCTCTTGCTGAAAATGCTACTCTTTTCTTCCTCTCTTCCCATATTTTATGTTTTTGACATCCTAATCTCTTTTCTTTTTGCATGTGTATCTGGTACCCTCATCATGGAAATAGATAACTGTAGTACTTTTGTCTTATGTCCTTTTTATTGATCTGCTATCTCTATTGTATATTTGCCATTACAAGTGATTTGACTCCTGTAAAACTTCTGCTGAGAAGTAAGCCAATAGTCTTATGTGGTTTCCTTTGTATGTAACTTGTTGTCTTTCTCTTGCAGCTTTTAGGACTGTCTCTTTATCTTTAATTCTTAACATTTTAATTATAATGTGTCTTGGTGTGGACCTCTTTCAGTTTACCTTGTTTGGTGTTCTCTGTGCTTCCTGTACCTGGATGTCTATTTCTTTCCTTAGGTTAGGAAAGTTTTCAGCTATAATTTTTTCAAATAGATTCTCTCCCACTTTTTCTTTCTCTTCTCCTTCTGGGACAAATATAATATGGATATTAGTGTGCTTGATGTTGTCCCAGAGGTCCCTTAGACTGTCCTAGTTCTTTTTAATTCTTTTTTTCTTTTATGTTCAGCTCGAGTGATTTTCTCTACTCTTTCACCCAGCTCATTGATCTATTCTTATGTATCACCTACTCTGCTATTGAGTCCCTCTAATGAATTTTTCATTTCCAGTATTGTATTCTTCACATCTGATTGATTATTTTTTATATTTTCCAATTCTTTGTTGAAGTTCTCACTGAGTTCATCCCTTCTTCTCCCAAGATCAGTGAGCACCCTTATGACTATTAGTTTGTACTCTTTGTCAGGTAGATTGTTTATGTCTGTTTCATTTAGCTCTTTTTCTGGGTTTTGTCCTTTTCCCTTATTTGGAACATATTCCTTTGTCGTCCTCATTTTGCTTCTTTCTCTGTGCTTATATCTGTGTATTAGGTAGGTCACCTACATCTCCCAATCTTAGACAGGCAGCTTTATTTAAGAGATGCCTTGAGGTCCATCAGTCTTTTTCCCTCTTGTGACTAGTTCCAAATGTTTCAGGAGTGTCCGCTGTGGGGGCTACATGTGTTCTGTTGTGGCAGGGTTGCTCTTGCTGCAGGTGCCTGGGGAGGCTAGGCTGTCCCCCTGGCTGGCTGGTTTTAAGGTTCAGTTTCATGTTGCTGCTATGGTCACCTTAGTCAGTTTATCAAGTGTGGGGAGCCCCAGAACAGTTGATTGAAAGGTCTCATATCATGTCCCTATTGCACTTTTTCTGTTAAGTGAGTAGTTCCCCTTGTGTGGCTGGTTGCTAGACTGAGGGACTGACAACAGCTATAGGCCTATGACTTGCAAGGCTATTGCCAGCTCTCTCAGGATTGCAGCTGAGTTGGGCCAGCCCCAGGCATGGGAGCATCCAATTTATTCAGGCTTTGGAAGATGGGGCCGATCCCCTATGTGGTTGTTTGATAAGCACAAGTCTGCTGCAGCTGACAAAACCCACCACCCACAGGGCCACATACATCATCAACACAGTCTTGCCATGTGCGCATGCCCCCACCCACTTAAGTGGACACAGTTGCATCACTGCAGAGGCTCCACACACTCTGCCAATGCAGACCTGCTCCTCATGCATGCCCTGCCCCACAGAGATAGACCCACTCACCTGGCAGCAGAGGTTCCAAGCACCCCACATCTGTGGAACCACAAGTTGTCCAAGGGTTTGCTGTTAGATGGTGCCAGTCCCAAGGGCACGCTGTCTGTCCTGGCTGAACTGGATTAAATCAGTGCTCTAGTGGGGGGGGGGGGTGGCGCAGACCCCTGTGCTAACAGGCCAGAGGAAGAATTCCAATGGCATTTGGCAGCTTCTGTGTCAGCTTGCCTGTACTAGATCATAATAATGCCCACTGCCAATGTCTCAGTCCCTGTGGATGTCTCACTTCTCAGCGAGATCCACCCAGAGCCTATCAAGTGATTCTCTTTTCACCAAAGGACTGTACACTTTTCTTTCTGGTGATTTTAGATTGCTTTCCAAAATGGGTGAATTTGCACATGGGCTCTTTAAGAGTAGGCTTTTGTTCCCCTTATGTCTGATAGCTTTGGGGGGGTATTCCTTATTGTAGTTAATAGCCAGCAAAGCCAAAAATTATGACACCTATCTCATTTGTGTTGAATCTAAAAGTTGCTATGGCAGTAATCTTCCCCTACTCAGACAGCCCAATCCTCCAGAAATGGCTTCATACCTTAGGATCATTCCCTCCCAGCTGAGAAGTGTCATAGCTTGAAGGTGGCTTTTTTCTCTCCAGTAAGGAATTTCTACCTCTTCTAGCTCTGCCAGCACTGTCCCTTGTTGCCAGTGTTCTTTTTATTCACTTTTCAGTGATCTCCAAGAGGTAATTGTTCCAAGAATAGTTGTAAATTTGTTGTGTCCATGGGAGGGGGGGAGTTTAGAGTCCACCTACACCTCAATCTTGATGCCTTCTTCCCAGTAATGCAGCATAATATGTGGAAAAGAACTCCAATTTAGAACACAAAATTAAACCTATTAATAGAAGGCATACTGTGTACTACACAGTCTCAGTGTTTTATAAGCATTTAACTAATTTGATTCTCTGTATGACAAACTACTCTATCAAGGAGCTACTACTATCAGCCTTATTTTATAGGTGAAAATTCTGAGGCTTGAAGAGCTTAATTTGCTGAAGTTCACACAATCAGCTAGTGGAAAACTGGCATTCAAACCAGATTGGCTGATATCAATGCCCATGGTTGTAACCATGATAAGTTATGATTTTGTAATAAATAAGTTCTACTGTATTCCTTATTGACTTGTTTTCCTCACTTGTGCATAGGAAATCAGCCCTATCTGCCTCACATTGCTGCTGTGATGATTGATTTAGGTCAGCTATTTGAGAAAGTGTACTTAAAATGAAAGTACTCTGTAAACAAGTAAGTGTCTACATATCTAATTTATGGTTATCAGGCTGTATCATCAACCAGATGTGTCATCTTGGGGAAATCTCTTAGCTCCACTGGCTTCAGATCCTCACCAGGAAATTCACGGTATTGGACTAGATGATCTCTAGGTGCTTTCCAACTTCAGTGACTCCAACTGTATTAAAAGAAAAGCTATAATCATGAGATCATAATAGGACCATGGGGAAGTGGGGGATTGAATCAGAAGGGACATGAGAAAGTGGGACATGAAATTATCAGGAAAAGAACTCTATGTCTCAAGAGAGCAAGTGCATGGAGAGTTTTCTCCCTGTAATTGTCTTTTCTCCTTTCACCTCTGTCCTAATAACATATTTAAGAGGACTCCAGATATGCGCATCTCTTTGGCTGTGAGTGGACAGCCAATTTCATGGCCAAAATCACACATCTTGGAGTGTAATAGGGTCCAGTTGTAAAATTCCTTTGGAAAAGAAATAAGCAATTTCAACCTTTGGCAAGAAGCTTGTCTTCCTGGAGGATCTGGGTCAAGGTCAGAGAGCAAGATTTATAGAAAACAGTGAATTCTATGCTATCTCAATTGCTGTGTGATTCTTCTAGTAGGAAGAGGAAGTACATGAAGCATGGGTTATGGTCCTCAATCTCATTCATTCTTCAACTCTCCCCTCTTTCTCACTTACACACCCTGCACTTATATCTCTTCTTCAGGTTTTCTTTCACCTTACCCAAATTCTATGGTATACAGTGAAAAGAATAATTTCTAAACTAAACTGTCAGGCATGGATGTTGAGTACTGGTTCTCAATTTCCTAAGTGTATGATCTCAAACGCTGTTAATTTCTGTTTTTCACCTGTAAATTGGGGATAATAGAATCATCTATAATATAATGAGACAATATGTATAAAGGCTAACACATTGTAGATATTAATAATTGAGCACTGAATCAAAATAATAACTTGCTGAATTTCAGGATTAACTAAGATAAAATATGCTTGTCTGTGTTTCCCAACTTTATACAGTCCACTGCCTTTTTTAAAATTTTTATTTTATTTTTTTTTGAGGAAGATTAGCCCTGAGCTAACATCTGCTGCCAATCCACCTCTTTTTTGCTGAGAAAGACTGGTCCTGAGCTAACATCCGTCCCCATCTTCCTGTACTTTATATGTGGGGCAGCTGCCTCAGCATGGCTTGATGAGCGGTCCCATGTCTGCACCTGGGAACCAAACCAGCAAACCCCAGGCCACCAAAGCGGAATGTGCAAAATTAACTGCTTAATATCTACAATGTGTTAACCTTTATAGATATTGTCTCATTATATTATAGATGATTCTATTCTCCCCAATTTACAGTTTAGCAATTGTATTTATATAAGTAGGTTTTTCACCCATATCCAAGTTTAAATTGTTATATCATATTTTTGCTCATAGTTTCTGGCTTCATGTTATAGTTTAGAAATTTCTTTCCCATCCTAAGATTATATAAATGCATATCTATTAATCCCTCTAATGCTTTTTACTGATAGTGAGCCAGGTTTAAGCGATCACTTCGGGCAGAGATTATCCTTTTTCTATCAGTTTAAAATACTACCTATATCGTATGTTAAATTCTTACCAATGTTAAAATTTACTTGTTAAATTCTATTTCTTCTTTTGACATGTCTATTTTTACAAGAATAAGGAATTGTTAATGTTTATATTATTTTTTAAACTCTGAATCTCCAAGTCTTTTTAATTATTAATCTTTTTTCAAAATTTTCTTGGTCATTAATATTGATTTACTCTTTCAACTCAAGGAAGATCACTTTGGATATGGAACATAGCCAGTTGTTGTTATCTGCTATGAATCTATTAGTGAGCTATAACACACTGAATGTATCAAGAAACATATGAAATATACTTTTGTTGTATTTGGGAATTGAAACAGTTGCTTTGACTCTTTCTCGACATCAATGCTCATCATAGCTTGATGCTGGTTATCTGTTGACTCAAAGGTACATGAACTGAAGCAAACTAAACAGAAGATCATTTCTGTGATTTGTGTCTTTATGACATCCGGTGGTTTGATTTGTCTGGATGCTAGGTCTGAATCTACACCTGCCCAGAAGTAATGATGCCTAGCTGTCTACAGAGCTGATGATGTCTCAGGAATTTCCCCAAGTTAACCCATAAATTCTAGCACCCCTGGCATTCCTTTTTACAGGTACAGCTGTCATTCATAGTTATCTGTAAGTAATCAATGATAGTAATAGCCAACATCTATTGAACAATTAATGTGTCCTGGATTGTGTGCTGAGCAGTGTCATGAATTTCCTCATAAAAACCTCCCATTAACCTTACAGTTAAGGGGCTCTTGTCCTCACTTTGTTATGAGTAAATCATTTCTAGTGTGTTAAAACCACCAGGGTAAGTTCAGAGCATGAGAAAGTGTCAAAACTAAAATTATTTTTTTCCATTTGTATTGATATACGGTTGATATACAACATTGTATAAGTTCAAGGTGTACAACATAATTTACTATATATATATATATATATAATAAAATGATTACCACAGTAAGATTAATCTTCATCACCTCACATAATTACAGTATTCTTCCTTGTGATGAGAACTTTGAGATCTAGTCTCTTAGCAACTTTTAAATATATGATACAGTATTGTTAACTATACTCATCATGCTGTACATTATATTCACAGATCTTATTTACCTTATAACTGGAAATGTTTTACTTTCTGACCACCTTCACCCAATTCCCCTACCTTCCACTCCTTGCCTCTGGCAACCACAAATCTGATCTTTGTTTCTATGAGTTTCTTTCGTTTTAGATTCCACATACAGTGAGACCATAATGTGCTTGCCTTTCTCTGTCTGATTGATCTTACTTAGCATAATATCCTGATGGTCTATCCATATTGTCACAAATTCCAGGATATCCTTCTTTTTGATGCCTGAACAATATTCCTTTATGATACATCCTATTATTTATGTTATTTATACATGTGTTATTTATATTTATAAATATATAATTTGACTTTTTATCCATTTATCTGTTGTGGTTGCTTAGATTGTTTCAATACTCTGGCTATAATAAATAATCCTGCAATGAACATTGGGATACAGGTTGTTTTAGGGGCAGTGATACCATTTCCTTTGTATATATATATATCTCTCCAAGATATGGAATTGCTGGATCATATGGTAGGTCTATTTTTAATTTTTTGAAAAAACTCTATACTGTTTTCCATAGTCACTATACCAATTTAAATTCTCATAGCAGTGCACGTTTCCCTTTTCTCCACATTCTGGCCAGGAGTTGTTGTCTCCTTTTTGATTATAGCCATTCTAACAGTTGTGAGTTGGTATCTCACTGCGATTTTGATTTGAAATTCCCTGATGATTATGATGTTGAGCACATATTTATGTACCTGTTGGCATTTTATATGTCTTCTTTGGAAAAATATCTATTCAGGTCCTATGAAAAATTTGAATTGGATTATTTATTTTCTTGCTACAGAGTTGTATGTGTTCCTATATATTTTAGATATTAACTCCTTATCAGAGATGTGATGTGCTAATATTTTCTGCTATTCTGTTGGTTACCTTTTCATTTTGCTTATCATTTTCTTTGCTGTGCAGAAGCCTGTTAGTTTGATATAATCCATCTTATGTATTTATTTATTTAATTATTTAATTTCGCTTGTGCTTTAGGTGGGATATCCAAAACATCATTTCCAATCCATGTTCAGAAGTTTTTTCCCTATGTTTTCCTCAAGGAGTCTTATGATTACAGGTCTTACACTTAAGTCTTCATTCATTTTGAGGTTTTTTTTGTGAGTGATGTAAGATCAGGGTCTAGTTTCATTCTTTTGCATGTGAATATCCAATTTTCCCATCATCATTTATTGAAGAAACTGTTTTTTTCCATTGAGTATTTTAGGCTCTCTTGGCAAATGTTAGTTGACCATATATACACAGTTTTATTTCTGGGGTCTTGATCCTGTTCCATTGGTCTTTGTGTCTGTTTCTATGCCAGTGGCATACTGTTTTTATTTCTATGGCTTTGTAACATAGTTTGAAACATTTGCCAGCTTTATTCTTCTTTCTCAGGATTGCTTTGTCTATACGAAGTCTTTTGTGGTTCTACAGGGATTTTAGGATTGTTTGTTCTATTTCTGTGAAAAATGCCATTGGAATTTTGATAGAGATTGCATTGAGTCTATTGGCAGATTTGTGTAGCATAGACTTTTTAATAATATTAATTCTTCCAATCCATGTACATGGGATACCTTTCAATTTACTTGTAGCTTTTTCAATTTCTTTGGTCAGTGACTTATAGTATTCAGTGAAGAGATCTTTCACCTTCCTGTTTAATTTTTTTCTACACATCTTATTGTTTTTGATGCTATTGTAAATGGGATTGGTTCTTTATGTCTTTTTCAGACAATTTGTGTTAGTATATAGAATGCTTATTTTGTATCCCAGGACTTTAGTGAATTATTTGATTAGATCTAACAGTTTTTAGTGAAGATTTTAGGATTTTCTATACGTAAAATCATGTCATCTGCAAATAGACACAATTTCAATCTTTTATTTCCATTTATGAGGCTTTATTATTATTATTATTTTGACTTTATTGTGTTGGCTAGGACTTATTGTCGTGTTTTAGGAATGAAGAGAATGGCCATCTTTGTCTTCTTCCTGGTCTTAGGAAAAAAACCTTACAACCATTTACCATTGAGTATGATGTTAGATGTCACTTTGTTAAATATGGCCTTTATTAAGTTCAATTTAGTTCCTTTTATACCTAATTTATTGAGAATTTTTATCAGGAATGTATGTTGAATTTTGTCAAATGCTTTTTGTGCATCTATGGAGAATTATATGATTTTTATATTTCATTTTATTAATGTGACTATCACTTTTGTTAATTTTTGTATACTAAACCATCTGTGCATCCTCAGAATGAATTCTACTTGATAGTGGAGTATGATCCTTTTAGTATGCTGCTGAATTCTGTTTGTTAGGATTTTTTTTTTTTTGAAAATTTAGAATCTGTATTCAACAGGTCAGGGACATTGACCTGCAGTTTTCTTTTCTTCTAATGTCCTTATCTGGCTTTGATATCAGTGCAGGCAGGGGGAGGGACCATGGAGTCAGAGTGTAGCTGTTCCTCTAACTTTCTAACAGGATTCTTCTCATTCTCTGTGGCCCATGGGGATATTTCAGCCTCATCCCCGTGTTCTAGGATTTTCAAAATGATGTGTTGTTATGAGTAGTTGCTAGTTTTTTCTGGCAAGAGTGACCAAGTGAATGACCTATTTTGCCATCTTGATGACGTCATTCAGAATAAAAACTCTAAAGTCTGAACCCTTAACCACAGTACTATGCTGTTTCCTAAGATGCAAAATATCCTACAATTGATACAGTAGTTGGGGCTAATATTTGTACCAGCCTCCCTTAGGAATAGTTCATATGAAGACTTCCCTAAGAAGACTTACTTCATAACTTTATTGGGCATACATGCTATCCCCCAAGAAAATATCAGGATTATAAATTATGATATAATTTTCCAGGCCATGTTGAAGGTGTTGTATTAAATATATTTGTAAAAAGTTTGAGAAGTTATTATAAACAGGGTAATTTTTCTTATGTGTAAAAGAAGAAAATTTTAAAAATCTACCTAGATGAGATCTTGGAGAGAAGAGCTATTTCAAGTTTATTCTGGAATGATGCCAGTTTTACCTCACTATTATTAAGCAGCAGTTATGTATTGAATTTTCAAAATTCCTATAAAATCTTACAGTTTTACAATGATCTCTCTCATATAATTATAGAGTTTCTATTGCTTTTTAGAAAATTTTTAAAATATTTAATATTTCATCTCCACACACCCATGTACTTCTTCCTCCATAATGTGTTCTTCATTGATATCTGCTACGTGACCTTCACAGCCCCCAAGATACTCTCCAACTTCTTCCAGGAGTAGCAAACTATCACCCTTGTGGGTTGTGCTGTTCAATACTTCACCCTTCCAAACGTGGGACTGAGTGAGTCTTGTCTCATGACAGCCATGGTTTATGATTGATATGCTGCCATTTGTAACCCACTTCTCTATTCATCCATCATGTCACCCACTCTGTGTGTTCAGATGGTTCTGGGGTCCTATATTAAATATTTAATTTAATAAATATTTAATATTTTTAAAATATGTCTTTTTAATTTTTCTGAGACCTCATCAGGTAATTGGGAACCTGAAACACTGAGAAGGTCCTATTTGGCAATTAGATGGAAACTGTAGTCTTTCTTCTAGGACGGTAAAGCGTTTTCCATTTTTCAGTGCTCAGTGAAGGGAAGAAAATGGCAGATGTGAGAATTATAATGTTGTCATTTCACGTGAGTCAGTAATGCATTCTTTTGACTCTTTTCTCATTTTAGGAGCACCAAGCCAATGACTCAAGGAGGAAATATTACAGCTATCACCCATTTCCTCCTCTTGGGATTCTCAGATTTCCCCAGAATCAGAGCAGTGCTCTTCATTGTATTCCTGTTGGTGTACATTATGACTCTGATTTGGGACCTGTGTCTCATCATCTTAATAAGGATGGATTTCCATCTCCACACACCCATGTACTTCTTCCTCCATAATCTGTCCTTCATTGATATCTGCTACGTGACCTCCACAGTCCCCAAGATGCTCTCCAACTTTTTCCAGGAGCAGCAAACCATCACCCTTGTGGGTTGTGCTGTTCAATACTTCATCTTTTCAACCATGGGACTGAGTGAGTCTTGTCTCATGACAGCCATGGCTTATGATCGATATGCTGCCATTTGTAACCCACTTCTCTATTCATCCATCATGTCACCCACTCTGTGTGTTCAAATGGTGCTTGGGTCCTATATGGCAGGATTCTCTGGTTCTATATCCCAATTGTGTGCCATGCTTCAGCTCCAATTCTGTGGGCCTAATGTCATCAACCACTTCTTCTGTGACATGCCACAACTGTTAGTCCTGTCCTGCACTGACACTTTCTTTGTACAACTCATGACTGCGGTATTAATAGTGATCTTTGGGATAATAAATGTCTCAATTATCATGATATCTTATGGCTGTATTGTCATCTCCATTATGAAGATCACTTCAGCTAAAGGCAGGTCCAAGGCTTTCAACACCTGTGCTTCTCACCTGACAGCAGTGACCCTCTTCTATTCCTCAAGTATCTTTGTCTACTTGAGTTCCAGCTCTGGCGGTTCCTCCAGCTTTGACAGATTTGCATCAGTCTTCTACACTGTGGTGATTCCCATGTTGAATCCCTTGATTTATAGTCTGAGGAACAAAGAAATCAAAGACGCCTTGAAGAGGTTGCAAAAGAAGAGAAAGTATTGCTGAGGTCACAGATTATGAGATTTTTGACATATTTATCCTATCAGAATCACCTTAACCCACAATAACATGCACAAGAATGCACTATAACAAAATTCATACTGCCTTTGGAAAAAGAAGACTTAATTTGACACAAATAATATGCCAAAATGGACCAATAGGTGACTCAATGCCATGCAAACACAATATCTTTAAGTCCTAGAGGTTCATGAACATCAGCTTACATGAGGAGTAGATTGATCATTTATTTATATATCAATCTTTCCATCATTTATGAAACATCAGGTTTAAAAACTTGTTGCTTCCTTTAGTTTCTGAGATTGAACCCTGCCCAATTGCAGGACTCTGACATGAAAGGAAAGGTAACAGACAGAGGTCCTCTTGGATATAGAAACTTTGTCACTCAAATATTTTGATGCAGCAGCATGACTAAGACACAGAAGTGACCAATGTTTGTTTTGTGTTTCTGACCAGAATAGGAAGGAACAAAGAGAAAGGATGTGACTTTGGACAGAAACAATCCTGTGCAATTGGTCTGGTTGTGCCTACTGCAAAGACCAATCTTACCTAGCTAGTGTTTGTCTAAGGCCTCTTTCAATGCTAATCATCTAATAAATTTTTGATTACATCCTAGTCTATACCACCTATAGTCTAAGGAAGGAGGAGGTGATTTGAATCATAAAAGGAATGGAAGGAAGTATCTTGTCCCTTCAATGCCGTTTATTTATGAATCTGATGAGTTAATTTTTTGCACATAGTGTCCAGTGGGGATTTCTGATGGGAGATGATATTCAAAATCCATGTCACAGCCAATAGCAATTTCTGATATTGTGGGACTCAACTCTCCCTTTTTCTCCCCCATCCAATCTGGAAAATTTACCCTTGGTTCACATAGCCAATGGGATCACACTACCAAATCATTTTTCATATCTCAAACATCTGAAACTATTTGGTGTGAGAATACATGTGACAGCTCATCATAATAACAGAATTACTGAATATTCAGTATTGCAAAGACAAAGAGCAAATATGGAAAATTGATATACTTTCTTTCCTATCATTTTGTTCAACATTTTATGTCTTAGAGATTTATGGTTTTTTGGGGTGATATTATAGATGAAGTAGAATGGTTTGTGTTACTCTAATGCTGATATTTCCAGCAGACTTCAAGGGCCAGGAAAGGAGATAGATGGTGGTACAAGCAAGGTTCTCAACTCTGAACAGTTTTTGCTGTGTGAAGTAGGAGAGAAAGTTGTGGTCAGGTTAAAAAAAAGATGTGTAGCAACACTGAATGTTGACTTTCGAGATTGCTCTGACTTGAACAAACTGGTACAAAACATGTCATTACATTTACATATTATTCTTAGAGTTTCATTGAATTCTTATTTTTGGCTTGTTATTATTTTTTTTTTTTGAGGTAATGCTGATTTAGAACATTATATCAATTTCAGGTATACATCATTACATTTCAAATTATATGTAGACTACATCATGTTCACCCCCCAAAGAATAGTTACCATTTGTCATTGTACTCATGTGCCCTTTTACTCTTTTCACCCCTTGCCCCACAACCCATCCCCTTTGGTAACAGCTGATCTAATCTGTATTTCCCTGTGTTTGTTTATTGTTGTTACTGCTTGTATCTTCCACTTATGAGTGAAATCTTACGATATTTGACTTTCTCTGTCTGACTTTTTGCTTACATAATATAGTCAAGGTCCATCCATCTTGTCGCAAATGGTAAAATTTCATCTTCTTTAATAGCTGAGTAGTGTTCCATTGTGTATATATGCTGCATCTTCTTTATCCATTCATCCACTGATGGGCACTTAGGTTGCTTCTGTCTTGGCTTTTGTGTATAATGCTGCAATGAACATATGGGTGCATATATCTTTTTGAATTAGTGTTCTTATGTTCTTTGGATACATACCCGGGATTGGACTAGTTGGATCATATGGTATTTCTATTTTTAATTATTTGAGAAATCTCTATACTGTTTTCCATAATGGCTGTACCAGTTTGCATTTCCACTCGCAATGTATGAGGTTCCCTTTTCTCCACATCCTCTCCAACATTTGTTATTTTTGTCTTGGTAATTATAGATAGTGTGACAGGAGTAAGGTGATATCTTACTGTAGTTTTGATTTGCATTTCCCTTATGATTAGTGATATTGAACATCATTTCATATACCTGTTGGTCATCCGTATATCCTCTTTGAAAAAAATGTCCGTTCATATCCTCTGCACATTATTTGATTAGCTTGTTTGTATTTTTGTTGTTGAGTTGTATGCATTCTTTTATATATTTTGCATATTACCCTCTTGTCTCATACATGATTTGCAAATATTGTATCCAAGTTGGTGAGTTGTATGTGTTCTTTTGCATATTTTGCAGATTACCCCCTTGTCTCATACATGATTTGCAAATATTTTCTCCCAGTTGGTGAGTTATATTTTCCTTTTGTTGGTAATTTCTTTGCAATGCAGTTTTTCAGTCTGATCAGTCCCATTTGTTTATTCTTGCTTTTGTCTCCTTTGCCTGAGTAGACATGGTATTCAAAAAGGCACTGCTAATACCGATTTCAAAGAGCTTACTGCCTATATTTTCCTCTAGGACTTTTATGGTTTTAGGTCTTGTATTGAAGCCTTTAATCCATTTTGAGTTAATGTTTGGATATGGTGTAATATGATGGCCTGCTTACATTCCTTTGCATTTTGTTGTCCAGCTTTTCCAATGCAATTCATTGAAGAGACTTTATGTTCTCCATTGCACATTCTTTACTCCTTTGTTGAAGATTAGCTGTCCATAGTTGTGTGGTTTTATTTCTGGGCCCTCAATTCTCTTCCATTGATCTGTGTATCTGTTTTTGTGCCAATACCATGCTCTTTTGATTACTAGCTTTGCAATACATTTTGAATTCAGTGAGTGTGATACCTCTGACTTTGTTCTTTTTTCTTAGGATTGCATTGGCTATTTGGGGTCCTTTCTTGTTCAATATAGATTTTAGGATTATTTACTCTATTCCCATGAGGAGTGTCATTGGGTTTCTGATTGGAATTGCAATGAATTTGTAGATTGCTTTAGGTAATATGGATATTTTTACTATGTTTACTCTTCCACTCAAAGTACATGGAATATCTTTCCATTTCTTTATATCTTCTTTGATTTCTTTCAATAATGTCTTATAGTTTTCAGCGTATTGGTCTTTTACTTCCTGGGTTAAATTTATTCCTAGATATTTTATTGCTATTGTAGTCTTGATTTTTCTTTCTGACAGTTCACTGTTAGCATATTGAAATGTGACTGATTTTTCTATGTTGATGTTTTGCCCTGCAACTTTATTGTATTTGTTGATTGTTTTTTACAGATTCTTGGTGGATTTGCTAGGATTTTCTATATATTGATTTATGTCATCAGCAAATAATGACAGTTTTGCACCTTGCTCTCCAATTTGCATGTTTTTTATTATTTTTTCTTACCTAATTGCTCTGGCCAAAACTTCCATTAATATGTTGAATGAGTGGCAAGAGTGCGCATCCTTTTCCTGTTACTGTCCTCTGAGAAATAGCTTTGAGTTTTTCACCATTAACTATGGTGATAGCTATGGGTATGTCATATATGGCCTTTAGTATGTTGAGTTATTTTCCTTCTATACCCATTTTATTCATAGTTTTTTTTTATTATAAATGTATTTTGAATCTTGTCAAATGCTATCTCTGCATCTACTGAGATGATCATGTGATTCTTGTTCTTCTTTGTTTATATGGTGTATCACATTAATTGATTTTCAGATGTTGACCCATCCCTGTGTCCCTGGAATAAATCTCACTTGATAGTGGTGTATGATCCTTCCAATGTATTGTTGTATTTGATTTGTTAACATTTGTTCAGGAGATTTGCATCTATGTTCATCAGCAATATTGGCCTGTAATGTTCCCTTTTTTGTTTTCCTTGTCTGATTTGGGAATCAGAATAATTTTGGCCTCATAGAATGAGCTAGGATACATCCTGTCTTCTTCAAGTTTTTGGAAGAGTTTGAGGATAGGTATTAAATCTTGTTTCAATGTTTGGTAGAATTCACCAGTAGAACTTCCCTGTCTTGGACTTTTGTTCCTTGGGAGATTTTTTATTACTGTTTCAATCTCTTTATTTGTGATTGCTCTATTCAGATTCTCTATTTCTTCTTTATTCAGTTTTAGGAGGCTACATGTTTCTAAGAATGTATTCCTTTCTTCTAGATTACCCTGTTTTGTGGGCATATAGCTTTTCATAGTATTCTCTTATAATCTGTATTTCTGTGGTGTCCATTGGAATTTCTCCACTTTTATTTCTGATTTTATTTATTTGAGCCTTCTGTCTATTTTCCTTACTGAGTCTGGATAAGGGTTTATTAATTCTGTTTAACTTTTCAAAGAACCAGATCTTAGTTTCATTGATCCTTTCTATTGATTTTTTAGTCTCTATTTCATTTATTTCTGCTCTGATTTTTATTATTTCCTTCCTTCTACTGACTTTGGGCTTCATTTGTTCTTTTCCTACTTCTTTTAGGTATAGTTTGAAATTATTTATTTTATATTTTTCATGTTTCTTGAAATAAGCTTGTAGTTATGTAAACTTCCCTCTTAGTATTGCTTTCACAGCATCCCATAAGGTTTGGTACACTGTGTTTTACTGTCATTTCTCCTGAGGTATTTTTTGATTTCTTCATTGATTCAACAGTTATTCAGTAGCATGTTGCTTGTTTCCACATATTTGTGACTTCTGGCCTTTTTTGTAGTTGATTTCTAATTTCATAGCATTGTGGTCAGAAAAGGCTTTTGATACAATTTAATTCTTCTTAAAGTCACTGAGGCTTGCTTTGTTTTCCAACATATGGTCTATCTTTGAGAATATTCCATATGCACTTGAGAAAAATGTGTATTCTGCTGTTTTTGAATGGGATGTTCTATATAAATCTATTAAGTCCATATGACCTAGAGTTTCATTTGAGGCCATTGTTTCCTTGTTGACTTTCTGTCTGGATGACCTATCCAATGAAATAAGTGGAGTGTTAAGATCCTCTACCATTCCTGTGTTGCTGTCAAGTTCTCCCTTTCAGACTGTTAACAGTTGCTTTATGTACTTTGGTGCTCCTTCGTTAAGTGCATTTATGTTAAAAAGGGTTATGTATTCTTGGGGGAATGTCCCTTTTATCATTATATTATCCCAATCTTTGTCTTTTGTTATATTTTTTGTCTTGATGTTTGTTTTGTCTGATATAAGAATGACTCTGTCCACTTTATTTTGCTTGCCATTTGTTTGGCGTATCATCTTCCATCCCTTCACACTGAGTCTATGTTTGTCTTTAGAGCTGAGATGTGTTTCCTGGAGACACCATATTGTTGGGTCTTCTTTTGTAATCCATCCAGCCACTCTGCATTTTTTGATTGGTGAATCAATTCATTTTCATTTAGAGGGATTATTGCCTTATGAGGGCTTACTGCTGTCATTTTATCTTTTGTTTTTGTTTTCTGGTTGTTTTATGTTTAAGTTGTTTCTTTTTACTTGTATTTCTCTCTGCCGTTTCAGTTTGGTGCTTTTCTGTGATGTTTTTCTCAGTTTCCTCTTTATTTCTGAATTGTGACTCTGATTTTTTGTTTTGTGGTTACCATGAGATTTGTATAAAAGATCTCATAATTGAGATAGTACTTTTTCTGATAGCCTCTTATCTCTATTAGCCTATGCAGGTTCAGCCCTTTTCCTCTTACCTTCCTATGTTTTTTTTTTGTCGTGAGTTATTCTTTTCTGTGTTGTGAGTTTGTGACCAAATTGAAGTATCGATAGTTGTTTTTTGATGCTTTCTTTCCCTTTATTTTTTGTGTTATAATTGTTTATACAAACCTATTCTGATATAGAACTGCAATATTTTGATTCTTTCTCTCTATTTATCTCTTTGCACAAAGCTTTGTATAATTTTTCCTTTTCGTTTCAGGTAGGAGGGTCCCTTTCATCATTTCTTCTACAATAGGCCTAGTGATGATGAACTCCCTCAGATCTTGTTTGGGAAATTTTTATTTTCCTATCATATCTGAAGGATAATTTTGCTGGACAGAGTATTCTTGGCAGATAGTTTTTGTCTTTCAGTATTTTGAATATATCATTCCACTCTTTCCTAGCCTGTAGGATTTCTACTTGTAAATTTGCTGAAAGCCTGATAAATATTCCTTTGTAGGTTATTTTCTTCTGTCTTGTGGCCCTTAATATTTTTTCTTTGTCATTGAATTTTGACAGCTTTGGTATTATGTGCCTTGGGTAAGATCTTTTTGCCTTGATGTAATTAGGAGTTCTATTGGTTTCAAGTAATTGTAAGTCCAGTTACTTCCTCAGGTTTGTGAAGATCTCAGCTACTGTTCTTTTGAATAAGCTCTCTTCTCCTTTTCCCCTCTCTTCTCCTCCTGGGATATCTATTATCCTTACGTTACTTTTCCTAATTGAGTCAGATATTTCTTGAAGAATTTCTTCACTTTTTAAAATCTTCATTCTCTCTCTTCCTCCACCTGAATCAATTCTAAGTTTCTATCTTTGAGGTCACTAATTCTCCCCTCCATATGTTCTGCTCTATCTTTAATGCTTTCTTACTTATTTTTAATCTCATAATTGTGTTCTTCATCGCCAACATTTGTTTGTTTTTTGTTTATTTTTTTAATCCTGAGCTCATTGAACGATATTTCTGAGTTTTCTTGTAACTCATTGATTTACTGTGGAAGAGCTATTGTGAATTCTCTTTCAGTTAGATTATATTCTTCTGTGACTTCAAATTTGGTTTCTGGAGAGTTTTCCTTCTCATTCTCTTGTACCATGTTACTGTAGTTATTCACAGTATTTGGTGAGTTAAGTCTCTGCTGGGGCACTTGTGATAGTACTACCATTCTTAATTGGGTATAGCTTTGATTACTTTGGTTTTGATCTGCTTCTTATTGTATTTGAGATCCTACACTTTCCATCCTGGGGTCTGTTCCCTGGATTACTGATACCAAGGGAGGAGGAGGGTGTTGCTACTCTGGTTCCATTGCCTCCTGTGGGTCCAGGCCACCTGCCTTCAGTTGTATATAGGTATGGATCTGTTATTTTTCCTGTGATGCTGTGTAGGGATCTTCTGTTGGTCAATAGTATTCCAATGGTTTGTAACTTAGAAAGGAAAGACAAAGAGAATAACTTACTCTGCCATGATGATGATGTCATTGCATTTCATTTACTTTTATTTTACAATTACAATTGGGGGCAACTCACCATTAATTTCTTATCCTTTTGTTTTTTGATATTCAGCTTGTGTCTGTTTTCAAAATAAAAACAAAATTTCAATCAAAATATATTTGATATACAAGTGTTAAATTAAATTCTACAACATGTTGATTTGATATGTTTATATATTGTGATATTATTGCATTTGTAGTGATAATTAGCACCTCTATCACGTCACATAATTATCATGTCTAATATGTGTTTGGAATAATTAAGATCTAATCTCTTAAGTTTGAATATTATAAGGCAATATTGTTGTCTACAGTCACTGTACTTTTCATTAGATCTCTAGGACGTATTTACTACTAGTTGCAAATTTGTACCCTTAAACAACTTCTCTCATATTCTCCCACAACCAAGGCCCTGGTATCCACTATTTTCCTCTTTGTTTTTACAAGTTTAGCTTTTTTAGATTCCACATATAAGTGATATCATATAGGGTTTATCTTTCTCTGTGTGTGTTCTCTCTCTTAGTATAATGTACTCAAAGTCTTTCAATGTTGTCTCAAATGGAAGGATTTCCTTCTTTTTCATAGCAGAATAATAATGCATTGCGTGTCTGTGTGTATCACTTCTTCTTTATCCATTCATCCATTGATGGGCGCTTACAGTGATTCCATATTTCAGCTATTGCAAATAATGGTGCAATAAACATGGGAGTGCATATATATTTATGATATCCTATTTTCCTCTCCTTTGGGTATATATTCAGAAGTAGGATTGATGGATAATCTTTTAGTTCTATTTCTTAATTTTTTGAGGAATCTCTTTATTGTTTTCCTTAGTGAATGAACCAATTGACATTCCTATCAACAGTGTACAAGGGTTCCCTTTTCTCCATATCTTCACCAACAGTTGTTATCTCTTCTCTTCTTGATGATAGCCATTCTAACAGGTGTGGTGATATCTCATTGTGGTTTTGATTTGCATTTCCCTGATGATTAGTGATGACAAACATCTTTTCATGCACCTGTTGACCATTTGAATGTCCTGAGCATGTTTCTTTAAAGTTGTGTTTGACAATATCTTTTCTCCACCCTCAAAGGGTAGCCTGCCTCTTCTAGGAGTTGTTATGAGTTCAGAGTAGGATATGGAGGAGACTTGCTTCAATAAAACTTTCTGTGACATTATCTACCTGTCTGTTTTGGGTTCTTAAGAAAGAGGGGAAGATTAGTTCACAGCACACTCTTAGTTATCTTGGCTTCTATCACTCACGCTTACCAGAACCCTCAATATTCCAGTATCTGAATAATTCCTGGTAGATTGTATGCCCCTAATCAATATTTGTCAAATGAATTAACCTTGTGTCTTAGCACAAATCTTAACATTTTGGTTCTTACTAAGTCAGTAAGTACGGTACAATAATTCAAGAACCAACCTTCAACAAAGTTTCTGAAAGTGTTTAACAAAAATAAAATGAATAATTCACATTACAGATAAGTTCTCAGTAGACTTCTTCTGAGAGAAACATGGAGATCATGACTATTTAAATATTAGACTATATTATATTGTGACAATATGCTTTACTTTTTTGTTTTAAAAATAACTGACCTATGAGGTCATCCCGGTGGCACAGCAGTTAAGTGCCCACATTCCATTTTGGTGCCCTGGGGTTCGCTGGTTCAGATCCTGGGTGCTGACGTGGCACCACATGGCTTGCCCTACTGTGGTAGGCATCCCACATATGAAGTAGAGGAAGAGGGGCATGGATGTTAGATCAGGGCCAGTCTTCCTCAGCAAAAAGAGGAGGATTGGCAGCAGTTAGCTCAGGGCTATCTTCCTCAAAAAAAATAAAAAAATAAAAATAACTGACCTTTTATAGTAAAATTAATCAAAATTGTGATTCAACAAAACTGTTTTTCAGATCTATTAAAATATATAAGCAAAATTATTTATTTTTGACTTTATTCATGGGATACAGAATTTCTCAGTTTTTCAGTCAACCCTGACATACTGCAATTTAAGTTTTAAAACTATGGCCTAATTATAGTTTCTGAATGACAGCAAAATGTGCTTTTATCATATATTAAATAACATACATTTTTATATGTATATATATTTATTACTCAGATTTAAGGCCTTAGGAACATTAGAAAATATGATAGTGAATAATCAGTAGGTTATAGACAGTAGTAAGATAATAGCATAAGCTAATTACATTTTTATGAGTAGATAAGATAACTAGAAATTAGGATGAAAATAAATATGATTAAAAATATATAAACATAAATACAAAAAGTTTCATATCAAAGGTAATAAAGGGAAGTTAAATCAATTTTTCTACCTAATGAAATATCAGTAAAAAATAAATGTTGAAATAATTTAAATATTACAGTATATGAATGCCGGGGACAATACAATGAGCAATAATATGTTGTAACTTATTTCTGGTGGAAATATTAAATGGTTTAAGAAATTTGAAAATGTGGTTGTGATATTTGGTTAAACCTTGTGGGCTGAATCCAAATGTTTGTCTTGCTCATTCTTGGAGGCCACCTAAAATGATAATAAAAGTTTTTTAGAAAAAACCTATAAAGTCATGAAGATATGGATAACAGGAAATGTGACAACAAAGGTTGGAAACTGCGAGGCAGATTTATGAAGAATAACCAACTCAGATTCTAGAAATCAGGAAGCCATGGATCCTGGGTAGAGTGGAGAGCAAAAAACAAGAAGCAGCAAGTTGTTTCCCCTTGTAAGACCTCAATAAGGATCAGTAATTGAAGGCATTATGGACCTGCACAGTGAGTGGGGCTTAAAACTGGATATTTGGTTGAAAAAAATCTGCTAAGAACAATTAGACTACTAGACAAGGCCTTCCCCCGCTTTTGCATCCAAGAAACTCCTGTCCCTCCCTCCTAATCCTTCCCTTGCTCTAACAGAAGACTGAAGGTTTATTCTCTGGAGAATTGAACCAAGAAGTATGGGCTTAGAGTCATCACACATATCTAAGGGGGGATGCTAAAAACAGAGGAATTAAGATAATAAACGCACAGTGAAAAAGGAGATTCTCCCTGCTTGAGCCTCTCCTTCCACCACACACCTACTGCATTCACTCATTCAACTCTCAGAACACTCCCAGCTGGGATGATTTCTCTTTGGCAGGAGACTGGAGAATTCCTTTCTGGAGAAAGACCCGCCCAAGATAAAATATATATCTCCTGATGCTTAAAGCTGGGGCCCATCAAAGCAATTGTGAAGTCCTCCCCAGATTGCCCAGCAGAAACCCCACCAGAGGACAATATCTGGCCAGAAAAACCATGCTTGAAATGTTGCTTTTTAGTGCCTCACTTTGCAATGGGAAAGGACAGCAAAGAACAACCACACAGAGGCTCTGAAATAAACAAAGAGTAATAAAAGGAAAAGAATTCAGAGGACACAAACGTGATGCAGGGAGCATTAGGGTATTTAAAAAACTAAAACTCCAAAATTAAAACACTCAGTTAAAGAAGATATTGTGGAAGAAATTGGACATTTATTTATAATATTGTTTGAGCCACAGGATCAAATTTTCTCTGACGACTTCAATTTTATGAGCTAATAGATTCACTTGATTGTTTTAACCAGTTTCAGTTCTTTTCTTTTGTCATTAAACATGAAAGATTCCTAATTCTGAAAAAAATGTTATAATTTATACCAAGAATCACAAAAATGTGACTCTTCTTGAGTAACTGGTCTCTTCCTGTAGTATATTAGTTATCTATTGATGCACAACAAATTACTACCAAACTTTGTGGTTTCAAACAAAAATATTCATTTATTACCTCATATATTTTCTGTGGGTCAGAAATTCAGGGGCAACCTGGCTGTGTAATTCTGGCTTAGGGAGCCTCATGTGGTTCCATTCAAGTAGTTGGTCAAAGCTGAAGTCCTTTGAAGCTAGATCAAGGCTGAAAGATCCACTTCCAAAGTAGATCTCTCACATAGCTGTCAAGTTGGAGCTGGCTTATGACAGGAGGCCAATATTCTTGGTTACGTGGGATAGCCCTATTAAATATTGTAGGGTTAGACACAAGCCTATGAATACCAGGAAGCTAGGGTCATTGGGAACCATTTTGGAGGGACTCAGATGGTAGAAATGCTTCAGAGTAGATATATTCAAAAATATTCATTGACAACTTGGAAATAACCCATATGCTACATGAAGAAAAAGGTTAAATACATTAGGATATAATGAATTGATCTATTATAATACACATGAAGGAAAATAATACTTATGATGCATGTGACAGGTTTTGAAAATCAATCTACAAAATCAGGAATTCAAGAAATACAATTTTCATTATGTTTCCATCACACTATTCCTACTTTGCACTCTTCTTATTTCTCCTCTGTGAAAAAAGCTTAGTCAATTAAAGGATCGTTTCTTCTTTTCTCTACATTTGTGTCTAAGTTCTAGAGGGCTGAATGATACCACAGCAACAGGGGAATCGGGTCCTTGACTTCCCTCCATAGCAGCATCTTGTGAAATATGTTACCTCAACAGATCCTCAGCTGTCAAATCACAAATGAATTGCTACTGAATTCCATTTATCCTCATCCTAAAGACTTGTAAGATCTGATGATTCTGCTGCTCACAGCGAGTCTTGGTTAAATGGGAATTGTTCTGTTGCTCCCATCTTTGACTACGGCACAGAAAATTCTGTAGAGTGTAAGCCCTCAGTGCCCAGTTGCTATCTCCCTGGACTCCCATGACCACATTTTCTTAAGTTTTGGCCTGCCAACTCAGGCCCTAAAAATCTTTTGGTTAGGGTCCCTCTGTTTTTGGTGTCTCTAAACTTATTTGATAGTTGTGCTGTCTCTAAGCCATTCTGAGACTTACTTATGTATTTGGCCACATCATCTCTGCTTCGATTTCTTTTCGCTGCCACATGCCTTCTCTGAAGGTTGAGAACCTAATAACTTACGTACTTGAGAAAAAGGAATGATCAGAGATGTGGGGAAGGAAATGTTAGGTGAAATATTATACATACTTTACCCCATTATCCCTCTTTTCCTCCCTGTCTCTGCCATTCTCCATAAAATAATTTTCTTCTTCTCTCATTCTCACTCTTCTACTCACTTCTTCCTTCAAAACAAGCAGTCAAAGCCATGGGAGAGAAGAAGAGAATCATTTATGTTTCTACTTCCATACTCCAAATCTCTGGAAGGTCTTTCTGAATATAACCCTCTCAAGAAGTCCCATCTAAAAGTAAAAACAAAAACAAAGGTCCAAAACAAGAAAGTAGAGAGCTGAGATTCCCTATACCACAGAGAGTCTGACTCAGCATTGCTGGAGGTTCACTACTTCCTGGCATGTTTCCCAGACAGAGGTCTCTGATGATTGTTCCTATGCTTTGGGCATAGGATGGAAGTGATCTCTAAATGAACTCCATGATTCTTCCAGGGTGAATGGAGGGTTCCTTGACATAAACATGTCTCAAAATTTGAACACCCTGAAGCAAGATCTCGGAGCCTAAAAAAGGAACCCATTAACAGAGTTGGTCTCCCCTCTATCACCCAGGAGGGAGGTTATTTACAGCTTGCATGATTTTAATTGCTCCTTTTTTATTGCAAGCTGTGTTCCCAAGTCCTCTCTTAGATGTGAGAGAAACCTCATAAGCTTTTAAGGTCCTCTTCTCCCATTTCTGGATCATTCTTGAGGGAGGCTGAGTGAGTCAAACCTTACTAACAAAAGACCATGCGCTCATCTCAGAGTAGTGATGGAGTAGGATACTCACAGAACCTGGAAGTTGAAATATGTGTTGGCTCTTTCTGAATACCTGGGTACACCACACACAATAAAAAGAAGAGTAAATCTTTACAGCACTCTTACGTAAGTAATTAGGGACTCTGCTCTAAGGAATATGAAGGCCTAGGACCCAGGAAGAATCTCAAAGGTTTGCAAACAACTCAATATCATTGTACTTCAAGTCTAATTTTTATAAGGAGTCTTCTTCTATGGTGGCTCATTTAGCCTGAAAAGACAAATCTGTAGAGGGATGATCTAAATTTATAGGCTGTGTCAATACACTTTGGCATAAAATGGGGAGCTGGAACCCCTCTGAGACTATTGTTCATATTTAAAAGGAGAAAACAAAGAGCCAGAAGAAAAGGTGTGGGTAATTATTGAGAGGCCTATACTTCCTGATTTGTTCCACTAACAAGTCAAATTTGAGCATTCTACAGAAGTCTCCCTAACTGAGTGGACTCAGTTCAACTTTGATGAACAGGTCAGTTCTTGAGGAAGTGAGGGACCACCAGCTGAGAATAAATGCAATGCTTGGTTTTCTGACAGTGATCCTGCCCATATTGTTCCTGATAAACAAAGCTCTTCAGATTTTGTTTCCTGCTCTACAAATATGGTGAACTTTTCCAAAGTCAGCTAACTAAATATTAGGAAGGATTATTGATGAAATATCTTAAAGAAGCAGAGCTTGTCAAATGGGCCACTTTTTAATAGTCTCCTTCCATTTCCTTTGTTTTTTTTTTAATTTACTAAGCAGAGTAAAATGGAGGTCAGTATGTGGAGGGGGACTATCTGATGTCAGAAATGACTTGAGAAAAATTGAAGGAAGAGAATCCACATAAGCTTTATCCTAAGATAAACTTTATCCAAAACAAAAGGTAGAAAGCTTAGCAGTCCTTAATAAAGAAGAGGAAACTAAAAATAAGGTTTAATTAGAAATGATAGAATCTGGGCTGGTTGAGAAAAGCAATGTGGCAATTAAAAGGTGCTCTGGGATAAAGAATAGCATCACTAGTCTGACATAGTTCTCTGTGTGTGGTACAATTGGCCTCGGTAATTTTATCTTAGACATCTGTGGGTACAAGCTTTGCAGTGTTCACCATCTAAACCTGAGATTTCCCTTTCTGGCAGTTATACCAGCACGTATTGCAAAACATTTTAATATCCCCTTATTTCTTCTTCCTGAAAGAAGATAAATTCTCCTTCAGTTTATCTCACTGACTTGGCAAGCAGTCACCATTACAGCCTTTCTGTTCATTTCCTGAAAGTGCATCTATGTGAAAAGATGTGGTGATCATGTTATTGAAAGCATGCTCAATTACGTTTTCATTGCCCTGTCCATTTTTATAATAATGCATCTGAAATGGTGTCTGTCATTCTAGAGATCTTTTGTGAGAAATTCTTGCAATGACTATGCGGGGGCATTCCCCCATCTCTAATCTCTTGCCCACATCCTGTCAGTGATCACCTACAAGAATTTATCTCTGTCTTTCCCATGCCACACATCATCTCTCGTTTTGTGCGATGTCTCTATGGGTACATTTCTCATCTCTCTTCCTGGGCTATAAGCTCCGTATTGGCTCGTTTACATCATCCAACGCACCAAGTATAGTCCTTTACACTCTCCAGTGTTTAGAAACAAGATTAATGCAGCAATTAACATATTTTAGTGTGCAGTTTTAGTGCAGATATTTAAAACGTGGCTCTGGAGTTAGACTGCCTGGATTTGAATCCCAGTTTGGCCTTTCATGGGTTGTGTGTCCTTTAAGTTCTTTGCTGCTCTGACCCAAGGTCTTCTCATTTGTAAAATGGCAATAACAAGTGCACATATCTCATAAATTTTAGTTGAAAACTGAAATAAGATAAAACATAGAAGTATTCAGAATAGCACCTGGAACATAGTACATACTCAATAAATATTAGCTACCTAAAAATATACTTGATCTTCTGGCAAATTCAATCATATTAGAAGCAGAAAAAAATGAAGCAAATCAAGTAGCTTTGCGTTTTAGAAAAAAAATGGCCAGGAGTAAGCTGCAGTATTCAACTCTTTCACAGAAATATTATTTGTAAAGGTGTTACTGTTAGTACTGTGGACTATATATTCAAGGAAACTAGTAATGCCAGATAAAATTTAAAAGAATTTTTTAAAGGCTGAGTCAGTGAGAAAGCAAATAAACTTATAAAGATTCAGAAATGAGAAGAAAAAGCACAAACCTCAGAGGCAGTGAGCTGGGGCCAGTATTTTCCCCAGAGGATCTGCTAATCTCTGGTCGCCTCGTTATGGGTTTCAATGAGCAAATATCTAAGAGTTAGGAGAAAAAGACAATGTGTGAGATGGACTTAGAGACAACACCCTTTCCCCTCAATGCCACTGAAAACAGGGACTCTCCAGGAGTGACATTCTCAGACGGCAAACTATTAGAAAAAAGACAAAACTATGCACAAAATGAGACAGTGATAAGCACACCTCCCTCAGCTTTAGTTTGAGAGAAAGAGAAAAAGCAAAAGAGTCTTCCTTGATAATTCTGTTTTTAAAATTTATTTTTATTGAGATAATATTGACATATGACATTGTGTAAGTTTAAGGTGTTTGATGTGTCGATACATTTACATATTGCAATGCACTTACCACTCTATCATTAGCTAACACCTCTATCATATCACATAATTATATTTATTATTTTGTGGTGGGGACAATTAAGATCTAGCCTATACAGATTTTGAAATATACTGATGTACCTCTGAAATTTATATAATGTTATAAACCAATGTCACCTCAATAAATAAATAAAATATCTAGTTTCTTAGGAACTTTGAAGTTTAAGATAGAATATTGCTGTCTGTAATCACTATACTGTGCATTAGATCTCTAGGATTTATCTGAAAGTTAAAAGTTTGTACCATTAAACAACATATCTCCAATTCCCTTAGCCCCCAGTCTCTAGTAACTTCCATTCCATTTGTTTTTACAAGTTCGGCATTTTTAGAATCCACATGTTACTATCATATAGTTCTGTCTTACTCTGTCTGACTTATCTCACTTAGTGTAATGCCCTCACTGTCCATCCATGTTGCTGCAAATGGCAGAATTTCCTTCTTTCTCTTGTCTGAGTAATATTCCACTGTGTGTGTGTGTGTGTGTGTAACATCTTCTTTATCTATTAATGCATTGACAGACACTTAGGTTGTTTCCATATCATGGCTATTGTGAATAATGTTGCAATAAACATGAGAATGAAGAGATCTTTTTGATATCCTTTTTTCATTTCCTTTGGATATATACCCAGAAGTAGAATTACTGGATCATATGATAGTTATATTCTTAATTTTTTGAGGAATCTCCATACTTTTTTCCTTAGTGGCTGGACCAGTTTACATTCCCAAGGCAACACATGCGAGTTCCCTTATCTCCACATTCTCGCCAACACTTGTTCTCTCTTGTCTTCTTGATGACGACCATTCTAACAGGTGTGACGTCATATCTCATGGTTTTCATTTTCATTTCTCTGATGATTAGTGATATCAACCATCTTTTATGTTCCTTTCGGCAGTTGAATGTCTTCTATAGAAAGAATGTCTATTTATTTTCAATGTCATTTTTAATCAGATTATTTGTTATTAAGTTGTATGAGTTCTTTAAATATAGAATATAATAAGCCCCTATCTGATATATGGATTGCAAATATTTTCTTCCATTCTGTTGGCTGCATTTAATTTTTTTGATTGTTTCTTTTGCTCTGTAGAAGCTTTTTAGTTTGATCTAGTCCCACTTGTTGATTTTTGCATGTGTTTCTTGTGCTTTTGGTGTCATACAGAAAAAAATCATTGCAAGATCAACGTCAAGGAGTTTTCCTCTATTTTTTCTTCTATTTTATGGTTTTAGGTCTTATGTTTAAATCTTTAGTTCATTGCAAGTTAAGTTTTGTGAGTTTTGTGAGTAAGGGATCTAGAGTTTGCTCTGCCTTTCTTTGGGTACTCCTGGTTCACTCTTCTTGTTCCCTCTTGTGGCTGAATTCTTAAGTTATTGGGTCTTTGGTTGTTACTACTCACTAGGCTGGCTACTGGAAACCTCTTTTCTGTTCCAGAAGGTGGTGCTCTAGCTCATGTTTGCAGTTTCTCCCTTGTACAAAGGCCAGTTCTGTTTTTCTGAGAGCAGTCTGTTTGCCAGATTCAGGAATGTGCACAAGGAGCCAGTTGCAGAGTGGAGAGAAGTGTGGGTTTGGCACTGGAGTTTTGGGCATTCCTGTGGATGTGGTGGGGTAATCCTCTGGTGAGGTACTCCTGGGGCCTCATGGGAGGACTTCCTGCTGAAATCATGAGCCCTTGCATTCCTCTAATTCTCTCTGATATTCCTATCTGCCTTTTAACCTGATCTCCCTTCTCCCTCTGCTCATGGTCTATCTGCCTCAGTAGTCTAAGTATCTCTAGAGAGCAAGGAATTCCTAGCTGCATCCATATTTGGGGAAAGGAACCCTTTTACCTTATTTATCAGGCTATACCTTATGCTTCTATAAGGATTTTCTCTTTTTATTCATCTTTGGAACAAGGAGAATGGGAAATGTTTAGGAAGTAGGAAGAAGTTCGGGATGCCTAATGCTGACCAATGATTGCAGCTCATAGACAAAGTTTATTCCATTAAAGACACAGCCCTTTTCCAGGGAAATCTCCGTGACTTCTACTATTACCCATATACATGACTGCCAGGCTACATTTGACATCTGTTTTCTACTTTTCATGGCTTCCCATGGTTTGCTTTCTATTTTGAGATTATCTGAATAAAAATGTGTTTTTGATGGGAGATGTTCTGTGACCATCTGGAAAGATGACAGCTATAACATCTTGAAGAAGGCTTACCGTGCCTGATGAAAAATATTCTTTGGTTATTTAGCATTTGGCCTGAAGGCCTAGTGCTTTCCTTCCCTGGACTGGCTCCAAAGAACAAAAAGAGAAAGAACTTCCAGAAACCCTGCCTAAGTTTCCCATCCCTGTGTCCATTGCTTAAGCATCGTAACCTTTTCATGATTCAAGTCACTCTACTTTGTAGGAGAAACCTTGAACATAAGAACAATGAATAGAACCAAGGGTGATTGAGAATCCAATAAAACCATATGCAAAAGTGATAAGAGGTTGCAGTTTGCTGGGTAGAGGGTCCAGAGTTTCCAATAGACTTTTGAAAGTATCATTGACCAAAGAAGATCAAGAATCACTGTCTTAGACAGTTTAATTCATAAGTATCTCTGATTAGAGGAAATAAAAATCTGTACCTGCAAGGATGGGTGGATAACGGCTCTTACAACTTGATCTTTTCTAGCTCCTCAGGAGCCTTCTTGGTGTCATTAAGTTGGGTAAGTCACATCCATTTCTAAGCTGTGTCTTGGCGTGTGACTCTTTCTACCATTTCATTATATTTTTCTTATATCTCTCTTGGCTTTGTGAAAGCAGAAAGGCAGTTACAGAACTTTCCACCCTCCCTGATTACAAATTAATTGAGTATTAGTTCCCAAGGGGATTTTAAAGAGCACCTACTTCACCATCCTCATTTAATGGTCCAGCATAACTCAGGGGCTTTTTCAAGCACTTAATTAATTTCAGAGCCATGACTGATCAGATTCTTTCTCTTTTACCATATAAAGAGATGAGAGTATTTTCCTTAATTACTTTGTTTCCAATCCTCATACGTTCGTAAACTATGGATTGGGAAAATATGAAATTAAGGCATTTTAGAAGATAATGTACTAATGATGTCCGTTTATTGTCTCTGTCCCCAAAGAGAATTACAGTATTTACGCAAGAGAATTTTTTAAGTTGAGTTTGGTAATTATAAATGGAAGACACTGATTAACTCAAAGTTGATGATTAAGATATATATGTAGCCAGCTGCAGAGTGGAAAGAAATTAAAAGTATTTCTTTTTGTCTTTTTAAAATGAAATAATTTCCTTCTCCCATCTTTTTCCCTGCAGATGGTACCAACCAGGTCCATGGAAGGAGATAGAAATCAACCTCTGCAGTCGTGTTTGTTCTCCTGGGACTCTTAGATGAAGAAAGGTAAAGCTTATCCTCTCTCCACTCTTCCTAGGGATCTACCTTGTGATCCTAATTTGGAAACTGGGTCTCATCATCCTAATCAGGATGGACTCCCATCTGCACACACCCACGTACATTTTTCTCAGTTTCCTGTCCTTTACAGACATCTGTTCTTCTTCTTCCACCAGCCCAAGGATGCTTTCGGACTTCTTAAAAGATACAAAAAATGATTTTGCTCGTTTCCTGTGCCACCCAGTATTTTGTTGAGTCCTAGATTTGTCTGACTGAATGCTGCCTCTTGGCTGCCATGGCCTATGACAGATATGTTGCTATTGGTAGGCCTCTGCAGTACTCAGCCATCATGGCTCCCAGCCTCTGTCAGAAGATGGCTGCTGGGGCCTATGGGAGTGGTTTCCTTGCTGTCATCGCTATTACTATGCCACTTGGTTTCATCTCTGTTACCATGGGCCCAACATCAGTTCAAATTTCTTCCTTGACATAATCCAAATTATTTTCTTGTCTTGTTCTAATCCCTTCATCAGCCATACCATTCTTTTTCTCGTATGTATTTTTGTTGGGTTCAGTTCTTTCTTAGTTATCAGCTTATCCTATGTTTTTGTCTCACCTTCCATTCTGAAAATATCTTCTGTCAAAGGTAGTGCCAAAGCTTGCAATACCTGTGCCTCTCACCTGGTAGTTGTGACAATCTTCTATGGCACAAGCCTCTCTGTGTGCCTACTTCCCAGCTCTAGCCACTCCAACAAGCAGGACAACGTGCTGTTAGTGTTCTATGTTATCTTTATACCCATGTTAAATCCTCTTATCTATAGTTTGAGGAAAAGGGCTTTCAAAGAGGCCCTGAAGCGGGTGGTAAAGAGGCTAATACATTTACCTCAGTGAGAACAATATTTTTGCAGCTGTTATTTCCCCTATGAGGAACACAAGAGTAAGAATACGTGTGACCCTTTGTAGGTCACAAGAATAGCTAGGTAGAGAGATGGAATGAAAACCTGGCTCCTTGATTCCTGGTGCCATTATGTTTAGCTGTCACCATCAAGTGATCTATTTGAGGCAGTGTCACCACCATTGAATTCAGTTTATAAAGTGTGTATCCATGATTAGACCCAGGTCGATAAAACCCTACACTTTGAGAATAGAAGTTCTGTAATATATTTCATGTAGAGAAATGATGAGAATCTAGGAAGCCACACAGACAGTTCTTTCCTCATTGATTTTTTCTTTTATATATTTTCAATTGTTGAGAATTTATTTGTACTTCAAGAAAATTTTTAAAAAGAATGTATAAAATTGCATATGTGAATGTTAAAAATAATTTAAAAGTGAATACTTTATCTTATTAATTCCAAAGAGAGTGAGAGAAATCTAGTGTGAGAGAGATGGCACAGAATCAGAAAATTGGAAAGAGGGAGAAAAACAGAGAGAGAGAGAGAGCAGAAAAAATGGGTACAGAGGGAAGGGGAGGGGAAGGAGGAGAAAGCAGGAGAGGAAACTAAAGGAAAAGAGAAAAAAATAGTGTTCTGGCTTTATTCCCAAATAACATTGTTCCTTCTATCTTATTCCTTGAAACTCCTTGTGAATTGAATTGTGAAAAACAGATGGGAGAAAGGAATGGTAGAAAGAAAGGGCAATTTTAAGGTCAAGAGTTGGGGAGATTCTCACAGGCTAGAAAGAAGTCAAAGTCATCAATTTCCGGGCATACGTGGCCTGAAGCATGTTCTGTGGTAGCCTCCCAGAGACCATGCCAGACTCAGAAATGAAGGCTGTCATGGTATGTCTAGGAAGGCAGAGTCTGAATCTCAGAGATCTAAGCGCATGGAATTTCAAGGCCTTAAGTTGACCAGAGAGCAGCAGAGCAACCAGATGTGGGGTACCATGGAGACTCAGGGTCCAACTGGTATAATTTAAAGAAAATTTTGAAAAGAGATGTTTTCTCATGCATGAGTTGTGGACTAAGCTTTGCATATATTATGTTACTATTTACACAGTATTTTACACTTTACATAGTTACATTGCATAGGTTTGATTTTTTTCTCTTACCATGTTCAGTTGGCAGGGGATAAATTAGACCCATTTACAGATAAAACCTTTGGTCATATTGAGGTCTGCCACATTCTTCCCAGGGTAGCAACAATTCTTCTTGAAGCTCACAAAGTGTCATGTATGGAACAAAATGGTTCTTACTAACCAGAAACATTTCTACTGCTACTTGTCCATGGTGCCAAATTTCTGTACATTTGATGTTATAGCTTTAAAACTATCTTAAGAATCTGTTCCTTTTAAAATATTAATTTTTTACAGTTCTTATCAGAGTGACTATATAACTACTGACCAATTAGCAAGTGTTAAACTGAGTAATTAACTCCTTATCCCATCCATCCTTTTCTCTCTAGAAGTAGGATTAGCAGAAGCAGATCAAATCATGAATGAGAACTTCCTAAATCAGGTGTTTCCCTAGTAATGGCAGGGTAGATGAGCTCCATCTTAAAAAAAAAGGAAAAACAAAACCCAAAAACCAAAACCAAAATTTTGTGGGAATCATCTTAAGCAGATATTTTTAATGAAGGATTAGTAATGCAGCATAATATGTTGTAAAGAACTCCAATTCAGAACACATGAATTAAACCTACTTTTAATAGAAGGCATGCCACGTACTTCACACTCTCAGTGCTTTATAAGGATTATCTAATTGATTCTACGAAGAACTACTCTATAAAGTAGCTGATACTATAAGCCCATTTTATGGGTGATATTAATGGAGCTTGAAGAGGTTAACTTGCTCAAGGTCACACAACCAGGAAATGGAAAGCTGGAATTCAAACCAGATTAGCTGATACTAATGTCCATGGTATTAACCATGATGATCTGTGGCTCTGTCAAGAATTAGTTTTACTGTATTCCTTATTACTTCAATATCCTTACTTATGCCTAGGAAACCATGCAATATCTGTCTCATAGGGCTGCTGTGATAATTAGCTCAGGTCACGGAGTGAGAAAAAATATATATCTAAAATGGAAGGCTTTGTAAACAGGGAAGTGTCCACATATCTAATTTATTGTTATCAAGCAGTATTCTCAGTTAGCTGTGTCATCTTTGGCAAATCTCTTAGCTCCTCTGGCTTCTAGCTCCTCACCTGGAAAATGATGATGGTATTAGACTAGAAGATGTCCAGGTCCTTTCCATGTCAAATGCCTCCAAGGTTGTTAAAAGAAATGTTATAATCACAAGACCATAATAGGACCATGAGGAAGTGGGGAATTGAATCAGAAGGGACATGGCAAAGTGGGGCATGAAATTAGATGGAGTAAAATTCCATGACAACCATGACCCAAGAGAATAAGCACCTGGAGTGTTTTCTCCCTCATTGTCTTTTCTCTTTTCACCTCTGCCCTAATAACACATTTAAGAAATACCCATCCAGTTGTGGGTGTTTCTTTGGCTGTGAATGGACAGCCAATTTCATGGCCTAAAGCACCAATCTTGGAGTGCAGTAGGGCCCACCTGAATAGATCTTCTGAAAGCAAATGAGCAATTTCAAGTTTGGCAAGAGCTCTGTTATCCTGGGGGATGTAGGTCAAGGTGAGAGGGCAAGATTTATAGAAAAGAGTGGATTCCGTGTTATCTCAATATCCAAGTGATTCTTCCAGTAAAACCTATGTGGAGTAAAATTTGTGGTCCTCATACATTTTATGAGGTTTATGCTCTCTTCTCTTCTTTATCTCTTTCCTCTCCCTCACTTCCACACCCTCCACTTAGGGCTTTTCCTGGGGTTCTCTTTCTCCCTACCCAAATTCTCTCACCTTCAGTGAAAAGAATAATCTCTAATCTAAAATGTCAATATTACTATGGAGTGAGGGGTGGATGATGTTGAGTTCTAGTTCTGCAATTTCCTAATGATGTGGTCTTTAACTCAGTTAACTTGTGTTTTTCACTTGTAAAATGAGAGAAATAGAAACATTTAGAATCTAATGAGACAATTTCTATAAAGCCCAGCACACTCTAGAAATTAATAATAAAGCATTGAATGAAAAATAATAATTTGCTGAATTCCAGGGGATTTAACTAATATCAAAACATCTTCGTCTAAGTATGGCCCTCTCATCACTCTTATTCAACACAGTACTGGAAGTTCTAAGCAGAGAGATTAAGCAATAAAAAGAAATAAAAAGTAACAAAATTGGAAGAGAAGGAGTAAAACTGTCACTATCTGCAGTTGACATGATTTTGTACTTAGAAAGCCATAAAGAATCCATCAAAAAACTATCAGAAATAATAAGCGAATACAATAAAGTTTCAGGGTACAAAGTCAATATACAAAAATCAGTTGTTTTTTTTTAAAGGCAAAGATCATACCCATTTCATTTATTTATTTTTTTAAAGATTGACACCTGAGCTAACATCTGTTGCCAATCTTCTTTTCTTTTTCTTGTCCCTAAAGTCCACAGTGTATAGTTGTATATTCTAAGTGTAGGTCGTTTTGGTTGTGCTATGTGGGACACCACCTCAGCATGGTCTGACGAGTGTTGCCACGTATGCATCCAGGATCCAAACCGGAGAAACCCTGGGCCGCTGAAGCAGAGCACGTAAACTTAACCACACAGCCACGGGGCCAGCTCCAGTTGGTTTTCTATATACTAACAATGAACCAGCAGAAAGAGCAATCAAAAATAAAATCCCATTTATAATCACAATAAAAACAACAAAATGCCTAGAAATAAATTTCACCAAGGAGATGAAAGACCTGCACACTGAAAACAGTTAGGGATTGTTGAAAGAAACTGAAGACAGAAAGAAATGAAATGATATTTCATGCTCATGGATCACAACTGATTTCTGAATGTTGACTTTTTGTTCTGGAACTTTATCAAATTCATTTATTACTTTCAACACAGTTTTGGTTGAATCTTTAGGATTTTCTGTCTACAAGCTCATAACATCTGCAAGTAATACTAATTTTATTTCTTATTTCCCCATTTGTATGTCTTATATCTCTTTATCTAGCCTTTTTGCTCTAGCTAAGATTTTCAGTTGCTATATTGAATAAGAGTGGTGAGAGTGAGAACCCTTGTCTTGTTCCTAATGTTAGAGGGAAAGCTTTGTTTTTCACCATTGACTATAATATTACCTCTGGGTTTGTTTTATATGTTCTTTGTTATGTTGAGGAACATTCCCTCTAGATCCAATTTTGCAGGGTTTTAATCATGAAAGGATATTGTACTTTGTCAAATGCTTTTTCTGCATCTATTGAGATGATCATGTTTTTCACCTTTCATTCTACTAATGTGGTGTATCACATTTATTGATTTCTTCATTGAACTTTCTTCCTTTCCTAGGATAAATCCCACTTGTTCGTGGTGTATAATCCTTTTACTGTGTTGTTGAATTTGGTTTCCTAATATTTTGTTGTGAATTTTTGCATCTTTTTCAAGATGGATATTGGTCTGTAGTTTTCTTTTCCTGTGTGCTGTTCTTGTTTTCTTTTCTTGTGTGTTTATCTGGCTTTGGTGTCAGAGTAATACTTTCAATTCCAAAATGCAATAGGAAGTATTCCTTCCTGTTCAATTTTTTGAAAATGTTTGAGAAGGATTGTCATTAATACTTTTTTTAACGTTTGGTAGAATTTGCCAAAGAAGCCATCTGGTTCTGGGGATTTCTGTGTTAGGAGGTTTTCAATTACTGATTCAATTTCCTTACTTGATTTTTTTCTATTTAGATTTTCTGATTCTTCCTGATTCAATCTTGACCGTTTGTATATTTCTCGGAAGTTATTCATTTCTTCTGGATTATCCAATTTGCTGGGCTGTAATTGTTCATAGCAGTCTCTTATAATCTTATGTATTTTTTACTATCACTTGTAATGTCTCCCCTTCCATTTCTGATTTATTGGAGTCTCCTGTCTTTTATTGTTGGTGTAGCTAAAGATTTGTCAATATAGTTTATCTTTTAGAAAACTAGCCCTTAATGTCATTTATTATTTCTATTGTTTTTCTGGTCTCTATTTAGTTTATTTCTAGCCTGGTCTTTGTTATTTCCTTCCTTCTATTCACTTTGGTCTTTGTTCTTCTTTTCTCATTCCTTGAAGTGTAAGGTTAGGTTGTTATTTGAGATCCTTCTGTATTCTTAATGTATGCATTTATTGCTGTCAACTTCCTTCTCAGAACTGCTTTTGTACCATAGTATTGGTTTTGGTGTATTCTATTTCCATTGTTATATGTTTCAAGATGTTTTTTGATTTCTCAGCTGCGCATTGATTTTTCAGTAGTGTGCTGTTTAGTTTTCACATATTTGTTCATTTCTCAGCTTTCTGCTAATGGATTTCTAGTTTCATGCCAATGTGGTCAGAAATGATACTTGGTATGATTTAAATCTTAAATTTTCTAAAACACATTTTGTGTCCTCTCATGTGATCTATCCTGGAAATGTTTTCTGTGCACTTTAGGAGAATGTGTGCTCTGCTGCTATTGGATGGAATGTTCTATAAATGTCTGTTATATCCATTTGGTCTAACGTGATTCAAGTTGAACATTTTTGTGGGAATTTCCTCTCTGGATCATCTATCCATTTCTGAAAATGGAGTATTAAAGTCCCCTACTATTGTTGTATTGTTGTCTATTTCACCCTTTGTATCTGTTAATATTTGGTTAATATATTTAGGTGCTCTGATTTTGGGTGCATAAATATTTACATTTATTATGTCTTCCTGATGAATTGACCCCTTTATTATTATATAATGACCTTCTTTGTCTCTTGTTTCAATATTTGGCTTAAAGTCTATTTTATCTGATATAAATATAGCTATTCCTGCCTTCTTTTGTTTTCCACTTGCATGAAATATCTTTTTCCATTCTTCCACTTTGAGCCTATGGGTCTCATGAAAGCTTAGTGAGCCTCTTGTAGGCAGCACATAGTTGGATCTTGATTTTTCATCTATCTAGGACTCTGCCCTTTTTTTTGGTGAATTCAATTCATTTACATCTATTGTAATTATTGATATGTAAGCACTTACTAATGCCATCTTACTCATTGCTATCCAGTTGTTTGTATTTCCATTGTTTCCTTTTTTCTTGTGTGCACCTACCTTTGCACATGTGTTTTATTCCATGGTGGTAGGCTCTGTTTCCCCTTTCTTATCTTTCGTGAACCTAGTCTAGATTTTCACTAGGTGATTACAATGAGGGTTGTATAGAAATCTCATAAGGAAAACAGTCCATTTTAAGCTCATAGCAGCTTGACTTCCATTTTCTACAAAAACTGGACCCTTCTACTCTTCTGTTTTACATTGTTATGTTATTTTTGCCTCTTTTTATATTCTGTATTCTTTAACAAATTATAGTAGCTATAATTATATAATACTCCTCACTTTTAGTCTTTATACTACAATTTAGTGGTTAGCACACCATCCTATTACAGAATTAGTCTTTTCAGTCTGCCTTTATATTTACCTTTATCACTGTGCTGTATTCTTTTGTATGTTTTCATGTTGCTGATTAGTGTCTTTTCATTTCAGCTCAAAAAACTCCTTTCAGCAGTTTTTAGAAGGAAGATGTAGTGGTGATGAACAATCTCAGCTTTTGTTTTTCTGGGAAACTCTTTACTTTCCCTTCATATATGAAGTATAACTTTGCCTGATAGAGTATTCTTGACTGGCAGTTTATTCTTTCAACACTAAGTATGTCATTTCACTTTGTCTTGGTCTGTGGGATGTGGCTGAGAAAACTCCTGGTAACTTAATGGGGGTTCCTCTGTAGGTTACCATCATTTTTCCCTAGTTGCTTTTGGGATTTTGTGTTTATCTTTGATTTTTAAAAGTTTAATTATAATATGTCTTGGAGAAAGTCTTTTGGCATGAAATAATTGGGTGGTCTATAAGCTTTGTGAGCTTGGCTGTCCAAGTGTCTCCGGGTTTGAGAAGTCTGTAGTATTATTCCCTAAATAAATTTTCATCTGCCTTCTTCCTCTTTTTTCCTTTCAAACTTCAATTCTTTTAATTTTGTTTTGATGAAATCCCATAGATTGTATAGGCTTTCTTTGCTCTATTGTCTTTCTTTTTTTCTTTGCCTTGCTCTGACTGGGTTATTTCTAACTTCTTGTCTTCTAGCTCACTTATTTGTCTTCAGTTTTCTTTACTGCAAATGCTCTTTATTGCATTTTTCATTTCATTCATTGAATTCTTCAGTGCCAGAAATTGTTTCTTTTTTATAGTTTTGGTTTATTTAGTACATATATATATATATGTGTGTGTGTGTGTGTATATATCATTTTGTTCATTTTTTTCTCCTAACCTCATTATTGTCTTTTTAGTTACCTTGTAGTTCATTGAGATTCTTCAAAAAGCTATTTTGAATTCTTTATTAGCTTGGTCACAAAATTATGTACCTTTAAACTTCTGAAATTGGAGATTATGGTCATCTTTAGGTGACAACATATTTCCTTGATATTTCATATTTCTTGTAGGTTTTGGTTGCTGCTTTTACATTTGAATTAAAAAAGACTTCCTAAAATCTTTACTAATTGCCTTCCTATGGGGTTTACCGTCACTGGTGGTGTTATATCTGAGATTTTCTCTGCCTTTATATGGGTGAATGTGCTCCACTCTGCTTGCTACCATGGTTGGCAGAATTTTTAGGCTATTGTGTCTTCCTCGTTACAATTCACGAGGATGGCTACTGGAAACCTCTTATTTGTTTTCTCAAAGCTAGTGCTATAGCTCATGTTTGTGTTTTCTCTCTTGCCGTAGACCCAGGTTTATTTTTCTGAGACCACCCAGTTTACCAGCTTTGTTGTCACTGCTTCCCTTAGAAATATTCACAAGAAGCCAGTTGCAGAGTGGGGAGAGGTGTGGGTTTGGCACTGGGGCCTTGTGGTTCCCACTGATCTCGGGGGGAGATTCTTGGGTGAGGTACTCCTGGAGGCTCACGGAGGATTTCAGCTGAAATCCTGAGTGCAGTAGGCAGGAACTATGCTCATTTAATGTCTTTTGTTATTATCATTTGTTTATTTCCTGATCTTCCCCCTCCCTCCATCACCAACTACCTGTCTCAGTGCGCTAGGTTCTTTTTAGAGACACAGATTTCTCCAGCTGTGTCCAACACTACTGAAGCGGCTGGGCACTCACTCACTGTTCTTTTCCCCTGTGGCATAGTTCACCACCGTTGAATATTTCAGACTGTGCATTGTTGCCTTGAATGAGTGGTCCTTGGAATGCTCCTCTCACCTTCCCCACTGTGACCAACTCATGCTGCTTTTCTGTTCCAATAGTTCACTGTACTCCACTCTCAAGAAGGCTGGGGTTCCACAAAGTCTCTCTCATTCATGGGTGTCTGCCAAAGACAGCACTCTCCAGACTTTACCTGATCATAACCCAGATGGACTTAGGTAGGTTCACTGACTCCTGCTGGCTCTGCAGCCCATTCTGAGGTCTGTTTGACTATTATGGGATACACAGGTAGGCAAGATTTTTCCTGGGTCCCTTGGTCTATGGCCCTGGATACCACAACTCCCACAAGGTGTTTTTGCTCAAGAATGGATGTCTAATTCATTCTTACAAAAGTGGGACAAAAAGAAGGACTGTCTTTTACTGCTAAGATGCTAACATTCCTCCTTCCTCTGATAATTTTTAATCTCATACACTTACTCATGTAGATATGCAGCTTATATCTTTGACTATTGTGACACCAAAAGACACCAAGTCAAAATTTTTGTTTAAAGGGATTCTGTGTTGGTGTTGCCCCTAAGGTATCTGACAGAAATAATATAAAGCATTTCTGAAGGAAGACATTTTAAACTCAAGCCTCAGTGATTCCCACAGATAAATTTTTTTTAAATGCTAAATTAAGATAAAAAAAAATCACTAAGCAGACAAAAATACAAGATACCTTGCTAAGAGTCAGCTATAACATCAAACTATAAAATCAGATTTGCAAAACTATGTAGTTAAATTATTAGATATTAATAAGAAATAAATATGTTTAATATGTTTAAATAATGGATGCTATGGAAAGTATGATGAAAGAATAAGAGACTATCAAAGATGACCACTCAGGAAAAGAACAAAATGAAACCTTTAGAGAGAAAACAAAATATTATCACTGAAATGTGAAATTAAACAGATGCATTAAACAACCAGTTAGCAAAACTTATGATAGAATAAATTATCTGGAAGAGAGATCTGTAAAAATTAAACAGAACACAGGAGAGAAATACAAATAATGGATGTTTGAGTGAAGTGGAGGGTAGAGCAAGAAGATTCAATGACAGACATTTAATTGTGGTTCCAGAGGCATATACTAGAAATATAAAGACAATTTCAGAATATTACCTGTGTTTGATAGATAGCACATCAGGCTTAAGTTTACCTTATTGAATGAATGGACATTAGAGGAAGCTGTGAATACCTCCGTGAGTAGAAGATGAACAGAATATATCGTAGATGTAAAATCAATCTTTTTGTTGTCATGATTGTTGGTTAAGATGATGACTGCGATGATGATGAAGAATGCAGTTTTCTGCTCTGTTCTCACAAAATTCTCTTTCTATTCAGTCTCACTGTGGACAGAACCACACCTAAGTCTGGCACGATCAATACACTCATGCATCACTTAATTGTGGGGAAACATTGAGCAATGAATCATTAGTCAATTTCGTTTTTGTCTGAACATCATAGACTGTACCTCCACAAACCTACTTGGTATACCTACTACACACCTATGCTATATGGTACTAGTCTTACAGGATCACCATCATTTATGCAGTCTGTTGGTGACTGAAATGTTGTTACGTGGCACATGACTGTACACATTCTGTCTGCTCCCATTTTTCCTTCCACATTGATCTCAAATCTTGCATTTATTTTCTAATTAGTAACTTCCTTCCTTCAGAATACTTTTCAAAAGAGTTCACCATGAAGCAAAGACAGATCTAATTTTGGGAAATGAACCCGTCTGCCTCACTTCTCAGACTACAGCCTTATGCTTCAATGGGGATTTTCTCATATTGTTCATTTTTGGTCCTAGAAGGCTGGGAAATGATTGGCGAAAAGAAAGTCATTCTGGATGGCTAATACTGACAGGTATTTGTAGTTTATAGACATAGTTTATTCCACTAATGTTGCAGTCTTTCTCCAGGGCAATCTCCAAGACTTCTACTTTATGCAAACACAAAACTCTCAGCTACATGTGACATATATTTTCTAGGTTTCATGGCTTCCCATGATTTTCTTTCTAGTTTGAGTTCATCTGAATAAAAATATACTTGTGCTGGAGATGTTCTAATGACCACCTGAAGAGATGACAGCTATTGCATCTTGAAGAGGGCATGCAGTGTCTTATGCAAAAATATTATTTTGGTTATTTACTGTTTGGCCTGAAGACTTAGTGCTTAACTTCTCTGGACTGGCTCCAAGGAGAAAAAGAGAAAGGACTTCCAGAAATCCTGCCTCAGTTTTCTAATCCCCATATCCCTTGCCTAAGCATCCTCATCCTTACATGAGTTCAAATCACTCTACTTCTACAGAAGTCTTGAATCTAGGAACCATGAATAGACTTGAGGGTGACAGAGAATCCAATAAAACCATATGCAGAGGTGATAAGTGGTTGCAGTTTCCTGGGTACAGGGTTCAGACTTTGTAACAGATTTTCAAATGTATCACTGACTCAAAGAAGATCAAGAGTCGCTGTCTTAGATAATTTAACTTATAAGTATCTCTGATTTGAAGAAAGAAAAAGCTGCACCTGCAAAGAAAGGAGCATAATGGCTCTTTCAAACTTATCTTATCTAACTTCTCAGGTGCTTTCCTAGAATCATTAAGTTGTTCAACTCACATCCATTTCCAAACTATATCTTGTCTCTGACTCTTCCCACTATTCTATGGCATTATTTTTAGATCTCAGATGGTTTTATGAAAACAGAAAGGCAGTTACAAGATAGTCCACCCTCCCTGATTACAGTTTAGTGGAATCTTGGTTCCAAAGATTCTATTTATTTATTTATTTATTTTCTGAGGAAGATTTGCCTTGAGCTAACATCCATTTCCAATATTTCCCCTTTTTTTCTTTTTATGTGGGCTGTACCACAGCATGGCCTCTAACAGAAGAATGGTGTAGGTCAGTGTCTAGGATTCAAACCCAGGTACCCTAAGTGAAGGGCACTGAACGTAACCGCTAGGCCTCTAGGGCTTGCCCCCGAAGGAGATTTTAAAAGACATGTACTCCAGCATCCTCATTTGGTGCATGAAGCCTCATGATTCAGGGACTTCTTCAAGCACTGATTAACATCAGAGCCATGTGTGAGGAGAATTTTCGTTTCACCATATCGAGAGATAGCAGTTTTCACCAGTTTTGTCTATTTCTGATTCTCATATATTTGTGAATTCTAGGAAGTTAAAACATGAAATTAAGACATTTCAGAGGATAATGTACTCATAATGCCAATTTACTGTCTTTTGTCCCCAAAGAGAATGAGAATGTTTATTGAAGGGAATTGTTCATTTAAGTTTAGTAATCATGCGTGGAAGACAGATTAACTCAACATGATGATTTAAGTTGTATATTTAGTCAGCTGCATGACTGGAAAAAGACGAAGAATACTTGTTTTTGTTTTTTGAGAATGAAATAATTTCCATCTGTCATCTTTTTGTCAGTAGATGACACTAACCATGTCCATGGAAAGGAATAGAAATGAGACTTCTGTGTCCACGTTTGTTCTCCTGGGACTTTCAGATGAAAAAGAGGTGCAGCGTGTACTATTCCCAGTCTTTCTAGGGATCTACCTTATGACTCTAATCTGGAACCTGGGTCTTATCATCGTAATCAGGATGAACTCCCACCTGCACACGCCTATGTACTTTTTTCTCAGTTTCCTATCATTTTTAGACATCTGTTATTCTTCTTCAAATAGCCCAAGAATGCTTTCAGACTTCTTAAAAGATGAAAAAAACATTTCCTTCATTGCCTGTGCCACCCAGTATTTTATTGGGTGCTGGATGGGTCAGGCTGAATGCTGCATCTTGGCCACCATGGCCTATGACAGATTTGTTGGTATCGGTAGGCCTCTGCAGTACTCGAGCATCATGGCTCCTGGCCTCTGTCATAAGTTGATTGCTGGGGCCTATGGGAGTGGTTTCCTTGGTAGCTTAGTTCAAACAGTTTCTTGCTTTCGTCTCTACTACTGTGGGCCCAATATCATTCCAAATTTCTACTGTGATGTAACCCAGATTATTTCTTTGTCTTGTTCTGATTCCTACATCAGCCAAATGATTCTGTCTCTCGAATCTATTTTTGTGGGTTTGGTTCCTTCTTGGTAATCATCTTATCTCATGCAATCACTGTAGCTTCCATCCTGAAACTATCTTCCATCAAAGGTAGTGCCAAGGTCTTCAATACCTGTGCCTCCCACCTAGTAGTTGTGACAATCTTCTATAGCACAAGCCTCTTTATGTACCTGCATCCTAACTCTAGCCACTCCAAGAAGCAAAACAAGGTGCTGTCAGTGTTCTATGTTATCCTAATCCCCATGTTAAACCCTGTTATCTATAGTTTCAGGAACAAGGAGATCAAAGAGGCCCTCAAGAGGATGACAAAGAGAGTAACACATTTATCTCCATAAAAACAATATTTGGGCAGGTGTTATTTCCCCTATAAGGAAAATAGAGATAAGAACATGTAAGAACTTTTTGTAGGTCATACAACAGCTAGATAGAGAGAAGTGAAAAACTCACCTCTTGATTCCTGGTGCCATCATATTTAGCTCACACTACCAAGCGATCAGTTTGAGGCAGTGTTATGAACATTGAATCTAGTTTAAAAGGTTTGTTCCCAGGATTATACCCACGTAGGTAAACCCCATATTTTGAGAACAGAGGTTCTGATAGACATTATATGCAGAGATAGACAAGAACCTAGGAATCCACACAGTCTTTCTCCTATGATTTTTAAAATGTCTTTTATTCATTTTCAACTGTTAAGCTTTTATATGTATTTCAATAAAATAAAATAATGTATAAAATCAAGTTGTGAAACTTAAAAATTATTTTAAAATGAGTACTTTTAATCTCCACCTCAAAGAGGGAGAGAGAGTGAGTATGAGAGGGAGGGACACAGAAAGAGAGAGATAGAAAGACTGAAGGAAAGACAGAGAAAGATAAAATATGACAGGAGAGGAGAAGAAGAAAGATTGATCTGGCTTTATTCCCAAATAAGCTTGTTCCTTCCATCTTACTCATTGAGCCTCCTTGTGAAGCGAATTTTGAAAAAGGTATGGGTGAAAGGAATGGTAGAAAGAAGGGGCACAATAAGGTCAAGAGTTAGAGAGATTCTCAGAGGCTAGAAAGAAGTCAAAGTTAACAACTTCTGGTCATAGTTGGCCTGTAGCCTGCTCTATGGTAGCTTACCAGAGACCATGCAAGACCTCAGAAATGCAGGCTGTCATGGTGTGTCTAGGGAGACAGGATCTGAGTCCCAGAGATCTGAGTCTCCCAAATATTCCTGGACCTTAAGTTTGACCAGGGAGCAGCAAAGCCAGTTTACTTGGGGGTATGATGTAGACTCCAGTCCAACTAAGAGAATTTAAAGAACATTTAAATGGACATATACTTTTAGAGGAGAATTTTTTTACTTTTTACTTTTTTAAAGATTGGAACCTAAGCTAACAACTGTTGCCAATCTATATTTTATTCTTTCTGCTTTTTTCCCCAAATCCCCCCAGTACATAGTTGTATATTTCAGTTGTGGGTCCTTCCAGTTGTGGCACGTGGGACGCCACCTCAACGTGGCCTGATGAGTGGTGCCACGTCCATGCCCAGGATCCAAACCAGCAAAAGCCTGGGCTGCCACATCGGAGTGCACAAACTTAACCACTCGGCCAGAGGGCTGGCCCCTAGAGGAGAATTTAAATAGTAAGCTTCACATATATTACATTAGTATTTATACAATACTCTACACTTCATATAGTTAAATTGCATGGATGTGATTTTTTTCTATTACCATATGAAGTTGGCAGTTGAGAAATTATCCACATTTTACAGATAGAAGCTTTGAGCATATTGAGGTCTTCCATGTTCTTCCCAGAGTAGCCACAATTCATCTTAAGTCTCACAAAATTTAATTTGTGGAGCATAGATGCTTCTTATTGACCAGAAACATGCTCTCCATGGTTTGAATGGGTGCCCTAATTCTATACTTTTGGTGTTATATTTTTAAAAACATCTTCAGAATCTGTTCAATTTAAAAGATTAATCTATTACAGTTCTTACTTGTGGGAATATCTGACTACTAACCTATTAGGAAGAGTTAAATTAAATAATTAACTCATTGCCCCACCCACCACTCTCTCTCTAGAATTAATATTAACTGAAATAGAGCAAACCAAGAATGAGACCTTCCTAAAACATCTCTGTTTCCCTAGTAATGACAGGGTAGATGATCTCCACCAAAAAAAAAAAAAAAAAGACAAGAAACGTTTGTGAGAATGATCTTAAACAGATATTTTTTAATGAAGGATTAGTAATGCAGCATAATATGTTGTAAAGAACTCCAATTCAGAACACACAAATTAAACCTGCTATTAATGGGAGGCATGCTGTGTACCTCACAGGCTAAGTGCTTTATGAGCATTATCTGATTTGATTCTATGAAAAACTGCTGTATGAAGTAGCTACTATTATTAGCCCCATTTAATAGGTGATATATACTTAGGCTTGGAGAGGTTAATTTGCTCAAGGTCACACAACCAATAAATGGAAAGCTGGAATTCCACCCAGATTGGCTGACACCAATGCCCATGGTATTAACCACAATAAGTCATGGCTCTATCATGAATTAGTTTTATTGTATTCCTTTTTGCTGTGATTTCCTCACTTATGCATAGTAAATCACACCATGTATGCCTCATAGGACTGCTGAGATGATTGATTCAGGTTAGGTATTTGAGAAAGTGCATGTATGTATTTGTCTAAAATGAAAGTGCTTTGTAAAAGTGTCCACATATCTAATTTACTGTTGTCAGGTTATATTACCAGCCAGCTGTGTCATCTTGGGCAAATCTCTTAGATCCACTGGCTTCTAGTCCCCACCTGGAAATTAATGGTATTGAAACAGATGATCACTAGGTCCTTTCCACCACAAATGATTCCAAGTTCATTAAAAGAAAAGCTATAATCATGAGATCATAGTAGGACCATGAGGAAGTGTGGAATTGAATTAGAAGGGACATGGCAAAGTGGGGCATGAAAAATTAGCAGGGGAATAATTCCATGGTAAACGTGACTCCAGAGAGCAAGAGCCTGGGGAGTTTTCTCCCTCTAACTCTTTTCCCTTTTAAGTGGGAAGTGTTTCTTAAAATATTTTTTACTTTATTTTTTTAAAAAAGATTTTTTTTTCCTTTTTCTCCCCAAAGACCCCCCCCCAGTGCATATTTGTATATTTTTCGTTGTGGGTCCTTCTAGTTGTGGCATGTGGGACACTGCCTCAGCGTGGTTTGATGAGCAGTGCCATGTCCGCACCCAGGATTCGAACCAACGAAACGCTGGGCCGCCTGCAGGGGAGCGTGAGAACTTAACCACTCGGCCACGGGGCCAGCCCCTACTTTATTTTTTTTAATTGCGGCAACATTGGTTTATAACAAGTGGGAAGTGTTTTGTTTTGCTTTTCTCTTCCTCCCTCGGTGTGGGGCCCTGCCCGTCTTCCTGTTCTGCACTCGCCTCCAAGCTCTCTGTATTGGGGTGGGCCAGACACCTGTAACAAATTGACTGCGCAGATCATGTCTTAAACACAGGATTTCATTTCCATCTCATGCAACAGGCCAGGGTGTATGTTCCCGGTCAGACAGAGGAGGAGGAGGGGATGGTAAGGAAGATCTGTTCCGTTCAGTCTCGCAGGGACCCAGGCTAGTGGGGGCTCTGCCGTCTCCAGCACATGGCTTCCAAGGTCTACCTGTCACCTTAATGTGGCTGGCTGAATAACGGCCCCCGAGAATGTCCATTCGGCAATCATCAGAACACGTGAATATTACCTTATATGGAAAAAGGGACTCTGGAGATTCTCCTGGATTATCCGGTTGGGTCCTGAGTGTGATCACAAGGTCCCCACAACAGGGAGGCAGTGAGAGATTCCACCACAGAGAGGAAGTAGATGTGACAACACAAGCCTGAGTCTCAGTGACTCGAGCAAGAGGCCCCGAGGCACGGAATGCAGGTACAGGTGGCCTTCAGAAGCTGGAAGGGGCAGCGGGCTCTTCCTTGGGGGTCTCTCTTTGGCCTTGACTTTGGCCCAATGAAACTGATTTCAGACTTCCGGCCTCCAGAACTGTAAGTATCTGCATTTTTTCAGCCACAACCTTGGTTGTAATTCGTCTCAGCAGCAACGGGCACGGATCCATCTTTGCCGTCATCCCAACCTATGGTAAGGGGGAAGCCGTGCGGGCGTTTTTATGGGCCAGAAAGCAGTGCATATCCTCCTCTCTGATGTTCCATTGTGAGATCCTGGCTATGTGGCCGCACCCGTCACCTAGAGAAGCTGGGAGATGTGGAGCTGGGCAGCCAGAGGCCCAGTGAGTCCAGAAGGAGGGCAGGGGATCCACTCTCTGCCACACCGAGTTATCCCGCCCTGCGTGGTGGTGTGGATGCCACAGGGGCTGGCCCGCTGGGGTCCTGTGTGGGCTGGGCAGGTTGTCCTCACTGCATTTGCCTTTTCGGCTCCTTGGACCAGGGTGGGCGCCCCGGGCCCAGCAGGCCTACAGCCTCAGCCCCCCACGTCACATTTCTATTCACTTCCGGTCCACAGAGACATTCAACTTGTTTTTGAGCACGGCTAAACCTTTTCGCTTTCCAAATTTGACGTTGTATCTGTCATGCTACTTGGCCAGCCAGTCTCTGCCACACACTCTCCTGACACGGTGTGTCAAAGGGGAGACAGGCGCCGCCTTTTGCCTTTTCGCCGGATGTGACTCTGAAGCAGTCTGTTCTCCATAGAGAGGCTGGATGGATCTGGGTGTCACAAACGGCTCACGCCACCCTCCCGCTGAAAGCCCCAGTGAGCTCTGGCTGTCCTCATCTGGGAAACGGAAGCAACAATACCCACCTCACAGAGAGAAAGTAATGAGTGGCTGCTTGCGCGGGCGGGGGGGGGGGGGAGCGGGGCACAGGGGTTGACTGCTAACAAGGTGGGCTTCTTTGGGGGGGGGATGAAAATGTTCTAAAATTAGGTCGTGGTGATGGTTACACCACCCTGTGACTATATTAAAAACCACAGAATTGTACACGAGTGTATTATATCTTATGCAAATTACATCTCAATAAGATGCTCTTAAAAATAATTTTCAACTCATAAAGCTGTTTCCAGGGAAAAATGAACCATCCTGTATTAAAAGGATTACCTTGTATCCACAATCGCTATGTGGCCAGCTGGTCTGGGCCACACACTCTCCTGAGGGGCAGAAGCCACGTGGCCCGCAGGCTGCCTCCCCAGTGTTAGTTCCCCTCCTTCCAGTTCTGACTTCCTCATTAAGCCTACAAACCCCTCATTCTTCCCAGTCACTCAGTCAAGAAACCGCCTTCTGGGGGCCGGCCCAGTGGCGCAGCAGTTAAGTTCGCACATTGTGCTTCGGAGGCCTGGGGTTTGCTGGTTCGGATCCCGGGTGCGGACATGGCACCGCTTGGCATGCCATGCTGTGGCAAGCATCCCACATATAAAGTAGAGGAAGACGGGCACGGATGTGAGCTCAGGGCCAGTCTTCCTCAGCAAAAAGAGGAGGATTGGTGGCAGATGTTAGCTCAGGGCTAATCTTTCTCAAAAAAGAGAAAAGAAACCTCCTTCTGGAGCCTTCGCTCCGTACATTGACTCTGCGTGTAGGAACAGACAGTTTCCACGCGTGCTTTGCAGGCTCGCACCCCGGCGGAGCTCGGCCCGCGCTGCCCGCGCACGCCCGCGAGGGAGGCGGCCGGGCGAGGGGCGCGACGTGCCGGGGAGGGGCGGGGCCTCGTCGGGACCCGGATGAGGCCCCGCCCCCACCCGAGGAACCGGAAGTGGAGCAGGGCGCCTGGGAGCGACGGGCGCGCAGCTGCAGGGGCCGGGGCCGGGGCCGGAGCCGGAGTCGGAGTCGAGTGGGTCCGGACGGAGCCAGGCGGCGGTGAGCGAGCGCGGCTTCCGCCGGGCGGGGGGGGCCGGCCCCTCCGCGGCGCTCCTGGGGCGCCCCTGGGCCCCGAAAAGGGAAGGAAGCGGCGGCTGCAGCGGTCTAGCCGCTCTTCCGCTCGCGGTTTCGGGTCGGCCGCGGGGGGAGCGCGGGCGAGGCTTCCCCAGGCGGGGGAGCCGGGGCCGGGGGCCGAGGGGTGGGGGCCGGGGGGCCGCGGGGTGAGGGGCGGGGCGCCGAGCGGTGGGGAGGGCCTGGTGTCGGGGAGGAAGGGGCAGTTCTGAGGTTTAGGGGTCCGAAGGAGAGGGGCCGGGGCTGCAGGGAGGAAGGGGAGGAGAGGGCCAGACGGGGAGGGGGTCTGGGGTCTGAGAGGGTGCCCGGGACCCGGGGGCTAGGAGAAGAGAGAGTGGAGGGGCCGAGGGTCGGAGGGGGGCTAGGTGCGAGAGAGGCCATGCTGGGAGGGGGTGTGATCCGGGGGGAGGGGCTCAGGGCCCAGGGGTTTAGGGGAGGGGCGTGGAGGGCCGAGGGGAAGGGGCTGGGGTCCAAGCCGGGCGAGGTAGGAGAGGGGCCCTGCGGGCAGGGGTCCGGGATCGGGGGCGACGGGATCAGGGCCCTGGGGTTTAGGGGAAGGGGATGGAGGGCCGACAGGGAGTGGTTTGGGTCCAAGCGGGGCGAGGTAGGAGTGGGGCCCTGCCGGGGAGGACCGAGAGGGGCCGGGGTCTCCCTGGCGCCCGGGCGGGGCCGTCGCAGCCGCGGCTCCTGCGGCCAGGCCCGCACCTACAGGGAGGTTTAGCAATCAGGTCACTGGAAATGCAGCGACACGCGCAGCTGCAGACGGCCGAGAGGCTCTAAATTTGTAGCCATCCCTCTTCTGGCTGTGTTGGAAATCAGCAGAAAGGTGCTTCTGGGTTTTTGGTTCCTCTGTTGGAATCGCCTGAGTGTGGCACCAGGAACTCGATCTCCGCGGGCGGCCTCCCTGGAGCGGGTGCGGGGCTTCCTCCGCCCGCGGTCTGTGGACGTGTCGGGCCTGGGGGCGGGGGTGGGATGGGGGGGGTTCCGTTTCCCGCTGATCGCAGCGCTGGCGGCATCACCACTGAGTGCGCCCTCCCCGGGCGCTCCGCTTGGCGCGGGGCTGCCTGGGCCCCGCGGCGCTCTGCCTGGCTAATCCCCCAGGCCCTGACCGCGGGATTCAGCCGGGCGCCGGCTGGCGGCTGGCGAGGGCTGAGATCCCAGGGCTGTGGATCGGTGGGCCCCCCTGCCCGTGGCTGAGCGCGGCTGAGCCCCTGGCGCAGTCCTGACTCTCCTCTGGTTGGAAAGGTGCTCCCAGATGCTCAGGGAGCCGGGCAGAGTCCTAGAGGCAACTTTCAGACCCGCTGGAAGAAGGAGCCAAAGGGATGCAGAGTTGGTTTTGCCCCCCAGGAACTGGAAGTTACCCCCACCCCGTTCCCGCCCCACAGCTGACTTGTAGTGGAAGCATCTTGTTAGACTTATTCTTGAAACACTTTTGAGTGTATGTAAGTGGTGATTCAGACCTTTGCTCGCTGCCGTGCAGTCGGTGCTCAGAAAGTGTCTGAACGGTGAACTTCCGAGGTGGGAACGCAGTTCACGTCTGCCATCAGGAACGAAGTGCCCCTAACAGGTGAAAGGGACGCTGTAGACTGAGTCGAGCGTCACGCGTGGGTGATACTGGGTTGCTCGTGTGTTTTAGAATGTGTGCTTGATCTCTTGCTGAGTCACACCGCGAGTCGTTTCTGTTCTGGTTCAACCAAGCGCCGGGTTAGCTCATATCTGCTCCCATGCCCACTGCTGCGTGTCTCCACAGACTACTCCAGCGGCAAGTATGGCGTGCAGGCCGACCGGGTGGACAAGAGCGCCGTGGGCTTCGACTACCAGGGCAAGACGGAGAAGCACGAGTCGCAGCAAGGTCCGCCCGGGCGGCGCCCCGCAGCCGGTCCACCGCGCGGCCTGCCCCCTCGCCGCTGCTTCCCACACGCTTACAGACATGCGCACTGGGGCGTTTCCCCTGTGTATGGCGGGTCACGTTATAGTTACACGATTTTTTAACTCAAATGTTTGGCCGTTGTTGTTCCGTTCAGGTCAGCGTAGGGGTCTGTCGCGTTTTTGGTGACTGCTCAGTCCTTGTGGTGGGAAGATCCCGTAGTCTATGTAACCATTCCTCTGTGGAATGTACAAGTTAGGTTATTTTCAATTTTCGATGTTAAAAGTCGACTGCATGAGTATTCTTCTCCCTGTGTCTTATGTACGTAAGTGGTTATTCAAGAGTAAATTCCTAGAAATATAATTGGGTCAGAGAACACTGAATTAAAATTTCGATAGATTGCCAGATTGTCCTCAGAAGCCGTGCTGGCTTCCTTCGCTGTGGCGGCCTCGCGGGTCCCTTACTGCCGTCACCCAGCGAGGGCTGTAGGTGGAGGGCGTTAGATTCAGCCCCTCCTGCAGAGGCCATGAACCGTTGGTTCTCCTCATTGTTTTGTTTGGCCTGTACATTTAGATTTTTTAAAATGATTGCCAACATATAAAAACTGAGAGCTCACGTATTTAAAAAAATCCCAGGTTTCTTTAAAGAACAAAACCAAAACCCAGCACTGGAAACCCCACTGGCTTGGCGTTTCTGCGAGGAGCTGGCCGTGGGCCAGCCCAGTGTCCCTTTGCCGCAGGCGTCACTTCCGTTACAGCAGGTGGCCTGCAGCACGGGGTCGCTGTCACTGCCTTCTCTCCCTCCCTCCTTGGAGCAGACCTGTGCTCCTCTGCCCCACGCGCACCCAGTTCCTCAGGACCTGCTGCTGGATGCCTTACAGTCTGCACTGACTTTCTCCCCAAGAGGCCTCTGGGGCAGAGGAAATGCCACTCTGGGAGGTCGGGGGCACAGCCCCAAGTGCCTGGGCAGGCAGGCTCCTCGGCAGCCCCAGGCCTTTGCGGAAGGGGTTTGCTCCGCGCGCTCGTGCGTTGACGTGCCCACGATGGAGTCCTCCTTTAGTGCAGAGGGAACCATTCCACTGGCGTTTCTGGAGGGCGTGTGTTTCTGGAGGGCGTTCCAGGTTTATCCTGTCTTTGCAGGCACCCCTGCATGCCTCTCCTTGTGCTGGTCCATGAAGCAGAGGGACCCATTAAAAGCCGTCTGCTCGGCTCGTGCTGATCCAGAAGCTTTGTAATAAACTGTTACTCCATGCTGTCTTTTGGAATGAAGGAAAGATGCTACAGTTATAAATCTGCTGTCTTTATAGGACTCTTCCTAGTCCTGTTATTACATATGAGCAAGACTTTTAGATATTTTCTGTATCAGTGATCTTATAGTGAGCTTAAAAGATTTTTGGTTTATATTTTTTTTAATTGAGTGTTAAAAGTACTTTCTTGAAGCCTGCTGGAATCCACAGCTTGCTCGCTGGTTGTGTTGCTGGCCTGTAAACTGCTTTCCTTGTTTTTAGATTACTCCGAAGGCTTCGGTGGCAAGTACGGTATCGACAAGGACAAGGTGGATAAAAGTGCCGTCGGCTTTGAGTATCAAGGCAAAACGGAGAAGCACGAGTCCCAGACAGGTGCCTGCATCTTACCAGCTCTCCAGCCGGTGACCGTTAACGGGACGGGTGGTAACCAGAGCAGCAGGCAGAGACGGAGCGTAACCAGCAGCCCTTAATACGGACATCTCTCAGTTAAGCAGCCAGCTTTAAAACAGCAAAGCAGAAACACAGCTGTTACATGAGAGATCGACTCTTGCCAGTTGTTTTGGCTCTGACACCCCAGCAGTGCCGCTTGTGCTAATAGTGTCGCGTGTGTAAGTGGTGGGACTGTGGGGCTCCGGTTGCTGCTTAAGCTGCATCGCTTGGCGCTGCTTCTGTGGGGTCCCGTCTGCGTTTATTCGGAACGCTGGGATTACAGATGGGGTCAGTTTCCAGACGCTGTATGAGGAGGGCCTCTTGATGAGTGTTACCTAAAGTTTTACCGAAGATCTGAGAGAGAAGGGATGAATTGAGCGAATTGTGTGTATTGACGTGCATTGAAAGACATGTTTTCTCTCTGTTGCCCGGGCTATCCGTTAATACCAGTTTGTGTCCTTTTTCTAATCCATTAGACTACGTGAAAGGGTTTGACGGAAAATTTGGTGTGCAGACAGACAGACAAGACAAATGTGCTCTTGGCCGGGATCACCAGGAGAAATTGCAGCTGCACGAATCCCAAAAAGGTACCTTCATTTTGAATCTCCTACTTGGGATCGTTTCCCGAGTTTATTTCCCTTCCCAGGTCCGTCACTGTGCCGTGTTTTTGCCGTGTCTCTGTAGCAGTGGTGTTGTGTCTTCAGTGTGGGAGGTTGTCGTAGCCCTCCCGTGATTTGAGACAGCCCTTCAGCTAGAGGAGTGAGGAACCCCCGTCCCCTCCCACGGGAGGGCTCCCGCGAGAAGGCCCCATGTCACTGGGCTTCTGGAGCGCCGGTCACTGCCTGCAGCAGCTCTGGGAACGCTGTTTTCTGCCCTCAGCGGGCGGCCAGAGGGCCGACAGCTATCCAGTCCATGAATTGGTGCTGATAAAGCGTGCTGTAGGCTGTGGAAGGGGATGCCTCCTCTCTGCCCGGGAGTGTGTGCTTTCCACGACAGAACCATGTCCCTGGGAAAGTAGCACGTGGGGACGGGAGACCTCTGAGTGAGCCCCAGACTCACCCCGTCCTTTCAGCCAGCACAGATGGAGGTGGGGCTGGTACGCGTTGCCGTGCAGTAACCTCGTGTATAACGTGTCTCTTTCTTCACATGCGCAGAGATGCGTTCTCTTGTCTGTAGCGTGGGTAGGACCTAGAAAGAAACCTCAAAGCATGGAGTGGCTTTCCCAAATTACTTGAAATACAGTTCCTAACCCGGTCTCTGATCTTGGCTGGAGTGTTAAGAGTTTGAGTTTGCCCTCTAACCTTTGAGCCCAGTTTTGACTGTTGCTGAGCCTGCGAGCTGGCTCTGCAGCCCCTGAGCCTGGCAGAGCTTTTCCTTTCTCTAAACGATGTACTTGATTCTTGCCCATGCTCCCACGATTCTAACCGAACTGTGTTTCCTCTCTCGGTTTTCTTCACTGTTGCTTGTGGATTTCCAGGTTATAAGACTGGTTTCGGAGGCAGATTTGGTGTTCAGCCCGAGAGGCAGGACTCCTGTGCTGTGGGGTTTGATTACAAGGAGAGGCTGGCCAAGCACGAGTCCCAGCAAGGCACCGTTGCTCACCACCCCCCGCCCCCGCCTCCCCTCCAGTGCGGCCACTTCTAGCACAGACTTCCAGCCTCAGTCTTGCCAGCACCCTCTGTGCCCTCGAGGGGCACTCGGGCGTTGAAACCCAGGTGTATGCTGGAGCCATGGTGGCCTGCACTCCTCCCACCCCCATTCACTTGTTCCCTGGCACCATGGGGTTTGTGCTTGGCAAGACATGGCCGTAGTTTGCAGGGTGTGTTGCCCTAAACCCATAACGTGGCTCCATCCTGGAGCGGGGTGTCCCTGGTCTCCCAGCAGCCTTCTGCTGGAGCTCTTGCTGTTGACCGTGACTTACCTACTGAGTAAGCCACCTGACTGCCTCTGAGACGGGGAGAACCATGTTTAGTTCAGCCAGAGGCGCGGGTCACCGGGGGGCAGGGGCAGGGGCAGCCGTGTTCTGTGTGGTCTCTGTTTCATCGTGGTGGTGTTTTTTTGACCAGGGGTGGGAGGTGTTTTTCGTTTGTTTTGGTTTTTTTGACGACACCACCTACGTATAACTTCCCCACACAGAGCTAAACGGTATGTACAGGAAGCTAAGAAGACACAGGAAATTTCTAGGTGTATCTGTTGGGAGTCCACACGGTGAACACATTTCTCCTTAGAGCAGTTATTTAATTGCTGTCCAAATTCGGACTTGGCCGTTAGAACCTGGACACACGAGCGGAAGACAAGGACGGTCCTCCTTGCCAGGGCAGAGCGTAGGCTCCGTCCCCTGGTTGGGAACACACGGCCGTGTTCAGGGGAGGGACGGCGGACGCAGCTGATCCGGTGCTGATCCGGCAGCCTGCGCGGAGACGGCCTTGGCTCTGCGTGGCCTTAAGGCCGTGTGACGGTGTGACTGTCACGGAGATCTGTGTTGCTACGTCCTAAGAGTTGGCTGGTAGAATTTCCCCATGGAATTTTTTTTTTTCTTTTAAAAAGCAAGGAAACAGCTGCCTCGAGCCTCTGCCTAGTCCTAGTAGGGAGGGAGCGGTGCCAGGTGGAGGACTGTGCTGTTGGAGTGGCACGCTGCCCCGCGCCTGTGCTGGGCCCTCGGCTCACTGCCTGCCAGCCCACACGGCACCCTCTGTCCCTCAGGAGAGCACGGGACGCATGCGCACACCCCTTTTCTGCTTCTCCCCCGCCTGTGTGCTGAACACCACGGGTAGAAACCAACTCAACTTGCAAGTGAGGACCGCGCGGGGTGCGGTTCTGGTCTCTTTCTGCTCGGGGTGCGTCTTCTTGGGCTGTTTCTGGATCTGTTTGCATGCCTCTGCCCCGGGCACCTCGCTGGTCCTCAGCCTAAGTGTGAGTGTTGTGTTGTGCCACTTTGCAGACTATTCCAAAGGATTCGGCGGAAAGTACGGGGTCCAGAAGGACCGGATGGACAAGGTAAGGATTCCAGATCCAGGCCTGAGTGTCTTCTGCTGCCGTGTTCGGGAATTTAGGAGGTCCGGGAATTCGTGGAGCTCTTGGTGTGTCAGCGCACGGCTCCGTGGATGGTCTGGGGTGGGGTGTGGCTCAGGTTTTCAGAAGCACGAACGTTTAAGTCGGGCACGTGTCATCACTGATGGTGCCGATTGCTGACCTGTATGCCAGGCCTCGTCTACCGGTCACGGACATCCTCTCCGGTACCCCACATGGTCGTGCTGTGGGGGAGAGACTTGTCCCTGTCCCCTTTTGCATTTGGGGGTCCCTGGCCAGGCAGGCTCAGTGCTTGGCCACAGCATAGCAGCAAGTGGCGGGGCCACCTTTGGAAGCCAGGCATTAGACTCTGGGGCCAACACGAGACCCTTGAGGACGTGTGGCTGTTTGAATCCAAAGTAGTTAGCGGTAAACCGGCTGGAAATTGAGCTCCTTGGTCACACTGTCCATGTCAGGAGCTCAGTAGGCACGCGTGGCGGCGGCGGCTCTGGGAGCGCGCGGGTCTAGAACATCTGTATCATGGTTCATGGTGGAAGGTCCACGGGACAGGGACCGTGTAGAGGCAGGTCCTGCCCACAGCACCGCCTCCCACGGGTGTCCCGGGGAACACGCTTGTTTCTCACTGGGGACTTTGTCACACGGTGTCGGATCTCTGAGAGTCAGTCTTAAGTGTATCAGACGGCCGTTTTTCTAGCGTACGGTCCAGCCATAGCAGAGTCTACACTTAGAGCAGGTGTGGAGTTGTCCACACGAGGACACGTGTGGCTTGTATCTCCTGAGCAAAGACGGAGGCCGTCCTGCCTGGTCCTGTGCCCGGCCTGTGGTCAAGGAGAGCAGGGCCAGTCCTCACGGAGTTCTGCTGCTGTCAGGCTCACAGCTGACCACACAGAGGCCGTCACCCAGGGGCTCCACCACGTGACCACGCATGGGCCCTGGGAGCATGTGGCAGGCCCAGGGCTCAGGCTGAGGGGCCAGAAGGGTCCTGGGGAAGTGAGAGGCTGGGCTCAGCTTTGACGGATGGAGCATGCCGGGAAGATGGGCCAGGAGCCTGGAGAGCAGGGGCATAGCGTGTGTGCGGGGGTGGGGGTGACGCCGCAAAGACTGTTAGGGTCTCACTGCAGAGGAGGGCCGAGGGGTGAGGAGCTGGGAGGGACCATCTCGGGGAGCCCTGCAGACTACGTACGTCAGGTTTCGTTCTTCATCAGATGAGTCCTGAGTGGCCCTCGAAGGGTTTGGCAGGCAAGTGACACAAACGGGATCTGTGTTGAGAAGACCCTGGTCACAGTGTGGAAGTGGATTGCGGAGAAGCAGCGAGGCTGTGGCCCTAGTTAGGAGGTGGCTTCAGCGGTGTGAGCAGGGTGCGGTGCTGGCTCGGGCAGGGGCTCGTGGCAGAGGGAGAGCGGCACTGACCTCAGCAAGGTGGGAGGTAAAGCCCCCGGCTTTAAGGGCTGGCAGGGGCAGGCAGGACTGCCCCAGGTGGGCGGTGGGCCTCTGCTGAGCTGGGGCGCCTGGGAGGAGCAGGGGTGGGTAGCTGAGTCGGCTGTGGGTGTGTCCGGGGTGGGCTACCCAGCAGGGCAGGTGGACGAGAGTGTGGCTGGACCAGAGGCAGACGGCCACTGCACAGATGTGGACGGAGCCGGGGTCAAGTCGGAGGCGAGGAGAGCCTGCAGAGTGGTGAGCGGGCCCAGGGACACACCTGGGGATGGCAGCAGTCAGGCTGGTAGAGGAGACTGGGAAGTGCACCCAGCAAGGTGGGGGGAGCCCACAGGGTCTGGTGGTGCTGGTCTGAGGGTAAACAGCTTTGGGGCAGGGGGGTCACCTGTGCCCAGCAGTGCTGCTGGTGGGGGCGACGTCTGGGCGAGCAACGTGGTAGCCCCGGGAGTCCTGGTGAGGGCATTGTTGTGGGTGTTGGGGGGCAGGTTGGGGGAAGCTGGCCTGCAGGGACCCGCACCGTGTGGGGAGGGTCAGTCGTAGAGTCGGCAAGCTTGGGCCCGCTCCGCCCACTGTGGTCCTGTGAGCTGGGCAGCGGTCAGCCGAGGGGATGGTTCTGTTTAAGATGGAAGAGACCAGAACGTGTAGGGGAGCCCAGGCCGTAGACAGGCATGTGGAGGGAGACCGTGAGGTGGTGCTGGTGGAGAATGTGGGGTCACTGAGACGCAGCCGTGGACGGTAGAGGCTGACGAGGGGGCCTGCGACCGAGGCAGCGTGGTGGCTTGGCGCAGAGGTTGGGTGAGCCTGTGTCTGACGGTGACTGTGGTTCCTGTTGGTGGTGTGACGGCGTCCGTGTTGTGCGGTTGGCGGCCTGAGGCTTAGGAAGGTGAGGGAGCTGCGCGGGGTCCCAGTGAGCTGCGTGTGGAGGGATTTGGGTGTGAAGTCCCTATAGGGGATGGAAACGGGTTGAGGGGTGTCCAGCAGGTGGGACCTGGGAGAGGTCGTGACCTTGAGTTGCCAGGCTGGACCGAGGGGAGGGAGGAGCAGGCGCCGCGTAGAGGAGGGCGGTGAGAGGGAGAAGCTTCTAGTCGGCAAGCGGGTCTTGGTGATGGGGGCGTGCTGTGGAGGAGGTCGGGCGCGGTGTGGTGGGGACGCTGCAAGTGAGAATGAGAGGTTGGGGGCCGTGTTTGCTGGAAGCCCCCAGGTGACGGCAGAGAACTGGCTCTGGGCAGCGTGCTGGAGAACTGGCTGGGCTGGGCAGATGGGGGCGACAGGAGGGGCCCATGGGGAGGGTGCTGACGCCCCTACCCCTGAAGCCACAGGGCAGGCAGGAGCCTGATGGGACATCCGGAGGTGGGGGGCAGGGCAGGGAGTGAGTGTGAGAAGAGATTGTTCTGGAGAGAGGTGGCAGAGGCCCGGTCTGGTGGGCGGGTGGTCTGGGAAGGGAGAGCGCTTGGTCAGGGCAGCTGAGCGGTCGCACTCGGAGAGTGGGGCAGGGGGGCCAGGGTGGCCCGGGCGCCGGGCTCTCAGGCTGGCTGTGGCTGGGCATGGCAGACGGGTGGGTGGACAGCTGTGCTCTGGCCGAGTGGGGTGGCTGTGGAGGGAGAACGGGGCTCTGGGGGAGGGTGGGGGCCTGGCCCGTGAGTGCGGCACTCCGCGCAGGGCTCAGCCTGTGCCTGGACGGGAGGGAGCTGCCACTCACAGTCACCCTCAGACAGTGCCCGCTAACTTCAGGTCCACGTCCTCGGGGCCCTGCTCCCTTGATTTGTGTCAGGAAGGCAGTGACTGTCCCACGCCCCAGGTGTGTCACTGGGAAGTGGTTGCTCACGAAGAAACTGAGGATGGCCCGTGGTTCCCAGAGCCTGTCTGCATCAGTGTCTGCGTCAGCATCAGCCTTGAAGGAGCAGCTGTCGCTCAAAGTGTCGTCTGACAGAATTGGGCCCCCGTACTCACGCTTGTGGGGGATGTGGACGGTCAGGCCAGGCGAGGCTTGCGGCACTGTGTCCTCTCCCGGGGCGAGGGCTAGTGCAGAACCCGCACCTGGTTTCTGATTGCGCAGGTGTAGATATGCTTTTGGGTTTTTTCCTACTCTTTTTTTTTGGAGCAGTTTTAGCAAATTTGAGAGGATGGTACAGAGATTTCCCATATGCCCCCCGCCCCCACCACGCACAACCTCCGCCACCATCAGCATCCTCCGCCAGCTGGGACGTTGGGTACAGTCCGCGAGCCTGCGCTGACAGGTCGTCGTCACCAGAGTCCACGGTTGACTTTAGCGTCCACTCTTGGTGCTGGACGTTCTGTGGCTTTGCACACGTGCGTAAGGACATGTGTCCCCCTTGCACTGCCCTACAGAGTATTTTCACTGCCCTAGAAATCCTCTGTGCTCCGCCTGTCCATCCCTCCTCACCCGTGTACTTTTTCTTCTCACGCTGACCCATGTCGTCACCAGCAAGTGTGTGTCGTAACCCTTTTCATGCCTCAGTTAACTTGCAGAACAGAGAAGGAGATACGAAAGCTTTGGGCTCCCCGGTGGGCTCTTTGGGAAGGTCGAGGGCAGGCTTTGCCGTCTGGGTGAGGTGGCAGCCGTCACGGGGTGTGAGGAGCAGAGAACAGTGCCTTCCTGATGTTCCTTTCCTGTCTCGGTAGAATGCTTCAACCTTTGAGGATGTCGCCAAGGTGGCCTCCACGTATCAGTAGACTGTCCCTGTCGAAGCAGGTGAGTCCTGGCGGACCCCCTACCGGCACTGTGGTTTTTCCAGGAGGAAATTCCACGCTCTTTGGTTGTCCCAGGAAAATGCTCAGGGCAAAGGGTAGTTGGGGGGCTGGCCCAGTAGCACAGCAGTTGAGTTCGCACGTTCTGCTTCGGCAGCCCGGGGTTTGCTGGTTCAGATCCCGGGTGCAGACATGGCACCACTTGGCAAGCCATGCTGTGGCAGGCGTCCCACATATAAAGTGGAGGAAGATGGGCACGGATGTGCGCTCAGGGCCAGTCTTCCTCAGCAAAACGAGGAGGATTGGTGGCCGATGTTAGCTCAGGGCTAATCTTCCTCAAAAAAAAGGGTAGTTGGCAGAATGTGCACCAGGAGCAGATGGAGCATGAGTGGAGAGATGGAGCTGAATGGGGAGCAGAGTCGTTCCTGTGTATTTTCAGGAAAGCAATTGACTTGCCTTTTGAGGGAAGATCCTCTTTATTCCTGCAGAGGGTCAGAGGCAGCTTTCCCACACTGCGTGTTGTGCTCTCCGGCCGTGGGGATCTGCTTTGGTGGGTGCCTCCCAAAGTAGAGCTGGGTTAACTGCACGTGTGCGAGGGCCCTTCTCGCTGCTGGAACCGCGTTCTGGGAGGGTCCTGTGGCACCTGCTGCTCAGACACGCTCGCTGGTGCCCCTGGACGCGGTCGGCCCTGGCTGTGACCCGAGGGATGTGTTGTAGCGCCTGTGCGTGAGCTGGAGTAGGCACTCTCTCCTTCGCTCCTTCTCCTCCTTGGGCCTGGTCCAGGCTGCCGCAGTCTGTCCTTTCAGGTGATTGCTCGTGTGAGGGCCTCTTCTAGTCCAGGGGTCTGCAGCCTGGGTCTGCTGCCTTTTCCTGTGAGTGTTTGTAGTGTTTCCCACCAGAGAAGGTAGGAGCGGGAGCCTGGGAGGTGAGCCGGAGGGGTGGGCTCCTCCTTCCTCAACCTGTCCTAGGGGGGCTGGTGTCTGAAGGCTCAGGTCCTTACGTTCTCGCCTACCAACTGGGCGACCCGTGACAGATGAGCTCGCTGTTCTGTGCCTCATGTTCTGGTCCATGAAATGGGGGTGGAGACACTCATCATGACTCTTTTTGGGGTAGTGACGAGGTAGAGTCTGAAGTCATGCATGCAACATTGATAAACCGTAAAGGTGTGTTTAACTCTGTGGATGTTCTGCCCGAAATCATGGGGGGGAATGTTGAGAACGTGGATAGTCGAGGAAATTAACATGCAATAGACAGAAAATGCCGACCTGGAGGACGTGAGTTAAATAAGCCCTGCTGTCTTACCACGTGCGGCGAAGTCGGAATAAGAGCAAGTTTTACGGTTACCATTTACTATTCCTTAATTGCTGGAAAACTTTTAGACATGTCTCCTTCAAGTTTTTAGTAAGCTGCTTGTAAGTTAGCTTTCTTTCATTGCAGAACACACGCTCACAGACTACAAGGCATTTTTTCCTGCTATCTTGGTCTTCTTTTCAAATAGTGCCCTCCTCATTTTTTGCCTTAGAAGTTTGACCCCTGCCATCTAAGTCGCCTCAGCATCCACAAGATGCAGAAGGGATGGGCTGCTTGAGAAGAAGAAAACTTTTGATCATCGTCACCTAACCTCTCTCCTTTTGAGGTTCTCCTGCTGTCCCTTCGGGTGTGTTGTCCTTCTCTGTCCCCAGCCCCTGCCACCCGTCTGCTCTCTTCCTCCTCCCCAGTGAGAGCGAGTCTCCGTCGGCACAGTACTGCTCCCAGCAGAACCCCCTGGGCTGTGGAAGGGTGCTGGAGCACTCGGCTCCCCGACAGCACATGTCTTCTGAGTGCTCCCTCCTGGCAGGCGAGGAGAGTTTGACTTGGGTCACGTACGCCTGACTCTCAGATCCTGGAAGCCCGCCTCTGGGAAGGAGTCTGCCTATACCCTGCCACCTTTGAGAGGGGCTGTCCTAGAGCCCGTGGCCTGGAGACATGTTTCTAGAAGTGATTCATAGACGAATCCGTGGCCCTGTGCCTCTGCAGTTCCCGGTCTCTCTGCAAGCCCACCTTCAGCCCGGCCGCCCAGCCCAGGCACAGCCCCTTCGAGGAGGCGCTCTGCTGCCTCAAGTACTTGTGGGTGCGTCCAAGTGACTTGTGGTGCTGGGACTCTCCTGGGGGGTGGGGAGGAGAGGGCTCAGATTCCGCTTCTGCCCCTCGCCGGCATGCGTCCCTGGGTGTGTGACTTACCCTCTCCGGGAGCTCAGTCTCCTCGTCTGAAACCTGGAGAAAAATCCAGCCTTCCAGCTGGCAGAACTCGTTCCTGTAGCTGCTGGATCAAATGACCACAAGTTTAGTGGCTTAAAACAACACTCATTTCCTGTCTATAGTGCTGGAGGGCAGAAGTCCTAACAGGTCAGCAGGGCTGCGTCCGTTCTGGAGGCTGGAGAGGACGACGTTCCCTGGCCTTCTCCAGTTTCTGGGGCCGTCCGCGTTGCACCCTCTGCTTTGCTCTCTCTCTCACATGGCTGTCCCCCTCTTGTAAGACCCCGTGATGACATGGGCCAACCCAGATAATCCCGGATTGTCTCCCATCTCAGATGCCTAACTTCGTCGCATCTGCGGTCCCTTCTGCCCTGTGAGGTCACGTGTTCACAGCATCTGGGGCCTGGGATGTCAGCTTGTTTAGGGGCCGTATTCTGTCCATGACAGTCCTCGCTCTGAGCCCCAAAGATTCATGTCCGTACTACGTGCAGAATACATTCTGTCCATTTTAAAAGTCTGAGTTGGGTTTGGGTGGGACGGGGGTTGTAGCTGGGTAGTGGTACTGTTGCCTTGCCGACTGCACAGTGAGTAAATCCTGTGGCTTATGTGGTGGCAGCAGGAGTATTACGGGCCACCGAGGTCCTAGTTCTTGAGAATACTTGACTGACTGCGTGACCTTCACTTCAGAGCAAACTTCCCTTAAGACCTGCTGGTGTTCGGTCTCCGTGCTTGGTCCTCTCTGCTCTTTCTGCCGGAGCCGTGTTGCCGCGGAGGCGGCCTGGTGACCCAGAGTGTCCTAGGCGTGTTCTGAGTGCTGCGTGTCTGTCGATCACAGGAGCAGGCCAGAGCCGGGAAGCAGACCCCGCCCGCGTCCCCTGCTCCTCAGCCGGCACAGGAGAGGCCGCCTTCGAGCCCCGTCTATGAGGTGGGTCTTCCGTTGTTTGTGAGTGAGTCTCTGGCTTCTTGAAGCCATCCCTCCTGGGGCAGTGCCGCCACCGCGGACGGCGTGGGCTCCCTCCTCAGCTCTGCTAGGTGCCCATCCACAGAGGGCGGCTTGGCGAGCAGCTTCCTGGTGCTGGGGGACGCTCCCGGGCACACGGCCTGCTTCTCACCGAGAATGGCCGTCCTCACTGGGCTCCTGGACGAGGCCACCTTCCTCAGCCAGCCCGCAGCCCCCCAGTGGGGTCTCCGAACACCGAGTGGATGGCTTCTGGTCCGGAGCTCACGTGGTCATGCTGCATTTGCGCTGACCCCGCTCTTCTAGAATCCGCATCCTGTGGCACCCAGCTGCTGCTCCCGCGTGGCCTCGCTTCACTGGAGCCCTCTGCAGCTCTCCCCTCCCTCAGCCCCTCTTGAACGTGTCTGCTCCAGAGCCTCTGTCCTTGGCCCTTTCTCCTCAGTTGTGTCGTCAGTGCCTAGTGCCTGCCTGTGTCCCCAGGGCCTGCTAACACGGATCCCCATGCTCTCTCCTGATCTGAGTTACTGAGCTGCCTGCCTCAGCTCTCCTTCGCTCCGTCACGGGGTCTCCACATCTCCCTCTCTCGGGAGCGCCCCTGCCACCACCGTCCATGGCCATACCCGGCTGAGCCCCGAATTCCATCCCTTCTCTGGCCCTGCGGCCACTGTCCTGGTTCCCACACCCGTCTTCTCTCCCTGGACATTAGCCCTCAAAGATCATTGAGTCGCAGGGGATGAGAACTAACTCATATCAGCTGAGGCATAAAGGGACGAGGATGCGGGGAGAGCTGTGGGCCGGGGCAGCAGGCCTGGCCTCAGGTCCACAGTCTCATCACCACCAGGGTCATCTCCTTGTGTTGCTGTTCCCTCTGTGTGGCGGCCGTGTCCTTCTGGACTTCTGGGCGGGTGTGTTGGATGTGGCCTTATAATTCGTAATCCAATGGAAAACGGGGACCTTGAGCCACCCCCCCCATCATGTTCCACTACTGGCCCGTCACTGAGCAGTTGGTTCTTGAGAAGGCCAAGATGGCATGCTGTCCCTGGCAGGGATGGGAGGTGGGTCCTAGATCAGCAGCCCTGCTGGAACCCTGTGCTGGGTGGGGCAGAGGTGGCGTTGCTGGAAGATAGGAGAATAGGGTGCTGCCAGTGTGGGATGCCCGCCGTAGCGCCCACCTGCTCACGGTGCCCCCACATGACTAAGCTGAGGGTGCGGGCAGCCAGCTCGTGCCCCCACACCATGGCCTGGCCTTTAATCCTCCAGTCCGTTCCCTTTGAATCCAGGGGGACCTTGCCAAAAGGAGCCTCTGGCTCTGTCCCTCCCTCTTTAACCCTTGAGTGACTCCTGGTACCTGGCCTGGAGGTGGAGTGCCCTCTCTGTGGCCTTCATAGTACCTCTCCCAGGCAGCACGCACTGTGCTGCTCACCCTCCATCGAGAGCTGGTGCCTGAGCACCGGCCCTTCCTGGAGCTTCTCCCCATGCCCCGCCGCCTCTGGCTCCGGAGGGCGCCTTCAGGAGGACCCTCGTTGGAAACACTGGTGAAAGCCACCGTTGATGATCAGGAGTTCAGGACTTGGGTTCGAGCTTGGAAGTCCCGGTGCTTGTGACCAGGGAGTTGGTGATTTCCTCCTGCACGTGACCTGGTGCTCCCTCCCTCCCGCCCCTCCGCCAGAGGACTTGGTTAGGACAGAACCCGGCCGTCCGCGGCCTTGCCAGCTCTGGCCGTGTGATGGGGTGACATTGTGAAGCTGCTGGGTGGCCGTCGGAGGGCTGGGACCTGAAAAAGAAACAGGCCAGACCTGCCCCAGGCGACAGCCTGAGAAGCGCTCAGCTCGTGACAGCCGTGCGGGTTCCAGTTCCTGCAGGATTTGCGGGCGCTGGGGGGCGGTGAGGATGGGGGTTATTCAGGAAGAAGTGCCACGTGGTCCCTCTGAACACACTTAGCACGGTTAGAATCGAAGCCGTCTGCACACGTCGGCAGGTGTTGCCTCCTCTTCTCCGTGTCCATTTGCTCGGTCTCAGCTGGACCGAGAAGTGGTCCGTGTGTTTCCCTTGGCCGTGGCAGCGACCCGCCTGGCCCATGTGAACTGTCTCCCTGGCTCTTCCCCAGGATGCGGCTTCGTTCAAGGCCGAGCCGAGCTACAGAGGCCCCGTGAGCGAGCCGGGACCCGTGTACAGCACCGAGGCCGCCGACTACCAGGACGCCGATAGCCAGCAGGGTCTGGCCTACGCCCCAGAGGCCGTCTATGAAAGCACGGAGGCCCAGGGCCACTATCCTGCAGGTACGGGGGGGGGCCCCTGTGGTGTTCCCCGGGCAGAGGGTGCCCCTGTTAAGTTGCCCTGTGAAAGTTGCCTTCTCCGATGACTGATCTGACCCCCGCTATGTGGTGCCTTCTGACCTGTCGTCTTAAGCCATTTCTCGCTAAATGTGTATTTCCCATGGGTTTCATCATATATTTCCAATATCCTAATGAAATTTAGTGGACAAATAGGATGGATTTCACAGAGAAAATATTTTTACACACCACCTTTATTAGAACACCTGTGTTTTGTAAATCCAGTCTGTTTTAGGGGGTGGAAGACTGGAGGTTGACCCCTTTGGAACTTTGTCCTTGGCGGATGAGAGTTACAAAGCTTAGAGTCACACTGAACTTGTTAGTCCCGGTGTGTTGGCGTTGGGACCAGGGTGTCAGAGCCTTTCCTTCGGGAGCTGAGTGAGGTGTCATGGCAGGTGAAGGAGGAAAGCGGCACCTAGGAAAGTGGAGGGTACGTGGGTTCCAGGGGCCTCTGGGCTGTCTTGGTGCCGTTTTACTTGCTCATAACAGGTGCCTCTGTGGTGCTTTCAGGTGGACCGAGTGGGTGCACACTTACACTCTCGTGATGGGTCTGCAGCACTGACTTAGGAGATGAGTAATGACAAGCTTAATGGGCTTCTTGGCTTAGTCAGTCCTTCTGAAAGATTGATTAGCCAAACATTTGGGTTTCCTTTTTTTTTTTTAAATATTTTATTTTTTTCTTTTTCTCCCCAAAGCTCCCCGGTACATAGTTGTGTATTCTTTGTTGTGGGTTCTTCTAGTTGTGGCATGTGGGACGCTGCCTCAGCGTGGTCTGATGAGCAGTGCCATGTCCATGCCCAGGATTCGAACTAACGAAACACTGGGCCGCCTGCAGTGGAGCGTGCGAACTTAACCACTCGGCCACGGGGCCAGGCCCTGGGTTTCCTTTTTAACATCTAATTCGCGCTATGCAGGGCTATAATGCTCCTTCTCTGTTGGGTTAGAGAATCATTAAGTTTTTTGTCCTCTGAATCTTATAAATTACGAAGTTCGTTTAGGTCAAATTTTATTACCACAGCTTAGAAGGATTGGTCAAATTATATTTTACTGGGATTTTCATGTATTTATCTTTTCAGTAGTTTTGTTTGTTTGGTTTTGTAGCTGTGTTTGTTTTCATGTAATTTGGGGCACTTACACTGAAGTGTGTGTCAGATACCGTGTATTTGATAAGGTGGTTTTTGAGAGAATGGTCTCAGGGGCCCTCGCAGGGAAGGGACAGGAGTGTGTGCAGTCCAGTGTGGAGCGGCGGAGGCCATCGCACCGGCGGAGGAGCCGGTCGCTCAGTGGTTTGTTTCCAGCCACTGCTCAGTGTTGTAGCCTGGAAATGCCTCGCCGGGTGGAGAAGGCGGGGACGTCAGCGGTCCCTGAGCCCAGCGTTTCAGAAACGCAGGAACCACTGAGTGAACACTTTCAGGACCCTTCCGATTCCTGGCGTTTGTCTCATGTTTCGTGGTTAATAGTGTGACCAGAGAGGCATGTGCTTAACTAAATGCATTTGTCTTCCTGGCACTTTATGTCGGCACGTAATGCTGTACTTATAAAAGATTTAGCTGTAGCATACATCAGAGAATTTCCCCAAGCGTAAGTGTGCACCTCAGTGACTTTTTCACTAAGTGAACACACTCTCGTAACTACCGCCTACATTAAGGAGTGAAACATGGCCAAGCTTCCCAGAAGCCCCCTCGTCCCCACTCCCAGGAACTGTCTCCCAAAGCCGGCAGTGGTCTTGGCTTTCCACCATTGATGACTTTCCCGTGTGCTTGGCTGTCTAAGTGAAATAAAGTTATACGTACATTTGGTTTCTTGGTTCTTTCATTCAGTAGTATCTTTGTGGGATCCACTCACGTTGTCTCGTAGCTTTGTTCTTTCTTGTGTGCTGCCCAGGAAGCCAGTCTCTGAATTTACCGTCATTTATTCTTTCTGCCATTCTTGGGTATTCTGGATGTTCCTAGTTCAGACGAACGCCGCCCTGCGTATTCGTGCTTGTTTCTTTGGTGCAGGTGTGTATGCGTTTCTGTTGGTGTTCACAGGAGTGGCACTGCAGAGGGCCAGGGTCTGCGTCTGTCCAGCCTGGGTAGACACTGCCCAAAGTGGCGGTGCTGCCGCCAGCCGTGTGTGAGCCGTCCGCCGTTCCCCAGCGCTTGGTGTCGTCAGCTCGTTCGTTGCGGCTGTCCGGTGGGCACCGAGTGGAGGAGGCTCAGTGTGCTGTGGGCTGGCCGCTGCCCGGTGGCCGGGGACGCGCAGAAGCAGACTCTTTGTGTGTGTCTGTTGGCGGTTTCGAGATCCTCTCTTGTGACTGCTTGTCCTTTGCCCGTTTTTCGATTGGGTTTTCTGTGTTGTTTCTTACTGAGTTGAAGGAGTTCTTTTCATATGTTCTGAGTACAAGTTATATATTCTGAGTACATGTGTGTGTGGCAGGTTTTTTTACATTCTTGTGTATGTTTTCCCCTTCGCTCTCGGTGGTGTCTTGATAAGCAGAAGTTTTAATTGTAATCTAGCCCGATGGATCAGTCTTTTCAGTAATATTGAATGCTCTTTGTGTTCATTGGAAGATAGTATCACAAAGATCATGAAGATATTATCCTGTAAAAGCTTTATGATTTTATCTTTCACATTTAGACCTGTAATCCATCTGAAAGTGATTTTTGTTTATGGTGTGAGATAACGGCCAAGGTTCCTTTTTTTTCCTTAAGTGTATGCTATACAGTTGACCGAGAATAATTTATTAAACAGACTCTCCTCTCCCCAGTGCACTACAGTGTCGTCTGTGTCATCAGGCAAGTGACCGTAAATATACGGGCCTGGATCTAGACTCCGCTCTGCCCCGTTGGTCTTTCTGTCGTCTTTGCACAAGCAGCACACTGTGTAAATTGCTGTAGATTTAGCCTGTCCTGGCATCTGGTAATTTGAGTCCCCCAGCCTCGTTCTTGTGCAAGGCTAGCTGGGCTAATCTTTACCCTTTACATCCTCGGTTAAAATGTAGGGTCTGCGTGGCCGCCTCTCCCCGGAAAACGTGCTCTGATTTTCACTGAGATTGCGTTTCATCTGTAGACTAGCGTGGGGAGAAATGACAGCTTCTTAATATGGGTCTTACAGGGGCCCACCCGGTGTGCGGCGGTTAAGTTTGCGCTCTGCTTTGGCGGCCCAGGGTTTGCAGGTTTGGATCCCGGCTGTGGACCTGCGCACCACTTATCAAGCCGTGCTGTGGCAGGCGTCCCACGTATAAAGTGGAGGAAGATGGGCATGGACGTTAGCTCAGGGCCAGTCTTCCTCAGCCAAAAGAGGAGGATTGGCAGCAGATGTTAGCTCAGGGCTAGTCTTCCTCGGAGGGAAAAAACATGGGTTTTAAAATCCATGAACACAATATAGCCTTCTATTTATTTAGCTCTTCTTTAATTTGTCTTAATAGTATACAGTTTTCTGTATATATATCGTCTACATGTTTAATTACATTTATTCATAGATATTTCACATTTCTTTATTATAAATTATATTATGTAATTGTTTATTACTGTTATATAGTGATAGAATTGATTTCTGCGTATTCACTTGCTAAATCCATTTATTTCTAATAGTAATTCTTCTTGTATTTTGTAGGTGTTCACAAGTATGTCTGCAAGAGACAGTTTCTTTTCTTTTTTGTTTCCAAGTGCTGTACTCGTTTTTCTTTTTCTTGCCTCGCTGGCCTGGCTGGGACCTCCAGCACAGTGCTGAGTAGAAGTGGTGAGGGTAGGGATCCTCGTCTCCCTCCCAGTGTCAGAGGGAAGGCTTTCGGTATCTCACTGTTATATCTGATGTTGGCTGTAGCTTTTCCATAAATATTTTTATCGAAATATCCAAATTCTCCTCTATTAGTTTGCTAAGTGTTTTTTTAAATCATGAATTAAATTATTAAATTTTCTTAAGTGCATTTTCTGCATCTTTTGAGACAGTCCAGTTTTTTCCCTTTTATGTGGTGATTTACCTTTTAGTTTGCAATTCTAGAAGAATCCCAACCTGACCTTGATGTATTCTGCTTTCCCCGGATTTTGTTTGTTAATATTTTAAGATTGTTGCGTCTGTGTTTGTGAGAGCTTGGTCTGTAACTTTGCTGTCTTGTGTTGTCCTTGTTAGGTTTGGCTCATGCTCGTCTCCTAACACAAGGTGGAAAGCGTTCCTTGTTGATTCCCAGAAGAGCCCCTGTGAGACTGGTGTTTTCTTCCTTGCAGTTTTGGAAGAATTGACCAGCAAAACCAGCTGGTGTAAGGTTTTCTTTGTGAGAAGGCTTTTAGTTTCAGATTCAGTTATTCACGTGGAAATAGGATTTTTCTGATTTTATATTTCTTCTTGTGTCTGTTTGGGTAAGATGCTCTTTTTTCCTAGGAATTTGTTCAGGCCACCCAAACTTTCCGATTATTAAGTGTAATATGGTTCATAATATCCTTATTTTGTGCAAGATCTCTTGTAATATCCCCTTTTAAAAATTTTTGATATTGGTAATTTGTCCTTTTCTCTTTTTCTTCATCGGTCTTGCTAGTCTTATGAATTGTAGTAGCCCTTTCAAAGGACAGCTTTTGGCTTTATTGATTTTTTTCTGTTTAGTATTTGTTCTCTATTTTGTTAATTTATGCTTTTTTCCTTCCATTTGCTTTGTGTTCTGTTTGCTGTTCTTTTTTCTAGTTTCTTGAGATAGATGCTTAACTGATTTTGGCTCTTTCGTCTTTTCCAGTCTATGTATGTGAGGCTCCAGCTGGCCCTGTAAGTGCACCTTTGGCTGCATCCCGCAAGTTTTGAAAGCCAGATTTTCGTTCTCTCTTGTGTGAAAACATGTTCTGATGTTCATCGTGGTATCTTTTTTTACTCATAAAGTTTTTAAAGAATTATGTCACTTGACTTCCCAACGTTTGTGGGGATTCTCTGGTTAGCTTTTTGTTGGTTTCTACCTTCCTTGCATGAAGATCCCTGTCTTGGTCTTTTGGGGCTGCTATAATCAGATGCATAGACTAACTGGTTTATGAACAACAGAAGTTTATTTCGCATCGTTCTGGAGGCTGTGAAGTCCCGGATCAAGGCACCGGCAGATTCCGTGGCTGGTGAGGGGCCGCTTCCTGGTTCGTAGACGGCCAGCCTCTCACTGTCCTCACATGGCGGAGGGGGCGAGGGAGCTCTCTCAACTCCAGACTAATCACCTCGCAGAGTCCCCGCCTCCTGATACCATCACCTTGGGGCTGACGAATTTTAGGGGGACGTAAACTGTCAGTCTGTTGTAATCTCTACGTACACCCTGCATTATTTCAACGTTTTGAAATGAGTCGAGCTTTCCTAATGGCCCAGCGTACATTCATTTTTGTTAAACGTTCCTTGGGCCCTTGAAAATGTTATTTATCGGTGAGAATGCAGTGTTGTATGTATACCAGTTAGATCAAGTTTGCTAATCATATAATTTAGATTCTAGTAGCCACATTACATAAAGTAAAAAGAAATAGGTGAAATTAATTTTGATAATGTATTTTATTTAACCTAAATATCCAAAATATTATAATTTCAATGTGTAATCAACATGAAAAGACTACTGAAATATTTTGCCTTCTTTTTGTTGTGATAAGTCTTTAAAATCTGGTGTGCATTCTTGCAACACGTCTCAATTTGAAGTAGGCACATTTCAGGTACTTAATAGCTGCATGTGACTGTTTACTGGGCAGCCCAGTTCTACACTCTTACTTTGTTTTTTTTGAGGAAGATTAGCCCTGAGCTAACATCTACCGTCAGTCCTCCTCTTTTTGCTGAAGAAGGCTGGCCCTGAGCTAACACCTGTGCCCGTCTCCCTCTACTTTATACGTGGGGCGCCTGCCACAGCATGGCTTGATGAGCAGTGTGTAGGTCTGCAGCCAGGATCTGAACCGCCGAACCCCAGGCCACCGAAGTGGGACGTGGGAACTTGACTGCTGCGCCACTGGGCCGACCCCTACACCCGTACTTTTTTTGGGTCTGTTTTTTCTATCAGTTACTGAGAGATGTGTCTTAAAGCCTCCCACTGTGATGTTGGCTTTGGTTGTTTCTCCTTTTCTATTTCTATCAATTTTTCTGTCTTTTGAGATCGTGTTGTGAGGTGCATTCAGATTTAGCGTTTTTATCTTCTTGGTGGATTGCACTTTATCATTGTGAAATGCTCCTCGTTAGTCAGGCTTCTTGCTGTCGAGGCTGCTTTATTTGATAGTGATCTTTGCCACATCGGTGTTCTCTTAGGTAGCGTTGGCCTGGGGATGTTTTGCTTTCACCTGTCTGTGATCTTGTATTTTTAAGCGTGCCTCTGTGGAGAGTATACAGCTAGTTTGATTTTAATCAATTTGACCATTTTTATCTTTTAATTAGAGCGTTTGCTCCATTTAAATATAATTGCTGGTATTTTGGTTTGTAGGTACCATGTTACTATCTGTTCTCTGTTTGTTCCACCTGTGCTGTGCTGTGTTTCTCTCTGGCCTTCTGTTAGACGTATCGTGGTGTTTGGTTCGGTACTTCTCTCTTAGGTTGTTGGCTGTGTACATTCCTAGATACAGGGTGCATTTTACATTTGAGCCTTATTTACTGCTTTTACTACCTCCTGACACTGCTGTTTCCTTTGACACTTGAACTGCACTGAACTCCCTCCCGCCTCTTGTGTCATTATCATACTTTTGAATTTTAGATACATTTTTGGCATTATCCTCGTTTTGTACAGTTAGTGCTTATGAAGGTTGATTCTCGTAGTGACCCTTTCTGTTGCTCTTCACTCCTCGTTTTTTCGTATTTCTGTCAGAGACTACTTTTCCCTGAAGAACTGCTTTCATAATCCTTTTAGTTCACGCCTGTGGGCAATGAGTTGTCTCATTCTTGTTTCCTGAAAAGTCTATATTTTGTCTTCACTTTTGAAGTGAAAAGTCTATATTTTGTCTTGACTTTCTATTGGGTATAGGATTCCAGGTTGGTGGTTATTTTCTTTCGGCATTTTATAGATGCCAATCCATTGTCGTCTGGCTTCCTTCCCTTTCCTTGAAAAGTCAGCTCTCAGTGTTCCTGTTGTCCCACTGAAGGTGGTGCCTTTTTTCGTCTGGCTCCTTTTGACACTTTGTTCTTGCCTTAGGCACACTCCGAAGGACTGCTGAAAACCAAAGTGTGGTTTTCTTTGTTGAGTCAATGGCTTGATTCCTTCATCAATTTCAGACAAGTTTTGACCATTGTCTGTAGATGTTTCTTACTCCTTGTTCTGTCTTTCCTCACTTTGGGAGTCCCCATTTATATGGACATTAGACCTTTTACCGTGTCCTACATGTCTTTTGGGCTCCTTCTGTATTTTCCAGACTTTTTTCTTGTGACTTCTATCTGGCTGTTTTTTACTGACCTGTCTTCTGGTTCACTGATCCTCTCTTCAGTTGTGTTCAACCTGAGCTTAAACCCATAGATTGGGTTCTTAATTTCACTTACCCTATTTTTCAGTTCTAGAATCTGTTTTGATTCTTTGGTGAAAATTTTCATTTTGTCAAGTCTATTTTTGACCAGTTGAAGTCTGCATCTGATAACTACACTGTATGGGTCACCCCAGGGTCTGTTTCTATTTCTGTTTTCCTTTTTTCTCTTGGTCCTGTTTGTTGTTATTTTTCTAAGTGAACCTTGGGCGTTATGGATGAAAACCTGTGGAGACTCTAGGTGATGCTGTCTTCCCTCAGCGCTTCCTCTGACACACACCCAGAGGACAGACACTCTCCGTTCAGCCAGCTTCTGAGCGACTCTAGGCTGGATTCGGTCTTTGTAAGCCTCAGTCCTTATAAGCTGCCTTCATCTGCCCTCTCACCCAGTGTGTAGCCCCCGGGTCTCCATCTGAAAGCCTGAAGTGTTTCCCGGGGCCCCTCCTCCTTGGCAGGTCCTGAAGCCCAATTTTTGTCACCTGAAGACAATGAGATTCCTGAAGGCTCAGCCTGTCAGGCAGTTTTTGCACAGTGCTGGGCTCATTTTCTCTGCCTCCCTTTTCTCAGAGATCTTGGCGCCTTAAGTCCCGTCTGATTTGTCAGGCCTGTATTTGAATTTCTGTCTTCCCAGCCCCATGGAACTCTCCAGAGCTCTGTTAGCCAGTACTTTCTGCTTGGCTTTCTGCTGTTTTCTTCCCAGCTTATTGGTGCATTTCCCCAAATCCCTGAGGAACACCTGATCGTCCCATGCCCTGAGGGAGAGAGTGGCTCTCGGAATGTTAGACTGGCCTCAGTGGGCTGCCCTTTTGTTTGGAATCTTTGCCCCTCCAGTTGGCTGCCTCAGTATCTCCTTGATGCCTTCAAACAGTCTTAAAAGTGTATCCAGCTTTTCTAGTTGTTGGTGAGTGGATCTCCTGCAGGCTGTTCGTGTATGTAGCTGGACGTGGGCAAACAAATCGGTGTTCCCTCTCCATCTGAAGCAAGATGTCAGAGTCCTAGTAAGTATAGTGATCGTTATTGTTATGAGAGCAACCTAAACCCACTAGTCCTTGCTTAGTACCCCCTGTTCTTTTTCTACTCAGCATCCCGTTTGCCCTGGCCCAGCCACGTACACAGGGAAAGACGGAGCAGGTGGCCCACCCCACCAGGACACACAGGCAGCACCTCCGCTCCTGGCTCCTCTCTCAGCTGCTGCGCGGACGCTCCATCCTGGCACTGCTCCCTCCTCTTCCCCTTGCCCTGAGCCAGCCCAGGGCAGGCTTTGTGATGACAGGCTGGCAGTGGCAGAGGAGAAGGCTTAAGAGTTGGAAGGGGTTAAGTGACATTCTGTGAATTGATCACATGTGAGTCTTCACTTTGAGTGTTTAAACAAATTACTGCTTTTAAGCTTCCCTCCGGTTTCATTTTAAAGTTGAAAATGCAGATTTTGTTCTTGAAATCTAGTGCAGTGATTTTACAGTGTTTTTGAAAGCACCGAATGAGATTTTAATAAGACGTCTCACTCAGAGAGCTCCAGTATGTAAGACTGAGAAAAGAGAATCTATTTGGGTTGAATTGTGGGTGGGACCCCAGTTGTGGGTCCCCCAGAGTCCACCAATGCCTGAGACGGGGCGTGTCTGTAGGACTCAGAACGCCCTCGGGAGTAAGGTCTTAAAGCCACGACCTCGTGACGCCTGAGTCGACCTGTGTCGGGTGTGTTGGTTGTCAGAGCACAGGTCGAGGCTAAACTGGTAGCGGTATGAGGTGTGCTGGGGGCTGGAAAGGAAGAAGGTGCAGGTGCAGCCCGGTCGGCAGGAGGAGAAAGGACGAAAGATGATGCGGGGGACAGCTCGGGTGGTTGGGGTGACAGAGGAAGGTGCAGACACTGGGCAGTGTCTGGGGTGTTCTGGTTGTCACAGCTAGGGGCAGGGGTGCTCCTACACATTCTGCAGTGCGGCCCCCACAACGAGGAGTTACTACTATTCAGGAAGCAGGTGCCAAGTGGAGAGGCTCTGGTGGAGGAACCCAGGCTTCTCCCGGGGACTGCTCTAATCTCCAGTGGGGTGCGGCGCGCCCCTGTCGTTTCATCCTGAGTGCTCTTAGCAAGGCTTCCTCAAGCCCTTGCTGGGCTTAAGCTGGTGAGTAAATGAGGGAGAATTGACCTCGTAGTCCGCATGAGGTGAGACTAGCTCAGTGACTGCTGACTGAGGGTCCATTCTAGACGTCCCCTTCAGTTTAGATAGTGCCCCTCTGGTGGCCGTTACTGACTGCTGCTCTTGTAGGAGGAGGTGGCAGACCCCCCAGAAAATCAGGCTTATTTCTGTTGTGTTTGGTTTATGAAACAGTTAAATATATCCCTTCAAAGTAGTAGTGGAGTATTTGCATCTTCTCTCTTTTCTACACACTCAACTTGCCATCTCTTTGAAAGCAGCCCTGCCTTCTTTTCTCTTTTGAGGAAGATTAGCCCTGAGCTAACTACTGCCAGTCCTCCTGTTTTTGCTGAGGAAGACTGGCCCTGAGCTAACATCCATGCCCATCTTCCTCTACTTTATATGTGGGATGCCTACCACAGCATGGCATGCCAAGCGGTGCCATGTCCGCACCCGGGTTCCGAACTGGCGAACCCTGGGCCGCAGAGAAGCGGAACGTGCAAACCTAAGTGCCGTGCCACGGGGCTGGCCCCGCCTTCTTTTTTTCTTTTTGTGAATCCTCTTCTTTTTGCTGAGGAAGACTGGCCCTGAGCTAACATCCGTGCCCATAATTCCTCTGCTTTATGTGTGGGATGCCTGCCGCAGCCTGGCCTGACAAGTGGTGTGCAGGCCCGCCCTCGGGGTCCGAACCAGCAAACCCCACGCCGCCCAAGTGAAGAGTGTGAACTTAACCACTGTGCCACCGGGCCGGCCCCCAGCTCTGCCTTCTTGTCTTCCTGTTTCTGTCCCTTTAATCGTCTGCAGGAGCCAGCGCCACCCCCAGCCCCTCTGTGACTATATCTGGTTCCGGGTTCCAGGTTCCGTGCTCCTGGGAGACAGTGGTGGAGGCACACAGGATCGCAGTCCTCAGAGAGCTGACAGAGCGGATCCTTTCTCACGATCAGTACAGGTTGTGAGCGCACCCTGACAGGAGGAAGTAGTTAAGAGGAAAGACACGACCCGGTGTGTGGGCAGGCCGCCTGTGTGCACACCGTGGTCCAGCAAAGGCCTTTCGGAGGGCTCACGTTTGAGCCAAGATCTGAAGCTGAGCGGAGCCAGCCTGAGCGCTTTCCCGGTGCTGGGCCTGCTGGGGCCAAGGCCAGGGGCAAGGAACAACTTGGCCGCGTCAGGCCATGAAGCTGTTGCGGAGGTTCCTGGACCGGAGGCGGAGGGAAAAGACGAACAAGGTGAGGGGGACCAGGGAGTTGGGAGTCAGGTGGAGCCTTCCCCAGCAGAGCTGGGATTTTTGTTTTGTTTTTAAGGACTTCTGAGGGCCCGAGGGTATTGTGGCTTCTCAGGGAGGGGTTGAGGTGATTTGGGTGGGTTTTTATGACGCTGGTGCTGTGTGGAGAATGGGTTGAGCTGGAGGCAAGAACGGATGGGGAGTAGGAACCGTTGGTCCAAGAAGGCACTCCTGATGCCTGGGTTGAGCTGTGAAGTTAGTGCTTTGGGCCAGCATTAAAGTCCCCTTCACATCGCCCACCCCACAGAGCGCAGAGCAGTGTGCATGTGTTTGATGTTGCAGAGATAGAGAATGTTTCAGTGGCGGGTGTGTAACGGCTGTGTGTGTACGCCTGTCACATGCACAGCACTGTGTTCAGATACTTTCCGAGTGCCTGTTACGGGGCAGGCACTGTTCTAGGTGCCGAAGAGTCAGGATGTAGTAAGGGGCGCATAACCCAGGCATGTTTCAGTTGTGCAAGGAGAGCTGGAGGACGGAAGGGCTGTGTGGGTTCAGCTGGAGCAGGTGAAATGTGTGGACGGTGCGGTGGCTGCAGCCGTGGCTGTTTTGTCCTGGGTGTCTGTGCAGGCGGACTTGGGGAGGCCGTGATCCCTGTACTTTCAGCCACGCCCTCTGCTCTGTCTCGCAGAGACCTGCCTCAGCGCCACGCTCTCTACCTCCGTTTGGGCGGTCTTTGGGTTCCTTCAGTTCAACATCGGCCACAACCATCCTTTGCCCTCGTCTGTCCCTCCTCCTGTGAGCAGTGTGGCCTCCCCCCAGCCAGGGGCTCAGAAACCGGGGAGCCCGCTTCGCCTCTTCCTCAGCCTGCAGTCTGCAGGTCCTGAGGCGTGTGCCTGTCCTGTCGGAGCCCGCCTCTGAGGTGCACTGGCGAGAGCTGGACCGTTTTTTCCATCAGGGTGATTCGAGGAGCGGTTGGCTCCCGTGGCCTCTCCCGCCCCGGCCCCCTGTGGTCTGGCACCCGCCGCGCTGAGCTGTGGGCAGTTCCTCACATGCAGATGTGTTGTTTTCTGGAAACTTCTTTGTAAATATGCTGTTCTCAGAGAAGGCGGTCTTTTTTACTCACCCTGTGTTCTGCTTGCTGATTCTTCGTGCTAACGACTGCTAAGTAATTTGATAACTAACTCTTTTGGAGAACCAGTTTTGCCCTGTGAATAAAGATCTTCAAAAGTGCTCGTATTCTGCCCGAGCAGTTTTACTTCTGCTCCAGAAATGGTTGCTTTCTGGAGGGGACTTTCGGCATAAGGATGTTCACCATAACAACTTAGCGTGTTTACATCCTTTATTCCTGAGCAAGTTAGAAGAGTAATAGATGCCAGCATCTATTTATTTTTAGAAACCATTTAAAGCATAAATAATGTGTAATTCCCACTTCATGGGTTTACCATCTCTCGCTTTTGCCTCCCAGCCTCACCTCCTTCCCCCTGGTTTTGGCATCACCTCGGGAGGGACATGATTTCCTGTGGGCCCGTTCTTGTGGTTGGAGGTGGGGCAGCGGGCCCTGGCTGTGACTGCAGACCATGCTGGACTCTCCCGGAGCTTCCTCGGGCGTCTGCGGAGGGCCACAGACAGGGAGCCCATTCCCAGCGACCTTCCTGGTCAGCTGGGGCCTTCTAGTAGTCGGAGTGCCCATTGGTGTTCCTGCCCGAACCGGGTCCTGTACTGGAGGTTGCGAAGTGGTGATTTTTCTGACTCAATCCTCCTTCATTTGTTAGCTGCTCCTCTTCAGTAAGGAGCATCCCTTTCTGTTCTCTTTCTCTCTCTCAGTTGCTGTGGCCCCTTGCATTTGTATTTATTCAGTGTATCGCAGTCAGTTATCATCATTATTCCTTTGGATACTCAGATTGTCCCCTCAGCTGGGCTCCTGTGTCCTTTCTCCAGGGCCCTGTTAGTCTTTGAATGCTCCGTTGTTTCCTGACACAGAATTTGCCGCAGACCCACTTTGTGTTTCTCCTGCCTCAGATCTGCAGTCGTTCCTCTGAGGAGCCCTGGTTCCTTTTGGTGGGGAAATGCTGTTTAGAAATCAGTATCTGGGGGCTCGGTGTGCTCACTGTCACAGAGGTTCACATCTAGGTTCTTTTCGGGACAGAGCTGGAGAAAAATCTTGACAAAAAGAAAAACCTGGATTTCATATTGGTATTTCCTTTACAAATTAAACCTAGTTTTTTCCCCTTAATTTCTTTCTTTCTTTTTTTCTTTTTTCTGCTTGATCTCCCCCAACCCCCCGATACATAGTTGTATATCTCAGTTGCAGGTCCTTCTAGTTGTGGCACGTGGGATGCCGCCTCAGCGTGGCCTGACGAGCAGTGCCATGTCTGCTCCCAGGATCCGAACCCGCGAAACCCTGGGCCCCCGAAGCGGAGCGCATGAACTTAACCACTCGACCCCGGGGCCGGCCCTTATTTTATATTTCTTGTCTTACACTGACAGTTTTGATTTCTAATGATATTAGCCTTAATTTTTTTATCCTATGATACACATAAAATAGTTTAAACCTTTTAATATCGTATTATAATCATCCTGTTGAGTGAAGTTTTAGAGTTTCTTTGTAGTTCTTTTGGATGTTAGAATAAACCTATCTTAAGAATACATAGCTAGAATAATGGGTTTTAAAGCAATGTGAGGTAACATAACCACACAACACTTGATAAACAGTTGGAGTGCCCGTTGGTGTTCCTGCCCAAATCGGGCCTTCTGTTGGAAGTTGCAAAGTTCATTTGTTTCTCCTTCTTCTTAAGTTTAGGGTTTACATTGTTCTTCTGGAGTTAATTTTTCTTCAAATACATAAAGCTTTTACGTGATTCAAAAACGAGAAGTATAGAAAAAGGCATAGTCGGAAGTCTTGCTCCTCCCGTCCCTGTCCCACTCACGCCTTCTAGGTGGGGGACCACGGTCCGGTTTGCCTGAGGGTAGGCCTGGGTTTTGCCTCTTATCCTCAGGCAATTAGCAGTCGAGCCCCTTTCACTCTCAGAAATGAAGCATAGGGAAAGCCTTGTCGGCGCTTGCTAATGCTCATGAGAGAGCAGACAAAATGTTTCCACTTGGTAGGTTTTTCCCTATGGCTGGAAGGAAGCTCTTGGCCGAGTTCTGCTGACTTGGATCGCGGTTCGCTGGGCAGGGAAGGTCCACCCAGGGAGTTCTTTGTGGCTTCCAGAGGCTCATTCTTATTCTGAGGAGGAAATTTCCTTTTTCTCTGAAAATAATCTGGGAGCTTCAAGCATATCTTGCATTTCCAAGTTTTTCTGCTTTGCAAATGGGTAATTATCCCTCCTGCCTATGTATTTTTAAACCTTTGCCAGTAGTAATATGGAAATTGATTTCGTGTAGCGCCATGCTGAAGAAGACTAATCAATGTCGCTGAGCCCTTAACATCTCTGGAAATCCCGGGGTGCTGCTAAGAAGCTAGGACACACTCTTGCTCCCGCCTTAAAAATAGTTCATGGGGAAAACGTGAGTGACAGGTGAGGTCGCGATAGCCTGCGCGCCCTGCAATAGAAACAGCTGTGGCAGGGCAAGGGTATTTTGAAGAGTCTTGAGTATGAATTCTAGGATAGTCTGATGTGTTATTTTCATGCAAATGAAAATATGAAAGACTTCATTTTTGACTGAGTGTGAAATGCAGTTGATGCACAGAGTTAAAGAAGTCCTGTATAGAATTTTACTTGGCTGTTTTGTGGCTCAGCTCCTGTAGCTCCCGCAGAGATACACACGGAAGGGAGACCGTCAGCCAGCTGGCGTCTCCTTCTTCGTGCTGTTTGAAGGCGCTTTACGCAACGTGCTGAGTGCCTGTCCCTCCTCCGGCGGACAGACTGACTGCAGAGGACAGTGGCAGCAGGTGTGTGGGTGTGTGCCGCCCTGTCTCCCGTGCTGCCGTCCGTCTCTGTAGGTAGACCCCCGGTCTCCCTCGGTCCCGGTGGGCAAGGCTCGGAGGAAGCAGCCTGGTGGGCAGTCGGCGGACTCGCGCCCCATCCTCGCCGAGTTCCCTGCGTCAGTTACCTCGTCTCTGAGCCTTCGGAGTTCTCATCCGTCAGTTAGGGACGGTAACTGTCGGTTTTGCTTCAGCAAATATTGATTGTCTGCCGTGTGTTAGGCACTGTCTGTCCAAGGGCTGGGGAGACAGATGTTTGGGGGATTAAATGAGATAATAGCCAGCATTTATTGCTTCTAAGCCTCTTTCTGTGAGTTATCTCCCTGAGTCTCATAACAGTACTGTAGAGCATTCTTTCTACTATAAATAGTGCTGGAAGGCAGGGGACTGTTCCGCAGCCCGTCTGACAGTGAAGGAATTGAGGCACGGAGAGGTTTGGGAGCCCCTTCAGAGGCCGGTAGCGAATGAGTGTGGAGATTGGTTATGGTGAAGAGTGCTTCCCTCTGACTCCCACAGTTAACCGTGACCAATAGGGAAAAAAGGAGAATGATGAAGAAAAAGTGCAAACGGTATGCAAATGTGTGGTGGACGGAGTGACAGTCTCTCTCTCCACCCCGTATGTCCACAGTGTGGGGTATTTTATCTGAAAGGCGGTGGTGTTTTTACTGTGCGTTCATACTTTTCGTAGAGAAAGATGGGTGAAGTTCTACATTGTGAGAATACAAGTAATGAGTAAAATAAACTTGCTGAGTCAGGGGGCTTAGCGACAAGCTGCCTGGTGATCCGTGCAGAGAAATAAATTATTCTAAGGCCTTTGGTTGCCCGCGTCGATGGGAGGGTGGGAGAAGAGCTCTGGAGGCCCCCCCGGGTGTGTTGCGGTCCAGTGCTGCCCCCCTGCCGCATCCTCACCAGGCGTGCCTCAGTCCAGTGCTGCCCCCCTGCCGCATCCTCACCAGGCATGCCTTGGTCCAGTGCTGCCCCCCTGCCGCATCCTGAGCTGGCGTACCTCGGTCCAGTGCTGCCCCCCCTGCCGCATCCTCACCAGGCGTGCCTCGGTCCAGTGCTGCCCCCCTGCCGCATCCACACCAGGCGTGTCTCGGTCCAGTGCTGCCCCCCTGCCGCATCCTTGCCCGGCGGGGCCCGCGATTAAAGGATGCCTCTGCACACTGCTCGCTTCTTGTCTCAAGTCTGAGATTGGCAGGCCTGGGGCCATCGTGCGCTGCCCCAAATGCAGGAGAGGCCGGGAGAGTAAGTGCCTGGGGCTCTCAGCTCCTCTGGCCCGGTGCTGTTCCCAGGCCTGGGGAGGGGCTCAGAGGCCAGGCAGCCAAAACAGGTGACAAATTGTGACAGCGTGCCTGAAATCACTGCAGCTGTGCCTCTGCAGCTGGAGAAGGCAGTTTAGTGTTACTTACATGGCAGCTGGAAGGCTCCTCCTGGCTGGGATTATCAGGGCCAACTGCCGCCTCCCCCTCCCCTGCCCTGACTTCCCCGAGAAGGGAAGAGAACACTTGTTAAGTAAACCTGGGGATTAGGGATTTGGAGTTATATACCGCCCCTCCCCCCCGTTTGTTACTTTTATTCTCCTTCCTGATGATCTTGACTCCATTTCTGTGAGAAAGTTTCACAAACTGGACAGCGTGTCTTTTTGATGTGTGTATGGTGGGTGCCTGACAGTCACCAGAGTGGGAGAAAGGCCCATGCAGGAAAAAGTAGTAGGTGGTTAGAATAAAGGGTTTAAGTTGGAGAGAATGTGCACTCTGAGGTTGTTTTCTTGTGCAAACCATAGAAATAGTTGTTCCTAACGAAGTTTGACGATGAATTAAGAGATTGTGTGGAAGCAGATTCCTGATTATAGGTTCTGCGTAGTTTGTACAAACCCTTAACGTCCAGTTCGTTCCCCTTCATGTTCCCCAACTGTGTCCAAAGGGCTGGGCGCTGCGGGAAGGGAGCCATTTCCAGCAGACCTGGAAGCGTTAATACAGTAGCCGCTCTTTCCGCGGCTTCCAGGCTGCGAGCCCGTGCCCCCACCTGGCCTGGAAACCCACGAGCGGTGGAGGGCAGGGCGTCGCTGCCCACCGTGTCTGGGACTCGGGATGCGGGTTTCTCTGTGCTTTGAAACGCTGCCGGTGTTGCTTCAGTTGTAAATTCGTCTGAAGAGCCTCTGGTGGGAAGTTTTATAGTAATGCCGTGTAAAGAGATAGTGACACACGTAGTGCTAATTTACAGTAACTTTAAGCATTGCCAGTAATTTAATTTCCAGGGAGCTCCTGAACCGCCTGTGCTCGGGTCTCCGTGGTTCTGTTTGCTGCGCTCGCTGGCGGGCATTAGGTTCGTTCCAGTTGGAAAACCTCTGCGGGAAGGACGGAGGGAAAGGAAGCACTTGCTATCCACACATTCTTGGGTAATTATTTTCATTTGAACGAAAGTTTTGTGCCACTGACTAGGAAATACGTTAAATCCTAGCCCTCTGCTCCCTCTGCTCTAGTCGTCATCTTGGAGATTCCTTCGTCTCTGTGGGGTCACCCGTCCCCTTTTTGAAGATGATCGCCACGTTTCTGTCTGGAGCTCCACATTTGGGATGCTCCTGCATGCCCAGCCCCGAGTTTTGCCGTATCCCTTAGAAGGCCCGTAGACGTCCTGCTGTGTCTCAGTCCAGGGTCCTGCTCCGCCTTCCTCCTTGGTCAGCCTCGAGTCTCCCCGCCTCCCTCCCCACTTCACGCGCCTCCTCTGCCCTTCCTCGCTCATCCTGCTGGGCCAGTCCGCAGCTCTGTCCGTGTTTTCTGCTCTCACGTCGTTTCTGTTTTCCTTTGTGCTCTGGTGCGCTAGCTTGGGCTGTTCGTGGGGCCTTGGTGTCTACATGAGGTGGCTTTGCTTGTGCTTTCTTCCTTTCCAGGCCACCTAGCTCCCAGGGTAACCCAGACCTCTGGCATGAGAAGGTTTTGGCAGGGCCTATCCATGGCAGCAGGTGTTTGGCAGTTTGGCATTCATGGCTCCATGTTCTGGCTTTATTCACCTTTCCCACATCTTTCCCTCTGTAAATGCCCCTTCACTCTGCCCAACCAGTCTGCTCACTCTGCTCCCCTTCCCTGACGCCTCGTCCTGCGCGATTCCCTGCTCGGGTACTGCCTCTCCCTCTCCTCGCTTTCATCAGACCCCACCTGCCTCTCCAGGCCGAGGTCACCCCTGTGAGGTCTGCTCGGACCAACTCCGATTCCTACTGGGATTCACAGTCGCTCCCATCTCTAGGAGACGACAGATTTGGTGCTTGGGGCTGGTTTTACTGTGATTCCTTTTATCTTTTCTACAGTTTTTCAAAATGCCACCAGCTTTAAGAAAAACGCAGATGAAAGAGTAGGATCAAGGTCATTCTTGAGGGGGTAAAAGAAATCACAAAAAGATCTCCTGTGGGGCGTGTGGCCAGCCTCTTTCTCCCCATGGGATGATGGCGGTGGGCTTGCTGGGTGAGCGTGGAACAGTCTGCTTTTTCACTGACTGCTGAGTGGCTTCCTCTACTTTCCCACCCTCCCCTCCTCCTCTACCTCCCCCTCCACACCCGTGTCAAATCTTGGATCCTCTGCTTACTAACTTTCTGATCTTGGCCAAGATATTTCACTTCTGAGACCGTTTTGTCGTCTGTAAAGTAGAGATACTATTTATTTCCCAATATTATAGGCAGATTTAGTGAGAACTAAAATAAAGCATCCACCGCTGTACCCTGCACAAGGTGGGCCTTCATTAGATGCGAGGTGTCTGTCTGCAGACCCCGTAGCCCCGACTCGGGTGACTGGGAGGGCGTACAGCCTGCAGGGGCTTGGTTTGGGTGCTCACCGTGGGATCTCCCCCTGAAGATGACATCGTCTTGAGCTCTGAGTCCCGAGCTGCTTATCAGCCAAGTGACCTTTGTAGGTCACTAACCTGCCCGGGCCTGTCTTCCAGTCTGTGAAGTGAGCTAATTATGTATGCCTTCCTGTCGTATGTGACATCTACTTTTATGTGATAAATATTGGAAAATATTTTGAAAACCAGTCAAGCATTAAGCACGTATAAAGTTATTACAATGAATATTTTTGTCTTAGGAGTACTTAGCATCGTGCCTCCCAACTTTTTTGTTCAGTAAATTGTCCAAATTAATAGGGCTGCTCCTTCTCCAGCTGGTATTGCTGTCTCCTGAGCTTGCTGGAGCCTCGAGAGGAAATCCCTAATAAAGTAGCTTCCGTTCCAGTTTTGTACTTAGACCTTTGGTTCATTCTGAGACGCCCTTCTTGTTAAGTTAGAGAGTAGGTAAAACTGGTTATAATATAAGGCTCGTGTGAGACTGGTTTGCAAGACGTGAATACACGGAGCCATGACAGTTTAAGAAGGTTACAACGCGGTAATATTCACAGTCAGACGTAGTCGTTGCTGGTTCAGATCCACGGGGACCTGTTGTTTGAACACTACATTGTTCGCCCGGGCTGGGGATTTTGAAACAGTGAGGGGAGCAGTTCTTTCCCTCGAGCAGACTCGTGTGAGTGTGGTCCCGCACAGAAGGGACAGGTGCTGTCTTTCTCAGGGGCCGGCGGAGCCTGTACAGAGCGGCAGGGTTGAGCTCCGGCTGCGACGTCGTGTTGGGCATGCGGGAGGCGCTGGGCTGGGGCGGCAGTGGGAAGGAGGAGCTGCCACGGGCGCGCGAGCACGAGCAGAGGGCGCAGTTTGGGCCGGCTGGGCGGGCCTGCTGCGTGTCGGGTGGTTGGCTGCGGAGGGGTGTGGTGTGCCAGGCACGCCGGGTGGGAGGAGAAGGGTCGACAGAGGAACAGAAAGGCACCGAGGGTGTGAGCTCACGGCAGGGCGGTCCCCGAGGGCTGGAGTCAGTTCTCCGAGAGCGCTCTGGTGGGGCAGCGTGATGGGGGCCCTGCAGGTGCCGAGAGGCCGCCTTTGTTGACGCTGCACCCTTACCTGAGATCCGCCAGCCAGCTGTGTGTGCTCCGGGGGCCGTTGTCACTCCTGCTGTGGACACTGCAGGAGAGGGGGTCGACAGCGTCTTCGGGCTCACCTGTCCTCACTACTGTCAGCCGAGGCTGCGTGGCCTTGCACGCCGCAGCTCCTGTGTTTCTTTGACTTGTTAGCAGGCGGGGAGGAGCTGCTGTCAGTGTAGCCTCAGGTAGCCGTAGGTGCTCCTTCTGAACTTGTGTTTCTGCTGACCTGGCGTGATGGAGCCACGGGAGGAATCCCGCATGGAGCACTTTCAGGCACGGCTGATGTCGAGACCCCTGCCTCAGCCCGAGATGCCCTCCTGTCCCATGTGTCCAAAACGCTCGTCAGAGACGGAAAGGAGAGCAGGCTGCTCGCTTGTCCTCGGTGTCCTGTGCGCTCAGCTGGAGCTTCCAGGTGTGTTCTTCCCGTATGTGTTGCAGTGCTGGCCCAGCTTCTCCGTGCTCGTTTCCTGCCTGCCTTGGGAATTGCGGGTGGCTCTAGGGCAGTGAGGTGCAGTGTGCGGAGACCCAGTTGCCGTCAGAGTGGGGCTGTTGAATAGTACCCGCGGGGGTCTTGTTTGACATTTCTGTTCCCGTCAGTAGTGGAGTCTCAAAGTGTGACAGAGCAGGTCCTGTCTTAGATCCCTTTCTGTGCCGTTGTGCTCGGTGGTACCTATGAAGGCCTAGGGGGTGGTGTCCAAACGCTCTTCCACATCTCGGACGTCCTCATGTAATAAAGGTCATGAAATAACTTCACAGAGTGCTTCATCACACGCAAAAGAGTGGATTGTGGCTTTCTTTGCAGAATTGAAGTGCTAGTGTGAACTACTGACAAGCCTGAAAAATGCTAAAATTGTAACTGAATCGGGGAAACCTTGCTCACAGCCTAGGACTTTTCAGGAGAATTGCTAACCTGTGAACTCTAAAGCTGTTCCTGAGAGGGGCTGGGGAGACCATTATGACGTCATTTTACTCGAGGAGCGGGGGCCTTAATCAGGTTACTGTCCTCCCCTCTCAGGGTCAGGATGCCTGGAACACTGGCACCCTCCATCACTTCCATGCCTTTATTGGCTCCGTGTTTTGGTGGAGCCATCATTGCCGGGAGGGATACCACCACATGCTAAGGCGGGACCACCAGTGGTTCTGGAACGTGGCGGAGCGTGAGTGACGGAGCAGTGACTCGCAGGTGGAGCGTCCTAACGGAGGGACTCCCTCGTGGTAGATGGTGTCAGATGAGTCTCCATGGGCTCACTAAAAGATGAGCTGCTGTTGTCAAGCAAGGAAGACTAGGAAACATAGTTTAAGGGTCTCGCGGAGATGTTTTAAAGCCTGGTGATGTAAGTGCAGAGTAAGCATGTTCGATGTGGTAACTTAGCGTGCAGCTGGCACGAACACTTTTGTCTGCCTGTTTATTGTAATAAATTTGTGGGGCTGAGTCGGAGTCAGAGTCGGCTGGTGCTCTACTTTCCTGGAAGGGTGTGTTAACGTGGCCAAGCTTTCGGGCAGCGTCTTCGTAGGGAAATGGGGGGCTGGCCCCTTGAAGTCGCCTTGTGTTTAGGCACACAGACTATGTATGTGATGTTTACATAAGCTTCATAACTGGGGTGTCAAGCTGAATAATCACAGGTTTGTGATTATTTCTACTGTTATGTAATAGCGTAATATTTTAATCTGTCCTTTATTGCCATGGGAGGTTAAAAAAGGCAAAGATTTGGGGCCAGCCCCCTGGTGTGGTTAAGTTCGGTGCACTGCACTTCAGTGGCCTGGGTTTCGGGTTTGGCTCCTGGGCACAGACCTACTCCACTCGTCAGCCATGCTGTGCCAGCAACCCACATGCCAAGTAGAGGAAAATTGGCAACAGATGTTAGCTCGGGGGCAGTCTTCCTGGCCAAAAAGAAAGGGCAAAGATTCTACATAGAGAAATTGCAGTGAAATAAAACATTATTTTTGCAAATAATGTTTTATCTTCTAAAAAGTAGTAAGACAGTCCTCACTTTGCATGGGACTATAAAAATGACCATGCAGCTGGCCCGCTACAAAGCAATATTAATCATTGATGGAGATGATTATGTTTGTGATTGTTACGTTTTTTTCAAGGCATTGCAAACTCTCTTAAATTATCAATGTATGAGGAAATGACAAAAACAGTAAAACTAATCTTTATTTAGTACACTGCAATTTATAACATTAGAAACGTTGAGAATTCAATTCCATAGGTCTTGGAGCCAGCAGGTCCATTTCTGGGTCTGTCCCTCAGAGCAATCCAGTACCTCCTTTTTGTACATAATTTTAAAAAATCAGTACAATATCCTAATTATAAAATAAAGTAAATTTAAAAAGTTAGTTTACGGTGAAACATTTCATTCTGTAAATGTTTGGGCACGACTGCACCGAAGACGCAAGTCAGATGTTTGTACCTTCTGCTGATGAATGAGTTTAAGAGAAGATGATCAGAAGCCATTCCATAGAAAAATAGAGAAATGTGAAAGAAGAGGTGGCCACTCCATAAAAGTGTGTTAGGATAAGTAAACACAGACCAATCTCAATTGTATTTGATCCGAGAAAAATGAATAACCGTGACTGAAATAAGGACAACGTGCCTTTCGTATCACAGATTGTCAAGTAGAGACCTGGGCAAGTACAACAGTCTCGCATACGAGCTGAGCCTTCTTTGCAGGTGAAATGTCAGAAGAGTTCCCTTGGTCATGAGAGGGCCAGGGGAGTGACGGAGGGTCACGAAGAACATATTGCCTCTGGAACTCTCACCAAATGCCCAGGCATGCGTTCAGTCCCTGTCATATGAGAAGATTTTGGAGACCCCCTATTTGATGGGCGACAGGGAATGGAAGATGGATCCAAAAAAGAAAGTGGGCCCTAAAGTTTAATAACACACCAGGGTGGCAGAGCTACAGGAAACAGGTGTTTCATAAGCTGCTGGCCCAGGAGGAATAATTTAGCAGTAGCTATTAAAATTGCAACTGACCTTTGACTCAGAAGTTCTAAGGTTTTATCCTGCAGATGCACTTGGCACACGTGCAGAATGATACATGTACAAGGTTATTTGTTGCCATGCTGTTTGTCAGAGCTAAAGATCGGAAGCACAGTCGTAAGTGTCCATCGGTAGGAGAAGAATAAATACGTTACGGCTTTTGTGTCAGTGCGGCTGTGAGAGGAGGAGGACGCTGCGAGCCGGCCGGCCGTCCTCAGGCCGTGTCCCTGCTGGAGAGGCACTAGAGGGAATGCGTGTCTCACTGGATTCTCCGCGCGTCGAACCTCGGGATAAACGGGGAGCGTCTGCCTTCAGCTGCCTGCCGAGTTGAAGAGCCACCAGGGCTGGAAGGGAGGCCTCCATGGATACCTTTATTACCATTTGTAAAAAACAAAGTTTTAAAAGTTGGTGTGAAAAAGAGCTCTGTCCTGAGCATCCTTCCATTGCTGCCGCTATCCCTGTTTTGTAAAAGTTTGTGATGGCCAAAACATCTCCGTGGAAATGTGGATTTTACGCTGCTCCTAATGATGGCTTTAGGCTGTCAAGGTCAGGCAGGCAGTTTCTGGTCTCATACTTTAAAGACAGTTTCTTTATGATTCAGTGGTTTTTTGGCACGTGCATAGATCTATGAAAGGAAGTATTCGAAAATGAAAACTATTTTATACTCCAGTAAGCACGAGCAGCGCCAAAAATCACATACTTGCTTTACTGGAAAGTTTGAAACATGGTGTGAATATAAACTGGACATTAATATGCTTCATATTGTGTTTTCATTTTATTATTATCTAGTGTTGTTAATTTATCTGAAACTCTTTAAGGTAGTCGTCTTTTGTAAAAAAGTAATGTTTAAAAAAAAAACCTACCTAGAAGATTCCAGAAGGCACTCATTCCTATTTGAATAAATATTTCTGCCCTTGATTTTTTATTTCATTGGTTTGATTCTCCCCTGCCGCTCAGGCTCCGTTTGAAAAATTTAATCAGAATGTTTTTGCCTGTGAGTATTTCGCTGTTATTATGCACTGAAATGTTATGCTTCTGAAATATACTTTCACACTAATATTTCAGATTGTTTTGAAATATACGTGTGCATTCATATTTCACATTGTCTTGACTAATTGTGAGACATTATTTGTGTTTAAATACAACATGCTTGTAACAACCGAAAACATTTTGGTTTACTCTTTAGCAGAAAGGTAAAAATACGTGAAGCAAATCTTATACTCACTGCCCATGAGTAAATCCCCATTTTTGCTTAAAAGCAGATGCCTTCCAAAGAAGAAAGGAGTGATGGCTAACATAGCTAGAAATTTAAATTGGAAATGAGGAACAAAAATGGAACAATTCGGGGCTGGCCCCGTGGCCGAGTGGTTAAGTCTGTGCGCTCTGCTGCAGGCGGCCCAGTGTTTCGTCAGTTCGAATCCTGGGCACGGACATGGCACTGCTCATCAAACCACGCTGAGGCAGCGTCCCACGTGCTACAACTAGAAGGACCCACAACGAAGAATATACAACTATGTACTGGGGGGCTTTGGGGAGAAAAAGGAAAAAATAAAATCTTTAAAAAAAAAAAGGAAAGGAATAATTCACTCATTGCCATTGTAAAGAAATGTGTCTACCCATGTGTACACCCGAGAGAAAACATAGCATAAATCCACATGAAAACTTGTGCAGGAACGTTCATAGCAGCATTATTCGTGATCGCTAGGAAGTGGAAGCAACCCACATGTTCATCAGCGAATGAAGGGATAAACAAAACATGGTCCATCCATGCGGTCGAATGTTATTCAGCCATAAAAGTGAACAAGGCCCTGACACACGCTACGATGTGGATGAACCTTAAATATGTGATGCTGACTGAAAGACACCAGACACGGAAGGACAGATATTGTGTGATTTCATTTATACGAAACGTCCAGAACAGGCAAGTCCGTGGACTCAGCGGATTTGTGGCTGCCAGGGGCTGGGGGGGAGGTAATGGGGAGTGACTGCTAATGGATCAGCTTTTGGGGCGTGACCAAAATGTTCTGGAATTACTGGTGATGGTAACTCAACATTGTGAATATGCTGAAAATCACTGAATTGTACTCTTGAAAATGGTTAAGATGGTGAATTTTATGTTAGTGACTTTTGTCGTAGTAAAAAATCTCAAAAAGAAAAGAAAAGAAAAGCAGTGTGGTCCCATTTTTTCTGACTTTGAGTGATGTGGATTGAAAATAGTGTTATAAAATAGTCACATCAGGGGCCGGCCCACGGCCGATGGGTTAAGTCCCCGCGTTCTGCTGCGGCGGCCCGGGGCTTCACTGGTTCGGATCCTGGGCATGGACATGGCACCACTTGTCAGGCCACACCGACGCAGTGTCCCATATGCCACAACTAGAAGGACCCACAACTAGGAGATACAACTATGTACTGGGGGGATTTGGGGAGAAAAAGCAGAAAGAAAAAAGGGAAGAAGAAGATTGGCAGCAGTTGTTAGCTCAGGTGCCAGTCTTGGGGGGAAAAGAAATTCACATCAGTGTTTCAATTACTGTGAGGTAATGCAGTTCTCTCAAGAGTAAAAAAAGTTAAGATGTCAAAAATGATCAAATGTCAGAGTGGGCAGACCAAGTTGTGAGTTGTGTTTGTGTTATTGCCGCCTGGCAGTGCCCCTGCAGCCGGTGGACAGACCACATCCTACAGAGATGCTCAGGTTTGGCTCTAAAGGATGCTCGTTTGGAATTAGACTCCCACACAATGCATCCTCCCTAGTTGCCAAGCCAACAGTTAGGAAAGAGGCACAGGATGGTTTTTTTCAATAAACTTTATTTTTTAGAGCCATTTTCGGCTTACAGCAAAATTGAGGGGGAGATACAGAGGTTTCCCGTATACCTCCTGCCCCCCACTCCCCCAGCCTCCCCTACTGTCCACACCCCCCACCAGCGTGGCACATTGGTTACAGTCCTTCAACCTACGTTGATGCATCGTCACCACCTAGAGTCCACGGTTGACGTCAGGGTTCGCTCTTGGTGCTGGACCTGCTGTGGGCTGAACACGTGTGTAAGGACCTGTGTCCACCATTTTAGGTCATCCGGAGTAGTTTCACTGCCCTGAAATCCCGTGCTCCCCCTGTGCATCCTTCCCTTCCCCCAGCCCTGGCCATCACTGATCTTTCGAGCATCTCCATAGTTTTCCCTTTTCCAGAATGTCATATAGTTGGAATCATACAGTATGTGATTCTTTCACCAAGATTAGCTTCTTTCACCAAGGAATGTGCATTTAAGATTCCTCGGTATCTTTTCACGGCTTAATAGCTCCTTCTTATTAGTGCTGAATAGTACTCCATTGTCTGGGTGGACCATAGTTCATCCACTCACCCACTGAGGGACTTCTTGGTTGCTTCCAGGTTTTGGCCATTATGGGTAAATCTGTAACCATCTGGCACAGTGTATTTTTGACCTGGTCCATACATACATTAAAAAAAAAAACACTAAGGTAGTTTTTTTCTCCTCCAAATGGAAGTCACGTTCGGTTTTTGGCAGAACAGGTTTGAGCTGCTGTTGGGAGCAGTGGCTGCTCAGCACTTAGCAGAGACGAGTTTTGGAAGACGAGAGCAGACCCCGGGGCCGACAGCTGGCGAAGGGTCCAGCGCAGGGAGAGCGGAGGGCTGGGTGGCGCTCAGGTTTGCTGATCTTGGAGAGCGGTAGGTCGGTGAGTGGCAGGGAGAGGGGGCGGACAGCGAGAACCTGGGCGGGCATGAGCACGGGGACGCGGGGCGGAGTGCAGACCGCCTCTGAAGTGCGGTGGCGACGGTAATGGGAGGTGACAGGGCGGGCTGGAAAGCCAGCCAGTGGTCCCTGTTGGAAGAAGGTGAGTGTACGTGTGATCGTTTTCCCCATCATGGGTGGGAATGCTTCTGTTAAGAGCTGAGCTAACGTTTGAAGGTACTTAAGTGACATCCGTTTTAGCAATATTGCAAAAATCAGCCCGTCAGAACCCTGTTAGCCACCTGCTCCTGGTGGAAACGCCCGGAGATGCTGTGGAAGGAGCTCGGCGGGGCCAGGTGGCGGCCGTCGCCTGTGTTTGAGGGCTGACAGTGAGGCCTTTCAGCGGAGTGGCTCATTTCCAGCGTCCTCATTTGATGTCACACTTGTGGCCGTGGTAGAACGTAGATATTGCTCCCCGTATTTTTAGATGAGTGGTCAAGATGGAGAACTAAGTGACCAGTCCAAGGTCATAAAGGTCAGTTGTTTCCCAGCATGGCTACTGAATTCCCCTGGGAAGCCTTTAAAAATACATATTCCAGGTTCCACCCCAGAAATGTTGATTCAGTAGGCTGAGGCCTAGGAGTCTGTATTTTCGTCAGCTGCACAGGTGGTTTTTAGGCAGCTGGTCTGGACAGCACGGTTCCCTGTGCCGCCTGCAAACCTCTGAGGTGGACGGGTGTTTTGTTCTGCAGCACACGGCCCTTAGGCCGTGAACTGAGCAGGGCGAGTGGAGGCAGAGGGCACAGCCGAGGCACAGACGTGTTCTAGGAACTGTAGATGAGTTGGGACTGACATGCCGAGTAGGAGACACAGAGTGATGAGGGAGGAGGCTGCAGAGAGAGAGGCAGGGTCAGAGCTGCGGGAGCTGACTTCTGGAACCACCCCTCCAGACCAAGGAGACCTGGTGGCCTAGGCAGAGCAGGAGGCAGCGAGGACCCTCCAGAAGATCCAGGTAGGAGGCAGAATTAGTACCCAGCAGCTGGTTAATGTGGGGGGAGAGGAAGTGGGTGATGTGACGTCCGGGAGTCTGGCTTGGACAACTGCCTGGGTGGGTCCTCTGCTGAGTTGAGTGAGGGCCTGGGAGGAGTTGGGGGCTGGGTCAGGGAGGAGGGTGATGAACTCCATTTGGGGAAGGTGGTTTAAGCGTCCAAGTAGAGATGTCTGACGGGCAGTTGGACAGTTGCCGGGGTGGGGGCTTAAAGCCTTGGACACAGGACACAGTTGTGGAGAGTGAACAGGGCACCCAGGAACCTTTTGTTCAGCAGTTACGAGATGAGCAGGGAAAAGGACGAGGGGAAGAGAAGGGGAAGGTGGGATCGCATGCTCCCTGACGGTGGTTGGCGAGGTCAGCGAGCACGAAGCCTGCCTGGGGTTAGCGCAGGCGAGGGGATTGCTGTGTCTGAGCCAGAGCGCTTTCAGGGCAGCAGCGGGGCCTGAGGCCAGGTTGCAGAGAGCAAGAACAGGATTCAGGATTGGGGTGTGGTGGCTGAGGGGGCAGGTGTTTCTGAACAAGTTCTGTGTCCACGTGGACAGTCCATATTCTGGTCGCGTCCTGTGCTCTAGCATGGTTTTGGGAGACAAAAAGAGAAGGGAGGATTGGTCTTTTTTTTGTTTGTTTTTAAATACAAGGCAAGTACATAGTTAAAAATTTAAAAAGGAATATAAATTAAAAACGAAGTCTCGCTTCAGCCCCCTTTCCCAGTCCCGGTGGGTAACCTGCATTAGCTGTTTGCTGGGTGTCCGTCTCTGTGTTATCTTAAAGACGTAAAAAATACGCATGGTGTGTGTTTGCTGTGAACCAAGTTGAGATGACGCTGAAATACTGTGCTGTACTGTCTTTTTCGGTTCGGATTATACAGTCTCTGCTATGAATCCCTAAATGCTGAGCAGCAGCATAAATTGTGTCAGTATCCATTTCTTAAAGAGAAACCGACAAGAAAAGAAATTAGATGTATTGGGACTTTGTAACTGCTTATGCATTTTACTCTGTTGCTTGCAAATGACATTCAGTGACTGAAAATCCCGTGCTGTTGCCTTAAAAGTGGCTTTCCACAAGTCTAGTGAGCTGACGGTCAGCTTTTCCAAGGGCGTAAAGTTTGCTGTCTTCTGACTGTGCCTCTTCTCCCGTCGTTAGATGCGACATGAACAGACAGTTAGACATAGTCTGTTAACAGGAATAGATAGTTGTAATAACCTTTCTAAGCACACTTTTAATCAAGATGCTGGAGTTTTGAAACATATGATTTGCTGACTCGTAAATAAACTTCCAATTTCCCTTATTTCACAATTTGACATGCTTTAAAACCTAAGGCTGAAGCGGGTAGCTTCTGCTGGCACAAGATAATCTGTCAGTTCTGCAAGTCAGTTTTTCAGGGGTTCGTTTGGTGTGCTAACAGTTAGACCCTGTTTCTATTTGTTTATTACCCTCCCTGTCCCCACACCAAGAGGACGGGTACTTTTTGCCGCCACTGAAGCTTCGCTCCTGTTTCAGCAGGTTAGCGAAAATAATGAAGAGTAGCTAAAACATAAAACGAAAGTACTGATGGAGATGCTAGAGAGTGAAAGATGCTGAAGCGCAGCGTGGGATGGCCGAGTGAAGAATTTGGGGGAGGGCGGGGGGGGGCAGGACTCACGTGGGGCTGGGGGAGTGGGAAGGGTGGCTGCTTCCAGCCCAGAGTCCTGCAGTTGCTGGGAGCTACTGGAATGACTGGGAAGAAAGAATGTTCTTTGCTTTCGGAGCTAAATGTTGCATCTGATCCATAGGACGTAACTTAAAATTGGTCTCATGGCGGATTTTGATAAATAATGTCTGGTTTGCATAATCTGGACCTGTTATCCAGATCTGAACCTTTTGTCCAGAAATGCTAAATGTCAGCATTTTTGAGCGTTATGTGAAACCAAGTTCTTGAGCTGGTGTTAATGGCTGTTACCTTCCCTGTTCTCAATCCTAGAAAGTGTCAAACGGAAATGCAAATCTGTATTGCTCAGACTTATACTTTAAATGAAAGTATCCCAGTGATTATTGGATCTGTTCAGTTTCAGAGATACTTTAATTATAGTAAATAGAATGACACTTTAGACTAGTAGTATATGTGGCTTACAGTATTTTTTAGAGCAACGTTTTTTTTCTAAAGAGGAAAAAGGTAGATGCTGACAATTAGATTCCTGTGATGGTAATAGGGGAGATCATTTACTGCACATATTTGGGGTTTGTTCAGCCTGTGCTAGTTTTTTCTGCAATAATGATACACAGTGCACATATGAACGTGCTTCTGGAGTCTTAAACTTTGGAATTTCCTGTCTAATGTGTATCTAAACTCCTAAGTTTAAATTTGCTTTGATGCTTTTTCAGTTGTCGAATTCTTTTGAGCCAAGGGAAAAGGTTTTCCTTTAAGGAGTAAAAATAATTGTCAAGTTCTGTAAATGTGTTTTCTACCATGGCCAAAGCAGTGTGTCACAGATTTCTTTTGAGATATAACCCAGCGATAGGAATGAAGCATATTCTCTTTACAGGTGAACGAAGACAGTCTGGGCTGTTAGGAAGAACTTAGGGGAACTGCATGAAAGAGACAGAGGCTTGCCCGGGGAGGGGGGCGGGAGGAGGTCACGGGAAAGCGAGGTGACAGGCATCCAGCATAGGGGCTCGATGGGAGCGCAAGTGGGCTCCGGGGCGGAGCTCCCTCTTTCCAGGCGGTGTGAGTCCGTGTAGGAGCCAGCTCCTCGTCCCGGTGCGCAGGGGAGCTTCGACGCACCCCCTGAAGCGTCCAGTGTCCACCTTGTTGTGCTTCGACTAGGCGTTTCATTTAAAGGTGGCGAAATTTGTCCATGACAGCTAGTAAGACTTAAAAATAAAACGCTGATACTCAACCCTCCTGGGACTGCAGGTCCCCTGCCACTTGTCATGGTCCCTCGCCCTTCTCCCCTCTCCCTTCTTCCTCACCCCCCTGAAATCCCATGGTCCGTTATCATCACAGCCTTGCACGCCCTGCCCCTCCCTCGCCTCTTTCACTTCACTGTACTCACCGGCAGAAGCCTGCACCCAGTAAGTGCGTTCTCTGTCCGCTGTCGTGACCAGTGACCGGAAGTGGACCTGCATGCCGCCACAGTCACAGCGACTCTTCTCTTCTAGGTGGCTGTTTTCTTCCTTCCCCTTTCCCCTCCCCAGCGCTCCTCACCCACCCTTAAACTTAATGCCAAGTCCTCTGTTTTCTCAGTGAAATCGGAAGAAATCAGAAGAGGTCTTGCGTAAACTCTCACCACATGTCTACCTATTTACCTGGATCTGTGCCCGTGTATTCGGCTGCCCTTCCTCTTACTGTGGGCGAACTGTGTGCACCCAGGAAAGGACACCTCTGCACTTGGCCGCTTGGCCCGATCTGCTCGCCTTACTCAGGGGAGTTACTCTGTCAGTCCCACCGCTCCCCTGGCTTCCTGCCAGTCAGCACGCACACTGTCTCGCACACTGTCTCGTCCTCCAGAAGGTCTTTCTAAACCCATGTCTGCTGCAGCCCCTGCCCTGTTTCTTTTCCCCCTCTACCGCCCAGTTCCTCAAAGGAGTTTTCGCTTCTCCTCCTGCTCTCTAGTGACCTCAGCCCAGTCAGGCTTTCGGCCCTGCCGCTGCGCCAGAACTGCTGTTCTCACGGTCACCGCTGACCTGCCTTTCAGCAGATCCACCTATCAGTGATCGGTCAGCCAGCATCAGAGATAGGGCTGATTCCTGCTGGGAGCGCTGGATTCCGGCATGTCCTCCTGCCCACTGCCCGCTCCCAGTCTGCTTTGTTGATGCCCCTCATCTCCCAGCCGTCCAATGTTAGGTTGTCACAGGGCTGGAACCTCATCTCTTCTTGTCTGCGCTCAGTGCCTTGTCCATTTGCGTGGAATGCAATTGCTATCCCGTCTTGGCCAACGTTCCCGAGAACTCCAGACGGGGAATTGCAGCTCTGCACTGGGTATCTCACTCCGTGTGAGTGTCTGATGCTATCTCAAATGGAGCAGTCCACACTGGACTTCCGCCCCTCTCTTCAGAACCTGCTCTTCCCATGCTCGTTCCCTTCTCGGAACGTAGTGACTCCGTCCCTCCCTTGCTCCTGCCGGAATCCTTGGCATGGTTTTGGGCCTTTCTTCCTCTCAGATCTGTTGGGTCTGTCAACACATCCTGTTGGCTCTCCTCCAGGGCATCTTCGGAGCCCTCCGACTTCTCTTACAGTGCGCTCGCTCACCTGGTCTTGCCTGCGTCATTGCAATACCTGCCTGGTCCCTCCACTTCTGGCCTCACCCTCTTACCAGCTCTTCTGAACACAGCATCTCCCTTGAGGGAGTGTGTGTCAGGCTTCAAGGCACATTGAATGACTTCTTTTAGTGTTCCCGGAGTTTCTTTCTGTTTGCAGGCCTGCGGTGGAATACTGAAGTACAGAGTCGTCCGTGTTCTTTAGCCAGTCTTGTGCTCTCAGGAGCAGCCTTTTCTCCAAGGGCACCGTGTGTGTGTAAATTGTGATAAAATATACAGACCATATGGAGTAAAGCGATTCGTTTCAGCAGGGGAAAGGATGACTTGAGTAACTATTGGTGTTGAAACTGTTGTCTATCCATTTGAACTAAAATAAAGTTAAACCTTAATTTTGTACAATGAAAACGTATATACCTACCATTTTAACCAGTTTATTGAGTAGCTGGATGATTTCAGTGAAGCCTGTGTCTGTGGCCCCCGGCTGTGCTCCTGGGGGGGGCGGGGAGGTGCGGCTCTGGACAGGCCCCCAGTCGCCCTGGGCGGTAGTGGCAGTGGTAGGGGCCCTCTTCCCCTCTGTCCCTGACCCACCCAGCTGTTAACTCCACTAATTGCCAGCCAATTGCTCTAGTTCCAGCAGTGCCCTGGGGCATAAATTCCCCTACACACGAACCCAGTCAAATCCTGCCTCCTTTCTAGGAGTTGTCTCCAGGTCAGAGTTTGGTATTTGCCCTGACCCCAGGAGGGTTCCTCCCAGCTCCCCGAAGCTCCAGTTCCCTCCTGCACACCAGCGGGGTACCGTCTGGGCTGTGTCTTGGGAAAGCCGGTCATCTCCTCCCAGCTGCCCAGCTGCCTGTCACCTGACCCCCACTGTTCTTGAGAGCGCCCTTAGGCTTAAACTTCACCCGTGGAGTCAGCTCCTTTTGGACGAGATTAGGAGCTCTCTTACTGCCTCCCCCCGCCCCCCCACCGGAAAATCTCTGAACTAGGGCTCTGGAGCCTGGTGCGGACAATGGCAGGCTCCTCTGAGTGACACCTGTGCTCTAGGAGCTGAGCACTGGCAGGGGTGGGCAGCAGCCTGGGGTCTCTGCAGCCTTGGAACCACTGCCTCAGAGAGCGAGGGCGGGGATGATCAGGGCCAGGATTCTCAGCACGCGCCACCCAAGGTGTGGCGTGAGCCTCTATTCCTTGAGTGGAAGTTGGGCAGAACCTGGGAGCCCGCACATCTCCACCATGCTTCCCTCTGCGCCAGGTAGCTGGGGGCCCAGGTGGGAAATGCTGCTGTCCTGCCCCTCCCAGGAAGAAGTCCTTCTGATGGGGGCGAGGGGACGGGAAGCCTGTGTTCTTGGCTGCAGCCTCTAGATTGGAGTCTCTACCTCCTGGAGCTGGGGTGGGGGAGGGAGCAGTCTTGGTGCAGAAGCCGCAGACTCCTCCCTTTCCACGGAATCTTCATAGATTTTCTTGAATAGATGTTTCTTCATTTGTTATTTGCCCTTAGGACCAGGTCAGAGGCTTTGAATAGTTGTTTTTTTGGTTTTGGGGGAAGATTAGCCCTAGGCTAACTACTGCCAGTCCTCCTCTTTTTCGCTGAGGAAGCCTGGCCCTGAGCTAACATCCATGCCCATCTTCCTCTGCTTTATATGTGGGACACCTACCACAGCATGGCATGCCAGGCGGTGCCATGGCCGCACCCGGGATCTGAACCGGCGAACCCCGGGCTGCTGAAGCGGAACGTGTGAACTTAACTGCTGTGCCACCGGGCCAGCCCCACGAATAGTTGTTTTTATCTATTAATCTCACGAGTTTCACTGCGGAGCAGGTCAGCAGAGCTCCTCATGCTGTCAGGCTGGAAGTTGATCACCCACAGTCATAGACTCTTGAAGAAGAAATTAGATAAAATGGGCGTTAGCTGACTATATCCACAAAAATGTTCACGTGTCCTTCAAGATCTCTGTAAACTGTCTCCATCCCCATCCCCTTCTATTTGTTACCCTTGAGATAACAGCATTCGAGAAAAAAATAAATGTTTTCACTTTACTCTTTTCCATTGTGGAATGTAACAATATGGCTTGCTTCCTTTCATCCCCCAGGGGTAAGTATTTCAGTTCTGCATCATGGCTCAAATAGGCTTTTGTGGGCTAGCCTTATAAAGTCAAATTCTAATTGACCACAGATGGTAATGCTGACTTTGAGTTGCAAATGATTAATTTAGGAATGAGCTTTACGCCACCTGTTTGTCAATTGATTTTCTAGAATTACCTCAATCAGCCTCTTTTCGTATTTTGACTGGCAGCTGGATTATTTGTTAGGTGAACCTTTATCCGTTCCTTTGTCCAGTAAAGAGAAAACTCTTAAAATGTTGAGAAACGTTGGCAGTTGGCAGATAATTTTAATTATTTCAGAGGAGTTTTGCTCCATTGAGAAACTGACAGGAGAATGTGAGTCCTTTCCTTTCTCCCCAGCTTAATGACATCGTGTTTGTGTGAGGGTGCTCAGTGTTGCAGTTAGAAGTGACCCACGGTTGACAAGGGGAGTGCCTGGCACCTCTCCTCTCAGTGATGTCGTCAAGGAACTTTTTCCCCTTAGCTAACGAAATGTCTTCTTTTTTTTTTTTCTTTCTGCTTTATCTCCCCAAATCCCCCCCGACCCCGTACATAGTTGTATGTCTTAGTTGCAGGTCCTTCTAGTGGTGGCACGTGGGCCGCCGCCTCAGCGTGGCCTGATGAGCGGTACCATGTCCGCGCCCAGGATCCGAACCAGTGAAACCCTGGGCCGCCACAGCGGAGTGCGCGAACTTAACCGCTTGGCCACGGGGCCGGCCCCAGAAATAAGTCTTCTTAAACTTCCCCTTCCTACCAAAGGCTTACCGGCATTTGTGAAAAGTCCACATTAGGGAGTTGGCTTTGAGTAATTACTTGGCCAATCCGTTAGCGTTGGAGTGCCATCAGCCTTTTCCTGGGGATGGTCTTCCCCAGGGGAGAATCCGCGTAGAGCAGGAGGCTGGGCACAGGGCGGCGGCCTTCGGGGCCTTTTTACTCTCCGGTGGCTCCAGGTCACCGGGGTGCGAGTCGTTTAAAGATGTCTGTGTCCACTTGGTGTCAGGATTCCTGCTCAGGAACGTGTCGAGGGCTTCTCTGGGTCTGAGGAGGTGGGCTTGGAGTCCCTTCTTCCTCCGCTGTGCGTGTGCCCAGGTGCAGGGGTGGAGGGAGGGTGGCGTCTGAGTTACGGCGTCTGCGCGGTCTTGGGCTGGTGGCTCGACCCCCCACGGAGGTCCCTTAGAGCCTCCGGCTGGGGTTGCCTGTGTGAGGACTGGGGTGGCTTGCTGGGAGTCTGTCCTTAAAAGATCTCTTTCCCCCCTTATTTTCTAGGAGTATGCAGCACTCATTAAAGACCTCAGTGCGTGCAGGGAACAGCTCCTTGAGAGGGAGGAAGAAATTGCCGAAATGAAGGCCGAAAGAAACAACACCAGGGTCAGTAGGTGCCGGAACTTGAGCCTCTGGGCCACTATCAGTCACTCTGGCTGGCTTTAAACTCGAAAGACGTCCACTCTACCTGGTTTCAAACACATTTTCGACATTTTCCCACGACTTAACTGTGATCGATCAGTTCAGCGTTCTCATACTTTTCTTGAAATTCATAGTTAAGAATTAGTATTTTGATCCATTTGAGGAGGAATTTCTCTAACTTTCTACTGGATTGAAGGCATTCACACTGGTTCAGCATGAGATGGAAAGGATTGATTTGCCCCGAATCCCAATGTGCAATTGAAGGTGTTGTTTAAACTTGCATCTGTGTTGGCCTTTTCTCCCAGCTGCTGTTGGAGCACTTAGAGTACCTCGTCTCCAGGCACGAGCCGTCCCTGAGGATGACGGTGGTGAAGAGGCAGGCGCAGTCCCCCGCCGGCGTGTCCAGTGAGGTGGAAGTGCTGAAGGCGCTGAAATTTTTGTTCCAGCACCACAAAGCTCTGGATGAGAAGGTACCGGCGGCCCTGGGGCCAGCCTTGGGCTGCGCGCTGTGCGCCCGGCGGGCGTTGTGCGTGTGCAGCTTCAGTTTACTCTTAGTAGCTTCTGGAATTCTTCTCAACAAAGTTCTTCTATAAGAAGACAGTTCTATATGGTTAAAAAATATTAGTTGGCAGAAATGTTTTAGATTTTTGTTTGTTGTTTTTTCCTTTTTCTCCCCAAAGCCCCCGGTACACAGTTGTGTATTCTTCGTTGTGGGTCCTTCTAGTTGTGGCATGTGGGACGCTGCCTCAGCGTGGTCTGATGAGCAGTGCCATGTCCGTGCCCAGGATTCGAACCGACGAAACACTGGGCCGCCTGCAGCGGAGCGCGCGAACTTAACCACTCGGCCACGGGGCCAGCCCCTGACATAAATGTTTTAAAATTTATTATATCCTGTTTATAGATTTGCTGTTAAGAATTGGGTAATGTAATTTATTTAGGGAGAAGATTTTTCTCAAACTTAAAATTTAAAGCTGTTAAAAGCAAGTTTCCATGACGGTAACATCAATGAGAGACGTTCCAGGTGTTCTGTGTTATATTCTGCTAGTGATAGGGTCACTGTCCGCGAAGGCTTGGAGAAGTGTGCACCCACACACTCCACCCCTGCTGTTTTCAGGTGAGAGAGCGGTTACGAGTAGCACTTGAAAGATGTAGTTTGTTGGAAGAAGAATTAGGAGCCACACACGAGGAGGTAAGCTTGCTAAATCATTGTGTGCTTGGAATTGAGGGCTGTTAATTTTTACTTCTTAATTTTGAAAAAAGTATGATGCCTTAGTGGTGGATATCGGATGTTCTTTATCTTTCTGAATCTGGGTCATTTGTATGACTCGTAAACTAGACTTTTATTTCCAAGTTGCAAAAGTCTCTTAAGTACCCGGTTGGCCGGGAGATAATAAACTCTGTTTTGATAACCTGGTTCCCCTCAGGGTGGGTGACACCACCATGTGTTTTCTTTTTGTGTTATGGTTACAGTTTATAGTTCTGTTTTTCCAAAAGAAGTTTGCTATCTTTCCTTATTTCTTTGCTCTTATCCAATTTTTTTTGGTTTTAGCTAATGATTCTTAAGGAACAGAATAATCAGAAAAAAACTCTCAAAGATGGGGTGCTTGACGTAAACCGCAAACAAGAAAATACACGGAGCACTAATGGAAAGGCAAGTCCGTGGGCTTTCTCTTTGTCGTCTCCTAGTTCCATCTGCCCGCAGTGTGCGTGCAGCACTGTTTCACAACTGTTGTCGAGCCCCGCTTCGAGCTTGAGTGTCGTGAGCGCTGTGCCATCCAGCAGGTCTCGTAAATCAGCTTTGGTTTTACCTTCCTCCTGGAAGTCCTTTACTTCCTAGCTCACCAAACAAGCCTATTTAAGGATTTTTTTCCCCCAGCAGCGATCTTCCAATGGTTCCTTAAGCCAGGAAGAGGACCTTGCTAAAGTCATCGAGCTCCAGGAAGTCATAGATAAGCAGTCGAGAGAGCAGAGGCAGATGAAGGAGCGTCTGGCCGCCCTTTCCAGTCACGTCACGGAGCTGGAGGAAGACCTGGACACCGCTAGGAAAGCTCTCATCAAATCTGAGGAAATGAACACCAAGTTGCAGCGGGACGTCCGCGAAGTGAGTGGTGGTGGAGACGGCGCTGCCCTGGAGTCCCAGGGCTGGGCGGTTTGGGTTTGATCCTCGCTCATCTTGTCCCTCACACTCCCAGCTCCCTCCAGCCTTTGGGTTACTGTATAAGTGACGGCCAAACAGAACAGCACTGTGAGGCTGTGGTAGGCGCCTCCCCATCTCGGTGGTGAGGCCTCCTTTCCCTGAGGTCTTCGGAGCTGGAGGACCCCCGGTCCAGCTGGTCTGTTAGCCTGGTGGCCGCGGCTCCCCGCCGTGCTGCGGTGTGGCTGTAGTGCCCTGGTCTGTGGGTCCCTCACGTCCACGGCTTCCAGGCTGTCTGAATTTATTCTTCGTTATGCTCAGGTTTCCTTCTTGCTTAAGGGGAATGTTGGTTTCGGTTGTCTGCTTGTTCCCTGAAAGTGATGTGAGCGTGATCTGCTGAGCGTTAAGGGCGCGTTCCTGGCAGTCTTCCGGCGCTCTGACCTTCTGCTCTGCGAAGGGATGGGTGACGGTATTGAATGTCAGAGGTCGGACCACAGCGAGAGTGGAATTGGCTCACACTGTGCCGTGAGGAGCGTGCTGGAACAATATGCAGAAATAGACTCGTTTCCGGCACATGTTTCTGCACGTAGAATTATTTACGAGAATCTGTCTAACCATCATTATAAGAGCAAATGAGGGCTGGATACTTTCTCTGGTGCTTCCTCCTGTCACTGCAGCCCGTCCTTTGTAAACAAACAGAACACACGCACGCGCACCCCTGCGAGACCATCTCAGAGAGCCTGTCGGGAAGACCCTTCAGACCTTTTCACGTGGGTGCGGAGCAGCCGCACTGCCCCTTCAGCAACTCGGTGCGAGCAGTTTTCTGTAGGAATTCAAAACAAAGAAAAAGACTACGTTTATTACAGAACTTGTTTAGTTATATTGTTCTTTGGCAGCAGGAGATTATTTATGTGGCGGAGTTTAATATGCAGAGGATTTCGAACTTCTTTAAGACCCGTCACTTTGAATATTAAGACGTGGCTAACGTGAGTTCCTTAGTAAACAAAGAGGGACCTGAAATGGACTTTTAGGTTGGGGGACAGGAATGGCGCTATCAGAAAGTTCTGGTCCTGGTTTCAGTGTTCGATACTGTGTAATAGAATTTTGCTGCTGAATGAGGCATCAGAAGGTTGCATCCAATTAAATTGAACTTTGACTTCTGTTCCCATTTGTTAATGTTATTGCTTTAATTTTGTGGTAATTGCATGAGATTTCATCCAACTTCTAGCCAAGAAAATGAGCCTAGTGTCTCAGCATCGTGTCCTTGAGGGGCTTCGCCCCGTCCTGCAGGAGCGCACTTGCATCGTGAGGCACACAGAGGTCGTGTCTTCATTGTCAAGACCTTCACCTCCTGGGATTCTTGCAAGATTGGGCTATTTTATTATCCATTTTTCTGGGTAATCTTATGTAGAAAAGGATGAGCTTCGTAAACTGAGTGGCCAAACATAGTAGGTGAATATTTATGAATATTTATGATATTTGAGATAGGTACATTGCCATTCACCTTGAAGGAAACTGGCATCTCTGTCAACTGAATTCTGAGGACACTAATTTTATATTTGATTTCAAAATTAGAGTTTAGTCCAGTTTTTTCTCTCTTTAGCATTCACCTTTTTTCCGTCTGAAACACCTAATGTAGGCCATGGCCCAAAAGGAAGACATGGAAGAGAGAATCACTGCTCTGGAGAAGCGCTACCTCGTGGCGCAGCGGGAGGCCACCTCTGTGCACGACCTCAACGACAAACTCGAAAACGAAATCGCGCACAAAGACTCCGTGCATTGCCAGGTAGGGGATCTTACAGAGCTCTGTCTGGCTTTCGCTGAATAATTACTAAGGCAGTTAAAGGCCTTTTTCCTGTGACTTCCATGTTGGAAACCAAGGCCCAATGTAAAGTTTTTGTAATCTTAGACTACTGTGTTCAAAAGGGTGAATGACTTCAACTGGCCAGTTTTAATTACTTAGGATTTGATTTAACCATTTTATGGAACTGCACTCCTTGCTTCTTTCTCCTGTTTTGTTTTGTTTTAAGTGAATGTTAATCTGTTGCTTGTTAGCGTTTTTACCAAAGGAGCAGAGTGGCAGAGAGCTGCAAGGCAGTGGCTGCTTGTTAACAGCTGGGTCAGTGTAATACATGGCGCGTTTAGAAATGCAGCCAGCAGGGAGAGTCTGCCCCTCCTGCGGTTTGCTGAGCCACGCTTGCTCCTGTTTCTCTGTAGCCCCAGAGAATCGAGTTAACCAGAAAACCCCAATCCAGCTTCTTGAAAATAAAGTGAGTTCATCTGGTATATCATAAAGTATATCATTAAACCCAAAATAAAAATAAAACATAAAATACTAGGAAGCCATTAACAATTTTATTGTGGAATACTGTTTGAGAGCTTGGGAGTTGTTCACAGGGATGACTTTAAAGGGCAGACCACAAAATACTGTGGACAGTGTGACGCGTTTTCCAAAGGTTTTCAAGCGTAATATATTGTCTGTATGTCTACGGAGATACGTGCACACAGGAAGAGGAGAAAGCTGCTTAGGAGCAAATGTCCGCCTCTCAGGAACCTGAACTTACAGATGATTTTTAAAATTTTCTTTTTTTAAGAAGTTCTTGTCTAAATTTCCCACATTGAAGTTTTTTTTTAGAGTAGGAGGACTTTTTAAAAGAACAATGATACATTTACAAAAATAGCTTGACTAGCTTTTCCTTAGGCCGACTCTTCGAAGGTCTCTGTTTCAAAGGAGAAGGCCATCTTTTGGCTTACCTGCCCCTGGCAGTTGGCTGGAAGTAGTGTTACCTTCAAATCATGGGTCTGGTTATTTTTTAAAAAGGGTTAATGATGACTCTTCTTCCTTAACTTGTCAATAAGAATGAGCAAGCTTCCACAGAAAATGCGTTTTCTTTCATGTATAGGAACTTTGTTTTTTGTTTTGTTTTTTTTTAAGAAAAAAGACTTCTTCAAAGATATTTAGGTAAAGTAACTACTTTGGCAGAGGCGCTTTGCACATTGAAATCAAGCCCAAACAGTGGAAGACGAGGTTCACTCTGAAGTGCCTGCCAGCACAGTGCTGCTTCTGTCAGAGCTGGTTTAGGAGATGTCTGCGTTTAGAGTTTTCCTCAGTTTGTCAATATGGAGAGGGCCAGAAGATTTGGTCCATTTTGATGCTCTGCTCTCGTTTCGTAGACTGAGGATAAGAACCGCCGGTTACAAGAGCGCCTGGAGTTGGCGGAGCAGAAGCTGCAGCAGACCTTGCGGAAAGCGGAGACGCTCCCCGAGGTGGAAGCGGAGCTGGCCCAGAGGGTGGCCGCGCTCTCCAAGGTGCCGCCTTGGGTTCCCTTCTGGGGCCAATGTCGGGATTTTGATCTTGAGATGATTTCCCTGTGTGCCTTGTTTACCTTTTGTTCTTATGTCGGTGCACCTCTGCCCACGAAAGAGCTCAGATTGGTTCTTAGTCTTGCGTTGTCTGAGATTGGACCGCTTTTTAAATGTCCAGTGTGAGCCTCCTCTTTTGTTATCCCTGAACTAATTTCTCTCCAGTTTTGTCAGGTGTGTGCTGTTCATCCCCAGGCTGCTTGATCTAAGAGTCACTGCTGCTTAGAGTTAGTCAGCAACTCAAAGTGTAGGATGGAAGCTTTGTGTAGAAGGATAGACTTGGTCCCAGAAATCGGAAAACACCATTCTCATTTGTTTTACTTTTTCTTTTTTTTTTGCTAAGCAAGAGTCACCCTGAGCTAACGTCTGTTGCCAGTCTTCCCCTTTTTTGTATGTGAGCTGCTGTCACAGCATGGCCACTGGCAGATGAGTGGTATAGGTTTGCTCCTTGGAATTGAACTCGGGCTGCCAAAGCGGAGCACAGCGAACTTAACCACCAGGCCACCAGGGCTAGCCCTGCCATTTTCTTTTAAAGACAATGAAAATAAATTTGTAATAAACAAATTTTTAAGCAATTTATTCATTCATCTGTTCAACAAATGTTGACTAGGCGTATGCAAGACACGCGCCCTGCCCTCTCTATCCACAGGTGACTAGGCACCTTCAGAATGATGTTGTAGGTACTAGAAGCAGGTGGCCCGTACGGGAGGAGGAAGCACGTGATGACAGAGAGCCCAGCCTCCCTGGGCCTAGGGAAGGCTTAGCCTCCAGTGCCCGTGGGAGTCAGCCAGGCAGAGAAGCGGCCCCGGGCCAGGGGGCCTCCTGGCAGAGGCCTGTGTGGGCGCCTCCGTCAGTGGTTTCATGTCGCCTGGTTCGAGCTTAGTGAGCTGCTGGGGAGGGCACCCGTGGGAAAAGGGCAGGACAGGCACAGGCTGCTGCTGGTGAAAACTCGCCTTGGGTGGGTCAGATGCTGTCGAGTGCGCACAGGCCTCCCTCAGAGCAAGTTCACTGCTAACAGCTGTCGCAGAACCGCTTCTCTTCCTTCGTGATCTGTGTTTAAAGTGTCGGTTTCTTCTCTCCCCTGTCGTCTCTCCTGTCCCTGGTTGGCCTTATAGTCTGACCCTTTGTCTTCTGGAATGTCTGCTGCTAAGGAAGCTAAACTGTTCGAACTTACTTCCCAGCTCAGGAAGGTAGAACGTGTGCATTGCTCTCACTCGCGCTTGCTGCTTCCTGCTTTCCCTGCTGACTAACCAAACGCGGTGTGAGGGTGGGGAGCATACGATCCACTGAAATTGGGCACGGGGTCGGGGAAGCACATTTCTCTCACCACATTTGTCACCAACACCAGTCCTGCCTCAGCGTCACCAACGTGAGAGGATTAACCGCTTCCCAGATGAGCACGTGAAGCCACGTAGGCTGTGTCGGGAGATGTAAGGAGACGCTTTCCGTCTCACGTGGTTGACAGTGGTGCACGCAGAGCATGTTCCGCTGGCTGCCGCCGCAGTGGCGTACAGCATGCTGCCAGGGAAGCGGAGACCCTGGTTGAACTTACACTGTGTTTGCTGACAGGCCGAGGAGAGACACGGCAACATTGAGGAGAGGCTGCGCCAGATGGAGGCACAGTTGGAGGAGAAGAATCAAGAGCTGCAGCGGGTACGTGTCCAGGCACAAGGCCGAGCGCCGAGCCCGGTGCGGGGGGGACGCGCTCAGGCAGGGGAAAGCGACACCTCGTGATTCCACTTGTCCCGACGCGGACACCGGTCCCTTCTCCATCCTGTCATGTGTGTTTCGTTTGTGGCCTCATGTACGAGTCGTCTGCTGACAGGTGCATCCACCCCGGGGACAGTCATGCCAGCACTGCAGCAGGGGAAGAGCTTGGTGCCCGTAGGCCCTGCAGGGAGGTGGGTCCCCAGCCCGAGGAGGCCGCTTGCTTCTCTGACCAGCCCTGCTCCAGGCGCCCCTGAAACCTGAGGTGCTGGCCTGGGGTCCCCGTGAAACTTAGAGTGAGGCGTGTTGTCCTAGATGACAGGTCCACTTGCTTAGGATATGGCACTGAAAGCCCAAATTCAGGTCACGGGCCTGACTGTCTCCCAAAGTACCAAAGTATGACTGCAGACACACAGGTGTGTGCAGAGGTGGGTATTGGCGAGGAAGAGGAGACTGTGACTGAGCTGTGAGCTGTGAAGAGAGTGTGCAGTGGAGGCTCGTGTCAGTTGAATCCTGAGAGAGTTTTCCCTGAGGAGTTGGTCAGGTGTCAGTGTGGAGCATCCAGGCAATGGAGCGAGTGGCCGTCCTGCGTCCGGCTGGCACCCAACCTTACAACACCAATTCAAGGCCGTCAGATTTTATTTTCACCAGAAGCCCGTATTCTTGGGCGTGGACCGCAGACTTTCAAACATTCTGACTCCCTTCAGAAGATTGTATCTTAGTCCTCTGCCTGCCCCCCATACGCACACACGTAGCTCTTAGGCAGAGATTTTTATCCGTTTGGGGATGCACTTCCTTACTTTCAGAACTGTTGATAGAATTTGGAAGGACCAGTGTTGAGATAGGGGTGCCATTAATAAGTAAGGCAATTCCAAGTAAACGTTTAAGTTGCTTTGCTTTAAAAATATTTGAACACCGGTGCCTTATTGTGTGGTGTGCTGGGTCTCTCCAGATGGTGGTAGCTGCTGTGTGTTGGGCATGATTCTGAGAGCCTTCTGTTTGATTTGACCGTGACCCATGAGAAAAGGGAGATGCTGGCACCCGTGGTGGTCAGCTGAGGACGCTGAAGCACGGAGGGCTTGACTGTGTTGGCGATTCCCTGTGGGCTGCTCCTCCAGGCAGCGTGGCTTGAGCGCAGGTCTCAGCCCCCGAGCCATGCTGCCCTCTGCCCGGGAGCTGCCCACCGGCCCGGGGGACTCACCCTGACAGGTGCCGCCTGTTAGCCCTTCCTGTCCCCTCCACGTGCCCTTTGTCTTTGTTCAGAATAAGGGGTGAAAGCAAGCTTTTTAAGCCATGAAATTGATGATAGTTTTATAAAACACAGACTTAGCGACTTTATTTTTAAGTTTTAAAATTACTCGTGATTATTTGTAATTTTTCAACATAAACGTTCATTACGAAAAATTCAAGTGATGTAGGAGTATAAAGAACAGGTGAAAGTCTCTGTCTCCACTGTTTTTTCCCCAGATGAATTTCTTTACCTTTTGCTTTGTGAGTTGAGTTCATTTTTTCTCCGGAATCCAGACGCAAGCTTCTGTTTACATGGGCAGATTCCTCCACTGGTGTGTGGATAAGCTGATCCCCTTGAAACTCTGCTGTGTCTGGGTGTAAATCTGCTCCTGGAGCCCACCCGACAGTCAGGGATGGGTGACGTTGCTGAGGCCCCGTGAGGGCCTCGTTTAAGGAGCAGTGGACGTTCTCATTAACGCTCTCGCAGACTTGGCCCTGCCTTTCTCTGCGCCTGTGAGGCAGTCCTGGTCATCGTGTAGACGTCCACTGATGGCGGAGGGCCGGAACAGCCCAGGGATGGCGGCACGGGTGACTCCACGGTGGGGGAAACGATCCTGCCTTTGCTCGCAGTGGCCAGGTTTTTGTTTCTCCTGTTCCAGGCAAGGCAGAGAGAGAAGATGAATGAGGAGCATAACAAACGCCTGTCCGACACCGTCGACAAGCTTCTGTCAGAGTCTGATGAGAGGCTCCAGCTTCATCTCAAAGAGAGGCTGGCTGCCCTGGAAGACAAGGTGGGATGTCACACACCTCGCCGAAGGTTTCCCATCCTTTACAGAGAGATCGCCCATGTTCTGCTCCCCAGGAATGCTGCATAATGGTGGTTAACAGCCATTACAGGAAGTAGAAATGACTCCGTAAGGAGGAAAAAGTGCCAACTGTTAACCGCTCGCTGAATTAACTTCTCGTTTGTTATGTTCTTGCCCAATTTGTGTGTATGGAAGCTTGTTTACCATTCTTATTCTCTAGAGCAGGAGTTGGCAAACTGTTTCTATAAAGGGCCAGATAGTAAAAATTTTAGGCTTTTACGAATTATGAGTGATTGAGCAAAATAATTTCATGCCTACTAATAATGAGCATGAAAGCAGCCGCTGGTGACATGTGAGTGAGTGACTGTGTTCCAGTAGAACTTTGTTGACAGGGACAGGCCCTCGCTTGCCAGCCCCTGCACTGGAATCTTTTGCTGGGCCCAGCCCTCACCCCTTCGTTGCTCCTGCGTCGGAAGTTAATTTCTGTCTCGTTTATAAACATAACGGTGTAGGAGAATGGTGTAAAATAAAGGCTTGGATCAACTGAAAGTGTTCCAGCTCCTCCCTCTCTCCCTCCATTCGGTTTGGAAAATGTCTGAGCAGGACTCATGCTCCTCTCATCATGGGGACACTTCAGCCATCCCCAGGGTGAAGGAGAGCCCTAGAATTTGTCAGAGAAGCTCTCATGGGCGACAGTTGCATTGGGCCTTGGCACGACCTGTCCCGACTGCACGGGTGTCCCTAAAGATAACGGCCAGAGCCTGCCCTGTGGTGGGCACCGTGGTCACGCTCATTCGAGAGAGACCAGTGGTCATTACTAATGACGTGACGTTCCTGTTGCACAGAGCCCGTCAGGAAAGGCGTTATCAGAGACCACACAGGGCGCTTCCCCCTTTCCTCCTTGATCAGTGGGCCAACCTTAAGGGCAGAATACTTTTACCTTAGATTTAAACTGTACGTTTGAAACTTATGTCAGGTTTCCCAAGTGACCGATGAATTGTAAAATCTAAAAGCTACTATAAACCAGTTTAACGGATGCAGATAGGCCTACACTATGGGCTTGACATGCTTACTTAGAAAAATCCATCACGGAGGTAGTAGGTTCTGTATTTAAAAATTATCATGAGAAGTTGCGATGGTCTCACTGTTGCATTTCACTCTAATACTGCTCATGAGTACGTTCACGTGGCCTCTTTTCCGTGGTACTTTATTGTCTTAGACAGAAATGTAGCCATACTATTATGTGGAACGTTTTCAAGAATCAACACTAAAGGACTCTTCATCTTTTGCAGAATTCTCTATTACGAGAAGTTGAAAATGCAAAAAAGCAGTTAGAAGAAACGCAACATGATAAGGTACTTAAATCTCTAAATCATTGAGAAATCCGTGAATTGAGCGAGTTCACTGTTGCTATAACTACTACAGACGTTGGGTGAAGTGGGGTCAAACTTTCCTGCTGTAAGATTTATGGCACTCCTAGAGTTGTGCGTGAATGCGTTTGTGTTGGCGGTGGATGTTAAGTCTGGCAGCGGGTAGGGATCAGAGTTCTGAGTCCTTTCTGGGTTCATTTGGAAGCTAAAACCTTAGCACAAACCTGTCCTCTAGAACTGTGCTGTGCAACAGAAATGTAATGGGAGCCACATGTATAATCTAAAATTTTCTAGTAGCCACATTTAAAAGTGTAATGTGAAACAGGTGAAATTAGTTTTACTTAACCTGATAGAGTCAAATGTTATTTTATCATGTCATTAATACAAAAGCTAATGAGCTGCTTTACATTCATTTTTTTCATAGTGGGTCTTTGAAACCCGCTGTGTGCTTTATAGTTACAGGACATCTCAGTTTGGACCAGCCCCATTCAGGTGCTCAATGGCCACGTGTGGCGAGTGGCTGCTGTATGGGACAGCATAGATCTAGAAGGTTATAGGTGACTTAAAAAGTTTTTTGTCAGGGCTGGCCCCGTGGCCGAGTGGTTAAGTTCGCGCGCTCCGCTGCAGGCGGCCCAGTGTTTCGTCGGTTCGAATCCTGGGCGCGGACATGGCACTGCTCGTCAGACCACGCTGAGGCAGCGTCCCACATGCCACAACTAGAGGAACCCACAACGAAGAATACACAACTATGTACCAGGGGGCTTTGGGGAGAAAAAGGAAAAAATAAAAAAAAAATCTTTAAAAAAAAAAAAAAAAAAAAAAAAAGTTTTTTGTCAGTTTTCCTTACTGTTTTGACGTGTACAAAAATGAGATTGGACGTACAAATGAACAAATGATTCATGAATGAATGAATGTGTGCTCGATGTGAGACAAAGACAATACAGAAAGGAAAAAGACAACACAGGGAAGTCTGTGCAGTAGAAGGTGAGTATTGTTCGCCTCTCCCACCCCAAATCTCTCTACAGAATTAATAATTGTTAATGACTCGGTGTTTCGCCTCTAAAAACTTCTCTTTGACTAAGACATGACTTTTTATGCATCAGGGTTTATAAAGCTAATTTGGTGGTCTGAGTGTTTATGTTTACTATAGGACTCTCGGAGAAAACGTTCTCAGAACTAAAATACTTGATATTTATAACTGCTAATTTAACCTATTATGGTTATGTTCAACATTTGATGCAAATAATTTTAAATCCTGAAGGAGACAGCTGCAGTATGTGTCATTTGCTGTTTTGTAGGATCAGCTCGTACTGGACATCGAAGCCTTGAGGGCTGAGCTGGACCAAGCGAGGCTGAGAGGGGCGTCCCTTCACCACGGGTACGGCACTCACGTGTTCACAGACACTCTCCAGCACCTGCTGTGTGTGTACGGGGCGCTCACAGACGTGCTCCGGCATCTGCCGTGTGTGTACAGGCCACTCACGTGCTCACAGACGTGCTCTGGCACCTGCCGTGTGTGTACGGGCCACGCATGCGCTCACAGACACTCTCCAGCACCTGCCGTGTGTGTACAGGGTGCTCGCACACTCACAGACGCACTCCAGCACCTGCTGTGTGTGTACAGGGCGCTCACACCCTCACAGACACTCTCCAGCACCTGCTGTGTGTGTCCGGGGCGCTCACAGACATGCTCCGGCACCTGCCATGTGTGTACAGGGCACTCATGCGCTCACAGACACGCTCCAGCACCTGCCCTGTGTGTACAGGGTGCTCGCACACTCACAGACACATTCCAGCACCTGCCGTGTGTGTACAGGGCGCTCACGTGCTCACAGACATGCTCCGGCACCTGCCATGTATGTACAGGGCGCTCACATGCTCACAGACGCACTCCAGCACCTGCCGTGTGTGTATAGGGCGCTCACATGCTCACAGGCGCACTCTGGCACGTGCCATGTGTGTACAGGGTGCTCACGCGCTCACAGACACACTCCAGCACCTGCCATGTGTGTGCAGGGTGCTCACGTGCTCACAGACGTGCTCTGGCACCTGCTGTGTGTGTACGGGGTGCTCAGACATGTTCAAGCGCCTGTCGTATGTGTATAGGGCGCTCACACCCTCACAGACGCACTCCAGCACCTGCCGTGTGTGTACAGGGCACTCACATGCTCACAGGCGCAATCTGGCACGTGCCATATGTGTACAGGGTGCTCACGTGCTCACAGACATGCTCCAGCACCTGCTGTGTGTGTACGGGGAGCTCACGCACTCACAGACACGCTCCAGCCCCTGCCGTGTGTGTACAGGAACACATGCAGGCCACAGGGGCAGCCAACTGAACACACTGCCTGGCCTGAGCTCAGGGAGCCTGGGGCTTCAGAGCAGGCCGGAGGGCAGAGGACAGCATCATCCTGAAGGTTAGGTTCTGGTACCTTGGAGGTTCCCGTCACGTCCTTGACTCAACTCAGAACCGCAGGAGGAGGTGGGGCTGGGGACGATTGATTAGTGTCGGGCATATGAGTCTGAGGCACCCGACAGAGTGTGGGCGTGATGGTGTCGGGATCGGAGGACAGAGCCCAGGGTGCCAGAGGAAGCCCCGTCCACCTGGGAGTGACGGTCGCATCCTCGAGGTGAAAGAGAAGGCCGCGGAGAGCCTGCGCTGCTGGAGCGGGAGGATGCCCTGATGTTCGCGTGTCTGGTGCGGCGCTTGGAGTCTGTATGTTTTGAAGAGGCTGAGAGTTAACGGCGTGGCGCTCGCAGATCTTTCGAGGCGTGACCGGGCCGGCTGCTGCGGGAGTGAGCCCCCTGGCTCGGCGTGAATCTACCAAGTTGCCCGGCATCCTGAGTTTTTCTTCCTCACCGTGGTAGAGGCGGTAATTCTCATTTAGGTGATTTACTTCTTTGTAGAAAATGGTCATCAAGTGAGAGTTACGCTTTAGCAAAAGTTATCGAAGCGCTTACCTGGTGGTGTGGTGAAACACAGGAGACGGGCCCCTGCCTCCAACACGACTCAGGAGGAAGCTCCGAACCTCTGCAGGTGTTCCGGCATTTGCCAAGTTAGGACATCCTGAAGGTTTAGGGTATCTTGCGGCTGTCCCTGCCTAACCCACTCCTAGAAACTAGAGGAGAAATCAGCGAGGACAGAGAGGCAGAGCCAGAAGCTTCCCCTGACGCCGAACCCGCTGGAAGGTGGAGTTTCGAGGAGGAGAGTGTGCGCTTCAGAGAGCGAGGTGCAGAGGAGGACCAGTGCAGGGAACAGGCACTTGCTTTCTGCTTCAGGTCCTCGCTGGTGGAAGGCTCGTGTCGTTAGAGCGCTGCAGGCGGACCCGCTGCTCGGGATTGCAGGCGTGTGTGCGAGGAGGCTCTCACAGGCACGTGGGTGAAGAGGAAGTGGACACACGTGTGTGACTCTTGTGGAAGTCGAGTCCTGAAGGGAAGGGAGCCGGTGTAGGAGCTTGAGGGGGTGGCAGAGCTGGGGGCAGTTTTTCCGATGGAGACGTCTTGACATGTTTGCCGGTCCCAGGTGTGATGTTAGAGGTGAAAGACAAGGAGAGAAAGGAGCTCTTTGCTCTGGTAGTGCAGAGGTGGCAGGAGGGGATGGCCAAGGTCACCTGGGGCGGAGTGGTCTGAAGACAGTGGGCAGGAGAGGCTGCATGCGGAGGGAAGGGCTTTGTTTCCGGGAGGCAAGGCTAGAGGCTGCATGTCAAGTGGCCTAGAAGAGAGGTGGTTGGGAGCTGTAGAAACGGGGGGAAGACCAATCACAGTAGGCGTGGAAGGGCCTTGGGTGGACTGAGGAGAAGGGGTCTGGCAGGCAGGGCAGGCTCAGCTCATTTGGTGTGACTCCACGGTGAGATCGGTCATCTTGTTTTTGTGATCTTCTCCATGAGAAAAGGTAGTCTAGCTTGAGGAGTGGAAAAGCACGGTGATGGGTGGCCTTCCATAAACAGATCGGCCATATAGAAGAGAGGCTTCAGCAAGTGATGAGCTGCAGGGTGGTGGCGGGTCGGGAGGCAGGTAAGCCTGGGAAGGGGTGTCAGAATCGGGAAGCATTTGTGCTTCCCGAACCATCCAGAGGTACACGCAGGATTTCAGGTGCATCGCTTTCATCTGCCGTTGAACCGTCTCACGGCCCCAGAGCAGTTGGGCTGGAAGTCACCCTGAGGGAGAGTGAGAGTGTCGTGAGGAGTAAGGGGTAGAGGAAGTAGGGCTGGGTGTGCTCCAAGGGGAATTCCAGACTTGGAGATCTTCGAACAGGCAGTAAATCTCGTGTAACGCTACAAGAAGGTATTTCTTTAAAAAGATGTCGAGAGGTGTGTACCAAAAGTAGATGAGTTGGCATGTCAGCCTGGCCCTGTCCACGATCGGGTGGGGAGGCTCGAGGGGTCCCCTGTCTAACTGGCTTTAATCAGATGAATGGACTCTGTCTTCTCAGATCGTAAGGCCTCCTGAAAATGAAGGCAGCCAGCCGTCTTTCCGGAGAACAGGGAGGCCCTCGGTGGCGGGCCAGGACTGAGGTGTGGCTGGGGTGCCCACGGTCAGGGCTGAGCGCTGGGCTGGGCTGCGCCCTCCTCGCCTCCGCTCACCAGTTCCTCCCCAGGGCCTCTCCTAGTGACTCTCTTGAGCGTCTCCCTCGCGGGTGCTCAGGGCCCCAGTCACTGGTTCAGGGGACTGTTTTAGCCGGGCGTGTTGATTGTCTGTCAGTCTGATTGCACGCAGTCTCTGCTTTTGGTTTGGAATCCTCAAAGCGTCCTGCCCAGCCCGGTTCATACCAGCCCGAGCTGTGGTCAGAAGGGCTTCTGCAGCCGCTCCCTCCGAGGGGCCTGTGGGAGCGCTTCAGACAGTGCCACGCAGAGAGAGGAGTGTCGGTGTCCACCAGCCTCACACTGCGGAGCCTGGCACAAATGGGAGAGTGACCGTGGAAGGCCGCAGGTGGGGGTGGGGGTGCTTCCTGGTGGGTCGAGGAGAAGGTCGAGCAGAGGCAGGGCTGAGCACCCCTCTGCGGGCCCTGACATGGGTGACGGATGCCTCTTCCACGGCCCAGACAGCTGGACCCCATCCTCTCATCTCCAGGTCTGCAGTGGCAGCATTGGCTTTCCTAGGTATGGAGTGTCCCCGCTGGCGGGGCTGAAAGGCTCAATGCTGGCGGGAGCGAGGACAGAGGTGCCCTCCTTGGAGTCCTTTTTCTGTGAAATTACGTGTTTTCCAAATTGACAGCTTCTGGCTTGACTAACAAACTTAGTTCACTTTTCTTATCTAATAATGACCTTTTGTTTTCCATATTTCAGCCGACCCCACTCGGGCAGTGTCTCGGATTTCAGGTTCCCTGTGGCAGACGGTCCCGCAGACGCCTCCAGCAGCAGCGCGGTGTTGCGGCGCCCCCAGAAAGGCCGCGTGGCAGCCCTGCGGGATGAGCCGTCCAAGGCAAGGGCCTCCGTCCTCGCCGCCCGCGAGCTGCCGGCCCTCGGGCGTGTCTCCTGCTCGTCCCGTGACTTTGAGACTTTGGGGATTCCAATGGTCATAGGTCGCCTTCTCTCTTCCCCTCCCCCCATTTTCCTTTTTCTGGCTAAGAGTTTCGTTTTAGGCATGCTTTTTTCTGAAGAACAAGTTCTGATAGAATATGACCTACTCTTAAGTGCAACGTAATGTAATTAGTACGGTTTGGAAGCAGCGATAAGCGTGAATGAATGCGTGTATCCGTCATCTTTTAGTGAGAAGAATTCACATCGGGAAGTTTAAATACCTTCCTGCTTGTGTCTGTTTAACAGCACTTCTTTATCTACTTCTGCGTATTTTTATTTACAGCACCCGTATTCAGTGCACACCTGGTTTGGGCCAGGCGTCATTATAGACTAGGGCTCCAGCAGTGAATACAGGCAGAGAAGATGCCCGCACCGCCAGGGCGCACGTTCTAGTGAGGAGCCAGCGTGCGTGAGAAGTACAGTACGGGCCGTGTGTCAGTTTCCTCTCACTGCGGTCACAGGCTGCTGCGAGCTCAGTGGCCTAAAGCAAGGAGCACTTAGAGTTCACAGGTTCCGTGGGCTCGGGGCTGTGAGCAGGACGGTTCGGGCTCAGTTCTCCTGAGGTTGCAGCCGTCCGGATTCTCACCTGGGGCTGAAGAGTGCACTTCCAGGCTCACTCGCCTGGCTCTGCCTGGCCCCTCTCTGGGGGCTGCTTGAGTGTCCTGGAAAGGTGCCCGCCAGCTTTGCTCCGGGCTCATTCTGAGAGAGAGCCAGGAGAAAGCCCCAGAGCCTCTGAGGCCCTGGTCTGGAGGCAGCACGCCTTCACCTGGGCTGCACTCGGTGCGTTAGAGTGAGTTAGCGAGTCCTGCCCTCACTGTGGGCCAAGGGAGGAGTGTTAGAGAAGTGTGGACGTATATTTAAACCACCACAGGGTTTCCGATGGTCATAAGCAGGGAAAGGAAACCCGGGGTACCCTGAGCTGTAGGAGGGGAATGATAGTTTTAAGTAGGGTAGCCAGCGAGGTCTCACAGGGACGGTGACATTTGAGCCAAGGAAGGGAAGGACCCATTTGGAGATATTAGAAGGTCATGCCAACACGATGTGCTGATGGGTTGAATATAGAGTATGAGACAAAGAGGCGAGTGAGGCCCCCGAGGGCCCGTGCTTGAGCAGCTGGAGGCTGGAGGCTGTCTCCTGCGATGAGGAAGACTGCGGGGCAGGGGAGACGAGTGGAGCCTGGCCCTGATCAGGTCGACAGCCCTATCTGCTGTCCAGGTGGACGTGTCAGGTAGGCAGTTGGATATTCTGGCCTGGAACCCAAGAGAGAAGTCTGGACTAGAGATAAAGATGTGGGGGTCATGACCATACAGATGGTGTTTAAAGGTGTAAGATGAGATCAAGTCCAAAGTGGGTGCCTGTTGATAGAGAGGAGCTTCCAGGATAGAGCCGTGGGCCCCTCCAAAATTGAGAGGTTGGGGAGACTGAGAAAGGACCGGCAGGAGACTAAAGAGTGACAAGGAGGTAGGCAGAAACCCTGGACAACGGGGCCTGCAGCCGAGTGAGCGAGATGCTCAGGGAAGAGGGAAGAGCAGCAGGCCTGGGCCTGCCGATGGGCCAGACGAGAGGGCGGTGGAGGTCAGTGGCGGACTTCTTAAGGTGGGCGCTTTGATCCTGGAGCAGCTCTGTGGGAGGGGAGGTGAGCAGGAGGAGAGGAGGTGGAGGCGGAGTCGAGGCGGCTCTGGAGACCTTTTACTCATCGGGACGAAGTGCAGTGGTGGCTGGAAAGAGACGTGGCATCCAGGTTCCGTGGTTCTGGTGTGTTATCTGAAGGAGGGAGAAGGGCGCAAACCTTCTCAGGCTGATGGGTGTGGGCCAGTAGAGAATCGATTACCCCGAGAGAGGGAGGGAGCACAGCAGGCGAGCCTGGAGTCAGCCAGAGGGGGTGCGCCTCGTGCCCAGAGGTGGGGCTGGCCTGGGTGGGGGCCCAGGTACCTGGCCGCGACCTCAGATCTTGGGAGGGGAGGTGGAGTGCATGGGTAAAGGCCCGGGGGACGGGGAGATAAGCCAGCAGGGCATCTCAAGTCTTGTGGTTGCTCTAATGTCGTGTCAGTGAAGTGGGAGGCAGGGCCCTGGGCTCAGTGAGGACGGGAGAGGAAGAGATGGAGGCTTCGAGAGAGGGGCTGAGACAGCCGCACGGGATGGGTCACGTGGCCCCGGCGCGCATGCCTTCTCTGTGCGCGTTCTGATTGCACACGGTACCCCTCCATCACGCGAGACAGGAGTTGGCTCGGCACAGAGGAGCCTTTTCTCCGAGAGCCTCAGTTCTCTAGAGACCGTGGTCCGCCAGCTCGCTCTTCCCTGGGTGTTGAGACGAGTGCGTCCGACGGCTGCCCTGCTGTCTCCTTCTGCCCCTGCCTGCTGCTGTCTGTGCTCGTCCACACCGGGCTCAGAAGAGGGAGGATTGGGGAACTCCAGTGAGGTGTGTTACTCGATAACACTAGTACAGTGGTGTGGCAACTGCAGTGAACACAGCTGCCGTGGATCTAGTGAACTTTTTACTTCCCATTAGCGTGGCTGATCGTGCCATGTTTTTGTGTGTGTGGTTTTTGTTTTTGTTTTTGCTGAGGAAGATTAGCCCTGAGCTAACGTCTGTGCCGGTCTTCCTCTGTTTTATATGTGGTTCGCTGCTACAGCGTGGCCAACTAGCAGTGTAGGTCCAAACCCGTGGATTCAGGCCACCGAGGCAGAGTGCACCGAACTTAACCACTATGCCACAGGGCCGGCCCCCGCATGGTGTATTTTTCTAATTTTCAGTTTTTGTTTGCACTCGGTCTTGTCACCATTGTGAATAACGTCATGGAAATGCCTTGTGTCCACAGTGAGATGTGACTGTTACCAGGCAGTCTAAGTAATCGACTGTCCTGCCCCTGAAATACTGCCTGCTTAATACGTGTCAGCAACTTACAAGCATGGCCTATTTTTCCAAAATCTTTTGGGCTTCTATTTAAAAGATATTTAAGTTTCTGCTAGGTTTACTGTAAGTTGCTGTAACTTGGTTGTTATTTTCCATCTTTGCTGAGATTTGATTTTCTTGTTTCTAGGTACAGACTCTTAATGAACAGGATTGGGAACGTGCCCAACAAGCGAGTGTCCTGGCCAACGTGGCGCAGGCCTTCGAGAGTGATGTGGACGCGTCCGACGGCGAAGACGACAGGGACACCATCTTCAGCCCAGCTGGCCTCTTGTCCCCCAGTGGGCAGGCCGATGCCCAGACGCTGGCCATGATGCTTCAGGAGCAGCTGGACGCCATCAACAAGGAGATCAGGTACGTGGGCTTGTGCATAGCACCACAGACACCATGCATGTCTCTAAAGAATTGTATGCTACCTAGGACAGTCTGGAAGAAATACTGTGGACGTATTCTACACGTCCCATGATAGTAAAACTTAGTTCAATCCTGTTTGAATAGTTTTAAGTTCTGAGGTTGCCCTTGATTGGAAAGTTCAGTTGACCGGGCGTTCTCGCCACAGTTGTGGTGTGGGTACACTTGTGTAAGATCTTGCAGAAGGGTGAAAGGGGTTCGGTCCGTTCCCCCACGAGCCGATGACACAGCTGGAGAGCGTTGCCGGGGAGCTCAGTGTCCACCTGTGCCACTCTGGATCCCAGGCCGGGTTCCAGAGACGGGCGGGGTGCAGAGAGCTGAGCGCACATCGGAGGAGGCCTCCCTGCTCCGAAGTGCAGAGGGGAGCTGTGGTGTGGGGCAGGGCACCATGGAGAGCCAGGAGGAGGTGGACTGGCCTGGCGCCCTTGTGGGTAAGAAGCAGGACTCTTTTCACGGGCAGTGCCAGGTGGCGGGTGACTTACGAGGAGAAACGCCAGAGTTCAGTCCACTGGCAAGCGAAGGTGAAACATGCAGTAGGAAGCGGGAGGGAGAGTTTCCTGCCCCCCTCCAGCCTGAGTGTCCCCCAACTCTGAACCCTGCGGGGGGCAGGGAGCTGGGGCAGCGTCCACCTGCCGCTTGTGCCTCCTCCAGCGCTGAGGAGGGCCCTCTTGTGTGTCTTTCAGAGCCTCACGTTTTCAGGTGTGTCACCCAACCACCTGGAACAGAAAGCCGAGGTTTTCAGATTGGCAAATTCCCACTCCTACTTGCGTTTTCCTCTATTAAACTAATAGAATGTGAAAATTGGTTCATTACAAGACAGTGGTCAGGGGCAGGCCCCATGGCCGAGTGGTTAAGTTCACGCGCTCCGCTTTGGCGGCCCTGGATTTCACCAATTTGGATCCTGGGTGCTGACACAGCACTGCTCTTCAGGCCATGTTGAGGCGGCATCCCACATAGCACAACCAGAGGCACTCACAACTAGAATCCAGCACTATGTACTGGGGGCTTTGGGGAGAAGAAGAAGAAGAAAGAAGGCGACGATTGGCAACAGTTGTTAGCTCAGGCGCCAATCTTTAAAAAAAAAAAAAAGACAGTGGTCAAAGAATGGTTTGAATCTTAACCTTGTCAGTGTTTCAGAGGTGTTTTCTTTCGAAAGCCTCTTAGCAGTTATAACAGTAAATTTACACGACAAAGGGCCGACTGTGGGGTGCAATCCAAAGACTTGCCCGTCCGAGGGGGGGCTGTCCCCGTGGCCGAGTGGTTAAGTTCCTGAGCTCCGCTGCAGGCGGCCCGGTGTTTCGTTGGTTCGGATCCTGGGCGCAGACATGGCACTGCTCATCAAGCCAAAGACTTGCCCGTCCGAGGGGGGATTAAGAGGCCTTAGGTCTGGGGTGCAGGGTGACAGGGAGCCCAAGATCTGCCCTGTCAGGCCTGAGGCAGCCGTGGTCCGGTCCTGCATGCACACAGAGACCAGCCGTGTGCCGGTGACCCTGCGGGAGGTCCGGGCAGAGTTGCTGCCAACATTTTGTTCTTGTCAAGCTGACACAGACGCCAAGTGCCGGTTCCTGCGCAGAGCCTGCGGGAGGGAAGGAGGGGCAGAACTAACTCCAGGGAGAGCTGTAGGCTCTGCAAGGAAGGGGTGTGCGGCCTGCAGTCTGCCTCCGTAAACCACGGTTCGTGTGCTGTGTTCAACCCCGCAGAGCCCGGAAGACTGCCTTTCCCCATCGCTGTGGGAAACGCGAAAGGATTATAAACGTCAGCTTTTATTTTTCACAGTGTATTGCTAAGTAAAATGGGTTCTTCTTTATGTAGCAAGTTGACCTGATATAAATGGTAAATTCTGTCCACTGCCTTGGTATCAGTAACAGAAAGTACTTTCAGAATATATAAGTAGAACTTTAATTGGACAGGTTACTGCAAGGTTACTACTAATTTAATATTAGAGTAATGATTTGCATAGTCAAATATTAAAACTGCTGTTTAAGCATCCACTATACATTAGGAGAGAAGAGCTTTAATTATGAATTTCCAAATTAATGCAGCATGGTTGATGTGAATTCATTCAGATGAGGCTGGTGGAGAATTCTGTCAAATAATACAAACAAAATACTTTTGTTCGAACTCAACCTTTAAAAAAAAAAAATCAGTGTTTTCGTCTAGTCTAGAGACTTAAGTGTTTGGAAACTCCTGATTGCTTTGTAAATTGATTTTTTGATTATATCAGAGTTCCCAGTTTCCAGTCAAAAAAACCGATAGGTAAATGTGCAGCTGTGCCCTGAGAAGTGGGAATGTCGGAGCTGTAAAATTCAAACATCTCGTTGTGTAGTAAGAGAGTTGCCAACTAGCCCCTCCAGACTTGTGGGGTACTTAAATAAAATCAAACGCGAGTGATCAGAGATAGTTGGTAAGACTCAGTGGAAGGTGTACTTTGTGCTGTTCCGAAGCCGAGTGTGTTAAAGAGAGAAAAAGTAGAACGTTTTTGCTGAAGTGTTAATTGTTGGAGCAACCGTCATTGGAGTTTCCTTACAGTAATGCAAGCACCGATTTTTTCATCTGAACCCGTTAATCTGTCTGCTAATGAAGGAAGGATGACTGTTTTGTTTTTACTTTAGGTTGATACAGGAAGAAAAGGAAAACACAGAGCAGCGGGCGGAGGAGATTGAGAGTCGAGTTGGCAGTGGGAGTTTTGGCAATCTTCGTCGTTTTAGATCAGTGAGCTCCATTCCCCTCTACCCTGCCTCCTCGCTCGCCGGCTCCTCTCCTCCGAACAGTGGCCGGTCCACCCCGCGAAGGATTCCGCACAGCCCAGCTCGGGAGGTGGACAGACTAGGTATCATGACTCTGGTAAGGATTTGTCTTTTCTTGTGCTGTCTCCCCTCGCCCCCGACACACCTGATTTAAGTCTTGGACACCACGAATATGCTTTATTTTTAACCCGGAAGAAAATCAGGTGCATTTGTTATGCTCAGAGGTTTGAGATTTTTAAAACCAACTCATATTTAATCATTCAACAATAGCATGGTGACAAATTAATTTTAATATTGGGGTGATGCCTGAACTCCAGAGAAGTTTTCACTTGTTCAGCTCTGAGCGTGGTCAGCTCTGCAGGGTTCGGCAGCTAGGGGGATATTTTTGTTTTCCAGCAATAGACAGTGTAACAAAAGTAAATACAGCAGCCATCGTAACATATAGGAAAATGTGCAGAGAGAGTCAGTGCTGTCTGTCTTTACGTTCGGGATGCCTGACTGGAGGGTACAGAATATGCCGTCAAAAACAAAACTGAAGAAAAAGCTAAATCGGTCCTCTTAATAATGCCCTCGGTGGCATGCTTGGCACCGGTTCTGCAGGTGAATCCAGGGTGGCGTGAGTGAGAGCGCGCTGCCGCTTGGCCTCCCCGGGAAGCGCGGGGCTGCGTTCGTGCGCAGCCTCTGGAAGTGCAGGGACCGCGACAGCGTGCTGCTCTAAAGAATAGTGCCTAGCTTTCTCACGTGTTTAGTCTGGGTTTTGTGAATGCATGAAATCATGTTGACAGCGTTCTGCTTTCTCACTGCGCTTCCGTTCTCATTTCTTCTGCTACCACCCATTTTCGTTTTTAGTTGCGTTGTTAGCCTGCGTGTAATTAAATGAACCGTGAATCGCTTTAGTAGCGTCCGAAGTGGTAACTAGTCCATTTCGCGGTGTTTTGACATAGTATTTTTATAATTTACATCGTTAGCTCATTAGCTGATATTTTAAGCTCTTTGACAATTTCATGCTTATTTCCTTTCAGAGAATTTGTAAAAACAGTTCTGTTTTTCTTTTTCCTTGTTTTTGTAGTTGTGTGTGCCGGCTGACGCTGTGTCTGCTTCCGTGTTTAGTTTTGATTTCCTGTGTCATCCTTCTGTTTATTTTGTCACTGTTAGTCCAGGCCTCAGCCCGCGCTGTGACACCCCCTCCACGGGGTGCTCAGGGAACCGCCACAGTGGGGGCCATGGTGTGTGTGTGGGGGCCACTGGGGCTCATTAGTGGGGTTTCTGCGTTATCTTCGTTTCTCATGAAATAGTGTCTTTTTCCCTCAGTAGTGATACGTTTTTACTGCTGTGTCACTGTACAACAGATGTGGATACAGGCATGATATCGCTGGATCAGAGTGCTTTTATTCAAACTGTGTAGGGTTTGTGTAATTCAGAAATGAAATCTTTTATATATACAGAGATAATCCGCCAAGTATAGAATTAACGGAAACTTGACACAAACAGTATACCTTTTGGTTTTGATGCTTATATTCAAGACTGTAAATTTCATCAACTTGTTGGACATAAACAATTAATGCCTTTAATAGACTATTTTTTAAATTCACATATCTCATAGGAATCATAGAATGTGAAGATTCCACCTGCTATTCTGCTAGCTTTTATCCTTACGTATTTTCACAGGGTACCCTGCTTTAATCAAAAAATTTATGTTTGAGAAATTTTAAATCAATTTCTAGGTAAGAATTTTATATGAATGACCAATAGGTGATTAATAACTAAAAGTAGGTTTGTTCAGTTTTATAGTAAGTCTTGCAATAACTTCCTCGTCAACTAAATTGATGTTTAGAGACATGTTTTTCATTAGGGCAAACTAAGTTCTAGAGAAGTTTGGCTTAGAATAGACAACTGTTAGGGCCCTTTGTTCTATAAAATGCCGTATTTTAATAAATTGTATATGTTGTAATAGAATTTTATCTCCCTGAGTAACGATTTATAGTGTTTCTCTAGTAAATCTTGAGTAACTTACTGTTTAAATTTCATGGTGAAAAAGATGTTCCATTTCCAGTTACGTTTTCTCTGAATCTCAGCTCGCTTATATCTGTCTTGTCATTCTCTTTTTAATATATTTACCTGTACTGATCCTTGAATTTTTAACTTCAGAGTATGCAGTAAATCTGGTTTCTCTTCATTTCTTTGCATGCGTCCGTCAGCCTAGTGATTTAAGGAAACATCATAGAAAGGTCAAGTGTTTAGTAATTTAACATACCTTTGTTTCTCTGAAGTATTGACGGGCACCTATCATTTGGCATGAATGAGCCCTGTGAATCACTGACATTTAAATGGACATGTTGACACTCACCTGGCATGTCACAAATGACGATTGTCCTGTTGGAGACAGGTCACTGGTGGTTTGCATAGAATGCTGGGACAGGCGTAAGGGTGTGCCTTTCTTCCACTCATTTGCCTTCTCATCGTTGCATGCTTATTTATAATGGCTATAGTATTTTTTCAATGAGAAATTACTGAAGCAGAGCCACAGATTTTAGTTTGGGGAAAAACTAATTTTAATAAGCATAGCTAGAAGGGCCGGCCTGGTGGCGCGGCACTTAAGTTCGCATGTTCTGCTCCTCGGCAGCCCGGGGTTCGCCGGTTCGGATCCCGGGTGTGGACCTGGCACCCCTTTGAGAAAGTCATACTGTGGGAGGTGTCCCACATATAAAGTAGAGCAAGATGGGCACGGATGTGAGCTCAGGGCCAGTCTTCCTCAGCAAAAATAGGAAGATTGGCAGTAGTTAGCTCAGGGCTAATCTTCCTCAAAAAAAAAAAAAAACATAGCTAGCTGTCATGAGCTCTTACTGTATGCCAGGCCCTGTGCTGAGTGCTCTACGAGTCTGCTCTCTCGTCCTCATGGACTTCCCGTGAGATGCAGGTTACTGTCGTTATCCCCATGGACAGATGTGGAACGGAGGCTCAGAGAGGCCACGTGCTGTGCCTAGGGGCACACAGTTAGGGAACGCTGCAGTGTGGACTGGTCTGATTTCAAAACCAGGACACTGAGTCGCTTCCCCCACGGCCTGACTTCTCTGCAGATTCTCTCACCTCCTCACTCGTCCCTGACAGCGGGGGCCAGCGGGCCTCTTCTCCTTATAGATAGTCGTGAATCGGGCCTCCCTGTTCTTGGAGGACGTGCACGCACTGGGGAGCAGATCTGTTGACCAGAATGCCTTCCTCCTAACCTTCACGCCATGTGCCTAGCCTGCACCCCGACCCAGAAGCTGCCTGATCCTGCGCTGGTAGGCCGCCCTTCGGATGCTCGGGCAGCTGTCCTCTGACCGCAGCGCTTAGAGCACATGAGCTGGGCGGCAGCCGTGGGAGCCCTCCGCTGCGCAGAGCACCGTGGCGATTCAGCGAAACGCAGGCTCAAGTCCCCGCTGTCAGTGATGATTTGTGACCTGGGTGTGCTGCTCGCCCTCTCTGCGCCTTGGTTTGCCCTCCTGTTTAAGTGAAGACAACGACAGAAGCGCGCTCCTCGGGGTGGCCGCAGACGGTGCCCGTCCGTGCACGATCTGCAAGGAGCTGAGAGCTTATAACCGGCCCCGCGGCGCACAGCACGCCCTCAGTCCCGCCGACTCGCATCCGTGTTTCCCTCGGTGGGAAGGCTTTCTCAGGGAAGGAAGGAGCGTGTTGATTGACGTCCAGGCAGGACAGCCTGACCCTGTTGCTCACGGCACTGTGGGCTGGCTGGCTGGCTCCTTCGAGGGCCTTGCTGTGGGGCTGTGGTGAGGATGAAAGGCAGGAGTGCAGGCATGGTGCAGACACGGGCGGCGTGGGCCACGCACTGTCCTCCTCCTCAGCATCCCTGGCCTACGCCGCCGTGACCCCCCAGCTGTCGGGGAGCTTCGTTCCAGTCAGCTCTGAAAGAGCGTGCAGGCCCCAGCCTGGCGGGCCCCGGGCTGGGCAGGGCCCCTCACCACGGGGGCGCAACGGGAGCAGCCACCGGCCAGGGCGGGCTGCTCCTCCTGAGCTCTGTCTCCGCTGAAGACAGTGAACTCAGTCCCGTGGACTGCTCCCTGTCCTGTTCTTTTTTGTTTTTTATAGGTGATTGTTTTAACCTCAGTTTGAAATCTCTCCCTGTTTCAGTTTCGTATTGATAGTTTCTAGCCGTCGTAGCCTTTGGTTGTCTGCAGATTGTAATTTGAAATCAGGAGAGCATGCGGAATCTATCCAGCTACGGCTTAAGGTTCTATCTTAAATGAGTTCGACTCCATTTTGCACTAAGCCCCTTGGTTGTCACTGAGCCGCTGTGGGGCTGCAGTGGAGCGACACTCTACACAGTCGCATTAAAAAAGCCCAAGTTGGCTGCTCAGGTCTTGCTGTTTGTACAAATGCCTGCCACGCACGTTTTGAGGACTCCAGCCCTGCCTTCACCACGGAGCCACATGGATCAGTAAGACCTGCCGGAGTTAACGTTTTCCCCACCGCCTCCTTCCTGTCCTCACGTTCCCCGACACGGGAAAACTGGCAGTCTGAAGGAGAGGATCTTCCAGTGGAAGGCCAGGACTGCTTTGAGCCGGCTTAAACAAATTGCTTTTAAACCGCGTAGAAAGACCTCAGTTTATAGCATCTGTTCTGCACGCTGAGACGTATGAGACAGACAGGCGTGTCTGGGATGCAGGAGTTAGATCCCTTTTCACTTTTCCACTTGTTACAGAGTCCAGGAAGGTGCATCCCTACTCAAAATGATAGCGGATCATGGTACAAGCTATTTCTCTTTTTCTCCCAAAACAAAAAGTTCTGGACAGTTTACCCAAGAGGTTTCTGCCCTCTCTGGTGTTTCTTCTGAATGCATCAGGAGATAAACACGTTCGTCTTCAGCTCCTCATCAGGGACAGTGAGTGCCGTGTGTGCTGTGTGAGGACGAGGTTTTGGGCGTGGTTCAGATCTCGGTGCCCTTCAGTGGCTGTCCTCGTGGTGGCCTAGGATCCTAGGGCGGGCGGGCCCTCGGGCTGCGCGCCAGGAGGCTCAGGAGGAGGAGTGCCCGTGTGTCCTGCCCGGGTCTCTGCACTCGTTCTGGTGCTCGTAGGCCAGGAGTCGGGCTCTGCTCTGTGCTCCTGCTCCTGATAAGTAAGACGGTCCTTTAACGTGGCGTTGGGCTAGAACGAGGCTGGTTGTACTCAGCAGAAAGCATAGCTCATGGATTTCCACATAAGTTTATGGTTATAATTTAAAGCCTATGTGTTGTGGGGTTTTTTTGGTCACAGTGTGTTGTTCACTAATTTTACACTGGTCTCAACCCCTCAGTTGCCAGCCTCCCTAGAAGAGGTACGAGACGACAAGACGACAATAAAATGTGAAACCTCGCCCCCGCCCTCCCCGCGGTCCCTTCAGCTGGACAGGCTGCACAAAGGGGCGCTGCACACGGTCGGCCACGAGGACCTCAGGGACTTACGGAAGTAAGGAGGGCAGCGTCCCACCCTAGCCCGGCTCCAAACAGACCGCCTTCTCATGCTCAGCTTTCAGAAATCCATTGCTCTCTTCTTGGGGAAAAAAGTCAGAATGATGACTTTAAAGAAATACCGGTTAATTGAGTTGAGTTGATTTAGATGATGCCCTCGGGCTGCCCTGGGAGCTCAGGTGAGCCCAGCAGAAGATGCTGTCTGTTTGGGCGACGTGAGTTTAGAAAGAGAGTTCAGTGATAGCAGCAATCTTGGAAAGCCTTCATTTCTTCAGAGTCTGCAAATTGACTCTTGTGAGAACTTTCTCTTCTTGTGGAGCATTTGCTAAGCATGTGGCGTGTTCTGAGCATTGCTCTGCAGGACCGTCCGTGTCCCGCCGCTCGGATGCGCTCTCTGCCTCTGAGCTGTGGAGAGCCCCACCTCGTCCCCAGCGCTCCAAGCGCCTCCCCACAGGGACCATGAGAGCCAGTGGGTGACTAGTGTGCTCCTATGTCAAACTACCACGGGCTGTGCTTTTGTCCCCCCCTGGCAGCCCTCGGTGGCGGGTGCAGGTGTCCATCCTCGCCGCCTCTGCAGTAGGCCCTGTGGCTCTTGTTTCGCGGCAGGGACGGTGGCACTGGGGAGGTTGCTGGGGCGCTGGGGTCAGGCCTCCAGTTGGGAGAGCATCTTCACAGCCGAGGGGCGGCCCTCAGGTGGGCTCATGGTGCTCTCTGCCTTCCATGGTTCGGCCTGGAAGCCTTCTCAGAAGGAGAGCTCCGGCTCAGAGCCTCAGCTCCTCAGAAACGGTTCTCTGTGGTGGGATGGCTGGGAGCCTTCGTTTCTACACGCGATGCATTTTGCGAAGGAGACATGCCTGGAGGAGACTTGGAATGCTCGTGTAGTTGGAAGAGCAAGTATTAAAAGCGTGGAGTGTTCTAGTGCCTGTGAATGGAACGTTGTGTTGGGACGAGGGCGCTCATTAAAGATCGTTTTCTGTCCCCAAAGCTCCACAGGCTCACAGGACAGCCCCGTGAGCAACCCCAGCAGTAGTAATAGTAGCCAGGACTCGCTCCACAAAGCCCCCAAGAAGAAGGGCATCAAGTCCTCCATCGGCCGCCTGTTTGGCAAGAAAGAAAAGGGCCGACCTGGACATGCCGGCAAGGAGTCATTAGGACAAGGTGGGTGGCTTCCAGCAAACATTCTTAACCCTTAGGATGGAGGCGGGGGGCCTGCCGTGTGTGTGCCTACTGTGTGCCCCCGGTTGTTCCCACGGGCGGTCTGTCGAAGACGCTGGGCGTTCTCAGGGAGTGAAAGCTCAGGAGGCGTATGTTTTCTCTGGGACACATGCGACCCAGAGAGCCACGGTGGACGTTCTTTGGCCCTGAACAACCTGGCGTCCCAGACAGAAAGGGCTCACTGTCTCTCGAGCATTCTCGTGCCTTGGTTGCCTAGTCAGAAACTTAGCCTTTAGAGGTGTTCTTTGCCTGCAAGTGCTCTTCCACCTGTTTCTGAACTCACCTAATGCGGCCGTGTTGATTTCTCTCGCTGTTTCAACCACTGGGCCCTCACAGCTGGCGTTTCGGAGACCGAAAACTCAGCTCAGGATGCCTTGGGACTCAGCAAACTGGGAGGACAGGCGGAGAAAAACCGGAAACTTCAAAAAAAGTAAGCTTTTCGTTATTCGTCCATCTCACTGAACACTTCTCAGTTGTGCCTGATTTTTAACTAACGTTTATTTAATAAATGTAGTATCTATTTATGTGTCTATATTACCTTCTGAAAGGTTAACCTAAAGCTTTTAAGAGACTGTGCTTCCTGGGGGGCTGAGAGCCTCTGCTCAGGAAGGGGGAGAGGACTCAGGGGAGGCTCCCGTCCCCCGGAGAGCTGTCTGATGAGGAGGGCTCCCCGCCAGGCGTGGGGCCCCGAGTCCGGCTCCGGTGCGTCAGCTCTGGGGGAGGGGCCGCTTAGCCTTGCTGCACTCCCGGTTTCCTCCTCTAAGATGGGAGTGCAGCGGTACGCGCCTCACACGGCTTTGTGAGTGTTAGACACGCATCTGTCGCTACATAAACACACGTAAAGCACTGGCAACAGTGCCAGCCATCCTAAAATAGGGAGAACTGAGTGTGTAATTGCAGCCACCGCTCCGACTTGATCACCAGCATTCAGAGTTTGCCGTGCGGGCTATGATCTGTCAGGAAATATTCGCTGAGTTGCCCCTTTTTTCCTCCTCCGGTAGATTTTGTATTTTTATCTTCAATAGACTCGTGATTTTATGGTCTGTTTATTAAATTTTGATTCCGATTTGTCTTGACTCTGAAAATAGGTGATAGCAAGGTGATCATTTTCTGCAAAGGTGCTGAGACGCTGCGATGCCCCGGGGTAGGGGCATGGAGGAATAGTGTGTGCGTGTTTCTCTGGCTTCGTTCTGATCGGGAGCAGGTTGTGTGTTGGTTGACCGTATGTCAACCAGAATTAAGTAGATGAACGAGGTAGGGAGAGACAGTATCCCAGTGAACTGGCGACTGAAAACTGAAACTGAACCACCCTCTACGACAGAAGGGGCAGTTAGCAGTCCCAGAGGGAAGCGCTGACCTTGAGAATGGGCAAGACGGGCGAGAGCCAGTGGTCAGATGGCAAAGCTGGTCCTTGCGACAGGCTGACGATTGGTAGGTTCTGTGGTCAGTCTGACGATAGGAAAGGTCGTCTAGCCACTCAAGTACCCTGAGACAGCCTCATTGGTGTGGCACCTGGGCCTACAGTGCGCCCCGAGGACCACGCTGGGGCCCGGGGACCCTCTCCCCTAGAGGCCACGTGCCTTTAGCTGTAGAGTTGCCGGTTGGGTTCCCTTTTGTGAACCCTGCCTCGTTTTCGTTCTCTTCTCAGAATCGTACTAATCTTCTTGACTGGCCCACTGCTGGTCTTATTTCAGGCGAAGTGCCGTTGTTTCTGTTATTGCTCACCATGCCCTAGGAATACTCAGTCTTTCAGGTCCCCGTGAATGGAAATCCGCAGACACCATTGAACAGCAAAACGTGCTTTGAACGTTGCTGTCTTTGAACTGTATAAAAATGTTTTAAAGTAACTTGGGTAATTGCCATTTGCCTTTGTGAAACGTATCCCAGCCAGGCCTTTTGCCTCCTGGAGCCATGCCAGGAAAAATGTGTCCCTTAGATTTTGCTGACGTGTTCTAGTGCACACGCTTGCACATGCTGGAATAAAATCCGTAAGGTTTGTGGCAGTGCGCCTCGGTCCTCGTCCCCGGAAGTTCATGGTTCCTGTAGGGTCACAAACTATTCAAATTGGCCCAAGTTTGGGTCACCCTTGTTTTCTAAATTTATTTTGTAATTCGCAGGAGGTATGCTTGAGCACTTGGCTGTGTGGAGACAGCCTTTATTGTTTGTCCCGGCGCGTGACTCCGTTTCCCGCTGCGTGGGGAGCGTGTGTGGTGGTGGGTGGTAGGCAGGTTTCTCTGGAGCTCCGGGTTCCCCGTGATGGCATTGGCTCTGCACTTCTGTGTCACCATAGCTGTAACTGTCCAGGGGCAGGCCGTTCTCTGAACTCTGTGGTCGTGCACGGCAAGTTCTAGGATGTACTAGTAAGTTACTAGGGAAAAATTCAAAGTATGGAGGTTATTTGTCTGACTACAGTGGGTAATTTTAGTTCTGTCAGTTAACCAGAAATAAAATTGACTTTAGGAAAAATGCTTTATTTATAATTGTGGGAAAATGTTTGAGTTATCCGGAAAAAGTATTATTGGAATACAGTTTTACGTTTATGGCATTATAGAGGTAAGAATCAAAATACGGTCCTCAGAAATATTTCTTTTTATTACCTCAAAAGTGTGCCTTTAGCTGCCAAAGTCACACAGCCAAACACATCCACTTTTAGAGAGTTTTCAAGAACCTGGTGACTTCGGTGGAGAGCTCACTTTCAGGTTTTGTCAAAGTTACATAAAAGAGAGTGGTGGGCGCGTTGGGTGCTGGACATGCTTAATGAATCCGTGGAGGGTACCGCTGGCGTGAAATCAGCATCACTGTGTTCGTCCGCTTGGCGGTGCTCCCACAGCGTTGCCGGGCGTCCCTGGTGCTGTCTGAACTCCGTCGCCTTAAGTAACCTGGTGTTCTAATGCTCTCTTTCCCGTTTCTCCCTGGTTGACTCTAGTGTGGTCACAGGGTAAGTTGAGGCGGAGGGTGTGCTGTGCTGAGCGTGTGTTACAGCCTGTGGCGTTGGCGGTCACCAGCCTCAGGCTCTGAACTGAGGTTCCGGGAGAGTCGTGCTGCTTTGCTGAGAGCTGTGCCGGGTCCCCTCACCCTGGCCGCCCCCACCCCCAGCCTCTGACAGCGAGCTGCACCCCATGGCGGGAGTAGTGCTTTGCGTGGGCCGTAGAGCCGTGTTTGTGACATGAGCCCAGCAGGTGTTGGTGCAAGGTGCCATGGTACTGAACGTGTCAGCCTCAGAGAAACGAGGTGCGTGTGTCGCTTGGATGGTACACCTTATCTGGGGTCTGGTCAGCAAAGCCCACACCGCTTCTCGTTATGAAAGATAACTTCATCATCGTGTCCTGTTCTAGTTATAAAACACACGCCGTCACTCACGGGTTACATGACGTTTGTCTCATCCGTGTGCCTGTTCCCCAGGGGATTTAGCATATTTCTGAATGTCTTTCTCCTCTGACTCTAATGTTAAGGCTGGGAAGCATGGCACATCAGTTTCCTGGTATAGAGGTATTTAAAAAATCGCCCTTGGGGTCTAGAATGATCTTCGAGGGAGGAGGTCAAGTCCCAGCCAAGCAGCCGCGAGTTGCTGGCTGACTATCGCGGGCCCAGCGCTCCTCCCTTTACCCCACAGGGACGGCAGCCCCGCCCTTGTTTCTCGAGTAGCTCTCTGTAAATGGAGATCGCAGATCCTAAGGGTAGACAAAGCGATGACAGAGATTGCAGTGTCTCCAAGCAGAGGAGGGAAATACGTAACAACAGAAACCAGACGAGTCTTCTGTTTGCTCTGGACAGTGGTTTGGGGCCGTAGAATCTGGGCACACAGAATACACCTCATTGCCCCAGGATATCAGCTTCTGCCTCAGCCTCTGCAGAACAGAGGTGGGTGCCTCGGGTAGACTTAGGATGCAGAGAAACGCACGGCACTTGAGAGGCCCGCCGCCTTCGATCTCTCGGGTTTCAGGCCTTGGAGCGAAGGGCCAGTAGAAGACGACCTCGTGCCCTGGCGGTTAGCTGTCGCGAGGACTCAGCAGCCATCGTGGTGATCTCTGGTTGCGGTGAAGTCGAACCACACGGGTGGTTCTGTTGATTCTTAGAAAGTGCTCTGATGAGTAGTCACAAACGAAGGAGAGCGGCCGTCTGCCTGAGGCCGTTCTCAGTGGCCAGCAGGGAAAGGCAGTTCCTAGACCGAGCAAGAAGGGAGCGTATTTGTTCGAGAAACCGAGCTCCAGAGAGGGCAGGAGTGGCGCTGGCCCCGGCGTCTCCAGTCTGGTCTCCGCATCCTGTGCTCGCCCTACCCTGCACAGCTTCCAGGGGCGCTGCCCTCTCCTCTCCCACGGGCAGGGGCCTTCTTCACGTGACAGAACAGTCACCCCAAGAGAAGAAGGGGGTGCTGGTGTTCCTGCCTGGGGTGATAATGCAGGGATCTGGCTCCGTGTGGGGTCTTCAAGGTCACCAACTAGCCTGATAGGGGAGGGAGCTGGAAGCAGACAGAGACCTGGGCCGGCCGCCCAGCTGGGGTCTCCTCTGTCCTCGCGCTCACTTCTCGCGTCTCTCTCGGCGGCATCTAAGAGATGCATCGTTCTCCCTCCATTGCCTTATCGCCCTTTCAGCAGGGCGCTGGGCCTGCACTGTGAAACCCAGAAGTAATCCATACTAGAGAAAGCTGTTGATAAAAGCCAACGACCATTGCAGGTGAAGTCAGAAGGGTGTGCACCAGTCCCCAGATGATGGAATTACCAGACTATTTTTAACCCTATGTTCCTGTGTACAGTGAGTGTCTGTTTCATATGAAAAACGAACTCTCTGCCAAGTGCCCCGGACTCAGTACCTGTTTAGTTCACTTCAGAGTGTGGGGATCGGAAAGCCCTGTTGGCCCGGCACCAGTGCCATCCCCGCCCCTCCGCCGGGCCAGGCGGGCAGGACTTGGGCCTTGACCGTGCTGTCAGGGTTCAGGTCTTTCCCTGCTCTGTCTGCCGAGGAGGTGTTTGTCTTGCTCGTATGGCTCCTATGGCTCACAGACATGTTAACATAAGATAGAGCCACTGTCCTTGAGGAGAACTTGTCCCCAGGAAACACAAAGTGGCACTTAATTCAGCACACTGGCGGTCGGTCCCGCCCAGCGAGGCCCTCCTCCCCCCTCCGTCCAGCATTGGCCTCCTGTGTCAGGGGGACGGCAGTTCCAGTGGACTTGGCTGCTTTTTTATTTATGAGTAGCTTTGCTTATTTGAACTAGAGAAGTTTGCCCCTTGTTAACTCTACTTGAGCTATTAAGATATTTGTTGCATCCTCTGGTCGAATTATCCTGGATAGTTACAATATCTGTTATTCCCCAGAAGCCTAAGGGTGACTTAAGGAACACTTACTTGAGATCCTGTGTGAAACGTTTTGAGCTTTAATTGTCCGTAGACTTCATAGTCTTAAGAAAAGTCTAATAGCATTTCAATATGTTGAAGAGCTGTTATGTATCTTTAGAAGTAAAAGATTCGACGACGTGTTCTGTAGAAATGATTATGGAAAATGACTTGGGGTGTCGGGGCGCGTGCGGTGAGCAGCCCCGTCTCCTCTCCGAGGCTCTCCCTGTCAAAGTGATAGGGTGTCTTAGAAAGGCTTGGAGGTAAACAGCACAAAGCAGTAAGATAAGATTCGTGAAGCTTCTTTGTTCTCTCTTACATAGCCATGTTCCCAGTAGACAGAATCATTTGCAAAGATGGTAATGTGGTAAAGTTCCAGTTCGCCTATTTGAAAATCAGGCCTACAGAATATTTCTGATCTCACGAGGGCCCTGGGACTCCTCCCTGCCTCCTGCCCCACGGTAGCTGTCAGCGCAGGGCATCTTAGGCTCACACTCCGTCTGGGGTCCTGGTAGAAACTGTCCGGGTTGAAATTTTCTGGATTTGAAGCCTGTGGGTTAAACCACAGAATGACCCAATGTCTGAATTTAGCAAGTACCTAGTTAGCTAACTAGCAACGTGGAAGAGAAACAGCCAAAATCCAGTCCACTACTTGCTTGCTACAGTAGACCATTCCTAGTGTTAAAAATCCACATTGTTCTCGGTGTTGGTGGTGTGAACGCTGAACGTTTGTGAAGCTCCCACAGAGGCAGGCTTCTCTGTTCGGACCCGGTCTAGTTTCCTCTTTCTCCATATTTTCCCTCATCGTTTAGAAAGAGAAGAGCGAGAATGTTTTCGCTTGAATGTCCTACCTTGGATACAAAGGCTCTGCTGGGTTTTTTTAAAGTGGGTAATAACTCTTTAATTCTGCGAGGAGATGATTCTACAGAGAACCTTGTCGAGTCCGTCAGCATTTCATTGTTCAGGAGTTCTTCCTGACATGTACCAAACTACCGTTAAGTGGATGGTTTAGAAGATGAAAGGAAAATAATGAGATATGTGCTACTATGCTTGTGAAAGTGTATAGAGCGAGTACTCTGCTAACTTGCTTCCTGTATGCGTGTGATCGAGTCTTTCACTGTGACTGTCTGGTTATTTGTAGGCATGAGTTGCTCGAGGAAGCCCGGAGACAAGGTTTACCTTTTGCACAATGGGATGGGCCAACTGTTGGCGTCTGGCTGGAGGTATAGTCGTCTTTCGATCCTGGATCAAGTATGTGACTCATGTGAACGTGTTAATCCATTTCACACACTGTGCATAACCTTCTGGCCTTAACATTTCCTGTCTCTAGCTCTGGGTTGGGTTGCCAGCCTGGTATGTGGCCGCCTGCCGAGCCAACGTGAAAAGTGGGGCTATCATGTCCACCCTGTCAGACACGGAGATCCAGCGCAAGATCGGCATCAGCAACCCTCTGCACAGGCTGAAGCTGAGGCTGGCCATTCAGGCGATCACGTCCCTCACGAGTCCGTCAGCCCCTCCTACGTCAAGAACGGTGCGTCTCCCTGAAAGCAGTTTATCCCCTCCTGACGTTGCTTCTCCAAGTCTTCGTAAACACACCCAGGGCTCCGGTTTAAAATTTCAGCCTGCAGAAACGTCACAGCTTCTAACGGGTGAAAACTGAGTGGTTAAAAATACTTTATTGAATGCTTTTTTTAACAACAGCCTGGCTTCAGTGGCTGCATTGTAACATAGAAGTAGGAGTTTCTGAAAACAACAGTAGCGATCACAGATTTAAACATAAATTCATCAAAAGTGAAGGGAAAAAAGCCTCGATCCCCAGTTGCGCTATAAGCAGTGTTTTACTCTAATGTGACGTTGGGCCCCTCGGTGCTTCCATTTTTGGCACTGAGGGCCCTGGGAGCTCAGGGTTCTGAGCAGTCCATTAGCCTGCGTGTGCGCACGCACCAGGCATTACCTGTGCTCATCCGGTTTGCTCCCCGTGGGGAGACCTCGAACGTCCTTAAAGAGGGTCCTCCTATTTGAAACGTTAAAAACTAATCTAATGAAAACATTAGCGGTTACTGGGAGATAAGGGCAGGCCAACGCCTCATTTCTAAAGTGCAGACTCTTTTCATTGGCCCAGTGCCCACTCTCTGCTTTTAGCTTTTGGTTTACTCTCGAGAGAAAAACCCTGATTAAGAAACCAAGAGCCTCACAGGCATACTTCTCTGAGTAGCAGGTCAGGGCCCGATTCAGGCCTCGGTTCCTTTGCACAAAAAGTGTTAAGAGCCTTTTTTGTTTGTTTGTTTGATTTTGTCTCTTAGTAAAGAGTTGTGGTAGCGACAGTCAGCCTGTGTTCTCACCTGTCGCACAGACAGCTCTTCTCCCAGTGGAAAGTTTTGTCGCAGTATCCGATCTGGTCCCTGTTCCCCCATCATTTCACATGAGAGTGGCCTTTCTGCAAGTGAAGGCGCTGGGGTGGTTTTCCCCAAGTTTTTATCAACTGTCTTGAGAAAGCTCGCGTCCTGCGAGCTGAGGTTAACGGCCAGTGGTGAAGAGCCCGTCCCCCGGGAAGCTCTGCGTTGAGAGCCGCGGGGCCTGGCTGTCCGCGGCTGCAGTGACGGGGACGGGACGTGGGGCCGGTGTTCCGGTACAGTTGCGATTGGGCCTTCTTTTGGACACACTCAGTCCTGCTCCCTGCCTCTTGAGCCCCCCGGCGAGGTTGTGCAGGCCGAGAGGCCCCATCCTGGGAGCGCCTGCCCCGAGCCGTCTCCCCCAGTCCGGAGCTCGGCTGCGTGGGCTTCCTGGGCTGAGGCCCTTTCCCATGGGGCGGGTTGATGGGCACTGGAGAATTACTCACACTTTGAGAGGCGCAAAATGTATTTTCTTCTCTTTATATTTCACATACCTCAGGGGGTGAGCAGGGCAGATCCAGCTCTAGGAATCATGGGCTCTTCTCGTGTGGCTGACCACACAGCATTAATTAGGTGTGGTCACTCTTTAAGAAGGGCGAGCTGGTCGATGTTCTCTCCTTTTCTACGTGGGCATCTCAAATGAGAAGAGGGGGAGACGGGCCTCGCCTCCCCTGCTCCTCCTGTGTGCCCGTGGCTCACGTGTCTGCCACCTTCCTCTCTGTCACTGCTTCCCTCGCCCTGGATGTGGTGGTCCCTGGGTCACCGTAGACCACAGGAAATGTCTGGTTAACGCATGAGGAGATGGAAACACTCGTGGCCTCGCCACAAACGGTCAGTCCCGCCCCGAGCCTGTCCTCCTCCCAGGGCACCCCACTTACAAGCGGCACCATTCCCGGCCTTTTTGTGGGAAACAGAAAGGTCATTTTACACTCAGTTGTTCCTGATAAGTATTTCCGCTAGGTATTAGTCAAATGTATAAAATAGGATCCGTATTTTGTCTTATTTTCGATTTTTCCAGGAACTTTACATTGGTAGGCCCTCTCTCTTTAGAGTAGGTTGAATTCACACCTCCTTTAGGGAGAGGCCTCGGCCGAACACTCCATTTTGAGGGTCTGGCCCATTTTCTCCCTCACTGAGTGTGCTTGCCGGGGGGGCCTCGGCTCCTGCCTGAGAAGCTGGGATTGTTGTTTTGCATGCGTTTTGCATGATACCTTGATTTCTCGAACTTTCCCCTCCGTCTCGCTGCACCTTCTGAAGTTGATCTGCTTGCCTTACTAAGCTCACTGATACTAACAGCTGTGTTCTTTTCATTCCTAACCACGTAACATCAGGAGGATGAGGAGGGAAGCTGGGCTCAGGTTGGAGACTTTCTATACTATATTCTTCACTATATGTACAGCAACAAAAAGAATTGGCGTATGAAAACTCGTAATTTACTTTTCTTGACATTTTTAACATCTTAACTTTTTCAGAATATTGTTAACGATTTGAAAGCATTAGGCGGAAGCAGAGCGTAGAGTTAAAGAGCACGTCTCATGGACAATTTTGAACCTCTCTTCCGTGGGGCCGTGGTGTCAGTTCTGGTTAGCGTAGACGGCTCTGTGTAGCGGACCGGCTTCTGGACGCGGTCCTGGGGCTTCGGCGGCTCCTGACATTGCGGATTTAAGTACCCGCTTGGGTAACTTAACCGCAAGGTCTGCCGGTGGGAAAACTGAATTCTGAGAACTTTCCAGCACAGGAGTTGCTGTGGAGACGTCACGTCCGGGTCTTCGTGTTGGTGTTTTACTAAGTGCTGATCAAAAGGCTTTCTTACTAATGGAATTCTCAGAAATTAAGCCTCTTCTTGCTTAATGTACTTTTCCGTTTTCAGCTCCCCAGCTCTTCAGCTCACAAAAAGCTGCCACACGTGTCTTGCAGCCTTCCTCTGAGACAGCTCGACTAACACAGCGGTGTCCCTGCCTGTGACCCCACCAGCGTTGCTGTGTGACATGCCGCACTTTAGAGGGACCCGCACAGCCGCGCAGTGTAAGCAGGCGGCGTCTCCAGAGGCTCTTGCTGAGGGCGGAGCGCTCAGGGTCCTCACGGGATCGTTGGTTGTCTGAAAAGAATCAGGATAGTTTCAAATCAGAATTTTCCTGAGTACAAGTTGTTGGTTGAAATGCCAGTTTCCCTCTGTTTGTATTCCCAACATAAAGCCAATTCTCTCTCTCTTTGTAACAAAAGAAGAGAGAAGCTATAATATGATGGTGTGAGCCCTCTGCTCCTGATTTGGGCCTTCTGTGCTGCTACGCCAGATAAATATCCTCATTAATGATTTAACCTGGTCAGCTACCTCTTTACAAGGCCACTGATGACCATCAGTGAATTAAAAAGGGTGCATTTTGTAATTACTTAAATGTCGGTGTATTTCACACTAGGAAGCAGAACTTTGTCAGCACTTGAGTAGGAAATTCCCTGTGTCTGGGGCACGAGGTATAAATTAAATAAGCGGAATGTTTGCTCTCTGCAGTAGAAATACAAACACGGGTGAGCTGTGCCCGCGGCAGCAGAGTTAGCCAACACTCAGTGTTCCTAGTAAGCAAGAGCTGCTCTCGCTGTCGCCTCCCCTAGATGAGAGGAGTGAAGAGGCTTCCTGGGCTCTGTGAGGCCGCCCGGTCTGCTGAGGGCCGTGGTCACACAGTGTTCCTCTCCTGTGCCCTTACCTCGTGGCCAGCTCTGAAGCCGAGAGGACGTTCAAGGTTTCCTCGGGCCCTCGGGAAGAAAGCATCAAGGTGTGGTGAGAGCCGTGGGTGCCTTCATTTAGCAAGTGGCACATGTGGGCTGTCTGTGGGAGGCTGTGCTGCTTGCTGCAGACACAGGAGTGAGCGGGACAGCCACAGTCCCTGCCGCCGGCCCTCACAGTTTACAGAGATCACAGAAGTGTGTTTGTGATCATTTCAGTGGTGGATTAGCAGGCCCTGGGCAGTGGCTGCCTCTTCTGGCCCAGGTGTTGTCCGATGATGGAGATCCGTGTCAAGGGCTTTTTCAGAAGGCTCTGATGGCGGCCCGGGAGATGGAGGGCTCCCTGGACTGGGCCTGATCCTCAGTCGCTGACCTACGTTATCTGACGCTGACCACTTAAGAAGTGTGACTAGAGTGTATGATGAGGAAACAAAAAGGAGGAGGGTTCCGCTTCCATGGAATTCTCTTATTTAGAAATCTTTGCGTTGTGTGCCCATTTAAGAATACGTAATCACAGGCAAGGAAATGAGACCAGATGCTCATGCGTAAGTCTCAGGCATATGAGATGAGAGTAAGGTTTGAAAGAGTGAAAAACATGACAGTGTGATGATTTCCCGAAAATGTTTGATGTTTTTCCCACTCATGGTTGCTTAGAGAAAATAGTGAAAATGTTTTTTTCTGTTCGAATTTAAGCATTCTTGTTGGAGTGTGAGTCATTTCTTCCAGCTTGGTTGGTGTAAGTGATAAATTAGACCAGAGGCCGTGTTTTCAAGGCAGAGCACGGTGGTAGTTGAGAGGGACTGTGTCCAGGGATTCCGTGATGGGACTGCAGAAGGCCTGCGGGCGCAGCTGGTCTCGGACAGAGGGGCAGCGAGTGCCTTCTTTGGATATGTCTGTAGATACATATAATGTGTGTGCTTATTTTTCATTGTACAAAGCTTGGCTGTGTTCTGTTAGATTTATCCCTAAGGATTTCATGACTTTGATGACATTGTGAATGGCATTTTGTAAATTTCGGTTTCCAGTTCACTTCTAGTATTTAGAAGCACAGCTCGTGTTTGTGTCCTGGCCTTGTGTCCTGCCGCTTTGCTAAGCTCGCTGTAGTTCTCACAGCCAGTTTGTAGGTGCATTTTCTATGTTGCTAATCAGGTCATCTGCAAATAAAGACAGGTTTTGTTTTTCCAATTCCTATGCTTTTGATTTCTTTTTCTTGCCTTGTTACCGTGGCTAGGAGTTCCACCGCAGCGCTGAATAAAATTAGTGAGAGCAGACCCTTTGTTCCTGATCTCAGGAAGAATACATTGTCTTTCTACCGTTAAGTGTGATGTCAGCCCTGTGTTTGCTGTAGATGCCCCTTATCAGGTTGAGGCCGTTTTCTTCCATTGCTAGATTGCTGAGATTTCCATAAATGAATGATGAATTTTGTCAAATGCCTTTTCTGCATCTTTTGAGATGATATAGTGGTATTTCTTTTGAATCCATTGATAGGATGAATGTCATTGATTTTTCAAGTGTTGACCCAACCTTATGTTCGTAGGATGAACCTCACTTGTCGTGATAGCTTATTCTTTTAATTTATTATTGATTTAATTTGCTCATATTTTGTCGAGGAATTTTGCATCTGTGTCTATGAGAGATACTGGTCTGTAGTTTTCTTGTAATGTGTTTGTCTGGTTTTGGTATCAGGATAGTGCTGGCTTCATAGGATGAGTTAGGCATTTCTTCTCCATTTTTTTGGAATAATAGTGTAGAATTGTTATTTTTTCCATAAATATTTGGTAAGATTCACCAGTGAAGACATTTAAGGTAAAGATTTTATGTGTATGTGAGAGAAAGTTTATAACTGCAAATTTGAGTCCTGATAAGATACAACTTATCTCTTTCTTATGAGTTGCTCTCATAGATGCTGTCTTTTGCCCATTTTATCTAAGTTGCTTACAGTTGTTCACAGTTTTCCCTTTCAGTGTCTATGTCCTATAGTGTGTCCCCTCTTTCATTCTTGATATTGGTAATGTACGTCTTTTCTTTTTTCTTAGTCACTCTGTCTAGGGCTTAGTCAATTTTACTGATCTTTATGAAGAACCAGATTTTAGTTTCATAGTTTTATTTTTCTTGTTTCTGTTTCATTGATTTCTGCTCTTTTATTTTCTTCCTTCTGCTTGCTGTGGATTTCATTTGTTCTTCTTTTTCAAGTTTTTTAAGGTAGAATCTTACATTGTTGTTTTGAGACCTTCCTTCATTTACGACATAAGTGTTTAATACTATAAATTTCCCTCAAGACACTGCTTTAGCCATGTCCTACAATTTTTGAATAGATTGTGTTTCACTTTCGTTCAGTTAGAAATATTTTCCCATTTCTCTTGTTTTCTTCTTTGGCACGTGGGTTATTTAGCCGTATGCTAATTTCCAAATACTTGAGAATTTTCTAGATATCTTTTTATTATTGATTTCTAATTTAATTCTGTTGAGGTCAGAGAACATAGTTTGTATGATTTCAGTCCCTTTAGATCTGTTGAGATTTGTCTTGGAGAATCCCATACGCACTTGAAATGAACGTATTCTGCTATTATTGGGTGGGGTGTTCCACGAAACGTCACTTAGGTCAAGCTGGTCAATAGTGTTGTTTAAGGCTTCTGGATCCTTACTGAGGGGGTCTGTCTGCCTGTTTTGGCTTCTTTGTTCAATCAGTGACTGAGTCAGAGGAGGGTTGAGGTCTTGTGACTGTAACTGTGGATTTTTCTGTTTCTCCTTTCAGTTCTGTCAGTTGTTGTCTTGCTTCTCTCTTCTTTTAAAACTATTTTTCGGTTCACTTTTTTTTTAAGATTTTATTTTTCCTTTTTCTCCCCAAAGTCCCCTGGTATGTAATTGTATGTTTTTAGTTGTGGGTCCTTCTAGTTGGGGCATGTGGGACGCCACCTCAACATGGCTTGATGAGCAGTGTCATATCCAGGCCCAGGATGCAAACCAGTGAAACCCTGGGCTGCTGAAGCGGAGTGCGCCAACGTAACCACTCAGCCACGGGGCCGGCCCCTTCAGTTCACTTTTTACACGGATTTTGAAATTAACAGATTTTTTGTTGAGGAAATTTGGAAAACAAAGTGTTAAAATTAAAACCAGCCACAGATATTTTTGTGTACAGTTGGATTGATCCTTCAAACTTGTTCATGAGTCGTGATCATTCTTTGTTGTTATAGTATTATACACAAAAATTACTTCAGAAAGATCATGTGTTATCAGCTACATTTTTATTGTGGTTGGGGAAATAGGTTAAATTTATAAACACGAATGAGTCATAGGTTTTCAGTGGTATAATACCTTCTGTTAAAATTCTACTGACAAATTTAAAAGGTAGTACATAGGAGATCAAATTATTTTGAAATGATAAAGAACAGTGTTGTCATTCATTTAAGCTTTAAGGATATGTAATAGGTTAAAAATCCAGTTTAAAGATTATTTAAACTGCCCTTGTGACCTCTTGGGTGTTCTTTTTCCTGAACTGATCGTACTTGCTTGTTGAAAGCAGACGCTCGCCTACGGGGACATGAACCATGATTGGATCGGGAACGAGTGGCTGCCCAGCCTGGGCCTCCCGCAATACCGCAGCTACTTCATGGAGTGCCTGGTGGACGCGCGCATGCTGGCCTATCTCACCAAGAAGGACCTGTGCGGGCAGCTGAAGATGGCGGACAGCTTCCACAGGTCAGTCGTTGCACACAGTTCCTGCTCGTTGGCTAGGAGGCTTTTGACTGTTTCCATCTGGAATTTTGTTTTTTTTTTTTGTAAATAGAAAGAGCTTCCAGTGTGGAATTATGTGCCTGCGAAGGCTGAATTATGACCGAAAAGAACTGGAAAGAAAAAGAGAAGAAAGCCAGAATGAAATAAAAGGCTAGTACATTACGTTTAATTGATTTAGCGTATTTCTGCTTCCCAGTGTATTAGCAGCCTAAGTGATTTCCTAGTTTCTTTAAATTAAAAAAAATATTTTTTTTATTGTGGTCATAATAGTTTATAGCATTGTGAAATTTCAGTTGTACATTAATATTTGTCAGACACCATGTGAGTGTGCCGCTTCGCCCCTTGTGGCCACCTTCCACACCCCTTGCCCCTTGTAACCACTAAATTGTTCTCTTTGTCCGTAAGTTTGATTATCTTCTACATAGGAGTGAAATCATCCAGTGTTTGTCTTTCTCCATTTGGCTTATTTCGCTTCACAGGATGCCCTCAAGGTCCATCCATGTGGTTGCGAATGGGACGATTACATCTTTTTTTTTATGGCTGAGTAGTATTCCATTGTGTATTTATATACCCCATACTCTTTATCCAATCATCCGTCGATGGGCACTTGGGCTGCTTCCACATCTTAGCTATTGTGAATAATGCTGCCATGAACATGGGGTACATAAGTCTCTTTGAATTGTGGATTTCAGTTTTTTTTGATAAATACCCAGTAGTGGGTTAGCTGGGTTGTATGGAATTTCTATTTTTAATTTTTTGAGAAATCTCCGTACTGTTTTCTGCAGTGGCTGCACCAGTTTGCATTCCCACCAGCAGTGGATGAGGGTTCCCTTTTCTCTACAACCTCTCCAACGCTTGTTGTTTTTTGTCTTGGTGATTATAGCCATTCTAATGGGTGTAAGATATCTAAGTGTAGTTGTTTGCTTTTTAGGTTTTTTTTTAAAGACGGGCACCTGAGCTAACATCTGTTGCCAATCTTTTTTTTCTTTTTTCCCCTTCTTCTTCTCCCCAAAGCCTGCCAGTACATAGTTGTATCCTCCAGTTGCACGTCCTTCTGTCTGTGCTATGTGGGGTGCCACCTCAGCATGGCTTGATGAGCGGTGCCATATCTCCACCCAGGATCTGAACCAGCGAAACCCTGGGCCTCTAAAGCGGGGCATGCGAACTTAACCACTCGGCCACGGCCCCGGCCCCTAAATGTAGTTTTGATTTGCATTTCCCTGATGATTAGTGATGTTGAGCATCTTTTCATGTGCCTATTGGCCATCCAGCTATCTTCTTTGGAAAAATGTCTGTTCGTATCCTCTGCCTACTTTTTGATTGGGTTGTTTGTTTTTTTTGTTGTTCATTTGTGTGAGTTGTTTCTATATTATGGAGATTAACTCCTTGTCGGATATATGATTTGCAAATATTTTCTCCCATTTGGTGGGTTGTTTTTTCATTTTAATCTTGATTTCCTTTGACTTCCAGAAGCTCTTTAGTCTGATGAAGTCCCACTTGTTTCTTTTTTTCTTTTGTTTTCCTTGTCTGGGTAGACATGGTATTCAGTAAGATCCTTTTAAGTGTGATGTCAAAGAGTGGACTGCCTGTATTTTCTTCCAGAAGTTTTATGGTTTCAGCTCTTACCTTCAAGCCTCTGGTCCATTTTGAGTCTATTTTTGTGTATGGAGAAAGGTAGTGGTCTACTTTCGTTGTTTTGCATGTGGCTGTCCAGTTTTCCCAGCACCATTTATTGAAGAGGCTTTCCTTTCTCCATTGTATATTCTTAGCTCCTTTGCCGAAGATTAGCTGTCTGTAGATGTGTGGTTTTATTTCTGGGCTTTCGGTTCTCTTCCATTGATCTGTGTGCCTGTTTTTGTACCAGTACCATGCTGTTTTGATCACTATGGGTCTGTAGTACGTTTTGAAGTCAGGCACTGTGATGCTCCAGCTTTGTTGTTCTTTCTCAGGATTGCTTTGGCTATTCAGGGTCTTTTGTTGACCCAAGTGAATTTTAAGATTCTTTGTTCTATGAAGAATGTCATTGGGATTCTGATTGGGATTCCAGTGAATCTATAGATTGCTTTAGGTAGAATGGACTTTTTTTTTTTCTTTTAGGAAGATCAGCCCTGAGCTAACTACTGCCAATCCTCTTCTTTTTGCTGAGAAAGACTGGCCCTGAGCTAACATCCATGCCCATCTTCCTCTACTTTGTATGTGGGACGCCTTCCACAGCATGGCTTTTGCCAAGCAGTGCCCCGTCCGCACCCAGGATCCGAACTGGTGGACCCCGGGCTGCTGAGAAGCAGAACGTGCGCACTTAACCGCTGCACCACCGGGCCGGCCCCTAGAATGGACATTTTAACTATGCTTATTCTTCCAAATCCATGTGCATGGAATATCTTCCCATTTCTTTTGTCATTATTGATTTCTTTCAGTGATGTCTTATAGTTTTCCTTGTATAGATCTTTTTATTTTTTATTTTTTTATCGCAGTAACATTTGATTATAACATTATATAACTTTCAGATGTACATCATAGCATGTTTCAAATTCTATGTAGATTCCATCATGTTCACCACCCAAAGACTAAGTACAAGCCATCACCACACACGTGTGCTTAATCACCCCTTTCACCCTCCCCCTATTAAATTTATTCCTGGGTATTTTTTTTTTCATGTTGTGAGATTTTTTACTTTATTTTATTTTTTAAAAAAATTTTTATTGAGTTAATGATAGGTTACAATCTTGTGAAATTTCAGTTATGTATTATCGTCTGTCAGTCGTGTTGTAGGTGCAACCCTTCACCCTTTGTGCCCACCCCCCACCCCCCCTTCCCCTGGTAGCCACTAATCTGTTCTCTTTGCCCACAGGTTTAAATTCCTCATAGGAGCGGAGTCACACAGAGATTGTCTTGTCTATCTGTCTTATTTCACTTAACATAATTCCCTCAAGGTCCATCCATGTTGTTGCAAATGGGACGATTTTGTTCTTTTTTACGGCTGAGTAGTATTCCATTGTATATATGTACCACATCTTCTTTATCCAGTCATCTGTTGATGGGCACTTAGGTCGCTTCCATGTCTTGGCTATTGTAAATAATGCTGCAGTGAACATTGGGGTGCATAGGACTTTTGGAATTGCTGACTTCAAGCTCTTTGGATAGATACCCAGTAGTGGGATGGCTGGATCGTATGGTAGTTCTATTTTTAATTTTTTGAGGAATCTCCATGCTGTTTTCCATAGTGGCTGCACCAGTTTGCATTCCCGCCAGCAGTGTATGAGGGTTCCTTTTTCTCCACAACCTCTCCAACATTTATCACTATTTGTTTCAGTTATTTTTGTCACTCTAATGGGTGTAAGGTAATATCTTAGTGTAGTTTTGATTTGCACTTCCCTGATGATCAGCGATGATGAGCGTCTTTTCATGTGCCTATTGGCCATCCGTCTATCTTCTTGGGAGAAATGTCTGTTCATGTCTCCTGTCCATTTTTTGATCGGATTGTTTAATTTTTTGTTGTTGAGTTGTGTGAGTTCTTCATCTGTTATGGATATTAAGCCTTTGTCAGATGTATTACTTGGAAATGTTTTTTCCCAGTTAGTGGGTTGTTTTTTTGGTTTCACTCCTGTTTTCCCTTGCCTTGAAGAAGCGCTTTCGTCTGTTGAAGTCCCATTTGTTTATTCTTTCTGTTGTTTCCCTTCTCTGAGAAGACATGGTGTCCGAAAAGATCCCTTTAATACTGATGTCAAAGAGTGTACTTCCTATATTTTCTTCTAGAAGCCTTATGGTTTCAGGTCTTACCTTTAGGTCTTTGATCCATTTTGAGTTCATTTTGGTGAATGGTGAAAAAGAATGGTCCAATTTTCATTCTTTTACATGTGGCTTTCCAGTTTTCCCAGCGCCGTTTGTTGAAGAGACTTTCTTTTCTCCATTGTAGGCCCTCAGCTCCTTTGTTGAAGATTAGCTGTCCATAGATGTGTGGTTTTATTTCTGCGCTTTCAGTTCTGTTCCATGGATCTGTGCACCTGTTTTTGTACCAGTACCATGCTGTTTTGATTACTGTAGCTTTGTGGTATGTTTTGAAGTCAGGGATTGTGATGCCTCCAGCTTTGTTCTTCTTTCTCAGGATTGCTTTAGCAATTCAGGGTCTTTTGTTGTCCCATATGAATTTTAGGATTCTTTGTTCTATTTCTGTAAAGATGTCATTGGGATTCTCATTGGGATGGCGTTGAATCTGTAGATTGCTTTAGGTAGAGTGGATATCTTAACTGTGTTTATTCTTCCAATCCATGTGCATGGAATGTCTTTCCATCTCTTTATGTCGTCATCCATTTCTTTCAGAAAAGCCTTGTAATTTTCATTGTATAGGTCTTTCACTTCCTTAGTTAAATTCACCCTGAGGTATGTTCTTCTTTTTGTTGCGATTATGAATGGTATTGTGTTCTTGAGTTCTTTTTCTGTTAGTTTGTTATTAGAGTATAGAAATGCTACTGATTTATGTAAATTGATTTTATATCCTGCTACTTTGCTGTAGTTGTTGATTACTTCTAAAAGTTTTCCAATGGATTCTTTGGGGTTTTCTATGTATAAGATCACGTCGTCTGCAAACAGCGAGAGTTTCACTTCTTCCGCCCCTATTTGGATTCCTTTTATTCCTTTTTCTTGCCTGATTGCTCTGGCCAGGACCTCCAGTACTATGCTGAATAAGAGTGGTGATAGAGGGCATCCTTGTCTCGTTCTGGTTCTCAGGGGGATGGTGCTCAGTTTTTGCCCATTGAGTACGATGTTGGCTGTGGGTTTGTCATCTATGGCCTTTATTGTGTTGAGGTAGTTCCCGTCTATCCCCATTTTGTTGAGTTTTTGTCATAAATGGCTGTTGGATCTTGTCAAATGCTTTCTCTGCATCTATTGAGATGATCATGTGGTTTTTATTCCTCAGTTTGTTGATGTGGTGTATCACATTGATTGATTTGCGGATGCTGAACCATCCCTGTGTCCCTGGTATGAATCCCACCTGATCATGATGTAGGATCCTTTTGATGAATTACTGTATTCTGGTTGCCAAAATTTTGTTGAGAATTTTTGCATCTGTGTTCATCAGCGATATTGGCCTGTAGTTCTTTTTCGTGCTGTCCTTGTCAGGCTTTGGTATCAGCATGATGTTGGCCTCGTAGAATGTGTTAGGAAGTGTTCCATCCTCCCTAATTTTTTGGAATAGCTTGAAAAGGATAGGTATTAAATCCTCTCTGAAAGTTTGGTAAAATTCCCCAGGAAAGCCATCTGGTCCTGGGGGTTTATTCTTTGGGTGCTTTTGATGGCTGTTTCAGTCTCTTTGCTTGTGACTGGTCTGTTCAGATTGTCTCCTCCTTCTTGAGTGAGCTTTGGGAGATTGTAGGAGTCCAAGAATTTATCCATTTCCTGTAGGTTATCCATTTTGCAGGCATATAGTTTTTGCGTAGTATTCTCTTATAATCCATTGTATTTTTGTGGAGTCTGTTGTTATTTCTCCTCTTTCATTTCTGATTTTGTTGATTTGAGCTTTCTCTCTTTTTTTCTTTGTAAGTCTGGCTAGGAGTTTGTCAATTTTATTTACCTTCTCAAAGAACAAGCTCTTTGTTTCATTAATCCTTTCTACTGCCTTTTTTGTTTCAATACCATTTATTTCTGCTCTGATTTTTATTATTTCTCTCCTTCTGCTGACTTTTGGCTTTGTTTGTTCTTCTTTCTCTAATTCAGTTAGGTGTAGTTTAAGATTGCTGATTTTCTGGTTTGTTAAGATGTCCCTGAATGGCGATGAATTTTCCTCTTAATAGAGCTTTTGCTGCATCCCATATGAGTTGGTATAGCATGCTATCATTTTCATTTGTCTCCAGGTATTTTTGGATTTCTTCTTTAATTTCTTCCATGATCCATTGCTTGTTCAATAGCGTATTGTTTAGTCTCCACATCCTTGTGCCTTTCTCAGCTTCTTCCTTGTAATTAATTTCTAGCCTTATAACATTATGATCAGAGAAGATGCTCGTTATTATTTCAATTTTTTTAAATTTGTAGAGGCTTGCCTTGTTTCCCAACCTATGGTCTATCCTTGAGAATGTTCCATGCACGCTTGAGAAGAATGTGTATTCTGCTGTTTTTGGATGAAGCATTCTATATGTATCTATGAAGTCCCACTGTTTTAGCTTTTCGTTTAGCTCCACTGTTTCTCTGTTGATTTCCTGTCTGGATGATCTATCCATTGATGTGAGTGTGGTGTTGAGGTCCCCTACTATTTTTGTGTTATTTTTGATATCTTCTTTTAGGTTTGTTAATAGTTACTTTATGAACTTTGGTGCTCCTGTGTTGGGGGCATAGATATTTATAAGCGTTATTTCTTCTTGATGAAGTGTCCCTCTGATCATTATATATTGGCCCTCTATGTCTCTCTTTACCTGCCTTATCTTGAAGTCTGTTTTGTCTGATATAAGCATTGCGACCCCTGCTTTCTTTTGTTTGCTATTGGCTTGGAGTGTTGTCTTCCACCCCTTCACTCTGAGCCTGTGTTTGTCCTTGGAGCTGAGGTGTGTTTCCTGGAGGCAACAAATTGTTGGATCTCGTTCTTTAATCTATTTTGCCACTCTGTGTCTTTTTATTGGCGAGTTCAATCCGTTTACGTTGAGGGTGAGTATTGATGCATGAGGGCTGAATGCTGTCATTCTGTTGCTCGTTTTCCGGTTTTCCTGTGTCTCCTTTGTTTCTTGTCCTGTGTGTTTTAGCCTACCCATTGACTTCTGCAGTTTCTTAGGCTGGGTTTCTTAGATTTTTCCTTATTTATGTTTTATGTTTCTGTTCTGTTTTTCAGTTTAGTGGCTACCCTGAAGTTTGTATTCAGAATCTCGTGTATAACATAGTCCATTTTCTGGTGGTCTCTTACTTCCTTAGCCTAGATTGTTTCAGTCCCTTTCCTCCTCCCCTCCGAAATTATTATTTTCATCTCTTATTCCAACTTGTGTTGTGAGTTTGTGGTTAGAGTGATAAGATTATCTTTGCTTTGGTGATTTCCTTCCCTTTATCCTAATGCTATAGTTGAATATTTGCTATCCTATTTAGCTTCTGTCTATTTGTCTCCCTACTCTGTGTTTTGTGACCCCTTACTCCCTTTTTTTCTTTTTTCAGGTACGAGAGCCTTCTTGAGGATTTCTTGTAGTGAAGGTCCTGTGACTACGAAGTCCCTTAGCTTTTGTTTGTCTGGAAAAGATTTAATTTCTCCCTCCTATCTGAAGGATATTTTTCCTGGATAGAGTATTCTTGGCTGAAGATTTTTATCCTTTAAATATGTCACTCCAGTCTCTCCTAGCTTGTAAGGTTTCTGTCGAGAAATCCGCTGAAGGTCTGATAGGGGTTCCTTTGTAGGTTCTTTTCTTCTGCCTTGCTGCCCTGAGTATTCTTTCTCTGTCCTTCATTTTTGCCATTTTTACTACTATGTACCTTGCAGTAGGTCTTTTTACATTGACAAATGTAGGAGATCTGAAAGCTTCCTCCACACACATTTCTCTCTCAATCCCTAGATTTGGGAAGTTCTCTTCTCTGATTTCATTGAGCACACTTTCTGCTCCATTTTCCTTTTCCACGCCCTCAGGAATTCCGATGATTCTTAAGTTGCATTTTCTCATTGAGTCAGCTATTTCTCTGAGCTTTTCTCCAGTTTTTTTAATTCTTAGTTGTCTTTCTTCCTCTGTCTGGAGCCATTCAGCCTGTCTTTGATTATGCTAGTTTACTCCTCTATGGTGTCTACACGGGCATTCAGGGAATCTGTATTCTGTTTTATCTGGTCCATTGAGTTTTTCGTCTCTAGTGTTTCTAATTGATTCTTCTTTATAATTTCAATCTCTTTTGTGAAGTAACTCCAGAACTTGTTGACTTGTTTCTCTATATTTCCCTTTACCTCATTGAGTATTTTGAGGATAGCTATTTTGAACTCCTCTTCACTTACTTTACCCATTTCCAAGCCCTCAGGACATAATTCTGTGTTTTTATTGTTTTCCTTTTGGACTGGAACTTTTATAAATTGCTGGATGGTAGAGGAGAGGTTTTTGCGCATGATGCTGTTATTTGGTTGCAGGTACAGCCTGTCGCCACTAGATGGGGGTCGAGAGCCTTGGTTCTGAGCCCTGCGCCTTCAGCCACGATGGTGGCGCCCAGCATGGGTTGAGGGAGGAGGGACACTTTCTCTCATGCCGACCTGGATTGGCACAGCTCTCGCTCTCTGGTCTCCCAGGGCCCTGGCTTGCTGGGGTTCCCCCACGCGAAAGCTGTCCCCTGTTAGAGGGTTTCCGCTGCTCCAGCGGTGGGAGTCCTGCACGATCTCCCAATGCACGGCCCCTCCCCTGCTCCTTCTCACACCCACGGCTGCGATCCCAGTCTCTAGGGGAGGGAGCGAAGACCCCGTTCCAGCTCCTCCGAGGGCGGCTCCAGCCTCTCCGCCTTCCGTCGTTTGGCTGCTGTGGGTCTGTGAGGATTTCTGTTATTGGGAATTTTTTTTTTTTGGTTGGAAAGCAGTTGCTCTTTTTACTTGTAATTTGGAGGGGAGAGAGTCCTGGGTGAGCTCACGCTGCCATGTTGCTGACGTCACCCCTATTTCTAGATATTTTATTCTCTTTGTTGCGATTGTAAATGGTATTCTATTCTTGAGTTCTCGTTCTGTTAGTTTGTTATTAGAGTAGAGAAATGCAACTGATTTTTGTAAGTAGACTTTGTATCCTGCAACTTTGCTGTAGATGTTTATTTCTAATAGTTTTCCCATGGCTTCTTTTTTTTTTCTTTTAAAGATTGGCACCTAGGCTAACAACTGTTGCCAATCTTTTTTTTTTTTTTTTTTTCTGCTTTATTTCCCAAACCCCCCTGGTACATAGTTGCATATCTTAGTTGCATGTCTTTCTAGTTGTGGGATGTGGGACGCCGTCTCAACGTGGCCTGATGAGCGGTGCCATGTCCGTGCCCAGGATCCAAACCCTGGGCTGCCTCAGCGGAGCGCGTGAACTTAGCCACTCAGCCACCGAGCCGGCCCCGCCATGGCTTCTTTAGGGTTTTCTCTATATAAAATCATGTCGTCTGCAAACAGTGAGAGTTACACTTCTTCACTGCCAGTTTGGATTCCTTTTCTTTCTTTTTCTTGCCTAATTGCTCTGGCCCAAACCTGCAGTACTATGTTCAGTAAGAGTGGTGGGAGTGGGCTCCCTTGTCTTGTTCCTGTTCTCAGGGGGATGGCGCTCAGTTTTTCCCCGTTGAGTATGATGCTGGCTGTGGGTTAGTGATTTCCCATTTTTAAAAATATTAGGAAATTTGTTAAGTGGAGAAAACTAGTCTGGCATCCTTACAGAGGAGGGAGGGTTGGAGATGAGTGCTTTGAAGACCCTCCTCTCATGGCCTGGTGGTTCAAGTCTGGCCCCCAGCACTCAGCGGCCCAGGTTCGCTCCCTGGCCGCAGCACCACAGCACCTGTGTGTGTGTGGCTGTGCTGTGGGGCAGCTCGTGACTTACCACCAGGGTGCGCCACCACGCCCTGCAGCTCTGGGAGGAAGCACGGTCCTCCTCTGAGGCACAGCACCTGTGCCTGCTTTCTTGTGCTTACGTCAGTGTGCGCGAACCGTCTCAAGGGGAACACTCCTCCTGTGACTTGTTCTGACGTGTGTACTCCTTCACTCAGAAATGCCACCCCGTGCCACACTGCTGGGTAACAGCAGGGCACAGACGGGCAGGACTCTGCTATCGGCTCACTGGACTCCAGTGTGGCGATTCTGCTCTAGCCACTTATCAGAGGGCTTCAGGAGCACAGATGGAGCCCTGTGGCTCTGCCTCCAGGGCTCAGGGGGCAGCACAGAGGCGCTGGTTCAGCTGGGCCTTGGAGGTGGAGGAGGAGCTCCTTAGCAGGGGACGATGGCAGAGGCGGCTCAGTGAGAGCGCAGGTGGGGAGATGCAATGGGAGCCTCTCACCCGGGATGCCTCGAAAGCATCGACTACAATAGTCTGCTTTTAAGTAAGACGTTAACGATTAAGCTCAAAGTAAAATCTCCCAGAATTTTCAGAATAAAGAAATCACTAACAACAGTCATAATAATAGGTAAGACTTAAGAACTCGAAGCACTTTCAGAGGTTAATTGTTTAATCCTTCCCACAACCCCGTGCGTGTGAGTGCTGTCTTCTTCCCCAGGTTTTACAGAGAAAGAAACTGAAGACAAAACTGGTTGAGGACACAGCCCGTTTAAAGGATAGTCTGGTCATGATTGAGCTAATGTGAATCACAAGAAAAACCGTAAGCCAGCTTTTATACTATATATATATACACACTTTATACTATATATGTAGTGCATATATTTTATACTATATATATAGTGTTTGTGTGTGTATAGTATAAAAGGGCATTGGAAATAAAATGGGTAAATCAGTTTTGTCTGTTTTCTGTATCTGTTTTAAATCTTTTTATAGTTGACAAAAGTTGTCTTTGGAAGTGATTGGTGAGCATCCGGAGATATTTTCATGGAGTGGCTATTTTTAGATCTCTACTAGAGCGAATTTAATAATGGATCACTTCGTGTGGTGTAAGATCTTCCCCCCAGTCTCTGGTATGCTGGAGAGCATCTTTAAGTTTCTCTCTTTTTAAAATGAGACAACAAAAAAGGCTTCAAGGAAACAAGCTTCAAGATTACAAATGAGAGATTTGTGTTGAATCGAGCAGGGCGCCAACTCCTTCTCTGACGAAAAGAAAGTGTTTCAGAAACTCTGAAGGCTGTAGAGGAAGCGCGCTCGTGCCTGGTGGGCATTCAGCTTCTTCTCTGTCCTTCTGGTTTCTGACCCTGGATCCTCCTCATTTTCTGTTCTCTGGAAAATAAATGTCCGTAAGAACTTCATTGCTCTTGGGTTCTTTGGCAGCATGAGTTCTAGTGGGACAGTTTCCCTTCGATGGAGGAGGGCTGAGGCGTGACCTCTAAATGCAGCAGCGGTTGCCTGCCCACCTTCTGTGTGCTGTTACAGGTGTGCATGATGAAGGCAGCTTTGTGCAGACGCCGTTCTAATTGTTTCTGTTCACCTGTAGACGTGCTTGTGTGGAGCAACGATCGAGTGATTCGCTGGATCGTCTCAATTGGTCTTAAAGAATATGCAAACAATCTGGTGGAGAGTGGCGTTCACGGTGCACTTGTGGCCTTAGATGAAACCTTCGATTTCAGTGCACTGGCGCTCTTGTTACGGATCCCTAAGCAGAACACACAGGTATGCTGCAGAGCCGGCCCGGCTCTCACTCAGCGTTCAGTCAGGTCTCCTGATGGAGACGTCTAGCTGGTTAACTGAGTGGACACAAAACTTCACAGTACCTCAGACAACTATCCCTAATCCACAAAATACTGGTTCCAAACCAGCAATGCTTAATTCTTCATTAGTTTTGCCTGTCCTTCCATTTTCTGTTGTCAGCATGAGAGTCTTGCGATTAAAAAAAAAGGGGAAACTTCGTTCAAGTCCATATGCTCGTAGGAGTGACGACGTGTATTTAGTTCTTACGTGGAAAGAGAAATGCTCATAGGTACACCGATGGAGATTCTGTTAATTTTGTTTCTATTGCCCTGTGTGATTCTTTTTGACACACGGGCTCACCTGAGAATCAGGAAATTTATTCTTCTTCTACAGAAGATTGTATGTCTTTTGCCGATACCCCCCATCCCCCCACCAGCACCAACCCACAGAGCACACTTTCGTAGATAGTCTGCCAGCGGTCATGGGTCCCTTTCCCTGAAAGCCCATCCATGGGCTCCGCAGGAATCCCCTAATTTAAAATGTGGTTGTGGGGGCCAGCCGGGTGTTGCAGTGGTTAAGTGCGCACGTTCTGCTTCTCGGCAGCCCGGGGTTCGCCGGTTCGGATCCCGGGTGCAGACGTGGAAGCACTTGGCAAGCCATGCTGTGGCAGCGTCCCACATATAAAATAGAGGAAGATGGGCATGGATTCTAGCTCAGGGCCAGTCTTCCTCAGCAAAAAAGAGGAGGATTGGCAGCTGGTGTTAGCTCAGTGCTAATCTTCCTCAAATAAATTAATTAATTCAATTAAATTAAATGCTGTCATGGCTCAAGGTGTTTATAGCCTGAGCTTTTTAAAAGTCTTGATTTGAAAAACAGTTGTGATATGCTAACGTCCTCCAGATTAGATTAATGAAGCTTTGCGGTATTGTTGTTTTGTTATGATTTCAGGCTCGCGCTGTCTTGGAACGAGAATTTAACAACCTTTTGGTCATGGGGACGGACAGAAGGTTTGATGAAGTGAGTTTTCAGCCTAATGAATTTTATTTAAATTTGCATTCAGTGTGAATTATTTGTTTATACGCACGTGAGCCCTGTCGGCAGTCTCTCTTCTAAGTGTGGAGATGATTTTACCTCCTGAGCTAAGCTTTGCTCTCAAAAATGTGTTAAATGAGATAGTAAGAAACTCGTATTTTCAGTCTGAGGTTTTCTGTTTTTAAAATATTTGCTATTTAAGTTTTGATAGCCCTCAAAAATGTTGTTCCCATCAACATTGGTGGCAGCCGAGGCATGGCGTCCATGGGCTATGTTTGGGGACCGCTGGATGTCTGACCCCAATCCAGAGTCCCTGTGCTTTGGAGAAACCTGTTAGAAGGAGATTAGAGAAACGCAACATGTTAATTTCCCCTCACACAGTCGTGACTCATTTGTTCCCACACTGTTTTTATTCTTTCCTTCGTTGCCCCTTAAGAAAACGTGAGTTTGCCTGGTGACTAGGAGGACAGCTAAAGGAGCGCTTGCTGGCTCTTCCCCGGCTCTAAGGCAGAACTGCTTACAGCTTGGAAACTATTTTAAGACAAATAGAAATGTATTATCTTATACGGCAAGAAGATGATTTCTCCAAGATAAGAAAGGAAACAGGGTGATGAACAGGAGGCACATGCACCTGGCCGGCCCAGGGCCGTCCTCATCGATGCCCAGTGAGGGCCCCACATAGTGTTACTGGGCCCGTCACTCTCAGAAGTTCCCGGTGGGGACAGTAGATCCTGTGGTTATCAGGAACGGGTTAAATAGGTGTGAACAAACATGCAGTGACGAGTTCAGCAGTCAGGTTCAAGGCTGGTAACTTGACTGTCTATTTTTGTCCTTTATTTTAAAATCAGTCTTGTTTTCTGTCCTTTAATTTCCCAGGACCATGATAAAAGCTTTAGGAGAGCACCTTCTTGGAGAAAAAAATTTAGACCAAAGGATGTTCGTGGCTTAGCTGCTGGGTCCGCAGAGACTCTCCCCGCCAACTTCCGGGTCACGTCCTCTCTGTCCTCACCCTCCATGCAGCCGAAGAAGACGCAGCTGGACGGTAGGTGTGCAGGGGCGGCCAGCCGCTGTGGGCGGCATGAGCAGCTTTGTGGCTGGAATGTTAACCGTGATCCAGAATGGCCTCTTGATTGTGTTACAAGGCATTGAGTACTGGTGCATGCCCAGGTTAAGTGTTTTAAAATGAATCCTAACATCTGTGCATAACAGTTTAACAATAATGTAGGTTTTTTAGAGTCTTGTCTGGTTGAATCTTAGCATATCCTTCCAACTAATAAAGCTGAGCGTCGCGTGTGTTCTCGGCGTGCTGAGTGGACGTCCTGTAGCCTGTGTGTGTGGCAGGCAGCCCTGGAAGGCTCCGCCGGAAGGTGGTGCAGCAGCTCTCGGGCCACGCCGGGTGCTCCCGGGACGTCTCTCCACCTGGAGAGGTGACTGAGTCCATCTTAGAGAACACAGTTTCCCCCTCTGTGAGCCTTCCCTTTCCTCTCTCCACCCCTGCTGGCGTTGGTCCCTGTCACTGCGCTCCATAAGGACGGAGAGGAGGAAGAAGGTGAGCCTGGGCAGGTCGTCACTGGAGCGCGGTGGGCCGTGGGAGCGCACGAGCCTTGCAGTCAGGGTTCCAGATGGAGCTTGCGGTTTTCCCTTTGACCGCCGCTCCGCTTGGAGGACACGGCTGATGACAAGTTGGTCACGCTTTACTGACAGACCTCTCAGCTCTGACCGCGGCCCCCACGATGACAGGATCAAGGGCAGATGGCCTCGGTGGACCCTGGCTCTGCCACTGAGGAGGGGCACAGCCTCGAGCACTGTGCCTCAGTCTCCCCGTCTGTAGGGCCGTCGTCGTACAGCCGTGTCCTCTTCAGCGGCTGTGGCAGTGAAACGGCTGCTCCTTGTCAGGCTCGTAGGAGGCGTCTGCGGGTCCTGGTCCCGTGTGGTGCTGGCCGCTGGGGCCATTGTAGCCACACTCCCGTTACGAAGGACTTCGTTCTCCTCTCTGTGGCCCATGGATCGGCTGGGAAAGGAAGCGCTTTTAAAAATTGTCCTGAGTTGGCTTTTACAAGTTTCCCTGTTCTTAGCCCTTCCCGTATGTAGGTTTGTGAGTTTGGCTCTCACTTGCTTATATCAAAATGAGAGAAAAGCGCGTGTGTGTAAAGCCTTCGCTCAGCCGGACGCTTGGTGAGATGGCCCCCAGGGCAGCACTGCTGCGGGAAGCCTGCATCTCTCTGCAGAGCTCAGTGATCTGGTTAATGGGGCAAGAGTAGCAGTGTCTTCAGTAGCATTCTTATTCCAAGGAGCATGAGGTAATTTGTATAACTCTAACGGTAACTCGGCCCTCCACTTATTGAATAGGCTGACGGAGCGCCTTCTGATTTTCTTCACAGCTTCGTGCCCAGTTTCCTCAGACTCAGTCACACTTCCCGTGTTCAGTATTGATGGCGACATTGAGATTAGAGTTCAGATAAATTAAAAATAAGCCTAGAGAGAGGTGTAGGGAATATATTACATGGAAGACGGCTGTTGACCCTTGTAGGAAAACTGAGGCCCAACCCCGGGAGAGTGGACTGCTCAATGCCTTCTTAAATAAGGGGCATCGGGGAAGCTGCAGCTGGCCTCCTGGGACCTCAGGGTCAGGGTTTGGAAAGATGACCCATGCTCACCGACAGTGCCGGCTGTCGTGCCATCTCTTCTGGAACCACGGCACATTCTTGATAAAACGTGTTCCTGCTGGACCCGTGGGAACACAAACTGTGTAACTGGCAGTCGGGAATATCTGCTCCAGGTGTTTGCACATTTTCTGTCCAGGTTGCAAGGGAGAGGCGGGGCTCACCTCTTGGGCCGTGCCGTGTGTTTCTCGACAGGAACAAGGCCTCAGTGGTACACATCACTTCCGGCAGAAACTGAGACTGGGTTTTAGTGTTCTTAGATGAGTCATTGTCCTCTACCCACCCCCTGCAGCCAGGCCCTGGGGAGGAGTGCCCTGGATGCTCCCTCAGACAGGCGCGGAGGGCAGGTGGCCCGAGGGCGCGTCTCCCGTCAGGCCAGGCCTGCGTTTGACTCCGGTCACCTGCACCCCGTGGTGTCTAGCGCTGCCCCGGGTTATCTACCTCACACCGGCCTTGGGGATATCACGTTTAGGCCCCGAAGAAAAGTCTAGTTGCTCTGCAAATCTAGAGAGTTTCAGGAGAAACAAAGTTACCAGGTGAAGTAGTTGTCACTTACACAGAGGACATCACGAAGTGTGTATCATCTGAGGCGTCCTTGCTGTCGTGAGATTAGCTGCCAGTGGCTCCCAGGGCTGCTGGGGGCTGAAGAGAACCCCCTCCTGGCGACGCTTAGGTTCTCTTTCCCTGGCTCGTCCGCTCCCATCTAGCAGTTTCCCTGGGAGCCCTCAGTAGGTGGTGTTGTAGGTGTGCAGATGTGTGTGTACGTGTGCCCCGTGTGACGTCTGAAGACTAACCGCACACTGTGTTTGCACGCTTCCTCCCCGGTGTCGGAGCAGGCAGCGTGTCGGGAGCGCAGAGGCTGGACGCCGCCACGGTCAGGACTTACTCCTGCTGAAGCCCCGTGGTGAGTAGAGGGCTCCGCGTGCCCGGAGGCCGCAGAGGCGGCCGGGTGACCGCACGGGGGCGCTGCCTGGCCCGGAGAGCCCGTTTCCGTTCCTGCAGGCCTTTAGGAACACGCATGCAAGCCCGGCTGCACCCGTTACGTGGTTCTGGTGTTCTGTATGCTCACAGTTGGTCACAGAGGGGTTCGTGTATCCTCATTTGTTAAGGAAAAAAGTGTATTTGCATTTTTTCCTTAAAACTGAAAGTGCTGGACTCTTTTCAGTATCTGCTAATGTCTTTTGGGGGTGGGGAGGCAGGAGAGCAGCGCGTGGCAGGAGCTCACCGGCTCAGCTCTTGGCTGGCGACCACCCGTGGTTGAGAGCGCCCGGCACGGCGGCTCTCGCCTTGACCCTGGCATCCGCGCTGGTGTCGCTCCCAGGTCAGCGGCGCCCACTGGCTTTCTTAGAAATACACGGTCTTGAATGAGCCGCACCCCGCACGGCCAGGTTTCCTGGGGCCATGCTGTCGTGCGACCCTGAGGGCCTGGCGGGTGGTTTTAAACACACAGCTGCGTTGCCATCGCAGGGGTGCAGTTACGAGCAGCCCGCTCGCGCTGAAGGGGTGACGTGGGGCTGGGAGCCCAGCCCCTGCTCGTGGCGCCAGGGCCGGGGGCTCTGTTCCGCTCTCCACTTTTCACGTCTCCGCCAGAAGGTTTGATTGGTTTCCTAATCTTTTTAATTGGTAACTTTTAGACATACGCCAAAAGGAAGTCAGCAAGGAATTTTCTCATTGATACGCGTACTCCTTGACGTTTCATCTCAGTTCTCAAGCAGCTACAGCGCAAGGGGCAGGGAGGCAGGGCTGGGCCTCAGGACGCAGGTGCGCGCCGGGCGGCCCGTCCTGAGGCTGATTGTCCTGTTTGTGCTTCCTTTCCAGTTTACCCACACTACTTCTACAGATGACCGTGCAGCGCTCGGGACCCGGCGAAGACGGCCTTTCAGAATTCAGTGGATCTGCAATCTGTTGATACTTGTTATATGGACCCTAAGATATTTTATTACAGAGTTTTTAATTAGTGAAAAATTCACGAATACCATAGAGAAAATATTTTAGAATTTAATGTTTCTTATATTTATGTAAACATGACTTCATTTATATAGTTAGTTACTTTTTCATGTATATCCAGGTTATAAATATCCTTTCAAATCGATTCTGTTCTTCTATCTAATTTTAGTCTTTCAAACGAATGTACTGTAATGCTTGTATGTATAAATCCTATGAAAAGATACAGGGCTTTTGTAAATTATGCATTTATTGTAATTATCATTAATTTTTTAATAATAATCGGCGAGAGAGAAGAGGATTTTACTGCATTTGCATTTGTAAGATCATCATGACATGGTGCGCGTTATCCTGACAAATGTAACCAGCTCTACAACAATCATTTTGAAACAAGCAGACTTAATTTCAAGCAATTGCGTTTTAATGACTGACCTTACTCTACTTTTTCTAGCAAGAAATGCTTTATTCTGCAGCGTGAACAGACTGAAAGTACCTGGTGTTAAATATGAGCTTCTGATAAAATTTGGGCTGAAGGGGCCGTCAGAACTGTGAGCATCTCTGGTGGCTCTCAGTAGCTTGCAGAGCTCGTCCCTGGAGACCCGCACGGCTTGTCCTCAGCGCCCGGCACGAGCCCCAGCCGGGAGCACTTCTCTCGGCCGCAGGAAGGGCTGGGGGGCTCTCCGGGCTCTGCCCCGAAGGGCGGACGCGGGCCCCCGCCCCGCTGCTCTTTGAGGACCAAGCAGGAAGCACCGCGCTCCACAGGGACGCCCGTGCCGGAAGAGGAAGGCGCGGGCTCCCTGAAACCAGGAAACCACGCAGTGTGACTCTACTAAAGGCCTTATTTTTTCTTATGTAAATCATCTTTTTACATTTGTTTGTAAACATGTTGAAAGGAGGGACCTATTGGTACATTTTTAGCTTTTGACGATATAGCCGTTTTGGACTAAGTAGCAGATGTAACTTTTCCTTTTTAAATGGCACATTAAAGAGCCAGCAGGAAATGTGTTCCCACCACGGTGCATTATTTATTATACAGCTCATTTTGTCGGTGGACGGTTTACATTCGGTTTCTGCTTTTAACTTCCTTGTACGATTCTTTCGTTGTTACATTCTGTTTTCTGTTAATCTTGTGTGAACCTCCTGATTATGTAACAAAGTATGTACAGTCTCCTTTTGAACTATTTTTATCACAGTATTATTTATTGCTTTCTTTCAATAAAGTACTGAGGCGTTTTCCACTGCCAATAAAGGATACTGAGAATAAGCTGTCATCCTGTGACAAATCGGCCGCAGCTGGCTCATCTCCGGCTCCAGGCTGATTCAGTGGCGGCAGTGTGGTCGAGTGGACTTTCTTGGGTAGAAATCAGTTGACAGAATGAAAAAGCTGGGGATGGAAGCACAGGATGGGGGCGTCCCCGCCAGGAAGCCCAGGGGCTTCCCGCCTCGGCCCCCGAGGCCCAGACCCTCTCTCGCTGAGACCTGGGGGACCAGGCCCGGGCAGCCTGGCGCTCAGAGGCACCGCAGGCCACAGGGAGGCGCGGAGGCGCGTCAGTCCATGCGCGCACTGGGGCCCTGCTCTCCTGCTGCTCCCGCCCTGGGCTGTGTCCTTCTGGTTCCCAGGGAGCCTGGTCTCGGAGCGCTCAGATGGAGTCCTGAGTCATGAAGCAGTCCGGCGCGAGAGGGGAGGGACGCGCCGACGGGCCCGGGCAGGCAGGCAGGCAGGATGCGCCCGGCTGCAGGGCGGCAAGGCGCGGCGCTCGTGGCTGGCAGCGCCAGGCCCAGGGCACCCGATGCCTCAGCCCCTACGTGCTGTCGCCCGCCCTCCCCCCACCGCAGTATTGTCATCAGGTCTGGGGGTGCACGATGCCCAGGCCGACCCCATGCCTCGCGCTGTGTTGGGTGGGCGCTGCTGACTGTCGCCTCGGTTTTCCTTTTCCTGTTCTGCTGTCCTTCCAGGGCTGACGGCCGCCTCTCCTGAGTGACGTGTTTTCTTTATTCGGGTGAATACATTCCAGCTGGTGTCCGTCAGGGCACAGCGATCCGGTGGTTTGGTGTTCTCTTGAGAGCCTGTGCTGGCTGGTTTTCCAGTTTTGTTGGGGGCAGCCTTTTCTTGGCATTTCCTCGTTCTTGGGTTCACTTAAGCGTGAGACTCAAAAGCACATAGCGCTTCCCTGCTTTTTCACCCACCAGTCCGTTTGCCTGACCAAAGCTGGGCAAGCCTTGGGTAGCCTGAAGCTTCTGGAAGCAGACCAGGTCATCATTGACTCTTTAAGTTGCAGGTGTTTGATTAAAACTTCATTCGGTGGTTCCGTTTACGCCTTTAACAAAAGGTCAGCTCAGAACGACGCAGAGAGCACAGGCCGGTGTTGCAGTAGCTCTGCTGTGCTAGGCGCACTCTGCTGTGCTAGGCGCACTCTCAGCCACGCCTCCCAGGTCTGCTCGCCCCACACGCAGTGTCCCAGGGCTCGCCCGCAGTCGGCGGGGATGGGAGCCATTCGCAAGCCAGGTGTGGCCACACTGAAGACTCTCTGGACCCTTCCCACCGCTAGAACTCTGTCGAGCCTCCTTTAGCCTCATAATTGCTGCCCTTAAGTTTCTCTTTTCAAGTCTCACATCATGCACTTTAAGGTAATTGTGGGTTTGGGGTTTTCTTTGCTCTTTTGCTGGCTAAGTCCTGTGCTCATGGGGATGGGCTCCCCAGGGTCTGGGGAGGAGCGTGTCTCCCCTGTATCTCCGGCAGGTGGATAGCGAGGTGGGCGTCCGGGTGCTGTGGGTGCTGTCCTAACCACCGACATGTCATCGAGTGCATTCCCAAATAGCTCAGAGGCTTCTGTTTCTGACATTTCCTTAGCTTAACTCCTCGGTGAGGAGTAGTAGCCAGTGGTTTTGCAACCGCGTGTCCTTGACTCAGTGGGGCACCTTTTGGAGTCCTGTTGTTTGAGGCCAGCGCTGCGTGCGCCCCCTCCACCTGGCACACGCCGAGGGCACACCCAGTGCAGGGAGGAGCAGGGCTGGCGTGGAGGATCCATCCTTCGCCTCTTCCCGCTTTCAGTGCTTGTTGGCCTCCTGGGCTGTGAGCCGGGTCTCCCGTCTCTGCCTCTGTCTTCACGTGGCCCCACCCTGTGTCTTATCTTCTGTCTCTTACGAGGACACTTGTCACTGGCCCACCTAGGTCATCTGGGATGGTCTCACCTCAAGACGCTTCACTTAGTTACACCTACAAAGACCCCTTTCCCAAATAAACTCACGTTCACAGGATCCTGCGATTTGCACACAGACACATGCTTGTGAGGCCCCCGTTCACCCCATTCCACCTTTCGACATTCTGGAGAAGAGCTGCCCTGCCCGGGAGATACCCGGATGGATAGACCTGGCTCTACCCCAAGGGACCCACCCCCCGGTGGGAACATGGTGAGCCGAGAGAGGGAGCCGTGACGCCCGGGCTCCTACATAACACGTGCTTAATGTGGCCTCTCGATTCCTCCAGTGTGGACTTTGCCTCTTGGCATCTCCTTCTGGGGGATGAGAATTTCAGCTTTCCCGCACCTCCCTTTCTCCTCCCCAGCTCCCAGCAGAGCTGAATCCGTGTTCACTGTTGCCGTGAGGAAGGCTGGAGGTGTTATTCATTGCTGGGCCAAGTGGGTTACTATGATTACAACGGAGGGCACGTGTTGTGTGCCCAGTATTTACAGATGAAATGACCGTGTCTGGGATTTGCTTGACAATAATCTTGGCGGAGGGGTAGGTCAGGATATGGGTCAAACCAAATTGACCGTGTGGGTTGATAGTTGTTGAAGGTGGGTGATGGATTCATGAGGGTTTATCATAGTATTCTCTTTTTGCATTTGTGTGACATTTTCTATAATAATATTTTAATAGTTATTTTAGGGAGACCCTCTGTGTTTTAAACCCTCAGTCTTTAGATGTCTGGAAAAATTGCTTCTTGGTCCTCACTTTGGAATGTAATTTACCCAAGTTTTGAACATTAACTGCAGCCCACCCATTTTACACCACAACTCAGCATGCACGCACTACGTTTCATCCATTCTGTCGTGACTCCTTTGTGACATTTTGGTGTCTTTGAAGTCAGGATGTGTCTTACAAACGATGGCATCTTAGACTTGATGAACTATGGCGTACGACAAAACTTCACGTGGGCTGCAGCTTCTCTGCTGCTCCTCCCACTGACAGGTGGGGTCTCATCCCCTGCAGCCTGGCCGGCCTCAGTGACTTGGTTGACCAAATGAATGTGGCAGATGTGTGTTAAAGAAAGTGTGTTAAACCACACCAAGGACTGTGCTGTCTTCCTTCTAACCAAAATTGCTTTGCTTAGGGGGCTGGGAAATAAAGCTTAAATAAAAGGGTAGTGAGGGAAAAATCAAATCTTTGTGGCTACTGTCAGGGCCGCTGTTAGAGACTGAATGGTGTAGATTTATATGTCCAATTTCTGTTGAATGCAATATATTCATTGAGGCTATACAATTATCTTAATCTACATCTCTATGATCCACAGCTCCCTTAGAATCTAGGAAGGTAGCACAGTGACAGCTGTTGATATTCATCAGGTTAATTACTTCAGAATAATTTTATGTTATCGGGTTCACGGGTACCCAGAGATGTTGATCATTGAAATAATCGATTCAGGGAACAATGTAAGAAAGGGTAGTCTGAAAGCTATGTGTGTGTGTCCAGAGCCAGTCAACCTTTCCATGGCTATTAGGAACAGAGCTTAAAAATAATAAAAGCTGATTTAATTGGAACAAATGCAACCCAGCTTTAGATTTTATGTCATCCAGAGTAATGATAATGTTTATGTAATCAGATGTAATTCTTTCTCCTTCTCCTGAAATATTGAATCAGATTGTGTTGTGTGTTTAAACATGGCTTGAGAAAGTCTCAGGGACAGTGATGTGGCAGGAGTTCTTTGGTCCTTGGTCTCCTGGGATTATGCCTCTGAGATACAATCAGTGATTCAGTCCCCATAGATCTTTGGTGCCATCCAATTCTGACATAGTGATGAAACTCTGATTTGAGTGATTCACAAGAGATAGGAAGGACAGAAAAGGACAAATTGGCATGAAATAGACTGTAAGGTGGTTTGTGGCATGCATTTTTCATAGGCAATTTCACATAGAAAAGCTTAGAGACTCGTGACCAGTGCTACCTGAGCAAAGGTAGCAGGACCTTATGAACGGTGACTTGACAAATGTGAGTTATTCTTAGAATTTTCATGTTAGGGGAAGTAGGTCAATATGGTAAACATTTAGAATTTATAGACCAGGTGACAAGAAATGGCAATGAACCAGTTAGTTAATCAATGCTTATGGTGCCATTCCAGATCCAAAGTGGGACATAAGTAAAGTTTGTCCTCAACGCTCAGTATCCTTTGGCTAACTCTACTTGGGCTCTTCTCTGTCCTGGGTGATCTGACTTCTTGTTCTGATCCCTTATCCCTGCCAGAAAAGCCAAGGGTTTATATTTGATCCATTACTTTCTTTTAATATGAAACTATCCAATGCATTATGTCAACAGCTTCAGGATGACTTTTTAAGCTATAAAAATAACCAGCAAAGCTATAGTCATGTTTTAATGACAGAAAGCTAGGAATTTGTTTTTTTCCTAGATTGACACCTGAGCTAAAACTGTTGCCATCTTTTTTTTTTGTTCTTCTCCCCAAAGCCCCCCAGTACACAGTTGTAGGTTCTAGTTGTGAGTGCCTCTGGTTGTGAAATGTGGGACTCCGCCTCACCGTGGCCTGACGAGTGATGCCACGTCTGCATCCAGGATCTGAACCAGTTAATCCCTGGGCTGCTGAAGCAGAGCACACGAACTTAACCACTTGGCCATGGCGCTGGCCCAAGAAAGCTGGAAATTTTAAGATGAAAAATGCTTTGAATTCAATGTATATTCCTATGTTTTGCTACCCCATCAGTTTTTTCCAATAATGAGGAGTAGTGGCCCTGTAGTAGGAGAGTGTAACAGATCATTGGGGGTTGGGGTTAGGGTTCAGGTCAGAATGTGCATAATGTAGAGCAATTTGGATGGTATTAATAATGATATTTGCCTTTCACTGAGAATTTACTATCTGCCAGGCATTGTATGTTTCACATATACCATCTCATTTTAACCCTGACAACAACTCCATGAGATGGATATTATAAGTACCTTTTTATAAGTGACATATGACCTGTGAAGACATGAAATAATTTGCTCAAGATCACACAGTTGAGGGATGGCAGAGATAGGATTTGGACCCAAGGCCGTATGACTCTGAGGTTAGAGCATTCAGCTATAATGGTTTACTTTTACCATGCTTTCCCAGACAAAAACACTACCTTTTACTTCTTCACAAACACCAACAAATTGAAGACTGGATTGTTTAGAGTTTTATCTTCTTTAACCCTTCCTCTCTCTCTCTCAGGAAGTGGGAAGTGAAAAGAGTGTAAATTCTCAATGGAGAACCCAGTCTGAGATTGGCCCTGGTAAAGCTGGACTAGAAGATCAGTTCTTGAATAATGAGAATGGCTTGCTCGTTGTGTAGGATTTCTGAGGTTCTGCCTTTGTCTAAACTTATCACAAGAATGTGAATCTGGCACGTGCAGTTCTGCATAAGATAAATCCCTGTAGGCCATTATGGGAAGTCTTTCAAAGCTTCTTCGTTCCTTACAGGAATCCAGGAGGACAACAATTGTGTGCCTTTGAGGTTCTCAAGAGGTCACAAGCCCATGTGGTGTTCAACTAAGCAAAAAAAAGTCTTAATCTGTGATGGGCCATTTGTCCCCATATACGGGTGCTGCATTTGCAGTGATCATGAAATCTTTCTAGAACAGGATTACAGTTTGGCATAGACAGGTCCAGTAATGTAATACATTACATCCAAATGGTTTAAGAGCAATCAATTGGGTATCTGAAGACTTATCTCTGTGATTAAGTGGATATGAGTTCTTGAGCAAATCACTCCAACTCTAGGCTTCTGTGTACTTACCTCTGGAAAAGGAGTTGGATTTAATCAATCTCTTCACCTGTGATGTAGTTGTCCTGACACATTGTTACTTTGTTCTTTGAATGGAAATACATCAATCAGCTCAATCCTGTAGCACTAGTTACTTTATGCTTACCAGAAGCTAGGGTTACCAGCAACCTATTAACTTACTAGAAAAATAAATTGTTACCTAGTACGTGTAGTTGGTTTATTGATAATATATTTGAGTATATAAATAGGACTCTGTGGGAAAAATGATGAAAGGAGTCCTTGGTGATGAAGAGGTTGGAAACTCTTATTCTATTCCACCACAGAAGGCATGAGTCTTCTCTTCAGTCTCTTCATGGCTGACTTCATTTCTTGGTTCCTCAGAGTGTAGATCAAGGGGTTCATCAGAGGGGAGATGACAGTGAAGGTGACAGAGATGGCTTTACCTGTGGGGAGGGCAGTGAAGGGCCGGGCATAGACATAGATGCAGGGCACAAAGTGCAGGGTCACCACCGTGATGTGTGAGGTGCAGGTGGAGATGGCTTTCCTCCTGCCCTCCCCTGCCTGAGACCTCAGCATCATTAGGATGACTGTGTAGGACACAAGCAGGAAGATAAACCACAGGGTACTCACTAAGCCATTGTTGGAAATCATCAGGAGCTCAAGTGCAGAGGTGTCTGTACAGGCGAGTTTGAGGACATGGGGGACATCACAGTAGAAGCTGTCAAGAACATTGGGTCCACAGAAAGGGAGGGGAAGCAATAGGGAAATTTGCATGATGGAGTGGACAAAGCCCCCCACCCAGGAAGCCAAAATGAGGGCAGTGCATCGCCCCCTACTCATGATGGTGACATAATGCAGGGGCTTGGAGATGGCTATGTAGCGATCAAATGCCATCACAGAGAGAGAGAAAATATCCGCTCCACCGAGGAGGTGGAAGAAGAACGTTTGTGTCATGCAGCTAGTATAGGATATGGTCTTTATCTTTGACAGAAGGTCTACCAGGATCTTTGGAGCGGTGATGGAGGAGAAGCAGATGTCAAGGATGGCTAGATTGCGGAGCAGGAAGTACACGGGGGTGTGAAGGCGAGGCTCACAGGTCACAGTGACCATGATGAGGAGGTTTCCCAGCAGAGTTGTCATGTACACAAAACACAGAAAAAGAAATAAGACCAAACTGAGATCTTGGGACTAAGTCCTAGAAATATAAATTCTTTTACCCTGGTGCCATTTCCCAACTCCATTGAATCATGTTTCTTCTTCTTTGTGTAGCTTGGAAAAAATTAAAAGTGTTATTTCAGAAAGGGTTTACTCCCCCTTAATAGATTCAGGTTTACAGTTGGGTATTAGGTCGGAAGACTAGTGAGGCATTATCACCACATGAAGACTCTTTCCAAGGTTATTGTTAACACATCCTACATGCCATCTTATTCCATAAGCATGCAGTTAATTATTGTTTTCTTCTGTAAATTATATGTATTTTAGAAAATGCATAAAAGTAATGTTCTCAGAATAGAAGTTGTAAGTATCCAAGATAAAAAGGTGAATAGTAAATAATCAGAAAGGGAATATTTTGGCACAAGGGATACAAAAATGGATGCAGTTTGGTGTGTAAATAAGACAATGCCTATTTGGTACAACTGGGGTCCTTTGAGGTTTTACACAAATGTGGGTTTTTTTCCAGACTGGGTGCTCCATTTAAATGCTTTAAGAACTCCTATCTGCAAAATGATTGTCTTTGGACTGAATTTCACAGAAGCACTCCTCCCGTTTTTAGGTCACAGATTTAATGCTATGAAAAATCAGATAATTTTAAAGCTGTAAAATTCTTCTTTATCATTCTATTTTTCCTTAAGGGGATTTATTTGTTTCTTTCTTTAATATACTTTAGGTACCAAAACCCCTGGATGTTGAATAACTCCTCAGCTATGAAAGAAAAGTGGTAACTCAGAGCTTCTCTTCTGTTCACTGGTCAAATTTCTTTCCTAAAAGCTATTTTTTTTTTATTGCGCTATCATTGACATACGATAGACTCATGTGTTTGACGTGTACACTTTGATAAGTTCTGACATACGCATATACCCATGCAATCATCAATATGTTTAAGATAGTTAATTAATATGTCTTAATATATATTAAGATATAATAAGATATAAGTTAATTAATATATGTATCACTCCAAAAGTGTCCTTGTGACTCTGTAATATGTCCCCTCTGCCCCCTTTCTTCAGGCAACCACTGATCTGCATTCTGTCACTATCCATTAGTTTGCATTTTCTAAAATTTTCTATAAATGGGATCCTAAAAAGTGTACATTCTCTTTTTGTCTGGCTTGTTTCACTTACAAAATACATCCACGTTTTGTGTGTACCAATATTTTGTTCCCTTTTATTGTACGGATGTGCCACATTTTGTTTATCAATTCACTTGTTGATGAACATTTGGGTTGTTTCTAGTTTTTGGCTATTACACATAAAGCTGCTATGAATATTCTTGTAGAGGTCTTCATGTAGATACATGTTTCCATTTCTCTTAGGTAAGTACCTAGGAATGGAACGGCTGCAACTCTTAAAATTCAATAAGAAAACCAACCACCCAATTAAAAAAAAAGGGACAAATGGTTTGAACAGATACTTCAACGAGAAGATATAGGTTTAGCAATTAAGCATATGAAAAGATGCTCAATGTCATTTATCAGTGGGGAAATGTAAATGAAAGCTATAGTGAGATAACAGTGCACATTTATTAAAATGGCTAAAATAAGAGAGAAGGGGTTAATATCCAAAATATACAAAGAACTCAAACATCTCAACAACATAAAATCAACAACCCAATTTAAAAATGGGCAAAAGATCTGAACAGAGATTTCTCCAAAGAAGACATACAGATGGCCAACAGGCGCGTGAAAGGACGTTCAACATCATTAGCTATCAGGGAAATGCAAATTAAAATTACAATGAGATATCCCCTCTCTCCGGTCAGAATGCCTATAATTAACAAGACAGGAAACAAGTGTTGGAGAGGATGTGGAGAGAAGGGAACCCTCGTACACTGCTGGTGGGAGTGCAAACTGGTGCAGCCACTGTGGAAAGCAACATGGAGCATCCTCAGAAAATTAAGAATAGATCTACCGTATGATCCAGCTATCCCACTGCTGGGTATTTATCCAAAGATCTTGAAAAAACAAATGCATAAAGATACATGCACCCCTGTGTTCATTGTAGCATTATTCACAATAGCCAAGACTTGCAAGCAACCTAGGTGCCCATCAAGGGAAGAATGGATAAAGAAGATGTGGTGTATATTCATAATGGAATACTACTCAGCCATAAGAAATGATGCAATCCGGCCATTTGTGACAACATGGATGAACCTTGAGGTTATTATGCTGAGTGGAATAAGTCAGAGGGAGAAAGTCAGATACTGTATGATCTCACTCATAAGTAGAAGATAAAAACAACGACAAACAAACACATAGCAACAGAGATTGGATTGGTGGTTACCACAGAGGAAGAGGGGAGAGGGGAGGGTAAAAGGGATGATTTAGGCTCACATGTGTGGTGATGGATTATGATTAGTTTTTGGGTGGTGAACATGATGTAATCTACACAGTCTTCGAAATATGTTACGATGTACATCTGAAAGCTATATAATGTTATGATCCAGTGTTACTGCAATAAAAAAAGAAGATTGACATATCAGAGTTGACAAAAATGTAGAGGAACTGTAACTCTGGTGGGAATGTGCAATGATGCAGCCACTTTTTATTATTATTATTATTTTTTATTGAGTCATGGATAGGTTACAATCTTGTGAAATTTCAATTGTACATTAATGTTTGTCAGTCATGTTGAGAGACCAGAGAAGTCAAGTGCTGGTCTCTGCAGTGAGAGCCATCTGGGCTCAAGTCCTGGCTTTGTCCCTGTGTGACTTGGGTAAGTGAGAGACCTCATGGAGTCTCCACTTCATCTGTGGAATGGGGATTATAGTAATACCCACCTCACAGGGAAGTTATCAGGATTAGGTGAATTAACATACATAGAGTCTCAACATACATGACTGGTTATCTGTTATGATTAGTACTATGTTGGGTAACCTTAACATGGGAGGCTCATCAGGAAATGGAGTGTGTTGAACCAAATAGTAGCTGAGCTATCAATTCTGACTAGTTAAAGTGGGGAAATAATCACCAGAAAACACCAACTCAATATAGTTACTAAAGATATTGAGGAGGTCTTACCTACTTATGATATCCTTCCACAGGGACTATGGAATTGTAAATAGTAGACTATGGTCTACACAGAAGGGTAGAAGGTACAGTACCTCAGACCCCGAGTCAGTACTGTTTGTCAGAGAGGAATAGGTCCTACATTCACAAGATACTTTTGGTAATTCAGACAACATCCTCTGCCTTCTGCTCCATGTTTCTGCTATTTTTACTCCATCTATTTAACAAATATTGATAGAAAGTTGGCAGAGTTCTAGGTTATTTGAGAGAAATGAATATAATCCAAAACCAGTGGAGAAAGAACTGAAATTTAATAATATGACATTGATGGGGACCGTCTAAAGACAGATGAGGTGTGTGTGAGAAAAGGGTGATTTCTCTCCAAGAGGCTCAGAGGAAGCTGCATGGAGGAGGTGACATTTCTGTTTGGGGCACATGGGAGTGGAGAGAATGGGAGATCTGGCTTTAGGGGACCAGTTGAATATATAACAGTTGCTGATGAGTGGGAAGTTTGGCTGGAAAGAAGGGATCCAAATATGTAGGCACGGAAAGACATGCAAAAGAAAATCGTTGTTACAAAATTTTTATTTTTTGATAAATCTAAGGGAGGGTATGTAGGTGTTCACTGTATTATTCTTTCAACTTTTTTGAAATATTTTATTTTCTTTCTAGTTTTGAATTTAGAAAAACCTCTGTAGATTTCAGTTTCAAGAGATCCATCTATAGGAAGTAAGCCTGAGAAAAATCTCTTGTTTGTGCAATTCAAAGGATCCTGGAAAAAAAGAGCTTCCTCTGCCTACTTCCAAACTAAACTCATTTCTATGACTCTCCTTTCACAATATCTTCTTTGTTCATATTTCTTAGCTGTGCTGTCTGCCACTGATAGTTCACCCTGGAATGCAGCATCTTGTGTATATATTTCATTATTTTTAGTCAAAGTGTATTTATGAATCTTACAATTCCATCTAGATTTCATTTTTTCTCACTCTTCTCTTCTCACACTTATTCATCGACACCCAGACACCATAGTCATTCACACTCATGTAGAGTTATGTGTCTTACCTAAAATTTCCAACCTCCTTCTCAAACATCTTGAATAATGTTCACACGAACCTTGGGAGTCATTCAGCTTCAGGAAATTTTGTTAAATACCCCTCTGAAGGCCAGTGATTTCAGTGGCCTCCTGTCTATCTTTACGTGGAAAAAGGCAGACTCAGGGAATAATATTTCCTTGGCTCTTCCACACTGATTCACAGTGTTCCATCATATGTACCAATTTGTCAATCCCAGAACTAGTGTGAGAATTATCAGAGGGCATATAATTGGATGTGGCTGTGGAAAAATTCTACTGATGGAGAGGTGGTTTCAGTGGGAGTAATCAAGATGTGACTCAGGCACATGTCCTTAGGAACACACTTTTTGTGTAGGATCTAAAAGTTTTTAGCAGTGACAAAGATTCTCCCCTTGACCAAACTCTACTCAGACTCCCCTGAACTTTTCAACTAGGCCTCCACTTTGAGACCTCCATGCTTGTCTCTACATTATCCAATTTTAGCAAGAATTCTGCTAATTCAGTTTAGCCAAAATCCCCCAACCTCCATGTTGATCACCCTCAGTATCTTATCAGGTTCCTCACCATTCTCCATCCCCCAAGTGATATTTGATCACCCTGGCCTGCCTTCAGCAAGAATCCTGTTAGGTCAGCTTACCAGAATTCTACCTTACCTCTTAGTAGATTTTCTATTGGGACATAAATGCCTATTCTTAGGGATTCTGCACAACTTCCTTAGCAGTTTCACCCACGTAGGGTAATTCCTGAAGTGTGACACACATGTATTGGAAGGAGCCATTGGACCTGAAAGGATTATGTAGACGAGAGTGAAGAAGCTCTCAATGGGCAGATGAAGAAAGTGGGTGATGGAGTTCGCACAGGACACACATGTCACCAGGAAATCCACGCTGGATCCATCAGCAACTCCTACTTGCTCGACTTTCAGAGTTTTTCACCATTCTCACCACCTCCACTGTTACTACCCTAAGTCATGTCTTCATTATTTCTTTCATGGGACTATTGTTGTAGCCTCTTAATTGGTCTCCCTGTTTTTGTCCTCACCTCTCTTCATTCTATTTGTAACAGGAGCCCCTGCAATTCTGTTAAAACATGCATCACTATTCTGCTCTTCAAAGCCCTTCAGATGCATCTCATGTTATTTAGAGTGAAAGTCATAATCCTCACAATGTCTAAAAGGTCCTAAGACCTGGTCCCGTGGCCTCATTATCTCTCTGACTTCAATCATTACCTGGCTCCTCCTTGCTTCCTCTCATCTTCTTATGAAGGCCTGGGCACAGCCCCACCTGAGGACCTTTGCATGTCTGATTTTTGAACTGACATTTGTACTGCGACATGAACATTCTTCTTATTTCAAAAATTTTAAGATCTAGGATCTACCTTCAGAAAGAAGAGGCCAAAAAGAAAACCTCCCAACAGCTGTAAATGGCAGAAAAATAAACAAATAAAAACCAAACTCATATTGAATAATGTTTTTCACTTCATACCAACATTTTTTAATGTATATGTGTAATCTGAAGCAGCTTCACAAGTTTCTGTCATTTTTAGCTAGTCATGTTAACAGACAATAATAATAAATCCATTGTTTTCTTACCCTTATTCTCCAATGATTTGAGGAACAGAAATGAGTGAGAGGCAATATCCATTCACTGAGATTTTCAATTCAACCATCTTTTGAATGTTTTCTCTGTTTCAGTTGCTGTGCCAGGTGCCGGAGGTAGAATAAAGAAAGCATAGTGCTACTGGGGGAGATAGGAGGAAGGAGGACAGGGAATTGGAAACAAGGTCCTGAGTGCAGTGCTTGAGCTGAGCCCCAGTCGCTGAGGCAATGTGGTGGAAATGTGGCCAGTAGGTGTGGGGTTCAGAGGAAGGTCAGGGTAATGACCTACACGAGGTCACAGAACCCGTAGTTATTGGGGTCCACATTCTAACTCAAACTGTGCTAGCTCCAAGGCACCTGCACTCAACCACTGGAGTTGAGGCTTTAGATGAAAAATCATCAGGTAATAGTTATTTAATTTATTCATATCAGAAAGTCAGAGGAGGAACTTAATTTGAGTGTGTTTACTTCATTAAAATGACATTATTTCGTGAAAGACCTTAGTAATCCAATGCCCAAGCTTTGTTATGTTTCTAATATGTGTCTCAGCCCCTTTCCTGGCAACATGAATATAGTGGAGATGTCTGAGTATGTATATATTTGCTTTTTCTTATTGTTAATTTTATTTAGACAATTGGAGATTTCCATGTTGTTGTAAGTAATAACCAAGGTGGTCCCACCTTAATCCATTTTCCCCCAATGATCATTTCACAATCTATATGTATATCAAAACATCAAGTTGTACATCTGAAATAAACATTTGTATTTCTCAATTATAAGCAATAGAGCTGAACGAACCCCCACAACAATTCCAATGTGATAAAATTGTCTGAGTGCATACAGATTCATTTTTCTTTATTTCTTCCAAGGCTGTATTGCATAAGCATTATGCAACTCTCCAGCTAACAATTTGATTTCTCTTTTGCAACATGAAATGTATCTTTTTACATTATTACTGCATGCCAATCAGAATCTTTGGAAGTCATGTGTATCTTAGTAGATATATCAAAATTATTTAGAAATCCTTTAGTCAATCTGGTTTATTTGATGGCCAATCATTTTAATAGGTGGTGAGAAGGAGTTAGCAAACAGTCTACACCCTCTCAGAAGGTATAAATCTTCTTTTCAGTTTCCTGATGGCTCACTTCATCTCCTGGTTCCTCAGAGTGTAGATCAAGGGGTTCAACAGAGGGGAGATGACAGTGAAGGTGACAGAGATGGGCTTATCCATGGGGAGAGCACTGAAGGGCCGGGTATAGACATAGATGCAGGGCACAAAGTGCAGGGTTACCACAGTGATGTGTGAGGTGCATGTGGAGATGGCCTTCCTCCTGCCCTCCCCTGCCTGAGACCTCAGCATCATTAGGATGACTGTGTAGGACACAAGCAGGAAGATAAACCACAATGTGGTGAGCAGTCCACTATTGGAAATCATCAGTAGCTCAAGCACAAAAATGTCAGTACGGGCTAGTTTGAGGATCTGGGGGACATCACAGTAGAAAGTGTCAAGAACATTGGGTCCACAGAAGGGGAGGGGCAGCAACAGGGAAATCTGCACGATGCAGTGGACAAAGCCCCCCACCCAGCAGGCTACAATGAGGGCAGTGCATCGCCCTCTGCTCATGATGGTCACGTAGTGCAGGGGCTTGGAGATGGCCACATAGTGATCAAATGCCATCACCGACAAAGAACATACATCCACCCTCCCAACAAGGTGGAAGAAAAACATCTGGGTGGAGCAGCCATTGAAGGAGATGGTGTTTCTCTGTGACAGAATGTCCACCAGAACCCTTGGGAGCTGTGATGGAGGAAAAGCAGATACCGGTAAGAGATAAATTACGGAGCAAAAAATACATGGGGGTTGAAGGCACGATTCCCAGGTCATGGTGACCATGATGAGGAGATTTCCCAGCAGAGTTGTCACATACACCCACAATAGGAAAAGTAGAAGACCAAGTTCAGTTCTTGATTCTGGGTTTGGTCAAGGAAAACACATTCTTTTACCCTGGTGCAGTTTTTCAGCTCCATTGAGTCATCTTTCTCTCACTTTTGTTTCAAGCTACTTCATATCATACTTGGCTTTTTATTTTGTTTCCTTCCTAAGCACTAAGAACGCAATTCAGATGGTTCCTCCTGCGGTTGTGGTGTTTGCAATTTGTTGAGTTCTCCCAGTTTTTAAGATTATGATCAGTTTCATGATCAAATCAAAGTATCACATGAAATGTCATTGAATAATTGTTTTCCTATTAATCTATTTTTGAAAAGAATATCATTTATGTCTAGTAGTCACATTGGCCTAGCATATTTTATTTAATTAATTTATTTTGGTTTTAAAATTTTATTATTATTTTTTATTTCATGCAAATTTATTGAATGTCAGGAATTTTCTGAAGCACTATATAGAAAGATAAGGAAGACATGTCTCCAGCCATTGAGAACTTATTGTTGACAAATTGAATATTCATATTAGCAAATATTCTGGTGGCTTCAAGAGGTCTTGTTTTTCTGAATAAAAGGATCTCATTCAGTTTCTTATTGCAATCTTGCTGTGACATGAGTCAGTTTCCTTGCTGTTGGCTGTTTTACATTGAATTTCTTAAAATTGCAGAATTATTCCATGTAGGTAACTCATCATTGTGATTTCTTTATACTAAACAGATTATTTGATTAATAATTATTTTAAAATATTTACAATTTATGATTGGGAAACACATTGAAACAATATGTGAATCCTAATCTCAAAGAATATCTTTACTTTCTTTTATTGAGATCAAAATACTTAAACATGGGACCTACCCTTTTAACAAATTTTTAAGTACACAATACGGTATAGCTACAATGTTGTACAGCAATTCTCTAGAGCTTGTTCATCTTGCATAATGCGATGTCATCCTTGACGTGATCTTGCTTGAGTGTCGGGGAGAGAATAAAGATAGTGACCTACTTTTGAGAGGTGGTTCATACTGTACCAACCACACTCTCCTCTGTGTTTTTCCCTTTGTGGATCTAAGCTAAGAGAGTGGAGGAATCCCATAGGAGGGAGAGACAATGGTATCATTAGAATAATGCCGCCACCTTTTTTTTGTGAAGAAGATTGCCCTCAGGTAACATCTGTTGCCAAGTGGAACACGCGAACTTAACCACTACAGCACTGGACTGGCCCCAATAACGCCTATTTTCAAGAATCTGTTGTTGATCATTCTTAGGAAATTTTACAATTATTATTTGCTCCTCTTTGTTCTTAGTGCACACCTCCTGCAATTTCAAATGTATGTGGATAAGTTGGACCACATTGTCAAAGGGTTTGCAGCCTAAGACAAGCAGATGATTTGTATAAATTGATGGACATAATGCAGGATAAAATGTGAAATGTGTCATGAGAAAAGTAGAGGTAGATTTGGGGGGATAGGAGATATCATGATTTCCAGCAGTAACACAGGCTACTAGTTTTTGAGGATTTACTATGTTTGAAGACTTATGAACGCTGATTTATTCAATTTTCCCCACAATCCTTTAGTGAGTATTATTAATGTTATACTTGTGTTCTTATGGAATGTATGATGAATATATACTTGGCTGAAAGGAAGGAAGTGATGGAAATAGAGTGGAATAAACTGTTTTTGTCTCCCTTCAATCTTACATGTATAGGGTCTAATTTTGCAGAACAAGGATGTTTGACAATGTTGCCTGAAGATAAGAATTTGGCAGAAAGGGGCTCTGGAAACCCAATATACATTGACCTTGTTTTGAGGTGGACTCACCAATAAGCAGCTCAAAGGATGTAACAAATGCATGATGCCTTCTCTCCCACTGAGTGGAACACATTTCTGAATCTCTCTTACCACTTCATCTCTCTTCCAAACAGTTAACACCCATCTTTGCTGTTTCTGTCACTGAGAAGATCATTTGGCTCTGAAGCATTTAATATACCTGGAAAATATCAAAGTCAAACTATTTATACATAATCAATAAAGACATCTCAATTTCACTATCCATAACCTTTACATTAGCTAAAAGCTCAACGTCTTTACCTAATCCTTTGATCCTGAAACTCCAACTACAAACAGTAAGTTATTGGGTACAGAGCAGAACAGAACACTGGTGACTTTAATTCTTGAAAACTTTGTTTCTGAAGACACAGCCTCTTGGAAGACTAAATATCCGAGTGTCTTAACTCCCCTTTCAGGAGAGAAAGGGCAGATTCAAAGAATCGCATCTTCAAGAATTTCCACTGTATCCCTGTCTTACGTGCAAATCCCTCAGTTTGAGGCTTAATATAAGACCTACAAAGGGAGTGTTACTGGACAAGGAAGTGGAAGTCGGTGCCTGATTCTGCTGTTGGTGATGAAGTTTCAGTGGGAGTTATTAAGAAGCTACTGAGACATGCTCATGTGTAAACTCACATACCCGCACACAGACGGACACATTTTGGTTGGTGTCCAAATTACTTAGAAGGAGTAGAGGAAATCTTTCTGTTTATCTATAGCTCAATCATAACTATTTTAAAACGTGCCATATACTGTGCCCAAGGGACTACTAAGGGTCCAATTTTCATCACTTGTAAAGCTCAGAGGACACTATATAGAAATGAGTTTCAATTTGATTGTCAAACACCTAGAAGAGAACTGGACCTCAAATCCTTTGCTCCTAGTCCAATTTCTAATTATACGCAGAATTGTAATAGTCTCATGATGTTGCTATAAGTCTCCATATGTAGAGACACAGGACAGATGATGTTTGAGGAAGGCAATTTTTTCCTGTTTTCCAACACTCTATTCATATGAGATCTCTCAATTTGGATTACTGCAAGCTAAGTTACTTTAGTAAAACTGTCTACAATATTACAATAGTTGCTCATGATTAACTCAGATTATTGAATGGGTTGTTCTTATGTAGAACTCACCTCCACTGTTTCCAGAATGCTGATGGGTTTGGATTTACCTGCTTTTCCACTTTGTTTTAGTACATTAAACTAGTCTACACAGATTAAAAATCGCATGAGATGGGTAATTCTTTTTTTATTCCCCAGCTTTACTGAGATAGAATTGACATGTATCATTATGGGTGTTTAAGGTCTACAATGGTTGATTTGATACATTTATATGTTGCAAATGATTATCATTGTAGTGTTAGCTTGCTCCTTCATCTCCTCACAGAATTACCACTTTTTTTGTGTCTGGTGAGATCATTTAAGATATACTCTCTTAGCAACTTTCAAGTATCGTTATAGTATTGTTAACTATAATCACCATCTGTACATTAGATCTCCAGCACTTACTCATCTTATAACTGGGAGTTTGTATGCTTTCACCAATATCTCCTCATTTTGCCCAGCCCCCAGCACCTGGTAACCACCATTCTACTCTCCGTTTCTATGAGTTTAGCGTTTTAGCTTCCAAATATATATGAGATAATACAGTATTTGTCTTTCTCTGTCTGACTTACTTCACTCATGCCCTCGACGTCTGTCTCAAATGGCAGGATTTTCTTCTTCTTTGTGACCGATAATATTCCATCGTATATACATACCACGTCTTTATCCATTTATCCATCGATGGATGCTTAGACTGTTTCCATATCTTGGATAATGTGAATAATGTTACAATGAACATGAAAGTGCCAATACCTCTTTTAAGATCCTGATTTCATTTCCTTTGGATAAATAACCAGAGAGGGGATTGCTGGCTCATATGATAGTTTTAATTTTAATTTTCTGAGGAACCTTTATACTGTTTTCCGTAGTGGCTTTTCCATTTCACTTTCCCACCAACAGTGCACAAGGGTTTCCTTTTCTCCACATCTTTGCTAATGCTTATTATTTCTTGTCTTTTTGATGATAGCCCTTCTTACAGGTATTAAGTAATATCTTACAGTGGTTTTGATTTGCATTTCTCTGATGCTTAGTGATGTTGAGCACCTTTCCATATAACTGTTGAGCATTTATATGTCTTGTTTGGAACAATATCTATTCAGGTCCTCTGTCCATTTTTATATCGAATTGTTTGTCCTTTTGCTTTGAGTTCTTTACATATTTTGGATATTAACCTCTTATCTGGATATATCATTTGCAGATAGTTTGTCCTATTCTGTAGGTTGTCTTTTCATTTGTTGATTGCTTTTGCTGTACAGAAGATTTTTAGTCTGATGTAGTCCCAACGAAATGTTTATTAATTTTTCTTTTGTTGCTTGTGCTTTGGTGTCATGTCCAAAAACTTGTTGCCAAGACTAACGTCTAGGAAACTTGTCACTATTGTTTCTTCCAGGAGTTTTATGATTTCAGGTCTTATACTTTTTTTTTAATTTTTAAAAGTTTTTAAAAATTTTTATTTTTTTTGGATGTACATCATATCTCAAATTCTGGATACATTACATCGTGCTCACCACCCGAACACTAATCACAGTGCATCCCCTCACATGTGACCCTAATCACCCCTTTTGCCCTCCCCCCTCCCCCCTTCCCCAATGGTAACCACCAGTCCAATCTCCAATGCTATGTGGGGTTGTTTTTTGTCGTTTTTATCTTCTCCTTATGAGTGAGATCATATGGTATTTGACTTTCTCCCTCTGACTTATTTCACTCAGCATAGTACCCTCAAGGTCCATCCATGTTGTCACAAATGGCTGGATTTCGTCATTTCTTATGGCTGAGTGGTAGTCCATCGTGTATAAATACCACATCTTTATCCATTCGTCCCTTGATGGGCACCTAGGTTGCTTCCAAGCCTTGGCTATTGTGTATAATGCCGCAATGAACATAGGGGTGCATGTATCTTTATGCTTTTGTGTTTTCAAGTTCTTTGGATAAATACCCAGCAGTGGAATAGCTGGATCCTATGGTAGATCTATCCTTAATTTTCTGAGGATACTCCAAACTGCTTTCCATAGTGGCTGCACCAGTTTGCACTGCCACCAGCAGTGAACAAGGGTTCCCTTCTCTCCACACCCTCTCCAACATTTGTTGTTTCCTGTCTTGTTAATTATAGCCATTCTGACCAGAGTGAGGTGATACCTCATTCAGGTCTTATACTTAAATCTTTAATCCATTCCAAGTTCATTTTTGTGAGTGGTGTAAGATAGGAGCTTGATTTCTTTATTATGCATGTTATCAAGTTTTTACCTGTATCATTTGTTGAAGACAGTATTCTTTTCCCATTGTATATTCTTGGCTTCTTTGTTGATAAATAATTGTATATGCATGGGTTTATTTCTGAGCTTGTGATTCTGTTCCATTGGTCTATATGTCTGTTTTTATGCCAGTACTATATTGTTTTGATTATTATGTCTTTGTAGCATGTAGTTTGAAATCATAAGTGTGATGCCTCCAGCTTTGTTCTTCTTTCACAGGATTACTTTGGCTATTAGTTGTCTTTTGTGATACCACACAAATTTTAGGATTATTTTTCCATTTCTGTGAAAAATGCCATTGGAATTTTGATATGGATTGCATTGAACCTGTAGATCTCTGGGTATTGTGGACACTTTACAATATTAATTCTTCTCACCCATGAGCATGGAATATATTTCCATTTGTTTGTCTCTTCTTCAGTTTCTTTCATCAATGTCTTATGGTTTTCAGTGAACAGATCTTTCACCTTGTTGCTTATGTTGGTTATATTTCTTACTCTTTGACGCAATTGTAAATTGAATTGTTTTCCTTTTTTAAATTGGTTTTAAACTTATGGTATTTCTACATATTTCACTTATTTTGATTTTTAATTTTTTAAATTATGGTAACATTGGCTTATAACAGTATATAAATTTCAGGGATACATCATTATGTGTTTTGATTTCTGCGTAGATTACAACATGTTCACCGCCCAACGACTAATTACAATCCATCACCACATACATGTGCCTAATTTCCCCTTTCGCCCTCCTCACTCTCCACTTCCCCTCTGGTAACCAGCAATCCAATCTCTCATTCTATGTGTTTGTTATTGTTTTTATATTTGACTTATGAGTGAGATCGCATGGTATTTGACTTTCTCCCTTTGACTTGTTTCACTTAGCATAATACCCTCAAGGTCCATCCATGTTGTCACAGATGGCCGGATTTCATTGTTTCTTGTGGCTGAGTAGTATTTCATTGTGTATACATACCACATCTTCTTTATCCATTCATCCTTTTATGGGCACCTTGGATGCTTCCAAGTCTTAACTATTGTGAATAATGCTGCGATGAACATAGGAGTGCATGTATCTTTATGCATTCATGTTTTCGTGTTCTTTGGATAAATACCCAGCTGTAGAATGGCTTGATCATATGGTAGATCCATTTTTAATTTTTTGAGGAATCTCCATACTGTTTTCCCTAGTGGCTCCACCAGTTTGCACTCCCACCAGCACTGTATGAGGGTTTCCTCCTCTCCACATCCTCTCCAACACTTGTTGTTTCCTGTCTTGTTAATTATAGCCATTCTGATTGGAGTGAGGTGATATCTCATGCTCATATTGATTTGCGTTTCCCTGATATTTAATAACATTAAACATCCTTTCATGCACCTGTTGGCCATCTGTATATCTTCTTTGGAGAAATCTCTGTTCAGATCTTTTGCACATTTTTAAATTGGGTTCATAGATTTTTGGTCTTGAGATGTATGAGTTCTTTATATATTTTGGATATTAACACCCTAACAGATATAGGGTATGCAAGTATCTTCTCCCACTTGTTAGGTTGTCTTTTACTTTCATTGATGGTTTCCTTTGCTGTATAGAAGCTTTTCAGTTTGACGTAGTCCCAGTTGTTTATTTTTTCTATTGTTTCCCTTGCCTGGTCAGACATAGTACTTGGAAATACGCTGCTAAGACTGATGTCAGAGAGCGTACTGTTCATGTTTTCTTCCAGAAGTTTCATGGTATAAGGTCTTGTATTCAAGTCTTTAATCCATTTTGAGTTAATTTTTGTGTTTGGTGTAAGATAGTGGTCTACCTTGGTTCTTTTGTGTCTGTGCACTTTTTCCAACACCATTTATTGAAGACACTTTCCTTGCTCCATTGCATGTTCTTGGCTCCCTTGTTGAAAATTAGCTGTCTGTACATGTGTGGGTTTATTTTTGGGTTCTCAATTCTGTTCCATTGATCTGTGTGTCTGTGTTTGTGCCAGTACCATGCTGTTTTGGTGACTATAGCTTGGTAGCATATTTTGAAATCAGGGGGTGTGATACCTCCAGCTTTGTTCTTTTTTCCTCAGGATTCCTTTGGCTATTCAGGGTTTTTGTTGTTCTGTATAAATTTCAGGATTCCTTGTTCTATTTCTGTGAAAAATGTTGTTGGAACTTTGATACAGATGACTTTGAATCTGTAGATTACTTTAGGATGTATGGACATTTTAACTATGTTAATTCTCCCAATCCAAGAGCATGGAATATCTTTCCATTTCTTTGTGTCCTCAATTTCTGTCAACAATGTTTTATAGTTTTCAGAGTACAAATCTTTCACCTCTTTGGTTAAGTTTATTCCTAGATATTTTATTCTTTTCATTGCAATTGTAAGTGGGATTGCATTCTTTTTTCTTTTTCTTTTTTTTTTTTTTTGCTTTGATCTATATTTTGGTTTAACATGGACGGTTTTATTTTATTTTCATTTATTTATTTTAAAAATTTTTTTCTCATTTATTTGTTTATTTTTGGGTGTGCATCATAATATATGTCGAATTCTGTGTAGATTACATCATGTTCACCACCCGAGAACTAATTATAGTCCATCCCCTCACATGTGAGCTTAATCACCCCTTTTGGCCTTCCTCCTCCCCTCTTCCCCTATGGTAACCACCAATCCAATCTCCGATGGTATGTGTTTGTTTGTCGTTGTTTTTATCTTCTATTTATGAGTGAGATCATATGGTATTTGACTTTCTCCCTTGGACTTATTTTACTCAGCATAATACCCTCAAGGTCCATCCATGTTGCCACAAATGACTGGATTTCATCATTTCTTATGGCTGAGTAGTAGTCCATTGTGTATAAATACCACATCTTCTTTATCCGACATGGATGGTTTTAAATAATACAGACTGACTTGAGTGCAAACATCAGATATACAGTTGGGAAAAAGAAATAATTGAATCAAATACTAAGATTCCCAACTACAAGTTCTGGTTATTTGACATATATTTGGGGGGAAAAGTGAAGTTTAGACATATTTGTACTAACAATATCCACTTCTGTGTAAATTTTATTACAAATAATGAAGTCAGAGAATTAGAGATTTATAAAAATAGTGTCCAATAACAATGTTTCTTTGTGCTGCATAGTAAATAGAGCCCCAGCCAGATAGTGGAGGTCACTTTAAAACCAGGACAGTCTTTTCTGATTCTGTTAAATTCAAATCCCCACACATTTTGAGGTAGCACACCTTGCCCAGAAATCATAAGAGATGTGAATTCTTCACCAATAAAATATATAATGGCTAGCTTAGAGCTAATTGACTTGACCAGGATGTTACTTTCTCATTTTTTAAGAAATTTCCCTGCATGTTTTATAAATTATTATGTACAAATTTTAAAAAATAGTGGATGTGGCATGGTTGATAAGCCCTTAAAGGAAGTTTTACTGTCTGCATTCAGCCTTTGAGGCCCATATATAGACCCATAATAGGACAAGAGGTTGAATTCTTCAAAAAGTAATTACAGCTTCTTTCTTTTATTTTCCATTTATGATAAAAGCTCTCAATAAAATGAGTATAGAAGGAAAATACCTCAACATAATAAAGGCCATATGTGACAAACCCACAACCAACATCAGACTCAATGGACAAAAACTGAAAGCCATCCCTCTGAGAACAGGAACAAGACAAGGGTGCCCACTTTCACCACTCCTATTCAACGTAGTACTGGAGGTGTTGGCCAAAGCAATTTGGCAGGAAAAAGAAATAAAAGGAATCCAAATAGGCAATGAAGAAGTAAAACTCTTGCTGCTTGCAGACGACGTGGTCTTATATATAGAAAACCCCAAAGAATCCATAGGAAAACTATGAGAAACAATCAACAACTACAGCAAAGTTGCAGGATATAAAATCAACATACATAAATCAGTAGCATTTCTATAGACTAACAATAAACTAACAGAAAAAGAACTCAAGAACTCAATCCCATTCACAATCACAACAGAAAGAATAAAATACCTTGGGATAAATTTAACCAAGGAAGTGAAAGATTTATACAATGAAAACTACAAGACTTTCTTGAAAGAAATTGATGACGACATAAAGAGATGGAAAGACATTCCACGCACATGGATTGGAAGAATAAACATAGTTAAAATGTCCATACTACCTAAAGCAGTCTACAGATTCAATGCTGTCCCAATCAGAATCCCAATGACGTTCTTTACAGAAATTGAACAAAGAATCCTAAAATTCATATGGGGCAACAAAAGACCCCGAATTGCTAAAGCAATCCTGAGTAAGAAAAACAAAGCCGGAGGCATCGCAATCCCTGACTTCAGAACATACTACAAAGCTACAGTGATCAAAACAGCATGGTACTCGTACAAAAACAGGTGCACAGATCAATGGAACAGAATCGAAAGCCCAGAAATAAAACCACACATCTATGGACAGCTAATCTTTGACAAAGGAGCTGAGGGCCTATAATGCAGAAAAGAAAGTCTCTTTAACAAATGGTGCTGGGAAAACTGGACAGCCACATGTAAAAGATTGGAAATTGACCATTCTTTTTCACCATTCACAAAAAGAAACTCAAAATGGATCAAAGACCTAAAGATTAGGCCTGAAACAATAAGTCTTCTAGAAGAGAATATAGGCAGTACGCTCTTTGACATCAGTTTCAAAAGAATCTTTTCGGACACCATAACTCCTCAGATGAGTTTTCTTATTAAAAAGTTTTCTTATTAAGGTTATGATAGATTACAACCTTGTGAGATTTCAGTTGTACATTATTGTTTGTCAGTCATATTGTGGGTTCACCCCTTCACCCTTTGTGCCCTCCCCCCACCTCCTCTTTCCCCTGGTAACCACTAATCTGTTCTCTTTGTCTACATGTTTAACTTCCACATATGAGTGGAGTCATACAGAGATTGTCTTTCTCTATCTGGCTTATTTGGCTTAACATAACACCCTCAAGCTCCATCCATGTTGTTGTGAATGGGATGATTTTATCCTTTTTTATGCCTGAGCAGTATTTCATTGTGTATATATACCATATCTTCTTTATCCAATCATCAGTTGATGGACAACTTAGGTTGCTTCCACATCTTGGCTATTGTAAATAATGCTGCGGTGAACATAGGGGTGCATGGGACTTTTGGAATTATTGATTTCAGGTTCTTTGGGTAGATATCCAGTAATGGGATGGCTGGATCATATGGTATTTCTATTTTTAATTTTTTGAGAAATCTCCATACTGTTTTCCCTAGTGGCTGGACCAGTCTGCATTCCCACCAGTAGTGTATGAGGGTTCCTTTTTCTCCACAATCTCTCCAACATTCGCCACTTTTTGTTTTGGTTATTTTTGCCATTCTAATGGGTGTACAGTGATATCTTAGTGTAGTTTTGATTTGCATTTTCCTGATGATTAGTGATGATGAGCATCTTTTCATGTGTCTATTGGCCATCAGTATATCTTCTTTGGAGAAATGTCTATGCATGTCCCCTGCCCATTTTTTTTATCGGGTTGTTTTATTTTTTGTTGTTGAGTTGTGTGAGCTCTTTATATAGTATAGAGATTGACCCTTTCTCGGATATATGACTTGCAAATATTTTTTCCCAATTGGTGGGTTTTTTTTTGTTTCAATCATGTTTTCCCTTGGCTTGAAGAAGGTCTTTAGTCTGATGAAGTCCCATTTGTTTATTCTTTCTATTGTTTCCCTCATCTGAGGAGTTATGGTGTCCAAAAAGATTCTTTTGAAACTGATGTCAAAGAGCGTACTGCCTATATTCTCTTCTAGAAGACTTATTGTTTCAGGCCTAATCTTTAGGTCTTTGATCCATTTTGAGTTTCTTTTTGTGAATGGTGAAAAAGAATGGTCAATTTCCAATCTTTTACATGTGGCTGTCCAGTTTTCCCAGCACCATTTGTTAAAGAGACTTTCTTTTCTGCATTATAGGCCCTCAGCTCCTTTGTCAAAGATTAGCTGTCCATAGATGTGTGGTTTTATTTCTGGGCTTTCGATTCTGTTCCATTGATCTGTGCACCTGTTTTTGTACGAGTACCATGCTGTTTTGATCACTGTAGCTTTGTAGTATGTTCTGAAGTCAGGGATTGCGATGCCTCCAGCTTTGCTCTTTTTTCTGAGGATTGCTTTAGCAATTCGGGGTCTTTTGTTGCCCCATATGAATTTTAGGATTCTTTGTTCTATTTCTGTAAAGAACGTCTTTGGGATTCTGCTTGGGATAGTGTTGAATCTGTAGATTGCCTTAGGTAGTATGGACATTTTAACTATGTTTATTCTTCCAATCCATGTGCGTGGAATGTCTTTCCATCTCTTTATGTGGTCATCAATTTCCTTCAGGAAAGTCTTGTAGTTTTTTTTGTTGTATAGGTCTTTCACTTCCTTGGTTAAATTTACCCCAAGCTATTTTATTCTTTTTTTGTGATTGTGAATGGTATTGTGTTCTTGAGTTCTTTTTCTGTTAGTCTGTTGTTAGAGTATAGAAATGCAAATGATTTATGTATGTTGATTCTATACCCTGCAACTTTGTTGTAGCTGTTGATTATTTCTAACAGTTTTCCTATGGATTCTTTTGGGTTTTCTGTATATAAGATCATGTCGTCTGCAAACAGTGAGAGTTTCACTTTTTTGTTGCCTATTTGGATTCCTTTTAGTTCTTTTTCCTGCCTAATTGCTGTGGCCGAAACCTCCAGTACTACGTTGAATAGGAGTGATGAGAGTGGGCATCCTTGTCTTGTCCCTGTTCTCAGAGGGATGGCTTTCAGTTTTTGTCCATTGAGTATGATGTTGGCTGTGGGTTTGTCATATATGGCCTTTATTATGTTAAGGTACTTTCCTTCTATATCCATTTTATTGAGAGTTTTCATCATAAATGGATATTAGGTCTTGTCAAAAGCTTTCTCTGCATCTATTGAGATGATCTCGTGGTTTTTGTTTCTCATTTTGTTAATGTAGTGTATCACGTTGATTGACTTGCGCATGTTGAACCACCCCTGTGTCCCTGGTATAAATCCCTCTCGATCATGGTGTATGATCTTTTTAATGTATTGCTGTATTCGGTTTGCCAGAATTTTGTGGAGGATTTTTGCATCTATGCTCATCAGTGATATTGGCCTCTAGTTTTCCTGCTTTGTGTTGTCCTTGTCTGGTTTTTGGGATCAGGGTGATGTTGGCTTCATAGAATACGTTAGGAAGTGACCCATCTTCCCCAATTTTCTGGAATAGTTTGAGAAGGATAGGTATTAAATCATCTTTGAATGTTTGGTAGAATTCTCCAGAGAAGCCATGTGGTCCTGGACTCTTATTTTTGGGGAGGATTTTGATTACTGTTTCAATTTCTTTACTTGTGATTCTTCTATTCATATTCTGTATTTCTTCCTGCTTCAGTTTTGGAAGGTTGTAGGAGTCTAAGAATTTATCCATTTCTTCTAGGTTGTCCAATTTGTTGGCATATAGTTTTTCATAGGATTCTCTTATTATTTTTTGTATTTCTGTGGTATCCGTTGTGATTTCTCCTCTTTCATTTGTAATTTTATTCATTTGAGTCCTCTCTGTTTTTTCTTAGTGAGCCTGGCTAAGGGTTTGTCAATTTTGTTTATTTTTTCAAAGAACAAACTCTTTGTTTCATTGATCCTTTCTACTGTCTTTTTTGTTTCAATTTCATTTATTTCTGCTCTAATTTTTGTTATTTCCCTCCTTCTACTGACTTTGGGCTTTATTTGTTCTTCTTTTTCTAATTCTGTTAGGTGTCGTTTGAGATTGCTTATAGAGATTTTTCTTGTTTATGGAGGTGAGCCTGCATTGCAATGAATTTTCCTCTTAGGACCACTTTTGCTGCATCCTAAATGAGTTGGTATGGTGTGTCTCCATTTTCATTTGTCTGAGAAAATATTTGATTTCTTCTTCAATTTCTTCAATGATCCATTGGTTGTTCAGTAGCATGTGGTTTAATCTCCACATTTTTGTCCCTTCCCCAGCTTTATTCTTGTAGTTGATTTCTAGTTTCATAGCATTATTGTCAGAAAAGATGCTTGATATTATTTCAACCCTCTTGAATTTGTTGAGGCTTGCCTTATTCCCTAAGATATGGTGTATCCTTGAGAATGTTCCATGCACACTTGAGAAGAATGTGTAACCTGCTGTTTGTGCATGGAGTGTTCTATATATATCTATTAAGTCTGTCTGCTCTAGTTTTTCATTTAATTCTACAATTTCCTTGTTGACGTTGTGTGTGGATGACCTATCCATTGGTGTTAGTGGGGTGTTGAGGTCACCTACTATTATTGTATTGTTGTTGATATCTCCTTTTAGTTTGGTTAATAGTTGCTTTACATACTTTGGTGCTCCTGTGTTGGGTGCATATATATTGATAAGTGTTATGTCTTCTTGGTGGAGTGTCCCTTTTATCATTATAAACTGCCCCTCTTTGTCTCGCTTTATCTGTTTTGCTTTGAAGTTTACTTTGTCTGATATAAGTATGGCAACAATTGCTTTCTTATGTTCATTATTAGCTTGGAGATTCATCTTCCATCCCTTCACTCTGAGTCTGTGTTTGTCTTTGGGGCTGAGGTGTGTTTCCTGGATGCAGCATATTGTTGGGTCTTGTTCTTTAATCCATCCTGCCACTCTGTGTCTTTTTTTTTTTATTTATTTATATTTTTTTATTAACGTCATGATAGATTACAACCTTGTGAGATTTCAGTTGTACATTATTGTTAGTCATGTTGTGGGTACACCTCTTCCCCCTTTGTGCCCTCCCCCCACCCCCCCCTTTTCCCTGGTAACCACCAATCAGATCTCCTTGTCAATATGTTAACTTCCACCTATGAGTGGAGTCATATAGAGTTCGTCTTTCTCTGACTGGCTTATTTTGCTTAACATAATACCCTCGAGGTCCATCCACGTTGCTGCAAATGGGCCAATTTTGTCCTTTTTTATGGCTGAGTAGTATTCCATTGTGTATATATACCATATCTTCTTTATCCAATCATCAGTTTCTGGGCATGAAGGTTGGTTCCACGTCTTGGCTATTGTAAATAATGCTGCAATGAACCTAGGGGTGCAAGGGACTCTTGGGATTTCTGATTTCAGGTTCTTAGGATAGATACCCATTAATGGGATGGCTGGGTCATAGGGTATTTCTATTTTTAACCTTTTGAGAAATCTCCATACTGTTTTCCATAGTGGCTGTACCAGTTTGCACTCCCACCAACAGTGTATGAGGGTTCCTTTTTCTCCACAACCTCTGCAACATTTGTCGCTCTTGGTTTTGGATGTTTTTGCCAATCTAACGGGTGTAAGGTGATATCTTAGTGTAGTTTTGATTTGCATTTCCCTGATGATTAGCGATGATGAACATCTTTTCATGTGTCTATTGGCCATATTTATATCTTCTTTCGAGAAATCTCTGTTCATGTCCTCTGCCCATTTTTTGATCGGGTTGTTTGTTTTTTTGTTGTTAAGCCGTGTGAGTTCTTTGTATATTATGGAGATTAACCCTTTGTCGGATAAGTGGCTTGTAAATATTTTTTCCCAATTAGTGAGCTGTTTTTTTGTTTCAATCCTGTTTTCCCTTGCCTTAAAGAAGCTCTTTAGTCTGATGAAGTCCCATTTGTTTATTCTTTCTATTGTTTCCCTCAACTGAGGAGTTATAGTCTCCGAAAAGATTCTTTTGAAACTGATGTCAAAGAGTGTACTACCTATATTCTCTTCTAGAAGACTTATTGTTTCAGGCCTAATCTTTAGGTCTTTGATCCATTTTGAGTTTATTTTAGTGTGTGCCACTCTGTGTCTTTTGATTGGAGAGTTCAATCCATTTACATTTAGAGTGATTATTGAAATGTGGGGTCCTAATGCTGCCATTTTATTGCTTGTTTTCTGGTTCTCTTGCATTTCCTTTGTTTCTCGTCCCAAGATTTTTGTACTACCAATTCTGGTAAGAAATTTTCTATATTTTATTGGCAATTTATGTCTTTATTCTTGTTATTTGTTTAGTGGTTACCATGTGGTTTGTAAAAAACATCTCATAGATGAGACAGTCCATTTTCTCATAGCCTCTTATTTCCTTAGATTAAGCCATTCCATCCCTTTCCTCTCCCCTTCTAGGTTATAATTGTCAGATTTTTTTCTTCCTTCTTGTCTTCTGAGTTTGTGGTTAAAATGACAACATTATATTTATTCTTGGTGTTTCCCTTCCTTTTATCTTTAATATTATACTTAGCATTTGCTAACCTGTTCTAGTGGAGAGCTGCAACTTTCTTACTTTAACTTTCTATTTATCTCCTTTGCTCTGGGTTTTGTAACCCATTTCCTTTTCTTGTTTTTTTCAGGTATTAGGGTCTTCCTGAGCATTTCTTGTAGGGGGGTCTTATGGCAATGAACTCCCTTAACTTTTGTTTACCTGGGTAAGTTTTTATTTCTCCATCATATTTGAAGGATATTTTCACTAGAGTATTCTTGGCTGCAAGTTTTTGTCCTTCAGAGTTTCCAATATATCATTCCATTCTCTTCTAGCCTGTAAGGTATCTGCTGAGAAATCTGCTGACAGCCTTATGGGGGTTTCTTTGTAGGTTATTTTTTTCTGCCTTGCTGCCCTTAATATTTTCTCTTTGTCGTTGACTTTTGCAAACTTCACTACTATATGCCTTGGGGTTGGTCTTTTTACAGTGATAAAGTTTGGAGATCTATTAGCTTCTGTCACATGGAGTCCCATCTCTCTCCCCAGATTTGGGAATTTCTCAGCCATTGTCTCTTTGAACAGGTGCTCTGCCCCCTTTTCCTTCTCTTCTCCCTCTGGGATACCTATAATCCTTATGTTGCATTTCCTAATTGAGTTGGATATTTCTCAGAGAGTTTCTTCATTTCTTTTTAGTCTTAGTTCTCTCTCCTCCTCTATCTGCAGCATTTCTATATTCCTATCCTCCAAATTGCTAATTCTGTCTTCTATATTATTGACCCTATTGTTCAGACAGTCCAGATTTTTCTTAATCTCCTCCATTGTATTCTTCATCTCCAACATTTCTGATTGATTCTTCTTTATAGTATCAAGTTCTTTTGCGACATAGCTCCTGAACTCGTTGATTTGTCTATCTGTACTCTCTTTTAACTCATTGAGTTTTTTAATGAAGGCTATTTTGAATTCATTGTCCTTTAGGTTGTAGATTTCAGTCTCTTTGGGATTGTTTTCTGGATACTTGTCATTTTCCTTCTGTTCTGGAGATTTAGTATATTTTTTCATACTGCTTGATGGCATGGATTTGTGCCTCTGCATAGAGATAGAGTTTTCTTACTGCTTCCACTTGCTTCTACTGGTGGGGTGGGGGGAGGGAACACATCTGTTTAATCTGCACTAACCAGGATCCCTGTCAGCTGTTCCTGACTGAGCCTGGGCCCCTCCTCATTATTGTAGTGGCCCTGTGGGGTCTTTCATCAACTGTGGGGACAATCGCAAGGGGGCCTTGGGTTGCTGGTGCCTACTCTCACAGACCGCCTAGACACATTCCCTCCTTTGGGTCTGCAGTGGTGTTATGCTCTTTCTCAGTGACCGGGAGCAGGTTCACCTAGAATTGCAGCTCTACCACTGTCAGGTCCCGCAAGATCTCACTTGTCCACTATGGACCACAGTAGAGCTATGGGTATCTACTGCAGTCTGTGGTTAGCTCACCCAGCTGTGCCACTTCTGCCCCAGGGCCTTCCAGCCTTGTGAGTGCCAGGCATGGCCTCTCCACTAAGGCTAAGCAGAGGCCTTCCCTGTGGCTGCTTTGGGACTGTGGATTTTCCTCTCAGACAAGGGAGTAGTCAGGCTGGGGCTCCAAATTGTCACCACCCACTCGTGCAGTCCTGCTGGGTCTCCCTTGCCCCCTCCAGGCTGCAGCAGGGCTGTGTGTATTAAATGCAGCTGACAGTTGCTCAGCCAGCAGAGCCCCTTTGTGCCCCAGGGCCTCCAAGCCTTCTGATTGCTGGGCAGGGCCTCTCCACTAATGCTGAGCAGAGGCTTTCCCTGAAGCTGCTGTGAGACTGTGAATTTTCCCCCTGGACCAAGAAGCAGTCTCACTGGGGCTCCAACTTGTCACCATCCACTTGCACCATCCCACTGGGTCTCCCTTGCCTCCTTGGGGCTGCAGCAGGGCTTTGTGTGTTGGATGTCCCTTGTCTCCTCAGGGCTGCAGCAGGGCTTTGTGTGTTAGATGCGGCTGGTGGGTTGCTCAGCTGCCAAGCCTCTTTTGCCCCAGGGCCTCCCAGAGGTCTGATTGCTAAGGCCCAGTAGAGGCTCTCCCTGCGGCTGCTGTGGGACCATGGATTTTACCACTGGGCTAAGGAGCAATTGCAGGGGTCTTGGGGCTATAGTCACCTGTTTCCACAGTTGTGCTGCTGATGCACATGCATGCCCACCCCTGGTACTGTGGCGATGCTATGAGCTTGTCAGCCAGTAGAGATTTGCTTGCAGGTACAAGGCTGTCTAGGAGTCAGAGAGTTTTCACCTGTCTCCACATCCTCCTGGGGGGAAGTCTGTCCACCTTCTGATGTATAGCAGTGCTGATCTCTCAGGTGTCCTTAGGTGCTGTGTGGATATTCTTTGCTGACTGATAAATGTCCAATTAGTTGTAGATTTGAAGGGGGAGAGACAAAGAAAACTGCTCACCTCGCCATGTTGCTGACGTCACTCTGGGATTGTATTCTTAATTTCCCTTCATGCTACTTTGTTGATAGTGTACAGAAACCCATCTGATTTTTGTATGTTCATTTTGTATCCTGCTTTGACCATATTCATTTATTATTTATAAAAGTTTTTTAGTGGATTCTTTAGGGTTTTCTATAAATAAAATCATGTCATCTGCAAATATTGACAGTTTCGCTTCTTTATTTCCAATTTTACTCCCTTTTATTTATTTTTCTTGCCTGATTGCTCTGGGCTAGGACTTCCAATACTATGTTAAGTAAGAGTGGTGAAAGTGGGCATCCTTGTCTGATTCCCGTTCTTTGAGGGATAGCTTTCAGTTTTTCTCCATGAAGAATGACATTACCTGTGGCTCTGTCATATATGGCCCTTATTATGTTGAGGTACTTTCGTTCTATACTCAGTTTATTCAGAATTTTTATCATAAATGGATGCTGTATCTTGTCAAATGCTTTCTCTGCATCTATTGAGATGATCATGTGATTTTTATTCCTCATTTTGTTAATGTGGTGTATCACGATGATTGATTTGTGGATGTTGAACCAACTCTGCATCCCTGGAGTAAATCCCACTTCATCATGGTGTATGATCTTTTAAAAATATTGTTGTATTCGATTCGCTGGTATTTTGGTAAGGAGTTTTGCATCGATGTTCATCAGTGATATTGGCCTGTAATTTCATTTTTTTGTGTTGTCTCTGTCTTGTTTTTGCATCATGGTAATGCTGGCTTCATTGAATGACTTAAGTAGTTTACCCTCCTCTTCAATATTTTGGAAGAGTTTGAGAAGGATAGGCATTAATTCTTCTTTGAATGTTTGCTAGAATTCACCAGGGAAACCATCTGGTCCTGAACTTTTATTTTTTGGGAGGTTTTTGATCACTGTTGATCTCCTTACTGGTTATTTTAAAATTCAAATTCTCTATTTCTTCTTGATTCCTTTTGGAAGGTGTATGATTTTAAGAATTTGTGTATTTCTTCTAGATTATACAATATATTGGTGTATAGCTCTTCATAGTATTCTCTTATAATCTTGTAATTCTGAGGTGTCTCTTGTAATTTCTCCTCTTTCATTTCTGATTTTATTTATTTGAGCCTCCTCTCTTTTGTTCTAGGTGAGTCTAGCTAAAGATTTGTCCATTTTGTTTATCTTTCCAAAGAACCAGCTTTTGGTTACACTCATTTTTTCTATTTTTTTTTTTTTTTGGTCTCTATTTCATTGATTTCTACTCTGATTTTTCTTATTTCCTTCCTTCTGCCAATTTTGGCCTGTGTTTGTTCTTCTTCTTCCAGTTCCTTCAGGTGCACTGTTAAACTGTTTATTTGGGATTTTTCTTGTTTGCTGAGGTAGGCCTGTATTGCTATAAACTTCCCTCTTAGAACTGGTTTTGCTGTATCCAATAGATTTTGGCATGTCATATTTTCATTTTCATTTTTCTCCAGGTACTTTTTGATTTCTCCTTTGATTCGTTCATTGACCCAGTTGTTGTTCAATAGCATTTTCTTTAATCTCCACATATTTGTCACTTTTCTCATTTTCTTCCTGTAGTTGATTTCTAGTTTCATAGCTTTGTAGTCAGAAAAGATGCTTGGTATTATTTTGATCTTCTTATATTTGTTGAGACTTGTTTAGTCCCCTAATATGTGATCAATCCTAGAGAATGTTCCATGTGCATTTGAAAAGAATATGTATTCTGCGGTTTTTGAATGGAACGTTCGCTATATATTCACTAAGTCCATCTGGTATAATGCGTTCTTTAAGGCCAATGTTTCCTTGTTGACCTTCCGTTTGAATGATCTAGCCATTGGTGTAAGTGGAGTGTCATTGTCCTATTATTGTGTTACTGTCTATTTCTCCTTTTATGTCTGTTAATAATTACTTTATGTATTTAGGTGCCCCTTATTGGATGCGTAGATATTTACAAGTGTTATAACCTCTTGTTGGGTTGTTCCCTTTATTGTTATGTAGTGCCCTTCTTTGTCTCTTATTACAGTGTTTGTGTCTGATATAAGTTTTGCTACCTCAACTTTATTTTTTGCCATTTGCATGGAGTATCTTTTTCCATCCCTTCACTTTCAGTATTTGAGTGTCTTTAAGTCTGAAGTGTGTCTCTTGTATGCATACATATAGGTCTTGGTTTTTATCCAATTGGCCACTCTATGCCTTTTGATTGGAGCATTTAGTCCATTGACATTTAAAGTAGCTATTGATAAATGTGTACTTATTGCCATTTTGTTACTTTTTTCTGGGTGTTTTAGTAGTTCTTCTCTGTTCACTACGTTCTCTCTTTCTCTCTTCCCTTGTGGTTTGATGGCTTTCTTTATTATTATGTTCGAGTTTCTTTCTCAGTGTTTTCTTGTCTTTATTATACTTTTCTGGTTTGCGATTACCAGGAGGTTTCATATATAACAGTTTACGTATATAGCAATCTATATTGAGTTGATGGTCTCTTTAGTTTGACCTCTTTCTCAAAGCTCTACTCTTTTACTCGTCTCCTCCCACATTTGAAGTTCTTGATATCATGTCTAACCTCCTATTTTGTGTGTGTGTATCCATTACCCTTTTATCATTGATTAGGTAATTTTAGTACTTTTGTCTTTTGACCTTCATATTATCTTCATAGGTGATTGATCTGCCACCTTTACTGGATTTTTGCCTTTACCAGTGATTTTGTTGCCTCTTTTAAAAACAATAATTTGGTTATTCCTATTTGTGGCCTTCTCTCTCCCACTTAAATAAGTCCCTTGAACATTTCTTGTAGAACTGGTTTCTTTGTGATAAACTCCTTCAATTTTTCCTTGTCAGGGAAACTCTTTATCTCTCCTTCCATTCTGAATGATAACCTTGCCAGGTAGAGCATTCTTGGCTGTAGGTTTTTTCTTTCCAGCACTTTAAATATATCATGCCACTCCCTTCTAGCCTGTAAGGTTTCTGCTGAGAAGTCAGCTGATAGCCTTATGAGGTGTCCTTTGTATGTCACTTGTTGCCTTTCTCTTGCAGCTTTTAGGATTCTCTCCTTATCTCTAATTTTAGACATTTTAATTGTAATGTGTCTTAGTGTAGGCCTCTTTGGGTTTACCTTTTTTGATGCTCTCTGTGCTTCCTCTACTTGGATGTCTCTTTCCCTCCTAAGGTTAGGAAAGTTTTCAGCTATTATTTCTTCAGATCGATTCTCTGCCCCTGTATCTGTCTTCCTCTTCTGGGACACCTATAATATGAATGTTAGTGTGCTTGATGTTATCCCAGAGTTTGAAATTGTTTCCTTAATTTCTTTTTCTGAAAGTTTGTTGTTAGTGTATAGGAATGACGTTTTTTTGTCTGTGTGATTCACAGTTTTGCTACATTGTGACTATATGTGGATTACTCTTTATGTATTCTCTCATGGTATGTTTTGAATCTAATTTGTATTTTTCATCTATTGTGGAAATTTCTCAGTTGTATCTCATAAAGCAGTGTTTCTTCCTTATTCTTAGAAATTTCTTCTTCTGGAACTCATGTCAGATGTATTATTTATTAAATTTGTTCGTTGTCTTCTCCGTGTGTCGTAGCCACCTTTCTTGTGTATTCTATCCATTTGTCTATATGTTTTCCATTTCAGGGAGTTCCTTCGGTTCATTATAGTTTTCATTTCCATTTTTTTTAATTTTTATTTTTTTCGGATGTACATCCTATTTCTGTATACATTACATCATGCTCACCACCCGAACACTAATTATAGTGCATCCCCTCACATGTGACCCTAATCACCCCTTTTGCCCTCCCCCCTCCTCCCTTCCCCAGTGGTAACCACCAGTCCAACCACCAATGCTATGTGGATTTTTTTTGTCGTTTTTATCTTCTCCTTATGAGTGAGATCATATGGTATTTGACTTTCTCCCTCTGACTTATTTCACTCAGCATAATACCCTCAAGGTCCATCCATGTTGTCAGAAATGGCTGGATGTCATCATTTCTTATGGCTGAGTGGTAGTCCATCGTGTATAAATACCACATCTTCTTTATCCATTCGTCCCTTGATGGGCACCTAGGTTGCTTCCAAGTCTTGGCTATTGTGTATAATGCCACAATTAACATAGGGGTGCAAGTATCTTTATGCCTTTGTGTTTTCAAGTTCTTTGGATAAATACCCAGCAGTGGAATAGCTGGATCCTATGGTAGATCTATCCTTAATTTTCTGAGGATACTCCAAACTGCTTTCTATAGTGGCTGCACCAGTTTGCACTGCCACCAGCAGTGAACAAGGGTTCCCTTCTCTCCACACCCTCTCCAACATTTGTTGTTTCCTGTCTTGTTAATTATAGCCATTTTGACCGGAGTGAGGTGATACCTCATTGTAGTTTTGATTTGCATTTCCCTGATAGCTAATGATGTTGAGCATCTTTTCATATGCCTGTTGGCCATCTGTATATCTTCTTTGGAGAAATCTCTGTTCAGATCTTTGCCCATTTTCTAATTGGATTGTTGGTTTTTTGTTGTTGAGCTGTATTAGTTCTTTGCATATTTTGGATATTAACTCCTTATCTGATATGTGGTTTGCAAATATCTTCTCCCAATTGTTAGGTTGTCTTTTCGTTTTGTTGATGGTTTCCTTTGCTGTGCAGAAGCTTTTTAGTTTGATGTAGTCCCATTTGTTCATTTTTTCTTTTGTTTCCCTTGCCCGGTCAGACATGGGACTTGAAAATATGCTGCTCAGACCAATGTCATAGAGCATACTGCCTATGTTTTCTTCTAGAAGTCTCATGGTTTCGGGTCTTACATTCAATTCTTTAATCCATTTTGAGTTGATTTTTGTGCATGGTGTAAGGGAATGGTCTACTTTCATTCTTTTGCATGTGGCTGTCCAGTTTTCCCAACACCATTTATTGAAGAGACTCTCCTTTCTTCATTGTATGCTCTTGGCTCCCTTGTCGAATATTTGCTGTCCATAAACATGTGGGTTTACTTCTGGGCTCTCAATTTTGTTCCTTTGATCTATGTGTCTGTTTTGTTCCAGTACCATGCTGTTTTGGTTACTATGGCTTTGTAGTATAATTTGAAATCAGGGAGTGTGATACCTCCAGCTTTGTTCTTTTTTCTCAGGAATCCTTTGGCTATTCGGAGTCTTTTGTTGTTCCGTACAAATTTTAGGATTCTTTGTTCTATTTCTGTAAAAAATGTTGTTGGAACTGTTGAGGGATTGCGTTGAATCTATAGATTGCTTTAGGAAGTATGGACATTTTAACAATGTTAATTCTTCCAATCCAAGAGCACGGAATGTCTTTCCATTTCTTTGTGTCTTCTTCGATTTCTTTCAACAATGTCTTATAGTTTTCAGTGTACAGGTCTTTCACCTCTTTTGTTAAGTATATTCCTAGGTATTTTATTCTTTTTGTTGCAATTGTATATGGGATTGTATTCTTAATTTCTCTTTCTGTTACTTCTTTGTTAGTGTATAGAAACGCAACGGATTTTTGTACATTGATTTTGTATCCCGCAACTTGACTGTAATCCTTTATTATTTCTAAAAGTTTTTTAGTGGACTCTTTAGGGTTTTCTAGATATAAAATCGTGTCATCTGCAAAGAGTGACGGTTTCACTTCTTCTTTTCCAATGTAGATCCCTTTTATTTCTTTTTCTTGCCTGATTGCTCTGGCTAGGACTTCCAATACTATGTTAAATAAGAGTGGTAACAGTGGGCATCCTTGTCTGGTTCCTGTTCTTAGAGGGATAGCTTTCAGTTTTTCTCCATTGAGAATGATATTTGCGGTGGGTTTGTCATATATGGCCTTTATTATGTTGAGGTATTTTCCTTCTATACCCATTTTATTTAGAGTTTTTATCATAAATGGATGCTGTATCTTGTCAAATGCTTTCTCTGCATCTATTGAGATGATCATGTGTTTTTTATTCTTTATTTTGTTAATGTGGTGTATCACGTTGATAGATTTGCAGATGTTGAACCATCCCTGCATCCCCGGAATGAAACCCACTTGATCATGATGTATGATCTTTTTAATGTATTGTTGTATTCGATTTGCTAGTATTTTGTTGAGGATTTTTACATCGATGTTCATCAGTGATATTGGCCTGTAATTTAGATGTTCTGTTTTGCTCTTTATATAAATCTCCTTTGTTTCCTTATTATCCTGCTTCTTGCTCATGTTTTTAAAGTATCTACTTTAATTTTTTTCTTTTCACTCCTATATTTATATTATATTCTGTATTTGAGTACTCCAGTACTCAAACTCCTTGAGAGTCTGATTGTGTTTTTGTTGTCTCTTTCGATTTTTCCTAATAATTGCTTGTTTTGGCACGGTTTTTGTCATTGTGAATTATGAATTTATGCACAGCTATTTATGTGGAAAGTTTGGAAAGCTTGGGTTTTAGTGTGCATTCCTTCTAAGAGGGCAAATATTTGTTTCTTTTGGGCATAATAGGGCATTACTAACCCTGCATCACTCTTAGTTAATTTTTCTTTTTGGGGCTTCCCATTCCATGTAGGCATTACAAACTTGAATCCCAAACTCATGTCAAAGTTTTGAATTCTTAGAAGTGATTATCTTTATTCCATTCAAAGCCTGGACTGAGGGATAGAAGTTTTACTGCTATCTTCTTTGTTGGTAGGTGGATTTATTTCCAGTTTACCCTCTCACTGATGGAGGTGTATTCAATTCTCTGGTTTCCCGCATTAAATCTACCTTTGGTTCTGAGTCCTTCCCTTCATTTCCTGTGAATTTTGACATGCACTTAAGTTAATATTTGCTATAAGCACTTCTAATGTGAGTGCATGTTTAAATCAAGACTTTATTTCATGGATATGTGGCCTTTCATATTGTCTGAAACAGCTCTATCACATTTTCTCCATGGTTATTGATGGTGGATAGGAAACTAAGGATGTATGTAATTTGACTTAGTATGTGACCACCTTTCTGAATTCTTTTATTATTTTCTATAATTTTTCAGTGAAATTTCCTTGTATTATTTTGGATACGTACCCTCAATAATGGAGGATAATGGATTTTTTTTCCTCCAGCTTTCAAAAATTTATATACTTTCTCATTTTTTTCTTGTGTTTTAGTATTTTAAGGGAATTCAAGTTTAAAGATTAATATTAATGGTGATAATGGCCATCCATGTTTAGTTATAGATGGCAATGGAAATTATTTTAATGTTAATCATTAGGTATAATATTTGTTATGTTGTTCTTGCTTATATATATTGTTTCAAATAATACACTTTTTCTCTAGTTCCTGGCTTCTAAGGTGTTTCGTTTCCTAGGAATTTGGGTTGACTTGTATAGAGTATTTTCTGCATCATTGAGATAATCCTACTGTTTCTCCTCTTAATCTGTTATTTTACTGAATTGGATTTCTCTTTGAGTTTCTGGAAAACGTTACTTGATCATGATTTTTCATTGTTTTAATTCATTGTTGTGTAATTTACTAATGTTTTGTGAGAACTTACAACTATGTTCAAAGATGTAATTGGTGTGTATACATATATCAGATATGTAATAGTATTACATACATTATGGGCTATTATCTAATTCATGGATAGAATTATGCTGTCCTTATAGAATGAGTTAAGAAGCTTTTAAAATCCATAAGCAAATTGGGAGTTACTGGCTCCTGAAATATTTATTGGAAATCACCCACAAAACAATTCGGACCTGGTGCCTTTTCAAAGAGTCTATTTTTGACAACCTTTTCAATTCATCTACAATTATTGATCTATTAAGATTTTTTTCCTTTCTTTGAGCCACTTGGTAATGTATATATTCCATGAAAACTATATGCTCTATTCCAGTCTGTCAGTTTGTTTGTTTGTTTGTTTTTTTGCTGAGGAAGATTCACTGTGAACTAATGTCTGTTGCCAATCTTCCAGTTTTTGCTTGAGGAAGATTTGCACTGAGCTAACACCTGTGCCAATCTTCTATTCTGTATATGGGCCACTGCCACCGCATAGCTGCAGACAACTGGTGTAGGTCTGTGCTCAGGAAATGAATCTGGACTCCCAAAGTGGAGCAGGCTGAATGAAATCACTAGGGCATGGGAGTGGCTCCCATCCTGTCAATTTTTAAAATTATATTTCAATGGATGTCTTTATTTCTTTCTCTTGATAGGTTGCAAGTCCACAGAGTGCACTTATTTTTATGTTCAACCAGAAAAATGTAACTCTTGAATGTACCTGGATCTTTGGGAAACAAAAGGAGGGTTTCTAGAAGGGAGTATCTTATCAGGTTGGCATAAGATGAATATCTCCATGGCTTCCAAAGTGACAAACTGTTGCAGTAGCATCTTTGGTCCCCTAAAGTGAGGAAAACTAGGAGTTTTACACTTTCTTTTAATATCAAGACAATGATGAACTGCATGTAAATAATGTGATGTTATCTACGATTAGAATTTGATTATATAAAGTCTCTTTTCTACTTGTGAGTTGATGGCAGTCTTCTGTATTCCTAAAACCTGTTGTTGAAAAAATAAAACTTGTTTGCTTTTTATCTGTCTCTCTTTGGAAAAGTGTTTGAGTGCGTGTGTTTTTGTGTGTATACGTGAGTGTGACAGGGACAGATTATCTCATACAGTCACGCATTGCTTAACCACGGGGAAGTGTTCTGAGAAATGCATTGTTAGGCAATTTTGTAATTGTGTGAACATCATAGAATGTACTTACACAAACCTGGATGATACAGCATGCTATACACCTCGGCTATGTGGTACTAATCTTATGGGACCACTGTTGTCAATGAGGCCCAAATTGACCAAGATGTTGTTATCCGGTGCATGACTCTATTTTTAAAAATTCAATTTCTAAGTTCAAAGATAAACCTTTCTTTCTTTCACATTTTAATGTCCCTGAAATTGAGATATGTCTTACAAGCAATGACTACATGTAATATGGTAGTGCTTCATTTTTACTACTTAGCTGTTATTAAAGTGGCAAATGCATTTTACAGCACTTGACATTTTCAGTTCCACTATGCTAAGTATATTTGCTATCCAAAACACTTGAAATTCAATCTCTGGGTCTGTTTTCATAAAGTGTAGGGGCATCGAATGGTCTTCCTGTTCATCAGTTACAAGTGGAATTTCAGATAGTGTTAAATTAGATCTTTACTTTAGATTCAAATGTCTATTCCATCCTATACAGAGTTCAAAAAGTGGTGACAGGTTGGGTCTGGCTTCTCTAGCTGATTGCTCTTTATTTGAGATTTGTGCATGGGTGTGGTTCTCATTCTTAGGTTCTTGGGTGAAGCCTATGACCACCCTCCCTTGGTTGGTCCCTCTCACACCCATGACCCATTTTCCTTGCATCTGTCTTTCTCTTCTTTTCCTGTTTTAGCCCCAACAGCCTCTTCATCTCCAACTGAAGCATTAGCCTTGTATTAGTTTCCTATTTCTGCTGTAACAAAATTACCACACTTGGTGGCTTAAAACATCACAAATTCATTATCCTACAATTCTGCAGGTCAGAAGTCTAACATGGTTCTTTCTGGGCTAAAATTAAGGTGTCAGCAGGTTGCATTCCTTTTTGAAGGGTCTACAGCAGAATCCATTTTCTTACTTTTTCTAGCTCCTAGAGTCTGGCCCCATTCCTTGGCTTGTAGAACCTTCCATCTTTAAAGCCAGCCATGTCAAGTCAAGTACTCCTCACATTGCCTTAGTGTGACTTCCTCTTCTGTCTACCTCTTCCACTTTTAAGGACCCTTGTGATTACACTGGGCCCACCCAGATAGTCGAGGATAATCTCCCTATTTAAAGGTCACCTCATTAACAACCTTAATTCCATTTGCAAACTCAATTTCCCTTCCTTTTAACATAGTACGCTCACAGATTCTGGGGATCAAGATGTGAATATCTTTGTTGGGGGATTATTCTGCCTGCTACAATCCCCTCTTATTCAGTGTCCATATTTGTTGCCAGTCATTCTGAAGTCTCTAAACTCTGAATGCTGGAAGATTTTTAGAAAGCCATTTGGTGGTAAAATCTGATCTGACCTGAATTAATTTTGTGGCAAAATCAGATCTGAATTAATGTGAGACCATGCCTAGATTCTATTAATTGCACTTAGTGTGAATATTCATACAGTTTCCTGAAGAAGTATTATGTTGTTTGGGTATCATGTGCTCCCCATGGGAGAAATGATATAATATACAATACATGCACTGTTTTATCTTTCTAAAATCTAAGAAATTTTAAATTCTCAAACCTATTTGTTTACAATAAGTGAAAATAAGAGAACATGGTCTTGTATTATTAGTATTATTATTGTAATTATTAGACTATAGTTACATTTCAATGACTCTGTTTACTTAGTCTTACTACATCCCATGCTCCAGAAGGAGGAAAGTGGAAATAAATCCCATCCTCCTCTATATGATTACCATTCATTTCAAGTGTCTGTCTGGACATACTCAGAGCACTGGTTTTTTAAAACTGTGATTGAATTTGTACATTCATTTGCCATGAATATCGCAAAACATTCATTTGTCCTAGGATGTTCCTATTCTATTGTGTACCTCAGTCTCAACAAAAGTTTTTGGATCTAACACTTGATTTGGTGATCTCAAACAGACCCACATAGAGGCTAAAGTCTTCCGTATAATAACAGACACTCTGATTCAATCATTTCCTTTTCCTTTGGCTTCCTTGTGGAGGTATCTGTTCAAGAGATACAGTCAATTTTAAGTACTAAATCCTAGATTAAGTAGATTTTGGTATCATTTCTAACATACATTCATTTCCTTCCATTCTACAGATTCAACCAACACTTCCTTCTAGATTCTTACATGTCAGGCACTCTTCCAGACACTGGTGATATAGAGGAGAATTAGATCTACTCTGAAATTTTATGGGGTATTTTCATATACCATTGTAAGGGAAATGACAAAATAGTGCACATACGAAAAATACAATTATTTATTGGATTGGACATAGCCTTTTCTTTCTTCAACTAGTGGAACTAATTCATACCTGAGGCAGTGGTATGAACAGAAGGACCTGTAGTTCTAGATTGTGGCCATTGCTGTAGTTATACATGGGACAAACAAAGTCCAACTATAGAAGTCCCAGTTCACATCCAATTTGGACAAAGTCACAGGGAGTGAAAGGCAATGGAGATCCTTAAAAGTTAAGACTCTTTACACATACTGAATGGTTGTGGGGGTTTGTGCCAGTGTATTTTATAAGTGAGTTGATTAAAAAGAAGCTGCAAAGTTGCTTTTACAACAGAAGTAATAGAGAAGAAGGTTTACAGTGTTTAGTATGTAAGTATATACTTAATAAGTAGACATAGGGTAACTATTACTGAAGTGGGAACTAGCTGCTAGATCCCTACAATGTTGAGATAGATGTCCCAGCTGCCTACTGGTTGTCTGCACATCACAGTGCTATGCTTACGCCATTGCATGGACACCCAAGAACTTCTGCTCTATTTCACATTTGTGCCCTTCTTGCTTTCAATTACTCTTCAAGGACTATGTTCAATCTACTTAACTTCCTGAAGGTGTTCCTTCTCAATGACAGTGTTCCAGGTTTCCTATCCTTTGTGTCTGTGCCATCCTGTTATACTTGATTGTCTATGCATTGTCCTGCCACACTGCCCCATGAGAATCAGCATCTCAGCCCCAGATCTGGTAGAAGAATCACCAAACGGAATATATTTTCATGGAATTATTGAACTTGAATAGCCAAACTTTCCATTTGTGATGAAGCTTCCTTGAATGTTATTGAAAAGTCAAAGATACACTAGAAGATGTGTGCAGACATGCATGTTTTGGTTTTGAAATTCTGCTAGTGTAGAGGAGAAGATGAATCCTCATGGACCTTGTGCTTAAAGCCCAGATATCTTTGCTTGAAGGGCTTACAGGGGACAAACAAGAGTCTGTCTCCTTAGGAGGTAGGAACTGAGGGAAAATGAATAGAGCTCCCAGTGTGGCAGCCCATTCCATTTTATTTCTAGGAAGATTGAGTGCTTATGTCCTATTAAGATATGTAAGCAGAAGCATCATAAAGACTGAGAAATGCATTTGCTCTTGTTTTCCATCAAGCTGCTCACATGAAGAGGAGATATAAGCAGACAAATGATGTGTAGGTACTATTCACTCATCAAGTATTTAATTGTGACATATTTACTGAGCACCTCCATGTTCTAGACCCTATGGTTCCAGAGATCCTAAAAGCAAAGAATTCCATTTTCCCCCTTGTCTCACTCCCAAAGTCATTTTTGAAACCTTGTCTAACCATAGGTCTATGGATATTCTCACTTGCATATATTGCACACTTGTAACTTAAAATGTCTAAAATCGATTTGAGCATTGTTATCAAGAACTAAATACTTCTCTTAGCTGATACTATCATTCTTCTTGTCACAAGGGCTCAGTATATCTGAATTATCTTTGAGACTCTCACTTACCGCTTATTTCTTTTTCTTAGTCTTTTGTAACCCTTCCTGAATAAATAACTTTTAGGTTTATTTCATGATTTTCAATGATTGCTCATAGTTTACTTCTAGAAATTTGCGGTTCCTCCCTGATATTAACGAAGTTGTGCGATTCCTTCCTCTTGTGTGTAGAGTGGACTTAGTGACTTGCTTCTTAAGGGAATATCAAAAAAGTGATAGGATGTTAGTTCCAAGATGAGGCTATAAAAGACTGACTTCTATCTAGTTGACACACTCTCCTTTGCTTTGATTGCTCCCTCTGATGAAGTAAGCTGCCATGTTGGAGAGACCCATAGGACTAGGGCCTGAGGAAGGCCTTCAGCCAACAGCCAGTAAGAAACTGAGCCCTCCGTCCAATAGCTTGTGGTTCTGGCCAACAGTCATGTGAGTGAGCTTGGAAGTGGATCCTTCCCCAGTTGAACTTTCATATGAGACTGCAGCTCCCAGGTGACACCTTGACATAGCCATGTGAGAGACGCTGAAGCAGAAGATTTAGCTAGGTCTTGACTGATTCCCATCCCACACAAACTGTGACTTAAGGAATGTGTGTTGTTTTAAGCGACTGTGTTATGGGTTAATATGTTACACAGAAATAGATTACTAATAAAGTAGTAACTAATAGTTGTCTTTATTGCATAAGAGCATTGTTGGTAACATTCCCTTTCTGACTTGAAATGTCAGTCATGCCTCAACAATATCAACAACAAAACTCTGCATATCCCTCCAGGGCAGAGTTTTGTGGCTGAAACTTCATGAATGCTTAAATATAGTTTCTGTTTTGCTGACTATCCTAGAGTCCTAGAAATTAAGCTTCAACAACCTGAACCTTCTGGAATTTCTCAAACAAGTCCAGAATGGCAGGATCACTCCTAAACCAGCCAGTTTGTGTATGTAGATACATTTATCTGCTTATGAAAAATGTTGTGGAGGTTTAAAACCAACCTTCTTTATATAGAAAAAAATCAGATGGTAGGACCAAGTATATATGACCTGTGTAGAATAAGCTAGAATCAGTTTAATATCTAATAATTCCAAAGAAAATGTCTCCACCTTGAGAAAGAGATAGATTAATCCAAATAATTAATTGGTGTCATGTTGAAAGAGAAGTAAATTTAATGGTGTTGTCCTGAATTCCATTGCTTTCCATCTCTGTGTGTGATGAGGTTGTTTTGCACGTGTAAACAGTCCAAGGCAACTTCCTGGGTGGATTTTGCTGGGTTTCTATCATTTGCAGGGTCCTACAGTTGAGAACATAAACTCTGATTGCATATATCTTTGGTTACTTAAAATTCTGCCCATTCACAAAGGTTTTTCTCAAGGTCAAGTCAACAGAAATATAAGAAAGACGAATCATTGTGAAAAGTAGGTAGGATCTGAAGAACAATGATGCCAGAGCAAAGAGGGAGCCAGGCAGTAAATAGTCATTTGGTCTGCAGATGGATACAGCTGAAGACAAACCTATGTCTTTGTTCAATTCTATGCTCGGGCAAGTAAGTCTCATATTAGATAATAATTCAGAAAATGTTTGGGTGATGGGCAAAAAATAGAACACATGGAGGAGCAATCAACAAAGAAGATGGTATTTATCTCTATAGGAGCTTCTGGATGATTAGATGTTTGTTTACAACTAGCCTTTAGAAAGTATGAGGCTAAGTGAGGGTTGTCTTCTTGACCAGTCCTCTTTGGACACTCTCCTCCAGTGTTCTATGTTTTGGATCCTGACCTTCTAGCCTATTATCATGCTATTTCCAGGTTTACTTTGATCACCATTCCATCCTTTCTATTAAATTTTCTTTCCTCTTATCTCCTTCATTTCAGTTTGGTTCTCTGTGAATCCCAATGGTCCAGTAGCACTTCCAGCAAATATTTCTAGGTATTAAGAGAATCCTTTTAGAGATAAAGTCTTAGTCCTTCTCATCTAATCCAATTGTGATTTCTTAATAATGTGTTATATGTATGGAAGAAATCGCTGGAGTTCATCAGTTTTCATGTTCTCCTCTTTTTACTGGGGACAGAGCAGGATCACATTCTTCAAACTCCCTTGCAGTCAGTTGAGGCCATAGGACTATGAGCTGGCCAGTGGATGTGGTCAAAAGTGATACACATTACTTTCATGACTGGCCCATAACCATCCCTCTCTTTACCTCATAATTCTTAATCCTCTCTCTTTTTCCTTTTTTTGTGGATGAATGGAAAGCATTGTGAGGCTCTGGAGAGAAGTGGAGCCAAAGATGGAAGAAACGGAAGCCTGTTTCTCTAAATGAATGTGTGACACAACTCTTACTGTAGACCAGCATTGGCCTGTGACATGAGAATTAAATAAACTTTTACTGTGGTTAACTACTTCTGTTTTGAACTTTTCTGTCATGGTGTTTAGGTGTCTGATTAATACCTGAGTGACAGCTTTTATGGCTTGAGCTTTATCATAATGGGAGATATTGTACAGTAAAGTCAATAGATCCCAGCAAAATACCAAATGGATTTTTAGATTAACCTTCTCCTAGCACCATTCTCATTCCATTCATTTCATAGAGACTAGCAAATTCTCAGATTCACTGATTAAAGCCTTATGCTTTCTATTATCCTGTCTTTACCTTCTAATGGATTGAATGGGAAGTGTAAGGAAGTTGTGAGGTCTCTGTGTGAAGAAACAATGAGGACCACAAAAGAGAAATGTTAATCACGTGATGTGATGTGATGAAGGTGGTAGCTAATGCTATGGGGGTAATAATATAGTAATACATAAGTTTATCATATCAACATGATTTACACCTTAAACTTACATGATGTTACATGTCAATTATATCTCAACAAACCTGGAAAAAAAACTCCCAAGAAACAAAAAAACAGAAACAATGAGACATTTGGGCCTATCCAGTCTGTGATTGGGATAATTCTGCTCTCTAATGGGGAGTCAGTTGCTTCCCATGGGAGTGCTTAGCATCTGTGTTTGCTTAAGCCTTTCATGAATCCAGGTGAGCTGTCCAAAGCCTCTACTCATCAGTGTTAATTTTTCCTGAATACTCCCAATTACAGCATTACCTCCTTCTGCCAGGAGGAAACCATGGCCTTGGAGTGATTTGGGGATCCTCTGTCCCTAGTAGAAATTACAGATTTGCATTGCTCAGGAGACCACAGATGGAGTTTTTCCTTCCAAACGTCAAATACTGGTATTGACTCCAGGAGTGTACTACTTCATGGCTAAAACGAGCTCACTGTTGCATGAACGTGGCACACTCTTACATCAGTCTTTCCCTCCACAAATACTGACTTCTTTGCCTAGACTGTCCCTTTCTATCTTTTTCCCCTTGAAAAGGTCTCCTCACTGTCGAATGTCCTTTGAAGCTCTCAAGTAAAGTGCCTACAATATTTCCACTGCACTTTGTCCATATCCTCTTATAGCATCTTGGAGTGTGCCTGTAGGACAGTGACTATCTTTAATCTTTCTGCAGCAGTCTGAATCCCACCTCTGCCAAGCACATAATACGTACTCTGTAAATATATGTGGAATGAATAATTGAAAGCGAGTAGTGGAAGACATAATGGGTCTCACCTTAAAGCGGTATCACCCATGGGTCCCCAGTATGTACTATAGGACCAGCCTCTTTTAGGACCCCATGGTATCCATAGATGCCCCTTTCTTCTTGGCATTAAGGTGATCTCTGGACATTTTGAGGAAGTGAAATTTAATATCTATCTTTAAATTTCAGTGTTAGCACATCCTCATAGAATTTAAATCTTTTCTGAATGCCATAGTCGTTTCTTTAGTTTCCTCATGGCTGATTTCATTTCCTGATTTCTCAGGGTGTAGATCATAGGATTGAGCAAAGGAGAGATGACAGTGAAGGTGACAGAAATGGCAGTATCTGTGGGGAGGGCAGTGAAGGGCCGGGCATAGACATAGATGCAGGGCACAAAGTGCAGGGTCACCACAGTGATGTGTGAGGTGCAGGTGGAGATGGCTATCCTCCTGCCCTCTCCAGTATGAGATCTCAGTATCCTCAGGATGACTGTGTAGGATATGAGGAGAAAGAAGAATATAAACCAACTGACCAATCCATTATTAGAGATCATCAGGAGCTCCAGAGTGAAGGTGTCAGTGCAGGCGAGTTTGAGCACCTGGGGGACATCACAGTAGAAAGTGGCAAGAACATTGGGTCCACAGAAGGGGAGGGGCAGCAACAGGGAAATTTGCACAATGGAGCGGACAAAGCCCCCCACCCAGGAGGCCACAACCAGGCTAGTGCATCGTCCCCTATTCATGATGGTCATATAATGGAGGGGTTTTGAGATGGCTATGTAGCGATCAAATGCCATCACAGAGAGAGAAAAAACATCCGCACCTCCCAGAAGGTGGAAGAAGAACATTTGAGTGACACAGCCACTGAAGGAGATGGTTTTTCTCTCTGACAGAAGATCAGCTAGCACCTTAGGCGCTGTGATGGAGGAAAAGCAGATGTCAAGAACAGATAGATTGCGGAGCAGGAAGTACATGGGAGTGTGAAGGTGAGCTTCGCAGGTAACTGTAACCACGATGAGGAGGTTTCCCATCAGAGTTGTCATGTACACCAAAAACAGGAAGACAAATAAGACCCAGCTCAGTTCTCGAGACTGGGTAATTCCCAGGAAAATAAATTCTTTCACTGTGGTATAATTTCCCTGCTCCATTGGGTCCCAGATCCTTTTTGAAGTATATCTCTGGAAGAAATAAAAGTGCAGTTAAAGAAAGTTTTATGAAATCTACTGTTGTCTTTCTGTCACTTGTGTCTGAGGCTTTCCTGGGGAGGAAGTTCATCTTTTATGTATGTGGCCGTGCCTGCAATTCTGTGCCACCAGTGGAAGAGGACCCAGGTTTTTGACTCAGTCATCCAAACAGGTAGGTTCTATCACTGTGGCCACTGAAACACAGGTGACAGATCCGTGAACCTATTCAATTGTACTTTTAATACAAAATATGACAGTTATTAAAAAATAAGCATGAATTTGATATGAAGAATGTTTCTTTACAAAAGACACCATTATGCGAATTAACAGACAACCTGCAAATGGGAGGATATTTACAATATGTATACTAAGAAAAGCTTCAGGTCCAAAATATGTAAAGAATATTTTACAAATCAGTAAAGAAAGATAGATGTTGAAAGAGAAAACGGCAAAGACACTAACCAAAACTTTACCAAGGAGGATATTCAAATTGCAATTCAACTTCATGAATTATCAGGGAAATGTAAATTGAAATTACAGCAAGGAACTACTACCTACATACCAAAATGGCTAAACTGAAAAAGATGAAAAATATCCCGTGATGGTGAAGACGTGGAACAACTGGAACCTCTCATAGCCTGCTGGTGGGTGTGCAAATCGGGAGAATCACTTTGCTGTCTGATTATATCTGCTAACGCCATTATCTATATCCATATCCATATCTATACCTATATCTATGTATATCTATCTAATCACCTATCTTAGAATGGATACATATATATAGTTCATTCAGTTGTACGTATTGATTTTTCTGAGGATACATCTCCGTCCTCAGAATAATCTATTTCACTCCTAGGAAGTATGTACATATGTGCATATGTCATCTCCACCAAGACGTATCCTAGAATATTCATAGCAGCACCGTTTGTAATTGCCTCAAACTGGAAATGACACAAATGCCCATCAACAGTAGAAAAGATAAATAAATTGTTAAATTCATACAATACCATAGAGCCATGGGAATGATCAATGTACGGTACATGAAACAACATAAATGTCTCATAAGCACAATGTAGAGTCTAAGCCAGGCACAACAAAGTGTGCACCCACTTATTTTGTTCACATAAAGAACAAAAAGTATACCAAACTAAAGGAAATATGAGGGAGGATTTTGAACTACTGAGAATGTTCTGTTTCTTAATCTAGGTGCTTGTTACGAAAATTTATTGCTTGTGTGAAAATTCATTGAGCTGTACACTAATGTGCATTTTTCTGTATGTTTGTATATTATCCTTCAGCAGAAAGTTAAAAATAATGAACCTGGTGATTATAACATTTTAATCTCATGTCTACAGAATGACTTTCATCCAAGTGAGGTTTAATTGACGACCCACTTCATAATGGTTACTTTTATAGTTATATAGTTACAGCCTTTACCAGCTACAACTTGAGTTACCTTTTTATCTTTTTCTCACCTACAGACTTTAGGTCCTCCTGAATTCTTGTGTTAGGCAGGTTGCCCTTCTGTCCACATGTAGTGCCTTCTCAGATTCTGATTTTCATTTCTCCATGTTTTCTTTACTTTGTTCTTTAAACCTCAGATTGACTGATAAGTCAATGGTTTTCAAATCTTCTGCTGAGGAAACCACTGCAACAAGCCTCATAGATTACGTTGTCACTTGTGCTCTCCTTTCCTCCTTTCTTTTCCTCACCTGTTTCTCTTTCCTTCTTTGCTTCCTTCTTCTAGATATTTCTGTGACCGTATGAGGGTTCAGCAGAGCAACAGAATCAATAGGACATATATAGATATACAAGGTAAAATTATAATGAAGAGTTGGCTCACGTGATTATGGAAGCTGAGAAGTCCCAAGATCTGCTGTCTGCAAGTTGGAGACCCCGGAAGGCTGATGGTATAATTCAGTGCTAGTTTGATGACCTGAGAAGTAGGGAAGGCAATGTGTAAATCGCAGTCCGAGGGAAGGAGACAATGAGATGAGATGTCCCAGCTCACGCTGTGAGGCAGGATAAATGGGGCACATTTCTCCTTCCTCCGCCTTTTGTTCTACTCAGACCCTCAGTGAATTGGATGATGTGTACCTTAATTGAGAAGGCAATTAGTCTGCTTTACTGAGTCCATCTATTCAACTGCTAATCTCATCTGGAAACACTCTCACAGACACACCCAGAAATAATGTTTAATCTGGGCGCCATGTCGCCTGTCAAGTTGACACAAAATTAACCATCATAATGACATTGAGATGGTCTTTTTGAGTGAAAGGCGACTCAAACATAGATCTTTTCGTCAGGAGGTTTACAGTTTAGACAATAAGAGTGTTGCAGGTGGTGGAGTCGGCAGAAAGAAAAGGGAGGAGGTACAAAATCATGAGGATGTATATGAAAATAGCCCCATTTGGGCATACGATGTTTGTAAACTCCATCCAGGAGGTGTGCTGAACAGTATCATATCCCACACTTGCATTTTGGATACACACGTGTGGATCCTCTGGAACAGTCAGGCAATTTGGATTTTACCACCTTCCTAGTTGGTGTGGCCTTGGGCAAATCACTCCATAATTGTACCAAACTCATGAGAAATACATGGGAGTTTCACAGGGAATGGCTTAGAGTCACTTCTCAGCCTGCATCGTTATAATTTATCTATCACATGAAAATAATGAGACCTACCTCATGCACAAGGTGCTTCTAAGGAGTAGATGAGATTGTATGTCTGTTTAGGAAACTGAAAGCAGCTGAGGATTCTTATTTTGCCAGTCTCATCAGCTCCAGGTGAGTGCTTCTTTCCTTATACATGCCAGGTTCATCTGTGGGGTTGTCTGGGACTGGTTCATCTTGCTATTGATTGTGTCGTTCAAAGCCCTCTTCTCAACACTTGAGGTAAGTGGCAAATACTCTCTCTCCTCTAGGGACTTTTTTCTTTTTCACTTATGAATTTGAGCTAAGACGTGTTCAAAAAATCAGAGTATTGTATCATACACCTCCTTAGAAACATAAATAAATTTGTGTATGCAGTTTAGATATAGTTATTTATATTACAATCCTTTATGGAAAGAAAATAGATTATAATCCTCATTTACAAATCCAATCATCTTGATATCAGGCCCCAGGGGGGTCCATGCTACTTCCAAGGTCTCAACATTATGGAAATGTTGGCCAAATAATGGAGGTTTGCTTTGCTGAAGTTTGTTTTTAGAAAACTTTTGTGGAGTGATTCTTGTACTGACTGCTTCATTTTATCTCTCCAAAACCTATAATATCCATGTGAAATTGATATTATTGTCTTGATTTTATAGATGAGAAACTGAGACACAGAAAGATTAAGTAAGTTGCTCAAGGTCTCCCAGCTGGTAAAGCCAGGTCTCAATCCTAGATTTGTCTTATTCCAAAGACTTATGCTCTTAACTACTGCAACTATAGTTCTTCCCAGTGTTTATCAGCCCTTCCCAGAAAATGGTACAAAGAAAAAGGCTCAGAAAAATCTTTTTCAAATCAAGTTAGTCCGTGGGTGTAAGGAGCCTGCAGGTGGTGAGTGAGAGCTGTGACTGAGACTGCCTTAGTATGAGATGATGTCAGAAGTGACTCTGAAAAAAAAAAAAAGCAGAGTTTGAAGAAAGCAAATTTTATAGTCATTGTGGGTACCTCAACCAACTGCCTGGATCAGCTTCATAGTGCTTCAGTGGCAGGGGAAGTGAGTTCTGAGTAGCATCTCCTCAAACATGAACTCTCAAAAGTAATGGATCTGGTCTGTTCCTATGGATGCTGTCTTTTGCAAAGAGTGGGAAGGATACTTTGAAAGTATAGGATTACGCACATTGTAGTGAAACTCATGCATATAAGAGGGGGAAGGGGGCAAATGGATAGAGAAATATAATTTTATGTGTTGCAAGGTCAAAATAAGGATCACAGGAGTTCTTAAAAATCACACCAAAGAGGACCATCCTTTGGAAACAAGCTTATCAAGCATCTCGTAAGAACCTGCAAACTGAATGTTATCCCTATACTCCAGCTTCCCACTGAGGAAATGCTGCTCCTTTTTCTCTTTCCTAACATTGAAAAGCCTCTACTCTTGAATGAATCTCTAAAAATTTTAGGAACATTATTCATATTCAGTTGCACATGAGGACACAGATAAGCTAGCCATTCAAAGACCTTGCTTAAAGCCCCAAACTTCTACTTCCAGACAAGAAGCAAAGCTGGCTAGGAAGCATATAATGAATTTAGGAAGGCTTTTAGAGTGCTGTTTTTCAAGGCAATCACCCTCCTGAGAGCTGGGGATGTGAACACCTTCTCAATTGCCTTCAAATAATTTTCAACCTCAACATCATGCCAAGTAAAATACATCCCATCCCCCCGCGTCAACTGACCTTCTAATATTTTTCAAGCCACACTTCCCCACTTCCTAGTCATGAAAAACTAACCTTTTTCTTTGCTTCATTAAGAGTTTTGGTTTCAAAAGGAACATTCCACACAATGGCAGCATTTTTGACAAATAAGCCCTAACAGCTTATCAGTTTTAGAAGTTCACACACCCCAACACTAACTGACATCAGTCTTCAAGTGGGAAATTGATCCTCTTATAATGCTCCAACTGCATCTTATAAGATGTAGGCTCTGGCGAAATTCATTGTTTAATGGAAAGCGTAGCTCAAGGCTAGTGATTTTTTTTTATCTTCTTCCTTCATATGGGAAATGGCAGGGAATCATATCATTCGACAATTCCACTTTGCCTTACCATGACTCAACTACGTCTATTAGTCTGTCAGCCACAAGCCTATTAAAGTAATCAGTAAAGGGAATATAGTTGCATATGGATGTGGAAGCTGAGTGACCAATTCAATGGAGTTCCTGTAGGAGTCATTAAAATGTCATCAAGCCCTCCTCCTCTCTCTCCCTCATCTCCATGTTCCATCTCACATGTACATGCAGAGGCACTAGTGCACTTTCAGTACACATATCTTTCTCTAGACAGTGCATCATCCCTCTTGGTTCAAGAAGAAAGCATTTTAAACTACACCAAGGGCTGTGCTGTCTTCCTTCTAACCAAAATTGCTTTGCTTTAATTGGCTGAGATGTAAAGCTTAATTAAAAGAGTAGTAATGGAAAAATCAAATCTTTGTGGCTACTGTCAGGGCAGCTGTCAGAGATTGATTGATGTGGATTTATATGTCCAATTTCATTGAATGCAATGTGTTCATTGATACTACACAATTATATTAATCTACATCTCTAAGACCCACAGCTCCCTTAGAATCTAGGAAGGTAGCCTAGTGACAGCTGTTGATATTCATCGGGTTAATTACTTCAGAATTATTTTATGTTATTGGGTTCACAGGTACCAAGAGATTTTGATCATTGAAATATTTGATTCAGGGAGCAATGTAAGAAAGGGTATTTTGAAAGCTATGTGTGTGTCCAGAGCAGCCAGTCGACTTTTCCATGGGTCTTAGCAGCAGAGCTTAAAAATAATAAAGGCTGATTTAGTTGGAAAAAATGCAGCCCACCTTTAGATTTTACACCATCCAGATCAATGATAGATGTTTTTGTAATCAGATGTAATTCTTTCCCCTTCCCCTGGATTATTGAATCAGATTGTGTTGTGTGTTTAAACGTGGCTTGAGGAAGTCTCAGGGACAGTGATGTGGCAAGGGTTCTTTGGTTCTTGGTCTCTTGGGGTTATGCTTCTGAGATACAGTTAGTGATTCAGACCCCATAGATCTTTGGTGCCATCCAATTCTGACATAGTGATAAAAATCTGATTTGAGTAAGTCACGAGACATAGGAAGGAGAGAAAAGGACACGTTGGCATGAAATAGACTATAAAGTAGTTTGTGGTATGCATTTTTCATAGGCAATTTCATATAGGAAAGCTTAGAGACTCGCGACCAGTGCTGCCTGAGCAAAGGAAGCAGGACCTTGTGAACGGTGACTCGACAAATGTGAATTATTCTTAGAATTTTCATTTTAGGGGAAGCAGGTTAATATTGTAAAAATTTAGTATTGATAGACCAGGTGACAAGCAATTGCAGTGAATTGAACCAGTTTGGCAATGAATGCTTATGGTGCCATTCCAGACCCAAAGTGGGACATAAGTAAAGTTTGTCCTCAACGCTCAGTATCCTTTGGCTAACTCTGCTTGGGCTCTTCTCTGTCCTGGGTGCTCTGACATCTTGTTCTGATCCCTTATCTCTACTCTAAAAGCCAAGGGTTTATATTTGACCCATTACCTTCTTTTAATATGAAACTCTCCTATGCTTTATCTCAACAGTTTCTGGATGACTCTTTAAGTTGTAACAATAAGAAGCAAAGCTATTGTCACATTTTAATGACCAAAAGCTGGAAATTTTAAGATGAAAGATGCTTTGAATTCAACGTACATTCCCATGTTTTCTACCCCATCAGTTTTTTCCCAATAATGAGGAGTATGGGTCCTGTAGGAGAAGAGTGTAACAGGTCGATGGGGATTAGGGGTAGGGTCGGGTCAGAATGTGCGTAATGCACAGCCATTTGGATGATATTAATAATGACATTAGCCTTTCACTGAGCATTTACTACCTGCCAGGCATTGTATGTTTCACATATACCATCTCATTTTAACCCTGACAACAACTCCATGACATGTAAATAAGTACCTTATTATAGATGACCTATGACTTCTGAAGACATAAAATAACCTGCTCAAGATTAGGCAACTGGGGGATGGCAGAGATAGGATTTGGACCCAAGGCTATATGACTCTGAGGTTAGAGCATTCAGCTATAATGGTTTACTTTTACCATGATTTCCCAGACAAAAACACTAGCCTATACTTCTTCTTCACAAACACCAATAGATTGAAAAACAGACTGTTTAGAGTTTTATCTTCTTTAATCTTTCCTCTCTCTCTTGGGCAGTGAGAAGTGGGAAGAGTGTAAATTCTCAATGGAGAAGCCAATCTGAGATTGGCCCTGGTAAGGCTGGACTAGAAGATCAGTTTTGGAATAATGAGAATGGCTTGCTCTTTGTGTAGGATCTCTGAGGCTCTGCCTTTGTCTAAACCTACCACAAGAATGTGACTCTGGTACATGTAGTTCTGCATGAGATAAATCCCTGTAGGCCATTATTGGAAATCTTTCAAGCCTTCTTCATTCTGGATAGGAATCCAGCAGGACAACCATTGTGTGCCTTTGAGGTTCTCAAGAGGTCACAAGCCCATGTAGAGTTCAACTAAGCAGAAAAAATGTCTTAATCTGTGATGGGCCATATGTCCCCATATATGTGTGCTTCAGATGCACTGATCATGAAATCTTTCTAGAACAGGATCACAGTTTGGCATAGACAGGTCCAGTAATGTAATAAATTACATCCACATAGTTTAAGAGCAATCAATTGGATATCCGAAGACTTATCTCTGTAATTAAGTGGATGTGGGATCTTGAGCAAATCACTCTAACTCTAGGCTTCTGTTTACTTACCTCTTGAAAAGGAGATGGATTCAATCATTCTCTTCACTTGCCATATAGTTGTCCTGATTGACACATTGTTACTTTGATATTTGAATGGAAATACATCAATGAGCTCAATCCTATAACACTAGTTACTTCATGCTTACCAGAAGCTTGGGTTACCAGCAACCTATTAACTTTACTAGGAAAATAAATTGTTACCTAGTAAATGTATATTAGTTTATTGACAACATATTTGAGTATGTAAATAGAACTTGTGGGAAAAATAATGTATTTAGTCCTTGGTGATGAAGAGGTTGGAAACTCTTACTCTATTCCACCACAGAAGGCATGAGTCTTCTCTTCAGTCTCTTCATGGCTGACTTCATTTCTTGGTTCCTCAGAGTGTAGATCAAGGGGTTCATCAGAGGGGAGATGACAGTGAAGGTGACAGAGATGGCTTTATCTGTGGGGAGGGCAGTGAAGGGCCGGGCGTAGACATAGATACAGGGCACAAAGTGCAGGGTCACCACAGTGATGTGTGAGGTGCAGGTGGAGATGGCTTTCCTCCTGCCCTCCCCTGCCTGAGACCTCAGCATCATTAGGATGACTGTGTAGGACACAAGCAGGAAGATAAACCAAAGGGTAGTGACTAAGCCATTGTTGGAAATCATCAGGAGCTCAAGTGCAAAGGTGTCTGTACAGGCGAGTTTGAGGATCTGGGGGACATCGCAGTAGAAAGTGTCAAGAACATTGGGTCCACAGAAGGGGAGGGGCAGCAATAGGGAAATTTGCACGATGGAGTGGACAAAGCCCCCCACCCAGGAAGCCAAAATGAGGGCAGTGCATCGTCCCCTACTCATGATGGTGACATAATGCAGGGGCTTGGAGATGGCTATGTAGCGATCAAATGCCATCACAGAGAGAGAGAAAATATCCGCTCCACCAAGCAGGTGGAAGAAAAATATTTGCATCATGCAGGTAGTATAGGATATGGTCTTTATCTTTGACAGAAGGTCTGCCAGGACCTTTGGAGCGGTGATGGAGGAGAAGCAGATGTCAAGGATGGCTAGATTGCGGAGCAGGAAGTACATGGGGGTGTGAAGGCGAGGCTCACAGGTCACAGTGACCATGATGAGGAGGTTTCCCAGAAGAGTTGTCATGTACACAAAACACAGGAAAATAAATAAGACCAAACTGAGATCTTGGGACTGAGTAAGTCCTAGAAATATAAATTCTTTTACCCTGGTGCCATTTCCCAACTCCATTGAATCATATTTCTTCTTCTTCGTATTGCTTGGAAAAAATTAAAAGTGTTATTTCAGAAAGTGTTTACTCTCCCTTAATAGAGTCATGTTTACAGAGTCAGGTATTAGGTCAGAAAACTAGTGAGGTGTTATCAGTACATGAAGAGCCTTTCCAAGGTTATTGCTAACATGTCCTACATGACATCTCATTACACAAGCATGCATTTAGTTATTGTTTTCTTCTGTAATTTATAAGTATTTCAGAAAGTGCATAAAAATAGTGTTCTCAGAATATAAGTTCCAAGTATCCAAGATAAACAAGTGAATGTTAAATATTCAGAAATGGAGTATTTTGGCACAAGGGATACAAAAATGGATACAGTTTGGTGTGTGGATAAGACAATGCCTATTAGGTACGACTGGAGTCCTTTGAGGATCCACACGAGTATGGGTTTTTTACCAGACTGGGTGCTCCGTTTAAATACTTTAAGAACTCCTATCTGCAACATGGTTGTCCTTCAACTGAATTTCACAGAAGCACTCCTCCTTTTTTTAAATCACAAGTTTAATGCTGTGAAAAATTAGAAAATTTTAAAGCTGTAAAATTCTTCTCTATTGTTCTTATCTTCCTTAAATGGATTTCTTTGTTTCTGTCTTTACTTTAAACTACTTTAGGTACCAAAAGCCCCGGAGTTGAATAACTCCTCAGCTATGAAATAAAAGTGGTAACGCAGAGCTTCTCTTATGTTCACTGGTCAAATTTATTTCCTAAATGCTATTTTTTTATTGCGCTGTCATTGACATAAAATAGAATCATATGTTTGAAGCGTACACCTTGATAAATTTTGACATAAGCGTATACCCACGAAATCATCACTGTGTTGAAGATAGTTAATATATTTATCAATGCAAAAATGTCTTTGTGGCCATTTATAATATGTCCCTTCTGCCCTTCCTTCTTCAGGTAACCATTGATCTGTGCTCTGTCGCTATCTATTAGTTTGTGTTTTCTAGAACTTTCTATAAATGGAATCCTACAATGTGTACTCTCTTTTTGTTTGGCTTCTTTCACTTACAAAATACATCCATGTTTTTGCATGCGCCAATATTTTTTTCCTTTTTATAGTATGCATGTGCCACATTTTGTTTTTCAGTTTGCTTGTTGATGAATCTTTGGATTGTTTCTATTTTTTGGCTATTACACATAAAGCTTTTATGAATGTTCGTGTATAGGTCTTTGTGTGGACATATGTTCCCATTTCTCTTAGGTACGTACCTAAGAATAGGATGGTTGTAACTCTTAAAATTCAATAGGAAAACAAACCATCTAATTAAAAAACAGGGGGCAAATGCTTTGAACAGGCACTTCAACAAGAAGATATAGGGATGGCCGATAAGCACATGAAAACATGCTCAACATCATTCATCACTGGGGAAATGTAAATGAAAGCCATAGTGAGATAACAGTACACATCTACTAAAATGGCTAAAATAAAGAAGGTGGATATATGAAGAGTTGACAAAAATGTAGAGGAATTGTAACTCTGGTGGGAATGCACAATGATGCAACCACTTTTGAAAACAGTTTATCAGTTTCCTAAAATGTTAAGTGTGTGCTTACAATATAATCATTTTGATTTGAATTCCTTTCTTATTTTTTGTGAATCCTTGAAAGGGACTTAATTTCTTTCTTTACAGTTTATCTCTTTTTTATTACCATAATCAGAAAGAAAGGTGAAAGTCACTTCTTTCACTTTTTGGGTGGGTTTTCCAGTACAAATGAAGAAATTTATTTTCACCTAGCTCACTTTCTGTTCAAGTTGTCTTTCTTCTGTGTGTAATTTTGTTTAAAGTCTACTTAATATGGGAGACTAAACAAGCCACCAAGAGTAATCAGAGCATGCAGGCAGATACCTGGCAGCCTCTGGCATCACATAGCCTGTTCAAATCCCAGCTGGGTACTTACTGGTTACGGTATAAGAGAAGTTACTTTACCCCTTTGGCCTCAGCTTCTGCATCAGTATTTGGAAACAATAGCATCTTCCTTGTGTGATTTTTGTGAGGATTAAATGAATTAATCTATGCAAAAGCATCAATACTTAGAGCATTGCCTAAGCAATAAGTGTGCTTATGTGTGTGTTACCTTAAAGTAAAACTCCAGGTTAGTAACTGTCACAGGCACACAGCTCCTTTAAATGTACTGACAATCTTTTAGAGGAGCTGTACATTTTCTAGAATATGTTTTCTAAAACAGCTTCATCAAAACATACTTTTTTGGGGGAAAATAGGGGGTATTTTTCTTTTACTGTCAATGAGAGTGGCCCAGAGGGTGGTTACAGTGTATGGTAGCAAGGAAAGTGCTTGCTTGGTTTGGTTTCTTATCTGACATCATCTTAGCAGACCAGAGAAATCTGGTGCAGGTCTCTGCAGTGAGAGCTATCTGTGCTCAAGTCCTGGCTTTGTCACTGTGTCATTTGGGTAAGTGAGAGACCTCATGGAGTCTCCACTTCTTCATCTGTGGAATGGGGATTATAGTAATATCCACCTCACAGGGAAGTTATGGGGATTAGGTGAATTAACATATGCAGAGTCTCAGCACACATGGCTGCTTATCTGTTCTGATGTGTATTATGCTGGGTAACCTTAACCCAGGAGGCTTATCAGGAAATAGAGTGTGTTGAACTAATTAGTAGCTGAGCTATCAATTCTGACTAGTTAAAGTGGGGAAATGATCACCAGAAAACACCAACTCAATCTAGTTACTAGAGATAATGAGGAGGTCCTACCTAGTTATGAAAACACTCCACAGGGACCTCCACGTAAACCATAGACAATGGTCTACACAGAAGGGTAGAAGGTACAGTACCTCATACTCCAAGTCAGGCCTGTTTGTCAGAAAGGAATAGGTCCATGTTCACAAACTACCTTTCGTAATTCAGACAACATCCTCCACCTTCTGCTCCATTTTTCTGCTATTTTTACTCCATTTCATTATTTAACAAATATTGATAAAAAATTGGCAGAGGTCTAGGTTATTTGAGAGAAATGAATATAATCCCAAACCAGTGGAGAAACAACTGAAATATAAAAGTGATACGGGTGTGATGGGGACCGTCATAAGACAGATGAGCTGTGTGTGAGAAAAGGGTGATTTCTCACCAAGAGGCTCAGAGGAAGCTGCATGGAGGAGGTGACATTTATGTTTGGGGCACATGGGAGTGGAGAGAACGGGAGACCTGGCTTTAGGGGACCCCTTGAATATATAACAGTTGCTGATGAGTGGGAGGTTTGGCTGGAAAGAAAAGGATGCAAATATGTAGGCATGGAAAGAAAATCATTGTTGTAAAATTTTAGTTCTTGATAAATCTAAGGACAGGCATGTAGGTGTTCATTGTCCTATTCTTTCAACTTTTTTTGAGATATTTTATTTTCTTTCTAGTTTTAAATTTAGCATTTCAGTTTGAGGAGATCCATCTACATGAAATAAGCATGAGAAAAATCTCTTGTTTGTGCAATTCAAGGGATCCCAGGAAAAAAGAGTTTCCTCCTCCCTACTTCCAAACTGAACTCATTTCTATGACTCTCCTTTCACAATATCTTCTTTGTTCATATTTCTTAGCTGTGCTGTCTGCCACTGACAGTTCACCCTGGAATGCAGCATCTTGGGTATATATTGCATTATTTTTAGTCAAAGTGTATTTATTAATCTTAACGGTTCCATCTAGATTTCAGTTTTTCTCACTCCTCTTCTCATGCTTATTCATTGACGCTCAGACACCATAGTCATTCACACTCATGTAGAGTTATGTTTCTTACCTAAAATTTCCAATCTCCTTCTCCAACATCTTAAACAATGTTCACACGAACCTTGGGAATCATTTGGCTTCAGAAAATTCTGTTAAATACCCCTCTGAAAGCCAGTGATTTCAGTGGCTTTCTTTATGCGGAAAAGGGCAGACTCAGGGAATAATATTTCCTTGGCTCTTCCACACTGATTCGCAGTGTTCCATCATATGCACCAATTTGTCAATCCCAGAACTAGTGTGAGAATTATCAGAGGGCATATAATTGGATGTGGCTGTGGAAAAATTCTACTGATGGCGAGGTGGTTTCAGTGGGAGTAATCAAGATGTGACTCAGGCACATGTCCTTAGGAACACACTTTTTGTGTAGGATCTAAAAGTTTTTAGCAGTGACAAAGATTCTCCCCTTGACCAAACTCTACTCAGGCTCCCCTGAACTTCTCAACTAGGCCTCCACTTTGGGACCTCCATGCTTGTCTCTGCATTGTCAAATTTTAACAGGAATTCTGCTAATTCAGTTTAGCCAAAATCCCCCACCCTCCATGTTGATCACCATCAGTGTGTAATCAGGTTCCTCACCATCCACCATGCCCCAAGTGATATTTGATCACCCTGGCCTGCCTTCAGCAAGAATCCTGTTAGGTCAGTTTACCCAGAATTCCACCTTACCTCTGATGTTTCCCCTAGTAGTTTTTCTGTTGGGACATAAATGCCTATTCTTAGGGATTCTGCACAACTTCCTTAGGCAGTTTCACCCATGTAGGGTAATTCCTGAAGTGTGACACACAAGTATTGGAAGGAGCCATTGGACCTGAAAGGATTATGTAGACGAGAGTGAAGGAGCTCTCAATGGGCAGATGAAGAAAGTGGGTGATGGAGTTCTCACAGGACACACATGTCACCAGGAAATCCACGCTGGATCCATCAGCAACTCCTACTTGCTCGACTTTCAGAGTTCTTCACCATTCTCACCACCTCCACTGTTACTACCCTAAGTTGTGTCTTCATTATTTCTTTCCTGGGACTTTTGCAATAGCTTCTTAATTGGTCTCCCTGTTTTTGTCCTTGCCCCACCTCAGTCTATTCATAACAGTAAGCACTGCATTTCTGCTAAAACATTCATCACTATTCTGCTCTTCAAAGCCCTTCAAAATGCATCGCATCTTATTTAGGTGAAAGTCAAAATCCTCACAATGTCTAAAAGGTCCTAAGGACCTGATCCCGTGGCCTCATTATCTCTCTGACTACAATTATTACCTGTCTCCTCCTTGCTTCCTCTCATCTTCTTATGAAGGCCTGGGCACATCCCCACCTGAGGACCTTTGCATGTCTGGTTTTTGAACTGACATTTGTACTGTGACATGAACATTTGTCTAATTTCAAAAATTTTAAGATCTAGGATCTACCTGCAGAAATGAAGGGCAAAAAAGAAAAACTCCCAAATGCTGTAAATAGCAGAACAAGAAAACAAATAAAAACCAAGTTCATGTATTGAATAATGTTTTTCCGTTCATGCCAACCTTTTTGAATGTATATGCGTAGTCTGAAGCAGCTTCATAGGTTTCTGTCATTTTTAGGGAGTCATGTTAACAGAAAATAATAACAAATCCATTGTTTTCTTACTCCTATTCTCCAATGATTTGAGAAACAGAAAGGAGTGAGAGGTGATATTCATTCACTGAGTTCTTTAACTCAACCATTTTTTGGACAGTTTTCTACGTTCTACTTGCTGTGCCAGGTGCTGGGGATACAATAAATAAATCATAGCACTACTGGGGGAATAGGAGGAAGGAGGACAGGGAATTGGAAACAAGGTCCTGAGTGTGGTGGTTGAGCTGAGCCCCGGTCGCTGAGGCAATGTCATGGAAGTGTGGTCAGTAGGCGTGGGGTTCAGAGGAAGGTCAGGGTAAGGACCTACATGAGGTCATAGAACCCATAGTTACTGGGGTCCACATTCTAACTCAAGCTGTGCTGGCTTCCAAAGCACTTGCACTCAACCACTGGAGTGTGGGCTTCAGACGGAAAAATCTTCAGGTAGTAGTTATTTAATTTACTCATATCAGAAAGTCAGAGGAGGAACTTAATTTGAGTGTGCTTACTTCATTAAAATGTGATTACTTCATGAAAGACCTTAGCAATCCAATGCCCAAGCTGCATTATGTTTCTCAGCTCCCTTCCTGGTAACAAGAATATAGTGGGAATGTCTGAGTATATATATATTTGCTTTTTCTTATTGTTAATTTTATTTATACAATTGGAGATTTCCATGTTGTTGTAAGTAATAACCAAGAGAGGTCCCACCTTAATCCATTTTCCCCCAATGATCATTTCACAATCTATATGTATATCAAAACATCAAGTTGTACATCTGAAATAAACAACATTTGTATTTCTCAATTATATGCAATAGAGCTGAATGAAACCCCCACAACAATTCCAATGTGATAAAATTTCTGAGTGCATACATATTCTCTTTTCTTTATTTCTTCCAAGGCTTTATTGCATAAGCATTATGCAACTCTTCAGCTAACAGTTTGATTTCTCTGCTTCCTTTTGCAACATGAAACATATCTTTTTACATTATTATTGCATGCCAAACAGAATCTTTGAAAGTCGTGTGCATCTCAGTAGAAATATCAAAATTATTTAGAAATCCTTTAGTCAATGCGGTTTATTTGATGGACATTTTCAAAGGTGGTGAGAAGGAGTGAGCGACCAGTCTATACCCTCTCAGAAGGTACACATCTTCTTCTCAGTTTCCTGATGGCTGACTTCATCTCCTGGTTCCTCAGAGTGTAGATCAAGGGGTTCAGCAGAGGGGAGATGACAGTGAAGGTGACGGAGATGGCCTTATCCGTGGGGAGGGCATTGAAGGGCCGGGCATAGACATAGATACAGGGCACAAAGTGCAAGGTCACCACAGTGATGTGTGAGGTGCAGGTGGAGATGGCTTTCCTCCTGCCCTCCCCTGCCTGAGACCTAAGCGTCATTAGGATGACTGTGTAGGACACAAGCAGGAAGATAAACCACAGTGTGGTGAGCAGCCCACTATTGGAAATCATCAGTAGCTCAAGCACAAAAATGTCAGTATGGGCGAGTTTGAGGACCTGGGGGACATCACAGTAGAAAGTATCAAGAACATTGGGTCCACAGAAGGGGAGGGGCAGCAACAGGGAAATCTGCACGATGGAGTGGACAAAGCCCCCCCAGCCAGCAGGCTACAATGAGGGCAGTGCATCGCCCTCTGCTCATGATGGTCACGTAGTGCAGGGGCTTGGAGATGGCCACATAGTGATCAAATGCCATCACCGACAAAGAACATACATCCACCCCTCCAATGAGGTGGAAGAAAAATATCTGGGTGAAGCAACCATTGAAGGAGATGGTCTTTCTCTCTGACAGAAGGTCCACCAGAACCTTGGGAGCTGTGATGGAGGAAAAGCAGATGTCGGCAACAGACAAATTCTGGAGCAAAAAATACATGGGGGTGTGAAGGCGAGATTCACAGGTCACAGTGACTGTGATGAGGAGGTTTCCCAGCAGAGTTGTCACATACACCCAAAGCGGGAAAAGAAATAAGACCCAGTTCAGTTCTTGATTCTGGGTTAGGTCAAGGAAAATAAATTCTTTGACCCTGGTGCAGTTTTTCAGCTCCATTGAGTCACCTTCTTTCTCTCACTTTGTTTTCAAGCTACTCCATATGAAAATGTTTGGCTATTTAATTTGTTTTCTTTCTAAGCACTAAGAACGCAATTCAGATTGTTCCTCCTGTGGTTGCAGTGTTTACAATTTGTTGAGTTGTCCCAATTTTTGAGATTGCCTTCAGTTTCACAATCAAACCAAATTATCACATGCAAAGTTATTCAATAATTCTTTCCCTATAAATCTACTTTTGAAAATAATATCATTTATGTTCAGTAGTTAAAATTCCATAGCATATTTTATTTTATTGATTTATTATAGTTTTTAAATTTTATCATTATTTTTTATTCCACACAAATTTATTGAATGTCCGGAATTGTCTGAAGCATTATATACAAAGATAAGGAAGACATGGCTCCAGCCATTGAGGACTTATTGTTCACAAATTCAATATTCATATTAGCAAATATTCTGGTGACTTCAAGAGGTCTTGCTTTTCTGAATAAAAGGATGTCATTCAGTTTCTTATTGCAATGTTTCTCTGGCATGAGTCATTTTCCTTGCTGTGGGCAGTTTTACATTGAATTTCTTAAAATTGCAGATTGTTCCACGTAGGTAGCTCATTATTGCGATTTCTTTATACTAATCAGATTGTTTGATTAACAATTATTTTAAGATAATTAAAATTTATGACTGGGAAACACATTGAAACAATATGTAAATCCTAATCTCAAAGAATATCTTTACTTTCTTTTATTGAGATAAAAACACTTAAACATGAGACCTACCTTCTTAACAAGATTTTAAGTGCATGAAACTGTATAGCTACAATATTGTACAGCAATTCTCTACAGCTTATTCATCTTCCATAATGTGATGTGATCCTTGCTTGAGTGTCAGGGAGAGAATAAAGACAGTGACCTACTTTTTAGAGGTGGTTCATACTATATCAACCACACTCTCCTCTGTGTCTTTCCATTTGTGGATCTAAGCTAAGAGAGTGGAGGGATCCCACAGCAGTGAGAGATGATGGTATCATTAGAATAATGCCTTTGTTTTTTGGTGAGGATGATTGACCCTGAGCTAACATCTGTTGCCAAGTGGAGCACGCGAACTTAACCACTGTGCAACAAGGCTGGCCTCAATAACGCCTACTTTTAATAAGCTGTTATCGATCATTCTTAGGAAATTTTACAATTATTATTTGTTCCACCTTGTTCTTAGAAAGTGAACACTTCTTGCAATTTCAAATGTATTTGGATAAGTTGGACCACATTCTCAAAGTGTTTGCAGGCTAACACAAGTGGATGATTTGTATAAATTGATGGACATATTGCAAGATAAACTGTGAAATGTGTCATGAGAGAAGTAGAGGTAGATTTGGGTGGGATAGGAGATATCATGATTTCCAGCAGTAAAAATGGGTACTATTTTTTTTGAGGATTTAGTATGAGTGAAGACTCAAGAAAAGTTGACTTATTCAATTTCCCCACCATACTTTAGTAAGTATTAATGTTATGGTTGTGTTCTTATGGAATATATAATGTATCTATATTTTGTTGAAAGGAAGGAAGTGATGGAAGTAGGAAGGAATAAACTATTTTTACTCCCTTCAATCTTATATGTATAGGATCTAATTTTGTATAACAGGAATATTTGATAGAGTCTGTCTGAAGATAAGAATTTGGCTGAAAGGGGCTTTGGAAACCCAATTTACATTGACTTTGTTCTCAGGTGGACTCACCAACAAGCAGCTCAAAGGATCACAGCAAATGAATGATGCCTTCTCTCACACTGAATGGACCACATTTCTGAATCCCTCTTCACACATCACCTCTCTTCCAATAGTTAACACCCACCTTTGTTGTTCCTGTCACTGAGAAGATCATTTTGGCTTTGAAGCATTTAATATAGCTGGAAAATATCAAAGTCAAACTATTTGTACATAATCAATCATGACAACTCAATTTCACTATCCATAACCTTTATATTAGCTAAAAGCTTAATGTCTTTACCTCACACCTTTGACCAAAACACCAACTACAAATAGTAAGTTATTAGATACAGAGCAGAACAGAACACTGGTGACTTTAATTCTTGAAAGTTTTGTTTGTGAAAGCAGAGCGTCTTGGAAGACTAAATATCTTAGTGTCTTTACTCCCCTTTCAGGAGAGAAAGGGCAGATTCAAAGAAATCACAGTTTCAAGAATTTCCACTGTATCCCTGTCTTATGTACAAATCCCTCAGTTTGAGGCTTAATATAAAACTTACAAAGGGAGTGTTATTGGACGAGAAAGTGGAAGTTGGTGCCTGATTCTGCTGTTGGTGATGAGGTTTCAGTGGGAGTTATTAAGAAGCTACTGAGACATGTTCATGTGTAAACACACATACACACACACAGATGGACACATTTTGGTTGGTGTCCAAATTATTTAGAGGCAGTAGAGGAAATCTGTTTATCCATCGCTCAATTAGAACTATTTTAAAATGTGCCAAATACTGTGCCCAAGAGACTACAGGGTCCAATTTTCATTGCTTGTAAAGCTCAGAGGACACTATATAGAAATGAGTTTCAATTTGACTCTCAAAAACCTAGAAGAGAACTGGACCTAAAATCCTTTGCTCCTAGTCTAGTTTCTAATTATACGCAGAATTGTTATAGTCTCATGATGTTGCTACAAGTCTCCACATGTAGAGAAACATGACTTAGATGATATTTCAGGAATGCAATTTTTCCTGTTTTCCAATGCTCTATTCATATGGAATCTCTCGATGTGGATTACTGCTAGATGAGTTATGTTATTATAACTGTCTACAATATTACAATAGTTACTCATTATTAACTCAGATTATTGAATGGTTCTTTCTTATGTAGAATGCGCTTCCACTGTTTCCAGAATGCTGACCGGTTTGGGTTTACTTGATTTTCCATTTTGTTTTAGTACATTAAACTAGTCTACACAGATTAAAAACCACATGAGACAGGTTGTATGTTTGAGATGGGTAATTCTTCTTTCTCTCCTCTTCACTTAGATATTATTGACGTGTATCATTGTGGGTGTTTAAGACATACAATTGTTGATTTGATACATTTATATGTTGCAAAATGATTATCATCATAGTGTTAGCTTACTCCTCATCACCTCACATAATTACTACTTTTTTGTGTATGGTGAGATCATTTAAGATATACTCTCAGCAACTTTCAAGTATTATTAACGATCATCACCATCTGTACATTAGATCTCCAAACGTATTCATCTTATACTTGGGAGTTTGTACACTTTCACCAACATCTCTTCATTTCATCCACCCCCCAGTACCTGGTAACCACCATTCTACTCTCTGTTTCTGTGAGTTTAGAGTTTTAGTTTACACAGATTTATGAAATAATACAGTATTTGTCTTTCTCTATCTGACTTTCTTCACTTAGCATAACACCCTCGACGTCCATCTAGTTGTCACAAATGGCAGGATTTTCTTCTTTTCATGACTGATAATATCCCATGGTATGTATACACCACGTCTTTATCCATTTATCCATCGATGGATGCTTAGACTGTTTCCATATCTTGGATATTGTGAATAATGTTGCAATGAACATCAGAGTGCCAATACCTCTTTAAGATCCTGATTTCATTTCCTTTGGATAAATAGCCAGAGATGGGATTGCTGGCTCATATGATAGTTTTAATTTTAATGTTTTGAGGAAACTCTATAGTGTTTTCCATAGTGGCTGTACCAATTCACTTTCCCACCAACAGGGCACAAGGTTTTTCCTTTTCTCCACATCTTCACCAACACCTGTTATTCTTGTCTTTTTGATGATAGCCCTTCTTACAGGTGTTAAGTGAAATCTTACAGTGGTTTTGATTTGCATTTCTCTGCTGGTTAGTGATGTTGAGCACCTTTTCATATAACTGTTGGCCATTTATATGTCTTGTTTGGAACAATATCTATTCAGGTCCTGTGCCCATTTTTATATCAAATGGTTTGTGTTTTTGCTATTGAGTTCTTCACATATTTTTGATATTAACCTCTCATCCCATATGTGATTTGCAAATATTTTCTCCTATTCTGTAGGTTGTCTTTTCATTTGTTGATTACTTTTGCTGTACAGAAGCTTTTTAGTTTGAGGTAGTTCCATTTATTAATTTTTGCTTTTGTTGCTTGTGCTTTTGGTGTAATATCCAAAAAATTATTGCCAAGGCCAATGTCAAGGAAACTTTCCACTATTTTTTCTTCTAGGAGTCTTATGATTTCAGGTTTTATACTTAAATCTTTAAACCATTCCAAGTTAATTTTTGTGAGTGGTGTAAGATAGGAGTTTGATTTCTTTATTATGCATGTTGTTATCCAGTTTTACCTGTAACATTTACTGAAGACAGTATCCTTTCCCCATTGTATATTCTTGGCTTCTTTGTTGATACTTAATTGACTGTGTATGCATAGGTATATTTCTGAGCTCTTGATTCAGTTCCATTGGTCTGTACGTCTGTTTTTATGCCAGTACTATACTGTTTTGATTATTATATCTTTGTAGCATATAGTTTGAAATCATAAGTGTGATGCCTCCAGCTTTGTTCTTCTTTCACAGGATTGCTTTGGCTATTAGTTGTCTTGTGATACTACACAAATTTTAGGATTCTTTTTCCCCTTCTGTGAAAAATGCTATTGGAATTTTGATATGGATTGCATTGAACCTGTAGATCTCTTTGGGTATCACGGACATTTTAAAATAATTCTTCTAACCCATGAGCATGGAATATATTTCCATTTGTTTGTTTCTTCTTCAGCTTCTTTCATCAATGTCTTATGGTTTTCAGTGAACAGATCTTTCACTTTGTTGCTTATGTTGGTTGTGTTTCTTACCCTTTGATGCAATTGTAAATGCAATTGTTTTCTTTTTTTTAATTGTTTTTAAACATGGTATTTCTATATATTTTATTTACATTTCATTTTTAATTTTTTTATTGTGGTAACATTGGTTTATAACTATATACATTTCAGGTGTACATCATTATATATTTTGATTTCTGTGTAGATTACAACATGTTCACTGTCCAATGACTAATTACAATCCATCACCACATGCATGTGCCTAATTGTCCCTTTCACCCCCCTCCCTCCCCGCCTTCCTCTCTGCTAACCACCAATCCAATCTCTCTTTCTATGTGTTTGTTTTTCATTGTTTTTATCTTCTACATATGAGTGAGATCATACAGTATCTGACTTTCTCCCTCTGACTTATTTCACTTAGCATAATACCCTCAAGATCCATCCATGTTGTCAAAGATGGCTGGATTGAATTGTTTCTTATGGCTGAGTAGTATTCCATTGTGTATATATACCACATCCTCTTTAGCCGTTCATCCTTTTTGGGGCACCTAGATTGCTTCCAAGTCTTGGCTATTGTAAATAGTGCTGCAATGAATATAGGGGTGCATGAATATCTATGCATTCGTGTTTTCGTATTCTTTGGATAAATACCCAGCAGTAGAGTGGCTGGATCATATGGTAGATCTATTTTCATTTTTTGAGGAATCTCTGTACTGTTTTCCATAGTGGCCGCACCAGTTTGCACTCCCACTAGCCATGTATGAGAGTTCCCGTCTCTCCACATCCTCTCCAACACTCATTGTTTCCTGTCTTGTTAATTATAGCCATTCTGATGGGAGTGAGGTGATATCTCATGCTCGTTTTGATTTGCGTTTCCCTGGTAGTTAATGACATTGAACATCTTTTCATGTTCCTGTTCGCCATCTGTATATCTTCTTTGGAGAAATCTCTGTTCAGATCTTTTGCCCGTGTTTTAATTGTGTTGTTAGATTTTTGGTGTTGAGATGTATGAGTTCTTTATATGTTTTGGATATTAACCCCTTAATAGATACAGGGTATGCAAATATCTTCTCCCAGTTGTTAGGCTATCTTTTCGTTTTGTTGATGGTTTCCTTTGCTGTTCAGAATCTTTTCAATTTGACATAGTCCCAATTGTTTATTTTTTCTGTTGTTTCCTTTGCCTGTTCAGACATAGTACTTGAAAATATGCTGCTAAGACTGATGTCTAAGAGTGTACTGCCTAGGTTTTCTTCTGGAAGTTTAATAGTTTCAGGTCTTTAATCCATTTTGAGTCCACTTTTATGAATGGTGTAAGATAGTGGTCTACTTTCATTCTTTTGTATGTGTATTTAATTATGACATATTTTCTGAGCACCTCCATGTTCTAGACCCTGTGGTTCTAGAGATCCTAAAAGCAAAGAATTCCATTTTCCCTCTTGTCTCATTCCCAATGTCATTTCTGAAACCTTGTCTCACTATAGGTCTATGGATAGTCTCACTTGGATATATGGCACACCTCCCACTTAAAATGTCTAAAATAGATGTGAGCATTGTTATCAAGAATTAAATACTTTCCGTTTGTAGCTGGCACTATCATTCTCCTTGTCACAAGGGCTCAGTTTATCTGAATTATCTATGACACTCTCCCTTACCTCCTCTTCCTTTCTTGTTGGTCTTTTGTAACCCTTCTTGAACAAATAACTTTTAGGTTTCTTTCATGATTTCCAATGATTTTTCATAGTTTATTTATTTATTTACTTATTTTCAGATGTACATCATAATATATTTCAAATTCTGTATAGATTACATCATGTTCACCACCCTAAAACTAATTATAGTCCATCCCCTCACATGTGAGTCTAGCCACCTCTTTTGCCCTCCCCCCTCTCCCCTTCCCCTATGGTAACCACCAATCCAATCTCCAATGCTATGTGTTTGTTTGTCATTGTTTTTATCTTCTACTTATGAGTGAGATCATATGGAATTTGACTTTCTCCCTCTGACTTATTTCATTCAGCATAATACCCTCAAGGTTCATCCGTGTTGTCACAAATGGCTGGATTTCATCATTTCTTATGGCTGAGTAGTAGCCCATTGTGTATAAATATCACATCTTCTTTATCCATTCATCCCTTGATGGGCACCTAGGTTGCTTCCGTGTCTTGGCTATTGTGTATAATGCTGCAATGAACATAGGGGTGCAAGTATCTTTATGCCTTTGTGTTTTCAAGTTCTTTGGATAAATACCCAGCAGCAGGATAGCTGGATCATATGGTAGATCTATCCTTAATTTTCTGAGGAAACTCCATTCTGCTTCCCATAGTGGTTGCACCAGTTTGCACTCCCACCAGCAGAGATTTCTCCAAAGAAGATATGCAGATGGCCAACAGGCATATGAAAAGATGTTCAACATCATTAGCTATCAGGGAAATGCAAATCAAAACTACAACGAGGTATCACCTCACTCCAGTCAGAATGGCTATAATTAACAAGACAGGAAACAAAAAATGCTGGAGAGAATGTGCAGAGAAGGAAACCCTTATTTTTCCTAGTTTTTTTCTAGAAACTTGCAGTCCCTGCCCTGATATTAACAAAGGTGTGCAATTCCTTCCTCTTGTGTGTAGGCTGGACTAGTGACTTGCTTCTGGAAGAGAATATATAAAAAGTGACAGGATGCCACTTCCAAGAGTCTTCTTTCCTGCTAACACATTCTCTTCTGATTTGATTGTTCCCTCTGAGGAAGGAAGCCGCCATGTTGGAGAGACCCACAAGACCAGAACCTGAGGAAGGCCTCCAGCCAACAGCCAGTAAGGAACTGAACCCTCAGGCCAATAGCTTTTGATTCTGACCAACAACCATGTGAGTGAGCTTGGAAGTAGATCCTTCCTCAGTTAACCTTCATATGACACTGCAGCTCCCAGCTGACACCTTGACATAGCCTTGTGAGTGACCCTGAAGGAGAAGACTTAGCTAAATCTTACCTCATTCCCCACCACGCAAACTGCAACTTAAGAAATGTGTGTTGTTATAAGCCACTACATTTTGCATTGATATGTTATGCAGCAATAGATTACTAATACAGTACTAAATTAATAGTTTGCTTTATTGAATAAGAGTAATATTGACAACATTACCTTTCAGACTTGAAAGAACAGTCACACAACAACAATAACAACAACAAAACTCTGAAGATCCCTCCAGCCTATAGTTTTGTGACTGGAACTTCATGATGCTTAGAAATAGTTTCTGTTTTGCTGACTATCCTAGAGTCTGAGAAATAAAGTTTCAATAACCTAAACATTCTTTGAATTTCTCGAACAAGTCCATAACAGCAGGATTGCTCCTAAACCAGCCAGTTTGTCTGTATAGATACATTTATTTGCTTATGAAAAACATTGTGGAAGTTTAAAGCCAACCTCTCTTATATAGAAAAAAGTCACAGATGGTAGGAGCAAATACATGCAACCTTTGTACGATAAGCTAGAATCAGTGTAATATCTAATAGTTCCCTAAGAAAATGTCTCCACCTGGAGAAAAATATAGATTAATCCAAATAATTACTTGGTGTCATGTTGCAAGACAAGTAAATTTAATGGTGTTGTCCTGAATTCCATGCTTTTTATCACTGTGTGTGATCAGATTGTTTTGCCTGTGTAAACAGTCCAAGGCAGCTTCCTGGGCAGCTTTTGCTGGGTTTCTGTCATTTGTACATCCTATACTTGGGAACATAAACTCTGATTGTATAGATCATTGGTTGCTTAAAATTCCGCCTAGTCACAAAGGTTATGCTTGAGGTCAAGTCAACAGAGAGATAAGAAAAAGGCATCAATGTGAAAAGTAGGGAGGATCTGAAGAACAGTGATGCCAGAGGAAACATGTAGCCAGGTGGTAAATAGTCATTTGGTCTGCAGATGGATACAGCTGAAGACAAATGTATGTCTTTATTTAATTTTATGCTTGGGGAAGTATGTCAAATATTAGAAAATAATCCAGAAAATGTTTCAGTGATAGACATAAAGTAGAGCACATGAAGGAGCAATCAACAAAGAAGATGACACTCATCTCTACAGGAGCTTCTGCATGATTAAATATTGGTTTATAACTAGCTTATAGAAAGTATGAGGATAAGTGAAGCTTGTCTTCTTGATGAGTCTTCTTTGGACACTGTCCTCCAGCGTTCTATATTTTGGATCCTGACCTTCTATCCTATTATCATCCTATTTCCCAGGCTTACCTTGATCACCTTTCCCTTCCTTTCAATTAAGTTTCCTTTCTTCATATCTTCTTCATTTCAGTTTGGTTCTCTGTGAATTCCAAGGTTCCAGTAGTACTTCCAGCAAACATTTCTAGGTGTTAAGAGAATCCTTTTAGAGACAAAGTCTTAGTCTTTGTCATGTAATCCAATTGTTATTTCTTAGTAATGAGTCACATATGTGGAAGAGATCACTGGAGTTCATCATTATTCATGTTCTCCTCTTTTTACTGGGAACAGAGTAGGATTACATTCTCCAGGCTCCCTTGCAGTCAGTTGAGGCCATATGACTACGAGCTGTCCTACGGAATGTGGTTCAAAAGTGACACACATTACTTTCAGAATGCCCTATAACTACCCTCCCCCTTCTCCCCATAATTCTCAATCCTCTTTCCTTTTCTCCATTTTCTGGATGAATGGAGAGGTTTCTGAGGATTTAGAGAGAGCTGGAGTCCAGGATGGAAGAAAAAGATCCTGTTGCTCCTAATTATTGCATGCAATAGCTCTTTCTGAAGACCAGCATTAGTGGGTGACATGAGCAGTAAATAAACTTTTACTGTGGTTAACAACTTCAATTTGGACATTTTTGTCACAGCATTGATGTGTCTGATTAATACATGAGTGCCAGCTTCTGTGGCTTCAGCTTTATCATGATGGGAGACATTGAACAGTAAAGTCAACGGATTGCCACAAAATACCAGCTGGATTATTAGATAAACCTTCTCCTAGCACCATTCTCATTCCTTTTATTTCACAGAGACTAGAAAATTCTGATTTGTTGATTAAATCTTCATGCTTTTATTACCCTTACTTTTCCTTTTAATGAGGTGTAAAGAAGTTTCGAGGTCTTTATGTGAGAGACTATGAGAACCACGAAAAAGAAATCTTAATTGTGTGATGTGCTGGAGGTGGTAACTCATGCTATGGTGGTAATCATATTTTGATATATGTTTATCAAATCAGCATGTTGTACACCTTAAACTTACGCAATGTTACATGTCAATTATATCTCAACAAAGCTGGGAAAAAAAACCCCAAAATCAAAAAGCAGAAACAATGAGAAATTTGGGCTTGTCCAGTCTGTGATTGGGATAATTCTTCTATGTAATTGGGAGTCAGTTGCTTCCCAAGGGAGTGCCTAGCACCTGTCTTTGGTTAAGGCTTTCACCAGTCCAGGTGAGCTGTCACAGCCTCTACTCATCAGTCTTACTTCTTTATGAATATTCCCACTTACAGCATTACCTCCTTCTGCCCCAGAGGAAACCATGGCCTTGGAATGATTTGGGGATCCTCTCTCCAATAGAAATCAAGGATTTGCATTGCTCAGGAGACCGCAGAAGGAGTTCTTCTTTCCAAACTTTTCTTTCAATGGTATTGACTTCATGAGTGTACTACCTCGTGACTACAATGAACTGACTGTCGCATAATGTGGCACACACTTATACCATTCTCTCCCTCTGCACATAGTGATTTCTTTGCTTGGATTGTCCCTCTCTGCCTTTATTCCCTTACTCTCAAATGTCTTCTGAAGTTCTTAAGTAAAGTGCCTACAATATTTCCACAGCACTTGGTTCATATCTTCATTAAAGCATCTTGGAGTATGCATGTAGGTCAGTGACTATCTTTAATCTTCCTGCAGCAGTCTGAATCTTACCACTTTCAGGCATATAATATGTGTTCTGTCAATATTTGTGGGATGAATAATTGAAAGTGGGTAGTGGAAGACATGAATGGGTTTCACCTTAAATAGCATCACCAATAGGTCCCCAGCACGTACTATAGGATCAGCCTCTTTTAAGATGCCATGGTATCCATAGATGCCCATTTGTTTTTCACATTAAGTTGATCTCTTGCCATTTTGAGAAAGTGATATTTAAAATCTATCTTTAAATTTGAGTGTTGTCTCATCCTTATAGAATTTAAACCCTTTCTGAATGCCGTAGTTGTTTCTTTGGCTTCCTCATGGATGACTTCATTTCCTGATTTCCCAGGGTGTAGATCATAGGATTGAGCAAAGGAGAAATGATAGTGAAGTTGAAAGAAATGGCAGTATCTGTGGGGAAGGCAGTGAAGATCCGGGTATAGATATAGATGCAGGGCACAAAGTGTAGGGTCACCACAGTGATATGTGAGGTACAGGTGGAGATGGCTTTCCTCCTGCCCTCTCCAGTATGAGATCTCAGTATCATCAGGATGACTGTGTAGGATATGAGGAGAAAGAAGAATATAAACCAACTAAGTAATCCATTATCAGAAATCATCAGGAGCTCCAGAGTGAAGGTGTGAGTGCAGGTAGGTTTGAGCACCTGGGGGACATCACAGTAGAAAGTGTCAAGAACTTTGGATCCATAGATAGGGAGGGGCAGCAACAGGGAAATCTGCATGATGGAGTGGACAAAGCCCCACACCTAGGAGGCCACAACCAGGCTAGCGCATCGTCCCCTACTAATGACAGTCATATGATAGAGGGGTTTTGAGATGGCTATATAGCGATAAAATGCCATCACAGAGAGAAAAAACATCCACACCTCCCAGAAGGTGGAAGAAGAACATTTGAGTGACACAGCCATTGAAGGAGATGGGTTTTCTCTCTGATAGAAGATCAGCTAGGACCTTAGGAGCTGTGATGGAGGAAAAGTGGGTGTCAAGAACAGATAGACTGCAGAGCAGGAAGTACATGGGAGTGCGAAGGTGAGATTCGCAGGTAACTGTAACCATGATGAGGAGGTTTCCCATCAGAGTTGTCACATACACCAAAACCAAGAAGACAAATAAGACCCAGCTTAGTTGTTGAGACTGCGTAACTCCCAGGAAAATAAATTCTTTCACTGTGGTATAATTTCCCTGCTCCATTTGGTCACAGATACTTTTTGAAAGGAGATCTTTGCAAGAAATAACAGTGCAGTTAAAGAAAGTGTTGTGAAATCTACTGTTATCTTTTCTGTCACTTGAGTTTGGTGTTTTCCTGGGGAGGAAATTCATTTTCTATGTATGGTTTGTGCCTGCAATTCTGTATGCTTCCATTAGATGGAAGAGGACCCAGGTTTTTGACTCAGTCATCCAAACAGGTCGGTTCTCTCACTGTGGCCACTGAAATGCAGGTGACAGGTCTGTGAACCTATTCAATTGTACTTTTACTCTAAAATATGACACAAAGTAGTGAATAATAAGCCTAAGTTTTACATGAGGAACTTTGGTTCACAATAGACACCATCATGAGAATTAAAAGATAACCCACAAATGGGAAGATATTTACTATATATGTAGCTGAGAGAAGATTCACACTCAAAATATATAAAGAACTTCTACAAATCAGTAAAAAGAAGATAGATGAACAAACTGGAAAATGGAAAAAGACATGAACTGAAACTTTACAAAAGAGGATATTTAAATGCCAATTCAATTTCATTAATTATCAGGAAAATGCTCATTAAAATTACAGCAAGAAACTACAACCTACGTACCAAAATGGCTAAACTGAAAAAGATGAAAAATACCAAGTGATGGTGAAGATGTGGAACAATTGGACCTTTCATTAGTCTGCTAGTGAGTGTGTAAAATTGGCATAACCACATTGCTGTTTGATGGTATCTGCTAATATTATGTATCTATATGTTTATCTATAGATATATTTGTATCTATTTAATCATCCATCTTAGAATGGATGTGTACACATTGTTCATTCAACTCTTAGCATTGTTATATATATAGGTATACATATATCCATTGTAAGAACAATCTATTTCCCTCCTAGGTAATATGTACATATGTTATATCAGCCAGATGTATGCTAGAATATTCATAGCAGCACTGTTTGTAATTGACTCAAAATGGAAAATGACACAAATGCCCACCAACAGTAGAAAAGATAAACAAATTGTTAAATTCACACAATACTATAGAGCAATGGGAATGATCCACATACAGTGCATGAACCACATAAATGAATCTCGCAAACACAATGTCGAGGCAAATAGTCCAGGCACAAAAGAGTGTGTAATCTCTTATTTTTTTCATATAAAGAACAAGAAATATATAAAACTAAAGGGAATATGAGGGAGGCTTTTGAGGCATTGATGATGTTCTGTTTCTTGATCTGGGTGCTTGTTACAAATATACAATCAGCTTGTATGAAAATTCATGGAGCTATACACTTACATACATTTTTCCATAGGTATGTACATCATCCTTCAGTAGAATGTTAAAAATAATTAACATGGTCATCTTAATCTCACATCTAAAGAATGACTTTCATTTAAAGTGAAGTTTAATTGGCCACCCACTTCATAATGGTTTCTTATAGTTATGTTGTAATGGCCCTTACCAGCTACAACCTGAGTTACCTTTTTATCTTTCTCTCACTTGCAGACTTTAGGTCCTCCCAAGTTCTTGTGTTATTCAGGTTGCCCTGATGTCCACATGTAGTTATTTCTCAGATTCTGGTTTTAATTTCTTTCTTGTTTTTTTTTTTCATTTTGCTGCTTGGGCAAATGTTATCTCTCAAGGATTTTTTCTAAGATCCTTAAGAGATAACATTTGCCCAAGCAGCACTCTTTGTTGTTCACACAGAAGAATAAGATAGGAGACCCCTTTCTGATTCCATTGTCTTCAGTTCACATTATCTCAGTCTACCCCTCTTTGATGTTTATGTCAACAGTACAGAGTGATAAGAGTAAATGATAATGATTGTAGAAGATTTCAGGTCTCTGGAATCTGAGAAGTAAGAATTCCCCACACTATATTTACCATGGCTAGAAAGTGGAGAAATTATCCTCAAAGGAGTCTTCGGTTAATTTGGCATGTAGAAATATATTTTAATTAATGATAGCAGCCCGCTCTAGAATCTTTCTTTTGGATATTGGAATGATATGTCAATGGTTTCAAATCTTCTGCTCAGGAAACCACTGTGACAAGCCTAATAGCTTCCTGTGTTGCCTGTGCTCTCCCTTCCTCCTTTCTTTTTCTCCCCTGTTTCCTTTACTTTTTTCTCTTTTCTTTCCTTCATTGTTCCTTTGTCTAGATAATATTTTTATGATTGTATTAGGGTTCACCAGAGACACAGAACCAGTAGGATATATATGGATGTATAAAGGAAAATTATCGTGAAGAACTGGCTCACATGATTGTGGAGGCTGAGAAGTCCCATTATCTGTGGTCTGCAAGCTGGAGACTCAGGAAAGCTGGTGGTGTAATTGAGTCCTAGTTTGATGGTCTGGGAACCAGGGGAGACTATGGTGTAAATCCCAGTCTGAGGGCAGAAGATGAGATGAGATGTCCTAGTTCAAGAAGCGAGGCAGGAAAATGGGGATGAACTTCTCCTTCGTCCACCTTTTGTTCTATTCAGGCCCTCAACAGGTGATGTCTGCCTTTGTTGAGGAGGAAATTAATCTGCTTTACTTGGTCCATCAATTCAAATTCTAATCTCTCACAGCCAGAAATAATGTTTAATCTGGGCACCCTGTCGCTCATCAAGATAACACATAAAATTAACTGTCATAATGACATTCAGATGGTCTTTTTGAGGGAAAGGTGACTCAAATATAGATCCTTTCCTCAGGGGGTTTACAGTTAAGCCAATAAGAGTGTTGCAGGCTGTGGAGTCAGCAGAAAGAAAAGTGAGGAGTTACAAAATCAAGGGGATGTATAGGAAAATAGTCCCATTTGGGCAAAAATGTTTGTAAACTCCATCCAGGAGGTGTGCTGAACAGTATCATGTCTCCTACTTGCATTTTGGATACACAGGTGTGGATTATCTGGAGCTTTTAAGCAATTTAGGTTTTACCACTTTCTAGTTGGTGTGACCTTGGGTAAGTTACTCAATACTTGTACCAAACCAAGGAGAAATATATGTGAGGTTCACAGGACAGGACTTGGAATCAGTTCTCAGCCTGCACCACTATAATTTATCTACAACGTCATGATAATGAGACCTACCTGATACGCATTGTGCTCTAAGGAGTAGGTGAGATTGTATGTCTGTTTAGGAAACTGAAAGCAGCTGAGGAATCTGATCTTGCCAATCTCATCAGCCCCAGGTGAGTGCTTCTTTCCTTACACATGCCAGGCTCACCTGTGGGGGCTTGTCTGAGATCGGCTCATCTTGCTCTTGACCCTGTGTTTCAAAGTCCTCTTCTCAACACTTTGGAGAAAGTGGGAAATGCTCTTCTCTTCTGGGGATGTTTTCCTTTTCCCTGAGGGATTTGAGGCAAGACATATCTTCCAAAAATCAAAGTATTGTTATCACACACCTGCTTATAAACATAAATAAAATTTTCTTTGGAGTTGTAAATATAGATATTTATATTATCAAACTTTACAGAAAGAAAATAAATTATAATCCCTAAATGCAAATCCAGTTATCTGTCTATCAGGCCGCTGGAGCGGGGGAGGCTCCATGAAACTTTCAAGGTCTCTGCATTATGGAAATGTGGGCAGAATGATGGAGCTCTGCTTTGCTATTTTCCTTGCTTTAAGAAAACATTTGTGGAGTGATTCTTATGCAAACTGCTTAATTTTATCACCTCCAAAACCTATCATATCCATGGGAAAATGATATTATTGTCTTGATTTTATAGACGAGGAAACAGACACACACAATGATCAAGTAACTTGCTCAAGGCCTCACAGCTGGTAGAGCTAGTCTCTGTCAATGATTCATTTTATTCCAAAGACTTATGCTCTTAACTACTGCAACCATAGTCCTTCCCAGTGTTGATCTGCCTTCCCAGAAAATCCTGCTAAGAAAAATCTCAGGAAAATCTTTCTCAAATCAAGTGAAAGTGGTATGTGGGTGTAAGAAGCCTGCACAGGGTGAGTGAGAGGTGTGGCTGAGAGTGATGTAACATGAGAGGACATCAGAGGTGACCTTGAAAAGAGACAAAAGCAGAGTTTGAAAACACAAACTTTCTGGTCTTTAGAGGCATCTCCACCAAGAACCTGGATCAACTACATAGTGTTCCAGTGGCAGGGGAAGAAATGAGTTCTGAGTAGCATTTCCTCAAGCATGAACTCCTGTTGAACATAATTGATCTGGTGGGTTCCTATGGATGTTGTCTTTTTACAAAGAGTGGGAAGGATACTGTGAAAGTCTACATTGCATTGAAACTCATGCACCATAGAGAGAGAGAGGGGGGAAATGGATAAAGAAATACTATTTGATGTGTTTTTGCAAGGTCAAAATAAGGATCACGAGGATTTCTTAGAAGTCACCCTAAAGGGGACCATCCTTTGGAAACAAGCTTATCAAGCATCTTGGAAAGAACCTGCAAACTGAGTGTAATCCCCATACCCCAGCTTCCCACTGAACAACGCTGCTCTTTTTTTGCTTTCTTATTATTGGAAAGCCTCTACTCTTGATTGAATGCCTAAAAGTTTTAGGAGTATTATTCATATTCAGTAGGATGTGAGGGCATAGATAAGCTAGCCATTAAAACACCTTACTTAAACTCCCAAACTTCCATTCCCAGCCAAGCAGCAAAGCTGACTAGGCTGCACATACTGAATTCAGGTATTGCTGTCTTTGAGTGCTGTTTTTCCAAAGCAATCGCCCTCCAGAGAGCTGGGGACATTAGCAACTTCTCAATTGGCTTACAAACACCTCCAACCTCAACTTCCTGGCAAGTAGAATGTATCACATCCCCTGGAACCAAGTGACCCTCTTCCAATATTTTGCAAGCCACACTTCCCCTCTTCCTAGTAGTGAAAAACTACCTCTTTTCTTTGCTTCATTAAGAGTTTTGGTTTCAACAGGAACATTCCACACAATTGCAGCATTTCTGAAAAATAAACTCTAACAGATTTTCAGTTTCAGACATTCACAAACACCAACACTATCTGATGTCAGTCTCCAAGTGAGAAACTGATCTTCTTATAATGCTCCAACTGCATCTTAGAGGAACTGGGTTCTGGGAAAATTCTATGTTTAATAGAAAGCATACCTCAAGCTAGTGATTTTGCTATCTTCTTCCTTCAGACGGGAAAAGGCAACCTCAGGGAATTAATCAATTCTGATTCTTACACTTTGCCTTACAGTGCCTCAGCCACTGCTATTATTCCTTCAGCAACAAGCCCAATAAAGAAATTAGCAAAGGGAATATTTTGGGGTATGAAAGTGGAAGCTGACTTTCCAATTCAATGGAGTTCCTGTGGGAGTCATTAAAATGTCACCAAGCTGTCCTCCTCTCTCTCCCTCATCTCTTCTCTGTCCCATCACATAAGTACATACAGAGGCACCAGTGTACATTCAGTAATTATCCTTTTCTCTAGACAGGGTATTATCCCTCTTGACTCAAGAAGGAGGTGTCATGCACACCAAGGACTGTGCAGTCTTTTTCCTGATCAAAATCAGTTTGCTTGCAATTGACTGGGAAAGAAAACTTAAATAAAACTGTAGCAATGGAAAAATCAAAGCTCTGTGGTGGCTGTCAGGACAACTATCAAAGACTGAATGATGTAGATTTATAAGTGCAATTTCTGTTGAATGCAATTGTAGGGGAGGAAGACATTTCTTCTACCTGCTCTGGGTCCTTCTGGCCAGACAACGAATTAAATTCACATGAGACAGAATAACAGGGGAAAGTTAAACAAAGTTTCATAACATGTATACATGGGAGAGGCTCAGGCAAACTGATCAATTCACCAAAATGGCAGAAGTTCTCATCTTAAACACCACCCTCAGCTAAAGACAAAGGAGGATGTTGGGTGGGGGGGTCAGTTATGGGAGATTACCAGACAAGTACAGTAAACAAGAGTCAGGTTATTATATTGGTGGGAGTTTCTAGAGATAAGGTCATCCCTCCTTCCTGGTATGGAAAGGGAGACACCTTTTAAGATGGAGATTTCCTTTACAAATGTAAATATCTCTTAACAAAGGGTAAGTAAATTCTACTTTTCAGAAACTTTTCAAAAACTGTCTGCAGTTTTTAAAAGTCACCAGCCCAAAATAATCCTCATGCCAAAGAGACATATCTTGGGGTGGCTAATTCCACTCCCCCACACAATATATACATTGACCCTGTGCAATTATCTTAATCTACATCTCTAAGATCCACAGCTCACTTAGAATCTAGAGAGGTATCATGGTGACAGCTCTTGATATTCATCAGTTTAATTATTTCAGAATTATTTTATATTATTGGGTTCATTGTTACCTAGAGATGTTGATCACTGAAATGTTTGATTCAGGGAGCAATGAAAGAGAGGGTAGTTTGAAAGCCATGTGTGTGCCAAGAGACAGTTGATTTTTACGGCTCTTAGCAGCAGAGCTTAAAAAATAATAATAACTGATTTAATTAGACAAAAATGCAGCCTAGCTTGTGATTTTATGTCATCCAGATAAATGATATATGTTTGTGCAGTCAGAGGCAATTCTTTCCCATTCCACTGAAATAATGAATTAGATTGTGTTGTGTGTTTACATGGTTTGATGAAGTCTCAGGAACAATGATGTGGCAGGAGTTCCTGGGTTCTTGCCCCTTGGGATTATGCTTCTGAGATACAGCCAGTGATTCAGACCCTACAGATCTTTGGCATCATCCGATTCTGAAATAGTCATAAAAATCTGATTTGAGTGAGTCACAAGAGATAGGAAGGAAAGGAAAGGATCCATTGGTAGGAAACAGGCTATAAAATGGTTCATGGTATGCATTTAGCATAGGCAATTTCATATGGAAAAGCTTAGGGTCTTGAGACAAGAGCTACCTGAGCAAAGATAGTGGGACCCTGTGAATAGTGACTTAACTTGTGAATTATTGTTAGAATTTTCATGCTAGGGGAAGTAGATTAATATTGTAAAAGATAGAATGGATTGATCTGGTGACAGGAAATGGCAATCAATTGAGCCAGTTAGGTGATGAGTGCTTCTGGGACCATTCCAGACTCAATGTGGGACGTAAGTGAAGTTTGTTTTCAACACTCCGTATCCTTTGGCTAACTTTCCTTGAGCTCTTTTCTATCCCATGGGATCTGACTTCATGATCTGATCTTTTACCTCTACTCTAAAAGCCAAGGGTTTATCTTTGAGCCATTACCTTCTTTTGATATGAAACACTCTTTTGCTTTATCTCATCAGCTTCAGGATGATTCTTTAAGCTATAAAAATAGCAAGCAAAGCTATTTTCACATTTTAATGACAGAAAGCCCAGATTTTAAGATGAAAAATTATTTGAATTCATTGCACATTCCTATATTTTCTACCCCATTCATTTTTTCCGTGTAATGATGAGTTTGGGCCACACAGGAGGAGAGTGAAACACATCGATGAAGGACAGAATGTGTGTTTGTTAGGCAGTTCAATATGGATGATATAAAAAAAAAAATTAGCTTTTCAGTGAGCACTTACTGTCTTCCAAACATTGTATGTTTCACATATACCATCTCATTTTAACCTTCATAACAACTCCATGAGATGGATATTATAAATATCTTTGTATAGGTGAACTATGACCTGTGAAGAGATACAATAACTTGTTCCAGTTCCCACTCTGGTGGATGGCAGAGATAGGATTTGGACCCTGGTTTGTATGACTGTGAAGTTACAGCTTTCAGCTATAGTACTTTACTTTTACCATGTTTTCCCACACAAAAACACTAGCTTGTAATTCCTGTTCACAAACACCAATAGACTGAAAAATAGATTCATTAGTGTTTTATCGACTTTAACCCTTCCTCTTCCTTTCTTGGAAATGAGAAGTGAGAAGAAGGTACATCCTCAATGATGCAACCAGTCTCAGATTGGCCGTGGTAAGGCTGTAACTGGAAAATCAGTTCTTGAATAATGAGAATGACTTACTCTTTGCTTAGGATCCCTGAGGTTCTGCCTTTGTCTAAACTTATCACAAGAATGTGAATCTGGCCCATCTATTTCTATATAACACAAATTCCTTTAGGCTATTACTGGAAATCTTTCAAAGCTTCTTCATTCCTGATGGGAATCCAGACAGACAACCATTATGTACCTTTGAGGTTCTCAAGGACACAAGCCCTTTTGGAGTTTAAGCAGAAACAATGTCTTAAACTGTGATGACAAATATGTACCCATATATGTGTACTTCAGATGCACTGATCATAAGATCTCTCTAGAACAGGACTGCAGTTTTCCATAGACAGGTACAGTAATGTCATAAATTATATTCAAATGGTGGAAGAGCAATTGATTGGGTTTTGGAAGACTCTATAATTAAGTTGATATGAGATCTTGAACAAATAACTCTATCTCTAGGCTTCTGTTTACTTACCTCTTGAAAAGGAGTTGGATTCAACAATCTCTTCATCTGCCATATAGTTTCCTTGATTGACACATTGCTACTTTGATCTTTGAGTGGAAATACATCAATCAGGTGAATCCTATAACACTAGTTACATCATGCTTACCAGAAACTTAGGTTACCAGCAACCTGTTAACTTAGCTAGAAAAATATATTGTTACCTAGTAACTATAGTTGATTTATTGACAAAATATTTGACTATATATATAGGACTCTATGAGAAAAATAATGAAAAGAGTCTTTGGTGATGAAGAGGTAGGAGACTCTTACTTTGTTCCACCACAGAAGGCATGAGTCTTCTCTTCAGTCTCCTAATGGCTGACTTCATTTTCTGGTTCCTCAGAGTGTAGATCAAGGGGTTCAGCAGAAGGGAGATGACAGTGAATGTGACGCAAGGCCTTATTTGTGGGAAGGGCAGTGAAGGGCCAGGTATAGACATAGATGCAGGGCAGAAAGTGTATAACTGGGATGTGTGAGGTGCAGGTGAAGATGGCTTTCCTCCTGCTCTCCCCTGCCTGAGACCTGAGTATCATTAGGATGACTGTGTAGGACACAAGCAGGAAGATAAACCACAGGGTATTGAGTAAGCTGTTGTTCGAAATCATCACGAGCTCAAGTGCAAAGATACAGATGAGTTTGAGGGCCTGTGGACCATCACAGTAGGTGTCAAGAACACTGGGTCCACAGCAAGGGGTGGGGGCAGCAATAGGCATATCTCCACGATAGAGTGGACAAAGCCTCCCACCCAGGAAGCCAAAATGAGGGCAGTGCATAGCCCCTAATCATGATGGGCATATCATGCAGGGGCTTGGTGATCGCTATCTAGCAATCAAACACCATCACAGAGAGAGAAAAAAAATGTCTGCTCCACCAAGGAGATGGAAGAAAAACATCTGTGTCATGCAGCTTGTATAGGATATGTCATGCAGCTTTATATTTGACAGAAGGTCTATTAAGACCTTCAGAGCAGTGATGGAGGAGAAACATGTCACACGTGCCTAGATTGTGGAGGAGGAAGTATGTGTGGGTGCGAAGGTGAGATTCACAGGTCAAGGTGACCATGATGAGGAGGTTTCCCAACAGAGATGTCAAGTACACAAAGTATGAAAAGGGAAACAAGACCAAGCTTATGTCTTAGGACTGAGTAAGTCCCAGAAATATAAATTCTTTTCCCCTGGGGCCATTTCCCAACTCCATCGAATCATGTTTGTTCTTCCTCATGTAACTTGGAAAAAATTAAAAGTGTTATTTCAGAAAGGGTTTACTCTCCCCTAATAGATTCAGGTTTATGGAGACAAGTATTAGGTCTGAAGACATGAAGAGCTGGTCGAGGTTATGTCTAACGTGTCCAAAATGACATCTTTTACACAAGCATGCATTTAATTATTTCTTGTGTAAATTACAAATATTTTAGAAAATGCATAAAAACAATGTTCTTAGCATATAATTTCTAAGTATCCAAGGTGAACAAGTGGATGTTAAATATTCAGAAATGGACTATTGTGGCATGAAGGATATAAAGATGGATGCACTTTTGTGTATGGATAAGGCAGTGCCTATTTGGTATGACTGGGGGCCTTTGAGTTTCCACAGGAGTGTGGGTTTTTTTCCAGACTGAGTTCTCCATTTAAAGAGTTTAAGAACCCCCATCTGAAAAATAGTTCTCTTTGGACTGAATTCTACAGAAGCATGCCTCCCTCTTTTAAATCACAAATTTAATGCTATGAAAAATTAGAAAATTTTAAAGCCATAAAATTCTTCTCTCTTCCGCTATTCTTCATTAAGGGGACTACTTTGGTTCTGTCTTTACCTTAAACTTCTTTAGGTACCAAAACCCTTGGCTGTTGAATAGTTCCTAAAGTATTAAAAGAAAAGTGGTAACTTAGAGCTTCTCTTCTTTTCATTGTTCAAATTTATTTTTAAAAGTTATTTTTCTATTGTGCTATCAATGACATTCAACAGACTCATATTTGAAGAGTACACTTTGATATGCTTTGACATAAGCCTATACCTATGACATCATCACTATGTTTAAGATAATTAACATTTGTTGACACCAAAAGTGTTCTTGTCACACTTTGTCATATGTCCTCTCTACCTATTCTTCTTCAGGCAACCATTGATGTGCTTTCTGTCACTATCCATTCATTTGCATTTTCTACAAAAGAATTCCTACAATATGCACTCCCTTATTGTCTGGCTTGTTTCACTCATAAAATTCATCCAAGTTTTTGTGTGTACCAATATTTTGGTTTTGTTTATTGCATAGATATGCCAGTTTTGTTTATCCATTTACTTGTTGACGGACATTTGGGTTGTTTCTGGGTTTTGACTATTACACATAAAGCCGCTACGAATATTTGTGTACAGGTCTTCGGGGGACATATGTTTTCATTTCTCTTGGGTAAGTACCTAGGAGTAGAATGGCTTTAGTCTTAAAATTCAATAATAAGAGAACAAACAACTGAATTTTAAAAAAGTGACAAAAAGTTTCAACAGACACCTCAACAAGAAGATACAGGGACAGCATATAAGTATAAGAAAAGATGCTCAGCATCATTTATCATGGGAAATGTAAATTAAAACACTACTGAGATAAGAGTACACACCAATTAGAACAGCTAAAAGAAAAAAGACTTGTACCAACAGTCAACAAAAATGCAGAGGAACTGAAACTCTGGTGGGAAAGTACTATGGTGCAATCACTTTTGAAAGCTGTTTGTCAGTTTTTTAAAATGTTAAGCATATACTCACTATATAATTGTATTGTTTTTAAATGCCTTTCTTTTTTTCCATCAATCTTTGAAATGGACTTTAATTTCTTTCTTTGCAGTTTATCTTCCTTTTCTTACCATAAAGAGAAACAAAAGGTGAAAGTCACTTCTCCCACTTTTTGAGTGTGTTTCTCAGTACAAACAAAGATATTTCTTTTCACCTTGCTACATTCCTTTCAAGTTTTATTTTGTCTGTATTCAATTTTGTCCCAAGTCTACTTAATATGGAAAACTAAAATAGCTACAAAAAGGTATCATAGCATACAGGGAGATACCTGGGAGCTTCTGACATCCCACAGCCTGATCAACTCCTAGCTGGCTACTTACTCATTATGCTACAAGAGAAGCGAATTTAGCCCTTTGGCCTCTGCCCCTGCATCGGTATTTGGAAACAACAGCGTTTCCTTTATGTGATTTTTGTGAAGATTAAATGAGTGAATCTATGCAAAAGCATCAATATTTAGAGCATTGCCTAATCAATATGTGAACTTACACTTGTGTTACCTTAAAGAAAAATTCCAGGTTAGTAAGTGTCAAAGACACACAGCTTCTTTAAATATACTGATAATCTTTTAGAGGAGCTGTACATTTCCCAGAACATGTATTCTGAAAGAGCTTGAACAGAACATACCGTTTTGGGGGAAATTGCAAGTGTTTCTCTCCCAGTGTCAATGAGAGTAGCCCAGAGGGTGGTGACAGTGTATGGTAGCAAGGGGGTACCTTCTTGGTTTGGCTTATTATCTGACATCATCGTAGCAGACCAGAGAAGTCCAGTGTAGTTCTCTGCAATGAGAGCCACCTGGGCTCAAGTCTTGGCTTTGTCACTGTGTCATTTGGGTAAGTGAGACCTCATGGAGTCTCCCCTTCTTCATCTGTGGAACAGGGATTATAGTAACACCCACCTCACAGGGAAGTTATGAGGATTAGGTGAATTAACATATGCAGAGTCTCAGAATACATGGCTGGTCATCTGTTATGATTAGTACTATGTTGGCTAACCTTAACACTGGAGGCTTATCAGGAAATGGATTGTGTTGAACTAAATGGCAGCTGAGCCATCAATTCTAATAGTTAAAGAGCAGAAATGATCACCAGAAAACATCTCCTCATTTTAGTTACTAGAGATATCGTGGAGGTCCAAACTAGTTATGAAAGCACTCCACAGGGACCCCCATGTAAATAACAGATTATGGTCTACACAGAAGGGTAGAAGGTAGATAATACCTTAGACCCCAAGTCAGGCCTATTTGTCAGAAAGGAATAGGTCCTGTGTTCACAAACTACCTTTGGTAATTCAGGCAACATCCTCCATCTTCTACTCCATTTTTCCCTATTTTTAATCCATCTAATTATTTAGCAAATATTGATATAAAATTGACAGGGTTTAAGGTTATTTGAGAGAAAGGAATATAATCCAAAAGCAGTAGAAAAAGAACTGAAATCTAACAGTGATATGGGAGTGTTGGGGACCGTCTAAAGACAAATGAGCTGTGTGTGAGAAATGGGCGACTTCTCACCTAGAGGCTCAGAGAAACCTGCGTGGAAGCGGTGACATCTGTGTTTGCAGTATATGGGAGGGGAGAGAACAGGAGATCTGGCTTTAGGGGATCACTTGAATATATACAAGTTGCTCATGAGACAGAAGTTTGTCTGGAAAGAAAGGACACAAGTATGTGAGCATGGAAAGACATATGAAAGAATATCATTGCCATACAATTTTTATTCTTTGGTAAATCTAGGGAAGGGTATGTAGGTGTTCATTGCACTATTCTTCCAACTTTTATAAGGTTTGACACATTTTATTTTCTTTCTAGTTTTAAATTTAGTATAAGAAGCAACTCTGTAGATTTCAATCTGAGGAGATCCATCTACAGGAAAGAAGCCTGACAATAATCTCTTCTTTGTGTAATTCAAGGGATTCAAGGAAAAAAAAGGAGTTGCCTTTTCCCCAATTCCAAACTGAATTCCTTTCTATGACTCTCACTTCACAATATTCTCTTTGTTCATATTTCTTAGCTGTGCTGCCTGTCACTGAAGTTTCACCCTGGAATGTAGCATCTTGTGTACTTACTACATTATTTTTAGACAGAATGTATTTATGAATAGTAACGATTACATCTAGAGTTCAATTATTCGCACTCTTTTCTCATGCTTGTGCATAGATACCCAGATAGCACTGGCGTTCACCCTCATATAGAGCTATATTTCTTGCCTAAAGTCTCCAATCTCCTTCTCCAATATCTTAAATAATGTTCTCACGTACCTTGGGATTCACTTAGCTTTAGAAAATTCTGTTAAATACCCCTCTCAAAGCCAGTGATTTCAGCGGCTTCCCTTCTATCGTTATATGGAAAATGGCAGACTCAGGAAATAATATTTTCTTGGTTTGTCCACACTGATTGTCAGTGCTCCATCATGTTTCCCAATTCCTTGATCTCCAAACTAGTGTGAGAAGTATCAGAGGGAATATAGTTGGTTGTGGCTGTGGAAAAATTCTGCTGATGGTTAGGTGATTTCAGTGGGACTAATTAAGATATGACTCAGGCACATATGCTTAGAGACACACTTTTTGTCTAGAGTCTAAAATTTTCTAGCAGTGATAAAGATTCTCTCCTTGACCATATTCTACTCAGGCTCCCCTGAACTTTTCAACTGGGCTTCAACTTTTGGACCTCCATGCTTGTATCTGCATTGTCCAATTTTAGCAAAAATCCTGCTAAGCCAGTTTAGCCAAAATCTCTCATCCTCCATATCCTATCACCCTCTATTCAGATTCCTCACCCTCCACCATCCCCCAAGTGATGTCTGATCACCTTGGCCTGACTTTAGCGATAATCTTGTCAAGTCAATTTAGCCAGAATTCCACATTACTCCCGATGTTTCCTCTTGATAGCTTTTCTTTTGGGATGTTAACGTTGATTCTTCAGGATTCTGAGCAACTTCCTTAGGCAGTTTCATGCACACAAGGTGATTCCTGAAGTGTGATACTCAAGTATTGGAAGGAGCTGTTGGACCTGAAGAGATTATGTAGGTGAGAGTGAGGGAGCTCTCAAAGAGCTGATGAACAAAATAGTTAATGTAGTTCTCACAGGATACACATGCAACCAGAATATCCATGCTGGATCCTTCAACAAATCCTACTTGCTTGCCTTCAGAGTTTTTTGATATTCTCACCACCTCCACCGTTACTACCCTAAATCATGTCTTCATTATTTGTTTCATGGGACTATTGCAGTAGCCTCTTAATTGGTCTCCCTGTTTTTGTCCTCATCCCTCTTCAGTCTAGGCATAACAGTGGCCCCTTCAATTCTGTTAAAACATGCATCACTATTCTGCTCTTCAAAGCCCTCCAATTGCCTCCCATCTTGTTTAATGTGAAAATCAAAATCTTCATAATGGTCTAAACCTTCCTAAAGACCTGGTCCTATGGCTCCATTATCTCTCCGACCTCAACTACTACCTCTCTCCTCCTTTCATTTACTTACAAAGGCCTCCTTGCTGTTTCTTGGATGCTCTGGGCACATCCCCACCTGAGGACATTTGCATGTCTGATTTTTGGACTGAGATTTGTACTGTGACATGAACATATTTCTAGTTTCAAAGATTCTAAAATCTAGGATGTACCTCCAGAAATGAGAGGAAAAAATATCCAACTCCCAGCAGCTGTAAAATGTAAACAAATAAAAGCCAAGCTGATATATTGAATAATGTTTCCCCCTTCATGCCAACCCTTCTGAATGCATATGCATAGTCTGATGTAGCTTCGTATGCTTCTGTCATTTTTAGGGAGACATGGTAACAGAGAATAATAACAACAAATTAACTGTTTTCTTAACCCTATTCTCCAATGACTTGAGAGGAGCAGAAGAGAGTTAGAGGCAATATTCATTCATTGAGTTTTGTAACTGAAAAACTTCTATGAGTATTTTCCATGTTCTACTTTCTGTGCCAGATGCTGGGGATACAACAAGTAAAGCCTCTTTCTACCAGGGGAGATAGGAAGAAGGAGGACAGGGAATTGGAAACAAGGTCCTGAGTGCTGTGCTCAAGCTAAGCCCAGGGCACGGAGGGAGAGCGGTGGAGGCATGGCCAGTGGACCTGTGGTTCAGAGGAAGGTCCGGGTAAGGACCTCGCATGAGGTCACAGGATTTGTAGTTGGTGAGGTCCATATTCTAACTCCAGATGTGCTAGCTTCCAGGCACCTGCTCTCATCCATGGGAGTGTGGGTTTATATGGAAAAACCATCAGGTGATAGTTATTTATCCTATCATAGAATCAGAGGAGGAAGTTACTTTGGATGTGTTTACTTCTTTACGATGTGATTACTTCATGAGAGAATTTATAGAATCCAATGTCCAAACTGCATTATTTTCTAACATGTGTCTCAACTTCATTCCTGGAATGGGAATGTCTGAGCATATATATTTTTCCTTTTCCTTACTGGTACTTTTATTTAGAAAGTTGGAGATTCCCGCGCAGTTGTAAGAAATAAGAGAGAGGGATCCCACCTTAACCCATTTCCCCCCAATGTTCATTTCACAATCTATATGTATATCAAAACATCAAGTTGTACATCTTAAATATATGCCATTTTTATTTGTCAGTTATACCACTAGAGCTGGAAAACAAACCCCACAACAATTCCAATGTGATAAAATTGTCCGAGTGTATTTCTATTCTGATTTCTTTATTTCTTCCAAGACTGTGTCACAAAAGCAATAAACACTTCTCTAGCTAACAATTTGAGTTTTCTACTTCCTTTTGTAATGTGAAATTCATCTTTTTACATTATTATTGCATGCTGATCAGAATCTCTGAAAGTCATGTGCATCTTAGTAGAAATATAATGATTATATAGAAATCCTTTAGTCAATAGAGTTTATGTGATGGGCAAACATTTTCAAACGTGGTGAGGAGTGAGAGACCAGTCTATACCTTGTCAGAAGGCACAAATCTTCTCTTCAGTCTCAACATGGCTGACTTCATCTCCTGGTTCCTCAGAGTGTAAATCACGGGGTTCAGCAGAGGGGAGATCACACTGAGGGTGGCAGAGATGGCCTTATCGGGGGGGAGGGCAGTGTAGGGCCGGGCATAGACATAAATACAGGGCACAAAGTGCAGGGTCACCACAGAGATGTGTGAGGTGCAGGTGGAGATGGCTTTCCTCCTGCCCTCCCCTGCCTGAGACCTCAGCATCATTAGGATGACTGTGTAGGACACAAGCAGGAACATAAACCACAGTGCACTGAGCAGTCCAGTATTGGAAATCATCAACAGCTCAAGCATGAAAACGTCAGTGCAGGCCAGTTTGAGGACCTGGGGGACATCACAGTAGAAAGTGTCAAGAACATTGGGTCCACAGAAGGGGAGGGGGAGCAACAGGACGATCTGCACGATGGAGTGGACAAAGCCCCCCAGCCAGCAGGCCACTATTAGCCCAATGCAACGGCCTCTACTCATGATGGTCACATAGTGCAGGGGCTTGGAGATGGCCACATAGCGATCTAATGCCATCACCGACAAAGAAAATACATCCACCCCTCCAATGAGGTGGAAGAAAAACATCTGGGTGAAGCAGCCATTGAAGGAGATGGTCTTTCTCTGTGACAGAATGTCCACCAGAACTTTGGGAACTGTGATAGAAGAAAAGCAGATGTCGGCAATAGATAAATTACGGAGCAAAAAATACATGGGGGTTTGGAGGCGAGAGTCACAGGTCACGGTGACCATGATGAGGAGGTTTCCCAGCAGAGTTGTCACATACACCCAAAGCAATAAGAGAAATAAGAGCAAGTTCAGTTCTTGATTTTGGGTTAGGCCAAGGAAAATAAATTCTTTGACCCTGGTGTAGTTTTTCAGCTCCATTGAGTCATCTTTCTCTCTCCTTTGTTTCAAGCTACTTCATTTGAAAGGACTTCGCTATTTATTTTGTTTTCTTCCAACGCACTAAGAATGCAATTCAGGATGTTCCTCATGTGGTTGTACTGTTTGCAGTTTGTTGAGTTGTCCCAATTTTTAAGATCCAGTCAGTTTGGTGATCAAATCAAATTATCACAAGCAATGTCATTCAATAATTCTTTCCCTATAAAACTATTTTTTGAAAAGAATAATCATTTATGTTAAGTAGTGATGGTTACATAACGTATTTCATTTAATTAACATATTATAGTTTTTAAATTGTATTATTATTATTTATTCCACACAAATTTATTGAATCTCAGGAACTGTCTGAAGCATAAATACAAAGTTAACTAACCATGGTTCCAACCACTGTAGACTCGTAGTCTACAACTTTTATATTCTTATTAGCAAACATTCTGTTGACTTCCACAGCATCTTATCTTGCTAAAAACAATGGATATCATTCTGTTTCTTACTGCAATGTTACTGGGACATGAGTCAGTTTCCTTGCTGTTGGCTGCTTTGTTTGAATTTCTTAAAATACAACCTATTGTTCCATATAGGTTACTTGTCATTGTGATTACCTTATACTAATCAGATTATTTGCTTGATAATTATTTTAAAATATTTAAAATTTATTATTGGGAAACAAATTGAAACAATATGCAAATCCAAATCTTAAAGAATATCTGTAATTTCTTTTATTGTGTTATAAAGACTTAAACATGAGACCTACGCTCTTAACAAATTTTGGGGTGCACAATACAATATTAGACACAGCGCTGTACAGCAGTTCTCTAGAATTTATTCATTTTGCATAACTGATATGATCCTTGCTTGATTGTAGGGAAGAGAATAAAGATAGTGACCTGCTTTTGAGAGGTGGTGCATACTGTATCAATCACATTCTCTTCTTCCTCTTTCCCTTTGTGGGAAAAGCCAAGAGAGTGGAGGCATCACACAGCAGGCAGAGATGTACACATCTTTAGAATAATGCTTATTTTTTATAAGGTGTCATTGATCATTCTTAGGAAATTTAAAATTATTATTTGCTCTACCTCATACTTAGCAAGTAAACATTTATTGCAGTCTTCAAATGTATATGGATAAATGGGACCACATTGTCAAAGTGTTTTCAGCTTAGGAAAAACGGATGATTTTTATAAATTAATGAACATAATGCAAGACAAAATGTAAAATGTCAAGAGGAAAGTAGAGGTAGATTTGGGTGGGATAGGTGATAATTTAGGAGATATGATTTCCAGCAGTGACAAAGATACTAGTTTTTGAGTGTTTACTGTGTGTGAAAAGTTATGAAATGTTGATTTATTGAATTTTCATCACTGTCCTTTGGTAAGTATTAATATTATTCCTGTTTTTTCATGTGGATTATATTATGAATCTATGTTTGACTGAGACAAAGGGAAATCTTGAAAAAGGAGGGAAGAAACAACGGTTGGTTTTCCCCCTTCAATCTTATAAATATGGGGTCTAATTTCGTATAACAAGAATATTTGGTAAAGTCTGCCTGAAGATAAGAATTTGGCAGAAAGGGGCTCTGGAAACCCAATTTATGTTGACCTTAGCCTGAGGCAGCCTCATCAATAAGCAACTCAAAGAGTCACAGCAAATGCATGATGCCTTCTCTCACACTGAATGGACCACATTTCTGAATCCCTCTTAACACATCACCTCTCTTCCCAATAGTTAACACCCACCTTTGTTGTTTCTGGCACTGAGAAGATCATCTTGGCTCTGAAGCATTTAACATACCTGGAAAATATCAAAGTCAAACTATTTATATGTAATCAATACTACATCTCAATTTCACTATTCGCAATTTTAACCTGAGCTAAAAGCTTAACGTCTTTACCTAATTCTTTGATCCTGAAACTCCAACTACAAATTGCATGTTATTAGGTACAGAGCAGAACGAACACTGGTGACATTAATTCTTGAAAATATTGTTTCTGAAGGTATAGCCTTTTAGAAGACTAAACATCTTAGTGTCTTTACTTCCCTTTCAGGAAAGAAAGGGCAGATTCAAAAAGTCACGTTTTCAAGAACTTCCATTGTGTCCCTGTCTTACGTGAAAATCCCTCAGCCTCAGGATTAATATAAGAATTGCAAAGGGAATAATATTGGACAAGGAAGTGGAAGTCAAGTGTCTGATTCTGCTGCTGGTGATGAAGTTTCAGTGGGAGTCATTAAGAAGTTACTGAGATATGCACGTGTGGAAACACACACACACACACACACACACACGGACACATTTTGATTGGTATCCAAATTATTTAGAGGCAGTAGAGGAAATCTATCTGCTTAACCATAGCTCAAAGAGAATTTTGTTAAAACATGCCAAATGCTATGCCTGAGAGAGTACAAGGGCTCAATTTTCATGGCTTGTAAGGCTCAGAGAGCACAACATACAAATGAGTTTCAATTAGATTGCCAAAAACCTAGAAGAGAACTGGACCTCAAATCCTTGGCTACCAGTCCAGTTTTTAATTATATGCAGAATGATTATAGTCTCATAATGTTGCTATATGTTTCCACATGTAGAGAAACAGATGATGTTTGGGGAAAAATGCTTGCCCAGTTTTCCTCTTTTCCAACACTCTACTCATATGAAATCTCTTAATTTGGATACAGCTAGATAAGCATGTTAGTGAAGCTATCTACAAAATTACAGTAGTTATTTAAGATTAGTTGAATTTATTGAATGGTTTGATCTTATATAGAATGCACTTCCACTGTTTGCAGAATGCCCATGGGTTTGGATTTACCTGCTTTTCTGTCGTGTTTTAGTACATTATGCTAGTCTACACTGATTAAAAACTGCATGAGACAGCTTGTGTGTTTGAGACAGGTAATTCCTTTCCACCCCCCAGCTTTACTGAGATACTATTGACATGTATCATTGTGTTTGTTTACAGTATACAATGTGTTGATTTGGTACATTTATAATTGCGAAATGATTATCATCTTAGTGTTAGCTAATGCTTTCATCACCTCATGTTAATTACCAGTTCTTTTTAGAGTGAGATGATTTCAGACGTACTGTCTCAGCAACTTTCAAGTATTACCATGTTGTTGACTGTGATCACCATCTGTACATTAGATCTCGGAAACTTACTCTTCTTATAACGGAGAGTTTGTACACTTTGACCAACATCTCTTCACTTCTCCCACTCCCCAGCACCTGGTAACCTATGTTCATTCTACTCTGTTTCTGTGAGTTCAGATTTTTAGATTCCACATATATTTGAGATCATACAATATCTGTCTTATCTGACTTGGTTCACTTAGCATAATGCCCTCAAGGTCCATCCATTGTTGTCACAAATGACAGGATTTTCTATTTTTTATGACTGACCACATCTTCTTTATCCATCCATCCAGTGATGGACACTTAGATTGTCTTCATATCTTGGATATTGTAAATAATGCTGCAATGAACATAGGAATGCCGATACTTCTTCAAGATCTTAACCTCACTTCCTTTGGGTATGTACCCAGTGATGGTATTGCTGGACCATATGGTAGTCCTATTTTTAATTTTTTGAGGAATGTCAATACTGTTTTCCACAGTGGCTGTACCAATGCATATTTCTACCAACAGTGCACAATGGTTTCCTTTTCTCCACATCCTCACCAACACTTGTTATCCCTTGTCTTTTTGATGATAGCCAATCTAGCAGGTGCGAAGTGATTATCTCACGGTGGTTTTGATTTTAATTTCTCTCATCCTTAGTGATGTTGAGCACCTTTTCATGTACCTATTGGTCATTTGAATGCCTTGTTTGAAAAAATATCTATTCAATTCTTCTGCCCATTTTAAAATCTGATTTTGTTCTATTTTGCTATTGATTTTATCAGTTGTTTAAGTATTTTGGATACTAACACCTTATCTGATACATAAATTGCAAATATTTTCTCCCATTCTGTAGGTTGTCTTTTCATTTGTCGACTGTTTCTTTTGCTGTGCAGAAGCTTTCTAGTTTGATGTAGTGTCATTTATCAATTTTTGCTTTTGTTGCTCGTGCTTTTACTATCAATGCCAAATAATTATTTCCAAGACCAATGTTGAGGAACTTTTCCACTATTTTTTCTTCTAGGAGGTTATGGTTTCAGTTCTTATGCTTAAATCTTTAATCCATTTCAAGCAATTTTTGTGAGTTGTGTAAGATAGTGGTCTGATTTCATTATTATGCATGAGGTTATCCAGTTTTCTCAATATTTATTGAAGAGAGTATCCTTTCCCTGTTGTATATTCTTGACTTTGTTGTAAATTAATTGCCTGTATATGCATGGGTTTATATCTAGGCTGTTGATTCTGTTGCATTGGTTTGTATGTCTGTTTTTATGCCAGTACCATACTGTTTTGATTATTGTAGCTTTGTAGTATATAGTTTGAAATCATAAGTATGATGCCTCCAGCTTTGTTCTTCTTTCTCAGTATGGTTTTTTCTATTCCTGTAAGAAATGCCATTGGTATTTTGAAAGAGATTGCACGGAATCTGTAGATTTCTTTGGGTAGCATGTATACTTTACAATGGTAATTCTTTCAGTCCGTGAGGATGGGATATCTTTGCGTTTATGTATATCGTCTTCACTTTCTTTCATCAATGTCTTAAGGTTTTCAATGAACAGATCTTTCACTTCCTTGAATAAATTTCTTCCTGGGCATATTATTCTTGTGATGCAATTGTGATTGGCATTCTTTTCTTTTCCTTTTAAATTTAAAGATAGATTTTTTTCTAGTATCTTTTTTCTTCTTTTTTTTTTGGTGAGGAAGGTTGTCCCTGAGCTAACATCTGTTGCCAATCTTCCTCTTTTTGCTTGAAGAAGATTGTCACCGAACTAACATCTGTGCTAATCTTCCTCTATTTTATGTGTGATGCCATCACAGTATGGTTTGACCTTCAGTGCTAGGACCGTGCCTGGGATCCAAACAGGCAAACCTCCAGTGGCTGAGTTGGAGCACGTGAACTTAACTACTACACTACCAGGCGGGGCACAATGGTATTGTTTTCTTAATTTCTTATTCTGAGTGTCGCTAGTGTATAGAAATGATGTGCTTTTTGTCTTTGGTGATGTGCAGTTTTGTTACAATGTGAGTATAAGTGGATTACTTTTTATGTATTCTGTCAGGATGTGTTGTACATCTAGGAATTTGTATTTTTCATCAGTTGTGAAAATTTCCCAGTTATATCTCATAAAATAGTACTTCTTCCTCATTCTTATTTTTTCCTCCTGAAACTCATGTCACATATAATATTTATTAAATGCATTCGTTTTCTTCTCCATGTCTCCTAACCACCTTTCTTGTGTATTCTCTCTCTTTGTATGTGATCTATTTCAGGGAGTTTCTTTAGTTCAGTATAGTTTTTATTTCTAGAATTTCTGTTTTATTCTTTTTACAAATCTCCTTTTTTTCTTTTATAATATCTTGTTTCTTGCTCATGATTTTAAAGTATCACCTTTAGACTTTTTCTGTTAGCGTTCATATTTATACTGTATGCTCTATCTGATTACTCCAGTACTCAAAGTCCTTGAGAGTGTGATTGTGTTTTGGTTGTCTCTTTTGATTCTTGCTAATAATGGCTTGTTTCTTCATGCTTTTTGTTATTTTGAATTATGAATTTATGCTCAGCTATTTATGTGGAAAGTTTGGAAGGCTTGTGTTCAGTGTGCATTCCTTAAGAGAGGGCAGATATTTGTTTCTTTCAGGCATCATAGGGCTTTACTAACCCTGAATCATTCTTAGTTAATTTTTCACTTTGGGGCTTCCCATTCCATGTAGGCATTGCATACTTGAATCCCAAACTCACATCAGGATTTTGAATTCTCTGAAGAGATTATCTTTCTTCCTCTCAAAGCCCAGCCTGAGGCAGACAAGTTATACTGTTATCTTCTTTGCTGGTAGGTGGATTTTTTTCCAGTTTACCCTTTCACTGATGGACGGGTATTAACTTCTCTGCTTTCAATCTATGTTTGGTCCTGAGGCTTTCCCATCCTTTCCTGTGATTCCTGACATGTGTTTAAGTGGATGTTTGCTAGAAGCAATTCTAATGTGTGTGTGCACATTTAGATCATGACTTTATTTTATGATACATGGTCTTTCATTTTGCCTGAGGAAGCTCTATTACATTTTCTCCATGGATAGTGGTGGTGTATAGGAAACTAATGATGTATATAATTTGATTTAGCATGTTACCACCTGACTGAACTCTTTTATCATTTTCCATAATTTTTCAGTGAATTCCTTTAAATTATTTTGGATATATCCTTTCAATACCAGGGAACAATGATTTGTTTTTCTCCAGCTTTCCAAAATTTATATACTTTCTCATTTTTTCTCGTGACTTTTGAACTGTAGTGAATTTAAGTTTAAAGATTAATGTTAGTGGTAATAAAGTGCATCAGTGTCTAGCCATGGATGGTAATGGAAAGTATTTTATTTTTTATTCATTAGGTATAATGTTTACTATATAGTTCTTGCAGATATTCTTTATCAAGATAATACTTTTTTTCTTCAGTTCCTGGCTTCTTAGGTGTTTTTTTCTCACAAGGATTTGGGTTGAATTGTATTGAATACTTTTTGCATCACTGAGGTAATCCACATTGTTTTTCTTTTAAATCTGCTATTTCAGCATTAATATTTCTCCTTGAATTTCTGGACTAAACTCTTCCCAATAATGATTTTTCATTGCTTTATTTCATTGATATGTAATTTTCTAATGTTTTATAAGAAGTTTACATCTATATTCGAAGATGTGATTGGCGTGTATACATATATTAGATGTGTGATGTTATCAGATATATTAGGTGCTATTATCTGGTTTGCAGAGAAGGTTATGCTGTCCTAACAGAATGAGTTAAGAAAAATTCATAAGAAAACTGAAAGTTACAGGATCCTTAAATGTTTATTGGAAATCACCCACAATACAATTTGGGCCTGATGCCTTTAAAAATGGTCTGTATTTGACAACCTTTTCAATTCATTTACAATTAATGATCTCCCTTGGGGCTGGCCTGATGGTGCTGTGGTTAAGTTCGCGCATTCCTCTTCTTGGTGGCCTGGGGTTTGCTGGTTCGGATCCCGGCTGCAGACCTGACACTGTTAGGCACGCCATGCTGTGGTAGGCGTCCCAGTATAAAGTAGAGAAAGATGGGCATGGATGTTAGCTCAGGGCCAGGCTTCCTCAGCAAAAAGAGGAGGACTGGCAGTAGTTAGCTCAGGGGTAATCTTCCAAAAAAAAAAAAAAAGATTTTTCCCCTTTTTTTAGTCCATTTTGGTAGCCTATATTTCCATGAAAATTATATGCTCTATTGTATCCTGTAAGTTTTAAAAATTACATTTCACTGAACTGCGTTTACCTCTTTCTCTTAATTGGCTGGAAGTCCATGGAGTGCATTTGTTTATATGTTCAATCAGGAAAGCGTAATTATTGAATGTGCCTGGATCTTTGGGAAACAAATGGAGGGTTTCTAGAAGGGAGTATCTTAGATTCCCGTAAGATAAGGATTTTCATGGCTTCCAAAATAAGGAACTGTAGCAGTAGGATGTTTGGTCCCCTAAAGTGAGGAAAATTAGGAGTTTCAAACTTTCTTTTAATGCCAAGAAAAGGATGACCTGCACATAAAAAATGTAATGTGTTATCAATGATCAGAATTTTATTATGAAAAATCTATGTTGTACTGGTGAGTTCATGGCAGTCTTATGTGTTCCTAAAACACATGGGGGTGGAGAAAAGAAAACTTGTTTTCCTTTTTCTATTGCTCTTTTGTGTTTCTTTTCAAAAAATTTTATTGAGGCCATAGGATTTTATAACTCTGTGAAATTTCAGTTGTACATTATTATTTGTCAGTCACCATATATATGTGCTCCTTTACTCCTTATGCCCACCCCTAAACCCCTTTGCTCTGGTAATCTGTTCTCTTTGTCCATGTATTTGTTTATCTTCCACATATGAGTGAAATCATATGGTGCTTGTCTTTCTCTGTCTGGCTTATTTCACTTAACATCATACTCTCAAGTTCCATACATGTTGCAAATGGGGCAGTTTTGTCTTTTTTATGGCTAAGTCGTATCCTATTGTATTTATATACCACATCTCCTTATCCATTCATCAGTCGATGGGCACTTGGGTTGCTTCCACATCTTGACTATTGTGAATAATGCTGCAATGAACATAGGGGTGCATAAGCCTCTTTGAATTGTTGGTTTCAAGTTCTTTGGATAAATACCCAGTAGTGGGACAGCTGGGTTACATGGAATTTCTATTTTTAATTTTTTGAGAAATCTCCATACTGTTTTCCATAGTAGCAGCACCAGTTTGCATTCCTACCAGCAGTGTGTGAGGGTTCTCTTCTCTCCACATCCTCTCCAACATTCGTTGTTTTTTGCCTTGGTGACTATAGCCATTCTCACAGGTGTAAAGTGATATCTCATTGTAGTTTTGATTTGCATTTCCCTGATGGTTAGTGACGTTGAACATCTTTTCATGTGCCTGTTGGCCATCTGTATGTCTTCTTTGGAAAAATGTCTGTTCATACCCTCTGCCCATTTTTTGATTGGGTTATTTGTTTTTGTTGTTGTTGAGTTGAATGTGTTCTTCATATATTTTGGAGATTAACCCCTTGCTGGATATATGATTTGTGAATATTTTCTCCCAATTGATGGGTTGTCTTTTCGTTTTGTTAATGATTTCCTCTGCCAAGCAGAAGATCTTTAGTGATGAAGACCCATTTGTTTATTTTTTCTTTCGTTTCCATTGCCTGAGTAGAAATTGTGTTCAAAAAGATCCTTTGAAGACTGATGTCAAAGTGTGTACAGCCCATATTTTCTTGTAGGAGTTTTATGGTTTCACGTCTTACTTTCAAGTTTTCCATCTATTTTGAGTTGATTTTTGTGTATGTTATAAGATAGTGGTCTACTTTCCCTCTTTTGCTTGTGGATGTCCGGTTTCCCCAACATAATTAATTGAAGAGAATTTCCTTTTTCCACTGTATGTTCTTAGCTCCTTTGTCAGAGATTAGATGTCCATAGATGTGTGGTTTTGTTTCTGGGCTTTCAATTCTGTTCCATTGATCTGTGTGTCTGTTTTTGTACAGTATCATGCTGTTTTGATTACTATAGCTTTGAAGTATATTTTGAAGTCAGGGATTGTGATGCCTCCAGCTTTGCTCTCTTTTCTCAGGACTCCTTCAGCTATTCAGGGTCTTTTGTTGCCTCATATGAATTTTAGGATTCTTTCTTCTATTTCCATGAAGTTTTCATTGTATAGGTCTTTCACCTCCTCGGTTAAATTTATGCCTAGATATTTTATTATTTTTGTTGCAATTGTAAATTTGATTGTATTCTTGAGTTCTCTTTCTTTTAATTCATTATTAGAGTATAGAAATTCAACAGATTTTTGTAAGTTGATTTTGTACCCTGCAACTTTAATGCAGTTGTTGATTAATTCTAATACTTTTCTGATGGATTCTTTAGGGTTTTCTGTATATAAAATCATGTCACCTGCAAACAGCAAAGTTCCATTTCTTCCTTGTCAGTTTAGATATCTTTCATTTCTTGTTCTTGCCTAATTGCATTGGCCAAAACCCCCAGGACTATATTGAACAGGAATGGCAAGCGTGGGCACCCATGTCTTCTTCCTGATCTCAGAGGGATGACTTTCAGTTTTTCCCTTTTGAGTTTGATGTTGGCTGTGGGTTTGTCATATATAGCCTTTCTTATGTTGAGGAACTTTCCTTCTATATCCATTTTGTTGAGAGTTTTTATTGTAAACGGATGTTGGATCTTGACAAATCCTTTCTCTGCATCTTTTGAGATGATCAACTGATTTTTCTTCCTCATTTTATTAATGTGGTGTATCACATTGATTGATTTGCAGAGGTTGAATTATCCCTGCATCCCTGGAATAAACCTCACTTGATCATGGTGTATGATCCTTTTAATGTGTTGCTGTATTCGTTTTGCCATTATTTTCTTGAGGATTTTTGTGTCTATTTTCATCAGCCATGCTGGCGTGTAATTTTCCTTCTTTGTGTTATCCTTGTCTGGCTTTGGGATCAGGGTGATGTTGGCCTTGTAAAATGTGTTAGAAAGTGTTCCATCTTCTTCAATTTTTTGGAACAGTTTGAGCATGATAGGTACTAAATCTTCTTTGAATGTTTGGTAGAATTCTCCACAGAAGCCATGTGGTCCTGAACTTTCATCTTTTGGGAGGTTTTTGGTTACTGTTTCAATCTCTTTACTTGTGACTAGTCTTTTCAGATTCTGTATTTCTTCTTGGTTCAGTTTTGGAAAGTTTTATGTCTAAGAATTTATCCATTTCTTCTAGGTTGTCCAATTTGTTGGTACATAGTTTTTCATAGTATTCTCTTATAATCCTTTGTATTTCTCTGGTATCCATTGTATTTTCTCCTCTTTCATTTATAATTTTATTTATTTGATAGTTCTCTCTTTTTTTCTTAGTGAGTCTAGCTAAGGGTTTGTCAATTTTGCTTATCTTTTCAAAGAACCAGCTCTTAGTTTTATTGACCCTCTCTATTGTTTTCTTTGGTTTTAATTTCATTTATTTCTGCTCTAATTTTTATTATTTTCCTCCTTCTACTGACTTCAGTCTTTGTTTATTCTTCTATTTATAGTTATGTTAGGTATAGTTTAAGATTGCTTATTTGAGATTTTTCTTATTTGTTAATGTGGGCCTGTATTGCTATGAATTTCCCTCTTAGGACCTTTTGCTGCGTCCCATGTGAATTAGTATGGTATATTATCGTTTTCAGTTGTCTCCAGATACTTTTTGTTTTTTCCTTTAATTTTTTCAGCAATCTGTTCATTGTTCAGTTGCATGTTGTTTTGTCTCCATGTTTGTCATTTCCCCATCTTTTTTCTTGTAGTTGATTTCTAGTTTCATAGCATTATGTTCAGAAAAGATTCTTGATATGACTTCAATCTTCTTACATTTATTGAAATCTGCTTTGTTTCCCAACATATGGTCTATCTTTGTGAATGTTCCATGTGCACTTGGGAAGAATGTGTATTCTGGTGAGTTTGAATGGAGTGTTCTATATTTACCTATTAAGTCCGTCTGGTCTAGTTTTTAATTTAGTTCCACTATTTCTTGTTGACTTTCTGTCTGGATGATCCTTCCATTGATGTAAGTGGGATGTTCAGGTCCCGTACTGTTATTGTGTTGCTGTTAATATCTCCTTTTAGGTCAATTAATGGTTGCCTTATGTACTTTGGTCTTACTGTGTTAGGTGCATATATATTTATATGTGCTTTGTCCTCTTCATAGACAGCCCATTTTATTGTTATATACTACCCCTCTTTGTCTCTCATTGGCTTTTTTATCTTGATGTCTACTTTGTCTTATAGAAGTATGGCAACACCAGCTTTCTTTTGTTTGCCATTAGCTTGTAGTATCATCTTCCATCCCTTCACTCTGAGCCTGCGTTTGTGGTCGGAGCTGAGATGTGTTTCCTGGAGGCAGCATATTGTTGGGTCTTGTTCTTTAATCTGTCTTGCCACTCTGTCTTTTTATTGGAGAATTCCATCCATTTACATTTAGGGTGATTATTGATATATGAGGGCTAATGCTGCCATTTTATCACTCGTTTTCTGGTTCTCCTGCATTTCCTTTGTTTCTCCTCCTGTGTATTTGGGTCTACCAATTGAGTTACGTAGTTTTTGATGTTGTGTTTCCTTGTTTTCGCCTTATTTATTATTTGCGTCTCTGTTCTGCTTTTTTGTTTAGTGGTTATCATGGTTTGTATTCAAAATCTTGTAGATAAGATAGTACATTTTCTGATGGTCTCTTTTTCTTCGACTAAACTGATTCAATTGCTTTCTTCTTCCCCTCCTAAGTTGTTTTTCTCACATCTTATTCCATCTTGTGTTGTCAGCTTGTGGTTAAAATGAAAAGATTATCTTCGTTTTTGGTGTTTTACTTCCCTTTATCTTTAATGCTATTCTTCAGTATTTTCTAACCTGTTCTGATGTATAGCTACAATTTTCTGATTTTGTCTACCTTTTTATCTCCTTCTTTCATGATTTGTAACTGTTTTCTCCTTTTTTTTCAGGTATGAGGGCCTTCTTGAGGATTTCTTGTAGGGGGAGCCTCTTATGGCTATGAACTTCCTTAGCTTTTGTTCATCTGGGAAAGTTTTTATTTTTCAATCATATCTGAAGGATATTTTTGCTGGATAGAGTATTCTTGGCTGAAAGTTTTTCTCCTTCAAAGATTTGAATATGTCATTCCTGTCTCTCCTAGCCTGCGAGGTTTCTACAGGGAAATCTTCTGAAAGCCTGATAGAGGTTCCTTTGTAGGTTATTTTCTTCCACCATGCTGCCCTTAGTATTTTTCTTTGTCATTCACTTTTCCCAGTTTCACTACTATATGCCTTGCAGTAGGTCATTTTTACATTGACATATTTAGGAGATCTGATAACTTCTTCCACTTGGATTTCCATCTCCTTCCCAAGGCTTGGGAAGTTTCTGCTATTATTTTTTTGAACAAGCTTTCTACTCCATTCTCTTTCTCTTCTCCCTCTGGAATACTTATAACTCTTATGTTGCATTTCCTAATTGAGTTGGCTATTTCTTGGAGATTTTCTTCATTTATGCTTAGTCTTAGTTCTCTCTCCTCCTCTACCTGGAGCATTTCAACATGTCTATCCTCGATTATGCTCATTTGCTCCTCTATGATATCCACTTGAGCATTCAGGGAATCCATATTTTATTTTATCTCTTCTATTGTGTCTTTCATCTTCCATATTTCTGACTGATTCTTCTTTATAATTTCATTCTCTTTTGCGAAGCAGCTCTTGAACTTGTTGAATTATTTCTCTACATTCTTTTTTAACTTGTTGATTTTTTTGATGATAGCTATGTGGAATTCTTTGTCATTCAGATTGCATATTTCTGTGTCCTCAGGACTGATTTCTGGGTACTTGTCATTTTCTCTCTGGTCTGGAGATTTAAAATACGTTTTGATACTGCTAGAGGGCATGGCTCTGTTTTGTGCAGTGTAGTATTATTTGGTCACAGTTACTGCCTGTCACCTCTGGGTGGGGGTCAAGAGCTATGTATTCTGTGTCCTCTGCGTTCTGGTGAGATCCCAGGTGCTGGAGGCAGCACTTGGTGGGTTGAAGTGAGGAGTGCTTTTTTCTGCATGCTTTCAGGGTTTTCTCACTCTGCCCTTGATAACTGCTCTCCTGGAGTGTTGGCCTGATGAGGCCACCCCCGCAGTAGCTTTCACCTCCATAGGGGCTTTCCCCTAGGCTGTGAGGGCCCTTGGGGATCTTTGATGGTCCCTTGAATGAACGGTTCCTCCTCTGTTCCTTCCCTCTCAGTGCTGCCCAAGGTCCCAGATCCCTGTCTTTTGGGCAAGTGCATGAAGTTTTCTCTTACCCCATTCCACCTTCTCTGAGGAGGGCTCCAGCCTCTGCACCCTCTGTTGTATGGCTGCATAGGTCTCTCAGACATCCTGTGTTGTGTTTGGATAAACCTCTGTTGGAGTATGAATGTCCTTTTTGTTGTATGGTGGAGGGGAGAGATTACTAGGAAAGCTCACTCTGCCATGATGCTGACTCTTCCTTGCCTGGGGCTTGCATCATGGCTTGTCTCATTCCCAATGTCACTTTTGAAACCTTGTCTCACCACAGGTCTATGGATAGTTTCACTTGGATATATTGCACATTTCCAACTTAAAATGTCTAAAATCGATCTGAGCATTGTTATCAAGAACTAAATGCTTCTCTTTTGTAACTGGCACTATCATTCTCCTTGTCACAAGGGCTCAGTATATCTAAATTATATCTGACACTCTTCCTTACTCCCTCTTTCTTTTTCGTGGTCTTTTGTAACCCTTCTTGAATCAACAATTAGATTTCTTTCATGATTTTCAATGACTTTTCACAGTTTACTTATAGAACTTTCTAGTGCCTGCCCTGATATTCACAATCTTGTGCAATTCCTTCCTCTTGTGTGTAGACTGGACTTAGTGACTTGCTTCTAGAAGAGAATATAGAAAAAGTCATAGGATGTCACTTCCAAGATGAGGCTATAAAAGACTGTGGCTTCTATCACATTCTCTTTGGCTTTAATTGCTCCCTCTGATGAGGTCAGCTGCCATTTGGAGAGGCTCACAAGGCTAGGACCCGAGGAAGGCCTCCAGCCAACAGCCAGTAAGGAACCGAGCCTTCAGTCCAATAACTCTTGATCCTGACCAACAATCATGTGAGTGAGCCTGGAAGTGGACCCTTCCTCAGTTGAACCGTCATATAAGACTGCAGCTCCCAACTGACACCCTGACTATAGCCTTGTGAGAGACCCTGAATCAGAAGCCTTAGCTAAGCCTTGCCTGATTCCCATCCCACACAAACAGTGACTTAAGAAATGTGTGGTGTTTTAAGCCACTATGTTTTGGGTTAATATGTTACACAACAATAGATTACTAATACGGTAGTAACCAATAGTTTGATTTATTGCATAACAGCGCTTTTGACAACATTCCCTTTCAGACTTAAAAGGTTAGTCATGCATTGACAATAGCAAAACAAAACTCTGGAGCTCCCTCCAAGATAGTATTTTGTGACTGGAAATTCATGGATGCTTAAATATAATTTCTGTTTTGCTGATTATCCTAGAGTCTTAGAAATTAAGCTTCAAAAACCTGAACCTTCTTTGAATTTCTCAAAGAAGTCCAGTATGGCAGGATTACTCTTAAACCAGCCACTTTGTGTATATAGATACATTTATCTGCTTATGAACAACACTGTGGAGGTTTAAAACTAATCTTCCTTATATAGAAAAAAATCACAGATGGTAGGACCAAGTATATGTGACCTGTGTAGGATAAGCTAGAATTAATTTAAGATGTAACAGTTCCAAAGAAAATGTCTCCACCTAGAGAAAAATATAGATTACTCCAAATAATTAATTGGTGTCATATTGAAAGAGTAATAAATTTAATTCTATTGTTCTGAATTTCATCACTTTTCCTTATTGTGTGTGAGCAGATTGTTTTTCACGTGTAAACAGTCCAAAGCAACGTTCTGGGCTGCTTTTGCTGGGTTTCTGTCATTTGCAGTGTCCTACACTTGGGAATATGAACTCTGATTGTATAGATTGTTGGCTGCTTAAAATTCTGTCCAGTCACAAAGGTTCTGCTTGATGTAAAGTCAACAGAGAGATGAGAAAAAGGCATCATTGTGAAAAGTAGGGAGCATATGAAGGACACCAGAGGAACATGGATCCAGAAAGTAAGTGTCATTTGGACTGCAGATGGATACAGCTCAATTCAAATATATGTCTTTATTTACTTTCATGCTTGGGGGACCATGTCTAATATTAGAAAGTAATTCAGCACGTGTTTGAGTGATGGGCATAAAATAGAACACATGAAGGAACAATCAAGAAAGATGACACTCATCTCTACAGGAGCTTCTGCGTGATTGAATATTGGTTTATAACTAGCTTATAGAAAGGATGAGGATCAGTGAGGGTTGTCTTCTTGACCAAACTTCTTTGGACACTCTCCTCCAGGGTTCTATGTTTTGGAACCAGACTTTCTAGCTTATTTTCATCATGATCACCTTTCCTTGATCACCTTTCCCCTCCTTTCAATTAAATTTCCTTTCCTCATGTCTCCTTCATTTCATTTTGGTTCTCTGTGAATTCCAGGGATCCAATAGTACTTCCAGCAAGCATTTCTATGTATTAAGATTATCCTTTTAGAGTCAGTCTTAGCCCTTCTCATCTAATCCAATTATGGTTTCTTAACAATGAGTTAAACGTATGGAAGAAATGGCTGGAGTTCATCATTATTCATGTTCTCCTCTTTTTACTGGTAACAGAGCAGGAGTACATTCTCCAGACTCCCTTGCAGTCAGTTGAGGCCATATGACTAAGTGTTGGCCAGTGGAATGTGGTCAAAAGTGATACACCCTCCTTTCATGACTGGCCTGTAACCTTCCCTCCCTTCTCCCCATAATTCTTGGTGCTCTCTCCTTTTCTCTTTTTTTCTGGATGAATGGAGAAGATTCAGAGTCTCTAGAGAGAAGAAGAGCCCAAGATGGAAGAAAAAGAAGGCTGTCTCTCTAAATGACTGTGTGACACACCTCTTTCTGAAGACCAGCAGTGGACTGTGAAATGAGTATTAAATAAACTTTTCCTGTGGTTAACTCCTTCAATTTGCACATTTTTTTGGTCACAATGTTGATGTGTCTGATTAATACATGAGTGACAGCTTCCATGGCTTGAGCTTTATCATAATGGGAGATATTGTACAGTAAAGTCAATAGATCCCAGCAAAATACTAGCTGGATTGTTAGGTAAACCTTCTCCTAGCACCATTCTCATTCCGTTCATTTCACAGAGACTAGCAAATTCTCACATTCACTGATTAAAGCCTCATGCCTTTTATTATCTTTTCTTTACCTTCTGATTTATTGAGTGCAAAGTGTGAAGAAAGTGTGAGGTCTCTGAGGGCAGAAATAATGAGGACCACAAAAAAGAAATGCCAATTATATGATGTGATGTGATGGAGGTGGTAGCTAGTGCTATGGTGGTAATAATATTGTAATATATAAGTTTATCAAATCAATATATTGTACACTTTAAGCTGACACAATGTTACATGTGAATTATATCTCGACAAAGCTGGAAAAAATCTCCCCAGAAACAAAAAACAGAAACAATGAGAAATTTGGACCTGTCCAGTCTGTGATTGGGATAATCCTGCTCTCTAATGGGGAATCAGTTGCTTCCTATGGGAATGCTTAGCATCTGTCTTTGCTTAAACATTTCATGAATCCAGGTGAGCTGTCCACAGCCTCTATCCATCATTTTTATTTCTTTATGAATATTCCCACTTATGGTGTCACCTTCCTCTGCCCAGGAGGAAACTATGGCCTTGGAGTGACTTTGGAATCCTCTCTCCTCAATAGAAATCACAGATTTGCATTGCTCAGGAGACCACTGATAGAGTTCTTCTTTCCAAATGTCAAATATTGGTATTGACTCCATGACTGTATTATTTTGTGGCTACAACGAGGTCACTGTTGCATGAACATGAACACTTTTACACCAGTCTCTCCCTCTGCAAATATTGATTTCTTTGCTTGTATTGTCTCTCTCTACCACGTTCCCTCTGAAACGGTCTCCTCACTGTCAAATGTCTTTTGAAGCTCTCAAGTAAAGTGCCTACAATATTTCCACAGCACTTTGTACATTCCTCTTATGGCATCTTGGAGTATGGCTGTAGGACAGTGATATCTCTAATCTTTCTGCAGCAGTCTGCATCCTACCTCTGTCAAGCATATAATATACACTTTGTAAATATTTGTGGAATGAATAATTGAAAGTAGGCAGTGGAAGACATGAATGGGTCTCACTTTAAAGCAGTATCACTGATAGGTCCCCAGCATGTACTATAGCACCAGCCTCTTTTAGGAACCATGGTATCCATAGATGCCCCTTTGTTTTTTTGGCATTAAGGTTATCTCTTGCCATTTTGAGAAAGTGAAAGTTAATATCTATCTTTAAATTTTAGTGTTGGCTCATCCTCATAGAATTTAAATCCTTTATGAATGACTTAGTCATTTCTTTAGTTTCCTCATGGCTGACTTCATTTCCTGATTTCTCAGGGTGTAGATCATAGGGTTGAGCAAAGGGGAGATGACAGTGACGGTGACAGAAATGGCGGTATCTGTGGGGAGGGCAGTGAAGGGCCGGGCATAGACATAGATGCAGGGCACAAAGTGCAGGGTGACCACAGTGATGTGTGAGGTACAGGTGGAGATGACTTTCCACTTGCCCTCTCCAGTATGAGATCTTAGCATCTTCAAGATGACTGTGTAGGATATGAGGAGAAAGAAGAATATAAACCAAATGAGTAACCTACTGTTGGAAATCATCAGGAGCTCCAGAGTTGACGTGTCAGTGCAGGTGAGTTTGAACACCTGGGGGACATCACAATAGAAAGTGTCAAGAACATTGGGTGCACAGAAGGGGACAGACAGCAACAGGGAAATCGGCACAATGGAGTGGACAAATTCCCCCACCTGGGAAGCCACAACTAGGCTAGTGCATGTCCCCTAGTCATGATAGTCATACAATGGAAGGGTTTTGAGATGGCTCTGTAGTGATCAAATGTCATCACAGAGAGAGGAAAACATCTACACTCCAAGATGGTGGAAGAAGAACATTTGAGTGACACAGCCATTGAAGGAGATGGTTTTTCTCTCTGACAGAAGATCAGCTAGGACGTTAGGCGCTGTGATGGAGGAAAAGCAGATGTCAAGAACAGATAGATTGTGGAGCAGGAAGTACCTGAGAGTTGAAGGTGAGATTCAGTTAATTGTAACCATGATGAGCAGGTTTCCCACCAGAGTTGTCATGTACACAGAAAATAAGAAGACAAGTAAGACCCAGCTCAGCTGTTGTGACTGGATAATTCCCAAGAAAAGAAATTCTTTCACTGAGGTATAATTTCCCTGCTCCATTGGGTCCCAGATCCTTTTTGAAGTATATCTCTGGAAGAAATAACAGTGCAGTTAAAGAATGGATTAGGAAATCTACTGTTGTCTTGTCTGTCACTTGAGTTTGGTGTTTTCCTGGGGAGGAAGTTCATTTTTTATGTATGCAATTCTGTATGCTGCCAGTAGATGGAATATGACCCTTGTTTTTGACTCAGTCACCCAAACAGGTAGGTTCTATTACTGTGGCCATTGAAACACAGGTGACAATTCTGTGAACTTATTCAATTCTACTTTTCCTACAAAATATGACACTTAAAATAGTAAAAAATAAGCATGAAGCTGACATGAAGTTTTGTTCACAAAAGACACCATTATGAGAATTAAAAGATAACCTGCAAATGGGAGGATATTGACAATACGTATAGTAAGATAAGATTTAAGTTCTAAATATGTAAAGAATTCTACAAATCAGCAAAAAAGATAGACAGCCAAATAGAAAATGGCAAAAGACAGGCAGCAAAACTTTACCAAAGAGGATATTCAAATGCCAATTGAACTTCATTAATTATCAGGGAAATGCAAATTAAAATTACAGCAAGAAACTTTTACCTATGTACAAAAATGGCTAAACTGAAAAAGATGAAAAATATGAAATGATGTTGAAGATGTGGAAGAATTGGAACTCTCATAGCCTGCTGGTGGGTGTGTAGAATTGGGATAACCACTTTGCTGTTTGATTATATCTGGTATTGTCGTATATCCATATCTATATCCATATCCATATCCATATCCATATCCATATCTATGTTTATATCTATCTAATCATCTATCTTAGAATGGATATATATATATTTTTTCTCTCATTCAATTGTATGTATAGATTGTTCTTAGGATGGAGATCTATCTCCATCTTTAGAATAATCTATTTCACTCTTAGGAAGTATGTACACATGTACATATGTTATGTCCAGCAAAAGGCATATCCTAGAATATTCATAGCAGCACTGTTTGTAATTGCCCCAATGGTAAATGACACAAATGTCCATCAGCAGCAGAAAAGATAAATATATTGTTAAATTCATACAATGCTATACAGCAATAGAAATGATCTACATACACTACATGAAACAATATAAATGAATCTCACAAATGTAATGTATAGTCAGACAATCCAGGCCAAAAACAGTGTGCATTTACTTATTTTGTTCGTATAAAGAACAAAAAATATACAAAACTAAAGCGAATATGACGGAGACTTTTGAGGTGCTGACAGTGTTCTGTTTCTTGATCTGGGTGCTTGTTACAAAATATATTCAGTTTGTGTGAAAATTCTCTGACCTGTACACTCATGTATATTTTTATGTATGTATGTACATCATCCCTAAGTAGAATGTTAAAAATAATTAACATGATGATTATAACATTTTACTCTCATGTCTAAAGAATGACTTTCATTTAAGTGAAATTTAATTGGCCATCCTCTTCATAATGGTTACTGTTATAGTTATGTAGTTACAGACTTTACCAGCTACAACTTGAGGGTTACATTTTTATCCTTTTTTCACCTACAGACTTTAGGTGTCTCAATCGAAATTTGTCTTATTCCAAAGACTTATTCTCTTAACTACTGCAATTATACTTCTTCACAGTGTTGATAAGCCCTTCCCAGAAAATCCTGAAAAGGAAAAGGCTCAGGAATATATTTTCAAATCAAGTGAAATTAGTATACGGATGTAAGAAGCCTTCACATGGTGAGTGAGAGGTGTGGTTGAGAGTGCCTTAGTGTGAGATGATGTCAGAAGTAACTTTGAAAGAAACCAAAACTTTGAAAAAGCAAACTTTGTAGCCTGTAGAGGTACCTCCACCAACAATGTGGATCAACTTCATAGTGCTCCAGTGGCAGGGGAAGAAATGAGTTCTGAATAGCATTTCTTCAAACATGAACTCTCAAAAATAATGGATCTGGTGGGTTCCTACGGATGCTGTCTTTTTACAAAGAGTGGGAAGGATAATTCGAAGGTATAAGATTATGCGCATTATATTGAAACTCAAGCACACAAGAGCGGGAGTGGGGAATGACTAAAGAAATATAATTATATGTTTTGCAGAGTCAAAATAAGGATCACGAGGATTTCTTAACAATCACCCCAATGGGGACCATCCTTCAGAAACAAGCTTATCAAGCATCTTGTAAGAACCTACAAACTGAGTGTTATCCCTATACTCCAGCTTCCCACTGAGCAAATGCTTCTCCTTTTTCTCTTTCCTAATATTGAAAAGCCTCTACTCTTGATTGAATCCATAGCAGTTTTAGCAGCATTATTCATATTCAGTAGCACATGTGGACACAGATAAGCTAGCCATTAAAACTCCTTACTTAAAGCCCCAAACATCCATTTCTAGACAAGAAGCACAGCTGGCCAGGCAGCATGTATTAAATTCAGGAATTGTCATTAGAGTGCTGTTTTTCAAGGCAATCATCCTCCTGAGAGCTGGGGATATCAGCATCTTCTCAACTTCTTTGAAATCACTTTCAGCCTCAAGATCCTGCCAAGTAGAATACATCCCATCCCCTGAAGTCAATTGACCTTCTTCTAATAGTTTGCAGGCCACACTTCCCCTCTTCCTAGTAGTGAAAATCTATCCCTTTTCTCTGCTTCATTAAGTGTTTTGGTTTCAATAGGACAATTTCACACAATTGCAGCATTTCTGAAAAATCAGCACTAACAGCTTTCCCATTTCAGAAGTTCACATACACCAACACTAACTGACACCAGCCTTCAAGTGGGAAATTGACCCTCTTATGATGCTCCAACTGCATCTTAGAAGACTTAGGTTCTGGGTACATCCTATGTTTAATGGAAAGCCTACCTTAAGGCTACTGATTTTGTTATTTTCTTCCTTCAAATGGGAAAAGGCAACCTCAGGGCACCATATCATTTGGCTCTTCCACTTTTCCTTACAGTGCTTTGGCCACCTCTAATAATCCCTCAGCAAAAAGCCTAATCATGTAATCAGCAAAAGGAATATCGCTGGGTATGAATATGGAAACTGAGTGGCTAATTCAATGGAGTTCCTGTGGGTGTTATTGTAATGTTATCAAACCTTCCTCCTCTCTCTCTCCCTCCTCTCTCTTGCTCATCTCACATGTACATGCAGAGGCATCAGTGCACATTCAGTCCATATCTTTTTCTCTAGGCCATGCAATAACCCTCTTGGCTTATGAAGAAAATGTGTTAAACCACACCAAGGACTGTGCTGTCTTCCTTCTAACAATAATCGCTTTGCTTTAATGGGCTAGGAAGTAAAGCTTAAATAAAATGGTAGCAATGGAAAAATCAAATCTTTCTGGTTACCATCAGGGTAGCTATCACAGAATGAATGATGTAGAGATATATATGCAATTTCTGTAGAATTCAATATACACATTGTACATATAGAATTATCTTAGTCTACATCTCTGAGATCCACAGGTCCCTTAGAATCTAGGAAGGTAGCATGGTGACAGCTGTTGATATTCATCAGTTTACTTGAGAATTATTTTATGTTATGGGTTCATGGGTACTCAGAGATGTTGATCATTGAAACATTTGATCCAGGGAGCAATATACGAAAGATTAGTTTGATAGGTACATGTGTGACCAGAGCCAGTTGACTTTTCCATGGCTCTTAGCAGCTGAGCTTAAAAAATGATAAAAGCTGATTGAATTGGAAAAAAGTGCAGCCCAGCTTGTGATTTTATGTCATCCAGATAAATGATATAGGTTTATGTAATCAAGTGTAATTCTTTCCCCTTCCCCTGAATTATTGAATCAGATTGTGTTATGTGTTTAAACGTACTTTGAGGATGTTTCAGGGACAGTGATGCAGCAGGAGTTCCTGAGTTCCTGCACCCTTGGGATTATGCTTCTGAGATACAGTGATTCAGACCCCATAGATCTTTGGTGCTATCCAATTCTGACATAGTGATAAAAATCTGATTGAGTGAGTCACAAGAGATAGGAAGGAAAGAAAAGGACACATTTGCATGAAATAGACTACAAATTGGTTTGTTTTATGCATTTTTCATAGGCAATTTCATATAGAAAATCTTAGAGACTTGTGACCAATGCTGAGCAAAGGTAGCAGGACCTTATGAATGGTGACTTGGCAAATGTGGATTATTCTTAGCATTTTCATGCTAAGGGAAGTAGGTTAATATTGAAAAAAGTTAGAATTTGTTGACCAGATGACAAGAAATGGCAATGAATTGAGCCAGTTAGTTAATGAATGCTCATGGTGTCATTCCAGATCCAATGTAGAACATAAGTGAAGTTTGTCCCCAACACTCAATATCTTTTGGCTGCCTCTGCTTGGGATCTTTTCCATCCTGGGATATCTGACTTCCTGTTCTGATGCCTTATCTCTACTCTAAAAGCCAACGGTATATCTTTGACCCATTACCTTTTTTTTTTTTTTTAAGGAAGATTAGCCCTGAGCTAACATCTGCTGCCAATCCTCCTCTTTTTTCTGAGGAAGATTGGCCCTGAGCTAACATCTGTGACCATTTTCCTCTATTTTATATGTGGGACGCCTGCCACAGCGTGGTTGATAAGCAGTGAGTAGGTCTGCATCCAGGATCTGAACCAGTGAATCCCGGGATGCTGAAGGGGAACATGCAAACTTAGCTGCCATGCCACTGGGCCGGCCCCCCATTACCTTCTTTTAACGTGAAACTCTCCTATGCTTTACCTCAACAGCTTCAGGATGACACTTTAAGCTGTAAAAACAACAGGCAAACCTATTATCATGTTTTAATGACAGAAAGCTAGAAATTTTAAGATGAAAGATGCTTTGAATTCCATGTACATTCCAACGTTTTCTACCCCATTAGTTTTCTCCCAATAATGAAGAGTATGGTTCATATAGCAGAGTGTAACAGGTCAATGGGGTTTAGGATTAGGTTTAGGGTAAGAATGTGCATTAGGCGGATCAATAAGGATGATATTAATAATGACATTAGCCTTTCACTGAGAACTTACTATCTGCCAGGCACTGTGTGTTTCACATATTGCATCTCATTTTAGCGCTGACAAAAACTCCATGAGATGGGTATTATAACACCTTTGTATAGGTGAACCATGACCTGTGCAGAGATAAAATAATTTGGTCAAGATCACACAGCTAGTGGATGGCAGAGATGGAATTTGCAGCCAAGTCTGTATGACTCTGAAGTTAGAACTTTCAGCTATAATGCTTTACTTTTACCATTCTTTCCCAGATGAAAACACTAGCCTGTATTTCCTCTTCACAAACACCAGCCGACTGAAAATACATTTATTAGAGTTTTAATTTCCTTAAACCCTCCTCTCTCTCTCTGGGAAGTGGAAAGTGGGAAGAATGTACATCCTAAATAGTGTAGCCCATCTGAGATTGGCCCTTCTAAGTCCACAACTGGGAAATCAGTTCTTGAATGAGAATTTCTTACTCTCTGTGTAGGATCTCTGAGGGGTTGCCTTTGTCTAAACTGATCACAAGACTGTGAATCTGAAATGTCTAGTTCTTCATCAGATAAATCGCTTTAGGCAATTATGGGAAATCTTTCAAAGCTTCTTCATTCCTGATAAGAATCCAGAAGGACAGTCACTGTGTACCTTTGAGATTCTCAATAGATCACAAGCCCATTTGAACTTTAAGAAGAAATAGTCTTAAACTTCGATGGGACATATGTATCCCATCTATATGTGTACTTCAGATGCACTGATTGTGAGATCTTCCTAGAAAACAATTGCAGTTTGGCATAGACAGGTCCAGTAATGTAATAAGTTATATTCAAATGGCATAAGAGCAATCAATGGGGTATCTGAAGACTTATCTCTGTAATTAAGTTGATATGAGATCTTGAGCTAATCATTCTATCTCTAGGCTTCTGTTTATTTACCTCATGAAAAGGAGTTGCATTCAATCAATCTCTTCACTTGCCATATAGTTGTCCTGATTGACACATGGTTACTTTGCTATTTGAATGGAAATACACCAATCAGCTCAATCCTATAACACTAGTTACTTCATGCTTAGCAGAAGCTTAGGTTATCAGCAACCTATTTATGTAACTAGAAAATTAAATTCCCAACTAAGTGTAGTCTGTTTATTGACCATATATTTGAGTATATAAATAGGACTCTCAGGAAAATAATGATAGGTGTCCTTGGTGATGAGGAGGTTGGAGACTCTTACTCTGTTCCATCACAGAAGGCATGAGTCTTCTCTTCAGTCTCCTCATGGCTGACTTCATTTTCTCGTTCCTCAGAGTGTAGATCAAGGGGTTCAGCAGAGGACTGATAACAGTGAAGGTGACGTAGATGGCTTTCTCCGTGGGGAGGACAGTGAAGGGCCTGGTATAGACATAGATGCAGGGCAAAATGTGAAGTGTCACCACAGTGATGTGTGAGGTGCAGCTGGAGATTGCTGTCCTCTTGCCCACCCTGCTTGAGACCTGAGAATCATTAGAATGACTGTGTAGGACACAAGCAGAAATAAAACCACAGGGTAGTGACTAAGCCACTGTTGGAAACAATCAGGACCTCAAGTGCAAAGGTACAGGCAAGTTTGAAGACCTGGGGGACATCATCATAGAAGCTGTCAAGAACGTTGGGTCCACAGGATGAGAGAGGCAGCAACAGGGAAATCTGCATGAAGGAGTGGACAAAGCCACATACCCAAGAAGCCACAACGAGGACAGTGCATCACCCCCTACTCATGATGGTCACATAAGTGCAAGGGCTTGGAGTTGGCTATCTAGCAATCAAACACCATCACAGAGAGAGTACAAATGTCTGTTCTACCAAGAAGGTGGAAGAAAAACAACTGTGTCATGCAGCCTGTATAGGATATGATCTTTATCTTTGACAGAAGTTCTACTGGGATCTTCAGAGCAGTGATGGAGGAGAAGCAGACGTCAAGGATGGCTAGATTGGGGAGCAGGAAGTACATTGGTGTGTGAAGGCTAGACTCACAGGTGACAATGACTATGATGAGGAGGTTTCCCAGCAGAGTTGTCTTGTACACAAAACGCGAAAAAAGAAATAAGACCAAGCTCAGGTTTTGGGACTAAGTCCAAGAAACATAGTTTCTTTTACCCTGGGGCCATTTTATAACTCCATTGAATCATATTTCTTCTTCTTCATGCAGCTTGGAAAAAATTAAAGTGTTATTTTAGAAAAGGTTTATCTCCCTTAATAGATTCAGGTTGACATAGTCAGGTATTAGGTCCAAAGACTAGTGAGATGTTATGACCACATGAAGAGCAGTTTTGAGATTATAGCAAATGAGTCCAAAATGACATCTTATTACAGAAGCATGCATTTAATTATTTTTCTTCCGTATATTATAAATATTTTAGAAAATGCATAAAGACCATGTTCTCATATACAAGTTCCAAGTATCTAAGGTAAACGGTTGGATGTTAAATATTCAGCAACAGACTATTGTGGCATGAGGGATATGAAAATGGATGCAGTTTGGTGTGTGGGTAAGGCAGTGCTTATTTGGTACAACTGGGGTCCTTTGAGGTTCCATAGCAGTGTGGGGTTTTTTCCAGACTGGGTTTTCTATTCAAATCGTTTAAGAACTCCTATGTGCAGAATGTATCTCTTCGGACTGAATTCTACAGGAGCATCTGTCCCTTTCCTAAATTACAAATTTAATGCTATGAAAAATTAGAACATTTTCAAGCCATAAAATTATTCTCTATTTTTCTTTAGGGTATTTATTTTGTTTCTCTCTTTACTTTAAACTACTTTGGGTACCAAAACCCCTGTGTGCTCAATAGCTCCTCAGCTATGAAAAGAAAAGTGGCAACTCAGAGTTTCTCTTCTGTTCACTGGTCAAATTTCTTTGTTTTTTAAAATTTTTATTGTGGTAACATTGGATTATAACATTATATAACTGTCAGGTGTACATTATAATATATTTCAAATTCTGTGTAGATTGCATCTTGTTCACCACCCAAAGACTAATTATAAACCATTACCACACATGTGAGCCTAATCGCCCCTTTCACCTTCGTCCTTCCCCTCTTCCTCTCTGGTAACCACCAATCCAATCTCTGTAGCTATGTGTTTGTCGTTGTTTTTATCTTCTACTTATGAATGAGATCATACGGTATTTGTCTTTCTTCCTCTGTCTTGTTTCACTTAGCGTAATACCCTCCAGGTCCATCCATGTTGTAACAAATGGCCGCATTTCATTATTTCTTATGACTGAATAGTATTCCACTGTGTATAAATACCACATCTTCTTTATCCATTCACCCCTTGATGGGCACCTAGATTGCTTCCCAGTCTTGGCTATTGTGAATAATGCTGTGATGAACATAGGGGTTCATGTATCTTTATGTATTTGTGTTTTGAAGTTCTTTGGATAAATACCCAGCAGTGGAATAGCTGGATCATATGGTAGATCTATTCTTAATTTTCTGAGGATACTCCATACTGCTTTCCACAGTGGCTGCACCAGTTTGCACTCCAAGCAGCAGTGTACAAGGGTTCCCTTCTCACCATATCCTCTCCAACACTTGTTTCCTGTCTTGTTAATTATAGCCATTCTCACCGGAGTGAGGTGATACCTCATTGTAGTTTTGATTTGCATTTTCCTGATAGCTAATGATGTTGAACATCTTTTCATGTGCCTGTTGGCCATCCATATATCTTCTTTGGAGAAATCTCCGTTCAGATTTTTTGCCCACTTTTTAATTGGGTTGTTGGTTTCTTTTTATTGTTGAGACCTATGAGTTCTTTGTATATTTTGGATATAAACCCTTTATCTGATATATGGCTTGCAAATATCTTCTCCCAATTGTTAGGTTACCTTTTCATTTTGTTGATGGTTTCCTTTGCTGTGCAGAAGCTTTTTAGTTTGATGTAGTCCCATTTGTTCATTTTTTCTGTTTCTCTTGCCCTGTCAGACATGATGTCAAAGAGCGTACTGCCTATGTTTTCTTCTAGAAGTCTCATGATTTCAGGTCTTACATTCAAGTCTTTAATCCATTTTGAGTTGATTTTTGTGCATGGTGTAAGATAATGGTCTACTTTCATTCTTTTCCATGTGACTGTCCAGTTTTCCCAACACCATTTATTGAAGAAACACTCCTTTCTCCATTGTATGCTCTTGGCTCTCTTGTTGAAAATAAGCTATCCATAAATGTGTGGGTTTATTTTTGGGCTCTGAATTCTGTTCCATTGATCTGTGTGTCTGTTTTTGTGCCAGCACCATGCTGTTTTAGTTATTATAGCTTTGTAGTATATTTTGAAATCAGAGAGTGTGATACTTCCAGCTTTGTTCTTTTTCCTCAGGATTCCTATGGCTATTCAGGGTCTTTTGTTGTTCCATATAAATTGTAGCATTCTTTGTTCTATCTCTGTGAAAAGTGTTGTTGGAACTTTGATAGGGATTGCATTGAATCTATATATTGCTTTAGGAAGTATGGACATTTTGACTATGTTAATTCTTCCAATCCAAGAGCATGGAATATCTTTCCATTTCTTCTTGTCTTATTCAATTTCTGTCAACAATATTTTATAGTTTTCAGTGTACGCATCTTTCACCTCTTTGGTTAAGTTTATTCCTAATAGTTTATTCTTTTTGTTGCAATTGTAAATGGGATTGTATTGTTGATTTCTCTTTCTGCTACTTCGTTGTTAGTGTATAGAAACGCAACTGATTTTGTATGTTGATTTTGCATCCTGCAACTTGACTGTATTCATTTATTATTTGTAAAAGATTTTTTTAGTGGATTCATTAGGGCTTTATGTGTACAAAATCATGTCATCTGCAAATAGTGGCAGTTTCCTTCTTTTCCTATTTGGATCACTTTATATCTTTTTATCTCCTGATTGCTCTGGTTAGGACTTCCAATATTATGTTAAATAAGAGTGATGAAAGTGGGCAACCTTTTCTAGTTCCTGCTATTAGAAGGCTAGCTTTCAGTTTTTCTCCATGAAGAATGATATTAGCTGTGGGTTTGTCATATATGGCCTTCATTAGTTTGAGGTAGTTTCCTTCTATATCCATTTTATTTAGAGTTTTTATCATAAATGGTTACTATATCTTGTCAAATGCTTTCTCTGTGTCTATTGAGATGATCATGTGGTTTTTATTCTTCATTTTGTTAATGTGGTATATCACGTTGATCGATCTGTGGATCTCGAACCATCCCTGCATCCCTGGAATAAAACCCACTTGGACACGATTTATGAGCTTTTTAATGTATTGTTGTATTCGACTTGCTAGCATTTTGTTGAGGATTTTTGCATAGATGTTCATCAGTGATATTGGTCTGTCGTTTTCTTTTTTTCTGTTGTCCTTATCTGCTTTGGTATCAAGATATTGTTGGCTTCGCAGAATGAATTAGGAAGCCTCCTCTCCTATTCATTTTTTTTGGAATAGTTTGAGAAGGATAGTATTAAGTTTTCTTTGAATGTTTGGTAGAATTCACCAGGGAAGTCATCTTGTCCTGGACTTTTATTTATTGGGATGTTTTTATTGCTGTTTCAATCTCCTTCCTGGGGACTGGTCTATTCAAATTCTCTACTTCTTCTTGGTCCCCTTTTGAAGGTTGTATGATGTTAAGAATGTATCTATTTCTTCCAGATTATCCAATTTGCTTGCACATAGCTTTTCATAGTATTCTCTTATAATCTTTTTTATTTCTGAGATGGCTGTTGTAATTTCTCCTCTTTCATTTCTGATTTTATGTAGTTGGGCCTTCTCTCTTTTTTCTTGATGAGTCTAGCTAAAGTTTTGTCAATTTTGTTTATCTTTTCAAAGAACCAGGTCTTTGTCTCATTAACTTTTTCTAGTGGTTTTTTTCGTCTCTTTCGGTTATTTCTGCTTTGATTTTAATTATTTCCTTCCTTCTGATGATTTGGGGCTTAGTTTGTTCTTTTTTTTCTCATTCCTTTAGGTGCACAGTTAGATTGTTTATTTGGTATTTTCCTTGTTTGTTGAGGTGGGCCTGAAGTGCGATAAACTGCCTTCTTAGAACCACTTCTGCTGTATCCCATAGATTTTTGGTATGTCATATTTTCATTTTCATTTGTATCCAGGTATTTTTTATTTCTCCTTTGATTTTTTTCATTGACCCAATCGTTTTTCAGTAGCATTTTGTTTAATCTGCACATATTTATGGGTTTTCTGATTTTCTTTCTGTAGTTGATTTCCAGTTTCATACTTTTGTGGTCAGAAAAGATTCACAGTATTTTTCAGTTTTCTCAAATTTATTGAGACTTTTTTGTGGCCTAATTTGTGTTGAATCCTGGAGAATGTTCAATGTGCATTTGAAAAGAATGTGTATTCTGTGGTTTTTGGATGGAATGTTCTAGATATATCTGCTAAGTCCATCTGGTCTAATGTGTCCTTTAAGGCCAGTGTTTCCTTATTGATCTTCTGTTTGAATGATCTATCCATTGCTGTAAGTGGTGTGTCTAAGTTCCCTACTATTGTGTTATTGTCTATTTCTCCTTTTATGTCTGTTAATACTTGCTTTATATATTTAGGTGCTCCTGTGTTGGGTGCATAGATATTTACAAGTGTTATATCTTGTTGTATTGTTCCCTTTATCATTATGTAGTGCCCATCATTGTCTCTTGTTACAGTTTTTGTTTAAAGTCAATTTTCTCTGATATAGGTATTACTACCTGCTCTTTCTTTTCTTTGCTGTTTCCTTGGAGTATATTTTTCCATCCTTTCATTTCCAGTTTGTGAGTGTCTTTGTGTCTGAAGTGTGTCTCTTGTATGCAGCATACATATGGGTTTTGTTTTTTATCCAATAGAACACCCCATGCCTTTTGATTGGAGCATTTGCTCCATTGAGATTTAAAGTAGCAATTGATTAATATGAATTTATTGCCATTTTGTTACTTTTTTCTGTGTTTTAGTAGTTCTTCTCTTTTCCTTACTTCTCTTTATCTCTTCCCTTGTGATTTGATGACTTTCTTTAGTAATATGTTTGATTTCTTTCCTCTTACATATTTGTTTGCTTATTATAGGTTTCTGGCTTGTGATTACCATGAGGTTCTTAAATAATATTCTACGTATATAGCAATCTACATTGAGTTGATAGTCTCTTTAGCTTGACCTCTTTCTAAAAGCTCTACTCTTTTACTCCTCTCCTCCCACATTTTATGTTTTTGAAATCATATCTAATCTCTCATTTTGTGTGTGTCTATCCATTATCCTCTTTTCCTTGAAGTAGGTAATTTAATACTTTTGTCTTTTAGCCTTCATATTATCTTCATAGGTGGGCGATCTGTTACCTTTACTATGTTTTTGACTTTATCAGTGATTTTATTGCCTGATTTTTTTTTCTGATAATTTTCTTATCCCTACTTGTGGTTTTCTCTTTCCTACTTAAATAAGTCCCTTCAGCATTTCTTGTAGAACTGGTTTCTTGGTGATAAACACCTTTAACTTTTGCTTGTCTGGGAAGCTGTTTATAAATCCTTCCATCCTGAATGATTACTTTGCTGGATAGCATATTCTTGGCTGTAGGTGTTTTCCTTTCAGCACTTTAAATACTTCATGCCACATTCCTTTATCCTGTAGGGTTTCAGCTGAGAAGTCCACTGATAGCCTTATGGGTTTTCCTTTGTATGTCACTTGTTGTCTTTCTCTTGCTGCTTTTAGGATTCTCTCTTTATCTTTAATTTTGGACATTTTAATTATAATGTGTCTTGGTGTGGGCCTCTTTGGGCTTTTCTTGTTTGGTGCTCTCTGTGCTTCTTTTACTTTGATGTCTGTTTCTTTCCTTGGATTAGGAAAGTTTTCAGCTATTATTTCTTCAAATAGAATCTCTGCCCCTTTGTCTCTCTCTTCTCCTTCTGGGACACATATCATATGAATGTTAGTGCACATGATTGTCCCAGAGTTCCCATAGACTGTTCTCATTCTTTTAAATTCTTTTTTCTTTTATCTGTTCAGTTTTGGTGATCCCCTCTAGTCTTTCATCCAACTTGCTGATCCATTCTTCTATATCATCTACTCTTTTATTGAGTCCCTCTAGTGAAATTTTCATTTCCAGTATTGTAACCTTCATTTCTGGTTGGTTCTTTTTTATATTTTCCAATTCTTTGTTGATGTTCTCACTGTGTTCATCCAGTATTCTCCCAATATCCATGAACATCCTTATGAGTTTTTGTGTGAACTACCTCATTCTGTTTCATTTAGCTCTTTTTCTGGGGTTTTATTCTGTTCCTTTGCTATTCCTTTGAGGAGTCATTATGCCTCTTTCTGCGCTTATATCTATGTATTATATAAGTTGGCTATGTCTCATGATCTTGGAGAAGTGGCCTTATGTAAGAGATGCCTTTTGTGGCCCAGCAGTGTGCTTCCCTCTCATCACCAGTCCCAATGATCTAGGAATGACCCCTGTGTGCTACTTGTGTCCTTATGCTGTGGCAAGGTTACTCTTACTGCAGGTACCCAGGAAGTCTAGTCTTTCCCTCCCTGGCTGGCTGTTTATAAATTGGGTTTGGGGAGCCCCAGGACCTTTGACTACAAGGTCTAATAGCACACTCCTGTTGCGATTTCCCTGTCAATTCGTTAGGCAGTGAGTGTAGCTGGTTGCTAGGCTCAGGAACTCACAGTTGCTGTAGGCCTCAGGCTTGCAAAGCTGTTGTCAGTTGTCTTAGGTTTGCAGCTGAGTGGGGCTGGCCCTAGGCACAGGGAGCACCCAACTGTTTCAGGCTTTCGTAGGTGGGGCTGATGGTCTTTGTGAAGAATAGATCTTCTGCCACTGATAAGCCCCAACCCCCCACAGGTCCACACCCACTGCCAACACAGTCCTCATCTGTGCACACTTCCCAACCCCCTGGAGCCTACCCAGTCACCCCACTGCAGAGGCCCCCACCCCTCTACCAATGCCCCTCACAGTTCACCTGGTCCTCACACAGAGGCAGACACACTTGCCTACCTATGGAGGATCAAGGCACCCAATCAATGCAGGTGGACAAGTAGCCTGAGAGCTGGCTGTTGGGTTAGGCCGGTCCCTAAGGCAGGCTGCCTGCACTGGCTGAACCAGATTAGATCTGTGCTCTAGTGAGTGTGGCATATCCCTGGGCTAACAGGACAGTGGATAGCATCAACAGCATCTGGCAGCATCTGTGTCAGAACATCTGTACCAGAGCACAAGAATGGCCACCACCAATGTCTCAGTCTCTGGAGAGGTCTCACCTCTCCCTGAGATGCACCCAGAACCTACCAAATGAGTCTCTTTTCACCAAAGGACTGTGCAGCCTTCTTTCTGGTGATTTTGGTTTGCTCTCTGAGATGAGTGAATTTGTGCATGAGCCCTTTAAGAGCTGGGTTCTTTTGGCCTTCATCCGATAGCTTTTCTGGGGGTATTCCCTGTTACAGTTAATAGCCAGAAAAGCCAGATAGTAGGATACTCATCTCAGTTGTGCTGAGTCTGAAGTATGCGTATAGCAGTAATGGGCCCCTTGCTCAAGATCCCACTGCTCCAGGGAGGGATGCATACCTTAGAGTGTCTTCCGTCCAGCCTGCTGTGAAGGTCTGTAGCTTGTGAAGGTGGCTTTTTTTCTCTCCAGGAGGAATTTCTGCCTCTTCGGCCTCAGTCAGGACTCTCCCTTGTGGGGGTTCTTTTTATTCAGTTTTCAGTTTTCTCTTCAGGGTATTTTTTCGAAAAATAATTGTAACCTGGCTGTGTTCATGGCAGGAGGTGAGTTCAGAGTCTGCCTATGCTGCCATCTTGACAAGATCTCCCTCAAATTTATCTCTTAAAAGGTATTTTTTAAAATTTTGCTATCATTGATACACAACAGACTCATGTGTTTGAAGTGTACACTTTGATAAGTTTTGATGTAATCATATACCCATGACATCATCACTATGTTTAAGATAGTTAATATTGCTATCACCCCAAAAGTGTCCTTGTGACCCTTTGTAATATGTCCCCTCTGCCCCTCTTTCTTCAGGTAACCACTCACCTGCATCTGTCACTATAGATTAGTTTTTATTTTCTAGAATTTCTATAAATGGAATCCTAAAATATGCACTCTCTTCTTGTCTGGCTTCTTTCACTCACAAAATTAATCCATGATTTTGTGTATATCAATATTTTGTTCCTTTCTTTTGTGTGGATAAGCCACATTTTGTTTATCCATTCACTTTTTCATGAATATTTTGGTTGTTTCTAGTTTCTGGTTGTTACACATAAGTCTGTTATGAACATTCATATATTGGTCTTCGTGTGAGCATATGTTTTCATTTCTCTTGCATAAGTATGTAAGAGTGGAATGGCTGTAACTCTTAAAATTCAATAAGAAAACAAACAACCCAATTACAAAAAAGGGACAAATGGTTTGAACAGACATTTCAACAGGAAGATATAGTGATAGGAAATAAGTACGTGAAAAGGTGCTCAACATCATTGATCACTGGTGAAATGTAAATGAAAACTACAGTGAGATAACAGTACACACCTATTAGAATGGTTAAAATAAGGAAGATGGATATATCAAGAGTTGACAAAAAATGTAGAGGAATTGGAACTCTGGTGGTAATGTACAACAGAGCAAGCACTTTTGAAAGCAATTTGTCAGTTTCTTAAATTAAGATGTGCTTAAAATATAATCGTTTTGCTTTTGAATCTCTTTCTTTTCTTTTTTTTGGCAAATTCTTGAAATGGACCTTAATTTCTTTCTTTAAATTTTATCTCCTTTTTCTTACCATAATCAGAAACAAAAGAAAGGTGAAATTTACTTCTTTCACTTTTTGGACGTGCTTTCCAGTTCCAATAAAGATATTTCCTTTCACCTATCTCACTTTCCATTCAAATTTTCTTTCCTCTGCATGCAATCTTGTCCAAAGCCTACTTAATATGGAGAAGCAAAAAAGCTACCTAGAGGTATCAGAACATGCAGGAAGATACCTTGGGGCCTCTGGTATCACACAGCCTCTTCAAATCACACCTGGTCACTTACTGCTTATGCATATAGGAGAAATTACTTTACCCCTTTGGCCTCAGCCTCTGCATCAGTGTTTGGAAACAATAGCATCTCTCTCATGTGACTTTTGTGAGGAATAAATGAATTAATCTGTGCAAATGCATCAATGCTTAAAGCATTGCCTAACCAATAATATGTGCTTGTATGTATGTCACCTTAAAGAAACACTCTGGGTTAGTAACTGTCACAGGCACACAGCTTCTTGAATGTACCAAAAATGTTTTCGAGGAGCTGTACACTTCCCAGAACATGTATTCAGAAACAGCTTCATCAGAACACATTGTTTTGGGGAAAATAAGAGGTATTTTTCTTTTATTGTCAATGATAATGGCCCAGAGGATGGTGAGAGGATGGCAAGGAGAATGCCTAGTTTGTTTTCTTATCTAACATCTATCTTAGCAGACCAGTCTGGTGCAGGTCTCTTCAGGAAGAGCCATCTGGGCTCAAGTCCTGGCTTGATCACTGTGTGGCTTGGGTAAGTCAGAGACCTTGTGGAGTCTATACTTCTTCAGCTATAGAATGGGGATTATAATAATACCCACCTAACAGGGAAGTAATGGGGATTAGGTGAATTAACATACACAGAGTCTCACCACACATGGCTGGTTATCTAATTAGTACTATGTCAGGTAACCTTAACACTGGAAGCTCATTAGGAAATGGATTGTGTTGAACTAAATGGGACCACCTAAAGACAGATGAGGTGTGTGTGAGGAAAGGATGACTTCTTGTCAAGAGGCCCAGAGAAACGTGCATGGACGCGGTGATACCTATGTTTGGGGCACATGGGAATGTAGAGCAAAGGAGACCTGGATTTAGGGGACCACTTGAATATATAAAAGGTACTCAGTATTGGGACATTTGGCTGGAAAGAAAGGATGAAAATATGTGGGCATGGAAAGAAAATCATTGTTATAAAATTTTTATTTTTTGGTAAATTTTAAGGGTATGTATGTGATCATTGTACTATTCTTTCAACTTTTTTGAAGGTTTAATATATTTCATTTTCTCTCTAGTTTTAAATTTAGCATAAGAAATAGCTGTGCAGATTTCAATCTGAGGAGATCCATCTATAGGTAATAGAGGTGAGAAAATTCTCTTCTTTGTGCAATTCAAGCAATCTCAGAAATAAAGAGCTGCCTTATCCCCAATTCCTAACTAAACTCATTTCTATAACTCTCATTTCACAATATCCTCTTTATTCATATTTCTTAGCTGTGGTGTCTGTCACTGAAGTTTCACCCTGGAAAGTAGCATCTTGCATACTTATTACATTATTTTTTAGAAAGAATGTATTTATGAATATTAATGATTACATCTAGAGTTCAATTATTGTCATTCTTCTTTTCTCACGCTTATACATAGACACCCAGACACCACAGGTATTCACTCTCTTTAGTTGTATTTCTTACCTAAATTTTCCAACTTTCTTCTCCAACATCTTAAATTATATTCACACGGACCTTGGGAATCATTTAGCTTCAAAAAATTCTGTTAAATTCTCCTCCAAAGGCCAGTGATTTCAGGACTTCTCTTCTATCTTTATATGGAAAAGAGTACACTCAGGAAATAACATTTTCTTGGCTCTTCCACACTGACTGACAGTGCTCCATCATATTTATCAAGTCCCTAATCCCAGAACTAGTGTGAGAATTATCAAAGGGGATATTGTTGGATGTGGCTTTGGAAAAATTCTGCTGATGGTGAGGTTGTTTCAGTGGGAGTAATTAAGATGTGACTCAGGAAGATATGCTTAGGAACACACATTTTTTTCTCGGGTCTAAAGTTTTCTAGAGGCAACAAAGATTTGACCAAACTCCACCTAGGCTCTCTTGAACTTTTCAACTAGGCCGGGCATAGACATAAATGCAGGGCACAAACTGCAGGGTCACCACTGAGATATGTGAGGTGCAGGTGGAGATAGCTTTCATCTTGCCCTCCCCTGCCTGAGACCTCAGCATCATTAGGTTGACTGTATAGGAAACAAGCAAGAAGTTAAACCACAGAATCGTGAGTAGTCCATTACTGGAAATCATCAGGAGCGGAAGAATAGAATTATCTGTACAGGCGAGTTTGAGGACATGGGGGACGTCACAGTAGAAAGTGTCAAGAACATTGGGTCCACAGAAGGGGAGTGGGAACAATATGGAAATATACGCGATGGAGTGTACAAAGCCCCCCACCCAGCAGGCCACTATTAACCCAATGCAATGGCCTCTACTCATGATGGTCACGTAGTGCAGGGGCTTGGAGATGGCCACATACCGATCTAATGCCATCACTGACAAAGAAAATACGTCCACCCCTCGAACAAGGTGGAAGAAAAACATCTGAGTGAAGCAGCCATTGAAGATATGGTCTTTCTCTGTAACAGAAGGTCCACTGGAACTTTGGGAGCTGTGATGGAGGAAAAGCAGATGTCGGCAATAGATAAATTGTAGAGCAAAAAATACATGGGAGTTTGAAGGCGAGATTAACAGGTCACAGTGACTGTGATGAGGAGGTTTCCCAGCAGAGTTGTCACATACACCCAAAGTAGGAAAAGAAATAAGACCAAGTTCAGTTCTTGATTCTGGCTTAGGCCAAGGAAAACAAATTCTTTTACCCTGGTGCGGTTTTTCAGCTCCATTGAGTCATCTTTTCTCTCTCTCTTTTTTCAAGCTACTTCATTTGAAAAGACTTGGCTCTCTATTTTGTTTTCTTTCTAAGCACTAAGAATGCAATTCAGAATGTTCCTCATGTGACCATGATGTTTTCTTTTTGTTTAGTTGTCCAAATTTTTAAGATTGCAGTCAGTTTTGTGATCAATTCAAATTATCACATGCAAGTCATTCAATAATTCGTTTCCTATAAAATTATTTATAAAAAGATTAAGCATTTATGTTAAGTAGTGATGTTTACAGAGCATATTTTATTAATTTCTTTTAGATTTTACATTTTATCATTATTTTTGTATTCCACACAAATTTATTGAATCTCAGGAACTGTCTGAAACATTAAATACAAAGATAAGTAAGAAATGGTTTCAGACACTGTAGACATATTCCACAAGTTAAATATTCATAATAGTAAGTACTGTGTTGACTTCAACAGAGTCATGTCTTGGTGGAAAAACGATATCTTTCTGTTTCTTATTGCAAAGTTGCTGTGGAATGGGTCAGTTTCTTTGCTCTTGGTTGTTTTATATAGAATTCCTTAAAATTGCAGCCTATTATTCCACACAGTTAATTTGTCATTGTGGTTAAATTACACTACTCATATTGTTTGCTTAATAATTATTTAAAAATATTTAAAGGTTACTGTTTGGAAGTAGATTAAAACAATATGTAAATCTAATTCAAAGAATATCTTTAATTTCTTTTATTGTCATAAAAACACTTAAACATGAGAGTTACCCTCTTAACAAACTTTTGGGTGCACAATCAGTATAGCCACAGTGTTGCACAGCAATTCTCTAGAACTTATTCCTCTCACGTAACTGATATCATCCTTGCTTGAGTGTGGAGGAGAGAATAAAGATAGTGATCTACTTTTGAGCAGTGGTTCATTCTGTACCAACCTTTGTGGATCAAAGCTAACAGAGTGGAGAGATCCCACAGAAAGGAGAGATGTTGGTATCATTAGAATAATGCCTGTTTTTCATAAGCCACTATTAATCATCTTCAGCAAATTTTATAATTACTATTTTCTCCACCTTATACTTAGCAAGTGAACACTTATTGCAATAATCAAATGTGTATTGATAAGCTGGATCACATTGTCAAAGTGCTTTCAGCCTATCAAAAGTGGATGATTTGTATAAATTGATGAACATAACGAGTGAGAAAATGTGGCATGTGTCATGAGAAAAGTTCAGGCAGATTTGGGTGGGATATGAGACACGATAGGTGATATCATGATTTCCAGCAGTAAGAAAAGCTACTATTTCTTGAGCATTTACTGTACATGAAGAGTTATGAAAAGTTGATTTATTTAACTTTCACCACCATCCTTTAGAAAGTATTGATGTTATTTTTGCTTTTCACATGGAGTATATTTTGAATCTATGTTTGGTTGCAGGAAAGGAAAAGATAGGATGGAAGAAACAGTGCTTCTTTTCCATTCAGTCTTGTATATGTGGGATCTAATTTTGTATAACAAGAATGTTTGATAAAGTCTGTCTGAAGATAAGAATTTGGCAGAAAGGGGCTCTGGAAATTCAGTTTACATTGACCTTGGTCTGAGGTGGACTCACCAATAAGCAACTCAAAGAATCCCAACAAATGCATGATGCCTTCTCTCACTGAGTGGACCACATTTCTGAATCTCTCTTAATACATCATCTCTTTTCCCAATGGTTAACACCCACCTTTGTTGTTCCTGGCACTGAGACGATCATCTTGGCTCTGAAGCATTTAATACATCTGGAAGATATCAAAGTCAAAATATTTATGCATAATCAATAATGACATCTCTGTCTCTCTATCCACACCTTTAATCTTAGCTAAAAATGTAACATCTTTACCTAATACCTTTGATCCTGAAATTCCAAGTACAAATTGCAAGTTATCAGGTACAGAGCAGAACAGAACATTTGTGACATTAATTCTTCAAAAAATTTTGTTTCTGAAGGCAGAGCCTTTAGGGAGGCTAAATATCTTAGTGTCTTTGCTATCCTTTCAGGAGAGAAAGAACAGATTCAAAGAATCTCATCTTCAAGAACTTCCGTTGTGTCGCTGTCTTATGTGAAAATCCCTCAGCCTCTGGCTTAATATAAGAATTAAAAAGTGGATATTATTGGACAGGAAAGTGGAAGTCAAGTGTTTGATTCTGCTGTTGGTGATGAAGTTTCAGAGGGATTTATTAAGAAGTTACTGAGACATGCACATGTGTACACACAAACACACAGAGATGGAAACATTTTGGTTGGCATCTAAATTATTTAGAAACAGTAGAGGAAATCTATCTGCTTATCCATAGCTCAATCAAACTTTGTTCAAAAGTGCCAAGTACTGTGCCCAGGAGAGTACAAATGTCCAATTTTCATGGCTTGTTAGGCTCAGAGGGCACTATATACAAATGAGTTTAATTCAGTTGCCAAAAAACTAGAAGGGAACTGAACCTCAAATCCTTTGCTACCAGTCCAGTTTCTAGTTATATACAGAATGGCTTTAGCCTCATGCTGTGGTTATAAGTTTCCACGTGTAGAGAAACATGATTTAGATGGTGTTTGGGGAATGCTCATTCTTCTTATTTTCCAACACTCTATTCATGGAATCTCTCAATTTGGATCAGCTAGATAAGTATGTTAGTAAAACTGTCTACAAAATTACAATAGTTATTTAACATTAACTTAAATTATTGAATGGTCTGATCTTATATAGAACACACTTGCACTATTTCCAGAATGCTGATGGCTTTCATTCACCTATTTTTCCAATTTGTTTAGTACATTAAACTAGTCTATACAGATTAAAAGCTGCATGAGATAGGTTGTGTGTTTGAGATGGGCAATTTTTCCCCCCAGCTTTACTGAGATATAATGGACGTACATCATTGTATATATTTAAGATATACAATGCACTGATTTGACACATTTAAATACTTCAAAATGATTATCATCTTCGTGTTGACTAACACCTTCATCACCTCACAAAATTACCCATTCTTTTTTGTAGTGAGATCATTTAAGATTTACTGTCTTAGTAACTTTCAAGTATTATTACAGTATTGTTAATTCTAGTCACTATGCTGTATATTAGATACCCCAAACTTATTCATTTTATAACTGGGAGTTTATACCCTTTGCCCAAATCTCCCTGTTTCTCCCACCCCCAGCGCCTGGCAAAACCATTCTACTCTTGTTTCTTCGAGTTCAGTTTTTTGGATTCCACATATGCATGAGATCGTACAATATTTGTGTTTGTCTCACTTATTTCACTTTAGCATAATGCCCTCACAGTCCATCCATGTTGTCGCAATGGCAGGATTTTCTTTTTTTACAACTGCTAATATTCCATTATACACACACACACACACACACACACACACACACATATGTACACACATACCACATCTTTATCCATTCATCCATTGATGAACACTTAGATTGTTTTTGTATCTTGGATGTTGTGACTAATGCTGTAGTGAACATGGGAGTGCTGATACCTCTTCAAGATCATAATTCCATTTCCTTTGGGTAGACACCCAGAGATGGGCTTGCTGGATCATATGGTAGTCATATTTTTAATTTTTTGAGGAACCTCTGCACTGTTTTCCATAGTGACCATAGCAATATATATTTCTATCCACAGTGTACAAGAGTTTTCTTTTCTCCACATCCTCACTAACACTTGCTATCTTTTGTCTTTTTGATGAGAGCCATTCTAACATGTGTGAAGTGATATCTGACTGTGGTTTTGAATTGCATTTCTCTGATGCTTAGTGATATTGAGTACCTTTTCACGTACCTGTTGGTCATTTGAATGTCTTGTTTGAAAAAATTTCTACTCAGTTCCTCTGCCTATTTTTAAATCTGATTGTGTGTTTTTTGCTTGAGTTTATGAGTTGTTTACATATTTTAGATACTAACTCATCATCTGATATATCATTTGAAAATATATTGTTCCATTCTGTGAGTTGTCTTTTCATTTGTTGATTGTTTCTTTCACTGTGCAGAAGCTTTTTAGTTTGATGTAGTCTCATTTTATTAATTTTTGCTTTGTTGCTCGTGCTTTTAGTTTCATTTCCAAAATATTATTGCCAAGACCAATGTCGAGGAGATTTTCTACTATTTTTCCTTCCAGGAATTTTATGGTTTCTGGTCTATGTTTAAATCTTTAATCTATTTCAAGTTACTTTCTGTGAGTGATGTAAGATTGGGGTCTGATTTCATTATTATACATGTGGTTATCCAGTTTTCCCAGTATCACTTATTAAAGAAACTATGCTTTCCCCATTGTATATTTTTGACATTTTTTGTTGATAATTAATTGAATGTATGTGCATGGGTCCATTTCTGGGCTCTTGATTCTGTTCCATTGGTCTACATGTCTGTTTTTATGCTGGTACTATAAAGTTTTGATTATTATATCTCTGTAGTATATAGTTTGAAATCAGAAGTGTGATGCCTCCAGTTTTGTTCTTCTTTTTCAGGATTGCATTGGCTGTTAGGGATCTTTTGTGATACTACACAAATTTTAGGGTTTTTTTTTTCTATTTCTGTGATCTATTAAGATTTGTCTCCAGGTATTTTTTGATTTCTCCTTTAATTTCTTCACTGATCTAATCATTGTTCAGTAGCCTTTTGCTTAATCTCCACAAAAGGAAGAGTCCCTTTCTTTGGACACTTTGTTCTTGACAGCTTCTACAGTGATGTCCCCCAGATTCTCAAACTCACCTGTACAGATGCTTTTGCACTTGAGCTCCCGATGATTTCCAAAGATGACGTAGTCACTACTCTCTGGTTTCTGTTCCTGCTTGTGTCCTACACAGTCATCCTAATGACACTGAGGACTCAGGAAGGGGAGGGCAAGAGGGAAGCCATTTCCACCTGCACCTCACACATCACCGTGGTGACTCTGCTCTTTGTGCCCTGCATCTATGTCTATGTCAGCCCTTCAGTGTCCTCCCCACAGATAAAGCCAGGTCCATCACCTTCACTGCCATCTCCCCTCTGGTGAGCCCCATAATATACACTCTGAGGAACCAAGAAATGAAGTCAGCCTTGAAAAGACAAGAGAAAACTCATGCCTTCTGTGATGAAACAGAATAAAAATCTCCAAGCTCTCCATCACCAAGAAGTCCTTTCGTTATTTTTCCCACAGAGTCCTATTTATATTCTCGAATATATTGTCAATGAACCAACTATACTTAGTAGGTAACAATTTATTTTTCTGGTTAAGTTAATAGGTGGCTGGTAACCCAACCTTCTGATAAGCATGAAGTAATTAGTGTTATAGAGTTGAGCTGGTGTGTTTCCATCCAAAGAGTGAAGTAGCAATATATCAATCAGGAAAACTATATGGCAGGTTAAGAGATTGATTGAATCCAGCTCCGTTTCCAGAGGTAAATAAACAGAAGCCTAGAGGTAGAGTGATTTGCCCAAGATCTCACATCCACTTAAATACAGAGATAAGTCTTCAGATACCCAGCTGATTGCTCTTAAACCATTTGCAGGTAATTTATTACATTACTGGACCCGTCTATGCCAAACTGTAATCCTGTTCTAGAAAGATCTCATGATTACTGCAAATGAAGTGCACATATGTACATATAGCCCATCACAGATAAAGAAATTTTTTCTGATTAGTTCAACTTCATATGGGCTTATGATGTATTGAGAACCTTAAAGCTACATAATGGTTGTCCTCCTAGATTCCTATCAGGAATGAAGAAGCTTTGAAAGATTTCCCCGTAATAGTCTAAAGGGATTTATATTATGCAGAACTAGATATGCAGATTCACACTCTTGTGATAAGTTTAGACAAAGGCAGAGCCTCAGGGATTCTACACAAAGAGCAAGACATTCTTATTTTTCAAGAACTGATTTTCCAGTCCAGCCTTCCCAGGGCCAATCTCAGATTGGCTTCACCATTGAGGATTTACACTCTTCCCACTTCCCACTTCCAACTTCCCAAGAGAGAGGAAAGATTAAAGAAGAGAAAACTCTAATCAGTATCTTTTTCAAACTATTGGTATTTGAGAAGAAATGTAGGGTATTATTTTTGTTTGGGAAAGCATGGTAAAAGTAAAGCATGATACCTGAAAGCTCTAACTTCAGAGTCATACAGACCCGGGTCCAAATCCAATCTCTGCCATCCACTAGTTGTATGATCTTGCCCAAGTTATTTTATCTCTTCACAGTTCACAATTCACTTATAAAAAGGTACTTATAATATCCACCTCATGAAATTGTTGTGCAGGTTAAAATGAGATGGTACATGTGAAACATACAATGCCTGGCAGATAGTAAATGCTCAGTGAAAGGCTAATGTCATTATTAATCTCATCCTTATTGATCCGTCTAGTGCACATTCTGACCCTAAACCTAATCCTAACCTCCATCTACCTGTTATACTCTTTTCCTATAGGAACCATAGTCCTCATTATTGGGAAAAAACTGATGGGTAGAAAACATGAGGATGTACATTGAATTCAAAGCATGTTTCATCTTAAAATTTCTAGCTTTTTGTCATTAAAGCATGACAATAGTTTTACCTGTTATTTATACAGCTTCAAGGGTCATCCTGAAGCTGTTGAGATAAAGCATAGGAGAGTTTCATATTAAAAGAATGTAGTAGGTCAAAGACAAATCCTTGGGTTTTAGAGTGGAGATGAGAGATCAGAACAAGAAATGAGATCTGGTGAGGTAGAAAAGAGCCCAAGCAGAGTTAACCAAAGGATACTGAGTGTTGAGGACAAACTTCACTTATGTCCCACATTCAATCTGGAATGGCACCATGAGTATTCATTAACTTATCAGCTCAATTGAGTGCCATTTCTTGTCACCTCGTCAATCAATTATTACTTTTTTCAATATCAACCTACTTTCTCTAGCATGAGAATTCTAAGAATAATTCACATTTGTCAAGTCACCATTCATAAGGTCCTGCTACCTTTACTCAGGTAGCTCTGGTTGCAAGTCTCCAAGCTTCTCTATATGAAATCGCCTATGAAAGATGCATACTACAAACCACTTTGTAGTCTATTTCATGCAAATGCTTCCTTCTTTTCCTTCCTATCTCTTGTGACTCACTCAATCAGATTTTTATCAGTATGTCAGAATCGGATGGCACCCAAGATCTATGGGGCCTGAATCACTGACTGTATCTGAGAAGCATAATCCCAAGAGGCCAAGAATGCAAGAACTCCTGCCACATCGTAGTCCCTGAGACTTCCTCATGCCATGTTTAAACACACAACACAATCTGATTCAATAATTCAGGGCAGAGAAGTGTCAAGATGGCAGTATAGGCAGACTCTGAACTCACCTCCTCCCATGGACACGAAAAATTTACTACTTCTGTAGGAACAGTTACCCCTGAGAGAGAACTGAACTGGATAAAAAGGAACCCCTTCCATAAGGGACAGTTCTGACTAAGGGGGAAGAGGCAGAAATTCCTTTCTGGAGAGAAAAAAAAATCCACCTTTACAAGCCATGGTGCTTCACAGCCAATTGGGAGCAATCCTAAGGTACGCAGCCTTCCCTGGAGGAGTGTGAGATCTGAGTGGGGGAATGTTACCACTAGAAGCATCTTTTGGACTCAGCACAACCAAGAAGAGTGTCATCATATCTGGTTTGACTAGCTACTAACAACACTGGGGAATACTCCCAGAAACGTTATCAAACATAAGGGGAAAAAGCTGGCTGTTAAAGGACACATGCACAAACTCAACTCTTTTGGAAAGCAACCTAAATTCACCAGACAGAAAGGTACACAGTTCTTTGGTGGAAAGAGACTCAATTTATAGGCTCTGGGTGCATCTTACTGAGAGGTGGGACCTCTCCAGGGACTGAGACATGGGCAGCAGCTACTATTGTGACTTAGTACGGGTGTGCTGACACAGACACTGGCAGACACCATTGGAGTTCTTCCCCTGGCCTGATAGCACAGGGTCTGCCACACTCTCTAGAGCATCAGTTTAATCTAGCACAGCCAAGGCAGGCAGTCTGCCCTAGGGACAGCCCCCACCCAACAGAAGCCATTAGGCAACTTGTGAGCCTGGTAGGCTGGGTGCCTGGATCCTCTGAAGCTGGGTGAGTGGGTCTACCTTTGCAGAGCAGGGCATGTACAAAGAGCAATTGGAGGGTGTGGGGCGTTAGTAGAGTGTGTGGGGCCTCTGAAGCGGGGCAAATGGGTCCACATCAGGGTGTCGAGGCAGTGCATGGGGCAGGACTCTGTTGCCAGTGTGTGTGGTCCTGTGGTCAGTTGGGCTTGTCAGCTGCAGAAGACTTGTGCTTCTCAAATAACCACATAGGGGATAATCCTCACCTTCCAAAGCCTGAAACAATTGAGTGCTTCTGTGCCTGGGGCCAGCCCCACTGTAGGCTGGAGGCCTACAGGAATCGTAAGCCCTGAACCGAGTAACCAGCCACTCTGGGGGCCTGCTCACTTAACAGAAAAACTACAACAGGTATGTGCTCTTAGACCTTGCAGCCAACTGTTCTGGGGCTCCCCAAACAAGATAAATTGATTGAAGTGTCCATAGCAGCCACACAGAGTTGAACATTACAACCAGCTGGCTAGGAGGACAGCCTACCCTCCCTTGGCACCTACAGCAAGGACAACCCTTCCACAACAGAAGGACACATGTAGCCCATACAAGGGTCACTCCTGGAACATTTGGAACTGGTGATGAGAGGGAAGCACGCTGATGGGCCTCAAAAGGCATCTCTTACATAAGACCACCTCTCCAAGATCAGGAGATGTAGCTGACTCACCTAATACATAGATATAAGCACAGAGAAACAGGTAAAATGCGGAGGTAAAGGAATATGTTCCATGTCAGGGAACAGGACAAAACACCAGAAAGAAACCAAATGAAACAGAAATAAATGATCTATCTGACAAAATGTACAAACTAACAGTCATAAGGATGCTCATTGATCTTGGGAGAAGAATGGATGAACTCAGTGAGAGCGTCAACAAAGAATTGGAAAATACAAGAAAAGAACCAATCAGAAATGAAGAACACAATACTGAAAATGAAAAATTCACTAGAGGGACTCAATGGCAGAGTAGAGGATACAGAAGCATGGATCAGTGAACTGAATGAAAGACTGGAGGAATTCACTAAAGCTGAACAGATCAAAGAAAAAAGAATCAAAAAGAATGAAACAGTCTAAGAGACCTCTGGGACAACACCAAGTGCATTAACATTTGTTTTATAGGTGTCCCAGAAGGAGAAGTGTAAGACAATGGGGCAGAGAATCTATTTGAAGAAACAATAGCTGAAAACTTTCCTAACCTAAGGAAGGAAACAGGCATCCAGGTACAGGAAGCACCAAGAGCACCAAACAAGATAAACCCAAAGAGGCCCACACTAAGACACATTATAATTAAAATATCAAAAAGTAAAGATAAAGAGAGATTCCTAAAAGCTACAAGAGAAAGACAGCAAGCAACATACAAAGGAAACTCCATAAGGCTATCAGCTAACTTCTCAGCAGTAACCTTACAGGCTAGAAGCGAGTGGCATGATATATTTAAAGTGTTGAAAGCAAAAATACCTACAGCCAAGAATACCCTAACTGGCAAAGTTATCATTCAGAATGGAAGGAGAGATAAAGAGTTTCCCAGACGAGCAAAAATTAAAGGAGTTTATAATCAGGAAACCAGTTTTACAAGAAATGCTACAGGGGTTTAAGTGGGAAAGAGAAGACTACAAATAGGAATAAGAAAATGATTTTAAAAAGGCAATAAAATCAGTAATAAAGGCAATAATAAAGTGAAGGTAGCAGATCAATCACCTATGAAGAAATATGAAGGTGAAAAGACAAAATAACTAAAATTACCTATTTCCAAGATAAAAGGGTAATGGATGTACACACAGAGAAAAAGAGGTTAGATATGATATCAAAGCCAGAAATTGTGGAGGGAGGGGAGTAAAAGAGTAGAACTTTTAGAAAGAGGTCAAACGAAAGAGACCATCAACTTAATGTAGATTGCTATACACGTAGGTTATTATTATATATGAACCTCCCGGTAATGACAACCCAGAAACCTATAATAAATACACAAAAGTTTCAGAGAAAGGAAGTCAAACGTATTACCAAAGAAAGCCATAAAACCACAAGAAAGAACTGCTAAACACCCAGAAAAAAGGTAACAAAATAGCAATAAGTACATACTTATCAATAGCTTCTTTAAATGTCAAAGAACTGAATGCTCCAATCAAGAGGCATAGGGTGATTAGATTAAAAAACAAAACCCATATGTATGCTGTATACAAGAGACACACTTTATACCTAAAGATGCTCACAGACTGAAAGTAAAAGGATGGAAAACGATACTCCATGCAAATGGCAAAGAAAAGAAAGCTGAGGGAACAAACTTACATCAGACAAAATAGACTTTAAAGCAAAACTTTAACAAGAGACAAGGAAGGGCACTAAATAACGATAAAGGGAACAATCCAACAAGAGCGTATAACACTTATAATTATCTATGCACCGAACATAGGAGCACCTAAATGGTGCATCAGCAAAAAGGAAATCTGCGTGATGGAGGGACCAAACCGCCCCCACCCCCACAAAGAAGTCACAATGATAGCGGTGCATCGCCCCGTAGTCATAATGGTCACATAATGCAGGGGTTGGAGACGCTGTGTACTGATCAAAAGCCATCACAGAGAGAGAAAATATCTGCTGCACCAAGGAGGTGGAAGAAAAACATCTGTGTCATGCAGCTTGTATAGGATATGGTCCTTATCTTAGACAGAAGGTCTTCTAGGACCTTTGGAGCAGTGATGGAGCAGAAGCAGATGTCAAGGCTGGCTGGAGTGCAGAGCAGGATGTACATGGAGGTGTGGAGGCGACACTGACAGGTCACAGTGACCATGATGAGGAGGTTTCCCAGCAGAGTTGTCATATACACAAAATACAAAAAAAGAAATAAGACCAAGCTCCGGTCTTGGGAATAAGTCCTAGAAATATAAATTCTTTTACCCTGGGGTCATTGTCCAACTCCATTGAATCATGTTTCTTTTTCCTCGTGTAGCTTGGAAAAAATTGAAATGTTATTTCAGAAAGGGTTTACTCCCGCTTAATAGATTCAGGTTTACAGAGTTAGGTATTAGGTCTGAAAACTAGTGAGGTGTTATCACCACATGAAGAGCCTTTCCAAGGTTATTGTTAACATGTCCAAAATGACATCTTATTACACAAACATGCATTTAACTATTTTTTTCTTCTGTTAAATATAAGTATTTTAGAAAATGCATAAAAATAATGTTCTCAGAATATAAGTTATAAGGATCCAAGATAAAGAGGTGAATGTTTAACATTCAGAAAGGGATGATCGTGGCACGAGGGATACAAAAATGGATGTAGTTTGGTGTGTGGATAAGACAATGCCTATTTGGTACAACTGGGGTCCTTTGAGGTTCCACATGAGTGTGGGTTTTTTCCCAGACTGGGTGCTCCATTTAAATAGTTTAAGAACTCCTATCTGTAGATTGGTTGTCTTCAGACTGAATTTCACAGAAGCACTCCTCCCTTTTTTGAATCACAAATTTGATGCTGTGAAAAATCAGAAAACTTTAAAGCTATAAAATTCTTCTCTATTGCTCTATTCTTGCTTAAGGGAATTTCTTTGTTTCTGTCTTTAAACTACTTTAGGTACCAAAACCCTTGGATGTTAAATAACTCCTCAACTATTAAGGAAAACTGGGGACTCAGAGCTTTTCTTCTGTTCATTGGTCAAATTTATTTCTTAAAAGTTATTTTTTTATTGCACTATCATTGACATACAGTAGACTCATGTCTTTGAAGTGTACACTTTGATAAATTTTGATATAAGCATATATGCATGAAATCATCACTTTGTTTAAGATAGTTAATATACCTATCATGGCAAAAGTGTCCTTGTGACCCTTTGTAATATGTTCTCTCTGCTCCTCCTTCTTCAGGAAACCACTGATTTGCATTCTGTCACTATCCATTAGTGTGCAGCTTCTAGAATTTTATATAAATGGAATTCTACAATATGTACTCTCTATTTGTCTGACTTCTTTCACTTCCAAAATACATCCATGTTTTTGTGTGTACCAATAGTTCGTTCCTTATTATTGTATGGATAGGCCACATTTTGTTTATCAGTTCACTTGTTGATGAACATTTGGGTTGTTTCTAGGTTTTTACTATTACATGTAAAGCTGCTATGAATATTTGTGTAAAGGTCTTTGTGTGGACATATGTTCCCATTTCTCTTGGGTAAGTAACTAGCAGTACAACGGCTGTAAGTCTTAAAATTCAATAAGAAAACAAACAACACAATTGAAAAAAATGGGCAAATGGTTTGAGCAGACACTTCAACAAGAAGATATAGGGATAGCAGATAAGCACGTAAGAAGAATCTCAACATCATTTATCACTGGGGAAATACAAATGAAAGCCATAGTGAGATAACAGCACATCTATTAAAATGGCTAAAATAAAGAAGATGGATATGTCAAGAGCTGACAAAAATGTAGAGGAATTGTAACTCTGGTGGGAATGTACAATGATGCAAGCATTTTTGAAAACAGTTTGTCAGTTTCATAAAACGTTAAGCGTGTGCTTACAATATAATCATTTTGCTTCTGAATTTCTTTCTTTTTTTTTGGTGAATCCTTCAAATGGACTTAATTTCTTTCCTTGCAGTTTATCTCCTTTTTCTTATCATAATCAGAAACAAAAGAAAGGTGAAAGTGACTTCTCTCACTTTTTTGGGTGTGTTTTCCAGTTCAGATGAAGATATTTCTTTTTACCCAGCTCACTTTCCATTCAAGTTGTCTTCCTCTGTATGCAATTTTGTCCAAAGTCTATTAATATGGAAAACTACAAAAGCTACCAAGAGTTATCAGAGAATGCAGGCAGATACCTGGGGCCTCTGCCATCACACAGCCTGTTGCAATCCCAGCTGGGTACTTACCGGTTACGCTACAGGAGAAGTTACTTTACCCCTTTGGCCTCAGTATTTGGAAACAGTAGCATCTTCCGTGTGTGATTTTCATGAGGATTAAATGAATTAATCTATGCAAAAGCATCAATACTTAGAGCATTGCCTAATCAATAATAAGTGTGCTTATGTGTGTGTTACCTTAAAGTAAAACTCCAGGTTAGTAACTGTCACAGGCACACAGCTCCTTTAAATGTACTGACAATCTTTTAGAGGAGCTGTACATTTCCCAGAAGATGTATTCTAAAACAACATCATCGGAACATACTTTTTTGGGGAAAATAGAGGGTATTTTTCTTTACTGTCAATGAGAGTGGCCCAGAGGGTGGTGACAGAGTTTGGTAGTAAGGAGAGCACTTGCTTGGTTTGATTTCTTTTCTGACAACATCTTAGCAGCCCAGAGAAGTCTGGTGCAGGTCTCTGCAGTCACAGCCATCTGGGCTCAAGTCTTGGCTCTGTCCCTGTGTGACTTGGGTAAGTGAGAGACCTCATGGAGTCTCCACTTCAACTTTGGAATGGGGATTATAATAATACCCACGTCACAGGGAAGTTATGAGGATTAGGTGAATTAACATATGCAGAGTCTCAGCATACATGGTTGGTTATCTGTTATGATTAATACTGTGTTGGGTAACCTTAACATGGATGTTCATCAGGAAATTGAGTGTTTTGAACTAAGTGGTAGCTGAGCTACCAATTCTGACTAGTTAAGGAGAGGAAATAATTGCAGAAAAGATCAACTCAGTACAGTTACTAGAGGTAATGAGGAGGTCCTACCTAGTTATGATAGGCTTCCATAGGGACTCCCTGTAAATAATAGACTATGGTCTACACAGAAGTGTAGAAGGTATAGTCTCTCAGACCACAAGTCAGGCTTATTTTCAGAAAAGTAGCCACAAACTGCCTTTCGTAATTCAGACAACATCCTCTACCTTCTGCTCCATTTTTCTGCTATTTGTAATCCATCTTATTATTTAACAAATATTGATAGAAAATTGTCAGATTTCTAGGTTATTTGAGAGAAATGAATATAATCCAACACCAGTAGAAAATAACTGAAATCCAATAGTATTATGGGAGTGATGGGGATCATCTAAAGACAGACGATCTGTGGGTGAGAAAAGGACAACTTCTCACCAAGAGGCTCAGAGGAACCTGCAGGGAGGAGGTGACACTTATGTTTGGGACACATGGGGGTGGAGAGAAGGGAGATTTGGCTTTAGGGGACCGCTTGAAGATACAAAAATTGCTTCTGAATTGGAAGTTTGGCTGGAAAGAAGGCAAACGTGTGTACGGAAAGTCATAAAAAAGAAAATCATTGCTATAAAATTTTTATTTTTTTATAAATGTAAGGAAGGGTATGTAGGTGTTCATTGTCCTATTCTTTCAACTTTTTTGAAATATTTTATTTTCTCTCTAGTTTTAAATTTAGCATAAGAAAAACCTCTGTACATATCAGTTTGAGGAGATCTATCTACAGTAAATAAGCCTGAGAAAAATCTCTTGTTTGTTCAATTCAAGGGATCCCAGGAGAAAAGAGCTTCCTTTTCCCTGCTTCCAAACTGGACTCATTTCTATGGCTGTCATTTCACAATATCCTCTTTGTGCATATTTCTTAGCTGTGCTGTCTGTCTGTAAATGTTTACCATGGAATGTAGCATGCTGTGTATATATTTCATTGTTTTTAGTCAAAGCATATTTATAAATATTAACGATTCCATCTAGATTCAGTTTTTCTCACTCTTTTGTTCTCATGCTTATGCATAGACACCTAGGCACCACAGCCATTCACACTCACGCAGAGTTATGTTTCTTTCCTAAAATCTCCTACCTCCTTCTCTAATATCTTAAGTAATGTTCACATGTACCTTGGAAATCATTCAGCTTCAGAAAATTCTGTTAAATACCCCTCTGAAGGCCAGTGATTTCAGTGGCTTCCCATCTATCTTTATGTGGAAAAGGGCAGACTCAGGGAATAATATTTCCTTGCCTTTTCCACACTGATTCACAGTGTTCCATCGTATGTACCAGTTTCTTAATCCCAGAACAAGTGTGAGAATTATCAGAGGGAATATAGTTGGACGTCCCTGTGGAAAAGTTCTGCTGATGGTGAGGTGGTTTCAGTGATGGTATTCAAGATGTGACTCAGACACATGTTCTTAGGAACATACTTTTTGTGTAGGGTCCAAAAGTTTCTAGCAGTGACAAAGATTCTCTCCTTGACCAAACTACTCAGGCTCCCCTGAACTTTTCACCTAAGCCTCAACTTTGGGACCTCCATGCTTGTCTCTGCATTGTCCAATTTTAGCAAGAATCCTGCTAATTCAGTTTAGCTAAAATACCCCACCCTCCATGTTGATCACCCTCAGTATCTAATCAGGTTCCTCACCATCCACCATCCCCTAAGTGATATCTTATCACCCTGGCCTGCCTTCAGCAAGAATCCTGTTAGGTCAATTTAGCCAGAATCCTACCCGACCTCTGATGTTTTCTCTTAGTAGATTTCTTATTGGGACATAAATGTCTATTCTTAGGGATTCTGAACAACTTCCTTAGGTAGTTTCACCCATGGGGAGTGAATCCTGAAGTGTGACACACAAGTATTGGATGGAGCCATTGGACCTGGAAGGGTTATGTAGACGAGAGTAAAGGAGCTCTCAATGGGCGGATGAAGAAACTGGGTGATGGAGTTCTCACAGGACACATTTGTAACCAGGAAATCCACAATGGATTCATCAGTAACTCCCAGTTGCTCAACTTTCAGACTTTTTAAAATTCTCACCACCTCCATCATTACTACCCTAAGTTATGTCTTCATTTTTTCTTTCATGGGAATGTTGCAGTGACCTTTTATTTGGTCTCCCTGTTTTTGTTCTCACCCCTCTTCATTCCATTCATAACAGTAACCTGTGCAATTCTGTTAAAACATCCATCACTATTCTGCTCTTCAAAGCCCTTCAAATGCATCCCTTCTTGTTTAATGTGAAAGTCAAAATCCTCACAGTGGTTTAAAAGGTCCTAAGGGTCTAGTCCCATGGCCTCATTATTTCTCTGACTTCAATTATTACCTGTCCCCTCCTAGCTTCCTCTAATCTTCTTACAAACACCTGGCACATCCCAACCTGAGGACCTTTGCATGTCTGATTTTTGTGCTGAGATTTGTACTGCAACATGAACATTTTTCTGGTTTCAAAAATTTTAAGATCTAGGATATACCTTCAGAAATGAGGGGCAAAAAAGAAAACCTCACAGCACCTGTAAATAGCAGAAAGCCAAGCTCATATATTGAATAATGTTTTTCACTCATGCCAACCGTTTTGAATGGATATGCATAGCCTGAAGCAGCTTCATAAGTTTCTGTCATTTTTAGGGAGCAATGTTAACAGAATAACAATGAATCAATTGTTTTGTTAACCCTATTCTCCAATGACTTGAGGAACAGAAACGAGTGAGAGGTGATGTTCCTTCACTGAGTTTTGTAATTCAACCATCTTTATGAGTGTTTTCTATGTTCTACTTTCTGTGCCAGGTGCTGGGGATACAGTAAAGAAAGCATTGTCCTACTTGGGGTGGATGGAAAGAAGGAGGACAGGGAATTGGAAACAAGGTCCTGAGTTATGTGCTCAAGCTGAGCCCAAGTCACTGAAGGGATGTGGTGGAAGTATGTACAGCGGGTGTGGGGTTCAGAGGACGGCCAGAGTAAGGGCCTTACATGAGGTGACAGAACTCATGGTTATTGAGGTCCATATTCTAACTCAAGCTGTGCTGGCTTCAAGGAACCTGCACTCAGCCACTGGAGTGTAGGCTTTAGATGGAAAAATATTCAGGTAATAGTAATTTATTCATATAAGAGAGTCAGAGGAGGAATGTAATCTGAATGTGTTTACTTCATTAAAATGTGATAACATCAAGAAATTCCTTATAGAATCCATGCCCAAGACGCATTGTGTTTCTCCTATGTATCTCAGCACACTTCCTGGTAACGTGTATATAATGGGAATGTCTGAGTACATATATTTTTGCTTTTTCTTATTGATAATTTTATTTAGACAGTTGTAGATCCCATGCAGTTGCAGGAAACAACAGTGAAGGACTCCACCTAAACCCATTTTCTCCCAATGATCATTTCACAATCTATATGTATATCAAAACATCAAGTTGTACATCTGAAATAAACAACATTTGTGTTTCTCAATTATACTGCAATAGAATAGGGAAATAAAACCCAGAACAATTTCAATGTGATTGTTTGAGTATATATCGATTCTGTTTTCTTTATTTCTTCCAAGTCTGCATTGCGTAAGCAATATGCAAATCTCCAGCTAACAATTTGATTTCTCTACTTTATTTTGTAACATGAAAACTCTCTTTTCACATTATTATTGCATACTGATCAGAATCTTCGAAAGTCATGTGTATCTTAGTAGAAATATCAAGATTATTTAGAAATCCTTTAGACAATCCAGGTTATTGGATGTACAAACATTTTCAAAGGCAGTGACAAGGAGTGAATGACCAGTCTATACCTTGTCTGAAGGCACAAATCTTCTCTTCAGTCTCCTCATGGCTGACTTCATCTCCTGGTTCCTCAGAGTGTAGATTAAGGGGTTCAGCAGAGGGGAGATGACAGTGAAGGTGACAGAGATGGGCTTATCCGTGGGGAGGGCAGTGAAGGGCCGGGCATAGACATAGATGCAGGGCACAAAGTGCAGGGTCACCACAGTGATGTGTGAGGTGCAGGTGGAGATGGCCTTCCTCCTGCCCTCCCCTGCCTGAGACCTCAGCATCATTAGGATGACTGTGTAGGACACAAGCAGGAAGATAAACCACAATGTGGTGAGCAGTCCACTGTTGGAAATCATCAGCAGCTCAAGCATGAAAACGTCAGTACAGGCGAGTTTGAGGACCTGGGGGACATCACAGTAGAAAGTGTCAAGAACATTGGGTCCACAGAAGGGAAGGGGCAGCAACAGGGAAATCTGTACGATGGAGTGGACAAAGCCCCCCAGCCAGCAGGCTACAATGAGGGCAGTGCATCGCCCTCTGCTCATGATGGTCACGTAGTGCAGGGGCTTGGAGATGGCCACATACCGATCTAATGCCATCACTGACAAAGAAAATACATCCACCCCTCCAATGAGGTGGAAGAAAAACATCTGAGTGAAGCAGCCATTGAAGGAGATGGTCTTTCTCTCTGACAGAAGGTCCACCAGAACCCTGGGAGCTGTGATGGAGGAAAAGCAGATGTCGGCAACAGACAAATTACGGAGCAAAAAATACATGGGGGTGTGAAGGCGAGATTCACAGGTCACCGTGACCATGATGAGGAGGTTTCCCAGCAGAGTTGTCACATACACCCAAAGCAGGAAAAGAAATAAGACCCAGTTCAGTTCTTGATTCTGGGTTAGGCCAAGGACAATAAATTCTTTGACCCTGGTGCCGTTTTTCAGCTCCATTGAGTCATCTTCTTTCTCTCTCTTTTGTTTCAAGCTGCTTCATTTGAAAAGTGTTGGCTATTTTATTTTCTTCCTAAGCACTAAGAATGAAATTCAGAATCTTCTTCATGTGACTGTGGTCTTTGTAATTTGTTGAGTTGTCCAAATTTTTAAGATTGCAATCAGTTTGGTGATCAAATCAAATTATCACATGCAAGGCTGTTCAATAATTCTGTTCCTATAAAACTATTTTGAAAAGAATAAGCATTTATATTCAGCAGAGACATTTGCAATGCATATTTTATTTAATTAATTTATTTGTTTTAAAATTTTATAAATATTTTTTATTCCACACAAATTTATTGAATTTCCTGAACCATTTGAAGCATTATATACAAAGATAAGTTAGAACTGTCTCCAGTCATTGTAGACGTATTGTTTACAAGTTTAAAATTCATATTAGCAAATATTCTGGTGACTCCAAGAGGCTCTTGTTTTTCTGAATAAAAGGATGTTATTCAGTTTCTTATTGCAATGTTGTGTGGCATCAGTCAGTTTCCTTGCTGTTGGCCATTTTACATTGAATTTCTTAAAACTGCTGATTATTCCATGTAGGTACCTTGTCATTGTGATTTCCTTGTACTAATCAGATTGTTTGCTTAATAATTATTTAAACATATTTAAAATGTATTATTGGGAAACAGATTGAAACAATATGTAAATTCTAATCACAAAAAATATCTTTATTTTATTGTGAGAAAAAACTTAAACTTGAGACTTACCCTCTCAAATTTTTAATTGCACAATACAGTATAGTTACAATATTGTAGAGCAATTCTCTAGAGCTTATTCATCTTGGATAACTGATGTGATCCTTGCTTGAGTGTGGGGAAAGAATAAAGATAGTGACCAACTTTTGAGAGATGGTTCATATTGTATCAACCACACTCTCCTCTGCCTCTTTCTGTTTGTGGATCAAGAGAGTGGAGGTGTCCCACAGTAAGGAGAGATAACGGTATCATTAGAATAATGCCTTTTTTTGTGTGTGAGGAAGATTGGCCTGAGCTAACATCTGTTTTCAAGTGGAGTGAGCCAACTTAACCACTGTGCAACAAGGCTGGCTCCTATAACGTCTATTTTTAACAAACTCTTATTGATAATTCTTAGGAAATTTTGTAATTATTATTTTCTCCACCTTGTTCTTAGAAAGTGAACACTTCTTGTAATTTCAAATGTATATGGATAAACCAGACCACGTTGTCTAAGTGTTTGTAGCCTAACAAAAGTGGATGATTTTTATAAACTGATGAACATAATGCAAGATAAAATGTGAAATGTGTCACAAGAATAGAAGTAGATTTGGGGGGGATAGGAGATATTATGGTTTCCAGCAGTAACAAAAGCTACTATTTTTTAAGTATTTACTATGTGTTAAGACTTATGAAAAGTTGATTTACTTAATTTTCCCCACCGTATTTTAGTAAGTATTATTGTTATACTTGATTTTGTTACAGAATATATGATGAATCTATATTTGGTTTAAAGGAAGGAAGAGATGGAAATAGGATGGAAGAAACAGTGTTTTTTTCCTGCTTCAATCTTATATGTATAATGTCTAATTTTGTATAACAGGAATGTTTGACAGAGTCTGTCTGAAGATAAGAATTTGGCAGAAAGGGGCTCTTGAAACCCAATTTACATTGACTTTGGTCTGAGGTGGCCTCACCAATAAGTGGCTCAAAGGATATAACAAATGTATCATGCCTTCTCTCACACAGAATGGACCACATTTCTAAATCCCTCTTAACACGGCATCTCTCTTTCCAATAGTTAATACCCACCTTTGTTGTTTCTGTCACTGAGAAGATTATCTTGACTCTGAAGCATTTAATATACCTGGAAAATATCAAAGTATTTATACATAATTGATAATTACATCTCAATTTCACTATCCATAACCTTTACCTTAGCTAAAAGCTTAACGTCTTTACCTAATATCTTTGATCCTGAAACTCCAACTGCAAATTGTGAGTTATTGGTACAGTACAGAACAGAACACTGGTGACTTTAATTCTTGAAAATGTTGTTTTGGAAGGCAGAGCCTTTGGAAGACTAAATATCTTAGTGTCTATCTCCCCTTTCAGGAAAGAAAGGGCAGATTCAAAGAATCACATCTTCAAGAATTTCCACTGTGTCCCTGTCTTACATACAAATCTCTCAGTTTGAGGCTTAATATAAGAACTACAAAGGGAATAATATTGGACAAGGAAGGGGAAGTCAGTGTCTGATTCTGCTCTTAGTGATGAGGTTTCAGTGGGAGTTATTAAGAAGCTCCTGAGACATGCACATGTGTAAACACACACACACACACACACACACACATAGACAGATACATTTTGGTTTCTGTCCAAATTATTTAGAGGCAGTAGAGGAAATCTATCTGTTTATCCATAGCTCAATCAGAACTATTTTAAAACCTGCCAAATTCTGTGCCCAAGAGACTACAAGGGTCCAATTTTCATCGCTTGTAAAGCTAAGAGGACACTATATATAAATGTTTCAATTCGATTCTCAAAAAACTAGAAGAGAACTGGACCTTAAAGCCTTTGCTCCTAGTCCAGTATTTAATTATACGCAGACTTGTTATAGTCTCATGATGTTGCTATATGTCTCCACATGTAGAGAAACATGACTTAGATGATCTTTGAGGAATGCAATTTTTTCCTGTTTTCCAATACTGTATTCATATGGAATCTCTCAATTTGGATTACTGCTAGATAAGTTATGTTAGTAAAGCTGTCTACAAAATTACAATAGTTACTCACGCTTAACTCAAATTATTGAATGGTTTTTTCTTATGTAGAACGCACTTTCACTGTTTCCGGAATGCTTATGGGTTTGGATTTACCTGCTTTTCCATTTTTTTTAGTACATTGAACTAGTCTATACAGATTAAAAACTTCATGATACAGGTTGTGTGTTTGGGATGGGTAATTCTTTTCTTTTTTCCCTGCTTTCTGGGATATTATTGACATGTATCATTGCTTATGTTTAAGGTATACAATGGTCGATTTGATACATTTATATGTTGCGAAATGGTTATCATCATAGTGTTAATTTACAGCTTCCTCACCTCACAAAAGTACCACTTTTTTGTATGTGATGAGATCATTTAAGATATACTCTCTTAGCCACTTTCAGGTATCATTATAGTATTGTTAACTATAATCACCATCTGTACATTAGATCTCCAAAACTTATTCACCTTATAACTGAGAGTTTTACCCTTTCACCAACATCTCATTTCACCAAACCCCCAGCACCCCCATACGACTCTCTGTTTCTGTGAGCTTAGAGTTTTAGTTTACACAGATATATGAGATAATACAGTATCTGTCTTTCTCTGTCTGACTTACTTTACTTAGCATAATGCCCTCGATGTCCATCTAGTTGTCACAAATGGCAGGATTTCCTTCTTTTTTATAACTGATAATATTCCATTGTATATATATACCATGTCTTTATCCATTCATCCATTGATGGACACTTAGACTGTTTCCATATCTTGGATATTATGACTAATGTTGCAATGAACATGGGAGTACTGATACCTCTTTAGGATCCTGGTTTCATTTCCTTTGGGATAAACAGCCAGAGATGAGATTGCTGGCTCATATGATAGTTCTACTTTTAATTTTTTGAGAAACCTCTATACTATTTTACATAGTGGCTGTGCAAATTCACTTTCCCATCAACAGTGCACAAGAGTTTCCTTTTCTCCACATCTTCCCCAACACTTGTTATTTCTTGTCTTTCTGATGATAGACCTTCTTATAGATATTAAGAGATATCTTACAGTAGTTTTGACTTGCATTTCTCTGCTGGTTAGTGATGTTGCGCACCTTTTCACATAACTTTTGGGCATTTATATGTCTTGTTTGGAAAAATATCTATTCTGGTCCTCTGCCCATTTTTATATTGAATTGTTTGTGTTTTTGCTATTGAGTTGTTTGAGTTCTTCACATATTTCTGATATTAACCTCTTATCTGATTTATGATTTGCAAATATTTTCTCTCATTCTGTAGGTTGTCTTTTCGTTTGTTGTTTATTTTTGTGCTGTACAGCAGCTTTTTAGTTTGTTGTAGTCCCATTTATTAATTTTTGCTTTTATTGCTTGTGCTTTTTGTGTCATATCAAAAATTATCGCCAAGATCAATATCAAGGAAACTTTACACTATTTTTTCTTCTGGGAGTTTTATCATTTCACGTCTTATGTTTAAATCTTTACTCTATTCCTAGTTAGTTTTTGTGAATAGGGTAAAATAGGAGATTGATTTCTTTATTAAGCATGTGGTTATCCAGTTTTACCTGTACCATTTGTTGAAGACAGTATCCTTTCCCCATTGTGTATTCTTGGCTTCTTTGTTGATAAGTAATTGACTGTATTTGCATGGGTTTCTTTCTGGGGTCTTGATTTGTTCCATTGGTTTATATGTCTGTTTTTATTTCAGTACTCTACTGTTTTGATTGTTATGGCTTTATATATAGTTCGAAGTCATAAGTGTGATAGGCATAAAATAGAACACATGAAGGAGTAATCAACAAAGAAGATGGCACGCATCTCCACAGGAGCTTCTGCACTATTAAATGTTTGTTTACAACTAGCTTATAGAAAGTATGAGGATAAGTGAGGGTTGTCTTCTTGACTAGTCTTCTTTGGACACTCTCCTCCAGTGTACTATGTTTTGGGACCTGACCTTCTAGCCTACTGTCATTCTAGTTCCCAGGCTTACCTTGATCACCTTTTTCTTCCTCTTATTTAAATTTCCTTTCCCCATATCTCCCTCATTTCAGTTTGGTTCTCTGTGAATTCCAAGGGTGCAGTAGTACTTCCAGCAAATGTTTCTACGTATTGAGAGAATCATTTTAGAGACAAAGTCTTAGTCCTTGTCATCTAATCCAATTGTAATTTCTTAGTAATGAACTACGTATGTTGAAGAGATTGTTGGAGTTCATCGTCTTCCATGTTCTCTTCCTTTTTCTGGTGACAGAGCAGGATTAAATTTTCCACACTCCCTCGTAATTAACTGAGGCCATATGACTAAGAGCAGGGCAATGGAATGTGGTCAAAAGGGATGCACATTACTTTCAGGACTGGCCCATAACCATCTCTCCTTTCTCACCATAATTCTTAATCCTCTCTCCTTTCCTCCATTTTCTGGATGAATGGAGAAGATTCTGAGAATCTAGAAAGAGGTGGAGCCCAAGATAGAAGCATCGGAAGCCTGTCTCTCTAAATGAGTGCGTGGAACATCTCTTTCTGAAGACCAGTTCTGGCCTTTGACATGAGCAGGAAACAAACTTTTACTGTTTTTAACTACTTCCATTTTGAACTTTTTTTTGTCACAGCGTTTATTTACTCAGATGAATAAATGAGTTCCAGTTTCTATGGCTTGAGCTTTATCATAGTGGGAGTCATTGTACAGTAAAGCCAACAATAGATCTCAGTGAAATATCAGCTGGATTGTTAGATAAACCTTCTCCTAGCACCATTTTCATTCCTTTCATTTCATAGAGACTAGCAAATTCTCAGATCCACTGATTAAATCCTTGTGCTTTTTATATCTTTTCTTTACCTTCTCGTGGATTGAGTGGGAAGCATAAAGTTATGAGATCTCTAAGTGCAGAAACAATGAGGACCACAAAAAGGAAATGTTAATTATGTGATGCCATGTGATGGAGGTGGTAGCTAATGGTATGGTGGTAATCATATTGTGTTATACAAATTTATCAAATCAGCATGTTGTACAACTTCAACTTACAGAATGTTACATGTCCACTATATCTCAACAAATCTGGGAAATAACCTCCAAAAAACCAAAAAACAGAAACAAAGCGGAAATTTAGGCCTGTCCAGTCTGCGACTGGGATAATCCTGCTATGTAACGGTCAGCTGCTTCCCAAATGCTTAGTATTTGTCTTCCCTTAAGCCTTTCATTAATCCGTGTGAGTTTTCCACAGCCTGTACCCATCAGTGTTATTTCTTTCTGAATACTCCCTCTTACATCATTGCCTCCTTCTGCCCAGGAGGAAACTATAGCCTTGGAGTGAGTATGGGGATCCTCTCTCCCCTGTAGAAGTCATGGATTTGCATTGCTCAGGTGACCATAGATGGAGTTCTTCATCTTGAAATTTCTTTTTAAATATCAAATACTGGTATTAACTCCTTGAATGTACTAGTTCCTTGCTATAATGAGCTGACTGTTGCATAATGTGGCACACTTTTATACTATTCTCTCCCTCTGCACATATTGATTTCTTTCCTTGGATTGCCCCTCTTTGCCTTTTTCCCCTTGAAAACATCTACTTATGGTCAAATTTCTTCTGAAGTTCTCAAGTAAAGTGCCTACAATATTTCCACAGCACTTTGACCATATCCTCTTAAAGCATCTTGGAATATGACTGTGGGACAGTGACTATCTTTAATCTTCCTGCAGCAGTCTTAGTCCTACCATTGTGAGGCACGTAATATGTGTTTTGTCAATATTTGAGGCATGAATAAGTGAGAGTGGGTACCCAAAGTCATGATTAGGCCTCACTTTAAGGCAGTATCACCTATAAGTCCCAGCACATAATATAGGACCCGCCTCTTTTATGACTCCATGGTATCCATAGATGCCCCTGTGCTTTTAGCATTAAGGTGATCTCTTGCCATTTTAAGAAAGTGAAATTTGATATCTATCTTTAAATTTTAGTGCTATGTCATCCTTATAGAATTTAGATCCTTTCTGAATGTCCTAGTCATTTCTTTAGTTCCCTCATGCCCGACTTCATTTCCTGATTCATCAGGGTGTAGATCATAGGATTGTGCAAAAGAGAGATGACAGTGCAGGTGATCAAAATGGCAGTATCTGTGGTGAGGGCAGTGAAGGGCCAGGTATAAACATAGACACAAGGCACAAAGTGCACCGTCACCACAGTGATGTGTGTGGTGCGGGTGGAGTTGAATTTCCTCTTGCTCTCTCCAGTATGAGATCTCAATATCTTCAAGATGACTGTGTAGGATATGAGGAGAAAGAAGAGTAAAAACCAACTGATTAATCCCTTATTGGAAATTATGAGGAGCTCCAGAGTGACAGTGTCAGTGCAAGTGAGTTTGAGAACCTGGGGGACATCACGGTAGAAAGTGTGAGGAACATTGGTTGCATAGAAGGGAAGGGGCAGCAACAGAGAAATCTTCATGATAGGACGGACAAAGGCCCCCAACCAGCAGGCTGAAACCAGGCTAGCGCATCATCGCTTACTCCCTATGGTCATATAATGGAGGGGTTTTGAGATGGCTACATAGCAATCAAATGCCATTTGAGAGAGACAAAACATCTGCACCTGCCAGATGGTGGAAGAACATTTGAGTGACACAGGCATTGAAGGAGATGGTTTTTGTTTCTGATAGAGGATCAGCTAGGACCTTAGGAGCTGTGATGGAGGAAAAGCAGATGTCAAGAACAAATAGACTGTGGAGCTGGAAGTACATGGGAGTGTGAAGGTGAGCTTTGCAGGTAACTGTAACCATGATGAGGAGGTTTCCCATAAGAGTTGTCATGTACACCAAAACCAAGAAGACAAATAAGACCCAGCTCAGCTCTTGAAACTTGGTAATTCCCAGGAAAATTGATTCTTTCACTCTAGTATAATTTCCCTGAACCACTGGGTCACAAATTCTTTTTGAAGCATATCTCTGGAAGAAAGTACAGTGCAGTTAAAGAATGGGATATTAAATCTACTGTAGTCTGTTCTGTTACTTGAGTTTGGTGTTTTAGTGGGGAGGATTTTTTTTATGCATGCCCTATGTCTACAATTTTGTATGCTACCCTTAGATAGAAGATACTCAGGTTTTTCACTCAGTCACCTAAACAGGTAGGTTCTATCACTGTGGCCCCTGAAACGCGGCTGACAGGTCTTTGAACCTGTTCAATTCTCCTTTTACTCTAAAATATGACACTTAAAACAATAAAAAAATAAGCATAAATTTGACATGAGAAATTTTTGTTCACAGAGGACACCATTATGAGAATTAAAGATAACCTGCAAATGGGAGGATATTTACAATACATGTAGCTGAGAAATGTTTCACATCCAAAATATATAAAGAACTCCTACAAATCAGTAAAAAGAAGATAGATGAACAAACCAGAAAATGGCAAAAGACACGATCCAAACTTTACAAAAGAAGATATTCAAATGCCAATTAAATTTCATTAATTATCAGGGAAATGTTAATTAAAATTATAGCAGGAAACTACAACCTACCTACCAAAATGGCTAAACTGAAAAAATGAAAAATATCAAGAGATGGTGAGGACGTGGAACAATTGGTACTCTCATAGCCTGCTGGTGGGTCTGTAAAATTGGGATAACCGTGTTGCTGTTTGATTGTATTGACTGATGCTATATATCTATATCTACATATATATGTATATCTATCTACATATGTATATTGGTATGTATATCTGTATCAATCTAATCATCTATCTTAGGGTAGATGTCTATATATATACATATAAATTGTTTGTTCAGTTGTTGGTGTTGTTATATATATATACATAATACATATTTATGTATATATACATGTGTGTGTGTGTGTATATCTCCATCCTAACAACAATCTATATCACCCCCAGGAAATAAGTAGATATGATATGTCCACCAAAAGACATATCCTAGAATATTCCTAGCAGCATTGTTTGTAATTGAGTCAAAATGGAAAACGGCACAATTGCCTACCAACAGTAGAAAAAATAAATAGCTTGTTAAATTCATAGAATACTACACAGCAATGGGAATGAGCTACATATATTACATGAAACAACACAAATGAATCTCAAAAACCCAATGTCAAGTCAAATAGTCCAGGCACAAAAGAGTGTGAAATCTCTTATTTTTTTTCACATAAAGAACGAAAAAATTACAAAACCAAAGGGAATATGAGGGAGGCTTTTCAGGTACCGATAATGTTCTGTTTCTTGATCTCAGCGCTTGTTACAAAATATAATCTGCTCGGGGGAAAATTCATTGAGCTGTACACTTATGTGCATTTTTCTGTATGTATGTACATCATCCTTCAGTAGAATATTAAGAATAATTAACATGGTGATCATAACATTTTAATTTCATGTGAAAAATGACTTTCATTTAAAGTGAAATTTAATTGACCACCACTTCATAGTGGTTACCTTTATAGTTATATAGTTACAGTCTTTACCAGTTACAACCTGAGAATTATGTTTTTCTTTCTCTCACCTACAGACTTTAGGTCCTCTCAAATTATTGTGTTATTCAGGTTGCCATGCTGTCCACTAGTAATTTTTTCTCAGATTCTGGTTTCAATTTCTCTACTTTTTTCATTTTGCTCTTTAAATCTTAGAAAATATCTTTAAGAGATCACGTTTCTCCAACCAGCAATCTCCGTTTTGCTCACACAGAAGAATAAGATAGGAGCCCCATTTCTGACTCCCTTGCCATCAGTTAGGATTCATCTCAATCTCTCCCTCTTTGATGTTTATGTCAACAAAATCGAGTGATAAGAATGAATGTGCAGAGTAATGAACGTAGGAGATTTCAGGTCTCTAGAATCCCAGAAGTAAGAATTCCCCACACTATAATTGCCATGGCTTGAAAGTGGAGAAATCATCCCCAAAGGAGTCTTCGGTTAATCTGGCATGTAGAAATATATTTTAATGAATGACAGCAGCCCACTCTAGAATCTTTCTTTTGGATATTGGAATGATAAGTCAATGGTTTTCAAATATCCTACTCAGGAAACCACTGTGACAAGCCTAACAGCTTCCTGTGTCACCTGTCCTCTCTCTTCCTCTTTTCTTTCTCTTTCCTGTTTCTTTTACTTTTCCTACTTTATTTCCTTCTGTGTTCCTTCCTCTAGATACCATTTTTATGACTGTATTAGGGTTCACCAGCGAAACAGAGCTAATAGGATATATACAGATATATAAAGGAAAATTATCATGAAGAATTGGTTCACGTGATTATGGAGGTTGAGAAGCCCCATGATCTGCAGTCTGCAAGCTGGAGACTCAGGAAAGCTGGTGGTGTAGTTGAATCTTAGTTTGATGGCCTGAAAACCAGGGGAGTCAATGGTGTAAATCCTAGTCTGAAGGCAGAAGATGAGATGAGATGTCCTAGCTCAAACAATGAGGCAGGAAAATGGGGGTGAATTTCTCCTTCCTCCACCTTTTGTTCTATTTAGGCCCTCAATGGATGATGTCTGCATTTGTTGGGGAGGCAATTAATGTGTTTTACTCAGCTCATCAATTGAAATTCTAATCTCATCTGGAAACACTGTCACAGACACACCCAGAAATAATGCTTAATCTTGGCACCCTGTCATCCATCAAGATAACACATAAAATAAACCATCATAATGTCATTGAGATGGTCTTTTTGAGGGAAATGTGACTCAAACAGATCTTTTCCTTAGGAATTTTACAGTTAAGCCAATAAAGGTGTTGCAGGCTGTGGAGTCAGCAGAAAGAAAAGTGAGGAGTTACAAAATCATGGGGATGTATAGGAAAATAGTCCCATTTGGGCATATAATGTTGGTAAACTCCATCCAGGAGGTGTGCTGAACAGTATCACGTCCCACCCTTGCATTTTGGATACACATATGTGCATCATCTGGAGCATTTAAGCAATTTAGATTTTACCACTTCCTAGTTGGTGTGACCTTGGGTAAGTTACTCCATAATTGTACCAAACCAATGAAAAATACATGTGAGGTTCACAGGGCAGGGCTTGGAGTCAGTTCTTAGCCTGCAGTATTATACGTTACCCACAATATGATGATAATAAGACCTACCTCATACGATGATATTTTATGTCTGTTTTGGAAACTGAAAGAAGCTGAGGATTCTGATGTTGCCAATCTGTTCAGCCCGAGGTGAGTGCTTCTTTTGTTACAAATGCCAGGTTCATCTGTGGGGGCTTGTCTGAGAGTGGCTCATCTTGCTATTGACCCTGTGGTTCAACTCCCTCTTCTCAACACTTGGGGTAAGTGGCAAATGCGATCTCTCCTTTGGGGATATTTTCCTTTTCCCTTAGGGGTTTGAGGTAATACATATGTTCAAAAAAATCAAAGTATTGTATCACAAACCTGCTTATAAACATAAATAAATGTTTTAATGGAGTTGTAAATAAATATATTTATATTATAAACATTTACACAAAGAAAATAAATTATAATCCTCATTAACAAATACGTTCATCTGGACATCAGGCTCCAGGGGTGTCCACACAACTTTCAAGGTCTCAACATTATGGAAATGTGGGCATAATAATGGAGCTCTGCTTTGCTTATTTTTTCCTGCTTTAAGCAAACATTTATGGGATGATTCCTATGTGTATGTGGGTTTAAGAAGCCAGCACATGGTAAGAGAAGTGTAACCGAAAGTGTGTTAGCATGAGAGGATATCAGAGGTGACATTGAAAAAAGAAAAAGGCAGAGTTTGAAAAGCAAACTTTGCAGTCTTTAGAGGCACCTCCACCAAGAACCTGGGTTAATTACGTAGCACTCCAATGGCAAGATGCAGAAATTAGTTCTGAGTAGCATTATCTCAAATGAACTCCTCTTGAATATACTGGATCTGGTCTGTTCCTATGGATGCTGTCTTTTTACAAAGAGTAGGAAGAATACTTTTAAAGTACATGATTATGCACATTGCATTGAAACTCATGCACCTCAGAGGGAGAGGGGGGAAATGGATAAAGAAATACTATTTGATGTGTTATTGTAAGGTTAAAATACAGATCACAAGGATTTCTTAGAAATCACCCTAAAGGGGACCATCCTTTGGAAACAAGCTTATCAAGCATCTTGGAAACAACCTGCAAACTGAGTGTAATCCCCATACCCCAGCTTCCCACTGAGCAAATGTTGCTCCTTTTTCTCTTTATTATTATTGGAAAGCCTTTGCTCTTGATTGAATCCCTAAAAGTTTTAAGAGCATTATTCATATTCAGTAGCACATAAGGGCACAGATAGGCTAGCCGTTAAAACACCTTGCTTAAAGCCCCCAAACTTCCATTCCCAGCCAAGAAGCAGAGCTGATTGGCTGCACTTACTGAATTCAGGAATTTCTGTCTTTGAGTGCTGTTTTTCCAAGGCAATCACCCTCCTGAGAGCTAGGGATATTAGCAAACTCTAAACTGCCTTCAGAACCCCTCCAAAATCACCATCCTTCCAAGTAGAATGCAGTACATCCCCTGGAGTCAACTGACCTTCTTCCAACATTTTGCAAGCCACACTTCCCCTCTTCCTAGTATTGAAAAACTACCTCTTCTGTTTGCTTCATTAAGAGTTTTGTTTTCAATAGGAACATTTCATGCAATTGCAGTATTTCTGAAAAATCAACTCTAACCACTTTTCAGTTTCAGACGTTCATAAACTCCAACACTATCTGACGTCAGTCTCCTAGTGAGAAATTGATCCTCTTATGATGCTCCAACTGCACCTTAAAGGAACTGGATTCTGGGGAAATTCTATGTTTAATGAAAAGCCTACCTCAAGGCTAGTGATTTGTTATCTTCTTCCTTCAGATGGGAAAAGCCAACCTCAGGGAATCAATCAATTTTGATTCTTACGCTTTGACTTACAGTGCCTCAGCCATCACTATTAGTCCTTCATAAAGCCTAATAAAGAAATTAGCAAAGGGAATATTGTTGGGTATGAAAGTGGAAGCTGAGTGTCCAATTCAATGGAGTTCCCATGGGAGTCATTAAAATGGCATCAAGCTCTCCTACTCTCTTGCACTTATCTCCTCTCTGTTCCGTCTCATAAGTAAATACAGACGCACCGGTGTACATTCAGTCATTATCTTTTTCTCTAGACAGTGCATTTATCCCTCTTGACTCAAGAAGGAGGTGTCATGCACACCATGGACTGTGCAGTCTTTCGCTTGACCAAAATCAGTTTGCTGGCAATCAACTTGGAAATAAAACTTGAATAAAATGGTAGCAATGGAAAAATCAAAGTTCTGTGGCTGCTGTCAGGGCAGCTCACAGAGACTGAATGTTGTAGATTTATATGTGCAGTTTCTGTTTAATGCAATATATACATTGACACTAATCAATTATTTTAATCTACATCTCTAAGATCCACAGCACACTTAGAATCCAGGGAGGAAGCATGTGACAGCTCTTGATATTCATCAGTTTAATTACTTCAGAATTATTTTATGTTATTGGGTTCATGGTTACCCAGAGATGTTGATCATTGAAATGTTTGATTCAGGGAGCAATGTTGGAGAGGATAGTATGAAAGGCTTGTGTGCCCAGCGCCAGTTGACATTTCTGGCTCTTAGCAGCAGAGCTTAAAAAATAGTAAAAGTTGATTTAGTTGGAAAAAAATGCAGCGCAGGTTTTGATTTTATGTCATCCAGATAAATGATATATGCTTGTGCAGTCAGATACAATTCTTTCCCCTTCACCTAAATTAATGAATCAGATTGTGTTGTGTGTTTAAGTGGTTTGAGAAAGTCTCAGTGACGGGGTTCCTGGGTTCTTGCGCCATTGGGATTATGCTTCTGAGACACAGTGATTCAGACCCTAGAGATCTTTGGTGCCATCCAATTCTGACATAGTGATAAAAATCTAATTAGAGTGAGCCACAAGATCTAGGAAGGAAAGGAAATGACACATTGGCATGAAATAGGGTATAAGTGGGTTTTGGTGTGCATTTTTCATAGGCAATTTCACATAGAAATGTTCAGGAACTTGAGACCAGAGATACCTGAGCAAAGGTAGCAGGACCCTGTGAATGGTGATTTAACATGTATGAATTATTGTTAGAATTTTCATGTCAGGGGAGCTAGGTTAATATTGTAAAAAGTAGAATGGATTGACCAGGTGACAGGAAATGGCAATCAATTGAACCAGTTAGTTAATGAATGCTTCTGGGGCCATTCCAGATTCAATGTGGGACACAAGTGAAGTTTGTCCTCAACACTCAGTATCCTTTGGTTAACTTTCCTTGAGCTCTTTTTTGTCCCATGGGATTTGACATATTCCTCTGATCTTTTACTTCTACTCTAAAAGCCAAGATTTTATCTAGATATGAAACTCTCCTATGCTTTATCTCATCAGCTTAAGGATCGTTCTTCAAGCTGTAAAAATAACAAGCAAAGTTATTGTCATATTTTAATGACAGAAAGCTAGAAATTTTAAGATGAAAGATGCTTTGAATTCAATGTGCATTCCCATATTTTCTACCTCATTAGTGTTTTCCAAGTAATGGTGAGTATGGGCCACATGGGAGGAGAGTGAAACAGGTCAATGAAGGACATCATGTGTGTTAGGCAGAGCAATACAGATGATATCAAAATGACATTAGTTTTTCCCTAAGCATTTACTATTTTTAGACATTGTATGTTTCACATATACCATCTCATTTTAACCTTCACAGCAACTCTATGAGATAGATATTATAAGTATCTTTGTATAGGTGAACTATGACCTGTGAAAAGATACAATAACTTGCTTCAGATCTCACTGCTCGTGGATGACAGAGATAGGATTTGGACTCAGGTTTGTATGACTCTGAAGTTAGAGCTTTCAGCTGTAATACTTTACTTTTACTGTGTTTTCTAGACAAAAACACTAGCCTGTACTTCCAGTTCAAAACACCCACTGACTGAAATCTAGATTCATTAGAGTTTTATCTTCTCTAACCCTTCCTCTCACTCTCTGGGAAATGCAAAGTGGGAAGAGTGCAAATCCTCAATGAGGAAGCCAGTCTCAGATTGGCCCTGGTAAGGCTGTAATTGGAAAATCAGTTCTTGAATAATGAGAATAGCTTGCTCTTTGTGGAGGATCCCTGAGGTTCTGCCTTTGTCTAAACTGATCACAATAATCTGAATCTGGCACACCTATTTCCACATGAGATAAATCTCTTTAGGCCATTACGGAAAATATTTCAAAGTTTCGTCATTACTCATGGGAATCAAGACAGACAACCATTATCTACCTTTGAGGGTCTCAAGGTCACCAGACCTTTTAGAGTTGAAGCAGAAAAAATGTCTTATACTGTGATGGGCCATATATACCCATATATATGTACTTCAGATGCACTGATCAGGAGATCCTTCTAGAGCAGGATTTCAGTCTGGCATAGACATGTAATGTAACAATTTACATTCAATTGGTGGAAGAGAAATTGATTTGGTTTCGGAAGACATCTCTGTAATTAAGTTGATATGAGATCTTGAGCAAAGCAAACCTATGTCTAGGTTTCTATTTACTTACCTCTTGAAAAGGAATTGGATTCAGCAGTCTCTTCACCTGCCTTATAGTTTCCTGACTGACACATGGTTACTTTGGTATTTCAATGAAAATACATCAACCAGCTCAATCCTATAACACTAGTTCCTTCATGCTTACCAGAAGCTTGAGTTATCAGCAACCTATTAACTTAACTGGAAAACTAAATTGTTACCTATTAAGTGTTCTATCACAGAATGCGTGAGTCTTATTTTCAGTCTCCTAATGGCTGACTTCATTTTCCACTTCTTCAGAGTGTAGATCAAGGGGTCCAGCAGAGGGGAAATGACAGTGAAGGTGACAGAGATGGCCATATCTGTGGAAAGGGCAGTAAAAGGCCTGGGATAGACATAGATACTGGGTACAAAGTGCAGGGTCACCCTGGTGATATGTGAGGTGCAGGTGGAGATGGCTTTCCTCCTGCCTGAGACCTGAGTATCATTAGGATGACTGTGTAGGACACAAGTAGGAAGATAAACCACAGGGTAGTCACTAAGACATTGTTGGAAACCATCAGGAGCTCAAGTGCAAAGGTGGCTGTACAGGCGAGTTTGAGGACCTGGGGGACATTGCAGTAGAAGCTCTCAAGAACATCGGGTCCACACAAAGGGAGGGACAGCAAGAGGAAAATCTGCATGATGGAATGGACAAAGCCCCCCACCCAGGAAGCCACAATGAAGGCAGTGTATCGGCCCCTAGTCGTGATGGCCACATAGTGCAGAGGCTTGAAGATTGTTATCTAGCAATCGAACACCATCACCAAGAGAGAAAAAATGTCTGCCCCACCAATGAGGTAGAAGAAAAACATCTGTGTCGTGCATCTTGTATAGGAGATGGTCTTTATCTTTGACAGCAGGTCTCTGGGACCTTCAGAGCAGTGATGGAGGAGAAGTAGATGTCAAGGATAGCTAGATTGTGGAGAAGAAAGTACATGGGGATGTGAAGGTGAGACTCACAGGTCACAGTGACAATGATGAGGAGGTTTCCCAGCAGAGTTGTCCTGTACACAAAACAGAAAAAGAGAAACAAGACGAAGTTCATGTCTTTGGACCAAGTAAGTCCCAGAAATAGAAATTCTTTTATCCTCAGGCCATTTCCCAACTCCATTGAGTCATATTTGTTCATCCACATGTAGCTTGGGAAAAATTAAGTGTTATTTCAGAAAGGGTTTACTCTGTCCTAATAGATTCAGGTTTAGAGTCAGGTATTAGGTCTGAAGACTAGTGAGGTGTTACCACCACAAAAAGAGCTGTTCTGAGGTTGTAGCTAATGTTTCCAAAATGATATCTTTTACACAAGCATGCATTTATTATCTCTTTTGTAAGTTACAAATGTTTTAGAAAATGCATAAGAACAGTGTTCTTGGAATGTAAGTTTTAAGTATCAAAAAATGAACAGGTGAATTGTAAATATTCAGAAATGCACTATTGTGGCATGAAGGATATAAAAATGGATGCAGCTGGTGTATGGATAAGGCAGTGCCTATTTGGTACGACTGGGGTCCTTTGAGGTTCGACAGGAGTGTGGGTTTTTTTTTCCAGACTGAGTTCTCCCTTTAAATAGTTGAAGAACTCATATCTGCAAAATGGTTCTCTTTGGACTGAATTCCACAGCAGCACTCCTTTTTTTTTTTTTTTTTTTTTTAAATATTGGCACCTGAGCTAACATATATTGCCAATCTTCTTTTTTTCTTTGCTTCTTCTCCCCAAAGCCCCTCAGTACATAGTTGTACATTCTCGTTGTAGGTCCTTCTGATTGTGCTATGTTGGACACTGCCTCAGCATGGCTTGATCCTAACCAGTGAAACCCTGGGCAGCCAAAGTGGAGCCTGTGAACTTAACCACTTGGCCACAGGGCAGGCCCCCACTCCACCCTTTTTTAAGTCAGAAATTTAATGCTATTAAAAATTAGAAAATTTTAAAGCCAAAAAATTCCTCTCTGTTGCTCCATTCTTCTTAAGGGGATTACTTTATTTATGTCTTTACCTCAAACTACTTTAGGTAGCAAAACCCCTGGGTGTTGAAGAGCTCCTAAGGTATTAAAGGAAAGCGGTAACTCAGGGATTCTCTTCCGTTTATTGTTCAAATTTATTTCTTAAAAGTTATTTTTGTATTATGCTATCATTGGTATTCAATAGGCTCATGTATTTGAAGTATATGCTTTGATGCATTTTTATATGAGCATATACCCATGACATCATCACTATTTTTAAGATAGTTAACATTTATGTCACCTCAAAAGTGTCCCTGTGACCCTTGTAAAATGTGCCCTCTGCCCATCCTTCTTCAAGCAACCAGTGATTTGCTTTCTGTCACTATCCATTCATTTGCATTTCTCTACAAATGGAATCCTACAGTACGGACTCCTTTTTTGTCTGGTTTGTTTCATTCATAGAATTCATCCATGTTTTTGTGTGTACCAATATTTTGTTCCTTTTCATTGTATGGACATGCCACATTTTGTTTACTCATTCCATTTTTGCTGGACATTTGGATTATTTTTTGGTTTGGACTATTACAGATAAGGCTACTATGAATATTTGTGTACAGATCTTTGTGTGGACACAAACTTCCATTTCCCTTAGGTAAGTACCTAGGAATAGCATGGCTGTTAGTCTTAAGATTCAATAATAAGAAAAAAACAACTGAATAAAAAAAGGGACAAGTGGTCTGAATAGACAACAACAAGATACAGGGATAGCATACAAGTACGAGAAAAGATACTCAACATCATTTATCACTGAGGAAATATAAATTAAAGCCATAGTGAGATAACAGTACACATCAATTAGAATGGCTAAAATAAAACAGACTTGTATCAAGAGTTGACAAAAATGTAGAAGAATTGGAACTCTGGTGGGAATGTGCAACGGTGCAACCAGTTTCCAAAAACAGTTTGTCAGTTTTTTAAAATGTTAAGCGTATTCTTACCATATAATCGTATTGTTTTTGGATGCCTTTCTTTTTTCTTGAATCTTTGAAATAAACATTAATTTCTTTCTTTGCAGTCTATCTCCCTTTTCTCACCATAATCGGAAACAAAAGTTGAGCATCACTTCTCCCACTTTTTGGGTGTTTCCCAGTTCAAATGAAGATATTTCTTTTCACTTAGCTCACTTTCCTTTCAAGTTTTCTTTTGTCTGCATGCAATTTTGTCCCAAGTCTACTTAATATGGAAAACTAAAAAAGCTACCAAGAGCATCATAGCATACAGGGAGATAATGGGGGCCTCTGGCATCACACAGCCTGTTCAGCTTCTAGTTGGGCACTGACTGGTTATGCTACAGAAGAAGTTAGTTTACCTCTTTGGCCTCAGGCTCTGCATCAGTATTTGGAAACAACAGCATCTCCCTCGAGTGATTTTTGTGAAGATTAAATGAGTGAATCTATGAAAAAGCATCAAAACTTAGATTATTGCCTAATCAATAATGTGAGCTTATACGTGTGTTGCCTTAAAGAAAAACTCCAGGTTAGTAAGTGTCACAGATACACAGCTTCTTTAAATGTACTGACAGTCTTTTAGAGGAGCTGTACATTTCCCAGAAGATGTATTCTAAAACAGCTTCATCAGAACATACTATTTTGGGGGAAATCAGAAGTGTTTTTTTTTCAGTGTCAATGAGAGTGGCCCAGAGGGTGGTGACAGTGTATGGTAGTACAGAGAGTGCTTGCTTGGTTTGGCTTCTTATCTGACAACATCTTAGTAGACCAAAGAAGTCAAATGCAGATCTCTGCAGTGAGAGCCATCTGGGATCAAGTGCTGGCTTTGTCCCTGTGTGACTTGGGTAAGTGAGAGACCTCATGGAGTCTCTACTTCTTCAGCTATAGAATGGGGGTTATAGTAATACCCACCCAACAGGGAAGTTATGGGGATTAGGTGAATTAACATATGCAGAGTCTCAGCACACACGGCTAGTTATTGGTTATAATTAGTACTATGTTGAGTAACCTTAACACTGCAAGCTCAATGGCGAATGGATTGTGTTGAACTAAACAGTAGGTGAGTCATCAATTCTGACTAGTTTAAAGAGAGGAAACGATCACCAGAAAACATCAACTTAATATAGTTACTAGAGATATAGCAGAGGTCCAATCTAGTTATGAAAGCAGTCCACAGGGACTGCATGTAAATAACAGACTATGGTCTACACAGAAGGGTAGAAGGTGGACAGTACCTCAGACCCCAGGTCAGGCTCGTTTGTCAGAAAGGAATGGGTCCCATGTTGACAAACTACTTTTGGTAATTTGGACAACATCCTCCACATTCTGCTCCATCTTTCTGCTATTTTTAATCCATCTAATTATTTAGCAAATATTGATAGAAAATTGGAAGAGTTCTAGGTTATTTGAGAGAAAGGAATATAATCCAAAAGCAGTAGAGAAAGAACTGAAATCTAATAGTGATATGGGAGTGTTGGGGACTGTCTAAAGACAAATGAGCTGTGCGTGAGAAAACTGTGACTTTTCACCAAGAGGCTCAGAGAAACCTGCATGTAGGAGGTGACACTTATGTTTGGGGCATGTGGGAGTGGACAGAATGGGAGATCTGCCCTTAGGGGACCACTTGAATATATAAAAGTTGCTCACGAGTCAGAAGTTTGGCTGGAAAGAAAGGATACAAATATGAAGGCATGGAAAGACATAGGAAGGAAAATCATTGCTATAAATTTTTATTTTTTGGTAAATCTAGAGAAGAGTATATAGGTGTTCATTGCACTATTCTTTTAACGTTTTTTGAAGGTTTGACATATTTTATTTTCTCTCTAGTTTTAAATTTAGCGTGAGAAATACTTCTATAGATTTCAGTCTGATCCATCTACAGGAAATAAGCCTGAGAAAAATCTCTTCTTTGTGTAATTCAAGGGATTCCAGAAAAAAAGTGTTGCCTTTTTTCCAATTCCAAACTAAACTCATTTCCATGACTCTCACTTCACAAGATCATCTTTGTTTATATTTCTTAGCTGTGCTGTCTGTCACTGAAGTTTCACCCTGGAATGTAGCATCTTGTTTATTTATTACATTATTTTACATTCATAAATATTAATGATTACATGTAGAGTGAAATTATTCTCACTTTTCCCCCATGCTTATGCATAGACTTCCAGACATCACTGGCATTCACACTGATGTAGAGTTATATTTCTTACCTAAAGTCTCCAACCTCCTTCTCCAACATTTTAAATAATGTTCACCTTGGGAATCATTCAGGTTTAGAAAATTCTGTTAAATATCCCTGTCAAAGCCAGTGATTTCAGTGGCTTCCATTGTGTCTTTCTGTGGAAAATGGCTGAAACAGGAAATAATATTTTCTTGGTTTGCCCACACTGATTGACAGTGCTCCATCATGTTCACCAATTCCTTGATGTCCAAACTAGTGTGAGAAGTATCAGAGGGAATGTAATTGGTTGTGGCTGTGAAAAAATTCTGCTGAGGGTTAGGTGGTTTCAGCGAGAGTAATTAAGATGTAACTCAGGCACGTATGCTTAGGAAAACGCTTTTTGTCTTAGGTCTAAAATTTTCTAGCAGTGACAAGGATTCTCTTCTTGACCATATTCTACTCAGTCTTCCCTGAACTTTTCAACTGGGCTGCTACTTTTGGACCTCAATGTTTGTCTCTGCATTGTCCAATTTTAAAAAAACCCTGCTAAGCTAGTTTAGGCAGAACTACCCATCCTCCATATCGTATCACCCTCTATTCAGGTTCCTCACCTTCCACCATCTCCCCAGTGATGTCTGACAACCCTGGCCTGAATTTAGCAATAATCCTGTGAGGTCAGTTTAGCATTCCATTAAGAATTCCACCTTACTCTTAATACTTCCTCTTAGTAGTTTTTCTATTGGGAAATAAATGTGAAATCTTAAGGATTCTGAGCAATTTCCTTAGGCAGTTTCATGCACACAGGGTGATTCCTGAAGTGTGACTCAAGTATTGGAAGTAGCCTGATGAGGTTATGAAGGCGAGTCTGAGGGAGCTCTCAAAGAATTGATGACCAAAGTGGGTGATGGAGTTCTCACAGGATACACATGTAACCAGAAAATCCACACTGGATCCATCAGCAAATCCCACTTGCTTGACCTTCAAAGTTGTTTGAAATTCTCACCACCTCTACTGTTATTACCCTAAATCTTGTTTCCATTATTTCTTTCATGGGACTATTGCAGTAACCTCTTAATTGGTCTCCATGTTTTTGTCCTTGCCCTACTTCAGTCTATTCATAACAGTAAGCACTGCATTGCTGTTAAAACATGCATCACTATTCTGCTCTTCAACGCCCTCCAAATGCATCACATGTTACTTAATGTGAAAGTCAAAATCCTCACAATGGTCTAAAAGGTCCTAAGACCTGGTCCCATGGCCTCATTATCTCTCTGACTTCAATCATTACCTGGCTCCTCCTTGCTTCCTCTCATCCCCTTACAAAGGCCTGGGCACATCCCCACCTGAAGACCTTTGCATGTCTGATTTTTGAACTGACATTTGTACTGGGATGTGCACATTTTTCTAGTTTCAAAATTTTAAGATCTAGGATCTACCTTCAAAAATGATGGGCAAAAAAGAAAACCTCCCAGCAGCTGTAAATAGCAGAAAAATAAACAAATCAAAACCAAGCTCATATGTTGAATAATGTTTTGCAGTTCATGCCCATGTTTTTGAATGTATATGCATAGTCTGAAGCAGCTTCATAGGTTTCTGTCAGTTTTAGGGAGTCGTGTTAACAGAGAATAATCACAAATCAATTGTTTTCTTATCCCTACTCTCCAATGATTTGAGGAACAGCAATGAGTGAGAGGCGATATTCATTCACTGAGGTCTTTAATTCAACCGTTTTTTGGACAGTTTTCTCTGTTATACTTGCTGTGCCAGGTGCTGGAGACACAATAAAGAAAGCGTAGTCCTACTTGAGGAATAGGAAGAAGGAGGACAGGGAATTGGAAACAAGGTCCTGAGTGTGGTGCTCAAGCTGAGCCCCAGTCACTGAGGCAATGTCATGGAAGTGTGGCCAGTAGGTGTGGGGTTCAGAGGAAGGTCAGGATAAGGACCCACACAAGGTCACAGAACCCACAGTTATTGGGGTCCACCTTCTAACTCAAGCTGTGCTAGCTTCAAGGAACTTGCACTCAACCACTGGAGTGTGGGCTTTAGATGGAAAAATCTTCAGGTAATGGTTATTTAATTTATTCATATAAGAGAGTCCAAGGAGGAACTTAATTTGAGTGTGCTTACTTCATTAAAATGTGATTACTTCATGAAAGACAATTCTTAACACCTCCACCATTATTATGCTAAGTCATGTCTTCACTATTTCTTTCACGGGACTATTGCAGTAGCCTCTTAATTGGTCTCCCTGTTTTTGTCTTCATCCCTCATCAGTCTATTCATAATGGTAGCCCCTGCAATTCTGTTAAAACCTGCATCATTGCTCTGCTCTTCAAAGTCCTCCGAATGCATCCCATTTTACTTAATGTGAAAATCAAAATCCTCACAGTGGTCTAAACATTCCTAAAGACCTGGACCTATGGCCCCATTATGTCTCCAACCTCAACTGTTACCTCTCTCCTCCTCTCATCTACTTACAGAGGCCTGCTTACTGTTTCTTGGATGCTCTGGACACACCCCCCTCTCATGGACATTGCATGTCTGATTTTTGGACTGAGATTTGTACTGCAACATGAACATATTTCTAGTTTCAAAGATTTTAAAATCTAGAATCTACCTCCAGAAATCAGAGGAAAAAACCCCCAAACTCCCAGCAGCTGTAAATGGCATAATAAGTAAACCATAAAAGCCAAGCTGATATATTGAATAATGTTTTCTACTTCATATCAACCTATTTGAATGCAAATGCACAGTTGAAAGCAGCTTCATAGGTTTCTGTCATTTTTAGGGTGTCATGTTAACAGAAAATAATAACAATGTATCAATTGTTTTCTTAACCATATTATCCAATGACTTGAGCAGAAATGAGTTAGAGGTGATAGTCATTCACTGAGTTTTGTAATTCAACAATTTTTATGGTGTTTTCTCTGTTCTACTTTCTGGGCCAGATGCTGGGGATATAATAAATAAAGCATAATTCTACTGAGGGAGACAGGAAGAAGGAGGACAGAGAATTAGAAACCAGGTCATGAGTTCTGTACTCAAGCTAAGCCCAGGGCACTGAGGGAAAGCAATGAAGGCATGGCAAGCAGGCCTGGGGTTCAGAGGAAGGTCAGGGTAAAGACCTTTCATGAGGTCACAGGACTCATGGTTGTTGAGGTCTATATTCTAACTCAAGCTGTGCTAACTTCAAGGCATCTGCTCTCAACCACGTGAGTGTGGGCTTTAGATGGAAAAATATTCAGGTAATAGTTATGTAATTTATCCTATAATAGAATCAGAGGAGGAACTTAATTTGGATTGTTTACTTCTCTAAGATGTGATTACTTCATGAAAGACCATATAGAATCTAATGCCCAAGCTGCATTATTTCTCATATGTGTCTCAGCTCCATTCCTGGTAACAGGAATGTAGTGGGAATGTCTGAGTATATATATTTTTACTTTTCTTACTGATACTTTTATTTAGACAATTAGAAATTCTGATGCAATTTTAAGAAAGAACAGAGAGGGGCCAGCCCAGTGGCGCAGCAGTTAAGTGTGCACATTCTGCTTCGGCGGCTCAGGGTTCACTGGTTTGGATCCTGGTTACGGACCTTGCACCACTTGGCAAACCATGCTGTGGTAGGTGTCCCACATATGAAGTGGAGGAAGATGGGCATGGATGTAATCTCAGGCCCAGTCTTCCTTAGCAAAAAGAGAATTGGCAGCAGCTGTTGGCTCAGAGCTAATCTTCCTCAAAAAAAAAAAAAAGAGAAAGAACAGAGAGACAGATCCCAAGTTAATCTGTTTCCCCCAATGATCATTTCACAGTCTATACGTATATCAAAATATTGTTGTACTTATATATATATGCCATTTTTATTTTTCAAATACACTACAATAGAGCTGGAAAAAAAGCCCCAGAACAATTCCAATGTGATAAAATTGTCTGAGTGTATTTCGATTCTGATTTCTTTATTTCTTCCAAGACTGTATTGAAGAAGCAATAAACACCTCTCCAGCTAACAATTTGATTTCTCTACTTTCTTTCATAACATGAAACCTATCTTTTCACATTATTATTGCATGCTGATCAGAATCTTCAAAAGTCATGTGTTATCTTGGTAGAAATATCAAAATTATTTAGAAATCCTTTACGCAATACAGTTTACTTGATGGACAAACATTTTCAAAGGTGGTGAGGAGGAGTGAGCAACCAGTCTATCTCTCATCAGAAGGCACAAATCTTCTCTTCAGTCTCCTCATGGCTGACATCATCTCCTGGTTCCTCAGAGTGTAGATTAAAGGGTTCAGCAGAGGGGGGATGACAGTGAGGGTGACGGAGATGGGCTTATCAGTGGGGAGGGCAGTGAAGGGCCGGGCATAGACATAGATGCAGGGCACAAAGTGCAGGGTCACCACAGTGATGTGTGCGGTGCAGGTGGAGATGGCTTTCCTCTTGCCCTCCCCTGCCTGAGACCTCAGCATCATTAGGATGACTGTGTAGGACACAAGCAGGAAGATAAACCACAATGTGGTGAGCAGTCCAGTATTGGATATCATCAGCAGCTCAAGCATAAAAATGTCAGTACAGACGAGTTTGAGGACCTGGGGGACATCACAGTAGAAAGTGTCAAGAACATTGGGTCCACAGAAGGGGAGGGGCAGCAAAAGGGCAATCTGTACGATGGAGTGGACAAAGCCCCCCACCCACGAGGCCACTATTAACCCAATGCAACGGCCTCTACTCATGATGGTCACGTAGTGCAGGGGCTTGGAGATGGCCACATACCGATCTAAGGCCATCAGTGACAAAGAAAATACATCCACCCCTCCAATGAGGTGGAAGAAAAACATCTGAGTGAAGCAGCCATTGAAGGAGATGGTCTTTCTCTGTGACAGAAGGTCCACCAGAACCTTGGGAGCTGTGATGGAGGAAAAGCAGATGTCGGCAACAGACAAATTCCGGAGCAAAAAATACATGGGGGTGTGAAGGCGAGATTCACAGGTCACCGTGACCGTGATGAGGAGGTTTCCCAGCAGAGTTGTCACATACACCCAAAGCAGGAAAAGAAATAAGACCCAGTTCAGTTCTTGATTCTGGGTTAGGCCAAGGAAAATAAATTCTTTGACCCTGGTACAGTTTTTCAGCTCCATAGAGTCATTTTCTTTGTCTCACTTTTGTTTCAAGCTATTTCATTTGAAAAGACTTGGCTCTTTATTTCGTTTTCTTCCTGAGCACTAAGAATGAAATTCAGAATCTTCTTCATGTGATTGTGGTGTTTGCAATTTGTTGAGTTGTCCAAATTTTTAAGATTTCAATCAGTTTGGTGATCAAATCAAAATATAACATGAAAAGTCATTCAATATTTCTTTACCTATAAAACTATTTTTGAAGAGAATAAGCATTTATGTTAAGAAGTGATGTTTACATTGCACATTTTAGTTAATTAGTTTATTTTCATTTGTAAACTGTATTATTTTTTATGTATTACTCACAAATTGATTGAATGTCAGGAACTGTCTGAAGCATAAATACAAAGATTAGTAAAACATGGTTCCAGGCACTGTAGAGTCATAGTCTACAAGTTTAATATTCATATGAGCAAACTCTGTGTTGCACTTCAACAGGGTTTTGTCTTGCTAAAAAAAAAGATATCACTCTTTCTCATTGCGACGTTGATGTCACATGGGTCAGTTTCCTTGCTGTTGACTGTGTTGTGTTGAATTTCTTAAAATTGCAACCTATTGTTCCATGTATGTAACTTGTCATAGTGATTACCTTATACTAATCAGATTATTTGCTTAATAAGTATTTTAAAATATTTAAAATTTACTATTGGGAAACACATTGAAACCATATGTAAATCCAAATCTCAAAGAATATTTTTAATTCCTTTTATTGTGATAAAAACACTTAAACACGAGAGCTACCCTCTTAACAAATTTTTGAGTGCACAATACAGTATAGCCATAGAGCTGTACAGCAATTCTCTAAAACTTATTCATTTTGCATAACTGATGTGATCCTTGCTTGAATGTGGGGGAGAGAGTGAAGACAGTGACTCACTTCTGAGAGGTGGTGCATACACAGTATCAACCTCACTCTCCTCTGCCTCTTTCCCTTTGTGATTCAAAGCCAAGAGAGTAGAGGCATCACACAGCAGGTAGCGATGTACACATCTTTAGAATAACGCCTATTTTTTATAAGCTCTTATTGATCATTCTCAGGAAATTTTATAATTACTATTTACTCCACCTTACACTTAGAAAGTGAACATTTATTGCAGTGTTCGAATGTATATGAACAAATGAGATCACATTGCCAAAGTGGTTACAGCCTAGCAAAAGTGGATGATTTGCATAAATTGATGAACATAATGCATGGTAAAATGTAAAATGTCAAGAGAAAAGTAGAGGTAGATTTGGGTGAGATAGGAGCGAACCTAGGAGATATGACTTCCAGCAGTAACAAAAGCTACTACTTTTTGAGTGTTTACTGTGTGTGAATAATTATGAAATGCTGATTTATTGAATTTTCACCACCATCTTTTAGGAAGTATTAATGTTATTCTTTTTTTTCACATGGAATATGTTATGCATCTATGTTTGGCTGAAACAAAGGGGAAGATGGAAAAAAGGATGGAAGGAACAGTGTTTTGTTTCCCCCTTCAATCTTATTTATATGGGGTCTAATTTTGCATAACAAGAGTATTTGGTAAAGCCTGTTTGAAGATAAGAATTTCACAGAAAGGGGCTCCAGAAAACCAATAAATGTTGACCTTAGACTGAGGCTGCCTCATCAATAAGCAACTCAAAGGATCATAGCAAATGGGTGATGCCTTCTCTCACACTGAATGGACCACATTTCTGAATCCCTCTTAACACATCACCTCTCTTCCAATAGTTAACACCCACCTTTGTTGTTTCTGTCACTGAGAAGATCATCTTGTCTCTGAAGCATTTAATATACCTGGAAAATATCAAAGTCAAACTATTTATGTGTAATCAATAACGACATCTCAATGTCACTATCCATAACTTTAACTTTAGCTAAAGCTTAACATCTTTACCTAATACCTTTGATTCTGAAACTCCAACTGCTGATTGTATGTTAGTACGTACAGAGCAGAACAGAACACTGGTAATGTTAATTTGGAAAATATTGTTTCTGAAGGTAGAGCCTTTTGGAAGACTAGATATCTTAGTGTCTTTATTCTTCTCTCAGGAGAGAAAGGGCAGATTCAAAGAATCACATCTTCTTGAACTTCCGGTGTCCCTGTCTTATGTGCAAATCCCTCAGCCTCAGGCTTAATATAAGAATTGCAAAGGGAATAATATTGGACAAGGAAGCAAAAGTCAAGTGCCTGATTCAGCTTTTGATGATGAAGTTTCATCGGGAGTTATTAGGAAGTTACTGAGACATGCACATGTGTAAACACACATACACACACACAGACGGACACATTTTGATTAGTATCCAAACTACTTAGAGTCAGTAGAGGAAATCTATCTGCTTATCCATAGCTGAATCAGAACTTTGTTAAAGCATGCCACATGCTGTGCCTGAGAGTACCAGGGTCCAGTTTTCATGGCTTGTGAGGCTCAAAGGACACTATATATAAATGAGCTTCAATTAGATTGCCAAAAAAATAGTAGAGAACTGGACCTCAAATCCTTTGCTACCACTCCAGTTTCTAATTACACACAGAATTGTTATAGTCCCCTGATGTTGCTACAAGTCTCCACATGTAGAGAAACATGACTTAGATGACTTTGGGGAGTGCACATTTTTCCTGTTTTCCAACACTTTACTCATATGGAATCTCTCAATTTGGATTACCACTAGATAAGTATGTTAGTAAACCTGTCTACAAAATCACAATAGTTATTTAAGATTAACTCAGATTATTGAATGGTTTGATCCTATGTAGAATGCACTTCCACTGTTTGCAGAATGCTGATGGGTTTGGATTTACCTGCTTTTCCATCTTGTTTTAGTACATTAAACTAGTCTACACAGATTTAAAACTGCTTGAAACACGTTGTGTGTTTTAGGTGGGTAATTCCTTCTCCCCCCAGCTTTACTGAGATATAATTGGCATATATCATTGAGTGTGTTTAAGGTATACAATGTGTTGATTTAATACATTTTTGTGTGCGAAGAAGATTGGACCTGAGCTAACATCTGCCAATCCTCTCATTTTGCTTGAGGAAGATTGTTGCTGAGCTAGCATTTGTGCCAATCCTCCTCTGTTTTGTAAACAGGATGCCTCTACAGTATGGCTTGATGAGCTGTGTGTAGGTCTGCACCCAGGATCTGAACCTGCAACTCCAGGCTGCCCAAGCAGAGCGTTCAAAGTTTACCACTGCATCACTGGATGCCCTGATTTGGTACATTTTTAAATGGAAAATGATTATCATCTTAGTGTTAGCTAACACTTTCATCACCTCACTGTTCTTTTTGGTGGTGAGATCATTTAAGATATACTCTCTTAGCAACTTTCAAGTATTGTTACCACAGTGTTAACTATAATCACTATCTGTACATTAGATCTTGAAAACTTACTCATCTTATAACCTGAGTTTGTATACTTTGACCAACATCTCCTCACTTCTCCCACTCCCCAGGACCTAGTAACTTCCATTCCCTCTACTCTGTTCCTATGAGTTCAGATTTTTAGATTCCATGTATATATGTGGTCATACAGTATTTGTCTTTATCTGATTTCGTTTACTTTGCATAATGCCCTCAAGGTCTATCCATGTTGTTGCAAATGGAAGGATTTTCTATTTTTTATGACTGACTACATCTTCTTTATCCATCTATCCATTGATGGACATATAGATTGTTATTATATCTTGAATATTGTGAATAATGCTGCAATGATCATAGAAGTGCTGATACCTCTTCAGGATCTTTAATTTCATTTCCTTTGGACATATACCCAGAGATGGGATTGCTGGATCATATGGTAGTCCTATTTTTATTTTTTTCAGAAACCTCTATAGTGTTTCCCGTAGTGGTTGTGCCAACGTATATTTCTACTAACAGTGCACAAGGGTTTTCTTTCCTCCATGTCCTCATCAACACTTGTTATCTCTTGTCTTTTTGATGATAACCATTCAAACAGGTGTGAAGTGATATCTCATTGTGGTTTCGATTTGCATTTCTCTCATGCTTAGTGATGTTGAGGACCTTTGCATGTGCCTATTAAATTTGAATGTCTTGTTTGAAATAATATTCAGTTCCTCTGTCCCTTTTTGAATCTGATTGTGTATTTTTTTGATATTGAGTTTATTCGTTCTTTACATATTTTATCTGATATGTAATTTGCAAATATTTTTTCCCTTTCTGTAGCTAGTCTTTTCATTTGTTGATTGTTTCTTTGGTTGTGCAGAAGATTTTAGTTTGATGTGGTGTCATTTATTATTTTTGCTTTTGTTGCCTGTGCTTTTGTTATCATATCCAAATAATTGTTGGCAAGACCAATGTCAGGGAGCTTTTCCACTGTTTCTTCTTCTGGGAGCTTCATGGTTTCAGGTCTTATGTTTAAATCTTTAATCCATTTCAAGTAATTTTTGTGAGTTGTGTAAGATAGAGGGCTGATTTCTTTATTATGTATGTCGTTATCCAGTTTTCCCAGGATCATTTATTGAAGAAAGTATCGTTTCTCCATTGTATATTCTTGGCTGCTTTGTTGTAAATTAACTGACTGTATATGCATGAGTTTATTTCTGGGCTCTTGATTCTGTTTCATTGGTCTGTATGTATGTTTTTATGCCAGAATTCTACTGTTTTGTAGTATATAGTTTGAAATCATAAGTGTGATGCCTCCAGCTTTGTTCTTCTTTCTCAGGATTGCCTTTTCTATTTCTGTGAAAAATGCTATTGGAATTTTGATAGGGATTGCATTGAATTTGTAGATGTCTTTGAGTAGCATGGACCTTTTACAATATTAATTCTTCTAATCCATGAGCATGGAATATCTTTGCATTTATATATATCTTCTTCAATTTCTTTCATCAGTGTCTTATGGTTTTCAGTGAACAGATCTTTCATCTCCTTGGTTAAATTTCTTTCTAGGTATGCTATTCCTTTGCTGCAATTGTAAGTGACATTGTTTTATTAATTTCTTTTTCTCATAGTTCATTGTTAGTGTATAGAGATGATTAACTTTTTGTCTTTGATGATTTTCAATTTTGCTACAATATGAGTATATGTGGATTACTTTTTATGTATTCTGTCATGATATGTTGTGAATCTGAGAATTTGTATTTTTCATTAGTTGTGGAAATTTCTCAGTTATATCTCATAAAATAGTGACTCTTCCTCCTCATTTTTTCTTCCTGAAACTCATGTCACATATATCATTAATTGAACTAGTTTGTTTTCTTTTCCATGTCTCCTAACCACCGTTCTCAGGTATTCTATCACGTATTCCATCACGTATATGATCCATTTCTGGGAGTTTCTTCAGTTCTTTATAGTTTTCATCCCTAGAAGTTCTGTTTTATCTTTTTACAAATCTCCTTCTTTTCTTTTATCACCTTGTTTCTTGCTCATGTTTTAAAAATATCTCCTTTAAATTTTTTTCTTTTAGCTTTAATATTTATATTATATTATATATCTGGTTATGCCAGTAGTCAAAGTCCTTGAGAGCCTGATTGTGTTTTGGTTGTGTCTTTTGATTCTTGCTAATAAGGACTTGTTTCTTCATGCTTTTTCTGTTTTGAATTATGAATTTATGCTGAGCTATTTATGTGTAAATCTTGGAAGGCTTGGGTTCAGCGTGCATTCCTTCAGAGAGGGCAAATATTTGTTTCTTTTGGGCATCATAGGGCATTACTAACACTGCATCACTCTTAGTTAATTTTTCACTTTGGGGCTTCCCATTCCATGTAGCCATTACAAAATTGAACCCCAAACTCGCACCAGGGTTTTCAATTGTCAGAAGAGATTATCTTTATTCCACTCAAAGCCCAGATTGAGGCAGATAAGTTTTACTCTTATCTTCTTTGCTGGTCGGTGGATTTTTTTTTCCAGTTTACCCTTTCACTGATGGAGGAGTATTCAATTTTCTGGTTTCCTGCCCTCTATCTGCTTTTGGTCCTGAGCCTTTCCCTTCCTTTCCTGTGAGTCTTGACATACACTTAAGTGGATGTTTGCTAGAAGCACTTCTATTGTGTGTGAGTGTTTAAACCAGGACTTTATTTCAGTATATGTGGTCTTTCATATTGCCTGAAATAGCTCTATTACATTTTCTCCGTGGATATCAGTGGTGTGTAGGAAACCAATGTTGTATGCAATTTGATTTAATGTGTGAGCGCCTAATTGAATTCTTTTACTATCATCAATAGTTTTTCAGTGAATTCCTTTATATTATTTAGAGAACATATTTTCAATAACTGGGAATAACTTTTTCCTCCAGCTTTCCAAAACTTATATACTTTCTTATTTTTTTCTTGTGTTTTTGAAGTGTAAGTGAATTCAAGTTTAAAGATTAATATTAGTGGTGATGATGTGCATCAATGTGTAGTCATGGATAATAATGGAAATTATTTTAATCTTTAATCATTAGGTATAATGTTTACTATATGGTTCTTGTAGATATTCTTTATCTTTATTCCTTATCTTCTCTATCTTATTTGATAAAGAATAAAGATGTTCTTTATCAAGATATGTTTTTTCTTCAGTTCCTGAGCTGTTAGGTGCTTTTTTTCCACAAGGATGTGGGTTAAATTGTATTGAATATCTTCTGCAACACTTAGATAATCACATTGTTTATCCTTTTAATCTATTATTTTGGGAACAATATTACTGCTGAATATTAATATAATGATAATATTAATATTCAGCATTATTTCTTTTTGAATTTCTGGAATAAACACTTCTCACTAATTATTTGACATTGCTGTATTTCATTGCTATGTAATTTGTTAATATTGTATAAGATCTTTATGTCTTTGTTCAAAGATGTGATTTTTGTGTGTACATTTATTAGATGTGTGATATTATTAGGTATATTTGATGCTAACATCTAGCTTGCAGATATAGTTATGCTGTCCATATATAGTATTAAGAGCTTTCTAAAATTCGTAAGAAAATTGAAAGTTACTGGCTCCTTAAATATTTATTGGAAATCACCCACAACAAATTTGAGCCTGATGCCTTTTTAAATGGTCTGTCTTTGACAACCTTTTCAATTCTTTTATAATTATTGATCTGTTAAGATTGTTTTCCCTTCCTTTTAGTCCATTTTCATAACCTATATTCCATGAAAATTAGATGCTCCATTCTATCCGGTAAATTTTAAAAATTACATTTCTATGAACTGAGACTTTACTTCTCTTTTTTAGTTGGCTGTGAGTCCGTAGAGTGCATTTGTTTTCATGTTCAATCAGAAAAGTGTAACTCTTGAATGTGCCTGGATCATTGGAAAAAAAAGGAGGGTGTCTAGAAGGGAGTATCTTATCAGGTTCCCATAAGATAAGTATTTTCATGGCTTCCAAAATAAGGAATTGTAGCAGTAGCATCTTTGCTCCCCTACAGTGAAGAAAAATAGGATTTTCAAACTTTCTTTTAATACCAAGAAAATGATGAACTGCACATAAAAAATGTAATGTGTTGTCAATGATCAGAATTTGATTATAAAAACATCTGTTTTGTACTAGTGAGTTGATTGCAGTCTTACGTGTTCCTAAAACATGTGCTTGACAAAATAACACTTGTTTCCTTTTTTTTTTGTTTTTTTATTCTTCTTTTAAAAATTTTATTGAGGTCATAATAGTTTATAACATTGAGAAATTTCAGTTGTACATTATTATTTGTCACTCACCATATATATGTGGCCCTTTACCCAATATGCCCACCCCAAAACCCCTTCCTCTCTGGTAACCACTAAACTATTCTCTTTGTCTTTGTTTTTTTTTCATCTTCCACATATAAGTGAAATCATACGGTGCTTATCTTTTTCTGTCTGGCTTATTTTGCTTAACATAATACCTTCAACTTCCATCCATTTTGTTGTAAATGGGATGATTTTGTCTTTTTTATGGCCGAGTAGTATTCCATTATATATATATATACCCACACACCACATCTATCTATATATATACACCGCATCTTCTTTATTCATTCTTCCATAGAAGGGCACTTGGGTTACTTCCACATCTTGGCTATTGTGAATAATTCTGAAATGAACATAGGGGTGCATAAGTTGCTTTGAATTGTTGATTTCAAGTTTGTTGGATAAATATCCAGTTGTGGGATAACTGGGTCTTATGGCATTTCTATTGTTTAAATTTTTTGAGATGTCTCTATACCATTTTCTGTAGTGGCTGCACCAGTTTGCATTCCCATCAGCAGTGTGTGAGGGTCCCCTTTTCTCCACAACCTCTCCAACATTTGTTGTTTTTGTCTTGGTAATTGTAGCCATTCTAACAGGTGTAAGGCGATATATCATTGTAGTTTTGATTGCATTTCCCTGATGACTAGCGATGTTGAACATCTTTTCATATTTCTGTTAGGCCATTGTACATCTTGTTTGGAAAATGTCTGTTCATATGCTCTGCCCATTTTTTGATTGGGATTTTTGGTGTTGTTGTTGAGTTGTTTGAGTTCTTTATATATTTTAGAGATTAACCACTTGTCAGACATACGATTTGCAAATATTTTCTCCCAGTTGGTGGGTTGTCTTTTCTTTTTGTTCATGGTTTCCTTTGCCTTTCCGAAGTTCTTCAGTCTGATGAAGTACCGTTTGTTTGTTTTTTTTCTTTTGTTTCCCCTCCCCGATTAGACACAGTATTCGAAAAGGTACTTCTAAGACGGATGTCAAAGAGTGTACTGCCTATGTTTTCTTCTAGGAGTTTTATGGTTTCATGTCTTACTTTCAAGTCTTTAATCCACTTTGAGTTAATTTTTACCTAGAGACCAGTGTAAAAGTAATGGTCTACTTTCATTCTTTGGTATGTGGCTGTCCAGTTTTCCCAACGCCATTTGTTGAAGAGAATTTCCTTTCTCCATTATATGTTCTTAGCTCCTTTGTCAAAGATCAGCTGTGCATAGAAGTGTGGTTTTATTTCTGCACTTTCAATTCTGTTCCATTGATCTTGTGTCTGTTTTTGTACTGGTGCTATGCTGTTTTGATTACTATAGTTTTGTAGTGGATTTTGAAGTCAGGGATTGTGATGTCTCCAGCTTTGTGCTTTTTTCTAAGGATTGCTTTAGCTATTCTGGGTCTTTTGTTCCTCCATATGAATTTTAGGATCCTTTGTTCTATTTCCATGAAGAATGTCATTGGGGTTCTGATTGGGATTGCATTGAATCTGTATATTGCTTTAGGTAATATCGACATTTTAACCATGTTTATTCTTGATCCATGTGCGTGGACTATCATTGCATTTCTTTATGTCATCATTGATTTCTTTCAATAATGTCTTATAATTCTCAGTGTATAGGTCTTTCACCTCCTTGGTTAAATTTATTCCTAGATATTTTACTCTTTTTGTTGCGATTGTAAATGGGATTGCATTCATGAGTTCTCTGTGTGTTAGTTCATTATTAGAGTATAGAAATGCACTGGTTTTCATAAATTGATTTTGTACCCTGCAACTTTGCTCTAGTTGTTGATTATTTTGAATAGTTTTCTGATAGATTCTTTAGAGTTTCCTATATATAAAATCATGTCATCTGCAAACAGCAAGAGTTTCACTTCTCTCTTTCCAGTGTGGATACCTTTCATTTCTTTTTCTTGCCTAGTTGCTCTGGCCAAACCCTCCGGTACTATGTTGAATAAGAGTGGTGAGAGTGGGCACGCTTGTCTTGTTCCTGTTCTCAGAGGGATAGTATTCATTTTTTCAGCAGAGTTTGATGTTGGCTGTGGGTTTGTCATATATGGCCTTTATTATGTTGAAGTACTTTCCTTCTATATCCATTTTGTTGAGAGTGTTTTTTTTAAATCATAAATGGATGTTGGATCTTGTCAAATGCTTCCTCTGCAACTATTGAGATGATCATGTGATTTTTATTCCTCATTTTGTTAATGTGGTGTATCACATTGACTGATCTGCAGATGTTGAACAATGCCTATGTCCCTGGTATAAATTCAACCTCATCATGGTCTATGATCCTTTTAATGTATTGCTGTTTTTGGTTTGTCATTATTTAGTTGAGACTTTTTGTGCCTATGTTCATCAGTGATATTGGCCTGTAATTTTCTTTCTTTGTGTTGTCCTTCTCTGGCTTTGGGATCAGGGTGATGTTGGCCTTGTAAAATGTGTTACGAAGTGTTCAGTCTTCTTCAATTATTTGAAATAATTTGAGAAGGCTAGGTACTAAATCTTCTTTGAATGTTTGATAGAATTCTCCAGAGAAGCCATGTGGTCCTGGACTTTTATTTTTTGGCATTTTTTTGATTGCTGTTTCTATCTCTTTGCTTGTGATTGGTCTATTCAGATTCTCTATTTATTCTTGGTTCAGTTTTGGAGGAAGTATGAGTGTAAGAATTTATTCATGTCTTCTATGTTATCCAATTTGTTGGTACATAGTTTCATAGTATTCTCTTATAATCCTTTGTATTTCTGCGGTATCCATTGTAATTTCTCCTCTTTAATTTTTAATTTTATTTATTTGAGCCTTCTCTCTTTTTTTCTTAGTGAGTCTTGCTACAGATTTGTCAGTTTTATTTCTCTCCTCAAGGAACCAACTCTTAGTTTCATTGATCCTTTCTATTGTGTTTTTGGTTTCAATCTCAATTGTTCTTGCTCTAACTTTTATCATTTCCATCTTTCTGACTTTGGGATTTGTTTGTTCTTCTTTTTCTAGTTCTGTTAGGTATAGTTTATGATTATTTATTTGAGATTTTTCTTGTTTGTTAATGTGGGCCTGTATTGCTATGAATTTCCCTCTTTGAACTGCTTTTGTTGCATCTCAAGTGAGTTGGTGTGGTGTACTTCCATTTTCATTTGTCTCCAGATATTTTTTGACATCTCCTTTAATTTCTTCAATTATCCATTTGTTGTTCAGTAGCATGTTCTTTAGTCTCCACACATTTGTGTCTTTCCCAGCTTTTTACTTGGAGTTGATTTCTAATTTCATATCATTATGGTTGATATGGTTGGAAAATCTTCTTAAATCTATTGAGGTTTACTGTGTTTCCAAATATAGGCTCTATCTTTGAGAATGTTCCATGTGCACTTGAGAAGTATGTGTATTCTGCTGATTTTGGATGGAGTGTTATTTTTATATCTATTAGGTCCATCTTGTCTAGTTTTTCATTTAGTTCCACTATTTCCCTGTTGACTTTCTTTTTTCTATTTTATAATCTTTTTATGGCTTTCCATTCTTATTGCAGTAACATTGGTTTATAACATTATATAAATTTCACTTGTCCATCACTATATTTCAATTATTGTGTAGATTACATCATGTTCACCCCCCAAAGACTAATTACAATCCATCATCACACATATGTGCCTAATCACCGTCTAATGGAATTTCTGTATGGATGATCTATCCACTGGTGTATGTGTGGTGTTCAGGTCCCCTAATGTTATTGTGTTGCATTTAATATGTTGTTTTAGGTCAATTAATAGTTGCTTTACATACTTTGGTGCTCCTGTGTTAGGTGCGTATATATTTATAAGAGTTATGTCCTCTTGCTAGAGTTTCCCTTTTATCTTTATATAATGCCCCTTTTTGTCTCTCTGCCTTTTTTATCTTGAAGTCTGCTTTGTCTGACATAAGTAGGGCAACACCTGCTTTCTTTTGTGTGCCATTAGCTTGGAATATCATTTTCCATCCCTTCACTCTAGCTCATGTTTGTCTTTAGAGCTAAGGTGTGTTTCCTGGAGGCAGCCTACTGTTGGGTCTTGTTTTTTAATCCATCCAACCAAGCTGTGTCTTTTGATTGGAGAATTCAATCCATTTATATTTAGACTGATTTTTGATAGATGAGAGCTTAATTCTGCCGTTTTATTACTTGATTTACAATTTTTCTGTATTCCCCTTGTTTCTCATTCTGTGTATTTCAGACTATCAATTCAGTTTAGTGGCTCTCCAGGATGATTTTCTCGTTACTCATCCTTTATGTCTCTGTTCTGATTTTTTGTTTAGTGATTACCATGCAGTTTGTATAAAAGATCTTGAGTCTATTTTCTGATTGTCTCTTATCTCCTCAGTCCAAGCAGGTTCCATCCTTTCTTTTTCCCGTCTAACTTATTGTTGTCACAACTTATCCCATTTTGTATTATGAGTTTGTGGTTAAAATGAAGGGATTATGTTTATTCTTGATGATTTCCTTCCCTTTATCATTAGTTTTCTAATTAAGTGTTTGCTAATCTGTTCTGATAGCGAGTTGTAATTTTCTGATGTTGTCTGCCTATTATATCTCTTTCCTCAAGGCTTTGTAAGTGCTTTTTTTTTTTTTTTTCTAGATATGAGGGCCTTCTTGATAATTTCTTGTAGTGGAAGTCTTGTGGCCATGAACTCCTTCAGCTTTTGTTTATCTGGGAAAGTTTTTATTTCTCCATCATATCTGAAGGATATTTTCACTAGATAGAGTATGCTTGGCTGAAAGTTTTTGTCTTTCAGAATTTTGAATGTATCATTCCACTCTCTCCTAACCTGTAGGAGTTCTGCTGAGAAATCTTAAAGTTTGATAGGGGTTCCTTTGTAGGTTTTCTTCTTCCTTGCTTCCCTTAGTATTTTTTCTTTGTCATTGACTTTTGCCTGTTTTACTAATATATGTCTTGGAGGAGGTCTTCTTACATTGATGTAACTAGAAGTTTTAATAGCTTCTTTTACTTGTAGTTCCAGCTCCTTCCCCAGGTTTCAGAAGTTCTCAGCTATTATTTCTTTGATCAAGCTCTCTGCTCCATTCTCTCTCTCTTCTCCCTCTTAAATACCCATAATTCTTATGTTGCATTTTCTACTTGAGTTGAATATTTCTCAGAGAATTTCTTCATTTCTTTTTAGTCTTCATTGTCTCTCCTACTGCATCTGAGGAATTTCTATATTTTTATCCTCTAAATTGCTAATTCTGTCCTCCATAATATCAGCTCTGTTGTTTAAAGACTCCAGGTTTCTCTTTATCTTGTTCATTGTGTTTTACATCTCCAACATTTCTGATGCTTTTTTCTTTAATGTTCCAATCTCGTTTGTGCAGAATTCTCTCTGTTCATTAATTTTATTCCTGATTTCATTAATCTGTTTTCTGAGTTCTCTTGTAACTAATTGAATCTTTTTATGATAGCTATTTTGAATTCTCTGTCATTTAGATTGTAAGTTTCTGTGTCTTCTGGATTGATTTCTGGGTGTTTGTCTTTTCCTTCTTGTCTGGATTATATATACCTCTACATAATATTTGATGGGGTGGATTTGTCCCTTTGCATATTGATAGTATCTGGTGGCTGATTTCACCTGCTGCCACTTGGGAGGGAGGAGCTGTGTTTTCTGAACCTGCCGTGATCCACATCAGCTGTGTCTATCTGATCCCGAGCCATTCCTTGGGATTGCAGTGGCCCTGTAGGCTCCTCCACCAAAGATAAAGTGATCACATGCGGGTTCAGGGCTGCCACCACCTGCTCCCACAGTACTGCCATGACACACTCCCTCATTCTGGTCCACAGCAGTACTGTGGTTATTCACAGCAGCTGGAAGCTCATTCGCCTGGGTGTGCAGATCTACCACTGTCTCCTCCTTGGTCTCACGAGCCATTGTGCTTGGCTTCCTACTGGTTTTGAGCCTAAGCCACTTCCATGGTGGCACTGTGGGCTCTCTTGCTGGATGTGAAACCTATCACGTGGGGGATCAGGCCTGCCATCACCTGTTCCTACAGTCACACTGTGGTGCACTCCCACCCTTGGGGCCACAACGGTACTATGGGTGCTCCAGCAGGGGAAGAAGTTGTACACATGCAAAGGGCTGCTGGGTGGCCAGAGACTACTCACCTATCTCTGCAACCTTCCTGGTGGTAGTCCCTCAACCTTCAGATGTATAGCTGCATGGGTCTTTCAGACATCCTGTTGTACTGTTTCGGGAATTCTCCATTGATCAATGAATGTCCATTTAGTTTTGGTTCTAAGTGGGTGAGATAAAGGGAACAGCTCACTCCCCCATGTTGATGACATCACCTCTTCAAAACTTATTTACTTTTTCTCTGCCTCTCTTTGGAAGAGTGTTTGTGTGTGAGTGTGTGCTTGTGTGTATATGTGTATGTTGCAGGAAGTGATTACTTGGTACACTCATGTGTTACTTAACAATGGAGATGTGTTCTGTGAGACGCATTGTGAGTAGGCTGCATTCCTTTCTGAAGGTTCTAGGACAGAATCCACTATCTTCCTTTTTCTACTTTCTAAAGGCCATATTCCTTGGCTTGTGAATGCTTCCATCTTTAAAGCCACCAAGTCAAGTCAAGTACTCCTCACATTGCATTACCCTGACCTCCTCTTCTGTCTACCTTTTCCACTTTTAAGGGCCCTTGTGATTACATTGGGCCCACCCAGATAATCCAGGATAATCTCCCTATTTAAAGCTCAGCTCATTAGCAACCTTAATTTCATCTGCAACCTTAGTTTCCTTTTCCTTTGCCATATAATGTAACATACTCACAGATTTTGGGGATTAAGATCTGAATATCCTGGTCGGGGGTTAATCTGCCTACTACAAGCCCTTCTTATTCAGTTATTGTATTTGTTGGCAGTCATTCTGAAATATCCAAATTCTGAATGCTGAAAGATTTTTAGAAAGCCATTTGGTAGTAAAATCTTATCTGACCTGAACTAATTTTGTGGTAAAATTTGATCTGAATTAATGTGAGGCCATACACAATTTTTTAAATTGCTTTTGTGGGAATATTCATACATTTTCTTACAGAAATACTAAAATGTTTGGGTATCAGATGCTTCCCATGGGAGAAATGATGTAATATACAATACGTACACTGCACTATCAATCTAAAATCTAGAAATTCTAAATTCTGAAACCTATCTGTTCCCAATAAATCAAAATAAAAGAATGTGGTCTTGTATTATTATTCTTATCATAATAATTAGCATATAGTTATGTTACAATGAATCATTTTACTTACTAAGTCTTACTAGGTTCCATGCTCCAGAAGGAAAAGAGAGGAAATGAATGCCATCCTCCCATATATGATTACCAGGCATCCCAAATGTCTAGCTGGACATACTCAAAGCACAGGTTTATTGAAACTCTGTTTGAATAAATTTGTACATTCATTTGTCATGAATATCACAAAACACTCATTTATCCTGTGATGTTTCTATTCTATAGTGTACATGGGTCTCAACAAATGTTTTTGGACATAACACGTGATTTTGTGATATCATAAACATACACACAGATGCCAAGGTCTTGAATATAAAATCACAGACACTTTGACTCAATAATTTCCGTTTTCTTTGGCTTGCATGTAGAAGTTCAAGAAATAGAGTCAATTTTAAATACTAAAATCCAAGATTAGGTAGAATTTGGAATCATTTTCTTACATACATTCATTCCCTTCCATTCCACAGATTCAGCCAACACTTACTTATAGCTTCTTACATGTCAGACACTATTGTAGACGCTGAAAATATAAAGGAGAATTAGATCTACTTGCAGTTTTATGGGGTATTCAATATACTGTAGTAAAGGAAATGATAAAGTGTTTCACATAGGAAAAACAAAAGTATTTAATAATGCCATTCTTAATTGTCTATGCATGGTCATACCACACTGCTGCAAGGTGCCCCTGCCATTAAATACTTTTCTTTTTCAATTTGTCAAACTAACCTATGCCTGAGGCAGTGGTATGAACAGTAGGACAGGTAGTTCTAGACTGTGGCCATCACTCTAGTAATGTAATGGGGCTTTACAAAGTCTGACTTTATAAGTCCCAGGTCACATCCAACTTGGACAAAGTCATTGGGAGTGAAAGGCAATGGAGATCTTTAAAAGCTAAGGCTCTTTACATAGACTGAATGGTTGTTAGAGTTTGTGCCATGTATTTTATAGGTGAATCAATGAAAAAGAAGCTGCAAAGTTGCTTTCACAAGAGAAGTAATATAGAAGAATGTTTAAAAACAGTGTTTGGTATGTAGTATATGCTTAATAAGTAGTCATAGGGTAACTGTTATTGAAGCTAGACCTAGCTGCTGGATATCTGCTATGTTGAGATAGATGTCCCTGTTGTCTACTGTGTGTATGCACATCATAGTGCTATCCTTTACCCCATTGCTTGGGCACCCAAGAACTTCTGTTATATTTCACATTTGTGTCCTGCTTTCTTTCAATTAGTCTTTAGGGACTATGTTCTATATACTTAATTTCCTGCTGGTGTTCTTTCTCAACGTCAGTGTTCCAGGTTGCTGATCCTTTGTGTCTGCACCATCCTGCTATGCTTAATTGTCTATGCATGGTCCTACCACACTGCTGCAAGGTTCCCCTGCCATGACTACCAGTCTGTCAGCCCCAGAGCTGGTAGAAGAATCACCAAAGGGAATATTTTTGGATGTGATTATTGAGCTTGAGTATTCAGAATTTCCATTCGGGGTGATGCTCCCTTGAATGTTATTGAGAAGTCAAACATGCACTGGAAGATGTGTGCAAACATGTACGTTTTGGTTTTGAAATTCCCTTAATGTAAAGGAGAAGATGAATTTTCATGAACCTTGTACTTAAAGTGCAGATATCTTTGCTTGAAGAGATCATAGGGGAGAAATAGGAATCTGTCTCCTTAGGAGATAGGAGCTGAGGAAAAATGAATAGAGCCCCCGTGTAGCAGTCCATTCCATTTTTTTCTAGGCAGACAGTTTGCTTTTTATTCTATTAAGATACGTAATCAGAAACATCAGAAAGACTGAAAAATGCATTTGCTCCTGTTTTCCGCAAAACTGCTTTCATGAAGAAGGGATAAAGGCAGACAAAGGTTGTGGTGGTACTATTTATTCACCAAGTATTAAATTGTGATATGTTTACTGACCACCTCCATGTTCTAGACCCTCTGGTTTCAGAGATGCTAAAAGCAACGAATTCCATTTTCCCCCTTGTCTCAGTCCCAATGTCATTTTTGAAACCTTGTTTCACCATAGATCTATGGATAGTCTCACTTGGTTATATTGCACACCTCTAACTTAAAATGTCTAAAATCGATATTATCATTTTCAAGAACTAAGTACTTCCTTTTTGTAGCAGGCACTATCATTCTCCTTGAATTATCTATGACCCTCTCCCTTATGCCCTCTTCCTTCTTTTGGTCTTTTGTAACCCATCTTGAATAAATAACTTTTGCATTTCTTTCATAATTTGCAATGATTTTTTGCAATAGTTTACTTCTAGAACTTTGCAGTCTCTGTCCTGATATTCAAAATCTTGCACAATTCCTTCTCTTTGTGTGTATATTGGATTTAGTGACTTGCTTCTTTAGAAGAGAATGTAGAAAAAGTGATAAGATGTAACTTCCAAGATGAGGCTATAAAAGACTATGGCTTTTATCCTGTTGACACACTCTCTTTTTCTTTGATTGTTACCTTTCATGAAGTAGGCTGCCATGTTGGAGAGACTCACAAGTCTAGGACTTGAGGAAGGCCTCCAGCCAACAGCTGGTAAGGAGCTGAGACTTCAGACCGATAGCTCTTGATTCTGACCAACAATCATGTGAGTGAGCCTGGAAGTGGGTCTTTCACCAGTTGAACCTTCAGATGAGACTGCAGCTCCCAGCTGACGCCTTGACTATAGCTTTGTGAGAGACTATCAAGCAGAAGACCTAGCTAAGATTTGCCTGATTCCCATCCCACACAAACTGTGACTTGAGAAATGTGTGTTATTTTAAGCCACTATGATTTGGCTTCATCTGTAACGCAGCAATATGTTACTAATACAGTACTAAATTAATAGTTTACTTTATTGAATAAGAGCAATGTGGATGACATTCCATTTTAGACTTGAAAGACCAGATATGCAACAACAATAAGAACAAGAAAACTCTTCAGATCCCTCCAGGGTAGTGTCTTGTGACTGGAGCTTCATGGATGCCTAAATATAGTTCCTGTTTTGCTGACTAACCTAGAATGTTAGAAATTAAGCTTCAACAACCAAAACCTTCTTTGAATTTCTCAAATAAGTCCAGAATGGCAGGATCACTCCTAAACAAGTCAGTTTGTGTATTTATATACATTGATTTGCTTATGAAAAATATTGTAAAAGTTTAAAACCAAACAACCTTTTATAGAAAAAAATCAGGGATGGTAGGACCAAGTATATGGGACATTTCTAGGATAAACTATAATCAGTTTAATATCTAATAGTTCTCTAAGAAAAAGCTCTACGTAGAGAAAAATATAGATTAATCCAAATAATTATTTGGTGCCACATTGAAAGAGAAGTAAATTTAATGGTGCCCTGAATTCCATTGCTTTTCATCACTGTGTGTGATCAGGTTGTTTTGCATGTGTAAACAGTCCAAGGCAGCTTCCTGGGCAGCTTTTGCTGGGTTTCTGTCATTTGCACGGTCCTACACTTGGGAACATAAACTCTGATTGTATTGATCTTTGGTTACTTAAAATTTTCCCAGTCACAAAGGTTTGCTCAAGGTCAATTCAACAAAGCAATAAGAAAAAGGCATACTTGTGAAAAGTAGGCACGATCTGAAGAACAGTAATGCCAGAGGAAACATTCAGTGAGGGAGTAAGTGGTCATGTGGTCTGCAGATGGATGCAGCTAAAGACAAATGTACATCTTTATTTAGTTTTATGCTTGAGCAAGTATGCCTAATATTAGAAAATAATTCAGGAAATGTTTTATTGATGGGCATAAAATAGAACACACGAAAAAACAATCAACAAAGAAGATGACACTCATCTTTACAGGAGCATCTGCATGATTAAATGTTTATTTACAACTTGCCTGTAGAAAGTACGAGGATAAGTGAGGGTTGTCTCCTTGACCAATCTTCTTTGAACACTCTCTTCCAGTGTTCTATGTTTTGGAGCCTGTCCTTCTAGTCTATTGTCATCCTAGTTCCTAGGCTTACCTTGATCAACTTTCTCTTCTTTTCAATTACATTTCCTTTCTCCATATCTCTCTCATTTCACTTTGGTTCTCTGTGAATTCCAAGGGACCAGTAGTACTTCCAGCAAACAGTTTTATGTATTAAGTGAATCCTTTTAGAGACTCTCAGTCCTTGTCATCTAATCCCATTGTGATTTCCTAGTAATGAGTCACATCTGTGGAAAAGACCAGCAGAGTTCATAGTTTTTCATGTTCTCCTCTTTATTCTGGGGACAGAGCAGGATTACATTCTCCAGACTCCCTTGCAGTTAATTGGGGCCATATGACTAAGAGATGGCCAGTGAAATGTGGTCGAAAGTGATACACATTACTTTCAGGACTGGCCCATAATCACTCTGCCCCCTTTCTCCGCATAGTTCTTAATCTTCTCTCCCTTTCTCCATTTGCTGGATGAATGGAAAGGATTCTGGGGATCTAGAGACAGGTAGAGGCTAAGACAGAAGAAACAGAAGTCTGTTTCTCTAAATGACTACATGGAACAGCTGTTTCTGAAGACCAGCGAACATTTTTGTCCCCGTGTTGATGTGTCCAATTAATACATGAATGCCAGCTTCTATGGCTTAAGCTCTATAATGGGAGACACTGTGCAGTAAAGTCAATAGATCCCATCAAAATACCAGCTGGATTGTTATATAAACCTTCTCCTAGAACCATTCTCATTTCACAGAGACTAGCAAATTCTGATTCACTGAGTAAACCTGCATGATTTTCATTACTCTTTCTTTTCCCTCTAATGGAGTGAGTGGGAAGTGCAAAAAAGTTGTGAGGTCTCTATGTGAGAAACAACAAGCACCACAAAAGGGAAATGTTAATTATGTGATGTGATTGAGGTGGTAGCTAATGCTGTGGTGGTAATCATATTACAATATGTGTGTTTATCAAATCAGCATGTTGTACAGCTTCAGTTTCACAATGTTACATGTCAATTATGCCTCCACAAAGCTGGAAAAAACCCAAAATGAAAAAACAGAAACAATGAGAAATTTTGGCCTGTCCATTCTGTGATTGGTATAATTCTGCTACATAATGGGGAGTCAGTTGTTTCCCATGAGAGTGCTTAGCATCTATGTTTGCTTAAGCATTTCATAAATCCATGTGAGCTGTCACAACATCTACACATCAGTGTTATTTCTTTATCAATACTCCCACCTATAGCACTACTTCCTTCTGACCAGGAGGTAATCATGGCTTTGGAATGATTTGGGAATCTTCTCTCCCTGGAGGAAATCATGGATTTGCTTTGCTCAGGGGACCACAGAAGGAGCTCTTCTTTCTGAACTTTCCTTTTGAATGTCAAATACAGGTATTGACTCCATGAGTGTAGTATTTCATGGCTCCAATGAGCTGACTGTTGCATAATGTGGCACACTTTTATACTATTCTCTCCCTCTGCACATAGTGATTCCTTAGATTGCTCCTCTCTGCCTTTTTCCCTTGAAAAGATCTACTCATGCTCAAGTGTCTTCTGAAGTTCTCAAGTAAAGTGCCTACAATGTTTCCACAGCACCTTGTTCATATCTTCATTAAAGCGTCTTGGAGTATGCATGTAGGTCAGTGACTATCTTTAATCGTCCTGAAGAAGTCTGAATCCTACCACTGTCAGGCACATAACATGTGTCCTGTCAATATATGTGGGGTGAATAATTGAAAGTGGGTAGTGGAAGACATGAATGGGTCTCACCTTAAATAGCATCACCCATAGGTCCCCAGCACATACTGTAGGACAGGCCTCTCTTAAGACTCCATGGTATCCATAGATGCTCATTTGTTTTTTGCATTAAGTTGATCTCTTTCCATTTTGAGAAAGCGATATTTAAAATCTATCTTTAAATTTAAGTGTTATCTCATCCTCATAGAATTTGGGTTATTTCTTAATGCCTTGTTTCTTTAGTTTCCTCATGGCTGACTTCATTTCCTGATTTCTTAAGGTGAAGATCATAGGATTGAGCAAAGGAGAGGTGACAGTGAAGGTGACTGAAATGGCAGTGCCTGGGGGGAGGGCAGTGAAGGTCCAGGTATAAACATAGGTGCAGGGCACCAGGTTTAGTGTCACCACAGTGATGTGTGTGGTACAGGTGTATTGACTTTTCTCCTGCCCTCTCAAGAATGAGATCTCAGCATCCTCAGGATTACTGTGTAGTATATGAGGAGAAAGAAGAATATATAACAGCTGAGTAATCCATTATAGGAAATCATCAGGAGCTCCAGAGTGAGGGTGTCAGTGAAGGCTAGTTTGAGTGCTCCGGGGACATCACAGTAGAATGGATCAAGAACATTGGGTCCCCAGAAGGGGAGGCGAAGTAATAAAGAAATCTGGACGATGGAGTGGACAAAGACCCCCACCCAGGAGGCCTCAACTAGGCTAGTGCATCGTTGCCTACTCCTTATAGTCATATGATGGAGGGTATTGAGATGGTAATGAAATGGTATAGCAATGCAATGCCAACACAGAGAGAGAAAAAAACATCTGCACCTCCCAGATGGTAGAAGAACGTTTGAGCTATGCAGCCATTGAAGGAGACGTTTTTTCTTATCTGTTATTCTTTATTTTTTTAATTGAATTCATAATAGTTTATATCAATGTGAGATTTCAGTTGTACAATATTTCTTGACTGACACCACATAAGTGCTCCCCTTCACCCTCTGTGCCCACCCTCCACCTCCCTTCCTCTGGTAACAACTGAACTATTTTCTTGGTCCGTCTGCTTGTTTATATTCCACATATGAGTGAAATCATCTGGTATTTGTCTCTCTCAGACTGGCTTATTTCACTTAGCGTAATTTCCTCCAGGTCCTTCCATGTTATTGCAAATGGGATGAATCGGTCTTTTTTATGGCTGAGTAGTATTCCATTGTATATCTATACCACAGCTTCTTTATCTAATCATCAGTCAATGGACGCTTGGATTGTTTCTATGTCTTGGCTATTGAGAATAGTACTGCAATGAACACAGGGGTACATATGTTACTTTGGATTGTTGATTTCAAGTTGTTTGGGTAGATACCAGGTAGTGGGATAACTGGGTCATATGATATTTCTATTTTTAGCTTTTTAAGGAATCTCCATACTGTTTTCCCTAGTGGCTGTACCAGTTTTCATTCCAACCAGCAGTGCATGACCATTCCAGTTTCTCCACATCCTCTCCAACATTTTTTGTCATTGGTCTTGGTAATTACAGTCACTCTGACTGGTGTAAGGTGATGTCTCATGGTAGTTTTGATTTGCATTTCCCAAATGATTAGTGACTTTGAGCACCTTTTCATGTGCCTGTTGGCCATCTGTGTATCTTCCTTTGAAAAATGTCTGTTCATATCTTCTGCCCAGTTTTTGATTGGGTTGTTTGTGGGGTTATTTTTTAGTTATGTGGGTTCTTTATATACTTTGCATATCAACCCTTTGTCTGATAAACCATTTGCAAATATTTTCTCCCATTGGTGGGTTGTCTTTCCATTTTGTTGACGGTTTCTTTTGCTTTGTAGAAGCTTTTTAGTTTGATGTAGTCCCATTTGTTAGCTTTTAATTTTGTTTCCCTTACCTGAGTAGACATGGTATTTGAAAAGCTGTGGCTAAGACCAATGTCAAAGAATATACTGACTATATTTTCTTCTAGGATTTATATGGTTTCAGTTCTTACATTCAAATATTTAATCCCTTTGGAGTTACTTTTCAAGTATGGTGCAAGAGAATGGTCTACTTTCATTCTTTTCCATGTGGCTGTCCAGTTTTCCCAACACCAATTATTGAAGAGACTCTCCCTTCTCCATTGTATGCTCTTTGGCTCCCTTGTCAAATATTGGCTGTCCATAAATGTGTAGGTTTATTTCTGGACTCCAGATTCTGTTCCATTGATCTGTGTGTCAGTTTTTGTGCCAGTACCATGCTGTTTTGGTTATTATGGCTTTGTAGTATATTTTGAAATCAGGAAGTGTGATACCTCCAGCTTTGTTCTTTTTTCTCGGGAATACTTTGGCTGTTTGAGGTCTTTTGTTGTTAAATATAAATTTTAGGATTCTTTGTTCTATTACTGTGAAAAATGTTGTTGGAACTTTGGTAGGGATTGCGTTGAATCTATAGATTGCTTTAGGAAGGATGGACATTTTAACTACCTTAAATCTTCCAATCCAAGAGCACGGAATATCTTTCCATTTCTTTGTGTCTTCTTCAATTTCTTTCAACAATGTTTTATAGTTTTGGGTGTACAGATCTTTCACCTCTTTGATTAAGTTTATTCCTAGGTATTTTATTCTTTTTGTTGCAATTGTAAATGGGATTGTATTTTTAATTTCTTTTTATGCTACTTCATTGTTAGTGTATACAAGCACAACTGATTTTTGTATGTTCATTTTGCATCCTGCGACTTGACTATATTCATTTATTATTTCTAAAAGTTTTTTAGTGGATTCTTTAGGATTTTCTAGATATAAAATCATGCCTGCAAAGAGTGACAGTTTCACTTCTTTGTTTCCAATATGGATCCTTTTTATTTCTTTTTCTTGCTTGATTGCTCTGGCTAAGACTTCCAATACTATGTTAAATAAGAGTGGTAACAGTGGGCATCCTTGTCTGGTTCCTGTTCTTAGAGGGATGACTTTCAGTTTTTCACCATTAAATATGATGCTGGCTGTGGGTTTGTCATATATGGCCTTTATTATGTTGTGGTACTTTTCTTCAATGCCCATCTTATTGAGAGTTTTTATCATAAATGGATGTTGAATTTGGTCAAATGCTTTCTCTGCATCTATTGAAATAATCATGCGATTTTTATTCCTCATTTTGTTAATGTCTTGTATCACATTGATTGATTTGCAGGTGTTGAACCACCTTGCATCCCTGGAATGAATCCTTCTTGATCATTGTGTATGATTCTTTTAATGTATTGCTGTATTTGGTTTACCAAGATTTTGTTGAGGATTTTTGCATCAATGTTCATCAGTGATATTGGCCTGTAGTTTCCTTCTTTGTGTTGTCCTTGTCTGGTTTTGCTATCAGGGTAATGTTGGTCTCGTAGGATGGGTTAGGAAATGTTCCGTCTTCTTCACTTTTTCGTAATAGTTTGAGAAGAATAAGTACTAAATCTTCTTTGAATGTTTGGTAGAATTATCCATAGAAGCCATCTGGTCCTGGACTTTTGTTTTTTAGGAGGTTTTTGATTACTGTTTCAATCTCTGTACTTGTTATTTGTCTATTCAGATTCTGTATTTCTTCTTGATTCAGTTTTGGGAGGTTGCATGAGTCTAGGAGTTCATCCATTTTTTCCAGGTTATCGAATTTGCAGGCATATAGTTTTTCATAGTATTATCTTATAATCCTTTGTATGTCTGCAATATCTGTTGTAATTTCTCCCTTTCATTTCTAGTTTTATTTATTTGAGCTGCATCTCTTTTTTTCTTGGTGAGTCTGGCTAACTGTTTGTCAATTTTGTTTATCTTCTCAAAGAACCAGCTCGTAGTTCCATTGATCCTTTTTACTGTTTTTTAAGTCTCTATTTCATTTATTTCTACTCTTATTTTTATTATTTCTCTCCTTATGCTGACTTTGGGCTTTGTCTGTTCTTCTTTTTCTAGCTCTGTTAGATGCATTTGAAGATTACTCATTTGAGACTTTTCTTGATTGTTGAGCTAGGCCTGTATTGCTATGAATTTCCCTCCTATGACTGCTTTTGCTGCATCCTATAATAGTTGGTGTACTGTGTTTCCATTTTCCTTTGTCTCCAGGTTTTTTAAAATTTACTCTTTGATTTCTTCAATGATCCAATGGTTGTTCAAAAAGCATGTTGTTTAATCTCCACATATTTCTGACTTTCCCAGTTTTGTTCTTGTGGTTGATTTCTAGCTTCCTAGCATTGTGGTGAGAGAAGATGGTTGGGATGATTTCAATCTTCTTGAGTTTATTGAGGCTTGTTTTGTTACACAACATATGGTCTATCTTTGAGAATGTTCCATGGGCACTTGATAAGAATGTATATTTTGCTGATTTTGGATGGGATGCTCTATATATGTCTATTAAGTTCATCTGTCCAAGTGTTTCATTTAAATCTACTATTTCCTTGTTGACTTTTGTCTGGATAATCTGTCCATTGAATTAAGTGGAGTGTTGAGGTCCCCTACTATTATTGTGTTGCTGTTAATTTCTCCCTTTACGTCTGTTAATAATTGCTTTATGTACTTTCGTACCCCATGTTAGATGCATGTATATTAATAAGTGTTATGTCCTCTGGTGAAATGTCCCTTTTATCATTAAATACTGCCCCTCTTTGTCTCTCATTGTCTTTTTAACTTGGAGTCTGCTTTGTCTGATAAATGTATGGCAACACCTGCTTTCTTTTGTTGGCCCTTAGCTTGGAGTATTTTCTTCTATCCCTTCACACTAAGCCTATGTTTGTCTTTGTAGCTGAGGTGTGTTTCCTGGAGGCAGCATATTGTTGAGTCTTATTTTTTAATCCATCCAGCTACTCTGTGTCTTTTTATTGGAGAGTTCAGTCCATTTACATTTAGAGAGATTATTGTTATATGAGGGCTTAATGCTGCCATTTTATCTCTTGTTTTCTGGTTGTTCTATGTTCCCACTGTTTCTTTTCCTTTGTATTTCTGAGTGCTGTTTCATTTTGTTGGTTTTCTGAGAGGGATTTCTCAGTTTGTGAGTTGCGGCTGTGCACTGATCTTTTGTTTAGTGGTATTGTGAGGATTGTATGAAAGATATTGGAGATGAGATAGTCCATTTTCTTATAGCCTCTTATCTCCATTACCATAAGTAGGTTCCTTCCCTTTCCTCTCCCTTTCTGAGTAATTGCTGTTACGCATTGTTCTCTTTTTAATTTTGTGAGTTTGTGGTTAAGTTGAAGTGTTTATTGTTACTTTTGATCCTTTCTTTCCCTTTCTCTTTTAAGTTGTAGTTGAGCCTTTGCCTACTTGTTATAGTAGAGAGCTGCAAGTTTCTGGTCATGTCTGTCTATTTATCTCCTTGATCAGAGATTTGTAGACCTTTACCTTTTTGTTGCAAGTGTGAAGGAATCTTTAATTATTTCTTGTAGGGGAAGTCTTGCGGCAATGTACTCCCTCAGATTTTGTTTATCTAGGAAAGCTTATTTCTCCATTGTACCTGAAGGAAAGTTTCACTGGATAGAGTATTCTTGGCTGAAAGTTTTTGTCTTTCAGTATTTTGACTATATCATTCCATTCTCTCCTAGCTTGTAGGTTTCTGCTGAGAAATCCACTGAAAGTCTGATAGGGTTTGCTTTGTAAGTTATTTTCTTCTGCTTTGCTGCTACTAATATTCTTTACTTATCCCAAACTTTTGCCATTTTTACTATTATATGCCTTGGAGAGGGTCTTTTAGGGTTCATAAATTTGGGCATTTGATTAACTTCATTTATCTGTAAATCTGAAACCTTCCTCATGTTTGGGAAGTTCTCAGCAGTTATTTCTTTGAACAAGCTCTCTGCTCCTTTCTCCTTCTCTTTGCTGTCTGGGATACGTATAGTCTTTGTGTTGCTTTTCCTAATTGAGTTGGATAGTTCTTGAAGAATTCCTCCATTTTTTAAAAATCTTAGTTCTGTCACCTCTACAGGTGGTGACCTGTAGAATTTCTACACTTTTATCCTCAAGAAGGATAATTCTTTCCTCCATAAGATTAATTCTGTTTCTTAATGATTCTAGATTATTATTTATTTCATTAGTTGTGTTTTTCACATCCAGAATTTCTGCTTGATTTTTTTCTCAGTTTCAATCTCTTTGGTGAAGAGATTCATTTTATTGCTGAGCTCCTTGAATTGTCTTTCTGTGTTATGTTGCAAGTCATTGAGTTTCCTTATGATGGCTATTTTGAATTTTCTGTCATTTAGGTTGTATATTTCTGTGTCTTCAGTGTTAGTTTGTTGAGAATTGTCATTTTCCTTCTGGTCTGAATTTTTGCTGCAGTTTCTCATGGTATTTGATGAACTAATCCTTTGTGGTATTCTTAGGATGCTGATTCACCCTGTTACCACTAGGGGGGAGCAGGAGCAGTATTTCTGGCCCCACCCAATCTGCTGGAAGCTGTGGGGGTATTATGGGTGCTTGCCCCAGCTTGGGATGCATTCAGGCACTGATGTGGGCTGTCCTTGTCAGGAGGGCTTCCTTGTTAGGCCAGTGCCACTCTTTGGAGCTTAGGGGGTGCTCTGAGCTCCCCCTCCCCACCAGAAAGTTATCACCAGTGAGCTCAAAGCTCCTGTGCTTATTCCTGCAGCTGCCCAGACCCATTCCTTCTTTGGGAGCACAGCTGCACTGTGAGCGTTAGCACACACCTAGAAAGTGTTTGCTCCAGCATGGAAATCTGCTGAGGTCCCTGTTTACACTCTACAATATATGGGGCCACTGTGCTTGGTGAGCAGGGCTTCCTCTGTGGGACCTGAGCTATTGTTATTCTTTGACAGCACTGGGACACGATGGGCTCCCATTCCCTGCCAGGAAAGTGAGCGCCTGTGGGTTCAAAGGTGCCACTCTTATTCCCACAGTAGCCCTTACCAGTTTGCTCTGTGGGAGCGCAGTTGCACTGTGAGCATTCCGTGTGCCTGGGAAGTGTTTGCCCCAGTGCAGGAATCTGTTGAGGTCCCTGTTTATTATCCACAGTCCACAGGCCACTGTGCTTGGTGGGCAGGGCTTCCTTGCTGGAACCCCAGCTATGGTTGCTCCTTTACAACACAAGGGTGTGGTGGGCTTCCTCTCTCCACTGGGATAGTGACCACTAGTGCGGGATAAGGGTTACCACCTCCTCTTCTTACAGTTGCCCTGCTGCATGTTCCCAATTTCCAAGTGTTTGCACCAGGTTGGAAAGTATTCATGTGTGTGCATAGGGCTACTGGTGGAGAGCAGCATGTGCTCACCTATCTCTGCCACTTCCCAGGGGGCCGGTCCATCCACCCTCAGATGTATAGCTCCGAGTGTCTCTCAGGCCTCCTGTTGTGATGTGTGGGCTTCCTCCATTGGTCATTGAATGTCTATTTAGTTATAGTTCAAAAGAGGGAGAGAGAAGAGGAATAACTCACTCTACCATGTTGTTGATATCACTGAGCCAGGATAACTCTTTAAGTTGTCAAAACAACAAGCAAACTTATTGTCATATTTTAATTACAGAAAGCTAGAAATTCTAGGATGAAAGCTGCTTTGAATTCAATGTTCATTCCCATGTTTTCTACCCCATCAGTTTCTTTCCCAATAATGAGGAGTATGGGCCATATAGGAGGAGAATATAAGAGGTCAATGAAGGGAAGCATGTGTGTTAGGCAGAGCAATACAGGTGATATCAAAATGACATTAGTTTTTCCCTGAGCATTTACAATTTCCAGTCATTGTATGTTTCACATATACCATCACACTTTAACCTTCACAACAAGACCATGAGATGGATATTATAAGTATCTTTGTATAGGTGAACTGTGACCTGTTAAGAGATAAAATAACTTGCTCCACATCCAACCACTGGTGGATAGCAGAGATGGGATTCAGACCCAGGTATGCATGACTCTGAAGTTAGAGCTTTCAGCTATAATGCTTTACTTTTACCAAGTTTTCCCAGACAAAAACACTAGCCAGTACTTCCTGTTCACAAAAACCAACAGGCTGAAAAATAGACTCATTAAAGTTTTATCCTCTTCAAATTTTCCTCTGTCTCTTTGGGAATTGGGAAATGGGAAGTGGGAAGAATGTTAATCCTCAATTATGAAGTCAATCTCAGATTAGCTCTGGTAAATCTGCAACAGGAAAATCAGTTCTTGAATAATGAGAATGGCTTACTCTTTGTGTAGCATCCCTGAGATTCTGCCTTTGTCTAAACTTATCACAAGAATGTGAATCTGGCACATCTAATTCTACATCAGATCAGTCCTTTTAGGCCATTTTGTGAAATCTTTCAAAGCTTAGTAATTCCTGATAGGAATCCAGATGGATAACTATTATGTACCTTTGAGGTCCTCAAGGTCACAAACTCTTTTGGAGTTTAACTAAGCAGAAAAAATGTCTTAAACTGTGATGGGAAATGTGTCCCTATATGTGTGTACTTCAGATGCACTGATCATGAGATCTTTCTAGAACTGGATTGCAGTTTGGCATAGACAGGCCCAGTAACGTAAAAAGTTACATTCAAATGGTAGAAGAGCAATCAATTGGGTATCTGAAGAGTTATCTCTGTAATTAAGTTGATATGAAATCTTGAGCAAATCATTCTATTTCTAGGTTTCTATTTACTTACCTCTTGAAAAAAAGAATTGAATTCAATCATTCTCTTCACTTGCCATATTGTTGTCATCATTGACACACTGTTCCTTTGCTCTTTAAATGGAAATACATCAATCAGTTCAATCCTATAACGCTAGTTACTTCATGCTTACCAGAAGCTTGAGTTACCAGCTACCTATTAACTAGAAAAATAAATCACTACCTAGTAAGAGTATTTGGCTTATTGACAATATATTTGAGTATATAAGTATGACTCTATGTGAAGAATAATGAAAGGAGTCCTTGGTGATGAAGAGGTTGGAGACTCCTATTCTTTCACAGAAGGCTTGAGTCTTCTCTTCAGTCTCTTCATTGCTGACTCCATTTCCTGGTTCCTTAGTGTGTAGATCAAGGGGCCCAGCAGAGAGGAAATGCCAGTGAACATGACAGAGATGGCCTTATCTGTGGGAGGGCCGTGAAGGGCCAGGAATAGACGTAGATGCAGGGCACAAAATACAGTGTTACCACAGTGATGTGTGAGGCGCAGGTGAATAAGGCTTTCCTCCTGCCCTCCCCTGCATAAGACATGAGTATCATTAGGATGACTGTGTAGGACACAAGCAGGTAGACAAATCCCAGGGTAGTGACTAAGCCATTGTTGGAAATCATCAGGAGCTCAAGTGCAAAGGTGTCTGTACAGACGAGTTTGAGGACCTGGGGACATTGCAGTAAAAAGTGTCAAGATATTTGGGTCCACAGAAAAGTAGAGGCAGCAACAGGGAAATCTGCATGATGGAATGTATAAAACTCTTCATCCAGGATGCCACAATGAGGGCAGTGCATCACCCCCTACTCATGGTGGTCACATAGTGCAGGAGATGGGAGATGGCTATCTGGTGGTCAAACACCATCACTGACAAAGAAAAAATGTCTGCTCCACTGAGGAGGTGGAAGAAAAACAACTGTGTCATGCTGTGTGTATAGGATATGGTCTTTATGTTTGATAGCTGATTTACTAGGACCTTTAGAGCAGTGATGGAGGTGAAGAAGATGTAAAGAATGGTTAGATTGTGGAGAAGGAAATACATGGGGGCATGAAGGAAAGACTCACAAGTCACAGTAGCTGTGTTGAGGAAGTTTCCCAGCAAAGTTGTATGATACACAAAACATAAAAAGAGAAATAATACCAAGCTCAGGTCTTTGGACTAAGTCCTAGAAATATATATTTTTTAACCTAGAGCCATTTCCCAACTCCATTGAATCACATTTCTTCTTTATGTAGCTTGGAAAAAAATTAAAAGTGTTATTTCAGAAAGGGTTTACACTCCCTTAGTATATTCAGGTTTACAGAGTCAGGTGTTAGGTCTGAATACTGGCGAGGTGTTATCTGCACATGAAGAGTTGTTCCGAGATTATAGTTGATGTGTCCAAAATGACATCCCCTACACGAGCATGCATTTAATCATTATTTCTTCTGTAAATTATAAGTATTTTAGAAAATGCATAAAAATAGTTTTCTCAGCATATACGTTCTAAGTGTCCAAGATGAACAAGTGGGTGTTAAATATTCAGAGATGGACTATTGTGGAAGGAGGGATATAAAAATGGATGCAGTTTGGTGTGTGGATAAGAAAGTGCCTATTTGGTATGACTGGGGTTCCTTGAGGTTCCACAAGAGCGTTGGGTTTTTTTTCCAGACTGAAATCTCCATTTAAATAGTTTAAGAGCTCCTATTTGCAAAATGGTTGTCTTTGGACTGAATTCAACAGAAGCACTCTTCCCTTTTTAAAACTCAGATGTAATGCTATGAAAAATTAGAAAATTTTAAAGCCCTAAGAATTCTTCTCTGTTGCTCTATTCTTCCTTAAGGGGATTACTTTGTTTCTGTCTTTACCTTAAACTACTTTAGGTATCAAACCACCCGGGTGTTGAAGAGCTTTTCAGCTATGAAAAGAAAAGTGATAACTTAGAGCTTCTCTTCTGTTCATTATTCAAATTTATTTTTAAAAGTTATTTTTTTATTGTACTATCATTGACATTCAATAGACTCAAGTATTTGAAGTATACACTTTGATATGTTTTGATATAAGCATATACCCATGACATCATCACTATATTTAAGATAGTTAACATTTGTGTCATCCCAAAAGTGTCCTTGTGGCCCTTTGTAATATGTCCACTCTTCCCATCCTTCTACAGGCAACCACTGATCTTCTTTCTATCACTATCCATTCATTTGCATTTTCTACAAATGGAATCCTACAATGTGTTCTCCTTTTTTGTCTGGCTTGTTTCACTCATAGAATTCATCCATACTTTTGGGTCTACCAATATTTTGTTCTTTTTTATTGTATGGGCGTGCCACATTTTGTTATTCTTTCACATGCTGATGGACATTTGGGGTTGTTTTTGGTTTTTGACTATTACACGTAAAGCTGCTATGAATATTCATATACAGGTCTTCGTGTGGACATAAGTTTTCATTTCTCTTGGGTAAGTACCTAGGAGTACAATGGATGCAAGTCTTAAAATTCAATAAGAAAGAAAACAAATGAATTTAAAAAAATGAAGAAAAGGTTTCAACAGACATCTCAACTAGAAGATACAGAGATAGCATGTAAGTACAAGAAAAGATACTCAACATCATTTCTCACTGGGGAAATGTAAATTAAAACCATAGTGAGATAAAAGTACACATCAATTAGAATGGCTAAAATAAAAAAGGCATATATCAAGAATCAAGAAAAATGTAGAGGAATGGAATTCTGGTGGGAATGTACAACAGCGCAACCAGTTTTGAAAACATATTGTCAGTTTTTTAAAATGTTAAGTGTATACTTAACATATAATCTTATTGCTTTTGAATGCCTTTCTTTTTCTTGAATCTTTGAAATGGATTTTAATTTCTTTCTTTGCAGTCTATCTCCCTTTTCTTGCCATAATCAGAAATAGAAGGTGAAAATCATTTCTCCCATTTTTTGGGTGTGTTTCCCAGTTCAGATGAAGATATTTATTTTCACCTCGTACACATTCCTTTCAAGTTTTCTTTTGTCTGAATGCAATTTTGTCCCCCAAGTCTACTTAATATGGAAAATTTAAAAAGCTACCAAGAGGTATCATAGCATACAGGGAGAAACTTGGAAGCCTCTGGCATCACACAGCCTGTTCAGCTCCTAACTGGGCACTGACTGGTTGTGCTACGGGAGAAGTTAATTTACCCCTTTGGCCTCAGGCTCTGCATCAGTATTTGGAAACAATAACATCTCCTTCATGTGACTTTTGTAAAGACTAAATGAATTAATCTAGGCAAAAGCAAGAATACTTAGAGTGTTGTCTAACCGATGACGTGTGCTTATACTTATGTTACCTTAAAGAAAAACTCCAGGTTAGTAAGTGTCACAGACACACAGCTTCTTTAAATGTACTGACAATCTATTATGGAAGCCTTTCATTTCGTAGAACATGGATTCTAAAACAGCTTCATCAGAACATACTGTCTTGGGAGAAATCTGAAGTGTTTTTCTTTCAGTGTCAATGAGAGTGGCCAAGAGGGTGGTGACAGTATATGGTAGTAAAGAGAATGCTTGCTTGGTTGGGCTTATTATCTGACATCATCTTAGCAGACCAGAGAAGTTGAGTGTCGTTCTCTGCATTGAGAGCCATCTGGGGTCAAGTCCTGGTTTTGTCACTGTGTGTGGGTAAGTGAGAGACCTCACGGAGTCTCTGCTCCTTCATCTATACAATGGGGGTTTTAATAATACCCACCACACAGGGAAGTTATATGAGGATTAGGTGAATTAACATATGGAGAGTCTCAGCACACATTGCTGGTTATCTGTTATGATTAGTACTATGTTGAGTAGCATTAACACTGGAGGTTCATCAAGAAATGGAGTGTGTTGACGTAATGATAGGTGAGTCATCAATTCTGACTAGTTTAAAGAGAGGAATCGATCACCAGAAAACATCAATTCAATATAGTTACTAGAGATATTGAGGAGGTCCATCCTAGTTATGAAAACCTTCCAGAGGGATGCCATGTAAATAATAGACTATGATCTACACAGAATGGTAGAAGGTAGATGGTACCTCAGACACCAGGTCAGGCTTCTTTGTCAGAAAGGAATGGGTCCCATGTTCACAAGCCACCTTTGGTAATTCAGACAACATCTTATACCTTCTGTTTCATGTTTCTGCTATTTTTTAAATCCATCTAATTATTTAGTAAATATTTATAGAAAATTGACAGTGTTCTATGTTACACAAGACAAAAGAATATAATCCAAACCAGTGGAAAAACAACTGAAATCTAATAGTAATATGGGAGAGATGGAGACTGTCTAAAGACAGATGAGCCATGTGTGAGAAACAGACAACTTACCAAAAGGCTCAGAGAACCCTGCTTGGAGGAGGTGACACTTATGTTTGGGGCATGCGGGAGTGGACAGAATGGGAGATCTGGCTTTAGGGGACCTCTTGAATATATAAAAGTTGCTCACGAGTCAGAAGTTTGGCTGCAAAGAAAGGATACAAATATGAAGGCATGGAAAGACATAGGAAGGAAAATCATTGCTATAAATTTTTATTTTTTGGTAAATCTAGGGAAAGGTATGTAGATGTTCATTGCACTATTCTTTCAAGTTTTTTTTTTGAAGGTTTGACATATTTTATTTTCTCTCTAGTTTTAATTTAACATAAGACATATCTGTGTAGAATTCAGTCTGAGGAGATCCATCTACAGGAAATAAGCCTGAGAGAAATCTCTTCTTTGTGTAATACAAGGGATTCCAGAAAAAGAGTTGCTTTCTCGTCAATTCCAAAGTGAACTCATTTCTGTGACTCTCATTTCACAATATCCTCTTTGTTCACCTTTCTTAGCTGTGCTTTCTGTCACTGAAGTTTCACCCTGGAATGTAGCACTTTGTGTACTTATCACATTGTTTTTAGGCAGAATGTATTTATGAATATTAACAATTACATCTAGAGTTCAATTATTCTCACTCTTCTTTTCTCACACTTATGCATAGACACTGAGACCCCACAGACATTCACACCCATGTAGAGTTATATTTCTTACCTAAAGTCTCCAACCTTCTCCTCCAACATCTTAAACAATGTTCACACGTATCTTGGGAATCATTCAACTTCGTAAAATTCTGTTAAATACCCCTCTCAAAGCCAGTGATTTCAGTGGCTTCCCTTTTATCTTTATGTGGGAAATGGCAGACATAAGATAATATTTTCTTGGTTTGTTCACAACGTCTGACAGTGCTACACCATATTTGCCAATTCCTTGATCCCAGGATTGGAGTGAGAATTATCACAGGGACTATAGTTGGATGTGATTGTGGAAAAATTCTTCTGATAGTGAGGTGGTTTCAGTGGGAGTGATTGTGATTCAGGCACATATGCTTAGTAACACACTTTTTGTCTAGTGTCTAAAATTTTCTAATGGACAAAGATTTTCTCCTTGACTATATTCAGGCTCCCCTGAACTTTTCAACTAGGCTTTGACTTTTGGAACCCCATCCTTGTCTCTGCATTGTCCAATTTTAACAAAAATCCTGCTTCATCAGTTTAGCCAAAATCCCCCATCCTCCATATCCTATCACCCTCTGTTCAGGTTCCTCATCCTCCACCATCCCCCAGTGATGTCTAATCACCCTGACCTGACTTTGGCAAGAATTTTATTAGGTCAGTTTAGCCAGAATTTGACATTACTCCTGACATTTCCTTTTAGTGGTTTTTGTACTGGGAAATAAATGTCCATTCTTAAGGATTCTGAGCAACTTCCTTAGGCAGTTTCATGCACGCAGGGTGATTCCTGAAGTTTGACACAAAGTTTTGGAAGCAGCACTTGGACCTGAAGAGGTTGTTTAGTCAAGAGTGAGGGAGCTCTCAAAGAGCTGGTGAACAAAGTGGGTGATGCAGTTCTCACAGGATACACACGCAACCGGAGTACCCACACTGGATCCATCTGCAAATCCCACTTGCTTGACCTTCAAAGTTTTTCAAAATACTCACCATCTCCACAATTACTACCCTAAATCATGTCTTCATTATTTCTTTCATGAGATTATTGCCTCATCTCCTTGTTTTTGTCCTCACTCCTCTTCAGTCTATTAATAACAGTAGCTCCTGCAATTCTGTTAAAGCATGCATCACTATTCTGCTCTTTCAAGCCCTCCAAATGTATCCAATCTTGTTTAATGTGAAAGTCAAAATCCTCACAATCATCTAAAGATGGTCATCCTATGGCCCCATAATATCTCTTACCTTTAGTACTACACCTCTCCTCTTCTCATCCACTTACAAAGGCCTCCTTGCTGTTTCTTGGATCTCTGGGAACATCACCATCTCATGGCCTTTGCATGTCTGGTTTTTGGACTGAGATTTGTACTGAGACATGAACATGTTTCTAGTTTCAAAGATTTTAACATCTGGGATCTACCTCCAGACGTGAGAGGAAAAAACACAACTCCCAGCAGCTGTAAATAGCATAAAAAGTAAACAATAAAAGCCAAGCTTATATATTGAATAATGTTTTCCACCTCAAGCCAACGTTTTTGAATGTATATGCATAGTCTGATGTAGCTTCATTAGGTTTCTGTCATTTTTTAGGTCATCATATTAAGAGAGAATAATAACCATGAAGCAATTGTTTTCTTAACCATATTCTCCAATGACTTGAGGAGCAGAAAGGAGTTAGAGACGATATTCATTCATTGAGTTTTGTAATTCAACAATTTTTATGAGTGTTTTCTATGTTTTGCTTGCTGTGATAGATGCTGGGGATACAATAAAAGCATAATTCTACTGGGGGAGATAGGAAGAAGGAGGACAGGGAATTGGAAACAAGGTCATGAGTTCTGTGCCCAAGCTAAGCCCAAGGCACTGAGGGAAAGTGGTAGAGGTGGCAAGCAGGCGTGGTGTTCAGAGGAAGGTCAGGGTAAGGACCCTGCACAAGGTCACAGAACTCATAATTTTTGAGGTCTGTATTCTAAATCAAGCTGTGCTAACTTCAAGACACCTGCTCTCAATCACTGGATTGTGGGCTTTAGACGGAAAAATCTTCAGATAATAGTTATTTAATTTATCGCATAATAGAATCAGAGGAGGAACTTAATTTGAATGTGTTTACTTCCTTAAGATTTGATTACTTTATGAAAGACCATTAGAATCCAATGCCCAATCTGTATTATTTTCTTTCTCTCTTTCTTTTTTTTATTTTAAAGATTGGCACCTGAGCTAACATCTGTTGCCAATCTTCTCTCTCTTTTTCTTCTTCTCCCCAAAGCACCCCAGGACATAGTTGTATATTCCAGTTGCAGGTCGTTCTGGCTCTGCTATGTGGGACACTACCTCAGCATGGCTTGATGAGTGATGTTAGGTCCATGCCTGGGATCCTAAATGGCAAAACCCTGGGCCACTAAAGTGGAATGCATGAACTTAACCACCCAGCCACGGGGCAGGCCCCCTGTATTATTTTCTAATATGTGTCTCAGCTCCCTTCCTGGGAGCAAGTAATGTACTTGGAATGTTTCAGCATATATATATTTTACTTTTTCTTATTGATATTTTTATTTAGACAACTGGAGATTCCCATGCAGTTGTAAGAAATAATAGAGAGATAGCCCACCTTAACCCATTTTCCCTCAATGTTCATTTCACAATCTATATGTATATCAAAATTTCAAGTTGTACATCTTCACCATATACCTTTTTTTATCTGTCAATTACATCACAAAGGAGCTGGGGAAAAAACCCACAATAATTGCAATATGATAAAATTGTCTGAGTTTATTTCAATTCTGATTCCTTTATTTCTTGCAAGGCCCTATTGCAAAAGCAATGAACACCACTCCAGCTAACAATTTGATTTCTCTACTTCGTTTTAGAACATTAAACCCATCTTTTTACATTGTTATTGCAGCCTGATCCAGAATCTTTGAAAATAATGTGTATCTTAGTAGAAATATAAAAACTATTTAGAAATCCTTTAGTCAATACATTTTATTTGATGGACAAACATATTCAAAGGTGATGAGAGACCAGCCTATACCTTGTCAGAAGGCAGAAATCTTCTCTTCAGTCTCCTCATGGCTGACTTCATCTCCTGGTTCCTCAGAGTGTAGATTAAGGGGTTCAGCAGAGGGGAGATGACAGTAAAGGTGACGGAGATGGGCTTATCGGTGGGGAGGGCAAGGAAGGGCCGGGCATAGACATAGATGCAGGGCACAAAGTGCAGGGTGACCACAGTGATGTGTGAGGTGCAGGTGGAGATGGCCTTCCTCCTGCCCTCCCCTGCCTGAGACCTCAGCATCATTAGGATGACTGTGTAGGACACAAACAGGAAGATAAACCACATTGTAGTGACCAGTCCATTATTGGAAATTATCAGCAGCTCAAGCATAAAAATGTCAGTACAGACGAGTTTGAGGACATGGGGAACATCACAGTAGAAAGTGTCAAGAACATTGGGTCCACAGAAGGGGAGGGGCAGCAAAAGGGCAATCTGTACGATGGAGTGGACAAAGCCCCCCACCCACGAGGCCACTATTAACCCAATGCAACGGCCTCTACTCATGATGGTCACGTAGTGCAGGGGCTTGGAGATGGCCACATACCAATCTAAGGCCATCACCGACAAAGAACATGCATCCACCCCTCCAACAAGGTGGAAGAAGAACATCTGAGTGAAGCAACCATTGAAGGAGATGGTCTTTCTCTCTGACAGAAGGTCCACCAGAACCTTGGGAGCTGTGATGGAGGAAAAGCAGATGTCAGCAACAGACAAATTACGGAGCAAAAAATACATGGGGGTGTGAAGGCGAGATTCACAGGTCACCGTGACCGTGATGAGGAGGTTTCCCAGCAGAGTTGTCACATACACCCAAAGCAGGAAAAGGAATAAGACCCAGTTCAGTTCTTGATTCTGGGTTAGGCCAAGGAAAATAAATTCTTTGACCCTCGTGCAGTTTTTTAGCTCCATTGAGTCAACTTCTTTCTCTCTCTCTTGTTTCAAGCTTCTTCATTTGAAAAGACTTGGCTCTTTATTTTGTTTTCTTCTCAAGCACTAAGAATACAATTCAGAATGTTCCTCGCGTGGTTGCACTGTTTGTGATTTGTTGTTTTGTCTAAATTTTTAAGATTGCAATCAGTTTGGTGATCAAATCAAATTATCCCATGTAAAGTCATTCAATAATTCTGTTCTTATAAAACTATTTTTGAAAAGAACAAACTTTATGTTCAGCAGTGATGTTTGCATAACTTTTTATTTAATTAATTTATTTTAGTTTTAAAATTTTGTTATTGTTTTCTTCCATCCAAATATATCGAATGTCCAAAATGTCTGAATCATAAACAGAAAGATAAGTACAATGAGGTTCCAGCCACTATAGACTCATAGTATGAAAGTTTAATATTCATATTAGCGAACTTTCTGTTGACTTCCACAGGGTCTTGTCTTGCTAAAAAGAAAAAAAGAGTATCATTCTGTTTCTTACTGCAATGTTGCTGTGGCATGAGTCAGTTTCCTTACTGTTGGCTGTTCTATGTTCAATTTCTTAAAATTGTCACCTGTTATTCCATATATGTAGCTTTTCTTTGTCATTACCTTATATGAATCAGACTTTTTATTAATTATTTTAAAATATTCAAAATTTATTTTTAAGAAACACATTGAAACAATATATAAATACAAATATCAAAGAATATCTTCAATTTCTTTTATTGTGATAACACTTAAACATGAGAGCTGCCCTCTTAACAAATTTTTGGGTGCCAATACAGTATAGCCACAGTGCTGCACAGCAATTCTCTAGAACTTATTCATCTCATGTAACTGTTGTGATCCTTGCTTGAGTGTGGGGGAGAGAATAAAGATAGTGACCCACTTTTGAAAGGTCATCCATACTCTGTCAACCACACTCTCTTCTGCCTCTTTCTCTGTGTGGATCAAAGCTAAGAGAGTGGAGGGTTCACACAGGAGGGAGAGATGTAGATATGATTAGAATAATACCTATTTTTTATAAGCTGTTATTGGTCATTCTTAGGAAATTTTATAATTATTACTTATTCCACCTTATACTTAGCAAGTCAACATTTATTGCAATGTTCAAATGTATATGAACAAATGGGACCACATTGTCAAAGTGTTTGCAGCTTAGCGAAAGTGAATGATTTGTATAAATTGATGAACATAATGCATGATAAAATGTAAAATGTCAAGAGAAAAGTAGAGATTGATTTGGTTGGGATAGGAACTATGCTAAGAGATATAATGATTTCTAGCAGTAATAAAAGCTGCTACTTTTTGAGTGTTTACTGTGTGTGAAGAGTTATGAAATGTTGACATTGAATTTTCACCACTATCCTTTAGAAAGTATTAATGTTATTCCTGTTTTTCAGATGGAATATAGTGTGAATCTATGTTTGACTGAAGTTAAGGAAAAGATAGAAATAGGATGGAAAAAACATTGTTTTGTTTGCCTCTTCAACCTTATGTATATAGGGTCTCATTTTGTATAACAAGAATATTTTGGGGTGTGCCTGATAGCCATGTGGTTAAGTTTGCATGCACTGCTTTGGTGGCCCCAGGTTCACTGGTTCGGATCCTGGACATGGACCTATGCACTGCTCATCAAGCTATGCTGTGGCAGGCGTCCCACATAGGAAAAGTAGAGAAAGACGGGCACAGATAGTAGCTCAGGGCCAATCTTCCTCAGCATAAGAGAGGAGGATTGGCAGCAGATGTTAGCTCAGTGATAATCTTTCTCAGAGAAACAAAACAAAGAAAAGAAAATTTGGTAAAGTCTGTCTGAAGATAAGAATTTTTCAGAAAGGGGTTCTGGAAACCCAATTTATGTGGAGCTTAGTCTGAGACTATCTCATCAAGAAGCAACTCAAATGATCACAGCAAATGAATGATGCCTTCTCTCACACTGAGTGGACCACATTTCTGAATCCCTCTTAACATATCACCTCTCTTCCAATAGTTAACACCCACCTTTGTTGTTTCTGTCACTGAGAAGATCATCTTGGCTCTGAAGCATTTAGTATACCTGGAAAATATCAAAGTCAAACTATTCATACATAGTTTGTATAATCAATAACAACATCTCAATGTCACTATCGATAACTTTAACCTTAGCTAAATCTTAACATCTTTACCCAATACCTTTGATCCTGAAACTCCAACTACAAATTGTATGTCATCAGGTACAGACCAGAATAGAACACTAGTGACACTAGTGACGTTAATTCTTGAAAATATTGTTTCTGAAGGCAGAGCCTCTTGGAAGACTAAATATCTTAGTGTCTTTATTCTCCTTTCAGGAAAGAAAGGGCAGATTCAAAGAATCACATCTTCAAGAACTTCCTCTGTGTCCCTATCTTACGTGCAAATCCCTCAGCCTCAGGCTTAATGTGAGAATTGCAAAGGGAATAATATTGGACAAGGAAGTGGAATTCAGTGCCTGATTCTGTTGTTGGTGATGAAGTTTCAAAGGGAGTTATTAAGAAGTTACTGAAACATTCACATGTGTAAACACACATTCACGCATACACAGATGGACACATTTTGATTGATATCCAAATTCTTTAGAGGCAGTAGAGGAAATCTATCTGTTTATCCATAGCTCAATAAGAACTTTGTTAAAACATGCCAAATACTGCACCTGAGAGAGAAAAAGGGTCCAGTTTTCATTGCTTGTAAGGCTCAGAGGACAGTATAGACAAATCAGTTTCATTTTGATTGTCAAAAATCTCAAAAAAAACTGCACCTCAAATCCTTTGCTACCAGTCTAGTTTCTAATTATATGCAGAATGATTATAGTCTCATGACGTTGCTCTAAGTCTCTGCATGTAGAGAAACAAGACTTAGATGACGTTTGGGGAATGCACGTTTTTCCTTTTTTCCAACACTCTACTCAAATGGAAACTCTCAATTTGGATACATCTAGATAAGTATGTTAGTAAAGCTGTCTACAAAATCATAATAGTTACTTAAGATTACCTGAATTTATTGAATGATGTGATCTTATATAAAATGAACTTCCACTGTTTGCAGAATGCTGATGGGTTTGGATTTACTTGCTTTTCCATTTTGTTTTAGTACTGTAAACTAGCCTACACAGATTAAAAAGTGCATGATGCAGGTTATGTGTTTGAGATGGGTAATTCCTCCCCCAACCCAGCTTTACTGAGATTTAATTGACATATATCATTGAGTGTGTTTAAGGCATATAATGTGTTGATTTGATACATTTATAATTGCAAAATGCTTATCATCTTAGTGTTAGCGAACACTTTCATCACCTCACATAATTACTCGTTCTTTTTGGTAGTGAGATCATTTAAGACATACTCTCTTTTAAACTTTCAAGTATTGTTACCATATTGTTAACTATAATCACCATCTTTACATTAGATCCAAAACTTATTCATCTTACAGCTGGGAATTTGTACAGTTTAACCAACATCTCCTTACTTCTCCCCATCCCCAACACCTGGTAACCTACATTCATTCTACTCTGTTTCTATGAGATCAGATTTTTAGTTTCCATATATATATGAGATCATAGAATATTTGTCTTTGTTTGACTTAGTTCACTTAGCATAATGCCCTCAAGGTCCATCTGTGTTGTTGCAAACGGCAGGACTTTCTATTTTTTGTGACTGACCACACCTTCTTTATCCATCCATCCATTGATGGACACTGAGATTGCTTTCATATCTTGAATGTTGTGAATAATGCTGCAATGAACATAGAAGTGCTGATACTTCTTCAAGACCTTAATTTCATTTCCTTTTGGTATATATCCAGAGATGGTATTGCTGGTTCATATGGTAGTCTTATTTTAAATCTTTTGAGGAACCTCTCTACTGTTTTCCACAGTGGTTGTACCAATGTATATTTCCAGCAGCAGTGCACAAGGATTTTCTTTCCTCCACATCCTCACCAACACTTATCTTTTGTCTTTTTGATGATAGCCATTCTAACAGGCGTGAAGTGATATCTCACTGTGGTTTTGAATTGCATTTCTCTCATGCTTAGTGATGTTGAGCACATTTTCATGTACCTATTGGCCATTTGAATGCCTTGTTTAAAAAAATATCTATTCAGTTCCTATGCCCATTTTTAAATCGGATTGTGTGGTTTTTGGTATTGAGTTTATCAGTTCTTTATGTGTTTTGGATACTAACAGCTTATCAGATACATAATTTGCAAATAATTTCTCCCATTCTGTAGGTTGTCTTCTCATGTTTTGATTGTCTCTTTTGCTGTGCAGAAGCTTTCAGTTTGATGTAGTTTCATTTATTAAGTTTTTCCTTTGTTGCTTGTGCTTTTGGTGTCATATCCAAAAAATTATTGACAAGGCCAATGTTGAGGAGATTTTCCATGACTTTTTCTCCTAGGAGTTTTATTGTTTCAGGTCTTATGTTTAAATATTTAATCCATTTCAAATAATTTTTCTGAGCTGTGTAAGACAGGGGTCTGATTTCATTATTATGCATCTAGTTATCTAGTTTTTCCAGTATCATTTATTGAAGAGAGTATCCCTTTCCCATTGTACATTCTTGGCTTCTTTGTTGTAAATTAATTGCCTGTATATGCATGGATTTATTTATGAGCTCTTGATTATGTTCCATTTATCTGTATGTCTGTTTTTATGCCAGACTATACTGTTTTGATTATTAAAGCTTTGTAGTATAAAGGTTGAAATCATAAGTATGATGCCTCCGAATTTATTTTTCTTTCTCTCAATTGCTTTTTCTAATTCTGTGAAAGATGTTATTGGAATTTGGATAGGGATTGCATTGAATCTGTAGATCTCTTTGGGTAGTATGTACATTTTACAATATTAATTCTTACAATCCATGAGCATAGAATATCTTTGTATTTATATATATCTTCTTCAATTTCTTTCATCAATGGCTTATGATTCAGTGAACAGATCTTTCACTTCCTTGGTTAAATTTCTTCCTTAGCGTGTTATCCTTTTGATTCAATTCTAAATGGGATTGTATCTTTGAGTTCTCTTCTGTTAGTTCATTATCAGAATATAGAAATACTACTGATTTTTGTAAGGTGACTTTGCACCCTGCAACTTTGATGTAGTTGTTGATTATTTATCATAATTTTCCAATGGATTCTTTAGGGTTTTCTACATATAAAATCATCTAATCTGCAAATAGTGAGAGTTCCACTTCTTCATTGCCTATTTGGATTCCTTTTATTTCTTTTTCTTGCCTAATTGCTCTGGCCCAAACCTCCAATACTATGTTGAAGAAGAGTGGTGAGAGTGGCCACACTTGTCTTGTTCCTGTTTTCAGAGGGATGGCTTTCATTTTTTCTCCATTGAGTATGATGTTGGCTGTGGGTTTGTCATATATGGCCTTTAATATGTTGAGTTACTCTCCTTCTATAAACGTTTTTTTTTTTGAGGAAGATTAGCCCTGAGCTAACTGCTGCCAATCCTCCTCTTTTTGCTGAGGAAGGCTGGCCCTGAGCTAACATCCATGCCCATCTTCCTCTACTTGATACTTGGGACGCCTACCACAGCATGGCTTGCCAAGCAGTGCCATGTCTGCACCTGGGATCTGAACAGGCAAACCCCGGGCTGCTGAAGCTGAACATGTTTACTTAACCGCTGTGCTATGGGGCCGGCCCCTATATATATTTTATTGAGAGTTTTTATCATGAATGGGTGTTATATCTTGTCTAATGCTTTCTCTGTGTCTGTTGAGATTATTGTGTGGTTTTTATTCCTCATTTCGTTAATGTGGTGTATCACCTTGATTGATTTACAGATGTCGAACCATCCCTGTGTCTCTGGTATGAATCCCAGTTGATCATGGTGTGTGATTTTTTTAATGTATTGCTGTTTTCAGTTTGCCAATATTTTGTTGAAGATTTTTGCGTCTATGCTCATCAGTGATATTGGCATGCAATTTTCCTTGTTTGTGTTATCCTTGTCTTCTTTTGGTATCTGGGTGATGTTGGCCTCATAGAATGTGTTAGGAAGTGTTCTGGCTTCCTCAATTTTTTGGAATAGTTTGAGGATAGTTAATAAATCTTCTCTGAATGTTTGGTAGAATTCTCCATAGAAGCCATCTGTTCCTGTGCTTTTATTTTGGGGGAGGTTTTTGATTACTATTTCAACCTCTCTACTTGTGATTTGTCTATTCAGATTCTCTATTTCTTCTTGATTCAGTTTTGGGAAGTTGTAAGAGTCTAAGAATTTATTCATTTCTTCTAAACTGTCCAATTTGTAGGCGTATAGGTTTCCAAAGTATTCTTTTATAATCTTTTGTATTTCTGTGGTAGCCATTGTAATTTTTCCTTTTTCATTTCTAATTTTATCTATTTGAGACTTCTCTCTTTTTTTCTTAGTGAGTCTCCCTAAAGGTTTGTCAATTTTGTTTATCCTCCCAAAGAACCAGCTCTTTGATTCATCGATCCTTTCTACTGTCTTTTTTGTTTCAATATCATTTGTTTCTGCTCTACTTTTTCTTTTTTCCCTCCACCCACTGAGTATGGGCTTTATTTGTTCTTCTTTTTCTAATTCTGTTAGGAGAAGTTTAAGGTTGCTTATTGGAGATTTTTATTGTTTGTTAACATGGGCCTCTATTGCTATAAATTTCCATCTTAGGATCACTTTTGCTGCATCCCGTATAAGCTGGTCTGATGCATTTTCATTTTCCTTTGTCTATAGTATTTTTTGACTTCTCCTTTAATTTCTTTAATCATCCATTTGTTGTTCAGTAGCATATTGTTTAGTTTCCACATTTTTGTCCCTTTCCCAGCTTTTTTCTCCTAGTGGATTTCTAGTTTCATAGCATTATGGTCAGAAAAGATGCTAGATATTATTTCAATCTACTTAAATTTATTGAGGCTTACCTTATTTCCCAATATATGGTCTACCCTTGAGAATGTTACATGCGCACTAGAGAAGAATGTGTATTCTGCTGTTTTGGCATGGAGTGTTCTATATATATATCTCTAAAGACCATCTGGTCTTTTCATTTAATTCCACTATTTCCTTGTTGAATTTTTGTCTGGATGATCTATCCATTGATTTAAAAGGAGTGTTCAGGTCCATACTGTTATTGTGTTGTTGGTAATATCTCCTTTTAAGTTTGTTAACAGTTGCTTTATGTACTTTGGGACTCCTGTGTTGGGTGCATAAATATTTATAAATGTTAATTCTTCTTGGTGGAGTGTCCCTTTAATCATTATATACTGCCCCTCTTTGTGTCTCTTTACCTATTTTATCTTGACATCTACTTTGTCTGATACAAGTATGGCAACATCTGCTGTCATTTATTTGTCATTAGCATGGGATATCTTCTTCCATTGCTTCACTCTGAGACTGTGTTTGTCTTTGGGGCTGAGATGTGTTTCCTGGAGGCAGCATATTGTTGGGTCTTGTTTTTTAATCCATCCTACCACTCCGTCTTTTGATTGGAGAATTCAATCCATTTACATTTAGAGTGATTATTGATATATGAGGGCTTAATGCTCCCCTCTCATTGCTTATTTTCTGCATTTCCCTTTTTTCTCGTCCCATGTATTTTGGATTACCAATTGGGTTAAGTAGTTTTCTATGATGATTTTCTCCTTATGTCTCTGTTTTAATTATTTGTTTACTGATTACCATTAGGTTTATAGAAATATCTTATAGATGAGCTAGTGCATTTTTGATAGCCTTTTATTTCATTAGACTAAACCAATTCCATCTCTTTCCTCCTCCCCTTTTAGGTTATCATTGTCATATCTTTTTCCATCTTGCGTTGTGAGTTTGTGTTAAAATGACAAGATTATATTTATTTTGGTGTTTTCCTTCCCTTTATCTTTAATGTTATAGTTAAGTGTTTACTAATCTGTTCTAATAGACAGCTGCATTTTCCTGATTATTGCCTACCTATTTATCTCCTGGCTCAGGACTTTGTAGCCCCTTTCCTTTTATTTTTCCACTATGAGGGCCTTACTGAGGATTTCTTGTAGGAATGTCATGTGGTGATGAACTCCCTTAGCTTTTGTTTATCTGGGAAACTTTTTATTTCTCTGTCATATCTAAAGGATATTTTTGATTGATAGACTATTCTTGGCTTAAAGTTTTTGTTTTTCAAAATTTTGAATATATCATTCCACTTTCTCCTAGCCTGTAAGGTTTCTGCTGAGAAATCCTCTGAAAGCCTGTTAGGGGTTCCTTTGTTAGTTGTTTTCTTTTGCCTTGCTTCCCTTAATATTTTCTCTTTGTCATTGACTTTTGCCAGCTTTACTAATATATGCCTTGGAGAAGGTCTTTTTACATTGATACAGTTAGGAAATATATTGGCTTATTTCACTTGCATTTCCAACTCCTTCCTCATGTTTGGGAAGTTCTCTGCTATTATTTCTTTGAACAAGCTTTCTGCTCCATTCTCCTTCTCTTATCCCTCTGGAATACCTATAATCCTTATGTTGCATTTCCTAATTGAGTCTGATATTTCTCAGATAATTTCTTCATTTCTTTTTAATCTCAGTTCTCTCTCCTCCTCCATCTGAAACATTTCTATATTTCTGTTCTCTAAGTTGGTAATTCAATCCTCCATAATATCAGCTCTATTGTTTAGGGAATCCAGATTTTTCTTCATCTCATTCATTGTGTTTTTCATCTCCACACAGTTCTGATTGGTTCTTTTTATAGTTTCAATCTCTTTTATGAAGAAGTTCCTCATTTCACTGAACTGCCTTTCTGCATTTTCTAGTTACTCGTTGAGTATTTTTTTAATGATAGTTATTTTGAATTCTCTGTCATTTAGGTTGTGAATTTCCATGCTGTTGGGGCTGATTGCTGGGTACTTGTCATTTTCCTTCTGTTCTTGAGATTTAATATCTTCATACAGCTTGATGGCCTGGATTTTTGTCTCCATCTCGTGATATTATCTTTTATTTTTTTTAGGAAGATTAACCCTAAGCTAACTGCTGCCAATCCTCCTCTTTATTCTGAGGAAGACTGGCCCTGAGCTAACATCCGTGCCCAGCTTCCTCCATGTTATATGTGGGACACTTACCACAGCATGGCATCCCAAGCAATGCCATGTTCACACCCGGGATCCGAACTGGTGAACCCAGGGCTGCCAAAGTGGAACATGCACACTTAACTGCTGTGCCACTGGGCCGGCCCCTCATGATATTATCTGTTCACAGTTTCCAACTGCCACCACTGAATGGGGTCAGGCACTGTGTATTCTGAGCTTGCCACAATCTGCAGCTCCCTAGCTCAAAACAGACTCCTTTTCTGTTTGTGTGGCACTCTGGCCAGTTGCTGAGCTAGATCACTGGGCAGGGGGAGGGGCACTTTCTTTCACCTGTGTGATCCCATCAGCTGCTGGCTACTTTTCTCTCTGTGCGGTGGTCTGTCTGATGGCAGAGCTGGAGTGCTGGGCAGGAGGAGGGGCACTTTCTGTTAAGATTTTTCTACTTTCTTTTAGTCCATTTTGGTAACCTATAATTCCCATGAAAATTATATACTTTAGTATATCCTGGAAATTTTAAAAATTACATTTCAATGCACTGAGTCTTTACTTCTTTCTCTTGAAAGGCTGCAAGTCCATAGAGTGCATTTGTTTATATGTTCAATGAGAAAAGTGTAACTCCTGAATGTGCCTGGATCTTTGGGAAACAAAAGGAGGGTGTCTAGAAGAGAATATCTTATCAGGTTCCCATAAGATAAGTATCTTCATGTCTTCCAAAATGAGGAACTGTAGCTGTAGCATCTTTGGTCCCCTAAAGTGAGCAAAAATAGAAGTTTCACACTTTATTTTAATACCAAGAAAATGATGAACTGCACATAAATAAGGTAATGTGTTATTGACGATCAGAATTTGATTATAAAAATCTGTTTTGTACTAGTGAGTTGACGACAGTCTTCTGTGTTCCTAAAATAAATGGCTGACAAAATAAAACTTGTTTACTTTTTACCTGTCTCTCTTTGGAAAAGTCTTTGTGTGTGACTGTGTGTGTTTGCATGTGTATGTGTGTGTGACAGGGACTGATTACCTCATACAGTCATGTGTTGCTTAATGGTGAGGATGTATTCTGAGAAATTCATTTTTAGGTGATTTCGTCATTGTGTGAACATCATAGAGTGTACTCACACAAATCTAGATAATACAGACTTCTATACACCTAGGTTATATGGTATTAATCTTGTAGGATTACAGTCATTAATGTGGTCTGAATTGACCAAAATGCCATTATGTGACACATGACTGTATTTTTAAATATTCAATTTCTTGAGTTCTAAGATGAACTTTTCTTTCATATTTTAACATCCATGAAATTAAGATTTGTCTTACAATCAGTGAGTACATGTGATATGGAAATGCTTCATTTTTACTACTTAGCTGTCATTAAAGTGGCAAATACAGTTTACAGTGGATGACATTTTAAATTCTAATATGGTAAGTATAGTCAATATACAAAATGCTTGAGACTCCATCTCTGAGTCTCTTTTCATAAAGTCTAGGGGCACTTCAATTGATATCAAGTCATCTCACTATTAGCCAATTACATGTGGAATTTATGAGAGTGTTAAATTAGACCTTTACTTCAGATTTGAAGGTCGATTTCATCCTATACAGAGTTTTAAAGTGGTGACAGCTTGGGACTGGCTTCTCTAGCCCATTGCCCTTGTACTTGAGATTTGCGCATGGTGTGTTGCTCATTCTTAGGCTTTTGGGAGAAATATGTGGGCACCTTCCCTTGATTGAGCCCTGTCCCACCTCTGACCCTTTTTATTCATTTTTCTCTTTCTTTCCCTTTTCAGTCCATACAGCCCCTTCATCTCCAATTGAAGCATTTCTCTTATATTAGTTTCCTACTACTCCTGTTACAAAATTACAAAGAGTTAGTTGTTTAAAACAACACAAATTTATTGTCCTAAAATTCTGTAGGTCAGAAATCTGACATGGGCCTCACAAAGCTAAAATCAAGGTGTTGGCAGGATGCATTCTTTTCTGGAGGTTCTAAGGCAGAACCCATTCTTCTCTTTTTCTAGCTTCTAGAGTCTAGCTGCATTCCTTGGCTTGTGGATACTTCCGTCTTTAAAGCCAACCATGTCAACTCAAGTACTCCTCACGTTGCTTACTCTGACCTCCTCTTCTGTCTACCTCTTCCACTTTTGAAGGCCCTTGTGATTTTATTGGCCCTCTCCCAGATAATCCAGGGTAATCTCCCTCTTCCAGGTCAGCTCATTAGCAACCTTAATTCCACCTGCAACCTTAATTTCCTTTACTATCTAAATAGCATACTCACAGATTCTGAAGATTAGGATGTGAATATCTTTGTGGGGGGATTACTCTTCCTACTACAACTCCCTCTTACTCAGCTTCTGCATTTTTTGCAAGTCATTCTGAAATCTCAAAACTCTGAATGCTGGAAAATTTTTAGGAATACATTTGGCAGTAAACTCTGATCTGACATGAATTAATTTTGTTGCAAAATTTGATCTGAATTTATGTGACACCATGCACAGTTTTTATTTATTGCATGTTTGTGGAAATATTCATACATTTGCCTGCAGAAATATTAAAGTGTTTGTGTATCAGATGCTTCCCATGGGAGAAATTACATAATACATAATACATGCACTGTATTATGTTTCTAAAATATAAGAAATTATAAATTAAAAAATCTAGCTGTTTCCAATAAATGAAAATGAAGGAATGCAGTCTTACATTATCATTATTATTATCATAATAATTAGCCTACTGCTACATTTCAATGAATCTGTTTACTTACTCAATCTTACTAGGATTTGTGCTCCAGAAGAAAGAGAGAGTAAAAAAATTCCATCCTCCCATATATGATTGTCAGGTATTTCAAGTGTCTGTCTGGACATACTCAAAGCACTGGTTTATTGAAACTCCGATTGAATGAATTTGTACATTCATTTTCCATGAATATTGCAAAACACTCATTTTTCCTGGGATGTTTCTATTCTATGGTGTACATGGGTCTCAACAAATGTTATTGACTCTAACATTTGATTTGGTGTTCTCATAAAGACACACACACAGATGCCCAGATCTTGAGTATAAGGTTGCAGATACTGTGATTCAAATAATTCCATTTCCTTTGACTTCCATGATGAAATATCTGTTCAAGAAACAGAGACAATTTTAAATACTAAAAACCAAGGAGGATCTCGTCAAGATGGCAGCATAGGCAGACTCTGAACTCACCTCCTCCCACAAACACAGCCAGATCACAGCTATTCTTGGAAAAATTATCCCAGACAGACAACTGAAATGTGGATTAAAAGAACACCCACAACAAGAAACTGTCCTGACTGAGGCAGAAGAGGGAGAAATTCCTTATGGAGAGAAAATGAAGCCCCCTTTGTGAGTGGTGGAGCTTCACAGCCAGCCAGATGGGAGCCATCCTAAGGTATGCAGCCTCCCTTGGAGAAGTAGGACCCTTAGTAAGGGCACTGTACCACTATAAGCATCCTTCAGACTCAGCACAACTGAGATAAGTTTCCTACTATCTGGCTCCACTGGCTATTAACTGCAATGGGGAATAACCCCAGAAAAGCTATCAGAAGAAAGCTGGAAATATCCAGCTCTTAAAAGGCCCATACATAGATTCACCCATCTCAGACAGCAACCTAAAATCACCAAAAAGAAAGCTCCACAGTCCTTTGGTGAAAAGAGACTCACCTGGCAGGCTCTGGGTGCATCTCAGTGAGTGATGAGACCTCTCCAGAGACTGAGACATTAGTGGCAGCCATTGTTGTGACCAAGTACAGGAGAGCTGACATAGATGCTGGCAGATGCCATTGGAGTTCTTCCCCTGGCTTGTTAGTTCAAGGGTCTGCCACACCCCCGCACCCAATAAAGAATGGATTTAATTCAGTTCATCCCAGGCAGGCAGCCCACTCTAGGGACTGGAACCACGTAACAACAAGCCCTCATGCTACTTGTCAGCCTGCGTAGACTGGGTACCTTAATCCTCTACAGACAGGCTGGTGTGTTCACCTCTGTGGAGCAGGGCCTGTGTGAGGACCAGATGAACTGTGGGGGGCATTGGTGGAGGGGTGGGGGCATCTACAGTGGGGTTACAGAGTACCCTTCAGGAGATCAGGAAGTATTCATGATCCAGGACTGTGTTTATGGTGTGTGTGGACTGGGGGCGGGGGGCGGGGGGGGCTTATCAGTGGCAGAAGACTTGTGCTTCACAAAAACCCACAAACAAGATTTGCCCCACCTTCTGAAGCCTGAAACAGTTGAGTGCTCCCCATGCCTAGGGCCTGCCCCACAGAACTGTGATTCTAAGAGAGCTGACAATAGCCTTGCAAGCCTGAGGCCTACAGCAACTGTTATCCCCTGAGCCTAGCAACCAACTATATTGGGTACCTACTCAAATAACAGGAAAACTGCAACAAGAGTGTGCTATTAGATCTTGTTGCCAATGCTGCTGGGGCTCCCCAAACCCAATTTACAAACAGCTGGCCAGGGAGTGAAAGACTAGACTCCTTGAGTATCTGCAGTAACAGCAACCCTGACACAGCAGAAGGACATAAATAGCACACACAGGGGTCACTCATGGGTCATTTGGATTGCTGATGAGAGGGAAGCACACTACTGGGCCTCTAAAGGCTTTTCTTACATAAAGCCACTTCTCCAAGATCAGTTGACATGGCTGACTCACCTAAAACATAGAAATAAGTGCAGAGAAAGAGGCATAATCAGTAGGCAAAGGAATACATTCCATGCAAAGGAACAGGACAACCCCCCTCGCAAAAAGAATTAAATGAAACAGAAATAAGCAATCTACCTGACAAAGATTTCAAGCAAAAACTCATAGGGGTTCTCATAGATATTGGGAGAAGACTGGATGAACACACTGAGAACATCAACAAAAAATTAGAAAATATAAAAAAGAACCAGTCAGAAATGAAGAATACAATACTGGAAATGAAAAATTCACTAGAGGGACTTAATAGCCGAGTAGATGATACAGAAAGGATCAGCAAGCTGGATGAAAGACTAGAGGAAATCACCCAAGCTGAACACATAAAAGAAAAAAGAATTTAAAAGAATGAGGACAGTCTAAGAGAACTTTGGGACCATATCAAGCACACTAACATTCGTATTATGTGTGTCCCAGAAGGAGAAGATAGAGACAAAAGGGCAGATAATCTATTTGAAGAAATAATAGATGAAAACTTTCCTAACCTAAGGAAGGAAACAGACACCCAAGTACAGGAAACACAGAGAACACCAAACAAGATAATCCCAAAGAGACCCACACCAAGACACATTATAGTTAAAATGTCCGCAATTAAAGATAAAGAGAGAATCTTAAAAGCAGCAAAGAAGGGCCATAAATGACATACAAAGGAAAGCCCATAAGGCTATTGGTGCTCTTCTCAGCCAAAACCCTAAAGGCTAGAAGAGAGTGGCATGACATATTTAAAGTGCTGAAAGGAAAAAAAGCTACAGCCAAGAATACTCTCTTCAGCAAGATTATCATTCAGAATGGAAGGAGAGATAAAGAGCTTCCCAGACATGCAAAAATTAAAGGAGTTTACTACTATGAAACAAGTTCTAAAAGAAATGCTGAAGGGACTTATTTAAGTGGGAAAGAGAAGATCACAAATAGGGATAAGAAAATTATCAAAAAACCAAACAGATAATAAAAATCTCTGGTAAAGGCAAAAATACAGTAAAGGCAGCAGATCAACCACCTCTGAAGATAATATGAGGGTTAAAAGACAAAAGTACTAAAATTACCTATTTCAACAATAAGAGGGTAATGAATAGACACACACAAAATAAGAAATTAGATATTATTTCAAAAACATAAAATGTGGGAGGAGGGGAGTAAGAGATTAGAGATTTTACAAGAGCTCAAGCTAAAGAGACTATCAACTCAATATAGATTGCTGTATATGTAGAATAGTATATGGGAACCTCATGGTAATCACAAATCAGAAACCTATAATAAGTGAACAAATAAGTGAGAGGAAAGAAATCAAACACATTACTAAAGAAAGCCATAAAACCACAAGGGAAGAGAGCAAGAGAAGGAGAATGAACAGAGAACTACTAAAACATCTAGAAAACGAAAAGTAGCAAAATGGCAATAAATACATAGTTATCAATAGCTACTTTAAATGTCAGTGGACTAAAGGCTCCAATCAAAAGGCATAGGGTGGCCAACTGGATAAAAAAAACAAGACTCATATATATGCTGCATATAAAAGACACACTTCAGACCTAAAGGCACTCACAAACTGAAAGTGAAAGGATGGAAAAAGATATTCCATGCAAATGGCAAAGAAAACAAAGCAGGGGTAGCAATACTTATATCAGACAAAATAGATTTTAAAACAAAAACTATAACAAGAGACAAAGAAGGGCACTACATAATGATAAAGGGAACAAAGCAACAATAAGATACAACACTTGTAAATATCTATGAAGCCAATATAGGAGCCCCTAAATATATAAAGTAATCATTAACAGACATAAAAGGAGAAATATGCAGTAACACAATAATAATAGGGGACTTTAACATTCCACTTACACCAATGGATAGTTTACCCAAACAGAAGATCAATGAGGAAACATTGGCCTTAAATGACACATTAGACCAGATTGACTTAGTAGAGATATATATATATATAGAACATTCCATCCCCAAACCACAAAATACATATTGTTTTCAAATGCACATGGGACATTCTCCAGGACTGATCACATATTAGGCTACAAAACAAGTCACAATAAATTTAACAAAACTGAAATAATACCAAGCATCTTTTCAGACTACAAAGGTAAGAAACTAGAAATCAGCTACAGGAAGAAAATCAGAAAAGCCACAAAAATGTGATGAATAAACAAAATGCTACTGTTCAACGATTGGGTCAGTGAAATCAAAGGAGAAATAAAAAAATACTGGCAGACAAAAGAAAATGAAAATACAACATGATAAAATCTATGAGGTACAGCAAAAGTGCTTCTAAGAGGGAAGTGTATAGCAATTCTGGCCTGCCTCAACAAACAAGAAATACCCCAAATAAACTAACAGTGCACCTAAAGGAAGTGGAAAAAGAAGAAGAAGACAAAGCCCCAAATCAGTAGAAGGAAGGAAATAATAAAAATCAGAGCAGAAATAAAGGAAATAGAGACTGAAAAAAAAAATAGAAAAAATTAATGAAAGCAAGAGCTCGTTCTTTGAAAAGATAAACCAAATTAGCAAATCTTTAGCTAGAAGCACCGAGAAAAAAAGAGAGAAGCCTCAAATTAACAAAATCAGAAATGAAAGAGGAGAAATTACAATGGACATCTCAGAATTACAAAAGATTATAAGAGAATATTATGAAAAGCTATATGCCAACAAATTGGATAATCTTGAAGAAATAGATAAATTGTTAGAATCATACAACCTCCCAAAACTGGGTCAAGAAGAAGTAGAGTATTTGAATAGACCAATCACCAGTATGGAGATCAAAACAGTAATCATTGCCTACCAAAAATCAAAAGCCAGACGGCTTCCCTGGTGAATTCTACAAAACATTCAAAGAATACATAATACCTATCCTTCTCAAACTGTTACACAAATTTATAGAGGAGGCAAGGCTTCCTAAATCTTTCTATGAAGCCAACATTATCCTGATATCTAAACCAGACAAGGACAATACAAAAAATGAAAATTAAAGGCCAATATCACTGATGAACATCGATGAAAATAAAACTCAACAAAATACTAGAAAATATAATACAACAGTACATTAAAAAGATCATACATCATGATCTAGTGGGTTTCATTCCAGGGATGCAAGGATGGTTCAACATGTGCAAATCTATCAATGTGATATACCACATTAACAAAATGAAGAATAAAAATCACATGATCATCTCAATAGATGCAGAGAAAGCATTTGACAAGATACAGTATCCATTTATGATAAGAACTCTAAATAAAATGGGTATAGAAGGAAAATACCTCAAAATAATAAAGGCCATATATGACAAACCCACAGCTAATATTATTCTCAATGGAGAAAAACGGAAAGCTATCCGTCTAAGAACTGGAACCAGAAAAGGATGCCCACTGTCACCACTCTTATTTTACATAGTATTGGAAGTCTCAGCTAGAGCAATCAGGCAAGAAAAAGAAATAAAAGGGATCCAAATAGGAAAAGAAGTAAAACTGTCACTCTTTGCAGATGACATGATTTTATATGTAGAAAACCATAAGGAATCCACTAAAAAATCTTTTAGAAATAATAAATGAATACAGTCAAGTTGCAGGATGCAACATCAACATACAAAAATCGGTCCCGTTTCTATACACTAACAACGAAGTAGCAGAAAGAGAAATTAAGAATACAATACCATTTACAAGTGCAAAAAAAACAATAAAATACCTAGGAATATCCTTAACCAAGGAGGTGAAAGATCTGTATACCAACAACTATAAAACATTGTTGAAAGAAATTGAAGAAGATACAAAGAAATGGAAAGATATTCCATGCTCTTGGATTGGAAGAATTACCATAGTTAAAATATCCATCCTTCCTAAAGCAATCTATAGATTCAATGCAATTCCTATCAAACTTCCAACATCATTCTTTCACAGAAATAGAGCAAAGAATCCTACAATTTATATGGAACAACAAAAGACCCCGAATAGCCAAAGCAATGCTGAGGAAAAAGAATAAAGCTGGAGGTACCACAACCCCAGATTTCAAAATACACTACAAAGCTTTAGTAAAAAAACAGCGTGGTAATAGCACAAAAAGAGACACACAGATCAATGGAACAGAATCAAGAGCCCAGAAATAAACCCACAGATTTATGGACAACTAATTTTTGACAAGGGAGCCAAGAGAATATAATGGATAGAGGAGAGTCTCTTCAATAAATCATGTGAAAACTGGACAGTCACATGCAAAAGAATGGAAGCAGACTATTATCTTACACCATGCACAAAAATCAACTCAAAATGGATTAAATCCTTGAATGTGAGAACTGAAAACATGAAACTTCTAGAAGAAAATATACTCAGTACCCTCTTTGACATTGGTCTTTCCAGCAGTCTTTCAAATACCATGTCTGACCAGGCAAGATAAACAATAGTAAAACAATAAACCTACAGGATGACATCAAACTAAAAAGCTTCTGCACAGCAACAGAAACCATCAATAAAATGAAAAGACAACCTAGAAATTGGGAGAAGATATTTGCAAACCATATATCAGATAAGGTGTTAATACCCAAAATATAGAAGGAACTCATATATCTCAACAATAAAAAAACTAGCAACCCAATTAAAAAATGGACAAAAGATCTGAACAGAGATTTCTCCAAAGAAAACATATGAATGGCCAACAGGCACAGGCAAAGATGTTCAACATTATTAACTATCAGAGAAAAATAAATCAAATTGCAATGAGATATGACCTCACTCTGGTCAGAATGACTATAATTAACAAGACAAGAAACAGCAAATGTTGGGGAGGATGCGGACAGAAGGGAACCCTTGTACACTCCTGGTGGAAGTGTAAACTGGTGCAGCTGCCATGGAAAACAGTATGGAGTTTCAGAAAATTATGAAATCAGAAAATTAAGAATGGATCTACCATATGATCCAGCTATTCCACTGCTGAGTCTTTATCCAAAGAACTTGAAAACACAAATTCATAAAGATACATGCACCCCTATGTTCATTGCAGCACGATTCACAACAGCCAAGACTTGGAAGCAACCTAGCTCCTGATCAAGGGACAAATGGATAAAGAAGATGTAGTATATATACACAATGGAATACTACTCAGTCATAAGAAATGTTGAAATCTGGCCATTTGTGACAACATGGATGGACCTTGAAGGTATTACGCTAAGTGAAATAAGTCAGACAGAGAAAGTCAAATACTCTATGATCTCACTCTTAAGTAGAAGATTAAAAGAAAGGACAAACAAAAAGATAACAACAGAGACTGGATTTCTGGTTACCAGAGGGGAAGTGGGAAGGGAGGAGGGCAAAAGGGGTGATTAGGCACACATGTGTGGTGACGGATTGTAATTAGTCTTTGGGTCGTGAACATGATGTAATCTACACAGAATTTGAAATATATTTTAATGTACACCTGAAAGTTTTATAATGTTATAATCCAATGTTACTTCAATAAAAATAAATAAACAATTTCTAAAAACCATGATTAAGTAGAACTGATGTCATACTCTTATATAAATTCCTTTCCTTCCATGCCACAAATTCAATGAACAAACACTAATAGCTTCTTACAGGTCAGGCACTTTTCTAGACACTGCGAATATAATGGAGAATTAGATCTGCTAAGTTCTCTGGAGCTCTTTAATGCACTGTGGTAAGGGAAATGACAAAGAAGTGCACATAGGAAAAAAATATTTATTGGCTTAGATACAGCTTTTCCTTTTTCAACTAGTCAAACTAACTTATGTCTGAGGCAATAGTATGAACAGTTAGACAGGTAGTTCCAGATTCTTACCCTTGCTGTAGGCATATATTGGAGCTTTAAAAATAAGACTGTATAAGTTCTAGGTCACATCCAACTGTTAGGAAGTCACAGGGAGTGAAAGACAATGAAGATCCTTAAAACTAAGTCTCTACACATACTGAATGGTTGTGTCCCTGTTGCCTACTGCATGTCTGGACACCACAGTCCTATCTTTCATCCCATTGCCTGGACACCAAGAACTTCTACAGTATTTCACGTTTGTGCCCTGCTTGCTGTCAATTGCTCTTTAAGGACTATGTTCTATCTGCTTAATTTCTTGCTGGTGTTCCTTCTCAATATCGTTGTGCCAGGTAGCTGATCCTTTGTGCCTGTGCCATCTTGCTATACTCGTCTATTTCTGGTTGAGGCATGACAATATGTGACAGCTAATATTTTAAGAAAATATCTCAATTATATTCTTGCAGCTTGATCCACAATCTGTAATCAGGCTATCCCCTTTCAGAAAGCATGATTCTTCTCTTCAGTCTTCTCATGGATGACTTCATCTCTTGGTTCCTCAGGGTGTAAATCATGGGGTTCAGAACAGGGATGATGACAGTGAAGGTGATGGAGACAGCTCTGTCCATGGGGAGGGCAGTGAAGGGCCGGGCATAGACATAGATGCAGGGCACAAAGTGCAGTGTCACCACAGTGATGTGGGCTGTGCAGGTACAGATGGCTTTCTTCCTGCCTTCTCCAGTTTGAGTTCTCAGCATCATCAAGATCACTGTGTATGACACAAGAAGAAGGACAAACCACAGGGTAGTGACCAGGCCATTGTTGGAAATCATTAAAAGCTCAATGACAAAGGTGTCAGTGCAGGCGAGTTTGAGCACCTGCGGGACATCACAATAGAAGCCATCAACAACATTAGGTCCACAGAAGGGGAGGGGTGGCAAAAGGGAGATCTGCACAATGGAGTGGACAAAGCCCCCCATCCAGGAAGCCACAATGAGGGCAGTGCATCTCCCCCTACTCATGATGGTCACATAGTGCAGGGGCTTGGAGATGGCCATGTAGCGATCAAAGGCCATCACAGAGAGAGAAAAAATGTCTGCTCCACCGAGGAGGTGGAAGAAAAACATCTGTGTGATGCAACCGTTGAAGGAGATGGTCTTTCTCCTTGAAAGAAGGTCAGCTAGGACCTTCGGAGCAGTGATGGAGGAGAAGCAGATGTCCAAGACAGAGAGATTGCGGAGCAGGAAGTACATGGGGGTGTGAAGGCGAGGCTCACAGGTCACAGTGACCATGATGGCAACATTTGCTAACACAGTTGTTACATAAATCACAGCTAAAAATAAAAATAAGAGCAAGCTTAACTCTTGAGACTGGGTAAGGCCACAAAAAATGAATTCAGACACCCTGGTATGATTTCTCAGGGCCATTGGATGATATTTCCTCCTCCAAGTACAGCTTGGAAAGAAATAATATTACTTAGGTAATGAAATCAAAGTTTTACCTCATACAGAAAATGAACATACATAAATATATCTTATTCTTCATGATCTAGCTGTGTTACCAGGGAAATCACTCAGTTCTACTTGCTTCAGTTCCCTCATTAGTACAAGTTGAGTTTTGAGCTAGATCATTTGCTTTCCTACCGTACTTGATTGGGGACTTTGTGATCTTTTACAGTTCACCCCTAGAAGTTGCTGAGGAAGAGATCTAAGGAAGGCTTTATGGAAGGAATTATGGGTTCCCTACATCTTCATGAATCAGAGCAGCTCTGATTTTATTCAAGTTTCACTTTGTTTCTATGGCTTAACAGCCATTGGAATAAATCAACCCTCAAATGCCTTTCAGTAACAAGATGATATGGGTCAATTTGAACAGCATATTATTGTTTTAAAAGCTACTGCACACTTAATTACAATAAAATTTCCTAATATCCCTCTGAGTTTAGGGAGAAAGCTGTTATTCCCACTTTAATAATACCAAAACTGAAATCAATAAGTATAAGCCAATTTTCCAAAGTAATTCAGAAAACCAGTGGCAGAGAAAAAGTAACACAGTTTTCTTCTGTCTCTTAGTTCTAGGATCTTTCCATTATACCACACTGCCTGCCAGTTTCAAAATATATAAATCCATGAATAATTTGTGTAAGGAACACTCTACAGAACTTTCAGTGGTGAGTTTTATTAGCTCCTCAATTTCCTCTTTCCATCAATGGAATTTTAGACCTTTCAGAAATGACATCTTCTCTTCAATGTTTTATTTCATTTCATAGATACTAAGAGGTCAAGGGTAAATGATGAATTTAACACAAAGAAGTTGACAAAGATGGTGATGGAGATGATTATGTTCACAAAGGTCCAGACATGCATACATAGAGAACGAGCATGAAATTCAAGGTTACCACAGAAATGTAGGCAGTACAGGTAAATGTGAATTTCCTCCTGTGCCCTTCCTATAAAAGATAAACAGTTTCCAGTGAGTTTGGGATTTTCACTTTCTGATGGAGTAAAATAAACACAAGATGGAAGCAATGGTTGTTCCCCATCCCTGAGGGTTGGTATGTTCTCTTACCATAGAGTCGTGGCTGAGGAGGAAGGGGCAGATCCAACTTAGAGGATTTTTATTTCCTTGTATTTTTCCCATATGAGTCAGGAGTAAGCAACCCTTGGTTGTTTGAAGATCAATTAAGGAAAAATAAAGTTCTTAAGAGGCCCAAGTGACAAGTATAAGATCACGCAGGAAGCTAGTGATGGAGTTAGACTTTGACATTCAGCCCATGTCATTTCAATAATTTATAAGAAGATTTATGATGGTGGCAGTGGTCACAAAGTTAACTCAGAGTTATAGGTAAAAGCCATCCTCAGCCTAAGCATCTGCCTGAATCACCTGGCATTACCTTATTGATAGATGGTCACTGTCCAGATCAGTGCCCAACTGGGAAGCATCATGATTGGTCTGTGTAAAAACAAACTTTGGGAAGGTAAGAGTCTTGAAAAACTATGTGGATAAATAAGCCCAAAACACATGTTGCCTCTCATTTGCTCTGGAGAATTTGATGACTTGTCTTGTTTTCCCAGTTTATTCAGTCTCTGAGGACACACTTACCTCCACAGCATGTACTGATAGGCAGTATGTTTTATCCAAAAGACTTATATTGAGCCACCCACATGCAAGAGACCTGGGCACTGTTAAAACTCTCCTGAGGGTACTACTTTTTTCACTTCTCTCAATTTGTCCCATTCTCCTCATCCTCACCTAAACCTTTATCGCTTCTCCTCAGATTGTTGCAGGAGTTCTGTAACTGGTCTCCTTTTCTTCGGTGTAGTTTTCTCTAATTCATCCTCTCTGTTGTTTGCAGAAATATCTTCACAAGTCATAAATGGGACCATTTATTCCCTTGCTGGAAAATTTCTAGTAGTTCCCTATTGCTTATAGAATAAAGATTAAACTTTTCTTATAGCATCTAAGACTTCCCTCCATCTTCGATATTATCTAGTGCCCTGTTTCCTTTGATTCTGTTTCAGGTGTTTAAATGTTATACACATTCTTATGCCTTTGGATCTGTGATCCTGTTGCTCCCTCTACCTACCGTATCCTCCCTACTCTCAGAATCTCCCATCTATCCATCTTCACAAACACTGACCTTTCGACGCTCGGGTCCAGAGACTCCTCTTCTGTGAAAACTTCCCTGACACCCCTTTGTGACTCATTCCCTGCACTGACTTCTCTTCTGGTATTTTTAACAGTTTCTTCTAATTATATGTCTCTTTTCCCTTAGCACACTATAATTTCCCTATTATACCTCAAGTTCATCCTGTCTGCTGAGTATTTCATCCATCCTAATATCATCAAATCTTCACTTAGTATGGGGCATGCGTTAGGTGCTCAATAAATGTTTTGTTGCTTTTTTAAAGATTGACACCTGAGCTAACATCTGTTGCCAATTTTCTTTTGTTCCCTTCTTTTCCCCAAAGCCCCCAAGTACATAGTTGTATATTTCAGTTGTGAGTGCCTCTGGTTGTGCTGTGTGGGATGCTGCCTCACCGTGGCCTGAGGGGTGCCATGTCCATGCCCTGGCTCTGAACCGGCAAAACCCTGGACTGCCCAAGCAGATTGCATGAACTTAACCACTCGGCCACAGGGCCAGGCCCTCAATAAATGTTTCTTAAATTTATAAATCTAGCTGGTAAGTGCACATCATTACTTATAAGCATTGGCATTGGAATGTGAGTGAGGGAGAAGGATCTTGACGAACACAGGCTAAGAAACTCTTTTGTTAACATCTTTGACATGGCCTGAGGGATGCCAGATAGAGATTTGTTTTCTGATCCAGGCTATAAAACACCTTTGTGACCTTGAGAAAGTCCCATTGCCTCTCTGTTCCTTGGATCCTCAGTTGTAAAATGTGAGGGCAATCTAATGTGATGTGGTGTAGGGCAATGTTAAGAGTTTTCAGGTAGGGCAAATTTGGGTTGGAATTTTGCCTCTTCCTCATTTGTTACGTGGAGCAAGTTCTTTATTTTCCTTCAATTTATTCCTCTGCAAACTGGGAAGCATACCACTTACATCAATGGGTGGCATAAGGAGTAACTATGATCATGTTTGTAAAGTACCAAGATCAGAGTGGACATTCAATTAACTTGATTCCTTTCCCTTTTTCCTGAAAACAGAATCTGACCTGCCTATCATGAGGGTTATTTATGAAGACATATGTAGAATATTCTATTGAATAGCAATAAAATGTGATTCAGTAGAAGTACAACTTCTCTTTGAACCAACTTAACTATTTTTGTTTCCATGAACTTGCATGAATTAACCAAGTGGACTTGAGCCTTCAGCCCTGGGTCATTGGGTTCAGGAATAAGACAGGCTCTGGATCAAAGGCTAAAGAGACCCAGTGAGTCATGGGCAGTGTATGGAAATAGGGTTGCCTTTGAAACCTCCACAGTTTTTAAGATAATTTGAGGTTAAGATTATGTTTTTTAAGGAAGCACCAATGTTGTGGAAAGAGGCTCCATGATCCCATGGACAAACCCTAAGCTAGAATAAAATCTGCTCCTTATATGCAACTCAATTGTTCCATCAAATACGAGCTGCTTTCTCTTTTACCATGCTGACTCCATCTCTGTGGCTCCTTCTTCTTAAGGAGACATTCGTCCTTTTCCAGTATTTAAAATCTACTTCTTTGTTTTCCGTTACTAAAATTTTCAGCTATTTTTGCAATATCTTATACACTAGGTACATTTTCATGCACATCCTATCCATGTATAATCCACAATGTCTCACACTCTGACAGTTCAATATTCTTACCCAAATCCTTCAGTATCCAAGCTGGAATTTATGCCATCTGAGACTGGATAGCTGGGCCTCAGTGTGTATGGTTCTGGGGAAATATCATGTTAGAAGTTGAAGTCCTTCTGCAGGTTAGTTACATTAGACTTCGGTATCTTCTCTTAAAACTTCACATTGGAAAGGGCAGACTCAGGGAGTTACATCATCATGGCTGTTCATCTGGTCCCAAAGCATCCCTATCACATACAGTAGTCCCTTAGGCTCAAGCCTAATATGAGAATTAGCAAAGGGAATTTTATTATATCTGAGTGTGGAAATAGAATGGACATTCTTATGACAGTGTTGGAGTTCCAGTGGGAGTTATTAAATATTTTCCAAGTCATTATTGGACACAAATCCACGCATATGTGCACACATACATATGCATGCACTTACAGACACACACAAACAAAGATGCCCACATTTCTATGCTTTCCAAATTCTTGCAAGGCCCCAGAAGACATATGCTATTTATTCTGTGATTCTTTGAATTTCGGGGAAACATGTTAATAGAAATATCTAATGCCATGTTATCATTCATTCTCAGTGTGGGCAATGTGACCAAGAGGGCAAAAATTGGTTATTGGTAGCCAAAAAATCTTAGATATTGCAATGATGTGTGGTCCTTCAAAGATCTTTGGTGTGTAAAAAGATATACAGTATGTCTTTGGTATTACATTTTCTTGTGGGAAAGCAATTAGTCAAAATACCTAATAAAGCTCCTTGGGGGGGGCAATAATTTTAAAAAGTTTGAGAAGCACTGCCATGTGGTTAAGAGTCTTGGCCCAATGTCTCTGTCTTGTAGGACTCAGAGAAAATCACAAATGTATGTCATCTACTAGGACCATTTTGCAAGTATTAATGCATCATAACAACTTCAAAAGAATGGTCTATATGTTGAAGTTTCCTGAGATTTCTTATTCCTCTTGGCCAATTTTTTAATGACTTTTGGAGGCTGAAGGGTAGAATTTGAAGCAGGAATAAAGAGAGAAGGGAGATTTATTGTCTCTCTACATAATTACATTTTTAGAATCGTCCTCTTTGGAGAGAGGTGGATTACAAAGAAGACCCAGTGGCTATTCCTAAATGGCCCTGCCTACAATGTGTTTCTTTTCTCTCCTGCTACAAAAAATGGATCTTGAGTGTGTGAAAAGGTATTTTTTTTTTACCAGTGATTTATCTTGAATTGTCTGTGCATATATAGACAAAACTATAGTTTTGCTCCAGCTATAAAAGCCCTGGGAGTGAAGTGGAGAGAAGATAGAGGGAATAAAGAAGTTTAAGTTAACAAAAAATAAATTATCTTTGTGGATTTTGTGCAGATATAGCCCCAATTTGTACAAGTACTTTTGAGATTAATTTGAGTGAGAAAATCAGTAGAATGGATCTGAGAATGGTGAAATATATTGAAATATGTTGAAGATTCTGTACTCAAAATATTAAATCAAGAAGTGATTTTAATAATCAACTGGGAATAATCAGAGAAGGCAGAGAAATCTCAGAGACACTAGAGAAAGCATGTGAGAAAGAAATACATCCATATTCTGTATATATGCACATTTAGGAATATTATAACAGGGAAATCGTTTGTATGCCTGATTAATTCCAGGAGCAATGCTAATTTTTGCAGCTATCATCCTCTCAACATTTGTAATTCTTCACTCTCTTGGCAACCTTGTGAGGAGACAATGTTATTTCCATATTACAGGTGGTAAAAGTGAGGTAAAGTATGTTGGCATGAGAGTCACAGATTACAACAAAATAGCATTAGGTTATTGATTTTAGTCTTATACCTCATTCCTCTCCCCAGTCTGCAAGCCCAATATCTCATGTTGTTCAACCTCATCTCTTCTTTTTGTTTCTATATTCCCTCTAATAGAGTTAAGCGTCTATGAGGATGTAGAGAAATGACCGTGGAGAAAAGAGATAGCTGTCTCTTACTCCCAGGATAGTGGTTTGAGAAATTAATCAGAGTTAGATTTCCATCTCAATCTGACTGCTCACCCCAGTTTACTGCTCTCAGAAAACCCAATCCTTCTCTGAAGTCTCTTCATGGCTGATTTCATCTCTTGGCTCCTCAGAGTGTAGATGATGGGGTTCACCATGGGGGTGATGACCGTGTTATTGATAGACACAGCTATGTCCATGGGCAGTGTAGTGAAGGGCCGGCAGTAGATGTAAATGCAAGGCACAAAGTGAAGAGTCACCACCAGGATGTGGGAGGTGCAGGTGGTGAGGGCCTTGTGCCGGCCCTCCCCAGAGTGAGATCTCAGCATCACCAGAATAATAGTGTAGGACCCCAGGAGCCCGAGGAACCACAGGAGTGTCACCAGCCCATTGTTAGAGATCATAAGGAGTTCCAGAGCAAAGGTGTCAGTGCAGGCCAGTTTAACCACTTGGGGCACATCACAGTAGAAGGCATCTAGGACATTGGGACCACAGAAGGGGAGTGGAAGTAAGAGAATTATCTGGACAATTGAGTGCAAACCACCACCCACCCAAGAGGCGACCACCAAACCCACCCACATAGATCTCCTCATAATGGTCACATAATGCAGAGGTTTGGCAATTGCAAGGTATCTGTCATAGGCCATCACAGAGAGGAAAAAAATATCTGCCCCACCAGCAAAGTGGAAGAAGAAGATCTGTACCATGCAGCCATGGTAAGAGATGGTTTTCCTCTCTGATAAAAGATCCACCAGGAACTTGGGAACGGTGACAGCTGAAAAAACAATGTCCAGGACTGATTTGTTCCTCAGGAGAAAGTACATGGGAGTGTGGAGGTGGGACTCACAGGTGATGGTCAGCACAATGAGTGTGTTACCCAGCACAGTTGCTACATACACAGCAAGGAAGACCACAAACAAGCAAAACTCTAGCTCCCGGAAGCGAGTGAGTTCCAGGAAGACAAATTCCTTCACAGAGGTGTGGTTGCTCTGGCCCATGATGGGGACTACCCTCTGCTAGCTCTACCTTAGGAGAAGATATGTTAGGATTAGGAGTATGCAGTCATGAGGTGGCAATATCATTTATCATATATTGTTATAAGGCTCTTGCAAGTATCCAGATCATAACGACTACTCAGAAAAACTGTGCTAGAGTCTCCCTTTTCATTGTGTGGAAACTCTTTATCCTGGTGATTTTCCTTTCTTGTTGTAAATCCCTAGGTTGACAAGAAGAGCCATCACACTCCTATGTCCTTACTCTGACTAGAGGGAGATGGAAAGGCTATGGTCATTTGACCATGGCTTATTTTCTATCCTGCAGGAATAACTTCTTTACATGTATGCAAAGCTTTATAATTTACTAAAAGCTTCACCTGCAACATTTCATCTTGATTTTGATTCTTGTGGTGTCTCTGTGGGCTCTGTAGAGTAGTTATGATTATCTCCATTTTACATAGGAGAAACTGAAGCTTAGAGCAGTTAATGACTTTCCCACATTTGCAAAATCACAAAGTTAATAAGTGGCAAATCAAGGATTTGAACCCAAATAATTTTTCTGACTTGACAGAGACTCCCTTCTTGACGAGATTTTAGTTAGGCCCTTCTGAGCCCTCTTCTCAACTAGGTGTCAACCTCGACCTTACACATTTTTCCTGGATAAACTCAGTTTTAGCAAGAATCCTGCTAAATCAGTTTAGCAAGAAGCCCCTACCCTTGATATCTGATCAAATTTCTCAACCCCCACCCTAGACATCTAACTCCTTGTATCAAAGTTCTTGGCTTGTCTTTAGCAAGAATCCTGTTAAGCCAATTTAGCAAGAATCCCCCTATCCTTGCATTCTCCCTTTAGTAATTCTCTATCCACTGACCCTCTCCCTCTTTTCATTGGCTATAAATCCCAACTTCTCCTCATTGTATTTGCAGTTGAGCTTAATCTCTCCCCTCTATTGCAATAGTCTTGACCTCTACTGCAACAGTCTTGAATAAAATCTGTCTTGCCATTTTTAACAAGTGTCTGGTGAATAATTTTTATTTAACAGTCTCCAGAGGTTTTTCCACTGTAGCATTCTGCCAGATCAGAGAGTGTGGGGCTTACTTTGCTATATCAGAATTAAAGTGGGTAGATTAACTTTACAGTTAATTAAGTAGCTTGACTAGTTAATCCTCATCTCCTTTCATACAGGAGAGAAGAATCAGGCCCTCATAAGTACTCCTCCATGTGCTCTGAGACACTTGGATCTCACTTGGTCCACAAGGCTCTTGGTTGAGTGTAGAGCTGCAATCATCATTCAGAGCACATGAAATCATCACAAACAAACTCATCATTAAAACTTCCAGACCTCAGTGGTGACTTAATCTGATCCTCCTTATTTTAGGGGTGAATGGAGAAGGGTATTTATTTTTCTAGAATCAGTCTATGGATTGGTGAAAGAGACATAACTTTAATAAAAATTTTCCGAGTCCTCTTTGAATTTTTGCCATGAGAATACTTAATATCTACCCTTTAAACAAATTTCAAGCATACAATAAAGTATTGTTAACTATAGTGCATCACATTTCCAGTACTTATTCACCCTGCATAACCGAAACTTTGTACCGCTCATATCCCTTGACTAGCATCTTCCCATTTCTCTCTACCCCAAGCCTCTGGTGATCACCATCCTACTCTCTGCTTCTCTGAGTGGAAGACATTATGCTAAGTGAAATAAGCCAGCCACAGAAAGACAAACAGTGCATGATCTCACCTATATGTAGAATCTCAAACAGTTAAACTCTTGCAAAGATAGAGAATTTTAACCTGGGATTAAATATAACCTCAAATTCCAGGGATTTTCTTCTGTTGCTATGTTGGCAAGTAAGGTTTTTTCAAATCAGATATCTGGCCATCAGAGGACAAAACTCTCTTAAATACGAATATTTGTATGTCCAAGGACTCTCATATTGCAGATAATTTTTAAAAATTCAAATAGTTGAGATGACCCAAAGCCAGTTCAACAGTAGAAAGTAAACAGTTTTGGCATTCAAAGCAATGGAAGCATATCTGAAGAAAATAGGATAAGAAAGAGAGTAGACTAGATAAAAAAAGAACAGAGCACAATCCCTGAAATAAAAGCATAATAAAGCACCCTGCAAATGACCTGTTTAGTGGCATTTCTTTTTTTCAGTTCTGTTACAGTTGAGGGTATTTTATGGTTTAATTTGAGGATTTCAGACATGCAGAAAGCTTCTTAAATAAAAATCTTCTCTGTTGATTTTCCTAGATTTCTGATTTCACCATTAGAACCATTTAATTCCTGTGGAAAAGTGAATTTCCTCTCTAAGGGTTCTTTTAATATGATACAATAAGAATCCTACTTTAATATCCCATCATAACACAGTACCTGGAGGAGGTATTCTGGAATTTTTTACTGCCACCTAGCAAACAACAGAAAGCTACTCAAATTATGTTATTTCCCTTTATAAAAGGTGTCTACAAAGAAGAGCCCACCTTAGGATTGTATTGAGGGCAAGATATATTAGCTTTCCAACTTGAAACTCCAAGGGAAACATTTGTCCTAGACCCAAGTGTCAGGGACAGCTCCCCTAGGAGACCAGTAAGATCTTCCTCTTAGACAATGAAGACTACGTACTGGGCCATTTCTGTTTTGTCTTCCATACACTCAAAAACCTATATATGGGTTAATTTCCTACTCCATACTTTCTCAATTGTAATCTCTTAACAGTTTCCTACTTATATTTTGTTGTTTTGTTACGTGTTTTGCTGTTGTTGCTGTAAGATCTCCCTAATCCTTTGTAGATGTGATGAGTAAATACATTGGTTACTAAGGTAGAGACTGATTTTCATAGGTATAAGGCAATCAGCCATGTCCAGAACAAGCATTGGTTATGAAGGCAAGATTGGAATGGGCGCTAGGCAGGAAATCATAGCAGTCTTGGCCGACAGGGGTTGAAAAGGTCATATGGAAACTAAGGATGGGTGTGTAGCATTGGGAGTCAGGCTTGTAGAATCTACAGGAGGTGAGGGGCCACAAAAATCATACATTGCCACCTTCAGTTTGCCTAGTTGGGCCCTCATTACTATTTTCAAATAATGCTGCACTCAGCATTTTGGAAATGCATTTTTGTGTACATCTGTAAGTCCAGACATGAACTTTACTGGGTCTAGGTCTAGTCAAAAATTACATTAGTCTTCTAATTTTAACTAATGATTAAGGTATTGTAAAGAAACAGCCTAATTCTAATTGTGTTTGGATGTTTGATTTCTTTTTATATATGGATGTTATAAGCCAAAATAAATTACAACATATTTTAACTTCTCACAGAAATGGAAGACTGAAGAGTTTGTCATCTTAATGATACAAATGCCAAAAAAATAAATTTATTATAATATTAGAATAAAATTTAAGTAATTGTTTTTTATAATTTTGGGGTTGAGAAGAACTTTGTAAGCATTACACCAAAGATTACCAAAGACTATTAGATTTTGTTGAATAAAAATATGAAACTTCCATGTTTCAAAAGCATTAAAAATAAGTTAAAAACTAAAAATGAAAGAAAAACTTGGGAAAATGTATGCAAAAAATAATACAAAATAAGTTTACTACTTTTGCTATAAATAGAGCTTTTATCATTCAGTGAGAAGTGTATACTTTAAAACAAAAGTGGGTCATGATTCACACAGAAATATAGTTGGTCAGCTCATATATGAATTGATGTTCAATTACACTATTAAGCAAAGAAATGAAAATTAAAATTGCAATGAGATATCAATTTTCACCTGAAGTATTGGTCAATGTTTAAACGACCCATTATTTGCATGGATATGGGGAAGGAGATATATGGTTGGTAGGAGTGTACAGAGGGACAAACTTTCTGGGGTCATTCTTGAAATATGTGCCAAAACTTAAAATGTGCAAGTCCTTTGACTCAGGAATTCTATCTTAGGAATTTATGCTAAACAGTTAATAAATCAAGTGCTTAATGCCATAAGTGCAAAGAAAGTTTGTGACAGTACAGATTATAAGAAATAAGAATTTAGATTAATATCTGATATATAAAACTTGTTCAATAAGTTACTGTACAATAGAATAATTCAGTATTTTCAGCCAACAAAATTGATAATGTAGAACTTTACTCTTAGATGTGGTAAGAGTCCTTTTTAGTGATAAGTTGAAGTGCTGACTGTATCACATACTGTTACTTTTGCAAATAAATCTATTTTTTTGTGAGGAAGATTAACCCTGAGCTAACATCTGTTACCAATCCTCCTCTTTTTGCTGAGGAAGACTGGCCCTGAGCTAACATCCATGCCCATATTCCTCTACTGTATATGTGGGACACCTACCACAGCATGGCTTGAGAGGTGGTGCCATGTCTGCACCCGGGATCTGAACTGGCGAACCCTGGGCCACTGAAGCAGAACATGTAAACTTAACCTCTATGCTACTGGGCAGGCCCCAAAATCTATATGTTTAAAAGAAGTCTGGAAAGATGTCTACCTCAATAGTAGCAGCTATTATCTGTGGGTATTTGGATTTTGGTAATCTAATTTTTAAAATAGATTTTAAATGGCTTCTGATTTTGAAAATTAGAAAAAGCGTATTAACATACACTTTGAAGTAAAAGGTTTTCCTCATTAATTTGAGCTCTGATGTTATGCCTCTTGTATTTTTCTTTTCCATTTCCATAAAATTGTCCTAAGAAAGGTAACTTATTAAGGAAAGAGATGTGTGGGGAAAAGAATTCTAATTATTCTCTCAGTGTGTTACGGTTCCATGAGACATTGGCTGGAGGCATCATATAGAGAGCCTCGGACCAGCCAAGTCAGATCTCTGGAAACTGAGATCGAAGCTACTTACTGCTGGCTTCTCTTTTGAATTAATACAGTTCCACTTGCTCTTCTGGTCAATTACTTTAGAAGGTTCTAGACTATCAGGTGCGATGTCAGGTCAGGATGGAATGGTGGATTGTCTATTTTGTAACCTCAGGGTTGCATTATGAAACTTAGAGGCCCCTTGTTCAAAAGACAATAGTCTTTGAACTGAGATTCAAATATTTTAAATTTTGGCTGGGTGAGCCTGAGCAATTTAACTTTTATGCATCTCAGCATCTTCTTCCATAGAATGGGGAGCATATGCCTTGCTTTGCAGTGGGGTTTACTTGAGATAATCTAGCATTTTTTACTGCCTGTCATTATGTATCTATTTATTTCTGCCTCTTGCTCCAAATGTAAACTCCTTGAAGGCAGGGACTTAGTTTTGTCATCATTGTTTCCCCAGCTCCTACTGGCACATAGCAATTATTCTGTAATTCTTTTTGAATAGATGATGAACGAATGGCTGGCCAGTGACTAACATGCAGTAGTTACTTAACAAGTCCTTGTTCTCCTTTATCTCCAGTCTCATCCCACTTCTGTCCCTCATTCACTTTTGTTGCTGTAAATTCAATGAAATGACAATTCACATGAGAGCACATTGTACACTTCAAAGCATTATAAAAGCATAGGGTGTTAATATCATTACAATGCTAATGGTATTATATAATTGTGTTTCTCACCCTGTTCCCAGCTATCTTTGAATCTCTTTTTCAGAAAGGAACTGGGCCAGTTATTTTCCCATACATTGTAAGTGCTCCATAAATGTTTATGAAATTTGTTTTAATATAAAGGAAATCACCTTCTAATCAGAAGGTGTCTTGAGATGCCTAATATTTTATATGAGAGGCAGGAGATTTTAATCAGCCTAAGGCTTTCAGTTCTAAATGATGTACACTTCAAGAATTGCACATGAATATTTTACCTTTCAGGGACTGAAGACTGAACACTATCAAATCAAAAAATTATATGTGTGCTAAGCTGACGTTGCCTGCACCTACCTTTGCATTAAAAAGGTGAGCCTGTCAGGTTCCCCATCTTCACTGCTCTGTTTGTCTTTACCCAAACACATGCACAGTCCACATTATTCCCTTAGACACTGAATTGGAAGTCTAATATAATAATCAGCATAGGGAATAGTGTCAGATACTTGTAAGAAACATAATTTTCAATAGAGAAGCTAGCAGTTGCAGATGCAATGGGAGTTATTAAAAGGTTACTAGGCAACATGTATATATATATTGGGATTTTTCCAACTAACTTTCTGTTATTGATTTCTAGTTTAATTCCATTGTGGTATGAGAGCATACTTTGTGTGATTTGTGACGGTCTGTTTTATAGCCCAGAATGTGGTCTATCTTGGTGAATGATCCCTGTGAGCTTGAGAAGAATGTGTATTCTGCTGTTTTTGGATGAAATATTTTATAAATATCAATTAGATCCAATTGATTAATGTTGCTTTTTAATTCAACTGTATTCTGTATACTGAATTTATGCCTACTGGATCTATAAATTACCAACAGAAGGTATTGAAGTCTCCAAATATTATAGTGGATTGGTCTATTTCTCTTTGTATTTCTATCAGTTTTTACCTTATCTATTTTGACACTCTACGTGCATACACATTAAGGCTTGTTGTGTACTAGGAGAATTAACCCCTTTATCATTTTCATTATAAAAACCCTCTCCTAAGATGGGCATGGATGTTAGCTCAGGGCCAATCTTCCTCAGCAAAAAGAGGAGGATTGGCAGCAGATGTTAGCTCAGGGTTAAGCTTCGTCAAAAAAAAAAAATCTCTCCTTATCTCTGATAATTTTCCTTGTTCTAAAGTCTGCTTTATCTCAAATTAATATACAGTCATGCACTGAATGACATTTTGATCAACGATGGATGTGGTGGTCCCACAAGATTAATACCATACAGCCTACATGTGTAGTAGGCTATACCACCTAGGGTTGTGTAAGTACACTCTATGATGTTTGCACAACGACGAAATCACCTAAAGACTCTTTCTCAGAACTATCTCCCATTAATTGATGCATCACTGTATCTTCTCCAGTTTTCTTCTGGTATATCTTTCTCCACTGAATTATTTTTAATCTGTGTCTCTGTATTTAAAGTGAGTTTCTTGTAGAAAACATATAGTTGGGTCTTTTTTAAAAAAATCCACTTTGGGGGCTAGCCCAGTGGTGCAGCAATTAAGTTTGCATGTTCCACTTTGCCGGCTTGGGGTTCGCCAGTTGAGATCCCGGGTGCGGACCCATGCACCACTTGTCAAGCCATGCTGTGGCTGGCGTCCCACAGATATACAGTAGCAGAAGTGGGGCTGGCCCTGTGGCACAATGGTTAAGTTTGCACGTTCTGCTTTGGCGGTCTGGGGTTCATGGGTTGGATCCTGGGTGCAGAGATGGCACTGCTTGGCAAGCCATGCTGTGGTAGGCGTCCCACATAGAAAGTAGAGGAAGATGGGCATGGATGTTAGCTCAGGGCCAGTCTTCCTCAGCAAAAAGAGGAGGATTAGTGGCAGATGTTAGCTCAGGGCTAATCTTCCTCAAAAAAAAAAAATCTACCTTGCACTCTCTGTCATTTAATTGGTGTATTCAGAGTGTTTGCATCAGCAGGTGGCTTAAGAAAACTTCCTATTGTAAATGACAGCTCACTTTCAGCAAAGTAAAGCACAGCTATAGAACAAACTACGTGTTTGTTCTATAACCATCACCCAGATTGGGAAATGAAACATTGCTAACACTTTAGAAGCCTTAGAATGTTACACCCCGTCCATTTCCTTACCACTAGATCTAATGCCAATCCTGACTTTTATGGTAACCACTTGCTTGTCTTTTATTATTTTAGCCACTTATGCACCCATAAACTATAAAATTAATTTTGTCTGTTTTTGAACTTTATATGCATTAGGTAACATTTTAGGTATTATTTTGTGCCTGGCATCTTCTGCTTAACAGTATGCTTCTGAGGTCAATCCATGTTGTTGCATGTAGCTATAATTTGTTTACACTTATCACTATATGATATTCCATTGGATAATATAGCTCCATTATTCAACCACATCTTTATGGACATTTAGATAGTTTAGTATTTGGAGCTTTTATGAACAATGCATTGTGTTAGTCCAGGTCTTCCAAGAAGCAGAAACCAAGCAGAATTGAACATAGAGGGTTTTAGTAAAGGAAATTCCTGTGAGAGGAAATGTGAAGGGAGCCAGGAAAGATTGGGGTTGATGTCAGCCCATGATGTGAGCCTGATCCTAAGTGAAGGAGAGAGGGAAGAAATATTTGGGTGGAAGCCAAGTTTAGTTTTGACCCTTGTGCTGGCAGAAAGGGATGGTAAGAGAGTGTAGTGGTTTAATATTGAGTGGGCTTTAGAGATAAGACAGTACTTGTTTCTAATTCTAACTGTAATTAACAAGTTGTGTGACTTTGGGCTACAATTATGCCAACAGCTTATTTTTGAGGCTCAGTTTCTTTTCTTGATAGGAATGATATTGCCTATCTCATGAGGCTGCTGAGACTCCTGGTTCAGAGGGTGTATATAAAGTTTATTTTATAAGATAGGCACAAAGTGAGTGCTTATCTAAAGGGGCATTTTAAGAACAGTGGCTCTTGGGCATGGATGGATTATATATCATGAGACTCCATGTTGACATATGCTAAATACAGAAGAAGTGAGTCCACTCTGAGAGATAATGCAAGTTCAAAGGAAGATGGTGTTAGAGGTGATGTTGGGAGTTTGGTCTTCTTGAGATTGAAAACTCCATCAAGCGGCTCTTTTTAACCATTATTTTATTTTGTCCTTAAAAATTCAGTTTAGGGAGTAGCCTTGAGGAAGAAGATTCAAAGTTTAAGGGTAAGATGTCTCAGCACCATAAATTTTATTTTCTATTAGACAAGTTGACATCAGAAGAAGAGGAGTAGGGATATCCTACCCTGAATGTTACTTTAGAAACAAATTAGAATTATTTATGATTGTTAGGGGTTTTTAACATAATTTCGATCCCTGGACTCTTATAGTGAAAGATGTAGAAACACCTTGAACTTGGAAGAGGTGATTCTTTCCTTGAGACAGAGGGGAAAGCCCCTGCTCTCACCATAAAACAGAAAATTCACTCTGCACACAGAACCACATGGAGAGATGGAAACCTAACATAAATTGCACAGATTACATATGTGTATATAATTTAATTCACACACCTATTTTGCAAAATAGATGTGAAAATTAGATGTTAATCAATTTTAAACTAGAATTACTTCCTTGGTAGATTTTAGAGAATAAGGATACGAGAGCATAAGTGACATCCATAAATTGTCAAAGCCGTCAACCTTTGGATCTGGGATTAGAACCTTGATCATCTGAGAAATATCCACCTTGCAGGTTACTGAGCTGATCACATCAAACAGAAACTGTGAAGTGTCTGGTACAATGCTCCATGAATAGTAGACACTCAGTAAATATTAATTTCTTTATGTATATGTAGGGAAATGGTGGCAGGCATCTTGGGAGTTGATCCTTCTTCAATTAGATGATAATACTAAAACCAAAAAAAAGATAAGATTTTACTAGTGTGCAAGACCCAGAATGTTTTACATCTAGCTCATTTAATTATCTCTTGCCATTCTCAACTGTCTTAAAATTTGTGACTAAGTTTAAGCTTGACCATCTGTATTGCAGTTTTGATTTGACAGGTGTCCTGGCTGTGAAAGTGAAATGGCATAAATTGCTATCAGCATTATGTAACCAGAACTGTCAACCTAAGTTTGAAGTTTGTGAGTGCGCCTTCTTCTGGTCTGAGACTTTTCCTCACTCAGTATTTCTTTTAACTTCTCAGGAAGCTTAGAAAGGTTTTAGCTTTCTCTCTCATATCCTTACTGGACACATGACTATGAAACTTAAAGAATAACTTCTTTTAAAAGAGAAAATTTGGCACTTTTAAAAGAGGACAAGCCTTAAACTAACAAATGAGTTTCAGATGGTAGAATTCCAGGCATCAGCATGCAAATAAGGGGACGTTTGGAAGTGAGGGACCTCCTTTGTGCTTAAGATATATATTACTTCCTAATTATTTGGGTAGGGGTCTGGAGCAAGCAACCTCCACAGGAAGTTTTTAAAACTTTCTCTTCCTAGGAGCAGAACTTCAAACATGGGTCAGGATGCCCATCAGAGGATGTCATCAGAAAAGCAGAAGAGGAAAGGGAAGAATCTGAGTTGAGTTTATGGGAAGACAGAAAGATTGGAGAAATTTATGGAGAAGAAATACTAAAGAAGTTCTTGCCATTTCACAAAGTCTTACAGTTCCAGGGGACTTGTAAATAAGACTCCATGGTACATACACACAGAAAGAATGCAGACTGGATGTCAGCCCCTCTCCCTTCTCCTCTCTCCTGCCTCTCCCTCTTGCCAATCTATTCTATAACTACTGTATATTTTGATTTATTCTGCTTTCAATGCAGTCTAATCAGGCACATCTAGCTCCTTCCCATCTCCAAGTTGCTCTCTAATGAGACTGAGAGAACTTGAAACTCGTGCCAGAAATGTGTGTTTGTGGGAAGATACTTGAAGCAAGAAGATAAAAGGAGATTGGAGAGAGATTGCAACCTCTAAGACATTCTTTTCTAGTGCCTATTATCATCTGTAGCTTTGGGCAGTAGAGAAGTGGTTTTCAAAGTTCGTGGTTGGGGTGCATTTGAGGAGATGGCTCTCTCTATCCTTGCAGATGAATCACCACATTTACAACTTGGCTGTCTCTACAAAGGAAAGATTTTCAGAATTCAAAATTCATGGCTGCATAAATTAATCACTCTCTGGGGTGTAAAAACCATATCCTCATTTAAATTTTCTGAAAGCAGAGATAATTAATTTCCATCCCAGTGGTCAGACCATGAGATTCCCCAGGGTTGATCTAACTCAAAATTTTCCTTTGTGGTCCATGAAGAAAACACATAGGAGGGTCTGGAAGAGAGAGAAAAGGATAAACACTTAAATTCTGCCTTCTACACTTGCAAATAACTTGTTATCATAGAGAATCTCATAATTATTGAGTTTCTATTGTCTACACAATGTTATACTGGGAATTTTGCATATATTAACATATTAAATCAATTTACAGATGATTTGATGGGCACTGACACTCATAATTAGAGGGACACTGTGCACCACTTCCTCGCATCATGAACTCATACTCTCTTCACCTCAGACGTTGCGACCTTTCCCTCAGGTGAGGGAGTGCAAAATGCACAGACTTTTTCTGGAAAATTTTGGTTTTGTTTTACTAAAAATGTAGCACTATTTAGGGTGGCAATGGAGAATATCTTTTCTATGGAGGAATCACATGCATATAAAAAGCAATAGAGGGGAAATTGGCAGAACATAGTTAAAAGCATAGACTTCCAGTTATAAGATAAATAAGTCCTGAGGATGCAACATACAACATGGTCACTATAGTTAACACTGCTATATGGTATATTTGAAAGTTGCTAAGAAAGTAGATCTTAAAAGTTCTCATCACAAGGAAAAAACTATTTTTTCTTTCATCTATAGGAGATGATGGATGTTAACCAAACTTATTGTGGTAATCATTCCACAACATACATAAGACAAGTCATGGTACTGTACACCTTAAACTTGTACAGTGTCATATATCAATATATCTCAATAAAACAGAAAGAAATAACAGCAATAGAAGATGACAGACTCATAAAAAAGCAACTTACCAGTTAAATATAATATTAAAGTTTTTATATATAAACATAAAATTAAGTGAAAATATGATTTTATTTTTAATATGTTAAATTAAAATTTTATTATAAATTTTCATAATATTAATAAGCTATTTAATTTTAATTTAATATAAATGTTAATTTAACATAAACATTTTAATTCATTTGCTTCACCACAGAACATAGAATTGGACTTTTAAAATTAAATAGCTAAAACAGTGAAAAGGTAGAGAGAAGTTGATTCTTGACTCATGTTATGTCCAATTAAAGGAAAGAAAGGCATTTAATTTAGAAAACAGGGTATGACTTTCAAGGGCAAAAAGGTTGCTTCAGATCTTGATGATGTCACCAAGATGGCGGAGTGAGTAGTCTTCTTCGTCTCTTCCCCTTCGAATCTACAACTAATTGGACGTTCATCGGTTAACAAAGGATATCCATATAGCATCTCAGGACACCTGAGAGACTCATGCTGCTATACATCGGAAGGTGGACAGACTTCCCCCTGGGAGGAGGTGGAGATAGGTGAAAACTCTCCGACCCCCGGCCCCCAGACAGCCTAGTACCTGCAAGCGGCTTTCTTCCAGCAGACTCCCCCATAGCATTGCCATGCACCAAGGGCAGGTGTGAGCATGCACCAGCAGAGCCATGGTGGAAACAGGTGACTACAGCCCTACCTAATCCTCCCGTAATTACCCCTAAGCCCAGGGGGAAACTCCATAGTCCTGCACCAGCAGCAGGGAAAGCCTCTACTTGCCATTAGTGGAGAGGCCCCGCCCAGCATTCAGAACACCAGGAGGCTCCTGAAGAGGAGGATCCCAGGCAGGGCAGCAGCCTGCCAGCTGCCGCTGACTCACAGACTCTGGCTGTGTCCAAGAGGGGGCAAGGGACAGCCAGAGATCCCATTGGAGTGGCTGGGGGTTAGGTGGAGCTCCAGTGGCCTGGCTCCATGGTTCAGGGGGAAACTCTATGGTCCCACAACAGCAGGCGGGAAAGCCTCTACTGGTGTTAGCAGAGAAGCCCTTCCCAGCATTCAGAACACTGGGAGGCTCTGGGAGAGGAGGATCCCAGGCAGAGCAGCAGCCCGCCAGCTGTCTCTGACTCACGGACTCTGGCTGTGTCCCAGAGGGGGCAAGAGACACCCACTGATCCTGTGGGAGTGTCCAGGGGATGGGTGGAGCTCCAGCTGCCTGACTCCATGGCCCAGGGGGAAAACTCACAGTCCCACAGTAGCCACAGTGAAAGCCTCTGCACAGCACTAGTGGAGAGGCCCCAACTGGCAATCACAAGGCTGGAAGGCCCTGGGGAAAAAGTAACACAGCTAGATAAGCTAACCACAGACTGCAGAAGATACCCATAGCTCTGCCGTGGCCTCTAGTGGACAAGTGAGATCTTGTGGGCCCTGAAAGTGACAGAGCTGCGAATATAGGTGATCCTGCTCCCGGAAGCTGGGAAAGCCCATAACACCACTGCAGACCCTAAGGAGGGAGCACGTCTAGGTGGTCTGCAACAGTAGGCATCAGCAGCCTGAGGCCCCCTTGTGATTGCCCCCACAGATGATGAGAGACCCCACAGGACAACTGTGACTATGAGGAGGGGCCCAGGTCCAGTCAGCAACACCTGACAGGGTTCCTGGTTGGTGCAGTCCAAAAAGCTGCTCCCCCCTACACCAGTAGAAACAAGTGGAAGCAGTAACTAAACTCTATCTCTATGCAGAGGCACAAATCCACGCCATCAAGCAGTATGAAAAAATATATTAAATCTCCAGAGCAGAAGGAAAATGATAAGTACCCAGAAAACAATCCCAAAGACAATGAAATCTATAACCTAAATGATGATGAATTCAAAACAGCCATTATTAAAAAACTCAACAAGTTAAAAGAGAATACAGATAGAGAACTCAATGAGTTCAGGAGCTATGTCACAAAAGAGCTTGGTACTATAAAGAAGAACCAATCAGAAATACTGGAGATGAAGAACACAATGGAAGAGATTAAGAAAGATCTGGACTCTCTGAACAGTAGGGTCGATAATACGGAGGAGAGAATTAGCAATTTGGAGGATAGGAATATAGAAATGCTGCAGACAGAGGAGGAGAGAGAACTAAGACTAAAAAGTGTAGCCACCCCGATGCAGGAAGTGTTGATAATCACTGGAAAAGGCTTGCCAACAAACTGTGACCCATAGGTGAGAAGGCCAGTTAGCCAATGAGAGGTAAGACCCCCAGGGGGAGGCAACCTAAGCCAGGCATGGTCACCCGGGGGCACAGATGGAGACACGATATAGGGAGCAGGAGGAACCATTGACTAGGAGGCCTAGCATGCTCTGAAATAAAAATATACGAGCACAGCAATAACATATAATATCAAAACAGAGGCCAAGGGAGGGTTCCTTGAGAAATCACAAAGAATTCTTGGCATTTGCTAATTACATTGTCCAGAACACCTGTGTATGTTTAACAGATGTAAGCTATGTATATATTGAAACACTGGTTATAATAAACTCAGAGTGGCCATCAGCCCTCTCTGCATCTATCTTGATGTGTACATTGGATTGCGACACCGACAAAAAGAAATGAAGAAACTCTCCAAGAATTATTAGACTCAATTAAGAGACACAACATAAGGATTATAGGTATACCAGAGGGAGAAGAGAAGGAGAAGGGGGCAGAATGCCTGTTCAAAGAAATAATGGCTGAGAACTTTCCAAATCTGGGGAGAGAGATGGAACTCTATGTAACAGAAGCCAATAGATCTCCAAACTTTATCAATGTAAGAAGACCACCCTAAGGCATATAATAGTGAAGCTAGCAAAAGTCAATGACAAAGAGAAAATACTAAGGGAAGCCAGGCAGAAGAAAATAACCTGCAAAGGAACCCCCATGAGGCTATCAGAAGATTTCTCAGCAGATACCTTACAGGCTAGAAGAGAGTGGAATGTATATTCAAAACTCTGAAAGACAAAAACTTGCAGCCAAGAATACTCTACCCAGCGAAAATATCCTTCAAATACAATGGAGAAATAAAAACTTTCCCAGATAAACAAAAGTTAAGGGAGTTCATTGTCACAAGACCTCCTCTTCAAGAAATGCTCAGGAAGACCCTCATACCTGAAAAATCAAAAAAAGGAAAGGGGTTACAAAACCCAGAGCAAAGGAGATAAGTAGAAGGACAATAACAGAAAGTAGCAACTCTCCATCAGAACAGGTTAGCAAAAGTTAAATAAAACATTAAAGATAAAAGGAAGGGAAACACCAAGAAAAAATATAATCCTGTCATTTTAACCGCAAACCCACAACACAAGAAGGAATGGGAAAAAATCTGACAATAACAACCTGGAAGGGGAAGAGGAAAGGGATGGAATGTTTTAATTTAAGGAAATAAGAGGCTATCAGAAAATGAACTATCTCATCTAAGAGATGTTTTATAAAAACTACCTGGTAACCACTAAATAAATAACAAGAATAAAGACACAAATTACAAATAAGAAGAAAGCCAATACAGAAAGTTACCTACCTGAATTATTAGTCCAAAAATCATGGGACAAGAAACAAAGGAAATGCAAGAGAACCAGAAAACAAGTGAAAAAATGGCAGCGGTAGGCCCCCACATTTCAATAATCACTCTAAATGTAAATGGATTGAACTCTCCAATCAAAAGACACAGAGTGGCAGGATGGATCAAAGAACAAGACCCAACAATATGCTGCCTTCAGGAAACACACCTCAGACCCAAAGATAAACACAGACTCAGACTGAAGGGATGGAGACAATACTCAAGGCTAATAATGAACAAAAGAAAGCAGGTGTCACCATGCTTATATCAGACAAAGTAGACTTCAAAGCAAAACAGATAAAGAAAGACAAAGAGGGGCAGTTCATAATGACAAAAAGGGACATGCCACCAAGATGACATAACATTTATAAATATACATGCACCCACACAGGAGCACCAAAATTTGTAAAGCAACTCTTAACAAAACTAAAAGGAGACATCAACAACAATACAATAATAGTAGGGAACCTCAACACCCCATTAACACCAATGGGTAGACCATCCAGACAGAAAATCAACAAGGAAATTAAAGAATTAAGTGAAAAATTAGAGCAGATGGACTTAATAGATATATATAGAACACTTCATCCCAAAACTGCAGGTTACACATTCTTCTCAAGTGCACATGGAACATTCTCAAGGATAGACCATATCTTGGGAAACAAAGCAAGCATCAATAAATTCAAGAGGGTTGAAATAATATCGAGCATCTTTTTGGATCATAATGCTATGAACCTAGAAATCAACTACAAGAATAAAGCTGGGAAAGGAGCAAAAATGTGGAGACTAGACAGCATACTACTGAACAAACAACGGATTATTGAAGAAATTAAAGAAGAAATCAAATATTATATGGAGACAAATGAAAATGAAAACACGCCATACCAACTCATTTGGGACACAGCAAAAGCACTCCTAAGAGGGAAATTCATTGCAAGACAGGCTCACCTCAAAAAACAAGAAAAATCTCACATAAGCAACCTCAAACAACACCTAACACAATTAGAAAAAGAAGAACAAACAAAGCCCAAAGTCAGTAGAAGGAGGGAAATAATAAAAATTAGAGCAGAAATAAATGATATTGAAACAAAAAAGATAGTAGAAAGGATCAATGAAACAAAGAGTTGGTTCTTTGAAAAAATTAACCAAATTGACAAACCCTTAGCCAGACTAAGAGAAAAAGAGAGAAGACTCAAATAAAATTAGAAATGAGAGAGGAGAAATCACAATGGATACCAAAGAAATACAAGGGATTGTAAGAGAATACTATGAAAAACTATATGCCAACAAATTGAACAACCTAGAAGAAATGGACAAATTCCTAGACTCTTACAACCTCCCCAAACTGAAGCAGGAAGAAATAGAGAATCTGAATAGACCAATCACAAGTAAAGAAATAGAAACAGTAATCAAAAACCTCCCCAAAAATAAAAGTCCCAGCTTCTCTGGAGAATTCTACCAAACATTCAAAGAAGATTTAATGCCTATCCTTCTCAAACTATTTCAGAAAATTGAGGAAGATGGAGCACTCCCTAACACATTCTATGAAGCCAACATTACCCTGATCTCCAAACCTGACAAGGACAACACAAAGAAGGGAAACAACAGGCCAATATCACTGAGGAACACAGATGCAGAAATCCTCAACAAAATTTTGGCAAACCGAATACAGCATTACATCAAAAAGATTATACACCATTATTAAGTGGGATTTATACCAGGGACACAGGGATGGTTCAACATCCACAAATCAATCAATGTGATACACTGCATTAACAAAATGAGAAGCAAAAACCACATGATCATCTCAATAGATGCAGATAAAGCATTCGACAAAATCTAACATCCATTTACTTAAAAACCCTCAATAAAATGGGTATAGAAGGAAAGTACCTCAACATAATAAAGGCCATATATGACAGACCCACAACCAACATCAGACTCAAGGGACAAAAACTGAAAGCCACTCCTCTGAGAACAGGAACAAGATAAGGGTGCCCACTTTCACCACTCCTATTCAACATAGTACTGGAGGTGTTGGCCAGAGCAATTCGCCAGGAAAAAGAAATAAAAGGAATCCGAATAGGCAATGAAGAAGTAAAACTCTCACTCTTTGCAGACAACATGATCTTATATATAGAAAACCCCAAAGAATCCATAGAAAAACTATTAGAAATAATCAACAGCTACAGCAATATTCCAGGGTATAAAATCAACATACATAAATCAGTAGCATTTTTATATGCTAACAATGAGCTAACAGAAAAAGAACTCAAGATCTCAATCCCATTCACAATCGCAAGAAAAAGAATAAAATACCTTGGGATAAATTTAACCAAGGAAGTGAAAAATCTATACAAGAAAAACTACAAGACTTTCCTGAAAGAAATTGATGACGACATAAAGAGATGGAAAGACATTCCATGCACATGGATTGGAAGAATAAACATAGTTAAAATGTCCATACTACCTAAAGCAATCTACAGATTCAATGCTATCCCAATCAGAATCTCAATGACATTCTTTACAGAAATTGAACAAACAATCCTAAAATTCGTGTGGGGCAACAAAAGACCCCATATTGCTAAAGCAATCCTAAGAAAAAAGAATAAAGCTGTAGGCATCACAGTCCCTGACTTCAAAACATACTGCAAAGCTACGGTAATCAAAAGAGCATGGCACTGGTACAAATACAGGTGCACAGATCAATGGAACAGAATCAAAAGCCCAGAAATAAAACCACACATCTATGGACAGCTAATCTTTGACAAAGGAGCTGAGGGCCTACAATGGAGAAAAGAATGTTTCTTCAATAAATGGTGCTGGGAAAACTGGACAGCCACATGCAAAAGATTGGAAATTGACCATTCTTTTTCACCACACACCAAAATAAACTCAAAATGGATCAAAGAACTAAAGATTAGGCCTGAGACAATAAGTCTTTTGGAAGAGAATATAGGCAGTACACTCTTTAACATCAGTTTCAAAAGAATCCTTTCCGACACCATAACTCCTTGGGCGAGGGAAACAATAGAAAGAATAAACAAATGCGACTTCATCAGTCTAAAGAGCTTCTTCAAGGCAAGGGAAAACAGGATTGAAACAAAAAAACGACCTACTAATTGGGAAAAAATATTTACAAGTTATCTATCCGACAAAAGGTTAATCTCCATAATATATAAAGAGCTCACACAGCTCAACAACAAAAAATCAAACAACCCGATCAAAAAATGGTCAGGGGACATGAACAGAGATTTCTCCAAAGAAGATATAAGGATGGCCAATAGACACATGAAAAGATGCTCATCATCACTAATCATCAGGGAAATGCAAATCAAAACTACACTAATATATCATCTTACACCTGTTAGCATGGCAAAAATATCCAAAAGCAAAAGTGACAAGTGTTGGAGAGGTTGTGGAGAAAAAGGAACCCTCATACATTGTTGGTGGGAAGGATAGTGGTGCAGCCACTATGGAAGACAGTATGGAGATTTCTCAAAAAATTAAAAATAGAAATACCTTATGACCCAGCCATCCCACTACTGGGTATCTATCCTAAGAACCTGAAATCAGCAATTCCAAAAGTCCCATGCACCCCTATGTTCATTGCAGCATTATTTACAATAGCCAAGACATGGAAGCAACCTAAGTGCCCAGCAACTGATGATTGGATAAAGAAGATATGGTATATATATACAATGGAATACTACTCAGCCATAAAAAGGACAAAATTGTCCCATTCACAACAACATGGATGGACCTTGAGGGTATTATGTTAAGTGAAATAAGCCAGATAGAGAAAGATGAACTCTGTATCACTCCACTCATAGGTGGAAGTTAACATATAGACAAAGAGAACTGATTGGTGGTTACCAGGGGAAAGGGGGCATGGGTGGAGGTCATAAAGGGTGAAGTGGTGTACCTACAACATGACTAACAATAATGTACAACTGAAATTTCACAAGGTTGTAATCTATCATAATCTTAATAAAAAAAAAAGGTTGCTTCAATTTTCACCATTATGTAGCACTGTGATGAGCATCCCTGGACATATATGCACACCTTAGAATACATTCCAAGAAGGACAATAGCTGAGGCAAAAGCATGTACATTGTTTTATCAATGATTTTATTGAGGTTGTAGTAGTTTTTAACATTGTGTAAAAGCATGTACATTTAATTACTTTTGGTACATGTAGTCAAACTGACCTTCAGAAAGATGATGCAATTTATGTTTTACCAATTATATATGAGAGGGCCTATTTTTCTGTAACTTTGTTAGCATTTGGTATTATTGTTACTTTTAACATCTGCCTTTTTAATAGAAAAAAATTCTCACTGTTACATTTTCATTTCTTTGAATATTAGTACTATAGAGTATTTTCTCATCAAATTATTAACCATTTGTATTTCTTTTTTATGAATTGCTTGCTCATAACTGTGCCCCCCCTTTTTTTTTACTGAGGTAACATTGGTTTTTAACATTATGTAAATTTCAGGTGTACATGATTATATTTTGATTCCTGTGAAGACTGCATCACCTTCACCACCCACAGACTAATTACAATCCAACACCACACACATGTGCCTCATCACCACTTTCTCCCTCCTCCCTCCCCTCTATAAAATAAAAGGCTCTAAAATCACCAGTAAAGGCAAAAATACAGTAAAGGTATCAGATCAAACACCTATGAAGATAACATGAAGGCCAAAAAACAAAAGTACTAAAATTTCCATAATAAGAGGGTAACAATACACACACACAAAAAAAAGGTTAGATTTGATATCAAAAACAGAAACTGTGGGAGAAGGAGAGAATAAGAGTAGAACTTTTAGAAAGAGGTCAAACTAAAGAGACCATCAAGTTAATATAGATTGCTATGTACATAGGTTATTATATATGAAGCTCATGGCAATCATAAGTCAGAAATCTATGATAAATACATAAAAACTTAAGAGAAAGAAACCCAAACATAATACTAAGGAAAGCCATCAAACCACAAAGGAAGAGAGCAAGACAAGAAAGGAACAGAGAAGAACTACTAAAACACCAAAAAAAAGGAACAAAATGGCAATAAGTACATACTTATCAATAGCTACTTTAAATGTCAGTGGACTAAATGCTCCAATCAAAAGGCATAGGGTGGCTAAGTGGATGAATAAACAAGACACATATCTATGCTGCATACAAGAGACACACTTCTGACCTAAAGACAGAATTGTGCCCATTTTTCTACTGGTTTATCTTGTTCTAATTTTGTTTGTAAGAGAAACTTATATAAACTACTGTCTACCATAAGTAGTGCACATATTTTTCCTCGTTAGACTTCTGTCCTTTGACTTTCTTTATTTTGTTTTTTTGCCATATAGATTTTAACACTATTGTAGTCTAACCTGTCCTTTGTTTCTTTATGGTTTTGCTTTTAGCATTAAGTTTAGAAAGATCTTTTCTATTCCAAGATTACATATATATTTATCTATGTTTTTCTAATTGCCATGCAGCATTTTAACTTTTTTTTATTAATGTTATGATAGATTACAACCTTGTGAGATTTCAGTTGTACATTTTTGTTAGTCATGTTGTGGGTACACCACTTCCCCCTTTGTGCCCTCCCCCCACCCCCCCTTTTCCCTGGTAACCACCGATCAGATCTCCTTATCAATATACTAACTTCCACCTATGAGTGGAGTCATACAGAGTTCGTCTTTCTCTGAGTGGCTTATTTCACTTAACATAATACCCTCGAGGTCCATCCACGTTGTTGTGAATGGGCCAATTTTGTCTTTTTTTATGGCTGAGTAGTATTCCATTGTGTATATATACCACATCTTCTTTATCCAATCATCAGTTTCTGGGCATGTAGGCTGGTTCCACGTCTTGGCTATTGTAAATAATGCTGCGATGAACATAGGGGTGCAATGGACTCTTGAGATTTCTGATATCAGGTTCTTAGGATAGATACCCAGTAATGGGATGGCTGGGTCATAGGGTATTTCTATTTTTAACTTTTTGAGAAATCTCCATACTGTTTTCCATAGTGGCTGTACCAGTTTGCATTCCCACCAACAGTGTATGAGGGTTCCTTTTTCTCCACAACCTCTCCAACATTTGTCGTTCTTGGTTTTGGATGTTTTTGCCAATCTAACGGGTGTAAGGTGATATCTTAGTGTAGTTTTGATTTGCATTTCCCTGATGATTAGCGATGATGAACATCTTTTCATGTGTCTATTGGCCATATTCATATCTTCTTTTGAGAAATGTCTGTTCATGTCCTCTGCCCATTTTTTGATCGGGTTGTTTGTTTTTTTGTTGTTAAGCAGTGTGAGTTCTTTGCATATTATGGAGATTAACCCTTTGTCGGATAAGTGGCTTGTAAATATTTTTTCCCAATTAGTGAGCTGTTTTTTTTGTTTCAATCCTGTTTTCCCTTGACTTGAAGAAGCTCTTTAGTCTGATGAAGTCCCATTTGTTTATTCTTTCTATTGTTTCCCTCAACTGAGGAGTTATAGTGTCCGAAAAGATTCTTTTGAAACTGATGTCAAAGAGTGTACTGCCTATATTCTCTTCCAAAAGACTTATTGTCTCAGGCCTAATCTTTAGTTCTTTGATCCATTTTGAGTTTATTTTGGTGTGTGGTGAAAAAGAATGGTCAATTTCCAATCTTTTGCATGTGGCTGCCCAGTTTTCCCAGCACCATTTGTTGAAGAGACATTCTTTTCTCCATTGTAAGCCCTCTGCTCCTTTGTCGAAGATTAGCTCTCCATAGATGTGTGGTTATATCTCTGGGCTTTCAATTCTGTTCCATTGATCTGTGGACCTGTTTTTGTACCACTACCATGCTGTTTTGATCACTGTAGCTTTGTAGTATGTTTTGAAATCGGGGATTGTGATTCTGCCGGCTTTGTTTTTCTTGCTCAGGATTGCTTTAGCAATTGGCGGTCTTTTGTTGCCCCATATGAATTTTAGGATTGTTTGTTCAATTTCTGTGAAGAATGTTCTTGGGATTCTGATTGGGATAGCATTGAATCTGTAGATTGCTTTAGGTAGTATGGACATTTTAACTATGTTTATTCTTCCAATCCATGTGCATGGAATGTCTTTCCATCTCTTTATGTCGTCATCAATTTCTTTCAGGAAAGTCTTGTAGTTTTTCTTGTATAGATTTTTCACTTCCTTGGTTAAATTTATCCCAAGGTATTTTATTCTTTTTCTTGCGATTGTGAATGGGATTGAGATCTTGAGTTCTTTTTCTGTTAGCTCATTGTTAGCATATAAAAATGCTACTGATTTATGTATGTTGATTTTATACCCTGGAATATTGCTGTAGCTGTTGATTATTTCTAATAGTTTTTCTATGGATTCTTTGGGGTTTTCTATATATAAGATCATGTCGTCTGCAAACAGCAAGAGTTTTACTTCTTCGTTACCTATTTGGATTCCTTTTATTTCTTTTTCCTGCCGAATTGCTCTGGCCAACACCTCCAGTACTATGTTGAATAGGAGTGGTGAAAGTGGGCACCCTTATCTTGTTCCTGTCCTCAGAGGAGTGGCTTTCAGTTTTTGTCCCTTGAGTATGATGTTGGCTGTGGGTCTGTCATATATGGCCTTTATTATGTTGAGGTACTTTCCTTCTATACCCATTTTATTGAGGGTTTTTATCATAAATGGGTGTTGGATCTTGTCGAATGCTTTCTCTGCATCTATTGAGATGATCATGTGGTTTTTGTTTTTCATTTTGTTGATGTAGTGTAACACGTTGATTGACTTGCAGATGTTGAACCATCCCTGTGTTCCTGGTATAAATCCCACTTGATCATGGTGTATAATCTTTTTGATGTATTGCTGTATTTGGTTTGCCAAAATTTTGTTGAGGATTTTTGCATCTATGTTCATCAGTGATATCGGCCTGTAGTTCTCCTTCTTTGTGTTGTCCTTGTCAGGTTTGGGGATCAGAGTGATGTTGGCTTCATAGAATGTGTTAGGGAGTACTCCATCTTTCTCAATTTTCTGGAACAGTTTGAGAAGAATAGGTATTAAGTCTTCTTTGAATGTTTGGTAGAATTCTCCAGAGAAGCCGTCTGGTCCTGGACTCTTATTTTTGGGGAGGTGTTTGATTACCGTTTCTATTTCCTTACTTGTGATTGGCCTATTCAGATTCTCCATTTCTTCCTGATTCAGTTTGGGGAGATTGTAGGAGTCTAGGAATGTGTCCATTTCTTCCAGGTTGTTCAATTTGTTGGCATATAGTTTTTCATAGTATTCTCTTATGATCTCTTGTATTTCATTGGTATCTGTTGTGATTTCTCCTCTCTCATTCCTAATTTTATTAATTTGTGATTTCTCTCTTCTTTTCTTGGTGAGTCTGGCTAGGGGTTTGTCAATTTTGTTAATTCTTTCGAAGAACCAACTCTTTGTTTCATTGATCCTTTCTATTGTCTTTTTTGTTTCAATATCGTTTATTTCTGCTCTTATTTTTATTATTTCCCTCCTTCTACTGACTCTGGGCTTTGTTTGTTCTTCTTTTTCTAGTTCTGCTAGGTGTCGTTTGAGGTTGCTTATGTGAGCTTTTTCTTGTTTAGTGAGGTGAGCCTGTATTGCGATGAATTTCCCTCTTACCACTGCTTTTGCTGCATCCCAAATGATTTGGTATGTCGTGTTCTCATTTTCATTTGTCTCCAGATAAAATTTGATTTCTTCTTTAATTTCCTCAATGATCCATTGTTTGTTCAGAAGAGTGTTGTTTAGTCTCCACATTTTTCCACCTTTCTCTGCTTTTTTCTTGTAGTTGATTTCTAGTTTAATAGCATTATGATCAGAAAAATGCTTGATATTATTTCAACTCTCTTGTATTTATTGATGTTTGCTTTGGTTCCCAAAATATGGTCAATCCTTGAGAATATTCCATGTGCACTTGAGAAGAATGTGTAACCTGCTGTTTTTGGATGAAGTGTTCTATATATATCTATTAAGTCCATCTGGTCTAATTTTTCATTTACTTCTATTATTTCCTTGTTGATTTTCTGTCTGGATGTTCTGTCCATTGGTGTTAATGGTGTGTTGAGGTCCCCTACTATTATTGTATTGTTGTTGATGTCTTCTTTTAGTTCTATTAATTTGCTTTACAAATTTTGGTGCTCCTGTGTTGGGTGCGTATATATTTATAAGTGTTATGTCTTCTTGGTGGAGAGTCCCTTTTATCATTATATACTGTCCCTCTTTGTCTTTCTTTATCTGTTTTGCTTTGAAATCTACCTTGTCTGATATTAGTATAGCGACACCTGCTTTCTTTTGTTCATTATTAGCTTGGAGTATTGTTCTCCATCCCTTCACTCTGAGTCTGTGTTTGTCTTTGGGGCTGAGGTGTGTTTCCTGGAGGCAGCATATTGTTGGGTCTTGTTCTTTGATCCATCCTGCCACTCTGTGTCTTTTGATTGGGGAGTTCAATCCATTTACATTTAGAGTGATTATTGAGACGTGGGGGCCTACCACTACCATTTTGTGTCTTGTTTTCCGGTTTTCTTCAGTTTCCTTTGTTTCTCGTCCCATGGTTTAATCTGTTCTGATGTAGAGCTGCTACTCTCTGTTGTTGTCCTTCTACTTATCTCCTCTGCTCTTGGTTTTGTAGCCCCTTTCCTTTTTTGGATTTTTCAGGAATGAGGGTTTTCCTGAGGATTTCCTGAAGAGGAGGTTTTGTGGCAATGAACTCCCTTAATTTTTGTTTATCTGGGAAAGTTTTTATTTCTCCATCGTATTTGAAGGATATTTTCGCTGGGTAGAGAATTCTCGGCTGTAGGTTTTTGTCCTTCAGATTTTTGAATATATCATTCCACTCTCTTCTAGCCTGTAAAGTTTCTGCTGAGAAATCTGCTGATAGCCTGATGGGGGTTCCTTTGTAGGTTAGTTTCTTTTGCCTGGCTGTCCTTAATATTTTCTCCTTGTCGTTGACTTTTGCTAGCTTCACTACTATATGCCGTGGAGTTGGTCTTCTTGCATTGATAAAGTTTGGAGATCTATTGGCTTCTGTCACCTGAAGATCCATCTCCCTCACCAGATTTGGGAAGTTCTCAGCCATTATTTCTTTGAATAGGTTTTCTGCCCCTTTCTCCTTCTCTTCTCCCTCTGGTATACCTATAATCCTTACGTTGCATCTCCTAATTGTGTCTGATAATTCTCGGAGAGTTTCTTCATTTCTTTTAAGTCTTGCTTCTCTCTCCTCCTCTGCCTGCAACAATTCTATATTGCCATCTTCCAAATTGCTAATTCTTTCCTCCATATTATCGGCCCTACTGTTCAGAGCATCTAGATTTTTCTTAATCTCCTCTATTGTGTTCTTCATTTCCAATATTTCTGTTTGGTTCTTCTTTATCGTATCAAACTCTTTTGTGACATAGCTCCTGAACTCGTTGAGTTGTCGGTCAGAATTCTCTCTTAACTCAGTGAGTATTTTAATGATGGCTGTTTTGAAGTCATCATCATTTAGGTTATATATCTCATTTTCTTTGGGATTGTTTTCTGTGTATTTGTTACTTTCTTTCTGTTCTGGAGATTTAATGTATTTTTTCATATTGCTTGATGATGTTGATTTGTGCCTCCGCATGGAGATAGAGTTTAGTTGCTCCTTTCACTTGTTTCAGCTGCTGCGGTGGGGGGAGCAGCTGTTTATACTTCACCAACCAGGAACCCTGTCCGTAGTTGCTAACTGGGCCTGGGCCCCTCTTCGTAGCCACAGTGGCCCTTTGGATTCCCTCCTCTGCCGTGGGGGCCGTCACGGGGGGCTTCAGGCTGCAGGGGCCTACTGTTGTTGCCCACCTAGATGCGCTCTCTCCTTGGGGTCTGCAACGGTGTTATGGGCTTTTCCAGCGGCCAGGGGTGGGATCACTTATATTTGTCGCTCCGTTGCTGTCGGCACCCACCAAATCTCACTTGTCCTCTATGGGTCGCAGGAGAGCTATTGGCATCTTCTACAGTCTGTGGTTAGTACACCTAGCTATGCTGCTTTTGCCCTGGGGTCTTCCAGCCTTGTGGCTGGCGGCTGGGTGCCTTCTACTGGTGCTGTGCAGAGGCTTTCCCTAAGGCTTCTGTGAGCCTGTAGGGTTTCCCCCTAGGCTACTAAGCTGGGTCTCTGGAACTCTCTCCAGCCCCAGTCCTCTCCGAGATCTCCGGCAATCCCTAGCCTCACCGGGTGGGCAACGGCAGCTGGGGGTCGCCCCGTCCTCTGGGCTTCTCTCCGGGCCTCTGCCGGGAGCTCTGAATGCTCAGCGTGGCCCCTCTGCTACCGGCAGACAGAGAGTTTTGTCTGCTGCCTGGCGGAGCTCCGGCGCTTCCCCTCCGGGTCGCCGGACCCGCCTTTGAAAGTTCCCCCGCCCCGGTCCTCTCCGAGATCTCCGGCAATCCCTAGTCCCACGGGGCGGGCAACAGCAGCTGGGGGACGCCCCGCCCTCTGGGCTTCTGTCCGAGCCTCTGCCGGGAGCCCTGAATGCTGGGCGTGGCCCCTCTGCTAATGGCAGACAGAGAGTTTTGTCTGCTGCCTGGGGGAGCTCCGGCGCTTCCCCTCCGGGTCGCCGGACCCGCCTTTGAAAGTTCCCCCGCCCCGGTCCTCTCCGAGATCTCCGGCAATCCCTAGTCCCACGGGGCGGGCAACAGCAGCTGGGGGACGCCCCGCCCTCTGGGCTTCTGTCCGAGCCTCTGCCGGGAGCCCTGAGTGCTCAGCGTGGCCCCTCTGCTACCGGCAGACAGAGAGTTTTGTCTGCTGCCTGGCGGAGCTCCGGTGCTTCCCCACCGGGTCGCCGGACCCGCCTTTGAAAGTTCCCCCGCCCCGGTCCTCTCCGAGATCTCCGGCAATCCCTAGTCCCCCGGGGCGGGCGTCTCTCTGGGACCCTCCGGGCGCCCCGAGCACCAGGCTGGGTCTCCCCGCCAATGGCGGGGAGAGACTCTCCCCGCGGGCTCAGGTGTGCAACTCCAAAGTTTCCCTCTGCGTTTAGGAGTAATTGCAGGGGGTTTAAGTAGGGTTCTGGTCACCTGTTTCCACCGTCGCTCCTCTGTTGTGTTCTCGCTCCTGCCTTAGATGTGTGTGGATCCTCTGGGGGCGTCCGTTGGAAGAAAGCCGCTTGCGGGCACTAGGCTGCCCGTCGGGGTCGGAGAGTTTCCACCCATTTCCACATCCTCCCGGAGGAAAGTCCGTCCGCCCTCCGATGTACAGTCGCGCGGGTGTCCCAGACGTCCCGAGATGCCGTCTGGATATCCCCCGTCAAGCGACAAGTGTCCAAATAATTGTAGACTCGAAGGGCGAGAGACAAAGAGGACCACTCACGGCGCCATCTTGGAATGGTCCTCTCTATTTATTTTTGATTCAGTTTTGGGTGGTTGTATGAGTCTAAGTATGCATCCATTACTTCTAGGTTTTCTAATCTTTTGGCATATAGTTTTTTTATAGTGTTCTTTTATAGTCCTTTGTATTTCTGTGGTTTTCACTAAAATATCTCCTCATTCAAGTTTAATTTTATTTATTTGAGACTTCTCTCTTTTTCTTAGTGAGTCTGGCTAAGAGTTTGTCAATTTTATTTATCTACTCAAAGATCCACTCTTAGTTTCGTTGATCTTTTTTCTTTTAGTCTTTATTTCATTTATTTCTAGTCTAATTTTTATTATTGCCATCATTCTGCTGACTTTTGGCTTTGTATATTCTTGTTTTCCAAGTTATGTTAGATGTAGTTTAAGATTACTTGTTTGAGATTTTTCTCATTTGTTGGGGTAGGCCTGTATTGCTATCTCCTAGGATGCTCTTAGGACCCCTTTTACTGCATCTCATAAGAGCTTGTATGTTGTGTTTTCATTTTCCAGGTACTTTTTAAAAAATTTCTCCTTCGATTTCTTCGTTGATGCAATGGTTGTTCAGTAGCATGTTGCTTAGACTCCACATAATGTGAATTTCCCAGTCTGTTTCTTGTACTTGATTTCTCATTTCATAGCATTGTGATCAGCATGATATGATTTCAATATTCTTAAATTTATTGAAGTTTCCCCTGTTTCCCAACATATGGTCTGTCCTTGAGAATATTCCATGTGCACTTGAGAAGAATATGTATTCTGCTGTTTTTCAATGTCATTTTCTTTATATATCTATTAAGGCCATCTGGTCTAGTGTCTCATTTAAGGCCACTGTTTCATTGTTGACTTTCTGCCTTGATGATTTATCCATTCACGTAAGTGAGGTTTGAGGTCCCCTACTATTATTGTGTTATAGCCCATTTCTCCCTTTATGTCTATTAATAGTAGCTTTATTTACTTTGGTGCTCCTGTGTTAGGTGCATACATATTCATAAGTGTTATGTCCTCTTGATGGAATGTTTCTTTTATCATTATATACTGCTCCTCTTTGTCTCTCACTGTCTTTTTTATCTTGAAGTTTGATTTGTCTGATATAAGTATGGCAACATCTACTTTCTTTTGTTTGCAATTTGCTTGGAGTATCATATTCCATCCCTTCTCTCTGAGGCTGTGTTTGTCTTTAGAGCTGAGATGTGTTTCCTGGAGGCAGTGTAATGTTGGGTCTTCTATTTTAACCCATCCAGCCACTTTGTGTCTTTTGAGTGGTGAACTCAATCCATTTACTCTTAGAGTGATTATCGATATATGAGGGCTTAATTTTGCCGTTTTGATGCTTGTTTTCTGGTTGTTCTATATTTCCATTGTTTCTTTTTCCTTGTATTTCTGACTGCCATTTCAGTTTTGTGGTTTCCTGTGAAGGTTTTCACTTTATTTATGATGTGGGTCTGCTCTGATTTTTGTTTAGGGGTTACCATGAGGATTAAAGATCTCATAGATGTGATAGTCTATTTTCTGATAGCCTTTTGTTTCCATTAGCCTAAGTAGGTTACATCCCTTTCCTCTTCCCCTCTGGTCATTGTTGTCACAAATTATTCTTTTTTGTGCTGTGGATTTGTGACTAAATTGAAGTGTTTATAGATATTTTTGATGCTTTCCTTACCTTTATCTTTTATGTTTTAATTAAGTTTTTACTAACCTATCTTGATATTGAGCTGCAGTTTTCTGATTCTACTTGTCTATTTATCTCCTTGCTCAACATTTTGTAAACCTTTGCTTTTTAGTTTTAGATGAGAGGTCTCCTTTCAACATTTCTTGTAAGGAAGGCCTAGTGGCAATGAACTCCCTTAGCTTTTGTTTATTTAGGAAAGCTTTTATTTCTCCATTGTATCTGAGGGATAGTTTCACTGGATAGAGTATTCTTGCCTGAAAATTTTTGTCTTTCAGTGTTTTGAATATATCATTCTATTCTCTCCTAGCCTGCAATGTTTCTGTTGAGAAATCTGCTGAAAGCCTGATAGGGATTCCTTTGTAGGTTATTTTCCTCTGCCTTGCTGCTCTTAATATTTTTTCTTTGTTATTGACTTTTTCCAGTTTTAATATTATATGCCTTGGAAAGGGTCTTTTTGAATTGATGAAATTAGGGGTTCTATAGGATTCATTTATTTGTAATTCCAGTTTCTTACCCAGATTTGGGAAGTTCTCAGATATTACTTCTTTGAACAAGCTCTCTGCTCAGTTTTTCAGGTGAAGAAATTGACATTTGAGAGATTTTAAAACTTCATACATGTTTATGTAGATAAAAGGACAAAGCTAGAATTTGAACTCAACCCTTTCAGTTGGAAATTTGTGTTTTTAAACACTATACATCAGTACAAGGCTTGATCTATTTGTGTGCAGTTTACTTCCAATGAAGGGTAAGCTGTCCATCAAAGCAAAAGGAAATCTTCCTGGACCCAGATCAGGGAAAGCTCAGAGGAGAATAAGACAGGGGACTGTAAATAAGACTCTGGTGATGGGTGGTTGGCCTCTTTCCTTGTCACCTCAGAGAACAATTATCAACCAGAAATGTTTAGCTCTAATGATCACTGGGCTTTTACTTTGGATGCAGGAGTGAGTGACAGGCAGCCACATGGTGAAAGAGTGTGGCTACACCTGCCCATTAAAATAATGAGCTCCCAAAGGCCATGTTGAAGACTTCATAATAAAGGAGCAGGAATTCAAGAAACAGATATTACTACTTGAATGAAGTCAAAGTATAAAAAAATGACTGAATCAGAAACCACGCATAGAGCAGTGGAAATGCAGATGAACTGAAGTTTGCAAAAGATGTTATTGGATCAAAGCAATCAATAATTCTTCTCTTGTAGCATGAGATCTCAGGACACTTCTTCCTAAAGTAATTCAGTAAGTCCAACTCCTTCCCTCCTATCTCATTCATCCAACACATGACAGTTATAAATTTACAGCCTATTCCACATTTTATCTGTAAAAGGGCAGAGTAACTCTACCCACCTTCAGAAATGAATAAATGAGTTAATATAAATCAAGTCCCTAGAACAGTACTTGGTACTCAATAAGCCCTCAATAAGTACTTGGTACTCAATAAGCCTTATATATATAATATAATTATATTATATTATTATAATTGAGTACTCACTATAAGCCACTCTGCTAAGCTCTCAGGATAAGCAGTGAAAAAAATTCATTTTTTTATATAAATATTTTCTGTACCTGGGTCCTATACACTGTTCTAGGGACTCAGGATAGATACAACAGAGAAAATTCTCTGCCTGTCTTTGAGTAGCTTACATTCTGGTAGGGAATATTTTATTAAGATAAGAAACACCAAACTCATCATTTCCTCTTCTGTAGGATTACCAGATTGATGTCATAGTGAAGAGTGGTCTTGGTTTTGGGTGCTCAATCAGTGACTGATTATGAGAAGATTTAAAATTTTAGAAAACACAAAGCTAGAAGCACTATTTATTTATTTTAACAGTTTTATTGAGATCCCTTTAACATATAGAAATTGTTTATATTTAAGGTGTATAACTTGATGATTTTGTATATATGCACACATTGTGAAAAGATCACTGCAGTCAAGCTAAATGACTTACCCATCACCTCTAGATAGTTACCCTTGTGTGTGTGGTGATAAAATTTAATTTAAGATCTGTCCTCTTAGGAAACTTCAAGTATACAATACAGTAATGTTAACTATTGTCACCATGCTGTTCATTAGATCCCCAGAACTTAATTATCTTGAATAACTGGAACTTTGTACTCTTTGACCAACATCTCCTCATTGTCTTCTCCCCATACCTGCCCCTACTGATCTCTTCCCCTGGAAACTACCATTCTACTCTCTACTTTTATGAATTTTGATTTTTTTTAGATCATGGAGAATTTGTCTTTCTGTGTCTGGCACATTTTACTAGAATAATATCCTCCAGGTTTATCTACATTGTTGTAAATGACAAGACAGTCTTATTTTTTAGGGTGGAACAATATTTCATTATCTATCTATCTATCTACCTATCATGTATCACCATCCATCTATCTCATATTTTGTTTATCTATTTACCCATTGATGGACATTTAGGTTGTTTCCATATCTTGGCTATTGTGAATAATGTTGCAATGAACATGGAAGTGCAGATAGCTCTTTGAGATACTGATTTCATTTCCTTTGGATATATACCCAGGAGTGGAGTTGCTGGATGATATGGTAGTTCTATTTTTAATTTTCTGAAGAACCTCCATACTGTTTTCCATAGCGCCTGTACCAATTTGCAATCCCACCAACATGCAAGCGCTCCATTTTCTCTACATCCTTGCCAACACTTGCTATCTTTTGTCTTTTTAACAGCCATTCTAAAGGATGTGAGGTGGTATCTCATTGTGGTTTTGATTAGCATTCCCCTGATGATTAGTGATGTTGAACACCTCTTCATGTAGAACAGTGTTTAATATGATGAATGAATAACACAATCAGATAATTGCAATTTGATGTAAATGTGCTGTGTAATCAAATTCTATAAAATGATAAAATATCAACAACTTTGATTTTACCATCGGGTCTTCTCTAGGGCACTTCTACCTTTTTACACCCATTTATATTTCCTCATTTGATCTTACACTAGTGAGGTCTTTATTAATGCAATGACCTGTCTTTCTTAATGCAAAATGTTCATGGGCTTACCTCATGTCTTCAGAATGATAATCTGGTTGGCCTGATGACATCAAAGTTGTCCTTTGCTTATACTGAAATTATTATCCTTAAATATCTAATGAACCATGTTCAGCTTTTCTTCTTCAGGAGATACTGGTTTTTGCTTGTTCTTGACCACATGGCTCACCCAATTTCAGTCAACTTTGGTGTTGCTTCCCCTCTCCCCCCATGGAGATATGTCCATAGCACTTCTATCTCATAATGGTACTGATGAGTTAGTCCAACTTTTGATCTTTTCATGCATTTTATTGAGTGACTTGTATAAAAAAATTATATAATTAGAAAAAAATTCTAGTTCTAAACATGCATGTATATGTGTGCATATATATATATATATATATATATATATATATATATATATACACATTTCTCTTAGTTTTACTTTAAAAGAATAGAATGTTTTGTTATGGGTTGAATTGCTTCCCTCAAAATGGAATATGTGAAATCTTATAGCCTGTTGTGTTTAGTGCCTTTTGGGACTCTTATACTAAAGATTTATAAAATATAAGAAATTCCTAACTTTATTGTTAATTTGGGTTTATATTTTGAAGTCAGAATTCTAAAAAGCCATATGAAACCCAAGTCCAGAGGAACATTGAGACTCATTAGATTCAATCTTCCCATTTTCAGTTGAGACAATGAGGATCTGCAGAGATGAAGTGAATTTTCCACAGTTTCCAAGGAGTTAGGAATGGAGCTCCAGACAAAACTCAAATTACTGACTCCCAGTTGCTCTCTGCTCTATTAGATGGATTCTTTTCTGGTCAACGAAGTATATAACATACGGATTTTAAATAGTGCCAAGAGATTACCATAGGCTGACTTCCTCCGAGAAGACTTTGCCCAGCAGGTGGCTAGGACGTTATTGGTATTAACTGTTTATATGACCTTCTAGAAAACATCCATTCAAATAATGACAAACAAAATCTAACTGATCACAAGATTGCTTCTTTCCTTTATGAAGGATGCAGTTCTATGGCTGTAGGAAGGAACAACACAATTGTGACAAAATTCATCCTCCTGGGATTTTCAGACCATCCTCAAATGAAAATTTTCTATTTTGTGTTGTTCCCGGGGATTTACCTCCTGACCCTAGCCTGGAACATGAGCCTCATCATCCTTATCAGGATGGACTCCCACCTGCACACACCCATGTACTTCTTTCTCAGTAACCTGTCCTTCTTAGATATCTGCTATGTATCCTCCACAACTCCCAAGATGCTCTCTGGCATCATCACAGAGAAGAAAACCATTTCCTTCATTGGGTGTGCCACGCAGTACTTTGTCTTCTGTGGAATGGGGCTGACTGAATGCTTTCTTTTGGCAGCTATGGCATATGATCGGTATGCTGCAATCTGCAACCCGTTGCTCTACACAGCTGTCATATCCCATACACTTTGTTTAAAGATGGTGGCTGGGGCCTATGTGGGTGGATTCCTTAGTTCTTTGATTGAAACATACTCTGTCTATCAGCATGATTTCTGTGGGCCCAACCTAATCAACCACTTCTTTTGTGACCTTCCTCCAGTCCTGGTTCTGTCATGCTCTGATACCTTCACCAGCCAAGTGGTGAACTTCATTGTGGGTGTTGTTGTTGGAATGGTATCTGTCCTTGTGATCCTCATCTCTTATGGTTACATCGTTACTGCTGTCGTGAAGATCAGTTCAGCAAGAGGTAGGACCAAGGCCTTCAGCACCTGTGGCTCTCACCTGACTGCTGTGACCCTCTTCTATGGTTCTGGTCTCTTCATGTACATGAGACCTAGTTCCAGCTACTCCTTAAACCGGGACAAGGTGGTGTCAGTGTTCTATGCTCTGGTGATCCCTATGGTGAATCCCATCATCTACAGTCTTAGAAATAAGGAGATTAAAAGTGCTGTAAGGAAAGCTATGGAAAGGAAACATGTTCTTTCTCATGAGCACTCATTTTTCTGACCCCGAGGTAATGTTTACAATAAAGCTGTGAGTTGGGTCAATTATGCTGACTTTCATGTAGTTCTGGACTAGTTGATTGACACAATGATTTTTGTTTACCAGGATTTGTGTAGATTCAGCTTATAAACGCTCAATTTAGGAAAAAGCTTCACCATGACAAAGACTGAGCAATCTGAAACATCAAAATAGAGTTGTTGTCTGTAGGAGGAAAACTAAAAAAATGTTAGTCCAGCATTCAGGGTGACGATTCTAAAGGTAGGATAGGAATATATAGCATAATAACCTGAGGACAGGGACATTTTTTCTAAAAACAATTGCCTTTCCATCTTACGAGGTTCTAACATGTTTCCTTTAGGGCAGATGAGCACTGCAAGTCAGACACCCTTCCCTATTGAGAATCATGGCTATAGTGAGCCACTGTGACTGGTGGGTGTATAGTCCTGACTCTTTAGATGTATTAAGGCAGGAAAGAGATTGAAAACTTTTGTTTAGGGCCTTAATGACTGAACAAATGGGCTGACCTCATGGCTAATTCAATCAATGATACAAAAATTGGTCACTGAAATGATTTGAAGAAAACCAGGGAATTGTCACTTCAGTCTAAAGTAACGCCTTTCTAAGCAACACTCAAAGTTTCTTAGGAATCTACAGAAGAGGAGCACACTTTCATTTGGTGAGAAAGGTTCTCTGTTTTCATCAATTTTGCGATAAATTTGTGAAGAATTTGGCCAAGGAATTGAAGAGAGTGATTTTTCTCCTCCATATTTTCTAAGAACTTGTTAAGTGTCCTTTAACCAGCCGTAAAAACTAGAATAAATTTATTCAGCTGTGGCCTCTCTTGGTCAGGCCATAAATAAGTGAGTAAATGAGTATCTACCTGTATATCCTTGGATAAGATACTTGGGCCGTGTGTGCCGTAGTTCTTCATCTGTAAAATAGGAATATTAATAGTAATTATCTCATAGGCTTATTGTGAGGAATTAGATGGATCAGTATATGTAAACACTTAGAATAGTGCCTGGTGTATAGAAAATGCTCATGAGGTGATATTGTTATTACTATTATACTATAATGATTTATCACCATCTGAGCTAAAGAAGTAGAAGATGGTTCCTTAGTTTGGTAGGAAATGTGATCTTTGTAATGGCTTTGATGTGTTAGAAAGTGGGTCTACAGAGACTATAGTGAGGAGTAGTTAAGGGTGTTTGTTAAGTATTCTTAAATCATCAAACCTGTGATTATTAATCTCATCTCTGCCATTTTGCAGATATGTGGCCTTATGCAAGTTACTTACAAACCCTATCTTCTTCATCTGTAAAATGAGAAGAATAATTGTATCTACCACATAGAGCAGATATAACAATTAAATGAGAATATGCATGAAAGGGCTTAGCCTATTGTTTGATATATGGCAATACTTCATAACTGTTAGCTCATAGTACTAGTTAATTAGTCAATTTTATATAAATCAGGAGAAATCCAGGTTAATGTGCTAAAAAGAGACAAATTAAGTAGCTTTGAAATGTCTACTCAAATTGGGACATAATTGTCTCAGTAAAAGGCAAGCCCATACCTCTCACCTCTGGTACCTCTTTTGCATATAGGAAGCAGTCCTTAGGGAAGTAGAAAGAACTCAAGTTCATATAGGTGATGACATATGGAAATGTTACCATTGTACCGACTCTCTCAGCTTCCTGGGCACCCTGCTCTTACCCTTATGACCAGTTTTTCATCTACGTTTATCTGTATTCCACTTCACTGAGCTCCTATCCCTCAATTTGCCTTTGGTAGCTAAGCTTAAATTCTCCTAATACCAAATTCAGTGGAACAATAAATAAGTAAATAAATAAACAAAGGAAAAAATACCTCATGCTTTGGATTTACATGGAGCTGTCACTGATCTGTTGTGTCTAATTTTCTTTTGCTGAACAAAGACTCTGGATATTAAGGTATTACAAAAATCTTTCTTGTTTGGCCACATATATGTTCGCCAGTAATGGAAACTTTTTATTTGCATTGAGAAGATACAAAGTACTTTTGCAGTTTGTCCAACTACCAAGGAGAAAGTAATGCTCATTCATTAATAATTATTAAATCCAGTGCATAAGATGGGGATTGGTCACAAGGCTTGAATAAACCAAAAATTATCTGCATTTTACAATAAGCTGCATGTTAAATAATACTTCCCAAATAAGAGCATTTATTATGTGACTACAAACAGACGTACATTAAACAGAATATATTTGGCACTGAAAGAATCCAGCATTTTATAACTATTTGAAGCAGGACAAGGTACATCTGTCTCCAAGGGAGCTAGCCAGCTGCAGATTGAATCAGTTTAGTAAAATTACCACAATCCAGGGTGTGGCACTCATCTTTGCAACCTCCAAAAATCTTTTCCAGGTGGATTGAAGTTAATCAAGCTCCCAATTCTGCATAAGCCCCAATACTATTTTTAGTTTTCAGTGAAGAAAAAAGCAGCCATGCTTGTACTTGTGCCCATAGCACAATTCTCTGTGCTTTTGAGGAAACCACATGGAAGAACAAATTACAATCAAAAGTCTATTTGGAGAGAAAGGAATCAAAGCAAAGTGGATAATGTGTATCAGTGCCTGATGTGTCCAGCTATAGGGTCCTGACTGGCTGAGGTGCTACCAATGTTTCTCCCCAACCATTCATTTTTTTCTCTTCTAAGTGACTATCTTCATTTCTAATCAATATATTATTTACAGATTGATTAATTAACAGGTCTTACTTCTTTTGGTCTAAGAAATATTTTGTCCCTGAAATGCCTTTTTTACATATTTGTTTATTATGATCTGATTTTGTTGTTTAATTTTTAGAGTTTTCAGAAACCTGGTTATTGGCCATATCTAATACATACATTCCCCTAAGTTTTTTGCTAGATATGTATGATTAGAAACACACACACTCACTCATTCACTCAAATACTCATAAATTAGTGACTGATGTATTAAGTGGGCTCTGATGAGATTTTAAACTTTTTTCTAAAGATTAATCATCTCATGTTTCTAGACTTAAACCCAGACAAACCTAGAGATTGCCTATTCTGTGAACATCCACACAAATAAGGAAACACTTGCATTTCACTTCCCTGTGTCCAGACAACTGACCTGGATCTTGCTGACCTACAATTGAGTGGGGAGAGCCTGACTGACTTGCAAATAAGCAGATACACCATGTATACCAGCATTCTCCCATAAGCTTGATCCATGACTACCTTCCCTGAATTCTTGTGTGTCTCATTGTCTATAACATCTCTTAAACAACTGGGGAACATAAACCAACTGCTTATATCTTGCCTTTGTGGCTTTTATTCCATCCTCACTCTTCTCATGTTTTCCTTTCCTCTTCTAATGCTCGTCAAGCCCTCCTAGGTGCAATGCTGACCATGGATCTGGTCAGGGATAAGGTTCCTCTCTCTCCTACAAGTAAAGAGATGGCTATAGCAGGCTGTTGCAGTCATGGCTTGGAACTGTTATAAACTGGATATGGTAGCAACTCCCTTTAGTGTTGCCAGACTAGATGGCTGGCACCATATAGTTGCAAGACTGACAATCACACACTTTGGTGGAACAAGACTATAAATAAATAGGCAACTGGGACCCAAGTAGATCTCATAGAAGAAGAGCAATTTCATGTCTTTCTCAAAACAAAGTTCTTCTGAAACAGAACTATGATATCAAATTGGACTTAAATGTCAACATAAATAGAAAACTAGCATGAGTAAAGTATCATGTTGATTTTGTATGTTATATTCTTGTTGTTCTAATAAAACCTCTTGCTTATGCAAAGAGAGACGGGGTTGTTTTCATCTTAAGAAATCCTTAAGGAGCAAAATTGATCCACATGGATCAGATGGAGGAAGTCCCTATATAAGACATACACTGAAGCTCACAGTTCATTTTCTAACAGCTATAAGCTAAGGAAGTAGCCTAGCATGGATTGTCTCACCCCTCAACTTGAGCCTCAGTCTAGGACACAATTAGAAATAAGACTCTATCTGGGGCTGAGATACAGAGGGGAGGTGTCCTTGAGCCTAAAGAGGAAGCAGTGGGTTCTGAGAAGTCCTGCATCTCAACACACCTACCAGTCCAGTATCCTGACTATCCAGATGCTATTTACAATTTGCTGTATTGTCTGTATTAGTTTCTAGATGTCCCTTTTTCTCTTGAGGTCCCCACTTTTACCAAAAGGCAAGCAGGTATACCTTCTCTAACAATTTTGGTATCTGTGGCTTTCAGATCTCTGAAGGCTCTGGAATTACTTTTCATCACACATGTCATCCCTGGGGGTAGTTTTTCAACGGAAGACCATGCATGAGATGTTCCTGTTTTAACAAGTTAAACACCTTTAATGAAGGCTCTAGCCTCCTTTATTAATTTGATTTACTTTTACTTTAAAATTATAATTAGGTGTAATTCATCATTAATTTCTCATTGTTTTTTTTCCTTTTGGTGTTCAGCATGTGTCCTTTAAAAAAATTTGAAAGTATTTTTAAGTGAAATATGTTTGATGTATAACATTGTGTTAATGTGTACAACATATTGATTTGATTGATACCTTTATATATTGTGACATGATTGCCTTTGTAGCAATAGTTAACACCTCTATCACATCACATAATTATCATTTCTTATTTGTGGTGGGAATAATTAAGATCTATCTTTCAGCAAGTTTGAATATTATAATATAATATCGTTGTCTACAGTCATTATAATTTACTTTAGATCTCTAGGACTTATTTACTTCTAGTTGCAAGTTTGTACCCTTAAACATCTCCCTTATTCCTCCACCCTCATGCTGTGGCAATCATCATTTTACTCTCTGTTTTTATGAGTTTGGGCTTTTCAGATTCCACATATAATTGATAGTATACAGTATTTGCCTTTCTCTACCTGTCTTATCTCACTTATCAGAATGCCCTCAAGATTCACTCATGTTGTCTCAAATAGCATGATTTCCCTCTTTCTCATGGCAGAATAATATTCCATCGTATACATACATATGTATATACATATATATATCCATTGTGTATATATATATACCACATCTTCTTTATTCATTCATGCATTGATGAACACTTAGATTGTTTCTATATCTTGGCTATTGTGAATAATGCTGCAATGAACATGGGTATGCAGATATCTCTTTGATGTCCTGCTTGAATTTCCTTTTAGTGTATACCCAGAATTGGGATTGATGGATCATATTGTAGATCTATTTTTAATTTTTGAGGAACCTCCATATTGTTTTCCTTAGTGGCTGAACCAATTTACAATCCCATCAACAGTATGTAAGGATACCTTTTTCTCCACATCCATGCCAACACTTGTTATCTCTTCTTGTCTTGATGATAGCCATTCTAATAGGTGTGGTGATATCTCATTGTGGTTTTGATTTGCATTTCTCTGATGATTAGTGATGTTTAACATCTCTTCATGTACCTGTTGACCATTTGGATGTCTTCAGCCTGTTTCCATAAAGCTGAGTTTGATAGTATCTTTCCTCCACCCTCAGAGGGTAACCTGCCTCTTATAAGAGTTTTAGCAGGATTCAGAGTAGGATGGGGAGGAGTCTCAATTCAGTAAATCTTTCTGTGACATTATCTGCCTGTCTATTTTGGGTTCCACAGAGAGAGGGGAAGATTGTTTTACAGCATACTCTTAGTTATCTTGATTTCTATCACTTACGTTAACAGGACCTTCAATGTTCTACTATCTGAATAACGCCTGGCACATTGTATGTGCTTAATCAATATTTGTGGAATGAATTAACTTTTGTATTTTAGTAAAAATCTTCATATTTGGTTCTTACTAAGTCAAAATTATTATTCATGGGGCCAGCCAAGTGGTGCAGCAGTTAAGTGTGCACGTTCTACTTCGGCAGCCTGGGGTTCACTGGTTTGGATCCCGGTTGTGGACATGGCACCACTTGTCAAGCCATGCTGTGGTTGGTGTCGCACATATAAAGCAGAGGAAGATGGGCATGGATGTTAGCTCAAGGCCAGCCTTCCTCAGCAAAAAGAGGAGGATTGACAGCGGTTAGCTCAGGGCTAATCTTCCTCAAAAAAAAAACCACTAAAAAAATTATTATTCAGCACTGTAATTCAGGAACTTAGCTTCAGGAAAGTTCCTGAAAGTGTTTAACAAAAAATTATATAATTCATGGGACAGGTAAGTTTTCAGTAGAGTTCTTCTGAGGTAAATACGGTCATCATGAATATTTAACTTCTGGGCTCTATTACATTGCAATAATATACATTACTTTTTTTGTTTTAAAAAGAATTGGCCTTTTAGGGTAAAATTAATCAAATTGTGTTTCAACAAAATTGTTTTTCAGATCAATTAAAATGTATAATTAAAATTATTTTGGATTTTGTTCATGGGATACAGAATTTCTCAGCTTTTCAGTCAACTCTGATATACTGCAATTTAATTTTTTAAACTATAGGCTAATTATAGTTTTGGAACAAAAGAAAAATGTGGTTTTATTCTGTCTTAACTATATGTCCATTTATGTATGTGTATGTATTTGTTACTCAGATATAAGACTTTGGGAACATTAAAAAATGTGGTTGTGAGTAATCAGTAGGTTATAGATACTAGTAAGATAACAGTGTAAGCTAATTACATTTTTATGAGTAGAGGTGAAACATTAGGATGAAATTGATTAAAAATATATAAACATACAAACAAAACATTTCATTTCAAAGGTAATAAAGGAAAATTCAAACAATTTCTCTACCTAAGGAAATATCAGTAAAAAAAGAAATGATGGGCCAGCCGGGTAGTGTAATGATTAAGTCTGTGTGCTGTGCTTCAGTGGCCGAGGGTTTGTGGGTTTGGATCCCTGGAACAGACCCACACACCACTTATTAAGCCATGCTGTGGCAGCATCCTACATACAAAAAGTAGAGGAAGATTGGCACAGATATTAGCTCAGGGCAATCTTCCTTACCAAAAACTTAAAAAGTTAGAATAATTAAAAAATTATATTTTCATGGGCCGGCCTGGTGATGCAGCAGTTAAGTTCGCACGTTCCGCTTCTTGGCGGCCGGGGGTTCACCAGTTCAGATCCCAGGTGCAGACATGGCACCTCTTGGCACCCCACGCTGTGGTAGGCGTCCCACATATAAAGTAGAGGAAGATGGGCATGATGTTAGCTCAGGGCCAGGCTTCCTCAACAAAAAGAGGAGGACTGGTAGTAGTTAGCTCAGGGCTAATCTTCCTCAAAAAAATTATATTTTCTCAATGTTGGGGAAAATACAATGAACAATGTTATATAATTGCTTATTTCTGGTGAAGATATAAAACGGTTTAAGGAATTTGAAAATATAGTTATGATATTTTGTTAGACATCGTGGGCTGAATCCACTCGTTTGTCTTTATTCCTTCCTGAAGCCCAACTAAAATGACAATAACAATTTTAAAAAAAACAAGCAAATTATAAAATCACCAAGATATGGATAACAAAAGAAATGACAACAATAGTTGCACCCTGGACAGCAGAGGTTTGAAGAATAATCAACAGACTCAAGAAATCAGGAAGTTATGGGTCCTGAGTAAAGTGATGAAGAAAAACCAAGAAAAAGCAAGTTGATTCCCATTGCAAGACCCCAAAAAGGATCAGAATTGAAGGCACTAGGCACTTGTATAGTGGGTGGGCTTAAAACTTTAGATTTTGTTGAAAAATATATTAAGAACAACTGGACTCCTAGACCAGCCCCTCCCCTCCTCTAGCATCGTGGAAACTCCTCCTCTTCCCCCATTATCCCTTCCTCACTCTAATAGAAGACTGGAGGTTTATTCTCTGGAGAACTGGCCCAAGAAGTATCGGCTCAGTCTCATCAGACATATCTAAGGGGAAATGCTAAACATAGAGGAATTAAGATAATATCAACATAGTGAAAAGGGAGATTCTCCCTCCATCACACACCTACTCCATTCATTCATTCAACTCTCAGAACACTCCCAGCTGGGTTGGCATCTCCTGGGCAGGAGACTGGAGAATTCCTGTGTGGAGAAAAACCTGCTCAAGAGAAAACACCTTGCAGAAAGGGTTCATCAGAACAACTGTGAAGTCCTCCCCAGATGACCTAGCAGAAAGCCCACAAGGAGACAATATCTGGCCATAAACACCAAGCTTCAAATCTTGCTTTTCAGTGCCTCACTTTGCAAAAGGAAAAGACAGCCAAAAATCACCAGACAGAGGCTCTAAAATAAACAAAGAGGAAAAAGAAAAGACAACAATAAGGTGATAAAAAGATAAGGCAGGAAGCATTAGAATATGTAAAAAAAAAAAAAAACCCAAACCTCCAAAATTAATACCCTCAGTTAAAGAAGATATTGTGGAAGAAACTAGACATTTATAACATTATTTGAGCCACTGGATCAAATTTTCTCTGACTACTTCAGTTTTATGAGCTAGTAAATTCACTTGATTGTTTCAGCCAGTTTCAGTTCTTTTCTTCTGTCATTAAAGATGAAAGATCCCTAATTCTGAAAATAATTTTGTAATATATACCAAGAATCACAAAAATTTGACTCTTCTTGAGTAAGTGGTATCTATTCATAGTATATTAATTAGCTATTGTTGAGCAACAAATTACGACAAAACTTTGTGGCTTCAAACAAAAGTAGACATTTATTACCTTGTACAGTTTCTGTGGGTCAGTTATTCAGGAGTAACTTGGCTGTGTGGTTCTGGCTCAGGGGGTTCTCATGAGGTTGCACTCAAGTTGTTGGTCAATGCTTGAGTCCTCTGAAGCTAGACCAAGACTAAAGGGTCCACTTCCAAAATAGATCTCTCATGTAGCTGTTATGTTGGTGCTGGCTGAGAGCAGGAGGCCAATATCCTTGGTTACATGGGTTAGCCATATTAAACATAGGAGAGTTCTACACAAGCCCATGGATACCAGGAAGCCAGGGTCATTAGAGACCATCTTGGAGGCTGCCTATCACACTCAAATGTAAAAAATGCTTCAGAGTAAATATAGTCAAAACATTCATCAAAAATTTGGAAACAACCTATATGCTACAGGGAGAAAATGGTTAAACACATTAAGATGCAGCCAATTGGTCTATTATAATACACTTGAAGGAAAATAGTACTTATAATGCACACATGAGGTTCTGACAATCAATCTACAAATTCACGTATTCGAGAAACACAATTTTCACTATCTTTCCATAATGCTGTTTCTACTTTGTACTCTCCTTATTTCTCCACTGAGGAAAATACTTAGTCAATTCAAGAGTCCTTTCCTCTTTTCCCTAGGTTTGTGTCTAAGTTCTAGAGGGCTGAATAATGCCATGACAATGGGGGCATCTGGTGCTTGTCCTCTCTCTATAGCAGCATCTCCTGAAATATCTATTGCCTCAACAGATCCCCATCTGTCAGATGGCAAATGAATTGCTGCTGAATTTCATTTATCCCCATGCTCAAGACCTGCTAGGTCTGATGACTCTGCTATTGACAGCCATTCTTGGTTAAATGGGAATTGGTCTGTTGCTCTCAAACTCGACTACGGCACAGGAAATTCTCTAGAGCTCAAGCTTTCAGTGCCCAGTGGCTGTCTCCCTGGACCCCTATGACCACGTTTTCTTAAGTTTCTGCCTACCAATCCAGGTCCTAACTATCTTTTGGTTAGGGCCCCTCTGTTCTTGGTGTCTCTAAACTTATTTGATAGTTGTGCTGTCTCTGAGACATTCTGAAGACTCACTTATGTTTTTGGCCACATCACCTCTGTTTCAACTTCTTTTAGCTGTTATATCCCTTCTTTGAGGCTTGAGAACCTAACAACTTACCTGCTTGAAAGAAGAGAATGGTCAGAGATGAGAGGAAGGAAATATTATGTAAAAGGTTGGATAACATTTTGAAATATTTTCTATTAGCTGTTCCATACAGCTAAGTGAAAAATTTAAAAGGAGGGTTGGATGGGGATAAAAGAAGACTTTAAAGACATGTTAGAAGAATGAGCAGACTTTATTTTCTAATATATGGTAACTGTCTGTTCGGCCTTCTGCATAACCCGGCCTCTTCTTTCCCATCTAAGATGTCCTTCTCATGTAGTGTCTAGAGAAAGAAAAGTCAGACCTTGAGGACCAAACACAAGGACTTAGTGTCTGGGACTGCAAAACAAGAATTGCTTCTATCAACATATGAATGGATAAAGAAGAAGTGATACACACACACACATATATATATAATACAATACTACTCAACCATAAAAAAGACAAAATTGTGCCATATGCAACAACATGGATGGACCTTGAGGGAATTACGCTCAGCAAAATGGAGAAAGACAATTACTGATTGACTTCACTCATATGTGGAAGATGAACAAACAAACACACACACAGATTTGGAGGATAGATTGGCGGTTACCAGAGGGGAAGATCGAAAGTGGAAAAAAGGCACATATGTCTGGTGAGCTAGACTTCTGGTGGTGAATGTGATGCAGTCTATACAGAAGTTGAAATGCAGTGATGTATACTTGAAATTTATATAATGTTATAAACCAAAGTGATCTCAACAAAATAAATTTAAAAACAAAGAATTGCTTCTCTTTTTGTACACTTGGAGAGAGAGGATAGCAAACTGGAGTGGAGGGAGGGGAAAGGGTTCCATCTTGGTGTATGTTTTGGGAAGACTGAACATTATTTATCTTTTCAAAGTTTCTTACACTTTGCCCAGTTGTCCCTCTTTTCCTCCCTGTCTCTGCCCTTCTTCAAACAGTTCTTCTCTCCTACTCTCATTCTTTCTCTTCTACCTATTTTTTCCTTTAATCCAAGAAGCTGGAGCCATGGGGCATAAGCAGAGAGCTATTTATGTTTCTTCTTCTCGACTTCAAATCTCTATAAGGTCTTTATGAACATGACCGATCCATTCAGTCTGATATAAAAGCAAAAAAAAAAAAGACCTAGACAAAAATAAGAAGATAGAGAGTTGAGGTTCCCTATACCACAGAGAACCTGACTCAGCATTGCTGGAGGTTCACTATTTCCTGGTGTGTTTCCCAGATGGAGATCTCTGATGATTGTTGCTATGCTTTTGTGCCATAATTTATTTTTTGGATAATAAGGATGGAAGTGATCTCTAAATCAGCCCCATGATTCTTCCAGGGTGAATGAAAGGACATTCATATAAAAATATCTCAAAAGATGAACACCCTGAAGGGAGAATCGGGAGTCTAAACAAAGGATCAATTAACAGAGTTGGTCTCCCTTCTATGACCCAGGAGGGAGGTTATTTACATTTTGCAGTGTTTTAATTGCTCCTTCTTTGTTGGGAGTTGTGCTCCCAAGTTCTCTCTAGGTGTGAGAGAAGGCTCATAAGCTTTCAAGGTCCTTTTCTCCCACAGGTGGATCATTTCTGAGGGAGGCTGAGTGAACCAAACATTACTAACAAAAGACCATGAGCTCATCTCAGAGTGCTGATGGAGTAGGATACTCTCAGAAGCTGGAAGTTGAAATATCTGTTGGCTATCATTGAATACCTGGCTACACCATGAAGAAAAAAAGAGTTAGAACATAGCAGAGTAAAGCTTTACAAAACTCTTGGGTGAATCCTTAGGAGCTCTGCTCTAAGGAATATGAGGGCCTAGGACCCAGGAAGAATTTTAAAGATTTGAAAATAGCTCAATATCATTGTACTTGAGGTCTAAGTTTTATATAGGGTCATCTTCCATGGCAGCTCATTTAGTGTGAAAAACAAATCTGTAGAGGGATGATCTAAATACATAGCCTGTGTCAATACACTTTGGCATAAAATGGGGATCTGGAAAACCTCTGAGACCTTTGATTAGTGTTTAAAAGGAGAAAGCACAGGCCCAGAGGAAAAGTTGTGAGTAAATTTTGAGGAGCCTATACTACTTGATTTGTTGTGTTTAAAAAGTCAAATGTCAGCATTCTATGGAAGACTCCAAAATGGAGTGGATATAATGCAACTTTGATGAACATGACAGTTCTCGAGGAAGTGAGGGACCACTAGTTGAGAATAAAGGTAACACCTGATCTTCTGAGAGTGATCCTGTCCACATTGTTTCTGATAAACAAAGCTCTTCAGATTTTGTTTCCTGCCCTACAAATATGCTGAACTTTTCCAAGGTCAACTAAGTAAACATTAGGAAGGATAATTGATAAAATATCTTTTAAAAAAGAGGCGTGTCCAAGGGGCCACTTTTTCATGTTCTCTTTCCATTTCCTTCTTTTTTTCATTTGCTAAGCAGGGTCAAATGGAGGTAAGTATGGGGAGGGGGAATATCTGATGCCAAGAATGGTGTGAGAGAAACTGAAGGCAGGGAGCCCATAGAAACCTTATTTCAAGATAAACTTTATCCAAAAGAAAAAAATAAAGCTTAGGAGTCCTTGATAAATAAGAGTCAAGTAAAAATAAAGTTGAATTAGAAATGATAGAATCTGGGCGGGGGAGAAAAATAACGTGGGAATTAGACAGTGCTCTGGGATTAAGCATAACATCAGTGGCCTAACAGTTCTCTGTGTACAGTAGGGTTTGCTGTGCATTAGGGTTAATTTTGTCTCTTAGGCACCTATGGGCAAAAGCTTTGCAGTGGTTCCCATCTAAAGGCTGAGATTTCCCTTTCCCTGAGTTACATCAGCATGTATTGCAAAACATTTTAATATCTCCTTGTTTCTTACTCCTGAAAGAAGATAAATTCTCCATGAGTTAGTCTCACTTACTTAGCAAGCAGTCAGCATTACAGCTTTTCTGTTCATTTCCTGAAAAAGCATCTATGTGAAAAGATGTGGTGATCATGTTATTGACAGCATCTTCAATTATGCTGTCATTGCCCTTTTCAGTTGTACAGTAATGCATTGAGATGATCTCTGCCATTCTAGAGATCTTCTGTGAGAAATTCTTGCAAAGAATATGCAGAGGCCTTCCCCAATCTCTAACTTCTTGCCCACATCCAGCTTGTGATCACCCACTAGAATTTATCTCTCTTTCCCATGCCACACATCATCTCTTGCTTTGTATTATGTCTCTATGGGCACATTATTCATCTCCCTTTCTGAGCTATAGGCCTTTATTGGATCATTTACATCATCCAAACACCAAGTATAATGCTTTGCACTCTATAGTGTTCAGAAACAAGACTAATGCAGAAATTAACATATTTTAGTGAATGATTCAATTCAGATATTTAAGATGTGACTCTGGAGCTAGACTACCTGGATTCAAATATCAGTAGGTCCTTCTTGACCTACTTGTGCAACCTTGAGCTATTTACTGCTCTGACACATGGTCTCCTCATTTGTAAAATGGGCATAATAAGAGTACATATCTCATAAAACTCCTGAAAATGAAAATAAGGTAAAACATAAAAGTACTCAGAATAGCACCTGGAACATAGCACACACTCAATAAATATTAGCTACTTAATACCATGCCTTGAGTTTTCAGGAAAATTTAGTCATATTAGAAGCAAAACAAATAAATAAGCAGATCCAGTAGCTAGGCATTTTAGAGAAAAAATGGCCAGCGATAAGCTGGAGTAACCAAGACCTTCATGGAAATATTATTTATAAAGGTGTTTATAGTACTATGGTGGCTGTTATATACCAAGAAACCAAGAATGCTAGATAAAACCTAAAACACATTTTTTTTCATGGCAGAGCCAGTGAGAAAGCAAATAAGTTTATCAAGGTTCAGAAATGACAAGAAAAAGCACAAAACTCAGAGGGTAGTGGGCTGCGGCCAGCATTTTCCCAGGAGGATCTACTAATCTCTGGTAGCCTCACCCTGGGTTTTAGTGGGCAAATGTATGAGGGGCAGGAGAAAAAGACAATGTGTGAGATTGCCTTACAGATAACACCCCTTCTGCCCACTGCCGCTGAAAACGGTGACTCTCAAGGAGTGACATTCTTAGAAGGCAAACTAGAACAAAACCTTCTTCACAAAATGAGACAGTGATATGCACACCTCTCTGAGCTTTATTTTGAGAGAAAAAGAAAAAGCAAAAATGCCTTCCCTGATAACACTTTTTCAGAAGTTTAATTTTATTGAGGTAAAATTAACATATAACACTGTGTAAGTTTAAGGTGTTTGATGTGTTGATTTGATACATTTACATATTGCAATACGCTTACTGTTCTAGTATTAGCTAACACCTCTATCATGTCACATAAGTAGATTTCTGTTTTTTCTGGTGGGAAAGATTGAGATCTAGCTTATATAGAATTTGAAATATAATGGTGTACATCTGAAATTTATATAATGTTATAAACCAATGTTACCTCAATAAAAAAAATTAAAAGATCTAGTCTCTTAGGAACTTTGAAGTTTATAATGCAGCATTGTTGTCTATAATCACTATGCTGCACATTAGATGTCTAGGATTTATCTGGTAGTTACAAGTTTGTACCTTTTAACAACATATTTTCAATTCCCCCACCCTGCAGCATCTGGTAACTACCATTCTGTTTGCTGTTTTTATGTTTGGCTTCTTTAGAATCCACATATAAGTGATGTAACACAGTTTTGTCTTACTGTGTCTGATTTATCTCACGTAGTGTAATTCCCTCAACATCCATCCATGTTGCTGCAAATGGCAGGATTTCCTTCTTTCTCTTGACTAATACTCTGCTGTGTGTGTGTGCGCATGCGTGTGTGTGTGTATAAATATGTATACCACCTTCTTTATCCATTCATGCATTGATGGACACTTAGGTTATTTCCATATCTTGGTTATTGTGAATAATGCTGCAATAAACATGGGAGTACAGATTTCTTTTTGATATCCTTTTTTCATTTCATTTGGATATATACCCAGAGATGGAATTGCTAGATCATATGGTAGTTCTATTCCTAATTTTTTTCAGGAAACTCCATACTTTTTTCCACAGTAGCTAAACCAGTTTACATTCCCATGACAATGTATGAGGATTCCCTTATCTCTACATCCTCTCCAACCACTTGTTGTCTTATGCCTTCTTGATGATAGCGATTCTAACAGGTGTGAGATGATATCTCATTGTGGTTTTGATTTTCATTCCCCTGATGATTAGTGCTATTGAGCATCTTTTTATGTACCTGTTGGCCATTGAATGTCTTCTTTGGAAAATGTCTATTTAGTTCCATTGCCGATTTTTAAAGATTTTATTTTTTTCCTTTTTCTCCCCAAAGCCCCCCGTACATACTTGTATATTCTTCATTGTGGGTTCTTCTAGTTGTGGTATGTGGGACGCTGCCTCAGCGTGGTTTGATGAGCAGTGCCATGTCTGCGCCCAGGATTCGAACCAACGAAACACTGGGCCACCTGCAGAGGAGCGCTCGAACTTAACCACTCGGCCACGGGGCCAGCCTCCCATTGCTCATTTTTAAATCAGATAGTTTTATATTCATCATTGTATGAGTTGTAAGAGTTCTTTAACTATATTGGATAATAACCCCTCATCCGATATACAGATGACAAATATTTTTTTCATTCTGCAGGTTGCTTTTCATTCTTTTGATCATTTCTTTTGCTGTGTAGAGGCTTTTAAGTTTGATGTAGTCTCACTTGTTGAGTTTTGCTCATCCTGCTTGTGCTTTTCGTGTCATGCCCAAAAAAATCATTCCCAAGATCAATGTCAGGGAGCTTTTCCTAGAATTTTCTTCTAAGAGTTCCACAGTTTTAGGTCTGATGTTTAAATCTTTAAGTCATTTCAAGTTAAGTTTTGTGAGTAGTGTAAGTAAGGGACCTGGAGTTTTCTTTGCTTTTGTGGGTACACCTGCTCCACTTTTTTTTGGTGCTTTTTTAAAAAAAAAATTTATTGAGATTATGATAGTTTACAACCTTGTGAAATTTCAGTTGTACATTATTGTTTGTCAGTCATGTTGTAGGTGACCACTTCACCCTTTGTGCCCACCGCCACCCCCCCCTTTCCCCTGATAGTCACTAATCTGTTCTCTTTGTCTACATGTTTAACTTCCACATGTAAGTGGAGTCATACAGAGATTCTCTTTGTCTATCTGGCTTATTTCACTTAACATAATTCCCTGAAGATCCAGACATTTCTCCAAAGAAGATATACAGATGCCCAATAGGCACACAAAACGATGCTCATCATCACTGATCATCAGGGAAGTGCAAATCAAAACTACACTGAGATATCACCTTACATCCATTAGAATGGCAAAAATAACCAAAACAAACTAAAATATGTTGGAGAGGTTGTGGAGAAAAAGAAACCCTCATACACTGCTGGTGGGAATGCAAACTGGTGCAGCCACTATGGAAAACAGTATGGAGATTTCTCAAAAAATTAAAAATAGAGATACCATATGACCCAGACATCCCACTGTTGGGAATCTATCCAAAGAATTTGAAGTCAGCAATTCCAAAAGTCCCATGCACCCCTATGTTCATTGCAGCATTATATACAATAGCCAAGACGTGGAAGCAACCTAAGTGCCCATCAACTGATAATTGCATAAAGAAGATAGGGTATAAATATATATATATATATATATATATATGCAATGGAATACTACTCAGCCACCTGCTCCCCTCTTATTACTCCCTCTTGTGGCTGAATTCTTAAGCTACTGTTTCTTCTCTAGTTGTTACCTCTCTCCAGGCTGGCTACTGGAAATCTCTTTTTTGTTTTCCAGAAGGTGACATTCCAGTGTGGTTTGTGGTTTCTCCTGTGTCCACAGACTGGTCCTGTTTTTCTGAGAGCAGTCCATTTACTAGAGTTGCTCTCACTGCTACACTCAGGAATGTGCACAAAGAGCCAATTGCAGAGTGAGGAGAAGTGTGGGTTTAGCACTGGGAGGTTGAGATTTCCTGTGGATCTTGAGGGGAGATCCTCTGATGAGGTACTCCTAGAGCCTCACAGGTGGACTTCCTGTGAAATCCCGAGCCCCTGTCCTCCCTTAACTCCCCTTGATATTCCTGTCTGTCTTTTACTTGATTTCCCTTCACCCTCCACTTGCGATCTATTCACCTCAGTAGTCTACATACCTCTTTAGAGAAAGGAGTTCCCCAACTGAGTCCAGCACTGCTGTGGTAGCTGGGAGCTTGCTCATTGCTCTTTTTCCTTCACAGGAGGGTTTGCCACTACTGAGTGGTTCCACCTGTGCAGTGTTGTCTTCAAATGGGTGGTAATGGGGAAGCTCCTTTCACTGTTTCCACTGCAACCAAATCACACCTTTTTTTCTGCTTCAATTGTGCACTGGAATCAACTCTCAGGAAACTGGACTTCCACAAAGTCTGTCTCATTCACTATTTTCTGCTCTAGTTAGCACTCTCCAGGCTTTACCTGACTATGGCCGAGATAGATTGAGGCAAGTACTTAGCTCCTGTTGGTCCTGCAGCCCATACCAAAGTCTGTCTGCCTATTACTGGATGCACAGGTGGGTGAGATTCCTCCTGGGTCCCTTGGAAGTTAGTGCTGTATACTGCAACTCCCACAAAGGCTCTTATGTTCATGGATGTCCACTTCATTGTTACAAAAGTGGAAGAAAAAGGAGAACGCCTTTTCGCATTATGATGCTGATGTCACTCCTTCCTCCTATAAGTTTTAGTCTCATCCATCTACTTATGTGGATATGCAGCCTAAATATTATCACTATTGTGACACCAAAACACAGCAAGTCATATATTTTTTTTAAAGAGATTCTGGTTTGGTGTTATCCACAAGATATCTGACAGAATACCTTGAAGAAACAAATTTTAAATACAAGCATCAATGATTTCCACAAATTTTAAAGAAACATGAACTTAAGATTAAAAAAACTAAGCACATAAATAAAGAGGGCACTTTGAATAAGAGTCAGCCATATCATTAAACTATGAAATCAGACTTACAAACCGTGTATTGAAATTATTAGATAGCAGTAATTTCAGTAAGTATGTTTAATCTGTTAAATAAGGATACTATTGAAAGTATGATGAAACAATAAGAGACTGTCAAAGCTGACCATTTGATCAAAAAACCAAGTGAAACTTAAAGAGAGAAAACAAAATATTATGATTGAAATTTGAAATTAATGGATGAGTTAAACAGCGAATTAGCACAACATGGTAGAATGAATTTACTGGGAGAGAGATCTGTAAAAGTTAAACAGAACACAGTAGAGAGAAAGAAATAATTAATGCTTCAGTGGTGTAGAAGGTAAAACAAGAAGATTCAACATATGCCTAATTCTAATTGGGGTTCCAGAGGCATATAATAGAAATACAGAGGCAATTTTCAGAGGAGTATCTCTATTTGTGGTCATCGCTTTCCCACTTAAATAAGCCCCTTCAGCATTTCTTCTAGAACTGGTTTCTTGGTGATAAACTCTTTTAATTTTTGCTTTTCTGGGAAGCTCTTCATCTCTCCTTTCATTCTGAATGAAAACCTTGATGGATAGAGTATTCTTGGCTATAGGTTTTTTCCTTCTAGCACGTTATAAATACGTTGTGCCATTCTCTTCTTGCCTGCAGGGTCTTGGCTGAGAAGTCCCCTGACAGCCTTATGGGCTTTCCTTTGTATGTCACTTGTGGCCTTTCTCTTGCTGCTTTTAGGATCTTCTCTTTAATTTTGGACATTTTAATTATAATATGTCTTGGTGTGGACCTCTTTGGGCTTCTCTTGTTTGGATCTCTCTGTGCTTCCTGTACTTGGATGTCTGTTTCCTTCCTTAGGTTAGGAAAATTTTCCTCTATTATTTCTTCAAATAAAATTTCTGCCCCTTTGTCTCTCTCTTCTCCTTCTGGGACACCTATAATCCGAATGTTGGCATGCTTGATATTGTCCCAGAGTTCCCTTAGACTGTTCTCATTCTGTCTAATTCTTTTTTCTTTTTTCTGTTTAGCTTGGGTGATTTCCTCTAGTCTTCCACCTAGCTCTCTGATCCATTCTTCTGCATCCTCTATTCTGCTACTGAGTCCCTCTAGTGAATTTTTCATTTCCAGTATTGTATTCATTTCTGATTGGTTCTTTTTTATAGTTTCCAGTTCTTTGCTGATGAGCTCACTGTGTTCATCCAGTCTTCTCCCAACATCTGTGAGCATCATTATGAGATTTTGTTTGAACTCTTTGTCAAGTAGGTCACTTGTTTCTGTTTCATTTAGTCCTTTTTCTGGGGTTTTGTCCTGTTCCCTTGCTCAGAAAGCATTCCTTTGTCTCCTCATTATGCCTCTTTCTCTGTGCTTATTTCTATGTATTAGGTGAGTCCACTATGTCTCCTGATCTTGGAAAAGTGGCCTTATATATGAGATGCCTTATGAAGCCCAGCACTGTGCTTCCCTCTCATCAGTAGTCCAAATGATCCAGGAGTGACCCCTTTGTGGGCTACTTGTGTCTTTCTACTGTGGCAGAGTTGCTCTTACTGCAGGTACCCAGGGAGTCTAGTCTTTCCTTCCCTGGCCAGCTGTTTGTAAATCCGGTTTGGGGAGCCTCAGCATCATTGGCTACATAGTCTATCAGTACACTCCTATTGCAGTTTTCCTCTTAATTGGGTTGGTACCCAGTGTAGCTGGTTGCTAGGCTCAGGGACTTACAGTTGCCATAGGCTTCAGGCCTGCAAAGCTGTTGTCAGTTCTCTTAGGAGTGCAGCTGAGTGGGGCTGACCCTAGGCATGGGGGCACCCAATTGTTTCAGACCTTGGAAGGTGGGGCTGATCCTTTTTATGGCTATTTGTGAAACACAGGTCTTCTGCCACTGATAAGCCTCACCCTTCACAGGACCACAAACACCATCAACACAGTCCTGGTCCATGCACATTTCCCAACCCCCTGGAGTGTACCCAAATGCCACACTGCAGAGGTCCCCACCTCTCCACCAATGCCCCCCACAGTTCATCTGGTCCTCACACAGGCCCTGCCCCACAGAGGTAGACACACTTGCGTGCCTGTAGAGGATCCAGGCACCCAGTGAATGCTTAAAAGTAGCCTGGGGGCTTGCTGTGGGGTGCGGCCAGTCCCTAGGGCAGGCTACCTGCCCTGGCTGAACTGGATTAAATCTGTGCTCTAGTGGGTGTGGCAGACCCCTGGGCTAACAGGCAAAGGGAAGAACCTCAATGGCTCCCCCCAAGATCTGTGTCAGCATGCCTGGGCCAGGTCAGAACAATGGCCCCCACCAATGTCTCAGTCTCCAGTGAGGTCCCTCCTCTCACCAAGATGCCCCAAGAGTCCAACACTAGAGTCTTGTTTCACCAAAGGACTGTCAGTCTTCTCTCTGGTGATTTTAGGTTGCTGCAATGAGCGAGTTTGTGCATAAGCCCTTTAAGACCCGGGTCTTTTTGGCTTTCAGCTGATAGCTTTTCTGGGGGTATCTTCATTGCAGTTAATAGCCAGCGAAGCCAGACCGTAAGACACTCATCTCAGTTGTGCTGAGTCTGAAGGATGCTTATAGCAGTATTGGCCTTGCTCCAGACCTCATTCCTCCAGCGAGGGCTGTGTACCTTATGATGTCTCCCGCCTGGCCAGCTAAGAAGCTCTGCTGCTCCCAAAGGTGGCTCTTTTCCTCTCCATCAGGAATTTCTGGCTCTTCTGCCTTATTCAGGACTGTCCCTTGTTGTGAGGGTTCTTTTTATCCAGTTTTCAGTTTTCTATCCAGGGTGATTTTCCCAAAAATAGTTTTAACATGTTTGTGTTTGTGGGAGGAGATGAGTTCAGAGTCTGCTTACACCACCATCTTGACAAGATCTCAGGACTGGGATCCTGCTTTTGCTTTGCATTTCCCAAAAGACTAGTCATGTTGAACATCTTTTCAGGTGTCTGCTGGCCATTTGGATGTCTTCAGCATGTTTCTGTAAAGCTGTTTGACAGTATCTTTTCTCCACCCTCAAAGGGTAATTTGCCTCTAATAGGAGTTGATAGCAGGGTTCAGAGTAGGATGAGGACGAGTATCAGTTCAGAAAAACTTTTGGTTACATTATCTACTGTTCATCTTTGATTCTGAAGAAAGAGGGAAGATTGTTTCACACCACACTCTCAGTTATCTTGGCTTCTGTCACTTACATTAATGGGACTCTCAGTGTTCCAGTATCTGAATATTGTCTGGCACACTGTAAGTACTTAATCAATATTTGCCAAATGAATGAACATTAGCATTTAATACAAATCTTAATATTTTGGTTCTTACTAAGTCAAAATTATTTTTCAGCACTGTAAGTTAGGAACTTACCTACAGTAAATTTCCTGAAAGTGTTTAACAAAAAATAAAATGAATAATGCATGTGTCAGGTAAGTTCTCTGTAGACTTCTTATAGCCAATTTTGCTTAAATGTGGATTGTTCTGTTGTTCTCATCCTCAATAGGGCACAGGAAATTCTGTAGAGCTCAAGCCCTCAGTGTCCAGTGGCTGTCTACCTGGACCCCTATGACGACAGTTTCTTAAGTGTCTGCTTGCAAACTCAGGCCCTATCCATCTTTTGGTTAGGGCCCCTCTGTTCTTGGTATCTCTAAACTTAGTTGATAGTTGTGCTGTCTGTAAGTCATTCTGAAGGCTCACTCATGTTTTTGGCCACATCACCTCTGCTTCAACTTCTTTTAGCTATCACATCCCTTCTCTGAGGCTTGAAAACCTAACAGCTTACCTGCCTGAAAGAAGGGAACAGTCAGAGATGTGGAGACATAAATATTAGGTAAAAAGCTAGATAATATTTCAAAAATATTATCCATAAGTTGTTCCACACTGCTAAGTCAAAAATTTAAATAGAATTTTGGTTGGGGCTAAAAGAAGATAATAAAGATGTTTTAGAAGCATGAGCAGACATCATTTTTTAATATATGGCAATTTACTGTTTGGCTTTCTCCATAGCCTGATCTCTTCTATTCTCTCTAAGATGTCCTTTCCATGGAGTGTCTAGAGAAAGAAAACCAGACCTTATGGACCAAAGGACAAGGACTTAGTGTCTTGGGATGCAATATAAGAATGGATTCTTTCAATGGATAAGAAGATAAAGAAGATGTAGCACACATATATACAATGAAATACTACTCAGCCATAAAAAGATGAAATCATTTCCTGCAACAATGAGGATCGACCTTGAGGGTATTATGCTAAGCAAAATAGGTCAGATGGAGAAAGAAAATTACTGTATAACCTTACTCATAAACAAACACATAGATGCATTTAACAGATTGGTAGTTAACAGAAGGAAAGGGCAAAAGAGGTCAAGGAGCACATATGTATAGTGAGCTAGATTTCTGGTGGTAAACTCGATGCAGCCTATACAGAAGTTGAAATGCAATGATGTACACGTGAAATTTATATAACATTATAAACAGTGTGACCTCGGTAAAGTAAATTTTAAGAAAACACCAAAAAGATGAAGAATTGCTTCTCCTGTACATTTGGAGAGAGAAGAAATCAAAGTGGGGTGGAGGGAGGCGGAAGGATTCCTTCTTGGTGTGTGTTTTGAGAATTATGAATATTATTTATCTTTTCAAATTTTATTACACACCTTGCTCAGTCTTCCCCCTTTTTATTCCCATCTCTGCCCTTCTTCATACAATCATTTTATCCTTCTCTTTTTCTCCCTCCTCTACTAATCTTTTCCTTGAAACAAAGCAGCTGGAACCATGAGAGAGAAGAAGAGATCTATTCATGTTTCTTCTTCCCTGCTCCAAATGTCTGGAAAGTCTTTCCAAATATGAACAATCCATGGAGTCCCACATAAAAGCAAAAAAAAAAAAAAAAAAAAACGTCAAAAATAAGAAGTTAGAGAGTCAAGATTCCCTCTACTGTCAAGAGTCTGACTCAGCATTGCTGGATGCTCACTACTTCCTGGTATGTTTCCCAGACAGAGGTCATGATGAATATTCCTCTGCTTTGGTGACATAATTTATTTTATAGAGAAAAAGGTTGAAATTGTTTGTTAAATCGGCCCCATGATTTTTCCAGGCTGAATGTAGGGTTGTTGATGTAAAAGTGTCTCAAAAGATGAACACCCCAAACAAGGGACCAATTAACAGAGTTAGTCTCCCCTCCATCACCCAGGAGAGAAGTTATTCACCTCTTGCACTATTTCAATTGTTCCCTCTTTGTGGGGAGTTGTGCTCTGAAGACCTTTCTTATTTATGAGAGAAGGCTCATAAGCTTTTAAGCTCCTCTTCTCCCACAGCTGGATCATTTTTAAGGCAGGCTGAGTGAGCCAAACATTACTAACAAAAGACCATGAGTTCGTCTCAGAGCACTGATGGAGTGGGATAATCTCAAAATCTGGAAGTTGAAATATTTGTTGGCTGTTGCTGAATACCTGGGTACACCACGAAGAAAAGAGAGTTGGAACACAGGAGACTAAAGCTTTATGGAACACTTGGGTGAGTCATTAGGAGCTCTGCTCTAGGGATTGTGAAGGCCTAAGACCCAGGGAGAATTTCAAAGATTTATCATCATGGGTTGTGTGACCTTGAGCTATTTAATGCTCTGACCCAGGGTGTCCTCAACTGTAAAATTGGAATAATAAATGTCTTATAAGTTTGTTGAAAATTAAAATAAGGTAAAACATAAAAGTATATTCAGAATAGCACCTGGAACACAGAACACACTCAATAAATATATCATGCCTTGATTTTCAGGAAAACTCAATCAGATTAGAAGCAAAGAAAAAATTAATCAAATCTAGTAGTTTGGGGTTTTAGAAAAAAAGTGATAATTTGGGTTAACCAATTCTTTTCATAGAAATATTATTTGTAAAGGTGTTTCTGGTAATATGGTGGATGATATGTTCAAGGAAACCAATAATGTGAGATACAATCTAAAACACTTTATTTCATGGCTAAGCCAGTACTTTATCAGTACCTTGATAAGGTACAGAAAAGAAAAGAAAAGCACACACCTCACAGGGTGGTGGGCTGAGACCAGTATTTTCCCAGGAGGGATCTACTAATGGCTGGCATCCCCAGGCCTGAGTTTTAATGAGCAAAGTATGAAGGGTAGGAGAAAAAGACAAGGTGTGAGAATGGCCCAGAGACAACATTCCTTCTCCATAATGCCACTTAAAATAGGGACTCTCAAAGGGTGATATTCTCAAGGGCAAACTAGAAAAAAACTACACAAAATGAGACAGTGATATGCTCACCTTTCTCAGCTTTAGTTTGAGAGAGAGAGAAAATGTAAAAACGTCTTCCCTGGTTCTTTTTTTTAAAATTTATTTTTTGAGATAAAATTGACTTATAACATTGTGTAAGTTTAAATTGTTGAACAGATTGATTTCTTACATTTGATATTGCAATATTCTTACCATCCTAGCACTAGCTAACACCTCTACCACATTACACAAGTATGTTTCTTCTTTTGAGGTGGGAACAATAAGAGTCTAGCTTATACAGATTTTGAGATGTAATGATGTACATCTGAAAATTATATGTTAGAAGCCAATGTTACCTCAGTGAACAAAGATGTAGTCTCTTAGGAACTGTGAAGTTTATGACAGCATATTGTTGTCTATAATCACTAGGCTGTGCATTGTATCTCTAGGATGTATTTGGTAGTTACAAGTTTGTACCCTTACAGAATGTATCTCCAATTCCCCCACCCCTAGTATCTGGTAACCACCATTCTATTTGCTGTTTTTACAAGTTCAGCTCTTTTAAAATCCGCACATAAGTGATATCATACAGTTTTCTCTTACTCTATCTGACTTGATCTCACTTAGGATAATGCCTTTATGTTCCTTCCATGTTCCTGCAAATGGCAGGGTTGCCTTCTTTCTCATGGATCAGTAATATTACATTGTGTGTGTGTGTGTGTGTGTGTGTGTAACATCTTCTTTATCCATTCATGCATTGACGGACACTTAGGGTGTTTGCATATCTTGGCTTTTCTGAATAATGCTGCAATAAACATGGGATATCTGTTGTTTATTTCATTTATATATACCCAGCAGTGCAATTGCTGGATCATATGGTAGTTCTATTGCTATTTTTTTGAGAAAACTCCATATTTTATTCCACAGTGGCTGAACCAATTTACATTCCCACAACAATGTGTGATGGTTCCCTTATCTCCACATCCTTGCCTACACTTGTTCACTCTTGTCTTCTTGATGATAGCCATTCTAACAGGTGTGAGTTGATATCTCATCACGGTTTTGATTTGTATTTCCATGATGATTAATGATATTGAGCATCTTTATATGTTCCTTTTGGCTATTGAACGTCATCTTTAGAAAAGATGTCAATTTAGTTCCACTGCTTATTTTTTAATCAGGTTGCTTGATATTTGTTACTGAGTTGAAAAAGTTCTCTAAATGTATTAAATAATAACCTCATATCTGATATATGGATTGCAACTGTTTTCTCCCATTCTCTAGGTTGCCTTTCAGTTTTGGGGTTGTTTCTTTTGCTTTGTAGAAACTTTTTACTTTGATGTAGTCCCACTTGGTGATTTTCGCTTGTGTTGCTTGTCCTTTTGGTGTCAAATCCAAAAAATCATTGCAAGATCGATGTGAAGGAGCTTTTCCTATATTTCTTCTTCTAAGTGTTTTATGGTTTTAGATGTTTAAATCTTTAATTCATTTCAAGTTAAGTTTTCTGAGTAGTGTAAGTAAGGGGTCTCCAGTCTTCTCTGCCTTTGTATGGAGTCATCTGCTCCACTCTTCTTCCTCCCTCTTGTGGCCAAATTCTTAAGATACTGTGTTTTTAGTTGTTGCCATTTACTAGGTGGTACTGGAAACTTTTTTTTGTTTTCCAGAAGGTGGCACTCCAGCTCATGTTTGTGGTTTCTCCCTTGTCCACAAAACAGGTCTGTTTTTTTGAGATGACTCAATTTACCAGATTTGCTCTCACAGGAATGTGCACAAAGAGCTAGTTGCAGAGTGAGGGGGATATGGGTTTAGCACTGGGTGGTTGAGGGTTCCAGTGGATCTGGAGGGGAGATCCTTTGCTGAGGTACCCCTTGAGGCTCATGGGTAGACTTCCTGCTGAAATTCTGAGCTCCTGTGCCTCTCTAATTCCCTTTGATATTAGTATCTTCCTCTTACCTGATCTCCCTTCTCCCTCCACTCGTGGTCTATCCACCCCTGTAGTCGACATACCTCTAGAGAGAACCGGGTTCTCCAGCTGTGTCCAGCCCTGCTGGAGTAGCCTGGGCACTAACTCACTGCTGCTTTCCTCTGGCAGGACAGTTTGCCACTGCTGAGTAGTTCATCTTCTGCAGTGTTGCCTTGAAGGTGGTGGTGCCGGGAAATCTCCTTTGCCTATCTTTACTGTGACCAAACTCACACCTTTTTTCTGCTTCAGTAATGTGCTGGAATCACATCTCCAGAAGACTTATCTTACACAAAATCTCTCTCATTCACAGTTGTCTGCCCAAGTGTGCACTCTCCAGGCTTACCTGACCACGGCCAAGATAGTTTGGGGCAGGTTTGTGGGCTCCTGCTGGCTCTCTAGCCCATACCAAAGTCTGTCTGCTTATTACTGGATGCACAGGTGGGTGAGATTCCTCCTGGATCCCTTTGCATTTGGTGCTGGTTACTACAACTTCCACACAGGCTCTTTTGTTCATGGTTGGATGTCCAATTCTTTATTACTAAAGCAGGACAATAATGGGGGACGTCTTTAGTCACTGTAATGCTGATATCAGCCCTTGTCTTGATAATTTTTACTCTCATCCATCTAATTATGTAGATTGCAGCCTAAATATTATCACTATTGTGTTGTCAAAAAAACGCCAAGTCAAAATTTTTGTTTAAAGGGATTCTTGGTTCATATTTTACCCCTGGAATCTGACAGAAGTGATATAAACCATTTCTGAAGAAACAAATTTTAAACACAAGCATCAATGATTCCTACAGATAAATTTTAAAGAAATATGAACTTAAGATAAAAAATTCACTAAGCCTACTAATAAACAGGGCGCCTTTGGTAAGAGTCAGAAATATCCTTAAACCATGGAATCAGATTTGCAAATATATGTATTTAAATTATTAGATAATAACTTCAATAAGTATGTTGAATACATTTAAATAAAGGGTGCTATGGAAAGTATGAAGAAACAATAAGAGACTATCAAAACTGACCATTTGGGAAGAACGAAATGGAACATCTCAAGAGAAAAAAAATATGATTGAAATTTGAAATTAATGAGTGAGTTAAATAGCCAATCAGCACAACTTATGGTGGAATGAATTTACTGGAAGAGAGATTTGTAAAAATTAAACAGAACACAGTAGAGCAATACAAATAATGAATGTTTCAGTGATGTAGGGGGCAGAGCAAGTAGATCCAATGATGTACATCTAATTGGGGTCCCAGAGACATATAATAGAAATGTAGAGGCAATTTTCAGAGGAGTATCTGTGTTTAGTAGACAGCATACGAGAGTCATGGTTACCGTGTTGAATGAATGGACATTAGAGGAAGCTGTGAATACGTCTGTGAGTAGAAAGAGAAGAACGGTACATGCTGTAGCTGCTCAATAAATTAATTTGGTTGTCATGATTATTGGTTACGTTGATGATGAAGAATGTAATTTTCTGCTCTGTTCTCACAAAATTCTCCTTCCATTCAGTTTCCATGTGGACAGAATCACACCTAAGTCTGAGACGGTAAATGCATAGCTTGTCTGCTACCATTTCTCCTTCTGTACTGATGGCAGACATCTTGACTTTCTTTTCTAATTAATGTCTTCATTGCTTCAGATTTCTTCTTGAAACGGTGCCCCCAGAATCAATGATTGATCTGATTTTGGGAAATGAACAGTTTTACATTGTTTCTAAGGCTATACCTTGTGCTTCCATGGTGATTTTGTCTTTCCATTCACTTTTGCAACTAGGAGGCTGGTAAATGGCTGGGAGGGAGGAAGACATTCTGGATGGCTAATGCTGTATTTATTTGTAGTTCATACACATAGCTTATTCCGTTAATATCATAGCCTTTCTCCAGAGAGGTCTCCAAGACTTCTACTTTTACCTGTATATGGAAAATCCAGGCCACATTTAACATCTATTTTCTACCTTTCACAGCCCCGATGATTTTATTTCTGGTGTAGGTCATCTGAATAAAAAATGTGTTTGCATTGGGGCATGTCCTAACGACCATCTAGAGAGAAGACAGCTATTTCATCTTGAAGAGGGCATACAGAGCCTAGTGCAAAAATATTGTTTTGCTTATTTACCATTTGGCCTGAAGACTTAGTTCTTGCCTTCCTTGAACTGGCTCCAAAGAGAAAAAGAGAAAGAACTTCCAGAAATCCTGCCTCTGTTTCTTAGTCCCCATGCCCATTGCCTAAGCGTTCTAACCCTTACATGAGTTCAAGTTACTCTACTTCATAGGAGAAGACTCGAACCTAGGAATCAATAATAAAATCCAGGATGATTGAGAATCCAACAAAACCATATGCAAGGTGTTCAGTGGTTGTAATTTGCTGTGTAAAGGTTCCAGAGTTTCCAACAGATTTTTAAAGTATCACTGACTCAAAGATGTTCAAGAATCATTGTTCTAGACAGTTTAACTCATAAGTATCTCTGATCTGAGGTAATAAAAATCTGCACCGGCAAGGATGGGCATATAATGACTAGGCTTTTACAACCTGGTCTTGTCTAACTTCTCAGGAGACTTCATAGAGCCATTAAGTTTAAGTCACATCGAGCTCCAAGCTATTTCTTGGTGCGTGACTCTTCCTACCATCCCATTGCATTATTCTTATTTCTCTCCAGGCTCTATGAAACCAGAAATGCAGTTATAGAATTGTCTACCCTTTCTGACTGCAGATTAATTGAATATTAGTTCCCAAAGGGATTTTAAAGAGTATCTATTTTACTATCCTCAAGTGACTATGGGGTCCAGTATGATTCAGGGGCTTTTTCAAGCACTGAATTAATTTCACAGGCATGACTGATCAGAATCATTCTGTTTTACCATATAGAGGGAGGACATTATTTTGCTAATTTAAGCTATTTCTACTTCTCATATGTTTGTAAAATCTGAAATGATAAAACATGAAATTAAGACATTTTAGGAGATAATGTACCAATGATGTTCATTACTGTCTTTTGCCCCAAAGAGAATGACTGTACTTATGAAAGAAAATTTTTCAGTTAAGTTTGGTGATTATACATGGAACAAAAAGATTAACCCAACATTGATGATTTAAGACGTATATCTAGTCAGCTGCATGACTGGAAAGAAATGAGTATTTCTTTGTGCTTTTTGAGAATAAAACCATTTCCTTCTCTCATCGTTTTCTCAGCAGCTGTCACCGAGCAGGTCCATGGAAGGGGATAGAAATCGTACCTCTGTGGACATGTTTGCTCTCCTGGGACTCTCAGATGAAAAAGGTGTGCAGCCTATCCTCTTTCCAATCTTCCTAGGGATCTACCTTGTGACTCTCATCTGGAACATGGGTCTTATCATCCTAATCAGGATGGACTCCCACCTGCGCACACCTATGTACTTTTTTCTCAGTTTCCTGTCATTTATAGACATCTGCTATTCTTCTTCCACCAGCCCAAGGATGCTTTCAGACTTCTTAAAAGAAGAAAAAATGATTTCATTCATTGCTTGTTCCACCCAGTATTTTGTTGGGTGCTGGATGTGTCTGATGGAGTGCTGTCTCTTGGCTGCCATGGCCTTTGACAGATATGTTGCTATTGGTAGGCCTCTATAGTACTCAGTGGTCATGGCTCCTGGCCTCTGTCAGAAGATGATTGCTGGGGCCTATGGGAGTGGTTTCCTTAGTAGCTTAGCTGAAATAATCCCTTGCTTTCATCTCTACTACTGTGGGCCCAATATCATTCCAAATTTCTTCTGTGACATAACCCACATCATATCCTTGTCTTGTTCCAATCCCTTCATCAGTCAAATGATTCTTTTTCTCATAACTTTTTTTGTTGGATTTGGTTCTTTCCTTGTTATACTCTTATCCTATGGTTTCATTGCAGCTTCCATCCTGAAAATATCCTCTATCAAAGGTAGTGCCAAGGCCTTCAATACCTGTGCCTCTCACCTGTTAGTAGTAACAATCTTCTATGGCACAGGCCTCTCGGTGTACATGCATCCTAGTTCTACTCACTCCAAGAAGCAGAACAAGGTGCTGTCAGTGTTCTATGTTATCTTTATCCCCATGTTAAACCCTCTTATCTATAGTCTGAGGAACAAGGAGATCAAAGAGGCCTTCCAGAGGGTGATAAAGAGGACCACACATTTACTTCAGTAAGAACAATATTTGTGCAGGTGTTATTTTCCCTATAAGGAAAAGAGGGATAAGAATATGTAAATAACATTTTGTATGTCGCAAGAATAGCTAAGTAGAGAGAAGATGTGACAACCTGGCTTCTGGGTTCCTGGTGCCATTATGTTTAGCTGCCACCACCAAGTGATCTGTCTGAGGCAGTGTCATCAGCATTGAACTGCATTTAAAAGGCTTGTTTACATAACTAGGCTCAGGTAGATAAAATCGGATGTTTGGACAACAGAGGTTCTGATAGATATTATATGTAGATAAATGACAAGACCTAGGAAGTCATGCATGGTTCTTCCCTCTACAATTTTTAAAATGTCCTTTATTTATTTTTGGTTGTTAAGCACTTTTTATATTTAAATAGAAATAAAATTACTTATAAAATCACATATGTATAAGTTAACAATAATTTAAAAAAGAATACCTTATCATCTGAGTTCCAAACACAGAGCGAGAAAGTCAGTGTGAGAAAGAGGAACACAGAAAGAGATAGGTAGAAAGAGAAATAGAGAGAGAGACACACACACAGAGGGAAAAGAAAGAGAGAGTGAAAAAGTGAACAAAGAGAAGGGAAGGGGAAGGGAGGAGAGGAGACAAAAGAAGAGGAGAGGGGAAAAGATTGATCAGTCTTTATTCCAAAATAACTTTGTTCCCTCCATCTTACTCCTTGAAACTCCTTATGAAGTGAGTTGTGAAAAACAGATGGGAGAAAGGAATAGTAGAAAGGAGGGGCACTTTTCAGGTTAAGAGTTGGGGAGATTCTCAGAGGCTAGAAAGAAGTCAAAGTCATCAATTTCTGGGCACAGGTGGCCTGAAGCACGCTCCATGGTAGCTTCCCAGGGACAGCGAAAGACTCAGAAATGAAGGCTGTCATGTAATGTCTAGGGACTCACAGTCTGAGTCCCAGAGATGTGAGCCCCCTAGGAATTCCAAGTCCTTAAGTATGATCAGCGAGCAGTAGAGACAGTCTGTATGAGGGTACCATGGAGACTCAAAGTCTAACCAAGAGAATTTAAAGAAAATTTTAAAAAGAGATATTTTTCAGACAAGAGTTTATAGACTAAGCTTCATACATACTACAGTAGTGTATACACAACATATTACACTTCACTAGTTACATTGCATAGATGTGATTTTTGTTCTATTATTATGTGCACTTGGCAAGTGGGAAATTATCCCCATTTTACAGATAGAACTTTTGGGTATATTGTGGTCTGCCTTGTTCTTCCCAGGGTAGCAAGAATCCGTCTTGAAGCTCACTAAGTATCAGATGTGGAACATAAATGGTTTTTACTGATCAGAAACATGTCATTTATTGCTTTGCCATGGTGCCCAATTTCTATACCTTAGGTGTTATATATTTAAAACTATCTTACGAATCTGTTCATTGAAAATATTCACAACACAGTTTTTATCAGAGTGAATACATAACTATTAACCAATTGGTAAGAGTTAAATCAAATAATTAACTCATTATCCCATCCATCCCTTTCTCCTTAGAAGTAAGATTAGCTGAAGTAGATCCAACATGAATGGGGACCTTTCTAAAACATCTCTGTATCCCTAGTAATGGCAGGGTAGATGAGCTCCATTAAAAAACCAAAAACCAAAACACTAAAACCAAAAGTTCGTGGGAATGATCTTAAGTAGATATTTTTTTCTTTTGTGAGGAAGATTAGCCCTGAGCTAACATCTGCTGCCAATCCTCCTCTTTTTTGCCAAGGAAGACTGGCCCTGAACTAAATTCATGCCCATCTTCCTCTACTTTATACGTGGGATGCCTGCCACAGCATGGCTTGCCAAGTGGTGCATATGTCCACACCCGGGATCTGAACTGGCGAACCCCAGGCTGCCGAAGTGGAATGTGCGAACTTAACCGCTGCAAAACAGGGCCAGCCCCAGTAGATATTTTTAATGAAGAATTAGTAATGCAGCATAATATATTGGAAAGAACTCCAATTCAGAACAGATAAATTTCACCTACTTTTTTTTTTTTTGGTGAAGATTAGCCCTGAGCTAACATCCTCCTCTAATCTTCCTCTTTTTCCCTGAGGAGGATTGGCCCTGAGCTAACATCTGTGTCCATCTTCCTCTATTTTATATGTGGGATGCCTGCCACAGCATGGCTTGATAAACTGTGTGTGTGTCTGCACCCAGGTTCTGGGTCTGCAAACCCCAGGCTGCCAAAGAGGAGCACATGAACTTAACCACTGCAGCACCATGCCAGCCCCTAAATTGCACCTACTTAAAGGGAAGGCATGCTGTTTACTTCACACTCTGATAAGTGCTTCATAAGCATTGTATAATTTGATTTTATGAAGAGCTGCTCCATCAAGTAGCTCATACTATAAGCCCCATTTTTAAGGTGATAATAGTGAGGTTTGAAGAGGTTAATTTGCTCAGGAACACACAGCAAGGATGTGGAAAGCTGGAATTCAACCAATTAGCTGATACCAGTGCCCATGGTATTAACCTCAATGATCTGTGACTCTGTCATGAATTAGTTTCATTGTATTCCTTGTTGCTCCTATATCCTCACTTATGCATAGGAAATCATGCTGTGTCAGCCACCCAGGGCTGCTGTGATAACTGATTCAGGTCAGGGAGTTGAGAAAGTGTGCATATTTAAAATGGAATCAATTTGTGAACAGGGAAGTGTCCAAATATCTAATTTATTGTTTTTAAGCTGTATTGTCAGCCAGTTGTGTCATCTTTGGTAAATGTCTTAGCACCTCTGGCTTCAATCCTCACCTTGAAAATGATGGTATTAAACTAGGTGCTCTCTCGGTCCCTTCCAGCTCAAAGAAATCTAAGTTCATTAAAAGAAAAGCTATAATTACGAGGTCATAATAGGACCATGGGGAAGTGGGGAATTGAGTCAGAAGGGACATGGCAAAGTGGGATGTGAAATTAGCAGGGAAATCATCTTGATGACAACCATGACACCAGAAGGCAGGTACCTGGAGAGTTTTCTCCCTATAATTGTCTTTTCTCCTTTCTCTTCTGCCTTAATAATACATTTAAGAGGATCTCCAGTTGTGGGCATCTCTTTGGCTGTGAGTGGACAACCAATGTCATGGCCAAAAGCGCCCATCCTGGAGTGCAATAGGGCACACCTGAATAATTCTTTTGTAAAGAATAAGGAATTTCAACTTTGTCAAGAACTCTTGTTATCCTGAGGGATCTAGGTCAAGGTGAGAGGGCAAGATTTATAGAAAACAGTGGATTCTGTGTTATCCCAATATCCATGTGATTCTTCCAGTAAGACCAACATGGAGTAAGATTTATGGTCCTCATAAGTTTTATGAGGTTTATGTTATCTCTCATTCTTAACCTCTTCTCATATTTCTTTATCTAGCCTTTTTGTTCTGGTTAAGACTGTCAGTACTATGTTGAATGAGAGTGGTGAGAGTGAGCACCCTTGTCTTGTTCCTGATGTTAGAGGAAAAAGTTTGTTTTTCACATTGAGTATAACATTAGCTGTGGGTTTGTTTTTGATGGCATTTGTTATGTTAAGGTATTGTCTTTCTATTTCCAGTTTTTTTGGGTTTTAATCATGAAAGGATGTTGTATTTTATCCTATGCTTTTTCTGCATCTATGAGATGACCACGTGATTTCTATCTTTCATTCTAGTAATGTGGTGTGTCACATTTATTGATTTGTGCATGTTGAACTATCCTTCCATCCCATGGATAAATCCCAGTTGGTCATAGTATATAATCCTTTTCCTGTGTGGTTGAATTTGATTTGCTAATATTTCCTGACTATTTTTGCATCTATATTTAGGATGGATATTGGCCTATAGTTTTTTTTTTTTCCTGTGGTGTCCTTATCTGGCTTTGGTGTCAGGGTGATATTGACCTCCTAAAATTCCATTAGAAGTATTCCTTCCTGTTTTTGAAAGTGTTTGAGAAGGATTGGCACTAATTATTCTGTAAATGTTTGGTATAATTTGCCAGGGAAGATATCTGCTTCTGTGGGTTTCTGTGTTAGGAGGTTTTTGATTACTGATTCAATCTCCTTATTTGTCTTTGTTCTATTCAAATTTTCTGTGTCTTCCTGATTCATTCTTGATAGCTTGTATATTTCTAGGAAGTTCTCCATTTCTTCTAGATTATTCAATTTTTTGGCATATGATTGTTCATAGTAGTTCCTTATAATCTTACGTATTTCTGCAGTATTGCTTGTAATGTCTTCTATTTCATTTCTGATTTTGAGACTTTTGACTTTATTTCTTAGTCTAAAGATTTGTCAATTCTTTTTGTCATATGGAAAACTAGCTCTTAACTTCATTGATTGATTCTATCGTTTTTTTGGTATGTAACTTATTTACTTCCACTCTGACCTTTGTTATTTCCTTCCTTCTACTCACTTTGGGCTTAGTTTGTTCTTTTTTAGTCCCTGAGACATAATGTTAGGTTGTTATTAGATATTCTTCTATATGCTTAATATATGCATTTATCACTATAAAATTCCCTCTCAGAAATGCTTTTGTAGCATCCCATTGGTTGTGGTGTATTATGTTTCCATTTCAATTAGTTTCAAGATGTTTTTTGATTTCCTGTTTGATTTCTCATTTGACTCAATGGTTGTTCAGGAGTGTGTTGTTTAGTTTACACATATGTATACATTTTGCAGCTTTCTTCTTCTTTATTTCTAGTTTCATATCAATGTTGTCAGAAGAGATACTTGGTATGATTTCAATCTTAAATTTTGTAAGACATGTTTTGTGTCCTATCATATGATGTATTCTGGAAATATTCTGTGTGAACTTGAGGAGTGCATGTATTCTGCTGCTATTGGATGGAATGTTCTATAAATGTCTTAGGTCCATTTCATCTAATGTGTGTTTTAAGTCCAACATTTCCTTTGTTGATTTTCTGTCTGGATGAACTACCCATTGCTAAAAGATGGGTATTAAAATCCCTATAATTATTGTATGGTGTCTAAATCTCTTTTCAGGTCTGTTCATATTTGATTAATATACTTTATTGCTCTGATTTTGAATGCATATATATTTACATTTGTCATCTTGATGACTTGCCCTCTGTATTGTTATATAATGATCTTTTTTGTCTCTTGTTTCTGTGTTTGGCTTAAGGTGTTTTTGTCTGATATGAATGTAGCTATTTCTGCTTCATTTTGCTTTCTCCTTGCATAAAGTGTCTTTTCCATCCCTTCACTGTGAGCCTTTGTGTGTCTTAAAGCTGTAGTGAGTCTCTTGTAGGCAGCATATAGTTGGGTCTTGCTTTTTAATCCATCCAGTACTCTGCCTGTTGATAGGTGAATTCAATCCATTTACATTTGGAGTGATTATTGATATTTGAGGACTTACTAATGCAATCTTATTCATAGTTTTCTGGTTGGTTTTTATTTTAGTTGTTTCTTTTCCCCTCTGTTTCTGTGTACCATAGTACATTGGTGATTTTCTTGGGTCGTATGCTCTATTTTCTCTTTCTTTGTGTTTTGTGAATCTACTCCAAGTTTTTGCTTTGTGCTTATCATAAGTCTTATATAAACATCTCACAGGGAGGGCAGTCCATTTTTAGCTTATAGTAACTTAACTTAGTCTACAAAAGCCGTACCTGTCTATTCTCCCCTTTTATGTTGTGTATGCCATTATTTCTTTTCACATGTATTGTTTAACAAATCATAGTAGCTACAATTATTTTAACACTCTTCACTTTTAACATTTTAAAGTATAGTTAAGTGGTTTACACACCACCCAAGTACAGAATAAGAATCTTTTTAAGCCTGATAGTGTATTTCCCTTTATTACTGTGTTGTATACTTTCAGATGTTTTAATGTCACTGACTAATGTCTTTTTGTTTCAGCTGAAAAAACTTCTTACAGCATTTTTTCCAAGGCAGGTCTAGTGGTGATGAACAGCCTCAGCTTTTGTGTTTCTAGGAAAGTCTTTATTCATACTCGTATCTGAAGTGTAACTTTGTGGGATAGAGTATTCTTGGCTTTCAGTTTTTCTTTCAGTACTGACTGTGTCATTTTACTCTCTCCTGGCCTGTAGGATGTGTGCTTGAAAACTGCTGATAGCTTAGTGAAGATTCATTTTTAGGTTATAATCTCTCTCTCTTTTTTTTTAAGGATTCTCTCTTTATCTTTGATTTTTGATAGCATTATTATAATGTGTCTTGGAGAAGCTCTTTTTTCATGAGATAATGGAGTTATCTGTTAGCTTTCTGAACTTAGATGTTTAAATCTCTCCCAGGTTTTGGAAGTTCTCAGGATTATTTATTTAAATAAAATTTTTGCCACCTTCTCTGTCTTTTCTAATTTTTAACGTCTATTATTCTAATTTGGTTTTGATGGAATCCCATAGATTACGTAGGCTTTCTTTGTTATTTCTCATTCTTTTTTCTTTGCTCAGCACTGACTGGGTTATTTCAAACTCCCTGTCCTGTAGCTCACTTTTTCATTTTTCATCTGCTCTACTCTACTGCAGATGCTCTCTATTGCATTTTTCATTTCATTCATTGAACGCCTCAGATCCTGAATTCCTGTTTGGTTCCTTTTTATAATTTTTATCTCTTTGGTGAGTATCTCATTTTGTTCATTTTTCCTCCCTTATGTCATTCAATTGTTTTTCCGAGTTTTCTTGTGGTTGTTTTAAACAGCTGTTTTAAAAATCTTTATCAGCCAGGTTGCAAAATTCTGTGCCTTTCAGCTTTGTACTTTGAGAATTATTGTTCTCTTTAGGTGATGACATATTTTCTTGATAATTCATGTTTCTTGTAGGTTTGTATTGCTGCTTTAGTATTTGAAGTAGCAGACATCTCCTTAAATCTTTACTAATTGCCTCAGATGGGGTATGCCATCTTTTGTGATTTTATAGGTGAGTTTTCCTCTGCCTTTGTATGGGTACACATGTTCCACTCTTCTCATTCCCTCTTGTTGTAGAATTCTTAAGCTATTGTATTTTCTCTGGTTCTTACCACCTAACCAGTCTGGCTATTGGAAACCTCTATTTAGTTTTCAAGAATGTGGCTCTAGAGCTCCTGTTTGTGGTTTCTCCCTCGCCCAGAGACCCTGATCTCTCTTTCTGAGAGAACTCAGTTTACTAGAGTTGCTCTCACTGCTGCTCTCAAGAATATGCACAAGAAGCTAGTGGCAGGGTGGGGAGAGGTGTGGGTTTAAGACTGGGAGGCTGGGGTTTCTCGTGCATCTGGTCAGGAGATCTTCTGTTGTGGTACTCTTAGTGGCTCATTGGTGGACTTCCTGCTGAAATAGGGAACTATACTTCATTAATACCTTTGATATATGTTTTTTGATCCCTTTCCTGATCTCCTCTCTCTCTCCAGTCATGGATTACTTGTTCAGTAGTCTAGGTACTTCTAGGGATAAAGAGGTTTCTGAATGCATCTAGCACAACTGTGGTATCCTGGGTACTCAGTGACTGTTCTTTTTCCCCTGCAGGAGAGTTTGCCACGACGAATTGTTTAACTTCTGCAGTGTTGCCTTGGGAAAGGTGGTGCTGAGAAATCTCCTTTCATTGTCTTCACTGTAAACAAATTCGTATTTTTCTTCAGCTCCAATTGTGTGCTGGAATCCTCTCTCAGGAAGTGCGACCTTCTGCAAAGTCTCTCTCATTCATGGGTGGCTGCTCAAATCATCTCTAGCCTTTGCTCAACCCTGACCAAGATGGGTTGGGGCAGGCTCACACTGATCCTGCTGGCTTTGTAGCCCATACTGAAGTCTGTTTGCCTGTTACTGGTTCACAGGTGGGCAGATTCCTCCTGGTCTCTTGGCATTTGGTGCTGGATACTACAACTCCCACAAAGGTACTTTTGTTTGTGGATGACTTCTAATTCATTGTTACTAAAGCAGGAGAAAAAGGAGGAATGTCTTTTCAGTGCTAAGATGCTGATATCACTCCTTTCCCTGATAATTTTTAATCTTATCTATCTACTTATGTAGATATGCAGTCTATTTGATGTGAATATTATAACATCAAAAAACATCAAGTCAAAATTTTTGTTTAAAGGAATTCTGGCTTGGTGTTGTCCCTAAGGTATCTGACAGAAGTAATGTAAATCATTTCTGAGGGAACACATTTTAAACTGAAGCATCAATGTTTCCCACAGATAAATTTTAAGGGAACATTGTTTAAGATAAAAAAAATTACTCATCATGCAATTAAACAAGGCACTTGAGCAAGAGAAAGAAACAATATCAAACTATGGAGTGCAATTTGGAAAACTATGTATTTATATTATTAGCTAATAATTATTTCAATAAGTACGTTTTAAAAGTTTAAATAAAGGATATTATTGAAAGTAAGATAAAACAATATGAGACTTTCCAAGCTGACCATGTGGATAAAGAACAATGTGAAACCTTTAGAGAGAAAACAAAATGTTATGATTGAAATTTGAAATTCAATGGATGAGTTAAACAGCCCACAAGCACAATTTATGAGAGAACTAATTTACTGGAATAGAGATCTTTAAAAATTAAACAGAGCACAGTAGAGGAAGCCAAACAATGGATGTTTCAGTGATGTGGAAAGTAGAGCAAGAAGATTCAAGATACAGCTAACTGGGGTTCCAGAGGCATATAATAGAAATATTAATAGAAATATAGAGACAATGTTAAGAGTATTAGCTTTGTTTAGTAGGAGCACACCAGACTTAGGCTACCATATTGATTGAATGAACATTAGAGGAAGCTGTGAATGTCTCCGTGATTGCAAGAAGAACAGTATATATTGCAGTTGCTCAATAAATCTTTTTGTTGTCATGATTATTGGTCATGATGATGATGGTAACGATAATGAAGAATGTGATTGTCTCCTCTGTTCTCGCAAAATTCTCTCCCCATTCAGTCTTACTGTGGACGTAACCACATCTAAGTCTGGGATGAATTACACATATCTGTCTGTTACCATTTCTCCTTCCGTATTGACTACTAATCTTAAATTTCTTCTCTAGTTAATAACCTCATTCCTTCAGAATTATTTTCAAAACAGTGCATAAATCAACTGTTTTCAAAACATGTTCAAGGGACTATGAAGCAATGATTATTCTGATTTTGGGGAATGAAACTGTCCACCTTACTTCTCAGGCTATAGTCTTATGCTTCTATGGGTATTTTCTCTTTTCATTCATTTTTGGAATTAGGAGGCTGAGAAATATTTGGGGAAAAGAAAGACACTCTGGGTAGCTAATACTGACAAATATTTGTAGTTCACAAACGCAGTTTATTCCATTAATGTCACAGCCTCCTTCCAGGGAAATCTCCAAGACTTCTACTTTTAACCATATACAACTCTTAGGCTGTATTTGGCATCTATTTTCTACCTTTCACAGCTTTCTATTATTTTCTTTCTAGTTTGAGTTCATCTAAATAAAAATGTGTTTGTGTTGGTAGTTGTTCTATGACCATCTGGAGAGATGACAACTACAGCATCTTGAAGAGGGCATTCAGTACCTAAGGCAAAAACATTATTTTGGTTATTTACCATTTGGCCTGAGGACTTAGTGCTTACTTTCCCTGGACTGGCTCCAAAGAGAAAAGGAGGAAGAACTTCCAGAAATCCTGCCTCAGTTTCCTAATCCCCATATCCACTGCCTAAGCATCCTAACCTTTACATGAGTTAAAGTCAGTTTATTTTGTAGAAGTCTTTAACCTAGGAACCATGAATAGAATGGAGGGTGACTGAGAATCTAACAAAACCATGTGCAAAGGCGGTAAGTAGCTGCAGTTTGCTTGGTAGATGGTCCAGAATTTCCAAAAGAGTTTCAAAAGTATCTCTGACTCAAAGAAGATCAGAAATCACTGTCCTAGGTAATTTAACTCATAAGTATTTCTATACTGAGGAAAGAAAAAATACGCCTCTGAGGAAAGGAGCATAATGGCTCTTTCAATCTTTCTTACCTAATTTCTCAGTATCTTTCTTAGCATCGTTAATAAGAGTAAGTCACATCCATTTCCAAGCTGCTTCTTGGTGTGTGACTCGTCCCACCATCCCATTGCATTATTCTTATATCTTTCAAGGCTGTATGAATGCAGAAAGACAGCTATAGAAATGTCCACACTCCCTGATTACAGATTAATTGAACATTAGTTCTCAAGGAGATTTTAAAGAGCATGTATTTCATCATCCTTATTTGACGTATGAGGCTCACAGGATTCAGTGGCTTCTTCAATCACCGAATAAATGTCAGAGCCATGCCTTGGCAGAATCGTTCTGTTTCACCATATAGAGAGATGACAGTGTTTTTCTGGTTTACTATATGTCTAAGTCTCCTATTTTTTTTGAGGAAGATTAGCCCTGAGCTAACTACTGCCAATCCTCCTTTTTTTGCTGAGGAAGACTGGCCCTGAGCTAACATCCATGCCTATCTTCCTCCACTTTATACGTGGGACGCCTACCACAGCATGGCTTTTGCCAAACGCTGCCGTGTCCACACCTGGGATCTGAACCGGCGAACCCTGGGCCGCTGAAGCTGAATGTGCGAACTTAACCGCTGCACCACCGGGCTGACCCCTCCTATATTTTTAAAATCTGGAACAGAAAAACATGAAATCAAGACATTTTAGTAGATAATGTACTAATGGTGCCTGTTTACTGTCTTTTGTCCCCAAAGAGAATGACAATATTTAACTAAGAGAAGTTTTTAGTTAAGTTTCATGATTATACATGAAACACAGATTAACTTGACATCCATGATTGAAGATGTATACACAGTCAGTAGCATCACTGGAAAAAAATAGTGTCTTCTTTTGTTTTTTGAGGATGAAAACATTTCCTTCTCTCATCTTTTTCTCAGCAGATAGTACTGAGCAGGTCCATGAAAGAGGATAGAAATCATACTTCTGTGGCCATGTTTGTTCTCCTGGGACTGTCAGATGAAAAAGAGCTGCAACTTATCCTCTTTCCAATCTTCCTAGGGATCTACCTTCTGACCATAATCTGGAACCTTGGTCTCATCCTCCTTATCAGGATGGACTCCCACCTGCACACACCTATGTACTTTTTTCTCAGTTTCCTGTCATTTATAAACATCTGCTATTCTTCTTCCATCAGCCCAAGGATGCTTTCAGACTTCTTAAAAGATGAAAAAACAATTTCGTTCATTGCTTGTGCCACCCCGTATTTTGTTGGGTCCTGGATGGCTCAGGCTGAGTGCTGCCTGTTGGCCGTAATGGCCTATGACAGATATGTTGCTATTGGTAGGCCTCTGCAGTACTCAGCCATCATGGATCCTGACTTCTGTCAGAAAATGGTTGCTGGAGCCTATGGGAGTGGTTTCCTTGGTAGCTTAATTCAAACAGTTTCTTGCTTTCATCTCTACTTTTGTGGGCACAATATCATTCCAAATTTCTTCTGTGACATAACCCAGATTATTTTCTTGTCTTGCTCCAATCCCTTTATGAGCCAAATGATTCTTTTTCTGGAATCTATTTTTGTTGGATTCACTTCCTTCCTTGTCATCCTCTTATCCTATGGTTTTATTGCAACTTCCATCCTGAAAATATCCTCCATAAAAGGTAGTGCCAAGGCCTTCAATGCCTGTGCCTCCCACCTGGCTGTTGTGACAATCTTCTATGGCATGGGCTTCTCTGTGTACCTGCATCCTAGCTCTAGCCACTCCAAAAAGCAGAACAAGGTTCTGTCAGTGTTCTATGTTATCCTCATCCCAATGTTAAACCCTTTTATCTATAGTCTGAGGAACAAGGAGATCAAAGAGGCCTTGATGAGGGTAGTAAAGAAGGCAACATATTTATCTCAGTAAGAATAATATTTGAGCAAATATTATTTCCTCCATAAGGAAGACAAGGGTAAAAATATGCAAGTGACCTTTTATAGGTTACAAGAAAGCTAGGTAGAGAGAAGAAGTGAAAACTTGGCTTCTCATGTCTTAATGCCATTATGTTTAGCTGCCACCACCAAGTGATCTGCCTAATGCAGTGTCAGCAACATTGAATTCAGTTTAAAAGGTCTTTTTCCATGATTAGACCTAGGCAGGTAAAACAGTGTTTCGAGATTAGAAGTTCTGATTGATATTATATGTAGATAAATGAGAAGACCTAGGAAGCCACTCAAATAGGTCTTTCCTCTACAATTCTTAAAATGTCTTTTATTTATTTTTAACTAGGTATTTATTTATGTTTTGATTACAATAAAACAAAATCATGTATAAAATTAAAGATGTGAAAATTAAGAGTAATTTTTAAATGAATACTTTTATAATTTCATCCCAAAGGCAGAGGGTGTGAGAGGGAGGGACACAGAAAAAAGAGAAATGGAAAGAGAGAAAAAGTCAGAGAGAGAAAGAGAGAGAGGAGATGAGAGGAGAGAAGAAGGAGAAAGATAATCTAGCTTTATTCTCAAATAATCTTATTCCCTCTATCCTACTCCTTGAGTGTCCTTGTGAAGTGAATTATGAAAAAAAAATTGGAGAAAGGAATGGTAGATAGAAGGGGCACTTTTCAGGTCAAGAGTTGGGGAGATTCTCAGAGACTAGAAAGAAGTCAAAGTCATCAACTTCTGGGCATAGGTGGCCTGGAGCATACTCCAAGGTAGCTTCCCAGAGACCATATAAGACCTCAGAAATGAAGGCTTTCATCGTGAGTGTGGGCGACAGGGTCTAAGTCCCAGTGCTCTGAGCCTCTCAGAGATTCCCAGGCCTTAAGTTTGACCAGGGAGCAGCAGAGACACCAGACTTGAGGGGACCATGGAAACTCAGAGTCCAACCAAGAGAACTTAAAGAAAATTTAAGAAGAAATATTTTTTTCAGGAAAGAGTTTAAGTACTAATCTTCATACGTATTATATTAGTATTTATACAATACTTTCAACTTCATACGGTTACATTGCATAGAAGTGATTCTTTTCTATTAACACGTGCAGTTGGTTGATGAGGAATTATTCCCCTTTTACAGATAGAACCTTTGGGCATATTGTGGTCTGCCACATTCTTCTCAGTGTAGCAACAATCCATCTTGAATCTCATGAAGTGTCATGTGTGGAGCACAAATGGTTCTTAGTGACATAAAGATGTCCTCCATTGCTTATCCATGGCAGCCAAATTCTACACTTTGAGGTTGTATTTTTAAAACCATCTTAAGGGCCTGTTCAATTTAAAAGATTAAATTATTACAGTTCTTACCAGGGCGATATATGACTACTAACCTATTAGCAAGAGTTAAATAATTAACTCATTGCCCCACCCACTCCTCTCTCTAGAATTAATGATAGCTGAAGTAGATGAAACAAAGAATGAGACATTCCAAAAACATCTCTGTATCCCTAGTAACGGCAAGGTAGATGAGTTCCATCTAAACAAAAAAAGACAAACAAGTTTGTGGGAATGATCTTAAATAGATATTCTTAATGAATGCTTAATAATGCAGCATAATATGTTGAAAGGAATTCCAATTCAGAACACATAAATTAAGCCTATTCTTAATAGAAGACATGCTGTGTACTTCACATTCTGATAAGTGATTTATAAGCATTATCTAATTTGATTCTATAAAAAGCTACTCTGTGAAGTAGCAACTATGATCAGCCCCATTTAATAGGTGATAATGCTGTGGCTTCGAGAGGTTAATTTGCTCAACCAGTAAGTGGAAACCTGGAATTCCACCCAGATTGGCTGATAACAGTGCCCAAGGCATTAATCACAATAAGTCATGACTCTGATACGAATTAGTTTTATCATATTCCTTATTGCCTTGATTTCCTCGCCTATGCATAGGAAATCATGCCATATCTGCCTCATGAACCTGCTAAGATGATTGATTCAGGTCAAATATTTGAGAATATGTATGTATGTATCTATCTGAAATCAAAGAGTTTTGTAAACAAGGAAGTGTCCACATACCTAACTTATTATTAGGCTCTATTGCCAGCCAGTTGTGTCACCTTGGACAAATCCTTTAGATAAATTGGCTTCAAATCCTCACCTGGAAATTGATGATATTAGACTATGTTATCACTATGTCCTTTCCTACTCAAATGACTCCTAGGTTGTTAAAAAAAAAAAAAAAAAAAAGCTACATCAATCTTGAGACCATAAGAGGACCATGGGGAAGTGCTGAATTGAATCTGAAGGGACATGGCAAAGTGGGGCATGAAATTAGCACAGAAAAAACTCCGTGATAACCATAACTCCAGAGAGCAGGTATCTGGAGGGTTTTCTCCCTATAATTGTCTTCTCCTTTCATCTCTCACCTAACAACACATTGAGAGGAACCCCAGTGGTGGGCATCTCTTTGGCTCTGAGTGGACAGCCAATTTCATGGCCCAAATCACTCATCTTTGAATGCAATCTGGTCCGCCTGGAAAATTCCTGTGGATAATAAATAAGTGACTTCACCCTTTGGCAAGAACTCTGTCTTCCTGGGGGATCTATGTCAAGATGAGAGGACAAGATTTACAGAAAACAGTGAATTCTGTGCTATTTCAATAGCCGTGTAATAATTCCAGTAGGACATTTGTGGAGCAAGGGTTATGGTCCTCAGTCTCTTTCATTCTCCAATTCTTCCCTCTCCCTCATTTATGCACCCTCTACTTAGGGGCCTTCCTCAGGTTCTCTTTTTCCTTACCCAATTTCCCTGACCCTCAATCAAAATAATAACTTCAAAACAAAAATATTAGGTATTACTCTGGTGAGGAGTGGATGTTCAGTTCTAGTTCTCAAATTCTTAAGTATATGATCTTGAAATCTGTTAATTTCTGTTTGCTACTTATAAATTGGGGACAATAGAATCATCTAGAATCCAATGAGATAATGTCTATAAAGCCTACACACTACAGAAGTTAATAATTGAGCACTCAATCAAAATATTAAATTGTGAATTACAGGGGACTTAACTAAGGTAAAACATATTTGTCTGTTTCCCAACTTTATCTATTCCATGAATCTTTTTAATTTAATTTTCCCTTGGGAATTGTGCTTTTGCATAATTATTAATTTGGTTTCTATTTCAGTATATAACTTTGATTCATAATTTCTGAGTAGCAGCAAAAGCCAAGCTGGTCATTTCATGATGATATGACAAAGTTTTCACGTACAATTCTATTCGTCTTTTGAAATACTCCAAATAACCATCCATTGTCATCTTTGAAGACCCTATGGGTCTGGAGACACTAGCACTGGTGACCCAGATATTAGAGATGACCCACCAGATGAACAGGTAGTGTTGGTGGGACTGTTTCTTTTATCCTTCTTTACTATGTTGTTCGTCATTCAGCAACATTCCTGGCTTTCTTAACCTGATTTTACATCCTGCACAAAATTGCAAATTGTCATGTCCTTAGTAGATCATATTTAGAAGGAGTTTTGGTTAGCTGTATCCCCACAGTAATATCTCCAACCAAAATTTACATCAATCATCTTTTCTTCTACAAACTGCCTTGACAGATGGTGAACACACACAAAAAATTAACCAGAGAGAGTGAGTATATTCAGAATGTTTTTTTTCTTTTCCTCTAGCTTACCAAATTATAAAATCATACACTTTTAGGATCAATTTTCTCATGAACAAGTGAAACAATCCACAACTCCTCACAGTTTTCTGTGAATGATGAGTTACATAGAATACATTTAGTCATGGCTGCCTTTGTTACCAGAATGTTAGTAAGAAAGTGAAGAATTTTAGTACAATTATTTGATCAAAAGTTTGACTTATTTTCACCAAATTGATCAATTATGTTGTTGTTTCAGGGATGTTGTGCATGAGAGTTTATACTTTCAAAATGTTTTCATTGAATGTAATGCATCTGGGATAAATAGCTGATAAATTATATTAGCAACAGTCTATTAAAGAGTAAACAGAAAATTTTTGACACTCATAAAACCATAGCGCAAATGAAACAAAAATCTTTCTCGACATCAAAGCTCATCATAGCTTGATGGTAGTTGTCAACTGACTCAAGTGTACATGAATCAAAGCAAACTAAATAGAAATCATTTATGTGGTTTGTGTCTGCATGGCTCCAGGTGGTTTAACTTGCCTGCGCACTAGGTCTGAATCTATACCTGACCAGAGGTAATGATGTCCGACTGTCTACAGAGCTGATGATGTCTCAGAAATTTCCCCAAATTAACCCGTACAACTCTATCGCACCTGGCATTCCTATTCACGGATATAGCCATCATTCATGGTTATCTGTAAGCAGTCAATGATAATAACAGCCAACATCTATTGAAAAATTAATGTGTACCAGATTATGTGCTGAACATTGGCACGAATTTCCTAATAAAAGCCTCCCATTAACCTTATAGTTTAGAGGCTCTTGTCGTCCTCACTTTGTTAAAAGTAAATCATACCTAGTGTGTTTAAGTGACTAGGACCAGTTCATAGAGTGAGAGAGTATCAGAACTAAATTTTTTTTTCCAGTTTTAGTGAGATGTAATTGATATATAACGTTGCATAAGTTTAAGGTGTACAACACAATGATTTGATATATGTAAATATCGTAAAATGATTACCACAATAAGATTAGTTAACACCCGTCACCCCACATAGTCACAGTATTCTTCCCTGTGATGAGAACTTTTGTCGTCTATTCTCTTAGCACTTTCAAATATACAATGCAATATTGTTAACCAAGTCATCTTGCTGTATGTTATATTGCCAGAAATTATTTGTCTTATAACTGGAGATATGTACCTTTAGGCCACATTCACTCAATTCCCCCACTTTCTACCCTCTGCATCTGGCAACCACAAATCTTATCTTTGCTTCTATGAGGTTATTTTTTTTTATACTCCACATTCAAATAGATCATATGGTACTTGTCTTTCTCTGTCTGATTAATCTCAGCACAATTCCTTCAATGTCTATCCAGATTGTTGCAAATGCCAGGATTTCCTTCTTTTTTATGCCTGAATAATATTCTCTTATTATACATATTATTTATGTTACTTATACATAATTATACATACACATGTTGTTTATATTATTTTTACATTTATTATATGATTTCTTTGTCCATTCATCTGTTGATGGACACTTAGAGTGTATCCACGTCCTGGCTATTATAGATAATACTGCATTGAACATGGGAGTTCAGGTATCTTTTTGGGACAGTGATTTCATTTCCGTTGGATATATACCCAGGATGGAATTGCTGGATCATATGATAGGTTTATTTTTAATTTTTTGAGGAAAATCCACATTATTTTCCACAGTAACTATACTAGTTTACATTCTCACAGCAGTTCATACGGTTCCTTTTTCTCCACATTCTTACCTGTAGTTTTATCTCTTGTCTTTTTTGATGATAGCCACTCTAACAGATGTGAGTTGATATCTTATTGTGGTTTTGATTTCAATTCCTTGATGATTAGTGATGCTGAACACATTTTCACATATCTGTTGTTAGTTTGGATGTCTTCTTCATAAAAATATCTATTCAGGTCCTATACCAAAATTTTAATTGGATTATTTATTTGCTGTTGAATTGTATGAGTTCCTTATGCATTGTGGATATTAACCCCTTATGAGATACGTGATTACAAATATTTTCTCCCATTCTGTAGATTACCTTTTCATTAGCTTATCGTTTCTTTTGCTGTGCAGATGTTTTTTTATTTTGATATAATCCTTCTTGATTATTTTTAATTTTTTTGCTTGTGCTTTAGGTGTAATATTGAAAAAAGTCTTTTCCAATACATGATCAGAAGAATTTTCTCTATGTTTTCTTCTAGGAGTTTTATGGTTACTGGTCTGACATTTAAGTCTTTAATTCTTTTTGAGTTTATTTTTGTGAGTGGTGTAAGATTGGTGTCTAGTTTCATTGTGTGCATGTGAATATCCAATTTTCCCAAACCCGTTTATTGAAGAGACTGTATTTTTTCCATTGAGTATTTCACGCTCTCTTTTCAAATGTTGGTTGATCATATACCCACAGTTTTATTTCCGGGCTCTTGATTCTGTTCCATTGGTCTAAGTGTCTGTTTCTATGCTAGTACCATACTGCTTTGATTACTATGGCTTTGTAATATAGTTTGAAATCAGGAAGCGTAATGCCTCTTTGACAGCTTTATTCTTCTTTCTCAGGATTGCTTTGTCTGTTCGGGGCCTTTTGTATTTCCACAAAAATTTTAGGATTGTATGTTCTATTTCTGTGAAAAATGTCACTGGAATCTTGGTAGAGACTGCATTGAATATATCGATGGCTTTGGGTAGTATGGATATTTTAATAATATTAATTCTTCAAATCCATGAACCTGGGATACCTTTCCATTTACTTGTGTCTTTTTCAATTTCTTTTGTCAATGTCTTATAGTGTTCAGTGAAGAGAACTTTAACCTTCTTGGTTAAATTTATTGCTAAGTATTTTGTTTTTTGATGCTGTTGTGAATGAGATTATCTTATTTATTTCTTTTTCAGACAATTTGTGTTAATATCTAGAATGCTTAGTTTGTATCCTGCAACTTTACTAAATTGATGGATTAGATCTAACAGGTTTTCGGTGAAGTTTTTATGATTTTCTGTAGGTAAAATCATGTCATCTGCTTATAGACACAATTTCAATTCTTTATTTCCAATTCTGATGACTTTTATTATTATTTTTGACCCACTTGCACTGGCTCTGACCAAGTACTATCTTGAATAGGAATCTTGAGAATGGCCAACTTTGTCTTCTTCCTGATCTTAGAAAAATGCTTTTGATCATTCACTATTTAGTATGATGTTAGATGTTGGCTTGCTGATAGGGCCTTAATTATGTTGCATTTAGTTCCTTGTATACCTAATTTATTGAGAGTTTTTATCATTTAGTATTTTTTGAGAATTTTAAAATCTGTATTCATCAGGAATATTGGCCTGTAGTTTTCTTTTCTTGCAGTGTCCTTATCTGGCTTTGGTGTCAGTGCTGGTCTTATAAGTGAATTTAGAAGTGGTTCTTCATCTTCAGCTTTTTGGAAGAGTTTGAGAAAGACTGGTCTTAATTCTTCTTTAAATATTTGACAGACTCACCATAAAACCATCTGGTCCTGGGTTTTTCTTTGTTGGGAGGCTGTTGATTAATGATTCAATCTCCTTAATTGTTATTTGTCTGTTCAGATTTTCTATTTCTTCCTGATTCAGTTTTTCTAGGTTGTATGTTTCTTGTAATTTATCTATGTCTTCTAGGTTGTTTAGCTTGCTGAAGAAACCATAGCACAAGAGAGTATTCTTGGTGTGGCACTGTGCCAGCAGGGTGAGGGGCAATGGAGTCAGAGTACAGCTTCTCCTTTACCCTTTTAATGTGGTTCTTCTTGTTCTCTGTGGCTAGTGGAGGTGCTTCAGCCTCATCCTCATGTTTTAGGATTTTTGCAATGATGTCCTGTCTGTGAATAGTTGGTAACTGTTCTTATGAGGGTTACCAAAGTCAGGAATGACCTATTTTGCCATCTTGATGATGCCACTCAGAACAGAAACTCTAAAGTCTGAACCCTAACCACAGTACTATGCTATTTCCTAAGTTGAAAAATATCCTACATTTGAGACAATATTTGATTGTAATTGTGAGTTTTACTAGCCTCCTTTTAAGACTGGCTCCTATGAAGACTTCCCTAAGAAGACATTTCATAACTTTATTAGCATACATGCTGTACACCAAGAAAATATCAGGATTATAAATTATGATACAATTATCCAGGCCATTTTGAAGATATTATATTAAATATATTTGTAAAAAGGTTTGAGAAGTTATTATAAACAGGATAATTTTTCGTATAGGTGAAAGAAGAAATTTTTAAAAATCTATCTAGATGACTGTCTGGGAAAGAAGAGCTATTACAAGTTTATTCTGGAATGATGCCACTTATGCTTTACTATTATAAAGCCACAATTATATTTTTAATTATTAAAAGTCTTTTAAAAATTGATTTTAGTCAATGATATCTATCATAGATAATTCACTGAATTTCTATTGCTTTTTAAAAAGTTCTCTATCAACTTTTTAAATATTATTTATTTATTTATTTATTTTTGAGAAAGATTGGCCTTGTGCTAACATCCGTGGCCATCTTCCTCTACTTTATCTGTGGAACACCTGCCACAGCATTGCTTAATAAGCAGTGCACAGGTCCTTGCCTGAGATGTGACCTAGGAAACTCCGAGCCGGTGAAGTGGAGAGTGAAAGCTTAACCACTATGCCACCAGGCCAGCCCCAGATCTCTTGTAATTTTCTTGAGACCTCATGAAGTAATTGAGAACCTGAAACACTGAGAAGGTATTTCTTGACAATTGGAGAAGAAAACTGGGGTCTTTCCACCAGGACAATAAAGTGTTTTCCCTTTTTCAGTGCTCAATGAACGAAAAGAAATGGCATCTATGAGCATTGTAATGCTATTGTTTCGCCTGCGTCTGCAATCCATTCTTTTGTCTCTTTTCTGATTTTAGGAGCACGAAGCCAATGGTTTGGGGAGGAAATATTACAGATATCACCCATTTCATCCTCTTGAGATTCTCGTATTTCTCCAGAATCATAGGAGTGCTCTTTGTTGTATTCCTGTTGATCTACATTATGACTCTGACTTGGAACCCGTGCCTCCTCATCTTAATAAGGATAGATTACCCACATCCACACATCCATGAACTTCTTCCTCAGTTATCTTTCTCTCATTGATATCTGCTATGTGACCTCCACAGTCCCCAAGATGCTCTCCAATTTCTTCCAGGAACAGAAAGGTATCACCTTTGTGGGTTGTATTATTTAGGACTTTGTCTCAACCATGGGACTGAGTGAGTCTTGTCTCATGACAGCCATGTTTTATGACTGATATGTTGCCATTTGTAACCTACTTCTCTAGTCATCCATCATATCACCAACCCTCTGTGTTCAGATAGTGCTTGTGTCCTATATGGTTGGACTCTCTGGTTCTATATCCAAATTATGTGTCATGCTTCAATCCTACTTCTGTGGGCCTGACGTCATCAACCACTTCTCCTGTGACATGCCCCAACTGTTAGTCCTGTTCTGCTCTGACACTTTCTCTGTAGAACTCATGATTGCTATATTTACAATGATCTTTGAGATAATGTCTTAGTTATTATGATATCCTATGGCTATATTATCACTTTAGCTAAAGGCAAGTTCAAAGGTTTCAACCCCTGTGCTTCTCACTTGACAGCAGTGACCCTCTTGTGTACCTCAGGTAGATTTGTCTACTTGAGTTCCAGTTGTGGCGGTTCCTCCAGCTTTGACAGTTTCACATCAGTCTTCTACACTGTGGTGATTCCCATGTTGAATCCCTTGATTTACAGTCTGAGGAACAAGGAAATCAAAGGTGCCTTGAAGATGTTGCAAAATAAGTTAGAGTATTGCTGAGGTCACAGATTATGAGATTTCTGACCAATTTGTCTTGTCAGAATCACTTTCACCCACAGCAATATGCACACTAATACACTATAACAAAATTCATACTATCTTTGGACAAAGAAGTCTTGTTTGACCCAGATAATACGCCAAAATGAGCCAATAGCTTACTCAATGCCACACAGACACAATGTCTTTAAGTCCTGGAGGTTCATTACTTTCACTCTACATGAGGAGTGGGCTTATCATTTATTAATCTATCTGCAAGTATTTGTGAAACATCAGGGTTTAGAAACGTTTTGCTTCTTCTTGCTTCTGAGATTAAGCTCTGTCCAATTGCAAGCTTCTGACCTTAAAGGAGAGATAATTGACAGAGGTCCCCAGGAGTGTACAAACCTTGTCTGCCAAATATTTTGATGTAGCATTATCCAGACATCATGGTGACAAATGCTTGTTCTGTGTTTCTGACCAGAGTGGGAATGAACACAGAGTGGTAATGTGCCTTTGGACAGAAACAAAGCTATGCTATTGGCCTGATTGTGTCTCCTGGGGAGACCAGTCTGAGACAGCTAATGTCTATCTAAGGTCTCTTCAATGCTAATCATCTAATAAATTTTTAGTCACATCCTAGTCTCCATAGTTGTAGCCTAAGGAGGGAAGAGGTGATTTGAATCATATAAAGAATGGAATGAAGTATTGGCTCCCTTCACTGCCATTTATTTATGAGTCTGATGAGTTAATTTCCTGCATCTATTGTCCAGTGGGGATTTCTGATTGGAGATGATATTCAAAATCCATGTCACAGCCAATAGCAGCTTCTGATATTGTGGGACTCAAACATCTCTTTCTCTCCCCCATCAAATCTGGAAAACTTTACCCTTGGTTCACATAGCCAATGGGATGGCACTGCCCAATCATTTCTGGTATTTCAAGCATCTGAACATCTTTTCTGTGAGAAGTCTTCTGTGAGAGTTCATTGTAATAATAGAGTTATTGAATATTCAATACTGCAGGAACAAAGAACAAATATGAAAAGCTGGTATACATTATTTCTTATTGTTCATGTTGAACACATTTTATGTCTTAGAGATTTATGGTTGTTTGGGGTGATATAATAGATGGAATAGAATGGTTTAAATTACTTTAATGCTCATATTTTCCAGGAAACCTCAAGGGCCAGGAAAGGAAATAGATAGTGGAAGAGGCAGGGTTCTCAAGTCTGGCCAGTTTCTCCTGTCTGAAGTAGGACATAAAGTGCAGTCCTTGTGTGCTGGTTAAAAAAAAGAACAAAATGTATAGCAACACTGACTATTGATTTGTGAGATTACTCAGACCAAACTAACTAGTATCAAACAGATGTCTTTACATTTACATATTACCCTTGGAGATTCATTGGATCCCTTTTTTCTTTTTGCTTCTTTATTTTTTATTGAGGTAACATTGATTAATAACATTATAACAGTTTCAGAGGTACATGACTATATTTCGGTTTCTGTGTAAATTACATAATGTTCACCACCCAAAGATTAATTACAATCTGTCCCCATATACACACCCTTTTACTCTTTTCACTATTTCCCTCCATCATATCCCCTCTGATACCCACAAATCTAATCTCTATCTCTCTGTATTTTTTGTTGCTGTTATTGTTTTTATCTTCTACCTGTGAATGAAATCATATGATATTTGGCTTTCTCTGTTGGACATACTTAACTTACGTTATACCCTTAAGGTCCACCCATGTTGTCACAAATAACAGGATTTCATTTTTTTTATGAGTGAGTAGGATTCCATTGTGTGTATATACCACATCTTTTTTATCCATTCATCCATTGATGGGCAGTTGGGTTCTTCTACATCTTGGCTACTGTGAATAATGCTGTGGTGCACAAAGGGATGCATAAATCTCTTTGAATTGCTGATTTCGAATTCTCTGGATAAATACCCAGTAGTGGAATAGCTGGATCATATGGTATTTCTATTTTTAATTTTTTTGAGAAATCTCAATACTGTTTTCCATAGTTGCTGTAGCAGTTTGCATTCCCATTGACAGTGTATGAGGGTTCCCTTTTCTCCACATCCTCTCCAACACTTGTTATTTATTATCCTGTTAATTGTGGCCATTGTGACAGGTGTGAGGTGATATCTCAGTGAAGTTTTGACTTGCATTTCTCTAAAAATTATTGATGTTGAATATCTTTTCAAGTGCCTGTTGGCCGTATGTATATCTTCTTTGGAAAATTTTTTCCTATCTTCTGCCTATTATTTGATTGGGTTCATTTTTTGTTGTTGAATTGTATGAGTTCTTTTTATATTTTGGAAATTAACCTCTTGGTGGATATATGGTCTATAAATCTTTTCGCCAGCTGGTAGGTGGATTTTTTTCCTTTTGTTGGTGGTTTCCTTGGCTTTGCTTGAGTTTTTTGGTTTGAAGTAGTCCCATTCGTTTATGTTTTCTTTTGTTTCCCTTGACTGAGAAGACATGATATTCAAGAAGATACTGCTAAGACCATTGTCAAAAGGTGTACTGCCTATGTTTTATCCAAAGAGTTTTATGGTTTCAGGTCTTATATTCAAGGCTTTAACCCATTTTGTGTTAATTTTTCTGTAGGGTGTAAGAAGATCTACTTTCACTCTTTTGCACATGGCTATCCAGTTTTCTCTACAGTATTTATTGAAGAGACTTTCTTTTCTCCATTGTATGTTCTTGGCTCCATTTTCAAAGATTAGCTATACATAGATATGTGGTTTAATTTCTAGGCTCTCAATTCAGTTTCATTGATCTGAGTGTCTATTTTTGTGCCATAACCATGCTGTTTTGATTACTATAACTTTACAGTATATTTTGAATTCAGGGAGTGTGATTTTTCAGCTTTTTTCATTTTTCTCAGGATTGCTTTAGTTATTCAGGGTCTTTTGTTGTTTCATATAAATGTTAAGATTCTTTCTTCTGTTTTTGTGAATAATGTCATTGGGTTCAGATTGAGATTCCATTGAATCTGTAGGTTGGTTTAGGTAATATGGACATTTTAACTACGTCTATTCTTCCACTCCAAGAGCATGGAATATCTTTCCATTTTTTTATATTTTCTTTGACTTCTTTTAATAATGTCTTAGAATGTTTGGTGTATAGCTCTTTCACCTCCTTGGTTAAATTTATTCCAAGATATTTTATTCTTTTTGTTGTGGTCGTAAAAGGTATTGTATTTTTGAGTTCTTATTCTGCTAGTTCATTAATGTAGATAAATGAAACTGGTTTTTATAAGTTGATTTTGTACCCTGCAACTGTGCTGTAGTTGTTCCTTATTTCTAATAGTTTTCAGGTGGATTCGTTAGGTTTTCTATAATGGGATCATGCCATCTGCAAACAGAGAGAGTTTCTCTTCTTCTTTTCCTATTTGGATACCTTTTATTTCTTTTTCTTGCCTAATTGCTCTGGCCCAAACCTCCAGTTCTATGTTGAAAAGGAGTGGTGAGAGTGGGCACCCTTGTCTTGTTCCTCTTCTCAAGGGATGGCTTTCAGTTTTTAACCATTAAGTTTGATGTTGGCTGTGGGTTTGTCACATAAGACCTTTATTGTGTTGAGGTACTTTCCTTCTATACCCATTTTATTGAGAATTTGTATTGTAAATGGATGTTGGATTTTGTCAAATGCTTTCTCTGCATTTATTGAGATTATCATGTGTCTTTTATTCCTCTTTTTGTTAATATGGTGTGATTGATTTGCAGATGTTGAATCATCCCTGCGTCCCTGGTATAAATCCCACTTGATCCTGGTGTATGACTCTTTTCACGTATTGCTGTATTTGGTCTGGCAATATTTTGTGGAGGATTTTAGAATCTACGTTCATCAGTGATATTGGCCCGTAATTTTCCTTCTTTGTGTTGTCCTTGTCTGATTTTGGTATCAGGGTAATGTTGGCCTCATAGAATGAGTTGGGAAGTGCTCCATCTTCTTCAAATATTTGGAATTGTTTGAGAATGGTAGGTATTAAATCTTTGAATATTTGGTAGAATTCTCCAGAGAAGCCATCTGATCCTGGACTTTTGTTTTTTGAGAGGTTTTTGATTACTGTTTCAATCTCTTTACTTGTGATTACTCTATTCAGATTCTCTATTTCTTATTGATCCAGTTTTGGGAGGTTGTATGAGTCTAAGAATTTATTCATTTCTTCTAGATTATCCAATTTGTTGACATATAGTTTTTCATAGTATTCTCCTATAATCCTTTCCATTTCTGTAATATCCATTGTAATTTCTTCTCTTTCATTTCTAATTTTATTTATTTGAGACTTCTCTTTTTTCCTTAATGAGTCTGGCTGAGGGCTTGTCAATTTTGTTTATCTTCTTAAAGAACCAGTTCTTAGTTTTATTGATTCTTTCTACCTCTTTTTCTTTTTTGGTCTCTATTTCATCTATTTCTGCTGTAATTTTTGTTTCTTCCCTCCTTCTGTTGACTTTGTACTTTGTTACTGGGATTGTAATCTCCTGTAACTTCAAGTTTGATTTCTAGAGGGTTGTTATTCTCTTTCTCTTCTTCCGTGTTACTTAGTTCTACATGGTAACTGATTCTTTGCTGGCACATTTGTGGTAGTAACCACATTTCCTATTGGGTATGGGTTTGGTTACTTTGGTTCTGAGTTGCTTTTGTTTGTATTTGATACCCTGCACTTTCCACCCTCTACTACCTCTGCTGGTGGTGTAGTCAGTGCCCTCCTTGTGCTACTTTAGCCTCTGAGGTTGCTAGTGACTTGCTGCTTATGATGTCACTGCAGTCTCAGGTGTCACCAGTGGGGTCACCAGGCTTCATACACTTCTGCTGCTTCTGGGGTCTCCTGGGTGTCATGCTTCTCCACTGCTTCTCCTTGGGCTCTCCATGGGAGAGGATACTGCTGCATTATATACCATCTACACTGCTGCTCCAAGGTTGTCTAGGGTTACTGTTTGCACCAATGCCTGGGTGCTGGGTTCATGAGTGTCACTTTCACTTCTGGGGCCTCTGGTACTTGAAGATTGTATGCAGCCCCTGCTGCTGGTGGACCTGATATTGGGGGTTCTGCCACTGGGGGCTGGGTAACTAGTTCCATTGTATTTCCTGAAGCCTCTGGTTACAGGTTCCACCTGCCACCACTGGGGGTTTGGAGGGGCTAAGCAGAGAGAGGTTGTTGCTTGTGCAGCCTCTGGTTTCTAGAGCTAGTTGGTTTGTTTTGCAAACTGAGGTTAGGGTCCCCTGCCCTACCTGGGAAAATATGAGTTTTGTATACTGCTCCCAATGTTGGAAAGATCTGTCCAATGCAGGAAGAGGGGGAGGGATCTGCTGAGAGACAGGCAGGGAGCAAGCTGCCCCTGTTTTCTCTGTCCCCCAGTGACCACTTACAGACACGTGGGGCAGATCCACTTGGGGACAGGCGGGGACACCTATTGGTTTTGCTCCTGCCATGACCATTCACAGTTACATGAGCTCCAGTGCCTGCTGTTTCTGTTTCCGTTGTGTCTGCCCAGAGTTATGTAAGTCATGGCACCTACTGTTTCCACTCACATGACAGTAGTGATCTATGGCACCTGCTTTTCTGCTCTTGAAGCAACTGCTTGCAGGCACATACACTGGTGTGAGGATCTACACCCTGGATAACTGCTGTTGGAGGAGGTGGAGGGGGCTGCTCCCCTAGTTCCACTGCACCCTGGGGGTCCATTCCACCCACCTTCAGATATATATGCGTGGATCTCTTATGTGTCTTGTTGTGCACTTTGGCATAAAATGGGGAACTGGAAAACCTTTGAGAACTTTTTTAGTGTTTAAAAGGAGAAAACACAGGCCCAGAGGAAAAGTTGTGGATAATTTTTGAGGGGCCTATACTATCTTATTTGATCCATTTAGAAAGTCATATATGAGCAGTCTACAGAAGGCTCCTGAGTTGAGTGGTTCCCATGTAACTTTGTTGAACATGCCAGGTCTTGAGGAAGTGAGGGGCCACCAGTCAAGAATAATTGTAATACTTGGTCTTCTGAGAGTGATCCTGTCCATATTCTTCCTAATAAGCATATCTCTTCAGATTTCGTTCCTTGCCCTATAATTACACTGAACTTTTCCAAAGTCATCTAAGAAAATATAAGGAAGGCTTATACATAAATATCATAAAGAAGAGGGGCATGCCAAAAGGATTACTTTTTCATTTACTTTTTCCATTTCTTTCTTTTTTTTTCACTTTCTAAGCAGGATCAAATGGAGATAAGTATGGGGAGGGAGAGTATCTGATGCCAAGAATGACATCTGAAAAAACCAAAGGAAGGGAGCCCAGATAAACTTTATCCAAAACAAAAGAAGAAAGCTTAGGAGTCCTTGATAAATAAGAAGCAGCTGAAAACAAGGTTGAATTAGAAATGATAGACTCTAGGGTGATTGAGTAAAACCATGTGACAATTAAAGGTGCTCGGGGATTAGAGACAGTATCACTGGTTTAGCATCTTTCTCTGTGTACAGTAGGATCTTCTGGGGTAATTTTGTCTCTTAGGCATCAGCGGGCAAAAGCTTTGCAGTGGTCACCATCCAAACACTGAGATTTCCCTTCCCTCAATTACAACAGCATATATTGCAAAACACTTTAATATCTCCTTATTTCTTCCTCCTAAAAGATGAATTCTCTTCATTTTGTCTCACTTATTTGTCAAGCAATCAGCATTACCTCCTTTCTGTTCAATTCCTGAAAGAGTATGTCAAAAGATGTGGTGATCATGTTATTGACAGCATGTTCAATTACACTGTCATTGCCCTGTCCATTTGTACAATAATGTGTCTGACATGGTCTCTGCCAGTTTAGAGATCTTTTGTGATCTGTTATTGCAAAAAATATGAAGAGGTCTTCCCTAATCTCTAACTTCCTACCTACATCCAGCTGGTGATCACCCATAAGAATTTATCTCTGCCTTTCTCATACCACATATCATCTCTCGTTTTGTATTATATTTCTATGGGCTCATTTCTCTCTCTTCCAGGCCTATAGGCTCGTTATTGGATAATTTACATCATCCAAAATACCAAGTATAGTACTCTTCACTCTATAGTTTTTTAGAAATAAGATTAATGTAGCAGTGAACACGTTTTAGTGAGCGGTTCAGTGGAGATACTTAAGATACGGCTCTGGAGCTAGACTGCCTGGATTTGAATCTCAGTTCTTCCCTTCATGGTTTGTGTGACCTTATTTCCTCCTCTGATCCAAGTCTCCTTATCTGAAAAATGGGAATGATAAGAGTACATATCTCATGAAGTTGTTAAAAGTTAAAATAAGACGAAACATAAAAGCATGCAGAATAACACCTGGAACATAGTACACACTGAATAAATATTAGCTACCTAATAAGATGCCTTGATTTTCAGGAAAATTCAATCATATTAGAAGCAAAGACAATTAAGTAAATCAAGTAGCTTGGGGTTTTGCAAAAAATGGCCAGTGAGAAGCCAGAATACCCAATAATGTCTTAGAAATATTGTTTGTAAAGGTGTTTCTAGTAATATCTTGGGCTATATGGTCAAAGAAACCAATAATACTAGATAAAAACTAAAACACTTTTTTCATTGCTGAGCCAGTGAGAAAAGTACAGAAATGACATGAAAAGCACAAACCAAAGAGGGTATTGGGCTGGATCCATCATTTTGCCAGGATGGACCTACAAATCTCTGGTAGGCTCAGTCCTGGGTTTTAATGAGCAAATCTATGTGGGGTAGGAGAAAAAGACAATGTGTGAGATTGTCTTAGAGACAGTACCCCTTCTCTCTAAGGCCACTGAAAACAGGGACTCTCAATGGGTGACATTCTCAGAGGGCACACCAGAAAAAAAAACTACTTCACAAAATGAGACAATTATCCACACACCTTTCTCAGCTTTAGTTTGAGAGAAAGACAAGCAGTAAAAAAAAAGTCTTTCCTGATAATTTTTTTTTTCCTAAGGAAGATTTGCCCTGAACTAAAATCCATTGCCAATATTCCTCTTTTTGCTTGGGGAAGATTCACCCTGAGCTAACATCTGCACCAGTTTTCCTCTATTTTGTATGTGGGTGGCTGCCAAGTATGGCAGCCAATGAGAGGTATAGATCCATGCCCAGGAACTGAACCCCGGCCGCCAAAGCAGAGTGCGCCAAACTTAACAACTAGGCCATGGGGCCGGCCCCTTAAATTTATTTTTATTGGTGTAAATTGACCTTATATTGTGTAAGTTTCAGGTGTTCAGTGTATTGATTTGATACATTTACATTTTGCAGTATGCTTGCTACCCTAGCATTAGCTAACACCTCTATCATGTCACATAAGTAGATTTCTTTTTTTGTGGTGAGAACAATTAAGTTCTGGCTTATTCAGATTTTGAAATATAATGCTGTATACTATTATAAACCAATATTGCTTCAATAAATAAAAGATATCTAGTCTCTTAGGAACTTTGAAGTTTATAATAGAACATTGTTGTCTATAATCACAATGCTGTGCATTAGATCTCTAGGATTTATCTAGTACTTACAAGTTTGTACCCTTAAATAACGTATCTCCAATTCCACCACCCGCCAGTCTCTGGTAACCACCATTCTGTTTGCTGTTTTTATGAGTTTGGCTTTTTTAGAACCCACATATAAGTGATATCATCCAGTTTTCTCATACTGTATCTGACTTATCTCACTTAGTGTAACACCCTCAGGTCTGTCCATGTTGCGGCAAATGGCAGGATTTCATTCTTTCTCATGACTCAGTGATATGCCAGTGTGTGTGTGTGTGTGTGTGTGTGCGCGTGTGTGTGTATAACGTCTACTTTATCCATTCAAGTATTGACAGACTCTTAGGTTGTTTCCATATCTTTGCTATTGTGAATAATGCTGCAATAAGCATGGGCATGAGGATATCTTTTTGATATATATTTTTTCATTTTCTTTGGCTATATATCCAGAGGAGGAATTGCTGGATCAAATGGTAGTTCTATTTTTAATTTTTTTAGGAAACTTAATACTTTTTTCCATAGTGGCTGAACCTTTTACATTCCCATGACAGCGTATGAGGGTTCCCATATCTCCACATCCTTGCCAACAGTTTCTCTCTTCTCTTCTTGATAATACACATTCTGAGAGGTGTGAGATGATATCTCATTGTGGTTTTGATTTGCATTTCCTTGATGATTAACTACATTGAGCATCTTTTTATGTTCCTTTTGGCCATTGAATGTCTTCTTTAGAAAAAATGTCCATTTCGTTCCACTGCCCATTTTTAAATCAGGTTCCTTGATATTTGTTATGAAGTTGCAAGCGTTCATTAAATACATTAGATCATAACTTCTTATCTGATGAATGGATTGGAACTATTTTCTCCCATTCTGTAGGCTTCTTTTCATTTTTTTAAATTGTTTTTTGCTGTATAGAGGCTTTTTACTTTAATGTATTCCCGCTTGTTGATTTTTGTTTCTGTTGCTTGTGCTTGTGGTGTCATATCAAAAAAATCATTGCCAAGATCAGTGTCAAGGAGCTTTGCCTCTATTTTTTCTTCTAAGAGTTTTATGAGTTTAGTTCTTATGTTTAAATCTTTAACTCATTTCGGGTTAAGTTTTGTGAGCAGTGTAAGTAACGGGTCTGGAGTTTTCTCTGCTTTTGTGGGTAGATCTGCTGCACTCTTCTTTCTCCCTCTTGTGGCTGAAATCCTAAACTATTCTGTGTTCTCTGGTTTTTGTCGCTCACCAGGCTGGCTACTGGAAATCTCTTTTTTGTTTTCCAGAAGGTGGCACTACTGCTCACGTTTGTGGTTTCTCCCTTTTCCATAGGCTGTTTCCTTTTTTTCTGAGAGCACTCAGTTTACCAGATTTTCTCTCACTGCTACATTCAGGAATGTACACAAGGAGCCAGCTGCAGATGAGGAGGAGGTGTGGATTTAACAATGGGAGCTTGTTGGTTCGCATGGATCTGGAGGGGAGATGCTCTGGTGAGATACTCCTAGAGGCTCATGAGTGGGCTTCCTACTGAAATCCTGAGCCCCTGTGCCCCTTTAACTCCCTTTGGTATTTCTCTCTATCTCTTACCTGATTTCCCTTCTCCCTACACTCATGGTCTACCTGGTCAGTAGTCTACATAACCCTAGAGAGAAAGGATTTCCTCATCTGTGTCTTGCACTGCCAGGGTAGCTGGGTGCTCATTCACGGCTCTTTCCCTGTGCAGGAGTGTTTGCCACTGCTGAGTAGTTCAGCCCATGCAGTGTTATCTTGAAGAGGGTGGTGCTGGGGAAGCTCCTTTTAGTGTCTCCACTGTGACCAGCTCACACTTTTTTTCTGCTCCAGTTGTGAACTGGCTTTCCATTTCAGGAAGACTGGGCTTCAACAAAGTCTCTCTCATTCATGGTTGTCATCACACTCTCCAGGCGTTATGTGGCCATAATCAAGATGGTTTTAGGAAGGTTTATTGGCTCCTTCTGGTTCTGCATCCCATACAAAGATCTGTCTGCCTATTACTGGATGCACAGGTGGGTGAGATTCCTCCTGGACCCGTGGCATTTAGTGCTAGATATTACAACTTCCACAAAGGCATTTGTTGGTGGATGGATGTCAAATTCATTGTTACAAAAATGGAACAAAAAGAAGGACAATAACAGGACAATAAATAACAAGTGTTGGATTACTATTGCCACTCCTTCCCCTCATAAATTTTAATCTCATCCATCTACTTATGTGGATTTGCAGCCTACATATTGTCATTATTGTGACTTCAAAAAACACCAAGTCAACATTTTTATCAAAGGAGATTCTGGGTTGGTGTCACCCCCAAAGTGTTTGACAGATGTCATATGAATCATTTCTGAAGCAATACATTTTAAACATAAGAATCATAGATTCCTAGAGATAACTTTTAAAGAAACACGAACTTAAGATGAAAACTATCACTGGGCACACAAATAAACAGGGCGCTTGAATAAGAGGCAGCGATATCATTAAACTATGGAATCAGACTTGCAAAACTATGTATTTGAATTATAGATAATAATAATTTAAATAAGTATGCTGAATATGTTTAAATAAAGGATGCTATGGAAAGTATGATGAAACAATAAAGGACTAACCAAACTGACTCTTTGGGAAAGGAAAAAAATGGAAACTCTTGAGAGAAAATCAAATATTATAATTGAAATTTGAAATTAATGGATGAATTAAACAGCCAATTAGCACAACTTATGATAGAATGAATTTACTAGAAGAGACATCTATTAAAAATTAAACTGAATGCAGTAGAGAAACAAAAATAATGAATGTTTCACTGATGTGGAGAGCAGAGCAAGAATACATCTAATTGGTATTCCAGAGACATAGAACAGAAATATAGAGGCAATTTTCAGAATGCTATCGTTGTTTAGTACATAGCACACAAGGCTTATGGTTACCATATTGAATGAATGGACCTTAGAGGAAGCGGTGAATATGTCCACAAGTAGAGGGAGAATAACAGTATACACTGAAGCTGCTCAATAAATCTTTTCGTTGTCTTGATTTTTGGTTATGATGAGGAAGAATGCAATTTTCTTCACTGTTCTCACAAGATTATGCCTCCACTCAGTCTCATTGCGGAGAGCCACACCTAGGTCTGAGATGGTGAATGCATAGTCTGTCTGCTACCAGCTCTCCTTCTGTACTGATGGCAGACATCTTGAATTTATTTTCTAATGAATCTCTTCCTTACTTCAGAATTCTTCTCAAAACAGTGCACCATGAAGCAATGAGTGATCAGATTTTGGGAAATGATCCCTTTTAACTTATTTCTCAGACTTACCTTATGCTTCTATGGGAATTTTCTCTTTGCACTCATTTTTGGAACTAGGAGACTGGGAAATGGTTAGAAATAAGGAAAATATTCTTGTCGGCTAATGCTGACAAATATTTATAGTGCATAGACATAGACATAAGTTACTTCATTAATTGCACAGCCCGTTTTAAGGGAAATCTCCAAGACTTCTACATTTACCTGTATACACAACTCTCACACTACATTTGACATCTATTTTCTAGCTTTCACAGCTTCCCATGATTTTCTTTGTCGTTTGAGTTCATCTGAACAAAAATGTGTTTGTGGTGGGAGGTGTTCTAATGACCATCTGGAGAGATGCCAGCTATAGCATCTCGAAGGGGGCAAACAGTGCCCAATGAAAAATATTGGTTTTGTTATTTACCATTTGGCCTGAACACTTAGTGTTTACCTTCCCTAGACTGGCTTCAATGAGAAAACAGAAAGAACTTCCAGAAATCCCGCCTGAGTCTCTTAATCCCCATGTCCATTGCCTAAACATCCAAACTCCTACTTGAGTTCAAGTCATTTTACTATGTAGGAGAAGCCATGAACCTAGGAACTGTGAATAGAATCAAGGGTGATTGAGAATCTAATAAAACCACACGCGACAGTGGAAGTGGTGGCTGTTTGCAGGGTAGAGGGTCAAGAGTTTCCAATAGATTTTCAAAAGTATCCATGACCCAAAGAATATCAAGAATCATTGTCCTAGACACTTTGACTCATGAATATCTCTGATTCACAGAAAGAAAAATTGGCACTTGCAAGAAAGGGAGCATAATGGCTCTTACAGCGTTGTCGTGTCTAACTTCTCAGAAGCCTTCCTAGAGTCAAAAGTTGGTTAAGTCACATCCATTTCCAACGTGCTTCTTGGTTTGTGTCTATACCCACCAACCCATTGCACTATTCTTATATCTCTCCAAGAGTTATGAAAGCAGAAAGACAGTTATGGAATTGTCCACCTTCCCTAATTATAGATTATTTGAATATTAATTCCCAAGGAAATTTTAAAGAGCATCTACTCCATCATCCTCCTTTGACATATGAGGCCCAGGATGATTCAGGGGCTTCTTGAGGCATTGAGTTAATATTAGAGTGATTCCTGAGCAGAATCATTCTGTTTCACCATATAGAGTGATGACAGTATTTTCTTAATTTAGGCTATTTCCAATTTTCATATACTACTTAAATATGAAATGGAAAAACATGAAATTCAGACATTTTAGGAGACAGTGTACAAATGATGTCCATTACTCTCCTTTGAGCCCAAAGAGAGAATGATAGTATTTATCCAAAAGAAGTTTTCTATTAAGGTTGGTGATTATACATGGACATATGCAGAGATTACACAAGGTTAGCTCAACTTTATGATTCAAGGTTGTATATCTAGTCACCTGCTTTCCTGGAAAAATGAAGAGTATTTCTTTGTGTTTTTTGAGGATGAAAACATTTCCTTATCTCATCTTTTTCTCAGCAGATGATATCAAGCAAGTCCATGTAAGCAGATAGAAATCACTCATCTGTGGTCATGTTTGTTCTTCTGGGACTCTAAGATGAAAAAGAGGTGCAGCTTGTCCTCTTCCCAATCTTTCTAGGTATCTATCTTGTGACCCTAATCTGGAATCTGGGTGTCATCATCCTAATCAAGATGGACTCACACCTGCATGCACCTATGTACATTTTCTCAGTTTCCTGTCATTTATAGACATTTGCTATTCTTCCACCTACCCAAGGATGTTTTCAGACTTCTTTTTTTTTAATTGCAGTAACATTGGATTATAACATTATATAGCTTTCGGATGTACATAGTAATATATTTTGAATTCTGTGTAGATTACATCATGTTCACCACCCAGAAATTAATTATAGTCCATCCCCTCACATCTGAGCCTAGTCACCCCTTTTGCCCTCCCCCCCTTCCCCATGGTAACTACCAATCTAATCTCCATTGCTATGTGTTTGTCATTGTTTTTATCTTCTACTTATGAGTGAGATCATACGGTATTTGACTTTCTCCCTCTGACTAATTTCACTCAGCATAGTGCCCTCAAGGACCATCCATGTTATCACAAATGGCCAGATTTCATCATTTCTTATGGCTGAGTAGTACTCCATTGTGTATAAATACCACATATTCTTTATCCTTTTGCCCCTTGATGGGCACCTAGGTCACTTCCAAGTCTTGGCTATTGTGTATAATGCTGCAATGAACATAGGGGTTCATGTCTCTTCATGCCTTTGTGTTTTCAAGTTCTTTTAAATGTCCAAAATTAAAGATAAAGAGAGAATCCTAAAAGCAGCAAGAGAAAGGCCAGAAGTGACATACAAAGGAAAGCCCATAAGGCTGTCTGCAGACTTCTCAGCCGAGACCCTACAGGCGAGAAGAGAAGGCACGATGTATTTAAATTGCTAAAAGGAAAAAATCTACAGCCAAAAATACTCTATCCATCAAGGTTGTCATTCAGAATGGAAGGAGAGATAAAGAGCTTCCCAGACGAGCATAAATTAAAGGAGTTTATCACCAAGAAACCAGTTCTACAAGAAATGCTAAAGGGACTTATTTAAGTGGGAAAGCGATGACCACAAATAGAGATAAACAAATTATCAAAAAAACAACAAAAAAAAACAAACTTCTTAAAGGTTGGAAAAACAATTTCATTCATTGGCTGTACCACCCAGTATTTTGCTGGGTCCTGGGTGGAAAAGACTGAGTACTGCCTCTTGGCTGCTGTGGCCTATAACATATGTTGCTATTGGTAGGCCTCTGCAGTACCCAGCCATCATGGCTCCTGGTGTCTGTGGGAAGATAGCTGCTGGGGTCTATGGGAGTCATGTCCTTGGTAGCTATTTCAAACAATTACTTGAATTCTTCTCTACTACTGTGGGCCCAATATTATTCCAAATTTCTTCTGTGACACACTCCAGATTATTAACTTGTCTTGCTCCAAACCCTTCATAAGCTAAATGATTCTATTTCTGGTATGTATTTTCATTGAGTTCAATTCTCTCCTACTTATCATCTTATCGTATGGATTCATCGCAGCTTTCATCCTGAAAATATCTTCTATCAGAGGCAGAGCCAGGGCCTTCAAAGCCTGTGCCTCCCACCTGGCAGCTGTGACAATCTATTATGGCACAAGCCTCTCCAAGCTCTAGCCACTTCTAGAAGCTGGACAAGGTGCTGTCAGTGTTCTGTGTTACCTTTATCCTCATGTTAAACCCTCTTATTTATAGTATGAGGAACAAGGAAATCAAACAGGTGCTTAAGAGGGTGGTAAAAAGGCTAACACTTTTACCTCAGTATGAACAATATTTGTGCAGGAGTTCTTTTCCCTGTAGGGTGACAAGGAACAGAATATGTATGTGACTTTTTGTAGGTCACAAGATCACTAGGTAGAGAGAAGTGAAAACCTGGCTCCTTGATTCCTGGTGCCATTATGTTTAGCTGTCACCACCAAGTGATCTTTTGGGGCAGTGTCACCAACACTGAATTCACTTTAAATGGCCTTTGTCCTTGATGAGACCAAGATATCTAAAACCCTATGTTTTGAGAATTTAGGTTCTGATAAATACTATATGTAGAGAAATGACAAGAACCTAGGAAGCCTCACAGATAGTTTTTTCCTCATTGATTTTCTTTATTTCTTTTATTTACTTTTAATTGTGAAGCATTTATTTGTATTTCAGTAAAATAAAATAATCTGTAAAATTTGGTATGTAAAAATTAAAGACAAATTTTTTTGGAAATTATTATATTGCCGGTCATTCTTGCACTGGGGCAACATCCAGGTGTGAATTTTCCTGGCAGGGACAGGTTACCCTCATCCAAGGTTTCAGAGCAGATCACTGGCACACATGCCAGTGCCAGAACCCAGAGGCTGTGGCCCTGCCCCGTAGGAAATCATGCCATGTGTGCCTCACAGGGCTGCTGTGATTATTGATTCTGATCAGGCAGTTGAGAAAATGCATGTATGCATATATCTAAAATGAAAGTGCTTTGTAAACATTGAAGTGTCCACAAGTCTAATTTATTGTTATCAAGCTATACTACCAGCAAGCTGTGTCATCTTTGGCACATCTCTTAGCTCCTCTGGCTTCAAGTTCCTCACTTGAAAACGATGGCATTGAACTAGAAGATCTCTAGGTCTTTTCCAGCTCAAATGACTCTAAGTTTGTTATAAGAAAAGCTATAATTATGCGGTAGTAATAGGATCATAGGGAAGTGGGGAATTGAATCAGAAGGGACATGGTAAATTGAGGCATGAAATTATCAGGGAAAAAACTCCACGACAACCGTGACACCAGAGAACAAGTATCTGGAGAATTTTCTCCCTCTAATTGTTCTTTCTCCTTTCAGCTCTGCCTGAGGATCCCTAGTTGTGGCCCTAGTTGTGGCCATCTGTCTGGCTGTGAGCAGACAGCCAATTTCATGGCCAAAAGCATCCATCTTGGAGTGCAATAAGAACACTCGGAAAATTCCTTTGAAAAAGAGCTAAGCAATTTCAACCTTTGGCAAGAACTGTTTCTTCCTGGAGGGTCTGGAGGAAGGTGAGAGGGTTTGCTTTATAGAAAACAGTGGTCTGTGCTTTCTCAATATCCATGTAATTCTCCCAATAAGATCTAAGTGGAACAAGGTTTGTGGTCCTCAGTCGCTCTCATTTTTAGCTCCTCCCTCTCTTACTTCTACACCCTTCCTCAGATCCTTTCTCTTTACTCAAATTCTCTAAACTTCAGTGGAAATAATCATCTCTAATCTAAAATGTCAGCATTACTCTGGGGTGAGGGGTGGATTTTGAGTTCTAGCTCTGCAATTTCTCAATGATGTTATCCCACTGTTAAATTCTGTTTTCACCTGCAAAATTTGGATAATAGGATTATCTAGCATCTAATGCGACAATGTCTATAAAGCCAAACACACTGTAGAAGTGAATAATTGAGCACTGAATAAAAAATAATAATTTGCTCAATTTTGGGGGATTTAACTAAGATCAAAACATGCTTTTCTAAGGATGCTCACTCTAGGCACTTTTATCCAATATAATGTTGGAAGTTTTAACCAGAGCAATTAAGGAAGAAAAGGAAATAAAAGGTATCCAAATTGGAAAGGAAAGAGTAAAACTGTCACCGTTTGCAGTGACATGATTTTACAACAGAAGACCCTAAAGAATCCATCAAAAAAGTATTAGAAATGAAAAACGAGTACAGCGAAGTTGAAGAGTACAAAAGCAACATAAAAATTCAGTTGCATTTCTATACACTAACAATAAACTTGCAGAGAGAAAAATCAAAAATAAAATCTCATTTACAATTGCAACAAAACAAAAACATACCTAGAAATAAATTTAACTGAGGAAGTGGAAGACCTGCACAGTGAAAACTATAAGATATTTTTGAAAAAAATTGATGAAGCCACAAAGAAATGGAAAGCTATTACATGCTCATGGATAACAACTGATTTCTGAATGCTGATTTTATATCCTACAACTTTATTGAATTCATTGATTACTTCCAACAGTGTTTCGGTTGAGTCTTTAGGATTTTTCTATATATAAGTTCGCGCACTCTGCAAATAATGACAATTTTACTTCTTCCTTCCCAATTTGGATGTCTACTATTTCCTTATATTGCTTCATAGTATTAGTTAAGACTATCAGTTCTACGTTGAATGAGGGTGGTGAGAGTGAGTATCCTTGTCTTGTTCCTGATGTTAGAGGAAAGCTTTCAGTTATTCACCACTGAATATAATGTTAGCCATGGATTTGTTTATGTGGCCTTTATTATGTTGAGGTATGTTCCTTCCACATCCTATTTTTTGGGGTTTCAATCATGAAAGGAACGTTCTATTTTGTCCTATACTTTCTTTTCATCTATTGAAATGATAATATGAATTTAATCTTTCATTCTATTAATATGGTGTATCACATTTACTAATTTGTGCATGTTGAAGCATCCTTCCATCCCAGGGATAAATCCTAGTTGGTCAAGTGGTGTAATCCTTTTACTATGTTGTTGAATTCAGTTTACTAATATTTCATTGGGAATTTTTGCATCTATATTCATGATGGATATTGGTCCATAGTTTTCTTTTCTTGTGGTGTCCTTATCTGACTTTGGTATCAGAGTTATGCTGGTGTCATAAAATATGATTGCAAGCTTTTCTTCTGGTTCAACTTTTTGGAAGAGTTTGAGAAGGATTGGAACTAATTCTACTTTAAATATTTGGTAGAATTTGCCAGAGAAGTTATCTGGTTCTGGGGTTGTCAGTATTAGGTTTTTCATTACTGATTCAATTTTCTTAATCACTATTGTTGTATTCAGATTTTCTACTTTTTCCTGATTCAGTCTTAGTAGGATGTATCTTTCTAGGAAATTACTTATTTTTTCTAGGCTATTCAATTAGTTGGCATATAATTGTTCATGGTAGTCTCATGATCTTATATATTTCTGTAATATCACATGCAATGTCACTTCTTTCATTTCTGATTGTACATATTTGAGTATTCTGTCTTTTTTTCTTAGTCTCACTAAGGGTTTGTCAACTTTGTTCATCTTTTTGAAAGCCAGCTCTTAACTTTGTTGATTTTTTCCATTGTTTTTATAGTCTCTTTTTCATATTTCCACTCTAATTTTTGTAATTTATTTGCTTATACTTACTTTAGGCTTATTTTTTTCTTATTTTCTATTTCCTTGAGGTGTAAATTTGGGTTGTTATTGAGAGTCTTCTATTTTCTTAACCCATGCATTTATTGCTATAAACTTCGCTGTCAGAACTGCTTTTGTAGCATCCCACTGATTTTGGTGGGTTATGTTTCCATTTTCATTTATTTCAAGATATTTTTGATTTCTCTTTTGATTTCTCTGTTGATTTCTCATTTGACCCATTTGTTGGTCAGAAGCGTGTTTAGTTTTCACATATTTGTAGATTTTCCAGCTTTCTTCTTGTGAATTTCTAGTTTCACACCAATCTTTTCAGAAAAGATACGTGGTATGATTTCAATCTTAAATTTCCCACCACGTGTTTTGTGTCCTGTCATATGATCTACCCTAGAGATATTCTGTGTGCACTTCAGGAGAATGTGTATTCTGCTGCTATTGAATAATGTGTTCCATAAATGTCTAAGTCCATTTGTTCTAATGTGATTCAAGTCCAATGTTTCCCGGTTTTTGCTGAGGAAGAATCGCCCTGAGCTAAATCTGTTGCCAATCATCCTCTTTTTTGTATATGGGCTGTCACAACAGATGGCCACTGACAGATGGAGTGGTGTGTAGATCTGTCCATGCCTGGGAACCATAGCCAGGCCACCAAAGCAGAGCACACCAAACAACCACCAGGGCTCACCTCAAACATTTCTTTTTTGATTTTCTGTCTGGATGATCTATTCTTGAAAGTGGAGTACTAAAGCCCTCTACTATTATTGTGTTGTTGTCTATTTCTCCCTTTAGATTTGTATTTGCTTAATATATTTATGTGCTCTCTTTTGGGTGAATATAGGTTTATGTTTATTATGTATTCTTGATGAATTGACCCCTTTATCATTATATAATGACCTTCTTTGTCTCTTGTTTCTATATTTGGCTTTAAGTCTATTTTGTCTGATATAAATATAGCTATTTCTGCTTTCTTTTGGTTTCCCCTTGTGTGGAATATCTTTTTACATCCCTTCACTTTGAGCCTATGTGTGTCTTAAAGCTGTAGTGTTTCTCTTGTTGGCAGCATATAGTTGAATCTTATTCTTTGTTGTTGTTGTTGTTGTTGTTGTTTTCTGCTTTATCTCCCAAAATCCCCCCGGTACATAGTTGTATATCTTAGTTACAGGTCCTTCTAGTTGCGGCATGTGGGACACCGCCTCAACATGGCCTGATGAGCGGTCCCATGTCCACACCCAGGATCCGAACCAGTGAAACCCTGGGCCGCCATAGCAGGGTGCGCAAATTTGACCACTCTGCCACAGGGCTGACCCTGAGTCTTATTCTTTTATCTATCCAGTAGTCTGCCTTTTGATTGGTGAATTCAATCCATTTACATTTAGATAGACTATTGATATGTAAGGACTTACTAATGTCCTATTATTAATTGCTTTCTGGATGTTTTATATTTCCACTGTTTATTTTTCCCCTGTTTCTGCCTACGTTTGTACATTAGTGATTTTTCGTGGTTGTATGCTGTTACTTCTTTCTTTGTCTTTTGTGAATGTACTCTAGGTTTTTGCTTTGTGGTTACCATGAGGCTTATATAAAAATCTCATAGAGAAAGCAGTCCATTTTAAGTTGATGGCAACTTAACTTCGATTGTCTACAAAAGCTGTAGCATTTTAATCCCCCCCCCTTTTTTTCTCTCTTTTTTTTGAGGAAGATTAGCCCTAAGCTAACTACTGCCAGTCCTCCTCTTTTTGCTGAGGACACCTGGCCCTGAGCTAACATCCGTGCCCATCTTCCTCTACTTTATATGTGGGACGTCTACCACAGCATGGCTTGACAAGCAGTGCCATGTCCACACCTGGGATCCGAACTGGCGAACCCCGGGCCGCCAAGAAGCAGAACGTGCGAACTTAACTGCTGTGCCACCAGGGAGCCCCTTTTATATTATTTCATACCATTGTTTACCTCCTTTTATATTGAGTATTCTTTAAAAATTATAGTAGTTATAATTATTTTTAATACACTTTTAAGCTTTATACTATAGTGAAGTGGTCAACATACCATCCTTTTACAGAATTAGAGTTTTATAATCTGGCTATATATTTATATTATCATTGTTTTGTATACTTTCATATGTTTTTGTGACACTGATTAATGTCTTTTTTATTTCACCTTGAAAAAATCCTTTCAGCGTTTTTTTGCAAGACAGGTGCAATAGTGATGAACAATCTCAGCTTTTTTGTTTCTGGGGAAGTCTTTTTTTCTCTTTCATATCTTAAGTATAACTTTGCTGGATAGAGTATTTTTGGCTGGCAATTTTTTCTTTCAACTCTGAATATGTCATTCCACTCTCTCCTGGCCAATAGGGTGTCTGCTGAGTAAACTACTGATAGCTTAATGGGGGTTCCTTTGTAGGTTACAATGTTTTTCTCTTATTGTTTTTAGGATTCTCTATGTTTGATTTTTCACAGTTTTATTACAAAGTGTCTTGATGAAGGTCTTTTGACGTGAGATAATAGGTTAACCTGTTAGCTTCATGAACTGGATGCCCAGTGTCTCCCCATGTTTTAGAGGTTTTTGGAATTATTTAATTAATTTTCTACCCCCTTCTGTTTCTTTTCTCTTTCTCAACCCCAATTATCCTAATTTTGTTTTGATGGAATCTCATAGATCATGTAGGCTTTCTTTGCACTTTTTCATTCTTTTTTTTTCCTCTGCCCTGACTGGGTTATTTCAAATTTTCGGTCCTCTAGCATAACTTATCTGTCTTCCATTTGCTCCACTCTACCACAAATGCTCACTATTGCAGTTTTCATTTTATTCACTGAATTCTTCGGCTGCAGAATTACTGTTGTGTTCCTTTTTATAATTGCTAACCCTTTGGTAAGTATCTCATTTTGTTCATTTTTTTCTGATCTCAATAAATTGGTTTTCTGAGTTTTCTTACAGTTCATTGAATTTTTTCAAAAGAGCTATTTAAAATCTTTATCAAATAGGTCTCAAAATTCTGTGCCTTGGAGCTTGATTCTTGGAGAATCATTGTTAACTTTAGTGATGGCATGTTTTCTTTATATTTCATGTTTTTTGTAAGTTTGCACTGCTGCTTAAGCATTTGAGGCAGCAGACATCTCCTTAAAGCTTGCTAGTTAACTTCAGATAGGGTATACTGTCATTGGTAGTGTTACATATGAGGTTTTCTCTCCTTTGTATGGGTAAATCTGCTCCACCCTTCTTCCTCTCTCTCGTAACAAAATTCTTAAGCTAATGTGTCTTTTCTGTTCTTATTACTCACCAGGCTGGCTATCTGAAGTCTCTTTTTTGTTTTCCAGAATGTGACGCTACAGCTGATGTTTTTGGTTTCTCTCTTACACACAGACTCAAGTCTATTTTTCTGAGAGCAATCAGTTTACCAGATTTACTCTCACTGCTACCCATGGAAATGTGCACAAAAGCCAGTTGTAGAGTAGGGAGAAGTGTGGGTTTAGCACTGGGAGGTTGGGATTTGTGATGGATCCAGTCAGGAGATCCTGCATAAGGTACTCCTGGAGGCTCATGTTTAAACTTTCTGCTGAAATCCTGAATGCAATCAGCAGGAACTGTGTAACATTATTGCCCTTTAATATTCTTACCTGCTTCTTTCCTGATCTTCCTTCTCCCTCCTGTCATGTACTACCATTCCCAGTAGTCTAGGTACTTCTGGAGAGAAATGGGTTTCTCCAGCTGCGACTAGCACTACTGGGGTAGCTGGGTACTCCCTCACTGCTATTTTTCCCTGTGGAAGTGTTCGCCACTGCTAAAGTTTATCTTGCACAGTGTGCCTTGAGAGGGGTAGTGCTGGCACAGCTCCTTTCATTGTCTTCACTGTGACCAAACTCGCATGTTTTTTCTGCTCCATTATGGTGCTGGAATCCCTTCTTCGCAGGGCTGGGCTTCGTTGCTGAGAGACAAAGTCTGTCTCATTCATGGTTGTCTGCCCACGTCTTCAGCACTCTCCAGGCTTTACCTGACTGTGGCCAAGATAGGTTGGGGCAATTTTGCTGAGTCCTGCTGATTCTGAGGTCTGTCTGCTTAGTATTGGATTTTCAGGTGGGTGAGAGTCCTCCTGTGCCTCTTGGTGCATGGTGCTGGATACTCCAACTCACAAAGGCGCTTTTGTTTGTGGATGGATATCCAATTCATTGTTACAAAAGCAAAACAAAATCAGAGAATGTTTTTCTCTGCTAAAATGCTGATGTCACTCCTTTCTTGGATCATTTTACTCTCATCCATCTACTTATAGAAATACGCCATGTAAATATCATCATGATTATGACCTCAAAAACACCAAGTCAAAATTTTTTGTTTAAAGGGATTCTGGGTTGGTGTTGCCTTCAAAGCATCTGGCAAGTGACATAAATCATTTTTGGAACAACAGATTTTAAACTCAAGCATTATGAATTCCCACAGATAAATTTTAAAGAAACATGTACTTAAGATGCCAGGGGCCTGCCCCATGGCCAAGTGGTTAAGTTCATGCTCTCCACTTCAGCTGCCCAGGGTTTCACTGGTTCTGATCCTGGGCACAGTCATGGCACTACTCATCAAGCAATGCTAAGGCAGTGTCCCACATAGCACAACCAGAGGTGCTCAAAACTAGAATATACAGCTGTGTACTGGGGGTGCTGTGGGGAGAAGAAGAAGACGAAGAACAAAAGGAAGCTTGGCAACAGATGTTAGCTCAGGTGCCAATCCATAGGGAAAAAAAGATATAAAAATTACTAAAGATACAAATAAACAGGTCACCTTAACTAAAGTCAGCAATAACATCCAACTATAGAATGATGCATGCAAAACCATGTATTTCTATTATTAGAAAATAATAATTTTAATAAGTAAATTAAAAATGTTTAAATAAAGGATGCTATGGAAAATGTGATGAAAGAGTGAGACTATCAAAGCTGACCATTTGCGTAATGAAGAAAATAGATCCGTTAGAGAGAAAATAAAATATTATGATTGAAATTTGAAGTTCAATGGATGACTTAGGCAATTCGCACAACTTACAATAGAATGAACTTACTGGAAGATAGATCTGTAAAAATTAAACAGAACACAGTAGAGACATACAAATAATGAATGTTTCAGTGATGTGGGAGGTAGAGGAAGAAGTTTCAACACACCTCTAATTGGGGTTACAGAGGAATATAATACAAATATGGAGGCAATTTTCATTGTACTATCTGCGTTTAGTAGACGGCACGTGAGGCTTAAGGTTACCATATTGAATGAGTAGACATTACAGGAAGCTATGAATTTATCCATGAGTAGAAGGAGAAGAACAGCACATATTGTAACTGCTCAATAAATCTTTTTGTCGTCATGACTGTTGGCTAAGATGGTGATGGTGATGATGATGAAGAATACAATTTTTTGCTCTGTCCTCACAAAACTCTCCCTCCATTCAGTCTCTCTGTGGACAGAACCACATCTACGTCTAGGTTGGTAAATACATAGTCTATCTGCTCCCATTTCTTCTTCTATGTTGATGGAAAATATCTTGATTTTCTTTTCTAATTAATCTCTTCATTCCTTCAGAATTTTTCTCAAAACAGTGCACCATGAAACAATGACTGATTTGATCTTAGGAAATTCATACTTCTACATTACTTCTCAGTCTACAGCCTTATGCTTCTTTGGGGATTTTTTTTTCTTTTCAATAATTTTTGGAACTAGGAGGTTAGGAAATGTTTTTGGAGAAGGAAGACATTATGGATGGCTAATGTTGACACATGTTTATAGTTCACAGACATAGCTTATTCCATTAATGTCACAGCCTTTCTCCAGTGAAATCTCCAAGACTTCTAATTTTATCCATGTACACAACTCCCAGGCAATATTTGATATCTATTTTCTACCTTTCACAGCTTCCCATTATTTTCCTTCTAGTTAGAGTTCATCTGAATAAAAATGTGTATGTGTTGGGAGATGTTCTAATAATTATCTGAAGAGATGACTGCTATTGCATCTTGAAGAGGGTATACAGTGCCTGAGGCAAAAATATTTTTTTGGCTGTTTATCATTTGGCCTGAAGACTTAGTGCTTGCCTTCCCTGGACTGGCTCCAATAAGGAAAAGAGAAAGAACTTCCAGAAATCCTGCGTCTGCTTCCTAATCTCCATATCCATTCCTAAACATCTCAACTCTTACATGAGATCAAGTCACTTTTATTTGTAGAAGTCTTTTACCTGGGAATCATGAATAGACTGGAGTGTGATTGAGAATCCAATAAAACCACATGTAAAGGTGGTAAGTAGTTGCAGTGTCCTGGATACTGTGTCTAAAGTTTCCAACATTTTCATAAGTATCACTGACCCGAAGAAGATCAAGAATCACTATCCTAGACAGTTTAACTTATAAGTATCTCTGATTTGAGGAAATAAAAATCTTCATCTGCAATGATGGGTGCATAATGACCCTTACAACCTTGTCTTATCTAACTTCTCTGAGCCTTCTTAGCGTCATTAAGAAGTGTAAGTCACATCTATTTCCAAACTGCCTCTTGGTATGTGACTCTTCCCACCATATCATTGCATTATTCTTATGTCTCTTGAGGCATTATGAGAGCAGAAAGGCAGTTACAGAATTGTCCACCTTCCTGATTACATTAATTGAATATTAGTTCCCAAGGAGATTTTAAAGAGCCCCTACTTTGTCATCACTTAACTATAAGGTCCAGCATGATTCAGGGACTTTTTCAAGCACTGAATTAAATTCAGAGCCAGGACTTATCATACTCCTTCTGTTTCACAATATAGAGATCTGGCAGCATTTTCCTACCTTACTCTATTTCTAATTCTCATATATTTGTAAAATTGTAAGGGAAAAACATGAAATTAAGACATTTTAGGAGATAATGTACTAATCATGTTCATTTACTGTGTTTTGCCCCCAAAGAAAATGACTATTTATGCAAGAAAACTTTTAGTTAAGTTTGGTGAATATACATAAAAGACACAGATTAATTCAACACTGATGATTTAAGATGTATATTTAGTGAGCTGTGTGACTGGGAAGAAATGAAAACAATTTTTTTGAGTTTTTTGAAAATGAATCCATTTCCTTCTTTCAACTTTTTCTCAGCAGATCTCAACAAGCAGGACCATGGAAGAAAATAGAAATCACACTTCTGTGGCCGTGTTTGTTCTCCTGGGACTCTCAGGTGAAAAAGAGCTGCAACTTATCTTCTTCCCAGTCTTCCTAGGGATCTACCTTGTGGCCCTCCTCTGGAACCTGGGTCTCATCATCCTAATCAGGATGGACTCCCACCTGCACACACCTATGTACTTCTTTCTCAGTTTCCTGTCATTTATAGACATCTGCTATTCTTCTTCCACCAGCCCAAGGATGCTTTCAGACTTCCTAAAAGATGAAAAAATGATTTCATTCATTGCCTGTGCCACCCAGTAGTTTGTTGCATCCTGGATGTGTCTGACGGAGTGCTGTCTCTTGGCTGCCATGGCCTATGACAGATATGTTGCTATTGGTAGGCCTCTGCAGTACTCAGCGGTCATGGCTCCTGGCCTCTGTCAGAAGATGGTTGCTGGGGCCTGTGGGAGTGGTTTCCTTAGTAGCTTAGCGGAAACAATCCCTTGCTTTCATCTCTACTACTGTGGGCCCAATATCATTCCAAATTTCTTCTGTGACATAACCCACATCATATCCTTGTCTTGCTCCAATCCCTTCATCAGCCAAATGATTCTTTTTCTGGTAGCTTTTTTTATTGGGTTCGGTTCTTTTCTTGTTATTCTCTTGTCCTATAGTTTCATTGCAGCTTCCATCCTGAAAATATCCTCCGTAAAAGGTAGTGCCAAGGCCTTCAATACCTGTGCCTCCCACTTGGTAGTTGTGACAATCTTCTACGGAACAGGCCTCTCAGTGTACATGCATCCTAACTCTGGTCACTCTGAGAAACAAGACAAGGTTCTGTCAGTGTTCTATGTTATCTTTATCCCCATGTTAAACCCTCTTATCTATAGTCTGAGGAATAAGGAGATTAAAGAGGCCCTCAAGAGGGTGATAAAGAGGGCAAAACATTTACTTCAGTAAGAACATATTTGAGCAGGTGTTACCCTAATAAGGAAAACAGTGGTAAGAACATTCAAGTAAACTTTTGTAGGTCACAAGACTAAGTATAGAGAAGTGAAAACCTGACTCCTTGATTTCTGTTGCCATTATATTTAGCTTCCACCAGCAAGTGATCTGTCTGAGGCAATGTTATCAACATGGGAATCAGTTTGTTAGACCCAAGTAGATGAAAAGCTTTCTTTTGAGAACACAGCTTCCAATAGCTGTTATCACTATTGCAGACAAATGACAAGACCCTAGGAAGTCATGCACATGATTCTTTCCTCTACAGTTTTTATGATTGCTTTTATTTTCAATTTTTCAGCATTATTTATATTTCTATAAAAAGAAAATAAAATAATGTATAAATTTTTATGTGTGAAAGTTAAAAATAATTTAAAGTGAATACTTTATCATCTTAATTCTAAACAGAGAGAGAGAAAGTCAGCATTAGAGAGAGGGATACAGAAAGAGAAAGCTGGAAAGAGAGAAAGAAACAGAGAGGGACACATACACAGAGAGAAAGAGAGGAGAGAGAAAGGGAAGAGAGGGAAAGAGAGAGGCTGGAAGGTTAAGGCAGGAGAGTAGACAAAAGGAGAGGAGAGGGAGAAGGATTGGTCTGGCTTTATTTCCAAATAATCTTGTTCCATTTATATTACTCTTCGAAATTTCTTGTTAAGTAAATTGTGAAAAACAGTTGGGAGAAAGGAATGGTAGAAAGAAGGGGCTTTTTTTTTTTTTCCTGAAGAAGATTCACCCTGATCTAACATTCATTACCAGCCTTCTTCATTTTTTGCTTGAGGAAGATTAGTCCTGAGCTAACATCTGTGCCAGTCTTTCTCTATTTTGTGTGTGGGCTGCCGCCTCAGAACAGCTGATGAGTGGTATGCCCATGCCCAGGATCCAAACACGTGAACCTGGGCTGCAATGTAGAATGCACAGAACTTAAGCATTATGCCACTGGGCTGGCTCCCAGAAGGGGCAATTTTAAGGTCAAGAGTTGGGGAGAGTCTCAGAGGCTAGAAAGAAGTCAAAGTCATCAATTTCTGGTCATAGGTAGCCTAGAGGAAGCTTCCATGGTAGCTTCCCAAAGATCATGCAAGACTAAGAAACGAAGGCTGTCATGGTATGTCTAGGGAGGCAGAGCCTGAGTCCCAGAGATGGGAGCTTCACAGGAACTCCAGGGCCTTCAGTATGACCAGGGAGAAGCAGAGCCACCAGCCTTGGAGAGTCCAACTAAGAGAATTTAAAGAAAATTTTAAAGAGAGATTTTTCTTCAGACAAGAGGTTGTAGGCTAAACTTCGTACATGTTACATTATTATTTACACAACTCTTTACACTTAATTAGTTACATTGTATAGATGTGATTTTTTTCTACTACCATGTGCGGTTGGCAGGTGAGAAATTATCTCCATGTTACAGATAAAACCTTTGGGCATATTTTGTTCTGCCACGTTCCTTCCAGGGTAGCAACAATCCATCTTTGAGTTCACAAAGTGTCATGTGTGGAACATAAATGGTTCTTACTGACAGGAAACATGTCCTTCATTGCTTGTCCCTGCGCCCAACTTCTACACTTTTGGTGTTACATATTTAAATCTATCTTAAGAATCTATTCAGGTTAAAACATTAAATTTTTAAAGTTCTTATCAGAGTGAATAAATAACTACTAACCAATTATCGAGTTTTAAATCAAATAATTAAGTCATTAACCCATCAATACCTTTCTCCCTAAAAGTAAGGTTACCTGAAGGACATCAAACCATGAGTGGGAACTTCCTAAAACATCTATGTATCCCTAATAATGGCAGGGTAGATGAGTTCCATTTAAAAAAAAACACAAAAAAACAAAAAGCAAAAGTTTGTGAGAATGATCGAAGTGGATATTTTTAATGAAGGATTAGTAATACAGCATAATATGTCAGAAAGAACTCCAATTCAGTGTAAATATATTATACCTATTTTAATAGAAGGCATGCTGTGTGCTTCACTCTCTGATAACTGCCTTATAAGCATTCTCTAATTTGATTCTATGAAGAGCTACTCTATGAATAGCTGATACTATGAGCCCATTTTACAGGTGACAATAGTGAGGCTTGAAGAGGTTAATTTGCTCAAGGTCACATAACCAAGAAATAGAAAGGTGGAATTCAACCCAGATTAGCTAGTACCAATGCCCATGGTATTAACCATGATGATCTGTGACTCTGTCTTGAGTTATTTTTATCGTATTCCTTATTGCTTCAATTTCCTCACTTACGTGTAGCAAATCATGCCATGTCTGCCTCACATGGCTGCTGTTATTGATTCAAGTCAGGGAGTTGAGAAAATATATGTATCTAAAATGAAAGTGGTTTGTAAACAGGGAAGTGTCCAAACACCTAATTTTTGTTATCAAGTTGTATTGTCAGTCACCTGTGTCATCTTTGGCAAATCTATTAACTGCACTGGCCTCAGGTAGTCACCTTGAAAATGATGGTATTCCACTGGATGATCTCTAGGTCCTTTCCAGCTCAAATGTCTCCATGTTCATTAAAAGGAAAGCTATAATCATGAGCTAATAATAGGACCATGGGGAAGTGTGGAATTGAATCATAAGGGACATGGCAAATTGGGGCATGAAACTAGCATGGAAAAAACTCCATGACATTCATGAGTCCGGAGAGCAAGTATCTGGAGAGTTTTCTCCCTGTAACTGTCATTTTTCCTTTCACCTCTGCCCTAAGAACACATATGAGAGGATCCCCAGTGGTGGGCATTTCTTTGGCTGTAAGTAGACAGCCAATTTCATGGCCAAAAGTCCCCATCTTGGAGTGCAGTGTGGCCTACCTAAATAATTCTTTTGAAAAGAAATAAGAAATTTCAACTTTGGCAAGAACTCTTTATCCTGGGGGATGTAGGTCAAAGTGAGAGGGCAAGACTTATAGAAAACAGTGGATTCTGTCCTATCTCAACATCCATGTGATTCTTCCAGTAAGACCTAGGTAGAGTAAGATTTATGGTTCTCATAAGTTTCATGAGATTTATGTTATCTGCCATTCTTTAACTCTTCCCTCTCCCTCACTTCCACACCCTCCACTTAGGGTTCTTCTTTGTGTTCTCTTTCTCCTCACCCAAATTCTCTGACCTTCAGTGAAAAGAGGAATCTCTAAACTGAAATATCAGGTATTACTCTGGAGTGAGAGGCGGATGTTGAGTTCTACTTCTGCAATTTCTTAATTATGTGGTCTTGAACTCTGTTGACTTCTGTTTTTCACTTGCAAAATGGGGATAATAGGATTATCTTTAATGTAGTGAGACCATATCTATAAAGCCTAAGACACTGTAGAAGATAATAGTACAGCACTGAATCAAAAATGACAATTTTCTCAATTTCAGAGAAATTAGCTAATATCAAAACGTTTGTCAAGTATGCTGCTCTCACCACTCTTATTCAAAATAGTATTAGAAGTTCTAACCAGAGCAGTTAAGAAAATGAAACAAAATGTATCCAAATCGTAAAGAAAGCAGTTAACACATCACTATTTGCAGTTGACACAATTATATGTATAAGAAAACCTAAAATTCATGAAAAGACAATTAGAAATAATCAATGAGTAGAGTAAAATTTAGTGTACAAAATCAATGTACAAAAATCAGTTGCTTTTTTATACACTAACAATGAACTAGCAGAAAGAGAAATAAAAAATATAATTTCATTTAAAATAGTAACAATAACAATAAAATACATAGAAATAAATTTAACCAAGGAAGTGAAAGACTTGTACACAGAAAACTATAACACAGTGTTGAAATAATTCAAGGAAGATAGAAATAAATGGAATGATATTTCGTGCTCGTGGAGCACAACTGGGTTCTGAACAGTGATTTTATATCCCGCAAATTTACTGCATTGGTTGATTACTTCCAACCCTTTTTTGGTTGAGTCTTTAGGATTTTCTACATCCAAGTTTATATCCTCTGAAGATAACGACAATTTTAATTCTTCCTTCTCAAGTTGGATGTCTTGTATTTCTTTATCTAGCCTGTTTACTCTATTTAAGACTTTTAGTACTAAATTGAATAAGAGTAGTGGGAGCGAGCACCATTGTCTTGTTCCTAACAGAGGAAAAACTTTGTTGTTCACCATTGAGCATAATGTTAGCTGTGGGTTTGTTTTATATGGCCTTCATTATGTTGAGGTATGTTCCTTGTATATCTAATTTTTGAGGGTTTTAATCATGAAAGGATGCGATATTTTGTCCAATGCTTTTTCTGCATCTATTGAGATGATCATATGATTTTTATCTTTCATTCTCTAAATGTGGTGTATCACATTTATTAAATTGGACATCTTGAACCTTCTTCCTTTCCAAGGATAAATCCCACTTGGTCATAGCTTTGGTGTGAGTGTAATAGTGGCCTCCTAAAATGTGATGGGAACTATTCCTTCCTGTTCAATTTTTTGAAAGTGTTCAAGAAGGATTGGCATTAATTTGGCAGAATTTGCCAGAGAAGCCATCTTGTTCTGAGGGTTTCTGTCTCGAGAGGTTTTTGATTGCTGATTTCATCTCCTTACTCATCTTTTTCTGTTCAGATTTTCTATTTCTTCTTGATTCAATCTTGATAACTTGCATATTTCTAGGAAGTTATCCATTTCTCATAGATTATCCAATTTATTGGCATATAGTTGTTCATAGTAGTCTCTTATGATCTTATGTAGTTTTGTAATATCACTTGTAATCTCTCCCCTTTCATTTCTGATTTTATTTCAGTATACTTTTTTTTCTTAACCTATCTAAAGATTTGTCAGAATAGTTTATTTTTTGAAAACTACCTCTTAACTTCATTGATTATTCTTATTGTTTTTTGGTCTCTAATTCATTTATTTTCATTCTGATCATTCTTGTTTCCTTCCTTCTACTCACTTTGGTCTTAGTTTGTTCTTCTTTTCTCATTCCTTGAGGTGTAATGTTAGGTTTTTATTGAGATTCTTCTATAGTCTTAATATATGAATTTATTGCTATAAACTTCCTTCTCAGAACTGATTTTTTTATGATGGTATTGGTTTTGGTGTGTTATATTTCTATTTTTATTTGTTTTAAGATAGTTGTTGATTTCTCTTTTGATTTCTTATTTGACTTATTGGTTGTTCAGGGGTTTTTTTTTTTGTATATTTTCTGTACACGAAAATATTTGTAAAATTTCCAGCTTTCCCTAAGTTGATTTCTAGTTTCATACCAATGTGGTCAGAAAAGATACTTGGTATGATTTCAGGCTTAAGAATTTTAAAATATGTTTGTATCCTGTCATATGATCTATCCTGGAAATATTCCATGTGCACTTAAGGAGAATATATATTCTGCTGCTATTGGATGAAATGTTGTATAAATGTCTGTTAAGTCCATTTGGTCTAATACGATGCAAGTCTAACATTTCTGTGTTGATTTTTTGCCTGGATGATCTATCCACTGCTGAAAGTGGAATACTAAGTTCTCCCACTATTATTGTGTTGCTCTCTATTTCCTTCTTCAGATCTGTTAGTATTTGCTTAATATACTTAGGTGCTCTGATTTGGGATGCATGTATATTTACATTTATTATGTTTTCTTGATGAATTGGCCCCTTTACTGTTATATAGTTACCTTCTTTGTTTCCATATTTGGCTTAAAATTTATTTTGTCTGGGAGGAAGATCCAAGATGGCGCCGTGAGTAGTCCTCTTTGTCTCTCCCCCTTTGAGTCTACAATTATTTGGACACTTATTGCTTGACAAAGGATATCCAGACAGCATCTCAGGACGTCTGAGATACCCACTCGACTATACATCGGAAGGCGGACGGACTTTCCTCCGGGAGGATGTGGAAATAGGTGAAAACTCTCCAGCCCCGACTGAGCAGCCTAGTACCTGCAAGTGGCTTTCTTCCAACGGACGCCCCCAGAGGATCTACACACATCTAGGGCAGGAGCGAGCACACAACAGAGGAGCGACGGTGGAAACAGGTGACCAGAACCCTACCTAAACCCCCCGCAATTACTCCTAAATGCAGAGGGAAACTTTGGAGTTGCACACCTGAGCCCGCAGGGAGAGTCTCTCCCCGCCATTGGTGGGGAGACCCCGCCTGGTGTTCGCGGCGCCCAGAGGGTCCCAGAGAGAGTCGCTGAGGGTACGGAGGTCTCCCAGCTGCCATTGCCCGCCCCGTGAGAGTAGGGATTGCCGGAGATCTCAGAGAGGACTGGGGCTGGGGGAAGTTTCAAAGGCCGGCTCTGCGACCCAGAGGGGAAGCGCCGGAGTTCCGCCTGGGCAGCAGACAAAACTCTCTGTCTGCCATTAGCAGAGGGGCCACGCCCAGCATTCACGGCTCCGGGAGAGGCCTGGAGAGAATCCCAGAGGGCGGGGCGACCCCCAGCTGCCGTTGCCCGCCCCGTGGGAGTAGGGATTGCCGGAGATCTCGGAGAGGACTGGGGCTGGGGGAAATTCCATAGGCCCGCTCTGCGCCCCGGAGGGGACGTTACAGAATTCTGCCCGGGCAGCAGACAAAACTCTCTGTCTGCCATTAGCGAAGGGACCACGCCCAGCACTCAACTCCGGGAAAGCCCCGGAGAGAATCCCAAAGGGTGGGGCGACCCCCAGCTGCCGTTGCCCACCCTGTGGGACTAGGGAGTGCCGGAGATCTCAGAGAGGACTGGGGCTGGGGGAAGTTTCAAAGGCCGGCTCTGCGACCCGGAGGGGAAGCTCTGGAGTTCCGCCTGGGCAGCAGACAAAACTCTCTGTCTGCCATTAGCAGAGGGGCCATGCCCAGCATTCACGGCTCCGGAAGAGGCCCGGAGAGAATCCCAGAGGGTGGGGCGACCCCCAGATGCCGTTGCCCACCCTGTGGGACTAGGGATAGCCGGAGATCTTGGACAGGACTGGGGCTGGGGGGAGTTCCAGAGACCCAGCTCCATAGCCTAGGGGGAAACCCTTCAGGCTCACAGCAGCCTTAGGGAAAGCCTCTGCACAGCACCAGTAGAAGGCACCCAGCCGCCAGCCACAAGGCTGGAAGACCCCAGGGCAAAAGCAGCATAGCTAGGTGAACTAACCACAGACTGTAGAAGATGCCAATAGCTCTCCTGCGACCCATAGAGGATAAGTGAGATTTTGTGGGTGCCGACAGCAACGGAGCGACAAATATAAGTGATCCCACCCCTGGCCGCTGGAAAAGCCCATAACACCGTTGCAGACCCCAAGGAGGGAGCACATCTAGGTGGGCTACAACAGTAGGCACCAGCAGCCTGAAGCCCCCCTGTGACGGCCCCCACGGCAGAGGAGGGAATCCAAAGGACCACTGTGGCTACGAGGAGGGACCCAGGCCCAGTTAGCAACTGCGGACAGGGTTCCTGGTTGGTGCAGTATAAACAGCTGCTCCCCCACTGCAGCAGCTGAAACAAGTGAAAGGAGCAACTAAACTCTATCTCCATGCGGAGGCACAAATCAACAACATCAAGCAATATGAAAAAATACATTAAATCTCCAGAACAGAAAGAAAGTAACAAATACACAGAAAACAATCCCAAAGAAAATGAGATGTATAACCTAAATGATGATGACTTCAAAACAGCCGTCATTAAAACGCTCAATGAGTTAAGAGAGAATTCTGACCGGCAACTCAACGAGTTCAGGAGCTATGTCACAAAAGAGTTTGATACGATAAAGAAGAACCAAACAGAAATATTGGAAATGAAGAACACAATAGAGGAGATTAAAAAAAATCTAGATGCTCTGAACAGTAGGGCCGATAATATGGAGGAAAGAATTAGCAATTTGGAAGATGGCACTATAGAATTGCTGCAGGCAGAGGAGGAGAGAGAAGCAAGACTAAAAAGAAATGAAGAAACTCTCCGAGAATTATCAGACACAATTAGGAGATGCAACGTAAGGATTATAGGTATACCAGAGGGAGAAGAGAAGGAGAAAGGGGCAGAAAGCCTATTCAAAGAAATAATGGCTGAGAACTTCCCAAATCTGGTGAGGGAGATGGATCTTCAGGTGACAGAAGCCAATAGATCTCCAAACTTTATCAATGCAAGAAGACCAACTCCACGGCATATAGTAGTGAAGCTAGCAAAAGTCAACGACAAGGAGAAAATACTAAGGACAGCCAGGCAAAAGAAACTAACCTACAAAGGAACCCCCATCAGGCTATCAGCAGATTTCTCAGCAGAAACTTTACAGGCTAGAAGAGAGTGGAATGATATATTCAAAAATCTGAAGGACAAAAATCTACAGCCGAGAATTCTCTACCCAGCGAAAATATCCTTCAAATACGATGGAGAAATAAAAACTTTCCCAGATAAACAAAAATTAAGGGAGTTCATTGCCACAAAACCTCCTCTTCAGGAAATCCTCAGGAAAACCCTCATTCCTGAAAAATCCAAAAAAGGAAAGGGGCTACAAAACCAAGAGCAGAGGAGATAAGTAGAAGGACAACAACAGAGAGTAGCAGCTCTACATCAGAACAGATTAAACCACGGGACGAGAAACAAAGGAAACTGAAGAAAACCGGAAAACAAGACACAAAATGGTAGTGGTAGGCCCCCACATCTCAATAATCACTCTAAATGTAAATGGATTGAACTCCCCAATCAAAAGACACAGAGTGGCAGGATGGATCAAAGAACAAGATCCAACAATATGCTGCCTCCAGGAAACACACCTCAGCCCCAAAGACAAACACAGACTCAGACTGAAGGGATGGAGAACAATACTCCAAGCTAATAATGAACAAAAGAAAGCAGGTGTCGCTATGCTAATATCAGACAAGGTAGATTTCAAAGCAAAACAGATAAAGAAAGATAAATAGGGACAGTATATAATGATAAAAGGGACTCTCCACCAAGAAGACATAACACTTATAAATATATACGCACCAAACACAGGAGCACCAAAATTTGTAAAGTAACTCGTAATAGAACTAAAAGAAGACATCAACAACAATACGATAATAGTAGGGGACCTCAACACACCATTAACACCAATGGACAGAACATCCAGACAGAAAATCAACAAGGAAATAATAGAAGTAAATGAAAAATTAGACCAGATGGACTTAATAGATATATATAGAACACTTCATCCAAAAACAGCAGGTTACACATTCTTCTCAAGTGCACATGGAACATTCTCAAGGATTGACCATATTTTGGGAACCAAAGCAAACATCAATAAATACAAGAGAGTTGAAATAATATCAAGCATCTTTTCTGATCATAATGCTATTAAACTAGAAATAAACTACAAGAAAAAAGCAGAGAAAGGTGCAAAAATGTGGAGACTAAACAACACGCTTCTCAACAAACAATGGATCATTGAAGAAATTAAAGAAGAAATCAAATTTTATCTGGAGACTAATGAAAATGAGAACACGACATACCAAATCATTTGGGATGCGGCAAAAGCAGTCCTAAGAGGGAAATTCATCGCGATACAGGCTCACCTCACTAAACAAGAAAAAGCTCACATAAGCAACCTCAAACGACACCTAACAGAACTAGAAAAAGAAGAACAAACAAAGCCCAGAGTCAGTAGAAGGAGGGAAATAATAAAAATAAGAGCAGAAATAAACGATATTGAAACAAAAAAGACAATAGAAAGGATCAATGAAACAAAGAGTTGGTTCTTCGAAAGAATTAACAAAATTGACAAACCCCTAGCCAGACTCACCAAGAAAAGAAGAGAGAAATCGCAAATTAATAAAATTAGGAATGACAGAGGAGAAATCACAACAGATACCAATGAAATACAAGAGATCATAAGAGAATACTATGAAAAACTATATGCCAACAAATTGAACAACCTGGAAGAAATGGACAAATTCCTAGACTCCTACAATCTCCCCAAACTGAATCAGGAAGAAATGGAGAATCTGAATAGGCCAATCACAAGTAAGGAAATAGAAACGGTAATCAAAAACCTCCCCAAAAATAAGAGTCCAGGACCAGACGCCTTCTCTGGAGAATTCTACCAAACATTCAAAGAAGACTTAATACCTATTCTCCTCAAACTGTTCCAGAAAATTGAGAAAGATGGAGAACTCCCTAACACATTCTATGAAGCCAACATCACTCTGATCCCCAAACCTGACAAGGACAACACAAAAAAGGAGAACTACAGGCCGATATCACTGATGAACATAGATGCAAAAATCCTCAACAAAATTTTGGCAAACCAAATACAGCAATACATCAAAAAGATTATACACCATGATCAAGTGGAATTTATACCAGGGACACAGGGATGGTTCAACATCCGCAAGTCAATCAACGTGATACACTACATCAACAAAATGAAAAACAAAAACCACATGATCATCTCAATAGATGCAGAGAAAGCATTCAACAAGATCCAACACCCATTTATGATAAAAACCCTCAGTAAAATGGGTATAGAAGGAAAGTACCTCAACATAATAAAGGCCATATATGATAGACCCACAGCCAACATCATACTCAATGGACAAAAACTGAAAGCCATCCCTCTCAGGACAGGAACAAGACAAGGGTGCCCACTTTCACCACTCCTATTCAACATAGTACTGGAGGTGCTGGCCAGAGCAATTCGGCAGGAAAAAGAAATAAAAGGAATCCAAATAGGTAATGAAGAAGTAAAACTCTCGCTGTTTGCAGACGACATGATCTTATATATAGAAAACCCCAAAGAATCCATAGAAAAACTATTAGAAATAATCAACAACTACAGCAAAGTAGCAGGGTATAAAATTAACGTGCATAAATCAGTAGCATTTCTATACACTAACAATGAACTAACAGAAAAAGAACTCAAGAACTCAATCCCATTCACAATCGCAACGAAAAGAATATAATACCTTGGGATAAACTTAACCAAGGAAGTGAAGGATCTATACAATGAAAACTACAAGACTTTCTTGAAAGAAATTGACGATGACATAAAGAGATGGAAAGACATTCCTTGCACATGGATTGGAAGAATAAACATAGTTAAAATGTCCATACTACCTAAAGCAATATACAGATTCAATGCTATCCCAATCAGAATCCCAAGAACATTCTTCACAGAAATTGAACAAACAATCCTAAAATTCATATGGGGCAACAAAAGACCACGAATTGCTAAAGCAATCCTGAGCAAAAACAAAGCCGGCGGAATCACAATCCCCGATTTCAAAACATATTACAAAGCTACAGTGATCAAAACAGCATGGTACTGGTACAAAAACAGGTCCACAGATCAGTGGAACAGAATTGAAAGCCCAGAGATAAAACCACACATCTATGGACAGCTAATCTTCGACAAAGGAGCAGAGGGCCTACAATGGAGAAAAGAATGTCTCTTCAACAAATGGTGCTGGGAAACCTGGACAGCCACATGCAAAAGATTGAAAATTGACCATTCTTTTTCACCACACACCAAAATAAACTCAAAATGGATCAAAGACCTAAAGATTAGGCCTGAGACAATAAGTCTTTTGGAAGAGAATATAGGCAGTACACTCTTTGACATCAGTTTCAAAAGAATCTTTTCGGACACTCTAACTCCTCAGTTGAGGGAAACAATAGAAAGAATAAACAAATGGGACTTCATCAGACTAAAGAGCTTCTTCAAGTCAAGGGAAAACAGGATTGAAACAAGAAAACAGCCCACTAATTGGGAAAAAATATTTACATGCCACTTATCCGACAAAGGGTTAATCTCCATAATATACAAAGAACTCACACTGATTAGCAACAAAAAAACAAACAACCCGATCAAAAAATGGGCAGAGGACATGAACAGACATTTCTCAAAAGAAGATATGAATATGGCCAATAGACACATGAAAAGATGTTCATCATCGCTAATCATCAGGGAAATGCAAATCAAAACTACACTAAGATATCACCTTACACCCGTTAGATTGGCAAAAACATCCAAAACCAAGAGTGACAAATGTTGGAGAGGATGTGGAGAAAAAGGAACCCTCATACACTGTTGGTGGGAATGCAAACTGGTATAGCCACTGTGGAAAACAGTATGGAGATTTCTCAAAAAGTTAAAAATAGAAATACCCTATGACCCAGCCATCCCATTACTGGGTATCTATCCTAAGAACCTGATATCAGAAATCTCAAGAGTCCATTGCACCCCTATGTTCATCGCAGCATTATTTACAATAGCCAAGACGTGGAACCAGCCTACATGCCCAGAAACTGATGATTGGATAAAGAAGATGTGGTATATATACACAATGGAATACTACTCAGCCATAAAAAAAGCCCAAATTGGCCCATTCACAACAATGTGGATGGACCTCGAGGGTATTATGTTAAGCGAAATAAGCCAGTCAGAGAAAGACGAACTCTATATGACTCCACTCATAGGTGGAAGTTAGTATATTGATAAGGAGATCTGATCGGTGGTTACCAGGGAAAAGGGGGGGTGGGGGGAGGGCACAGAGGGGGAAGTGGTGTACCCACAACATGACTAACAAAAATGTACAACTGAAATCTCACAAGGTTGTAATCTATCATAACATTAATAAAAAAAAATGAACTTTGATGCATACATCACACTATATTTCAAAATGAACTCCAAATGGATTATGGGCTGAAATGTAAAAACAAAAACTCATAAAACTTCTAGAAGTCAACACAGGAGAAAGCCTGTGTTTTTGGGGCTTTGGATTATGCAAAAGTTTCTTATATCTGACACCAAAAACATGATCCATAAAAGAACAAAGTGGTAAATTGGACATCATCAAAATTAGAAAAATCTCTTTGAGAGACACTCTTAACAAATGAAAAGAAAAGCCACAATCTGGAAGAAAATCTTTGCAAATCATAAGTCTGATAAAGAACTTGCATCAAGGCTATAAAAAGAACTCTCAAAACGCAACAATAGGGGCCGGCCCTGTGGCACAGGGGTTAAGTTTGCATGTTCCACTTTGGCGGCCTGGGGTTTGCTGGTTTGGATCCTGGGTGCAGACATGGCACCGCTCAGCTAAGCCATGCTGTGGTAGGTGTCCCACATATAAAGTAGAGGAAGATGGGCACAGATGTTAGCTCAGGGCCAGTCTTCCTCAGCAAAAAGAGGAAGATTGGCAGCAGATGTTAGCTCCGGGCTAATCTTCTTCAAACAAACAAACAAACAAAAAACCAATGCAACAATGAGAAAATAAACAACTAAATAAAAAAACCAGGTGAGAGATTTGAGCAGATACTTCACCAAAGAAGATATATGGATGGCACACAAGCACATGAAAAGATGCTCAACACTGCATCTGAGAAATGCAAATTAAAACACAGTGAAATACTTCTATACATACCTATTAGAATGGCTAAAATGAAAAAGACCAGCCAAGTTCAACGCTGGTGAGGATGTGGGGGAAAAGGACTCTCATATCCTGCTGATGGGAACTGAATACGGCACAGCCACGTTGGAAAACAGTCTGGCAATTTCTTAGAAAGTTAAACATACGCCTACCATATGATCCAGCCATTCTACTCTTAGGTTTTTATCGAAGAGAAATGAAAGCATATGTCTAGACAAAGACGTGCACATAAAATGTTCAAAGCAGTTTTATTTCTAATAGCCCCAAATGGGGAACAAACCCAAATGTCCGTCAGCAGGTGAATGGATAAACAAACTGTAGTATGTCTGCACGTTGGAATACTACTCAGCAGTAACAAGAAACAATGATACACGCAACAGCATAGATGAATCTCAAAATAATTATGTCAAGTAAAAGAACATAGATTAAAAAAAGAGTATATACTGTAAAAAAAAAAATTTATTTTGTCTGATATAGATAGCTGTTCCTGCTTTCTTTTGGTTTCCACTTGCATGAAATATCTTTTTCCATTCCTTCACTTTGAGCCTGTGGCTGTCCTTGAAGCTGTAGTGAATCTCTTGTAGGCAGCATATAGTTGGGTCTTGTTTTTATCTATCCAGGACTCTGCCTTTTGATTGGTGAATTCAATCCATTTACATGTAGAGTTACTTTTGATATATAAGCACTTGCTAATGCCATCTTATTCATTGTTTTCTGACTGTTTTGTATTTCCATTGTCTCTTTTTTCCTTGTGTGTGCCTGACTTTGTATCTTTGGGATTTTCTCTGGTGGTATGCTGTGTTTCCTCTTGTCTTTTTGTGAATCTACTCTAGGCCTTTTCTTTGTGATTACCATGTGCGTTACATAAACATCTTATAAAGAAAACACTGCATTTTAAACTGATAGCAACTTAAATTTTCTTCAAAAGCTGTACCCTTTTACTCCTCTCTTTTATATTTTTATGTCGTTATTTGCCTTTTTTTACATCAAGTATTCTTTAACAAATTATTGTAGCTATAACATTTTAATACTCATCACTTTTAAACTTTATATTAGAACCAAGTGGTTAACACACCATCCTATTACAGAATTAGAGTTTTTTGTGCCTGCCTATATATCTAGCTTTACACTATGCTACGTGCTTTTGTATGTTTTCATGTTGCTGGTTCGTGTCTTTTTATTTCAATGTGAAAAACATTTTTAAGGCAGCATTAGTGGTGATGAATAATACCAGCTTTTGTTTTACGGGAAAGTCTTTATTTCTCCATCGTATCTGAAGTATAACTTTGTGGGATAGAGTATTCTTGGCTGGCAGTTTTTTCTTTCAACACTGAATATACCGATCCCCTCTGTCCTGACCTATAGGATGTCTGCTGAGAAAACTGCTGATAGCTAATGAGATTCCCTTGAAGGTACAATCTTTTCTTCCCTTGTTGCTTTTAGGATTCTCTCTTTGTCTTTGATCTTTAACAGTTTTATTTTGATTTGTCTTGGAGAACGTCTTTTGAAATGAGAACATAGGGTGATCTGTGATTGTGAGCTTACCTGTCTAAGTTTCTCCAGGTTTTGGAAGTCTGTAGTATTATTCCCTAAATTAATTTTCTGCCCCCTTCTCCCTCTTTGTTCCTTTTGAACCTCAATTCTTCTAATTTTGTTTTGATGAAATCCCATAGATCACGTAGGCTTTCTTTGCTCTTTTTCCTTCTGTTTTCTTTCCTTGGCTTTGACTGTGTTAATTCAAACATCTTGCCCTCTAGCTCACTTTCCCGTCTTCCACGTTCTCTACTCTACTGAGAATGCTCTCTATTGTATTTTTCATTTCATTCATTGAATTATTCATCTCCAGAATTTCTGTTTGTTCTTTTACATAATTTTTATTTCCTTGTTATATATCTCATTTTGTGTCTTTATTTCCTTATCTTATTATTTTCTTTTGCCTTTTATTTTCTTTCATTGAGATTCTTCAAAAAGCTATTTTGAATTCTTTATTCGCTTAGTCACAAAATTCTGTGCTTCTAAAATTCTGTTGTTGGTGATTTTTGTTAACTTTACATGATGACAGGTTCCCTTGATATTTCATGTTTCTTATAGCTTCTGGTTGCTGCTTTTGCACTTGAAATAGAAAACACCTCTTCAAATCTTTGCTAGTTGCCTTCAGATGGGGTATCCTGTTATTGGTGGTGTTATATCTGAGGTTTTCTCTGCCTTTATATGAGTAAACGTGCTCCACTCTTATTGCTCTCACTTGTGGCAGAATTCTTAAGCTATTGTGTCTTCCCTGGTTGTTACCAATCGCCAATTTGGCTACTGGAAGACTCTTTTTTGTTTTCTAGAAGCTGGCACTACAGTTCATGTATGTCTTTTTTCCCTTGCCCACATACTCAAGTTTATTTTTCCTAGATCACTCAGTTTACCAGATTTGTTGTCACTGCTGCCCTTGGAAATATGCAAAAGAAGTCAGTTGCAGAGTGGGGAGAAGTGAGGATATAGCACTGGCAACTTAGGGGTTCCCACCGACCTGGTGGGGAGATTCTTGGGTGAGGTACTCCTGGAGCCTCATGGGTGGACTTTCTGTTGAAATCCTGAGTCAGGAGGAAGAAACTATGCCACTTTAAAGCTCTTTAATATTCTCAACTGTTTCTTTCCTGCTCTTCCCTCTTCCTCCAATCACTGACTACCTGTGTCAGTACACTAGGTACTTCTGGGAAGACTTAGGTTTCTCCAGATGCTTCCAGCACTACAATGGTAGCTGGCACTCACTTGTGGCTCTTTTTCCCTGTGGGATAGTTCACCACTGCTGAAATCTTCAGTCTGTGCATTGTTGCCTTGAACAGGTGGTGCTGGGAATGCTCCTCTCACCTTCTCCACTGTGACCACTCATATTTTTTTTCTCCTCCAATAATGTGCTATAGTCCCCTCTCAGGAAGGCTAGGCTTCCATAAAGTCTCTCTCTTTCATGGGTGTCAGCCAAAGTCAGCACTTTTCAGGCTCAACCAATCATAACCCAGGTGGCTTGGGTTAGGTTCACTGTCTCCTGCTGGCCCTGTAGCCCGTTCTGATGTCTGTCTGCCTGTTACCAGATACACAGGTGGGCAAGGTTCCTCCTGGCTCCCTTGGTTTTTGGTCCTGGATGCCACAACTCCCACAAGGTGTTTTTGTTCATGGATGAACGTCCAATTCACTGTTACAAAAGTGGGACAAAAAGGAAGACTGTCTTTTACAGCTAAGATGCTAACGTTCCTCCTTCCCCTGATAATTTTTAGTCTCATACTTTGACTTACATAGATATGCAGCCTGAATCTTTCACTGTTCTGACACCAAAAGACACAAAGTCAAAATTTTTGTTTAAAGGGATTCTGTGTTGGTGTTGCCCTCAAGGTATCTTCCAGAAATAATATAAATCATTTCTGAAAGAACATATTTTAAACACAAGCATCAAAGATTCCCACAGACAAATTTTTAAAAAACATGAACTTAAGTTAAAAAAAATTCACTAAGCACAGAAATATACAAGGCATCTTGACTAAGAGTCAGCTATGACATCTAACTATAGAATCAGATTTGCAAAACTATATATTTAAATCATTAGTTATTAATGAGAAGTAGATATGTTTAATATGTTTAAATACCAGATGCTTGGAGAGTATGATGAAAGAATAAGAGGCTGTCAAAGGTGACCATTTGGGAAAAGAACTAAATGGGAACTCCAGAGAGAAAATAAAATATTATGATGGAAATTTGAAATTAAGTGGATAAGTTAAACAGCCAATTAACACAATTTATGTTAGAATAAATTTGTTGGAAAAGAGGTCTGTAAAACTTATACAGAAGACAATAGAGAAATACAAATAACGGATGTTTTAGTGATGTGGAGGATAGAGCAAGAAGATTCAGTGACATACATTTAATTGGGGTTCCAGAGGCATATAATAAAAATATGTGGGCAATTTTCAGAGTATTGTTTGTGTTTGGTAGACAGCACATGAGGCTTAAGGTTACCATATTGAACAACTAGGCATTACAGGAAGCTGTGAATATGTCCATGAGTAGAGGAAGAACAGTATAAGTTGTAGCTCCACAATAAATCTTTTTGCTGTCCTGATTGTTAGTTATGATGATGATGGTAACAGTGATGAAGAATGTAATTTTCTGCTCTGTTGTCACAAAATTCTCCCTCCATTCAGTTTCACTATGGACAGAACCACATTCAAGTCTGGGAATGTTAATACATTCATGCATCACTTAATTACAAGGATACATTTATAAATGCCTTGTTAGGCTATTTTGTCTTTGTCTAAACATCATAGAGTGTACCTAGACAAACATACATGTTATGCCTACAGCACACCTATGTTATATGGCACTAATATTATGGGATCAATGTTGTATCTGTGATCTTTCATTGACCAAAATGTTGTTACCTGGTGCATGACTGTGCAGCATGTCTGCTACCATTTCTCCTTCCATATTGATGGCAAGTCTTGTATTTCTTTTCTAATTAATAACTTCATTTCTTCAGAATACTCTTCAAAGCAGTGCAACACGGAGCAATGACTGATCTGATTTTGAGAAATGAATGCTTCTGCCTTACTTCTCAGGCTGTAGCCTTATGCGTCTATGGGGATTTTCTATTTGCATTCATTTTTGGAACTAGAAGGCTTGGAAATGATTGTAGAAAAGGAAGACATTCAGGAAGTCTAATGCTGACAAATATTTGTAGTTGATAGACATAGGTTATTCCATTAAGGTCACAGCCTTTCTCCAGGGAAATTTCCAAGACATCTACTTTTACCCATATACAACTCCCAGGCCATCTCTGACATACATTTTCTACCTTTCATACCTTCCCATGATTTTCTTTCTAGTTTGAGTCATATTAATTTAAATAGCTTTGTTGGGAGATGTTCTAATGACCATCTGGAGAGAGAACAGCTATTTCATCTTGATGAGGGCATATAGTATCTGATGCAGAAATAATCTTTGGCTTATTTACTGTTTGGACTGAAGACTTAGTGCCTTCTTTCTCTGGACTAGCTCCAAAGAGGAAAACAGAAAGAATCTCCAGAAATTCTGCCTTAGTTTGATAATAAGAACGTCCATTAACTAAACATCTTAACCTTTACTTGAGTTCAAGTCACTCTACTTTGTAGGAGAAGTCTTGAAGCTAGGAACCATGAATAAACTCCAGGATGATTTAAGAATCTAATAGAACCATATGCAAAGGTGACAAGTGGTTGCAGTTTGCTGGGTAGAGGTTCTAGAGTTTCCAACAGATTTTCAAAAGTATCACTGATGGAAAGAACATCAAGAATCACTGCCTTAGATAACTTAACTTATAATATCCCTGATTTGAGGAAAGGAAAATGCTGCAACTGTAAGGAAAGGAACATAATGGCTCTTTCAACCTTGTCTTATCTAACTTCTCAGGAGCCTTCCTAGAGTCATGAGGTTGGTTAAGTCACACCCATTTCCAATCTATATCTTGGTGTGTGACTCTTTCCATCATTTAATTACGTTACTTTTATATCTCTGAAGGCTTTATAAAAGTAGAAAGGCAGTTACGAAATCGTCCACCCTCCCTGATGGCAGATTACTTGAACGTTGGTTCCAAAGGAGATTTTACAGAGCACCTACTCCAGCATCCTTATTTGACAGATGACACCCAGCATGGTTCAGGGTCTTCTGAAAGGACTGATTAATAGTGGATCCAACCGAGCAGCATCTTTGTTTCCCCATATTGAGAGATGACAGTTTTTATAATTTGGTCTAGTTCCAATTCTCATATATTTGTAAACTCTGGAATGTTAAGACATGAAATTAAGATTTTAGAGGATAATGTAAAAATAATGTCCATTTACTCCCTTTTGTCCCCTAAGAAAATGACAATATCCAAGGGAATTTTTCAGTTAAGGCTTGTAATTTCACATTTAAGACTATATTAACTCAAAGTTGAGGATTTAAGATTCACATTTAGTCAGCTGTGTGAACAGAAAAAAATGTTTGTTTTTATTTTTTGAGAATGAATTTATTTCCATTTCTAATCATTTTCTCAGCAGATGGCACCAAGCATGTCCATGGAAGGGGATAGAAATTACACTTCTGCGTCCATGTTTTTCTCCTGGGACTCTCAGATGGAAAAGAGTGGCAGCTTGTCCTCTTCCCAATCTTCCTAGGGATCTACCTTATGACCCTAGTCTGGAATCTGGGTCTTATCATCCTAATCAGGGTGGACTCCCACCTGCACACACCTATGTACTTTTTTCTCAGTTTCCTGTCATTTTTAGACATCTGCTATTCTTCTTCTACCAGCCCAAGGATGCTTTCAGACTTCTTAAAAGATGAAAAAACAATTTCCTTCACTGCCTGTGCCGCCCAATATTTTGTTGGGTGCTGGATGGGTCAGGCTGAGTGCTGTCTCTTGGCTGCCATGGCCTATGACAGATATGTTGCTATTGGTAGGCCTCTGCAGTACTCAGCCATCATGGCTCCTGGCCTCTGTCAGAAGATGGTTGCTGGGGCCTATGGGAGTGGTTTCCTTGTAGTTCAGTTCAAACAGTCCCTAGTTTTCATCTCCACTTTTGTGGGCCCAATATCATTCTAAATTTCTTCTGTGACATAATCCAGATTATTTCCTTGTCTTGCACCAATCCCTTTATCATCCACATGATTATTTTTCTGGTAGCATTTTTTACTGGATTTGGGTCTTTTCTTTTTATCCTCTTATCTTATGGTTTTATTGCAGTTTCTATTCTGAAACTATCCTCTGCCAAAGGTAGTGCCAAGGCATTCAATACTTGTGCCTCCCACCTGGCAGTTGTGACAATCTTCTATGGTACAGGCCTCTTTATGTACCTGAATCCTAGCTCTAGCCACTCCAAGAATCAGAACAAGGTGCTTTCAGTGTTCTATGTTATCCTTATCCCCATGTTAAATCCTCTTATCTATAGTTTGAGGAACAAGGAAATCAAAGAGGCCCTCAAAAGGGTGGTAAAGAGGACAACACATTTATCTCACTAAGAGCAATATTTATGCAGGTGCTATTTCTCCTATAATGAAGACAAATTTTAGAATATGTATTTGACTTTTTGTAGGTCACAGGTCTTCTTTCTAGGTAGAAAGAAGAAGTGAAAGCATTGCTCTTTGATTCCTCCTGTCATTATTCTTCGCTACCACCACCAGGTGATCTGTTCGAGACAGTGTCACCAACATTGAATTTGCTTTATAAACCTGATTCTATGATTAGACCCAGGTACATAAAACCCTACGTTTTGAGAACAGAGAATCTAATAGATATTTTATGTACGGAAATGTCAAGACCCTAGGAAGCCACATAGACTGTTTTTTCCTCTACGATTTTTAATACGTCTTTTGTTTATTTTCAACCATTAAGCATTTGTATATTTCAATAAATATAATATAAAATAATGCATAAAATTAAATATGTGAAAATTAAAAATAATTTACAAATATGTGAAAATTAAAAATAATTTACAAATGCACACTTTATCATCTTATTCATGGACAGAGAGAGAGAAAGTAAAAGAAGGATAGAGAGAGAGAATGATAGTGAGAAAGGAAACAGAGGGAAGGAGAAGGGAGGAGAGGAGACAACAGGAGAGGAGAGGGAGAAAGACTGGTCTGGCGTATTCCCAAATAATGTTTCTATCCCCTCCATCTTACTCCTGGAGAACTTCTTGTGTAGTGGCTTGTGAAAAAGAGGTGGGAAAGAGGAATGGTAGGAACAAAGGGCCCTTTTATGGTCAAGAGTTGGGGAGATTCTCAGAGGCTAGAAAGAAATCAAAGTTATCAATTTATGGACATAGTTCACCTGAAGCATGCTCCATGGTTGCTTCCCAGAGTCAAAGCAAGACTTCAGAAATTAAGGCTGTTGTGATGTGTCTTGGGAGACAGCATCAAAGTCCCAGAGATATGAACCTCCCAGGGATTCCAGGGCCTTAAGTTTGATCAGGGAGCAGCAGAGCCAGCTGACTTAGAGACTCAGATTCCAATCAAGAGAATTTAAAGAAAATTTAAATAGATATTTTTTTCAGACAAGTTTGTGTACTATATGTCATACATATTACATTAGTATTTACACAACACTTTATACTTCATATGGTTACATTGTACAGATGTGATTTATTTCTATTGCCATGTGAGTTGGCAGATGAGAAGTTATTCCCATTTCACAGATTGAAACTTTGGGCATATTGAGGTCTGCCACATTCTTCCCAGGGTAGCAACAATCCACGGTGAGTCTCACAAATTTTCATGTGTGGATTATAAGTGGTTCCTATAGGCCAGAAGCACGTCTTCCAATGCTTAGCCTTGGAACCCAAATTCTATACTTTTGGTGTTATATCTTTAAACTATCTTAAGAATCTATTCAGTGTAAAAGATTAAATTAGTATAGTTCTTATCAGAGGGAATATGTAACTGCTAACCAATTAGTGAATGTTAAATCAAAGAAATAATTTATTTCCCCATCCATCCTTTTCTCCCTAAAAGTAAGATTAGCTGAACTAGGTCAAACCAAGAAGGAGACCTTCTGAAAATATCTCTGTATTCCTAGGAATTGCAGGATAGGTGAGCTCCATTTTTCAAAAACAAAACACAAAAGTTTATGGGGATTATCTTAAGTAGATATTTTTAATGAAGGATTAGTAATGCAGCATAATATGTTGGAAAGAACTCCAATTCAGAACACATGAATTACACCTTCTGATAATAGAAGTCATCGTTTGTACTACATACTGTGGTAAGTGCTGGATAAGTGTTAACTAATTTGATTCTTTCTATGAAAATTTACTCTGAGATGTATCTACTATTATCAGCCCCATTTTATAGGTGATAGTACTGAGGTTTGGAGAGGTTAATTTGCTCAAGTTCATACAACCTACAAGTGGAAAGCTGGTATTCATCCCAGACTGGCTGATACCAATGCCCATGGTTGTAACCATGGTAACTCATCCCCCTGTCACGAATTAGTTTTATTTCTTCCCTATTTCCTTGATTTCCTCACTTATGTTTAGGAAATCATGCCATGTCTGCTTCAAAGGGCTGCTTTGATTACTCACTCAGGTCAGGTATTTGAGAAAATGTATGTATGTACATATCTGAAATGAAAGCCCTTTGTAAACTGGTAAGTGCCCACATATCTAATTTATTGTTGTCAGTCTATATTGCCAACCAGCTGTGTCATCTTGGGCAAATCTCTTAGCTCCACTGGCTTCAGGTCCTCACCTGGAAATTGATGGCATTTGACTAGATGGTTTCTAGGTCCTTTCCAGCTCAAATGACTCCAAGTTCATTAAAAGAAAAACTATAATCATGAGACCATAATAGGACCGTGATGAAGTGAGGAATTGAATCAGAAGGGACATGGCAAAGTAGGGTGTGAAATTAGCATGGAAAAAACTCCATGACAACCGTGACTCCAGAGAGCAAGTACCTGGAGAGTTTTCTCCCTGATTGTCTTTTCTCCTTTCACCTCTGACCTAATAACTCATTTAAGAGGATCTCTAGTTGTGGGCATCTCTCTGGGGGTGAGTGGAAAGCCAATCACATGGCCAAAAGTGCACATCTTGGAGTGCAAGGGCCCACCTGAAAAATTCCTTTGGAAAAGAAATAAGCAATTTCAATCTTTAGCAAGAACTCCGTCTTCATGTGGGATCTAGGCCAAGCTCATAAGGGAAGATTTATAGAGAACAGTGGATTCTGTGTATCTCTATATCTATGTTACTCTTCCTTTAGGACCTACACAGCACAAGGGTTATGGTTCTCAGTCTCTCCTAGACTTTAACTTTTCCCTCTCTCTCACTTCTACACCCTTCGCTTAGGGGTCTTCCTTAGGTTCTCTTTCCCCTTACTCAAATTCTTTGAACTTCAGTGAAAAGAATATTTTCTAAACTGAAATTTCAGGTATTACTCTGTGGTGAGGCATAGATGTCTAATTCTAGTTCCCAATTTCTTAAGTATATGATCTTGAAGTCTGTTAATTTCTGTTTTTATTTTGTAAATTGGGGATAATAGAATCATCTAGAATCTAATGAGACAAAACCTATAAAGCCTAATAGATTGTAGAAATTAATAATTGTGCTCTGAAACAAAAACAATAATTTGTTGAATTTCAGGGGAATTAACTAAGGTAAAACCGACTTGCCTGTGCTTCCCAACTTCAGCCATTCCATGACTCTTTTAATTTAATTTTTCCCTTGAGAATTCTGCTTTCATATAATAATAATTAATTTGATTTCCATTTCAGTATACACCTTTTATTCATTATTTCTGAGCAGCAAAGCCAAGCTGGTCATTTCATAATTATATAATAAAGTACTCATGTACAAATCTATTGATCTTTTGAAATAATCCATATAGTTGTGCATTGTCATCTTTGAAAACCCTGGTGGTCCGGAGCACGGGTGCCACAGAAATCAGAGATGCCTCGCTGCAAGCACAGGCAGTGTTGATCTAACTGTTCCTTTTATCCTTCTTTTACTATGCTGTTATTCATTCAGCAACATTCCTGGCTTCCTCAACCTGATTGATTTCTTAACCTGATTTTCTACCCTGCACAAACTTGCAAATGGCCATGTCCTTAGAAGATCAGATTGGAAAAGGTTTTTGATTAACTGTATCTCCACAGCAATATCGCCAACCAATATTTACCTCAGTTATCTTTTCCTCTACAAACTGTCTTGGGAGATGGCAAACACATGCAAAAAGATAATCAAAGAGAGTAAGTATATTCAGATTTTATTTTGTTTTTCTTCTGGCTTATCAAATTTTAAAAACATACATTTTTAGGATAACTTTTCTCATGAACAAGTTAAACAATCCACGACTCATCACATTTTTTCTGGGAATGATGAGGTACATGGAATACATTTAGTTACGGCTGACTCTGTTAACAGAATGTAACAAAAAAGTGAATTTTAGTGCAACCAATTGATCAAAAGCTTGATTCACTTTCATTGAATTGATCAATTATTTTGTTGTTTCAGGGATGTTGTGCGTGAATTTATATTTTCAAAATATTTTCATTGAATTGAATTCATCTTGGATAAAACGTGATGAATTATATAGACAGCACTCTATTCTAAGTGTAAACAGAAAGATTTCAACATTCATAAAACCATAATTGAAATGAAATGAAAATCATATATTTTCAGTTTCTCCTCCAAAGCTGGGTGAAAGAACCGTTCACGAACATCTTCAGCATATATTTACTGAGTTATATAAATGTTAGTATATGAGATGCTTATCACTAAATAGGAAAACATCTCCACTAGCCCATATACTGTTATAATAGAGTATCATCAATTCAAGAGGACCTGGTGGTGGTGGAACATGAAAAATAGCACCATGTGTTTACAATCCTGCTGACTGGAAGATAACGGAATAATACAAGATAGAGATAAATGTAATCATATAACCGATATTCTTGAATCTTAGCTTAGAGAGCATCTAATTTAGCAAAGAATTTTATGAAGAGCTCCTTGATGCTATAGTATTAGTTCTGCCTTATTTTTCTTTCACAGAAAGGAATGATAATTGCTAACATTTATTGAGCCCTTACTATTTTAAACCCTTTGTGTCATTCAGTTCCTGAAACAACCATATGAAGTGGTAAATATTATTATCCCCATTTATAGATGACTCCACTGAGACACAGAAAGGTTAATAACTTGCTTAGGATCACACAGCCAGTGAGTAAATGTAAGGAAAGTCTGACAATCTATTCTCTCTGTCATTCTCCCTCTTTCATTCTCTCTCCATTATTTTCCTTCTCCCTTTCTCTCTCCCTCTTTCTCTCTCACTGTGCTAACTATTAAGGATTTCTATATCTTAATAACTTTTTATTATAAATATAGGAGTTGTAGAAAATAAAAATACAGATAAAAATAAATAAGAAAATCAAAATCATACCCCTTATTACATTTGTCAATTGTAATTGGTTCACATGATGTGTGTGTGTGTGTTTGTGTGTATGTGTGTGTGTGTCTGTGAGAGAGAGAGATTGATTATATAAAGTAGTTGTTTTCCTCTAGAAAGGTAGAACCATGTTTTGCAAACATCAGCAGTATACATGAGTGCCTATCCCTTATTGATTTATGCTTTTTATATTAAAGGCATTGCCACATTGGCATTCATATATTTTGTGACTAGGTTTCCCAGTTCATCAATCGTATTTCAAAAGTGTTTTATATAAGCGGGTTTTCAGCCATAATCAAGTTTAAGTTGTTATATCATATTTTGTCTCTTATGGTTTCTTACTTGATGTTATATTTCAGAAATTGCATTCCCATCCCAAGATTATGTACCTGTGTATGTATTGATTCCTCTAACGCTTTTTATTTATAGTAAGCTAGGTCTCATAGACCCTTTAGGGAAGAGTTTATTCTTTTCTATCAGTTGAAAATACTAAATTTATCATCTATTTAATTCTTATCAGTATTTCAATTTATTTTTTAAATTGTATTTGTTCTTTTGACACATGTCTATTTTTACAAGAATAATCAATTATCAATGTTTATAATGCTTTTGAACATCTGAAAGTCCAAATCTTTCTAATTATTAATCTTTTTCACAATTTTATTGGCCATTATCATTGATTTACTCTTTCCTCTCAAGGAAGATCAGTTTGGGTATGGAGCCAATAGGTGTTATCTGTTCTGAATCTCTTAGTGAGCTCTAACTTGCTGACCGTATCAACAAATATATGAAATATATCTTCGTTGTTTTAGGGAATTGAAATAGCTACTTTGACTCTTTCTTGACATCAAGTCTCATCATAGCTTGATGCTGGCTGTCAATTGATCCAAGTGTACCTGAATTCAAGCAAACTGCATAGAAAATCTTGTATGTGGTTTCTGTCTATATGACTCCAGGTGGTTTGACTTGCCTGGACACTAGGTCTGAATCTACAGCTGCCCAGAGGTAATGATGCCTGACTGTCTGCAGGGCTGATGATGTCTCAGAAGTTTCCCCAAATTAATCAATAAAACTCTAGTACCCATGGCATTCCTATTCATGAGTACAGCTGTTATTTGTGGTTATCTGTAAGCAATCACTGATAATAATATCCAACATCTATTAAACAATTAATGTGTACCAGACTGTGCTGAGTGTTGGCATGGATCTCCTCATATAACCCTCCCATTAACCTTCTGTTTCAGGGGCTCTTGGTGCCCTAAATCTGTTAGGAGTAAATCGAACCTAGTGTGTATAAGCCACTGAGACAGGTTCATAGAGTGAGAGAACATCAGAACTGAAACTCTTTTCTTCAGCTGTATTGAGATATAATAGACATATAACATTGTATAAGTTTAAGGTGTACAACGTAATGATTTTATATATGTACATATTGTCAAATGGTTACTCCAATAAGATTAGTTAACATCCATCATCTCACACCATTACAGTATTCTTCTTTGTGACGAAAACTTTTGAGATCTACTTTCTTACTGACTTTCAAATATACAATAGAATATCGTTAACTATAGTCATCATGCTGTACATTACACTACCAGAATTTATCTTATAACTGGAAAATTTTACATTTTGACCATCTTCACCTATTTCCCCCACTTTCTGGCCCCTGCCTGTGACAACCACAAATCTGATCCTTGTTTCTGAGTTGGGCTTTTTTAGATTCCATATACAGAGAGATCATGCAGTATTTGTCTTTTTCTGTCTGACTGACCTAACTTAACATAATGTCCTCAAGGTCTGTCCAGATTATCACAAATGCCAGGATTTCCTTCTTTTTTTAAAGCCTGAATAATATCCCATTGTTAAACATATAATTTATGTTATTTATACATATTTATACGTATACTTGTTATTCATATTATTTATATATTTATAGTATGATTTCTTCATTCATTTGTCAACGGACACTTAGATTGTTTCAATGTCTTGCCTATTATAAATAATACTGCAATGAACATGAGAGTGCACATATATTTTGGTGATTACATTTCCTTTGGATATATACCCAGGTATGGAATTGCTGGATTATATGACAGGTCTGTTTTAAATTTTTTTAGGAAACTATGGTTTCCATAGTAACCACACCAATTTACATTCTCACAACAGTACACATGGTTCTGTTTTCTCCACATTCTCACCTGCAGTTATTATCTCTTGTCTTTTTGATGATAGCCACTCTAACAGGTGTGAGTTGATATCTTATTGAGTTTGATTTGCAATTCCCTGATGATTAGTGATGTTAAGCACATTTTCATGTATGTGTTGGTATTTTGGATGTCTTCTTTGGAAAAATATCTAATTAGATTCCATGCCAAAATTTTAATTGGATTATTTATTTTCTTGTTATCGAGTTGTATGGGTTCCTTATATATTTTGGATATTAAGACCCTGTCAGATAGGTGATTTACAAATAATTTCTCTCATTAGGTAGGATGCTTTTTCATTTTGTTTAGCACTTCTTTTGCCATGCAGAAGCCTTTTAGTTTGATATAATCTCTCTTGTTTACTTTTGATTATTTTGGCTTGTGGTTTAGATGTGATATCCAAAAAATCATACCCAATCCATGTTCATTTTTTCCCTATGTTTTATTCTAGGGGTGTTATGGTTACAAGTCTCACATTTAAGTCTTTAATTCATTTTGAGTTTTTTTTTTTTTTTTTGGTGGGGGGGTGGTGGTGGGAATGGGATCCAGTTTCATTCTTTTACAGGTGAATATCCAATTTTCCCAGTACCATTTATTGAAGTGACTGTGTTTTTTCTATTGAGTATTTTAGGATCTCCTGTCAAATGTTAGTTGACCATATATGCACAATTTTATTTCTGGGCTCTTGATTCTGTTCCATTGGTCTATGTATCAGTTTCTATGCCAGTATCATATGATTTTGATTACTCTAGTTTTGTAATATAGTTTGAAATCAGGAAAGGTAATATCTCTTGGCCAGCTTTATTCTTCTTTCTCAGGATTGCTTTGTCTATTCAACTTCTTTTGTGGTTCCATACAAATTTTAGGATTGTTTATTCTATTTCTGTGAAAAATATCATTGCAATCTTGATAGAAATTGCATTGGATATATGATGGCTTTTGATAGTATGGGCATTTCACCAATATTAATTCTTCTAGTCCATGAACATGGGATACCTTTCCATTTACTTGTATTTTTTTTCAATTTCTTTTGTTGATGTCTTATAGGGTTCAGTGAAGAGACCTTTCACCTTCTTGGTTAAATCTACTACTAAGTATTTTACTGTTTTTGATACTATTGTAAATAGGATTTTCTTTATTTCATTTTCCTAGAATTTGTGTAAGTATATAGAATGCTTATTTTGTATCCTGAAACTTTACTAATTTCATCGATTAGGTCTAACAGTTTTTTGGTGACATTTTTAGAGTTCTCTACAAATAAAATCATGTCATCTGCAAATAGACACAATTTCAATTCTTTTCTTCCACAACTTTGATGCCTTATATTATTTTTCTTTGACTTGACTGCAGTGGCTGGGGTCTATTACTATTTTGAATGGGAATGAGGAGAATGGTCGCCTTTGTCTTCTTCTTGATCTTTCAAAAAAACTTTCAACTATTCACCATTGAGTATGTTATTGGGTATCAGCCTGTTATATATGAGCTTTAGTATGTTGAGGTTGGCTCCTTCTATACCTAATTTATTGAGAGTTTTTATCACGAATGGTGTTGAATTTTGTCAAATGATCTTTGTTCATTTATTGAGGATTATATGATTTTTATATTTCATTCTATTAATATTATGTATTACATTTGTTAATTTTTGTATATTGAACTATTCTTGCATTCTAGGAAAGAACCGTACTTGACCATGGTGTATGATCCTTTTCATATGCTGATGAGCTGAGTAATTTACTTGTTAGTATTTTGATGAAAATTTTAAAATCTGTATTCATCAGGGATATTGACCTATAGTTTTCTTTTCTTGTAGTGTCCTTATCTGGCTTTGGTATCAATGCTGGACTTATAAAATGAGTTTGGAAATGCTTCTTCCCCTTGAACGTTTTGGAAGAGTTTGAGAAGGATTAGTGTTAATTCTTCTCTAAATACTTGGTAGAATTCCCATGCAACCATCTGGTCCTGGGCTTTTCTTTGTTGGGAGGCTTCAATTACTGATTTGATCTCCTTACTTGTTATTGGTTTCTTCAGGTTTTCTATTTCTTCATGATTCAGTTTTCTATGTTGTATGTTTCTAGTAATTTACCTATTTCTTCTAGGTTGTTTCATTTTTGGAAGAAACCATAGGACAAGGGGAGTCCTTTTGTTTTGGCACTGTGTGAGCAGGGGGCAGGGCAATAGGGTCAGAGTGCTGCTACTCCTCTACTGTTCTAGTGTGGTCCTTCTCATTTTACATGGTCCATGGGGATGCTTCAGCTTCATAAGCACATTTAGGATTTTCACCACGATATCTTTTCTATGAATAGTTACCAGTTGTTCTGGTAAAGCTGACTGAAGTCAAGAACAACTTATTTTGCTGTCTTGATGATGTCACTAGGAATGAAAACTCCAAGGTCTGAACCCTTAACCACAGTACTTTCTGTTTACTAAGACACAAAATATCCTAAAATTGAGAAAAGAATTGGGGTCAATAGTTAGTTGTAATAGCTTCCCTTTGGAATAGTTATCAGTAAATCTTCAAATATAATTTTTAATTTTCATGACCTCATGAAATAATTGAGAACCTGTAGCACAAGGCAGGTACTTTTTGATATTCAATATGAAAAACTGGGGTCTTTCCATCAGCACGGTGAAGTATTTCCCCCTTTCCGCTGATGAATGGAGGGAAAAAAATGGCACGAATGAAAATTGTAAAGCTACCAATTTACCTGAATATTGTCTATTTTCTGATTTTAGAAACACCAAGTCAATGGTTTGTGGAGGAAATATTACAGATATCAACCCTTTCATCCTCTTGAGATTCTTGGATTTCCCTGAAATCATAGTAGCGTTCTCTGTTGTATTCCTGTTGACCTAGGTTATGAGTCTAATGTGATACCTGTGCCTCATCCTCTTAGTAAGGATGGACTCCCACCTCCACACACCCACGTACTTCTTCTTCAGTATTCTGCCCTTAATGATATCTATATGTGACCTCCACAGTTCCCAAGATGCTCTCTAACTTCTTCCAGGAGCAGCAAACTATCACCTTTGTGGGTTGTGTTATTCATGACTCTGCCTTCTCAACCATGGGACTAAGTGAGTCTTGTCTCATGACAGCTATGGCTTATGACCAATATGCTGCTTTTGTAGACCACTTTTCTATTCAATCATCTACTCACCCACCCTCTGTGTTTGGATGGTACTGAGGTCCTATATGGATGGACTCTCTGGTTCTATATCCCAATTGTGTGTCATGCTTCAGCTCCACTTCTGTGAGCCTAATGTCACCAACTACGTCTTCTGTGACATGCCCCAAGTGTTAGTCCTGTCTTGCACTAACACTTTCTTTGTACAACTCATGACTGCTATATTAGCAATGATCTTTGGGATAATAAATGCCGTAGCTATTATGATATCTTATGGCTATATTGTCATCTACATTATGAAGAACACTTCAGCTACAGTACTGTCCAAAACTTTCAACACCTATTCTTCTCACCTTACAGCAGTGACCCTCTTCTAGCCCTCAAATATCTTTTTCTATTTGAGTTCCAGCTCTAGTAGCTCCCCCAGCTTTGATAGATTTGCATCAGTCTTCTACTCTGTGGTGATTCGCATGTTGAATCCTTGATTCACAGTCTGAGGAACAAGGAAATCAAAGACACCTTGAAGAGGTTTGCAATGAAGAGTGTTCCTGAAGTCACGGAGTATAAGATTTCTGACCAATTTATCTTGTCAGAATCACTTTAATCCACAAAAGTATGCACACTACTGCACTATAACAAAACTCATATTGCCTTTGGGCAAAGAAGGCTTAATTTAACACAGATAATATGAGGAAATAGAACAATAGGTGACTCAATGCCACACAAACACTATAACTTTAGGTCCTGGAGGTTCATTACTTTCATCTTACATGAGGAGTGGCCTCATCATTTATTATTTTTTCTGAAAGTATTTGTGAAACATTAAAGTTTAAAAACTTGTTGCTTCTTTTTGCTACTGAGATTGACCTCTGTCCAATTGCAGGCCTCTGGCATTGAAGGAGAGATAATCGACATAGGCCCCTGGGGGTGTACTAACTTTGTCTCCCAAATATTTTGATGCAGCATTATCTAAACATGTTGGTGACCAATGTATGGTCTGTGTTTCTGAACAGAATGGGAATGAACAGAGAGAGGGGGTGTGCCTTTAGAGAGAAACAAAGCTATAGAGTTGGCCTGGTTGTGCCTCATGGAAGACCAGTCTGAGATAGCTAACATTTGTCTAAGGTCTCTTTCAAAGCTAATCATCTAATAAGTTTTTGGTTACATCCTAGTCTCCACCAGCTTTGGTCTAAGGAATGAGGTGATTTAAATGATAAAAGGAATCAATGAAGCATCTGTTCCACTCAGTGCCATTTATTTATGATTCTGAGGAATTAGTTTCTTGCATCTAGTGTCCAGTTGGAATTTCTGCTGGGAAATGATATTAAAAATCCATGTCACAGCCAATAGCAGTTTCTGATATTATGAAATCCAAACCTCTCTTTCTATCCTCCATTCAATCTAGAAAGTTTGTCCTTGGTTAACATAGACAATGGGATCACACTACCAAATAATTTCTGATATTTAAAGCATCTGAACATGTTAGGTAAGAAGACTTGTGTGAGAGTTCATTATAATAATAGAGTTACTGGATATTCAGTATTGCAGGGACAAAGAGGAAATATGGAAAACTTGTCTACATTCCTTCCTACTGTTTGTGTTCAACATTTTAAGTCCTAGAGATTTACGATTGTTTGGGGTGATATAATGGATGGAGTAGAATGGTTTGAGTGACTTTAATGCTCGTATTTTCTGGGAAACCTCAAGGGCCAGGAGTGATAATAGATAGTGGGATAGGCAGGGTTCTCAACTCTGACCAGTTTTCACTGTCTGAAGTAAGACATAAAGTTGTGGTCCTTGTGGTATAGTTAAAAAATAGATCAAGATGCCTAACAACACTGACTGTTGATTTACCAGATTTCTCAGACTTGAATAAACTAATGTAAAAAAGATATAAGTACATTTACATATTATCCTTGAAGAGTCATTGGATTCTTTTTTATTTTGCTTCTATTTTTTTTATTGAGGTAACATTGATTTACATCATTATATCAATTTTAGGTGTACACCATGATATTTTGATTTCTATGTAGAAAACATCATGTTCCCCACCCAAAGACTAATTACCATCTATCACTATACACGTGTGCCCTTTACTTTTTTCACCCTCCCCCCAAATCCCATCACCTCTGGTAATCACCACTGTAATATCTATTTCTATGATTTTGTTGGTTGTTATGGTTTTTATCTTCCACTTCCAGGTGAAATCATACAGATTTCAAATTTTTATAAATATACTTTTATACAAAATACAAAAATTTCCATTATAAATATATTTCCATTATAAATATTTGTTACACATATATTGCATATATGTATGGAACTGTTTATAACTATGTATAATTTATTACATTAATAGTTAAATTACAAAAAGTGGTGGCTTATTTGTTGCTCTCTAACATTCATAATCATTCTTTCTCTGAGAAATATACTGAAATATATATATGGAGAGGATGATTTTTCTGTTGTTAAACATCATTGTTTCAGTAGATTCATCTCAACTCTGGGTTTCAGGGTTGAACCCAGATTGGTTTAAGACAATTAGAAAATATCCAATAGCTATTGCAACTAGCTTAGGGTAGAAGTGAGGGATATGAACAAATTAATTCAAGAAAGATGCAAGAAGATGATTGCTGGGGCTTCTGGGAAAGAAAATCTTTTTCTCTTCTGTGGAAGCTACCAGAAGAGATACTCTCTTCTTTTAGATGGTGTGAAGTAAGACTGTGATCTCTAGAATTTATACAATTTTTCTACCATAAGAGAAATTATCCATAGGATAGAACAATTAGTCTCCACAGCATATTAAACAAAAAAGAAAAAACTGGACATTTATAATATTGTTTCAGCCACTGGATCAAATTTTCTCTGATTACTTCTGTTCTATGAGCTAACAGATTCACTTGATTGTTTGACCAGTTTCATACTTTTTCTGTCATAAAAGACGAAAGATTCCTACTGAAAATCATTTTGTAATATATACCAAGAATAACAAAAATGTGATTTTTTGAATGTGTTTTCTATTATTTGTATATTATTTGCCTATTTTTGTACAACAAATTGGTACAAAACTTTGTGGCTTCAAACAAAAATAGATATTTATTAGCTTTTATAGTTTTTGTGGGTCAGAAATTCAAGTGCAACTTGGCTGTGTGGTTCTGGCTTAAGAGGTCTGATGAGGTTGCACTCAAGTAGTTGGTCAGGGCTGGAGTCCTCTGAAGCTAGATCAAGGTGGGAGGATCTACTTCTAAAATAGATGCCTCGCATTGCTGGCAATTTGGTGCTGTTTGATGGAAGGAGGGTAATATGCTTCTTACATGGGTTAGGCCTATTAAATGTAGGAGGGTTCTGCACAAGCCCATGAAGACCAGAAGGCCAGGGTCGTTGGAGACGATCTTCAAGGCTGCCTATCACCCTCAGCTGTTAGAAATGCTTCAGAGTAAATATATTCCGAAACTTTCATTGAAAACTTGGAAACAACTTCTATGTTATGTGAAAAGAATAGTTAAATACAGTGAGATATAGCCAGTTGGCTCATTAAAATACACATGCCAGAAAGTAACACTTACACTGCAGGCACAAGATTTTGACAATCAATCTACAAATTCAGGTATTCAGGAAACACTATTTTCATTAACTTTCCATAACACAATTTCTACTTTGCGCTCTCTATTTCTTCACTGGGAAGAAACTTAGTCAATTTGTGAGTCCTTCTGTCTTTTCCCTACATTTGTGTCTAAGTTCTAGAGGACTGAATGATGTCAGGGCAAAGGAGCTATTGGGCTCTTGATCTCTCTCCACAGCAGCATCTCCTGAGATATCTATTGCCTCAACAGATCCCAAGATGTCAAATCATAATTGGGTTACTGCTGAATTCCATTTATCCGCATCCTAAAGACTGTTAGGTCTGGTGACTCTGCTACTCATGAACGGTCTTAGTTGAATGGGAATTGTTCTGTTATTCCCATCCTATACTCTGGCACAGGAAATTCTGTAGAGCTCAAGCCCTAAGTGCCCAGTGGCTGTCTCCCTGGACCTCCATGAAAACATTTTCTGAAGTTTCTGTCTACCAAAACAGGCCCTAACCATCTTTTGGTATGCCTCTTCTGTTCTTGGTGTGTCTAAACTTATTTGATAGTTGTGGTATCTCAAAGCCATTCTGGAGACTCACTCATGTTTTTGGGCACATGATCTCTGTTTCAAATTCTTTTTGCTGTCACATCCTTTCTCTGAGGCTTGAGAACATAACAACTTGCCTGACTGAAAGAGAGGAATGGTCAGAGATATAAGGAAGGAAATATTAAGTAAAAAGCTAAATATTATTACAAAAATATTTTCTATTAGCTGTTACATACAGCTAAGTGAAAAATTTAAAAAGGAAGGTTGGATGGGGATTTGACAAGATACTAAAGACATATTAGAAGCATGAACAGGCCTTATTTTCTAACATATTGTCACTGACTGCTTGACATTCTCCATAGCATGGCCTCTTCTATCTCCTCTAAGTTATTCTTTCCATGTAGCATATGGAGAAGGAAAACTCAGACCTTGAGGACCAGAGGACAAGGGTTTAGTGTCTTGGGTGCAAAACAAGAATTGCTTCTCTCAGTGAATGAATGTATAAAGAAGATGTGGTGTGTGTACATATATATATATACACACACACATAGAGATATATAAATAATGGAATACTACTCAGTCATAAAAAGATGATATTGTGCCATGTCTGACAACATGGGTAGATCTTGAGGGTATTATGCTAAGTGAAATAAGTCAGACATAGAAAGGCAATTTCTGTATGACTTCACTCATATGTGGAAGATAACCAAACAAACACATAGATATGGAGAACAGATAGGTGGTTAACAGAGGGGAAGAGAGAAAGGGGTAAAGGGGCACATAAATATGGTGAGCTAGCCTTCTGGTGGGGAAGAAAATGTAGTCTATACAGAAATCAAAATACAATGATGTAAAAATGAAATTTATATAATGTTATCAACCAATGTGACCCCAATAAAATAAATTTTTTAAAAAACACCCCAAATAAAGAATTGCTTCTTGTACACTTGGTGAGAGATGATAGCAAAGTAGGGTGGAGGGAGATGCAAGAGTTCCTTTTTGGTGCATGTTTTGGGAAGACTGAATGTTATTTCTCTTTTCAAAGTTCCTTATGCTCTTTGCCCAGTTCTTCCTCTTTTCCTCCTTGTCTCTACCATTCTTCATACAATTGTTGTCTCCTCTCATTTTCTCTCTTCTACTTATTTCTTCCTTTAAAATAAGAAGATGGAGCCATGGAAGAGAAGAAGAGATCAATTTCTTCTTCTTCCCTACTCCAAACTTCTGGAAGGTCTTCCTGAATGTGACCCATGCTTGGGTCCCATCTAAAGGTAAAAAACCAAAACAAAACAAAAGTAAAAGAAAACAAAAAACTGGTCCAAAATAAGAAGGTAGAGAGCTGAGATTCCCTCTACTGCAGGGTCTGACTCAGCATTGTTGGAGATTCACCACTTCTTGGTGTCTTTCCCAGATAGAGGTTTCTGATGATTGTCCATATGCTTTGATGACATAATTTATTTTATAGAGAACAAGGTTGGAAGTGTTTTTTAAATTATCCCCATTATCCTTCCAGGGTGAATGGAGCTTTCCTTGACATAAAAATGTCTCAAAAGATGAGCAAGCTGAAGGAAGAACTTGGAAAATAAACAAGGGACCAATTAAGAGAGTTGGTCTCCCCTCTATCACCCAGGACGGAGGTTATTTACAGCTTGCATGATTTTAATTGCTCCTTCATTGTTGGGATCTGTGCTCCAAAGTCCTCTCTTAGATGTGAAAGAAGCCTCATAAGCTTTCAAGGTCCTCTTCTCCCACAGCTAGATCATTTCTGAGGGAGGCTGAGTGAGCAAAACATTACTAATAAAAATCATGAACTCATCTCAGAATTCTGATAGAGTGGGATACTCTCAGAAGCTGGAAGCTGAAATATTTTTTGGCTATTTCTGAATACTTGGGTAAACCACAAAGAAGAAAGAGTTAGAACAGAGGAGAGTAAAGCTTTACAGAACTCTTAGGTGAGTCACTAGGGGCTCTGCTCTGAGGAATGTGAGGGCCTGGGACCCGGGAAAAATTTCATAGTTTTACAAATAGCTCAATATCATTGTCCTTGAAGTCTAAGTTTTATGAGTCCCTCTTCCATCGCAACTCATTTAGCCTGAAAAGCATTCTGTAGAGGGAGATCTAAATATGTAGGCTGTGTCAATATACTTTGGTACAAAATGGGGAGCTGGAAAACCTCTGACACCTTTGATTAATATTTAAAAGGAGAAAACACAGGCCCAAAGGAAAAGTTGTGGGTAATTTTTGAGGGGCCTATGCTACTTGGTTTGTTCCATATAAAAGTCACATTTGAGCAGTCTACAGAAGACTCCCAAATTGAGTGATTTCAATGCATCTTTGATGAACATTTTGGGTCTTGAGGAATTGGAGGACCACCCGTCAAGAAAAACTGTAATACTTGGTCTTCTGAGACTGACCCTGTCCATATTTCCTGATAAATAAAGCTCTGCATATTTTGTTTCCTGTCCTATAAATATGTTGAATTTTTCCAAAGTCAACTGTGTAAATATTAGGAAGGATTATTGATGAAATATCTTAAAGAAGAGAGGTATGTCAAAGAATATGTATGGGCCTTCCCTGGTCTCTGACTTCTTACCACATCCAGCTGGTGATCACCCACAAGAATTTATCTCCATCTTTCTCATGCCACACATCATCTCTTGTTTTACATTATGTCTCTATGGGTCCATTTATCACCTGTCTTCCTGGGCTGTAGGCTCCTTATTGGATGATTTACATCATCCAAAACACAAAGATAGTGCTTTACAGTGTTTAGAAATAAGATTAATGCAGCAATGAACACATTTTGATGTGCAGTTCAGTGCAGATATTTAAGATGTGGCTTTGGAGCTACATTGCCTGGGTTTGAATCCCAGTTCTGCCCTTTGTGAGTTGTGTGACCTTCAGCTATTTACTACTCTGATCCACAGTCTCTTCATCTGAAAAATGGGACTAGTAAGAACACATACCTCATAAAGTTGTTGAAAATTAAAATATGATAAAACATGAAAGTATTCAGAATAGCTCTTGGAACATAGTACACACTCAATAAATATTAGCTAACTAATACCACACCTTAATTTTCAGGCAAATGCAATCACTTTAGAAGCCAAAAAAAAAAAAAAAAGCAAATCAAGTAGCTTGGGGTTTTAGAAAAACAAATGGCCAGTGATAAGCTAGAGTAACCAAAACTTCATAGAAGTATTCTTTGTAAAAGTGTTTCTGGTAATATGGTGGATCATATGTTCAAAGAAATTACTAACAGTAGATAAAATATGCTTTTTCATGCAGAAGCCAGTGAGAAAGCAAATAAATTTATCAACGTACTCAAATGACAAGAAAAAGCACAAACTTCAGAGGGCAGTAAGATGGGGCCATTATTTTCCCATGAGTATCTATTAATCTCTGGTATGCTCAGTCCTGGGTTTTAATAAGCCAATGTATGAAGGGTAGGAGAAAAAGACAATGTGTGAGATTCGCTTAGAGACAACAACTCATTCCCCCACTGCCGCTGAAAACATGAACTCTCAAAGGGTAACATTCTCAGTTGTCAAACTAGGAAAAACCTACACTCAAAATGAGATAGTGATATGCACACCTCTCTCAGCTTTATTGTGAAAGAAAGACAAAAAGTAAAAAAGCCTTGGGGCTGACCCTGTGGCTGAGTGGTTAAGTTTGTGCACTGCACTTCTGACCACCCGGGGTTTTGCAGGTTCAGATCACAGGCGCGGACATGGCACTACTCGTCAGGCCATGCTGGGGCAGCATCCCACACAACACAACCAGAGGCACTCACAACTAGAATATAAAACTATATTCTGAGGGTCTTGGGAGAAGAAAAAAAAAAAAAGAAGACTGGCAACAGCTGTTACCTCAGCTGCCACTCTTAAAAAAAAAGTAAAAAAGCCTTCCCTGATAATTCTTTTTGTAAAATTTATTTTTATTGAGATAAAATTCACATATCACAGTGTGTAAGTTTAAGAGAGTCAGCGTGTTGATTTGAAACTTTTACATATTGCAATATGCTTACCATGCTAGCATTAGCTAACAGTTCTGTCATGTCACATAGGTAGATTTCTTTTTTTGTGGTTGGAACAATTAAGATCCAGCCTGTACAGATTTTGAAATATAGTGATGTACATTTGCAATTTATATAATGCTATAAACCAATGTTACCTCAATAATGGAAATAGATCTATTCTTATGAATATTGAAGTTTATAACAGAGTATTGTAGTCTATAATCACTATGCTTGGCATTAGATCTGTAGGATTTATCTGGGAGTTGCAAGTTTGTACCGTTAAACAAAATATCTCCAATTCCTGCATCCCCAGTCTCTGATAAGCACCATTTTGTTTGCTGTTTTTATGAACTTGACTGTTTTAGAACCCGCATATAAGTGATATTATACAGCCTTGTTTACTCTATCTGACTTATCTCACTTAATGTAATGCCCTCAAGATCCATCCATGTTGCTGCAAATAGCAGGATTTTCTTCTTTATCGTGACTCACTGATATTCCACCGTGTGTGTATGTGTGTATAACATCGTCTTTATCCATTCATTCATTGACAGATATTTTGGCTGTTTCCATATCTTGGCCATTGTGAATAATGTTGCAAGAAACATAGGAGTGCAATATCTTTTTGATATCCTTTTTTCATTTCATTTGGACAAATAGCCAGAAGTGGAATTGCTGGACAATATTGTTATTCTATTGTTATTTTTTTGAGGAAACTTCTTACTTTTTTCCATAGTGGCTGAAGTAATTTGTAATCCCATGATAGTGAATGAGGGATCCTTTATCTCCACATCCTTGCCAAACTTGTTCTCTCTCGTCTTCTTGATGATAGCCATTCTAACAGGTGTGAGAAGATATCTCATTGTGATTTTGATTTGCATTCCCCTAATGATTAGTGATATTGAGTATATTTTTGTGTTCCTTTTGGACATTGAATGTCTTCTTTGGAAAAATGTCTAGTTAGTTCTACTGCCCATTTCTTTACATCAAATTTTTGATATTTGTTACTGAGTTGTGTGAGTTCTTTAAATACATGGGATTATAAACCCTTATCCTATGTATGGATGGCAAATATTTTCTCCCATTCTGTAGGTTGCCTTTAATTTTTTTTGATTATTTCTTTTGCTGTGTAGAAGCATTTTAGTTTGATGTAGTCCCGCTTGTTGATTTTTGCTGATGTTACTTGTGCTTTTGATGTCATATCCAAAAACTCATTGCCAAGGTCAATGTCAACAAGTTTTTCCTCTAGGTTTCATTCTAAGAGTTTTATGGTTTTATGTCTATGTTTAAATCTTTAATTCACTTCGAGTTAAGTTTCATGAGTAGTTTAAGTAAGGGGTCTGGAGTTTTCTCTGCCTTGGTATGGGTACACATGCTCCACTCTGCTTGCTCCCTCTTGTGGCTGAATTCTTTTATTTTTTTCAAATAAATAGTGATTTTTTTAATACACTTTTCAACATGGCTTTTTTAAAGAAAGTACTGTCTACTTTTTAAATTAAGTATCTAAAATTTTTCATATCTATTTTTTTAATTGCAGTAACATTGGATTATAATATTATATAGCTTTCAGATGTACATCATAATATATTTCAAATTCTGCGTAACTTACATCATGTTCACCACCCAAAAGCTAATTATAGTCCATCCCCTCACATGTGAGCCTAATCACCCCTTTTGCCCTCCCCCCTTTTCCTCTCTGGTAACCACCACTCCTGTCTCCACTTCTATGTGTTTGTTTGTCGTTGTTCTTATCTTCTACTTATGAGTGAGATCATATGTTATTTGACTTTCTCCCTCTGACTAATTTCTCTCAGCATAATCCCCTCAAGTCCCATCCATGTTGTCACAAATGGCCGTATTTCATCATTTCTTATGGCTGAGTGGTAGTCCATCGTGTATAAATACCACATCTTCTTTATCCATTCGTCCCTTGATGGGCACATAAGTTGCTTCCAAGTCTTGGCTATTGTGAGTAATGCTGCAGTGAACATAGGGGTGAAGGTATCTTTATGCCTTTGTGTTTTCAAGTTCTTCGGATAAATACCCAGCAGTGGGACAGCTAGATCATATGGTAGATCTATTCTTAATTTTCTGAGGAAACTCCATACTGCTCTCCATAGTGGTTGCACAAGTTTGTGCTCCCACCAGCAGCGTACTAGGGTTCCCTTCTCTCCACACCCTCTCCAACATTTGTTGTTTCCTGTCTTGTTAGTTATAGCCATTCTGACCGGGGTGAGGTGATACCTCATTGTAGTTTTGATTTGCATTTCCCTGATAGCTAATGATGTTGAGCATCTTTTCATATGCCTGTTGGCCATCCGTATATCTTCTTTTGAGAAATCTCTGTTCAGATCTTTTGCCTGTTTTTTAATTGGGCTGTTGGTCTTTTTGCAGTTGAGCTGTATGAGTTCTTTGTATACTTTGGATATTAACCCCTTATCAGATATATGGTTTGCAAATATCTTCTCCCAGTTGTTAGGTTGTCTTTTCATTTTGTTGATGGTTTCCTTTGCTGTGCCTTCTTAAGCTATTGTGTCTCCTCTGGTTTATGTCACTCACCATGCTGGCTCCTGGAACCCTTTGTTTCCATTTTACAGAAGGTGGCACTAGAGCTCACATTTGTGTTTCTGCCTTGTCCACAGACCAGGTCTGTTTTTCTGAGACTCAGTTTACCAGATTTGCTCTTATTGCTACACTCAGGAATGTGCATAAGGAGCCAGTTGCAGAGGGGTAAGAGGTGTTTGTTTAGCACTGGGAAGTTGAGGGCTCTGGTGGACCTGGTGGGGAGATTCTCTGGTGAGCTACTCCTCAATGCTCATGGATGGACTTCCTCCTGAAATCCTGAGCCTGTGTGCCCCTTTAATATTCTCAACTGCCTCTTTCCTGATCTCCCTTCTTTTTCTAGTCATGGTCAACTCACCACAGTAATCTCTGTACTTCTAGAGAGAAATGGATTTTCTAGCTGCCTCCAGCACCCCTGGGGTAGGTGGGTACTAACTCACTGATCTTTTTCCTCACCAGAAGAGTTTGCCACTGCTAAATGCTTCAGCTTCTGCAGTGTACCTTGAAGTGGTTGGTGCTAGGAAAGCTCCTTTCACTGTCTCCACTGTGACCAATCTCACACCTATTTTTCTACTCCAGCAGTACACTGGAATACCTTCTCAGGAAGACTGGACTTCCACAAAGTCTCTCTCCTTCATGGGTGTCTGCTCAAGTCAGCCCTCTGCAGGCTTTACAGGACTCTGACCAAGACGGGTTGGGGCTATTTTTCTGTCTCCTGCTGGCTCTGTAGCCCATGCTAGGGTGTGTCTGCCTATTATTGGATGCACCCGTGGGGCGAGATTCCTTCCACATCCCTTGGCATATCATGCTAGATACCACAAAAGCTCTTTTGTTCATGGATGGATGTTCAATTCATTGCTACAAAAGGGGGACAAAAAGGAGGACTGTCTTTCATCGCAATGACACTGATGTAATTCATTCCTCTGGTAGTTTTTATTTTTATATATCTGCATCTGTAAATATGCAGCCTAAATATTTTCACTATTTTGACACTTAAAAAAAATCAAAATTTTTGTTTAAAGGGATTGTGGGCTGGTTCCGCCCCCAAGGCATCTCACAATATAATATAAATCATTACTGAAGAAACAAATTTTAAACTCAAGTGTCAGTGGTTCCCATAGATAACTTTTAAAGAAACATGAACTTAAGATAAAAATAATCACTAAACACACAAACAGGGCACCTCGAGTAAGAGTAAGCAATAACATTAAATTAGAGAGTCAGACTTGCAAAACTATGCATTTACATCATTAAATAATAATAATTTCAACAAGCATGTTGAATATGTTTAAGTAAAAGATACTATAGAAATTATGAAAAACATTGAGACTATCAAAACTGAATATTTGGGAAAAGAACAAAAAGAATATTAGAGAAAAAACAAAATATTATGATTGAAATTTGAAATTCAATGTGTGAGTTAAACACCCAATTAGCACAACTTCTGATTTACTGCAAGAAGGATCTGAAAAATTAAACAAAACAAAGTAGATAAACACAAATAATGGATGTTTCAGTGATGTACAGGGTAGAGCTAGAAGATTCAACATACATCTAACTGGAATTCCATGGGCATATAATAGACATATAGAGGCAATTTTTAGAGTACTCTCTGTGTTTAGCAGACATCACAGCATGCTTAAGCTTACCATACCAAACAAATAGACGTTAAAGAAACCTGGGAATATTTCCATGAGTAGAATTCAGTATATATTGTAGCTACTCAATAAATCTTTTCGTTGCCATGATTGTTTATTATAATGATGATGGCAGTGATGATAAAGAATGGAATTTCCTGCTCTGTTCTCACAAAATTCTCCCTCCATTCAGTCTCATTGTGGACAGAACCACATCAAAGTGTGGGATGATAAATACGTAGTCTGTCTGTGACTAGTTCTCCTTCCATGTTGATGGCAAACAGCTTAATATTCTTTTCTAATTCATCTCTTCATTCCTTCAGAGTTATTCTCAAAAGAGTGCACTATGAAGCAATGACTGATCTGATTTTGGGAATTTCTGGGAATTTCTACATTCCTTCTCAGGCTATATCCTTACGCTTCTATGGGGATTTTCTCTTTCATATATTTTTGAAACTAGGAGGCTGGGAAATGGCTGGGGAGAAGGAGGATATTCTCCATGGCTAATGGTGACAAATCTTTTGTAGTTCTTAGACAGGGATTATTCCATTAATGTCACAGCCTTTCTCCAGGGAAATTTCTAAGACTTTTAGTTTTACCCATACACAATTCCCAGGTTAATTTTCACATTTATTTTCTACTTTCATGGCTTCCAAGGATATTTTTTTTAGTTTGAGTTCATCTGAATGAAAAAGTGTTTGTGTTGGGAGATGTTGTAACAACCATTTGAAGAGATGACAGCTATTGCATCTAGAAGAGGAGACACAATGCCTGATGCAAAAATATTGCTTTGGTTATTTACCCTTTGTCTTGAAGACTTAGTGATTGTCTTCCTTGGACTGGCCCCAATGAGAAAAAGAGAGAGAACTTCCAGAAATGCAGCCTCAGTTTCATAATCGCCATGTCCATTGCCTAAGCGTCTTAACACTTACATGAGTTCAAGTCACTCTATTTTGTAGGATAAATCTTGAATCTAGGAACCATGAATAGAATTGCGGGTGATTAAGAATCCAATAAGCCATTCGTGAAGGTGGAAAGCGGTTGCATTTTGCTGGGAAGAGGTCCCAAAGTTTACAAGAGATTTCAAAAGTATCACTGACCCAAAGAATATCATGGATCATGGCCTTAGATAATTTAACTCTTAAGTATCTCTGATACTTATAGGTGACAACAATGGCCACCACTAATGTCTCAGTATCTGGAGAGATTTCTCCTCTCACTGAGATGCCTCCAAAGCCCACCAGGTGAGTCTCTTTTCACCAAAGGTCTGTCACCCTTCTCTCTGGTGATTTTAGGTTGCTGAGAAGAGTGAGTTTGTGCATGGGCCCCTTAAGACCTGGGTCTTTTCAGCTTTCATCCAATAGCTTTTCTGGGGGTATTCCCTGCGGCAGTTAATATCCGGCAAAGCCAGATAGTAAGACCCTCATCTCAGTTGTGCTGAGTCTGAAGGATGCTTATAGCAGTATCAGGCCCCCGCTCCAGACATCACTCTTCCAGGGAGGGCTGCCTACCTTAGGGTGGCTTCTGCCTGGCTGGATGAGAAACTCTGCTGCTTCTGAAGGTGGCTTTTTTCCTCTCCAGCAGGAATTTCTGCCCCTTCTGCCTTAGTCAGGACTGTCCCTTGTTGTGAGGGTTCTTTTTATCCAGTTTTCAGTTTTCTATCCAGGGTAATTTTTCCAAAAATGATTGTAACCTGGTTCTGTTCATGGGAGGAGATGAGTTCAGAGTCTGCCTATGCCGCCATCTTGATGACATCTGCCCCTGATTCAGTCTTAATAGGACGTCTATTTGGAGTAAATCATTAATTTCTCCTAGATTATTCAATTTGTTGGCATATGATCCCTCATAGTAGTCTCTTATGATCTTATATATTTCTGTACTATCACTTGTGATGTCTCCTCTTTCATTTCTGGTTTCATTTAGTTGAGTCTTCTAACTTTTATTCTTAGTCTAGCTGAAGGTTTGTCAGTTTTGTTTATCTTTTCAAAGAACCCAGCTCTTTGTCGATTTTTTTCTGTTGTTTTTCTGCTCTCCATTTCATTTATTTCTGCTCTGCTCTTTGTTATTTCCTTCCTTCTACTCATTTTGAGCTTAATTTGTTCTTTTCTCCTTTGATTTCTGATTTGACTCATTTGTTGTTCAGGAGTGTGTTGTTTACTTTCCACATATTTTTAGGTTTTCCAGCTTTCCTCTTGTGGATTTCTAGTTTCACCTATTTTGTCAAAACAGGTACTTTGTATTATTTTGATCTTAAATTTTGTAAGAATCTTCTGTGTCCTGTTGTATAATCTATCCTGGAAATTTTTGTTTACTCTTGAGGAGAATGTGTATTCTACTGCTATTGAAGGCAGTGTTCCATAAATGTCTGTTAGGTCCATTTGGTCTAATGTATGTTTCAAGTCCAACATTTCCTTGTTAATTTTCTGTCTGGATGATGTATCCATTGCTGAAAGTGGACTATTAAAGTCCTTACGGTTATTGTATTGTTACCTATTTCTCCCTTCAGATCTGTGAGTATTTGCTTAATATATTTATGTGCTCTGATTTTTGGTGTTCTTATATTTACACTTATTTTATCTTCTTATGAATTGACCCCATTATCACTATATAATGAACTTCTTTGTCTCCTATTTCCATATTTTGCTTAATGTCTATTTTGTCTGATATAAAATGTCTGCTTTGTTCTTGTTTCTACTTGCATGGAATATCTTTTCCATTCCTTTACTTTGAACTTATGTGTGCCCTAAAGCTATAGTGATTCTCTTGTAGGTGGCATATAGTTGGGTCTTGTTTTTCTATGCATCCCCAGTCCTCTGCCTTTTGTTGCTGAATTCAATCCATTTACATTTACAGTGATTACTCATTCACGAGAACTTTCTAATGCCATCTTATTCACTGCTTTCTGGTTGTCTTTTAATTCCCTTCTTTCTTTTTTTCATCTGTGTCTGCCTACATTTGTACAATGGTGATTTTTTGAGGTGGTATGCTCTGTTTCCTCTTTCTTCCACTTTTTGAATCTACTCTCAATTTTTGCTTTGTGGTTACCATGAGGTTTGCATAAACATCTCATAGAGAAAACAGTCCATTTTATGCTGATACCAGCTTAACTTCAATTGTCTACAAAAGCTGTCCCCTTTTGGGGCCAGCACCCTGGTATAGTGGTTAAGTTCATCATGCTCTGCCTCAGTGCCCTGAATGTCGGGCAGAAATGTAGGAATATTGGCATAGATATTACCTTAGGACTAATCTTCCCCAAACAACAAAAGAGGAAGATTGGCAACAGATGTTAGTTCAGGGTGAATCTTCCTCATAAAAAAAACTGTACTGTTTCACTCTCATCTTTTATATTTTTATGTAATTTTTTACCTTTATATTGTATATTCTTGAACAAATTATAGTAGCTATAATTATTTTTAATACTCTTCACTTTTCACTTTTATACTATAGTGAAGTGATTAACACACCATGCTATTACAGAATTAGGGGTTGTTATATGTAACTGTATATTTACCTTTATCACTCTTTTCTATACTTTCATATGTTTTCATGTCCCTGATTAGTGTCTTTTTCTTTCAGCTTAAATAACTCCTTTTAGTATTTCCTGCCAGGCAGGTCTTGTGGTGATGAACAACCTCAGCTTTTGTGTTTCTAGGAAAGTCTTTATTTCTCTTTCATATTTGAAGTACAACTTTGTGAGAGAGAGTATTCTTGGCTGGCCATTTTATCCTTCAACAATGAACATGTCATTCACTCTCTCCTGGCTTGTAGAATGTCTGCTGAGAAAATTGCTGAAAGCTTAAAGGGGATTCATTTGCAGGATGTAATCTTTTGACCTTGATTATTTCTAGTATTCTCATTTTCTTTGTTTTTGACATTTTTAATATAAAGTGTATGGAGAAGGTGCTTTGGCATGATATAATAGGATGATCTGTTACCTTTATGAAGTTGGATGTTTAAATATCTCCTCAGGTTTTGGAAGTTCTCAGGATTACTCATTAAATACATTTTGCAGGGCTGGACCAGTAGCGCAGCAGTTAAGTGCCCACATTCCACTTCGGCAGCCCGGGGTTGGCCAGTTTGGATCCCGGGTGCGGACATGGCACCACTTGGCAAGCCACGCTGTGGTAGGCGTCCCACATATAAAGTAGAGGAAGATGGGTGTGGATGTTAGCTCAGGGCCAGGCTTCCTCAGCAAAAAGAGGAGGATTGACAGCAGTTAGCTCAGGGCTAATCTTCCTCAAAACAAATACATTTTGTTCCCCCTTCTCCATCTATTTTCCTTCTGAGCTTCAATTAACCCATAGATAATGTAGGTTATCTTTGTTCTTTTTCATTCTTTTTTCTTTGGTTGGCTCTCACTGGGTTATTTCAAACTTCCTGTCCTCTAGCTCACTCATCTGTCTTCCATTGGCTCTACTCTACTGAGGATGCTCTCTATTGCATTGTTCATTTCATTCATTGAGTTCTTTAGCTCTGGAATTTCTATTTGGTTCTTTTCTAGAATTTCTATCTCTTTGGTAAATATCTCGTTGTGTTCTTTTTTCCCTGATCTCATTGAATTTTTTTTCTGACTTTTCTTGTAGTTCATTAAGTGTTTTTGAAATGGCTGTTTTAAACTCTTTATCGGCTAGATCTCATAATTCTTTGCCTTTCAACTTGGTTCTTGGAGAATTCTTGCTATTTTTAGGTGAGGAATGTTTTCTTAATATTTGATGTTTCTTACAGGTTTGTATTGCTGCTTCAGCATTTGAAGAGACAGACATCTCCTTAAACCTTTACTAGTTCCCTTTAGATGGAGTATACTATTGTTAGTAGGGTTATAGCTGGGAATGTCTCTGCCTTTATGTGGGTACACATACTCAACTCTTCTTGCTCTCTCTTCTGGCAGTATTCATAAGCTATTGCATTTTCTCTGGTTCTTACCAGAAACCAGATCTGCTAGCTAAAATGTCTTTTCCTTTTTCCAGAATGTGACACTACAGCTCATGTTTGTGATTTCACCCTTGCCCACGGATCCTGGTCTGTTTTGCTCAGAGCACTCAGTTTACCAGATTTACTCTCACTGTGCCCTCAGACAAGTACCAAGGATCCAGCTTCAGAGTGTGGAGAGGTGTGGTTTTAGTACTCCTAGAGGCATATGAGTAAACTTTCTGCTGAAATCCTGAGTGCAGACAGCAGGAACTATGACCCTTCAATACCCCTTGCTGTTCAGCATGTATTACCTGGCTGAGTAGTCTAGATATGATTTTGGGAATTGCACCCTTCTACCTACTTCTCTGGCTATAGCTTTATGCTTCTAAAGGGATTCTCCATTTTTATTCTTTCTTTTGGACCTAGGAGGCTAGAAATGGTTGAGGAAAAGGAAGACACTCTGGAGGGCTAATGCTGACAAATATTTGTAGTTCATAGACACAGTTTATTTCAGTAATGTCACAGCCTTTCTCCGGGAAATCTCCAAGACTTCACTTTTATTCATATAGACAACTCCTAGACTACATTTGGCATCTAGTTTCTACCTTTCATAGCATTTCATGATTTACTTTCTTATTTGAGTTCATCTGAACAAAATGTTTTTGTGTTGGGAGATGATCTAAAGACCACCTGAAGAGGTGACAGCTTTAGTATCTTACAGATGTCATACAGTGCCAGATGCAAAATATTATTTTGGTTATTTATGATTTGTCCTGAATACTTAGTGTTTTCCTTCCCTAGACTAGCTCCAGTGATAAAAAGAGAAAGAACTTCCAGAAATCTTGCCTCAGCTTTCTAATCTCCATGTGCATTGCCTAAACATCCTAACCCTTACTTGATTTCAAGTCACTCCACTTTATAGGAGAATTCTTTAGCCTAGGAACTATGAATAGAATTGACAGTGATTGAGAATCCAATAAAACCATATAGAAAGGCGGTAAGTGGTTCCAGTTTCCTTGGTAGAAGGTCCAGAGTTTCCAGAAGATTTCTAAAGTATCATTGACACAAATAAGATCAAGGATCATTGTCCTAGAAAATTTAACTCGTAAGAATATCTGATTTGAGGAAATAAGAATCTGCACCTGGGGCCAGCCTGGTGGCGCAGTGGTTAAGTTCACACGTTCTGCTTCTCGGTGGCCCGGGGTTCGCCAGCTCAATCCCAGGTGTGGACATGGCACCACTTGGCAAAAGCCATGCTGTGGTAGGCGTCCCATGTATAGAGGAAGATGGGCATGGGTGTTAGCTCAGGGCCAGTTTTCTTCAGCAAAAAGAGGAGGATTGGCAGTAGTTAGCTCAGGGCTAATCTTCCTCAAAAAAAAAGAATCTGCCCTTTTAACGAAGAGAGCATAATGGTTATTACAACCCTGTCTTTTCTAACTTCTCAGGAGCCTTCCTAGTGTCGTTAACTTGGGTAAGTCATATCCATTTCCAAGCTGCTCTGGGTGTGTAACTCTTCCCATGATCCCATTACATTGCTCCTATATTTATCCAGGGTTTATGAAAGTAGAAAGAGAGTTACAGAATTGTCCACCTTCCCTCATTAGAGATTAATGGAATATTAGTTCCCAAGGAGATTTCAAAGAGTACCTACTTCACCAATCTCATCTTGCATATGAGGTCCAGCATGATTTGGGGACTTCCTCAAGCACTGAATTTATATCAGAGCCAAACCTTAGAAGAATCATTCTTTTTCACCATATTGAGAAATGGCACTATTTTCCTAATGTAGTCTATTTCCAATTCTCATATATGTGTAAACTCTGGAATGGGAAAACAGGAAATTAAGATATTTTAGGGGATAATGTACTAATGATGCCTATTGCTCATTCTGTTCCCACAGAGAATGGCAATATTAATCATAGAGGATTTTTTCAGTTAAGGTTGCTGATTGTACATGAGAAACATTGATTACCCTCTTTCCAGTCTTCTTGGGGATCTACCTTGTGACCCTCCTCTGGAACCTGGGTCTCATCATCCTAATCAGGATGGACTCCCACCTGCGCACATCTACATACTTTATTCTCGGTTTCCTGTCATTTATAGACATCTGCTATTCTTCTTCCACCAAACCAAGGATGCTTTGAGACGTCTTAAAGGGTGAAAAAATGATTTCCTTCATTGTTTGTGCCACCCAGTATTTTACTGGGTGCTGGATATGTCTCACTGAGTCCTTCTCCTTAACCATGATGAGCTATGACAGATATGTTGCTATCAGTAGGCCTCTGCAGTACTCAGCTATCATAGATTCTGGCCTTTGTCAGAAGATGGTTCCTGGGGCCTATGGCAGTGCTTTCCCTAGTAGCTTAGTTCAAACAGTCCCTAGCTTTCATATCTACTACTGTGGACTCAATAAAATTCCACATTTCTTCTGTGATATAGGTCAAATTATTTCCTTGCCTCACTCCAATCCTTTCATCATCCAAAAGACTGATATTCTGCTAGTTGTTTTACTGCCCTTGGTTCTTTTCTCTTTATCTTCTTAATCCATGGTTTCCACCCATTGCAGCTTCCATCCTGAAAATATCCTCCATAAAATCTATTGTCAAGGCCTTCAATACCTTTGCCTCCCATCTGGCAGGTGTAAGTCTTCTACGGCACAGGCTTCTCTGTGTACCTGCATCCTAGCCCTAGACACTCTGAAAAGCAGGACAAGGTACTGTGAGTATTCTATCCTACCCTTATCCCCATGTCAAATCCTCTTATCTATAGTCTGAGTAGCAAGGAGATCAAAGCGGCTGTCAAGAGGATGGTAAAGAGGACAAAAAATTTACTTCACTAGGAGCAATATTTGTGCAGGTATTATTTCCCCTATAATGAAGACAGGGTTTAGAATATTTAAGTGACCTTTTGTATGTCACAAGAATATCTATGTAAAAAGCAGAAATTAAAATCTGGTTTTCTTGATTCCTGGTGCCATTATGTTTAGCACTATGACCATGTGATCTGTTTGAGGCAACATCATAAACACTGAATTCAGTTTACAAAGCCTTTTTCCATGATTAGACTCACTTAGATAAAACTCTCTGTTTTGTGAATACAGGTTTTGATAGATAGTATATGTAGAGAAATGCCAAGAACATACAAAGACACATAGATGCTTCTTTTCTCTAGGATTTTTAAAATGTCTTTTATTTATTTTCAAATATTAAGCATTCATATATATTTGAATAAAAATAAAATGATGTGCAAAATTAAATATGTTAAATTGAAAATAATTTACTAATGTATACTTTATCGTCTTATTCATGAATAGAGAAAGTGAGAGAAAGAGAAAGAGTGTGTGACAGGGAGAGACACAAAAAGAGAGAGATAGAAACAAAAGTACAAAGACAGAAAGAGATAATGAGAATGAGAAAGGAAGTAGAGGAAAGGAGATGGGAGGGGAGGAGACAAGAGGCAAGGAGAGGGGAAAGACTGGTGTGGCATATTTAAAAATAACATTGTTATTTCCTCCAACTTACTCCTCGAGACTCCTTGTGTAGTGAATTGTGAAAAAGAGATGGGAAAACATAATGGTAGAAAGAAGGCACACTTTTGAGGTTAAGATTTGGGGAGATTCTCAGAGGCTGGAAAGAAATCAAAGTCATCAAATTCTGGGCATAGGTGGCCTGGGACATGCTCCATGGTAGCTTCCAAGAGACCTCAGAAATTAAGGCTGGTGTGATGTGTCTTGGGAGGCAGCGTCTGAAGCCCATAGATCTGAAAGTCCCAGGGATTACAAGGCCTTAAGTTTTACCAGGGTGCAGCAGAGCCAGCTAATGTCGGGGGGTACCATGGAAAGCCAGAGCACAACCAGGAGAATTTCAGGAAAATTTGAGAAGAGACATTTTTCAGGCAAGAGTTTATGGACTAATTTACTTACATATTACATTAGTGTTTATACAGCATTTTATACTTCATATAGTTACATTGCATAGGTGTGATTTGGCTCAATTACCATGAAAAGCTAGCAGATGAGAAATTGTCCCCATTTTACAGGTAGAACCTTTAGGCATATTGACGTCTGCTATATTCTTCCCAGCATAGCAACAATCCATCTTGAGTTTCACAAAGCATGATTTGTGGAACACAGATGGGTTATTACTGACCAGAGACATGACTACCATTGCTTGCCAGTGGTATGCAGATTCTATACAGTTTTTTATCAGGGGGAACATATGACTCCAAACCAAATAGAAAGTGTTAAATCAAATTAACTCATTGCCACATCCATGCCTTTCTCTCTAAAATTAAAATTGCCTGAAGTAGATCAAACCGTGATTGGGACCTTCCTAAAGCATTGCTGTATCCCCAGTAATGGCAGGGTAGATGTTTCCATCTTAAAAAAAAATACAAAAAACAAGAAAAAAAAGTTTTCAGGAATCATCTTAAGTAGATATTTTTAATAAAGGATTAGTAATGCAGCATAATATGTTGGAAAGAACTCCAATTCAGAACACATAAATTAAATCTACTGTTAATAGAAGGCATTCTCTGTACTTCACACTCTTATAAGAGCTTTGTAATCATTATATAATTCGATTCACTGTATGAAAATCTATCTGTGAAACAACTACTACTGTTGACACCACTTTAAAGGTGATAACAAAGAGATTTAAAGAGTTTAATTTGCTCAAGTTCACACAAACAGCATTTGGAAACCTGGAATTCTACCCATGCTGGCTAATACCAATGCCCATGGTATTAACTACAATGATACGTGGCTGTGCCATAAATTAGTTTTATTGTGTTCTTATTGCTTCAATTTCCTCACTTATGCACATGGAATCATGCCATGTTGACCTCATAGGATTGCTGTGATAATTGATTCAGGTCAGGTGGTTGAGGACATGTATGTATCTAAAATAGAAGTGGTTTGTAAACAGGGAAGGGTCCACATATCTAATTTATTGCTATCATGCCATATTAGCCCCCAGGTGTGTCATATTGGGCAAATCTCTTAGCTTCACTGGCTTTGGGTAGTCACCTGGAAGTTGATGTTATTGGACTAGATGATCTCTAGGTCCATTGCTGTTCAAATGACTCCAAGTTTTATAAAAGAAAAGCTGTAATTACGAGATCATGATTTTTTGAGGAATCTACATACTTTTTTCCATAGTGGCTGCACCAGTTTGCACTCTCACCAGCAATGTTTGAGAGTTTCCTTTTCTCCAAATCCTCTCCAACACTTGCTATTTCCCGTCTTGTTAAATATAGCCATTCTGACAGGTATGAGGTGATACCTTGTTGTAGTTTTGATTTGTATTTCCCTGATAATTAGTGATGTTGAATATCTTTTCATGTGCCTGTTGGCTATCTGTATAACTTATTTGCAGAAATGTCTGTTCAGATTTTTTGCCCATTTTTTAATTGGGTTGTTGGATTTTTTGTTGTTGAGATGCACGAGTTCTTTATATATTTTGGATATTAACCCCTTATCAGATATATGGTTTGCAAACATATTCTCCCAGTTATTAGGTTGTCTTTTCATCTTGTTGATGATTTCTTCTGCTGTGCAGAAGCTTTTTAGTTTGATGTAGTCCCATCTGTTTATTGTTTCCCTTGCCTGGTAAGACATGGTACTTGAAAATATGCTGCTAAGACCAATGTCAAAGAGTGTATTGCCTATCTTTTATTCTAGAAGTTTAATGGTTCCAGATCTTACATTCAAATCTTTAATCCATTTAGAGTTAATTTTTGTGTATGGTGTAAGATAGTGGTCTATTTTCATTCTTTTGCATGTGGCTGTCCAGTTTTCCAAACACCACTTATTGAAGAGACTTTCCTTTCTCCATTCTATGTTTTTGGTCCCCTTGTGAAAAATTAGCTGCTCATAGGGGCCAGCCCGTAGACGTGTGGGTTTATTTCTGAGTTCTCGATTCTGTTGCATTGATGTGTGTGTCTGTTTTTGTGCCAGTACCATGCTGTTTTGGTTACTATAGCTTTGTAGCATATTTTGAAAACAGAGAGTGTGATACTTCCAGGTTTTTTCCTTTTTCTCAGGATTCCTCTGGCTGTTTGGAGTCTTTTTTGTTCCATATAAATTTCAGGATTCTTTGTTCTTTTTCTGTTTAAAATGTCTTTGGAACTTTGATAGGAATTGCATTGATCTGTATACTGCTTTAGGAAGTATAGACATTTTAACTACATTAATTCTTCCAATCCAAGAGCATGGAATATCTTTCCATTTCTTTGTGTCCTATTTCTTTCAACAATATTTTATAGTTTTCAGTCTACAAGTCTTTCACCTCTTTGGTTAAGTTTATTCCTAGGTATTTTATTCTTTTTGTTGCACTTGTAAATGGGATTGCATTCTTAATTTCTCTTTATGCTACTTGGTTGTTAATGTATAGAAACCCAACTGATTTTTGTATGTTGATTTTGTATTCTGCAACTTTAGTGTATTTATTTATTGTTTCTAAAGTTTTTTGTGCAATTATTTAGGGTTTTCTATATATAAAATAATGTCATGTGAAAATAGCGACAGTTTCACTTCTTTCTTTCCAATTTGCATCCATTTTATTTCTGTTTCTTGCCTGATTGCACTGGCTAGAACTTCCACTGCTATGTTAAATGAAAGTGGCAAAAGTGGGCATCCTTCTCTGGTTCCTGTTCTTAGAGGAATAGTTTTCAGTTTTTCTGCATTGAGAATTATATTAGCTGAGAGATTTTCATATATGGCCTTTATGATGTTGAGATACTTTCCTTCTATACCCATTTTATTTAGAATTTTTATCATAAATAGATACCGTATCTTGTCAAATCCTTTCTCTGTATCTATTGAGATAGTCATATGGTTTTTATTCTTCCTTTTGTCTATATGGTGTATCACATTGATTGATTTGTGGAGGTTGAACCATCCCTGCATCCCTGGAATAAATCCCACTTGGTCTTTTTGATGAATTGTATTCAATTTGCTGGCATTTTATTGAATATTTTTGCATCAATATTCATCAGTGATACTGGCCTGTAATTTTGCTTTTCCGTGTTGTCCTTGTCTTGTTTTGTTATCAGGATAATATTGGCTTCCAGAATGAGTTAGGAAGCTTTCATTCCTCTTGACTTTTTTGGAAGAGTTTGAGAAGACTAGGTATTAAATCTTCATTGAGTGTTTGGTCAAATTCACTAGGGAAGCCATATAGTCTTGGACTTTTGTTTTTGGGGAGGTTTTTGATTACTGTTTTGATCTCCTTACTGGTGATTAGTCTATTCAAATTTCTATTTTTTCTTGGTTACATTTTGGAAGGTTGTATGATTCTGAGAATTTGTCCATTTCTTCTAGATTATCCAATTTATTGGCATATAGCTTTTCATAGTATTCTCTTATAATCTTTTGTATTTCTGAGGTGTCCATTGCAATTTCTCCTCTTTCGCTTCTGATTTTTTTTTATTTGAGCCTTCTGTCTTTTTTATCTTGTTGAGTCTTTCTAAAGTTTTGTCCATTTTATTTATCTTTTCAAAGAAACAGCTCTTGGTTACATCAGTTTTTTCTATTGTTTTTGTTGTCTCTATTTGATTTGTTTCTGCTCTGATTTTTATTCTTTCCTTTCTTCTGCTGATTTTGGGCTTTGTTCATTCTTCTTTTTGCAGTTCCTTTAAGTATACTGTTAGATTGTTTATTTGAGATTCTTCTTGTTTGTTGAGGTAGGCCTGTATTGTTATAAACTTCCCTGTTAGAACCACTTTTGCTGTATCCCATGAATTTTGGCATGTCCTATTTTCATTTTCATTTCTCTCCAGGTACTTTTTGATCTCTCCTTTTATTTCTTCATTGACCTAATCATTGTTCAGTAACTTTTGTTTAATCTCCACATATTTGTGGCTCTTCCGATTTGCATTCTGTAGTTGATTTCTAGTTTCACACAATTGTGGCCAGAGAAGATGCTTTGTGTTATTTCGGTCTTCTTAAATTTGTTGAGACTTGTTTTGTGGCTTAATATGTGATCTACCCAGGAGAATGTTTCATGTGCATTTGAGAAGAATGTGTATTCTGCAGCTTTTGTTGGGAATGTTCTATATATATCTACTAAGTCCATCTGGTCTAACATGTCATTTAAGGCTAATGTTTCCTTACTGATCTTCTGTTTGGATGATATACCCATTGGTGGAGTGTTAAGTGGAGTGTTACAGTCCCTTGCTATTATTATGTTATTGCCTATTTCTCCTTTTATGTCTGTTAATAATGGCTTTATATATTTAGGTGTTTCGATGTTGGGTGAATAGATAATTAGAAGTGTTATATCATCTTATTGGATTGTTCCTTTTGTGATTATGCAGTGCCCTTCTTTGCCTCTTGTTAACAGTTTTGTTTTACAGTGCATTTTTTTCTGATACAAATATTTCTACCACAGCCTTCTTTTCATTGTCATTGCATGGAGATTCTTTTTCCATCCTTTCACTTTCAGCTTGTGAGTGTCCTTAGGTCTGAAGTGTGTCTCTTGTGTGTAGCATATATATAGATCTTCTTTTTCTTGTTCAGTTGGCCACCTTATGCCTTTTTATTAGAACATTTAGCTTATGAATATTTAATGTATCTATTGATAAGAGTGTACTTATTGCCATTTTCTAACTTTTTTTCTGAATGTTTTAATTGTTTTTCTCTGTTCCTTTCTTCTTCTCTTGAATCTTCCCCTGTGGTTCAATGTCTTTCTTTAGCATTATGTTTCAGTTCCTTTCTCTCTTTTTTGTGTATTTATTATAGGTTTCTGGTTTGTGATTATGATGAGGTTCACATACAGTCACCTATGTATATAGCAATCTATATTAAGTTGATGAACCCTTTAGTTTGACCTCTTGCTGAAAATGCTACTCTTTTCTTCCTCTCTTCCCATATTTTATGTTTTTTACATCCTAATCTCTTTTCTTTTTGCATGTGTATCTGTTACCCTCATCATGGAAATAGAGAACTGTAGTACTTTTGTCTTATGTCCTTTTTATTGATCTGCTATCTCTATTGTATATTTGCCATTACAAGTGATTTGACTCCTGTAAAATTTCTGCTGAGAAGTAAGCCAATAGTCTTATGTGGTTTCCTTTGTATGTAACTTGTTGTCTTTCTCTTGCAGCTTTTAGGACTGTCTCTTTATCTTTAATTCTTAACATTTTAATTATAATGTGTCTTGGTGTGGACCTCTTTCAGTTTACCTTGTTTGGTGTTCTCTGTGCTTCCTGTACCTGGATGTCTATTTCTTTCCTTAGGTTAGGAAAGTTTTCAGCTATAATTTTTTCAAATAGATTCTCTCCCACTTTTTCTTTCTCTTCTCCTTCTGGGACAAATATAATATGGATATTAGTGTGCTTGCTGTTGTCCCAGAGGTCCCTTAGACTGTCCTAGTTCTTTTTAATTCTTTTTTTCTTTTATGTTCAGCTCGAGTGATTTTCTCTACTCTTTCACCCAGCTCATTGATCTATTCTTATGTATCACCTACTCTGCTATTGAGTCCCTCTAATGAATTTTTCATTTCCAGTATTGTATTCTTCACATCTGATTGATTATTTTTTATATTTTCCAATTCTTTGTTGAAGTTCTCACTGAGTTCATCCCTTCTTCTCCCAAGATCAGTGAGCACCCTTATGACTATTAGTTTGTACTCTTTGTCAGGTAGATTGTTTATGTCTGTTTCATTTAGCTCTTTTTCTGGGTTTTGTCCTTTTCCCTTATTTGGAACATATTCCTTTGTCTCCTCATTTTGCTTCTTTCTCTGTGCTTATATCTATGTATTAGGTAGGTCACCTACATCTCCCAATCTTAGACAGGTGGCTTTATTTAAGAGATGCCTTGAGGTCCATCAGTCTTTTTCCCTCTTGTGACTAGTTCCAAATGTTTCAGGAGTGTCCCCTGTGGGGGCTACATGTGTTCTGTTGTGGCAGGGTTGCTCTTGCTGCAGGTGCCTGGGGAGGCTAGGCTGTCCCCCTGGCTGGCTGGTTGTAAGGTTCAGTTTCATGTTGCTGCTATGGTCACCTTAGTCAGTTTATCAAGTGTGGGGAGCCCCAGAACAGTTGATTGAAAGGTCTCATATCATGTCCCTATTGCACTTTTTCTGTTAAGTGAGTAGTTCCCCTTGTGTGGCTGGTTGCTAGACTGAGGGACTGACAACAGCTATAGGCCTATGACTTGCAAGGCTATTGCCAGCTCTCTCAGGATTGCAGCTGAGTTGGGCCAGCCCCAGGCATGGGAGCATCCAACTTATTCAGGCTTTGGAAGATGGGGCCGATCCCCTATGTGGTTGTTTGATAAGCACAAGTCTGCTGCAGCTGACAAAACCCACCACCCACAGGGCCACATACATCATCAACACAGTCTTGCCATGTGCGCATGCCCCCACCCACTTAAGTGGACACAGTTGCATCACTGCAGAGGCTCCACACACTCTGCCAATGCAGACCTGCTCCTCATGCATGCCCTGCCCCACAGAGATAGACCCACTCACCTGGCAGCAGAGGTTCCAAGCACCCCACATCTGTGGAACCACAAGTTGTCCAAGGGTTTGCTGTTAGATGGTGCCAGTCCCAAGGGCACGTTGTCTGTCCTGGCTGAACTGGATTAAATCAGTGCTCTAGTGGGGGGGGGGTGGCGCAGACCCCTGTGCTAACAGGCCAGAGGAAGAATTCCAATGGCATTTGGCAGCTTCTGTGTCAGCTTGCCTGTACTAGATCATAATGCCCACTGCCAATGTCTCAGTCCCTGTGGATGTCTCACTTCTCAGCGAGATCCACCCAGAGCCTATCAAGTGATTCTCTTTTCACCAAAGGACTGTACACTTTTCTTTCTGGTGATTTTAGGTTGCTTTCCAAAATGGGTGAATTTGCAAATGGGCTCTTTAAGAGTAGGCTTTTGTTCCCCTTATGTCTGATAGCTTTTGGGGGGTATTCCTTATTGTAGTTAATAGCCAGCAAAGCCAAAAATTATGACACCTATCTCATTTGTGTTGAATCTAAAAGTTGCTTATGGCAGTAATCTTCCCCTACTCAGACAGCCCAATCGTCCAGAAATGGCTTTGTACCTTAGGATCACTCCCTCCCAGCTGAGAAGTGTCATAGCTTGAAGGTGGCTTTTTTTCTCTCCAGTAAGGAATTTATACCTCTTCTAGCTCTGCCAGCACTGTCCCTTGTTGCCAGTGTTCTTTTTATTCACTTTTCGGTGATCTCCAAGAGGTAATTGTTCCAAGAGTAGTTGTAAATTTGTTGTGTCCATGGGAGGGGGGGAGTTTAGAGTCCACCTACACCTCAATCTTGATGCCTTCTTCCCAGTAATGCAGCATAATATGTGGAAAAGAACTCCAATTTAGAACACAAAATTAAACCTATTAATAGAAGGCATACTGTGTACTACACAGTCTCAATGCTTTATAAGCATTTAACTAATTTGATTCTCTGTATGACAAACTACTCTATCAAGGAGCTACTACTATCAGCCTTATTTTATAGGTGAAAATTCTGAGGCTTGAAGAGCTTAATTTGCTGAAGTTCACACAATCAGCTAGTGGAAAACTGGCATTCAAACCAGATTGGCTGATATCAATGCCCATGGTTGTAACCATGATAAGTTATGATTTTGTAATAAAGAAGTTCTACTGTATTCCTTATTGACTTGTTTTCCTCACTTGTGCATAGGAAATCAGCCCTATCTGCCTCACATTGCTGCTGTGATGATTGATTTAGGTCAGCTATTTGAGAAAGTGTACTTAAAATGAAAGTACTCTGTAAACAAGTAAGTGTCTACATATCTAATTTATTGTTATCAGGCTGTATCATCAACCAGATGTGTCATCTTGGGGAAATCTCTTAGCTCCACTGGCTTCAGATCCTCACCAGGAAATTCACGGTATTGGACTAGATGATCTCTAGGTGCTTTCCAACTTCAGTGACTCCAGCTGTATTAAAAGAAAAGCTATAATCATGAGATCATAATAGGACCATGGGGAAGTGGGGGATTGAATCAGAAGGGACATGAGAAAGTGGGACATGAAATTATCAGGAAAAGAACTCTATGTCTCAAGAGAGCAAGTGCATGGAGAGTTTTCTCCCTGTAATTGTCTTTTCTCCTTTCACCTCTGTCCTAATAACATATTTAAGAGGACTCCAGATATGCGCATCTCTTTGGCTGTGAGTGGACAGCCAATTTCATGGCCAAAATCCCACATCTTGGAGTGTAATAGGGTCCAGTTGTAAAATTCCTTTGGAAAAGAAATAAGCAATTTCAACCTTTGGCAAGAAGCTTGTCTTCCTGGAGGATCTGGGTCAAGGTCAGAGAGCAAGATTTATAGAAAACAGTGAATTCTATGCTATCTCAATTGCTGTGTGATTCTTCTAGTAGGAAGAGGAAGTACATGAAGCATGGGTTATGGTCCTCAATCTCATTCATTCTTCAACTCTCCCCTCTTTCTCACTTCCACACCCTGCACTTATATCTCTTCTTCAGGTTTTCTTTCACCTTACCCAAATTCTATGGTATACAGTGAAAAGAATAATTTCTAAACTAAACTGTCAGGCATGGATGTTGAGTACTGGTTCTCAATTTCCTAAGTGTATGATCTCAAACGCTGTTAATTTCTGGTTTTCACCTGTAAATTGGGGATAATAGAATCATCTATAATATAATGAGACAATATGCATAAAGGCTAACACATTGTAGATATTAATAATTGAGCACTGAATCAAAATAATAACTTGCTGAATTTCAGGATTAACTAAGATAAAATATGCTTGTCTGTGTTTCCCAACTTTATACAGTCCACTGCCTTTTTTTAAACTTTTATTTTATTTTTTTTGAGGAAGATTAGCCCTGAGCTAACATCTGCTGCCAATCCACCTCTTTTTTGCTGAGAAAGACTGGCCCTGAGCTAACATCCGTCTCCATCTTCCTGTACTTTATATGTGGGGCAGCTGCCTCAGCATGGTTTGATGAGCGGTCCCATGTCTGCACCTGGGAACCAAACCAGCAAACCCCAGGCCACCAAAGCGGAATGTGCAAAATTAACTGCTTGATATCTACAATGTGTTAACCTTTATAGATATTGTCTCATTATATTATAGATGATTCTATTCTCCCCAATTTACAGTTTATCAATTGTATTTATATAAGTAGGTTTTTCACCCATAGCCAAGTTTAAATTGTTGTATCATATTTTTTCTCATAGTTTCTGGCTTCATGTTATAGTTTAGAAATTTCTTTCCCATCCTAAGATTATATAAATGAATATCTATTAATCCCTCTAATGCTTTTTACTGATAGTGAGCCAGGTTTAAGCGATCACTTCGGGCAGAGATTATCCTTTTTCTATCAGTTTAAAATACTACCTATATCGTATGTTAAATTCTTACCAATGTTAAAATTTACTTGTTAAATTCTATTTCTTCTTTTGACATGTCTATTTTTACAAGAATAAGGAATTGTTAATGTTTATATTATTTTTTAAAGTCTGAATCTCCAAGTCTTTTTAATTATTAATCTTTTTTCAAAATTTTCTTGGTCATTAATATTGATTTACTCTTTCAACTCAAGGAAGATCACTTTGGATATGGAACATAGCCAGTTGTTGTTATCTGCTATGAATCTATTAGTGAGCTATCACACACTGAATGTATCAACAAACATATGAAATATACTTTTGTTGTATTTGGGAATTGAAACAGTTGCTTTGACTCTTTCTCGACATCAATGCTCATCATAGCTTGATGCTGGTTACCTGTTGACTCAAGTGTACATGAACTGAAGCAAACTAAACAGAAGATCATTTCTGTGATTTGTGTCTTTATGACTTCAGGCGGTTTGATTTGTCTGGATGCTAGGTCTGAATCTACACCTGCCCAGAAGTAATGATGCCTAGCTGTCTACAGAGCTGATGATGTCTCAGGAATTTCCCCAAGTTAACCCATAAATTCTAGCACCCCTGGCATTCCTTTTTACAGGTACAGCTGTCATTCATAGTTATCTGTAAGTAATCAATGATAGTAATAGCCAACATCTATTGAACAATTTAATGTGTCCTGGATTGTGTGCTGAGCAGTGTCATGAATTTCCTCATAAAACCCTCCCATTAACCTTACAGTTAAGGGGCTCTTGTCCTCACTTTGTTATGAGTAAATAATTTCTAGTGTGTTAAAACCACCAGGGTAAGTTCAGAGCATGAGAGAGTATCAAAACTAAAATTATTTTTTTCCATTTGTATTGATATACGGTTGATATACAACATTGTATAAGTTCAAGGTGTACAACATAATTTACTATATATATATATAATAAAATGATTACCACAGTAAGATTAATCTTCATCACCTCACATAATTACAGTATTCTTCCTTGTGATGAGAACTTTTGAGATCTAGTCTCTTAGCAACTTTTAAATATATGATACAGTATTTTTAACTATACTCATCATGCTGTACATTATATTCACAGATCTTATTTACCTTATAACTGGAAATGTTTTACTTTCTGACCACCTTCACCCAATTCCCCTACCTTCCACTCCTTGCCTCTGGCAACCACAAATCTGATCTTTGTTTCTATGAGTTTGTTTCGTTTTAGATTCCACATACAGTGAGACCATAATGTGCTTGCCTTTCTCTGTCTGATTGATCTTACTTAGCATAATATCCTGATGGTCTATCCATATTGTCACAAATTCCAGGATATCCTTCTTTTTTATGCCTGAACAATATTCCTTTATGATACATCCTATTATTTATGTTATTTATACATGTGTTATTTATATTTATAAATATATAATTTGACTTTTTATCCATTTATCTGTTGGTGGTTGCTTAGATTGTTTCAATACTCTGGCTATAATAAATAATCCTGCAATGAACATTGGGATACAGGTTTGTTTTAGGGGCAGTGATACCATTTCCTTTGTATATATATATATCCAAGATATGGAATTGCTGGATCATATGGTAGGTCTATTCTTAATTTTTTGAAAAAACTCTATACTGTTTTCCATAGTCACTATACCAATTTAAATTCTCATAGCAGTGCACGTTTCCCTTTTCTCCACATTCTGGCCAGGAGTTGTTGTCTCCTTTTTGATTATAGCCATTCTAACAGTTGTGAGTTGGTATCTTACTGCGATTTTGATTTGCAATTCCCTGATGATTATGATGTTGAGCACATATTTATGTACCTGTTGGCATTTTATATGTCTTCTTTGGAAAAATATCTATTCAGGTCCTATGAAAAATTTGAATTGGATTATTTATTTTCTTGCTACGGAGTTGTATGTGTTCCTATATATTTTAGATATTAACTCCTTATCAGAGATGTGATGTGCTAATATTTTCTGCTATTCTGTTGGTTACCTTTTCATTTTGCTTATCATTTTCTTTGCTGTGCAGAAGCCTGTTAGTTTGATATAATCCATCTTATGTATTTATTTATTTAATTATTTAATTTCGCTTGTGCTTTAGGTGTGATATCCAAAACATCATTTCCAATCCATGTTCAGAAGTTTTTTCCCTATGTTTTCCTCAAGGAGTCTTATGATTACAGGTCTTACACTTAAGTCTTCATTCATTTTGAGTTTATTTTTCTGAGTGATGTAAGATCAGGGTCTAGTTTCATTCTTTTGCATGTGAATATCCAATTTTCCCATCATCGTTTATTGAAGAAACTGTTTTTTTCCATTGAGTATTTTAGGCTCTCTTGTCAAATGTTAGTTGACCATATATACACAGTTTTATTTCTGGGGTCTTGATCCTGTTCCATTGGTCTTTGTGTCTGTTTCTATGCCAGTGGCATACTGTTTTTATTTCTATGGCTTTGTAACATAGTTTGAAACATTTGCCAGCTTTATTCTTCTTTCTCAGGATTGCTTTGTCTATACAAAGTCTTTTGTGGTTCTACAGGGATTTTAGGATTGTTTGTTCTATTTCTGTGAAAAATGCCATTGGAATTTTGATAGAGATTGCATTGAGTCTATTGGCAGATTTGTGTAGCATAGACTTTTTAATAATATTAATTCTTCCAATCCAAGTACATGGGATACCTTTCAATTTACTTGTACCTTTTTCAATTTCTTTGGTCAGTGACTTATAGTATTCAGTGAAGAGATCTTTCACCTTCCTGTTTAATTTTTTTCTACACATCTTATTGTTTTTGATGCTATTGTAAATGGGATTGGTTCTTTATGTCTTTTTCAGACAATTTGTGTTAGTATATAGAATGCTTATTTTGTATCCCAGGACTTTAGTGAATTATTTGATTAGATCTAACAGTTTTTAGTGAAGATTTTAGGATTTTCTATACGTGAAATCATGTCATCTGCAAATAGACACAATTTCAATCTTTTATTTCCATTTATGAGGCTTTATTATTATTATTATTTGGACTTTATTGTGTTGGCTAGGACTTATTGTTGTGTTTTAGGAATAAAGAGAATGGCCATCTTTGTCTTCTTCCTGGTCTTAGAAAAAAATCTTACAACCATTTACCATTGAGTATGATGTTAGATGTCACTTTGTTAAATATGGCCTTTATTAAGTTCGATTTAGTTCCTTTTATACCTAATTTATTGAGAATTTTTATCAGGAATGTATGTTGAATTGTGTCAAATGCTTTTTGTGCATCTATGGAGAATTATATGATTTTTATATTTCATTTTATTAACGTGACTATCACTTTTGTTAATTTTTGTATACTAAACCATCTGTGCATCCTCAGAATGAATCCTACTTGATAGTGGAGTAGGATCCTTTTAGTATGCTGCTGAATTCTGTTTGTTAGGATTTTTTTTTGAAAATTTAGAATCTGTATTCAACAGGTCAGGGACATTGACCTGCAGTTTTCTTTTCTTCTAATGTCCTTATCTGGCTTTGGTATCAGTGCTGGCAGGGGGAGGGACCATGGAGTCAGAGTGTAGCTGTTCCTCTAACTTTCTAACAGGATTCTTCTCATTCTCTGTGGCCCATGGGGATATTTCAGCCTCATCCCCGTGTTCTAGGATTTTCAAAATGATGTGTTGTTATGAGTAGTTGCTAGTTTTTTCTGGCAAGAGTGACAAAGTGCATGACCTATTTTGCCATCTTGATGACGTCATTCAGAATAAAAACTCTAAAGTCTGAACCCTTAACCACAGTACTATGCTGTTTCCTAAGATGCAAAATATCCTACAATTGATACAGTAGTTGGGGCTAATATTTGTACCAGCCTCCCTTAGGAATAGTTCATATGAAGACTTCCCTAAGAAGACTTACTTCATAACTTTATTGGGCATACATGCTATCCCACAAGAAAATATCAGGATTATAAATTATGATATAATTTTCCAGGCCATGTTGAAGGTGTTGTATTAAATATATTTGTAAAAAGTTTGAGAAGTTATTATAAACAGGGTAATTTTTCTTATGTGTAAAAGAAGAAAATTTTAAAAATCTACCTGGATGAGATCTTGGAGAGAAGAGCTATTTCAAGTTTATTCTGGAATGATGCCAGTTTTACCTCACTATTATTAAGCAGCAGTTATGTATTGAATTTTCAAAATTCCTATAAAATCTTACAGTTTTACAATGATCTCTCATATAATTATAGAGTTTCTATTGCTTTTTAGAAAATTTTTAAAATATTTAATATTTCATCTCCACATACCCATGTACTTCTTCCTCCATAATTTGTCGTTCATTGATATCTGCTACGTGACCCCCACAGCCCCCAAGATACTCTCCAACTTCTTCCAGGAGTAGCAAACTATCACCCTTGTGGGTTGTGCTGTTCAGTACTTCACCCTTCCAAACGTGGGACTGAGTGAGTCTTGTCTCATGACAGCCATGGTTTATGATTGATATGCTGCCATTTGTAGCCCACTTCTCTATTCATCCATCATGTCACCCACTCTGTGTGTTCAGATGGTTCTGGGGTCCTATATTAAATATTTAATTTAATAAATATTTAATATTTTTAAAATATGTCTTTTAATTTTTCTGAGACCTCATCAGGTAATTGGGAACCTGAAACACTGAGAAGGTCCTATTTGACAATTAGATGGAAACTGTAGTCTTTCTTCTAGGACGGTAAAGCGTTTTCCATTTTTCAGTGCTCAGTGAAGGGAAGAAAATGGCAGATGTGAGAATTATAATGTTGTCATTTCACGTGAGTCAGTAATGCATTCTTTTGACTCTTTTCTCATTTTAGGAGCACCAAGCCAATGACTCAAGGAGGAAATATTACAGCTATCACCCATTTCCTCCTCTTGGGATTCTCAGATTTCCCCGGAATCAGAGCAGTGCTCTTCGTTGTATTCCTGTTGGTGTACATTATGACTCTGATTTGGAACCTGTGTCTCATCATCTTAATAAGGATGGATTTCCATCTCCACACACCCATGTACTTCTTCCTCCATAATCTGTCCTTCATTGATATCTGCTACGTGACCTCCACAGTCCCCAAGATGCTCTCCAACTTTTTCCAGGAGCAGCAAACCATCACCCTTGTGGGTTGTGCTGTTCAATACTTCATCTTTTCAACCATGGGACTGAGTGAGTCTTGTCTCATGACAGCCATGGCTTATGATCGATATGCTGCCATTTGTAACCCACTTCTCTATTCATCCATCATGTCACCCACTCTGTGTGTTCAAATGGTGCTTGGGTCCTATATGGCAGGATTCTCTGGTTCTATATCCCAATTGTGTGCCATGCTTCAGCTCCAATTCTGTGGGCCTAATGTCATCAACCACTTCTTCTGTGACATGCCCCAACTGTTAGTCCTGTCCTGCACTGACACTTTCTTTGTACAACTCATGACTGCGGTATTAATAGTGATCTTTGGGATAATAAATGTCTCAATTATCATGATATCTTATGGCTGTATTGTCATCTCCATTATGAAGATCACTTCAGCTAAAGGCAGGTCCAAGGCTTTCAGCACCTGTGCTTCTCACCTGACAGCAGTGACCCTCTTCTATTCCTCAAGTATCTTTGTCTACTTGAGTTCCAGCTCTTGCGGTTCCTCCAGCTTTGACAGGTTTGCATCAGTCTTCTACACTGTGGTGATTCCCATGTTGAATCCCTTGATTTATAGTCTGAGGAGCAAAGAAATCAAAGACGCCTTGAAGAGGTTGCAAAAGAAGAGAAAGTATTGCTGAGGTCACAGATTATGAGATTTTTGACATATTTATCCTATCAGAATCACCTTAACCCACAATAACATGCACAAGAATGCACTATAACCAAATTCATACTGCCTTTGGAAAAAGAAGACTTAATTTGACACAAATAATATGCCAAAATGGACCAATAGGTGACTCAATGCCATGCAAACACAATATCTTTAAGTCCTAGAGGTTCATGAACATCAGCTTACATGAGGAGTAGATTGATCATTTATTTATATATCAATCTTTCCATCATTTATGAAACATCAGGTTTAAAAACTTGTTGCTTCCTTTAGTTTCTGAGATTGAACCCTGCCCAATTGCAGGACTCTGACATGAAAGGAAAGGTAACAGACAGAGGTCCTCTTGGATATAGAAACTTTGTCACTCAAATATTTTGATGCAGCAGCATGACTAAGACACAGAAGTGACCAATGTTTGTTTTGTGTTTCTGACCAGAATAGGAAGGAACAAAGAGAAAGGATGAGACTTTGGACAGAAACAATCCTGTGCAATTGGTCTGGTTGTGCCTACTGCAAAGACCAATCTTACCTAGCTAGTGTTTGTCTAAGGCCTCTTTCAATGCTAATCATCTAATAAATTTTTGATTACATCCTAGTCTATACCACCTATAGTCTAAGGAAGGAGGAGGTGATTTGAATCATAAAAGGAATGGAAGGAAGTATCTTGTCCCTTCAATGCCGTTTATTTATGAATCTGATGAGTTAATTTTTTGCACATAGTGTCCAGTGGGGATTTCTGATGGGAGATGATATTCAAAATCCATGTCACAGCCAATAGCAATTTCTGATATTGTGGGACTCAACTCTCCCTTTTTCTCCCCCATCCAATCTGGAAAATTTACCCTTGGTTCACATAGCCAATGGGATCACACTACCAAATCATTTTTCATATCTCAAACATCTGAAACTATTTGGTGTGAGAATACATGTGACAGCTCATCATAATAACAGAATTACTGAATATTCAGTATTGCAAAGACAAAGAGCAAATATGGAAAATTGATATACTTTCTTTCCTATCATTTTGTTCAACATTTTATGTCTTAGAGATTTATGGTTTTTTGGGGTGATATTATAGATGAAGTAGAATGGTTTGTGTTACTCTAATGCTGATATTTCCAGCAGACTTCAAGGGCCAGGAAAGGAGATAGATGGTGGTACAAGCAAGGTTCTCAACTCTGAACAGTTTTTGCTGTGTGAAGTAGGAGAGAAAGTTGTGGTCAGGTTAAAAAAAAGATGTGTAGCAACACTGAATGTTGACTTTCGAGATTGCTCTGACTTGAACAAACTGGTACAAAACATGTCATTACATTTACATATTATTCTTAGAGTTTCATTGAATTCTTATTTTTGGCTTGTTATTATTTTTTTTTTTGAGGTAATGCTGATTTAGAACATTATATCAATTTCAGGTATACATCATTACATTTCAAATTATATGTAGACTACATCATGTTCACCCCCCAAAGAATAGTTACCATTTGTCATTGTACTCATGTGCCCTTTTACTCTTTTCACCCCTTGCCCCACAACCCATCCCCTTTGGTAACAGCTGATCTAATCTGTATTTCCCTGTGTTTGTTTATTGTTGTTACTGCTTGTATCTTCCACTTATGAGTGAAATCTTACGATATTTGACTTTCTCTGTCTGACTTTTTGCTTACATAATATAGTCAAGGTCCATCCATCTTGTCGCAAATGGTAAAATTTCATCTTCTTTAATAGCTGAGTAGTGTTCCATTGTGTATATATGCTGCATCTTCTTTATCCATTCATCCACTGATGGGCACTTAGGTTGCTTCTGTCTTGGCTTTTGTGTATAATGCTGCAATGAACATATGGGTGCATATATCTTTTTGAATTAGTGTTCTTATGTTCTTTGGATACATACCCGGGATTGGACTAGTTGGATCATATGGTATTTCTATTTTTAATTATTTGAGAAGTCTCTATACTGTTTTCCATAATGGCTGTACCAGTTTGCATTTCCACTCGCAATGTATGAGGTTCCCTTTTCTCCACATCCTCTCCAACATTTGTTATTTTTGTCTTGGTAATTATAGATAGTGTGAAAGGAGTAAGGTGATACCTTACTGTAGTTTTTATTTGCATTTCCCTTATGATTAGTGATATTGAACATCATTTCATATACCTGTTGGTCATCCATATATCCTCTTTGAAAAAAATGTCCGTTCATATCCTCTGCACATTATTTGATTAGCTTGTTTGTATTTTTGTTGTTGAGTTGTATGCATTCTTTTATATATTTTGCATATTACCCTCTTGTCTCATACATGATTTGCAAATATTGTATCCAAGTTGGTGAGTTGTATGTGTTCTTTTGCATAATTTGCAGATTACCCCCTTGTCTCATACATGATTTGCAAATATTTTCTCCCAGTTGGTGAGTTATATTTTCCTTTTGTTGGTAATTTCTTTGCAATGCAGTTTTTCAGTCTGATCAGTCCCATTTGTTTATTCTTGCTTTTGTCTCCTTTGCCCGAGTAGACATGGTATTCAAAAAGGCACTGCTAATACCGATTTCAAAGAGCTTACTGCCTATATTTTCCTCTAGGACTTTTATGGTTTTAGGTCTTGTATTGAAGCCTTTAATCCATTTTGAGTTAATGTTTGGATATGGTGTAATATGATGGCCTGCTTACATTCCTTTGCATTTTGTTGTCCAGCTTTTCCAATGCAATTCATTGAAGAGACTTTATGTTCTCCATTGCACATTCTTTACTCCTTTGTTGAAGATTAGCTGTCCATAGTTGTGTGGTTTTATTTCTGGGCCCTCAATTCTCTTCCATTGATCTGTGTATCTGTTTTTGTGCCAATACCATGCTCTTTTGATTACTAGCTTTGCAATACATTTTGAATTCAGTGAGTGTGATACCTCTGACTTTGTTCTTTTTTCTTAGGATTGCATTGGCTATTTAGGGTCCTTTCTTGTTCAATATAGATTTTAGGATTATTTACTCTATTCCCCATGAGGAGTGTCATTGGGTTTCTGATTGGAATTGCAATGAATTTGTAGATTGCTTTAGGTAATATGGATATTTTTACTATGTTTACTCTTCCACTCAAAGTACATGGAATATCTTTCCATTTCTTTATATCTTCTTTGATTTCTTTCAATAATGTCTTATAGTTTTCAGCGTATTGGTCTTTTACTTCCTGGGTTAAATTTATTCCTAGATATTTTATTGCTATTGTAGTCTTGATTTTTCTTTCTGACAGTTCACTGTTAGCATATTGAAATGTGACTGATTTTTCTATGTTGATGTTTTGCCCTGCAACTTTATTGTATTTGTTGATTGTTTTTTACAGATTCTTGGTGGATTTGCTAGGATTTTCTATATATTGATTTATGTCATCAGCAAATAATGACAGTTTTGCACCTTGCTCTCCAATTTGCATGTTTTTTATTATTTTTTCTTACCTAATTGCTCTGGCCAAAACTTCCATTAATATGTTGAATGAGTGGCAAGAGTGCGCATCCTTTTCCTGTTACTGTCCTCTGAGAAATAGCTTTGAGTTTTTCACCATTAACTATGGTGATAGCTATGGGTATGTCATATATGGCCTTTAGTATGTTGAGTTATTTTCCTTCTATACCCATTTTATTCATAGTTTTTTTTTATTATAAATGTATTTTGAATCTTGTCAAATGCTATCTCTGCATCTACTGAGATGATCATGTGATTCTTGTTCTTCTTTGTTTATATGGTGTATCACATTAATTGATTTTCAGATGTTGACCCATCCCTGTGTCCCTGGAATAAATCTCACTTGATAGTGGTGTATGATCCTTCCAATGTATTGTTGTATTTGATTTGCTAACATTTGTTCAGGAGATTTGCATCTATGTTCATCAGCACTATTGGCCTGTAATGTTCCCTTTTTTGTTTTCCTTGTCTGATTTTGGAATCAGAATAATTTTGGCCTCATAAAATGAGCTAGGATACATCCTGTCTTCTTCAAGTTTTTGGAAGAGTTTGAGGATAGGTATTAAATCTTGTTTCAATGTTTGGTAGAATTCACCAGTAGAACTTCCCTGTCTTGGACTTTTGTTCCTTGGGAGATTTTTTATTACTGTTTCAATCTCTTTATTTGTGATTGCTCTATTCAGATTCTCTATTTCTTCTTTATTCAGTTTTAGGAGGCTACATGTTTCTAAGAATGTATTCCTTTCTTCTAGATTACCCTGTTTTGTGGGCATATAGCTTTTCATAGTATTCTCTTATAATCTGTATTTCTGTGGTGTCCATTGGAATTTCTCCACTTTTATTTCTGATTTTATTTATTTGAGCCTTCTGTCTATTTTCCTTACTGAGTCTGGATAAGGGTTTATTAATTCTGTTTAACTTTTCAAAGAACCAGATCTTAGTTTCATTGATCCTTTCTATTGATTTTTTAGTCTCTATTTCATTTATTTCTGCTCTGATTTTTATTATTTCCTTCCTTCTACTGACTTTGGGCTTCATTTGTTCTTTTCCTACTTCTTTTAGGTATAGTTTGAAATTATTTATTTTATATTTTTCACGTTTCTTGAAATAAGCTTGTAGTTATGTAAACTTCCCTCTTAGTATTGCTTTCACAGCATCCCATAAGGTTTGGTACACTGTGTTTTACTGTCATTTCTCCTGAGGTATTTTTTGATTTCTTCATTGATTCAACAGTTATTCAGTAGCATGTTGCTTGTTTCCACATATTTGTGACTTCTGGCCTTTTTTGTAGTTGATTTCTAATTTCATAGCATTGTGGTCAGAAAAGGCTTTTGATACAATTTAATTCTTCTTAAAGTCACTGAGGCTTGCTTTGTTTTCCAACATATGGTCTATCTTTGAGAATATTCCATATGCACTTGAGAAAAATGTGTATTCTGCTGTTTTTGAATGGGATGTTCTATATAAATCTATTAAGTCCATATGACCTAGAGTTTCATTTGAGGCCATTGTTTCCTTGTTGACTTTCTGTCTGGATGACCTATCCAATGAAATAAGTGGAGTGTTAAGATCCTCTACCATTCCTGTGTTGCTGTCAAGTTCTCCCTTTCAGACTGTTAACAGTTGCTTTATGTACTTTGGTGCTCCTTCGTTAAGTGCATTTATGTTAAAAAGGGTTATGTATTCTTGGTGGAATGTCCCTTTTATCATTATATTATCCCAATCTTTGTCTTTTGTTATATTTTTTGTCTTGATGTTTGTTTTGTCTGATATAAGAATGACTCTGTCCACTTTATTTTGCTTGCCATTTGTTTGGCGTATCATCTTCCATCCCTTCACACTGAGTCTATGTTTGTCTTTAGAGCTGAGATGTGTTTCCTGGAGACACCATATTGTTGGGTCTTCTTTTGTAATCCATCCAGCCACTCTGCATTTTTTGATTGGTGAATCAATTCATTTTCATTTAGAGGGATTATTGCCTTATGAGGGCTTACTGCTGTCATTTTATCTTTTGTTTTTGTTTTCTGGTTGTTGTATGTTTAAGTTGTTTCTTTTTACTTGTATTTCTCTCTGCCGTTTCAGTTTGGTGCTTTTCTGTGATGTTTTTCTCAGTTTCCTCTTTATTTCTGAATTGTGACTCTGATTTTTTGTTTTGTGGTTACCATGAGATTTGTATAAAAGATCTCATAATTGAGATAGTACTTTTTCTGATAGCCTCTTATCTCTATTAGCCTATGCAGGTTCAGCCCTTTTCCTCTTACCTTCCTATGTTTTTTTTTTTGTCATGAGTTATTCTTTTCTGTGTTGTGAGTTTGTGACCAAATTGAAGTATCGATAGTTGTTTTTTGATGCTTTCTTTCCCTTTATTTTTTGTGTTATAATTGTTTATACAAACCTATTCTGATATAGAACTGCAATATTTTGATTCTTTCTCTCTATTTATCTCTTTGCACAAAGCTTTGTATAATTTTTCCTTTTCGTTTCAGGTAGGAGGGTCCCTTTCATCATTTCTTCTACAATAGGCCTAGTGATGATGAACTCCCTCAGATCTTGTTTGGGAAATTTTTATTTTCCTATCATATCTGAAGGATAATTTTGCTGGACAGAGTATTCTTGGCAGATAGTTTTTGTCTTTCAGTATTTTGAATATATCATTCCACTCTTTCCTAGCCTGTAGGATTTCTACTTGTAAATTTGCTGAAAGCCTGATAAATATTCCTTTGTAGGTTATTTTCTTCTGTCTTGTGGCCCTTAATATTTTTTCTTTGTCATTGAATTTTGACAGCTTTGGTATTATATGCCTTGGGTAAGATCTTTTTGCCTTGATGTAATTAGGAGTTCTATTGGTTTCAAGTAATTGTAAGTCCAGTTACTTCCTCAGGTTTGTGAAGATCTCAGCTACTGTTCTTTTGAATAAGCTCTCTTCTCCTTTTCCCCTCTCTTCTCCTCCTGGGATATCTATTATCCTTATGTTACTTTTCCTAATTGAGTCAGATATTTCTTGAAGAATTTCTTCACTTTTTAAAATCTTCATTCTCTCTCTTCCTCCACCTGAATCAATTCTAAGTTTCTATCTTTGAGGTCACTAATTCTCCCCTCCATATGTTCTGCTCTATCTTTAATGCTTTCTTACTTATTTTTAATCTCATAATTGTGTTCTTCATCTCCAACATTTGTTTGTTTTTTGTTTATTTTTTTAATCCTGAGCTCATTGAACGATATTTCTGAGTTTTCTTGTAACTCATTGATTTACTGTGGAAGAGCTATTGTGAATTCTCTTTCAGTTAGATTATATTCTTCTGTGACTTCAAGTTTGGTTTCTGGAGAGTTTTCCTTCTCATTCTCTTGTACCATGTTACTGTAGTTATTCACAGTATTTGGTGAGTTAAGTCTCTGCTGGGGCACTTGTGATAGTACTACCATTCTTAATTGGGTATAGCTTTGATTACTTTGGTTTTGATCTGCTTCTTATTGTATTTGAGATCCTACACTTTCCATCCTGGGGTCCGTTCCCTGGATTACTGATACCAAGGGAGGAGGAGGGTGTTGCTACTCTGGTTCCATTGCCTCCTGTGGGTCCAGGCCACCTGCCTTCAGTTGTATATAGGTATGGATCTGTTATTTTTCCTGCGATGCTGTGTAGGGGATCTTCTGTTGGTCAATGGTATTCCAATGGTTTGTAACTTAGAAAGGAAAGACAAAGAGAATAACTTACTCTGCCATGATGATGATGTCATTGCATTTCATTTACTTTTATTTTACAATTACAATTGGGGGCAACTCACCATTAATTTCTTATCCTTTTGTTTTTTGATATTCAGCTTGTGTCTGTTTTCAAAATAAAAACAAAATTTCAATCAAAATATATTTGATATACAAGTGTTAAATTAAATTCTACAACATGTTGATTTGATATGTTTATATATTGTGATATTATTGCATTTGTAGTGATAATTAGCACCTCTATCACGTCACATAATTATCATGTCTAATATGTGTTTGGAATAATTAAGATCTAATCTCTTAAGTTTGAATATTATAAGGCAATATTGTTGTCTATAGTCACTGTACTTTTCATTAGATCTCTAGGACGTATTTACTACTAATTGCAAATTTGTACCCTTAAACAACTTTTCTCATATTCCCCCACAACCAAGGCCCTGGTATCCACTATTTTCCTCTTTGTTTTTACAAGTTTAGCTTTTTTAGATTCCACATATAAGTGATATCATATAGGGTTTATCTTTCTCTGTGTGTGTTCTCTCTCTTAGTATAATGTACTCAGTCTTTCAATGTTGTCTCAAATGGAAGGATTTCCTTCTTTTTCATAGCAGAATAATAATGCATTGTGTGTGTGTGTGTGTGTGTGTATCACTTCTTCTTTATCCATTCATCCATTGATGGGCGCTTACAGTGATTCCATATTTCAGCTATTGCAAATAATGGTGCAATAAACATGGGAGTGCAAATATATTTATGATATCCTATTTTCCTCTCCTTTGGGTATATATTCAGAAGTAGGATTGATGGATAATCTTTTAGTTCTATTTCTTAATTTTTTGAGGAACCTCTTTATTGTTTTCCTTAGTGAATGAACCAATTGACATTCCTATCAACAGTGTACAAGGGTTCCCTTTTCTCCATATCTTCACCAACAGTTGTTATCTCTTCTCTTCTTGATGATAGCCATTCTAACAGGTGTGGTGATATCTCATTGTGGTTTTGATTTGCATTTCCCTGATGATTAGTGATGACAAACATCTTTTCATGCACCTGTTGACCATTTGAATGTCCTGAGCATGTTTCTTTAAAGTTGTGTTTGACAATATCTTTTCTCCACCCTCAAAGGGTAGCCTGCCTCTTCTAGGAGTTGTTATGAGTTCAGAGTAGGATATGGAGGAGACTTGCTTCAATAAAACTTTCTGTGACATTATCTACCTGTCTGTTTTGGGTTCTTAAGAAAGAGGGGAAGATTAGTTCACAGCACACTCTTAGTTATCTTGGCTTCTATCACTTACACTTACCAGAACCCTCAATATTCCAGTATCTGAATAATTCCTGGTAGATTGTATGCCCCTAATCAATATTTGTCAAATGAATTAACCTTGTGTCTTAGCACAAATCTTAACATTTTGGTTCTTACTAAGTCAGTAAGTACGGTACAATAATTCAAGAACCAACCTTCAACAAAGTTTCTGAAAGTGTTTAACAAAAATAAAATGAATAATTCACATTACAGATAAGTTCTCAGTAGACTTCTTCTGAGAGAAACATGGAGATCATGACTATTTAAATATTAGACTATATTATATTGTGACAATATGCTTTACTTTTTTGTTTTAAAAATAACTGACCTATGAGGTCATCCCGGTGGCACAGCAGTTAAGTGCCCACATTCCACTTTGGTGCCCTGGGGTTCGCTGGTTCAGATCCTGGGTGCTGACATGGCACCACGTGGCATGCCCTACTGTGGTAGGCATCCCACATATGAAGTAGAGGAAGATGGGCATGGATGTTAGATCAGGGCCAGTCTTCCTCAGCAAAAAGAGGAGGATTGGCAGCAGTTAGCTCAAGGCTAGCTTCCTCAAAAAAAATAAAAAATAAAAATAACTGACCTTTTATAGTAAAATTAATCAAAATTGTGATTCAACAAAACTGTTTTTCAGATCTATTAAAATATATAAGTAAAATTATTTATTTTTGACTTTATTCATGGGATACAGAATTTCTCAGTTTTTCAGTCAACCCTGACATACTGCAATTTAAGTTTTAAAACTATGGCCTAATTATAGTTTCTGAATGACAGCAAAATGTGCTTTTATCATATATTAAATAACATACATTTTTATATGTATATATATTTATTACTCAGATTTAAGGCCTTAGGAACATTAGAAAATATGATAGTGAATAATCAGTAGGTTATAGACAGTAGTAAGATAATAGCATAAGCTAATTACATTTTTATGAGTAGATAAGATAAATAGAAATTAGGATGAAAATAAATATGATTAAAAATATATAAACATAAATACAAAAAGTTTCATATCAAAGGTAATAAAGGGAAGTTAAATCAATTTTTCTACCTAATGAAATATCAGTAAAAAATAAATGTTGAAATAATTTAAATATTACAGTATATGAATGCCGGGGACAATACAATGAGCAATAATATGTTGTAACTTATTTCTGGTGGAAATATTAAATGGTTTAAGAAATTTGAAAATGTGGTTGTGATATTTGGTTAAACCTTGTGGGCTGAATCCAAATGTTTGTCTTGCTCATTCTTGGAGGCCACCTAAAATGATAATAAAAGTTTTTTAGAAAAAACCTATAAAGTCATGAAGATATGGATAACAGGAAATGTGACAACAAAGGTTGGAAACTGCGAGGCAGATTTATGAAGAATAACCAACTCAGATTCTAGAAATCAGGAAGCCATGGGTCCTGGGTAGAGTGGAGAGCAAAAAACAACAAGCAGCAAGTTGTTTCCCCTTGTAAGACCTCAATAAGGATCAGTAATTGAAGGCATTATGGACCTGCACAGTGAGTGGGGCTTAAAACTGGATATTTGGTTGAAAAAAATCTGCTAAGAACAATTAGACTACTAGACAAGGCCTTCCCCCGCTTTTGCATCCAAGAAACTCCTGTCCCTCCCTCCTAATCCTTCCCTTGCTCTAACAGAAGACTGAAGGTTTATTCTCTGGAGAATTGAACCAAGAAGTATGGGCTTAGAGTCATCACACATATCTAAGGGAGGATGCTAAAAACAGAGGAATTAAGATAATAAACGCACAGTGAAAAAGGAGATTCTCCCTGCTTGAGCCTCTCCTTCCACCACACACCTACTGCATTCACTCATTCAACTCTCAGAACACTCCCAGCTGGGATGATTTCTCTTTGGCAGGAGACTGGAGAATTCCTTTCTGGAGAAAGACCCGCCCAAGATAAAATATATATCTCCTGATGCTTAAAGCTGGGGCCCATCAAAGCAATTGTGAAGTCCTCCCCAGATTGCCCAGCAGAAACCCCACCAGAGGACAATATCTGGCCAGAAAAACCATGCTTGAAATGTTGCTTTTTAGTGCCTCACTTTGCAATGGGAAAGGACAGCAAAGAACAACCACACAGAGGCTCTAAAATAAACAAAGAGTAATAAAAGGAAAAGAATTCAGAGGACACAAAGGTGATGCAGGGAGCATTAGGGTATTTAAAAAACTAAAACTCCAAAATTAAAACACTCAGTTAAAGAAGATATTGTGGAAGAAATTGGACATTTATTTATAATATTGTTTGAGCCACAGGATCAAATTTTCTCTGACGACTTCAATTTTATGAGCTAATGGATTCACTTGATTGTTTTAACCAGTTTCAGTTCTTTTCTTTTGTCATTAAACATGAAAGATTCCTAATTCTGAAAAAATGTTATAATTTATACCAAGAATCACAAAAATGTGACTCTCCTTGAGTAACTGGTCTCTTCCTGTAGTATACTAGTTATCTATTGATGCACAACAAATTACTACCAAACTTTGTGGTTTCAAACAAAAATATTCATTTATTACCTCATATATTTTCTGTGGGTCAGAAATTCAGGGGCAACCTGGCTGTGTAATTCTGGCTTAGGGAGCCTCATGTGGTTCCATACTAGTAGATGGTCAAAGCTGAAGTCCTTTGAAGCTAGATCAAGGCTGAAAGATCCACTTCCAAAGTAGATCTCTCACATAGCTGTCAAGTTGGAGCTGGCTTATGACAGGAGGCCAATATTCTTGGTTACATGGGATAGCCCCATTAAATATTGTAGGGTTAGACACAAGCCTATGAATACCAGGAAGCTAGGGTCATTGGGAACCATTTTGGAGGGACTCAGATGGTAGAAATGCTTCAGAGTAGATATATTCAAAAATATTCATTGACAACTTGGAAATAACCCATATGCTACATGAAGAAAAAGGTTAAATACATTAGGATATAATGAATTGATCTATTATAATACACATGAAGGAAAATAATACTTATGATGCATGTGACAGGTTTTGAAAATCAATCTACAAAATCAGGAATTCAAGAAATACAATTTTCATTATGTTTCCATCACACTATTCCTACTTTGCACTCTTCTTATTTCTCCTCTGTGAAAAAAGCTTAGTCAATTAAAGGATCGTTTCTTCTTTTCTCTACATTTGTGTCTAAGTTCTAGAGGGCTGAATGATACCACAGCAACAGGGGAATCGGGTCCTTGACTTCCCTCCATAGCAGCATCTTGTGAAATATGTTACCTCAACAGATCCTCAGCTGTCAAATCACAAATGAATTGCTACTGAATTCCATTTATCCTCATCCTAAAGACTTGTAAGATCTGATGATTCTGCTGCTCACAGCGAGTCTTGGTTAAATGGGAATTGTTCTGTTGCTCCCATCTTTGACTACGGCACAGAAAATTCTGTAGAGTGTAAGCCCTCAGTGCCCAGTTGCTATCTCCCTGGACTCCCATGACCACATTTTCTTAAGTTTTGGCCTGCCAACTCAGGCCCTAAAAATCTTTTGGTTAGGGTCCCTCTGTTTTTGGTGTCTCTAAACTTATTTGATAGTTGTGCTGTCTCTAAGCCATTCTGAGACTTACTTATGTTTTTGGCCACATCATCTCTGCTTCGATTTCTTTTCGCTGCCACATCCCTTCTCTGAAGGTTGAGAACCTAATAACTTACGTACTTGAGAAAAAGGAATGATCAGAGATGTGGGGAAGGAAATGTTAGGTGAAATATTATACATACTTTACCCCATTATCCCTCTTTTCCTCCCTGTCTCTGCCATTCTCCATAAAATAATTTTCTTCTTCTCTCATTCTCACTCTTCTACTCACTTCTTCCTTCAAAACAAGCAGTCAAAGCCATGGGAGAGAAGAAGAGAATCATTTATGTTTCTACTTCCATACTCCAAATCTCTGGAAGGTCTTTCTGAATATAACCCTCTCAAGAAGTCCCATCTAAAAGTAAAAACAAAAACAAAGGTCCAAAACAAGAAAGTAGAGAGCTGAGATTCCCTATACCACAGAGAGTCTGACTCAGCATTGCTGGAGGTTCACTACTTCCTGGCATGTTTCCCAGACAGAGGTCTCTGATGATTGTTCCTATGCTTTGGGCGTAGGATGGAAGTGATCTCTAAATGAACTCCATGATTCTTCCAGGGTGAATGGAGGGTTCCTTGACATAAACATGTCTCAAAATTTGAACACCCTGAAGCAAGATCTCGGAGCCTAAAAAAGGAACCCATTAACAGAGTTGGTCTCCCCTCTATCACCCAGGAGGGAGGTTATTTACAGCTTGCATGATTTTAATTGCTCCTTTTTTATTGCAAGCTGTGTTCCCAAGTCCTCTCTTAGATGTGAGAGAAACCTCATAAGCTTTTAAGGTCCTCTTCTCCCACAGCTGGATCATTCTTGAGGGAGGCTGAGTGAGTCAAACCTTACTAACAAAAGACCATGCGCTCATCTCAGAGTAGTGATGGAGTAGGATCTCACAGAACCTGGAAGTTGAACTATGTGTGGGCTCTTTCTGAATACCTGGGTACACCACACACAATAAAAAGAAGAGTAAATCTTTACAGCACTCTTATGTAAGTAATTAGGGACTCTGCTCTAAGGAATATGAAGGCCTAGGACCCAGGAAGAATCTCAAAGGTTTGCAAACAACTCAATATCATTGTACTTCAAGTCTAATTTTTATAAGGAGTCTTCTTCTATGGTGGCTCATTTAGCCTGAAAAGACAAATCTGTAGAGGGATGATCTAAATTTATAGGCTGTGTCAATACACTTTGGCATAAAATGGGGAGCTGGAACCCCTCTGAGACTATTGTTCATATTTAAAAGGAGAAAACAAAGAGCCAGAAGAAAAGGTGTGGGTAATTATTGAGAGGCCTATACTTCCTGATTTGTTCCACTAACAAGTCAAATTTGAGCATTCTACAGAAGTCTCCCTAACTGAGTGGACTCAGTTCAACTTTGATGAACAGGTCAGTTCTTGAGGAAGTGAGGGACCACCAGTTGAAAATAAATGCAATGCTTGGTTTTCTGACAGTGATCCTGCCCATATTGTTCCTGATAAACAAAGCTCTTCAGATTTTGTTTCCTGCTCTACAAATATGGTGAACTTTTCCAAAGTCAGCTAACTAAATATTAGGAAGGATTATTGATGAAATATCTTAAAGAAGCAGAGCTTGTCAAATGGGCCACTTTTTAATAGTCTCCTTCCATTTCCTTTGTTTTTTTTTTTTAATTTACTAAGCAGAGTAAAATGGAGGTCAGTATGTGGAGGGGGACTATCTGATGTCAGAAATGACTTGAGAAAAATTGAAGGAAGAGAATCCACATAAGCTTTATCCCAAGATAAACTTTATCCAAAACAAAAGGTAGAAAGCTTAGGAGTCCTTAATAAAGAAGAGGAAACTAAAAATAAGGTTTAATTAGAAATGGTAGAATCTGGGCTGGTTGAGAAAAGCAATGTGGCAATTAAAAGGTGCTCTGGGATAAAGAATAGCATCACTAGTCTGACATAGTTCTCTGTGTGTGGTACAATTGGCCTCGGTAATTTTATCTTAGACATCTGTGGGTACAAGCTTTGCAGTGTTCACCATCTAAACCTGAGATTTCCCTTTCTGGCAGTTATACCAGCACGTATTGCAAAACATTTTAATATCCCCTTATTTCTTCTTCCTGAAAGAAGATAAATTCTCCTTCAGTTTATCTCACTGACTTGGCAAGCAGTCACCATTACAGCCTTTCTGTTCATTTCCTGAAAGTGCATCTATGTGAAAAGATGTGGTGATCATGTTATTGAAAGCATGCTCAATTACGTTTTCATTGCCCTGTCCATTTTTATAATAATGCATCTGAAATGGTGTCTGTCATTCTAGAGATCTTTTGTGAGAAATTCTTGCAATGACTATGCGGGGGCATTCCCCCATCTCTAATCTCTTGCCCACATCCTGTCAGTGATCACCTACAAGAATTTATCTCTGTCTTTCCCATGCCACACATCATCTCTCGTTTTGTGCGATGTCTCTATGGGTACATTTCTCATCTCTCTTCCTGGGCTATAAGCTCCGTATTGGCTCGTTTACATCATCCAACGCACCAAGTATAGTCCTTTACACTCTTCAGTGTTTAGAAACAAGATTAATGCAGCAATTAACATATTTTAGTGTGCAGTTTTAGTGCAGATATTTAAAACGTGGCTCTGGAGTTAGACTGCCTGGATTTGAATCCCAGTTTGCCCTTTCATGGGTTGTGTGTCCTTTAAGTTCTTTGCTGCTCTGACCCAAGGTCTTCTCATTTGTAAAATGGCAATAACAAGTGCACATATCTCATAAATTTTAGTTGAAAACTAAAATAAGATAAAACATAGAAGTATTCAGAATAGCACCTGGAACATAGTACATACTCAATAAATATTAGCTACCTAAAAATATACTTGATCTTCTGGCAAATTCAATCCTATTAGAAGCAGAAAAAAATGAAGCAAATCAAGTAGCTTTGCGTTTTAGAAAAAAAATGGCCAGGAGTAAGCTGCAGTATTCAACTCTTTCACAGAAATATTATTTGTAAAGGTGTTACTGTTAGTACTGTGGACTATATATTCAAGGAAACTAGTAATGCCAGATAAAATTTAAAAGAATTTTTTAAAGGCTGAGTCAGTGAGAAAGCAAATAAACTTATAAAGATTCAGAAATGAGAAGAAAAAGCACAAACCTCAGAGGCAGTGAGCTGGGGCCAGTATTTTCCCCAGAGGATTTGCTAATCTCTGGTCGCCTCATTATGGGTTTTAATGAGCAAATATCTAAGAGTTAGGAGAAAAAGACAATGTGTGAGATGGACTTAGAGACAACACCCTTTCCCCTCAAGGCCACTGAAAACAGGGACTCTCCAGGAGTGACATTCTCAGACGGCAAACTATTAGAAAAAAGAAAAAACTATGCACAAAATGAGACAGTGATAAGCACACCTCCCTCAGCTTTAGTTTGAGAGAAAGAGAAAAAGTAAAAGAGTCTTCCTTGATAATTCTGTTTTTAAAATTTATTTTTATTGAGATAATATTGACATATGACATTGTGTAAGTTTAAGGTGTTTGATGTGTCGATACATTTACATATTGCAATGCACTTACCACTCTAGCATTAGCTAACACCTCTATCATATCACATAATTATATTTATTATTTTGTGGTGGGGACAATTAAGATCTAGCCTATACAGATTTTGAAATATACTGATGTACCTCTGAAATTTATATAATGTTATAAACCAATGTCACCTCAATAAATAAATAAATATCTAGTGTCTTAGGAACTTTGAAGTTTAAGATAGAATATTGCTGTCTGTAATCACTATACTGTGCATTAGATCTCTAGGATTTATCTGAAAGTTAAAAGTTTGTACCATTAAACAACATATCTCCAATTCCCTTAGCCCCCAGTCTCTAGTAACTTCCATTCCATTTGTTTTTACAAGTTCGGCATTTTTAGAATCCACATGTTACTATCATATAGTTCTGTCTTACTCTGTCTGACTTATCTCACTTAGTGTAATGCCCTCACTGTCCATCCATGTTGCTGCAAATGGCAGAATTTCCTTCTTTCTCTTGTCTGAGTAATATTCCACTGTGTGTGTGTGTGTGTGTGTAACATCTTCTTTATCTATTAATGCATTGACAGACACTTAGGTTGTTTCCATATCATGGCTATTGTGAATAATGTTGCAATAAACATGAGAATGAAGAGATCTTTTTGATATCCTTTTTTCATTTCCTTTGGATATATACCCAGAAGTAGAATTACTGGATCATATGATAGTTATATTCTTAATTTTTTGAGGAATCTCCATACTTTTTTCCTTAGTGGCTGGACCAGTTTACATTCCCAAGGCAACACATGCGAGTTCCCTTATCTCCACCTTCTCGCCAACACTTGTTCTCTCTTGTCTTCTTGATGACGACCATTCTAACAGGTGTGACGTCATATCTCATGGTTTTCATTTTCATTTCTCTGATGATTAGTGATATCAACCATCTTTTATGTTCCTTTCGGCAGTTGAATGTCTTCTATAGAAAGAATGTCTATTTATTTTCAATGTCATTTTTAATCAGATTATTTGTTATTAAGTTGTATGAGTTCTTTAAATATAGAATATAATAAGCCCTTATCTGATATATGGATTGCAAATATTTTCTTCCATTCTGTTGGCTGCATTTAATTTTTTTGATTGTTTCTTTTGCTCTGTAGAAGCTTTTTAGTTTGATCTAGTCCCACTTGTTGATTTTTGCATGTGTTTCTTGTGCTTTTGGTGTCATACAGAAAAAATCATTGCAAGATCAATGTCAAGGAGTTTTCCTCTATTTTTTCTTCTATTTTATGGTTTTAGGTCTTATGTTTAAATCTTTAGTTCATTGCAAGTTAAGTTTTGTGAGTTTTGTGAGTAAGGGATCTAGAGTTTGCTCTGCCTTTCTTTGGGTACTCCTGGTTCACTCTTCTTGTTCCCTCTTGTGGCTGAATTCTTAAGTTATTGTGTCTTTGGTTGTTACCACTCACTAGGCTGGCTACTGGAAACCTCTTTTCTGTTCCAGAAGGTGGCGCTCTAGCTCATGTTTGCAGTTTCTCCCTTGTACAAAGGCCAGTTCTGTTTTTCTGAGAGCAGTCTGTTTGCCAGATTCAGGAATGTGCACAAGGAGCCAGTTGCAGAGTGGAGAGAAGTGTGGGTTTGGCACTGGAGTTTTGGGCATTCCTGTGGATGTGGTGGGGTAATCCTCTGGTGAGGTACTCCTGGGGCCTCATGGGAGGACTTCCTGCTGAAATCATGAGCCCTTGCATTCCTCTAATTCTCTCTGATATTCCTATCTGCCTTTTAACCTGATCTCCCTTCTCCCTCTGCTCATGGTCTATCTGCCTCAGTAGTCTAAGTATCTCTAGAGAGCAAGGAATTCCTAGCTGCATCCATATTTGGGGAAAGGAACCCTTTTACCTTATTTATCAGGCTATACCTTATGCTTCTATAAGGATTTTCTCTTTTCATTCATCTTTGGAACAAGGAGAATGGGAAATGTTTAGGAAGTAGGAAGAAGTTCGGGATGCCTAATGCTGACCAATGATTGCAGCTCATAGACAAAGTTTATTCCATTAAAGACACAGCCCTTTTCCAGGGAAATCTCCATGACTTCTACTATTACCCATATACATGACTGCCAGGCTACATTTGACATCTGTTTTCTACTTTTCATGGCTTCCCATGGTTTGCTTTCTATTTTGAGATTATCTGAATAAAAATGTGTTTTTGATGGGAGATGTTCTGTGACCGTCTGGAAAGATGACAGCTATAACATCTTGAAGAAGGCTTACCGTGCCTGATGAAAAATATTCTTTGGTTATTTAGCATTTGGCCTGAAGGCCTAGTGCTTTCCTTCCCTGGACTGGCTCCAAAGAACAAAAAGAGAAAGAACTTCCAGAAACCCTGCCTAAGTTTCCCATCCCTGTGTCCATTGCCTAAGCATCGTAACCTTTTCATGATTCAAGTCACTCTACTTTGTAGGAGAAACCTTGAACATAAGAACAATGAATAGAACCAAGGGTGATTGAGAATCCAATAAAACCATATGCAAAAGTGATAAGAGGTTGCAGTTTGCTGGGTAGAGGGTCCAGAGTTTCCAATAGACTTTTGAAAGTATCACTGACCAAAGAAGATCAAGAATCACTGTCTTAGACAGTTTAATTCATAAGTATCTCTGATTAGAGGAAATAAAAATCTGTACCTGCAAGGATGGGTGGATAACGGCTCTTACAACTTGATCTTTTCTAGCTCCTCAGGAGCCTTCTTGGTGTCATTAAGTTGGGTAAGTCACATCCATTTCTAAGCTGTGTCTTGGCGTGTGACTCTTTCTACCATTTCATTATATTTTTCTTATATCTCTCTTGGCTTTGTGAAAGCAGAAAGGCAGTTACAGAACTTTCCACCCTCCCTGATTACAAATTAATTGAGTATTAGTTCCCAAGGGGATTTTAAAGAGCACCTACTTCACCATCCTCATTTAATGGTCCAGCATAATTCAGGGGCTTTTTCAAGCGCTTAATTAATTTCAGAGCCATGACTGATCAGATTCTTTCTCTTTTACCATATAAAGAGATGAGAGTATTTTCCTTAATTACTTTGTTTCCAATCCTCATACGTTCGTAAACTATGGATTGGGAAAATATGAAATTAAGGCATTTTAGAAGATAATGTACTAATGATGTCCGTTTATTGTCTTTGTCCCCAAAGAGAATTACAGTATTTACGCAAGAGAATTTTTTAAGTTGAGTTTGGTAATTATAAATGGAAGGCACTGATTAACTCAAAGTTGATGATTAAGATATATATGTAGCCAGCTGCAGAGTGGAAAGAAATTAAGAGTATTTCTTTTTGTCTTTTTAAAATGAAATAATTTCCTTCTCCCATCTTTTTCCCTGCAGATGGTACCAACCAGGTCCATGGAAGGAGATAGAAATCAACCTCTGCAGTCGTGTTTGTTCTCCTGGGACTCTTAGATGAAAAAAGGTAAAGCTTATCCTCTCTCCACTCTTCCTAGGGATCTACCTTGTGATCCTAATTTGGAAACTGGGTCTCATCATCCTAATCAGGATGGACTCCCATCTGCACACACCCACGTACATTTTTCTCAGTTTCCTGTCCTTTACAGACATCTGTTCTTCTTCTTCCACCAGCCCAAGGATGCTTTCGGACTTCTTAAAAGATACAAAAAATGATTTTGCTCGTTTCCTGTGCCACCCAGTATTTTGTTGAGTCCTAGATTTGTCTGACTGAATGCTGCCTCTTGGCTGCCATGGCCTATGACAGATATGTTGCTATTGGTAGGCCTCTGCAGTACTCAGCCATCATGGCTCCCAGCCTCTGTCAGAAGATGGCTGCTGGGGCCTATGGGAGTGGTTTCCTTGCTGTCATCGCTATTACTATGCCACTTGGTTTCATCTCTGTTACCATGGGCCCAACATCAGTTCAAATTTCTTCCTTGACATAATCCAAATTATTTTCTTGTCTTGTTCTAATCCCTTCATCAGCCATACCATTCTTTTTCTCGTATGTATTTTTGTTGGGTTCAGTTCTTTCTTAGTTATCAGCTTATCCTATGTTTTTGTTTCACCTTCCATTCTGAAAATATCTTCTGTCAAAGGTAGTGCCAAAGCTTGCAATACCTGTGCCTCTCACCTGGTAGTTGTGACAATCTTCTATGGCACAAGCCTCTCTGTGTGCCTACTTCCCAGCTCTAGCCACTCCAACAAGCAGGACAACGTGCTGTTAGTGTTCTATGTTATCTTTATACCCATGTTAAATCCTCTTATCTATAGTTTGAGGAAAAGGGCTTTCAAAGAGGCCCTGAAGCGGGTGGTAAAGAGGCTAATACATTTACCTCAGTGAGAACAATATTTTTGCAGCTGTTATTTCCCCTATGAGGAACACAAGAATAAGAATACGTGTGACCCTTTGTAGGTCACAAGAATAGCTAGGTAGAGAGATGGAATGAAAACCTGGCTCCTTGATTCCTGGTGCCATTATGTTTAGCTGTCACCATCAAGTGATCTATTTGAGGCAGTGTCACCACCATTGAATTCAGTTTATAAAGTGTGTATCCATGATTAGACCCAGGTCGATAAAACCCTACACTTTGAGAATAGAAGTTCTGTAATATATTTCATGTAGAGAAATGATGAGAATCTAGGAAGCCACACAGACAGTTCTTTCCTCATTGATTTTTTCTTTTATATATTTTCAATTGTTGAGAATTTATTTGTACTTCAAGAAAATTTTTAAAAAGAATGTATAAAATTGCATATGTGAATGTTAAAAATAATTTAAAAGTGAATACTTTATCTTATTAATTCCAAAGAGAGTGAGAGAAATCTAGTGTGAGAGAGATGGCACAGAATCAGAAAATTGGAAAGAGGGAGAAAAACAGAGAGAGAGAGAGAGCAGAAAAAATGGGTACAGAGGGAAGGGGAGGGGAAGGAGGAGAAAGCAGGAGAGGAAACTAAAGGAAAAGAGAAAAAAATAGTGTTCTGGCTTTATTCCCAAATAACATTGTTCCTTCTATCTTATTCCTTGAAACTCCTTGTGAATTGAATTGTGAAAAACAGATGGGAGAAAGGAATGGTAGAAAGAAGGGGCAATTTTAAGGTCAAGAGTTGGGGAGATTCTCACAGGCTAGAAAGAAGTCAAAGTCATCAATTTCCGGGCATACGTGGCCTGAAGCATGTTCTGTGGTAGCCTCCCAGAGACCATGCCAGACTCAGAAATGAAGGCTGTCATGGTATGTCTAGGAAGGCAGAGTCTGAATCTCAGAGATCTAAGCGCATGGAATTTCAAGGCCTTAAGTTGACCAGAGAGCAGCAGAGCAACCAGATGTGGGGTACCATGGAGACTCAGGGTCCAACTGGTATAATTTAAAGAAAATTTTGAAAAGAGATGTTTTCTCATGCATGAGTTGTAGACTAAGCTTTACATATATTATGTTACTATTTACACAGTATTTTACACTTTACATAGTTACATTGCATAGGTTTGATTTTTTTCTCTTACCATGTTCAGTTGGCAGGGGATAAATTAGACCCATTTACAGATAAAACCTTTGGTCATATTGAGGTCTGCCACATTCTTCCCAGGGTAGCAACAATTCTTCGTGAAGCTCACAAAGTGTCATGTATGGAACAAAATGGTTCTTACTAACCAGAAACATTTCTACTGCTACTTGTCCATGGTGCCAAATTTCTGTACATTTGATGGTATAGCTTTAAAACTATCTTAAGAATCTGTTCCTTTTAAAATATTAATTTTTTACAGTTCTTATCAGAGTGACTATACAACTACTGACCAATTAGCAAGTGTTAAACTGAATAATTAACTCCTTATCCCATCCATCCTTTTCTCTCTAGAAGTAGGATTAGCAGAAGCAGATCAAATCATGAATGAGAACTTCCTAAATCAGGTGTTTCCCTAGTAATGGCAGGGTAGATGAGCTCCATCTTAAAAAAAAAGGAAAAACAAAACCCAAAAAACAAAACCAAAATTTTGTGGGAATCATCTTAAGCAGATATTTTTAATGAAGGATTAGTAATGCAGCATAATATGTTGTAAAGAACTCCAATTCAGAACACATGAATTAAACCTACTTTTAATAGAAGGCATGCCACGTACTTCACACTCTCAGTGCTTTATAAGGATTATCTAATTGATTCTACGAAGAACTACTCTATAAAGTAGCTGATACTATAAGCCCATTTTATGGGTGATATTAATGGAGCTTGAAGAGGTTAACTTGCTCAAGGTCACACAACCAGGAAATGGAAAGCTGGAATTCAAACCAGATTAGCTGATACTAATGTCCATGGTATTAACCATGATGATCTGTGGCTCTGTCAAGAATTAGTTTTACTGTATTCCTTATTACTTCAATATCCTTACTTATCCCTAGGAAACCATGCAATATCTGTCTCATAGGGCTGCTGTGATAATTAGCTCAGGTCACGGAGTGAGAAAAAATATATATCTAAAATGGAAGGCTTTGTAAACAGGGAAATGTCCACATATCTAATTTATTGTTATCAAGCAGTATTCTCAGTTAGCTGTGTCATCTTTGGCAAATCTCTTAGCTCCTCTGGCTTCTAGCTCCTCACCTCGAAAATGATGATGGTATTAGACTAGAAGATGTCCAGGTCCTTTCCTTGTCAAATGCCTCCAAGGTTGTTAAAAGAAATGTTATAATCGCAAGACCATAATAGGACCATGAGGAAGTGGGGAATTGAATCAGAAGGGACATGGCAAAGTGGGGCATGAAATTAGATGGAGTAAAATTCCATGACAACCATGACCCAAGAGAATAAGCACCTGGAGTGTTTTCTCCCTCATTGTCTTTTCTCTTTTCACCTCTGCCCTAATAACACATTTAAGAAATACCCATCCAGTTGTGGGTATTTCTTTGGCTGTGAATGGACAGCCAATTTCATGGCCTAAAGCACCAGTCTTGGAGTGCAGTAGGGCCCACCTGAATAGATCTTTTGAAAGCAAATGAGCAATTTCAAGTTTGGCAAGAGCTCTGTTATCCTGGGGGATGTAGGTCAAGGTAAGAGGGCAAGATTTATAGAAAAGAGTGGATTCCGTGTTATCTCAATATCCAAGTGATTCTTCCAGTAAAACCTATGTGAAGTAAGATTTGTGGTCCTCATACATTTTATGAGGTTTATGCTCTCTTCTCTTCTTTATCTCTTTCCTCTCCCTTACTTCCACACCCTCCACTTAGGGCTTTTCCTGGGGTTCTCTTTCTCCCTACCCAAATTCTCTCACCTTCAGTGAAAAGAATAATCTCTAATCTAAAATGTCAATATTACTATGGAGTGAGGGGTGGATGATGTTGAGTTCTAGTTCTGCAATTTCCTAATGATGTGGTCTTTAACTCAGTTAACTTGTGTTTTTCACTTGTAAAATGAGAGAAATAGAAACATTTAGAATCTAATGAGACAATTTCTATAAAGCCCAGCACACTCTAGAAATTAATAATAAAGCATTGAATGAAAAATAATAATTTGCTGAATTCCAGGGGATTTAACTAATATCAAAACATCTTTGTCTAAGTATGGCCCTCTCATCACTCTTATTCAACACAGTACTGGAAGTTCTAAGCAGAGAAATTAAGCAATAAAAAGAAATAAAAAGTAACAAAATTGGAAGAGAAGGAGTAAAACTGTCACTATCTGCAGTTGACATGATTTTATACTTAGAAAGCCATAAAGAATCCATCAAAAAACTATCAGAAATAATAAGCGAATACAATAAAGTTTCAGGGTACAAAGTCAATATACAAAAATCAGTTTTTTTTTTAAAGGCAAAGATCATACCCATTTCATTTATTTATTTTTTTAAAGATTGACATCTGAGCTAACATCTGTTGCCAATCTTCTTTTCTTCTTCTTGTCCCTAAAGTCCACAGTGTATAGTTGTATATTCTAAGTGTAGGTCCTTTTGGTTGTGCTATGTGGGACACCACCTCAGCATGGTCTGACGAGTGTTGCCACGTATGCATCCAGGATCCAAACCGGAGAAACCCTGGGCCGCTGAAGCAGAGCACGTAAACTTAACCACACAGCCACGGGGGCCAGCTCCAGTTGTTTTTCTATATACTAACAATGAACCAGCAGAAAGAGCAATCAAAAATAAAATCCCATTTATAATCACAATAAAAACAACAAAATGCCTAGAAATAAATTTCACCAAGGAGATGAAAGACCTGCACACTGAAAACAGTTAGGGATTGTTGAAAGAAACTGAAGACAGAAAGAAATGAAATGATATTTCATGCTCATGGATCACAACTGATTTCTGAATGTTGACTTTTTGTTCTGGAACTTTATCAAATTCATTTATTACTTTCAACACAGTTTTGGTTGAATCTTTAGGATTTTCTGTCTACAAGCTCATAACATCTGCAAGTAATGCTAATTTTATTTCTTATTTCCCCATTTGTATGTCTTATATTTCTTTATCTAGCCTTTTTGCTCTAGCTAAGATTTTCAGTTGCTATATTGAATAAGAGTGGTGAGAGTGAGAACCCTTGTCTTGTTCCTAATGTTAGAGGGAAAGCTTTGTTTTTCACCGTTGACTATAATATTACCTCTGGGTTTGTTTTATATGTTCTTTGTTATGTTGAGGAACATTCCCTCTAGATCCAATTTTGCAGGGTTTTAATCATGAAAGGATATTGTACTTTGTCAAATGCTTTTTCTGCATCTATTGAGATGATCATGTTTTTCACCTTTCATTCTACTAATGTGGTGTATCACATTTATTGATTTGTTCATTGAACTTTCTTCCTTTCCTAGGATAAATCCCACTTGTTCGTGGTGTATAATCCTTTTACTGTGTTGTTGAATTTGGTTTCCTAATATTTTGTTGTGAATTTTTGCATCTTTTTCAAGATGGATATTGGTCTGTAGTTTTCTTTTCCTGTGTGCTGTTCTTGTTTTCTTTTCTTGTGTGTTTATCTGGCTTTGGTGTCAGAGTAATACTTTCAATTCCAAAATGCAATAGGAAGTATTCCTTCCTGTTCAATTTTTTGAAAATGTTTGAGAAGGATTGTCATTAATACTTTTTTTAACGTTTGGTAGAATTTGCCAAAGAAGCCATCTGGTTCTGGGGATTTCTGTGTTAGGAGGTTTTCAATTACTGATTCAATTTCCTTACTTGATTTTTTTCTATTTAGATTTTCTGATTCTTCCTGATTCAATCTTGACCGTTTGTATATTTCTCGGAAGTTATTCATTTCTTCTGGATTATCCAATTTGCTGGGCTGTAATTGTTCATAGCAGTCTCTTATAATCTTATGTATTTTTTACTATCACTTGTAATGTCTCCCCTTCCATTTCTGATTTATTGGAGTCTCCTGTCTTTTATTGTTGGTGTAGCTAAAGATTTGTCAATATAGTTTATCTTTTAGAAAACTAGCCCTTAATGTCATTTATTATTTCTATTGTTTTTCTGGTCTCTATTTAGTTTATTTCTAGCCTGGTCTTTGTTATTTCCTTCCTTCTATTCACTTTGGTCTTTGTTCTTCTTTTCTCATTCCTTGAAGTGTAAGGTTAGGTTGTTATTTGAGATCCTTCTGTATTCTTAATGTATGCATTTATTGCTGTAAACTTCCTTCTCAGAACTGCTTTTGTACCATAGTATTGGTTTTGGTGTATTATATTTCCATTGTTATATGTTTCAAGATGTTTTTTGATTTCTCAGCTGCACATTGATTTTTCAGTAGTGTGCTGTTTAGTTTTCACATATTTGTTCATTTCTCAGCTTTCTGCTAATGGATTTCTAGTTTCATGCCAATGTGGTCAGAAATGATACTTGGTATGATTTAAATCTTAAATTTTCTAAAACACATTTTGTGTCCTCTCATGTGATCTATCCTGGAAATGTTTTCTGTGCACTTTAGGAGAATGTGTGCTCTGCTGCTATTGGATGGAATGTTCTATAAATGTCTGTTATATCCATTTGGTCTAACGTGATTCAAGTTGAACATTTTTGTGGGAATTTCCTCTCTGGATCATCTATCCATTTCTGAAAATGGAGTATTAAAGTCCCCTACTATTGTTGTATTGTTGTCTATTTCACCCTTTGTATCTGTTAATATTTGGTTAATATATTTAGGTGCTCTGATTTTGGGTGCATATATATTTACATTTATTATGTCTTCCTGATGAATTGACCCCTTTATTATTATATAATGACCTTCTTTGTCTCTTGTTTCAATATTTGGCTTAAAGTCTATTTTATCTGATATAAATATAGCTATTCCTGCCTTCTTTTGTTTTCCACTTGCACGAAATATCTTTTTCCATTCTTCCACTTTGAGCCTATGGGTCTCATGAAAGCTTAGTGAGCCTCTTGTAGGCAGCACATAGTTGGATCTTGATTTTTCATCTATCTAGGACTCTGCCCTTTTTTTTGGTGAATTCAATTCATTTACATCTATTGTAATTATTGATATGTAAGCACTTACTAATGCCATCTTACTCATTGCTATCCAGTTGTTTGTATTTCCATTGTTTCCTTTTTTCTTGTGTGCACCTACCTTTGCACATGTGTTTTTTTCCATGGTGGTAGGCTCTGTTTCCCCTTTCTTATCTTTCGTGAACCTAGTCTAGATTTTCACTAGGTGATTACAATGAGGGTTGTATAGAAATCTCATAAGGAAAACAGTCCATTTTAAGCTCATAGCAGCTTGACTTCCATTTTCTACAAAAACTGGACCCTTCTACTCTTCTGTTTTACATTGTTATGTTATTTTTGCCTCTTTTTATATTCTGTATTCTTTAACAAATTATAGTAGCTATAATTATATAATACTCCTCACTTTTAGTCTTTATACTACAATTTAGTGGTTAGCACACCATCCTATTACAGAATTAGTCTTTTCAGTCTGCCTTTATATTTACCTTTATCACTGTGCTGTATTCTTTTGTATGTTTTCATGTTGCTGATTAGTGTCTTTTCATTTCAGCTCAAAAAACTCCTTTCAGCAGTTTTTAGAAGGAAGATGTAGTGGTGATGAACAATCTCAGCTTTTGTTTTTCTGGGAAACTCTTTACTTTCCCTTCATATATGAAGTATAACTTTGCCTGATAGAGTATTCTTGACTGGCAGTTTATTCTTTCAACACTAAGTATGTCATTTCACTTTGTCTTGGTCTGTGGGATGTGGCTGAGAAAACTCCTGGTAACTTAATGGGGGTTCCTCTGTAGGTTACCATCATTTTTCCCTAGTTGCTTTTGGGATTTTGTGTTTATCTTTGATTTTTAAAAGTTTAATTATAATATGTCTTGGAGAAAGTCTTTTGGCATGAAATAATTGGGTGGTCTATAAGCTTTGTGAGCTTGGCTGTCCAAGTGTCTCCGGGTTTGAGAAGTCTGTAGTATTATTCCCTAAATAAATTTTCATCTGCCTTCTTCCTCTTTTTTCCTTTCAATCTTCAATTCTTTTAATTTTGTTTTGATGAAATCCCATAGATTGTATAGGCTTTCTTTGCTCTATTGTCTTTCTTTTTTTCTTTGCCTTGCTCTGACTGGGTTATTTCTAACTTCTTGTCTTCTAGCTCACTTATTTGTCTTCAGTTTTCTTTACTGCAAATGCTCTTTATTGCATTTTTCATTTCATTCATTGAATTCTTCAGTGCCAGAAATTGTTTCTTTTTTATAGTTTTGGTTTATTTAGTACATATATATATATATGTGTGTGTGTGTGTATATATATCATTTTGTTCATTTTTTTCTCCTAACCTCATTATTGTCTTTTTAGTTACCTTGTAGTTCATTGAGATTCTTCAAAAAGCTATTTTGAATTCTTTATTAGCTTGGTCACAAAATTATGTACCTTTAAACTTCTGAAATTGGAGATTATGGTCATCTTTAGGTGACAACATATTTCCTTGATATTTCATATTTCTTGTAGGTTTTGGTTGCTGCTTTTACATTTGAATTAAAAAAGACTTCCTAAAATCTTTACTAATTGCCTTCCTATGGGGTTTACCGTCACTGGTGGTGTTATATCTGAGATTTTCTCTGCCTTTATATGGGTGAATGTGCTCCACTCTGCTTGCTACCATGGTTGGCAGAATTTTTAGGCTATTGTGTCTTCCTCGTTACAATTCACGAGGATGGCTACTGGAAACCTCTTATTTGTTTTCTCAAAGCTAGTGCTATAGCTCATGTTTGTGTTTTCTCTCTTGCCGTAGACCCAGGTTTATTTTTCTGAGACCACCCAGTTTACCAGCTTTGTTGTCACTGCTTCCCTTAGAAATATTCACAAGAAGCCAGTTGCAGAGTGGGGAGAGGTGTGGGTTTGGCACTGGGGCCTTGTGGTTCCCACTGATCTCGGGGGGAGATTCTTGGGTGAGGTACTCCTGGAGGCTCACGGAGGATTTCAGCTGAAATCCTGAGTGCAGTAGGCAGGAACTATGCTCATTTAATGTCTTTTGTTATTATCATTTGTTTATTTCCTGATCTTCCCCCTCCCTCCATCACCAACTACCTGTCTCAGTGCGCTAGGTTCTTTTTAGAGACACAGATTTCTCCAGCTGTGTCCAACACTGTGGCTGGGCACTCACTCACTGTTCTTTTCCCCTGTGGCATAGTTCACCACCGTTGAATATTTCAGACTGTGCATTGTTGCCTTGAATGAGTGGTCCTTGGAATGCTCCTCTCACCTTCCCCACTGTGACCAACTCATGCTGCTTTTCTGTTCCAATAGTTCACTGTACTCCACTCTCAAGAAGGCTGGGGTTCCACAAAGTCTCTCTCATTCATGGGTGTCTGCCAAAGACAGCACTCTCCAGACTTTACCTGATCATAACCCAGATGGACTTAGGTAGGTTCACTGACTCCTGCTGGCTCTGCAGCCCATTCTGAGGTCTGTTTGACTATTATGGGATACACAGGTAGGCAAGATTTTTCCTGGGTCCCTTGGTCTATGGCCCTGGATACCACAACTCCCACAAGGTGTTTTTGCTCAAGAATGGATGTCTAATTCATTCTTACAAAAGTGGGACAAAAAGAAGGACTGTCTTTTACTGCTAAGATGCTAACATTCCTCCTTCCTCTGATAATTTTTAATCTCATACACTTACTCATGTAGATATGCAGCTTATATCTTTGACTATTGTGACACCAAAAGACACCAAGTCAAAATTTTTGTTTAAAGGGATTCTGTGTTGGTGTTGCCCCTAAGGTATCTGACAGAAATAATATAAAGCATTTCTGAAAGAAGACATTTTAAACTCAAGCCTCAGTGATTCCCACAGATAAATTTTTTTTAAATGCTAAATTAAGATAAAAAAAATCACTAAGCAGACAAAAATACAAGATACCTTGCTAAGAGTCAGCTATAACATCAAACTATAAAATCAGATTTGCAAAACTATGTAGTTAAATTATTAGATATTAATAAGAAATAAATATGTTTAATATGTTTAAATAATGGATGCTATGGAAAGTATGATGAAAGAATAAGAGACTATCAAAGATGACCACTCAGGAAAAGAACAAAATGAAACCTTTAGAGAGAAAACAAAATATTATCACTGAAATGTGAAATTAAACAGATGCATTAAACAACCAGTTAGCAAAACTTATGATAGAATAAATTATCTGGAAGAGAGATCTGTAAAAATTAAACAGAACACAGGAGAGAAATACAAATAATGGATGTTTGAGTGAAGTGGAGGGTAGAGCAAGAAGATTCAATGACAGACATTTAATTGTGGTTCCAGAGGCATATACTAGAAATATAAAGACAATTTCAGAATATTACCTGTGTTTGATAGATAGCACATCAGGCTTAAGTTTACCTTATTGAATGAATGGACATTAGAGGAAGCTGTGAATACCTCCGTGAGTAGAAGATGAACAGAATATATCGTAGATGTAAAATCAATCTTTTTGTTGTCATGATTGTTGGTTAAGATGATGACTGCGATGATGATGAAGAATGCAGTTTTCTGCTCTGTTCTCACAAAATTCTCTTTCTATTCAGTCTCACTGTGGACAGAACCACACCTAAGTCTGGCACGATCAATACACTCATGCATCACTTAATTGTGGGGAAACATTGAGCAATGAATCATTAGTCAATTTCGTTTTTGTCTGAACATCATAGACTGTACCTCCACAAACCTACTTGGTATACCTACTACACACCTATGCTATATGGTACTAGTCTTACAGGATCACCATCATTTATGCGGTCTGTTGGTGACTGAAATGTTGTTACGTGGCACATGACTGTACACATTCTGTCTGCTCCCATTTTTCCTTCCACATTGATCTCAAATCTTGCATTTATTTTCTAATTAGTAACTTCCTTCCTTCAGAATACTTTTCAAAAGAGTTCACCATGAAGCAAAGACAGATCTAATTTTGGGAAATGAACCCGTCTGCCTCACTTCTCAGACTACAGCCTTATGCTTCAATGGGGATTTTCTCATATTGTTCATTTTTGGTCCTAGAAGGCTGGGAAATGATTGGCGAAAAGAAAGTCATTCTGGATGGCTAATACTGACAGGTATTTGTAGTTTATAGACATAGTTTATTCCACTAATGTTGCAGTCTTTCTCCAGGGGAATCTCCAAGACTTCTACTTTACGCAAACACAAAACTCTCAGCTACATGTGACATATATTTTCTAGGTTTCATGGCTTCCCATGATTTTCTTTCTAGTTTGAGTTCATCTGAATAAAAATATACTTGTGCTGGAGATGTTCTAATGACCACCTGAAGAGATGACAGCTATTGCATCTTGAAGAGGGCATGCAGTGTCTTATGCAAAAATATTATTTTGGTTATTTACTGTTTGGCCTGAAGACTTAGTGCTTAACTTCTCTGGACTGGCTCCAAGGAGAAAAAGAGAAAGGACTTCCAGAAATCCTGCCTCAGTTTTCTAATCCCCATATCCCTTGCCTAAGCATCCTCATCCTTACATGAGTTCAAATCACTCTACTTCTACAGAAGTCTTGAATCTAGGAACCATGAATAGACTTGAGGGTGACAGAGAATCCAATAAAACCATATGCAGAGGTGATAAGTGGTTGCAGTTTCCTGGGTACAGGGTTCAGACTTTGTAACAGATTTTCAAATGTATCACTGACTCAAAGAAGATCAAGAGTCGCTGTCTTAGATAATTTAACTTATAAGTATCTCTGATTTGAAGAAAGAAAAAGCTGCACCTGCAAAGAAAGGAGCATAATGGCTCTTTCAAACTTATCTTATCTAACTTCTCAGGTGCTTTCCTAGAATCATTAAGTTGTTCAACTCACATCCATTTCCAAACTATATCTTGTCTCTGACTCTTCCCACTATTCTATGGCATTATTTTTAGATCTCAGATGGTTTTATGAAAACAGAAAGGCAGTTACAAGATAGTCCACCCTCCCTGATTACAGTTTAGTGGAATCTTGGTTCCAAAGATTCTATTTATTTATTTATTTATTTTCTGAGGAAGATTTGCCTTGAGCTAACATCCATTTCCAATATTTCCCCTTTTTTTCTTTTTATGTGGGCTGTACCACAGCATGGCCTCTAACAGAAGAATGGTGTAGGTCAGTGTCTAGGATTCAAACCCAGGTACCCTAAGTGAAGGGCACTGAACGTAACCGCTAGGCCTCTAGGGCTTGCCCCCGAAGGAGATTTTAAAAGACATGTACTCCAGCATCCTCATTTGGTGTATGAAGCCTCATGATTCAGGGACTTCTTCAAGCACTGATTAACATCAGAGCCATGTGTGAGGAGAATTTTCGTTTCACCATATCGAGAGATAGCAGTTTTCACCAGTTTTGTCTATTTCTGATTCTCATATATTTGTGAATTCTAGGAAGTTAAAACATGAAATTAAGACATTTCAGAGGATAATGTACTCATAATGCCAATTTACTGTCTTTTGTCCCCAAAGAGAATGAGAATGTTTATTGAAGGGAATTGTTCATTTAAGTTTAGTAATCATGCGTGGAAGACAGATTAACTCAACATGATGATTTAAGTTGTATATTTAGTCAGCTGCATGACTGGAAAAAGACGAAGAATACTTGTTTTTGTTTTTTGAGAATGAAATAATTTCCATCTGTCATCTTTTTGTCAGTAGATGACACTAACCATGTCCATGGAAAGGAATAGAAATGAGACTTCTGTGTCCACGTTTGTTCTCCTGGGACTTTCAGATGAAAAAGAGGTGCAGCGTGTACTATTCCCAGTCTTTCTAGGGATCTACCTTATGACTCTAATCTGGAACCTGGGTCTTATCATCGTAATCAGGATGAACTCCCACCTGCACACGCCTATGTACTTTTTTCTCAGTTTCCTATCATTTTTAGACATCTGTTATTCTTCTTCAAATAGCCCAAGAATGCTTTCAGACTTCTTAAAAGATGAAAAAAACATTTCCTTCATTGCCTGTGCCACCCAGTATTTTATTGGGTGCTGGATGGGTCAGGCTGAATGCTGCATCTTGGCCACCATGGCCTATGACAGATTTGTTGGTATCGGTAGGCCTCTGCAGTACTCGAGCATCATGGCTCCTGGCCTCTGTCATAAGTTGATTGCTGGGGCCTATGGGAGTGGTTTCCTTGGTAGCTTAGTTCAAACAGTTTCTTGCTTTCGTCTCTACTACTGTGGGCCCAATATCATTCCAAATTTCTACTGTGATGTAACCCAGATTATTTCTTTGTCTTGTTCTGATTCCTACATCAGCCAAATGATTCTGTCTCTCGAATCTATTCTTGTTGGGTTTGGTTCCTTCTTGGTAATCATCTTATCTCATGCAATCACTGTAGCTTCCATCCTGAAACTATCTTCCATCAAAGGTAGTGCCAAGGTCTTCAATACCTGTGCCTCCCACCTAGTAGTTGTGACAATCTTCTATAGCACAAGCCTCTTTATGTACCTGCATCCTAACTCTAGCCACTCCAAGAAGCAAAACAAGGTGCTGTCAGTGTTCTATGTTATCCTAATCCCCATGTTAAACCCCGTTATCTATAGTTTCAGGAACAAGGAGATCAAAGAGGCCCTCAAGAGGATGACAGAGAGTAACACATTTATCTCCATAAAAACAATATTTGGGCAGGTGTTATTTCCCCTATAAGGAAAATAGAGATAAGAACATGTAAGAACTTTTTGTAGGTCATACAACAGCTAGATAGAGAGAAGTGAAAAACTCACTTCTTGATTCCTGGTGCCATCATATTTAGCTCACACTACCAAGCGATCAGTTTGAGGCAGTGTTATGAACATTGAATCTAGTTTAAAAGGTTTGTTCCCAGGATTATACCCACGTAGGTAAACCCCATATTTTGAGAACAGAGGTTCTGATAGACATTATATGCAGAGATAGACAAGAACCTAGGAATCCACACAGTCTTTCTCCTATGATTTTTAAAATGTCTTTTATTCATTTTCAACTGTTAAGCTTTTATATGTATTTCAATAAAATAAAATAATGTATAAAATCAAGTTGTGAAACTTAAAAATTATTTTAAAATGAGTACTTTTAATCTCCACCTCAAAGAGGGAGAGAGAGTGAGTATGAGAGGGAGGGACACAGAAAGAGAGAGATAGAAAGACTGAAGGAAAGACAGAGAAAGATAAAATATGACAGGAGAGGAGAAGAAGAAAGATTGATCTGGCTTTATTCCCAAATAAGCTTGTTCCTTCCATCTTACTCATTGAGCCTCCTTGTGAAGCGAATTTTGAAAAAGGTATGGGTGAAAGGAATGGTAGAAAGAAGGGGCACAATAAGGTCAAGAGTTAGAGAGATTCTCAGAGGCTAGAAAGAAGTCAAAGTCATCAACTTCTGGTCATAGTTGGCCTGTAGCCTGCTCTATGGTAGCTTACCAGAGACCATGCAAGACCTCAGAAATGCAGGCTGTCATGGTGTGTCTAGGGAGACAGGATCTGAGTCCCAGAGATCTGAGTCTCCCAAATATTCCTGGACCTTAAGTTTGACCAGGGAGCAGCAAAGCCAGTTTACTTGGGGGTATGATGTAGACTCCAGTCCAACTAAGAGAATTTAAAGAACATTTAAATGGACATATACTTTTAGAGGAGAATTTTTTTACTTTTTACTTTTTTAAAGATTGGAACCTAAGCTAACAACTGTTGCCAATCTATATTTTATTCTTTCTGCTTTTTTCCCCAAATCCCCCCAGTACATAGTTGTATATTTCAGTTGTGGGTCCTTCCAGTTGTGGCACGTGGGACGCCACCTCAACGTGGCCTGATGAGTGGTGCCACGTCCATGCCCAGGATCCAAACCAGCAAAAGCCTGGGCTGCCACATCGGAGTGCACAAACTTAACCACTCGGCCAGAGGGCTGGCCCCTAGAGGAGAATTTAAATAGTAAGCTTCACATATATTACATTAGTATTTATACAATACTCTACACTTCATATAGTTAAATTGCATGGATGTGATTTTTTTCTATTACCATATGAAGTTGGCAGTTGAGAAATTATCCACATTTTACAGATAGAAGCTTTGAGCATATTGAGGTCTTCCATGTTCTTCCCAGAGTAGCCACAATTCATCTTAAGTCTCACAAAATTTAATTTGTGGAGCATAGATGCTTCTTATTGACCAGAAACATGCTCTCCATGGTTTGAATGGGTGCCCTAATTCTATACTTTTGGTGTTATATTTTTAAAAACATCTTAAGAATCTGTTCAATTTAAAAGATTAATCTATTACAGTTCTTACTTGTGGGAATATCTGACTACTAACCTATTAGGAAGAGTTAAATTAAATAATTAACTCATTGCCCCACCCACCACTCTCTCTCTAGAATTAATATTAACTGAAATAGAGCAAACCAAGAATGAGACCTTCCTAAAACATCTCTGTTTCCCTAGTAATGGCAGGGTAGATGATCTCCACCAAAAAAAAAAAAAAAAAAGACAAGAAACGTTTGTGAGAATGATCTTAAACAGATATTTTTTAATGAAGGATTAGTAATGCAGCATAATATGTTGTAAAGAACTCCAATTCAGAACACACAAATTAAACCTGCTATTAATGGGAGGCATGCTGTGTACCTCACAGGCTAAGTGCTTTATGAGCATTATCTGATTTGATTCTATGAAAAACTGCTGTATGAAGTAGCTACTATTATTAGCCCCATTTAATAGGTGATATATACTTAGGCTTGGAGAGGTTAATTTGCTCAAGGTCACACAACCAATAAATGGAAAGCTGGAATTCCACCCAGATTGGCTGACACCAATGCCCATGGTATTAACCACAATAAGTCATGGCTCTATCATGAATTAGTTTTATTGTATTCCTTTTTGCTGTGATTTCCTCACTTATGCATAGTAAATCACACCATGTATGCCTCATAGGACTGCTGAGATGATTGATTCAGGTTAGGTATTTGAGAAAGTGCATGTATGTATTTGTCTAAAATGAAAGTGCTTTGTAAAAGTGTCCACATATCTAATTTACTGTTGTCAGGTTATATTACCAGCCAGCTGTGTCATCTTGGGCAAATCTCTTAGATCCACTGGCTTCTAGTCCCCACCTGGAAATTAATGGTATTGAAACAGATGATCACTAGGTCCTTTCCACCACAAATGATTCCAAGTTCATTAAAAGAAAAGCTATAATCATGAGATCATAGTAGGACCATGAGGAAGTGTGGAATTGAATTAGAAGGGACGTGGCAAAGTGGGGCATGAAAAATTAGCAGGGGAATAATTCCATGGTAAACGTGACTCCAGAGAGCAAGAGCCTGGGGAGTTTTCTCCCTCTAACTCTTTTCCCTTTTAAGTGGGAAGTGTTTCTTAAAATATTTTTTACTTTATTTTTTTAAAAAAGATTTTTTTTTCCTTTTTCTCCCCAAAGACCCCCCCCCAGTGCATATTTGTATATTTTTCGTTGTGGGTCCTTCTAGTTGTGGCATGTGGGACACTGCCTCAGCGTGGTTTGATGAGCAGTGCCATGTCCGCACCCAGGATTCGAACCAACGAAACGCTGGGCCGCCTGCAGCGGAGCGTGAGAACTTAACCACTCGGCCACGGGGCCAGCCCCTACTTTATTTTTTTTAATTGCGGCAACATTGGTTTATAACAAGTGGGAAGTGTTTTGTTTTGCTTTTTCTCTTCCTCCCTCGGTGTGGGGCCCTGCCCGTCTTCCTGTTCTGCACTCGCCTCCAAGCTCTCTGTATTGGGGTGGGCCAGACACCTGTAACAAATTGACTGCGCAGATCATGTCTTAAACACAGGATTTCATTTCCATCTCATGCAACAGGCCAGGGTGTATGTTCCCGGTCAGACAGAGGAGGAGGAGGGGATGGTAAGGAAGATCTGTTCCGTTCAGTCTCGCAGGGACCCAGGCTAGTGGGGGCTCTGCCGTCTCCAGCACATGGCTTCCAAGGTCTACCTGTCACCTTAATGTGGCTGGCTGAATAACGGCCCCCGAGAATGTCCATTCGGCAATCGTCAGAACACGTGAATATTACCTTATATGGAAAAAGGGACTCTGGAGATTCTCCTGGATTATCCGGTTGGGTCCTGAGTGTGATCACAAGGTCCCCACAACAGGGAGGCAGTGAGAGATTCCACCACAGAGAGGAAGTAGATGTGACAACACAAGCCTGAGTCTCAGTGACTCGAGCAAGAGGCCCCGAGGCACGGAATGCAGGTACAGGTGGCCTTCAGAAGCTGGAAGGGGCAGCGGGCTCTTCCTTGGGGGTCTCTCTTTGGCCTTGACTTTGGCCCAATGAAACTGATTTCAGACTTCCGGCCTCCAGAACTGTAAGTATCTGCATTTTTTCAGCCACAACCTTGGTTGTAATTCGTCTCAGCAGCAACGGGCACGGATCCATCTTTGCCGTCATCCCAACCTATGGTAAGGGGGAAGCCGTGCGGGCGTTTTTATGGGCCAGAAAGCAGTGCATATCCTCCTCTCTGATGTTCCATTGTGAGATCCTGGCTATGTGGCCACACCCGTCACCTAGAGAAGCTGGGAGATGTGGAGCTGGGCAGCCAGAGGCCCAGTGAGTCCAGAAGGAGGGCAGGGGATCCACTCTCTGCCACACCGAGTTATCCCGCCCTGCGTGGTGGTGTGGATGCCACAGGGGCTGGCCCGCTGGGGTCCTGTGTGGGCTGGGCAGGTTGTCCTCACTGCATTTGCCTTTTCGGCTCCTTGGACCAGGGTGGGCGCCCCGGGCCCAGCAGGCCTACAGCCTCAGCCCCCCACGTCACATTTCTATTCACTTCCGGTCCACAGAGACATTCAACTTGTTTTTGAGCACGGCTAAACCTTTTCGCTTTCCAAATTTGACGTTGTATCTGTCATGCTACTTGGCCAGCCAGTCTCTGCCACACACTCTCCTGACACGGTGTGTCAAAGGGGAGACAGGCGCCGCCTTTTGCCTTTTCGCCGGATGTGACTCTGAAGCAGTCTGTTCTCCATAGAGAGGCTGGATGGATCTGGGTGTCACAAACGGCTCACGCCACCCTCCCGCTGAAAGCCCCAGTGAGCTCTGGCTGTCCTCATCTGGGAAACGGAAGCAACAATACCCACCTCACAGAGAGAAAGTAATGAGTGGCTGCTTGCGCGGGCGGGGGGGGGGGGGGGGGGGGGGGGGGAGCGGGGCACAGGGGTTGACTGCTAACAAGGTGGGCTTCTTTGGGGGGGGATGAAAATGTTCTAAAATTAGGTCGTGGTGATGGTTACACCACCCTGTGACTATATTAAAAACCACAGAATTGTACACGAGTGTATTATATTTTATGCAAATTACATCTCAATAAGATGCTCTTAAAAATAATTTTCAACTCATAAAGCTGTTTCCAGGGAAAAATGAACCATCCTGTATTAAAAGGATTACCTTGTATCCACAATCGCTATGTGGCCAGCTGGTCTGGGCCACACACTCTCCTGAGGGGCAGAAGCCACGTGCCCCGCAGGCTGCCTCCCCAGTATTAGTTCCCCTCCTTCCAGTTCTGACTTCCTCATTAAGCCTACAAACCCCTCATTCTTCCCAGTCACTCAGTCAAGAAACCGCCTTCTGGGGGCCGGCCCGGTGGCGCAGCAGTTAAGTTCGCACATTGTGCTTCGGAGGCCTGGGGTTTGCTGGTTCGGATCCCGGGTGCGGACATGGCACCGCTTGGTATGCCATGCTGTGGCAAGCATCCCACATATAAAGTAGAGGAAGACGGGCACGGATGTGAGCTCAGGGCCAGTCTTCCTCAGCAAAAAGAGGAGGATTGGTGGCAGATGTTAGCTCAGGGCTAATCTTTCTCAAAAAAGAGAAAAGAAACCTCCTTCTGGAGCCTTCGCTCCGTACATTGACTCTGCGTGTAGGAACAGACTGTTTCCACGCGTGCTTTGCAGGCTCGCACCCCGGCGGAGCTCGGCCCGCGCTGCCCGCGCACGCGCGCGAGGGAGGCGGCCGGGCGAGGGGCGCGACGTGCCGGGGAGGGGCGGGGCCTCGTCGGGACCCGGATGAGGCCCCGCCCCCGCCCGAGGAACCGGAAGTGGAGCAGGGCGCCTGGGAGCGGCGGGCGCGCAGCTGCAGGGGCCGGGGCCGGGGCCGGAGCCGGACTCGGAGTCGAGTGGGTCCGGACGGAGCCAGGCGGCGGTGAGCGAGCGCGGCTTCCGCCGGGCGGGGGGGGCCGGCCCCTCCGCGGCGCTCCTGGGCCCCGAAAAGGGAAGGAAGCGGCGGCCGCAGCGGTCTAGCCGCTCTTCCGCTCGCGGTTTCGGGTCGGCCGCGGGGGGAGCGCGGGCGAGGCTTCCCCAGGCGGGGGAGCCGGGGCCGGGGGCCGAGGGGTGGGGGCCGGGGGGCCGCGGGGTGAGGGGCGGGGCGCCGAGCGGTGGGGAGGGCCTGGTGTCGGGGAGGAAGGGGCAGTTCTGAGGTTTAGGGGTCCGAAGGAGAGGGGCCGGGGCTGCAGGGAGGAAGGGGAGGAGAGGGCCAGACGGGGAGGGGGTCTGGGGTCTGAGAGGGTGCCCGGGACCCGGGGGCTAGGAGAAGAGAGAGTGGAGGGGCCGAGGGTCGGAGGGGGGCGAGGTGCGAGAGAGGCCATGCTGGGAGGGGGTGTGATCCGGGGGGAGGGGCTCAGGGCCCAGGGGTTTAGGGGAGGGGCGTGGAGGGCCGAGGGGAAGGGGCTGGGGTCCAAGCGGGGCGAGGTAGGAGAGGGGCCCTGCGGGCAGGGGTCCGGGATCGGGGGCGACGGGATCAGGGCCCTGGGGTTTAGGGGAAGGGGATGGAGGGCCGACAGGGAGGGGTTTGGGTCCAAGCGGGGCGAGGTAGGAGTGGGGCCCTGCGGGGAAGGACCGAGAGGGGCCGGGGTCTCCCTGGCGCCCGGGCGGGGCCGTCGCAGCCGCGGCTCCTGCGGCCCGGCCCGCACCTACAGGGAGGTTTAGCAATCAGGTCACTGGAAATGCAGCGACACGCGCAGCTGCAGACGGCCGAGAGGCTCTAAATTTGGAGCCATCCCTCTTCTGGCTGTGTTGGAAATCAGCAGAAAGGTGCTTCTGGGTTTTTGGTTCCTCTGTTGGAATCGCCTGAGTGTGACACCAGGAACTCGATCTCCGCGGGCGGCCTCCCTGGAGCGGGTGCGGGGCTTCCTCCGCCCGCGGTCTGTGGACGTGTCGGGCCTGGGGGCGGGGGTGGGATGTGGGGGGGTTCCGTTTCCCGCTGATCGCAGCGCTGGCGGCATCCCCACTGAGTGCGCCCTCCCCGGGCGCTCCGCTTGGCGCGGGGCTGCCTGGGCCCGCGGCGCTCTGCCTGGCTAATCCCCCAGGCCCTGACCGCGGGATTCAGCCGGGCGCCGGCTGGCGGCTGGCGAGGGCTGAGATCCCAGGGCTGTGGGTCGGTGGGCCCCCCTGCCCCTGGCTGAGCGCGGCTGAGCCCCTGGCGCAATCCTGACTCTCCTCTGGTTGGAAAAGTGCTCCCAGATGCTCAGGGAGCCGGGCAGAGTCCTAGAGGCAACTTTCAGACCCGCTGGAAGAAGGAGCCAAAGGGATGCAGAGTTGGTTTTGATCCTCTGCCCCCCAGGAACTGGAAGTTACCCCCACCCCGTTCCCGCCCCACAGCTGACTTGTAGTGGAAGCATCTTGTTAGACTTATTCTTGAAACACTTTTGAGTGTATGTAAGTGGTGATTCAGACCTTTGCTCGCTGCCGTGCAGTCGGTGCTCAGAAAGTGTCTGAACGGTGAACTTCCGAGGTGGGAACGCAGTTCACGTCTGCCATCAGGAACGAAGTGCCCCTAACAGGTGAAAGGGACGCTGTAGACTGAGTCGAGCGTCACGCGTGGGTGATAGTGGGTGGCTCGTGTGTTTTAGAATGTGTGCTTGATCTCTTGCTGAGTCACACCGCGAGTCGTTTCTGTTCTGGTTCAACCAAGCGCCGGGTTAGCTCCTATCTGCTCCCATGCCGACTGCTGCGTGTCTCCACAGACTACTCCAGCGGCTTCGGCGGCAAGTATGGCGTGCAGGCCGACCGGGTGGACAAGAGCGCCGTGGGCTTCGACTACCAGGGCAAGACGGAGAAGCACGAGTCGCAGAAAGGTCCGCCCGGGCGGCGCCCCGCAGCCGGTCCACCGCGCGGCCTGCCCCCTCGCCGCTGCTTCCCACACGCTTACAGACATGCGCACTGGGGCGTTTCCCCTGTGTACGGCGGGTCACGTTATAGTTACACGGTTTTTTAACTCAAACGTTTGGCCGTTGTTGTTCCGTTCAGGTCAGCGTAGGGGTCTGTCGCGTTTTTGGTGACTGCTCAGTCCTTGTGGTGGGAAGATCCCGTAGTCTACGTAACCATTCCTCTGTGGAATGTACAAGTTAGGTTGTTTTCAATTTTCGATGTTAAAAGTCGACTGCATGAGTATTCTTCTCCCTGTGTCTTATGTACGTAAGTGGTTATTCAAGAGTAAATTCCTAGAAATAGAATTGGGTCAGAGAACACTGAATTAAAATTTCGATAGATTGCCAGATTGTCCTCAGAAGCCGTGCTGGCTTCCTTTGCTGTGGCGGCCTCGCGGGTCACTTACTGCCGTCACCCAGCGAGGGCTGTAGGTGGAGGGCGTTAGATTCAGTCCCTCCTGCAGAGGCCACGAACGGTTGGTTCTCCTCATTGTTTTGTTTGGCCTGTACATTTAGATTTTTTAAAACGATTGCCAACATATAAAAACTGAGAGCTCACGTATTTAAAAAAAATCCCAGGTTTCTTTAAAGAACAAAACCAAAACCCAGCACTGGAAACCCCACTGGCTTGGCGTTTCTGCGAGGAGCTGGCTGTGGGCCAGCCCAGTGTCCCTTTGCCGCAGGCGTCACTTCCGTTACAGCAGGTGGCCTGCGGCACGGGGTCGCTGTCACTGCCTTCTCTCCCTCCCTCCTTGGAGCAGACCTGTGCTCCTCTGCCCCACGCGCACCCAGTTCCTCAGGACCTGCTGCTGGATGCCTTGCAGTCTGCACTGACTTTCTCCCCAAGAGGCCTCTGGGGCAGAGGAAATGCCACTCTGGGAGGTCGGGGGCACAGCCCCAAGTGCCTGGGCAGGCAGGCTCCTCGGCAGCCCCAGGCCTTTGCGGAAGGGGTTTGCTCCGCGCGCTCGTGCGTTGACGTGCCCACGATGGAGTCCTCCTTTAGTGCAGAGGGAACCATTCCACTGGCGTTTCTGGAGGGCGTGTGTTTCTGGAGGGCGTTCCAGGTTTATCCTGTCTTTGCAGGCACCCCTGCATGCCTCTCCTTGTGCTGGTCCATGAAGCAGAGGGATCCATTAAAAGCCGGCTGCTCGGCTCGTGCTGATCCAGAAGCTTTGTAATAAACTGTTACTCCATGCTGTCTTTTGGAATGAAGGAAAGATGCTGCAGTTATAAATCTGCTGTCTTTATAGGACTCTTCCTAGTCCTGTTATTACATATGAGCAAGACTTTTAGGTATTTTCTGTATCAGTGATCTTATAGTGAGCTTAAAAGATTTTTGGTTTATATTTTTTTTAATTGAGTGTTAAAAGTACTTTCTTGAAGCCTGCTGGAATCCACAGCTTGCTCGCTGGTTGTGTTGCTGGCCTGTAAACTGCTTTCCTTGTTTTTAGATTACTCCGAAGGCTTCGGTGGCAAGTACGGTATCGACAAGGACAAGGTGGATAAAAGTGCCGTCGGCTTTGAGTATCAAGGCAAAACGGAGAAGCACGAGTCCCAGACAGGTGCCTGCATCTTACCAGCTCTCCAGCCGGTGACCGTTAACGGGACGGGTGGTAACCAGAGCAGCAGGCAGAGACGGAGCGTAACCAGCAGCCCTTAATACGGACATCTCTCAGTTAAGCAGCCAGCTTTAAAACAGCAAAGCAGAAACACAGCTGTTACATGAGAGATCGACTCTTGCCAGTTGTTTTGGCTCTGACACCCCAGCAGTGCCGCTTGTGCTAATAGTGTCGCGTGTGTAAGTGGTGGGACTGTGGGGCTCCGGTTGCTGCTTAAGCTGCATCGCTTGGCGCTGCTTCTGTGGGGTCCCGTCTGCGTTTATTCGGAACGCTGGGATTACAGATGGGGTCAGTTTCCAGACGCTGTATGAGGAGGGCCTCTTGATGAGTGTTACCTAAAGTTTTACCGAAGATCTGAGAGAGAAGGGATGAATTGAGCGAATTGTGTGTATTGACGTGCATTGAAAAACATGTTTTCTCTCTGTTGCCCGGGCTATCCCTTAATACCAGTTTGTGTCCTTTTTCTAATCAATTAGACTACGTGAAAGGGTTTGACGGAAAATTTGGTGTGCAGACAGACAGACAAGACAAATGTGCTCTTGGCCGGGATCACCAGGAGAAATTGCAGCTGCACAAATCCCAAAAAGGTACCTTCATTTTGAATCTCCTACTTGGGATCGTTTCCCGAGTTTATTTCCCTTCCCAGGTCCGTCACTGTGCCGTGTTTTTGCCGTGTCTCTGTAGCAGTGGTGTTGTGTCTTCAGTGTGGGAGGTAGTCGTAGCCCTCCCGTGATTTGAGACAGCCCTTCAGCTAGAGGAGTGAGGAACCCCCGTCCCCTCCCACGGGAGGGCTCCCGCGAGAAGGCCCCATGTCACTGGGCTTCTGGAGCGCCGGTCACTGCCTGCAGCAGCTCTGGGAACACTGTTTTCTGCCCTCAGCGGGCGGCCAGAGGGCCGACAGCGATCCAGTCCATGAATTGGTGCTGATAAAGCGTGCTGTAGGCTGTGGAAGGGGATGCCTCCTCTCTGCCCGGGAGTGTGTGCTTTCCACGACAGAACCATGTCCCTGGGAAAGTAGCACGTGGGGACGGGAGACCTCTGAGTGAGCCCCAGACTCACCCCGTCCTTTCAGCCAGCACAGATGGAGGTGGGGCTGGTACGCGTTGCCGTGCAGTAACCTCGTGTATAACGTGTCTCTTTCTTCACATGCGCAGAGATGCGTTCTCTTGTCTGCAGCGTGGATAGGACCTAGAAAGAAACCTCAAAGCATGGAGTGGCTTTCCCGAATTACTTGAAATACATTTCCTAACCCGGTCTCTGATCTTGGCTGGAGTGTTAAGAGTTTGAGTTTGCCCTCTAACCTTTGAGCCCAGTTTTGACTGTTGCTGAGCCTGCGAGCTGGCTCTGCAGCCCCTGAGCCTGGCAGAGCTTTTCCTTTCTCTAAACGATGTACTTGATTCTTGCCCATGCTCCCACGATTCTAACCGAACTGTGTTTCCTCTCTCGGTTTTCTTCACTGTTGCTTGTGGATTTCCAGGTTATAAGACTGGTTTCGGAGGCAGATTTGGTGTTCAGCCCGAGAGGCAGGACTCCTGTGCTGTGGGGTTTGATTACAAGGAGAGGCTGGCCAAGCACGAGTCCCAGCAAGGCACCGTTGCTCACCACCCCCCGCCCCCGCCTCCCCTCCAGTGCGGCCACTTCTAGCACAGACTTCCAGCCTCAGCCTTGCCAGCACCCTCTGTGCCCTCGAGGGGCACTCGGGCGTTGAAACCCAGGTGTATGCTGGAGCCATGGTCGTCTGCACTCCTCCCACCCCCATTCACTTGTTCCCTGGCACCATGGGGTTTGTGCTTGGCAAGACATGGCCGTAGTTTGCAGGGTGTGTTGCCCTAAACCCATAACGTGGCTCCATCCTGGAGCGGGGTGTCCCTGGTCTCCCAGCAGCCTTCTGCTGGAGCTCTTGCTGTTGACCGTGACTTACCTACTGAGTAAGCCACCTGACTGCCTCTGAGACGGGGAGAACCATGTTTAGTTCAGCCAGAGGCGCGGGTCACCGGGGGGCAGGGGCAGGGGCAGCCGTGTTCTGTGTGGTCTCTGTTTCATCGTGGTGGTGTTTTTTTGACCAGGAGTGGGAGGTGTTTTTCGTTTGTTTTGGTTTTTTTGACGACACCACCTACGTATAACTTCCCCACACAGAGCTAAACGGTATGTACAGGAAGCTAAGAAGACACAGGAAATTTCTAGGTGTATCTGTTGGGAGTCCACACGGTGAACACATTTCTCCTTAGAGCAGTTATTTAATTGCTGTCCAAATTCGGACTTGGCCGTTAGAACCTGGACACACGAGCGGAAGACAAGGACGGTCCTCCTTGCCAGGGCAGAGCGTAGGCTCCGTCTCCTGGTTGGGAACACACGGCCGTGTTCAGGCGAGGGACGGCAGACGCACCTGATCCGGTGCTGATCCGGCAACCTGCGCGGAGACGGCCTTGGCTCTGCGTGGCCTTAAGGCCGTGTGACGGTGTGACTGTCACGGAGATCTGTGTTGCTACGTCCTAAGAGTTGGCTGGTAGAATTTCCCCATGGAATTTTTTTTTTTCTTTTAAAAAGCAAGAAAACAGCTGCCTCGAGCCTCTGCCTAGTCCTAGTAGGGAGGGAGCGGTGCCAGGTGGAGGACTGTGCTGTTGGAGTGGCACGCTGCCCCGCGCCTGTGCTGGGCCCTCGGCTCACTGCCTGCCAGCCCACCCGGCACCCTCTGTCCCTCAGGAGAGCGCGGGACGCATGCGCACACCCCTTTTCTGCTTCTCCCCCGCCTGTGTGCTGAACACCACGGGTAGAAACCAACTCAGCTTGCAAGTGAGGACCGCGCGGGGTGCGGTTCTGGTCTCTTTCTGCTCGGGGTGCGTCTTCTTGGGCTGTTTCTGGATCTGTTTGCATGCCTCTGCCCCGGGCACCTCGCTGGTCCTCAGCCTAAGTGTAAGTGTTGTGTTGTGCCACTTTGCAGACTATTCCAAAGGATTCGGCGGAAAGTACGGGGTCCAGAAGGACCGGATGGACAAGGTAAGGATTCCAGATCCAGGCCTGAGTGTCTTCTGCTGCCGTGTTCGGGAATTTAGGAGGTCCAGGAATTCGTGGAGCTCTTGGTGTGTCAGCGCACGGCTCCGTGGATGGTCTGGGGTGGGGTGTGGCTCAGGTTTTCAGAAGCACGAACGTTTAAGTCGGGCACGTGTCATCACTGATGGTGCCGATTGCTGACCTGTATGCCAGGCCTCGTCTACCGGTCACGGACATCCTCTCCGGTACCCCACATGGTCGTGCTGTGGGGGAGAGACTTGTCCCTGTCCCCTTTTGCATTTGGGGGTCCCTGGCCAGGCAGGCTCAGTGCTTGGCCACAGCATAGCAGCAAGTGGCGGGGCCACCTTTGGAAGCCAGGCATTAGGCTCTGGGGCCAACACGAGACCCTTGAGGACGTGTGGCTGTTTGAATCCAAAGTAGTTAGCGGTAAACCGGCTGGAAATTGAGCTCCTTGGTCACACTGTCCATGTCAGGAGCTCAGTAGGCACGCGTGGCGGCGGCGGCTCTGGGAGCGCGCGGGTCTAGAACATCTGTATCATGGTTCATGGTGGAAGGTCCACGGGACAGGGACCGTCTAGAGGCAGGTCCTGCCCACAGCACCGCCTCCCACGGGTGTCCCGGGGGAACACGCTTGTTTCTCACTGGGGACTTTGTCACACGGTGTCGGATCTCTGAGAGTCAGTCTTAAGTGTATCAGACGGCCGTTTTTCTAGCGTACGGTCCAGCCATAGCAGAGTCTACACTTAGAGCAGGTGTGGAGTTGTCCACACGAGGACACGTGTGGCTTGTATCTCCTGAGCAAAGACGGAGGCCGTCCTGCCTGGTCCTGTGCCCGGCCTGTGGTCAAGGAGAGCAGGGCCAGTCCTCACGGAGTTCTGCTGCTGTCAGGCTCACAGCTGACCACACAGAGGCCGTCACCCAGGGGCTCCACCACGTGACCACGCATGGGCCCTGGGAGCATGTGGCAGGCCCAGGGCTCAGGCTGAGGGGCCAGAAGGGTCCTGGGGAAGTGAGAGGCTGGGCTCAGCTTTGACGGGTGGAGCATGCCGGGAAGATGGGCCAGGAGCCTGGAGAGCAGGGGCATAGCGTGTGTGCGGGGGTGGGGGTGACGCCGCAAAGACTGTTAGGGTCTCACTGCAGAGGAGGGCCGAGGGGTGAGGAGCTGGGAGGGACCATCTCGGGGAGCCCTGCAGACTACGTACGTCAGGTTTCGTTCTTCATCAGATGAGTCCTGAGTGGCCCTCGAAGGGTTTGGCAGGCAAGTGACACAAACGGGATCTGTGTTGAGAAGACCCTGGTCACAGTGTGGAAGTGGATTGCGGAGAAGCAGCGAGGCTGTGGCCCTAGTTAGGAGGTGGCTTCAGCGGTGTGAGCAGGGTGCGGTGCTGGCTCGGGCAGGGGCTCGTGGCAGAGGGAGAGCGGCACTGACCTCAGCGAGGCGGGAGGTAAAGCCCCCGGCTTTAAGGGCTGGCAGGGGCAGGCAGGACTGCCCCAGGTGGGCGGTGGGCCTCTGCTGAGGTGGGGCGCCTGGGAGGAGCAGGGGTGGGTAGCTGAGTCGGCTGTGGGTGTGTCCGGGGTGGGCTACCCAGCAGGGCAGGTGGATGAGAGTGCGGCTGGACCAGAGGCAGACGGCCACTGCACAGATGTGGACGGAGCCGGGGTCAAGTCGGAGGCGAGGAGAGCCTGCAGAGTGGTGAGCGGGCCCAGGGACACACCTGGGGATGGCAGCAGTCAGGCTGGTAGAGGAGACTGGGAAGTGCACCCAGCAAGGTGGGGGGAGCCCACAGGGTCTGGTGGTGCTGGTCTGAGGGTAAACAGCTTTGGGGCAGGGGGGTCACCTGTGCCCAGCAGTGCTGCTGGTGGGGGCGACGTCTGGGCGAGCAACGTGGTAGTCCCGGGAGTCCTGGTGAGGGCATTGTTGTGGGTGTTGGGGGGCAGGTTGGGGGAAGCTGGCCTGCAGGGACCCGGACCGTGTGGGGAGGGTCAGTCGTAGAGTCGGCAAGCTTGGGCCCACTCCGCCCACTGTGGTCCTGTGAGCTGGGCAGCGGTCAGCCGAGGGGATGGTTCTGTTTAAGATGGAAGAGACGAGAACGTGTAGGGGAGCCCAGGCCGTAGACAGGCATGTGGAGGGAGACCGTGAGGTGGTGCTGGTGGAGAATGTGGGGTCACTGAGACGCAGCCGTGGACGGTAGAGGCTGACGAGGGGGCCTGCGACCGAGGCAGCGTGGTGGCTTGGCGCAGAGGTTGGGTGAGCCTGTGTCTGACGGTGACTGTGGTTCCTGTTGGTGGTGTGACGGCGTCCGTGTTGTGCGGTTGGCGGCCTGAGGCTTAGGAAGGTGAGGGAGCTGCGCGGGGTCCCAGTGAGCTGCGTGTGGAGGGATTCGGGTGTGAAGTCCCTATAGGGGATGGAAACGGGTTGAGGGGTGTCCAGCAGGTGGGACCTGGGAGAGGTTGTGACCTTGAGTTGCCAGGCTGGACCGAGGGGAGGGAGGAGCAGGCGCCGCGTAGAGGAGGGCGGTGAGAGGGAGAAGCTTCTAGTCGGCAAGCGGGTCTTGGTGATGGGGGCGTGCTGTGGAGGAGGTCGGGCGCGGTGTGGTGGGGACGCTGCAAAATGAGAGGTTGGGGGCCGTGTTTGCTGGAAGCCCCCAGGTGACGGCAGAGAACTGGCTCTGGGCAGCGTGCTGGAGAACTGGCTGGGCTGGGCAGATGGGGGCGACAGGAGGGGCCCATGGGGAGGGTGCTGACGCCCCTACCCCTGAAGCCACAGGGCAGGCAGGAGCCTGATGGGACATCCGGAGGTGGGGGGCAGGGCAGGGAGTGAGTGTGAGAAGAGATTGTTCTGGAGAGAGGTGGCAGAGGCCCTGTCTGGTGGGCGGGTGGTCTGGGAAGGGAGAGCGCTTGGTCAGGGCAGCTGAGCGGTCGCACTCGGAGAGGGGTCAGGGGGGCCAGGGTGGCCCGGGCGCCGGGCTCTCAGGCTGGCTGTGGCTGGGCATGGCAGACGGGTGGGCGGACAGCCGTGCTCTGGCCGAGCGGGGTGGCTGTGGAGGGAGAACGGGGCTCTGGGGGAGGGTGGGGGCCTGGCCCGTGAGTGCGGCACTCCGCGCAGGGCTCAGCCTGTGCCTGGACGGGAGGGAGCTGCCACTCACAGTCACCCTCAGACAGTGCCCGCTAACTTCAGGTCCACGTCCTTGGGGCCCTGCTCCCCTGATTTGTGTCAGGAAGGCAGTGACTGTCCCACGCCCCAGGTGTGTCACTGGGAAGTGGTTGCTCACGAAGAAACTGAGGATGGCCCGTGGTTCCCAGAGCCTGTCTGCATCAGTGTCTGCGTCAGCATCAGCCTTGAAGGAGCAGCTGTCGCTCAAAGTGTCGTCTGACAGAATTGGGCCCCCGTACTCACGCTTGTGGGGGATGTGGACGGTCAGGCCAGGCGAGGCTTGTGGCACTGTGTCCCCTCCCGGGGTGAGGGCTAGAGCAGAACCCGCACCTGGTTTCTGGTTGCGCAGGTGTAGATATGCTTTTGGGTTTTTTCCTACTCTTTTTTTTTGGAGCAGTTTTAGCAAATTTGAGAGGATGGTACAGAGATTTCCCATATGCCCCCCGACCCCACCACGCACAACCTCCGCCACCATCAGCATCCTCCGCCAGCTGGGACGTTGGGTACAGTCCGCGAGCCTGCGCTGACAGGTCGTCGTCACCAGAGTCCACGGTTGACTTTAGCGTCCACTCTTGGTGCTGGACGTTCTGTGGCTTTGCACACGTGCGTAAGGACATGTGTCCCCCTTGCACTGCCCTACAGAGTATTTTCACTGCCCTAGAAATCCTCTGTGCTCCGTCTGTCCATCCCTCCTCACGTGTGTACTTTTTCTTCTCACGCTGACCCACGTCGTCACCAGCAAGTGTGTGTCGTAACCCTTTTCATGCCTCAGTTAACTTGCAGAACAGAGAAGGAGATACGAAAGCTTTGGGCTCCCCGGTGGGCTCTTTGGGAAGGTCGAGGGCAGGCTTTGCCGTCTGGGTGAGGTGGCAGCCGTCACGGGGTGTGAGGAGCAGAGAACAGTGCCTTCCTGATGTTCCTTTCCTGTCTCGGTAGAATGCTTCAATCCTTGAGGATGTCGCCAAGGTGGCCTCCACGTATCAGAAGACTGTCCCTGTCGAAGCAGGTGAGTCCTGGCGGACCCCCTACCGGCACTGTGGTTTTTCCAGGAGGAAATTCCACGCTCTTTGGTTGTCCCAGGAAAATGCTCAGGGCAAAGGGTAGTTGGGGGGCTGGCCCAGTAGCACAGCAGTTGAGTTCGCACGTTCTGCTTCGGCAGCCTGGGGTTTGCTGGTTCAGATCCCGGGTGCAGACATGGCACCACTTGGCAAGCCATGCTGTGGCAGGCGTCCCACATATAAAGTGGAGGAAGATGGGCACGGATGTGCGCTCAGGGCCAGTCTTCCTCAGCAAAACGAGGAGGATTGGTGGCCGATGTTAGCTCAGGGCTAATCTTCCTCAAAAAAAAGGGTAGTTGGCAGAATGTGCACCGGGAGCAGATGGAGCATGAGTGGAGAGATGGAGCTGAATGGGGAGCAGAGTCGTTCCTGTGTATTTTCAGGAAAGAAATTGACTTGCCTTTTGAGGGAAGATCCTCTTTATTCCTGCAGAGGGTCAGAGGCAGCTTTCCCACACTGCGTGTTGTGCTCTCCGGCCGTGGGGATCTGCTTTGGTGGGTGCCTCCCAAAGTAGAGCTGGGTTAACTGCACGTGTGCGAGGGCCCTTCTCGCTGCTGGAACCGCGTTCTGGGAGGGTCCTGTGGCACCTGCTGCTCAGACACGCTCGCTGGTGCCCCTGGACGCGGTCGGCCCTGGCTGTGACCCGAGGGATGTGTTGTAGCGCCTGTGCGTGAGCTGGAGTAGGCACTCTCTCCTTCGCTCCTTCTCCTCCTTGGGCCTGGTCCAGGCTGCCGCAGTCTGTCCTTTCAGGTGATTGCTCGTGTGAGGGCCTCTTCTAGTCCAGGGGTCTGCAGCCTGGGTCTGCTGCCTTTTCCTGTGAGTGTTTGTAGTGTTTCCCACCAGAGAAGGTAGGAGCGGGAGCCTGGGAGGTGAGCCGGAGGGGTGGGCTCCTCCTTCCTCAACCTGTCCTAGGGGGGCTGGTGTCTGAAGGCTCAGGTCCCTACGTTCTCGCCTACCAACTGGGCGACCCGTGACAGATGAGCTCGCTGTTCTGTGCCTCATGTTCTGGTCCATGAAATGGGGGTGGAGACACTCATCATGACTCTTTTTGGGGTAGTGACGAGGTAGAGTCTGAAGTCATGCATGCAACATTGATAAACCGTAAAGGTGTGTTTAACTCTGTGGACGTTCTGCCCGAAATCATGGGGGGGAATGTTGAGAACGTGGATAATCGAGGAAATTAACATGCAATAGACAGAAAATGCCGACGCGGAGGACGTGAGTTAAATAAGCCCTGCTGTCTTACCACGTGCGGCGAAGTCGGAATAAGAGCAAGTTTTACGGTTACCATTTACTATTCCTTAATTGCTGGAAAACTTTTAGACATGTCTCCTTCAAGTTTTTAGTAAGCTGCTTGTAAGTTAGCTTTCTTTCATTGCAGAACACACGCTCACAGACTACAAGGCATTTTTTCCTGCTATCTTGGTCTTCTTTTCAAATAGTGCCCTCCTCATTTTTTGCCTTAGAAGTTTGACCCCTGCCATCTAAGTCGCCTCAGCATCCACAAGATGCAGACGGGATGGGCTGCTTGAGAAGAAGAAAACTTTTGATCATCGTCACCTAACCTCTCTCCTTTTGAGGTTCTCCTGCTGTCCCTTCGGGTGTGTTGTCCTTCTCTGTCCCCAGCCCCTGCCACCCGTCTGCTCTCTTCCTCCTCCCCAGTGAGAGCGAGTCTCCGTCGGCACAGTACTGCTCCCAGCAGAACCCCCTGGGCTGTGGAAGGGCGCTGGAGCACTCGGCTCCCCGACAGCACATGTCTTCTGAGTGCTCCCTCCTGGCAGGCGAGGAGAGTTTGACTTGGGTCCCGTACGCCTGACTCTCAGATCCTGGAAGCCCGCCTCTGGGAAGGAGTCTGCCTATACCCTGCCACCTTTGAGAGGGGCTGTCCTAGAGCCCGTGGCCTGGAGACATGTTTCTAGAAGTGATTCATAGACGAATCCGTGGCCCTGTGCCTCTGCAGTTCCCGGTCTCTCTGCAAGCCCACCTTCAGCCCGGCCGCCCAGCCCAGGCACAGCCCCTTCGAGGAGGTGCTCTGCTGCCTCAAGTACTTGTGGGTGCGTCCAAGTGACTTGTGGTGCTGGGACTCTCCTGGGGGGTGGGGAGGAGAGGGCTCAGATTCCGCTTCTGCCCCTCGCTGGCATGCGTCCCTGGGTGTGTGACTTACCCTCTCCGGGAGCTCAGTCTCCTCGTCTGAAACCTGGAGAAAAATCCAGCCTTCCAGCTGGCAGAACTCGTTCCTGTAGCTGCTGGATCAAATGACCACAAGTTTAGTGGCTTAAAACAACACTCATTTCCTGTCTATAGTGCTGGAGGGCAGAAGTCCTAACAGGTCAGCAGGGCTGCGTCCGTTCTGGAGGCTGGAGAGGACGACGTTCCCTGGCCTTCTCCAGTTTCTGGGGCCGTCCGCATTGCACCCTCTGCTTTGCTCTCTCTCTCACATGGCTGTCCCCCTCTTGTAAGACCCCGTGATGACATGGGCCAACCCAGATAATCCCGGATTGTCTCCCATCTCAGATGCCTAACTTCGTCGCATCTGCGGTCCCTTCTGCCCTGTGAGGTCACGTGTTCACAGCATCTGGGGCCTGGGATGTCAGCTTGTTTAGGGGCCGTATTCTGTCCATGACAGTCCTCGCTCTGAGCCCCAAAGATTCATGTCCGTACTACGTGCAGAATGCATTCTGTCCATTTTAAAAGTCTGAGTTGGGTTTGGGTGGGACGGGGGTTGTAGCTCGGTAGTGGTACTGTTGCCTTGCCGACTGCACAGTGAGTAAATCCTGTGGCTTATGTGGTGGCAGCAGGAGTATTACGGGCCACCGAGGTCCTAGTTCTTGAGAATACTTGACTGACTGCGTGACCTTCACTTCAGAGCAAACTTCCCTTAAGACCTGCTGGTGTTCGGTCTCCGTGCTTGGTCCTCTCTGCTCTTTCTGCCGGAGCCGTGTTGCCGCGGAGGCGGCCTGGTGACCCAGAGTGTCCTAGGCGTGTTCTGAGTGCTGCGTGTCTGTCGATCACAGGAGCAGGCCAGAGCCGGGAAGCAGACCCCGCCCGCGTCCCCTGCTCCTCAGCCGGCACAGGAGAGGCCGCCTTCGAGCCCCATCTATGAGGTGGGTCTTCCGTTGTTTGTGAGTGAGTCTCTGGCTTCTTGAAGCCATCCCTCCTGGGGCAGTGCCGCCACCGCGGACGGCGTGGGCTCCCTCCTCAGCTCTGCTAGGTGCCCATCCACAGAGGGCGGCTTGGCGAGCAGCCTCCTGGTGCTGGGGGACGCTCCCGGGCACACGGCCTGCTTCTCACCGAGAATGGCCGTCCTCACTGGGCTCCTGGACGAGGCCCCCTTGCTCAGCCAGCCCGCAGCCCCCCAGTGGGGTCTCCGAACACCGAGTGGATGGCTTCTGGTCCGGAGCTCACGTGGTCATGCTGCATTTGCGCTGACCCCGCTCTTCTAGAATCCGCATCCTGCGGCACCCAGCTGCCTCTCCCGCGTGGCCTCGCTTCACTGGAGCCCTCTGCAGCTCTCCCCTCCCTCAGCCCCTCTTGAACGTGTCTGCTCCAGAGCCTCTGTCCTTGGCCCTTTCTCCTCAGTTGTGTCGTCAGTGCCTAGTGCCTGCCTGTGTCCCCAGGGCCTGCTAACACGGATCCCCATGCTCTCTCCTGATCTGAGTTACTGAGCTGCCTGCCTCAGCTCTCCTTCGCTCCGTCACGGGGTCTCCGCATCTCCCTCTCTCGGGAGCACCCCTGCCACCACCGTCCATGGCCATACCCGGCTGAGCCCCGAATTCCATCCCTTCTCTGGCCCTGCGGCCACTGTCCTGGTTCCCACACCTGTCTTCTCTCCCTGGACATTAGCCCTCAAAGATCATTGAGTCGCAGGGGATGAGAACTAACTCATATCAGCTGAGGCATAAAGGGACGAGGATGCGGGGAGAGCTGTGGGCCGGGGCAGCAGGCCTGGCCTCAGGTCCACAGTCTCATCACCACCAGGGTCATCTCCTTGTGTTGCTGTTCCCTCTGTGTGGCGGCCGTGTCCTTCTGGACTTCTGGGCGGGTGTGTTGGATGTGGCCTTATAATTCGTAATCCAATGGAAAACGGGGACCTTGAGCCACCCCCCCCATCATGTTCCACTACTGGCCCGTCACTGAGCAGTTGGTTCTTGAGAAGGCCAAGATGGCATGCTGTCCCTGGCAGGGATGGGAGGTGGGTCCTAGATCAGCAGCCCTGCTGGAACCCTGTGCTGGGTGGGGCAGAGGTGGCATTGCTGGAAGATAGGAGAATAGGGTGCTGCCAGTGTGGGATGCCCGCCGTAGCGCCCACCTGCTCACGGTGCCCCCACATGACTAAGCTGAGGGTGCGGGCAGCCAGCTCGTGCCCCCACACCATGGCCTGGCCTTTAATCCTCCAGTCCGTTCCCTTTGAATCCAGGGGGACCTTGCCAAAAGGAGCCTCTGGCTCTGTCCCTCCCTCTTTAACCCTTGAGTGACTCCTGGTACCTGGCCTGGAGGTGGAGTGCCCTCTCTGTGGCCTTCATAGTACCTCTCCCAGGCAGCATGCACTGTGCTGCTCACCCTCCATCGAGAGCTGGTGCCTGAGTGCCGGCCCTTCCTGGAGCTTCTCCCCATGCCCCGCCGCCTCTGGCTCCCGAGGGCGCCTTCAGGAGGACCCTCGTTGGAAACACTGGTGAAAGCCACCGTTGATGATCAGGAGTTCAGGACTTGGGTTCGAGCTTGGAAGTCCCGGTGCTTGTGACCAGGGAGTTGGTGATTTCCTCCTGCACGTGACCTGGTGCTCCCTCCCTCCCGCCCCTCCGCCAGAGGACTTGGTTAGGACAGAACCCGGCCGTCCGCGGCCTTGCCAGCTCTGGCCGTGTGATGGGGTGACATTGTGAAGCTGCTGGGTGGCCGTCGGAGGGCTGGGACCTGAAAAAGAAACAGGCCAGACCTGCCCCAGGCGACAGCCTGAGAAGCGCTCAGCTCGTGACAGCCGTGCGGGTTCCAGTTCCTGCAGGATTTGCGGGCGCTGGGGGGCGGTGAGGATGGGGGTTATTCAGGAAGAAGTGCCACGTGGTCCCTCTGAACACACTTAGCACGGTTAGAATCGAAGCCGTCTGCACACGTCGGCAGGTGTTGCCTCCTCTTCTCCCTGTCCATTTGCTCGGTCTCAGCTGGACCGAGAAGTGGTCCGTGTGTTTCCCTTGGCCGTGGCAGCGACCCGCCTGGCCCATGTGAACTGTCTCCCTGGCTCTTCCCCAGGATGCGGCTTCGTTCAAGGCCGAGCCGAGCTACAGAGGCCCCGTGAGCGAGCCGGAACCCGTGTACAGCACCGAGGCCGCCGACTACCAGGACGCCGATAGCCAGCAGGGTCTGGCCTTCGCCCCAGAGGCCGTCTATGAAAGCACGGAGGCCCAGGGCCACTATCCTGCAGGTACGGGGGGGGCCCCTGTGGTGTTCCCCGGGCAGAGGGTGCCCCTGTTAAGTTGCCCTGTGAAAGTTGCCTTCTCCGATGACTGATCTGCCCCCCGCTGTGTGGTGCCTTCTGACCTGTCGTCTTAAGCCATTTCTCGCTAAATGTGTATTTCCCATGGGTTTCATCATATATTTCCAATATCCTAATGAAATTTAGTGGACAAATAGGATGGATTTCACAGAGAAAATATTTTTACACACCACCTTTATTAGAACACCTGTGTTTTGTAAATCCAATTTGTTTTAGGGGGTGGAAGACTGGAGGTTGACCCCTTTGGAACTTTGTCCTTGGCAGATGAGAGTTACAAAGCTTAGAGTCACACTGAACTTGTTAGTCCCGGTGTGTTGGCGTTGGGACCAGGGTGTCAGAGCCTTTCCTTCGGGAGCTGAGTGAGGTGTCATGGCAGGTGAAGGAGGAAAGCGGCACCTAGGAAAGTGGAGGGTACATGGGTTCCGGGGGCCTCTGGGCTGTCTTGGTGCCATTTTACTTGCTCAAACAGGTGCCTCTGTGGTGCTTTCAGGTGGACCGAGTGGGTGCACACTTACACTCTCGTGATGGGTCTGCAGCACTGACTTAGGAGATGAGTAATGACAAGCTTAATGCGCTTCTTGGCTTAGTCAGTCCTTCTGAAAGATTGATTAGCCAAACATTTGGGTTTCCTTTTTTTTTTTTAAATATTTTATTTTTTTCTTTTTCTCCCCAAAGCTCCCCGGTACATAGTTGTGTATTCTTTGTTGTGGGTTCTTCTAGTTGTGGCATGTGGGACGCTGCCTCAGCGTGGTCTGATGAGCAGTGCCATGTCCACGCCCAGGATTCGAACTAACGAAACACTGGGCCGCCTGCAGCGGAGCGTGCGAACTTAACCACTCGGCCACGGGGCCAGGCCCTGGGTTTCCTTTTTAACATCTAATTCGCGCTATGCAGGGCTATAATGCTCCTTCTCTGTTGGGTTAGAGAATCATTAAGTTTTTTGTCCTCTGAATCTTATAAATTACGAAGTTCGTTTAGGTCAAATTTTATTACCACAGCTTAGAAGGATTGGTCAAATTATATTTTACTGGGATTTTCATGTATTTATCTTTTCAGTAGTTTTGTTTGTTTGGTTTTGTAGCTGTGTTTGTTTTCATGTAATTTGGGGCACTTACACTGAAGTGTGTGTCAGATACCGCGTATTTGATAAGGTGGTTTTTGAGAGAATGGTCTCGGGCCCTCACAGGGAAGGGACAGGAGTGTGTGCAGTCCAGTGTGGAGCGGCGGAGGCCATCGCACCGGCGGAGGAGCCGGTCGCTCAGTGGTTTGTTTCCAGCCACTGCTCAGTGTTGTAGCCTGGAAATGCCTCGCCGGGTGGAGAAGGCGGTGACGTCAGCGGTCCCTGAGCCCAGCGTTTCAGAAACGCAGGAACCACTGAGTGAACACTTTCAGGACCCTTCCGATTCCTGGCGTTTGTCTCATGTTTCGTGGTTAATAGTGTGACCAGAGAGGCATGTGCTTAACTAAATGCATTTGTCTTCCTGGCACTTTATGTCGGCACGTAATGCTGTACTTATAAAAGCTTTAGCTGTAGCATACATCAGAGAATTTCCCCAAGCCTAAGTGTGCACCTCAGTGACTTTTTCACTAAGTGAACACACTCTCGTAACTACCGCCTACATTAAGGAGTGAAACATGGCCAAGCTTCCCAGAAGCCCCCTCGTCCCCACTCCCAGGAACTGTCCCCCAAAGCTGGCAGTGGTCTTGGCTTTCCACCATTGATGACTTTCCCGTGTGCTTGGCTGTCTAAGTGAAATAAAGTTATACGTACATTTGGTTTCTTGGTTCTTTCATTCAGTAGTATCTTTGTGGGATCCACTCGCGTTGTCTCGTAGCTTTGTTCTTTCTTGTCTGCTGCCCAGGAAGCCAGTCTCTGAATTTACCGTCATTTATTCTTTCTGCCATTCTTGGGTATTCTGGATGTTCCTAGTTCAGACGAACGCCGCCCTGCGTATTCGTGCTTGTTTCTTTGGTGCAGGTGTGTATGCGTTTCTGTTGGTGTTCACAGGAGTGGCACTGCAGAGGGCCAGGGTCTGCGTCTGTCCAACCTGAGTAGACACTGCCCAAAGTGGCGGTGCTGCCGCCAGCCGTGTGTGAGCCGTCCGCCGTTCCCCAGCGCTTGGTGTCGTCAGCTCGTTCGTTGCGGCTGTCCGGTGGGCACCGAGTGGAGGAGGCTCAGTGTGCTGTGGGCTGGCTGCTGCCCGGTGGCCGGGGACGCGCAGAAGCAGACTCTTTGTGTGTGTCTGTTGGCGGTTTCGAGATCCTCTCTTGTGAGTGCTTGTCCTTTGCCCGTTTTTCGATTGGGTTTTCTGTGTTGTTTCTTACTGAGTTGAAGGAGTTCTTTTCATATGTTCTGAGTACAAGTTATATATTCTGAGTACATGTGTGTGTGGCAGGTTTTTTTACATTCTTGTGTATGTTTTCCCCTTCGCTCTCGGTGGTGTCTTGATAAGCAGAAGTTTTAATTGTAATCTAGCCCGATGGATCAGTCTTTTCAGTAATATTGAATGCTCTTTGTGTTCATTGGAAGATAGTATCACAAAGATCATGAAGATATTATCCTGTAAAAGCTTTATGATTTTATCTTTCACATTTAGACCTGTAATCCATCTGAAAGTGATTTTTGTTTATGGTGTGAGATAACGGCCAAGGTTCCTTTTTTTTCCTTAAGTGTATGCTATGCAGTTGACCGAGAATAATTTATTAAACAGACCCTCCTCTCCCCAGTGCACTACAGTGTCGTCTGTGTCATCAGGCAAGTGACCGTAAATATATGGGCCTGGATCTAGACTCCGCTCTGCCCCGTTGGTCTTTCTGTCGTCTTTGCACAAGCAGCACACTGTGTAAATTGCTGTAGATTTAGCCTGTCCTGGCATCTGGTAATTTGAGTCCCCCAGCCTCGTTCTTGTGCAAGGCTAGCTGGGCTAATCTTTACCCTTTACATCCTCGGTTAAAATGTAGAGTCTGCATGGCCGCCTCTCCCCGGAAAACGTGCTCTGATTTTCACTGAGATTGCGTTTCATCTGTAGACTAGCGTGGGGAGAAATGACAGCTTCTTAATATTGGTCTTACAGGGGCCCACCCGGTGTGCGGCGGTTAAGTTTGCGCTCTGCTTTGGCGGCCCAGGGTTTGCAGGTTTGGATCCCGGCTGTGGACCTGCGCACCACTTATCAAGCCGTGCTGTGGCAGGCGTCCCACGTATAAAGTGGAGGAAGATGGGCATGGACGTTAGCTCAGGGCCAGTCTTCCTCAGCCAAAAGAGGAGGATTGGCAGCAGATGTTAGCTCAGGGCTAGTCTTCCTCGGAGGGAAAAAACATGGGTTTTAAAATCCATGAACACAATATAGCCTTCTATTTATTTAGCTCTTCTTTAATTTGTCTTAATACTATACAGTTTTCTGTATATATATCGTCTACATGTTTAATTACATTTATTCATAGATATTTCACATTTCTTTATTATAAATTATATTATGTAATTGTTTATTACTGTTATATAGTGATAGAATTGATTTCTGCGTATTCACTTGCTAAATCCATTTATTTCTAATAGTAATTCTTCTTGTATTTTGTAGGTGTTCACAAGTATGTCTGCAAGAGACAGTTTCTTTTCTTTTTTGTTTCCAAGTGCTGTACTCGTTTTTCTTTTTCTTGCCTCGCTGGCCTGGCTGGGACCTCCAGCACAGTGCTGAGTAGAAGTGGTGAGGGTAGGGATCCTCGTCTCCCTCCCAGTGTCAGAGGGAAGGCTTTCGGTATCTCACTGTTATATCTGATGTTGGCTGTAGCTTTTCCATAAATATTTTTATCAAAATATCCAAATTCTCCTCTATTAGTTTGCTAAGTGTTTTTTTAAATCATGAATTAAATTATTAAATTTTCTTAAGTGCATTTTCTGCATCTTTTGAGACAATCCAGTTTTTTTCCTTTTATGTGGTGATTTACCTTTTAGTTTGCAATTCTAGAAGAATCCCAACCTGACCTTGATGTATTCTGCTTTCCCCGGATTTTGTTTGTTAATATTTTAAGATTGTTGCATCTGTGTTTGTGAGAGCTTGGTCTGTAACTTTGCTGTCTTGTGTTGTCCTTGTTAGGTTTGGCTCATGCTCGTCTCCTAACACAAGGTGGAAAGCGTTCCTTGTTGATTCCCAGAAGAGCCCCTGTGAGACTGGTGTTTTCTTCCTTGCAGTTTTGGAAGAATTGACCAGCAAAACCAGCTGGTGTAAGGTTTTCTTTGTGAGAAGGCTTTTAGTTTCAGATTCAGTTATTCACGTGGAAATAGGATTTTTCTGATTTTATATTTCTTCTTGTGTCTGTTTGGGTAAGATGCTCTTTTTTCCTAGGAATTTGTTCAGGCCACCCAAACTTTCCAATTATTAAGTGTAATATGGTTCATAATATCCTTATTTTGTGCAAGATCTCCTGTAATATCCCCTTTTAAAAATTTTTGATATTGGTAATTTGTCCTTTTCTCTTTTTCTTCATCGGTCTTGCTAGAGTCTTATGAATTGTAGTAGCCCTTTCAAAGGACAGCTTTTGGCTTTATTGATTTTTTTCTGTTTAGTATTTGTTCTCTATTTTGTTAATTTATGCTTTTTTCCTTCCATTTACTTTGTGTTCTGTTTGCTGTTCTTTTTTCTAGTTTCTTGAGATAGATGCTTAACTGATTTTGGCTCTTTCGTCTTTTCCAGTCTATGTATGTGAGGCTCCAGCTGGCCCTGTAAGTGCACCTTTAGCTGCATCCCGCAAGTTTTGAAAGCCAGATTTTCGTTCTCTCTTGTGTGAAAACATGTTCTGATGTTCATCGTGGTATCTTTTTTTACTCATAAAGTTTTCAAAGAATTATGTCACTTGACTTCCCAATGTTTGTGGGGATTCTCTGGTTAGCTTTTTGTTGGTTTCTACCTTCCTTGCATGAAGATCCCTGTCTTGGTCTTTTGGGGCTGCTATAATCAGATGCATAGACTAACTGGTTTATGAACAACAGAAGTTTATTTCGCATCGTTCTGGAGGCTGTGAAGTCCCGGATCAAGGCACCGGCAGATTCCGTGGCTGGTGAGGGGCCGCTTCCTGGTTCGTAGACAGCCAGCCTCTCACTGTCCTCACATGGCGGAGGGGGCGAGGGAGCTCTCTCAACTCCAGACTAATCACCTCGCAGAGTCCCCGCCTCCTGATACCATCACCTTGGGGCTGACGAATTTTAGGGGGACGTAAACTGTCAGTCTGTTGTAATCTCTACGTACACCCTGCATTATTTCAACGTTTTGAAATGAGTCGAGCTTTCCTAATGGCCCAGCGTACATTCATTTTTGTTAAACGTTCCTTGGGCCCTTGAAAATGTTATTTATCGGTGAGAATGCAGTGTTGTATGTATACCAGGTAGATCAAGTTTGTTGATCATATAATTTAGATTCTAGTAGCCACATTACATAAAGTAAAAAGAAATAGGTGAAATTAATTTTGATAATGTATTTTATTTAACCTAAATATCCAAAATATTATAATTTCAATGTGTAATCAACATGAAAAGACTACTGAAATATTTTGCCTTCTTTTTGTTGTGATAAGTCTTTAAAATCGGGTGTGCATTCTTGTAACACGTCTCAATATGAAGTAGGCACATTTCAGGTACTTAATAGCTGCATGTGACTGTTTACTGGGCAGCCCAGTTCTACACTCTTACTTTGTTTTTTTTGAGGAAGATTAGCCCTGAGCTAACATCTACTGTCAGTCCTCCTCTTTTTGCTGAAGAAGGCTGGCCCTGAGCTAACACCTGTGCCCGTCTCCCTCTACTTTATACGTGGGGCGCCTGCCACAGCATGGCTTGATGAGCAGTGTGTAGGTCTGCAGCCAGGATCTGAACCGCCGAACCCCAGGCCACCGAAGTGGGACGTGGGAACTTGACTGCTGCGCCACTGGGCCGACCCCTACACCCGTACCTTTTTTGGGTCTGTTTTTTCTATCAGTTACTGAGAGATGTGTCTTAAAGCCTCCCACTGTGATGTTGGCTTTGGTTGTTTCTCCTTTTCTATTTCTATCAATTTTTCTGTCTTTTGAGATCGTGTTGTGAGGTGCATTCAGATTTAGCGTTTTTATCTTCTTGGTGGATTGCACTTTATCATTGTGAAATGCTCCTCGTTAGTCAGGCTTCTTGCTGTCGAGGCTGCTTTATTTGATAGTGATCTTTGCCACATCAGTGTTCTCTTAGGTAGCGTTGGCCTGGGGATGTTTTGCTTTCACCTGTCTGTGATCTTGTATTTTTAAGCGTGCCTCTGTGGAGAGTATACAGCTAGTTTGATTTTAATCAATTTGACGATTTTTATCTTTTAATTAGAGCGTTTGCTCCATTTAAATATAATGGCTGGTATTTTGGTTTGTAGGTACCATGTTACTATCTGTTCTCTGTTTGTTCCACCTATGCTGTGCTGTGTTTCTCTCTGGCCTTCTGTTAGACGTATCGTGGTGTTTGGTTCGGTACTTCTCTCTTAGGTTGTTGGCTGTGTACATTCCTAGATACAGGGTGCATTTTACATTTGAGCCTTATTTACTGCTTTTACTACCTCCTGACACTGCTGTTTCCTTTGACACTTGAACTGCACTGAACTCCCTCCCGCCTCCTGTGTCATTATCATACTTTTGAATTTTAGATACATTTTTGGCATTATCCTCGTTTTGTACAGTTAGTGCTTATGAAGGTTTATTCTCGTAGTGACCCTTTCTGTTGCTCTTCACTCCTTGTTTTTTCGTATTTCTGTCAGAGACTACTTTTCCCTGAAGAACTGCTTTCATAATCCTTTTAGTTCACGCCTGTGGGCAATGAGTTGTCTCATTCTTGTTTCCTGAAAAGTCTATATTTTGTCTTCACTTTTGAAGTGAAAAGTCTATATTTTGTCTTGACTTTCTATTGGGTATAGGATTCCAGGTTGGTGGTTATTTTCTTTCGGCATTTTATAGATGCCAATCCATTGTCGTCTGGCTTCCTTCCCTTTCCTTAAAAAGTCAGCTCTCAGTGTTCCTGTTGTCCCACTGAAGGTGGTGCCTTTTTTCGTCTGGCTCCTTTTGACACTTTGTTCTTGCCTTAGGCACACTCCGAAGGACTGCTGAAAACCAAAGTGTGGTTTTCTTTGTTGAGTCAATGGCTTGATTCCTTCATCACTTTCAGACAAGTTTTGACCATTGTCTGTAGATGTTTCTTACTCCCTGTTCTGTCTTTCCTCACTTTGGGAGTCCCCATTTATATGGACATTAGACCTTTTACCGTGTCCTACACGTCTTTTGGGCTCCTTCTGTATTTTCCAGACTTTTTTCTTGTGACTTCTATCTGGCTGTTTTTTACTGACCTGTCTTCTGGTTCACTGATCCTCTCTTCAGTTGTGTTCAACCTGAGCTTAAACCCATAGATTGGGTTCTTAATTTCACTTACCCTATTTTTCAGTTCTAGAATCTGTTTTGATTCTTTGGTGAAAATTTTCATTTTGTCAAGTCTATTTTTGACCAGTTGAAGTCTGCATCTGATAACTACACTGTATGGGTCACCTCAGGGTCTGTTTCTATTTCTGTTTTCCTTTTTTCTCTTGGTCCTGTTTGTTGTTATTTTTCTAAGTGAACCTTGGGCGTTATGGATGAAAACCTGTGGAGACTCTAGGTGATGCTGTCTTCCCTCAGCGCTTCCTCTGACACACACCCAGAGGACAGACACTCTCCGTTCAGCCAGCTTCTGAGCGACTCTAGGCTGGATTCGGTCTTTGTAAGCCTCAGTCCTTATAAGCTGCCTTCATCTGCCCTCTCACCCAGTGTGTAGCCCCCGGGTCTCCATCTGAAAGCCTGAAGTGTTTCCCGGGGCCCCTCCTCCTTGGCAGGTCCTGAAGCCCAATTTTTGTCACCTGAAGACAATGAGATTCCTGAAGGCTCAGCCTGTCAGGCAGTTTTTGCACAGTGCTGGGCTCATTTTCTCTGCCTCCCTTTTCTCAGAGATCTTGGCGCCTTAAGTCCCGTCTGATTTGTCAGGCCTGTATTTGAATTTCTGTCTTCCCAGCCCAATGGAACTCTCCAGAGCTCTGTTAGCCAGTACTTTCTGCTTGGCTTTCTGCTGTTTTCTTCCCAGCTTATTGGTGCATTTCCCCAAATCCCTGAGGAACACCTGATCGTCCCATGCCCTGAGGGAGAGAGTGGCTCTCGGAATGTTAGACTGGCCTCAGTGGGCTGCCCTTTTGTTTGGAATCTTTGCCCCTCCAGTTGGCTGCCTCAGTATCTCCTTGATGCCTTCAAACAGTCTTAAAAGTGTATCCAGCTTTTCTAGTTGTTGGTGAGTGGATCTCCTGCAGGCTGTTCGTGTATGTAGCTGGACGTGGGCAAACAAATCGGTGTTCCCTCTCCATCTGAAGCAAGATGTCAGAGTCCTAGTAAGTATAGTGATCGTTATTGTTATGAGAGCAACCTAAACCCACTAGTCCTTGCTTAGTACCCCCTGTTCTTTTTCTACTCAGCATCCCGTTTGCCCTGGCCCAGCCACGTACACAGGGAAAGAAGGAGCAGGTGGCCCACCCCACCAGGACACACAGGCAGCACCTCCGCTCCTGGCTCCTCTCTCAGCTGCTGCGCGGACGCTCCATCCTGGCACTGCTCCCTCCTCTTCCCCTTGCCCTGAGCCAGCCCAGGGCAGGCTTTGTGATGACAGGCTGGCAGTGGCAGAGGAGAAGGCTTAAGAGTTGGAAGGGGTTAAGTGACATTCTGTGAATTGATCACATGTGAGTCTTCACTTTGAGTGTTTAAACAAATTACTGCTTTTAAGCTTCCCTCTGGTTTCATTTTAAAGTTGAAAATGCAGATTTTGTTCTTGAAATCTAGTGCAGTGATTTTACAGTGTTTTTGAAAGCACCGAATGAGATTTTAATAAGACGTCTCACTCAGAGAGCTCCAGTATGTAAGACTGAGAAAAGAGAATCTATTTGGGTTGAATTGTGGGTGGGACCCCAGTTGTGGGTCCCCCAGAGTCCACCAATGCCTGAGACGGGGCGTGTCTGTAGGACTCAGAACGCCCTCGGGAGTAAGGTCTTAAAGCCACGACCTCGTGACGCCTGAGTCGACCTGTGTCGGGTGTGTTGGTTGTCAGAGCACAGGTCGAGGCTAAACTGGTAGCGGTATGAGGTGTGCTGGGGGCTGGAAAGGAAGAAGGTGCAGGTGCAGCCCGGTCGGCAGGAGGAGAAAGGACGAAAGATGATGCGGGGGACAGCTCGGGTGGTTGGGGTGACAGAGGAAGGTGCAGACACTGGGCAGTGTCTGGGGTGTTCTGGTTGTCACAGCTAGGGGCAGGGGTGCTCCTACACATTCTGCAGTGCGGCCCCCACAACGAGGAGTTACTACTATTCAGGAAGCAGGTGCCAAGTGGAGAGGCTCTGGTGGAGGAACCCAGGCTTCTCCCGGGGACTGCTCTAATCTCCAGTGGGGTGCGGCGCGCCCCTGTCGTTTCATCCTGAGTGCTCTTAGCAAGGCTTCCTCAAGCCCTTGCTGGGCTTAAGCTGGTGAGTAAATGAGGGAGAATTGACCTCGTAGTCCGCATGAGGTGAGACTAGCTCAGTGACTGCTGACTGAGGGTCCATTCTAGACGTCCCCTTCAGTTTAGATAGTGCCCCTCTGGTGGCCGTTACTGACTGCTGCTCTTGTAGGAGGAGGTGGCAGACCCCCCAGAAAATCAGGCTTATTTCTGTTGTGTTTGGTTTATGAAACAGTTAAATATATCCCTTCAAAGTAGTAGTGGAGTATTTGCATCTTCTCTCTTTTCTACACACTCCACTTGCCATCTCTTTGAAAGCAGCCCTGCCTTCTTTTCTCTTTTGAGGAAGATTAGCCCTGAGCTAACAACTGCCAGTCCTCCTGTTTTTGCTGAGGAAGACTGGCCCTGAGCTAACATCCATGCCCATCTTCCTCTACTCTATATGTGGGATGCCTACCACAGCATGGCATGCCAAGCGGTGCCATGTCCGCACCCGGGTTCCGAACTGGCGAACCCTGGGCCGCAGAGAAGCGGAACGTGCAAACCTAAGTGCCGTGCCACGGGGCTGGCCCCGCCTTCTTTTTTCTTTTTGTGAATCCTCTTCTTTTTGCTGAGGAAGACTGGCCCTGAGCTAACATCCGTGCCCATAATTCCTCTGCTTTATGTGTGGGATGCCTGCCGCAGCCTGGCCTGACAAGTGGTGTGCAGGCCCGCCCTCGGGGTCCGAACCAGCAAACCCCACGCCGCCCAAGTGAAGAGTGTGAACTTAACCACTGTGCCACCGGGCCGGCCCCCAGCTCTGCCTTCTTGTCTTCCTGTTTCTGTCCCTTTAATCGTCTGCAGGAGCCAGCGCCACCCCCAGCCCCTCTGTGACTATATCTGGTTCCGGGTTCCAGGTTCCGTGCTCCTGGGAGACAGTGGTGGAGGCACACAGGATCGCAGTCCTCAGAGAGCTGACAGAGCGGATCCTTTCTCACGATCAGTACAGGTTGTGAGCGCACCCTGACAGGAGGAAGTAGTTAAGAGGAAAGACACGACCTGGTGTGTGGGCAGGCCGCCTGTGTGCACACCGTGGTCCAGCAAAGGCCTTTCGGAGGGCTCACGTTTGAGCCAAGATCTGAAGCTGAGCGGAGCCAGCCTGAGCGCTTTCCCGGTGCTGGGCCTGCTGGGGCCAAGGCCAGGGGCAAGGAACAACTTGGCCGCGTCAGGCCATGAAGCTGTTGCGGAGGTTCCTGGACCGGAGGCGGAGGGAAAAGACGAACAAGGTGAGGGGGACCAGGGAGTTGGGAGTCAGGTGGAGCCTTCCCCAGCAGAGCTGGGATTTTTGTTTTGTTTTTAAGGACTTCTGAGGGCCCGAGGGTATTGTGGCTTCTCAGGGAGGGGTTGAGGTGATTTGGGTGGGTTTTTATGACGCTGGTGCTGTGTGGAGAATGGGTTGAGCTGGAGGCAAGAACGGATGGGGAGTAGGAACCGTTGGTCCAAGAAGGCACTCCTGATGCCTGGGTTGAGCTGTGAAGTTAGTGCTTTGGGCCAGCATTAAAGTCCCCTTCACATCGCCCACCCCACAGAGCGCAGAGCAGTGTGCATGTGTTTGATGTTGCAGAGATAGAGAATGTTTCAGTGGCGGGTGTGTAACGGCTGTGTGTGTACGCCTGTCACATGCACAGCACTGTGTTCAGATACTTTCCGAGTGCCTGTTACGGGGCAGGCACTGTTCTAGGTGCCGAAGAGTCAGGATGTAGTAAGGGGCGCATAACCCAGGCATGTTTCAGTTGTGCAAGGAGAGCTGGAGGACGGAAGGGCTGTGTGAGTTCAGCTGGAGCAGGTGAAATGTGTGGACGGTGCGGTGGCTGCAGCCGTGGCTGTTTTGTCCTGGGTGTCTGTGCAGGCGGACTTGGGGAGGCCGTGATCCCTGTACTTTCAGCCACGCCCTCTGCTCTGTCTCGCAGAGACCTGCCTCAGCGCCACGCTCTCTACCTCCGTTTGGGCGGTCTTTGGGTTCCTTCAGTTCAACATCGGCCACAACCATCCTTTGCCCTCGTCTGTCCCTCCTCCTGTGAGCAGTGTGGCCTCCCCCCAGCCAGGGGCTCAGAAACCGGGGAGCCCGCTTCGCCTCTTCCTCAGCCTGCAGTCTGCAGGTCCTGAGGCGTGTGCCTGTCCTGTCGGAGCCCGCCTCTGAGGTGCACTGGCGAGAGCTGGACCGTTTTTTCCATCAGGGTGATTCGAGGAGCGGTTGGCTCCCGTGGCCTCTCCCGCCCCGGCCCCCTGTGGTCTGGCACCCGCCGCGCTGAGCTGTGGGCAGTTCCTCACATGCAGATGTGTTGTTTTCTGGAAACTTCTTTGTAAATATGCTGTTCTCAGAGAAGGCGGTCTTTTTTACTCACCCTGTGTTCTGCTTGCTGATTCTTCGTGCTAACGACTGCTAAGTAATTTGATAACTAACTCTTTTGGAGAACCAGTTTTGCCCTGTGAATAAAGATCTTCAAAAGTGCTCGTATTCTGCCCGAGCAGTTTTACTTCTGCTCCAGAAATGGTTGCTTTCTGGAGGGGACTTTCGGCATAAGGATGTTCACCATAACAACTTAGCGTGTTTACATCCTTTATTCCTGAGCAAGTTAGAAGAGTAATAGATGCCAGCATCTATTTATTTTTAGAAACCATTTAAAGCATAAATAATGTGTAATTCCCACTTCATGGGTTTACCATCTCTCGCTTTTGCCTCCCAGCCTCACCTCCTTCCCCCTGGTTTTGGCATCACCTCGGGAGGGACATGATTTCCTGTGGGCCCGTTCTTGTGGTTGGAGGTGGGGCAGCGGGCCCTGGCTGTGACTGCAGACCATGCTGGACTCTCCCGGAGCTTCCTCGGGCGTCTGCGGAGGGCCTCAGACAGGGAGCCCATTCCCAGCGACCTTCCTGGTCAGCTGGGGCCTTCTAGTAGTCGGAGTGCCCATTGGTGTTCCTGCCCGAACCGGGTCCTGTACTGGAGGTTGCGAAGTGGTGATTTTTCTGACTCAATCCTCCTTCATTTGTTAGCTGCTCCTCTTCAGTAAGGAGCATCCCTTTCTGTTCTCTTTCTCTCTCTCAGTTGCTGTGGCCCCTTGCATTTGTATTTATTCAGTGTATCGCAGTCAGTTATCATCATTATTCCTTTGGATACTCAGATTGTCCCCTCAGCTGGGCTCCTGTGTCCTTTCTCCAGGGCCCTGTTAGTCTTTGAATGCTCCGTTGTTTCCTGACACAGAATTTGCCGCAGACCCACTTTGTGTTTCTCCTGCCTCAGATCTGCAGTCGTTCCTCTGAGGAGCCCTGGTTCCTTTTGGTGGGGAAATGCTGTTTAGAAATCAGTATCTGGGGGCTCGGTGTGCTCACTGTCACAGAGGTTCACATCTAGGTTCTTTTCGGGACAGAGCTGGAGAAAAATCTTGACAAAAAGAAAAACCTGGATTTCATATTGGTATTTCCTTTACAAATTAAACCTAGTTTTTTCCCCTTAATTTCTTTCTTTCTTTTTTTCTTTTTTCTTTTTTCTGCTTGATCTCCCCCAACCCCCCGATACATAGTTGTATATCTCAGTTGCAGGTCCTTCTAGTTGTGGCACGTGGGATGCCGCCTCAGCGTGGCCTGACGAGCAGTGCCATGTCTGCTCCCAGGATCCGAACCCGCGAAACCCTGGGCCCCCGAAGCGGAGCACATGAACTTAACCACTCGACCCCGGGGCCGGCCCTTATTTTATATTTCTTGTCTTACACTGACAGTTTTGATTTCTAATGATATTAGCCTTAATTTTTTTATCCTATGATACACATAAAATAGTTTAAACCTTTTAATATCGTATTGTTATAATCATCCTGTTGAGTGAAGTTTTAGAGTTTCTTTGTAGTTCTTTTGGATGTTAGAATAAACCTATCTTAAGAATACATAGCTAGAATAATGGGTTTTAAAGCAATGTGAGGTAACATAACCACACAACACTTGATAAACAGTTGGAGTGCCCGTTGGTGTTCCTGCCCAAATCGGGCCTTCTGTTGGAAGTTGCAAAGTTCATTTGTTTCTCCTTCTTCTTAAGTTTAGGGTTTACATTGTTCTTCTGGAGTTAATTTTTCTTCAAATACATAAAGCTTTTACGTGATTCAAAAACGAGAAGTATAGAAAAAGGCATAGTCGGAAGTCTTGCTCCTCCCGTCCCTGTCCCACTCACGCCTTCTAGGTGGGGGACCACGGTCCGGTTTGCCTGAGGGTAGGCCTGGGTTTTGCCTCTTATCCTCAGGCAATTAGCAGTCGTGCCCCTTTCACTCTCAGAAATGAAGCATAGGGAAAGCCTTGTCGGCGCTTGCTAATGCTCATGAGAGAGGAGACAAAATGTTTCCACTTGGTAGGTTTTTCCCTGTGGCTGGAAGGAAGCTCTTGGCCGAGTTCTGCTGACTTGGATCGCGGTTCGCTGGGCAGGGAAGGTCCACCGAGGGAGTTCTTTGTGGCTTCCAGAGGCTCATTCTTATTCTGAGGAGGAAATTTCCTTTTTCTCTGAAAATAATCTGGGAGCTTCAAGCATATCTTGCATTTCCAAGTTTTTCTGCTTTGCAAATGGGTAATTATCCCTCCTGCCTATGTATTTTTAAACCTTTGCCAGTAGTAATATGGAAATTGATTTCGTGTAGCGCCATGCTGAAGAAGACTAATCAATGTCGCTGAGCCCTTAACATCTCTGGAAATCCCGGGGTGCTGCTAAGAAGCTAGGACACACTCTTGCTCCCGCCTTAAAAATAGTTCATGGGGAGAACGTGAGTGACAGGTGAGGTCGCGATAGCCTGCGCGCCCTGCAATAGAAACAGCTGTGGCAGGGCAAGGGTATTTTGAAGAGTCTTGAGTATGAATTCTAGGATAGTCTGATGTGTTATTTTCATGCAAATGAAAATATGAAAGACTTCATTTTTGACTGAGTGTGAAATGCAGTTGATGCACAGAGTTAAAGAAGTCCTGTATAGAATTTTACTTGGCTGTTTTGTGGCTCAGCTCCTGTAGCTCCCGCAGAGATACACACGGAAGGGAGACCGTCAGCCAGCTGGCGTCTCCTTCTTCGTGCTGTTTGAAGGCGCTTTATGCAACGTGCTGAGTGCCTGTCCCTCCTCCGGCGGACAGACTGACTGCAGAGGACAGTGGCAGCAGGTGTGTGGGTGTGTGCCGCCCTGTCTCCCGTGCTGCCGTCCGTCTCTGTAGGTAGACCCCCGGTCTCCCTCGGTCCCGGTGGGCAAGGCTCGGAGGAAGCAGCCTGGTGGGCAGTCGGCGGACTCGCGCCCCATCCTCGTGGAGTTCCCTGCGTCAGTTACCTCGTCTCTGAGCCTTCGGAGTTCTCATCCGTCAGTTAGGGACGGTAACTGTCGGTTTTGCTTCAGCAAATATTGATTGTCTGCCGTGTGTTAGGCACTGTCTGTCCAAGGGCTGGGTAGACAGATGTTTGGGGGATTAAATGAGATAATAGCCAGCATTTATTGCTTCTAAGCCTCTTTCTGTGAGTTATCTCCCTGAGTCTCATAACAGTACTGTAGAGCATTCTTTCTACTATAAATAGTGCTGGAAGGCAGGGGACTGTTCCGCAGCCCGTCTGACAGTGAAGGAATTGAGGCACGGAGAGGTTTGGGAGCCCCTTCAGAGGCCGGTAGCGAATGAGTGTGGAGATTGGTTATGGTGAAGAGTGCTTCCCTCTGACTCCCACAGTTAACCGTGACCAATAGGGAAAAAAGGAGAATGACGAAGAAAAAGTGCAAACGGTATGCAAATGTGTGGTGGACGGAGTGACAGTCTCTCTCTCCACCCCGTATGTCCACAGTGTGGGGTATTTTATCTGAAAGGTGGTGGTGTTTTTACTGTGCGTTCATACTTTTCGTAGAGAAAGATGGGTGAAGTTCTACATTGTGAGAATACAAGTAATGAGTACAATAAACTTGCTGAGTCAGGGGGCTTAGCGACAAGCTGCCTGGTGATCCGTGCAGAGAAATAAATTATTCTAAGGCCTTTGGTTCCCTGCGTCGATGGGAGGGTGGGAGAAGAGCTCTGGAGGCCCCCCCGGGTGTGTTGCGGTCCAGTGCTGCCCCCCTCCCGCATCCTCACCAGGCATGCCTTGGTCCAGTGCTGCCCCCCTGCCGCATCCTGAGCTGGCGTACCTCGGTCCAGTGCTGCCCCCCCTGCCGCATCCTGAGCTGGCGTGCCTCGGTCCAGTACTGCCCCCCCGCCGCATCCTCACCAGGCGTGCCTCGGTCCAGTGCTGCCCCCCTGCCGCATCCACACCAGGCGTGTCTCGGTCCAGTGCTGCCCCCCTGCCGCATCCTTGCCCGGCGGGGCCCGCGATTAAAGGATGCCTCTGCACACTGCTCGCTTCTTGTCTCAAGTCTGAGATTGGCAGGCCTGGGGCCATCGTGCGCTGCCCCAAATGCAGGAGAGGCCGGGAGAGTAAGTGCCTGGGGCTCTCAGCTCCTCTGGCCCGGTGCTGTTCCCAGGCCTGGGGAGGGGCTCAGAGGCCAGGCAGCCAAAACAGGTGACAAATTGTGACAGCGTGCCTGAAATCACTGCAGCTGTGCCTCTGCAGCTGGAGAAGGCAGTTTAGTGTTACTTACATGGCAGCTGGAAGGCTCCTCCTGGCTGGGATTATCAGGGCCAACTGCCGCCTCCCCCTCCCCTGCCCTGACTTCCCCGAGAAGGGAAGAGAACACTTGTTAAGTAAACCTGGGGATTAGGGATTTGGAGTTATATACCGCCCCTCCCCCCCGTTTGTTACTTTTATTCTCCTTCCTGATGATCTTGACTCCATTTCTGTGAGAAAGTTTCACAAACTGGACAGCGTGTCTTTTTGATGTGTGTATGGTGGGTGCCTGACAGTCACCAGAGTGGGAGAAAGGCCCATGCAGGAAAAAGTAGTAGGTGGTTAGAATAAAGGGTTTAAGTTGGAGAGAATGTGCACTCTGAGGTTGTTTTCTTGTGCAAACCATAGAAATAGTTGTTCCTAACGAAGTTTGACGATGAATTAAGAGATTGTGTGGAAGCAGATTCCTGATTATAGGTTCTGCGTAGTTTGTACAAACCCTTAACGTGCAGTTCGTTCCCCTTCATGTTCCCCAACTGTGTCCACAGGGCTGGGCGCTGCGGGAAGGGAGCCGTTTCCAGCAGACCTGGAAGCGTTAATATAGTAGCCGCTCTTTCCGCGGCTTCCAGGCTGCGAGCCCGTGCCCCCGCCTGGCCTGGAAACCCACGAGCGGTGGAGGGCAGGGCGTCGCTGCCCACCGTGTCTGGGACTCGGGATGCGGGTTTCTCTGTGCTTTGAAACGCTGCTGGTGTTGCTTCAGTTGTAAATTCGTCTGAAGAGCCTCTGCTGGGAAGTTTTATAGTAATGCCGTGTAAAGAGATAGTGACACACGTAGTGCTAATTTACAGTAACTTTAAGCATTGCCAGTAATTTAATTTCCAGGGAGCTCCTGAACCGCCTGTGCTCGGGTCTCCGTGGTTCTGTTTGCTGCGCTCGCTGGCGGGCATTAGGTTCGTTCCAGTTGGAAAACCTCTGCGGGAAGGACGGAGGGAAAGGAAGCACTTGCTATCCACACATTCTTGGGTAATTATTTTCATTTGAACGAAAGTTTTGTGCCACTGACTAGGAAATACGTTAAATCCTAGCCCTCTGCTCCCTCTGCTCTAGTCGTCATCTTGGAGATTCCTTCGTCTCTGTGGGGTCACCCGTCCCCTTTTTGAAGATGATCGCCACGTTTCTGTCTGGAGCTCCACATTTGGGATGCTCCTGCATGCCCAGCCCCGAGTTTTGCCGTATCCCTTAGAAGGCCCGTAGACGTCCTGCTGTGTCTCAGTCCAGGGTCCTGCTCCGCCTTCCTCCTTGGTCAGCCTCGAGTCTCCCCGCCTCCCTCCCCACTTCACGCGCCTCCTCTGCCCTTCCTCGCTCATCCTGCTGGGCCAGTCCGCAGCTCTGTCCGTGTTTTCTGCTCTCACGTCGTTTCTGTTTTCCTTTGTGCTCTGGTGCGCTAGCTTGGGCCGTTCGTGGGGCCTTGGTGTCTACATGAGGTGGCTTTGCTTGTGCTTTCTTCCTTTCCAGGCCACCTAGCTCCCAGGGTAACCCAGACCTCTGGCATGAGAAGGTTTTGGCAGGGCCTATCCATGGCAGCAGGTGTTTGGCAGTTTGGCATTCATGGCTCCATGTTCTGGCTTTATTCACCTTTCCCACATCTTTCCCTCTGTAAATGCCCCTTCACTCTGCCCAACCAGTCTGCTCACTCTGCTCCCCTTCCCTGACGCCTCGTCCTGCGCGATTCCCTGCTCGGGTACTGCCTCTCCCTCTCCTCGCTTTCATCAGACCCCACCTGCCTCTCCAGGCCGAGGTCACCCCTGTGAGGTCTGCTCGGACCAACTCCGATTCCTACTGGGATTCACAGTCGCTCCCATCTCTAGGAGACGACAGATTTGGTGCTTGGGGCTGGTTTTACTGTGATTCCTTTTATCTTTTCTCCAGTTTTTCAAAATGCCACCAGCTTTAAGAAAAACGCAGATGAAAGAGTAGGATCAAGGTCATTCTTGAGGGGGTAAAAGAAATCACAAAAAGATCTCCTGTGGGGTGTGTGGCCAGCCTCTTTCTCCCCATGGGATGATGGCGGTGGGCTTGCTGGGTGAGCGTGGAACAGTCTGCTTTTTCACTGACTGCTGAGTGGCTTCCTCTACTTTCCCACCCTCCCCTCCTCCTCTACCTCCCCCTCCACACCCGTGTCAAATCTTGGATCCTCTGCTTACTAACTTTCTGATCTTGGCCAAGATATTTCACTTCTGAGACCGTTTTGTCGTCTGTAAAGTAGAGATACTATTTATTTCCCAATATTATAGGCAGATTTAGTGAGAACTAAAATAAAGCATCCACCGCTGTACCCTGCACAAGGTGGGCCTTCATTAGATGCGAGGTGTCTGTCTGCAGACCCCGTAGCCCCGACTCGGGTGACTGGGAGGGCGTACAGCCTGCAGGGGCTTGGTTTGGGTGCTCACCGTGGGATCTCCCCCTGAAGATGACATCGTCTTGAGCTCTGAGTCCCGAGCTGCTTATCAGCCAAGTGACCTTTGTAGGTCACTAACCTGCCCGGGCCTGTCTTCCAGTCTGTGAAGTGAGCTAATTATGTATGCCTTCCTGTCGTATGTGACATCTACTTTTATGTGATAAATATTGGAAAATATTTTGAAAACCAGTCAAGCATTAAGCACGTATAAAGTTATTACAATGAATATTTGTGTCTTAGGAGTACTTAGCATCGTGCCTCCCAACTTTTTTGTTCAGTAAATTGTCCAAATTAATAGGGCTGCTCCTTCTCCAGCTGGTATTGCTGTCTCCTGAGCTTGCTGGAGCCTCGAGAGGAAATCCCTAATAAAGTAGCTTCCGTTCCAGTTTTGTACTTAGACCTTTGGTTCATTCTGAGACGCCCTTCTTGTTAAGTTAGAGGGTAGGTAAAACTGGTTATAATATAAGGCTCGTGTGAGACTGGTTTGCAAGACGTGAATACACGGAGCCATGACAGTTTAAGAAGGTTACAACGCGGTAATATTCACAGTCAGACGTAGTCGTTGCTGGTTCAGATCCACGGGGACCTGTTGTTTGAACACTACATTGTTCGCCCGGGCTGGGGATTTTGAAACAGTGAGGGGAGCAGTTCTTTCCCTCGAGCAGACTCGTGTGAGTGTGGTCCCGCACGGAAGGGACAGGTGCTGTCTTTCTGAGGGGCCGGCGGAGCCTGTACAGAGCGGCAGGGTTGAGCTCCGGCTGCGACGTCGTGTTGGGCATGCGGGAGGCGCGGGGCTGGGGCGGCATTGGGAAGGAGGAGCTGCCACGGGCGCGCGAGCAGGAGCAGAGGGCGCAGTTTGGGCCGGCTGGGCGGGCCTGCTCCGTGTCGGGTGGTTGGCTGCGGAGGGGTGTGGTGTGCCAGGCACGCCGGGTGGGAGGAGAAGGGTCGACAGAGGAACAGAAAGGCACCGAGGGTGTGAGCTCACGGCAGGGCGGTCCCCGAGGGCTGGAGTCAGTTCTCCGAGAGCGCTCTGGTGGGGCAGCGTGATGGGGGCCCTGCAGGTGCCGAGAGGCCGCCTTTGTTGACGCTGCACCCTTACCTGAGATCCGCCAGCCAGCTCTGTGTGCTCCGGGGGCCGTTGTCACTCCTGCTGTGGACACTGCAGGAGAGGGGGTCGACAGCGTCTTCGGGCTCACCTGTCCTCACTACTCTCAGCCGAGGCTGCGTGGCCTTGCAGGCCGCAGCTGCTGTGTTTCTTTGACTTGTTAGCAGGCGGGGAGGAGCTGCTGTCAGTGTAGCCTCAGGTAGCCGTAGGTGCTCCTTCTGAACTTGTGTTTCTGCTGACCCGGCGTGATGGAGCCGCGGGAGGAATCCCACATGGAGAACTTTCAGGCACGGCTGATGTCGAGACCCCTGCCTCAGCCCGAGATGCCCTCCTGTCCCGTGTGTCCAAAACGCTCGTCAGAGACGGAAAGGAGAGCAGGCTGCTCGCTTGTCCTCGGTGTCCTGTGCGCTCAGCTGGAGCTTCGAGGTGTGGTCTCCCCGTATGTGTTGCAGTGCTGGCCCAGCTTCTCCGTGCTCGTTTCCTGCCTGCCTTGGGAATTGCGGGTGGCTCTAGGGCAGTGAGGTGCAGTGTGCGGAGACCCAGTTGCCGTCAGAGTGGGGCTGTTGAATAGTACCCGCGGGGGTCTTGTTTGACATTTCTGTTCCCGTCAGTAGTGGAGTCTCAAAGTGTGACAGAGCAGGTCCTGTCTTAGATCCCTTTCTGTGCCGTTGTGCTCGGTGGTACCTATGAAGGCCTAGGGGGTGGTGTCCAAACGCTCTTCCACATCTCGGACGTCCTCATGTAATAAAGGTCATGAAATAACTTCACAGAGTGCTTCATCACACGCAAAAGAGTGGATTGTGGCTTTCTTTGCAGAATTGAAGTGCTAGTGTGAACTACTGACAAGCCTGAAAAATGCTAAAATTGTAACTGAATCGGGGAAACCTTGCTCATACCCTAAGACTTTTCAGGAGAATTGCTAACCTGTGAACTCTAAAGCTGTTCCCGAGAGGGGCTGGGGAGACCAGTATGACGTCATTTTACTCGAGGAGCGGGGGCCTTAATCAGGTTACTGTCCTCCCCTCTCAGGGTCAGGATGCCTGGAACACTGGCACCCTCCATCACTTCCATGCCTTTATTGGCTCCGTGTTTTGGTGGAGCCATCATTGCCGGGAGGGATACCACCACATGCTAAGGCGGGACCACCAGTGGTTCTGGAACGTGGCGGAGTGTGAGTGACGGAGCAGTGACTCGCAGGTGGAGCGTCCTAACGGAGGGACTCCCTCGTGGTAGATGGTGTCAGATGAGTCTCCAAGGGCTCACTAAAAGATGAGCTGCTGTTGTCAAGCAAGGAAGACTAGGAAACATAGTTTAAGGGTCTCGCGGAGATGTTTTAAAGCCTGGTGATGTAAGTGCAGAGTAAGCATGTTCGATGTGGTAACTTAGCGTGCAGCTGGCACGAACACTTTTGTCTGCCTGTTTATTGTAATAAATTTGTGGGGCTGAGTCGGAGTCACAGTCGGCTGGTGCTCTACTTTCCTGGAAGGGTGTGTTAACGTGGCCAAGCTTTCGGGCAGCGTCTTCGTAGGGAAATGGGGGGCTGGCCCCTTGAAGTCGCCTTGTGTTTAGGCACACAGTCTATGTATGTGATGTTTACATAAGCTTCATAACTGGGGTGTCAAGCTGAATAATCACAGGTTTGTGATTATTTCTACTGTTATGTAATAGCGTAATATTTTAATCTGTCCTTTATTGCCATGGGAGGTTAAAAAAGGCAAAGATTTGGGGCCAGCCCCCTGGTGTGGTTAAGTTCGGTGCACTGCACTTCAGTGGCCTGGGTTTCGGGTTTGGCTCCTGGGCACAGACCTACTCCACTCGTCAGCCATGCTGTGCCAGCAACCCACATGCCAAGTAGAGGAAAATTGGCAACAGATGTTAGCTCGGGGGCAGTCTTCCTGGCCAAAAAGAAAGGGCAAAGATTCTACATAGAGAAATTGCAGTGAAATAAAACATTATTTTTGCAAATAATGTTTTATCTTCTAAAAAGTAGTAAGACAGTCCTCACTTTGCATGGGACTATAAAAATGACCATGCAGCTGGCCCGCTACAAAGCAATATTAATCATTGATGGAGATGATTATGTTTGTGATTGTTACGTTTTTTTCAAGGCATTGCAAACTCTCTTAAATTATCAATGTATGAGGAAATGACAAAAACAGTAAAACTAATCTTTATTTAGTACAGTGCAATTTATAACATTAGAAACGTTGAGAATTCAATTCCATAGGTCTTGGAGCCAGCAGGTCCATTTCTGGGTCTGTCCCTCAGAGCAATCCAGTACCTCCTTTTTGTACATAATTTTAAAAAATCAGTACAATATCCTAATTATAAAATAAAGTAAATTTAAAAAGTTAGTTTACGGTGAAACATTTCATTCTGTAAATGTTTGGGCACGACTGCACCGAAGACACAAGTCAGATGTTTGTACCTTCTGCTGATGAATGAGTTTAAGAGAAGATGATCAGAAGCCATTCCATAGAAAAATAGAGAAATGTGAAAGAAGAGGTGGCCACTCCATAAAAGTGTGTTAGGATAAGTAAACACAGACCAATCTCAATTGTATTTGATCCGAGAAAAATGAATAACCGTGACTGAAATAAGGACAACGTGCCTTTCGTATCACAGATTGTCAAGTAGAGACCTGGGCAAGTACAACAGTCTCGCATACGAGCTGAGCCTTCTTTGCAGGTGAAATGTCAGAAGAGTTCCCTTGGTCATGAGAGGGCCAGGGGAGTGACGGAGGGTCACGAAGAACATATTGCCTCTGGAACTCTCACCAAATGCCCAGGCATGCGTTCAGTCCCTGTCATATGAGAAGATTTTGGAGACCCCCTATTTGATGGGCGACAGGGAATGGAAGATGGATCCAAAAAAGAAAGTGGGCCCTAAAGTTGAATAACACACCAGGGTGGCAGAGCTACAGGAAACAGGTGTTTCATAAGCTGCTGGCCCAGGAGGAATAATTTAGCAGTAGCTATTAAAATTGCAACTGACCTTTGACTCAGAAGTTCTAAGGTTTTATCCTGCAGATGCACTTGGCACACGTGCAGAATGATACATGTACAAGGTTATTTGTTGCCATGCTGTTTGTCAGAGCTAAAGATCGGAAGCACAGTCGTAAGTGTCCATCGGTAGGAGAAGAATAAATACGTTACGGCTTTTGTGTCAGTGCGGCTGTGAGAGGAGGAGGACGCTGCGAGCCGGCCGGCCGTCCTCAGGCCGTGTCCCTGCTGGAGAGGCACTAGAGGGAATGCGTGTCTCACTGGATTCTCCGCGCGTCGAACCTCGGGATAAACGGGGAGCGTCTGCCTTCAGCTGCCTGCCGAGTTGAAGAGCCACCAGGGCTGGAAGGGAGGCCTCCATGGATACCTTTATTACCATTTGTAAAAAACAAAGTTTTAAAAGTTGGTGTGAAAAAGAGCTCTGTCCTGAGCATCCTTCCATTGCTGCTGCTATCCCTGTTTTGTAAAAGTTTGTGATGGCCAAAACATCTCCGTGGAAATGTAGATTTTACGCTGCTCCTAATGATGGCTTTAGGCTGTCAAGGCCAGGCAGGCAGTTTCTGGTCTCATACTTTAAAGACAGTTTCTTTATGATTCAGTGGTTTTTTGGCACGTGCATAGATCTATGAAAGGAAGTATTCGAAAATGAAAACTATTTTATACTCCAGTAAGCACGAGCAGCGCCAAAAATCACATACTTGCTTTACTGGAAAGTTTGAAACATGGTGTGAATATAAACTGGACATTAATATGCTTCATATTGTGTTTTCATTTTATTATTATCTAGTGTTGTTAATTTATCTGAAACTCTTTAAGGTAGTCGTCTTTTGTAAAAAAGTAATGTTTAAAAAAAAAACCTACCTAGAAGATTCCAGAAGGCACTCATTCCTATTTGAATAAATATTTCTGCCCTTGATTTTTTATTTCATTGGTTTGATTCTCCCCTGCCGCTCAGGCTCCGTTTGAAAAATTTAATCAGAATGTTTTTGCCTGTGAGTATTTCGCTGTTATTATGCACTGAAATGTTATGCTTCTGAAATATACTTTCACACTAATATTTCAGATTGTTTTGAAATATACGTGTGCATTCATATTTCACATTGTCTTGACTAATTGTGAGACATTATTTGTGTTTAAATACAACATGCTTGTAACAACCGAAAACATTTTGGTTTACTCTTTAGCAGAAAGGTAAAAATACGTGAAGCAAATCTTATACTCACTGCCCATGAGTAAATCCCCATTTTTGCTTAAAAGCAGATGCCTTCCAAAGAAGAAAGGAGTGATGGCTAACATAGCTAGAAATTTAAATTGGAAATGAGGAACAAAAATGGAACAATTCGGGGCTGGCCCCGTGGCCGAGTGGTTAAGTCTGTGCGCTCTGCTGCAGGCGGCCCAGTGTTTCGTCAGTTCGAATCCTGGGCACGGACATAGCTCTGCTCATCAAACCACGCTGAGGCAGCGTCCCACGTGCTACAACTAGAAGGACCCACAACGAAGAATATACAACTATGTACTGGGGGGCTTTGGGGAGAAAAAGGAAAAAATAAAATCTTTAAAAAAAAAAAAAAGGAATAATTCACTCATTGCCATTGTAAAGAAATGTGTCTACCCATGTGTACACCCGAGAGAAAACATAGCATAAATCCACATGAAAACTTGTGCAGGAACGTTCATAGCAGCATTATTCGTGATCGCTAGGAAGTGGAAGCAACCCACATGTTCATCAGCGAATGAAGGGATAAACAAAACATGGTCCATCCATGCGGTCGAATGTTATTCAGCCATAAAAGTGAACAAGGCCCTGACACACGCTACGATGTGGATGAACCTTAAATATGTGATGCTGACTGAAAGACACCAGACACGGAAGGACAGATATTGTGTGATTTCATTTATACGAAACGTCCAGAACAGGCGAGTCCATGGACTCAGCGGATTTGTGGCTGCCAGGGGCTGGGGGGGAGGTAATGGGGAGTGACTGCTAATGGATCAGCTTTTGGGGCGTGACCAAAATGTTCTGGAATTACTGGTGATGGTAACTCAACATTGTGAATATGCTGAAAATCACTGAATTGTACTCTTGAAAATGGTTAAGATGGTGAATTTTATGTTAGTGACTTTTGTCGTAGTAAAAAATCTCAAAAAGAAAAGAAAAGAAAAGCAGTGTGGTCCCATTTTTTCTGACTTTGAGTGATGTGGATTGAAAATAGTGTTATAAAATAGTCACATCAGGGGCCGGCCCACGGCCGAGTGGTTAAGTTCCCGCGTTCTGCTGCGGCGGCCCGGGGCTTCACTGGTTCGGATCCTGGGCATGGACATGGCACCACTTGTCAGGCCACACCGAGGCAGTGTCCCACATGCCACAACTAGAAGGACCCACAACTAGGAGATACAACTATGTACTGGGGGGATTTGGGGAGAAAAAGCAGAAAGAAAAAAGGGAAGAAGAAGATTGGCAGCAGTTGTTAGCTCAGGTGCCAGTCTTGGGGGGAAAAGAAATTCACATCAGTGTTTCAATTACTGTGAGGTAATGCAGTTCTCTCAAGAGTAAAAAAAGTTAAGATGTCAAAAATGATCAAATGTCAGAGTGGGCAGACCAAGTTGTGAGTTGTGTTTGTGTTATTGCCGCCTGGCAGTGCCCCTGCAGCCGGTGGACAGACCGCATCCTACAGAGATGCTCAGGTTTGGCTCTAAAGGATGCTCGTTTGGAATTAGACTCCCACACAATGCATCCTCCCTAGTTGCCAAGCCAACAGTTAGGAAAGAGGCACAGGATGGTTTTTTTCCATAAACTTTATTTTTTAGAGCCATTTTCGGCTTACAGCAAAATTGAGGGGGAGATACAGAGGTTTCCCGTATACCTCCTGCCCCCCACTCCCCCAGCCTCCCCTACTGTCCACACCCCCCACCAGCGTGGCACATTGGTTACAGTCCTTGAACCTACGTTGATGCATCGTCACCACCCAGAGTCCACGGTTGACGTCAGGGTTCGCTCTTGGTGCTGGACCTGCTGTGGGCTGAACACGTGTGTAAGGACCTGTGTCCACCATTATAGGTCATCCGGAGTAGTTTCACTGCCCTGAAATCCCGTGCTCCCCCTGTGCATCCTTCCCTTCCCCCAGCCCTGGCCATCACTGATCTTTCGAGCATCTCCATAGTTTTCCCTTTTCCAGAATGTCATATAGTTGGAATCATACAGTATGTGATTCTTTCACCAAGATTAGCTTCTTTCACCAAGGAATGTGCATTTAAGATTCCTCGGTATCTTTTCACGGCTTAATAGCTCCTTCTTATTAGTGCTGAATAGTACTCCATTGTCTGGGTGGACCATAGTTCATCCACTCACCCACTGAGGGACTTCTTGGTTGCTTCCAGGTTTTGGCCATTATGGGTAAATCTGTAACCATCTGGCACAGTGTATTTTTGACCTGGTCCATACGTACATTAAAAAAAAAAACACTAAGGTAGTTTTTTTCTCCTCCAAATGGAAGTCACGTTCGGTTTTTGGCAGAACAGGTTTGAGCTGCTGTTGGGAGCAGTGGCTGCTCAGCACTTAGCAGAGACGAGTTTTGGAAGACGAGAGCAGACCCCGGGGCCGACAGCTGGCGAAGGGTCCAGCGCAGGGAGAGCGGAGGGCTGGGTGGCGCTCAGGTTTGCTGATCTTGGAGAGCGGTAGGTCGGTGAGTGGCAGGGAGAGGGGGCGGACAGCGAGAACCTGGGCGGGCATGAGCACGGGGACGCGGGGCGGAGTGCAGACCGCCTCTGAAGTGTGGTGGCGAAGGTAATGGGAGGTGACAGGGCGGGCTGGAAAGCCAGCCAGTGGTCCCTGTTGGAAGAAGGTGAGTGTACGTGTGATCGTTTTCCCCATCATGGGTGGGAATGCTTCTGTTAAGAGCTGAGCTAACGTTTGAAGGTACTTAAGTGACATCCGTTTTAGCAATATTGCAAAAATCAGCCCGTCAGAACCCTGTTAGCCACCTGCTCCTGGTGGAAACGCCCGGAGATGCTGTGGAAGGAGCTCGGCGGGGCCAGGTGGCGGCCGTCGCCTGTGTTTGAGGGCTGACAGTGAGGCCTTTCAGCGGAGTGGCTCATTTCCAGCGTCCTCATTTGATGTCACACTTGTGGCCGTGGTAGAACGTAGATATTGCTCCCCGTATTTTTAGATGAGTGGTCAAGATGGAGAACTAAGTGACCAGTCCAAGGTCATAAAGGTCAGTTGTTTCCCAGCATGGCTACTGAATTCCCCTGGGAAGCCTTTAAAAATACATATTCCAGGTTCCACCCCAGAAATGTTGATTCAGTAGGCTGAGGCCTAGGAGTCTGTATTTTCGTCAGCTGCACAGGTGGTTTTTAGGCAGCTGGTCTGGACAGCACGGTTCCCTGTGCCGCCTGCAAACCTCTGAGGTGGACGGGTGTTTTGTTCTGCCGCACACGGCCCTTAGGCCGTGAACTGAGCAGGGCGAGTGGTGGCCAGGGGAAGACCGGCCGATTCACAGACCTGAGGCAGAGGGCACAGCCGAGGCACAGACGTGTTCTAGGAACTGTAGATGAGTTGGGACTGACATGCCGAGTAGGAGACACAGAGTGATGATGAGGGAGGAGGCTGGAGAGAGAGGCAGGGTCAGAGCTGCGGGAGCTGACTTCTGGAACCACCCCTCCAGACCAAGGAGACCTGGTGGCCTAGGCAGAGCAGGAGGCAGCGAGGACCCTCCAGAAGATCCAGGTAGGAGGCAGAATTAGTACCCAGCAGCTGGTTAATGTGGGGGGAGAGGAAGTGGGTGATGTGACGTCCGGGAGTCTGGCTTGGACAACTGCATGGGTGGGTCCTCTGCTGAGTTGAGTGAGGGCCTGGGAGGAGTTGGGGGCTGGGTCAGGGAGGAGGGTGATGAACTCCGTTCGGGGAAGGTGGTTTAAGCGTCCAAGTAGAGATGTCTGACGGGCAGTTGGACAGTTGCCGGGGTGGGGGCTTAAAGCCTTGGACACAGGACACAGGTGTGGAGAGTGAACAGGGCACCCAGGAACCTTTGTTCAGCAGTTACGAGATGAGCAGGGAAAAGGACGAGGGGAAGAGAAGGGGAAGGTGGGATCGCATGCTCCCTGACGGTGGTTGGCGAGGTCAGCGAGCACGAAGCCTGCCTGGGGTTAGCGCAGGCGAGGGGATTGCTGTGTCTGAGCCAGAGCGCTTTCAGGGCAGCAGCGGGGCCTGAGGCCAGGTTGCAGAGAGCAAGAACAGGATTCAGGATTGGGGTGTGGTGGCTGAGGGGCCAGGTGTTTCTGAACAAGTTCTGTGTCCACGTGGACAGTCCATATTCTGGTTGCGTCCTGTGCTCTAGCATGGTTTTGGGAGACGAAAAGAGAAGGGAGGATTGGTCTTTTTTTTTTTTTTTAAATACAAGGCAAGGACATAGTTAAAAATTTAAAAAGGAATATAAATTAAAAACGAAGTCTCGCTTCAGCCGCCTTTCCCAGTCCCAGTGGGTAACCTGCCTTAGCTGTTTGCTGGGTGTCCGTCTCTGTGTTATCTTAAAGACGTAAAAAATACGCATGGTGTGTGTTTGCTGTGAACCAAGTTGAGATGACGCTGAAATACTGTGCTGTACTGTCTTTTTCGGTTCGGATTATACAGTCTCTGCTATGAATCCCTAAATGCTGAGCAGCAGCATAAATTGTGTCAGTATCCATTTCTTAAAGAGAAACCGACAAGAAAAGAAATTAGATGTATTGGGACTTTGTAACTGCTTATGCATTTTACTCTGTTGCTTGCAAATGACATTCAGTGACTGAAAATCCCGTGCTGTTGCCTTAAAAGTGGCTTTCCACAAGTCTAGTGAGCTGACGGTCAGCTTTTCCAAGGGCGTAAAGTTTGCTGTCTTCTGACTGTGCCTCTTCTCCCGTCGTTAGATGCGACATGAACAGACAGTTAGACATAGTCTGTTAACAGGAATAGATAGTTGTAATAACCTTTCTAAGCACACTTTTAATCAAGATGCTGGAGTTTTGAAACATATGATTTGCTGACTCGTAAATAAACTTCCAATTTCCCTTATTTCACAATTTGACATGCTTTAAAACCTAAGGCTGAAGCGGGTAGCTTCTGCTGGCACAAGATAATCTGTCAGTTCTGCAAGTCAGTTTTTCAGGGGTTCGTTTGGTGTGCTAACAGTTAGACCCTGTTTCTATTTGTTTATTACCCTCCCTGTCCCCACACCAAGAGGACGGGTACTTTTTGCCGCCACTGAAGCTTCGCTCCTGTTTCAGCAGGTTAGCGAAAATAATGAAGAGTAGCTAAAACATAAAACGAAAGTACTGATGGAGATGCTAGAGAGTGAAAGATGCTGAAGCGCAGCGTGGGATGGCCGAGTGAAGAATTTGGGGGAGGGCGGGGGGGGGCAGGACTCACGTGGGGCTGGGGGAGTGGGAAGGGTGGCTGCTTCCAGCCCAGAGTCCTGCAGTTGCTGGGAGCTACTGGAATGACTGGGAAGAAAGAATGTTCTTTGCTTTCGGAGCTAAATGTTGCATCTGATCCATAGGACGTAACTTAAAATTGGTCTCATGGCGGATTTTGATAAATAATGTCTGGTTTGCATAATCTGGACCTGTTATCCAGATCTGAACCTTTTGTCCAGAAATGCTAAATGTCAGCATTTTTGAGCGTTATGTGAAACCAAGTTCTTGAGCTGGTGTTAATGGCTGTTACCTTCCCTGTTCTCAATCCTAGAAAGTGTCAAACGGAAATGCAAATCTGTATTGCTCAGACTTATACTTTAAATGAAAGTATCCCAGTGATTATTGGATCTGTTCAGTTTCAGAGATACTTTAATTATAGTAAATAGAATGACACTTTAGACTAGTAGTATATGTGGCTTACAGTATTTTTTAGAGCAACGTTTTTTTTCTAAAGAGGAAAAAGGTAGATGCTGACAATTAGATTCCTGTGATGGTAATAGGGGAGATCATTTACTGCACATATTTGGGGTTTGTTCAGCCTGTGCTAGTTTTTTCTGCAATAATGATACACAGTGCACATATGAACGTGCTTCTGGAGTCTTAAACTTTGGAATTTCCTGTCTAATGTGTATCTAAACTCCTAAGTTTAAATTTGCTTTGATGCTTTTTCAGTTGTCGAATTCTTTTGAGCCAAGGGAAAAGGTTTTCCTTTAAGGAGTAAAAATAATTGTCAAGTTCTGTAAATGTGTTTTCTACCATGGCCAAAGCAGTGTGTCACAGATTTCTTTTGAGATATAACCCAGCGATAGGAATGAAGCATATTCTCTTTACAGGTGAACGAAGACAGTCTGGGCTGTTAGGAAGAACTTAGGGGAACTGCATGAAAGAGACAGAGGCTTGCCCGGGGAGGGGGGCGGGAGGAGGTCACGGGAAAGCGAGGTGACAGGCATCCAGCATAGGGGCTCGATGGGAGCGCAAGTGGGCTCCGGGGCGGAGCTCCCTCTTTCCAGGCGGTGTGAGTCCGTGTAGGAGCCAGCTCCTCGTCCCGGTGCGCAGGGGAGCTTCGACGCACCCCCTGAAGCGTCCAGTGTCCACCTTGTTGTGCTTCGACTAGGCGTTTCATTTAAAGGTGGCGAAATTTGTCCATGACAGCTAGTAAGACTTAAAAATAAAACGCTGATACTCAACCCTCCTGGGACTGCAGGTCCCCTGCCACTTGTCATGGTCCCTCGCCCTTCTCCCCTCTCCCTTCTTCCTCACCCCCCTGAAATCCCATGGTCCGTTATCATCACAGCCTTGCACGCCCTGCCCCTCCCTCGCCTCTTTCACTTCACTGTACTCACCGGCAGAAGCCTGCACCCAGTAAGTGCGTTCTCTGTCCGCTGTCGTGACCAGTGACCGGAAGTGGACCTGCATGCCGCCACAGTCACAGCGACTCTTCTCTTCTAGGTGGCTGTTTTCTTCCTTCCCCTTTCCCCTCCCCAGCGCTCCTCACCCACCCTTAAACTTAATGCCAAGTCCTCTGTTTTCTCAGTGAAATCGGAAGAAATCAGAAGAGGTCTTGCGTAAACTCTCACCACATGTCTACCTATTTACCTGGATCTGTGCCCGTGTATTCGGCTGCCCTTCCTCTTACTGTGGGCGAACTGTGTGCACCCAGGAAAGGCCACCTCTGCACTTGGCCGCTTGGCCCGATCTGCTCGCCTTACTCAGGGGAGTTACTCTGTCAGTCCCACCGCTCCCCTGGCTTCCTGACAGTCAGCACGCACACTGTCTCGCACACTGTCTCGTCCTCCAGAAGGTCTTTCTACACCCATGTCTGCTGCAGCCCCTGCCCTGTTTCTCTTCCCCCTCTACCGCCCAGTTCCTCAAAGGAGTTTTCGCTTCTCCTCCTGCTCTCTAGTGACCTCAGCCCAGTCAGGCTTTCGGCCCTGCCGCTGCGCCAGAACTGCTGTTCTCACGGTCACCGCTGACCTGCCTTTCAGCAGATCCACCTATCAGTGATCGGTCAGCCAGCATCAGAGATAGGGCTGATTCCTGCTGGGAGCGCTGGATTCCGGCATGTCCTCCTGCCCACTGCCCGCTCCCAGTCTGCTTTGTTGATGCCCCTCATCTCCCAGCCGTCCAATGTTAGGTTGTCACAGGGCTGGAACCTCATCTCTTCTTGTCTGCGCTCAGTGCCTTGTCCATTTGCGTGGAATGCAATTGCTATCCCGTCTTGGCCAACGTTCCCGAGAACTCCAGACAGGGAATTGCAGCTCTGCACTGGGTATCTCACTCCGCGTGAGTGTCTGATGCTATCTCAAATGGAGCAGTCCACACTGGACTTCCGCCCCTCTCTTCAGAACGTGCTCTTCCCATGCTCGTTCCCTTCTCGGAACGTAGTGACTCCGTCCCTCCCTTGCTCCTGCCGGAATCCTTGGCATGGTCTTGGGCCTTTCTTCCTCTCAGATCTGTTGGGTCTGTCAGCACATCCTGTTGGCTCTCCTCCAGGGCATCTTCGGAGCCCTCCGACTTCTCTTACAGTGCGCTCGCTCACCTGGTCTTGCCTGCGTCATTGCAATACCTGCCTGGTCCCTCCACTTCTGGCCTCACCCTCTTACCAGCTCTTCTGAACACAGCATCTCCCTTGAGGGAGTGTGTGTCAGGCTTCAAGGCACATTGAATGACTTCTTTTAGTGTTCCCGGAGTTTCTTTCTGTTTGCAGGCCTGCGGTGGAATACTGAAGTACAGAGTCGTCCGTGTTCTTTAGCCAGTCTTGTGCTCTCAGGAGCAGCCTTTTCTCCAAGGGCACCGTGTGTGTGTAAATTGTGATAAAATATACAGACCATATGGAGTAAAGCGATTCGTTTCAGCAGGGGAAAGGATGACTTGAGTAACTATTGGTGTTGAAACTGTTGTCTATCCATTTGAACTAAAATAAAGTTAAACCTTAATTTTGTACAATGAAAACGTATATACCTACCATTTTAACCAGTTTATTGAGTAGCTGGATGATTTCAGTGAAGCCTGTGTCTGTGGCCCCCGGCTGTGCTCCTGGGGGGGGCGGGGAGGTGCGGCTCTGGACAGGCCCCCAGTCGCCCTGGGCGGTAGTGGCAGTGGTAGGGGCCCTCTTCCCCTCTGTCCCTGACCCACCCAGCTGTTAACTCCACTAATTGCCAGCCAATTGCTCTAGTTCCAGCAGTGCCCTGGGGCATAAATTCCCCTACACATGAACCCAGTCAAATCCTGCCTCCTTTCTAGGAGTTGTCTCCAGGTCAGAGTTTGGTATTTGCCCTGACCCCAGGAGGGTTCCTCCCAGCTCCCCGAAGCTCCAGTTCCCTCCTGCACACCAGCGGGGTACCGTCTGGGCTGTGTCTTGGGAAAGCCGGTCATCTCCTCCCAGCTGCCCAGCTGCCTGTCACCTGACCCCCACTGTTCTTGAGAGCGCCCTTAGGCTTAAACTTCACCCGTGGAGTCAGCTCCTTTTGGACGAGATTAGGAGCTCTCTTACTGCCTCCCCCCGCCCCCCCACCGGAAAATCTCTGAACTAGGGCTCTGGAGCCTGGTGCGGACAATGGCAGGCTCCTCTGAGTGACACCTGTGCTCTAGGAGCTGAGCACTGGCAGGGGTGGGCAGCAGCCTGGGGTCTCTGCAGCCTTGGAACCACTGCCTCAGAGAGCGAGGGCGGGGATGATCAGGGCCAGGATTCTCAGCACGCGCCACCCAAGGTGTGGCGTGAGCCTCTATTCCTTGAGTGGAAGTTGGGCAGAACCTGGGAGCCCGCACATCTCCACCATGCTTCCCTCTGCGCCAGGTAGCTGGGGGCCCAGGTGGGAAATGCTGCTGTCCTGCCCCTCCCAGGAAGAAGTCCTTCTGATGGGGGCGAGGGGACGGGAAGCCTGTGTTCTTGGCTGCAGCCTCTAGATTGGAGTCTCTACCTCCTGGAGCTGGGGTGGGGGAGGGAGCAGTCTTGGTGCAGAAGCCGCAGACTCGTCCCTTTCCACGGAATCTTCATAGATTTTCTTGAATAGATGTTTCTTCATTTGTTATTTGCCCTTAGGACCAGGTCAGAGGCTTTGAATAGTTGTTTTTTTGGTTTAGTGGGAAGATTAGCCCTAGGCTAACTACTGCCAGTCCTCCTCTTTTTCGCTGAGGAAGCCTGGCCCTGAGCTAACATCCATGCCCATCTTCCTCTGCTTTATATGTGGGACACCTACCACAGCATGGCATGCCAGGCGGTGCCATGGCCGCACCCGGGATCTGAACCGGCGAACCCCGGGCTGCTGAAGCGGAACGTGTGAACTTAACTGCTGTGCCACCGGGCCGGCCCCACGAATAGTTGTTTTTATCTATTAATCTCACGAGTTTCACTGGGGAGCAGGTCAGCAGAGCTCCTCATGCTGTCAGGCTGGAAGTTGATCACCCACAGTCATAGACTCTTGAAGAAGAAATTAGATAAAATGGGCGTTAGCTGACTATATCCACAAAAATGTTCACGTGTCCTTCAAGATCTCTGTAAACTGTCTCCATCCCCATCCCCTTCTGTTTGTTACCCTTGAGATAACAGCATTCGAGAAAAAAATAAATGTTTTCACTTTACTCTTTTCCATTGTGGAATGTAACAATATGGCTTGCTTCCTTTCATCCCCCAGGGGTAAGTATTTCAGTTCTGCATCATGGCTCAAATAGGCTTTTGTGGGCTAGCCTTATAAAGTCAAATTCTAATTGACCACAGATGGTAATGCTGACTTTGAGTTGCAAATGATTAATTTAGGAATGAGCTTTACACCACCTGTTTGTCAATTGATTTTCTAGAATTACCTCAATCAGCCTCTTTTCGTATTTTGACTGGCAGCTGGATTATTTGTTAGGTGAACCTTTATCCGTTCCTTTGTCCAGTAAAGAGAAAACTCTTAAAATGTTGAGAAACGTTGGCAGTTGGCAGATAATTTTAATTATTTCAGAGGAGTTTTGCTCCATTGAAAAACTGACAGGAGAATGTGAGTCCTTTCCTTTCTCCCCAGCTTAATGACATCGTGTTTGTGTGAGGGTGCTCAGTGTTGCAGTTAGAAGTGACCCACGGTTGACAAGGGGAGTGCCTGGCACCTCTCCTCTCAGTGATGTCGTCAAGGAACTTTTTCCCCTTAGCTAACGAAATGTCTTTTTTTTTTTTTTTCTTTCTGCTTTATCTCCCCAAATCCCCCCCGACCCCGTACATAGTTGTATGTCTTAGTTGCAGGTCCTTCTAGTGGTGGCACGTGGGCCGCCGCCTCAGCGTGGCCTGATGAGCGGTACCATGTCCGCGCCCAGGATCCGAACCAGTGAAACCCTGGGCCGCCACAGCGGAGTGCGCGAACTTAACCGCTTGGCCGCGGGGCCGGCCCCAGAAATAAGTCTTCTTAAACTTCCCCTTCCTACCAAAGGCTTACCGGCATTTGTGAAAAGTCCACATTAGGGAGTTGGCTTTGAGTAATTACTTGGCCAATCCGTTAGCGTTGGAGTGCCATCAGCCTTTTCCTGGGGATGCTCTTCCCCAGGGGAGAATCCGCGTAGAGCAGGAGGCTGGGCACAGGGCGGCGGCCTTCGGGGCCTCTTTACTCTCCGGTGGCTCCAGGTCACCGGGGTGCGAGTCGTTTAAAGATGTCTGTGTCCACTTGGTGTCAGGATTCCTGCTCAGGAACGTGTCGAGGGCTTCTGTGGGTCTGAGGAGGTGGGCTTGGAGTCCCTTCTTCCTCCGCTGTGCGTGTGCCCAGGTGCAGGGGTGGAGGGAGGGTGGCGTCTGAGTTACGGCGTCTGCGCGGTCTTGGGCTGGTGGCTCGACCCCCCACGGAGGTCCCTTAGAGCCTCCGGCTGGGGTTGCCTGTGTGAGGACTGGGGTGGCTTGCTGGGAGTCTGTCCTTAAAAGATCTCTTTCCCCCCTTATTTTCTAGGAGTATGCAGCACTCATTAAAGACCTCAGTGCGTGCAGGGAACAGCTCCTTGAGAGGGAGGAAGAAATTGCCGAAATGAAGGCCGAAAGAAACAACACCAGGGTCAGTAGGTGCCGGAACTTGAGCCTCTGGGCCACTATCAGTCACTCTGGCTGGCTTTAAACTCGAAAGACGTCCACTCTACCTGGTTTCAAACACATTTTCGACATTTTCCCACGACTTAACTGTGATCGATCAGTTCAGCGTTCTCATACTTTTCTTGAAATTCATAGTTAAGAATTAGTATTTTGATCCATTTGAGGAGGAATTTCTCTAACTTTCTACTGGATTGAAGGCATTCACACTGGTTCAGCATGAGATGGAAAGGATTGATTTGCCCCGAATCCCAATGTGCAATTGAAGGTGTTGTTTAAACTTGCGTCTCTGTTGGCCTTTTCTCCCAGCTGCTGTTGGAGCACTTAGAGTACCTCGTCTCCAGGCACGAGCCGTCCCTGAGGATGACGGTGGTGAAGAGGCAGGCGCAGTCCCCCGCCGGCGTGTCCAGTGAGGTGGAAGTGCTGAAGGCGCTGAAATTTTTGTTCCAGCACCACAAAGCTCTGGATGAGAAGGTACCGGCGGCCCCGGGGCCAGCCTTGGGCTGCGCGCTGTGCGCCCGGCGGGCGTTGTGCGTGTGCAGCTTCAGTTTACTCTTAGTAGCTTCTGGAATTCTTCTCAACAAAGTTCTTCTATAAGAAGACAGTTCTATATGGTTAAAAAGTATTAGTTGGCAGAAATGTTTTAGATTTTTGTTTGTTGTTTTTTCCTTTTTCTCCCCAAAGCCCCCGGTACACAGTTGTGTATTCTTCGTTGTGGGTCCTTCTAGTTGTGGCATGTGGGACGCTGCCTCAGCGTGATCTGATGAGCAGTGCCATGTCCGTGCCCAGGATTCGAACCGACGAAACACTGGGCCGCCTGCAGCGGAGCGCGCGAACTTAACCACTCGGCCACGGGGCCAGCCCCTGACATAAATGTTTTAAAATTTATTATATCCCGTTTATAGATTTGCTGTTAAGAATTGGGTAATGTAATTTATTTAGGGAGAAGATTTTTCTCAAACTTAAAATTTAAAGCTGTTAATAGCAAGTTTCCATGACGGTAACATCAATGAGAGACGTTCCAGGTGTTCTGTGTTATATTCTGCTAGTGATAGGGTCACTGTCCGCGAAGGCTTGGAGAAGTGTGCACCCACACACTCCACCCCTGCTGTTTTCAGGTGAGAGAGCGGTTACGAGTAGCACTTGAAAGATGTAGTTTGTTGGAAGAAGAATTAGGAGCCACACACGAGGAGGTAAGCTTGCTAAATCATTGTGTGCTTGGAATTGAGGGCTGTTAATTTTTACTTCTTAATTTTGAAAAAAGTATGATGCCTTAGTGGTGGATATCGGATGTTCTTTATCTTTCTGAATCTGGGTCATTTGAATGACTCGTAAACTAGACTTTTATTTCCAAGTTGCAAAAGTCTCTTAAGTACCCGGTTGGCCGGGAGATAATAAACTCTGTTTTGATAACCTGGTTCCCCTCAGGGTGGGTGACACCACCATGTGTTTTCTTTTTGTGTTATGGTTACAGTTTATAGTTATGTTTTTCCAAAAGAAGTTTGCTATCTTTCCTTATTTCTTTGCTCTTATCCAATTTTTTTTGGTTTTAGCTAATGATTCTTAAGGAACAGAATAATCAGAAAAAAACACTCAAAGATGGGGTGCTTGACGTAAACCGCAAACAAGAAAATACACGGAGCACTAATGGAAAGGCAAGTCCGTGGGCTTTCTCTTTGTCGTCTCCTAGTTCCATCTGCCCGCAGTGTGCGTGCAGCACTGTTTCACAACTGTTGTCGAGCCCCGCTTCGAGCTTGAGTGTCGTGAGCGCTGTGCCATCCAGCAGGTCTCGTAAATCAGCTTTGGTTTTACCTTCCTCCTGGAAGTCCTTTACTTCCTAGCTCACCAAACAAGCCTATTTAAGGATTTTTTTCCCCCAGCAGCGATCTTCCAATGGTTCCTTAAGCCACGAGGAGGACCTTGCTAAAGTCATCGAGCTCCAGGAAGTCATAGATAAGCAGTCGAGAGAGCAGAGGCAGATGAAGGAGCGTCTGGCCGCCCTTTCCAGTCACGTCACGGAGCTGGAGGAAGACCTGGACACCGCTAGGAAAGCTCTCATCAAATCTGAGGAAATGAACACCAAGTTGCAGCGGGACGTCCGCGAAGTGAGTGGTGGTGGAGACGGCGCTGCCCTGGAGTCCCAGGGCTGGGCGGTTTGGGTTTGATCCTCGCTCATCTTGTCCCTCACGCTCCCAGCTCCCTCCAGCCTTTGGGTTACTGTATAAGTGACGGCCAAACAGAACAGCACTGTGAGGCTGTGGTAGGCGCCTCCCCATCTCTGTGGTGAGGCCTCCTTTCCCTGAGGTCTTCAGAGCTGGAGGACCCCCGGTCCAGCTGGTCTGTTAGCCTGGTGGCCGCGGCTCCCCGCCGTGCTGCAGTGTGGCTGTAGTGCCCTGGTCTGTGGGTCCCTCACGTCCACGGCTTCCAGGCTGTCTGAATTTATTCTTCGTTATGCTCAGGTTTCCTTCTTGCTTAAGGGGAATGTTGGTTTCGGTTGTCTGCTTGTTCCCTGAAAGTGATGTGAGCGTGATCTGCTGAGCGTTAAGGGCGCGTTCCTGGCAGTCTTCCGGCGCTCTGACCTTCTGCTCTGCGAAGGGATGGGTGACGGTATTGAATGTCAGAGGTCGGACCACAGCGAGAGTGGAATTGGCTCACACTGTGCCGTGAGGAGCGTGCTGGAACAATATGCAGAAATAGACTCGTTTCCGGCACATGTTTCTGCACGTAGAATTATTTACGAGAATCTGTCTAACCATCATTATAAGAGCAAATGAGGGCTGGATACTTTCTCTGCTGCTTCCTCCTGTCACTGCAGCCTGTCCTTTGTAAACAAACAGAAAACACGCACGCGCACCCCTGCGAGACCATCTCAGAGAGCCTGTCGGGAAGACCCTTCAGACCTTTTCACGTGGGTGCGGAGCAGCCGCACTGCCCCTTCAGCAACTCGGTGTGAGCAGTTTTCTGTAGGAATTTAAAACAAAGAAAAAGACTACATTTATTACAGAACTTGTTTAGTTATATTGTTCTTTGGCAGCAGGAGGAGATTATTTATGTGGCGGAGTTTAATATGCAGAGGATTTCGAACTTCTTTAAGACCCGTCACTTTGAATATTAAGACGTGGCTAACGTGAGTTCCTTAGTAAACAAAGAGGGACCTGAAATGGACTTTTAGGTTGGGGGACAGGAATGGCGCTATCAGAAAGTTCTGGTCCTGGTTTCAGTGTTCGATACTGTGTAATAGAATTTTGCTGCTGAATGAGGCATCAGAAGGTTGCATCCAATTAAATTGAACTTTGACTTCTGTTCCCATTTGTTAATGTTATTGCTTTAATTTTGTGGTAATTGCATGAGATTTCATCCAACTTCTAGCCAAGAAAATGAGCCTAGTGTCTCAGCATCGTGTCCTTGAGGGGCTTCGCCCCGTCCTGCAGGAGCGCACTTGCATCGTGAGGCACACAGAGGTCGTGTCTTCATTGTCAAGACCTTCACCTCCTGGGATTCTTGCAAGATTGGGCTATTTTATTGTCCATTTTTCTGGGTAATCTTATGTAGAAAAGGATAAGCTTCGTAAACTGAGTGGCCAAACATAGTAGGTGAATATTTATGAATATTTATGATATTTGAGATAGGTACATTGCCATTCACCTTGAAGGAAACTGGCATCTCTATCAACTGAATTCTGAGGACACTAATTTTATATTTGATTTCAAAATTAGAGTTTAGTCCAGTTTTTTCTCTCTTTAGCATTCACCTTTTTTCCGTCTGAAACACCTAATGTAGGCCATGGCCCAAAAGGAAGACATGGAAGAGAGAATCACTGCTCTGGAGAAGCGCTACCTCGTGGCGCAGCGGGAGGCCACCTCTGTGCACGACCTCAACGACAAACTCGAAAACGAAATCGCGCACAAAGACTCCGTGCATCGCCAGGTAGGGGATCTTACAGAGCTCTGTCTGGCTTTCGCTGAATAATTACTAAGGCAGTTAAAGGCCTTTTTCCTGTGACTTCCATGTTGGAAACCAAGGCCCAATGTAAAGTTTTTGTAATCTTAGACTACTGTGTTCAAAAGGGTGAATGACTTCAACTGGCCAGTTTTAATTACTTAGGATTTGATTTAACCATTTTATGGAACTGCACTCCTTGCTTCTTTCTCCTGTTTTGTTTTGTTTTAAGTGAATGTTAATCTGTTGCTTGTTAGCGTTTTTACCAAAGGAGCAGAGTGGCAGAGAGCTGCAAGGCAGTGGCTGCTTGTTAACAGCTGGGTCAGTGTAATACATGGCGCGTTTAGAAATGCAGCCAGCAGGGAGAGTCTGCCCCTCCTGCGGTTTGCTGAGGCACGCTTGCTCCTGTTTCTCTGTAGCCCCAGAGAATCGAGTTAACCAGAAAACCCCAATCCAGCTTCTTGAAAATAAAGTGAGTTCATCTGGTATATCATAAAGTATATCATTAAACCCAAAATAAAAATAAAACATAAAATACTAGGAAGCCATTAACAATTTTATTGTGGAATACTGTTTGAGAGCTTGGGAGTTGTTCACAGGGATGACTTTAAAGGGCAGACCACAAAATACTGTGGACAGTGTGACGCGTTTTCCAAAGGTTTTCAAGCGTAATATATTGTCTGTATGTCTACGGAGATACGTGCACACAGGAAGAGGAGAAAGCTGCTTAGGAGCAAATGTCCGCCTCTCAGGAACCTGAACTTACAGATGATTTTTAAAATTTTCTTTTTTTAAGAAGTTCTTGTCTAAATTTCCCACATTGAAGTTTTTTTTTAGAGTAGGAGGACTTTTTAAAAGAACAATGATACATTTACAAAAATAGCTTGACTAGCTTTTCCTTAGGCCGACTCTTCGAAGGTCTCTGTTTCAAAGGAGAAGGCCATCTTTTGGCTTACCTGCCCCTGGCAGTTGGCTGGAAGTAGTGTTACCTTCAAATCATGGGTCTGGTTATTTTTTAAAAAGGGTTAATGATGACTCTTCTTCCTTAACTTGTCAATAGGAATGAGCAAGCTTCCACAGAAAATGCGTTTTCTTTCATGTATAGGAACTTTGTTTTTTGTTTTGTTTTTTTTTTAAGAAAAAAGACTTCTTCAAAGATATTTAGGTAAAGTAACTACTTTGGCAGAGGCGCTTTGCACATTGAAATCAAGCCCAAACAGTGGAAGACGAGGTTCACTCTGAAGTGCCTGCCAGCACAGTGCTGCTTCTGTCAGAGCTGGTTTAGGAGATGTCTGCGTTTAGAGTTTTCCTCAGTTTGTCAATATGGAGAGGGCCAGAAGATTTGGTCCATTTTGATGCTCTGCTCTCGTTTCGTAGACTGAGGATAAGAACCGCCGGTTACAAGAGCGCCTGGAGTTGGCGGAGCAGAAGCTGCAGCAGACCTTGCGGAAAGCGGAGACGCTCCCCGAGGTGGAAGCGGAGCTGGCCCAGAGGGTGGCCGCGCTCTCCAAGGTGCCGCCTTGGGTTCCCTTCTGGGGCCAATGTCGGGATTTTGATCTTGAGATGATTTCCCTGTGTGCCTTGTTTACCTTTTGTTCTTATGTCGGTGCACCTCCGCCCACGAAAGAGCTCAGATTGGTTCTTAGTCTTGCGTTGTCTGAGATTGGACCGCTTTTTAAATGTCCAGTGTGAGCCTCCTCTTTTGTTATCCCTGAACTAATTTCTCTCCAGTTTTGTCAGGTGTGTGCTGTTCATCCCCAGGCTGCTTGATCTAAGAGTCACTGCTGCTTAGAGTTAGTCAGCAACTCAAAGTGTAGGATGGAAGCTTTGTGTAGAAGGATAGACTTGGTCCCAGAAATCGGAAAACACCATTCTCATTTGTTTTACTTTTTCTTTTTTTTTTGCTAAGCAAGAGTCACCCTGAGCTAACGTCTGTTGCCAGTCTTCCCCTTTTTTGTATGTGAGCTGCTGTCACAGCATGGCCACTGGCAGATGAGTGGTATAGGTTTGCTCCTTGGAATTGAACTCGGGCTGCCAAAGCGGAGCACAGCGAACTTAACCACCAGGCCACCAGGGCTAGCCCTGCCATTTTCTTTTAAAGACAATGAAAATAAATTTGTAATAAACAAATTTTTAAGCAATTTATTCATTCATCTGTTCAACAAATGTTGACTAGGCGTATGCAAGACACGCGCCCTGCCCTCTCTATCCACAGGTGACTAGGCACCTTCAGAATGATGTTGTAGGTGCTAGAAGCAGGTGGCCCGTACGGGAGGAGGAAGCACGTGATGACAGAGAGCCCAGCCTCCCTGGGCCTAGGGAAGGCTTAGCCTCCAGTGCCCGTGGGAGTCAGCCAGGCAGAGAAGCGGCCCCGGGCCAGGGGGCCTCCTGGCAGAGGCCTGTGTGGGCGCCTCCGTCAGTGGTTTCATGTCGCCTGGTTCGAGCTTAGTGAGCTGCTGGGGAGGGCACCCGTGGGAAAAGGGCAGGACAGGCACAGGCTGCTGCTGGTGAAAACTCGCCTTGGGTGGGTCAGATGCTGTCGAGTGCGCACAGGCCTCCCTCAGAGCAAGTTCATTGCTAACAGCTGTCGCAGAACCGCTTCTCTTCCTTCGTGATCTGTGTTTAAAGTGTCGGTTTCTTCTCTCCCCTGTCATCTCTCCTGTCCCTGGTTGACCTTATAGTCTGACCCTTGGTCTTCTGGAATGTCTGCTGCTAAGGAAGCTAAACTGTTCGAACTTACTTCCCAGCTCAGGAAGGTAGAACTTGTGCATTGCTCTCACTCGCGCTTGCTGCTTCCTGCTTTCCCTGCTGACTAACCAAACGCGGTGTGAGGGTGGGGAGCATACGATCCACTGAAATTGGGCACGGGGTCGGGGAAGCACATTTCTCTCACCACATTTGTCACCAACACCAGTCCTGCCTCAGCGTCACCAACGTGAGAGGATTAACCGCTTCCCAGATGAGCACGTGAAGCCACGTAGGCTGTGTCGGGAGATGTAAGGAGACGCTTTCCGTCTCACGTGGTTGACAGTGGTGCACGCAGAGCATGTTCCGCTGGCTGCCGCCGCAGTGGTGTACAGCATGCTGCCAGGGAAGCGGAGGCACTGGTTGAACTTACACTGTGTTTGCTGACAGGCCGAGGAGAGACACGGCAACATTGAGGAGAGGCTGCGCCAGATGGAGGCACAGTTGGAGGAGAAGAATCAAGAGCTGCAGCGGGTACGTGTCCAGGCACAAGGCCGAGCGCCGAGCCCGGTGCGGGGGGACGCGCTCAGGCAGGGGAAAGCGACACCTCGTGATTCCACTTGTCCCGACGCGGACACCGGTCCCTTCTCCATCCTGTCATGTGTGTTTCGTTTGTGGCCTCATGTACGAGTCGTCTGCTGACAGGTGCATCCACCCCGGGGACAGTCATGCCAGCACTGCAGCAGGGGAAGAGCTTGGTGCCCGTAGGCCCTGCAGGGAGGTGGGTCCCCAGCCCGAGGAGGCCGCTTGCTTCTCTGACCCGCCCGTCAGGGGACCTGCTCCAGGCGCCCCTGAAACCTGAGGTGCTGGCCTGGGGTCCCCGTGAAACTTAGAGTGAGGCGTGTTGTCCTAGATGACAGGTCCACTTGCTTAGGATATGGCACTGAAAGCCCAAATTCAGGTCACGGGCCTGACTGTCTCCCAAAGTACCAAAGTATGACTGCAGACACACAGGTGTGTGCAGAAGTGGGTATTGGCGAGGAAGAGGAGACTGTGACTGAGCTGTGAGCTGTGAAGAGAGTGTGCAGTGGAGGCTCGTGTCAGTTGAATCCTGAGAGAGTTTTCCCTGAGGAGTTGGTCAGGTGTCAGTGTGGAGCATCCAGGCAATGGAGCGAGTGGCCGTCCTGCGTCCGGCTGGCACCCAACCTTACGACACCAATTCAAGGCCGTCAGATTTTATTTTCACCAGAAGCCCGTATTCTTGGGCGTGGACCGCAGACTTTCAAACATTCTGACTCCCTTCAGAAGATTGTATCTTAGTCCTCTGCCTGCCCCCCATACGCACACACGTAGCTCTTAGGCAGAGATTTTTATCCGTTTGGGGATGCACTTCCTTACTTTCAGAACTGTTGATAGAATTTGGAAGGACCAGTGTTGAGATAGGGGTGCCATTAATAAGTAAGGCAATTCCAAGTAAACGTTTAAGTTGCTTTGCTTTAAAAATATTTGAACACCGGTGCCTTATTGTGTGGTGTGCTGGGTCTCTCCAGATGGTGGTAGCTGCTGTGTGTTGGGCATGATTCTGAGAGCCTTCTGTTTGATTTGACCGTGACCCATGAGAAAAGGGAGATGCTGGCACCCGTGGTGGTCAGCTGAGGACGCTGAAGCACGGAGGGCTTGACTGTGTTGGCGATTCCCTGTGGGCTGCTCCTCCAGGCAGCGTGGCTTGAGCGCAGGTCTCAGCCCCCGAGCCATGCTGCCCTCTGCCCGGGAGCTGCCCACCGGCCCGGGGGACTCACCCTGACAGGTGCCGCCTGTTAGCCCTTCCTGTCCCCTCCACCTGCCCTTTGTCTTTGTTCAGAATAAGGGGTGAAAGCAAGCTTTTTAAGCCATGAAATTGATGATAGTTTTATAAAACACAGACTTAGCGACTTTATTTTTAAGTTTTAAAATTACTCGTGATTATTTGTAATTTTTCAACATAAACGTTCATTACGAAAAATTCAAGTGATGTAGGAGTATAAAGAACAGGTGAAAGTCTCTGTCTCCACTGTTTTTTCCCCAGATGAATTTCTTTACCTTTTGCTTTGTGAGTTGAGTTCATTTTTTCTCCTGAATCCAGACGCAAGCTTCTGTTTACATGGGCAGATTCCTCCACTGGTGTGTGGATAAGCTGATCCCCTTGAAACTCTGCTGTGTCTGGGTGTAAATCTGCTCCTGGAGCCCACCCGACAGTCAGGGATGGGTGACGTTGCTGAGGCCCCGTGAGGGCCTCGTTTAAGGAGCAGTGGACGTTCTCATTAACGCTCTCGCAGACTTGGCCCTGCCTTTCTCTGCGCCTGTGAGGCAGTCCTGGTCATCGTGTAGATGTCCACTGATGGCGGAGGGCCGGAACAGCCCAGGGATGGCGGCACGGGTGACTCCAAGGTGGGGGAAACGATCCTGCCTTTGCTCGCAGTGGCCAGGTTTTTGTTTCTCCTGTTCCAGGCAAGGCAGAGAGAGAAGATGAACGAGGAGCATAACAAACGCCTGTCCGACACCGTCGACAAGCTTCTGTCAGAGTCTGATGAGAGGCTCCAGCTTCATCTCAAAGAGAGGATGGCTGCCCTGGAAGACAAGGTGGGATGTCACACACCTCGCCGAAGGTTTCCCATCCTTTACAGAGAGATCGCCCATGTTCTGCTCCCCAGGAATGCTGCATAATGGTGGTTAACAGCCATTACAGGAAGTAGAAATGACTCCGTAAGGAGGAAAAAGTGCCAACTGTTAACCGCTCGCTGAATTAACTTCTCGTTTGTTATGTTCTTGCCCAATTTGTGTGTATGGAAGCTTGTTTACCATTCTTATTCTCTAGAGCAGGAGTTGGCAAACTGTTTCTATAAAGGGCCAGATAGTAAAAATTTTAGGCTTTTACGAATTATGAGTAATTGAGCAAAATAATTTCATGCCTACTAATAATGAGCATGAAAGCAGCCGTTGGTGACATGTGAGTGAGTGACTGTGTTCCAGTAGAACTTTGTTGACAGGGACAGGCCCTCGCTTGCCAGCCCCTGCACTGGAATCTTTTGCTGGGCCCAGCCCTCACCCGTTCGTTGCTCCTGCGTCGGAAGTTAATTTCTGTCTCATTTATAAACATAACGGTGTAGGAGAATGGTGTAAAATAAAGGCTTGGATCAACTGAAAGTGTTCCAGCTCCTCCCTCTCTCCCTCCATTCGGTTTGGAAAACGTCTGAGCAGGACTCATGCTCCTCTCATCATGGGGACACTTCAGCCATCCCCAGGGTGAAGGAGAGCCCTAGAATTTGTCAGAGAAGCTCTCATGGGCGACAGTTGCATTGGGCCTTGGCACGACCTGTCCCGACTGCACGGGTGTCCCTAAAGATAACGGCCAGAGCCTGCCCTGAGGTGGGCACCGTGGTCACGCTCATTCGAGAGAGACCAGTGGTCATTACTAATGACGTGACGTTCCTGTTGCACAGAGCCCGTCAGGAAAGGCGTTATCAGAGACCACACAGGGCGCTTCCCCCTTTCCTCCTTGATCAGTGGGCCAACCTTAAGGGCAGAATACTTTTACCTTAGATTTAAACTGTACATTTGAAACTTATGTCAGGTTTCCCAAGTGACCGATGAATTGTAAAATCTAAAAGCTGCTATAAACCAGTTTAACGGATGCAGATAGGCCTACACTATGGGCTTGACATGCTTACTTAGAAAAATCCATCACGGAGGTAGTAGGTTCTGTATTTAAAAATTATCATGAGAAGTTGCGATGGTCTCACTGTTGCATTTCACTCTAATACTGCTCATGAGTACGTTCACGTGGCCCCTTTTCCGTGGTACTTTATTATCTTAGACAGAAATGTAGCCATACTATTATGTGGAACGTTTTCAAGAATCAACACTAAAGGACTCTTCATCTTTTGCAGAATTCTCTATTACGAGAAGTTGAAAATGCAAAAAAGCAGTTAGAAGAAACGCAACATGATAAGGTACTTAAATCTCTAAATCATTGAGAAATCCGTGAATTGAGCGAGTTCACTGTTGCTATAACTACTACAGACGTTGGGTGAAGTGGGGTCAGACTTTCCTGCTGTAAGATTTATGGCACTCCTAGAGTTGTGCGTGAATGCGTTTGTGTTGGCGGTGGATGTTAAGTCTGGCAGCGGGTAGGGATCAGAGTTCTGAGTCCTTTCTGGGTTCATTTGGAAGCTAAAACCTTAGCACAAACCTGTCGTCTAGAACTGTGCTGTGCAACAGAAATGTAATGGGAGCCACATGTATAATCTAAAATTTTCTAGTAGCCACATTTAAAAGTGTAATATGAAACAGGTGAAATTAGTTTTACTTAACCTGATAGAGTCAAATGTTATTTTATCATGTCATTAATATAAAAGCTAATGAGCTGCTTTACATTCATTTTTTCATAGTGGGTCTTTGAAACCCGCTGTGTGCTTTATAGTTACAGGACATCTCAGTTTGGACCAGCCCCATTCAGGTGCTCAATGGCCACGTGTGGCGAGTGGCTGCTGTATGGGACAGGATAGATCTAGAAGGTTATAGGTGACTTAAAAAGTTTTTTGTCAGTTTTCCTTACTGTTTTGACGTGTACAAAAATGAGATTGGACGTACAAATGAACAAATGATTCATGAATGAATGAATGTGTGCTCGATGTGAGACAAAGACAATACAGAAAGGAAAAAGACAACACAGGGAAGTCTGTGCAGTAGAAGGTGAGTATTGTTCGCCTCTCCCACCCCAAATCTCTCTACAGAATTAATAATTGTTAATGACTCGGTGTTTCGCCTCTAAAAACTTCTCTTTGACTAAGACATGACTTTTTATGCATCAGGGTTTATAAAGCTAATTTGGTGGTCTGAGTGTTTATGTTTACTATAGGACTCTCGGAGAAAACGTTCTCAGAACTAAAATACTTGATATTTATAACTGCTAATTTAACCTATTATGGTTATGTTCAACATTTGATGCAAATAATTTTAAATCCTGAAGGAGACAGCTGCAGTATGTGTCATTTGCTGTTTTGTAGGATCAGCTCGTACTGGACATCGAAGCCTTGAGGGCTGAGCTGGACCAAGCGAGGCTGAGAGGGGTGTCCCTTCACCACGGGTACGGCACTCACGCGTTCACAGACATACTCCAGCACCTGCTGTGTGTGTACGGGGCGCTCACAGACGTGCTCCGGCATCTGCCGTGTGTGTACAGGCCACTCACGTGCTCACAGACGTGCTCTGGCACCTGCCGTGTGTGTACGGGCCACGCATGCGCTCACAGACACTCTCCAGCACCTGCTGTGTGTGTACAGGGTGCTCGCACACTCACAGACGCACTCCAGCACCTGCTGTGTGTGTACAGGGCGCTCACACCCTCACAGACACTCTCCAGCACCTGCTGTGTGTGTCCGGGGCGCTCACAGACATGCTCCGGCATCTGCCATGTGTGTCCAGGGGATTCACGTGCTCACAGACATGCTCCGGCACCTGCCATGTGTGTACAGGGCACTCATGTGCTCACAGACACGCTCCAGCACCTGCCCTGTGTGTACAGGGTGCTCGCACACTCACAGACACATTCCAGCACCTGCTGTGTGTGTACAGGGCGCTCACAGACATGCTCCAGCACCTGCCGTGTGTGTACAGGGCGCTCACATGCTCACAGGCGCACTCTGGCACGTGCCATGTGTGTACAGGGTGCTCACGCGCTCACAGACACACTCTAGCACCTGCCATGTGTGTGCAGGGTGCTCACGTGCTCACAGACGTGCTCTGGCACCTGCTGTGTGTTTACGGGGTGCTCAGACATGTTCAAGCGCCTGTCGTATGTGTATAGGGCGCTCACACCCTCACAGACGCACTCCAGCACCTGCCGTGTGTGTACAGGGCGCTCACATGCTCACAGGCGCACTCTGGCACGTGCCATATGTGTACAGGGTGCTCACGTGCTCACAGACACGCTCCAGCACCTGCTGTGTGTGTACGGGGAGCTCACGCACTCACAGACACGCTCCAGCCCCTGCCGTGTGTGTACAGGAACACATGCAGGCCACAGGGGCAGCCAACTGAACACACTGCCTGGCCTGAGCTCAGGGAGCCTGGAGCTTCGGAGCAGGCCGGAGGGCAGAGGACAGCATCATCCTGAAGGTTAGGTTCTGGTACCTTGGAGGTTCCCGTCACATCCTTGACTCAACTCAGAACCGCAGGAGGAGGTGGGGCTGGGGACGATTGATTAGTGTCGGGCATATGAGTCTGAGGCACCCGCCAGAGTGTGGGCGTGATGGTGTCGGGATCGGAGGACAGAGCCCAGGGTGCCAGAGGAAGCCCCGTCCACCTGGGAGTGACGGTCGCATCCTCGAGGTGAAAGAGAAGGCCGCGGAGAGCCTGCGCTGCTGGAGCGGGAGGATGCCCTGACGTTCGCGTGTCTGGTGCGGCGCTTGGAGTCTGTATGTTTTGAAGAGGCTGAGAGTTAACGGCGTGGTGCTCGCAGATCTTTCGAGGCGTGACCGGGCCGGCTGCTGCGGGAGTGAGCCCCCTGGCTCGGCGTGAATCTACCAAGTTGCCCGGCATCCTGAGTTTTTCTTCCTCATCGTGGTAGAGGCGGTAATTCTCATTTAGGTGATTTACTTCTTTGTAGAAAATGGTCATCAAGTGAGAGTTACGCTTTAGCAAAAGTTATCGAAGCGCTTACCTGGTGGCAGTGACTGAAACACAGGAGACGGGCCCCTGCCTCCAACACGACTCAGGAGGAAGCTCCGAACCTCTGCAGGTGTTCCGGCATTTGCCAAGTTAGGACATCCTGAAGGTTTAGGGTATCTTGCGGCTGTCCCTGCCTAACCCACTCCTAGAAACTAGAGGAGAAATCAGCGAGGACAGAGAGGCAGAGCCAGAAGCTTCCCCTGACGCCGAACCCGCTGGAAGGTGGAGTTTCGAGGAGGAGAGTGTGCGCTTCAGAGAGCGAGGTGCAGAGGAGGACCAGTGCAGGGAACAGGCACTTGCTTTCTGCTTCAGGTCCTCGCTGGTGGAAGGCTCGTGTCGTTAGAGCGCTGCAGGCGGACCCGCTGCTCGGGATTGCAGGCGTGTGTGCGAGGAGGCTCTCACAGGCACGTGGGTGAAGAGGAAGTGGACACGCGTGTGTGACTCTTGTGGAAGTTGAGTCCTGAAGGGAAGGGAGCCGGTGTAGGAGCTTGAGGGGGTGGCAGAGCTGGGGGCAGTTTTTCCGATGGAGACGTCTTGACATGTTTGCCGGTCCCAGGTGTGATGTTAGAGGTGAAAGACAAGGAGAGAAAGGAGCTCTTTGCTCTGGTAGTGCAGAGGTGGCAGGAGGGGATGGCCAAGGTCACCTGGGGCGGAGTGGTCTGAAGACAGTGGGCAGGAGAGGCTGCATGCGGAGGGAAGGGCTTTGTTTTAGGGAGGCAAGGCTAGAGGCTGCATGTCAAGTGGCCTAGAAGAGAGGTGGTTGGGAGCTGTAGAAACGGGGGGAAGACCAATCACAGTAGGCGTGGAAGGGCCTTGGGTGGACTGAGGAGAAGGGGTCTGGCAGGCAGGGCAGGCTCAGCTCATTTGGTGTGACTCCACGGTGAGATCGGTCATCTTGTTTTTGTGATCTTCTCCATGAGAAAAGGTAGTCTAGCTTGAGGAGTGGAAAAGCACGGTGATGGGTGGCCTTCCATAAACAGATTGGCCATATAGAAGAGAGGCTTCAGCAAGTGATGAGCTGCAGGGTGGTGGCGGGTCGGGAGGCAGGTAAGCCTGGGAAGGGGTGTCAGAATCGGGAAGCATTTGTGCTTCCCGAACCGTCCAGAGGTACACGCAGGATTTCAGGTGCATCGCTTTCATCTGCCGTTGAACCGTCTCACGGCCCCAGAGCAGTTGGGCTGGAAGTCACCCTGAGGGAGAGTGAGAGTGTCGTGAGGAGTAAGGGGTAGAGGAAGTAGGGCTGGGTGTGCTCCAAGGGGAATTCCAGACTTGGAGATCTTCGAACAGGCAGTAAATCTCGTGTAACGCTACAAGAAGGTATTTCTTTAAAAAGATGTCGAGAGGTGTGTACCAAAAGTAGATGAGTTGGCATGTCAGCCTGGCCCTGTCCACGATCGGGTGGGGAGGCTCGAGGGGTCCCCTGTCTAACTGGCTTTAATCAGATGAATGGACTCTGTCTTCTCAGATCGTAAGGCCTCCTGAAAATGAAGGCAGCCAGCCTTCTTTCCGGAGAACAGGGAGGCCCTCGGTGGCGGGCCAGGACTGAGGTGTGGCTGGGGTGCCCACGGTCAGGGCTGAGCGCTGGGCTGGGCTGCGCCCTCCTCGCCTCTGCTCACCAGTTCCTCCCCAGGGCCTCTCCTAGTGACTCTCTTGAGCGTCTCCCTCGCGGGTGCTCAGGGCCCCAGTCACTGGTTCAGGGGACTGTTTTAGCCGGGCGTGTTGATTGTCTGTCAGTCTGATTGCACGCAGTCTCTGCTTTTGGTTTGGAATCCTCAAAGCGTCCTGCCCAGCCTGGTTCATACCAGCCCGAGCTGTGGTCAGAAGGGCTTCTGCAGCCGCTCCCTCCGAGGGGCCTGTGGGAGCGCTTCAGACAGTGCCACGCAGAGAGAGGAGTGTCGGTGTCCACCAGCCTCACACTGCGGAGCCTGGCACAAATGGGAGAGTGACCGTGGAAGGCCGCAGGTCGGGGTGGGGGTGCTTCCTGGTGGGTCGAGGAGAAGGTCGAGCAGAGGCAGGGCTGAGCACCCCTCTGCGGGCCCTGACATGGGTGACGGATGCCTCTTCCACGGCCCAGACAGCTGGACCCCATCCTCTCATCTCCAGGTCTGCAGTGGCAGCATTGGCTTTCCTAGGTATGGAGTGTCCCCGCTGGCGGGGCTGAAAGGCTCAGTGCTGGCGGGAGCGAGGACAGAGGTGCCCTCCTTGGAGTCCTTTTTCTGTGAAATTACGTGTTTTCCAAATTGACAGCTTCTGGCTTGACTAACAAACTTAGTTCGCTTTTCTTATCTAATAATGACCTTTTGTTTTCCATATTTCAGCCGACCCCACTTGGGCAGTGTCTCGGATTTCAGGTTCCCTGTGGCAGACGGTCCCGCAGACGCCTCCAGCAGCAGCGCGGTGTTGCGGCGCCCCCAGAAAGGCCGCGTGGCAGCCCTGCGGGATGAGCCGTCCAAGGCAAGGGCCTCCGTCCTCGCCGCCCGCGAGCTGCCGGCCCTCGGGCGTGTCTCCTGCTCGTCCCGTGACTTTGAGACTTTGGGGATTCCAATGGTCATAGGTCGCCTTCTCTCTTCCCCTCCCCCCATTTTCCTTTTTCTGGCTAAGAGTTTCGTTTTAGGCATGCTTTTTTCTGAAGAACAAGTTCTGATAGAATATGACCTACTCTTAAGTGCAACGTAATGTAATTAGTACGGTTTGGAAGCAGCGATAAGCGTGAATGAATGCGTGTATCCGTCATCTTTTAGTGAGAAGAATTCACATCGGGAAGTTTAAATACCTTCCTACTTGTGTCTGTTTAACAGCACGTCTTTATCTACTTCTGCGTATTTTTATTTACAGCACCCGTATTCAGTGCACACCTGGTTTGGGCCAGGCGTCATTATAGACTAGGGCTCCAGCAGTGAATACAGGCAGAGAAGATGCCCGCACCGCCAGGGCGCACGTTCTAGTGAGGAGCCAGCGTGCGTGAGAAGTACAGTACGGGCCGTGTGTCAGTTTCCTCTCACTGCGGTCACAGGCTGCTGCGAGCTCAGTGGCCTAAAGCAAGGAGCACTTAGAGTTCACAGGTTCCGTGGGCTCGGGGCTGTGAGCAGGACGGTTCGGGCTCAGTTCTCCTGAGGTTGCAGCCGTCCGGATTCTCGCCTGGGGCTGAAGAGTGCACTTCCAGGCTCACTTGCCTGGCTCTGCCTGGCCCCTCTCTGGGGGCTGCTTGAGTGTCCTGGAAAGGTGCCCGCCAGCTTTGCTCCGGGCTCATTCTGAGAGAGAGCCAGGAGAAAGCCCCAGAGCCTCTGAGGCCCTGGTCTGGAGGCAGCACGCCTTCACCTTGGCTGCACTCGGTGCGTTAGAGTGAGTTAGCGAGTCCTGCCCTCACTGTGGGCCAAGGGAGGAGTGTTAGAGAAGTGTGGACGTATATTTAAACCACCACAGGGTTTCCGATGGTCATAAGCAGGGAAAGGAAACCCGGGGTACCCTGAGCTGTAGGAGGGGAATGATAGTTTTAAGTAGGGTAGCCAGCGAGGTCTCACAGGGACGGTGACATTTGAGCCAAGGAAGGGAAGGACCCATTTGGAGATATTAGAAGGTCCTGCCAACACGATGTGCTGATGGGTTGAATATAGAGTATGAGACAAAGAGGCGAGTGAGGCCCCCGAGGGCCCGTGCTTGAGCAGCTGGAGGCTGGAGGCTGTCTCCTGCGATGAGGAAGACTGCGGGGCAGGGGAGACGAGTGGAGCCTGGCCCTGATCAGGTCGACAGCCCTATCTGCTGTCCAGGTGGACGTGTCAGGTAGGCAGTTGGATATTCTGGCCTGGAACCCAAGAGAGAAGTCTGGACTAGAGATAAAGATGTGGGGGTCATGACCATACAGATGGTGTTTAAAGGTGTAAGATGAGATCAAGTCCAAAGTGGGTGCCTGTTGATAGAGAGGAGCTTCCAGGATAGAGCCGTGGGCCCCTCCAAAATTGAGAGGTTGGGGAGACTGAGAAAGGACCGGCAGGAGACTAAAGAGTGACAAGGAGGTAGGCAGAAACCCTGGACAACGGGGCCTGCAGCCGAGTGAGCGAGATGCTCAGGGAAGAGGGAAGAGCAGCAGGCCTGGGCCTGCCGATGGGCCAGACGAGAGGGCGGTGGAGGTCAGTGGCGGACTTCTTAAGGTGGGCGCTTTGATCCTGGAGCAGCTCTGTGGGAGGGGAGGTGAGCAGGAGGAGAGGAGGTGGAGGCGGAGTCAAGGCGGCTCTGGAGACCTTTTACTCATCGGGACGAAGTGCAGTGGTGGCTGGAAAGAGACGTGGCATCCAGGTTCCGTGGTTCTGGTGTGTTATCTGAAGGAGGGAGAAGGGCGCAAACCTTCTCAGGCTGATGGGTGTGGGCCAGTAGAGAATCGATTACCCCGAGAGAGGGAGGGAGCACAGCAGGCGAGCCTGGAGTCAGCCGGAGGGGGTGCGCCTCGTGCCCAGAGGTGGGGCTGGCCTGGGTGGGGGCCCAGGTACCTGGCCGCGACCTCAGATCTTGGGAGGGGAGGTGGAGTGCATGGGTAAAGGCCCGGGGGACGGGGAGATAAGCCAGCAGGGCATCTCAAGTCTTGTGGTTGCTCTGATGTCGTGTCAGTGAAGTGGGAGGCAGGGCCCTGGGCTCAGTGAGGACGGGAGAGGAAGAGATGGAGGCTTCGAGAGAGGGGCTGAGACAGCCGCACGGGATGGGTCACGTGGCCCCGGCGCGCATGCCTTCTCTGTGTGCGTTCTGATTGCACACGGTACCCCTCCATCACGCGAGACAGGAGTTGGCTCGGCACAGAGGAGCCTTTTCTCCGAGAGCCTCAGTTCTCTAGAGACCGTGGTCCGCCAGCTCGCTCTTCCCTGGGTGTTGAGACGAGTGCGTCCGACAGCTGCCCTGCTGTCTCCTTCTGCCCCTGCCTGCTGCTGTCTGTGCTCGTCCACACCGGGCTCAGAAGAGGGAGGATTGGGGAACTCCAGTGAGGTGTGTTACTTGATAACACTAGTACAGTGGTGTGGCAACTGCAGTGAACACAGCTGCCATGGATCTAGTGAACTTTTTACTTCCCATTAGCGTGGCTGATCGTGCCATGTTTTTGTGTGTGTGGTTTTTGTTTTTGTTTTTGCTGAGGAAGATTAGCCCTGAGCTAACGTCTGTGCCGGTCTTCCTCTGTTTTATATGTGGTTCGCTGCTACAGCGTGGCCAACTAGCAGTGTAGGTCCAAACCCGTGGATTCAGGCCACCGAGGCAGAGTGCACCGAACTTAACCACTATGCCACAGGGCCGGCCCCCCCATGGTGTATTTTTCTAATTTTCAGTTTTTGTTTGCACTCGGTCTTGTCACCATTGTGAATAACGTCATGGAAATGCCTTGTGTCCACAGTGAGATGTGACTGTTACCAGGCAGTCTAAGTAATCGACTGTCCTGCCCCTGAAATACTGCCTGCTTAATACGTGTCAGCAACTTACAAGCATGGCCTATTTTTCCAAAATCTTTTGGGCTTCTATTTAAAAGATATTTAAGTTTCTGCTAGGTTTACTGTAAGTTGCTGTAACTTGGTTGTTATTTTCCATCTTTGCTGAGATTTGATTTTCTTGTTTCTAGGTACAGACTCTTAATGAACAGGATTGGGAACGTGCCCAACAAGCGAGTGTCCTGGCCAACGTGGCGCAGGCCTTCGAGAGTGATGTGGACGCGTCCGACGGCGAAGACGACAGGGACACCATCTTCAGCCCAGCTGGCCTCTTGTCCCCCAGTGGGCAGGCCGATGCCCAGACGCTGGCCATGATGCTTCAGGAGCAGCTGGACGCCATCAACAAGGAGATCAGGTACGTGGGCTTGTGCATAGCACCACAGACACCATGCATGTCTCTAAAGAATTGTATGCTACCTAGGACAGTCTGGAAGAAATACTGTGGACGTATTCTACACGTCCCATGATAGTAAAACTTAGTTCAATCCTGTTTGAATAGTTTTAAGTTCTGAGGTTGCCCTTGATTGGAAAGTTCAGTTGACCGGGCGTTCTCGCCACAGTTGTGGTGTGGGTACACTTGTGTAAGATCTTGCAGAAGGGTGAAAGGGGTTCGGTCCGTTCCCCCACGAGCCGATGACACAGCTGGAGAGCGTTGCCGGGGAGCTCAGTGTCCACCTGTGCCACTCTGGATCCCAGGCCGGGTTCCAGAGACGGGCGGGGTGCAGAGAGCTGAGCGCACATCGGAGGAGGCCTCCCTGCTCCGAAGTGCAGAGGGGAGCTGTGGTGTGGGGCAGGGCACCATGGAGAGCCAGGAGGAGGTGGACTGGCCTGGCGCCCTTGTGGGTAAGAAGCAGGACTCTTTTCACGGGCAGTGCCAGGTGGCGGGTGACTTACGAGGAGAAACGCCAGAGTTCAGTCCACTGGCAAGCGAAGGTGAAACATGCAGTAGGAAGCGGGAGGGAGAGTTTCCTGCCCCCCTCCAGCCTGAGTGTTCCCCAACTCTGAACCCTGCGGGGGGCAGGGAGCTGGGGCAGCGTCCACCTGCCGCTTGTGCCTCCTCCAGCGCTGAGGAGGGCCCTCTTGTGTGTCTTTCAGAGCCTCACGTTTTCAGGTGTGTCACCCAACCACCTGGAACAGAAAGCCGAGGTTTTCAGATTGGCAAATTCCCACTCCTACTTGCGTTTTCCTCTATTAAACTAATAGAATGTGAAAATTGGTTCATTACAAGACAGTGGTCAGGGGCAGGCCCCATGGCCGAGTGGTTAAGTTCACGCGCTCCACTTTGGCGGCCCTGGATTTCACCAATTTGGATCCTGGGTGCTGACACAGCACCGCTCTTCAGGCCATGTTGAGGCGGCATCCCACATAGCACAACCAGAGGCACTCCCAACTAGAATCCAGCACTATGTACTGGGGGCTTTGGGGAGAAGAAGAAGAAGAAAGAAGGCGACGATTGGCAACAGTTGTTAGCTCAGGCGCCAATCTTTAAAAAAAAAAAAAAGACAGTGGTCAAAGGATGGTTTGAATCTTAACCTCGTCAGTGTTTCAGAGGTGTTTTCTTTCGAAAGCCTCTTAGCAGTTATAACAGTAAATTTACACGACAAAGGGCCGACTGTGGGGTGCAATCCAAAGACTTGCCCGTCTGAGGGGGGGCTGTCCCCGTGGCCGAGTGGTTAAGTTCCTGAGCTCCGCTGCAGGCGGCCCGGTGTTTCGTTGGTTCGGATCCTGGGCGCAGACATGGCACTGCTCATCAAGCCAAAGACTTGCCCGTCCGAGGGGGGATTAAGAGGCCTTAGGTCTGGGGTGCAGGGTGACAGGGAGCCCAAGATCTGCCCTGTCAGGCCTGAGGCAGCCGTGGTCCGGTCCTGCATGCACACAGAGACCAGCCGTGTGCCGGTGACCCTGCGGGAGGTCCGGGCAGAGTTGCTGCCAACATTTTGTTCTTGTCAAGCTGACACAGACGCCAAGTGCCGGTTCCTGCGCAGAGCCTGCGGGAGGGAAGGAGGGGCAGAACTAACTCCAGGGAGAGCTGTAGGCTCTGCAAGGAAGGGGTGTGCGGCCTGCAGTCTGCCTCCGTAAACCACGGTTCGTGTGCTGTGTTCAACCCCGCAGAGCCCGGAAGACTGCCTTTCCCCATCGCTGTGGGAAACGCGAAAGGATTATAAACGTCAGCTTTTATTTTTCACAGTGTATTGCTAAGTAAAATGGGTTCTTCTTTATGTAGCAAGTTGACCTGATATAAATGGTAAATTCTGTCCACTGCCTTGGTATCAGTAACAGAAAGTACTTTCAGAATATATAAGTAGAACTTTAATTGGACAGGTTACTGCAAGGTTACTACTAATTTAATATTAGAGTAATGATTTGCATAGTCAAATATTAAAACTGCTGTTTAAGCATCCACTATACATTAGGAGAGAAGAGCTTTAATTATGAATTTCCAAATTAATGCAGCATGGTTGACGTGAATTCATTCAGATGAGGCTGGTGGAGAATTCTGTCAAATAATACAAACAAAATACTTTTGTTCGAACTCAACCTTTAAAAAAAAAAAATCAATGTTTTCGTCTAGTCTAGAGACTTAAGTGTTTGGAAACTCCTGATTGCTTTGTAAATTGATTTTTTGATTATATCAGAGTTCCCAGTTTCCAGTCAAAAAAACCGATAGGTAAATGTGCAGCTGTGCCCTGAGAAGTGGGAATGTCGGAGCTGTAAAATTCAAACATCTCGTTGTGTAGTAAGAGAGTTGCCAACTAGCCCCTCCAGACTTGTGGGGTACGTAAATAAAATCAAACGCGAGTGATCAGAGATAGTTGGTAAGACTCAGTGGAAGGTGTACTTTGTGCTGTTCCGAAGCCGAGTGTGTTAAAGAGAGAAAAAGTGGAACGTTTTTGCTGAAGTGTTAATTGTTGGAGCAACCGTCATTGGAGTTTCCTTACAGTAATGCAAGCACCGATTTTTTCATCTGAACCCGTTAATCTGTCTGCTAATGAAGGAAGGATGACTGTTTTGTTTTTACTTTAGGTTGATACAGGAAGAAAAGGAAAACACAGAGCAGCGGGCGGAGGAGATTGAGAGTCGAGTTGGCAGTGGGAGTTTTGGCAATCTTCGTCGTTTTAGATCAGTGAGCTCCATTCCCCTCTACCCTGCCTCCTCGCTCGCCGGCTCCTCTCCTCCGAACAGTGGCCGGTCCACCCCGCGAAGGATTCCGCACAGCCCAGCTCGGGAGGTGGACAGACTAGGTATCATGACTCTGGTAAGGATTTGTCTTTTCTTGTGCTGTCTCCCCTCGCCCCCGACACACCTGATTTAAGTCTTGGACACCACGAATATGCTTTATTTTTAACCCGGAAGAAAATCAGGTGCATTTGTTATGCTCAGAGGTTTGAGATTTTTAAAACCAACTCATATTTAATCATTCAACAATAGCATGGTGACAAATTAATTTTAATATTGGGGTGATGCCTGAACTCCAGAGAAGTTTTCACTTGTTCAGCTCTGAGCGTGGTCAGCTCTGCAGGGTTCGGCAGCTAGGGGGATATTTTTGTTTTCCAGCGATAGACAGTGTAACAAAAGTAAATACAGCAGCCATCGTAACATATAGGAAAATGTGCAGAGAGAGTCAGTGCTGTCTGTCTTTACGTTCGGGATGCCTGACTGGAGGGTACAGAATATGCCGTCAAAAACAAAACTGAAGAAAAAGCTAAATCGGTCCTCTTAATAATGCCCTCGGTGGCATGCTTGGCACCGGTTCTGCAGGTGAATCCAGGGTGGCGTGAGTGAGAGCGCGCTGCCGCTTGGCCTCCCCGGGAAGCGCGGGGCTGCGTTCGTGCGCAGCCTCTGGAAGTGCAGGGACCGCGACAGCGTGCTGCTCTAAAGAATAGTGCCTAGCTTTCTCACGTGTTTAGTCTGGGTTTTGTGAATGCATGAAATCATGTTGACAGCGTTCTGCTTTCTCACTGCGCTTCCGTTCTCATTTCTTCTGCTACCACCCATTTTCGTTTTTAGTTGCGTTGTTAGCCTGCGTGTAATTAAATGAACCGTGAATCGCTTTAGTAGCGTCCGAAGTGGTAACTAGTCCATTTCGCGTGTTTTGACATAGTATTTTTATAATTTACATCGTTAGCTCATTAGCTGATATTTTAAGCTCTTTGACAATTTCATGCTTATTTCCTTTCAGAGAATTTGTAAAAACAGTTCTGTTTTTCTTTTTCCTTGTTTTTGTAGTTGTGTGTGCCGGCTGACGCTGTGTCTGCTTCCGTGTTTAGTTTTGATTTCCTGTGTCATCCTTCTGTTTATTTTGTCACTGTTAGTCCAGGCCTCAGCCCGCGCTGTGACACCCCCTCCACGGGGTGCTCAGGGAACCGCCACAGTGGGGGCCATGGTGTGTGTGTGGGGGCCACTGGGGCTCATTAGTGGGGTTTCTGCGTTATCTTCGTTTCTCATGAAATAGTGTCTTTTTCCCTCAGTAGTGATACGTTTTTACTGCTGTGTCACTGTACAACAGATGTGGATACAGGCATGATATCGCTGGATCAGAGTGCTTTTATTCAAACTGTGTAGGGTTTGTGTAATTCAGAAATGAAATCTTTTATATATACAGAGATAATCCGCCAAGTATAGAATTAACGGAAACTTGACACAAACAGTATACCTTTTGGTTTTGATGCTTATATTCAAGACTGTAAATTTCATCAACTTGTTGGACATAAACAATTAATGCCTTTAATAGACTATTTTTTAAATTCACATATCTCATAGGAATCATAGAATGTGAAGATTCCACCTGCTATTCTGCTAGCTTTTATCCTTACGTATTTTCACAGGGTACCCTGCTTTAATCAAAAAATTTATGTTTGAGAAATTTTAAATCAATTTCTAGGTAAGAATTTTATATGAATGACCAATAGGTGATTAATAACTAAAAGTAGGTTTGTTCAGTTTTATAGTAAGTCTTGCAATAACTTCCTCGTCAACTAAATTGATGTTTAGAGACATGTTTTTCATTAGGGCAAACTAAGTTCTAGAGAAGTTTGGCTTAGAATAGACAACTGTTAGGGCCCTTTGTTCTATAAAATGCCGTATTTTAATAAATTGTATATGTTGTAATAGAATTTTATCTCCCTGAGTAACGATTTATAGTGTTTCTCTAGTAAATCTTGAGTAACTTACTGTTTAAATTTCATGGTGAAAAAGATGTTCCATTTCCAGTTACGTTTTCTCTGAATCTCAGCTTGCTTATATCTGTCTTGTCATTCTCTTTTTAATATATTTACCTGTACTGATCCTTGAATTTTTAACTTCAGAGTATGCAGTAAATCTGGTTTCTCTTCATTTCTTTGCATGCGTCCGTCAGCCTAGTGATTTAAGGAAACATCATAGAAAGGTCAAGTGTTTAGTAATTTAACATACCTTTGTTTCTCTGAAGTATTGACGGGCACCTATCATTTGGCATGAATGAGCCCTGTGAATCACTGACATTTAAATGGACATGTTGACACTCACCTGGCATGTCACAAATGACGATTGTCCTGTTGGAGACAGGTCACTGGTGGTTTGCATAGAATGCTGGGACAGGCGTAAGGGTGTGCCTTTCTTCCACTCATTTGCCTTCTCATCGTTGCATGCTTATTTATAATGGCTATAGTATTTTTTCAATGAGAAATTACTGAAGCAGAGCCACAGATTTTAGTTTGGGGAAAAACTAATTTTAATAAGCATAGCTAGAAGGGCCGGCCTGGTGGCGCGGCACTTAAGTTCGCATGTTCTGCTCCTCGGCAGCCCGGGGTTCGCCGGTTCGGATCCCGGGTGTGGACCTGGCGCCCCTTTGCGAAAGTCATACTGTGGGAGGTGTCCCACATATAAAGTAGAGCAAGATGGGCACGGATGTGAGCTCAGGGCCAGTCTTCCTCAGCAAAAATAGGAAGATTGGCAGTAGTTAGCTCAGGGCTAATCTTCCTCAAAAAAAAAAAAAAACATAGCTAGCTGTCATGAGCTCTTACTGTATGCCAGGCCCTGTGCTGAGTGCTCTACGAGTCTGCTCTCTTGTCCTCATGGACTTCCGGTGAGATGCAGGTTACTGTCGTTATCCCCATGGACAGATGTGGAACGGAGGCTCAGAGAGGCCACGTGCTGTGCCTAGGGGCACACAGTTAGGGAACGCTGCAGTGTGGACTGGTCTGATTTCAAAACCAGGACACTGAGTCGCTTCCCCCACGGCCTGACTTCTCTGCAGATTCTCTCACCTCCTCACTCGTCCCTGACAGCGGGGGCCAGCGGGCCTCTTCTCCTTATAGATAGTCGTGAATCGGGCTTCCCTGTTCTTGGAGGACGTGCACGCACTGGGGAGCAGATCTGTTGACCAGAATGCCTTCCTCCTAACCTTCACGCCATGTGCCTAGCCTGCACCCCGACCCAGAAGCTGCCTGATCCTGCGCTGGTAGGCCGCCCTTCGGATGCTCGGGCAGCTGTCCTCTGACCGCAGCGCTTAGAGCACATGAGCTGGGTGGCAGCCGTGGGAGCCCTCCGCTGCGCAGAGCACCGTGGCGATTCAGCGAAACGCAGGCTCAAGTCCCCGCTGTCAGTGATGATTTGTGACCCGGGTGTGCTGCTCGCCCTCTCTGCGCCTTGGTTTGCCCTCCTGTTTAAGTGAAGACAACGACAGAAGCGCGCTCCTCGGGGTGGCCGCAGACGGTGCCCGTCCGTGCACGATCTGCAAGGAGCTGAGAGCTTATAACCGGCCCCGCGGCGCACAGCACGCCCTCAGTCCCGCCGACTCGCATCCGTGTTTCCCTCGGTGGGAAGGCTTTCTCAGGGAAGGAAGGAGCGTGTTGATTGACGTCCAGGCAGGACAGCCTGACCCTGTTGCTCACGGCACTGTGGGCTGGCTGGCTGGCTCCTTCGAGGGCCTTGCTGTGGGGCTGTGGTGAGGATGAAAGGCAGGAGTGCAGGCATGGTGCAGACACGGGCGGCGTGGGCCACGCACTGTCCTCCTCCTCAGCGTCCCTGGCCTACGCCGCCGTGACCCCCCAGCTGTCGGGGAGCTTCGTTCCAGTCAGCTCTGAAAGAGCGTGCAGGCCCCAGCCTGGCGGGCCCCGGGCTGGGCAGGGCCCCTCACCACGGGGGCGCAACGGGAGCAGCCACCGGCCAGGGCGGGCCGCTCCTCCTGAGCTCTGTCTCCGCTGAGGACAGTGAACTCAGTCCCGTGGACTGCTCCCTGTCCTGTTCTTTTTTGTTTTTTATAGGTGATTGTTTTAACCTCAGTTTGAAATCTCTCCCTGTTTCAGTTTCGTATTGATAGTTTCTAGCCGTCGTAGCCTTTGGTTGTCTGCAGATTGTAATTTGAAATCAGGAGAGCATGCGGAATCTATCCAGCTACGGCTTAAGGTTCTATCTTAAATGAGTTCGACTCCGTTTTGCACTAAGCCCCTTGGTTGTCACTGAGCCGCTGTGGGGCTGCAGTGGAGCGACACTCTACACAGTCGCATTAAAAAAGCCCAAGTTGGCTGCTCAGGTCTTGCTGTTTGTACAAACGCCTGCCACGCACGTTTTGAGGACTCCAGCCCTGCCTTCACCACGGAGCCACATGGATCAGTAAGACCTGCCGGAGTTAACGTTTTCCCCACCGCCTCCTTCCTGTCCTCACGTTCCCCGACCCGGGAAAACTGGCAGTCTGAAGGAGAGGATCTTCCAGTGGAAGGCCAGGACTGCTTTGAGCCGGCTTAAACAAATTGCTTTTAAACCGCGTAGAAAGACCTCAGTTTATAGCATCTGTTCTGCACGCTGAGACGTATGAGACAGACAGGCGTGTCTGGGATGCAGGAGTTAGATCCCTTTTTGCTTTTCCACTTGTTACAGAGTCCAGGAAGGTGCATCACTACTCAAAATGATAGTGGATCATGGTACAAGCTATTTCTCTTTTTCTCCCAAAACAAAAAGTTCTGGACAGTTTACCCAAGAGGTTTCTGCCCTCTCTGGTGTTTCTTCTGAATGCATCAGGAGATAAACACGTTCATCTTCAGCTCCTCATCAGGGACAGTGAGTGCCGTGCGTGCTGTGTGAGGACGAGGTTTTGGGCGTGGTTCAGATCTCGGTGCCCTTCAGTGGCTGTCCTCGTGGTGGCCTAGGATCCTAGGGCGGGCGGGCCCTCGGGCTGCGAGGAGGCTCAGGAGGAGGAGTGCCCGTGTGTCCTGCCCGGGTCTCTACGCTCGTTCTGGTGCTCGTAGGCCAGGAGTCGGGCTCTGCTCTGTGCTCCTGCTCCTGATAAGTAAGACGGTCCTTTAACGTGGCGTTGGGCTAGAACGAGGCTGGTTGTACTCAGCAGAAAGCATAGCTCGTGGATTTCCACATAAGTTTATGGTTATAATTTAAAGCCTATGTGTTGTGGGGTTTTTTTGGTCACAGTGTGTTGTTCACTAATTTTACACTGGTCTCAACCCCTCAGTTGCCAGCCTCCCTAGAAGAGGTACGAGACGACAAGACGACAATAAAATGTGAAACCTCGCCCCCGCCCTCCCCGCGGTCCCTTCGGCTGGACAGGCTGCACAAAGGGGCACTGCACACGGTCGGCCACGAGGACCTCAGGGACTTACGGAAGTAAGGAGGGCAGCGTCCCACCCTAGCCCGGCTCCAAACAGACCGCCTTCCCATGCTCAGCTTTCAGAAATCCATTGCTCCCTTCTTGGGGAAAAAAGTCAGAATGATGACTTTAAAGAAATACTGGTTAATTGAGTTGAGTTGATTTAGATGATGCCCTCGGGCTGCCCTGGGAGCTCAGGTGAGCCCAGCAGAAGATGCTGTCTGTTTGGGCGACGTGAGTTTAGAAAGAGAGTTCAGTGATAGCAGCAATCTTAGAAAGCCTTCATTTCTTCAGAGTCTGCAAATTGACTCTTGTGAGAACTTTCTCTTCTTGTGGAGCATTTGCTAAGCATGTGGCGTGTTCTGACCGTTGCTCTGCAGGACCGTCCGTGTCCCGCCGCTCGGATGCGCTCTCTGCCTCTGAGCTGTGGAGAGCCCCACCTCGTCCCCAGCCCTCCAAGCGCCTCCCCACAGGGACCATGAGAGCCAGTGGGTGACTAGTGTACTCCTATGTCAAACTACCACGGGCTGTGCTTTTGTCCCGCCCTGGCAGCCCTCGGTGGCGGGTGCAGGTGTCCATCCTCGCCGCCTCTGCAGTAGGCCCTGTGGCTCTTGTTTCGCGGCAGGGACGGTGGCACTGGGGAGGTTGCTGGGGCGCTGGGGTCAGGCCTCCAGTTGGGAGAGCATCTTCACAGCCGAGAGGCGGCCCTCAGGTGGGCTCATGGTGCTCTCTGCCTTCCATGGTTCGGACTGGAAGCCTTCTCAGAAGGAGAGCTCCGGCTCAGAGCCTCAGCTCCTCAGAAACGGTTCTCCGTGGTGGGATGGCTGGGAGCCTTCGTTTCTACACGCGATGCATTTTGCGAAGGAGACATGCCTGGAGGAGACTTGGAATGCTCGTGTAGTTGGAAGAGCAAGTATTAAAAGCGTGGAGTGTTCTAGTGCCTGTGAATGGAACGTTGTGTTGGGACGAGGGCGCTCATTAAAGATCGTTTTCTGTCCCCAAAGCTCCACAGGCTCACAGGACGGCCCCGTGAGCAACCCCAGCAGTAGTAATAGTGGCCAGGACTCGCTCCACAAAGCCCCCAAGAAGAAGGGCATCAAGTCCTCCATCGGCCGCCTGTTTGGCAAGAAAGAAAAGGGCCGACCTGGACATGCCGGCAAGGAGTCATTAGGACAAGGTGGGTGGCTTCCAGCAAACATTCTTAACCCTTAGGATGGAGGCGGGGGGCCTGCCGTGTGTGTGCCTACTGTGTGCCCCCGGTTGTTCCCACGGGCGGTCTGTCGAAGACGCTGGGCGTTCTCAGGGAGTGAAAGCTCAGGAGGCGTATGTTTTCTCTGGGACACATGCGACCCAGAGAGCCACGGTGGACGTTCTTTGGCCCTGAACAACCTGGCGTCCCAGACAGAAAGGGCTCACTGTCTCTCGAGCATTCTCGTGCCTTGGTTGCCTAGTCAGAAACTTAGCCTTTAGAGGTGTTCTTTGCCTGCAAGTGCTCTTCCACCTGTTTCTGAACTCACCTAATGCGGCCGTGTTGATTTCTCTCGCTGTTTCAACCGCTGGGCCCTCACAGCTGGCGTTTCGGAGACCGAAAACTCAGCTCAGGATGCCTTGGGACTCAGCAAACTAGGAGGACAGGCGGAGAAAAACCGGAAACTTCAAAAAAAGTAAGCTTTTCGTTATTCGTCCATCTCACTGAACACTTCTCAGTTGTGCCTGATTTTTAACTAACGTTTATTTAATAAATGTAGTATCTATTTATGTGTCTATATTACCTTCTGAAAGGTTAACCTAAAGCTTTTAACAGACTGTGCTTCCTGGGGGGCTGAGAGCCTCTGCTCAGGAAGGGGGAGAGGACTCAGGGGAGGCTCCCGTCCCCCGGAGAGCTGTCTGACGAGGAGGGCTCCCCGCCAGGCGTGGGGCCCCGAGTCCGGCTCCAGTGCGTCAGCTCTGGGGGGAGGGGCCGCTTAGCCTTGCTGCATTCCCGGTTTCCTCCTCTAAGATGGGAGTGCAGCGGTACACGCCTCACACGGCTTTGTGAGTGTTAGACACACATCTGTCGCTACATAAACACACGTAAAGCACTGGCAACAGTGCCAGCCATCCTAAAATAGGGAGAACTGAGTGTGTAATTGCAGCCACCGCTCCGACTTGATCACCAGCATCCAGAGTTTGCCGTGCGGGCTATGATCTGTCAGGAAATATTCGCTGTGTTGCCCCTTTTTTCCTCCTCCGGTAGATTTTGTATTTTTATCTTCAATAGACTCGTGATTTTGTGGTCTGTTTATTAAATTTTGATTCTGATTTGTCTTGACTCTGAAAATAGGTGATAGCAGGGTGATCATTTTCTGCAAAGGTGCTGAGACGCTGCGATGCCCCGGGGTAGGGGCATGGAGGAATAGTGTGTGCGTGTTTCTCTGGCTTCGTTCTGATCGGGAGCAGGTTGTGTGTTGGTTGACCGTATGTCAACCAGAATTAAGTAGATGAACGAGGTAGGGAGAGACAGTATCCCAGTGAACTGGCGACTGAAAACTGAAACTGAACCACCCTCTATGACAGAAGGGGCAGTTAGCAGTCCCAGAGGGAAGCGCTGACCTTGAGAATGGGGAAGACGGGCGAGAGCCAGTGGTCAGATGGCAAAGCTGGTCCTTGCGACAGGCTGACGATTGGTAGGTTCTGTGGTCAGTCTGACGATAGGAAAGGTCGTCTGGCCACTCAAGTACCCTGAGACAGCCTCATTGGTGTGGCACCCGGGCCTACAGTGCGCCCCGAGGACCACGCTGGGGCCCGGGGACCCTCTCCCCTAGAGGCCACGTGCCTTTAGCTGTAGAGTTGCCGGTTGGGTTCCCTTTTGTGAACCCTGCCTCGTTTACGTTCTCTTCTCAGAATCGTACTAATCTTCTTGACTGGCCCACTGCTGGTCTTATTTCAGGCGAAGTGCCGTTGTTTCTGTTATTGCTCACCATGCCCTAGGAATACTCAGTCTTTCAGGTCCCCGTGAATGGAAATCCGCAGACACCATTGAAAGCAAAACGTGCTTTGAACGTTGCTGTCTTTGAACTGTATAAAAATGTTTTAAAGTAACTTGGGTAATTGCCATTTGCCTTTGTGAAACGTATCCCAGCCAGGCCTTTTGCCTCCTGGAGCCATGCCAGGAAAAATGTGTCCGTTAGATTTTGCTGACGTGTTCTAGTGCACACGCTTGCACATGCTGGAATAAAATCCGTAAGGTTTGTGGCAGTGCGCCTCGGTCCTCGTCCCCGGAAGTTCATGGTTCCTGTAGGGTCACAAACTATTCAAATTGGCCCAAGTTTGGGTCACCCTTGTTTTCTAAATTTATTTTGTAATTCGCAGGAGGTATGCTTGAGCACTTGGCTGTGTGGAGACAGCCTTTATTGTTTGTCCCGGCACGTGACTCCGTTTCCTGCTGCGTGGGGAGCGTGTGTGGTGGTGGGTGGTAGGCAGGTTTCTCTGGAGCTCCGGGTTCCCCGTGATGGCATTGGCTCTGCACTTCTGTGTCACCATAGCTGTAACTGTCCAGGGGCAGGCCGTTCTCTGAACTCTGTGGTCGTGCACGGCAAGTTCTAGGATGTACTAGTAAGTTACTAGGGAAAAATTCAAAGTATGGAGGTTATTTGTCTGACTACAGTGGGTAATTTTAGTTCTGTCAGTTAACCAGAAATAAAATTGACTTTAGGAAAAATGCTTTATTTATACTTGTGGGAAAATGTTTGAGTTATCCGGAAAAAGTATTATTGGAATACAGTTTTATGTTTATGGCATTATAGAGGTAAGAATCAAAATACGGTCCTCAGAAATATTTCTTTTTATTACCTCAAAAGTGTGCCTTTAGCTGCCAAAGTCACACAGCCAAACACATCCACTTTTAGAGAGTTTTCAAGAACCTGGTGACTTCGGTGGAGAGCTGACTTTGAGGTTTTGTCTAAGGTACATAAAAGAGAGTGGTGGGCGCATTCGGTGCTGGACATGCTTAATGAATCCGTGGAGGGTACCGCTGGCGTGAAATCAGACATCACTGTGTTCGTCCGCTTGGCGGTGCTCCCACAGCGTTGCCGGGTGTCCCTGGTGCTGTCTGAACTCCGTCGCCTTAAGTAACCTGGTGTTCTAATGCTCTCTTTCCCGTTTCTCCCTGGTTGACTCTAGTGTGGTCGCAGGGTAAGTTGAGGCGGAGGGTGTGCTGTGCTGAGCGTGTGTTACAGCCTGTGGCGTTGGCAGTCACCAGCCTCAGGCTCTGAACTGAGGTTCCGGGAGAGTCGTGCTGCTTTGCTGAGAGCTGTCCCGGGTCCCCTCACCCTGGCCGCCCCCACCCCCAGCCTCTGACAGCGAGCTGCACCCCATGGCGGGAGTAGTGCTTTGCGTGGGCCGTAGAGCCGTGTTTGTGACATGAGCCCAGCAGGTGTTGGTGCAAGGTGCCATGGTACTGAACGTGTCAGCCTCAGAGAAACGAGGTGCGTGTGTCACTTGGATGGTACACCTTATCTGGGGTCTGGTCAGCAAAGCCCACACCGCTTCTCGTTATGAAAGATAACTTCATCATCGTGTCCTGTCCTAGTTATAAAACACACGCCGTCACTCACGGGTTACATGACCTTTGTCTCATCCGTGTGCCTGTTCCCCAGGGGATTTAGCATATTTCTGAATGTCTTTCTCCTCTGACTCTAATGTTAAGGCTGGGAAGCATGGCACATCAGTTTCCTGGTATAGAGGTATTTAAAAAATCGCCCTTGGGGTCTAGAATGATCTTCGAGGGAGGAGGTCAAGTCCCAGCCAAGCAGCCGCGAGTTGCTGGCTGACTATCGCGGGCCCAGCGCTCGTCCCTTTACTCCGCAGGGACGGCAGCCCCGCCCTTGTTTCTTGAGTAGCTCTCTGTAAACGGAGATCGCAGATCCTAAGGGTGGACAAAGCGATGACAGAGATTGCAGTATCTCCAAGCAGAGGAGGGAAATACGTAACAACAGAAACCAGACGAGTCTTCTGTTTGCTCTGGACAGTGGTTTGGGGCCGTAGAATCTGGGCACACAGAATACACCTCATTGCCCCAGGATATCAGCTTCTGCCTCAGCCTCTGCAGAACAGAGGTGGGTGCCTCGGGTAGACTTAGGATGCAGAGAAACGCACGGCACTTGAGAGGCCCGCCGCCTTCGATCTCTCGGGTTTCAGGCCTTGGAGCGAAGGGCCAGTAGAAGACGACCTCGTGCCCTGGCGGTTAGCTGTCGCGAGGACTCAGCAGCCTTCGTGGTGATCTCTGGTTGCGGTGATGTCGAACCACACGGGTGGTTCTGTTGATTCTTAGAAAGTGCTCTGATGAGTAGTCTCAAACGAAGGAGAGCGGCCGTCTGCCTGAGGCCGTTCTCAGTGGCCAGCAGGGAAAGGCAGTTCCTAGACCGAGCAAGAAGGGAGCGTATTTGTTCGAGAAACCGAGCTCCAGAGAGGGCAGGAGAGGCGCTGGCCCCGGCGTCTCCAGTCTGGTCTCCGCATCCTGTGCTCGCCCTACCCTGCACAGCTTCCAGGGGCGCTGCCCTCTCCTCTCCCACGGGCAGGGGCCTTCTTCACGTGACAGAACAGTCACCCCCAGAGAAGAAGGGGGTGCTGGTGTTCCTGCCTGGGGTGATAACGCAGGGATCTGGCTCCGTGTGGGGTCTTCAAGGTCACCAACTAGCCTGATAGGGGAGGGAGCTGGAAGCAGACAGAGACCTGGGCCGGCCGCCCAGCTGGGGTCTCCTCTGTCCTCGCGCTCACTTCTCGCGTCTCTCTCGGCGGCATCTAAGAGATGCATCGTTCTCCCTCCATTGCCTTATCGCCCTTTCAGCAGGGCGCTGGGCCTGCACTGTGAAACCCAGAAGTAATCCATACTAGAGAAAGCTGTTGATAAAAGCCAACGACCATTGCAGGTGAAGTCAGAAGGGTGTGCACCAGTCCCCAGATGATGGAATTACCAGACTATTTTTAACCCTATGTTCCTGTGTACAGTGAGTGTCTGTTTCATATGAAAAACGAACTCTCTGCCAAGTGCCCCGGACTCAGTACCTGTTTAGTTCACTTCAGAGTGTGGGGATCGGAAAGCCCTGTTGGCCCGGCACCAGTGCCATCCCCGCCCCTCCGCTGGGCCAGGCGGGCAGGACTTGGGCCTTGACCGTGCTGTCAGGGTTCAGGTCTTTCCCTGCTCTGTCTGCCGAGGAGGTGTTTGTCTTGCTCGTATGGCTCCTATGGCTCACAGACATGTTTACATAAGATAGAGCCACTGTCCTTGAGGAGAACTTGTCCCCAGGAAACACAAAGTGGCACTTAATTCAGCACACTGGCGGTCGGTCCCGCCCAGCGAGGCCCTCCTCCCCCCTCCGTCCAGCATTGGCCTCCTGTGTCAGGGGGACGGCAGTTCCAGTGGACTTGGCTGCTTTTTTATTTATGAGTAGCTTTGCTTATTTGAACTAGAGAAGTTTGCCCCTTGTTAACTCTACTTGAGCTATTAAGATATTTGTTGCATCCTCTGGTCGAATTATCCTGGATAGTTACAATATCTGTTATTCCCCAGAAGCCTAAGGGTGACTTAAGGAACACTTACTTGAGATCCTGTGTGAAACGTTTTGAGCTTTAATTGTCCGTAGACTTCATAGTCTTAAGAAAAGTCTAATAGCATTTCAATATGTTGAAGAGCTGTTATGTATCTTTAGAAGTAAAAGATTCGACGACGTGTTCTGTAGAAATGATTATGGAAAATGACTTGGGGTGTCGGGGCACGTGCGGTGAGCAGCCCCGTCTCCTCTCCGAGGCTCTCCCTGTCAAAGTAATAGGGTGTCTTAGAAAGGCTTGGAGGTAAACAGCACAAAGCAGTAAGATAAGATTCGTGAAGCTTCTTTGTTCTCTCTTACATAGCCATGTTCCCAGTAGACAGAATCATTTGCAAAGATGGTAATGTGGTAAAGTTCCAGTTCGCCTATTTGAAAATCAGGCCTACAGAATATTTCTGATCTCACGAGGGCCCTGGGACTCCTCCCTGCCTCCTGCCCCACGGTAGCTGTCAGCGCAGGGCATCTTAGGCTCACACTCCGTCTGGGGTCCTGGTAGAAACTGTCCGGGTTGAAATTTTCTGGATTTGAAGCCTGTGGGTTAAACCACAGAAATGACCCAATGTCTGAATTTAGCAAGTACCTAGTTAGCTAACTAGCAACGTGGAAGAGAAACAGCCAAAATCCAGTCCACTACTTGCTTGCTACAGTAGACCATTCCTAGTGTTAAAAATCCACATTGTTCTCGGTGTTGGTGGTGTGAACGCTGAACGTTTGTGAAGCTCCCACAGAGGCAGGCTTCTCTGTTCAGACCCGGTCTAGTTTCCTCTTTCTCCATATTTTCCCTCATCGTTTAGAAAGAGAAGAGCGAGTATGTTTTCGCTTGAATGTCCTAGCTTGGATACAAAGGCTCTGCTGGGTTTTTTTAAAGTGGGTAATAATTCTTTAATTCTGCGAGGAGATGATTCTACAGAGAACCTTGTCGAGTCCGTCAGCATTTCATTGTTCAGGAGTTCTTCCTGACATGTACCAAACTACCGTTAAGTGGATGGTTTAGAAGATTAAAGGAAAATAATGAGATATGTGCTACTATGCTTGTGAAAGTGTATAGAGCGAGTACTCTGCTAACTTGCTTCCTGTATGCGTGTGATCGAGTCTTTCACTGTGACTGTCTGGTTATTTGTAGGCATGAGTTGCTCGAGGAAGCCCGGAGACAAGGTTTACCTTTTGCACAATGGGATGGGCCAACTGTTGGCGTCTGGCTGGAGGTATAGTCGTCTTTCGATCCTGGATCAAGTATGTGACTCATGTGAACGTGTTAATCCATTTCACACACTGTGCATAACCTTCTGGCCTTAACATTTCCTGTCTCTAGCTCTGGGTTGGGTTGCCAGCCTGGTATGTGGCCGCCTGCCGAGCCAACGTGAAAAGTGGGGCTATCATGTCCACCCTGTCAGACACGGAGATCCAGCGCAAGATCGGCATCAGCAACCCTCTGCACAGGCTGAAGCTGAGGCTGGCCATTCAGGCGATCACGTCCCTCACGAGTCCGTCAGCCCCTCCTACGTCAAGAACGGTGCGTCTCCCTGAAAGCAGTTTATCCCCTCCTGACGTTGCTTCTCCAAGTCTTCGTAAACACACCCAGGGCTCCGGTTTAAAATTTCAGCCTGCAGAAACGTCACAGCTTCTAACGGGTGAAAACTGAGTGGTTAAAAATACTTTATTGAATGCTTTTTTTAACAGCCTGGCTTCAGTGGCTGCATTGTAACATAGAAGTAGGAGTTTCTGAAAACAACAGTAGCGATCACAAATTTAAACATAAATTCATCAAAAGTGAAGGGAAAAAAGCCTCGATCCCCAGTTGCGCTATAAGCAGTGTTTTACTCTAATGTGACGTTGGGCCCCTCGGTGCTTCCATTTTTGGCACTGAGGGCCCTGGGAGCTCAGGGTTCTGAGCAGTCCATTAGCCTGCGTGTGCTCACGCACCAGGCATTACCTGTGCTCATCCGGTTTGCTCCCCGTGGGGAGACCTCGAACGTCCTTAAAGAGGGTCCTCCTGTTTGAAACGTTAAAAACTAATCTAATGAAAACATTAGCGGTTACTGGGAGATAAGGGCAGGCCGACGCCTCATTTCTAAAGTGCAGACTCTTTTCATTGGCCCAGTGCCCACTCTCTGCTTTTAGCTTTTGGTTTACTCTCGAGAGAAAAACCCTGATTAAGAAACCAAGAGCCTCACAGGCATGCTTCTCTGAGTAGCAGGTCAGGGCCCGATTCAGGCCTCGGTTCCTTTGCACAAAAAGTGTTAAGAGCCTTTTTTGTTTGTTTGTTTGATTTTGTCTCTTAGTAAAGAGTTGTGGTAGCGACAATCAGCCTGTGTTCTCACCTGTCGCACAGACAGCTCTTCTCCCAGTGGAAAGTTTTGTCGCAGTATCCGATCTGGTCCCTGTTCCCCCATCATTTCACATGAGAGTGGCCTTTCTACAAGTGAAGGCGCTGGGGTGGTTTTCCCCAAGTTTTTATCAACTGTCTTGAGAAAGCTCGCGTCCTGCGAGCTGAGGTTAACGGCCAGTGGTGAAGAGCCCGTCCCCCGGGAAGCTCTGCGTTGAGAGCCGCGGGGCCTGGCTGTCCGCGGCTGCAGTGACGGGGACAGGACGTGGGGCCGGTGTTCCGGTACAGTTGCGATTGGGCCTTCTTTTGGACACACTCAGTCCTGCTCCCTGCCTCTTGAGCCCCCCGGCGAGGTTGTGCAGGCCGAGAGGCCCCATCCTGGGAGCGCCTGCCCCGAGCCGTCTCCCCCAGTCCGGAGCTCGGCTGCGTGGGCTTCCTGGGCTGAGGCCCTTTCCCATGGGGCGGGTTGATGGGCACTGGAGAATTACTCACACTTTGAGAGGCGCAAAATGTATTTTCTTCTCTTTATATTTCACATACCTCAGGGGGTGAGCAGGGCAGATCCAGCTCTAGGAATCATGGGCTCTTCTCGTGTGGCTGACCACACAGCATTAATTAGGTGTGGTCACTCTTTAAGAAGGGCGAGCTGGTCGATGTTCTCTCCTTTTCTACGTGGGCATCTCAAATGAGAAGAGGGGGAGACGGGCCTCGCCTCCCCTGCTCCTCCTGTGTGCCCGTGGCTCACGTGTCTGCCACCTTCCTCTCTGTCACTGCTTCCCTCGCCCTGGATGTGGTGGTCCCTGGGTCACCGTAGACCACAGGAAATGTCTGGTTAACGCATGAGGAGATGGAAACACTCGCGGCCTCGCCACAAATGGTCAGTCCCGCCCCGAGCCTGTCCTCCTCCCAGGGCACCCCACTTACAAGCGGCACCATTCCCGGCCTTTTTGTGGGAAACAGAAAGGTCATTTTACACTCAGTTGTTCCTGATAAGTATTTCCGCTAGGTATTAGTCAAATGTATAAAATAGGATCCGTATTTTGTCTTATTTTCGATTTTTCCAGGAACTTTACATTGGTAGGCCCTCTCTCTTTAGAGTAGGTTGAATTCACACCTCCTTTAGGGAGAGGCCTCGGCCGAACACTCCATTTTGAGGGTCTGGCCCATTTTCTCCCTCACTGAGTGTGCTTGCTGGGGGGGCCTCGGCTCCTGCATGAGAAGCTGGGATTGTTGTTTTGCATGCGTTTTGCATGATACCTTGATTTCTCGAACTTTCCCCTCCGTCTCGCTGCACCTTCTGAAGTTGATCTGCTTGCCTTACTAAGCTCACCGATACTAACAGCTGTGTTCTTTTCATTCCTAACCACGTAACATCAGGAGGATGAGGAGGGAAGCTGGGCTCAGGTTGGAGACTTTCTATACTATATTCTTCACTATATGTACAGCAACAAAAAGAATTGGCGTATGAAAACTCGTAATTTACTTTTCTTGACATTTTTAACATCTTAACTTTTTCAGAATATTGTTAACGATTTGAAAGCATTAGGCGGAAGCAGAGCGTAGAGTTAAAGAGCACGTCTCATGGACAATTTTGAACCTCTCTTCCGTGGGGCCGTGGTGTCAGTTCTGGTTAGCGTAGACGGCTCTGTGTAGCGGACCGGCTCCTGGACGCGGTCCTGGGGCTTCGGCGGCTCCTGACATTGCGGATTTAAGTACCCGCTTGGGTAACTTAACCGCAAGGTCTGCCGGTGGGAAAACTGAATTCTGAGAACTTTCCAGCACAGGAGTTGCTGTGGAGACGTCACGTCCGGGTCTTCGTGTTGGTGTTTTACTAAGTGCTGATCAAAAGGCTTTCTTACTAATGGAATTCTCAGAAATTAAGCCTCTTCTTGCTTAATGTACTTTTCCGTTTTCAGCTCCCCAGCTCTTCAGCTCACAAAAAGCTGCCACACGTGTCTTGCAGCCTTCCTCTGAGACAGCTCGACTAACACAGCGGTGTCCCTGCCTGTGACCCCACCAGCGTTGCTGTGTGACATGCCGCACTTTAGAGGGACCCGCACAGCCGCGCGGTGTGAGCAGGCGGCGTCTCCAGAGGCTCTTGCTGAGGGCAGAGCGCTCAGGGTCCTCACGGGATCGTTGGTTGTCTGAAAAGAATCAGGATAGTTTCAAATCAGAATTTTCCTGAGTACAAGTTGTTGGTTGAAATGCCAGTTTCCCTCTGTTTGTATTCCCAACATAAAGCCAATTCTCTCTCTCTTTGTAACAAAAGAAGAGAGAAGCTATAATATGATGGTGTGAGCCCTCTGCTCCTGATTTGGGCCTTCTGTGCTGCTACGCCAGATAAATATCCTCATTAATGATTTAACCTGGTCAGCTACCTCTTTACAAGGCCACTGATGACCATCAGTGAATTAAAAAGGGTGCATTTTGTAATTACTTAAATGTCGGTGTATTTCACACTAGGAAGCAGAACTTTGTCAGCACTTGAGTAGGAAATTCCCTGTGTCCGGGGCACGAGGTATAAATTAAATAAGCGGAATGTTTGCTCTCTGCAGTAGAAATACAAACACGGGTGAGCTGTGCCCGCGGCAGCAGAGTTAGCCAACACTCAGTGTTCCTAGTAAGCAAGAGCTGCTCTCGCTGTCGCCTCCCCCAGATGAGAGGAGTGAAGAGGCTTCCTGGGCTCTGTGAGGCCGCCCGGTCTGCTGAGGGCCGCGGTCACACAGTGTTCCTCTCCTGTGCCCTTACCTCGTGGCCAGCTCTGAAGCCGAGAGGACGTTCAAGGTTTCCTCGGGCCCTCGGGAAGAAAGCATCAAGGTGTGGTGAGAGCCGTGGGTGCCTTCATTTAGCAAGTGGCACATGTGGGCTGTCTGTGGGAGGCTGTGCTGCTTGCTGCAGACACAGGAGTGAGCGGGACAGCCACAGTCCCTGCCGCCGGCCCTCACAGTTTACAGAGATCACAGAAGTGTGTTTGTGATCATTTCAGTGGTGGATTAGAAGGCCCTGGGCAGTGGCTGCCTCTTCTGGCCCAGGTGTTGTACGATGATGGAGATCCGTGTCAAGGGCTTTTTCAGAAGGCTCTGATGGCGGCCCGGGAGATGGAGGGCTCCCTGGACTGGGCCTGATCCTCAGTCGCTGACCTACGTTATCTGACGCTGACCACTTAAGAAGTGTGACTAGAGTGTATGATGAGTAAACAAAAAGGAGGAGGGTTCCGCTTCCATGGAATTCTCTTATTTAGAAATCTTTGCGTTGTGTGCCCATTTAAGAATACGTAATCACAGGCAAGGAAATGAGACCAGATGCTCATGCGTAAGTCTCAGGCATATGAGATGAGAGTAAGGTTTGAAAGAGTGAAAAACATGACAGTGTGATGATTTCCCGAAAATGTTTGATGTTTTTCCCACTCATGGTTGCTTAGAGAAAATAGTGAAAATGTTTTTTTCTGTTCGAATTTGAGCATTCTTGTTGGAGTGTGAGTCATTTCTTCCAGCTTGGTTGGTGTAAGTGATAAATTAGACCAGAGGCCGTGTTTTCAAGGCAGAGCACGGTGGTAGTTGAGAGGGACTGTGTCCAGGGATTCCGTGATGGGACTGCAGAAGGCCTGCGGGCGCAGCTGGTCTCGGACAGAGGGGCAGCGAGTGCCTTTTTTGGATATGTCTGTAGATACATATAATGTGTGTGCTTATTTTTCATTGTACAAAGCTTGGCTGTGTTCTGTTAGATTTATCCCTAAGGATTTCATGACTTTGATGACATTGTGAATGGCATTTTGTAAATTTCAGTTTCCAGTTCACTTCTAGTATTTAGAAGCACAGCTCGTGTTTGTGTCCTGGCCTTGTGTCCTGCCGCTTTGCTAAGCTCACTGTAGTTCTCACAGCCAGTTTGTAGGTGCATTTTCTATGTTGCTAATCAGGTCATCTGCAAATAAAGACAGGTTTTTTTTTTCCAATTCCTATGCTTTTGATTTCTTTTTCTTGCCTTGTTACCGTGGCTTGGAGTTCCACCGCAGCGCTGAATAAAATTAGTGAGAGCAGACCCTTTGTTCCTGATCTCAGGAAGAATACATTGTCTTTCACCGTTAAGTGTGATGTCAGCCCTGTGTTTGCTGTAGATGCCCCTTATCAGGTTGAGGCCGTTTTCTTCCATTGCTAGATTGCTGAGATTTCCATAAATGAATGGTGAATTTTGTCAAATGCCTTTTCTGCATCTTTTGAGATGATATAGTGGTATTTCTTTTGAATCCATTGATAGGATGAATGTCATTGATTTTTCAAGTGTTGACCCAACCTTATGTTCGTAGGATGAACCTCACTTGTCGTGATAGCTTATTCTTTTAATTTATTATTGATTTAATTTGCTCATATTTTGTCGAGGAATTTTGCATCTGTGTCTATGAGAGATACTGGTCTGTAGTTTTCTTGTAATGTCTTTGTCTGGTTTTGGTATCAGGATAGTGCTGGCTTCATAGGATGAGTTAGGCATTTCTTCTCCATTTTTTTGGAATAATAGTGTAGAATTGTTATTTTTTCCATAAATATTTGGTAAGATTCACCAGTGAAGACATTTAAGGTAAAGATTTTATGTGTATGTGAGAGAAAGTTTATAACTGCAAATTTGAGTCCTGATAAGATACAACTTATCTCTTTCTTATGAGTTGCTCTCATAGATGATGTCTTTTGCCCATTTTATCTAAGTTGCTTACAGTTGTTCACAGTTTTCCCTTTCAGTGTCTATGTCCTATAGTGTGTCCCCTCTTTCATTCTTGATATTGGTAATGTACGTCTTTTCTTTTTTCTTAGTCACTCTGTCTAGGGCTTAGTCAATTTTACTGATCTTTATGAAGAACCAGATTTTAGTTTCATAGTTTTATTTTTCTTGTTTCTGTTTCATTGATTTCTGCTCTTTTATTTTCTTCCTTCTGCTTGCTGTGGATTTCATTTGTTCTTCTTTTTCAAGTTTTTTAAGGTAGAATCTTACATTGTTGTTTTGAGACCTTCCTTCATTTACGACATAAGTGTTTAATACTATAAATTTCCCTCAAGACACTGCTTTAGCCATGTCCTACAATTTTTGAATAGATTGTGTTTCACTTTCATTCAGTTAGAAATATTTTCCCATTTCTCTTGTTTTCTTCTTTGGCACGTGGGTTATTTAGCCGTATGCTAATTTCCAAATACTTGAGAATTTTCTAGATATCTTTTTATTATTGATTTCTAATTTAATTCTGTTGAGGTCAGAGAACATAGTTTGTATGATTTCAGTCCCTTTAGATCTGTTGAGATTTGTCTTGGAGAATCCCATACGCACTTGAAATGAACGTATTCTGCTATTATTGGGTGGGGTGTTCCACGAAACGTCACTTAGGTCAAGCTGGTCAATAGTGTTGTTTAAGGCTTCTGGATCCTTACTGAGGGGGTCTGTCTGCCTGTTTTGGCTTCTTTGTTCAATCAGTGACTGAGTCAGAGGAGGGTTGAGGTCTTGTGACTGTGACTGTGGATTTTTCTGTTTCTCCTTTCAGTTCTGTCAGTTGTTGTCTTGCTTCTCTCTTCTTTTAAAACTATTTTTCGGTTCACTTTTTTTTTAAGATTTTATTTTTCCTTTTTCTCCCCAAAGTCCCCTGGTATGTAATTGTATGTTTTTAGTTGTGGGTCCTTCTAGTTGGGGCATGTGGGACACCACCTCAACATGGCTTGATGAGCAGTGTCATATCCAGGCCCAGGATGCAAACCGGTGAAACCCTGGGCTGCTGAAGCGGAGTGCGCCAACGTAACCACTCAGCCACGGGGCCGGCCCCTTCAGTTCACTTTTTACACGGATTTTGAAATTAACAGATTTTTTGTTGAGGAAATTTGGAAAACAAAGTGTTAAAATTAAAACCAGCCACAGATATTTTTGTGTACAGTTGGATTGATCCTTCAAACTTGTTCATGAGTCGTGATCATTCTTTGTTGTTATAGTATTATACACAAAAATTACTTCAGAAAGATCATGTGTTATCAGCTACATTTTTATTGTGGTTGGGGAAATAGGTTAAATTTATAAACACGAATGAGTCATAGGTTTTCAGTGGTATAATACCTTCTGTTAAAATTCTACTGACAAATTTAAAAGGTACATAGGAGATCAAATTATTTTGAAATGATAAAGAACAGTGTTGTCATTCATTTAAGCTTTAAGGATATGTAATAGGTTAAAAATCCAGTTTAAAGATTATTTAAACTGCCCTTGTGACCTCTTGGGTGTTCTTTTTCCTGAACTGATCGTACTTGCTTGTTGAAAGCAGACGCTCGCCTACGGGGACATGAACCATGATTGGATCGGGAACGAGTGGCTGCCCAGCCTGGGCCTCCCGCAATACCGCAGCTACTTCATGGAGTGCCTGGTGGACGCGCGCATGCTGGCCTATCTCACCAAGAAGGACCTGCGCGGGCAGCTGAAGATGGCGGACAGCTTCCACAGGTCAGTCGTTGCACACAGTTCCTGCTCGTTGGCTAGGAGGCTTTTGACTGTTTCCATCTGTAATTTTGTTTTTTTTGTAAATAGAAAGAGCTTCCAGTGTGGAATTATGTGCCTGCGAAGGCTGAATTATGACCGAAAAGAACTGGAAAGAAAAAGAGAAGAAAGCCAGAATGAAATAAAAGGCTAGTACATTACGTTTAATTGATTTAGCGTATTTCTGCTTCCCAGTCTATTAGCAGCCTAAGTGATTTCCTAGTTTCTTTAAATTAAAAAAAATATTTTTTTTATTGTGGTCATAATAGTTTATAGCATTGTGAAATTTCAGTTGTACATTAATATTTGTCAGACACCATGTGAGTGTGCCGCTTCGCCCCTTGTGGCCACCTTCCACACCCCTTGCCCCTTGTAACCACTAAATTGTTCTCTTTGTCCGTAAGTTTGATTATCTTCTACATAGGAGTGAAATCATCCAGTGTTTGTCTTTCTCCATTTGGCTTATTTCGCTTCACAGGATGCCCTCAAGGTCCATCCATGTGGTTGCGAATGGGACGATTACATCTTTTTTTTTATGGCTGAGTAGTATTCCATTGTGTATTTATATACCCCATACTCTTTATCCAATCATCCGTCGATGGGCACTTGGGCTGCTTCCACATCTTGGCTATTGTGAATAATGCTGCCATGAACATGGGGTACATAAGTCTCTTTGAATTGTGGATTTCAGTTTTTTTTGATAAATACCCAGTAGTGGGTTAGCTGGGTTGTATGGAATTTCTATTTTTAATTTTTTGAGAAATCTCCGTACTGTTTTCTGCAGTGGCTGCACCAGTTTGCATTCCCACCAGCAGTGGATGAGGGTTCCCTTTTCTCTACAACCTCTCCAACGCTTGTTGTTTTTTGTCTTGGTGATTATAGCCATTCTAATGGGTGTAAGATATCTAAGTGTAGTTTTTTGCTTTTTAGGTTTTTTTTTTAAAGACGGGCACCTGAGCTAACATCTGTTGCCAATCTTTTTTTTCTTTTTTCCCCTTCTTCTTCTCCCCAAAGCCTGCCGGTACATAGTTGTATCCTCCAGTTGCACGTCCTTCTGTCTGTGCTATGTGGGGTACCACCTCAGCATGGCTTGATGAGCGGTGCCATATCTCCACCCAGGATCTGAACCAGCGAAACCCTGGGCCTCTAAAGCGGGGCATGCGAACTTAACCACTCGGCCACGGCCCCGGCCCCTAAATGTAGTTTTGATTTGCATTTCCCTGATGATTAGTGATGTTGAGCATCTTTTCATGTGCCTATTGGCCATCCAGCTATCTTCTTTGGAAAAATGTCTGTTCGTATCCTCTGCCTACTTTTTGATTGGGTTGTTTGTTTTTTTTGTTGTTCATTTGTGTGAGTTGTTTCTATATTATGGAGATTAACTCCTTGTCGGATATATGATTTGCAAATATTTTCTCCCATTTGGTGGGTTGTTTTTTCATTTTAATCTTGATTTCCTTTGACTTCCAGAAGCTCTTTAGTCTGATGAAGTCCCACTTGTTTCTTTTTTCCTTTTGTTTTCCTTGTCTGGGTAGACATGGTATTCAGTAAGATCCTTTTAAGTGTGATGTCAAAGAATGGACTGCCTGTATTTTCTTCCAGAAGTTTTATGGTTTCAGCTCTTACCTTCAAGTCTCTGGTCCATTTTGAGTCTATTTTTGTGTATGGAGAAAGGTAGTGGTCTACTTTCGTTGTTTTGCATGTGGCTATCCAGTTTTCCCAGCACCATTTATTGAAGAGGCTTTCCTTTCTCCATTGTATATTCTTAGCTCCTTTGCCGAAGATTAGCTGTCTGTAGATGTGTGGTTTTATTTCTGGGCTTTCGGTTCTCTTCCATTGATCTGTGTGCCTGTTTTTGTACCAGTACCATGCTGTTTTGATCACTATGGGTCTGTAGTACGTTTTGAAGTCAGGCACTGTGATGCTCCAGCTTTGTTGTTCTTTCTCAGGATTGCTTTGGCTATTCAGGGTCTTTTGTTGACCCATGTGAATTTTAAGATTCTTTGTTCTATGAAGAATGTCATTGGGATTCTGATTGGGATTCCATTGAATCTATAGATTGCTTTAGGTAGAATGGACTTTTTTTTTTCTTTTAGGAAGATCAGCCCTGAGCTAACTACTGCCAATCCTCTTCTTTTTGCTGAGAAAGACTGGCCCTGAGCTAACATCTATGCCCATCTTCCTCTACTTTGTATGTGGGACGCCTTCCACAGCATAGCTTTTGCCAAGCAGTGCCCCGTCCGCACCCAGGATCCGAACCGGTGGAGCCCGGGCTGCTGAGAAGCAGAACGTGCGCACTTAACCGCTGCACCACCGGGCCGGCCCCTAGAATGGACATTTTAACTATGCTTATTCTTCCAAATCCATGTGCATGGGATATCTTCCCATTTCTTTTGTCATTATTGATTTCTTTCAGTGATGTCTTATAGTTTTCCTTGTATAGATCTTTTTATTTTTTATTTTTTTATCGCAGTAACATTTGATTATAACATTATATAGCTTTCAGATGTACATCATAGCATGTTTCAGATTCTATGTAGATTCCATCATGTTCACCACCCAAAGACTAATTACAAGCCATCACCACACACGTGTGCTTAATCACCCCTTTCACCCTCCCCCTATTAAATTTATTCCTGGGTATTTTTTTTTCATGTTGTGAGATTTTTTACTTTATTTTATTTTTTAAAAAAATTTTTATTGAGTTAATGATAGGTTACAATCTTGTGAAATTTCAGTTATGTATTATCGTCTGTCAGTCGTGTTGTAGGTGCAACCCTTCACCCTTTGTGCCCACCCCCCACCCCCCCTTCCCCTGGTAGCCACTAATCTGTTCTCTTTGCCCACAGGTTTAAATTCCTCATAGGAGTGGAGTCACACAGAGATTGTCTTGTCTATCTGGCTTATTTCACTTAACATAATTCCCTCAAGGTCCATCCATGTTGTTGCAAATGGGACGATTTTGTTCTTTTTTACGGCTGAGTAGTATTCCATTGTATATATGTACCACATCTTCTTTATCCAGTCATCTGTTGATGGGCACTTAGGTCGCTTCCATGTCTTGGCTATTGTAAATAATGCTGCAGTGAACATTGGGGTGCATAGGACTTTTGGAATTGCTGACTTCAAGCTCTTTGGATAGATACCCAGTAGTGGGATGGCTGGATCGTATGGTAGTTCTATTTTTAATTTTTTGAGGAATCTCCATACTGTTTTCCATAGTGGCTGCACCAGTTTGCATTCCCGCCAGCAGTGTATGAGGGTTCCTTTTTCTCCACAACCTCTCCAACATTTATTACTATTTGTTTCAGTTATTTTTGTCACTCTAATGGGTGTAAGGTAATATCTTAGTGTAGTTTTGATTTGCACTTCCCTGATGATCAGCGATGATGAGTGTCTTTTCATGTGCCTATTGGCCATCCGTCTATCTTCTTGGGAGAAATGTCTGTTCATGTCTCCTGTCCATTTTTTGATCGGGTTGTTTAATTTTTTGTTGTTGAGTTGTGTGAGTTCTTCATCTGTTATGGATATTAAGCCTTTGTCAGATGTATTACTTGGAAATGTTTTTTCCCAGTTAGTGGGTTGTTTTTTTGTTTCACTCCTGTTTTCCCTTGCCTTGAAGAAGCGCTTTCGTCTGATGAAGTCCCATTTGTTTATTCTTTCTGTTGTTTCCCTTCTCTGAGAAGACATGGTGTCCGAAAAGATCCCTTTAATACTGATGTCAAAGAGTGTACTTCCTATATTTTCTTCTAGAAGCCTTATGGTTTCAGGTCTTACCTTTAGGTCTTTGATCCATTTTGAGTTCATTTTGGTGAATGGTGAAAAAGAATGGTCCAATTTTCATTCTTTTACATGTGGCTTTCCAGTTTTCCCAGCGCCGTTTGTTGAAGAGACTTTCTTTTCTCCATTGTAGGCCCTCAGCTCCTTTGTCGAAGATTAGCTGTCCATAGATGTGTGGTTTTATTTCTGCGCTTTCAGTTCTGTTCCATGGATCTGTGCACCTGTTTTTGTACCAGTACCATGCTGTTTTGATTACTGTAGCTTTGTGGTATGTTTTGAAGTCAGGGATTGTGATGCCTCCAGCTTTGTTCTTCTTTCTCAGGATTGCTTTAGCAATTCAGGGTCTTTTGTTGTCCCATATGAATTTTAGGATTCTTTGTTCTATTTCTGTAAAGATGTCATTGGGATTCTGATTGGGATGGCGTTGAATCTGTAGATTGCTTTAGGTAGAGTGGATATTTTAACTGTGTTTATTCTTCCAATCCATGTGCATGGAATGTCTTTCCATCTCTTTATGTTGTCATCCATTTCTTTCAGAAAAGCCTTGTAATTTTCATTGTATAGGTCTTTCACTTCCTTAGTTAAATTCACCCTGAGGTATGTTCTTCTTTTTGTTGCGATTATGAATGGTATTGTGTTCTTGAGTTCTTTTTCTGTTAGTTTGTTATTAGAGTATAGAAATGCTACTGATTTATGTAAATTGATTTTATATCCTGCTACTTTGCTGTAGTTGTTGATTACTTCTAAAAGTTTTCCAATGGATTCTTTGGGGTTTTCTATGTATAAGATCACGTCGTCTGCAAATAGCGAGAGTTTCACTTCTTCCGCCCCTATTTGGATTCCTTTTATTCCTTTTTCTTGCCTGATTGCTCTGGCCAGGACCTCCAGTACTATGCTGAATAAGAGTGGTGATAGAGGGCATCCTTGTCTCGTTCCGGTTCTCAGGGGGATGGTGCTCAGTTTTTGCCCATTGAGTACGATGTTGGCTGTGGGTTTGTCATCTATGGCCTTTATTGTGTTGAGGTAGTTCCCGTCTATCCCCATTTTGTTGAGTTTTTGTCATAAATGGCTGTTGGATCTTGTCAAATGCTTTCTCTGCATCTATTGAGATGATCATGTGGTTTTTATTCCTCAGTTTGTTGATGTGGTGTATCACATTGATTGATTTGCGGATGCTGAACCATCCCTGTGTCCCTGGTATGAATCCCACCTGATCATGATGTAGGATCCTTTTGATGAATTACTGTATTCTGGTTGCCAAAATTTTGTTGAGAATTTTTGCATCTGTGTTCATCAGCGATATTGGCCTGTAGTTCTTTTTCGTGCTGTCCTTGTCAGGCTTTGGTATCAGCATGATGTTGGCCTCATAGAATGTGTTAGGAAGTGTTCCATCCTCCCTAATTTTTTGGAATAGCTTGAAAAGGATAGGTATTAAATCCTCTCTGAAAGTTTGGTAAAATTCCCCAGGAAAGCCATCTGGTCCTGGGGGTTTATTCTTTGGGTGCTTTTGATGGCTGTTTCAGTCTCTTTGCTTGTGACTGGTCTGTTCAGATTGTCTCCTCCTTCTTGAGTGAGCTTTGGGAGATTGTAGGAGTCCAAGAATTTATCCATTTCCTGTAGGTTATCCATTTTGCTGGCATATAGTTTTTGCGTAGTATTCTCTTATAATCCATTGTATTTCTGTGGAGTCTGTTGTTATTTCTCCTCTTTCATTTCTGATTTTGTTTATTTGAGCTTTCTCTCTTTTTTTCTTTGTAAGTCTGGCTAGGAGTTTGTCAATTTTATTTACCTTCTCAAAGAACAAGCTCTTTGTTTCATTAATCCTTTCTACTGCCTTTTTTGTTTCAATACCATTTATTTCTGCTCTGATTTTTATTATTTCTCTCCTTCTGCTGACTTTTGGCTTTGTTTGTTCTTCTTTCTCTAATTCAGTTAGGTGTAGTTTAAGATTGCTGATTTTCTGGTTTGTTAAGATGTCCCTGAATGGCGATGAATTTTCCTCTTAATAGAGCTTTTACTGCATCCCATATGAGTTGGTATAGCATGCTATCATTTTCATTTGTCTCCAGGTATTTTTGGATTTCTTCTTTAATTTCTTCCATGATCCATTGCTTGTTCAATAGCGTATTGTTTAGTCTCCACATCCTTGTGCCTTTCTCAGCTTCTTCCTTGTAATTAATTTCTAGCCTTATAACATTATGATCAGAGAAGATGCTCGTTATTATTTCAATTTTTTTAAATTTGTAGAGGCTTGCCTTGTTTCCCAACCTATGGTCTATCCTTGAGAATGTTCCATGCACGCTTGAGAAGAATGTGTATTCTGCTGTTTTTGGATGAAGCATTCTATATGTATCTATGAAGTCCCACTGTTTTAGCTTTTCGTTTAGCTCCACTGTTTCTCTGTTGATTTCCTGTCTGGATGATCTATCCATTGATGTGAGTGTGGTGTTGAGGTCCCCTACTATTTTTGTGTTATTTTTGATATCTTCTTTTAGGTTTGTTAATAGTTACTTTATGAACTTTGGTGCTCCTGTGTTGGGGGCATAGATATTTATAAGCGTTATTTCTTCTTGATGAAGTGTCCCTCTGATCATTATATATTGGCCCTCTATGTCTCTCTTTACCTGCCTTATCTTGAAGTCTGTTTTGTCTGATATAAGCATTGCGACCCCTGCTTTCTTTTGTTTGCTATTGGCTTGGAGTGTTGTCTTCCACCCCTTCACTCTGAGCCTGTGTTTGTCCTTGGAGCTGAGGTGTGTTTCCTGGAGGCAACAAATTGTTGGATCTCGTTCTTTAATCTATTTTGCCACTCTGTGTCTTTTTATTGGCGAGTTCAATCCGTTTACGTTGAGGGTGAGTATTGATGCATGAGAGCTGAATGCTGTCATTCTGTTGCTCGTTTTCCGGTTTTCCTGTGTTTCCTTTGTTTCTTGTCCTGTGTGTTTTAGCCTACCCATTGACTTCTGCAGTTTCTTAGGCTGGGTTTCTTAGATTTTTCCTTATTTATGTTTTATGTTTCTGTTCTGTTTTTCAGTTTAGTGGCTACCCTGAAGTTTGTATTCAGAATCTCGTGTATAACATAGTCCATTTTCTGGTGGTCTCTTACTTCCTTAGCCTAGATTGTTTCAGTCCCTTTCCTCCTCCCCTCCGAAATTATTATTTTCATCTCTTATTCCAACTTGTGTTGTGAGTTTGTGGTTAGAGTGATAAGATTATCTTTGCTTTGGTGATTTCCTTCCCTTTATCCTAATGCTATAGTTGAATATTTGCTATCCTATTTAGCTTCTGTCTATTTGTCTCCCTACTCTGTGTTTTGTGACCCCTTAGTCCCTTTTTTTCTTTTTTCAGGTATGAGAGCCTTCTTGAGGATTTCTTGTAGTGAAGGTCCTGTGACTACGAAGTCCCTTAGCTTTTGTTTGTCTGGAAAAGATTTAATTTCTCCCTCCTATCTGAAGGATATTTTTCCTGGATAGAGTATTCTTGGCTGAAGATTTTTATCCTTTAAAGTTTTGAATATGTCACTCCAGTCTCTCCTAGCTTGTAAGGTTTCTGTCGAGAAATCCGCTGAAGGTCTGATAGGGGTTCCTTTGTAGGTTCTTTTCTTCTGCCTTGCTGCCCTGAGTATTCTTTCTCTGTCCTTCATTTTTGCCATTTTTACTACTATGTACCTTGCAGTAGGTCTTTTTACATTGACAAATGTAGGAGATCTGAAAGCTTCCTCCACACACATTTCTCTCTCAATCCCTAGATTTGGGAAGTTCTCTTCTCTGATTTCGTTGAGCACACTTTCTGCTCCATTTTCCTTTTCCACGCCCTCAGGAATTCCGATGATTCTTAAGTTGCATTTTCTCATTGAGTCAGCTATTTCTCTGAGCTTTTCTTCAGTTTTTTTAATTCTTAGTTGTCTTTCTTCCTCTGTCTGGAGCCATTCAGCCTGTCTTTGATTATGCTAGTTTACTCCTCTATGGTGTCTACACGGGCATTCAGGGAATCTGTATTCTGTTTTATCTGGTCCATTGTGTTTTTCGTCTCTAGTGTTTCTAATTGATTCTTCTTTATAATTTCAATCTCTTTTGTGAAGTAACTCCAGAACTTGTTGACTTGTTTCTCTATATTTCCCTTTACCTCATTGAGTATTTTGAGGATAGCTATTTTGAACTCCTCTTCACTTACTTTACCCATTTCCAAGCCCTCAGGACATAATTCTGTGTTTTTATTGTTTTCCTTTTGGACTGGAACTTTTATAAATTGCTGGATGGTAGAGGAGAGGTTTTTGCGCATGATGCTGTTATTTGGTTGCAGGTACAGCCTGTCGCCACTAGATGGGGGTCGAGAGCCTTGGTTCTGAGCCCTGCGCCTTCAGCCACGATGGTGGCGCCCAGAATGGGTTGAGGGAGGAGGGACACTTTCTCTCATGCCGACCTGGATTGGCACAGCTCTCGCTCTCTGGTCTCCCAGGGCCCTGGCTTGCTGGGGTTCCCCCACGCGAAAGCTGTCCCCTGTTAGAGGGTTTCCGCTGCTCCAGCGGTGGGAGTCCTGCACGATCTCCCAATGCACGGCCCCTCCCCTGCTCCTTCTCACACCCACGGCAGCGATCCCAGTCTCTAGGGGAGGGAGCGAAGACCCCGTTCCAGCTCCTCCGAGGGCGGCTCCAGCCTCTCCGCCTTCCGTCGTTTGGCTGCTGTGGGTCTGTGAGGATTTCTGTTATTGGGATTTTTTTTTTTTTGGTTGGAAAGCAGTTGCTCTTTTTAGTTGTAATTTGGAGGGGAGAGAGTCCTGGGTGAGCTCACGCTGCCATGTTGCTGACGTCACCCCTATTTCTAGATATTTTATTCTCTTTGTTGCGATTGTAAATGGTATTCTATTCTTGAGTTCTCGTTCTGTTAGTTTGTTATTAGAGTAGAGAAATGCAACTGATTTTTGTAAGTAGACTTTGTATCCTGCAACTTTGCTGTAGATGTTTATTTCTAATTGTTTTCCCATGGCTTCTTTTTTTTTTTTTTAAAGATTGGCACCTAGGCTAACAACTGTTGCCAATCTTTTTTTTTTTTTTTCCCTGCTTTATTTCCCAAACCCCCCTGGTACATAGTTGCATATCTTAGTTGCATGTCTTTCTAGTTGTGGGATGTGGGACGCCGTCTCAACGTGGCCTGATGAGCGGTGCCATGTCCGTGCCCAGGATCCGAACCCTGGGCTGCCTCAGCGGAGCGTGCGAACTTAGCCACTCAGCCACCGAGCCGGCCCCGCCATGGCTTCTTTAGGGTTTTCTCTATATAAAATCATGTCGTCTGCAAACAGTGAGAGTTACACTTCTTCACTGCCAATTTGGATTCCTTTTCTTTCTTTTTCTTGCCTAATTGCTCTGGCCCAAACCTGCAGTACTATGTTCAGTAAGAGTGGTGGGAGTGGGCTCCCTTGTCTTGTTCCTGTTCTCAGGGGGATGGCGCTCAGTTTTTCCCCGTTGAGTATGATGCTGGCTGTGGGTTAGTGATTTCCCATTTTTAAAAATATTAGGAAATTTGTTAAGTGGAGAAAACTAGTCTGGCATCCTTACAGAGGAGGGAGGGTTGGAGATGAGTGCTTTGAAGACCCTCCTCTCATGGCCTGGTGGTTCAAGTCTGGCCCCCAGCACTCAGCGGCCCAGGTTCGCTCCCTGGCCGCAGCACCACAGCACCTGTCTGTGTGTGGCTGTGCTGTGGGGCAGCTCGTGACTTACCACCAGGGTGCGCCACCACGCCCTGCAGCTCTGGGAGGAAGCACGGTCCTCCTCTGAGGCACAGCACCTGTGCCTGCTTTCTTGTGCTTACGTCAGTCTGCGCGAACCGTCTCAAGGGGAACACTCCTCCTGTGACTTGTTCTGACGTGTGTACTCCTTCACTCAGAAATGCCACCCCGTGCCACACTGCTGGGTAACAGCAGGGCACAGACGGGCAGGACTCTGCTATCGGCTCACTGGACTCCAGTGTGGCGATTCTGCTCTAGCCACTTATCAGAGGGCTTCAGGAGCACAGATGGAGCCCTGTGGCTCTGCCTCCAGGGCTCAGGGGGCAGCACAGAGGCGCTGGTTCAGCTGGGCCTTGGAGGTGGAGGAGGAGCTCCTTAGCAGGGGACGATGGCAGAGGCGGCTCAGTGAGAGCGCAGGTGGGGAGATGCAATGGGAGCCTCTCACCCGGCATGCCTCGAAAGCATCGACTACAATAGTCTGCTTTTAAGTAAGACGTTAACGATTAAGCTCAAAGTAAAATCTCCCAGAATTTTCAGAATAAAGAAATCACTAACAACAGTCATAATAATAGGTAAGACTTAAGAACTCGAAGCACTTTCAGAGGTTAATTGTTTAATCCTTCCCACAACCCCGTGCGTGTGAGTGCTGTCTTCTTCCCCAGGTTTTACAAAGAAAGAAACTGAAGACAAAACTGGTTGAGGACACAGCCCGTTTAAAGGATAGTCTGGTCATGATTGAGCTAACGTGAATCACAAGAAAAACCGTAAGCCAGCTTTTATACTATATATATATACACACTTTATACTATATATGTAGTGCATATATTTTATACTATATATATAGTGTTTGTGTGTGTATAGTATAAAAGGGCATTGGAAATAAAATGGGTAAATCAGTTTTGTCTGTTTTCTGTATCTGTTTTAAATCTTTTTATAGTTGACAAAAGTTGTCTTTGGAAGTGATTGGTGAGCATCCGGAGATATTTTCATGGAGTGGCTATTTTTAGATCTCTACTAGAGCGAATTTAATAATGGATCACTTCGTGTGGTGTAAGATCTTCCCCCCAGTCTCTGATATGCTGGAGAGCATCTTTAAGTTTCTCTCTTTTTAAAATGAGACAACAAAAAAGGCTTCAAGGAAACAAGCTTCAAGATTACAAATGAGACATTTGTGTTGAATCGAGCAGGGCGCCAACTCCTTCTCTGACGAAAAGAAAGTGTTTCAGAAACTCTGAAGGCTGTAGAGGAAGCGCGCTCGTGCCTGGTGGGCATTCAGCTTCTTCTCTGTCCTTCTGGTTTCTGACCCTGGATCCTCCTCATTTTCTGTTCTCTAGAAAATCAATGTCCGTAAGAACTTCATTGCTCTTAGGTTCTTTGGCAGCATGAGTTCTAGTGGGACAGTTTCCCTTCGATGGAGGAGGGCCGAGGCGTGACCTCTAAATGCAGCAGCGGTTGCCTGCCCACCTTCTGTGTGCTGTTACAGGTGTGCATGATGAAGACAGCTTTGTGCAGACGCCGTTCTAATTGTTTCTGTTCACCTGTAGACGTGCTTGTGTGGAGCAACGATCGAGTGATTCGCTGGATCGTCTCAATTGGTCTTAAAGAATATGCAAACAATCTGGTGGAGAGTGGCGTTCATGGTGCACTTGTGGCCTTAGATGAAACCTTCGATTTCAGTGCACTGGCGCTCTTGTTACGGATCCCTAAGCAGAACACACAGGTATGCTGCAGAGCCGGCCCGGCTCTCACTCAGCGTTCAGTCAGGTCTCCTGATGGAGACGTCTAGCTGGTTAACTGAGTGGACACAAAACTTCACAGTACCTCAGACAACTATCCCTAATCCACAAAATACTGGTTCCAAACCAGCAATGCTTAATTCTTCATTAGTTTTGCCTGTCCTTCCATTTTCTGTTGTCAGCATGAGAGTCTTGCGATTAAAAAAAAAGGGGAAACTTCGTTCAAGTCCATATGCTCGTAGGAGTGACGACGTGTATTTAGTTCTTACGTGGAAAGAGAAATGCTCATAGGTACACCGATGGAGATTCTGTTAATTTTGTTTCTATTGCCCTGTGTGATTCTTTTTGACACACGGGCTCACCTGAGAATCAGGAAATTTATTCTTCTTCTACAGAAGATTGTATGTCTTTTGCCGATACCCCCCATCCCCCCACCAGCACCAACCCACAGAGCACACTTTCGTAGATAGTCTGCCAGCGGTCATGGGTCCCTTTCCCTGAAAGCCCATCCATGGGCTCCGCAGGAATCCCCTAATTTAAAATGTGGTTGTGGGGGCCAGCCCGGTGTTGCAGTGGTTAAGTGCGCACGTTCTGCTTCTCGGCAGCCCGGGGTTCGCCGGTTCGGAGCCCGGGTGCAGACGTGGAAGCACTTGGCAAGCCATGCTGTGGCAGCGTCCCACATATAAAATAGAGGACGATGGGCATGGATTCTAGCTCAGGGCCAGTCTTCCTCAGCAAAAAAGAGGAGGATTGGCAGCTGGTGTTAGCTCAGTGCTAATCTTCCTCAAATAAATTAATTAATTCAATTAAATTAAATGCTGTCATGGCTCAAGGTGTTTATAGCCTGAGCTTTTTAAAAGTCTTGATTTGAAAAACAGTTGTGATATGCTAACGTCCTTCAGATTAGATTGATGAAGCTTTGCGGTATTGTTGTTTTGTTATGATTTCAGGCTCGCGCTGTCTTGGAACGAGAATTTAACAACCTTTTGGTCATGGGGACGGACAGAAGTTTTGATGAAGTGAGTTTTCAGCCTAATGAATTTTATTTAAATTTGCATTCAGTGTGAATTATTTGTTCATATGCACGTGAGCCCCGTCGGCAGTCTCTCTTCTAAGTGTGGAGATGATTTTACCTCCTGAGCTAAGCTTTGCTCTCAAAAATGTGTTAAATGAGATAGTAAGAAACTCGTATTTTCAGTCTGAGGTTTTCTGTTTTTAAAATATTTGCTATTTAAGTTTTGATAGCCCTCAAAAATGTTGTTCCCATCAACATTGGTGGCAGCCGAGGCATGGTGTCCATGGGCTATGTTTGGGGACCGCTGGATGTCTGACCCCAATCCAGAGTCCCTGTGCTTTGGAGAAACCTGTTAGAAGGAGATTAGAGAAACGCAACATGTTAATTTCCCCTCACACAGTCGTGACTTGTTTGTTCCCACACTGTTTTTATTCTTTCCTTCGTTGCCCCTTAAGAAAACGTGAGTTTGCCTGGTGACTAGGAGGACAGCTAAAGGAGTGCTTGCTGGCTCTTCCCCAGCTCTAAGGCAGAACTGCTTACAGCTTGGAAACTATTTTAAGACAAATAGAAATGTATTATCTTATACGGCAAGAAGATGATTTCTCCAAGATAAGAAAGGAAACAGGGTGATGAACAGGAGGCACATGCACCTGGCCGGCCCAGGGCCGTCCTCATCGATGCCCAGTGAGGGCCCCACATAGTGTTACTGGGCCCGTCACTCTCAGAAGTTCCCGGTGGGGACAGTAGATCCTGTGGTTATCAGGAACGGGTTAAATAGGTGTGAACAAACATGCAGTGACGAGTTCAGCAGTCAGGTTCAAGGCTGGTAACTTGACTGTCTATTTTTGTCCTTTATTTTAAAATCAGTCTTGTTTTCTGTCCTTTAATTTCCCAGGACCATGATAAAAGCTTTAGGAGAGCACCTTCTTGGAGAAAAAAATTTAGACCAAAGGATGTTCGTGGCTTAGCTGCTGGGTCCGCAGAGACTCTCCCCGCCAACTTCCGGGTCACCTCCTCTCTGTCCTCACCCTCCATGCAGCCGAAGAAGACGCAGCTGGACGGTAGGTGTGCAGGGGCGGCCAGCCGCTGTGGGCGGCATGAGCAGCTTTGTGGCTGGAATGTTAACCGTGATCCAGAATGGCCTCTTGATTGTGTTACAAGGCATTGAGTACTGGTGCATGCCCAGGTTAAGTGTTTTAAAATGAATCCTAACATCTGTGCATAACAGTTTAACAATAATGTAGGTTTTTTAGAGTCTTGTCTGGTTGAATCTTAGCATATCCTTCCAACTAATAAAGCTGAGCGTCGCGTGTGTTCTCGGCGTGCTGAGTGGACGTCCTGTAGCCTGTGTGTGTGGCAGGCAGCCCTGGAAGGCTCCGCCGGAAGGTGGTGCAGCAGCTCTCGGGCCACGCCGGGTGCTCCCGGGACGTCTCTCCACCTGGAGAGGTGACTGAGTCCATCTTAGAGAACACAGTTTCCCCCTCTGTGAGCCTTCCCTTTCCTCTCTCCACCCCTGCTGGCGTTGGTCCCTGTCACTGCGCACCATAAGGACGGAGAGGAGGAAGAAGGTGAGCCTGGGCAGGTCGTCACTGGAGCGCGGTGGGCCGTGGGAGCGCACGAGCCTTGCAGTCAGGGTTCCAGATGGAGCTTGCGGTTTTCCCTTTGACCGCCGCTCCGCTTGGAGGACACGGCTGATGACAAGTTGGTCGCGCTTTACTGACAGACCTCTCAGCTCTGACCGCGGCCCCCACGATGACAGGATCAAGGGCAGATGGCCTCGGTGGACCCTGGCTCTGCCACTGAGGAGGGGCACAGCCTCGAGCACTGTGCCTCAGTCTCCCCGTCTGTAGGGCCGTCGTCGTACAGCCGTGTCCTCTTCAGCGGCTGTGGCAGTGAAACGGCTGCTCCTCGTCAGGCTCGTAGGAGGCGTCTGCGGGTCCTGGTCCCGTGTGGTGCTGGCCGCTGGGGCCATTGTAGCCACACTCCCGTTACGAAGGACTTCGTTCTCCTCTCTGTGGCCCATGGATCGGCTATGGGAAAGGAAGCGCTTTTAAAAATTGTCCTGAGTTGGCTTTTACAAGTTTCCCTGTTCTTAGCCCTTCCCGTATGTAGGTTTGTGAGTTTGGCTCTCACTTGCTTATATCAAAATGAGAGAAAAGCGCGTGTGTGTAAAGCCTTCGCTCAGCCGGACGCTTGGTGAGATGGCCCCCAGGGCAGCACTGCTGCTGGAAGCCTGCATCTCTCTGCAGAGCTCAGTGATCTGGTTAATGGGGCAAGAGTAGCAGTGTCTTTAGTAGCATTCTTATTCTAAGGAGCATGAGGTAATTTGTATAACTCTAACGGTAACTCGGCCCTCCACTTATTGAATAGGCTGACGGAGCGCCTTCTGATTTTCTTCACAGCTTCGTGCCCAGTTTCCTCAGACTCAGTCACACTTCCCGTGTTCAGTATTGACGGCGACATTGAGATTAGAGTTCAGATAAATTAAAAATAAGCCTAGAGAGAGGTGTAGGGAATATATTACATGGAAGACGGCTGTTGACCCTTGTAGGAAAACTGAGGCCCAACCCCGGGAGAGTGGACTGCTCAATGCCTTCTTAAATAAGGGGCATCAGGGAAGCTGCAGCTGGCCTCCTGGGACCTCAGGGTCAGGGTTTGGAAAGATGACCCATGCTCACCGACAGTGCCGGCTGTCGTGCCATCTCTTCTGGAACCACGGCACATTCTTGATAAAACGTGTTCCTGCTGGACCCGTGGGAACACAAACTGTGTAACTGGCAGTCGGGAATATCTGCTCCAGGTGTTTGCACATTTTCTGTCCAGGTTGCAAGGGAGAGGCGGGGCTCACCTCTTGGGCCGTGCCGTGTGTTTCTCGACAGGAACAAGGCCTCAGTGGTACACATCACTTCCGGCAGAAACTGAGACTGGGTTTTAGTGTTCTTAGATGAGTCATTGTCCTCTACCCACCCCCTGCAGCCAGGCCCTGGGGAGGAGTGCCCTGGATGCTCCCTCAGACAGGCGCGGAGGGCAGGTGGCCCGAGGGCACGTCTCCCGTCAGGCCAGGCCTGCGTTTGACTCCGGTCACCTGCACCCCGTGGTGTCTAGCGCTGCCCCGGGTTATCTACCTCACACCGGCCTTGGGGATATCACGTTTAGGCCCCGAAGAAAAGTCTAGTTGCTCTGCAAATCTAGAGAGTTTCAGGAGAAACAAAGTTACCAGGTGAAGTAGTTGTCACTTACACAGAGGACATCACGAAGTGTGTATCATCTGAGGCGTCCTTGCTGTCGTGAGATTAGCTGCCAGTGGCTCCCAGGGCTGCTGGGGGCTGAAGAGAACCCCCTCCTGGCGACGCTTAGGTTCTCTTTCCCTGGCTCGTCCGCTCCCATCTAGCAGTTTCCCTGGGAGCCCTCAGTAGGTGTTGTTGTAGGTGTGCAGATGTGTGTGTACGTGTGCCCCGTGTGACGTCTGAAGACTAACCGCACGCTGTGTTTGCACGCTTCCTCCCCGGTGTCGGAGCAGGCAGCGTGTCGGGAGCGCAGAGGCTGGACGCCGCCACGGTCAGGACTTACTCCTGCTGAAGCCCCGTGGTGAGTAGAGGGCTCCGCGTGCCCGGAGGCCGCAGAGGCGGCCGGGTGACCGCACGGGGGCGCTGCCTGGCCCGGAGAGCCCGTTTCCGTTCCTGCAGGCCTTTAGGAACACGCATGCAAGCCCGGCTGCACCCGTTACGTGGTTCTGGTGTTCTGTATGCTCACAGTTGGTCACAGAGGGGTTCGTGTATCCTCATTTGTTAAGGAAAAAAGTGTATTTGCATTTTTTCCTTAAAACTGAAAGTGCTGGACTCTTTTCAGTATCTGCTAATGTCTTTTGGGGGTGGGGAGGCAGGAGAGCAGCGCGTGGCAGGAGCTCACCGGCTCAGCTCTTGGCTGGCGACCACCCGTGGTTGAGAGCGCCCGGCACGGCGGCTCTCCGCCTTGACCCTGGCATCCGCGCTGGTGTCGCTCCCAGGTCAGCGGCGCCCACTGGCTTTCTTAGAAATACACGGTCTTGAATGAGCCGCACCCCGCACGGCCAGGTTTCCTGGGGCCACGCTGTCGTGCGACCCTGAGGGCCTGGCGGGTGGTTTTAAACACACAGCTGCGTTGCCATCGCAGGGGTGCAGTTACGAGCAGCCCGCTCGCGCTGAAGGGGTGACGTGGGGCTGGGAGCCCAGCCTCTGCTCGTGGCGCCAGGGCCGGGGGCTCTGTTCCGCTCTCCACTTTTCACGTCTCCGCCAGAAGGTTTGATTGGTTTCCTAATCTTTTTAATTGGTAACTTTTAGACATACGCCAAAAGGAAGTCAGCAAGGAATTTTCTCATTGATACGCGTACTCCTTGACGTTTCATCTCAGTTCTCAAGCAGCTACAGCGCAAGGGGCAGGGAGGCAGGGCTGGGCCTCAGGACGCAGGTGCGCGCCGGGCGGCCCGTCCTGAGGCTGATTGTCCTGTTTGTGCTTCCTTTCCAGTTTACCCACACTACTTCTACAGATGACCGTGCAGCGCTCGGGACCCGGCGAAGACGGCCTTTCAGAATTCAGTGGATCTGCAATCTGTTGATACTTGTTATATGGACCCTAAGATATTTTATTACAGAGTTTTTAATTAGTGAAAAATTCACGAATACCATAGAGAAAATATTTTAGAATTTAATGTTTCTTATATTTATGTAAACATGACTTCATTTATATAGTTAGTTACTTTTTCATGTATATCCAGGCTATAAATATCCTTTCAAATCGATTCTGTTCTTCTATCTAATTTTAGTCTTTCAAACGAATGTACTGTAATGCTTGTATGTATAAATCCTATGAAAAGATACAGGGCTTTTGTAAATTATGCATTTATTGTAATTATCATTAATTTTTTAATAATAATCGGCGAGAGAGAAGAGGATTTTACTGCATTTGCATTTGTAAGATCATCATGACATGGTGCGCGTTATCCTGACAAATGTAACCAGCTCTACAACAATCATTTTGAAACAAGCAGACTTAATTTCAAGCAATTGCGTTTTAATGACTGACCTTACTCTACTTTTTCTAGCAAGAAATGCTTTATTCTGCAGCGTGAACAGACTGAAAGTACCTGGTGTTAAATATGAGCTTCTGATAAAATTTGGGCTGAAGGGGCCGTCAGAACTGTGAGCATCTCTGGTGGCTCTCAGTAGCTTGCAGAGCTCGTCCCTGGAGACCCGCACGGCTTGTCCTCAGCGCCCGGCACGAGCCCCAGCCGGGAGCACTTCTCTTGGCCGCAGGAAGGGCTGGGGGGCTCTCTGGGCTCTGCCCCGACGGACGGACGCGGGCCCCCGCCCCGCTGCTCTTTGAGGACCAAGCAGGAAGCACCGCGCTCCACAGGGACGCCCGTGCCGGAAGAGGAAGGCGCGGGCTCCCTGAAACCAGGAAACCACGCAGTGCGACTCTACTAAAGGCCTTATTTTTTCTTATGTAAATCATCTTTTTACATTTGTTTGTAAACATGTTGAAAGGAGGGACCTATTGGTACATTTTTAGCTTTTGACGATATAGCCGTGTTGGACTGTCTAAGTAGCAGATGTAACTTTTCCTTTTTAAATGGCACATTAAAGAGCCAGCAGGAAATGTGTTCCCACCACGGTGCGTTATTTATTATACAGCTCATTTTGTCGGTGGACGGTTTACATTCGGTTTCTGCTTTTAACTTCCTTGTACGATTCATTCGTTGTTACATTCTGTTTTCTGTTAATCTTTTGTGAACCTCCTGATTATGTAACAAAGTATGTACAGTCTCCTTTTGAACTATTTTTATCACAGTATTATTTATTGCTTTCTTTCAATAAAGTACTGAGGCGTTTTCCACTGCCAATAAAGGATACTGAGAATAAGCTGTCATTCTGTGACAAATCGGCCGCAGCTGGCTCATCTCCGGCTCCAGGCTGATTCAGTGGCGGCAGCGTGGTCGAGTGGACTTTCTTGGGTAGAAATCAGTTGACAGAATGAAAAAGCTGGGGGTGGAAGCACAGGATGGGGGCGTCCCCGCCAGGAAGCCCAGGGGCTTCCCGCCTCGGCCCCCGAGGCCCAGACCCTCTCTCGCTGAGACCTGGGGGACCAGGCCCGGGCAGCCTGGCGCTCAGAGGCACCACAGGCCACAGGGAGGCGCGGAGGCGCGTCAGTCCATGCGCGCACTGGGGCCCTGCTCTCCTGCTGCTCCCGCCCTGGGCTGTGTCCTTCCGGTTCCCAGGGAGCCTGGTCTCGGAGCGCTCAGACGGAGTCCTGAGTCATGAAGCAGTCCGGCGCGAGAGGGGAGGGACGCGCCGACGGGCCCAGGCAGGCAGGCAGGCAGGACGCGCCCGGCTGCAGGGCGGCAAGGCGCGGCGCTCGTGGCTGGCAGCGCCAGACCCAGGGCACCCGATGCCTCAGCCCCTACGTGCTGTCGCCCGCCCTCCCCCCACCGCAGTATTGTCATCAGGTCTGGGGGTGCACGATGCCCAGGCCGACCCCATGCCTCGCGCTGTGTTGGGTGGGCGCTGCTGACTGTCGCCTCGGTTTTCCTTTTCCTGTTCTGCTGTCCTTCCAGGGCTGACGGCCGCCTCTCCTGAGTGACGTGTTTTCTTTATTCGGGTGAATACATTCCAGCTGGTGTCCGTCAGGGCACAGCGATCCGGTGGTTTGGTGTTCTCTTGAGAGCCTGTGCTGGCTGGTTTTCCAGTTTTGTTGGGGGCAGCCTTTTCTTGGCATTTCCTCGTTCTTGGGTTCACTTAAGTGTGAGACTCAAAAGCACATAGCGCTTCCCTGCTTTTTCACCCACCAGTCCGTTTGCCTGACCAAAGCCGGGCAAGCCTTGGGTAGCCTGAAGCTTCTGGAAGCAGACCAGGTCATCACTGACTCTTTAAGTTGCAGGTGTTTGATTAAAACTTCATTCGGTGGTTCCGTTTACGCCTTTAACAAAAGGTCAGCTCAGAACGACGCAGAGAGCACAGGCCGGTGTTGCAGTAGCTCTGCTGTGCTACGCGCACTCTGCTGTGCTAGGCACACTCTCAGCCACGCCTCCCGGGTCTGCTCGCCCCACACGCAGTGTCCCAGGGCTCGCCCGCAGTCGGCGGGGATGGGAGCCATTCGCAAGCCAGGTGTGGCCACACTGAAGACTCTCTGGACCCTTCCCACCGCTAGAACTCTGTCGAGCCTCCTTTAGCCTCATAATTGCTGCCCTTAAGTTTCTCTTTTCAAGTCTCACATCATGCACTTTAAGGTAATTGTGGGTTTGGGGTTTTCTTTGCTCTTTTGCTGACTAAGTCCTGTGCTCATGGGGATGGGCTCCCCAGGGTCTGGGGAGGAGCGTGTCTCCCCTGTATCTCCGGCAGGTGGATAGCGAGGTGGCCGTCCGGGTGCTGTGGCTGCTGTCCTAACCACCGACATGTCATCGAGTGCATTCCCAAATAGCTCAGAGGCTTCTGTTTCTGACATTTCCTTAGCTTAACTCCTCGGTGAGGAGTAGTAGCCAGTGGTTTTGCAACCGCGTGTCCTTGACTCAGTGGGGCACCTTTTGGAGTCCTGTTGTTTGAGGCCAGCACTGCGTGCGCCCCCTCCACCTGGCACACGCCGAGGGCACACCCAGTGCAGGGAGGAGCAGGGCTGGCGTGGAGGATCCATCCTTCGCCTCTTCCCGCTTTCAGTGCTTGTTGGCCTCCTGGGCTGTGAGCCGGGTCTCCCGTCTCTGCCTCTGTCTTCACGTGGCCCCACCCTGTGTCTTATCTTCTGTCTCTTACGAGGACACTTGTCACTGGCCCACCTAGGTCATCTGGGATGGTCTCACCTCAAGACGCTTCACTTAGTTACACCTACAAAGACCCCTTTCCCAAATAAACTCACGTTCACAGGATCCTGCGATTTGCACACAGACACATGCTTGTGGGGCCCCTGTTCACCCCATTCCACCTTTCGACATTCTGGAGAAGAGCTGCCCTGCCCGGGAGATACCCGGATGGATAGACCTGGCTCTACCCCAAGGGACCCACCCCCCAGTGGGAACATGGTGAGCCGAGAGAGGGAGCCGTGACGCCCGGGCTCCTACATAACACGTGCTTAATGTGGCCTCTCGATTCCTCCAGTGTGGACTTTGCCTCTTGGCATCTCCTTCTGGGGGATGAGAATTTCAGCTTTCCCGCACCTCCCTTTCTCCTCCCCAGCTCCCAGCAGAGCTGAATCCGTGTTCACTGTTGCCGTGAGGAAGGCTGGAGGTGTTATTCATTGCTGGGTCAAGTGGGTTACTATGATTACAACCGAGGGCACGTGTTGTGTGCCCAGTATTTACAGATGAAATGACCGTGTCTGGGATTTGCTTGACAATAATCTTGGCGGAGGGGTAGGTCAGGATATGGGTCAAACCAAATTGACCGTGTGGGTTGATAGTTGTTGAAGGTGGGTGATGGATTCATGAGGGTTTATCATAGTATTCTCTTTTTGCATTTGTGTGACATTTTCTATAATAATATTTTAATAGTTATTTTAGGGAGACCCTCTGTGTTTTAAACCCTCAGTCTTTAGATGTCTGGAAAAATTGCTTCTTGGTCCTCACTTTGGAATGTAATTTACCCAAGTTTTGAACATTAACTGCAGCCCACCCATTTTACACCACAACTCAGCATGCACACACCACGTTTCATCCATTCTGTCGTGACTCCTTTGTGACATTTTGGTGTCTTTGAAGTCAGGATGTGTCTTACAAACGATGGCATCTTAGACTTGATGAACTATGGCGTACGACAAAACTTCACGTGGGCTGCAGCTTCTCTGCTGCTCCTCCCACTGACAGGTGGGGTCTCATCCCCTGCAGCCTGGCCAGCCTCAGTGACTTGGTTGACCAAATGAATGTGGCAGATGTGTGTTAAAGAAAGTGTGTTAAACCACACCAAGGACTGTGCTGTCTTCCTTCTAACCAAAATTGCTTTGCTTAGGGGGCTGGGAAATAAAGCTTAAATAAAAGGGTAGTGAGGGAAAAATCAAATCTTTGTGGCTACTGTCAGGGCCGCTGTTAGAGACTGAATGGTGTAGATTTATATGTCCAATTTCTGTTGAATGCAATATATTCATTGAGGCTATACAATTATCTTAATCTACATCTCTAAGATCCACAGCTCCCTTAGAATCTAGGAAGGTAGCCCAGTGACAGCTGTTGATATTCATCAGGTTAATTACTTCAGAATAATTTTATGTTATTGGGTTCACGGGTACCCAGAGATGTTGGTCATTGAAATATTCGATTCAGGGAACAATGTAAGAAAGGGTAGTTTGAAAGCTATGTGTGTGTGTCCAGAGCCAGTCAACCTTTCCATGGCTATTAGGAACAGAGCTTAAAAATAATAAAAGCTGATTTAATTGGAACAAATGCAACCCAGCTTTAGATTTTATGTCATCCAGAGTAATGATAATGTTTATGTAATCAGATGTAATTCTTTCTCCTTCTCCTGAAATATTGAATCAGATTGTGTTGTGTGTTTAAACATGGCTTGAGAAAGTCTCAGGGACAGTGATGTGGCAGGAGTTCTTTGGTCCTTGGTCTCCTGGGATTATGCCTCTGAGATGCAATCAGTGATTCAGTCCCCATAGATCTTTGGTGCCATCCAATTCTGACATAGTGATAAAACTCTGATTTGAGTGATTCACAAGAGATAGGAAGGACAGAAAAGGACAAATTGGCATGAAATAGACTGTAAGGTGGTTTGTGGCATGCATTTTTCATAGGCAATTTCACATAGAAAAGCTTAGAGACTCGTGACCAGTGCTACCTGAGCAAAGGTAGCAGGACCATATGAACGGTGACTTGACAAATGTGAATTATTCTTAGAATTTTCATGTTAGGGGAAGTAGGTCAATATGGTAAACATTTAGAATTTATAGACCAGGTGACAAGAAATGGCAATGAACCAGTTAGTTAATCAATGCTTATGGTGCCATTCCAGATCCAAAGTGGGACATAAGTAAAGTTTGTCCTCAACGCTCAGTATCCTTTGGCTAACTCTACTTGGGCTCTTCTCTGTCCTGGGTGATCTGACTTCTTGTTCTGATCCCTTATCCCTGCCAGAAAAGCCAAGGGTTTATATTTGATCCATTACTTTCTTTTAATATGAAACTATCCAATGCATTATGTCAACAGCTTCAGGATGACTTTTTAAGCTATAAAAATAACCAGCAAAGCTGTAGTCATGTTTTAATGACAGAAAGCTAGAAATTTGTTTTTTTCCTAGATTGACACCTGAGCTAAAACTGTTGCCATCTTTTTTTTTTGTTCTTCTCCCCAAAGCCCCCCAGTACACAGTTGTAGGTTCTAGTTGTGAGTGCCTCTGGTTGTGAAATGTGGGACTCCGCCTCACCGTGGCCTGACGAGTGATGCCACGTCTGCATCCAGGATCTGAACCAGTTAATCCCTGGGCTGCTGAAGCAGAGCACACGAACTTAACCACTTGGCCATGGCGCTGGTCCAAGAAAGCTGGATGAAAAATGCTTTGAATTCAATGTATATTCCTATGTTTTGCTACCCCATCAGTTTTTTCCAATAATGAGGAGTAGTGGCCCTGTAGTAGGAGAGTGTAACAGATCATTGGGGGTTGGGGTTAGGGTTCAGGTCAGAATGTGCATAATGTAGAGCAATTTGGAGGGTATTAATAATGATATTTGCCTTTCACTGAGAATTTACTATCTGCCAGGCATTGTATGTTTCACATATACCATCTCATTTTAACCCTGACAACAACTCCATGAGATGGATATTATAAGTACCTTTTTATAAGTGACATATGACCTGTGAAGACATGAAATAATTTGCTCAAGATCACACAGTTGAGGGATGGCAGAGATAGGATTTGGACCCAAGGCCGTATGACTCTGAGGTTAGAGCATTCAGGTATAATGGTTTACTTTTACCATGCTTTCCCAGACAAAAACACTACCTTTTACTTCTTCACAAACACCAACAAATTGAAGACTGGATTGTTTAGAGTTTTATCTTCTTTAACCCTTCCTCTCTCTCTCTCAGGAAGTGGGAAGTGAAAAGAGTGTAAATTCTCAATGGAGAACCCAGTCTGAGATTGGCCCTGGTAAGGCTGGACTAGAAGATCAGTTCTTGAATAATGAGAATGGCTTGCTCGTTGTGTAGGATTTCTGAGGTTCTGCCTTTGTCTAAACTTATCACAAGAATGTGAATCTGGCACGTGCAGTTCTGCATAAGATAAATCCCTGTAGGCCATTATGGGAAGTCTTTCAAAGCTTCTTCGTTCCTTATAGGAATCCAGGAGGACAACAATTGTGTGCCTTTGAGGTTCTCAAGAGGTCACAAGCCCATGTGGTGTTCAACTAAGCAAAAAAAAGTCTTAATCTGTGATGGGCCATTTGTCCCCATATACGGGTGCTGCATTTGCAGTGATCATGAAATCTTTCTAGAACAGGATTACAGTTTGGCATAGACAGGTCCAGTAATGTAATACATTACATCCAAATGGTTTAAGAGCAATCAATTGGGTATCTGAAGACTTATCTCTGTGATTAAGTGGATATGAGTTCTTGAGCAAATCACTCTAACTCTAGGCTTCTGTGTACTTACCTCTGGAAAAGGAGTTGGATTTAATCAATCTCTTCACCTGCGATATAGTTGTCCTGACACATTGTTACTTTGTTCTTTGAATGGAAATACATCAATCAGCTCAATCCTGTAGCACTAGTTACTTTATGCTTACCAGAAGCTAGGGTTACCAGCAACCTATTAATTTACTAGAAAAATAAATTGTTACCTAGTACGTGTAGTTGGTTTATTGATAATATATTTGAGTATATAAATAGGACTCTGTGGGAAAAATGATGAAAGGAGTCCTTGGTGATGAAGAGGTTGGAAACTCTTATTCTATTCCACCACAGAAGGCATGAGTCTTCTCTTCAGTCTCTTCATGGCTGACTTCATTTCTTGGTTCCTCAGAGTGTAGATCAAGGGGTTCATCAGAGGGGAGATGACAGTGAAGGTGACAGAGATGGCTTTATCTGTGGGGAGGGCAGTGAAGGGCCGGGCATAGACATAGATGCAGGGCACAAAGTGCAGAGTCACCACCGTGATGTGTGAGGTGCAGGTGGAGATGGCTTTCCTCCTGCCCTCCCCTGCCTGAGACCTCAGCATCATTAGGATGACTGTGTAGGACACAAGCAGGAAGATAAACCACAGGGTACTCACTAAGCCATTGTTGGAAATCATCAGGAGCTCAAGTGCAGAGGTGTCTGTACAGGCGAGTTTGAGGACCTGGGGGACATCACAGTAGAATGTGTCAAGAACATTGGGTCCACAGAAGGGGAGGGGCAGCAACAGGGAAATTTGCATGATGGAGTGGACAAAGCCCCCCACCCAGGAAGCCAAAATGAGGGCAGTGCATCGCCCCCTACTCATGATGGTGACATAATGCAGGGGCTTGGAGATGGCTATGTAGCGATCAAATGCCATCACAGAGAGAGAGAAAATATCTGCTCCACCGAGGAGATGGAAGAAGAACGTTTGTGTCATGCAGCTAGTATAGGATATGGTCTTTATCTTTGACAGAAGGTCTGCCAGGACCTTTGGAGCGGTGATGGAGGAGAAGCAGACGTCAAGGATGGCTAGATTGCGGAGCAGGAAGTACATGGGGGTGTGAAGGCAAGGCTCACAGGTCACAGTGACCATGATGAGGAGGTTTCCCAGCAGAGTTGTCATGTACACAAAACACAGAAAAAGAAATAAGACCAAACTGAGATCTTGGGACTGAGTAAGTCCTAGAAATATAAATTCTTTTACCCTGGTGCCATTTCCCAACTCCATTGAATCATGTTTCTTCTTCTTTGTGTAGCTTGGAAAAAATTAAAAGTGTTATTTCAGAAAGGGTTTACTCCCCCTTAATAGATTCAGGTTTACAGTTGGGTATTAGGTCGGAAGACTAGTGAGGCATTATCACCACATGAAGACTCTTTCCAAGGTTATTGTTAACACATCCTACATGCCATCTTATTCCATAAGCATGCAGTTAATTATTGTTTTCTTCTGTAAATTATATGTATTTTAGAAAATGCATAAAAGTAATGTTCTCAGAATAGAAGTTGTAAGTATCCAAGATAAAAAGGTGAATAGTAAATAATCAGAAAGGGAATATTTTGGCACAAGGGATACAAAAATGGATGCAGTTTGGTGTGTAAATAAGACAATGCCTATTTGGTACAACTGGGGTCCTTTGAGGTTTTACACAAATGTGGGTTTTTTTCCAGACTGGGTGCTCCATTTAAATGCTTTAAGAACTCCTATCTGCAAAATGATTGTCTTTGGACTGAATTTCACAGAAGCACTCCTCCCTTTTTTAGGTCACAGATTTAATGCTATGAAAAATCAGATAATTTTAAAGCTGTAAAATTCTTCTTTATCATTCTATTTTTCCTTAAGGGGATTTATTTGTTTCTTTCTTTAATATACTTTAGGTACCAAAACCCCTGGATGTTGAATAACTCCTCAGCTATGAAAGTAAAGTGGTAACTCAGAGCTTCTCTTCTGTTCACTGGTCAAATTTCTTTCCTAAAAGCTATTTTTTTTTATTGCGCTATCATTGACATACGATAGACTCATGTGTTTGACGTGTACACTTTGATAAGTTCTGACGTACGCATATACCCATGCAATCATCAATATGTTTAAGATAGTTAATTAATATGTCAATATATATTAAGATATAATAAGATATAAGTTAATTAATATATGTATCACTCCAAAAGTGTCCTTGTGACTCTGTAATATGTCCCCTCTGCCCCCTTTCTTCAGGCAAGCACTGATCTGCATTCTGTCACTATCCATTAGTTTGCATTCTCTAAAATTTTCTATAAATGGAATCCTAAAAGGTGTACGTTCTCTTTTTGTCTGGCTTGTTTCACTTACAAAATACATCCACGTTTTGTGTGTACCAATATTTTGCTCCCTTTTATTGTACGGATGTGCCACATTTTGTTTATCAATTCACTTGTTGATGAACATTTGGGTTGTTTCTAGTTTTTGGCTATTACACGTAAAGCTGCTATGAATATTCTTGTAGAGGTCTTCATGTAGATATATGTTTCCATTTCTCTTAGGTAAGTACCTAGGAATGGAATGGCTGTAACTCTTAAAATTCAATAAGAAAACCAACCACCCAATTAAAAAAAAAGGGACAAATGGTTTGAAGAGATACTTCAACGAGAAGATATAGGTTTAGCAATTAAGCATATGAAAAGATGCTCAATGTCATTTATCAGTGGGGAAATGTAAATGAAAGCTATAGTGAGATAGTGCACATTTATTAAAATGGCTAAAATAAGAGAGAAGGGGTTAATATCCAAAATATACAAAGAACTCATACATCTCAACAACATAAAATCAACAACCCAATTTAAAAATGGGCAAAAGATCTGAACAGAGATTTCTCCAAAGAAGACATACAGATGGCCAACAGGCACGTGAAAGGATGTTCAACATCATTAGCTATCAGGGAAATGCAAATTAAAATTACAATGAGATATCACCTCTCTCCCATCAGAATGGCTATAATTAACAAGACAGGAAACAAGTGTTGGAGAGGATGTGGAGAGAAGGGAACCCTCGTACACTGCTGGTGGGAGTGCAAACTGGTGCAGCCACTATGGAAAGCAACATGGAGCATCCTCAGAAAATTAAGAATAGATCTACCGTATGATCCAGCTATCCCACTGCTGGGTATTTATCCAAAGATCTTGAAAACACAAATGCATAAAGATACATGCACCCCTGTGTTCATTGCAGCATTATTCACAATAGCCAAGACTTGCAAGCAACCTAGGTGCCCATCAAGGGAAGAATGGATAAAGAAGATGTGGTATATATTCATAATGGAATACTACTCAGCCATAAGAAATGATGCAATCCAGCCATTTGTGACAACATGGATGAACCTTGAGGTTATTATGCTGAGTGGAATAAGTCAGAGGGAGAAAGTCAGATACTGTATGATCTCACTCATAAGTAGAAGATAAAAACAACGACAAACAAACACATAGCAACAGAGATTGGATTGGTGGTTACCACAGAGGAAGAGGGGAGAGGGGAGAGTAAAAGGGATGATTTAGGCTCACATGTGTGGTGATGGATTATGATTAGTTTTTGGGTGGTGAACATGATGTAATCTACACAGTCTTCGAAATATGTTACGATGTACGTCTGAAAGCTATATAATGTTATGATCCAGTGTTACTGCAATAAAAAAAGAAGATTGACATATCAGAGTTGACAAAAATGTAGAGGAACTGTAACTCTGGTGGGAATGTGCAATGATGCAACCACTTTTTATTATTATTATTATTTTTTATTGAGTCATTGATAGGTTACAATCTTGTGAAATTTCAATTGTACATTAATGTTTGTCAGTCATGTTGTAGGTGCACCACTTCACCCTTTATGCCCACCCCCCACCCCACCTTTCCCCTGGTATCCACTAAACTGTTCTTGGTCCATAGTTTTAAATTCCTCATATGAGTGGAGTCATACACAGATTATCTTTCTCTCGCTGGCTTATTTCACTTAACATAATTCTCTCAAGGTCCATCCATGTTATGATGCAACCACTTTTGAAAACAATTTGTCACTTTCTTAAAATGTTAGGCATGTGCTTATAATATAATCATTTTGCTCTTGAATTCCTTCCTTTTTTTATTTTGCGAATCCTTGAAATGGACTTAATTTCTTTCTTTGCAGTTTATCTCCTTTTTCTTACCATGATCAGAAAGAAAAGAAAGGTGAAAGTCACTTCTCTCACTTTTTTGGGGTGTTTTCCAGTTCAAATGAAGATATTTCTTTTCACCTAGCTCACTTTCCATTCAAGTTGTCTTTCTTCTGTATACAATTTTGTCGAAAGTCTACTTAATATGGAAAACTAAAAAAGCTACCAAGAGTTATCAGAGCATGCAGGCAGATACCTGGGGGCCTCTGGCATAGCACAGCCTGTTGCAATCCCAGCTGGGTACTTACTGCTTACGCTACAGGAGAAGTTAGTTTACCCCTTTGGCCTCAGGCTCTGCATCAGTATCTGGAAACAATAGCATCTCCCTCATGTGATTTTTGTGAGGATTAAATGAATTAATATATGCAAAAACATCAATACTTAGAGCATTGCCTAAGCAATAATAAGTATGCTCATACGTGTGTTACCTTAAAGTAAAACGCTGGGTTAGTAACTGTCTCAGGCACACAGCTTCTTAAATGTACTGACAATCTTTTAGAAGAGTTGTATGTTTTCCAGAATCTGTATTCTAAAACAGCTTCATCAGAACATACTTTTTTTGGGGAAAATAGGAGGTACTTTTCTTTTACTGTCAATGAGAGTGGCCCAGAGTGTGGTGACAGCGTTTGGTAGTAAGGAGAGCACTTGCTTGGTTTGGTTTCTTATCTGACAACATCTTAGCAGACCAGAGAAGTCAAGTGCTGGTCTCTGCAGTGAAAGCCATCTGGGCTCAAGTCCTGGCTTTGTCCCTGTGTGACTTGGGTAAGTGAGAGACCTCATGGAGTCTCCACTTCATCTGTGGAATGGGGATTATAGTAATACCCACCTCACAGGGAAGTTATCAGGATTAGGTGAATTAACATACATAGAGTCTCACATACATGACTGGTTATCTGTTATGATTAGTACTATGTTGGGTAACCTTAACATGGGAGGCTCATCAGGAAATGGAGTGTGTTGAACCAAATAGTAGCTGAGCTATCAATTCTGACTAGTTAAAGTGGGGAAATAATCACCAGAAAACACCAACTCAATATAGTTACTAAAGATATTGAGGAGGTCTTACCTACTTATGATATCCTTCCACAGGGACTATGGAATTGTAAATAGTAGACTATGGTCTACACAGAAGGGTAGAAGGTACAGTACCTCAGACCCCGAGTCAGTACTGTTTGTCAGAGAGGAATAGGTCCTACGTTCACAAAATACTTTTGGTAATTCAGACAACATCCTCTGCCTTCTGCTCCATGTTTCTGCTATTTTTACTCCATCTATTTAACAAATATTGATAGAAAGTTGGCAGAGTTCTAGGTTATTTGAGAGAAATGAATATAATCCAAAACCAGTGGAGAAAGAACTGAAATTTAATAATATGACATTGATGGGGACCGTCTAAAGACAGATGAGGTGTGTGTGAGAAAAGGGTGATTTCTCTCCAAGAGGCTCAGAGGAAGCTGCATGGAGGAGGTGACATTTCTGTTTGGGGCACATGGGAGTGGAGAGAATGGGAGATCTGGCTTGAGGGGACCAGTTGAATATATAACAGTTGCTGATGAGTGGGAAGTTTGGCTGGAAAGAAAGGATCCAAATCTGTAGGCACGGAAAGACAAGCAAAAGAAAATCGTTGTTACAAAATTTTTATTTTTTGATAAATCTAAGGGAGGGTATGTAGGTGTTCACTGTATTATTCTTTCAACTTTTTTGAAATATTTTATTTTCTTTCTAGTTTTGAATTTAGCATAAGAAAAACCTCTGTAGATTTCAGTTTCAAGAGATCCATCTATAGGATGAGAAAATCTCATTGTTTTTTCTGAGAAAAATCTCTTGTTTGTGCAATTCAAAGGATCCTGGAAAAAAAGAGCTTCCTCTGCCTACTTCCAAACTGAACTCATTTCTATGACTCTCCTTTCACAATATCTTCTTTGTTCATATTTCTTAGCTGCGCTGTCTGCCACTGACAGTTCACCCTGGAATGCAGCATCTTGTGTATATATTTCATTATTTTTAGTCAAAGTGTATTTATGAATCTTACAATTCCATCTAGATTTCAGTTTTTCTCACTCTTCTCTTCTCACACTTATTCATCGACACCCAGACACCATAGTCATTCACACTCATGTAGAGTTATGTGTCTTACCTAAAATTTCCAACCTCCTTCTCAAACATCTTGAATAATGTTCACACGAACCTTGGGAGTCATTCAGCTTCAGGAAATTTTGTTAAATACCCCTCTGAAGGCCAGTGATTTCAGTGGCTTCCTGTCTATCTTTACGTGGAAAAAGGCAGACTCAGGGAATAATATTTCCTTGGCTCTTCCACACTGATTCACAGTGTTCCATCATATGTACCAATTTGTCAATCCCAGAACTAGTGTGAGAATTATCAGAGGGCATATAATTGGATGTGGCTGTGGAAAAATTCTACTGATGGAGAGGTGGTTTCAGTGGGAGTAATCAAGATGTGACTCAGGCACATGTCCTTAGGAACACACTTTTTGTGTAGGATCTAAAAGTTTTTAGCAGTGACAAAGATTCTCCCCTTGACCAAACTCTACTCAGACTCCCCTGAACTTTTCAACTAGGCCTCCACTTTGAGACCTCCATGCTTGTCTCTGCATTGTCCAATTTTAGCAAGAATTCTGCTAATTCAGTTTAGCCAAAATCCCCCAACCTCCATGTTGATCACCCTCAGTATCTTATCAGGTTCCTCACCATTCTCCATCCCCCAAGTGATATTTGATCACCGTGGCCTGCCTTCAGCAAGAATCCTGTTAGGTCAGCTTACCAGAATTCTACCTTACCTCTTAGTAGATTTTCTATTGGGACATAAATGCCTATTCTTAGGGATTCTGCACAACTTCCTTAGCAGTTTCACCCACGTAGGGTAATTCCTGAAGTGTGACACACAAGTATTGGAAGGAGCCATTGGACCTGAAAGGATTATGTAGACGAGAGTGAAGGAGCTCTCAATGGGCAGATGAAGAAAGTGGGTGATGGAGTTCTCACAGGACACACATGTCACCAGGAAATCCACGCTGGATCCATCAGCAACTCCTACTTGCTCGACTTTCAGAGTTTTTCACCATTCTCACCACCTCCACTGTTACTACCCTAAGTTATGTCTTCATTATTTCTTTCATGGGACTATTGTTGTAGCCTCTTAATTGGTCTCCCTGTTTTTGTCCTCACCTCTCTTCATTCTATTTGTAACAGGAGCCCCTGCAATTCTGTTAAAACATGCATCACTATTCTGCTCTTCAAAGCCCTTCAGATGCATCTCATGTTATTTAGAGTGAAAGTCATAATCCTCACAATGTCTAAAAGGTCCTAAGGACCTGGTCCCATGGCCTCATTATCTCTCTGACTTCAATCATTACCTGGCTCCTCCTTGCTTCCTCTCATCTTCTTATGAAGGCCTGGGCACAGCCCCACCTGAGGACCTTTGCATGTCTGATTTTTGAACTGACATTTGTACTGTGCCATGAACATTTGTCTAATTTCAAAAATTTTAAGATCTAGGATCTACCTGCAGAAATGAAGGGCAAAAAAGAAAAACTCCCAAATGCTGTAAATAGCAGAACAAGAAAACAAATAAAAACCAAGTTCATGTATTGAATAATGTTTTTCCGTTCATGCCAACCTTTTTGAATGTATATGCGTAGTCTGAAGCAGCTTCATAGGTTTCTGTCATTTTTAGGGAGTCATGTTAACAGAAAATAATAACAAATCCATTGTTTTCTTACTCCTATTCTCCAATGATTTGAGAAACAGAAAGGAGTGAGAGGTGATATTCATTCACTGAGTTCTTTAACTCAACCATTTTTTGGACAGTTTTCTATGTTCTACTTGCTGTGCCAGGTGCTGGGGATACAATAAATAAATCATAGCCCTACTGGGGGAATAGGAAGAAGGAGGACAGGGAATTGGAAACAAGGTCCTGAGTGTGGTGCTGGAGCTGAGCCCCGGTCGCTGAGGCAATGTCATGGAAGTGTGGTCAGTAGGTGTGGGGTTCAGAGGAAGGTCAGGGTAAGGACCTACATGAGGTCATAGAACCCATAGTTACTGGGGTCCACATTCTAACTCAAGCTGTGCTGGCTTCAAAGCGCCTGCACTCAACCACTGCAGTGTGGGCTTCAGACGGAAAAATCTTCAGGTAGTAGTTATTTAATTTACTCATATCAGAAAGTCAGAGGAGGAACTTAATTTGAGTGTGCTTACTTCATTAAAATGTGATTACTTCATGAAAGACCTTAGCAATCCAATGCCCAAGCTGCATTATGTTTCTCAGCTCCCTTCCTGGTAACAAGAATATAGTGGGAATGTCTGAGTATATATATATTTGCTTTTTCTTATTGTTAATTTTATTTATACAATTGGAGATTTCCATGTTGTTGTAAGTAATAACCAAGAGAGGTCCCACCTTAATCCATTTTCCCCCAATGATCATTTCACAATCTATATGTATATCAAAACATCAAGTTGTACATCTGAAATAAACAACATTTGTATTTCTCAATTATATGCAATAGAGCTGAACGAAACCCCCACAACAATTCCAATGTGATAAAATTTCTGAGTGCATACATATTCTCTTTTCTTTATTTCTTCCAAGGCTTTATTGCATAAGCATTATGCAATAACTCTTCAGCTAACAGTTTGATTTCTCTGCTTCCTTTTGCAACATGAAACGTATCTTTTTACATTATTATTGCATGCCAAACAGAATCTTTGAAAGTCGTGTGCATCTCATTAGAAATATCAAAATTATTTAGAAATCCTTTAGTCAATGCGGTTTATTTGATGGACATTTTCAAAGGTGGTGAGAAGGAGTGAGCGACCAGTCTATATCCTCTCAGAAGGTACACATCTTCTTCTCAGTTTCCTGATGGCTGACTTCATCTCCTGGTTCCTCAGAGTGTAGATCAAGGGGTTCAGCAGAGGGGAGATGACAGTGAAGGTGACGGAGATGGCCTTATCTGTGGGGAGGGCATTGAAGGGCTGGGCATAGACATAAATACAGGGCACAAAGTGCAAGGTCACCACAGTGATGTGTGAGGTGCAGGTGGAGATGGCTTTCCTCCTGCCCTCCCCTGCCTGAGACCTCAACATCATTAGGATGACTGTGTAGGACACAAGCAGGAAGATAAACCACAGTGTGGTGAGCAGCCCACTATTGGAAATCATCAGTAGCGCAAGCACAAAAATGTCAGTATGGGCGAGTTTGAGGACCTGGGGGACATCACAGTAGAATGTGTCAAGAACATTGGGTCCACAGAAGGGGAGGGGCAGCAACAGGGAAATCTGCACGATGGAGTGGACAAAGCCCCCCAGCCAGCAGGCTACAATGAGGGCAGTGCATCGCCCTCTGCTCATGATGGTCATGTAGTGCAGGGGCTTGGAGATGGCCACATAGCGATCAAATGCCATCACCGACAAAGAACATACATCCACCCCTCCAACAAGGTGGAAGAAAAACATCTGGGTGGAGCAGCCATTGAAGGAGATGGTCTTTCTCTCTGACAGAAGGTCCACCAGAACCTTGGGAGCTGTGATGGAGGAAAAGCAGATGTCGGCAACAGACAAATTACGGAGCAAAAAATACATGGGGGTGTGAAGGCGAGATTCACAGGTCACCGTGACCGTGATGAGGAGGTTTCCCAGCAGAGTTGTCACATACACCCAAAGCAGGAAAAGGAATAAGACCCAGTTCAGTTCTTGATTCTGGGTTAGGCCAAGGAAAATAAATTCTTTGACCCTCGTGCAGTTTTTTAGCTCCATTGAGTCAACTTCTTTCTCTCTCTCTTGTTTCAAGCTTCTTCATTTGAAAAGACTTGGCTCTTTATTTTGTTTTCTTCTCAAGCACTAAGAATACAATTCAGAATGTTCCTCGCGTGGTTGCACTGTTTGTGATTTGTTGTTTTGTCTAAATTTTTAAGATTGCAGTCAGTTTGGTGATCAAATCAAATTATCCCATGTAAAGTCATTCAATAATTCTGTTCTTATAAAACTATTTTTGAAAAGAACAAACTTTATGTTCAGCAGTGATGTTTACATAACATTTTATTTAATTAATTTATTTTAGTTTTCAAATTTTGTTATTGTTTTCTTCCATCCAAATATATCGAATGTCCAAAATGTCTGAATCATAAACAGAAAGATAAGTACAATGAGGTTCCAGCCACTGTAGACTCATAGTATGAAAGTTTAATATTCATATTAGCAAACTTTCTGTTGACTTCCACAGGGTCTTGTCTTGCTAAAAAGAAAAAAAGAGTATCATTCTGTTTCTTACTGCAATGTTGCTGTGGCATGAGTCAGTTTCCTTACTGTTGGCTGTTTTATGTTGAATTTCTTAAAATTGTCACCTGTTATTCCATATATGTAGCTTTTCTTTGTCATTACCTTATACGAATCAGATTTTTTATTAATTATTTTAAAATATTCAAAATTTATTTTTAAGAAACGCATTGAAACAATATATAAATACAAATATCAAAGAATATCTTTAGTTTCTTTTATTGTGATAACACTTGAACATGAGAGCTGCCCTCTTAACAAATTTTTGGGTTCCAATACAGTATAGCCACAGTGCTGCACAGCAATTCTCTAGAACTTATTCATCTCACGTAACTGTTGTGATCCTTGCTTGAGTGTGGGGGAGAGAATAAAGATAGTGACCCACTTTTGAAAGGTCATCCATACTCTATCAACCACACTCTCTTCTGCCTCTATCTCTGTGTGGATCAAAGCTAAGAGAGTGGAGGGTTCACACAGGAGGGAGAGATGTAGATATGTTTAGAATAATACCTATTTTTTATAAGCTGTTATTGGCCATTCTTAGGAAATTTTATAATTATTACTTATTCCACCTTATACTTAGCAAGTCAACATTTATTGCAATGTTCAAATGTATATGAACAAATGGGACCACATTGTCAAAGTGTTTGCAGCTTAGCGAAAGTGAATGATTTGTATAAATTGATGAACATAATGCATGATAAAATGTAAAATGTCAAGAGAAAAGTAGAGATTGATTTGGTTGGGATAGGAACTATGCTAAGAGATATAATGATTTCTAGCAGTAATAAAAGCTGCTACTTTTTGAGTGTTTACTGTGTGTGAAGAGTTATGAAATGTTGACATTGAATTTTCACCACTATCCTTTAGAAAGTATTAATGTTATTCCTGTTTTTCAGATGGAATATAGTGTGAATCTATGTTTGAAGTTAAGGAAAAGATAGAGATAGGATGGAAAAAACATTGTTTTGTTTGCCTCTTCAACCTTATGTATATAGGGTCTCATTTTGTATAACAAGAATATTTTGGGGTGCGCCTGATAGCCGTGTGGTTAAGTTTGCATGCACTGCTTTGGTGGCCCCAGGTTCACTGGTTCGGATCCTGGACACGGACCTACGCCCTGCTCATCAAGCTATGCTGTGGCAGGCGTCCCACATAGGAAAAATAGAGAAAGACGGGCACAGATAGTAGCTCAGGGCCAATCTTCCTCAGCATAAGAGAGGAGGATTGGCAGCAGATGTTAGCTCAGTGATAATCTTTCTCAGAGAAACAAAACAAAGAAAAGAAAATTTGGTAAAGTCTGTCTGAAGATAAGAATTTTTCAGAAAGGGGTTCTGGAAACCCAATTTATGTGGAGCTTAGTCTGAGACTATCTCATCAAGAAGCAACTCAAATGATCACAGCAAATGAATGATGCCTTCTCTCACACTGAGTGGACCACATTTCTGAATCCCTCTTAACATATCACCTCTCTTCCAATAGTTAACACCCACCTTTGTTGTTTCTGTCACTGAGAAGATCATCTTGGCTCTGAAGCATTTAGTATACCTGGAAAATATCAAAGTCAAACTATTCATACATAGTTTGTATAATCAATAACAACATCTCAATGTCACTATCGATAACTTTAACCTTAGCTAAATCTTAACATCTTTACCTAATACCTTTGATCCTGAAACTCCAACTACAAATTGTATGTCATCAGGTACAGACCAGAATAGAACACTAGTGACACTAGTGACGTTAATTCTTGAAAATATTGTTTCTGAAGGCAGAGCCTCTTGGAAGACTAAATATCTTAGTGTCTTTATTCTCCTTTCAGGAAAGAAAGGGCAGATTCAAAGAATCACATCTTCAAGAACTTCCTCTGTGTCCCTATCTTACGTGCAAATCCCTCAGCCTCAGGCTTAATGTGAGAATTGCAAAGGGAATAATATTGGACAAGGAAGTGGAATTCAGTGCCTGATTCTGTTGTTGGTGATGAAGTTTCAAAGGGAGTTATTAAGAAGTTACTGAAACATTCACATGTGTAAACACACATTCACGCATACACAGACGGACACATTTTGATTGATATCCAAATTCTTTAGAGGCAGTAGAGGAAATCTATCTGTTTATCCATAGCTCAATAAGAACTTTGTTAAAACATGCCAAATACTGCACCTGAGAGAGAAAAAGGGTCCAGTTTTCATTGCTTGTAAGGCTCAGAGGACAGTATATACAAATCAGTTTCATTTTGATTGTCAAAAATCTCAAAAAAAACTGCACCTCAAATCCTTTGCTACCAGTCTAGTTTCTAATTATATGCAGAATGATTATAGTCTCATGATGTTGCTCTAAGTCTCTGCATGTAGAGAAACAAGACTTAGATGACGTTTGGGGAATGCACGTTTTTCCTTTTTTCCAACACTCTACTCAAATGGAAACTCTCAATTTGGATACATCTAGATAAGTATGTTAGTAAAGCTGTCTACAAAATCATAATAGTTACTTAAGATTACCTGAATTTATTGAATGATGTGATCTTATATAAAATGAACTTCCACTGTTTGCAGAATGCTGATGGGTTTGGATTTACTTGCTTTTCCATTTTGTTTTAGTACTGTAAACTAGCCTACACAGATTAAAAAGTGCATGATGCAGGTTATGTGTTTGAGATGGGTAATTCCTCCCCCAACCCAGCTTTACTGAGATTTAATTGACATATATCATTGAGTGTGTTTAAGGCATATAATGTGTTGATTTGATACCTTTATAATTGCAAAATGCTTATCATCTTAGTGTTAGCGAACACTTTCATCACCTCACATAATTACTCGTTCTTTTTGGTAGTGAGATCATTTAAGACATACTCTCTTTTAAACTTTCAAGTATTGTTACCATATTGTTAACTATAATCACCATCTTTACATTAGATCCAAAACTTATTCATCTTATAGCTGGGAATTTGTACAGTTTAACCAACATCTCCTTACTTCTCCCCATCCCCAACACCTGGTAACCTACCTTCATTCTACTCTGTTTCTATGAGATCAGATTTTTAGGTTCCATATATATATGAGATCATAGAATATTTGTCTTTGTTTGACTTAGTTCACTTAGCATAATGCCCTCAAGGTCCATCTGTGTTGTTGCAAATGGCAGGACTTTCTATTTTTTGTGACTGACCACACCTTCTTTATCCATCGATCCGTTGATGGACACTGAGATTGCTTTCATATCTTGAATGTTGTGAATAATGCTGCAATGAACATAGAAGTGCTGATACTTCTTCAAGACCTTAATTTCATTTCCTTTTGGTATATATCCAGAGATGGTATTGCTGGTTCATATGGTAGTCTTATTTTAAATCTTTTGAGGAACCTCTCTACTGTTTTCCACAGTGGTTGTACCAATGTATATTTCCAGCAGCAGTGCACAAGGATTTTCTTTCCTCCACATCCTCACCAACACTTATCTTTTGTCTTTTTGATGATAGCCATTCTAACAGGTGTGAAGTGATATCTCACTGTGGTTTTGAATTGCATTTCTCTCATGCTTAGTGATGTTGAGCACATTTTCATGTACCTATTGGCCATTTGAATGCCCTGTTTAAAAAAATATCTATTCAGTTCCTATGCCCATTTTTAAATCGGATTGTGTGTTTTTGGTATTGAGTTTATCAGTTCTTTATGTGTTTTGGATACTAACAGCTTATCAGATACATAATTTGCAAATAATTTCTCCCATTCTGTAGGTTGTCTTCTCATGTTTTGATTGTCTCTTTTGCTGTGCAGAAGCTTTCAGTTTGATGTAGTTTCATTTATTAAGTTTTTCTTTTGTTGCTTGTCCTTTTGGTGTCATATCCAAAAAATTATTGACAAGGCCAATGTTGAGGAGATTTTCCATGACTTTTTCTCCTAGGAGTTTTATTGTTTCAGGTCTTTAATATTTAAATATTTAAATATTTAATCCATTTCAAATAATTTTTCTGAGCTGTGTAAGACAGGGGTCTGATTTCATTATTATGCATCTAGTTATCTAGTTTTTCCAGTATCATTTATTGAAGAGAGTATCCCTTTCCCATTGTACATTCTTGGCTTCTTTGTTGTAAATTAATTGCCTGTATATGCATGGATTTATTTATGAGCTCTTGATTATGTTCCATTTATCTGTATGTCTGTTTTTATGCCAGACTATACTGTTTTGATTATTAAAGCTTTGTAGTATAAAGGTTGAAATCATAAGCATGATGCCTCCGAATTTATTTTTCTTTCTCTCAATTGCTTTTTCTAATTCTGTGAAAGATGTTATTGGAATTTGGATAGGGATTGCATTGAATCTGTAGATCTCTTTGGGTAGTATGTACATTTTACAATATTAATTCTTACAATCCATGAGCATAGAATATCTTTGTATTTATATATATCTTCTTCAATTTCTTTCATCAATGGCTTATGATTCAGTGAACAGATCTTTCACTTCCTTGGTTAAATTTCTTCCTTAGCGTGTTATCCGTTTGATTCAATTCTAAATGGGATTGTATCTTTGAGTTCTCTTCTGTTAGTTCATTATCAGAATATAGAAATACTACTGATTTTTGTAAGGTGACTTTGCACCCTGCAACTTTGATGTAGTTGTTGATTATTTATCATAATTTTCCAATGGATTCTTTAGGGTTTTCTACATATAAAATCATCTAATCTGCAAATAGTGAGAGTTCCACTTCTTCATTGCCTATTTGGATTCCTTTTATTTCTTTTTCTTGCCTAATTGCTCTGGCCCAAACCTCCAATACTATGTTGAAGAAGAGTGGTGAGAGTGACCACACTTGTCTTGTTCCTGTTTTCAGAGGGATGGCTTTCATTTTTTCTCCATTGAGTATGATGTTGGCTGTGGGTTTGTCATATATGGCCTTTAATATGTTGAGTTACTCTCCTTCTATAAACATTTCTTTTTGAGGAAAATTAGCCCTGAGCTAACTGCTGCCAATCCTCCTCTTTTTGCTGAGGAAGGCTGGCCCTGAGCTAACATCCATGCCCATCTTCCTCTACTTGATACATGGGACGCCTACCACAGCATGGCTTGCCAAGCAGTGCCATGTCTGCACCTGGGATCTGAACAGGCAAACCCTGGGCTGCTGAAGCTGAACATGTTTACTTAACCGCTGTGCTATGGGGCCTGCCCCTATATATATTTTATTGAGAGTTTTTATCATGAATGGGTGTTATATCTTGTCTAATGCTTTCTCTGTGTCTGTTGAGATTATTGTGTGGTTTTTATTCCTCATTTCGTTAATGTGGTGTATCACCTTGATTGATTTACAGATGTTGAACCATCCCTGTGTCTCTGGTATGAATCCCACTTGATCATGGTGTGTGATTTTTTTAATGTATTGCTGTTTTCAGTTTGCCAATATTTTGTTGAAGATTTTTGCGTCTATGCTCATCAGTGATATTGGCATGTAATTTTCCTTGTTTGTGTTATCCTTGTCTTCTTTTGGTATCTGGGTGATGTTGGCCTCATAGAATGTGTTAGGAAGTGTTCTGGCTTCCTCAATGTTTTGGAATAGTTTGAGGATAGTTAATAAATCTTCTTTGAATGTTTGGTAGAATTCTCCATAGAAGCCATCTGTTCCTGTGCTTTTATTTTGGGGGAGGTTTTTGATTACTATTTCAACCTCTCTACTTGTGATTTGTCTATTCAGATTCTCTATTTCTTCTTGATTCAGTTTTGGTAAGTTGTAAGAGTCTAAGAATTTATTCATTTCTTCTAAACTGTCCAATTTGTAGGCGTATAGGTTTCCAAAGTATTCTTTTATAATCTTTTGTATTTCTGTGGTAGCCATTATAATTTTTCCTTTTTCATTTCTAATTTTATCTATTTGAGACTTCTCTCGTTTTTTCTTAGTGAGTCTCCCTAAAGGTTTGTCAATTTTGTTTATCCTCCCAAAGAACCAGCTCTTTGATTCATCGATCCTTTCTACTGTCTTTTTTGTTTCAATATCATTTGTTTCTGCTCTACTTTTTCTTTTTTCCCTCCACCCACTGAGTATGGGCTTTATTTGTTCTTCTTTTTCTAATTCTGTTAGGAGAAGTTTAAGGTTGCTTATTGGAGATTTTTATTGTTTGTTAACATGGGCCTGTATTGCTATAAATTTCCATCTTAGGATCACTTTTGCTGCATCCCGTATAAGCTGGTCTGATGCATTTTCATTTTCCTTTGTCTATAGTATTTTTTGATTTCTCCTTTAATTTCTTTAATCATCCATTTGTTGTTCAGTAGCATATTGTTTAGTTTCCACATTTTTGTCCCTTTCCCAGCTTTTTTCTCCTAGTGGATTTCTAGTTTCATAGCATTGTGGTCAGAAAAGATGCTAGATATTATTTCAATCTACTTAAATTTATTGAGGCTTGCCTTATTTCCCAATATATGGTCTACCCTTGAGAATGTTACATGCGCACTAGAGAAGAATGTGTATTCTGCTGTTTTGGCATGGAGTGTTCTATATATATCTCTAAAGTCCATCTGGTCTTTTCATTTAATTCCACTATTTCCTTGTTGAATTTTTGTCTGGATGATCTATCCATTGATTTAAAAGGAGTGTTCAGGTCCATACTGTTATTGTGTTGTTGGTAATATCTCCTTTTAAGTTTGTTAACAGTTGCTTTATGTACTTTGGTACTCCTGTGTTGGGTGCATAAATATTTATAAATGTTAATTCTTCTTGGTGGAGTGTCCCTTTAATCATTATATACTGCCCCTCTTTGTGTCTCTTTACCTGTTTTATCTTGACATCTACTTTGTCTGATACAAGTATGGCAACATCTGCTGTCATTTATTTGTCATTAGCATGGGATATCTTCTTCCATTGCTTCACTCTGAGACTGTGTTTGTCTTTGGGGCTGAGATGTGTTTCCTGGAGGCAGCATATTGTTGGGTCTTGTTTTTTAATCCATCCTACCACTCTGTCTTTTGATTGGAGAATTCAATCCATTTACATTTAGAGTGATTATTGATATATGAGGGCTTAATGCTCCCCTCTCATTGCTTATTTTCTGCATTTCCCTTTTTTCTCGTCCCATGTATTTTGGATTACCAATTGGGTTAAGTAGTTTTCTATGATGATTTTCTCCTTATGTCTCTGTTTTAATTATTTGTTTACTGATTACCATTAGGTTTATAGAAATATCTTATAGATGAGCTAGTGCATTTTTGATAGCCTTTTATTTCATTAGACTAAACCAATTCCATCTCTTTCCTCCTCCCCTTTTAGGTTATCATTGTCATATCTTTTTCCATCTTGCGTTGTGAGTTTGTGTTAAAGTGACAAGATTATATTTATTTTGGTGTTTTCCTTCCCTTTATCTTTAATGTTATAGTTAAGTGTTTACTAATCTGTTCTAATAGACAGCTGCATTTTCCTGATTATTGCCTACCTATTTATCTCCTGGCTCAGGGCTTTGTAGCCCCTTTCCTTTTATTTTTCCACTATGAGGGCCTTACTGAGGATTTCTTGTAGGAATGTCATGTGGTGATGAACTCCCTTAGCTTTTGTTTATCTGGGAAACTTTTTATTTCTCTGTCATATCTAAAGGATATTTTTGATTGATAGACTATTCTTGGCTTAAAGTTTTTGTTTTTCAAAATTTTGAATATATCATTCCACTTTCTCCTAGCCTGTAAGGTTTCTGCTGAGAAATCCTCTGAAAGCCTGTTAGGGGTTCCTTTGTTAGTTGTTTTCTTTTGCCTTGCTTCCCTTAATATTTTCTCTTTGTCATTGACTTTTGCCAGCTTTACTAATATATGCCTTGGAGAAGGTCTTTTTACATTGATACAGTTAGGAAATATATTGGCTTATTTCACTTGCATTTCCAACTCCTTCCTCATGTTTGGGAAGTTCTCTGCTATTATTTCTTTGAACAAGCTTTCTGCTCCATTCTCCTTCTCTTATCCCTCTGGAATACCTATAATCCTTATGTTGCATTTCCTAATTGAGTCTGATATTTCTCAGATAATTTCTTCATTTCTTTTTAATCTCAGTTCTCTCTCCTCCTCCATCTGAAACATTTCTATATTTCTGTTCTCTAAGTTGGTAATTCAATCCTCCATAATATCAGCTCTATTGTTTAGGGAATCCAGATTTTTCTTCATCTCATTCATTGTGTTTTTCATCTCCACACAGTTCTGATTGGTTCTTTTTATAGTTTCAATCTCTTTTATGAAGAAGTTCCTCATTTCACTGAACTGCCTTTCTGCATTTTCTAGTTACTCGTTGAGTATTTTTTTAATGATAGTTATTTTGAATTCTCTGTCATTTAGGTTGTGAATTTCCATGCTGTTGGGGCTGATTGCTGGGTACTTGTCATTTTCCTTCTGTTCTTGAGATTTAATATCTTCATACAGCTTGATGGCCTGGATTTTTGTCTCCATCTCGTGATATTATCTTTTATTTTTTTTAGGAAGATTAACCCTGAGCTAACTGCTGCCAATCCTCCTCTTTATTCTGAGGAAGACTGGCCCTGAGCTAACATCCGTGCCCAGCTTCCTCCATGTTATATGTGGGACGCTTACCACAGCATGGCATGCCAAGCAATGCCATGTTCACACCCGGTATCCGAACTGGTGAACCCAGGGCTGCCAAAGTGGAACATGCACACTTAACTGCTGTGCCACTGGGCCGGCCCCTCATGATATTATCTGTTCACAGTTTCCAACTGCCACCACTGAATGGGGTCAGGCACTGTGTATTCTGAGCTTGCCACAATCTGCAGCTCCCTAGCTCAAAACAGACTCCTTTTCTGTTTGTGTGGCACTCTGGCCAGTTGCTGAGCTAGATCACTGGGCAGGGGGAGGGGCACTTTCTTTCACCTGTGTGATCCCCTCAGCTGCTGGCTACTTTTCTCTCTGTGCGGTGGTCTGTCTGATGGCAGAGCTGGAGTGCTGGGCAGGAGGAGGGGCACTTTCTGTTAAGATTTTTCTACTTTCTTTTAGTCCATTTTGGTAACCTATAATTCCCATGAAAATTATATACTTTAGTATATCCTGGAAATTTTAAAAATTGCATTTCAACGCACTGAGTCTTTACTTCTTCCTCTTGAAAGGCTGAAAGTCCATAGAGTGCATTTGTTTATATGTTCAATGAGAAAAGTGTAACTCCTGAATGTGCCTGGATCTTTGGGAAACAAAAGGAGGGTGTCTAGAAGAGAATATCTTATCAGGTTCCCATAAGATAAGTATCTTCATGTCTTCCAAAATGAGGAACTGTAGCTGTAGCATCTTTGGTCCCCTAAAGTGAGCAAAAATAGAAGTTTCACACTTTATTTTAATACCAAGAAAATGATGAACTGCACATAAATAATGTAATGTGTTATTGACGATCAGAATTTGATTATAAAAATCTGCTTTGTACTAGTGAGTTGACGACAGTCTTCTGTGTTCCTAAAATACATGGCTGACAAAATAAAACTTGTTTACTTTTTACCTGTCTCTCTTTGGAAAAGTCTTTGTGTGTGACTGTGTGTGTTTGCATGTGTATGTGTGTGTGACAGGGACTGATTACCTCATACAGTCATGTGTTGCTTTATGGTGAGGATGCATTCTGAGAAATTCATTTTTAGGTGATTTCGTCATTGTGTGAACATCATAGAGTGTACTCACACAAATCTAGATAATACAGACTTCTATACACCTAGGTTATATGGTATTAATCTTGTAGGATTACAGTCATTAATGTGGTCTGAATTGACCAAAATGCCATTATGTGACACATGACTGTATTTTTAAATATTCAATTTCTTGAGTTCTAAGATGAACTTTTCTTTCATATTTTAACATCCATGAAATTAAGATTTGTCTTACAATCAGTGAGTACATGTGATATGGAAATGCTTCATTTTTACTACTTAGCTGTCATTAAAGTGGCAAATACAGTTTACAGAGGATGACATTTTAAATTCTAATATGGTAAGTATAGTCAATATACAAAATGCTTGAGACTCCATCTCTGAGTCTCTTTTCATAAAGTCTAGGGGCACTTCAATTGATATCAAGTCATCTCACTATTAGCCAATTACATGTGGAATTTATGAGAGTGTTAAATTAGACCTTTACTTCAGATTTGAAGGTCGATTTCATCCTATACAGAGTTTTAAAGTGGTGACAGCTTGGGACTGGCTTCTCTAGCCCATTGCCCTTGTACTTGAGATTTGTGCATGGTGTGTTGCTCATTCTTAGGCTTTTGGGAGAAACATGTGGGCACCTTCCCTTGATTGAGCCCTGTCCCACCTCTGACCCTTTTTATTCATTTTTCTCTTTCTTTCCCTTTTCAGTCCATACAGCCCCTTCATCTCCAATTGAAGCATTCTCTTATATTAGTTTCCTACTACTCCTGTTACAAAATTTCAAAGAGTTAGTTGTTTAAAACAACACAAATTTATTGTCCTAAAATTCTGTAGGTCAGAAATCTGACATGGGCCTCACAAAGCTAAAATCAAGGTGTTGGCAGGATGCATTCTTTTCTGGAGGTTCTAAGGCAGAACCCATTCTTCTCTTTTTCTAGCTTCTAGAGTCTAGCTGCATTCCTTGACTTGTGGATACTTCCGTCTTTAAAGCCAACCATGTCAACTCAAGTACTCCTCACGTTGCTTACTCTGACCTCCTCTTCTGTCTACCTCTTCCACTTTTGAAGGCCCTTGTGATTTTATTGGCCCTCTCCCAGATAATCCAGGGTAATCTCCCTCTTCCAGGTCAGCTCATTAGCAACCTTAATTCCACCTGCAACCTTAATTTCCTTTACTATCTAAATAGGATACTCACAGATTCTGAAGATTAGGATGTGAATATCTTTGTGGGGGGATTACTCTTCCTACTACAACTCCCTCTTACTCAGCTTCTGCATTTTTTGCAAGTCATTCTGAAATCTCAAAACTCTGAATGCTGGAAAATTTTTAGGAATACATTTGGCAGTAAACTCTGATCTGACATGAATTAATTTTGTTGCAAAATTTGATCTGAATTTATGTGACACCATGCACAGTTTTTATTTATTGCATGTTTGTGGAAATATTCATACATTTGCCTGCAGAAATATTAAAGTGTTTGTGTATCAGATGCTTCCCATGGGAGAAATTACGTAATACATAATACATGCACTGTATTATGTTTCTAAAATATAAGAAATTATAAATTAAAAAATCTAGCTGTTTCCAATAAATGAAAATGAAGGAATGCAGTCTACATTATCATTATTATTATCATAATAATTAGCCTACTGCTACATTTCAATGAATCTGTTTACTTACTCAATCTTACTAGGATTTGTGCTCTAGAAGAAAGAGAGAGTAAAAAAATTCCATCCTCCCATATATGATTGTCAGGTATTTCAAGTGTCTGTCTGGACATACTCAAAGCACTGGTTTATTGAAACTCCGATTGAATGAATTTGTACATTCATTTTCCATGAATATTGCAAAACACTCATTTTTCCTGGGATGTTTCTATTCTATGGTGTACATGGGTCTCAACAAATGTTATTGAATCTAACATTTGATTTGGTGTTCTCATAAAGACACACACAGATGCCCAGATCTTGAGTATAAGATTGCAGATACTGTGATTCAAATACTTCCATTTCCTTTGACTTCCATGATGAATTATCTGTTCAAGAAACAGAGACAATTTTAAATACTAAAAACCAAGGAGGATCTCGTCAAGATGGCAGCATAGGCAGACTCTGAACTCACCTCCTCCCACAAACACAGCCAGATCACAACTATTCTTGGAAAAATTATCCCAGACAGACAACTGAAATGTGGATAAAAAGAACACCCACAACAAGAAACTGTCCTGACTGAGGCAGAAGAGGGAGAAATTACTTATGGAGAGAAAATGAAGCCCCCTTTGTGAGTGGTGGAGCTTCACAGCCAGCCAGATGGGAGCCATCCTAAGGTATGCAGCCTCCCTTGGAGAAGTAGGGCCCTTAGTAAGGGCACTGTACCACTATAAGCATCCTTCAGACTCAGCACAACTGAGATAAGTGTCCTACTATCTGGCTCCACTGGCTATTAACTGCAATGGGGAATAACCCCAGAAAAGCTATCAGAAGAAAGCTGGAAATATCCAGCTCTTAAAAGGCCCATACATAGATTCACCCATCTCAGACAGCAACCTAAAATCACCAAAAAGAAAGCTCCACAGTCCTTTGGTGAAAAGAGACTCACGTGGCAGGCTCTGGGTGCATCTCAGTGAGTGATGAGACCTCTCCAGAGACTGAGACATTAGTGGCAGCCATTGTTGTGACCAAGTACAGGAGAGCTGACATAGATGCTGGCAGATGCCATTGGAGTTCTTCCCCTGGCTTGTTAGTTCAAGGGTCTGCCACACCCCCGCACCCAATAAAGAATGGATTTAATTCAGTTCATCCCAGGCAGGCAGCCCACTCTAGGGACTGGAACCACGTAACAACAAGCCCTCATGCTACTTGTCAGCCTGCGTAGACTGGGTACCTTAATCCTCTACAGACAGGCTGGTGTGTCCACCTTTGTGGAGCAGGGCCTGTGTGAGGACCAGATGAACTGTGGGGGGCATTGGTGGAGGGGTGGGGGCATCTACAGTGGGGTTACAGAGTACCCTTCAGGAGATCAGGAAGTATTCATGAGCCAGGACTGTGTTTATGGTGTGTGTGGACTGGGGGCGGGGGGGGGGTGGCTTATCAGTGGCAGAAGACTTGTGCTTCACAAAAACCCACAAACAAGATTTGCCCCACCTTCTGAAGCCTGAAACAGTTGAGTGCTCCCCATGCCTAGGGCCTGCCCCGCAGAACTGTGATTCTAAGAGAGCTGACAATAGCCTTGCAAGCCTGAGGCCTACAGCAACTGTTATCCCCTGAGCCTAGCAACCAACTACATTGGGTACCTACTCAAGTAACAGGAAAACTGCAACAAGAGTGTGCTATTAGATCTTGTTGCCAATGCTGCTGGGGCTCCCCAAACCCAATTTACAAACAGCTGGCCAGGGAGTGAAAAACTAGACTCCTTGAGTATCTGCAGTAACAGCAACCCTGACACAGCAGAAGGACATAAATAGCACACACAGGGGTCACTCATGGGTCATTTGGATTGCTGATGAGAGGGAAGCACACTACTGGGCCTCTAAAGGCTTTTCTTACATAAAGCCACTTCTCCAAGATCAGTTGACATGGCTGACTCACCTAAAACATAGAAATAAGTGCAGAGAAAGAGGCATAATCAGTAGGCAAAGGAATACATTCCATGCAAAGGAACAGGACAACCCCCCTCCCTAAAAGAATTAAATGAAACAGAAATAAGCAATCTACCTGACAAAGATTTCAAGCAAAAACTCATAGGGATTCTCATAGATATTGGGAGAAGACTGGATGAACACACTGAGAACATCAACAAAAAATTAGAAAATATAAAAAAGAACCAGTCAGAAATAAAGAATACAATACTGGAAATGAAAAATTCACTAGAGGGACTTAATAGCCAAGTAGATGATACAGAAAGGATCAGCAAGCTGGATGAAAGACTAGAGGAAATCACCCAAGCTGAACACATAAAAGAAAAAAGACTTTAAAAGAATGAGGACAGTCTAAGAGAACTTTGGGACCATATCAAGCACACTAACATTCGTATTATGTGTGTCCCAGAAGGAGAAGATAGAGACAAAAGGGCAGATAATCTATTTGAAGAAATAATAGATGAAAACTTTCCTAACCTAAGGAAGGAAACAGACACCCAAGTACAGGAAACACAGAGGACACCAAACAAGATAATCCCAAAGAGACCCACATCAAGACACATTATAGTTAAAATGTCCACAATTAAAGATAAAGAGAGAATCTTAAAAGCAGCAAAGAAGGGCCATAAATGACATACAAAGGAAAGCCCATAAGGCTATTGGTGCTCTTCTCAGCCTAAACCCTAAAGGCTAGAAGAGAGTGGCATGACATATTTAAAGTGCTGAAAGGAAAAAAAGCTACAGCCAAGAATACTCTCTTCAGCAAGATTATCATTCAGAATGGAAGGAGAGATAAAGAGCTTCCCAGACATGCAAAAATTAAAGGAGTTTACTACTATGAAACAAGTTCTAAAAGAAATGCTGAAGGGACTTATTTAAGTGGGAAAGAGAAGATCACAAATAGGGATAAGAAAATTATCAAAAAACCAAACAGATAATAAAAATCTCTGGTAAAGGCAAAAATACAGTAAAGGCAGCAGATCAACCACCTCTGAAGATAATATGAGGGTTAAAAGACAAAAGTACTAAAATTACCTATTTCAACAATAAGAGGGTAATGAATAGACACACACAAAATAAGAAATTAGATATTATTTCAAAAACATAAAATGCGGGAGGAGGGGAGTAAGAGATTAGAGATTTTACAAGAGCTCAAGCTAAAGAGACTATCAACTCAATATAGATTGCTGTATACTTAGAATAGTATATGGGAACCTCATGGTAATCACAAATCAGAAACCTATAATAAGTGAACAAATAAGTGAGAGGAAAGAAATCAAACACATTACTAAAGAAAGCCATAAAACCACAAGGGAAGACAGCAAGAGAAGGAGAATGAACAGAGAACTACTAAAACATCTAGAAAACGAAAAGTAACAAAATGGCAATAAATACATACTTATCAATAGCTACTTTAAATGTCAGTGGACTAAAGGCTCCAATCAAAAGGCATAGGGTGGCCAACTGGATAAAAAAAACCAAGACTCATATATATGCTGCATATAAAAGACACACTTCAGACCTAAAGGCACTCACAAACTGAAAGTGAAAGGATGGAAAAAGATATTCCATGCAAATGGCAAAGAAAACAAAGCAAGGGTAGCAATACTTATATCAGACAAAATAGATTTTAAAACAAAAACTATAACAAGAGACAAAGAAGGGCACTACATAATGATAAAGGGAACAAAGCAACAAGAAGATACAACACTTGTAAATATCTATGAAGCCAATATAGGAGGCCCTAAATATATAAAGTAATCATTAACAGACATAAAAGGAGAAATATGCAGTAACACAATACTAATAGAGAACTTTAACATTCCACTTACACCAATGGATAGGTTACCCAAACAGAAGATCAATGAGGAAACATTGGCCTTAAATGACACATTAGACCAGATTGACTTAGTAGATATATATATATATATAGAACATTCCATCCCCAAACCACAAAATACATATTGTTTTCAAATGCACATGGGACATTCTCCAGGACTGATCACATATTAGGCTACAAAACAAGTCACAATAAATTTAAGAAAACTGAAATAATACCAAGCATCTTTTCAGACTACAAAGGTAAGAAACTAGAAATCAGCTACAGGAAGAAAATCAGAAAAGCCACAAAAATGTGATGAATAAACAAAATGCTACTGAGCAACGATTGGGTCAGTGAAATCAAAGGAGAAATAAAAAAAATACTGGCAGACAAAAGAAAATGAAAATACAACATGATAAAATCTATGAGGTACAGCAAAAGTGCTTCTAAGAGGGAAGTGTATAGCAATTCTGGCCTGCCTCAACAAACAAGAAATACCCCAAATAAACTAACAGTGCACCTAAAGGAAGTGGAAAAAGAAGAAGAAGACAAAGCCCCAAATCAGTAGAAGGAAGGAAATAATAAAAATCAGAGCAGAAATAAAGGAAATAGAGACTGAAAAAAAATAGAAAAAATTAATGAAAGCAAGAGCTCGTTCTTTGAAAAGATAAACCAAATTAGCAAATCTTTAGCTAGAAGCACCGAGAAAAAAAGAGAGAAGCCTCAAATAAACAAAATCAGAAATGAAAGAGGAGAAATTACAATGGACATCTCAGAATTACAAAAGATTATAAGAGAATATTATGAAAAGCTATATGCCAACAAATTGGATAATCTTGAAGAAATAGATAAATTGTTAGAATCATACAACCTTCCAAAACTGGATCAAGAAGAAGTAGAGTATTTGAATAGACCAATCACCAGTATGGAGATCAAAACAGTAATCATTGCCTACCAAAAAACAAAAGCCAGACGGCTTCCCTGGTGAATTCTACAAAACATTCAAAGAATACATAATACCTATCCTTCTCAAACTGTTACACAAATTTGTAGAGGAGGCAAGCCTTCCTAAATCTTTCTATGAAGCCAACATTATCCTGATATCTAAACCAGACAAGGACAATACAAAAAATGAAAATTACAGGCCAATATCACTGATGAACATCGATGAAAATAAAACTCAACAAAATACTAGAAAATCTAATACAACAGTACCTTAAAAAGATCATACATCATGATTTAGTGGGTTTCATTCCAGGGATGCAAGGATGGTTCAACATGTGCAAATCTATCAATGTGATACACCACATTAACAAAATGAAGAATAAAAATCACATGATCATCTCAATAGATGCAGAGAAAGCATTTGACAAGATACAGTATCCATTTATGATAAGAACTCTAAATAAAATGGGTATAGAAGGAAAATACCTCAAAATAATAAAGGCCATATATGACAAACCCACAGCTAATATTATTCTCAATGGAGAAAAACGGAAAGCTATCCGTCTAAGAACTGGAACCAGAAAAGGATGCCCACTGTCACCACTCTTATTTTACATCGTATTGGAAGTCTCAGCTAGAGCAATCAGTCAAGAAAAAGAAATAAAAGGGATCCAAATAGGAAAAGAAGTAAAACTGTCACTCTTTGCAGACGACATGATTTTATATGTAGAAAACCATAAGGAATCCACTAAAAAATCTTTTAGAAATAATAAATGAATACAGTCAAGTTGCAGGATGCAACATCAACATACAAAAATCGGTCCCGTTTCTATACACTAACAACGAAGTAGTAGAAAGAGAAATTAAGAATATAATACCATTTACAAGTGCAACAAAAACAATAAAATACCTAGGAATATCCTTAACCAAGGAGGTGAAAGATCTGTATACCAACAACTATAAAACATTGTTGAAAGAAATTGAAGAAGATACAAAGAAATGGAAAGATATTCCATGCTCTTGGATTGGAAGAATTACCATAGTTAAAATATCCATCCTTCCTAAAGCAATCTATAGATTCAACGCAATTCCTATCAAACTTCCAACATCATTCTTTCACAGAAATAGAACAAAGAATCCTACAATTTATATGGAACAACAAAAGACCCCGAATAGCCAAAGCAATGCTGAGGAAAAAGAATAAAGCTGGAGGTACCACAACCCCAGATTTCAAAATATACTACAAAGGTTTAGTAAAAAAACAAGCTTGGTAATAGCACAAAAAGAGACACATAGATCAATGGAACAGAATCAAGAGCCCAGAAATAAACCCGGACATTTATGGACAACTAATTTTTGACAAGGGAGCCAAGAGCATATAATGGATAGAGGAGAGTCTCTTCAATAAATCATGTGAAAACTGGACAGTCACGTGCAAAAGAATGGAAGCAGACTATTATCTTACACCACGCACAAAAATCAACTCAAAATGGATTAAATCCTTGAATGTGAGAACTGAAAACATGAAACTTCTAGAAGAAAATATACTCAGTACCCTCTTTGACATCGGTCTTTCCAGCAGTCTTTCAAATACCATGTCTGACCAGGCAAGATAAACAATAGTAAAACAATAAACCTACAGGATGACATCAAACTAAAAAGCTTCTGCACAGCAACAGAAACCATCAATAAAATGAAAAGACAACCTAGAAATTGGGAGAAGATATTTGCAAACCCTATATAAGGTGTTAATACCCAAAATATAGAAGGAACTCATAAATCTCAACAATAAAAAAACTAACAACCCAATTAAAAAATGGACAAAAGATCTGAACAGAGATTTCTCCAAAGAAAACATATGAATGGCCAACAGGCACAGGCAAAGATGTTCAACATTATTAACTATCAGAGAAAAATAAATCAAATTGCAATGAGATATGACCTCACTCTGGTCAGAATGACTATAATTAACAAGACAGGAAACAGCAAATGTTGGGGAGGATGCGGAGAGAAGGGAACCCTTGTACACTCCTGGTGGAAGTGTAAACTGGTGCAGCTGCCATGGAAAACAGTATGGAGTTTCAGAAAATTATGAAATCAGAAAATTAAGAATGGATCTACCATATGATCCAGCTATTCCACTGCTGAGTCTTTATCCAAAGAACTTGAAAACACAAATTCATAAAGATACATGCACCCCTATATTCATTGCAGCACGATTCACAACAGCCAAGACTTGGAAGCAACCTAGGTCCTGATCAAGGGACAAATGGATAAAGAAGATGTAGTATATATACACAATGGAATACTACTCAGTCATAAGAAATGTTGAAATCTGGCCATTTGTGACAACATGGATGGACCTTGAAGGTATTATGCTGAGTGAAATAAGTCAGACAGAGAAAGTAAAATACTCTATGATCTCACTCTTAAGTAGAAGATTAAAAGAAAGGACAAACAAAAAGATAACAACAGAGACTGGATTTCTGGTTACCAGAGGGGAAGTGGGAAGGGAGGAGGGCAAAAGGGGTGATTAGGCACACATGTGTGGTGACGGATCGTAATTAGTCTTTGGGTGGTGAACATGATGTAATCTACACAGAATTTGAAATATATTTTAATGTACACCTGAAAGTTTTATAATGTTATAATCCAATGTTACTTCAATAAAAATAAATAAATAAATTCTAAAAACCATGATTAAGTAGAACTGATGTCATACTCTTATATAAATTCCTTTCCTTCCATGCCACAAATTCAATGAACAAACACTAATAGCTTCTTACAGGTCAGGCACTTTTCTAGACACTGCGAATATAATGGAGAATTAGATCTGCTAAGTTCTCTGGAGCTCTTTAATGCACTGTGGTAAGGGAAATGACAAAGAAGTGCACATAGGAAAAAAATATTTATTGGCTTAGATACAGCTTTTCCTTTTTCAACTAGTCAAACTAACTTATGTCTGAGGCAATAGTATGAACAGTTAGACAGGTAGTTCCAGATTCTTACCCTTGCTGTAGGCATACATTGGAGCTTTAAAAATAAGACTGTATAAGTTCTAGGTCACATCCAACTGTTAGGAAGTCACAGGGAGTGAAAGACAATGAAGATCCTTAAAACTAAGTCTCTACACATACTGAATGGTTCTGTCCCTGTTGCCTACTGCATGTCTGGACACCACAGTCCTATCTTTCATCCCATTGCCTGGACACCAAGAACTTCTACAGTATTTCACGTTTGTGCCCTGCTTGCTGTCAATTGCTCTTTAAGGACTATGTTCTATCTGCTTAATTTCTTGCTGGTGTTCCTTCTCAATATCGTTGTGCCAGGTAGCTGATCCTTTGTGCCTGTGCCATCTTGCTATACTCGTCTATTTATGGTTGAGGCATGACAATATGTGACAGCTAATATTTTAAGAAAATATCTCAATTATATTCTTGCAGCTTGATCCACAATCTGTAATCAGGCTATCCCCTTTCAGAAAGCATGATTCTTCTCTTCAGTCTTCTCATGGATGACTTCATCTCTTGGTTCCTCAGGGTGTAAATCATGGGGTTCAGAACAGGGATGATGACAGTGAAGGTGATGGAGACAGCTCTGTCCATGGGGAGGGCAGTGAAGGGCCGGGCATAGACATAGATGCAGGGCACAAAGTGCAGTGTCACCACAGTGATGTGGGCTGTGCAGGTAGAGATGGCTTTCTTCCTGCCTTCTCCAGTTTGAGTTCTCAGCATCATCAAGATCACTGTGTATGACACAAGAAGAAGGACAAACCACAGGGTAGTGACCAGGCCATTGTTGGAAATCATTAAAAGCTCAATGACAAAGGTGTCAGTGCAGGCGAGTTTGAGCACCTGCGGGACATCACAATAGAAGCCATCAACAACATTAGGTCCACAGAAGGGGAGGGGTGGCAAAAGGGAGATCTGCACAATGGAGTGGACAAAGCCCCCCATCCAGGAAGCCACAATGAGGGCAGTGCATCTCCCCCTACTCATGATGGTCACATAGTGCAGGGGCTTGGAGATGGCCATGTAGCGATCAAAGGCCATCACAGAGAGAGAAAAAATGTCTGCTCCACCGAGGAGGTGGAAGAAAAACATCTGTGTGATGCAACCGTTGAAGGAGATGGTCTTTCTCCTTGAAAGAAGGTCAGCTAGGACCTTCGGAGCAGTGATGGAGGAGAAGCAGATGTCCAAGACAGAGAGATTGCGGAGCAGGAAGTACATGGGGGTGTGAAGGCGAGGCTCACAGGTCACAGTGACCATGATGGCAACATTTGCTAACACAGTTGTTACATAAATCACAGCTAAAAATGAAAATAAGAGCAAGCTTAACTCTTGAGACTGGGTAAGGCCACAAAAAATGAATTCAGACACCCTGGTATGATTTCTCAGGGCCATTGGATGATATTTCCTCCTCCAAGTACAGCTTGGAAAGAAATAATATTACTTAGGTAATGAAATCAAAGTTTTACCTCATACAGAAAATGAACATACATAAATATATCTTATTCTTCATGAACTAGCTGTGTTACCAGGGAAATCACTCAGTTCTACTTGCTTCAGTTCCCTCATTAGTACAAGTTGAGTTTTGAGCTAGATCATTTGCTTTCCTACCGTACTTGATTGGGGACTTTGTGATCTTTTAAAGTTCACCCCTAGAAGTTGCTGAGGAAGAGATCTAAGGAAGGCTTTATGGAAGGAATTATGGGTTCCCTACATCTTCGTGAATCAGAGCAGCTCTGATTTTATTCAAGTTTCACTTTGTTTCTATGGCTTAAAAGCCATTGGAATAAATCAACCCTCAAATGCCTTTCAGTAACAAGATGATATGGGTCAATTTGAACAGCATATTATTGTTTTAAAAGCTACTGCACACTTAATTACAATAAAATTTCCTAATATCCCTCTGAGTTTAGGGAGAAAGCTGTTATTCCCACTTTAATAATACCAAAACTGAAATCAATAAGTATAAGCCAATTTTCCAAAGTAATTCAGAAAACCAGTGGCAGAGAAAAAGTAACAGTTTTCTTCTGTCTCTTAGTTCTAGGATCTTTCCATTATACCACACTGCCTGCCAGTTTCAAAATATATAAATCCATGAATAATTTGTGTAAGGAACACTCTACAGAACTTTCAGTGGTGAGTTTTATTAGCTCCTCAATTTCCTCTTTCCATCAATGGAATTTTAGACCTTTCAGAAATGACATCTTCTCTTCAATGTTTTATTTCATTTCATAGATACTAAGAGGTCAAGGGTAAATGATGAATTTAACACAAAGAAGTTGACAAAGATGGTGATGGAGATGATTATGTTCACAAAGGTCCAGACATGCATACATAGAGAACGAGCATGAAATTCAAGGTTACCACAGAAATGTAGGCAGTACAGGTAAATGTGAATTTCCTCCTGTGCCCTTCCTATAAAAGATAAACAGTTTCTAGTGAGCTTGCGATTTTCACTTTCTGATGGAGTAAAATAAACACAAGATGGAAGCAATGGTTGTTCCCATCCCTGAGGGTTGGTATGTTCTCTTACCATAGAGTCGTGGCTGAGGAGGAAGGGGCAGATCCAACTTAGAGGATTTTTATTTCCTTGTATTTTTCCCGTATGAGTCAGGAGTAAGCAACCCTTGGTTGTTTGAAGATCAATTAAGGAAAAATAAAGTTCTTAAGAGGCCCAAGTGACAAGTATAAGATCACGCAGGAAGCTAGTGATGGAGTTAGACTTTGACATTCAGCCCATGTCATTTCAATAATTTATAAGAAGATTTATGATGGTGGCAGTGGTCACAAAGTTAACTCAGAGTTATAGGTAAAAGCCATCCTCAGCCTAAGCATCTGCCTGAATCACCTGGCATTACCTTATTGATAGATGGTCACTGTCCAGATCAGTGCCCAACTGGGAAGCATCATGATTGGTCTGTGTAAAAACAAACTTTGGGAAGGTAAGAGTCTTGAAAAACTATGTGGATAAATAAGCCCAAAACACATGTTGCCTCTCATTTGCTCTGGAGAATTTGATGACTTGTCTTGTTTTCCCAGTTTATTCAGTCTCTGAGGACACACTTACCTCCACAGCATGTACTGATAGGCAGTATGTTTTATCCAAAAGACTTATATTGAGCCACCCACATGCAAGAGACCTGGGCACTGTTAAAACTCTCCTGAGGGTACTACTTTTTTCACTTCTCTCAATTTGTCCCATTCTCCTCATCCTCACTTAAACCTTTATCACTTCTCCTCAGATTGTTGCAGGAGTTCTGTAACTGGTCTCCTTTTCTTCGGTGTAGTTTTCTCTAATTCATCCTCTCTGTTGTTTGCAGAAATATCTTCACAAGTCATAAATGAGACCATTTATTCCCTTGCTGGAAAATTTCTAGTAGTTCCCTATTGCTTATAGAATAAAGATTAAACTTTTCTTATAGCATCTAAGACTTCCCTCCATCTTCGATATTATCTAGTGCCCTGTTTCCTTTGATTCTGTTTCAGGTGTTTAAATGTTATACACATTCTTATGCCTTTGGATCTGTGATCCTGTTGCTCCCTCTACCTACCGTATCCTCCCTACTCTCAGAATCTCCCATCTATCCGTCTTCACAAACACTGACCTTTCGACGCTCGGGTCCAGAGACTCCTCTTCTGTGAAAACTTCCCTGACACCCCTTTGTGACTCATTCCCTGCATTGACTTCTCTTCTGGTATTTTTAACAGTTTCTTCTAATTATATGTCTCTTTTCCCTTAGCACGCTATAATTTCCCTATTATACCTCAAGTTCATCCTGTCTGCTGAGTATTTCATCCATCCTAATATCATCAAATCTTCACTTAGTATGGGGCATGCGTTAGGTGCTCAATAAATGTTTTGTTGCTTTTTTAAAGATTGACACCTGAGCTAACATCTGTTGCCAATTTTCTTTTTTTCCCTTCTTTTCCCCAAAGCCCCCAAGTACATAGTTGTATATTTCAGTTGTGAGTGCCTCTGGTTGTGCTGTGTGGGATGCTGCCTCACCGTGGCCTGAGGGGTGCCATGTCCATGCCCTGGCTCTGAACCGGCAAAACCCTGGACTGCCCAAGCAGATTGCATGAACTTAACCACTCGGCCACAGGGCCAGGCCCTCAATAAATGTTTCTTAAATTTATAAATCTAGCTGGTAAGTGCACATCATTACTTATAAGCATTGGCATTGGAATGTGAGCGAGGGAGAAGGATCTTGACGAACACAGGCTAAGAAACTCTTTTGTTAACATCTTTGACATGGCCTGAGGGATGCCAGATAGAGATTTGTTTTCTGATCCAGGCTATAAAACACCTCTGTGACCTTGAGAAAGTCACATTGCCTCTCTGTTCCTTGGATCCTCAGTTGTAAAATGTGAGGGCAATCTAATGTGATGTGGTGTAGGGCAATGTTAAGAGTTTTCAGGTAGGGCAAATTTGGGTTGGAATTTTGCCTCTTCCTCATTTGTTACATGGAGCAAGTTCTTTATTTTCCTTCAATTTATTCCTCTGCAAACTGGGAAGCATACCACTTACTTCAATGGGTGGCATAAGGAGTAACTATGATCATGTTTGTAAAGTACCAAGATCAGAGTGGACATTCAATTAACTTGATTCCTTTCCCTTTTTCCTGAAAACAGAATCTGACCTGCCTATCATGAGGGTTATTTATGAAGACATATGTAGAATATTCTATTGAATAGCAATAAAATGCGATTCAATAGAAGTACAACTTCTCTTTGAACCAACTTAACTATTTTTGTTTCCATAAACTTGCATGAATTAACCAAGTGGACTTGAGCCTTCAGCTCTGGGTCATTGGGTTCAGGAATAAGACAGGCTCTGGATCAAAGGCTAAAGAGACCCAGTGAGTCATGGGCAGTGTATGGAAATAGGGTTGCCTTTGAAACCTCCACAGTTTTTAAGATAATTTGAGGTTAAGATTATGTTTTTTAAGGAAGCACCAATGTTGTGGAAAGAGGCTCCATGATCCCATGGACAAACCCTAAGCTAGAATAAAATCTGCTCCTTATATGCAACTCAATTGTTCCATCAAATACGAGCTGCTTTCTCTTTTACCATGCTGACTCCATCTCTGTGGCTCCTTCTTCTTAAGGAGACATTCCTCCTTTTCCAGTATTTAAAATCTACTTCTTTGTTTTCCGTTACTAAAATTGTCAGCTATTTTTGCAATATCTTATACACTAGGTACATTTTCATGCACATCCTATCCATGTATAATCCACAATGTCTCACACTCTGACAGTTCAATGTTCTTACCCAAATCCTTCAGTATCCAAGCTGGAATTTATGCCATCTGAGACTGGATAGCTGGGCCTCAGTGTGTATGGTTCTGGGGAAATATCATGTTAGAAGTTGAAGTCCTTCTGCAGGTTAGTTACATTAGACTTCGGTATCTTCTCTTAAAACTTCACATTGGAAAGGGCAGACTCAGGGAGTTACATCATCATGGCTCTTCATCTGGTCCCAAAGCATCCCTATCACATACAGTAGTCCCTTAGGCTCAAGCCTAATATGAGAATTAGCAAAGGGAATTTTATTATATCTGAGTGTGGAAATAGAATGGACATTCTTATGACAGTGTTGGAGTTCCAGTGGGAGTTATTAAATATTTTCCAAGTCATTATTGGACACAAATCCACGCATATGTGCACACACATATATATGCATGCACTTACAGACACACACAAACAAAGATGCCCACATTTCTATGCTTTCCAAATTCTTGCAAGGCCCCAGAAGACATGTGCTATTTATTCTGTGATTCTTTGAATTTCGGGGAAACATGTTAATAGAAATATCTAATGCCATGTTATCATTCATTCTCAGTGTGGGCAATGTGACCAAGAGGGCAAAAATTGGTTATTGGTAGCCAAAAAATCTTAGATATTGCAATGATGTGTGGTCCTTCAAAGATCTTTGGTGTGTAAAAAGATATACAGTATATCTTTGGTATTACATTTTCTTGTGGGAAAGCAATTAGTAAAAATACCTAATAAAGCTCCTTGGGGGGGGCAATAATTTTAAAAAGTTTGAGAAGCACTGCCATGTGGTTAAGAGTCTTGGCCCAATGTCTCTGTCTTGTAGGACTCAGAGAAAATCACAAATGTATGTCATCTACTAGGACCATTTTGCAAGTATTAATGCATCATAACAATTTCAAAAGAATGGTCTATATGTTGAAGTTTCCTGAGATTTCTTATTCCTCTTGGCCAATTTTTTAATGACTTTTGGAGGCTGAAGGGTAGAATTTGAAGCAGGAATAAAGAGAGAAGGGAGATTCATTGTCTCTCTACATAATTACATTTTTAGAATCGTCCTCTTTGGAGAGAGGTGGATTACAAAGAAGACCCAGTGGCTATTCCTAAATGGCCCTGCCTACAATGTGTTTCTTTTCTCTCCTGCTACAAAAAATGGATCTTGAGTGTGTGAAAAGGTATTTTTTTTTTACCAGTGATTTATCTTGAATTGTCTGTGCATATATAGACAAAACTATAGTTTTGCTCCAGCTATAAAAGCCCTGGGAGTGAAGTGGAGAGAAGATAGAGGGAATAAAGAAGTTTAAGTTAACAAAAAATAAATTATCTTTGTGGATTTTGTGCAGATATAGCCCCAATTTGTACAAGTACTTTTGAGATTAATTTGAGTGAGAAAATCAGTAGAATGGATCTGAGAATGGTGAAATATATTGAAATATGTTGAAGATTCTGTACTCAAAATATTAAATCAAGAAGTGATTTTAATAATCAACTGGGAATAATCGGAGAAGGCAGAGAAATCTCAGAGACACTAGAGAAAGCATGTGAGAAAGAAATACATCCATATTCTGTATATATGCACATTTAGGAATATTATAACAGGGAAATCGTTTGTATGCCTGATTAATTCCAGGAGCAATACTAATTTTTGCAGCTATCATCCTCTCAACATTTGTAATTCTTCACTCTCTTGGCAACCTTGTGAGGAGACAATGTTATTTCCATATTACAGGTGGTAAAAGTGAGGTAAAGTATGTTGGCATGAGAGTCACAGATTACAACAAAATAGCATTAGGTTATTGATTTTAGTTTTATACCTCATTCCTCTCCCCAGTCTGCAAGCCCAATATCTCATGTTGTTCAACCTCATCTCTTCTTTTTGTTTCTATATTCCCTCTAATAGAGTTAAGCGTCTATGAGGATGTAGAGAAATGACCATGGAGAAAAGAGATAGCTGTCTCTTACTCCCAGGATAGTGGTTTGAGAAATTAATCAGAGTTAGATTTCCATCTCAATCTGACTGCTCACCCCAGTTTACTGCTCTCAGAAAATCCAATCCTTCTCTGAAGTCTCTTCATGGCTGATTTCATCTCTTGGCTCCTCAGAGTGTAGATGATGGGGTTCACCATGGGGGTGATGACCGTGTTATTGGTAGACACAGCTATGTCCATGGGCAGTGTAGTGAAGGGCCGGCAGTAGATGTAAATGCAAGGCACAAAGTGAAGAGTCACCACCAGGATGTGGGAGGTGCAGGTGGTGAGGGCCTTGTGCCGGCCCTCCCCAGAGTGAGATCTCAGCATCACCAGAATAATAGTGTAGGACCCCAGGAGCCCGAGGAACCACAGGAGTGTCACCAGCCCATTGTTAGAGATCATAAGGAGTTCCAGAGCAAAGGTGTCAGTGCAGGCCAGTTTAACCACTTGGGGCACATCACAGTAGAAGGCATCTAGGACATTGGGACCACAGAAGGGGAGTGGAAGTAAGAGAATTATCTGGACAATTGAGTGCAAACCACCACCCATCCAAGAGGCGACCACCAAACCCACCCACATCGATCTCCTCATAATGGTCACATAATGCAGAGGTTTGGCAATTGCAAGGTATCTGTCATAGGCCATCACAGAGAGGAAAAAAAATCTGCCCCACCAGCAAAGTGGAAGAAGAAGATCTGTACCATGCAGCCATGGTAAGAGATGGTTTTCCTCTCTGATAAAAGATCCACCAGGAACTTGGGAACGGTGACAGCTGAAAAAACAATGTCCAGGACTGATTTGTTCCTCAGGAGAAAGTACATGGGAGTGTGGAGGTGGGACTCACAGGTGATGGTCAGCACAATGAGTGCGTTACCCAGCACAGTTGTTACGTACACAGAAAGGAAGACCACAAACAAGCAAAACTCTAGCTCCCGGAAGCGAGTGAGTTCCAGGAAGACAAATTCCTTCACGGTGGTGTGGTTGCTCTGGCCCATGATGGGGACTACCCTCTGCTAGCTCTACCTTAGGAGAAGATATGTCAGGATTAGGAGTATGCAGTCATGAGGCGGCAATATCATTTATCATATATTGTTATAAGGCTCTTGCAAGTATCCAGATCATAACGACTACTCAGAAAAACTGTGCTAGAGTCTCCCTTTTCATTGTGTGGAAACTCTTTATCCTGGTGATTTTCCTTTCTTGTTGTAAAACCCTAGGTTGACAAGAAGAACCATCACACTCCTATGTCCTTACTCTGACTAGAGGGAGATGGAAAGGCTATGGTCATTTGACCATGGCTTATTTTCTATCCTGCAGGAATAACTTCTTTACATGTATGCAAAGCTTTATAATTTACTAAAAGCTTTCACCTGCAACATTTCATCTTGATTTTGATTCTTGTGGTGTCTCTGTGGGCTCTGTAGAGTAGTTATGATTATCTCCATTTTACATAGGAGAAACTGAAGCTTAGAGCAGTTAATGACTTTCCCACATTTGCAAAATCACAAAGTTAATAAGTGGCAAATCAAGGATTTGAACCCAAATAATTTTTCTGACTTGACAGAGACTCCCTTCTTGACGAGATTTTAGTTAGGCCCTTCTGAGCCCTCTTCTCAACTAGGTGTCAACCTCGACCTTACACATTTTTCCTGGATAAACTCAGTTTTAGCAAGAATCCTGCTAAATCAGTTTAGCAAGAAGCCCCTACCCTTGATATCTGATCAAATTTCTCAACCCCCACCCTAGACATCTAACTCCTTGTATCAAAGTTCTTGGCTTGTCTTTAGCAAGAATCCTGTTAAGCCAATTTAGCAAGAATCCCCCTATCCTTGCATTCTCCCTTTAGTAATTCTCTATCCACTGACCCTCTCCCTCTGTTCATTGGATATAAATCCCAACTTCTCCTCATTGTTTTTGCAGTTGAGCTTAATCTCTCCCCTCTATGGCAATTGTCTTGACCTCTACTGCAACAGTCTTGAATAAAATCTGTCTTGCCATTTTTAACAAGTGTCTGGTGAATAATTTTTATTTAACAGTCTCCAGAGGTTTTTCCACTGTAGCATTCTGCCAGATCAGAGAGTGTGGGGCTTACTTTGCTATATCAGAATTATAGTGGGTAGATTAACTTTACAGTTAATTAAGTAGCCTGACTAGTTAATCCTCATCTCCTTTCATACAGGAGAGAAGAATCAGGCCCTCATAAGTACTCCTCCATGCGCTCTGAGACACTTGGATCTCACTTGGTCCACAAGGCTCTTGGTTGAGTGTAGAGCTGCAATCATCATTCAGAGCACATGAAATCATCACAAACAAACTCATCATTAAAACTTCCAGACCTCAGTGGTGACTTAATCTGATCCTCCTTACTTTAGGGGTGAATGGAGAAGGGTATTTATTTTTCTAGAATCAGTCTATGGATTGGTGAAAGATACATAACTTTAATAAAAATTTTCCGAGTCCTCTTTGAATTTTTGCCATGAGAATACTTAATATCTACCCTTTAAACAAATTTCAAGCATACAATAAAGTATTGTTAACTATAGTGCATCACATTTCCAGGACTTATTCACCCTGCATAACTGAAACTTTGTACCGCTCATATCCCTTGACTAGCATCTTCCCATTTCTCTCTACCCCAAGCCTCTGGTGATCACCATCCTACTCTCTGCTTCTCTGAGTGGAAGACATTATGCTAAGCGAAATAAGCCAGCCACAGAAAGACAAACACTGCATGATCTCACCTATAGGTAGAATCTAAAACAGTTAAACTCTTGCAAAGATAGAGAATTTTAACCTGGGATTAAATATAACCTCAAATTCCAGGGATTTTCTTCTGTTGCTATGTTGGCAAGTAAGGTTTTTTCAAATCAGATATCTGGCCATCAGAGGACAAAACTCTCTTAAATATGAATATTTGTATGTCCAAGGACTCTCGTATTGCAGATAATTTTTAAAAATTCAAATAGTTGAGATGACCCAAAGCCAGTTCAACAGTAGAAAGTAAACAGTTTTGGCATTCAAAGCAATGGAAGCATATCTGAAGAAAATAGGATAAAAAAGAGAGTAGACTAGATAAAAAAAGAACAGAGCACAATCCCTGAAATAAAAACATAATAAAGCACCCTGCAAATGACCTGTTTAGTGGCATTTCTTTTTTTCAGTTCTGTTACAGTTGAGGGTATTTTATGGTTTAATTTGAGGAGTTCAGACATGCAGAAAGCTTCTTAAATAAAAATCTTCTCTGTTGATTTTCCTAGATTTCTGATTTCACCATTAGAACCATTTAATTCCTGTGGAAAAGTGAATTTCCTCTCTAAGGGTCCTTTTAATATGATGCAATAAGAATCCTACTTTAATATCCCATCATAACACAGTACCTGGAGGTAGTATTCTGGAATTTTTTACTGCCACCTAGCAAACAACAGAAACCTACTCAAATTATGTTATTTCCCTTTATAAAAGGTGTCTACAAAGAAGAGCCCACCTTAGGATTGTATTGAGGGCAAGATATATTAGCTTCCCAACTTGAAACTCCAAGGGAAACATTTGTCCTAGACCCAAGTGTCAGGGACAGCTCCCCTAGGAGACCAGTAAGATCTTCCTCTTAGACAATGAAGACTACGTACTGGGCCATTTCTGTTTTGTCTTCCATACACTCAAAAACCTATATATGGGTTAATTTCCTACTCCATACTTTCTCAATTGTAATCTCTTAACAGTTTCCTACTTATATTTTGTTGTTCTGTTACGTGTTTTGCTGTTGTTGCTGTAAGATCTCCCTAATCCTTTGTAGACGTGATGGGTAAATACATTGGTTGCTAAGGTAGAGACTGATTTTCATAGGTATAAGGCAATCAGCCATGTCCAGAACAAGCATTGGTTATGAAGGCAAGATTGGAATGGGCGCTAGGCAGGAAATCATAGCAGTCTTGGCCGACAGGGGTTGAAAAGGTAATATGGAAACTAAGGATGGGTGTGTAGCATTGGGAGTCAGGCTTGTAGAATCTACAGGAGGTGAGGGGCCACAAAAATCATACATTGCCACCTTCAGTTTGCCTAGTTGGGCCCTCATTACTATTTTCAAATAATGCTGCACTCAGCATTTTGGAAATGCGTTTTTGTGTACATCTGTAAGTCCAGACATGAACTTTACTGGGTCTAGGTCTAGTCAAAAATTACTTTAGTTTTCTAATTTTAACTAAGGATTAAGGTATTGTAAAGAAACAGCCTAATTCTAATTGTGGTTGGATGTTTGATTTCTTTTTATAGATGGATGTTATAAGCCAAAATAAATTACAACACATTTTAACTTGAAATGGAAGACTGAAGAGTTTGTCATCTTGATGATACAAATGCCAAAAAAACAAATTTATTATAATATTCGAATAAAATTTAAGTAATTGTTTTTTATAATTTTGGGGTTGAGAAGAACTTTGTAAGCATTACACCAAAGATTACCAAAGACTATTAGATTTGGTTGAATAAAAATATGAAACTTCCATGTTTCAAAAGCATTAAAAATAAGTTAAAAACTAAAAATGAATGAAAAACTTGGGAAAATGTATGTAAAAAATAATACAAAATAAGTTTACTACTTTTGCTATAAATAGAGCTTTTATCATTCAGTGAGAAATGTATACTTTAAAACAAAAGTGGGTCATGATTCACAGAGAAATATAGTTGGTCAGCTCATATATGAATTGATGTTCAATTACACTATTAAGCAAAGAAATGAAAATTAAAATTGCAATGAGATATCAATTTTCACCTGAAGTATTGGTCAATGTTTAAACGACCCATTATTTGCATGGATATGGGGAAGGAGATATATGGTTGGTAGGAGTGTACAGAGGGACAAACTTTCTGGGGTCATTCTTGAAATATGTGCCAAAACTTAAAATGTGCAAGTCCTTTGACTCAGGAATTCTATCTTAGGAATTTATGCTAAACAGTTAATAAATCAAGTGCTTAATGCCATAAGTGCAAAGAAAGTTTGTGACAGTACAGATTATAAGAAATAAGAATTTAGATTAATATCTGATATATAAAACTTGTTCAATAAGTTACTGCACAATAGAATAATTCAGTATTTTCAGCCAACAAAATTGATAATGTAGAACTTTACTCTTAGATGTGGTAAGAGTCCTTTTTAGTGATAGGTTGAAGTGCTGACTGTATCACATACTGTTACTTTTGCAAATAAATCTATTTTTTTTGTGAGGAAGATTAACCCTGAGCTAACATCTGTTACCAATCCTCCTCTTTTTGCTGAGGAAGACTGGCCCTGAGCTAACATCCATGCCCATATTCCTCTACTGTATATGTGGGACACCTACCACAGCATGGCTTGAGAGGTGGTGCCATGTCTGCACCCGGGATCTGAACTGGCGAACCCTGGGCCACTGAAGCAGAACATGTAAACTTAACCTCTATGCTACTGGGCAGGCCCCAAAATCTATATGTTTAAAAGAAGTCTGGAAAGATGTCTACCTCAATAGTAGCAGCTATTATCTGTGGGTATTTGGATTTTGGTAATCTAATTTTTAAAATAGATTTTAAATGGCTTCTGATTTTGAAAATTAGAAAAAGCGTATTAACATACACTTTGAAGTAAAAGGTTTTCCTCATTAATTTGAGCTCTGATGTTATGCCTCTTGTGTTTTTCTTTTCCATTTCCATAAAATTGTCCTAAGAAAGGTAACTTATTAAGGAAAGAGATGTGTGGGGAAAAGAATTCTAATTATTCTCTCAGTGTGTTACGGTTCCATGAGACATTGGCTGGAGGCATCATATAGAGAGCCTCGGACCAGCCAAGTCAGGTCTCTAGAAACTGAGATCGAAGCTACTTACTGCTGGCTTCTCTTTTGAATTAATACAGTTCCACTTGCTCTTCTGGTCAATTACTTTAGAAGGTTCTAGACTATCAGGTGCGATGTCAGGTCAGGATGGAATGGTGGATTGTCTATTTTGTAACCTCAGGGTTGCATTATGAAACTTAGAGGCGGCTTGTTCAAAAGACAATAGTCTTTGAACTGAGATTCAAGTATTTTAAATTTTGGCTGGATGGGCCTGAGCAATTTAACTTTTATGCATCTCAGCATCTTCTTCCATAGAATGGGGAGCATATGCCTTGCTTTGCAGTGGGGTTTACTTGAGATAATCTAGCACTTTTTACTGCCTGTCATTATGTATCTATTTATTTCTGCCTCTTGCTCCAAATGTAAACTCCTTGAAGGCAGGGACTTAGTTTTGTCATCATTGTTTCCCCAGCTCCTACTGGCACAAAGCAATTATTCTGTAATTCTTTTTGAATAGATGATGAACGAATGGCTGGCCAGTGACTAACATGCAGTAGTTACTTAACAAGTCCTTGTTCTCCTTTATCTCCAGTCTCATCCCACTTCTGTCCCTCATTCACTTTTGTTGCTGTAAATTCAATGAAATGACAATTCACATGAGAGCACATTGTACACTTCAAAGCATTATACAAACATAGGGTGTTAATATCATCATAATGCTAATGGTATTATATAATTGTGTTTCTCACCCTGTTCCCAGCTATCTTTGAATCTCTTTTTCATAAAGGAACTGGGCCAGTTATTTTCCCATATATTGTAAGTGCTCCATAAATGTTTATGAAATTTGTTTTAATATAAAGGAAATCACCTTCTAATCAGAAGGTGTCTTGAGACGCCTAATATTTTATATGAGAGGCAGGAGATTTTAATCAGCCTAAGGCTTTCAGTTCTAAATGATGTACACTTCAAGAATTGCACATGAATATTTTACCTTTCAGGGACTGAAGACTGAACACTATCAAATCAAAAAATTATATGTGTGCTAAGCTGAGGTTGCCTGCACCTACCTTTGCATTAAAAAGGTGAGCCTGTCAGGTTCCCCATCTTCACTGCTCTGTTCGTCTTTACCCAAACACATGCACAGTCCACATTATTCCCTTAGACACTGAATTGGAAGTCTAATATAATAATCAGCATAGGGAACAGTGTCAGATATTTGTAAGAAACATAATTTTCAATGGAGAAGCTAGCAGTTGCAGATGCAATGGGAGTTATTAAAAGGTTACTAGGCAACATGTATATATATATTGGGATTTTTCCAACTAACTTTCTGTTATTGATTTCTAGTTTAATTCCATTGTGGTATGAGAGCATACTTTGTGTGATTTGTGACGGTCTGTTTTATAGCCCAGAATGTGGTCTATCTTGGTGAATGTTCCATGTGAGCTCGAGAAGAATGTGTATTCTGCTGTTTTGGGATGAAATATTTTATAAATATCAATTAGATCCAATTGATTAATGTTGCTTTTTAATTCAACTGTATTCTGCATACTGAATTTATGCCTACTGGATCTATAAATTACCGACAGAAGGTATTGAAGTCTCCAAATATTATAGTGGATTGGTCTATTTCTCTTTGTATTTCTATCAGTTTTTACCATATCTATTTTGACACTCTAAGTGCATACACATTAAGGCTTGTTGTGTACTAGGAGAATTAACCCCTTTATCATTTTCATTATAAAAACCCTCTCCTAAGATGGGCATGGATGTTAGCTCAGGGCCAGTCTTCCTCAGCAAAAAGAGGAGGATTGGCAGCAGATGTTAGCTCAGGGTTAAGCTTCGTCAAAAAGAAAAAAACCCTCTCCTTATCACTGATAATTTTCCTTGTTCTAAAGTCTGCTTTATCTCAAATTACTATACAGTCATGCACTGAATGACATTTTGATCAACGATGGATGTGGTGGTCCCACAAGATTAATACCATACAGCCTACATGTGTAGTAGGCTATACCACCTAGGGTTGTGTAAGTACACTCTATGATGTTTGCACAACGACGAAATCACCTAAAGACTCTTTTCTCAGAACTATCTCCCATTAATTGACACATCACTGTATCTTCTCCAGTTTTCTTCTGGTATATCTTTCTCGACTGAATTATTTTTAATCTGTGTCTCTATATTTAAAGTGAGTTTCTTGTAGAAAACATATAGTTGGGTCTTTTTTAAAAAAATCCACTTTGGGGGCTAGCCCAGTGGTGTAACAATTAAGTTTGCATGTTCCACTTTGCCGGCTCGGGGTTCGCCAGTTCAGATCCCGGGTGCAGAGCTATGCACCGCTTGTCAAGCCATGCTGTGGCTGGCGTCCCACAGATATACAGTAGCAGAAGTGGGGCTGGCCCTGTGGCACAATGGTTAAGTTTGCACGTTCTGCTTTGGCGGTATGGGGTTCATGGGTTGGATCCTGAGTGCAGAGATGGCACCGCTTGGCAAACCATGCTGTGGTAGGCGTCCCACATAGAAAGTAGAGGAAGATGGGCACGGATGTTAGCTTAGGGCCAGTCTTCCTCAGCAAAAAGAGGAGGATTAGTGGCAGATGTTAGCTCAGGGCTAATCTTCCTCAAAAAAAAAATCTACCTTGCACTCTCTGTCATTTAATTGGTGTATTCAGACTGTTTGCATCAGCAGGTGGCTTAAGAAAACTTCCTATTGTAAATGACAGCTCACTTTCAGCAAAGTAAAGCACAGCTGTAGAACAAACTACGTGTTTGTTCTATAACCATCACCCAGATTGGGAAATGAAACATTGCTAACACTTCAGAAGCCTTAGAATGTTACACCCCGTCCATTTCCTTACCACTAGATCTAATGCCAATCCTGACTTTTATGGTAACCATTTGCTTGTCTTTTATTATTTTAGCCACTTATGCACCCATAAACTATAAAATTAATTTTGTCTGTTTTTGAACTTTATATGCATTAGGTAACATTTTAGGTATTATTTTGTGCCTGGCATCTTCTGCTTAACAGTATGCTTGTGAGGTCAATCCATGTTGTTGCATGTAGCTATAATTTGTTTACACTTATCACTATATGATATTCCATTGGATAATATAGCTCCATTATTCAACCACATCTTTATGGACATTTAGATAGTTTAGTATTTGGAGCTTTTATGAACAATGCATTGTGTTAGTCCGGGTCTTCCAAGAAGCAGAAACCAAGCAGAATTGAACATAGAGGGTTTTAGTAAAGGAAATTCCTGTGAGAAGAAATGTGAAGGGAGCCAGGAAAGATTGGGGTTGATGTCAGACTATGATGTGAGCCTGATCCTAAGTGAAGGAGAGAGGGAAGAAATATTTGGGTGGAAGCCAAGTTTAGTTTTGACCCTTGTGCTGGCAGAAAGGGATGGTAAGAGAGTGTAGTGGTTTAATATTGAGTGGGCTTTAGAGATAAGACAGTACTTGTTTCTAATTCTAACTGTAATTAACAAGTTGTGTGACTTTGGGCTACAATTATGCCAACAGGTTATTTTTGAGGCTCAGTTTCTTTTCTTGATAGGAATGATATTGCCTATCTCATGAGGCTGCTGAGACTCCTGGTTCAGAGGGTGTATATAAAGTTTATGATATAAGATAGGCACAAAGTGAGTGCTTATCTAAAGGGGCATTTTAAGAACAGTGGCTCTTGGGCATGGATGGATTATATATCATGAGACTCCATGTTGACATATGCTAAATACAGAAGTGAGTCCACTCTGAGAGATAATGCAAGTTCAAAGGAAGATGGTGTTAGAGGTGATGTTGGGAGTTTGGTCTTCTTGAGATTGAAAACTCCATCAAGCGGCTCTTTTTAACCATTATTTTATTTTGTCCTTAAAAATTCAGTTTAGGGAGTAGCCTTGAGGAAGAACATTCAAAGTTTAAGGGTAAGATGTCTCAGCACCATAACTTTTATTTTCTATTAGACAAGTTGACATCAGAAGAAGAGGAGTAGGGATATCCTACCCTGAATGTTACTTTAGAAACAAATTAGAATTATTTATGATTGTTAGGGGTTTTTAACATAATTTCGATCCCTGGACTCTTATAGTGAAAGATGTAGAAACACCTTGAACTTGGAAGAGGTGATTCTTTCCTTGAGACAGAGGGGAAAGCCCCTCCTCTCACCATAAAACAGAAAATTCACTCTGCACACAGAACCACATGGAGAGATGGAAACCTAACATAAATTGCACAGATTACATATGTGTATATAATTTAATTCACACACCTATTTTGCAAAATAGATGTGAAAATTAGATGTTAATCAATTTTAAACTAGAATTACTTCCTTGGTAGATTTTAGAGAATAAGGATACGAGAGCATAAGTAACATCTATAAATTGTCAAAGCCGTCAACGTTTGGATCTAGGATTAGAACCTTGATCATCTGAGAAATATCCACCTTGCAGGTTACTGACCTGATCACATCAAACAGAAACTGTGAAGTGTCTGGTACAATGCTCCATGAATAGTAGACACTCAGTAAATATTAATTTCTTTACGTATATGTAGGGAAATGGTGGCAGGCATCTTGGGAGTTGATCCTTCTTCAATTAGATGATAATACTAAAACCAAAAAAACAGATAAGATTTTACTAGTGTGCAAGACCCAGATGTTTTGCATCTAGCTCATTTAACTATCTCTTGCCATTCTCAACTGTCTTAAAATTTGTGACTAAGTTTGAGCTTGAGCATCTGTACTGCAGTTTTGATTTGACAGGTGTCCTGGCTGTGAAAGTGAAATGGCATAAATTGCTATCAGCATTATGTAACCAGAACTGTCAACCTGAGTTTGAAGTTTGTCTGTGAGTGCGCCTTCTTCTGGTCTGAAACTTTTCCTCACTCAGTATTTCTTTTAGCTTCTCAGGAAGCTTAGAAAGCTTTTAGCTTTCTCTCTCAGATCCTTACTGGACAAATGACTATGAAACTTAAAGAATAACTTCTTTTAAAAGAGAAAATTTGGCACTTTTAAAAGAGGACAAGCCTTAAACTAACAAATGAGTTTCAGATGGTAGAATTCCAGGCATCAGCATGCAAATAAGGGGACGTTTGGAAGTGAAGCACCTCCTTTGTGCTTAAGATATATATCACTTCCTAATTATTTGGGTAGGGGTCTGGAGCAAGCAACCTCCACAGGAACTTTTTTAAAATTTCTCTTCCTAGGAGCAGAACTTCAAACATGGGTCAGGATGCCCATCAGAGGATGTCATCAGAAGAGCAGAAGAGAAAAGGGAAGAATCTGAGTTGAGTTTATGGGAAGACAGAAAGATTGGAGTAATTTATGGAGAAGAAATACTAAAGAAGTTCTTGTCATTTCACAAAGTCTTACAGTTCCAGGGGACTTGTAAATAAGACTCCATGGTACATACACGCAGAAAGAATGCAGACTGGATGTCATCACCTCTCCCTTCCCCTCTCTCCTGCCTCTCCCTCTTGCCAATCTATTCTATAACTACTTTATATTTTGATTTATTCTGCTTTCAATGCAGTCTAATCAGGCGCATCCAGCTCCTTCCCATCTCCAAGTTGCTCTCTAATGAGACTGAGAGAACTTGAAACTGGTGCGAGAAATGTGTGTTTGTGGGAAGATACTTGAAGCAAGAAGATAAAAGGAGATTGGAGAGAGATTGCAACCTCTAAGACATTCTTTTCTAGTGCCTATTATCATCTGTAGCTTTGGACAGTAGAGAAGTGGTTTTCAAAGTTCGTGGTTGGGGGTGCATTTGAGGAGATGGCTCTCTCTATCCTTGCAGATGAATCACCACATTTACAACTTGGCTGTCTCTACAAAGGAAGGATTTTCAGAATTCAAAATTCATGGCTGCATAAATTAATCACTCTCTGGGGTGTAAAAAACATATCCTCATTTAAATTTTCTGAAAGCAGAGATAATTAATTTCCATCCCAGTGGTCAGACCCTGAGATTCCCCAGGGTTGATCTAACTCAGAATTTTCCTTTGTGGTCCATGAAGAAAAAACACAGGAAGGTCTGGAAGAGAGAGCAAGGATAAACACTTAAATTCTGCCTTCTACACTTCCAAATAACTTGTTATCATAGAGAATCTCATAATTATTGAGTTTCTATTGTCTACCCAATGTTATGCTGGGAATTTTGCATATATTAACATATTAAATCCATTTACAGATGATTTGATGGGCACTGACACTCATAATTAGAGGGACACTGTGCACCACATCCTCGCATCATGAACTCATACTCTCCTCACCTCAGACGTTGCGACCTTTCCCTCAGGTGAGGGAGGGCAAAATGCACAGACTTTTCCTGGAAAATTTTGGTTTTGTTTTATTAAAAATGTAGCACTATTTAGGGTGGCAGTGGAGAATATCTTTTCTATGGAGGAATCACATGCATATAAAAAATCAATAGAGGGGAAATTGGCAGAACATGGTTAAAAGCATAGACTTCCAGTTATAAGATAAATAAGTCCTGAGGATGCAACATACAACATGGTCACTATAGTTAACACTGCTATATGGTATATTTGAAAGTTGCTAAGAAAGTAGATCTTAAAAGTTCTCATCACAAGGAAAAAACTAGTTTTTCTTTCACCTATAGGAGATGATGGATGTTAACCAAACTTATTGTGGTAATCATTCCACAACACACATAAGTCAAGTCATGGTACTGTACACCTTAAACTTGTACAGTGTCATATATCAATATATCTCAATAAAACAGAAAGAAATAACAGCAATAGAAGATGACAGACTCATAAAAAAGCAACTTACCAGTTAAATATAACATTAAAATTTTTATATATAAACATAAAATTAAGTGAAAATATGATTTTATTTTTAATATGCTAAATTAAAAGTTTATTATAAATTTTCATAATATTAATAAACTATTTAATTTTAATTTAATATAAATGTTAATTTAACATAAATATAAACATTTTAATTCATTTGCTTCACCACAGAACATAGAATTGGACTTTTAAAATTAAATAGCTAAAACAGTGAAAAGGTAGAGAGAAGTTGAATCTTGACTCATGTTATGGCCAATTAAAGGAAAGAAAGGCATTTGATTTAGAAAACAGGGTATGACTTTCAAGGGCAAAAAGGTTGCTTCAGATCTTGATGATGTCACCAAGATGGCGGAGTGAGTAGTCTTCTTTGTCTCTCCCCCTTCGAATCTACAACTAATTGGACGTTCATCAGTTAACAAAGGATATCCATATAGCATCTCAGGACACCTGAGAGACCCGTGCTGCTATACATCGGAAGGTGGACAGACTTCCCCCTGGGAGGAGATGGAGATAGACGAAAACTCTCCGACCCCCGGCCCCCAGACAGCCTAGTACCTGCAAGCAGCTTTCTTCCAGCGGACTCCCCCATAGCATTGCCATGCACCAAGGGCAGGTGTGAGCATGCACCAGGGGAGCCACAGTGGAAACAGGTGACTACAGCCCCCCGTGATTACCCCTAAGCCCAGGGGGAAACTCCATGGTCCTGCACCAGCAGGGAAAGCCTCTACTTGCCATTAGTGGAGAGGCCCCACCAAGCATTCAGAACAGCAGGAGGCTCCTGAAGAGGAGGATCCCAGGCAGGGCAGCAGCCCGCCAGATGCTGCTGACTCACAGACTCTGGCTGTGTCCAAGAGGGGGCAAGGGACAGCCAGAGATCCCATTGGAGTGGCTGGGGGCTAGGTGGAGCTCCAGTGGCCTGGCTCCACGGCCCAAGGGGAAACTCTATGGTCCCACAACAGCAGGCGGGAAAGCCTCTACTGGTGTTAGTGGAGAAGCCCTGCCCAGCATTCAGAACACTGGGAGGCTCTGGGAGAGGAGGATCCCAGGCAGAGCAGCAGCCCGCGAGCTGTCTCTGACTCACGGACTCTGGCTGTGTCCCAGAGGGGGCAAGAGACACCCACTGATCCTGTGGGAGTGTCCAGGGGATGGGTGGAGCTCCAGCTGCCTGACTCCATGGCCCAGGGGGAAAACTCACAGTCCCACAGTAGCCACAGTGAAAGCCTCTGCACAGCACTAGTGGAGAGGCCCCAACTGGCAATCACAAGGCTGGAAGGCCCTGGGGCAAAAGTAGCACAGCTAGGTAAGCTAACCACAGACTGCAGAAGATACCCATAGCTCTGCCGTGGCCTCTAGTGGACAAGTGAGATCTTGTGGGACAAGAAAGTGACAGAGCTGCGAATATAGGTGATCCTGCTCCCGGACGCTGGGAAAGCCCATAACACCACTGCAGACCCTAAGGAGGGAGCGCGTCTAGGTGGTCTGCAACAGTAGGCACCAGCAGCCTGAGGCCCCCTTGTGATTGCCCCCACAGATGATGAGAGACCCCACAGGACCACTGTGACTATGAGGAGGGGCCCAGGTCCAGTCAGCAACACCTGACAGTGTTCCTGGTTGGTGCAGCCTAAACAGCTTCTCCCCCCTACACCAGTAGAAGCAAGTGGAGGCAGTAACTAAACTCTATCTCTATGCAGAGGCACAAATCCACGCCATCAAGCAGTATGAAAAAAATATATTAAATCTCCAGCACAGAAGGAAAATGACAAGTACCCAGAAAACAATCCCAAAGACAATGAAATCCATAACCTAAATGATGATGAATTCAAAACAGCCATTATTAAAAAAACTCAACAAGTTAAAAGAGAATACAGATAGACAACTCAATGAGTTCAGGAGCTATGTCACAAAAGAGCTTGACACTATATAGAAGAACCAATCAGAAATACTGGAGATGAAGAACACAATGGAAGAGATTAAGAAAGATCTGGACTCTCTGAACAGTAGGGTCGATAATACAGAGGAGAGAATTAGCAATTTGGAGGATAGGAATATAGAAATGCTGCAGACAGAGGAGGAGAGAGAACTAAGACTAAAAAGTGTAGCCACCCCTGATGCAGGAAGTGTTGATAATCACTGGAAAATGCTTGCCAACAAACTGTGACCCAGAGGTGAGAAGGCCAGTTAGCCAATGAGAGGTAAGACCTCCAGTGGGAGGCAACCTAAGCCAGGCATGGTCACCCGGGGGCACAGATGGAGACATGATATAGGGAGCAGGAGGGGCCATTGCCTAGGAGGCCTAGCATGCTCCAAGATAAAAATATACGAGCACAGCAATAACATGATAATATCAAAACAGAGGCCAAGGGAGGGTTCCTTGAGAAATCACAAAGAATTCTTGGCATTTGCTAATTACATTGTCCAGAACACCTGTGTATGTTTAACAGATGTAAGCTATGTATATATTGAAACGCTGGTTATAATAAACTCAGAGTGGCCATCAGCCCTCTCCGCATCTATCTTGATGTGTACATTGGATTGCGACACCGACAAAAAGAAATGAAGAAACTCTCCAAGAATTATTAGACTCAATTAGGAGTCAAAACATAAGGATTATAGGTATACCAGAGGGAGAAGAGAAGGAGAAGGGGGCAGAATGCCTGTTCAAAGAAATAATGGCTGAGAACTTTCCAAACCTGGGGGAGAGATGGAACTCCATGTGACAGAAGCCAATAGATCTCCAAACTTTATCAATGTAAGAAGACCACCCTAAGGCATATAATAGTGAAGCTAGCAAAAGTCAATGACAAAGAGAAAATACTAAGGGAAGCCAGGCAGAAGAAAATAACCTGCAAAGGAACCCCCATGAGGCTATCAGAAGATTTCTCAGCAGATGCCTTACAGGCTAGAAGAGAGTGGAATGTATATTCAAAACTCTGAAAGACAAAAATTTGCAGCCAAGAATACTCTACCCAGCGAAAATATCCTTCAAATATGATGGAGAAATAAAAACTTTCCCAGATAAACAAAAGTTAAGGGAGTCCATTGTCACAAGACCTCCTCTTCAAGAAATGCTCAGGAAGACCCTCATACCTGAAAAATCAAAAAAAGGAAAGGGGTTACAAAACCCAGAGCAAAGGAGATAAGTAGAAGGACAATAACAGAAAGTAGCAACTCTCCATCAGGACAGGTTAGCAAAAGTTAAATAAAACATTAAAGATAAAAGGAAGGGAAACACCAAGAAAAAATATAATCCTGTCATTTTAACCACAAACCCACAACACAAGAAGGAAGGGGAAAAAAATCTGACAATAACAACCTGGAAGGGGAAGAGAAAAGGGATGGAATGTTTTAATTTAAGGAAATAAGAGGCTATCAGAAAATGAACTACCTCATCTATGAGATGTTTTATAAAAACCACCTGGTAACCATTAAATAAATAACAAGAATAAAGACACAAATTACAAATAAGAAGAAAGCCAATATAGAAATTTACCTACCTGAATTATTAGTCCAAAAATCATGGGACAAGAAACAAAGGAAATGAAAGAGAACCAGAAAACAAGTGAAAAAATGGCAGCGATAGGCCCCCACATTTCAATAATCACTCTAAATGTAAATGGATTGAACTCTCCAATCAAAAGACACAGAGTGGCAGGATGGATCAAAGAACAAGACCCAACAATATGCTTCCTCCAGGAAACACACCTCAGCCCCAAAGACAAACACAGACTCAGGCTGAAGGGATGGAAGACAATACTCAAGGCTAATAATGAACAAAAGAAAGCAGGTGTCACCATACTTATATCAGACAAAGTAGACTTCAAAGCAAAACAGATAAAGAAAGACAAAGAGGAGCAGTTTATAATGACAAAAAGGGACACGCCACCAAGATGACATAACATTTATAAATATACATGCACCCAACACAGGAGCACCAAAATTTGTAAAGCAACTCTGAACAAAACTAAAATGAGACATCAACAACAATACAATAATAGTAGGGAACCTCAACACCCCATTAACACCAATGGGTAGACCATCCAGACAGAAAATCAACAAGGAAATTAAAGAATTAAATGAAAAATTAGACCAGATGGACTTAATAGAAATATATAGAACACTTCATCCAAAAACAGCAGGTTACACATTCTTCTCAAGTGCTCATGGAACATTCTCAAGGATAGATCATATCTTGGGAAACAAAGCAAGCATCAATCAATTCAAGAGGGTTGAAATAATATCGAGCATCTTTTTGGATCATAATGCTATAAACCTAGAAATCAACTACAAGAATAAAGCTGGGAAAGGAGCAAAAATGCGGAGACTAAACAGCATACTACTGAACAAACAATGGATTATTGAAGAAATTAAAGAAGAAATCAAATATTATATGGAGACAAATGAAAATGAAAACACGCCATACCAACTCATTTGGGACACAGCAAAAGCACTCCTAAGAGGGAAATTCATTGCAAGACAGGCTCACCTCAAAAAACAAGAAAAATCTCACATAAGCAACCTCAAACAACACCTAACACAATTAGAAATAGAAGAACAAACAAAGCCCAAAGTCAGTAGAAGGAGGGAAATAATAAAAATTAGAGCAGAAATAAATGATATTGAAACAAAAAAGATGGTAGAAAGGATCAATGAAACAAAGAGTTGGTTCTTTGAAAAAATTAACAAAATCGACAAACCCTTAGCTAGACTCACTAAGAGAAAAAGAGAGAAGACTCAAATAAATAAAATTAGAAATGAGAGAGGAGAAATCACAATGGATACCAAAGAAATACAAGGGATTGTAAGAGAATACTATGAAAAACTATATGCCGACAAATTGAACAACCTAGAAGAAATGGGTAAATTCCTAGACTCTTACAACCTCCCCAAACTGAAGCAGGAAGAAATAGAGAATCTGAATAGACCAATCACAAGTAAAGAAATAGAAACAGTAATCAAAAACCTCCCCCAAAATAAAAGTCCAGGCTTCTCTGGAGAATTCTACCAAACATTCAAAGAAGATTTAATGCCTATCCTTCTCAAACTACTTCAGAAAATTGAGGAAGATGGAGCACTCCCTAACACATTCTATGAAGCCAACATCACCCTGATCCCCAAACCTGACAAGGACAACACAAAGAAGGGAAACAACAGGCCAATATCACTGAGGAACATAGATGCAGAAATCCTCAACAAAATTTTGGCAAACCGAATACAGCATTACATCAAAAAGATTATACACCATTATCAAGTGGGATTTATACCAGGGACACAGGGATGGTTCAACATCCGCAAGTCAATCAACATGATACACTGCATTAACAAAATGAGAAGGAAAAACCACATGATCATCTCAATAGATGCAGAGAAATCATTCGACAAGATCTAACATCCATTTATGTTAAAAACCCTCAATAAAATGGGTATAGAAGGAAAGTACCTCAACATAATAAAAGCCATATATGACAAACCCACAACCAACATCAGACTCAAGGGACAAAAACTGAAAGCCACTCCTCTGAGAACAGGAACAAGACAAGGGTGCCCACTTTCACCACTCTTATATACATAGTCTATACATAGTACTGGAGGTGTTGGCCAGAGCAATTCGGCAGGAAAAAGAAATAAAAGGAATACAAATAGGCAACGAAGAAGTAAAACTCTCGCTGTTTGCAGACGGCATGATCTTATATATAGAAAACCCCAAAGAACCCATAGGAAAACTATTGGAAATAATCAACAGCTACAGCAATGTTCCAGGGTATAAAATCAACATACATAAATCAGTAGCATTTTTATATGCTAACAATGAGCTAACAGAAAAAGAACTCAAGATCTCAATCCCATTCACAATCGCAAGAAAAAGAATAAAATACCTTGGGATAAATTTAACCAAGGAAGTGAAAAATCTATACAACAAAAACTAAAAGACTTTCCTGAAAGAAATTGATGACGACATAAAGAGATGGAAAGACATTCCACGCACATGGATTGGAAGAATAAACATAGTTAAAATGTCCATACTACCTAAAGCAATCTACAGATTCAATGCTATCCCAATCAGAATCCCAGTGACATTCTTTACAGAAATTGAACAAAGAATCCTAAAATTCATGCGGGGCAACAAAAGACCCCAAATTGCTAAAGCAATCCTGAGAAAAAGGAATAAAGCTGGAGGCATCACAATCCCTGACTTCAAAACATACTGCAAAGCTACAGTAATCGAAAGAGCATGGTACTGGTACAAAAACAGGTGCACAGATCAATGGAACAGAATTGAAAGCCCAGAAATAAAACCACACATCTGTGGACAGCTAATCTTCGACAAAAGAGCTGAGGGCCTACAATGGAGAAAAGAATGTCTCTTCAATGAATGGTGCTGGGAAAACTGGACAGCCACATGCAAATGAATGAAAATTGACCATTCTTTTTCATCATTCACAAAAATAAACTCAAAATGGATCAAAGACCTAAAGATTAGGCCTGAAACAATATGTCTTCTAGAAGAGAATATAGGCAGTACACTCTTTAACATCAGTTTCAAAAGAATCTTTTCAGACACCATAACTCCTCAGACGAGGGAAACAATAGAAAGAATAAACAAATGCGACTTTATCAGACTAAAGAGCTTCTTCAAGGCAAGGGAAAACAGGATTGAAACAAAAAAAGCTACCTACTAATTGGGAAAAAATATTTACAAGTTATTTATCCGACAAAAGGTTAATCTCCATAATATATAAAGAACTCACACAGCTCAACAACAAAAAATCAAGCAACCCGATCAAAAAATGGCCAGGGGACATGAACAGAGATTTCTCCAAAGAAGATATAAGGATGGCCAATAGACACATGAAAAGATGCTCATCATCACTAATCATCAGGGAAATGCAAATCAAAACTACACTAATATATCATCTTACACCTATTAGCATGGCAAAAATATCCAAAAGCAAAAGTGACAAATGTTGGAGAGGTTGTGGAGAAAAAGAACCCTCATACACTGTTGGTGGGAAGGATAGTGGTGCAGCCACTATGGAAGACAGTATGGAGGTTTCTCAAAAAATTAAAAATAGAAATACCTTATGACCCAGCCATCCCACTACTGAGGATCTATCCTAAGAACCTGAAATCAGCAATTCCAAAAGTCCCATGCACCCCTATGTTCATTGCAGCATTATATACAATAGCCAAGACGTGGAAGCAACCTAAGTGCCCAGCAACTGATGATTGGATAAAGAAGATATGGTATATATATACAATGGAATACTACTCAGCCATAAAAAAGGACAAAATTGTCCCATTCACAACAACGTGGATGGACCTTGAGGGTATTATGTTAAGTGAAATAAGCCAGATAGAGAAAGATGAACTTTGTATCACTCCACTCATAGGTGGAAGTTAACATATAGGCAAAGAGAACTGATTGTTGGTTAGCAGGGGAAAGGGGGCATGGGCGGAGGTCATAAAGGGTGAAGTGGTGTACCTACAACATGACTAACAATAATGTACAACTGAAATTTCACAAGGTTGTAATCTATCATAATCTTAATAAAAAAAAAGGTTGCTTCAATTTTCACCATTATGTAGCACTGTGATGAGCATCCCTGGACATACATGCACACCTTAGAATACATTCCAAGAAGGACGATAGGTGAGGCAAAAGTATGTACATTGTTTTATCAATTATTTTATTCAGGTTGTAGTGGTTTTTAACATTGTGTAAAAGCATGTACATTTAATTACTTTTGGTACATGTAGTCAAACTGACCTTCAAAAAGATGATGCAATTTATGTTTTACCAATTATATATGAGAGGGCCTATTTTTCTGTAACTTTGTTAGCATTTGGTATTATTGTTACTTTTAACATCTGCCTTTTTAATAGAAAAAAATTCTCACTGCTATGTTTTCATTTCTTTGAATATTAGTACTCTAGAGTATTTTCTCATCAAATTATTAGCCATTTGTATTTCTTTTTTGTGAATTGCTTGCTCATAACTGTGCCCCCCCTTTTTTTTACTGAGGTAACATTGGTTTTTAACATTATGTAAATTTCAGGTGTACATGATTATATTTTGATTCCTGTGAAGACTGCATCACCTTCACCACCCACAGACTAATTACAATCCAACACCACACACATGTGCCTCATCACCCCTTTCTCCCTCCTCCCTCCCCTCTATAAAAAAAAAAAGGTGCTAAAATCACCGGTAAAGGCAAAAATACAGTAAAGGTATCAGATCAAACACCTATGAAGATAACATGAAGGCCAAAAAACAAAAGTACTAAAATTTCCATAATAAGAGGGTAACAATACACACACACAAAAAAAGGAGGTTAGATTTGATATCAAAAACAGAAACTGTGGGAGAAGGAGAGAATAAGAGTAGAACTTTTAGAAAGAGGTCAAACTAAAGAGACCATCAAGTTAATATAGATTGCTATGTACATAGGTTATTATATATGAACCTCATGGCAATTATAAGTCAGAAATCTATGATAAATACACAAAAACTTATGAGAAAGAAACCCAAACATAATACTAAGGAAAGCCATCAAACCACAAAGGAAGAGAGCAAGACAAGAAAGGAACAGAGAAGAACTATTAAAACACCAAGAAAGAAGGAACAAAATGGCAATAAGTACATACTTATCAATAGCTACTTTAAATGTCAATGGACTAAATGCTCCAATCAAAAGGCATAGGGTGGCTAACTGGATGAATAAACAAGACCCATATCTATGCTGCATACAAGAGACACACTTCTGACCTAAAGACAGAATTGTGCCCATTTTTCTATTGGTTTATCTTGTTCTAATTTTGTTTGTAAGATAAACTTATATAAACTACTGTCTACCATAAGTAGTGCACATATTTTTCCTCATTAGACTTCTGTCCTTTGACTTTCTTTATTTTGTTTTTTTGCCATATAGATTTTAACACTATTGTAGTCTAACCTGTCCTTTGTTTCTTTATGGTTTTGCTTTTAGCATTAAGTTTAGAAAGATCTTTTCTATTCCAAGATTACATGTATATATTTATCTATGTTTTTCTAATTGCCATGCAGCATTTTAACTTTTTAAAAAGCATATAGCTGTTGACTTATTTGCAACTTGCTTTATTTTGTTCATTGCATGAATATTTCAAGTCATCCTAAAATATTTTGAAACTACAAAGAGCAAAAGCAAATAAGTGGAGACCTTTTATCTCTGCTTAAAAACTTTATTTAAATATATCCCAGAACATGTTTCTGGTAAAATTGAGTTTGTAAATATTTATCAAATCATTTTTTACTTTAACCAAGTTAAGTTAGCTTCTAATTTCTAAGGGGAGAGAGCTAAATTTGAGAGATGGAAGATTTCTGAAGGAGAGGGAGAAAGCTAATCTTCACAGAGTATTTTGTTCTGGACACAGTGGATTCATGGGTGATAGAATAATGGTCTCTTTTTCTCTTTATAGTTAGAAAGGAAGGAAGCAGAAGAGGTTGAAAAAGTCTCAGGGGAGGTTTGCACTTGTCTTCAGGCACAAACTGGGTTAGATTTCTCAGATTGGGGAAATGAGTGCCTTGATTTCTGGTGAAGATGGGAGTCCACTAAAGCCAGAAATATGGTAACCTGGCTTTAATTTTAATTGAGTAATTCTGTGTGAGTTTAAATAAATTATGCCTAGAGATGGCAAAGATGGAAAGAAATTAAGTACTGCTGTATGGAGTGTTTTATTTGTGAGGATTCTCTGGTATCTGTTTTTCTATTTAACTGTCTCTAGTTGTGTATTATATTTACAGTAATCAGTACTGCTAATTTATTTGAATCGTTATGATTAGCAGTTTAATTAAAAGCCCTCCTAAAATTTTATAGAAGGATAATAGATGAGAAAAGTGGTCTAATTTTGTTCAGTCTCTCTTTTGTTGAAATACATCTATAAGAAACCTTGTTAGCCATACCACAAGACAATAATACAATCACTATATGCAGCAAAAGCCAAAGTTACTATAAACAATGAATTGTTTATTTATTAAAGAAATATTTATCATATGTCTACTATGTGCCAAACACTGTGTTAGATGGATGAATGAAAGTGAACAAGGGTCTATCTCTATCCTCAAGGAAGTTATAGTTTAGTGTAAGGTACGTGCAATAGAACAAATGATTACAAACAGTAATGTTAGTGCAACAACTGGGTAAACCATGATGTCCTGGGTTTGGGAAATGGGTGGGAAGATCTTCATGGAGGAAGTGCTCTGAGTAGAGATCTGAAGGTTGAACAACCATCAGTCAGTTAAAAAGATTATGGAGGAAAGAGGAAACTCCTAGTACAAAGAGCTTGAGGGGAAGAAAAAGAAATAGATGCCTTGGGACAGCATGCTGTCCCCAAAGTACTAGGGGAGATGTAGTAGGGGGTGAAGAGTTGAAGTAAGCAGAGCTGCAGCATGAAGCAAAGAGGACTTTATAATGCATGTTAAGGACTTTAACCTGAGGGCAATGGGGAGCTCATGAATGTTCTTGAGAGCTGGCCTCATAAACTCAAATCAGTAAAGTGACATCAAATGTTAAAAGAGCTAAGTAGGGAGAATAGTGGTCCCCAAACATGACAAAATCTTAATCCTATGAGCCTGTGAATAGATTATCTTTCAGGAAAAAGAGAGTTTTAAGATGTGATTGAATTATAGACTTTGAAATGGGGAGATTATCCTGGATTATCTGAGCAGGCCCAACCTACACTCAAGTGTCACATTCTGAGATATGCATCGTTAGGCGATTTTGTCATTGTGCAAACATCACAGAGTGTATCTACACAAATCTAGATGGTGTATACTACAACACATCTATGCTATATGATACTAATCTTATGGGACCACCGTCATATAGGCAGCCTGTTTTTGACTGAACCCTAGTTATGTGGCGCATGACTCTAATCACGAGAGTCTTTAAAAGCAGAGAACCTTTCCCAGTGAGGGTAGATGTGACATTGTGGGCTTTGAAGATGGTGGAAGGGAACCATGAGCCAAGGAATGTGGGTGGTCTCTAAAAGCTGCAAAGGGCAAGGAAATGGATTCTATCATAGAGCCTCTAGAAAGGGACACAGCTCTGCTACTACTTTGATTTCAGCCCAGTGAGACCTCTCTCAAACGTCTAACCTACAGAACTGTGAGATAATAACATTATGTTGTTTTAAGCCACTTACTTTGTGGTAATTAGTTACATTAGTGATAGTAAACCAATACACTCAGATTCCTCAGAGTGAACTGTGTAGAGGCCACATTGTATTTTGCTTATATGTAAAGTTCTCTCAAGAGGCCAGGTGGAGGGTTTATGTTATATGAACTAAGATGAGTTGGAACATAAAGCAGATGAGGAATGTGTGTGTGTTTTAAAGAAGGAGAAGAAGGTAAAATGATTTGATATTAAATAATTTGTACTTTTCCTTTAAGGTAAACCTTTTCCATATTTTTCATAAATTGAATCACTTCCTTTAGGAAGAAAAAATAATTCTACTTAATCATAGCTATTAATTTGAATGGAAATATATCAGAATTCAAGAATGTCAATTCTAAACTTCAAAGAAATCATCTATTCACATGTATCGAAATCTGCTCCGCTTGGCCTGACTGGCCCCTTCATTAGATCTTACATCTGAAATAATCCTAAAGACTTCCTCACATTGTACTCAGCCTGCTAAGGAAGCAGAAAACTAGAAGTATCCTGGGTATAACATCCATCAATAAAGGTGATTCCCAGAATTTCCAATACAGTGCCATATAAGTCCTAATATTCATAGAGGTAACTGATAAAAAAATTTCAGGAAAAGTTACCCATTGGGTAATATCATTGGATATTATTTGTATGAATCACTTTAAGTTTGTTTGACTTTGAATGGGAATGAATTTAGGAGACTCAAGAATCCAGGAGACCTGGGACAGAGATCTCACCTCCCCTGTGCGTTGTTTATGCTCTTCCAAATATGAAGTAGTTAATCCACTTACATGAACAATGAAATCAAATGAAGACTTTCTGCATATCCAATAGACCTCTATTAATGGAAAAATGAATGTGTTGAGAAGAGGACAGGGCCATAAAGGAATGATGGAGGGATTTACCAGCAGAAATGGTTGTGCTGGACAACTCCACTGTCCATGTCCTTTAAGAAGGACTAATGACCTGGAGGTGATGGCCTGAGACATACCTTCCAGAGATAGTGGCAAATAGTACTGAATGTGGGCTAATCCATTCAGGTTAAGAAACAAAGATTTTATGGGAGCAATGGGTTTGGATAGAAGAGAGCAAGAGGAACTCAGAGTGTGGTGATCAAAAGGGAGACTAAGCTGTGAAGTGGAGTCGGGTGCTGAACTGGTAAAGGAATGACATGGTTGAAATCAAGGAAATACAGACCTAGTAGGCACTTTAGGTGACAGAGACTGGGAAGAGAAGAGTACGGATGTGATATCATGGGACACAAATTTTCCAGGCCCCTACACAGCTCAGATAGAAATGGCGGAAAAGGGTAATGTACTTCGGTACATTTTGTTTAGAAAATTATTCAGTAGCCATAATGGGAATCCAACAGGGATACCTTGGAGAGAATGTTTAATGGAGTAAAAAGGCATCTTGTTTTGTAAGGTACCTCAGCTATACATAGTGTATCTTTTTGGATCCTGCCATATACTAGTAATAAGAGTTATACACATGTACAACTTCAGGGCTGTTTGTTGTTGAACACGGAAGGCAGCATTTGGGCAGAGTATGGGCTCTGGAGTCAGGAGGACCTAGGTTTGAATGGGATTCTTGCCCCTTACTTTCCGTATAACGCTGGGCAAGTCATTTTTTCTTCCTAGGACCTCATTTCTTCATTTGTAACATAGGGATAGTACTATTTGCCTCATAGCACTGCAATGAGTATTTTATTAAATAACTTTTGTGCCTCATATATGTTAAGTACCCAATAAAATGTGGTTGCTGTAATACTAATTGTGAGAATCCCAGGGAGATTATTTTTGTGCAATAATCATTTCCCCTTTTTGGCTATCCACGGTGGGGTCAGTGGACAGATCACCAGGGGGAACAGTGAGAAAAATTTGGCAGGAGGAGCCTCCATTTCCAAATATGCACACAAAATGTACCTCTTGCCTAAGCCAGAGGTGGAGGTAGATATCATATGTTATATAAGTCTCTGTCAGTTTGGAGAAATATGTTTTCAATCATAAACTAGGAAAACACTTTCTTATTCTCCAACAACTTCCACAGGGCATCTTTGATCTCTTTGTTCCTCAAACTGTAGATTAGAGGGTTCAGCATGGGGATCACCAGTGAATAGAACACAGACACCACCTTGTCCCTGCCAAGAGAGTAGCTGGAGCTGGGTCGCAGGTACATGAAAAGGGCTGTCCCAAACAGCAGAGTCACCACCATCAGGTGTGAGGCACATGTGTTGAAGGCTTTCCTTTGGCCTTCCACTGAATGGATCTTCAAGACAGCAGCAACTATGTAACTGTAGGAGATGACGAGGATGAGGAATGATGTTCCCCCCATAGTGACCACTACAAGAAAATTCACCACTTGACTGAGGAACGTGTCAGAGCAAGAAAGCGCTAAGACTGGTGGGAGGTCACAGAAGAAATGGTTGATGATGTTGGGTCCACAGAAGTGGAGCTGAAATATAGAGCAGGCCTGGATCAGGGAGCTCAGGAAGCCACTGAAATATGCCCCAATCACCATGTGTGTACAGAGACCCTGGGACATGATGGCAGTGTAGAGCAGGGGACTGGAGATGGCTGTGTATCGATCATATGCCATAGCAGTCAGGAGAAAGCACTCAGTTAGACCTATGCCAACAAAAAAAAAAGAACTGAGCAGCACAACCCAAGAATGATATGGTCTTCTGCTCCTGGAAGAAGTCAGTGAGCATCTTGGGAGCCACTGTGGAAGAGTAACAGATGTCAATGAAGGACAAGTTGCTGAGGAAGAAATACATGGGTGTTTGCAGACGGGTGTCACTTCTGATTAGAAAGATGAGGGCCAGGTTCCAGGAGAGGGTCACAAGATAGATACCCAGGAAGGTCACAAAGAGCAGGACCTGGAGTTCTGGATGGTCTGCAAATCCCACGAAGATGAATGTGGTCACTGATGAGCTGTTCCAGGCCTTAGTTGTGGACGTGTTTCCCATGGACCACAATGACAAGATGCAGATCTGGGATAATAATGACAATCTGCATTACAGTGGTATCAAGAAATAATTAAAAAATATGTGAGAGGGAGGGCAAAGTATTACAGAGGATTACAACTTTATGCAAAGATTCTCTCTCTTTCTCTCAGAAGGCAATTATAGTCATTGTCTTAAATATTTGCTTTTTAATATAGCATGGTTGATATGAGCTTAAACTTTGGATTCAGACTTCCTGTGATCAAGTCCTGCCTCTACCAATTAGCAGCTGTGTTACTTTGGGTGATATGTATATCATCTCTAGGCTTCAATTTCTTTTTCTTTAAGACAGATGACAGGATCAATGTCATACATTTATTTTAAGAATTAAAATAAGGCAAAGTTTGTAAAGTGCCTGATACATAGTAAATCCCCGATGAAAGTTATTATTTGGACAGTTTTTTGTATGTCCCAGATGAGTTACCTCATGCCCTGAAAATAACTATTCATCTAACTTATTTAAGTTTCAGTATTAGAATGGAGAAACCAAGGGAGAGACCAGGTTCAGCTACGTAATTGTGAAACAACCAATCAGACATTTAGAATATTTTTTTTAAACTTAAAGTCTCAGCTATGTTCCATTTTGACATTTTATGTAGACTCTAAGTAAAATGAAATTTCTTTTTACTTTTATTAAGATTATGATAGTTTACAACCTTGTGAAATTTCAGTTGTACATTATTGTCAGTCTTGTTGTAGGTGCCCCACTTCACCCTCTGTGCCCACTCCCCCATCCCGCTTTTCCCCTGGTAACCACCAATCAGTTCTCTTTGTCTACATGTTTAACTTCCACCTATGAGTGGAGTCATACGGAGTTCATCTTTCTCTATCTGGCTTATTTCATCAAAAAGATTAGGCCAGATGTGTATAGAAATGCTCTGAACTGTCAAATATTAGATCTGAATATACTAACATAGTTCCACTTTCAAATTTGTCTTCAGTCTGAGCTCTCTAAGCTATTTAATTGTTAAGAATGTGGATTCTGGCTATAGCCTGCCTGGATTTAATTCCCAGCTTTACCATATAATATATGTGTGATCTTGGGCAAGTTAGTTGAACTCTCTATGACTCTGTAAAATTAGGGATAATAATAGCACTTTGTTATTAGAATTCCTTCTCTCTCTCTCTTTCTTTCTTTCCTTCCTTCTCTTCTTAAATCTCTTTTAAGACATGCATGGCCCATAGTAAGTGCTCTACAAGAGTTTTTTATTGCTGTTGTTATTTAAAAATCGAAATTACAATGTAACCTCAATCAAATTCTTATAACTTTCAGTATATGAAGTATCTTTCAAGATCAGGGACTTGATTCCACCCAATCCACATCTATAAGAATTTCCATCACCCCCTCCACATCCACACTAAGTCTCAATCCACATAAATCAGAAAAGAACACTTACCATCAGCGGGTCTTTGAACCTGAGGTCCCAACTCAGCAGAAGGCACTAGGAAAAGTGTGGTCAGAGGGCCTGGTGGCTCATGGTGAATGACCCTTATAGGTGTGGGATATATCTTGATCCTTCTTCAGGTTTTAACCCAAACAATTTAGAAATCATCAAAATTACCTATCTTTTAAACAATATTTTCATTCTGTTCTACCTATCTCTTTAAATATGATGAATCTCACAAATTTGCTTTTGTTTTTCAAAATGGAAATGTTATTTTATGAATTTTAAAGCAATATGTGAGAACTGGAAGATAATTAGGTCAATAAACAACGGTGAAATAATAAACCTAAAAATCATGGGCACTTCCTGATCAATGCAAAAAAATCCTCTTAAAACTGGAAATTATGACAATCTATCTCCTGAAATTAGAGCTCTTAACATTTAGGTGTATGCCTTTCATGTTCAAGTATATGTATATGCATATGGCTGTTTGTATCAAAGACCCTCTACAATTTACATATATTATAGAAATTATTCCAAGTCAATAACTTCACAATTTGGGAAGTAATGCTTTCTCTATTTGCTATAAATTTTTCTGGCTCAGTTTAGGAAAGCCACGCCATTTTATTATCTCCAATTTTTCATAAGTCAATCTACATCTACCTATTGCCAGTCAGTCAAGCTATCATTGATCTTTACTTTCCTCTTGGAAATTGCACAGAGATATGCCCTTGGTATAGACTCCCTCTCTTCTTGCACTCAATAGCTCCTGTTACAGATTTTCCAGTTCTAAACCTTAAAATTTGGGTAATGAGAGAATGTGAAGCTCCTTTCAGCCATCACCATGCCATCATTTGTGCAGAGTTTCAGAGATCTCTTACACTAATCTCAATCTTGTCAAATATGGCTTTAAGATTTGTATTATGTTTAGAGGCTCTGCAACTGTTTGTGAAAGGTGTGTAGAATTTCCAGGATCAGGAGGGGATTCTTTCCTTTTGAAGAAAATAAAAGGGCCTCCAGCAAAGTTTGACATAACTCAGTTCAGATGTAGTGCCACGTAGAGAAATTGGGAGCTAAACAAAAACAGCTCTACCGGAACCCTCACCCATTCTGTGTTGGGTCTGCCATTTAGCAAGGTAGAGACCTGAGGTCTGTGATGTTATTAAAGGTCATTTGGGCACCTACTCAGGTTAGCACAAAGGGAAGGGGGATGAGTTGGTGGTGATGATTCTGGGTAGGCTTCAGGATAAGCCTGGTTCTAATCCTGTTTCTACCACTTGCCAGCCGTGGGATGTTGGGCAACTCATTTAGTCTTTCTGATCTTCTATTTCTCCATTTGTAAAATGGGGATAACAGTGGTTACTTAAGAGTTGTTTGAGGGTTGTTTAAGATAATATGTGAAAGCCTCATGGGTCTTGAGATAGGACGTTTGCTTAATAAATTGGGAATGTTATTGCTATCAGCAGTGAATATTCCATAAAGAATTATTTATGGAAATTAGCCTTATTTTGGAAACGCTTCCTTCTCATGTGGCAGGTTGAAGTGTGCTTATCTTACAGACATAATGAGTTCACTGATAGACCATGTAGCTTTGTAAAAAGTGTTTAGGAGTGAGATTGAAGAATTTAATCATCTGGACTTGATGGGTCAACTGAAAGTCTGTTTAGAGTGTTGCCATTAGGGCAGAGAACTTCCACATTTGGAAGGAACAGAAAGTGAAGCTGGACAAATTGAAACAAAAAGAAAAGAATATCCCGGGTTTTATTCCCACATATAGATTCTCTGAATCTTACTCTAAAACATTAAGTGAAAGGTATATTAAGAGTTGTATGGAGCACTTTTATGTCACCAAACTCTACTCATGAAGTAGTGCTTCTTCCCTTGAGAAAGGAAATCTCCTTCACTCTTACTGCAAACTCAGGGAGGCTCAATTTGGTCTGAGTCTGGACTCCCTTTGATCCTAGAATACAGGTATAATCAACACCAGGCCTCTTTTACAGAGCTGAAGAAGGAGAGTTTGAGAGGCTCAGGACCTCATTGGATTCATAGACGCTGGAGGTGAATGTTTGTGAATAACACTAGCCTTCAAGACCATAGTGAAGATAAAATAATACAGCAAAATTAAGCATCTAGCACAGTACCTTGCACATAGCAGACACTTAGAGATTGATGAGAACTGGTAGGGTGGATTTACAACTCAGGTCATCTTTTGACAAAAATGGCAAGAAAGTGTTAAGTTTTATAGCCAAATCTTCCTACTCGGAGCTTAACAGGTGCAGTTGGTGATGGAAGAGAAAAATGGAATAATGACGCAGAGAACCTGAGCTAAACTGTGGAGGTGATGTGGGTTTTCTATGGTTTCTCCATCATTCATGATCTGGGCTGTGTCCTTCACTTCATGATGCCTCCTCCTCTCACTCCTCCAGGAACCTGGTGTCCACAAGGTCTTGCTCTTCTAGCTCTGTCTATCATCTAAATGCACAAATGGTTGATGTAACTGAAAGAGACTCTCTCAATGTGAGGTGAGAATTCAAAAGGCACCAAGAGATTAATTCAAGAATTAAGATTCAGATGGTAAAATTCAAGCCATCAGTCAGAAAAGAGAAACCGGGTTTTAGAGATTAGAGATCTCTTCAGTGTTTGGAAAATCTGCTATGTCAAGTCTGTCTCAATCACACCCCTTCCAAATTACTTTTCAGACTACTTACTAATAATTGGGGCTGTGTTAAAGGACATAGCAATCCCTTCCAAAACTTCATTCCCTCTTAAATCTCTTTCTAGCTGCAAGTGCTCAAACATGGTCCAGGAGGACCATCAAAGGAGCAGAAAGGTAAGATTTGGGCTGAATTTGAGGAAAGACAGATAGAATTGAAAGGTATATGGAGGTAAACTAAAATCCAAAGAGCTTCTTAGCCATCTATATGGGCTTGTAGATCTAGGGTGCTTTATAAGTGAGATTAATACGAGCATGAAGACAAAAAGTAAAATATGAATGGCTGCACCCACCTTCTCCCTCTTGTTCTGTCTGACCCTTAGCTGATACTTGTCTTGAGTTCTGCTTTGGAAGGAGTCTAATCAGGCTTTGGTAACTGCTTCCAATCCCCAAAGTGCTAATGAGTTGGAGAGCAAGCTTGAGGCTGATTTATTTATCAAAGGTCAAAATATCCACTTGGTGAATAGAATGTGTGGGCAGAAAAGTGGAGGGAAAAGATACACAGAAGAGGAAAGATGTAATCTTAAGAAATTCTTCTGCTGTCTGCTAATATCTGCATTTGGGGTCATTTTTGAAGTGTTTCAAAGCTGGGGCTGCAGGGGAATTTGAGAGAGGTTTTTTTTTCCTCTCTCCTTGGAGGTGTTTCATTACATTTTCCCTTGAGAGTCTTTTTGAAAAAGAAAGAAATGTATTATCCAAACTTCACAGATTTGTAGTTAATTGATCTCTGGGGTGGTATGCTCATATAAGTGCTCTGAAGAAGATGCTTATTAAACTCCATCCCAATGGCTTTCTCATCCTCCAAGGCTACTCAAGATCTCTTCTGGTAGTACATAAAGAACAAGCTCAAGATAACATTGGGACACATAGGGCAAGATAGACGCCTATTCTGCAGAAGAAAGAAAGATTGTAAACAAACAAACAAACACACAAACAAACTCTTTTCCACTCCTTCATAGAACCTTTTTGGCCTGAAGTATTTTAAGCGGATGGGAATTCAAACTTATTGAGCTTCTACTATGTGCTAAACACTGTACTAGGTGTCTTATGTGTGATAACTCACTAAATCCTCCAAACCCTCCCTTGCAAGGAGGAAACTGAAATTCTGAGAAAGAGTAAGCTGTTCAAAATTTTATAGCTAATAAGGGATTGAGCCACTATTTGAACCAAGGACTATGTGACAAGAAATCCTGCATTTGCATGTATGGTACATGCATTTATTTTGGAACTCAATTGCACATAAATGTGTATATATGGTCAATCGTATCTCTCAACTCATAATCCTTTCTCTTTTCACAGAAACCTACTACCTTCCTGCAGGAGAAAGACATTAGATACAGAAGTTTTCCTCTAAAATTTTTAGAAACTTCCTCTGACTTAGCATGATAGAGTATAAAGATGTAGGATTTTTATTCTATGGAGGGCTACATACAACAAAAAATAATTTGGGTCCAGGCATTCAATAAAAATCAAGGCTTTAATTCATGTATTTGAAGATGAGGGGAGAAAAATAAAAGGTTTGATTCACTTGTTTCTTAATCTGAGAATATTGAACTGTCATCTTTTAAAAATAACTAGAATAAATAGTGGAAAATTGATTCCAGCTCATGGCCAACTAAGAGAGAGAAAGTTTTTCTAACCAGACAAAGAAAGAAATAGAGGGGGAGACATCCAGGAGAGGCTAAGGAATAGAATTCCAGTGAAAACATGGATAAGGGAGATATTATTTATTCGTCCATTTTATAAGTCTTTATTAATGCCTCTTCTGTGCCAGACCCTGTGTAACTCATCAGAGACACACAGAATGGAAGATGAGATAAGAATTTTGCCTGTATGGTGCTTACATAATAATGGAGCTACTTACGATGAAGTTGTCACTGAAGGCAAGCTTTGGAAAACCAAGCTACTGCTGCCTTGACCATTATGTTTGTCATAACGACTAATATGATGGCTAGATGGGATGGATGTTTCTGACTCCACTGAAGAGTTTTCATAAAGAAAGTGACAAGCTTGGGGTTTTAAACTCTCAGCTCACCTCCAAGACAACCAGAAAGCCTCTATAAAGGCTCTAAAATAAATATTTTATTTCTTGTAGATTCAAGGTCGATAAGACTTAAAATCAGATGCAAACTTAATTGTGCAGATCGCAAAGCCTCTTAAATTAAAGTTATGACATGTTTGAAAAAGAGGAAGACCCTGAAATTTGGATTGGGGATACTTCAGTAGGCTCTAAGGAAGTTGATAATCTTGAACTCCTAAATTATCCCGAGCCTTTCTAGCCATGAGAATAGTCCCTTTTAATCTGTCTGAAGAGACTAGCCTTCCTTTTTGCAATAAGTATTTATTAGCCTCGTGTGAAGCATTGCCTTGCAAGGGGATGCCTGTCCACATTAAGCCCCACCAAACCAGCCTTCATTGCTGCCAGATCATAATTAGATTCAAATATCAGCATGCTCCAGGAGGACAAGTAGAAAGTATGACTTTTGAGAAGAGATTATTTTTCCCAAGCTTGAAAGATATTGAGTTATTTTGGAAAAATCCTGGGGGAACATATGTAGAATGGGTTCTAAATGTGTTAGCAAGAAAGACAGACTATAGCATTAGGTTGGGTAAAATGTATTCACATACTCTGGACTGTGGCTCAGTACAAAGGAAAGAATCCAATGTTTTAGGGAGATAGAAATTTTAAAGTAGGTTTATCATGTGTGATCTACATGCTAATCCCTCCCCAACCACGTCTATCTAGAGGGTTGAGAGGGAAGTCCCGTCATTCAGGCATGGAGGAACAACAGAAGGGGGAGAACCAGCATCTGTGAAAATTAGCATGTAGAATGACAGTGAAAGATGCTGTCATTGAGAAGATGTCTTGATTTTGTTGTACAGGCAAATGGTGGTGCTGAACCTCCAGAGACAAGGTGGACAAAGTTAATATATTGGGCAGCAGGACTTATACAGTCTGAGTCTGGCTTTTTTCATCTAGCATCTTGCATTCGTGATTCACTCGTATTGTTGTGTGTATCAGTATCCCATTCCTTTTTATTGCTAAGTAGCATTCCATTGTGCGAATGTAAGACAATTTGTTTAATTATTCTGCAGTTGAAGGACATTTGGATGGTTTTCACTTATGGGCCATGGTGAATAAAGCTGCTATTAACATTTTGATACAGATTTTCTTGGGAACACAGGTTTTCATTTCACTTGGGTACACATCTAGAAGTGAAATTGCTGGGTCATATAGTAACTTCATGCTTAATTTGATGAGAAACTACCAAAATGTTTTCCAAAGTGGATGCCTCATTTTTCATTTTTATTAGAAATGCATGAGAGAATCAGTTGTTCTGTATCCTTTCCACCTTTCGGCATTGTCAGAATTATTTATCTATTTATTTATTTATTATTTATCTTTGAGGAAGATTAGCCTTGAGCTAACATCTGCTGGCAATCCTCCTCTTATGTGAGGAAGACTGGACCTGAGCTATCATGCATGCCCATCTTCCTCTACTTTATATGTGGGACGCCTACCACAGCATGACTTGCCAAGTGGTGCCATGTCCACACCCGGGATCCGAACCGGCGAACCCCCAGCTGCCGAAGCGGAATGGGCGCACTTAACTGCTGTGCCACTGGGCCAGACCCAGAATTTTTTGTTTTTTATTTTGCTGTTCTACTAGGTCTATGTGGGGTTTCATTTCAGTTTTAACTTGCATTTTCCTGACAAATCGTGATGTTGAGTATCATATGTTCATTTACACATGTGTTTTGCTGAACTACATGTTCAAATGTTTTGTCCATTTTTTATTTGGTTATTTTTTAAAAGAAATGTTGAGTTTTGAGGATTCTTTTTTCTGGACAAGTACTTTACCAAATATATGATTTACAAATATTTTCTTACAGTCCATAGCTTGCCTTTCTTTCTTTTAAGAATGCCGTTCAAGAGCAGAAGAAATTACTTTTGATAGCTGATTTGTCACTTTTTTCTTTGATGGGATTGTGCTTTTGGTATTGTATCTTGGAAATTTTTGCCTAACCCAAAGTCATAAAGACTTTCTCCTGTGTTTCTTCTGGAAATTTGTAGTTTAGATTTTACGTTTAGTTGTAAGATCCGTTTTGAGTTATGGTGTGAGAAATGGATTGTGTTTCACATTTTGACACATGGATATCCAAATGTCCAGCATTGTGGAAAAGAATATCTTTTCTATATTGAATTGTTTTTTGCATCTTTGTTGGAAACCAATTGATCATAAACATGTGAGTCTATTTCTGTACTCTCTATTCTGTCCCATTGATCTATACTATATTTATCCTTTCTCCCATACAATACTTTCTCGATTTCCTTTGCTTTAGAATAAATCTTAAAAACAGCTAATGTGAGTCATCCAACTTTGCTCTTCTGTATAAAAATTATTTTGGCTCTTCTAGTTCCTTTGTCTTTCCATGTAAATTTTAGAATCAGCTTGAAAATGTCTACAGAAAATGCTGCTGAGATTTTGGTTTGAAATGCATTGAGTCTAGAGATCAATTTGTGGGAATTAATATCTTCCTACATTGAGTATTCTAATAAATAAACATAATATATGCCTCAATATACTCAGATATTTGATTTCTTTCATGAGTGTTTTGTAGTCTTTTTCGTACAGATTTTGTTAGATTTATACCTAAGTATTTCATGTCGTTTTTTGGTGAGAATGTAAATGATACATTTAAAAGTTTCAATTACCAATTGCTCGTTATGAGTATGCAGAAATACATTTACTTTTTAGATATTAATCTTTTGTTTTGTGGCATTGCTTAACTTATTCTTTTTTCAACTTTATTGAGGTATAATGGACAAATAGAAATTTTACATATTTAAGGTATACAATGCAATATTTTGGTATACATTGTGAAATGATCACAATCAAGCTAATTAACATATCCATTACCTCACATAGTTACTGTTTCCTTTCTTCTTTCCTTCCTTTCCTCCTTCCTCTCTTCCTTTCTTCTTTGTTGTAAGAATGCTTAAGGGCTACCCTCCTACCAAATGTCAAGTATACAATACAGTATTGTTAAGTGCAGTCACTGTGTTGTGCATTAGATCTTTAGAACTTATTCATCTTGTGTGACTGAAACTTTCTACCCTTTGACTGGTATCTCCCCATTTTCACTCCACCTCGCATCTAGTAACCACCATTCTACTCTCAACTTCCATGAATCTGACTATCTTGGATTCCACATTTGAATGAGGCCATGGAATATTTGTCTTTCTGTGTCTGACTTATTTCACTTAGCATAACCTCCTCCAGGTTCATCTACGTTCTTGCAAATGAAAAGATTTTTTTCTTTTTAAGACTGAATAATATTTCTTTATATCTCTATATACCATATTTTCTTATCTGTCCATCTGTCAATGGATGTTTAGGTTGTTTTCACATCTTGGCTATTGTGAACAATGCTGAAATGAACTTGGAAGTGCAGATACCTCTTGAACACACTGATTTCATTTTCCTTGGATATATAACAAGAAGTGAGATTGCTAGATCATATGGAAGTTCTATTTTTAATTTTTGAGAAACCTCCATAATGTTTTCCATGTTGGCTGCACTAATTTACATTCACAGCAACAGTACACAGGGGTCTCTTTTTTCTACATTCTCGCCAACGCTTTTCATCTTTTGTCTTTTTAGTAATAGCCATCCTTAGAGATGTGAAGTGATATCTTAGTGTGGTTTTGATTTGCCCATGCACACTCGTGTGTGTGTGTGTGTGTGTGTTTGTGTGTGTTGGGGGAACAGAATGAATGCAAAGAATGACAAGTTAATTGTTTTCTTCAAGGATTTTTCCTTCCCCACACTCTCACTGGTCCTCTGTTTTTCACCCTCTACACATTTTGTTTATGCCATTTCCACTTCTCTCAGAGTTTAAATCAATAATGCTATACAAAACCAGTGCTCCTGCTAAAATCAGCTGGGGGATTAAAACATGATCAGAAAACAATGAACAAACAAATTTTCCAGAGTTTCTTCTCATCTAGATTCATTCACATTCCTATGCCTGTGACTCTTCAGCAGAGAGTCTCACATGCGTTTGTACAACAATCTATCATTGTGTTACCTACTATTTTCTTTCCTTCCTGGTCTGTATCATGGTGGTGTTTCCTGCGGATACCTGCCACACCACTAACTATGATGTAAACCAACATTAGCGTCAAAGCTGAAATGCTGGCGTTGAAGACACAGATATCTGCTCTGAGAGGATCATCACCTGATGCCACCCAAACTACTTTCACTTTCAATGCCCCATTAAGTATTAGTCAACACTCTTTTTCCATTTCTTTTTCTTTCCACTATTCTTTTTCGAGGCCTCTTGTGCCAGAACTCAGGAATGAATTTTGGGCTGGGCTGAAGGATGATTTGAGTGATAGAAAAATGGCTCTTTCCAGAATCACCTCTCTCTTCTGAGACGGCATCATTGTTCTGAAACCAGACGAGTACAATTTGATTCTTTTCCTTTGAGATTCTCCCTTTGAGAGTTCCCAAGAGACATTCAGATGAATGGACATTTAGTCAGAGCAACATTCAAAGGCTTCTTGGAAAATTCATACTCAAGATGGTGTTGATTCATATGTATCTTCAAATACCTTGATAAGCAGGGAAAATTTTGTGCTTTTTTTGCATAAACAATTATTTGAAAAATTTCCTGCAATTTTCGCTATATCAATGGTTAAGGATATTTTCATTTTATTTAGGAATCAGTACTTATAATTTCCTAATTATTCTTTTTTAACAGTTTTGCTTGTATTTCGAAACTCTGCTATTGAGTGCATACACATTTGAGATTATAGCTTCCTGTTTGAGATAACCTTTTTATTTCTAGTAATGTTTCTTATCTTAAAGTTTGCTCTGTAACATTGGGAAAGCTACAGCAGATTTTTTGGGTTAATTGTGTGATACCTCTGTCCTTTTGTTTTCAATCTTTCTGTGTTCTTATATTTAAATCATGTTCCATTAGTAACGTATAGTTGGGTTTGTTGTTTTTAACTAGTCTGACGATCTTATCTTTCACTTTGAGTACTTGGAGTAATTATTGAAAAACTACGTATTTCAATTTAATCAGCCGGAATTGACTCTTTGAAATAACAAATGAATTAGTACTTTCTCCCACTTCTCCTCTTAACTGCTTCCCAGTTATTACTGTTATTTTTCATTTATTTATTTTTTTCATTCTGTTGACGTCATACTGGTTTATTACATTGTATAATTTCAGAAGTACATTATTTTATATAAATTTCTGTATAGACTGCATCATGCTCACCACCAATAGTCTAGTTTTTATGTCACCATACATATGTGCCCCTCTACCCCTTTCACCCACCTCCGACCCCCTTCCCCTCTGTGTAACCACTAACCTGTTCTCTTCGTCCATGTGTTTGTTTATCTTCCATATATGAGTGAAATCATACAGTATTTGTCTCACTCTGTCTGGTTTATTTTGCTTAACATAATGGCCTCAAGATCCATACTTGTTCTTGAAAATGGGACAATTTTATCTTTTTTATGGCTGAGTAGTATTCAATGTGATGTATACATCACATGTTCTTTATTCATTCATAAGTCAATGGGCACTTGGGTTGCTTCCAAATCTTGGCTATTGTGAATAATGCTGCAATGAACATAGGGGTGCATAAATCTCTTTGGACTGTTTATTTCATATTATTTGGATAAATACCCAGTAGTGGGACAACTTGATCACATGGTATTTCTATTTTTAATTTTTTGAGAAATCTCCTTACTGTTTTCCATAGTGCCTGCAGGAGTTTGCATTCCCAATAGCAGTATATGAGGGTTCCCTTTTCCCTACATCCTCACCAAACTTTGTTATTTTTTGTCTTGGTAATTATAGCCATTGTGATTGGTATAAGGTGATATCTCACTGTAATTTTTATTTGTATTTCCCTATTAACTAGTGATGTTGAATATATTATCATGTGCCTGCTGCCCATCTGTATATCTTCTTTGGAAAAATATCTGTTCATATCTTCTGCCCATTTCTTGGGCCGGCCCAGTGGCGCAGCGGTTAGGTTCGCACCTTCCGCTTCTCGGTGGCCCGGGGTTCCCTGGTTTGGATCCCGGGTGCAGACATGGCACTGCTTGGCACCCCATGCTGTGGTAGGTGTCCCACATATAAAGTAGAGGAAGATGGGCACGATGTTAGCTCAGGGCCAGGCTTCCTCAGCAAGAAAGAGGAGGACTGGTAGTAGTTAACTCAGGGCTAATCTGCCTCAAAAAAAAAAATCTTCTGCCCATTTCTTGATCAGGTTGTTTGTGTTTTTGTTGTTCAGTTGTATCAGTTCTTTATACATTTTGGGAATTAACCCCTTGTCAGATATATGATTTGCAAATATTTTCTTCCAGTTGGTGGGTTGTCTTTTCATTTCACTAATGGTTTCCTTTGCCTTGCAGAAGCTTTTTAGTCTGATATAATGACGTTTGTTTATTTTTCCTTTTGTTTCCCTTGCCTGAGTAGACATGATATTTGAAAACATGCTGCTAAGACCAATGTCGAAGAGTGTACTACCTACATTTTCTTCTAGGAGTTTTATGGTTTCGAGTGTTACATTCGAATTTTTAGTCCATGTAAAGTTAATTTTTGTGGATGGTGTAAGATAATGGTTTAGTTTCATACTTTTGAAAGTGGCTGTCCAGTTTCCCCAACACCATCTTTTGAAGATACATTCCTTTCTCCATTGTATGTTCTTGCTTCCTTTGCTGAAGATTTGCTGTCCGTTGATGTGTGGTTTTATTTCTGTGCTCTCAATTCAGTTCCATTCATCTGTGTGTGTGTGTGTTTCTGTATCAGTACCATGCTGTTTTGAGTACTATAGCTCTGTAGTATATTTTGAAGTCAGGGATTGTGATGCCTTCAGTTTGATTCTTTTTTCTCAGAATTGCTATGGTTGTTTGTGGTCTTTTGTTGTTCCATATAAATTTTAGGATTCTTTGTTCTACTTTCATGAAGTGTGTCATTGAGATTCTGATTGGGATTTCATTGAATGTGTAGATTGCTTTAGGTAATATGGGCATTTCAACTATGTTTATTCTTCCAATCCATGAGCATGGAATATCTTTCCATTTCTTTATCACTCTCCAGTTTCTTTCACTAATGTCTTATAGTTTTCAGCTTATAGGTCTTTCATCTCCTTGAGTAAATTTATTCTTAGAGGTTTTATTCTTCTGTTGCAATTGTAAATGTGATTGTATTCTTGAGTTCTATTTCTGCTAGTTCACTATTAGTGTATAGACATGCAACTGATTTTTATAAGTTGATTTTGTACCTGCAACTTTGCTGTAGCTTTGGATTATGTCTAATACCTTTCTGGTAGATTTTTTAGGGTTTTCTATATAGAGAATCACATTGATCACAAACACCTAGAATTTGGCTTCTTCCTTTTTAATTTTACTCCGTTTTATTTATTTTTCTTGCCTAATTGCTCTGGCAAAAACCTCCAGTACTATGTTGAATAGGAGTGGTGAGAGTGGGCACCCTTGTCTTGTTCCTGTTCTCAGAGGAATGGCTTTCAGTTTTTCACCATTAAGTTTGATGTTGGCTGTGGGTTTGTCCTATATGGCCTTTATTATGTTGAGGGAGTTTCTTTCTAAACCCATTTTATTGAGTTTTTATGGTAAATGAATGTTGGATCTTATCAAATGCTTTCTCAGCATCTATGTAGATGATCATGTGATTTTTCTTCCTCATTTTATTAATGTGGTGTATCACATTGATTGATTTGCAGATGTTGAACCATCCTTGCATCCCTGGTATAAATCCCACTTGATCATGGTGTATGATCGTTTTAATATATTGCTCTATTTTATTTCCAATATTTTGTTGAGGAATGTTACATGTGCGTTCATCGGTGATATTGGCCTGTAATTTTCCTTCTTTGTGTTGTCCTTATCTGGTTTTGGTATCAGGGTAATGTTAGCCTCATAGAATGAATCAGAAAGTGCTGCATCTTCTTCAGTTTTTTGGAATAGTTTGAGAAGGATATGTATTAAATCTTCTTTGAATGTTTGGTAGAATTCTTCAGAGATGCCATCTGATCGTGGCCTTAGTTTTTTAAGAAGTGTTTGATTCCTATTTTGATGTTTTTCCTTGTGATTGGTCTATTCAGATTCTCTATTTATTTTTGATTCAGTTTTGGGAGGTTGTATGAGTCTAAGTATGCATCCATTACTTCTAGGTTTTCCAATCTTTTGGCATATAGTTTTTTTATAGTGTTCTTTTATAGTCCTTTGTATTTCTGTGGTTTTCACTAAAATATCTCCTCATTCAATTTTAATTTTATTTATTTGAGACTTCTCTCTTTTTCTTAGTGAGTCTGGCTAAGAGTTTGTCAATTTTATTTATCTACTCAAAGATCCACTCTTAGTTTCGTTGATCTTTTTTCTTTTAGTCTTTATTTCATTTATTTCTAGTCTAATTTTTATTATTGCCATCATTCTGCTGACTTTTGGCTTTGTATGTTCTTGTTTTCCAAGTTCTGTTAGATGTAGTTTAAGATTACTTGTTTGAGATTTTTCTCATTTGTTGGGGTAGGCCTGTATTGCTATCTCCTAGGATGCTCTTAGGACCCCTTTTACTGCATCTCATAAGAGCTTGTATGTTGTGTTTTCATTTTCCAGGTACTTTTTAAAAAATTTCTCCTTCGATTTCTTCGTTGATGCAATGGTTGTTCAGCAGCATGTTGCTTAGACTCCACATAATGTGAATTTCCCAGTCTGTTTCTTGTACTTGATTTCTCATTTCATAGCATTGTGATCAGCATGATATGATTTCAATATTCTTAAATTTATTGAAGTTTCCCCTGTTTCCCAACATATGGTCTGTCCTTGAGAATATTCCATGTGCACTTGAGAAGAATATGTATTCTGCTGTTTTTCAATGTCATTTTCTTTATATATCTATTAAGGCCATCTGGTCTAGTGTCTCATTTAAGGCCACTGTTTCATTGTTGACTTTCTGCCTTGATGATTTATCCATTCACGTAAGTGAGGTTTGAGGTCCCCTACTATTATTGTGTTATAGCCCATTTCTCCCTTTATGTCTATTAATAGTAGCTTTATGTACTTTGGTGCTCCTGTGTTAGGTGCATACATATTCATAAGTGTTATGTCCTCTTGATGGAATGTTTCTTTTATCATTATATACTGCTCCTCTTTGTCTCTCACTGTCTTTTTTATCTTGAAGTTTGATTTGTCTGATATAAGTATGGCAACATCTACTTTCTTTTGTTTGCCATTTGCTTGGAGTATCATATTCCATCCCTTCTCTCTGAGGCTGTGTTTGTCTTTAGAGCTGAGATGTGTTTCCTGGAGGCAGTGTAATGTTGGGTCTTCTATTTTAATCCATCCAGCCACTTTGTGTCTTTTGAGTGGTGAACTCAATCCATTTACTCTTAGAGTGATTATTGATATATGAGGGCTTAATTTTGCCGTTTTGATGCTTGTTTTCTGGTTGTTCTATATTTCCATTGTTTCTTTTTCCTTGTATTTCTGACTGCCATTTCAGTTTTGTGGTTTCCTGTGAAGGTTTTCACTTTATTTATGATGTGGGTCTGCTCTGATTTTTGTTTAGGGGTTACCATGAGGAGTAAAGATCTCATAGATGTGATAGTCTATTTTCTGATAGCCTTTTGTTTCCATTAGCCTAAGTAGGTTACATCCCTTTCCTCTTCCCCTCTGGTCATTGTTGTCACAAATTATTCTTTTTTGTGCTGTGGATTTGTGACTAAATTGAAGTGTTTATAGATATTTTTGATGCTTTCCTTACCTTTATCTTTTATGTTTTAATTAAGTTTTTACTAACCTTTCTTGATATTGAGCTGCAGTTTTCTGATTCTACTTGTCTATTTTTCTCCTTGCTCAACATTTTGTAAACCTTTGCTTTTTAGTTTTAGATGAGAGGTCTCCTTTCAACATTTCTTGTAAGGAAGGCCTAGTGGCAATGAACTCCCTTAGCTTTTGTTTATTTAGGAAAGCTTTTATTTCTCCATTGTATCTGAGGGATAGTTTCACTGGATAGAGTATTCTTGCCTGAAAATTTTTGTCTTTCAGTGTTTTGAATATATCATTCTATTCTCTCCTAGCCTGCAATGTTTCTGTTGAGAAATCTGCTGAAAGCCTGATAGGGATTCCTTTGTAGGTTATTTTCCTCTGCCTTGCTGCTCTTAATATTTTTTCTTTGTTATTGACTTTTTCCAGTTTTAATATTATATGCCTTGGAAAAGGTCTTTTTGAATTGATGAAATTAGGGGTTCTATAGGATTCATTTATTTGTAATTCCAGTTTCTTACCCAGATTTGGGAAGTTCTCAGATATTATTTCTTTGAACAAGCTCTCTGCTCAGTTTTTCAGGTGAAGAAATTGACATTTGAGAGATTTTAAAACTTCATACATGTTTATGTAGATAAAAGGACAAAGCTAGAATTTGAACTCAACCCTTTCAGTTGGAAATTTGTGTTTTTAAACACTATACGTCAGTACAAGGCTTGATCTATTTGTGTGCAGTTTACTTCCAATGAAGGGTAAGCTGTCCATCAAAGCAAAAGGAAATCTTCCCGGAGCCAGATCAGGGAAAGCTCCAAAGAGAATAAGACAGGGGACTGTAAATAAGACTCTGGTGATGGGTGGTTGGCCTCTTTCCTTGTCACCTCAGAGAACAATTATCAACCAGAAATGTTTAGCTCTAATGATCACTGGGCTTTTACTTTGGATGCAGGAGTGAGTGACAGGCAGCCACATGGTGAAAGAGTGTGGCTACACCTGCCCATTAAAATAATGAGCTCCCAAAGGCCATGTTGAAGACTTCATAATAAAGGAGCAGGAATTCAAGAAACAGATATTACTACTTGAATGAAGTCAAAGTATAAAAAAATGACTGAATCAGAAACCACGCATAGAGCAGTGGAAATGCAGATGAACTGAAGTTTGCAAAAGATGTTATTGGATCAAAGCAATCAATAATTCTTCTCTTGTAGCATGAGATCTCAGGACACTTCTTCCTAAAGTAATTCAGTAAGTCCAACTCCTTCCCTCCTATCTCATTCATCCAACACATGACAGTTATAAATTTACAGCCTATTCCACATTTTATCTGTAAAAGGGCAGAGTAACTCTACCCACCTTCAGAAATGAATAAATGAGTTAATATAAATCAAGTCCCTAGAAGAGTACTTGGTACTCAATAAGCCCTCAATAAGTACTTGGTACTCAATAAGCCTTATATATATAATATAATTATATTATATTATTATAATTGAGTACTCACTATAAGCCACTCTGCTAAGCTCTCAGGATAAGCAGTGAAAAAAATTCATTTTTTTATATAAATATTTTCTGTACCTGGGTCCTATACACTGTTCTAGGGACTCAGGATAGATACAACAGAGAAAATTCTCTGCCTGTCTTTGAGTAGCTTACATTCTGGTAGGGAAGATTTTATTAAGATAAGAAACACCAAACTCATCATTTCCTCTTCCGTAGGATTACCAGATTGATGTCATAGTGAAGAGTGGTCTTGGTTTTGGGTGCTCAATCAGTGACTGATTATGAGAAGATTTAAAATTTTAGAAAACACAAAGCTAGAAGCACTATTTATTTATTTTAACAGTTTTATTGAGATCCCTTTAACATATAGAAATTGTTTATATTTAAGGTGTATAACTTGATGATTTTGTATATATGCACACATTGTGAAAAGATCACTGCAGTCAAGCTAAATGACTTACCCATCACCTCTAGATAGTTACCCTTGTGTGTGTGGTGATAAAATTTAATTTAAGATCTGTCCTCTTAGGAAACTTCAAGTATACAATACAGTAATGTTAACTATTGTCACCATGCTGTTCATTAGATCCCCAGAACTTAATTATCTTGAATAACTGGAACTTTGTACTCTTTGACCAACATCTCCTCATTGTCTTCTCCTCACACCTGCCCCTACTGATCTATTCGCCTGGAAACTACCATTCTACTCTCTACTTTTATGAATTTTGATTTTTTTTAGATCATGGAGAATTTGTCTTTCTGTGTCTGGCACATTTTACTAGAATAATATCCTCCAGGTTTATCTACATTGTTGTAAATGACAAGACAGTCTTATTTTTTATGGTGGAACAATATTTCATTATCTATCTATCTATCTACCTATCATGTATCATCATCTATCTATCTCATATTTTGTTTATCTATTTACCCATTGATGGACATTTAGGTTGTTTCCATATCTTGGCTATTGTGAATAATGTTGCAATGAACATGGAAGTGCAGATAGCTCTTTGAGATACTGATTTCATTTCCTTTGGATATATACCCAGGAGTGGAGTTGCTGGATGATATGGTAGTTCTATTTTTAATTTTCTGAAGAACCTCCATACTGTTTTCCATAGCGCCTGTACCAATTTGCAATCCCACCAACATGCAAGCGCTCCATTTTCTCTACATCCTTGCCAACACTTGCTATCTTTTGTCTTTTTAACAGCCATTCTAAAGGATGTGAGGTGGTATCTCATTGTGGTTTTGATTAGCATTCCCCTGATGATTAGTGATGTTGAACACCTCTTCATGTAGAACAGTGTTTAATATGATGAATGAATAACACAATCAGATAATTGCAATTTGATGTAAATGTGCTGTGTAATCAAATTCTATAAAATGATAAAATATCAACAACTTTGATTTTACCATCGGGTCTTCTCTAGGGCACTTCTACCTTTTTACACCCATTTATATTTCCTCATTTGATCTTACACTAGTGAGGTCTTTATTAATGCAATGACCTGTCTTTCTTAATGCAAAATGTTCATGGGCTTACCTCATGTCTTCAGAATGATAATCTGGTTGGCCTGATGACATCAAAGTTGTCCTTTGCTTATACTGAAATTATTATCCTTAAATATCTAATGAACCATGTTCAGCTTTTCTTCTTCAGGAGATACTGGTTTTTGCTTGTTTTTGACCACATGGCTCACCCAATTTCAGTCAACTTTGGTGTTGCTTCCCCTCTCCCCCCATGGAGATACGTCCATAGCACTTCTATCTCATAATGGTACTGATGAGTTAGTCCAACTTTTGATCTTTTCATGCACTTTATTGAGTGACTTGTATAAAAAAATTATATAATTAGAAAAAAATTCTAGTTCTAAACATGCATGTATATGTGTGTGTGTATATATATATATATATATATATACACATTTCTCTTAGTTTTACTTTAAAAGAATAGAATGTTTTGTTATGGGTTGAATTGCTTCCCTCAAAATGGAATATGTGAAATCTTATAGCCTGTTGTGTTTAGTGCCTTTTGGGACTCTTATACTAAAGATTTATAAAATATAAGAAATTCCTAACTTTATTATTAATTTGGGTTTATATTTTGAAGTCAGAATTCTAAAAAGCCATATGAAACCCAAGTCCAGAGGAACATTGAGACTCATTAGATTCAATCTTCCCATTTTCAGTTGAGATAATGAGGATCTTCAGAGATGAAGTGAATTTTCCACAGTTTCCAAGGAGTTAGGAATGGAGCTTCAGACAACACTCAAATTACTGACTCCCAGTTGCTCTCTGCTCTATTAGATGGATTCTTTTCTGGTCAACGAAGTATATAACATACAGATTTTAAATAGTGCCAAGAGATTACCATAGGCCGACTTCCTCCGAGAAGACTTTGCCCAACAGGTGGCTAGGACGTTATTGGTATTAACTGTTTATATGACCTTCTAGAAAACATCCATTCAAATAATGACAAACAAAATCTAACTGATCACAAGATTGCTTCTTTCCTTTATGAAGGATGCAGTTCTATGGCTGTAGGAAGGAACAACACAATTGTGACAAAATTCATCCTCCTGGGATTTTCAGACCATCCTCAAATGAAAATTTTCTATTTTGTGTTGTTCCTGGGGATTTACCTCCTGACCCTAGCCTGGAACATGAGCCTCATCATCCTTATCAGGATGGACTCCCACCTACACACACCCATGTACTTCTTTCTCAGTAACCTATCCTTCTTAGATATCTGCTATGTATCCTCCACAACTCCCAAGATGCTCTCTGGTATCATCACAGAGAAGAAAACCATTTCCTTCATTGGGTGTGCCACGCAGTACTTTGTCTTCTGTGGAATGGGGCTGACTGAATGCTTTCTTTTGGCAGCTATGGCATATGATCGGTATGCTGCAATCTGCAACCCGTTGCTCTACACAGCTGTCATATCCCATACACTTTGTTTAAAGATGGTGGCTGGGGCCTATGTGGGTGGATTCCTTAGTTCTTTGATTGAAACATACTCTGTCTATCAGCATGATTTCTGTGGGCCCAACCTAATCAACCACTTCTTTTGTGACCTTCCTCCAGTCCTGGTTCTGTCATGCTCTGATACCTTCACCAGCCAAGTGGTGAACTTCATTGTGGGTGTTGTTGTTGGAATGGTATCTGTCCTTGTGATCCTCATCTCTTATGGTTACATCGTTACTGCTGTCGTGAAGATCAGTTCAGCAAGAGGTAGGACCAAGGCCTTCAGCACCTGTGGCTCTCACCTGACTGCTGCGACCCTCTTCTATGGTTCTGGTCTCTTCATGTACATGACACCTAGTTCCAGCTACTCCTTAAACCGGGACAAGGTGGTGTCAGTGTTCTATGCTCTGGTGATCCCTATGGTGAATCCCATCATGTACAGTCTTAGAAATAAGGAGATTAAAAGTGCTGTAAGGAAAGCTATGGAAAGGAAACATGTTCTTTCTCATGAGCACTCATTTTTCTGACCCCGAGGTAATGTTTACAATAAAGCTGTGAGTTGGGTCAATTATGCTGACTTTCATGTAGTTCTGGACTAGTTGATTGACACAATGATTTTTGTTTACCAGGATTTGTGTAGATTCAGCTTATAAACGCTCAATTTAGGAAAAAGCTTCACCATGACAAAGACTGAGCAATCTGAAACATCAAAATAGAGTTGTTGTCTGTAGGAGGAAAACTAAAAAAATGTTAGTCCAGCATTCAGGGTGACGATTCTAAAGGTAGGATAGGAATATATAGCATAATAACCTGAGGACAGGGACATTTTTTCTAAAAACAATTGCCTTTCCATCTTACGAGGTTCTAACATGTTTCCTTTAGGGCAGATGAGCACTGCAAGTCAGACACCCTTCCCTATTGAGAATCATGACTATCGTGAGCCACTGTGACTGGTGGGGGTATAGTCCTGACTCTTTAGATGTATTAAGGCAGGAAAGAGATTGAAAACTTTTGTTTAGGGCCTTAATGACTGAACAAATGGGCTGACCTCATGGCTAATTCAATCAATGATACAAAAATTGGTCACTGAAATGATTTGAAGAAAACCAGGGAATTGTCACTTCAGTCTAAAGTAACACCTTTCTAAGCAACACTCAAAGTTTCTTAGGAATCTACAGAAGAGGAGCACACTTTCATTTGGTGAGAAAGGTTCTCTGTTTTCATCAATTTTGTGATAAATTTGTGAAGAATTTAGCCAAGGAATTGAAGAGAGTGATTTTTCTCCTCCACATTGTCTAAGAACTTGTTAAGTGTCCTTTAACCAGCCGTAAAAACTAGAATAAATTTATTCAGCTGTGGCCTCTCTTGGTCAGGCCATAAATAAGTGAGTAAATGAGTATCTACCTGTATATCCTTGGATAAGATACTTGGGCCGTGTGTGCCTTAGTTCTTCATCTGTAAAATAGGAATATTAATAGTAATTATCTCATAGGCTTATTGTGAGGAATTCGATGGATCAGTATATGTAAACACTTAGAATAGTGCCTGGTGTACAGAAAATGCTCATGAGGTGATATTGTTATTACTATTATACTATAATGATTTATCACCATCTGAGCTAAAGAAGTAGAAGATGTTTCCTTAGTTAGGTAGGAAATGTGATCTTTGTAATGGCTTTGATGTGTTAGAAAGTGGGTCTACAGAGACTATAGTGAGGAGTGGTTAAGGGTGTTTGTTAAGTATTCTTAAATCATCAAACCTGTGATTATTAATCTCATCTCTGCCATTTTAAAGATATGTGGCCTTATGCAAGTTACTTACAAACCCTATCTTCTTCATCTGTAAAATGAGAAGAATAATTGTATCTACCACATAGAGCAGATATAACAATTAAATGAGAATATGCATGAAAGGGCTTAGCCTATTGTTTGATATATGGCAATACTTCATAACTGTTAGCTCATAGTACTAGTTAATTAGTCAATTTTATATAAATCAGGAGAAATCCAGGTTAATGTGCTAAAAAGAGACAAATTAAGTAGCTTTGAAATGTCTACTCAAATTGGGACATAATTGTCTCAGTAAAAGGCAAGCCCATACCTCTCACCTCTGGTACCTCTTTTGCATATAGGAAGCAGTCCTTAGGGAAGTAGAAAGAACTCAAGTTCATATAGGTGATGACATATGGAAATGTTACCATTGTACCGACTCTCTCAGCTTCCTGGGCACCCTGCTCTTACCCTTATGACCAGTTTTTCATCTACGTTTATCTGTATTCCACTTCACTGAGCTCCTATCCCTCAATTTGCCTTTGGTAGCTAAGCTTAAATTCTCCTAATACCAAATTCAGTGGAACAATAAATAAGTAAATAAATAAACAAAGGAAAAAATACCTCATGCTTTGGATTTACATGGAGCTGTCACTGATCTGTTGTGTCTAATTTTCTTTTGCTGAACAAAGACTCTGGATATTAAGGTATTACAAAAATCTTTCTTGTTTGGCCACATATATGTTCGCCAGTAATGGAAACTTTTTATTTGCATTGAGAAGATACAAAGTACTTTTGCAGTTTGTCCAACTACCAAGGAGAAAGTAATGCTCATTCATTAATAATTATTAAATCCAGAGCACAGGATGGGGATTGGTCACAAGGCTTGAATAAACCAAAAATTATCTGCATTTTACAATAAGCTGCATGTTAAATAATACTTCCCAAATAAGAGCATTTATTATGTGACTACAAACAGACATACATTAAACAGAATATATTTGGCACTGAAAGAATCCAGCATTTTATAACTATTTGAAGCAGGACAAGGTACATCTGTCTCCAAGGGAGCTAGCCAGCTGCAGATTGCATCAGTTTAGTAAAATTACCACAATCCAGGGTGTGGCACTCATCTTTGCAACCTCCAAAAATCTTTTCCAGGTGGATTGAAGTTAATCAAGCTCACAGTTCTGCATAAGCCCCAATACTATTTTTAGTTTTCAGTGAAGAAAAAAGCAGCCATGCTTGTACTTGTGCCCATAGCACAATTCTCTGTGCTTTTGAGGAAACCACATGGAAGAACAAATTACAATCAAAGGTCTATTTGGAGAGAAAGGAATCAAAGCAAAGTGGATAATGTGTATCAGTGCCTGATGTGTCCAGCTATGGGGTCCTGACTGGCTGAGGTGCTACCAATGTTTCTCCCCAACCATTCATTTTTTTCTCTTCTAAGTGACTATCTTCATTTCTAATCAATATATTATTTACAGATTGATTAATTAACAGGTCTTACTTCTTTTGGTCTAAGAAATATTTTGTCCCTGAAATGCCTTTTTTACATATTTGTTTATTATGATCTGATTTTGTTGTTTAATTTTTAGAGTTTTCAGAAACCTGGTTATTGGCCATATCTAATACATACATTCCCCTAATTTTTTTGCTAGATATGTATGATTAGAAACACACACACTCACTCATTCACTCAAATACTCATAAATTAGTGACTGATGTATTAAGTGGGCTCTGATGAGATTTTAAACTTTTTTCTAAAGATTAATCATCTCATGTTTCTAGTCTTAAACCCAGACAAACCTAGAGATTGCCTATTCTGTGAACATCCACACAAATAAGGAAACACTTGCATTTCACTTCCCTGTGTCCAGACAACTGACCTGGATCTTGCTGACCTACAGTTGAGTGGGGAGAGCCTGACTGACTTGCAAATAAGCAGATACACCATGTATACCAGCATTCTCCCATAAGCTTGATCCATGACTACCTTCCCTGAATTCTTGTGTGTCTCATTGTCTATAACATCTCTTAAACAACTGGGGAACATAAACCAACTGCTTATATCTTGCCTTTGTGGCTTTTATTCCATCCTCACTCTTCTCATGTTTTCCTTTCCTCTTCTAATGCTGGTCAAGCCCTCCTAGGTGCAATGCTGACCATGGATCTGGTCAGGGATAAGGTTCCTCTCTCTCCTACAAGTAAAGAGATGGCCATAGCAGGCTGTTGCAGTCATGGCTTGGAACTGCTATAAACTGGATATGGTAGCAACTCCCTTTAGTGTTGCCAGACTAGATGGCTGGCACCATATAGTTGCAAGACTGACAATCACACACTTTGGTGGGACAAGACTATAAATAAATAGGCAACTGGGACCCAAGTAGGTCTCATAGAAGAAGAGCAATTTCATGTCTTTCTCAAAACAAAGTTCTTCTGAAACAGAACTATGATATCAAATTGGACTTAAATGTCAACATAAATAGAAAAACTAGCATGAGTAAAGTATCATGTTGATTTTGTATGTTATATTCTTGTTGTTCTAATAAAACCTCTTGCTTATGCACAGAGAGACGGGGTTGTTTTCATCTTAAGAAATCCTTAAGGAGCAAAATTGATCCACATGGATCAGATGGAGGAAGTCCCTATATAAGACATACACTGAAGCTCACAGTTCATTTTCTAACAGCTATAATCTAAGGAAGTATCCTAGCATGGATTGTCTCACCCCTCAACTTGAGCCTCAGTCTAGGACACAATTGGAAATAAGACTCTATCTGGGGCTGAGATACAGAGGGGAGGTGTCCTTGAGCCTAAAGAGGAAGTAGTGGGTTCTGAGAAGTCCTGCATCTCAACACACCTACCAGTCCAGTATCCTGACTATCCAGATGCTATTTACAATTTGCTGTATTGTCTGTATTAGTTTCTAGATGTCCCTTTTTCTCTTGAGGTCCCTACTTTTACCAAAAGGCAAGCAGGTATACCTTCTCTAACAATTTTGGTATCTGTGGCTTTCAGATCTCTGAAGGCTCTGGAATTACTTTTCATCACACATGTCATCCCTGGGGGTAGTTTTTCAACGGAAGACCATGCATGAGATGTTCCTGTTTTAACAAGTTAAACACCTTTAATGAAGGCTCTAGCCTCCTTTATTAATTTGATTTACTTTTACTTTAAAATTATAATTAGGTGTAATTCATCATTAATTTCTCATTGTTTTTTTTCCTTTTGGTGTTCAGCATGTGTCCTTTAAAAAAATTTGAAAGTATTTTTAAGTGAAATATGTTTGATGTATAACATTGTGTTAATGTGTACAACATATTGATTTGATACCTTTACATATTGTGACATGATTGCCTTTGTAGCAATAGTTAACACCTCTATCACATCACATAATTATCATTTCTTATTTGTGGTGGGAATAATTAAGATCTATCTTTCAGCAAGTTTGAATATTATAATATAATATCGTTGTCTACAGTCATTATAATTTACTTTAGATCTCTAGGACTTATTTACTTCTAGTTGCAAGTTTGTACCCTTAAACATCTCCCTTATTCCTCCACCCTCATGCTGTGGCAATCATCATTTTACTCTCTGTTTTTATGAGTTTGGGTTTTTCAGATTCCACATATAATTGATATTATACAGTATTTGCCTTTCTCTACCTGTCTTATCTCACTTATCAGAATGCCCTCAAGATTCACTCATGTTGTCTCAAATAGCATGATTTCCCTCTTTCTCATGGCAGAATAATATTCCATCGTATACATACATATGTATATACATATATATATCCATTGTGTATATATATATACCACTTCTTCTTTATTCATTCATGCATTGATGAACACTTAGATTGTTTCTATATCTTGGCTATTGTGAATAATGCTGCAGTGAACATGGGTATGCAGATATCTCTTTGATGTCCTGCTTGAATTTCCTTTTAGTGTATACCCAGAATTGGGATTGATGGATCATATTGTAGATCTATTTTTAATTTTTGAGGAACCTCCATATTGTTTTCCTTAGTGGCTGAACCAATTTACAATCCCATCAACAGTATGTAAGGATACCTTTTTCTCCACATCCATGCCAACACTTGTTATCTCTTCTTGTCTTGATGATAGCCATTCTAATAGGTGTGGTGATATCTCATTGTGGTTTTGATTTGCATTTCTCTGATGATTAGTGATGTTTAACATCTCTTCATGTACCTGTTGACCATTTGGATGTCTTCAGCCTGTTTCCATAAAGCTGAGTTTGATAGTATCTTTCCTCCACCCTCAGAGGGTAACCTGCCTCTTATAAGAGTTTTAGCAGGATTCAGAGTAGGATGGGGAGGAGTCTCAATTCAGTAAATCTTTCTGTGACATTATCTGCCTGTCTATTTTGGGTTCCACAGAGAGAGGGGAAGATTGTTTTACAGCATACTCTTAGTTATCTTGATTTCTATCACTTACGTTAACAGGACCTTCAATGATCTACTATCTGAATAACGCCTGGCACATTGTATGTGCTTAATCAATATTTGTGGAATGAATTAACTTTTGTATTTTAGTAAAAATCTTCATATTTGGTTCTTACTAAGTCAAAATTATTATTCATGGGGCCAGCCAAGTGGTGCAGCAGTTAAGTGTGCACGTTCTACTTCGGCAGCCTGGGGTTCACTGGTTTGGATCCCGGGTGCGGACATGGCACCACTTGTCAAGCCATGCTGTGGTTGATGTTGCACATATAAAGTAGAGGAAGATGGGCATGGATGTTAGCTCAGGGCCAGCCTTCCTCAGCAAAAAGAGGAGGATTGACAGCAGTTAGCTCAGGGCTAATCTGCCTCAAAAAAAAAAAAACCACTAAAAAAATTATTATTCAGCACTGTAATTCAGGAACTTAGCTTCAGGAAAGTTCCTGAAAGTGTTTAACAAAAAATTATATAATTCATGGGACAGGTAAGTTCTCAGTAGAGTTCTTCTGAGGTAAATATGGTCATCATGAATATTTAACTTCTGGGCTCTATTACGTTGTAATAATATACATTACTTTTTTTGTTTTAAAAAGAATTGGCCTTTTAGGGTAAAATTAATCAAATTGTGTTTCAACAAAATTGTTTTTCAGATCAATTAAAATGTATAATTAAAATTATTTTGGATTTTGTTCATGGGATACAGAATTTCTCAGCTTTTCAGTCAACTCCGATATACTGCAATTTAAATTTTTAAACTATAGGCTAATTATAGTTTTGGAACAAAAGAAAAATGTGGTTTTATTCTGTCTTAACTATATGTCCATTTATGTATGTGTATGTATTTGTTACTCAGATATAAGACTTTGGGAACATTAAAAAATGTGGTTGTGAGTAATCACCAGGTTATAGATATTAGTAAGATAACAGTGTAAGCTAATTACATTTTTATGAGTAGAGGTGAAACATTTGGATGAAATTGATTGAAAATATATAAACATACAAACAAAACATTTCATTTGAACGGTAATAAAGGAAAATTCAAACAATTTCTCTACCTAAGGAAATATCAGTAAAAAAAGAAATGATGGGCCAGCCGGGTAGTGTAATGATTAAGTCTGTGTGCTGTGCTTCAGTGGCCCAGGGTTTGTGGGTTTGGATCCCTGGAACAGACCCACACATCACTTATTAAGCCATGCTGTGGCAGCATCCCACATACAAAAAGTAGAGGAAGATTGGCACAGATATTAGCTCAGGGCAATCTTCCTTACCAAAAACTTAAAAAGTTAAAATAATTAAAAAATTATATTTTCATGGGCCGGCCTGGTGATGCAGCAGTTAAATTCACACGTTCCGCTTCTTGGCGGCCGGGGGCTCGCCAGTTCAGATCCCGGGTGCGGACATGGCACCTCTTGGCACCCCATGCTGTGGTAGGCATCCCACATATAAAGTAGAGGAAGATGGGCATGATGTTAGCTCAGGACCAGGCGTCCTCAGCAAAAAGAGGAGGACTGGTAGTAGTTAGCTTAGGGCTAATCTTCCTCAAAAAAAATTATATTTTCTCAATGTTGGGGAAAATACAATGAACAATGTTATATAATTGCTTATTTCTGGTGAAGATATAAAACGGTTTAAGGAATTTGAAAATATAGTTATGATATTTTGTTAGACATCATGGGCTGAATCCACACATTTGTCTTTATTCCTTCCTGAAGCCCAACTAAAATGACAATAACAATTTAAAAAAAAACCAAACAAATTATAAAATCACCAAGATATGGATAACAAAAGAAATGACAACAATAGTTGCACCCTGTACAGCAGAGGTTTGAAGAATAATCAACAGACTCAAGAAATCAGGAAGTTATGGGTCCTGAGTAAAGCGATGAAGAAAAACCAAGAAAAAGCAAGTTGATTCCCATTGCAAGACCCCAAAAAGGATCAGAATTGAAGGCACAAGGCACTTGTATAGTGGGTGGGCTTAAAACTTTAGATTTTGTTGAAAAATATATTAAGAACAACTGGACTCCTAGACCAGCCCCTCCCCTCCTCTAGCATCGTGGAAACTCCTCCTCTTCCCCCATTATCCCTTCCTCACTCTAATAGAAGACTGGCGGTTTATTCTCTGGAGAACTGGCCCAAGAAGTATCGGCTCAGTCTCATCAGACATATCTAAGGGGAAATGCTAAACATAGAGGAATTAAGATAATATCAACATAGTGAAAAGGGAGATTCTCCCTCCACCACACACCTACTCCATTCATTCATTCAACTCTCAGAACACTCCCAGCTGGGTTGGCATCTCCTGGGCAGGAGACTGGAGAATTCCTGTGTGGAGAAAAACCTGCTCAAGAGAAAACACCTTCTGATGCTTTCAGAAAGGGTTCATCAGAACAACTGTGAAGTCCTCCCCAGATGACCTAGCAGAAAGCCCACAAGGAGACAATATCTGGCCATAAACACCAAGCTTCAAATCTTGCTTTTCAGTGCCTCACTTTGCAAAAGGAAAAGACAGCCAAAAATCACCAGACAGAGGCTCTAAAATAAACAAAGAGGAAAAAGAAAAGACAACAATAAGGTGATAAAAAGATAAGGCAGGAAGCATTAGAATATGTAAAAAAAATAAAAACCCAAACCTCCAAAATTAATACCCTCAGTTAAAGAAGATATTGTGTAAGAAACTAGACATTTATAACATTATTTGAGCCACTGGATCAAATTTTCTCTGACTACTTCAGTTTTATGAGCTAGTAAATTCACTTGATTGTTTCAGCCAGTTTCAGTTCTTTTCTTCTGTCATTAAAGATGAAAGATCCCTAATTCTGAAAATAATTTTGTAATATATACCAAGAATCACAAAAATTTGACTCTTCTTGAGTAAGTGGTATCTATTCATAGTATATTAATTAGCTATTGTTGAGCAAGAAATTACTACAAAACTTTGTGGCTTCAAACAAAAATAGACATTTATTACCTTGTACAGCTTCTGTGGGTCAGTTATTCAGGAGTAACTTGGCTGCGTGGTTCTGGCTCAGGGGGTTCTCATGAGGTTGCACTCAAGTAGTTGGTCAATGCTTGAGTCCTCTGAAGCTAGACCAAGACTAAAGGGTCCACTTCCAAAATAGATCTCTCATGCAGCTGTCACGGTGGTGCTGGCTGAGAGCAGGAGGCCAATATCCTTGGTTACATGGGTTAGCCATATTAAACATAGGAGAGTTCTACACAAGCCCATGGATACCAGGAAGCCAGGGTCATTAGAGACCATCTTGGAGGCTGCCTATCACACTCAAATGTAAAAAATGCTTCAGAGTAAATATAGTCAAAACATTCATCAAAAATTTGGAAACAACCTATATGCTACATGGAGAAAATGGTTAAACACATTAAGATGTAGCCAATTGGTCTATTATAATACACTTGAAGGAAAATAGTACTTATAATGCACACATGAGGTTCTGACAATCAATCTACAAATTCAGGTATTCGAGAAACACAATTTTCACTATCTTTCCATAATGCTGTTTCTACTTTGTACTCTCCTTATTTCTCCACTGAGGAAAATACTTAGTCAATTCAAGAGTCCTTTCCTCTTTTCCCTAGGTTTGTGTCTAAGTTCTAGAGGGCTGAATAATGCCATGACAATGGGGGCATCTGGTGCTTGTCCTCTCTCTATAGCAGCATCTCCTGAAATATCTATTGCCTCAACAGATCCCCATCTGTCAGATGGCAAATGAATTGCTGCTGAATTTCATTTATCCCCATCCTCAAGACCTGCTAGGTCTGATGACTCTGCTATTGACAGCCATTCTTGGTTAAATGGGAATTGGTCTGTTGCTCTCAAACTCAACTACGGCACAGGAAATTCTCTAGAGCTCAAGCTTTCAGTGCCCAGTGGCTGTCTCCCTGGACCCCTATGACCACGTTTTCTTAAGTTTCTGCCTACCAATCCAGGCCCTAACTATCTTTTGGTTAGGGCCCCTCTGTTCTTGGTGTCTCTAAACTTATTTGATAGTTGTGCTGTCTCTGAGACATTCTGAAGACTCACTTATGTTTTTGGCCACATCACCTCTGTTTCAACTGCTTTTAGCTGTTATATCCCTTCTTTGAGGCTTGAGAACCTAACAACTTACCTGCTTGAAAGAAGAGAATGGTCAGAGATGAGAGGAAGGAAATATTATGTAAAAGGCTGGATAACATTTTGAAATATTTTCTATTAGCTGTTCCATACAGCTAAGTGAAAAATTTAAAAGGAGGGTTGGATGGGGATAAAAGAAGACATTAAAGACATGTTAGAAGAATGAGCAGACTTTACTTTCTAATATATGGTAACTGTCTGTTTGGCCTTCTGCATAACCTGGCCTCTTCTTTCCCGTCTAAGATGTCCTTCTCATGTAGTGTCTAGAGAAAGAAAAGCCAGACCTTGAGGACCAAACACAAGGACTTAGTGTCTGGGACTGCAAAACAAGAATTGCTTCTATCAACATATGAATGGATAAAGAAGAAGTGATACACACACACACATATATATAATACAATACTACTCAACCATAAAAAAGACAAAATTGTGCCATATGCAACAACATGGATGGACCTTGAGGGAATTATGCTCAGCAAAATGGAGAAAGACAATTACTGATTGACTTCACTCATATGTGGAAGATGAACAAACAAACACACACACAGATATGGAGGATAGATTGGCGGTTACCAGAGGGGAAGATCGAAAGTGGAAAAAAGGCACATATGTCTGGTGAGCTAGACTTCTGGTGGTGAATGTGATGCAGTCTATACAGAAGTTGAAATGCAGTGATGTATACTTGAAATTTATATAATGTTATAAACCAAAGTGATCTCAACAAAATAAATTTAAAAACAAAGAATTGCTTCTCTTTTTGTACACTTGGAGAGAGAGGATAGCAAACTGGAGTGGAGGGAGGGGAAAGGGTTCCATCTTGGTGTATGTTTTGGGAAGACTGAACATTATTTATCTTTTCAAAGTTTCTTACACACTGTGCCCAGTTGTCCCTCTTTTCCTCCCTGTCTCTGCCCTTCTTCAAACAGTTCTTCTCTCCTACTCTCATTCTTTCTCTTCTACCTATTTTTTCCTTTAATCCAAGAAGCTGGAGCCATGGGGCATAAGCAGAGAGCTATTTATGTTTCTTCTTCTCGACTTCAAATCTCTGTAAGGTCTTTATGAACATGACCCATCCATTCAGTCCGATATAAAAGCAAAAAAAAAAAAAAAACAAAAAACAAAAAACTAGACAAAAATAAGAAGATAGAGAGTTGAGATTCCCTATACCACAGAGAACGTGACTCAGCATTGCTGGAGGTTCACTATTTCCTGGTGTGTTTCCCAGATGGAGATCTCTGATGATTGTTGCTATGTTTTTGTGCCATAATTTATTTTTTGGATAATAATGATGGAAGTGATCTCTAAATCAGCCCCATGATTCTTCCAGGGTGAATGAAAGGACCTTCATATAAAAATATCTCAAAAGATGAACACCCTGAAGGGAGAATCGGGAGTCTAAACAAAGGACCAATTAACAGAGTTGGTCTCCCTTCTATGACCCAGGAGGGAGGTTATTTACATTTTGCAGTGTTTTAATTGCTCCTTCTTTGTTGGGAGTTGTGCTCCCAAGTTCTCTCTAGATGTGAGAGAAGGCTCATAAGCTTTCAAGGTCCTTTTCTCCCACAGGTGGATCATTTCTGAGGGAGGCTGAGTGAACCAAACATTACTAACAAAAGACCATGAGCTCATCTCAGAGTGCTGATGGAGTAGGATACTCTCAGAAGCTGGAAATTGAAATATCTGTTGGCTATCATTGAATACCTGGGTACACCATGAAGAAAAAAGAGTTAGAGCATAGCAGAGTAAAGCTTTACAAAACTCTTGGGTGAATCCTTAGGAGCTCTGCTCTAAGGAATATGAGGGCCTAGGACCCAGGAAGAATTTTAAAGATTTGAAAATAGCTCAATATCATTGTACTTGAGGTCTAAGTTTTATAGAGGGTCATCTTCCATGGCAGCTCATTTAGTGTGAAAAACAAATCTGTAGAGGGATGATCTAAATATATAGGCTGTGTCAATACACTTTGGCATAAAATGGGGATCTGGAAAACCTCTGAGACCTTTGATTAGTGTTAAAAAGGAGAAAACACAGGCCCAGAGGAAAAGTTGTGAGTGAATTTTGAGGAGCCTATACTACTTGATTTGTTGTGTTTAAAAAGTCAAATGTCAGCATTCTATGGAAGACTCCAAAATGGAGTGGATATAATGCAACTTTGATGAACATGACAGTTCTCGAGGAAGTGAGGGACCACTAGTTGAGAATAAAGGTAACACCTGATCTTCTGAGAGTGATCCTGTCCACATTGTTTCTGATAAACAAAGCTCTTCAGATTTTGTTTCCTGCCCTACAAATATGCTGAACTTTTCCAAGGTCAACTAAGTAAACATTAGGAAGGATAATTGATAAAATATCTTTTAAAAAAGAGGCGTGTCCAAGGGGCCACTTTTTCATGTTCTCTTTCCATTTCCTTCTTTTTTTCATTTGCTAAGCAGGGTCAAATGGAGGTAAGTATGGGGAGGGGGAATATCTGATGCCAAGAATGGTGTGAGAGAAACTGAAGGCAGGGAGCCCAAATAAACCTTATTTCAAGATAAACTTTATCCAAAAGAAAAAAATAAAGCTTAGGAGTCCTTGATAAATAAGAGTCAAGTAAAAATAAAGTTGAATTAGAAATGATAGAATCTGGGCGGGGGAGAAAAATAACGTGGGAATTAGACAGTGCTCTGAGATTAAGCATAACATCAGTGGCCTAACAGTTCTCTGTGTACAGTAGGGTTTGCTGTGCATTAGGGTTAATTTTGTCTCTTAGGCACCTATGGGCAAAAGCTTTGCAGTGGTTCCCATCTAAAGGCTGAGATTTCCCTTTCCCTGAGTTACATCAGCATGTATTGCAAAACATTTTATTATCTCCTTGTTTCTTACTCCTGAAAGAAGATAAATTCTCCGCGAGTTAGTCTCACTTACTTAGCAAGCAGTCAGCATTACAGCTTTTCTGTTCATTTCCTGAAAGAGCATCTATGTGAAAAGATGTGGTGATCATGTTATTGACAGCATCTTCAATTATGCTGTCATTGCCCTTTTCAGTTGTACAATAATGCATTGAGATGATCTCTGCCATTCTAGAGATCTTCTATGAGAAATTCTTGCAAAGAATATGCAGAGGCCTTCCCCAATCTCTAACTTCTTGCTCACATCCAGCTGGTGATCACCCACTAGAATTTATCTCTCTTTCCCATGCCACACATCATCTCTTGCTTTGTATTATGTCTCTATGGGCACATTATTCATCTCCCTTTCTGAGCTATAGGCCTTTATTGGATCATTTACATCATCCAAACACCAAGTATAATGCTTTGCACTCTATAGTGTTCAGAAACAAGACTAATGCAGAAATTAACATATTTTAGTGAATGATTCAATTCAGATATTTAAGATGTGACTCTGGAGCTAGACTACCTGGATTCAAATATCAGTAGGTCCTTCTGACCTACTTGTGCAACCTTGAGCTATTTACTGCTCTGACACACAGTCTCCTCATTTGTAAAATGGGCATAATAAGAGTACATATCTCATAAAACTGCTGAAAATGAAAATAAGGTAAAACATAAAAGTACTCAGAATAGCACCTGGAACATAGCACACACTCAATAAATATTAGCTACTTAATACCATGCCTTGAGTTTCCAGGAAAATTTAGTCATATTAGAAGCAAAAATAAATAAATAAGCAGATCCAGTAGCTAGGCATTTTAGAGAAAAAATGGCCAGCGATAAGCTGGAGTAACCAAGACCTTCATGGAAATATTATTTATAAAGGTGTTTATAGTACTATGGTGGCTGTTATATACCAAGAAACCAAGAATGCTAGATAAAACCTAAAACACATTTTTTTCATGGCTGAGCCAGTGAGAAAGCAAATAAGTTTATCAAGGTTCAGAAATGACAAGAAAAAGCACAAAACTCAGAGGGTAGTGGGCTGCGGCCAGCATTTTCCCAGGAGGATCTACTAATCTCTGGTAGCCTCACCCTGGGTTTTAGTGGGCAAATGTATGAGGGGCAGGAGAAAAAGACAATGTGTGAGATTGCCTTACAGATAACACCCCTTCCGCCCAATGCCACTGAAAATGGTGACTCTCAAGGGGTGACATTCTTAGAAGACAAACTAGAAAAAAACCTTCTTCACAAAATGAGACAGTGATATGCACACCTCTCTGAGTTTTAGTTTGAGAGAAAGAGAGAAAGCAAAAATGCCTTCCCTGATAACACTTTTTCTGAAGTTTAATTTTATTGAGGTAAAATTAACATATAACACTGTGTAAGTTTAAGGTGTTTGATGTGTTGATTTGATACATTTACATATTGCAATACGCTTACTGTCCTAGCATTAGCTAACACCTCTATCATGTCACATAAGTAGATTTCTTTTTTTGTGGTGGGAAAGATTGAGATCTAGCTTATATAGAATTTGAAATATAATGGTGTACATCTGAAATTTATATAATGTTATAAACCAATGTTACCTCAATAAAAAAATTAAAAGATCTAGTCTCTTAGGAACTTTGAAGTTTATAATGCAGCATTGTTGTCTATAATCACTATGCTGCACATTAGATGTCTAGGATTTATCTGGTAGTTACAAGTTTGTACCTTTTAACAACATATTTTCAATTCCCCCACCCTGCAGCATCTGGTAACTACCATTCTGTTTGCTGTTTTTACATTTGGCTTCTTTAGAATCCACATATAAGTGATGTAACACAGTTTTGTCTTACTGTGTCTGATTTATCTCACGTAGTGTAATTCCCTCAACGTCCATCCATGTTGCTGCAAATGGCAGGATTTCCTTCTTTCTCTTGACTAATACTCTGCTGTGTGTGTGTGCACGCGCGCGTGTGTGTGTGTATAAATATGTATACCACCTTCTTTATCCATTCATGCATTGATGGACACTTAGGTTATTTCCATATCTTGGTTATTGTGAATAATGCTGCAATAAACATGGGAGTACAGATTTCTTTTTGATATCCTTTTTTCATTTCATTTGGATATATACCCAGAGATGGAATTGCTAGATCATATGGTAGTTCTATTCCTAATTTTTTTCAGGAAACTCCATACTTTTTTCCACAGTAGCTAAACCAGTTTACATTCCCATGACAATGTATGAGGATTCCCTTATCTCTACATCCTCTCCAACCACTTGTTGTCTTATGTCTTCTTGATGATAGCAATTCTAACAGGTGTGAGATGATATCTCATTGTGGTTTTGATTTTCATTCCCCTGATGATTAGTGCTATTGAGCATCTTTTTAGGTACCTGTTGGCCATTGAATGCCTTCTTTGGAAAATGTCTATTTAGTTCCATTGCTCATTTTTAAAGATTTTATTTTTTTCCTTTTTCTCCCCAAAGCCCCCCAGTACATAGTTATATATTCTTCGTTGTGGGTTCTTCTAGTTGTGGTATGTGGGACGCTGCCTCAGCATGGTTTGATGAGCAGTGCCATGTCCGCGCCCAGGATTCGAACCAACAAAACACTGGGCCACCTGCAGCAGAGCACTCGAACTTAACCACTCGGCCACGGGGCCAGCCCCCCATTGCTCATTTTTAAATCAGATAGTTTTATATTCATCATTGTATGAGTTGTATGAGTTCTTTAACTATATTGGATAATAACCCCTCATCCGATATACAGATGACAAATATTTTTTTCATTCTGCAGGTTGCCTTTCATTCTTTTGATCATTTCTTTTGCTGTGTAGAGGCTTTTTAGTTTGATGTAGTCTCACTTGTTGAGTTTTGCTCATCCTGCTTGTGCTTTTGGTGTCATGTCCAAAAAAATCATTCCCAAGATCAAAGTCAAGGAGCTTTTCCTAGAATTTTCTTCTAAGAGTTCCACAGTTTTAGGTCTGATGTTTAAATCTTTAAGTCATTTCAAGTTAAGTTTTGTGAGTAGTGTAAGTAAGGGATCTGGAGTTTTCTTTGCTTTTGTCGGTACACCTGCTCCACTTTTTTTGGTGCTTTTTTAAAAAAAAATTTATTGAGATTATGATAGTTTACAACCTTGTGAAATTTCAGTTGTACATTATTGTTTGTCAGTCATGTTGTAGGTGACCACTTCACCCTTTGTGCCCACCCCCACCGCCCCCTTTGCCCTGATAGCCGCTAATCTGTTCTCTTTGTCTACATGTTTAACTTCCACATGTAAGTGGAGTCATACAGAGATTCTCTTTGTCTATCTGGCTTATTTCACTTAACATAATTCCCTGAAGATCCAGACATTTCTCCAAAGAAGATATACAGATGCCCAATAGGCACACAAAACGATGCTCATCATCACTGATCATCAGGGAAGTGCAAATCAAAACTACACTGAGATATCACCTTACATCCATTAGAATGGCAAAAATAACTAAAACAAACAGTAAAAAATGTTGGAGAGGTTGTGGAGAAAAAGAAACCCTCATACACTGCTGGTGGGAATGCAAACTGGTACAGCCACTATGGAAAACAGTATGGAGATTTCTCAAAAAATTAAAAATAGAGATACCATATGACCCAGACATCCCACTGTTGGGAATCTCTCCAAAGATTTTGAAGTCAGCAATTCCAAAAGTCCCACGCACCCCTATGTTCATTGCAGCATTATTTACAATAGCCAAGACATGGAAGCAACCTAAGTGCCCATCACCTGATAATTGCATAAAGAAGATAGGGTATAAATATATATATATATATGCAATGGAATACTACTCAGCCACCTGCTCCCCTCTTATTACTCCCTCTTCTGGCTGAATTCTTAAGCTACTGTTTCTTCTCTAGTTGTTACCTCTCACCAGGCTGGCTACTGGAAATCTCTTTTTTGTTTTCCAGAAGGTGACATTCCAGTGTGGTTTGTGGTTTCTCCCGTGTCCACAGACTGGTCCTGTTTTTCTGAGAGCAGTCCGTTTACTGGAGTTGCTATCACTGCTACACTCAGGAATGTGCACAAAGAGCCAATTGCAGAGTGAGGAGAAGTGTGGGTTTAGCACTGGGAGGTTGAGATTTCCTGTGGATCTTGAGGGGAGATCCTCTGATGAGGTACTCCTAGAGCCTCACAGGTGGACTTCCTGTGAAATCCCGAGCCCCTGTCCTCCTTTAACTCCCCTTGATATTCCTGTCTGTCTTTTACTTGATTTCCCTTCACCCTCCACTTGCAATCTATTCACCTCAGTAGTCTACATATCTCTTTAGAGAAAGGAGCTCCCCAACTGAGTCCAGCACTGCTGCGGTAGCTGGGAGCTTGCTCACTGCTCTTTTTCCTTCACAGGAGGGTTAGCCACTACTGAGTGGTTCCACCTGTGCAGTGTTGTCTTCAAATGGGTGGTAATGGGGAAGCTCCTTTCACTGTTTCCACTGCAACCAAATCACACCTTTTTTTCTGCTTCAGTTGTGCACTGGAATCAACTCTCAGGAACCTGGGCTTCCACAAAGTCTGTCTCATTCACTATTTTCTGCTCTAGTTAGCACTCTCCAGGCTTTACCTGACCATGGCCGAGATAGATTGAGGCAAGTACTTAGCTCCTGTTGGTTCTGCAGCCCATACCAAAAGTCTGTCTGCCTATTACTGGATGCACAGGTGGGTGAGATTCCTCCTGGGTCCCTTGGAAGTTAGTGCTGTATACTGCAACTCCCACAAAGGCTCTTATGTTCATGGATGTCACTTCATTGTTACGAAAGTGGAAGAAAACGGAGAACGCCTTTTCGCATTATGATGCTGATGTCACTCCTTCCTCCTATAAGTTTTAGTCTCATCCATCTACTTATGTGGATATGCAGCCTAAATATTATCACTATTGTGACACCAAAACACAACAAGTCATATATTTTTTTAAAAGAGATTCTGGTTTGGTGTTATCCACAAGATATCTGACAGAATACCTTGAAGAAACAAATTTTAAATACAAGCATCAATGATTTCCACAAATTTTAAAGAAACATGAACTTAAGATTAAAAAAAAACTAAGCACATAAATAAAGAGGGCACTTTGAATAAGAGTCAGCCATATCATTAAACTATGAAATCAGACTTACAAACCGTGTATTGAAATTATTAGATAGCAGTAATTTCAGTAAGTATGTTTAATATGTTAAATAAGGATACTATTGAAAATATGATGAAACAATAAGAGACTGTCAAAGCTGACCATTTGATCAAAAAACCAAGTGAAACTTAAAGAGAGAAAACAAAATATTATGATTGAAATTTGAAATTAATGGATGAGTTAAACAGCGAATTAGCACAACATGGTAGAATGAATTTACTGGGAGAGAGATCTGTAAAAGTTAAACAGAACACAGTAGAGAGAAAGAAATAATTAATGCTTCAGTGGTGTAGAAGGTAAAACAAGAAGATTCAACATATGCCTAATTCTAATTGGGGTTCCAGAGGCGTATAATAGAAATACAGAGGCAATTTTCAGAGGAGTATCTCTATTTGTGGTCATCGCTTTCCCACTTAAATAAGCCCCTTCAGCATTTCTTCTAGAACTGGTTTCTTGGTGATAAACTCTTTTAATTTTTGCTTTTCTGGGAAGCTCTTCATCTCTCCTTTCATTCTGAATGAAAACCTTGATGGATAGAGTATTCTTAGCTATAGGTTTTTCCTTCTAGCACGTTATAAATACGTTGTGCCATTCTCTTCTTGCCTGTAGGGTTGTGGCTGAGAAGTCCCCTGACAGCCTTATGGGCTTTCCTTTGTATGTCACTTGTGGCCTTTCTCTTGCTGCTTTTAGGATCTTCTCTTTAATTTTGGACATTTTAATTATAATATGTCTTGGTGTGGACCTCTTTGGGCTTCTCTTGTTTGGATCTCTCTGTGCTTCCTGTACTTGGATGTCTGTTTCCTTCCTTAGGTTAGGAAAATTTTCCTCTATTATTTCTTCAAATAAAATTTCTGCCCCTTTGTCTCTCTCTTCTCCTTCTGGGACACCTATAATCCGAATGTTGGCATGCTTGATATTGTCCCAGAGTTCCCTTAGACTGTTCTCATTCTGTCTAATTCTTTTTTCTTTTTTCTGTTTAGCTTGGGTGATTTCCTCTAGTCTTCCACCTAGCTCTCTGATCCATTCTTCTGCATCCTCTATTCTGCTACTGAGTCCCTCTAGTGAATTTTTCATTTCCAGTATTGTATTCTTCATTTCTGATTGGTTCTTTTTTATAGTTTCCAGTTCTTTGCTGATGAGCTCACTGTGTTCATCCAGTCTTCTCCCAACATCTGTGAGCATCATTATGAGATTTTGTTTGAACTCTTTGTCAAGTAGGTCACTTGTTTCTGTTTCATTTAGTCCTTTTCCTGGGGTTTTGTCCTGTTCCCTTGCTCAGAAAGCGTTCCTTTGTCTCCTCATTATGCCTCTTTCTCTGTGCTTATTTCTGTGTATTAGGTGAGTCCACTATGTCTCCTGATCTTGGAAAAGTGGCCTTATATATGAGATGCCTTATGAAGCCCAGCACTGTGCTTCCCTCTCATCAGCAGTCCAAATGATCCAGGAGTGACCCCTTTGTGGGCTACTTGTGTCTTTCTACTGTGGCAGAGTTGCTCTTACTGCAGGTACCCAGGGAGTCTAGTCTTTCCTTCCCTGGCCAGCTGTTTGTAAATCCGGTTTGGGGAGCCTCAGCATCATTGGCTACATAGTCTATCAGTACACTCCTATTGCAGTTTTCCTCTTAATTGGGTTGGTACCCAGTGTAGCTGGTTGCTAGGCTCAGGGACTTACAGTTGCCATAGGCTTCAGGCCTGCAAAGCTGTTGTCAGTTCTCTTAGGAGTGCAGCTGAGTGGGGCTGACCCTAGGCATGGGAGCACCCAATTGTTTCAGACCTTGGAAGGTGGGGCTGATCCTTTTTATGGCTATTTGTGAAACACAGGTCTTCTGCCACTGATAAGCCTCACCCTTCACAGGACCACAAACACCATCAACACAGTCCTGGTCCATGCACATTTCCCAACCCCCTGGAGTGTACCCAAATGCCACACTGCAGAGGTCCCCACCTCTCCACCAATGCCCCCCACAGTTCATCTGGTCCTCACACAGGCCCTGCCCCACAGAGGTAGACACACTTGCGTGCCTGTAGAGGATCCAGGCACCCAGTGAATGCTTAAAAGTAGCCTGGGGGCTTGCTGTGGGGTGGGGCCAGTCCCTAGGGCAGGCTACCTGCCCTGGCTGAACTGAATTAAATCTGTACGCTAGTGGGCATGGCAGACCCCTGGGCTAACAGGCCAAGGGAAGAACCTCAATGGCTCCCACCAAGGTCTGTGTCAGCATGCCTGGACCAGGTCAGAACAATGGCCCCCACCAATGTCTCAGTCTCCAGTGAGGTCCCTCCTCTCACCAAGATGCCCCAAGAGTCCAACACTAGAGTCTTGTTTCACCAAAGGACTGTCAGCCTTCTCTCTGGTGATTTTAGGTTGCTGCAATGAGCGAGTTTGTGCATAAGCCCTTTAAGACCCGGGTCTTTTCGGCTTTCAGCTGATAGCTTTTCTAGGGGTATCTTCATTGCAGTTAATAGCCAGCGAAGCCAGACCGTAAGACACTCATCTCAGTTGTGCTGAGTCTGAAGGATGCTCCAGTATTGGCCTTGCTCCAGACCTCATTCCTCCAGCAAGGGCTGTGTACCTTATGATGTCTCCCGCCTGGCCAGCTAAGAAGCTCTGCTGCTCCCAAAGGTGGCTCTTTTCCTCTCCATCAGGAATTTCTGGCTCTTCTGCCTTATTCAGGACTGTCCCTTGTTGTGAGGGTTCTTTATATCCAGTTTTCAGTTTTCTATCCAGGGTGATTTTCCCAAAAATAGTTTTAACATGTTTGTGTTTGTGGGAGGAGATGAGTTCAGAGTCTGCTTACACCACCATCTTGACAAGATCTCAGGACTGGGATCCTGCTTTTGCTTTGCATTTCCCAAATGACTAGTCATGTTGAACATCTTTTCAGGTGTCTGCTGGCCATTTGGATGTCTTCAGCATGTTTCCGTAAAGCTGTTTGACAGTATCTTTTCTCCACCCTCAAAGGGTAATTTGCCTCTAATAGGAGTTGATAGCAGGGTTCAGAGTAGGATGAGGACGAGTATCAGTTCAGAAAAACTTTTGGTTACATTATCTACTGTTCATCTTTGATTCTGAAGAAAGAGGGAAGATTGTTTCACACCACACTCTCAGTTATCTTGGCTTCTGTCACTTACATTAATGGGACTCTCAGTGTTCCAGTATCTGAATATTGTCTGGCACACTGTAAGCACTTAATCAATATTTGCCAAATGAATGAACATTAGCATTTAATACAAATCTTAATGCTTTGGTTCTTACTAAGTCAAAATTATTTTTCAGCACTGTAAGTTAGGAACTTACCTACAGTAAATTTCCTGAAAGTGTTTAACAAAAATTAAAATGAATAATGCATGTGTCAGGTAAGTTCTCTGTAGACTTCTTATAGCCAATCTTGCTTAAATGTGGATTGTTCTGTTGTTCTCATCCTCAATAGGGCACAGGAAATTCTGTAGAGCTCAAGCCCTCAGTGTCCAGTGGCTGTCTACCTGGACCCCTATGACGACAGTTTCTTAAGTTTCTGCTTGCAAACTCAGGCCCTATCCATCTTTTGGTTAGGGCCCCTCTGTTCTTGGTATCTCTAAACTTAGTTGATAGTTGTGCTGTCTGTAAGTCATTCTGAAGGCTCACTCATGTTTTTGGCCACATCACCTCTGCTTCAACTTCTTTTAGCTATCACATCCCTTCTCTGAGGCTTGAAAACCTAACAGCTTACCTGCCTGAAAGAAGGGAACGGTCAGAGATGTGGAGACATAAATATTAGGTAAAAAGCTAGATAATATTTCAAAAATATTATCCATAAGTTGTTCCACACTGCTAAGTCAAAAATTTAAATGGAATTTTGGTTGGGGCTAAAAGAAGATAATAAAGATGTTTTAGAAGCATGAGCAGACATCATTTTTTAATATATGGCAATTTACTGTTTGGCTTTCTCCATAGCCTGATCTCTTCTATTCTCTCTAAGATGTCCTTTCCATGGAGTGTCTAGAGAAAGAAAACCAGACCTTATGGACCAAAGGACAAGGACTTAGTGTCTTGGGATGCAATATAAGAATGGATTCTTTCAATGGATAAGAAGATAAAGAAGATGTAGCACACATATATACAATGAAATACTACTCAGCCATAAAAAGATGAAATCATTTCCTGCAACAACGAGGATCGACCTTGAGGGTATTATGCTAAGCAAAATAGGTCAGATGGAGAAAGAAAATTACTGTATAACCTTACTCATAAACAAACACATAGATGCATATAACAGATTGGTAGTTAACAGAAGGAAAGGGCAAAAGAGGTGAAGGAGCACATATGTATAGTGAGCTAGATTTCTGGTGGTAAACTCGATGCAGCCTATACAGAAGTTGAAATGCAATGATGTACACGTGAAATTTATATAACATTATAAACAGTGTGACCTCGGTAAAGTAAATTTTAAGAAAACACCAAAAAGATGAAGAATTGCTTCTCCTGTACATTTGGAGAGAGAAGAAATCAAAGTGGGGTGGAGGGAGGCGGAAGGATTCCTTCTTGGTGTGTGTTTTGAGAATTATGAATATTATTTATCTTTTCAAATTTTATTACACACCTTGCTCAGTCTTCCCCCTTTTTATTCCCATCTCTGCCCTTCTTCATACAATCATTTTATCCTTCTCTTTTTCTCCCTCCTCTACTAATCTTTTCCTTGAAACAAAGCAGCTGGAACCATGAGAGAGAAGAAGAGATCTATTCATGTTTCTTCTTTCCTGCTCCAAATGTCTGGAAAGTCTTTCCAAATATGAACAATCCATGGAGTCCCACATAAAAGCGAGAAAAAAAAATGTCAAAAATAAGAAGTTAGAGAGTCAAGATTCCCTCTACTGTCAAGAGTCTGACTCAGCATAGCTGGATGCTCACTACTTCCTGGTGTGTTTCCCAGACAGAGGTCATGATGATTATTCCTCTGCTTTGGTGACATAATTTATTTTATAAAGAAAAAAGTTGAAATTGTTTGTTAAATCGGCCCCATGATTTTTCCAGGCTGAATGTAGGGTTGTTGATGTAAAAGTGTCTCAAAAGATGAACACCCCAAACAAGGGACCAATTAACAGAGTTAGTCTCCCTTCCATCACCCAGGAGAGAAGTTATTCACCTCTTGCACTATTTTAATTGTTCCCTCTTTGTGGGGAGTTGTGCTCTGAAGACCTTTCTTATTTATGAGAGAAGGCTCATAAGCTTTTAAGCTCCTCTTCTCCCACAGCTGGATCATTTTTAAGGAAGGCTGAGTGAGCCCAACATTACTAACAAAAGACCATGAGTTCGTCTCAGAGCACTGATGGAGTGGGATAATCTCAAAATCTGGAAGTTGAAATATTTGTTGGCTGTTGCTGAATACCTGGGTACACCACGAAGAAAAAAGAGTTGGAACACAGGAGACTAAAGCTTTATACAACACTTGGGTGAGTCATTAGGAGCTCTGCTCTAGGGAATGTGAAGGCCTAAGACCCAGGAAGAATTTCAAAGATTTATAGATAGCTCAATATCATTGTACTTGAAGTCTAAGTTATAAGGGTCCTTATCCATGGCAGCTGATGTATCCTGAAAAGCAAATCTATGGAAGGATCAGCTAAATATATAGGCTGTGTCAATATACTTTGGCATAAAATGAGGAGCTGGAAAACCTCTGAGACCTTTGATTAGTGTTTAAAAGCAGAAAACACAGACCCAGAGGAAAAATTGTGGGTAATTTTTGAGGGGCTTATACTACCTGATTTGTCCCATTTAAAAAGTCAAATTTGACCAGTCTACAGAAGACTCCCAAATTGAGTGTATCCAAAGCATCTTTGATGAACATGTTGGGTCTTGAGGAGGTGAAAACATAAAAGTAATACTTGGTCTTCTGAGAATAATCCTGTCCACACTGTTCCTGATAAACAAAGCTCTTCAGATTTTGTTTCCTACCTTTCAAATATGTTGAATTTATCCAATGGCAAGTAAATAATTATTAGGAATGATGATTGATGAAATATCTTAAAGAAGAGAGGTTTGTCAAGGGGCACTTTTTTGGTGTGTTTGTGAGGAAGATTGGCCCTGAGCTAACATCTGTGCCAATATTCCTCTACTTTGTATATGGGACACTGCCAAAGCATGACCTGATGAGTGGTGTGTAGGTCCATGCTGATGATTGGAACCTGTGAACCTGCCAAACTGGAGCATGCATACTTAACCACTACCCCAGCACCCAAAGGGGCAACTTTTTCATGTTCTCTTTCATTTTTCTTCTTTTTTCCATTTGCTAAGCAGGGTCAAATGGAGGTTAGCAGGGGCTAGGGAAATATCTGATGCCAAGAATAATGCGAAAAAATACTGAAGGAAGAGAGCCAAGATAAACTTTATCCCAAGATAAACTTTATACAAAACAAGAGAAGAAAGCTTAGGAGTCCTTGATACAGAAGAGACAACTGAAAATAAGATTGATTAGAAATGATAGGATCTGGGGTGCTTGAGGGAAACAATGTGGCAATTAAAAGGTGCTCTGGGACTAAGAACAGCATCACAAATTTAACAAAGTCTCTGTGTACAGTAGAGTTTGCTGTGGTAATTTTGTCTCTCAGGCAACTGTGGGCAAAAGCTTTCCAGCGGTCACCATCTAAAGGCTGCGATTTCCCTTTCCCTCAGTTACATCAGCATGTATTGCAAAACATCTTCATTTCTCCTTATTTCTTCCTCTTGAAAGAAGATAAATTCTCCTCCTGTTTGTCTCACTTATTTGGCAAGCAGTCAGCATTACAGCCTTTCTGTTCATTTCCTGAAAGAGAATCTATGTGGAAAGATGTGGTGATCATGTTATCGACAGCATCTTCAATTACATTGTCATTACTATGTCCACCTGTACAATAATGTGTCTTAAGTGGTCTCTGCCATTCTAGAGATCTTTTGTGAGAACTTCTTGCAAAGCATATTAAGGGGCCTTCCCCACTCTGAAACTTCTTGCCGACATCCAGCTGGTGATCACCCACAAGAATTTATCTGTCTTTCTCACGCCATACATCATATCTTGTTTTGTATTATGTCTCTATGGGCTTTCTCACCTCTCTTTCTGGTCATAGGCTCCTTATTGGGTCATTTACATCATCCAAACACCAACTATATTGCTCTGTACTCTATAGCTATTTAGAAATAAGATTAATGTAACAATTAACACATTTTAGTGAGCAGTTCAGTGGAGATATTTAAGATGTGGCTCTGGAGCTATACTGCCTGAATTTGAATCCCAGTTCTGCCCGTCATGGGTTGTGTGACCTTGAGCTATTTAATGCTCTGACCCAGGGTGTCCTCAACTGTAAAATTGGAATAATAAATGTCTTATAAATTTGTTGAAAATTAAAATAAGGTTAAACGTAAAAGTATATTCAGAATAGCACCTGGAACACAGAACACACTCAATAAATATATCATGCCTTGATTTTCAGGAAAATTCAATCATATTAGAAGCAAAGAAAAAATTAATCAAATCTAGTAGTTTGGGGTTTTAGAAAAAAAGTGATAATTTGGATTAACCAATTCTTTCATAGAAATATTATTTGTAAAGGTGTTTCTGGTAATATGGTGGATGATATGTTCAAGGAAACCAATAATGCTAGATACAATCTAAAACACTTTATTTCATGGCTAAGCCAGTACTTTATCAGTACCTTGATAAAATAAATTTATCAAGGTACAGAAAAGAAAAGAAAAGCACACACCTCACAGGGTGGTGGGCTGAGACCAGTATTTTCCCAGGAGGGATCTACTAATGGCTGGCATCCCCAGGCCTGAGTTTTAATGAGCAAAGTATGAAGGGTAGGAGAAAAAGACAATGTGTGAGAATGGCCCAGAGACCATTCCTCCCCCATAATGCCACTTAAAATAGGGACTCTCAAAGGGTGATATTCTCAAGGGCAAACTAGAAAAAAACTACACAAAATGAGAGTGATATGCTCACCTTTCTCAGCTTTAGTTTGAGAGAGAGAGAAAATGTAAAAAAGTCTTCCCTGGTTCTTTTTTTTTAAATTTATTTTTTGAGATAAAATTGACTTATAACATTGTGAAGGTTTAAATTGTTGAACAGATTGATTTCATACATTTGATATTGCAATATGCTTACCATCCTAGCATTAGCTAACACCTCTACCACATTACACAAGTATGTTTCTTCTTTTGAGGTGGGAACAATCAAAGTCTAGCTTATACAGATTTTGAGATGTAATGATGTACATTTGAAAATTATATGTTAGAAGCCAATGTTACCTCAATGAACAAAGATGTAGTCTCTTAGGAACTGTGAAGTTTATAACAGAGTATTGTTGTCTATAATCACTAGGCCGTGCATTGTATCTCTAGGATGTATTTGGTAGTTACAAGTTTGTACCCTTACAGAATGTATCTCCAATTCCCCCACCCCTAGTATCTGGTAACCACCATTCTATTTGCTGTTTTTACAAGTTCAGCTCTTTTAAAATCCGCACATAAGTGATATCATACAGTTTTCTCTTACTCTATCTGACTGATCTCACTTAGGATAATGCCTTTATGTTCCTTCCATGTTCCTGCAAATGGCAGGGTTGCCTTCTTTCTCATGAATCAGTAATATTACATTGTGTGTGTGTGTGTGTGTGTGTGTGTGTGTGTAACATCTTCTTTATCCATTCATGCATTGACGGACACTTAGGGTGTTTGCATATCTTGGCTTTTCTGAATAATGCTGCAATAAACATGAGATATCTGTTGTTTATTTCATTTATATATACCCAGCAGTGCAATTGCTGGATTATAAGGTAGTTCTATTGCTATTTTTTTGAGGAAACTCCATATTTTATTCCACAGTGGCTGAACCAGTTTACATTCCCACAACAATGTGTGATGGTTCCCTTATCTCCACATCCTTGCCTACACTTGTTCTCTCTTGTCTTCTTGATGATAGCCATTCTAACAGGTGTGAGTTGATATATCATCATGGTTTGGATTTGTATTTCCATGATGATTAATGATATTGAGCATCTTTATATGTTCCTTTTGGCTATTGAACGTCTTCTTTAGAAAAGATGTCAATTTAGTTCCACTGCTTATTTTTTAATCAGGTTGCTTGATATTTGTTACGGAGTTGAAAAATTTCTCTAAATGTATTAAATAATAACCTCATATCTGATATATGGATTGCAACTGTTTTCTCTCATTCTGTAGGTTGCCTTTCAGTTTTTCGGTTGTTTCTTTTGCTTTGTAGAAACTTTTTACTTTGATGTAGTCCCACTTGGTGATTTTTGCTTGTGTTGCTTGTCCTTTTGGTGTCAAATCCAAAAAATCATTGCAAGATAGATGTCAAGGAGCTTTTCCTATATTTCTTCTTCTAAGTGTTTTATGGTTTTAGGTCTGATGTTTAAATCTTTAATTCAGTTCAAGTTAAGTTTTCTGAGTAGTGTAAGTAAGGGGTCTCCAGTCTTCTCTGCCTTTGTATGGGGTCATCTGCTCCACTCTTCTTCCTCCCTCTTGTGGCCAAATTCTTAAGATACTGTGTTTTTAGTTGTTACCATTTACCAGGTGGTACTGGAAACTTTTTTTTTGTTTTCCAGAAGGTGGCACTCCGGCTCATGTTTGTGGTTTCTCCCTTGTCCACAAAACAGATCTGTTTTTTTGAGATGACTCAATTTACCAGATTTGCTCTCACAGGAATGTGCACAAAGAGCTAGTTGCAGAGTGTAGGGGGATATGGGTTTAACACTGGGTGGTTGGGGGTTCCAGTGGATCTGGAGGGGAGATCCTTTGCTGAGGTACCCCTTGAGGCTCATGGGTAGACTTCCTGCTGAAATTCTGAGCCCCTGTGCCCCTCTAATTCCCTTTGATATTAGTATCTTCCTCTTACCTGATGTCAGTTCTCCCTCCACTCGTGATCTATCCACCACTGTAGTCGACATACCTCTAGAGAGAACCGGGTTCTCCAGCTGTGTCCAGCCCTGCTGGAGTAGCCTGGGCACTAACTCACTGCTGTTTTTCTCTGGCAGGACAGTTTGCCACTGCTGAGTAGTTCATCTTCTGCAGTGTTGCCTTGAAGCTGGTGGTGCCAGGAAATCTCCTTTGCCTATCTTTACTGTGACCAAACTCACACGTTTTTTCTGCTCCAGTAATGTGCTGGAATCACATCTCCAGAAGACTTGCCTTACACAAATTCTCTCTCATTCACACTTGTCTGCCCAAGTGTGCACTCTCCAGGCTTACCTGACCACGGCCAAGATGGTTTGGGGCAGGTTTGTGGGCTCCTGCTGGCTCTCTAGCCCATACCAAAGTCTGTCTGTTTATTACTGGATGCACAGGTGGGTGAGATTCCTCCTGGATCCCTTTGCATTTGGTGCTGGTTACTACAACTTCCACACAGGCTCTTTTGTTCATGGTTGGACGTCCAATTCTTTATTACTAAAGCAGGACAATAATGGGAGACGTCTTTAGTCACTGTAATGCTGCTATCAGCCCTTGTCTTTATAATTTTTACTCTCATCCATCTAATTATGTAGATTGCAGCCTAAATATTATCACTATTCTGTTGTCAAAAAAACACCAAGTCAGGGGCTGGCCCTGTGGCCGAGTGGTTAAGTTCGCGCGCTCCGCTGCAGGCGGCCCAGTGTTTCGTTGGTTCGAATCCTGGGCGCAGACACGGCACTGCTCATCAAACCACGCTGAGGTGGTATCCCACATGCCACGGCTGGAAGGACCCACAACTAAGAATATACAACTATGTACTGGGGGGCTTTGGGGAGAAAAAAGGAAAAAAAAAATCTTTCAAAAAAAAAAAACAACACCAAGTCAAAATTTTTGTTTCAAGGGATTCTGGATTGATATTTTACCCCTGGAATCTGACAGAAGTGATATAAACCATTTCTGAAGAAACAAATTTTAAACACAAGCATCAATGATTCCTACAGATAAATTTTAAAGAAATATGAACTTAAGATAAAAAATTCACTAAGCCTACTAATAAACAGGGCGCCTTTGGTAAGAGTCAGAAATATCCTCAAACCATGGAATCAGATTTGCAAATATATGTATTTAAATTATTAGATAATAACTTCAATAAGTATGTTGAATACATTTAAATAAAGGATGCTATGGAAAGTATGAAGAAACAACAAGAGACTATCAAAACTGACCATTTGGGAAGAACAAAATGGAAAATCTCAAGAGAAAAAAAATGCGATTGAAATTTGAAATTAATGAGTGAGTTAAATAGCCAATCAGCACAACTTATGATAGAATGAATTTATTGGAAGAAAGATTTGTAAAAATCAAACAGCACAGAGTAGAGCAATACAAATAATGAATGTTTCAGTGATGTAGCGGGTAGAGCAAGTAGATCCAATGGTGTACATCTAATTGGGGTTCCAGAGACATATAATAGAAATGTAGAGGCAATTTTCAGAGGAGTATCTGTGTTTAGTAGACAGCATATGAGGGTTATGGTTACCATGTTGAACGAATGGACATTAGAGGAAGCTGTGAATACACCTGTGAGTACAAAGAGAAGAACAGTACATGCTGTAGCTGCTCAATAAATCATTTTGTTGTCATGATTATGGGTTAGGTTGATGACGAAGAATGCAATTTTCTGCTCTGTTCTCACAAAATTCTCCTTCCATTCAGTTTCCATGTGGACAGAATCACACCTAAGTCTGAGATGGTAAACGCATAGTTTGTCTGCTACCATTTCTCCTTCTGTACTGATGGCAGACTTCTTGACTTTCTTTTCTAATTAATGTCTTCATTCCTTCAGATTTCTTCTCGAAACAGTGCCCCCAGAAGCAATGATTGATCTGATTTTGGGAAATGAACACTTTTACATTGTTTCTCAGGCTATACCTCATGCTTCCATGGTGATTTTGTCTTTCCATTCACTTTTGCAACTAGGAGGCTGGTAAATGGCTGGGAGGGAGGAAGACATTCTGGACGGCTAATGCTATATTTATTTGTAGTTCATACACATAGCTTATTCCATTAATATCATAGCCTTTCTCCAGGGAAGTCTCCAAGACTTCTACTTTTACCTGTATATGGAAAATCCGGGCTACATTTAACATCTCTTTTCTACCTTTCATGGCCCCCATGATTTTATTTCTAGTGTAGTTCATCTGAATAAAAAATGTGTTTGCATTGGGACATGTCCTAACGACCATCTAGAGAGAAGACAGCTGTTTCATCTTGAAGAGGGCATACAGAGCCTAGTGCAAAAATATTGTTTTGCTTATTTACCATTTGGCCTGAAGACTTAGTTCTTGCCTTCCTTGAACTGGCTCCAAAGAGAAAAAGAGAAAGAACTTCCAGAAATCCTGCCTCTGTTTCCTAGTCCCCATGCCCATTGCCTAAGCGTTCTAACCCTTACATGAGTTCAAGTTACTCTACTTCATAGGAGAAGACTCGAACCTAGGAATCAATAATAAAATCCAGGATGATTGAGAATCCAACAAAACCATATGCAAGGTGTTAAGTGGTTGTAATTTGCTGTGTAAAGGTTCCAGAGTTTCCAACAGATTTTTAAAGTATCACTGACTCAAAGATGATCCAGAATCATTGCTCTAGACAGTTTAACTCATAAGTATCTCTGATTTGAGGTAATAAAAATCTGCACCGGCAAGGATGGGCATATAATGACCAGGCTTTTACAACCTGGTCTTGTCTAACTTCTCAGGAGACTTCATAGAGCCATTAAGTTTAAGTCACATCGAGCTCCAAGCTATTTCTTGGTGCATGACTCTTCCTACCATCCCATTGCATTATTCTTATTTCTCTCCAGGCTCTATGAAACCAGAAATGCAGTTATAGAATTGTCTACCCTCTCTGACTGCAGATTAATTGAATATTAGTTCCCAAAGGGATTTTAAAGAGTATCTATTTTACTATCCTCAATTGACCATGAGGTCCAGCATGATTCAGGGGTTTTTTCAAGCACTGAATTAATTTCACAGGCGTGGCTGATCAGAATCATTCTGTTTTACCATATAGAGGGAGGACAGTATTTTCCTAATTTAATCTATTTCCACTTCTCATATATTTGTAAAACCTGAAATGGTAAAACATGAAATTAAGACATTTTAGGAGATAATGTACCAATGATGTTCATTACTGTCTTTTGCCCCAAAGAGAATGACTGTACTTATGAAAGAAAATTTTTCAGTTAAGTTTGGTGATTATACATGGAACAAAAAGATTAACCCAACATTGATGATTTAAGATGTATATCTAGTCAGCTGCATGACTGGAAAGAAATGAAGAGTATTTCTTTGTGCTTTTTGAGAATAAAACCATTTCCTTCTCTCATCGTTTTCTCAGCAGCTGTCACCGAGCAGGTCCATGGAAGGGGATAGAAATCGTACCTCTGTGGACATGTTTGCTCTCCTGGGACTCTCAGATGAAAAAGGTGTGCAGCCTATCCTCTTTCCAATCTTCCTAGGGATCTACCTTGTGACTCTCATCTGGAACATGGGTCTTATCATCCTAATCAGGATGGACTCCCACCTGTGCACACCTATGTACTTTTTTCTCAGTTTCCTGTCATTTATAGACATCTGCTATTCTTCTTCCACCAGCCCAAGGATGCTTTCAGACTTCTTAAAAGAAGAAAAAACGATTTCATTCATTGCTTGTGCCACCCAGTATTTTGTTGGGTGCTGGATGTGTCTGATGGAGTGCTGTCTCTTGGCTGCCATGGCCTTTGACAGATATGTTGCTATTGGTAGGCCTCTATAGTACTCAGCGGTCATGGCTCCTGGCCTCTGTCAGAAGATGATTGCTGGGGCCTATGGGAGTGGTTTCCTTAGTAGCTTAGCTGAAATAATCCCTTGCTTTCATCTCTACTACTGTGGGCCCAATATCATTCCAAATTTCTTCTGTGACATAACCCACATCATATCCTTGTCTTGTTCCAATCCCTTCATCAGTCAAATGATTCTTTTTCTCATCACTTTTTTTGTTGGATTTGGTTCTTTCCTTGTTATACTCTTATCCTATGGTTTCATTGCAGCTTCCATCCTGAAAATATCCTCTATCAAAGGTAGTGCCAAGGCCTTCAATACCTGTGCCTCTCACCTGTTAGTAGTAACAATCTTCTATGGCACAGGCCTCTCGGTGTACATGCATCCTAGTTCTACTCACTCCAAGAAGCAGAACAAGGTTCTGTCAGTGTTCTATGTTATCCTTATCCCCATGTTAAACCCTCTTATCTATAGTCTGAGGAACAAGGAGATCAAAGAGGCCTTCCAGAGGGTGATAAAGAGGACCACACATTTACTTCAGTAAGAACAATATTTGTGCAGGTGTTATTTTCCCTATAAGGAAAAGAGGGATAAGAATATGTAAATAACATTTTGTATGTCGCAAGAATAGCTAAGTAGAGAGAAGATGTGACAACCTGGCTTCTGGGTTCCTGGTGCCATTATGTTTAGCTGCCACCACCAAGTGATCTGTCTGAGGCAGTGTCATCAGCATTGAACTGCATTTAAAAGGCTTGTTTACATAACTAGGCTCAGGTAGATAAAATCTGATGTTTGGACAACAGAGGTTCTGATAGATATTATATGTAGATAAATGACAAGACCTAGGAAGTCATGCATGGTTCTTCCCTCTACAATTTTTAAAATGTCCTTTATTTATTTTTGGTTGTTAAGCACTTTTTATATTTAAATAGAAATAAAATTACTTATAAAATCACATATGTATAAGTTAACAATAATTTAAAAAAGAATACCTTATCATCTGAGTTCCAAACACAGAGCGAGAAAGTCAGTGTGAGAAAGAGGAACACAGAAAGAGATAGGTAGAAAGAGAAATAGAGAGAGACACAAACACACAGAGGGAAAAGAAAGAGAGAGTGAAAAAGTGAACAGAGAGAAGGGAAGGGGAAGGGAGGAGAGGAGACAAAAGAAGAGGAGAGGGGAAAAGATTGATCTGTCTTTATTCCAAAATAACTTTGTTCCCTCCATCTTACTCCTTGAAACTCCTTATGAAGTGAGTTGTGAAAAACAGATGGGAGAAAGGAATAGTAGAAAGGAGGGGCACTTTTCAGGTTAAGAGTTGGGGAGATTCTCAGAGGCTAGAAAGAAGTCAAAGTCATCAATTTCTGGGCACAGGTGGCCTGAAGCATGCTCCATGGTAGCTTCCCAGGGACAGCGAAAGACTCAGAAACAAAGGCTGTCATGTTATGTCTAGGGACTCACAGTCTGAGTCCCAGAGATGTGAGCCCCCTAGGAATTCCAAGTCCTTAAGTATGATCAGCAAGCAGTAGAAACAGTCTGTATGAGGGTACCATGGAGACTCAAAGTCTAACCAAGAGAATTTAAAGAAAATTTTAAAAAGAGATATTTTTCAGACAAGAGTTTATAGACTAAGCTTCATACATACTACAGTAGTGTATACACAACATACTACACTTCACTAGTTACATTGCATAGATGTGATTTTTGTTCTATTATTATGTGCACTTGGCAAGTGGGAAATTATCCCCATTTTACAGATAGAACTTTTGGGTATATTGTGGTCTGCCTTGTTCTTCCCAGGGTAGCAAGAATCCGTCTTGAAGCTCACTAAGTATCAGATGTGGAACATAAATGGTTTTTACTGATCAGAAACGTCATTTATTGCTTTGCCATGGTGCCCAATTTCTATACCTTAGGTGTTATATATTTAAACTATCTTACGAATCTGTTCGTTGAAAATATTCACAACACAGTTTTTATCAGAGTGAATACATAACTATTAACCAATTGGTAAGAGTTAAATCAAATAATTAACTCATTATCCCATCCATCCCTTTCTCCTTAGAAGTAAGATTAGCTGAAGTAGATCCAACATGAATGGGGACCTTTCTAAAACATCTCTGTATCCCTAGTAATGGCAGGGTAGATGAGCTCCATTAAAAAACCAAAAACCAAAACACTAAAACCAAAAGTTCGTGGGAATGATCTTAAGTAGATATTTTTTTCTTTTGTGAGGAAGATTAGCCCTGAGCTAACATCTGCTGCCAATCCTCCTCTTTTTTGCCAAGGAAGACTGGCCCTGAACTAAATTCATGCCCATCTTCCTCTACTTTATACGTGGGATGCCTGCCACAGCATGGCTTGCCAAGTGGTGCATATGTCCACACCCGGGATCTGAACTGGCGAACCCCAGGCTGCCGAAGTGGAATGTGCGAACTTAACCGCTGCAAAACAGGGCCAGCCCCAGTAGATATTTTTAATGAAGAATTAGTAATGCAGCATAATATATTGGAAAGAACTCCAATTCAGAACACATAAATTTCACCTACTTTTTTTTTTTTTGGTGAAGATTAGCCCTGAGCTAACATCCTCCTCTAATCTTCCTCTTTTTCCCTGAGGAGGATTGGCCCTGAGCTAACATCTGTGTCCATCTTCCTCTATTTTATATGTGGGATGCCTGCCACAGCATGGCTTGATAAACTGTGTGTGTGTCTGCACCCAGGTTCTGGGTCTGCAAACCCCAGGCTGCCAAAGAGGAGCACATGAACTTAACCACTGCAGCACCATGCCAGCCCCTAAATTGCACCTACTTAAAGGGAAGGCATGCTGTTTACTTCACACTCTGATAAGTGCTTCATAAGCATTGTATAATTTGATTTTATGAAGAGCTGCTCCATCAAGTAGCTCATACTATAAGCCCCATTTTTAAGGTGATAATAGTGAGGTTTGAAGAGGTTAATTTGCTCAGGAACACACAGCAAGGATGTGGAAAGCTGGAATTCAACCAATTAGCTGATACCAGTGCCCATGGTATTAACCTCAATGATCTGTGACTCTGTCATGAATTAGTTTCATTGTATTCCTTGTTGCTCCTATATCCTCACTTATGCATAGGAAATCATGCTGTGTCAGCCACCCAGGGCTGCTGTGATAATTGATTCAGGTCAGGGAGTTGAGAAAGTGTGCATATTTAAAATGGAATCAATTTGTGAACAGGGAAGTGTCCAAATATCTAATTTATTGTTTTTAAGCTGTATTGTCAGCCAGTTGTGTCATCTTTGGTAAATGTCTTAGCACCTCTGGCTTCAATCCTCACCTTGAAAATGATGGTATTAAACTAGGTGCTCTCTCGGTCCCTTCCAGCTCAAAGAAATCTAAGTTCATTAAAAGAAAAGCTATAATTACGAGGTCATAATAGGACCATGGGGAAGTGGGGAATTGAGTCAGAAGGGACATGGCAAAGTGGGATGTGAAATTAGCAGGGAAATCATCTTGATGACAACCATGACACCAGAAGGCAGGTACCTGGAGAGTTTTCTCCCTATAATTGTCTTTTCTCCTTTCACTTCTGCCTTAATAATACATTTAAGAGGATCTCCAGTTGTGGGCATCTCTTTGGCTGTGAGTGGACAACCAATGTCATGGCCAAAAGCGCCCATCCTGGAGTGCAATAGGGCACACCTGAATAATTCTTTTGAAAAGAATAAGGAATTTCAACTTTGTCAAGAACTCTTGTTATCCTGAGGGATCTAGGTCAAGGTGAGAGGGCAAGATTTATAGAAAACAGTGGATTCTGTGTTATCCCAATATCCATGTGATTCTTCCAGTAAGACCAACATGGAGTAAGATTTATGGTCCTCATAAGTTTTATGAGGTTTATGTTATCTCTCATTCTTAACCTCTTCTCATATTTCTTTATCTAGCCTTTTTGTTCTGGTTAAGACTGTCAGTACTATGTTGAATGAGAGTGGTGAGAGTGAGCATCCTTGTCTTGTTCCTGATGTTAGAGGAAAAAGTTTGTTTTTCACATTGAGTATAACATTAGCTGTGGGTTTGTTTTTGATGGCATTTGTTATGTTAAGGTATTGTCTTTCTATTTCCAGTTTTTTTGGGTTTTAATCATGAAAGGATGTTGTATTTTATCCTATGCTTTTTCTGCATCTATGAGATGACCACGTGATTTCTATCTTTCATTCTAGTAATGTGGTGTGTCACATTTATTGATTTGTGCATGTTGAACTATCCTTCCATCCCAGTTGGTCATAGTATATAATCCTTTTCCTGTGTGGTTGAATTTGATTTGCTAATATTTCCTGACTATTTTTGCATCTATATTTAGGATGGATATTGGCCTATAGTTTTTTTTTTTTTTCCTGTGGTGTCCTTATCTGGCTTTGGTGTCAGGGTGATATTGACCTCCTAAAATTCCATTAGAAGTATTCCTTCCTGTTTTTGAAAGTGTTTGAGAAGGATTGGCACTAATTATTCTGTAAATGTTTGGTATAATTTGCCAGGGAAGATATCTGCTTCTGTGGGTTTCTGTGTTAGGAGGTTTTTGATTACTGATTCAATCTCCTTATTTGTCTTTGTTCTATTCAAATTTTCTGTGTCTTCCTGATTCATTCTTGATAGCTTGTATATTTCTAGGAAGTTCTCCATTTCTTCTAGATTATTCAATTTGTTGGCATATGATTGTTCATAGTAGTTCCTTATAATCTTACGTATTTCTGCAGTATTGCTTGTAATGTCTCCTATTTCATTTCTGATTTTGAGACTTTTGACTTTATTTCTTAGTCTAAAGATTTGTCAATTCTTTTTGTCATATGGAAAACTAGCTCTTAACTTCATTGATTGATTCTATTGTTTTTTTGGTATGTAACTTATTTACTTCCACTCTGACCTTTGTTATTTCCTTCCTTCTACTCACTTTGGGCTTAGTTTGTTCTTTTTTAGTCCCTGAGACATAATGTTAGGTTGTTGTTAGAGATTCTTCTATATGCTTAATATATGCATTTATCACTATAAAATTCCCTCTCAGAAATGCTTTTGTATCATCCCATTGGTTGTGGTGTATTATGTTTCCATTTCAATTAGTTTCAAGATGTTTTTTGATTTCCTGTTTGATTTCTCATTTGACTCAATGGTTGTTCAGGAGTGTGTTGTTTAGTTTACACATATGTATACATTTTACAGCTTTCTTCTTCTTTATTTCTAGTTTCATATCAATGTTGTCAGAAGAGATACTTGGTATGATTTCAATCTTAAATTTTGTAAGACATGTTTAGTGTCCTATCATATGATGTATTCTGGAAATATTCTGTGTGAACTTGAGGAGTGAATGTATTCTGCTGCTATTGGATGCAACGTTCTATAAATGTCTTAGGTCCATTTCATCTAATGTGTGTTTTAAGTCCAACATTTCCTTTGTTGATTTTCTGTCTGGATGAACTACCCATTGCTAAAAGATGGGTATTAAAATCCCTATAATTATTGTATGGTGTCTAAATCTCTTTTCAGGTCTGTTCATATTTGATTAATATACTTTATTGCTCTGATTTTGAATGCATATATATTTACATTTATCATCTTGATGACTTGCCCTCTGTATTGTTATATAATGATCTTTTTTGTCTCTTGTTTCTGTGTTTGGCTTAAAGTGTTTTTGTCTGATATGAATGTAGCTATTTCTGCTTCATTTTGCTTTCTCCTTGCATAAAAGAGTGTCTTTTCCATCCCTTCACTGTGAGCCTATGTGTGTCTTAAAGCTGTAGTGAGTCTCTTGTAGGCAGCATATAGTTGGGTCTTGCTTTTTAATCCATCCAGTACTCTGCCTGTTGATTGGTGAATTCAATCCATTACATTTGGAGTGATTATTGATATTTGAGGACTTACTAATGCAATCTTATTCATAGTTTTCTGGTTGGTTTTTATTTTAGTTGTTTCTTTTCCCCTCTGTTTCTGTGTACCATAGTACATTAGTGATTTTCTTGGGTCGTATGCTCTATTTTCTCTTTCTTTGTGTTTTGTGAATCTACTCCAAGTTTTTGCTTTGTGCTTATCATAAGTCTTATATAAACATCTCACAGGGAGGGCAGTCCATTTTTAGCTTATAGTAACTTAACTTAGTCTACAAAAGCCGTACCTGTCTATTCTCCCCTTTTATGTTGTGTATGCCATTATTTCTTTTCACATGTATTGTTTAACAAATCATAGTAGCTACAATTATTTTAACACTCTTCACTTTTAACATTTTAAAGTATAGTTAAGTGGTTTACACACCACCCAAGTACAGAATAAGAATCTTTTTAAGCCTGATAGTGTATTTCCCTTTATTACTGTGTTGTATACTTTCAGATGTTTTAATGTCACTGACTAATGTCTTTTTGTTTCAGCTGAAAAAACTTCTTACAGCATTTTTTCCAAGGCAGGTCTAGTGGTGATGAACAGCCTCAGCTTTTGTGTTTCTAGGAAAGTCTTTATTCATACTCGTATCTGAAGTGTAACTTTGTGGGATAGAGTATTCTTGGCTTTCAGTTTTTCTTTCAGTACTGACTGTGTCATTTTACTCTCTCCTGGCCTGTAGGATGTGTGCTTGAAAACTGCTGATAGCTTAGTGAAGATTCATTTTTAGGTTATAATCTCTCTCTCTTTTTTTTAAGGATTCTCTCTTTATCTTTGATTTTTGATAGCATTATTATAATGTTTCTTGGAGAAGCTCTTTTTTCATGAGATAATGGAGTTATCTGTTAGCTTTCTGAACTTAGATGTTTAAATCTCTCCCAGGTTTTGGAAGTTCTCAGGATTATTTATTTAAATAAAATTTTTGCCACCTTCTCTGTCTTTTCTAATTTTTAACGTCTATTATTCTAATTTGGTTTTGATGGAATCCCATAGATTACGTAGGCTTTCTTTGTTATTTCTCATTCTTTTTTCTTTGCTCAGCACTGACTGGGTTATTTCAAACTCCCTGTCCTGTAGCTCACTTTTTCATTTTTCATCTGCTCTACTCTACTGCAGATGCTCTCTATTGCATTTTTCATTTCATTCATTGAACGCCTCAGATCCTGAATTCCTGTTTGGTTCCTTTTTATAATTTTTATCTCTTTGGTGAGTATCTCATTTTGTTCATTTTTCCTCCCTTATGTCATTCAATTGTTTTTCCGAGTTTTCTTGTGGTTGTTTTAAACAGCTGTTTTAAAAATCTTTATCAGCCAGGTTGCAAAATTCTGTGCCTTTCAGCTTTGTACTTTGAGAATTATTGTTCTCTTTAGGTGGTGACATATTTTCTTGATAATTCATGTTTCTTGTAGGTTTGTATTGCTGCTTTAGTATTTGAAGTAGCAGACATCTCCTTAAACCTTTACTAATTGCCTCAGATGGGGTATGCCATCTTTTGTGATTTTATAGGTGAGTTTTCCTCTGCCTTTGTATGGGTACACATGTTCCACTCTTCTCGTTCCCTCTTGTTGTAGAATTCTTAAGCTATTGCATTTTCTCTCGTTCTTACCACCTAACCAGTCTGGCTATTGGAAACCTCTATTTAGTTTTCAAGAATGTGGCTCTAGAGCTCCTGTTTGTGGTTTGTCCCTCGCCCAGAGACCCTGATCTCTCTTTCTGAGAGAACTCAGTTTACTAGAGTTGCTCTCACTGCTGCTCTCAAGAATATGCACAAGAAGCTAGTGGCAGGGTGGGGAGAGGCGTGGGTTTAAGACTGGGAGGCTGGGGTTTCTCGTGCATCTGGTCAGGAGATCTTCTGTTGTGGTACTCTTAGTGGCTCATTGGTGGACTTCCTGCTGAAATAGGGAACTATACTTCATTAATACCTTTGATATATGTTTTTTTGATCCCTTTCCTGATCTCCTCTCTCTCTCCAGTCATGGATTACTTGTTCAGTAGTCTAGGTACTTCTAGGGATAAAGAGGTTTCTGAATGCATCTAGCACAACTGTGGTATCCTGGGTACTCAGTGACTGTTCTTTTTCCCCTGCAGGAGAGTTTGCCACAACGAATTGTTTAACTTCTGCAGTGTTGCCTTGGGAAAGGTGGTGCTGAGAAATCTCCTTTCATTGTCTTCACTGTAAACAAATTCGTATTTTTCTTCAGCTCCAATTGTGTGCTGGAATCCTCTCTCAGGAAGTGCGAGCTTCTGCAAAGTCTCTCTCATTCATGGGTGGCTGCTCAAATCATCTCTAGCCTTTGCTCAACCCTGACCAAGATGGGTTGGGGCAGGCTCACACTGATCCTGCTGGCTTTGTAGCCCATACTGAAGTCTGTTTGCCTGTTACTGGTTCACAGGTGGGCAGATTCCTCCTGGTCTCTTGGCATTTGGTGCTGGATACTACAACTCCCACAAAGGTACTTTTGTTTGTGGATGACTTCTAATTCATTGTTACTAAAGCAGGAGAAAAAGGAGGAATGTCTTTTCAGTGCTAAGATGCTGATATCACTCCTTTCCCTGATAATTTTTAATCTTATCTATCTACTTATGTAGATATGCAGTCTATTTGATGTGAATATTATAACATCAAAAAACATCAAGTCAAAATTTTTGTTTAAAGGAATTCTGGCTTGGTGTTGTCCCTAAGGTATCTGACAGAAGTAATGTAAATCATTTCTGAGGGAACACATTTTAAACTGAAGCATTAATGTTTCCCACAGATAAATTTTAAGGGAACATTGTTTAAGATAAAAAAATTACTCATCACGCAATTAAACAAGGCACTTGAGCAAGAGTAAGAAACAATATCAAACTATGGAGTGCAATTTGGAAAACTATGTATTTATATTATTAGCTAATAATTATTTCAATAAGTACGTTTTAAAAGTTTAAATAAAGGATATTATTGAAAGTAAGATAAAACAATATGAGACTTTCCAAGCTGACCAAGTGGATAAAGAACAATGTGAAACCTTTAGAGAGAAAACAAAATGTTATGATTGAAATTTGAAATTCAATGGAGGAGTTAAACAGCCCACAAGCACAATTTACGAGAGAACTAATTTACTGGAATAGAGATCTTTAAAAATTAAACAGAGCACAGTAGAGGAATCCAAACAATGGATGTTTCAGTGATGTGGAAAGTAGAGCAAGAAGATTCAAGATACAGCTAACTGGGGTTCCAGAGGCATATAATAGAAATATTAATAGAAATATAGAGACAATGTTAAGAGTATTAGCTTTGTTTAGTAGGAGCACACCAGACTTAGGCTACCATATTGATTGAATGAACATTAGAGGAAGCTGTGAATGTCTCCGTGATTGCAAGAAGAACAGTATATATTGCAGTTGCTCAATAAATCTTTTTGTTGTCATGATTATTGGTCATGATGATGATGGTAACGATAATGAAGAATGTGATTGTCTCCTCTGTTCTCGCAAAATTCTCTCCCCATTCAGTCTTACTGTGGACATAACCACATCTAAGTCTGGGATGAATTACACATATCTGTCTGTTACCATTTCTCCTTCCGTATTGACTACTAATCTTAAATTTCTTCTCTAATTAATAACTTCATTCCTTCAGAATTATTTTTAAAACAGTGCATAAATCAACTGTTTTCAAAACATGTTCAAGGGACTATGAAGCAATGATTAGTCTGATTTTGGGGAATGAAACTGTCCACCTTACTTCTCAGGCTATAGTCTTATGCTTCTATGGGTATTTTCTCTTTTCATTCATTTTTGGAATTAGGAGGCTGAGAAATAGTTGGGGAAAAGAAAGACACTCTGAGTAGCTAATACTGACAAATATTTGTTGTTCACAAACGCAGTTTATTCCATTAATGTCACAGCCTACTTCCAGGGAAATCTCCAAGACTTCTACTTTTAACCATATACAACTCTTAGGCTGTATTTGGCATCTATTTTCTACCTTTCACAGCTTTCTATTATTTTCTTTCTAGTTTGAGTTCATCTAAATAAAAATGGGTTTGTGTTGGTAGTTGTTGTATGACCATCTGGAGAGATGACAACTACAGCATCTTGAAGAGGGCATTCAGTACCTAAGGCAAAAACATTATTTTGGTTATTTACCATTTGGCCTGAGGACTTAGTGCTTACTTTCCCTGGACTGGCTCCAAAGACAAAAGGAGGAAGAACTTCCAGAAATCCTGCCTCAGTTTCCTAATCCCCATATCCACTGCCTAAGCATCCTAACCTTTACATGAGTTAAAGTCAGTTTATTTTGTAGAAGTCTTTAACCTAGGAACCATGAATAGAATGGAGGGTGACTGAGAATCTAACAAAACCATGTGCAAAGGCGGTAAGTAGCTGCAGTTTGCTTGGTAGATGGTCCAGAATTTCCAAAAGAGTTTCAAAAGTATCACTGACTCAAAGAAGATCAGAAATCACTGTCCTAGATAATTTAACTCATAAGTATTTCTATACTGAGGAAAGAAAAAATACGCCTCTGAGGAAAGGAGCATAATGGCTCTTTCAATCTTTCTTACCTAATTTCTCAGTATCTTTCTTAGCATCGTTAATAAGAGTAAGTCACATCCATTTCCAAGCTGCTTCTTGGTGTGTGACTCGTCCCACCATCCCATTGCATTATTCTTATATCTTTCAAGGCTGTATGAGTGCAGAAAGACAGCTATAGAAATGTCCACACTCCCTGATTACAGATTAATTGAACATTAGTTCTCAAGGAGATTTTAAAGAGCATGTATTTCATCATCCTTATTTGACGTATGAGGCTCACAGGATTCAGTGGCTTCTTCAATCACCGAATAAATGTCAGAGCCATGCCTTGGCAGAATCGTTCTGTTTCACCATATAGAGAGATGACAGTGTTTTTCTGGTTTACTATATGTCTAAGTCTCCTATTTTTTTTGAGGAAGATTAGCCCTGAGCTAACTACTGCCAATCCTCCTTTTTTTGCTGAGGAAGACTGGCCCTGAGCTAACATCCATGCCTATCTTCCTCCACTTTATACGTGGGACGCCTACCACAGCATGGCTTTTGCCAAACGCTGCCGTGTCCACACCTGGGATCTGAACTGGCGAACCCTGGGCCGCTGAAGCTGAATGTGCGAACTTAACCGCTGCACCACCGGGCTGACCCCTCCTATATTTTAAAAATCTGGAACAGAAAAACATGAAATCAAGACATTTTAGTAGATAATGTACTAATGGTGCCTGTTTACTGTCTTTTGTCCCCAAAGAGAATGACAATATTTAACTAAGAGAAGTTTTTAGTTAAGTTTCATGATTATACATGAAACACAGATTAACTTGACATTCATGATTGAAGATGTATACACAGTCAGTAGCATCACTGGAAAAAAATAGTGTCTTCTTTTGTTTTTTGAGGATGAAAACATTTCCTTCTCTCATCTTTTTCTCAGCAGATAGTACTGAGCAGGTCCATGAAAGAGGATAGAAATCATACTTCTGTGGCCATGTTTGTTCTCCTGGGACTGTCAGATGAAAAAGAGCTGCAACTTATCCTCTTTCCAATCTTCCTAGGGATCTACCTTCTGACCATAATCTGGAACCTTGGTCTCATCCTCCTTATCAGGATGGACTCCCACCTGCACACACCTATGTACTTTTTTCTCAGTTTCCTGTCATTTATAGACATCTGCTATTCTTCTTCCATCAGCCCAAGGATGCTTTCAGACTTCTTAAAAGATGAAAAAACAATTTCGTTCATTGCTTGTGCCACCCAGTATTTTGTTGGGTCCTGGATGGCTCAGGCTGAGTGCTGCCTGTTGGCCGTAATGGCCTATGACAGATATATTGCTATTGGTAGGCCTCTGCAGTACTCAGCCATCATGGATCCTGACCTCTGTCAGAAGATGGTTGCTGGAGCCTATGGGAGTGGTTTCCTTGGTAGCTTAATTCAAACAGTTTCTTGCTTTCATCTCTACTTTTGTGGGCACAATATCATTCCAAATTTCTTCTGTGACATAACCCAGATTATTTCCTTGTCTTGCTCCAATCCCTTTATGAGCCAAATGATTCTTTTTCTGGAATCTATTTTTGTTGGATTCACTTCCTTCCTTGTCATCCTCTTATCCTATGGTTTTATTGCAACTTCCATCCTGAAAATATCCTCCATAAAAGGTAGTGCCAAGGCCTTCAATACCTGTGCCTCCCACCTGGCTGTTGTGACAATATTCTATGGCATGGGCTTCTCTGTGTACCTGCATCCTAGCTCTAGCCACTCCAAAAAGCAGAACAAGGTTCTGTCAGTGTTCTATGTTATCCTCATCCCAATGTTAAACCCTTTTATCTATAGCCTGAGGAACAAGGAGATCAAAGAGGCCTTGATGAGGGTAGTAAAGAAGGCAACATATTTATCTCAGTAAGAATAATATTTGAGCAAATATTATTTCCTCCATGAGGAAGACAAGGGTAAAAATATGCAAGTGACCTTTTATAGGTTACAAGAAGGCTAGGTAGAGAGAAGAAGTGAAAACTTGGCTTCTCATGTCTTAATGCCATTATGTTTAGCTGCCACCACCAAGTGATCTGCCTAATGCAGTGTCAGCAACATTGAATTCAGTTTAAAAGGTCTTTTTCCATGATTAGACCTAGGCAGGTAAAACAGTGTTTCGAGATTAGAAGTTCTGATTGATATTATATGTAGATAAATGAGAAGACCTAGGAAGCCACTCAAATAGGTCTTTCCTCTACAATTCTTAAAATGTCTTTTATTTATTTTTAACTAGGTATTTATTTATGTTTTGATTACAATAAAACAAAATCATGTATAAAATTATAGATGTGAAAATTAAGAGTAATTTTTAAATGAATACTTTTATAATTTCATCCCAAAGGCAGAGGGTGTGAGAGGGAGGGACACAGAAAAAAGAGAAATGGAAAGAGAGAAAAAGTCAGAGAGAGAAAGAGAGAGAGGAGATGAGAGGAGAGAAGAAGGAGAAAGATAATCTAGCTTTATTCTCAAATAATCTTATTCCCTCTATCCTACTCCTTGAGTGTCCTTGTGAAGTGAATTATGAAAAAAAAATTGGAGAAAGGAATGGTAGATAGAAGGGGCACTTTTCAGGTCAAGAGTTGGGGAGATTCTCAGAGACTAGAAAGAAGTCAAAGTCATCAACTTCTGGGCATAGGTGGCCTGGAGCATACTCCAAGGTAGCTTCCCAGAGACCATATAAGACCTCAGAAATGAAGGCTTTCATCGTGAGTGTGGGCGACAGGGTCTAAGTCCCAGTGCTCTGAGCCTCTCAGAGATTCCCAGGCCTTAAGTTTGACCAGGGAGCAGCAGAGACACCAGACTTGAGGGGACCATGGAAACTCAGAGTCCAACCAAGAGAACTTAAAGAAAATTTAAGAAGAAATATTTTTTTCAGGAAAGAGTTTAAGTACTAATCTTCATACGTATTATATTAGTATTTATACAATACTTTCAACTTCATACGGTTACATTGCATAGAAGTGATTCTTTTCTATTAACACGTGCAGTTGGTTGATGAGGAATTATTCCCCTTTTACAGATAGAACCTTTGGGCATATTGTGGTCTGCCACATTCTTCTCAGTGTAGCAACAATCCATCTTGAATCTCATGAAGTGTCATGTGTGGAGCACAAATGGTTCTTAGTGACATAAAGATGTCCTCCATCGCTTATCCATGGCACCCAAATTCTACACTTTGAGGTTGTATTTTTAAAACCATCTTAAGGGCCTGTTCAATTTAAAAGATTAAATTATTACAGTTCTTACCAGGGGGATATATGACTACTAACCTATTAGCAAGAGTTAAATAATTAACTCATTGCCCCACCCACTCCTCTCTCTAGAATTAATGATAGCTGAAGTAGATGAAACAAAGAATGAGACATTCCAAAAACATCTCTGTATCCCTAGTAACGGCAAGGTAGATGAGTTCCATCTAAACAAAAAAAGACAAACAAGTTTGTGGGAATGATCTTAAATAGATATTCTTAATGAATGCTTAATAATGCAGCATAATATGTTGAAAGGAATTCCAATTCAGAACACATAAATTAAGCCTATTCTTAATAGAAGACATGCTGTGTACTTCACATTCTGATAAGTGATTTATAAGCATTATCTAATTTGATTCTATAAAAAGCTACTCTGTGAAGTAGCAACTATGATCAGCCCCATTTAATAGGTGATAATGCTGTGGCTTCGAGAGGTTAATTTGCTCAACCAGTAAGTGGAAACCTTGAATTCCACCCAGATTGGCTGATAACAGTGCCCAAGGCATTAATCACAATAAGTCATGACTCTGATACGAATTAGTTTTATCATATTCCTTATTGCCTTGATTTCCTCACCTATGCATAGGAAATCATGCCATATCTGCCTCATGGACCTGCTAAGATGATTGATTCAGGTCAAATATTTGAGAATATGTATGTATGTATCTATCTGAAATCAAAGAGTTTTGTAAACAAGGAAGTGTCCACATACCTAACTTATTATTAGGCTCTATTGCCAGCCAGTTGTGTCACCTTGGACAAATCCTTTAGATAAATTGGCTTCAAATCCTCACCTGGAAATTGATGATATTAGACTATGTTATCACTATGTCCTTTCCTACTCAAATGACTCCTGGGTTGTTAAAAAAAAAAAAAAAAAGCTACGTCAATCTTGAGACCATAAGAGGACCATGGGGAAGTGCTGAATTGAATCTGAAGGGACATGGCAAAGTGGGGCATGAAATTAGCACAGAAAAAACTCCGTGATAACCATAACTCCAGAGAGCAGGTATCTGGAGGGTTTTCTCCCTATAATTGTCTTCTCCTTTCATCTCTCACCTAACAACACATTGAGAGGAACCCCAGTGGTGGGCATCTCTTTGGCTCTGAGTGGACAGCCAATTTCATGGCCCAAATCACTCATCTTTGAATGCAATCTGGTCCGCCTGGAAAATTCCTATGGATAATAAATAAGTGACTTCACCCTTTGGCAAGAACTCTGTCTTCCTGGGGGATCTATGTCAAGATGAGAGGACAAGATTTACAGAAAACAGTGAATTCTGTGCTATTTCAATAGCCGTGTAATAATTCCAGTAGGACATTTGTGGAGCAAGGGTTATGGTCCTCAGTCTCTTTCATTCTCCAATTCTTCCCTCTCCCTCATTTATGCACCCTCCACTTCGGGCCCTTTCTCAGGTTCTCTTTTTCCTTACCCAATTTCCCTGACCCTCAATCAAAATAATAACTTCAAAACAAAAATATTAGGTATTACTCTGGTGAGGAGTGGATGTTCAGTTCTAGTTCTCAAATTCTTAAGTATATGATCTTGAAATCTGTTAATTTCTGTTTGCTACTTATAAATTGGGGACAATAGAATCATCTAGAATCCAATGAGATAATGTCTATAAAGCCTACACACTACAGAAGTTAATAATTGAGCACTCAATCAAAATATTAAATTGTGAATTACAGGGGACTTAACTAAGGTAAAACATATTTGTCTGTTTCCCAACTTTATCTATTCCATGAATCTTTTTAATTTAATTTTCCCTTGGGGATTGTGCTTTTGCATAATTATTAATTTGGTTTCTATTTCAGTATATAACTTTGATTCATAATTTCTGAGTAGCAGCAAAAGCCAAGCTGGTCATTTCATGATGATATGACAAAGTTTTCACGTACAATTCTATTCGTCTTTTGAAATACTCCAAATAACCATCCATTGTCATCTTTGAAGACCCTATGGGTCTGGAGAAACTAGCACTGGTGACCCAGATATTAGAGATGACCCACCAGATGAACAGGTAGTGTTGGTGGGACTGTTTCTTTTATCCTTCTTTACTATGTTGTTCGTCATTCAGCAACATTCCTGGCTTTCTTAACCTGATTTTATATACTGCACAAAATTGCAAATTGTCGTGTCCTTAGTAGATCATATTTAGAAGGAGTTTTGGTTAGCTGTATCCCCACAGTAATATCTCCAACCAAAATTTACATCAATCATCTTTTCTTCTACAAACTGCCTTGGCAGATGGTGAACACACGCAAAAAATTAACCAGAGAGAGTGAGTATATTCAGAATGTTTTTTTTCTTTTCCTCTAGCTTACCAAATTATAAAATCATACACTTTTAGGATCAATTTTCTCATGAACAAGTGAAACAATCCACAACTCCTCACAGTTTTCTGTGAATGATGAGCTACATGGAATACATTTAGTCATGGCTGCCTTTGTTACCAGAATGTTAGTAAGAAAGTGAAGAATTTTAGTACAATTATTTGATCAAAAGTTTGACTTATTTTCACCAAATTGATCAATTATGTTGTTGTTTCAGGGATGTTGTGCATGAGAGTTTATACTTTCAAAATGTTTTCATTGAATGTAATGCATCTGGGATAAATAGCTGATAAATTATATTAGCAACAGTCTATTTAAGAGTAAACAGAAAAATTTTGACACTCATAAAACCATAGCGCAAATGAAACAAAAATCTTTCTCGACATCAAAGCTCATCATAGCTTGATGGTAGTTGTCAACTGACTCAAGTGTACATGAATCAAAGCAAACTAAATAGAAATCATTTATGTGGTTTGTGTCTGCATGGCTCCAGGTGGTTTAGCTTGCCTGCGCACTAGGTCTGAATCTATACCTGACCAGAGGTAATGATGTCCGATTGTCTACAGAGCTGATGATGTCTCAGAAATTTCCCCAAATTAACCCGTACAACTCTATCGCACCTGGCATTCCTATTCACGGATATAGCCATCATTCATGGTTATCTGTAAGCAGTCAATGATAATAACAGCCAACATCTATTGAAAAATTAATGTGTACCAGATTATGTGCTGAACATTGGCACGAATTTCCTAATAAAAGCCTCCCATTAACCTTATAGTTTAGAGGCTCTTGTCGTCCTCACTTTGTTAAAAGTAAATCATACCTAGTGTGTTTAAGTGACTAGGACCAGTTCATAGAGTGAGAGAGTATCAGAACTAAATTTTTTTTCCAGTTTTAGTGAGATGTAATTGATATATAACGTTGCATAAGTTTAAGGTGTACAACACAATGATTTGATATATGTAAATATCGTAAAATGATTACCACAATAAGATTAGTTAACACCCGTCACCCCACATAGTCACAGTATTCTTCCCTGTGATGAGAACTTTTGTGATCTATTCTCTTAGCACTTTCAAATATACAATACAATATTGTTAACCAAGTCATCTTGCTGTATGTTATATTGTCAGAAATTATTTGTCTTATAACTGGAGATATGTACCTTTAGGCCACATTCACTCAATTCCCCCACTTTCTACCCTCTGCGTCTGGCAACCACAAATCTTATCTTTGCTTCTATGAGGTTATTTTTTTTAATACTCCACATTCAAATAGATCATATGGTACTTGTCTTTCTCTGTCTGATTAATCTCAGCACAATTCCTTCAATGTCTATCCAGATTGTTGCAAATGCCAGGATTTCCTTCTTTTTTATGCCTGAATAATATTCTCTTATTATACATATTATTTATGTTACTTATACATAATTATACATACACATGTTGTTTATATTATTTTTACATTTATTATATGATTTCTTTGTCCATTCATCTGTTGATGGACACTTAGAGTGTATCCACGTCCTGGCTATTATAGATAATACTGCATTGAACATGGGAGTTCAGGTATCTTTTTGGGACAGTGATTTCATTTCCGTTGGATATATACCCAGGATGGAATTGCTGGATCATATGATAGGTTTTTTTTTAATTTTTTGAGGAAAATCCACATTATTTTCCACAGTAACTATACTAGTTTACATTCTCACAGCAGTTCATACGGTTCCTTTTTCTCCACATTCTTACCTGTAGTTTTATCTCTTGTCTTTTTTGATGATAGCCACTCTAACAGATGTGAGTTGATATCTTATTGTGGTTTTGATTTCAATTCCTTGATGATTAGTGATGCTGAACACATTTTCACATATCTGTTGTTAGTTTGGATGTCTTCTTCATAAAAATATCTATTCAGGTCCTATACCAAAATTTTAATTGGATTATTTATTTGCTGTTGAATTGTATGAGTTCCTTATGCATTGTGGATATTAACCCCTTATGAGATACGTGATTACAAATATTTTCTCCCATTCTGTAGATTACCTTTTCATTAGCTTATCGTTTCTTTTGCTGTGCAGATGTTTTTTTATTTTGATATAATCCTTCTTGATTATTTTTAATTTTTTTGCTTGTGCTTTAGGCGTAATATTGAAAAAAGTCTTTTCCAATACATGATCAGAAGAATTTTCTCTATGTTTTCTTCTAGAAGTTTTATGGTTACTGGTCTGACATTTAAGTCTTTAATTCTTTTTGAGTTTATTTTTGTGAGTGGTGTAAGATTGGTGTCTAGTTTCATTGTGTGCATGTGAATATCCAATTTTCCCAAACCCGTTTATTGAAGAGACTGTATTTTTTCCATTGAGTATTTCATGCTCTCTTTTCAAATGTTAGTTGATCATATACCCACAGTTTTATTTCCGGGCTCTTGATTCTGTTCCATTGGTCTAAGTGTCTGTTTCTATGCTAGTACCATACTGCTTTGATTACTATGGCTTTGTAATATAGTTTGAAATCAGGAAGCGTAATGCCTCTTTGACAGCTTTATTCTTCTTTCTCAGGATTGCTTTGTCTGTTCAGGGCCTTTTGTATTTCAACAAAAATTTTAGGATTGTATGTTCTATTTCTGTGAAAAATGTCACTGGAATCTTGGTAGAGACTGCATTGAATATATCGATGGCTTTGGGTAGTATGGATATTTTAATAATATTAATTCTTCAAATCCATGAACATGGGATACCTTTCCATTACTTGTGTCTTTTTCAATTTCTTTTGTCAATGTCTTATAGTGTTCAGTGAAGAGAACTTTAACCTTCTTGGTTAAATTTATTGCTAAGTATTTTGTTTTTTGATGCTGTCGTGAATGAGATTATCTTATTTATTTCTTTTTCAGACAATTTGTGTTAATATCTAGAATGCTTAGTTTGTATCCTGCAACTTTACTAAATTGATGGATTAGATCTAACAGGTTTTCGGTGAAGTTTTTATGATTTTCTGTAGGTAAAATCATGTCATCTGCTTATAGACACAATTTCAATTCTTTATTTCCAATTCTGATGACTTTTATTATTATTTTTTGACCCACTTGCACTGGCTCTGACCAAGTACTATCTTGAATAGGAATCTTGAGAATGGCCAACTTTGTCTTCTTCCTGATCTTAGAAAAATGCTTTTGATCATTCACTATTTAGTATGATGTTAGATGTTGGCTTGTTGATAGGGCCTTAATTATGTTGCATTTAGTTCCTTGTATACCTAATTTATTGAGAGTTTTTATCATTTAGTATTTTTTGAGAATTTTGAAATCTGTATTCATCAGGAATATTGGCCTGTAGTTTTCTTTTCTTGCAGTGTCCTTATCTGGCTTTGGTGTCAGTGCTGGTCTTATAAGTGAATTTAGAAGTGGTTCTTCATCTTCAGTTTTTTGGAAGAGTTTGAGAAAGACTGGTCTTAATTCTTCTTTAAATATTTGACAGACTCACCATAAAACCATCTGGTCCTGGGTTTTTCTTTGTTGGGAGGCTGTTGATTAATAATTCAATCTCCTTAATTGTTATTTGTCTGTTCAGATTTTCTGTTTCTTCCTGATTCAGTTTTTCTGGGTTGTATGTTTCTTGTAATTTATCTATGTCTTCTAGGTTGTTTAGCTTGCTGAAGAAACCATAGGACAAGAGAGTATTCTTGGTGTGGCACTGTGCCAGCAGGGTGAGGGGCAATGGAGTCAGAGTACGGCTTCTCCTTTACCCTTTTAATGTGGTTCTTCTTGTTCTCTGTGGTTAGTGGAGGTGCTTCAGCCTCATCCTCATGTTTTAGGATTTTTGCAATGATGTCCTGTCTGTGAATAGTTGGTAATTGTTCTTATGAGGGTTACCAAAGTCAGGAATGACCTATTTTGCCATCTTGATGATGCCACTCAGAACAGAAACTCTAAAGTCTGAACCCTAACCACAGTACTATGCTATTTCCTAAGTTGAAAAATATCCTACATTTGAGACAATATTTGATTGTAATTGTGAGTTTTACTAGCCTCCTTTTAAGACTGGCTCCTATGAAGACTTCCCTAAGAAGACATTTCATAACTTTATTAGCATACATGCTGTACACCAAGAAAATATCAGGATTATAAATTATGATACAATTATCCAGGCCATTTTGAAGATATTATATTAAATATATTTGTAAAAAGGTTTGAGAAGTTATTATAAACAGGATAATTTTTCTTATAGGTGAAAGAAGAAATTTTTAAAAATCTATCTAGATGACTGTCTGGGAAAGAAGAGCTATTACAAGTTTATTCTGGAATGATGCCACTTATGCTTTACTATTATAAAGCCACAATTATATTTTTAATTATTAAAAGTCTTTTAAAAATTGATTTTAGTCAATGATGTCTATCATAGATAATTCACTGAATTTCTATTGCTTTTTAAAAAGTTCTCTATCAACTTTTTAAATATTATTTATTTATTTATTTATTTTTGAGAAAGATTGGCCTTGTGCTAACATCCGTGGCCATCTTCCTCTACTTTATCTGTGGAACACCTGCCACAGCATTGCTTAATAAGCAGTGCACAGGTCCTTGCCTGAGATCTGACCTAGGAAACTCCGAGCCGGTGAAGTGGAGAGTGAAAGCTTAACCACTATGCCACCAGGCCAGCCCCAGATCTCTTCTAATTTTCTTGAGACCTCATGAAGTAATTGAGAACCTGAAACACTGAGAAGGTATTTCTTGACAATTGGAGAAGAAAACTGGGGTCTTTCCACCAGGACAATAAAGTGTTTTCCCTTTTTCAGTGCTCAATGAACGAAAAGAAATGGCATCTATGAGCATTGTAATGCTATTGTTTCGCCTGCGTCTGCAATCCATTCTTTTGTCTCTTTTCTGATTTTAGGAGCACGAAGCCAATGGTTTGGGGAGGAAATATTACAGATATCACCCATTTCATCCTCTTGAGATTCTCGTATTTCTCCAGAATCATAGGAGTGCTCTTTGCTGTATTCCTGTTGATCTACATTATGACTCTGACTTGGAACCCGTGCCTCCTCATCTTAATAAGGATAGATTACCCACATCCACACATCCATGAACTTCTTCCTCAGTTATCTTTCTCTCATTGATATCTGCTATGTGACCTCCACAGTCCCCAAGATGCTCTCCAATTTCTTCCAGGAACAGAAAGGTATCACCTTTGTGGGTTGTATTATTTAGGACTTTGTCTCAACCATGGGACTGAGTGAGTCTTGTCTCATGACAGCCATGTTTTATGACTGATATGTTGCCATTTGTAACCTACTTCTCTAGTCATCCATCATATCACCAACCCTCTGTGTTCAGATAGTGCATGTGTCCTATATGGTTGGACTCTCTGGTTCTATATCCAAATTATGTGTCATGCTTCAATCCTACTTCTGTGGGCCTGACGTCATCAACCACTTCTCCTGTGACATGCCCCAACTGTTAGTCCTGTTCTGCTCTGACACTTTCTCTGTAGAACTCATGATTGCTATATTTACAATGGTCTTTGGGATAATGTCTTAGTTATTATGATATCCTATGGCTATATTATCACTTTAGCTAAAGGCAAGTTCAAAGGTTTCAACCCCTGTGCTTCTCACTTGACAGCAGTGACCCTCTTGTGTACCTCAGGTAGATTTGTCTACTTGAGTTCCAGTTGTGGCGGTTCCTCCAGCTTTGACAGTTTCACATCAGTCTTCTACACTGTGGTGATTCCCATGTTGAATCCCTTGATTTACAGTCTGAGGAACAAGGAAATCAAAGGTGCCTTGAAGATGTTGCAAAATAAGTTAGAGTATTGCTGAGGTCACAGATTATGAGATTTCTGACCAATTTGTCTTGTCAGAATCACTTTCACCCACAGCAATATGCACACTAATACACTATAACAAAATTCATACTATCTTTGGACAAAGAAGGCTTGTTTGACCCAGATAATATGCCAAAATGAGCCAATAGCTTACTCAATGCCACACAGACACAATATCTTTAAGTCCTGGAGGTTCATTACTTTCACTCTACATGAGGAGTGGCCTTATCATTTATTAATCTATCTGCAAGTATTTGTGAAACATCAGGGTTTAGAAACGTTTTGCTTCTTCTTGCTTCTGAGATTAAGCTCTGTCCAATTGCAAGCTTCTGACCTTAAAGGAGAGATAATTGACAGAGGTCCCCAGGAGTGTACAAACCTTGTCTGCCAAATATTTTGATGTAGCATTATCCAGACATCATGGTGACAAATGCTTGTTCTGTGTTTCTGACCAGAGTGGGAATGAACACAGAGTGGTAATGTGCCTTTGGACAGAAACAAAGCTATGCTATTGGCCTGATTGTGTCTCCTGGGGAGACCAGTCTGAGACAGCTAATGTCTAATGTCTATCTAAGGTCTCTTCAATGCTAATCATCTAATAAATTTTTAGTCACATCCTAGTCTCCATAGTTGTAGCCTAAGGAGGGAAGAGGTGATTTGAATCATATAAAGAATGGAATGAAGTATTGGCTCCCTTCACTGCCATTTATTTATGAGTCTGATGAGTTAATTTCCTGCATCTATTGTCCAGTGGGGATTTCTGATTGGAGATGATATTCAAAATCCATGTCACAGCCAATAGCAGCTTCTGATATTGTGGGACTCAAACATCTCTTTCTCTCCCCCATCAAATCTGGAAAACTTTACCCTTGGTTCACATAGCCAATGGGATGGCACTGCCCAATCATTTCTGGTATTTCAAGCATCTGAACATCTTTTCTGTGAGAAGTCTTCTGTGAGAGTTCATTGTAATAATAGAGTTATTGAATATTCAATACTGCAGGAACAAAGAACAAATATGAAAAGCTGGTATACATTATTTCTTATTGTTCATGTTGAACACATTTTATGTCTTAGAGATTTATGGTTGTTTGGGGTGATATAATAGATGGAATAGAATGGTTTAAATTACTTTAATGCTCATATTTTCCAGGAAACCTCAAGGGCCAGGAAAGGAAATAGATAGTGGAAGAGGCAGGGTTCTCAAGTCTGGCCAGTTTCTCCTGTCTGAAGTAGGACATAAAGTGCAGTCCTTGTGTGCTGGTTAAAAAAAAGAACAAAATGTATAGCAACACTGACTATTGATTTGTGAGATTACTCAGACCAAACTAACTAGTATCAAACAGATGTCTTTACATTTACATATTACCCTTGGAGATTCATTGGATCCCTTTTTTCTTTTTGCTTCTTTATTTTTTATTGAGGTAACATTGATTAATAACATTATAACAGTTTCAGAGGTACATGACTATATTTCGGTTTCTGTGTAAATTACATAATGTTCACCATCCAAAGATTAATTACAATCTGTCCCCATATACACACCCTTTAACTCTTTTCACTATTTCCCTCCATCATAACCCCTCTGATACCCACAAATCTAATCTCTATCTCTCTGTATTTTTTGTTGCTGTTATTGTTTTTATCTTCTACCTATGAATGAAATCATATGATATTTGGCTTTCTCTGTTGGACATACTTAACTTACGTTATACCCTTAAGGTCCACCCATGTTGTCACAAATAACAGGATTTCATTTTTTTTTATGAGTGAGTAGGATTCCATTGTGTGTATATACCACATCTTTTTTATCCATTCATCCATTGATGGGCAGTTGGGTTCTTCTACGTCTTGGCTACTGTGAATAATGCTGTGGTGCACAAAGGGATGCATAAATCTCTTTGAATTGCTGATTTCGAATTCTCTGGATAAATACCCAGTAGTGGAATAGCTGGATCATATGGTATTTCTATTTTTAATTTTTTTGAGAAATCTCAATACTGTTTTCCATAGTTGCTGTAGCAGTTTGCATTCCCATTGACAGTGTATGAGGGTTCCCTTTTCTCCACATCCTCTCCAACACTTGTTATTTATTATCCTGTTAATTGTGGCCATTGTGACAGGTGTGAGGTGATATCTCAGTGAAGTTTTGACTTGCATTTCTCTAAAAATTATTGATGTTGAATATCTTCTCAAGTGCCTGTTGGCCGTATGTATATCTTCTTTGGAAAATTTTTTCCTATCTTCTGCCTATTATTTGATTGGGTTGTTCATTTTTTGTTGTTGAATTGTATGAGTTCTTTTTATATTTTGGAAATTAACCTCTTGGTGGATATATGATCTATAAATCTTTTCGCCAGCTGGTAGGTGGATTTTTTTCCTTTTGTTGGTGGTTTCCTTGGCTTTGCATGAGTTTTTTGGTTTGAAGTAGTCCCATTTGTTTATGTTTTCTTTTGTTTCCCTTGACTGAGAAGACATGATATTCAAGAAGATACTGCTAAGACCAGTGTCAAAAGGTGTACTGCCTATGTTTTAGCCAAAGAGCTTTATGGTTTCAGGTCTTATATTCAAGGCTTTAACCCATTTTGTGTTAATTTTTCTGTAGGGTGTAAGAAGATCTACTTTCATTCTTTTGCACATGGCTATCCAGTTTTCTCTACAGTATTTATTGAAGAGACTTTCTTTTCTCCATTGTATGTTCTTGGCTCCATTTTCAAAGATTAGCTATACATAGATATGTGGTTTAATTTCTAGGCTCTCAATTCAGTTTCATTGATCTGAGTGTCTATTTTTGTGCCATAACCATGCTGTTTTGATTACTATAGCTTTACAGTATATTTTGAATTCAGGGAGTGTGATTTTTCAGCTTTTTTCATTTTTCTCAGGATTGCTTTAGTTATTCAGGGTCTTTTGTTGTTTCATATAAATGTTAAGATTCTTTCTTCTGTTTTTGTGAATAATGTCATTGGGTTCAGATTGAGATTCCATTGAATCTGTAGGTTGGTTTAGGTAATATGGACATTTTAACTACGTCTATTCTTCCACTCCAAGAGCATGGAATATCTTTCCATTTTTTTATATTTTCTTTGATTTCTTTTAATAATGTCTTAGAATGTTTGGCGTATAGCTCTTTCACCTCCTTGGTTAAATTTATTCCAAGATATTTTATTCTTTTTGTTGTGGTCGTAAAAGGTATTGTATTTTTGAGTTCTTATTCTACTAGTTCATTAATGTAGATAAATGAAACTGGTTTTTATAAGTTGATTTTGTACCCTGCAACTGTGCTGTAGTTGTTCCTTATTTCTAATAGTTTTCAGGTGGATTCGTTAGGTTTTCTATAATGGGATCATGCCATCTGCAAACAGAGAGAGTTTCTCTTCTTCTTTTCCTATTTGGATACCTTTTATTTCTTTTTCTTGCCTAATTGCTCTGGCCCAAACCTCCAGTTCTATGTTGAAAAGGAGTGGTGAGAGTGGGCACCCTTGTCTTGTTCCTCTTCTCAAGGGATGGCTTTCAGTTTTTAACCATTAAGTTTGATGTTGGCTGTGGGTTTGTCACATAAGACCTTTATTGTGTTGAGGTACTTTCCTTCTATACCCATTTTATTGAGAATTTGTATTGTAAATGGATGTTGGATTTTGTCAAACGCTTTCTCTGCATTTATTGAGATTATCATGTGACTTTTATTCCTCTTTTTGTTAATATGGTGTGATTGATTTGCAGATGTTGCATCATCCCTGCGTCCCTGGTATAAATCCCACTTGATCCTGGTGTATGACTCTTTTCACGTATTGCTGTATTTGGTCTGGCAATATTTTGTGGAGGATTTTAGAATCTACGTTCATCAGTGATATTGGCCCGTAATTTTCCTTCTTTGTGTTGTCCTTGTCTGATTTTGGTATCAGGGTAATGTTGGCCTCATAGAATGAGTTGGGAAGTGCTCCATCTTCTTCAAATATTTGGAATTGTTTGAGAATGGTAGGTATTAAATCTTTGAATATTTGGTAGAATTCTCCAGAGAAGCCATCTGATCCTGGACTTTTGTTTTTTGAGAGGTTTTTGATTACTGTTTCAATCTCTTTACTTGTGATTACTCTATTCAGATTCTCTATTTCTTATTGATCCAGTTTTGGGAGGTTGTATGAGTCTAAGAATTTATTCATTTCTTCTAGATTATCCAATTTGTTGACATATAGTTTTTCATAGTATTCTCCTATAATCCTTTCCATTTCTGTAATATCCATTGTAATTTCTTCTCTTTCATTTCTAATTTTATTTATTTGAGACTTCTCTTTTTTCCTTAATGAGTCTGGCTGAGGGCTTGTCAATTTTGTTTATCTTCTCAAAGAACCAGTTCTTAGTTTTATTGATTCTTTCTACTTTTTTTTTTTTTTTTTTGGTCTCTATTTCATCTATTTCTGCTGTAATTTTTGTTTCTTCCCTCCTTCTGTTGACTTTGTACTTTGTTACTGGGATTGTAATCTCCTGTAACTTCAAGTTTGATTTCTAGAGGGTTGTTATTCTCTTTCTCTTCTTCCGTGTTACTTAGTTCTTCATGGTGACTGATTCTTTGCTGGCACATTTGTGGTAGTAACCACATTTCCTATTGGGTATGGGTTTGATTACTTTGGTTCTGAGTTGCTTTTGTTTGTATTTGATACCCTGCACTTTCCACCCTCTACTACCTCTGCTGGTGGTGTAGTCAGTGCGCTCCTTGTGCTACTTTAGCCTCTGAGGTTGCTAGTGACTTGCTGCTTATGATGTCAGTGCAGTCTCAGGTGTCACCAGTGGGGTCACCAGGCTTCATACACTTCTGCTGCTTCTGGGGTCTCCTGGGTGTCATGCTTCTCCACTGCTTCTCCTTGGGCTCTCCATGGGAGAGGATACTGCTGCATTATATACCATCTACACTGCTGCTCCAAGGTTGTCTAGGGTTACTGTTTGCACCAATGCCTGGGTGCTGGGTTCATGAGTGTCACTGTCACTTCTGGGGCCTCTGGTACTTGAAGATTGTATGCAGCCCCTGCTGCTGGTGGACCTGATATTGGGGGTTCTGCCACTGGGGGCTGGGTAACTAGTTCCATTGTATTTCCTGAAGCCTCTGGTTACAGGTTCCACCTGCCACCACTGGGGGTTTGGAGGGGCTAAGCAGAGAGAGGTTGTTGCTTGTGCAGCCTCTGGTTTCTAGAGCTAGTTGGTTTGTTTTGCAAACTGAGGTTAGGGTCCCCTGCCCTACCTGGGAAAATATGAGTTTTGTATACTGCTCCCAATGTTGGAAAGACCTGTCCAATGCAGGTAGAGGGGGAGGGATCTGCTGAGAGACAGGCAGGGAGCAAGCTGCCCCTGTTTTCTCTGTCCCCCAGTGACCACTTACAGACACGTGGGGCAGATCCACTTGGGGACAGGCGGGGACACCTATTGGTTTTGCTCCTGCCATGACCATTCACAGTTACATGAGCTCCAGTGCCTGCTGTTTCTGTTTCCGTTGTGTCTGCCCAGAGTTATGTAAGTCATGGCACCTACTGTTTCCACTCACATGACAGTAGTGATCTATGGCACCTGCTTTTCTGCTCTTGAAGCAACTGCTTGCAGGCACATACACTGGTGTGAGGATCTACACCCTGGATAACTGCTGTTGGAGGAGGTGGAGGGGGCTGCTCCCCTAGTTCCACTGCACCCTGGGGGTCCATTCCACCCACCTTCAGATATATATGCGTGGATCTCTTATGTGTCTTGTTGTGCACTTTGGCATAAAATGGGGAACTGGAAAACCTTTGAGAACTTTTTTAGTGTTTAAAAGGAGAAAACACAGGCCCAGAGGAAAAGTTGTGGATCATTTTTGAGGGGCCTATACTATCTTATTTGATCCATTCAGAAAGTCATATATGAGCAGTCTACAGAAGGCTCCTGCGTTGAGTGGTTCCCATGTAACTTTGTTGAACATGCCAGGTCTTGAGGAAGTGAGGGGCCACCAGTCAAGAATAATTGTAATACTTGGTCTTCTGAGAGTGATCCTGTCCATATTCTTCCTAATAAACATATCTCTTCAGATTTCGTTCCTTGCCCTATAATTACACTGAACTTTTCCAAAGTCATCTAAGAAAATATAAGGAAGGCTTATACATAAATATCATAAAGAAGAGGGGCATGCCAAAAGGGTTACTTTTTCATTTACTTTTTCCATTTCTTTCTTTTTTTTCACTTTCTAAGCAGGATCAAATGGAGATAAGTATGGGGAGGGAGAGTATCTGATGCCAAGAACGACATCTGAAAAAACCAAAGGAAGGGAGCCCAGATAAACTTTATCCAAAACAAAAGAAGAAAGCTTAGGAGTCCTTGATAAATAAGAAGCAGCTAAAAACAAGGTTGAATTAGAAATGATAGACTCTAGGGTGATTGAGTAAAACCATGTGACAATTAAAGGTGCTCGGGGATTAGAGACAGTATCACTGGTTTAGCATCTTTCTCTGTGTACAGTAGGATCTTCTGGGGTAATTTTGTCTCTTAGGCATCAGCGGGCAAAAGCTTTGCAGTGGTCACCATCCAAACACTGAGATTTCCCTTCCCTCACTTACAACAGCATATATTGCAAAACACTTTAATATCTCCTTATTTCTTCCTCCTAAAAGACGAATTCTCTTCATTTTGTCTCACTTATTTGTCAAGCAATCAGCATTACCTCCTTTCTGTTCAATTCCTGAAAGAGTATGTGAAAAGATGTGGTGATCATGTTATTGACAGCATGTTCAATTACACTGTCATTGCCCTGTCCATTTGTACAATAATGTGTCTGACATGGTCTCTGCCAGTTTAGAGATCTTTTGTGATCTGTTATTGCAAAAAATATGAAGAGGTCTTCCCTAATCTCTAACTTCCTGCCTACATCCAGCTGGTGATCACCCATAAGAATTTATCTCTGCCTTTCTCATACCACATATCATCTCTCGTTTTGTATTATATTTCTATGGGCTCATTTCTCTCTCTTCCAGGCCTATAGGCTCGTTATTGGATAATTTACATCATCCAAAATACCAAGTATAGTACTCTTCACTCTATAGTTTTTTAGAAATAAGATTAATGTAGCAGTGAACACGTTTTAGTGAGCGGTTCAGTGGAGATACTTAAGATACGGCTCTGGAGCTAGACTGCCTGGATTTGAATCTCAGTTCTTCCCTTCATGGTTTGTGTGACCTTATTTCCTCCTCTGATCCAAGTCTCCTTATCTGAAAAATGGGAATGATAAGAGTACATATCTCATGAAGTTGTTAAAAGTTAAAATAAGATGAAACATAAAAGCATGCAGAATAACACCTGGAACATAGTACACACTGAATAAATATTAGCTACCTAATAAGATGCCTTGATTTTCAGGAAAATTCAATCATATTAGAAGCAAAGACAATTAAGTAAATCAAGTAGCTTGGGGTTTTGGAAAAAATGGCCAGTGAGAAGCCAGAATACCCAATAATGTCTTAGAAATATTGTTTGTAAAGGTGTTTCTAGTAATATCTTGGGCTATATGGTCAAAGAAACCAATAATACTAGATAAAAACTAAAACACTTTTTTCATTGCTGAGCCAGTGAGAAAAGTACAGAAATGACATGAAAAGCACAAACCAAAGAGGGTATTGGGCTGGATCCATCATTTTGCCAGGATGGACCTACAAATCTCTGGTAGGCTCAGTCCTGGGTTTTAATGAGCAAATCTATGTGGGGTAGGAGAAAAAGACAATGTGTGAGATTGTCTTAGAGACGGTACCCCTTCTCTCTAAGGCCACTGAAAACAGGGACTCTCAATGGGTGACATTCTCAGAGGGCACACCAGAAAAAAAAACTACTTCACAAAATGAGACAATTATCCACACACCTTTCTCAGCTTTAGTTTGAGAGAAAGACAAGCAGTAAAAAAAAAGTCTTTCCTGATAAATTTTTTTTTTCCTAAGGAAGATTTGCCCTGAACTAAAATCCATTGCCAATATTCCTCTTTTTGCTTGGGGAAGATTCACCCTGAGCTAACATCTGCACCAGTTTTCCTCTATTTTGTATGTGGGTCACTGCCAAGTATGGCAGCCAATGAGAGGTATAGATCCATGCCCAGGAACTGAACCCCGGCCGCCGAAGCAGAGTGCGCCAAACTTAACAACTAGGCCATGGGGCCGGCCCCTTAAATTTATTTTTATTGGTGTAAATTGACCTTATATTGTGTAAGTTTCAGGTGTTCAGTGTATTGATTTGATACATTTACATTTTGCAGTATGCTTGCTCCCCTAGCATTAGCTAACACCTCTATCATGTCACATAAGTAGATTTCTTTTTTTGTGGTGAGAACAATTAAGTTTTGGCTTATTCAGATTTTGAAATATAATGCTGTATAACTGAAATTGATATACTATTATAAACCAATATTGCTTCAATAAATAAAAGATATCTAGTCTCTTAGGAACTTTGAAGTTTATAATAGAACATTGTTGTCTATAATCACAATGCTGTGCATTAGATCTCTAGGATTTATCTAGTAGTTACAAGTTTGTACCCTTAAATAACATATCTCCAATTCCACCACCCGCCAGTCTCTGGTAACCACCATTCTGTTTGCTGTTTTTATGAGTTTGGCTTTTTTAGAACCCACATATAAGTGATATCATCCAGTTTTCTCATACTGTATCTGACTTATCTCACTTAGTGTAACACCCTCAGGTCTGTCCATGTTGCGGCAAATGGCAGGATTTCATTCTTTCTCATGACTCAGTGATATGCCAGTGTGTGTGTGTGTGTGTGTGTGTGTGTGTGTGTGTATAATGTCTACTTTATCCATTCAAGTATTGACAGACTCTTAGGTTGTTTCCATATCTTTGCTATTGTGAATAATGCTGCAATAAGCATGGGCATGAGGATATCTTTTTGATATATATTTTTTCATTTTCTTTGGATATATATCCAGAGGAGGAATTGCTGGATAAAACGGTAGTTCTATTTTTAATTTTTTTAGGAAATTTAATACTTTTTTCCATAGTGGCTGAACCTTTTACATTCCCATGACAGCGTATGAGGGTTCCCATATCTCCACATCCTTGCCAACAGTTTCTCTCTTCTCTTCTTGATAATAAACATTCTGAGAGGTGTGAGATGATATCTCATTGTGGTTTTGATTTGCATTTCCTTGATGATTAACTACATTGAGCATCTTTTTATGTTCCTTTTGGCCATTGAATGTCTTCTTTAGAAAAAATGTCCATTTCGTTCCACTGCCCATTTTTAAATCAGGTTCCTTGATATTTGTTATGAAGTTGCAAGCGTTCATTAAATACATTAGATCATAACTTCTTATCTGATGAATGGATTGGAACTATTTTCTCCCATTCTGCAGGCTTCTTTTCATTTTTTTTAATTGTTTTTTGCTGTATAGAAGCTTTTTACTTTAATGTATTCCCGCTTGTTGATTTTTGTTTCTGTTGCTTGTGCTTGTGGTGTCATATCAAAAAAATCATTGCCAAGATCAGTGTCAAGGAGCTTTGCCTCTATTTTTTCTTCTAAGAGTTTTATGAGTTTAGTTCTTATGTTTAAATCTTTAACTCATTTCGGGTTAAGTTTTGTGAGCAGTGTAAGTAACGGGTCTGGAGTTTTCTCTGCTTTTGTGGGTAGATCTGCTGCACTCTTCTTGCTCCCTCTTGTGGCTGAAATCCTAAACTATTCTGTGTTCTCTGGTTTTTGTCGCTCACCAGGCTGGCTACTGGAAATCTCTTTTTTGTTTTCCAGAAGGTGGCACTACTGCTCACGTTTGTGGTTTCTCCCTTTTCCATAGGCTGTTTCCTTTTTTTCTGAGAGCACTCAGTTTACCAGATTTTCTCTCACTGCTACATTCAGGAGTGTACACAAGGAGCCAGCTGCAGATGAGGAGGAGGTGTGGATTTAACAATGGGAGCTTGTTGGTTCGCATGGATCTGGAGGGGAGATGCTCTGGTGAGATACTCCTAGAGGCTCATGAGTGGGCTTCCTACTGAAATCCTGAGCCCCTGTGCCCCTTTAACTCCCTTTGGTATTTCTCTCTATCTCTTACCTGATTTCCCTTCTCCCTACACTCATGGTCTACCTGGTCAGTAGTCTACATAACCCTAGAGAGAAAGGATTTCCTCATCTGTGTCTTGCACTGCCAGGGTAGCTGGGTGCTCATTCACGGCTCTTTCCCTGTGCAGGAGTGTTTGCCACTGCTGAGTAGTTCAGCCCATGCAGTGTTATCTTGAAGAGGGTGGTGCTGGGGAAGCTCCTTTTAGTGTCTCCACTGTGACCAGCTCACACTTTTTTTCTGCTCCAGTTGTGAACTGGCTTTCCATTTCAGGAAGACTGGGCTTCAACAAAGTCTCTCTCATTCATGGTTGTCATCACACTCTCCAGGCGTTATGTGGCCATAATCAAGATGGTTTTAGGAAGGTTCATTGGCTCCTTCTGGTTCTGCATCCCATACAAAGATCTGTCTGCCTATTACTGGATGCACAGGTGGGTGAGATTCCTCCTGGACCCGTGGCATTTAGTGCTAGATATTACAACTTCCACAAAGGCATTTGTTGGTGGATGGATGTCAAATTCATTGTTACAAAAATGGAACAAAAAGAAGGACAATAACAGGACAATAAATAACAAGTGTTGGATTACTATTGCCACTCCTTCCCCTCATAAATTTTAATCTCATCCATCTACTTATGTGGATTTGCAGCCTACATATTGTCATTATTGTGACTTCAAAAAACACCAAGTCAACATTTTTATCAAAGGAGATTCTGGGTTGGTGTCACCCCCAAAGTGTTTGACAGATGTCATATGAATCATTTCTGAAGCAATACATTTTAAACATAAGAATCATAGATTCCTAGAGATAACTTTTAAAGAAACACGAACTTAAGATGAAAAATATCACTGGGCACACAAATAAACAGGGCGCTTGAATAAGAGGCAGCGATATCATTAAACTATGGAATCAGACTTGCAAAACTATGTATTTGAATTATAGATAATAATAATTTAAATAATATGTTGAATATGTTTAAATAAAGGATGCTATCGAAAGTATGATGAAACAATAAAGGACTAACCAAACTGACTCTTTGGGAAAGGAACAAAATGGAAACTCTTGAGAGAAAATCAAATATTATAATTGAAATTTGAAATTAATGGATGAATTAAACAGCCAATTAGCACAACTTATGATAGAATGAATTTACTAGAAGAGACATCTATTAAAAATTAAACTGAATGCAGTAGAGAAACAAAAATAATGAATGTTTCACTGATGTGGAGATCAGAACAAGAATACATCTAATTGGTATTCCAGAGACATAGAACAGAAATATAGAGGCAATTTTCAGAATGCTATCGTTGTTTAGTACATAACACACAAGGCTTATGGTTACCATATTGAATGAATGGACCTTAGAGGAAGCGGTGAATATGTCCGCAAGTAGAGGGAGAATAACTGTATACACTGAAGCTGCTCAATAAATCTTTTCGTTGTCTTGATTTTTGGTTATGATGAGGAAGAATGCAATTTTCTTCACTGTTCTCACAAGATTATGCCTCCACTCAGTCTCATTGCGGAGAGCCACACCTAGGTCTGAGATGGTGAATGCATAGTCTGTCTGCTACCAGCTCTCCTTCTGGACTGATGGCAGACATCTTGAATTTATTTTCTAATGAATCTCTTCCTTACTTCAGAATTCTTCTCAAAACAGTGCACCATGAAGCAATGAGTGATCAGATTTTGGGAAATGATCCCTTTTAACTTATTTCTCAGACTTACCTTATGCTTCTATGGGAATTTTCTCTTTGCACTCATTTTTGGAACTAGGAGACTGGGAAATGGTTAGAAATAAGGAAAATATTCTTGTCGGCTAATGCTGACAAATATTTATAGTGCATAGACATAGACATAAGTTACTTCATTAATTCCACAGCCCGTTTTAAGGGAAATCTCCAAGACTTCTACATTTACCTGTATACACAACTCTCACACTACATTTGACATCTATTTTCTAGCTTTCACAGCTTCCCATGATTTTCTTTGTAGTTTGAGTTCATCTGAACAAAAATGTGTTTGTGGTGGGAGGTGTTCTAATGACCATCTGGAGAGATGCCAGCTATAGCATCTCGAAGGGGGCAAACAGTGCCCAATGAAAAATATTGGTTTTGTTATTTACCATTTGGCCTGAACACTTAGTGTTTACCTTCCCTAGACTGGCTTCAATGAGAAAACAGAAAGAACTTCCAGAAATCCCGCCTGAGTCTCTTAATCCCCATGTCCATTGCCTAAACATCCAAACTCCTACTTGAGTTCGTCATTTTACTATGTAGGAGAAGCCATGAACCTAGGAACTGTGAATAGAATCAAGGGTGATTGAGAATCTAATAAAACCACACGCGACAGTGGAAGTGGTGGCTGTTTGCAGGGTAGAGGGTCAAGAGTTTCCAATAGATTTTCAAAAGTATCCATGACCCAAAGAATATCAAGAATCATTGTCCTAGACAGTTTGACTCATGAATATCTCTGATTCACAGAAACAAAAATTGGCACTTGCAAGAAAGGGAGCATAATGGCTCTTACAGCGTTGTCGTGTCTAACTTCTCAGAAGCCTTCCTAGAGTCAAAAGTTGGTTAAGTCACATCCATTTCCAACGTGCTTCTTGGTTTGTGTCTATACCCACCAACCCATTGCACTATTCTTATATCTCTCCAAGAGTTATGAAAGCAGAAAGACAGTTATGGAATTGTCCACCTTCCCTAATTATAGATTATTTGAATATTAATTCCCAAGGAAATTTTAAAGAGCATCTACTCCATCATCCTCCTTTGACATATGAGGCCCAGGATGATTCAGGGGCTTCTTGAGGCATTGAGTTAATATTAGAGTGATTCCTGAGCAGAATCATTCTGTTTCACCATATAGAGTGATGACAGTATTTTCTTAATTTAGGCTATTTCCAATTTTCATATACTACTTAAATATGAAATGGAAAAACATGAAATTCAGACATTTTAGGAGACAATGTACAAATGATGTCCATTACTCTCTTTTGAGCCCAAAGAGAGAATGATAGTATTTATCCAAAAGAAGTTTTCTATTAAGGTTGGTGATTATACATGGACATATGCAGAGATTACACAAGGTTAGCTCAACTTTATGATTCAAGGTTGTATATCTAGTCACCTGCTTTCCTGGAAAAATGAAGAGTATTTCTTTGTGTTTTTTGAGGATGAAAACATTTCCTTATCTCATCTTTTTCTCAGCAGATGATATCAAGCAAGTCCATGTAAGCAGATAGAAATCACTCATCTGTGGTCATGTTTGTTCTTCTGGGACTCTAAGATGAAAAAGAGGTGCAGCTTGTCCTCTTCCCAATCTTTCTAGGTATCTATCTTGTGACCCTAATCTGGAATCTGGGTGTCATCATCCTAATCAAGATGGACTCACACCTGCACGCACCTATGTACATTTTCTCAGTTTCCTGTCATTTATAGACATTTGCTATTCTTCCACCTACCCAAGGATGTTTTCAGACTTCTTTTTTTTTAATTGCAGTAACATTGGATTATAACATTATATAGCTTTCGGATGTACATAGTAATATATTTTGAATTCTGTGTAGATTACATCATGTTCACCACCCAGAAATTAATTATAGTCCATCCCCTCACATCTGAGCCTAGTCACCCCTTTTGCCCTCCCCCCCTTCCCCATGGTAACTACCAATCTAATCTCCATTGCTATGTGTTTGTCATTGTTTTTATCTTCTACTTATGAGTGAGATCATACGGTATTTGACTTTCTCCCTCTGACTAATTTCACTCAGCATAGTACCCTCAAGGACCATCCATGTTATCACAAATGGCCAGATTTCATCATTTCTTATGGCTGAGTAGTACTCCATTGTGTATAAATACCACATATTCTTTATCCTTTTGCCCCTTGATGGGCACCTAGGTCACTTCCAAGTCTTGGCTATTGTGTATAATGCTGCAATGAACATAGGGGTTCATGTCTCTTCATGCCTTTGTGTTTTCAAGTTCTTTTAAATGTCCAAAATTAAAGATAAAGAGAGAATCCTAAAAGCAGCAAGAGAAAGGCCACAAGTGACATACAAAGGAAAGCCCATAAGGCTGTCTGCAGACTTCTCAGCCGAGACCCTACAGGCGAGAAGAGAAGGGCACGATGTATTTAAATTGCTAAAAGGAAAAAATCTACAGCCAAAAATACTCTATCCATCAAGGTTGTCATTCAGAATGGAAGGAGAGATAAAGAGCTTCCCAGACGAGCATAAATTAAAGGAGTTTATCACCAAGAAACCAGTTCTACAAGAAATGCTAAAGGGACTTATTTAAGTGGGAAAGCGATGACCACAAATAGAGATAAACAAATTATCAAAAAAACAACAAAAAAAAACAAACTTCTTAAAGGTTGGAAAAACAATTTCATTCATTGGCTGTACCACCCAGTATTTTGCTGGGTCCTGGGTGGAAAAGACTGAGTACTGCCTCTTGGCTGCTGTGGCCTATAACATATGTTGCTATTGGTAGGCCTCTGCAGTACCCAGCCATCATGGCTCCTGGTGTCTGTGGGAAGATAGCTGCTGGGGTCTATGGGAGTCATGTCCTTGGTAGCTATTTCAAACAATTACTTGAATTCTTCTCTACTACTGTGGGCCCAATATTATTCCAAATTTCTTCTGTGACACACTCCAGATTATTAACTTGTCTTGCTCCAAACCCTTCATAAGCTAAATGATTCTATTTCTGGTATGTATTTTCATTGAGTTCAATTCTCTCCTACTTATCATCTTATCGTATGGATTCATCGCAGCTTTCATCCTGAAAATATCTTCTATCAGAGGCAGAGCCAGGGCCTTCAAAGCCTGTGCCTCCCACCTGGCAGCTGTGACAATCTATTATGGCACAAGCCTCTCCAAGCTCTAGCCACTTCTAGAAGCTGGACAAGGTGCTGTCAGTGTTCTATGTTACCTTTATCCTCATGTTAAACCCTCTTATTTATAGTATGAGGAACAAGGAAATCAAACAGGTGCTTAAGAGGGTGGTAAAAAGGCTAACACTTTTACCTCAGTATGAACAATATTTGTGCAGGAGTTCTTTTCCCTGTAGGGTGACAAGGAACAGAATATGTATGTGACTTTTTGTAGGTCACAAGATCACTAGGTAGAGAGAAGTGAAAACCTGGCTCCTTGATTCCTGGTGCCATTATGTTTAGCTGTCACCACCAAGTGATCTTTTGGGGCAGTGTCACCAACACTGAATTCACTTTAAATGGCCTTTGTCCTTGATGAGACCAAGATATCTAAAACCCTATGTTTTGAGAATTTAGGTTCTGAAAAATACTATATGTAGAGAAATGACAAGAACCTAGGAAGCCTCACAGATAGTTTTTTCCTCATTGATTTTCTTTATTTCTTTTATTTACTTTTAATTGTGAAGCATTTATTTGTATTTCAGTAAAATAAAATAATCTGTAAAATTTGGTATGTAAAAATTAAAGACAAATTTTTTTGGAAATTATTATATTGCCGGTCATTCTTGCACTGGGGCAACATCCAGGTGTGAATTTTCCTGGCAGGGACAGGTTACCCTCATCCAAGGTTTCAGAGCAGATCACTGGCACACATGCCAGTGCCAGAACCCAGAGGCTGTGGCCCTGCCCCGTAGGAAATCATGCCATGTGTGCCTCACAGGGCTGCTGTGATTATTGATTCTGATCAGGCAGTTGAGAAAATGCGTGTATGCATATATCTAAAATGAAAGTGCTTTGTAAACATTGAAGTGTCCACAAGTCTAATTTATTGTTATCAAGCTATACTACCAGCAAGCTGTGTCATCTTTGGCACATCTCTTAGCTCCTCTGGCTTCAAGTTCCTCACTTGAAAACGATGGCATTGAACTAGAAGATCTCTAGGTCTTTTCCAGCTCAAATGACTCTAAGTTTGTTATAAGAAAAGCTATAATTATGCGGTAGTAATAGGATCATAGGGAAGTGGGGAATTGAATCAGAAGGGACATGGTAAATTGAGGCATGAAATTATCAGGGAAAAAACTCCACGACAACCGTGACACCAGAGAACAAGTATCTGGAGAATTTTCTCCCTCTAATTGTTCTTTCTCCTTTCAGCTCTGCCCGAGTAACACATTTAAGAGGATCCCTAGTTGTGGCCATCTGTCTGGCTGTGAGCAGACAGCCAATTTCATGGCCAAAAGCATCCATCTTGGAGTGCAATAAGAACACTCGGAAAATTCCTTTGAAAAAGAGCTAAGCAATTTCAACCTTTGGCAAGAACTGTTTCTTCCTGGAGGGTCTGGAGGAAGGTGAGAGGGTTTGCTTTATAGAAAACAGTGGTCTGTGCTTTCTCAATATCCATGTAATTCTTCCAATAAGATCTAAGTGGAACAAGGTTTGTGGTCCTCAGTCGCTCTCATTTTTAGCTCCTCCCTCTCTTACTTCTACACCCTTCCTCAGATCCTTTCTCTTTACTCAAATTCTCTAAACTTCAGTGGAAATAATCATCTCTAATCTAAAATGTCAGCATTACTCTGGGGTGAGGGGTGGATCTTGAGTTCTAGCTCTGCAATTTCTTAATGATGTTATCCCCCTGTTAAATTCTGTTTTCACCTGCAAAATTTGGATAATAGGATTATCTAGCATCTAATGCGACAATGTCTATAAAGCCAAACACACTGTAGAAGTTAATAATTGAGCACTGAATAAAAAATAATAATTTGCTCAATTTCGGGGGATTTAACTAAGATCAAAACATGCTTTTCTAAGGATGCTCACTCTAGGCACTTTTATCCAATATAATGTTGGAAGTTTTAACCAGAGCAATTAAGGAAGAAAAGGAAATAAAAGGTATCCAAATTGGAAAGGAAAGAGTAAAACTGTCACCGTTTGCAGTGACATGATTGTACAACAGAAGACCCTAAAGAATCCATCAAAAAAGTATTAGAAATGAAAAACGAGTACAGCGAAGTTGAAGAGTACAAAAGCAACATAAAAATTCAGTTGCATTTCTATACACTAACAATAAACTTGCAGAGAGAAAAATCAAAAATAAAATCTCATTTACAATTGCAACAAAACAAAAACATACCTAGAAATAAATTTAACTGAGGAAGTGGAAGACCTGCACAGTGAAAACTATAAGATATTTTTGAAAGAAATTGATGAAGCCACAAAGAAATGGAAAGCTATTACATGCTCATGGATAACAACTGATTTCTGAATGCTGATTTTATATCCTACAACTTTATTGAATTCATTGATTACTTCCAACAGTGTTTCGGTTGAGTCTTTAGGATTTTTCTATATATAAGTTCGCGCACTCTGCAAATAATGACAATTTTACTTCTTCCTTCCCAATTTGGATGTCTACTATTTCCTTATATTGCTTCATAGTGTTAGTTAAGACTATCAGTTCTACGTTGAATGAGGGTGGTGAGAGTGAGTATCCTTGTCTTGTTCCTGATGTTAGAGGAAAGCTTTCAGTTATTCACCATTGAATATAATGTTAGCCATGGATTTGTTTATGTGGCCTTTATTATGTTGAGGTATGTTCCTTCCACATCCTATTTTTTGGGGTTTCAATCATGAAAGGAACGTTCTATTTTGTCCTATACTTTCTTTTCATCTATTGAAATGATAATATGAATTTAATCTTTCATTCTATTAATATGGTGTATCACATTTACTAATTTGTGCATGTTGAAGCATCCTTCCATCCCAGGGATAAATCCCAGTTGGTCAAGTGGTGTAATCCTTTTACTATGTTGTTGAATTCAGTTTACTAATATTTCATTGGGAATTTTTGCATCTATATTCATGATGGATATTGGTCCATAGTTTTCTTTTCTTGCGGTGTCCTTATCTGGCTTTGGTATCAGAGTTATGCTGGCCTCATAAAATATGATTGGAAGCTTTTCTTCTGGTTCAACTTTTTGGAAGAGTTTGAGAAGGATTGGAACTAATTCTACTTTAAATATTTGGTAGAATTTGCCAGAGAAGTCATCTGGTTCTGGGGTTGTCAGTATTAGGTTTTTCATTACTGATTCAATTTTCTTAATCACTATTGTTGTATTCAGATTTTCTACTTTTTCCTGATTCAGTCTTAGTAGGATGTATCTTTCTAGGAAATTACTTATTTTTTCTAGGCTATTCAATTAGTTGGCATATAATTGTTCATGGTAGTCTCATGATCTTATATATTTCTGTAATATCACATGCAATGTCACTTCTTTCATTTCTGATTGTACATATTTGAGTATTCTGTCTTTTTTTCTTAGTCTCACTAAGGGTTTGTCAACTTTGTTCATCTTTTTGAAAGCCAGCTCTTAACTTTGCTGATTTTTTTCTATTGTTTTTATAGTCTCTTTTTCATATTTCCACTCTAATTTTTGTAATTTATTTTCTTATACTTACTTTAGGCTTATTTTTTTCTTATTTTCTATTTCCTTGAGGTGTAAATTTGGGTTGTTATTGAGAGTCTTCTATTTTCTTAACCCATGCATTTATTGCTATAAACTTCGCTGTCAGAACTGCTTTTGTAGCATCCCACTGATTTTGGTGGGTTATGTTTCCATTTTCATTTATTTCAAGATATTTTTGATTTCTCTTTTGATTTCTCTGTTGATTTCTCATTTGACCCATTTGTTGGTCAGAAGCGTGTTTAGTTTTCACATATTTGTAGATTTTCCAGCTTTCTTCTTGTGAATTTCTAGTTTCACACCAATCTTTTCAGAAAAGATACGTGGTATGATTTCAATCTTAAATTTGCCACCACGTGTTTTGTGTCCTGTCATATGATCTACCCTAGAGATATTCTGTGTGCACTTCAGGAGAATGTGTATTCTGCTGCTATTGAATAATGTGTTCCATAAATGTCTAAGTCCATTTGTTCTAATGTGATTCAAGTCCACTGTTTCCCGGTTTTTGCTGAGGAAGAATCGCCCTGAGCTAAATCTGTTGCCAATCATCCTCTTTTTTTGTATATGGGCTGTCACAACAGATGGCCACTGACAGATGGAGTGGTGTGTAGATCTGTCCATGCCTGGGAACCATAGCCAGGCCACCAAAGCAGAGCACACCAAACAACCACCAGGGCTCACCTCAAACATTTCTTTTTTGATTTTCTGTCTGGATGATCTATTCTTGAAAGTGGAGTACTAAAGCCCTCTACTATTATTGTGTTGTTGTCTATTTCTCCCTTTAGATTTGTATTTGCTTAATATATTTATGTGCTCTCTTTTGGGTGAATATAGGTTTATGTTTATTATGTATTCTTGATGAATTGACCCCTTTATCATTATATAATGACCTTCTTTGTCTCTTGTTTCTATATTTGGCTTTAAGTCTATTTTGTCTGATATAAATATAGCTATTTCTGCTTTCTTTTGGTTTCCCCTTGTGTGGAATATCTTTTTACATCCCTTCACTTTGAGCCTATGTGTGTCTTAAAGCTGTAGTGTTTCTCTTGTTGGCAGCATATAGTTGAATCTTATTCTTTGTTGTTGTTGTTGTTGTTGTTGTTTTCTGCTTTATCTCCCAAAATCCCCCCGGTACATAGTTGTATATCTTAGTTACAGGTCCTTCTAGTTGCGGCATGTGGGACACCACCTCAACGTGGCCTGATGAGCGGTCCCATGTCCACACCCAGGATCCGAACCAGTGAAACCCTGGGCCGCCATAGCAGGGTGCGCAAATTTGACCACTCGGCCACAGGGCTGACCCTGAGTCTTATTCTTTTATCTATCCAGTAGTCTGCCTTTTGATTGGTGAATTCAATCCATTTACATTTAGATAGACTATTGATATGTAAGGACTTACTAATGTCCTATTATTAATTGCTTTCTGGATGTTTTATATTTCCACTGTTTATTTTTCCCCTGTTTCTGCCTACGTTTGTACATTAGTGATTTTTCGTGGTTGTATGCTGTTACTTCTTTCTTTGTCTTTTGTGAATGTACTCTAGGTTTTTGCTTTGTGGTTACCATGAGGCTTATATAAAAATCTCATAGAGAAAGCAGTCCATTTTAAGTTGATGGCAACTTAACTTCGATTGTCTACAAAAGCTGTACCATTTTAATCCCCCCCCTTTTTTTCTCTCTTTTTTTTGAGGAAGATTAGCCCTAAGCTAACTACTGCCAGTCCTCCTCTTTTTGCTGAGGACACCTGGCCCTGAGCTAACATCCGTGCCCATCTTCCTCTACTTTATATGTGGGACGTCTACCACAGCATGGCTTGACAAGCAGTGCCATGTCCACACCTGGGATCCGAACTGGCGAACCCCGGGCCGCCAAGAAGCAGAACGTGCGAACTTAACTGCTGTGCCACCAGGGAGCCCCTTTTATATTATTTAATACCATTGTTTACCTCCTTTTATATTGAGTATTCTTTAAAAATTATAGTAGTTATAATTATTTTTAATACACTTTTAAGCTTTATACTATAGTGAAGTGGTCAACATACCATCCTTTTACAGAATTAGAGTTTTATAATCTGGCTATATATTTATATTATCATTGTTTTGTATACTTTCATATGTTTTTGTGACACTGATTAATGTCTTTTTTATTTCACCTTGAAAAAATCCTTTCAGCGTTTTTTTGCAAGACAGGTGCAATAGTGATGAACAATCTCAGCTTTTTTGTTTCTGGGGAAGTCTTTTTTTCTCTTTCATATCTTAAGTATAACTTTGCTGGATAGAGTATTTTTGGCTGGCAATTTTTTCTTTCAGCTCTGAATATGTCATTCCACTCTCTCCTGGCCAATAGGGTGTCTGCTGAGTAAACTACTGATAGCTTAATGGGGGTTCCTTTGTAGGTTACAATGTTTTTCTCTTATTGTTTTTAGGATTCTCTATGTTTGATTTTTCACAGTTTTATTACAAAGTGTCTTGATGAAGGTCTTTTGACGTGAGATAATAGGTTAACCTGTTAGCTTCATGAACTGGATATCCAGTGTCTCCCCATGTTTTAGAGGTTTTTGGAATTATTTAATTAATTTTCTACCCCCTTCTGTTTCTTTTCTCTTTCTCAACCCCAATTATCCTAATTTTGTTTTGATGGAATCTCATAGATCATGTAGGCTTTCTTTGCACTTTTTCATTCTTTTTTTTTCCTCTGCCCTGACTGGGTTATTTCAAATTTTTGGTCCTCTAGCATAACTTATCTGTCTTCCATTTGCTCCACTCTACCACAAATGCTCACTATTGCAGTTTTCATTTTATTCACTGAATTCTTCAGCTGCAGAATTACTGTTGTGTTCCTTTTTATAATTGCTAACCCTTTGGTAAGTATCTCCTTTTGTTCATTTTTTTCTGATCTCAATAAATTGGTTTTCTGAGTTTTCTTACAGTTCATTGAATTTTTTCAAAAGAGCTATTTAAAATCTTTATCAAATAGGTCTCAAAATTCTGTGCCTTGGAGCTTGATTCTTGGAGAATCATTGTTAACTTTAGTGATGGCATGTTTTCTTTATATTTCATGTTTTTTGTAAGTTTGCACTGCTGCTTAAGCATTTGAGGCAGCAGACATCTCCTTAAAGCTTGCTAGTTAACTTCAGATAGGGTATACTGTCATTGGTAGTGTTATATATGAGGTTTTCTCTCCTTTGTATGGGTAAATCTGCCCCACCCTTCTTCCTCTCTCTCGTAACAAAATTCTTAAGCTAACGTGTCTTTTCTGTTCTTATTACTCACCAGGCTGGCTATCTGAAGTCTCTTTTTTGTTTTCCAGAATGTGACGCTACAGCTGATGTTTTTGGTTTCTCTCTTACGCACAGACTCAAGTCTATTTTTCTGAGAGCAATCAGTTTACCAGATTTACTCTCACTGCTACCCATGGAAATGTGCACAAAAGCCAGTTGTAGAGTAGGGAGAAGTGTGGGTTTAGCACTGGGAGGTTGGGATTTGTGATGGATCCAGTCAGGAGATCCTGCATAAGGTACTCCTGGAGGCTCATATTTAAACTTTCTGCTGAAATCCTGAATGCAATCAGCACAAACTGTGTAACATTATTGCCCTTTAATATTCTTACCTGCTTCTTTCCTGATCTTCCTTCTCCCTCCTGTCATGTACTACCATTCCCAGTAGTCTAGGTGCTTCTGGAGAGAAATGGGTTTCTCCAGCTGCGACTAGCACTACTGGGGTAGCTGGGTACTCCCTCACTGCTATTTTTCACTGTGGAAGTGTTCACCACTGCTAAAGTTTATCTTGCACAGTGTGCCTTGAGAGGGGTGGTGCTGGCACAGCTCCTTTCATTGTCTTCACTGTGACCAAACTCACGTGTTTTTTCTGCTCCATTATGGTGCTGGAATCCCTTCTTCGCAGGGCTGGGCTTCGTTGCTGAGAGACAAAGTCTGTCTCATTCACGGTTGTCTGCCCAAGTCTTCAGCACTCTCCAGGCTTTACCTGACTGTGGCCAAGATAGGTTGGGGCAATTTTGCTGAGTCCTGCTGATTCTGAGGTCTGTCTGCTTAGTATTGGATTTTCAGGTGGGTGAGAGTCCTCCTGTGCCTCTTGGTGCATGGTGCTGGATACTCCAACTCACAAAGGTGCTTTTGTTTGTGGATGGATATCCAATTCATTGTTACAAAAGCAAAACAAAATCAGAGAATGTCTTTCTCTGCTAAAATGCTGATGTCACTCCGTTCTTGGATCATTTTACTCTCATCCATCTACTTATAGAAATACGCCATGTAAATATCATCATGATTATGACCTCAAAAACACCAAGTCAAAATTTTTTGTTTAAAGGGATTCTGGGTTGGTGTTGCCTTCAAAGCATCTGGCAAGTGACATAAATCATTTTTGGAACAACAGACTTTAAACTCAAGCATTATGAATTCCCACAGATAAATTTTAAAGAAACATGTACTTAAGATGCCAGGGGCCGGCCCCATGGCCAAGTGGTTAAGTTCATGCTCTCCACTTCAGCTGCCCAGGGTTTCACTGGTTCTGATCCTGGGCACAGTCATGGCACTACTCATCAAGCAATGCTAAGGCAGTGTCCCACATAGCACAACCAGAGGTGCTCAAAACTAGAATATACAGCTGTGTACTGGGGGTGCTGTGGGGAGAAGAAGAAGACAAAGAAAAAAAGGAAGCTTGGCAACAGATGTTAGCTCAGGTGCCAATCCATAGGGAAAAAAAAGATATAAAAATTACTAAAGATACAAATAAACAGGTCACCTTAACTAAAGTCAGCAATAACATCCAACTATAGAATGATGCATGCAAAACCATGTATTTCTATTATTAGAAAATAATAATTTTAATAAGTAAATTAAAAATGTTTAAATAAAGGATGCTATGGAAAATGTGATGAAAGAGTGAGACTATCAAAGCTGACCATTTGAGTAATGAAGAAAATAGATCCGTTAGAGAGAAAATAAAATATTATGATTGAAATTTGAAGTTCAATGGATGACTTAGGCAATTCGCACAACTTACAATAGAATGAACTTACTGGAAGATAGATCTGTAAAAATTAAACAGAACACAGTAGAGACATACAAATAATGAATGTTTCAGTGATGTGGGAGGTAGAGGAAGAAGTTTCAACACACCTCTAATTGGGGTTCCAGAGGAATATAATACAAATATGGAGGTAATTTTCATTGTACTATCTGCGTTTAGTAGACAGCACGTGAGGCTTAAGATTACCATATTGAATGAGTAGACATTACAGGAAGCTATGAATTTATCCATGAGTAGAAGGAGAAGAACAGCACATATTGTAACTGCTCAATAAATCTTTTTGTCGTCATGACTGTTGGCTAAGATGGTGATGGTGATGATGATGAAGAACACAATTTTTTGCTCTGTCCTCACAAAACTCTCCCTCCATTCAGTCTCTCTGTGGACAGAACCACATCTACGTCTAGGTTGGTAAATACATAGTCTATCTGCTCCCATTTCTTCTTCTATGTTGATGGAAAATATCTTGATTTTCTTTTCTAATTAATCTCTTCATTCCTTCAGAATTTTTCTCAAAACAGTGCACCATGAAACAATGACTGATTTGATCTTAGGAAATTCATACTTCTACATTACTTCTCAGTCTACAGCCTTATGCTTCTATGGGGATTTTTTTTTTCTTTTCAATAATTTTTGGAACTAGGAGGTTAGGAAATGTTTTTGGAGAAGGAAGACATTATGGATGGCTAATGTTGACACATGTTTATAGTTCACAGACATAGCTTATTCCATTAATGTCACAGCCTTTCTCCAGTGAAATCTCCAAGACTTCTAATTTTATCCATGTACACAACTCCCAGGCAATATTTGATATCTATTTTCTACCTTTCACAGCTTCCCATTATTTTCCTTCTAGTTAGAGTTCATCTGAATAAAAATGTGTATGTGTTGGGAGATGTTCTAATAATTATCTGAAGAGATGACTGCTATTGCATCTTGAAGAGGGTATACAGTGCCTGAGGCAAAAATATTTTTTTGGCTGTTTATCATTTGGCCTGAAGACTTAGTGCTTGCCTTCCCTGGACTGGCTCCAATAAGAAAAAGAGAAAGAACTTCCAGAAATCCTGCGTCTGCTTCCTAATCTCCATATCCATTCCTAAACATCTCAACTCTTACATGAGATCAAGTCACTTTTATTTGCAGAAGTCTTTTACCTGGGAATCATGAATAGACTGGAGTGTGATTGAGAATCCAATAAAACCACATGTAAAGGTGGTAAGTAGTTGCAGTGTCCTGGATACTGTGCCTAAAGTTTCCAACATTTTCATAAGTATCACTGACCCGAAGAAGATCAAGAATCACTATCCTACACAGTTTAACTTATAAGTATCTCTGATTTGAGGAAATAAAAATCTTCATCTGCAATGATGGGTGCATAATGACCCTTACAACCTTGTCTTATCTAACTTCTCTGAGCCTTCTTAGCGTCATTAAGAAGTGTAAGTCACATCTATTTCCAAACTGCCTCTTGGTATGTGACTCTTCCCACCATATCATTGCATTATTCTTATGTCTCTTGAGGCATTATGAGAGCAGAAAGGCAGTTACAGAATTGTCCACCTTCCTGATTACATTAATTGAATATTAGTTCCCAAGGAGATTTTAAAGAGCCCCTACTTTGTCATCACTTAACTATAAGGTCCAGCATGATTCAGGGACTTTTTCAAGCACTGAATTAAATTCAGAGCCAGGACTTATCATACTCCTTCTGTTTCACAATATAGAGATCTGGCAGCATTTTCCTACCTTACTCTATTTCTAATTCTCATATATTTGTAAAATTGTAAGGGAAAAACATGAAATTAAGACATTTTAGGAGATAATGTACTAATCATGTTCATTTACTGTGTTTTGCCCCCAAAGAAAATGACTATTTATGCAAGAAAACTTTTAGTTAAGTTTGGTGAATATACATAAAAGACACAGATTAATTCAACACTGATGATTTAAGATGTATATTTAGTGAGCTGTGTGACTGGGAAGAAATGAAAACACTTTTTTTGAGTTTTTTGAAAATGAATCCATTTCCTTCTTTCAACTTTTTCTCAGCAGATCTCAACAAGCAGGACCATGGAAGAAAATAGAAATCACACTTCCGTGGCCGTGTTTGTTCTCCTGGGACTCTCAGATGAAAAAGAGCTGCAACTTATCTTCTTCCCAGTCTTCCTAGGGATCTACCTTGTGACCCTCCTCTGGAACCTGGGTCTCATCATCCTAATCAGGATGGACTCCCACCTGCACACACCTATGTACTTCTTTCTCAGTTTCCTGTCATTTATAGACATCTGCTATTCTTCTTCCACCAGCCCAAGGATGCTTTCAGACTTCCTAAAAGAGGAAAAAATGATTTCATTCATTGCCTGTGCCACCCAGTATTTTGTTGCATCCTGGATGTGTCTGACGGAGTGCTGTCTCTTGGCTGCCATGGCCTATGACAGATATGTTGCTATTCGTAGGCCTCTGCAGTACTCAGCGGTCATGGCTCCTGGCCTCTGTCAGAAGATGGTTGCTGGGGCCTGTGGGAGTGGTTTCCTTAGTAGCTTAGCGGAAACAATCCCTTGCTTTCATCTCTACTACTGTGGGCCCAATATCATTCCAAATTTCTTCTGTGACATAACCCACATCATATCCTTGTCTTGTTCCAATCCCTTCATCAGCCAAATGATTCTTTTTCTGGTAGCTTTTTTTATTGGGTTCGGTTCTTTTCTTGTTATTCTCTTGTCCTATAGTTTCATTGCAGCTTCCATCCTGAAAATATCCTCCGTAAAAGGTAGTGCCAAGGCCTTCAATACCTGTGCCTCCCACTTGGTAGTTGTGACAATCTTCTACGGAACAGGCCTCTCAGTGTACATGCATCCTAACTCTGGTCACTCTGAGAAACAAGACAAGGTTCTGTCAGTGTTCTATGTTATCCTTATCCCCATGTTAAACCCTCTTATCTATAGTCTGAGGAACAAGGAGATCAAAGAGGCCCTCAAGAGAGTGATAAAGAGGGCAAAACATTTACTTCAGTAAGAACATATTTGAGCAGGTGTTACCCTAAGAAGGAAAACAGTGGTAAGAACATTCAAGTAAACTTTTGTAGGTCACAAGACTAAGTATAGAGAAGTGAAAACCTGACTCCTTGATTTCTGTTGCCATTATATTTAGCTTCCACCAGCAAGTGATCTGTCTGAGGCAATGTCATCAACATGGAAATCAGTTTGCTAGACCCAAGTAGATGAAAAGCTTCCTTTTGAGAACACAGCTTCCAATAGCTGTTATCACTATTGCAGACAAATGACAAGACCCTAGGAAGTCATGCACATGATTCTTTCCTCTACAGTTTTTATGATTGCTTTTATTTATTTTCAATTTTTCAGCATTATTTATATTTCTATAAAAAGAAAATAAAATAATGTATAAATTTTTATGTGTGAAAGTTAAAAATAATTTAAAGTGAATACTTTATCATCTTAATTCTAAACAGAGAGAGAGAAAGTCAGCATTAGAGAGAGGGATACAGAAAGAGAAAGCTGGAAAGAGAGAAAGAAACAGAGAGGGACACATACACAGAGAGAAAGAGAGGAGAGAGAAAGGGAAGAGAGGGAAAGAGAGAGGCTGGAAGGTTAAGGCAGGAGAGTAGACAAAAGGAGAGGAGAGGGAGAAGGATTGGTCTGGCTTTATTTCCAAATAATCTTGTTCCATTTATATTACTCTTCGAAATTTCTTGTGAAGTAAATTGTGAAAAACAGTTGGGAGAAAGGAATGGTAGAAAGAAGGGGCTTTTTTTTTTTTTCCTGAAGAAGATTCACCCTGATCTAACATTCATTACCAGCCTTCTTCATTTTTTGCTTGAGGAAGATTAGTCCTGAGCTAACATCTGTGCCAGTCTTTCTCTATTTTGTGTGTGGGCTGCCGCCTCAGAACAGCTGATGAGCGGTATGCCCATGCCCAGGATCCAAACACGTGAACCTGGGCTGCAATGTAGAATGCACAGAACTTAAGCATTATGCCACTGGGCTGGCTCCCAGAAGGGGCAATTTTAAGGTCAAGAGTTGGGGAGAGTCTCAGAGGCTAGAAAGAAGTCAAAGGCATCAATTTCTGGTCATAGGTAGCCTAGAGCAAGCTTCATGGTAGCTTCCAAAGATCATGCAAGACTAAGAAACGAAGGCTGTTATGGTATGTCTAGGGAGGCAGAGCCTGAGTCCCAGAGATGGGAGCTTCACAGGAACTCCAGGGCCTTCAGTATGACCAGGGAGAAGCAGAGCCACCAGCCTTGGAGAGTCCAACTAAGAGAATTTAAAGAAAATTTTAAAGAGAGATTTTTCTTCAGACAAGAGGTTGTAGGCTAAACTTCGTACATGTTACATTATTATTTACACAACTCTTTACACTTAATTAGTTACATTGTATAGATGTGATTTTTTTCTACTACCATGTGCGGTTTGCAGGTGAGAAATTATCTCCATGTCACAGATAGAACCTTTGGGCATATTTTGTTCTGCCACGTTCCTTCCAGGGTAGCAACAATCCATCTTTGAGTTCACAAAGTGTCATGTGTGGAACATAAATGGTTCTTACTGACAGGAAACATGTCCTTCATTGCTTGTCCCTGCGCCCAACTTCTACACTTTTGGTGTTACATATTTAAATCTATCTTAAGAATCTATGCAGGTTAAAACATTAAATTTTTAAAGTTCTTATGAGAGTGAATAAATAACTACTAACCAATTATCGAGTTTTAAATCAAATAATTAAGTCATTAACCCATCAATACCTTTCTCCCTAAAAGTAAGGTTACCTGAAGGACATCAAACCATGAGTGGGAACTTCCTAAAACATCTATGTATCCCTAATAATGGCAGGGTAGATGAGTTCCATTTAAAAAAAAAAACACAAAAAAACAAAAAGCAAAAGTTTGTGAGAATGATCGAAGTGGATATTTTTAATGAAGGATTAGTAATACAGCATAATATGTCAGAAAGAACTCCAATTCAGTGTAAATATATTATACCTATTTTAATAGAAGGCATGCTGTGTGCTTCACTCTCTGATAACTGCCTTATAAGCATTATCTAATTTGATTCTATGAAGAGCTACTCTATGAATAGCTGATACTATGAGCCCATTTTACAGGTGACAATAGTGAGGCTTGAAGAGGTTAATTTGCTCAAGGTCACATAACCAAGAAATAGAAAGGTGGAATTCAACCCAGATTAGCTAATACCAATGCCCATGGTATTAACCATGATAATCTGTGACTCTGTCTTGAGTTACTTTTATCGTATTCCTTATTGCTTCAATTTCCTCACTTACGTGTAGCAAATCATGCCATGTCTGCCTCACATGGCTGCTGTTATTGATTCAAGTCAGGGAGTTGAGAAAATATATGTATCTAAAATGAAAGCGGTTTGTAAACAGGGAAGTGTCCAAACATCTAATTTTTGTTATCAAGTTGTATTGTCAGTCACCTGTGTCATCTTTGGCAAATCTATTAACTCCACTGGCCTCAGGTAGTCACCTTGAAAATGATGGTATTCCACTGGATGATCTCTAGGTCCTTTCCAGCTCAAATGTCTCCATGTTCATTAAAAGGAAAGCTATAATCATGAGCTAATAATAGGACCATGGGGGAGTGTGGAATTGAATCATAAGGGACATGGCAAATTGGGGCATGAAACTAGCATGGAAAAAACTCCATGACATTCATGAGTCCGGAGAGCAAGTATCTGGAGAGTTTTCTCCCTGTAACTGTCTTTTTTCCTTTCACCTCTGCCCTAAGAACACATATGAGAGGATCCCCAGTGGTGGGCATTTCTTTGGCTGTAAGTAGACAGCCAACTTCATGGCCAAAAGTCCCCATCTTGGAGTGCAGTGTGGCCTACCTAAATAATTCTTTTGAAAAGAAATAAGAAATTTCAACTTTGGCAAGAACTCTTTATCCAGGGGGATGTAGGTCAAAGTGAGAGGGCAAGACTTATAGAAAACAGTGGATTCTGTCCTATCTCAACATCCATGTGATTCTTCCAGTAAGACCTAGGTAGAGTAAGATTTATGGTTCTCATAAGTTTCATGAGATTTATGTTATCTGCCATTCTTTAACTCTTCCTTCTCCCTCACTTCCACACCCTCCACTTAGGGTTCTTCTTTGTGTTCTCTTTCTCCTCACCCAAATTCTCTGACCTTCAGTGAAAAGAGGAATCTCTAAACTGAAATATCAGGTATTACTCTGGAGTGAGAGGCGGATGTTGAGTTCTACTTCTGCAATTTCTTAATTATGTGGTCTTGAACTCTGTTGACTTCTGTTTTTCACTTGTAAAATGGGGATAATAGGATTATCTTTAATGTAGTGAGACCATATCTATAAAGCCTAAGACGCTGTAGAAGATAATAGTAGAGCACTGAATCAAAAATGACAATTTTCTCAATTTCAGAGAAATTAGCTAATATCAAAACGTTTGTCAAGTATGCTGCTCTCACCACTCTTATTCAAAATAGTATTAGAAGTTCTAACCAGAGCAGTTAAGAAAATGAAACAAAATGTATCCAAATCGTAAAGAAAGCAGTTAACACATCACTATTTGCAGTTGACACAATTATATGTATAAGAAAACCTAAAATTCATGAAAAGACAATTAGAAATAATCAATGAGTAGAGTAAAATTTAGTGAACAAAATCAATGTACAAAAATCAGTTGCTTTTTTATACACTAACAATGAACTAGCAGAAAGAGGAATAAAAAATATAATTCCATTTAAAATAGTAACAATAATAATAAAATACGTAGAAATAAATTTAACCAAGGAAGTGAAAGACTTGTACACAGAAAACTATAACACAGTGTTGAAATAATTCAAGGAAGATAGAAACAAATGGAATGATATTTCGTGCTCGTGGAGCACAACTGAGTTCTGAACAGTGATTTTATATCCCGCAAATTTACTGCATTGGTTGATTACTTCCAACCCTTTTTTGGTTGAGTCTTTAGGATTTTCTACATCCAAGTTTATATCCTCTGAAGATAACGACAATTTTAATTCTTCCTTCTCAATTTGGATGTCTTATATTTCTTTATCTAGCCTGTTTACTCTATTTAAGACTTTTAGTACTAAATTGAATAAGAGTAGTGGGAGCGAGCACCATTGTCTTGTTCCTAACAGAGGAAAAACTTTGTTGTTCACCATTGAGCATAGTGTTAGATGTGTGTTTGTTTTATACGGCCTTCATTATGTTGAGGTATGTTCCTTGTATATCTAATTTTTGAGGGTTTTAATCATGAAAGGATGTGATATTTTGTTCAATGCTTTTTCTGCATCTATTGAGATGATCATATGATTTTTATCTTTCATTCTCTAAATGTGGTGTATCACATTTATTAAATTGGACATCTTGAACCTTCTTCCTCTCCAAGGATAAATCCCACTTGGTCATAGCTTTGGTGTGAGTGTAATAGTGGCCTCCTAAAATGTGATGGGAACTATTCCTTCCTGTTCAATTTTTTGAAAGTGTTCAAGAAGGATTGGCATTAATTTGGCAGAATTTGCCAGAGAAGCCATCTTGTTCTGAGGGTTTCTGTATCAAGAGGTTTTTGATTGCTGATTTCATCTCCTTACTCATCTTTTTTCTGTTCAGATTTTCTATTTCTTCTTGATTCAATCTTGATAACTTGCATATTTCTAGGAAGTTATCCATTTCTTATAGATTATCCAATTTATTGGCATATAGTTGTTCATAGTAGTCTCTTATGATCTTATGTAGTTTTGTAATATCACTTGTAATGTCTCCCCTTTCATTTCTGATTTTATTTCAGTATACTTTTTTCTTAGCCTATCTAAAGATTTGTCAGAATAGTTTATTTTTTGAAAACTACCTCTTAACTTCATTGATTATTCTTATTGTTTTTTGGTCTCTAATTCATTTATTTTCATTCTGATCATTCTTGTTTCCTTCCTTCTACTCACTTTGGTCTTAATTTGTTCTTTTTTTCTCATTCCTTGAGGTGTAATGTTAGGTTTTTATTGAGATTCTTCTATAGTCTTAATATATGAATTTATTGCTATAAACTTCCTTCTCAGAACTGATTTTTTTTACGATGGTATTGGTTTTGGTGTGTTATATTTCTATTTTTATTTGTTTTAAGGTAGTTGTTGATTTCTCTTTTGATTTCTTATTTGACTTATTGGTTGTTCAGGGGGTTTTTTTGGTATATTTTCTGTACACGAAAATATTTGTAAAATTTCCAGCTTTCCCTAAGTTGATTTCTAGTTTCATACCAATGTGGTCAGAAAAGATACTTGGTATGATTTCAGGCTTAAGAATTTTAAAATATGTTTGTATCCTGTCATATGATCTATCCTGGAAATGTTCCATGTGCACTTAAGGAGAATATATATTCTGCTGCTATTAGATGAAATGTTGTATAAATGTCTGTTAAGTGCATTTGGTCTAATACGATGCAAGTCGAACATTTCTGTGTTGATTTTTTGCCTGGATGATCTATCCACTGCTGAAAGTGGAATACTAAGTTCTCCCACTATTATTGTGTTGCTCTCTATTTCCTTCTTCAGATCTGTTAGTATTTGCTTAATATACTTAGGTGCTCTGATTTGGGATGCATGTATATTTACATTTATTATGTTTTCTTGATGAATTGGCCCCTTTACTGTTATATAGTTACCTTCTTTGTTTCCATATTTGGCTTAAAATTTATTTTGTCTGATATAGATAGCTGTTCCTGCTTTCTTTTGGTTTCCACTTGCATGAAATATCTTTTTCCATTCCTTCACTTTGAGCCTGTGGCTGTCCTTAAAGCTGTAGTGAATCTCTTGTAGGCAGCATATAGTTGGGTCTTGTTTTTATCTATCCAGGACTCTGCCTTTTGATTGGTGAATTCAATCCATTTACATGTAGAGTTACTTTTGATATATAAGCACTTACTAATGCCATCTTATTCATTGTTTTCTGATTGTTTTGTATTTCCATTGTCTCTTTTTTCCTTGTGTGTGCCTGACTTTGTATCTTTGGTGGTATGCTGTGTTTCCTCTTGTCTTTTTGTGAATCTACTCTAGGCCTTTTCTTTGTGATTACCATGTGCGTTACATAAACATCTTATAAAGAAAACACTGCATTTTAAACTGATAGCAACTTAAATTTTCTACAAAAGCTGTACCCCTTTACTCCTCTCTTTTATATTTTTATGTCGTTATTTACCTTTTTTTACATCAAGTATTCTTTAACAAATTATTCTAGCTATAAACATTTTAATACTCATCATTTTTAAACTTTATACTAGAATTAAGTGGTTAACACACCATCCTATTACAGAATCAGAGTTTTTTGTGCCTGCCTATATACCTACCTTTATGCTATGCTACTTGCTTTTGTATGTTTTCATGTTGCTGGTTGGTGTCTTTTTATTTCAACGTGAAAAACTTTTTTAAGGCAGGATTAGTGGTGATGAATAATCTCAGCTTTTGTTTCATGGGAAAGTCTTTATTTCTCCATCGTATCTGAAGTATAACTTTGTGGGATAGAGTATTCTTGGCTGGCAGTTTTTCTTTCAACACTGAATATACCGTTCCCCTCTGTCCTGGCCTATAGGATGTCTGTTGAGAAAACTGCTGATAGCTAATGAGATTCCCTTGAAGGTACAATCTTTTCTTCCCTTGTTGCTTTTAGGATTCTCTCTTTGTCTTTGATCTTTAACAGTTTTATTTTGATTTGTCTTGGAGAACGTCTTTTGAAATGAGAACATAGGGTGATCTGTGATTGTGAGCTTACCTGTCTAAGTCTCTCCAGGTTTTGGAAGTCTGTAGTATTATTCCCTAAATTAATTTTCTGCCCCCTTCTCCCTCTTTGTTCCTTTTGAACCTCAATTCTTCTAATTTTGTTTTGATGAAATCCCATAGATCACGTAGGCTTTCTTTGCTCTTTTTCCTTCTGTTTTGTTTCCTTGGCTTTGACTGCGTTAATTCAAATGTCTTGCCCTCTAGCTCACTTTCCTGTCTTCCGTGTTCTCTACTCTACTGAAGATGCTCTCTATTGTATTTTTCGTTTCATTCATTGAATTATTCATCTCCAGAATTTGTTTGTTCTTTTTTATAATTTTTATTTCCTTGTTATATATCTCATTTTGTGTCTTTATTTCCTTATCTTATTATCTTCTTTTGCCTTTTATTTTCTTTCATTGAGATTCTTCGAAAAGCTATTTTGAATTCTTTATTCGCTTAGTCACAAAATTCTGTGCTTCTAAAATTCTGTTGTTGGCGATTTTTGTGAACTTTACATGATGACATGTTCCCTTGATATTTCATGTTTCTTATAGCTTCTGGTTGCTGCTTTTGCACTTGAAATAGAAAACACCTCTTCAAATCTTTGCTAGTTGCCTTCAGATGGGGTATCCTGTTATTGGTGGTGTTATATCTGAGGTTTTCTCTGCCTTTATATGGGTAAATGTGCTCCACTCTTATTGCTCTCACTTGTGGCAGAATTCTTAAGCTATTGTGTCTTCCCTGGTTGTTACCAATCGCCAATTTGGCTACTGGAAGACTCTTTTTTTGTTTTCTAGAAGCTGGCACTACCGTTCATGTATGTCTTTTTTCCCTTGCCCACATACTCAAGTTTATTTTTCCTAGATCACTCAGTTTACCAGATTTGTTGTTGCTGCTGCCCTTGGAAATATACAAAAGAAGTCAGTTGCAGAGTGGGGAGAAGTGTGGGTTTAGCACTGGCAACTTAGGGGTTCCCACCGACCTGGTGGGGAGATTCTTGAGTGAGGTACTCCTGGAGCCTCATGGGTGGACTTTCTGTTGAAATCCTGAGTCAGGAGGAAGAAACTATGCCACTTTAAAGCTCTTTAATATTCTCAACTGTTTCTTTCCTGCTCTTCCCTCTTCCTCCAATCACTGACTACCTGTCTCAGTACACTAGGTACTTCTGGGAAGACTTAGGTTTCTCCAGATGCTTCCAGCACTACAATGGTAGCTGGGCACTCACTTGTGGCTCTTTTTCCCTGTGGGATAGTTCACCACTGCTGAAATCTTCAGTCTGTACGTTGTTGCCTTGAGCAGGTGGTGCTGGGAATGCTCCTCTCACCTTCTCCGCTGTGACCAACTCATATTTTTTTTCTCCTCCAATAATGTGCTATAGTCCCCTCTCAGGAAGGCTAGGCTTCCATAAAGTCTCTCTCTTTCATGGGTGTCAGCCAAAGTCAGCACTTTCCAGGCTTAACGAATCATAACCCAGGTGGCTTGGGTTAAGTTCACTGTCTCCTGCTGGCCCTGTAGCCCATTCTGATGTCTGTCTGCCTGTTACCAGATACACAGGTGGGCAAGATTCCTCCTGGCTCCCTTGGTTTTTGGTCCTGGATGCCACAACTCCCACAAGGTGTTTTTGTTCATGGATGAACGTCCAATTCACTGTTACAAAAGTGGGACATAAAGGAAGACTGTCTTTTACAGCTAAGATGCTAACGTTCCTCCTTCCCCTGATAATTTTTAGTCTCATACTTTGACTTACATAGATATGCAGCCTGAATCTTTCACTGTTCTGACACCAAAAGACACAAAGTCAAAATTCTTGTTTAAAGGGAGTCTGTGTTGGTGTTGCCCTCAAGGTATCTTCCAGAAATAATATAAATCATTTCTGAAAGAACATATTTTAAACACAAGCATCAAAGATTCCCACAGACAAATTTTTAAAAAACATGAACTTAAAAAAAATTCACTAAGCACAGAAATATACAAGGCATCTTGACTAAGAGTCAGCTATGACATCTAACTATAGAATCAGATTTGCAAAACTATATATTTAAATCATTAGTTATTAATGAGAAGTAAATATGTTTAATATGTTTAAATACCAGATGCTTGGAGAGTATGATGAAAGAATAAGAGGCTGTCAAAGGTGACCATTTGGGAAAAGAACTAAATGGGAACTCCAGAGAGAAAATAAAATATTATGATGGAAATTCGAAATTAAGTGGATAAGTTAAACAGCCAATTAGCACAATTCATGTTAGAATAAATTTGTTGGAAAAGAGGTCTGTAAAAATTATACGGAAGATAATAGAGAAATACAAATAACGGATGTTTTAGTGATGTGGATGATAGAGCAAGGAGATTCAGTGACATACATTTAATTGGGGTTCCAGAGGCATATAATAAAAATATGTGGGCAATTTTCAGAGTATTATTTGTGTTTGGTAGACAGCACATGAGGCTTAAGGTTACCATATTGAACAACTAGGCATTACAGGAAGCTGTGAATATGTCCATGAGTAGAGGAAGAACAGTATAAGTTGTAGCTCCACAATAAATCTTTTTGCTGTCCTGATTGTTAGTTATGATGATGATGGTAACAGTGATGAAGAATGTAATTTTCTGCTCTGTTGTCACAAAATTCTCCCTCCATTCAGTTTCACTATGGACAGAACCACATTCAAGTCTGGGAATGTTAATACATTCATGCATCACTTAATTACAAGGATACATTTATACATGCCTTGTTAGGCTATTTTGTCTTTGTCTAAACATCATAGAGTGTACCTAGACAAACATACATGTTATGCCTACAGCACACCTATGTTATATGGCACTAATATTATGGGATCAATGTTGTATCTGTGATCTTTCATTGACCAAAATGTTGTTACATGGTGCATGACTGTGCAGCATGTCTGCTACCATTTCTCCTTCCATATTGATGGCAAGTCTTGTATTTCTTTTCTAATTAATAACTTCATTTCTTCAGAATACTCTTCAAAGCAGTGCAACACGCAGCAATGACTGATCTGATTTTGAGAAATGAATGCTTCTACTTTACTTCTCAGGCTGTAGCCTTATGCGTCTATGGGGATTTTCTATTTGCATTCATTTTTGGAACTAGAAGGCTTGGAAATGATTGTAGAAAAGGAAGACATTCAGGAAGTCTAATGCTGACAAATATTTGTAGTTGATAGACATAGGTTATTCCATTAAGGTCACAGCCTTTCTCCAGGGAAATTTCCAAGACATCTACTTTTACCCATATACAACTCCCAGGCCATCTCTGACATACATTTTCTACCTTTCATACCTTCCCATGATTTTCTTTCTAGTTTGAGTCATATTAATTTAAATAGCTTTGTTGGGAGATGTTCTAATGACCATCTGGAGAGATAACAGCTATTTCATCTTGATGAGGGCATATAGTATCTGATGCAGAAATAATCTTTGGCTTATTTACTGTTTGGACTGAAGACTTAGTGCTTCTTTCTCTGGACTAGCTCCAAAGAGGAAAACAGAAAGAATCTCCAGAAATTCTGCCTTAGTTTGATAATAAGAATGTCCATTAACTAAACATCTTAACCTTTACTTGAGTTCAAGTCACTCTACTTTGTAGGAGAAGTCTTGAAGCTAGGAACCATGAATAAACTCCAGGATGATTTAAGAATCTAATAGAACCATATGCAAAGGTGACAAGTGGTTGCAGTTTGCTGGGTAGAGGTTCTAGAGTTTCCAACAGATTTTCAAAAGTATCATTGATGGAAAGAACATCAAGAATCACTGTCTTAGATAACTTAACTTATAATACCCCTGATTTGAGGAAAGGAAAATGCTGCAACTGTAAGGAAAGGAACATAATGGCTCTTTCAACCTTGTCTTATCTAACTTCTCAGGAGCCTTCCTAGAGTCATGAGGTTGGTTAAGTCACACCCATTTCCAATCTATATCTTGGTGTGTGACTCTTTCCATCATTTAATTACGTTACTTTTATATCTCTGAAGGCTGTATAAAAGTAGAAAGGCAGTTACGAAATCGTCCACCCTCCCTGATGGCAGATTAATTGAACGTTGGTTCCAAAGGAGATTTTACAGAGCACCTACTCCAGCATCCTTATTTGACAGATGACACCCAGCATGGTTCAGGGTCTTCTGAAAGGACTGATTAATAGTGGATCCAACCGAGCAGAATCTTTGTTTCCCCATATTGAGAGACGACAGTTTTTATAATTTGGTCTAGTTCCAATTCTCATATATTTGTAAACTCTGGAATGTTAAGACATGAAATTAAGATTTTAGAGGATAATGTAAAAATAATGTCCATTTACTCCCTTTTGTCCCCTAAGAAAATGACAATATCCAAGGGAATTTTTCAGTTAAGGCTTGTAATTTCACATCTAAGACTATATTAACTCAACATTGAGGATTTAAGATTGATATTTAGTCAGCTGTGTGAACAGAAAAAAATGTTTGTTTTTATTTTTTGAGAATGAATTTATTTCCATTTCTAATCATTTTCTCAGCAGATGGCACCAAGCATGTCCATGGAAGGGGATAGAAATTACACTTCTGCGTCCATGTTTATTCTCCTGGGACTCTCAGATGAAAAAGAGTGGCAGCTTGTCCTCTTCCCAATCTTCCTAGGGATCTACCTTATGACCCTAGTCTGGAATCTGGGTCTTATCATCCTAATCAGGGTGGACTCCCACCTGCACACACCTATGTACTTTTTTCTCAGTTTCCTGTCATTTTTAGACATCTGCTATTCTTCTTCCACCAGCCCAAGGATGCTTTCAGACTTCTTAAAAGATGAAAAAACAATTTCCTTCACTGCCTGTGCCGCCCAATATTTTGTTGGGTGCTGGATGGGTCAGGCTGAGTGCTGTCTCTTGGCTGCCATGGCCTATGACAGATATGTTGCTATTGGTAGGCCTCTGCAGTACTCAGCCATCATGGCTCCTGGCCTCTGTCAGAAGATGGTTGCTGGGGCCTATGGGAGTGGTTTCCTTGTAGTTCAGTTCAAACAGTCCCTAGTTTTCATCTCCACTTTTGTGGGCCCAATATCATTCTAAATTTCTTCTGTGACATAATCCAGATTATTTCCTTGTCTTGCACCAATCCCTTTATCATCCACATGATTATTTTTCTGGTAGCATTTTTTACTGGATTCGGGTCTTTTCTTTTTATCCTCTTATCTTATGGTTTTATTGCAGTTTCTATTCTGAAACTATCCTCTGCCAAAGGTAGTGCCAAGGCATTCAATACTTGTGCCTCCCACCTGGCAGTTGTGACAATCTTCTATGGTACAGGCCTCTTTATGTACCTGAATCCTAGCTCTAGCCACTCCAAGAATCAGAACAAGGTGCTTTCAGTGTTCTATGTTATCCTTATCCCCATGTTAAATCCTCTTATCTATAGTTTGAGGAACAAGGAAATCAAAGAGGCCCTCAAAAGGGTGGTAAAGAGGACAACACATTTATCTCACTAAGAGCAATATTTATGCAGGTGCTATTTCTCCTATAATGAAGACAAAGTTTAGAATATGTATTTGACTTTTTGTAGGTCACAGGTCTTCTTTCTAGGTAGAAAGAAGAAGTGAAAGCATTGCTCTTTGATTCCTCCTGTCATTATTCTTAGCTACCACCACCAGGTGATCTGTTCGAGACAGTGTCACCAACATTGAATTTGCTTTATAAACCTGATTCTATGATTAGACCCAGGTACATAAAACCCTACGTTTTGAGAACAGAGAATCTAATAGATATTTTATGTACAGAAATGTCAAGACCCTAGGAAGCCACATAGACTGTTTTTTCCTCTACGATTTTTAATACGTCTTTTGTTTATTTTCAACCATTAAGCATTTGTATATTTCAATAAATATAATATAAAATAATGTATAAAATTAAATATGTGAAAATTAAAAATAATTTACAAATATGTGAAAATTAAAAATAATTTACAAATGCACACTTTATCATCTTATTCATGGACAGAGAGAGAGAAAGAAAAAGAAGGATAGAGAGAGAGAATGATAGTGAGAAAGGAAACAGAGGGAAGGAGAAGGGAGGAGAGGAGACAACAGGAGAGGAGAGGGAGAAAGACTGGTCTGGCGTATTCCCAAATAATGTTTCTATCCCCTCCATCTTACTCCTGGAGAACTTCTTGTGTAGTGGCTTGTGAAAAAGAGGTGGGAGAGAGGAATGGTAGGAAGAAAGGGCCCTTTTATGGTCAAGAGTTGGGGAAATCCTCAGAGGCTAGAAAGAAATCAAAGTTATCAATTTACGGACATAGTTCACCTGAAGCATGCTCCATGGTTGCTTCCCAGAGTCAAAGCAAGACTTCAGAAATTAAGGCTGTTGTGATGTGTCTTGGGAGACAGCGTCAAAGTCCCAGAGATATGAACCTCCCAGGGATTCCAGGGCCTTAAGTTTGATCAGGGAGCAGCTGAGCCAGCTGACTTAGAGACTCAGATTCCAATCAAGAGAATTTAAAGAAAATTTAAATAGATATTTTTTTCAGACAAGTTTGTGTACTATATGTCATACATATTACATTAGTATTTACACAACACTTTATACTTCATATGGTTACATTGTACAGATGTGATTTATTTCTATTGCCATGTGAGTTGGCAGATGAGAAGTTATTTCCATTTCACAGACTGAAACTTTGGGCATATTGAGGTCTGCCACATTCTTCCCAGGGTAGCAACAATCCACGGCGAGTCTCGCAAATTTTCATGTGTGGATTATAAGTGGTTCCTGTAGGCCAGAAGCACGTCTTCCAATGCTTAGCCTTGGAACCCAAATTCTATACTTTTGGTGTTATATCTTTAAACTATCTTAAGAATCTATTCAGTTTAAAAGATTAAATTAGTATAGTTCTTATCAGAGGGAATATGTAACTGCTAACCAATTAGTGAATGTTCAAAGAAATAATTTATTTCCCCATCCATCCTTTTCTCCCTAAAAGTAAGATTAGCTGAACTAGGTCAAACCAAGAAGGAGACCTTCTGAAAATATCTCTGTATTCCTAGGAATTGCAGGATAGGTGAGCTCCATTTTTCAAAAACAAAACACAAAAGTTTATGGGGATTATCTTAAGTAGATATTTTTAATGAAGGATTAGTAATGCAGCATAATATGTTGGAAAGAACTCCAATTCAGAACACATGAATTACACCTTCTGATAATAGAAGTCATCGTTTGTACTACATACTGTGGTAAGTGCTGGATAACTGTTAACTAATTTGATTCTTTCTATGAAAATTTACTCTGAGATGTATCTACTATTATCAGCCCCATTTTATAGGTGATAGTACTGAGGTTTGGAGAGGTTAATTTGCTCAAGTTCATACAACCTACAAGTGGAAGGCTGGTATTCATCCCAGACTGGCTGATACCAATGCCCATGGTTGTAACCATGGTAACTCATCCCCCTGTCACGAATTAGTTTTATTTCTTCCCTATTTCCTTGATTTCCTCACTTATGTTTAGGAAATCGTGCCATGTCTGCTTCAAAGGGCTGCTTTGATTACTGACTCAGGTCAGGTATTTGAGAAAATGTATGTATGTACATATCTGAAATGAAAGTACTTTGTAAACTGGTAAGTGCCCACATATCTAATTTATTGTTGTCAGTCTATATTGCCAACCAGCTGTGTCATCTTGGGCAAATCTCTTAGCTCCACTGGCTTCAGGTCCTCACCTGGAAATTGATCGCATTTGACTAGATGGTTTCTAGGTCCTTTCCAGCTCAAATGACTCCAAGTTCATTAAAAGAAAAACTATAATCATGAGACCATAATAGGACCGTGATGAAGTGAGGAATTGAATCAGAAGGGACATGGCAAAGTAGGGTGTGAAACTAGCATGGAAAAAACTCCATGACAACCGTGACTCCAGAGAGCAAGTACCTGGAGAGTTTTCTCCCTGATTGTCTTTTCTCTTTTCACCTCTGACCTAATAACTCATTTAAGAGGATCTCTAGTTGTGGGCATCTCTCTGGGGGTGAGTGGAAAGCCAATCACATGGCCAAAAGTGCACATCTTGGAGTGCAAGGGCCTACCTGAAAAATTCCTTTGGAAAAGAAATAAGCAATTTCAATCTTTAGCAAGAACTCCGTCTTCATGTGGGATCTAGGCCAAGCTCATAAAGGAAGATTTATAGAGAACAGTGGATTCTGTGTATCTCTATATCTATGTTACTCTTCCTTTAGGACCTACACAGTACAAGGGTTATGGTTCTCAGTCTCTCCTAGACTTTAACTTTTCCCTCTCTCTCATTTCTACACCCTTCGCTTAGGGGTCTTCCTTAGGTTCTCTTTCCCCTTACTCAAATTCTTTGAACTTCAGTGAAAAGAATATTTTCTAAACTGAAATTTCAGGTATTACTCTGTGGTGAGGCATAGATGTCTAATTCTAGTTCCCAATTTCTTAAGTATATGATCTTGAAGTCTGTTAATTTCTGTTTTTATTTTGTAAATTGGGGATAATAGAATCATCTAGAATCTAATGAGACAAAACCTATAAAGCCTAATAGATTGTAGAAATTAATAATTGTGCTCTGAATCAAAAATAATAATTTGTTGAATTTCAGGGGAATTAACTAAGGTAAAACCGACTTGCCTGTGCTTCCCAACTTCAGCCATTCCATGACTCTTTTAATTTAATTTTTCCCTTGAGAATTCTGCTTTCATATAATAATAATTAATTTGATTTCCATTTCAGTATACACCTTTTATTCATTATTTCTGAGCAGCAAAGCCAAGCTGGTCATTTCATAATTATATAATAAAGTACTCATGTACAAATCTATTGATCTTTTGAAATAACCCATATAGTTGTGCATTGTCATCTTTGAAAACCCTGGTGGTCCGGAGCACGGGTGACACAGAAATCAGAGATGCCTCGCTGTAAGCACAGGCAGTGTTGATCTAACTGTTCCTTTTATCCTTCTTTTACTATGCTGTTATTCATTCAGCAACATTCCTGGCTTCCTCAACCTGATTGATTTCTTATCCTAATTTTCTACCCTGCACAAACTTGCAAATGGCCTTGTCCTTAGAAGATGAGATTGGAAAAGGTTTTGATTAACTGTATCTCCACATCAATATCGTCAACCAATATTTACCTCAGTTATCTTTTCCTCTACAAACTGTCTTGGGAGATGGCAAACACATGCAAAAAAATAATCAAAGAGAGTAAGTATATTCAGATTTTATTTTGTTTTTCTTCTGGCTTATCAAATTTTAAAAACATACATTTTTAGGATAACTTTTCTCATGAACAAGTTAAACAATCCACGACTCATCACATTTTTTCTGGGAATGATGAGGTACATGGAATACATTTAGTTACGGCTGACTCTGTTAATAGAATGTAACAAAAAAGTGAATTTTAGTGCAACCAATTGATCAAAAGCTTGATTCGTTTTCATTGAATTGATCAATTATTTTGTTGTTTCAGGGATATTGTGCGTGAATTTATATTTTCAAAATATTTTCATTGAATTGAATTCATCTTGGATAAAACATGTGATGAATTATATAGACAGCACTCTATTCTAAGAGTAAACAGAAAGATTTCAACATTCATAAAACCACAATTGAAATGAAACGAAAATCATATATTTTCAGTTTCTCCTCCAAAGCTGGGTGAAAGAACCGTTCACGAACATCTTCAGCATATATTTACTGAGTTATATAAATGTTAGTATATGAGATGCTTATCACTAAATAGGAAAACATCTCCACTAGCCCATATACTGTTATAATAGAGTATCATCAATTCAAGAGGACCTGGTGGTGGTGGAACATGAAAAATAGCGCCACGTGTTTACAATCCTGCTGACTGGAAGATAACGGAATAATACAAGACAGAGATAAATGTAATCATATAACTGATATTCTTGAATCTTAGCTTAGAGAGCATCTAATTTAGCAAAGAATTTTATGAAGAGCTCCTTGATGCTATAGTATTAGTTCTGCCTTATTTTTCTTTCACAGAAAGGAATGATAATTGCTAACATTTATTGAGCCCTTACTATTTTAAACCCTTTGTGTCATTCAGTTCCTGAAACAACCATATGAAGTGGTAAATATTATTATCCCCATTTATAGATGACTCCACTGAGACACAGAAAGGTTAATAACTTGCTTAGGATCACACAGCCAGTGAGTAAATGTAAGGAAAATCTGACAATCTATTCTCTCTGTCATTCTCCCTCTTTCATTCTCTCTCCATTATTTTCCTTCTCCCTTCCTCTCTCCCTCTTTCTCTCTCACTGTGCTAACTATTAAGGATTTCTATATCTTAATAACTTTTTATTATAAATATAGGAGTTGTAGAAAATAAAAATACAGATAAAAATAGAGAAGAAAATCAAAATCATACCACTTATTACATTTGTCAATTGTAATTGGTTCACGTGTGTGTGTGTGTTTGTGTGTATGTGTGTGTGTGTCTGTGAGAGAGAGAGATTGATTATATAAAGTAATCGTTTTCCTCTAGAAAGGTAGAACCATGTTTTGCAAACATCAGCAGTATACATGAGTGCCTATCCCTTATTGATTTATGCTTTTTATATTAAAGGCATTGCCACATTGGCATTCATATATTTTGTGACTAGGTTTCCCAGTTCATCAATCGTATTTCAAAAGTGTTTTATATAAGTGGGTTTTCAGCCATAATCAAGTTTAAATTGTTGTATCATATTTTGTCTCTTATGGTTTCTTACTTGATGTTATATTTCAGAAATTGCATTCCCATCCCAAGATTATGTACCTGTGTATGTATTGATTCCTCTAACGCTTTTTATTTATAGTAAACTGGGTCTCATAGACCCTTTAGGGAAGAGATTATTCTTTTCTATCAGTTGAAAATACTAAATTTATCATCTATTTAATTCTTATCAGTATTTAAATTTATTTTTTAAATTGTATTTGTTCTTTTGACACATGTCTATTTTTACAAGAATAATCAATTATCAATGTTTATAATGCTTTTGAACATCTGAAAGTCCAAATCTTTCTAATTATTAATCTTTTTCACAATTTTATTGGCCATTATCATTGAGAGGAAATCAAGGAACATCAGTTTGGGTATGGAGCCAATAGGTGTTATCTGTTCTGAATCTCTTAGTGAGCTCTAACTTGCTGACCGTATCAACAAATATATGAAATATATCTTCGTTGTTTTAGGGAATTGAAATAGCTACTTTGACTCTTTCTTGACATCGTCTCATCATAGCTTGATGCTGGCTGTCAATTGATCCAAGTGTACCTGAATTCAAGCAAACTGCATAGAAAATCTTTTATGTGGTTTCTGTCTATATGACTCCAGGTGGTTTGACTTGCCTGGACACTAGGTCTGAATCTACAGCTGCCCAGAGGTAATGATGCCTGACTGTCTGCAGGGCTGATGATGTCTCAGAAGTTTCCCCAAATTAATCAATAAAACTCTAGTACCCATGGCATTCCTATTCATGAGTACAGCTGTTATTTGTGGTTATCTGTAAGCAATCACTGATAATAATATCCAACATCTATTAAACAATTAATGTGTACCAGACTGTGCTGAGTGTTGGCATGGATCTCCTCATATAACCCTCCCATTAACCTTCTGTTTCAGGGGCTCTTGGTGCCCTAAATCTGTTAGGAGTAAATCGAACCTAGTGGGTATAAGCCACTGAGACAGGTTCATAGAGTGAGAGAACATCAGAACTGAAACTCTTTTCTTCAGCTTTATTGAGATATAATAGACATATAACATTGTATAAGTTTAAGGTGTACAACGTAATGATTTTATATATGTACATATTGTCAAATGGTTACTCCAATAAGATTAGTTAACATCCATCATCTCACACCATTACAGTATTCTTCTTTGTGACGAAAACTTTTGAGATCTACTTTCTTACTGACTTTCAAATATACAATAGAATATCGTTAACTATAGTCATCATGCTGTACATTACACTACCAGAATTTATCTTATTACTGGAAAATTTTACATTTTGACCATCTTCACCTATTTCCCCCACTTTCTGGCCCCTGCCTGTGACAACCACAAATCTGATCCTTGTTTCTGAGTTGGGCTTTTTTAGATTCCATATACAGAGAGATCATGCAGTATTTGTCTTTTTCTGTCTGACTGACCTAACTTAACATAATGTCCTCAAGGTCTGTCCAGATTATCACGAATGCCAGGATTTCCTTCTTTTTTTAAAGCCTGAATAATATCCCATTGTTAAACATATAATTTATGTTATTTATACATATTTATACGTATACTTGTTATTCATATTTTTTATATATTTATAGTATGATTTCTTCATTCATTTGTCAACGGACACTTAGATTGTTTCAATGTCTTGCCTATTATAAATAATACTGCAATGAACATGAGAGTGCACATATATTTTGGTGATGACATTTCCTTTGGATATATACCCAGGTATGGAATTGCTGGATTATATGACAGGTCTGTTTTAAATTTTTTTAGGAAACTATGGTTTCCATAGTAACCACACCAATTTACATTCTCACAACAGTACACATGGTTCTGTTTTCTCCACATTCTCACCTGCAGTTATTATCTCTTGTCTTTTTGATGATAGCCACTCTAACAGGTGTGAGTTGATATCTTATTGAGTTTGATTTGTAATTCCCTGATGATTAGTGATGTTAAGCACATTTTCATGTATGTGTTGGTATTTTGGATGTCTTCTTTGGAAAAATATCTAATTAGATTCCATGCCAAAATTTTAATTGGATTATTTATTTTCTTGTTATCGAGTTGTATGGGTTCCTTATATATTTTGGATATTAAGACCCTGTCAGATAGGTGATTTACAAATAATTTCTCTCATTATGTAGGATGCTTTTTCATTTTGTTTAGCACTTCTTTTGCCATGCAGAAGCTTTTTAGTTTGATATAATCTCTCTTGTTTACTTTTGATTTTTTTGGCTTGTGGTTTAGATGTGATATCCAAAAAATCATACCCAATCCATGTTCATTTTTTCCCTATGTTTTATTCTAGGGGTGTTATGGTTACAAGTCTCACATTTAAGTCTTTAATTCATTTTGAGTTTTTTTTTTTTTTTTTGGTGGGGGGGTGGTGGTGGGAATGGGATCCAGTTTCATTCTTTTACAGGTGAATATCCAATTTTCCCAGTACCATTTATTCCAGTACCATTTATTGAAGTGACTGTGTTTTTTCTATTGAGTATTTTAGGATCTCCTGTCAAATCATCTGTGTGGCTTCCAAGATTCTTGTCATTTCCCTACGTATAACATCCATCAGAACCTCTGTTCTCAAAACGTAGAGTTTTATCTACCTGAGTGTAATCATAGACACAGGGTTTTTAAACTAAATTCAATGGTGATGACACTGTTTTAGACAGATAACTTGGTTGTGGCAGCTAAACATTACGACACCAGGAATCAGTGACGCAGGTTTTAACCCCTTCTCTCTACCTAGCTATCTTATGACTTACAAAAGGCCACTTGCATCTTCTTACTCTGTCTTCCTTAAGAGGAAATAACAGCTGCACAAATATTATTCCTAGTGAGGTAAATATGTTAGCCACTTTAACACTCTCTGAGGGCCTCTTTGACCTCCTTGTTCCTCAGATTATTGATAAGAAGATTTAACATGGGGATAAAGATAACACAGAACACTGACAGCACCTTGTCCTTCTTGTTGGAGTGGCTAGAGTTTGGAAGTAGATATACAGAGAGGCTTGTGTCTTAGAATAGTCTCATAACTGCCAGGTGGGAGGCATGGGTATTGAAGGTCATGGCATTACCTTTGACAGAAGATATTTTCAGGATGGAAGCTACTATAAAAACCTACAATAAGATGATAACTAGGAAATAAAAACCTAACAAAAACACATATCAGAAAAAGAATCAAGTGGCCGAGGAAGGAATTGGAACAAGACAAGGTAATAATCTGGGCTGTGTCACAGAAGAAATCTAGAATGATAGTGGACCCACAGTATTAGAGAAGAAAGCAAGTGACTGTTTGAAGTAAACTATCAAGGAAACCACTCCCATAGGCGCCAGCAACCATCTTCTGACAGAAGTAAGGAGCGATGATGGCTGAGTACTGCAGAGGCCTACTTATAGCAACATATCTGTCATAGCTCATCATGGTTAAGGAGAAGGACTCAGTGAGACATATCCAGCACCCAGTAAAATACTGGGTGGCACAAACAATGAAGGAAATCATTTTTTCACCCTTTAAGACGTCTCAAAGCATCCTTGGTTTGGTGGAAGAAGAATAGCAGATGTCTATAAATGACAGGAAACCGAGAATAAAGCATGTAGATGTGCGCAGGTGGGAGTCCACCCTGATTAGGATGATGAGACCCAGGTTCCAGAGGAGGGTCACAAGGTAGATCCCCAAGAAGACTGGAAAGAGGGTAATCAATGTTTCTCATGTACAATCAGCAACCTTAACTGAAAAAATCCTCTATGATTAATATTGCCATTCTCTGTGGGAACAGAATGAGCAATAGGCATCATTAGTACATTATCCCCTAAAATATCTTAATTTCCTGTTTTCCCATTCCAGAGTTTACACATATATGAGAATTGGAAATAGACTACATTAGGAAAATAGTGCCATTTCTCAATATGGTGAAAAAGAATGATTCTTCTAAGGTTTGGCTCTGATATAAATTCAGTGCTTGAGGAAGTCCCCAAATCATGCTGGACCTCATATGCAAGATGAGATTGGTGAAGTAGGTACTCTTTGAAATCTCCTTGGGAAGTAATATTCCATTAATCTCTAATGAGGGAAGGTGGACAATTCTGTAACTCTCTTTCTACGTTCATAAACCCTGGATAAATATAGCAGCAATGTAATGGGATCATGGGAAGAGTTACACACCCAGAGCAGCTTGGAAATGGATATGACTTACCCAAGTTAACGACACTAGGAAGGCTCCTGAGAAGTTAGAAAAGACAGGGTTGTAATAACCATTATGCTCTCTTCGTTAAAAGGGCAGATTCTTTTTTTTTTTGAGGAAGATTAGCCCTGAGCTAACTACTGCCAATCCTCCTCTTTTTGCTGAAGAAAACTGGCCCTGAGCTAACACCCATGCCCATCTTCCTCTATACATGGGACGCCTACCACAGCATGGCTTTTGCCAAGTGGTGCCATGTCCACACCCGGGATTGAGCTGGCGAACCCCAGGCCACCGAGAAGCAGAACGTGTGAACTTAACCACTGTGCCACCAGGCTGGCCCCAGGTGCAGATTCTTATTTCCTCAAATCAGATATTCTTACGAGTTAAATTTTCTAGGACAATGATCCTTGATCTTATTTGTGTCAATGATACTTTAGAAATCTTCTGGAAACTCTGGACCTTCTACCAAGGAAACTGGAACCACTTACCGCCTTTCTATATGGTTTTATTGGATTCTCAATCACTGTCAATTCTATTCATAGTTCCTAGGCTAAAGAATTCTCCTATAAAGTGGAGTGACTTGAAATCAAGTAAGGGTTAGGATGTTTAGGCAATGCACATGGAGATTAGAAAGCTGAGGCAAGATTTCTGGAAGTTCTTTCTCTTTTTATCACTGGAGCTAGTCTAGGGAAGGAAAACACTAAGTATTCAGGACAAATCATAAATAACCAAAATAATATTTTGCATCTGGCACTGTATGACATCTGTAAGATACTAAAGCTGTCACCTCTTCAGGTGGTTTTTAGATGATCTCCCAACACAAAAACATTTTGTTCAGATGAACTCAAATAAGAAAGTAAATCATGAAATGCTATGAAAGGTAGAAACTAGATGCCAAATGTAGTCTAGGAGTTGTCTATATGAATAAAAGTGAAGTCTTGGAGATTTCCCAGAGAAAGGCTGTGACATTACTGAAATAAACTGTGTCTATGAACTACAAATATTTGTCAGCATTAGCCCTCCAGAGTGTCTTCCTTTTCCTCAACCATTTCTAGCCTCCTAGGTCCAAAAGAAAGAATAAAAATGGAGAATCCCTTTAGAAGCATAAAGCTATAGCCAGAGAAGTAGGTAGAAGGGTGCAATTCCCAAAATCATATCTAGACTACTCAGCCAGGTAATACATGCTGAACAGCAAGGGGTATTGAAGGGTCATAGTTCCTGCTGTCTGCACTCAGGATTTCAGCAGAAAGTTTACTCATATGCCTCTAGGAGTACTAAAACCACACCTCTCCACACTCTGAAGCTGGATCCTTGGTACTTGTCTGAGGGCACAGTGAGAGTAAATCTGGTAAACTGAGTGCTCTGAGCAAAACAGACCAGGATCTGTGGGCAAGGGAGAAATCACAAACATGAGCTGTAGTGCCACATTCTGGAAAAAGGAAAAGACATTTTAGCTAGCAGATCTGGTTTCTGGTAAGAACCAGAGAAAATGCAATAGCTTATGAATACTGCCAGAAGAGAGAGCAAGAAGAGTTGAGTATGTGTACCCACATAAAGGCAGAGACATTCCCAGCTATAACCCTACTAACAATAGTATACTCCATCTAAAGGGAACTAGTAAAGGTTTAAGGAGATGTCTGTCTCTTCAAATGCTGAAGCAGCAATACAAACCTGTAAGAAACATCAAATATTAAGAAAACATTCCTCACCTAAAAATAACAAGAATTCTCCAAGAACCAAGTTGAAAGGCAAAGAATTATGAGATCTAGCCGATAAAGAGTTTAAAACAGCCATTTCAAAAACACTTAATGAACTACAAGAAAAGTCAGAAAAAAAATTCAATGAGATCAGGGAAAAAAGAACACAACGAGATATTTACCAAAGAGATAGAAATTATAGAAAAGAACCAAATAGAAATTCCAGAGCTAAACAATTCAATGAATGAAATGAACAATGCAATAGAGAGCATCCTCAGTAGAGTAGAGCCAATGGAAGACAGATGAGTGAGCTAGAGGACAGGAAGTTTGAAATAACCCAGTGAGAGCCAACCAAAGAAAAAAGAATGAAAAAGAACAAAGATAACCTACATTATCTATGGGATAATTGAAGCTCAGAAGGAAAACAGATGGAGAAGGGGGAACAAAATGTATTTGTTTTGAGGAAGATTAGCCCTGAGCTAACTGCTGTCAATCCTCCTCTTTTTGCTGAGGAAGCCTGGCCCTGAGCTAACATCCACACCCATCTTCCTCTACTTTATATGTGGGACGCCTACCACAGCGTGGCTTGCCAAGTGGTGCCATGTCCGCACCCGGGATCCAAACTGGCCAACCCCGGGCTGCCGAAGTGGAATGTGGGCACTTAACTGCTGCGCTACTGGTCCAGCCCTGCAAAATGTATTTAATGAATAATCCTGAGAACTTCCAAAACCTGAGGAGATATTTAAACATCCAACTTCATAAAGCTAACAGATCATCCTATTATATCATGCCAAAGCACCTTCTCCATACACTTTATATTAAAAATGTCAAAAACAAAGAAAATGAGAATACTAGAAATAATCAAGGTCAAAAGATTATATCCTACAAATGAATCCCCTTTAAGCTTTCAGCAATTTTCTCAGCAGACATTCTACAAGCCAGGAGAGAGTGAATGACATGTTCATTGTTCAAGGATAAAATGGCCAGCCAAGAATACTCTCTCTCACAAAGTTGTACTTCAAATATGAAAGAGAAATAAAGACTTTCCTAGAAACACAAAAGCTGAGGTTGTTCATCACCACAAGACCTGCCTGGCAGGAAATACTAAAAGGAGTTATTTAAGCTGAAAGAAAAAGACACTAATCAGGGACATGAAAACATATGAAAGTATAGAAAAGAGTGATAAAGTTAAATATACAGTTACATATAACAACCCCTAATTCTGTAATAGCATGGTGTGTTAATCACTTCACTATAGTATAAAAGTGAAAAGTGAAGAGTATTAAAAATAATTATAGCTACTATAATTTGTTCAAGAATATACAATATAAAGGTAAAAAATTACATAAAAATATAAAAGATGAGAGTAAAACAGTACAGTTTTTTTTATGAGGAAGATTCACCCTGAACTAACATCTGTTGCCAATCTTCCTCTTTTGTTGTTTGGGGAAGATTAGCCCTAAGGTAATATCTATGCCAATATTCCTACATTTCTGCCCGACATTCAGGGCACTGAGGCAGAGCATGATGAACTTAACCACTATACCAGGGTGCTGGCCCCAAAAGGGGACAGCTTTTGTAGACAATTGAAGTTAAGCTGGTATCAGCATAAAATGGACTGTTTTCTCTATGAGATGTTTATGCAAACCTCATGGTAACCACAAAGCAAAAATTGAGAGTAGATTCAAAAAGTGGAAGAAAGAGGAAACAGAGCATACCACCTCAAAAAATCACCATTGTACAAATGTAGGCAGAAACAGATGAAAAGAAGAAAGAAGGGAATTAAAAGACAACCAGAAAGCAGTGAATAAGATGGCATTAGAAAGTTCTCGTGAATGAGTAATCACTGTAAATGTAAATGGATTGAATTCAGCAACAAAAGGCAGAGGACTGGGGATGCATAGAAAAACAAGACCCAACTATATGCCACCTACAAGAGAATCACTATAGCTTTAGGGCACACATAAGTTCAAAGTAAAGGAATGGAAAAGATATTCCATGCAAGTAGAAACAAGAACAAAGCAGACATTTTATATCAGACAAAATAGACATTAAGCAAAATATGGAAATAGGAGACAAAGAAGTTCATTATATAGTGATAATGGGGTCAATTCATAAGAAGATAAAATAAGTGTAAATATAAGAACACCAAAAATCAGAGCACATAAATATATTAAGCAAATACTCACAGATCTGAAGGGAGAAATAGGTAACAATACAATAACCGTAAGGACTTTAATAGTCCACTTTCAGCAATGGATACATCATCCAGACAGAAAATTAACAAGGAAATGTTGGACTTGAAACATACATTAGACCAAATGGACCTAACAGACATTTATGGAACACTGCCTTCAATAGCAGTAGAATACACATTCTCCTCAAGAGTAAACAAAAATTTCCAGGATAGATTATACAACAGGACACAGAAGATTCTTACAAAATTTAAGATCAAAATAATACAAAGTACCTGTTTTGACAAAATAGGTGAAACTAGAAATCCACAAGAGGAAAGCTGGAAAACCTAAAAATATGTGGAAAGTAAACAACACACTCCTGAACAACAAATGAGTCAAATCAGAAATCAAAGGAGAAAAGAACAAATTAAGCTCAAAATGAGTAGAAGGAAGGAAATAACAAAGAGCAGAGCAGAAATAAATGAAATGGAGAGCAGAAAAACAATAGAAAAAAATCGACAAAGAGCTGGGTTCTTTGAAAAGATAAACAAAACTGACAAACCTTCAGCTAGACTAAGAATAAAAGTTAGAAGACTCAACTAAATGAAACCAGAAATGAAAGAGGAGACATCACAAGTGATAGTACAGAAATATATAAGATCATAAGAGACTACTATGAGGGATCATATGCCAACAAATTGAATAATCTAGGAGAAATTAATGATTTACTCAAAATAGACGTCCTATTAAGACTGAATCAGGGGCAGATGTCATCAAGATGGCGGCATAGGCAGACTCTGAACTCATCTCCTCCCATGAACAGAACCAGGTTACAATCATTTTTGGAAAAATTACCCTGGATAGAAAACTGAAAACTGGATAAAAAGAACCCTCACAACAAGGGACAGTCCTGACTAAGGCAGAAGGGGCAGAAATTCCTGCTGGAGAGGAAAAAAGCCGCCTTCAGAAGCAGCAGAGTTTCTCATCCAGCCAGGCAGAAGACACCCTAAGGTAGGCAGCCCTCCCTGGAAGAGTGATGTCTGGAGCGGGGGCCTGATACTGCTATAAGCATCCTTCAGACTCAGCACAACTGAGATGAGGGTCTTACTATCTGGCTTTGCCGGATATTAACTGCCGCAGGGAATACCCCCAGAAAAGCTATTGGATGAAAGCTGAAAAGACCCAGGTCTTAAGGGGCCCATGCACAAACTCACTCTTCTCAGCAACCTAAAATCACCAGAGAGAAGGGTGACAGACCTTTGGTGAAAAGAGACTCACCTGGTGGGCTTTGGAGGCATCTCAGTGAGAGGAGAAATCTCTCCAGATACTGAGACATTAGTGGTGGCCATTGTTGTCACCTATAAGTATCAGAGATACTTAAGAGTTAAATTATCTAAGGCCATGATCCATGATATTCTTTGGGTCAGTGATACTTTTGAAATCTCTTGTAAACTTTGGGACCTCTTCCCAGCAAAATGCAACCGCTTTCCACCTTCACGAATGGCTTATTGGATTCTTAATCACCCGCAATTCTATTCATGGTTCCTAGATTCAAGATTTATCCTACAAAATAGAGTGACTTGAACTCATGTAAGTGTTAAGACGCTTAGGCAATGGACATGGGGATTATGAAACTGAGGCTGCATTTCTGGAAGTTCTCTCTCTTTTTCTCATTGGGGCCAGTCCAAGGAAGACAATCACTAAGTCTTCAAGACAAAGGGTAAATAACCAAAGCAATATTTTTGCATCAGGCATTGTGTCTCCTCTTCTAGATGCAATAGCTGTCATCTCTTCAAATGGTTGTTACAACATCTCCCAACACAAACACTTTTTCATTCAGATGAACTCAAACTAAAAAAAATATCCTTGGAAGCCATGAAAGTAGAAAATAAGTGTGAAAATTAACCTGGGAATTGTGTATGGGTAAAACTAAAAGTCTTAGAAATTTCCCTGGAGAAAGGCTGTGACATTAATGGAATAATCCCTGTCTATGAACTACAAAAGATTTGTCACCATTAGCCATGGAGAATATCTTCCTTCTCCCCAGCCATTTCCCAGCCTCCTAGTTTCAAAAATATATGAAAGAGAAAATCCCCATAGAAGCGTAAGGATATAGCCTGAGAAGGAATGTAGAGATTCCCAGAAATTCCCAAAATCAGATCAGTCATTGCTTCATAGTGCACTCTTTTGAGAATAACTCTGAAGGAATGAAGAGATGAATTAGAAAAGAATATTAAGCTGTTTGCCATCAACATGGAAGGAGAACTAGTCACAGACAGACTACGTATTTATCATCCCACACTTTGATGTGGTTCTGTCCACAATGAGACTGAATGGAGGGAGAATTTTGTGAGAACAGAGCAGGAAATTCCATTCTTTATCATCACTGCCATCATCATTATAATAAACAATCATGGCAACGAAAAGATTTATTGAGTAGCTACAATATATACTGAATTCTACTCATGGAAATATTCCCAGGTTTCTTTAACGTCTATTTGTTTGGTATGGTAAGCTTAAGCATGCTGTGATGTCTGCTAAACACAGAGAGTATTCTAAAAATTGCCTCTATATGTCTATTATATGCCCATGGAATTCCAGTTAGATGTATGTTGAATCTTCCAGCTCTACCCTCTACATCACTGAAACATCCATTATTTGTGTTTATCTACTTTGTTTTGTTTAATTTTTCAGATCCTTCTTGCAGTAAATCAGAAGTTGTGCTAATTGGGTGTTTAACTCACACATTGAATTTCAAATTTCAATCATAATATTTTGTTTTTTCTCTAATATTCTTTTTGTTCTTTTCCCAAATATTCAGTTTTGATAGTCTCAATGTTTTTCATAATTTCTATAGTATCTTTTACTTAAACATATTCAACATGCTTGTTGAAATTATTACTATTTAATGATGTAAATGCATAGTTTTGCAAGTCTGACTCTCTAATTTAATGTTATTGCTTACTCTTACTCGAGGTGCCCTGTTTGTGTGTTTAGTGATTATTTTTATCTTAAGTTCATGTTTCTTTAAAAGTTATCTATAGGAACCACTGACACTTGAGTTTAAAATTTGTTTCTTCAGTAACGATTTATATTATATTGTGAGATGCCTTGGGGGTGGAACCAGCCCACAATCCCTTTAAACAAAAATTTTGATTTTTTTTAAGTGTCAAAATAGTGAAAATGTTTAGGCTGCATATTTACAGATGCAGATATATAAAAATAAAAACTACCAGAGGAATGAATTACATCAGTGTCATTGTGATGAAAGACAGTCCTCCTTTTTGTCCCCCTTTTGTAACAATGAATTGAACATCCATCCATGAACAAAAGAGCTTTTGTGGTATCTAGCATGATATGCCAAGGGATGTGGAAGGAATCTCACCCCACCAATGCATCCAATAATAGGCAGACACACCCTAGCATGGGCTACAGAGCCAGCAGGAGACAGAAAAATAGCCCCAACCCGTCTTGGTCAGAGTCCTGTAAAGCATGCAGAGGGCTGACTTGAGCAGACACCCATGAAGGAGAGAGACTTTGTGGAAGTCCAGTCTTCCTGAGAAGGTATTCCAGTGTACTGCTGGAGTAGAAAAATAGGTGTGAGATTGGTCACAGTGCAGACAGTGAAAGGAGCTTTCCTAGCACCAACCACTTCAAGGTACACTGCAGAAGTTGAAGCATTTAGCAGTGGCAAACTCTTCTGGTGAGGAAAAAGATCAGTGAGTTAGTACCCACCTACCCCAGGGGTGCTGGAGGCAGCTAGAAAATCCATTTCTCTCTAGAAGTACAGAGATTACTGTGGTGAGTAGACCATGACTAGAAAAAGAAGGGAGATCAGGAAAGAGGCAGTTGAGAATATTAAAGGGGCACACAGGCTCAGGATTTCAGGAGGAAGTCCATCCATGAGCATTGAGGAGTAGCTCACCAGAGAATCTCCCCACCAGGTCCACCAGAGCCCTCAACCTCCCAGTGCTAAACAAACACCTCTTACCCCTCTGCAACTGGCTCCTTATGCACATTCCTGAGTGTAGCAATAAGAGCAAATCTGGTAAACTGAGTCTCAGAAAAACAGACCTGGTCTGTGGACAAGGCAGAAACACAAATGTGAGCTCTAGTGCCACCTTCTGTAAAATGGAAACAAAGGGTTCCAGGAGCCAGCATGGTGAGTGACATAAACCAGAGGAGACACAATAGCTTAAGAAGGCGCAGCAAAGGAAACCATCAACAAAATGAAAAGACAACCTAACAACTGGGAGAAGATATTTGCAAACCATATATCTGGTAAGGGGTTAATATCCAAAGTATACAAAGAACTCATACAGCTCAACTGCAAAAAGACCAACAGCCCAATTAAGAAACAGGCAAAAGATCTGAACAGAGATTTCTCAAAAGAAGATATACGGATGGCCAACAGGCATATGAAAAGATGCTCAACATCATTAGCTATCAGGGAAATGCAAATCAAAACTACAATGAGGTGTCACCTCACTCCAGTCAGAATGGCTATAACTAACAAGACAGGAAACAACAAATGTTGGAGAGGGTGTGGAGAGAAGGGAACCCTAGTACGCTGCTGGTGGGAGCACAAACTTGTGCAACCACTATGGAGAGCAGTATGGAGTTTCCTCAGAAAATTAAGAATAGATCTACCATATGATCTAGCTGTCCCACTGCTGGGTATTTATCCGAAGAACTTGAAAACACAAAGGCATAAAGATACCTTCACCCCTATGTTCACTGCAGCATTACTCACAATAGCCAAGACTTGGAAGCAACTTATGTGCCCATCAAGGGACGAATGGATAAAGAAGATGTGGTATTTATACACAATGGAATACTACTCAGCCATAAGAAATGATGAAATTCAGCCACAAGAGGGAGCAAGCAGAGTGGAGCATGTGTACCCATACAAAGGCAGAGAAAACTCCAGACCCCTTACTTAAACTACTCATGAAACTTAACTCGAAGTGAATTAAAGATTTAAACATAGACATAAAACCATAAAACTCTTAGAATGAAACCTAGAGGAAAAACTTGTTGACATTGACCTTGGCAATGAGTTTTTGGATATGACATCAAAAGCACAAGTAACATCAGCAAAAACAACAAGCGGGACTACATCAAACTAAAATGCTTCTACACAGCAAAAGAAATAATCAAAAAAAATTAAAGGCAACCTACAGAATGGGAGAAAATATTTGCCATCCATACATAGGATAAGGGTTTATAATCCCATGTATTTAAAGAACTCACACAACTCAGTAACAAATATCAAAAATTTGATGTAAAGAAATGGGCAGTAGAACTAACTAGACATTTTTCCAAAGAAGACATTCAATGTCCAAAAGGAACACAAAAATATACTCAATATCACTAATCATTAGGGGAATGCAAATCAAAATCACAATGAGATATCTTCTCACACCTGTTAGAATGGCTATCATCAAGAAGACGAGAGAGAACAAGTTTGGCAAGGATGTGGAGATAAAGGATCCCTCATTCACTATCATGGGATTACAAATTACTTCAGCCACTATGGAAAAAAGTAAGAAGTTTCCTCAAAAAAATAACAATAGAATAACAATATTGTCCAGCAATTCCACTTCTGGCTATTTGTCCAAATGAAATGAAAAAAGGATATCAAAAAGATATTGCACTCCTATGTTTCTTGCAACATTATTCACAATGGCCAAGATATGGAAACAGCCAAAATATCTGTCAATGAATGAATGGATAAAGACGATGTTATACACACATACACACACGGTGGAATATCAGTGAGTCACGATAAAGAAGAAAATCCTGCTATTTGCTGCAACATGGATGGATCTTGAGGGCATTACATTAAGTGAGATAAGTCAGATAGAGTAAGACAAGGCTGTATAATATCACTTATATGCAGGTTCTAAAACAGTCAAGTTCATAAAAACAGCAAACAAAATGGTGCTTATCAGAGACTGGGGATGCAGGAATTGGAGATATTTTGTTTAACGGTACAAACTTGCAACTCCCAGATAAATCCTACAGATCTAATGCCAAGCATAGTGATTATAGACTACAATACTCTGTTATAAACTTCAATATTCATAAGAATAGATCTATTTCCATTATTGAGGTAACATTGGTTTATAGCATTACATAAATTGCAAATGTACATCACTATATTTCAAAATCTGTACAGGCTGGATCTTAATTGTTCCAACCACAAAAAAAGAAATCTACCTATGTGACATGACAGAAGTGTTAGCTAATGCTAGCATGGTAAGCATATTGCAATATGTAAAAGTTTCAAATCAACACGCTGACTCTCTTAAACTTACACACTGTGATATGTGAATTTTATCTCAATAAAAATAAATTTTACAAAAAGAATTATCAGGGAAGGCTTTTTTACTTTTTTTTTAAGAGTGGCAGCTGAGGTAACAGCTGTTGCCAATCTTCTTTTTTTTTTTTTCTTCTCCCAAAGACCCTCAGAATATAGTTTTATATTCTAGTTGTGAGTGCCTCTGGTTGTGTTGTGTGGGATGCTGCCCCAGCATGGCCTGACGAGTAGTGCCATGTCCGCGCCTGTGATCTGAACCTGCAAAACCCCGGGTCGTCAGAAGTGCAGTGCACAAACTTAACCACTCAGCCACAGGGTCAGCCCCAAGGCTTTTTTACTTTTTGTCTTTCTTTCACAATAAAGCTGAGAGAGGTGTGCATATCACTATCGCATTTTGAGTGTAGGTTTTTCCTAGTTTGACAACTGAGAATGTTACCCTTAGAGAGTCCATGTTTTCAGCGGCAGTGGGGGAATGAGTTGTTGTCTCTAAGCGAATCTCACACATTGTCTTTTTCTCCTACCCTTCATACATTGGCTTATTAAAACCCAGGACTGAGCATACCAGAGATTAATAGATACTCATGGGAAAATAATGGCCCCATCTTACTGCCCTCTGAAGTTTGTGCTTTTTCTTGTCATTTGAGTACGTTGATAAATTTATTTGCTTTCTCACTGGCTTCTGCATGAAAAAGCATATTTTATCTACTGCTAGTAATTTCTTTGAACATATGATCCACCATATTACCAGAAACACTTTTACAAAGAATACTTCTATGAAGTTTGGGTTACTCTAGCTTATCACTGGCCATTTGTTTTTCTAAAACCCCAAGCTACTTGATTTGCTTTTTTTTTTTGGCTTCTAAAGTGATTGCATTTGCCTGAAAATTAAGGTGTGGTATTAGTTAGCTAATATTTATTGAGTGTGTACTATGTTCCAAGAGCTATTCTGAATACTTTCACGTTTTATCATATTTTAATTTTCAACAACTTTATGAGGTATGTGTTCTTACTAGTCCCATTTTTCAGATGAAGAGACTGTGGGTCAGAGTAGTAAATAGCTGAAGGTCACACAACTCACAAAGGGCAGAACTGGGATTCAAACCCAGGCAATATAGCTCCAAAGCCACATCTTAAATATCTGCACTGAACTGCACATCAACATGTGTTCATTGCTGCATTAATCTTATTTCTAAACACTGTAAAGCACTATCTTTGTGTTTTGGATGATGTAAATCATCCAATAAGGAGCCTACAGCCCAGGAAGACAGGTGATAAATGGACCCATAGAGACATAATGTAAAACAAGAGATGATGTGTGGCATGAGAAAGATGGAGATAAATTCTTGTGGGTGATCACCAGCTGGATGTGGTAAGAAGTCAGAGACCAGGGAAGGCCCATACATATTCTTTGACATACCTCTCTTCTTTAAGATATTTCATCAACAATCCTTCCTAATATTTACACAGTTGACTTTGGAAAAATTCAACATATTTATAGGACAGGAAACAAAATATGCAGAGCTTTATTTATCAGGAAATATGGACAGGGTCAGTCTCAGAAGACCAAGTATTACAGTTTTTCTTGATGGGTGGTCCTCCAATTCCTCAAGACCCAAAACGTTCATCAAAGATGCATTGAAATCCCTCAATTTGGGAGTCTTCTGTAGACTGCTCAAATGTGACTTTTATATGGAACAAACCAAGTAGCATAGGCCCCTCAAAAATTACCCACAACTTTTCCTTTGGGCCTGTGTTTTCTCCTTTTAAACATTAATCAAAGGTGTCAGAGGTTTTCCAGCTCCCCATTTTGTACCAAAGTATATTGACACAGCCTACATATTTAGATCTCCCTCTACAGAATGCTTTTCAGGCTAAATGAGTTGCAATGGAAGAGGGACTCATAAAACTTAGACTTCAAGGACAATGATATTGAGCTATTTGTAAAACTATGAAATTTTTCCCGGGTCCCAGGCCCTCACATTCCTCAGAGCAGAGCCCCTAATGACTCACCTAAGAGTTCTGTAAAGCTTTACTCTCCTCTGTTCTAACTCTTTCTTCTTTGTGGTTTACCCAAGTATTCAGAAATAGCCAAAAAATATTTCAGCTTCCAGCTTCTGAGAGTATCCCACTCTATCAGAATTCTGAGATGAGTTCATGATTTTTATTAGTAATGTTTTGCTCACTCAGCCTCCCTCAGAAATGATCTAGCTGTGGGAGAAGAGGACCTTGAAAGCTTATGAGGCTTCTTTCACATCTAAGAGAGGACTTTGGAGCACAGATCCCAACAATGAAGAGCAATTAAAATCATGCAAGCTGTAAATAACCTCCGTCCTGGGTGATAGAGGGGAGACCAACTCTCTTAATTGGTCCCTTGTTTATTTTCCAAGTTCTTCCTTCGGCATGCTCATCTTTTGAGACATTTTTATGTCAAGGAAAGCTCCATTCACCCTGGAAGGATAATGGGGATAATTTAAAAAACACTTCCAACCTTGTTCTCTATAAAATAAATTATGTCATCAAAGCATATGGACAATCATCAGAAACCTCTATCTGGGAAAGACACCAAGAAGTGGTGAATCTCCAACAATGCTGAGTCAGACCCTGCAATAGAGGGAATCTCAGCTCTCTACCTTCTTATTTTGGACCAGTTTTTTGTTTTCTTTTACTTTTGTTTTGTTTTGGTTTTTTACCTTTAGATGGGACCCAAGCATGGGTCACATTCAGGAAGACCTTCCAGAAGTTTGGAGTAGGGAAGAAGAAGCAGAAATTGATCTCTTCTTCTCTTCCATGGCTCCATCTTCTTATTTTAAAGGAAGAAATAAGTAGAAGAGAGAAAATGAGAGGAGACAACAATTGTATGAAGAATGGTAGAGACAAGGAGGAAAAGAGGAAGAACTGGGCAAAGAGCATAAGGAACTTTGAAAAGAGAAATAACACTCAGTCTTCCCAAAACATGCACCAAAAAGGAACTCTTGCATCTCCCTCCACCCTACTTTGCTATCATCTCTCACCAAATGTACAAGAAGCAATTCTTTATTTGGGGTGTTTTTTAAAAAAATTATTTTATTGGGGTCACATTGGTTGATAACATTATATAAATTTCATTTTTACATCATTGTATTTTGATTTCTGTATAGACTACATTTTCTTCCCCACCAGAAGGCTAGCTCACCATATTTATGTGCCCCTTTAGCCCTTTCTCTCTTCCCCTCTGTTAACCACCTATCTGTTCTCCATATCTATGTGTTTGTTTGGTTATCTTCCACATATGAGTGAAGTCATACAGAAATTGCCTTTCTATTTCTGACTTATTTCACTTAGCATAATACCCTCAAGATCTACCCATGTTGTCAGACATGGCACAATATCATCTTTTTATGACTGAGTAGTATTCCATTATTTATATATCTCTATGTGTGTGTGTGTATATATATATATGTACACACACACCACATCTTCTTTATACATTCATTCACTGAGAGAAGCAATTCTTGTTTTGCACCCAAGACACTAAACACTTGTCCTCTGGTCCTCAAGGTCTGAGTTTTCCTTCTCCATATGCTACATGGAAAGAATAACTTAGAGGAGATAGAAGAGGCCATGCTATGGAGAATGTCAAGCAGTCAGTGACAATATGTTAGAAAATAAGGTCTGTTCATGCTTCTAATATGTCTTTAGTATCTTGTCAAATCCCCATCCAACCTTCCTTTTTAAATTTTTCACTTAGCTGTATGTAACAGCTAATACAAAATATTTTTGTAATAATATTTAGCTTTTTACTTAATATTTCCTTCCTCCTATCTCTGACCATTCCTCTCTTTCAGTCAGGCAAGTTGTTATGTTCTCAAGCCTCAGAGAAAGGATGTGACAGCAAAAAGAATTTGAAACAGAGATCATGTGCCCAAAAACATGAGTGAGTCTCCAGAATGGCTTTGAGATACCACAACTATCAAATAAGTTTAGACACACCAAGAACAGAAGAGCCATACCAAAAGATGGTTAGGGCCTGTTTTGGCAGACAGAAACTTCGGAAAATGTTTTCATGGAGGTCCAGGGAGACAGCCACTGGGCACTTAGGGCTTGAGCTCTACAGAATTTCCTGTGCCAGAGTATAGGATGGGAATAACAGAACAATTCCCATTCAACTAAGACCGTTCACGAGTAGCAGAGTCACCAGACCTAACAGTCTTTAGGATGCGGATAAATGGAATTCAGCAGTAACCCAATTATGATTTGACATCTTGGGATCTGTTGAGGCAATAGATATCTCAGGAGATGCTGCTGTGGAGAGAGATCAAGAGCCCAATAGCTCCTTTGCCCTGACATCATTCAGTCCTCTAGAACTTAGACACAAACGTATGGAAAAGACAGAAGGACTCACAAATTGACTAAGTTTCTTCCCAGTGAAGAAATAGAGAGCGCAAAGTAGAAATTGTGTTATGGAAAGTTAATGAAAATAGTGTTTCCTGAATATCTGAATTTGTAGATTGATTGTCAAAATCTTGTGCCTGCAGTGTAAGTGTTACTTTCTGGCATGTGTATTTTAATGAGCCAACTGGCTATATCTCACTGTATTTAACTATTCTTTTCATGTAGCATAGAAGTTGTTTCCAAGTTTTCAATGAAAGTTTTTGAATATATTTACTCTGAAGCATTTCTAACAGCTGAGGGTGATAGGCAGCCTTGAAGATTGTCTCCAATGACCCTGGCCTTCTGGTCTTCATGGGCTTGTGCAGAACCCTCCTACATTTAATAGGCCTAACCCATGTAAGAAGCATATTACCCTCCTTCCATCAAACAGCACCAAATTGCCAGCAATGTGAGGCGTCTATTTTAGAAGTAGATCCTCCCACCTTGATCTAGCTTCAGAGGACTCCAGCCCTGACCAACTACTTGAGTGCAACCTCATCAGACCTCTTAAGCCAGAACCACACAGCCAAGTTGCACTTGAATTTCTGACCCACAAAAACTATAAAAGGTAATAAATATCTATTTTTGTTTGAAGCCACAAAGTTTTCTACCAATTTGTTGTACAAAAATAGGCAAATAATATACAAATAATAGAGAACACATTCAAAAAATCACATTTTTGTTATTCTTGGTATATATTACAAAATGATTTTCAGTAGGAATCTTTCATCTTTTATGACAGAAAAAGTACGAAACTGGTCAAACAATCAAGTGAATCTGTTAGCTCATAGAACAGAAGTAATCAGAGAAAATTTGATCCAGTGGCTGAAACAATATTATAAATGTCCAGTTTTTTCTTTTTTGTTTAATATACTGTGGAGACTAATTGTTCTATCCTATGGATAATTTCTCTTATGGTAGAAAAATTGTATAAATTCTAGAGATCACAGTCTTACTTCACACCATCTAAAAGAAGAGAGTGTCTCTTCTGGTAGCTTCCACAGAAGAGAAAAAGATTTTCTTTCCCAGAAGCCCCAGAAAACATCTTCTTGCATCTTTCTTGCATTAATTTGTTCATATCCCTCACTTCTACCCTAAGCTAGTTGCAATAGCTATTGGATATTTTCTAATTGTCTTAAACCAATCTGGGTTCAACCCTGAAACCCAGAGTTGGGACGAATCTACTGAAACAATGATGTTTAACAACAGAAAAATCATCCTCTCTGTATATATATATATTTCAGTATATTTCTCAGAGAAAGAATGATTATGAATGTTAGAGAGCAACAAATAAGCCACCACTGTTTGTAATTTAACTATTAATGTAATAAATTATACATAGTTATAAACAGTTCCATACATATATGCAATATACGTGTAACAAATATTTATAATGGAAATATATTTATCATGGAAATTTTTGTATTTTGTATAAAAGTATATTTATAAAAGTTTGAAATCTGTATGATTTCACCTGGAAGTGGAAGATAAAAACCATAACAACCAACAAAATCATAGAAATAGATATTACAGTGGTGATTACCAGAGGTGATGGGATTTGGGGGGAGGGTGAAAAAAGTAAAGGGCACACGTGTATAGTGATAGATGGTAATTAGTCTTTGCGTGGGGAACATGATGTTTTCTACATAGAAATCAAAATATCATGGTGTACACCTAAAATTGATATAATGATGTAAATCAATGTTACCTCAATAAAAAAAAAATAGAAGCAAAATAAAAAAGAATCCAATGACTCTTCAAGGATAATATGTAAATGTAATTATATCTTTTTTACATTAGTTTATTCAAGTCTGAGAAATCTGGTAAATCAACAGTCAGTGTTGTTAGGCATCTTGATCTATTTTTTAACTATACCACAAGGACCACAACTTTATGTCTTACTTCAGACAGTGAAAACTGGTCAGAGTTGAGAACCCTGCCTATCCCACTATCTATTATCACTCCTGGCCCTTGAGGTTTCCCAGACAATACGAGCATTAAAGTCACTCAAACCGTTCTACTCCATCCATTATATCACCCCAAACAATCGCCAATCTCTAGGACTTAAAATGTTGAACACAAACAGTAGGAAGGAATGTAGACAAGTTTTCCATATTTCCTCTTTGTCCCTGCAATACTGAATATTCAGTAACTCTATTATTATAATGAACTCTCACACAAGTCTTCTTACCTAACATGTTCAGATGCTTTAAATATCAGAAATGATTTGGTAGTGTGATCCCATTGTCTATGTTAACCAAGGACAAACTTTCTAGATTGAATGGAGGATAGAAAGAGAGGTTTGCATTTCATAATATCAGAAACTGCTATTGGCTGTGACATGGATTTTTAATATCATTTCCCAGCAGAAATTCCAACTGGACACTAGATGCAAGAAACTAATTCCTCAGAATCATAAATAAATGGCACTGAGTGGAACAGATGCTTCATTGATTCCTTTTATCATTTAAATCACCTCATTCCTTAGACCAAAGCTGGTGGAGACTAGGATGTAACCAAAAACTTATTAGATGATTAGCTTTGAAAGAGACCTTAGACAAATGTTAGCTATCTCAGACTGGTCTTCCATGAGGCACAACCAGGCCAACTCTATGGCTTTGTTTCTCTCTAAAGGCACACCCCCTCTCTCTGTTCATTCCCATTCTGTTCAGAAACACAGACCATACATTGGTCACCACCATGTTTAGATAATGCTGCATCAAAATATTTGGGAGACAAAGTTAGTACACCCCCAGGGGCCTCTGTCAATTATCTTGCCTTCAATGCCAGAGGCCTGCAGTTGGACAGAGGTCAATCTCAGTAGCAAAAAGAAGCAACAAGTTTTTAAACTTTAATGTTTCACAAATACTTTCAGAAAAAATAATAAATGATGAGGCCACTCCTCATGTAAGATGAAAGTAATGAACCTCCAGGACCTAAAGTTATAGTGTTTGTGTGGCATTGAGTCACCTATTGTTCTATTTCCTCATATTATCTGTGTTAAATTAAGCCTTCTTTGCCCAAAGGCAATATGAGTTTTGTTATAGTGCAGTAGTGTGCATACTTTTGTGGATTAAAGTGATTCTGACAAGACAAATTGGTCAGAAATCTTATACTCCGTGACTTCAGGAATACTCTCTCTTCTCTTGCAAACCTCTTCAAGGCGACTTTGATTTCCTTGTTTCTCAGACTATGAATCAAGGATTCAACATGTGAATCACCACAGAGTAGAAGACTGATGCAAATCTATCAAAGCTGGGGGAGCTACTAGAGCTGGAACTCAAATAGAAAAAGATATTTGAGGGCTAGAAGAGGGTCACTGCTGTAAGGTGAGAAGCATAGGTGTTGAAAGTTTTGGACAGTACTGTAGCTGAAGTGTTCTTCATAATGTAGATGACAATATAGCCATAGGATATCATAATAGCTAAGGCATTTATTATCCCAAAGATCATTGCTAATATAGCAGTTATGAGTTGTACAAAGAAAGTGTTAGTGCAAGACAGGACTAACACTTGGGGCATGTCACAGAAGACGTAGTTGGTGACATTAGGCTCACAGAAGTGGAGCTGAAGCATGACACACAATTGGGATATAGAACCAGAGAGTCCATCCATATAGGACCTCAGTACCATCCAAACACAGAGGGTGGGTGAGTAGATGATTGAATAGAAAAGTGGTCTACAAAAGCAGCATATTGGTCATAAGCCATAGCTGTCATGAGACAAGACTCACTTAGTCCCATGGTTGAGAAGGCAGAGTCATGAATAACACAACCCACAAAGGTGATAGTTTGCTGCTCCTGGAAGAAGTTAGAGAGCATCTTGGGAACCGTGGAGGTCACATATAGATATCATTAAGGGCAGAATACTGAAGAAGAAGTACATGGGTGTGTGGAGGTGGGAGTCCATCCTTACTAAGAGGATGAGGCACAGGTATCACATTAGACTCATAACCTAGGTCAACAGGAATACAACAGAGAACGCTACTATGATTTCAGGGAAATCCAAGAATCTCAAGAGGATGAAAGGGTTGATATCTGTAATATTTCCTCCACAAACCATTGACTTGGTGTTTCTAAAATCAGAAAATAGACAATATTCAGGTAAATTGGTGGCTTTACAATTTTCATTCATGCCATTTTTTTCCCTCCATTCATTAGTGGAAAGGGGGAAATACTTCACCGTGCTGATGGAAAGACCCCAGTTTTTCATATTGAATATCAAAAAGTACCTGCCTTGTGCTACAGGTTCTCAATTATTTCATGAGGTCATGAAAATTAAAAATGATATTTGAAGATTTACTGATAACTATTCCAAAGGGAAGCTATTACAACTAACTATTGACCCCAATTCTTTTCTCAATTTTAGGATATTTTGTGTCTTAGTAAACAGAAAAGTACTGTGATTAAGGGTTCAGACCTTAGAGTTTTCATTCCTAGTGACATCATCAAGACAGCAAAATAAGTTGTTCTTGACTTCAGTCAGCTTTACCAGAACAACTGGTAACTATTCATAGAAAAGATATCGTGGTGAAAATCCTAAATGTGCTTATGAAGCTGAAGCATCCCCATGGACCATGTAAAATGAGAAGGACCACACTAGAACAGTAGAGGAGTAGCAGCACTCTGACCCTATTGCCCTGCCCCCTGCTCACACAGTGCCAAAACAAAAGGACTCCCCTTGTCCTATGGTTTCTTCCAAAAATGAAACAACCTAGAAGAAATAGGTAAATTACTAGAAACATACAACATAGAAAACTGAATCATGAAGAAATAGAAAACCTGAAGAAACCAATAACAAGTAAGGAGATCAAATCAGTAATTGAAGCCTCCCAACAAAGAAAAGCCCAGGACCAGATGGTTGCATGGGAATTCTACCAAATATTTAGAGAAGAATTAACACTGATCCTTCTCAAACTCTTCCAAAAAGTTCAAGGGGAAGAAGCATTTCCAAACTCATTTTATAAGTCCAGCATTGATACCAAAGCCAGATAAGGACACTACAAGAAAAGAAAACTATAGGTCAATATCCCTGATGAATACAGATTTTAAAATTTTCATCAAAATACTAACAAGTAAATTACTCAGCTCATCAGCATATGAAAAGGATCATACACCATGGTCAAGTACGGTACTTTCCTAGAATGCAAGAATAGTTCAATATACAAAAATTAACAAATGTAATACATCATATTAATAGAATGAAATATAAAAATCATATAATCCTCAATAAATGAACAAAGATCATTTGACAAAATTCAACACCATTCGTGATAAAAACTCTCAATAAATTAGGTATAGAAGGAGCCAACCTCAACATACTAAAGCTCATATATAACAAGCTGATACCCAATAACATACTCAATGGTGAATAGTTGAAAGTTTTTTTGAAAGATCAAGAAGAAGACAAAGGTGACCATTCTCCTCATTCCCATTCAAAATAGTAATAGACCCCAGCCACTGCAATCAAGTCAAAGAAAAATAATATAAGGCATCAAAGTTGTGGAAGAAAAGAATTGAAATTGTGTCTATTTGCAGATGACATGATTTTATTTGTGGAGAACTCTAAAAATGTCACCAAAAAACTGTTAGACCTAATCGATGAAATTAGTAAAGTTTCAGGATGCAAAATAAGCATTCTATATACTTACACAAATTCTAGGAAAATGAAATAAAGAAAATCCCATTTACAATAGTATCAAACACAGTAAAATACTTAGTGGTAGATTTAACCAAGAAGGTGAAAGGTCTCTTCACTGAACACTATAAGACATCAACGAAAGAAATTGAAAAAAAATACAAGTAAATGGAAAGGTATCCCATGTTCACGGACTAGCAGAATTAATATTGGTGAAATGCCCATACTATCAAAAGCCATCATATATCCAATGCAATTTCTATCAAGATTGCAATGATATTTTTCACAGAAATAGAATAAACAATCCTAAAATTTGTATGGAACCACAAAAGAAGTTGAATAGACAAAGCAATCCTGAGAAAGAAGAATAAAGCTGGCCAAGAGATATTACCTTTCCTGATTTCAAACTATATTACAAAACTAGAGTAATCAAAATCATATGATACTGGCATAGAAACTGATACATAGACCAATGGAACAGAATCAAGAGCCCAGAAATAAAATTGTGCATATATGGTCAACTAACATTTGACAGGAGATCCTAAAATACTCAATAGAAAAAACACAGTCACTTCAATAAATGGTACTGGGAAAATTGGATATTCACCTGTAAAAGAATGAAACTGGATCCCATTCCCACCACCACCCCCCCACCAAAAAAAAAAAAACTCAAAATGAATTAAAGACTTAAATGTGAGACTTGTAACCATAACACCCCTAGAATAAAACATAGGGAAAAAATGAACATGGATTGGGTATGATTTTTTGGATATCACATCTAAACCACAAGCCAAAAAAATCAAAAGTAACCAAGAGAGATTATATCAAACTAAAAAGCTTCTGCATGGCAAAAGGAGTGCTAAACAAAATGAAAAAGCATCCTACATAATGAGAGAAATTATTTGTAAATTACCTATCTGACAGGGTCTTAATATCCAAAATATATAAGGAACCCATACAACTCGATAACAAGAAAATAAATAATCCAATTAAAATTTTGGCATGGAATCTAATTAGATATTTTTCCAAAGAAGACATCCAAAATACCAACACATACATGAAAATGTGCTTAACATCACTAATCATCAGGGAATTGCAAATCAAACTCAATAAGATATCAACTCACACCTGTTAGAGTGGCTATCATCAAAAAGACAAGAGATAATAACTGCAGGTGAGAATGTGGAGAAAACAGAACCATGTGTACTGTTGTGAGAATGTAAATTGGTGTGGTTACTATGGAAACCATAGTTTCCTAAAAAAATTTAAAACAGACCTGTCATATAATCCAGCAATTCCATACCTGGGTATATATCCAAAGGAAATGTCATCACCAAAATATATGTGCACTCTCATGTTCATTGCAGTATTATTTATAATAGGCAAGACATTGAAACAATCTAAGTGTCCGTTGACAAATGAATGAAGAAATCATACTATAAATATATAAAAAATATGAATAACAAGTATACGTATAAATATGTATAAATAACATAAATTATATGTTTAACAATGGGATATTATTCAGGCTTTAAAAAAAGAAGGAAATCCTGGCATTCGTGATAATCTGGACAGACCTTGAGGACATTATGTTAAGTTAGGTCAGTCAGACAGAAAAAGACAAATACTGCATGATCTCTCTGTATATGAAATCTAAAAAAGCCCAACTCAGAAACAAGGATCAGATTTGTGGTTGTCACAGGCAGGGGCCAGAAAGTGGGGGAAATAGGTGAAGATGGTCAAAATGTAAAATTTTCCAGTAATAAGATAAATTCTGGTAGTGTAATGTACAGCATGATGACTATAGTTAACGATATTCTATTGTATATTTGAAAGTCAGTAAGAAAGTAGATCTCAAAAGTTTTCGTCACAAAGAAGAATACTGTAATGGTGTGAGATGATGGATGTTAACTAATCTTATTGGAGTAACCATTTGACAATATGTACATATATAAAATCATTACGTTGTACACCTTAAACTTATACAATGTTATATGTCTATTATATCTCAATAAAGCTGAAGAAAAGAGTTTCAGTTCTGATGTTCTCTCACTCTATGAACCTGTCTCAGTGGCTTATACCCACTAGGTTCGATTTACTCCTAACAGATTTAGGGCACCAAGAGCCCCTGAAACAGAAGGTTAATGGGAGGGTTATATGAGGAGATCCATGCCAACACTCAGCACAGTCTGGTACACATTAATTGTTTAATAGATGTTGGATATTATTATCAGTGATTGCTTACAGATAACCACAAATAACAGCTGTACTCATGAATAGGAATGCCATGGGTACTAGAGTTTTATTGATTAATTTGGGGAAACTTCTGAGACATCATCAGCCCTGCAGACAGTCAGGCATCATTACCTCTGGGCAGCTGTAGATTCAGACCTAGTGTCCAGGCAAGTCAAACCACCTGGAGTCATATAGACAGAAACCACATAAAAGATTTTCTATGCAGTTTGCTTGAATTCAGGTACACTTGGATCAATTGACAGCCAGCATCAAGCTATGATGAGACGATGTCAAGAAAGAGTCAAAGTAGCTATTTCAATTCCCTAAAACAACGAAGATATATTTCATATATTTGTTGATACGGTCAGCAAGTTAGAGCTCACTAAGAGATTCAGAACAGATAACACCTATTGGCTATGTTCCATACCCAAACTGATCTTCCTTGAGAGGAAAGAGTAAATCAATGATAATGGCCAATAAAATTGTGAAAAAGATTAATAATTAGAAAGATTTGGACTTTCAGATGTTCAAAAGCATTATAAACATTGATAATTGATTATTCTTGTAAAAATAGACATGTGTCAAAAGAACAAATACAATTTAAAAAATAAATTTAAATACTGATAAGAATTAAATAGATGATAAATTTAGTATTTTCAACTGATAGAAAAGAATAAACTCTTCCCTAAAGGGTCTATGAGACCTAGCTTACTATAAATAAAAAGCGTTAGAGGAATCAATACATACACAGGTACATAATCTTGGGATGGGAATGCAATTTCTGAAATATAACATCAAGTAAGAAACCATAAGAGACAAAATATGATATAACAATTTAAACTTGATTATGGCTGAAAACCCACTTATATAAAACACTTTTGAAATACGATTGATGAACTGGGAAACCTAGTCACAAAATATATGAATGCCAATGTGGCAATGCCTTTAATATAAAAAGCATAAATCAATAAGGGATAGGCACTCATGTATACTGCTGATGTTTGCAAAACATGGTTCTACCTTTCTAGAGGAAAACGATTACTTTATATAATCAATCTCTCTCTCTCACAGACACACACACACATACACACAAACACACACACACATGTGAACCAATTACAATTGACAAATGTAATAAGTGGTATGATTTTGATTTTCTTCTCTATTTTTATCTGTATTTTTATTTTCTACAACTCCTATATTTATAATAAAAAGTTATTAAGATATAGAAATCCTTAATAGTTAGCACAGTGAGAGAGAAGGAGGGAGAGAGAAAGGGAGAAGGAAAATAATGGAGAGAGAATGAAAGAGGGAGAATGACAGAGAGAATAGATTGTCAGATTTTCCTTACATTTACTCACTGCCTGTGTGATCCTAAGCAAGTTATTAACCTTTCTGTGTCTCAGTGGAGTCATCTATAAATGGGGATAATAATATTTACCACTTCATATGGTTGTTTCAGGAACTGAATGACACAAAGGGTTTAAAATAGTAAGGGCTCAATAAATGTTAGCAATTATCATTCCTTTCTGTGAAAGAAAAATAAGGCAGAACTAATACTATAGCATCAAGGAGCTCTTCATAAAATTCTTTGCTAAATTAGATGCTCTCTAAGCTAAGATTCAAGAATATCGGTTATATGATTACATTTATCTCTATCTTGTATTATTCCGTTATCTTCCAGTCAGCAGGATTGTAAACACATGGTGCTATTGTTCATGTTCCACCACCACCAGGTCCTCTTGAATTGATGATACTCTATTATAACAGTATATGGGCTAGTGGAGATGTTTTCCTATTTAGTGATAAGCATCTCATATACTAACATTTATATAACTCAGTAAATATATGCTGAAGATGTTCGTGAACGGTTCTTTCACCCAGCTTTGGAGGAGAAACTGAAAATATATGATTTTCGTTTCATTTCAATTATGGTTTTGTGAATGTTGAAATCTTTCTGTTTACTCTTAGAATAGAGTGCTGTCTATATAATTCATCACATGTTTTATCCAAGATGAATTCAATTCAATGAAAATATTTTGAAAATATAAATTCACGCACAACATCCCTGAAACAACAAAATAATTGATCAATTCAATGAAAATGAATCAAGCTTTTGATCAATTGGTTACACTAAAATTCACTTTTTTGTTACATTCTGTTAACAGAGTCAGCCGTAACTAAATGTATTCCATGTACCTCATCATTCCCAGAAAAAATGTGATGAGTCGTGGATTGTTTAACTTGTTCATGAGAAAAGTTATCCTAAAAATGTATGTTTTTAAAATTTGATAAGCCAGAAGAAAAACAAAATAAAATCTGAATATACTTACTCTCTTTGATTATTTTTTGCATGTGTTTGCCATCTCCCAAGACAGTTTGTAGAGGAAAAGATAACTGAGGGAAATATTGGTTGACGATATTGATGTGGAGATACAGTTAATCAAAACCTTTTCCAATCTCATCTTCTAAGGACATGGCCATTTGCAAGTTTGTGCAGGGTAGAAAATCAGGTTAAGAAATCAATCAGGTTGAGGAAGCCAGGAATGTTGCTGAATGAATAACAGCACAGTAAAAGAAGGATAAAAGGAACAGTTAGATCAACACTGCCTGTACTTGCAGCGAGGCATCTCTGATGTCTGTGTCACCTGTGCTCCGGACCACCAGGGTTTTCAAAGATGACAATGCACAACTATATGGATTATTTCAAAAGATCAATAGATTTGTACATGAGTACTTTATTATATAATTATGAAATGACCAGCTTGGCTTTGCTGCTCAGAAATAATGAATAAAAGGTGTATACTGAAATGGAAATCAAATTAATTATTATTATATGAAAGCGGAATTCTCAAGGGAAAAATTAAATTAAAAGAGTCGTGGAATGGCTGAAGTTGGGAAGCACAGGCAAGTCGGTTTTACCTTAGTTAATTACCCTGAAATTCAACAAATTATTATTTTTGATTCAGAGCACAATTATTAATTTCTACAATCTATTAGGCTTTATAGGTTTTGTCTCATTAGATTCTAGATGATTCTATTATCCCCAATTTACAAAATAAAAACAGAAATTAACAGACTTCAAGATCATATACTTAAGAAATTGGGAACTAGAATTAGACATCTATGCCTCACCACAGAGTAATACCTGAAATTTCAGTTTAGAAAATATTCTTTTCACTGAAGTTCAAAGAATTTGAGTAAGGGGAAAGAGAACCTAAGGAAGACCCCTAAGCGAAGGGTGTAGAAGTGAGAGAGAGGGAAAAGTTAAAGTCTAGGAGAGACTGAGAACCATAACCGTTGTGCTGTGTAGGTCCTAAAGGAAGAGTAACATAGATATAGAGATACACAGAATCCACTGTTCTCTATAAATCTTCCCTTATGAGCTTGGCCTAGATCCCACATGAAGACGGAGTTCTTGCTAAAGATTGAAATTGCTTATTTCTTTTCCAAAGGAATTTTTCAGGTGGGCCCTTGCACTCCAAGATGTGCACTTTTGGCCATGTGATTGGCTTTCCACTCACCCCCAGAGAGATGCCCACAACTAGAGATCCTCTTAAATGAGTTATTAGGTCAGAGGTGAAAGGAGAAAAGACAATCAGGGAGAAAACTCTCCAGGTACTTGCTCTCTGGAGTCATGGTTGTCATGGAGTTTTTTCCATGCTAATTTCACACCCTACTTTGCCATGTCCCTTCTGATTCAATTCCTCACTTCATCACGGTCCTATTATGGTCTCATGATTATAGTTTTTCTTTTAATGAACTTGGAGTCATTTGAGCTGGAAAGGACCTAGAAACCATCTAGTCAAATGCCATCAATTTCCAGGTGAGGACCTGAAGCCAGTGGAGCTAAGAGATTTGCCCAAGATGACACAGCTGGTTGGCAATATAGACTGACAACAATAAATTAAATATGTGGGCACTTACCAGTTTACAAAGTACTTTCATTTCAGATATGTACATACATACATTTTCTCAAATACCTGACCTGAGTCAGTAATCAAAGCAGCCCTTTGAAGCAGACATGGCATGATTTCCTAAACATAAGTGAGGAAATCAAGGAAATAGGGAAGAAATAAAACTAATTCGTGACAGGGGGATGAGTTACCATGGTTACAACCATGGGCATTGGTATCAGCCAGTCTGGGATGAATACCAGCTTTCCACTTGTAGGTTGTATGAACTTGAGCAAATTAACCTCTCCAAACCTCAGTACTATCACCTATAAAATGGGGCTGATAATAGTAGATACATCTCAGAGTAAATTTTCATAGAAAGAATCAAATTAGTTAACACTTATCCAGCACTTACCACAGTATGTAGTACAAACGATGACTTCTATTATCAGAAGGTGTAATTCATGTGTTCTGAATTGGAGTTCTTTCCAACATATTATGCTGCATTACTAATCCTTCATTAAAAATATCTACTTAAGATAATCCCCATAAACTTTTGTGTTTTGTTTTTGAAAAATGGAGCTCACCTATCCTGCAATTCCTAGGAATACAGAGATATTTTCAGAAGGTCTCCTTCTTGGTTTGACCTAGTTCAGCTAATCTTACTTTTAGGGAGAAAAGGATGGATGGGGAAATAAATTATTTCTTTGAACATTCACTAATTGGTTAGCAGTTACATATTCCCTCTGATAAGAACTATACTAATTTAATCTTTTAAACTGAATAGATTCTTAAGATAGTTTAAAGATATAACACCAAAAGTATAGAATTTGGGTTCCAAGGCTAAGCATTGGAAGACGTGCTTCTGGCCTACAGGAACCACTTATAATCCACACATGAAAATTTGCGAGACTCGCCGTGGATTGTTGCCACCCTGGGAAGAATGTGGCAGACCTCAATATGCCCAAAGTTTCAATCTGTGAAATGGGAATAACTGCTCATCTGCCAACTCACATGGCAATAGAAATAAATCACATCTGTACAATGTAACCATATGAAGTATAAAGTGTTGTGTAAATACTAATGTAATATGTATGACGTATAGTACACAAACTTGTCTGAAAAAAAATATCTATTTAAATTTTCTTTAAATTCTCTTGATTGGAATCTGAGTCTCTAAGTCAGCTGGCTCTGCTGCTCCCTGATCAAACTTAAGGCCCTGGAATCCCTGGGAGGTTCATATCTCTGGGACTTTGACGCTGTCTCCCAAGACACATCACAACAGCCTTAATTTCTGAAGTCTTGCTTTGACTCTGGGAAGCAACCATGGAGCATGCTTCAGGTGAACTATGTCCGTAAATTGATAACTTTGATTTCTTTCTAGCCTCTGAGGATTTCCCCAACTCTTGACCATAAAAGGGCCCTTTCTTCCTACCATTCCTCTCTCCCACCTCTTTTTCACAAGCCACTACACAAGAAGTTCTCCAGGAGTAAGATGGAGGGGATAGAAACATTATTTGGGAATACGCCAGACCAGTCTTTCTCCCTCTCCTCTCCTGTTGTCTCCTCTCCTCCCTTCTCCTTCCCTCTGTTTCCTTTCTCACTATCATTCTCTCTCTCTATCCTTCTTTTTCTTTCTCTCTCTCTGTCCATGAATAAGATGATAAAGTGTGCATTTGTAAATTATTTTTAATTTTCACATATTTGTAAATTATTTTTAATTTTCACATATTTAATTTTATACATTATTTTATATTATATTTATTGAAATATACAAATGCTTAATGGTTGAAAATAAACAAAAGACGTATTAAAAATCGTAGAGGAAAAAACAGTCTATGTGGCTTCCTAGGGTCTTGACATTTCTGTACATAAAATATCTATTAGATTCTCTGTTCTCAAAACGTAGGGTTTTATGTACCTGGGTCTAATCATAGAATCAGGTTTATAAAGCAAATTCAATGTTGGTGACACTGTCTCGAACAGATCACCTGGTGGTGGTAGCTAAGAATAATGACAGGAGGAATCAAAGAGCAATGCTTTCACTTCTTCTTTCTACCTAGAAAGAAGACCTGTGACCTACAAAAAGTCAAATACATATTCTAAACTTTGTCTTCATTATAGGAGAAATAGCACCTGCATAAATATTGCTCTTAGTGAGATAAATGTGTTGTCCTCTTTACCACCCTTTTGAGGGCCTCTTTGATTTCCTTGTTCCTCAAACTATAGATAAGAGGATTTAACATGGGGATAAGGATAACATAGAACACTGAAAGCACCTTGTTCTGATTCTTGGAGTGGCTAGAGCTAGGATTCAGGTACATAAAGAGGCCTGTACCATAGAAGATTGTCACAACTGCCAGGTGGGAGGCACAAGTATTGAATGCCTTGGCACTACCTTTGGCAGAGGATAGTTTCAGAATAGAAACTGCAATAAAACCATAAGATAAGAGGATAAAAAGAAAAGACCCGAATCCAGTAAAAAATGCTACCAGAAAAATAATCATGTGGATGATAAAGGGATTGGTGCAAGACAAGGAAATAATCTGGATTATGTCACAGAAGAAATTTAGAATGATATTGGGCCCACAAAAGTGGAGATGAAAACTAGGGACTGTTTGAACTGAACTACAAGGAAACCACTCCCATAGGCCCCAGCAACCATCTTCTGACAGAGGCCAGGAGCCATGATGGCTGAGTACTGCAGAGGCCTACCAATAGCAACATATCTGTCATAGGCCATGGCAGCCAAGAGACAGCACTCAGCCTGACCCATCCAGCACCCAACAAAATATTGGGCGGCACAGGCAGTGAAGGAAATTGTTTTTTCATCTTTTAAGAAGTCTGAAAGCATCCTTGGGCTGGTGGAAGAAGAATAGCAGATGTCTAAAAATGACAGGAAACTGAGAAAAAAGTACATAGGTGTGTGCAGGTGGGAGTCCACCCTGATTAGGATGATAAGACCCAGATTCCAGACTAGGGTCATAAGGTAGATCCCTAGGAAGATTGGGAAGAGGACAAGCTGCCACTCTTTTTCATCTGAGAGTCCCAGGAGAATAAACATGGACGCAGAAGTGTAATTTCTATCCCCTTCCATGGACATGCTTGGTGCCATCTGCTGAGAAAATGATTAGAAATGGAAATAAATTCATTCTCAAAAAATAAAAACAAACATTTTTTTCTGTTCACACAGCTGACTAAATATCAATCTTAAATCCTCAATGTTGAGTTAATATAGTCTTAGATGTGAAATTACAAGCCTTAACTGAAAAATTCCCTTGGATATTGTCATTTTCTTAGGGGACAAAAGGGAGTAAATGGACATTATTTTTACATTATCCTCTAAAATCTTAATTTCATGTCTTAACATTCCAGAGTTTACAAATATATGAGAATTGGAACTAGACCAAATTATAAAAACTGTCGTCTCTCAATATGGGGAAACAAAGATTCTGCTCGGTTGGATCCACTATTAATCAGTCCTTTCAGAAGACCCTGAACCATGCTGGGTGTCATCTGTCAAATAAGGATGCTGGAGTAGGTGCTCTGTAAAATCTCCTTTGGAACCAACGTTCAATTAATCTGCCATCAGGGAGGGTGGACGATTTCGTAACTGCCTTTCTACTTTTATACAGCCTTCAGAGATATAAAAGTAACGTAATTAAATGATGGAAAGAGTCACACACCAAGATATAGATTGGAAATGGGTGTGACTTAACCAACCTCATGACTCTAGGAAGGCTCCTGAGAAGTTAGATAAGACAAGGTTGAAAGAGCCATTATGTTCCTTTCCTTACAGTTGCAGCATTTTCCTTTCCTCAAATCAGGGGTATTATAAGTTAAGTTATCTAAGACAGTGATTCTTGATGTTCTTTCCATCAATGATACTTTTGAAAATCTGTTGGAAACTCTAGAACCTCTACCCAGCAAACTGCAACCACTTGTCACCTTTGCATATGGTTCTATTAGATTCTTAAATCATCCTGGAGTTTATTCATGGTTCCTAGCTTCAAGACTTCTCCTACAAAGTAGAGTGACTTGAACTCAAGTAAAGGTTAAGATGTTTAGTTAATGGACATTCTTATTATCAAACTAAGGCAGAATTTCTGGAGATTCTTTCTGTTTTCCTCTTTGGAGCTAGTCCAGAGAAAGAAGCACTAAGTCTTCAGTCCAAACAGTAAATAAGCCAAAGATTATTTCTGCATCAGATACTATATGCCCTCATCAAGATGAAATAGCTGTTATCTCTCCAGATGGTCATTAGAACATCTCCCAACAAAGCTATTTAAATTAATATGACTCAAACTAGAAAGAAAATCATGGGAAGGTATGAAAGGTAGAAAATGTATGTCAGAGATGGCCTGGGAGTTGTATATGGGTAAAAGTAGATGTCTTGGAAATTTCCCTGGAGAAAGGCTGTGACCTTAATGGAATAACCTATGTCTATCAACTACAAATATTTGTCAGCATTAGACTTCCTGAATGTCTTCCTTTTCTACAATCATTTCCAAGCCTTCTAGTTCCAAAAATGAATGCAAATAGAAAATCCCCATAGACGCATAAGGCTACAGCCTGAGAAGTAAAGTAGAAGCATTCATTTCTCAAAATCAGATCAGTCATTGCTGCGTGTTGCACTGCTTTGAAGAGTATTCTGAAGAAATGAAGTTATTAATTAGAAAAGAAATACAAGACTTGCCATCAATATGGAAGGAGAAATGGTAGCAGACATGCTGCACAGTCATGCACCATGTAACAACATTTTGGTCAATGAAAGATCACAGATACAACATTGATCCCATAATATTAGTGCCATATAACATAGGTGTGCTGTAGGCATAACATGTATGTTTGTCTAGGTACACTCTATGATGTTTAGACAAAGACAAAATAGCCTAACAAGGCATGTATAAATGTATCCTTGTAATTAAGTGATGCATGAATGTATTAACATTCCCAGACTTGAATGTGGTTCTGTCCATAGTGAAACTGAATGGAGGGAGAATTTTGTGACAACAGAGCAGAAAATTACATTCTTCATCACTGTTACCATCATCATCATAACTAACAATCAGGACAGCAAAAAGATTTATTGTGGAGCTACAACTTATACTGTTCTTCCTCTACTCATGGACATATTCACAGCTTCCTGTAATGCCTAGTTGTTCAATATGGTAACCTTAAGCCTCATGTGCTGTCTACCAAACACAAATAATACTCTGAAAATTGCCCACATATTTTTATTATATGCCTCTGGAACCCCAATTAAATGTATGTCACTGAATCTCCTTGCTCTATCATCCACATCACTAAAACATCCGTTATTTGTATTTCTCTATTATCTTCCGTATAATTTTTACAGACCTCTTTTCCAACAAATTTATTCTAACATGAATTGTGCTAATTGGCTGTTTAACTTATCCACTTAATTTCGAATTTCCATCATAATATTTTATTTTCTCTCTGGAGTTCCCATTTAGTTCTTTTCCCAAATGGTCACCTTTGACAGCCTCTTATTCTTTCATCATACTCTCCAAGCATCTGGTATTTAAACATATTAAACATATTTACTTCTCATTAATAACTAATGATTTAAATATATAGTTTTGCAAATCTGATTCTATAGTTAGATGTCATAGCTGACTCTTAGTCAAGATGCCTTGTATATTTCTGTGCTTAGTGAATTTTTTTTAAGTTCATGTTTTTTAAAAATTTGTCTGTGGGAATCTTTGATGCTTGTGTTTAAAATATGTTCTTTCAGAAATGATTTATATTATTTCTGGAAGATACCTTGAGGGCAACACCAACACAGACTCCCTTTAAACAAGAATTTTGACTTTGTGTCTTTTGGTGTCAGAACAGTGAAAGATTCAGGCTGCATATCTATGTAAGTCAAAGTATGAGACTAAAAATTATCAGGGGAAGGAGGAACGTTAGCATCTTAGCTGTAAAAGACAGTCTTCCTTTATGTCCCACTTTTGTAACAGTGAATTGGACGTTCATCCATGAACAAAAACACCTTGTGGGAGTTGTGGCATCCAGGACCAAAAACCAAGGGAGCCAGGAGGAATCTTGCCCACCTGTGTATCTGGTAACAGGCAGACAGACATCAGAATGGGCTACAGGGCCAGCAGGAGACAGTGAACTTAACCCAAGCCACCTGGGTTATGATTCGTTAAGCCTGGAAAGTGCTGACTTTGGCTGACACCCATGAAAGAGAGAGACTTTATGGAAGCCTAGCCTTCCTGAGAGGGGACTATAGCACATTATTGGAGGAGAAAAAAAATATGAGTTGGTCACAGCGGAGAAGGTGAGAGGAGCATTCCCAGCACCACCTGCTCAAGGCAACAACGTACAGACTGAAGATTTCAGCAGTGGTGAACTATCCCACAGGGAAAAAGAGCCACAAGTGAGTGCCCAGCTACCATTGTAGTGCTGGAAGCATCTGGAGAAACCTAAGTCTTCCCAGAAGTACCTAGTGTACTGAGACAGGTAGTCAGTGATTGGAGGAAGAGGGAAGAGCAGGAAAGAAACAGTTGAGAATATTAAAGAGCTTTAAAGTGGCATAGATTCTTCCTCCTGACTCAGGATTTCAACAGAAAGTCCACCCATGAGGCTCCAGGAGTACCTCACTCAAGAATCTCCCCACCAGGTCGGTGGGAACCCCTAAGTTGCCAGTGCTAAACCCACACTTCTCCCCACTCTGCAACTGACTTCTTTTGTATATTTCCAAGGGCAGCAGCAACAACAAATCTGGTAAACTGAGTGATCTAGGAAAAATAAACTTGAGTATGTGGGCAAGGGAAAAAAGACATACATGAACGGTAGTGCCAGCTTCTAGAAAACAAAAAAAGAGTCTTCCAGTAGCCAAATTGGCGATTGGTAACAACCAGGGAAGACACAATAGCTTAAGAATTCTGCCACAAGTGAGAGCAATAAGAGTGGAGCACATTTACCCATATAAAGGCAGAGAAAACCTCAGATATAACACCACCAATAACAGGATACCCCATCTGAAGGCAACTAGCAAAGATTTGAAGAGGTGTTTTCTATTTCAAGTGCAAAAGCAGCAACCAGAAGCTATAAGAAACATGAAATATCAAGGGAACATGTCATCATGTAAAGTTCACAAAAATCGCCAACAACAGAATTTTAGAAGCACAGAATTTTGTGACTAAGCGAATAAAGAATTCAAAATAGCTTTTCGAAGAATCTCAATGAAAGAAAATAAAAGGCAAAAGAAGATAATAAGATAAGGAAATAAAGACACAAAATGAGATATATAACAAGGAAATAAAAATTATAAAAAAGAACAAACAAATTCTGGAGATGAATAATTCAATGAATGAAACGAAAAATACAATAGAGAGCATCTTCAGTAGAGTAGAGAACACGGAAGACAGGAAAGTGAGCTAGAGGGCAAGACATTTGAATTAACGCAGTCAAAGCCAAGGAAACAAAACAGAAGGAAAAAGAGCAAAGAAAGCCTACGTGATCTATGGGATTTCATCAAAACAAAATTAGAAGAATTGAGGTTCAAAAGGAACAAAGAGGGAGAAGGGGGCAGAAAATTAATTTAGGGAATAATACTACAGACTTCCAAAACCTGGAGAGACTTAGACAGGTAAGCTCACAATCACAGATCACCCTATGTTCTCATTTCAAAAGACGTTCTCCAAGACAAATCAAAATAAAACTGTTAAAGATCAAAGACAAAGAGAGAATCCTAAAAGCAACAAGGGAAGAAAAGATTGTACCTTCAAGGGAATCTCATTAGCTATCAGCAGTTTTCTCAACAGACATCCTATAGGCCAGGACAGAGGGGAACGGTATATTCAGTGTTGAAAGAAAAACTGCCAGCCAAGAATACTCTATCCCACAAAGTTATACTTCAGATACGATGGAGAAATAAAGACTTTCCCATGAAACAAAAGCTGAGATTATTCATCACCACTAATCCTGCCTTAAAAAAGTTTTTCACGTTGAAATAAAAAGACACCAACCAGCAACATGAAAACATACAAAAGCAAGTAGCATAGCATAAAGGTAGGTATATAGGCAGGCACAAAAAACTCTGATTCTGTAATAGGATGGTGTGTTAACCACTTAATTCTAGTATAAAGTTTAAAAATGATGAGTATTAAAATGTTTATAGCTAGAATAATTTGTTAAAGAATACTTGATGTAAAAAAAGGTAAATAACGACATAAAAATATAAAAGAGAGGAGTAAAGGGGTACAGCTTTTGTAGAAAATTTAAGTTGCTATCAGTTTAAAATGCAGTGTTTTCTTTATAAGATGTTTATGTAACGCACATGGTAATCACAAAGAAAAGGCCTAGAGTAGATTCACAAAAAGACAAGAGGAAACACAGCATACCACCAAAGATACAAAGTCAGGCACACACAAGGAAAAAAGAGACAATGGAAATACAAAACAATCAGAAAACAATGAATAAGATGGCATTAGTAAGTGCTTATATATCAAAAGTAACTCTACATGTAAATGGATTGAATTCACCAATCAAAAGGCAGAGTCCTGGATAGATAAAAACAAGACCCAACTATATGCTGCCTACAAGAGATTCACTACAGCTTTAAGGACAGCCACAGGCTCAAAGTGAAGGAATGGAAAAAGATATTTCATGCAAGTGGAAACCAAAAGAAAGCAGGAACAGCTATCTATATCAGACAAAATAAATTTTAAGCCAAATATGGAAACAAAGAAGGTAACTATATAACAGTAAAGGGGCCAATTCATCAAGAAAACATAATAAATGTAAATATACATGCATCCCAAATCAGAGCACCTAAGTATATTAAGCAAATACTAACAGATCTGAAGAAGGAAATAGAGAGCAACACAATAATAGTGGGAGAACTTAGTATTCCACTTTCAGCAGTGGATAGATCATCCAGGCAAAAAATCAACACAGAAATGTTCGACTTGCATCGTATTAGACCAAATGCACTTAACAGACATTTATACAACATTTCATCTAATAGCAGCAGAATATATATTCTCCTTAAGTGCACATGGAACATTTCCAGGATAGATCATATGACAGGATACAAACATATTTTAAAATTCTTAAGCCTGAAATCATACCAAGTATCTTTTCTGACCACATTGGTATGAAACTAGAAATCAACTTAGGGAAAGCTGGAAATTTTACAAATATTTTCGTGTACAGAAAATATACCAAAAAAACCCCCTGAACAACCAATAAGTCAAATAAGAAATCAAAAGAGAAATCAACAACTACCTTAAAACAAATAAAAATAGAAATATAACACACCAAAACCAATACCATCATAAAAAAAATCAGTTCTGAGAAGGAAGTTTATAGCAATAAATTCATATATTAAGACTATAGAAGAATCTCAATAAAAACCTAACATTACACCTCAAGGAATGAGAAAAAAAGAACAAATTAAGACCAAAGTGAGTAGAAGGAAGGAAACAAGAATGATCAGAATGAAAATAAATGAATTAGAGACCAAAAAACAATAAGAATAATCAATGAAGTTAAGAGGTAGTTTTCAAAAAATAAACTATTCTGACAAATCTTTAGATAGGCTAAGAAAAAAGTATACTGAAATAAAATCAGAAATGAAAGGGGAGACATTACAAGTGATATTACAAAACTACATAAGATCATAAGAGACTACTATGAACAACTATATGCCAATAAATTGGATAATCTATAAGAAATGGATAACTTCCTAGAAATATGCAAGTTATCAAGATTGAATCAAGAAGAAATAGAAAATCTGAACAGAAAAAAGATGAGTAAGGAGATGAAATCAGCAATCAAAAACCTCTTGATACAGAAACCCTCAGAACAAGATGGCTTCTCTGGCAAATTCTGCCAAATTAATGCCAATCCTTCTTGAACACTTTCAAAAAATTGAACAGGAAGGAATAGTTCCCATCACATTTTAGGAGGCCACTATTACACTCACACCAAAGCTATGACCAAGTGGGATTTATCCTTGGAGAGGAAGAAGGTTCAAGATGTCCAATTTAATAAATGTGATACACCACATTTAGAGAATGAAAGATAAAAATCATATGATCATCTCAATAGATGCAGAAAAAGCATTGAACAAAATATCACATCCTTTCATGATTAAAACCCTCAAAAATTAGATATACAAGGAACATACCTCAACATAATGAAGGCCGTATAAAACAAACACACATCTAACACTATGCTCAATGGTGAACAACAAAGTTTTTCCTCTGTTAGGAACAAGACAATGGTGCTCGCTCCCACTACTCTTATTCAATTTAGTACTAAAAGTCTTAAATAGAGTAAACAGGCTAGATAAAGAAATATAAGACATCCAAATTGAGAAGGAAGAATTAAAATTGTCGTTATCTTCAGAGGATATAAACTTGGATGTAGAAAATCCTAAAGACTCAACCAAAAAAGGGTTGGAAGTAATCAACCAATGCAGTAAATTTGCGGGATATAAAATCACTGTTCAGAACTCAGTTGTGCTCCACGAGCACGAAATATCATTCCATTTGTTTCTATCTTCCTTGAATTATTTCAACACTGTGTTATAGTTTTCTGTGTACAAGTCTTTCACTTCCTTGGTTAAATTTATTTCTACGTATTTTATTGTTATTGTTACTATTTTAAATGAAATTATATTTTTTATTTCTCTTTCTGCTAGTTCATTGTTAGTGTATAAAAAAGCAACTGATTTTTGTACATTGATTTTGTTCACTAAATTTTACTCTACTCATTGATTATTTCTAATTGTCTTTTCATGAATTTTAGGTTTTCTTATACATATAATTGTGTCAACTGCAAATAGTGATGTGTTAACTGCTTTCTTTACGATTTGGATACATTTTGTTTCATTTTCTTAACTGCTCTGGTTAGAACTTCTAATACTATTTTGAATAAGAGTGGTGAGAGCAGCATACTTGACAAACGTTTTGATATTAGCTAATTTCTCTGAAATTGAGAAAATTGTCATTTTTGATTCAGTGCTGTACTATTATCTTCTACAGCGTCTTAGGCTTTATAGATATGGTCTCACTACATTAAAGATAATCCTATTATCCCCATTTTACAAGTGAAAAACAGAAGTCAACAGAGTTCAAGACCACATAATTAAGAAATTGCAGAAGTAGAACTCAACATCCGCCTCTCACTCCAGAGTAATACCTGATATTTCAGTTTAGAGATTCCTCTTTTCACTGAAGGTCAGAGAATTTGGGTGAGGAGAAAGAGAACACAAAGAAGAACCCTAAGTGGAGGGTGTGGAAGTGAGGGAGAGGGAAGAGTTAAAGAATGGCAGATAACATAAATCTCATGAAACTTATGAGAACCATAAATCTTACTCTACCTAGGTCTTACTGGAAGAATCACATGGATGTTGAGATAGGACAGAATCCACTGTTTTCTATAAGTCTTGCCCTCTCACTTTGACCTACATCCCCCTGGATAAAGAGTTCTTGCCAAAGTTGAAATTTCTTATTTCTTTTCAAAAGAATTATTTAGGTAGGCCACACTGCACTCCGAGATGGGGACTTTTGGCCATGAAATTGGCTGTCTACTTACAGCCAAAGAAATGCCCACCACTGGGGATCCTCTCATATGTGTTCTTAGGGCAGAGGTGAAAGGAAAAAAGACAGTTACAGGGAGAAAACTCTCCAGATACTTGCTCTCCGGACTCATGAATGTCATGGAGTTTTTTCCATGCTAGTTTCATGCCCCAATTTGCCATGTCCCTTATGATTCAATTCCACACTCCCCCATGGTCCTATTATTAGCTCATGATTATAGCTTTCCTTTTAATGAACATGGAGACATTTGAGCTGGAAAGGACCTAGAGATCATCCAGTGGAATACCATCATTTTCAAGGTGACTACCTGAGGCCAGTGGAGTTAATAGATTTGCCAAAGATGACACAGGTGACTGACAATACAACTTGATAACAAAAATTAGATGTTTGGACACTTCCCTGTTTACAAACCGCTTTCATTTTAGATACATATATTTTCTCAACTCCCTGACTTGAATCAATAACAGCAGCCATGTGAGGCAGACATGGCATGATTTGCTACACGTAAGTGAGGAAATTGAAGCAATAAGGAATACGATAAAAGTAACTCAAGACAGAGTCACAGATTATCATGGTTAATACCATGGGCATTGGTATTAGCTAATCTGGGTTGAATTCCACCTTTCTATTTCTTGGTTATGTGACCTTGAGCAAATTAACCTCTTCAAGCCTCACTATTGTCACCTGTAAAATGGGCTCATAGTATCAGCTATTCATAGAGTAGCTCTTCATAGAATCAAATTAGATAATGCTTATAAGGCAGTTATCAGAGAGTGAAGCACACAGCATGCCTTCTATTAAAATAGGTATAATATATTTACACTGAATTGGAGTTCTTTCTGACATATTATGCTGTATTACTAATCCTTCATTAAAAATATCCACTTCGATCATTCTCACAAACTTTTGCTTTTTGTTTTTTTGTGTTTTTTTTTTTAAATGGAACTCATCTACCCTGCCATTATTAGGGATACATAGATGTTTTAGGAAGTTCCCACTCATGGTTTGATGTCCTTCAGGTAACCTTACTTTTAGGGAGAAAGGTATTGATGGGTTAATGACTTAATTATTTGATTTAAAACTCGATAATTGGTTAGTAGTTATTTATTCACTCTCATAAGAACTTTAAAAATTTAATGTTTTAACCTGCATAGATTCTTAAGATAGATTTAAATATGTAACACCAAAAGTGTAGAAGTTGGGCGCAGGGACAAGCAATGAAGGACATGTTTCCTGTCAGTAAGAACCATTTATGTTCCACACATGACACTTTGTGAACTCAAAGATGGATTGTTGCTACCCTGGAAGGAACGTGGCAGAACAAAATATGCCCAAAGGTTCTATCTGTGACATGGAGATAATTTCTCACCTGCAAACCGCACATGGTAGTAGAAAAAAATCACATCTATACAATGTAACTAATTAAGTGTAAAGAGTTGTGTAAATAATAATGTAACATGTACGAAGTTTAGCCTACAACCTCTTGTCTGAAGAAAAATCTCTCTTTAAAATTTTCTTTAAATTCTCTTAGTTGGACTCTCCAAGGCTGGTGGCTCTGCTTCTCCCTGGTCATACTGAAGGCCCTGGAGTTCCTGTGAAGCTCCCATCTCTGGGACTCAGGCTCTGCCTCCCTAGACATACCATAACAGCCTTCGTTTCTTAGTCTTGCATGATCTTTGGAAGCTACCATGAAGCTTGCTCTAGGCTACCTATGACCAGAAATTGATGCCTTTGACTTCTTTCTAGCCTCTGAGACTCTCCCCAACTCTTGACCTTAAAATTGCCCCTTCTGGGAGCCAGCCCAGTGGCATAATGCTTAAGTTCTGTGCATTCTACATTGCAGCCCAGGTTCACGTGTTTGGATCCTGGGCATGGGCATACCGCTCATCAGCTGTTCTGAGGCGGCAGCCCACACACAAAATAGAGAAAGACTGGCACAGATGTTAGCTCAGGACTAATCTTCCTCAAGCAAAAAATGAAGAAGGCTGGTAATGAATGTTAGATCAGGGTGAATCTTCTTCAGGAAAAAAAAAAAAAGCCCCTTCTTTCTACCATTCCTTTCTCCCAACTGTTTTTCACAATTTACTTCACAAGAAATTTCGAAGAGTAATATAAATGGAACAAGATTATTTGGAAATAAAGCCAGACCAATCCTTCTCCCTCTCCTCTCCTTTTGTCTACTCTCCTGCCTTAACCTTCCAGCCTCTCTCTTTCCCTCTCTTCCCTTTCTCTCTCCTCTCTTTCTCTCTGTGTATGTGTCCCTCTCTGTTTCTTTCTCTCTTTCCAGCTTTCTCTTTCTGTATCCCTCTCTCTAATGCTGACTTTCTCTCTCTCTGTTTAGAATTAAGATGATAAAGTATTCACTTTAAATTATTTTTAACTTTCACACATAAAAATTTATACATTATTTTATTTTCTTTTTATAGAAATATAAATAATGCTGAAAAATTGAAAATAAATAAAAGCAATCATAAAAACTGTAGAGGAAAGAATCATGTGCATGACTTCCTAGGGTCTTGTCATTTGTCTGCAATAGTGATAACAGCTATTGGAAGCTGTGTTCTCAAAAGGAAGCTTTTCATCTACTTGGGTCTAGCAAACTGATTTCCATGTTGATGACATTGCCTCAGACAGATCACTTGCTGGTGGAAGCTAAATATAATGGCAACAGAAATCAAGGAGTCAGGTTTTCACTTCTCTATACTTAGTCTTGTGACCTACAAAAGTTTACTTGAATGTTCTTACCACTGTTTTCCTTCTTAGGGTAACACCTGCTCAAATATGTTCTTACTGAAGTAAATGTTTTGCCCTCTTTATCACTCTCTTGAGGGCCTCTTTGATCTCCTTGTTCCTCAGACTATAGATAAGAGGGTTTAACATGGGGATAAGGATAACATAGAACACTGACAGAACCTTGTCTTGTTTCTCAGAGTGACCAGAGTTAGGATGCATGTACACTGAGAGGCCTGTTCCGTAGAAGATTGTCACAACTACCAAGTGGGAGGCACAGGTATTGAAGGCCTTGGCACTACCTTTTACGGAGGATATTTTCAGGATGGAAGCTGCAATGAAACTATAGGACAAGAGAATAACAAGAAAAGAACCGAACCCAATAAAAAAAGCTACCAGAAAAAGAATCATTTGGCTGATGAAGGGATTGGAACAAGACAAGGATATGATGTGGGTTATGTCACAGAAGAAATTTGGAATGATATTGGGCCCACAGTAGTAGAGATGAAAGCAAGGGATTGTTTCCGCTAAGCTACTAAGGAAACCACTCCCACAGGCCCCAGCAACCATCTTCTGACAGAGGCCAGGAGCCATGACCGCTGAGTACTGCAGAGGCCTACGAATAGCAACATATCTGTCATAGGCCATGGCAGCCAAGAGACAGCACTCCGTCAGACACATCCAGGATGCAACAAAATACTGGGTGGCACAGGCAATGAATGAAATCATTTTTTCCTCTTTTAGGAAGTCTGAAAGCATCCTTGGGCTGGTGGAAGAAGAATAGCAGATGTCTATAAATGACAGGAAACTGAGAAAGAAGTACATAGGTGTGTGCAGGTGGGAGTCCATCCTGATTAGGATGATGAGACCCAGGTTCCAGAGGAGGGTCACAAGGTAGATCCCTAGGAAGACTGGGAAGAAGATAAGTTGCAGCTCTTTTTCATCTGAGAGTCCCAGGAGAACAAACACGGCCACGGAAGTGTGATTTCTATTTTCTTCCATGGTCCTGCTTGTTGAGATCTGCTGAGAAAAAGTTGAAAGAAGGAAATGGATTCATTTTCAAAAAACTCAAAAAAAGTGTTTTCATTTCTTCCCAGTCACACAGCTCACTAAATATACATCTTAAATCATCAGTGTTGAATTAATCTGTGTCTTTTATGTATATTCACCAAACTTAACTAAAAGTTTTCTTGCATAAATAGTCATTTTCTTTGGGGGCAAAACACAGTAAATGAACATGATTAGTACATTATCTCCTAAAATGTCTTAATTTCATGTTTTTCCCTTACAATTTTACAAATATATGAGAATTAGAAATAGAGTAAGGTAGGAAAATGCTGCCAGATCTCTATATTGTGAAACAGAAGGAGTATGATAAGTCCTGGCTCTGAATTTAATTCAGTGCTTGAAAAAGTCCCTGAATCATGCTGGACCTTATAGTTAAGTGATGACAAAGTAGGGGCTCTTTAAAATCTCCTTGGGAACTAATATTCAATTAATGTAATCAGGAAGGTGGACAATTCTGTAACTGCCTTTCTGCTCTCATAATGCCTCAAGAGACATAAGAATAATGCAATGATATGGTGGGAAGAGTCACATACCAAGAGGCAGTTTGGAAATAGATGTGACTTACACTTCTTAATGACGCTAAGAAGGCTCAGAGAAGTTAGATAAGACAAGGTTGTAAGGGTCATTATGCACCCATCATTGCAGATGAAGATTTTTATTTCCTCAAATCAGAGATACTTATAAGTTAAACTGTGTAGGATAGTGATTCTTGATCTTCTTCGGGTCAGTGATACTTATGAAAATGTTGGAAACTTTAGGCACAGTATCCAGGACACTGCAACTACTTACCACCTTTACATGTGGTTTTATTGGATTCTCAATCACACTCCAGTCTATTCATGATTCCCAGGTAAAAGACTTCTGCAAATAAAAGTGACTTGATCTCATGTAAGAGTTGAGATGTTTAGGAATGGATATGGAGATTAGGAAGCAGACGCAGGATTTCTGGAAGTTCTTTCTCTTTTTCTTATTGGAGCCAGTCCAGGGAAGGCAAGCACTAAGTCTTCAGGCCAAATGATAAACAGCCAAAAAAATATTTTTGCCTCAGGCACTGTATACCCTCTTCAAGATGCAATAGCAGTCATCTCTTCAGATAATTATTAGAACATCTCCCAACACATACACATTTTTATTCAGATGAACTCTAACTAGAAGGAAAATAATGGGAAGCTGTGAAAGGTAGAAAATAGATATCAAATATTGCCTGGGAGTTGTGTACATGGATAAAATTAGAAGTCTTGGAGATTTCACTGGAGAAAGGCTGTGACATTAATGGAATAAGCTATGTCTGTGAACTATAAACATGTGTCAACATTAGCCATCCATAATGTCTTCCTTCTCCAAAAACATTTCCTAACCTCCTAGTTCCAAAAATTATTGAAAAGAAAAAAAAAATCCCCATAGAAGCATAAGGCTGTAGACTGAGAAGTAATGTAGAAGTATGAATTTCCTAAGATCAAATCAGTCATTGTTTCATGGTGCACTGTTTTGAGAAAAATTCTGAAGGAATGAAGAGATTAATTAGAAAAGAAAATCAAGATATTTTCCATCAACATAGAAGAAGAAATGGGAGCAGATAGACTATGTATTTACCAACCTAGACGTAGATGTGGTTCTGTCCACAGAGAGACTGAATGGAGGGAGAGTTTTGTGAGGACAGAGCAAAAAATTGTGTTCTTCATCATCATCACCATCACCATCTTAGCCAACAGTCATGACGACAAAAAGATTTATTGAGCAGTTACAATATGTGCTGTTCTTCTCCTTCTACTCATGGATAAATTCATAGCTTCCTGTAATGTCTACTCATTCAATATGGTAATCTTAAGCCTCACGTGCTGTCTACTAAACGCAGATAGTACAATGAAAATTACCTCCATATTTGTATTATATTCCTCTGGAACCCCAATTAGAGGTGTGTTGAAACTTCTTCCTCTACCTCCCACATCACTGAAACATTCATTATTTGTATGTCTCTACTGTGTTCTGTTTAATTTTTACAGATCTATCTTCCAGTAAGTTCATTCTATTGTAAGTTGTGCGAATTGCCTAAGTCATCCATTGAACTTCAAATTTCAATCATAATATTTTATTTTCTCTCTAACGGATCTATTTTCTTCATTACTCAAATGGTCAGCTTTGATAGTCTCACTCTTTCATCACATTTTCCATAGCATCCTTTATTTAAACATTTTTAATTTACTTATTAAAATTATTATTTTCTAATAATAGAAATACATGGTTTTGCATGCATCATTCTATAGTTGGATGTTATTGCTGACTTTAGTTAAGGTGACCTGTTTATTTGTATCTTTAGTAATTTTTATATCTTTTTTTTCCCTATGGATTGGCACCTGAGCTAACATCTGTTGCCAAGCTTCCTTTTTTTCTTTGTCTTCTTCTTCTCCCCACAGCACCCCCAGTACACAGCTGTATATTCTAGTTTTGAGCACCTCTGGTTGTGCTATGTGGGACACTGCCTTAGCATTGCTTGATGAGTAGTGCCATGACTGTGCCCAGGATCAGAACCAGTGAAACCCTGGGCAGCTGAAGTGGAGAGCATGAACTTAACCACTTGGCCATGGGGCCGGCCCCTGGCATCTTAAGTACATGTTTCTTTAAAATTTATCTGTGGGAATTCATAATGCTTGAGTTTAAAGTCTGTTGTTCCAAAAATGATTTATGTCACTTGCCAGATGCTTTGAAGGCAACACCAACCCAGAATCCCTTTAAACAAAAAATTTTGACTTGGTGTTTTTGAGGTCATAATCATGATGATATTTACATGGCGTATTTCTATAAGTAGATGGATGAGAGTAAAATGATCCAAGAACGGAGTGACATCAGCATTTTAGCAGAGAAAGACATTCTCTGATTTTGTTTTGCTTTTGTAACAATGAATTGGATATCCATCCACAAACAAAAGCACCTTTGTGAGTTGGAGTATCCAGCACCATGCACCAAGAGGCACAGGAGGACTCTCACCCACCTGAAAATCCAATACTAAGCAGACAGACCTCAGAATCAGCAGGACTCAGCAAAATTGCCCCAACCTATCTTGGCCACAGTCAGGTAAAGCCTGGAGAGTGCTGAAGACTTGGGCAGACAACCGTGAATGAGACAGACTTTGTCTCTCAGCAACGAAGCCCAGCCCTGCGAAGAAGGGATTCCAGCACCATAATGGAGCAGAAAAAACACGTGAGTTTGGTCACAGTGAAGACAATGAAAGGAGCTGTGCCAGCACCACCCCTCTCAAGGCACACTGTGCAAGATAAACTTTAGCAGTGGTGAACACTTCCACAGTGAAAAATAGCAGTGAGGGAGTACCCAGCTACCCCAGTAGTGCTAGTCGCAGCTGGAGAAACCCATTTCTCTCCAGAAGCACCTAGACTACTGGGAATGGTAGTACATGACAGGAGGGAGAAGGAAGATCAGGAAAGAAGCAGGTAAGAATATTAAAGGGCAATAATGTTACACAGTTTGTGCTGATTGCATTCAGGATTTCAGCAGAAAGTTTAAATATGAGCCTCCAGGAGTACCTTATGCAGGATCTCCTGACTGGATCCATCACAAATCCCAACCTCCCAGTGCTAAACCCACACTTCTCCCTACTCTACAACTGGCTTTTGTGCACATTTCCATGGGTAGCAGTGAGAGTAAATCTGGTAAACTGATTGCTCTCAGAAAAATAGACTTGAGTCTGTGCGTAAGAGAGAAACCAAAAACATCAGCTGTAGCGTCACATTCTGGAAAACAAAAAAGAGACTTCAGATAGCCAGCCTGGTGAGTAATAAGAACAGAAAAGACACGTTAGCTTAAGAATTTTGTTACGAGAGAGAGGAAGAAGGGTGGGGCAGATTTACCCATACAAAGGAGAGAAAACCTCATATATAACACTACCAATGACAGTATACCCTATCTGAAGTTAACTAGCAAGCTTTAAGGAGATGTCTGCTGCCTCAAATGCTTAAGCAGCAGTGCAAACTTACAAAAAACATGAAATATAAAGAAAACATGCCATCACTAAAGTTAACAATGATTCTCCAAGAATCAAGCTCCAAGGCACAGAATTTTGAGACCTATTTGATAAAGATTTTAAATAGCTCTTTTGAAAAAATTCAATGAACTGTAAGAAAACTCAGAAAACCAATTTATTGAGATCAGAAAAAAATGAACAAAAGGAGATACTTACCAAAGGGTTAGCAATTATAAAAAGGAACACAACAGTAATTCTGCAGCTGAAGAATTCAGTGAATAAAATGAAAACTGCAATAGTGAGCATTTGTGGTAGAGTGGAGCAAATGGAAGACAGATAAGTTATGCTAGAGGACCAAAAATTTGAAATAACCCAGTCAGGGCAGAGGAAAAAAAAAGAATGAAAAAGTGCAAAGAAAGCCTACATGATCTATGAGATTCCATCAAAACAAAATTAGGATAATTGGGGTTGAGAAAGAGAAAAGAAACAGAAGGGGGTAGAAAATTAATTAAATAATTCCAAAAACCTCTAAAACATGGGGAGACACTGGATATCCAGTTCATGAAGCTAACAGGTTAACCTATTATCTCACGTCAAAAGACCTTCATCAAGACACTTTGTAATAAAACTGTGAAAAATCAAACATAGAGAATCCTAAAAACAATAAGAGAAAAACATTGTAACCTACAAAGGAACCCCCATTAAGCTATCAGTAGTTTACTCAGCAGACACCCTATTGGCCAGGAGAGAGTGGAATGACATATTCAGAGCTGAAAGAAAAAATTGCCAGCCAAAAATACTCTATCCAGCAAAGTTATACTTAAGATATGAAAGAGAAAAAAAGACTTCCCCAGAAACAAAAAAGCTGAGATTGTTCATCACTATTGCACCTGTCTTGCAAAAAAACGCTGAAAGGATTTTTTCAAGGTGAAATAAAAAAGACATTAATCAGTGTCACAAAAACATATGAAAGTATACAAAACAATGATAATATAAATATATAGCCAGATTATAAAACTCTAATTCTGTAAAAGGATGGTATGTTGACCACTTCACTATAGTATAAAGCTTAAAAGTGTATTAAAAATAATTATAACTACTATAATTTTTAAAGAATACTCAATATAAAAGGAGGTAAACAATGGTATTAAATAATATAAAAGGGGCTCCCTGGTGGCACAGCAGTTAAGTTCGCACGTTCTGCTTCTTGGCGGCCCGGGGTTCGCCAGTTCGGATCCCAGGTGTGGACATGGCACTGCTTGTCAAGCCATGCTGTGGTAGACGTCCCACATATAAAGTAGAGGAAGATGGGCACGGATGTTAGCTCAGGGCCAGGTGTCCTCAGCAAAAAGAGGAGGACTGGCAGTAGTTAGCTTAGGGCTAATCTTCCTCAAAAAAAAGAGAGAAAAAAAGGGGGGGGATTAAAATGGTACAGCTTTTGTAGACAATCGAAGTTAAGTTGCCATCAACTTAAAATGGACTGCTTTCTCTATGAGATTTTTATATAAGCCTCATGGTAACCACAAAGCAAAAACCTAGAGTACATTCACAAAAGACAAAGAAAGAAGTAACAGCATACAACCACGAAAAATCACTAATGTACAAACGTAGGCAGAAACAGGGGAAAAATAAACAGTGGAAATATAAAACATCCAGAAAGCAATTAATAATAGGACATTAGTAAGTCCTTACATATCAATAGTCTATCTAAATGTAAATGGATTGAATTCACCAATCAAAAGGCAGACTACTGGATAGATAAAAGAATAAGACTCAGGGTCAGCCCTGTGGCCGAGTGGTCAAATTTGCGCACCCTGCTATGGCGGCCCAGGGTTTCACTGGTTCGGATCCTGGGTGTGGACATGGGACCGCTCATCAGGCCACGTTGAGGTGGTGTCCCACATGCCGCAACTAGAAGGACCTGTAACTAAGATATACAACTATGTACCGGGGGGATTTTGGGAGATAAAGCAGAAAACAACAACAACAACAACAACAACAAAGAATAAGATTCAACTATATGCTGCCAACAAGAGAAACACTACAGCTTTAAGACACACATAGGCTCAAAGTGAAGGGATGTAAAAAGATATTCCACACAAGGGGAAACCAAAAGAAAGCAGAAATAGCTATATTTATATCAGACAAAATAGACTTAAAGCCAAATATAGAAACAAGAGACAAAGAAGGTCATTATATAATGATAAAGGGGTCAATTCATCAAGAATACATAATAAACATAAACCTATATTCACCCAAAAGAGAGCACATAAATATATTAAGCAAATACAAATCTAAAGGGAGAAATAGACAACAACACAATAATAGTAGAGGGCTTTAGTACTCCACTTTCAAGAATAGATCATCCAGACAGAAAATCAAAAAAGAAATGTTTGAGGTGAGCCCTGGTGGTTGTTTGGTGTGCTCTGCTTTGGTGGCCTGGCTATGGTTCCCAGGCATGGACAGATCTACACACCACTCCATCTGTCAGTGGCCATCTGTTGTGACAGCCCATATACAAAAAAAGAGGATGATTGGCAACAGATTTAGCTCAGGGCGATTCTTCCTCAGCAAAAACCGGGAAACAGTGGACTTGAATCACATTAGAACAAATGGACTTAGACATTTATGGAACACATTATTCAATAGCAGCAGAATACACATTCTCCTGAAGTGCACACAGAATATCTCTAGGGTAGATCATATGACAGGACACAAAACACGTGGTGGCAAATTTAAGATTGAAATCATACCACGTATCTTTTCTGAAAAGATTGGTGTGAAACTAGAAATTCACAAGAAGAAAGCTGGAAAATCTACAAATATGTGAAAACTAAACACGCTTCTGACCAACAAATGGGTCAAATGAGAAATCAACAGAGAAATCAAAAGAGAAATCAAAAATATCTTGAAATAAATGAAAATGGAAACATAACCCACCAAAATCAGTGGGATGCTACAAAAGCAGTTCTGACAGCGAAGTTTATAGCAATAAATGCATGGGTTAAGAAAATAGAAGACTCTCAATAACAACCCAAATTTACACCTCAAGGAAATAGAAAATAAGAAAAAAATAAGCCTAAAGTAAGTATAAGAAAATAAATTACAAAAATTAGAGTGGAAATATGAAAAAGAGACTATAAAAACAATAGAAAAAAATCAGCAAAGTTAAGAGCTGGCTTTCAAAAAGATGAACAAAGTTGACAAACCCTTAGTGAGACTAAGAAAAAAAGACAGAATACTCAAATATGTACAATCAGAAATGAAAGAAGTGACATTGCATGTGATATTACAGAAATATATAAGATCATGAGACTACCATGAACAATTATATGCCAACTAATTGAATAGCCTAGAAAAAATAAGTAATTTCCTAGAAAGATACATCCTACTAAGACTGAATCAGGAAAAAGTAGAAAATCTGAATACAACAATAGTGATTAAGAAAATTGAATCAGTAATGAAAAACCTAATACTGACAACCCCAGAACCAGATGACTTCTCTGGCAAATTCTACCAAATATTTAAAGTAGAATTAGTTCCAATCCTTCTCAAACTCTTCCAAAAAGTTGAACCAGAAGAAAAGCTTCCAATCATATTTTATGAGGCCAGCATAACTCTGATACCAAAGCCAGATAAGGACACCGCAAGAAAAGAAAACTATGGACCAATATCCATCATGAATATAGATGCAAAAATTCCCAATGAAATATTAGTAAACTGAATTCAACAACATAGTAAAAGGATTACACCACTTGACCAACTGGGATTTATCCCTGGGATGGAAGGATGCTTCAACATGCACAAATTAGTAAATGTGATACACCATATTAATAGAATGAAAGATTAAATTCATATTATCATTTCAATAGATGAAAAGAAAGTATAGGACAAAATAGAACGTTCCTTTCATGATTGAAACCCCAAAAAATAGGATGTGGAAGGAACATACCTCAACATAATAAAGGCCACATAAACAAATCCATGGCTAACATTATATTCAATGGTGAATAACTGAAAGCTTTCCTCTAACATCAGGAACAAGACAAGGATACTCACTCTCACCACCCTCATTCAACGTAGAACTGATAGTCTTAACTAACACTATGAAGCAATATAAGGAAATAGTAGACATCCAAATTGGGAAGGAAGAAGTAAAATTGTCATTATTTGCAGAGTGCGCGAACTTATATATAGAAAAATCCTAAAGACTCAACCGAAACACTGTTGGAAGTAATCAATGAATTCAATAAAGTTGTAGGATATAAAATCAGCATTCAGAAATCAGTTGTTATCCATGAGCATGTAATAGCTTTCCATTTCTTTGTGGCTTCATCAATTTCTTTCAAAAATATCTTATAGTTTTCACTGTGCAGGTCTTCCACTTCCTCAGTTAAATTTATTTCTAGGTATGTTTTTGTTTTGTTGCAATTGTAAATGAGATTTTATTTTTGATTTTTCTCTCTGCAAGTTTATTGTTAGTGTATAGAAATGCAACTGAATTTTTATGTTGCTTTTGTACTCTTCAACTTCGCTGTGCTCGTTTTTCATTTCTAATACTTTTTTGATGGATTCTTTAGGGTCTTCTGTTGTACAATCATGTCACTGCAAACGGTGACAGTTTTACTCTTTCCTTTCCAATTTGGATACCTTTTATTTCCTTTTCTTCCTTAATTGCTCTGGTTAAAACTTCCAACATTATATTGGATAAAAGTGCCTAGAGTGAGCATCCTTAGAAAAGCATGTTTTGATCTTAGTTAAATCCCCCGAAATTGAGCAAATTATTATTTTTTATTCAGTGCTCAATTATTAACTTCTACAGTGTGTTTGGCTTTATAGACATTGTCGCATTAGATGCTAGATAATCCTATTATCCAAATTTTGCAGGTGAAAACAGAATTTAACAGGGGGATAACATCATTAAGAAATTGCAGAGCTAGAACTCAAGATCCACCCCTCACCCCAGAGTAATGCTGACATTTTAGATTAGAGATGATTATTTCCACTGAAGTTTAGAGAATTTGAGTAAAGAGAAAGGATCTGAGGAAGGGTGTAGAAGTAAGAGAGGGAGGAGCTAAAAATGAGAGCGACTGAGGACCACAAACCTTGTTCCACTTAGATCTTATTGGAAGAATTACATGGATATTGAGAAAGCACAGACCACTGTTTTCTATAAAGCAAACCCTCTCACCTTCCTCCAGACCCTCCAGGAAGAAACAGTTCTTGCCAAAGGTTGAAATTGCTTAGCTCTTTTTCAAAGGAATTTTCCGAGTGTTCTTATTGCACTCCAAGATGGATGCTTTTGGCCATGAAATTGGCTGTCTGCTCACAGCCAGACAGATGGCCACAACTAGGGATCCTCTTAAATGTGTTACTCGGGCAGAGCTGAAAGGAGAAAGAACAATTAGAGGGAGAAAATTCTCCAGATACTTGTTCTCTGGTGTCACGGTTGTCGTGGAGTTTTTTCCCTGATAATTTCATGCCTCAATTTACCATGTCCCTTCTGATTCAATTCCCCACTTCCCTATGATCCTATTACTACCGCATAATTATAGCTTTTCTTATAACAAACTTAGAGTCATTTGAGCTGGAAAAGACCTAGAGATCTTCTAGTTCAATGCCATCGTTTTCAAGTGAGGAACTTGAAGCCAGAGGAGCTAAGAGATGTGCCAAAGATGACACAGCTTGCTGGTAGTATAGCTTGATAACAATAAATTAGACTTGTGGACACTTCAATGTTTACAAAGCACTTTCATTTTAGATATATGCATACACGCATTTTCTCAACTGCCTGATCAGAATCAATAATCACAGCAGCCCTGTGAGGCACACATGGCATGATTTCCTACGGGGCAGGGCCACAGCCTCTGGGTTCTGGCACTGGCATGTGTGCCAGTGATCTGCTCTGAAACCTTGGATGAGGGTAACCTGTCCCTGCCAGGAAAATTCACACCTGGATGTTGCCCCAGTGCAAGAATGACCGGCAATATAATAATTTCCAAAAAAATTTGTCTTTAATTTTTACATACCAAATTTTACAGATTATTTTATTTTACTGAAATACAAATAAATGCTTCACAATTAAAAGTAAATAAAAGAAATAAAGAAAATCAATGAGGAAAAAACTATCTGTGAGGCTTCCTAGGTTCTTGTCATTTCTCTACATATAGTATTTTTCAGAACCTAAATTCTCAAAACATAGGGTTTTAGATATCTTGGTCTCATCAAGGACAAAGGCCATTTAAAGTGAATTCAGTGTTGGTGACACTGCCCCAAAAGATCACTTGGTGGTGACAGCTAAACATAATGGCACCAGGAATCAAGGAGCCAGGTTTTCACTTCTCTCTACCTAGTGATCTTGTGACCTACAAAAAGTCACATACATATTCTGTTCCTTGTCACCCTACAGGGAAAAGAACTCCTGCACAAATATTGTTCATACTGAGGTAAAAGTGTTAGCCTTTTTACCACCCTCTTAAGCACCTGTTTGATTTCCTTGTTCCTCATACTATAAATAAGAGGGTTTAACATGAGGATAAAGGTAACATAGAACACTGACAGCACCTTGTCCAGCTTCTAGAAGTGGCTAGAGCTTGGAGAGGCTTGTGCCATAATAGATTGTCACAGCTGCCAGGTGGGAGGCACAGGCTTTGAAGGCCCTGGCTCTGCCTCTGATAGAAGATATTTTCAGGATGAAAGCTGCGATGAATCCATACGATAAGATGATAAGTAGGAGAGAATTGAACTCAATGAAAATACATACCAGAAATAGAATCATTTAGCTTATGAAGGGTTTGGAGCAAGACAAGTTAATAATCTGGAGTGTGTCACAGAAGAAATTTGGAATAATATTGGGCCCACAGTAGTAGAGAAGAATTCAAGTAATTGTTTGAAATAGCTACCAAGGACATGACTCCCATAGACCCCAGCAGCTATCTTCCCACAGACACCAGGAGCCATGATGGCTGGGTACTGCAGAGGCCTACCAATAGCAACATATGTTATAGGCCACAGCAGCCAAGAGGCAGTACTCAGTCTTTTCCACCCAGGACCCAGCAAAATACTGGGTGGTACAGCCAATGAATGAAATTGTTTTTCCAACCTTTAAGAAGTTTGTTTTTTTTTGTTGTTTTTTTGATAATTTGTTTATCTCTATTTGTGGTCATCGCTTTCCCACTTAAATAAGTCCCTTTAGCATTTCTTGTAGAACTGGTTTCTTGGTGATAAACTCCTTTAATTTATGCTCGTCTGGGAAGCTCTTTATCTCTCCTTCCATTCTGAATGACAACCTTGATGGATAGAGTATTTTTGGCTGTAGATTTTTTCCTTTTAGCAATTTAAATACATCGTGCCCTTCTCTTCTCGCCTGTAGGGTCTCGGCTGAGAAGTCTGCAGACAGCCTTATGGGCTTTCCTTTGTATGTCACTTGTGGCCTTTCTCTTGCTGCTTTTAGGATTCTCTCTTTATCTTTAATTTTGGACATTTAAAAGAACTTGAAAACACAAAGGCATGAAGAGACATGAACCCCTATGTTCATTGCAGCATTATACACAATAGCCAAGACTTGGAAGTGACCTAGGTGCCCATCAAGGGGCAAAAGGATAAAGAATATGTGGTATTTATACACAATGGAGTACTACTCAGCCATAAGAAATGATGAAATCTGGCCATTTGTGATAACATGGATGGTCCTTGAGGGTACTATGCTGAGTGAAATTAGTCAGAGGGAGAAAGTCAAATACCGTATGATCTCACTCATAAGTAGAAGATAAAAACAATGACAAACACATAGCAATGGAGATTAGATTGGTAGTTACCATGGGGAAGGGGGGGAGGGCAAAAGGGGTGACTAGGCTCAGATGTGAGGGGATGGACTATAATTAATTTCTGGGTGGTGAACATGATGTAATCTACACAGAATTCAAAATATATTACTATGTACATCCGAAAGCTATATAATGTTATAATCCAATGTTACTGCAATTAAAAAAAAGAAGTCTGAAAACATCCTTGGGTAGGTGGAAGAATAGCAAATGTCTATAAATGACAGGAAACTGAGAAAATGTACATAGGTGCGTGCAGGTGTGAGTCCATCTTGATTAGGATGATGACACCCAGATTCCAGATTAGGGTCACAAGATAGATACCTAGAAAGATTGGGAAGAGGACAAGCTGCACCTCTTTTTCATCTTAGAGTCCCAGAAGAACAAACATGACCACAGATGAGTGATTTCTATCTGCTTACATGGACTTGCTTGATATCATCTGCTGAGAAAAAGATGAGATAAGGAAATGTTTTCATCCTCAAAAAACACAAAGAAATACTCTTCATTTTTCCAGGAAAGCAGGTGACTAGATATACAACCTTGAATCATAAAGTTGAGCTAACCTTGTGTAATCTCTGCATATGTCCATGTATAATCACCAACCTTAATAGAAAACTTCTTTTGGATAAATACTATCATTCTCTCTTTGGGCTCAAAGGAGAGTAATGGACATCATTTGTACATTGTCTCCTAAAATGTCTGAATTTCATGTTTTTCCATTTCATATTTAAGTAGTATATGAAAATTGGAAATAGCCTAAATTAAGAAAATACTGTCATCACTCTATATGGTGAAACAGAATGATTCTGCTCAGGAATCACTCTAATATTAACTCAATGCCTCAAGAAGCCCCTGAATCATCCTGGGCCTCATATGTCAAAGGAGGATGATGGAGTAGATGCTCTTTAAAATTTCCTTGGGAATTAATATTCAAATAATCTATAATTAGGGAAGGTGGACAATTCCATAACTGTCTTTCTGCTTTCATAACTCTTGGAGAGATATAAGAATAGTGCAATGGGTTGGTGGGTATAGACACAAACCAAGAAGCACGTTGGAAATGGATGTGACTTAACCAACTTTTGACTCTAGGAAGGCTTCTGAGAAGTTAGACACGACAACGCTGTAAGAGCCATTATGCTCCCTTTCTTGCAAGTGCCAATTTTTGTTTCTGTGAATCAGAGATATTCATGAGTCAAACTGTCTAGGACAATGATTCTTGATATTCTTTGGGTCATGGATACTTTTGAAAATCTATTGGAAACTCTTGACCCTCTACCCTGCAAACAGCCACCACTTCCACTGTCGCGTGTGGTTTTATTAGATTCTCAATCACCCTTGATTCTATTCACAGTTCCTAGGTTCATGGCTTCTCCTACATAGTAAAATGACGAACTCAAGTAGGAGTTTGGATGTTTAGGCAATGGACATGGGGATTAAGAGACTCAGGCGGGATTTCTGGAAGTTCTTTCTGTTTTCTCATTGAAGCCAGTCTAGGGAAGGTAAACACTAAGTGTTCAGGCCAAATGGTAAATAACAAAACCAATATTTTTCATTGGGCGCTGTTTGCCCCCTTCGAGATGCTATAGCTGGCATCTCTCCAGATGGTCATTAGAACACCTCCCACCACAAACACATTTTTGTTCAGATGAACTCAAACTACAAAGAAAATCATGGGAAGCTGTGAAAGCTAGAAAATAGATGTCAAATGTAGTGTGAGAGTTGTGTATACAGGTAAATGTAGAAGTCTTGGAGATTTCCCTTAAAACGGGCTGTGGAATTAATGAAGTAACTTATGTCTATGTCTATGCACTATAAATATTTGTCAGCATTAGCCGACAAGAATATTTTCCTTATTTCTAACCATTTCCCAGTCTCCTAGTTCCAAAAATGAGTGCAAAGAGAAAATTCCCATAGAAGCATAAGGTAAGTCTGAGAAATAAGTTAAAAGGGATCATTTCCCAAAATCTGATCACTCATTGCTTCATGGTGCACTGTTTTGAGAAGAATTCTGAAGTAAGGAAGAGATTCATTAGAAAATAAATTCAAGATGTCTGCCATCAGTCCAGAAGGAGAGCTGGTAGCAGACAGACTATGCATTCACCATCTCAGACCTAGGTGTGGCTCTCCGCAATGAGACTGAGTGGAGGCATAATCTTGTGAGAACAGTGAAGAAAATTGCATTCTTCCTCATCATAACCAAAAATCAAGACAACGAAAAGATTTATTGAGCAGCTTCAGTGTATACTGTTATTCTCCCTCTACTTGTGGACATATTCACCGCTTCCTCTAAGGTCCATTCATTCAATATGGTAACCATAAGCCTTGTGTGCTATGTACTAAACAACGATAGCATTCTGAAAATTGCCTCTATATTTCTGTTCTATGTCTCTGGAATACCAATTAGATGTATTCTTGCTCTGCTCTCCACATCAGTGAAACATTCATTATTTTTGTTTCTCTACTGCATTCAGTTTAATTTTTAATAGATGTCTCTTCTAGTAAATTCATTCTATCATAAGTTGTGCTAATTGGCTGTTTAATTCATCCATTAATTTCAAATTTCAATTATAATATTTGATTTTCTCTCAAGAGTTTCCATTTTGTTCCTTTCCCAAAGAGTCAGTTTGGTTAGGCCTTTATTGTTTCATCATACTTTCCATAGCATCCTTTATTTAAACATATTCAGCATACTTATTTAAATTATTATTATCTATAATTCAAATACATAGTTTTGCAAGTCTGATTCCATAGTTTAATGATATCGCTGCCTCTTATTCAAGCGCCCTGTTTATTTGTGTGCCCAGTGATATTTTTCATCTTAAGTTCGTGTTTCTTTAAAAGTTATCTCTAGGAATCTATGATTCTTATGTTTAAAATGTATTGCTTCAGAAATGGTTCATATGACATCTGTCAAACACTTTGGGGGTGACACCAACCCAGAATCTCCTTTGATAAAAATGTTGACTTGGTGTTTTTTGAAGTCACAATAATGACAATATGTAGGCTGCAAATCCACATAAGTAGATGGATGAGATTAAAATTTATGAGGGGAAGGAGTGGCAATAGTAATCCAACACTTGTTATTTATTGTCCTGTTATTGTCCTTCTTTTTGTTCCATTTTTGTAACAATGAATTTGACATCCATCCACCAACAAATGCCTTTGTGGAAGTTGTAATATCTAGCACTAAATGCCACGGGTCCAGGAGGAATCTCACCCACCTGTGCATCCAGTAATAGGCAGACAGATCTTTGTATGGGATGCAGAACCAGAAGGAGCCAATGAACCTTCCTAAAACCATCTTGATTATGGCCACATAACGCCTGGAGAGTGTGATGACAACCATGAATGAGAGAGACTTTGTTGAAGCCCAGTCTTCCTGAAATGGAAAGCCAGTTCACAACTGGAGCAGAAAAAAAGTGTGAGCTGGTCACAGTGGAGACACTAAAAGGAGCTTCCCCAGCACCACCCTCTTCAAGATAACACTGCATGGGCTGAACTACTCAGCAGTGGCAAACACTCCTGCACAGGGAAAGAGCCGTGAATGAGCACCCAGCTACCCTGGCAGTGCAAGACACAGATGAGGAAATCCTTTCTCTCTAGGGTTATGTAGACTACTGACCAGGTAGACCATGAGTGTAGGGAGAAGGGAAATCAGGTAAGAGATAGAGAGAAATACCAAAGGGAGTTAAAGGGGCACAGGGGCTCAGGATTTCAGTAGGAAGCCCACTCATGAGCCTCTAGGAGTATCTCACCAGAGCATCTCCCCTCCAGATCCATGCGAACCAACAAGCTCCCATTGTTAAATCCACACCTCCTCCTCATCTGCAGCTGGCTCCTTGTGTACATTCCTGAATGTAGCAGTGAGAGAAAATCTGGTAAACTGAGTGCTCTCAGAAAAAAAGGAAACAGCCTATGGAAAAGGGAGAAACCACAAACGTGAGCAGTAGTGCCACCTTCTGGAAAACAAAAAAGAGATTTCCAGTAGCCAGCCTGGTGAGCGACAAAAACCAGAGAACACAGAATAGTTTAGGATTTCAGCCACAAGAGGGAGCAAGAAGAGTGCAGCAGATCTACCCACAAAAGCAGAGAAAACTCCAGACCCGTTACTTACACTGCTCACAAAACTTAACCCGAAATGAGTTAAAGATTTAAACATAAGAACTAAACTCATAAAACTCTTAGAAGAAAAAATAGAGGCAAAGCTCCTTGACACTGATCTTGGCAATGATTTTTTTGATATGACACCACAAGCACAAGCAACAGAAACAAAAATCAACAAGCGGGAATACATTAAAGTAAAAAGCTTCTATACAGCAAAAAACAATTAAAAAAAATGAAAAGAAGCCTGCAGAATGGGAGAAAATAGTTCCAATCCATTCATCAGATAAGAAGTTATGATCTAATGTATTTAATGAACGCTTGCAACTTCATAACAAATATCAAGGAACCTGATTTAAAAATGGGCAGTGGAACGAAATGGACATTTTTTCTAAAGAAGACATTCAATGGCCAAAAGGAACATAAAAAGATGCTCAATGTAGTTAATCATCAAGGAAATGCAAATCAAAACCACAATGAGATATCATCTCACACCTCTCAGAATGTTTATTATCAAGAAGAGAAGAGAGAAACTGTTGGCAAGGATGTGGAGATATGGGAACCCTCATACGCTGTCATGGGAATGTAAAAGGTTCAGCCACTATGGAAAAAAGTATTAAATTTCCTAAAAAAATTAAAAATAGAACTACCGTTTTATCCAGCAATTCCTCCTCTGGATATATATCCAAAGAAAATGAAAAAATATATATCAAAAAGATATCCTCATGCCCATGCTTATTGCAGCATTATTCACAATAGCAAAGATATGGAAACAACCTAAGAGTCTGTCAATACTTGAATGGATAAAGTAGACATTATACACACACACACACACACACACACACACACACACACACTGGCATATCACTGAGTCATGAGAAAGAATGAAATCCTGCCATTTGCCGCAACATGGACAGACCTGAGGGTGTTACACTAAGTGAGATAAGTCAGATACAGTATGAGAAAACTGGATGATATCACTTATATGTGGGTTCTAAAAAAGCCAAACTCATAAAAACAGCAAACAGAATGGTGGTTACCAGAGACTGGCGGGTGGTGGAATTGGAGATATGTTATTTAAGGGTACAAACTTGTAACTACTAGATAAATCCTAGAGATCTAATGCACAGCATTGTGATTATAGACAACAATGTTCTATTATAAACTTCAAAGTTCCTAAGAGACTAGATATCTTTTATTTATTGAAGCAATATTGGTTTATAATAGTATATCAATTTCAGTTATACAGCATTATATTTCAAAATCTGAATAAGCCAGAACTTAATTGTTCTCACCACAAAAAAAGAAATCTACTTATGTGACATGATAGAGGTGTTAGCTAATGCTAGGGTAGCAAGCATACTGCAAAATGTAAATGTATCAAATCAATACAATGAACACCTGAAACTTACACAATATAAGGTCAATTTACACCAATAAAAATAAATTTAAGGGGCCGGCCCCATGGCCTAGTTGTTAAGTTTGGCGCACTCTGCTTTGGCGGCCGGGGTTCAGTTCCTGGGCATGGATCTATACCTCTCATTGGCTACCATACTTGGCAGCCACCCACATACAAAATAGAGGAAAACTGGTGCAGATGTTAGCTCAGGGTGAATCTTCCCCAAGCAAAAAGAGGAATACTGGCAATGGATTTTAGTTCAGGGCAAATCTTCCTTAGGAAAAAAAAAATTATCAGGAAAGACTTTTTTTTTACTGCTTGTCTTTCTCTCAAACTAAAGCTGAGAAAGGTGTGTGGATAATTGTCTCATTCTGTGAAGTAGTTTTTTTTTCTGGTGTGCCCTCTGAGAATGTCACCCATTGAGAGTCCCTGTTTTCAGTGGCCTTAGAGAGAAGGGGTACTGTCTCTAAGACAATCTCACACATTGTCTTTTTCTCCTACCCCACATAGATTTGCTCATTAAAACCCAGGACTGAGCCTACCAGAGATTTGTAGGTCCATCCTGGCAAAATGATGGATCCAGCCCAATACCCTCTTTGGTTTGTGCTTTTCATGTCATTTCTGTACTTTTCTCACTGGCTCAGCAATGAAAAAAGTGTTTTAGTTTTTATCTAGTATTATTGGTTTCTTTGACCATATAGCCCAAGATATTACTAGAAACACCTTTACAAACAATATTTCTAAGACATTATTGGGTATTCTGGCTTCTCACTGGCCATTTTTTCCAAAACCCCAAGCTACTTGATTTACTTAATTGTCTTTGCTTCTAATATGATTGAATTTTCCTGAAAATCAAGGCATCTTATTAGGTAGCTAAGATTTATTCAGTGTGTACTATGTTCCAGGTGTTATTCTGCATGCTTTTATGTTTCATCTTATTTTAACTTTTAACAACTTCATGAGATATGTACTCTTATCATTCCCATTTTTCAGATAAGGAGACTTGGATCAGAGGAGGAAATAAGGTCACACAAACCATGAAGGGAAGAACTGAGATTCAAATCCAGGCAGTCTAGCTCCAGAGCCGTATCTTAAGTATCTCCACTGAACCGCTCACTAAAACGTGTTCACTGCTACATTAATCTTATTTCTAAAAAACTATAGAGTGAAGAGTACTATACTTGGTATTTTGGATGATGTAAATTATCCAATAACGAGCCTATAGGCCTGGAAGAGAGAGAAATGAGCCCATAGAAATATAATACAAAACGAGAGATGATATGTGGTATGAGAAAGGCAGAGATAAATTCTTATGGGTGATCACCAGCTGGATGTAGGCAGGAAGTTAGAGATTAGGGAAGACCTCTTCATATTTTTTGCAATAACAGATCACAAAAGATCTCTAAACTGGCAGAGACCATGTCAGACACATTATTGTACAAATGGACAGGGCAATGACAGTGTAATTGAACATGCTGTCAATAACATGATCACCACATCTTTTCACATACTCTTTCAGGAATTGAACAGAAAGGAGGTAATGCTGATTGCTTGACAAATAAGTGAGACAAAATGAAGAGAATTCGTCTTTTAGGAGGAAGAAATAAGGAGATGTTAAAGTGTTTTGCAATATATGCTGTTGTAAGTGAGGGAAGGGAAATCTCAGTGTTTGGATGGTGACCACTGCAAAGCTTTTGCCCGCTGATGCCTAAGAGACAAAATTACCCCAGAAGATCCTACTGTACACAGAGAAAGATGCTAAACCAGTGATACTGTCTCTAATCCCCGAGCACCTTTAATTGTCACATGGTTTTACTCAATCACCCTAGAGTCTATCATTTCTAATTCAACCTTGTTTTTAGCTGCTTCTTATTTATCAAGGACTCCTAAGCTTTCTTCTTTTGTTTTGGATAAAGTTTATCTGGGCTCCCTTCCTTTGGTTTTTTCAGATGTCGTTCTTGGCATCAGATACTCTCCCTCCCCATACTTATCTCCATTTGATCCTGCTTAGAAAGTGAAAAAAAGAGAAAGAAATGGAAAAAGTAAATGAAAAAGTAACCCTTTTGGCATGCCCCTCTTCTTTATGATATTTATGTATAAGCCTTCCTTATATTTTCTTAGATGACTTTGGAAAAGTTCAGTGTAATTATAGGGCAAGGAACGAAATCTGAAGAGATATGTTTATTAGGAAGAATATGGACAGGATCACTCTCAGAAGACCAAGTATTACAATTATTCTTGACTGGTGGCCCCTCACTTCCTCAAGACCTGGCATGTTCAACAAAGTTACATGGGAACCACTCAACGCAGGAGCCTTCTGTAGACTGCTCATATATGACTTTCTGAATGGATCAAATAAGATAGTATAGGCCCCTCAAAAATGATCCACAACTTTTCCTCTGGGCCTGTGTTTTCTCCTTTTAAACACTAAAAAAGTTCTCAAAGGTTTTCCAGTTCCCCATTTTATGCCAAAGTGCACAACAAGACACATAAGAGATCCACGCATATATATCTGAAGGTGGGTGGAATGGACCCCCAGGGTGCAGTGGAACTAGGGGAGCAGCCCCCTCCACCTCCTCCAACAGCAGTTATCCAGGGTGTAGATCCTCACACCAGTGTATGTGCCTGCAAGCAGTTGCTTCAAGAGCAGAAAAGCAGGTGCCATAGATCACTACTGTCATGTGAGTGGAAACAGTAGGTGCCATGACTTACATAACTCTGGGCAGACACAACGGAAACAGAAACAGCAGGCACTGGAGCTCATGTAACTGTGAATGGTCATGGCAGGAGCAAAACCAATAGGTGTCCCCGCCTGTCCCCAAGTGGATCTGCCCCACGTGTCTGTAAGTGGTCACTGGGGGACAGAGAAAACAGGGGCAGCTTGCTCCCTGCCTGTCTCTCAGCAGATCCCTCCCCTCTACCTGCATTGGACAGGTCTTTCCAACATTGGGAGCAGTATACAAAACTCATATTTTCCCAGGTAGGGCAGGGGACCCTAACCTCAGTTTGCAAAACAAACCAACTAGCTCTAGAAACCAGAGGCTGCACAAGCAACAACCTCTCTCTGCTTAGCCCCTCCAAACCCCCAGTGGTGGCAGGTGGAACCTGTAACCAGAGGCTTCAGGAAATACAATGGAACTAGTTACCCAGCCCCCAGTGGCAGAACCCCCAATATCAGGTCCACCAGCAGCAGGGGCTGCATACAATCTTCAAGTACCAGAGGCCCCAGAAGTGACAGTGACACTCATGAACCCAGCACCCAGGCATTGGTGCAAACAGTAACCCTAGACAACCTTGGAGCAGCAGTGTAGATGGTATATAATGCAGCAGTATCCTCTCCCATGGAGAGCCCAAGGAGAAGCAGTGGAGAAGCATGACACCCAGGAGACCCCAGAAGCAGCAGAAGTGTATGAAGCCTGGTGACCCCACTGGTGACACCTGAGACTGCACTGACATCATAAGCAGCAAGTCACTAGCAACCTCAGAGGCTAAAGTAGCACAAGGAGCGCACTGACTACACCACCAGCAGAGGTAGTAGAGGGTGGAAAGTGCAGGGTATCAAATACAAACAAAAGCAACTCAGAACCAAAGTAACCAAACCCATACCCAATAGGAAATGTGGTTACTACCACAAATGTGCCAGCAAAGAATCAGTCACCATGAAGAACTAAGTAACACGGAAGAAGAGAAAGAGAATAACAACCCTCTAGAAATCAAACTTGAAGTTACAGGAGATTACAATCCCAGTAACAAAGTACAAAGTCAACAGAAGGAGGGAAGAAACAAAAATTACAGCAGAAATAGATGAAATAGAGACCAAAAAAAAAAAAACGTAGAAAGAATCAATAAAACTAAGAACTGGTTCTTTGAGAAGATAAACAAAATTGACAAGCCCTCAGCCAGACTCATTAAGGAAAAGAGAGAAGTCTCAAATAAATAAAATTAGAAATGAAAGAGAAGAAATTACAATGGATATTACAGAAATGGAAAGGATTATAGGAGAATACTATGAAAAACTATATGTCAACAAATTGGATAATCTAGAAGAAATGAATAAATTCTTAGACTCATACAACCTCCCAAAACTGGATCAATAAGAAATAGAGAATCTGAATAGAGTAATCACAAGTAAAGAGATTGAAACAGTAATCAAAAACCTCTCAAAAAACAAAAGTCCAGGATCAGATGGCTTCTCTGGAGAATTCTACCAAATATTCAAAGATTTAATACCTACCATTCTCAAACAATTCCAAATATTTGAAGAAGATGGAGCACTTCCCAACTCATTCTATGAGGCCAACATTACCCTGATACCAAAATCAGACAAGGACAACACAAAGAAGGAAAATTACGGGCCAATATCACTGATGAACGTAGATTCTAAAATCCTCCACAAAATATTGCCAGACCAAATACAGCAATACGTGAAAAGAGTCATACACCAGGATCAAGTGGGATTTATACCAGGGACGCAGGGATGATGCAACATCTGCAAATCAATCACACCATATTAACAAAAAGAGGAATAAAAGTCACATGATAATCTCAATAAATGCAGAGAAAGCGTTTGACAAAATCCAACATCCATTTACAATACAAATTCTCAATAAAATGGGTATAGAAGGAAAGTACCTCAACACAATAAAGGTCTTATGTGACAAACCCACAGCCAACATCAAACTTAATGGTTAAAAACTGAAAGCCATCCCTTGAGAAGAGGAACAAGACAAGGGTGCCCACTCTCACCACTCCTTTTCAACATAGAACTGGAGGTTTGGGCCAGAGCAATTAGGCAAGAAAAAGAAATAAAAGGTATCCAAATAGGAAAAGAAGAAGAGAAACTCTCTCTGTTTGCAGATGGCATGATCCCATTATAGAAAACCTAACGAATCCACCTGAAAACTATTAGAAATAAGGAACAACTACAGCACAGCTGCAGGGTACAAAATCAACTTATAAAAATCAGTTTCATTTATCTACATTAATGAACTAGCAGAATAAGAACTCAAAAATACAATACCTTTTACGACCACAACAAAAAGAATAAAATATCTTGGAATAAATTTAACCAAGGAGGTGAAAGAGCTATACACCAAACATTCTAAGACATTATTAAAAGAAATCAAAGAAAATATAAAAGAATGGAAAGATATTCCATGCTCTTGGAGTGGAAGAATAGACGTAGTTAAAGTGTCCATATTACCTAAACCAACCTACAGATTCAATGGAATCTCAATCTGAACCCAATGACATTATTCACAAAAACAGAAGAAAGAATCTTAACATTTATATGAAACAACAAAAGACCCTGAATAACTAAAGCAATCCTGAGAAAAATGAAAAAAGCTGAAAAATCACACCCCCTGAATTCAAAATATACTGTAAAGCTATAGTAATCAAAACAGCATGGTTATGGCACAAAAATAGACACTCAGATCAATGAAACTGAATTGAGAGCCTAGAAATTAAACCACATATCTATGTATAGCTAATCTTTGAAAATGGAGCCAAGAACATACAATGGAGAAAAGAAAGTCTCTTCAATAAATACTGTAGAGAAAACTGGATAGCCATGTGCAAAAGAATGAAAGTAGATCTTCTTACACCCTACAGAAAAATTAACACAAAATGGGTTAAAGCCTTGAATATAAGACCTGAAACCATAAAGCTCTTTGGCTAAAACATAGGCAGTACACCTTTTGACACTGGTCTTAGCAGTATCTTCTTGAATATCATGTCTTCTCAGTCAAGGGAAACAAAAGAAAACATAAACAAATGGGACTACTTCAAACCAAAAAACTCATGCAAAGCCAAGGAAACCACCAACAAAAGGAAAAAAATCCACCTACCAGCTGGCGAAAAGATTTATAGATCATATATCCACCAAGAGGTTAATTTCCAAAATATAAAAAGAACTCATACAATTCAACAACAAAAAATGAACAACCCAATCAAATAATAGGCAGAAGATAGGAAAAAATTTTCCAAAGAAGATATACATACGGCCAACAGGCACTTGAAAAGATATTCAACATCAATAATTTTTAGAGAAATGCAAGTCAAAACTTCACTGAGATATCACCTCACACCTGTCACAATGGCCACAATTAACAGGATAATAAATAACAAGTGTTGGAGAGGATGTGGAGAAAAGGGAACCCTCATACACTGTCAATGGGAATGCAAACTGCTACAGCAACTATGGAAAACAGTATTGAGATTTCTCAAAAAATTAAAAATAGAAATACCATATGATCCAGCTATTCCACTACTGGGTATTTATCCAGAGAATTCGAAATCAGCAATTCAAAGAGATTTATGCATCCCTTTGTGCACCACAGCATTATTCACAGTAGCCAAGACGTAGAAGAACCCAACTGCCCATCAATGGATGAATGGATAAAAAAGATGTGGTATATACACACAATGGAATCCTACTCACTCATAAAAAAAAATGAAATCCTGTTATTTGTGACAACATGGGTGGACGTTAAGGGTATAACGTAAGTTAAGTATGTCCAAAAGAGAAAGCCAAATATCATATGATTTCATTCATAGGTAGAAGATAAAAACAATAACAGCAACAAAAAATACAGAGAGATAGAGATTAGATTTGTGGGTATCAGAGGGGATATGATGGAGGGAAATAGTGAAAAGAGTAAAAGGGTGTGTATATGGGGACAGACTGTAATTAATCTTTGGGTGGTGAACATTATGTAATTTACACAGAAACCGAAATATAGTCATGTACCTCTGAAACTGTTATAATGTTATTAATCAATGTTACCTCAATAAAAAATAAAGAAGCAAAAAGAAAAAAGGGATCCAATGGAATCTCCAAGGGTAATATGTAAATGTAAAGACATCTGTTTGATACTAGTTAGTTTGGTCTGAGTAATCTCACAAATCAATAGTCAGTGTTGCTATACATTTTGTTCTTTTTTTTAACCAGCACACAAGGACTGCACTTTATGTCCTACTTCAGACAGGAGAAACTGGCCAGACTTGAGAACCCTGCCTCTTCCACTATCTATTTCCTTTCCTGGCCCTTGAGGTTTCCTGGAAAATATGAGCATTAAAGTAATTTAAACCATTCTATTCCATCTATTATATCACCCCAAACAACCATAAATCTCTAAGACATAAAATGTGTTCAACATGAACAATAAGAAATAATGTATACCAGCTTTTCATATTTGTTCTTTGTTCCTGCAGTATTGAATATTCAATAACTCTATTATTACAATGAACTCTCACAGAAGACTTCTCACAGAAAAGATGTTCAGATGCTTGAAATACCAGAAATGATTGGGCAGTGCCATCCCATTGGCTATGTGAACCAAGGGTAAAGTTTTCCAGATTTGATGGGGGAGAGAAAGAGATGTTTGAGTCCCACAATATCAGAAGCTGCTATTGGCTGTGACATGGATTTTGAATATCATCTCCAATCAGAAATCCCCACTGGACAATAGATGCAGGAAATTAACTCATCAGACTCATAAATAAATGGCAGTGAAGGGAGCCAATACTTCATTCCATTCTTTATATGATTCAAATCACCTCTTCCCTCCTTAGGCTACAACTATGGAGACTAGGATGTGACTAAAAATTTATTAGATGATTAGCATTGAAGAGACCTTAGATAGACATTAGACATTAGCTGTCTCAGACTGGTCTCCCCAGGAGACACAATCAGGCCAATAGCATAGCTTTGTTTCTGTCCAAAGGCACATTACCACTCTGTGTTCATTCCCACTCTGGTCAGAAACACAGAACAAGCATTTGTCACCATGATGTCTGGATAATGCTACATCAAAATATTTGGCAGACAAGGTTTGTACACTCCTGGGGACCTCTGTCAATTATCTCTCCTTTAAGGTCAGAAGCTTGCAATTGGACAGAGCTTAATCTCAGAAGCAAGAAGAAGCAAAACGTTTCTAAACCCTGATGTTTCACAAATACTTGCAGATAGATTAATAAATGATAAGGCCACTCCTCATGTAGAGTGAAAGTAATGAACCTCCAGGACTTAAAGATATTGTGTCTGTGTGGCATTGAGTAAGCTATTGGCTCATTTTGGCATATTATCTGGGTCAAACAAGCCTTCTTTGTCCAAAGATAGTATGAATTTTGTTATAGTGTATTAGTGTGCATATTGCTGTGGGTGAAAGTGATTCTGACAAGACAAATTGGTCAGAAATCTCATAATCTGTGACCTCAGCAATACTCTAACTTATTTTGCAACATCTTCAAGGCACCTTTGATTTCCTTGTTCCTCAGACTGTAAATCAAGGGATTCAACATGGGAATCACCACAGTGTAGAAGACTGATGTGAAACTGTCAAAGCTGGAGGAACCGCCACAACTGGAACTCAAGTAGACAAATCTACCTGAGGTACACAAGAGGGTCACTGCTGTCAAGTGAGAAGCACAGGGGTTGAAACCTTTGAACTTGCCTTTAGCTAAAGTGATAATATAGCCATAGGATATCATAATAACTAAGACATTATCCCAAAGATCATTGTAAATATAGCAATCATGAGTTCTACAGAGAAAGTGTCAGAGCAGAACAGGACTAACAGTTGGGGCATGTCACAGGAGAAGTGGTTGATGACGTCAGGCCCACAGAAGTAGGATTGAAGCATGACACATAATTTGGATATAGAACCAGAGAGTCCAACCATATAGGACACAAGCACTATCTGAACACAGAGGGTTGGTGATATGATGGATGACTAGAGAAGTAGGTTACAAATGGCAACATATCAGTCATAAAACATGGCTGTCATGAGACAAGACTCACTCAGTCCCATGGTTGAGACAAAGTCCTAAATGATACAACCCACAAAGGTGATACCTTTCTGTTCCTGGAAGAAATTGGAGAGCATCTTGGGGACTGTGGAGGTCACATAGCAGATATCAATGAGAGAAAGATAACTGAGGAAGAAGTTCATGGATGTGTGGATGTGGGTAATCTGTCCTTATTAAGATGAGGAGGCACGGGTTCCAAGTCAGAGTCATAATGTAGATCAACAGGAATACAACAAAGAGCACTCCTATGATTCTGGAGAAATACGAGAATCTCAAGAGGATGAAATGGGTGATATCTGTAATATTTCCTCCCCAAACCATTGGCTTCGTGCTCCTAAAATCAGAAAAGAGACAAAAGAATGGATTGCAGACGCAGGCGAAACAATAGCATTACAATGCTCATAGATGCCATTTCTTTTCGTTCATTGAGCACTGAAAAAGGGAAAACACTTTATTGTCCTGGTGGAAAGACCCCAGTTTTCTTCTCCAATTGTCAAGAAATACCTTCTCAGTGTTTCAGGTTCTCAATTACTTCATGAGGTCTCAAGAAAATTAGAAGAGATCTGGGGCTGGCCTGGTGGCATAGTGGTTAAGCTTTCACTCTCCACTTCACCGGCTCGGAGTTTCCTAGGTCAGATCTCAGGCAAGGACCTGTGCACTGCTTATTAAGCAATGCTGTGGCAGGTGTTCCACAGATAAAGTAGAGGAAGATGGCCACGGATGTTAGCACAAGGCCAATCTTTCTCAAAAATAAATAAATAAATAAATAATATTTAAAAAGTTGATAGAGAACTTTTTAAAAAGCAGTAGAAATTCAGTGAATTATCTATGATAGATATCATTGACTAAAATCAATTTTTAAAAGACTTTTAATAATTAAAAATATAATTGTGGCTTTATAATAGTAAAGCATAAGTGGCATCATTCCAGAATAAACTTGTAATAGCTCTTCTTTCCCAGACAGTCATCTAGATAGATTTTTAAAAATTTCTTCTTTCACCTATATGAAAAATTATCCTGTTTATAATAACTTCTCAAACCTTTTTACAAATATATTTAATATAATATCTTCAAAATGGCCTGGATAATTGTATCATAATTTATAATCCAGATATTTTCTTGGTGTACAGCATGTATGCTAATAAAGTTATGAAATGTCTTCTTAGGGAAGTCTTCATAGGAGCCAGTCTTAAAAGGAGGCTAGTAAAACTCACAATTACAATCAAATATTGTCTCAAATGTAGGATATTTTTCAACTTAGGAAATAGCATAGTACTGTGGTTAGGGTTCAGACTTTAGAGTTTCTGTTCTGAGTGGCATCATCAAGATGGCAAAATAGGTCATTCCTGACTTTGGTAACCCTCATAAGAACAGTTACCAACTATTCACAGACAGGACATCATTGCAAAAATCCTAAAACATGAGGATGAGGCTGAAGCACCTCCACTAACCACAGAGAACAAGAAGAACCACATTAAAAGGGTAAAGGAGAAGCTGTACTCTGACTCCATTGCCCCTCACCCTGCTGGCACAGCGCCACACCAAGAATACTCTCTTGTCCTATGGTTTCTTCAGCAAGCTAAACAACCTAGAAGACATAGATAAATTACAAGAAACATACAACCTAGAAAAACTGAATCAGGAAGAAACAGAAAATCTGAACAGACAAATAACAATTAAGGAGATTGAATCATTAATCAACAGCCTCCCAACAAAGAAAAACCCAGGACCAGATGGTTTTATGGTGAGTCTGTCAAATATTTAAAGAAGAATTAAGACCAGTCTTTCTCAAACTCTTCCAAAAAACTGAAGATGAAGAACCACTTCTAAATTCACTTATAAGACCAGCACTGACACCAAAGCCAGATAAGGACACTGCAAGAAAAGAAAACTACAGGCCAATATTCCTGATGAATACAGATTTCAAAATTCTCAAAAAATACTAAATGATAAAAACTCTCAATATCTTAGGTATACAAGGAACTAAATGCAACATAATTAAGGCCCTATCAACAAGCCAACATCTAACATCATACTAAATAGTGAATGATCAAAAGCATTTTTCTAAGATCAGGAAGAAGACAAAGTTGGCCATTCTCAAGATTCCTATTCAAGATAGTACTTGGTCAGAGCCAGTGCAAGTGGGTCAAAAAATAATAATAAAAGTCATCAGAATTGGAAATAAAGAATTGAAATTGTGTCTATAAGCAGATGACATGATTTTACCTACAGAAAATCATAAAAACTTCACCGAAAACCTGTTAGATCTAATCCATCAATTTAGTAAAGTTGCAGGATACAAACTAAGCATTCTAGATATTAACACAAATTGTCTGAAAAAGAAATAAATAAGATAATCTCATTCACAACAGCATCAAAAAACAAAATACTTAGAAATAAATTTAACCAAGAAGGTTAAAGTTCTCTTCACTGAACACTATAAGACATTGACAAAAGAAATTGAAAAAGACACAAGTAAATGGAAAGGTATCCCATGTTCATGGATTTGAAGAATTAATATTATTAAAATATCCATACTACCCAAAGCCATCGATATATTCAATGTAGTCTCTACCAAGATTCCAGTGACATTTTTCACAGAAATAGAACATACAATCCTAAAATTTTTGTTGAAATACAAAAGGCCCTGAACAGACAAAGCAATCCTGAGAAAGAAGAATAAAGCTGTCAAAGAGGCATTATGCTTCCTGATTTCAAACTATATTACAAAGCCATAGTAATCAAAGCAGTATGGTACTAGCATAGAAACAGACACTTAGACCAATGGAACAGAATCAAGAGCCCGGAAATAAAACTGTGGGTATATGATCAACTAACATTTGAAAAGAGAGTGTGAAATACTCAATGGAAAAAATACAGTCTCTTCAATAAACGGGTTTGGGAAAATTGGATATTCACATGCACACAATGAAACTAGACGCCAATCTTACACCACTCACAAAAATAAACTCAAAAAGAATTAAAGACTTAAATGTCAGACCAGTAACCATAAAACTCCTAGAAGAAAACATAGAGAAAATTCTTCTGATCATGTATTGGAAAAGACTTTTTTCAATATTACACCTAAAGCACAAGCAAAAAAATTAAAAATAATCAAGAAGGATTATATCAAAATAAAAAAACATCTGCACAGCAAAAGAAAAGATAAGCTAATGAAAAGGTAATCTACAGAATGGGAGAAAATATTTGTAATCACGTATCTCATAAGGGGTTAATATCCACAATGCATAAGGAACTCATACAATTCAACAGCAAATAAATAATCCAATTAAAATTTTGGTATAGGACCTGAATAGATATTTTTATGAAGAAGACATCCAAACTAACAACAGATATGTGAAAATGTGTTCAGCATCACTAATCATCAAGGAATTGAAATCAAAACCACAATAAGATATCAACTCACATCTGTTAGAGTGGCTATCATCAAAAAAGACAAGAGATAAAACTACAGGTAAGAATGTGGAGAAAAAGGAACCGTATGAACTGCTGTGAGAATGTAAACTAGTATAGTTACTGTGGAAAATAATGTGGATTTTCCTCAAAAAATTAAAAATAAACCTATCATATGATCCAGCAATTCCATCCTGGGTATATATCCAACGGAAATGAAATCACTGTCCCAAAAAGATACCTGAACTCCCATGTTCAATGCAGTATTATCTATAATAGCCAGGACGTGGATACACTCTAAGTGTCCATCAACAGATGAATGGACAAAGAAATCATATAATAAATGTAAAAATAATATAAACAACATGTGTATGTATAATTATGTATAAGTAACATAAATAATATGTATAATAAGAGAATATTATTCAGGCATAAAAAAGAAGGAAATCCTGGCATTTGCAACAATCTGGATAGACATTGAAGGAATTGTGCTGAGATTAATCAGACAGAGAAAGACAAGTACCATATGATCTATTTGAATGTGGAGTATTAAAAAAAATAACCTCATAGAAGCAAAGATAAGATTTGTGGTTGCCAGACGCAGAGGGTAGAAAGTGGGGGAATTGAGTGAATGTGGCCTAAAGGTACATATCTCCAGTTATAAGACAAATAATTTCTGACAATATAACATACAGCAAGATGACTTGGTTAACAATATTGTATTGTATATTTGAAAGTGCTAAGAGAATAGATGACAAAAGTTCTCATCACAGGGAAGAATACTGTGACTATGTGGGGTGACGGGTGTTAACTAATCTTATTGTGGTAATCATTTTACGATATTTACATATATCAAATCATTGTGTTGTACACCTTAAACTTATGCAACGTTATATATCAATTACATCTCACTAAAACTGGAAAAAAAATTTAGTTCTGATACTCTCTCACTCTATGAACTGGTCCTAGTCACTTAAACACACTAGGTATGATTTACTTTTAACAAAGTGAGGACGACAAGAGCCTCTAAACTATAAGGTTAATGGGAGGCTTTTATTAGGAAATTCGTGCCAATGTTCAGCACATAATCTGGTACACATTAATTTTTCAATAGATGTTGGCTGTTATTATCATTGACTGCTTACAGATAACCATGAATGATGGCTATATCCGTGAATAGGAATGCCAGGTGCGATAGAGTTGTACGGGTTAATTTGGGGAAATTTCTGAGACATCATCAGCTCTGTAGACAATCGGACATCATCACCTCTGGTCAGGTATAGATTCAGACCTAGTGCGCAGGCAAGCTAAACCACCTGGAGCCATGCAGACACAAACCACATAAATGATTTCTATTTAGTTTGCTTTGATTCACGTACACTTGAGTCAGTTGACAACTACCATCAAGCTATGATGAGCTTTGATGTCGAGAAAGATTTTTGTTTCATTTGCGCTATGGTTTTATGAGTGTCAAAATTTTTCTGTTTACTCTTAAATAGACTGTTGCTAATATAATTTATCAGCTATTTATCCCAGATGCATTACATTCAATGAAAACATTTTGAAAGTATAAACTCTCATGCACAACATCCCTGAAACAACAACATAATTGATCAATTTGGTGAAAATAAGTCAAACTTTTGATCAAATAATTGTACTAAAATTCTTCACTTTCTTACTAACATTCTGGTAACAAAGGCAGCCATGACTAAATGTATTCCATGTAGCTACTCATTCACAGAAAACTGTGAGGAGTTGTGGATTGTTTCACTTGTTCATGAGAAAATTGATCCTAAAAGTGTATGATTTTATAATTTGGTAAGCTAGAGGAAAAGAAAAAAAACATTCTGAATATACTCACTCTCTCTGGTTAATTTTCTGCGTGTGTTCACCATCTGCCAAGGCAGTTCGTAGAAGAAAAAATGATTGATGTAAATTTTGGTTGGAGATATTACTGTGGGGCTACAGCTAACCAAAACTCCTTCTAAATATGATCTACTAAGGACACGACAATTTGCAATTTTGTGCAGTATATAAAATCAGGTTAAGAAAGCCAGGAATGTTGCTGAATGACGAACAACATAGTAAAGAAGGATAAAAGAAACAGTCCCACCAACACTACCTGTTCATCTGGTGGGTCATCTCTAATATCTGGATCACCAGTGCTAGTTTCTCCAGACCCATAGGGTCTTCAAAGATGACAATGGATGGTTATTTGGAGTATTTCAAAAGACGAATAGAATTGTACATGAAAACTTTGTCATATCATCATGAAATGACTAGCTTGGCTTTTGCTGCTACTCAGAAATTATGAATCAAAGTTATATACTGAAATAGAAACCAAATTAATAATTATGCAAAAGCACAATCCCCAAGGGAAAATTAAATTAAAAAGATTCATGGAATAGATAAAGTTGAGAAACAGACAAATATGTTTTACCTTAGTTAAGTCCCCTGTAATTCACAATTTAATATTTTGATTGAGTGCTCAATTATTAACTTCTGTAGTGTGTAGGCTTTATAGACATTATCTCATTGGATTCTAGATGATTCTATTGTCCCCAATTTATAAGTAAGAAACAGAAATTAACAGATTTCAAGATCATATACTTAAGAATTTGAGAACTAGAACTGAACATCCACTCCTCACCAGAGTAATACCTAATATTTTTGTTTTGAAGTTATTATTTTGATTGAGGGTCAGGGAAATTGGGTAAGGAAAAAGAGAACCTGAGAAAGGGCCCGAAGTGGAGGGTGCATAAATGAGGGAGAGGGAAGAATTGGAGAATGAAAGAGACTGAGGACCATAACCCTTGCTCCACAAATGTCCTACTGGAATTATTACACGGCTATTGAAATAGCACAGAATTCACTGTTTTCTGTAAATCTTGTCCTCTCATCTTGACATAGATCCCCCAGGAAGACAGAGTTCTTGCCAAAGGGTGAAGTCACTTATTTATTATCCATAGGAATTTTCCAGGCGGACCAGATTGCATTCAAAGATGAGTGATTTGGGCCATGAAATTGGCTGTCCACTCAGAGCCAAAGAGATGCCCACCACTGGGGTTCCTCTCAATGTGTTGTTAGGTGAGAGATGAAAGGAGAAGATAATTATAGGGAGAAAACCCTCCAGATACCTGCTCTCTAGAGTTATGGTTATCACGGAGTTTTTTCTGTGCTAATTTCATGCCCCACTTTGCCATGTCCCTTCAGATTCAATTCAGCACTTCCCCATGGTCCTCTTATGGTCTCAAGATTGACGTAGCTTTTTTTTTTTTTTTTTTAACAACCCAGGAGTCATTTGAGTAGGAAAGGACATAGTGATAACATAGTATAATATCATCAATTTCCAGGTGAGGATTTGAAGCCAATTTATCTAAAGGATTTGTCCAAGGTGACACAACTGGCTGGCAATAGAGCCTAATAATAAGTTAGGTATGTGGACACTTCCTTGTTTACAAAACTCTTTGATTTCAGATAGATACATACATACATATTCTCAAATATTTGACCTGAATCAATCATCTTAGCAGGTCCATGAGGCAGATATGGCATGATTTCCTATGCATAGGTGAGGAAATCAAGGCAATAAGGAATATGATAAAACTAATTCGTATCAGAGTCATGACTTATTGTGATTAATGCCTTGGGCACTGTTATCAGCCAATCTGGGTGGAATTCAAGGTTTCCACTTACTGGTTGAGCAAATTAACCTCTCGAAGCCACAGCATTATCACCTATTAAATGGGGCTGATCATAGTTGCTACTTCACAGAGTAGCTTTTTATAGAATCAAATTAGATAATGCTTATAAATCACTTATCAGAATGTGAAGTACACAGCATGTCTTCTATTAAGAATAGGCTTAATTTATGTGTTCTGAATTGGAATTCCTTTCAACATATTATGCTGCATTATTAAGCATTCATTAAGAATATCTATTTAAGATCATTCCCACAAACTTGTTTGTCTTTTTTTGTTTAGATGGAACTCATCTACCTTGCCGTTACTAGGGATACAGAGATGTTTTTGGAATGTCTCATTCTTTGTTTCATCTACTTCAGCTATCATTAATTCTAGAGAGAGGAGTGGGTGGGGCAATGAGTTAATTATTTAACTCTTGCTAATAGGTTAGTAGTCATATATCCCCCTGGTAAGAACTGTAATAATTTAATCTTTTAAATTGAACAGGCCCTTAAGATGGTTTTAAAAATACAACCTCAAAGTGTAGAATTTGGGTGCCATGGATAAGCGATGGAGGACATCTTTATGTCACTAAGAACCATTTGTGCTCCACACATGACACTTCATGAGATTCAAGATGGATTGTTGCTACACTGAGAAGAATGTGGCAGACCACAATATGCCCAAAGGTTCTATCTGTAAAAGGGGAATAATTCCTCATCAACCAACTGCACGTGTTAATAGAAAAGAATCACTTCTATGCAATGTAACCGTATGAAGTTGAAAGTATTGTATAAATACTAATATAATACGTATGAAGATTAGTACTTAAACTCTTTCCTGAAAAAAATATTTCTTCTTAAATTTTCTTTAAGTTCTCTTGGTTGGACTCTGAGTTTCCATGGTCCCCTCAAGTCTGGTGTCTCTGCTGCTCCCTGGTCAAACTTAAGGCCTGGGAATCTCTGAGAGGCTCAGAGCACTGGGACTTAGACCCTGTCGCCCACACTCACGATGAAAGCCTTCATTTCTGAGGTCTTATATGGTCTCTGGGAAGCTACCTTGGAGTATGCTCCAGGCCACCTATGCCCAGAAGTTGATGACTTTGACTTCTTTCTAGTCTCTGAGAATCTCCCCAACTCTTGACCTGAAAAGTGCCCCTTCTATCTACCATTCCTTTCTCCAATTTTTTTTTCATAATTCACTTCACAAGGACACTCAAGGAGTAGGATAGAGGGAATAAGATTATTTGAGAATAAAGCTAGATTATCTTTCTCCTTCTTCTCTCCTCTCATCTCCTCTCTCTCTTTCTCTCTCTGACTTTTTCTCTCTTTCCATTTCTCTTTTTTCTGTGTCCCTCCCTCTCACACCCTCTGCCTTTGGGATGAAATTATAAAAGTATTCATTTAAAAATTACTCTTAATTTTCACATCTATAATTTTATACATGATTTTGTTTTATTGTAATCAAAACATAAATAAATACCTAGTTAAAAATAAATAAAAGACATTTTAAGAATTGTAGAGGAAAGACCTATTTGAGTGGCTTCCTAGGTCTTCTCATTTATCTACATATAATATCAATCAGAACTTCTAATCTCGAAACACTGTTTTACCTGCCTAGGTCTAATCATGGAAAAAGACCTTTTAAACTGAATTCAATGTTGCTGACACTGCATTAGGCAGATCACTTGGTGGTGGCAGCTAAACATAATGGCATTAAGACATGAGAAGCCAAGTTTTCACTTCTTCTCTCTACCTAGCCTTCTTGTAACCTATAAAAGGTCACTTGCATATTTTTACCCTTGTCTTCCTCATGGAGGAAATAATATTTGCTCAAATATTATTCTTACTGAGATAAATATGTTGCCTTCTTTACTACCCTCATCAAGGCCTCTTTGATCTCCTTGTTCCTCAGGCTATAGATAAAAGGGTTTAACATTGGGATGAGGATAACATAGAACACTGACAGAACGTTGTTCTGCTTTTTGGAGTGGCTAGAGCTAGGATGCAGGTACACAGAGAAGCCCATGCCATAGAATATTGTCACAACAGCCAGGTGGGAGGCACAGGTATTGAAGGCCTTGGCACTACCTTTTATGGAGGATATTTTCAGGATGGAAGTTGCAATAAAACCATAGGATAAGAGGATGACAAGGAAGGAAGTGAATCCAACAAAAATAGATTCCAGAAAAAGAATCATTTGGCTCATAAAGGGATTGGAGCAAGACAAGGAAATAATCTGGGTTATGTCACAGAAGAAATTTGGAATGATATTGTGCCCACAAAAGTAGAGATGAAAGCAAGAAACTGTTTGAATTAAGCTACCAAGGAAACCACTCCCATAGGCTCCAGCAACCATCTTCTGACAGAGGTCAGGATCCATGATGGCTGAGTACTGCAGAGGCCTACCAATAGCAATATATCTGTCATAGGCCATTACGGCCAACAGGCAGCACTCAGCCTGAGCCATCCAGGACCCAACAAAATACTGGGTGGCACAAGCAATGAACGAAATTGTTTTTTCATCTTTTAAGAAGTCTGAAAGCATCCTTGGGCTGATGGAAGAAGAATAGCAGATGTCTATAAATGACAGGAAACTGAGAAAAAAGTACATAGGTGTGTGCAGGTGGGAGTCCATCCTGATAAGGAGGATGAGACCAAGGTTCCAGATTATGGTCAGAAGGTAGATCCCTAGGAAGATTGGAAAGAGGATAAGTTGCAGCTCTTTTTCATCTGACAGTCCCAGGAGAACAAACATGGCCACAGAAGTATGATTTCTATCCTCTTTCATGGACCTGCTCAGTACTATCTGCTGAGAAAAAGATGAGAGAAGGAAATGTTTTCATCCTCAAAAAACAAAAGAAGACACTATTTTTTTCCAGTGATGCTACTGACTGTGTATACATCTTCAATCATGAATGTCAAGTTAATCTGTGTTTCATGTATAATCATGAAACTTAACTAAAAACTTCTCTTAGTTAAATATTGTCATTCTCTTTGGGGACAAAAGACAGTAAACAGGCACCATTAGTACATTATCTACTAAAATGTCTTGATTTCATGTTTTTCTGTTCCAGATTTTTAAAATATAGGAGGGGTCAGCCCGGTGGTGCAGCGGTTAAGTTCGCACATTCAGCTTCAGCGGCCCAGGGTTCGCCAGTTCAGATCCCAGGTGTGGACACGGCAGCGTTTGGCAAAAGCCATGCTGTGGTAGGCGTCCCACGTATAAAGTGGAGGAAGATAGGCATGGATGTTAGCTCAGGGCCAGTCTTCCTCAGCAAAAAAAGGAGGATTGGCAGTAGTTAGCTCAGGGCTAATCTTCCTCAAAAAAAATAGGAGACTTAGACATATAGTAAACCAGAAAAACACTGTCATCTCTCTATATGGTGAAACAGAACGATTCTGCCAAGGCATGGCTCTGACATTTATTCGGTGATTGAAGAAGCCACTGAATCCTGTGAGCCTCATACGTCAAATAAGGATGATGAAATACATGCTCTTTAAAATCTCCTTGAGAACTAATGTTCAATTAATCTGTAATCAGGGAGTGTGGACATTTCTATAGCTGTCTTTCTGCACTCATACAGCCTTGAAAGATATAAGAATAATGCAATGGGATGGTGGGACGAGTCACACACCAAGAAGCAGCTTGGAAATGGATGTGACTTACTCTTATTAACGATGCTAAGAAAGATACTGAGAAATTAGGTAAGAAAGATTGAAAGAGCCATTATGCTCCTTTCCTCAGAGGCGTATTTTTTTCTTTCCTCAGTATAGAAATACTTATGAGTTAAATTATCTAGGACAGTGATTTCTGATCTTCTCTGAGTCAGTGATACTTTTGAAACTCTTTTGGAAATTCTGGACCATCTACCAAGCAAACTGCAGCTACTTACCGCCTTTGCACATGGTTTTGTTAGATTCTCAGTCACCCTCCATTCTATTCATGGTTCCTAGGTTAAAGACTTCTACAAAATAAACTGACTTTAACTCATGTAAAGGTTAGGATGCTTAGGCAGTGGATATGGGGATTAGGAAACTGAGGCAGGATTTCTGGAAGTTCTTCCTCCTTTTGTCTTTGGAGCCAGTCCAGGGAAAGTAAGCACTAAGTCCTCAGGCCAAATGGTAAATAACCAAAATAATGTTTTTGCCTTAGGTACTGAATGCCCTCTTCAAGATGCTGTAGTTGTCATCTCTCCAGATGGTCATAGAACAACTACCAACACAAACCCACTTTTATTTAGATGAACTCAAACTAGAAAGAAAATAATAGAAAGCTGTGAAAGGTAGAAAATAGATGCCAAATACAGCCTAAGAGTTGTATATGGTTAAAAGTAGAAGTCTTGGAGATTTCCCTGGAAGTAGGCTGTGACATTAATGGAATAAACTGCGTTTGTGAACAACAAATATTTGTCAGTATTAGCTACCCAGAGTGTCTTTCTTTTCCCCAACTATTTCTCAGCCTCCTAATTCCAAAAATGAATGAAAAGAGAAAATACCCATAGAAGCATAAGACTATAGCCTGAGAAGTAAGGTGGACAGTTTCATTCCCCAAAATCAGACTAATCATTGCTTCATAGTCCCTTGAACATGTTTTGAAAACAGTTGATTTATGCACTGTTTTGAAAATAATTCTGAAGGAATGAAGTTATTAATTAGAGAAGAAATTTAAGATTAGTAGTCAATACGGAAGGAGAAATGGTAACAGACAGATATGTGTAATTCATCCCAGACTTAGATGTGGTTATGTCCACAGTAAGACTGAATGGGGAGAGAATTTTGCGAGAACAGAGGAGACAATCACATTCTTCATTATCGTTACCATCATCATCATGACCAATAATCATGACAACAAAAAGATTTATTGAGCAACTGCAATATATACTGTTCTTCTTGCAATCACGGAGACATTCACAGCTTCCTCTAATGTTCATTCAATCAATATGGTAGCCTAAGTCTGGTGTGCTCCTACTAAACAAAGCTAATACTCTTAACATTGTCTCTATATTTCTATTAATATTTCTATTATATGCCTCTGGAACCCCAGTTAGCTGTATCTTGAATCTTCTTGCTCTACTTTCCACATCACTGAAACATCCATTGTTTGGCTTCCTCTACTGTGCTCTGTTTAATTTTTAAAGATCTCTATTCCAGTAAATTAGTTCTCTCATAAATTGTGCTTGTGGGCTGTTTAACTCATCCATTGAATTTCAAATTTCAATCATAACATTTTGTTTTCTCTCTAAAGGTTTCACATTGTTCTTTATCCACATGGTCAGCTTGGAAAGTCTCATATTGCTTTATCTTACTTTCAATAATATCCTTTATTTAAACTTTTAAAACGTACTTATTGAAATAATTATTAGCTAATAATATAAATACATAGTTTTCCAAATTGCACTCCATAGTTTGATATTGTTTCTTACTCTTGCTCAAGTGCCTTGTTTAATTGTGTGGTGAGTAATTTTTTTATCTTAAACAATGTTCTCTTAAAATTTATCTGTGGGAAACATTGATGCTTCAGTTTAAAATGTGTTCCCTCAGAAATGATTTACATTACTTCTGTCAGATACCTTAGGGACAACACCAAGCCAGAATTCCTTTAAACAAAAATTTTGACTTGATGTTTTTTGATGTTATAATATTCACATCAAATAGACTGCATATCTACATAAGTAGATAGATAAGATTAAAAATTATCAGGGAAAGGAGTGATATCAGCATCTTAGCACTGAAAAGACATTCCTCCTTTTTCTCCTGCTTTAGTAACAATGAATTAGAAGTCATCCACAAACAAAAGTACCTTTGTGGGAGTTGTAGTATCCAGCACCAAATGCCAAGAGACCAGGAGGAATCTGCCCACCTGTGAACCAGTAACAGGCAAACAGACTTCAGTATGGGCTACAAAGCCAGCAGGATCAGTGTGAGCCTGCCCCAACCCATCTTGGTCAAGGTTGAGCAAAGGCTAGAGATGATTTGAGCAGCCACCCATGAATGAGAGAGACTTTGCAGAAGCTCGCACTTCCTGAGAGAGGATTCCAGCACACAATTGGAGCTGAAGAAAAATACGAATTTGTTTACAGTGAAGACAATGAAAGGAGATTTCTCAGCACCACCTTTCCCAAGGCAACACTGCAGAAGTTAAACAATTCGTCGTGGCAAACTCTCCTGCAGGGGAAAAAAAACAGTCACTGAGTACCCAGGATACCACAGTTGTGCTAGATGCATTCAGAAACCTCTTTATCCCTAGAAGTACCTAGACTACTGAACAAGTAATCCATGACTGGAGAGAGAGAGGAGATCAGGAAAGGGATCAAAAAAACATATATCAAAGGTATTAATGAAGTATAGTTCCCTATTTCAGCAGGAAGTCCACCAATGAGCCACTAAGAGTACCACAACAGAAGATCTCCTGACCAGATGCACGAGAAACCCCAGCCTCCCAGTCTTAAACCCACACCTCTCCCCACCCTGCCACTAGCTTCTTGTGCATATTCTTGAGAGCAGCAGTGAGAGCAAATCTAGTAAACTGAGTTCTCTCAGAAAGAGAGATCAGGGTCTCTGGGCGAGGGAGAAACCACAAACAGGAGCTCTAGAGCCACATTCCGGAAAACTTAATAGAGGTTTCCAGTAGCCAGACTGGTTAGGTGGTAAGAACGAGAGAAAATACAATAGCTTAAGAATTCTACAACAAGAGGGAACGAGAAGAGTGGAACATGTGTACCCATACAAAGGCAGAGGAAAACTCACCTATAAAATCACAAAAGATGGAATACCCCATCTGAGGCAATTAGTAAAGATTTAAGGAGATGTCTGCTACTTCAAATACTAAAGCAGCAATACAAACCTACAAGAAACATGAATTATCAAGAAAATATGTCATCACCTAAAGAGAACAATAATTCTCAAAGTACAAAGCTGAAAGGCACAGAATTTTGCAACCTGGCTGATAAAGATTTTTAAAACAGCTGTTTAAAACAACCACAAGAAAACTGGGAAAAAAAATTGAATGACATAAGGGAGGAAAAATGAACAAAATGAGATACTCACCAAAGAGATAAAAATTATAAAAAGGAACCAAACAGGAATTCAGGATCTGAGGCGTTCAATGAATGAAATGAAAAATGCAATAGAGAGCATCTGCAGTAGAGTAGAGCAGATGAAAAATGAAAAAGTGAGCTACAGGACAGGGAGTTTGAAATAACCCAGTCAGTGCTGAGCAAAGAAAAAAGAATGAGAAATAACAAAGAAAGCCTACGTAATCTATGGGATTCCATCAAAACCAAATTAGAATAATAGACGTTAAAAATTAGAAAAGACAGAGAAGGTGGCAAAAATTTTATTTAAATAAATAATCCTGAGAACTTCCAAAACCTGGGAGAGATTTAAACATCTAAGTTCAGAAAGCTAACAGATAACTCCATTATCTCATGAAAAAAGAGCTTCTCCAAGAAACACTATAATAATGCTATCAAAAATCAAAGATAAAGAGAGAATCCTTAAAAAAAAGAGAGAGAGATTATAACCTAAAAATGAATCTTCACTAAGCTATCAGCAGTTTTCAAGCACACATCCTACAGGCCAGGAGAGAGTAAAATGACACAGTCAGTACTGAAAGAAAAACTGAAAGCCAAGAATACTCCATCCCACAAAGTTACACTTCAGATACGAGTATGAATAAAGACTTTCCTAGAAACACAAAAGCTGAGGCTGTTCATCACCACTAGACCTGCCTTGGAAAAAATGCTGTAAGAAGTTTTTTCAGCTGAAACAAAAAGACATTAGTCAGTGACATTAAAACATCTGAAAGTATACAACACAGTAATAAAGGGAAATACACTATCAGGCTTAAAAAGATTCTTATTCTGTACTTGGGTGGTGTGTAAACCACTTAACTATACTTTAAAATGTTAAAAGTGAAGAGTGTTAAAATAATTGTAGCTACTATGATTTGTTAAACAATACATGTGAAAAGAAATAATGGCATACACAACATAAAAGGGGAGAATAGACAGGTACGGCTTTTGTAGACTAAGTTAAGTTACTATAAGCTAAAAATGGACTGCCCTCCCTGTGAGATGTTTATATAAGACTTATGATAAGCACAAAGCAAAAACTTGGAGTAGATTCCCAAAACACAAAGAAAGAGAAAATAGAGCATACGACCCAAGAAAATCACCAATGTACTATGGTACACAGAAACAGAGGGGAAAAGAAACAACTAAAATAAAAACCAACCAGAAAACTATGAATAAGATTGCATTAGTAAGTCCTCAAATATCAATAATCACTCCAAATGTAAATGGATTGAATTCACCAATCAACAGGCAGAGTACTGGATGGATTAAAAAGCAAGACCCAACTATATGCTGCCTACAGGAGACTCACTACAGCTTTAAGACACACATAGGCTCACAGTGAAGGGATGGAAAAGACACTTTATGCAAGGAGAAAGCAAAATGAAGCAGAAATAGCTACATTCATATCAGACAAAAACACTTTAAGCCAAACACAGAAACAAGAGACAAAAAAGATCATTATATAACAATACAGAGGGCAAGTCATCAAGATGATAAATGTAAATATATATGCATTCAAAATCAGAGCAATAAAGTATATTAATCAAATATGAACAGACCTGAAAAGAGATTTAGACACCATACAATAATTATAGGGATTTTAATACCCATCTTTTAGCAATGGGTAGTTCATCCAGACAGAAAATCAACAAAGGAAATGTTGGACTTAAAACACACATTAGATGAAATGGACCTAAGACATTTATAGAACATTCCATCCAATAGCAGCAGAATACATGCACTCCTCAAGTTCACACAGAATATTTCCAGAATACATCATATGATAGGACACAAAATATGTCTTACAAAATTTAAGATTGAAATCATACCAAGTATCTCTTCTGACAACATTGATATGAAACTAGAAATAAAGAAGAAGAAAGCTGCAAAATGTATACATATGTGTAAACTAAACAACACACTCCTGAACAACCATTGAGTCAAATGAGAAATCAAACAGGAAATCAAAAAACATCTTGAAACTAATTGAAATGGAAACATAATACACCACAACCAATGGGATGATACAAAAGCATTTCTGAGAGGGAATTTTATAGTGATAAATGCATATATTAAGCATATAGAAGAATCTCTAACAACAACCTAACATTATGTCTCAGGGACTAAAAAAGAACAAACTAAGCCCAAAGTGAGTAGAAGGAAGGAAATAACAAAGGTCAGAGTGGAAGTAAATAAGTTACATACCAAAAAAACAATAGAATCAATCAATGAAGTTAAGAGCTAGTTTTCCATATGACAAAAAGAATTGACAAATCTTTAGACTAAGAAATAAAGTCAAAAGTCTCAAAATCAGAAATGAAATAGGAGACATTACAAGCAATACTGCAGAAATACGTAAGATTATAAGGAACTACTATGAACAATCATATGCCAACAAATTGAATAATCTAGAAGAAATGGAGAACTTCCTAGAAATATACAAGCTATCAAGAATGAATCAGGAAGACACAGAAAATTTGAATAGAACAAAGACAAATAAGGAGATTGAATCAGTAATCAAAAACCTCCTAACACAGAAACCCACAGAAGCAGATATCTTCCCTGGCAAATTATACCAAACATTTACAGAATAATTAGTGCCAATCCTTCTCAAACACTTTCAAAAACAGGAAGGAATACTTCTAATGGAATTTTAGGAGGTCAATATCACCCTGACACCAAAGCCAGATAAGGACACCACAGGAAAAAAAAAAAAAAACTATAGGCCAATATCCATCCTAAATATAGATGCAAAAATAGTCAGGAAATATTAGCAAATCAAATTCAACCACACAGGAAAAGGATTATATACTATGACCAACTGGGATTTATCCATGGGATGGAAGGATAGTTCAACATGCACAAATCAATAAATGTGACACACCACATTACTAGAATGAAAGATAGAAATCACGTGGTCATCTCATAGATGCAGAAAAAGCATAGGATAAAATACAACATCCTTTCATGATTAAAACCCAAAAAAACTGGAAATAGAAAGACAATACCTTAACATAACAAATGCCATCAAAAACAAACCCACAGCTAATGTTATACTCAATGTGAAAAACAAACTTTTTCCTCTAACATCAGGAACAAGACAAGGATGCTCACTCTCACCACTCTCATTCAACATAGTACTGACAGTCTTAACCAGAACAAAAAGGCTAGATAAAGAAATATGAGAAGAGGTTAAGAATGAGAGATAACATAAACCTCATAAAACTTATGAGGACCATAAATCTTACTCCATGTTGGTCTTACTGGAAGAATCACATGGATATTGGGATAACACAGAATCCACTGTTTTCTATAAATCTTGCCCTCTCACCTTGACCTAGATCCCTCAGGATAACAAGAGTTCTTGACAAAGTTGAAATTCCTTATTCTTTTCAAAAGAATTATTCAGGTGTGCCCTATTGCACTCCAGGATGGGCGCTTTTGGCCATGACATTGGTTGTCCACTCACAGCCAAAGAGATGCCCACAACTGGAGATCCTCTTAAATGTATTATTAAGGCAGAAGTGAAAGGAGAAAAGACAATTATAGGGAGAAAACTCTCCAGGTACCTGCCTTCTGGTGTCATGGTTGTCATCAAGATGATTTCCCTGCTAATTTCACATCCCACTTTGCCATGTCCCTTCTGACTCAATTCCCCACTTCCCCATGGTCCTATTATGACCTCGTAATTATAGCTTTTCTTTTAATGAACTTAGATTTCTTTGAGCTGGAAGGGACCGAGAGAGCACCTAGTTTAATACCATCATTTTCAAGGTGAGGATTGAAGCCAGAGGTGCTAAGACATTTACCAAAGATGACACAACTGGCTGACAATACAGCTTAAAAACAATAAATTAGATATTTGGACACTTCCCTGTTCACAAATTGATTCCATTTTAAATATGCACACTTTCTCAACTCCCTGACCTGAATCAATTATCACAGCAGCCCTGGGTGGCTGACACAGCATGATTTCCTATGCATAAGTGAGGATATAGGAGCAACAAGGAATACAATGAAACTAATTCATGACAGAGTCACAGATCATTGAGGTTAATACCATGGGCACTGGTATCAGCTAATTGGTTGAATTCCAGCTTTCCACATCCTTGCTGTGTGTTCCTGAGCAAATTAACCTCTTCAAACCTCACTATTATCACCTTAAAAATGGGGCTTATAGTATGAGCTACTTGATGGAGCAGCTCTTCATAAAATCAAATTATACAATGCTTATGAAGCACTTATCAGAGTGTGAAGTAAACAGCATGCCTTCCCTTTAAGTAGGTGCAATTTAGGGGCTGGCATGGTGCTGCAGTGGTTAAGTTCATGTGCTCCTCTTTGGCAGCCTGGGGTTTGCAGACCCAGAACCTGGGTGCAGACACACACACAGTTTATCAAGCCATGCTGTGGCAGGCATCCCACATATAAAATAGAGGAAGATGGACACAGATGTTAGCTCAGGGCCAATCCTCCTCAGGGAAAAAGAGGAAGATTAGAGGAGGATGTTAGCTCAGGGCTAATCTTCACCAAAAAAAAAAAAAGTAGGTGAAATTTATGTGTTCTGAATTGGAGTTCTTTCCAATATATTATGCTGCATTACTAATTCTTCATTAAAAATATCTACTGGGGCTGGCCCTGTTTTGCAGCGGTTAAGTTCGCACATTCCACTTCGGCAGCCTGGGGTTCGCCAGTTCAGATCCCGGGTGTGGACATATGCACCACTTGGCAAGCCATGCTGTGGCAGGCATCCCACGTATAAAGTAGAGGAAGATGGGCATGAATTTAGTTCAGGGCCAGTCTTCCTTGGCAAAAAAGAGGAGGATTGGCAGCAGATGTTAGCTCAGGGCTAATCTTCCTCACAAAAGAAAAAAATATCTACTTAAGATCATTCCCACGAACTTTTGGTTTTAGTGTTTTGGTTTTTGGTTTTTTAATGGAGCTCATCTACCCTGCCATTACTAGGGATACAGAGATGTTTTAGAAAGGTCCCCATTCATGTTGGATCTACTTCAGCTAATCTTACTTCTAAGGAGAAAGGGATGGATGGGATAATGAGTTAATTATTTGATTTAACTCTTACCAATTGGTTAATAGTTATGTATTCACTCTGATAAAAACTGTGTTGTGAATATTTTCAACGAACAGATTCGTAAGATAGTTTAAATATATAACACCTAAGGTATAGAAATTGGGCACCATGGCAAAGCAATAAATGACGTTTCTGATCAGTAAAAACCATTTATGTTCCACATCTGATACTTAGTGAGCTTCAAGACGGATTCTTGCTACCCTGGGAAGAACAAGGCAGACCACAATATACCCAAAAGTTCTATCTGTAAAATGGGGATAATTTCCCACTTGCCAAGTGCACATAATAATAGAACAAAAATCACATCTATGCAATGTAACTAGTGAAGTGTAGTATGTTGTGTATACACTACTGTAGTATGTATGAAGCTTAGTCTATAAACTCTTGTCTGAAAAATATCTCTTTTTAAAATTTTCTTTAAATTCTCTTGGTTAGACTTTGAGTCTCCATGGTACCCTCATACAGACTGTTTCTACTGCTTGCTGATCATACTTAAGGACTTGGAATTCCTAGGGGGCTCACATCTCTGGGACTCAGACTGTGAGTCCCTAGACATAACATGACAGCCTTTGTTTCTGAGTCTTTCGCTGTCCCTGGGAAGCTACCATGGAGCATGCTTCAGGCCACCTGTGCCCAGAAATTGATGACTTTGACTTCTTTCTAGCCTCTGAGAATCTCCCCAACTCTTAACCTGAAAAGTGCCCCTCCTTTCTACTATTCCTTTCTCCCATCTGTTTTTCACAACTCACTTCATAAGGAGTTTCAAGGAGTAAGATGGAGGGAACAAAGTTATTTTGGAATAAAGACAGATCAATCTTTTCCCCTCTCCTCTTCTTTTGTCTCCTCTCCTCCCTTCCCCTTCCCTTCTCTCTGTTCACTTTTTCACTCTCTCTTTCTTTTCCCTCTGTGTGTTTGTGTCTCTCTCTATTTCTCTTTCTACCTATCTCTTTCTGTGTTCCTCTTTCTCACACTGACTTTCTCGCTCTGTGTTTGGAACTCAGATGATAAGGTATTCTTTTTTAAATTATTGTTAACTTATACATATGTGATTTTATAAGTAATTTTATTTCTATTTAAATATAAAAAGTGCTTAACAACCAAAAATAAATAAAGGACATTTTAAAAATTGTAGAGGGAAGAACCATGCATGACTTCCTAGGTCTTGTCATTTATCTACATATAATATCTATCAGAACCTCTGTTGTCCAAACATCAGATTTTATCTACCTGAGCCTAGTTATGTAAACAAGCCTTTTAAATGCAGTTCAATGCTGATGACACTGCCTCAGACAGATCACTTGGTGGTGGCAGCTAAACATAATGGCACCAGGAACCCAGAAGCCAGGTTGTCACATCTTCTCTCTACTTAGCTATTCTTGCGACATACAAAATGTTATTTACATATTCTTATCCCTCTTTTCCTTATAGGGAAAATAACACCTGCACAAATATTGTTCTTACTGAAGTAAATGTGTGGTCCTCTTTATCACCCTCTGGAAGGCCTCTTTGATCTCCTTGTTCCTCAGACTATAGATAAGAGGGTTTAACATGGGGATAAGGATAACATAGAACACTGACAGAACCTTGTTCTGCTTCTTGGAGTGAGTAGAACTAGGATGCATGTACACCGAGAGGCCTGTGCCATAGAAGATTGTTACTACTAACAGGTGAGAGGCACAGGTATTGAAGGCCTTGGCACTACCTTTGATAGAGGATATTTTCAGGATGGAAGCTGCAATGAAACCATAGGATAAGAGTATAACAAGGAAAGAACCAAATCCAACAAAAAAAGTGATGAGAAAAAGAATCATTTGACTGATGAAGGGATTGGAACAAGACAAGGATATGATGTGGGTTATGTCACAGAAGAAATTTGGAATGATATTGGGCCCACAGTAGTAGAGATGAAAGCAAGGGATTATTTCAGCTAAGCTACTAAGGAAACCACTCCCATAGGCCCCAGCAATCATCTTCTGACAGAGGCCAGGAGCCATGACCGCTGAGTACTATAGAGGCCTACCAATAGCAACATATCTGTCAAAGGCCATGGCAGCCAAGAGACAGCACTCCATCAGACACATCCAGCACCCAACAAAATACTGGGTGGCACAAGCAATGAATGAAATCGTTTTTTCTTCTTTTAAGAAGTCTGAAAGCATCCTTGGGCTGGTGGAAGAAGAATAGCAGATGTCTATAAATGACAGGAAACTGAGAAAAAAGTACATAGGTGTGCACAGGTGGGAGTCCATCCTGATTAGGATGATAAGACCCATGTTCCAGATGAGAGTCACAAGGTAGATCCCTAGGAAGATTGGAAAGAGGATAGGCTGCACACCTTTTTCATCTGAGAGTCCCAGGAGAGCAAACATGTCCACAGAGGTACGATTTCTATCCCCTTCCATGGACCTGCTCGGTGACAGCTGCTGAGAAAACGATGAGAGAAGGAAATGGTTTTATTCTCAAAAAGCACAAAGAAATACTCATTTCTTTCCAGTCATGCAGCTGACTAGATATACGTCTTAAATCATCAATGTTGGGTTAATCTTTTTGTTCCATGTATAATCACCAAACTTAACTGAAAAATTTTCTTTCATAAGTACAGTCATTCTCTTTGGGGCAAAAGACAGTAATGAACATCATTGGTACATTATCTCCTAAAATGTCTTAATTTCATGTTTTATCATTTCAGATTTTACAAACATATGAGAAGTAGAAATAGCTTAAATTAGCAAAATAATGTCCTCCCTCTATATGGTAAAACAGAATGATTCTGATCAGTCATGCCTGTGAAATTAATTCAGTGCTTGAAAAAGCCCCTGAATCATACTGGACCCCATAGTCACTTGAGGATAGTAAAATAGATACTCTTTAAAATCCCTTTGGGAACTAATATTCAATTAATCTGCAGTCAGAAAGGGTAGACAATTCTATAACTGCATTTCTGGTTTCATAGAGCCTGGAGAGAAATAAGAATAATGCAATGGGATGGTAGGAGGAGTCACGCACCAAGAAATAGCTTGGAGCTCAACGTGACTTAAACTTAATGGCTCTATGAAGTCTCCTGAGAAGTTAGACAAGACCAGGTTGTAAAAGCCTAGTCATTATATGCCCATCCTTGCCGGTGCAGATTTTTATTACCTCAGATCCGAGATACTTATGAGTTAAACTGTCTAGAACAATGATTCTTGAACATCTTTGAGTCAGTGATACTTTAAAAATCTGTTGGAAACTCTGGAACCTTTACACAGCAAATTACAACCACTTAACACCTTGCATATGGTTTTGTTGGATTCTCAATCATCCTGGATTTTATTATTGATTCCTAGGTTCGAGTCTTCTCCTATGAAGTAGAGTAACTTGAACTCATGTAAGGGTTAGAACGCTTAGGCAATGGGCATGGGGACTAAGAAACAGAGGCAGGATTTCTGGAAGTTCTTTCTCTTTTTCTCTTTGGAGCCAGTTCAAGGAAGGCAAGAACTAAGTCTTCAGGCCAAATGGTAAATAAGCAAAACAATATTTTTGCACTAGGCTCTGTATGCCCTCTTCAAGATGAAATAGCTGTCTTCTCTCTAGATGGTCGTTAGGACATGCCCCAATGCAAACACATTTTTTATTCAGATGAACTACACCAGAAATAAAATCATCGGGGCTGTGAAAGGTAGAAAATAGATGTTAAATGTGGCCTGGATTTTCCATATACAGGTAAAAGTAGAAGTCTTGGAGACCTCTCTGGAGAAAGGCTATGATATTAACGGAATAAGCTATGTGTATGAACTACAAATAAATACAGCATTAGCCATCCAGAATGTCTTCCTCCCTCCCAGCCATTTACCAGCCTCCTAGTTGCAAAAGTGAATGGAAAGACAAAATCACCATGGAAGCACAAGGTATAGCCTTAGAAACAATGTAAAACTGTTCATTTCCCAAAATCAGATCAATCATTGATTCTGGGGGCACCGTTTCAAGAAGAAATCTGAAGCAATGAAGACATTAATTAGAAAAGAAAGTCAAGATGTCTGCCATCAGTACAGAAGGAGAAATGGTAGCAGACAAGCTATGCATTTACCGTCTCAGACTTAGGTGTGATTCTGTCCACATGGAAACTGAATGGAAGGAGAATTTTGTGAGAACAGAGCAGAAAATTACATTCTTCATCATCAACGTAACCAATAATCATGACAACCAAATTAATTTATTGAGCAGCTACAGCATGTACCGTTCTTCTCTTTCTACTCACAGACGTATTCACAGCTTCCTCTAATGTCCATTCATTCAACACGGTAACCATGACTCTCGTATGCTGTCTACTAAACACAGATACTCCTCTGAAAATTGCCTCTACATTTCTATTATATGTCTCTGGGACCCCAATTAGATGTACATCATTGGATCTACTTGCTCTGCCCCCTACATCACTGAAACATTCATTATTTGTATTGCTCTACTGTGTTCTGTTTAATTTTTACAAATCTCTCTTCCAGTAAATTCATTCCACCATAAGTTGTGCTGATTGGCTATTTAACTCACTCATTAATTTCAAATTTCAATCATATTTTTTTTCTCTTGAGATGTTCCATTTCGTTCTTCCCAAATGGTCAGTTTTGATAGTCTCTTATTGTTTCTTCATACTTTCCATAGCATCCTTTATTTAAATGTATTCAACATACTTATTGAAGTTATTATCTAATAATTTAAATACATATATTTGCAAATCTGATTCCATGGTTTGAGGATATTTCTGACTCTTACCAAAGGCGCCCTGTTTATTAGTAGGCTTAGTGAATTTTTTATCTTAAGTTCATATTTCTTTAAAATTTATCTGTAGGAATCATTGATGCTTGTGTTTAAAATTTGTTTCTTCAGAAATGGTTTATATCACTTCTGTCAGATTCCAGGGGTAAAATATCAACCAAGAATCCCTTTAAACAAAAATTTTGACTTGGCGTTTTTTTGACAACACAATAGTGATAATATTTAGGCTGCAATCTACATAATTAGATGGATGAGAGTAAAAATTATCAAGACAAGGGCTGATATCAGCATTACAGTGACTAAAGACGTCCCCCATTATTGTCCTGCTTTAGTAATAAAGAATTGGACATCCAACCATGAACAAAAGAGCCTGTGTGGAAGTTGTAGTAACCAGCACCAAATGCAAAGGGATCCAGGAGGAATCTCACCCACCTGTGCATCCAGTAATAAGCAGACAGACTTTGGTATGGGCTAGAGAGCCAGCAGGAGCCCACAAACCTGCCCCAAACCATCTTGGCCGTGGTCAGGTAAGCCTGGAGAGTGCACACTTGGGCAGACAACTGTGAATGAGAGAGATTTTGTGTAAGATAAGTCTTCTGGAGATGTGATTCCAGCACATTACTGAAGCAGAAAAAAGGTGTGAGTTTGGTCACAGTAAAGATAGGCAAAGGAGATTTCCCGGCACCACCACCTTCAAGGCAACACTGCAGAAGATGAACTACTCAGCAGTGGCAAACTGTCCTGCCAGAGGAAAGCAGCAGTGAGTTAGTGCCCAGGCTACTCCAGCAGGGCTGGACACAGCTGGAGAACCCGGTTCTCTCTAGAGGTATGTCGACTACAGGGGTGGATAGACCACGAGTGGAGGGAGAAGGGAGATCAGGTAAGAGGAAGATACTAATATCAAAGGGAATTAGAGGGGCACAGGAGCTCAGAATTTCAGCAGGAAGTCTACCCATGAGCCTCAAGGGGTACCTCAGCAAAGGATCTCCCCTCCAGATCCACTGGAACCCTCAACCACCCAGTGCTAAACCCATATCCCCCTCACTCTGCAACTAGCTCTTTGTGCACATTCCTGTGAGAGCAAATCTGGTAAATTGAGTCATCTCAAAAAAACAGACCTGTTTTGTGGACAAGGGAGAAACCACAAACATGAGCTGGAGTGCCACCTTCTGGAAAACAAAAAAAAGTTTCCAGTACCACCTAGTAAATGGCAACAACTAAAAACACAGTATCTTAAGAATTTGGCCACAAGAGGGAGGAAGAAGAGTAGAGCAGATGACTCCATACAAAGGCAGAGAAGACTGGAGACCCCTTACTTACACTACTCAGAAAACTTAACTTGAAATGAATTAAAGATTTAAACATCTAAAACCATAAAACACTTAAAAGAAGAAATATAGGAAAAGCTCCTTCACATCGATCTTGCAATGATTTTTTGGATTTGACACCAAAAGGACAAGCAACACAAGCGAAAATCACCAAGTGGGACTACATCAAAGTAAAAAGTTTCTACAAAGCAAAAGAAACAACCCAAAAACTGAAAGGCAACCTAGAGAATGGGAGAAAACAGTTGCAATCCATATATCAGATATGAGGTTATTATTTAATACATTTAGAGAACTTTTTCAACTCAGTAACAAATATCAAGCAACCTGATTAAAAAATAAGCAGTGGAACTAAATTGACATCTTTTCTAAAGATGACGTTCAATAGCCAAAAGGAACATATAAAGATGCTCAATATCATTAATCATCATGGAAATACAAATCAAAACCGTGATGAGATATCAACTCACACCTGTTAGAATGGCTATCATCAAGAAGACAAGAGTGAACAAGTGTAGGCAAGGATGTGGAGATAAGGGAACCATCACACATTGTTGTGGGAATGTAAATTGGTTCAGCCACTGTGGAATAAAATATGGAGTTTTCTCAAAAAAATAGCAATAGAACTACCATATGATCCAGCAATTGCACTGCTGGGTATATATAAATGAAATAAACAACAGATATCCCATGTTTATTGCAGCATTATTCAGAAAAGCCAAGATATGCAAACACCCTAAGTGTCCGTCAATGCATGAATGGATAAAGAAGATGTTACACACACACACACACACACACACACACACACACAATGTAATATTACTGATCCATGAGAAAGAAGGCAACCCTGCCATTTGCAGGAACATGGAAGGAACATAAAGGCATTATCCTAAGTGAGATCAAGTCAGATAGAGTAAGAGAAAACTGTATGATATCACTTATGTGCGGATTTTAAAAGAGCTGAACTTGTAAAAACAGCAAATAGAATGGTGGTTACCAGATACTAGGGGTGGGGGAATTGGAGATACATTCTGTAAGGGTACAAACTTGTAACTACCAAATACATCCTAGAGATACAATGCACAGCCTAGTGATTATAGACAACAATATGCTGTCATAAACTTCACAGTTCCTAAGAGACTACATCTTTGTTCATTGAGGTAACATTGGCTTCTAACATATAATTTTCAGATGTACATCATTACATCTCAAAATCTGTATAAGCTAGACTCTTATTGTTCCCACCTCAAAAGAAGAAACGTACTTGTGTAATGTGGTAGAGGTGTTAGCTAGTGCTAGGATGGTAAGAATATTGCAATATCAAATGTAAGAAATCAATCTGTTCAACAATTTAAACTTACACAATGTTATAAGTCAATTTTATCTCAAAAAATAAATTTAAAAAAAAAGAACCAGGGAAGACGTTTTTACATTTTCTCTCTCTCTCAAACTAAAGCTGAGAAAGGTGAGCATATCACTGTCTCATTTTGTGTAGTTTTTTTCTAGTTTGCCCTTGAGAATATCACCCTTTGAGAGTCCCTATTTTAAGTGGCATTATGGAGAAGGAATGTTGTCTCTGGGCCATTCTCACACCTTGTCTTTTTCTCCTACCCTTCATACTTTGCTCATTAAAACTCAGGCCTCGGGTTGCCAGCCATTAGTAGATCCCTCCTGGGAAAATACTGGTCTCAGCCCACCACCCTGTGAGGTGTGTGCTTTTCTTTTCTTTTCTGTACCTTGATAAATTTATTTTATCAAGGTACTGATAAAGTACTGGCTTAGCCATGAAATAAAGTGTTTTAGATTGTATCTCGCATTATTGGTTTCCTTGAACATATCATCCACCATATTACCAGAAACACCTTTACAAATAATATTTCTATGAAAAGAATTGGTTAACCCAAATTATCACTTTTTTTCTGAAACCCCAAACTACTAGATTTGATTAATTTTTTCTTTGCTTCTAATATGATTGAGTTTTCCTGAAAATCAAGGCATGATATATTTATCGAGTGTGTTCTGTGTTCCAGGTGCTATTCTGAATATACTTTTATGTTTTACCTTATTTTAATTTTCAACAAATTTATAAGACATTTATTATTCCAATTTTACAGTTGAGGACACCCTGGGTCAGAGCATTAAATAGCTCAAGGTCACACAACCCATGATGATAAATCTTTGAAATTCTTCCTGGGTCTTAGGCCTTCACAATCCCTAGAGCAGAGCTCCTAATGACTCACCCAAGTGTTCCATAAAGCTTTAGTCTCCTGTGTTCCAACTCTCTTTTCTTCGTGGTGTACCCAGGTATTCAGCAACAGCCAACAAATATTTCAACTTCCAGATTTTGAGATTATCCCACTCCATCAGTGCTCTGAGACGAACTCATGGTCTTTTGTTAGTAATGTTTGGCTCACTCAGCCTGCCTTAAAAATGATCCAGCTGTGGGAGAAGAGGAGCTTAAAAGCTTATGAGCCTTCTCTCATAAATAAGAAAGGTCTTCAGAGCACAACTCCCCACAAAGAGGGAACAATTGAAATAGTGCAAGAGGTGAATAACTTCTCTCCTGGGTGATGGAGGGGAGACTAACTCTGTTAATTGGTCCCTTGTTTGGGGTGTTCATCTTTTGAGACACTTTTACATCAACAACCCTACATTCAGCCTGGAAAAATCATGGGGCCGATTTAACAAACAATTTCAACCTTTTTCTCTATAAAATAAATTATGTCACCAAAGCAGAGGAATATTCATCATGACCTCTGTCTGGGAAACATACCAGGAAGTAGTGAGCATCCAGCAATGCTGAGTCAGACTCTTGACAGTAGAGGGAATCTTGACTCTCTAACTTCTTATTTTTGACTTTTTTTTTTTTTTTTTTTTTTGCTTTTATGTGGGACTCCATGGATTGTTCATATTTGGAAAGACTTTCCAGACATTTGGAGCAGGGAAGAAGAAACATGAATAGATCTCTTCTTCTCTCTCATGGTTCCAGCTGCTTTGTTTCAAGGAAAAGATTAGTAGAGGAGGGAGAAAAAGAGAAGGATAAAATGATTGTATGAAGAAGGGCAGAGATGGGAATAAAAAGGGGGAAGACTGAGCAAGGTGTGTAATAAAATTTGAAAAGATAAATAATATTCATAATTCTCAAAACACACACCAAGAAGGAATCCTTCCGCCTCCCTCCACCCCACTTTGATTTCTTCTCTCTCCAAATGTACAGGAGAAGCAATTCTTCATCTTTTTGGTGTTTTCTTAAAATTTACTTTACCGAGGTCACACTGTTTATAATGTTATATAAATTTCACGTGTACATCATTGCATTTCAACTTCTGTATAGGCTGCATCGAGTTTACCACCAGAAATCTAGCTCACTATACATATGTGCTCCTTGACCTCTTTTGCCCTTTCCTTCTGTTAACTACCAATCTGTTAAATGCATCTATGTGTTTGTTTATGAGTAAGGTTATACAGTAATTTTCTTTCTCCATCTGACCTATTTCGCTTAGCATAATACCCTCAAGGTCGATCCTCATTGTTGCAGGAAATGATTTCATCTTTTTATGGCTGAGTAGTATTTCATTGTATATATGTGTGCTACATCTTCTTTATCTTCTTATCCATTGAAAGAATCCATTCTTATATTGCATCCCAAGACACTAAGTCCTTGTCCTTTGGTCCATAAGGTCTGGTTTTCTTTCTCTAGACACTCCATGGAAAGGACATCTTAGAGAGAATAGAAGAGATCAGGCTATGGAGAAAGCCAAACAGTAAATTGCCATATATTAAAAAATGATGTCTGCTCATGCTTCTAAAACATCTTTATTATCTTCTTTTAGCCCCAACCAAAATTCCATTTAAATTTTTGACTTAGCAGTGTGGAACAACTTATGGATAATATTTTTGAAATATTATCTAGCTTTTTACCTAATATTTATGTCTCCACATCTCTGACTGTTCCCTTCTTTCAGGCAGGTAAGCTGTTAGGTTTTCAAGCCTCAGAGAAGGGATGTGATAGCTAAAAGAAGTTGAAGCAGAGGTGATGTGGCCAAAAACATGAGTGAGCCTTCAGAATGACTTACAGACAGCACAACTATCAACTAAGTTTAGAGATACCAAGAACAGAGGGGCCCTAACCAAAAGATGGATAGGGCCTGAGTTTGCAAGCAGACACTTAAGAAACTGTCGTCATAGGGGTCCAGGTAGACAGCCACTGGACACTGAGGGCTTGAGCTCTACAGAATTTCCTGTGCCCTATTGAGGATGAGAACAACAGAACAATCCACATTTAAGCAAGATTGGCTATAAGAAGTCTACAGAGAACTTACCTGACACATGCATTATTCATTTTAATTTTTGTTAAACACTTTCAGGAAATTTACTGTAGGTAAGTTCCTAACTTACAGTGCTGAAAAATAATTTTGACTTAGTAAGAACCAAAATATTAAGATTTGTATTAAATGCTAATGTTCATTCATTTGGCAAATATTGATTAAGTACTTACAGTGTGCCAGACAATATTCAGATACTGGAACACTGAGAGTCCCATTAATGTAAGTGACAGAAGCCAAGATAACTGAGAGTGTGGTGTGAAACAATCTTCCCTCTTTCTTCAGAATCAAAGATGAACAGTAGATAATGTAACCAAAAGTTTTTCTGAACTGATACTCGTCCTCATCCTACTCTGAACCCTGCTATCAACTCCTATTAGAGGCAAATTACCCTTTAAGGGTGGAGAAAAGATACTGTCAAACAGCTTTACGGAAACATGCTGAAGACATCCAAATGGCCAGCAGACACCTGAAAAGATGTTCAACATGACTAGTCTTTTGGGAAATGCAAAGCAAAAGCAGGATCCCAGTCCTGAGATCTTGTCAAGATGGTGGTGTAAGCAGACTCTGAACTCATCTCCTCCCACAAACACAAACATGTTAAAACTATTTTTGGGAAAATCACCCTGGATAGAAAACTGAAAACTGGATAAAAAGAACCCTCACAACAAGGGACAGTCCTGAATAAGGCAGAAGAGCCAGAAATTCCTGATGGAGAGGAAAAGAGCCACCTTTGGGAGCAGCAGAGCTTCTTAGCTGGCCAGGCGGGAGACATCATAAGGTACACAGCCCTCGCTGGAGGAATGAGGTCTGGAGCAAGGCCAATACTGCTATAAGCATCCTTCAGACTCAGCACAACTGAGATGAGTGTCTTACGGTCTGGCTTCGCTGGCTATTAACTGCAATGAAGATACCCCCAGAAAAGCTATCAGCTGAAAGCCGAAAAGACCCGGGTCTTAAAGGGCTTATGCACAAACTCGCTCATTGCAGCAACCTAAAATCACCAGAGAGAAGGCTGACAGTCCTTTGGTGAAACAAGACTCTAGTGTTGGACTCTTGGGGCATCTTGGTGAGAGGAGGGACCTCACTGGAGACTGAGACATTGGTGGGGGCCATTGTTCTGACCTGGCCCAGGCATGCTGACACAGATCTTGGGGGGAGCCATTGAGGTTCTTCCCTTTGCCTGTTAGCCCAGGGGTCTGCCACACCCACTAGAGCACAGATTTAATCCAGTTCAGCCAGGGCAGGTAGCCTGCCCTAGGGACTGGCCCCACCCCACAGCAAGCCCCCAGGCTACTTTTAAGCATTCACTGGGTGCCTGGATCCTCTACAGGCACGCAAGTGTGTCTACCTCTGTGGGGCAGGGCCTGTGTGAGGACCAGATGAACTGTGGGGGGCATTGGTGGAGAGGTGGGGACCTCTGCAGTGTGGCATTTGGGTACACTCCAGGGGGTTGGGAAATGTGCATGGACCAGGACTGTGTTGATGGTGTTTGTGGTCCTGTGAAGGGTGAGGCTTATCAGTGGCAGAAGACCTGTGTTTCACAAATAGCCATAAAAAGGATCAGCCCCACCTTCCAAGGTCTGAAACAATTGGGTGCCCCCATGCCTAGGGTCAGCCCCACTCAGCTGCACTCCTAAGAGAACTGACAATAGCTTTGTAGACCTGAAGCCTATGGCAACTGTAAGTCCCTGAGCCTAGCAACCAGCTACACTGGGTACCAACCCAATTAAGAGGAAAACTGCAATAGGAGTGTACTGATAGACTATGTAGCCAATGATGCTGAGGCTCCCCAAACCGGATTTACAAACAGCTGGCCAGGGAAGGAAAGACTAGACTCCCTGGGTACCTGCAGTAAGAGCAACTCTGCCACAGTAGAAAGACACAAGTAGCCCACAAAGGGGTCACTCCTGGATCATTTGGACTACTGATGAGAGGGAAGCACAGTGCTGGGCTTCATAAGGCATCTCATATATAAGGCCACTTTTCCAAGATCAGGAGACATAGTGGACTCACCTAATACATAGAAATAAGCACAGAGAAAGAGGCATAATGAGGAGACAAAGGAATGCTTTCTGAGCAAGGGAACAGGACAAAACCCCAGAAAAAGGACTAAATGAAACAGAAACAAGTGACCTACTTGACAAAGAGTTCAAACAAAATCTCATAATGATGCTCACAGATGTTGGGAGAAGACTGGATGAACACAGTGAGCTCATCAGCAAAGAACTGGAAACTATAAAAAAGAACCAATCAGAAATGAAGAATACAATACTGGAAATGAAAAATTCACTAGAGGGACTCAGTAGCAGAATAGAGGATGCAGAAGAATGGATCAGAGAGCTAGGTGGAAGACTAGAGGAAATCACCCAAGCTAAACAGAAAAAAGAAAAAAGAATTAGACAGAATGAGAACAGTCTAAGGGAACTCTGGGACAATATCAAGCATGCCAACATTCGGATTATAGGTGTCCCAGAAGGAGAAGAGAGAGACAAAGGGGCAGAAATTTTATTTGAAGAAATAATAGAGGAAAATTTTCCTAACCTAAGGAAGGAAACAGACATCCAAGTACAGGAAGCACAGAGAGATCCAAACAAGAGAAGCCCAAAGAGGTCCACACCAAGACATATTATAATTAAAATGTCCAAAATTAAAGAGAAGATCCTAAAAGCAGCAAGAGAAAGGCCACAAGTGACATACAAAGGAAAGCCCATAAGGCTGTCAGGGGACTTCTCAGCCAAGACCCTGCAGGCAAGAAGAGAATGGCACAACGTATTTATAACGTGCTAGAAGGAAAAAACCTATAGCCAAGAATACTCTATCCATCAAGGTTTTCATTCAGAATGAAAGGAGAGATGAAGAGCTTCCCAGAAAAGCAAAAATTAAAAGAGTTTATCACCAAGAAACCAGTTCTAGAAGAAATGCTGAAGGGGCTTATTTAAGTGGGAAAGCGATGACCACAAATAGAGATACTCCTCTGAAAATTGCCTCTGTATTTCTATTATATGCCTCTGGAACCCCAATTAGAATTAGGCATATGTTGAATCTTCTTGTTTTACCTTCTACACCACTGAAGCATTAATTATTTCTTTCTCTCTACTGTGTTCTGTTTAACTTTTACAGATCTCTCTCCCAGTAAATTCATTCTACCATGTTGTGCTAATTCGCTGTTTAACTCATCCATTAATTTCAAATTTCAATCATAATATTTTGTTTTCTCTCTTTAAGTTTCACTTGGTTTTTTGATCAAATGGTCAGCTTTGACAGTCTCTTATTGTTTCATCATACTTTCAATAGTATCCTTATTTAACAGATTAAACATACTTACTGAAATTACTGCTATCTAATAATTTCAATACACGGTTTGTAAGTCTGATTTCATAGTTTAATGATATGGCTGACTCTTATTCAAAGTGCCCTCTTTATTTATGTGCTTAGTTTTTTTAATCTTAAGTTCATGTTTCTTTAAAATTTGTGGAAATCATTGATGCTTGTATTTAAAATTTGTTTCTTCAAGGTATTCTGTCAGATATCTTGTGGATAACACCAAACCAGAATCTCTTTAAAAAAAATATATGACTTGCTGTGTTTTGGTGTCACAATAGTGATAATATTTAGGCTGCATATCCACATAAGTAGATGGATGAGACTAAAACTTATAGGAGGAAGGAGTGACATCAGCATCATAATGCGAAAAGGCGTTCTCCTTTTTCTTCCACTTTTGTAACAATGAAGTGGACATCCATGAACATAAGAGCCTTTGTGGGAGTTGCAGTATACAGCACTAACTTCCAAGGGACCCAGGAGGAATCTCACCCACCTGTGCATCCAGTAATAGGCAGACAGACTTTGGTATGGGCTGCAGGACCAACAGGAGCTAAGTACTTGCCTCAATCTATCTCGGCCATAGTCAGGTAAAGCCTGGAGAGTGCTAACTAGAGCAGAAAATAGTGAATGAGACAGACTTTGTGGAAGTCCAGTTTCCTGAGAGTTGATTCCAGTGCACAATTGAAGCAGAAAAAAAGGTGTGATTTGGTTGCAGTGGAAACAGTGAAAGGAGCTTCCCCATTACCACCCATTTGAAGACAACACTGCACAGGTGGAACCACTCAGTAGTGGCAAACCCTCCTGTGAAGGAAAAAGAGCAATGAGCAAGCTCCCAGCTACCACAGCAGTGCTGGACTCAGTTGGGGAACTCCTTTCTCTAAAGAGGTATGTAGACTACTGAGGTGAATAGATCGCAAGTGGAGGGTGAAGGGAAATCAAGTAAAAGACAGACAGGAATATCAAGGGGAGTTAAGGGAGGACAGGGGCTCGGGATTTCACAGGAAGTCCACCTGTGAGGCTCTAGGAGTACCTCATCAGAGGATCTCCCCTCAAGATCCACAGGAAATCTCAACCTCCCAGTGCTAAACCCACACTTCTCCTCACTCTGCAATTGGCTCTTTGTGCACATTCCTGAGTGTAGCAGTGAGAGCAACTCTAGTAAATGGACTGCTCTCAGAAAAACAGGACCAGTCTGTGGACACAGGAGAAACCACAAACCACACTGGAATGTCACCTTCTGGAAAACAAAAAAGAGATTTCCAGTAGCAAGCCTGGAGAGAGGTAACAACTAGAGAAGAAACAGTAGCTTAAGAATTCAGCCAGAAGAGGGAGTAATAAGAGGGGAGCAGGTGGCTGAGTAGTATTCCATTGCACATGTATATATATATATACATATATATATATATGTGTATATATATACCCTATCTTCTTTATGCAATTATCAGTTGATGGGCACTTAGGTTGCTTCCATGTCTTGGCTATTGTATATAATGCTGCAATGAACATAGGGGTGCATGGGACTTTTGGAATTGCTGACTTCAAATTCTTTGGATAGATTCCCAACAGTGGGATGTCTGGGTCATATGGTATCTCTATTTTTAATTTTTTGAGAAATCTCCATACTGTTTTCCATAGTGGCTGCACCAGTTTGCATTCCCACCAGCAGTGTATGAGGGTTTCTTTTTCTCCACAACCTCTCCAACATATTTTAGTTTGTTTTGGTTATTTTTGCCATTCTAATGGATGTAAGGTGATATCTCAGTGTAGTTTTGATTTGCACTTCCCTGATGATCAGTGATGATGAGCATCGTTTTGTGTGCCTGTTGGCCATCTGTATATCTTCTTTGGAGAAATGTCTGGATCTTCAGGGAATTATGTTAAGTGAAATAAGCCAGATAGACAAAGAGAATCTCTGTATGACTCCACTTACATGTGGAAGTTAAACATGTAGACAAAGAGAACAGATTAGTGACTATCAGGGGAAAGGTGGGGTGGCGGTGGGCACAAAGGGTGAAGTGGTCACCTACAACATGACTGACAAACAATAATGTACAACTGAAATTTCACAAGGTTGTAAACTATCATAATCTCAATAATTTTTTTTTTAAAAAAGCACCAAAAAAAAGTGGAGCAGGTGTACCCACAAAAGCAAAGAAAACTCCAGATCCCTTACTTACACTACTCACAAAACTTAACTTGAAATGACTTAAAGATTTAAACATCAGACCTAAAACTGTGGAACTCTTAGAAGAAAATTCTAGGAAAAGCTCCCTGACATTGATCTTGGGAATGATTTTTTTGGGCATGACACCAAAAGCACAAGCAGGATGAGCAAAACTCAACAAATGAGACTACATCAAACTTAAAAGCCTCTACACAGCAAAAGAAATGATCAAAAGAATGAAAAGCAACCTGCAGAATGAAAAAAATATTTGTCATCTGTATATCGGATGAGGGGTTATTATCCAATATAGTTAAAGAACTCTTACAACTCATACAATGATGAATATAAAACTATCTGATTTAAAAATGAGCAATGGGGGGCTGGCCCCGTGGCCGAGTGGTTAAGTTCGAGCGCTCCTCTGCAGGTGGCCCAGTGTTTCGTTGGTTCGAATCCTGGGCGCAGACATGGCACTGCTCATCAAACCACGCTGAGGCAGCGTCCCACATACCACAACTAGAAGAACCCACAATGAAGAATATACAACTATGTATGGGGGGCTTTGGGGAGAAAAAGGAAAAAAATAAAATCTTTAAAAATGGGCAATGGAACTAAATAGACATTTTCCAAAGAAGACATTCAATGGCCAACAGGTACATAAAAAGATGCTCAATAGCACTAATCATCAGGGGAATGAAAATCAAAACCACAATGAGATATCATCTCACACCTGTTAGAATCGCTATCATCAAGAAGGCATAAGACAACAAGTGGTTGGAGAGGATGTAGAGATAAGGGAATCCTCATACATTGTCATGGGAATGTAAACTGGTTTAGCTACTGTGGAAAAAAGTATGGAGTTTCCTGAAAAAAATTAGGAATAGAACTACCATATGATCTAGCAATTCCATCTCTGGGTATATATCCAAATGAAATGAAAAAAGGATATCAAAAAGAAATCTGTACTCCCATGTTTATTGCAGCATTATTCACAATAACAAGATATGGAAATAACCTAAGTGTCCATCAATGCATGAATGGATAAAGAAGGTGGTATACATATTTATACACACACACACGCACGCGCACACACACACAGCAGAGTATTAGTCAAGAGAAAGAAGGAAATCCTGCCATTTGCAGCAACATGGATGGACGTTGAGGGAATTACACTACGTGAGATAAATCAGACACAGTAAGACAAAACTGTGTTACATCACTTATATGTGGATTCTAAAGAAGCCAAACATAAAAACAGCAAACAGAATGGTAGTTACCAGATGCTGCAGGGTGGGGGAATTGAAAATATGTTGTTAAAAGGTACAAACTTGTAACTACCAGATAAATCCTAGACATCTAATGTGCAGCATAGTGATTATAGACAACAATGCTGCATTATAAACTTCAAAGTTCCTAAGAGACTAGCTCTTTTAATTTTTTTTATTGAGGTAACATTGGTTTATAACATTATATAAATTTCAGATGTACACCATTATATTTCAAATTCTATATAAGCTAGATCTCAATCTTTCCCACCAGAAAAAACAGAAATCTACTTATGTGACATGATAGAGGTGTTAGCTAATACTAGAACAGTAAGCGTATTGCAATATGTAAATGTATCAAATCAACACATCAAACACCTTAAACTTACACAGTGTTATATGTTAATTTTACCTCAATAAAATTAAACTTCTGAAAAAGTGTTATCAGGGAAGGCATTTTTGCTTTTTCTCTTTCTCTCAAACTAAAGCTCAGAGAGGTGTGCATATCACTGTCTCATTTTGTGAAGAAGGTTTTGTTCTAGTTTGCCTTCTAAGAATGTCACTCCTTGAGAGTCACTGTTTTCAGCGGCAGTGGGCAGAAGGGGTGTTATCTGTAAGGCAATCTCACACATTGTCTTTTTCTCCTGCCCCTCATACATTTGCCCACTAAAACCCAGGGTGAGGCTACCAGAGATTAGTAGATCCTCCTGGGAAAATGCTGGCCGCAGCCCACTACCCTCTGAGTTTTGTGCTTTTTCTTGTCATTTCTGAACCTTGATAAACTTATTTGCTTTCTCACTGGCTCCGCCATGAAAAAAAATGTGTTTTAGGTTTTATCTAGCATTCTTGGTTTCTTGGTATATAACAGCCACCATAGTACTATAAACACCTTTATAAATAATATTTCCATGAAGGTCTTGGTTACTCCAGCTTATCGCTGGCCATTTTTTCTCTAAAATGCCTAGCTACTGGATCTGCTTATTTATTTGTTTTGCTTCTAATATGACTAAATTTTCCTGAAAACTCAAGGCATGGTATTAAGTAGCTAATATTTATTGAGTGTGTGCTATGTTCCAGGTGCTATTCTGAGTACTTTTATGTTTTACCTTATTTTCATTTTCAGCAGTTTTATGAGATATGTACTCTTATTATGCCCATTTTACAAATGAGGAGACCATGTGTCAGAGCAGTAAATAGCTCAAGGTTGCACAAGTAGGTCAAGAAGGACCTACTGATATTTGAATCCAGGTAGTCTAGCTCCAGAGTCACATCTTAAATATCTGAATTGAATCATTCACTAAAATATGTTAATTTCTGCATTAATCTTGTTTCTGAACACTATAGAGTGCAAAGCATTATACTTGGTGTTTGGATGATGTAAATGATCCAATAAAGGCCTATAGCTCAGAAAGGGAGATGAATAATGTGCCCATAGAGACATAATACAAAGCAAGAGATGATGTGTGGCATGGGAAAGAGAGATAAATTCTAGTGGGTGATCACCAGCTGGATGTGGGCAAGAAGTTAGAGATTGGGGAAGGCCTCTGCATATTCTTTGCAAGAATTTCTCACAGAAGATCTCTAGAATGGCAGAGATCATCTCAATGCATTACTGTACAACTGAAAAGGGCAATGACAGCATAATTGAAGATGCTGTCAATAACATGATCACCACATCTTTTCACATAGATGCTTTTTCAGGAAATGAACAGAAAAGCTGTAATGCTGACTGCTTGCTAAGTAAGTGAGACTAACTCGTGGAGAATTTATCTTCTTTCAGGAGTAAGAAACAAGGAGATATTAAAATGTTTTGCAATACATGCTGATGTAACTCAGGGAAAGGGAAATCTCAGCCTTTAGATGGGAACCACTGCAAAGCTTTTGCCCATAGGTGCCTAAGAGACAAAATTAACCCTAATGCACAGCAAACCCTACTGTACACAGAGAACTGTTAGGCCACTGATGTTATGCTTAATCCCAGAGCACTGTCTAATTCCCACGTTATTTTTCTCCCCCGCCCAGATTCTATCATTTCTAATTCAACTTTATTTTTACTTGACTCTTATTTATCAAGGACTCCTAAGCTTTATTTTTTTCTTTTGGATAAAGTTTATCTTGAAATAAGGTTTCTATGGGCTCCCTGCCTTCAGTTTCTCTCACACCATTCTTGGCATCAGATATTCCCCCTCCCCATACTTACCTCCATTTGACCCTGCTTAGCAAATGAAAAAAAGAAGGAAATGGAAAGAGAACATGAAAAAGTGGCCCCTTGGACACGCCTCTTTTTTAAAAGATATTTTATCAATTATCCTTCCTAATGTTTACTTAGTTGACCTTGGAAAAGTTCAGCATATTTGTAGGGCAGGAAACAAAATCTGAAGAGCTTTGTTTATCAGAAACAATGTGGACAGGATCACTCTCAGAAGATCAGGTGTTACCTTTATTCTCAACTAGTGGTCCCTCACTTCCTCGAGAACTGTCATGTTCATCAAAGTTGCATTATATCCACTCCATTTTGGAGTCTTCCATAGAATGCTGACATTTGACTTTTTAAACACAACAAATCAAGTAGTATAGGCTCCTCAAAATTTACTCACAACTTTTCCTCTGGGCCTGTGTTTTCTCCTTTTAAACACTAATCAAAGGTCTCAGAGGTTTTCCAGATCCCCATTTTATGCCAAAGTGTATTGACACAGGCTATGTATTTAGATCATCCCTCTACAGATTTGTTTTTCACACTAAATGAGCTGCCATGGAAGATGACCCTATATAAAACTTAGACCTCAAGTACAATGATATTGAGCTATTTTCAAATCTTTAAAATTCTTCCTGGGTCCTAGGCCCTCATATTGCTTAGAGCAGAGCTCCTAACGATTCACCCAAGAGTTTTGTAAAGCTTTACTCTGCTATGCTCTAACTCTTTTTTTCTTCATGGTGTAGCCAGGTATTCAATGATAGCCAACAGATATTTCAACTTCCAGCTTCTGAGAGTATCCTACTCCATCAGCACTCTGAGATGAGCTCATGGTCTTTTGTTAGTAATGTTTGGTTCACTCAGCCTCCCTCAGAAATGATCCACCTGTGGGAGAAAAGGACCTTGAAAGCTTATGAGCCTTCTCTCACATCTAGAGAGAACTTGGGAGCACAACTCCCAACAAAGAAGGAGCAATTAAAACACTGCAAAATGTAAATAACCTCCCTCCTGGGTCATAGAAGGGAGACCAACTCTGTTAATTGATCCTTTGTTTAGACTCCCGATTCTCCCTTCAGGGTGTTCATCTTTTGAGATATTTTTATATGAAGGTCCTTTCATTCACCCTGGAAGAATCATGGGGCTGATTTAGAGATCACTTCCATCCTTATTATCCAAAAAATAAATTATGGCACAAAAGCATAGCAACAATCATCAGAGATCTCCATCTGGGAAACACACCGGGAAATAGTGAACCTCCAGCAATGCTGAGTCAGGTTCTCTGTGGTATAGGGAACCTCAACTCTCTATCTTCTTATTTTTGTCTAGTTTTTTTTTTTTTTTTTGCTTTTATATCAGACTGAATGGATGGGTCATGTTCATAAAGACCTTATAGAGATTTGAAGTCGAGAAGAAGAAACATAAATAGCTCTCTGCTTATGCCCCATGGCTCCAGCTTCTTGGATTAAAGGAAAAAATAGGTAGAAGAGAAAGAATGAGAGTAGGAGAGAAGAACTGTTTGAAGAAGGGCAGAGACAGGGAGGAAAAGAGGGACAACTGGGCAAAGTGTAAGAAACTTTGAAAAGATAAATAATGTTCAGTCTTCCCAAAACATACACCAAGTTGGAACCCTTTCCCCTCCCTCCACTCCAGTTTGCTATCCTCTCTCTCCAAGTGTACAAAAAGAGAAGCAATTCTTTGTTTTTAAATTTATTTTGTTGAAGTCACTTTGGTTTATAACATTATATAAATTTCAAGTATACATCACTGCATTTCAACTTCTGTATAGACTGCATCACATTCACCACCAGAAGTCTAGCTCACCAGACATATGTGCCTTTTTTCCACTTTCGATCTTCCCCTCTGGTAACCACCAATCTATCCTCCAAATCTGTGTGTGTGTTTGTTTGTTCATCTTCCACATATGAGTGAAGTCAATCAGTAATTGTCTTTCTCCATTTTGCTGAGCATAATTCCCTCAAGGTCCATCCATGTTGTTGCATATGGCACAATTTTGTCTTTTTTATGGTTGAGTAGTATTGTATTATATATATATGTGTGTGTGTGTGTATCACTTCTTCTTTATCCATTCATATGTTGATAGAAGCAATTCTTGTTTTGCAGTCCCAGACACTAAGTCCTTGTGTTTGGTCCTCAAGGTCTGACTTTTCTTTCTCTAGACACTACATGAGAAGGACATCTTAGATGGGAAAGAAGAGTCCGGGTTATGCAGAAGGCCGAACAGACAGTTACCATATATTAGAAAATAAAGTCTGCTCATTCTTCTAACATGTCTTTAAAGTCTTCTTTTATCCCCATCCAACCCTCCTTTTAAATTTTTCACTTAGCTGTATGGAACAGCTAATAGAAAATATTTCAAAATGTTATCCAGCCTTTTACATAATATTTCCTTCCTCTCATCTCTGACCATTCTCTTCTTTCAAGCAGGTAAGTTGTTAGGTTCTCAAGCCTCAAAGAAGGGATATAACAGCTAAAAGAAGTTGAAACAGAGGTGATGTGGCCAAAAACATAAGTGAGTCTTCAGAATGTCTCAGAGACAGCACAACTATCAAATAAGTTTAGAGACACCAAGAACAGAGGGGCCCTAACCAAAAGATAGTTAGGGCCTGGATTGGTAGGCAGAAACTTTAGAAAACGTGGTCATAGGGGTCCAGGGAGACAGCCACTGGGCACTGAAAGCTTGAGCTCTAGAGAATTTCCTGTGCCGTAGTCGAGTTTGAGAGCAACAGACCAATTCCCATTTAACCAAGAATGGCTGTCAATAGCAGAGTCATCAGACCTAGCAGGTCTTGAGCATGGGGATAAATGAAATTCAGCAGCAATTCATTTGCCATCTGACAGATGGGGATCTGTTGAGGCAATAGATATTTCAGGAGATGCTGCTATAGAGAGAGGACAAGCACCAGATGCCCCCATTGTCATGGCATTATTCAGCCCTCTAGAACTTAGACACAAACCTAGGGAAAAGAGGAAAGGACTCTTGAATTGACTAAGTATTTTCCTCAGTGGAGAAATAAGGAGAGTACAAAGTAGAAACAGCATTATGGAAAGATAGTGAAAATTGTGTTTCTCGAATACCTGAATTTGTAGATTGATTGTCAGAACCTCATGTGTGCATTATAAGTACTATTTTCCTTCAAGTGTATTATAATAGACCAATTGGCTACATCTTAATGTGTTTAACCATTTTCTCCATGTAGCATATAGGTTGTTTCCAAATTTTTGATGAATGTTTTGACTATATTTACTCTGAAGCATTTTTTACATTTGAGTGTGATAGGCAGCCTCCAAGATGGTCTCTAATGACCCTGGCTTCCTGGTATCCATGGGCTTGTGTAGAACTCTCCTATGTTTAATATGGCTAACCCATGTAACCAAGGATATTGGCCTCCTGCTCTCAGCCAGCACCAACATAACAGCTACATGAGAGATCTATTTTGGAAGTGGACCCTTTAGTCTTGGTCTAGCTTCAGAGGACTCAAGCATTGACCAACAACTTGAGTGCAACCTCATGAGAACCCCCTGAGCCAGAACCACACAGCCAAGTTACTCCTGAATAACTGACCCACAGAAACTGTACAAGGTAATAAATGTCTACTTTTGTTTGAAGCCACAAAGTTTTGCCGTAATTTGTTGCTCAACAATAGCTAATTAATATACTATGAATAGATACCACTTACTCAAGAAGAGTCAAATTTTTGTGATTCTTGGTATATATTACAAAATTATTTTCAGAATTAGGGATCTTTCATCTTTAATGACAGAAGAAAAGAACTGAAACTGGCTGAAACAATCAAGTGAATTTACTAGCTCATAAAACTGAAGTAGTCAGAGAAAATTTGATCCAGTGGCTCAAATAATGTTATAAATGTCTAGTTTCTTCCACAATGTCTTCTTTAACTGAGGGTATTAATTTTGGAGGTTTGGGTTTTTTTTTTTTTTTACATATTCTAATGCTTCCTGCCTTATCTTTTTATCACCTTATTGTTGTCTTTTCTTTTTCCTCTTTGTTTATTTTAGAGCCTCTGTCTGGTGATTTTTGGCTGTCTTTTCCTTTTGCAAAGTGAGGCACTGAAAAGCAAGATTTGAAGCTTGGTGTTTATGGCCAGATATTGTCTCCTTGTGGGCTTTCTGCTAGGTCATCTGGGGAGGACTTCACAGTTGTTCTGATGAACCCTTTCTGAAAGCATCAGAAGGTGTTTTCTCTTGAGCAGGTTTTTCTCCACACAGGAATTCTCCAGTCTCCTGCCCAGGAGATGCCAACCCAGCTGGGAGTGTTCTGAGAGTTGAATGAATGAATGGAGTAGGTGTGTGGTGGAGGGAGAATCTCCCTTTTCACTATGTTGATATTATCTTAATTCCTCTATGTTTAGCATTTCCCCTTAGATATGTCTGATGAGACTGAGCCGATACTTCTTGGGCCAGTTCTCCAGAGAATAAACCTCCAGTCTTCTATTAGAGTGAGGAAGGGATAATGGGGGAAGAGGAGGAGTTTCCACGATGCTAGAGGAGGGGAGGGGCTGGTCTAGGAGTCCAGTTGTTCTTAATATATTTTTCAACAAAATCTAAAGTTTTAAGCCCACCCACTATACAAGTGCCTAGTGCCTTCAATTCTGATCCTTTTGGGGGTCTTGCAATGGGAATCAACTTGCTTTTTCTTGGTTTTTCTTCATCACTTGACTCAGGACCCATAACTTCCTGATTTCTTGAGTCTGTTGATTATTCTTCAAACCTCTGCTGTCCAGGGTGCAACTATTGTTGTCATTTCTTTTGTTATCCATATCTTGGTGATTTTATAATTTGCTTGTTTTTTTTAAAATTGTTATTGTCATTTTAGTTGGGCTTCAGGAAGGAATAAAGACAAACGTGTGGATTCAGCCCACGATGTCTAACAAAATATCATAACTATATTTTCAAATTCCTTAAACCGTTTTATATCTTCACCAGAAATAAGCAATTATATAACATTGTTCATTGTATTTTCCCCAACATTGAGAAAATATAATTTTTTTGAGGAAGATTAGCCCTGAGCTAACTACTACCAGTCCTCCTCTTTTTGTTGAGGAAGCCTGGCCCTGAGCTAACATCATGCCCATCTTCCTCTACTTTATATGTGGGACGCCTACCACAGCGTGGGGTGCCAAGAGGTGCCATGTCTGCACCTGGGATCTGAACTGGTGAACCCCCGGCCGCCAAGAAGCGGAACGTGCGAACTTAACTGCTGCATCACCAGGCCGGCCCATGAAAATATAATTTTTTAATTATTCTAACTTTTTAAGTTTTTGGTAAGGAAGATTGCCCTGAGCTAATATCTGTGCCAATCTTCCTCTACTTTTTGTATCTAGGATGCTGCCACAGCATGGCTTAATAAGTGGTGTGTGGGTCTGTTCCAGGGATCCAAACCCACAAACCCTCGGCCACTGAAGCACAGCACACAGACTTAATCATTACACTACCCGGCTGGCCCATCATTTCTTTTTTTACTGATATTTCCTTAGGTAGAGAAATTGTTTGAATTTTCCTTTATTACCTTTGAAATGAAATGTTTTGTTTGTATGTTTATATATTTTTAATCAATTTCATCCTAATGTTTCACCTCTACTCATAAAAATGTAATTAGCTTACACTGTTATCTTACTAGTATCTATAACCTACTGATTACTCACAACCACATTTTTTAATGTTCCCAAAGTCTTATATCTGAGTAACAAATACATACACATACATAAATGGACATATAGTTAAGACAGAATAAAACCACATTTTTCTTTTGTTCCAAAACTATAATTAGCCTATAGTTTAAAAAATTAAATTGCAGTATATCAGAGTTGACTGAAAAGCTGAGAAATTCTGTATCCCATGAACAAAATCCAAAATAATTTTCATTATACATTTTAATTGATCTGAAAAACAACTTTGTTGAAACACAATTTGATTAATTTTACCCTAAAAGGCCAATTCTTTTTAAAACAAAAAAAGTAATGTATATTATTACAATGTAATAGAGCCCAGAAGTTAAATATTCATGATGACCGTATTTACCTCAGAAGAACTCTACTGAGAACTTACCTGTCCCATGATTTATATAATTTTTTGTTAAACACTTTCAGGAACTTTCCTGAAGCTAAGTTCCTGAATTACAGTGCTGAATAATAATTTTTTTAGTGGTTTTTTTTTTGAGGAAGATTAGCCCTGAGCTAACCGCTGTCAATCCTCCTCTTTTTGCTGAGGAAGGCTGGCCTTGAGCTAACATCCATGCCCATCTTCCTCTGCTTTATATGTGCGACACCAACCACAGCATGGCTTGACAAGTGGTGCCATGTCCACACCCGGGATCCAAACCAGTGAACCCCAGGCTGCCGAAGTAGAACGTGCACACTTAACTGCTGCACCACTTGGCTGGCCCCATGAATAATAATTTTGACTTAGTAAGAACCAAATGTGAAGATTTTTACTAAAATACAAAAGTTAATTCATTCCACAAATATTGATTAAGCACATACAATGTGCCAGGCATTATTCAGATAGTAGAACATTGAAGGTCCTGTTAACGTAAGTGATAGAAATCAAGATAACTAAGAGCATGCTGTAAAACAATCTTCCCCTCTCTCTGTGGAACCCAAAATAGACAGGCAGATAATGTCACAGAAAGATTTACTGAATTGAGATTCCTCCCCATCCTACTCTGAATCCTGCTAAAACTCTTATAAGAGGCAGGTTACCCTCTGAGGGTGGAGGAAAGATACTATCAAACTCAGCTTTATGGAAACAGGCTGAAGACATCCAAATGGTCAACAGGTACATGAAGAGATGTTAAACATCACTAATCATCAGAGAAATGCAAATCAAAACCACAATGAGATATCACCACACCTATTAGAATGGCTATCATCAAGACAAGAAGAGATAACAAGTGTTGGCATGGATGTGGAGAAAAAGGTATCCTTATATACTGTTGATGGGATTGTAAATTGGTTCAGCCACTAAGGAAAACAATATGGAGGTTCCTCAAAAATTGAAAATAGATCTACAATATGATCCATCAATCCCAATTCTGGGTATACACTAAAAGGAAATTCAAGCAGGACATCAAAGAGATATCTGCATACCCATGTTCATTGCAGCATTATTCACAATAGCCAAGATATAGAAACAATCTAAGTGTTCATCAATGCATGAATGAATAAAGAAGATGTGGTATATATATATACACAATGGATATATATATGTATATACATATGTATGTATACGATGGAATATTATTCTGCCATGAGAAAGAGGGAAATCATGCTATTTGAGACAACATGAGTGAATCTTGAGGGCATTCTGATAAGTGAGATAAGACAGGTAGAGAAAGGCAAATACTGTATACTATCAATTATATGTGGAATCTGAAAAGCCCAAACTCATAAAAACAGAGAGTAAAATGATGATTGCCACAGCATGAGGGTGGAGGAATAAGGGAGATGTTTAAGGGTACAAACTTGCAACTAGAAGTAAATAAGTCCTAGAGATCTAAAGTAAATTATAATGACTGTAGACAACGATATTATATTATAATATTCAAACTTGCTGAAAGATAGATCTTAATTATTCCCACCACAAATAAGAAATGATAATTATGTGATGTGATAGAGGTGTTAACTATTGCTACAAAGGCAATCATGTCACAATATATAAAGGTATCAATCAAATCAATATGTTGTACACATTAACACAATGTTATACATCAAACATATTTCACTTAAAAATACTTTCAAATTTTTTTAAAGGACACATGCTGAACACCAAAAGGAAAAAAAACAATGAGAAATTAATGATGAATTACACCTAATTATAATTTTAAAGTAAAAGTAAATCAAATTAATAAAGGAGGCTAGAGCCTTCATTAAAGGTGTTTAACTTGTTAAAACAGGAACATCTCATGCATGGTCTTCCGTTGAAAAACTACCCCCAGGGATGACATGTGTGATGAAAAGTAATTCCAGAGCCTTCAGAGATCTGAAAGCCACAGATACCAAAATTGTTAGAGAAGGTATACCTGCTTGCCTTTTGGTAAAAGTGGGGACCTCAAGAGAAAAAGGGACATCTAGAAACTAATACAGACAATACAGCAAATTGTAAATAGCATCTGGATAGTCAGGATACTGGACTGGTAGGTGTGTTGAGATGCAGGACTTCTCAGAACCCACTGCTTCCTCTTTAGGCTCAAGGACACCTCCCCTCTGTATCTCAGCCCCAGATAGAGTCTTATTTCTAATTGTGTCCTAGACTGAGGCTCAAGTTGAGGGGTGAGACAATCCATGCTAGGCTACTTCCTTAGCTTATAGCTGTTAGAAAATGAACTGTGAGCTTCAGTGTATGTCTTATATAGGGACTTCCTCCATCTGATCCATGTGGATCAATTTTGCTCCTTAAGGATTTCTTAAGATGAAAACAACCCCGTCTCTCTTTGCATAAGCAAGAGGTTTTATTAGAACAACAAGAATATAACATACAAAATCAACATGATACTTTACTCATGCTAGTTTTCTATTTATGTTGACATTTAAGTCCAATTTGATATCATAGTTCTGTTTCAGAAGAACTTTGTTTTGAGAAAGACATGAAATTGCTCTTCTTCTATGAGATCTACTTGGGTCCCAGTTGCCTATTTATTTATAGTCTTGTTCCACCAAAGTGTGTGATTGTCAGTCTTGCAACTATATGGTGCCAGCCATCTAGTCTGGCAACACTAAAGGGAGTTGCTACCATATCCAGTTTATAACAGTTCCAAGCCATGACTGCAACAGCCTGCTATAGCCATCTCTTTACTTGTAGGAGAGAGAGGAACCTTATCCCTGACCAGATCCATGGTCAGCATTGCACCTAGGAGGGCTTGACGAGCATTAGAAGAGGAAAGGAAAACATGAGAAGAGTGAGGATGGAATAAAAGCCACAAAGGCAAGATATAAGCAGTTGGTTTATGTTCCCCAGTTGTTTAAGAGATGTTATAGACAATGAGACACACAAGAATTCAGGGAAGGTAGTCATGGATCAAGCTTATGGGAGAATGCTGGTATACATGGTGTATCTGCTTATTTGCAAGTCAGTCAGGCTCTCCCCACTCAATTGTAGGTCAGCAAGATCCAGGTCAGTTGTCTGGACACAGGGAAGTGAAATGCAAGTGTTTCCTTATTTGTGTGGATGTTCACAGAATAGGCAATCTCTAGGTTTGTCTGGGTTTAAGTCTAGAAACATGAGATGATTAATCTTTAGAAAAAAGTTTAAAATCTCATCAGAGCCCACTTAATACATCAGTCACTAATTTATGAGTATTTGAGTGAATGAGTGAGTGTGTGTGTTTCTAATCATACATATCTAGCAAAAAACTTAGGGGAATGTATGTATTAGATATGGCCAATAACCAGGTTTCTGAAAACTCTAAAAATTAAACAACAAAATCAGATCATAATAAACAAATATGTAAAAAAGGCATTTCAGGGACAAAATATTTCTTAGACCAAAAGAAGTAAGACCTGTTAATTAATCAATCTGTAAATAATATATTGATTAGAAATGAAGATAGTCACTTAGAAGAGAAAAAAATGAATGGTTGGGGAGAAACATTGGTAGCACCTCAGCCAGTCAGGACCCTATAGCTGGACACATCAGGCACTGATACACATTATCCACTTTGCTTTGATTCCTTTCTCTCCAAATAGACTTTTGATTGTAATTTGTTCTTCCATGTGGTTTCCTCAAAAGCACAGAGAATTGTGCTATGGGCACAAGTACAAGCATGGCTGCTTTTTTCTTCACTGAAAACTAAAAATAGTATTGGGGCTTATGCAGAATTGGGAGCTTGATTAACTTCAATCCACCTGGAAAAGATTTTTGGAGGTTGCAAAGATGAGTGCCACACCCTGGATTGTGGTAATTTTACTAAACTGATTCAATCTGCAGCTGGCTAGCTCCCTTGGAGACAGATGTACCTTGTCCTGCTTCAAATAGTTATAAAATGCTGGATTCTTTCAGTGCCAAATATATTCTGTTTAATGTACGTCTGTTTGTAGTCACATAATAAATGCTCTTATTTGGGAAGTATTATTTAACATGCAGCTTATTGTAAAATGCAGATAATTTTTGGTTTATTCAAGCCTTGTGACCAATCCCCATCTTATGCACTGGATTTAATAATTATTAATGAATGAGCATTACTTTCTCCTTGGTAGTTGGACAAACTGCAAAAGTACTTTGTATCTTCTCAATGCAAATAAAAAGTTTCCATTACTGGCGAACATATATGTGGCCAAACAAGAAAGATTTTTGTAATACCTTAATATCCAGAGTCTTTGTTCAGCAAAAGAAAATTAGACACAACAGATCAGTGACAGCTCCATGTAAATCCAAAGCATGAGGTATTTTTTCCTTTGTTTATTTATTTACTTATTTATTGTTCCACTGAATTTGGTATTAGGAGAATTTAAGCTTAGCTACCAAAGGCAAATTGAGGGATAGGAGCTCAGTGAAGTGGAATACAGATAAACGTAGATGAAAAACTGGTCATAAGGGTAAGAGCAGGGTGCCCAGGAAGCTGAGAGAGTCGGTACAATGGTAACATTTCCATATGTCATCACCTATATGAACTTGAGTTCTTTCTACTTCCCTAAGGACTGCTTCCTATATGCAAAAGAGGTACCAGAGGTGAGAGGTATGGGCTTGCCTTTTACTGAGACAATTATGTCCCAATTTGAGTAGACATTTCAAAGCTACTTAATTTGTCTCTTTTTAGCACATTAACCTGGATTTCTCCTGATTTATATAAAATTGACTAATTAACTAGTACTATGAGCTAACAGTTATGAAGTATTGCCATATATCAAACAATAGGCTAAGCCCTTTCATGCATATTCTCATTTAATTGTTATATCTGCTCTATGTGGTAGATACAATTATTCTTCTCATTTTACAGATGAAGAAGATAGGGTTTGTAAGTAACTTGCATAAGGCCACATATCTTTAAAATGGCAGAGATGAGATTAATAATCACAGGTTTGATGATTTAAGAATACTTAACAAACACCCTTAACTACTCCTCACTATAGTCTCTGTAGACCCACTTTCTAACACATCAAAGCCATTACAAAGATCACATTTCCTACCAAACTAAGGAAACATCTTCTACTTCTTTAGCTCAGATGGTAATAAATCATTATAGTATAATAGTAATAACAATATCACCTCATGAGCATTTTCTATACACCAGGCACTATTCTAAGTGTTTACATATACTGATCCATCTAATTCCTCACAATAAGCCTATGAGATAATTACTATTAATATTCCTATTTTACAGATGAAGAACTACGGCACACAGGGCCCAAGTATCTTATCCAAGGATATACAGGTAGATACTCATTTACTCACTTATTTATGGCCTGACCAAGAGAGGCCACAGCTGAATAAATTTATTCTAGTTTTTACGGCTGGTTAAAGGACACTTAACAACTTCTTAGAAAATATGGAGGAGAAAAATCACTCTCTTCAATTCCTTGGCCAAATTCTTCACAAATTTATCACAAAATTAATGAAAACAGAGAACCTTTCTCACCAAATGAAAGTGTGCTCCTCTTCTGTAGATTCCTAAGAAACTTTGAGTGTTGCTTAGAAAGGTGTTACTTTAGACTGAAGTGACAATTTCCTGGTTTTCTTCAAATCATTTCAGTGACCAATTTTTGTATCATTGATTGAATTAGCCATGAGGTCAGCCCATTTGTTCAGTCATTAAGGCCCTAAACAAAAGTTTTCAATCTCTTTCCTGCCTTAATACATCTAAAGAGTCAGGACTATACACCCACCAGTCACAGTGGCTCACGATAGCCATGATTCTCAATAGGGAAGGGTGTCTGACTTGCAGTGCTCATCTGCCCTAAAGGAAACATGTTAGAACCTCGTAAGATGGAAAGGCAATTGTTTTTAGAAAAAATGTCCCTGTCCTCAGGTTATTATGCTATATATTCCTATCCTACCTTTAGAATCGTCACCCTGAATGCTGGACTAACATTTTTTTAGTTTTCCTCCTACAGACAACAACTCTATTTTGATGTTTCAGATTGCTCAGTCTTTGTCATGGTGAAGCTTTTTCCTAAATTGAGCGTTTATAAGCTGAATCTACACAAATCCTGGTAAACAAAAATCATTGTGTCAATCAACTAGTCCAGAACTACATGAAAGTCAGCATAATTGACCCAACTCACAGCTTTATTGTAAACATTACCTCGGGGTCAGAAAAATGAGTGCTCATGAGAAAGAACATGTTTCCTTTCCATAGCTTTCCTTACAGCACTTTTAATCTCCTTATTTCTAAGACTGTACATGATGGGATTCACCATAGGGATCACCAGAGCATAGAACACTGACACCACCTTGTCCCGGTTTAAGGAGTAGCTGGAACTAGGTCTCATGTACATGAAGAGACCAGAACCATAGAAGAGGGTCACAGCAGTCAGGTGAGAGCCACAGGTGCTGAAGGCCTTGGTCCTACCTCTTGCTGAACTGATCTTCACGACAGCAGTAACGATGTAACCATAAGAGATGAGGATCACAAGGACAGATACCATTCCAACAACAACACCCACAATGAAGTTCACCACTTGGCTGGTGAAGGTATCAGAGCATGACAGAACCAGGACTGGAGGAAGGTCACAAAAGAAGTGGTTGATTAGGTTGGGCCCACAGAAATCATACTGATAGACAGAGTATGTTTCAATCAAAGAACTAAGGAATCCACCCACATAGGCCCCAGCCACCATCTTTAAACAAAGTGTATGGGATATGACAGCTGTGTAGAGCAACGGGTTGCAGATTGCAGCATACCGATCATATGCCATGGCTGCCAAAAGAAAGCATTCAGTCAGCCCCATTCCACAGAAGACAAAGTACTGCGTGGCACACCCAATGAAGGAAATGGTTTTCTTCTCTGTGATGATGCCAGAGAGCATCTTGGGAGTTGTGGAGGATACATAGCAGATATCTAAGAAGGACAGGTTACTGAGAAAGAAGTACATGGGTGTGTGTAGGTGGGAGTCCATCCTGATAAGGATGATGAGGCTCATGTCCCAGGCTAGGGTCAGGAGGTAAATCCCCAGGAACAACACAAAATAGAAATTTTTCATTTGAGGATGGTCTGAAAATCCCAGGAGGATGAATTTTGTCACAATTGTGTTGTTCCTTCCTACAGCCATAGAACCGCATCCTTCATAAAGGAAAGAAGCAATCTTGTGATCAGTTAGATTTTGTTTGTCATTATTTGAATGGATGTTTTCTAGAAGGTCATATAAACAGTTAATACCAATAACATCCTAGCCACCTGCTGGGCAAAGTCTTCTCAGAGGAAGTCAGCCTATGGTAATCTCTTGGCACTATTTAAAATCCGTATGTTATATACTTCGTTGACCAGAAAAGAATCCATCCAATAGAGCAGAGAGCAACTGGGAGTCAGTAATTTGAGTTTTGTCTGGAGCTCCATTCCTAACTCCTTGGAAACTGTGGAAAATTCACTTCATCTCTGAAGATCCTCATTGTCTCAACTGAAAATGGGAAGATTGAATCTAATGAGTCTCAATGTTCCTCTGGACTTGGGTTTCATATGGCTTTTTAGAATTCTGACTTCAAAATATAAACCCAAATTAACAATAAAGTTAGGAATTTCTTATATTTTATAAATCTTTAGTATAAGAGTCCCAAAAGGCACTAAACACAACAGGCTATAAGATTTCACATATTCCATTTTGAGGGAAGCAATTCAACCCATAACAAAACATTCTATTCTTTTAAAGTAAAACTAAGAGAAATGTGTGTGTGTATATATATATATATATATATATATATATATATATACACACATATACATGCATGTTTAGAACTAGAATTTTTTTCTAATTATATAATTTTTTTATACAAGTTACTCAATAAAATGCATGAAAAGATCAAAAGTTGGACTAACTCATCAGTACCATTATGAGATAGAAGTGCTATGGACGTATCTCCATGGGGGGAGAGGGGAAGCAACACCAAAGTTGACTGAAATTGGGTGAGCCATGTGGTCAAGAACAAGCAAAAACCAGTATCTCCTGAAGAAGAAAAGCTGAACATGGTTCATTAGATATTTAAGGATAATAATTTCAGTATAAGCAAAGGACAACTTTGATGTCATCAGGCCAACCAGATTATCATTCTGAAGACATGAGGTAAGCCCATGAACATTTTGCATTAAGAAAGACAGGTCATTGCATTAATAAAGACCTCACTAGTGTAAGATCAAATGAGGAAATATAAATGGGTGTAAAAAGGTAGAAGTGCCCTAGAGAAGACCCGATGGTAAAATCAAAGTTGTTGATATTTTATCATTTTATAGAATTTGATTACACAGCACATTTACATCAAATTGCAATTATCTGATTGTGTTATTCATTCATCATATTAAACACTGTTCTACATGAAGAGGTGTTCAACATCACTAATCATCAGGGGAATGCTAATCAAAACCACAATGAGATACCACCTCACATCCTTTAGAATGGCTGTTAAAAAGACAAAAGATAGCAAGTGTTGGCAAGGATGTAGAGAAAATGGAGCGCTTGCATGTTGGTGGGATTGCAAATTGGTACAGGCGCTATGGAAAACAGTATGGAGGTTCTTCAGAAAATTAAAAATAGAACTACCATATCATCCAGCAACTCCACTCCTGGGTATATATCCAAAGGAAATGAAATCAGTATCTCAAAGAGCTATCTGCACTTCCATGTTCATTGCAACATTATTCACAATAGCCAAGATATGGAAACAACCTAAATGTCCATCAATGGGTAAATAGATAAACAAAATATGAGATAGATAGATGGTGATACATGATAGGTAGATAGATAGATAGATAATGAAATATTGTTCCACCATAAAAAATAAGACTGTCTTGTCATTTACAACAATGTAGATAAACCTGGAGGATATTATTCTAGTAAAATGTGCCAGACACAGAAAGACAAATTCTCCATGATCTAAAAAAAATCAAAATTCATAAAAGTAGAGAGTAGAATGGTAGTTTCCAGGGGAAGAGATCAGTAGGGGCAGGTATGGGGAGAAGACAATGAGGAGATGTTGGTCAAAGAGTACAAAGTTCCAGTTATTCAAGATAATTAAGTTCTGGGGATCTAATGAACAGCATAGTGACAATAGTTAACATTACTGTATTGTATACTTGAAGTTTCCTAAGAGGACAGATCTTAAATTAAATTTTATCACCACACATACAAGGGTAACTATCTAGAGGTGATGGGTAAGTCATTTAGCTTGACTGCAGTGATCTTTTCACAATGTGTGCATATATACAAAATCATCAAGTTATACACCTTAAATATAAACAATTTCTATATGTTAAAGGGATCTCAATAAAACTGTTAAAATAAATAAATAGTGCTTCTAGCTTTGTGTTTTCTAAAATTTTAAATCTTCTCATAATCAGTCACTGATTGAGCACCCAAAACCAAGACCACTCTTCACTATGACATCAATCTGGTAATCCTACGGAAGAGGAAATGATGAGTTTGGTGTTTCTTATCTTAATAAAATCTTCCCTACCAGAATGTAAGCTACTCAAAGACAGGCAGAGAATTTTCTCTGTTGTATCTATCCTGAGTCCCTAGAACAGTGTATAGGACCCAGGTACAGAAAATATTTATATAAAAAAATGAATTTTTTTCACTGCTTATCCTGAGAGCTTAGCAGAGTGGCTTATAGTGAGTACTCAATTATAATAATATAATATAATTATATTATATATATAAGGCTTATTGAGTACCAAGTACTTATTGAGGGCTTATTGAGTACCAAGTACTCTTCTAGGGACTTGATTTATATTAACTCATTTATTCATTTCTGAAGGTGGGTAGAGTTACTCTGCCCTTTTACAGATAAAATGTGGAATAGGCTGTAAATTTATAACTGTCATGTGTTGGATGAATGAGATAGGAGGGAAGGAGTTGGACTTACTGAATTACTTTAGGAAGAAGTGTCCTGAGATCTCATGCTACAAGAGAAGAATTATTGATTGCTTTGATCCAATAACATCTTTTGCAAACTTCAGTTCATCTGCATTTCCACTGCTCTATGCGTGGTTTCTGATTCAGTCATTTTTTTATACTTTGACTTCATTCAAGTAGTAATATCTGTTTCTTGAATTCCTGCTCCTTTATTATGAAGTCTTCAACATGGCCTTTGGGAGCTCATTATTTTAATGGGCAGGTGTAGCCACACTCTTTCACCATGTGGCTGCCTGTCACTCACTCCTGCATCCAAAGTAAAAGCCCAGTGATCATTAGAGCTAAACATTTCTGGTTGATAATTGTTCTCTGAGGTGACAAGGAAAGAGGCCAACCACCCATCACCAGAGTCTTATTTACAGTCCCCTGTCTTATTCTCCTCTGAGCTTTCCCTGATCTGGGTCCAGGAAGATTTCCTTTTGCTTTGATGGACAGCTTACCCTTCATTGGAAGTAAACTGCACACAAATAGATCAAGCCTTGTACTGATGTATAGTGTTTAAAAACACAAATTTCCAACTGAAAGGGTTGAGTTCAAATTCTAGCTTTGTCCTTTTATCTACATAAACATGTATGAAGTTTTAAAATCTCTCAAATGTCAATTTCTTCACCTGAAAATCTGAGCAGAGAGCTTGTTCAAAGAAGTAATATCTGAGAACTTCCCAAATCTGGGTAAGAAACTGGAATTACAAATAAATGAATCCTATAGAACCCCTAATTTCATCAATTCAAAAAGACCCTTTCCAAGGCATATAATATTAAAACTGGAAAAAGTCAATAACAAAGAAAAAATATTAAGAGCAGCAAGGCAGAGGAAAATAACCTACAAAGGAATCCCTATCAGGCTTTCAGCAGATTTCTCAACAGAAACATTGCAGGCTAGGAGAGAATAGAATGATATATTCAAAACACTGAAAGACAAAAATTTTCAGGCAAGAATACTCTATCCAGTGAAACTATCCCTCAGATACAATGGAGAAATAAAAGCTTTCCTAAATAAACAAAAGCTAAGGGAGTTCATTGCCACTAGGCCTTCCTTACAAGAAATGTTGAAAGGAGACCTCTCATCTAAAACTAAAAAGCAAAGGTTTACAAAATGTTGAGCAAGGAGAAAAATAGACAAGTAGAATCAGAAAACTGCAGCTCAATATCAAGAAAGGTTAGTAAAAACTTAATTAAAACATAAAAGATAAAGGTAAGGAAAGCATCAAAAATATCTATAAACACTTCAATTTAGTCACAAATCCACAGCACAAAAAAGAATAATTTGTGACAACAATGACCAGAGGGGAAGAGGAAAGGGATGTAACCTACTTAGGCTAATGGAAACAAAAGGCTATCAGAAAATAGACTATCACATCTATGAGATCTTTAATCCTCATGGTAACCCCTAAACAAAAATCAGAGCAGACCCACATCATAAATAAAGTGAAAACCTTCACAGGAAACCACAAAACTGAAATGGCAGTCAGAAATACAAGGAAAAAGAAACAATGGAAATATAGAACAACCAGAAAACAAGCATCAAAACGGCAAAATTAAGCCCTCATATATCGATAATCACTCTAAGAGTAAATGGATTGAGTTCACCACTCAAAAGACACAAGGTGGCTGGATGGATTAAAATAGAAGACCCAACATTACACTGCCTCCAGGAAACACATCTCAGCTCTAAAGACAAACACAGCCTCAGAGAGAAGGGATGGAATATGATACTCCAAGCAAATTGCAAACAAAAGAAAGTAGATGTTGCCATACTTATATCAGACAAATCAAACTTCAAGATAAAAAAGACAGTGAGAGACAAAGAGGAGCAGTATATAATGATAAAAGAAACATTCCATCAAGAGGACATAACACTTATGAATATGTATGCACCTAACACAGGAGCACCAAAGTAAATAAAGCTACTATTAATAGACATAAAGGGAGAAATGGGCTATAACACAATAATAGTAGGGGACCTCAAACCTCACTTACGTGAATGGATAAATCATCAAGGCAGAAAGTCAACAATGAAACAGTGGCCTTAAATGAGACACTAGACCAGATGGCCTTAATAGATATATAAAGAAAATGACATTGAAAAACAGCAGAATACATATTCTTCTCAAGTGCACATGGAATATTCTCAAGGACAGACCATATGTTGGGAAACAGGGGAAACTTCAATAAATTTAAGAATATTGAAATCATATCATGCTGATCACAATGCTATGAAATGAGAAATCAAGTACAAGAAACAGACTGGGAAATTCACATTATGTGGAGTCTAAGCAACATGCTGCTGAACAACCATTGCATCAACGAAGAAATCGAAGGAGAAATTTTTTAAAAAGTACCTGGAAAATGAAAACACAACATACAAGCTCTTATGAGATGCAGTAAAAGGGGTCCTAAGAGCATCCTAGGAGATAGCAATACAGGCCTACCCCAACAAATGAGAAAAATCTCAAACAAGTAATCTTAAACTACATCTAACAGAACTTGGAAAACAAGAACATACAAAGCCAAAAGTCAGCAGAATGATGGCAATAATAAAAATTAGACTAGAAATAAATGAAATAAAGACTAAAAGAAAAAAGATCAACGAAACTAAGAGTGGATCTTTGAGTAGATAAATAAAATTGACAAACTCTTAGCCAGACTCACTAAGAAAAAGAGAGAAGTCTCAAATAAATAAAATTAAAATTGAATGAGGAGATATTTTAGTGAAAACCACAGAAATACAAAGGACTATAAAAGAACACTATAAAAAAACTATATGCCAAAAGATTGGAAAACCTAGAAGTAATGGATGCATACTTAGACTCATACAACCTCCCAAAACTGAATCAAAAATAAATAGAGAATCTGAATAGACCAATCACAAGGAAAAACATCAAAATAGGAATCAAACACTTCTTAAAAAACTAAGGCCATGATCAGATGGCATCTCTGAAGAATTCTACCAAACATTCAAAGAAGATTTAATACATATCCTTCTCAAACTATTCCAAAAAACTGAAGAAGATGCAGCACTTTCTGATTCATTCTATGAGGCTAACATTACCCTGATACCAAAACCAGATAAGGACAACACAAAGAAGGAAAATTACAGGCCAATATCACCGATGAACGCACATGTAACATTCCTCAACAAAATATTGGAAATAAAATAGAGCAATATATTAAAGCGAGCATACACCATGATCAAGTGGGATTTATACCAGGGATGCAACAATGGTTCAACATCTGCAAATCAATCAATGTGATACACCACATTAATAAAATGAGGAAGAAAAATCACATGATCATCTACATAGATGCTGAGAAAGCATTTGATAAGATCCAACATCCATTTACCATAAAAACTCAATAAAATGGGTTTAGAAAGAAACTCCCTCAAAATAATAAAGGCCATATAGGACAAACCCACAGCCAACATCAAACTTAATGGTGAAAAACTGAAAGCCATTCCTCTGAGAACAGGAACAAGACAAGGGTGCCCACTCTCACCACTCCTATTCAACATAGTACTGGAGGTTTTTGCCAGAGCAATTAGGCAAGAAAAATAAATAAAACGGAGTAAAATTAAAAAGGAAGAAGCCAAATTCTAGGTGTTTGTGATCAATGTGATTCTATATATAGAAAACCCTAAAAAATCTACCAGAAAGGTATTAGACATAATCCAAAGCTACAGCAAAGTTGCAGGTACAAAATCAACTTATAAAAATCAGTTGCATGTCTATACACTAATAGTGAACTAGCAGAAATAGAACTCAAGAATACAATCACATTTACAATTGCAACAGAAGAATAAAACCTCTAAGAATAAATTTACTCAAGGAGATGAAAGACCTATAAGCTGAAAACTATAAGACATTAGTGAAAGAAACTGGAGAGAGATAAAGAAATGGAAAGATATTCCATGCTCATGGATTGGAAGAATAAACATAGTTAAAATGTCCATATTACCTAAAGCAATCTACACATTCAATGAAATCCCAATCAGAATCTCAATGACGCACTTCATGAAAGTAGAACAAAGAATCCTAAAATTTATATGGAACAACAAAAGACCACAAACAACGATAGCAATTCTGAGAAAAAAGAATCAAACTGAAGGCATCACAATCCCTGACTTCAAAATATACTACAGAGCTATAGTACTCAAAACAGCATGGTACTGATACAGAAACGCACACACACACAGATGAATGGAACTGAATTGAGAGCACAGAAATAAAACCACACATCAACAGACAGCAAATCTTCAGCAAAGGAAGCAAGAACATACAATGGAGAAAGGAATGTATCTTCAAAAAATGGTGTTGGGGAAACTGGACAGCCACTTTCAAAAGTATGAAACTAAACCATTATCTTACACCATCCACAAAAATTAACTTTACATGGACTAAAAATTCGAATGCAACACTCGAAACCATAAAACTCCTAGAAGAAAATGTAGGTAGTACACTCTTCGACATTGGTCTTAGCAGCATGTTTTCAAATATCATGTCTACTCCGGCAAGGGAAACAAAAGGAAAAATAAACAAACGTCATTATATCAGACTAAAAAGCTTCTGCAAGGCAAAGGAAACCATTAATGAAATGAAAAGACAACCCACCAACTGGAAGAAAATATTTGCAAATCATATATCTGACAAGGGGTTAATTCCCAAAATATATAAAGAACTGATACAACTCAACAACAAAAACACAAACAACCTGATCAAGAAATGGGCAGAAGATTTTTTTTTTTGAGGCAGATTAGCCCTGAGTTAACTACTACCAGTCCTCCTCTTTTTTGCTGAGGAAGCCTGGCCCTGAGCTAACATCGTGCCCATCTTCCTCTACTTTATATGTGGGACACCTACCACAGCACGGGGTGCCAAGCAGTGCCATGTCTGCACCCGGGATCCAAACCAGGGAACCCCGGGCCACCGAGAAGCAGAAGGTGCGAACCTAACCGCTGCGCCACTGGGCCGGCCCAAGAAATGGGCAGAAGATATGAACAGATATTTTTCCAAAGAAGATATACAGATGGGCAGCAGGCACATGATAATATATTCAACATCACTAGTTAATAGGGAAATACAAATAAAATTACAGTGAGATATCACCTTATACCAATCACAATGGCTATAATTACCAAGACAAAAAATAACAAAGTTTGGAGAGGATGTAGGGAAAAGGGAACCCTCATATACTGCTATTGGGAATGCAAACTCCTGCAGGCACTATGGAAAACAGTAAGGAGATTTCTCAAAATATTAAAAATAGAAATACCATGTGATCAAGTTGTCCCACTACTGGGTATTTATCCAAATAATATGAAATAAACAGTCCAAAGAGATTTATGCACCCCTATGTTCATTGCAGCATTATTCACAATAGCCAAGATTTGGAAGCAACCCAAGTGCCCATTGACTTATGAATGAATAAAGAACATGTGATGTATACATCACATTGAATACTACTCAGCCATAAAAAAGATAAAATTGTCCCATTTTCAAGAACAAGTATGGATCTTGAGGCTATTATGTTAAGCAAAATAAACCAGACAGAGTGAGACAAATACTGTATGATTTCACTCATATATGGAAGATAAACAAACACATGGACGAAGAGAACAGGTTAGTGGTTACACAGAGGGGAAGGGGGTCGGAGGTGGGTGAAAGGGGTAGAGGGGCACATATGTATGGTGACATAAAAACTAGACTACTGGTGGTGAGCATGATGCAGTCTATACAGAAATTTATATAAAATAATGTACTTCTGAAATTATACAATGTAATAAACCAGTATGACGTCAACAGAATGAAAAAAAATAAATAAATGAAAAATAACAGTAATAACTGGGAAGCAGTTAAGAGGAGAAGTGGGAGAAAGTACTAATTCATTTTTTATTTCAAAGAGTCAAATCCGGCTGATTAAATTGAAATACGTAGTTTTTCAATAATTACTCCAAGTACTCAAAGTGAAAGATAAGATCGTCAGACTAGTTAAAAACAACAAACCCAACTATACGTTACTAATGGAACATGATTTAAATATAAGAACACAGAAAGATTGAAAACAAAAGGACAGAGGTATCACACAATTAACCCAAAAAATCTGCTGTAGCTTTCCCAATGTTACAGAGCAAACTTTAAGATAAGAAACATTACTAGAAATAAAAAGGTTATCTCAAACAGGAAGCTATAATCTCAAATTTGTATGCACTCAATAGCAGAGTTTCGAAATACAAGCAAAACTGTTAAAAAAGAATAATTAGGAAATTATAAGTACTGATTTCTAAATAAAATGAAAATATCCTTAACCATTGATATAGTGAAAATTGCAGGAAATTTTTCAAATAATTGTTTATGCAAAAAAAGCACAAAATTTTCCCTGCTTATCAAGGTATTTGAAGATACATATGAATCAACACCATCTTGAGTATGAATTTTCCAAGAAGCCTTTGAATGTTGCTCTGACTAAATGTCCATTCATCTGAATGTCTCTTGGGAACTCTCAAAGGGAGAATCTCAAAGGAAAAGAATCAAATTGTACTCGTCTGGTTTCAGAACAATGATGCCGTCTCAGGAGAGAGAGGTGATTCTGGAAAGAGCCATTTTTCTATCACTCAAATCATCCTTCAGCCCAGCCCAAAATTCATTCCTGAGTTCTGGCACAAGAGGCCTCGAAAAAGAATAGCGGAAAGAAAAAGAAATGGAAAAAGAGTGTTGACTAATACTTAATGGGGCATTGAAAGTGAAAGTAGTTTGGGTGGCATCAGGTGATGATCCTCTCAGAGCAGATATCTGTGTCTTCAACGCCAGCATTTCAGCTTTGACGCTAATGTTGGTTTACATCATAGTTAGTGGTGTGGCAGGTATCCGCAGGAAACACCACCATGATACAGACCAGGAAGGAAAGAAAATAGTAGGTAACACAATGATAGATTGTTGTACAAACGCATGTGAGACTCTCTGCTGAAGAGTCACAGGCATAGGAATGTGAATGAATCTAGATGAGAAGAAACTCTGGAAAATTTGTTTGTTCATTGTTTTCTGATCATGTTTTAATCCCCCAGCTGATTTTAGCAGGAGCACTGGTTTTGTATAGCATTATTGATTTAAACTCTGAGAGAAGTGGAAATGGCATAAACAAAATGTGTAGAGGGTGAAAAACAGAGGACCAGTGAGAGTGTGGGGAAGGAAAAATCCTTGAAGAAAACAATTAACTTGTCATTCTTTGCGTTCATTCTGTTCCCCCAACACACACAAACACACACACACACACACACACACGAGTGTGCATGGGCAAATCAAAACCACACTAAGATATCACTTCACATCTCTAAGGATGGCTATTACTAAAAAGACAAAAGATGAAAAGCGTTGGCGAGAATGTAGAAAAAAGAGACCCCTGTGTACTGTTGCTGTGAATGTAAATTAGTGCAGCCAACATGGAAAACATTATGGAGGTTTCTCAAAAATTAAAAATAGAACTTCCATATGATCTAGCAATCTCACTTCTTGTTATATATCCAAGGAAAATGAAATCAGTGTGTTCAAGAGGTATCTGTACTTCCAAGTTCATTTCAGCATTGTTCACAATAGCCAAGATGTGAAAACAACCTAAACATCCGTTGACAGATGGACAGATAAGAAAATATGGTATATAGAGATATAAAGAAATATTATTCAGTCTTAAAAAGAAAAAAATCTTTTCATTTGCAAGAACGTAGATGAACCTGGAGGAGGTTATGCTAAGTGAAATAAGTCAGACACAGAAAGACAAATATTCCATGGCCTCATTCAAATGTGGAATCCAAGATAGTCAGATTCATGGAAGTTGAGAGTAGAATGGTGGTTACTAGATGCGAGGTGGAGTGAAAATGGGGAGATACCAGTCAAAGGGTAGAAAGTTTCAGTCACACAAGATGAATAAGTTCTAAAGATCTAATGCACAACATAGTGACTACAGTTAACAATACTGTATTGTATACTTGACATTTGGTAGGAGGGTAGCCCTTAAGCATTCTTATAACAAAGAAGAAAGGAAGAGAGGAAGGAGGAAAGGAAGGAGGAAAGGAAGGAAACAGTAACTATGTGAGGTAATGGATATGTTAATTAGCTTGATTGTGATCATTTCACAATGTATATCAAAATATTGCATTGTATACCTTAAATATGTAAAATTTCTATTTGTCCATTATACCTCAATAAAGTTGAAAAAAGAATAAGTTAAGCAATGCCACAAAACAAAAGATTAATATCTAAAAAGTAAATGTATTTCTGCATACTCATAACGAGCAATTGGTAGTTGAAACTTTTAAATGTATCATTTACATTCTCACCAAGAAACGACATGAAATACTTAGGTATAAATCTAACAAAACCTGTACGAAAAAGACTACAAAACACTCATGAAAGAAATCAAATATCTAAGTATATTGAGGCATATATCATGTTTATTTATTAGAATACTCAATGTAGGAAGATATTAATTCCCTCAAATTCATCTCTAGACTCAATGCATTTCAAACCAAAATCTCAGCAGCATTTTCTGTAGACATTTTCAAGCTGATTCTAAAATTTACATGGAAAGACAAAGGAACTAGAAGAGCCAAAATAATTTTTATACAGAAGAGCAAAGTTGGATGACTCACATTAGCTGTTTTTAAGATTTATTCTAAAGCAAAGGCAATCGAGAAAGTATTGTATTGGAGAAAGGATAAATATAGTATAGATCAATGGGACAGAATAGAGAGTACAGAAATAGACTCACATGTTTATGATCAATTGGTTTCCAACAAAGATGCAAAAAACAATTCAATATAGAAAAAATATTCTTTTCCACAATGCTGGACATTTGGATATCCATGTGTCAAAATGTGAAACACAATCCATTTCTCACACCATAACTCAAAACGGATCTTACAACTAAATGTAAAATCTAAACTACAAATTTCCAGAAGAAACACAGGAGAAAGTCTTTATGACTTTGGGTTAGGCAAAAATTTCCAAGATACAATACCAAAAGCACAATCCCATCAAAGAAAAAAGTGACAAATCAGCTATCAAAAGTAATTTCTTCTGCTCTTGAACGGCATTATTAAAAGAAAGAAAGGCAAGCTATGGACTGTAAGAAAATATTTGTAAATCATATATTTGGTAAAGTACTTGTCCAGAAAAAAGAATCCTCAAAACTCAACATTTCTTTTAAAAAATAACCAAATAAAAAATGGACAAAACATTTGAACATGTAGTTCAGCAAAACACATGTGTAAATGAACATATGATACTCAACATCACGATTTGTCAGGAAAATGCAAGTTAAAACTGAAATGAAATCCCACATAGACCTAGTAGAACAGCAAAATAAAAAACAAAAAATTCTGGGTCTGGCCCAGTGGCACAGCAGTTAAGTGCGCCCATTCCGCTTCGGCAGCCGGGGGTTCGCCGGTTCGGATCCCGGGTGTGGACATGGCACCACTTGGCAAGTCATGCTGTGGTAGGCGTCCCACATATAAAGTAGAGGAAGATGGGCATGCATGATAGCTCAGGTCCAGTCTTCCTCACATAAGAGGAGGATTGCCAGTAGATGTTAGCTCAAGGCTAATCTTCCTCAAAGATAAATAATAAATAAATAAATAGATAAATAATTCTGACAATGCCGAAAGGTGGAAAGGATACAGAACAACTGATTCTCTCATGCATTTCTAATAAAAATGAAAAATGAGGCATCCACTTTGGAAAACATTTTGGTAGTTTCTCATCAAATTAAGCATGAAGTTACTATATGACCCAGCAATTTCACTTCTAGATGTGTACCCAAGTGAAATGAAAACCTGTGTTCCCAAGAAAATCTGTATCAAAATGTTAATAGCAGCTTTATTCACCATGGCCCATAAGTGAAAACCATCCAAATGTCCTTCAACTGCAGAATAATTAAACAAATTGTCTTACATTCGCACAATGGAATGCTACTTAGCAATAAAAAGGAATGGGATACTGATACACACAACAATACGAGTGAATCACGAATGCAAGATGCTAGATGAAAAAAGCCAGACTCAGACTGTATAAGTCCTGCTGCCCAATATATTAACTTTGTCCACCTTGTCTCCGGAGGTTCAGCACCACCATTTGCCTGTACAACAAAATCAAGACATCTTCTCAATGACAGCATCTTTCACTGTCATTCTACATGCTAATTTTCACAGATGCTGGTTCTCCCCCTTCTGTTGTTCCTCCATGCCTGAATGACGGGACTTCCCTCTCAACCCTCTAGATAGACGTGGTTGGGGAGGGATTAGCATGTAGATCACACATGATAAACCTACTTTAAAATTTCTATCTCCCTAAAACATTGGATTCTTTCCTTTGTACTGAGCCACAGTCCAGAGTATGTGAATACATTTTACCCAACCTAATGCTATAGTCTGTCTTTCTTGCTAACACATTTAGAACCCATTCTACATATGTTCCCCCAGGATTTTTCCAAAATAACTCAATATCTTTCAAGCTTGGGAAAAATAATCTCTTCTCAAAAGTCATACTTTCTACTTGTCCTCCTGGAGCATGCTGATATTTGAATCTAATTATGATCTGGCAGCAATGAAGGCTGGTTTGGTGGGGCTTAATGTGGACAGGCATCCCCTTGCAAGGCAATGCTTCACACGAGGCTAATAAATACTTATTGCAAAAAGGAAGGCTAGTCTCTTCAGACAGATTAAAAGGGACTATTCTCATGGCTAGAAAGGCTCGGGATAATTTAGGAGTTCAAGATTATCAACTTCCTTAGAGCCTACTGAAGTATCCCCAATCCAAATTTCAGGGTCTTCCTCTTTTTCAAACATGTCATAACTTTAATTTAAGAGGCTTTGCGATCTGCACAATTAAGTTTGCATCTGATTTTAAGTCTTATCGACCTTGAATCTACAAGAAATAAAATATTTATTTTAGAGCCTTTATAGAGGCTTTCTGGTTGTCTTGGAGGTGAGCTGAGAGTTTAAAACCCCAAGCTTGTCACTTTCTTTATGAAAACTCTTCAGTGGAGTCAGAAACATCCATCCCATCTAGCCATCATATTAGTCGTTATGACAAACATAATGGTCAAGGCAGCAGTAGCTTGGTTTTCCAAAGCTTGTCTTCAGTGACAACTTCATCGTAAGTAGCTCCATTATTATGGAAGCACCATACAGGCAAAATTCTTATCTCATCTTCCATTCTGTGTGTCTCTGATGAGTTACACAGGGTCTGGCACAGAAGAGGCATTAATAAAGACTTATAAAATGGACGAATAAATAATATCTCCCTTATCCATGTTTTCACTGGAATTCTATTCCTTAGCCTCTCCTGGATGTCTCCCCCTCTATTTCTTTCTTTGTCTGGTTAGAAAAACTTTCTCTCTCTTAGTTGGCCATGAGCTGGAATCAATTTTCCACTATTTATTCTAGTTATTTTTAAAAGATGACAGTTCAATATTCTCAGATTAAGAAACAAGTGAATCAAACCTTTTATTTTTCTCCCCTCATCTTCAAATACATGAATTAAAGCCTTGATTTTTATTGAATGCCTGGACCCAAATTATTTTTTGTTGTATGTAGCCCTCCATAGAATAAAAATCCTACATCTTTATACTCTATCATGCTAAGTCAGAGTAAGTTTCTAAAAATTTTAGAGGAAAACTTCTGTATCTAATGTCTTTCTCCTGGAGGAAGGTAGTAGGATTCTGTGAAAAGAGAAAGGATTATGAGTTGAGAGATACGATTGACCATATATACACATTTATGTGCAATTGAGTTCCAAAATAAATGCATGTACCATACATGCAAATGCAGGATTTCTTGTCACACAGTCCTTGGTTCAAATAGTGGCTCAATCCCTTATTAGCTATAAAATTTTGAACAGCTTACTCTTTCTCAGAATTTCAGTTTCCTCCTTGCAAGGGAGGGTTTGGAGGATTTAGTGAGTTATCACACATAAGACACCTAGTACAGTGTTTAGCACATAGTAGAAGCTCAATAAGTTTGAATTCCCATCTGCTTAAAATACTTCAGGCCAAAAAGTTTCTATGAAGGAGTGGAAAAGAGTTTGTTTGTGTGTTTGTTTGTTTGTTTACAATCTTTCTTTCTTCTGCAGAATAGGCGTCTATCTTGCCCTATGTGTCCCAATGTTATCTTGAGCTTGTTCTTTATGTACTACCAGAAGAGATCTTGAGTAGCCTTGGAGGATGAGAAAGCCATTGGGATGGAGTTTAATAAGCATCTTCTTCAGAGCACTTATATGAGCATACCACCCCAGAGATCAATTAACTACAAATCTGTGAAGTTTGGATAATACATTTCTTTCTTTTTCAAAAAGACTCTCAAGGGAAAATGTAATGAAACACCTCCAAGGAGAGAGGAAAAAAAAACCTCTCTCAAATTCCCCTGCAGCCCCAGCTTTGAAACACTTCAAAAATGACCCCAAATGCAGATATTAGCAGACAGCAGAAGAATTTCTTAAGATTTCATCTTTCCTCTTCTGTGTATCTTTTCCCTCCACTTTTCTGCCCACACATTCTATTCACCAAGTGGATATTTTGACCTTTGATAAATAAATCAGCCTCAAGCTTGCTCTCCAACTCATTAGCACTTTGGGGATTGGAAGCAGTTACCAAAGCCTGATTAGACTCCTTCCAAAGCAGAACTCAAGACAAGTATCAGCTAAGGGTCAGACAGAACAAGAGGGAGAAGGTGGGTGCAGCCATTCATATTTTACTTTTTGTCTTCATGCTCGTATTAATCTCACTTATAAAGCACCCTAGATCTACAAGCCCATATAGATGGCTAAGAAGCTCTTTGGATTTTAGTTTACCTCCATATACCTTTCAATTCTATCTGTCTTTCCTCAAATTCAGCCCAAATCTTACCTTTCTGCTCCTTTGATGGTCCTCCTGGACCATGTTTGAGCACTTGCAGCTAGAAAGAGATTTAAGAGGGAATGAAGTTTTGGAAGGGATTGCTATGTCCTTTAACACAGCCCCAATTATTAGTAAGTAGTCTGAAAAGTAATTTGGAAGGGGTGTGATTGGGACAGACTTGACATAGCAGATTTTCCAAACACTGAAGAGATCTCTAATCTCTAAAACCCGGTTTCTCTTTTCTGACTGATGGCTTGAATTTTACCATCTGAATCTTAATTCTTGAATTAATCTCTTGGTGCCTTTTGAATTCTCACCTCACATTGAGAGAGTCTCTTTCAGTTACATCAACCATTTGTGCATTTAGATGATAGACAGAGCTAGAAGAGCAAGACCTTGTGGACACCAGGTTCCTGGAGGAGTGAGAGGAGGAGGCATCATGAAGTGAAGGACACAGCCCAGATCATGAATGATGGAGAAACCATAGAAAACCCACATCACCTCCACAGTTTAGCTCAGGTTCTCTGCGTCATTATTCCATTTTTCTCTTCCATCACCAACTGCACCTGTTAAGCTCCGATTAGGAAGATTTGGCTATAAAACTTAACACTTTCTTGCCATTTTTGTCAAAAGATGACCTGAGTTGTAAATCCACCCTACCAGTTCTCATCAATCTCTAAGTGTCTGCTATGTGCAAGGTACTGTGCTAGATGCTTAATTTTGCTGTATTATTTTATCTTCACTATGGTCTTGAAGGCTAGTGTTATTCACAAACATTCACCTCCAGCGTCTATGAATCCAATGAGGTCCTGAGCCTCTCAAACTCTCCTTCTTCAGCTCTGTAAAAGAGGCCTGGTGTTGATTATACCTGTATTCTAGGATCAAAGGGAGTCCAGACTCAGACCAAATTGAGCCTCCCTGAGTTTGCAGTAAGAGTGAAGGAGATTTCCTTTCTCAAGGGAAGAAGCACTACTTCATGAGTAGAGTTTGGTGACATAAAGTGCTCCATACAACTCTTAATATACCTTTCACTTAATGTTTTAGAGTAAGATTCAGAGAATCTATATGTGGGAATAAAACCCGGGATATTCTTTTCTTTTTGTTTCAATTTGTCCAGCTTCACTTTCTGTTCCTTCCAAATGTGGAAGTTCTCTGCCCTAATGGCAACACTCTAAACAGACTTTCAGTTGACCCATCAAGTCCAGATGATTAAATTCTTCAATCTCACTCCTAAACACTTTTTACAAAGCTACATGGTCTATCAGTGAACTCATTATGTCTGTAAGATAAGCACACTTCAACCTGCCACATGAGAAGGAAGCGTTTCCAAAATAAGGCTAATTTCCATAAATAATTCTTTATGGAATATTCACTGCTGATAGCAATAACATTCCCAATTTATTAAGCAAACGTCCTATCTCAAGACCCATGAGGCTTTCACATATTATCTTAAACAACCCTCAAACAACTCTTAAGTAACCACTGTTATCCCCATTTTACAAATGGAGAAATAGAAGATCAGAAAGACTAAATGAGTTGCCCAACATCCCACGGCTGGCAAGTGGTAGAAACAGGATTAGAACCAGGCTTATCCTGAAGCCTACCCAGAATCATCACCACCAACTCATCCCCCTTCCCTTTGTGCTAACCTGAGTAGGTGCCCAAATGACCTTTAATAACATCACAGACCTCAGGTCTCTACCTTGCTAAATGGCAGACCCAACACAGAATGGGTGAGGGTTCCGGTAGAGCTGTTTTTGTTTAGCTCCCAATTTCTCTACGTGGCACTACATCTGCACTGAGTTATGTCAAACTTTGCTGGAGGCCCTTTTATTTTCTTCAAAAGGAAAGAATCCCCTCCTGATCCTGGAAATTCTACACACCTTTCACAAACAGTTGCAGAGCCTCTAAACATAATACAAATCTTAAAGCCATATTTGACAAGATTGAGATTAGTGTAAGAGATCTCTGAAACTCTGCACAAATGATGGCATGGTGATGGCTGAAAGGAGCTTCACATTCTCTCATTACCCAAATTTTAAGGTTTAGAACTGGAAAATCTGTAACAGGAGCTATTGAGTGCAAGAAGAGAGGGAGTCTATACCAAGGGCATATCTCTGTGCAATTTCCAAGAGGAAAGTAAAGATCAATGATAGCTTGACTGACTGGCAATAGGTAGATGTAGATTGACTTATGAAAAATTGGAGATAATAAAATGGCGTGGCTTTCCTAAACTGAGCCAGAAAAATTTATAGCAAATAGAGAAAGCATTACTTCCCAAATTGTGAAGTTATTGACTTGGAATAATTTCTATAATATATGTAAATTGTAGAGGGTCTTTGATACAAACAGCCATATGCATATACATATACTTGAACATGAAAGGCATACACCTAAATGTTAAGAGCTCTAATTTCAGGAGATAGATTGTCATAATTTCCAGTTTTAAGAGGATTTTTTTGCATTGATCAGGAAGTGCCCATGATTTTTAGGTTTATTATTTCACCGTTGTTTATTGACCTAATTATCTTCCAGTTCTCACATATTGCTTTAAAATTCATAAAATAACATTTCCATTTTGAAAAACAAAAGCAAATTTGTGAGATTCATCATATTTAAAGAGATAGGTAGAACAGAATGAAAATATTGTTTAAAAGATAGGTAATTTTGATGATTTCTAAATTGTTTGGGTTAAAACCTGAAGAAGGATCAAGATATATCCCACACCTATAAGGGTCATTCACCATGAGCCACCAGGCCCTCTGACCACACTTTTCCTAGTGCCTTCTGCTGAGTTGGGACCTCAGGTTCAAAGACCCGCTGATGGTAAGTGTTCTTTTCTGATTTATGTGGATTGAGACTTAGTGTGGATGTGGAGGGGGTGATGGAAATTCTTATAGATGTGGATTGGGTGGAATCAAGTCCCTGATCTTGAAAGATACTTCATATACTGAAAGTTATAAGAATTTGATTGAGGTTACATTGTAATTTCGATTTTTAAATAACAACAGCAATAAAAAACTCTTGTAGAGCACTTACTATGGGCCATGCATGTCTTAAAAGAGATTTAAGAAGAGAAGGAAGGAAAGAAAGAAAGAGAGAGAGAGAAGGAATTCTAATAACAAAGTGCTATTATTATCCCTAATTTTACAGAGTCATAGAGAGTTCAACTAACTTGCCCAAGATCACACATATATTATATGGTAAAGCTGGGAATTAAATCCAGGCAGGCTATAGCCAGAATCCACATTCTTAACAATTAAATAGCTTAGAGAGCTCAGACTGAAGACAAATTTGAAAGTGGAACTATGTTAGTATATTCAGATCTAATATTTGACAGTTCAGAGCATTTCTATACACATCTGGCCTAATCTTTTTGATGAAATAAGCCAGATAGAGAAAGATGAACTCCGTATGACTCCACTCATAGGTGGAAGTTAAACATGTAGACAAAGAGAACTGATTGGTGGTTACCAGGGGAAAAGCGGGATGGGGGAGTGGGCACAGAGGGTGAAGTGGGGCACCTACAACAAGACTGACAATAATGTACAACTGAAATTTCACAAGGTTGTAAACTATCATAATCTTAATAAAAGTAAAAAGAAATTTCATTTTACTTAGAGTCTACATAAAATGTCAAAATGGAACATAGCTGAGACTTTAAGTTTAAAAAAAATATTCTAAATGTCTGATTGGTTGTTTCACAATTACGTAGCTGAACCTGGTCTCTCCCTTGGTTTCTCCATTCTAATACTGAAACTTAAATAAGTTAGATGAATAGTTATTTTCAGGGCATGAGGTAACTCATCTGGGACATACAAAAAACTGTCCAAATAATAACTTTCATCGGGGATTTACTATGTATCAGGCACTTTACAAACTTTGCCTTATTTTAATTCTTAAAATAAATGTATGACATTGATCCTGTCATCTGTCTTAAAGAAAAAGAAATTGAAGCCTAGAGATGATATACATATCACCCAAAGTAACACAGCTGCTAATTGGTAGAGGCAGGACTTGATCACAGGAAGTCTGAATCCAAAGTTTAAGCTCATATCAACCATGCTATATTAAAAAGCAAATATTTAAGACAATGACTATAATTGCCTTCTGAGAGAAAGAGAGAGAATCTTTGCATAAAGTTGTAATCCTCTGTAATACTTTGCCCTCCCTCTCACATATTTTTTAATTATTTCTTGATACCACTGTAATGCAGATTGTCATTATTATCCCAGATCTGCATCTTGTCATTGTGGTCCATGGGAAACACGTCCACAACTAAGGCCTGGAACAGCTCATCAGTGACCACATTCATCTTCGTGGGATTTGCAGACCATCCAGAACTCCAGGTCCTGCTCTTTGTGACCTTCCTGGGTATCTATCTTGTGACCCTCTCCTGGAACCTGGCCCTCATCTTTCTAATCAGAAGTGACACCCGTCTGCAAACACCCATGTATTTCTTCCTCAGCAACTTGTCCTTCATTGACATCTGTTACTCTTCCACAGTGGCTCCCAAGATGCTCACTGACTTCTTCCAGGAGCAGAAGACCATATCATTCTTGGGTTGTGCTGCTCAGTTCTTTTTTTTTTGTTGGCATAGGTCTAACTGAGTGCTTTCTCCTGACTGCTATGGCATACGATCGATACACAGCCATCTCCAGTCCCCTGCTCTACACTGCCATCATGTCCCAGGGTCTCTGTACACACATGGTGATTGGGGCATATTTCAGTGGCTTCCTGAGCTCCCTGATCCAGGCCTGCTCTATATTTCAGCTCCACTTCTGTGGACCCAACATCATCAACCATTTCTTCTGTGACCTCCCACCAGTCTTAGCGCTTTCTTGCTCTGACACGTTCCTCAGTCAAGTGGTGAATTTTCTTGTAGTGGTCACTATTGGGGGAACATCATTCCTCATCCTCGTCATCTCCTACAGTTACATAGTTGCTGCTGTCTTGAAGATCCATTCAGTGGAAGGCCAAAGGAAAGCCTTCAACACATGTGCCTCACACCTGATGGTGGTGACTCTGCTGTTTGGGACAGCCCTTTTCATGTACCTGCGACCCAGCTCCAGCTACTCTCTTGGCAGGGACAAGGTGGTGTCTGTGTTCTATTCACTGGTGATCCCCATGCTGAACCCTCTAATCTACAGTTTGAGGAACAAAGAGATCAAAGATGCCCTGTGGAAGTTGTTGGAGAATAAGAAAGTGTTTTCCTAGTTTATGATTGAAAACATATTTCTCCAAACTGACAGAGACTTATATAACATATGATATCTACCTCCACCTCTGGCTTAGGCAAGAGGTACATTTTGTGTGCATATTTGGAAATGGAGGCTCCTCCTGCCAAATTTTTCTCACTGTTCCCCCTGGTGATCTGTCCACTGACCCCACCGTGGATAGCCAAAAAGGGGAAATGATTATTGCACAAAAATAATCTCCCTGGGATTCTCACAATTAGTATTACAGCAACCACATTTTATTGGGTACTTAACATATATGAGGCACAAAAGTTATTTAATAAAATACTCATTGCAGTGCTATGAGGCAAATAGTACTATCCCTATGTTACAAATGAAGAAATGAGGTCCTAGGAAGAAAAAATGACTTGCCCAGCGTTATACGGAAAGTAAGGGGCAAGAATCCCATTCAGACCTAGGTCCTCCTGACTCCAGAGCCCATACTCTGCCCAAATGCTGCCTTCCGTGTTCAACAACAAACAGCCCTGAAGTTGTACATGTGTATAACTCTTATTACTAGTATATGGCAGGATCCAAAAAGATACACTATGTATAGTTGAGGTACCTTACAAAACAAGATGCCTTTTTACTCCATTAAACATTCTCTCCAAGGTATCCCTGTTGGATTCCCATTATGGCTACTGAATAATTTTCTAAACAAAATGTACCGAAGTACATTACCCTTTTCTGCCATTTCTATCTGAGCTGTGTAGGGGCCTGGAAAATTTGTGTCCCATGATATCACATCCGTACTCTTCTCTTCCCAGTCTCTGTCACCTAAAGTGCCTACTAGGTCTGTATTTCCTTGATTTCAACCATGTCATTCCTTTACCAGTTCAGCACCCGACTCCACTTCACAGCTTAGTCTCCCTTTTGATCACCACACTCTGAGTTCCTCTTGCTCTCTTCTATCCAAACCCATTGCTCCCATAAAATCTTTGTTTCTTAACCTGAATGGATTAGCCCACATTCAGTACTATTTGCCACTATCTCTGGAAGGTATGTCTCAGGCCATCACCTCCAGGTCATTAGTCCTTCTTAAAGGACATGGACAGTGGAGTTGTCCAGCACAACCATTTCTGCTGGTAAATCCCTCCATCATTCCTTTATGGGCCTGTCCTCTTCTCAACACATTCATTTTTCCATTAATAGAGGTCTATTGGATATGCAAAAAGTCTTCATTTGATTTCATTGTTCATGTAAGTGGATTAACTACTTCATATTTGGAAGAGCATAAACAACGCACAGGGGATGTGAGATCTCTGTCCCAGGTCTCCTGGATTCTTGAGTCTCCTAAATTCATTCCCATTCAAAGTCAAGCAAACTTAAAGTGATTCATACAAATAATATCCAATGATATTACCCAATGGGTAACTTTTCCTGAAATTTTTTTATCAGTTACCTCTATGAATATTAGGACTTATATGGCACTGTATTGGAAATTCTGGGAATCACCTTTATTGATGGATGTTATACCCAGGATACTTCTAGTTTTCTGCTTCCTTAGCAGGCTGAGTACAATGTGAGGAAGTCTTTAGGATTATTTCAGATGTAAGATCTAATGAAGGGGCCAGTCAGGCCAAGCGGAGCAGATTTCGATACATGTGAATAGATGATTTCTTTGAAGTTTAGAATGGACATTCTTGAATTCTGATATATTTCCATTCAAATTAATAGCTATGATTAAGTAGAATTATTTTTTCTTCCTAAAGGAAGTGATTCAATTTATGAAAAATATGGAAAAGGTTTACCTTAAAGGAAAAGTACAAATTATTTAATATCAAATCATTTTACCTTCTTCTCCTTCTTTAAAACACACACACATTCCTCATCTGCTTTATTTTCCAACTCATCTCAGTTCATATAACATAAACCCTCCACCTGGCCTCTTGAGAGAACTTTACATATAAGCAAAATACAATGTGGCCTCTACACAGTTCACTCTGAGGAATCTGAGTGTATTGGTTTACTATCACTAATGTAACTAATTACCACAAAGTAAGTGGCTTAAAACAACATAATGTTATTATCTCACAGTTCTGTAGGTTAGACGTTTGAGAGAGGTCTCACTGGGCTGAAATCAAAGTAGTAGCAGAGCTGTGTCCCTTTCTAGAGGCTCTATGATAGAATCCATTTCCTTGCCCTTTGCAGCTTTTAGAGACCACCCACATTCCTTGGCTCATGGTTCCCTTCCACCATCTTCAAAGCCCACAATGTCACATCTACCCTCACTGGGAAAGGTTCTCTGCTTTTAAAGACTCTCGTGATTAGAGTCATGCGCCACATAACTAGGGTTCAGTCAAAAACAGGCTGCCTATATGACGGTGGTCCCATAAGATTAGTATCATATAGCATAGATGCGTTGTAGTATACACCATCTAGATTTGTGTAGATACACTCTGTGATGTTTGCACAATGACAAAATCGCCTAACGATGCATATCTCAGAATGTGACACTTGAGTGTAGGTTGGGCCTGCTCAGATAATCCAGGATAATCTCCCCATTTCAAAGTCTATAATTCAATCACATCTTAAAACTCTCTTTTTCCTGAAAGATAATCTATTCACAGGCTCATAGGATTAAGATTTTGTCATGTTTGGGGACCACTATTCTCCCTACTTAGCTCTTTTAACATTTGATGTCACTTTACTGATTTGAGTTTATGAGGCCAGCTCTCAAGAACATTCATGAGCTCCCCATTGCCCTCAGGTTAAAGTCCTTAACATGCATTATAAAGTCCTCTTTGCTTCATGCTGCAGCTCTGCTTACTTCAACTCTTCACCCCCTACTACATCTCCCCTAGTACTTTGGGGACAGCATGCTGTCCCAAGGCATCTATTTCTTTTTCTTCCCCTCAAGCTCTTTGTACAAGGAGTTTCCTCTTTCCTCCATAATCTTTTTAACTGACTGATGGTTGTTCAACCTTCAGGTCTCTACTCAGAGCACTTCCTCCATGAAGATCTTCCCACCCATTTCCCAAACCCAGAACATCATGGTTTACCCAGTTGTTGCACTAACATTACTGTTTGTAATCATTTGTTCTATTGCACGTACCTTACACTAAACTGTAACTTCCTTGAGGATAGAGATAGACCCTTGTTCACTTTCATTCATCCATCTAACACAGTGTTTGGCACATAGTAGACATATAATAAATATTTCTTTAATAAATGAACAATTCATTGTTTATAGTAACTTTGGCTTTTGCTGCATATAGTGATTGTATTATTGTCTTGTGGTATGGCTAAAAAGGTTTCTTATAGATGTATTTCAACAAAAGAGAGACTGAACAAAATTAGACCACTTTTCTCATCTATTATCCTTCTATAAAATTTTAGGAGGGCTTTTAATTAAACTGCTAATCATAACGATTCAAATAAATTAGCAGTACTGATTACTGTAAATATAATACACAACTAGAGACAGTTAAATAGAAAAACAGATACCAGAGAATCCTCACAAATAAAACACTCCATACAGCAGTACTTAATTTCTTTCCATCTTTGCCATCTCTAGGCATAATTTATTTAAACTCACACAGAATTACTCAATTAAAATTAAAGCCAGGTTACCATATTTCTGGCTTTAGTGGACTCCCATCTTCACCAGAAATCAAGGCACTCATTTCCCCAATCTGAGAAATCTAACCCAGTTTGTGCCTGAAGACAAGTGCAAACCTCCCCTGAGACTTTTTCAACCTCTTCTGCTTCCTTCCTTTCTAACTATAAAGAGAAAAAGAGACCATTATTCTATCACCCATGAATCCACTGTGTCCAGAACAAAATACTCTGTGAAGATTAGCTTTCTCCCTCTCCTTCAGAAATCTTCCATCTCTCAAATTTAGCTCTCTCCCCTTAGAAATTAGAAGCTACCTTAACTTGGTTAAAGTACAAAATGATTTGATAAATATTTACAAACTCAATTTTACCAGAAACATGTTCTGGGATATATTTAAATAAAGTTTTTAAGCAGAGATAAAAGGTCTCCACTTATTTGCTTTTGCTCTTTGTAGTTTCAAAATATTTTAGGATGACTTGAAATATTCATGCAATGAACAAAATAAAGCAAGTTGCAAATAAGTCAACAGCTATATGCTTTTTAAAAAGTTAAAATGCTGCATGGCAATTAGAAAAACATAGATAAATATATATATGTAATCTTGGAATAGAAAAGATCTTTCTAAACTTAATGCTAAAAGCAAAACCATAAAGAAACAAAGGACAGGTTAGACTACAATAGTGTTAAAATCTATATGGCAAATAAACAAAAAAAAGAAAGTCAAAGGACAGAAGTCTAATGAGGAAAAATATGTGCACTACTTATGGTAGACAGTAGTTTATATAAGTTTATCTTACAAACAAAATTAGAACAAGATAAACCAATAGAAAAATGGGCACAATTCTGTCTTTAGGTCAGAAGTGTGTCTCTTGTATGCAGCATAGATATGGGTCTTGTTTATTCATCCAGTTAGCCACCCTATGCCTTTTGATTGGAGCATTTAGTCCATTGACATTTAAAGTAGCTATTGATAAGTATGTACTTATTGCCATTTTGTTCCTTCTTTCTTGGTGTTTTAATAGTTCTTCTCTGTTCCTTTCTTGTCTTGCTCTCTTCCTTTGTGGTTTGATGGCTTTCCTTAGTATTATGTTTGGGTTTCTTTCTCATAAGTTTTTGTGTATTTATCATAGATTTCTGACTTATAATTGCCATGAGGTTCATATATAATAACCTATGTACATAGCAATCTATATTAACTTGATGGTCTCTTTAGTTTGACCTCTTTCTAAAAGTTCTACTCTTATTCTCTCCTTCTCCCACAGTTTCTGTTTTTGATATCAAATCTAACCTCCTTTTTTTTGTGTGTGTGTATTGTTACCCTCTTATTATGGAAATTTTAGTACTTTTGTTTTTTGGCCTTCATGTTATCTTCATAGGTGTTTGATCTGATACCTTTACTATATTTTTGCCTTTACCGGTGATTTTAGCACCTTTTTTTTTATAGAGGGGAGGGAGGAGGGAGAAAGGGGTGATGAGGCACATGTGTGTGGTGTTGGATTGTAATTAGTCTGTGGGTGGTGAAGGTGATGCAATCTTCACAGGAATCAAAATATAATCATGTACACCTGAAATTTACATAATGTTAAAAACCAATGTTACCTCAGTAAAAAAAAGGGGGGGGCACAGTTATGAGCAAGCAATTCACAAAAAAGAAATACAAATGGCTAATAATTTGATGAGAAAATACTCTAGAGTACTAATATTCAAAGAAATGAAAATGTAGCAGTGAGAATTTTTTTCTATTAAAAAGGCAGATGTTAAAAGTAACAATAATACCAAATGCTAACAAAGTTACAGAAAAATAGGCCCTCTCATATATAATTGGTAAAACATAAATTGCATCATCTTTCTGAAGGTCAGTTTGACTACACGTACCAAAAGTAATTAAATGTACATGCTTTTACACAATGTTAAAAACCACTACAACCTGAATAAAATAATTGATAAAACAATGTACATACTTTTGCCTCACCTATCGTCCTTCTTGGAATGTATTCTAAGGTGTGCATATATGTCCAGGGATGCTCATCACAGTGCTACATAATGGTGAAAATTGAAGCAACCTTTTTTTTTATTAAGATTATGATAGGTTACAACCTTGTGAAATTTCAGTTGTACATTATTGTTAGTTATGTTGTAGGTACACCACTTCACCCTTTATGGCCTCCGCCCATGCCCCCTTTCCCCTGCTAACCAACAATCAGTTCTCTTTGCCTATATGTTAACTTCCACCTATGAGTGGAGTGATACAAAGTTCATCTTTCTCTATCTGGCTTATTTCACTTAACATAATACCCTCAAGGTCCATCCATGTTGTTGTGAATGGGACAATTTTGTCCTTTTTTTATGGCTGAGTAGTATTCCATTGTATATATATACCATATCTTCTTTATCCAATCATCAGTTGCTGGGCACTTAGGTTGCTTCCACGTCTTGGCTATTGTATATAATGCTGCAATGAACATAGGGGTGCATGGGACTTTTGGAATTGCTGATTTCAGGTTCTTAGGATAGATACTCAGTAGTGGGATGGCTGGGTCATAAGGTATTTCTATTTTTAATTTTTTGAGAAACCTCCATACTGTCTTCCATAGTGGCTGCACCACTATCCTTCCCACCAACAGTGTATGAGGGTTCCTTTTTCTCCACAACCTCTCCAACATTTGTCACTTTTGGTTTTGGATATTTTTGCCATGCTAATAGGCGTAAGATGATATATTAGTGTAGTTTTGATTTGCATTTCCCTGATGATTAGTGATGATGAGCATCTTTTCATGTGTCTATTGGCCATCCTTATATCTTCTTTGGAGAAATCTCTGTTCATGTCCCCTGGCCATTTTTTGATCGGGTTGCTTGATTTTTTGTTGTTGAGCTGTGTGAGTTCTTTATATATTATGGAGATTAACCTTTTGTTGGATAAATAACTTGTAAATATTTTTTCCCAATTAGTAGGTAGCTTTTTTTGTTTCAATCCTGTTTTCCCTTGCCTTGAAGAAGCTCTTTAGTCTGATAAAGTCGCATTTGTTTATTCTTTCTATTGTTTCCCTCGTCTGAGGAGTTATGGTGTCTGAAAAGATTCTTTTGAAACTGATGTTAAAGAGTGTACTGCCTATATTCTCTTCTAGAAGACATATTGTTTCAGGCCTAATCTTTAGGTCTTTGATCCATTTTGAGTTTATTTTTGTGAATGATGAAAAAGAATGGTCAATTTTCATTCATTTGCATGTGGCTGTCCAGTTTTCCCAGCACCATTCATTGAAGAGACATTCTTTTCTCCATTGTAGGCCCTCAGCTCTTTTGTCGAAGATTAGCTGTCCACAGATGTGTGGTTTTATTTCTGGGCTTTCAATTCTGTTCCATTGATCTGTGCACCTGTTTTTGTACCAGTACCATGCTCTTTTGATTACTGTAGCTTTGCAGTATGTTTTGAAGTCAGGGATTGTGATGTCTCCAGCTTTATTCCTTTTTCTCAGGATTGCTTTAGCAATTTGGGGTCTTTTGTTGCCCCGCATGAATTTTAGGATTCTTTGTTCAATTTCTGTAAAGAATGTCACTGGGATTCTGATTGGGATAGCATTGAATCTGTATATTGCTTTAGGTAGTATGGACATTTTAACTATGTTTATTCTCTCAATCCATGTGCATGGAATGTCTTTCCATCTCTTTATGTCGTCATCAATTTCTTTCAGGAAAGTCTTTTAGCTTTTGTTGCGTAGATTTTTCACTTCCTTGGTTAAATTTATCCCAAGGTATTTTATTCTTTTTCTTGCGATTGTGAATGGGATTGAGATCTTGAGTTCTTTTTCTGTTAGCTCATTGTTAGCATATAAAAATGCTACTGATTTACGTATGTTGACTTTATACCCTGGACCATTGCTGTAGCTGTTGATTATTTCCAATAGTTTTCCTATGGGTTCTTTGGGGTTTTCTATATATAAGATCATGCCGTCTGCAAACAGCGAGAGTTTTACTTCTTCGTTGCCTATTTGTATTCCTCTTATTTCTTTTTCCTGCCGAATTGCTCTGGCCAACACCTCCAGTACTATGTTGAATAAGAGTGGTGAAAGTGGGCACCCTTGTCTTGTTCCTGTTCTCAGAGGAGTGGCTTTCAGTTTTTGTCCCTTGAGTCTGATGTTGGTTGTGGGTTTGTCATATATGGCCTTTATTATGTTGAGGTACTTTCCTTCTATACCCATTTTATTGAGGGTTTTTAACATAAATGGATGTTAGATCTTGTCGAATGATTTCTCTGCATCTATTGAGATGATCATGTGGTTTTTGCTTCTCATTTTGTTAAGGCAGTGTATCACGTTGATTGACTTGCGGATGTTGAACCATCCCTGTGTCCCTGGTATAAATCCCACTTGATAATGGTGTATAATCTTTTTGATGTAATGCTGTATTCGGTTTGCCAAAATTTTGTTGAGGATTTCTGCATCTATGTTCCTCAGTGATATTGGCCTGTTGTTTCCCTTCTTTGTGTTGTCCTTGTCAGGTTTGGGGATCAGGGTGATGTTGGCTTCATAGAATGTGTTAGGGAGTGCTCCATCTTCCTCAATTTTCTGAAGTAGTTTGAGAAGGATAGGCATTAAATCTTCTTTGAATGTTTGGTAGAATTCTCCAGAGAAGCCTGGACTTTTATTTTGGGGGAGGTTTTTGATTACTGTTTCTATTTCTTTACTTGTGATTGGTCTATTCAGATTCTCTATTTCTTCCTGCTTCAGTTTGGGGAGGTTGTAAGAGTCTAGGAATTTACCCATTTCTTCTAGGTTGTTCAATTTGTCGGCATATAGTTTTTCATAGTATTCTCTTACAATCCCTTGTATTTCTTTGGTATCCATTGTGATTTCTCCTCTCTCATTTCTAATTTTATTTATTTGAGTCTTCTCTCTTTTTCTCTTAGTGAGTCTGGCTAAGGGTTTGTCGATTTTGTTAATTTTTTCAAAGAACCAACTCTTTGTTTCATTGATCCTTTCTACTATCTTTTTTGTTTCAATATCATTTATTTCTGCTCTAATTTTTATTATTTCCCTCTTTCTACTGACTTTGGGCTTTGTTTGTTCTTCTATTTCTAATTGTGTTAGGTGTTGTTTGAGGTTGCTTATCTGAGATTTTTCTTGTTTTTTGAGGTAAGCCTGTCTTGCAATGAATTTCCCTCTTAGGAGTGCTTTTGCTGTGTCCCAAATGAGTTGGTATGGCATGTTTTCATTTTCATTTGTCTCCATATAATATTTGATTTCTTCTTTAATTTCTTCAATAATCCATTGTTTGTTCAGTAGTATGCTGTTTAGTCTCCGCATTTTTGCTCCTTTCCCAGCTTTATTCTTGTAGTTGATTTCTAGGTTTATAGCATTATGATCCAAAAAGATGCTCGATATTATTTCAACCCTCTTGAATTGATTGATGCTTGCTTTGTTTCCCAAGATATGGTCTATCATTGAGAATGTTCCATGAGCACTTGAGAAGAATGTGTAACCTATATATTTCTATTAAGTCCATCTGGTCTAATTTTTCATTTAATTCTTTAATTTCCTTGTTGATTTTCTGTCTGGATGGTCTACCCATTGGTGTTAATGGGGTGTTGAGGTTCCCTACTATTATTGTATTGTTGTTGATGTCTCATTTTAGTTTTGTTCAGAGTTGCTTTAAAATTTTGGTGCTCCTGTGTTGGGTGCATGTATATTTATAAATGTTATGTCATCTTGGTGGTGTGTCCCTTTTTGTCATTATAAACTGCTCCTCTTTGTCTTTCTTTATCTGTTTTGCTTTGAAGTCTACTTTGTCTGATATAAGTATGGTGACACCTGCTTTCTTTTGTTCATTATTAGCCTTGAGTATTGTCTTCCATCCCTTCAGTCTGAGTCTGTGTTTGTCTTTGGGGCTGAGGTGTGTTTCCTCGAGGCAGCATATTGTTGGGTCTTGTTCTTTGATCCATCCTGCCACTCTGTGTCTTTTGATTGGAGAGTTCAATCCATTTACATTTAGAGTGATTATTGAAATGTGGGGGCCTACCGCTGCCATTTTTTCACTTGTTTTCTGGTTCTCTTTCATTTCCTTTGTTTCTTGTCCCATGATTTTTGGACTAATAATTCAGGTAGGTAAATTTCTATATTGGCTTTCTTCTTATTTGTAATTTGTGTCTTTATTCTTGTTATTTATTTAATGGTTACCAGGTGGTTTTTATAAAACATCTCATAGATGAGGTAGTTCATTTTCTGATAGCCTCTTATTTCCTTAAATTAAAACATTCCATCCCTTTTCTCTTCCCCTTCCAGGTTGTTATTGTCAGATTTTTTCCCCTTCCTTCTTGTGTTGTGGGTTTGTGGTTAAAATGACAGGATTATATTTTTTCTTGGTGTTTCCCTTCCTTTTATCTTTAATGTTTTATTTAACTTTTGCTAACCTGTTCTGATGGAGAGTTGCTACTTTCTGTTATTGTCCTTCTACTTATCTCCTTTGCTCTGGGTTTTGTAACCCCTTTCCTTTTTTTGATTTTTCAGGTATGAGGGTCTTTCTGAGCATTTCTTGAAGAGGAGGAGGTCTTGTGACAATGGACTCCCTTAACTTTTGTTTATCTGGGAAAGTTTTTATTTCTCCATCGTATTTGAAGGATATTTTCACTGGGTAGAGTATTCTTGGCTGCAAGTTTTTGTCTTTCAGAGTTTTGAATATACATTCCACTCTCTTCTAGCCTGTAAGGTATCTGCTGAGAAATCTTCTGACAGCCTCATGGGGGTTCCTTTGCAGGTTATTTTCTTCTGCCTGGCTGCCCTTAGTATTTTCTCGTTGTCATTGACTTTTGCTAGCTTCACTATTATATGCCTTAGGGTGATCTTCTTACATTGATAAAGTTTGGAGATCTATTGGCTTCTGTCACATGGAGTTCCATCTCTCTCCCCAGGTTTGGAAAGTTCTCAGCCATTATTTCTTTGAACAGGCATTCTGCCCCCTTCTCCTTCTCTTCTCCCTCTGGTATACCTATAATCCTTATGTTTTGACTCCTAATTGAGTCTAATAATTCTCAGAGAGTTTCTTCATTTCTTTTTGTCGGTGTCGCAATCCAATGTACACATCAAGATAGATGCGGAGAGGGCTGATGGCCACTCTGAGTTTATTATAACCAGCGTTTCAATATATACATAGCTTACATCTGTTAAACATACACAGGTGTTCTGGACAATGTAATTAGCAAATGCCAAGAATTCTTTGTGATTTCTCAAGGAACCCTCCCTTGGCCTCTGTTTTGATATTATCATGTTATTGCTGTGCTCGTATATTTTTATCTTGGAGCATGCTAGGCCTCCTAGGCAATGGCCCCTCCTGGTCCCTATATCATGTCTCCATCTGTGCCCCCGGGTGACCATGCCTGGCTTAGGTTGCCTCCCACTGGAGGTCTTAACTCTCATTGGCTAACTGGCCTTCTCACCTCTGGGTCACAGTTTGTTGGCAAGCATTTTCCAGTGATTATCAACACTTCCTGCATCAGGGGTGGCTACACTTTTTAGTCTTAGTTCTCTCTCCTCCTCTGTCTGCAGCATTTCTATATTCCTATCCTCCAAATTGCTAATTCTCTCCTCTGTATTATCGACCCTACTGTTCAGAGAGTCCAGATCTTTCTTAATCTCTTCCATTGTGTTCTTCATCTCCAGTATTTCTGATTGGTTCTTCTATATAGTGTCAAGCTCTTTTGTGACATAGCTCCTGAACTCATTGAGTTGTCTATCTGTATTCTCTTTTAACTTGTTGAGTTTTTTAATAATGGCTGTTTTGAATTCATCATCATTTAGGTTATAGATTTCATTGTCTTTGGGATTGTTTTCTGGGTACTTGTCATTTTCCTTCTGTGCTGGAGATTTAATATATTTTTTTCATACTGCTTGATGGCGTGGATTTGTGCCTCTGCATAGAGATAGAGTTTAGTTACTGCCTCCACTTGTTTCTACTGGTGTAGGGGGGAGCAGCTGTTTAGGCTGCACCAACCAGGAACCCTGTCAGGTGTTGCTGACTGGACCTGGGCCCCTCCTCATAGTCACAGTGGTCCTGTGGGGTCTCTCATCATCTGTGGGGGCAATCACAAGGGGGCCTCAGGCTGCTGGTGCCTACTGTTGCAGACCACCTAGACGCGCTCCCTCCTTAGGGTCTGCAGTGGTGTTATGGCCTTTCCCAGCGTCCGGGAGCAGGATCACCTATATTCGCAGCTCTGTCACTTTCTTGGCCCACAAGATCTCACTTGTCCACTAGAGGCCACGGCAGAGCTATGGGTATCTTCTGCAGTCTGTGGTTAGCTTACCTAGCTGTGCTACTTTTGCCCCAGGGCCTTCCAGCCTTGTGATTGCCAGTTGGGGCCTCTCCACTAGTGCTGTGCAGAGGCTTTCACTGTGGCTACTGTGGGACTGTGAGTTTTCCCCCTGGGCAATGGAGTCAGGCAGCTGGAGCTCCACCCATCCCCTGGACACTCCCACAGGATCAGTGGGTGTCTCTTGCCCCCTCTGGGACACAGCCAGAGTCCGTGAGTCAGAGACAGCTCGTGGGCTGCTGCTCTGCCTGGGATCCTCCTCTCCCAGAGCCTCCCAGTGTTCTGAATGCTGGGCAGGGCTTCTCCACTAACACCAGTAGAGGCTTTCCCGCCTGCTGTTGTGGGACCATAGAGTTTCCCCTTGGGCCGTGGAGCCAGGCCACTGGAGCTCCACCTAGCCCCCAGCCACTCCAATGGGATCTCTGGCTGTCCCTTGCCCCCTCTTGGACACAGCCAGAGTCTGTGAGTCAGCAGCAGCTGGCGGGCTGCTGCCCTGCCTGGGATCCTCCTCTTCAGGAGCCTCCTGGTGTTCTGAATGCTGGGTGGGGCCTCTCCACTAATGGCAAGTAGAGGCTTTCCCTGCTGGTGCAGGACCATGGAGTTTCCCCCTGGGCTTAGGGGTAATCACGGGGGGATTAGGTAGGGCTGTAGTCACCTGTTTCCACTGTGGCTCCCCTGGTGCATGCTCACACCTGCCCTTGGTGCATGGCAATGCTATGGGGGAGTCCGCTGGAAGAAAGCTGCTTGCAGGTACTAGGCTGTCTGGGGGCTGGGGGTCGGAGAGTTTTCATCTATCTCCATCTCCTCCCAGGGGGAAGTCTGTCCACCTTCCGATGTATAGCAGCACGGGTCTCTCAGGTGTCCTGAGATGCTATATGGATATCCTTTGTTAACTGATGAACGTCCAATTAGTTGTAGATTCCAAGGGGGAGAGACAAAGAAGACTACTCACTCCGCCATCTTGGTGACATCATCAAGATCTGAAGCAACCTTTTTGCCCTTGAAAGTCATACCCTGTTTTCTAAATCAAATGCCTTTCTTTCCTTTAATTGGCCATAACATGAGTCAAGATTCAACTTCTCTCTACCTTTTCACTGTTTTAGCTATTTAATTTTAAAAGTCCAATTCTATGTTCTGTGGTGAAGCAAATGAATTAAAATGTTTATATTTATGTTAAATTAACATTTATATTAAATTAAAATTAAATAGTTTATTAATATTATGAAAATTTATAATAAACTTTTAATTTAGCATATTAAAAATAAAATCATATTTTCACTTAATTTTATGTTTATATATAAAAATTTTAATGTTATATTTAACAGGTAAGTTGCTTTTTTATGAGTCTGTCATCTCCTATTGCTGTTATTTCTTTCTGTTTTATTGAGATATATTGATATATGACACTGTACAAGTTTAAGGTGTACAGTACCATGACTTGACTTATGTGTGTTGTGGAATGATTACCACAATAAGTTTGGTTAACATCCATCATCTCCTATAGGTGAAAGAAAAAATAGTTTTTTCCTTGTGATGAGAACTTTTAAGATCTACTTTCTTAGCAACTTTCAAATATACCATATAGCAGTGTTAACTATAGTGACCATGTTGTATGTTGCATCCTCAGGACTTATTTATCTTATAACTGGAAGTCTATGCTTTTAACCATGTTCTGCCAATTTCCCCTCTATTGATTTTTTATATGCATGTGATTCCTCCATAGAAAAGATATTCTCCACTGCCACCCTAAATAGTGCTACATTTTTAATAAAACAAAACCAAAATTTTCCAGGAAAAGTCTGTGCATTTTGCCCTCCCTCACCTGAGGGAAAGGTCGCAACGTCTGAGGTGAAGAGAGTATGAGTTCATGATGCGAGGATGTGGTGCACAGTGTCCCTCTAATTATGAGTGTCAGTGCCCATCAAATCATCTGTAAATGGATTTAATATGTTAATATATGCAAAATTCCCAGCATAACATTGGGTAGACAATAGAAACTCAATAATTATGAGATTCTCTATGATAACAAGTTATTTGGAAGTGTAGAAGGCAGAATTTAAGTGTTTATCCTTGCTCTCTCTTCCAGACCTTCCTGTGTTTTTTCTTCATGGACCACAAAGGAAACTTCTGAGTTAGATCAACCCTGGGGAATCTCAGGGTCTGACCACTGGGATGGAAATTAATTATCTCTGCTTTCAGAAAATTTAAATGAGGATATGTTTTTTACACCCCAGAGAGTGATTAATTTATGCAGCCATGAATTTTGAATTCTGAAAATCCTTCCTTTGTAGAGACAGCCAAGTTGTAAATGTGGTGATTCATCTGCAAGGATAGAGAGAGCCATCTCCTCAAATGCACCCCAACCACGAACTTTGAAAACCACTTCTCTACTGTCCAAAGCTACAGATGATAATAGGCACTAGAAAAGAATGTCTTAGAGGTTGCAATCTCTCTCCAATCTCCTTTTATCTTCTTGCTTCAAGTATCTTCCCACAAACACACATTTCTCGCACCAGTTTCAAGTTCTCTCAGTCTCATTAGAGAGCAACTTGGAGATGGGAAGGAGCTGGATGCGCCTGATTAGACTGCATTGAAAGCAGAATAAATCAAAATATAAAGTAGTTATAGAATAGATTGGCAAGAGGGAGAGGCAGGAGAGAGGGGAAGGGAGAGGTGATGACATCCAGTCTGCATTCTTTCTGCGTGTATGTACCATGGAGTCTTATTTACAAGTCCCCTGGAACTGTAAGACTTTGTGAAATGACAAGAACTTCTTTAGTATTTCTTCTCCATAAATTACTCCAATCTTTCTGTCTTCCCATAAACTCAACTCAGATTCTTCCCTTTTCTCTTCTGCTCTTCTGATGACATCCTCTGATGGGCATCCTGACCCATGTTTGAAGTTCTGCTCCTAGGAAGAGAAATTTTAAAAAAGTTCCTGTGGAGGTTGCTTGCTCCAGACCCCTACCCAAATAATTAGGAAGTGATATATATCTAAGCACAAAGGAGGTGCTTCAATTCCAAACGTCCCCTTATTTGCATGCTGATGCCTGGAATTCTACCATCTGAAACTCATTTGTTAGTTTAAGGCTTGTCCTCTTTTAAAAGTGCCAAATTTTCTCTTTTAAAAGAAGTTATTCTTTAAGTTTCATAGTCATTTGTCCAGTAAGGATCTGAGAGAGAAAGCTAAAAGCTTTCTAAGCTTCCTGAGAAGCTAAAAGAAATACTGAGTGAGGAAAAGTTTCAGACCAGAAGAAGGCGCACTCACAGACAAACTTCAAACTCAGGTTGACAGTTCTGGTTACATAATGCTGATAGCAATTTATGCCATTTCACTTTCACAGCCAGGACACCTGTCAAATCAAAACTGCAGTACAGATGCTCAAGCTCAAACTTAGTCACAAATTTTAAGACAGTTGAGAATGGCAAGAGATAGTTAAATGAGCTAGATGCAAAACATCTGGGTCTTGCACACTAGTAAAATCTTATCTGTTTTTTTGGTTTTAGTATTATCATCTAATTGAAGAAGGATCAACTCCCAAGATGCCTGCCACCATTTCCCTACATATACGTAAAGAAATTAATATTTACTGAGTGTCTACTATTCATGGAGCATTGTACCAGACACTTCACAGTTTCTGTTTGATGTGATCAGGTCAGTAACCTGCAAGGTGGATATTTCTCAGATGATCAAGGTTCTAATCCTAGATCCAAACGTTGACGGCTTTGACAATTTATAGATGTTACTTATGCTCTCGTATCCTTATTCTCTAAAATCTACCAAGGAAGTAATTCTAGTTTAAAATTGATTAACATCTAATTTTCACATCTATTTTGCAAAATAGGTGTGTGAATTAAATTATATACACATATGTAATCTGTGCAATTTATGTTAGGTTTCCATCTCTCCATGTGGTTCTGTGTGCAGAGTGAATTTTCTGTTTTATGGTGAGAGCAGGGGCTTTCCACTCTGTCTCAAGGAAAGAATCACCTCTTCCAAGTTCAAGGTGCTTCTACATCTTTCACTATAAGAGTCCAGGGATCGAAATTATGTTAAAAACCCCTAACAATCATAAATAATTCTAATTTGTTTCTAAAGTAACATTCAGGGTAGGATATCCCTACTCCTCTTCTTCTGATGTCAACTTGTCTAATAGAAAATAAAAGTTATGGTGCTGAGACATCTTACCCTTAAACTTTGAATGTTCTTCCTCAAGGCTACTCCCTAAACTGAATTTTTAAGGACAAAATAAAATAATGGTTAAAAAGAGCCGCTTGATGGAGTTTTCAATCTCAAGACCAAACTCCCAACATCACCTCTAACACCATCTTCCTTTGAACTTGCATTATCTCTCAGAATGGACTCACTTCTTCTGTATTTAGCATATGTCAACATGGAGTCTCATGATATATAATCCATCCATGCCCAAGAGCCACTGTTCTTAAAATGCCCCTTTAGATAAGCACTCACTTTGTGCCTATCTTACATCATAAACTTTATATACACCCTCTGAACCAGGAGTCTCAGCTGCCTCATGAGATAGGCAATATCATTCCTATCAAGAAAAGAAACTGAGCCTCAAAAACAACCTGTTGGCATAATTGTAGCCCAAAGTCACACAACTTGTTAATTACAGTTAGAATTAGAAACAAGTACTGTCTTATCTCTAAAGCCCACTCAATATTAAACCACTACACTCTCTTACCATCCCTTTCTGCCAGCACAAGGGTCAAAACTAAACTTGGCTTCCACCCAAATATTTCTTCCCTCTCTCCTTCACTTAGGATCAGGCTCACATCATAGTCTGACATCAACCCCAATCTTTCCTGGCTCCCTTCACATTTCCTCTCACAGGAATTTCCTTTACTAAAACCCTCTATGTTCAATTCTGCTTGGTTTCTGCTTCTTGGAAGACCTGGACTAACACAATGCATTGTTCATAAAAGCTCCAAATACTAAACTATCTAAATGTCCATAAAGATGTGGTTGAATAATGGAGCTATATTATCCAATGGAATATCATATAGTGATAAGTGTAAACAAATTATAGCTACATGCAACAACATGGATTGACCTCCCAAGCATACTGTTAAGCAGAAGATGCCAGGCACAAAATAATACCTAAAATGTTACCTAATGCATATAAAGTTCAAAAACAGACAAAATTAATTTTATAGTTTATGGGTGCATAAGTGGCTAAAATAATAAAAGACAAGCAAGTGGTTACCATAAAAGTCAGGATTGGCATTAGATCTAGTGGTAAGGAAATGGACGGGGTGTAACATTCTAAGGCTTCTGAAGTGTTAGCAATGTTTCATTTCCCAATCTGGGTGATGGTTATAGAACAAACACGTAGTTTGTTCTATAGCTGTGCTTTACTTTGCTGAAAGTGAGCTGTCATTTACAATAGGAAGTTTTCTTAAGCCACCTGCTGATGCAAACAGTCTGAATACACCAATTAAATGACAGAGAGTGCAAGGTAGATTTTTTTTGAGGAAGATTAGCCCTGAGCTAACATCTGCCACTAATCCTCCTCCTTTTGCTGAGGAAGACTGGCCCTAAGCTAACATCTGTGCCCATCTTCCTCTACTTTCTATGTGGGACGCCTACCACAGCATGGTTTGCCAAGCGGTGCCATCTCTGCACTCAGGATCCAACCCATGAACCCCATACCGCCAAAGCAGAACGTGCAAACTTAACCATTGTGCCACAGGGCCAGCCCCACTTCTGCTACTGTATATCTGTGGGACGCCAGCCACAGCATGGCTTGACAAGCGGTGCATAGGTCCGCACCCGGGATCTGAACTGGCGAACCCCGAGCCGGCAAAGTGGAACATGCAAACTTAATTGTTGCACCACTGGGCTAGCCCCCAAAGTGGATTTTTTTTAAAAAGACCCAACTATATGTTTTCTACAAGAAACTCACTTTAAATATAGAGACACAGATTAAAAATAATTCAGTCGAGAAAGATATACCAGAAGAAAACTGGAGAAGATACAGTGATGTGTCAATTAATTGGAGATAGTTCTGAGAAAAGAGTCTTTAGGTGATTTCGTCGTTGTGCAAACATCATAGAGTGTACTTACACAACCCTAGGTGGTATAGCCTACTACACATGTAGGCTGTATGGTATTAATCTTGTGGGACCACCACATCCATCGTTGATCAAAATGTCATTCAGTGCATGACTGTATAGTAATTTGAGATAAAGCAGACTTTAGAACAAGGAAAATTATCAGTGATAAGGAGAGGGTTTTTTTCTTTTTGACGAAGCTTAACCCTGAGCTAACATCTGCAGCCAATCCTCTTCTTTTTGCTGAGGAAGACTGGCCCTGAGCTAACATCCATGCCCATCTTAGGAGAGGGTTTTTATAATGAAAATGATAAGGGGGTTAATTCTCCTAGTACACAACAAGCCTTAATGTGTATGCACTTAGAGTGTCAAAATAGATATGGTAAAAACTGATAGAAATACAAAGAGAAATAGACCAATCCACTATTATATTTGGAGACTTCAATACCTTCTGTCGGTAATTTATAGATCCAGTAGGCATAAATTCAGTATGCAGAATACAGTTGAATTAAAAAGCAACATTAATCAATTGGATCTAATTGATATTTATAAAATATTTCATCCCAAAACAGCAGAATACACATTCTTCTCGAGCTCACATGGAACATTCACCAAGATAGACCACATTCTGGGCTATAAAACAGACCGTCACAAATCACACAAAGTATGCTCTCATACCACAATGGAATTAAACTAGAAATCAATAACAGAAAGTTAGTTGGAAAAATCCCAATATATATATACATGTTGCCTAGTAACCTTTTAATAACTCCCATTGCATCTGCAACTGCTAGCTTCTCCATTGAAAATTATGTTTCTTACAAATATCTGACACTATTCCCTATGCTGATTATTATATTAGACTTCCAATTCAGTGTCTAAGGGAATAATGTGGACTGTGCATGTGTTTGGGTAAAGACGAACAGAGCAGTGAAGATGGGGAACCTGACAGGCTCACCTTTTTAATGCAAAGGTAGGTGCAGGCAACCTCAGCTTAGCACACATATAATTTTTTGATTTGATAGTGTTCAGTCTTCAGTCCCTGAAAGGTAAAGTATTCATGTGCAATTCTTGAAGTGTACATCATTTAGAACTGAAAGCCTTAGGCTGATTAAAATCTCCTGCCTCTCATATAAAATATTAGGCGTCTCAAGACACCTTCTGATTAGAAGGTGATTTCCTTTATATTAAAACAAATTTCATAAACATTTATGGAGCACTTACAATGTATGGGAAAATAGCTGGCCCAGTTCCTTTATGAAAAAGAGATTCAAAGATAGCTGGGAACAGGGTGAGAAACACAATTATATAATACCATTAGCATTATGATGATATTAACACCCTATGTTTGTATAATGCTTTGAAGTGTACAACGTGCTCTCATGTGAATTGTCATTTCATTGAATTTACAGCAACAAAAGTGAATGAGGGACAGAAGTGGGATGAGACTGGAGATAAAGGAGAACAAGGACTTGTTAAGTAACTACTGCATGTTAGTCGCTGGCCAGCCATTCGTTCATCATCTATTCAAAAAGAATTACAGAATAATTGCTATGTGCCAGTAGGAGCTGGGGAAACAATGATGACAAAACTAAGTCCCTGCCTTCAAGGAGTTTACATTTGGAGCAAGAGGCAGAAATAAATAGATACATAATGACAGGCAGTAAAAAGTGCTAGATTATCTCAAGTAAACCCCACTGCAAAGCAAGGCATATGCTCCCCATTCTATGGAAGAAGATGCTGAGATGCATAAAAGTTAAATTGCTCAGGCCCATCCAGCCAAAATTTAAAATACTTGAATCTCAGTTCAAAGACTATTGTCTTTTGAACAAGCCGCCTCTAAGTTTCATAATGCAACCCTGAGGTTACAAAATAGACAATCCACCATTCCATCCTGATCTGACATCGCACCTGATAGTCTAGAACCTTCTAAAGTAATTGACCAGAAGAGAAAGTGGAACTGTATTAATTCAAAAGAGAAACCAGCAGTAAGTAGCTTCAATCTCAGTTTCTAGAGACCTGACTTGGCTGGTCCGAGGCTCTCTATATGATGCCTCCAGCCAACGTCTCATGGAACTGTAACACACTGAGAGAATAATTAGAATTCTTTTCCCCACACATCTCTTTCCTTAATAAGTCACCTTTCTTAGGACAATTTTATGGAAATGGAAAAGAAAAACACAAGAGGCATAACATCAGAGCTCAAATTAATGAGGAAAACCTTTTACTTCAAAGTGTATGTTAATACGCTTTTTCTAATTTTCAAAATCAGAAGCCATTTAAAATCTATTTTAAAAATTAGATTACCAAAATCCAAATACCCACAGATAATAGCTGCTACTATTGAGGTAGACATCTTTCCAGACTTCTTTTAAACATATAGATTTTGGGGCCTGCCCAGTAGCGTAGAGGTTAAGTTTGCATGTTCTGCTTCAGTGGCCCAGGGTTCGCCAGTTCAGATCCCGGGTGCAGACATGGCACCACCTCTCAAGCCATGCTGTGGTAGGTGTCCCACATATACAGTAGAGGAATATGGGCATGGATGTTAGCTCAGGGCCAGTCTTCCTCAGCAAAAAGAGGAGGATTGGTAACAGATGTTAGCTCAGGGTTAATCTTCCTCACAAAAAAAATAGATTTATTTGCAAAAGTAACAGTATGTGATACAGTCAGCACTTCAACCTATCACTAAAAAGGACTCTTACCACATCTAAGAGTAAAGTTCTACATTATCAATTTTGTTGGCTGAAAATACTGAATTATTCTATTGTACAGTAACTTATTGAACAAGTTTTATATATCAGATATTAATCTAAATTCTTATTTCTTATAATCTGTACTGTCACAAACTTTCTTTGCACTTATGGCATTAAGCACTTGATTTATTAACTGTTTAGCATAAATTCCTAAGATAGAATTCCTGAGTCAAAGGACTTGCACATTTTAAGTTTTGGCACATATTTCAAGAATGACCCCAGAAAGTTTGTCCCTCTGTACACTCCTACCAACCATATATCTCCTTCCCCATATCCATGCAAATAATGGGTTGTTTAAACATTGACCAATACTTCAGGTGAAAATTGATATCTCTTTGCAATTTTAATTTTCATTTCTTTGCTTAATAGTGTAATTGAACATCAATTCATATATGAGCTGACCAACTATATTTCTCTGTGAATCATGACCCACTTTTGTTTTAAAGTATACATTTCTCACTGAATGATAAAAGCTCTATTTATAGCAAAAGTAGTAAACTTATTTTGTATTATTTTTTACATACATTTTCCCAAGTTTTTCATTCATTTTTAGTTTTTAACTTATTTTTAATGCTTTTGAAACATGGAAGTTTCATATTTTTATTCAACCAAATCTAATAGTCTTTGGTAATCTTTGGTGTAATGCTTACAAAGTTCTTCTCAACCCCAAAATTATAAAAAACAATTACTTAAATTTTATTTGAATATTATAATAAATTTGTTTTTTTGGCATTTGTATCATCAAGATGACAAACTCTTCAGTCTTCCATTTCAAGTTAAAATGTGATGTAATTTATTTTGGCTTATAACATCCATCTATAAAAAGAAATCAAACATCCAACCACAATTAGAATTAGGCTGTTTCTTTACAATACCTTAATCATTAGTTAAAATTAGAAAGCTAAAGTAATTTTTGACTAGACCTAGACCCGGTAAAGTTCATGTCTGGACTTACAGATGTACACAAAAACGCATTTCCAAAATGCTGAGTGCAGCATTATTTGAAAATAGTAATGAGGGCCCAACTAGGCAAACTGAAGGTGGCAATGTATGATTTTTGTGGCCCCTCACCTCCTGTAGATTCTACAAGCCTGACTCCCAATGCTACACACCCATCCTTAGTTTCCATATTACCTTTTCAACCCCTGTCGGCCAAGACTGCTATGATTTCCTGCCTAGCGCCCATTCCAATCTTGCCTTCATAACCAATGCTTGTTCTGGACATGGCTGATTGCCTTATACCTATGAAAATCAGTCTCTACCTTAGTAACCAATGTATTTACCCATCACGTCTACAAAGGATTAGGGAGATCTTACAGCAACAACAGCAAAACACGTAACAAAACAACAAAATATAAGTAGGAAACTGTTAAGAGATTACAATTGAGAAAGTATGGAGTAGGAAATTAACCCATATATAGGTTTTTGAGTGTATGGAAGACAAAAGAGAAATGGCCCAGTACGTAGTCTTCATTGTCTAAGAGGAAGATCTTACTGGTCTCCTAGGGGAGCTGTCCCTGACACTTGGGTCTAGGACAAATGTTTCCCTTGGAGTTTCAAGTTGGGAAGCTAATATATCTTGCCCTCAACACAATCCTAAGGTGGGCTCTTCTTTGTAGACACCTTTTATAAAGGGAAATAACATAATTTGAGTAGCTTTCTGTTGTTTGCTAGGTGGCAGTAAAAAATTCCAGAATACCACCTCCAGGTACTGTGTTATGATGGGATATTAAAGTAGGATTCTTATTGTATCATATTAAAAGAACCCTTAGAGAGGAAATTCACTTTTCCACAGGAATTAAATGGTTCTAATGGTGAAATCAGAAATCTAGGAAAATCAACAGAGAAGATTTTTATTTAAGAAGCTTTCTGCATGTCTGAACTCCTCAAATTAAACCATAAAATACCCTCAACTGTAACAGAACCGAAAAAAAGAAATGCCACTAAACAGGTCATTTGCAGGGTGCTTTATTATGTTTTTATTTCAGGGATTGTGCTCTGTTCTTTTTTTATCTAGTCTACTCTCTTTTTTATCCTATTTTCTTCAGATATGCTTCCATTGCTTTGAATGCCAAAACTGTTTACTTTCTACTGTTGAACTGGCTTTGGGTCATCTCAGCTATTTGAATTTTTAAAAATTATCTGCAATATGAGAGTCCTTGGACATACAAATATTCATATTTAAGAGAGTTTTGTCCTCTGATGGCCAGATATCTGATTTGAAAAAACCTTACTTGCCAACATAGCAACAGAAGAAAATCCCTGGAATTTGAGGTTATATTTAATCCCAGGTTAAAATTCTCTATCTTTGCAAGAGTTTAACTGTTTTAGATTCTACCTATAGGTGAGATCATGCAGTGTTTGTCTTTCTGTGGCTGGCTTATTTCGCTTAGCATAATGTCTTCCACTCAGAGAAGCAGAGAGTAGGATGGTGATCACCAGAGGCTTGGGGTAGAGAGAAATGGGAAGATGCTAGTCAAGGGATATGAGCGGTACAAAGTTTCAGTTATGCAGGGTGAATAAGTCTGGAAATGTAATGCACTATAGTTAACAATACTTTATTGTATGCTTGAAATTTGTTTAAAGGGTAGATATTAAGTATTCTCATGACAAAAATTCAAAGAGGACTCGGAAAATTTTTATTAAAGTTATGTATCTTTCACCAATCCATAGACTGATTCTAGAAAAATAAATACCCTTCTCCATTCACCCCTAAAGTAAGGAGGATCAGATTAAGTCACCACTGAGGTCTGGAAGTTTTAATGATGAGTTTGTTTGTGATGATTTCATGTGCTCTGAATAATGATTGCAGCTCTACACTCAACCAAGAGCCTTGTGGACCAAGTGAGATCCAAGTGTCTCAGAGCACATGGAGGAGTACTTATGAGGGCCTGATTCTTCTCTCCTGTATGAAAGGAGATGAGGATTAACTAGTCAGGCTACTTAATTAACTGTAAAGTTAATCTACCCACTATAATTCTGATATAGCAAAGTAAGCCCCACACTCTCTGATCTGGCAGAATGCTACAGTGGAAAAACCTCTGGAGACTGTTAAATAAAAATTATTCACCAGACACTTGTTAAAAATGGCAAGACAGATTTTATCCAAGACTGTTGCAGTAGAGGTCAAGACTATTGCAATAGAGGGGAGAGATTAAGCTCAACTGCAAATACAATGAGGAGAAGTTGGGATTTATAGCCAATGAACAGAGGGAGAGGGTCAGTGGATAGAGAATTACTAAAGGGAGAATGCAAGGATAGGGGGATTCTTGCTAAATTGGCTTAACAGGATTCTTGCTAAAGACAAGCCAAGAACTTTGATACAAGGAGTTAGATGTCTAGGGTGGGGGTTGAGAAATTTGATCAGATATCAAGGGTAGGGGCTTCTTGCTAAACTGATTTAGCAGGATTCTTGCTAAAACTGAGTTTATCCAGGAAAAATGTGTAAGGTCGAGGTTGACACCTAGTTGAGAAGAGGGCTCAGAAGGGCCTAGCTAAAATCTCGTCAAGAAGGGAGTCTCTGTCAAGTCAGAAAAATTATTTGGGTTCAAATCCTTGATTTGCCACTTATTAACTTTGTGATTTTGCAAATGTGGGAAAGTCATTAACTGCTCTAAGCTTCAGTTTCTCCTATGTAAAATGGAGATGATCATAACTACCCTACAGAGCCCACAGAGACACCACAAGAATCAAAATCAAGATGAAATGTTGCAGGTGAAAGCTTTTAGTAAATTATAAAGCTTTGCATACATGTAAAGAAGTTATTCCTGCAGGATAGAAAATAAGCCATGGTCAAATGACCATAGCCTTTCCATCTCCCTCTAGTCAGAGTAAGGACATAGGAGTGTGATGGTTCTTCTTGTCAACCTAGGGTTTTACAACAAGAAAGGAAAATCACCAGGATAAAGAGTTTCCACACAATGAAAAGGGAGACTCTAGCACAGTTTTTCTGAGTAGTCGTTATGATCTGGATACTTGCAAGAGCCTTATAACAATATATGATAAATGATATTGCCGCCTCATGACTGCATACTCCTAATCCTAACATATCTTCTCCTAAGGTAGAGCTAGCAGAGGGTAGTCCCCATCATGGGCCAGAGCAACCACACCACTGGGAAGGAATTTGTCTTCCTGGAACTCACTCGCTTCCGGGAGCTAGAGTTTTGCTTGTTTGTGGTCTTCCTTGCTGTGTATGTAACAACTGTGCTGGGTAACGCACTCATTGTGCTGACCATCACCTGTGAGTCCCACCTCCACACTCCCATGTACTTTCTCCTGAGGAACAAATCAGTCCTGGACATTGTTTTTTCAGCTGTCACCGTTCCCAAGTTCCTGGTGGATCTTTTATCAGAGAGGAAAACCATCTCTTACCATGGCTGCATGGTACAGATCTTCTTCTTCCACTTTGCTGGTGGGGCAGATATTTTTTTCCTCTCTGTGATGGCCTATGACAGATACCTTGCAATTGCCAAACCTCTGCATTATGTGACCATTATGAGGAGATCGATGTGGGTGGGTTTGGTGGTCGCCTCTTGGGTGGGTGGTGGTTTGCACTCAATTGTCCAGATAATTCTCTTACTTCCACTCCCCTTCTGTGGTCCCAATGTCCTAGATGCCTTCTACTGTGATGTGCCCCAAGTGGTTAAACTGGCCTGCACTGACACCTTTGCTCTGGAACTCCTTATGATCTCTAACAATGGGCTGGTGACACTCCTGTGGTTCCTCGGGCTCCTGGGGTCCTACACTATTATTCTGGTGATGCTGAGATCTCACTCTGGGGAGGGCCGGCACAAGGCCCTCACCACCTGCACCTCCCACATCCTGGTGGTGACTCTTCACTTTGTGCCTTGCATTTACATCTACTGCCGGCCCTTCACTACACTGCCCATGGACATAGCTGTGTCTATCAATAACACGGTCATCACCCCCATGGTGAACCCCATCATCTACACTCTGAGGAGCCAAGAGATGAAATCAGCCATGAAGAGACTTCAGAGAAGGATTGGGTTTTCTGAGAGCAGTAAACTGGGGTGAGCAGTCAGATTGAGATGGAAATCTAACTCTGATTAATTTCTCAAACCACTATCCTGGGAGTAAGAGACAGCTATCTCTTTTCTCCATGGTCATTTCTCTACATCCTCATAGACGCTTAACTCTATTAGAGGGAATATAGAAACAAAAAGAAGAGATGAGGTTGAACAACATGAGATATTGGGCTTGCAGACTGGGGAGAGGAATGAGGTATAAGACTAAAATCAATAACCTAATGCTATTTTGTTGTAATCTGTGACTCTCATGCCAACATACTTTACCTCACTTTTACCACCTGTAATATGGAAATAACATTGTCTCCTCACAAGGTTGCCAAGAGAGTGAAGAATTACAAATGTTGAGAGGATGATAGCTGCAAAAATTAGTATTGCTCCTGGAATTAATCAGGCATACAAACGATTTCCCTGTTATAATATTCCTAAATGTGCATATATACAGAATATGGATGTATTTCTTTCTCACATGCTTTCTCTAGTGTCTCTGAGATTTCTCTGCCTTCTCTGATTATTCCCAGTTGATTATTAAAATCACTTCTTGATTTAATATTTTGAGTACAGAATCTTCAACATATTTCAATATATTTCACTATTCTCAGATCCCTTCTACAGATTTTCTCACTCAAATTAATCTCAAAAGTACTTGTACAAATTGGGGCTATATCTGCACAAAATCCACAAAGATAATTTATTTTTTGTTAACTTAAACTTCTTTATTCCCTCTATCTTCTCTCCACTTCACTCCCAGGGCTTTTATAGCTGGAGCAAAACTATAGTTTTGTCTATATATGCACAGACAATTCAAGATAAATCACTGGTAAAAAAAAAATACCTTTTCACACGCTCAAGATCCATTTTTTGTAGCAGGAGAGAAAAGAAACACATTGTAGGCAGGGCCATTTAGGAATAGCCACTGGGTCTTCTTTGTAATCCACCTCTCTCCAAAGAGGACGATTCTAAAAATGTAATTATGTAGAGAGACAATAAATCTCCCTTCTCTCTTTATTCCTGCTTCAAATTCTACCCTTCAGCCTCCAAAAGTCATTAAAAAATTGGCCAAGAGGAATAAGAAATCTCAGGAAACTTCAACATATAGACCATTCTTTTGAAATTGTTATGATGCATTAATACTTGCAAAATGCTCCTAGTAGATGACATACATTTGTGATTTTCTCTGAGTCCTACAAGACAGAGACATTGGGCCAAGACTCTTAACCACATGGCAGTGCTTCTCAAACTTTTTAAAATTATTGCCCCCCCAAGGAGCTTTATTAGGTATTTTTACTAATTGCTTTCCCACAAGAAAATGTAATACCAAAGATATACTGTATATCTTTTTACACACCAAAGATCTTTGAAGGACCACACATCATTGCAATATCTAAGATTTTTTGGCTACCAATAACCAATTTTTGCCCTCTTGGTCACATTGCCCACACTGAGAATGAATGATAACATGGCATTAGATATTTCTATTAACATGTTTCCCCGAAATTCAAAGAATCACAGAATAAATAGCATATGTCTTCTGGGGCCTTGCAAGAATTTGGAAAGCATAGAAATGTGGGCATCTTTGTTTGTGTGTGTCTGTAAGTGCATGCATATGTATGTGTGTGCACATATGCGTGGATTTGTGTCCAATAATGACTTGGAAAATATTTAATAACTCCCACTGGAACTCCAACACTGTCATAAGAATGTCCATTCTATTTCCACACTCAGATATAATAAAATTCCCTTTGCTAATTCTCATATTAGGCTTGAGCCTAAGGGACTACTGTATGTGATAGGGATGCTTTGGGACCAGATGAAGAGCCATGATGATGTAACTCCCTGAGTCTGCCCTTTCCAATGTGAAGTTTTAAGAGAAGATACCGAAGTCTAATGTAACTAACCTGCAGAAGGACTTCAACTTCTAACATGATATTTCCCCAGAACCATACACACTGAGGCCCAGCTATCCAGTCTCAGATGGCATAAATTCCAGCTTGGATACTGAAGGATTTGGGTAAGAACATTGAACTGTCAGAGTGTGAGACATTGTGGATTATACATGGATAGGATGTGCATGAAAATGTACCTAGTGTATAAGATATTGCAAAAATAGCTGACAATTTTAGTAACGGAAAACAAAGAAGTAGATTTTAAATACTGGAAAAGGAGGAATGTCTCCTTAAGAAGAAGGAGCCACAGAGATGGAGTCAGCATGGTAAAAGAGAAAGCAGCTCGTATTTGATGGAACAATTGAGTTGCATATAAGGAGCAGATTTTATTCTAGCTTAGGGTTTGTCCATGGGATCATGGAGCCTCTTTCCACAACATTGGTGCTTCCTTAAAAAACATAATCTTAACCTCAAATTATCTTAAAAACTGTGGAGGTTTCAAAGGCAACCCTATTTCCATACACTGCCCATGACTCACTGGGTCTCTTTAGCCTTTGATCCAGAGCCTGTCTTATTCCTGAACCCAATGACCCAGAGCTGAAGGCTCAAGTCCACTTGGTTAATTCATGCAAGTTTATGGAAACAAAAATAGTTAAGTTGGTTCAAAGAGAAGTTGTACTTCTATTGAATCGCATTTTATTGCTATTCAATAGAATATTCTACATATGTCTTCATAAATAACCCTCATGATAGGCAGGTCAGATTCTGTTTTCAGGAAAAAGGGAAAGGAATCAAGTTAATTGAATGTCCACTCTGATCTTGGTACTTTACAAACATGATCATAGTTACTCCTTATGCCACCCATTGAAGTAAGTGGTATGCTTCCCAGTTTGCAGAGGAATAAATTGAAGGAAAATAAAGAACTTGCTCCATGTAACAAATGAGGAAGAGGCAAAATTCCAACCCAAATTTGCCCTACCTGAAAACTCTTAACATTGCCCTACACCACATCACATTAGATTGCCCTCACATTTTACAACTGAGGATCCAAGGAACAGAGAGGCAATGTGACTTTCTCAAGGTCACAGAGGTGTTTTATAGCCTGGATCAGAAAACAAATCTCTATCTGGCATCCCTCAGGCCATGTCAAAGATGTTAACAAAAGAGTTTCTTAGCCTGTGTTCGTCAAGATCCTTCTCCCTCGCTCACATTCCAATGCCAATGCTTATAAGTAATGATGTGCACTTACCAGCTAGATTTATAAATTTAAGAAACATTTATTGAGGGCCTGGCCCTGTGGCCGAGTGGTTAAGTTCATGCAATCTGCTTGGGCAGTCCAGGGTTTTGCCGGTTCAGAGCCAGGGCATGGACATGGCACCCCTCAGGCCACGGTGAGGCAGCATCCCACACAGCACAACCAGAGGCACTCACAACTGAAATATACAACTATGTACTTGGGGGCTTTGGGGAAAAGAAGGGAAAAAAAGAAAATTGGCAACAGATGTTAGCTCAGGTGTCAATCTTTAAAAAAGCAACAAAACATTTATTGAGCACCTAACGCATGCCCCATACTAAGTGAAGATTTGATGATATTAGGATGGATGAAATACTCAGCAGACAGGATGAACTTGAGGTATAATAGGGAAATTATAGCGTGCTAAGGGAAAAGAGACATATAATTAGAAGAAACTGTTAAAAATACCAGAAGAGAAGTCAATGCAGGGAATGAGTCACAAAGGGGTGTCAGGGAAGTTTTCACAGAAGAGGAGTCTCTGGACCCGAGCGTCGAAAGGTCAGTGTTTGTGAAGACGGATAGATGGGAGATTCTGAGAGTAGGGAGGATACGGTAGGTAGAGGGAGCAACAGGATCACAGATCCAAAGGCATAAGAATGTGTATAACATTTAAACACCTGAAACAGAATCAAAGGAAACAGGGCACTAGATAATATCGAAGATGGAGGGAAGTCTTAGATGCTATAAGAAAAGTTTAATCTTTATTCTATAAGCAATAGGGAACTACTAGAAATTTTCCAGCAAGGGAATAAATGGTCTCATTTATGACTTGTGAAGATATTTCTGCAAACAACAGAGAGGATGAATTAGAGAAAACTACACCGAAGAAAAGGAGACCAGTTACAGAACTCCTGCAACAATCTGAGGAGAAGTGATAAAGGTTTAAGTGAGGATGAGGAGAATGGGACAAATTGAGAGAAGTGAAAAAAGTAGTACCCTCAGGAGAGTTTTAACAGTGCCCAGGTCTCTTGCATGTGGGTGGCTCAATATAAGTCTTTTGGATAAAACATACTGCCTATCAGTACATGCTGTGGAGGTAAGTGTGTCCTCAGAGACTGAATAAACTGGGAAAACAAGACAAGTCATCAAATTCTCCAGAGCAAATGAGAGGCAACATGTGTTTTGGGCTTATTTATCCACATAGTTTTTCAAGACTCTTACCTTCCCAAAGTTTGTTTTTACACAGACCAATCATGATGCTTCCCAGTTGGGCACTGATCTGGACAGTGACCATCTATCAATAAGGTAATGCCAGGTGATTCAGGCAGATGCTTAGGCTGAGGATGGCTTTTACCTATAACTCTGAGTTAACTTTGTGACCACTGCCACCATCATAAATCTTCTTATAAATTATTGAAATGACATGGGCTGAATGTCAAAGTCTAACTCCATCACTAGCTTCCTGCGTGATCTTATACTTGTCACTTGGGCCTCTTAAGAACTTTATTTTTCCTTAATTGATCTTCAAACAACCAAGGGTTGCTTACTCCTGACTCATACGGGAAAAATACAAGGAAATAAAAATCCTCTAAGTTGGATCTGCCCCTTCCTCCTCAGCCACGACTCTATGGTAAGAGAACATACCAACCCTCAGGGATGGGAACAACCATTGCTTCCATCTTGTGTTTATTTTACTCCATCAGAAAGTGAAAATCGCAAGCTCACTAGAAACTGTTTATCTTTTATAGGAAGGGCACAGGAGGAAATTCACATTTACCTGTACTGCCTACATTTCTGTGGTAACCTTGAATTTCATGCTCGTTCTCTATGTATGCATGTCTGGACCTTTGTGAACATAATCATCTCCATCACCATCTTTGTCAACTTCTTTGTGTTAAATTCATCATTTACCCTTGACCTCTTAGTATCTATGAAATGAAATAAAACATTGAAGAGAAGATGTCATTTCTGAAAGGTCTAAAATTCCATTGATGGAAAGAGGAAATTGAGGAGCTAATAAAACTCACCACTGAAAGTTCTGTAGAGTGTTCCTTACACAAATTATTCATGGATTTATATATTTTGAAACTGGCAGGCAGTGTGGTATAATGGAAAGATCCTAGAACTAAGAGACAGAAGAAAACTGTTACTTTTTCTCTGCCACTGGTTTTCTGAATTACTTTGGAAAATTGGCTTATACTTATTGATTTCAGTTTTGGTATTATTAAAGTGGGAATAACAGCTTTCTCCCTAAACTCAGAGGGATATTAGGAAATTTTATTGTAATTAAGTGTGCAGTAGCTTTTAAAACAATAATATGCTGTTCAAATTGACCCATATCATCTTGTTACTGAAAGGCATTTGAGGGTTGATTTATTCCAATGGCTTTTAAGCCATAGAAACAAAGTGAAACTTGAATAAAATCAGAGCTGCTCTGATTCACGAAGATGTAGGGAACCCATAATTCCTTCCATAAAGCCTTCCTTAGATCTCTTCCTCAGCAACTTCTAGGGGTGAACTTTAAAAGATCACAAAGTCCCCAATCAAGTACGGTAGGAAAGCAAATGATCTAGCTCAAAACTCAACTTGTACTAATGAGGGAACTGAAGCAAGTAGAACTGAGTGATTTCCCTGGTAACACAGCTAGTTCATGAAGAATAAGATATATTTATGTATGTTCATTTTCTGTATGAGGTAAAACTTTGATTTCATTACCTAAGTAATATTATTTCTTTCCAAGCTGTACTTGGAGGAGGAAATATCATCCAATGGCCCTGAGAAATCATACCAGGGTGTCTGAATTCATTTTTTGTGGCCTTACCCAGTCTCAAGAGTTAAGCTTGCTCTTATTTTCATTTTTAGCTGTGATTTATGTAACAACTGTGTTAGCAAATGTTGCCATCATGGTCACTGTGACCTGTGAGCCTCGCCTTCACACCCCCATGTACTTCCTGCTCCGCAATCTCTCTGTCTTGGACATCTGCTTCTCCTCCATCACTGCTCCGAAGGTCCTAGCTGACCTTCTTTCAAGGAGAAAGACCATCTCCTTCAACGGTTGCATCACACAGATGTTTTTCTTCCACCTCCTCGGTGGAGCAGACATTTTTTCTCTCTCTGTGATGGCCTTTGATCGCTACATGGCCATCTCCAAGCCCCTGCACTATGTGACCATCATGAGTAGGGGGAGATGCACTGCCCTAATTGTGGCTTCCTGGATGGGGGGCTTTGTCCACTCCATTGTGCAGATCTCCCTTTTGCCACCCCTCCCCTTCTGTGGACCTAATGTTGTTGATGGCTTCTATTGTGATGTCCCGCAGGTGCTCAAACTCGCCTGCACTGACACCTTTGTCATTGAGCTTTTAATGATTTCCAACAATGGCCTGGTCACTACCCTGTGGTTTGTCCTTCTTCTTGTGTCATACACAGTGATCTTGATGATGCTGAGAACTCAAACTGGAGAAGGCAGGAAGAAAGCCATCTGTACCTGCACAGCCCACATCACTGTGGTGACACTGCACTTTGTGCCCTGCATCTATGTCTATGCCCGGCCCTTCACTGCCCTCCCCATGGACAGAGCTGTCTCCATCACCTTCACTGTCATCATCCCTGTTCTGAACCCCATGATTTACACCCTGAGGAACCAAGAGATGAAGTCATCCATGAGAAGACTGAAGAGAAGAATCATGCTTTCTGAAAGGGGATAGCCTGATTACAGATTGTGGATCAAGCTGCAAGAATATAATTGAGATATTTTCTTAAAATATTAGCTGTCACATATTGTCATGCCTCAACCATAAATAGACGAGTATAGCAAGATGGCACAGGCACAAAGGATCAGCTACCTGGCACAACGATATTGAGAAGGAACACCAGCAAGAAATTAAGCAGATAGAACATAGTCCTTAAAGAGCAATTGACAGCAAGCAGGGCACAAACGTGAAATACTGTAGAAGTTCTTGGTGTCCAGGCAATGGGATGAAAGATAGGACTGTGGTGTCCAGACATGCAGTAGGCAACAGGGACACAACCATTCAGTATGTGTAGAGACTTAGTTTTAAGGATCTTCATTGTCTTTCACTCCCTGTGACTTCCTAACAGTTGGATGTGACCTAGAACTTATACGGTCTTATTTTTAAAGCTCCAATGTATGCCTACAGCAAGGGTAAGAATCTGGAACTACCTGTCTAACTGTTCATACTATTGCCTCAGACATAAGTTAGTTTGACTAGTTGAAAAAGGAAAAGCTGTATCTAAGGCAATAAATATTTTTTTCCTATGTGCACTTCTTTGTCATTTCCCTTACCACAGTGCATTAAAGAGCTCCAGAGAACTTAGCAGATCTAATTCTCCATTATATTCGCAGTGTCTAGAAAAGTGCCTGACCTGTAAGAAGCTATTAGTGTTTGTTCATTGAATTTGTGGCATGGAAGGAAAGGAATTTATATAAGAGTATGACATCAGTTCTACTTAATCATGGTTTTTAGAATTTATTTATTTATTTTTATTGAAGTAACATTGGATTATAACATTATAAAACTTTCAGGTGTACATTAAAATATATTTCAAATTCTGTGTAGATTACATCATGTTCACCACCCAAAGACTAATTACGATCCGTCACCACACATGTGTGCCTAATCACCCTTTTTGCCCTCCTCCCTTCCCACTTCCCCTCTGGTAACCAGAAATCCAGTCTCTGTTGTTATCTTTTTGTTTGTCCTTTCTTTTAATCTTCTACTTAAGAGTGAGATCATAGAGTATTTTACTTTCTCTGTCTGACTTATTTCACTCAGCATAATACCTTCAAGGTCCATCCATGTTGTCACAAATGGCCAGATTTCAACATTTCTTATGACTGAGTAGTATTCCATTGTGTATATATACTACATCTTCTTTATCCATTTGTCCCTTGATCAGGACCTAGGTTGCTTCCAAGTCTTGGCTGTTGTGAATCGTGCTGCAATGAACATAGGGGTGCATGTATCTTTATGAATTTGTGTTTTCAAGTTCTTTGGATAAAGACTCAGCAGTGGAATAGCTGGATCATATGGTAGATCCATTCTTAATTTTCTGATTTCATAATTTTCTGAAACTCCATACTGTTTTCCATGGCAGCTGCACCAGTTTACACTTCCACCAGGAGTGTACAAGGGTTCCCTTCTCTCCGCATCCTCCCCAACATTTGCTGTTTCCTGTCTTGTTAATTATAGTCATTCTGACCAGAGTGAGGTCATATCTCATTGCAATTTGATTTATTTTTCTCTGATAGTTAATAATGTTGAACATCTTTGCCTGTGCCTGTTGGCCATTCATATGTTTTCTTTGGAGAAATCTCTGTTCAGATCTTTTGTCCATTTTTTAATTGGGTTGTTAGTTTTTTTATTGTTGAGATTTATGAGTTCCTTCTATATTTTGGGTATTAACACCTTATATAGGGTTTGCAAATATCTTCTCCCAATTTCTAGGTTGTCTTTTCATTTTATTGATGGTTTCTGTTGCTGCGCAGAAGCTTTTTAGTTTGATGTCATCCTGTAGGTTTATTGTTTTACTATTGTTTATCTTGCCTGGTCAGACATGGTATTTGAAAGACTGCTGGAAAGACCGATGTCAAAGAGGGTACTGAGTATATTTTCTTCTAGAAGTTTCATGTTTTCAGTTCTCACATTCAAGGATTTAATCCATTTTGAGTTGATTTTTGTGCGTGGTGTAAGATAATAGTCTGCTTCCATTCTTTTGCACGTGACTGTCCAGTTTTCACATGATTTATTGAAGAGACTCTCCTCTATCCATTATATGCTCTTGGCTCCCTTGTCAAAAATTAGTTGTCCATAAATGTGCGGGTTTATTTCTGGGCTCTTGATTCTGTTCCATTGATCTATGTGTCTCTTTTTGTGCTATTACCAAGCTTGTTTTTTTACTAAACCTTTGTAGTATATTTTGAAATCTGGGGTTGTGGTACCTCCAGCTTTATTCTTTTTCCTCAGCATTGCTTTGGCTATTCGGGGTCTTTTGTTGTTCCATATAAATTGTAGGATTCTTTGTTCTATTTCTGTGAAAGAATGATGTTGGAAGTTTGATAGGAATTGCGTTGAATCTATAGATTGCTTTAGGAAGGATGGATATTTTAACTATGGTAATTCTTCCAATCCAAGAGCATGGAATATCTTTCCATTTCTTTGTATCTTCTTCAATTTCTTTCAACAATGTTTTATAGTTGTTGGTATACAGATCTTTCACCTCCTTGGTTAAGGATATTCCTAGGTATTTTATTGTTTTTGTTGCACTTGTAAATGGTATTATATTCTTAATTTCTCTTTCTACTACTTCGTTGTTAGTGTATAGAAACGGGACCGATTTTTGTATGTTGATGTTGCATCCTGCAACTTGACTGTATTCATTTATTATTTCTAAAAGATTTTTTAGTGGATTCCTTATGGTTTTCTACATATAAAATCATGTCGTCTGCAAAGAGTGACAGTTTTACTTCTTTTCCTATTTGGATCCCTTTTATTTCTTTTTCTTGACTGATTGCTCTAGCTGAGACTTCCAATACGATGTAAAATAAGAGTGGTGACAGTGGGCATCCTTTTCTGGTTCCAGTTCTTAGACGGATAGCTTTCCGTTTTTCTCCATTGAGAATAATATTAGCTGTGGGTTTGTCATATATGGCCTTTATTATTTTGAGGTATTTTCCTTCTATACCCATTTTATTTAGAGTTCTTATCATAAATGGATACTGTATCTTGTCAAATGCTTTCTCTGCATCTATTGAGATGATCATGTGATTTTTATTCTTCATTTTGTTAATGTGGTGTATCACATTGATAGATTTGCACATGTTGAACCATCCTTGCATCCCTGGAATGAAACCCACTAAATCATGATGTATGATCTTTTTAAGGTACTGTTGTATTAGATTTTCTAGTATTTTGTTGAGTTTTATTTTCATCGATGTTCATCAGTGATATTGGCCTGTAATTTTCATTTTTTGTATTGTCCTTGTCTGGTTTAGATATCAGGATAATGTTGGCTTCATAGAAAGATTTAGGAAGGCTTGCCTCCTCTACAAATTTGTGTAACAGTTTGAGAAGGATAGGTATTATGTATTCTTTGAATGTTTTGTAGAATTCACCAGGGAAGCCGTCTGGCTTTTGTTTTTTGGTAGGCAATGATTACTGTTTTGATCTCCATACTGGTGATTGGTCTATTCAAATACTCTACTTCTTCTTGATCCAGTTTTGGAAGGTTGTATGATTCTAACAATTTATCTATTTCTTCAAGATTATCCAATTTGTTGGCATATAGCTTTTCATAATATTCTCTTATAATCTTTTGTAATTCTGAGATGTCCATTGTAATTTCTCCTCTTTCATTTCTGATTTTGTTTATTTGAGGCTTCTCTCTTTTTTTCTCGGTGCTTCTAGCTAAAGATTTGCTAATTTGGTTTATCTTTTCAAAGAACGAGCTCTTGCTTTCATTAATTTTTTCTATTTTTTTTCAGTCTCTATTTCCTTTATTTCTGCTCTGATTTTTATTATTTCCTTCCTTCTACTGATTTGGGGCTTTGTCTTCTTCTTCTTTTTCCACTTCCTTTAGGTGCACTGTTAGTTTATTTGGGGTATTTCTTGTTTGTTGAGGCAGGCCAGAATTGCTATAAACTTCCCTCCTAGAAGCACTTTTGCTGTACCTCATAGATTTTATCATGTTGTATTTTCATTTTCTTTTGTCTGCCAGTATTTTTTATTTCTCCTTTGATTTCACTGACCCAATCGTTGCTCAGTAGCATTTTGTTTATTCATCACATTTTTGTGGCTTTTCTGATTTTCTTCCTGTAGCTGATTTCTAGTTTCTTACCTTTGTAGTCTGAAAAGATGCTTGGTATTATTTCAGTTTTCTTAAATTTATTGTGACTTGTTTTGTAGCCTAATATGTGATCAGTCCTGGAGAATGTCCCATGTGCATTTGAAAACAATATGTATTTTGTGGTTTGGGAATGGAATGTTCTATATATATATCTACTAAGTCAATCTGGTCTAATGTGTCATTTAAGGCCAATGTTTCCTCATTGATCTTCTGTTTGGGTAACCTATCCATTGGTGTAAGTGGAATGTTAAAGTCCTCTATTATTATTGTGTTACTGCATATTTCTCCTTTTATGTCTGTTAATGATTACTTTATATATTTAGGGGCTCCTATATTGGCTTCATAGATATTTACAAGTGTTGTATCTTCTTGTTGCTTTGTTCCCTTTATCATTATGTAGTGCCCTTCTTTGTCTCTTGTTATAGTTTTTGTTTTAAAATCTATTTTGTCTGATATAAGTATTGCTACCCCTGCTTTGCTTTCTTTGCCATTTGCATGGAATATTTTTTTCCATCCTTTCACTTTCAGTTTGTGAGTGCCTTTAGGTCTGAAGTGTGTTTTTTATATGCAGCATATATATGAGTCTTGTTTTTTTTATCCAGTTGGCCACCCTATGCCTTTTGATTGGAGCCTTTAGTCCACTGACATTTAAAGTAGCTATTGATAAGTATGTATTTATTGCCATTTTGTTACTTTTCGTTTTCTAGATGTTTTAGTAGTTCTCTGTTCATTCTCCTTCTCTTGCGGTTTTATGGCTTTCTTTAGTAATGTGTTTGATTTCTTTCCTCTCACTTATTTGTTCACTTATTATAGGTTTCTGATTTGTGATTACCATGAGGTTCCCATATACTATTCTACATATACAGCAATCTATATTGAGTTGATAGTCTCTTTAGCTTGAGCTCTTGTAAAATCTCTAATCTCTTACTCCCCTCCTCCCACATTTTATGTTTTTGAAATAATATCTAATTTCTTATTTTGTGTGTGTCTATTCATTACCCTCTTATTGTTGAAATAGGTAATTTTAGTACTTTTGTCTTTTAACCCTCATATTATCTTCAGAGGTGGTTGATCTGCTGCCTTTACTGTATTTTTGCCTTTACCAGAGATTTTTATTATCTGTTTGGTTTTTTGATAATTTTCTTATCCCTATTTGTGATCTTCTCTTTCCCACTTAAATAAGTCCCTTCAGCATTTCTTTTAGAACTTGTTTCATAGTAGTAAACTCCTTTAATTTTTGCATGTCTGGGAAGCTCTTTATCTCTCCTTCCATTCTGAATGATAATCTTGCTGAAGAGAGTATTCTTGGCTGTAGCTTTTTTTCCTTTCAGCACTTTAAATATGTCATGCCACTCTCTTCTAGCCTTTAGGGTTTGGGCTGAGAAGAGCACCAATAGCCTTATGGGCTTTCCTTTGTATGTCATTTATGGCCCTTCTTTGCTGCTTTTAAGATTCTCTCTTTATCTTTAATTGCGGACATTTTAACTATAATGTGTCTTGGTGTGGGTCTCTTTGGGATTATCTTGTTTGGTGTTCTCTGTGTTTCCTGTACTTGGGTGTCTGTTTCCTTCCTTAGGTTAGGAAAGTTTTCATCTATTATTTCTTCAAATAGATTATCTGCCCTTTTGTCTCTATCTTCTCCTTCTGGGACACACATAATACGAATGTTAGTGTGCTTGATATGGTCCCAAAGTTCTCTTAGACTGTCCTCATTCTTTTAAATTCTTTTTTCTTTTATGTGTTCAGCTTGGGTGATTTCCTCTAGTCTTTCATCCAGCTTGCTGATCCTTTCTGTATCATCTACTCGGCTATTAAGTCCCTCTAGTGAATTTTTCATTTCCAGTATTGTATTCTTCATTTCTGACTGGTTCTTTTTGAGATTTTCTAATTTTTTGTTGATGTTCTCAGTGTGTTCATCCAGTCTTCTCCCAATATCTATGAGAATCCCTATGAGTTTTTGCTTGAAATCTTTGTCAGGTAGATTGCTTATTTCTGTTTCATTTAATTCTTTTTGGGAGGGGGGTTGTCCTGTTCCTTCGCATGGAATGTATTCCTTTGCCTACTGATTATGCCTCTTTCTCTGTGCTTATTTCTATGTATTAGGTGAGTCAGCCATGTCAACTGATCTTGGAGAAGTGGCTTTATGTAAGAAAAGCCTTTAGAGGCCCAGTAGTGTGCTTCCCTCTCATCAGCAGTCCAAATGATCCATGAGTGACCGCTGTGAGTGCTATTTATGTCCTTCTGCTGTGTCAGGGTTGCTCTTACTGCAGATACTCAAGGAGTCTAGTCTTTGACTCCCTGGCCAGCTGTTTGTAAATTGGGTTTGGGGAGCCCCAGCAGCATTGGCAACAAGATCTAATAGCACACTTTTGTTGCAGTTTTCCTGTTACTTGAGTAGGTACCCAATGTAGTTGGTTGCTAGGCTCAGGGGATAACAGTTGCTGTAGGCCTCAGGCTTGCAAGGCTATTGTCAGCTCTCTTAGAATCACAGTTCTGGGGGCACAGGCCCTAGGCATGGGGAGCACTCAACTGTTTCAGGCTTCAAAAGGTGGGGCAAATCTTGTTTGTGGGTTTTTGTGAAGCACAAGTCTTCTGCCACTGATAAGCCCCCCCCCCTCGCCCCCAGTCCACACACACCATAAACACAGTCCTGGCTCATGAATACTTCCTGATCTCCTGAAGCATACTCTGTAACCCCACTGTAGATGCCCCCACCACTCCACCAATGCCCCCCACAGTTCACCTGGTCCTCACACAGGCCCTGCTCCACAGAGGTGGACACACCAGCCTGTCTGTACAGGATTAAGGTACCCAGTCTACACAGGCTGACAAGTAGCATGAGGGCTTGTTGTTACGTGGTTCCAGTCCCTAGAGTGGGCTGCCTGCCCGGGATGAACTGAATTAAATCCACTCTTTATTGGGTGCAGGGGTGTGGCAGACCCTTGAACTAACAAGCCAGGGGAAGAACGCCAATGGCATCTGCCAGCATCTATGTCAGCTCTCCTGTACTTGGTCACAACAATGGCTGCCACTAATGTCTCAGTCTCTGGAGAGGTCTCATCACTCACTGAGATGCACCCAGAGCCTGCCACGTGAGTCTCTTTTCACCAAAGGACTGTGGAGCTTTCTTTCTGGTGATTTTAGGTTGCTGTCTGAGATGGGTGAATCTATGTGTGGGCCTTTTAAGAGCTGGATATTTCCAGCTTTCTTCTGATAGCTTTTCTGGGGTTATTCCCCATTGCAGTTAATAGCCAGTGGAGCCAGATAGTAGGACACTTATCTCAGTTGTGCTGAGTCTGAAGGATGCTTATAGTGGTACAGTGCCCTTACTAAGGGCCCTACTTCTCCAAGGGAGACTGCATACCTTAGGATGGCTCCCATCTGGCTGGCTGTGAAGCTCCACCACTCACAAAGGTGGCTTCTTTTTCTCTCTATAAGGAATTTCTCCCTCTTCTGCCTCAGTCAGGACAGTTTCTTGTTGTGGGTGTTCTTTTTATCCACATTTCAGTTGTCTGTCTGGGATAATTTTTCCAAGAATAGTTGTGATCTGGCTGTGTTTGCGGGAGGAAGTGAGTTCAGAGTCTGCCTGTGCTGCCATCTTGACGAGATCCTCCTTGGTTTTTAGTATTTAAAATTGTCTCTATTTCTTGAACAGATACTTCATCATGGAAGTCAAAGGAAATGGAAGTATTTGAATCACAGTATCTGCAATCTTATACTCAAGATCTGGGCATCTGTGTGTGTCTTTATGAGAACACCAAATCAAATGTTAGATTCAATAACATTTGTTGAGACCCATGTACACCATAGAATAGAAACATCCCAGGAAAAATGAGTGTTTTGCAATATTCATGGAAAATGAATGTACAAATTCATTCAATCGGAGTTTCAATAAACCAGTGCTTTGAGTATGTCCAGACAGACACTTGAAATACCTGACAATCAAATATGGGAGGATGGAATTTTTTTACTCTCTCTTTCTTCTGGAGCACAAATCCTAGTAAGATTGAGTAAGTAAACAGATTCATTGAAATGTAGCAGTAGGCTAATTATTATGATAATAATAATGATAATGTAAGACTGCATTCCTTCATTTTCATTTATTGAAAACAGCTAGATTTTTTAATTTATAATTTCTTATATTTTAGAAACATAATACAGTGCATGTATTATGTATTACGTAATTTCTCCCATGGGAAGCATCTGATACACAAACACTTTAATATTTCTGCAGGCAAATGGATGAATATTTCCACAAACATGCAATAAATAAAAACTGTGCATGGTGTCACATAAATTCAGATAAAATTTTGCAACAAAATTAATTCATGTCAGATCAGAGTTTACTGCCAAATGTATTCCTAAAAATTTTCCAGCATTCAGAGTTTTGAGATTTCAGAATGACTTGCAAAAAATGCAGAAGCTGAGTAAGAGGGAGTTGTAGTAGGAAGAGTAATCCCCCCAGAAAGATATTCACATCCTAATCTTCAGAATCTGTGAGTATGCTATTTAGATAGTAAAGGAAATTAAGGTTGCAGGTGGAATTAAGGTTGCTAATGAGCTGACCTTGAAGAGGGAGATTACCCTGGATTATCTGGGAGAGGGCCAATAAAATCACAAGGGCCTTCAAAAGTGGAAGAGGTAGACAGAAGAGGAGGTCAGAGTGAGCAACGTGAGGAGTACTTGAGTTGACATGGTTGGCTTTAAAGACGGAAGTATCCACAAGCCAAGGAATGTAGCTAGACTCTAGAAGCTAGAAAAAGAGAAGAATGGGTTCTGCCTTAGAACCTCCAGAAAAGAATACATCCTGCCAACACCTTGATTTTAGCTTTGTGAGGCCCATGTCAGATTTCTGACCTACAGAATTTTAGGACAATAAATTTGTGTTGTTTTAAACAACTAACTCTTTGTAATTTTGTAACAGGAGTAGTAGGAAACTAATATAAGAGAAATGCTTCAATTGGAGATGAAGGGGCTGTATGGACTGAAAAGGTAAAGAAAGAGAAAAATGAATAAAAAGGGTCAGAGGTGGGACAGGGCTCAATCAAGGGAAGGTGCCCACATGTTTCACCCAAAAGCCTAAGAATGAGCAACACACCATGCACAAATCTCAAGTACAAGGGCAATGGGCTAGAGAAGCCAGTCCCAAGCTGTCACCACTTTAAAACTCTGTATAGGATGAAATCGACCTTCAAATCTGAAGTAAAGGTCTAATTTAACACTCTCATAAATTCCACATGTAATTGGCTAATAGTGAGATGACTTGATATCAATTGAAGTGCCCCTAGACTTTATGAAAAGAGACTCAGAGATGGAGTCTCAAGCATTTTGTATATTGACTATACTTACCATATTAGAATTTAAAATGTCATCCACTGTAAACTGTATTTGCCACTTTAATGACAGCTAAGTAGTAAAAATGAAGCATTTCCATATCACATGTACTCACTGATTGTAAGACAAATCTTAATTTCATGGATGTTAAAATATGAAAGAAAAGTTCATCTTAGAACTCAAGAAATTGAATATTTAAAAATACAGTCATGTGTCACATAATGGCATTTTGGTCAATTCAGACCACATTAATGACTGTAATCCTACAAGATTAATACCATATAACCTAGGTGTATAGAAGTCTGTATTATCTAGATTTGTGTGAGTACACTCTATGATGTTCACACAATGATGAAATCACCTAAAAATGAATTTCTCAGAATGCATCCTCACCATAAAGCAACACATGACTGTATGAGGTAATCAGTCCCTGTCACACACACATACACATGCAAACACACACAGTCACACACAAAGACTTTTCCAAAGAGAGACAGGTAAAAAGTAAACAAGTTTTATTTTGTCAGCCATGTATTTTAGGAACACAGAAGACTGTGGTCAACTCACTAGTACAAAACAGATTTTTATAATCAAATTCTGATCGTCAATAACACATTACCTTATTTATGTGCAGTTCATCATTTTCTTGGTATTAAAATAAAGTGTGAAACTTCTATTTTTGCTCACTTTAGGGGACCAAAGATGCTACAGCTACAGTTCCTCATTTTGGAAGACATGAAGATACTTATCTTATGGGAACCTGATAAGATATTCTCTTCTGGACACCCTCCTTTTGTTTCCCAAAGATCCAGGCACATTCAGGAGTTACACTTTTCTCATTGAACATATAAACAAATGCACTCTATGGACTTTCAGCCTTTCAAGAGAAAGAAGTAAAGACTCAGTGCGTTGAAATGCAATTTTTAAAATTTCCAGGATATACTAAAGTATATAATTTTCATGGGAATTATAGGTTACCAAAATGGACTAAAAGAAAGTAGAAAAATCTTAACAGAAAGTGCCCCTCCTCCTGCCCAGCACTCCAGCTCTGCCATCAGACAGACCACCGCACAGAGAGAAAAGTAGCCAGCAGCTGAGGGGATCACACAGGTGAAAGAAAGTGCCCCTCCCCCTGCCCAGTGATCTAGCTCAGCAACTGGCCAGAGTGCCACACAAACAGAAAAGGAGTCTGTTTTGAGCTAGGGAGCTGCAGATTGTGGCAAGCTCAGAATACACAGTGCCTGACCCCATTCAGTGGTGGCAGTTGGAAACTGTGAACAGATAATATCATGAGGGGCCGGCCCAGTGGCACAGCAGTTAAGTGTGCATGTTCCACTTTGGCAGCCCTGGGTTCACCAGTTCAGATCCCGGGTGTGAACATGGCATTGCTTGGCATGCCATGCTGTGGTAAGCGTCCCACATATAACATGGAGGAAGCTGGGCACGGATGTTAGCTCAGGGCCAGTCTTCCTCAGAATAAAGAGGAGGATTGGCAGCAGTTAGCTCAGGGTTAATCTTCCTAAAAAAAATAAAAGATAATATCACGAGATGGAGACAAAAATCCAGGCCATCAAGCTGTATGAAGATATTAAATCTCAAGAACAGAAGGAAAATGACAAGTACCCAGCAATCAGCCCCAACAGCATGGAAATTCACAACCTAAATGACAGAGAATTCAAAATAACTATCATTAAAAAAATACTCAACGAGTAACTAGAAAATGCAGAAAGGCAGTTCAATGAATTGAGGAACTTCTTCATAAAAGAGATTGAAACTATAAAAAGAACCAATCAGAACTGTGTGGAGATGAAAAACACAATGAATGAGATGAAGAAAAATCTGGATTCCCTAAACAATAGAGCTGATATTATGGAGGATTGAATTACCAACTTAGAGAACAGAAATATAGAAATGTTTCAGATGGAGGAGGAGAGAGAACTGAGATTAAAAAGAAATGAAGAAATTATCTGAGAAATATCAGACTCAATTAGGAAATGCAACATAAGGATTATAGGTATTCCAGAGGGATAAGAGAAGGAGAATGGAGCAGAAAGCTTGTTCAAAGAAATAATAGCAGAGAACTTCCCAAACATGAGGAAGGAGTTGGAAATGCAAGTGAAATAAGCCAATATATTTCCTAACTGTATCAATGTAAAAAGACCTTCTCCAAGGCATATATTAGTAAAGCTGGCAAAAGTCAATGACAAAGAGAAAATATTAAGGGAAGCAAGGCAAAAGAAAACAACTAACAAAGGAACCCCTAACAGGCTTTCAGAGGATTTCTCAGCAGAAACCTTACAGGCTAGGAGAAAGTGGAATGATATATTCAAAATTTTGAAAAACAAAAACTTTAAGCCAAGAATAGTCTATCAATCAAAAATATCCTTTAGATATGACAGAGAAATAAAAAGTTTCCCAGATAAACAAAAGCTAAGGGAGTTCATCACCACATGACATTCCTACAAGAAATCCTCAGTAAGGCCATCATAGTGGAAAAATAAAAGGAAAGGGGCTACAAAGCCCTGAGCCAGGAGATAAATAGGTAGGCAATAATCAGGAAAATGCAGCTGTCTATTAGAACAGATTAGTAAACACTTAACTATAACATTAAAGATAAAGGGAAGGAAAACACCAAAATAAATATAATCTTGTCACTTTAACACAAACTCACAACGCAAGATGGAAAAAGATATGACAATGATAACCTAAAAGGGGAGGAGGAAAGAGATGGAATTGGTTTAGTCTAATGAAATAAAAGGCTATCAAAAATGCACTAGCTCATCTATAAGATATTTCTATAAACCTAATGGTAATCAGTAAACAAATAATTAAAACAGAGACATAAGGAGAAAATCATCATAGAAAACTACTTAACCCAATTGGTAATCCAAAATACATGGGACGAGAAAAAAGGGAAATGCAGAAAATAAGCAATGAGAGGGGAGCATTAAGCCCTCATATATCAATAATCACTCTAAATGTAAATGGATTGAATTCTCCAATCAAAAGACAGAGTGGTAGGATGGATGAAAAAAGAAGACCCAACAATATGCTGCCTCCAGGAAACACATCTCAGCCCCAAAGACAAACACAGTCTCAGAGTGAAGCAATGGAAGAAGATATCCCATGCTAATGACAAATAAATGACAGCAGATGTTGCCATACTTGTATCAGACAAAGTAGATGTCAAGATAAAATAGGTAAAGAGACACAAAGAGGGGCAGTATATAATGATTAAAGGGACACTCCACCAAGAAGAATTAACATTTATAAATATTTATGCACCCAACACAGGAGTACCAAAGTACATAAAGCAACTGTTAACAAACTTAAAAGGAGATATTACCAACAACACAATAACAGTATGGACCTGAACACTCCTTTTAAATCAATGGATAGATCATCCAGACAAAAATTCAACAAGGAAATAGTGGAATTAAATGAAAAGACCAGATGGACTTTAGAGATATATATAGAACACTCCATGCCAAAACAGCAGAATACACATTCTTCTCTAGTGCGCATGTAACATTCTCAAGGGTAGACCATATATTGGGAAATAAGGCAAGCCTCAATAAATTTAAGTAGATTGAAATAATATCTAGCATCTTTTCTGACCACAATGCTATGAAACTAGAAATCCACTAGGAGAAAAAAGCTGGGAAAGGGACAAAAATGTGGAAACTAAACAATATGCTACTGAACAACAAATGGATGATTAAAGAAATTAAAGGAGAAATCAAAAAATACTATAGACAAAGGAAAATGAAAATGCATCAGACCAGCTTATACGGGATGCAGCAAAAGTGATCCTAAGATGGAAATTTATAGCAATACAGGCCCATGTTAACAAACAATAAAAATCTCCAATAAGCAACCTTAAACTTCTCCTAACAGAATTAGAAAAAGAAGAACAAATAAAGCCCATACTCAGTGGGTGGAGGGAAAAAAGAAAAAGTAGAGCAGAAACAAATGATATTGAAACAAAAAAGACAGTAGAAAGGATCGATGAATCAAAGAGCTGGTTCTTTGGGAGGATAAACAAAATTGACAAACCTTTAGGGAGACTCACTAAGAAAAAACGAGAGAAGTCTCAAATAGATAAAATTAGAAATGAAAAAGGAAAAATTACAATGGCTACCACAGAAATACAAAAGATTATAAAAGAATACTTTGGAAACCTATACGCCTACAAATTGGACAGTTTAGAAGAAATGAATAAATTCTTAGACTCTTACAACTTACCAAAACTGAATCAAGAAGAAATAGAGAATCTGAATAGACAAATCACAAGTAGAGAGGTTGAAATAGTAATCAAAAACCTCCCCCAAAATAAAAGCACAGGAACAGATGGCTTCTATGGAGAATTCTACCAAACATTCAAAGAAGATTTATTAACTATCCTCAAACTATTCCAAAAAATTGAGGAAGTCAGAACACTTCCTAACACATTCTATGAGGCCAACATCACCCAGATACCAAAAGAAGACAAGGATAACACAAACAAGGAAAATTACATGCCAATATCACTGATGAGCATAGATGCAAAAATCTTCAACAAAATATTGGCAAACTGAAAACAGCAATACATTAAAAAAATCACACACCATGATCAAGTGGGATTCATACCAGAGACACAGGGATGGTTCAACATCTGTAAATCAATCAAGGTGATACACCACATTAACGAAATGAGGAATAAAAACCACACAATAATCTCAACAGACACAGAGAAAGCATTAGACAAGATATAACACCCATTCATGATAAAAACTCTCAATAAAATATATATAGGGGCAGGCCCCATAGCACAGCGGTTAAGTAAACATGTTTAGCTTCAGCAGCCCAGGGTTTGCCTGTTCAGATCCCAGGTGGAGACATGGCACTGCTTGGCAAGCCATGCTGTGGTAGGCGTCCCATGTATCAAGTAGAGGAAGATGGGCATGGATGTTAGCTCAGGGCCAGCCTTCCTCAGCAAAAAGAGGAGGATTGGCAGCAGTTAGCTCAGGGCTAATTTTCCTCAAAAAGAAATGTTTATAGAAGGAGAGTAACTCAACATATTAAAGGCCATATATGACAAACCCACAGCCAACATCATACTCAATGGAGAAAAAATGAAAGCCATCCCTCTGAAAACAGGAACAAGACAAGTGTGGTCACTCTCACCACTCTTCTTCAACATAGTATTGGAGGTTTGGGCCAGAGCAATTAGGCAAGAAAAAGAAATAAAAGGAATCCAAATAGGCAATGAAGAAGTGGAACTCTCACTATTTGCAGATTAGATGATTTTATATGTAGAAAACCCTAAAGAATCCATTGGAAAATTATGATAAATAATCAACAACTACATCAAAGTTGCAGGGTGCAAAGTCACCTTACAAAAATCAGTAGTATTTCTATATTCTGATAATGAACTAACAGAAGAGAACTCAAAGATACAATCCCATTTAGAATTGAATCAAACGGATAACACGCTAAGGAAGAAATTTAACCAAGGAAGTGAAAGATCTGTTCACTGAATCATAAGCCATTGATGAAAGAAATTGAAGAAGATATATATAAATACAAAGATATTCTATGCTCATGGATTGTAAGAATTAATATTGTAAAATGTACATACTACCCAAAGAGATCTACAGATTCAATGCAATCCCTATCCAAATTCCAATAACATCTTTCACAGAATTAGAAAAAGCAATTGAGAGAAAGAAAAATAAATTCGGAGGCATCATACTTATGATTTCAACCTTTATACTACAAAGCTTTAATAATCAAAACAGTATAGTCTGGCATAAAAACAGACATACAGATAAATGGAACATAATCAAGAGCTCATAAATAAATCCATGCATATACAGGCAATTAATTTACAACAAAGAAGCCAAGAATGTACAATGGGAAAGGGATACTCTCTTCAATAAATGATACTGGAAAAACTAGATAACTAGATGCATAATAATGAAATCAGACCCCTGTCTTACACAGCTCAGAAAAATTATTTGAAATGGATTAAATATTTAAATATTTAAATATTAAAGACCTGAAACAATAAAACTCCTAGGAGAAAAAGTCATGGAAAATCTCCTCAACATTGGCCTTGTCAATAATTTTTTGGATATGACACCAAAAGGACAAGCAACAAAAGAAAAACTTAATAAATGAAACTACATCAAACTGAAAGCTTCTGCACAGCAAAAGAGACAATCAAAACATGAGAAGACAACCTACAGAATGGGAGAAATTATTTGCAAATTATGTATCTGATAAGCTGTTAGTATCCAAAACACATAAAGAACTGATAAACTCAATACCAAAAACACACAATCCGATTTAAAAATGGGCATAGGAACTGAATAGATATTTTTTTAAACAGGGCATTCAAATGGCCAATAGGTACATGAAAATGTGCTCAACATCACTAAGCATGAGAGAAATGCAATTCAAAACCACAGTGAGATATCACTTCACACCTGTTAGAATGGCTATCATCAAAAAGACAAAAGATAAGTGTTGGTGAGGATGTGGAGGAAAGAAAATCCTTGTGCACTGCTGCTGGAAATATACATTGGTACAACCACTGTGGAAAACAGTAGAGAGGTTCCTCAAAAGATTTAAAATAAGACTACCATATGAACCAGCAATACCATCTCTGGATATATACCAAAAGGAAATGAAATTAAGGTCTTGAAGAAGTATCAGCACTTCTATGTTCATTGCAGCATTATTCACAACATTCAAGATATGAAAGCAATCTCAGTGTCCATCAACGGATCGATGGATAAAGAAGGTGTGGTCAGTCACAAAAAATAGAAAGTCCTGCCATTTGCAACAACACAGATGGACCTTGAGGGCATTATGCTAAGTGAACTAAGTCAAACAAAGACAAATATTCTATGATCTCATATTTATATGGAACCTAAAAATCTGATCTCATAGAAACAGAGTAGAATGAAGGTAGGTTACCAGGTGTTGGGGATGGGGAGAAGTAAGGAGATGTTGGTTAAACTGTACAAATTCCCAGCTATAAGATGAATAAGTTTTGGATCTAATGTAAAGATGGTGATTATAGTTAACAATATGGTAACAATACTTGAAAGTTTAAAAGAGAGTATGTCTTAAATGATCTCACTACCAAAAAGAACGAGTAATTATGTGAGGTGATGAAAGTGTTCGCTAACACTAAGATGATAAGCATTTTGCAATTATAAAGGTATCAAATCAACACATTATATGCCTTAAACACACTCAATGATATATGTCAATTAAATCTCAGTAAAGCTGGGTTGGGGGAGGAATTACCCATCTCAAACACATAACCTGCATCATGCACTTTTTAATCTGTGTAGGCTAGTTTACAGTACTAAAACAAAATGGAAAAGCAAGTAAATCCAAACCCATCAGCATTCTGCAAACAGTGGAAGTTCATTTTATATAAGATCACATCATTCAATAAATTCAGGTAATCTTAAGTAACTATTATGATTTTGTAGACAGCTTTACTAACATACTTATCTAGATGTATCCAAATTGAGAGTTTCCATTTGAGTAGAGTGTTGGAAAAAAGGAAAAACGTGCATTCCCCAAACGTCATCTAAGTCTTGTTTCTCTACATGCAGAGACTTAGAGCAACATCATGAGACTATAATCATTCTGCATATAATTAGAAACTAGACTGGTAGCAAAGGATTTGAGGTGCAGTTTTTTTTGAGATTTTTGACAATCAAAATGAAACTGATTTGTCTATACTGTCCTCTGAGCCTTACAAGCAATGAAAACTGGACCCTTTTTCTCTCTCAGGTGCAGTATTTGGCATGTTTTAACAAAGTTCTTATTGAGCTATGGATAAACAGATAGATTTCCTCTACTGCCTCTAAAGAATTTGGATATCAATCAAAATGTGTCCGTCTGTGTATGCGTGAATGTGTGTTTACACATGTGAATGTTTCAGTAACTTCTTAATAACTCCCTTTGAAACTTCATCACCAACAACAGAATCAGGCACTGAATTCCACTTCCTTGTCCAATATTATTCCCTTTGCAATTCTCACATTAAGCCTGAGGCTGAGGGATTTGCACGTAAGATAGGGACACAGAGGAAGTTCTTGAAGATGTGATTCTTTGAATCTGCCCTTTCTTTCCTGAAAGGAGAATAAAGACACTAAGATATTTAGTCTTCCAAGAGGCTCTGCCTTCAGAAACAATATTTTCAAGAATTAACGTCACTAGTGTCACTAGTGTTCTATTCTGGTCTGTACCTGATGACATACAATTTGTAGTTGGAGTTTCAGGATCAAAGGTATTAGGTAAAGATGTTAAGATTTAGCTAAGGTTAAAGTTATCGATAGTGACATTGAGATGTTGTTATTGATTATACAAACTATGTATGAATAGTTTGACTTTGATATTTTCCAGGTATACTAAATGCTTCAGAGCCAAGATGATCTTCTCAGTGACAGAAACAACAAAGGTGGGTGTTAACTATTGGAAGAGAGGTGATATGTTAAGAGGGATTCAGAAATGTGGTCCACTCAGTGTGAGAGAAGGCATCATTCGTTTGCTGTGATCATTTGAGTTGCTTCTTGATGAGATAGTCTCAGACTAAGCTCCACATAAATTGGGTTTCCAGAACCCCTTTCTGAAAAATTCTTATCTTCAGACAGACTTTACCAAATTTTCTTTTCTTTGTTTTGTTTCTCTGAGAAAGATTATCACTGAGCTAACATCTGCTGCCAATCCTCCTCTCTTATGCTGAGGAAGATTGGCCCTGAGCTACTATCTGTGCCCGTCTTTCTCTATTTTTCCTATGTGGGACGCCTGCCACAGCATAGCTTGATGAGCAGGGCGTAGGTCCGTGTCCAGGATCCGAACCAGTGAACCTGGGGCCACCAAAGCAGTGCATGCAAACTTAACCACACGGCTATCAGGCGCACCCCAAAATATTCTTGTTATACAAAATGAGACCCTATATACATAAGGTTGAAGAGGCAAACAAAACAATGTTTTTTCCATCCTATCTCTATCTTTTCCTTAACTTCAAACATAGATTCACACTATATTCCATCTGAAAAACAGGAATAACATTAATACTTTCTAAAGGATAGTGGTGAAAATTCAATGTCAACATTTCATAACTCTTCACACACAGTAAACACTCAAAAAGTAGCAGCTTTTATTACTGCTAGAAATCATTATATCTCTTAGCATAGTTCCTATCCCAACCAAATCAATCTCTACTTTTCTCTTGACATTTTACATTTTATCATGCATTATGTTCATCAATTTATACAAATCATTCACTTTCGCTAAGCTGCAAACACTTTGACAATGTGGTCCCATTTGTTCATATACATTTGAACATTGCAATAAATGTTGACTTGCTAAGTATAAGGTGGAATAAGTAATAATTATAAAATTTCCTAAGAATGGCCAATAACAGCTTATAAAAAATAGGTATTATTCTAAACATATCTACATCTCTCCCTCCTGTGTGAACCCTCCACTCTCTTAGCTTTGATCCACACAGAGATAGAGGCAGAAGAGAGTGTGGTTGATAGAGTATGGATGACCTTTCAAAAGTGGGTCACTATCTTTATTCTCTCCCCCACACTCAAGCAAGGATCACAACAGTTACGTGAGATGAATAAGTTCTAGAGAATTGCTGTGCAGCACTGTGGCTATACTGTATTGGAACCCAAAAATTTGTTAAGAGGGCAGCTCTCATGTTCAAGTGTTATCACAATAAAAGAAACTAAAGATATTCTTTGATATTTGTATTTATATATTGTTTCAATGCGTTTCTTAAAAATAAATTTTGAATATTTTAAAATAATTAATAAAAAATCTGATTCGTATAAGGTAATGACAAAGAAAAGCTACATATATGGAATAACAGGTGACAATTTTAAGAAATTCAACATAAAACAGCCAACAGTAAGGAAACTGACTCATGCCACAGCAACATTGCAGTAAGAAACAGAATGATACTCTTTTTTTCTTTTTAGCAAGACAAGACCCTGTGGAAGTCAACAGAAAGTTTGCTAATATGAATATTAAACTTTCATACTATGAGTCTACAGTGGCTGGAACCTCATTGTACTTATCTTTCTGTTTATGATTCAGACATTTTGGACATTCGATATATTTGGATGGAAGAAAACAATAACAAAATTTGAAAACTAAAATAAATTAATTAAATAAAATGTTATGTAAACATCACTGCTGAACATAAAGTTTGTTCTTTTCAAAAATAGTTTTATAAGAACAGAATTATTGAATGACTTTACATGGGATAATTTGATTTGATCACCAAACTGACTGCAATCTTAAAAATTTAGACAAAACAACAAATCACAAACAGTGCAACCACGCGAGGAACATTCTGAATTGTATTCTTAGTGCTTGAGAAGAAAACAAAATAAAGAGCCAAGTCTTTTCAAATGAAGAAGCTTGAAACAAGAGAGAGAGAAAGAAGTTGACTCAATGGAGCTAAAAAACTGCACGAGGGTCAAAGAATTTATTTTCCTTGGCCTAACCCAGAATCAAGAACTGAACTGGGTCTTATTCCTTTTCCTGCTTTGGGTGTATGTGACAACTCTGCTGGGAAACCTCCTCATCACGGTCACGGTGACCTGTGAATCTCGCCTTCACACCCCCATGTATTTTTTGCTCCGTAATTTGTCTGTTGCCGACATCTGCTTTTCCTCCATCACAGCTCCCAAGGTTCTGGTGGACCTTCTGTCAGAGAGAAAGACCATCTCCTTCAATGGCTGCTCCACCCAGATGTTTTTCTTCCACCTTGTTGGAGGGGTGGATGTATGTTCTTTGTCGGTGATGGCATTTGATCGCTATGTGGCCATCTCCAAGCCCCTGCACTACATGACCATCATGAGCAGAGGGCGATGCACTGCCCTCATTGTAGCCTGCTGGCTGGGGGGCTTTGTCCACTCCATCGTGCAGATTTCCCTGTTGCTGCCCCTCCCCTTCTGTGGACCCAATGTTCTTGATACTTTCTACTGTGATGTCCCCCAGGTCCTCAAACTCGCCCATACTGACATTTTTGTGCTTGAGCTACTGATGATTTCCAATAGTGGGCTGCTCACCACACTGTGGTTTATCTTCCTGCTTGTGTCCTACACAGTCATCCTAATGATGCTGAGGTCTCAGGCAGGGGAGGGCAGGAGGAAAGCCATCTCCACCTGCACCTCACACATCACTGTGGTGACCTTGCACTTTGTGCCCTGCATCTATGTCTATGCCCGGCCCTTCACTGCCCTCCCCACAGATAAGGCCATCTCCGTCACCTTCACTGTCATCTCCCCTCTGCTGAACCCCTTGATCTACACTCTGAGGAACCAGGAGATGAAGTCAGCCATCAGGAAACTGAGAAGAAGATGTGTACCTTCTGAGAGGATATAGACTGGTCGCTCACTCCTTCTCACCACCTTTGAAAATGTCCATCAAATAAACCGCATTGACTAAAGGATTTCTAAATAATTTTGATATTTCTACTGAGATGCACACGACTTTCAAAGATTCTGTTTGGCATGCAATAATAATGTAAAAAGATACGTTTCATGTTGCAAAAGGAAGCAGAGAAATCAAACTGTTAGCTGAAGAGTTATTGCATAATGCTTATGCAATAAAGCCTTGGAAGAAATAAAGAAAAATGAACCTGTATGCACTCAGACAATTTTATCACATTGGAATTGTTGTGGGGGTTCGTTCAGCTCTATTGCTTATAATTGAGAAATACAAATGTTGTTTATTTCAGATGTACAACTTGATGTTTTGATATACATATAGATTGTGAAATGATCATTGGGGGAAAATGGATTAAGGTGGGACCTCTCTTGGTTATTACTTACAACAACATGGAAATCTCCAATTGTATAAATAAAATTAACAATAAGAAAAAGCAAATATATATATACTCAGACATTCCCACTATATTCTTGTTACCAGGAAGGGAGCTGAGAAACATAATGCAGCTTGGGCATTGGATTGCTAAGGTCTTTCATGAAGTAATCACATTTTAATGAAGTAAGCACACTCAAATTAAGTTCCTCCTCTGACTTTCTGATATGAGTAAATTAAATAACTACTACCTGAAGATTTTTCCGTCTGAAGCCCACACTCCAGTGGTTGAGTGCAGGCGCTTTGAAGCCAGCACAGCTTGAGTTAGAATGTGGACCCCAGTAACTATGGGTTCTATGACCTCATGTAGGTCCTTACCCTGACCTTCCTCTGAACCCCACACCTACTGACCACACTTCCATGACATTGCCTCAGCGACCGGGGCTCAGCTCAAGCACCACACTCAGGACCTTGTTTCCAATTCCCTGTCCTCCTTCTTCCTATTCCCCCAGTAGGGCTATGATTTATTTATTGTATCCCCAGCACCTGGCACAGCAAGTAGAACATAGAAAACTGTCCAAAAAATGGTTGAGTTAAAGAACTCAGTGAATGAATATCACCTCTCACTCCTTTCTGTTTCTCAAATCATTGGAGAATAGGAGTAAGAAAACAATGGATTTGTTATTATTTTCTGTTAACATGACTCCCTAAAAATGACAGAAACCTATGAAGCTGCTTCAGACTACGCATATACATTCAAAAAGGTTGGCATGAACGGAAAAACATTATTCAATACATGAACTTGTTTTTTATTTGTTTTCTTGTTCTGCTATTTACAGCATTTGGGAGTTTTTCTTTTTTGCCCTTCATTTCTGCAGGTAGATCCTAGATCTTAAAATTTTTGAAATTAGACAAATGTTCATGTCACAGTACAAATGTCAGTTCAAAAATCAGACATGCAAAGGTCCTCAGGTGGGGCTGTGCCCAGGCCTTCATAAGAAGATGAGAGGAAGCAAGGAGGAGCCAGGTAATGATTGAAGTCAGAGAGATAATGAGGCCATGGGACCAGGTCTTTAGGACCTTTTAGACATTGTGAGGATTATGACTTTCACTCTAAATAACATGAGATGCATCTGAAGGGCTTTGAAGAGCAGAATAGTGATGCATGTTTTAACAGAATTGCAGGGGCTCCTGTTACAAATAGAATGAAGAGAGGTGAGGACAAAAACAGGGAGACCAATTAAGAGGCTACAACAATAGTCCCATGAAAGAAATAATGAAGATATAACTTAGGGTAGTAACAGTGGAGGTGGTGAGAATGGTGAAAAACTCTGAAAGTCGAGCAAGTAGGAGTTGCTGATGGATCCAGCGTGGATTTCCTGGTGACATGTGTGTCCTGTGAGAACTCCATCACCCACTTTCTTCATCTGCCCATTGAGAGCTCCTTCACTCTCGTCTACATAATCCTTTCAGGTCCAATGGCTCCTTCCAATACTTGTGTGTCACACTTCAGGAATTACCCTACGTGGGTGAAACTGCTAAGGAAGTTGTGCAGAATCCCTAAGAATAGGCATTTATGTCCCAATAGAAAATCTACTAAGAGGTAAGGTAGAATTCTGGTAAGCTGACCTAACAGGATTCTTGCTGAAGGCAGGCCACGGTGATCAAATATCACTTGGGGGATGGAGAATGGTGAGGAACCTGATAAGATACTGAGGGTGATCAACATGGAGGTTGGGGGATTTTGGCTAAACTGAATTAGCAGAATTCTTGCTAAAATTGGATAATGCAGAGACAAGCATGGAGGTCTCAAAGTGGAGGCCTAGTTGAAAAGTTCAGGGGAGTCTGAGTAGAGTTTGGTCAAGGGGAGAATCTTTGTCACTGCTAAAAACTTTTAGATCCTACACAAAAAGTGTGTTCCTAAGGACATGTGCCTGAGTCACATCTTGATTACTCCCACTGAAACCACCTCTCCATCAGTAGAATTTTTCCACAGCCACATCCAATTATATGCCCTCTGATAATTCTCACACTAGTTCTGGGATTGACAAATTGGTACATATGATGGAACACTGTGAATCAGTGTGGAAGAGCCAAGGAAATATTATTCCCTGAGTCTGCCTTTTTCCACGTAAAGATAGACAGGAAGCCACTGAAATCACTGGCCTTCAGAGGGGTATTTAACAAAATTTCCTGAAGCTGAATGACTCCCAAGGTTCGTGTGAACATTATTCAAGATGTTTGAGAAGGAGGTTGGAAATTTTAGGTAAGACACATAACTCTACATGAGTGTGAATGACTATGGTGTCTGGGTGTCGATGAATAAGTGTGAGAAGAGAAGAGTGAGAAAAACTGAAATCTAGATGGAATTGTAAGATTCATAAATACACTTTGACTAAAAATAATGAAATATATACACAAGATGCTGCATTCCAGGGTGAACTGTCAGTGGCAGACAGCGCAGCTAAGAAATATGAACAAAGAAGATATTGTGAAAGGAGAGTCATAGAAATGAGTTTAGTTTGGAAGTAGGCAGAGGAAGCTCTTTTTTTCCAGGATCCTTTGAATTGCACAAACAAGAGATTTTTCTCAGAAAAAAACAATGAGATTTTCTCATCCTATAGATGGATCTCTTGAAACTGAAATCTACAGAGGTTTTTCTTATGCTAAATTCAAAACTAGAAAGAAAATAAAATATTTCAAAAAAGTTGAAAGAATAATACAGTGAACACCTACATACCCTCCCTTAGATTTATCAAAAAATAAAAATTTTGTAACAACGATTTTCTTTTGCTTGTCTTTCCGTGCCTACATATTTGGATCCTTTCTTTCCAGCCAAACTTCCCACTCATCAGCAACTGTTATATATTCAACTGGTCCCCTAAAGCCAGATCTCCCATTCTCTCCACTCCCATGTGCCCCAAACAGAAATGTCACCTCCTCCATGCAGCTTCCTCTGAGCCTCTTGGAGAGAAATCACCCTTTTCTCACACACACCTCATCTGTCTTTAGACGGTCCCCATCAATGTCATATTATTAAATTTCAGTTCTTTCTCCACTGGTTTTGGATTATATTCATTTCTCTCAAATAACCTAGAACTCTGCCAACTTTCTATCAATATTTGTTAAATAAATGGAGTAAAAATAGCAGAAACATGGAGCAGAAGGCAGAGGATGTTGTCTGAATTACCAAAAGTATCTTGTGAACGTAGGACCTATTCCTCTCTGACAAACAGTACTGACTCGGGGTCTGAGGTACTGTACCTTCTACCCTTCTGTGTAGACCACAGTCTACTATTTACAATTCCATAGTCCCTGTGGAAGGATATCATAAGTAGGTAAGACCTCCTCAATATCTTTAGTAACTATATTGAGTTGGTGTTTTCTGGTGATTATTTCCCCACTTTAACTAGTCAGAATTGATAGCTCAGCTACTATTTGGTTCAACACACTCCATTTCCTGATGAGCCTCCCATGTTAAGGTTACCCAACATAGTACTAATCATAAGAGATAACCAGTCATGTATGTTGAGACTCTATGTATGTTAATTCACCTAATCCTGATAACTTCCCTGTGAGGTGGGTATTACTATAATCCCCATTCCACAGATGAAGTGGAGACTCCATGAGGTCTCTCACTTACCCAAGTCACACAGGGACAAAGCCAGGACTTGAGCCCAGATGGCTCTCACTGCAGAGACCAGCACTTGACTTCTCTGGTCTGCTAAGATGTTGTCAGATAAGAAACCAAACCAAGCAAGTGCTCTCCTTACTACCAAACGCTGTCACCACCCTCTGGGCCACTCTCATTGACAGTAAAAGAAAAGTACCTCCTATTTTCCCCAAAAAAAGTATGTTCTGATGAAGCTGTTTTAGAATACAGATTCTGGAAAACATACAACTCTTCTAAAAGATTGTCAGTACATTTAAGAAGCTGTGTGCCTGAGACAGTTACTAACCCAGCGTTTTACTTTAAGGTAACACACGTATGAGCATACTTATTATTGCTTAGGCAATGCTCTAAGTATTGATGTTTTTGCATATATTAATTCATTTAATCCTCACAAAAATCACATGAGGGAGATGCTATTGTTTCCAGATACTGATGCAGAGCCTGAGGCCAAAGGGGTAAACGAACTTCTCCTGTAGCGTAAGCAGTAAGTACCCAGCTGGGATTGCAACAGGCTGTGCTATGCCAGAGGCCCCCAGGTATCTGCCTGCATGCTCTGATAACTCTTGGTAGCTTTTTTAGTTTTCCATATTAAGTAGACTTTCGACAAAATTGTATACAGAAGAAAGACAACTTGAATGGAAAGTGAGCTAGGTGAAAAGAAATATCTTCATTTGAACTGGAAAACACCCCAAAAAAGTGAGAGAAGTGACTTTCACCTTTCTTTTCTTTCTGATCATGGTAAGGAAAAGGAGATAAACTGCAAAGAAAGAAATTAAGTCCATTTCAAGGATTCGCAAAATAAAAAAAGGAAGGAATTCAAGAGCAAAATGATTATATTGTAAGCACATGCCTAACATTTTAAGAAAGTGACAAATTGTTTTCAAAAGTGGTTGCATCATAACATGGATGGACCTTGAGAGAATTATGTTAAGTGAAATAAGCCAGCGAGAGAAAGATAATCTGTGTATGACTCCACTCATATGAGGAATTTAAAACTATGGACCAAGTACAGTTTAGTGGATACCAGGGGAAAGGTGGGGTGGGGGGTGGGCACAAAGGGTGAAGTGGTGCACCTACAACATGACTGACAAACATTAATGTACAATTGAAATTTCACAAGATTGTAACCTATCAATGACTCAATAAAAAATAATAATAATAATAAAAAGTGGTTGCATCATTGCACATTCCCACCAGAGTTACAGTTCCTCTACATTTTTGTCAACTCTGATATGTCAATCTTCTTTTTTTATTGCAGTAACACTGGATCATAACATTATATAGCTTTCAGACGTACATCGTAACATATTTCGAAGACTGTGTAGATTACATCATGTTCACCACCCAAAAACTAATCATAATCCATCACCACACATGTGAGCCTAAATCATCCCTTTTACCCTCCCCTCTCCCCTCTTCCTCTGTGGTAACCACCAATCCAATCTCTGTTGCTATGTGTTTGTTTGTCGTTGTTTTTATCTTCTACTTATGAGTGAGATCATACAGTATCTGACTTTCTCCCTCTGACTTATTCCACTCAGCATAATAACCTCAAGCTTCATCCATGTTGTCACAAATGGCTGGATTGCGTCATTTCTTATGGCTGAGTAGTATTCCATTATGAATATATACCACATCTTCTTTATCCATTCTTCCCTTGATGGGCACCTAGGTTGCTTGCAAGTCTTGGCTATTGTGAATAATGCTGCAATGAACACAGGGGTGCATGTATCTTTATGCATTTGTGTTTTCAAGATCTTTGGATAAATACCCAGCAGTGGGATAGCTGGATCATACGGTAGATCTATTCTTAATTTTCTGAGGATGCTCCATGTTGCTTTCCATAGTGGCTGCACCAGTTTGCACTCCCACCAGCAGTGTACGAGGGTTCCCTTCTCTCCACATCCTCTCCAACACTTGTTTCCTGTCTTGTTAATTATAGCCATTCTGATGGGAGAGAGGTGATATCTCATTGTAATTTTAATTTGCATTTCCCTGATAGCTAATGATGTTGAACATCCTTTCACGCACCTGTTGGCCATCTGTATGTCTTCTTTGGAGAAATCTCTGTTCAGATCTTTTGCCCATTTTTAAATTGGGTTGTTGATTTTATGTTGTTGAGATGTATGAGTTCTTTGTATATTTTGGATATTAACCCCTTCTCTCTTATTTTAGCCATTTTAATAAATGTGCACTGTTACCTCACTATAGCTTTCATTTACATTTCCCCACTGATAAATGACATTGAGCATCTTTTCATATGCTTAATTGCTAAACCTATATCTTCTCGTTGAAGTATCTGTTCAAACCATTTGTCCCTTTTTTTTTAATTGGGTGGTTGGTTTTCTTATTGAATTTTAAGAGTTACAGCCATTCCATTCCTAGGTACTTACCTAAGAGAAATGGAAACATATATCTACATGAAGACCTCTACAAGAATATTCATAGCAGCTTTATGTGTAATAGCCAAAAACTAGAAACAACCCAAATGTTCATCAACAAGTGAATTGATAAACAAAATGTGGCACATCCGTACAATAAAAGGGAACAAAATATTGGTACACACAAAACGTGGATGTATTTTGTAAGTGAAACAAGCCAGACAAAAAGAGAACGTACACCTTTTAGGATTCCATTTATAGAAAATTTTAGAGAATGCAAACTAATGGATAGTGACAGAATGCAGATCAGTGCTTGCCTGAAGAAAGGGGGCAGAGGGGACATATTAGAGTCACAAGGACACTTTTGGAGTGATACATATATTAATTAACTTATATCTTATTATATCTTAATATATATTAAGACATATTAATTAACTATCTTAAACATATTGATGATTGCATGGGTATATGCGTACGTCAGAACTTATCAAAGTGTACACGTCAAACACATGAGTCTATCGTATGTCAATGAAAGCGCAATAAAAAAAAATAGCTTTTAGGAAAGAAATTTGACCAGTGAACAGAAGAGAAGCTCTGAGTTACCACTTTTCTTTCATAGCTGAGGAGTTATTCAACATCCAGGGGTTTTGGTACCTAAAGTATATTAAAGAAAGAAACAAATAAATCCCCTTAAGGAAAAATAGAACGATAAAGAAGAATTTTACAGCTTTAAAATTATCTGATTTTTCATAGCATTAAATCTGTGACCTAAAAAAGGGAGGAGTGCTTCTGTGAAATTCAGTCCAAAGACAATCATTTTGCAGATAGGAGTTCTTAAAGCATTTAAATGGAGCACCCAGTCTGGAAAAAACCCCACATTTGTGTAAAACCTCAAAGGACCCCAGTTGTACCAAATAGGCATTGTCTTATTTACACACCAAACTGCATCCATTTTTGTATCCCTTGTGCCAAAATATTCCCTTTCTGATTATTTACTATTCACCTTTTTATCTTGGATACTTACAACTTCTATTCTGAGAACATTACTTTTATGCATTTTCTAAAATACATATAATTTACAGAAGAAAACAATAATTAACTGCATGCTTACGGAATAAGATGGCATGTAGGATGTGTTAACAATAACCTTGGAAAGAGTCTTCATGTGGTGATAATGCCTCACTAGTCTTCCGACCTAATACCCAACTGTAAACCTGAATCTATTAAGGGGGAGTAAACCCTTTCTGAAATAACACTTTTAATTTTTTCCAAGCTACACAAAGAAGAAGAAACATGATTCAATGGAGTTGGGAAATGGCACCAGGGTAAAAGAATTTATATTTCTAGGACTTACTCAGTCCCAAGATCTCAGTTTGGTCTTATTTCTTTTTCTGTGTTTTGTGTACATGACAACTCTGCTGGGAAACCTCCTCATCATGGTCACTGTGACCTGTGAGCCTTGCCTTCACACCCCCATGTACTTCCTGCTCCGCAATCTAGCCATCCTTGACGTCTGCTTCTCCTCCATCACCGCTCCAAAGGTCCTGGCAGACCTTCTGTCAAAGATAAAGACCATATCCTATACTAGCTGCATGACACAAACGTTCTTCTTCCATCTCCTCGGTGGAGCAGATATTTTCTCTCTCTCTGTGATGGCATTTGATCGCTACATAGCCATCTCCAAGCCCCTGCATTATGTCACCATCATGAGTAGGGGGCGATGCACTGCCCTCATTTTGGCTTCCTGGGTGGGGGGCTTTGTCCACTCCATCATGCAAATTTCCCTGTTGCTGCCCCTCCCCTTCTGTGGACCCAATGTTCTTGACACATTCTACTGTGATGTCCCCCAGGTCCTCAAACTCGCCTGTACAGACACCTCTGCACTTGAGCTCCTGATGATTTCCAACAATGGCTTAGTGAGTACCCTGTGGTTTATCTTCCTGCTTGTGTCCTACACAGTCATCCTAATGATGCTGAGGTCTCAGGCAGGGGAGGGCAGGAGGAAAGCCATCTCCACCTGCACCTCACACATCACGGTGGTGACTCTGCACTTTGTGCCCTGCATCTATGTCTATGCCCGGCCCTTCACTGCCCTCCCCACAGATAAAGCCATCTCTGTCACCTTCACTGTCATCTCCCCTCTGATGAACCCCTTGATCTACACTCTGAGGAACCAAGAAATGAAGTCAGCCATGAAGAGACTGAAGAGAAGACTCATGCCTTCTGTGGTGGAATAGAATAAGAGTTTCCAACCTCTTCATCACCAAGGACTCCTTTCATCATTTTTCCCACAGAGTCCTATTTATATACTCAAATATATTATCAATAAACCAACTACACGTACTAGGTAACAATTTATTTTTCTAGTAAATTAATAGGTTGCTGGTAACCCTAGCTTCTGGTAAGCATAAAGTAACTAGTGCTACAGGATTGAGCTGATTGATGTATTTCCATTCAAAGAACAAAGTAACAATGTGTCAGGACAACTATATCGCAGGTGAAGAGATTGATTAAATCCAACTCCTTTTCCAGAGGTAAGTACACAGAAGCCTAGAGTTAGAGTGATTTGCTCAAGAACTCATATCCACTTAATCACAGAGATAAGTCTTCAGATACCCAATTGATTGCTCTTAAACCATTTGGATGTAATGTATTACATTACTGGACCTGTCTATGCCAAACTGTAATCCTGTTCTAGAAAGATTTCATGATCACTGCAAATGCAGCACCCGTATATGGGGACAAATGGCCCATCACAGATTAAGACTTTTTTTTGCTTAGTTGAACACCACATGGGCTTGTGACCTCTTGAGAACCTCAAAGGCACACAATTGTTGTCCTCCTGGATTCCTGTAAGGAACGAAGAAGCTTTGAAAGACTTCCCATAATGGCCTACAGGGATTTATCTTATGCAGAACTGCACGTGCCAGATTCACATTCTTGTGATAAGTTTAGACAAAGGCAGAACCTCAGAAATCCTACACAACAAGCAAGCAATTCTCATTATTCAAGAACTGATCTTCTAGTCCAGCCTTACCAGGGCCAATCTCAGACTGGGTTCTCCATTGAGAATTTACACTCTTTTCACTTCCCACTTCCTGAGAGAGAGAGAGGAAGGGTTAAAGAAGATAAAACTCTAAACAATCCAGTCTTCAATTTGTTGGTGTTTGTGAAGAAGTAAAAGGTAGTGTTTTTGTCTGGGAAAGCATGGTAAAAGTAAACCATTATAGCTGAATGCTCTAACCTCAGAGTCATACGGCCTTGGGTCCAAATCCTATCTCTGCCATCCCTCAACTGTGTGATCTTGAGCAAATTATTTCATGTCTTCACAGGTCATATGTCACTTATAAAAAGGTACTTATAATATCCATCTCATGGAGTTGTTGTCAGGGTTAAAATGAGATGGTATATGTGAAACATACAATGCCTGGCAGATAGTAAATTCTCAGTGAAAGGCAAATATCATTATTAATACCCTCCAAATTGCTCTACATTATGCACATTCTGACCTGAACCCTAACCCCAACCCCCAATGATCTGTTACACTCTCCTACTACAGGGCCACTACTCCTCATTATTGGAAAAAACTGATGGGGTAGCAAAACATAGGAATATACATTGAATTCAAAGCATTTTTCATCCAGCTTTCTTGGACCAGCGCCATGGCCAAGTGGTTAAGTTCGTGTGCTCTGCTTCAGCAGCCCAGGGATTAACTGGTTCAGATTCTGGATGCAGACGTGGCATCACTCGTCAGGCCACGGTGAGGCGGAGTCCCACATTTCACAACCAGAGGCACTCACAACTAGAACCTACAACTGTGTACTGGGGGGCTTTGGGGAGAAGAACAAAAAAAAAAGATGGCAACAGTTTTAGCTCAGGTGTCAATCTAGGAAAAAAACAAATTTCTAGCTTTCTGTCATTAAAACATGACTACAGCTTTGCTGGTTATTTTTATAGCTTAAAAAGTCATCCTGAAGCTGTTGACATAATGCATTGGATAGTTTCATATTAAAAGAAAGTAATGGATCAAATATAAACCCTTGGCTTTTCTGGCAGGGATAAGGGATCAGAACAAGAAGTCAGATCACCCAGGACAGAGAAGAGCCCAAGTAGAGTTAGCCAAAGGATACTGAGCGTTGAGGACAAACTTTACTTATGTCCCACTTTGGATCTGGAATGGCACCATAAGCATTGATTAACTAACTGGTTCATTGCCATTTCTTGTCACCTGGTCTATAAATTCTAAATGTTTACCATATTGACCTACTTCCCCTAACATGAAAATTCTAAGAATAATTCACATTTGTCAAGTCACCGTTCATATGGTCCTGCTACCTTTGCTCAGGTAGCACTGGTCACGAGTCTCTAAGCTTTTCTATGTGAAATTGCCTATGAAAAATGCATGCCACAAACCACCTTACAGTCTATTTCATGCCAATTTGTCCTTTTCTGTCCTTCCTATCTCTTGTGAATCACTCAAATCAGAGTTTTATCACTATGTCAGAATTGGATGGCACCAAAGATCTATGGGGACTGAATCACTGATTGCATCTCAGAGGCATAATCCCAGGAGACCAAGGACCAAAGAACTCCTGCCACATCACTGTCCCTGAGACTTTCTCAAGCCATGTTTAAACACACAACACAATCTGATTCAATATTTCAGGAGAAGGAGAAAGAATTACATCTGATTACATAAACATTATCATTACTCTGGATGACATAAAATCTAAAGCTGGGTTGCATTTGTTCCAATTAAATCAGCTTTTATTATTTTTAAGCTCTGTTCCTAATAGCCATGGAAAGGTTGACTGGCTCTGGACACACACACATAGCTTTCAAACTACCCTTTCTTACATTGTTCCCTGAATCGAATATTTCAATGACCAACATCTCTGGGTACCCGTGAACCCAATAACATAAAATTATTCTGAAGTAATTAACCTGATGAATATCAACAGCTGTCACTGTGCTACCTTCCTAGATTCTAAGGGAGCTGTGGATCTTAGAGATGTAGATTAAGATAATTGTATAGCCTCAATGAATATATTGCATTCAACAGAAATTGGACATATAAATCTACACCATTCAGTCTCTAACAGCGGCCCTGACAGTAGCCACAAAGATTTGATTTTTCCCTCACTACCCTTTTATTTAAGCTTTATTTCCCAGCCCCCTAAGCAAAGCAATTTTGGTTAGAAGGAAGACAGCACAGTCCTTGGTGTGGTTTAACACACTTTCTTTAACACACATCTGCCACATTCATTTGGTCAACCAAGTCACTGAGGCTGGCCAGGCTGCATGGGATGAGACCCCACCTGTCAGTGGGAGGAGCAGCAGAGAAGCTGCAGCCCACGTGAAGTTTTGTCGTACGCCATAGTTCATCAAGTCTAAGATGCCATCATTTGTAAGACACATCCTGACTTCAAAGACACCAAAATGTCACAAAGGAGTCACGACAGAATGGATGAAACGTAGTGCGTGCATGCTGAGTTGTGGTGTAAAATGGGTGGGCTGCAGTTAATGTTCAAAACTTGGGTAAATTACATTCCAAAGTGAGGACCAAGAAGCAATTTTTCCAGACATCTAAAGACTGAGGGTTTAAAACACAGAGGGTCTCCCTAAAATAACTATTAAAATATTATTATAGAAAATGTCACACAAATGCAAAAAGAGAATACTATGATAAACCCTCATGAATCCATCACCCACCTTCAACAACTATCAACCCACACGGTCAATTTGGTTTGACCCATATCCTGACCTACCCCTCCGCCAAGATTATTGTCAAGCAAATCCCAGACACGGTCATTTCATCTGTAAATACTGGGCACACAACACGTGCCCTCGGTTGTAATCATAGTAACCCACTTGGCCCAGCAATGAATAACACCTCCAGCCTTCCTCACGGCAACAGTGAACACGGATTCAGCTCTGCTGGGAGCTGGGGAGGAGAAAGGGAGGTGCGGGAAAGCTGAAATTCTCATCCCCCAGAAGGAGATGCCAAGAGGCAAAGTCCACACTGGAGGAATCGAGAGGCCACATTAAGCACGTGTTATGTAGGAGCCCGGGCGTCACGGCTCCCTCTCTCGGCTCACCATGTTCCCACTGGGGGGTGGGTCCCTTGGGGTAGAGCCAGGTCTATCCATTCGGGTATCTCCCGGGCAGGGCAGCTCTTCTCCAGAATGTCGAAAGGTGGAATGGGGTGAACAGGGGCCCCACAAGCATGTGTCTGTGTGCAAATCGCAGGATCCTGTGAACGTGAGTTTATTTGGGAAAGGGGTCTTTGTAGGTGTAACTAAGTGAAGCGTCTTGAGGTGAGACCATCCCAGATGACCTAGGTGGGCCAGTGACAAGTGTCCTCGTAAGAGACAGAAGATAAGACACAGGGTGGGGCCACGTGAAGACAGAGGCAGAGACGGGAGACCCGGCTCACAGCCCAGGAGGCCAACAAGCACTGAAAGCGGGAAGAGGCGAAGGATGGATCCTCCACGCCAGCCCTGCTCCTCCCTGCACTGGGTGTGCCCTCGGCGTGTGCCAGGTGGAGGGGGCGCACGCAGTGCTGGCCTCAAACAACAGGACTCCAAAAGGTGCCCCACTGAGTCAAGGACACGCGGTTGCAAAACCACTGGCTACTACTCCTCACCGAGGAGTTAAGCTAAGGAAATGGCAGAAACAGAAGCCTCTGAGCTATTTGGGAATGCACTCGATGACATGTCGGTGGTTAGGACAGCAGCCACAGCACCCGGACGCCCACCTCGCTATCCACCTGCCGGAGATACACGGGAGACACGCTCCTCCCCAGACCCTGGGGAGCCCATCCCCATGAGCACAGGACTTAGTCAGCAAAAGAGCAAAGAAAACCCCAAACCCACAATTACCTTAAAGTGCATGATGTGAGACTTGAAAAGAGAAACTTAAGGGCAGCAATTATGAGGCTAAAGGAGACTCGACAGAGTTCTAGCGGTGGGAAGGGTCCAGAGAGTCTTCAGTGTGGCCACACCTGGCTTGCGAATGGCTCCCATCCCCGCCGACTGCGGGCGAGCCCTGGGACACTGCGTGTGGGGCGAGCAGACCCGGGAGGCGTGGCTGAGAGTGTGCCTAGCACAGCAGAGTGCGCGTAGCACAGCAGAGCTACTGCAACACCGGCCTGTGCTCTCTGCGTCGTTCTGAGCTGACCTTTTGTTAAAGGCGTAAACGGAACCACCGAATGAAGTTTTAATCAAACACCTGCAACTTAAAGAGTCAATGATGACCTGGTCTGCTTCCAGAAGCTTCAGGCTACCCAAGGCTTGCCCGGCTTTGGTCAGGCAAACGGACTGGTGGGTGAAAAAGCAGGGAAGCGCTATGTGCTTTTGAGTCTCACACTTAAGTGAACCCAAGAACGAGGAAATGCCAAGAAAAGGCTGCCCCCAACAAAACTGGAAAACCAGCCAGCACAGGCTCTCAAGAGAACACCAAACCACCGGATCGCTGTGCCCTGACGGACACCAGCTGGAATGTATTCACCCGAATAAAGAAAACACGTCACTCAGGAGAGGCGGCCGTCAGCCCTGGAAGGACAGCAGAACAGGAAAAGGAAAACCGAGGCGACAGTCAGCAGCGCCCACCCAACACAGCGCGAGGCATGGGGTCGGCCTGGGCATCGTGCACCCCCAGACCTGATGACAATACTGCGGTGGGGGGAGGGCGGGCGACAGCACCTAGGGGCTGAGGCATCGGGTGCCCTGGGTCTGGCGCTGCCAGCCACGAGCGCCGCGCCTTGCCGCCCTGCAGCCGGGCGCGTCCTGCCTGCCTGCCTGCCTGGGCCCGTCGGCGCGTCCCTCCCCTCTCGCGCCGGACTGCTTCATGACTCAGGACTCCGTCTGAGCGCTCCGAGACCAGGCTCCCTGGGAACCGGAAGGACACAGCCCAGGGCGGGAGCAGCAGGAGAGCAGGGCCCCAGTGCGCGCATGGACTGACGCGCCTCCGCGCCTCCCCGCCTCCCTGTGGCCTGCGGTGCCTCTGAGCGCCAGGCTGCCCGGGCCTGGTCCCCCAGGTCTCAGCGAGAGAGGGTCTGGGCCTCGGGGGCCGAGGCGGGAAGCCCCTGGGCTTCCTGGCAGGGACGCCCCCATCCTGTGCTTCCACCCCCAGCTTTTTCATTCTGTCAACTGATTTCTACCCAAGAAAGTCCACTCGACCACGCTGCTGCCACTGAATCAGCCTGGAGCCGGAGATGAGCCAGCTGCGGCCGATTTGTCACAGAATGACAGCTTATTCTCAGTATCCTTTATTGGCAGTGGAAAACGCCTCAGTACTTTATTGAAAGAAAGCAATAAATAATACTGTGATAAAAATAGTTCAAAAGGAGACTGTACATACTTTGTTACATAATCAGGAGGTTCACAAAAGATTAACAGAAAACAGAATGTAACAACGAATGAATCGTACAAGGAAGTTAAAAGCAGAAACCGAATGTAAAACGTCCACCGACAAAATGAGCTGTATAATAAATAATGCACCGTGGTGGGAACACATTTCCTGCTGGCTCTTTAATGTGCCATTTAAAAAGGAAAAGTTACATCTGCTACTTAGACAGTCCAAAACGGCTATATCGTCAAAAGCTAAAAATGTACCAATAGGTCCCTCCTTTCAACATGTTTACAAACAAATGTAAAAAGATGATTTACATAAGAAAAAATAAGGCCTTTAGTAGAGTCGCACTGCGTGGTTTCCTGGTTTCAGGGAGCCCGCGCCTTCCTCTTCCGGCACGGGCGTCCCTGTGGAGCGCGGTGCTTCCTGCTTGGTCCTCAAAGAGCAGCGGGGCGGGGGCCCGAGTCCGCCCGTCAGGGCAGAGCCCAGAGAGCCCCCCAGCCCTTCCTGCGGCCGAGAGAAGTGCTCCCGGCTGGGGCTCGTGCCGGGCGCTGAGGACAAGCCGTGCGGGTCTCCAGGGACGAGCTCTGCAAGCTACTGAGAGCCACCAGAGATGCTCACAGTTCTGACGGCCCCTTCAGCCCAAATTTTATCAGAAGCTCATATTTAACACCAGGTACTTTCAGTCTGTTCACGCTGCAGAATAAAGCATTTCTTGCTAGAAAAAGTAGAGTAAGGTCAGTCATTAAAACGCAATTGCTTGAAATTAAGTCTGCTTGTTTCAAAATGATTGTTGTAGAGCTGGTTACATTTGTCAGGATAACGCGCACCATGTCATGATGATCTTACAAATGCAAATGCAGTAAAATCCTCTTCTCTCTCGCCGATTATTATTAAAAAATTAATGATAATTACAATAAATGCATAATTTACAAAAGCCCAGTATCTTTTCATAGGATTTATACATACAAGCATTACAGTACATTCGTTTGAAAGACTAAAATTAGAAGAACAGAATCGATTTGAAAGGATATTTATAGCCTGGATATACATGAAAAAGTAACTAACTATATAAATGAAGTCATGTTTACATAAATATAAGAAACATTAAATTCTAAAATATTTTCTCTATGGTATTCGTGAATTTTTCACTAATTAAAAACTCTGTAATAAAATATCTTAGGGTCCATGTAACAAGTATCAACAGATTGCAGATCCACTGAATTCTGAAAGGCCGTCTTTGCCGGGTCCCGAGCGCTGCACGGTCATCTGTAGAAGTAGTGTGGGTAAACTGGAAAGGAAGCACAAACAGGACAATCAGCCTCAGGACGGGCCGCCCGGCGCACACCTGCGTCCTGAGGCCCAGCCCTGCCTCCCTGCCCCTTGCGCTGTAGCTGCTTGAGAACTGAGATGAAACGTCAATGAGTACGCGTATCAATGAGAAAATTCCTTGCTGACTTCCTTTTGGCGTATGTCTAAAAGTTACCAATTAAAAAGATTAGGAAACCAATCAAACCTTCTGGCGGAGACGTGAAAAGTGGAGAGCGGAACACAGCCCCCGGCCCTGGCGCCACAAGCAGAGGCTGGGCTCCCAGCCCCACGTCACCCCTTCAGCGCGAGCGGGCTGCTCGTAACTGCACCCCTGCGATGGCAACGCAGCTGTGTGTTTAAAACCACCCGCCAGGCCCTCAGGGTCGCACGACAGCGTGGCCCCAGGAAACCTGGCCGTGCGGGGTGCGGCTCATTCAAGACCGTGTATTTCTAAGAAAGCCAGTGGGCGCCGCTGACCTGGGAGCGACACCAGCGCGGATGCCAGGGTCAAGGCGGAGAGCCGCCGTGCCGGGCGCTCTCAACCACGGGTGGTCGCCAGCCAAGAGCTGAGCCGGTGAGCTCCTGCCACGCGCTGCTCTCCTGCCTCCCCACCCCCAAAAGACATTAGCAGATACTGAAAAGAGTCCAGCACTTTCAGTTTTAAGGAAAAAATGCAAATACACTTTTTTCCTTAACAAATGAGGATACACGAACCCCTCTGTGACCAACTGTGAGCATACAGAACACCAGAACCACGTAACGGGTGCAGCCGGGCTTGCGTGCGTGTTCCTAAAGGCCTGCAGGAACGGAAACGGGCTCTCCGGGCCAGGCAGCGCCCCCGTGCGGTCACCCGGCCGCCTCTGCGGCCTCCGGGCACGCGGAGCCCTCTACTCACCACGGGGCTTCAGCAGGAGTAAGTCCTGACCGTGGCGGCGTCCAGCCTCTGCGCTCCCGACACGCTGCCTGCTCCGACACCGGGGAGGAAGCGTGCAAACACAGCGTGCGGTTAGTCTTCAGACGTCACACGGGGCACACGTACACACACATCTGCACACCTACAACAACACCTACTGAGGGCTCCCAGGGAAACTGCTAGATGGGAGCGGACGAGCCAGGGAAAGAGAACCTAAGCGTCGCCAGGAGGGGGTTCTCTTCAGCCCCCAGCAGCCCTGGGAGCCACTGGCAGCTAATCTCACGACAGCAAGGACGCCTCAGATGATACACACTTCGTGATGTCCTCTGTCTAAGTGACAACTACTTCACCTGGTAACTTTGTTTCTCCTGAAACTCTCTAGATTTGCAGAGCAACTAGACTTTTCTTCGGGGCCTAAACGTGATATCCCCAAGGCCGGTGTGAGGTAGATAACCCGGGGCAGCGCTAGACACCACGGGGTGCAGGTGACCGGAGTCAAACGCAGGCCTGGCCTGACGGGAGACGTGCCCTCGGGCCACCTGCCCTCCGCGCCTGTCTGAGGGAGCATCCAGGGCACTCCTCCCCAGGGCCGGGCTGCAGGGGGTCGGTAGAGGACAATGACTCATCTAAGAACACTAAAACCCAGTCTCAGTTTCTGCCGGAAGTGATGTGTACCACTGAGGCCTTGTTCCTGTCGAGAAACACACGGCACGGCCCAAGAGGTGAGCCCCGCCTCTCCCTTGCAACCTGGACAGAAAATGTGCAAACACCTGGAGCAGATATTCCCGACTGCCAGTTACACAGTTTGTGTTCCCACGGGGCCAGCAGGAACACGTTTTATCAAGAATGTGCCGTGGTTCCAGAAGAGATGGCACGACAGCTGGCACTGTCGGTGAGCATGGGTCATCTTTCCAAACCCTGACCCTGAGGTCCCAGGAGGCCAGCTGCAGCTTCCCCGATGCCCCTTATTTAAGAAGGCATTGAGCAGTCCACTCTCCCGGGGTTGGGCCTCAGTTTTCCTACAAGGGTCAACAGCCGTCTTCCATGTAATATATTCCCTACACCTCTCTCTAGGCTTATTTTTAATTTATCTGAACTCTAATCTCAATGTCGCCGTCAATACTGAACACGGGAAGTGTGACTGAGTCTGAGGAAACTGGGCACGAAGCTGTGAAGAAAATCAGAAGGCGCTCCGTCAGCCTATTCAATAAGTGGAGGGCCGAGTTACCGTTAGAGTTATACAAATTACCTCATGCTCCTTAGAATAAGAATGCTACTAAAGACACTGCTACTCTTGCCCCATTAACCAGATCACTGAGCTCTGCAGAGAGATGCAGGCTTCCAGCAGCAGTGCTGCCCTGGGGGCCATCTCACCAAGCGTCCGGCTGAGCGAAGGCTTTACACACACGCGCTTTTCTCTCATTTTGATATAAGCAAGTGAGAGCCAAACTCACAAACCTACATACGGGAAGGGCTAAGAACAGGGAAACTTGTAAAAGCCAACTCAGGACAATTTTTAAAAGCGCTTCCTTTCCCATAGCCGATCCATGGGCCACAGAGAGGAGAACGAAGTCCTTCGTAACGGGAGTGTGGCTACAGTGGCCCCAGCGGCCAGCACCACACGGGACCAGGACCCGCAGACGCCTCCTACGAGCCTGAGGAGGAGCAGCCGTTTCACTGCCACAGCCGCTGAAGAGGACACGGCTGTACGACGACGGCCCTACAGACGGGGAGACTGAGGCACAGTGCTCGAGGCTGTGCCCCTCCTCAGTGGCAGAGCCAGGGTCCACCAAGGCCATCTGCCCTTGATCCTGTCATCGTGGGGGCCGCGGTCAGAGCTGAGAGGTCTGTCAGTAAAGCGCGACCAACTTGTCATCAGCCGTGTCCTCCAAGCGGAGCGGCGGTCAAAGGGAAAACCGCAAGCTCCATCTGGAACCCTGACTGCAAGGCTCGTGCGCTCCCACGGCCCACCACGCTCCAGTGACGACCTGCCCAGGCTCACCTTCTTCCTCCTCTCCATCCTTATGGTGCACAGTGACAGGGACCAACGCCAGCAGGGGTGGAGAGAGGAAAGGGAAGGCTCACAGAGGGGGAAACTGTGTTCTCTAAGATGGACTCAGTCACCTCTCCAGGTGGAGAGACGTCCCGGGAGCACCCGGCGTGGCCCGAGAGCTGCTGCACCACCTTGCGGCGGAGCCTTCCAGGGCTGCCTGCCACACACACAGGCTACAGGACGTCCACTCAGCACGCCGAGAACACACGCGACGCTCAGCTTTATTAGTTGGAAGGATATGCTAAGATTCAACCAGACAAGACTCTAAAAAACCTACATTATTGTTAAACTGTTATGCACAGATGTTAGGATTCATTTTAAAACACTTAACCTGGGCATGCACCAGTACTCAATGCCTTGTAACACAATCAAGAGGCCATTCTGGATCACGGTTAACATTCCAGCCACAAAGCTGCTCATGCCGCCCACAGCGGCTGGCCGCCCCTGCACACCTACCGTCCAGCTGCGTCTTCTTCGGCTGCATGGAGGGTGAGGACAGAGAGGACGTGACCCGGAAGTTGGCGGGGAGAGTCTCTGCGGACCCAGCAGCTAAGCCACGAACATCCTTTGGTCTAAATTTTTTTCTCCAAGAAGGTGCTCTCCTAAAGCTTTTATCATGGTCCTGGGAAATTAAAGGACAGAAAACAAGACTGATTTTAAAATAAAGGACAAAAATAGACAGTCAAGTTACCAGCCTTGAACCTGACTGCTGAACTCGTCACTGCATGTTTGTTCACACCTATTTAACCCGTTCCTGATAACCACAGGATCTACTGTCCCCACCGGGAACTTCTGAGAGTGACGGGCCCAGTAACACTATGTGGGGCCCTCACTGGGCATTGATGAGGACGGCCCTGGGCAGGCCAGGTGCATGTGCCTCCTGTTCATCACCCTGTTTCCTTTCTTATCTTGGAGAAATCATCTTCTTGCCGTATAAGATAATACATTTCTATTTGTCTTAAAATAGTTTCCAAGCTGTAAGCAGTTCTGCCTTAGAGCCGGGGAAGAGCCAGCAAGCACTCCTTTAGCTGTCCTCCTAGTCACCAGGCAAACTCACGTTTTCTTAAGGGGCAACGAAGGAAAGAATAAAAACAGTGTGGGAACAAACGAGTCACGACTGTGTGAGGGGAAATTAACATGTTGCGTTTCTCTAATCTCCTTCTAACAGGTTTCTCCAAAGCACAGGGACTCTGGATTGGGGTCAGACATCCAGCGGTCCCCAAACATAGCCCATGGACGCCATGCCTCGGCTGCCACCAATGTTGATGGGAACAACATTTTTGAGGGCTATCAAAACTTAAATAGCAAATATTTTAAAAACAGAAAACCTCAGACTGAAAATACGAGTTTCTTACTATCTCATTTAACACATTTTTGAGAGCAAAGCTTAGCTCAGGAGGTAAAATCATCTCCACACTTAGAAGAGAGACTGCCGACGGGGCTCACGTGCATATGAACAAATAATTCACACTGAATGCAAATTTAAATAAAATTCATTAGGCTGAAAACTCACTTCATCAAAACTTCTGTCCGTCCCCATGACCAAAAGGTTGTTAAATTCTCGTTCCAAGACAGCGCGAGCCTGAAATCATAACAAAACAACAATACCGCAAAGCTTCATCAATCTAATCTGAAGGACGTTAGCATATCACAACTGTTTTTCAAATCAAGACTTTTAAAAAGCTCAGGCTATAAACACCTTGAGCCATGACAGCATTTAATTTAATTGAATTAATTAATTTATTTGAGGAAGATTAGCACTGAGCTAACACCAGCTGCCAATCCTCCTCTTTTTTGCTGAGGAAGACTGGCCCTGAGCTAGAATCCATGCCCATCGTCCTCTATTTTATATGTGGGACGCTGCCACAGCATGGCTTGCCAAGTGCTTCCACGTCTGCACCCGGGCTCCGAACCGGCGAACCCCGGGCTGCCGAGAAGCAGAACGTGCGCACTTAACCACTGCAACACCGGGCTGGCCCCCACAACCACATTTTAAATTAGGGGATTCCTGCGGAGCCCATGGATGGGCTTTCAGGGAAAGGGACCCATGACCGCTGGCAGACTATCTACGAAAGTGTGCTCTGTGGGTTGGTGCTGGTGGGGGGATGGGGGGTATTGGCAAAAGACATACAATCTTCTGTAGAAGAAGAATAAATTTCCTGATTCTCAGGTGAGCCCGTGTGTCAAAAAGAATCACACAGGGCAATAGAAACAAAATTAACAGAATCTCCATCGGTGTACCTATGAGCATTTCTCTTTCCACGTAAGAACTAAATACACGTCGTCACTCCTACGAGCATATGGACTTGAACGAAGTTTCCCCTTTTTTTTTAATCGCAAGACTCTCATGCTGACAACAGAAAATGGAAGGACAGGCAAAACTAATGAAGAATTAAGCATTGCTGGTTTGGAACCAGTATTTTGTGGATTAGGGATAGTTGTCTGAGGTACTGTGAAGTTTTGTGTCCACTCAGTTAACCAGCTAGACGTCTCCATCAGGAGACCTGACTGAACGCTGAGTGAGAGCCGGGCCGGCTCTGCAGCATACCTGTGTGTTCTGCTTAGGGATCCGTAACAAGAGCGCCAGTGCACTGAAATCGAAGGTTTCATCTAAGGCCACAAGTGCACCATGAACGCCACTCTCCACCAGATTGTTTGCATATTCTTTAAGACCAATTGAGACGATCCAGCGAATCACTCGATCGTTGCTCCACACAAGCACGTCTACAGGTGAACAGAAACAATTAGAACGGCGTCTGCACAAAGCTGTCTTCATCATGCACACCTGTAACAGCACACAGAAGGTGGGCAGGCAACCGCTGCTGCATTTAGAGGTCACGCCTCGGCCCTCCTCCATCGAAGGGAAACTGTCCCACTAGAACTCATGCTGCCAAAGAACCCAAGAGCAATGAAGTTCTTACGGACATTGATTTTCTAGAGAACAGAAAATGAGGAGGATCCAGGGTCAGAAACCAGAAGGACAGAGAAGAAGCTGAATGCCCACCAGGCACGAGCGCGCTTCCTCTACAGCCTTCAGAGTTTCTGAAACACTTTCTTTTCGTCAGAGAAGGAGTTGGCGCCCTGCTCGATTCAACACAAATCTCTCATTTGTAATCTTGAAGCTTGTTTCCTTGAAGCCTTTTTTGTTGTCTCATTTTAAAAAGAGAGAAACTTAAAGATGCTCTCCAGCATATCAGAGACTGGGGGGAAGATCTTACACCACACGAAGTGATCCATTATTAAATTCGCTCTAGTAGAGATCTAAAAATAGCCACTCCATGAAAATATCTCCGGATGCTCACCAATCACTTCCAAAGACAACTTTTGTCAACTATAAAAAGATTTAAAACAGATACAGAAAACAGACAAAACTGATTTACCCATTTTATTTCCAATGCCCTTTTATACTATACACACACAAACACTATATATATAGTATAAAATATATGCACTACATATATAGTATAAAGTGTGTATATATATATAGTATAAAAGCTGGCTTACGGTTTTTCTTGTGATTCACGTTAGCTCAATCATGACCAGACTATCCTTTAAACGGGCTGTGTCCTCAACCAGTTTTGTCTTCAGTTTCTTTCTTTGTAAAACCTGGGGAAGAAGACAGCACTCACACGCACGGGGTTGTGGGAAGGATTAAACAATTAACCTCTGAAAGTGCTTCGAGTTCTTAAGTCTTACCTATTATTATGACTGTTGTTAGTGATTTCTTTATTCTGAAAATTCTGGGAGATTTTACTTTGAGCTTAATCGTTAACGTCTTACTTAAAAGCAGACTATTGTAGTCGATGCTTTCGAGGCATGCCGGGTGAGAGGCTCCCATTGCATCTCCCCACCTGCGCTCTCACTGAGCCGCCTCTGCCATCGTCCCCTGCTAAGGAGCTCCTCCTCCACCTCCAAGGCCCAGCTGAACCAGCGCCTCTGTGCTGCCCCCTGAGCCCTGGAGGCAGAGCCACAGGGCTCCATCTGTGCTCCTGAAGCCCTCTGATAAGTGGCTAGAGCAGAATCGCCACACTGGAGTCCAGTGAGCCGATAGCAGAGTCCTGCCCGTCTGTGCCCTGCTGTTACCCAGCAGTGTGGCACGGGGTGGCATTTCTGAGTGAAGGAGTACACACGTCAGAACAAGTCACAGGAGGAGTGTTCCCCTTGAGACGGTTCGCGCAGACTGACGTAAGCACAAGAAAGCAGGCACAGGTGCTGTGCCTCAGAGGAGGACCGTGCTTCCTCCCAGAGCTGCAGGGCGTGGTGGCGCACCCTGGTGGTAAGTCACGAGCTGCCCCACAGCACAGCCACACACAGACAGGTGCTGTGGTGCTGCGGCCAGGGAGCGAACCTGGGCTGCTGAGTGCTGGGGGCCAGACTTGAACTACCAGGCCATGAGAGGAGGGTCTTCAAAGCACTCATCTCCAACCCTCCCTCCTCTGTAAGGATGCCAGACTAGTTTTCTCCACTTAACAAATTTCCTAATATTTTTAAAAATGGGAAATCACTAACCCACAGCCAGCATCATACTCAACGGGGAAAAACTGAGCGCCATCCCCCTGAGAACAGGAACAAGACAAGGGAGCCCACTCCCACCACTCTTACTGAACATAGTACTGCAGGTTTGGGCCAGAGCAATTAGGCAAGAAAAAGAAAGAAAAGGAATCCAAATTGGCAGTGAAGAAGTGTAACTCTCACTGTTTGCAGACGACATGATTTTATATAGAGAAAACCCTAAAGAAGCCATGGCGGGGCCGGCTCGGTGGCTGAGTGGCTAAGTTCGCACGCTCCGCTGAGGCAGCCCAGGGTTCGGATCCTGGGCACGGACATGGCACCGCTCATCAGGCCACGTTGAGACGGCGTCCCACATCCCACAACTAGAAAGACATGCAACTAAGATATGCAACTATGTACCAGGGGGGTTTGGGAAATAAAGCAGGGAAAAAAAAAAAAAAAAGATTGGCAACAGTTGTTAGCCTAGGTGCCAATCTTTAAAAAAAAAAAAAAGAAGCCATGGGAAAACAATTAGAAATAAACATCTACAGCAAAGTTGCAGGATACAAAGTCTACTTACAAAAATCAGTTGCATTTCTCTACTCTAATAACAAACTAACAGAACGAGAACTCAAGAATAGAATACCATTTACAATCGCAACAAAGAGAATAAAATATCTAGAAATAGGGGTGACGTCAGCAACATGGCAGCGTGAGCTCACCCAGGACTCTCTCCCCTCCAAATTACAACTAAAAAGAGCAACTGCTTTCCAACCAAAAAAAAAAAAATCCCAATAACAGAAATCCTCACAGACCCACAGCAGCCAAATGACGGAAGGCGGAGAGGCTGGAGCTGCCCTCGGAGGAGCTGGAACGGGGTCTTCGCTCCCTCCCCTAGAGACTGGGATCGCTGCCGTGGGTGTGAGAAGGAGCAGGGGAGGGGCCGTGCATTGGGAGATCGTGCAGGACTCCCACCGCTGGAGCAGCGGAAACCCTCTAACAGGGGACAGCTTTCGCGTGGGGGAACCCCAGCAAGCCAGGGCCCTGGGAGACCAGAGAGCGAGAGCTGTGCCAATCCAGGTCGGCATGAGAGAAAGTGTCCCTCCTCCCTCAACCCATGCTGGGCGCCACCATCGTGGCTGAAGGCGCAGGGCTCAGAACCAAGGCTCTCGACCCCCATCTAGTGGCGACAGGCTGTACCTGCAACCAAATAACAGCATCATGCGCAAAAACCTCTCCTCTACCATCCAGCAATTTATAAAAGTTCCAGTCCAAAAGGAAAACAATAAAAACACAGAATTATGTCCTGAGGGCTTGGAAATGGGTAAAGTAAGTGAAGAGCAGTTCAAAATAGCTATCCTCAAAATACTCAATGAGGTAAAGGGAAATATAGAGAAACAAGTCAACAAGTTCTGGAGTTACTTCACAAAAGAGATTGAAATTATAAAGAAGAATCAATTAGAAACACTAGAGACGAAAAACACAATGGACCAGATAAAACAGAATACAGATTCCCTGAATGCCCGTGTAGACACCATAGAGGAGTAAACTAGCATAATCAAAGACAGGCTGAATGGCTCCAGACAGAGGAAGAAAGACAACTAAGAATTAAAAAAACTGAAGAAAAGCTCAGAGAAATAGCTGACTCAATGAGAAAATGCAACTTAAGAATCATCGGAATTCCTGAGGGCGTGGAAAAGGAAAATGGAGCAGAAAGTGTGCTCAACGAAATCAGAGAAGAGAACTTCCCAAATCTAGGGATTGAGAGAGAAATGTGTGTGGAGGAAGTTTTCAGATCTCCTACATTTGTCAATGTAAAAAGACCTACTGCAAGGTACATAGTAGTAAAAATGGCAAAAATGAAGGACAGAGAAAGAATACTCAGGGCAGCAAGGCAGAAGAAAAGAACCTACAAAGGAACCCCTATCAGACCTTCAGCGGATTTCTCGACAGAAACCTTACAAGCTAGGAGAGACTGGAGTGACATATTCAAAACTTTAAAGGATAAAAATCTTCAGCCAAGAATACTCTATCCAGGAAAAATATCCTTCAGATAGGAGGGAGAAATTAAATCTTTTCCAGACAAACAAAAGCTAAGGGACTTCGTAGTCACAGGACCTTCACTACAAGAAATCCTCAAGAAGGCTCTCATACCTGAAAAAAGAAAAAAAGGGAGTAAGGGGTCACAAAACACAGAGTAGGGAGACAAATAGACAGAAGCTAAATAGGATAGCAAATATTCAACTATAGCATTAGGATAAAGGGAAGGAAATCACCAAAGCAAAGATAATCTTATCACTCTAACCACAAACTCACAACACAAGTTGGAATAAGAGATGAAAATAATAATTTCGGAGGGGAGGAGGAAAGGGACTGAAACAATCTAGGCTAAGGAAGTAAGAGACCACCAGAAAATGAACTATGTTATACACGAGATTCTGAATACAAACTTCACGGTAGCCACTAAACTGAAAAACAGAACAGAAACATAAAACATAAATAAGGAAAAATCTAAGAAACCCAGCCTAAGAAACTGCAGAAGTCAATGGGTAGGCTAAAACACACAGGACAAGAAACAAAGGAAACACAGGAAAACCGGAAAACGAGCAACAGAATGACAGCATTCAGCCCTCATGCATCAATACTCACCCTCAACGTAAACGGATTGAACTCGCCAATAAAAAGACACAGAGTGGCAAAATAGATTAAAGAACGAGATCCAACAATTTGTTGCCTCCAGGAAACACACCTCAGCTCCAAGGACAAACACAGGCTCAGAGTGAAGGGGTGGAAGACAACACTCCAAGCCAATAGCAAACAAAAGAAAGCAGGGGTCGCAATGCTTATATCAGACAAAACAGACTTCAAGATAAGGCAGGTAAAGAGAGACATAGAGGGCCAATATATAATGATCAGAGGGACACTTCATCAAGAAGAAATAACGCTTATAAATATCTATGCCCCCAACACAGGAGCACCAAAGTTCATAAAGTAACTATTAACAAACCTAAAAGAAGATATCAAAAATAACACAAAAATAATAGGGGACCTCAACACCACACTCACATCAATGGATAGATCATCCAGACAGGAAATCAACAGAGAAACAGTGGAGCTAAACGAAAAGCTAAAACAGTGGGACTTCATAGATACATATAGAATGCTTCATCCAAAAACAGCAGAATACACATTCTTCTCAAGCGTGCATGGAACATTCTCAAGGATAGACCATAGGTTGGGAAACAAGGCAAGCCTCTACAAATTTAAAAAAATTGAAATAATAACGAGCATCTTCTCTGATCATAATGTTATAAGGCTAGAAATTAATTACAAGGAAGAAGCTGAGAAAGGCACAAGGATGTGGAGACTAAACAATACGCTATTGAACAAGCAATGGATCATGGAAGAAATTAAAGAAGAAATCCAAAAATACCTGGAGACAAATGAAAATGATAGCATGCTATACCAACTCATATGGGATGCAGCAAAAGCTCTATTAAGAGGAAAATTCATGGCCATTCAGGGACATCTTAACAAACCAGAAAATCAGCAATCTTAAACTACACCTAACTGAATTAGAGAAAGAAGAACAAACAAAGCCAAAAGTCAGCAGAAGGAGAGAAATAATAAAAATCAGAGCAGAAATAAATGGTATTGAAACAAAAAAGGCAGTAGAAAGGATTAATGAAACAAAGAGCTTGTTCTTTGAGAAGGTAAATAAAATTGACAAACTCCTAGCCAGACTTACAAAGAAAAAAAGAGAGAAAGCTCAAATAAACAAAATCAGAAATGAAAGAGGAGAAATAACAACAGACTCCACAGAAATACAATGGATTATAAGAGAATACTACGCAAAAACTATATGCCAGCAAAATGGATAACCTACAGGAAATGGATAAATTCTTGGACTCCTACAATCTTCCAAAGCTCACTCAAGAAGGAGGAGACAATCTGAACAGACCAGTCACAAGCAAAGAGACTGAAACAGCCATCAAAAGCACCCAAAGAATAAACCCCCAGGACCAGATGGCTTTCCTGGGGAATTTTACCAAACTTTCAGAGAGAATTTAATACCTATCCTTTTCAAGCTATTCCAAAAAATTAGGGAGGATGGAACACTTCCTAACACATTCTACGAGGCCAACATCATGCTGATACCAAAGCCTGACAAGGACAGCACGAAAAAGAACTACAGGCCAATATCGCTGATGAACACAGATGCAAAAATTCTCAACAAAATTTTGGCAACCAGAATACAGTAATTCATCAAAAGGATCCTACATCATGATCAGGTGGGATTCATACCAGGGACACAGGGATGGTTCAGCATCCGCAAATCAATCAATGTGATACACCACATCAACAAACTGAGGAATAAAAACCACATGATCATCTCAATAGATGCAGAGAAAGCATTTGACAAGATCCAACAGCCATTTATGACAAAAACTCAACAAAATGGGGATAGACGGGAACTACCTCAACACAATAAAGGCCATAGATGACAAACCCACAGCCAACATCGTACTCAATGGGCAAAAACTGAGCACCATCCCCCTGAGAACCGGAACGAGACAAGGATGCCCTCTATCACCACTCTTATTCAGCATAGTACTGGAGGTCCTGGCCAGAGCAATCAGGCAAGAAAAAGGAATAAAAGGAATCCAAATAGGGGCGGAAGAAGTGAAACTCTCGCTATTTGCAGACGACGTGATCTTATACATAGAAAACCCCAAAGAATCCATTGGAAAACTTTTAGAAGTAATCAACAACTACAGCAAAGTAGCAGGATATAAAATCAATTTACATAAATCAGTAGCATTTCTATACTCTAATAACAAACTAACAGAAAAAGAACTCAAGAACACAATAACATTCATAATCGCAACAAAAAGAAGAACATACCTCAGGGTGAATTTAACTAAGGAAGTGAAAGACCTATACAACGAAAATTACAAGGCTTTTCTGAAAGAAATGGATGACGACATAAAGAGATGGAAAGACATTCCATGCACATGGATTGGAAGAATAAACACAGTTAAAATATCCACTCTACCTAAAGCAATCTACAGATTCAACGCCATCCCAATCAGAATCCCAATGACATCTTTACAGAAATAGAACAAAGAATCCTAAAATTCATATGGGACAACAAAAGACCCTGAATTGCTAAAGCAATCCTGAGAAAGAAGAACAAAGCTGGAGGCATCACAATCCCTGACTTCAAAACATACCACAAAGCTACAGTAATCAAAACAGCATGGTACTGGTACAAAAACAGGTGCACAGATCCATGGAACAGAACTGAAAGCGCAGAAATAAAACCACACATCTATGGACAGCTAATCTTCAACAAAGGAGCTGAGGGCCTACAATGGAGAAAAGAAAGTCTCTTCAACAAACGGCGCTGGGAAAACTGGAAAGCCACACGTAAAAGAATGAAAATTGGACCATTCTTTTTCACCATTCACCAAAATGAACTCAAAATGGATCAAAGACCTAAAGGTAAGACCTGAAACCATAAGGCTTCTAGAAGAAAATATAGGAAGTACACTCTTTGACATCAGTATTAAAGGGATCTTTTCGGACACCATGTCTTCTCAGAGAAGGGAAACAATAGAAAGAATAAACAAATGGGACTTCATCAGACGAAAGCGCTTCTTCAAGGCAAGGGAAAACAGGAGTGAAACAAAAAAACAACCCACTAACTGGGAAAAAACATTTCCAAGTAATACATCTGACAAAGGCTTAATATCCATAACAGATGAAGAACTCACACAACTCAACAACAAAAAATTAAACAACCCGATCAAAAAATGGACAGGAGACATGAACAGACATTTCTCCCAAGAAGATATACGGATGGCCAATAGGCACATGAAAAGACACTCATCATCGCTGATCATCAGGGAAGTGCAAATCAAAACTACACTAAGATATTACCTTACACCCATTAGAGTGACAAAAATAACTGAAACAAATAGTAATAAATGTTGGAGAGGTTGTGGAGAAAAAGGAACCCTCATACACTGCTGGCGGGAATGCAAACTGGTGCAGCCACTATGGAAAACAGTATGGAGATTCCTCAAAAAATTAAAAATAGAACTACCATACGATCCAGCCATCCCACTACTGGGTATCTATCCAAAGAGCTTGAAGTCAGCAATTCCAAAAGTCCTATGCACCCCAATGTTCACTGCAGCATTATTTACAATAGCCAAGACATGGAAGCGACCTAAGTGCCCATCAACAGATGACTGGATAAAGAAGATGTGGTACATATATACAATGGAATACTACTCAGCCGTAAAAAAGAACAAAATCGTCCCATTTGCAACAACATGGATGGACCTTGAGGGAATTATGTTAAGTGAAATAAGCCAGATAGACAAGACAATCTCTGTGTGACTCCACTCCTATGAGGAATTTAAACCTGTGGGCAAAGAGAACAGATTAGTGGCTACCAGGGGAAGGGGGGGTGGGGGGTGGGCACAAAGGGTGAAGGGTTGCACCTACAACACGACTGACAGACGATAATACATAACTGAAATTTCACAAGATTGTAACCTATCATTAACTCAATAAAAATTTTTTTAAAAAATAAAATAAAGTAAAAAATCTCACAACATGAAAAAAAAATACCCAGGAATAAATTTAATAGGGGGAGGGTGAAAGGGGTGATTAAGCACACGTGTGTGGTGATGGCTTGTAATTAGTCTTTGGGTGGTGAACATGATGGAATCTACATAGAATTTGAAACATGCTATGATGTACATCTGAAAGTTATATAATGTTATAATCAAATGTTACTGCGATAAAAAAATAAAAAATAAAAAGATCTATACAAGGAAAACTATAAGACATCACTGAAAGAAATCAATAATGACAAAAGAAATGGGAAGATATCCCATGCACATGGATTTGGAAGAATAAGCATAGTTAAAATGTCCATTCTAGGGGCCGGCCCGGTGGTGCAGCGGTTAAGTGCGCACGTTCTGCTTCTCAGCAGCCCGGGCTCCACCGGTTCGGATCCTGGGTGCGGACGGGGCACTGCTTGGCAAAAGCTATGCTGTGGAAGGCGTCCCACATACAAAGTAGAGGAAGATGGGCATAGATGTTAGCTCAGGGCCAGTCTTTCTCAGCAAAAAGAAGAGGATTGGCAGTAGTTAGCTCAGGGCTGATCTTCCTAAAAGAAAAAAAAAAGTCCATTCTACCTAAAGCAATCTATAGATTCAATGGAATCCCAATCAGAATCCCAATGACATTCTTCATAGAACAAAGAATCTTAAAATTCACATGGGTCAACAAAAGACCCTGAATAGCCAAAGCAATCCTGAGAAAGAACAACAAAGCTGGAGCATCACAGTGCCTGACTTCAAAACGTACTACAGACCCATAGTGATCAAAACAGCATGGTACTGGTACAAAAACAGGCACACAGATCAATGGAAGAGAATCGAAAGCCCAGAAATAAAACCACACATCTACAGACAGCTAATCTTCGGCAAAGGAGCTAAGAATATACAATGGAGAAAGGAAAGCCTCTTCAATAAATGGTGCTGGGAAAACTGGATAGCCACATGCAAAACAACGAAAGTAGACCACTACCTTTCTCCATACACAAAAATAGACTCAAAATGGACCAGAGACTTGAAGGTAAGAGCTGAAACCATAAAACTTCTGGAAGAAAATACAGGCAGTCCACTCTTTGACATCACACTTAAAAGGATCTTACTGAATACCATGTCTACCCAGACAAGGAAAACAAAAGGAAAAAAGAAACAAGTGGGACTTCATCAGACTAAAGAGCTTCTGGAAGTCAAAGGAAATCAAGATTAAAATGAAAAAACAACCCACCAAATGGGAGAAAATATTTGCAAATCATATATCCGACAAGGAGTTAATCTCCATAATATAGAAACAACTCACACAAATGAACAACAAAAAAAACAAACAACCCAATCAAAAAGTAGGCAGAGGATACGAACAGACATTTTTCCAAAGAAGATAGCTGGATGGCCAATAGGCACATGAAAAGATGCTCAACATCACTAATCATCAGGGAAATGCAAATCAAAACTACATTTAGGGGCCGGGGCCGTGGCCGAGTGGTTAAGTTCGCATGCCCCGCTTTAGAGGCCCAGGGTTTCGCTGGTTCAGATCCTGGGTGGAGATATGGCACCGCTCATCAAGCCATGCTGAGGTGGTACCCCACATAGCACAGACAGAAGGACGTGCAACTGGAGGATACAACTATGTACCGGCAGGCTTTGGGGAGAAGAAGAAGGGGAAAAAAGAAAAAAAAGATTGGCAACAGATGTTAGCTCAGGTGCCCGTCTTTAAAAAAAAAACCTAAAAAGCAAAAAACTACACTTAGATATCTTACACCCATTAGAATGGCTATAATCACCAAGACAAAAAACAACAAGCGTTGGAGAGGTTGTAGAGAAAAGGGAACCCTCATCCACTGCTGGTGGGAATGCAAACTGGTGCAGCCACTGCAGAAAACAGTACGGAGATTTCTCAAAAAATTAAAAATAGAAATTCCATACAACCCAGCTAACCCACTACTGGGTATTTATCAAAAAAAACTGAAATCCACAATTCAAAGAGACTTATGTACCCCATGTTCATGGCAGCATTATTCACAATAGCCAAGATGTGGAAGCAGCCCAAGTGCCCATCGACGGATGATTGGATAAAGAGTATGGGGTATATAAATACACAATGGAATACTACTCAGCCATAAAAAAAAAGATGTAATCGTCCCATTCGCAACCACATGGATGGACCTTGAGGGCATCCTGTGAAGCGAAATAAGCCAAATGGAGAAAGACAAACACTGGATGATTTCACTCCTATGTAGAAGATAATCAAACTTACGGACAAAGAGAACAATTTAGTGGTTACAAGGGGCAAGTGGTGTGGAAGGTGGCCACAAGGGGCGAAGCGGCACACTCACATGGTGTCTGACAAATATTAATGTACAACTGAAATTTCACAATGCTATAAACTATTATGACCACAATAAAAAAAATATTTTTTTTAATTTAAAGAAACTAGGAAATCACTTAGGCTGCTAATACACTGGGAAGCAGAAATACGCTAAATCAATTAAACGTAATGTACTAGCCTTTTATTTCATTCTGGCTTTCTTCTCTTTTTCTTTCCAGTTCTTTTCGGTCATAATTCAGCCTTCGCAGGCACATAATTCCACACTGGAAGCTCTTTCTATTTACAAAAAAAAACAAAATTACAGATGGAAACAGTCAAAAGCCTCCTAGCCAACGAGCAGGAACTGTGTGCAACGACTGACCTGTGGAAGCTGTCCGCCATCTTCAGCTGCCCGCGCAGGTCCTTCTTGGTGAGATAGGCCAGCATGCGCGCGTCCACCAGGCACTCCATGAAGTAGCTGCGGTATTGCGGGAGGCCCAGGCTGGGCAGCCACTCGTTCCCGATCCAATCATGGTTCATGTCCCCGTAGGCGAGCGTCTGCTTTCAACAAGCAAGTACGATCAGTTCAGGAAAAAGAACACCCAAGAGGTCACAAGGGCAGTTTAAATAATCTTTAAACTGGATTTTTAACCTATTACATATCCTTAAAGCTTAAATGAATGACAACACTGTTCTTTATCATTTCAAAATAATTTGATCTCCTATGTACTACCTTTTAAATTTGTCAGTAGAATTTTAACAGAAGGTATTATACCACTGAAAACCTATGACTCATTCGTGTTTATAAATTTAACCTATTTCCCCAACCACAATAAAAATGTAGCTGATAACACATGATCTTTCTGAAGTAATTTTTGTGTATAATACTATAACAACAAAGAATGATCACGACTCATGAACAAGTTTGAAGGATCAATCCAACTGTACACAAAAATATCTGTGGCTGGTTTTAATTTTAACACTTTGTTTTCCAAATTTCCTCAACAAAAAATCTGTTAATTTCAAAATCCGTGTAAAAAGTGAACTGAAGGGGCCGGCCCCGTGGCTGAGTGGTTACGTTGGTGCACTCCGCTTCAGCAGCCCAGGGTTTCACCGGTTTGCATCCTGGGCCTGGATATGACACTGCTCATCAAGCCATGTTGAGGTGGCGTCCCACATGCCCCAACTAGAAGGACCCACAACTAAAAACATACAATTACATACCAGGGGACTTTGGGGAGAAAAAGGAAAAATAAAATCTTAAAAAAAAAGTGAACCGAAAAATAGTTTTAAAAGAAGAGAGAAGCAAGACAACAACTGACAGAACTGAAAGGAGAAACAGAAAAATCCACAGTTACAGTCACAAGACCTCAACCCTCCTCTGACTCAGTCACTGATTGAACAAAGAAGCCAAAACAGGCAGACAGACCCCCTCAGTAAGGATCCAGAAGCCTTAAACAACACTATTGACCAGCTTGACCTAAGTGACGTTTCATGGAACACCCCACCCAATAATAGCAGAATACGTTCATTTCAAGTGCGTATGGGATTCTCCAAGACAAATCTCAACAGATCTAAAGGGACTGAAATCATACAAACTATGTTCTCTGACCTCAACAGAATTAAATTAGAAATCAATAATAAAAAGATATCTAGAAAATTCTCAAGTATTTGGAAATTAGCATACGGCTAAATAACCCACGTGCCAAAGAAGAAAACAAGAGAAATGGGAAAATATTTCTAACTGAATGAAAGTGAAACACAATCTATTCAAAAATTGTAGGACATGGCTAAAGCAGTGTCTTGAGGGAAATTTATAGTATTAAACACTTATGTCGTAAATGAAGGAAGGTCTCAAAACAACAATGTAAGATTCTACCTTAAAAAACTTGAAAAAGAAGAACAAATGAAATCCACAGCAAGCAGAAGGAAGAAAATAAAAGAGCAGAAATCAATGAAACAGAAACAAGAAAAATAAAACTATGAAACTAAAATCTGGTTCTTCATAAAGATCAGTAAAATTGACTAAGCCCTAGACAGAGTGACTAAGAAAAAAGAAAAGACGTACATTACCAATATCAAGAATGAAAGAGGGGACACACTATAGGACATAGACACTGAAAGGGAAAACTGTGAACAACTGTAAGCAACTTAGATAAAATGGGCAAAAGACATCATCTATGAGAGCAACTCATAAGAAAGAGATAAGTTGTATCTTATCAGGACTCAAATTTGCAGTTATAAACTTTCTCTCACATACACATAAAATCTTTACCTTAAATGTCTTCACTGGTGAATCTTACCAAATATTTATGGAAAAAATAACAATTCTACACTATTATTCCAAAAAAATGGAGAAGAAATGCCTAACTCATCCTATGAAGCCAGCACTATCCTGATACCAAAACCAGACAAACACATTACAAGAAAACTACAGACCAGTATCTCTCATAGACACAGATGCAAAATTCCTCGACAAAATATGAGCAAATTAAATCAATAATAAATTAAAAGAATAAGCTATCACGACAAGTGAGGTTCATCCTACGATCATAAGGTTGGGTCAACACTTGAAAAATCAATGACATTCATCCTATCAATGGATTCAAAAGAAATACCACTATATCATCTCAAAAGATGCAGAAAAGGCATTTGACAAAATTCACCATTCATTTATGGAAATCTCAGCAATCTAGCAATGGAAGAAAACGGCCTCAACCTGATAAGGGGCATCTACAGCAAACACAGGGCTGACATCACACTTAACGGTGAAAGACAATGTATTCTTCCTGAGATCAGGAACAAAGGGTCTGCTCTCACTAATTTTATTCAGCGCTGCGGTGGAACTCCAAGCCACGGTAACAAGGCAAGAAAAAGAAATCAAAAGCATAGGAATTGGAAAAAAAAAACCTGTCTTTATTTGCAGATGACCTGATTAGCAACATAGAAAATGCACCTACAAACTGGCTGTGAGAACTACAGTGAGCTTAGCAAAGCGGCAGGACACAAGGCCAGGACACAAACACGAGCTGTGCTTCTAAATACTAGAAGTGAACTGGAAACTGAAATTTACAAAATGCCATTCACAATGTCATCAAAGTCATGAAATCCTTAGGGATAAATCTAACAGAACACAGCCAAGCTTTGTACAATGAAAAATAAGCACACACATTATATGTATCTACAGACATATCCAAAAAAGGCACTCGCTGCCCCTCTGTCCGAGACCAGCTGCGCCCGCAGGCCTTCTGCAGTCCCATCACGGAATCCCTGGACACAGTCCCTCTCAACTACCACTGTGCTCTGCCTTGAAAACATGGCCTCTGGTCTAATTTATCACTTACACCAACCAAGCTGGAAGAAATGACTCACACTCCAACAAGAATGCTCAAATTCGAACAGAAAAAAACATTTTCACTATTTTCTCTAAGCAACCATGAGTGGGAAAAACATCAAACATTTTCGGGAAATCATCACACTGTCATGTTTTTCACTCTTTCAAACCTTACTCTCATCTCATATGCCTGAGACTTATGCATGAGCATCTGGTCTCATTTCCTTGCCTGTGATTACGTATTCTTAAATGGGCACACAACGCAAAGATTTCTAAATAAGAGAATTCCATGGAAGCGGAACCCTCCTCCTTTTTGTTTACTCATCATACACTCTAGTCACACTTCTTAAGTGGTCAGCGTCAGATAACATAGGTCAGCGACTGAGGATCAGGCCCAGTCCAGGGAGCCCTCCATCTCCCGGGCCGCCATCAGAGCCTTCTGAAAAAGCCCTTGACACGGATCTCCAGCATCGGACAACACCTGGGCCAGAAGAGGCAGCCACTGCCCAGGGCCTGCTAATCCACCACTGAAATGATCACAAACACACTTCTGTGATCTCTGTAAACTGTGAGGGCCGGCGGCAGGGACTGTGGCTGTCCCGCTCACTCCTGTGTCTGCAGCAAGCAGCACAGCCTCCCACAGACAGCCCACATGTGCCACTTGCTAAATGAAGGCACCCACGGCTCTCACCACACCTTGATGCTTTCTTCCCGAGGGCCCGAGGAAACCTTGAACGTCCTCTCGGCTTCAGAGCTGGCCACGAGGTAAGGGCACAGGAGAGGAACACTGTGTGACCGCGGCCCTCAGCAGACCGGGCGGCCTCACAGAGCCCAGGAAGCCTCTTCACTCCTCTCATCTGGGGGAGGCGACAGCGAGAGCAGCTCTTGCTTACTAGGAACACTGAGTGTTGGCTAACTCTGCTGCCGCGGGCACAGCTCACCCGTGTTTGTATTTCTACTGCAGAGAGCAAACATTCCGCTTATTTAATTTATACCTCGTGCCCCGGACACAGGGAATTTCCTACTCAAGTGCTGACAAAGTTCTGCTTCCTAGTGTGAAATACACCGACATTTAAGTAATTACGAAATGCACCCTTTTTAATTCACTGATGGTCATCAGTGGCCTTGTAAAGAGGTAGCTGACCAGGTTAAATCATTAATGAGGATATTTATCTGGCGTAGCAGCACAGAAGGCCCAAATCAGGAGCAGAGGGCTCACACCATCATATTATAGCTTCTCTCTTCTTTTGTTACAAAGAGAGAGAGAATTGGCTTTATGTTGGGAATACAAACAGAGGGAAACTGGCATTTCAACCAACAACTTGTACTCAGGAAAATTCTGATTTGAAACTATCCTGATTCTTTTCAGACATACAACGATCCCGTGAGGACCCTGAGCGCTCTGCCCTCAGCAAGAGCCTCTGGAGACGCCGCCTGCTCACACCGCGCGGCTGTGCGGGTCCCTCTAAAGTGCGGCATGTCACACAGCAACGCTGGTGGGGTCACAGGCAGGGACACCGCTGTGTTAGTCGAGCTGTCTCAGAGGAAGGCTGCAAGACACGTGTGGCAGCTTTTTGTGAGCTGAAGAGCTGGGGAGCTGAAAACGGAAAAGTACATTAAGCAGGAAGAGGCTTAATTTCTGAGAATTCCATTAGTAAGAAAGCCTTTTGATCAGCACTTAGTAAAACACCAACACGAAGACCCGGACGTGACGTCTCCACAGCAACTCCTGTGCTGGAAAGTTCTCAGAATTCAGTTTTCCCACCGGCAGACCTTGCGGTTAAGTTACCCAAGCGGGTACTTAAATCCGCAATGTCAGGAGCCGCCGAAGCCCCAGGACCGCGTCCAGGAGCCGGTCCGCTACACAGAGCCGTCTACGCTAACCAGAACTGACACCACGGCCCCACGGAAGAGAGGTTCAAAATTGTCCATGAGACGTGCTCTTTAACTCTACGCTCTGCTTCCGCCTAATGCTTTCAAATCGTTAACAATATTCTGAAAAAGTTAAGATGTTAAAAATGTCAAGAAAAGTAAATTACGAGTTTTCATACGCCAATTCTTTTTGTTGCTGTACATATAGTGAAGAATATAGTATAGAAAGTCTCCAACCTGAGCCCAGCTTCCCTCCTCATCCTCCTGATGTTACGTGGTTAGGAATGAAAAGAACACAGCTGTTAGTATCGGTGAGCTTAGTAAGGCAAGCAGATCAACTTCAGAAGGTGCAGCGAGACGGAGGGGAAAGTTCGAGAAATCAAGGTATCATGCAAAACGCATGCAAAACAACAATCCCAGCTTCTCATGCAGGAGCCGAGGCCCCCCCTGCAAGCACACTCAGTGAGGGAGAAAATGGGCCAGACCCTCAAAATGGAGTGTTCGGCCGAGGCCTCTCCCTAAAGGAGGTGTGAATTCAACCTACTCTAAAGAGAGAGGGCCTACCAATGTAAAGTTCCTGGAAAAATCGAAAATAAGACAAAATACGGATCCTATTTTATACATTTGACTAATACCTAGCGGAAATACTTATCAGGAACAACTGAGTGTAAAATGACCTTTCTGTTTCCCACAAAAAGGCCGGGAATGGTGCCGCTTGTAAGTGGGGTGCCCTGGGAGGAGGACAGGCTCGGGGCGGGACTGACCGTTTGTGGCGAGGCCGCGAGTGTTTCCATCTCCTCATGCGTTAACCAGACATTTCCTGTGATCTACGGTGACCCAGGGACCACCACATCCAGGGCGAGGGAAGCAGTGACAGAGAGGAAGGTGGCAGACACGTGAGCCACGGGCACACAGGAGGAGCAGGGGAGGCGAGGCCCGTCTCCCCCTCTTCTCATTTGAGATGCCCACGTAGAAAAGGAGAGAACATCGACCAGCTCGCCCTTCTTAAAGAGTGACCACACCTAATTAATGCTGTGTGGTCAGCCACACGAGAAGAGCCCATGATTCCTAGAGCTGGATCTGCCCTGCTCACCCCCTGAGGTATGTGAAATATAAAGAGAAGAAAATACATTTTGCGCCTCTCAAAGTGTGAGTAATTCTCCAGTGCCCATCAACCCGCCCCATGGGAAAGGGCCTCAGCCCAGGAAGCCCACGCAGCCGAGCTCCGGACTGGGGGAGACGGCTCGGGGCAGGCGCTCCCAGGATGGGGCCTCTCGGCCTGCACAACCTCGCCGGGGGGCTCAAGAGGCAGGGAGCAGGACTGAGTGTGTCCAAAAGAAGGCCCAATCGCAACTGTACCGGAACACCGGCCCCACGTCCTGTCCCCGTCACTGCAGCCGCGGACAGCCAGGCCCCGCGGCTCTCAACGCAGAGCTTCCCGGGGGACGGGCTCTTCACCACTGGCCGTTAACCTCAGCTCGCAGGACGCGAGCTTTCTCAAGACAGTTGATAAAAACTTGGGGAAAACCACCCCAGCGCCTTCACTTGTAGAAAGGCCACTCTCATGTGAAATGATGGGGGAACAGGGACCAGATCGGATACTGCGACAAAACTTTCCACTGGGAGAAGAGCTGTCTGTGCGACAGGTGAGAACACAGGCTGATTGTCGCTACCACAACTCTTTACTAAGAGACAAAATCAAACAAACAAACAAAAAAGGCTCTTAACACTTTTTGTGCAAAGGAACCGAGGCCTGAATCGGGCCCTGACCTGCTACTCAGAGAAGCATGCCTGTGAGGCTCTTGGTTTCTTAATCAGGGTTTTTCTCTCGAGAGTAAACCAAAAGCTAAAAGCAGAGAGTGGGCACTGGGCCAATGAAAAGAGTCTGCACTTTAGAAATGAGGCGTCGGCCTGCCCTTATCTCCCAGTAACCGCTAATGTTTTCATTAGATTAGTTTTTAACGTTTCAAACAGGAGGACCCTCTTTAAGGACGTTCGAGGTCTCCCCACGGGGAGCAAACCGGATGAGCACAGGTAATGCCTGGTGCGTGAGCACACGCAGGCTAATGGACTGCTCAGAACCCTGAGCTCCCAGGGCCCTCAGTGCCAAAAATGGAAGCACCGAGGGGCCCAACGTCACATTAGAGTAAAACACTGCTTATAGCGCAACTGGGGATCGAGGCTTTTTTCCCTTCACTTTTGATGAATTTATGTTTAAATTTGTGATCGCTACTGTTGTTTTCAGAAACTCCTACTTCTATGTTACAATGCAGCCACTGAAGCCAGGCTGTTAAAAAAAGCATTCAATAAAGTATTTTTAACCACTCAGTTTTCACCCGTTAGAAGCTGTGACGTTTCTGCAGGCTGAAATTTTAAACCGGAGCCCTGGGTGTGTTTACGAAGACTTGGAGAAGCAACGTCAGGAGGGGATAAACTGCTTTCAGGGAGACGCACCGTTCTTGACGTAGGAGGGGCTGACGGACTCGTGAGGGACGTGATCGCCTGAATGGCCAGCCTCAGCTTCAGCCTGTGCAGGGGGTTGCTGATGCCGATCTTGCGCTGGATCTCCGTGTCTGACAGGGTGGACATGATAGCCCCACTTTTCACGTTGGCTCGGCAGGCGGCCACATACCAGGCTGGCAACCCAACCCAGAGCTAGAGACAGGAAATGTTAAGGCCAGAAGGTTATGCACAGTGTGTGAAATGGATTAACACGTTCACATGAGTCACATACTTGATCCAGGATCGAAAGACGACTATACCTCCAGCCAGACGCCAACAGTTGGCCCATCCCATTGTGCAAAAGGTAAACCTTGTCTCCGGGCTTCCTCGAGCAACTCATGCCTACAAATAACCAGACAGTCACAGTGAAAGACTCGATCACACGCATACAGGAAGCAAGTTAGCAGAGTACTCGCTCTATACACTTTCACAAGCATAGTAGCACATATCTCATTATTTTCCTTTAATCTTCTAAACCATCCACTTAACGGTAGTTTGGTACATGTCAGGAAGAACTCCTGAACAATGAAATGCTGACGGACTCGACAAGGTTCTCTGTAGAATCATCTCCTCGCAGAATTAAAGAATTATTACCCACTTTAAAAAAACCCAGCAGAGCCTTTGTATCCAAGCTAGGACATTCAAGCGAAAACATACTCGCTCTTCTCTTTCTAAACGATGAGGGAAAATATGGAGAAAGAGGAAACTAGACCGGGTCTGAACAGAGAAGCCTGCCTCTGTGGGAGCTTCACAAACGTTCAGCGTTCACACCACCAACACCGAGAACAATGTGGATTTTTAACACTAGGAATGGTCTACTGTAGCAAGCAAGTAGTGGACTGGATTTTGGCTGTTTCTCTTCCACGTTGCTAGTTAGCTAACTAGGTACTTGCTAAATTCAGACATTGGGTCATTTCTGTGGTTTAACCCACAGGCTTCAAATCCAGAAAATTTCAACCCGGACAGTTTCTACCAGGACCCCAGACGGAGTGTGAGCCTAAGATGCCCTGCGCTGACAGCTACCGTGGGGCAGGAGGCAGGGAGGAGTCCCAGGGCCCTCGTGAGATCAGAAATATTCTGTAGGCCTGATTTTCAAATAGGCGAACTGGAACTTTACCACATTACCATCTTTGCAAATGATTCTGTCTACTGGGAACATGGCTATGTAAGAGAGAACAAAGAAGCTTCACGAATCTTATCTTACTGCTTTGTGCTGTTTACCTCCAAGCCTTTCTAAGACACCCTATCACTTTGACAGGGAGAGCCTCGGAGAGGAGACGGGGCTGCTCACCGCACGCGCCCCGACACCCCAAGTCATTTTCCATAATCATTTCTACAGAACACGTCGTCGAATCTTTTACTTCTAAAGATACATAACAGCTCTTCAACATATTGAAATGCTATTAGACTTTTCTTAAGACTATGAAGTCTACGGACAATTAAAGCTCAAAACGTTTCACACAGGATCTCAAGTAAGTGTTCCTTAAGTCACCCTTAGGCTTCTGGGGAATAACAGATATTGTAACTATCCAGGATAATTCTACCAGAGGATGCAATAAATATCTTAATAGCTCAAGTAGAGTTAACAAGGGGCAAACTTCTCTAGTTCAAATAAGCAAAGCTACTCATAAATAAAAAAGCAGCCAAGTCCACTGGAACTGCCGTCCCCCTGACACAGGAGGCCAATGCTGGACGGAGGGGGGAGGAGGGCCTCGCTGGGCGGGACCGACCGCCAGTGTGCTGAATTAAGTGCCACTTTGTGTTTCCCGGGGACAAGTTCTCCTCAAGGACAGTGGCTCTATCTTATGTAAACATGTCTGTGAGCCATAGGAGCCATACGAGCAAGACAAACACCTCCTCGGCAGACAGAGCAGGGAAAGACCTGAACCCTGACAGCACGGTCAAGGCCCAAGTCCTGCCCGCCTGGCCCGGCGGAGGGGCGGGGATGGCACTGGTGCCGGGCCAACAGGGCTTTCCGATCCCCACACTCTGAAGTGAACTAAACAGGTACTGAGTCCGGGGCACTTGGCAGAGAGTTCGTTTTTCATATGAAACAGACACTCACTGTACACAGGAACATAGGGTTAAAAATAGTCTGGTAATTCCATCATCTGGGGACTGGTGCACACCCTTCTGACTTCACCTGCAATGGTCGTTGGCTTTTATCAACAGCTTTCTCTAGTATGGATTACTTCTGGGTTTCACAGTGCAGGCCCAGCGCCCTGCTGAAAGGGCGATAAGGCAATGGAGGGAGAACGATGCATCTCTTAGATGCCGCTGAGAGAGACGCGAGAAGTGAGCGCGAGGGCAGAGGAGACCCCAGCTGGGCGGCCGGCCCAGGTCTCTGTCTGCTTCCAGCTCCCTCCCCTATCAGGCTAGTTGGTGACCTTGAAGACCCCACACGGAGCCAGATCCCTGCGTTATCACCCCAGGCAGGAACACCAGCACCCCCTTCTTCTCTGGGGGTGACTGTTCTGTCACGTGAAGAAGGCCCCTGCCCGGGGGAGAGGAGAGGGCAGCGCCCCTGGAAGCTGTGCAGGGTAGGGCGAGCACAGGATGCGGAGACCAGACTGGAGACGCCGGGGCCAGCGCCACTCCTGCCCTCTCTGGAGCTCGGTTTCTCGAACAAATACGCTCCCTTCTTGCTCGGTCTAGGAACTGCCTTTCCCTGCTGGCCACTGAGAACGGCCTCAGGCAGACGGCCGCTCTCCTTCGTTTGTGACTACTCATCAGAGCACTTTCTAAGAATCAACAGAACCACCCGTGTGGTTCGACTTCACCGCAACCAGAGATCACCACGAAGGCTGCTGAGTCCTCGCGACAGCTAACCGCCAGGGCACGAGGTCGTCTTCTACTGGCCCTTCGCTCCAAGGCCTGAAACCCGAGAGATCGAAGGCGGCGGGCCTCTCAAGTGCCGTGCGTTTCTCTGCATCCTAAGTCTACCCGAGGCACCCACCTCTGTTCTGCAGAGGCTGAGGCAGAAGCTGATATCCTGGGGCAATGAGGTGTATTCTGTGTGCCCAGATTCTACGGCCCCAAACCACTGTCCAGAGCAAACAGAAGACTCGTCTGGTTTCTGTTGTTACGTATTTCCCTCCTCTGCTTGGAGATACTGCAATCTCTGTCATCGCTTTGTCCACCCTTAGGATCTGCGATCTCCGTTTACAGAGAGCTACTCGAGAAACAAGGGTGGGGCTGCCGTCCCTGCGGAGTAAAGGGACGAGCGCTGGGCCCGCGATAGTCAGCCAGCAACTCGCGGCTGCTTGGCTGGGACTTGACCTCCTCCCTCGAAGATCATTCTAGACCCCAAGGGCGATTTTTTAAATACCTCTATACCAGGAAACTGATGTGCCATGCTTCCCAGCCTTAACATTAGAGTCAGAGGAGAAAGACATTCAGAAATATGCTAAATCCCCTGGGGAACAGGCACACGGATGAGACAAACGTCATGTAACCCGTGAGTGACGGCGTGTGTTTTATAACTAGGACAGGACACGGTGATGAAGTTATCTTTCATAACGAGAAGCGGTGTGGGCTTTGCTGACCAGACCCCAGATAAGGTGTACCATCCAAGCGACACACGCACCTCGTTTCTCTGAGGCTGACACGTTCAGTACCATGGCACCTTGCACCAACACCTGCTGGGCTCATGTCACAAACACGGCTCTACGGCCCACGCAAAGCACTACTCCCGCCATGGGGTGCAGCTCGCTGTCAGAGGCTGGGGGTGGGGGCGGCCAGGGTGAGGGGACCCGGGACAGCTCTCAGCAAAGCAGCACGACTCTCCCGGAACCTCAGTTCAGAGCCTGAGGCTGGTGACTGCCAACGCCACAGGCTGTAACACACGCTCAGCACAGCACACCCTCCGCCTCAACTTACCCTGCGACCACACTAGAGTCAACCAGGGAGAAACGGGAAAGAGAGCATTAGAACACCAGGTTACTTAAGGCGACGGAGTTCAGACAGCACCAGGGACACCCGGCAACGCTGTGGGAGCACCGCCAAGCGGACGAACACAGTGATGTCTGATTTCACGCCAGCGGTACCCTCCACGGATTCATTAAGCATGTCCAGCACCGAATGCGCCCACCACTCTCTTTTATGTACCTTAGACAAAACCTCAAAGTCAGCTCTCCACCGAAGTCACCAGGTTCTTGAAAACTCTCTAAAAGTGGATGTGTTTGGCTGTGTGACTTTGGCAGCTAAAGGCACACTTTTGAGGTAATAAAAAGAAATATTTCTGAGGACCGTATTTTGATTCTTACCTCTATAATGCCATAAACGTAAAACTGTATTCCAATAATACTTTTTCCGGATAACTCAAACATTTTCCCACAAGTATAAATAAAGCATTTTTCCTAAAGTCAATTTTATTTCTGGTTAACTGACAGAACTAAAATTACCCACTGTAGTCAGACAAATAACCTCCATACTTTGAATTTTTCCCTAGTAACTTACTAGTACATCCTAGAACTTGCCGTGCACGACCACAGAGTTCAGAGAACGGCCTGCCCCTGGACAGTTACAGCTATGGTGACACAGAAGTGCAGAGCCAATGCCATCACGGGGAACCCGGAGCTCCAGAGAAACCTGCCTACCACCCACCACCACACACGCTCCCCACGCAGCGGGAAACGGAGTCACGTGCCGGGACAAACAATAAAGGCTGTCTCCACACAGCCAAGTGCTCAAGCATACCTCCTGCGAATTACAAAATAAATTTAGAAAACAAGGGTGACCCAAACTTGGGCCAATTTGAATAGTTTGTGACCCTACAGGAACCATGAACTTCCGGGGACGAGGACCGAGGCGCACTGCCACAAACCTTACGGATTTTATTCCAGCATGTGCAAGCGTGTGCACTAGAACACGTCAGCAAAATCTAACGGACACATTTTTCCTGGCATGGCTCCAGGAGGCAAAAGGCCTGGCTGGGATACGTTTCACAAAGGCAAATGGCAATTACCCAAGTTACTTTAAAACATTTTTATACAGTTCAAAGACAGCAACGTTCAAAGCACGTTTTGCTTTCAATGGTGTCTGCGGATTTCCATTCACGGGGACCTGAAAGACTGAGTATTCCTAGGGCATGGTGAGCAATAACAGAAACAACGGCACTTCGCCTGAAATAAGACCAGCAGTGGGCCAGTCAAGAAGATTAGTACGATTCTGAGAAGAGAACGAAAACGAGGCAGGGTTCACAAAAGGGAACCCAACCGGCAACTCTACAGCTAAAGGCACGTGGCCTCTAGGGGAGAGGGTCCCCGGGCCCCAGCGTGGTCCTCGGGGCGCACTGCAGGCCCGGGTGCCACACCAATGAGGCTGTCTCAGGGTACTTGAGTGGCCAGACGACCTTTCCTATCGTCAGACTGACCACAGAACCTACCAATCGTCAGCCTGTCGCAAGGACCAGCTTTGCCATCTGACCACTGGCTCTCGCCCGTCTTCCCCATTCTCAAGGTCAGCGCTTCCCTCTGGGACTGCTAACTGCCCCTTCTGTCATAGAGGGTGGTTCAGTTTCAGTTTTCAGTCGCCAGTTCACTGGGATACTGTCTCTCCCTACCTCGTTCATCTACTTAGTTCTGGTTGACATACGGTCAACCAACACACAACCTGCTCCCGATCAGAACGAAGCCAGAGAAACACGCACACACTATTCCTCCATGCCCCTACCCCGGGGCATCGCAGCGTCTCAGCACCTTTGCAGAAAATGATCACCCTGCTATCACCTATTTTCAGAGTCAAGACAAATCAGAATCAAAATTTAATAAACAGACCACAAAATCACGAGTCTATTGAAGATAAAAATACAAAATCTACCGGAGGAGGAAAAAAGGGGCAACACAGCGAATATTTCCTGACAGATCATAGCCCGCACGGCAAACTCTGGATGCTGGTGATCAAGTCGGAGCGGTAGCTGCAATTACACACTCAGTTCTCCCTATTTTAGGATGGCTGGCACTGTTGCCAGTGCTTTACGTGTGTTTATGTAGCGACAGATGTGTGTCTAACACTCAGAAAGCCGTGTGAGGCGTGTACCGCTGCACTCCCATCTTAGAGGAGGAAACCGGGAATGCAGCAAGGCTAAGCGGCCCCTCCCCCCAGAGCTGACGCACTGGAGCCGGACTCGGGGCCCCACGCCTGGCGGGGAGCCCTCCTCGTCAGACAGCTCTCCGGGGGACGGGAGCCTCCCCTGAGTCCTCTCCCCCTTCCTGAGCAGAGGCTCTCAGCCCCCCAGGAAGCACAGTCTCTTAAAAGCTTTAGGTTAACCTTTCAGAAGGTAATATAGACACATAAATAGATACTACATTTATTAAATAAACGTTAGTTAAAAATCAGGCACAACTGAGAAGTGTTCAGTGAGATGGACGAATAACGAAAAGCTTACTTTTTTTGAAGTTTCCGGTTTTTCTCCGCCTGTCCTCCTAGTTTGCTGAGTCCCAAGGCATCCTGAGCTGAGTTTTCGGTCTCCGAAACGCCAGCTGTGAGGGCCCAGCGGTTGAAACAGCGAGAGAAATCAACACGGCCGCATTAGGTGAGTTCAGAAACAGGTGGAAGAGCACTTGCAGGCAAAGAACACCTCTAAAGGCTAAGTTTCTGACTAGGCAACCAAGGCACGAGAATGCTCGAGAGATAGTGAGCCCTTTCTGTCTGGGACGCCAGGTTGTTCAGGGCCAAAGAACGTCCACCGTGGCTCTCTGGGTCGCATGTGTCCCAGAGAAAACATACGCCTCCTGAGCTTTCACTCCCTGAGAACGCCCAGCGTCTTCGACAGACCGCCCGTGGGAACAACCGGGGGCACACAGTAGGCACACACACGGCAGGCCCCCCGCCTCCATCCTAAGGGTTAAGAATGTTTGCTGGAAGCCACCCACCTTGTCCTAATGACTCCTTGCCGGCATGTCCAGGTCGGCCCTTTTCTTTCTTGCCAAACAGGCGGCCGATGGAGGACTTGATGCCCTTCTTCTTGGGGGCTTTGTGGAGCGAGTCCTGGCCACTATTACTACTGCTGGGGTTGCTCACGGGGCCGTCCTGTGAGCCTGTGGAGCTTTGGGGACAGAAAACGATCTTTAATGAGCACCCTCGTCCCAACACAACGTTCCATTCACAGGCACTAGAACACTCCACGCTTTTAATACTTGCTCTTCCAACTACACGAGCATTCCAAGTCTCCTCCAGGCATGTCTCCTTCGCAAAATGCATCGCGTGTAGAAACGAAGGCTCCCAGCCATCCCACCACGGAGAACCGTTTCTGAGGAGCTGAGGCTCTGAGCCAGAGCTCTCCTTCTGAGAAGGCTTCCAGTCCGAACCATGGAAGGCAGAGAGCACCATGAGCCCACCTGAGGGCCGCCCCTCGGCTGTGAAGATGCTCTCCCAACTGGAGGCCTGACCCCAGCGCCCCAGCAACCTCCCCAGTGCCACCGTCCCTGCCGCGAAACAAGAGCCACAGGGCCTACTGCAGAGGCGGCGAGGATGGACACCTGCACCCGCCACCGAGGGCTGCCAGGGGGGGACAAAAGCACAGCCCGTGGTAGTTTGACATAGGAGCACACTAGTCACCCACTGGCTCTCATGGTCCCTGTGGGGAGGCGCTTGGAGCGCTGGGGACGAGGTGGGGCTCTCCACAGCTCAGAGGCAGAGAGCGCATCCGAGCGGCGGGACACGGACGGTCCTGCAGAGCAACGCTCAGAACATGCCACATGCTTAGCAAATGCTCCACAAGAAGAGAAAGTTCTCACAAGAGTCAATTTGCAGACTCTGAAGAAATGAAGGCTTTCTAAGATTGCTGCTATCACTGAACTCTCTTTCTAAACTCACGTCGCCCAAACAGACAGCATCTTCTGCTGGGCTCACCTGAGCTCCCAGGGCAGCCCGAGGGCATCATCTAAATCAACTCAACTCAATTAACCAGTATTTCTTTAAAGTCATCATTCTGACTTTTTTCCCCAAGAAGAGAGCAATGGATTTCTGAAAGCTGAGCATGAGAAGGCGGTCTGTTTGGAGCCGGGCTAGGGTGGGACGCTGCCCTCCTTACTTCCGTAAGTCCCTGAGGTCCTCGTGGCCGACCGTGTGCAGTGCCCCTTTGTGCAGCCTGTCCAGCCGAAGGGACCGCGGGGAGGGCGGGGGCGAGGTTTCACATTTTATTGTCGTCTTGTCGTCTCGTACCTCTTCTAGGGAGGCTGGCAACTGAGGGGTTGAGACCAGTGTAAAATTAGTGAACAACACACTGTGACCAAAAAAACCCCACAACACATAGGCTTTAAATTATAACCATAAACTTATGTGGAAATCCACGAGCTATGCTTTCTGCTGAGTACAACCAGCCTCGTTCTAGCCCAACGCCACGTTAAAGGACCGTCTTACTTATCAGGAGCAGGAGCACAGAGCAGAGCCCGACTCCTGGCCTACGAGCACCAGAACGAGCGCAGAGACCCGGGCAGGACACACGGGCACTCCTCCTCCTGAGCCTCCTCGCAGCCCGAGGGCCCGCCCGCCCTAGGATCCTAGGCCACCACGAGAACAGCCACTGAAGGGCACCGAGATCTGAACCACGCCCAAAACCTCGTCCTCACACAGCACGCACGGCACTCACTGTCCCTGATGAGGAGCTGAAGATGAACGTGTTTATCTCCTGATGCATTCAGAAGAAACACCAGAGAGGGCAGAAACCTCTTGGGTAAACTGTCCAGAACTTTTTGTTTTGGGAGAAAAAGAGAAATAGCTTGTACCATGATCCACTATCATTTTGAGTAGTGATGCACCTTCCTGGACTCTGTAACAAGTGGAAAAGCAAAAAGGGATCTAACTCCTGCATCCCAGACACGCCTGTCTGTCTCATATGTCTCAGCGTGCAGAACAGATGCTATAAACTGAGGTCTTTCTACGCGGTTTAAAAGCAATTTGTTTAAGCCGGCTCAAAGCAGTCCTGGCCTTCCACTGGAAGATCCTCTCCTTCAGACTGCCAGTTTTCCCGTGTCGGGGAACGTGAGGACAGGAAGGAGGCGGTGGGGAAAACGTTAACTCCGGCAGGTCTTACTGATCCATGTGGCTCCGTGGTGAAGGCAGGGCTGGAGTCCTCAAAACGTGCGTGGCAGGCGTTTGTACAAACAGCAAGACCTGAGCAGCCAACTTGGGCTTTTTTAATGCGACTGTGTAGAGTGTCGCTCCACTGCAGCCCCACAGCGGCTCAGTGACAACCAAGGGGCTTAGTGCAAAACGGAGTCGAACTCATTTAAGATAGAACCTTAAGCCGTAGCTGGATAGATTCCGCATGCTCTCCTGATTTCAAATTACAATCTGCAGACAACCAAAGGCTACGACGGCTAGAAACTATCAATACGAAACTGAAACAGGGAGAGATTTCAAACTGAGGTTAAAACAATCACCTATAAAAAACAAAAAAGAACAGGACAGGGAGCAGTCCACGGGACTGAGTTCACTGTCCTCAGCGGAGACAGAGCTCAGGAGGAGCGGCCCGCCCTGGCCGGTGGCTGCTCCCGTTGCGCCCCCGTGGTGAGGGGCCCTGCCCAGCCTGGGGCCCGCCAGGCTGGGGCCTGCACGCTCTTTCAGAGCTGACTGGAACGAAGCTCCCCGACAGCTGGGGGGTCACGGCGGCGTAGGCCAGGGACGCTGAGGAGGAGGACAGTGCGTGGCCCACGCCGCCCGTGTCTGCACCATGCCTGCACTCCTGCCTTTCATCCTCACCACAGCCCCACAGCAAGGCCCTCGAAGGAGCCAGCCAGCCAGCCCACAGTGCCGTGAGCAACAGGGTCAGGCTGTCCTGCCTGGACGTCAATCAACACGCTCCTTCCTTCCCTGAGAAAGCCTTCCCACCGAGGGAAACACGGATGCGAGTCGGCGGGACTGAGGGCGTGCTGTGCGCCGCGGGGCCGGTTATAAGCTCTCAGCTCCTTGCAGATCGTGCACGGACGGGCACCGTCTGCGGCCACCCCGAGGAGCGCGCTTCTGTCGTTGTCTTCACTTAAACAGGAGGGCAAACCAAGGCGCAGAGAGGGCGAGCAGCACACCCGGGTCACAAATCATCACTGACAGCGGGGACTTGAGCCTGCGTTTCGCTGAATCGCCACGGTGCTCTGCGCAGCGGAGGGCTCCCACGGCTGCCACCCAGCTCATGTGCTCTAAGCGCTGCGGTCAGAGGACAGCTGCCCGAGCATCCGAAGGGCGGCCTACCAGCGCAGGATCAGGCAGCTTCTGGGTCGGGGTGCAGGCTAGGCACATGGCGTGAAGGTTAGGAGGAAGGCATTCTGGTCAACAGATCTGCTCCCCAGTGCGTGCACGTCCTCCAAGAACAGGGAAGCCCGATTCACGACTATCTATAAGGAGAAGAGGCCCGCTGGCCCCCGCTGTCAGGGACGAGTGAGGAGGTGAGAGAATCTGCAGAGAAGTCAGGCCGTGGGGGAAGCGACTCAGTGTCCTGGTTTTGAAATCAGACCAGTCCACACTGCAGCGTTCCCTAACTGTGTGCCCCTAGGCACAGCACGTGGCCTCTCTGAGCCTCCGTTCCACATCTGTCCATGGGGATAACGACAGTAACCTGCATCTCACCGGAAGTCCATGAGGACGAGAGAGCAGACTCGTAGAGCACTCAGCACAGGGCCTGGCATACAGTAAGAGCTCATGACAGCTAGCTATGTTTTTTTTTTTTTTTTGAGGAAGATTAGCCCTGAGCTAACTACTGCCAATCTTCCTATTTTTGCTGAGGAAGACTGGCCCTGAGCTCACATCCGTGCCCATCTTGCTCTACTTTATATGTGGGACACCTCCCACAGTATGACTTTCGCAAAGGGGCGCCAGGTCCACACCCGGGATCCGAACCGGCGAACCCCGGGCTGCCGAGGAGCAGAACATGCGAACTTAAGTGCCGCGCCACCAGGCCGGCCCTTCTAGCTATGCTTATTAAAATTAGTTTTTCCCCAAACTAAAATCTGTGGCTCTGCTTCAGTAATTTCTCATTGAAAAAATACTATAGCCATTATAAATAAGCATGCAACGATGAGAAGGCAAATGAGTGGAAGAAAGGCACACCCTTACGCCTGTCCCAGCATTCTATGCAAACCACCAGTGACCTGTCTCCAACAGGACAATCGTCATTTGTGACATGCCAGGTGAGTGTCAACATGTCCATTTAAATGTCAGTGATTCACAGGGCTCATTCATGCCAAATGATAGGTGCCCGTCAATACTTCAGAGAAACAAAGGTATGTTAAATTACTAAACACTTGACCTTTCTATGATGTTGCCTTAAATCACTAGGCTGACGGACGCATGCAAAGAAATGAAGAGAAACCAGATTTACTGCATACTCTGAAGTTAAAAATTCAAGGATCAGTCCAGGTAAATATATTAAAAAGAGAATGACAAGACAGATATAAGCGAGCTGAGATTCAGAGAAAACGTAACTGGAAATGGAACATCTTTTTCACCATGAAATTTAAACAGTAAGTTACTCAAGATTTACTAGAGAAACACTATAAATCGTTACTCAGGGAGATAAAATTCTATTACAACATATACAATTTATTAAAATACGGCATTTTATAGAACAAAGGGCCCTAACAGTTGTCTATTCTAAGCCAAACTTCTCTAGAACTTAGTTTGCCCTAATGAAAAACATGTCTCTAAACATCAATTTAGTTGACGAGGAAGTTACTGCAAGACTTACTATAAAACTGAACAAACCTACTTTTAGTTATTAATCACCTATTGGTCATTCATATAAAATTCTTACCTAGAAATTGATTTAAAATTTCTCAAACACAAATTTTTTGATTAAAGCAGGGTACCCTGTGAAAATACGTAAGGATAAAAGCTAGCAGAATAGCAGGTGGAATCTTCACATTCTATGATTCCTAAGAGATATGTGAATTTAAAAAATAGTCTATTAAAGGCATTAATTGTTTATGTCCAACAAGTTGATGAAATTTACAGTCTTGAATATAAGCATCAAAACCAAAAGGTATACTGTTTGTGTCAAGTTTCCATTAATTCTATACTTGGCGGATTATCTCTGTATATATAAAAGATTTCATTTCTGAATTACACAAACCCTACACAGTTTGAATAAAAGCACTCTGATCCAGCGATATCATGCCTGTATCCACATCTGTTGTACAGTGACACAGCAGTAAAAACGTATCACTACTGAGGGAAAAAGACACTATTTCATGAGAAACGAAGATAACGCAGAAACCCCACTAATGAGCCCCAGTGGCCCCCACACACACACCATGGCCCCCACTGTGGCGGTTCCCTGAGCACCCCGTGGAGGGGGTGTCACAGCGCGGGCTGAGGCCTGGACTAACAGTGACAAAATAAACAGAAGGATGACACAGGAAATCAAAACTAAACACGGAAGCAGACACAGCGTCAGCCGGCACACACAACTACAAAAACAAGGAAAAAGAAAAACAGAACTGTTTTTACAAATTCTCTGAAAGGAAATAAGCATGAAATTGTCAAAGAGCTTAAAATATCAGCTAATGAGCTAACGATGTAAATTATAAAAATACTATGTCAAAACACCGCGAAATGGACTAGTTACCACTTCGGACGCTACTAAAGCGATTCACGGTTCATTTAATTACACGCAGGCTAACAACGCAACTAAAAACGAAAATGGGTGGTAGCAGAAGAAATGAGAACGGAAGCGCAATGAGAAAGCAGAACGCTGTCAACATGATTTCATGCATTCACAAAACCCAGACTAAACACGTGAGAAAGCTAGGCACTATTCTTTAGAGCAGCACGCTGTCGCGGTCCCTGCACTTCCAGAGGCTGCGCACGAACGCAGCCCCGCGCTTCCCGGGGAGGCCAAGCGGCAGCGCGCTCTCACTCACGCCACCCTGGATTCACCTGCAGAACCGGTGCCAAGCATGCCACCGAGGGCATTATTAAGAGGACCGATTTAGCTTTTTCTTCAGTTTTGTTTTTGACGGCATATTCTGTACCCTCCAGTCAGGCATCCCGAACGTAAAGACAGACAGCACTGACTCTCTCTGCACATTTTCCTATATGTTACGATGGCTGCTGTATTTACTTTTGTTACACTGTCTATTGCTGGAAAACAAAAATATCCCCCTAGCTGCCGAACCCTGCAGAGCTGACCACGCTCAGAGCTGAACAAGTGAAAACTTCTCTGGAGTTCAGGCATCACCCCAATATTAAAATTAATTTGTCACCATGCTATTGTTGAATGATTAAATACGAGTTGGTTTTAAAAATCTCAAACCTCTGAGCATAACAAATGCACCTGATTTTCTTCCGGGTTAAAAATAAAGCATATTCGTGGTGTCCAAGACTTAAATCAGGTGTGTCGGGGGCGAGGGGAGACAGCACAAGAAAAGACAAATCCTTACCAGAGTCATGATACCTAGTCTGTCCACCTCCCGAGCTGGGCTGTGCGGAATCCTTCGCGGGGTGGACCGGCCACTGTTCGGAGGAGAAGAGCCGGCGAGCGAGGAGGCAGGGTAGAGGGGAATGGAGCTCACTGATCTAAAACGACGAAGATTGCCAAAACTCCCACTGCCAACTCGACTCTCAATCTCCTCCGCCCGCTGCTCTGTGTTTTCCTTTTCTTCCTGTATCAACCTAAAGTAAAAACAAAACAGTCATCCTTCCTTCATTAGCAGACAGATTAACGGGTTCAGATGAAAAAATCGGTGCTTGCATTACTGTAAGGAAACTCCAACGACGGTTGCTCCAACAATTAACACTTCAGCAAAAACGTTCTACTTTTTCTCTCTTTAACACACTCGGCTTCGGAACAGCACAAAGTACACCTTCCACTGAGTCTTACCAACTATCTCTGATCACTCGCGTTTGATTTTATTTAAGTACCCCACAAGTCTGGAGGGGCTAGTTGGCAACTCTCTTACTACACAATGAGATGTTTGAATTTTACAGCTCCGACATTCCCACTTCTCAGGGCACAGCTGCACATTTACCTATCGGTTTTTTTGACTGGAAACTGGGAACTCTGATATAATCAAAAAATCAATTTACAAAGCAATTAGGAGTTTCCAAACACTTAAGTCTCTAGACTAGACGAAAACATTGATTTTTTTTTTTTTAAAGGTTGAGTTCGAACAAAAGTATTTTGTTTGTATTATTTGACAGAATTCTCCACCAGCCTCATCTGAATGAATTCACGTCAACCATGCTGCATTAATTTGGAAATTCATAATTAAAGCTCTTCTCTCCTAATGTATAGTGGATGCTTAAACAGCAGTTTTAATATTTGACTATGCAAATCATTACTCTAATATTAAATTAGTAGTAACCTTGCAGTAACCTGTCCAATTAAAGTTCTACTTATATATTCTGAAAGTACTTTCTGTTACTGATACCAAGGCAGTGGACAGAATTTACCATTTATATCAGGTCAACTTGCTACATAAAGAAGAACCCATTTTACTTAGCAATACACTGTGAAAAATAAAAGCTGACGTTTATAATCCTTTCGCGTTTCCCACAGCGATGGGGAAAGGCAGTCTTCCGGGCTCTGCGGGGTTGAACACAGCACACGAACCGTGGTTTAGGGAGGCAGACTGCAGGCCGCACACCCCTTCCTTGCAGAGCCTACAGCTCTCCCTGGAGTTAGTTCTGCCCCTCCTTCCCTCCCGCAGGCTCTGCGCAGGAACCGGCACTTGGCGTCTGTGTCAGCTTGACAAGAACAAAATGTTGGCAGCAACTCTGCCCGGACCTCCTGCAGGGTCACTGGCACACGGCTGGTCTCTGTGTGCATGCAGGACCGAACCACGGCTGCCTCAGGCCTGACAGGGCAGATCTTGGGCTCCCTGTCACCCTGCACCCCAGACCTAAGGCCTCTTAATCCCCCCTCGGACGGGCAAGTCTTTGGCTTGATGAGCAGTGCCATGTCTGCGCCCAGGATCCGAACCAACGAAACACCGGGCCGCCTGCAGCGGAGCTCAGGAACTTAACCACTGGGCCACGGGGACAGCCCCCCCTTGGACGGGCAAGTCTTTGGATTGCACCCCACAGTCGGCCCTTTGTCTTGTAAATTTACTGTTATAACTGCTAAGAGGCTTTCGAAAGAAAACACCTCTGAAACACTGACGAGGTTAAGATTCAAACCATCCTTTGACCACTGTCTTTTTTTTTTTTTAAAGATTGGCGCCTGAGCTAACAACTGTTGCCAATCGTCGCCTTCTTTCTTCTTCTTCTCCCCAAAGCCCCCAGTACATAGTGCTGGATTCTAGTTGGGAGTGCCTCTGGTTGTGCTATGTGGGATGCCGCCTCAACATGGCCTGAAGAGCGGTGCTGTGTCAGCACCCAGGATCCAAATTGGTGAAATCCAGGGCCGCCAAAGCGGAGCGCGTGAACTTAACCACTCGGCCATGGGGCCTGCCCCTGACCACTGTCTTGTAATGAACCAATTTTCACATTCTATTAGTTTAACAGAGAAAAATGCAAGTAGGAGTGGGAATTTGCCAATCTGAAAACCTCGGCTTTCTGTTCCAGGTGGTTGGGTGACACACCTGAAAACGTGAGGCTCTGAAAGACACACAAGAGGGCCCTCCTCAGCGCTGGAGGAGGCACAAGCGGCAGGTGGACGCTGCCCCAGCTCCCTGCCCCCCGCAGGGTTCAGAGTTGGGGGACACTCAGGCTGGAGGGGGGCAGGAAACTCTCCCTCCCGCTTCCTACTGCATGTTTCACCTTCGCTTGCCAGTGGACTGAACTCTGGCGTTTCTCCTCGTAAGTCACCCGCCACCTGGCACTGCCCGTGAAAAGAGTCCTGCTTCTTACCCACAAGGGCGCCAGGCCAGTCCACCTCCTCCTGGCTCTCCATGGTGCCCTGCCCCACACCACAGCTCCCCTCTGCACTTCGGAGCAGGGAGGCCTCCTCTGATGTGTGCTCAGCTCTCTGCACCCCGGCCGTCTCTGGAACCCGGCCTGGGATCCAGAGCGGCACAGGTGGACACTGAGCTCCCCGGCAACGCTCTCCAGCTGTGTCATCGGCTCGTGGGGGAACGGACTGAACCCCTTTCACCCTTCTGCAAGATCTTACACAAGTGTACCCACACCACAACTGTGGCGAGAACGCCCGGTCAACTGAACTTTCCAATCAAGGGCAACCTCAGAACTTAAAACTATTAAAACAGGATTGAACAAAGTTTTACTATCATGGGACATGTAGAATACGTCCACAGTATTTCTTCCAGACTGTCCTAGGTAGCATACAATTCTTTAGAGACATGCATGGTGTCTGTGGTGCTATGCACAAGCCCACGTACCTGATCTCCTTGTTGATGGCGTCCAGCTGCTCCTGAAGCATCATGGCCAGCGTCTGGGCATCGGCCTGCCCACTGGGGGACAAGAGGCCAGCTGGGCTGAAGATGGTGTCCCTGTCGTCTTCGCCGTCGGACACGTCCACATCACTCTCGAAGGCCTGCGCCACGTTGGCCAGGACACTCGCTTGTTGGGCACGTTCCCAATCCTGTTCATTAAGAGTCTGTACCTAGAAACAAGAAAATCAAATCTCAGCAAAGATGGAAAATAACAACCAAGTTACAGCAACTTACAGTAAACCTAGCAGAAACTTAAATATCTTTTAAATAGAAGCCCAAAAGATTTTGGAAAAATAGGCCATGCTTGTAAGTGGCTGACACGTATTAAGCAGGCAGTATTTCAGGGGCAGGACAGTCGATTACTTAGACTGCCTGGTAACAGTCACATCTCACTGTGGACACAAGGCATTTCCATGATGTTATTCACAATGGTGACAAGACCGAGTGCAAACAAAAACTGAAAATTAGAAAAATACACCATGGGGGGGCCGGCCCTGTGGCATAGTGGTTAAGTTCAGTGCACTCTGCCTCGGTGGCCTGAATCCACGGGTTTGGACCTACACTGCTAGTTGGCCACGCTGTAGCAGCGAACCACATATAAAACAGAGGAAGACCGGCATAGACGTTAGCTCAGGGCTAATCTTCCTCAGCAAAAGCAAAAACAAAAACCACACACACAAAAACATGGCACGATCAGCCACGCTAATGGGAAGTAAAAAGTTCACTACATCCACGGCAGCTGTGTTCACTGCAGTTGCCACACCACTGTACTAGTGTTATCGAGTAACACACCTCACTGGAGTTCCCCAATCCTCCCTCTTCTGAGCCCGGTGTGGACGAGCACAGACAGCAGCAGGCAGGGGCAGAAGGAGACAGCAGGGCAGCCGTCGGACGCACTCGTCTCAACACCCAGGGAAGAGCGAGCTGGCGGACCACGGTCTCTAGAGAACTGAGGCTCTCGGAGAAAAGGCTCCTCTGTGCCGAGCCAACTCCTGTCTCGCGTGATGGAGGGGTACCGTGTGCAATCAGAACGCGCACAGAGAAGGCATGCGCGCCGGGGCCACGTGACCCATCCCGTGCGGCTGTCTCAGCCCCTCTCTCGAAGCCTCCATCTCTTCCTCTCCCGTCCTCACTGAGCCCAGGGCCCTGCCTCCCACTTCACTGACACGACATCAGAGCAACCACAAGACTTGAGATGCCCTGCTGGCTTATCTCCCCGTCCCCCGGGCCTTTACCCATGCACTCCACCTCCCCTCCCAAGATCTGAGGTCGCGGCCAGGTACCTGGGCCCCCACCCAGGCCAGCCCCACCTCTGGGCACGAGGCGCACCCCCTCCGGCTGACTCCAGGCTCGCCTGCTGTGCTCCCTCCCTCTCTCGGGGTAATCGATTCTCTACTGGCCCACACCCATCAGCCTGAGAAGGTTTGCGCCCTTCTCCCTCCTTCAGATAACACACCAGAACCACGGAACCTGGATGCCACGTCTCTTTCCAGCCACCACTGCACTTCGTCCCGATGAGTAAAAGGTCTCCAGAGCCGCCTTGACTCCGCCTCCACCTCCTCTCCTCCTGCTCACCTCCCCTCCCACAGAGCTGCTCCAGGATCAAAGCGCCCACCTTAAGAAGTCCGCCACTGACCTCCACCGCCCTCTCGTCTGGCCCATCGGCAGGCCCAGGCCTGCTGCTCTTCCCTCTTCCCTGAGCATCTCGCTCACTCGGCTGCAGGCCCCGTTGTCCAGGGTTTCTGCCTACCTCCTTGTCACTCTTTAGTCTCCTGCCGGTCCTTTCTCAGTCTCCCCAACCTCTCAATTTTGGAGGGGCCCACGGCTCTATCCTGGAAGCTCCTCTCTATCAACAGGCACCCACTTTGGACTTGATCTCATCTTACACCTTTAAACACCATCTGTATGGTCATGACCCCCACATCTTTATCTCTAGTCCAGACTTCTCTCTTGGGTTCCAGGCCAGAATATCCAACTGCCTACCTGACACGTCCACCTGGACAGCAGATAGGGCTGTCGACCTGATCAGGGCCAGGCTCCACTCGTCTCCCCTGCCCCGCAGTCTTCCTCATCGCAGGAGACAGCCTCCAGCCTCCAGCTGCTCAAGCACGGGCCCTCGGGGGCCTCACTCGCCTCTTTGTCTCATACTCTATATTCAACCCATCAGCACATCGTGTTGGCAGGACCTTCTAATATCTCCAAATGGGTCCTTCCCTTCCTTGGCTCAAATGTCACCGTCCCTGTGAGACCTCGCTGGCTACCCTACTTAAAACTATCATTCCCCTCCTACAGCTCAGGGTACCCCGGGTTTCCTTTCCCTGCTTATGACCATCGGAAACCCTGTGGTGGTTTAAATATACGTCCACACTTCTCTAACACTCCTCCCTTGGCCCACAGTGAGGGCAGGACTCGCTAACTCACTCTAACGCACCGAGTGCAGCCCAGGTGAAGGCATGCTGCCTCCAGACCAGGGCCTCAGAGGCTCTGGGGCTTTCTCCTGGCTCTCTCTCAGAATGAGCCCGGAGCAAAGCTGGCGGGCACCTTTCCAGGACACTCAAGCAGCCCCCAGAGAGGGGCCAGGCAGAGCCAGGCGAGTGAGCCTGGAAGTGCACTCTTCAGCCCCAGGCGAGAATCCGGACGGCTGCAACCTCAGGAGAACTGAGCCCGAACCGTCCTGCTCACAGCCCCGAGCCCACGGAACCTGTGAACTCTAAGTGCTCCTTGCTTTAGGCCACTGAGCTCGCAGCAGCCTGTGACCGCAGTGAGAGGAAACTGACACACGGCCCGTACTGTACTTCTCACGCACGCTGGCTCCTCACTAGAACGTGCGCCCTGGCGGTGCGGGCATCTTCTCTGCCTGTATTCACTGCTGGAGCCCTAGTCTATAATGACGCCTGGCCCAAACCAGGTGTGCACTGAATACGGGTGCTGTAAATAAAAATACGCAGAAGTAGATAAAGACGTGCTGTTAAACAGACACAAGTAGGAAGGTATTTAAACTTCCCGATGTGAATTCTTCTCACTAAAAGATGACGGATACACGCATTCATTCACGCTTATCGCTGCTTCCAAACCGTACTAATTACATTACGTTGCACTTAAGAGTAGGTCATATTCTATCAGAACTTGTTCTTCAGAAAAAAGCATGCCTAAAACGAAACTCTTAGCCAGAAAAAGGAAAATGGGGGGAGGGGAAGAGAGAAGGCGACCTATGACCATTGGAATCCCCAAAGTCTCAAAGTCACGGGACGAGCAGGAGACACGCCCGAGGGCCGGCAGCTCGCGGGCAGTGAGGACGGAGGCCCTTGCCTTGGACGGCTCATCCCGCAGGGCTGCCACGCGGCCTTTCTGGGGGCGCCGCAACACCGCGCTGCTGCTGGAGGCGTCTGCGGGACCGTCTGCCACAGGGAACCTGAAATCCGAGACACTGCCCAAGTGGGGTCGGCTGAAATATGGAAAACAAAAGGTCATTATTAGATAAGAAAAGCGAACTAAGTTTGTTAGTCAAGCCAGAAGCTGTCAATTTGGAAAACACGTAATTTCACAGAAAAAGGACTCCAAGGAGGGCACCTCTGTCCTCGCTCCCGCCAGCACTGAGCCTTTCAGCCCCGCCAGCGGGGACACTCCATACCTAGGAAAGCCAATGCTGCCACTGCAGACCTGGAGATGAGAGGATGGGGTCCAGCTGTCTGGGCCGTGGAAGAGGCATCCGTCACCCATGTCAGGGCCCGCAGAGGGGTGCTCAGCCCTGCCTCTGCTCGACCTTCTCCTCGACCCACCAGGAAGCACCCCCACCCCGACCTGCGGCCTTCCACGGTCACTCTCCCATTTGTGCCAGGCTCCGCAGTGTGAGGCTGGTGGACACCGACACTCCTCTCTCTGCGTGGCACTGTCTGAAGCGCTCCCACAGGCCCCTCGGAGGGAGCGGCTGCAGAAGCCCTTCTGACCACAGCTCGGGCTGGTATGAACCGGGCTGGGCAGGACACTTTGAGGATTCCGAACCAAAAGCAGAGACTGCGTGCAATCAGACTGACAGACAATCAACACGCCCGGCTAAAACAGTCCCCTGAACCAGTGACTGGGGCCCTGAGCACCCGCGAGGGAGACGCTCAAGAGAGTCACTAGGAGAGGCCCTGGAGAGGAACTGGTGAGCGGAGGCGAGGAGGGCGCAGCCCAGCCCAGCGCTCAGCCCTGACCGTGGGCACCCCAGCCACACCTCAGTCCTGGCCCGCCACCGAGGGCCTCCCTGTTCTCCGGAAAGAAGGCTGGCTGCCTTCATTTTCAGGAGGCCTTACGATCTGAGAAGACAGAGTCCATTCATCTGATTAAAGCCAGTTAGACAGGGGACCCCTCGAGCCTCCCCACCCGATCGTGGACAGGGCCAGGCTGACATGCCAACTCATCTACTTTTGGTACACACCTCTCGACATCTTTTTAAAGAAATACCTTCTTGTAGCGTTACACGAGATTTACTGCCTGTTCGAAGATCTCCAAGTCTGGAATTCCCCTTGGAGCACACCCAGCCCTACTTCCTCTACCCCTTACTCCTCACGACACTCTCACTCTCCCTCAGGGTGACTTCCAGCCCAACTGCTCTGGGGCCGTGAGACGGTTCAACGGCAGATGAAAGCGATGCACCTGAAATCCTGCGTGTACCTCTGGATGGTTCGGGAAGCACAAATGCTTCCCGATTCTGACACCCCTTCCCAGGCTTACCTGCCTCCCGACCCGCCACCACCCTGCAGCTCATCACTTGCTGAAGCCTCTCTTCTATATGGCCAATCTGTTTATGGAAGGCCACCCATCACCGTGCTTTTCCACTCCTCAAGCTAGACTACCTTTTCTCATGGAGAAGATCACAAAAACAAGATGACCGATCTCACCGTGGAGTCACACCAAATGAGCTGAGCCTGCCCTGCCTGCCAGACCCCTTCTCCTCAGTCCACCCAAGGCCCTTCCACGCCTACTGTGATTGGTCTTCCCCCCGTTTCTACAGCTCCCAACCACCTCTCTTCTAGGCCACTTGACATGCAGCCTCTAGCCTTGCCTCCCGGAAACAAAGCCCTTCCCTCCGCATGCAGCCTCTCCTGCCCACTGTCTTCAGACCACTCCGCCCCAGGTGACCTTGGCCATCCCCTCCTGCCACCTCTGCACTACCAGAGCAAAGAGCTCCTTTCTCTCCTTGTCTTTCACCTCTAACATCACACCTGGGACCGGCAAACATGTCAAGACGTCTCCATCGGAAAAACTGCCCCCAGCTCTGCCACCCCCTCAAGCTCCTACACCGGCTCCCTTCCCTTCAGGACTCGACTTCCACAAGAGTCACACACGCGTGTCCACTTCCTCTTCACCCACATGCCTGTGAGAGCCTCCTCGCACACACGCCTGCAATCCCGAGCAGCGGGTCCGCCTGCAGCGCTCTAACGACACGAGCCTTCCACCAGCGAGGACCTGAAGCAGAAAGCAAGTGCCTGTTCCCTGCACTGGTCCTCCTCTGCACCTCGCTCTCTGAAGCGCACACTCTCCTCCTCGAAACTCCACCTTCCAGCGGGTTCGGCGTCAGGGGAAGCTTCTGGCTCTGCCTCTCTGTCCTCGCTGATTTCTCCTCTAGTTTCTAGGAGTGGGTTAGGCAGGGACAGCCGCAAGATAGCCTAAACCTTCAGGATGTCCTAACTTGGCAAATGCCGGAACACCTGCAGAGGTTCGGAGCTTCCTCCTGAGTCGTGTTGGAGGCAGGGGCCCGTCTCCTGTGTTTCAGTCACTGCCACCAGGTAAGCGCTTCGATAACTTTTGCTAAAGCGTAACTCTCACTTGATGACCATTTTCTACAAAGAAGTAAATCACCTAAATGAGAATTACCGCCTCTACCACGATGAGGAAGAAAAACTCAGGATGCCGGGCAACTTGGTAGATTCACGCCGAGCCAGGGGGCTCACTCCCGCAGCAGCCGGCCCGGTCACGCCTCGAAAGATCTGCGAGCGCCACGCCGTTAACTCTCAGCCTCTTCAAAACATACAGACTCCAAGCGCCGCACCAGACACGCGAACGTCAGGGCATCCTCCCGCTCCAGCAGCGCAGGCTCTCCGCGGCCTTCTCTTTCACCTCGAGGATGCGACCGTCACTCCCAGGTGGACGGGGCTTCCTCTGGCACCCTGGGCTCTGTCCTCCGATCCCGACACCATCACGCCCACACTCTGTCGGGTGCCTCAGACTCATATGCCCGACACTAATCAATCGTCCCCAGCCCCACCTCCTCCTGCGGTTCTGAGTTGAGTCAAGGACGTGACGGGAACCTCCAAGGTACCAGAACCTAACCTTCAGGATGATGCTGTCCTCTGCCCTCCGGCCTGCTCCGAAGCCCCAGGCTCCCTGAGCTCAGGCCAGGCAGTGTGTTCAGTTGGCTGCCCCTGTGGCCTGCATGTGTTCCTGTACACACACGGCAGGGGCTGGAGCGTGTCTGTGAGTGCGTGAGCTCCCCGTACACACACAGCAGGTGCTGGAGCGTGTCTGTGAGCACGTGAGCACCCTGTACACATATGGCACGTGCCAGAGTGCGCCTGTGAGCATGTGAGCACCCTGTACACACACGGCAGGTGCTGGAGTGCGTCTGTGAGGGTGTGAGCACCCTATACACATACGACAGGCGCTTGAACATGTCTGAGCACCCCGTACACACACAGCAGGTGCCAGAGCACGTCTGTGAGCACGTGAGCACCCTGCACACACATGGCAGGTGCTGGAGTGTGTCTGTGAGCGCGTGAGCACCCTGTACACACATGGCACGTGCCAGAGTGCGCCTGTGAGCATGTGAGCGCCCTATACACACACGGCAGGTGCTGGAGTGCGTCTGTGAGCATGTGAGCGCCCTGCACATACATGGCAGGTGCCGGAGCATGTCTGTGAGCACGTGAGCGCCCTGTACACACACGGCAGGTGCTGGAGCATGTCTGTGAGCGCCCTGTACACACACAGCAGGTGCTGGAATGTGTCTGTGAGTGTGCGAGCACCCTGTACACACAGGGCAGGTGCTGGAGCGTGTCTGTGAGCGCATGAGTGCCCTGTACACACATGGCAGGTGCCGGAGCATGTCTGTGAGCGCCCCGGACACACACAGCAGGTGCTGGAGAGTGTCTGTGAGGGTGTGAGCGCCCTGTACACACACAGCAGGTGCTGGAGTGCGTCTGTGAGTGTGCGAGCACCCTGTACACACACGGCAGGTGCTGGAGAGTGTCTGTGAGCGCATGCGTGGCCCGTACACACACGGCAGGTGCCAGAGCACGTCTGTGAGCACGTGAGTGGCCTGTACACACACGGCAGATGCCGGAGCACGTCTGTGAGCGCCCCGTACACACACAGCAGGTGCTGGAGAGTGTCTGTGAACGCGTGAGTGCCGTACCCGTGGTGAAGGGACGCCCCTCTCAGCCTCGCTTGGTCCAGCTCAGCCCTCAAGGCTTCGATGTCCAGTACGAGCTGATCCTACAAAACAGCAAATGACACATACTGCAGCTGTCTCCTTCAGGATTTAAAATTATTTGCATCAAATGTTGAACATAACCATAATAGGTTAAATTAGCAGTTATAAATATCAAGTATTTTAGTTCTGAGAACGTTTTCTCCGAGAGTCCTATAGTAAACATAAACACTCAGACCACCAAATTAGCTTTATAAACCCTGATGCATAAAAAGTCATGTCTTAGTCAAAGAGAAGTTTTTAGAGGCGAAACACCGAGTCATTAACAATTATTAATTCTGTAGAGAGATTTGGGGTGGGAGAGGCGAACAATACTCACCTTCTACTGCACAGACTTCCCTGTGTTGTCTTTTTCCTTTCTGTATTGTCTTTGTCTCACATCGAGCACACATTCATTCATTCATGAATCATTTGTTCATTTGTACGTCCAATCTCATTTTTGTACACGTCAAAACAGTAAGGAAAACTGACAAAAAACTTTTTAAGTCACCTATAACCTTCTAGATCTATGCTGTCCCATACAGCAGCCACTCGCCACACGTGGCCATTGAGCACCTGAATGGGGCTGGTCCAAACTGAGATGTCCTGTAACTATAAAGCACACAGCGGGTTTCAAAGACCCACTATGAAAAAATGAATGTAAAGCAGCTCATTAGCTTTTATATTAATGACATGATAAAATAACATTTGACTCTATCAGGTTAAGTAAAACTAATTTCACCTGTTTCATATTACACTTTTAAATGTGGCTACTAGAAAATTTTAGATTATACATGTGGCTCCCATTACATTTCTGTTGCACAGCACAGTTCTAGACGACAGGTTTGTGCTAAGGTTTTAGCTTCCAAATGAACCCAGAAAGGACTCAGAACTCTGATCCCTACCCGCTGCCAGACTTAACATCCACCGCCAACACAAACGCATTCACGCACAACTCTAGGAGTGCCATAAATCTTACAGCAGGAAAGTCTGACCCCACTTCACCCAACGTCTGTAGTAGTTATAGCAACAGTGAACTCGCTCAATTCACGGATTTCTCAATGATTTAGAGATTTAAGTACCTTATCATGTTGCGTTTCTTCTAACTGCTTTTTTGCATTTTCAACTTCTCGTAATAGAGAATTCTGCAAAAGATGAAGAGTCCTTTAGTGTTGATTCTTGAAAACGTTCCACATAATAGTATGGCTACATTTCTGTCTAAGATAATAAAGTACCACGGAAAAGGGGCCACGTGAACGTACTCATGAGCAGTATTAGAGTGAAATGCAACAGTGAGACCATCGCAACTTCTCATGATAATTTTTAAATACAGAACCTACTACCTCCGTGATGGATTTTTCTAAGTAAGCATGTCAAGCCCATAGTGTAGGCCTATCTGCATCCGTTAAACTGGTTTATAGCAGCTTTTAGATTTTACAATTCATCGGTCACTTGGGAAACCTGACATAAGTTTCAAATGTACAGTTTAAATCTAAGGTCAAAGTATTCTGCCCTTAAGGTTGGCCCACTGATCAAGGAGGAAAGGGGGAAGCGCCCTGTGTGGTCTCTGATAACGCCTTTCCTGACGGGCTCTGTGCAACAGGAACGTCACGTCATTAGTAATGACCACTGGTCTCTCTCGAATGAGCGTGACCACGGTGCCCACCTCAGGGCAGGCTCTGGCCGTTATCTTTAGGGACACCCGTGCAGTCGGGACAGGTCGTGCCAAGGCCCAATGCAACTGTCGCCCATGAGAGCTTCTCTGACAAATTCTAGGGCTCTCCTTCACCCTGGGGATGGCTGAAGTGTCCCCATGATGAGAGGAGCATGAGTCCTGCTCAGACGTTTTCCAAACCGAATGGAGGGAGAGAGGGAGGAGCTGGAACACTTTCAGTTGATCCAAGCCTTTATTTTACACCATTCTCCTACACCGTTATGTTTATAAACGAGACAGAAATTAACTTCCGACGCAGGAGCAACGAAGGGGTGAGGGCTGGGCCCAGCAAAAGATTCCAGTGCAGGAGCTGGCAAGCGAGGGCCTGTCCCTGTCAACAAAGTTCTACTGGAACACAGTCACTCACTCACATGTCACCAGCGGCTGCTTTCATGCTCATTATTAGTAGGCATGAAATTATTTTGCTCAATTACTCATAATTCGTAAAAGCCTAAAATTTTTACTATCTGGCCCTTTATAGAAACAGTTTGCCAACTCCTGCTCTAGAGAATAAGAACGGTAAACAAGCTTCCATACACACAAATTGGGCAAGAACATAACAAACGAGAAGTTAATTCAGCGAGCGGTTAACAGTTGGCACTTTTTCCTCCTTACGGAGTCATTTCTACTTCCTGTAATGGCTGTTAACCACCATTATGCAGCATTCCTGGGGAGCAGAACATGGGCGATCTCTCTGTAAAGGATGGGAAACCTTCGGCGAGGTGTGTGACATCCCACCTTGTCTTCCAGGGCAGCCATCCTCTCTTTGAGATGAAGCTGGAGCCTCTCATCAGACTCTGACAGAAGCTTGTCGACGGTGTCGGACAGGCGTTTGTTATGCTCCTCGTTCATCTTCTCTCTCTGCCTTGCCTGGAACAGGAGAAACAAAAACCTGGCCACTGCGAGCAAAGGCAGGATCGTTTCCCCCACCGTGGAGTCACCCGTGCCGCCATCCCTGGGCTGTTCCGGCCCTCCGCCATCAGTGGACATCTACACGATGACCAGGACTGCCTCACAGGCGCAGAGAAAGGCAGGGCCAAGTCTGCGAGAGCGTTAATGAGAACGTCCACTGCTCCTTAAACGAGGCCCTCACGGGGCCTCAGCAACGTCACCCATCCCTGACTGTCGGGTGGGCTCCAGGAGCAGATTTACACCCAGACACAGCAGAGTTTCAAGGGGATCAGCTTATCCACACACCAGTGGAGGAATCTGCCCATGTAAACAGAAGCTTGCGTCTGGATTCAGGAGAAAAAATGAACTCAACTCACAAAGCAAAAGGTAAAGAAATTCATCTGGGGAAAAAACAGTGGAGACAGAGACTTTCACCTGTTCTTTATACTCCTACATCACTTGAATTTTTCGTAATGAACGTTTATGTTGAAAAATTACAAATAATCACGAGTAATTTTAAAACTTAAAAATAAAGTCGCTAAGTCTGTGTTTTATAAAACTATCATCAATTTCATGGCTTAAAAAGCTTGCTTTCACCCCTTATTCTGAACAAAGACAAAGGGCACGTGGAGGGGACAGGAAGGGCTAACAGGCGGCACCTGTCAGGGTGAGTCCCCCGGGCCGGTGGGCAGCTCCCGGGCAGAGGGCAGCATGGCTCGGGGGCTGAGACCTGCGCTCAAGCCACGCTGCCTGGAGGAGCAGCCCACAGGGAATCGCCAACACAGTCAAGCCCTCCGTGCTTCAGCGTCCTCAGCTGACCACCACGGGTGCCAGCATCTCCCTTTTCTCATGGGTCACGGTCAAATCAAACAGAAGGCTCTCAGAATCATGCCCAACACACAGCAGCTACCACCATCTGGAGAGACCCAGCACACCACACAATAAGGCACCGGTGTTCAAATATTTTTAAAGCAAAGCAACCTAAACGTTTACTTGGAATTGCCTTACTTATTAATGGCACCCCTATCTCAACACTGGTCCTTCCAAATTCTATCAACAGTTCTGAAAGTAAGGAAGTGCATCCCCAAACGGATAAAAATCTCTGCCTAAGAGCTACGTGTGTGCGTATGGGGGGCAGGCAGAGGACTAAGATACAATCTTCTGAAGGGAGTCAGAATGTTTGAAAGTCTGCGGTCCACGCCCAAGAATACGGGCTTCTGGTGAAAATAAAATCTGACGGCCTTGAATTGGTGTCGTAAGGTTGGGTGCCAGCCGGACGCAGGACGGCCACTCGCTCCATTGCCTGGATGCTCCACACTGACACCTGACCAACTCCTCAGGGAAAACTCTCTCAGGATTCAACTGACACGAGCCTCCACTGCACACTCTCTTCACAGCTCACAGCTCAGTCACAGTCTCCTCTTCCTCGCCAATACCCACCTCTGCACACACCTGTGTGTCTGCAGTCATACTTTGGTACTTTGGGAGACAGTCAGGCCCGTGACCTGAATTTGGGCTTTCAGTGCCATATCCTAAGCAAGTGGACCTGTCATCTAGGACAACACGCCTCACTCTAAGTTTCACGGGGACCCCAGGCCAGCACCTCAGGTTTCAGGGGCGCCTGGAGCAGGTCCCCTGACGGGCGGGTCAGAGAAGCAAGCGGCCTCCTCGGGCTGGGGACCCACCTCCCTGCAGGGCCTACGGGCACCAAGCTCTTCCCCTGCTGCAGTGCTGGCATGACTGTCCCCGGGGTGGATGCACCTGTCAGCAGACGACTCGTACATGAGGCCACAAACGAAACACACATGACAGGATGGAGAAGGGACCGGTGTCCGCGTCGGGACAAGTGGAATCACGAGGTGTCACTTTCCCCTGCCTGAGCGCGTCCCCCCCGCACCGGGCTCGGCGCTCGGCCTTGTGCCTGGACACGTACCCGCTGCAGCTCTTGATTCTTCTCCTCCAACTGTGCCTCCATCTGGCGCAGCCTCTCCTCAATGTTGCCGTGTCTCTCCTCGGCCTGTCAGCAAACACAGTGTAAGTTCAACCAGGGTCTCCGCTTCCCTGGCAGCATGCTGTACGCCACTGCGGCGGCAGCCAGCGGAACATGCTCTGCGTGCACCACTGTCAACCACGTGAGACGGAAAGCGTCTCCTTACATCTCCCGACACAGCCTACGTGGCTTCACGTGCTCATCTGGGAAGCGGTTAATCCTCTCACGTTGGTGACGCTGAGGCAGGACTGGTGTTGGTGACAAATGTGGTGAGAGAAATGTGCTTCCCCGACCCCGTGCCCAATTTCAGTGGATCGTATGCTCCCCACCCTCACACCGCGTTTGGTTAGTCAGCAGGGAAAGCAGGAAGCAGCAAGCGCGAGTGAGAGCAATGCACACGTTCTACCTTCCTGAGCTGGGAAGTAAGTTCGAACAGTTTAGCTTCCTTAGCAGCAGACATTCCAGAAGACAAAGGGTCAGACTATAAGGCCAACCAGGGACAGGAGAGACGACAGGGGAGAGAAGAAACCGACACTTTAAACACAGATCACGAAGGAAGAGAAGCGGTTCTGCGACAGCTGTTAGCAGTGAACTTGCTCTGAGGGAGGCCTGTGCGCACTCGACAGCATCTTACCCACCCAAGGCGAGTTTTCACCAGCAGCAGCCTGTGCCTGTCCTGCCCTTTTCCCACGGGTGCCCTCCCCAGCAGCTCACTAAGCTCGAACCAGGCGACATGAAACCACTGACGGAGGCGCCCACACAGGCCTCTGCCAGGAGGCCCCCTGGCCCGGGGCCGCTTCTCTGCCTGGCTGACTCCCACGGGCACTGGAGGCTAAGCCTTCCCTAGGCCCAGGGAGGCTGGGCTCTCTGTCATCACGTGCTTCCTCCTCCCGTACGGGCCACCTGCTTCTAGTACCTACAACATCATTCTGAAGGTGCCTAGTCACCTGTGGATAGAGAGGGCAGGGCGCGTGTCTTGCATACGCCTAGTCAACATTTGTTGAACAGATGAATGAATAAATTGCTTAAAAATTTGTTTATTACAAATTTATTTTCATTGTCTTTAAAAGAAAATGGCAGGGCTAGCCCTGGTGGCCTGGTGGTTAAGTTCGCTGTGCTCCGCTTTGGCAGCCCGAGTTCAATTCCAAGGAGCAAACCTATACCACTCATCTGCCAGTGGCCATGCTGTGACAGCAGCTCACATACAAAAAAGGGGAAGACTGGCAACAGACGTTAGCTCAGGGTGACTCTTGCTTAGCAAAAAAAAAAGAAAAAGTAAAACAAATGAGAATGGTGTTTTCCGATTTCTGGGACCAAGTCTATCCTTCTACACAAAGCTTCCATCCTACACTTTGAGTTGCTGACTAACTCTAAGCAGCAGTGACTCTTAGATCAAGCAGCCTGGGGATGAACAGCACACACCTGACAAAACTGGAGAGAAATTAGTTCAGGGATAACAAAAGAGGAGGCTCACACTGGACATTTAAAAAGCGGTCCAACCTCAGACAACGCAAGACTAAGAACCAATCTGAGCTCTTTCGTGGGCGGAGGTGCACCGACATAAGAACAAAAGGTAAACAAGGCACACAGGGAAATCATCTCAAGATCAAAATCCCGACATTGGCCCCAGAAGGGAACCCAAGGCGGCACCTTGGAGAGCGCGGCCACCCTCTGGGCCAGCTCCGCTTCCACCTCGGGGAGCGTCTCCGCTTTCCGCAAGGTCTGCTGCAGCTTCTGCTCCGCCAACTCCAGGCGCTCTTGTAACCGGCGGTTCTTATCCTCAGTCTACGAAACGAGAGCAGAGCATCAAAATGGACCAAATCTTCTGGCCCTCTCCATATTGACAAACTGAGGAAAACTCTAAACGCAGACATCTCCTAAACCAGCTCTGACAGAAGCAGCACTGTGCTGGCAGGCACTTCAGAGTGAACCTCGTCTTCCACTGTTTGGGCTTGATTTCAATGTGCAAAGCGCCTCTGCCAAAGTATTTGCTTTACCTAAATATCTTTGAAGAAGTCTTTTTTCTTAAAAAAAAAAACAAAAAACAAAAAACAAAGTTCCTATACATGAAAGAAAACCCATTTTCTGTGGAAGCTTGCTCATTCTTAGTGACAAGTTAAGGAAGAAGAGTCATCATTAACCCTTTTTAAAAAATAACCAGACCCATGATTTGAAGGTAACACTACTTCCAGCCAACTGCCAGGGGCAGGTAAGCCAAAAGATGGCCTTCTCCTTTGAAACAGAGACCTTCGAAGAGTCGGCCTAAGGAAAAGCTAGTCAAGCTATTTTTGTAAATGTATCATTGTTCTTTTAAAAAGTCCTCCTACTCTAAAAAAAAACTTCAATGTGGGAAATTTAGACAAGAACTTCTTAAAAAAAGAAAATTTTAAAAATCATCTGTAAGTTCAGGTTCCTGAGAGGCGGACATTTGCTCCTAAGCAGCTTTCTCCTCTTCCTGTGTGCACATATCTCCGTAGACATACAGACAATATATTACGCTTGAAAACCTTTGGAAAACGCGTCACACTGTCCACAGTATTTTGTGGTCTGCCCTTTAAAGTCATCCCTGTGAACAACTCCCAAGCTCTCAAACAGTATTCCACAATAAAATTGTTAATGGCTTCCTAGTATTTTATGTTTTATTTTTATTTTGGGTTTAATGATATACTTTATGATATACCAGATGAACTCACTTTATTTTCAAGAAGCTGGATTGGGGTTTTCTGGTTAACTCGATTCTCTGGGGCTACAGAGAAACAGGAGCAAGCGTGGCTCAGCAAACCGCAGGAGGGGCAGACTCTCCCTGCTGGCTGCATTTCTAAACGCGCCATGTATTACACTGACCCAGCTGTTAACAAGCAGCCACTGCCTTGCAGCTCTCTGCCACTCTGCTCCTTTGGTAAAAACGCTAACAAGCAACAGATTAACATTCACTTAAAACAAAACAAAACAGGAGAAAGAAGCAAGGAGTGCAGTTCCATAAAATGGTTAAATCAAATCCTAAGTAATTAAAACTGGCCAGTTGAAGTCATTCACCCTTTTGAACACAGTAGTCTAAGATTACAAAAACTTTACATTGGGCCTTGGTTTCCAACATGGAAGTCACAGGAAAAAGGCCTTTAACTGCCTTAGTAATTATTCAGCGAAAGCCAGACAGAGCTCTGTAAGATCCCCTACCTGGCGATGCACGGAGTCTTGGTGCGCGATTTCGTTTTCGAGTTTGTCGTTGAGGTTGTGCACAGAGGTGGCCTCCCACTGCGCCGCGAGATAGCGCTTCTCCAGAGCAGTGATTCTCTCTTCCATGTCTTCCTTTTGGGCCATGGCCTACATTAGGTGTTTCAGACGGAAAAAAGGTGAATGCTAAACAGAGAAAAAACTGGACTAAACTCTAATTTTGAAATCAAATATAAAATTAGTGTCCTCAGAATTCAGTTGATAGAGATGCCAGTTTCCTTCAAGGTGAATGGCAATGTACCTATCTCAAATATCATAAATATTCATAAATATTCACCTACTATGTTTGGCCACTCAGTTTACGAAGCTTATCCTTTTCTACATAAGATTACCCAGAAAAATGGACAATAAAATAGCCCAATCTTGCAAGAATCCCAGGAGGTGAAGGTCTTGACAATGAAGACACGACCTCTGTGTGCCTCACGATGCAAGTGCGCTCCTGCAGGACGGGGCGAAGCCCCTCAAGGACACGATGCTGAGACACTAGGCTCATTTTCTTGGCTAGAAGTTGGATGAAATCTCATGCAATTACCACAAAATTAAAGCAATAACATTAACAAATGGGAACAGAAGTCAAAGTTCAATTTAATTGGATGCAACCTTCTGATGCCTCATTCAGCAGCAAAATTCTATTACACAGTATCGAACACTGAAACCAGGACCAGAACTTTCTGATAGCACCATTCCTGTCCCCCAACCTAAAAGTCCATTTCAGGTCCCTCTTTGTTTACTAAGGAACTCACGTTAGCCACGTCTTAATATTCAAAGTGACGGGTCTTAAAGAAGTTCGAAATCCTCTGCATATTAAACTCCGCCACATAAATAATCTCCTCCTGCTGCCAAAGAATAATATAACTAAACAAGTTCTGTAATAAATGCAGTCTTTTCCTTTGTTTTGAATTCCTACAGAAAACTGCTCACACCGAGTTGCTGAAGGGGCAGTGCGGCTGCTCCGCACCCACGTGAAAAGGTCTGAAGGGTCTTCCCGACAGGCTCTCTGAGATGGTCTCGCAGGGGTGCGCGTGCATGTGTTCTGTTTGTTTACAAAGGACGGGCTGCAGTGACAGGAGGAAGCACCAGAGAAAGTATCCAGCCCTCATTTGCTCTTATAATGATGGTTAGACAGATTCTCGTAAATAATTCTACGTGCAGAAACATGTGCCGGAAACGAGTCTATTTCTGCATATTGTTCCAGCACGCTCCTCACGGCACAGTGTGAGCCAATTCCACTCTCGCTGTGGTCCGACCTCTGACATTCAATACCGTCACCCATCCCTTCGCAGAGCAGAAGGTCAGAGCGCCGGAAGACTGCCAGGAACGCGCCCTTAACGCTCAGCAGATCACGCTCACATCACTTTCAGGGAACAAGCAGACAACCGAAACCAACATTCCCCTTAAGCAAGAAGGAAACCTGAGCATAACGAAGAATAAATTCAGACAGCCTGGAAGCCGTGGACGTGAGGGACCCACAGACCAGGGCACTACAGCCACACCGCAGCACGGCGGGGAGCCGCGGCCACCAGGCTAACAGACCAGCTGGACCGGGGGTCCTCCAGCTCCGAAGACCTCAGGGAAAGGAGGCCTCACCACAGAGATGGGGAGGCGCCTACCACAGCCTCACAGTGCTGTTCTGTTTGGCCGTCACTTATACAGTAACCCAAAGGCTGGAGGGAGCTGGGAGCGTGAGGGACAAGATGAGCGAGGATCAAACCCAAACCGCCCAGCCCTGGGACTCCAGGGCAGCGCCGTCTCCACCACCACTCACTTCGCGGACGTCCCGCTGCAACTTGGTGTTCATTTCCTCAGATTTGATGAGAGCTTTCCTAGCGGTGTCCAGGTCTTTCTCCAGCTCCGTGACGTGACTGGAAAGGGCGGCCAGACGCTCCTTCATCTGCCTCTGCTCTCTCGACTGCTTATCTATGACTTCCTGGAGCTCGATGACTTTAGCAAGGTCCTCCTCGTGGCTTAAGGAACCATTGGAAGATCGCTGCTGGGGGAAAAAATCCTTAAATAGGCTTGTTTGGTGAGCTAGGAAGTAAAGGACTTCCAGGAGGAAGGTAAAACCAAAGCTGATTTACGAGACCTGCTGGATGGCACAGCGCTCACGACACTCAAGCTCGAAGCGGGGCTCGACAACAGTTGTGAAACAGTGCTGCACGCACACTGCGGGCAGATGGAACTAGGAGACGACAAAGAGAAAGCCCACGGACTTGCCTTTCCATTAGTGCTCCGTGTATTTTCTTGTTTGCGGTTTACGTCAAGCACCCCATCTTTGAGCGTTTTTTTCTGATTATTCTGTTCCTTAAGAATCATTAGCTAAAACCAAAAAAAATTGGATAAGAGCAAAGAAATAAGGAAAGATAGCAAACTTCTTTTGGAAAAACATAACTATAAACTGTAACCATAACACAAAAAGAAAACACATGGTGGTGTCACCCACCCTGAGGGGAACCAGGTTATCAAAACAGAGTTTATTATCTCCCGGCCAACCGGGTACTTAAGAGACTTTTGCAACTTGGAAATAAAAGTCTAGTTTACGAGTCATTCAAATGACCCAGATTCAGAAAGATAAAGAACATCCGATATCCACCACTAAGGCATCATACTTTTTTCAAAATTAAGAAGTAAAAATTAACAGCCCTCAATTCCAAGCACACAATGATTTAGCAAGCTTACCTCCTCGTGTGTGGCTCCTAATTCTTCTTCCAACAAACTACATCTTTCAAGTGCTACTCGTAACCGCTCTCTCACCTGAAAACAGCAGGGGTGGAGTGTGTGAGTGCACACTTCTCCAAGCCTTCGCGGACAGTGACCCTATCACTAGCAGAATATAACACAGAACACCTGGAACGTCTCTCATTGATGTTACCGTCATGGAAACTTGCTTTTAACAGCTTTAAATTTTAAGTTTGAGAAAAATCTTCTCCCTAAATAAATTACATTACCCAATTCTTAACAGCAAATCTATAAACGGGATATAATAAATTTTAAAACATTTATGTCAGGGGCTGGCCCCGTGGCCGAGTGGTTAAGTTCGCGCGCTCCGCTGCAGGCGGCCCAGTGTTTCGTCGGTTCGAATCCTGGGCACGGACATGGCACTGCTCATCAGACCACGCTGAGGCAGCGTCCCACATGCCACAACTAGAAGGACCCACAACGAAGAATACACAACTGCGTACCGGGGGCTTTGGGGAGAAAAAGGAAAAAACAACAAACAAAAATCTAAAACATTTCTGCCAACTAATACTTTTTAACCATATAGAACTGTCTTCTTATAGAAGAACTTTGTTGAGAAGAATTCCAGAAGGTACTAAGAGTAAACTGAAGCTGCACACGCACAACGCCTGCCAGGCGCACAGCGCGCAGCCCAAGCCTGGCCCCGGGGGCCGCCGGTACCTTCTCATCCAGAGCTTTGTGGTGCTGGAACAAAAATTTCAGCGCCTTCAGCACTTCCACCTCACTGGACACGCCGGCGGGGGACTGCGCCTGCCTCTTCACCACCGTCATCCTCAGGGACGGCTCGTGCCTGGAGACGAGGTACTCTAAGTGCTCCAACAGCAGCTGGGAGAAAAGGCCAACACAGACGCAAGTTTAAACAACACCTTCAATTGCACATTGGGATTCGGGGCAAATCAATCCTTTCCATCTCATGCTGAACCAGTGTGAATGCCTTCAATCCAGTAGAAAGTTAGAGAAATTCCTCCTCAAATGGATCAAAATACTAATTCTTAACTATGAATTTCAAGAAAAGTATGAGAACGCTGAACTGATCGATCACAGTTAAGTCGTGGGAAAATGTCGAAAATGTGTTTGAAACCAGGTAGAGTGGACGTCTTTCGAGTTTAAAGCCAGCCAGAGTGACTGATAGTGGCCCAGAGGCTCAAGTTCCGGCACCTACTGACCCTGGTGTTGTTTCTTTCGGCCTTCATTTCGGCAATTTCTTCCTCCCTCTCAAGGAGCTGTTCCCTGCACGCACTGAGGTCTTTAATGAGTGCTGCATACTCCTAGAAAATAAGGGGGGAAAGAGATCTTTTAAGGACAGACTCCCAGCAAGCCACCCCAGTCCTCACACAGGCAACCCCAGCCGGAGGCCCTAAGGGACCTCCGTGGGGGGTCGAGCCACCAGCCCAAGACCGCGCAGACGCCGTAACTCAGACGCCACCCTCCCTCCACCCCTGCACCTGGGCACACGCACAGCGGAGGAAGAAGGGACTCCAAGCCCACCTCCTCAGACCCACAGAAGCCCTCGACACGTTCCTGAGCAGGAATCCTGACACCAAGTGGACACAGACATCTTTAAACGACTCGCACCCCGGTGACCTGGAGCCACCGGAGAGTAAAGAGGCCCCGAAGGCCGCCGCCCTGTGCCCAGCCTCCTGCTCTACGCGGATTCTCCCCTGGGGAAGAGCATCCCCAGGAAAAGGCTGATGGCACTCCAACGCTAACGGATTGGCCAAGTAATTACTCAAAGCCAACTCCCTAATGTGGACTTTTCACAAATGCCGGTAAGCCTTTGGTAGGAAGGGGAAGTTTAAGAAGACTTATTTCTGGGGCCGGCCCCGTGGCCAAGCGGTTAAGTTCGCGCACTCCGCTGTGGCGGCCCAGGGTTTCACTGGTTCGGATCCTGGGCGCGGACATGGTACCGCTCATCAGGCCACGCTGAGGCGGCGGCCCACGTGCCACCACTAGAAGGACCTGCAACTAAGACATACAACTATGTACGGGGTCGGGGGGGATTTGGGGAGATAAAGCAGAAAGAAAAAAAAAAAAGAAGACATTTCGTTAGCTAAGGGGAAAAAGTTCCTTGACGACATCACTGAGAGGAGAGGTGCCAGGCGCTCCCCTTGTCAACCGTGGGTCACTTCTAACTGCAACACTGAGCACCCTCACACAAACACGATGTCATTAAGCTGGGGAGAAAGGAAAGCACTCACATTCTCCTGTCAGTTTTTCAATGGAGCAAAACTCCTCTGAAATAATTAAAATTATCTGCCAACTGCCAACGTTTCTCAACATTTTAAGAGTTTTCTCTTTACTGGACAAAGGAACGGATAAAGGTTCACCTAACAAATAATCCAGCTGCCAGTCAAAATACGAAAAGAGGCTGATTGAGGTAATTCTAGAAAATCAATTGACAAACAGGTGGTGTAAAGCTCATTCCTAAATTAATCATTTGCAACTCAAAGTCAGCATTACCATCTGTGGTCAATTAGAATTTGACTTTATAAGGCTAGCCCACAAAAGCCTATTTGAGCCATGATGCAGAACTGAAATACTTACCCCTGGGGGATGAAAGGAAGCAAGCCATATTGTTACATTCCACAATGGAAAAGAGTAAAGTGAAAACATTTATTTTTTTCTCGAATGCTGTTATCTCAAGGGTAACAAATAGAAGGGGATGGGGATGGAGACAGTTTACAGAGATCTTGAAGGACACGTGAACATTTTTGTGGATATAGTCAGCTAACGCCCATTTTATCTAATTTCTTCTTCAAGAGTCTATGACTGTGGGTGATCAACTTCCAGCCTGACAGCATGAGGAGCTCTGCTGACCTGCTCCCCAGTGAAACTCGTGAGATTAATAGATAAAAACAACTATTGGTGGGGCCGGCCCGGTGGCACAGCAGTTAAGTTCACACGTTCCGCTTCAGCAGCCCGGGGTTCGCCGGTTCAGATCCCGGGTGCGGCCATGGCACCGCCTGGCATGCCATGCTGTGGTAGGTGTCCCACATATAAAGCAGAGGAAGATGGGCATGGATGTTAGCTCAGGGCCAGGCTTCCTCAGCGAAAAAGAGGAGGACTGGCAGTAGTTAGCCTAGGGCTAATCTTCCCCCAAAACCAAAAAAACAACTATTCAAAGCCTCTGACCTGGTCCTAAGGGCAAATAACAAATGAAGAAACATCTATTCAAGAAAATCTATGAAGATTCCGTGGAAAGGGACGAGTCTGCGGCTTCTGCACCAAGACTGCTCCCTCCCCCACCCCAGCTCCAGGAGGTAGAGACTCCAATCTAGAGGCTGCAGCCAAGAACACAGGCTTCCCGTCCCCTCGCCCCCATCAGAAGGACTTCTTCCTGGGAGGGGCAGGACAGCAGCATTTCCCACCTGGGCCCCCAGCTACCTGGCGCAGAGGGAAGCATGGTGGAGATGTGCGGGCTCCCAGGTTCTGCCCAACTTCCACTCAAGGAATAGAGGCTCACGCCACACCTTGGGTGGCGCGTGCTGAGAATCCTGGCCCTGATCATCCCCGCCCTCGCTCTCTGAGGCAGTGGTTCCAAGGCTGCAGAGACCCCAGGCTGCTGCCCACCCCTGCCAGTGCTCAGCTCCTAGAGCACAGGTGTCACTCAGAGGAGCCTGCCATTGTCCGCACCAGGCTCCAGAGCCCTAGTTCAGAGATTTTCCGGTGGGGGGGCGGGGGGAGGCAGTAAGAGAGCTCCTAATCTCGTCCAAAAGGAGCTGACTCCACGGGTGAAGTTTAAGCCTAAGGGCGCTCTCAAGAACAGTGGGGGTCAGGTGACAGGCAGCTGGGAGGAGATGACCGGCTTTCCCAAGACACAGCCCAGACGGTACCCCGCTGGTGTGCAGGAGGGAACTGGAGCTTCGGGGAGCTGGGAGGAACCCTCCTGGGGTCAGGGCAAATACCAAACTCTGACCTGGAGACAACTCCTAGAAAGGAGGCAGGATTTGACTGGGTTCGTGTGTAGGGGAATTTATGCCCCAGGGCACTGCTGGAACTAGAGCAATTGGCTGGCAATTAGTGGAGTTAACAGCTGGGTGGGTCAGGGACAGAGGGGAAGAGGGCCCCTACCACTGCCACTACCGCCCAGGGCGACTGGGGGCCTGTCCAGAGCCGCACCTCCCCGTCCCCCCCAGGAGCACAGCCTGGGACCACAGACACAGGCTTCACTGAAATCATCCAGCTACTCAATAAACTGGTTAAAATGGTAGGTATATACGTTTTCATTGTACAAAATTAAGGTTTAACTTTATTTTAGTTCAAATGGATAGACAACAGTTTCAACACCAATAGTTACTCAAGTCATCCTTTCCCCTGCTGAAACGAATCGCTTTACTCCATATGGTCTGTATATTTTATCACAATTTACACACACACGGTGCCCTTGGAGAAAAGGCTGCTCCTGAGAGCACAAGACTGGCTAAAGAACACGGACGACTCTGTACTTCAGTATTCCACCGCAGGCCTGCAAACAGAAAGAAACTCCGGGAACACTAAAAGAAGTCATTCAATGTGCCTTGAAGCCTGACACACACTCCCTCAAGGGAGATGCTGTGTTCAGAAGAGCTGGTAAGAGGGTGAGGCCAGAAGTGGAGGGACCAGGCAGGTATTGCAATGACGCAGGCAAGACCAGGTGAGCGAGCGCACTGTAAGAGAAGTCGGAGGGCTCCGAAGATGCCCTGGAGGAGAGCCAACAGGATGTGCTGACAGACCCAACAGATCTGAGAGGAAGAAAGGCCCAAGACCATGCCAAGGATTCCGGCAGGAGCAAGGGAGGGACGGAGTCACTACGTTCCGAGAAGGGAACGAGCATGGGAAGAGCACGTTCTGAAGAGAGGGGCGGAAGTCCAGTGTGGACTGCTCCATTTGAGATAGCATCAGACACTCACGCGGAGTGAGATACCCAGTGCAGAGCTGCAATTCCCTGTCTGGAGTTCTCGGGAACGTTGGCCAAGACGGGATAGCAATTGCATTCCACGCAAATGGACAAGGCACTGAGCGCAGACAAGAAGAGATGAGGTTCCAGCCCTGTGACAACCTAACATTGGACGGCTGGGAGATGAGGGGCATCAACAAAGCAGACTGGGAGCGGGCAGTGGGCAGGAGGACATGCCGGAATCCAGCGCTCCCAGCAGGAATCAGCCCTATCTCTGATGCTGGCTGACCGATCACTGATAGGTGGATCTGCTGAAAGGCAGGTCAGCGGTGACCGTGAGAACAGCAGTTCTGGCGCAGCGGCAGGGCCGAAAGCCTGACTGGGCTGAGGTCACTAGAGAGCAGGAGGAGAAGCGAAAACTCCTTTGAGGAACTGGGCGGTAGAGGGGGAAGAGAAACAGGGCAGGGGCTGCAGCAGACATGGGTTTAGAAAGACCTTCTGGAGGACGAGACAGTGTGCGAGACAGTGTGCGTGCTGACTGGCAGGAAGCCAGGGGAGCGGTGGGACTGACAGAGTAACTCCCCTGAGTAAGCGCGAGCAGATCGGGCCAAGCGGCCAAGTGCAGAGGTGGCCTTTCCTGGGTGCACACAGTTCGCCCACAGTAAGAGGAAGGGCAGCCGAATACACGGGCACAGATCCAGGTAAATAGGTAGACATGTGGTGAGAGTTTACGCAAGACCTCTTCTGATTTCTTCCGATTTCACTGAGAAAACAGAGGACTTGGCATTAAGTTTCAGGGTGGGTGAGGAGCGCTGGGGAGGGGAAAGGGGAAGGAAGAAAACAGCCACCTAGAAGAGAAGAGTCGCTGTTTGACAGTCACGTGACTGTGGCGGCATGCGGGTCCACTTCCGGTCACTGGTCACGACAGCGGACGGAGAACGCACTTACTGGGTGCAGGCTTCTGCCGGTGAGTACAGTGAAGTGAAAGAGGCGAGGGAGGGGCAGGGCGTGCAAGGCTGTGATGATAACGGACCATGGGATTTCAGGGGGCTGAGGAAGAAGGGAGAGGGGAGAAGGGCGAGGGACCATGACAAGTGGCAGGGGACCTGCAGTCCCAGGAGGGTTGAGTATCAGCGTTTTATTTTTAAGTCTTACTAGCTGTCATGGACAAATTTCGCCACCTTTAAATGAAACGCCTAGTCGAAGCACAACAAGGTGGACACTGGACGCTTCAGGGGGTGCGTCGAAGCTCCCCTGCGCACCGGGACGAGGAGCTGGCTCCTACACGGACTCACACCGCCTGGAAAGAGGGAGCTCCGCCCCGGAGCCCACTTGCGCTCCCATCGAGCCCCTATGCTGGATGCCTGTCACCTCGCTTTCCCGTGACCTCCTCCCGCCCCCCTCCCCGGGCAAGCCTCTGTCTCTTTCATGCAGTTCCCCTAAGTTCTTCCTAACAGCCCAGACTGTCTTCGTTCACCTGTAAAGAGAATATGCTTCATTCCTATCGCTGGGTTATATCTCAAAAGAAATCTGTGACACACTGCTTTGGCCATGGTAGAAAACACATTTACAGAACTTGACAATTATTTTTACTCCTTAAAGAAAAACCTTTTCCCTTGGCTCAAAAGAATTCGACAACTGAAAAAGCATCAAAGCAAATTTAAACTTAGGAGTTTAGATAAACATTAGACAGGAAATTCCAAAGTTTAAGATTCCAGAAGCACGTTCATACGTGCACTGTGTATCATTATTGCAGAAAAAACTAGCACAGGCTGAACAAACCCCAAATATGTGCAGTAAATGACCTCCTCTATTACCATCACAGGAATCTAATTGTCAGCATCTACCTTTTTCCTCTTTAGAAAAAAAACGTTGCTCTAAAAAATACTGTAAGCCACATATACTACTAGTCTAAAGTGTCATTCTATTTACTATAATTAAAGTATCTCTGAAACTGAACAGATCCAATAATCACTGGGATACTTTCATTTAAAGTATAAGTCTGAGCAATACAGATTTGCATTTCCGTTTGACACTTTCTAGGATTGAGAACAGGGAAGGTAACAGCCATTAACACCAGCTCAAGAACTTGGTTTCACATAACCCTCAAAAATGCTGACATTTAGCATTTCTGGACAAAAGGTTCAGATCTGGATAACAGGTCCAGATTATGCAAACCAGACATTATTTATCAAAATCCGCCATGAGACCAATTTTAAGTTACGTCCTATGGATCAGATGCAACATTTAGCTCTGAAAGCAAAGAACATTCTTTCTTCCCAGTCATTCCAGTAGCTCCCAGCAACTGCAGGACTCTGGGCTGGAAGCAGCCGCCCTGCCCACTCCCCCACCCCCACGTGAGTCCTGACCCCCCCCCCGCCCTCCCCCAAATTCTTCACTCGGCCATCCCATGCTGCGCTTCAGCATCTTTCACTCTCTAGCATCTCCATCAGTACTTTCGTTTTATGTTTTACCTACTCTTCATTATTTTCGCTAACCTGCTGAAACAGGAGCGAAGCTTCAGTGGCGGCAAAAAGTACCCGTCCTCTTGGTGTGGGGACAGGGAGGGTAATAAACAAATAGAAACAGGGTCTAACTGTTAGCACACCAAACGAACCCCTGAAAAGCTGACTTGCAGAACTGACAGATTATCTTGTGCCAGCAGAAGCTACCCGCTTCAGCCTTAGGTTTTAAAGCATGTCAAATTGTGAAATAAGGGAAATTGGAAGTTTATTTACGAGTCAGCAAATCATATGTTTCAAAACTCCAGCATCTTGATTAAAAGTGTGCTTAGAAAGGTTATTACAACTATCTATTCCTGTTAACAGACTATGTCTAACTGTCTGCTGATGTCGCATCTAACGACGGGAGGAGAGGGACACTCAGAAGACAGCAAACTTTACGCCCTTGGAAAAGCTGACCATCAGCTCACTGGACTTGTGGAAAGCCACTTTTAAGGCAACAGCACGGGATTTTCAGTCACTGAACGTCATTTGCAAGCAACAGAGTAAAATGCATAAGCAGTTACAAAGTCCCAATACATCTAATTTCTTTTGTCGGTTTCTCTTTAAGAAACGGATACTGACACAATTTATGCTGCTGCTCAGCATTTAGGGATTCATAGCAGAGACTGTATAATCCGAACCAAAAAAGACAGTACAGCACAGTATTTCAGCGTCATCTCAACTTGGTTCACAGCAAACACACACCATGCGTATTTTTTACGTCTTTAAGGTAACACAGAGACGGACACCCAGCAAACAGCTAATGCAGGTTACCCACTGGGACTGGGAAAGGGGGCTGAAGCGAGACTTCGTTTTTAATTTATATTCCTTTTTAAATTTTTAACTATGTCCTTGCCTTGTATTTAAAAAAAAAAAAAAAGACCAATCCTCCCTTCTCTTTTTGTCTCCCAAAACCATGCTAGAGCACAGGACGCGACCAGAATATGGACTGTCCACGTGGACACAGAACTTGTTCAGAAATACCTGGCCCCTCAGCCACCACACCCCAATCCTGAATCCTGTTCTTGCTCTCTGCAACCTGGCCTCAGGCCCCGCTGCTGCCCTGAAAGCGCTCTGGCTCAGACACAGCAATCCGCTCGCCTGCGCTAACCCCAGGCAGGCTTCGTGCTCGCTGACCTCGCCAACCACCATCAGGGAGCATGCGATCCCACCTTCCCCTTCTCTTCCCCTCGTCCTTTTCCCTGCTCATCTCGTAACTGCTGAACAAAAGGTTCCTGGGTGCCCTGTTCACTCTCCACACCTGTGTCCTGTGTCCAAGGCTTTAAGCCCCCACCCCGGCAACTGTCCAACTGCCCGTCAGACATCTCTACTTGGACGCTTAAACCACCTTCCCCAAACGGAGTTCATCACCCTCCTCCCTGACCCAGCCCCCAACTCCTCCCAGGCCCTCACTCAACTCAGCAGAGGAACCACCCAGGCAGTTGTCCAAGCCAGACTCCCGGACGTCACATCACCCACTTCCTCTCCCCCCACATTAACCAGCTGCTGGGTACTAATTCTGCCTCCTACCTGGATCTTCTGGAGGGTCCTCGCTGCCTCCTGCTCTGCCTAGGCCACCAGGTCTCCTTGGTCTGGAGGGTGGTTCCAGAAGTCAGCTCCCGCAGCTCTGACCCTGCCTCTCTCTCCAGCCTCCTCCCTCATCACTCTGTGTCTCCTACACGGCATGTCAGTCCCAACTCATCTACAGTTCCTAGAACACGTCTGTGCCTCGGCTGTGCCCTCTGCCTCAGGTCTGTGAATCGGCCGGTCTTCCCCTGGCCACCACTTGCCCTGCTCAGTTCACGGCCTAAGGGCCGTGTGCTGCAGAACAAAACACCCGTCCACCTCAGAGGTTTGCAGGCGGCACAGGGAACCGTGCTGTCCAGACCAGCTGCCTAAAAACCACCTGTGCAGCTGATGAAAATACAGACTCCTAGGCCTCAGCCTACTGAATCAACATTTCTGGGGTGGAACCTGGAATATGTATTTTTTTTTTTTTTTTTATTAATGTTATGATAGATTACAACCTTGTGAGATTTCAGTTGTACATTTTTGTTAGTCATGTTGTGGGTACACCACTTCCCCCTCCGTACCCTCCCCCCACCCCCCCCCTTTTCCCTGGTAACCACCGATCAGATCTCCTTATCAATATGCTAATTTCCACCTATGAGTGGAGTCATATAGAGTTCGTCTTTCTCTGACTGACTTATTTCGCTTAACATAATGCCCTCGAGGTCCATCCACATTGTTGTGAATGGGCCAATTTCGTCTTTTTTTATGGCTGAGTAGTATTCCATTGTGTATATATACCACATCTTCTTTATCCAATCATCAGTTTCTGGGCATGTAGGCTGGTTCCACGTCTTGGCTATTGTAAATAATGCTGCGATGAACATAGGGGTGCAACGGACTCTTGAGATATCTGATATCAGGTTCTTAGGATAGATACCCAGTAATGGGATGGCTGGGTCATAGGGTATTTCTATTTTTAACTTTTTGAGAAATCTCCATACTGTTTTCCATAGTGGCTGTACCAGTTTGCATTCCCACCAACAGTGTATGAGGGTTCCTCTTTCTCCACAACCTCTCCAACATTTGTCGTTCTTGGTTTTGGATGTTTTTGCCAATCTAACGGGGGTAAGGTGATATCTTAGTGTAGTTTTGATTTGCATTTCCCTGATGATTAGCGATGATGAACATCTTTTCATGTGTCTATTGGCCATATTCATATCTTCTTTTGAGAAATGTCTGTTCATGTCCTCTGCCCATTTTTTGATCGGGTTGTTTGTTTTTTTGTTGTTAAGCAGTGTGAGTTCTTTGTATATTATGGAGATTAACCCTTTGTCGGATAAGTGGCTTGTAAATATTTTTTCCCAATTAGTGAGCTGTTTTTTTGTTTCAATCCTGTTTTCCCTTGCCTTGAAGAAGCTCTTTAGTCTGATGAAGTCCCATTTGTTTATTCTTTCTATTGTTTCCCTCAACTGAGGAGTTACAGTGTCCGAAAAGATTCTTTTGAAACTGATGTCAAAGAGTGTACTGCCTATATTCTCTTCCAAAAGACTTATTGTCTCAGGCCTAATCTTTAGGTCTTTGATCCATTTTGAGTTTATTTTGGTGTGTGGTGAAAAAGAATGGTCAATTTTCAATCTTTTGCATGTGGCTGTCCAGTTTTCCCAGCACCATTTGTTGAAGAGACTTTCTTTTCTCCATTGTAGGCCCTCTGCTCCTTTGTCGAAGATTAGCTGTCCATAGATGTGTGGTTTTATCTCTGGGCTTTCAATTCTGTTCCATTGATCTGTGGACCTGTTTTTGTACCAGTACCATGCTGTTTTGAACTACAAGACTTTCTTGAAAGAAATAGGCGATGACATAAAGAGATGGAAAAACATTCCTTGCACATGGATTGGAAGAATAAACATAGTTAAAATGTCCATACTACCTAAAGCAATATACAGGTTCAATGCTATCCCAATCAGAATCCCAAGAACATTCTTCACAGAAATTGAACAAACAACCCTAAAATTCATATGGGGCAACAAAAGACCGCGAATTGCTAAAGCAATCCTGAGCAAGAAAAACAAAGCCGGCGGAATCACAATCCCCGATTTCAAAACATACTACAAAGCTACAGTGGAATATGTATTTTTAAAGGCTTCCCAGGGGAATTCAGTAGCCATGCTGGGAAACAACTGACCTTTATGACCTTGGACTGGTCACTTAGTTCTCCATCTTGACCACTCATCTAAAAATATGGGGAGCAATATCTACGTTCTACCACGGCCACAAGTGTGACATCAAATGAGGACGCTGGAAATGAGCCACTCCGCTGAAAGGCCTCACTGTCAGCCCTCAAACACAGGCGACGGCCGCCACCTGGCCCCGCCGAGCTCCTTCCACAGCATCTCCGGGCGTTTCCACCAGGAGCAGGTGGCTAACAGGGTTCTGACGGGCTGATTTTTGCAATATTGCTAAAACGGATGTCACTTAAGTACCTTCAAACGTTAGCTCAGCTCTTAACAGAAGCATTCCCACCCATGATGGGGAAAACGATCACACGTACACTCACCTTCTTCCAACAGGGACCACTGGCTGGCTTTCCAGCCCGCACTGTCACCTCCCATTACCGTCGCCACCGCACTTCAGAGGCGGTCTGCACTCCGCCCCGCGTCCCCGTGCTCATGCCCGCCCAGGTTCTCGCTGTCCGCCCCCTCTCCCTGCCACTCACCGACCTACTGCTCTCCAAGATCAGCAAACCTGAGCGCCACCCAGCCCTCCGCTCTCCCTGCGCTGGACCCTTCGCCAGCTGTCGGCCCCGGGGTCTGCTCTCGTCTTCCAAAACTCGTCTCTGCTAAGTGCTGAGCAGCCACTGCTCCCAACAGCAGCTCAAACCTGTTCTGCCAAAAACCGAACGTGACTTCCATTTGGAGGAGAAAAAAACTACCTTAGTGTTTTTTTTTTTAATGTACGTCTGGACCAGGTCAAAAATACACTGTGCCAGATGGTTACAGATTTACCCATAATGGCCAAAACCTGGAAGCAACCAAGAAGTCCCTCAGTGGGTGAGTGGATGAACTATGGTCCACCCAGACAATGGAGTACTATTCAGCACTAATAAGAAGGAGCTATTAAGCCGTGAAAAGATACCGAGGAATCTTAAATGCACATTCCTTGGTGAAAGAAGCTAATCTTGGTGAAAGAATCACATACTGTATGATTCCAACTATATGACATTCTGGAAAAGGGAAAACTATGGAGATGCTCGAAAGATCAGTGATGGCCAGGGCTGGGGGAAGGGAAGGATGCACAGGGGGAGCACGGGATTTCAGGGCAGTGAAACTACTCCGGATGACCTATAATGGTGGACACAGGTCCTTACACACGTGTTCAGCCCACAGCAGGTCCAGCACCAAGAGCGAACCCTGACGTCAACCGTGGACTCTGGGTGGTGACGATGCATCAACGTAGGTTCAAGGACTGTAACCAATGTGCCACGCTGGTGGGGGGTGTGGACAGTAGGGGAGGCTGGGGGAGTGGGGGGCAGGAGGTATACGGGAAACCTCTGTATCTCCCCCTCAATTCTGCTGTAAGCCCAAAATGGCTCTAAAAAATAAAGTTTATGGAAAAAAACCATCCTGTGCCTCTTTCCTAACTGTTGGCTTGGCAACTAGGGAGGATGCATTGTGTGGGAGTCTAATTCCAAACGAGCATCCTTTAGAGCCAAACCTGAGCATCTCTGTAGGATGCGGTCTGTCCACCGGCTGCAGGGGCACTGCCAGGCGGCAACAACACAAACACAACTCACAACTTGGTCTGCCCACTCTGACATTTGATCATTTTTGACATCTTAACTTTTTTTACTCTTGAGAGAACTGCATTACCTCACAGTAATTGAAACACTGATGTGAATTTCTTTTCCCCCCAAGACTGGCACCTGAGCTAACAACTGCTGCCAATCTTCTTCTTCCCTTTTTTCTTTCTGCTTTTTCTCCCCAAATCCCCCCAGTACATAGTTGTATCTCCTAGTTGTGGGTCCTTCTAGTTGTGGCATGTGGGACACTGCCTCGGTGTGGCCTGACAAGTGGTGCCATGTCCATGCCCAGGATCCGAACCAGTGAAGCCCCGGGCCGCCGCAGCAGAACGCGGGAACTTAACCACTCGGCCGTGGGCCGGCCCCTGATGTGACTATTTTATAACACTATTTTCAATCCACATCACTCAAAGTCAGAAAAAATGGGACCACACTGCTTTTCTTTTCTTTTCTTTTTGAGATTTTTTACTACGACAAAAGTCACTAACATAAAATTCACCATCTTAACCATTTTCAAGAGTACAATTCAGTGATTTTCAGCATATTCACAATGTTGAGTTACCATCACCAGTAATTCCAGAACATTTTGGTCACGCCCCAAAAGCTGATCCATTAGCAGTCACTCCCCATTACCTCCCCCCCAGCCCCTGGCAGCCACAAATCCGCTGAGTCCACGGACTCGCCTGTTCTGGACGTTTCGTATAAATGAAATCACACAATATCTGTCCTTCCGTGTCTGGTGTCTTTCAGTCAGCATCACATATTTAAGGTTCATCCACATCGTAGCGTGTGTCAGGGCCTTGTTCACTTTTATGGCTGAATAACATTCGACCGCATGGATGGACCATGTTTTGTTTATCCCTTCATTCGCTGATGAACATGTGGGTTGCTTCCACTTCCTAGCGATCACGAATAATGCTGCTATGAACGTTCCTGCACAAGTTTTCATGTGGGTTTATGCTATGTTTTCTCTCGGGTGTACACATGGGTAGACACATTTCTTTACAATGGCAATGAGTGAATTATTCCTTTTTTTTTTTTTTTTAAAGATTTTATTTTTTCCTTTTTCTCCCCAAAGCCCCCCAGTACATAGTTGTATATTCTTCGTTGTGGGTCCTTCTAGTTGTAGCACGTGGGACGCTGCCTCAGCGTGGTTTGATGAGCAGAGCTATGTCCGTGCCCAGGATTCGAACTGACGAAACACTGGGCCGCCTGCAGCAGAGCGCACAGACTTAACCACTCGGCCACGGGGCCAGCCCCGAATTGTTCCATTTTTGTTCCTCATTTCCAATTTAAATTTCTAGCTATGTTAGCCATCACTCCTTTCTTCTTTGGAAGGCATCTGCTTTTAAGCAAAAATGGGGATTTACTCATGGGCAGTGAGTATAAGATTTGCTTCACGTATTTTTACCTTTCTGCTAAATAGTAAACCAAAATGTTTTCGGTTGTTACAAGCATGTTGTATTTAAACACAAATAATGTCTCACAATTAGTCAAGACAATGTGAAATATGAATGCACACGTATATTTCAAAACAATCTGAAATATTAGTGTGAAAGTATATTTCAGAAGCATAACATTTCAGTGCATAATAACAGCGAAATACTCACAGGCAAAAACATTCTGATTAAATTTTTCAAACGGAGCCTGAGCGGCAGGGGAGAATCAAACCAATGAAATAAAAAATCAAGGGCAGAAATATTTATTCAAATAGGAATGAGTGCCTTCTGGAATCTTCTAGGTAGGTTTTTTTTTTTAAACATCACTTTTTTACAAAAGACGACTACCTTAAAGAGTTTCAGATAAATTAACAACACTAGATAATAATAAAATGAAAACACAATATGAAGCATATTAATGTCCAGTTTATATTCACACCATGTTTCAAACTTTCCAGTAAAGCAAGTATGTGATTTTTGGCGCTGCTCGTGCTTACTGGAGTATAAAATAGTTTTCATTTTCGAATACTTCCTTTCATAGATCTATGCACGTGCCAAAAAACCACTGAATCATAAAGAAACTGTCTTTAAAGTATGAGACCAGAAACTGCCTGCCTGACCTTGACAGCCTAAAGCCATCATTAGGAGCAGCGTAAAATCCACATTTCCACGGAGATGTTTTGGCCACCACAAACTTTTACAAAACAGGGATAGCGGCAGCAATGGAAGGATGCTCAGGACAGAGCTCTTTTTCACACCAACTTTTAAAACTTTGTTTTTTACAAATGGTAATAAAGGTATCCATGGAGGCCTCCCTTCCAGCCCTGGTGGCTCTTCAACTCGGCAGGCAGCTGAAGGCAGACGCTCCCCGTTTATCCCGAGGTTCGACGCGCGGAGAATCCAGTGAGACACGCATTCCCTCTAGTGCCTCTCCAGCAGGGACACGGCCTGAGGAGGGCCGGCCGGCTCGCAGCGTCCTCCTCCTCTCACAGCCGCACTGACACAAAAGCCGTAACGTATTTATTCTTCTCCTACCGATGGACACTTACGACTGTGCTTCCGATCTTTAGCTCTGACAAACAGCATGGCAACAAATAACCTTGTACATGTATCATTCTGCACGTGTGCCAAGTGCATCTGCAGGATAAAACCTTAGAACTTCTGAGTCAAAGGTCAGTTGCAATTTTAATAGCTACTGCTAAATTATTCCTCCTGGGCCAGCAGCTTATGAAACACCTGTTTCCTGTAGCTCTGCCACCCTGGTGTGTTATTAAACTTTAGGGCCCACTTTCTTTTTTGGATCCATCTTCCATTCCCTGTCGCCCATCAAATAGGGGTCTCCAAAATCTTCTCATATGACAGGGACTGAACGCATGCCTGGGCATTTGGTGAGAGTTCCAGAGGCAATATGTTCTTCGTGACCCTCCGTCACTCCCCTGGCCCTCTCATGACCAAGGGAACTCTTCTGACATTTCACCTGCAAAGAAGGCTCAGCTCGTATGCGAGACTGTTGTACTTGCCCAGGTCTCTACTTGACAATCTGTGATACGAACGGCACCTTGTCCTTATTTCAGTCACGGTTATTCATTTTTCTCGGATCAAATACAATTGAGATTGGTCTGTGTTTACTTATCCTAACACACTTTTATGGAGTGGCCACCTCTTCTTTCACATTTCTCTATTTTTCTATGGAATGGCTTCTGATCATCTTCTCTTAAACTCATTCATCAGCAGAAGGTACAAACATCTGACTTGCGTCTTCGGTGCAGTCGTGCCCAAACATTTACAGAATGAAATGTTTCACCGTAAACTAACTTTTTAAATTTACTTTATTTTATAATTAGGATATTGTACTGATTTTTTAAAATTATGTACAAAAAGGAGGTACTGGATTGCTCTGAGGGACAGACCCAGAAATGGACCTGCTGGCTCAAAGACCTATGGAATTGAATTCTCAACGTTTCTAATGTTATAAATTGCAGTGTACTAAATAAAGATTAGTTTTACTGTTTTTGTCATTTCCTCATACATTTATAATTTAAGAGAGTTTGCAATGTCTTGAAAAAAACGTAACAGTCACAAACACAATCGTCTCCATCAATGATTAAGATTGCTTTGTAGCGGGCCAGCTGCATGGTCATTTTTATAGTCCCATGCAAAGTGAGGACTGTCTTACTACTTTTTAGAAGATAAAACATTATTCGCAAAAATAATGTTTTATTTCACTGCAATTTCTCTATGTAGAATCTTTGCCCTTTCTTTTTGGCCAGGAAGACTGCCCCCGAGCTAACATCTGTTGCCAATTTTCCTCTACTTGGCATGTGGGTTGCTGGCACAGCATGGCTGACGAGTGGAGTAGGTCTGTGCCCAGGAGCCAAACCCGAAACCCAGGCCACTGAAGTGCAGTGCACCGAACTTAACCACACCAGGGGGCTGGCCCCAAATCTTTGCCTTTTTTAACCTCCCATGGCAATAAAGGACAGATTAAAATATTACGCTATTACATAACAGTAGAAATAATCACAAACCTGTGATTATTCAGCTTGACACCCCAGTTATGAAGCTTATGTAAACATCACATACATAGTCTGTGTGCCTAAACACAAGGGGACTTCAAGGGGCCAGCCCCCCATTTCCCTACGAAGACGCTGCCCGAAAGCTTGGCCACGTTAACACACCCTTCCAGGAAAGTAGAGCACCAGCCGACTCTGACTCCTACTCAGCCCCACAAATTTATTACAGTAAACAGGCAGACAAAAGTGTTCGTGCCAGCTGCACGCTAAGTTACCACATCGAACATGCTTACTCTGCACTTACATCACCAGGCTTTAAAACATCTCCGCGAGACCCTTAAACTATGTTTCCTAGTCTTCCTTGCTTGACAACAGCAGCTCATCTTTTAGTGAGCCCTTGGAGACTCATCTGACAGCATCTACCACGAGGGAGTCCCTACGTTAGGACGCTCCACCTGCGAGTCACTGCTCCGTCACTCACACTCCGCCACGTTCCAGAACCACTGGTGGTCCCGCCTTAGCATGTGGTGGTATCCCTCCCGGCAATGATGGCTCCACCAAAACACGGAGCCAATAAAGGCATGGAAGTGATGGAGGGTGCCAGTGTTCCAGGCATCCTGAACCTGAGAGGGGAGGACAGTAACCTGATTAACGCCCCCGCTCCTCGAGTAAAATGACGTCATACTGGTCTCCCCAGCCCCTCTCAGGAACAGCTTTAGAGTTTACAGGTTAGCAATTCTCCTGAAAAGTCCTAGGGTGTGAGCAAGGTTTCCCCGATTCAGTTACTATTTTAGCATTTTTCAGGCTTGTCAGTAGTTCACACTAGCACTTCAATTCTGCAAAGAAAGCCACAATCCACTCTTTTGCGTGTGATGAAGCACTCTGTGAAGTTATTTCATGACCTTTATTACATGAGGACGTCCGAGATGTGGAAGAGCGTTTGGACACCACCCCCTAGGCCTTCATAGGTACCACCGAGCACAACGGCACAGAAAGGGACCTAAGACAGGACCTGCTCTGTCACACTTTGAGACTCCACTACTGACGGGAACAGAAATGTCAAACAAGACCCCCGCGGGTACTATTCAACAGCCCCACTCTGACGGCAACTGGGTCCCCGCACACTGCACCTCACTGCCCTAGAGCCACCCGCAATTCCCAAGGCAGGCAGGAAACGAGCATGGAGAAGCTGGGCCAGCACTGCAACACATACGTGGAGACCACACCTGGAAGCTCCAGCTGAGCGCACAGGACACCGAGGACAAGCGAGCAGCCTGCTCTCCTTTCCGTCTCTGACGAGCGTTTTGGACACATGGGACAGGAGGGCATCTCGGGCTGAGGCAGGGGTCTCGACATCAGCCGTGCCTGAAAGTTCTCCATGCGGGATTCCTCCCGCGGCTCCATCACGCCGGGTCAGCAGAAACACAAGTTCAGAAGGAGCACCTACGGCTACCTGAGGCTACACTGACAGCAGCTCCTCCCCGCCTGCTAACAAGTCAAAGAAACACAGCAGCTGCGGCGTGCAAGGCCACGCAGCCTCGGCTGACAGTAGTGAGGACAGGTGAGCCCGAAGACGCTGTCGACCCCCTCTCCTGCAGTGTCCACAGCAGGAGTGACAACGGCCCCCGGAGCACACACAGCTGGCTGGCGGATCTCAGGTAAGGGTGCAGCGTCAACAAAGGCGGCCTCTCGGCACCTGCAGGGCCCCCATCACGCTGCCCCACCAGAGCGCTCTCGGAGAACTGACTCCAGCCCTCGGGGACCGCCCTGCCGTGAGCTCACACCCTCGGTGCCTTTCTGTTCCTCTGTCGACCCTTCTCCTCCCACCCGGCGTGCCTGGCACACCACACCCCTCCGCAGCCAACCACCCGACACGGAGCAGGCCCGCCCAGCCGGCCCAAACTGCGCCCTCTGCTCATGCTCGCGCGCCCGTGGCAGCTCCTCCTTCCCACTGCCGCCCCAGCCCCGCGCCTCCCGCATGCCCAACACGACGTCGCAGCCGGAGCTCAACCCTGCCGCTCTGTACAGGCTCCGCCGGCCCCTGAGAAAGACAGCACCTGTCCCTTCCGTGCAGCACCACACTCACACGAGTCTGCTCGAGGGCAAGAACTGCTCCCCTCACTGTTTCAAAATCCCCACCCCGGGCGAACAATGTAGTGTTCAAACAACAGGTCCCCATGGATCTGAACCAGCAACGACTACGTCTGACTGTGAATATTACCGCGTTGTAACCTTCTTAAACTGTCATGGCTCCGTGTATTCACGTCTTGCAAACCAGTCTCACACGAGCCTTATATTATAACCAGTTTTACCTACCCTCTAACTTAACAAGAAGGGCGTCTCAGAATGAACCAAAGGTCTAAGTACAAAACTGGAACGGAAGCTACTTTATTAGGGATTTCCTCTCGAGGCTCCAGCAAGCGCAGGAGACAGCAATACCAGCTGGAGAAGGAGCAGCCCTATTAATCTGGACAATTTACTGAACAAAAAAGTTGGGAGGCACGATGCTAAGTACTCCTAAGACAGAAATATTCATTGTAATAACTTTATACGTGCTTAATGCTTGACTGGTTTTCAAAATATTTTCCAGTATTTATCACATAAAAGTAGATGTCACATACGACAGGAAGGCATACATAATTAGCTCACTTCACAGACTGGAAGACAGGCCCGGGCAGGTTAGTGACCTACAAAGGTCACTTGGCTGATAAGCAGCTCGGGACTCAGAGCTCAAGATGATGTCATCTTCAGGGGGAGATCCCACGGTGAGCACCCAAACCAAGCCCCTGCAGGCTGTACGCCCTCCCAGTCACCCGAGTCGGGGCTACGGGGTCTGCAGACAGACACCTTGCATCTAATGAAGGCCCACCTTGTGCAGGGTACAGCGGTGGATGCTTTATTTCAGTTCTCACTAAATCTGCCTATAATATTGGGAAATAAATAGTATCTCTACTTTACAGACGACAAAACGGTCTCAGAAGTGAAATATCTTGGCCAAGATCAGAAAGTTCGTTAGCAGAGGATCCAAGATTTGACACGGGTGTGGAGGGGGAGGTAGAGGAGGAGGGAAGGGTGGGAAAGAAGAGGAAACCACTCAGCAGTCAGTGAAAAAGCAGACTGTTCCACGCTCACCCAGCAAGCCCACCGCCATCATCCCATGGGAAGAAAGAGGCTGGCCACACGCCCCACAGGAGATCTTTTTGTGATTTCTTTTGCCCCCTCAAGAATGACCTTGATCCTACTCTTTCATCTGCATTTTTCTTAAAGCTAGTGGCATTTTGGAAAACTGGAGAAAAGATAAAAGGAATCACAGTAAAACCAGCCCCAAGCACCAAATCTGTCGTCTCCTAGAGATGGGAGCGACTCTGAAGCCCAGTAGGAATCGGAGTTGGTCCGAGCAGACCTCACAGGGGTGACCTCGGCCTGGAGAGGCAGGTGGGTCTGATGAAAGGGAGGAGAGGGAGAGGCAGTACCCGAGCAGGGAATCGAGCAGGACGAGGCTTCAGGGAAGGGGAGCAGAGTGGGCAGACTGGTTGGGCAGAGTGAAGGGGCATTTACAGAGGGAAAGATGTGGGAAAGGTGAATAAAGCCAGAACACGGAGCCATGAATGCCAAACTGCCAAACACCTGCTGCCATGGATAGGCCCTGCCAAAACCTTCTCATGCCAGAGGTCTGGGTTACCCTGGGAGCTAGGTGGCCTGGAAAGGAAGAAAGCACAAGCAAAGCCACCTCATGTAGACACCAAAGCCCCACGAACGGCCCAAGCTAGCGCACCAGAGCACAAAGGAAAACAGAAACGACGTGAGAGCAGAAAACACCGGACAGAGCTGCGGACTGGCCCAGCAGGATGAGTGAGGAAGGGCAGAGGAGGCACGTGAAGTGGGGAGGGAGGTGGGGAGACTCGAGGCTGACCAAGGAGGAAGGCGGAGCAGGACCCTGGACTGAGACACAGCAGGACGTCTACGGGCCGTCTAAGGGATATGGCAAAACTCGGGGCTGGGCATGCAGGAGCATCCCAAATGTGGAGCTCCAGACAGAAACGTGGCGATCATCTTCAAAAAGGGGACAGGTGACCCCACAGAGACGAAGGAATCTCCAAGATGACGACTAGAGCAGAGGGAGCAGAGGGCTAGGATTTAACGTATTTCCTAGTCAGTGGCACAAAACTTTCATTCAAATGAAAATAATTACCCAAGAATGTGTGGATAGCAAGTGCTTCCTTTCCCTCCGTCCTTCCCGCAGAGGTTTTCCAACTGGAACGAACCTAATGCCCGCCAGCGAGCGCAGCAAACAGAACCACGGAGACCCGAGCACAGGCGGTTCAGGAGCTCCCTGGAAATTAAATTACTGGCAATGCTTAAAGTTACTGTAAATTAGCACTACGTGTGTCACTATCTCTTTACATGGCATTAGTGTAAAACTTCCCAGCAGAGGCTCTTCAGACGAATTTACAACTGAAGCAACACCAGCAGCGTTTCAAAGCACAGAGAAACCCGCATCCTGAGTCCCAGACACGGTGGGCAGTGACGCCCTGCCCTCCACCGCTCGTGGGTTTCCAGGCCAGGCGGGTTCACGGGCTCGCAGCCTGGAAGCCGCGGAAAGAGCGGCTACTGTATTAACGCTTTCAGGTCTGCTGGAAACGGCTCCCTTCCCGCAGCGCCCAGCCCTTTGGACACAGTTGGGGAACATGAAGGGGAACGAACTGGACGTTAAGGGTTTGTACAAACTACGCAGAACCTATAATCAGGAATCTGCTTCCACACAATCTCTTAATTCATCGTCAAACTTCGTTAGGAACAACTATTTCTATGGTTTGCACAAGAAAACAACCTCGGAATGCACATTCTCTCCAACTTAAACCCTTTATTCTAACCACCTACTACTTTTTCCTGCATGGGCCTTTCTCCCACTCTGGTGACTGTCAGGCACCCACCATACACACATCAAAAAGACACGCTGTCCAGTTTGTGAAACTTTCTCACAGAAATGGAGTCAAGATCATCAGGAAGGAGAATAAAAGTAACAAACGGGGGGCAGGGGCTGTATATAACTTCAAATACCTAATCCCCAGGTTGATTTAACACGTGTTCTCTTCCCTTCTCGGGGAAGTCAGGGCAGGGGAGGGGGAGGCGGCAGTTGGCCCCGATAATCCCAGCCAGGAGGAGCGTTCCAGCTGCCATGTAAGTAACACTAAACTGCCTTCTCCAGCTGCAGAGGCACAGCTGCAGTGATTTCAGGCACGCTGTCACAATTTGTCACCTGTTTTGGCTGCCCGGCCTCTGAGCCCCTCCCCAGGCCTGGGAACAGCACCGGGCCAGAGGAGCTGAGAGCCCCAGGCACTTACTCTCCCGGCCTCTCCTGCATTTGGGGCAGCACAGGACGGCCCCAGGCCTGCCAATCTCAGACTTGAGACAAGAAGCGAGCAGTGTGCAGAGGCATCCTTTAATCGCGGGCCCCGCCGGGCAAGGATGCGGCAGGGGGGCAGCACTGGACCGAGGCACGCCTGGTGAGGATGCGGCAGGGGGGGGCAGCACTGGACCGAGGCAAGCCTGGTGAGGATGCGGCGGGGGGCAGCACTGGACCGCAACACACCCGGGGGGCCCTGCAGAGCTCTTCTCCCACCCTCCCATCGACGCAGGGAACCAAAGGCCTTAGAACAATTTATTTCTCTGCACGGATCACCAGGCAGCTTGTCGCTAAGCCCCCTGACTCAGCAAGTTTATTTTACTCATTACCTGTATTCTCACAATGTAGAACTTCACCCATCTTTCTCTACGAAAAGTATGAACGCACAGTAAAAACACCACCGCCTTTCAGATAAAATACCCCACACTGTGGACATACGGGGTGGAGAGAGAGACTGTCACTCCGTCCACCACACATTTGCATACCGTTTGCACTTTTTCTTCGTCATTCTCCTTTTTTCCCTATTGGTCACGGTTAACTGTGGGAGTCAGAGGGAAGCACTCTTCACCATAACCAATCTCCACACTCATTCGCTACCGGCCTCTGAAGGGGCTCCCAAACCTCTCCGTGCCTCAATTCCTTCACTGTCAGACGGGCTGCGGAACAGGCCCCTGCCTTCCAGCACTATTTATAGTAGAAAGAATGCTCTACAGTACTGTTATGAGACTCAGGGAGATAACTCACAGAAAGAGGCTTAGAAGCAATAAATGCTGGCTATTATCTCATTTAATCCCCCAAACATCTGTCTACCCAGCCCTTGGACAGACAGTGCCTAACACACGGCAGACAATCAATATTTGCTGAAGCAAAACCGACAGTTACCGTCCCTAACTGACGGATGAGAACTCCGAAGGCTCAGAGACGAGGTAACTGACGCAGGGAACTCGGCGAGGATGGGGCGCGAGTCCGCCGACTGCCCACCAGGCTGCTTCCTCCGAGCCTTGCCCACCGGGACCGAGGGAGACCGGGGGTCTACCTACAGAGACGGACGGCAGCACGGGAGACAGGGCGGCACACACCCACACACCTGCTGCCACTGTCCTCTGCAGTCAGTCTGTCCGCCGGAGGAGGGACAGGCACTCAGCACGTTGCGTGAGGCGCCTTCAAACAGCACGAAGAAGGAGACGCCAGCTGGCTGACGGTCTCCCTTCCGTGTGTATCTCTGCGGGAGCTACAGGAGCTGAGCCACAAAACAGCCAAGTAAAATTCTATACGGGACTTCTTTAACTCTGTGCATCAACTGCATTTCACACTCAGTCAAAAATGAAGTCTTTCATATTTTCATTTGCATGAAAATAACACATCAGACTATCCTAGAATTAATACTCAAGACTCTTCAAAATACCCTTGCCCTGCCACAGCTGTTTCTATTGCAGGGCGCGCAGGCTATCGCGACCTCACCTGTCACTCACGTTTTCCCCATGAACTATTTTTAAGGCGGGAGCAAGAGTGTGTCCTAGCTTCTTAGCAGCACCCCGGGATTTCCAGAGATGTTAAGGGCTCAGAGACATTGATTAGTCTTCTTCAGCATGGCGCTACACGAAATCAATTTCCATATTACTACTGGCAAAGGTTTAAAAATACATAGGCAGGAGGAATAATTACCCATTTGCAAAGCAGAAAAACTTGGAAATGCAAGATATGCTTCAAGCTCCCAGATTATTTTCAGAGAAAGAGGAAATTTCCTCCTCAGAATAAGAACGAGCCTCTGGAAGCCACAAAGAACTCCCTCGGTGGACCTTCCCTGCCCAGCGAACCGCGATCCAAGTCAGCAGAGCTCAGCCAAGAGCTTCCTTCCAGCCACAGGGAAAAACCTACCAAGTGGAAACATTTTGTCCGCTCTCTCATGAGCATTAGCAAGCGCCGACAAGGCTTTCCCTATGCTTCATTTCTGAGAGTGAAAGGGGCACGACTGCTAATTGCCTGAGGATAAGAGGCAAAACCCAGGCCTACCCTCAGGCAAACCGGACCGTGGTCCCCCACCTAGAAGGCGTGAGTGGGACAGGGACGGGAGGAGCAAGACTTCCGACTATGCCTTTTTCTATACTTCTCGTTTTTGAATCACGTAAAAGCTTTATGTATTTGAAGAAAAATTAACTCCAGAAGAACAATGTAAACCCTAAACTTAAGAAGCAGCAGAAACAAATGAACTTTGCAACTTCCAACAGAAGGCCCGATTTGGGCAGGAACACCAACGGGCACTCCAACTGTTTATCAAATGTTGTGCGGTTATGTTACTTCACATTGCTTTGAAACCCATTATTCTAGCTATGTATTCTTAAGATAGGTTTATTCTAAGATCCAAAAGAACTACAAAGAAACTCTAAAACTTCACTCAACAGGATGATTATAACAATACGATATTAAAAGGTTTAAACTATTTTATGTGTATCATAGGATAAAAAAATTAAGGCTAATATCATTAGAAATCAAAACTGTCAGTGTAAGACAAGAAGTATAAAATAAGGGCCGGCCCCGGGGTCGAGTGGTTAAGTTCATGCGCTCCGCTTCGGGGGCCCAGGGTTTCGCGGGTTCGGATCCTGGGAGCAGACATGGCACTGCTCGTCAGGCCACGCTGAGGCGGCATCCCACGTGCCACAACTAGAAGGACCTGCAACTGAGATATACAACTATGTATCGGGGGGTTGGGGGAGATCAAGCAGAAAAAAGAAAAAAGAAAAAAGAAAGAAAGAAATTAAGGGGAAAAAACTAGGTTTAATTTGTAACGGAAATACCAATATGAAATCCAGGTTTTTCTTTTTGTCAAGATTTTTCTCCAGCTCTGTCCCGAAAAGAACCTAGATGTGAACCTCTGTGACAGTGAGCACACCGAGCCCCCAGATACTGATTTCTAAACAGCATTTCCCCACCAAAAGGAACCAGGGCTCCTCAGAGGAACGACTGCAGATCTGAGGCAGGAGAAACACAAAGTGGGTCTGCGGCAAATTCTGTGTCAGGAAACAAAGGAGCATTCAAAGACTAATAGGGCCCTGGAGAAAGGACACAGGAGCCCAGCTGAGGGGACAATCTGAGTATCCAAAGGAATAATGATGATAACTGACTGCGATACACTGAATAAATACAAATGCAAGGGGCCACAGCAACTGAGAGAGAGAAAGAGAACAGAAAGGGATGCTCCTTACTGAAGAGGAGCAGCTAACAAATGAAGGAGGATTGAGTCAGAAAAATCACCACTTCGCAACCTCCAGTACAGGACCCGGTTCGGGCAGGAACACCAATGGGCACTCCGACTACTAGAAGGCCCCAGCTGACCAGGAAGGTCGCTGGGAATGGGCTCCCTGTCTGTGGCCCTCCGCAGACGCCCGAGGAAGCTCCGGGAGAGTCCAGCGTGGTCTGCAGTCACAGCCAGGGCCCGCTGCCCCACCTCCAACCACAAGAACGGGCCCACAGGAAATCACGTCCCTCCCGAGGTGATGCCAAAACCAGGGGGAAGCAGGTGAGGCTGGGAGGCAAAAGCGAGAGATGGTAAACCCATGAAGTGGGAATTACACATTATTTACGCTTTAAATGGTTTCTAAAAATAAATAGATGCTGGCATCTATTACTCTTCTAACTTGCTCAGGAATAAAGGATGTAAACACGCTAAGATGTTACGGTGAACATCCTTATGCCGAAAGTCCCCTCCAGAAAGCAACCATTTCTGGAGCAGAAGTAAAACTGCTCGGGCAGAATACGAGCACTTTTGAAGATCTTTATTCACAGGGCGAAACTGGTTCTCCAAAAGAGTTAGTTATCAAATTACTTAGCAGTCGTTAGCACGAAGAATCAGCAAGCAGAACACAGGGTGAGTAAAAAAGACCGCCTTCTCTGAGAACAGCATATTTACAAAGAAGTTTCCAGAAAACAACACATCTGCATGTGAGGAACTGCCCACAGCTCAGCGCGGCGGGTGCCAGACCACAGGGGGCCGGGGCGGGAGAGGCCACGGGAGCCAACCGCTCCTCGAATCACCCTGATGGAAAAAACGGTCCAGCTCTCGCCAGTGCACCTCAGAGGCGGGCTCCGACAGGACAGGCACACGCCTCAGGACCTGCAGACTGCAGGCTGAGGAAGAGGCGAAGCGGGCTCCCCGGTTTCTGAGCCCCTGGCTGGGGGGAGGCCACACTGCTCACAGGAGGAGGGACAGACGAGGGCAAAGGATGGTTGTGGCCGATGTTGAACTGAAGGAACCCAAAGACCGCCCAAACGGAGGTAGAGAGCGTGGCGCTGAGGCAGGTCTCTGCGAGACAGAGCAGAGGGCGTGGCTGAAAGTACAGGGATCACGGCCTCCCCAAGTCCGCCTGCACAGACACCCAGGACAAAACAGCCACGGCTGCAGCCACCGCACCGTCCACACATTTCACCTGCTCCAGCTGAACCCACACAGCCCTTCCGTCCTCCAGCTCTCCTTGCACAACTGAAACATACCTGGGTTATGCGCCCCTTACTACATCCTGACTCTTCGGCACCTAGAACAGTGCCTGCCCCGTAACAGGCACTCGGGAAGTATCTGAACACAGTGCTGTGCACGTGACAGGCGTACACACACAGCCGTTACACACCCGCCACTGAAACATTCTCTAGCTCTGCAACATCATACACATGCACACTGCTCTGCGCTCTGTGGGGTGGGCGATGTGAAGGGGACTTTAGTGCTGGCCCAAAGCACTAACTTCACAGCTCAACCCAGGCATCAGGAGTGCCTTCTTGGACCAACGGTTCCTACTCCCCATCCGTTCTTGCCTCCAGCTCAACCCATTCTCCACACAGCACCAGCGTCATAAAAACCCACCCAAATCACCTCAACCCCTTCCTGAGAAGCCACAATACCCTCGGGCCCTCAGAAGTCCTTAAAAACAAAACAAAAATCCCAGCTCTGCTGGGGAAGGCTCCACCTGACTCCCAACTCCCTGGTCCCCCTCACCTTGTTCGTCTTTTCCCTCCGCCTCCGGTCCAGGAACCTCCGCAACAGCTTCATGGCCTGACGCGGCCAAGTTGTTCCTTGCCCCTGGCCTTGGCCCCAGCAGGCCCAGCACCGGGAAAGCGCTCAGGCTGGCTCCGCTCAGCTTCAGATCTTGGCTCAAATGTGAGCCCTCCGAAAGGCCTTTGCTGGACCACGGTGTGCACACAGGCGGCCTGCCCACACACCGGGTCGTGTCTTTCCTCTTAACTACCTCCTCCTGTCAGGGTGCGCTCACAACCTGTACTGATCGTGAGAAAGGATCCGCTCTGTCAGCTCTCTGAGGACTGCGATCCTGTGTGCCTCCACCACTGTCTCCCAGGAGCACGGAACCTGGAACCCGGAACCAGATATAGTCACAGAGGGGCTGGGGGTGGCGCTGGCTCCTGCAGACGATTAAAGGGACAGAAACAGGAAGACAAGAAGGCAGAGCTGGGGACCGGCCCGGTGGCACAGTGGTTAAGTTCACACTCTTCACTTGGGCGGCGTGGGGTTTGCTGGTTCGGACCCCGAGGGCGGACCTGCACACCACTTGTCAGGCCAGGCTGCGGCAGGCATCCCACACATAAAGCAGAGGAATTATGGGCACGGATGTTAGCTCAGGGCCAGTCTTCCTCAGCAAAAAGAAGAGGATTCACAAAAAGAAAAAAAGAAGGCGGGGCCAGCCCCGTGGCACGGCACTTAGGTTTGCATGTTCCGCTTCTCTGCGGCCCAGGGTTCGCCAGTTCGGAACCCGGGTGCGGACATGGCACCGCTTGGCATGCCATGCTGTGGTAGGCATCCCACATATAAAGTAGAGGAAGATGGGCATGGATGTTAGCTCAGGGCCAGTCTTCCTCAGCAAAAACAGGAGGACTGGCAGTAGTTAGCTCAGGGCTAATCTTCCTCAAAAAAGAAAAGAAGGCAGGGCTGCTTTCAAAGAGATGGCAAGTTGAGTGTGTAGAAAAGAGACAAGATGCAAATAGTCCAATACTACTTTGAAGGGATATATTTAACTGTTTCATAAACCAAACACAACAGAAATAAGCCTGATTTTCTGGGGGGTCTGCCACCTCCTCCTACAAGAGCAGCAGTCAGTAACGGCCACCAGAGGGGCACTATCTAAACTGAAGGGGACGTCTAGAATGGACCCTCAGTCAGCAGTCACTGAGCTAGTCTCACCTCATGCGGACTACGAGGTCAATTCTCCCTCATTTACTCACCAGCTTAAGCCCAGCAAGGGCTTGAGGAAGCCTTGCTAAGAGCACTCAGGATGAAACGACAGGGGCGCGCCGCACCCCACTGGAGATTAGAGCAGTCCCCGGGAGAAGCCTGGGTTCCTCCACCAGAGCCTCTCCACTTGGCACTGCGTCCTGAATAGTAGTAACTCCTCGTTGTGGGGGCCGCACTGCAGAATGTGTAGGAGCACCCCTGCCCCTAGCTGTGACAACCAGAACACCCCAGACACTGCCCAGTGTCTGCACCTTCCTCTGTCACCCCAACCACCCGAGCTGTCCCCCGCATCATCTTTCGTCCTTTCTCCTCCTGCCGACCGGGCTGCACCTGCACCTTCTTCCTTTCCAGCCCCCAGCACACCTCATACCGCTACCAGTTTAGCCTCGACCTGTGCTCTGACAACCAACACACCCGACACAGGTCGACTCAGGCGTCACGAGGTCGTGGCTTTAAGACCTTACTCCCGAGGGCGTTCTGAGTCCTACAGACACGCCCCGTCTCAGGCATTGGTGGACTCTGGGGGACCCACAACTGGGGTCCCACCCACAATTCAACCCAAATAGATTCTCTTTTCTCAGTCTTACATACTGGAGCTCTCTGAGTGAGACGTCTTATTAAAATCTCATTCGGTGCTTTCAAAAACACTGTAAAATCACTGCACTAGATTTCAAGAACAAAATCTGCATTTTCAACTTTAAAATGAAACCGGAGGGAAGCTTAAAAGCAGTAATTTGTTTAAACACTCAAAGTGAAGACTCACATGTGATCAATTCACAGAATGTCACTTAACCCCTTCCAACTCTTAAGGCTTCTCCTCTGCCACTGCCAGCCTGTCATCACAAAGCCTGCCCTGGGCTGGCTCAGGGCAAGGGGAAGAGGAGGGAGCAGTGCCAGGATGGAGCGTCCGCGCAGCAGCTGAGAGAGGAGCCAGGAGCGGAGGTGCTGCCTGTGTGTCCTGGTGGGGTGGGCCACCTGCTCCGTCTTTCCCTGTGTACGTGGCTGGGCCAGGGCAAACGGGATGCTGAGTAGAAAAAGAACAGGGGGTACTAAGCAAGGACTAGTGGGTTTAGGTTGCTCTCATAACAATAACGATCACTATACTTACTAGGACTCTGACATCTTGCTTCAGATGGAGAGGGAACACCGATTTGTTTGCCCACGTCCAGCTACATACACAAACAGCCTGCAGGAGATCCACTCACCAACAACTAGAAAAGCTGGATACACTTTTAAGACTGTTTGAAGGCATCAAGGAGATACTGAGGCAGCCAACTGGAGGGGCAAAGATTCCAAACAAAAGGGCAGCCCACTGAGGCCAGTCTAACATTCTGAGAGCCACTCTCTCCCTCAGGGCATGGGACGATCAGGTGTTCCTCAGGGATTTGGGGAAATGCACCAATAAGCTGGGAAGAAAACAGCAGAAAGCCAAGCAGAAAGTACTGGCTAACAGAGCTCTGGAGAGTTCCATGGGGCTGGGAAGACAGAAATTCAAATACAGGCCTGACAAATCAGACGGGACTTAAGGCGCCAAGATCTCTGAGAAAAGGGAGGCAGAGAAAATGAGCCCAGCACTGTGCAAAAACTGCCTGAGAGGCTGAGCCTTCAGGAATCTCATTGTCTTCAGGTGACAAAAATTGGGCTTCAGGACCTGCCAAGGAGGAGGGGCCCCGGGAAACACTTCAGGCTTTCAGATGGAGACCCGGGGGCTACACCCTGGGTGAGAGGGCAGATGAAGGCAGCTTATAAGGACTGAGGCTTACAAAGACCGAATCCAGCCTAGAGTCGCTCAGAAGCTGGCTGAACTGAGAGTGTCTGTCCTCTGGGTGTGTGTTAGAGGAAGCGCTGAGGGAAGACAGCATCACCTAGAGTCTCCACAGGTTTTCATCCATAACGCCCAAGGTTCACTTAGAAAAATAACAACAAACAGGACCAAGAGAAAAAAGGAAAACAGAAATAGAAACAGACCCTGAGGTGACCCATACAGTGTAGTTATCAGATGCAGACTTCAACTGGTCAAAAATAGACTTGACAAAATGAAAATTTTCACCAAAGAATCAAAACAGATTCTAGAACTGAAAAATAGGGTAAGTGAAATTAAGAACCCAATCTATGGGTTTAAGCTCAGGTTGAACACAACTGAAGAGAGGATCAGTGAACCAGAAGACAGGTCAGTAAAAAACAGCCAGATAGAAGTCACAAGAAAAAAGTCTGGAAAATACAGAAGGAGCCCAAAAGACATGTAGGACACGGTAAAAGGTCTAATGTCCATATAAATGGGGACTCCCAAAGTGAGGAAAGACAGAACAGGGAGTAAGAAACATCTACAGACAATGGTCAAAACTTGTCTGAAATTGATGAAGGAATCAAGCCATTGACTCAACAAAGAAAACCACACATTGGTTTTCAGCAGTCCTTCGGAGTGTGCCTAAGGCAAGAACAAAGTGTCAAAAGGAGCCAGACGAAAAAAGGCACCACCTTCAGTGGGACAACAGGAACACTGAGAGCTGACTTTTCAAGGACAGGGAAGGAAGCCAGACGACAATGGATTGGCATCTATAAAATGCTGAAAGAAAATAACCACCAACCTGGAATCCTATACCCAATAGAAAGTCAAGACAAAATATAGACTTTTCACTTCAAAAGTGAAGACAAAATATAGACTTTTCAGGAAACAAGAATGAGACAACTCATTGCCAACAGGCGTGAACTAAAAGGATTATGAAAGCAGTTCTTCAGGGAAAAGTAGTCTCTGACAGAAATACGAAAAAACGAGGAGTGAAGAGCAACAGAAAGGGTCACTACGAGAATAAACCTTCATAAGCACTAACTGTACAAAACGAGGATAATGCCAAAAATGTATCTAAAATTCAAAAGTATGATAATGACACAGGAGGCGGGAGAGAGTTCAGTGCAGTTCAAGTGTCAAAGGAAACAGCAGTGTCAGGAGGTAGTAAAAGCAGTAAATAAGGCTCAAATGTAAAATGCACCCTGTATCTAGGAATGTACACAGCCAACAACCTAAGAGAGAAGTACCGAACTAAACACCACGATACGTCTAACAGAAGGCCAGAGAGAAACACAGCACAGCACAGGTGGAACAAACAGAGAACAGATAGTAACATGGTACCTACAAACCAAAATACCAGCAATTATATTTAAATGGAGCAAACGCTCTAATTAAAAGATAAAAATGGTCAAATTGATTAAAATCAAACTAGCTGTATACTCTCCACAGAGGCACGCTTAAAAATACAAGATCACAGACAGGTGAAAGCAAAACATCCCCAGGCCAACGCTACCTAAGAGAACACCGATGTGGCAAAGATCACTATCAAATAAAGCAGCCTCGACAGCAAGAAGCCTGACTAACGAGGAGCATTTCACAATGATAAAGTGCAATCCACCAAGAAGATAAAAACGCTAAATCTGAATGCACCCCACAACACGATCTCAAAAGACAGAAACATTGATAGAAATAGAAAAGGAGAAACAACCAAAGCCAACATCACAGTGGGAGGCTTTAAGACACATCTCTCAGTAACTGATAGAAAAAACAGACCCAAAAAAGGTACGGGTGTAGGGGTCGGCCCAGTGGCGCAGCAGTCAAGTTCCCACGTCCCACTTCGGTGGCCTGGGGTTCGGCGGTTCAGATCCTGGCTGCAGACCTACACACCGCTCATCAAGCCATGCTGTGGCAGGCGCCCCACGTATAAAGTAGAGGGAGACGGGCACAGGTGTTAGCTCAGGGCCAGCCTTCTTCAGCAAAAAGAGGAGGACTGACGGTAGATGTTAGCTCAGGGCTAATCTTCCTCAAAAAAAAAAAGTAACAGTGTAGAACTGGGCTGCCCAGTAAACAGTCACATGCAGCTATTAAGTACCTGAAATGTGCCTACTTCAAATTGAGACGTGTTGCAAGAATGCACACCCGATTTTAAAGACTTATCACAACAAAAAGAAGGCAAAATATTTCAGTAGTCTTTTCATGTTGATTACACATTGAAATTATAATATTTTGGATATTTAGGTTAAATAAAATACATTATCAAAATTAATTTCACCTATTTCTTTTTACTTTATGTAATGTGGCTACTAGAATCTAAATTATATGATTAACAAACTTGATCTAACTGGTATACATACAACACTGCATTCTCACCGATAAATAACATTTTCAAGGGCCCAAGGAACGTTTAACAAAAATGAATGTATGCTGGGCCATTAGGAAAGCTCGACTCATTTCAAAACGTTGAAATAATGCAGGGTGTACGTAGAGATTACAACAGACTGACAGTTTACGTCCCCCTAAAATTCGTCAGCCCCAAGGTGATGGTATCAGGAGGCGGGGACTCTGCGAGGTGATTAGTCTGGAGTTGAGAGAGCTCCCTCGCCCCCTCCGCCATGTGAGGACAGTGAGAGGCTGGCCGTCTACGAACCAGGAAGCGGCCCCTCACCAGCCACGGAATCTGCCGGTGTCTTGATCCGGGACTTCACAGCCTCCAGAACGATGCGAAATAAACTTCTGTTGTTCATAAACCAGTTAGTCTATGCATCTGATCATAGCAGCCCCAAAAGACCAAGACAGGGATCTTCATGCAAGGAAGGTAGAAACCAACAAAAAGCTAACCAGAGAATCCCCACAAACATTGGGAAGTCAAGTGACATAATTCTTTAAAAACTTTATGAGTAAAAAAAGATACCACGATGAACATCAGAACATGTTTTCACACAAGAGAGAACGAAAATCTGGCTTTCAGAACTTGCGGGATGCAGCTAAAGGTGCACTTACAGGGCCAGCTGGAGCCTCACATACATAGACTGGAAAAGACGAAAGAGCCAAAATCAGTTAAGCATCTATCTCAAGAAACTAGAAAAAAGAACAGCAAACAGAACACAAAGTAAATGGAAGGAAAAAAGCATAAATTAACAAAATAGAGAACAAATACTAAACAGAAAAAAATCAATAAAGCCAAAAGCTGTCCTTTGAAAGGGCTACTACAATTCATAAGACTCTAGCAAGACCGATGAAGAAAAAGAGAAAAGGACAAATTACCAATATCAAAAATTTTTAAAAGGGGATATTACAGGAGATCTTGCACAAAATAAGGATATTATGAACCATATTACACTTAACAATCGGAAAGTTTGGGTGGCCTGAACAAATTCCTAGGAAAAAAGAGCATCTTACCCAAACAGACACAAGAAGAAATATAAAATCAGAAAAATCCTATTTCCACGTGAATAACTGAATCTGAAACTAAAAGCCTTCTCACAAAGAAAACCTTACACCAGCTGGTTTTGCTGGTCAATTCTTCCAAAACTGCAAGGAAGAAAACACCAGTCTCACAGGGGCTCTTCTGGGAATCAACAAGGAACGCTTTCCACCTTGTGTTAGGAGACGAGCATGAGCCAAACCTAACAAGGACAACACAAGACAGCAAAGTTACAGACCAAGCTCTCACAAACACAGACGCAACAATCTTAAAATATTAACAAACAAAATCCGGGGAAAGCAGAATACATCAAGGTCAGGTTGGGATTCTTCTAGAATTGCAAACTAAAAGGTAAATCACCACATAAAAGGGAAAAAACTGGACTGTCTCAAAAGATGCAGAAAATGCACTTAAGAAAATTTAATAATTTAATTCATGATTTAAAAAAACACTTAGCAAACTAATAGAGGAGAATTTGGATATTTCGATAAAAATATTTATGGAAAAGCTACAGCCAACATCAGATATAACAGTGAGATACCGAAAGCCTTCCCTCTGACACTGGGAGGGAGACGAGGATCCCTACCCTCACCACTTCTACTCAGCACTGTGCTGGAGGTCCCAGCCAGGCCAGCGAGGCAAGAAAAAGAAAAACGAGTACAGCACTTGGAAACAAAAAAGAAAAGAAACTGTCTCTTGCAGACATACTTGTGAACACCTACAAAATACAAGAAGAATTACTATTAGAAATAAATGGATTTAGCAAGTGAATACGCAGAAATCAATTCTATCACTATATAACAGTAATAAACAATTACATAATATAATTTATAATAAAGTAAGAAATGTGAAATATCTATGAATAAATGTAATTAAACATGTAGACGATATATATACAGAAAACTGTATAGTATTAAGACAAATTAAAGAAGAGCTAAATAAATAGAAGGCTATATTGTGTTCATGGATTTTAAAACCCATGTTTTTTCCCTCCGAGGAAGACTAGCCCTGAGCTAACATCTGCTGCCAATCCTCCTCTTTTGGCTGAGGAAGACTGGCCCTGAGCTAACGTCCATGCCCATCTTCCTCCACTTTATACGTGGGACGCCTGCCACAGCACGGCTTGATAAGTGGTGCGCAGGTCCACAGCCGGGATCCAAACCTGCAAACCCTGGGCCGCCAAAGCAGAGCGCAAACTTAACCGCCGCACACCGCGTGGGCCCCTGTAAGACCAATATTAAGAAGCTGTCATTTCTCCCCACGCTAGTCTACAGATGAAACGCAATCTCAGTGAAAATCAGAGCACGTTTTCCGGGGAGAGGCGGCCACGCAGACTCTACATTTTAACCGAGGATGTAAAGGGTGAAGATTAGCCCAGCTAGCCTTGCACAAGAACGAGGCTGGGGGACTCAAATTACCAGATGCCAGGACAGGCTAAATCTACAGCAATTTACACAGCGTGCTGCTTGTGCAAAGACGACAGAAAGACCAACGGGGCAGAGCGGAGTCTAGATCCAGGCCCGTATATTTACGGTCACTTGCCTGATGACACAGACGACACTGTCGTGCACTGGGGAGAGGAGGGTCTGTTTAATAAATTATTCTCGGTCAACTGTATAGCATACACTTAAGGAAAAAAAAGGAACCTTGGCCGTTATCTCACACCACAAACAAAAATCACTTTCAGATGGATTACAGGTCTAAATGTGAAAGATAAAATCATAAAGCTTTTACAGGATAATATCTTCATGATCTTTGTGATACTATCTTCCAATGAACACAAAGAGCATTCAATATTACTGAAAAGACTGATCCATCGGGCTAGATTACAATTAAAACTTCTGCTTATCAAGACACCACTGAGAGCCAAAGGGCAAACATACACAAGAATGTAAAATAACCTGCCACACACACATGTACTCAGAATATATAACTTGTACTCAGAACATATGAAAAGAACTCCTTCAACTCAGTAAGAAACAACACAGAAAACCCAATCGAAAAACGGGCAAAGGACAAGCACTCACAAGAGAGGATCTCGAAACCGCCAACAGACACACACACAGAGTCTGCTTCTGCGCGTCCCCGGCCACCGGGCAGCAGCCAGCCCACAGCACACTGAGCCTCCTCCACTCGGTGCCCACCGGACAGCCACAACGAACGAGCTGACGACACCAAGCGCTGGGGAACGGCGGACGGCTCACACACGGCTGGCGGCAGCACCGCCACTTTGGGCAGTGTCTACTCAGGTTGGACAGACGCAGACCCTGGCCCTCTGCAGTGCCACTCCTGTGAACACCAACAGAAACGCATACATACCTGCACCAAAGAAACAAGCACGAATATGCAGGGCGGCGTTCGTCTGAACTAGGAACATCCAGAATACCCAAGAATGGCAGAAAGAATAAATGATGGTAAATTCAGAGACTGGGTTCCTGGGCAGCAGACAAGAAAGAACAAAGCTACGAGACAATGCGAGTGGATTCCACAAAGGTACTACTGAATGAAAGAACCAAGAAACCAAATGTACGTATAACTTTATTTCACTTAGACAGTCAAGCACACGGGAAAGTCATCAATGGTGGAAAGCCAAGACCACTGCCGGCTTTGGGGGACAGTTCCTGGGAGTGGGGACGAGGGGGCTTCTGGGAAGCTTGGCCATGTTTCACTCCTTAATGTAGGCGGTATATTACGAGAGTGTGTTCACTTAGTGAAAAAGTCACTGAGGTGCACACTTACGCTTGGGGAAATTCTCTGATGTATGCTACAGCTAAATCTTTTATAAGTACAGCATTACGTGCCAACATAAAGTGCCAGGAATACAAATGCATTTAGTTAAGCACATGCCTCTCTGGTCACACTATTAGCCACGAAACATGAGACAAACGCCAGGAATCGGAAGGGTCCTGAAAGTGTTCACTCAGTGGTTCCTGCGTTTCTGAAACGCTGGGCTCAGGGACCGCTGACGTCACCACCTTCTCCACCCGGCGAGGCATTTCCAGGCTACAACACTGAGCAGTGGCTGGAAACAAACCACTAAGCGACCGGCTCCTCCGCCGGTGCGATGGCCTCCGCCGCTCCACACTGGACTGCACACACTCCTGTCCCTTCCCTGCGAGGGCCCCTGAGACCATTCTCTCAAAAACCACCTTATCAAATACGCGGTATCTGACACACACTTCAGTGTAAGTGCCCCAAATTACATGAAAACAAACACAGCTACAAAACCAAACAAACAAAACTACTGAAAAGATAAATACATGAAAATCCCAGTAAAACATAATTTGACCAATCCTTCTAAGCTGTGGTAATAAAATTTGACCTAAACGAACTTCGTAATTTATAAGATTCAGAGGACAAAAAACTTAATGATTCTCTAACCCAACAGAGAAGGAGCATTATAGCCCTGCATAGCGCGAATTAGATGTTAAAAAGGAAACCCAGGGCCTGGCCCCGTGGCCGAGTGGTTAAGTTCGCACGCTCCACTGCAGGCGGCCCAGTGTTTCGTTAGTTCGAATCCTGGGCGTGGACATGGCACTGCTCATCAGACCACACTGAGGCAGCGTCCCACATGCCACAACTAGAAGAACCCACAACAAAGAATACACAACTATGTACCGGGGAGCTTTGGGGAGAAAAAGAAAAAAATAAAATATTTAAAAAAAAAAAAGGAAACCCAAATGTTTGGCTAATCAATCTTTCAGAAGGACTGACTAAGCCAAGAAGCACATTAAGCTTGTCATTACTCATCTCCTAAGTCACTGCTGCAGACCCATCACGAGAGTGTAAGTGTGCACCCACTCGGTCCACCTGAAAGCACCACAGAGGCACCTGTTATGAGCAAGTAAAACGGCACCAAGACAGCCCAGAGGCCCCCGGAACCCACGTACCCTCCACTTTCCTAGGTGCCGCTTTCCTCCTTCACCTGCCATGACACCTCACTCAGCTCCCGACGGAAAGGCTCTGACACCCTGGTCCCAACACCAACACACCGGGACTAACAAGTTCAGTGTGACTCTAAGCTTTGTAACTCTCATCCGCCAAGGACAAAGTTCCAAAGGGGTCAACCTCCAGTCTTCCACCCCCTAAAACAGATTGGATTTACAAAACACAGGTGTTCTAATAAAGGTGGTGTGTAAAAATATTTTCTCTGTGAAATCCATCCTATTTGTCCACTAAATTTCATTAGGATATTGGAAATATATGATGAAACCCATGGGAAATACACATTTAGCGAGAAATGGCTTAAGACGACAGGTCAGAAGGCACCACACAGCGGGGGGCAGATCAGTCATCGGAGAAGGCGACTTTCACAGGGCAACTTAACAGGGGCACCCTCTGCCCGGGGAACACCACAGGGGCCCCCCCGTACCTGCAGGATAGTGGCCCTGGGCCTCCGTGCTTTCATAGACGGCCTCTGGGGCGTAGGCCAGACCCTGCTGGCTATCGGCGTCCTGGTAGTCGGCGGCCTCGGTGCTGTACACGGGTTCCGGCTCGCTCACGGGGCCTCTGTAGCTCGGCTCGGCCTTGAACGAAGCCGCATCCTGGGGAAGAGCCAGGGAGACAGTTCACATGGGCCAGGCGGGTCGCTGCCACGGCCAAGGGAAACACACGGACCACTTCTCGGTCCAGCTGAGACCGAGCAAATGGACACGAAGAGGAGGCAACACCTGCCGACGTGTGCAGACGGCTTCGATTCTAACCGTGCTAAGTGTGTTCAGAGGGACCACGTGGCACTTCTTCCTGAATAACCCCCATCCTCACCGCCCCCCAGCGCCCGCAAATCCTGCAGGAACTGGAACCCGCACGGCTGTCACGAGCTGAGCGCTTCTCAGGCTGTCGCCTGGGGCAGGTCTGGCCTGTTTCTTTTTCAGGTCCCAGCCCTCCGACGGCCACCCAGCAGCTTCACAATGTCACCCCATCACACGGCCAGAGCTGGCAAGGCCGCGGACGGCCAGGTTCTGTCCTAACCAAGTCCTCTGGCGGAGGGGCGGGAGGGAGGGAGCACCAGGTCACGTGCAGGAGGAAATCACCAACTCCCTGGTCACAAGCACCGGGACTTCCAAGCTCGAACCCAAGTCCTGAACTCCTGATCATCAACGGTGGCTTTCACCAGTGTTTCCAACGAGGGTCCTCCTGAAGGCGCCCTCAGGAGCCAGAGGCGGCGGGGCATGGGGAGAAGCTCCAGGAAGGGCCGGTGCTCAGGCACCAGCTCTCGATGGAGGATGAGCAGCACAGTGCATGCTGCCTGGGAGAGGTACTATGAAGGCCACAGAGAGGGCACTCCACCTCCAGGCCAGGTACCAGGAGTCACTCAAGGGTTAAAGAGGGAGGGACAGAGCCAGAGGCTCCTTTTGGCAAGGTCCCCCTGGATTCAAAGGGAACGGACTGGAGGATTAAAGGCCAGGCCATGGTGTGGGGGCACGAGCTGGCTGCCCGCACCCTCAGCTTAGTCATGTGGGGGCACCGTGAGCAGGTGGGCGCTACGGCGGGCATCCCACACTGGCAGCACCCTATTCTCCTATCTTCCAGCAACACCACCTCTGCCCCACCCAGCACAGGGTTCCAGCAGGGCTGCTGATCTAGGACCCACCTCCCATCCCTGCCAGGGACAGCATGCCATCTTGGCCTTCTCAAGAACCAACTGCTCAGTGACGGGCCAATAGTGGAACATGATGGGGGGGGTGGCTCAAGGTCCCCGTTTTCCATTGGATTACGAATTATAAGGCCACATCCAACACACCCGCCCAGAAGTCCAGAAGGACACGGCCGCCACACAGAGGGAACAGCAACACAAGGAGATGACCCTGGTGGTGATGAGACTGTGGACCTGAGGCCAGGCCTGCTGCCCCGGCCCACAGCTCTCCCCGCATCCTCGTCCCTTTATGCCTCAGCTGATATGAGTTAGTTCTCATCCCCTGCGACTCAATGATCTTTGAGGGCTAATGTCCAGGGAGAGAAGACGGGTGTGGGAACCAGGACAGTGGCCGCAGGGCCAGAGAAGGGATGGAATTCGGGGCTCAGCCGGGTATGGCCATGGACGGTGGTGGCAGGGGTGCTCCCGAGAGAGGGAGATGCGGAGACCCCGTGACGGAGCGAAGGAGAGCTGAGGCAGGCAGCTCAGTAACTCAGATCAGGAGAGAGCATGGGGATCCGTGTTAGCAGGCCCTGGGGACACAGGCAGGCACTAGGCACTGACGACACAACTGAGGAGAAAGGGCCAAGGACAGAGGCTCTGGAGCAGACACGTTCAAGAGGGGCTGAGGGAGGGGAGAGCTGCAGAGGGCTCCAGTGAAGCGAGGCCACGCGGGAGAGGCAGCTGGGTGCCGCCGGATGCGGATTCTAGAACAGCGGGGTCAGCGCAAATGCAGCATGACCACGTGAGCTCCGGACCAGAAGCCATCCACTCGGTGTTCGGAGACCCCACTGGGGGGCTGCGGGCTGGCTGAGCAAGGGGGCCTCGTCCAGGAGCCCAGTGAGGACGGCCATTCTCGGTGAGAAGCAGGCCGTGTGCCCGGGAGCGTCCCCCAGCACCAGGAGGCTGCTCGCCAAGCCGCCCTCTGTGGATGGGCACCTAGCAGAGCTGAGGAGGGAGCCCACGCCGTCCGCGGTGGCGGCACTGCCCCAGGAGGGATGGCTTCAAGAAGCCAGAGACTCACTCACAAACAACGCAAGACCCACCTCATAGACGGGGCTCGAAGGCGGCCTCTCCTGTGCCGGCTGAGGAGCAGGGGACGCGGGCGGGGTCTGCTTCCCGGCTCTGGCCTGCTCCTGTGATCGACAGACACGCAGCACTCAGAACACGCCTAGGACACTCTGGGTCACCAGGCCGCCTCCGCGGCAACACGGCTCCGGCAGAAAGAGCAGAGAGGACCAAGCACGGAGACCGAACACCAGCAGGTCTTAAGGGAAGTTTGCTCTGAAGTGAAGGTCACGCAGTCAGTCAAGTATTCTCAAGAACTAGGACCTCGGTGGCCCGTAATACTCCTGCTGCCACCACATAAGCCACAGGATTTACTCACTGTGCAGTCGGCAAGGCAACAGTACCACTACCGAGCTACAACCCCCGTCCCACCCAAACCCAACTCAGACTTTTAAAATGGACAGAATGTATTCTGCACGTAGTACGGACATGAATCTTTGGGGCTCAGAGCGAGGACTGTCATGGACAGAATACGGCCCCTAAACAAGCTGACATCCCAGGCCCCAGATGCTGTGAACACGTGACCTCACAGGGCAGAAGGGACCGCAGATGCGACGAAGTTAGGCATCTGAGATGGGAGACAATCCGGGATTATCTGGGTTGGCCCATGTCATCACGGGGTCTTACAAGAGGGGGACAGCCATGTGAGAGAGAGAGCAAAGCAGAGGGTGCAACGCGGACGGCCCCAGAAACTGGAGAAGGCCAGGGAACGTCGTCCTCTCCAGCCTCCAGAACGGACGCAGCCCTGCTGACCTGTTAGGACTTCTGCCCTCCAGCACTAGAGACAGGAAATGAGTGTTGTTTTAAGCCACTAAACTTGTGGTCATTTGATCCAGCAGCTACAGGAACGAGTTCTGCCAGCTGGAAGGCTGGATTTTTCTCCAGGTTTCAGACGAGGAGACTGAGCTCCCGGAGAGGGTAAGTCACACACCCAGGGACGCATGCCGGCGAGGGGCAGAAGCGGAATCTGAGCCCTCTCCTCCCCACCCCCCAGGAGAGTCCCAGCACCACAAGTCACTTGGACGCACCCACAAGTACTTGAGGCAGCAGAGCGCCTCCTCGAAGGGGCTGTGCCTGGGCTGGGCGGCCGGGCTGAAGGTGGGCTTGCAGAGAGACCGGGAACTGCAGAGGCACAGGGCCACGGATTCGTCTATGAATCACTTCTAGAAACATGTCTCCAGGCCACGGGCTCTAGGACAGCCCCTCTCAAAGGTGGCAGGGTATAGGCAGACTCCTTCCCAGAGGCGGGCTTCCAGGATCTGAGAGTCAGGCGTACGTGACCCAAGTCAAACTCTCCTCGCCTGCCAGGAGGGAGCACTCAGAAGACATGTGCTGTCGGGGAGCCGAGTGCTCCAGCGCCCTTCCACAGCCCAGGGGGTTCTGCTGGGAGCAGTACTGTGCCGACGGAGACTCGCTCTCACTGGGGAGGAGGAAGAGAGCAGACGGGTGGCAGGGGCTGGGGACAGAGAAGGACAACACACCCGAAGGGACAGCAGGAGAACCTCAAAAGGAGAGAGGTTAGGTGACGATGATCAAAAGTTTTCTTCTTCTCAAGCAGCCCATCCCTTCTGCATCTTGTGGATGCTGAGGCGACTTAGATGGCAGGGGTCAAACTTCTAAGGCAAAAAATGAGGAGGGCACTATTTGAAAAGAAGACCAAGATAGCAGGAAAAAATGCCTTGTAGTCTGTGAGCGTGTGATATGCAATGAAAGAAAGCTAACTTACAAGCAGCTTACTAAAAACTTGAAGGAGACATGTCTAAAAGTTTTCCAGCAATTAAGGAATAGTAAATGGTAACCGTAAAACTTGCTCTTATTCCGACTTCGCCGCACGTGGTAAGACAGCAGGGCTTATTTAACTCACGTCCTCCGCGTCGGCATTTTCTGTCTATTGCATGTTAATTTCCTCGATTATCCACGTTCTCAACATTCCCCCCCATGATTTCGGGCAGAACGTCCACAGAGTTAAACACACCTTTACGGTTTATCAATGTTGCATGCATGACTTCAGACTCTACCTCGTCACTACCCCAAAAAGAGTCATGATGAGTGTCTCCACCCCCATTTCATGGACCAGAACATGAGGCACAGAACAGCGAGCTCATCTGTCACGGGTCGCCCAGTTGGTAGGTGAGAACGTAGGGACCTGAGCCTTCAGACACCAGCCCCCCTAGGACAGGTTGAGGAAGGAGGAGCCCACCCCTCCGGCTCACCTCCCAGGCTCCCGCTCCTACCTTCTCTGGTGGGAAACACTACAAACACTCACAGGAAAAGGCAGCAGACCCAGGCTGCAGACCCCTGGACTAGAAGAGGCCCTCACACGAGCAATCACCTGAAAGGACAGACTGCGGCAGCCTGCACCAGGCCCAAGGAGGAGAAGGAGCGAAGGAGAGAGTGCCTACTCCAGCTCACGCACAGGCGCTACAACACATCCCTCGGGTCACAGCCAAGGCCGACCGCATCCAGGGGCACCAGCGAGCGTGTCTGAGCAGCAGGTGCCACAGGACCCTCCCAGAACGCGGTTCCAGCAGCGAGAAGGGCCCTCGCACACGTGCAGTTAACCCAGCTCTACTTTGGGAGGCACCCACCAAAGCAGATCCCCACGGCCGGAGAGCACAACACGCAGTGTGGGAAAGCTGCCTCTGACCCTCTGCAGGAATAAAGAGGATCTTCCCTCAAAAGGCAAGTCAATTTCTTTCCTGAAAATACACAGAAACGACTCTGCTCCCCATTCAGCTCCATCTCTCCACTCATGCTCCATCTGCTCCCGGTGCACATTCTGCCAACTACCCTTTTTTTTGAGGAAGATTAGCCCTGAGCTAACATCGGCCACCAATCCTCCTCGTTTTGCTGAGGAAGACTGGCCCTGAGCGCACATCCGTGCCCATCTTCCTCCACTTTATATGTGGGACGCCTACCACAGCATGGCTTGCCAAGTGGTGCCATGTCTGCACCCGGGATCTGAACCAGCAAACCCCAGGCTGCCGAAGCAGAACGTGCGAACTCAACTGCTGTGCTACTGGGCCAGCCCCCCAACTACCCTTTGCCCTGAGCATTTTCCTGGGACAACCAAAGAGCGTGGAATTTCCTCCTGGAAAAACCACAGTGCCGGTAGGGGGTCCGCCAGGACTCACCTGCTTCGACAGGGACAGTCTTCTGATACGTGGAGGCCACCTTGGCGACATCCTCAAGGGTTGAAGCATTCTACCGAGACAGGAAAGGAACATCAGGAAGGCACTGTTCTCTGCTCCTCACACCCCGTGACGGCTGCCACCGCACCCAGACGGCAAAGCCTGCCCTCGACCTTCCCAAAGAGCCCACCGGGGAGCCCAAAGCTTTCGTATCTCCTTCTCTGTTCTGCAAGTTAACTGAGGCATGAAAAGGGTTACGACACACACTTGCTGGTGACGACGTGGGTCAGCGTGAGAAGAAAAAGTACACGCGTGAGGAGGGATGGACAGGCGGAGCACAGAGGATTTCTAGGGCAGTGAAAATACTCTGTAGGGCAGTGCAAGAGGGACACATGTCCTTACGCACGTGTGCAAAGCCACAGAACGTCCAGCACCAAGAGTGGACGCTAAAGTCAACCATGGACTCTGGTGACGACGACCTGTCAGCGCAGGCTCGCGGACTGTACCCAACGTCCCAGCTGGCGGAGGATGCTGATGGTGGCGGAGGTTGTGCGTGGTGGGGGCGGGGGGCATATGGGAAATCTCTGTACCATCCTCTCAAATTTGCTAAAACTGCTCCAAAAAAAAAGAGTAGGAAAAAACCCAAAAGCATATCTACACCTGCGCAATCAGAAACCAGGTGCGGGTTCTGCACTAGCCCTCACCCCGGGAGGGGACACAGTGCCACAAGCCTCGCCTGGCCTGACCGTCCACATCCCCCACAAGCGTGAGTACGGGGGCCCATTTCTGTCAGACGACACTTTGAGCGACAGCTGCTCCTTCAAGGCTGATGCTGACGCAGACACTGATGCAGACAGGCTCTGGGAACCACGGGCCATCCTCAGTTTCTTCGTGAGCAACCACTTCCCAGTGACACACCTGGGGCGTGCGACAGTCACTGCCTTCCTGACACAAATCAGGGGAGCAGGGCCCCGAGGACGTGGACCTGAAGTTAGCGGGCACTGTCTGAGGGTGACTGTGAGTGGCAGCTCCCTCCCGTCCAAGCACAGGCTGAGCCCTGCGCGGAGTGCCGCACTCACGGGCCAGGCCCCCACCCTCCCCCAGAGCCCCGTTCTCCCTCCACAGCCACCCCGCTCGGCCAGAGCACGGCTGTCCGCCCACCCGTCTGCCATGCCCAGCCACAGCCAGCCTGAGAGCCCGGCACCCGGGCCACCCTGGCCCCCCTGCCCCCCTCTCCGAGTGCGACCGCTCAGCTGCCCTGACCAAGCGCTCTCCCTTCCCAGACCACCCGCCCACCAGACCGGGCCTCTGCCACCTCTCTCCAGAACAATCTCTTCTCACACTCACTCCCTGCCCTGCCCCCCACCGCCGGATGTCCCATCAGGCTCCTGCCTGCCCTGTGGCTTCAGGGGTAGGGGCGTCAGCACCCTCCCCATGGGCCCCTCCTGTCGCCCCCATCTGCCCAGCCCAGCCAGTTCTCCAGCACGCTGCCCAGAGCCAGTTCTCTGCCGTCACCTGGGGGCTTCCAGCAAACACGGCCCCCAACCTCTCATTTTGCAGCGTCCCCACCACACCGCGCCCGACCTCCTCCACAGCACGCCCCCATCACCAAGACCCGCTTGCCGACTAGAAGCTTCTCCCTCTCACCGCCCTCCTCTACGCGGCGCCTGCTCCTCCCTCCCCTCGGTCCAGCCTGGCAACTCAAGGTCACGACCTCTCCCAGGTCCCACCTGCTGGACACCCCTCAACCCGTTTCCATCCCCTATAGGGACTTCACACCCGAATCCCTCCACACGCAGCTCACTGGGACCCCGCGCAGCTCCCTCACCTTCCTAAGCCTCAGGCCGCCAACCGCACAACACGGACGCCGTCACACCACCAACAGGAACCACAGTCACCGTCAGACACAGGCTCACCCAACCTCTGCGCCAAGCCACCACGCTGCCTCGGTCGCAGGCCCCCTCGTCAGCCTCTACCGTCCACGGCTGCGTCTCAGTGACCCCACATTCTCCACCAGCACCACCTCACGGTCTCCCTCCACATGCCTGTCTACGGCCTGGGCTCCCCTACACGTTCTGGTCTCTTCCATCTTAAACAGAACCATCCCCTCGGCTGACCGCTGCCCAGCTCACAGGACCACAGTGGGCGGAGCGGGCCCAAGCTTGCCGACTCTACGACTGACCCTCCCCACACGGTGCGGGTCCCTGCAGGCCAGCTTCCCCCAACCTGCCCCCCAACACCCACAACAATGCCCTCACCAGGACTCCCGGGGCTACCACGTTGCTCGCCCAGACGTCGCCCCCACCAGCAGCACTGCTGGGCACAGGTGACCCCCCTGCCCCAAAGCTGTTTACCCTCAGACCAGCACCACCAGACCCTGTGGGCTCCCCCCACCTTGCTGGGTGCACTTCCCAGTCTCCTCTACCAGCCTGACTGCTGCCATCCCCAGGTGTGTCCCTGGGCCCGCTCACCACTCTGCAGGCTCTCCTCGCCTCCGACTTGACCCCGGCTCCGTCCACATCTGTGCAGTGGCCGTCTGCCTCTGGTCCAGCCGCACTCTCGTCCACCTGCCCTGCTGGGTAGCCCACCCCGGACACACCCACAGCCGACTCAGCTACCCACCCCTGCTCCTCCCAGGCGCCCCAGCTCAGCAGAGGCCCACCGCCCACCTGGGGCAGTCCTGCCTGCCCCTGCCAGCCCTTAAAGCCGGGGGCTTTACCTCCCGCCTCGCTGAGGTCAGTGCCGCTCTCCCTCTGCCACGAGCCCCTGCCCGAGCCAGCACCGCACCCTGCTCACACCGCTGAAGCCACCTCCTAACTAGGGCCACAGCCTCGCTGCTTCTCCGCAATCCACTTCCACACTGTGACCAGGGTCTTCTCAACACAGATCCCGTTTGTGTCACTTGCCTGCCAAACCCTTCGAGGGCCACTCAGGACTCATCTGATGAAGAACGAAACCTGACGTACGTAGTCTGCAGGGCTCCCCGAGATGGTCCCTCCCAGCTCCTCACCCCTCGGCCCTCCTCTGCAGTGAGACCCTAACAGTCTTTGCGGCGTCACCCCCACCCCCGCACACACGCTATGCCCCTGCTCTCCAGGCTCCTGGCCCATCTTCCCGGCATGCTCCACCCGTCAAAGCTGAGCCCAGCCTCTCACTTCCCCAGGACCCTTCTGGCCCCTCAGCCTGAGCCCTGGGCCTGCCACATGCTCCCAGGGCCCATGCGTGGTCACGTGGTGGAGCCCCTGGGTGACGGCCTCTGTGTGGTCAGCTGTGAGCCTGACAGCAGCAGAACTCCGTGAGGACTGGCCCTGCTCTCCTTGACCACAGGCCGGGCACAGGACCAGGCAGGACGGCCTCCGTCTTTGCTCAGGAGATACAAGCCACACGTGTCCTCGTGTGGACAACTCCACACCTGCTCTAAGTGTAGACTCTGCTATGGCTGGACCGTACGCTAGAAAAACGGCCGTCTGATACACTTAAGACTGACTCTCAGAGATCCGACACCGTGTGACAAAGTCCCCAGTGAGAAACAAGCGTGTTCCCCGGGACACCCGTGGGAGGCGGTGCTGTGGGCAGGACCTGCCTCTACACGGTCCCTGTCCCGTGGACCTTCCACCATGAACCATGATACAGATGTTCTAGACCCGCGCGCTCCCAGAGCCGCCGCCGCCACGCGTGCCTACTGAGCTCCTGACATGGACAGTGTGACCAAGGAGCTCAATTTCCAGCCGGTTTACCGCTAACTACTTTGGATTCAAACAACCACACGTCCTCAAGGGTCTCGTGTTGGCCCCAGAGCCTAATGCCTGGCTTCCAAAGGTGGCCCCGCCACTTGCTGCTATGCTGTGGCCAAGCACTGAGCCTGCCTGGCCAGGGACCCCCAAATGCAAAAGGGGACAGGGACAGTCTCTCCCCCACAGCACGACCATGTGGGGTACCGGAGAGGATGTCCGTGACCGGTAGACGAGGCCTGGCATACAGGTCAGCAATCGGCACCATCAGTGATGACACGTGCCCAACTTAAACGTTCGTGCTTCTGAAAACCTGAGCCACACCCCACCCCAGACCATCCACGGAGCCGTGCGCTGACACACCAAGAGCTCCACGAATTCCCGGACCTCCTAAATTCCCGAACACGGCAGCAGAAGACACTCAGGCCTGGATCTGGAATCCTTACCTTGTCCATCTGGTCCTTCTGGACCCCGTACTTTCCGCCGAATCCTTTGGAATAGTCTGCAAAGTGGCACAACACAACACTTACACTTAGGCTGAGGACCAGCGAGGTGCCCGGGGCAGAGGCATGCAAACAGATCCAGAAACAGCCCAAGAAGACGCACCCCGAGCAGAAAGAGACCAGAACCGCACCCCGCGCGGTCCTCACTTGCAAGCTGAGTTGGTTTCTACCCGTGGTGTTCAGCACACAGGCGGGGGAGAAGCAGAAAAGGGGTGTGCGCATGCGCCCCGCGCTCTCCTGAGGGACAGAGGGTGCCGTGTGGGCTGGCAGGCAGTGAGCTGAGGGCCCAGCACAGGCGCGGGGCAGCGTGCCACTCCAACAGCACAGTCCTCCACCTGGCACCGCTCCCTCCCTACTAGGACTAGGCAGAGGCTCGAGGCAGCTGTTTTCTTGCTTTTTAAAAGAAAAAAAAAAATTCCATGGGGAAATTCTACCAGCCAACTCTTAGGACGTAGCAACACAGATCTCCGTGACAGTCACACCGTCACACGGCCTTAAGGCCACGCAGAGCCAAGGCCATCTCCGCACAGGCTGCCGGATCAGCACCGGATCAGGTGCGTCCACCGTCCCTCGCCTGAACACGGCCGTGTGTTCCCAACCAGGGGACGGAGCCTACGCTCTGCCCTGGCAAGGAGGACCGTCCTTGTCTTCCGCTCGTGTGTCCAGGTTCTAACGGCTAAGTCCGAATTTGGACAGCAATTAAATAACTGCTCTAAGGAGAAATGTGTTCACCGTGTGGACTCCCAACAGATACACCTAGAAATTTCCTGTGTCTTCTTAGCTTCCTGTACATACCGTTTAGCTCTGTGTGGGGAAGTTATACGTAGGTGGTGTCGTCAAAAAAACCAAAACAAACGAAAAACACCTCCCACTCCTGGTCAAAAAAACACCACCACGATGAAACAGAGACCACACAGAACACGGCTGCCCCTGCCCCTGCCCCCCGGTGACCCACGCCTCTGGCTGAACTAAACATGGTTCTCCCCGTCTCAGAGGCAGTCAGGTGGCTTACTCAGTAGGTAAGTCACGGTCAACAGCAAGAGCTCCAGCAGAAGGCTGCTGGGAGACCAGGGACACCCCGCTCCAGGATGGAGCCACGTTATGGGTTTAGGGCAACACACCCTGCAAACTACGGCCATGTCTTGCCAAGCACAAACCCCATGGTGCCAGGGAACAAGTGAATGGGGGTGGGAGGAGTGCAGGCGACCATGGCTCCAGCATACACCTGGGTTTCAACGCCCGAGTGCCCCTTGAGGGCACAGAGGGTGCTGGCAAGGCTGAGGCTGGAAGTCTGTGCTAGAAGTGGCCGCACTGGAGGGGAGGCGGGGGCAGGGGGTGGTGAGCAACGGTGCCTTGCTGGGACTCGTGCTTGGCCAGCCTCTCCTTGTAATCAAACCCCACAGCACAGGAGTCCTGCCTCTCGGGCTGAACACCAAATCTGCCTCCGAAACCAGTCTTATAACCTGGAAATCCCACAACAGTGAAGAAAACCGAGAGAGGAAACACAGTTCGGTTAGAATCGTGGGAGCATGGGCAAGAATCAAGTACATCGTTTAGAGAAAGGAAAAGCTCTGCCAGGCTCAGGGGCTGCAGAGCCAGCTCGCAGGCTCAGCAACAGTCAAAACTGGGCTCAAAGGTTAGAGGGCAAACTCAAACTCTTAACACTCCAGCCAAGATCAGAGACCGGGTTAGGAAATGTATTTCAAGTAATTCGGGAAAGCCACTCCATGCTTTGAGGTTTCTTTCTAGGTCCTACCCACGCTGCAGACAAGAGAACGCATCTCTGCGCATGTGAAGAAAGAGACACGTTATACACGAGATTACTGCACGGCAACGCGTACCAGCCCCACCTCCATCTGTGCTGGCTGAAAGGACGGGGTGAGTCTGGGGCTCACTCAGAGGTCTCCCGTCCCCACGTGCTACTTTCCCAGGGACATGGTTCTGTCGTGGAAAGCACACACTCCCGGGCAGAGAGGAGGCATCCCCTTCCACAGCCTACAGCACGCTTTATCAGCACCAATTCATGGACTGGATCGCTGTCGGCCCTCTGGCCGCCCGCTGAGGGCAGAAAACAGCATTCCCAGAGCTGCTGCAGGCAGTGACCGGCGCTCCAGAAGCCCAGTGACATGGGGCCTTCTCGCGGGAGCCCTCCCGTGGGAGGGGACGGGGGTTCCTCACTCCTCTAGCTGAAGGGCTGTCTCAAATCACGGGAGGGCTACGACAACCTCCCACACTGAAGACACAACACCACTGCTACAGAGACACGGCAAAAACACGGCACAGTGACGGACCTGGGAAGGGAAATAAACTCGGGAAACGATCCCAAGTAGGAGATTCAAAATGAAGGTACCTTTTTGGGATTCGTGCAGCTGCAATTTCTCCTGGTGATCCCGGCCAAAAGAACATTTGTCTTGTCTGTCTGTCTGCACACCAAATTTTCCTCCAAACCCTTTCACGTAGTCTAATGGATTAGAAAAAGGACACAAACTGGTATTAACGGATAGCCCGGGCAACAGAGAGAAAACATGTTTTTCAACGCACGTCAATACACACAATTCGCTCAATTCATCCCTTCTCTCTCAGATCTTCGGTAAAACTTTAGGTAACACTCATCAAGAGGCCCTCCTCATACAGCGTCTGGAAACTGACCCCATCTGTAATCCCAGCGTTCCGAATAAACGCAGACGGGACCCCACAGAAGCAGCGCCAAGCGATGCAGCTTAAGCAGCAACCGGAGCCCCACAGTCCCACCACTTACACACGCGACACTATTAGCACAAGCGGCACTGCTGGGGTGTCAGAGCCAAAACAACTGGCAAGAGTCGATCTCTCATGTAACAGCTGTGTTTCTGCTTTGCTGTTTTAAAGCTGGCTGCTTAACTGAGAGATGTCCGTATTAAGGGCTGCTGGTTACGCTCCGTCTCTGCCTGCTGCTCTGGTTACCACCCATCCCGTTAACGGTCACCGGCTGGAGAGCTGGTAAGATGCAGGCACCTGTCTGGGACTCGTGCTTCTCCGTTTTGCCTTGATACTCAAAGCCGACGGCACTTTTATCCACCTTGTCCTTGTCGATACCGTACTTGCCACCGAAGCCTTCGGAGTAATCTAAAAACAAGGAAAGCAGTTTACAGGCCAGCAACACAACCAGCGAGCAAGCTGTGGATTCCAGCAGGCTTCAAGAAAGTACTTTTAACACTCAATTAAAAAAAATATAAACCAAAAATCTTTTAGGCTCACTATAAGATCACTGATACAGAAAATATCTAAAAGTCTTGCTCATATGTAATAACAGGACTAGGAAGAGTCCTATAAAGACAGCAGATTTATAACTGCAGCATCTTTCCTTCATTCCAAAAGACAGCATGGAGTAACAGTTTATTACAAAGCTTCTGGATCAGCACGAGCCGAGCAGCCGGCTTTTAATGGGTCCCTCTGCTTCATGGACCAGCACAAGGAGAGGCATGCAGGGGTGCCTGCAAAGACAGGATAAACCTGGAACGCCCTCCAGAAACACACGCCCTCCAGAAACGCCAGTGGAATGGTTCCCTCTGCACTAAAGGAGGACTCCATCGTGGGCACGTCAACGCACGAGCGCGCGGAGCAAACCCCTTCCGCAAAGGCCTGGGGCTGCCGAGGAGCCTGCCTGCCCAGGCACTTGGGGCTGTGCCCCCGACCTCCCAGAGTGGCATTTCCTCTGCCCCAGAGGCCTCTTGGGGAGAAAGTCAGTGCAGACTGCAAGGCATCCAGCAGCAGGTCCTGAGGAACTGGGTGCGCGTGGGGCAGAGGAGCACAGGTCTGCTCCAAGGAGGGAGGGAGAGAAGGCAGTGACAGCGACCCCGTGCCGCAGGCCACCTGCTGTAACGGAAGTGACGCCTGCGGCAAAGGGACACTGGGCTGGCCCACGGCCAGCTCCTCGCAGAAACGCCAAGCCAGTGGGGTTTCCAGTGCTGGGTTTTGGTTTTGTTCTTTAAAGAATCCTGGGATTTTTTTTAAATACGTGAGCTCTCAGTTTTTATATGTTGGCAATCATTTTAAAAAATCTAAATGTACAGGCCAAACAAAACAATGAGGAGAACCAACCGTTTGTGGCCTCTGCAGGAGGGACTGAATCTAACGCCCTCCACCTACAGCCCTCGCTGGGTGACGGCAGTAAGTGACCCGCGAGGCCGCCACAGCAAAGGAAGCCAGCACGGCTTCTGAGGACAATCTGGCAATCTATCGAAATTTTAATTCAGTGTTCTCTGACCCAATTATATTTCTAGGAATTTACTCTTGAATAACCACTTACATACATAAGACACAGGGAGAAGAATACTCATGCAGTCGACTTTTAACATCGAAAATTGAAAACAACCTAACTTGTACATTCCACAGAGGAATGGTTACGTAGACTACGGGATCTTCCCACCACAAGGACTGAGCAGTCACCAAAAACGCAACAGACCCCTACGCTGACCTGAACGGAACAACAACGGCCAAACGTTTGAGTTAAAAAACCGTGTAACTATAACGTGACCCGCCGTACACAGGGGAAACGCCCCAGTGCGCATGTCTGTAAGCGTGTGGGAAGCAGCGGCGAGGGGACAGGCCGCGCGGTGGACCGGCTGCGGGGCGCCGCCCGGGCGGACCTTTCTGCGACTCGTGCTTCTCCGTCTTGCCCTGGTAGTCGAAGCCCACGGCGCTCTTGTCCACCCGGTCGGCCTGCACGCCATACTTGCCGCCGAAGCCGCTGGAGTAGTCTGTGGAGACACGCAGCAGTCGGCATGGGAGCAGATAGGAGCTAACCCGGCGCTTGGTTGAACCAGAACAGAAACGACTCGCGGTGTGACTCAGCAAGAGATCAAGCACACATTCTAAAACACACGAGCCACCCACTATCACCCACGCGTGACGCTCGACTCAGTCTACAGCGTCCCTTTCACCTGTTAGGGGCACTTCGTTCCTGATGGCAGACGTGAACTGCGTTCCCACCTCGGAAGTTCACCGTTCAGACACTTTCTGAGCACCGACTGCACGGCAGCGAGCAAAGGTCTGAATCACCACTTACATACACTCAAAAGTGTTTCAAGAATAAGTCTAACAAGATGCTTCCACTACAAGTCAGCTGTGGGGCGGGAACGGGGTGGGGGTAACTTCCAGTTCCTGGGGGGCAGAGGATCAAAACCAACTCTGCATCCCTTTGGCTCCTTCTTCCAGCGGGTCTGAAAGTTGCCTCTAGGACTCTGCCCGGCTCCCTGAGCATCTGGGAGCACTTTTCCAACCAGAGGAGAGTCAGGACTGCGCCAGGGGCTCAGCCGCGCTCAGCCACGGGCAGGGGGGCCCACCGACCCACAGCCCTGGGATCTCAGCCCTCGCCAGCCGCCAGCCGGCGCCCCGCTGAATCCCGCGGTCAGGGCCTGGGGGATTAGCCAGGCAGAGCGCCGCGGGGCCCAGGCAGCCCCGCGCCAAGCGGAGCGCCCGGGGAGGGCGCACTCAGTGGGGATGCCGCCAGCGCTGCGATCAGAGGGAAACGGAAACCCCCCATCCCACCCCCGCCCCCAGGCCCGACACGTCCACAGACCGCGGGCGGAGGAAGCCCCGCACCCGCTCCAGGGAGGCCGCCCGCGGAGATCGAGTTCCTGGTGCCACACTCAGGCGATTCCAACAGAGGAACCAAAAACCCAGAAGCACCTTTCTGCTGATTTCCAACACAGCCAGAAGAGGGATGGCTCCAAATTTAGAGCCTCTCGGCCGTCTGCAGCTGCGCGTGTCGCTGCATTTCCAGTGACCTGATTGCTAAACCTCCCTGTAGGTGCGGGCCGGGCCGCAGGAGCCGCGGCTGCGACGGCCCCGCCCGGGCGCCAGGGAGACCCCGGCCCCTCTCGGTCCTTCCCCGCAGGGCCCCACTCCTACCTCGCCCCGCTTGGACCCAAACCCCTCCCCGTCGGCCCTCCATCCCCTTCCCCTAAACCCCAGGGCCCTGATCCCGTCGCCCCCGATCCCGGACCCCTCCCCGCAGGGCCCCTCTCCTACCTCGCCCCGCTTGGACCCCAGCCCCTTCCCCTCGGCCCTCCACGCCCCTCCCCTAAACCCCTGGGCCCTGAGCCCCTCCCCCCGGATCACACCCCCTCCCAGCATGGCCTCTCTCGCACCTCGCCCCCCTCCGACCCTCGGCCCCTCCACTCTCTCTTCTCCTAGCCCCCGGGTCCCGGGCACCCTCTCAGACCCCAGACCCCCTCCCCGTCTGGCCCTCTCCTCCCCTTCCTCCCTGCAGCCCCGGCCCCTCTCCTTCGGACCCCTAAACCTCAGAACTGCCCCTTCCTCCCCGACACCAGGCCCTCCCCACCGCTCGGCGCCCCGCCCCTCACCCCGCGGTCCCCCGGCCCCCACCCCTCGGCCCCCGGCCCCGGATCCCCCGCCTGGGGAAGCCTCGCCCGCGCTCCCCCCGCGGCCGACCCGAAACCGCGAGCGGAAGAGCGGCTAGACCGCTGCGGCCGCCGCTTCCTTCCCTTTTCGGGGCCCGGGGGCGCCCCACGAGCGCCGCGGAGGGGCCGGCCCGCCCCGCCCGGCGGAAGCCGCGCTCGCTCACCGCCGCCTGGCTCCGTCCGGACCCACTCGACTCCGACTCCGGCCCCGGCCCCGGCCCCGGCCCCGGCCCCGGCCCCTGCCGCTCCGCGCCCGCCGCTCCCAGGCGCCCTGCTCCACTTCCGGTTCCTCGGGCGGGGGCGGGGCCTCATCCGGGTCCCGACGAGGCCCCGCCCCTCCCCGGCACGTCGCGCCCCTCGCCCGGCCGCCTCCCTCGCGCGCGTGCGCGGGCAGCGCGGGCCGAGCTCCGCCGGGGTGCGAGCCTGCAAAGCACGCGTGGAAACAGTCTGTTCCTACACGCAGAGTCAATGTACGGAGCGAAGGCTCCAGAAGGAGGTTTCTTTTCTCTTTTTTGAGAAAGAGTAGCCCTGAGCTAACATCTGCCACCAATCCTCCTCTTTTTGCTGAGGAAGACTGGCCCTGAGCTCACATCCGTGCCCGTCTTCCTCTACTTTATATGTGGGATGCTTGCCACAGCATGGCATGCCAAGCAGTGCCATGTCCGCACCCGGGATCCGAACCAGCAAACCCCAGGCCTCCGAAGCACAATGTGTGAACTTAACTGCTGCGCCACCGGGCCGGCCCCCAGAAGGCGGTTTCTTGACTGAGTGACTGGGAAGAATGAGGGGTTTGTAGGCTTAATGAGGAAGTCAGAACTGGAAGGAGGGGAACTAACACTGGGGAGGCAGCCTGCGGGCCACGTGGCTTCTGCCCCTCAGGAGAGTGTGTGGCCCAGACCAGCTGGCCACATAGCGATTGTGGATACAAGGTAATCCTTTTAATACAGGATGGTTCATTTTTCCCTGGAAACAGCTTTATGAGTTGAAAATTATTTTTAAGAGCTTCTTATTGAGATGTAATTTGCATAAAATATAATACACTCGTGTACAATTCTGTGGTTTTTAATATAGTCACAGGGTGGTGTAACCATCACCACGACCTAATTTTAGAACATTTTCATCCCCCCCAAAGAAGCCCACCTTGTTAGCAGTCAACCCCTGTGCCCCGCTCCCCCCCCCCGCCCCCGCAAGCAGCCACTCATTACTTTCTCTCTGTGAGGTGGGTATTGTTGCTTCCGTTTCCCAGATGAGGACAGCCAGAGCTCACTGGGGCTTTCAGCGGGAGGGTGGCGTGAGCCGTTTGTGACACCCAGATCCATCCAGCCTCTCTATGGAGAACAGACTGCTTCAGAGTCACATCCGGCGAAAAGGCAAAAGGCGGCGCCCGTCTCCCCTTTGACACACCGTGTCAGGAGAGTGTGTGGCAGAGACTGGCTGGCCAAGTAGCATGACAGATACAACGTCAAATTTGGAAAGCGAAAAGGTTTAGCCGTGCTCAAAAACAAGTTGAATGTCTCTGTGGACCGGAAGTGAATAGAAATGTGACGTGGGGAGCTGAGGCTGTAGGCCTGCTGGGCCCGGGGCGCCCACCCTGGTCCAAGGAGCCGAAAAGGCAAATGCAGTGAGGACAACCTGCCCAGCCCACACAGGACCCCAGCGGGCCAGCCGCTGTGGCATCCACACCACCACGCAGGGCGGGATAACTCGGTGTGGCAGAGAGTGGATCCCCTGCCCTCCTTCTGGACTCACTGGGCCTCTGGCTGCCCAGCTCCACATCTCCCAGCTTCTCTAGGTGACGGGTGCGGCCACATAGCCAGGATCTCACAATGGAACATCAGAGAGGAGGATATGCACCGCTTTCTGGCCCGTAAAAACGCCCGCACGGCTTCCCCCTTACCATAGGTTGGGATGACGGCAAAGATGGATCCGTGCCCGTTGCTGCTGAGACAAATTACAACCAAGGTTGTGGCTGAAAAAATGCAGATACTTACAGTTCTGGAGGCCGGAAGTCTGAAATCAGTTTCGTTGGGCCAAAGTCAAGGCCAAAGAGAGACCCCAAGGAAGAGCCCGCTGCCCCTTCCAGCTTCTGAAGGCCACCTGTACCTGCATTCCGTGCCTCGGGGCCTCTTGCTCGAGTCACTGAGACTCAGGCTTGTGTTGTCACATCTACTTCCTCTCTGTGGTGGAATCTCTCACTGCCTCCCTGTTGTGGGGACCTTGTGATCACACTCAGGACCCAACCGGATAATCCAGGAGAATCTCCAGAGTCCCTTTTTCCATATAAGGTAATATTCACGTGTTCTGACGATTGCCGAATGGACATTCTCGGGGGCCGTTATTCAGCCAGCCACATTAAGGTGACAGGTAGACCTTGGAAGCCATGTGCTGGAGACGGCAGAGCCCCCACTAGCCTGGGTCCCTGCGAGACTGAACGGAACAGATCTTCCTTACCATCCCCTCCTCCTCCTCTGTCTGACCGGGAACATACACCCTGGCCTGTTGCATGAGATGGAAATGAAATCCTGTGTTTAAGACATGATCTGCGCAGTCAATTTGTTACAGGTGTCTGGCCCACCCCAATACAGAGAGCTTGGAGGCGAGTGCAGAACAGGAAGACGGGCAGGGCCCCACACCGAGGGAGGAAGAGAAAAAGCAAAACAAAACACTTCCCACTTGTTATAAACCAATGTTGCCGCAATTAAAAAAAATAAAGTAGGGGCTGGCCCCGTGGCCGAGTGGTTAAGTTCTCACGCTCCGCTGCAGGCGGCCCAGCGTTTCGTTGGTTCGAATCCTGGGTGCGGACATGGCACTGCTCATCAAACCACGCTGAGGCAGTGTCCCACATGCCACAACTAGAAGGACCCACAACGAAAAATATACAAATATGCACTGGGGGGGGGTCTTTGGGGAGAAAAAGGAAAAAAAAATCTTTTTTAAAAAAATAAAGTAAAAAATATTTTAAGAAACACTTCCCACTTAAAAGGGAAAAGAGTTAGAGGGAGAAAACTCCCCAGGCTCTTGCTCTCTGGAGTCACGTTTACCATGGAATTATTCCCCTGCTAATTTTTCATGCCCCACTTTGCCACGTCCCTTCTAATTCAATTCCACACTTCCTCATGGTCCTACTATGATCTCATGATTATAGCTTTTCTTTTAATGAACTTGGAATCATTTGTGGTGGAAAGGACCTAGTGATCATCTGTTTCAATACCATTAATTTCCAGGTGGGGACTAGAAGCCAGTGGATCTAAGAGATTTGCCCAAGATGACACAGCTGGCTGGTAATATAACCTGACAACAGTAAATTAGATATGTGGACACTTTTACAAAGCACTTTCATTTTAGACAAATACATACATGCACTTTCTCAAATACCTAACCTGAATCAATCATCTCAGCAGTCCTATGAGGCATACATGGTGTGATTTACTATGCATAAGTGAGGAAATCACAGCAAAAAGGAATACAATAAAACTAATTCATGATAGAGCCATGACTTATTGTGGTTAATACCATGGGCATTGGTGTCAGCCAATCTGGGTGGAATTCCAGCTTTCCATTTATTGGTTGTGTGACCTTGAGCAAATTAACCTCTCCAAGCCTAAGTATATATCACCTATTAAATGGGGCTAATAATAGTAGCTACTTCATACAGCAGTTTTTCATAGAATCAAATCAGATAATGCTCATAAAGCACTTAGCCTGTGAGGTACACAGCATGCCTCCCATTAATAGCAGGTTTAATTTGTGTGTTCTGAATTGGAGTTCTTTACAACATATTATGCTGCATTACTAATCCTTCATTAAAAAATATCTGTTTAAGATCATTCTCACAAACGTTTCTTGTCTTTTTTTTTTTTTTTTTTTTTTGGTGGAGATCATCTACCCTGCCATTACTAGGGAAACAGAGATGTTTTAGGAAGGTCTCATTCTTGGTTTGCTCTATTTCAGTTAATATTAATTCTAGAGAGAGAGTGGTGGGTGGGGCAATGAGTTAATTATTTAATTTAACTCTTCCTAATAGGTTAGTAGTCAGATATTCCCACAAGTAAGAACTGTAATAGATTAATCTTTTAAATTGAACAGATTCTTAAGATGTTTTTAAAAATGTAACACCAAAAGTATAGAATTAGGGCACCCATTCAAACCATGGAGAGCATGCTTCTGGTCAATAAGAAGCATCTATGCTCCACAAATTAAATTTTGTGAGACTTAAGATGAATTGTGGCTACTCTGGGAAGAACATGGAAGACCTCAATATGCTCAAAGCTTCTATCTGTAAAATGTGGATAATTTCTCAACTGCCAACTTCATATGGTAATAGAAAAAAATCACATCCATGCAATTTAACTATATGAAGTGTAGAGTATTGTATAAATACTAATGTAATATATGTGAAGCTTACTATTTAAATTCTCCTCTAGGGGCCAGCCCTCTGGCCGAGTGGTTAAGTTTGTGCACTCCGATGTGGCAGCCCAGGCTTTTGCTGGTTTGGATCCTGGGCATGGACGTGGCACCACTCATCAGGCCACATTGAGGTGGCGTCCCACGTGCCACAACTGGAAGGACCCACAACTGAAATATACAACTATGTACTGGGGGGATTTGGGGAAAAAAGCAGAAAGAATAAAATATAGATTGGCAACAGTTGTTAGCTTAGGTTCCAATCTTTAAAAAAGTAAAAAGTAAAAAAATTCTCCTCTATAAGTATATGTCCATTTAAATGTTCTTTAAATTCTCTTAGTTGGACTGGAGTCTACATCATACCCCCAAGTAAACTGGCTTTGCTGCTCCCTGGTCAAACTTAAGGTCCAGGAATATTTGGGAGACTCAGATCTCTGGGACTCAGATCCTGTCTCCCTAGACACACCATGACAGCCTGCATTTCTGAGGTCTTGCATGGTCTCTGGTAAGCTACCATAGAGCAGGCTACAGGCCAACTATGACCAGAAGTTGATGACTTTGACTTCTTTCTAGCCTCTGAGAATCTCTCTAACTCTTGACCTTATTGTGCCCCTTCTTTCTACCATTCCTTTCACCCATACCTTTTTCAAAATTCGCTTCACAAGGAGGCTCAATGAGTAAGATGGAAGGAACAAGCTTATTTGGGAATAAAGCCAGATCAATCTTTCTTCTTCTCCTCTCCTGTCATATTTTATCTTTCTCTGTCTTTCCTTCAGTCTTTCTATCTCTCTCTTTCTGTGTCCCTCCCTCTCATACTCACTCTCTCTCCCTCTTTGAGGTGGAGATTAAAAGTACTCATTTTAAAATAATTTTTAAGTTTCACAACTTGATTTTATACATTATTTTATTTTATTGAAATACATATAAAAGCTTAACAGTTGAAAATGAATAAAAGACATTTTAAAAATCATAGGAGAAAGACTGTGTGGATTCCTAGGTTCTTGTCTATCTCTGCATATAATGTCTATCAGAACCTCTGTTCTCAAAATATGGGGTTTACCTACGTGGGTATAATCCTGGGAACAAACCTTTTAAACTAGATTCAATGTTCATAACACTGCCTCAAACTGATCGCTTGGTAGTGTGAGCTAAATATGATGGCACCAGGAATCAAGAAGTGAGTTTTTCACTTCTCTCTATCTAGCTGTTGTATGACCTACAAAAAGTTCTTACATGTTCTTATCTCTATTTTCCTTATAGGGGAAATAACACCTGCCCAAATATTGTTTTTATGGAGATAAATGTGTTACTCTCTTTGTCATCCTCTTGAGGGCCTCTTTGATCTCCTTGTTCCTGAAACTATAGATAACAGGGTTTAACATGGGGATTAGGATAACATAGAACACTGACAGCACCTTGTTTTGCTTCTTGGAGTGGCTAGAGTTAGGATGCAGGTACATAAAGAGGCTTGTGCTATAGAAGATTGTCACAACTACTAGGTGGGAGGCACAGGTATTGAAGACCTTGGCACTACCTTTGATGGAAGATAGTTTCAGGATGGAAGCTACAGTGATTGCATGAGATAAGATGATTACCAAGAAGGAACCAAACCCAACAAGAATAGATTCGAGAGACAGAATCATTTGGCTGATGTAGGAATCAGAACAAGACAAAGAAATGATCTGGGTTACATCACAGTAGAAATTTGGAATGATGTTGGGCCCACAGTAGTAGAGACGAAAGCAAGAAACTGTTTGAACTAAGCTACCAAGGAAACCACTCCCATAGGCCCCAGCAATCAACTTATGACAGAGGCCAGGAGCCATGATGCTCGAGTACTGCAGAGGCCTACCGATACCAACAAATCTGTCATAGGCCATGGTGGCCAAGATGCAGCATTCAGCCTGACCCATCCAGCACCCAGTAAAATACTGGGTGGCACAGGCAATGAAGGAAATGTTTTTTTCATCTTTTAAGAAGTCTGAAAGCATTCTTGGGCTATTTGAAGAAGAATAACAGATGTCTAAAAATGATAGGAAACTGAGAAAAAAGTACATAGGCGTGTGCAGGTGGGAGTTCATCCTGATTACGATGATAAGACCCAGGTTCCAGATTAGAGTCATAAGGTAGATCCCTAGAAAGACTGGGAATAGTACACGCTGCACCTCTTTTTCATCTGAAAGTCCCAGGAGAACAAACGTGGACACAGAAGTCTCATTTCTATTCCTTTCCATGGACATGGTTAGTGTCATCTACTGACAAAAAGATGACAGATGGAAATTATTTCATTCTCAAAAAACAAAAACAAGTATTCTTCGTCTTTTTCCAGTCATGCAGCTGACTAAATATACAACTTAAATCATCATGTTGAGTTAATCTGTCTTCCACGCATGATTACTAAACTTAAATGAACAATTCCCTTCAATAAACATTCTCATTCTCTTTGGCGACAAAAGACAGTAAATTGGCATTATGAGTACATTATCCTCTGAAATGTCTTAATTTCATGTTTTAACTTCCTAGAATTCACAAATATATGAGAATCAGAAATAGACAAAACTGGTGAAAACTGCTATCTCTCGATATGGTGAAACGAAAATTCTCCTCACACATGGCTCTGATGTTAATCAGTGCTTGAAGAAGTCCCTGAATCATGAGGCTTCATGCACCAAATGAGGATGCTGGGGTACATGTCTTTTAAAATCTCCTTCGGGGGCAAGCCCTAGAGGCCTAGCGGTTACGTTCAGTGCCCTTCACTTAGGGTACCTGGGTTTGAATCCTAGACACTGACCTACACCATTCTTCTGTTAGAGGCCATGCTGTGGTACAGCCCACATAAAAAGAAAAAAAGGGGAAATATTGGAAATGGATGTTAGCTCAAGGCAAATCTTCCTCAGAAAATAAATAAATAAATAAATAGAATCTTTGGAACCAAGATTCCACTAAACTGTAATCAGGGAGGGTGGACTATCTTGTAACTGCCTTTCTGTTTTCATAAAACCATCTGAGATCTAAAAATAATGCCATAGAATAGTGGGAAGAGTCAGAGACAAGATATAGTTTGGAAATGGATGTGAGTTGAACAACTTAATGATTCTAGGAAAGCACCTGAGAAGTTAGATAAGATAAGTTTGAAAGAGCCATTATGCTCCTTTCTTTGCAGGTGCAGCTTTTTCTTTCTTCAAATCAGAGATACTTATAAGTTAAATTATCTAAGACAGCGACTCTTGATCTTCTTTGAGTCAGTGATACATTTGAAAATCTGTTACAAAGTCTGAACCCTGTACCCAGGAAACTGCAACCACTTATCACCTCTGCATATGGTTTTATTGGATTCTCTGTCACCCTCAAGTCTATTCATGGTTCCTAGATTCAAGACTTCTGTAGAAGTAGAGTGATTTGAACTCATGTAAGGATGAGGATGCTTAGGCAAGGGATATGGGGATTAGAAAACTGAGGCAGGATTTCTGGAAGTCCTTTCTCTTTTTCTCCTTGGAGCCAGTCCAGAGAAGTTAAGCACTAAGTCTTCAGGCCAAACAGTAAATAACCAAAATAATATTTTTGCATAAGACACTGCATGCCCTCTTCAAGATGCAATAGCTGTCATCTCTTCAGGTGGTCATTAGAACATCTCCAGCACAAGTATATTTTTATTCAGATGAACTCAAACTAGAAAGAAAATCATGGGAAGCCATGAAACCTAGAAAATATATGTCACATGTAGCTGAGAGTTTTGTGTTTGCGTAAAGTAGAAGTCTTGGAGATTTCCCTGGAGAAAGACTGCAACATTAGTGGAATAAACTATGTCTATGAGCTACAAATACTTGTCAGTATTAGCCATCCAGAATGACTTTCTTTTCGCCAATCATTTCCCAGCCTTCTAGGACCAAAAATGAACAATATGAGAAAATCCCCATTGAAGCATAAGGCTGTAGTCTGAGAAGTGAGGCAGACGGGTTCATTTCCCAAAACTAGATCTGTCTTTGCTTCATGGTGAACTCTTTTGAAAAGTATTCTGAAGGAAGGAAGTTACTAATTAGAAAATAAACGCAAGATTTGAGATCAATGTGGAAGGAAAAATGGGAGCAGACAGAATATGTACAGTCATGTGCCACGTAACAACATTTCAGTCACCAACAGACCGCATAAATGATGGTGATCCTGTAAGACTAGTACCATATAGCATAGGTGTGTAGTAGGTATACCAAGTAGGTTTGTGGAGGTACAGTCTATGATGTTCAGACAAAAACGAAATTGACTAATGATTCATTGCTCAATGTTTCCCCACAATTAAGTGATGCATGAGTGTATTGATCGTGCCAGACTTAGGTGTGGTTCTGTCCACAGTGAGACTGAATAGAAAGAGAATTTTGTGAGAACAGAGCAGAAAACTGCATTCTTCATCATCATCACAGTCATCATCTTAACCAACAATCATGACAACAAAAAGATTGATTTTACATCTACGATATATTCTGTTCATCTTCTACTCACGGAGGTATTCACAGCTTCCTCTAATGTCCATTCATTCAATAAGGTAAACTTAAGCCTGATGTGCTATCTATCAAACACAGGTAATATTCTGAAATTGTCTTTATATTTCTAGTATATGCCTCTGGAACCACAATTAAATGTCTGTCATTGAATCTTCTTGCTCTACCCTCCACTTCACTCAAACATCCATTATTTGTATTTCTCTCCTGTGTTCTGTTTAATTTTTACAGATCTCTCTTCCAGATAATTTATTCTATCATAAGTTTTGCTAACTGGTTGTTTAATGCATCTGTTTAATTTCACATTTCAGTGATAATATTTTGTTTTCTCTCTAAAGGTTTCATTTTGTTCTTTTCCTGAGTGGTCATCTTTGATAGTCTCTTATTCTTTCATCATACTTTCCATAGCATCCATTATTTAAACATATTAAACATATTTATTTCTTATTAATATCTAATAATTTAACTACATAGTTTTGCAAATCTGATTTTATAGTTTGATGTTATAGCTGACTCTTAGCAAGGTATCTTGTATTTTTGTCTGCTTAGTGATTTTTTTTTATCTTAATTTAGCATTTAAAAAAAATTTATCTGTGGGAATCACTGAGGCTTGAGTTTAAAATGTCTTCCTTCAGACATGCTTTATATTATTTCTGTCAGATACCTTAGGGGCAACACCAACACAGAATCCCTTTAAACAAAAATTTTGACTTGGTGTCTTTTGGTGTCACAATAGTCAAACATATAAGCTGCATATCTACATGAGTAAGTGTATGAGATTAAAAATTATCAGAGGAAGGAGGAATGTTAGCATCTTAGCAGTAAAAGACAGTCCTTCTTTTTGTCCCACTTTTGTAAGAATGAATTAGACATCCATTCTTGAGCAAAAACACCTTGTGGGAGTTGTGGTATCCAGGGCCATAGACCAAGGGACCCACGAAAAATCTTGCCTACCTGTGTATCCCATAATCAAACAGACCTCAGAATGGGCTGCAGAGCCAGCAGGAGTCAGTGAACCTACCTAAGTCCATCTGGGTTATGATCAGGTAAAGTCTGGAGAGTGCTGTCTTTGGCAGACACCCATGAATGAGAGAGACTTTGTGGAACCCCAGCCTTCTTGAGAGTGGAGTACAGTGAACTATTGGAACAGAAAAGAAGCATGAGTTGGTCACAGTGGGGAAGGTGAGAGGAGCATTCCAAGGACCACTCATTCAAGGCAACAATGCACAGTCTGAAATATTCAACGGTGGTGAACTATGCCACAGGGGAAAAGAACAGTGAGTGAGTGCCCAGCCACTTCAGTAGTGTTGGACACAGCTGGAGAAATCTGTGTCTCTAAAAAGAACCTAGCGCACTGAGACAGGTAGTTGGTGATGGAGGGAGGGGGAAGATCAGGAAATAAACAAATGATAATATCAAAAGACATTAAATGAGCATAGTTCCTGCCTACTGCACTCAGGATTTCAGCTGAAATCCTCCGTGAGCCTCCAGGAGTACCTCACCCAAGAATCTCCCCCCCAGATCAGTGGGAACCACAAGGCCCCAGTGCCAAACCCACACCTCTCCCCACTCTGCAACTGGCTTCTTGTGAATATTTCTAAGGGAAGCAGTGACAACAAAGCTGGTAAATGGGGTGGTCTCAGAAAAATAAACCTGGGTCTATGGCAAGAGAGAACACACAAACATGAGCTATAGCACTAGCTTTGAGAAAACAAATAAGAGGTTTCCAGTAGCCATCCTCGTGAATTGTAACGAGGAAGACACAATAGCCTAAAAATTCTGCCAACCATGGTAGCAAGCAGAGTGGAGCACATTCACCCATATAAAGTCAGAGAAAATCTCAGATATAACACCACCAGTGACAGTAAACCCCATAGGAAGGCAATTAGTAAAGATTTTAGGAGGTCTTTTTAAATTCAAATGTAAAAGCAGCAACCAAAACCTACAAGAAATATGAAATATCAAGGAAATATGTTGTCACCTAAAGATGACCATAATCTCCAATTTCAGAAGTTTAAAGGTACATAATTTTGTGACCAAGATAATAAAGAATTCAAAATAGCTTTTTGAAGAATCTCAATGAACTACAAGGTAACTAAAAAGACAATAATGAGGTTAGGAGAAAAAAATGAACAAAATGATATACACACACACACACACACACACACATATATATATATATGTACTAAATAAACCAAAACTATAAAAAAGAAACAATTTCTGGCACTGAAGAATTCAATGAATGAAATGAAAAATGCAATAAAGAGCATTTGCAGTAAAGAAAACTGAAGACAAATAAGTGAGCTAGAAGACAAGAAGTTTGAAATAACCCAGTCAGAGCGAGGCAAAGAAAAAAAGAAAGACAATAGAGCAAAGAAAGCCTATACAATCTATGGGATTTCATCAAAACAAAATTAAAAGAATTGAAGTTTGAAAGGAAAAAAGAGGAAGAAGGCAGATGAAAATTTATTTAGGGAATAATACTACAGACTTCTCAAACCCGGAGACACTTGGACAGCCAAGCTCACAAAGCTTATAGACCACCCAATTATTTCATGCCAAAAGACTTTCTCCAAGACATATTATAATTAAACTTTTAAAAATCAAAGATAAACACAAAATCCCAAAAGCAACTAGGGAAAAATGATGGTAACCTACAGAGGAACCCCCATTAAGTTACCAGGAGTTTTCTCAGCCACATCCCACAGACCAGGACAAAGTGAAATGACATACTTAGTGTTGAAAGAATAAACTGCCAGTCAAGAATACTCTATCAGGCAAAGTTATACTTCATATATGAAGGGAAAGTAAAGAGTTTCCCAGAAAAACAAAAGCTGAGATTGTTCATCACCACTACATCTTCCTTCTAAAAACTGCTGAAAGGAGTTTTTTGAGCTGAAATGAAAAGACACTAATCAGCAACATGAAAACATACGAAAGAATACAGCACAGTGATAAAGGTAAATATAAAGGCAGACTGAAAAGACTAATTCTGTAATAGGATGGTGTGCTAACCACTAAATTGTAGTATAAAGACTAAAAGTGAGGAGTATTATATAATTATAGCTACTATAATTTGTTAAAGAATACAGAATATAAAAAGAGGCAAAAATAACATAACAATGTAAAACAGAAGAGTAGAAGGGTCCAGTTTTTGTAGAAAATGGAAGTCAAGCTGCTATGAGCTTAAAATGGACTGTTTTCCTTATGAGATTTCTATACAACCCTCATTGTAATCACCTAGTGAAAATCTAGACTAGGTTCACGAAAGATAAGAAAGGGGAAACAGAGCCTACCACCATGGAAAAAAACACATGTGCAAAGGTAGGTGCACACAAGAAAAAAGGAAACAATGGAAATACAAACAACTGGATAGCAATGAACAAGATGGCATTAGTAAGTGCTTACATATCAATAATTACAATAGATGTAAATGAATTGAATTCACCAAAAAAAAGGGCAGAGTCCTAGATAGATGAAAAATCAAGACCCAACTATATGCTGCCTACAAGAGGCTCACTAAGCTTTCATGAGACCCATAGGCTCAAAGTGGAAGAATGGAAAAAGATATTTCATGCAAGTGGAAAACAAAAGAAGGCAGGAATAGCTATATTTATATCAGATAAAATAGACTTTAAGCCAAATATTGAAACAAGAGACAAAGAAGGTCATTACATAATAACAAAGGGGTCAATTCATCAGGAAGACATAATAAATGTAAATATATATGCACCCAAAATCAGAGCACCTAAATATATTAACCAAATATTAACAGATACAAAGGGTGAAATAGACAACAATACAACAATAGTAGGGGACTTTAATACTCCATTTTCAGAAATGGATAGATGATCCAGAGAGGAAATTCCCACAAAAATGTTCAACTTGAATCACGTTAGACCAAATGGATATAACAGACATTTATAGAACATTCCATCCAATAGCAGCAGAGCACACATTCTCCTAAAGTGCACAGAAAACATTTCCAGGATAGATCACATGAGAGGACACAAAATGTGTTTTAGAAAATTTAAGATTTAAATCATACCAAGTATCATTTCTGACCACATTGGCATGAAACTAGAAATCCATTAGCAGAAAGCTGAGAAATGAACAAATATGTGAAAACTAAACAGCACACTACTGAAAAATCAATGCACAGCTGAGAAATCAAAAAACATCTTGAAACATATAACCATGGAAATATAATACACCAAAACCAATACTATGGTACAAAAGCAGTTCTGAGAAGGAAATTTACAGCAATAAATGCATACATTAAGAATACAGAAGGATCTCAAATAACAACCTAACCTTACACTTCAAGGAATGAGAAAAGAAGAACAAAGACCAAAGTGAATAGAAGGAAGGAAATAACAAAGACCAGGCTAGAAATAAACTAAATAGAGACCAGAAAAACAATAGAAATAATAAATGACATTAAGGGCTAGTTTTCTAAAAGATAAACTATATTGACAAATCTTTAGCTACACTAACAATAAAAGACAGGAGACTCCAATAAATAAAATCAGAAATGGAAGGGGAGACATTACAAGTGATAGTAAAAAATACATAAGATTATAAGAGACTGCTATGAACAATTACAGCCCAGCAAATTGGATAATCTAGAAGAAATGAATAACTTCCGAGAAATATACAAACGGTCAAGATTGAATTAGGAAAAATCAGAAAATCTAAATAGAAAAAAATCAAGTAAGGAAATTGAATCAGTAATTGAAAACCTCCTAACACAGAAATCCCCAGAACCAGATGGCTTCTTTGGCAAACTCTACCAAACGTTAAAAAAGTATTAATGACAATCCTTCTCAAACATTTTCAAAAAATTGAACAGGAAGGAATGCTTCCTATTGCATTTTGGAATTGAAAGTATTACTCTGACACCAAAGCCAGATAAACACACAAGAAAAGAAAACAAGAACAGCACACAGGAAAAGAAAACTACAGACCAATATCCATCTTGAAAGAGATGCAAAAATTCTCAACAAAATATTAGGAAACCAAATTCAACAACACAGTAAAAGGATTATACACCACGAACAAGTGGGATTTATCCCAGGAAAGGAAGAAAGTTCAATGAACAAATCAATAAATGTGATACACCACATTAGTAGAATGAAAGGTGAAAAACATGATCATCTCAATAGATGCAGAAAAAGCATTTGACAAAGTACAATATCCTTTCATGATTAAAACCCTGCAAAATTGGATCTAGAGGGAATGTTCCTCAACATAACAAAGAACATATAAAACAAACCCAGAGGTAATATTATAGTCAACGGTGAAAAACAAAGCTTTCCCTCTAACATTAGGAACAAGACAAGGGTTCTCACTCTCACCACTCTTATTCCATATAGCAACTGAAAATCTTAGCTAGAGCAAAAAGGCTAGATAAAGAGATATAAGACATACAAATGGGGAAATAAGAAATAAAATTAGCATTACTTGCAGATGTTATGAGCTTGTAGACAGAAAATCCTAAAGATTCAACCAAAACTGTGTTGAAAGTAATAAATGAATTTGATAAAGTTCCAGAACAAAAAGTCAACATTCAGAAATCAGTTGTGATCCATGAGCATGAAATATCATTTCATTTCTTTCTGTCTTCAGTTTCTTTCAACAATCCCTAACTGTTTTCAGTGTGCAGGTCTTTCATCTCCTTGGCGAAATTTATTTCTAGGCATTTTGTTGTTTTTATTGTGATTATAAATGGGATTTTATTTTTGATTGCTCTTTCTGCTGGTTCATTGTTAGTATATAGAAAAACAACTGGAGCTGGCCCCGTGGCTGTGTGGTTAAGTTTACGTGCTCTGCTTCAGCGGCCCAGGGTTTCTCCGGTTTGGATCCTGGATGCATACGTGGCAACACTCGTCAGACCATGCTGAGGTGGTGTCCCACATAGCACAACCAAAACGACCTACACTTAGAATATACAACTATACACTGTGGACTTTAGGGACAAGAAGAAGAAAAGAAGATTGGCAACAGATGTTAGCTCAGGTGTCAATCTTTAAAAAAATAAATAAATGAAATGGGTATGATCTTTGCCTTTAAAAAAAAAACAACTGATTTTTGTATATTGACTTTGTACCCTGAAACTTTATTGTATTCGCTTATTATTTCTGATAGTTTTTTGATGGATTCTTTATGGCTTTCTAAGTATAAAATCATGTCAACTGCAGATAGTGACAGTTTTACTCCTTCTCTTCCAATTTTGTTACTTTTTATTTCTTTTTATTGCTTAATTTCTCTGCTTAGAACTTCCAGTACTGTGTTGAATAAGAGTGATGAGAGGGCCATACTTAGACAAAGATGTTTTGATATTAGTTAAATCCCCTGGAATTCAGCAAATTATTATTTTTCATTCAATGCTTTATTATTAATTTCTAGAGTGTGCTAGGCTTTATAGAAATTGTCTCATTAGATTCTAAATGTTTCTATTTCTCTCATTTTACAAGTGAAAAACACAAGTTAACTGAGTTAAAGACCACATCATTAGGAAATTGCAGAACTAGAACTCAACATCATCCACCCCTCACTCCATAGTAATATTGACATTTTAGATTAGAGATTATTCTTTTCACTGAAGGTGAGAGAATTTGGGTAGGGAGAAAGAGAACCCCAGGAAAAGCCCTAAGTGGAGGGTGTGGAAGTGAGGGAGAGGAAAGAGATAAAGAAGAGAAGAGAGCATAAACCTCATAAAATGTATGAGGACCACAAATCTTACTCCACATAGGTTTTACTGGAAGAATCACTTGGATATTGAGATAACACGGAATCCACTCTTTTCTATAAATCTTGCCCTCTCACCTTGACCTACATCCCCCAGGATAACAGAGCTCTTGCCAAACTTGAAATTGCTCATTTGCTTTCAAAAGATCTATTCAGGTGGGCCCTACTGCACTCCAAGATTGGTGCTTTAGGCCATGAAATTGGCTGTCCATTCACAGCCAAAGAAACACTCACAACTGGATGGGTATTTCTTAAATGTGTTATTAGGGCAGAGGTGAAAAGAGAAAAGACAATGAGGGAGAAAACACTCCAGGTGCTTATTCTCTTGGGTCATGGTTGTCATGGAATTTTACTCCATCTAATTTCATGCCCCACTTTGCCATGTCCCTTCTGATTCAATTCCCCACTTCCTCATGGTCCTATTATGGTCTTGTGATTATAACATTTCTTTTAACAACCTTGGAGGCATTTGACATGGAAAGGACCTGGACATCTTCTAGTCTAATACCATCATCATTTTCAAGGTGAGGAGCTAGAAGCCAGAGGAGCTAAGAGATTTGCCAAAGATGACACAGCTAACTGAGAATACTGCTTGATAACAATAAATTAGATATGTGGACATTTCCCTGTTTACAAAGCCTTCCATTTTAGATATATATTTTTTCTCACTCCGTGACCTGAGCTAATTATCACAGCAGCCCTATGAGACAGATATTGCATGGTTTCCTAGGGATAAGTAAGGATATTGAAGTAATAAGGAATACAGTAAAACTAATTCTTGACAGAGCCACAGATCATCATGGTTAATACCATGGACATTAGTATCAGCTAATCTGGTTTGAATTCCAGCTTTCCATTTCCTGGTTGTGTGACCTTGAGCAAGTTAATCTCTTCAAGCTCCATTAATATCACCCATAAAATGGGCTTATAGTATCAGCTACTTTATAGAGTAGTTCTTCGTAGAATCAATTAGATAATCCTTATAAAGCACTGAGAGTGTGAAGTACGTGGCATGCCTTCTATTAAAAGTAGGTTTAATTCATGTGTTCTGAATTGGAGTTCTTTACAACATATTATGCTGCATTACTAATCCTTCATTAAAAATATCTGCTTAAGATGATTCCCACAAAATTTTGGTTTTGTTTTTTGGGTTTTGTTTTTCCTTTTTTTTTTTAAGATGGAGCTCATCTACCCTGCCATTACTAGGGAAACACCTGATTTAGGAAGTTCTCATTCATGATTTGATCTGCTTCTGCTAATGCTACTTCTAGAGTGAAAAGGATGGATGGGATAAAGAGTTAATTATTCAGTTTAACACTTGCTAATTGGTCAGTAGTTATATAGTCACTCTGATAAGAACTGTAAAAAATTAACATTTTAAAAGGAACAGATTCTTAAGATAGTTTTAAAGCTATAACATCAAATGTACAGAAATTTGGCACCATGGACAAGTAGCAGTAGAAATGTTTCTGGTTAGTAAGAACCATTTTGTTCCATACATGACACTTTGTGAGCTTCAAGAAGAATTGTTGCTACCCTGGGAAGAATGTGGCAGACCTCAATATGACCAAAGGTTTTATCTGTAAATGGGTCTAATTTATCCCCTGCCAACTGAACATGGTAAGAGAAAAAAATCAAACCTATGCAATGTAACTATGTAAAGTGTAAAATATTGTGTAAATAGTAACATAATATATGTAAAGCTTAGTCCACAACTCATGCATGAGAAAACATCTCTTTTCAAAATTTTCTTTAAATTATACCAGTTGGACCCTGAGTCTCCATGGTACCCCACATCTGGTTGCTCTGCTGCTCTCTGGTCAACTTAAGGCCTTGAAATTCCATGCGCTTAGATCTTTGAGATTCAGACTCTGCCTTCCTAGACATACCATGACAGCCTTCATTTCTGAGTCTGGCATGGTCTCTGGGAGGCTACCACAGAACATGCTTCAGGCCACGTATGCCCGGAAATTGATGACTTTGACTTCTTTCTAGCCTGTGAGAATCTCCCCAACTCTTGACCTTAAAATTGCCCCTTCTTTCTACCATTCCCTTCTCCCATCTGTTTTTCACAATTCAATTCACAAGGAGTTTCAAGGAATAAGATAGAAGGAACAATGTTATTTGGGAATAAAGCCAGAACACTATTTTTTTCTCTTTTCCTTTAGTTTCCTCTCCTGCTTTCTCCTCCTTCCCCTCTCCTTCCCTCTGTACCCATTTTTTCTGCGCTCTCTCTCTCTCTGTTTTTCTCCCTCTTTCCAATTTTCTGATTCTGTGCCATCTCTCTCACACTAGATTTCTCTCACTCTCTTTGGAATTAATAAGATAAAGTATTCACTTTTAAATTATTTTTAACATTCACATATGCAATTTTATACATTCTTTTTAAAAATTTTCTTGAAGCACAAATAAATTCTCAACAATTGAAAATATATAAAAGAAAAAATCAATGAGGAAAGAACTGTCTGTGTGGCTTCCTAGATTCTTATCATTTCTCTACATGAAATATATTACAGAACTTCTATTCTCAAAGTGTAGGGTTTTATCGACCTGGGTCTAATCATGGATACACGCTTTATAAACTGAATTCAATGGTGGTGACACTGCCTCAAATAGATCACTTGATGGTGACAGCTAAACATAATGGCACCAGGAATCAAGGAGCCAGGTTTTCATTCCATCTCTCTACCTAGCTATTCTTGTGACCTACAAAGGGTCACACGTATTCTTACTCTTGTGTTCCTCATAGGGGAAATAACAGCTGCAAAAATATTGTTCTCACTGAGGTAAATGTATTAGCCTCTTTACCACCCTCTTCAGGGCCTCTTTGAAAGCCCTTTCCCTCAAACTATAGACAAGAGGATTTAACATGGGTATAAAGATAACATAGAACACTAACAGCACGTTGTCCTGCTTGTTGGAGTGGCTAGAGCTGGGAAGTAGGCACACAGAGAGGCTTGTGCCATAGAAGATTGTCACAACTACCAGGTGAGAGGCACAGGTATTGCAAGCTTTGGCACTACCTTTGACAGAAGATATTTTCAGAATGGAAGGTGAAACGAAAACATAGGATAAGCTGATAACTAAGAAAGAACTGAACCCAACAAAAATACATACGAGAAAAAGAATGGTATGGCTGATGAAGGGATTAGAACAAGACAAGAAAATAATTTGGATTATGTCAAGGAAGAAATTTGAACTGATGTTGGGCCCATGGTAACAGAGATGAAACCAAGTGGCATAGTAATAGCGATGACAGCAAGGAAACCACTCCCATAGGCCCCAGCAGCCATCTTCTGACAGAGGCTGGGAGCCATGATGGCTGAGTACTGCAGAGGCCTACCAATAGCAACATATCTGTCATAGGCCATGGCAGCCAAGAGGCAGCATTCAGTCAGACAAATCTAGGACTCAGCAAAATACTGGGTGGCACAGGAAACGAGCAAAATCATTTTTTGTATCTTTTAAGAAGTCCGAAAGCATCCTTGGGCTGGTGGAAGAAGAAGAACAGATGTCTGTAAAGGACAGGAAACTGAGAAAAATGTACGTGGGTGTGTGCAGATGGGAGTCCATCCTGATTAGGATGATGAGACCCAGTTTCCAAATTAGGATCGCAAGGTAGATCCCTAGGAAGAGTGGAGAGAGGATAAGCTTTACCTTTCTTCATCTAAGAGTCCCAGGAGAACAAACACGACTGCAGAGGTTGATTTCTATCTCCTTCCATGGACCTGGTTGGTACCATCTGGAGGGAAAAAGATGGGAGAAGGAAATTATTTCATTTTCAAAAGACAAAAAGAAATACTCTTAATTTCTTTCCACTCTGCAGCTGGCTACATATATATCTTAATCATCAACTTTGAGTTAATCAGTGTCTTCCATTTATAATTACCAAACTCAACTTAAAAAATTCTCTTGCGTAAATACTGTAATTCTCTTTGGGGACAAAGACAATAAACGGACATCATTAGTACATTATCTTCTAAAATGCCTTAATTTCATATTTTCCCAATCCATAGTTTACGAACGTATGAGGATTGGAAACAAAGTAATTAAGGAAAATACTCTCATCTCTTTATATGGTAAAAGAGAAAGAATCTGATCAGTCATGGCTCTGAAATTAATTAAGTGCTTGAAAAAGCCCCTGAATTATGCTGGACCATTAAATGAGGATGGTGAAGTAGGTGCTCTTTAAAATCCCCTTGGGAACTAATACTCAATTAATTTGTAATCAGGGAGGGTGGAAAGTTCTGTAACTGTCTTTCTGCTTTCACAAAGCCAAGAGAGATATAAGAAAAATATAATGAAATGGTAGAAAGAGTCACATGCCAAGACACAGCTTAGAAATGGATGTGACTTACCCAACTTAATGACTCCAAGAAGGCTCCTGAAGAGCTAGAAAAGATCAAGTTGTAAGAGCCGTTATCCACCCATCCTTGCAGGTACAGATTTTTATTTCCTCTAATCAGAGATACTTATGAATTAAACTGTCTAAGACAGTGATTCTTGATCTTCTTTGGTCAATGATACTTTCAAAAGTCTATTGGAAACTCTGGACCCTCTACCCAGCAAACTGCAACCTCTTATCACTTTTGCATATGGTTTTATTGGATTCTCAATCACCCTTGGTTCTATTCATTGTTCTTATGTTCAAGGTTTCTCCTACAAAGTAGAGTGACTTGAATCATGAAAAGGTTACGATGCTTAGGCAATGGACACAGGGATGGGAAACTTAGGCAGGGTTTCTGGAGGTTCTTTCTCTTTTTGTTCTTTGGAGCCAGTCCAGGGAAGGAAAGCACTAGGCCTTCAGGCCAAATGCTAAATAACCAAAGAATATTTTTCATCAGGCACGGTAAGCCTTCTTCAAGATGTTATAGCTGTCATCTTTCCAGATGGTCACAGAACATCTCCCATCAAAAACACATTTTTATTCAGATAATCTCAAAATAGAAAGCAAACCATGGGAAGCCATGAAAAGTAGAAAACAGATGTCAAATGTAGCCTGGCAGTCATGTATATGGGTAATAGTAGAAGTCATGGAGATTTCCCTGGAAAAGGGCTGTGTCTTTAATGGAATAAACTTTGTCTATGAGCTGCAATCATTGGTCAGCATTAGGCATCCCGAACTTCTTCCTACTTCCTCAACATTTCCCATTCTCCTTGTTCCAAAGATGAATGAAAAGAGAAAATCCTTATAGAAGCATAAGGTATAGCCTGATAAATAAGGTAAAAGGGTTCCTTTCCCCAAATATGGATGCAGCTAGGAATTCCTTGCTCTCTAGAGATACTTAGACTACTGAGGCAGATAGACCATGAGCAGAGGGAGAAGGGAGATCAGGTTAAAAGGCAGATAGGAATATCAGAGAGAATTAGAGGAATGCAAGGGCTCATGATTTCAGCAGGAAGTCCTCCCATGAGGCCCCAGGAGTACCTCACCAGAGGATTACCCCACCACATCCACAGGAATGCCCAAAACTCCAGTGCCAAACCCACACTTCTCTCCACTCTGCAACTGGCTCCTTGTGCACATTCCTGAATCTGGCAAACAGACTGCTCTCAGAAAAACAGAACTGGCCTTTGTACAAGGGAGAAACTGCAAACATGAGCTAGAGCACCACCTTCTGGAACAGAAAAGAGGTTTCCAGTAGCCAGCCTAGTGAGTGGTAACAACCAAAGACACAATAACTTAAGAATTCAGCCACAAGAGGGAACAAGAAGAGTGAACCAGGAGTACCCAAAGAACGGCAGAGCAAACTCTAGATCCCTTACTCACAAAACTCACAAAACTTAACTTGCAATGAACTAAAGATTTAAACATAAGACCTAAAACCATAAAATAGAAGAAAAAATAGAGGAAAACTCCTTGACGTTGATCTTGCAATGATTTTTTTCTGTATGACACCAAAAGCACAAGAAACACATGCAAAAATCAACAAGTGGGACTAGATCAAACTAAAAAGCTTCTACAGAGCAAAAGAAACAATCAAAAAAATTAAATGCAGCCAACAGAATGGAAGAAAATATTTGCAATCCATATATCAGATAAGGGCTTATTATATTCTATATTTAAAGAACTCATACAACTTAATAACAAATAATCTGATTAAAAATGACATTGAAAATAAATAGACATTCTTTCTATAGAAGACATTCAACTGCCAAAAGGAACATAAAAGATGGTTGATATCACTAATCATCAGAGAAATGAAAATGAAAACCATGAGATATGACGTCACACCTGTTAGAATGGTCGTCATCAAGAAGACAAGAGAGAACAAGTGTTGGCGAGAATGTGGAGATAAGGGAACTCGCATGTGTTGCCTTGGGAATGTAAACTGGTCCAGCCACTAAGGAAAAAAGTATGGAGATTCCTCAAAAAATTAAGAATATAACTATCATATGATCCAGTAATTCTACTTCTGGGTATATATCCAAAGGAAATGAAAAAAGGATATCAAAAAGATCTCTTCATTCTCATGTTTATTGCAACATTATTCACAATAGCCATGATATGGAAACAACCTAAGTGTCTGTCAATGCATTAATAGATAAAGAAGATGTTACACACACACACACACACACAGTGGAATATTACTCAGACAAGAGAAAGAAGGAAATTCTGCCATTTGCAGCAACATGGATGGACAGTGAGGGCATTACACTAAGTGAGATAAGTCAGACAGAGTAAGACAGAACTATATGATAGTAACATGTGGATTCTAAAAATGCCGAACTTGTAAAAACAAATGGAATGGAAGTTACTAGAGACTGGGGGCTAAGGGAATTGGAGATATGTTGTTTAATGGTACAAACTTTTAACTTTCAGATAAATCCTAGAGATCTAATGCACAGTATAGTGATTACAGACAGCAATATTCTATCTTAAACTTCAAAGTTCCTAAGACACTAGATATTTTATTTATTTATTGAGGTGACATTGGTTTATAACATTATATAAATTTCAGAGGTACATCAGTATATTTCAAAATCTGTATAGGCTAGATCTTAATTGTCCCCACCACAAAATAATAAATATAATTATGTGATATGATAGAGGTGTTAGCTAATGCTAGAGTGGTAAGTGCATTGCAATATGTAAATGTATCGACACATCAAACACCTTAAACTTACACAATGTCATATGTCAATATTATCTCAATAAAAATAAATTTTAAAAACAGAATTATCAAGGAAGACTCTTTTGCTTTTTCTCTTTCAAACTAAAGCTGAGGGAGGTGTGCTTATCACTGTCTCATTTTGTGCATAGTTTTTTCTTTTTTCTAATAGTTTGCCGTCTGAGAATGTCACTCCTGGAGAGTCCCTGTTTTCAGTGGCATTGAGGGGAAAGGGTGTTGTCTCTAAGTCAATCTCACACATTGTCTTTTTCTCCTAACTCTTAGATATTTGCTCATTGAAACCCACAATGAGGCGACCAGAGATTAGCAGATCCTCTGGGGAAAATACTGGCCCCAGCTCACTGCCTCTGAGGTTTGTGCTTTTTCTCCTCATTTCTGAATCTTTATAAGTTTATTTGCTTTCTCACTGACTCAGCCTTTAAAAAATTCTTTTAAATTTTATCTGGCATTACTAGTTTCCTTGAATATATAGTCCACAGTACTAAGAGTAACACCTTTACAAATAATATTTCTGTGAAAGAGTTGAATACTGCAGCTTACTCCTGGCCATTTTTTTTCTAAAACGCAAAGCTACTTGATTTGCTTCATTTTTTTCTGCTTCTAATAGGATTGAATTTGCCAGAAGATCAAGTATATTTTTAGGTAGCTAATATTTATTGGGTATGTACTATGTTCCAGGTGCTATTCTGAATACTTCTATGTTTTATCTTATTTTAGTTTTCAACTAAAATTTATGAGATATGTGCACTTGTTATTGCCATTTTACAAATGAGAAGACCTTGGGTCAGAGCAGCAAAGAACTTAAAGGACACACAACCCATGAAAGGCCAAACTGGGATTCAAATCCAGGCAGTCTAACTCCAGAGCCACGTTTTAAATATCTGCACTAAAACTGCACACTAAAATATGTTAATTGCTGCATTAATCTTGTTTCTAAACACTGGAGAGTGTAAAGGACTATACTTGGTGCGTTGGATGATGTAAACGAGCCAATACGGAGCTTATAGCCCAGGAAGAGAGATGAGAAATGTACCCATAGAGACATCGCACAAAACGAGAGATGATGTGTGGCATGGGAAAGACAGAGATAAATTCTTGTAGGTGATCACTGACAGGATGTGGGCAAGAGATTAGAGATGGGGGAATGCCCCCGCATAGTCATTGCAAGAATTTCTCACAAAAGATCTCTAGAATGACAGACACCATTTCAGATGCATTATTATAAAAATGGACAGGGCAATGAAAACGTAATTGAGCATGCTTTCAATAACATGATCACCACATCTTTTCACATAGATGCACTTTCAGGAAATGAACAGAAAGGCTGTAATGGTGACTGCTTGCCAAGTCAGTGAGATAAACTGAAGGAGAATTTATCTTCTTTCAGGAAGAAGAAATAAGGGGATATTAAAATGTTTTGCAATACGTGCTGGTATAACTGCCAGAAAGGGAAATCTCAGGTTTAGATGGTGAACACTGCAAAGCTTGTACCCACAGATGTCTAAGATAAAATTACCGAGGCCAATTGTACCACACACAGAGAACTATGTCAGACTAGTGATGCTATTCTTTATCCCAGAGCACCTTTTAATTGCCACATTGCTTTTCTCAACCAGCCCAGATTCTACCATTTCTAATTAAACCTTATTTTTAGTTTCCTCTTCTTTATTAAGGACTCCTAAGCTTTCTACCTTTTGTTTTGGATAAAGTTTATCTTGGGATAAAGCTTATGTGGATTCTCTTCCTTCAATTTTTCTCAAGTCATTTCTGACATCAGATAGTCCCCCTCCACATACTGACCTCCATTTTACTCTGCTTAGTAAATTAAAAAAAAAACAAAGGAAATGGAAGGAGACTATTAAAAAGTGGCCCATTTGACAAGCTCTGCTTCTTTAAGATATTTCATCAATAATCCTTCCTAATATTTAGTTAGCTGACTTTGGAAAAGTTCACCATATTTGTAGAGCAGGAAACAAAATCTGAAGAGCTTTGTTTATCAGGAACAATATGGGCAGGATCACTGTCAGAAAACCAAGCATTGCATTTATTTTCAACTGGTGGTCCCTCACTTCCTCAAGAACTGACCTGTTCATCAAAGTTGAACTGAGTCCACTCAGTTAGGGAGACTTCTGTAGAATGCTCAAATTTGACTTGTTAGTGGAACAAATCAGGAAGTATAGGCCTCTCAATAATTACCCACACCTTTTCTTCTGGCTCTTTGTTTTCTCCTTTTAAATATGAACAATAGTCTCAGAGGGGTTCCAGCTCCCCATTTTATGCCAAAGTGTATTGACACAGCCTATAAATTTAGATCATCCCTCTACAGATTTGTCTTTTCAGGCTAAATGAGCCACCATAGAAGAAGACTCCTTATAAAAATAAGACTTGAAGTACAATGATATTGAGTTGTTTGCAAACCTTTGAGATTCTTCCTGGGTCCTAGGCCTTCATATTCCTTAGAGCAGAGTCCCTAATTACTTACGTAAGAGTGCTGTAAAGATTTACTCTTCTTTTTATTGTGTGTGGTGTACCCAGGTATTCAGAAAGAGCCAACACATATTTCAACTTCCAGGTTCTGTGAGTATCCTACTCCATCACTACTCTGAGATGTGCGCATGGTCTTTTGTTAGTAAGGTTTGACTCACTCAGCCTCCCTCAAGAATGATCCAGCTGTGGGAGAAGAGGACCTTAAAAGCTTATGAGGTTTCTCTCACATCTAAGAGAGGACTTGGGAACACAGCTTGCAATAAAAAAGGAGCAATTAAAATCATGCAAGCTGTAAATAACCTCCCTCCTGGGTGATAGAGGGGAGACCAACTCTGTTAATGGGTTCCTTTTTTAGGCTCCGAGATCTTGCTTCAGGGTGTTCAAATTTTGAGACATGTTTATGTCAAGGAACCCTCCATTCACCCTGGAAGAATCATGGAGTTCATTTAGAGATCACTTCCATCCTACGCCCAAAGCATAGGAACAATCATCAGAGACCTCTGTCTGGGAAACATGCCAGGAAGTAGTGAACCTCCAGCAATGCTGAGTCAGACTCTCTGTGGTATAGGGAATCTCAGCTCTCTACTTTCTTGTTTTGGACCTTATTTTTTGTTTTTACTTTTAGATGGGACTTCTTGGGAGGGTTATATTCAGAAAGACCTTCCAGAGATTTGGAGTATGGAAGTAGAAACATAAATGATTCTCTTCTTCTCTCCCATGGCTTTGACTGCTTGTTTTAAAGTAAGAAGTGAGTAGAAGAGTGAGAATGAGAGAAGAAGAAAATTATTTTATGGAGAATGGCAGAGACAGGGAGGAAAAGAGGGATAATGGGGTAAAGTATGTATAATATTTCACCTAACATTTCCTTCCCCACATCTCTGATCATTCCTTTTTCTCAAGTACGTAAGTTATTAGGTTCTCAACCTTCAGAGAAGGGATGTGGCAGCGAAAAGAAATCGAAGCAGAGATGATGTGGCCAAAAACATAAGTAAGTCTCAGAATGGCTTAGAGACAGCACAACTATCAAATAAGTTTAGAGACACCAAAAACAGAGGGACCCTAACCAAAAGATTCTTAGGGCCTGAGTTGGCAGGCCAAAACTTAAGAAAATGTGGTCATGGGAGTCCAGGGAGATAGCAACTGGGCACTGAGGGCTTACACTCTACAGAATTTTCTGTGCCGTAGTCAAAGATGGGAGCAACAGAACAATTCCCATTTAACCAAGACTCGCTGTGAGCAGCAGAATCATCAGATCTTACAAGTCTTTAGGATGAGGATAAATGGAATTCAGTAGCAATTCATTTGTGATTTGACAGCTGAGGATCTGTTGAGGTAACATATTTCACAAGATGCTGCTATGGAGGGAAGTCAAGGACCCGATTCCCCTGTTGCTGTGGTATCATTCAGCCCTCTAGAACTTAGACACAAATGTAGAGAAAAGAAGAAACGATCCTTTAATTGACTAAGCTTTTTTCACAGAGGAGAAATAAGAAGGAGTGCAAAGTAGGAATAGTGTGATGGAAACATAATGAAAATTGTATTTCTTGAATTCCTGATTTTGTAGATTGATTTTCAAAACCTGTCACATGCATCATAAGTATTATTTTCCTTCATGTGTATTATAATAGATCAATTCATTATATCCTAATGTATTTAACCTTTTTCTTCATGTAGCATATGGGTTATTTCCAAGTTGTCAATGAATATTTTTGAATATATCTACTCTGAAGCATTTCTACCATCTGAGTCCCTCCAAAATGGTTCCCAATGACCCTAGCTTCCTGGTATTCATAGGCTTGTGTCTAACCCTACAATATTTAATAGGGCTATCCCATGTAACCAAGAATATTGGCCTCCTGTCATAAGCCAGCTCCAACTTGACAGCTATGTGAGAGATCTACTTTGGAAGTGGATCTTTCAGCCTTGATCTAGCTTCAAAGGACTTCAGCTTTGACCAACTACTTGAATGGAACCACATGAGGCTCCCTAAGCCAGAATTACACAGCCAGGTTGCCCCTGAATTTCTGACCCACAGAAAATATATGAGGTAATAAATGAATATTTTTGTTTGAAACCACAAAGTTTGGTAGTAATTTGCTGTGCATCAATAGATAACTAATATACTACAGGAAGAGACCAGTTACTCAAGGAGAGTCACATTTTTGTGATTCTTGGTATAAATTATAACATTTTTTTCAGAATTAGGAATCTTTCATGTTTAATGACAAAAGAAAAGAACTGAAACTGGTTAAAACAATCAAGTGAATCTATTAGCTCATAAAATTGAAGTCGTCAGAGAAAATTTGATCCTGTGGCTCAAACAATATTATAAATAAATGTCTAATTTCTTCCACAATATCTTCTTTAACTGAGTGTTTTAATTTTGGAGTTTTAGTTTTTTAAATACCCTAATGCTCCCTGCATCACGTTTGTGTCCTCTGAATTCTTTTCCTTTTATTACTCTTTGTTTATTTCAGAGCCTCTGTGTGGTTGTTCTTTGCTGTCCTTTCCCATTGCAAAGTGAGGCACTAAAAAGCAACATTTCAAGCATGGTTTTTCTGGCCAGATATTGTCCTCTGGTGGGGTTTCTGCTGGGCAATCTGGGGAGGACTTCACAATTGCTTTGATGGGCCCCAGCTTTAAGCATCAGGAGATATATATTTTATCTTGGGCGGGTCTTTCTCCAGAAAGGAATTCTCCAGTCTCCTGCCAAAGAGAAATCATCCCAGCTGGGAGTGTTCTGAGAGTTGAATGAGTGAATGCAGTAGGTGTGTGGTGGAAGGAGAGGCTCAAGCAGGGAGAATCTCCTTTTTCACTGTGCGTTTATTATCTTAATTCCTCTGTTTTTAGCATCCCCCCTTAGATATGTGTGATGACTCTAAGCCCATACTTCTTGGTTCAATTCTCCAGAGAATAAACCTTCAGTCTTCTGTTAGAGCAAGGGAAGGATTAGGAGGGAGGGACAGGAGTTTCTTGGATGCAAAAGCGGGGGAAGGCCTTGTCTAGTAGTCTAATTGTTCTTAGCAGATTTTTTTCAACCAAATATCCAGTTTTAAGCCCCACTCACTGTGCAGGTCCATAATGCCTTCAATTACGGATCCTTATTGAGGTCTTACAAGGGGAAACAACTTGCTGCTTGTTGTTTTTTGCTCTCCACTCTACCCAGGACCCATGGCTTCCTGATTTCTAGAATCTGAGTTGGTTATTCTTCATAAATCTGCCTCGCAGTTTCCAACCTTTGTTGTCACATTTCCTGTTATCCATATCTTCATGACTTTATAGGTTTTTTCTAAAAAACTTTTATTATCATTTTAGGTGGCCTCCAAGAATGAGCAAGACAAACATTTGGATTCAGCCCACAAGGTTTAACCAAATATCACAACCACATTTTCAAATTTCTTAAACCATTTAATATTTCCACCAGAAATAAGTTACAACATATTATTGCTCATTGTATTGTCCCCGGCATTCATATACTGTAATATTTAAATTATTTCAACATTTATTTTTTACTGATATTTCATTAGGTAGAAAAATTGATTTAACTTCCCTTTATTACCTTTGATATGAAACTTTTTGTATTTATGTTTACATATTTTTAATCATATTTATTTTCATCCTAATTTCTATTTATCTTATCTACTCATAAAAATGTAATTAGCTTATGCTATTATCTTACTACTGTCTATAACCTACTGATTATTCACTATCATATTTTCTAATGTTCCTGAGGCCTTATATCTGAGTAATAAATATATATACATATAAAAGTGTATGTTATTTAATATATGATAAAAGCACATTTTGCTGTCATTCAGAAACTATAATTAGGCCATAGTTTTAAAACTTAACTTGCAGTATGTCAGGGTTGACTGAAAAACTGAGAAATTCTGTATCCCATGAATAAAGTCAAAAATAAATAATTTTGCTTATATATTTTAATAGATCTGAAAAACAGTTTTGTTGAATCACAATTTTGATTAATTTTACTATAAAAGGTCAGTTATTTTTATTTTTTATTTTTTTTTGAGGAAGATAGCCCTGAGGTAACTGCTGCCAATCCTCCTCTTTTTGCTGAGGAAGACTGGCCCTGATCTAACATCCATGCCCCTCTTCCTCTACTTCATATGTGGGATGCCTACCACAGTAGGGCAAGCCATGTGGTGCCACGTCAGCACCCAGGATCTGAACCAGCGAACCCCAGGGCACCAAAGTGGAATGTGGGCACTTAACTGCTGTGCCACCGGGATGACCTCATAGGTCAGTTATTTTTAAAACAAAAAAGTAAAGCATATTGTCACAGTATAATATAGTCTAATATTTAAATAATCATGATCTCCATGTTTCTCTCAGAAGAAGTCTACTGAGAACTTATCTGTAATGTGAATTATTCATTTTATTTTTGTTAAACACTTTCAGAAACTTTGTTGAAGGTTGGTTCTTGAATTATTGTACCGTACTTACTGACTTAGTAAGAACCAAAATGTTAAGATTTGTGCTAAGACACAAGGTTAATTCATTTGACAAATATTGATTAGGGGCATACAATCTACCAGGAATTATTCAGATACTGGAATATTGAGGGTTCTGGTAAGTGTAAGTGATAGAAGCCAAGATAACTAAGAGTGTGCTGTGAACTAATCTTCCCCTCTTTCTTAAGAACCCAAAACAGACAGGTAGATAATGTCACAGAAAGTTTTATTGAAGCAAGTCTCCTCCATATCCTACTCTGAACTCATAACAACTCCTAGAAGAGGCAGGCTACCCTTTGAGGGTGGAGAAAAGATATCGTCAAACACAACTTTAAAGAAACATGCTCAGGACATTCAAATGGTCAACAGGTGCATGAAAAGATGTTTGTCATCACTAATCATCAGGGAAATGCAAATCAAAACCACAATGAGATATCACCACACCTGTTAGAATGGCTATCATCAAGAAGAGAAGAGATAACAACTGTTGGTGAAGATATGGAGAAAAGGGAACCCTTGTACACTGTTGATAGGAATGTCAATTGGTTCATTCACTAAGGAAAACAATAAAGAGGTTCCTCAAAAAATTAAGAAATAGAACTAAAAGATTATCCATCAATCCTACTTCTGAATATATACCCAAAGGAGAGGAAAATAGGATATCATAAATATATTTGCACTCCCATGTTTATTGCACCATTATTTGCAATAGCTGAAATATGGAATCACTGTAAGCGCCCATCAATGGATGAATGGATAAAGAAGAAGTGATACACACACACACACACACACACATACAATGCATTATTATTCTGCTATGAAAAAGAAGGAAATCCTTCCATTTGAGACAACATTGAAAGACTGAGTACATTATACTAAGAGAGAGAACACACACAGAGAAAGATAAACCCTATATGATATCACTTATATGTGGAATCTAAAAAAGCTAAACTTGTAAAAACAAAGAGGAAAATAGTGGATACCAGGGCCTTGGTTGTGGGGGAATATGAGAAAAGTTGTTTAAGGGTACAAATTTGCAACTAGTAGTAAATACGTCCTAGAGATCTAATGAAAAGTACAGTGACTATAGACAACAATATTGCCTTATAATATTCAAACTTAAGAGATTAGATCTTAATTATTCCAAACACATATTAGACATGATAATTATGTGACGTGATAGAGGTGCTAATTATCACTACAAATGCAATAATATCACAATATATAAACATATCAAATCAACATGTTGTAGAATTTAATTTAACACTTGTATATCAAATATATTTTGATTGAAATTTTGTTTTTATTTTGAAAACAGACACAAGCTGAATATCAAAAAACAAAAGGATAAGAAATTAATGGTGAGTTGCCCCCAATTGTAATTGTAAAATAAAAGTAAATGAAATGCAATGACATCATCATCATGGCAGAGTAAGCTATTCTCTTTGTCTTTCCTTTCTAAGTTACAAACCATTGGAATACCATTGACCAACAGAAGATCCCCTACACAGCATCGCAGGAAAAATAACAGATCCATACCTATATACAACTGAAGGCAGGTGGCCTGGACCCACAGGAGGCAATGGAACCAGAGTAGCAACACCCTCCTCCTCCCTTGGTATCAGTAATCCAGGGAACAGACCCCAGGATGGAAAGTGTAGGATCTCAAATACAATAAGAAGCAGATCAAAACCAAAGTAATCAAAGCTATACCCAATTAAGAATGGTAGTACTATCACAAGTGCCCCAGCAGAGACTTAACTCACCAAATACCGTGAATAACTACAGTAACATGGTACAAGAGAATGAGAAGGAAAACTCTCCAGAAACCAAACTTGAAGTCACAGAAGAATATAATCTAACTGAAAGAGAATTCACAATAGCTCTTCCACAGTAAATCAATGAGTTACAAGAAAACTCAGAAATATCGTTCAATGAGCTCAGGATTAAAAAAATAAACAAAAAACAAACAAATGTTGGAGATGAAGAACACAATTATGAGATTAAAAATAAGTAAGAAAGCATTAAAGATAGAGCAGAACATATGGAGGGGAGAATTAGTGACCTCAAAGATAGAAACTTAGAATTGATTCAGGTGGAGGAAGAGAGAGAATGAAGATTTTAAAAAGTGAAGAAATTCTTCAAGAAATATCTGACTCAATTAGGAAAAGTAACATAAGGATAATAGATATCCCAGGAGGAGAAGAGAGGGGAAAAGGAGAAGAGAGCTTATTCAAAAGAACAGTAGCTGAGATCTTCACAAACCTGAGGAAGTAACTGGACTTACAATTACTTGAAACCAATAGAACTCCTAATTACATCAAGGCAAAAAGATCTTACCCAAGGCATATAATACCAAAGCTTTCAAAATTCAATGACAAAGAAAAAATATTAAGGGCCACAAGACAGAAGAAAATAACCTACAAAGGAATATTTATCAGGCTTTCAGCAAATTTACAAGTAGAAATCCTACAGGCTAGGAAAGAGTGGAATGATATATTCAAAATACTGAAAGACAAAAACTATCTGCCAAGAATACTCTGTCCAGCAAAATTATCCTTCAGATATGATAGGAAAATAAAAATTTCCCAAACAAGATCTGAGGGAGTTCATCATCACTAGGCCTATTGTAGAAGACATGATGAAAGGGACCCTCCTACCTGAAACGAAAAGGAAAAATTATACAAAGCTTTGTGCAAAGAGATAAATAGAGAGAAAGAATCAAAATATTGCAGTTCTATATCAGAATAGGTTTGTATAAACAATTATAACACAAAAAATAAAGGGAAAGAAAGCATCGAAAAACAACTATCGATACTTCAATTTGGTCACAAACTCACAACACAGAAAAGAATAACTCATGACAAAAAAAAAAACATAGGAAGGTAAGAGGAAAAGGGCTGAACCTGCATAGGCTAATAGAGATAAGAGGCTATCAGAAAAAGTACTATCTCAATTATGAGATCTTTTATACAAATCTCATGGTAACCACAAAACAAAAAATCAGAGTCACAATTCAGAAATAAAGAGGAAACTGAGAAAAACATCACAGAAAAGCACCAAACTGAAACGGCAGAGAGAAATACAAGTAAAAAGAAACAACTTAAACATAAAACAACCAGAAAACAAAAACAAAAGATAAAATGACAGCAGTAAGCCCTCATAAGGCAATAACCCCTCTAAATGAAAATGAATTGATTCACCAATCAAAAAATGCAGAGTGGCTGGATGGATTACAAAAGAAGACCCAACAATATGGTGTCTCCAGGAAACACATCTCAGCTCTAAAGACAAACATAGACTCAGTGTGAAGGGATGGAAGATGATACGCCAAACAAATGGCAAGCAAAATAAAGTGGACAGAGTCATTCTTATATCAGACAAAACAAACATCAAGACAAAAAATATAACAAAAGACAAAGATTGGGATAATATAATGATAAAAGGGACATTCCACCAAGAATACATAACCCTTTTTAACATAAATGCACTTAACGAAGGAGCACCAAAGTACATAAAGCAACTGTTAACAGTCTGAAAGGGAGAACTTGACAGCAACACAGGAATGGTAGAGGATCTTAACACTCCACTTATTTCATTGGATAGGTCATCCAGACAGAAAGTCAACAAGGAAACAATGGCCTCAAATGAAACTCTAGGTCGTATGGACTTAATAGATTTATATAGAACATCCCATTCAAAAACAGCAGAATACACATTTTTCTCAAGTGCATATGGAATATTCTCAAAGATAGACCATATGTTGGAAAACAAAGCAAGCCTCAGTGACTTTAAGAAGAATTAAATTGTATCAAAAGCCTTTTCTGACCACAATGCTATGAAATTAGAAATAAACTACAAAAAAGGCCAGAAGTCACAAATATGTGGAAACAAGCAACATGCTACTGAATAACTGTTGAATCAATGAAGAAATCAAAAAATACCTCAGGAGAAATGACAGTAAAACACAGTGTACCAAACCTTATGGGATGCTGTGAAAGCAATACTAAGAGGGAAGTTTACATAACTACAAGCTTATTTCAAGAAACATGAAAAATATAAAATAAACAATTTCAAACTATACCTAAAAGAACTAGGAAAAGAACAAATGAAGCCCAAAGTCAGTAGAAGGAAGGAAATAATAAAAATCAGAGCAGAAATAAATGAAATAGAGACTAAAAAATCAATAGAAAGGATCAATGAAACTAAGATCTGGTTCTTTGAAAAGTTAAACAGAATTAATAAACCCTTATCCAGACTCAGTAAGGAAAATAGACAGAAGGCTCAAATAAATAAAATCAGAAATAAAAGTGGAGAAATTCCAATGGACACCACAGAAATACAGATTATAAGAGAATACTATGAAAAGCTGTATGCCCACAAAACAGGGTAATCTAGAAGAAAGGAATACATTCTTAGAAACATGTAGCCTCCTAAAACTGAATAAAGAAGAAATAGAGAATCTGAATAGAGCAATCACAAATAAAGAGATTGAAACAGTAATAAAAAATCTCCCAAGGAACAAAAGTCCAAGACAGGGAAGTTCTACTGGTGAATTCTACCAAACACTGAAACAAGATTTAATACCTATCCTCAAACTCTTCCAAAAGCTTGAAGAAGACAGGATGTATCCTAGCTCATTTTATGAGGCCAAAATTATTCTGATTCCAAAATCAGACAAGGAAAACAAAAAAGGGAACATTACAGGCCAATATTGCTGATGAACATAGATGCAAATCTCCTGAACAAATGTTAACAAATCAAATACAACGATACATTGGAAGGATCATACACCACTGTCAAGTGAGATTTATTCCAGGGACACAGGGATGGGTCAACATCTGAAAATCAATTAATGTGATACACCATATAAACAAAGAAGAACAAGAATCACATGATCATCTCAGTAGATGCAGAGATAGCATTTGACAAGATTCAAAATACATTTATAATAAAAAAAACTATGAATAAAATGGGTATAGAAGGAAAATAACTCAACATACTAAAGGCCATATATGACATACCCATAGCTATCACCATAGTTAATGGTGAAAAACTCAAAGCTATTTCTCAGAGGACAGTAACAGGAAAAGGATGCGCACTCTTGCCACTCATTCAACATATTAATGGAAGTTTTGGCCAGAGCAATTAGGTAAGAAAAAATAATAAAAAACATGCAAATTGGAGAGCAAGGTGCAAAACTGTCATTATTTGCTGATGACATAAATCAATATATAGAAAATCCTAGCAAATCCACCAAGAATCTGTAAAAAACAATCAACAAATACAATAAAGTTGCAGGGCAAAACATCAACATAGAAAAATCAGTCACATTTCAATATGCTAACAGTGAACTGTCAGAAAGAAAAATCAAGACTACAATAGCAATAAAATATCTAGGAATAAATTTAACCCAGGAAGTAAAAGACCAATACGCTGAAAACTATAAGACATTATTGAAAGAAATCAAAGAAGATATAAAGAAATGGAAAGATATTCCATGTACTTTGAGTGGAAGAGTAAACATAGTAAAAATATCCATATTACCTAAAGCAATCTACAAATTCATCACAATTCCAATCAGAAACCCAATGACACTCCTCATGGGAATAGAGTAAATAATCCTAAAATCTATATTGAACAAGAAAGGACCCTAAATAGCCAATGCAATCCTAAGAAAAAAGAACAAAGTCAGAGGTATCACACTCACTGAATTCAAAATGTATTGCAAAGCTAGTAATCAAAAGAGCATGGTATTGGCACAAAAACAGATACACAGATCAATGGAAGAGAATTGAGGGCCCAGAAATAAAACCACACAACTATGGACAGCTAATCTTCAACAAAGGAGTAAAGAATGTGCAATGGAGAACATAAAGTCTCTTCAATGAATTGCATTTGAAAAGCTGGACAACAAAATGCAAAGGAATGTAAGCAGGCCATCATATTACACCATATCCAAACATTAACTCAAAATGGATTAAAGGCTTCAATACAAGACCTAAAACCATAAAAGTCCTAGAGGAAAATATAGGCAGTAAGCTCTTTGAAATCGGTATTAGCAGTGCCTTTTTGAATACCATGTCTACTCGGGCAAAGGAGACAAAAGCAAGAATAAACAAATGGGACTGATCAGACTGAAAAACTGCATTGCAAAGAAATTACCAACAAAAGGAAAATATAACTCACCAACTGGGAGAAAATATTTGCAAATCATGTATGAGACAAGGGGGTAATCTGCAAAATATGCAAAAGAACACATACAACTCACCAACTTGGATACAATATTTGCAAATCATGTATGAGACAAGAGGGTAATATGCAAAATATATAAAAGAATGCATACAACTCAACAACAAAAATACAAACAAGCTAATCAAATAATGTGCAGAGGATATGAACGGACATTTTTTTCAAAGAGGATATATGGATGACCAACAGGTATATGAAATGATGTTCAATATCACTAATCATAAGGGAAATGCAAATCAAAACTACAGTAAGATATCACCTTACTCCTGTCACACTATCTATAATTACCAAGACAAAAATAACAAATGTTGGAGAGGATGTGGAGAAAAGGGAACCTCATACATTGCGAGTGGAAATGCAAACTGGTACAGCCATTATGGAAAACAGTATAGAGACTTCTCAAATAATTAAAAATAGAAATACCATATGATCCAACTAGTCCAATCCCGGGTATGTATCCAAAGAACATAAGAACACTAATTCAAAAAGATATATGCACCCATATGTTCATTGCAGCATTATACACAAAAGCCAAGACAGAAGCAACCTAAGTGCCCATCAGTGGATGAATGGATAAAGAAGATGCAGCATATATACACAATGGAACACTACTCAGCTATTAAAGAAGATGAAATTTTACCATTTGCGACAAGATGGATGGACCTTGACTATATTATGTAAGCAAAAAGTCAGACAGAGAAAGTCAAATATCGTAAGATTTCACTCATAAGTGGAAGATACAAGCAGTAACAACAATAAACAAACACAGGGAAATACAGATTAGATCAGCTGTTACCAAAGGGGATGGGTTGTGGGGCAAGGGGTGAAAAGAGTAAAAGGGCACATGAGTACAATGACAAATGGTAACTATTCTTTGGGGGGTGAACATGATGTAGTCTACATATAATTTGAAATGTAATGATGTATACCTGAAATTGATATAATGTTCTAAATCAGCATTACCTCAAAAAAAAAAAATAATAACAAGCCAAAAATAAGAATTCAATGAAACTCTAAGAATAATATGTAAATGTAATGACATGTTTTGTACCAGTTTGTTCAAGTCAGAGCAATCTCGAAAGTCAACATTCAGTGTTGCTACACATCTTTTTTTTAACCTGACCACAACTTTCTCTCCTACTTCACACAGCAAAAACTGTTCAGAGTTGAGAACCTTGCTTGTACCACCATCTATCTCCTTTCCTGGCCCTTGAAGTCTGCTGGAAATATCAGCATTAGAGTAACACAAACCATTCTACTTCATCTATAATATCACCCCAAAAAACCATAAATCTCTAAGACATAAAATGTTGAACAAAATGATAGGAAAGAAAGTATATCAATTTTCCATATTTGCTCTTTGTCTTTGCAATACTGAATATTCAGTAATTCTGTTATTATGATGAGCTGTCACATGTATTCTCACACCAAATAGTTTCAGATGTTTGAGATATGAAAAATGATTTGGTAGTGTGATCCCATTGGCTATGTGAACCAAGGGTAAATTTTCCAGATTGGATGGGGGAGAAAAAGGGAGAGTTGAGTCCCACAATATCAGAAATTGCTATTGGCTGTGACATGGATTTTGAATATCATCTCCCATCAGAAATCCCCACTGGACACTATGTGCAAAAAATTAACTCATCAGATTCATAAATAAACGGCATTGAAGGGACAAGATACTTCCTTCCATTCCTTTTATGATTCAAATCACCTCCTCCTTCCTTAGACTATAGGTGGTATAGACTAGGATGTAATCAAAAATTTATTAGATGATTAGCATTGAAAGAGGCCTTAGACAAACACTAGCTAGGTAAGATTGGTCTTTGCAGTAGGCACAACCAGACCAATTGCACAGGATTGTTTCTGTCCAAAGTCACATCCTTTCTCTTTGTTCCTTCCTATTCTGTTCAGAAACACAAAACAAACATTGGTCACTTCTGTGTCTTAGTCATGCTGCTGCATCAAAATATTTGAGTGACAAAGTTTCTATATCCAAGAGGACCTCTGTCTGTTACCTTTCCTTTCATGTCAGAGTCCTGCAATTGGGCAGGGTTCAATCTCAGAAACTAAAGGAAGCAACAAGTTTTTAAACCTGATGTTTCATAAATGATGGAAAGATTGATATATAAATAAATGATCAATCTACTCCTCATGTAAGCTGATGTTCATGAACCACTAGGACTTAAAGATATTGTGTTTGCATGGCATTGAGTCACCTATTGGTCCATTTTGGCATATTATTTGTGTCAAATTAAGTCTTCTTTTTCCAAAGGCAGTATGAATTTTGTTATAGTGCATTCTTGTGCATGTTATTGTGGGTTAAGGTGATTCTGATAGGATAAATATGTCAAAAATCTCATAATCTGTGACCTCAGCAATACTTTCCCTTCTTTTGCAACCTCTTCAAGGCGTCTTTGATTTCTTTGTTCCTCAGACTATAAATCAAGGGATTCAACATGGGAATCACCACAGTGTAGAAGACTGATGCAAATCTGTCAAAGCTGGAGGAACCGCCAGAGCTGGAACTCAAGTAGACAAAGATACTTGAGGAATAGAAGAGGGTCACTGCTGTCAGGTGAGAAGCACAGGTGCTGAAAGCCTTGGACCTGCCTTTAGCTGAAGTGATCTTCATAATGGAGATGACAATACAGCCATAAGATATCATGATAATTGAGACATTTATTATCCCAAAGATCACTATTAATACCGCAGTCATGAGTTGTACAAAGAAAGTGTCAGTGCAGGACAGGACTAACAGTTGGGGCATGTCACAGAAGAAGTGGTTGATGATATTAGGCCCACAGAATTGGAGCTGAAGCATGGCACACAATTGGGATATAGAACCAGAGAATCCTGCCATATAGGACCCAAGCACCATTTGAACACACAGAGTGGGTGACATGATGGATGAATAGAGAAGTGGGTTACAAATGGCAGCATATCGATCATAAGCCATGGCTGTCATGAGACAAGACTCACTCAGTCCCATGGTTGAAAAGATGAAGTATTGAACAGCACAACCCACAAGGGTGATGGTTTGCTGCTCCTGGAAAAAGTTGGAGAGCATCTTGGGGACTGTGGAGGTCACGTAGCAGATATCAATGAAGGACAGATTATGGAGGAAGAAGTACATGGGTGTGTGGAGATGGAAATCCATCCTTATTAAGATGATGAGACACAGGTTCCAAATCAGAGTCATAATGTACACCAACAGGAATACAACGAAGAGCACTGCTCTGATTCCGGGGAAATCTGAGAATCCCAAGAGGAGGAAATGGGTGATAGCTGTAATATTTCCTCCTTGAGTCATTGGCTTGGTGCTCCTAAAATGAGAAAAGAGTCAAAAGAATGCATTACTGACTCACGTGAAATGACGACATTATAATTCTCACATCTGCCATTTTCTTCCCTTCACTGAGCACTGAAAAATGGAAAACGCTTTACCGTCCTAGAAGAAAGACTACAGTTTCCATCTAAGTGCCAAATAGGACCTTCTCAGTGTTTCAGGTTCCCAATTACCTGATGAGGTCTCAGAAAAATTAAAAGACATATTTTAAAAATATTAAATATTTATTAAATTAAATATTTAATATAGGACCCCAGAACCATCTGAACACACAGAGTGGGTGACATGATGGATGAATAGAGAAGTGGGTTACAAATGGCAGCATATCAATCATAAACCATGGCTGTCATGAGACAAGACTCACTCAGTCCCACGTTTGGAAGGGTGAAGTACTGAACAGCACAACCCACAAGGGTGATAGTTTGCTACTCCTGGAAGAAGTTGGAGAGTATCTTGGGGGCTGTGGAGGTCACGTAGCAGATATCAATGAACGACACATTATGGAGGAAGAAGTACATGGGTATGTGGAGATGAAATATTAAATATTTTTAAAATTTTCTAAAAAGCAATAGAAACTCTATAATTATATGAGAGAGATCATTGTAAAACTGTAAGATTTTATAGGAATTTTGAAAATTCAATACATAACTGCTGCTTAATAATAGTGAGGTAAAACTGGCATCATTCCAGAATAAACTTGAAATAGCTCTTCTCTCCAAGATCTCATCCAGGTAGATTTTTAAAATTTTCTTCTTTTACACATAAGAAAAATTACCCTGTTTATAATAACTTCTCAAACTTTTTACAAATATATTTAATACAACACCTTCAACATGGCCTGGAAAATTATATCATAATTTATAATCCTGATATTTTCTTGGGGGATAGCATGTATGCCCAATAAAGTTATGAAGTAAGTCTTCTTAGGGAAGTCTTCATATGAACTATTCCTAAGGGAGGCTGGTACAAATATTAGCCCCAACTACTGTATCAATTGTAGGATATTTTGCATCTTAGGAAACAGCATAGTACTGTGGTTAAGGGTTCAGACTTTAGAGTTTTTATTCTGAATGACGTCATCAAGATGGCAAAATAGGTCATTCACTTGGTCACTCTTGCCAGAAAAAACTAGCAACTACTCGTAACAACACATCATTTTGAAAATCCTAGAACACGGGGATGAGGCTGAAATATCCCCATGGGCCACAGAGAATGAGAAGAATCCTGTTAGAAAGTTAGAGGAACAGCTACACTCTGACTCCATGGTCCCTCCCCCTGCCAGCACTGATACCAAAGCCAGATAAGGACATTAGAAGAAAAGAAAACTGCAGGTCAATGTCCCTGACCTGTTGAATACAGATTCTAAATTTTCAAAAAAAAAAATCCTAACAAACAGAATTCAGCAGCATACTAAAAGGATCATACTCCACTATCAAGTAGGATTCATTCTGAGGATGCACAGATGGTTTAGTATACAAAAATTAACAAAAGTGATAGTCACGTTAATAAAATGAAATATAAAAATCATATAATTCTCCATAGATGCGCAAAAAGCATTTGACAAAATTCAACATACATTCCTGATAAAAATTCTCAATAAATTAGGTATAAAAGGAACTAAATTGAACTTAATAAAGGCCATATTTAACAAAGTGACATCTAACATCATACTCAATGGTAAATGGTTGTAAGATTTTTTTTCTAATACCAGGAAGAAGACAAAGATGGCCATTCTCTTCATTCCTAAAACACGACAATAAGTCCTAGCCAACACAATAAAGTCAAAATAATAATAATATTAAAACCTCATAAATGGAAATAAAAGATTGAAATTGTGTCTATTTGCAGATGACATGATTTTACGTATAGAAAATCCTAAAATCTTCACTAAAAACTGTTAGATCTAATCAAATAATTCACTAAAGTCCTGGGATACAAAATAAGCATTCTATATACTAACACAAATTGTCTGAAAAAGACATAAAGAACCAATCCCATTTACAATAGCATCAAAAACAATAAGATGTGTAGAAAAAAATTAAACAGGAAGGTGAAAGATCTCTTCACTGAATACTATAAGTCACTGACCAAAGAAATTGAAAAAGCTACAAGTAAATTGAAAGGTATCCCATGTACATGGATTGGAAGAATTAATATTATTAAAAAGTCTATGCTACACAAATCTGCCAATAGACTCAATGCAATCTCTATCAAAATTCCAATGGCATTTTTCACAGAAATAGAACAAACAATCCTAAAATCCCTGTAGAACCACAAAAGACTTCGTATAGACAAAGCAATCCTGAGAAAGAAGAATAAAGCTGGCAAATGTTTCAAACTATGTTACAAAGCCATAGAAATAAAAACAGTATGCCACTGGCATAGAAACAGACACAAAGACCAATGGAACAGGATCAAGACCCCAGAAATAAAACTGTGTATATATGGTCAACTAACATTTGACAAGAGAGCCTAAAATACTCAATGGAAAAAAACAGTTTCTTCAATAAATGATGATGGGAAAATTGGATATTCACATGCAAAAGAATGAAACTAGACCCTGATCTTACATCACTCACAAAAATAAACCCAAAACGAATGAAGACTTAAGTGTAAGACCTGTAATCATAAGACTCCTTGAGGAAAACGTAGGGAAAAAACTTCTGAACATGGATTGGAAATGATGTTTTGGATATCACACCTAAAGCACAAGCGAAATTAAATAATTAAATAAATAAATACATAAGATGGATTATATCAAACTAACAGGCTTCTGCACAGCAAAGAAAATGATAAGCAAAATGAAAAGGTAACCAACAGAATAGCAGAAAATATTAGCACATCACATCTCTGATAAGGAGTTAATATCTAAAATATATAGGAACACATACAACTCCGTAGCAAGAAAATAATCCAATTCAAATTTTTCATAGGACCTGAATAGATATTTTTCCAAAGAAGACATATAAAATGCCAACAGGTACATAAATATGTGCTCAACATCATAATCATCAGGGAATTGCAAATCAAAATCGCAGTAAGATACCAACTCACAACTGTTAGAATGGCTATAATCAAAAAGGAGACAACAACGTCTGGCCAGAATGTGGAGAAAAGGGAAACGCGCATTGCTATGAGAATTTAAATTGGTATAGTGACTATGGAAAACAGTATAGAGTTTTTTCTTTTTTTTTTTTTAAAGATTTTATTTTTTCCTTTTTCTCCCCAAAGCCCCCCGTACATAGGTGTGTATTCTTCGTTGTGGGTTCTTCTAGTTGTGGCATGTGGGACGCTGCCTCAGCATGGTCTGATGAGCAGTGCCATGTCCGCGCCCAGGATTCGAACCAACGAAATACTGGGCCGCCTGTAGCGGAGCGCGCGAACTTAACCACTCGGCCACGGGGCCAGCCCCCAGTATAGAGTTTTTTCAAAAAATTAAAAATAGACCTATCATATGATCCAGCAATTCCATATCTTGGATATATATATATATATACACAAAGGAAATGGTATCACTGCCCCTAAAACAAACCTGTATCCCAATGTTCATTGCAGGATTATTTATTATAGCCAGAGTATTGAAACAATCTAAGCAACCACCAACAGATAAGTGGATAAAAAGTCAAATTATATATTTATAAATAACACATGTATAAATAACATAAATAATAGGATGTATCATAAAGGAATATTGTTCAGGCATAAAAAAGAAGGATATCCTGGAATTTGTGACAATATGGATAGACCATCAGGATATTATGCTAAGTAAGATCAATCAGACAGAGAAAGGCAAGCACATTATGGTCTCACTGTATGTGGAATCTAAAACGAAACAAACTCATAGAAACAAAGATCAGATTTGCGGTTGCCAGAGGCAAGGAGTGGAAGGTAGGGGAATTGGGTGAAGGTGGTCAGAAAGTAAAACATTTCCAGTTATAAGGTAAATAAGATCTGTGAATATAATGTACAGCATGATGAGTATAGTTAACAATACTGTATCATATATTTAAAAGTTGCTAAGAGACTAGATCTCAAAGTTCTCATCACAAGGAAGAATACTGTAATTATGTGAGGTGATGAAGATTAATCTTACTGTGGTAATCATTTTATTATATATATATATATATAGTAAATTATGTTGTACACCTTGAACTTATACAATGTTGTATATCAACCATATATCAATACAAATGGAAAAAAATAATTTTAGTTTTGATACTCTCTCATGCTCTGAACTTACCCTGGTGGTTTTAACACACTAGAAATGATTTACTCATAGCAAAGTGAGGACAAGAGCCCCTTAACTGTAAGGTTAATGGGAGGGTTTTATGAGGGAATTCATGACACTGCTCAGCACACAATCCAGGACACATTAATTGTTCAATAGATGTTGGCTATTACTATCATTGATTACTTACAGATAACTATGAATGACAGCTGTACCTGTAAAAAGGAATGCCAGGGGTGCTAGAATTTATGGGTTAACTTGGGGAAATTCCTGAGACATCATCAGCTCTGTAGACAGCTAGGCATCATTACTTCTGGGCAGGTGTAGATTCAGACCTAGCATCCAGACAAATCAAACCACCTGAAGTCATAAAGACACAAATCACAGAAGTGATCTTCTGTTTAGTTTGCTTCAGTTCATGTACACTTGAGTCAACAGATAACCATCATCAAGCTATGATGAGCATTGATGTCGAGAAAGAGTCAAAGCAACTGTTTCAATTCCCAAATACAACAAAAGTATATTTCATATGTTTGTTGATACATTCAGTGTATTATAGCTCACTAATAGATTCATAGCAGATAACAACAACTGGCTATGTTCCATATCCAAAGTGATCTTCCTTGAGTTGAAAGAGTAAATCAATATTAATGACCAAGAAAATTTTGAAAAAAGATTAATAATTAAAAAGACTTGGAGATTCAGACTTTAAAAAATAATATAAACATTAACAATTCCTTATTCTTGTAAAAATAGACATGTCAAAAGAAGAAATAGAATTTAACAAGTAAATTTTAACATTGGTAAGAATTTAACATATGATATAGGTAGTATTTTAAACTGATAGAAAAAGGATAATCTCTGCCCGAAGTGATCGCTTAAACCTAGCTCACTATCAGTAAAAAGCATTAGAGGGATTAATAGACATGCATTTATATAATCTTAGGATGGGAAAGAAATTTCTAAATTATAACATGAAGCCAGAAACTATGAGAAAAAATATGATATAACAATTTAAACTTGGCTATGGGTGAAAAACCTACTTATATAAATACAATTGATAAACTGTAAATTGGGGAGAATAGAATCATCTATAATATAATGAGACAATATCTATAAAGGTTAACACATTGTAGATATTAAGCAGTTAATTTTGCACATTCCGCTTTGGTGGCCTGGGGTTTGCTGGTTTGGTTCCCAGGTGCAGACATGGGACCGCTCATCAAGCCATGCTGTGGCAGCTGCCCCACATATAAAGTACAGGAAGATGGGGACGGATGTTAGCTCAGGGCCAGTCTTTCTCAGCAAAAAAGAGGTGGATTGGCAGCAGATGTTAGCTCAGGGCTAATCTTCCTCAAAAAAAATAAAATAAAAATTTTAAAAAAGGCAATGGACTGTATAAAGTTGGGAAACACAGACAAGCATATTTTATCTTAGTTAATCCTGAAATTCAGCAAGTTATTATTTTGATTCAGTGCTCAATTATTAATATCTACAATGTGTTAGCCTTTATACATATTGTCTCATTATATTATAGGTGATTCTATTATCCCCAATTTACAGGTGAAAAACAGAAATTAACAGCGTTTGAGATCATACACTTAGGAAATTGAGAACCAGTACTCAACATCCATGCCTGACAGTTTAGTTTAGAAATTATTCTTTTCACTGTATACCATAGAATTTGGGTAAGGTGAAAGAAAACCTGAAGAAGAGATATAAGTGCAGGGTGTGGAAGTGAGAAAGAGGGGAGAGTTGAAGAATGAATGAGATTGAGGACCATAACCCATGCCTCATGTACTTCCTCTTCCTACTAGAAGAATCACACAGCAATTGAGATAGCATAGAATTCACTGTTTTCTATAAATCTGACCTTGACCCAGATCCTCCAGGAAGACAAGCTTCTTGCCAAAGGTTGAAATTGCTTATTTCTTTTCCAAAGGAATTTTACAACTGGACCCTATTACACTCCAAGATGTGTGATTTTGGCCATGAAATTGGCTGTCCACTCACAGCCAAAGAGATGCGCATATCTGGAGTCCTCTTAAATATGTTATTAGGACAGAGGTGAAAGGAGAAAAGACAATTACAGGGAGAAAACTCTCCATGCACTTGCTCTCTTGAGACATAGAGTTCTTTTCCTGATAATTTCATGTCCCACTTTCTCATGTCCCTTCTGATTCAATCCCCCACTTCCCCATGGTCCTATTATGATCTCATGATTATAGCTTTTCTTTTAATACAGTTGGAGTCACTGAAGTTGGAAAGCACCTAGAGATCATCTATTCCAATACCGTGAATTTCCTAGTGAGGATCTGAAGCCAGTGGAGCTAAGAGATTTCCCCAAGATGACACATCTGGTTGATGATACAGCCTGATAACAATAAATTAGATATGTAGACACTTACTTGTTTACAGAGTACTTTCATTTTAAGTACACTTTCTCAAATAGCTGACCTAAATCAATCATCACAGCAGCAATGTGAGGCAGATAGGGCTGATTTCCTATGCACAAGTGAGGAAAACAAGTCAATAAGGAATACAGTAGAACTTATTTATTACAAAATCATAACTTATCATGGTTACAACCATGGGCATTGATATCAGCCAATCTGGTTTGAATGCCAGTTTTCCACTAGCTGATTGTGTGAACTTCAGCAAATTAAGCTCTTCAAGCCTCAGAATTTTCACCTATAAAATAAGGCTGATAGTAGTAGCTCCTTGATAGAGTAGTTTGTCATACAGAGAATCAAATTAGTTAAATGCTTATAAAGCACTGAGACTGTGTAGTACACAGTATGCCTTCTATTAATAGGTTTAATTTTGTGTTCTAAATTGGAGTTCTTTTCCACATATTATGCTGCATTACTGGAAAGAAGGCATCAAGATTGAGGTGTAGGTGGACTCTAAACTCCCCCCCTCCCATGGACACAACAAATTTACAACTACTCTTGGAACAATTACCTCTTGGAGATCACCGAAAAGTGAATAAAAAGAACACTGGCAACAAGGGACAGTGCTGGCAGAGCTAGAAGAGGTAGAAATTCCTTACTGGAGAGAAAAAAAGCCACCTTCAAGCTATGACACTTCTCAGCTGGGAGGGAATGATCCTAAGGTACGAAGCCATTTCTGGAGGATTGGGCTGTCTGAGTAGGGGAAGGTTACTGCCATATGCAACTTTTAGATTCAACACAAATGAGATAGGTGTCATAATTTTTGGCTTTGCTGGCTATTAACTACAATAAGGAATACCCCCCAAAAGCTATCAGACATAAGGGGAACAAAAGCCTACTCTTAAAGAGCCCATGTGCAAATTCACCCATTTTGGAAAGCAACCTAAAATCACCAGAAAGAAAAGTGTACAGTCCTTTGGTGAAAAGAGAATCACTTGATAGGCTCTGGGTGGATCTTGCTGAGAAGTGAGACATCCACAGGGACTGAGACATTGGCAGTGGGCATTATTATGATCTAGTACAGGCAAGCTGACACAGAAGCTGCCAAATGCCATTGGAATTCTTCCTCTGGCCTGTTAGCACAGGGGTCTGCGCCATCCCCCCCCCCACTAGAGCACTGATTTAATCCAGTTCAGCCAGGACAGACAGCGTGCCCTTGGGACTCGCACCATCTAACAGCAAACCCTTGGACAACTTGTGGTTCCACAGATGTGGGGTGCTTGGAACCTCTGCTGCCAGGTGAGTGGGTCTATCTCTGTGGGGCAGGGCATGCATGTGGAGCAGGTCTGCATTGGCAGAGTGTGTGGAGCCTCTGCAGTGATGCAACTGTGTCCACTTAAGTGGGTGGGGGCATGCGCACATGGCAAGACTGTGTTGATGATGTATGTGGCCCTGTGGGTGGTGGATTTTGTCAGCTGCAGCAGACTTGTGCTTATCAAACAACCACATAGGGGATCCGCCCCATCTTCCAAAGCCTGAATAAGTTGGATGCTCCCATGCCTGGGGCTGGCCCAACTCAGCTGCAATCCTGAGAGAGCTGGCAATAGCCTTGCAAGTCATAGGCCTATAGCTGTTGTCAGTCCCTCAGTCTAGCAACCAGCCACACAAGGGGAACTACTCACTTAACAGAAAAAGTGCAATAGGGACATGATATGAGACCTTTCAATCAACTGTTCTGGGGCTCCCCACACTTGATAAACTGACTAAGGTGACCATAGCAGCAACATGAAACTGAACCTTACAACCAGCCAGCCAGGGGGACAGCCTAGCCTCCCCAGGCACCTGCAGCAAGAGCAACCCTGCCACAACAGAACACATGTAGCCCCCACAGGGGACACTCCTGAAACATTTGGAACTAGTCACAAGAGGGAAAAAGACTGATGGACCTCAAGGCATCTCTTAAATAAAGCCACCTGTCTAAGATTGGGAGATGTAGGTGACCTACCTAATACATAGATATAAGCACAGAGAAAGAAGCAAAATGAGGAGACAAAGGAATATGTTCCAAATAAGGGAAAAGGACAAAACCCAGAAAAAGAGCTAAATGAAACAGACATAAACAATCTACCTGACAAAGAGTACAAACTAATAGTCATAAGGGTGCTCACTGATCTTGGGAGAAGAAGGGATGAACTCAGTGAGAACTTCAACAAAGAATTGGAAAATATAAAAAATAATCAATCAGATGTGAAGAATACAATACTGGAAATGAAAAATTCATTAGAGGGACTCAATAGCAGAGTAGGTGATACATAAGAATAGATCAATGAGCTGGGTGAAAGAGTAGAGAAAATCACTCGAGCTGAACATAAAAGAAAAAAAGAATTAAAAAGAACTAGGACAGTCTAAGGGACATCTGGGACAACAGCAAGCACACTAATATCCATATTATATTTGTCCCAGAAGGAGAAGAGAAAGAAAAAGTGGGAGAGAATCTATTTGAAAAAATTATAGCTGAAAACTTTCCTAACCTAAGGAAAGAAATAGACATCCAGGTACAGGAAGCACAGAGAACACCAAACAAGGTAAACTGAAAGAGTTCCACACCAAGACACATTATAATTAAAATGTTAAGAATTAAAGATAAAGAGACAGTCCTAAAAGCTGCAAGAGAAAGACAACAAGTTACATACAAAGGAAACCACATAAGACTATTGGCTTTCTTCTCAGCAGAAATTTTACAGGAGTCAAATCACTTGTAATGGCAAATATACAATAGAGATAGCAGATCAATCAAAAGGACATAAGACAAAAGTACTACAGTTATCTATTTCCATGATGAGGGTAACAGATACACATGCAAAAAGAAAAGAGATTAGGATGTCAAAAACATAAAATATGGGAAGAGAGGAAGAAAAGAGTAGCATTTTCAGCAAGAGGTCAAACTAAAGGGTTCATCAACTTAATATAGATTGCTATATACATAGGTGACTGTATGTGAACCTCATCATAATCACAAATCAGAAACCTATAATAAATACACAAAAAAGAGAGAAAGGAACTGAAACATAATGCTCAAGAAAGACATTGAACCACAGGGGAAGATTCAAGAGAAGAAGAAAGGAACAGAGAAAAACAATTAAAACATTCAGAAAAAAAGTTAGAAAATGGCAATAAGTACACTCTTATCAATAGATACATTAAATATTCATAAGCTAAATGTTCTAATAAAAAGGCATAAGGTGGCCAACTGAACAAAAAAAAGAAGATCTATATATATGCTACACACAAGAGACACACTTCAGACCTAAAGACACTCACAAGCTGAAAGTGAAAGGATGGAAAAAGAATCTCCATGCAATGACAATGAAAAGAAGGCTGTCGTAGAAATATTTGTATCAGAAAAAAATGCACTGTAAAACAAAACTGTTAACAAGAGGCAAAGAAGGGCACTGCATAATCACAAAAGGAACAATCCAATAAGATGATATAACACTTCTAATTATCTATTCACCCAACATCGAAACACCTAAATATATAAAGCCATTATTAACAGACATAAAAGGAGAAATAGGCAATAACATAATAATAGCAAGGGACTGTAACACTCCACTTAACACTCCACCAATGGGTATATCATCCAAACAGAAGATCAATAAGGAAACATTAGCCTTAAATGACATGTTAGACCAGATGGACTTAGTAGATATATATAGAACATTCCAAACAAAAGCTGCAGAATACACATTCTTCTCAAATGCACATGAAACATTCTCCTGGGTAGATCACATATTAAGCCACAAAACAAGTCTCAATAAATTTAAGAAGACGGAAATTACACAAAGCATCTTCTCTGGCCACAACTGTATGAAACTAGAAATCAACTACAGAATGCAAATCGGAAGAGCCACAAATATGTGGAGATTAAACAAAAGGTTACTGAACAATGATTAGGTCAATGAAGAAATCAAAGGAGAGATCAAAAAATACCTGGAGAGAAATGAAAATGAAAATAGGACATGCCAAAATTCATGGGATACAGCAAAAGTGGTTCTAACAGGGAAGTTTACAACAATACAGGCCTACCTCAACAAACAAGAAGAATCTCAAATAAACAATCTAACAGTATACTTAAAGGAACTGCAAAAAGAAGAATGAACCAAGCCCAAAATCAGCAGAAGAAAGGAAAGAATAAAAATCAGAGCAGAAACAAATCAAATAGAGACAACAAAAACAATAGAAAAAACTGATGTAACCAAGAGCTGTTTCTTTGAAAAGATAAATAAAATGGACAAAACTTTAGAAAGACTCAACAAGATAAAAAAGACAGAAGGCTCAAATAAAAAAAATCAGAAGCGAAAGAGGAGAAATTGCAATGGACACCTCAGAAATACAAAAGATTATAAGAGAATACTATGAAAAGCTATATGCCAATAAATTGGATAATCTAGAAGAAATGGACAAATTCTCAGAATCATACAACCTTCCAAAATGTAATCAAGAAAAAATAGAAATTTGAATAGACTAATCACCAGTAAGGAGATCAAAACAGTAGTCAAAAACCTCCCCAAAAACAAAAGTCCAAGACTATATGGCTTCCCTAGTGAATTTGACTAAACACTCAATGAAGATTTAATACCTAGTCTTCTCAAACTCTTCCAAAAAAGTCAAGAGGAATGAAAGCTTCCTAACTCATTCTGGAAGCCAATATTATCCTGATAACAAAACAAGACAAGGACAACACGGAAAAGCAAAATTACAGGCCAGTATCACTGATGAATATTGATGCAAAAATATTCAATAAAATGCCAGCAAATTGAATACAATTCATCAAAAAGACCAAGTGGGATTTATTCCAGGGATGCAGGGATGGTTCAACCTCCACAAATCAATCAATGTGATACACCATATAGACAAAAGGAAGAATAAAAACCATATGACTATCTCAATAGATACAGAGAAAGGATTTGACAAGATACAGTATCTATTTATGATAAAAATTCTAAATAAAATGGGTATAGAAGGAAAGTATCTCAACATCATAAAGGCCATATATGAAAATCTCTCAGCTAATATAATTCTCAATGCAGAAAAACTGAAAACTATTCCTCTAAGAACAGGAACCAGAGAAGGATGCCCACTTTTGCCACTTTCATTTAACATAGCAGTGGAAGTTCTAGCCAGTGCAATCAGGCAAGAAACAGAAATAAAATGGATGCAAATTGGAAAGAAAGAAGTGAAACTGTCACTATTTTCACATGACATTATTTTATATATAGAAAACCCTAAATAATTGCACAAAAAACTTTAGAAACAATAAATGAATACACTAAAGTTGCAGAATACAAAATCAACATACAAAAATCAGTTGGGTTTCTATACATTAACAACCAAGTAGCATAAAGAGAAATTAAGAATGCAATCCCATTTACAAGTGCAACAAAAAGAATAAAATACCTAGGAATAAACTTAACCAAAGAGGTGAAAGACTTGTAGACTGAAAACTATAAAATATTGTTGAAAGAAATAGGACACAAAGAAATGGAAAGATATTCCATGCTCTTGGATTGGAAGAATTAATGTAGTTAAAATGTCTATACTTCCTAAAGCAGTATACAGATCAATGCAATTCCTATCAAAGTTCCAAAGACATTTTAAACAGAAAAAGAACAAAGAATCCTGAAATTTATATGGAACAAAAAAGACTCCAAACAGCCAGAGGAATCCTGAGAAAAAGGAAAAAACCTGGAAGTATCACACTCTCTGTTTTCAAAATATGCTACAAAGCTATAGTAACCAAAACAGCACGGTACTGGCACAAAAACAGACACACACATCAATGCAACAGAATCGAGAACTCAGAAATAAACCCACACGTCTACGGGCTGGCCCCTATGAGCAGCTAATTTTTCACAAGGGGACCAAAAACATACAATGGAGAAAGGAAAGTCTCTTCAATAAGTGGTGTTTGGAAAACTGGACAGCCACATGCAAAAGAATGAAAATAGCCCACTATCTTACACCATACACAAAAATTAACTCTAAATGGATTAAAGATTTGAATGTAAGATCTGGAACCATTAAACTTCTAGAATAAAAGATAGGCAATACACTCTTTGACATTGGTCTTAGCAGCATATTTTCAAGTACCGTGTCTTACCAGGCAAGGGAAACAATAAACAGATGGGACTACATCAAACTAAAAAGCTTCTGCACAGCAGAAGAAATCATCAACAAGATGAAAAGACAACCTAATAATTGGGAGAGTATGTTTGCAAACCATATATCTGATAAGGGGTTAATATCCAAAATATATAAAGAACTCGTGCATCTCAACAACAAAAAATCCAACAACCCAATTAAAAAATGGGCAAAAAATCTGACATTTCTGCAAATAAGTTATACAGATAGCCAACAGGCACATGAAAAGATATTCAACATCACTAATTATCAGGGAAATACAAATCAAAACTACAACAAGATATCACCTCATACCTGTCAGAATGGCTATATTTAACAAGACAGGAAATAGCAAGTGTTGGAGAGGATTTGGAGAAAAGGAAACTCTCAAACATTGCTGGTGAGAGTGCAAACTGGTGCAGCCACTATGGAAAAAAGTATGTAGATTCCTCAAAAAATCATGATCTCGTAATTACAGCTTTTCTTTTATAAAACTTGGAGTCATTTGAACAGCAATGGACCTAGAGATCATCTAGTCCAATAACATCAACTTCCATGTGACTACCCAAAGCCAGTGAAGCTAAGAGATTTGCCCAATATGACACACCTGGGTGCTAATATGGCATGATAGCAATAAATTAGATATGTGGACCCTTCCCTGTTTACAAACCACTTCTATTTTAGATACATACATGTCCTCAACCACCTGACCTGAATCAATTATCACAGCAATCCTACGAGGTCAACATGGCATGATTCCATGTGCATAAGTGAGGAAATTGAAGCAATAAGAACACAATAAAACTAATTTATGGCACAGCCACGTATCATTGTAGTTAATACCATGGGCATTGGTATTAGCCAGTATGGGTAGAATTCCAGGTTTCCAAATGCTGTTTGTGTGAACTTGAGCAAATTAAACTCTTTAAATCTCTTTGTTATCACCTTTAAAGTGGTGTCGACAGTAGTAGTTGTTTCACAGATAGATTTTCATACTGTGAATCAAATTATATAATGATTACAAAGTTCTTATAAGAGTGTGAAGTACAGAGAATGCCTTCTATTAACAGTAGATTTAATTTATGTGTTCTGAATTGGAGTTCTTTCCAACATATTATGCTGCATTACTAATCCTTTATTAAAAATATCTACTTAAGTTGATTCCTGAAAACTTTTTTTTCTTGTTTTTTGTATTTTTTTTAAGATGGAAACATCTACCCTGCCATTACTAGGGATACAGCAATGCTTTAGGAAAGTCCCAATCACAGTTTGATCTACTTCAGGCAATTTTAATTTTAGAGAGAAAGGCATGGATGCGGCAATGAGTTAATTTGATTTAACACTTTCCATTTGGTTTGGAGTCATATGTTACCCCTGATTAAAAACTGTATAGAATCTGCATACCACTGGCAAGCAATGGTAGTCATGTCTCTGGTCAGTAATAACCCATCTGTGTTCCACAAATCATGCTTTGTGAAACTCAAGATGGATTGTTGCTATGCTGGGAAGAATATAGCAGACGTCAATATGCCTAAAGGTTCTACCTGTAAAATGGGGACAATTTCTCATCTGCTAGCTTTTCATGGTAATTGAGCCAAATCACACCTATGCAATGTAACTATATGAAGTATAAAATGCTGTATAAACACTAATGTAATATGTAAGTAAATTAGTCCATAAACTCTTGCCTGAAAAATGTCTCTTTTCAAATTTTCCTGAAATTCTCCTGGTTGTGCTCTGGCTTTCCATGGTACCTCCCGACATTAGCTGGCTCTGCTGCACCCTGGTAAAACTTAAGGCCTTGTAATCCCTGGGACTTTCAGATCTATGGACTTCCGACGCTGCCTCCCAAGACACATCACACCAGCCTTAATTTCTGAGGTCTCTTGGAAGCTACCATGGAGCATGTCCCAGGCCACCTATGCCCAGAAATTGATGACTTTGATTTCTTTCCAGCCTCTGAGAATCTCCCCAAATCTTAACCTCAAAAGTGTGCCTTCTTTCTACCATTATGTTTTCCCATCTCTTTTTCACAATTCACTACACAAGGAGTCTCGAGGAGTAAGCTGGAGGAAATAACAATGTTATTTTTAAATATGCCACACCAGTCTTTCCCCTCCCCTTGCCTCTTGTCTCCTCCCCTCCCATCTCCTTTCCTCTACTTCCTTTCTCATTCTCATTATCTCTTTCTGTCTTTGTACTTTTGTTTCTATCTCTCTCTTTTTGTGTCTCTCCCTGTCACACACTCTTTCTCTTTCTCTCACTTTCTCTATTCATGAATAAGACGATAAAGTATACATTAGTAAATTATTTTCAATTTAACATATTTAATTTTGCACACCATTTTATTTTTATTCAAATATATATGAATGCTTAATATTTGAAAATAAATAAAAGACATTTTAAAAATCCTAGAGAAAAGAAGCATCTATGTGTCTTTGTATGCTCTTGGCATTTCTCTACATATACTATCTATCAAAACCTGTACTCACAAAACAGAGAGTTTTATCTAAGTGAGTCTAATCATGGAAAAAGGCTTTGTAAACTGAATTCAGTGTTTATGATGTTGCCTCAAACAGATCACATGGTCATAGTAGCTAAACATAATGGCACCAGGAATCAAGAAAACCAGATTTTAATTTCTGCTTTTTACATAGATATTCTTGTGACATACAAGAGGTCACTTAAATATTCTAAACCCTGTCTTCATTATAGGGGAAATAATACCTGCACAAATATTGTTCCTAGTGAAGTAAATTGTTTGTCCTCTTTACCATCCTCTTGACAGCCGCTTTGATCTCCTTGCTACTCAGACTATAGATAAGAGGATTTGACATGGGGATAAGGGTAGGATAGAATACTCACAGTACCTTGTCCTGCTTTTCAGAGTGTCTAGGGCTAGGATGCAGGTACACAGAGAAGCCTGTGCCATAGAAGACTGTTACACCTTCCAGGTGGGAGGCAAAGGTATTGAAGGCCTTGGCAATAGATTTTATGGAGGATATTTTCAGGATGGAAGCTGCAATGGGTGGAAACCATGGATTAAGAGGATAAAGAGAAAAGAACCAAGGGCAGTAAAACAACTAGCAGAATATCAGTCTTTTGGATGATGAAAGGATTGGAGTGAGGCAAGGAAATAATTTGAGCTATATCACAGAAGAAATGTGGAATTTTATTGAGTCCACAGTAGTAGATATGAAAGCTAGGGACTGTTTGAACTAAGCTACTAGGGAAAGCACTGCCATAGGCCCCAGGAACCATCTTCTGACAAAGGCCAGAATCTATGATAGCTGAGTACTGCAGAGGCCTACTGATAGCAACATATCTGTCATAGCTCATCATGGTTAAGGAGAAGGACTCAGTGAGACATATCCAGCACCCAGTAAAATACTGGGTGGCACAAACAATGAAGGAAATCATTTTTTCACCCTTTAAGACGTCTCAAAGCACCCTTGGTTTGGTGGAAGAAGAATAGCAGATGTCTATAAATGACAGGAAACTGAGAATAAAGTATATAGATGTGCGCAGGTGGGAGTCCACCCTGATTAGGATGATGAGACCCAGGTTCCAGACGAGGGTCACAAGGTAGATCCCCAAGAAGACTGGAAAGAGGGTAATCAATGTTTCTCATGTACAATCAGCAACCTTAACTGAAAAAATCCTCTATGATTAATATTGCCATTCTCTGTGGGAACAGAATGAGCAATAGGCATCATTAGTACATTATCCCCTAAAATATCTTAATTTCCTGTTTTCCCATTCCAGAGTTTACACATATATGAGAATTGGAAATAGACTACATTAGGAAAATAGTGCCATTTCTCAATATGGTGAAAAAGAATGATTCTTCTAAGGTTTGGCTCTGATATAAATTCAGTGCTTGAGGAAGTCCCCAAATCATGCTGGACCTCATATGCAAGATGAGATTGGTGAAGTAGGTACTCTTTGAAATCTCCTTGGGAACTAATATTCCATTAATCTCTAATGAGGGAAGGTGGACAATTCTGTAACTCTCTTTCTACTTTCATAAACCCTGGATAAATATAGGAGCAATGTAATGGGATCATGGGAAGAGTTACACACCCAGAGCAGCTTGGAAATGGATATGACTTACCCAAGTTAACGACACTAGGAAGGCTCCTGAGAAGTTAGAAAAGACAGGGTTGTAATAACCATTATGCTCTCTTCGTTAAAAGTGCAGATTCTTTTTTTGGGGGGGAAGATTAGCCCTGAGCTAACTACTGCCAATCCTCCTCTTTTTGCTGAAGAAAACTGGCCCTGAGCTAACACCCATGCCCATCTTCCTCTATACATGGGACGCCTACCACAGCATGGCTTTTTCCAAGTGGTGCCATGTCCACACCCGGGATTGAGCTGGCGAACCCCAGGCCACCGAGAAGCAGAACGTGTGAACTTAACCACTGCACAACCAGGCTGGCCCCAGGTGCAGATTCTTATTTCCTCAAATCAGATATTCTTACGAGTTAAATTTTCTAGGACAATGATCCTTGATCTTATTCGTGTCAATGATACTTTAGAAATCTTTTGGAAACTCTGGACCTTCTACCAAGGAAACTGGAACCACTTACCGCCTTTCTATATGGTTTTATTGGATTCTCAATCACTGTCAATTCTATTCATAGTTCCTAGGCTAAAGAATTCTCCTATAAAGTGGAGTGACTTGAAATCAAGTAAGGGGTAGGATGTTTAGGCAATGCACATGCAGATTAGAAAGCTGAGGCAAGATTTCTGGAAGTTCTTTCTCTTTTTATCACTGGAGCTAGTCTAGGGAAGGAAAACACTAAGTATTCAGGACAAATCATAAATAACCAAAATAATATTTTGCATCTGGCACTGTATGACATCTGTAAGATACTAAAGCTGTCACCTCTTCAGGTGGTCTTTAGATGATCTCCCAACACAAAAACATTTTGTTCAGATGAACTCAAATAAGAAAGTAAATCATGAAATGCTATGAAAGGTAGAAACTAGATGCCAAATGTAGTCTAGGAGCTGTCTATATGAATAAAAGTGAAGTCTTGGAGATTTCCCAGAGAAAGGCTGTGACATTACTGAAATAAACTGTGTCTATGAACTACAAATATTTGTCAGCATTAGCCCTCCAGAGTGTCTTCCTTTTCCTCAACCATTTCTAGCCTCCTAGGTCCAAAAGAAAGAATAAAAATGGAGAATCCCTTTAGAAGCATAAAGCTATAGCCAGAGAAGTAGGTAGAAGGGTTCAATTCCCAAAATCATATCTAGACTACTCAGCCAGGTAATACATGCTGAACAGCAAGGGGTATTGAAGGGTCATAGTTCCTGCTGTCTGCACTCAGGATTTCAGCAGAAAGTTTACTCATATGCCTCTAGGAGTACTAAAACCACACCTCTCCACACTCTGAAGCTGGATCCTTGGTACTTGTCTGAGGGCACAGTGAGAGTAAATCTGGTAAACTGAGTGCTCTGAGCAAAACAGACCAGGATCTGTGGGCAAGGGAGAAATCACAAACATGAGCTGTAGTGCCACATTCTGGAAAAAGGAAAAGACATTTTAGCTAGCAGATCTGGTTTCTGGTAAGAACCAGAGAAAATGCAATAGCTTATGAATACTGCCAGAAGAGAGAGCAAGAAGAGTTGAGTATGTGTACCCACATAAAGGCAGAGACATTCCCAGCTATAACCCTACTAACAATAGTATACTCCATCTAAAGGGAACTAGTAAAGGTTTAAGGAGATGTCTGTCTCTTCAAATGCTGAAGCAGCAATACAAACCTGTAAGAAACATCAAATATTAAGAAAACTTTCCCCACCTAAAAATAACAAGAATTCTCCAAGAACCAAGTTGAAAGGCAAAGAATTATGAGATCTAGCCGATAAAGAGTTTAAAACAGCCATTTCAAAAACACTTAATGAACTACAAGAAAAGTCAGAAAAAAAATTCAATGAGATCAGGGAAAAAAGAACACAACGAGATATTTACCAAAGAGATAGAAATTATAGAAAAGAACCAAATAGAAATTCCAGAGCTAAACAATTCAATGAATGAAATGAACAATGCAATAGAGAGCATCCTCAGTAGAGTAGAGCCAATGGAAGACAGATGAGTGAGCTAGAGGACAGGAAGTTTGAAATAACCCAGTGAGAGCCAACCAAAGAAAAAAGAATGAAAAAGAACAAAGATAACCTACATTATCTATGGGATAATTGAAGCTCAGAAGGAAAACAGATGGAGAAGGGGGAACAAAATGTATTTGTTTTGAGGAAGATTAGCCCTGAGCTAACTGCTGTCAATCCTCCTCTTTTTGCTGAGGAAGCCTGGCCCTGAGCTAACATCCACACCCATCTTCCTCTACTTTATATGTGGGACGCCTACCACAGCATGGCTTGCCAAGTGGTGCCATGTCCGCACCTGGGATCCAAACTGGCCAACCCCGGGCTGCCGAAGTGGAATGTGGGCACTTAACTGCTGCGCTACTGGTCCAGCCCTGCAAAATGTATTTAATGAATAATCCTGAGAACTTCCAAAACCTGAGGAGATATTTAAACATCCAACTTCATAAAGCTAACAGATCATCCTATTATATCATGCCAAACCACCTTCTCCATACACTTTATATTAAAAATGTCAAAAACAAAGAAAATGAGAATACTAGAAATAATCAAGGTCAAAAGATTATATCCTACAAATGAATCCCCTTTAAGCTTTCAGCAATTTTCTCAGCAGACATTCTACAAGCCAGGAGAGAGTGAATGACATGTTCATTGTTCAAGGATAAAATGGCCAGCCAAGAATACTCTCTCTCACAAAGTTGTACTTCAAATATGAAAGAGAAATAAAGACTTTCCTAGAAACACAAAAGCTGAGGTTGTTCATCACCACAAGACCTGCCTGGCAGGAAATACTAAAAGGAGTTATTTAAGCTGAAAGAAAAAGACACTAATCAGGGACATGAAAACATACGAAAGTATAGAAAAGAGTGATAAAGGTAAATATACAGTTACATATAACAACCCCTAATTCTGTAATAGCATGGTGTGTTAATCACTTCACTATAGTATAAAAGTGAAAAGTGAAGAGTATTAAAAATAATTATAGCTACTATAATTTGTTCAAGAATATACAATATAAAGGTAAAAAATTACATAAAAATATAAAAGATGAGAGTAAAACAGTACAGTTTTTTTTATAAGGAAGATTCACCCTGAACTAACATCTGTTGCCAATCTTCCTCTTTTGTTGTTTGAGGAAGATTAGTCCTAAGGTAATATCTATGCCAATATTCCTACATTTCTGCCCGACATTCAGGGCACTGAGGCAGAGCATGATGAACTTAACCACTACACCAGGGTGCTGGCCCCAAAAGGGGACAGCTTTTGTAGACAATTGAAGTTAAGCTGGTATCAGCATAAAATGGACTGTTTTCTCTATGAGATGTTTATGCAAACCTCATGGTAACCACAAAGCAAAAATTGAGAGTAGATTCAAAAAGTGGAAGAAAGAGGAAACAGAGCATACCACCTCAAAAAATCACCATTGTACAAATGTAGGCAGACACAGATGAAAAAAAGAAAGAAGGGAATTAAAAGACAACCAGAAAGCAGTGAATAAGATGGCATTAGAAAGTTCTCGTGAATGAGTAATCACTGTAAATGTAAATGGATTGAATTCAGCAACAAAAGGCAGAGGACTGGGGATGCATAGAAAAACAAGACCCAACTATATGCCACCTACAAGAGAATCACTATAGCTTTAGGGCACACATAAGTTCAAAGTAAAGGAAAGGAAAAGATATTCCATGCAAGTAGAAACAAGAACAAAGCAGACATTTTATATCAGACAAAATAGACATTAAGCAAAATATGGAAATAGGAGACAAAGAAGTTCATTATATAGTGATAATGGGGTCAATTCATAAGAAGATATAATAAGTGTAAATATAAGAACACCAAAAATCAGAGCACATAAATATATTAAGCAAATACTCACAGATCTGAAGGGAGAAATAGGTAACAATACGATAACCGTAAGGACTTTAATAGTCCACTTTCAGCAATGGATACATCATCCAGACAGAAAATTAACAAGGAAATGTTGGACTTGAAACATACATTAGACCAAATGGACCTAACAGACATTTATGGAACACTGCCTTCAATGCAGTAGAATACACATTCTCCTCAAGAGTAAACAAAAATTTCCAGGATAGATTATACAACAGGACACAGAAGATTCTTACAAAATTTAAGATCAAAATAATACAAAGTACCTGTTTTGACAAAATAGGTGAAACTAGAAATCCACAAGAGGAAAGCTGGAAAACCTAAAAATATGTGGAAAGTAAACAACACACTCCTGAACAACAAATGAGTCAAATCAGAAATCAAAGGAGAAAAGAACAAATTAAGCTCAAAATGAGTAGAAGGAAGGAAATAACAAAGAGCAGAGCAGAAATAAATGAAATGGAGAGCAGAAAAACAATAGAAAAAAATCGACAAAGAGCTGGGTTCTTTGAAAAGATAAACAAAACTGACAAACCTTCAGCTAGACTAAGAATAAAAGTTAGAAGACTCAACTAAATGAAACCAGAAATGAAAGAGGAGACATCACAAGTGATAGTACAGAAATATATAAGATCATAAGAGACTACTATGAGGGATCATATGCCAACAAATTGAATAATCTAGGAGAAATTAATGATTTGCTCCAAATATACGTCCTATTAAGACTGAATCAGGGGCAGATGTCATCAAGATGGCGGCATAGGCAGACTCTGAACTCATCTCCTCCCATGAACAGAACCAGGTTACAATCATTTTTGGAAAAATTACCCTGGATAGAAAACTGAAAACTGGATAAAAAGAACCCTCACAACAAGGGACAGTCCTGACTAAGGCAGAAGGGGCAGAAATTCCTGCTGGAGAGGAAAAAAGCCACCTTCAGAAGCAGCAGAGTTTCTCATCCAGCCAGGCAGAAGGCACCCTAAGGTAGGCAGCCCTCCCTGGAAGAGTGATGTCTGCAGCGGGGGCCTGATACTGCTATAAGCATCCTTCAGACTCAGCACAACTGAGATGAGGGTCTTACCATCTGGCTTTGCCGGATATTAACTGCCGCAGGGAATACCCCCAGAAAAGCTATTGGATGAAAGCTGAAAAGACCCAGGTCTTAAGGGGCCCATGCACAAACTCACTCTTCTCAGCAACCTAAAATCACCAGAGAGAAGGGTGACAGACCTTTGGTGAAAAGAGACTCACCTGGTGGGCTCTGGAGGCATCTCAGTGAGAGAAGAAATCTCTCCAGATACTGAGACATTAGTGGTGGCCATTGTTGTCACCTATAAGTATCAGAGATACTTAAGAGTTAAATTATCTAAGGCCATGATCCATGATATTCTTTGGGTCAGTGATACTTTTGAAATCTCTTGTAAACTTTGGGACCTCTTCCCAGCAAAATGCAACCGCTTTCCACCTTCACGAATGGCTTATTGGATTCTTAATCACCCGCAATTCTATTCATGGTTCCTAGATTCAAGATTTATCCTACAAAATAGAGTGACTTGAACTCATGTAAGTGTTAAGACGCTTAGGCAATGGACATGGGGATTATGAAACTGAGGCTGCATTTCTGGAAGTTCTCTCTCTTTTTCTCATTGGGGCCAGTCCAAGGAAGACAATCACTAAGTCTTCAAGACAAAGGGTAAATAACCAAAGCAATATTTTTGCATCAGGCATTGTGTCTCCTCTTCTAGATGCAATAGCTGTCATCTCTTCAAATGGTTGTTACAACATCTCCCAACACAAACACTTTTTCATTCAGATGAACTCAAACTAAAAAAAATATCCTTGGAAGCCATGAAATAGAAAATAAGTGTGAAAATTAACCTGGGAATTGTGTATGGGTAAAACTAAAAGTCTTAGAAATTTCCCTGGAGAAAGGCTGTGACATTAATGGAATAATCCCTGTCTAAGAACTACAAAAGATTTGTCACCATTAGCCATGGAGAATATCTTCCTTCTCCCCAGCCATTTCCCAGCCTCCTAGTTTCAAAAATATATGAAAGAGAAAATCCCCATAGAAGCATAAGGATATAGCCTGAGAAGGAATGTAGAAGGGTTCGTTTCCCAAAATCAGATCAGTCATTGCTTCATAGTGCACTCTTTTGAGAATAACTCTGAAGGAATGAAGAGATGAATTAGAAAAGAATATTAAGCTGTTTGCCATCAACATGGAAGGAGAACTAGTCACAGACAGACTACGTATTTATCATCCCACACTTTGATGTGGTTCTGTCCACAATGAGACTGAATGGAGGGAGAATTTTGTGAGAACAGAGCAGGAAATTCCATTCTTTATCATCACTGCCATCATCATTATAATATACAATCATGGCAACGAAAAGATTTATCGAGTAGCTACAATATGTACTGAATTCTACTCATGGAAATATTCCCAGGTTTCTTTAATGTCTATTTGTTTGGTATGGTAACCTTAAGCATGCTGTGATGTCTGCTAAACACAGAGAGTACTCTAAAAATTGCCTCTATATGTCTATTATATGCCCATGGAATTCCAGTTAGATGTATGTTGAATCTTCTAGCTCTACCCTCTACATCACTGAAACATCCATTATTTGTGTTTACCTACTTTGTTTTGTTTAATTTTTCAGATCCTTCTTGCAGTAAATCAGAAGTTGTGCTAATTGGGTGTTTAACTCACACATTGAATTTCAAATTTCAATCATAATATTTTGTTTTTTCTCTAATATTCTTTTTGTTCTTTTCCCAAATATTCAGTTTTGATAGTCTCAATGTTTTTCATAATTTCTATAGTATCTTTTACTTAAACATATTCAACATGCTTGTTGAAATTATTATTATTTAATGATGTAAATGCATAGTTTTGCAAGTCTGACTCTCTAATTTAATGTTATTGCTTACTCTTACTCGAGGTGCCCTGTTTGTGTGTTTAGTGATTATTTTTATCTTAAGTTCATGTTTCTTTAAAAGTTATCTATGGGAACCACTGACACTTGAGTTTAAAATTTGTTTCTTCAGTAACGATTTATATTATATTGTGAGATGCCTTGGGGGCGGAACCAGCCCACAATCCCTTTAAACAAAAATTTTGATTTTTTTTTTTTTAGTGTCAAAATAGTGAAAATATTTAGGCTGCATATTTACAGATGCAGATATATAAAAATAAAAACTACCAGAGGAATGAATTACATCAGTGTCATTGTGATGAAAGACAGTCCTCCTTTTTGTCCCCCTTTTGTAACAATGAATTGAACATCCATCCATGAACAAAAGAGCTTTTGTGGTATCTAGCATGATATGCCAAGGGATGTGGAAGGAATCTCACCCCACCGGTGCATCCAATAATAGGCAGACACACCCTAGCATGGGCTACAGAGCCAGGAGGAGACAGAAAAATAGCCCCAACCCGTCTTGGTCAGAGTCCTGTAAAGCATGGAGAGGGCTGACTTGAGCAGACACCCATGAAGGAGAGAGACTTTGTGGAAGTCCAGTCTTCCTGAGAAGGTATTCCAGTGTACTGCTGGAGTAGAAAAATAGGTGTGAGATTGGTCACAGTGGAGACAGTGAAAGGAGCTTTCCTAGCACCAACCACTTCAAGGTACACTGCAGAAGTTGAAGCATTTAGCAGTGGCAAACTCTTCTGGTGAGGAAAAAGATCAGTGAGTTAGTACCCACCTACCCCAGGGGTGCTGGAGGCAGCTAGAAAATCCATTTCTCTCTAGAAGTACAGAGATTACTGTGGTGAGTAGACCACGACTAGAAAAAGAAGGGAGATCAGGAAAGAGGCAGTTGAGAATATTAAAGGGGCACACAGGCTCAGGATTTCAGGAGGAAGTCCATCCATGAGCATTGAGGAGTAGCTCACCAGAGAATCTCCGCACCAGGTCCACCAGAGCCCTCAACCTCCCAGTGCTAAACAAACACCTCTTACCCCTCTGCAACTGGCTCCTTATGCACATTCCTGAGTGTAGCAATAAGAGCAAATCTGGTAAACTGAGTCTCAGAAAAACAGACCTGGTCTGTGGACAAGGCAGAAACACAAATGTGAGCTCTAGTGCCACCTTCTGTAAAATGGAAACAAAGGGTTCCAGGAGCCAGCATGGTGAGTGACATAAACCAGAGGAGACACAATAGCTTAAGAAGGCGCAGCAAAGGAAACCATCAACAAAATGAAAAGACAACCTAACAACTGGGAGAAGATATTTGCAAACCATATATCTGGTAAGGGGTTAATATCCAAAGTATACAAAGAACTCATACAGCTCAACTGCAAAAAGACCAACAGCCCAATTAAAAAACAGGCAAAAGATCTGAACAGAGATTTCTCAAAAGAAGATATACGGATGGCCAACAGGCATATGAAAAGATGCTCAACATCATTAGCTATCAGGGAAATGCAAATCAAAACTACAATGAGGTGTCACCTCACTCCAGTCAGAATGGCTATAACTAACAAGACAGGAAACAACAAATGTTGGAGAGGGTGTGGAGAGAAGGGAACCCTAGTACGCTGCTGGTGGGAGCACAATCTTGTGCAACCACTATGGAGAGCAGTATGGAGTTTCCTCAGAAAATTAAGAATAGATCTACCATATGATCTAGCTGTCCCACTGCTGGGTATTTATCCGAAGAACTTGAAAACACAAAGGCATAAAGATACCTTCACCCCTATGTTCACTGCAGCATTACTCACAATAGCCAAGACTTGGAAGCAACTTATGTGCCCATCAAGGGACGAATGGATAAAGAAGATGTGGTATTTATACACAATGGAATACTACTCAGCCATAAGAAATGATGAAATACGGCCATTTGTGACAACATGGATGGGACTTGAGGGGATTATGCTGAGTGAAATTAGTCAGAGGGAGAAAGTCAAATAACATATGATCTCACTCATAAGTAGAAGATAAGAACAACGACAAACAAACACATAGAAGTGGAGACAGGAGTGGTGGTTACCAGAGAGGAAAAGGGGGGAGGGCAAAAGGGGTGATGAGGCTCACATGTGAGGGGATGGACTATAATTAGCTTTTGGGTGGTGAACATGATGTAAGTTACGCAGAATTTGAAATATATTATGATGTACATCTGAAAGCTATGTAATGTTATAATCCAATGTTACTGCAATTAAAAAAATAGATATGAAAAATTTTAGATACTTAATTTAAAAAGTAGACAGTACTTTCTTTAAAAAAGCCATGTTGAAAAGCGTATTAAAAAAATCACTATTTATTTGAAAAAAATAAAAGAATTCAGCCACAAGAGGGAGCAAGCAGAGTGGAGCATGTGTACCCATACAAAGGCAGAGAAAACTCCAGACCCCTTACTTAAACTACTCATGAAACTTAACTCGAAGTGAATTAAAGATTTAAACATAGACATAAAACCATAAAACTCTTAGAATGAAACCTAGAGGAAAAACTTGTTGACATTGACCTTGGCAATGAGTTTTTGGATGTGACATCAAAAGCACAAGTAACATCAGCAAAAATCAACAAGCGGGACTACATCAAACTAAAATGCTTCTACACAGCAAAAGAAATAATCAAAAAAAATTAAAGGCAACCTACAGAATGGGAGAAAATATTTGCCATCCATACATAGGATAAGGGTTTATAATCCCATGTATTTAAAGAACTCACACAACTCAGTAACAAATATCAAAAATTTGATGTAAAGAAATGGGCAGTAGAACTAACTAGACATTTTTCCAAAGAAGACATTCAATGTCCAAAAGGAACACAAAAATATACTCAATATCACTAATCATTAGGGGAATGCAAATCAAAATCACAATGAGATATCTTCTCACACCTGTTAGAATGGCTATCATCAAGAAGACGAGAGAGAACAAGTTTGGCAAGGATGTGGAGATAAAGGATCCCTCATTCACTATCATGGGATTACAAATTACTTCAGCCACTATGGAAAAAAGTAAGAAGTTTCCTCAAAAAAATAACAATAGAATAACAATATTGTCCAGCAATTCCACTTCTGGCTATTTGTCCAAATGAAATGAAAAAAGGATATCAAAAAGATATTGCACTCCTATGTTTCTTGCAACATTATTCACAATGGCCAAGATATGGAAACAGCCAAAATATCTGTCAATGAATGAATGGATAAAGACGATGTTATACCCACATACACACACGGTGGAATATCAGTGAGTCACGAGAAAGAAGAAAATCCTGCCATTTGCAGCAACATGGATGGATCTTGAGGGCATTACATTAAGTGAGATAAGTCAGATAGAGTAAGACAAGGCTGTATAATATCACTTATATGCAGGTTCTAAAACAGTCAAGTTCATAAAAACAGCAAACAAAATGGTGCTTATCAGAGACTGGGGATGCAGGAATTGGAGATATTTTGTTTAACGGTACAAACTTGCAACTCCCAGATAAATCCTACAGATCTAATGCCAAGCATAGTGATTATAGACTACAATACTCTGTTATAAACTTCAATATTCATAAGAATAGATCTATTTCCATTATTGAGGTAACATTGGTTTATAGCATTATATAAATTGCAAATGTACATCACTATATTTCAAAATCTGTACAGGCTGGATCTTAATTGTTCCAACCACAAAAAAAGAAATCTACCTATGTGACATGACAGAAGTGTTAGCTAATGCTAGCATGGTAAGCATATTGCAATATGTAAAAGTTTCAAATCAACACGCTGACTCTCTTATACTTACACACTGTGATATGTGAATTTTATCTCAATAAAAATAAATTTTACAAAAAGAATTATCAGGGAAGGCTTTTTTACTTTTTTTTTAAGAGTGGCAGCTGAGGTAACAGCTGTTGCCAATCTTCTTTTTTTTTTTTTTCTTCTCCCAAAGACCCTCAGAATATAGTTTTATATTCTAGTTGTGAGTGCCTCTGGTTGTGTTGTGTGGGATGCTGCCCCAGCATGGCCTGACGAGTAGTGCCATGTCCGCGCCTGTGATCTGAACCTGCAAAACCCTGGGTCGTCAGAAGTGCAGTGCACAAACTTAACCACTCAGCCACAGGGTCAGCCCCAAGGCTTTTTTACTTTTTGTCTTTCTTTCACAATAAAGCTGAGAGAGGTGTGCATATCACTATCTCCTTTTGAGTGTAGGTTTTTCCTAGTTTGACAACTGAGAATGTTACCCTTTGAGAGTCCATGTTTTCAGCGGCAGTGGGGGAATGAGTTGTTGTCTCTAAGCGAATCTCACACATTGTCTTTTTCTCCTACCCTTCATACATTGGCTTATTAAAACCCAGGACTGAGCATACCAGAGATTAATAGATACTCATGGGAAAATAATGGCCCCATCTTTCTGCCCTCTGAAGTTTGTGCTTTTTCTTGTCATTTGAGTACGTTGATAAATTTATTTGCTTTCTCACTGGCTTCTGCATGAAAAAGCATATTTTATCTACTGTTAGTAATTTCTTTGAACATATGATCCACCATATTACCAGAAACACTTTTACAAAGAATACTTCTATGAAGTTTGGGTTACTCTAGCTTATCACTGGCCATTTGTTTTTCTAAAACCCCAAGCTACTTGATTTGCTTTTTTTGGCTTCTAAAGTGATTGCATTTGCCTGAAAATTAAGGTGTGGTATTAGTTAGCTAATATTTATTGAGTGTGTACTATGTTCCAAGAGCTATTCTGAATACTTTCACGTTTTATCATATTTTAATTTTCAACAACTTTATGAGGTATGTGTTCTTACTAGTCCCATTTTTCAGATGAAGAGACTGTGGGTCAGAGTAGTAAATAGCTGAAGGTCACACAACTCACAAAGGGCAGAACTGGGATTCAAATCCAGGCAATATAGCTCCAAAGCCACATCTTAAATATCTGCACTGAACTGCACATCAACATGTGTTCATTGCTGCATTAATCTTATTTCTAAACACTGTAAAGCACTATCTTTGTGTTTTGGATGATGTAAATCATCCAATAAGGAGCCTACAGCCCAGGAAGACAGGTGATAAATGGACCCACAGAGACATAATGTAAAACAAGAGATGATGTGTGGCATGAGAAAGATGGAGATAAATTCTTGTGGGTGATCACCAGCTGGATGTGGTAAGAAGTCAGAGACCAGGGAAGGCCCATACATATTCTTTGACATACCTCTCTTCTTTAAGATATTTCATCAATAATCCTTCCTAATATTTACACAGTTGACTTTGGAAAAATTCAACATATTTATAGGACAGGAAACAAAATATGCAGAGCTTTATTTATCAGGAAATATGGACAGGGTCAGTCTCAGAAGACCAAGTATTACAGTTTTTCTTGATGGGTGGTCCTCCAATTCCTCAAGACCCAAAATGTTCATCAAAGATGCACTGAAATCACTCAATTTGGGAGTCTTCTGTAGACTGCTCAAATGTGACTTTTATATGGAACAAACCAAGTAGCATAGGCCCCTCAAAAATTACCCACAACTTTTCCTTTGGGCCTGTGTTTTCTCCTTTTAAACATTAATCAAAGGTGTCAGAGGTTTTCCAGCTCCCCATTTTGTACCAAAGTATATTGACACAGCCTACATATTTAGATCTCCCTCTACAGAATGCTTTTCAGGCTAAATGAGTTGCAATGGAAGAGGGACTCATAAAACTTAGACTTCAAGGACAATGATATTGAGCTATTTGTAAAACTATGAAATTTTTCCCGGGTCCCAGGCCCTCACATTCCTCAGAGCAGAGCCCCTAATGACTCACCTAAGAGTTCTGTAAAGCTTTACTCTCCTCTGTTCTAACTCTTTCTTCTTTGTGGTTTACCCAAGTATTCAGAAATAGCCAAAAAATATTTCAGCTTCCAGCTTCTGAGAGTATCCCACTCTATCAGAATTCTGAGATGAGTTCATGATTTTTATTAGTAATGTTTTGCTCACTCAGCCTCCCTCAGAAATGATCTAGCTGTGGGAGAAGAGGACCTTGAAAGCTTATGAGGCTTCTTTCACATCTAAGAGAGGACTTTGGAGCACAGATCCCAACAATGAAGGAGCAATTAAAATCATGCAAGCTGTAAATAACCTCCGTCCTGGGTGATAGAGGGGAGACCAACTCTCTTAATTGGTCCCTTGTTTATTTTCCAAGTTCTTCCTTCGGCATGCTCATCTTTTGAGACATTTTTATGTCAAGGAAAGCTCCATTCACCCTGGAAGGATAATGGGGATAATTTAAAAAACACTTCCAACCTTGTTCTCTATAAAATAAATTATGTCATCAAAGCATATGGACAATCATCAGAAACCTCTATCTGGGAAAGACACCAAGAAGTGGTGAATCTCCAACAATGCTGAGTCAGACCCTGCAATAGAGGGAATCTCAGCTCTTTACCTTCTTATTTTGGACCAGTTTTTTGTTTTCTTTTACTTTTGTTTTGTTTTGGTTTTTTACCTTTAGATGGGACCCAAGCATGGGTCACATTCAGGAAGACCTTCCAGAAGTTTGGAGTAGGGAAGAAGAAACAGAAATTGATCTCTTCTTCTCTTCCATGGCTCCATCTTCTTATTTTAAAGGAAGAAATAAGTAGAAGAGAGAAAATGAGAGGAGACAACAATTGTATGAAGAATGGTAGAGACAAGGAGGAAAAGAGGAAGAACTGGGCAAAGAGCATAAGGAACTTTGAAAAGAGAAATAACATTCAGTCTTCCCAAAACATGCACCAAAAAGGAACTCTTGCATCTCCCTCCACCCTACTTTGCTATCATCTCTCACCAAATGTACAAGAAGCAATTCTTTATTTGGGGTGTTTTTTAAAAAATTTATTTTATTGGGGTCACATTGGTTGATAACATTATATAAATTTCATTTTTACATCATTGCATTTTGATTTCTGTATAGACTACATTTTCTTCCCCACCAGAAGGCTAGCTCACCATATTTATGTGCCCCTTTACCCCTTTCTCTCTTCCCCTCTGTTAACCACCTATCTGTTCTCCATATCTATGTGTTTGTTTGGTTATCTTCCACATATGAGTGAAGTCATACAGAAATTGCCTTTCTATTTCTGACTTATTTCACTTAGCATAATACCCTCAAGATCTACCCATGTTGTCAGACATGGCACAATATCATCTTTTTATGACTGAGTAGTATTCCATTATTTATATATCTCTATGTGTGTGTGTGTGTGTATATATATATATGTACACACACACCACATCTTCTTTATACATTCATTCACTGAGAGAAGCAATTCTTGTTTTGCACCCAAGACACTAAACCCTTGTCCTCTGGTCCTCAAGGTCTGAGTTTTCCTTCTCCATATGCTACATGGAAAGAATAACTTAGAGGAGATAGAAGAGGCCATGCTATGGAGAATGTCAAGCAGTCAGTGACAATATGTTAGAAAATAAGGTCTGTTCATGCTTCTAATATGTCTTTAGTATCTTGTCAAATCCCCATCCAACCTTCCTTTTTAAATTTTTCACTTAGCTGTATGTAACAGCTAATGGAAAATATTTTTGTAATAATATTTAGCTTTTTACTTAATATTTCCTTCCTCCTATCTCTGACCATTCCTCTCTTTCAGTCAGGCAAGTTGTTATGTTCTCAAGCCTCAGAGAAAGGATGTGACAGCAAAAAGAATTTGAAACAGAGATCATGTGCCCAAAAACATGAGTGAGTCTCCAGAATGGCTTTGAGATACCACAACTATCAAATAAGTTTAGACACACCAAGAACAGAAGAGCCATACCAAAAGATGGTTAGGGCCTGTTTTGGCAGACAGAAACTTCGGAAAATGTTTTCATGGAGGTCCAGGGAGACAGCCACTGGGCACTTAGGGCTTGAGCTCTACAGAATTTCCTGTGCCAGAGTATAGGATGGGAATAACAGAACAATTCCCATTCAACTAAGACCGTTCACGAGTAGCAGAGTCACCAGACCTAACAGTCTTTAGGATGCGGATAAATGGAATTCAGCAGTAACCCAATTATGATTTGACATCTTGGGATCTGTTGAGGCAATAGATATCTCAGGAGATGCTGCTGTGGAGAGAGATCAAGAGCCCAATAGCTCCTTTGCCCTGACATCATTCAGTCCTCTAGAACTTAGACACAAACGTAGGGAAAAGACAGAAGGACTCACAAATTGACTAAGTTTCTTCCCAGTGAAGAAATAGAGAGCGCAAAGTAGAAATTGTGTTATGGAAAGTTAATGAAAATAGTGTTTCCTGAATATCTGAATTTGTAGATTGATTGTCAAAATCTTGTGCCTGCAGTGTAAGTGTTACTTTCTGGCATGTGTATTTTAATGAGCCAACTGGCTATATCTCACTGTATTTAACTATTCTTTTCATGTAGCATAGAAGTTGTTTCCAAGTTTTCAATGAAAGTTTTTGAATATATTTACTCTGAAGCATTTCTAACAGCTGAGGGTGATAGGCAGCCTTGAAGATCGTCTCCAATGACCCTGGCCTTCTGGTCTTCATGGGCTTGTGCAGAACCCTCCTACATTTAATAGGCCTAACCCATGTAAGAAGCATATTACCCTCCTTCCATCAAACAGCACCAAATTGCCAGCAATGTGAGGCGTCTATTTTAGAAGTAGATCCTCCCACCTTGATCTAGCTTCAGAGGACTCCAGCCCTGACCAACTACTTGAGTGCAACCTCATCAGACCTCTTAAGCCAGAACCACACAGCCAAGTTGCACTTGAATTTCTGACCCACAAAAACTATAAAAGGTAATAAATATCTATTTTTGTTTGAAGCCACAAAGTTTTCTACCAATTTCTTGTACAAAAATAGGCAAATAATATACAAATAATAGAGAACACATTCAAAAAATCACATTTTTGTTATTCTTGGTATATATTACAAAATGATTTTCAGTAGGAATCTTTCATCTTTTATGACAGAAAAAGTATGAAACTGGTCAAACAATCAAGTGAATCTGTTAGCTCATAGAACAGAAGTAATCAGAGAAAATTTGATCCAGTGGCTGAAACAATATTATAAATATCCAGTTTTTTCTTTTTTGTTTAATATGCTGTGGAGACTAATTGTTCTATCCTATGGATAATTTCTCTTATGGTAGAAAAATTGTATAAATTCTAGAGATCACAGTCTTACTTCACACCATCTAAAAGAAGAGAGTATCTCTTCTGGTAGCTTCCACAGAAGAGAAAAAGATTTTCTTTCCCAGAAGCCCCAGAAAACATCTTCTTGCATCTTTCTTGCATTAATTTGTTCATATCCCTCACTTCTACCCTAAGCTAGTTGCAATAGCTATTGGATATTTTCTAATTGTCTTAAACCAATCTGGGTTCAACCCTGAAACCCAGAGTTGGGACGAATCTACTGAAACAATGATGTTTAACAACAGAAAAATCATCCTCTCCGTATATATATATATTTCAGTATATTTCTCAGAGAAAGAATGATTATGAATGTTAGAGAGCAACAAATAAGCCGCCACTTTTCCAGTCTTCTTGGGGATCTACCTTGTGACCCTCGTCTGGAACCTGGGTCTCATCATCCTAATCAGGGTGGACTCCCACCTGCGCACATCTACATACCTTATTCTCAGTTTCCTGTCATTTATAGACATCTGCTATTCTTCTTCCACCAGCCCAAGGATGCTTTCAGACTTCCTAAAAGAGGAAAAAATGATTTCATTCATTGCCTGTGCCACCCAGTATTTTGTTGCATCCTGGATGTGTCTGACGGAGTGCTGTCTCTTGGCTGCCATGGCCTTTGACAGATATGTTGCTATTGGTAGGCCTCTGCAGTACTCAGCAGTCATGGCTCCTGGCCTCTGTCAGAAGATGGTTGCTGGGGCCTGTGGGAGTGGTTTCCTTAGTAGCTTAGCGGAAACAATCCCTTGCTTTCATCTCTACTACTGTGGGCCCAATATCATTCCAAATTTCTTCTGTGACATAACCCACATCATATCCTTGTCTTGCTCCAATCCCTTCATCAGCCAAATGATTCTTTTTCTGGTAGCTTTTTTTATTGGGTTCGGTTCTTTTCTTGTTATTCTCTTATCCTATAGTTTCATTGCAGCTTCCATCCTGAAAATATCCTCCGTAAAAGGTAGTGCCAAGGCCTTCAATACCTGTGCCTCCCACTTGGTAGTTGTGACAATCTTCTACGGAACAGGCCTCTCAGTGTACATGCATCCTAACTCTGGTCACTCTGAGAAACAAGACAAGGTTCTGTCAGTGTTCTATGTTATCCTTATCCCCATGTTAAACCCTCTTATCTATAGTCTGAGGAACAAGGAGATCAAAGAGGCCCTCAAGAGGGTGATAAAGAGGGCAAAACATTTACTTCAGTAAGAACATATTTGAGCAGGTGTTACCCTAAGAAGGAAAACAGTGGTAAGAACATTCAAGTAAACTTTTGTAGGTCACAAGACTAAGTATAGAGAAGTGAAAACCTGACTCCTTGATTTCTGTTGCCATTATATTTAGCTTCCACCAGCAAGTGATCTGTCTGAGGCAATGTCATCAACATGGAAATCAGTTTGTTAGACCCAAGTAGATGAAAAGCTTTCTTTTGAGAACACAGCTTCCAATAGCTGTTATCACTATTGCAGACAAATGACAAGACCTAGGAAGTCATGCACATGATTCTTTCCTCTACAGTTTTTATGATTGCTTTTATTTTCAATTTTTCAGCATTATTTATATTTCTATAAAAGGAAAATAAAATAATGTATAAATTTTTATGTGTGAAAGTTAAAAATAATTTAAAGTGAATACTTTATCATCTTAATTCTAAACAGAGAGAGAGAAAGTCAGCATTAGAGAGAGTGATACAGAAAGAGAAAGCTGGAAAGAGAAAAAGAAACAGAGAGGGACACATACACAGAGAGAAAGAGAGGAGAGAGAAAGGGAAGAGAAGGAAAGAGAGAGGCTGGAAGGTTAAGGCAGGAGAGTAGACAAAAGGAGAGGAGAGGGAGAAGAATTGGTCTGGCTTTATTTCCAAATAATCTTGTTCCATTTATATTACTCTTCGAAATTTCTTGTGAAGTAAATTGTGAAAAACAGTTGGGAGAAAGGAATGGTAGAAAGAAGGGGCTTTTTTTTTTTTTTCCTGAAGAAGATTCACCCTGATCTAACATTCATTACCAGCCTTCTTCATTTTTTGCTTGAGGAAGATTAGTCCTGAGCTAACATCTGTGCCAGTCTTTCTCTATTTTGTGTGTGGGCTGCCGCCTCAGAACAGCTGATGAGCGGTATGCCCATGCCCAGGATCCAAACACGTGAACCTGGGCTGCAATGTAGAATGCACAGAACTTAAGCATTATGCCACTGGGCTGGCTCCCAGAAGGGGCAATTTTAAGGTCAAGAGTTGGGGAGAGTCTCAGAGGCTAGAAAGAAGTCAAAGGCATCAATTTCTGGTCATAGGTAGCCTAGAGCAAGCTTCTTGGTAGCTTCCAAAGATCATGCAAGACTAAGAAACGAAGGCTGTTATGGTATGTCTAGGGAGGCAGAGCCTGAGTCCCAGAGATGGGAGCTTCACAGGAACTCCAGGGCCTTCAGTATGACCAGGGAGAAGCAGAGCCACCAGCCTTGGAGAGTCCAACTAAGAGAATTTAAAGAAAATTTTAAAGAGAGATTTTTCTTCAGACAAGAGGTTGTAGGCTAAACTTCGTACATGTTACATTATTATTTACACAACTCTTTACACTTAATTAGTTACATTGTATAGATGTGATTTTTTTCTACTACCATGTGCGGTTTGCAGGTGAGAAATTATCTCCATGTCACAGATAGAACCTTTGGGCATATTTTGTTCTGCCACGTTCCTTCCAGGGTAGCAACAATCCATCTTTGAGTTCACAAAGTGTCATGTGTGGAACATAAATGGTTCTTACTGACAGGAAACATGTCCTTCATTGCTTGTCCCTGCGCCCAACTTCTACACTTTTGGTGTTACATATTTAAATCTATCTTAAGAATCTATGCAGGTTAAAACATTAAATTTTTAAAGTTCTTATCAGAGTGAATAAATAACTACTAACCAATTATCGAGTTTTAAATCAAATAATTAAGTCATTAACCCATCAATACCTTTCTCCCTAAAAGTAAGGTTACCTGAAGGACATCAAACCATGAGTGGGAACTTCCTAAAACATCTATGTATCCCTAATAATGGCAGGGTAGATGAGTTCCATTTAAAAAAAAAAACACAAAAAAACAAAAAGCAAAAGTTTGTGAGAATGATCGAAGTGGATATTTTTAATGAAGGATTAGTAATACAGCATAATATGTCAGAAAGAACTCCAATTCAGTGTAAATATATTATACCTATTTTAATAGAAGGCATGCTGTGTGCTTCACTCTCTGATAACTGCCTTATAAGCATTATCTAATTTGATTCTATGAAGAGCTACTCTATGAATAGCTGATACTATGAGCCCATTTTACAGGTGACAATAGTGAGGCTTGAAGAGGTTAATTTGCTCAAGGTCACATAACCAAGAAATAGAAAGGTGGAATTCAACCCAGATTAGCTAATACCAATGCCCATGGTATTAACCATGATGATCTGTGACTCTGTCTTGAGTTACTTTTATCGTATTCCTTATTGCTTCAATTTCCTCACTTACGTGTAGCAAATCATGCCATGTCTGCCTCACATGGCTGCTGTTATTGATTCAAGTCAGGGAGTTGAGAAAATATATGTATCTAAAATGAAAGCGGTTTGTAAACAGGGAAGTGTCCAAACATCTAATTTTTGTTATGAAGTTGTATTGTCAGTCACCTGTGTCATCTTTGGCAAATCTATTAACTCCACTGGCCTCAGGTAGTCACCTTGAAAATGATGGTATTCCACTGGATGATCTCTAGGTCCTTTCCAGCTCAAATGTCTCCATGTTCATTAAAAGGAAAGCTATAATCATGAGCTAATAATAGGACCATGGGGAAGTGTGGAATTGAATCATAAGGGACATGGCAAATTGGGGCATGAAACTAGCATGGAAAAAACTCCATGACATTCATGAGTCCGGAGAGCAAGTATCTGGAGAGTTTTCTCCCTGTAACTGTCTTTTTTCCTTTCACCTCTGCCCTAAGAACACATATGAGAGGATCCCCAGGGGTGGGCATTTCTTTGGCTGTAAGTAGACAGCCAATTTCATGGCCAAAAGTCCCCATCTCGGAGTGCAGTGTGGCCTACCTAAATAATTCTTTTGAAAAGAAATAAGAAATTTCAACTTTGGCAAGAACTCTTTATCCTGGGGGATGTAGGTCAAAGTGAGAGGGCAAGACTTATAGAAAACAGTGGATTCTGTCCTATCTCAACATCCATGTGATTCTTCCAGTAAGACCTAGGTAGAGTAAGATTTATGGTTCTCATAAGTTTCATGAGATTTATGTTATCTGCCATTCTTTAACTCTTCCCTCTCCCTCACTTCCACACCCTCCACTTAGGGTTCTTCTTTGTGTTCTCTTTCTCCTCACCCAAATTCTCTGACCTTCAGTGAAAAGAGGAATCTCTAAACTGAAATATCAGGTATTACTCTGGAGTGAGAGGCGGATGTTGAGTTCTACTTCTGCAATTTCTTAATTATGTGGTCTTGAACTCTGTTGACTTCTGTTTTTCACTTGTAAAATGGGGATAATAGGATTATCTTGAATGTAGTGAGACCATATCTATAAAGCCTAAGACGCTGTAGAAGATAATAGTACAGCACTGAATCAAAAATGACAATTTTCTCAATTTCAGAGAAATTAGCTAATATCAAAACGTTTGTCAAGTATGCTGCTCTCACCACTCTTATTCAAAATAGTATTAGAAGTTCTAACCAGAGCAGTTAAGAAAATGAAACAAAATGTATCCAAATCGTAAAGAAAGCAGTTAACACATCACTATTTGCAGTTGACACAATTATATGTATAAGAAAACCTAAAATTCATGAAAAGACAATTAGAAATAATCAATGAGTAGAGTAAAATTTAGTGAACAAAATCAATGTACAAAAATCAGTTGCTTTTTTATACACTAACAATGAACTAGCAGAAAGAGAAATAAAAAATATAATTCCATTTAAAATAGTAACAATAACAATAAAATACGTAGAAATAAATTTAACCAAGGAAGTGAAAGACTTGTACACAGAAAACTATAACACAGTGTTGAAATAATTCAAGGAAGATAGAAACAAATGGAATGAAATTTCGTGCTCGTGGAGCACAACTGAGTTCTGAACAGTGATTTTATATCCCGCAAATTTACTGCATTGGTTGATTACTTCCAACCCTTTTTTGGTTGAGTCTTTAGGATTTTCTACATCCAAGTTTATATCCTCTGAAAATAACGACAATTTTAATTCTTCCTTCTCAATTTGGATGTCTTATATTTCTTTATCTAGCCTGTTTACTCTATTTAAGACTTTTAGTACTAAATTGAATAAGAGTAGTGGGAGCGAGCACCATTGTCTTGTTCCTAACAGAGGAAAAACTTTGTTGTTCACCATTGAGCATAGTGTTAGATGTGTGTTTGTTTTATACGGCCTTCATTATGTTGAGGTATGTTCCTTGTATATCTAATTTTTGAGGGTTTTAATCATGAAAGGATGTGATATTTTGTTCAATGCTTTTTCTGCATCTATTGAGATGATCATATGATTTTTATCTTTCATTCTCTAAATGTGGTGTATCACATTTATTAAATTGGACATCTTGAACCTTCTTCCTCTCCAAGGATAAATCCCACTTGGTCATAGCTTTGGTGTGAGTGTAATAGTGGCCTCCTAAAATGTGATGGGAACTATTCCTTCCTGTTCAATTTTTTGAAAGTGTTCAAGAAGGATTGGCATTAATTTGGCAGAATTTGCCAGAGAAGCCATCTTGTTCTGAGGGTTTCTGTATCAAGAGGTTTTTGATTGCTGATTTCATCTCCTTACTCATCTTTTTCTGTTCAGATTTTCTATTTCTTCTTGATTCAATCTTGATAACTTGCATATTTCTAGGAAGTTATCCATTTCTTATAGATTATCCAATTTATTGGCATATAGTTGTTCATAGTAGTCTCTTATGATCTTATGCAGTTTTGTAATATCACTTGTAATATCTCCCCTTTCATTTCTGATTTTATTTCAGTATACTTTTTTTCTTAGCCTATCTAAAGATTTGTCAGAATAGTTTATTTTTTGAAAACTACCTCTTAACTTCATTGATTATTCTTATTGTTTTTTGGTCTCTAATTCATTTATTTTCATTCTAATCATTCTTGTTTCCTTCCTTCTACTCACTTTGGTCTTAATTTGTTCTTTTTTTCTCATTCCTTGAGGTGTAATGTTAGGTTTTTATTGAGATTCTTCTATAGTCTTAATATATGAATTTATTGCTATAAACTTCCTTCTCAGAACTGATTTTTTTTATGATGGTATTGGTTTTGGAGTGTTATATTTCTATTTTTATTTGTTTTAAGATATTTGTTGATTTCTCTTTTGATTTCTTATTTGACTTATTGGTTGTTCAGGGGGTTTTTTTGGTATATTTTCTGTACACGAAAATATTTGTAAAATTTCCAGCTTTCCCTAAGTTGATTTCTAGTTTCATACCAATGTGGTCAGAAAAGATACTTGGTATGATTTCAGGCTTAAGAATTTTAAAATATGTTTGTATCCTGTCATATGATCTATCCTGGAAATATTCCATGTGCACTTAAGGAGAATATATATTCTGCTGCTATTAGATGAAATGTTGTATAAATGTCTGTTAAGTCCATTTGGTCTAATACGATGCAAGTCTAACATTTCTGTGTTGATTTTTTGCCTGGATGATCTATCCACTGCTGAAAGTGGAATACTAAGTTCTCCCACTATTATTGTGTTGCTCTCTAATTCCTTCTTCAGATCTGTTAGTATTTGCTTAATATACTTAGGTGCTCTGATTTGGGATGCATGTATATTTACATTTACTATGTTTTCTTGATGAATTGGCCCCTTTACTGTTACATAGTTACCTTCTTTGTTTCCATATTTGGCTTAAAATTTATTTTGTCTGATATAGATAGCTGTTCCTGCTTTCTTTTGGTTTCCACTTGCATGAAATATCTTTTTCCATTCCTTCACTTTGAGCCTGTGGCTCTCCTTAAAGCTGTAGTGAATCTCTTGTAGGCAGCATATAGTTGGGTCTTGTTTTTATCTATCCAGGACTCTGCCTTTTGATTGGTGAATTCAATCCATTTACATGTAGAGTTACTTTTGATATATAAGCACTTACTAATGCCATCTTATTCATTGTTTTCTGATTGTTTTGTATTTCCATTGTCTCTTTTTTCCTTGTGTGTGCCTGACTTTTTATCTTTGGTGGTATGCTGTGTTTCCTCTTGTCTTTTTGTGAATCTACTCTAGGCCTTTTCTTTGTGATTACCATGTGCGTTACATAAACATCTTATAAAGAAAACACTGCATTTTAAACTGATAGCAACTTAAATTTTCTACAAAAGCTGTACCCCTTTACTCCTCTCTTTTATATTTTTATGTCGTTATTTACCTTTTTTTACATCAAGTATTCTTTAACAAATTATTCTAGCTATAAACATTTTAATACTCATCATTTTTAAACTTTATACTAGAATTAAGTGGTTAACACACCATCCTATTACAGAATTAGAGTTTTTGTGCCTGCCTATATACCTACCTTTATGCTATGCTATGTGCTTTTGTATGTTTTCATGTTGCTGGTTGGTGTCTTTTTATTTCAATGTGAAAAACTTTTTTAAGGCAGGATTAGTGGTGATGAATAATCTCAGCTTTTGTTTTATGGGAAAGTCTTTATTTCTCCATCGTATCTGAAGTATAACTTTGTGGGATAGAGTATTCTTGGCTGGCAGTTTTTCTTTCAACACTGAATATACCGTTCCCCTCTGTCCTGGCCTATAGGATGTCTGCTGAGAAAACTGCTGATAGCTAATGAGATTCCCTTGAAGGTACAATCTTTTCTTCCCTTGTTGCTTTTAGGATTCTTTCTCTGTCTTTGATCTTTAACAGTTTTATTTTGATTTGTCTTGGAGAATGTCTTTTGAAATGAGAACATAGGGTGATCTGTGATTGTGAGCTTACCTGTCTAAGTCTCTCCAGGTTTTGGAAGTCTGTAGTATTATTCCCTAAATTAATTTTCTGCCCCCTTCTCCCTCTTTGTTCCTTTTGAACCTCAATTCTTCTAATTTTGTTTTGATGAAATCCCATAGATCACGTAGGCTTTCTTTGCTCTTTTTCCTTCTGTTTTGTTTCCTTGGCTTTGACTGCGTTAATTCAAACGTCTTGCCCTCTAGCTCACTTTCCTGTCTTCCATGTTCTCTACTCTACTGAAGATGCTCTCTATTGTATTTTTCATTTCATTCATTGAATTATTCATCTCCAGAATTTGTTTGTTCTTTTTTATAATTTTTATTTCCTTGTTATATATCTCATTTTGTGTCTTTATTTCCTTATCTTATTATCTTCTTTTGCCTTTTATTTTCTTTCATTGAGATTCTTCGAAAAGCTATTTTGAATTCTTTATTCGCTTAGTCACAAAATTCTGTGCTTCTAAAATTCTGTTGTTGGCGATTTTTGTTAACTTTACATGATGACATGTTCCCTTGATATTTCATGTTTCTTATAGCTTCTGGTTGCTGCTTTTGCACTTGAAATAGAAAACACCTCTTCAAATCTTTGCTAGTTGCCTTCAGATGGGGTATCCTGTTATTGGTGGTGTTATATCTGAGGTTTTCTCTGCCTTTATATGGGTAAATGTGCTCCACTCTTATTGCTCTCACTTGTGGCAGAATTCTTAAGCTATTGTGTCTTCCCTGGTTGTTACCAATCGCCAATTTGGCTACTGGAAGACTCTTTTTTGTTTTCTAGAAGCTGGCACTACCGTTCATGTATGTCTTTTTTCCCTTGCCCACATACTCAAGTTTATTTTTCCTAGATCACTCAGTTTACCAGATTTGTTGTTGCTGCTGCCCTTGGAAATATACAAAAGAAGTCAGTTGCAGAGTGGGGAGAAGTGTGGGTTTAGCACTGGCAACTTAGGGGTTCCCACAGACCTGGTGGGGAGATTCTTGAGTGAGGTACTCCTGGAGCCTCATGGGTGGACTTTCTGTTGAAATCCTGAGTCAGGAGGAAGAAACTATGCCACTTTAAAGCTCTTTAATATTCTCAACTGTTTCTTTCCTGCTCTTCCCTCTTCCTCCAATCACTGACTACCTGTCTCAGTACACTAGGTACTTCTGGGAAGACTTAGGTTTCTCCAGATGCTTCCAGCACTACAATGGTAGCTGGGCACTCACTTGTGGCTCTTTTTCCCTGTGGGATAGTTCACCACTGCTGAAATGTTGTTGCCTTGAGCAGGTGGTGCTGGGAATGCTCCTCTCACCTTCTCCGCTGTGACCAACTCATATTTTTTTTCTCCTCCAATAATGTGCTATAGTCCCCTCTCAGGAAGGCTAGGCTTCCATAAAGTCTCTCTCTTTCATGGGTGTCAGCCAAAGTCAGCACTTTCCAGGCTTAACCAATCATAACCCAGGTGGCTTGGGTTAAGTTCACTGTCTCCTGCTGGCCCTGTAGCCCATTCTGATGTCTGTCTGCCTGTTACCAGATACACAGGTGGGCAAGATTCCTCCTGGCTCCCTTGGTTTTTGGTCCTGGATGCCACAACTCCCACAAGGTGTTTTTGTTCATGGATGAACGTCCTATTCACTGTTACAAAAGTGGGACAAAAAGGAAGACTGTCTTTTACAGCTAAGATGCTAACGTTCCTCCTTCCCCTGATAATTTTTAGTCTCATACTTTGACTTACATAGATATGCAGCCTGAATCTTTCACTGTTCTGACACCAAAAGACACAAAGTCAAAATTCTTGTTTAAAGGGAGTCTGTGTTGGTGTTGCCCTCAAGGTATCTTCCAGAAATAATATAAATCATTTCTGAAAGAACATATTTTAAACACAAGCATCAAAGATTCCCACAGACAGGTTTTTAAAAAACATGAACTTAAGTTAAAAAAAATTCACTAAGCACAGAAATATACAAGGCATCTTGACTAAGAGTCAGCTATGACATCTAACTATAGAATCAGATTTGCAAAACTATATATTTAAATCATTAGTTATTAATAAGAAGTAAATATGTTTAATATGTTTAAATACCAGATGCTTGGAGAGTATGATGAAAGAATAAGAGGCTGTCAAAGGTGACCATTTGGGAAAAGAACTAAATGGGAACTCCAGAGAGAAAATAAAATATTATGATGGAAATTTGAAATTAAGTGGATAAGTTAAACAGCCAATTAACACAATTTATGTTAGAATAAATTTGTTGGAAAAGAGGTCTGTAAAAATTATACAGAAGACAATAGAGAAATACAAATAACGGATGTTTTAGTGATGTGGAGGATAGAGCAAGAAGATTCAGTGACATACATTTAATTGGGGTTCCAGAGGCATATAATAAAAATATGTGGGCAATTTTAAGAGTATTATTTGTGTTTGGTAGACAGCACATGAGGCTTAAGGTTACCATATTGAACAACTAGGCATTACAGGAAGCTGTGAATATGTCCATGAGTAGAGGAAGAACAGTATAAGTTGTAGCTCCACAATAAATCTTTTTGCTGGCCTGATTGTTAGTTATGATGATGATGGTAACAGTGATGAAGAATGTAATTTTCTGCTCTGTTGTCACAAAATTCTCCCTCCATTCAGTTTCACTATGGACAGAACCACATTCAAGTCTGGGAATGTTAATACATTCATGCATCACTTAATTACAAGGATACATTTATAAATGCCTTGTTAGGCTATTTTGTCTTTGTCTAAACATCATAGAGTGTACCTAGACAAACATACATGTTATGCCTACAGCACACCTATGTTATATGGCACTAATATTATGGGATCAATGTTGTATCTGTGATCTTTCATTGACCAAAATGTTGTTACATGGTGCGTGACTGTGCAGCATGTCTGCTACCATTTCTCCTTCCATATTGATGGCAAGTCTTGTATTTCTTTTCTAATTAATAACTTCATTTCTTCAGAATACTCTTCAAAGCAGTGCAACACGGAGCAATGACTGATCTGATTTTGAGAAATGAATGCTTCTACTTTACTTCTCAGGCTGTAGCCTTATGCGTCTATGGGGATTTTCTATTTGCATTCATTTTTGGAACTAGAAGGCTTGGAAATGATTGTAGAAAAGGAAGACATTCAGGAAGTCTAATGCTGACAAATATTTGTAGTTGATAGACATAGGTTATTCCATTAAGGTCACAGCCTTTCTCCAGGGAAATTTCCAAGACATCTACTTTTACCCATATACAACTCCCAGGCCATCTCTGACATACATTTTCTACCTTTCATACCTTCCCATGATTTTCTTTCTAGTTTGAGTCATATTAATTTAAATAGCTTTGTTGGGAGATGTTCTAATGACCATCTGGAGAGATAACAGCTATTTCATCTTGATGAGGGCATATAGTATCTGATGCAGAAATAATCTTTGGCTTATTTACTGTTTGGACTGAAGACTTAGTGCTTCTTTCTCTGGACTAGCTCCAAAGAGGAAAACAGAAAGAATCTCCAGAAATTCTGCCTTAGTTTGATAATAAGAATGTCCATTAACTAAACATCTTAACCTTTACTTGAGTTCAAGTCACTCTACTTTATAGGAGAAGTCTTGAAGCTAGGAACCATGAATAAACTCCAGGATGATTTAAGAATCTAATAGAACCATATGCAAAGGTGACAAGTGGTTGCAGTTTGCTGGGTAGAGGTTCTAGAGTTTCCAACAGATTTTCAAAAGTATCATTGATGGAAAGAACATCAAGAATCACTGTCTTAGATAACTTAACTTATAATACCCCTGATTTGAGGAAAGGAAAATGCTGCAACTGTAAGGAAAGGAACATAATGGCTCTTTCAACCTTGTCTTATCTAACTTCTCAGGAGCCTTCCTAGAGTCATGAGGTTGGTTAAGTCACACCCATTTCCAATCTATATCTTGGTGTGTGACTCTTTCCATCATTTAATTACGTTACTTTTATATCTCTGAAGGCTTTATAAAAGTAGAAAGGCAGTTACGAAATCGTCCACCCTCCCTGATGGCAGATTAATTGAACGTTGGTTCCAAAGGAGATTTTACAGAGCACCTACTCCAGCATCCTTATTTGACAGATGACACCCAGCATGGTTCAGGGTCTTCTGAAAGGACTGATTAATAGTGGATCCAACCGAGCAGAATCTTTGTTTCCCCATATTGAGAGACGACAGTTTTTATAATTTGGTCTAGTTCCAATTCTCATATATTTGTAAACTCTGGAATGTTAAGACATGAAATTAAGATTTTAGAGGATAATGTAAAAATAATGTCCATTTACTCCCTTTTGTCCCCTAAGAAAATGACAATATCCAAGGGAATTTTTCAGTTAAGGCTTGTAATTTCACATTTAAGACTATATTAACTCAACGTTGAGGATTTAAGATTGATATTTAGTCAGCTGTGTGAACAGAAAAAAATGTTTGTTTTTATTTTTTGAGAATGAATTTATTTCCATTTCTAATCATTTTCTCAGCAGATGGCACCAAGCATGTCCATGGAAGGGGATAGAAATTACACTTCTGCGTCCATGTTTATTCTCCTGGGACTCTCAGATGGAAAAGAGTGGCAGCTTGTCCTCTTCCCAATCTTCCTAGGGATCTACCTTATGACCCTAGTCTGGAATCTGGGTCTTATCATCCTAATCAGGGTGGACTCCCACCTGCACACACCTATGTACTTTTTTCTCAGTTTCCTGTCATTTTTGGACATCTGCTATTCTTCTTCTACCAGCCCAAGGATGCTTTCAGACTTCTTAAAAGATGAAAAAACAATTTCCTTCACTGCCTGTGCCGCCCAATATTTTGTTGGGTGCTGGATGGGTCAGGCTGAGTGCTGTCTCTTGGCTGCCATGGCCTATGACAGATATGTTGCTATTGGTAGGCCTCTGCCGTACCCAGCCATCATGGCTCCTGGCCTCTGTCGGAAGATGGTTGCTGGGGCCTATGGGAGTGGTTTCCTTGTAGTTTAGTTCAAACAATCCCTAGTTTTCATCTCCACTTTTGTGGGCCCAATATCATTCTAAATTTCTTCTGTGACATAATCCAGATTATTTCCTTGTCTTGCACCAATCCCTTTATCATCCACATGATTATTTTTCTGGTAGCGTTTTTTACTGGATTCGGGTCTTTTCTTTTTATCCTCTTATCTTATGGTTTTATTGCAGTTTCTATTCTGAAACTATCCTCTGCCAAAGGTAGTGCCAAGGCATTCAATACTTGTGCCTCCCACCTGGCAGTTGTGACAATCTTCTATGGTACAGGCCTCTTTATGTACCTGAATCCTAGCTCTAGCCACTCCAAGAATCAGAACAAGGTGCTTTCAGTGTTCTATGTTATCCTTATCCCCATGTTAAATCCTCTTATCTATAGTTTGAGGAACAAGGAAATCAAAGAGGCCCTCAAAAGGGTGGTAAAGAGGACAACACATTTATCTCACTAAGAGCAATATTTAGGCAGGTGCTATTTCTCCTATAATGAAGACAAAGTTTAGAATATGTATTTGACTTTTTGTAGGTCACAGGTCTTCTTTCTAGGTAGAAAGAAGAAGTGAAAGCATTGCTCTTTGATTCCTCCTGTCATTATTCTTAGCTACCACCACCAGGTGATCTGCTCGAGACAGTGTCACCAACATTGAATTTGCTTTATAAACCTGATTCTATGATTAGACCCAGGTACATAAAACCCTACATTTTGAGAACAGAGAATCTAATAGATATTTTATGTACAGAAATGTCAAGACCCTAGGAAGCCACATAGACTGTTTTTTCCTCTACGATTTTTAATACGTCTTTTGTTTATTTTCAACCATTAAGCATTTGTATATTTCAATAAATATAATATAAAATAATGTATAAAATTAAATATGTGAAAATTAAAAATAATTTACAAATATGTGAAAATTAAAAATAATTTACAAATGCACACTTTATCATCTTATTCATGGACAGAGAGAGAGAAAGAAAAAGAAGGATAGAGAGAGAGAATGATAGTGAGAAAGGAAACAGAGGGAAGGAGAAGGGAGGAGAGGAGAGGGAGAAAGACTGGTCTGGCATATTCCCAAATAATGTTTCTATCCCCTCCGTCTTACTCCTGGAGAACTTCTTGTGTAGTGGCTTGTGAAAAAGAGGTGGGAGAGAGGAATGGTAGGAAGAAAGGGCCCTTTTATGGTCAAGAGTTGGGGAGATCCTCAGAGGCTAGAAAGAAATCAAAGTTATCAATTTACGGACATAGTTCACCTGAAGCATGCTCCATGGTTGCTTCCCAGAGTCAAAGCAAGACTTCAGAAATTAAGGCTGTTGTGATGTGTCTTGGGAGACAGCGTCAAAGTCCCAGAGATATGAACCTCCCAGGGATTCCAGGGCCTTAAGTTTGATCAGGGAGCAGCAGAGCCAGCTGACTTAGAGACTCAGATTCCAATCAAGAGAATTTAAAGAAAATTTAAATAGATATTTTTTCAGACAAGTTTGTGTACTATATGTCATACATATTACATTAGTATTTACACAACACTTTATACTTCATATGGTTACATTGTACAGATGTGATTTATTTCTATTGCCATGTGAGTTGGCAGATGAGAAGTTATTCCCATTTCACAGACTGAAACTTTGGGCATATTGAGGTCTGCCACATTCTTCCCAGGGTAGCAACAATCCACGGCGAGTCTCGCAAATTTTCATGTGTGGATTATAAGTGGTTCCTATAGGCCAGAAGCACGTCTTCCAATGCTTAGCCTTGGAACCCAAATTCTATACTTTTGGTGTTATATCTTTAAACTATCTTAAGAATCTATTCAGTTTAAAAGATTAAATTAGTATAGTTCTTATCAGAGGGAATATGTAACTGCTAACCAATTAGTGAATGTTCAATCAAAGAAATAATTTATTTCCCCATCCATCCTTTTCTCCCTAAAAGTAAGATTAGCTGAACTAGGTCAAACCAAGAAGGAGACCTTCTGAAAATATCTCTGTATTCCTAGGAGTTGCAGGACAGGTGAGCTCCATTTTTCAAAAACAAAACACAAAAGTTTATGGGGATTATCTTAAGTAGATATTTTTAATGAAGGATTAGTAATGCAGCATAATATGTTGGAAAGAACTCCAATTCAGAACACATGAATTACACCTTCTGATAATAGAAGTCATCGTTTGTACTACATACTGTGGTAAGTGCTGGATAACTGTTAACTAATTTGATTCTTTCTATGAAAATTTACTCTGAGATGTATCTACTATTATCAGCCCCATTTTATAGGTGATAGTACTGAGGTTTGGAGAGGTTAATTTGCTCAAGTTCATACAACCTACAAGTGGAAGGCTGGTATTCATCCCAGACTGGCTGATACCAATGCCCATGGTTGTAACCATGGTAACTCATCCCCCTGTCACGAATTAGTTTTATTTCTTCCCTATTTCCTTGATTTCCTCACTTATGTTTAGGAAATCGTGCCATGTCTGCTTCAAAGGGCTGCTTTGATTACTGACTCAGGTCAGGTATTTGAGAAAATGTATGTATGTACATATCTGAAATGAAAGTACTTTGTAAACTGGTAAGTGCCCACATATCTAATTTATTGTTGCCAGTCTATATTGCCAACCAGCTGTGTCATCTTGGGCAAATCTCTTAGCTCCACTGGCTTCAGGTCCTCACCTGGAAATTGATCGCATTTGACTAGATGGTTTCTAGGTCCTTTCCAGCTCAAATGACTCCAAGTTCATTAAAAGAAAAACTATAATCATGAGACCATAATAGGACCGTGATGAAGTGAGGAATTGAATCAGAAGGGACATGGCAAAGTAGGGTGTGAAATTAGCATGGAAAAAACTCCATGACAACCGTGACTCCAGAGAGCAAGTACCTGGAGAGTTTTCTCCCTGATTGTCTTTTCTCCTTTCACCTCTGACCTAATAACTCATTTAAGAGGATCTCTAGTTGTGGGCATCTCTCTGGGGGTGAGTGGAAAGCCAATCACATGGCCAAAAGTGCACATCTTGGAGTGCAAGGGCCCACCTGAAAAATTCCTTTGGAAAAGAAATAAGCAATTTCAATCTTTAGCAAGAACTCCGTCTTCATGTGGGATCTAGGCCAAGCTCATAAGGGAAGATTTATAGAGAACAGTGGATTCTGTGTATCTCTATATCTATGTTACTCTTCCTTTAGGACCTACACAGTACAAGGGTTATGGTTCTCAGTCTCTCCTAGACTTTAACTTTTCCCTCTCTCTCATTTCTACACCCTTCGCTTAGGGGTCTTCCTTAGGTTCTCTTTCCCCTTACTCAAATTCTTTGAACTTCAGTGAAAAGAATATTTTCTAAACTGAAATTTCAGGTATTACTCTGTGGTGAGGCATAGATGTCTAATTCTAGTTCCCAATTTCTTAAGTATATGATCTTGAAGTCTGTTAATTTCTGTTTTTATTTTGTAAATTGGGGATAATAGAATCATCTAGAATCTAATGAGACAAAACCTATAAAGCCTAATAGATTGTAGAAATTAATAATTGTGCTCTGAATCAAAAATAATAATTTGTTGAATTTCAGGGGAATTAACTAAGGTAAAACCGACTTGCCTGTGCTTCCCAACTTCAGCCATTCCATGACTCTTTTAATTTAATTTTTCCCTTGAGAATTCTGCTTTCATATAATAATAATTAATTTGATTTCCATTTCAGTATACACCTTTTATTCATTATTTCTGAGCAGCAAAGCCAAGCTGGTCATTTCATAATTATATAATAAAGTACTCATGTACAAATCTATTGATCTTTTGAAATAATCCATATAGTTGTGCATTGTCATCTTTGAAAACCCTCGTGGTCCGGAGCACGGGTGACACAGAAATCAGAGATGCCTCGCTGCAAGCACAGGCAGTGTTGATCTAACTGTTCCTTTTATCCTTCTTTTACTATGCTGTTATTCATTCAGCAACATTCCTGGCTTCCTCAACCTGATTGATTTCTTAACCTGATTTTCTACCCTGCACAAACTTGCAAATGGCCATGTCCTTAGAAGATGAGATTGGAAAAGGTTTTGATTAACTGTATCTCCACATCAATATCGCCAACCAATATTTACCTCAGTTATCTTTTCCTCTACAAACTGTCTTGGGAGATGGCAAACACATGCAAAAAAATAATCAAAGAGAGTAAGTATATTCAGATTTTATTTTGTTTTTCTTCTGGCTTATCAAATTTTAAAAACATACATTTTTAGGATAACTTTTCTCATGAACAAGTTAAACAATCCACGACTCATCACATTTTTTCTGGGAATGATGAGGTACATGGAATACATTTAGTTACGGCTGACTCTGTTAACAGAATGTAACAAAAAAGTGAATTTTAGTGCAACCAATTGATCAAAAGCTTGATTCGTTTTCATTGAATTGATCAATTATTTTGTTGTTTCAGGGATATTGTGCGTGAATTTATATTTTCAAAATATTTTCATTGAATTGAATTCATCTTGGATAAAACATGTGATGAATTATATAGACAGCACTCTATTCTAAGAGTAAACAGAAAGATTTCAACATTCATAAAACCATAATTGAAATGAAACGAAAATCATATATTTTCAGTTTCTCCTCCAAAGCTGGGTGAAAGAACCGTTCACGAACATCTTCAGCATATATTTACTGAGTTATATAAATGTTAGTATATGAGATGCTTATCACTAAATAGGAAAACATCTCCACTAGCCCATATACTGTTATAATAGAGTATCATCAATTCAAGAGGACCTGGTGGTGGTGGAACATGAAAAATAGCGCCACGTGTTTACAATCCTGCTGACTGGAAGATAACGGAATAATACAAGATAGAGATAAATGTAATCATATAACTGATATTCTTGAATCTTAGCTTAGAGAGCATCTAATTTAGCAAAGAATTTTATGAAGAGCTCCTTGATGCTATAGTATTAGTTCTGCCTTATTTTTCTTTCACAGAAAGGAATGATAATTGCTAACATTTATTGAGCCCTTACTATTTTAAACCCTTTGCGTCATTCAGTTCCTGAAACAACCATATGAAGTGGTAAATATTATTATCCCCATTTATAGATGACTCCACTGAGACACAGAAAGGTTAATAACTTGCTTAGGATCACACAGCCAGTGAGTAAATGTAAGGAAAGTCTGACAATCTATTCTCTCTGTCATTCTCCCTCTTTCATTCTCTCTCCATTATTTTCCTTCTCCCTTTCTCTCTCCCTCTTTCTCTCTCACTGTGCTAACTATTAAGGATTTCTATATCTTAATAACTTTTTATTATAAATATAGGAGTTGTAGAAAATAAAAATACAGATAAAAATAGAGAAGAAAATCAAAATCATACCACTTATTACATTTGTCAATTGTAATTGGTTCACATGTGTGTGTGTGTGTTTGTGTGTATGTGTGTGTGTGTCTGTGAGAGAGAGAGATTGATTATATAAAGTAATCGTTTTCCTCTAGAAAGGTAGAACCATGTTTTGCAAACATCAGCAGTATACATGAGTGCCTATCCCTTATTGATTTATGCTTTCTATATTAAAGGCATTGCCACTTTGGCATTCATATATTTTGTGACTAGGTTTCCCAGTTCATCAATCGTATTTCAAAAGTGTTTTATATAAGTGGGTTTTCAGCCATAATCAAGTTTAAATTGTTGTATCATATTTTGTCTCTTATGGTTTCTTACTTGATGTTATATTTCAGAAATTGCATTCCCATCCCAAGATTATGTACCTGTGTATGTATTGATTCCTCTAACGCTTTTTATTTATAGTAAGCTAGGTCTCATAGACCCTTTAGGGAAGAGTTTATTCTTTTCTATCAGTTGAAAATACTAAATTTATCATCTATTTAATTCTTATTAGTATTTCAATTTATTTTTTAAATTGTATTTGTTCTTTTGACACGTCTATTTTTACAAGAATAATCAATTATCAATGTTTATAATGCTTTTGAACATCTGAAAGTCCAAATCTTTCTAATTATTAATCTTTTTCACAATTTTATTGGCCATTATCATTAATTTACTCTTTCCTCTCAAGGAAGATCAGTTTGGGTATGGAGCCAATAGGTGTTATCTGTTCTGAATCTCTTAGTGAGCTCTAACTTGCTGACCGTATCAACAAATATATGAAATATATCTTCGTTGTTTTAGGGAATTGAAATAGCTACTTTGACTCTTTCTTGACATCAAGTCTCATCATAGCTTGATGCTGGCTGTCAATTGATCCAAGTGTGCCTGAATTCAAGCAAACTGCATAGAAAATCTTTTATGTGGTTTCTGTCTATATGACTCCAGGTGGTTTGACTTGCCTGGACACTAGGTCTGAATCTACAGCTGCCCAGAGGTAATGATGCCTGACTGTCTGCAGGGCTGATGATGTCTCAGAAGTTTCCCCAAATTAATCAATAAAACTCTAGTACCCATGGCATTCCTATTCATGAGTACAGCTGTTATTTGTGGTTATCTGTAAGCAATCACTGATAATAATATCCAACATCTATTAAACAATTAATGTGTACCAGACTGTGCTGAGTGTTGGCATGGATCTCCTCATATAACCCTCCCATTAACCTTCTGTTTCAGGGGCTCTTGGTGCCCTAAATCTGTTAGGAGTAAATCGAACCTAGTGTGTATAAGCCACTGAGACAGGTTCATAGAGTGAGAGAACATCAGAACTGAAACTCTTTTCTTCAGCTTTATTGAGATATAATAGACATATAACATTGTATAAGTTTAAGGTGTACAACGTAATGATTTTATATATGTACATATTGTCAAATGGTTACTCCAATAAGATTAGTTAACATCCATCATCTCACACCATTACAGTATTCTTCTTTGTAACGAAAACTTTTGAGATCTACTTTCTTACTGACTTTCAAATATACAATAGAATATCGTTAACTATAGTCATCATGCTGTACATTACACTACCAGAATTTATCTTATAACTGGAAAATTTTACATTTTGACCATCTTCACCTATTTCCCCCACTTTCTGGCCCCTGCCTGTGACAACCACAAATCTGATCCTTGTTTCTGAGTTGGGCTTTTTTAGATTCCATATACAGAGAGATCATGCAGTATTTGTCTTTTTCTGTCTGACTGACCTAACTTAACATAATGTCCTCAAGTTCTGTCCAGATTATCACGAATGCCAGGATTTCCTTCTTTTTTTAAAGCCTGAATAATATCCCATTGTTAAACATATAATTTATGTTATTTATACATATTTATACGTATACTTGTTATTCATATTATTTATATATTTATAGTATGATTTCTTCATTCATTTGTCAACGGACACTTAGATTGTTTCAATGTCTTGCCTATTATAAATAATACTGCAATGAACATGAGAGTGCACATATATTTTGGTGATTACATTTCCTTTGGATATATACCCAGGTATGGAATTGCTGGATTATATGACAGGTCTGTTTTAAATTTTTTTAGGAAACTATGGTTTCCATAGTAACCACACCAATTTACATTCTCACAACAGTACACATGGTTCTGTTTTCTCCACATTCTCACCTGCAGTTATTATCTCTTGTCTTTTTGATGATAGCCACTCTAACAGGTGTGAGTTGATATCTTATTGAGTTTGATTTGCAATTCCCTGATGATTAGTGATGTTAAGCACATTTTCATGTATGTGTTGGTATTTTGGATGTCTTCTTTGGAAAAATATCTAATTAGATTCCATGCCAAAATTTTAATTGGATTATTTATTTTCTTGTTATCGAGTTGTATGGGTTCCTTATATATTTTGGATATTAAGACCCTGTCAGATAGGTGATTTACAAATAATTTCTCTCATTATGTAGGATGCTTTTTCATTTTGTTTAGCACTTCTTTTGCCATGCAGAAGCTTTTTAGTTTGATATAATCTCTCTTGTTTACTTCTGATTTTTTTGGCTTGTGGTTTAGATGTGATATCCAAAAAATCATACCCAATCCATGTTCATTTTTTCCCTATGTTTTATTCTAGCGGTGTTATGGTTACAAGTCTCACATTTAAGTCTTTAATTCATTTTGAGTTTTGTTTTTTTTTTTTTTTTTGGTGGGTGGGTGGTGGTGGGAATGGGATCCAGTTTCATTCTTTTACAGGTGAATATCCAATTTTCCCAGTACCATTTATTGAAGTGACTGTGTTTTTTCTATTGAGTATTTTAGGATCTCCTGTCAAATGTTAGTTGACCATATATGCACAATTTTATTTCTGGGCTCTTGATTCTGTTCCATTGGTCTATGTATCAGTTTCTATGCCAGTATCATATGATTTTGATTACTCTAGTTTTGTAATATAGTTTGAAATCAGGAAAGGTAATATCTCTTGGCCAGCTTTATTCTTCTTTTTCAGGATTGCTTTGTCTATTCAACTTCTTTTGTGGTTCCATACAAATTTTAGGATTGTTTATTCTATTTCTGTGAAAAATATCATTGCAATCTTGATAGAAATTGCATTGGATATATGATGGCTTTTGATAGTATGGGCATTTCACCAATATTAATTCTGCTAGTCCGTGAACATGGGATACCTTTCCATTTACTTGTATTTTTTTTCAATTTCTTTCGTTGATGTCTTATAGTGTTCAGTGAAGAGACCTTTCACCTTCTTGGTTAAATCTACCACTAAGTATTTTACTGTTTTTGATACTATTGTAAATGGGATTTTCTTTATTTCATTTTCCTAGAATTTGTGTAAGTATATAGAATGCTTATTTTGTATCCTGAAACTTTACTAATTTCATCGATTAGGTCTAACAGTTTTTTGGTGACATTTTTAGAGTTCTCTACAAATAAAATCATGTCATCTGCAAATAGACACAATTTCAATTCTTTTCTTCCACAACTTCGATGCCTTATATTATTTTTCTTTGACTTGATTGCAGTGGCTGGGGTCTATTACTATTTTGAATGGGAATGAGGAAAATGGTCACCTTTGTCTTCTTCTTGATCTTTCAAAAAAACTTTCAACTATTCACCATTGAGTATGTTATTGGGTATCAGCTTGTTATATATGAGCTTTAGTATGTTGAGGTTGGCTCCTTCTATACCTAATTTATTGAGAGTTTTTATCACGCATGGTGTTGAATTTTATCAAATGATCTTTGTTCATTTATTGAGGATTGTATGATTTTTATATTTCATTCTATTAATATGATGTATTACATTTGTTAATTTTTGTATATTGAACTATTCTTGCATTCTAGGAAAGAACCGTACTTGACCATGGTGTATGATCCTTTTCATATGCTGATGAGCTGAGTAATTTACTTGTTAGTATTTTGATGAAAATTTTAAAATCTGTATTCATCAGGGATATTGACCTATAGTTTTCTTTTCTTGTAGTGTCCTTATCTGGCTTTGGTATCAATGCTGGACTTATAAAATGAGTTTGGAAATGCTTCTTCCCCTTGAACTTTTTGGAAGAGTTTGAGAAGGATCAGTGTTAATTCTTCTCTAAATATTTGGTAGAATTCCCATGCAACCATCTGGTCCTGGGCTTTTCTTTGTTGGGAGGCTTCAATTACTGATTTGATCTCCTTACTTGTTATTGGTTTCTTCAGGTTTTCTATTTCTTCATGATTCAGTTTTCTATGTTGTATGTTTCTAGTAATTTACCTATTTCTTCTAGGTTGTTTCATTTTTGGAAAAAACCATAGGACAAGGGGAGTCCTTTTGTTTTGGCACTGTGTGAGCAGGGGGCAGGGCAATAGGGTCAGAGTGCTGCTACTCCTCTACTGTTCTAGTGTGGTCCTTCTCATTTTACATGGTCCATGGGGATGCTTCAGCTTCATAAGCACATTTAGGATTTTCACCACGATATCTTTTCTATGAATAGTTACCAGTTGTTCTGGTAAAGCTGACTGAAGTCAAGAACAACTTATTTTGCTGTCTTGATGATGTCACTAGGAATGAAAACTCTAAGGTCTGAACCCTTAATCACAGTACTTTTCTGTTTACTAAGACACAAAATATCCTAAAATTGAGAAAAGAATTGGGGTCAATAGTTAGTTGTAATAGCTTCCCTTTGGAATAGTTATCAGTAAATCTTCAAATATCATTTTTAATTTTCATGACCTCATGAAATAATTGAGAACCTGTAGCACAAGGCAGGTACTTTTTGATATTCAATATGAAAAACCGGGGTCTTTCCATCAGCACGGTGAAGTATTTCCCCCTTTCCACTGATGAATGGAGGGAAAAAAATGGCACGAATGAAAATTGTAAAGCCACCAATTTACCTGAATATTGTCTATTTTCTGATTTTAGAAACACTAAGTCAATGGTTTGTGGAGGAAATATTACAGATATCAATCCTTTCATCCTCTTGAGATTCTTGGATTTCCCTGAAATCATAGTAGCGTTCTCTGTTGTATTCCTGTTGACCTAGGTTATGAGTCTAATGTGATACCTGTGCCTCATCCTCTTAGTAAGGATGGACTCCCACCTCCACACACCCATGTACTTCTTCTTCAGTATTCTGCCCTTAATGATATCTATATGTGACCTCCACAGTTCCCAAGATGCTCTCTAACTTCTTCCAGGAGCAGCAAACTATCACCTTTGTGGGTTGTGTTATTCATGACTCTGCCTTCTCAACCATGGGACTAAGTGAGTCTTGTCTCATGACAGCTATGGCTTATGACCAATATGCTGCTTTTGTAGACCACTTTTCTATTCAATCATCTACTCACCCACCCTCTGTGTTTGGATGGTACTGAGGTCCTATATGGATGGACTCTCTGGTTCTATATCCCAATTGTGTGTCATGCTTCAGCTCCACTTCTGTGAGCCTAATGTCACCAACTACGTCTTCTGTGACATGCCCCAAGTGTTAGTCCTGTCTTGCACTAACACTTTCTTTGTACAACTCATAACTGCTATATTAGCAATGATCTTTGGGATAATAAATGCCTTAGCTATTATGATATCCTATGGCTATATTGTCATCTACATTATGAAGAACACTTCAGCTACAGTACTGTCCAAAACTTTCAACACCTATGCTTCTCACCTTACAGCAGTGACCCTCTTCTAGCCCTCAAATATCTTTTTCTATTTGAGTTCCAGCTCTAGTAGCTCCCCCAGCTTTGATAGATTTGCATCAGTCTTCTACTCTGTGGTGATTCGCATGTTGAATCCTTGATTCATAGTCTGAGAAACAAGGAAATCAAAGTCGCCTTGAAGAGGTTTGCAAGAGAAGAGAGAGTATTCCTGAAGTCACGGAGTATAAGATTTCTGACCAATTTGTCTTGTCAGAATCACTTTAATCCACAAAGGTATGCACACTACTGCACTATAACAAAACTCATATTGCCTTTGGGCAAAGAAGGCTTAATTTAACACAGATAATATGAGGAAATAGAACAATAGGTGACTCAATGCCACACAAACTCTATAACTTTAGGTCCTGGAGGTTCATTACTTTCATCTTACATGAGGAGTGGCCTCATCATTTATTATTTTTTCTGAAAGTATTTGTGAAACATTAAAGTTTAAAAACTTGTTGCTTCTTTTTGCTACTGAGATTGACCTCTGTCCAATTGCAGGCCTCTGGCATTGAAGGCAAGATAATTGACAGAGGCCCCTGGGGGTGTACTAACTTTGTCTCCCAAATATTTTGATGCAGCATTATCTAAACATGGTGGTGACCAATGTATGGTCTGTGTTTCTGAACAGAATGGGAATGAACAGAGAGAGGGGGTGTGCCTTTAGAGAGAAACAAAGCCATAGAGTTGGCCTGGTTGTGCCTCATGGAAGACCAGTCTGAGATAGCTAACATTTGTCTAAGGTCTCTTTCAAAGCTAATCATCTAATAAGTTTTTGGTTACATCCTAGTCTCCACCAGCTTTGGTCTAAGGAATGAGGTGATTTAAATGATAAAAGGAATCAATGAAGCATCTGTTCCACTCAGTGCCATTTATTTATGATTCTGAGGAATTAGTTTCTTGCATCTAGTGTCCAGTTGGAATTTCTGCTGGGAAATGATATTAAAAATCCATGTCACAGCCAACAGCAGTTTCTGATATTATGAAATGCAAACCTCTCTTTCTATCCTCCATTCAATCTAGAAAGTTTGTCCTTGGTTAACATAGACAATGGGATCACACTACCAAATCATTTCTGATATTTAAAGCATCTGAACATGTTAGGTAAGAAGACTTGTGTGAGAGTTCATTATAATAATAGAGTTACTGAATATTCAGTATTGCAGGGACAAAGAGGAAATATGGAAAACTTGTCTACATTCCTTCCTACTGTTTGTGTTCAACATTTTAAGTCCTAGAGATTGGCGATTGTTTGGGGTGATATAATGGACGGAGTAGAACGGTTTGAGTGACTTTAATGCTCGTATTTTCTGGGAAACCTCAAGGGCCAGGAGTGATAATAGATAGTGGGATAGGCAGGGTTCTCAACTCTGACCAGTTTTCACTGTCTGAAGTAAGACATAAAGTTGTGGTCCTTGTGGTATAGTTAAAAAATAGATCAAGATGCCTAACAACACTGACTGTTGATTTACCAGATTTCTCAGACTTGAATAAACTAATGTAAAAAAGATATAATTACATTTACATATTATCCTTGAAGAGTCATTGGATTCTTTTTTATTTTGCTTCTATTTTTTTTATTGAGGTAACATTGATTTACATCATTATATCAATTTTAGGTGTACATCATGATATTTTGATTTCTATGTAGAAAACATCATGTTCCCCACGCAAAGACTAATTACCATCTATCACTATACACGTGTGCCCTTTACTTTTTTCACCCTCCCCCCAAATCCCATCACCTCTGGTAATCACCACTGTAATATCTATTTCTATGATTTTGTTGGTTGTTATGGTTTTTATCTTCCACTTCCAGGTGAAATCATACAGATTTCAAACTTTTATAAATATACTTTTATACGAAATACAAAAATTTCCATGATAAATATATTTCCATTATAAATATTTGTTACACGTATATTGCATATATGTATGGAACTGTTTATAACTATGTATAATTTATTACATTAATAGTTAAATTACAAAAAGTGGCGGCTTATTTGTTGCTCTCTAACATTCATAATCATTCTTTCTCTGAGAAATATACTGAAATATATATATATACGGAGAGGATGATTTTTCTGTTGTTAAACATCATTGTTTCAGTAGATTCGTCCCAACTCTGGGTTTCAGGGTTGAACCCAGATTGGTTTAAGACAATTAGAAAATATCCAATAGCTATTGCAACTAGCTTAGGGTAGAAGTGAGGGATATGAACAAATTAATGCAAGAAAGATGCAAGAAGATGTTTTCTGGGGCTTCTGGGAAAGAAAATCTTTTTCTCTTCTGTGGAAGCTACCAGAAGAGATACTCTCTTCTTTTAGATGGTGTGAAGTAAGACTGTGATCTCTAGAATTTATACAATTTTTCTACCATAAGAGAAATTATCCATAGGATAGAACAATTAGTCTCCACAGCATATTAAACAAAAAAGAAAAAACTGGATATTTATAATATTGTTTCAGCCACTGGATCAAATTTTCTCTGATTACTTCTGTTCTATGAGCTAACAGATTCACTTGATTGTTTGACCAGTTTCATACTTTTTCTGTCATAAAAGATGAAAGATTCCTACTGAAAATCATTTTGTAATATATACCAAGAATAACAAAAATGTGATTTTTTGAATGTGTTCTCTATTATTTGTATATTATTTGCCTATTTTTGTACAAGAAATTGGTAGAAAACTTTGTGGCTTCAAACAAAAATAGATATTTATTACCTTTTATAGTTTTTGTGGGTCAGAAATTCAAGTGCAACTTGGCTGTGTGGTTCTGGCTTAAGAGGTCTGATGAGGTTGCACTCAAGTAGTTGGTCAGGGCTGGAGTCCTCTGAAGCTAGATCAAGGTGGGAGGATCTACTTCTAAAATAGACGCCTCACATTGCTGGCAATTTGGTGCTGTTTGATGGAAGGAGGGTAATATGCTTCTTACATGGGTTAGGCCTATTAAATGTAGGAGGGTTCTGCACAAGCCCATGAAGACCAGAAGGCCAGGGTCATTGGAGACGATCTTCAAGGCTGCCTATCACCCTCAGCTGTTAGAAATGCTTCAGAGTAAATATATTCAAAAACTTTCATTGAAAACTTGGAAACAACTTCTATGCTACATGAAAAGAATAGTTAAATACAGTGAGATATAGCCAGTTGGCTCATTAAAATACACATGCCAGAAAGTAACACTTACACTGCAGGCACAAGATTTTGACAATCAATCTACAAATTCAGATATTCAGGAAACACTATTTTCATTAACTTTCCATAACACAATTTCTACTTTGCGCTCTCTATTTCTTCACTGGGAAGAAACTTAGTCAATTTGTGAGTCCTTCTGTCTTTTCCCTACGTTTGTGTCTAAGTTCTAGAGGACTGAATGATGTCAGGGCAAAGGAGCTATTGGGCTCTTGATCTCTCTCCACAGCAGCATCTCCTGAGATATCTATTGCCTCAACAGATCCCAAGATGTCAAATCATAATTGGGTTACTGCTGAATTCCATTTATCCGCATCCTAAAGACTGTTAGGTCTGGTGACTCTGCTACTCGTGAACGGTCTTAGTTGAATGGGAATTGTTCTGTTATTCCCATCCTATACTCTGGCACAGGAAATTCTGTAGAGCTCAAGCCCTAAGTGCCCAGTGGCTGTCTCCCTGGACCTCCATGAAAACATTTTCCGAAGTTTCTGTCTGCCAAAACAGGCCCTAACCATCTTTTGGTATGGCTCTTCTGTTCTTGGTGTGTCTAAACTTATTTGATAGTTGTGGTATCTCAAAGCCATTCTGGAGACTCACTCATGTTTTTGGGCACATGATCTCTGTTTCAAATTCTTTTTGCTGTCACATCCTTTCTCTGAGGCTTGAGAACATAACAACTTGCCTGACTGAAAGAGAGGAATGGTCAGAGATAGGAGGAAGGAAATATTAAGTAAAAAGCTAAATATTATTACAAAAATATTTTCCATTAGCTGTTACATACAGCTAAGTGAAAAATTTAAAAAGGAAGGTTGGATGGGGATTTGACAAGATACTAAAGACATATTAGAAGCATGAACAGACCTTATTTTCTAACATATTGTCACTGACTGCTTGACATTCTCCATAGCATGGCCTCTTCTATCTCCTCTAAGTTATTCTTTCCATGTAGCATATGGAGAAGGAAAACTCAGACCTTGAGGACCAGAGGACAAGGGTTTAGTGTCTTGGGTGCAAAACAAGAATTGCTTCTCTCAGTGAATGAATGTATAAAGAAGATGTGGTGTGTGTGTACATATATATATATATACACACACACACACATAGAGATATATAAATAATGGAATACTACTCAGTCATAAAAAGATGATATTGTGCCATGTCTGACAACATGGGTAGATCTTGAGGGTATTATGCTAAGTGAAATAAGTCAGAAATAGAAAGGCAATTTCTGTATGACTTCACTCATATGTGGAAGATAACCAAACAAACACATAGATATGGAGAACAGATAGGTGGTTAACAGAGGGGAAGAGAGAAAGGGGTAAAGGGGCACATAAATATGGTGAGCTAGCCTTCTGGTGGGGAAGAAAATGTAGTCTATACAGAAATCAAAATACAATGATGTAAAAATGAAATTTATATAATGTTATCAACCAATGTGACCCCAATAAAATAAATTTTTTAAAAAACACCCCAAATAAAGAATTGCTTCTTGTACATTTGGTGAGAGATGATAGCAAAGTAGGGTGGAGGGAGATGCAAGAGTTCCTTTTTGGTGCATGTTTTGGGAAGACTGAATGTTATTTCTCTTTTCAAAGTTCCTTATGCTCTTTGCCCAGTTCTTCCTCTTTTCCTCCTTGTCTCTACCATTCTTCATACAATTGTTGTCTCCTCTCATTTTCTCTCTTCTACTTATTTCTTCCTTTAAAATAAGAAGATGGAGCCATGGAAGAGAAGAAGAGATCAATTTCTGTTTCTTCTTCCCTACTCCAAACTTCTGGAAGGTCTTCCTGAATGTGACCCATGCTTGGGTCCCATCTAAAGGTAAAAAACCAAAACAAAACAAAAGTAAAAGAAAACAAAAAACTGGTCCAAAATAAGAAGGTAGAGAGCTGAGATTCCCTCTATTGCAGGGTCTGACTCAGCATTGTTGGAGATTCACCACTTCTTGGTGTCTTTCCCAGATAGAGGTTTCTGATGATTGTCCATATGCTTTGATGACATAATTTATTTTATAGAGAACAAGGTTGGAAGTGTTTTTTAAATTATCCCCATTATCCTTCCAGGGTGAATGGAGCTTTCCTTGACATAAAAATGTCTCAAAAGATGAGCATGCCGAAGGAAGAACTTGGAAAATAAACAAGGGACCAATTAAGAGAGTTGGTCTCCCCTCTATCACCCAGGACGGAGGTTATTTACAGCTTGCATGATTTTAATTGCTCCTTCATTGTTGGGATCTGTGCTCCAAAGTCCTCTCTTAGATGTGAAAGAAGCCTCATAAGCTTTCAAGGTCCTCTTCTCCCACAGCTAGATCATTTCTGAGGGAGGCTGAGTGAGCAAAACATTACTAATAAAAATCATGAACTCATCTCAGAATTCTGATAGAGTGGGATACTCTCAGAAGCTGGAAGCTGAAATATTTTTTGGCTATTTCTGAATACTTGGGTAAACCACAAAGAAGAAAGAGTTAGAACAGAGGAGAGTAAAGCTTTACAGAACTCTTAGGTGAGTCATTAGGGGCTCTGCTCTGAGGAATGTGAGGGCCTGGGACCCGGGAAAAATTTCATAGTTTTACAAATAGCTCAATATCATTGTCCTTGAAGTCTAAGTTTTATGAGTCCCTCTTCCATTGCAACTCATTTAGCCTGAAAAGCATTCTGTAGAGGGAGATCTAAATATGTAGGCTGTGTCAATATACTTTGGTACAAAATGGGGAGCTGGAAAACCTCTGACACCTTTGATTAATGTTTAAAAGGAGAAAACACAGGCCCAAAGGAAAAGTTGTGGGTAATTTTTGAGGGGCCTATGCTACTTGGTTTGTTCCATATAAAAGTCACATTTGAGCAGTCTACAGAAGACTCCCAAATTGAGTGATTTCAGTGCATCTTTGATGAACATTTTGGGTCTTGAGGAATTGGAGGACCACCCATCAAGAAAAACTGTAATACTTGGTCTTCTGAGACTGACCCTGTCCATATTTCCTGATAAATAAAGCTCTGCATATTTTGTTTCCTGTCCTATAAATATGTTGAATTTTTCCAAAGTCAACTGTGTAAATATTAGGAAGGATTATTGATGAAATATCTTAAAGAAGAGAGGTATGTCAAAGAATATGTATGGGCCTTCCCTGGTCTCTGACTTCTTACCACATCCAGCTGGTGATCACCCACAAGAATTTATCTCCATCTTTCTCATGCCACACATCATCTCTTGTTTTACATTATGTCTCTGTGGGTCCATTTATCACCTGTCTTCCTGGGCTGTAGGCTCCTTATTGGATGATTTACATCATCCAAAACACAAAGATAGTGCTTTACAGTGTTTAGAAATAAGATTAATGCAGCAATGAACACATGTTGATGTGCAGTTCAGTGCAGATATTTAAGATGTGGCTTTGGAGCTATATTGCCTGGATTTGAATCCCAGTTCTGCCCTTTGTGAGTTGTGTGACCTTCAGCTATTTACTACTCTGACCCACAGTCTCTTCATCTGAAAAATGGGACTAGTAAGAACACATACCTCATAAAGTTGTTGAAAATTAAAATATGATAAAACGTGAAAGTATTCAGAATAGCTCTTGGAACATAGTACACACTCAATAAATATTAGCTAACTAATACCACACCTTAATTTTCAGGCAAATGCAATCACTTTAGAAGCCAAAAAAAGCAAATCAAGTAGCTTGGGGTTTTAGAAAAACAAATGGCCAGTGATAAGCTAGAGTAACCCAAACTTCATAGAAGTATTCTTTGTAAAAGTGTTTCTGGTAATATGGTGGATCATATGTTCAAAGAAATTACTAACAGTAGATAAAATATGCTTTTTCATGCAGAAGCCAGTGAGAAAGCAAATAAATTTATCAACGTACTCAAATGACAAGAAAAAGCACAAACTTCAGAGGGCAGAAAGATGGGGCCATTATTTTCCCATGAGTATCTATTAATCTCTGGTATGCTCAGTCCTGGGTTTTAATAAGCCAATGTATGAAGGGTAGGAGAAAAAGACAATGTGTGAGATTCGCTTAGAGACAACAACTCATTCCCCCACTGCCGCTGAAAACATGGACTCTCAAAGGGTAACATTCTCAGTTGTCAAACTAGGAAAAACCTACACTCAAAAGGAGATAGTGATATGCACACCTCTCTCAGCTTTATTGTGAAAGAAAGACAAAAAGTAAAAAAGCCTTGGGGCTGACCCTGTGGCTGAGTGGTTAAGTTTGTGCACTGCACTTCTGACGACCCAGGGTTTTGCAGGTTCAGATCACAGGCGCGGACATGGCACTACTCGTCAGGCCATGCTGGGGCAGCATCCCACACAACACAACCAGAGGCACTCACAACTAGAATATAAAACTATATTCTGAGGGTCTTTGGGAGAAGAAAAAAAAAAAAAAGAAGATTGGCAACAGCTGTTACCTCAGCTGCCACTCTTAAAAAAAAAGTAAAAAAGCCTTCCCTGATAATTCTTTTTGTAAAATTTATTTTTATTGAGATAAAATTCACATATCACAGTGTGTAAGTTTAAGAGAGTCAGCGTGTTGATTTGAAACTTTTACATATTGCAATATGCTTACCATGCTAGCATTAGCTAACACTTCTGTCATGTCACATAGGTAGATTTCTTTTTTTGTGGTTGGAACAATTAAGATCCAGCCTGTACAGATTTTGAAATATAGTGATGTACATTTGCAATTTATATAATGCTATAAACCAATGTTACCTCAATAATGGAAATAGATCTATTCTTATGAATATTGAAGTTTATAACAGAGTATTGTAGTCTATAATCACTATGCTTGGCATTAGATCTGTAGGATTTATCTGGGAGTTGCAAGTTTGTACCGTTAAACAAAATATCTCCAATTCCTGCATCCCCAGTCTCTGATAAGCACCATTTTGTTTGCTGTTTTTATGAACTTGACTGTTTTAGAACCTGCATATAAGTGATATTATACAGCCTTGTCTTACTCTATCTGACTTATCTCACTTAATGTAATGCCCTCAAGATCCATCCATGTTGCTGCAAATGGCAGGATTTTCTTCTTTCTCGTGACTCACTGATATTCCACCGTGTGTGTATGTGGGTATAACATCGTCTTTATCCATTCATTCATTGACAGATATTTTGGCTGTTTCCATATCTTGGCCATTGTGAATAATGTTGCAAGAAACATAGGAGTGCAATATCTTTTTGATATCCTTTTTTCATTTCATTTGGACAAATAGCCAGAAGTGGAATTGCTGGACAATATTGTTATTCTATTGTTATTTTTTTGAGGAAACTTCTTACTTTTTTCCATAGTGGCTGAAGTAATTTGTAATCCCATGATAGTGAATGAGGGATCCTTTATCTCCATATCCTTGCCAAACTTGTTCTCTCTCGTCTTCTTGATGATAGCCATTCTAACAGGTGTGAGAAGATATCTCATTGTGATTTTGATTTGCATTCCCCTAATGATTAGTGATATTGAGTATATTTTTGTGTTCCTTTTGGACATTGAATGTCTTCTTTGGAAAAATGTCTAGTTAGTTCTACTGCCCATTTCTTTACATCAAATTTTTGATATTTGTTACTGAGTTGTGTGAGTTCTTTAAATACATGGGATTATAAACCCTTATCCTATGTATGGATGGCAAATATTTTCTCCCATTCTGTAGGTTGCCTTTAATTTTTTTTGATTATTTCTTTTGCTGTGTAGAAGCATTTTAGTTTGATGTAGTCCCGCTTGTTGATTTTTGCTGATGTTACTTGTGCTTTTGATGTCACATCCAAAAACTCATTGCCAAGGTCAATGTCAACAAGTTTTTCCTCTAGGTTTCATTCTAAGAGTTTTATGGTTTTATGTCTATGTTTAAATCTTTAATTCACTTCGAGTTAAGTTTCATGAGTAGTTTAAGTAAGGGGTCTGGAGTTTTCTCTGCCTTTGTATGGGTACACATGCTCCACTCTGCTTGCTCCCTCTTGTGGCTGAATTCTTTTATTTTTTTCAAATAAATAGTGATTTTTTTAATACGCTTTTCAACATGGCTTTTTTAAAGAAAGTACTGTCTACTTTTTAAATTAAGTATCTAAAATTTTTCATATCTATTTTTTTAATTGCAGTAACATTGGATTATAACATTACATAGCTTTCAGATGTACATCATAATATATTTCAAATTCTGCGTAACTTACATCATGTTCACCACCCAAAAGCTAATTATAGTCCATCCCCTCACATGTGAGCCTCATCACCCCTTTTGCCCTCCCCCCTTTTCCTCTCTGGTAACCACCACTCCTGTCTCCACTTCTATGTGTTTGTTTGTCGTTGTTCTTATCTTCTACTTATGAGTGAGATCATATGTTATTTGACTTTCTCCCTCTGACTAATTTCACTCAGCATAATCCCCTCAAGTCCCATCCATGTTGTCACAAATGGCCGTATTTCATCATTTCTTATGGCTGAGTAGTATTCCATTGTGTATAAATACCACATCTTCTTTATCCATTCGTCCCTTGATGGGCACATAAGTTGCTTCCAAGTCTTGGCTATTGTGAGTAATGCTGCAGTGAACATAGGGGTGAAGGTATCTTTATGCCTTTGTGTTTTCAAGTTCTTCGGATAAATACCCAGCAGTGGGACAGCTAGATCATATGGTAGATCTATTCTTAATTTTCTGAGGAAACTCCATACTGCTCTCCATAGTGGTTGCACAAGATTGTGCTCCCACCAGCAGCGTACTAGGGTTCCCTTCTCTCCACACCCTCTCCAACATTTGTTGTTTCCTGTCTTGTTAGTTATAGCCATTCTGACTGGAGTGAGGTGACACCTCATTGTAGTTTTGATTTGCATTTCCCTGATAGCTAATGATGTTGAGCATCTTTTCATATGCCTGTTGGCCATCCGTATATCTTCTTTTGAGAAATCTCTGTTCAGATCTTTTGCCTGTTTTTTAATTGGGCTGTTGGTCTTTTTGCAGTTGAGCTGTATGAGTTCTTTGTATACTTTGGATATTAACCCCTTACCAGATATATGGTTTGCAAATATCTTCTCCCAGTTGTTAGGTTGTCTTTTCATTTTGTTGATGGTTTCCTTTGCTGCGCCTTCTTAAGCTATTGTGTCTCCTCTGGTTTATGTCACTCACCATGCTGGCTCCTGGAACCCTTTGTTTCCATTTTACAGAAGGTGGCACTAGAGCTCACATTTGTGTTTCTGCCTTGTCCACAGACCAGGTCTGTTTTTCTGAGACTCAGTTTACCAGATTTGCTCTTATTGCTACACTCAGGAATGTGCATAAGGAGCCAGTTGCAGAGGGGTAAGAGGTGTTTGTTTAGCACTGGGAGGTTGAGGGCTCTGGTGGACCTGGTGCGGAGATTCTCTGGTGAGCTACTCCTCAATGCTCATGGATGGACTTCCTCCTGAAATCCTGAGCCTGTGTGCCCCTTTAATATTCTCAACTGCCTCTTTCCTGATCTCCCTTCTTTTTCTAGTCGTGGTCTACTCACCACAGTAATCTCTGTACTTCTAGAGAGAAATGGATTTTCTAGCTGCCTCCAGCACCCCTGGGGTAGGTGGGTACTAACTCACTGATCTTTTTCCTCACCAGAAGAGTTTGCCACTGCTAAATGCTTCAACTTCTGCAGTGTACCTTGAAGTGGTTGGTGCTAGGAAAGCTCCTTTCACTGTCTCCACTGTGACCAATCTCACACCTATTTTTCTACTCCAGCAGTACACTGGAATACCTTCTCAGGAAGACTGGACTTCCACAAAGTCTCTCTCCTTCATGGGTGTCTGCTCAAGTCAGCCCTCTCCATGCTTTACAGGACTCTGACCAAGACGGGTTGGGGCTATTTTTCTGTCTCCTCCTGGCTCTGTAGCCCATGCTAGGGTGTGTCTGCCTATTATTGGATGCACCGGTGGGGTGAGATTCCTTCCACATCCCTTGGCATATCATGCTAGATACCACAAAAGCTCTTTTGTTCATGGATGGATGTTCAATTCATTGTTACAAAAGGGGGACAAAAAGGAGGACTGTCTTTCATCACAATGACACTGATGTAATTCATTCCTCTGGTAGTTTTTATTTTTATATATCTGCATCTGTAAATATGCAGCCTAATTATTTTCACTATTTTGACACTAAAAAAAAAAAAATCAAAATTTTTGTTTAAAGGGATTGTGGGCTGGTTCCGCCCCCAAGGCATCTCACAATATAATATAAATCGTTACTGAAGAAACAAATTTTAAACTCAAGTGTCAGTGGTTCCCATAGATAACTTTTAAAGAAACATGAACTTAAGATAAAAATAATCACTAAACACACAAACAGGGCACCTCGAGTAAGAGTAAGCAATAACATTAAATTAGAGAGTCAGACTTGCAAAACTATGCATTTACATCATTAAATAATAATAATTTCAACAAGCATGTTGAATATGTTTAAGTAAAAGATACTATAGAAATTATGAAAAACATTGAGACTATCAAAACTGAATATTTGGGAAAAGAACAAAAAGAATATTAGAGAAAAAACAAAATATTATGATTGAAATTTGAAATTCAATGTGTGAGTTAAACACCCAATTAGCACAACTTCTGATTTACTGCAAGAAGGATCTGAAAAATTAAACAAAACAAAGTAGGTAAACACAAATAATGGATGTTTCAGTGATGTAGAGGGTAGAGCTAGAAGATTCAACATACATCTAACTGGAATTCCATGGGCATATAATAGACATATAGAGGCAATTTTTAGAGTACTCTCTGTGTTTAGCAGACATCACAGCATGCTTAAGGTTACCATACCAAACAAATAGACATTAAAGAAACCTGGGAATATTTCCATGAGTAGAATTCAGTACATATTGTAGCTACTCGATAAATCTTTTCGTTGCCATGATTGTATATTATAATGATGATGGCAGTGATGATAAAGAATGGAATTTCCTGCTCTGTTCTCACAAAATTCTCCCTCCATTCAGTCTCATTGTGGACAGAACCACATCAAAGTGTGGGATGATAAATACGTAGTCTGTCTGTGACTAGTTCTCCTTCCATGTTGATGGCAAACAGCTTAATATTCTTTTCTAATTCATCTCTTCATTCCTTCAGAGTTATTCTCAAAAGAGTGCACTATGAAGCAATGACTGATCTGATTTTGGGAAACGAACCCTTCTACATTCCTTCTCAGGCTATATCCTTATGCTTCTATGGGGATTTTCTCTTTCATATATTTTTGAAACTAGGAGGCTGGGAAATGGCTGGGGAGAAGGAAGATATTCTCCATGGCTAATGGTGACAAATCTTTTGTAGTTCTTAGACAGGGATTATTCCATTAATGTCACAGCCTTTCTCCAGGGAAATTTCTAAGACTTTTAGTTTTACCCATACACAATTCCCAGGTTAATTTTCACACTTATTTTCTATTTCATGGCTTCCAAGGATATTTTTTTTAGTTTGAGTTCATCTGAATGAAAAAGTGTTTGTGTTGGGAGATGTTGTAACAACCATTTGAAGAGATGACAGCTATTGCATCTAGAAGAGGAGACACAATGCCTGATGCAAAAATATTGCTTTGGTTATTTACCCTTTGTCTTGAAGACTTAGTGATTGTCTTCCTTGGACTGGCCCCAATGAGAAAAAGAGAGAGAACTTCCAGAAATGCAGCCTCAGTTTCATAATCCCCATGTCCATTGCCTAAGCGTCTTAACACTTACATGAGTTCAAGTCACTCTATTTTGTAGGATAAATCTTGAATCTAGGAACCATGAATAGAATTGCGGGTGATTAAGAATCCAATAAGCCATTCGTGAAGGTGGAAAGCGGTTGCATTTTGCTGGGAAGAGGTCCCAAAGTTTACAAGAGATTTCAAAAGTATCACTGACCCAAAGAATATCATGGATCATGGCCTTAGATAATTTAACTCTTAAGTATCTCTGATACTTATAGGTGACAACAATGGCCACCACTAATGTCTCAGTATCTGGAGAGATTTCTTCTCTCACTGAGATGCCTCCAGAGCCCACCAGGTGAGTCTCTTTTCACCAAAGGTCTGTCACCCTTCTCTCTGGTGATTTTAGGTTGCTGAGAAGAGTGAGTTTGTGCATGGGCCCCTTAAGACCTGGGTCTTTTCAGCTTTCATCCAATAGCTTTTCTGGGGGTATTCCCTGCGGCAGTTAATATCCGGCAAAGCCAGATGGTAAGACCCTCATCTCAGTTGTGCTGAGTCTGAAGGATGCTTATAGCAGTATCAGGCCCCCGCTGCAGACATCACTCTTCCAGGGAGGGCTGCCTACCTTAGGGTGCCTTCTGCCTGGCTGGATGAGAAACTCTGCTGCTTCTGAAGGTGGCTTTTTTCCTCTCCAGCAGGAATTTCTGCCCCTTCTGCCTTAGTCAGGACTGTCCCTTGTTGTGAGGGTTCTTTTTATCCAGTTTTCAGTTTTCTATCCAGGGTAATTTTTCCAAAAATGATTGTAACCTGGTTCTGTTCATGGGAGGAGATGAGTTCAGAGTCTGCCTATGCCGCCATCTTGATGACATCTGCCCCTGATTCAGTCTTAATAGGACGTATATTTGGAGCAAATCATTAATTTCTCCTAGATTATTCAATTTGTTGGCATATGATCCCTCATAGTAGTCTCTTATGATCTTATATATTTCTGTACTATCACTTGTGATGTCTCCTCTTTCATTTCTGGTTTCATTTAGTTGAGTCTTCTAACTTTTATTCTTAGTCTAGCTGAAGGTTTGTCAGTTTTGTTTATCTTTTCAAAGAACCCAGCTCTTTGTCGATTTTTTTCTATTGTTTTTCTGCTCTCCATTTCATTTATTTCTGCTCTGCTCTTTGTTATTTCCTTCCTTCTACTCATTTTGAGCTTAATTTGTTCTTTTCTCCTTTGATTTCTGATTTGACTCATTTGTTGTTCAGGAGTGTGTTGTTTACTTTCCACATATTTTTAGGTTTTCCAGCTTTCCTCTTGTGGATTTCTAGTTTCACCTATTTTGTCAAAACAGGTACTTTGTATTATTTTGATCTTAAATTTTGTAAGAATCTTCTGTGTCCTGTTGTATAATCTATCCTGGAAATTTTTGTTTACTCTTGAGGAGAATGTGTATTCTACTGCATTGAAGGCAGTGTTCCATAAATGTCTGTTAGGTCCATTTGGTCTAATGTATGTTTCAAGTCCAACATTTCCTTGTTAATTTTCTGTCTGGATGATGTATCCATTGCTGAAAGTGGACTATTAAAGTCCTTACGGTTATCGTATTGTTACCTATTTCTCCCTTCAGATCTGTGAGTATTTGCTTAATATATTTATGTGCTCTGATTTTTGGTGTTCTTATATTTACACTTATTATATCTTCTTATGAATTGACCCCATTATCACTATATAATGAACTTCTTTGTCTCCTATTTCCATATTTTGCTTAATGTCTATTTTGTCTGATATAAAATGTCTGCTTTGTTCTTGTTTCTACTTGCATGGAATATCTTTTCCTTTCCTTTACTTTGAACTTATGTGTGCCCTAAAGCTATAGTGATTCTCTTGTAGGTGGCATATAGTTGGGTCTTGTTTTTCTATGCATCCCCAGTCCTCTGCCTTTTGTTGCTGAATTCAATCCATTTACATTTACAGTGATTACTCATTCACGAGAACTTTCTAATGCCATCTTATTCACTGCTTTCTGGTTGTCTTTTAATTCCCTTCTTTCTTTTTTTCATCTGTGTCTGCCTACATTTGTACAATGGTGATTTTTTGAGGTGGTATGCTCTGTTTCCTCTTTCTTCCACTTTTTGAATCTACTCTCAATTTTTGCTTTGTGGTTACCATGAGGTTTGCATAAACATCTCATAGAGAAAACAGTCCATTTTATGCTGATACCAGCTTAACTTCAATTGTCTACAAAAGCTGTCCCCTTTTGGGGCCAGCACCCTGGTGTAGTGGTTAAGTTCATCATGCTCTGCCTCAGTGCCCTGAATGTCGGGCAGAAATGTAGGAATATTGGCATAGATATTACCTTAGGACTAATCTTCCTCAAACAACAAAAGAGGAAGATTGGCAACAGATGTTAGTTCAGGGTGAATCTTCCTTATAAAAAAAACTGTACTGTTTTACTCTCATCTTTTATATTTTTATGTAATTTTTTACCTTTATATTGTATATTCTTGAACAAATTATAGTAGCTATAATTATTTTTAATACTCTTCACTTTTCACTTTTATACTATAGTGAAGTGATTAACACACCATGCTATTACAGAATTAGGGGTTGTTATATGTAACTGTATATTTACCTTTATCACTCTTTTCTATACTTTCGTATGTTTTCATGTCCCTGATTAGTGTCTTTTTCTTTCAGCTTAAATAACTCCTTTTAGTATTTCCTGCCAGGCAGGTCTTGTGGTGATGAACAACCTCAGCTTTTGTGTTTCTAGGAAAGTCTTTATTTCTCTTTCATATTTGAAGTACAACTTTGTGAGAGAGAGTATTCTTGGCTGGCCATTTTATCCTTGAACAATGAACATGTCATTCACTCTCTCCTGGCTTGTAGAATGTCTGCTGAGAAAATTGCTGAAAGCTTAAAGGGGATTCATTTGTAGGATATAATCTTTTGACCTTGATTATTTCTAGTATTCTCATTTTCTTTGTTTTTGACATTTTTAATATAAAGTGTATGGAGAAGGTGGTTTGGCATGATATAATAGGATGATCTGTTAGCTTTATGAAGTTGGATGTTTAAATATCTCCTCAGGTTTTGGAAGTTCTCAGGATTATTCATTAAATACATTTTGCAGGGCTGGACCAGTAGCGCAGCAGTTAAGTGCCCACATTCCACTTCGGCAGCCCGGGGTTGGCCAGTTTGGATCCCAGGTGCGGACATGGCACCACTTGGCAAGCCATGCTGTGGTAGGCGTCCCACATATAAAGTAGAGGAAGATGGGTGTGGATGTTAGCTCAGGGCCAGGCTTCCTCAGCAAAAAGAGGAGGATTGACAGCAGTTAGCTCAGGGCTAATCTTCCTCAAAACAAATACATTTTGTTCCCCCTTCTCCATCTGTTTTCCTTCTGAGCTTCAATTATCCCATAGATAATGTAGGTTATCTTTGTTCTTTTTCATTCTTTTTTCTTTGGTTGGCTCTCACTGGGTTATTTCAAACTTCCTGTCCTCTAGCTCACTCATCTGTCTTCCATTGGCTCTACTCTACTGAGGATGCTCTCTATTGCATTGTTCATTTCATTCATTGAATTGTTTAGCTCTGGAATTTCTATTTGGTTCTTTTCTATAATTTCTATCTCTTTGGTAAATATCTCGTTGTGTTCTTTTTTCCCTGATCTCATTGAATTTTTTTTCTGACTTTTCTTGTAGTTCATTAAGTGTTTTTGAAATGGCTGTTTTAAACTCTTTATCGGCTAGATCTCATAATTCTTTGCCTTTCAACTTGGTTCTTGGAGAATTCTTGTTATTTTTAGGTGGGGAAAGTTTTCTTAATATTTGATGTTTCTTACAGGTTTGTATTGCTGCTTCAGCATTTGAAGAGACAGACATCTCCTTAAACCTTTACTAGTTCCCTTTAGATGGAGTATACTATTGTTAGTAGGGTTATAGCTGGGAATGTCTCTGCCTTTATGTGGGTACACATACTCAACTCTTCTTGCTCTCTCTTCTGGCAGTATTCATAAGCTATTGCATTTTCTCTGGTTCTTACCAGAAACCAGATCTGCTAGCTAAAATGTCTTTTCCTTTTTCCAGAATGTGGCACTACAGCTCATGTTTGTGATTTCTCCCTTGCCCACAGATCCTGGTCTGTTTTGCTCAGAGCACTCAGTTTACCAGATTTACTCTCACTGTGCCCTCAGACAAGTACCAAGGATCCAGCTTCAGAGTGTGGAGAGGTGTGGTTTTAGTACTCCTAGAGGCATATGAGTAAACTTTCTGCTGAAATCCTGAGTGCAGACAGCAGGAACTATGACCCTTCAATACCCCTTGCTGTTCAGCATGTATTACCTGGCTGAGTAGTCTAGATATGATTTTGGGAATTGAACCCTTCTACCTACTTCTCTGGCTATAGCTTTATGCTTCTAAAGGGATTCTCCATTTTTATTCTTTCTTTTGGACCTAGGAGGCTAGAAATGGTTGAGGAAAAGGAAGACACTCTGGAGGGCTAATGCTGACAAATATTTGTAGTTCATAGACACAGTTTATTTCAGTAATGTCACAGCCTTTCTCTGGGAAATCTCCAAGACTTCACTTTTATTCATATAGACAGCTCCTAGACTACATTTGGCATCTAGTTTCTACCTTTCATAGCATTTCATGATTTACTTTCTTATTTGAGTTCATCTGAACAAAATGTTTTTGTGTTGGGAGATCATCTAAAGACCACCTGAAGAGGTGACAGCTTTAGTATCTTACAGATGTCATACAGTGCCAGATGCAAAATATTATTTTGGTTATTTATGATTTGTCCTGAATACTTAGTGTTTTCCTTCCCTAGACTAGCTCCAGTGATAAAAAGAGAAAGAACTTCCAGAAATCTTGCCTCAGCTTTCTAATCTGCATGTGCATTGCCTAAACATCCTACCCCTTACTTGATTTCAAGTCACTCCACTTTATAGGAGAATTCTTTAGCCTAGGAACTATGAATAGAATTGACAGTGATTGAGAATCCAATAAAACCATATAGAAAGGCGGTAAGTGGTTCCAGTTTCCTTGGTAGAAGGTCCAGAGTTTCCAAAAGATTTCTAAAGTATCATTGACACGAATAAGATCAAGGATCATTGTCCTAGAAAATTTAACTCGTAAGAATATCTGATTTGAGGAAATAAGAATCTGCACCTGGGGCCAGCCTGGTTGTGCAGTGGTTAAGTTCACACGTTCTGCTTCTCGGTGGCCTGGGGTTCGCCAGCTCAATCCCGGGTGTGGACATGGCACCACTTGGAAAAAGCCATGCTGTGGTAGGCGTCCCATGTATAGAGGAAGATGGGCATGGGTGTTAGCTCAGGGCCAGTTTTCTTCAGCAAAAAGAGGAGGATTGGCAGTAGTTAGCTCAGGGCTAATCTTCCCCCCCAAAAAAAGAATCTGCACTTTTAACGAAGAGAGCATAATGGTTATTACAACCCTGTCTTTTCTAACTTCTCAGGAGCCTTCCTAGTGTCGTTAACTTGGGTAAGTCATATCCATTTCCAAGCTGCTCTGGGTGTGTAACTCTTCCCATGATCCCATTACATTGCTCCTATATTTATCCAGGGTTTATGAAAGTAGAAAGAGAGTTACAGAATTGTCCACCTTCCCTCATTAGAGATTAATGGAATATTAGTTCCCAAGGAGATTTCAAAGAGTACCTACTTCACCAATCTCATCTTGCATATGAGGTCCAGCATGATTTGGGGACTTCCTCAAGCACTGAATTTATATCAGAGCCAAACCTTAGAAGAATCATTCTTTTTCACCATATTGAGAAATGGCACTATTTTCCTAATGTAGTCTATTTCCAATTCTCATATATGTGTAAACTCTGGAATGGGAAAACAGGAAATTAAGATATTTTAGGGGATAATGTACTAATGATGCCTATTGCTCATTCTGTTCCCACAGAGAATGGCAATATTAATCATAGAGGATTTTTTCAGTTAAGGTTGCTGATTGTACATGAGAAACATTGATTACCCTCTTTCCAGTCTTCTTGGGGATCTACCTTGTGACCCTCGTCTGGAACCTGGGTCTCATCATCCTAATCAGGGTGGACTCCCACCTGCGCACATCTATATACTTTATTCTCAGTTTCCTGTCATTTATAGACATCTGCTATTCTTCTTCCACCAAACCAAGGGTGCTTTGAGACGTCTTAAAGGGTGAAAAAATGATTTCCTTCATTGTTTGTGCCACCCAGTATTTTACTGGGTGCTGGATATGTCTCACTGAGTCCTTCTCCTTAACCATGATGAGCTATGACAGATATGTTGCTATCAGTAGGCCTCTGCAGTACTCAGCTATCATAGATTCTGGCCTTTGTCAGAAGATGGTTCCTGGGGCCTATGGCAGTGCTTTCCCTAGTAGCTTAGTTCAAACAGTCCCTAGCTTTCATATCTACTACTGTGGACTCAATAAAATTCCACATTTCTTCTGTGATATAGCTCAAATTATTTCCTTGCCTCACTCCAATCCTTTCATCATCCAAAAGACTGATATTCTGCTAGTTGTTTTACTGCCCTTGGTTCTTTTCTCTTTATCCTCTTAATCCATGGTTTCCACCCATTGCAGCTTCCATCCTGAAAATATCCTCCATAAAATCTATTGCCAAGGCCTTCAATACCTTTGCCTCCCACCTGGAAGGTGTAACAGTCTTCTATGGCACAGGCTTCTCTGTGTACCTGCATCCTAGCCCTAGACACTCTGAAAAGCAGGACAAGGTACTGTGAGTATTCTATCCTACCCTTATCCCCATGTCAAATCCTCTTATCTATAGTCTGAGTAGCAAGGAGATCAAAGCGGCTGTCAAGAGGATGGTAAAGAGGACAAACAATTTACTTCACTAGGAACAATATTTGTGCAGGTATTATTTCCCCTATAATGAAGACAGGGTTTAGAATATTTAAGTGACCTCTTGTATGTCACAAGAATATCTATGTAAAAAGCAGAAATTAAAATCTGGTTTTCTTGATTCCTGGTGCCATTATGTTTAGCTACTATGACCATGTGATCTGTTTGAGGCAACATCATAAACACTGAATTCAGTTTACAAAGCCTTTTTCCATGATTAGACTCACTTAGATAAAACTCTCTGTTTTGTGAGTACAGGTTTTGATAGATAGTATATGTAGAGAAATGCCAAGAGCATACAAAGACACATAGATGCTTCTTTTCTCTAGGATTTTTAAAATGTCTTTTATTTATTTTCAAATATTAAGCATTCATATATATTTGAATAAAAATAAAATGGTGTGCAAAATTAAATATGTTAAATTGAAAATAATTTACTAATGTATACTTTATCGTCTTATTCATGAATAGAGAAAGTGAGAGAAAGAGAAAGAGTGTGTGACAGGGAGAGACACAAAAAGAGAGAGATAGAAACAAAAGTACAAAGACAGAAAGAGATAATGAGAATGAGAAAGGAAGTAGAGGAAAGGAGATGGGAGGGGAGGAGACAAGAGGCAAGGGGAGGGGAAAGACTGGTGTGGCATATTTAAAAATAACATTGTTATTTCCTCCAGCTTACTCCTCGAGACTCCTTGTGTAGTGAATTGTGAAAAAGAGATGGGAAAACATAATGGTAGAAAGAAGGCACACTTTTGAGGTTAAGATTTGGGGAGATTCTCAGAGGCTGGAAAGAAATCAAAGTCATCAATTTCTGGGCATAGGTGGCCTGGGACATGCTCCATGGTAGCTTCCAAGAGACCTCAGAAATTAAGGCTGGTGTGATGTGTCTTGGGAGGCAGCGTCGGAAGTCCATAGATCTGAAAGTCCCAGGGATTACAAGGCCTTAAGTTTTACCAGGGTGCAGCAGAGCCAGCTAATGTCGGGAGGTACCATGGAAAGCCAGAGCACAACCAGGAGAATTTCAGGAAAATTTGAAAAGAGACATTTTTCAGGCAAGAGTTTATGGACTAATTTACTTACATATTACATTAGTGTTTATACAGCATTTTATACTTCATATAGTTACATTGCATAGGTGTGATTTGGCTCAATTACCATGAAAAGCTAGCAGATGAGAAATTGTCCCCATTTTACAGGTAGAACCTTTAGGCATATTGACGTCTGCTATATTCTTCCCAGCATAGCAACAATCCATCTTGAGTTTCACAAAGCATGATTTGTGGAACACAGATGGGTTATTACTGACCAGAGACATGACTACCATTGCTTGCCAGTGGTATGCAGATTCTATACAGTTTTTAATCAGGGGTAACATATGACTCCAAACCAAATGGAAAGTGTTAAATCAAATTAACTCATTGCCGCATCCATGCCTTTCTCTCTAAAATTAAAATTGCCTGAAGTAGATCAAACTGTGATTGGGACTTTCCTAAAGCATTGCTGTATCCCTAGTAATGGCAGGGTAGATGTTTCCATCTTAAAAAAAATACAAAAAACAAGAAAAAAAAGTTTTCAGGAATCAACTTAAGTAGATATTTTTAATAAAGGATTAGTAATGCAGCATAATATGTTGGAAAGAACTCCAATTCAGAACACATAAATTAAATCTACTGTTAATAGAAGGCATTCTCTGTACTTCACACTCTTATAAGAACTTTGTAATCATTATATAATTTGATTCACAGTATGAAAATCTATCTGTGAAACAACTACTACTGTCGACACCACTTTAAAGGTGATAACAAAGAGATTTAAAGAGTTTAATTTGCTCAAGTTCACACAAACAGCATTTGGAAACCTGGAATTCTACCCATACTGGCTAATACCAATGCCCATGGTATTAACTACAATGATACGTGGCTGTGCCATAAATTAGTTTTATTGTGTTCTTATTGCTTCAATTTCCTCACTTATGCACATGGAATCATGCCATGTTGACCTCGTAGGATTGCTGTGATAATTGATTCAGGTCAGGTGGTTGAGGACATGTATGTATCTAAAATAGAAGTGGTTTGTAAACAGGGAAGGGTCCACATATCTAATTTATTGCTATCATGCCATATTAGCACCCAGGTGTGTCATATTGGGCAAATCTCTTAGCTTCACTGGCTTTGGGTAGTCACATGGAAGTTGATGTTATTGGACTAGATGATCTCTAGGTCCATTGCTGTTCAAATGACTCCAAGTTTTATAAAAGAAAAGCTGTAATTACGAGATCATGATTTTTTGAGGAATCTACATACTTTTTTCCATAGTGGCTGCACCAGTTTGCACTCTCACCAGCAATGTTTGAGAGTTTCCTTTTCTCCAAATCCTCTCCAACACTTGCTATTTCCTGTCTTGTTAAATATAGCCATTCTGACAGGTATGAGGTGATATCTTGTTGTAGTTTTGATTTGTATTTCCCTGATAATTAGTGATGTTGAATATCTTTTCATGTGCCTGTTGGCTATCTGTATAACTTATTTGCAGAAATGTCAGATTTTTTGCCCATTTTTTAATTGGGTTGTTGGATTTTTTGTTGTTGAGATGCACGAGTTCTTTATATATTTTGGATATTAACCCCTTATCAGATATATGGTTTGCAAACATACTCTCCCAATTATTAGGTTGTCTTTTCATCTTGTTGATGATTTCTTCTGCTGTGCAGAAGCTTTTTAGTTTGATGTAGTCCCATCTGTTTATTGTTTCCCTTGCCTGGTAAGACACGGTACTTGAAAATATGCTGCTAAGACCAATGTCAAAGAGTGTATTGCCTATCTTTTATTCTAGAAGTTTAATGGTTCCAGATCTTACATTCAAATCTTTAATCCATTTAGAGTTAATTTTTGTGTATGGTGTAAGATAGTGGGCTATTTTCATTCTTTTGCATGTGGCTGTCCAGTTTTCCAAACACCACTTATTGAAGAGACTTTCCTTTCTCCATTGTATGTTTTTGGTCCCCTTGTGAAAAATTAGCTGCTCATAGGGGCCAGCCCGTAGACGTGTGGGTTTATTTCTGAGTTCTCGATTCTGTTGCATTGATGTGTGTGTCTGTTTTTGTGCCAGTACCGTGCTGTTTTGGTTACTATAGCTTTGTAGCATATTTTGAAAACAGAGAGTGTGATACTTCCAGGTTTTTTCCTTTTTCTCAGGATTCCTCTGGCTGTTTGGAGTCTTTTTTGTTCCATATAAATTTCAGGATTCTTTGTTCTTTTTCTGTTTAAAATGTCTTTGGAACTTTGATAGGAATTGCATTGATCTGTATACTGCTTTAGGAAGTATAGACATTTTAACTACATTAATTCTTCCAATCCAAGAGCATGGAATATCTTTCCATTTCTTTGTGTCCTATTTCTTTCAACAATATTTTATAGTTTTCAGTCTACAAGTCTTTCACCTCTTTGGTTAAGTTTATTCCTAGGTATTTTATTCTTTTTGTTGCACTTGTAAATGGGATTGCATTCTTAATTTCTCTTTATGCTACTTGGTTGTTAATGTATAGAAACCCAACTGATTTTTGTATGTTGATTTTGTATTCTGCAACTTTAGTGTATTCATTTATTGTTTCTAAAGTTTTTTGTGCAATTATTTAGGGTTTTCTATATATAAAATAATGTCATGTGAAAATAGTGACAGTTTCACTTCTTTCTTTCCAATTTGCATCCATTTTATTTCTGTTTCTTGCCTGATTGCACTGGCTAGAACTTCCACTGCTATGTTAAATGAAAGTGGCAAAAGTGGGCATCCTTCTCTGGTTCCTGTTCTTAGAGGAATAGTTTTCAGTTTTTCTGCATTGAGAATTATATTAGCTGAGAGATTTTCATATATGGCCTTTATGATGTTGAGATACTTTCCTTCTATACCCATTTTATTTAGAATTTTTATCATAAATAGATACTGTATCTTGTCAAATCCTTTCTCTGTATCTATTGAGATAGTCATATGGTTTTTATTCTTCCTTTTGTCTATATGGTGTATCACATTGATTGATTTGTGGAGGTTGAACCATCCCTGCATCCCTGGAATAAATCCCACTTGGTCTTTTTGATGAATTGTATTCAATTTGCTGGCATTTTATTGAATATTTTTGCATCAATATTCATCAGTGATACTGGCCTGTAATTTTGCTTTTCCGTGTTGTCCTTGTCTTGTTTTGTTATCAGGATAATATTGGCTTCCAGAATGAGTTAGGAAGCTTTCATTCCTCTTGACTTTTTTGGAAGAGTTTGAGAAGACTAGGTATTAAATCTTCATTGAGTGTTTAGTCAAATTCACTAGGGAAGCCATATAGTCTTGGACTTTTGTTTTTGGGGAGGTTTTTGACTACTGTTTTGATCTCCTTACTGGTGATTAGTCTATTCAAATTTCTATTTTTTCTTGATTACATTTTGGAAGGTTGTATGATTCTGAGAATTTGTCCATTTCTTCTAGATTATCCAATTTATTGGCATATAGCTTTTCATAGTATTCTCTTATAATCTTTTGTATTTCTGAGGTGTCCATTGCAATTTCTCCTCTTTCGCTTCTGATTTTTTTTTATTTGAGCCTTCTGTCTTTTTTATCTTGTTGAGTCTTTCTAAAGTTTTGTCCATTTTATTTATCTTTTCAAAGAAACAGCTCTTGGTTACATCAGTTTTTTCTATTGTTTTTGTTGTCTCTATTTGATTTGTTTCTGCTCTGATTTTTATTCTTTCCTTTCTTCTGCTGATTTTGGGCTTGGTTCATTCTTCTTTTTGCAGTTCCTTTAAGTATACTGTTAGATTGTTTATTTGAGATTCTTCTTGTTTGTTGAGGTAGGCCTGTATTGTTGTAAACTTCCCTGTTAGAACCACTTTTGCTGTATCCCATGAATTTTGGCATGTCCTATTTTCATTTTCATTTCTCTCCAGGTATTTTTTGATCTCTCCTTTGATTTCTTCATTGACCTAATCATTGTTCAGTAACCTTTTGTTTAATCTCCACATATTTGTGGCTCTTCCGATTTGCATTCTGTAGTTGATTTCTAGTTTCATACAGTTGTGGCCAGAGAAGATGCTTTGTGTAATTTCCGTCTTCTTAAATTTATTGAGACTTGTTTTGTGGCTTAATATGTGATCTACCCAGGAGAATGTTTCATGTGCATTTGAGAAGAATGTGTATTCTGCAGCTTTTGTTTGGAATGTTCTATATATATCTACTAAGTCCATCTGGTCTAACATGTCATTTAAGGCTAATGTTTCCTTATTGATCTTCTGTTTGGATGATATACCCATTGGTGGAGTGTTAAGTGGAGTGTTACAGTCCCTTGCTATTATTATGTTATTGCCTATTTCTCCTTTTATGTCTGTTAATAATGGCTTTATATATTTAGGTGTTTCGATGTTGGGTGAATAGATAATTAGAAGTGTTATATCATCTTATTGGATTGTTCCTTTTGTGATTATGCAGTGCCCTTCTTTGCCTCTTGTTAACAGTTTTGTTTTACAGTGCATTTTTTTCTGATACAAATATTTCTACGACAGCCTTCTTTTCATTGTCATTGCATGGAGATTCTTTTTCCATCCTTTCACTTTCAGCTTGTGAGTGTCTTTAGGTCTGAAGTGTGTCTCTTGTGTGTAGCATATATATAGATCTTCTTTTTTTTGTTCAGTTGGCCACCTTATGCCTTTTTATTAGAACATTTAGCTTATGAATATTTAATGTATCTATTGATAAGAGTGTACTTATTGCCATTTTCTAACTTTTTTTCTGAATGTTTTAATTGTTTTTCTCTGTTCCTTTCTTCTTCTCTTGAATCTTCCCCTGTGGTTCAATGTCTTTCTTGAGCATTATGTTTCAGTTCCTTTCTCTCTTTTTTGTGTATTTATTATAGGTTTCTGATTTGTGATTATGATGAGGTTCACATACAGTCACCTATGTATATAGCAATCTATATTAAGTTGATGAACCCTTTAGTTTGACCTCTTGCTGAAAATGCTACTCTTTTCTTCCTCTCTTCCCATATTTTATGTTTTTGACATCCTAATCTCTTTTCTTTTTGCATGTGTATCTGTTACCCTCATCATGGAAATAGATAGCTGTAGTACTTTTGTCTTATGTCCTTTTGATTGATCTGCTATCTCTATTGTATATTTGCCATTACAAGTGATTTGACTCCTGTAAAATTTCTGCTGAGAAGAAAGCCAATAGTCTTATGTGGTTTCCTTTGTATGTAACTTGTTGTCTTTCTCTTGCAGCTTTTAGGACTGTCTCTTTATCTTTAATTCTTAACATTTTAATTATAATGTGTCTTGGTGTGGAACTCTTTCAGTTTACCTTGTTTGGTGTTCTCTGTGCTTCCTGTACCTGGATGTCTATTTCTTTCCTTAGGTTAGGAAAGTTTTCAGCTATAATTTTTTCAAATAGATTCTCTCCCACTTTTTCTTTCTCTTCTCCTTCTGGGACAAATATAATATGGATATTAGTGTGCTTGCTGTTGTCCCAGATGTCCCTTAGACTGTCCTAGTTCTTTTTAATTCTTTTTTTCTTTTATGTTCAGCTCGAGTGATTTTCTCTACTCTTTCACCCAGCTCATTGATCTATTCTTATGTATCACCTACTCTGCTATTGAGTCCCTCTAATGAATTTTTCATTTCCAGTATTGTATTCTTCACATCTGATTGATTATTTTTTATATTTTCCAATTCTTTGTTGAAGTTCTCACTGAGTTCATCCCTTCTTCTCCCAAGATCAGTGAGCACCCTTATGACTATTAGTTTGTACTCTTTGTCAGGTAGATTGTTTATGTCTGTTTCATTTAGCTCTTTTTCTGGGTTTTGTCCTTTTCCCTTATTTGGAACATATTCCTTTGTCTCCTCATTTTGCTTCTTTCTCTGTGCTTATATCTATGTATTAGGTAGGTCACCTACATCTCCCAATCTTAGACAGGTGGCTTTATTTAAGAGATGCCTTGAGGTCCATCAGTCTTTTTCCCTCTTGTGACTAGTTCCAAATGTTTCAGGAGTGTCCCCTGTGGGGGCTACATGTGTTCTGTTGTGGCAGGGTTGCTCTTGCTGCAGGTGCCTGGGGAGGCTAGGCTGTCCCCCTGGCTGGCTGGTTGTAAGGTTCAGTTTCATGTTGCTGCTATGGTCACCTTAGTCAGTTTATCAAGTGTGGGGAGCCCCAGAACAGTTGATTGAAAGGTCTCATATCATGTCCCTATTGCACTTTTTCTGTTAAGTGAGTAGTTCCCCTTGTGTGGCTGGTTGCTAGACTGAGGGACTGACAACAGCTATAGGCCTATGACTTGCAAGGCTATTGCCAGCTCTCTCAGGATTGCAGCTGAGTTGGGCCAGCCCCAGGCATGGGAGCATCCAACTTATTCAGGCTTTGGAAGATGGGGCGGATCCCCTATGTGGTTGTTTGATAAGCACAAGTCTGCTGCAGCTGACAAAATCCACCACCCACAGGGCCACATACATCATCAACACAGTCTTGCCATGTGCGCATGCCCCCACCCACTTAAGTGGACACAGTTGCATCACTGCAGAGGCTCCACACACTCTGCCAATGCAGACCTGCTCCACATGCATGCCCTGCCCCACAGAGATAGACCCACTCACCTGGCAGCAGAGGTTCCAAGCACCCCACATCTGTGGAACCACAAGTTGTCCAAGGGTTTGCTGTTAGATGGTGCGAGTCCCAAGGGCACGCTGTCTGTCCTGGCTGAACTGGATTAAATCAGTGCTCTAGTGGGGGGGGGGATGGCGCAGACCCCTGTGCTAACAGGCCAGAGGAAGAATTCCAATGGCATTTGGCAGCTTCTGTGTCAGCTTGCCTGTACTAGATCATAATAATGCCCACTGCCAATGTCTCAGTCCCTGTGGATGTCTCACTTCTCAGCAAGATCCACCCAGAGCCTATCAAGTGATTCTCTTTTCACCAAAGGACTGTACACTTTTCTTTCTGGTGATTTTAGGTTGCTTTCCAAAATGGGTGAATTTGCACATGGGCTCTTTAAGAGTAGGCTTTTGTTCCCCTTATGTCTGATAGCTTTTGGGGGGTATTCCTTATTGTAGTTAATAGCCAGCAAAGCCAAAAATTATGACACCTATCTCATTTGTGTTGAATCTAAAAGTTGCATATGGCAGTAACCTTCCCCTACTCAGACAGCCCAATCCTCCAGAAATGGCTTCGTACCTTAGGATCATTCCCTCCCAGCTGAGAAGTGTCATAGCTTGAAGGTGGCTTTTTTTCTCTCCAGTAAGGAATTTCTACCTCTTCTAGCTCTGCCAGCACTGTCCCTTGTTGCCAGTGTTCTTTTTATTCACTTTTCGGTGATCTCCAAGAGGTAATTGTTCCAAGAGTAGTTGTAAATTTGTTGTGTCCATGGGAGGGGGGGAGTTTAGAGTCCACCTACACCTCAATCTTGATGCCTTCTTTCCAGTAATGCAGCATAATATGTGGAAAAGAACTCCAATTTAGAACACAAAATTAAACCTATTAATAGAAGGCATACTGTGTACTACACAGTCTCAGTGCTTTATAAGCATTTAACTAATTTGATTCTCTGTATGACAAACTACTCTATCAAGGAGCTACTACTATCAGCCTTATTTTATAGGTGAAAATTCTGAGGCTTGAAGAGCTTAATTTGCTGAAGTTCACACAATCAGCTAGTGGAAAACTGGCATTCAAACCAGATTGGCTGATATCAATGCCCATGGTTGTAACCATGATAAGTTATGATTTTGTAATAAATAAGTTCTACTGTATTCCTTATTGACTTGTTTTCCTCACTTGTGCATAGGAAATCAGCCCTATCTGCCTCACATTGCTGCTGTGATGATTGATTTAGGTCAGCTATTTGAGAAAGTGTACTTAAAATGAAAGTACTCTGTAAACAAGTAAGTGTCTACATATCTAATTTATTGTTATCAGGCTGTATCATCAACCAGATGTGTCATCTTGGGGAAATCTCTTAGCTCCACTGGCTTCAGATCCTCACTAGGAAATTCACGGTATTGGAATAGATGATCTCTAGGTGCTTTCCAACTTCAGTGACTCCAACTGTATTAAAAGAAAAGCTATAATCATGAGATCATAATAGGACCATGGGGAAGTGGGGGATTGAATCAGAAGGGACATGAGAAAGTGGGACATGAAATTATCAGGAAAAGAACTCTATGTCTCAAGAGAGCAAGTGCATGGAGAGTTTTCTCCCTGTAATTGTCTTTTCTCCTTTCACCTCTGTCCTAATAACATATTTAAGAGGACTCCAGATATGCGCATCTCTTTGGCTGTGAGTGGACAGCCAATTTCATGGCCAAAATCACACATCTTGGAGTGTAATAGGGTCCAGTTGTAAAATTCCTTTGGAAAAGAAATAAGCAATTTCAACCTTTGGCAAGAAGCTTGTCTTCCTGGAGGATCTGGGTCAAGGTCAGATTTATAGAAAACAGTGAATTCTATGCTATCTCAATTGCTGTGTGATTCTTCTAGTAGGAAGAGGAAGTACATGAGGCATGGGTTATGGTCCTCAATCTCATTCATTCTTCAACTCTCCCCTCTTTCTCACTTCCACACCCTGCACTTATATCTCTTCTTCAGGTTTTCTTTCACCTTACCCAAATTCTATGGTATACAGTGAAAAGAATAATTTCTAAACTAAACTGTCAGGCATGGATGTTGAGTACTGGTTCTCAATTTCCTAAGTGTATGATCTCAAACGCTGTTAATTTCTGTTTTTCACCTGTAAATTGGGGATAATAGAATCACCTATAATATAATGAGACAATATGTATAAAGGCTAACACATTGTAGATATTAATAATTGAGCACTGAATCAAAATAATAACTTGCTGAATTTCAGGATTAACTAAGATAAAATATGCTTGTCTGTGTTTCCCAACTTTATACAGTCCATTGCCTTTTTTAAAATTTTTATTTTATTTTTTTTGAGGAAGATTAGCCCTGAGCTAACATCTGCTGCCAATCCACCTCTTTTTTGCTGAGAAAGACTGGCCCTGAGCTAACATCCGTCCCCATCTTCCTGTACTTTATATGTGGGGCAGCTGCCACAGCATGGCTTGATGAGCGGTCCCATGTCTGCACCTGGGAACCAAACCAGCAAACCCCAGGCCACCAAAGCGGAATGTGCAAAATTAACTGCTTAATATCTACAATGTGTTAACCTTTATAGATATTGTCTCATTATATTATAGATGATTCTATTCTCCCCAATTTACAGTTTATCAATTGTATTTATATAAGTAGGTTTTTCACCCATAGCCAAGTTTAAATTGTTATATCATATTTTTTCTCATAGTTTCTGGCTTCATGTTATAATTTAGAAATTTCTTTCCCATCCTAAGATTATATAAATGCATGTCTATTAATCCCTCTAATGCTTTTTACTGATAGTGAGCTAGGTTTAAGCGATCACTTCGGGCAGAGATTATCCTTTTTCTATCAGTTTAAAATACTACCTATATCATATGTTAAATTCTTACCAATGTTAAAATTTACTTGTTAAATTCTATTTCTTCTTTTGACATGTCTATTTTTACAAGAATAAGGAATTGTTAATGTTTATATTATTTTTTAAAGTCTGAATCTCCAAGTCTTTTTAATTATTAATCTTTTTTCAAAATTTTCTTGGTCATTAATATTGATTTACTCTTTCAACTCAAGGAAGATCACTTTGGATATGGAACATAGCCAGTTGTTGTTATCTGCTATGAATCTATTAGTGAGCTATAATACACTGAATGTATCAACAAACATATGAAATATACTTTTGTTGTATTTGGGAATTGAAACAGTTGCTTTGACTCTTTCTCGACATCAATGCTCATCATAGCTTGATGATGGTTATCTGTTGACTCAAGTGTACATGAACTGAAGCAAACTAAACAGAAGATCACTTCTGTGATTTGTGTCTTTATGACTTCAGGTGGTTTGATTTGTCTGGATGCTAGGTCTGAATCTACACCTGCCCAGAAGTAATGATGCCTAGCTGTCTACAGAGCTGATGATGTCTCAGGAATTTCCCCAAGTTAACCCATAAATTCTAGCACCCCTGGCATTCCTTTTTACAGGTACAGCTGTCATTCATAGTTATCTGTAAGTAATCAATGATAGTAATAGCCAACATCTATTGAACAATTAATGTGTCCTGGATTGTGTGCTGAGCAGTGTCATGAATTCCCTCATAAAACCCTCCCATTAACCTTACAGTTAAGGGGCTCTTGTCCTCACTTTGCTATGAGTAAATCATTTCTAGTGTGTTAAAACCACCAGGGTAAGTTCAGAGCATGAGAGAGTATCAAAACTAAAATTATTTTTTTCCATTTGTATTGATATATGGTTGATATACAACATTGTATAAGTTCAAGGTGTACAACATAATTTACTATATATATATATATATAATAAAATGATTACCACAGTAAGATTAATCTTCATCACCTCACATAATTACAGTATTCTTCCTTGTGATGAGAACTTTGAGATCTAGTCTCTTAGCAACTTTTAAATATATGATACAGTATTGTTAACTATACTCATCATGCTGTACATTATATTCACAGATCTTATTTACCTTATAACTGGAAATGTTTTACTTTCTGACCACCTTCACCCAATTCCCCTACCTTCCACTCCTTGCCTCTGGCAACCGCAAATCTGATCTTTGTTTCTATGAGTTTGTTTCGTTTTAGATTCCACATACAGTGAGACCATAATGTGCTTGCCTTTCTCTGTCTGATTGATCTTACTTAGCATAATATCCTGATGGTCTATCCATATTGTCACAAATTCCAGGATATCCTTCTTTTTTATGCCTGAACAATATTCCTTTATGATACATCCTATTATTTATGTTATTTATACATGTGTTATTTATAAATATATAATTTGACTTTTTATCCACTTATCTGTTGGTGGTTGCTTAGATTGTTTCAATACTCTGGCTATAATAAATAATCCTGCAATGAACATTGGGATACAGGTTTGTTTTAGGGGCAGTGATACCATTTCCTTTGTGTATATATATATATATATCCAAGATATGGAATTGCTGGATCATATGATAGGTCTATTTTTAATTTTTTGAAAAAACTCTATACTGGGGGCTGGCCCCGTGGCCGAGTGGTTAAGTTCGCGCGCTCCGCTACAGGCGGCCCAGTATTTCGTTGGTTCGAATCCTGGGCGCAGACATGGCACTGCTCATCAGACCATGCTGAGGCAGCGTCCCACATGCCACAACTAGAAGAACCCACAACGAAGAATACACACCTATGTACGGGGGGCTTTGGGGAGAAAAAGGAAAAAATAAAATCTTTAAAAAAAAAAAAAGAAAAAACTCTATACTGTTTTCCATAGTCACTATACCAATTTAAATTCTCATAGCAATGCGCGTTTCCCTTTTCTCCACATTCTGGCCAGACGTTGTTGTCTCCTTTTTGATTATAGCCATTCTAACAGTTGTGAGTTGGTATCTTACTGCGATTTTGATTTGCAATTCCCTGATGATTATGATGTTGAGCACATATTTATGTACCTGTTGGCATTTTATATGTCTTCTTTGGAAAAATATCTATTCAGGTCCTATGAAAAATTTGAATTGGATTATTTTCTTGCTACGGAGTTGTATGTGTTCCTATATATTTTAGATATTAACTCCTTATCAGAGATGTGATGTGCTAATATTTTCTGCTATTCTGTTGGTTACCTTTTCATTTTGCTTATCATTTTCTTTGCTGTGCAGAAGCCTGTTAGTTTGATATAATCCATCTTATGTATTTATTTATTTAATTATTTAATTTCGCTTGTGCTTTAGGTGTGATATCCAAAACATCATTTCCAATCCATGTTCAGAAGTTTTTTCCCTACGTTTTCCTCAAGGAGTCTTATGATTACAGGTCTTACACTTAAGTCTTCATTCGTTTTGGGTTTATTTTTGTGAGTGATGTAAGATCAGGGTCTAGTTTCATTCTTTTGCATGTGAATATCCAATTTTCCCATCATCATTTATTGAAGAAACTGTTTTTTTCCATTGAGTATTTTAGGCTCTCTTGTCAAATGTTAGTTGACCATATATACACAGTTTTATTTCTGGGGTCTTGATCCTGTTCCATTGGTCTTTGTGTCTGTTTCTATGCCAGTGGCATACTGTTTTTATTTCTATGGCTTTGTAACATAGTTTGAAACATTTGCCAGCTTTATTCTTCTTTCTCAGGATTGCTTTGTCTATACGAAGTCTTTTGTGGTTCTACAGGGATTTTAGGATTGTTTGTTCTATTTCTGTGAAAAATGCCATTGGAATTTTGATAGAGATTGCATTGAGTCTATTGGCAGATTTGTGTAGCATAGACTTTTTAATAATATTAATTCTTCCAATCCATGTACATGGGATACCTTTCAATTTACTTGTAGCTTTTTCAATTTCTTTGGTCAGTGACTTATAGTATTCAGTGAAGAGATCTTTCACCTTCCTGTTTAATTTTTTTCTACACATCTTATTGTTTTTGATGCTATTGTAAATGGGATTGGTTCTTTATGTCTTTTTCAGACAATTTGTGTTAGTATATAGAATGCTTATTTTGTATCCCAGGACTTTAGTGAATTATTTGATTAGATCTAACAGTTTTTAGTGAAGATTTTAGGATTTTCTATACGTAAAATCATGTCATCTGCAAATAGACACAATTTCAATCTTTTATTTCCATTTATGAGGTTTTAATATTATTATTATTTTGACTTTATTGTGTTGGCTAGGACTTATTGTCGTGTTTTAGGAATGAAGAGAATGGCCATCTTTGTCTTCTTCCTGGTATTAGAAAAAAAATCTTACAACCATTTACCATTGAGTATGATGTTAGATGTCACTTTGTTAAATATGGCCTTTATTAAGTTCAATTTAGTTCCTTTTATACCTAATTTATTGAGAATTTTTATCAGGAATGTATGTTGAATTTTGTCAAATGCTTTTTGCGCATCTATGGAGAATTATATGATTTTTATATTTCATTTTATTAACGTGACTATCACTTTTGTTAATTTTTGTATACTAAACCATCTGTGCATCCTCAGAATGAATCCTACTTGATAGTGGAGTATGATCCTTTTAGTATGCTGCTGAATTCTGTTTGTTAGGATTTTTTTTTTTGAAAATTTAGAATCTGTATTCAACAGGTCAGGGACATTGACCTGCAGTTTTCTTTTCTTCTAATGTCCTTATCTGGCTTTGGTATCAGTGCTGGCAGGGGGAGGGACCATGGAGTCAGAGTGTAGCTGTTCCTCTAACTTTCTAACAGGATTCTTCTCATTCTCTGTGGCCCATGGGGATATTTCAGCCTCATCCCCGTGTTCTAGGATTTTCAAAATGATGTGTTGTTACGAGTAGTTGCTAGTTTTTTCTGGCAAGAGTGACCAAGTGAATGACCTATTTTGCCATCTTGATGACGTCATTCAGAATAAAAACTCTAAAGTCTGAACCCTTAACCACAGTACTATGCTGTTTCCTAAGATGCAAAATATCCTACAATTGATACAGTAGTTGGGGCTAATATTTGTACCAGCCTCCCTTAGGAATAGTTCATATGAAGACTTCCCTAAGAAGACTTACTTCATAACTTTATTGGGCATACATGCTATCCCCCAAGAAAATATCAGGATTATAAATTATGATATAATTTTCCAGGCCATGTTGAAGGTGTTGTATTAAATATATTTGTAAAAAGTTTGAGAAGTTATTATAAACAGGGTAATTTTTCTTATGTGTAAAAGAAGAAAATTTTAAAAATCTACCTGGATGAGATCTTGGAGAGAAGAGCTATTTCAAGTTTATTCTGGAATGATGCCAGTTTTACCTCACTATTATTAAGCAGCAGTTATGTATTGAATTTTCAAAATTCCTATAAAATCTTACAGTTTTACAATGATCTCTCTCATATAATTATAGAGTTTCTATTGCTTTTTAGAAAATTTTAAAAATATTTAATATTTCATCTCCACATACCCATGTACTTCTTCCTCCATAATGTGTCGTTCATTGATATCTGCTACGTGACCTCCACAGCCCCCAAGATACTCTCCAACTTCTTCCAGGAGTAGCAAACTATCACCCTTGTGGGTTGTGCTGTTCAGTACTTCACCCTTCCAAACGTGGGACTGAGTGAGTCTTGTCTCATGACAGCCATGGTTTATGATTGATATGCTGCCATTTGTAACCCACTTCTCTATTCATCCATCATGTCACCCACTCTGTGTGTTCAGATGGTTCTGGGGTCCTATATTAAATATTTAATTTAATAAATATTTAATATTTTTAAAATATGTCTTTTAATTTTTCTGAGACCTCATCAGGTAATTGGGAACCTGAAACACTGAGAAGGTCCTATTTGGCACTTAGATGGAAACTGTAGTCTTTCTTCTAGGACGGTAAAGCGTTTTCCATTTTTCAGTGCTCAGTGAAGGGAAGAAAATGGCAGATGTGAGAATTATAATGTCGTCATTTCACGTGAGTCAGTAATGCATTCTTTTGACTCTTTTCTCATTTTAGGAGCACCAAGCCAATGACTCAAGGAGGAAATATTACAGCTATCACCCATTTCCTCCTCTTGGGATTCTCAGATTTCCCCGGAATCAGAGCAGTGCTCTTCGTTGTATTCCTGTTGGTGTACATTATGACTCTGATTTGGAACCTGTGTCTCATCATCTTAATAAGGATGGATTTCCATCTCCACACACCCATGTACTTCTTCCTCCATAATCTGTCCTTCATTGATATCTGCTACGTGACCTCCACAGTCCCCAAGATGCTCTCCAACTTTTTCCAGGAGCAGCAAACCATCACCCTTGTGGGTTGTGCTGTTCAATACTTCATCTTTTCAACCATGGGACTGAGTGAGTCTTGTCTCATGACAGCCATGGCTTATGATCGATATGCTGCCATTTGTAACCCACTTCTCTATTCATCCATCATGTCACCCACTCTGTGTGTTCAAATGGTGCTTGGGTCCTATATGGCAGGATTCTCTGGTTCTATATCCCAATTGTGTGCCATGCTTCAGCTCCAATTCTGTGGGCCTAATATCATCAACCACTTCTTCTGTGACATGCCCCAACTGTTAGTCCTGTCCTGCACTGACACTTTCTTTGTACAACTCATGACTGCGGTATTAATAGTGATCTTTGGGATAATAAATGTCTCAATTATCATGATATCTTATGGCTGTATTGTCATCTCCATTATGAAGATCACTTCAGCTAAAGGCAGGTCCAAGGCTTTCAGCACCTGTGCTTCTCACCTGACAGCAGTGACCCTCTTCTATTCCTCAAGTATCTTTGTCTACTTGAGTTCCAGCTCTGGCGGTTCCTCCAGCTTTGACAGATTTGCATCAGTCTTCTACACTATGGTGATTCCCATGTTGAATCCCTTGATTTATAGTCTGAGGAACAAAGAAATCAAAGACGCCTTGAAGAGGTTGCAAAAGAAGGGAAAGTATTGCTGAGGTCACAGATTATGAGATTTTTGACATATTTATCCTATCAGAATCACCTTAACCCACAATAACATGCACAAGAATGCACTATAACAAAATTCATACTGCCTTTGGAAAAAGAAGACTTAATTTGACACAAATAATATGCCAAAATGGACCAATAGGTGACTCAATGCCATGCAAACACAATATCTTTAAGTCCTAGTGGTTCATGAACATCAGCTTACATGAGGAGTAGATTGATCATTTATTTATATATCAATCTTTCCATCATTTATGAAACATCAGGTTTAAAAACTTGTTGCTTCCTTTAGTTTCTGAGATTGAACCCTGCCCAATTGCAGGACTCTGACATGAAAGGAAAGGTAACAGACAGAGGTCCTCTTGGATATAGAAACTTTGTCACTCAAATATTTTGATGCAGCAGCATGACTAAGACACAGAAGTGACCAATGTTTGTTTTGTGTTTCTGAACAGAATAGGAAGGAACAAAGAGAAAGGATGTGACTTTGGACAGAAACAATCCTGTGCAATTGGTCTGGTTGTGCCTACTGCAAAGACCAATCTTACCTAGCTAGTGTTTGTCTAAGGCCTCTTTCAATGCTAATCATCTAATAAATTTTTGATTACATCCTAGTCTATACCACCTATAGTCTAAGGAAGGAGGAGGTGATTTGAATCATAAAAGGAATGGAAGGAAGTATCTTGTCCCTTCAATGCCGTTTATTTATGAATCTGATGAGTTAATTTTTTGCACATAGTGTCCAGTGGGGATTTCTGATGGGAGATGATATTCAAAATCCATGTCACAGCCAATAGCAATTTCTGATATTGTGGGACTCAACTCTCCCTTTTTCTCCCCCATCCAATCTGGAAAATTTACCCTTGGTTCACATAGCCAATGGGATCACACTACCAAATCATTTTTCATATCTCAAACATCTGAAACTATTTGGTGTGAGAATACATGTGACAGCTCATCATAATAACAGAATTACTGAATATTCAGTATTGCAAAGACAAAGAGCAAATATGGAAAATTGATATACTTTCTTTCCTATCATTTTGTTCAACATTTTATGTCTTAGAGATTTATGGTTTTTTGGGGTGATATTATAGATGAAGTAGAATGGTTTGTGTTACTCTAATGCTGATATTTCCAGCAGACTTCAAGGGCCAGGAAAGGAGATAGATGGTGGTACAAGCAAGGTTCTCAACTCTGAACAGTTTTTGCTGTGTGAAGTAGGAGAGAAAGTTGTGGTCAGGTTAAAAAAAAGATGTGTAGCAACACTGAATGTTGACTTTCGAGATTGCTCTGACTTGAACAAACTGGTACAAAACATGTCATTACATTTACATATTATTCTTAGAGTTTCATTGAATTCTTATTTTTGGCTTGTTATTATTTTTTTTTTTTTGAGGTAATGCTGATTTAGAACATTATATCAATTTCAGGTATACATCATTACATTTCAAATTATATGTAGACTACATCATGTTCACCCCCCAAAGAATAGTTACCATTTGTCATTGTACTCATGTGCCCTTTTACTCTTTTCACCCCTTGCCCCACAACCCATCCCCTTTGGTAACAGCTGATCTAATCTGTATTTCCCTGTGTTTGTTTATTGTTGTTACTGCTTGTATCTTCCACTTATGAGTGAAATCTTACGATATTTGACTTTCTCTGTCTGACTTTTTGCTTACATAATATAGTCAAGGTCCATCCATCTTGTCGCAAATGGTAAAATTTCATCTTCTTTAATAGCTGAGTAGTGTTCCATTGTGTATATATGCTGCATCTTCTTTATCCATTCATCCACTGATGGGCACTTAGGTTGCTTCTGTCTTGGCTTTTGTGTATAATGCTGCAATGAACATATGGGTGCATATATCTTTTTGAATTAGTGTTCTTATGTTCTTTGGATACATACCCGGGATTGGACTAGTTGGATCATATGGTATTTCTATTTTTAATTATTTGAGAAGTCTCTATACTGTTTTCCATAATGGCTGTACCAGTTTGCATTTCCACTCGCAATGTATGAGGTTCCCTTTTCTCCACATCCTCTCCAACATTTGTTATTTTTGTCTTGGTAATTATAGATAGTGTGACAAGAGTAAGGTGATATCTTACTGTAGTTTTGATTTGCATTTCCCTTATGATTAGTGATATTGAACATCATTTCATATACCTGTTGGTCATCCATATATCCTCTTTGAAAAAAATGTCCGTTCATATCCTCTGCACATTATTTGATTAGCTTGTTTGTATTTTTGTTGTTGAGTTGTATGCATTCTTTTATATATTTTGCATATTACCCTCTTGTCTCATACATGATTTGCAAATATTGTATCCAAGTTGGTGAGTTGTATGTGTTCTTTTGCATATTTTGCAGATTACCCCCTTGTCTCATACATGATTTGCAAATATTTTCTCCCAGTTGGTGAGTTATATTTTCCTTTTGTTGGTAATTTCTTTGCAATGGAGTTTTTCAGTCTGATCAGTCCCATTTGTTTATTCTTGCTTTTGTCTCCTTTGCCCGAGTAGACATGGTATTCAAAAAGGCACTGCTAATACCGATTTCAAAGAGCTTACTGCCTATATTTTCCTCTAGGACTTTTATGGTTTTAGGTCTTGTATTGAAGCCTTTAATCCATTTTGAGTTAATGTTTGGATATGGTGTAATATGATGGCCTGCTTACATTCCTTTGCATTTTGTTGTCCAGCTTTTCCAATGCAATTCATTGAAGAGACTTTATGTTCTCCATTGCGCATTCTTTACTCCTTTGTTGAAGATTAGCTGTCCATAGTTGTGTGGTTTTATTTCTGGGCCCTCAATTCTCTTCCATTGATCTGTGTATCTGTTTTTGTGCCAAAACCATGCTCTTTTGATTACTAGCTTTGCAATACATTTTGAATTCAGTGAGTGTGATACCTCTGACTTTGTTCTTTTTTCTTAGGATTGCATTGGCTATTTAGGGTCCTTTCTTGTTCAATATAGATTTTAGGATTATTTACTCTATTCCCATGAGGAGTGTCATTGGGTTTCTGATTGGAATTGCGATGAATTTGTAGATTGCTTTAGGTAATATGGATATTTTTACTATGTTTACTCTTCCACTCAAAGTACATGGAATATCTTTCCATTTCTTTATATCTTCTTTGATTTCTTTCAATAATGTCTTATAGTTTTCAGCGTATTGGTCTTTTACTTCCTGGGTTAAATTTATTCCTAGATATTTTATTGCTATTGTAGTCTTGATTTTTCTTTCTGACAGTTCACTGTTAGCATATTGAAATGTGACTGATTTTTCTATGTTGATGTTTTGCCCTGCAACTTTATTGTATTTGTTGATTGTTTTTTACAGATTCTTGGTGGATTTGCTAGGATTTTCTATATATTGATTTATGTCATCAGCAAATAATGACAGTTTTGCACCTTGCTCTCCAATTTGCATGTTTTTTATTATTTTTTCTTACCTAATTGCTCTGGCCAAAACTTCCATTAATATGTTGAATGAGTGGCAAGAGTGCGCATCCTTTTCTTGTTACTGTCCTCTGAGAAATAGCTTTGAGTTTTTCACCATTAACTATGGTGATAGCTATGGGTATGTCATATATGGCCTTTAGTATGTTGAGTTATTTTCCTTCTATACCCATTTTATTCATAGTTTTTTTTTATTATAAATGTATTTTGAATCTTGTCAAATGCTATCTCTGCATCTACTGAGATGATCATGTGATTCTTGTTCTTCTTTGTTTATATGGTGTATCACATTAATTGATTTTCAGATGTTGACCCATCCCTGTGTCCCTGGAATAAATCTCACTTGATAGTGGTGTATGATCCTTCCAATGTATTGTTGTATTTGATTTGCTAACATTTGTTCAGGAGATTTGGGTCTATGTTCATCAGCAATATTGGCCTGTAATGTTCCCTTTTTTGTTTTCCTTGTCTGATTTTGGAATCAGAATAATTTTGGCCTCATAAAATGAGCTAGGATACATCCTGTCTTCTTCAAGTTTTTGGAAGAGTTTGAGGATAGGTATTAAATCTTGTTTCAGTGTTTGGTAGAATTCACCAGTAGAACTTCCCTGTCTTGGACTTTTGTTCCTTGGGAGATTTTTTATTACTGTTTCAATCTCTTTATTTGTGATTGCTCTATTCAGATTCTCTATTTCTTCTTTATTCAGTTTTAGGAGGCTACATGTTTCTAAGAATGTATTCCTTTCTTCTAGATTACCCTGTTTTGTGGGCATATAGCTTTTCATAGTATTCTCTTATAATCTGTATTTCTGTGGTGTCCATTGGAATTTCTCCACTTTTATTTCTGATTTTATTTATTTGAGCCTTCTGTCTATTTTCCTTACTGAGTCTGGATAAGGGTTTATTAATTCTGTTTAACTTTTCAAAGAACCAGATCTTAGTTTCATTGATCCTTTCTATTGATTTTTTAGTCTCTATTTCATTTATTTCTGCTCTGATTTTTATTATTTCCTTCCTTCTACTGACTTTGGGCTTCATTTGTTCTTTTCCTACTTCTTTTAGGTATAGTTTGAAATTATTTATTTTATATTTTTCACGTTTCTTGAAATAAGCTTGTAGTTATGTAAACTTCCCTCTTAGTATTGCTTTCACAGCATCCCATAAGGTTTGGTACACTGTGTTTTACTGTCATTTCTCCTGAGGTATTTTTTGATTTCTTCATTGATTCAACAGTTATTCAGTAGCATGTTGCTTGTTTCCACATATTTGTGACTTCTGGCCTTTTTTGTAGTTGATTTCTAATTTCATAGCATTGTGGTCAGAAAAGGCTTTTGATACAATTTAATTCTTCTTAAAGTCACTGAGGCTTGCTTTGTTTTCCAACATATGGTCTATCTTTGAGAATATTCCATATGCACTTGAGAAAAATGTGTATTCTGCTGTTTTTGAATGGGATGTTCTATATAAATCTATTAAGTCCATACGACCTAGAGTTTCATTTGAGGCCATTGTTTCCTTGTTGACTTTCTGTCTGGATGACCTATCCAATGAAATAAGTGGAGTGTTAAGATCCTCTACCATTCCTGTGTTGCTGTCAAGTTCTCCCTTTCAGACTGTTAACAGTTGCTTTATGTACTTTGGTGCTCCTTCGTTAAGTGCATTTATGTTAAAAAGGGTTATGTATTCTTGGGGGAATGTCCCTTTTATCATTATATTATCCCAATCTTTGTCTTTTGTTATATTTTTTGTCTTGATGTTTGTTTTGTCTGATATAAGAATGACTCTGTCCACTTTATTTTGCTTGCCATTTGTTTGGCGTATCATCTTCCATCCCTTCACACTGAGTCTATGTTTGTCTTTAGAGCTGAGATGTGTTTCCTGGAGACACCATATTGTTGGGTCTTCTTTTGTAATCCATCCAGCCACTCTGCATTTTTTGATTGGTGAATCAATTCATTTTCATTTAGAGGGGTTATTGCCTTATGAGGGCTTACTGCTGTCATTTTATCTTTTGTTTTTGTTTTCTGGTTGTTTTATGTTTAAGTTGTTTCTTTTTACTTGTATTTCTCTCTGCCGTTTCAGTTTGGTGCTTTTCTGTGATGTTTTTCTCAGTTTCCTCTTTATTTCTGAATTGTGACTCTGATTTTTTGTTTTGTGGTTACCATGAGATTTGTATAAAAGATCTCATAATTGAGATAGTACTTTTTCTGATAGCCTCTTATCTCTATTAGCCTATGCAGGTTCAGCCCTTTTCCTCTTACCTTCCTATGTTTTTTTTTTTTGTCATGAGTTATTCTTTTCTGTGTTGTGAGTTTGTGACCAAATTGAAGTATCGATAGTTGTTTTTCGATGCTTTCTTTCCCTTTATTTTTTGTGTTATAATTGTTTATACAAACCTATTCTGATATAGAACTGCAATATTTTGATTCTTTCTCTCTATTTATCTCTTTGCACAAAGCTTTGTATAATTTTTCCTTTTCGTTTCAGGTAGGAGGGTCCCTTTCATCATTTCTTCTACAATAGGCCTAGTGATGATGAACTCCCTCAGATCTTGTTTGGGAAATTTTTATTTTCCTATCATATCTGAAGGATAATTTTGCTGGACAGAGTATTCTTGGCAGATAGTTTTTGTCTTTCAGTATTTTGAATATATCATTCCACTCTTTCCTAGCCTGTAGGATTTCTACTTGTAAATTTGCTGAAAGCCTGATAAATATTCCTTTGTAGGTTATTTTCTTCTGTCTTGTGGCCCTTAATATTTTTTCTTTGTCATTGAATTTTGACAGCTTTGGTATTATATGCCTTGGGTAAGATCTTTTTGCCTTGATGTAATTAGGAGTTCTATTGGTTTCAAGTAATTGTAAGTCCAGTTACTTCCTCAGGTTTGTGAAGATCTCAGCTACTGTTCTTTTGAATAAGCTCTCTTCTCCTTTTCCCCTCTCTTCTCCTCCTGGGATATCTATTATCCTTATGTTACTTTTCCTAATTGAGTCAGATATTTCTTGAAGAATTTCTTCACTTTTTAAAATCTTCATTCTCTCTCTTCCTCCACCTGAATCAATTCTAAGTTTCTATCTTTGAGGTCACTAATTCTCCCCTCCATATGTTCTGCTCTATCTTTAATGCTTTCTTACTTATTTTTAATCTCATAATTGTGTTCTTCATCTCCAACATTTGTTTGTTTTTTGTTTATTTTTTTAATCCTGAGCTCATTGAACGATATTTCTGAGTTTTCTTGTAACTCATTGATTTACTGTGGAAGAGCTATTGTGAATTCTCTTTCAGTTAGATTATATTCTTCTGTGACTTCAAGTTTGGTTTCTGGAGAGTTTTCCTTCTCATTCTCTTGTACCATGTTACTGTAGTTATTCACGGTATTTGGTGAGTTAAGTCTCTGCTGGGGCACTTGTGATAGTACTACCATTCTTAATTGGGTATAGCTTTGATTACTTTGGTTTTGATCTGCTTCTTATTGTATTTGAGATCCTACACTTTCCATCCTGGGGTCTGTTCCCTGGATTACTGATACCAAGGGAGGAGGAGGGTGTTGCTACTCTGGTTCCATTGCCTCCTGTGGGTCCAGGCCACCTGCCTTCAGTTGTATATAGGTATGGATCTGTTATTTTTCCTGCGATGCTGTGTAGGGGATCTTCTGTTGGTCAATGGTATTCCAATGGTTTGTAACTTAGAAAGGAAAGACAAAGAGAATAACTTACTCTGCCATGATGATGATGTCATTGCATTTCATTTACTTTTATTTTACAATTACAATTGGGGGCAACTCACCATTAATTTCTTATCCTTTTGTTTTTTGATATTCAGCTTGTGTCTGTTTTCAAAATAAAAACAAAATTTAAATCAAAATATATTTGATATACAAGTGTTAAATTAAATTCTACAACATGTTGATTTGATATGTTTATATATTGTGATATTATTGCATTTGTAGTGATAATTAGCACCTCTACCACGTCACATAATTATCATGTCTAATATGTGTTTGGAATAATTAAGATCTAATCTCTTAAGTTTGAATATTATAAGGCAATATTGTTGTCTATAGTCACTGTACTTTTCATTAGATCTCTAGGACGTATTTACTACTAGTTGCAAATTTGTACCCTTAAACAACTTTTCTCATATTCCCCCACAACCAAGGCCCTGGTATCCACTATTTTCCTCTTTGTTTTTACAAGTTTAGCTTTTTTAGATTCCACATATAAGTGATATCATATAGGGTTTATCTTTCTCTGTGTGTGTTCTCTCTCTTAGTATAATGTACTCAGTCTTTCAATGTTGTCTCAAATGGAAGGATTTCCTTCTTTTTCATAGCAGAATAATAATGCATTGTGTGTGTGTGTGTGTGTGTGTATCACTTCTTCTTTATCCATTCATCCATTGATGGGCGCTTACAGTGATTCCATATTTCAGCTATTGCAAATAATGGTGCAATAAACATGGGAGTGCAAATATATTTATGATATCCTATTTTCCTCTCCTTTGGGTATATATTCAGAAGTAGGATTGATGGATAATCTTTTAGTTCTATTTCTTAATTTTTTGAGGAACCTCTTTATTGTTTTCCTTAGTGAATGAACCAATTGACATTCCTATCAACAGTGTACAAGGGTTCCCTTTTCTCCGTATCTTCACCAACAGTTGTTATCTCTTCTCTTCTTGATGATAGCCATTCTAACAGGTGTGGTGATATCTCATTGTGGTTTTGATTTGCATTTCCCTGATGATTAGTGATGACAAACATCTTTTCATGCACCTGTTGACCATTTGAATGTCCTGAGCATGTTTCTTTAAAGTTGTGTTTGACGATATCTTTTCTCCACCCTCAAAGGGTAGCCTGCCTCTTCTAGGAGTTGTTATGAGTTCAGAGTAGGATATGGAGGAGACTTGCTTCAATAAAACTTTCTGTGACATTATCTACCTGTCTGTTTTGGGTTCTTAAGAAAGAGGGGAAGATTAGTTCACAGCACACTCTTAGTTATCTTGGCTTCTATCACTTACACTTACCAGAACCCTCAATATTCCAGTATCTGAATAATTCCTGGTAGATTGTATGCCCCTAATCAATATTTGTCAAATGAATTAACCTTGTGTCTTAGCACAAATCTTAACATTTTGGTTCTTACTAAGTCAGTAAGTACGGTACAATAATTCAAGAACCAACCTTCAACAAAGTTTCTGAAAGTGTTTAACAAAAATAAAATGAATAATTCACATTACAGATAAGTTCTCAGTAGACTTCTTCTGAGAGAAACATGGAGATCATGACTATTTAAATATTAGACTATATTATATTGTGACAATATGCTTTACTTTTTTGTTTTAAAAATAACTGACCTATGAGGTCATCCCGGTGGCACAGCAGTTAAGTGCCCACATTCCACTTTGGTGCCCTGGGGTTCGCTGGTTCAGATCCTGGGTGCTGACATGGCACCACGTGGCATGCCCTACTGTGGTAGGCATCCCACATATGAAGTAGAGGAAGATGGGCATGGATGTTAGATCAGGGCCAGTCTTCCTCAGCAAAAAGAGGAGGATTGGCAGCAGTTAGCTCAGGGCTAGCTTCCTCAAAAAAAATAAAAAATAAAAATAACTGACCTTTTATAGTAAAATTAATCAAAATTGTGATTCAACAAAACTGTTTTTCAGATCTATTAAAATATATAAGTAAAATTATTTATTTTTGACTTTATTCATGGGATACAGAATTTCGCAGTTTTTCAGTCAACCCTGACATACTGCAAGTTAAGTTTTAAAACTATGGCCTAATTATAGTTTCTGAATGACAGCAAAATGTGCTTTTATCATATATTAAATAACATACATTTTTATATGTATATATATTTATTACTCAGATTTAAGGCCTTAGGAACATTAGAAAATATGATAGTGAATAATCAGTAGGTTATAGACAGTAGTAAGATAATAGCATAAGCTAATTACATTTTTATGAGTAGATAAGATAAATAGAAATTAGGATGAAAATAAATATGATTAAAAATATATAAACATAAATACAAAAAGTTTCATATCAAAGGTAATAAAGGGAAGTTAAATCAATTTTTCTACCTAATGAAATATCAGTAAAAAATAAATGTTGAAATAATTTAAATATTACAGTATATGAATGCCGGGGACAATACAATGAGCAATAATATGTTGTAACTTATTTCTGGTGGAAATATTAAATGGTTTAAGAAATTTGAAAATGTGGTTGTGATATTTGGTTAAACCTTGTGGGCTGAATCCAAATGTTTGTCTTGCTCATTCTTGGAGGCTACCTAAAATGATAATAAAAGTTTTTTAGAAAAAACCTATAAAGTCATGAAGATATGGATAACAGGAAATGTGACAACAAAGGTTGGAAACTGCGAGGCAGATTTATGAAGAATAACCAACTCAGATTCTAGAAATCAGGAAGCCATGGGTCCTGGGTAGAGTGGAGAGCAAAAAACAAGAAGCAGCAAGTTGTTTCCCCTTGTAAGACCTCAATAAGGATCAGTAATTGAAGGCATTATGGACCTGCACAGTGAGTGGGGCTTAAAACTGGATATTTGGTTGAAAAAAATCTGCTAAGAACAATTAGACTACTAGACAAGGCCTTCCCCCGCTTTTGCATCCAAGAAACTCCTGTCCCTCCCTCCTAATCCTTCCCTTGCTCTAACAGAAGACTGAAGGTTTATTCTCTGGAGAATTGAACCAAGAAGTATGGGCTTAGAGTCATCACACATATCTAAGGGGGGATGCTAAAAACAGAGGAATTAAGATAATAAACGCACAGTGAAAAAGGAGATTCTCCCTGCTTGAGCCTCTCCTTCCACCACACACCTACTGCATTCACTTATTCAACCCTCAGAACACTCCCAGCTGGGATGATTTCTCTTTGGCAGGAGACTGGAGAATTCCTTTCTGGAGAAAGACCCGCCCAAGATAAAATATATATCTCCTGATGCTTAAAGCTGGGGCCCATCAAAGCAATTGTGAAGTCCTCCCCAGATTGCCCAGCAGAAACCCCACCAGAGGACAATATCTGGCCAGAAAAACCATGCTTGAAATGTTGCTTTTTAGTGCCTCACTTTGCAATGGGAAAGGACAGCAAAGAACAACCACACAGAGGCTCTGAAATAAACAAAGAGTAATAAAAGGAAAAGAATTCAGAGGACACAAACGTGATGCAGGGAGCATTAGGGTATTTAAAAAACTAAAACTCCAAAATTAAAACACTCAGTTAAAGAAGATATTGTGGAAGAAATTGGACATTTATTTATAATATTGTTTGAGCCACAGGATCAAATTTTCTCTGACGACTTCAATTTTATGAGCTAATAGATTCACTTGATTGTTTTAACCAGTTTCAGTTCTTTTCTTTTGTCATTAAACATGAAAGATTCCTAATTCTGAAAAAAATGTTATAATTTATACCAAGAATCACAAAAATGTGACTCTTCTTGAGTAACTGGTCTCTTCCTGTAGTATATTAGTTATCTATTGATGCACAACAAATTACTACCAAACTTTGTGGTTTCAAACAAAAATATTCATTTATTACCTCATATATTTTCTGTGGGTCAGAAATTCAGGGGCAACCTGGCTGTGTAATTCTGGCTTAGGGAGCCTCATGTGGTTCCATTCAAGTAGTTGGTCAAAGCTGAAGTCCTTTGAAGCTAGATCAAGGCTGAAAGATCCACTTCCAAAGTAGATCTCTCACATAGCTGTCAAGTTGGAGCTGGCTTATGACAGGAGGCCAATATTCTTGGTTACGTGGGATAGCCCTATTAAATATTGTGGGGTTAGACACAAGCCTATGAATACCAGGAAGCTAGGGTCATTGGGAACCATTTTGGAGGGACTCAGATGGTAGAAATGCTTCAGAGTAGATATATTCAAAAATATTCATTGACAACTTGGAAATAACCCATATGCTACATGAAGAAAAAGGTTAAATACATTAGGATATAATGAATTGATCTATTATAATACACATGAAGGAAAATAATACTTATGATGCATGTGACAGGTTTTGAAAATCAATCTACAAAATCAGGAATTCAAGAAATACAATTTTCATTATGTTTCCATCACACTATTCCTACTTTGCACTCTTCTTATTTCTCCTCTGTGAAAAAAGCTTAGTCAATTAAAGGATCGTTTCTTCTTTTCTCTACATTTGTGTCTAAGTTCTAGAGGGCTGAATGATACCACAGCAACAGGGGAATCGGGTCCTTGACTTCCCTCCATAGCAGCATCTTGTGAAATATGTTACCTCAACAGATCCTCAGCTGTCAAATCACAAATGAATTGCTACTGAATTCCATTTATCCTCATCCTAAAGACTTGTAAGATCTGATGATTCTGCTGCTCACAGCGAGTCTTGGTTAAATGGGAATTGTTCTGTTGCTCCCATCTTTGACTACGGCACAGAAAATTCTGTAGAGTGTAAGCCCTCAGTGCCCAGTTGCTATCTCCCTGGACTCCCATGACCACATTTTCTTAAGTTTTGGCCTGCCAACTCAGGCCCTAAAAATCTTTTGGTTAGGGTCCCTCTGTTTTTGGTGTCTCTAAAGTTATTTGATAGTTGTGCTGTCTCTAAGCCATTCTGAGACTTACTTATGTATTTGGCCACATCATCTCTGCTTCGATTTCTTTTCGCTGCCACATGCCTTCTCTGAAGGTTGAGAACCTAATAACTTACGTACTTGAGAAAAAGGAATGATCAGAGATGTGGGGAAGGAAATGTTAGGTGAAATATTATACATACTTTACCCCATTATCCCTCTTTTCCTCCCTGTCTCTGCCATTCTCCATAAAATAATTTTCTTCTTCTCTCATTCTCACTCTTCTACTCACTTCTTCCTTCAAAACAAGCAGTCAAAGCCATGGGAGAGAAGAAGAGAATCATTTATGTTTCTACTTCCATACTCCAAATCTCTGGAAGGTCTTTCTGAATATAACCCTCTCAAGAAGTCCCATCTAAAAGTAAAAACAAAAACAAAGGTCCAAAACAAGAAAGTAGAGAGCTGAGATTCCCTATACCACAGAGAGTCTGACTCAGCATTGCTGGAGGTTCACTACTTCCTGGCATGTTTCCCAGACAGAGGTCTCTGATGATTGTTCCTATGCTTTGGGCATAGGATGGAAGTGATCTCTAAATGAACTCCATGATTCTTCCAGGGTGAATGGAGGGTTCCTTGACATAAACATGTCTCAAAATTTGAACACCCTGAAGCAAGATCTCGGAGCCTAAAAAAGGAACCCATTAACAGAGTTGGTCTCCCCTCTATCACCCAGGAGGGAGGTTATTTACAGCTTGCATGATTTTAATTGCTCCTTTTTTATTGCAAGCTGTGTTCCCAAGTCCTCTCTTAGATGTGAGAGAAACCTCATAAGCTTTTAAGGTCCTCTTCTCCCATTTCTGGATCATTCTTGAGGGAGGCTGAGTGAGTCAAACCTTACTAACAAAAGACCATGCGCTCATCTCAGAGTAGTGATGGAGTAGGATACTCACAGAACCTGGAAGTTGAAATATGTGTTGGCTCTTTCTGAATACCTGGGTACACCACACACAATAAAAAGAAGAGTAAATCTTTACAGCACTCTTACGTAAGTAATTAGGGACTCTGCTCTAAGGAATATGAAGGCCTAGGACCCAGGAAGAATCTCAAAGGTTTGCAAACAACTCAATATCATTGTACTTCAAGTCTAATTTTTATAAGGAGTCTTCTTCTATGGTGGCTCATTTAGCCTGAAAAGACAAATCTGTAGAGGGATGATCTAAATTTATAGGCTGTGTCAATACACTTTGGCATAAAATGGGGAGCTGGAACCCCTCTGAGACTATTGTTCATATTTAAAAGGAGAAAACAAAGAGCCAGAAGAAAAGGTGTGGGTAATTATTGAGAGGCCTATACTTCCTGATTTGTTCCACTAACAAGTCAAATTTGAGCATTCTACAGAAGTCTCCCTAACTGAGTGGACTCAGTTCAACTTTGATGAACAGGTCAGTTCTTGAGGAAGTGAGGGACCACCAGTTGAAAATAAATGCAATGCTTGGTTTTCTGACAGTGATCCTGCCCATATTGTTCCTGATAAACAAAGCTCTTCAGATTTTGTTTCCTGCTCTACAAATATGGTGAACTTTTCCAAAGTCAGCTAACTAAATATTAGGAAGGATTATTGATGAAATATCTTAAAGAAGCAGAGCTTGTCAAATGGGCCACTTTTTAATAGTCTCCTTCCATTTCCTTTGTTTTTTTTTTTTTAATTTACTAAGCAGAGTAAAATGGAGGTCAGTATGTGGAGGGGGACTATCTGATGTCAGAAATGACTTGAGAAAAATTGAAGGAAGAGAATCCACATAAGCTTTATCCCAAGATAAACTTTATCCAAAACAAAAGGTAGAAAGCTTAGGAGTCCTTAATAAAGAAGAGGAAACTAAAAATAAGGTTTAATTAGAAATGGTAGAATCTGGGCTGGTTGAGAAAAGCAATGTGGCAATTAAAAGGTGCTCTGGGATAAAGAATAGCATCACTAGTCTGACATAGTTCTCTGTGTGTGGTACAATTGGCCTCGGTAATTTTATCTTAGACATCTGTGGGTACAAGCTTTGCAGTGTTCACCATCTAAACCTGAGATTTCCCTTTCTGGCAGTTATACCAGCACGTATTGCAAAACATTTTAATATCCCCTTATTTCTTCTTCCTGAAAGAAGATAAATTCTCCTTCAGTTTATCTCACTGACTTGGCAAGCAGTCACCATTACAGCCTTTCTGTTCATTTCCTGAAAGTGCATCTATGTGAAAAGATGTGGTGATCATGTTACTGAAAGCATGCTCAATTACGTTTTCATTGCCCTGTCCATTTTTATAATAATGCATCTGAAATGGTGTCTGTCATTCTAGAGATCTTTTGTGAGAAATTCTTGCAATGACTATGCGGGGGCATTCCCCCATCTCTAATCTCTTGCCCACATCCTGTCAGTGATCACCTACAAGAATTTATCTCTGTCTTTCCCATGCCACACATCATCTCTCGTTTTGTGCGATGTCTCTATGGGTACATTTCTCATCTCTCTTCCTGGGCTATAAGCTCCGTATTGGCTCGTTTACATCATCCAACGCACCAAGTATAGTCCTTTACACTCTCCAGTGTTTAGAAACAAGATTAATGCAGCAATTAACATATTTTAGTGTGCAGTTTTAGTGCAGATATTTAAAACGTGGCTCTGGAGTTAGACTGCCTGGATTTGAATCCCAGTTTGGCCTTTCATGGGTTGTGTGTCCTTTAAGTTCTTTGCTGCTCTGACCCAAGGTCTTCTCATTTGTAAAATGGCAATAACAAGTGCACATATCTCATAAATTTTAGTTGAAAACTAAAATAAGATAAAGCATAGAAGTATTCAGAATAGCACCTGGAACATAGTACATACCCAATAAATATTAGCTACCTAAAAATATACTTGATCTTCTGGCAAATTCAATCCTATTAGAAGCAGAAAAAAATGAAGCAAATCAAGTAGCTTTGCGTTTTAGAAAAAAAATGGCCAGGAGTAAGCTGCAGTATTCAACTCTTTCACAGAAATATTATTTGTAAAGATGTTACTGTTAGTACTGTGGACTATATATTCAAGGAAACTAGTAATGCCAGATAAAATTTAAAAGAATTTTTTAAAGGCTGAGTCAGTGAGAAAGCAAATAAACTTATAAAGATTCAGAAATGAGAAGAAAAAGCACAAACCTCAGAGGTAGTGAGCTGGGGCCAGTATTTTCCCCAGAGGATTTGCTAATCTCTGGTCGCCTCATTATGGGTTTTAATGAGCAAATATATAAGAGTTAGGAGAAAAAGACAATGTGTGAGATTGACTTAGAGACAACACCCTTTCCCCTCAATGCCACTGAAAACAGGGACTCTCCAGGAGTGACATTCTCAGAAGGCAAACTATTAGAAAAAAGAAAAAACTATGCACAAAATGAGACAGTGATAAGCACACCTCCCTCAGCTTTAGTTTGAAAGAGAAAAAGTAAAAGAGTCTTCCTTGATAATTCTGTTTTTAAAATTTATTTTTATTGAGATAATATTGACATACGACATTGTGTAAGTTTAAGGTGTTTGATGTGTCGATACATTTACATATTGCAATGCACTTACCACTCTATCATTGGCTAACACCTCTATCATATCACATAATTATATTTATTATTTTGTGGTGGGGACAATTAAGATCTAGCCTATACAGATTTTGAAATATACTGATGTACCTCTGAAATTTATATAATGTTATAAACCAATGTCACCTCAATAAATAAATAAAATATCTAGTTTCTTAGGAACTTTGAAGTTTAAGATAGAATATTGCTGTCTGTAATCACTATACTGTGCATTAGATCTCTAGGATTTATCTGAAAGTTAAAAGTTTGTACCATTAAACAACATATCTCCAATTCCCTTAGCCCCCAGTCTCTAGTAACTTCCATTCCATTTGTTTTTACAAGTTCGGCATTTTTAGAATCCACATGTTACTATCATATAGTTCTGTCTTACTCTGTCTGACTTATCTCACTTAGTGTAATGCCCTCACTGTCCATCCATGTTGCTGCAAATGGCAGAATTTCCTTCTTTCTCTTGTCTGAGTAATATTCCACTGTGTGTGTGTGTGTGTGTGTGTGTGTGTGTAACATCTTCTTTATCTATTAATGCATTGACAGACACTTAGGTTGTTTCCATATCATGGCTATTGTGAATAATGTTGCAATAAACATGAGAATGAAGAGATCTTTTTGATATCCTTTTTTCATTTCCTTTGGATATATACCCAGAAGTAGAATTACTGGATCATATGATAGTTATATTCTTAATTTTTTGAGGAATCTCCATACTTTTTTCCTTAGTGGCTGGACCAGTTTACATTCCCAAGGCAACACATGCGAGTTCCCTTATCTCCACATTCTCGCCAACACTTGTTCTCTCTTGTCTTCTTGATGACGACCATTCTAACAGGTGTGACGTCATATCTCATGGTTTTCATTTTCATTTCTCTGATGATTAGTGATATCAACCATCTTTTATGTTCCTTTCGGCAGTTGAATGTCTTCTATAGAAAGAATGTCTATTTATTTTCAATGTCATTTTTAATCAGATTATTTGTTATTAAGTTGTATGAGTTCTTTAAATATAGAATATAATAAGCCCTTATCTGATATATGGATTGCAAATATTTTCTTCCATTCTGTTGGCTGCATTTAATTTTTTTGATTGTTTCTTTTGCTCTGTAGAAGCTTTTTAGTTTGATCTAGTCCCACTTGTTGATTTTTGCATGTGTTTCTTGTGCTTTTGGTGTCATACAGAAAAAATCATTGCAAGATCAATGTCAAGGAGTTTTCCTCTATTTTTTCTTCTATTTTATGGTTTTAGGTCTTATGTTTAAATCTTTAGCTCATTGCAGGTTAAGTTTTGTGAGTTTTGTGAGTAAGGGATCTAGAGTTTGCTCTGCCTTTCTTTGGGTACTCCTGGTTCACTCTTCTTGTTCCCTCTTGTGGCTGAATTCTTAAGTTATTGTGTCTTTGGTTGTTACCACTCACTAGGCTGGCTACTGGAAACCTCTTTTCTGTTCCAGAAGGTGGTGCTCTAGCTCATGTTTGCAGTTTCTCCCTTGTACAAAGGCCAGTTCTGTTTTTCTGAGAGCAGTCTGTTTGCCAGATTCAGGAATGTGCACAAGGAGCCAGTTGCAGAGTGGAGAGAAGTGTGGGTTTGGCACTGGAGTTTTGGGCATTCCTGTGGATGTGGTGGGGTAATCCTCTGGTGAGGTACTCCTGGGGCCTCATGGGAGGACTTTCTGCTGAAATCATGAGCCCTTGCATTCCTCTAATTCTCTCTGATATTCCTATCTGCCTTTTAACCTGATCTCCCTTCTCCCTCTGCTCATGGTCTATCTGCCTCAGTAGTCTAAGTATCTCTAGAGAGCAAGGAATTCCTAGCTGCATCCATATTTGGGGAAAGGAACCCTTTTACCTTATTTATCAGGCTATACCTTATGCTTCTATAAGGATTTTCTCTTTTCATTCATCTTTGGAACAAGGAGAATGGGAAATGTTTAGGAAGTAGGAAGAAGTTCGGGATGCCTAATGCTGACCAATGATTGCAGCTCATAGACAAAGTTTATTCCATTAAAGACACAGCCCTTTTCCAGGGAAATCTCCATGACTTCTACTATTACCCATATACATGACTGCCAGGCTACATTTGACATCTGTTTTCTACTTTTCATGGCTTCCCATGGTTTGCTTTCTATTTTGAGATTATCTGAATAAAAATGTGTTTTTGATGGGAGATGTTCTGTGACCATCTGGAAAGATGACAGCTATAACATCTTGAAGAAGGCTTACCGTGCCTGGTGAAAAATATTCTTTGGTTATTTAGCATTTGGCCTGAAGGCCTAGTGCTTTCCTTCCCTGGACTGGCTCCAAAGAACAAAAAGAGAAAGAACTTCCAGAAACCCTGCCTAAGTTTCCCATCCCTGTGTCCATTGCCTAAGCATCGTAACCTTTTCATGATTCAAGTCACTCTACTTTGTAGGAGAAACCTTGAACATAAGAACAATGAATAGAACCAAGGGTGATTGAGAATCCAATAAAACCATATGCAAAAGTGATAAGAGGTTGCAGTTTGCTGGGTAGAGGGTCCAGAGTTTCCAATAGACTTTTGAAAGTATCATTGACCAAAGAAGATCAAGAATCACTGTCTTAGACAGTTTAATTCATAAGTATCTCTGATTAGGGGAAATAAAAATCTGTACCTGCAAGGATGGGTGGATAACGGCTCTTACAACTTGATCTTTTCTAGCTCCTCAGGAGCCTTCTTGGTGTCATTAAGTTGGGTAAGTCACATCCATTTCTAAGCTGTGTCTTGGCGTGTGACTCTTTCTACCATTTCATTATATTTTTCTTATATCTCTCTTGGCTTTGTGAAAGCAGAAAGGCAGTTACAGAACTTTCCACCCTCCCTGATTACAAATTAATTGAGTATTTGTTCCCAAGGGGATTTTAAAGAACACCTACTTCACCATCCTCATTTAATGGTCCAGCATAACTCAGGGGCTTTTTCAAGCACTTAATTAATTTCAGAGCCATGACTGATCAGATTCTTTCTCTTTTACCATATAAAGAGATGAGAGTATTTTCCTTAATTACTTTGTTTCCAATCCTCATACGTTCGTAAACTATGGATTGGGAAAATATGAAATTAAGGCATTTTAGAAGATAATGTACTAATGATGTCCGTTTATTGCCTTTGTCCCCAAAGAGAATTACAGTATTTACGCAAGAGAATTTTTTAAGTTGAGTTTGGTAATTATAAATGGAAGACACTGATTAACTCAAAGTTGATGATTAAGATATATATGTAGCCAGCTGCAGAGTGGAAAGAAATTAAGAGTATTTCTTTTTGTCTTTTGAAAATGAAATAATTTCCTTCTCCCATCTTTTTCCCTGCAGATGGTACCAACCAGGTCCATGGAAGGAGATAGAAATCAACCTCTGCAGTCGTGTTTGTTCTCCTGGGGCTCTTAGATGAAAAAAGGTGAAGCTTATCCTCTCTCCACTCTTCCTAGGGATCTACCTTGCGATCCTAATTTGGAAACTGGGTCTCATCATCCTAATCAGGATGGACTCCCATCTGCACACACCCACGTACATTTTTCTCAGTTTCCTGTCCTTTATAGACATCTGTTCTTCTTCCACCAGCCCAAGGATGCTTTCGGACTTCTTAAAAGATACAAAAAATGATTTTGCTCATTTCCTGTGCCACCCAGTATTTTGTTGAGTCCTAGATTTGTCTGACTGAATGCTGCCTCTTGGCTGCCATGGCCTATGACAGATATGTTGCTATTGGTAGGCCTCTGCAGTACTCAGCCATCATGGCTCCCAGCCTCTGTCAGAAGATGGCTGCTGGGGCCTATGGGAGTGGTTTCCTTGCTGTCATCGCTATTACTATGCCACTTGGTTTCATCTCTGTTACCATGGGCCCAATATCAGTTCAAATTTCTTCCTTGACATAATCCAAATTATTTTCTTGTCTTGTTCTAATCCCTTCATCAGCCATACCATTCTTTTTCTCGTATGTATTTTTGTTGGGTTCAGTTCTTTCTTAGTTATCAGCTTATCCTATGTTTTCGTTTCACCTTCCATTCTGAAAATATCTTCTGTCAAAGGTAGTGCCAAAGCTTGCAATACCTGTGCCTCTCACCTGGTAGTTGTGACAATCTTCTATGGCACAAGCCTCTCTGTGTGCCTACTTCCCAGCTCTAGCCACTCCAACAAGCAGGACAACGTGCTGTTAGTGTTCTATGTTATCTTTATACCCATGTTAAATCCTCTTGTCTATAGTTTGAGGGAAAGGGCTTTCAAAGAGGCCCTGAAGAGGGTGGTAAAGAGGCTAATACATTTACCTCAGTGAGAACAATATTTTTGCAGCTGTTATTTCCCCTATGAGGAACACAAGAGTAAGAATACGTGTGACCCTTTGTAGGTCACAAGAATAGCTAGGTAGAGAGATGGAATGAAAACCTGGCTCCTTGATTCCTGGTGCCATTATGTTTAGCTGTCACCATCAAGTGATCTATTTGAGGCAGTGTCACCACCATTGAATTCAGTTTATAAAGCGTGTATCCATGATTAGACCCAGGTCGATAAAACCCTACACTTTGAGAATAGAAGTTCTGTAATATATTTCATGTAGAGAAATGATAAGAATCTAGGAAGCCACACAGACAGTTCTTTCCTCATTGATTTTTTCTTTTATATATTTTCAATTGTTGAGAATTTATTTGTGCTTCAAGAAAATTTTTAAAAAGAATGTATAAAATTGCATATGTGAATGTTAAAAATAATTTAAAAGTGAATACTTTATCTTATTAATTCCAAAGAGAGTGAGAGAAATCTAGTGTGAGAGAGATGGCACAGAATCAGAAAATTGGAAAGAGGGAGAAAAACAGAGAGAGAGAGAGCGCAGAAAAAATGGGTACAGAGGGAAGGAGAGGGGAAGGAGGAGAAAGCAGGAGAGGAAACTAAAGGAAAAGAGAAAAAAATAGTGTTCTGGCTTTATTCCCAAATAACATTGTTCCTTCTATCTTATTCCTTGAAACTCCTTGTGAATTGAATTGTGAAAAACAGATGGGAGAAGGGAATGGTAGAAAGAAGGGGCAATTTTAAGGTCAAGAGTTGGGGAGATTCTCACAGGCTAGAAAGAAGTCAAAGTCATCAATTTCCGGGCATACGTGGCCTGAAGCATGTTCTGTGGTAGCCTCCCAGAGACCATGCCAGACTCAGAAATGAAGGCTGTCATGGTATGTCTAGGAAGGCAGAGTCTGAATCTCAAAGATCTAAGCGCATGGAATTTCAAGGCCTTAAGTTGACCAGAGAGCAGCAGAGCAACCAGATGTGGGGTACCATGGAGACTCAGGGTCCAACTGGTATAATTTAAAGAAAATTTTGAAAAGAGATGTTTTCTCATGCATGAGTTGTGGACTAAGCTTTACATATATTATGTTACTATTTACACAATATTTTACACTTTACATAGTTACATTGCATAGGTTTGATTTTTTTCTCTTACCATGTTCAGTTGGCAGGGGATAAATTAGACCCATTTACAGATAAAACCTTTGGTCATATTGAGGTCTGCCACATTCTTCCCAGGGTAGCAACAATTCTTCTTGAAGCTCACAAAGTGTCATGTATGGAACAAAATGGTTCTTACTAACCAGAAACATTTCTACTGCTACTTGTCCATGGTGCCAAATTTCTGTACATTTGATGTTATAGCTTTAAAACTATCTTAAGAATCTGTTCCTTTTAAAATGTTAATTTTTTACAGTTCTTATCAGAGTGACTATATAACTACTGACCAATTAGCAAGTGTTAAACTGAATAATTAACTCTTTATCCCATCCATCCTTTTCACTCTAGAAGTAGCATTAGCAGAAGCAGATCAAATCATGAATGAGAACTTCCTAAATCAGGTGTTTCCCTAGTAATGGCAGGGTAGATGAGCTCCATCTTAAAAAAAAAAAGGAAAAACAAAACCCAAAAAACAAAACCAAAATTTTGTGGGAATCATCTTAAGCAGATATTTTTAATGAAGGATTAGTAATGCAGCATAATATGTTGTAAAGAACTCCAATTCAGAACACATGAATTAAACCTACTTTTAATAGAAGGCATGCCACGTACTTCACACTCTCAGTGCTTTATAAGGATTATCTAATTGATTCTACGAAGAACTACTCTATAAAGTAGCTGATACTATAAGCCCATTTTATGGGTGATATTAATGGAGCTTGAAGAGATTAACTTGCTCAAGGTCACACAACCAGGAAATGGAAAGCTGGAATTCAAACCAGATTAGCTGATACTAATGTCCATGGTATTAACCATGATGATCTGTGGCTCTGTCAAGAATTAGTTTTACTGTATTCCTTATTACTTCAATATCCTTACTTATCCCTAGGAAACCATGCAATATCTGTCTCATAGGGCTGCTGTGATAATTAGCTCAGGTCACGGAGTGAGAAAAAATATATATCTAAAATGGAAGGCTTTGTAAACAGGGAAATGTCCACATATCTAATTTATTGTTATCAAGCAGTATTCTCAGTTAGCTGTGTCATCTTTGGCAAATCTCTTAGCTCCTCTGGCTTCTAGCTCCTCACCTTGAAAATGATGATGGTATTAGACTAGAAGATGTCCAGGTCCTTTCCATGTCAAATGCCTCCAAGGTTGTTAAAAGAAATGTTATAATCACAAGACCATAATAGGACCATGAGGAAGTGGGGAATTGAATCAGAAGGGACATGGCAAAGTGGGGCATGAAATTAGATGGAGTAAAATTCCATGACAACCATGACCCAAGAGAATAAGCACCTGGAGTGTTTTCTCCCTCATTGTCTTTTCTCTTTTCACCTCTGCCCTAATAACACATTTAAGAAATACCCATCCAGTTGTGAGTGTTTCTTTGGCTGTGAATGGACAGCCAATTTCATGGCCTAAAGCACCAATCTTGGAGTGCAGTAGGGCCCACCTGAATAGATCTTTTGAAAGCAAATGAGCAATTTCAAGTTTGGCAAGAGCTCTGTTATCCTGGGGGATGTAGGTCAAGGTGAGAGGGCAAGATTTATAGAAAAGAGTGGATTCCGTGTTATCTCAATATCCAAGTGATTCTTCCAGTAAAACCTATGTGGAGTAAGATTTGTGGTCCTCATACATTTTATGAGGTTTATGCTCTCTTCTCTTCTTTATCTCTTTCCTCTCCCTCACTTCCACACCCTCCACTTAGGGCTTTTCCTGGGGTTCTCTTTCTCCCTACCCAAATTCTCTCACCTTCAGTGAAAAGAATAATCTCTAATCTAAAATGTCAATATTACTATGGAGTGAGGGGTGGATGATGTTGAGTTCTAGTTCTGCAATTTCCTAATGATGTGGTCTTTAACTCAGTTAACTTGTGTTTTTCACTTGTAAAATGAGAGAAATAGAAACATTTAGAATCTAATGAGACAATTTCTATAAAGCCTAGCACACTCTAGAAATTAATAATAAAGCATTGAATGAAAAATAATAATTTGCTGAATTCCAGGGGATTTAACTAATATCAAAACATCTTTGTCTAAGTATGGCCCTCTCATCACTCTTATTCAACACAGTACTGGAAGTTCTAAGCAGAGAAATTAAGCAATAAAAAGAAATAAAAAGTAACAAAATTGGAAGAGAAGGAGTAAAACTGTCACTATCTGCAGTTGACATGATTTTATACTTAGAAAGCCATAAAGAATCCATCAAAAAACTATCAGAAATAATAAGCGAATACAATAAAGTTTCAGGGTACAAAGTCAATATACAAAAATCAGTTGTTTTTTTTTTAAAGGCAAAGATCATACCCATTTCATTTATTTATTTTTTTAAAGATTGACACCTGAGCTAACATCTGTTGCCAATCTTCTTTTCTTCTTCTTGTCCCTAAAGTCCACAGTGTATAGTTGTATATTCTAAGTGTAGGTCGTTTTGGTTGTGCTATGTGGGACACCACCTCAGCATGGTCTGACGAGTGTTGCCACGTATGCATCCAGGATCCAAACCGGAGAAACCCTGGGCCGCTGAAGCAGAGCACGTAAACTTAACCACACAGCCACGGGGCCAGCTCCAGTTGTTTTTCTATATACTAACAATGAACCAGCAGAAAGAGCAATCAAAAATAAAATCCCATTTATAATCACAATAAAAACAACAAAATGCCTAGAAATAAATTTCACCAAGGAGATGAAAGACCTGCACACTGAAAACAGTTAGGGATTGTTGAAAGAAACTGAAGACAGAAAGAAATGAAATGATATTTCATGCTCATGGATCACAACTGATTTCTGAATGTTGACTTTTTGTTCTGGAACTTTATCAAATTCATTTATTACTTTCAACACAGTTTTGGTTGAATCTTTAGGATTTTCTGTCTACAAGCTCATAACATCTGCAAGTAATGCTAATTTTATTTCTTATTTCCCCATTTGTATGTCTTATATCTCTTTATCTAGCCTTTTTGCTCTAGCTAAGATTTTCAGTCGCTATGTTGAATAAGAGTGGTGAGAGTGAGAACCCTTGTCTTGTTCCTAATGTTAGAGGGAAAGCTTTGTTTTTCACCGTTGACTATAATATTACCTCTGGGTTTGTTTTATATGTTCTTTGTTATGTTGAGGAACATTCCCTCTAGATCCAATTTTGCAGGGTTTTAATCATGAAAGGATATTGTACTTTGTCAAATGCTTTTTCTGCATCTATTGAGATGATCATGTTTTTCACCTTTCATTCTACTAATGTGGTGTATCACATTTATTGATTTGTTCATTGAACTTTCTTCCTTTCCTAGGATAAATCCCACTTGTTCGTGGTGTATAATCCTTTTACTGTGTTGTTGAATTTGGTTTCCTAATATTTTGTTGAGAATTTTTGCATCTCTTTCAAGATGGATATTGGTCTGTAGTTTTCTTTTCCTGTGTGCTGTTCTTGTTTTCTTTTCTTGTGTGTTTATCTGGCTTTGGTGTCAGAGTAATACTTTCAATTCCAAAATGCAATAGGAAGCATTCCTTCCTGTTCAATTTTTTGAAAATGTTTGAGAAGGATTGTCATTAATACTTTTTTAACGTTTGGTAGAGTTTGCCAAAGAAGCCATCTGGTTCTGGGGATTTCTGTGTTAGGAGGTTTTCAATTACTGATTCAATTTCCTTACTTGATTTTTTTCTATTTAGATTTTCTGATTCTTCCTGATTCAATCTTGACCGTTTGTATATTTCTCGGAAGTTATTCATTTCTTCTAGATTATCCAATTTGCTGGGCTGTAATTGTTCATAGCAGTCTCTTTTAATCTTATGTATTTTTTACTATCGCTTGTAATGTCTCCCCTTCCATTTCTGATTTTATTTATTGGAGTCTCCTGTCTTTTATTGTTAGTGTAGCTAAAGATTTGTCAATATAGTTTATCTTTTAGAAAACTAGCCCTTAATGTCATTTATTATTTCTATTGTTTTTCTGGTCTCTATTTAGTTTATTTCTAGCCTGGTCTTTGTTATTTCCTTCCTTCTATTCACTTTGGTCTTTGTTCTTCTTTTCTCATTCCTTGAAGTGTAAGGTTAGGTTGTTATTTGAGATCCTTCTGTATTCTTAATGTATGCATTTATTGCTGTAAACTTCCTTCTCAGAACTGCTTTTGTACCATAGTATTGGTTTTGGTGTATTATATTTCCATTGTTATATGTTTCAAGATGTTTTTTGATTTCTCAGCTGCGCATTGATTTTTCAGTAGTGTGCTGTTTAGTTTTCACATATTTGTTCATTTCTCAGCTTTCTGCTAATGGATTTCTAGTTTCATGCCAATGTGGTCAGAAATGATACTTGGTATGATTTAAATCTTAAATTTTCTAAAACACATTTTGTGTCCTCTCATGTGATCTATCCTGGAAATGTTTTCTGTGCACTTTAGGAGAATGTGTGCTCTGCTGCTATTGGATGGAATGTTCTATAAATGTCTGTTATATCCATTTGGTCTAACGTGATTCAAGTTGAACATTTTTGTGGGAATTTCCTCTCTGGATCATCTATCCATTTCTGAAAATGGAGTATTAAAGTCCCCTACTATTGTTGTATTGTTGTCTATTTCACCCTTTGTATCTGCTAATATTTGGTTAATATATTTAGGTGCTCTGATTTTGGGTGCATATATATTTACATTTATTATGTCTTCCTGATGAATTGACCCCTTTGTTATTATGTAATGACCTTCTTTGTCTCTTGTTTCAATATTTGGCTTAAAGTCTATTTTATCTGATATAAATATAGCTATTCCTGCCTTCTTTTGTTTTCCACTTGCATGAAATATCTTTTTCCATTCTTCCACTTTGAGCCTATGGGTCTCATGAAAGCTTAGTGAGCCTCTTGTAGGCAGCATATAGTTGGGTCTTGATTTTTCATCTATCTAGGACTCTGCCCTTTTTTTTGGTGAATTCAATTCATTTACATCTATTGTAATTATTGATATGTAAGCACTTACTAATGCCATCTTGTTCATTGCTATCCAGTTGTTTGTATTTCCATTGTTTCCTTTTTTCTTGTGTGCACCTACCTTTGCACATGTGTTTTTTTCCATGGTGGTAGGCTCTGTTTCCCCTTTCTTATCTTTCGTGAACCTAGTCTAGATTTTCACTAGGTGATTACAATGAGGGTTGTATAGAAATCTCATAAGGAAAACAGTCCATTTTAAGCTCATAGCAGCTTGACTTCCATTTTCTACAAAAACTGGACCCTTCTACTCTTCTGTTTTACATTGTTATGTTATTTTTGCCTCTTTTTATATTCTGTATTCTTTAACAAATTATAGTAGCTATAATTATATAATACTCCTCACTTTTAGTCTTTATACTACAATTTAGTGGTTAGCACACCATCCTATTACAGAATTAGTCTTTTCAGTCTGCCTTTATATTTACCTTTATCACTGTGCTGTATTCTTTTGTATGTTTTCATGTTGCTGATTAGTGTCTTTTCATTTCAGCTCAAAAAACTCCTTTCAGCAGTTTTTAGAAGGAAGATGTAGTGGTGATGAACAATCTCAGCTTTTGTTTTTCTGGGAAACTCTTTACTTTCCCTTCATATATGAAGTATAACTTTGCCTGATAGAGTATTCTTGACTGGCAGTTTATTCTTTCAACACTAAGTATGTCATTTCACTTTGTCCTGGTCTGTGGGATGTGGCTGAGAAAACTCCTGGTAACTTAATGGGGGTTCCTCTGTAGGTTACCATCATTTTTCCCTAGTTGCTTTTGGGATTTTGTGTTTATCTTTGATTTTTAAAAGTTTAATTATAATATGTCTTGGAGAAAGTCTTTTGGCATGAAATAATTGGGTGGTCTATAAGCTTTGTGAGCTTGGCTGTCCAAGTGTCTCCGGGTTTGAGAAGTCTGTAGTATTATTCCCTAAATAAATTTTCATCTGCCTTCTTCCTCTTTTTTCCTTTCAAACTTCAATTCTTTTAATTTTGTTTTGATGAAATCCCATAGATTGTATAGGCTTTCTTTGCTCTATTGTCTTTCTTTTTTTCTTTGCCTTGCTCTGACTGGGTTATTTCAAACTTCTTGTCTTCTAGCTCACTTATTTGTCTTCAGTTTTCTTTACTGCAAATGCTCTTTATTGCATTTTTCATTTCATTCATTGAATTCTTCAGTGCCAGAAATTGTTTCTTTTTTATAGTTTTGGTTTATTTAGTACATATATATATATATGTGTGTGTGTGTGTGTGTGTGTGTATATCATTTTGTTCATTTTTTTCTCCTAACCTCATTATTGTCTTTTTAGTTACCTTGTAGTTCATTGAGATTCTTCAAAAAGCTATTTTGAATTCTTTATTAGCTTGGTCACAAAATTATGTACCTTTAAACTTCTGAAATTGGAGATTATGGTCATCTTTAGGTGACAACATATTTCCTTGATATTTCATATTTCTTGTAGGTTTTGGTTGCTGCTTTTACATTTGAATTTAAAAAGACCTCCTAAAATCTTTACTAATTGCCTTCCTATGGGGTTTACTGTCACTGGTGGTGTTATATCTGAGATTTTCTCTGACTTTATATGGGTGAATGTGCTCCACTCTGCTTGCTACCATGGTTGGCAGAATTTTTAGGCTATTGTGTCTTCCTCGTTACAATTCACGAGGATGGCTACTGGAAACCTCTTATTTGTTTTCTCAAAGCTAGTGCTATAGCTCATGTTTGTGTGTTCTCTCTTGCCATAGACCCAGGTTTATTTTTCTGAGACCACCCAGTTTACCAGCTTTGTTGTCACTGCTTCCCTTAGAAATATTCACAAGAAGCCAGTTGCAGAGTGGGGAGAGGTGTGGGTTTGGCACTGGGGCCTTGTGGTTCCCACTGATCTGGGGGGGAGATTCTTGGGTGAGGTACTCCTGGAGGCTCACGGAGGATTTCAGCTGAAATCCTGAGTGCAGTAGGCAGGAACTATGCTCATTTAATGTCTTTTGATATTATCATTTGTTTATTTCCTGATCTTCCCCCTCCCTCCATCACCAACTACCTGTCTCAGTGCACTAGGTTCTTTTTAGAGACACAGATTTCTCCAGCTGTGTCCAACACTGTGGCTGGGCACTCACTCACTGTTCTTTTCCCCTGTGGCATAGTTCACCACCGTTGAATATTTCAGACTGTGCATTGTTGCCTTGAATGAGTGGTCCTTGGAATGCTCCTCTCACCTTCCCCACTGTGACCAACTCATGCTTCTTTTCTGTTCCAATAGTTCACTGTACTCCACTCTCAAGAAGGCTGGGGTTCCACAAAGTCTCTCTCATTCATGGGTGTCTGCCAAAGACAGCACTCTCCAGACTTTACCTGATCATAACCCAGATGGACTTAGGTAGGTTCACTGACTCCTGCTGGCTCTGCAGCCCATTCTGAGGTCTGTTTGATTATGGGATACACAGGTAGGCAAGATTTTTCCTGGGTCCCTTGGTCTATGGCCCTGGATACCACAACTCCCACAGGGTGTTTTTGCTCAAGAATGGATGTCTAATTCATTCTTACAAAAGTGGGACAAAAAGAAGGACTGTCTTTTACTGCTAAGATGCTAACATTCCTCCTTCCTCTGATAATTTTTAATCTCATACACTTACTCATGTAGATATGCAGCTATATCTTTGACTATTGTGACACCAAAAGACACCAAGTCAAAATTTTTGTTTAAAGGGATTCTGTGTTGGTGTTGCCCCTAAGGTATCTGACAGAAATAATATAAAGCATGTCTGAAGGAAGACATTTTAAACTCAAGCCTCAGTGATTCCCACAGATAAATTTTTTTTAAATGCTAAATTAAGATAAAAAAAATCACTAAGCAGACAAAAATACAAGATACCTTGCTAAGAGTCAGCTATAACATCAAACTATAAAATCAGATTTGCAAAACTATGTAGTTAAATTATTAGATATTAATAAGAAATAAATATGTTTAATATGTTTAAATAATGGATGCTATGGAAAGTATGATGAAAGAATAAGAGACTATCAAAGATGACCACTCAGGAAAAGAACAAAATGAAACCTTTAGAGAGAAAACAAAATATTATCACTGAAATGTGAAATTAAACAGATGCATTAAACAACCAGTTAGCAAAACTTATGATAGAATAAATTATCTGGAAGAGAGATCTGTAAAAATTAAACAGAACACAGGAGAGAAATACAAATAATGGATGTTTGAGTGAAGTGGAGGGTAGAGCAAGAAGATTCAATGACAGACATTTAATTGTGGTTCCAGAGGCATATACTAGAAATATAAAGACAATTTCAGAATATTACCTGTGTTTGATAGATAGCACAACAGGCTTAAGTTTACCTTATTGAATGAATGGACATTAGAGGAAGCTGTGAATACCTCCGTGAGTAGAAGATGAACAGAATATATCGTAGATGTAAAATCAATCTTTTTGTTGTCATGATTGTTGGTTAAGATGATGACTGCGAAGATGATGAAGAATGCAGTTTTCTGCTCTGTTCTCACAAAATTCTCTTTCTATTCAGTCTCACTGTGGACAGAAACACACCTAAGTCTGGCACGATCAATGCACTCATGCATCACTTAATTGTGGGGAAACATTGAGCAATGAATCATTAGTCAATTTCGTTTTTGTCTGAACATCATAGACTGTACCTCCACAAACCTACTTGGTATACCTACTACACACCTATGCTATATGGGACTAGTCTCATAGGATCACCATCATTTATGCGGTCTGTTGGTGACTGAAATGTTGTTACGTGGCACATGACTGTACATATTCTGTCTGCTCCCATTTTTCCTTCCACATTGATCTCAAATCTTGCATTTATTTTCTAATTAGTAACTTCCTTCCTTCAGAATACTTTTCAAAAGAGTTCACCATGAAGCAAAGACAGATCTAATTTTGGGAAATGAACCCGTCTGCCTCACTTCTCAGACTACAGCCTTATGCTTCAATGGGGATTTTCTCATATTGTTCATTTTTGGTCCTAGAAGGCTGGGAAATGATTGGCGAAAAGAAAGTCATTCTGGATGGCTAATACTGACAAGTATTTGTAGCTCATAGACATAGTTTATTCCACTAATGTTGCAGTCTTTCTCCAGGGAAATCTCCAAGACTTCTACTTTACGCAAACACAAAACTCTCAGCTACATGTGACATATATTTTCTAGGTTTCATGGCTTCCCATGATTTTCTTTCTAGTTTGAGTTCATCTGAATAAAAATATACTTGTGCTGGAGATGTTCTAATGACCACCTGAAGAGATGACAGCTATTGCATCTTGAAGAGGGCATGCAGTGTCTTATGCAAAAATATTATTTTGGTTATTTACTGTTTGGCCTGAAGACTTAGTGCTTAACTTCTCTGGACTGGCTCCAAGGAGAAAAAGAGAAAGGACTTCCAGAAATCCTGCCTCAGTTTTCTAATCCCCATATCCCTTGCCTAAGCATCCTCATCCTTACATGAGTTCAAATCACTCTACTTCTACAGAAGTCTTGAATCTAGGAACCATGAATAGACTTGAGGGTGACAGAGAATCCAATAAAACCATATGCAGAGGTGATAAGTGGCTGCAGTTTCCTGGGTACAGGGTTCAGACTTTGTAACAGATTTTCAAATGCATCACTGACTCAAAGAAGATCAAGAGTCGCTGTCTTAGATAATTTAACTTATAAGTATCTCTGATTTGAAGAAAGAAAAAGCTGCACCTGCAAAGAAAGGAGCATAATGGCTCTTTCAAACTTATCTTATCTAACTTCTCAGGTGCTTTCCTAGAATCATTAAGTTGTTCAACTCACATCCATTTCCAAACTATATCTTGTCTCTGACTCTTCCCACTATTCTATGGCATTATTTTTAGATCTCAGATGGTTTTATGAAAACAGAAAGGCAGTTACAAGATAGTCCACCCTCCCTGATTACAGTTTAGTGGAATCTTGGTTCCAAAGATTCTATTTATTTATTTATTTATTTTCTGAGGAAGATTTGCCTTGAGCTAACATCCATTTCCAATATTTCCCCTTTTTTTCTTTTTATGTGGGCTGTACCACAGCATGGCCTCTAACAGAAGAATGGTGTAGGTCAGTGTCTAGGATTCAAACCCAGGTACCCTAAGTGAAGGGCACTGAACGTAACCGCTAGGCCTCTAGGGCTCGCCCCCGAAGGAGATTTTAAAAGACATGTACCCCAGCATCCTCATTTGGTGTATGAAGCCTCATGATTCAGGGACTTCTTCAAGCACTGATTAACATCAGAGCCATGTGTGAGGAGAATTTTTGTTTCACCATATCGAGAGATAGCAGTTTTCACCAGTTTTGTCTATTTCTGATTCTCATATATTTGTGAATTCTAGGAAGTTAAAACATGAAATTAAGACATTTCAGAGGATAATGTACTCATAATGCCAATTTACTGTCTTTTGTCGCCAAAGAGAATGAGAATGTTTATTGAAGGGAATTGTTCATTTAAGTTTAGTAATCATGCGTGGAAGACAGATTAACTCAACATGATGATTTAAGTTGTATATTTAGTCAGCTGCATGACTGGAAAAAGACGAAGAATACTTGTTTTTGTTTTTTGAGAATGAAATAATTTCCATCTGTCATCTTTTTGTCAGTAGATGACACTAACCATGTCCATGGAAAGGAATAGAAATGAGACTTCTGTGTCCACGTTTGTTCTCCTGGGACTTTCAGATGAAAAAGAGGTGCAGCGTGTACTATTCCCAGTCTTTCTAGGGATCTACCTTATGACTCTAATCTGGAACCTGGGTCTTATCATCGTAATCAGGATGAACTCCCACCTGCACACGCCTATGTACTTTTTTCTCAGTTTCCTATCATTTTTAGACATCTGTTATTCTTCTTCAAATAGCCCAAGAATGCTTTCAGACTTCTTAAAAGATGAAAAAAACATTTCCTTCATTGCCTGTGCCACCCAGTATTTTACTGGGTGCTGGATGGGTCAGGCTGAATGCTGCATCTTGGCCACCATGGCCTATGACAGATTTGTTGGTATCGGTAGGCCTCTGCAGTACTCGAGCATCATGGCTCCTGGCCTCTGTCATAAGTTGATTGCTGGGGCCTATGGGAGTGGTTTCCTTGGTAGCTTAGTTCAAACAGTTTCTTGCTTTCGTCTCTACTACTGTGGGCCCAATATCATTCCAAATTTCTACTGTGATGTAACCCAGATCATTTCTTTGTCTTGTTCTGATTCCTACATCAGCCAAATGATTCTGTCTCTCGAATCTATTCTTGTTGGGTTTGGTTCCTTCTTGGTAATCATCTTATCTCATGCAATCACTGTAGCTTCCATCCTGAAACTATCTTCCATCAAAGGTAGTGCCAAGGTCTTCAATACCTGTGCCTCCCACCTAGTAGTTGTGACAATCTTCTATAGCACAAGCCTCTTTATGTACCTGCATCCTAACTCTAGCCACTCCAAGAAGCAAAACAAGGTGCTGTCAGTGTTCTATGTTATCCTAATCCCCATGTTAAACCCTGTTATCTATAGTTTCAGGAACAAGGAGATCAAAGAGGCCCTCAAGAGGATGACAAAGAGAGTAACACATTTATCTCCATAAAAACAATATTTGGGCAGGTGTTATTTCCCCTATAAGGAAAATAGAGATAAGAACATGTAAGAACTTTTTGTAGGTCATACAACAGCTAGATAGAGAGAAGTGAAAAACTCACTTCTTGATTCCTGGTGCCATCATATTTAGCTCACACTACCAAGCGATCAGTTTGAGGCAGTGTTATGAACATTGAATCTAGTTTAAAAGGTTTGTTCCCAGGATTATACCCACGTAGGTAAACCCCATATTTTGAGAACAGAGGTTCTGATAGACATTATATGCAGAGATAGACAAGAACCTAGGAATCCACACAGTCTTTCTCCTATGATTTTTAAAATGTCTTTTATTCATTTTCAACTGTTAAGCTTTTATATGTATTTCAATAAAATAAAATAATGTATAAAATCAAGTTGTGAAACTTAAAAATTATTTTAAAATGAGTACTTTTAATCTCCACCTCAAAGAGGGAGAGAGAGTGAGTATGAGAGGGAGGGACACAGAAAGAGAGAGATAGAAAGACTGAAGGAAAGACAGAGAAAGATAAAATATGACAGGAGAGGAGAAGAAGAAAGATTGATCTGGCTTTATTCCCAAATAAGCTTGTTCCTTCCATCTTACTCATTGAGCCTCCTTGTGAAGCGAATTTTGAAAAAGGTATGGGTGAAAGGAATGGTAGAAAGAAGGGGCACAATAAGGTCAAGAGTTAGAGAGATTCTCAGAGGCTAGAAAGAAGTCAAAGTCATCAACTTCTGGTCATAGTTGGCCTGTAGCCTGCTCTATGGTAGCTTACCAGAGACCATGCAAGACCTCAGAAATGCAGGCTGTCATGGTGTGTCTAGGGAGACAGGATCTGAGTCCCAGAGATCTGAGTCTCCCAAATATTCCTGGACCTTAAGTTTGACCAGGGAGCAGCAAAGCCAGTTTACTTGGGGGTATGATGTAGACTCCAGTCCAACTAAGAGAATTTAAAGAACATTTAAATGGACATATACTTATAGAGGAGAATTTTTTTACTTTTTACTTTTTTAAAGATTGGAACCTAAGCTAACAACTGTTGCCAATCTATATTTTATTCTTTCTGCTTTTTTCCCCAAATCCCCCCAGTACATAGTTGTATATTTCAGTTGTGGGTCCTTCCAGTTGTGGCACGTGGGACGCCACCTCAATGTGGCCTGATGAGTGGTGCCACGTCCATGCCCAGGATCCAAACCAGCAAAAGCCTGGGCTGCCACATCGGAGTGCACAAACTTAACCACTCGGCCAGAGGGCTGGCCCCTAGAGGAGAATTTAAATAGTAAGCTTCACATATATTACATTAGTATTTATACAATACTCTACACTTCATATAGTTAAATTGCATGGATGTGATTTTTTTCTATTACCATATGAAGTTGGCAGTTGAGAAATTATCCACATTTTACAGATAGAAGCTTTGAGCATATTGAGGTCTTCCATGTTCTTCCCAGAGTAGCCACAATTCATCTTAAGTCTCACAAAATTTAATTTGTGGAGCATAGATGCTTCTTATTGACCAGAAGCATGCTCTCCATGGTTTGAATGGGTGCCCTAATTCTATACTTTTGGTGTTACATTTTTAAAAACATCTTAAGAATCTGTTCAATTTAAAAGATTAATCTATTACAGTTCTTACTTGTGGGAATATCTGACTACTAACCTATTAGGAAGAGTTAAATTAAATAATTAACTCATTGCCCCACCCACCACTCTCTCTCTAGAATTAATATTAACTGAAATAGAGCAAACCAAGAATGAGACCTTCCTAAAACATCTCTGTTTCCCTAGTAATGGCAGGGTAGATGATCTCCACCAAAAAAAAAAAAAAAAAAAAAAGACAAGAAACGTTTGTGAGAATGATCTTAAACAGATATTTTTTAATGAAGGATTAGTAATGCAGCATAATATGTTGTAAAGAACTCCAATTCAGAACACACAAATTAAGCCTGCTATTAATGGGAGGCATGCTGTGTACCTCACAGGCTAAGTGCTTTATGAGCATTATCTGATTTGATTCTATGAAAAACTGCTGTATGAAGTAGCTACTATTATTAGCCCCATTTAATAGGTGATATATACTTAGGCTTGGAGAGGTTAATTTGCTCAAGGTCACACAACCAATAAATGGAAAGCTGGAATTCCACCCAGATTGGCTGACACCAATGCCCATGGTATTAACCACAATAAGTCATGGCTCTATCATGAATTAGTTTTATTGTATTCCTTTTTGCTGTGATTTCCTCACTTATGCATAGTAAATCACACCATGTATGCCTCATAGGACTGCTGAGATGATTGATTCAGGTTAGGTATTTGAGAAAGTGCATGTATGTATTTGTCTAAAATGAAAGTGCTTTGTAAAAGTGTCCACATATCTAATTTACTGTTGTCAGGTTATATTACCAGCCAGCTGTGTCATCTTGGGCAAATCTCTTAGATCCACTGGCTTCTAGTCCCCACCTGGAAATTAATGGTATTGAAACAGATGATCACTAGGTCCTTTCCACCACAAATGATTCCAAGTTCATTAAAAGAAAAGCTATAATCATGAGATCATAGTAGGACCATGAGGAAGTGTGGAATTGAATTAGAAGGGACGTGGCAAAGTGGGGCATGAAAAATTAGCAGGGGAATAATTCCATGGTAAACGTGACTCCAGAGAGCAAGAGCCTGGGGAGTTTTCTCCCTCTAACTCTTTTCCCTTTTAAGTGGGAAGTGTTTCTTAAAATATTTTTTACTTTATTTTTTTAAAAAAGATTTTTTTTTTCCTTTTTCTCCCCAAAGACCCCCCCAGTGCATATTTGTATATTTTTCGTTGTGGGTCCTTCTAGTTGTGGCATGTGGGACACTGCCTCAGCGTGGTTTGATGAGCAGTGCCATGTCCGCACCCAGGATTCGAACCAACGAAACGCTGGGCCGCCTGCAGCGGAGCGTGAGAACTTAACCACTCGGCCACGGGGCCAGCCCCTACTTTATTTTTTTTAATTGCGGCAACATTGGTTTATAACAAGTGGGAAGTGTTTTGTTTTGCTTTTTCTCTTCCTCCCTCGGTGTGGGGCCCTGCCCGTCTTCCTGTTCTGCACTCGCCTCCAAGCTCTCTGTATTGGGGTGGGCCAGACACCTGTAACAAATTGACTGCGCAGATCATGTCTTAAACACAGGATTTCATTTCCATCTCATGCAACAGGCCAGGGTGTATGTTCCCGGTCAGACAGAGGAGGAGGAGGGGATGGTAAGGAAGATCTGTTCCGTTCAGTCTCGCAGGGACCCAGGCTAGTGGGGGCTCTGCCGTCTCCAGCACATGGCTTCCAAGGTCTACCTGTCACCTTAATGTGGCTGGCTGAATAACGGCCCCCGAGAATGTCCATTCGGCAATCATCAGAACACGTGAATATTACCTTATATGGAAAAAGGGACTCTGGAGATTCTCCTGGATTATCCGGTTGGGTCCTGAGTGTGATCACAAGGTCCCCACAACAGGGAGGCAGTGAGAGATTCCACCACAGAGAGGAAGTAGATGTGACAACACAAGCCTGAGTCTCAGTGACTCGAGCAAGAGGCCCCGAGGCACGGAATGCAGGTACAGGTGGCCTTCAGAAGCTGGAAGGGGCAGCGGGCTCTTCCTTGGGGTCTCTCTTTGGCCTTGACTTTGGCCCAACGAAACTGATTTCAGACTTCCGGCCTCCAGAACTGTAAGTATCTGCATTTTTTCAGCCACGACCTTGGTTGTAATTTGTCTCAGCAGCAACGGGCACGGATCCATCTTTGCCGTCATCCCAACCTATGGTAAGGGGGAAGCCGTGCGGGCGTTTTTACGGGCCAGAAAGCGGTGCATATCCTCCTCTCTGATGTTCCATTGTGAGATCCTGGCTTTGTGGCCGCACCCGTCACCTAGAGAAGCTGGAAGATGTGGAGCTGGGCAGCCAGAGGCCCAGTGAGTCCAGAAGGAGGGCAGGGGATCCACTCTCTGCCACACCGAGTTATCCCGCCCTGCGTGGTGGTGTGGATGCCACAGCGGCTGGCCCGCTGGGGTCCTGTGTGGGCTGGGCAGGTTGTCCTCACTGCATTTGCCTTTTCGGCTCCTTGGACCAGGGTGGGCGCCCCGGGCCCAGCAGGCCTACAGCCTCAGCTCCCCACGTCACATTTCTATTCACTTCCGGTCCACAGAGACATTCAACTTGTTTTTGAGCACGGCTAAATCTTTTCGCTTTCCAAATTTGACGTTGTATCTGTCATGCTACTTGGCCAGCCAGTCTCTGCCACACACTCTCCTGACACGGTGTGTCAAAGGGGAGACGGGCGCCGCCTTTTGCCTTTTCGCCGGATGTGACTCTGAAGCAGTCTGTTCTCCATAGAGAGGCTGGATGGATCTGGGTGTCACAAACGGCTCACGCCACCCTCCCGCTGAAAGCCCCAGTGAGCTCTGGCTGTCCTCATCTGGGAAACGGAAGCAACAATACCCACCTCACAGAGAGAAAGTAATGAGTGGCTGCTTGCGGGGGCGGGGGGGGGGGGGGGAGCGGGGCACAGGGGTTGACTGCTAACAAGGTGGGCTTCTTTGGGGGGGATGAAAATGTTCTAAAATTAGGTCGTGGTGATGGTTACACCACCCTGTGACTATATTAAAAACCACAGAATTGTACACGAGTGTATTATATTTTATGCAAATTACATCTCAATAAGAAGCTCTTAAAAATAATTTTCAACTCATAAAGCTGTTTCCAGGGAAAAATGAACCATCCTGTATTAAAAGGATTACCTTGTATCCACAATCGCTATGTGGCCAGCTGGTCTGGGCCACACACTCTCCTGAGGGGCAGAAGCCACGTGGCCCGCAGGCTGCCTCCCCAGTGTTAGTTCCCCTCCTTCCAGTTCTGACTTCCTCATTAAGCCTACAAACCCCTCATTCTTCCCAGTCACTCAGTCAAGAAACCGCCTTCTGGGGGCCGGCCCGGTGGCGCAGCAGTTAAGTTCACACATTGTGCTTCGGAGGCCTGGGGTTTGCTGGTTCGGATCCCGGGTGCGGACATGCAGTTAAATTCGCACATTGTGCTTCGGAGGCCTGGGGTTTGCTGGTTCGGATCCCGGGTGCGGACATGGCACCGCTTGGCATGCCATGCTGTGGCAAGCATCCCACATATAAAGTAGAGGAAGACGGGCACGGATGTGAGCTCAGGGCCAGTCTTCCTCAGCAAAAAGAGGAGGATTGGTGGCAGATGTTAGCTCAGGGCTACTCTTTCTCAAAAAAGAGAAAAGAAACCTCCTTCTGGAGCCTTCGCTCCGTACATTGACTCTGCCTGTAGGAACAGACTGTTTCCACGCGTGCTTTGCAGGCTCGCACCCCGGCGGAGCTCGGCCCGCGCTGCCCGCGCACGCGCGCGAGGGAGGCGGCCGGGGAGGGGCGGGGCCTCGTCGGGACCCGGATGAGGCCCCGCCCCCGCCCGAGGAACCGGAAGTGGAGCAGGGCGCCTGGGAGCGGCGGGCGCGGAGCTGCAGGGGCCGGGGCCGGGGCCGGGGCCGGAGCCGGAGTCGGAGTCGAGTGGGTCCGGACGGAGCCAGGCGGCGGTGAGCGAGCGCGGCTTCCGCCGGGCGGGGCGGGCCGGCCCCTCCGCGGCGCTCGTGGGGCGCCCCCGGGCCCCGAAAAGGGAAGGAAGCGGCGGCCGCAGCGGTCTAGCCGCTCTTCCGCTCGCGGTTTCGGGTCGGCCGCGGGGGGAGCGCGGGCGAGGCTTCCCCAGGCTGGGGAGCCGGGGCCGGGGGCCGAGGGGTGGGGGCCGGGGGGCCGCGGGGTGAGGGGCGGGGCGCCGAGCGGTGGGGAGGGCCTGGTGTCGGGGAGGAAGGGGCAGTTCTGAGGTTTAGGGGTCCGAAGGAGAGGGGCCGGGGCTGCAGGGAGGAAGGGGAGGAGAGGGCCAGACGGCTGGGGTCTGAGAGGGTGCCCGGGACCCGGGGGCTAGGAGAAGAGAGAGTGGAGGGGCCGAGGGTCGGTGGGGGGCGAGGTGCGAGAGAGGCCATGCTGGGAGGGGGTGTGATCCGGGGGGAGGGGCTCAGGGCCCAGGGGTTTAGGGGAGGGGCGTGGAGGGCCGAGGGGAAGGGGCTGGGGTCCAAGCGGGGCGAGGTAGGAGAGGGGCCCTGCGGGGAGGGGTCCGGGATCGGGGGCGACGGGATCAGGGCCCTGGGGTTTAGGGGAAGGGGATGGAGGGCCGACGGGGAGGGGTTTGGGTCCATGCGGGGCGAGGTAGGAGTGGGGCCCTGCGGGGAAGGACCGAGAGGGGCCGGGGTCTCCCTGGCGCCCGGGCGGGGCCGTCGCAGTCGCGGCTCCTGCGGCCCGGCCCGCACCTACAGGGAGGTTTAGCAATCAGGTCACTGGAAATGCAGCGACACGCGCAGCTGCAGACGGCCGAGAGGCTCTAAATTTGGAGCCATCCCTCTTCTGGCTGTGTTGGAAATCAGCAGAAAGGTGCTTCTGGGTTTTTGGTTCCTCTGTTGGAATCGCCTGAGTGTGGCACCAGGAACTCGATCTCCGCGGGCGGCCTCCCTGGAGCGGGTGCGGGGCTTCCTCCGCCCGCGGTCTGTGGACGTGTCGGGCCTGGGGGCGGGGGTGGGATGGGGGGTTTCCGTTTCCCTCTGATCGCAGCGCTGGCGGCATCCCCACTGAGTGCGCCCTCCCCGGGCGCTCCGCTTGGCGCGGGGCTGCCTGGGCCCCGCGGCGCTCTGCCTGGCTAATCCCCCAGGCCCTGACCGCGGGATTCAGCGGGGCGCCGGCTGGCGGCTGGCGAGGGCTGAGATCCCAGGGCTGTGGGTCGGTGGGCCCCCCTGCCCGTGGCTGAGCGCGGCTGAGCCCCTGGCGCAGTCCTGACTCTCCTCTGGTTGGAAAAGTGCTCCCAGATGCTCAGGGAGCCGGGCAGAGTCCTAGAGGCAACTTTCAGACCCGCTGGAAGAAGGAGCCAAAGGGATGCAGAGTTGGTTTTGATCCTCTGCCCCCCAGGAACTGGAAGTTACCCCCACCCCGTTCCCGCCCCACAGCTGACTTGTAGTGGAAGCATCTTGTTAGACTTATTCTTGAAACACTTTTGAGTGTATGTAAGTGGTGATTCAGACCTTTGCTCGCTGCCGTGCAGTCGGTGCTCAGAAAGTGTCTGAACGGTGAACTTCCGAGGTGGGAACGCAGTTCACGTCTGCCATCAGGAACGAAGTGCCCCTAACAGGTGAAAGGGACGCTGTAGACTGAGTCGAGCGTCACGCGTGGGTGATAGTGGGTGGCTCGTGTGTTTTAGAATGTGTGCTTGATCTCTTGCTGAGTCACACCGCGAGTCGTTTCTGTTCTGGTTCAACCAAGCGCCGGGTTAGCTCCTATCTGCTCCCATGCCGACTGCTGCGTGTCTCCACAGACTACTCCAGCGGCTTCGGCGGCAAGTATGGCGTGCAGGCCGACCGGGTGGACAAGAGCGCCGTGGGCTTCGACTACCAGGGCAAGACGGAGAAGCACGAGTCGCAGAAAGGTCCGCCCGGGCGGCGCCCCGCAGCCGGTCCACCGCGCGGCCTGCCCCCTCGCCGCTGCTTCCCACACGCTTACAGACATGCGCACTGGGGCGTTTCCCCTGTGTACGGCGGGTCACGTTATAGTTACACGGTTTTTTAACTCAAACGTTTGGCCGTTGTTGTTCCGTTCAGGTCAGCGTAGGGGTCTGTCGCGTTTTTGGTGACTGCTCAGTCCTTGTGGTGGGAAGATCCCGTAGTCTACGTAACCATTCCTCTGTGGAATGTACAAGTTAGGTTGTTTTCAATTTTCGATGTTAAAAGTCGACTGCATGAGTATTCTTCTCCCTGTGTCTTATGTATGTAAGTGGTTATTCAAGAGTAAATTCCTAGAAATATAATTGGGTCAGAGAACACTGAATTAAAATTTCGATAGATTGCCAGATTGTCCTCAGAAGCCGTGCTGGCTTCCTTTGCTGTGGCGGCCTCGCGGGTCACTTACTGCCGTCACCCAGCGAGGGCTGTAGGTGGAGGGCGTTAGATTCAGTCCCTCCTGCAGAGGCCACAAACGGTTGGTTCTCCTCATTGTTTTGTTTGGCCTGTACATTTAGATTTTTTAAAATGATTGCCAACATATAAAAACTGAGAGCTCACGTATTTAAAAAAAATCCCAGGATTCTTTAAAGAACAAAACCAAAACCCAGCACTGGAAACCCCACTGGCTTGGCGTTTCTGCGAGGAGCTGGCCGTGGGCCAGCCCAGTGTCCCTTTGCCGCAGGCGTCACTTCCGTTACAGCAGGTGGCCTGCGGCACGGGGTCGCTGTCACTGCCTTCTCTCCCTCCCTCCTTGGAGCAGACCTGTGCTCCTCTGCCCCACGCGCACCCAGTTCCTCAGGACCTGCTGCTGGATGCCTTGCAGTCTGCACTGACTTTCTCCCCAAGAGGCCTCTGGGGCAGAGGAAATGCCACTCTGGGAGGTCGGGGGCACAGCCCCAAGTGCCTGGGCAGGCAGGCTCCTCGGCAGCCCCAGGCCTTTGCGGAAGGGGTTTGCTCCGCGCGCTCGTGCGTTGACGTGCCCACGATGGAGTCCTCCTTTAGTGCAGAGGGAACCATTCCACTGGCGTTTCTGGAGGGCGTGTGTTTCTGGAGGGCGTTCCAGGTTTATCCTGTCTTTGCAGGCACCCCTGCATGCCTCTCCTTGTGCTGGTCCATGAAGCAGAGGGACCCATTAAAAGCCGGCTGCTCGGCTCGTGCTGATCCAGAAGCTTTGTAATAAACTGTTACTCCATGCTGTCTTTTGGAATGAAGGAAAGATGCTGCAGTTATAAATCTGCTGTCTTTATAGGACTCTTCCTAGTCCTGTTATTACATATGAGCAAGACTTTTAGATATTTTCTGTATCAGTGATCTTATAGTGAGCCTAAAAGATTTTTGGTTTATATTTTTTTTAATTGAGTGTTAAAAGTACTTTCTTGAAGCCTGCTGGAATCCACAGCTTGCTCGCTGGTTGTGTTGCTGGCCTGTAAACTGCTTTCCTTGTTTTTAGATTACTCCGAAGGCTTCGGTGGCAAGTACGGTATCGACAAGGACAAGGTGGATAAAAGTGCCGTCGGCTTTGAGTATCAAGGCAAAACGGAGAAGCACGAGTCCCAGACAGGTGCCTGCATCTTACCAGCTCTCCAGCCGGTGACCGTTAACGGGATGGGTGGTAACCAGAGCAGCAGGCAGAGACGGAGCGTAACCAGCAGCCCTTAATACGGACATCTCTCAGTTAAGCAGCCAGCTTTAAAACAGCAAAGCAGAAACACAGCTGTTACATGAGAGATCGACTCTTGCCAGTTGTTTTGGCTCTGACACCCCAGCAGTGCCGCTTGTGCTAATAGTGTCGCGTGTGTAAGTGGTGGGACTGTGGGGCTCCGGTTGCTGCTTAAGCTGCATCGCTTGGCGCTGCTTCTGTGGGGTCCCGTCTGCGTTTATTCGGAACGCTGGGATTACAGATGGGGTCAGTTTCCAGACGCTGTATGAGGAGGGCCTCTTGATGAGTGTTACCTAAAGTTTTACCGAAGATCTGAGAGAGAAGGGATGAATTGAGCGAATTGTGTGTATTGACGTGCGTTGAAAAACATGTTTTCTCTCTGTTGCCCGGGCTATCCGTTAATACCAGTTTGTGTCCTTTTTCTAATCCATTAGACTACGTGAAAGGGTTTGGAGGAAAATTTGGTGTGCAGACAGACAGACAAGACAAATGTTCTTTTGGCCGGGATCACCAGGAGAAATTGCAGCTGCACGAATCCCAAAAAGGTACCTTCATTTTGAATCTCCTACTTGGGATCGTTTCCCGAGTTTATTTCCCTTCCCAGGTCCGTCACTGTGCCGTGTTTTTGCCGTGTCTCTGTAGCAGTGGTGTTGTGTCTTCAGTGTGGGAGGTTGTCGTAGCCCTCCCGTGATTTGAGACAGCCCTTCAGCTAGAGGAGTGAGGAACCCCCGTCCCCTCCCACGGGAGGGCTCCCGCGAGAAGGCCCCATGTCACTGGGCTTCTGGAGCGCCGGTCACTGCCTGCAGCAGCTCTGGGAATGCTGTTTTCTGCCCTCAGCGGGCGGCCAGAGGGCCGACAGCGATCCAGTCCATGAATTGGTGCTGATAAAGCGAGCTGTAGGCTGTGGAAGGGGATGCCTCCTCTCTGCCCGGGAGTGTGTGCTTTCCACGACAGAACCATGTCCCTGGGAAAGTAGCACGTGGGGACGGGAGACCTCTGAGTGAGCCCCAGACTCACCCCGTCCTTTCAGCCAGCACAGATGGAGGTGGGGCTGGTACGCGTTGCCGTGCAGTAATCTCGTGTATAACGTGTCTCTTTCTTCACATGCGCAGAGATGCGTTCTCTTGTCTGCAGCGTGGGTAGGACCTAGAAAGAAACCTCAAAGCATGGAGTGGCTTTCCCGAATTACTTGAAATACATTTCCTAACCCGGTCTCTGATCTTGGCTGGAGTGTTAAGAGTTTGAGTTTGCCCTCTAACCTTTGAGCCCAGTTTTGACTGTTGCTGAGCCTGCGAGCTGGCTCTGCAGCCCCTGAGCCTGGCAGAGCTTTTCCTTTCTCTAAACGATGTACTTGATTCTTGCCCATGCTCCCACGATTCTAACCGAACTGTGTTTCCTCTCTCGGTTTTCTTCACTGTTGTGGGATTTCCAGGTTATAAGACTGGTTTCGGAGGCAGATTTGGTGTTCAGCCCGAGAGGCAGGACTCCTGTGCTGTGGGGTTTGATTACAAGGAGAGGCTGGCCAAGCACGAGTCCCAGCAAGGCACCGTTGCTCACCACCCCCTGCCCCCGCCTCCCCTCCAGTGCGGCCACTTCTAGCACAGACTTCCAGCCTCAGCCTTGCCAGCACCCTCTGTGCCCTCAAGGGGCACTCGGGCGTTGAAACCCAGGTGTATGCTGGAGCCATGGTCGCCTGCACTCCTCCCACCCCCATTCACTTGTTCCCTGGCACCATGGGGTTTGTGCTTGGCAAGACATGGCCGTAGTTTGCAGGGTGTGTTGCCCTAAACCCATAACGTGGCTCCATCCTGGAGCGGGGTGTCCCTGGTCTCCCAGCAGCCTTCTGCTGGAGCTCTTGCTGTTGACCGTGACTTACCTACTGAGTAAGCCACCTGACTGCCTCTGAGACGGGGAGAACCATGTTTAGTTCAGCCAGAGGCGTGGGTCACCGGGGGGCAGGGGCAGGGGCAGCCGTGTTCTGTGTGGTCTCTGTTTCATCGTGGTGGTGTTTTTTTGACCAGGAGTGGGAGGTGTTTTTCGTTTGTTTTGGTTTTTTTGACGACACCACCTACGTATAACTTCCCCACACAGAGCTAAACGGTATGTACAGGAAGCTAAGAAGACACAGGAAATTTCTAGGTGTATCTGTTGGGAGTCCACACGGTGAACACATTTCTCCTTAGAGCAGTTATTTAATTGCTGTCCAAATTCGGACTTAGCCGTTAGAACCTGGACACACGAGCGGAAGACAAGGACGGTCCTCCTTGCCAGGGCAGAGCGTAGGCTCCGTCCCCTGGTTGGGAACACACGGCCGTGTTCAGGCGAGGGACGGTGGACGCACCTGATCCGGTGCTGATCCGGCAGCCTGTGCGGAGATGGCCTTGGCTCTGCGTGGCCTTAAGGCCGTGTGACGGTGTGACTGTCACGGAGATCTGTGTTGCTACGTCCTAAGAGTTGGCTGGTAGAATTTCCCCATGGAATTTTTTTTTTTCTTTTAAAAAGCAAGAAAACAGCTGCCTCGAGCCTCTGCCTAGTCCTAGTAGGGAGGGAGCGGTGCCAGGTGGAGGACTGTGCTGTTGGAGTGGCACGCTGCCCCGCGCCTGTGCTGGGCCCTCAGCTCACTGCCTGCCAGCCCACACGGCACCCTCTGTCCCTCAGGAGAGCGCGGGGCGCATGCGCACACCCCTTTTCTGCTTCTCCCCCGCCTGTGTGCTGAACACCACGGGTAGAAACCAACTCAGCTTGCAAGTGAGGACCGCGCGGGGTGCGGTTCTGGTCTCTTTCTGCTCGGGGTGCGTCTTCTTGGGCTGTTTCTGGATCTGTTTGCATGCCTCTGCCCCGGGCACCTCGCTGGTCCTCAGCCTAAGTGTAAGTGTTGTGTTGTGCCACTTTGCAGACTATTCCAAAGGATTCGGCGGAAAGTACGGGGTCCAGAAGGACCAGATGGACAAGGTAAGGATTCCAGATCCAGGCCTGAGTGTCTTCTGCTGCCGTGTTCGGGAATTTAGGAGGTCCGGGAATTCGTGGAGCTCTTGGTGTGTCAGCGCACGGCTCCGTGGATGGTCTGGGGTGGGGTGTGGCTCAGGTTTTCAGAAGCACGAACGTTTAAGTTGGGCACGTGTCATCACTGATGGTGCCGATTGCTGACCTGTATGCCAGGCCTCGTCTACCGGTCACGGACATCCTCTCCGGTACCCCACATGGTCGTGCTGTGGGGGAGAGACTGTCCCTGTCCCCTTTTGCATTTGGGGGTCCCTGGCCAGGCAGGCTCAGTGCTTGGCCACAGCATAGCAGCAAGTGGCGGGGCCACCTTTGGAAGCCAGGCATTAGGCTCTGGGGCCAACACGAGACCCTTGAGGACGTGTGGTTGTTTGAATCCAAAGTAGTTAGCGGTAAACCGGCTGGAAATTGAGCTCCTTGGTCACACTGTCCATGTCAGGAGCTCAGTAGGCACGCGTGGCGGCGGCGGCTCTGGGAGCGCGCGGGTCTAGAACATCTGTATCATGGTTCATGGTGGAAGGTCCACGGGACAGGGACCGTGTAGAGGCAGGTCCTGCCCACAGCACCGCCTCCCACGGGTGTCCCGGGGAACACGCTTGTTTCTCACTGGGGACTTTGTCACACGGTGTCGGATCTCTGAGAGTCAGTCTTAAGTGTATCAGACGGCCGTTTTTCTAGCGTACGGTCCAGCCATAGCAGAGTCTACACTTAGAGCAGGTGTGGAGTTGTCCACACGAGGACACGTGTGGCTTGTATCTCCTGAGCAAAGACGGAGGCCGTCCTGCCTGGTCCTGTGCCCGGCCTGTGGTCAAGGAGAGCAGGGCCAGTCCTCACGGAGTTCTGCTGCTGTCAGGCTCACAGCTGACCACACAGAGGCCGTCACCCAGGGGCTCCACCACGTGACCACGCATGGGCCCTGGGAGCATGTGGCAGGCCCAGGGCTCAGGCTGAGGGGCCAGAAGGGTCCTGGGGAAGTGAGAGGCTGGGCTCAGCTTTGACGGGTGGAGCATGCCGGGAAGATGGGCCAGGAGCCTGGAGAGCAGGGGCATAGCGTGTGTGCGGGGGTGGGGGTGACGCCGCAAAGACTGTTAGGGTCTCACTGCAGAGGAGGGCCGAGGGGTGAGGAGCTGGGAGGGACCATCTCGGGGAGCCCTGCAGACTACGTACGTCAGGTTTCGTTCTTCATCAGATGAGTCCTGAGTGGCCCTCGAAGGGTTTGGCAGGCAAGTGACACAAACGGGATCTGTGTTGAGAAGACCCTGGTCACAGTGTGGAAGTGGATTGCGGAGAAGCAGCGAGGCTGTGGCCCTAGTTAGGAGGTGGCTTCAGCGGTGTGAGCAGGGTGCGGTGCTGGCTCGGGCAGGGGCTCGTGGCAGAGGGAGAGCGGCACTGACCTCAGCGAGGCGGGAGGTAAAGCCCCCGGCTTTAAGGGCTGGCAGGGGCAGGCAGGACTGCCCCAGGTGGGCGGTGGGCCTCTGCTGAGCTGGGGCGCCTGGGAGGAGCAGGGGTGGGTAGCTGAGTCGGCTGTGGGTGTGTCCGGGGTGGGCTACCCAGCAGGGCAGGTGGACGAGAGTGCGGCTGGACCAGAGGCAGACGGCCACTGCACAGATGTGGACGGAGCCGGGGTCAAGTCGGAGGCGAGGAGAGCCTGCAGAGTGGTGAGCGGGCCCAGGGACACACCTGGGGATGGCAGCAGTCAGGCTGGTAGAGGAGACTGGGAAGTGCACCCAGCAAGGTGGGGGGAGCCCACAGGGTCTGGTGGTGCTGGTCTGAGGGTAAACAGCTTTGGGGCAGGGGGGTCACCTGTGCCCAGCAGTGCTGCTGGTGGGGGCGACGTCTGGGCGAGCAACGTGGTAGCCCCGGGAGTCCTGGTGAGGGCATTGTTGTGGGTGTTGGGGGGCAGGTTGGGGGAAGCTGGCCTGCAGGGACCCGCACCGTGTGGGGAGGGTCAGTCGTAGAGTCGGCAAGCTTGGGCCCGCTCCGCCCACTGTGGTCCTGTGAGCTGGGCAGCGGTCAGCCGAGGGGATGGTTCTGTTTAAGATGGAAGAGACCAGAACGTGTAGGGGAGCCCAGGCCGTAGACAGGCATGTGGAGGGAGACCGTGAGGTGGTGCTGGTGGAGAATGTGGGGTCACTGAGACGCAGCCGTGGACGGTAGAGGCTGACGAGGGGGCCTGCGACCGAGGCAGCGTGGTGGCTTGGCGCAGAGGTTGGGTGAGCCTGTGTCTGACGGTGACTGTGGTTCCTGTTGGTGGTGTGACGGCATCCACGTTGTACAGTTGGCGGCCTGAGGCTTAGGAAGGTGAGGGAGCTGCGCGGGGTGCCAGTGAGCTGCGTGTGGAGGGATTCGGGTGTGAAGTCCCTATAGGGGATGGAAACGGGTTGAGGGGTGTCCAGCAGGTGGGACCTGGGACAGGTCGTGACCTTGAGTTGCCAGGCTGGACCAAGGGGAGGGAGGAGCAGGCGCCGCATAGAGGAGGGCGGTGAGAGGGAGAAGCTTCTAGTCGGCAAGCGGGTCTTGGTGATGGGGGCGTGCTGTGGAGGAGGTGGTGCGCGGTGTAGTGGGGACGCTGCAAGCGAGAACGAGAGGTTGGGGGCCGTGTTTGCTGGAAGCCCCCAGGTGACGGCAGAGAACTGGCTCTGGGCAGCGTGCTGGAGAACTGGCTGGGCTGGGCAGATGGGGGCGACAGGAGGGGCCCATGGGGAGGGTGCTGACGCCTCTGCCCCTGAAGCCACAGGGCAGGCAGGAGCCTGATGGGACAGCCGGAGGACAGCCGGGGGGCAGGGCAGGGAGTGAGTGTGAGAAGAGATTGTTCTGGAGAGAGGTGGCAGAGGCCCGGTCTGGTGGGCGGGTGGTCTGGGAAGGGAGAGCGCTTGGTCAGGGCAGCTGAGCGGTCGCACTCGGAGAGGGGGGCAGGGGGGCCAGGGTGGCCCGGGCGCCGGGCTCTCAGGTTGGCTGTGGCTGGGCATGGCAGACGGGTGGGCAGACAGCCGTGCTCTGGCCAGTGGGGTGGCTGTGGAGGGAGAACGGGGCTCTGGGGGAGGGTGGGGGCCTGGCCCGTGAGTGCGGCACTCCGCGCAGGGCTCAGCCTGTGCCTGGACGGGAGGGAGCTGCCACTCACAGTCACCCTCAGACAGTGCCCGCTAACTTCAGGTCCACGTCCTCGGGGCCCTGCTCCCCTGATTTGTGTCAGGAAGGCAGTGACTGTCCCACGCCCCAGGTGTGTCACTGAGAAGTGGTTGCTCACGAAGAAACTGAGGATGGCCCATGGTTCCCAGAGCCTGTCTGCATCAGTGTCTGCGTCAGCATCAGCCTTGAAGGAGCAGCTGTCGCTCAAAGTGTCGTCTGACAGAATTGGGCCCCCACACTCACGCTCTGGGGGATGTGGATGGTCAGGCCAGGCGAGGCTTGTGGCACTGTGTCCCCTTCCGGGGCGAGGGCTAGAGCAGAACCCGCACCTGGTTTCTGATTGCGCAGGTGTAGATATGCTTTTGGGTTTTTTCCTACTCTTTTTTTTTGGAGCAGTTTTAGCAAATTTGAGAGGATGGTACAGAGATTTCCCATATGCCCCCCGCCCCTACGACGCACAGCCTCCACCACCATCAGCATCCTCCGCCAGCTGGGACATTGGGTACAGTCCGCGAGCCTACGCTGACAGGTCATCGTCACCAGAGTCCACGGTTGACTTTAGCGTCCACTCTTGGTGCTGGACGTTCTGTGGCTTTGCACACGTGCGTAAGGACATGTGTCCCCCTTGCACTGCCCTACAGAGTATTTTCACTGCCCTAGAAATCCTCTGTGCTCTGCCTGTCCATCCCTCCTCATGCGTGTACTTTTTCTTCTCACGCTGACCCGTGTCGTCACCAGCAAGTGTGTGTCGTAACCCTTTTCATGCCTCAGTTAACTTGCAGAACAGAGAAGGAGATAGGAAAGCTTTGGGCTCCCCGGTGGGCTCTTTGGGAAGGTCGAGGGCAGGCTTTGCCGTCTGGGTGAGGTGGCAGCCATCACGGGGTGTGAGGAGCAGAGAACAGTGCCTTCCTGATGTTCCTTTCCTGTCTCGGTAGAATGCTTCAACCTTTGAGGATGTCGCCAAGGTGGCCTCCACGTATCAGAAGACTGTCCCTGTCGAAGCAGGTGAGTCCTGGCGGACCCCCTACCGGCACTGTGGTTTTTCCAGGAGGAAATTCCACGCTCTTTGGTTGTCCCAGGAAAATGCTCAGGGCAAAGGGTAGTTGGGGGGCTGGCCCAGTAGCACAGCAGTTGAGTTCGCACGTTCTGCTTCGGCAGCCTGGGGTTTGCTGGTTCAGATCCCGGGTGCAGACATGGCACCACTTGGCAAGCCATGCTGTGGCAGGCGTCCCACATATAAAGTGGAGGAAGATGGGCACGGATGTGCGCTCAGGGCCAGTCTTCCTCAGCAAAACGAGGAGGATTGGTGGCCGATGTTAGCTCAGGGCTAATCTTCCTCAAAAAAAAGGGTAGTTGGCAGAATGTGCACTGGGAGCAGATGGAGCATGAGTGGAGAGATGGAGCTGAATGGGGAGCAGAGTCGTTTCTGTGTATTTTCAGGAAAGAAATTGACTTGCCTTTTGAGGGAAGATCCTCTTTATTCCTGCAGAGGGTCAGAGGCAGCTTTCCCACACTGCGTGTTGTGCTCTCCGGCCGTGGGGATCTGCTTTGGTGGGTGCCTCCCAAAGTAGAGCTGGGTTAACTGCACGTGTGCGAGGGCCCTTCTCGCTGCTGGAACCGCGTTCTGGGAGGGTCCTGTGGCACCTGCTGCTCAGACACGCTCGCTGGTGCCCCTGGACGCGGTCGGCCCTGGCTGTGACCCGAGGGATGTGTTGTAGCGCCTGTGCGTGAGCTGGAGTAGGCACTCTCTCCTTCGCTCCTTCTCCTCCTTGGGCCTGGTCCAGGCTGCCGCAGTCTGTCCTTTCAGGTGATTGCTCGTGTGAGGGCCTCTTCTAGTCCAGGGGTCTGCAGCCTGGGTCTGCTGCCTTTTCCTGTGAGTGTTTGTAGTGTTTCCCACCAGAGAAGGTAGGAGCGGGAGCCTGGGAGGTGAGCCGGAGGGGTGGGCTCCTCCTCCCTCAACCTGTCCTAGCGGGGCTGGTGTCTGAAGGCTCAGGTCCCTACGTTCTCGCCTACCAACTGGGCGACCCGTGACAGATGAGCTCGCTGTTCTGTGCCTCATGTTCTGGTCCATGAAATGGGGGTGGAGACACTCATCATGACTCTTTTTGGGGTAGTGACGAGGTAGAGTCTGAAGTCATGCATGCAACATTGATAAACCGTAAAGGTGTGTTTAACTCTGTGGACGTTCTGCCCGAAATCATGGGGGGGAATGTTGAGAACGTGGATAATCGAGGAAATTAACATGCAATAGACAGAAAATGCCGACGCGGAGGACGTGAGTTAAATAAGCCCTGCTGTCTTACCACGTGCGGCGAAGTCGGAATAAGAGCAAGTTTTACGGTTACCATTTACTATTCCTTAATTGCTGGAAAACTTTTAGACATGTCTCCTTCAAGTTTTTAGTAAGCTGCTTGTAAGTTAGCTTTCTTTCATTGCAGAACACACGCTCACAGACTACAAGGCATTTTTTCCTGCTATCTTGGTCTTCTTTTCAAATAGTGCCCTCCTCATTTTTTGCCTTAGAAGTTTGACCCCTGCCATCTAAGTCGCCTCAGCATCCACAAGATGCAGAAGGGATGGGCTGCTTGAGAAGAAGAAAACTTTTGATCATCGTCACCTAACCTCTCTCCTTTTGAGGTTCTCCTGCTGTCCCTTCGGGTGTGTTGTCCTTCTCTGTCCCCAGCCCCTGCCACCCGTCTGCTCTCTTCCTCCTCCCCAGTGAGAACGAGTCTCCGTCGGCACAGTACTGCTCCCAGCAGACCCCCTGGGCTGTGGAAGGGCGCTGGAGCACTCGGCTCCCCGACAGCACATGTCTTCTGAGTGCTCCCTCCTGGCAGGCGAGGAGAGTTTGACTTGGGTCACGTACGCCTGACTCTCAGATCCTGGAAGCCCGCCTCTGGGAAGGAGTCTGCCTATACCCTGCCACCTTTGAGAGGGGCTGTCCTAGAGCCCGTGGCCTGGAGACATGTTTCTAGAAGTGATTCATAGACGAATCCGTGGCCCTGTGCCTCTGCAGTTCCCGGTCTCTCTGCAAGCCCACCTTCAGCCCAGCCGCCCAGCCCAGGCACAGCCCCTTCGAGGAGGCGCTCTGCTGCCTCAAGTACTTGTGGGTGCGTCCAAGTGAGTTGTGGTGCTGGGACTCTCCTGGGGGGTGGGGAGGAGAGGGCTCAGATTCCGCTTCTGCCCCTCGCCGGCATGCGTCCCTGGGTGTGTGACTTACCCTCTCCGGGAGCTCAGTCTCCTCGTCTGAAACCTGGAGAAAAATCCAGCCTTCCAGCTGGCAGAACTCGTTCCTGTAGCTGCTGGATCAAATGACCACAAGTTTAGTGGCTTAAAACAACACTCATTTCCTGTCTCTAGTGCTGGAGGGCAGAAGTCCTAACAGGTCAGCAGGGCTGCGTCCGTTCTGGAGGCTGGAGAGGACGACGTTCCCTGGCCTTCTCCAGTTTCTGGGGCCGTCCGCGTTGCACCCTCTGCTTTGCTCTCTCTCTCTCACATGGCTGTCCCCCTCTTGTAAGACCCCGTGATGACATGGGCCAACCCAGATAATCCCGGATTGTCTCCCATCTCAGATGCCTAACTTCGTCGCATCTGCGGTCCCTTCTGCCCTGTGAGGTCACGTGTTCACAGCATCTGGGGACTGGGATGTCAGCTTGTTTAGGGGCCGTATTCTGTCCATGACAGTCCTCGCTCTGAGCCCCAAAGATTCATGTCCGTACTACGTGCAGAATACATTCTGTCCATTTTAAAAGTCTGAGTTGGGTTTGGGTGGGACGGGGGTTGTAGCTCGGTAGTGGTACTGTTGCCTTGCCGACTGCACAGTGAGTAAATCCTGTGGCTTATGTGGTGGCAGCAGGAGTATTACGGGCCACCGAGGTCCTAGTTCTTGAGAATACTTGACTGACTGCGTGACCTTCACTTCAGAGCAAACTTCCCTTAAGACCTGCTGGTGTTCGGTCTCCGTGCTTGGTCCTCTCTGCTCTTTCTGCCGGAGCCGTGTTGCCGCGGAGGCGGCCTGGTGACCCAGAGTGTCCTAGGCGTGTTCTGAGTGCTGCGTGTCTGTCGATCACAGGAGCAGGCCAGAGCCGGGAAGCAGACCCCGCCCGCGTCCCCTGCTCCTCAGCCGGCACAGGAGAGGCCGCCTTCGAGCCCCGTCTATGAGGTGGGTCTTGCGTTGTTTGTGAGTGAGTCTCTGGCTTCTTGAAGCCATCCCTCCTGGGGCAGTGCCGCCACCGCGGACGGCGTGGGCTCCCTCCTCAGCTCTGCTAGGTGCCCATCCACAGAGGGCGGCTTGGCGAGCAGCCTCCTGGTGCTGGGGGACGCTCCCGGGCACACGGCCTGCTTCTCACCGAGAATGGCCGTCCTCACTGGGCTCCTGGACGAGGCCCCCTTGCTCAGCCAGCCCGCAGCCCCCCAGTGGGGTCTCCGAACACCGAGTGGATGGCTTCTGGTCCGGAGCTCACGTGGTCATGCTGCATTTGCGCTGACCCCGCTCTTCTAGAATCCGCATCCTGCGGCACCCAGCTGCCTCTCCCGCGTGGCCTCGCTTCACTGGAGCCCTCTGCAGCTCTCCCCTCCCTCAGCCCCTCTTGAACGTGTCTGCTCCAGAGCCTCTGTCCTTGGCCCTTTCTCCTCAGTTGTGTCGTCAGTGCCTAGTGCCTGCCTGTGTCCCCAGGGCCTGCTAACACGGATCCCCATGCTCTCTCCTGATCTGAGTTACTGAGCTGCCTGCCTCAGCTCTCCTTTGCTCCGTCACGGGGTCTCCGCATCTCCCTCTCTCGGGAGCACCCCTGCCACCACCGTCCATGGCCATACCCGGCTGAGCCCCGAATTCCATCCCTTCTCTGGCCCTGCGGCCACTGTCCTGGTTCCCACACCCGTCTTCTCTCCCTGGACATTAGCCCTCAAAGATCATTGAGTCGCAGGGGATGAGAACTAACTCATATCAGCTGAGGCATAAAGGGACGAGGATGCGGGGAGAGCTGTGGGCCGGGGCAGCAGGCCTGGCCTCAGGTCCACAGTCTCATCACCACCAGGGTCATCTCCTTGTGTTGCTGTTCCCTCTGTGTGGCGGCCGTGTCCTTCTGGACTTCTGGGCGGGTGTGTTGGATGTGGCCTTATAATTCGTAATCCAATGGAAAACGGGGACCTTGAGCCACCCCCCCCATCATGTTCCACTACTGGCCCGTCACTGAGCAGTTGGTTCTTGAGAAGGCCAAGATGGCATGCTGTCCCTGGCAGGGATGGGAGGTGGGTCCTAGATCAGCAGCCCTGCTGGAACCCTGTGCTGGGTGGGGCAGAGGTGGCGTTGCTGGAAGATAGGAGAATAGGGTGCTGCCAGTGTGGGATGCCCGCCGTAGCGCCCACCTGCTCACGGTGCCCCCACATGACTAAGCTGAGGGTGCGGGCAGCCAGCTCGTGCCCCCACACCATGGCCTGGCCTTTAATCCTCCAGTCCGTTCCCTTTGAATCCAGGGGGACCTTGCCAAAAGGAGCCTCTGGCTCTGTCCCTCCCTCTTTAACCCTTGAGTGACTCCTGGTACCTGGCCTGGAGGTGGAGTGCCCTCTCTGTGGCCTTCATAGTACCTCTCCCAGGCAGCATGCACTGTGCTGCTCACCCTCCATCGAGAGCTGGTGCCTGAGCACTGGCCCTTCCTGGAGCTTCTCCCCATGCCCCGCCGCCTCTGGCTCCCGAGGGCGCCTTCAGGAGGACCCTCGTTGGAAACACTGGTGAAAGCCACCGTTGATGATCAGGAGTTCAGGACTTGGGTTCGAGCTTGGAAGTCCCGGTGCTTGTGACCAGGGAGTTGGTGATTTCCTCCTGCACGTGACCTGGTGCTCCCTCCCTCCCGCCCCTCCGCCAGAGGACTTGGTTAGGACAGAACCCGGCCGTCCGCGGCCTTGCCAGCTCTGGCCGTGTGATGGGGTGACATTGTGAAGCTGCTGGGTGGCCGTCGGAGGGCTGGGACCTGAAAAAGAAACAGGCCAGACCTGCCCCAGGCGACAGCCTGAGAAGCGCTCAGCTCGTGACAGCCGTGCGGGTTCCAGTTCCTGCAGGATTTGCGGGCGCTGGGGGGCGGTGAGGATGGGGGTTATTCAGGAAGAAGTGCCACGTGGTCCCTCTGAACACACTTAGCACGGTTAGAATCGAAGCCGTCTGCACATGTCGGCAGGTGTTGCCTCCTCTTTGTGTCCATTTGCTCGGTCTCAGCTGGACTGAGAAGTGGTCCGTGTGTTTCCCTTGGCCGTGGCAGCGACCCGCCCGGCCCGTGTGAACTGTCTCCCTGGCTCTTCCCCAGGATGCGGCTTCGTTCAAGGCCGAGCCGAGCTACAGAGGCCCCGTGAGCGAGCCGGAACCCGTGTACAGCACCGAGGCCGCCGACTACCAGGACGCCGATAGCCAGCAGGGTCTGGCCTACGCCCCAGAGGCCGTCTATGAAAGCACGGAGGCCCAGGGCCACTATCCTGCAGGTACGGGGGGGCCCCTGTGGTGTTCCCCGGGCAGAGGGTGCCCCTGTTAAGTTGCCCTGTGAAAGTCGCCTTCTCCGATGACTGATCTGCCCCCCGCTGTGTGGTGCCTTCTGACCTGTCGTCTTAAGCCATTTCTCGCTAAATGTGTATTTCCCATGGGTTTCATCATATATTTCCAATATCCTAATGAAATTTAGTGGACAAATAGGATGGATTTCACAGAGAAAATATTTTTACACACCACCTTTATTAGAACACCTGTGTTTTGTAAATCCAATCTGTTTTAGGGGGTGGAAGACTGGAGGTTGACCCCTTTGGAACTTTGTCCTTGGCGGATGAGAGTTACAAAGCTTAGAGTCACACTGAACTTGTTAGTCCCGGTGTGTTGGCGTTGGGACCAGGGTGTCAGAGCCTTTCCTTCGGGAGCTGAGTGAGGGTGTCATGGCAGGTGAAGGAGGAAAGCGGCACCTAGGAAAGTGGAGGGTACGTGGGTTCCGGGGGCCTCTGGGCTGTCTTGGTGCCATTTTACTTGCTCATAACAGGTGCCTCTGTGGTGCTTTCGGGTGGACCGAGTGGGTGCACACTTACACTCTCGTGATGGGTCTGCAGCACTGAGTTAGGAGATGAGTAATGACAAGCTTAATGCGCTTCTTGGCTTAGTCAGTCCTTCTGAAAGATTGATTAGCCAAACATTTGGGTTTCCTTTTTTTTTTAAAATATTTTATTTTTTTCTTTTTCTCCCCAAAGTTCCCCGGTACATAGTTGTGTATTCTTTGTTGTGGGTTCTTCTAGTTGTGGCATGTGGGACGCTGCCTCAGCGTGGTCTGATGAGCAGTGCCATGTCCACGCCCAGGATTCGAACTAACGAAACACTGGGCCGCCTGCAGCGGAGCGTGCGAACTTAACCACTCGGCCACGGGGCCAGGCCCTGGGTTTCCTTTTTAACATGTAATTCGCGCTATGCAGGGCTATAATGCTCCTTCTCTGTTGGGTTAGAGAATCATTAAGTTTTTTGTCCTCTGAATCTTATAAATTACGAAGTTCGTTTAGGTCAAATTTTATTACCACAGCTTAGAAGGATTGGTCAAATTATGTTTTACTGGGATTTTCATGTATTTATCTTTTCAGTAGTTTTGTTTGTTTGGTTTTGTAGCTGTGTTTGTTTTCATGTAATTTGGGGCACTTACACTGAAGTGTGTGTCAGATACCGCATATTTGATAAGGTGGTTTTTGAGAGAATGGTCTCAGGGGCCCTCGCAGGGAAGGGACAGGAGTGTGTGCAGTCCAGTGTGGAGCGGCGGAGGCCATCGCACCGGCGGAGGAGCCGGTCGCTCAGTGGTTTGTTTCCAGCCACTGCTCAGTGTTGTAGCCTGGAAATGCCTCGCCGGGTGGAGAAGGCGGTGACGTCAGCGGTCCCTGAGCCCAGCGTTTCAGAAACGCAGGAACCACTGAGTGAACACTTTCAGGACCCTTCCGATTCCTGGCGTTTGTCTCATGTTTCGTGGCTAATAGTGTGACCAGAGAGGCATGTGCTTAACTAAATGCATTTGTCTTCCTGGCACTTTATGTTGGCACGTAATGCTGTACTTATAAAAGATTTAGCTGTAGCATACATCAGAGAATTTCCCCAAGCGTAAGTGTGCACCTCAGTGACTTTTTCACTAAGTGAACACACTCTCGTAATATACCGCCTACATTAAGGAGTGAAACATGGCCAAGCTTCCCAGAAGCCCCCTCGTCCCCACTCCCAGGAACTGTCCCCCAAAGCCGGCAGTGGTCTTGGCTTTCCACCATTGATGACTTTCCCGTGTGCTTGACTGTCTAAGTGAAATAAAGTTATACGTACATTTGGTTTCTTGGTTCTTTCATTCAGTAGTACCTTTGTGGGATCCACTCGCGTTGTCTCATAGCTTTGCTCTTTCTTGTCTGCTGCCCAGGAACCCAGTCTCTGAATTTACCATCATTTATTCTTTCTGCCATTCTTGGGTATTCTGGATGTTCCTAGTTCAGACGAACGCCGCCCTGCATATTCGTGCTTGTTTCTTTGGTGCAGGTATGTATGCGTTTCTGTTGGTGCTCACAGGAGTGGCACTGCAGAGGGCCAGGGTCTGCGTCTGTCCAACCTGAGTAGACACTGCCCAAAGTGGCGGTGCTGCCGCCAGCCGTGTGTGAGCCGTCCGCCGTTCCCCAGCGCTTGGTGTCGTCAGCTCGTTCGTTGCGGCTGTCCGGTGGGCACCGAGTGGAGGAGGCTCAGTGTGCTGTGGGCTGGCCGCTGCCCGGTGGCCGGGGACGCGCAGAAGCAGACTCTTTGTGTGTGTCTGTTGGCGGTTTCGAGATCCTCTCTTGTGAGTGCTTGTCCTTTGCCCGTTTTTCGATTGGGTTTTCTGTGTTGTTTCTTACTGAGTTGAAGGAGTTCTTTTCATATGTTCTGAGTACAAGTTATATATTCTGAGTACATGTGTGTGTGGCAGGTTATTTTACATTCTTGTGTATGTTTGCCCTTTGGCTCTCAGTGGTGTCTTGATAAGCAGAAGTTTTAATTGTAATCTAGCCCGATGGATCAGTCTTTTCAGTAATATTGAATGCTCTTTGTGTTCATTGGAAGATAGTATCGCAAAGATCATGAAGATATTATCCTGTAAAAGCTTTATGATTTTATCTTTCACATTTAGACCTGTAATCCATCTGAAAGTGATTTTTGTTTGTGGTGTGAGATAACGGCCAAGGTTCCTTTTTTTTCCTTAAGTGTATGCTATACAGTTGACCGAGAATAATTTATTAAACAGACCCTCCTCTCCCCAGTGCACGACAGTGTCGTCTGTGTCATCAGGCAAGTGACCGTAAATATACGGGCCTGGATCTAGACTCCACTCTGCCCCGTTGGTCTTTCTGTCGTCTTTGCACAAGCAGCACGCTGTGTAAATTGCTGTAGATTTAGCCTGTCCTGGCATCTGGTAATTTGAGTCCCCCAGCCTCGTTCTTGTGCAAGGCTAGCTGGGCTAATCTTCACCCTTTACATCCTCAGTTAAAATGTAGAGTCTGCGTGGCTGCCTCTCCCCGGAAAACGTGCTCTGATTTTCACTGAGATTGCGTTTCATCTGTAGACTAGCGTGGGGAGAAATGACAGCTTCTTAATATTGGTCTTACAGGGGCCCACGCGGTGTGCGGCGGTTAAGTTTGCGCTCTGCTTTGGCGGCCCAGGGTTTGCAGGTTTGGATCCCGGCTGTGGACCTGCGCACCACTTATCAAGCCGTGCTGTGGCAGGCGTCCCACGTATAAAGTGGAGGAAGATGGGCATGGACGTTAGCTCAGGGCTAGTCTTCCTCGGAGGGAAAAAACATGGGTTTTAAAATCCATGAACACAATATAGCCTTCTATTTATTTAGCTCTTCTTTAATTTGTCTTAATACTATACAGTTTTCTGTATATATATCGTCTACATGTTTAATTACATTTATTCATAGATATTTCACATTTCTTATTTTATTATAAATATATTATGTAATTGTTTATTACTGTTATATAGTGATAGAATTGATTTTTGCGTATTCACTTGCTAAATCCATTTATTTCTAATAGTAATTCTTCTTGTATTTTCTAGGTGTTCACAAGTATGTCTGCAAGAGACAGTTTCTTTTCTTTTTTGTTTCCAAGTGCTGTACTCGTTTTTCTTTTTCTTGCCTCGCTGGCCTGGCTGGGACCTCCAGCACAGTGCTGAGTAGAAGTGGTGAGGGTAGGGATCCTCGTCTCCCTCCCAGTGTCAGAGGGAAGGCTTTCGGTATCTCACTGTTATATCTGATGTTGGCTGTAGCTTTTCCATAAATATTTTTATCGAAATATCCAAATTCTCCTCTATTAGTTTGCTAAATGTTTTTTTAAATCATGAATTAAATTATTAAATTTTCTTAAGTGCATTTTCTGCATCTTTTGAGACAGTCCAGTTTTTTTCCTTTTATGTGGTGATTTACCTTTTAGTTTGCAATTCTAGAAGAATCCCAACCTGACCTTGATGTATTCTGCTTTCCCCGGATTTTGTTTGTTAATATTTTAAGATTGTTGCGTCTGTGTTTGTGAGAGCTTGGTCTGTAACTTTGCTGTCTTGTGTTGTCCTTGTTAGGTTTGGCTCATGCTCGTCTCCTAACACAAGGTGGAAAGCGTTCCTTGTTGATTCCCAGAAGAGCCCCTGTGAGACTGGTGTTTTCTTCCTTGCAGTTTTGGAAGAATTGACCAGCAAAACCAGCTGGTGTAAGGTTTTCTTTGTGAGAAGGCTTTTAGTTTCAGATTCAGTTATTCACGTGGAAATAGGATTTTTCTGATTTTATATTTCTTCTTGTGTCTGTTTGGGTAAGATGCTCTTTTTTCCTAGGAATTTGTTCAGGCCACCCAAACTTTCCGATTATTAAGTGTAATATGGTTCATAATATCCTTATTTTGTGCAAGATCTCTTGTAATATCCCCTTTTAAAAATTTTTGATATTGGTAATTTGTCCTTTTCTCTTTTTCTTCATCGGTCTTGCTAGTCTTATGAATTGTAGTAGCCCTTTCAAAGGACAGCTTTTGGCTTTATTGATTTTTTTCTGTTTAGTATTTGTTCTCTATTTTGTTAATTTATGCTTTTTTCCTTCCATTTGCTTTGTGTTCTGTTTGCTGTTCTTTTTTCTAGTTTCTTGAGATAGATGCTTAACTGATTTTGGCTCTTTCGTCTTTTCCAGTCTCTGTATGTGAGGCTCCAGCTGGCCCTGTAAGTGCACCTTTAGCTGCATCCCGCAAGTTTTGAAAGCCAGATTTTCGTTCTCACTTGTGTGAAAACATGTTCTGATGTTCATCGTGGTATCTTTTTTTACTCATAAAGTTTTTAAAGAATTATGTCACTTGACTTCCCAATGTTTGTGGGGATTCTCTGGTTAGCTTTTTGTTGGTTTCTACCTTCCTTGCATGAAGATCCCTGTCTTGGTCTTTTGGGGCTGCTATAATCAGATGCATAGACTAACTGGTTTCTGAACAACAGAAGTTTATTTCGCATCGTTCTGGAGGCTGTGAAGTCCCGGATCAAGGCACCGGCAGATTCCGTGGCTGGTGAGGGGCCGCTTCCTGGTTCGTAGACGGCCAGCCTCTCACTGTCCTCACATGGTGGAGGGGGCGAGGGAGCTCTCTCAACTCCAGACTAATCACCTCGCAGAGTCCCCGCCTCCTGATACCATCACCTTGGGGCTGACGAATTTTAGGGGGACGTAAACTGTCAGTCTGTTGTAATCTCTACGTACACCCTGCATTATTTCAACGTTTTGAAATGAGTCGAGCTTTCCTAATGGCCCAGCGTACATTCATTTTTGTTAAATGTTCCTTGGGCCCTTGAAAATGTTATTTATCGGTGAGAATGCAGTGTTGTATGTATACCAGGTAGATCAAGTTTGTTAATCATATAATTTAGATTCTAGTAGCCACATTACATAAAGTAAAAAGAAATAGGTGAAATTAATTTTGATAATGTATTTTATTTAACCTAAATATCCAAAATATTATAATTTCAATGTGTAATCAACATGAAAAGACTACTGAAATATTTTGCCTTCTTTTTGTTATGATAAGTCTTTAAAATCGGGTGTGCATTCTTGCAACACGTCTCAATTTGAAGCAGGCACATTTCAGGTACTTAATAGCTGCATGTGACTGTTTACTGGGCAGCCCAGTTCTACACTCTTACTTTTTTTTTTTGAGGAAGATTAGCCCTGAGCTAACATCTACCGTCAGTCCTCCTCTTTTTGCTGAAGAAGGCTGGCCCTGAGCTAACACCTGTGCCCGTCTCCCTCTACTTTATACGTGGGGCGCCTGCCACAGTATGGCTTGATGAGCAGTGTGTAGGTCTGCAGCCAGGATCTGAACCGCCGAACCCCGGGCCGCCGAAGTGGGACGTGGGAACTTGACTGCTGCGCCACTGGGCCGACCCCTACACCCGTACCTTTTTTGGGTCTGTTTTTTCTATCAGTTACTGAGAGATGTGTCTTAAAGCCTCCCACTGTGATGTTGGCTTTGGTTGTTTCTCCTTTTCTATTTCTATCAATTTTTCTGTCTTTTGAGATCGTGTTGTGAGGTGCATTCAGATTTAGCGTTTTTATCTTCTTGGTGGATTGCACTTTATCATTGTGAAATGCTCCTCGTTAGTCAGGCTTCTTGCTGTCGAGGCTGCTTTATTTGATAGTGATCTTTGCCACATCGGTGTTCTCTTAGGTAGCGTTGGCCTGGGGATGTTTTGCTTTCACCTGTCTGTGATCTTGTATTTTTAAGCGTGCCTCTGTGGAGAGTATACAGCTAGTTTGATTTTAATCAATTTGACGATTTTTATCTTTTAATTAGAGCGTTTGCTCCATTTAAATATAATTGCTGGTATTTTGGTTTGTAGGTACCATGTTACTATCTGTTCTCTGTTTGTTCCACCTATGCTGTGCTGTGTTTCTCTCTGGCCTTCTGTTAGACGTATCGTGGTGTTTAGTTCGGTACTTCTCTCTTAGGTTGTTGGCTGTGTACATTCCTAGATACAGGGTGCATTTTACATTTGAGCCTTATTTACTGCTTTTACTACCTCCTGACACTGCTGTTTCCTTTGACAGTTGAACTGCATTGAACTCCCTCCCGCCTCCTGTGTCATTATCATACTTTTGAATTTTAGATACATTTTTGGCATTATCCTCGTTTTGTACAGTTAGTGCTTATGAAGGTTGATTCTCGTAGTGACCCTTTCTGTTGCTCTTCACTCCTCGTTTTTTCGTATTTCTGTCAGAGACTACTTTTCCCTGAAGAACTGCTTTCATAATCCTTTTAGTTCACGCCTGTGGGCAATGAGTTGTCTCATTCTTGTTTCCTGAAAAGTCTGTATTTTGTCTTCACTTTTGAAGTGAAAAGTCTATATTTTGTCTTGACTTTCTATTGGGTATAGGATTCCAGGTTGGTGGTTATTTTCTTTCGGCATTTTATAGATGCCAATCCATTGTCGTCTGGCTTCCTTCCCTTTCCTTAAAAAGTCAGCTCTCAGTGTTCCTGTTGTCCCACTGAAGGTGGTGCCTTTTTTCGTCTGGCTCCTTTTGACACTTTGTTCTTGCCTTAGGCACACTCCGAAGGACTGCTGAAAACCAGTGTGTGGTTTTCTTTGTTGAGTCAATGGCTTGATTCCTTCATCAATTTCAGACAAGTTTTGACCATTGTCTGTAGATGTTTCTTACTCCCTGTTCTGTCTTTCCTCACTTTGGGAGTCCCCATTTATATGGACATTAGACCTTTTACCGTGTCCTACATGTCTTTTGGGCTCCTTCTGTATTTTCCAGATTTTTTTCTTGTGACTTCTATCTGGCTGTTTTTTACTGACCTGTCTTCTGGTTCACTGATCCTCTCTTCAGTTGTGTTCAACCTGAGCTTAAACACATAGATTGGGTTCTTAATTTCACTTACCCTATTTTTCAGTTCTAGAATCTGTTTTGATTCTTTGGTGAAAATTTTCATTTTGTCAAGTCTATTTTTGACCAGTTGAAGTCTGCATCTGATAACTACACTGTATGGGTCACCTCAGGGTCTGTTTCTATTTCTGTTTTCCTTTTTTCTCTTGGTCCTGTTTGTTGTTATTTTTCTAAGTGAACCTTGGGCGTTATGGATGAAAACCTGTGGAGACTCTAGGTGATGCTGTCTTCCCTCAGCGCTTCCTCTGACACACACCCAGAGGACAGACACTCTCAGTTCAGCCAGCTTCTGAGCGACTCTAGGCTGGATTCGGTCTTTGTAAGCCTCAGTCCTTATAAGCTGCCTTCATCTGCCCTCTCACCCAGGGTGTAGCCCCCGGGTCTCCATCTGAAAGCCTGAAGTGTTTCCCGGGGCCCCTCCTCCTTGGCAGGTCCTGAAGCCCAATTTTTGTCACCTGAAGACAATGAGATTCCTGAAGGCTCAGCCTCTCAGGCAGTTTTTGCACAGTGCTGGGCTCATTTTCTCTGCCTCCCTTTTCTCAGAGATCTTGGCGCCTTAAGTCCCGTCTGATTTGTCAGGCCTGTATTTGAATTTCTGTCTTCCCAGCCCCATGGAACTCTCCAGAGCTCTGTTAGCCAGTACTTTCTGTTTGGCTTTCTGCTGTTTTCTTCCCAGCTTATTGGTGCATTTCCCCAAATCCCTGAGGAACACCTGATCGTCCCATGCCCTGAGGGAGAGAGTGGCTCTCGGAATGTTAGACTGGCCTCAGTGGGCTGCCCTTTTGTTTGGAATCTTTGCCCCTCCAGTTGGCTGCCTCAGTATCTCCTTGATGCCTTCAAACAGTCTTAAAAGTGTATCCAGCTTTTCTAGTTGTTGGTGAGTGGATCTCCTGCAGGCTGTTTGTGTATGTAGCTGGACGTGGGCAAACAAATCGGTGTTCCCTCTCCATCTGAAGCAAGATGTCAGAGTCCTAGTAAGTATAGTGATCGTTATTGTTATGAGAGCAACCTAAACCCACTAGTCCTTGCTTAGTACCCCCTGTTCTTTTTCTACTCAGCATCCCGTTTGCCCTGGCCCAGCCACGTACACAGGGAAAGACGGAGCAGGTGGCCCACCCCACCAGGACACACAGGCAGCACCTCCGCTCCTGGCTCCTCTCTCAGCTGCTGCGCGGACGCTCCATCCTGGCACTGCTCCCTCCTCTTCCCCTTGCCCTGAGCCAGCCCAGGGCAGGCTTTGTGATGACAGGCTGGCAGTGGCAGAGGAGAAGGCTTAAGAGTTGGAAGGGGTTAAGTGACATTCTGTGAATTGATCACATGTGAGTCTTCACTTTGAGTGTTTAAATAAATTACTGCTTTTAAGCTTCCCTCCGGTTTCATTTTAAAGTTGAAAATGCAGATTTTGTTCTTGAAATCTAGTGCAGTGATTTTACAGTGTTTTTGAAAGCACCGAATGAGATTTTAATAAGACGTCTCACTCAGAGAGCTCCAGTATGTAAGACTGAGAAAAGAGAATCTATTTGGGTTGAATTGTGGGTGGGACCCCAGTTGTGGGTCCCCCAGAGTCCACCAGTGCCTGAGACGGGGCGTGTCTGTAGGACTCAGAACGCCCTCGGGAGTAAGGTCTTAAAGCCATGACCTCGTGACGCCTGAGTCGACCTGTGTCGGGTGTGTTGGTTGTCAGAGCACAGGTCGAGGCTAAACTGGTAGCGGTATGAGGTGTGCTGGGGGCTGGAAAGGAAGAAGGTGCAGGTGCAGCCCGGTCGGCAGGAGGAGAAAGGACGAAAGATGATGCGGGGGACAGCTCGGGTGGTTGGGGTGACAGAGGAAGGTGCAGACACTGGGCAGTGTCTGGGGTGTTCTGGTTGTCACAGCTAGGGGCAGGGGTGCTCCTACACATTCTGCAGTGCGGCCCCCACAACGAGGAGTTACTACTATTCAGGAAGCAGGTGCCAAGTGGAGAGGCTCTGGTGGAGGAACCCAGGCTTCTCCCGGGGACTGCTCTAATCTCCAGTGGGGTGCGGCGCGCCCCTGTCGTTTCATCCTGAGTGCTCTTAGCAAGGCTTCCTCAAGCCCTTGCTGGGCTTAAGCTGGTGAGTAAATGAGGGAGAATTGACCTCGTAGTCCGCATGAGGTGAGACTAGCTCAGTGACTGCTGACTGAGGGTCCATTCTAGACGTCCCCTTCAGTTTAGATAGTGCCCCTCTGGTGGCCGTTACTGACTGCTGCTCTTGTAGGAGGAGGTGGCAGACCCTCCAGAAAATCAGGCTTATTTCTGTTGTGTTTGGTTTATGAAACAGTTAAATATATCCCTTCAAAGTAGTATTGGACTATTTGCGTCTTCTCTCTTTTCTACACACTCAACTTGCCATCTCTTTGAAAGCAGCCCTGCCTTCTTTTCTTTTTTGAGGAAGATTAGCCCTGAGCTAACTACTGCCAGTCCTCCTGTTTTTGCTGAGGAAGACTGGCCCTGAGCTAACATCCATGCCCATCTTCCTCTACTTTATATGTGGGATGCCTACCACAGCATGGCATGCCAAGCGGTGCCATGTCCACACCCGGGTTCCGAACTGGCGAACCCTGGGCCGCAGAGAAGCGGAACGTGCAAACCTAAGTGCCGTGCCACGGGGCTGGCCCCGCCTTCTTTTTTTCTTTTTGTGAATCCTCTTCTTTTTGCTGAGGAAGACTGGCCCTGAGCTAACATCCGTGCCCATAATTCCTCTACTTTATGTGTGGGATGCCTGCCGCAGCCTGGCCTGACAAGTGGTGTGCAGGTCCGCCCTCGGGGTCCGAACCAGCAAACCCCACGCCGCCCAAGTGAAGAGTGTGAACTTAACCACTGTGCCACCGGGCCGGCCCCCAGCTCTGCCTTCTTGTCTTCCTGTTTCTGTCCCTTTAATCGTCTGCAGGAGCCAGCGCCACCCCCAGCCCCTCTGTGACTATATCTGGTTCCGGGTTCCAGGTTCCGTGCTCCTGGGAGACAGTGGTGGAGGCACACAGGATCGCAGTCCTCAGAGAGCTGACAGAGCGGATCGTTTCTCACGATCAGTACAGGTTGTGAGTGCACCCTGACAGGAGGAAGTAGTTAAGAGGAAAGACACGACCCGGTGTGTGTGCAGGCCGCCTGTGTGCACACCGTGGTCCAGCAAAGGCCTTTCGGAGGGCTCACGTTTGAGCCAAGATCTGAAGCTGAGCGGAGCCAGCCTGAGCGCTTTCCCAGTGCTGGGCCTGCTGGGGCCAAGGCCAGGGGCAAGGAACAACTTGGCCGCGTCAGGCCATGAAGCTGTTGCGGAGGTTCCTGGACCGGAGGCGGAGGGAAAAGACGAACAAGGTGAGGGGGACCAGGGAGTTGGGAGTCAGGTGGAGCCTTCCCCAGCAGAGCTGGGATTTTTGTTTTGTTTTTAAGGACTTCTGAGGGCCCGAGGGTATTGTGGCTTCTCAGGGAGGGGTTGAGGTGATTTGGGTGGGTTTTTATGACGCTGGTGCTGTGTGGAGAATGGGTTGAGCTGGAGGCAAGAATGGATGGGGAGTAGGAACCGTTGGTCCAAGAAGGCACTCCTGATGCCTGGGTTGAGCTGTGAAGTTAGTGCTTTGGGCCAGCACTAAAGTCCCCTTCACATCGCCCACCCCACAGAGCGCAGAGCAGTGTGCATGTGTATGATGTTGCAGAGATAGAGAATGTTTCAGTGGCGGGTGTGTAACGGCTGTGTGTGTACGCCTGTCACGTGCACAGCACTGTGTTCAGATACTTCCCGAGTGCCTGTTACGGGGCAGGCACTGTTCTAGGTGCCGAAGAGTCAGGATGTAGTAAGGGGCGCGTAACCCAGGTATGTTTCAGTTGTGCAAGGAGAGCTGGAGGACGGAAGGGCTGTGTGGGTTCAGCTGGAGCAGGTGAAATGTGTGGACGGTGCGGTGGCTGCAGCCGTGGCTGTTTCGTCCTGGGTGTCTGTGCAGGCGGACTTGGGGAGGCCGTGATCCCTGTACTTTCAGCCACGCCCTCTGCTCTGTCTCGCAGAGACCTGCCTCAGCGCCACGCTCTCTACCTCCGTTTGGGCGGTCTTTGGGTTCCTTCAGTTCAACATCGGCCACAACCATCCTTTGCCCTCGTCTGTCCCTCCTCCTGTGAGCAGTGTGGCCTCCCCCCAGCCAGGGGCTCAGAAACCGGGGAGCCCGCTTCGCCTCTTCCTCAGCCTGCAGTCTGCAGGTCCTGAGGCGTGTGCCTGTCCTGTCGGAGCCCGCCTCTGAGGTGCACTGGCGAGAGCTGGACCGTTTTTTCCATCAGGGTGATTCGAGGAGCGGTTGGCTCCCGTGGCCTCTCCCGCCCCGGCGCCCTGTGGTCTGGCACCCGCCGCGCTGAGCTGTGGGCAGTTCCTCACATGCAGATGTGTTGTTTTCTGGAAACTTCTTTGTAAATATGCTGTTCTCAGAGAAGGCGGTCTTTTTTACTCACCCTGTGTTCTGCTTGCTGATTCTTCGTGCTAACGACTGCTAAGTAATTTGATAACTAACTCTTTTGGAGAACCAGTTTTGCCCTGTGAATAAAGATCTTCAAAAGTGCTCGTATTCTGCCCGAGCAGTTTTACTTCTGCTCCAGAAATGGTTGCTTTCTGGAGGGGACTTTCGGCATAAGGATGTTCACCGTAACATCTTAGCGTGTTTACATCCTTTATTCCTGAGCAAGTTAGAAGAGTAATAGATGCCAGCATCTATTTATTTTTAGAAACCATTTAAAGCATAAATAATGTGTAATTCCCACTTCATGGGTTTACCATCTCTTGCTTTTGCCTCCCAGCCTCACCTCCTTCCCCCTGGTTTTGGCATCACCTTGGGAGGGACATGATTTCCTGTGGGCCCGTTCTTGTGGTTGGAGGTGGGGCAGCGGGCCCTGGCTGTGACTGCAGACCACGCTGGACTCTCCCGGAGCTTCCTCGGGCGTCTGCGGAGGGCCACAGACAGGGAGCCCATTCCCAGCGACCTTCCTGGTCAGCTGGGGCCTTCTAGTAGTCGGAGTGCCCATTGGTGTTCCTGCCCGAACCGGGTCCTGTACTGGAGGTTGCGAAGTGGTGATTTTTCTGACTCAATCCTCCTTCATTTGTTAGCTGCTCCTCTTCAGTAAGGAGCATCCCTTTCTGTTCTCTTTCTCTCTCTCAGTTGCTGTGGCCCCTTGCATTTGTATTTATTCAGTGTATCGCAGTCAGTTATCATCATTATTCCTTTGGATACTCAGATTGTCCCCTCAGCTGGGCTCCTGTGTCCTTTCTCCAGGGCCCTATTAGTCTTTGAATGCTCCTTTGTTTCCTGACACAGAATTTGCCGCAGACCCACTTTGTGTTTCTCCTGCCTCAGATCTGCAGTCGTTCCTCTGAGGAGCCCTGGTTCCTTTTGGTGGGGAAATGCTGTTTAGAAATCAGTATCTGGGGGCTCGGTGTGCTCACTGTCACAGAGGTTCACATCTAGGTTCTTTTCGGGACAGAGCTGGAGAAAAATCTTGACAAAAAGAAAAACCTGGATTTCATATTGGTATTTCCTTTACAAATTAAACCTAGTTTTTTCCCCTTAATTTCTTTCTTTCTTTTTTCTTTTTTCTTTTTTCTGCTTGATCTCCCCCAACCCCCCGATACATAGTTGTATATCTCAGTTGCAGGTCCTTCTAGTTGTGGCACGTGGGATGCCGCCTCAGCGTGGCCTGACGAGCAGTGCCATGTCTGCTCCCAGGATCCGAACCCGCGAAACCCTGGGCCCCCGAAGCGGAGCGCATGAACTTAACCACTCGACCCCGGGGCCGGCCCTTATTTTATACTTCTTGTCTTACACTGACAGTTTTGATTTCTAATGATATTAGCCTTAATTTTTTTATCCTATGATACACATAAAATAGTTTAAACCTTTTAATATCGTATTGTTATAATCATCCTGTTGAGTGAAGTTTTAGAGTTTCTTTGTAGTTCTTTTGGATTTTAGAATAAACCTATCTTAAGAATACATAGCTAGAATAATGGGTTTCAAAGCAATGTGAAGTAACATAACCGCACAACATTTGATAAACAGTTGGAGTGCCCGTTGGTGTTCCTGCCCAAATCGGGCCTTCTGTTGGAAGTTGCATAGTTCATTTGTTTCTGCTGCTTCTTAAGTTTAGGGTTTACATTGTTCTTCTGGAGTTAATTTTTCTTCAAATACATAAAGCTTTTACGTGATTCAAAAACGAGAAGTATAGAAAAAGGCATAGTCGGAAGTCTTGCTCCTCCCGTCCCTGTCCCACTCACGCCTTCTAGGTGGGGGACCACGGTCCGGTTTGCCTGAGGGTAGGCCTGGGTTTTGCCTCTTATCCTCAGGCAATTAGCAGTCGTGCCCCTTTCACTCTCAGAAATGAAGCATAGGGAAAGCCTTGTCGGCGCTTGCTAATGCTCATGAGAGAGCGGACAAAATGTTTCCACTTGGTAGGTTTTTCCCTGTGGCTGGAAGGAAGCTCTTGGCCGAGCTCTGCTGACTTGGATCGCGGTTCGCTGGGCAGGGAAGGTCCACCGAGGGAGTTCTTTGTGGCTTCCAGAGGCTCATTCTTATTCTGAGGAGGAAATTTCCTCTTTCTCTGAAAATAATCTGGGAGCTTGAAGCATATCTTGCATTTCCAAGTTTTTCTGCTTTGCAAATGGGTAATTATCCCTCCTGCCTATGTATTTTTAAACCTTTGCCAGTAGTAATATGGAAATTGATTTCGTGTAGCGCCATGCTGAAGAAGACTAATCAATATCTCTGAGCCCTTAACATCTCTGGAAATCCCGGGGTGCTGCTAAGAAGCTAGGACACACTCTTGCTCCCGCCTTAAAAATAGTTCATGGGGAAAACGTGAGTGACAGGTGAGGTCGCGATAGCCTGCGCGCCCTGCAATAGAAACAGCTGTGGCAGGGCAAGGGTATTTTGAAGAGTCTTGAGTATGAATTCTAGGATAGTCTGATGTGTTATTTTCATGCAAATGAAAATATGAAAGACTTCATTTTTGACTGAGTGTGAAATGCAGTTGATGCACAGAGTTAAAGAAGTCCCGTATAGAATTTTACTTGGCTGTTTTGTGGCTCAGCTCCTGTAGCTCCCGCAGAGATACACACGGAAGGGAGACCATCAGCCAGCTGGCGTCTCCTTCTTCGTGCTGTTTGAAGGCGCTTTACGCAACGTGCTGAGTGCCTGTCCCTCCTCCGGCGGACAGACTGACTGCAGAGGACAGTGGCAGCAGGTGTGTGGGTGTGTGCCGCCCTGTCTCCTGTGCTGCCGTCCGTCTCTGTAGGTAGACCCCCGGTCTCCCTCGGTCCCGGTGGGCAAGGCTCGGAGGAAGCAGCCTGGTGGGCAGTCGGCGGACTCGCGCCCCATCCTCGCCGAGTTCCCTGCGTCAGTTACCTCGTCTCTGAGCCTTCGGAGTTCTCATCCGTCAGTTAGGGACGGTAACTGTCGGTTTTGCTTCAGCAAATACTGATTGTCTGCCGTGTGTTAGGCACTGTCTTTCCAAGGGCTGGGTAGACAGATGTTTGGGGGATTAAATGAGATAATAGCCAGCATTTATTGCTTCTAAGCCTCTTTCTGTGAGTTATCTCCCTGAGTCTCATAACAGTACTGTAGAGCATTCTTTCTACTATAAATAGTGCTGGAAGGCAGGGGCCTGTTCCGCAGCCTGTCTGACAGTGAAGGAATTGAGGCACGGAGAGGTTTGGGAGCCCCTTCAGAGGCCGGTAGCGAATGAGTGTGGAGATTGGTTATGGTGAAGAGTGCTTCCCTCTGACTCCCACAGTTAACCGTGACCAATAGGGAAAAAAGGAGAATGACGAAGAAAAAGTGCAAACGGTATGCAAATGTGTGGTGGACGGAGTGACAGTCTCTCTCTCCACCCCGTGTATGTCCACAGTGTGGGGTATTTTATCTGAAAGGCGGTGGTGTTTTTACTGTGCGTTCATAGTTTTCGTAGAGAAAGATGGGTGAAGTTCTACATTGTGAGAATACAAGTAATGAGTAGAATAAGCTTGCTGAGTCAGGGGGCTTAGTGACAAGCTGCCTGGTGATCCGTGCAGAGAAATAAATTATTCTAAGGCCTTTGGTTCCCCGCGTCGATGGGAGGGTGGGAGAAGTGCTCTGGAGGGCCCCCCTGGGGTGTGTTGTGGTCCAGTGCTGCCCCCTTGCCGCTTCCTCACCAGGCGTGCCTCGGTCCAGTGCTGCCCCTCTGCTGCATCCTCACCAGGCGTGCCTCGGTCCAGTGCTGCCCCCCTGCCGCATCCTTGCCCGGCGGGGCCCACGATTAAAGGATGCCTCTGCACACTGCTCGCTTCTTGTCTCAAGTCTGAGATTGGCAGGCCCGGGGCCGTCCTGCGCTGCCCCAAATGCAGGAGAGGCCGGGAGAGTAAGTGCCTGGGGCTCTCAGCTCCTCTGGCCCGGTGCTGTTCCCAGGCCTGGGGAGGGGCTCAGAGGCCGGGCAGCCAAAACAGGTGACAAATTGTGACAGCGTGCCTGAAATCACTGCAGCTGTGCCTCTGCAGCTGGAGAAGGCCGTTTAGTGTTTACTTACATGGCAGCTGGAACGCTCCTCCTGGCTGGGATTATCGGGGCCAACTGCCGCCTCCCCCTCCCCTGCCCTGACTTCCCCGAGAAGGGAAGAGAACACGTGTTAAATAAACCCGGGGATTAGGGATTTGGAGTTATATCCCGCCCCCCCGCCCCCGTTTGTTACTTTTATTCTCCTTCCTGATGATCTTGACTCCATTTCTGTGAGAAAGTTTCACAAACTGGACAGCGTGTCTTTTTGATGTGTGTATGGTGGGTGCCTGACAGTCACCAGAGTGGGAGAAAGGCCCATGCAGGAAAAAGTAGTAGGTGGTTAGAATAAAGGGTTTAAGTTGGAGAGAATGTGCATTCCGAGGTTGTTTTCTTGTGCAAACCATAGAAATAGTTGTTCCTAACGAAGTTCGACGATGAATTAAGAGATTGTGTGGAAGCAGATTCCTGATTATAGGTTCTGCGTAGTTTGTACAAACCCTTAACGTGCAGTTCGTTCCCCTTCATGTTCCCCAACTGTGTCCACAGGGCTGGGCGCTGCGGGAAGGGAGCCGTTTCCAGCAGACCTGGAAGCGTTAATACAGTAGCCGCTCTTTCCGCGGCTTCCAGGCTGCGAGCCCGTGCCCCCGCCTGGCCTGGAAACCCACGAGCGGTGGAGGGCAGGGCGTCGCTGCCCACCGTGTCTGGGACTCGGGATGCGGGTTTCTCTGTGCTTTGAAACGCTGCCGGTGTTCCTTCAGTTGTAAATTCGTCTGAAGAGCCTCTGGTGGGAAGTTTTATAGTAATGCCGTGTAAAGAGATAGTGACACACGTAGTGCTAATTTGCAGTAACTTTAAGCATTGCCAGTAATTTAATTTCCGGGGAGCTCCTGAACCGCCTGTGCTCGGGTCTCCGTGGTTCTGTTTGCTGCGCTCGCTGGCGGGCATTAGGTTCGTTCCAGTTGGAAAACCTCTGCGGGAAGGACGGAGGGAAAGGAAGCACTTGCTATCCACACATTCTTGGGTAATTATTTTCATTTGAACGAAAGTTTTGTGCCACTGACTAGGAAATACGTTAAATCCTAGCCCTCTGCTCCCTCTGCTCTAGTCGTCATCTTGGAGATTCCTTCGTCCCTGTGGGGTCACCCGTCCCCTTTTTGAAGATGATCGCCACGTTTCTGTCTGGAGCTCCACATTTGGGATGCTCCTGCATGCCCAGCCCCGAGTTTTGCCGTATCCCTTAGAAGGCCCGTAGACGTCCTGCTGTGTCTCAGTCCAGGGTCCTGCTCCGCCTTCCTCCTTGGTCAGCCTCGAGTCTCCCCGCCTCCCTCCCCACTTCACGCGCCTCCTCTGCCCTTCCTCGCTCATCCTGCAGGGCCAGTCCGCAGCTCTGTCCGGTGTTTTCTGCTCTCACGTCGTTTCTGTTTTCCTTTGTGCTCTGGTGCGCTAGCTTGGGCCGTTCATGGGGCCTTGGTGTCTACATGAGGTGGCTTTGCTTGTGCTTTCTTCCTTTCCAGGCCACCTAGCTCCCAGGGTAACCCAGACCTCTGGCATGAGAAGGTTTTGGCAGGGCCTATCCATGGCAGCAGGTGTTTGGCAGTTTGGCATTCATGGCTCCGTGTTCTGGCTTTATTCACCTTTCCCACATCTTTCCCTCTGTAAATGCCCCTTCACTCTGCCCAACCAGTCTGCTCACTCTGCTCCCCTTCCCTGACGCCTCGTCCTGCGCGATTCCCTGCTCGGGTACTGCCTCTCCCTCTCCTCGCTTTCATCAGACCCCACCTGCCTCTCCAGGGCGAGGTCACCCCTGTGAGGTCTGCTCGGACCAACTCCGATTCCTTTTATCTTTTCTCCAGTTTTTCAAAATGCCACCAGCTTTAAGAAAAACGCAGATGAAAGAGTAGGATCAAGGTCATTCTTGAGGGGGTAAAAGAAATCACAAAAAGATCTCCTGTGGGGCGTGTGGCCAGCCTCTTTCTCCCCATGGGATGATGGCGGTGGGCTTGCTGGGTGAGCGTGGAACAGTCTGCTTTTTCACTGACTGCTGAGTGGCTTCCTCTTCTTTCCCACCCTCCCCTCCTCCTCTACCTCCCCCTCCACACCCGTGTCAAATCTTGGATCCTCTGCTTACTAACTTTCTGATCTTGGCCAAGATATTTCACTTCTGAGACCGTTTTGTCGTCTGTAAAGTAGAGATACTATTTATTTCCCAATATTATAGGCAGATTTAGTGAGAACTAAAATAAAGCATCCACCGCTGTACCCTGCACAAGGTGGGCCTTCATTAGATGCGAGGTGTCTGTCTGCAGACCCCGTAGCCCCGACTCGGGTGACTGGGAGGGCGTACAGCCTGCGGGGGCTTGGTTTGGGTGCTCACCGTGGGATCTCCCCCTGAAGATGACATCGTCTTGAGCTCTGAGTCCCGAGCTGCTTATCAGCCAAGTGACCTTTGTAGGTCACTAACCTGCCCGGGCCTGTCTTCCAGTCTGTGAAGTGAGCTCATTATGTATGCCTTCCTGTCGTATGTGACATCTACTTTTATGTGATAAATATTGGAAAATATTTTGAAAACCAGTCAAGCATTAAGCACGTATAAAGTTATTACAATGAATATTTGTGTCTTAGGAGTACTTAGCATCGTGCCTCCCAACTTTTTTGTTCAGTAAATTGTCCAAATTAATAGGGCTGCTCCTTCTCCAGCTGGTATTGCTGTCTCCTGAGCTTGCTGGAGCCTCGAGAGGAAATCCCTAATAAAGTAGCTTCCGTTCCAGTTTTGTACTTAGACCTTTGGTTCATTCTGAGACGCCCTTCTTGTTAAGTTAGAGGGTAGGTAAAACTGGTTATAATATAAGGCTCGTGTGAGACTGGTTTGCAAGACGTGAATACACGGAGCCATGACAGTTTAAGAAGGTTACAACGCGGTAATATTCACAGTCAGACGTAGTCGTTGCTGGTTCAGATCCACGGGGACCTGTTGTTTGAACACTGCATTGTTCGCCCGGGCTGGGGATTTTGAAACAGCGAGGGGAGCAGTTCTTTCCCTCGAGCAGACTCGTGTGAGCGTGGTCCCGCACGGAAGGGACAGGTGCTGTCTTTCTCAGGGGCCGGCGGAGCCTGTACAGAGCGGCAGGGTTGAGCTCCGGCTGCGACGTCATGTTGGGCATGCGGGAGGCGCGGGGCTGGGGCGGCATTGGGAAGGAGGAGCTGCCACGGGCGCGCGAGCAGGAGCAGAGGGCGCAGTTGTGGGCCGGCTGGGCGGGCCTGCTGCGTGTCGGGTGGTTGGCTGCGGAGGGGTGTGGTGTGCCAGGCACGCCGGGTGGGAGGAGAAGGGTCGACAGAGGAACAGAAAGGCACCGAGGGTGTGAGCTCACGGCAGGGCGGTCCCCGAGGGCTGGAGTCAGTTCTCCGAGAGCGCTCTGGTGGGGCAGCGTGATGGGGGCCCTGCAGGTGCCGAGAGGCCGCCTTTGTTGACGCTGCACCCTTACCTGAGATCCGCCAGCCAGCTGTGTGTGCTCCGGGGGCCGTTGTCACTCCTGCTGTGGACACTGCAGGAGAGGGGGTCGACAGCGTCTTCGGGCTCACCTGTCCTCACTACTCTCAGCCGAGGCTGCGTGGCCTTGCACGCCGCAGCTGCTGTGTTTCTTTGACTTGTTAGCAGGCGGTGAGGAGGTGCTGTCAGTGTAGCCTCAGGTAGCCGTAGGTGCTCCTTCTGAACTTGTGTTTCTGCTGACCCGGCGTGATGGAGCCGCGGGAGGAATCCCGCATGGAGCACTTTCAGGCACGGCTGATGTCGAGACCCCTGCCTCAGCCCGAGATGCCCTTCTGTCCCGTGTGTCCAAAACGCTCGTCAGAGACGGAAAGGAGAGCAGGCTGCTCGCTTGTCCTCGGTGTCCTGTGCGCTCAGCTGGAGCTTCCAGGCGTGGTCTCCCCGTATGTGTTGCAGTGCTGGCCCAGCTTCTCCATGCTCGTTCCCTGCCTGCCTTGGGAATTGCGGGTGGCTCTAGGGCAGTGAGGTGCAGTGTGCGGGGACCCAGTTGCCGTCAGAGTGGGGCTGTTGAATAGTACCCGCGGGGGTCTTGTTTGACATTTCTGTTCCCGTCAGTAGTGGAGTCTCAAAGTGTGACAGAGCAGGTCCTGTCTTAGGTCCCTTTCTGTGCCGTTGTGCTCGGTGGTACCTATGAAGGCCTAGGGGGTGGTGTCCAAACGCTCTTCCACATCTCGGACGTCCTCATGTAATAAAGGTCATGAAATAACTTCACAGAGTGCTTCATCACACGCAAAAGAGTGGATTGTGGCTTTCTTTGCAGAATTGAAGTGCTAGTGTGAACTACTGACAAGCCTGAAAAATGCTAAAATTGTAACTGAATCGGGGAAACCTTGCTCACAGCCTAGGACTGTTCAGGAGAATTGCTAACCTGTAAACTCTAAAGCCGTTCCTGAGAGGGGCTGGGGAGACCAGTATGACGTCATTTTACTCGAGGAGCGGGGGCGTTAATCAGGTTACTGTCCTCCCCTCTCAGGTTCAGGATGCCTGGGACACTGGCACCCTCCATCACTTCCATGCCTTTATTGGCTCCGTGTTTTGGTGGAGCCATCATTGCCGGGAGGGATACCACCAGTGGTTCTGGAACGTGGCGGAGTGTGAGTGACGGAGCAGTGACTCGCAGGTGGAGCGTCCTAACGGAGGGACTCCCTCGTGGTAGATGGTGTCAGATGAGTCTCCAAGGGCTCACTAAAAGATGAGCTGCTGTTGTCAAGCAAGGAAGACTAGGAAACATAGTTTAAGGGTCTCGCGGAGATGTTTTAAAGCCTGGTGATGTAAGTGCAGAGTAAGCATGTTCGATGTGGTAACTTAGCGTGCAGCTGGCACGAACACTTTTGTCTGCCTGTTTATTGTAATAAATTTCTGGGGCTGAGTCGGAGTCAGAGTCGGCTGGTGCTCTACTTTCCTGGAAGGGTGTGTTAACGTGGCCAAGCTTTCGGGCAGCGTCTTCGTAGGGAAATGGGGGGCTGGCCCCTTGAAGTCGCCTTGTGTTTAGGCACACAGACTATGTATGTGATGTTTACATAAGCTTCATAACTGGGGTGTCAAGCTGAATAATCACAGGTTTGTGATTATTTCTACTGTTATGTAATAGCGTAATATTTTAATCTGTCCTTTATTGCCATGGGAGGTTAAAAAAGGCAAAGATTTGGGGCCAGCCCCCTGGTGTGGTTAAGTTCGGTGCACTGCACTTCAGTGGCCTGGGTTTCGGGTTTGGCTCCTGGGCACAGACCTACTCCACTCGTCAGCCATGCTGTGCCAGCAACCCACATGCCAAGTAGAGGAAAATTGGCAACAGATGTTAGCTCGGGGGCAGTCTTCCTGGCCAAAAAGAAAGGGCAAAGATTCTACATAGAGAAATTGCAGTGAAATAAAACATTATTTTTGCAAATAATGTTTTATCTTCTAAAAAGTAGTAAGACAGTCCTCACTTTGCATGGGACTATAAAAATGACCATGCAGCTGGCCCGCTACAAAGCAATCTTAATCATTGATGGAGACGATTATGTTTGAGATTGTTACGTTTTTTTCAAGACATTGCAAACTCTCTTAAATTATAAATGTATGAGGAAATGACAAAAACAGTAAAACTAATCTTTATTTAGTACACTGCAATTTATAACATTAGAAACGTTGAGAATTCAATTCCATAGGTCTTGGAGCCAGCAGGTCCATTTCTGGGTCTGTCCCTCAGAGCAATCCAGTACCTCCTTTTTGTGCATAATTTTAAAAAATCAGTACAATATCCTAATTATAAAACAAAGTAAATTTAAAAAGTTAGTTTACGGTGAAACATTTCATTCTGTAAATGTTTGGGCACGACTGCACCGAAGACGCAAGTCAGATGTTTGTACCTTCTGCTGATGAATGAGTTTAAGAGAAGATGATCAGAAGCCATTCCATAGAAAAATAGAGAAATGTGAAAGAAGAGGTGGCCACTCCATAAAAGTGTGTTAGGATAAGTAAACACAGACCAATCTCAATTGTATTTGATCCGAGAAAAATGAATAACCGTGACTGAAATAAGGACAACGTGCCGTTCGTATCACAGATTGTCAAGTAGAGACCTGGGCAAGTACAACAGTCTCGCATACGAGCTGAGCCTTCTTTGCAGGTGAAATGTCAGAATAGTTCCCTTGGTCATGAGAGGGCCAGGGGAGTGACGGAGGGTCACGAAGAACATATTGCCTCTGGAACTCTCACCAAATGCCCAGGCATGCGTTCAGTCTCTGTCATATGAGAAGATTTTGGAGACCCCTATTTGATGGGCGACAGGGAATGGAAGATGGATCCAAAAAAGAAAGTGGGCCCTAAAGTTTAATAACACACCAGGGTGGCAGAGCTACAGGAAACAGGTGTTTCATAAGCTGCTGGCCCAGGAGGAATAATTTAGCAGTAGCTATTAAAATTGCAACTGACCTTTGACTCAGAAGTTCTAAGGTTTTATCCTGCAGATGCACTTGGCACACGTGCAGAATGATACATGTACAAGGTTATTTGTTGCCATGCTGTTTGTCAGAGCTAAAGATCGGAAGCACAGTCGTAAGTGTCCATCGGTAGGAGAAGAATAAATACGTTACGGCTTTTGTGTCAGTGCGGCTGTGAGAGGAGGAGGACGCTGCGAGCCGGCCGGCCCTCCTCAGGCCGTGTCCCTGCTGGAGAGGCACTAGAGGGAATGCGTGTCTCACTGGGTTCTCCGCGCGTCGAACCTCGGGATAAACGGGGAGCGTCTGCCTTCAGCTGCCTGCCGAGTTGAAGAGCCACCAGGGCTGGAAGGGAGGCCTCCATGGATACCTTTATTACCATTTGTAAAAAACAAAGTTTTAAAAGTTGGTGTGAAAAAGAGCTCTGTCCTGAGCATCCTTCCATTGCTGCCGCTATCCCTGTTTTGTAAAAGTTTGTGGTGGCCAAAACATCTCCGTGGAAATGTGGATTTTACGCTGCTCCTAATGATGGCTTTAGGCTGTCAAGGTCAGGCAGGCAGTTTCTGGTCTCATACTTTAAAGACAGTTTCTTTATGATTCAGTGGTTTTTTGGCACGTGCATAGATCTATGAAAGGAAGTATTCGAAAATGAAAACTATTTTATACTCCAGTAAGCACGAGCAGCGCCAAAAATCACATACTTGCTTTACTGGAAAGTTTGAAACATGGTGTGAATATAAACTGGACATTAATATGCTTCATATTGTGTTTTCATTTTATTATTATCTAGTGTTGTTAATTTATCTGAAACTCTTTAAGGTAGTCGTCTTTTGTAAAAAAGTGATGTTTAAAAAAAAAAACCTACCTAGAAGATTCCAGAAGGCACTCATTCCTATTTGAATAAATATTTCTGCCCTTGATTTTTTATTTCATTGGTTTGATTCTCCCCTGCCGCTCAGGCTCCGTTTGAAAAATTTAATCAGAATGTTTTTGCCTGTGAGTATTTCGCTGTTATTATGCACTGAAATGTTATGCTTCTGAAATATACTTTCACACTAATATTTCAGATTGTTTTGAAATATACGTGTGCATTCATATTTCACATTGTCTTGACTAATTGTGAGACATTATTTGTGTTTAAATACAACATGCTTGTAACAACCGAAAACATTTTGGTTTACTATTTAGCAGAAAGGTAAAAATACGTGAAGCAAATCTTATACTCACTGCCCATGAGTAAATCCCCATTTTTGCTTAAAAGCAGATGCCTTCCAAAGAAGAAAGGAGTGATGGCTAACATAGCTAGAAATTTAAATTGGAAATGAGGAACAAAAATGGAACAATTCGGGGCTGGCCCCGTGGCCGAGTGGTTAAGTCTGTGCGCTCTGCTGCAGGCGGCCCAGTGTTTCGTCAGTTCGAATCCTGGGCACGGACATAGCTCTGCTCATCAAACCACGCTGAGGCAGCGTCCCACGTGCTACAACTAGAAGGACCCACAACGAAGAATATACAACTATGTACTGGGGGGCTTTGGGGAGAAAAAGGAAAAAATAAAATCTTTAAAAAAAAAAAAAAAAGGAATAATTCACTCATTGCCATTGTAAAGAAATGTGTCTACCCATGTGTACACCCGAGAGAAAACATAGCATAAACCCACATGAAAACTTGTGCAGGAACGTTCATAGCAGCATTATTCGTGATCGCTAGGAAGTGGAAGCAACCCACATGTTCATCAGCGAATGAAGGGATAAACAAAACATGGTCCATCCATGCGGTCGAATGTTATTCAGCCATAAAAGTGAACAAGGCCCTGACACACGCTACGATGTGGATGAACCTTAAATATGTGATGCTGACTGAAAGACACCAGACACGGAAGGACAGATATTGTGTGATTTCATTTATACGAAACGTCCAGAACAGGCGAGTCCGTGGACTCAGCGGATTTGTGGCTGCCAGGGGCTGGGGGGGAGGTAATGGGGAGTGACTGCTAATGGATCAGCTTTTGGGGCGTGACCAAAATGTTCTGGAATTACTGGTGATGGTAACTCAACATTGTGAATATGCTGAAAATCACTGAATTGTACTCTTGAAAATGGTTAAGATGGTGAATTTTATGTTAGTGACTTTTGTCGTAGTAAAAAATCTCAAAAAGAAAAGAAAAGAAAAGCAGTGTGGTCCCATTTTTTCTGACTTTGAGTGATGTGGATTGAAAATAGTGTTATAAAATAGTCACATCAGGGGCCGGCCCACGGCCGAGTGGTTAAGTTCCCGCGTTCTGCTGCGGCGGCCCGGGGCTTCACTGGTTCGGATCCTGGGCATGGACATGGCACCACTTGTCAGGCCACACCGAGGCAGTGTCCCACATGCCACAACTAGAAGGACCCACAACTAGGAGATACAACTATGTACTGGGGGGATTTGGGGAGAAAAAGCAGAAAGAAAAAAGGGAAGAAGAAGATTGGCAGCAGTTGTTAGCTCAGGTGCCAGTCTTGGGGGGAAAAGAAATTCACATCAGTGTTTCAATTACTGTGAGGTAATGCAGTTCTCTCAAGAGTAAAAAAAGTTAAGATGTCAAAAATGATCAAATGTCAGAGTGGGCAGACCAAGTTGTGAGTTGTGTTTGTGTTGTTGCCGCCTGGCAGTGCCCCTGCAGCCGGTGGACAGACCGCATCCTACAGAGATGCTCAGGTTTGGCTCTAAAGGATGCTCGTTTGGAATTAGACTCCCACACAATGCATCCTCCCTAGTTGCCAAGCCAACAGTTAGGAAAGAGGCACAGGATGGTTTTTTTCCATAAACTTTATTTTTTAGAGCCATTTTGGGCTTACAGCAGAATTGAGGGGGAGATACAGAGGTTTCCCGTATACCTCCTGCCCCCCACTCCCCCAGCCTCCCCTACTGTCCACACCCCCCACCAGCGTGGCACATTGGTTACAGTCCTTGAACCTACGTTGATGCATCGTCACCACCCAGAGTCCACGGTTGACGTCAGGGTTCGCTCTTGGTGCTGGACCTGCTGTGGGCTGAACACGTGTGTAAGGACCTGTGTCCACCATTATAGGTCATCCGGAGTAGTTTCACTGCCCTGAAATCCCGTGCTCCCCCTGTGCATCCTTCCCTTCCCCCAGCCCTGGCCATCACTGATCTTTCGAGCATCTCCATAGTTTTCCCTTTTCCAGAATGTCATATAGTTGGAATCATACAGTATGTGATTCTTTCACCAAGATTAGCTTCTTTCACCAAGGAATGTGCATTTAAGATTCCTCGGTATCTTTTCACGGCTTAATAGCTCCTTCTTATTAGTGCTGAATAGTACTCCATTGTCTGGGTGGACCATAGTTCATCCACTCACCCACTGAGGGACTTCTTGGTTGCTTCCAGGTTTTGGCCATTATGGGTAAATCTGTAACCATCTGGCACAGTGTATTTTTGACCTGGTCCATACGTACATTAAAAAAAAAAACACTAAGGTAGTTTTTTTCTCCTCCAAATGGAAGTCACGTTCGGTTTTTGGCAGAACAGGTTTGAGCTGCTGTTGGGAGCAGTGGCTGCTCAGCACTTAGCAGAGACGAGTTTTGGAAGACGAGAGCAGACCCCGGGGCCGACAGCTGGCGAAGGGTCCAGCGCAGGGAGAGCGGAGGGCTGGGTGGCGCTCAGGTTTGCTGATCTTGGAGAGCGGTAGGTCGGTGAGTGGCAGGGAGAGGGGGCGGACAGCGAGAACCTGGGCGGGCATGAGCACGGGGACGCGGGGCGGAGTGCAGACCGCCTCTGAAGTGTGGTGGCGAAGGTAATGGGAGGTGACAGGGCGGGCTGGAAAGCCAGCCAGTGGTCCCTGTTGGAAGAAGGTGAGTGTACGTGTGATCGTTTTCCCCATCATGGGTGGGAATGCTTCTGTTAAGAGCTGAGCTAACGTTTGAAGGTACTTAAGTGACATCCGTTTTAGCAATATTGCAAAAATCAGCCCGTCAGAACCCTGTTAGCCACCTGCTCCTGGTGGAAACGCCCGGAGATGCTGTGGAAGGAGCTCGGCGGGGCCAGGTGGCGGCCGTCGCCTGTGTTTGAGGGCTGACAGTGAGGCCTTTCAGCGGAGTGGCTCATTTCCAGCGTCCTCATTTGATGTCACACTTGTGGCCGTGGTAGAACGTAGATATTGCTCCCCGTATTTTTAGATGAGTGGTCAAGATGGAGAACTAAGTGACCAGTCCAAGGTCATAAAGGTCAGTTGTTTCCCAGCATGGCTACTGAATTCCCCTGGGAAGCCTTTAAAAATACATATTCCAGGTTCCACCCCAGAAATGTTGATTCAGTAGGCTGAGGCCTAGGAGTCTGTATTTTCGTCAGCTGCACAGGTGGTTTTTAGGCAGCTGGTCTGGACAGCACGGTTCCCTGTGCCGCCTGCAAACCTCTGAGGTGGACGGGTGTTTTGTTCTGCCGCACACGGCCCTTAGGCCGTGAACTGAGCAGGGCGAGTGGTGGCCAGGGGAAGACCGGCCGATTCACAGACCTGAGGCAGAGGGCACAGCCGAGGCACAGACGTGTTCTAGGAACTGTAGATGAGTTGGGACTGACATGCCGAGTAGGAGACACAGAGTGATGATGAGGGAGGAGGCTGGAGAGAGAGGCAGGGTCAGAGCTGCGGGAGCTGACTTCTGGAACCACCCCTCCAGACCAAGGAGACCTGGTGGCCTAGGCAGAGCAGGAGGCAGCGAGGACCCTCCAGAAGATCCAGGTAGGAGGCAGAATTAGTACCCAGCAGCTGGTTAATGTGGGGGGAGAGGAAGTGGGTGATGTGACGTCCGGGAGTCTGGCTTGGACAACTGCATGGGTGGGTCCTCTGCTGAGTTGAGTGAGGGCCTGGGAGGAGTTGGGGGCTGGGTCAGGGAGGAGGGTGATGAACTCCGTTCGGGGAAGGTGGTTTAAGCGTCCAAGTAGAGATGTCTGACGGGCAGTTGGACAGTTGCCGGGGTGGGGGCTTAAAGCCTTGGACACAGGACACAGGTGTGGAGAGTGAACAGGGCACCCAGGAACCTTTGTTCAGCAGTTACGAGATGAGCAGGGAAAAGGACGAGGGGAAGAGAAGGGGAAGGTGGGATCGCATGCTCCCTGACGGTGGTTGGCGAGGTCAGCGAGCACGAAGCCTGCCTGGGGTTAGCGCAGGCGAGGGGATTGCTGTGTCTGAGCCAGAGCGCTTTCAGGGCAGCAGCGGGGCCTGAGGCCAGGTTGCAGAGAGCAAGAACAGGATTCAGGATTGGGGTGTGGTGGCTGAGGGGCCAGGTGTTTCTGAACAAGTTCTGTGTCCACGTGGACAGTCCATATTCTGGTTGCGTCCTGTGCTCTAGCATGGTTTTGGGAGACGAAAAGAGAAGGGAGGATTGGTCTTTTTTTTTTTTTTTAAATACAAGGCAAGGACATAGTTAAAAATTTAAAAAGGAATATAAATTAAAAACGAAGTCTCGCTTCAGCCGCCTTTCCCAGTCCCAGTGGGTAACCTGCCTTAGCTGTTTGCTGGGTGTCCGTCTCTGTGTTATCTTAAAGACGTAAAAAATACGCATGGTGTGTGTTTGCTGTGAACCAAGTTGAGATGACGCTGAAATACTGTGCTGTACTGTCTTTTTCGGTTCGGATTATACAGTCTCTGCTATGAATCCCTAAATGCTGAGCAGCAGCATAAATTGTGTCAGTATCCGTTTCTTAAAGAGAAACCGACAAAAGAAATTAGATGTATTGGGACTTTGTAACTGCTTATGCATTTTACTCTGTTGCTTGCAAATGACGTTCAGTGACTGAAAATCCCGTGCTGTTGCCTTGAAGGTGGCTTTCCACAAGTCCAGTGAGCTGATGGTCAGCTTTTCCAAGGGCGTAAAGTTTGCTGTCTTCTGAGCGTCCCTCTCCTCCCATCGTTAGATGCGACATCAACAGACAGTTAGACATAGTCTGTTAACAGGAACAGATAGTTGTAATAACCTTTCTAAGCACACTTTTAATCAAGATGCTGGAGTTTTGAAACATATGATTTGCTGACTCGTAAATAAACTTCCAATTTCCTTTATTTCACAATTTGACATGCTTTAAAACCTAAGGCTGAAGCGGGTAGCTTCTGCTGACACAAGATAATCTGTCAGTTCTGCAAGTCAGTTTTTCAGGGGTTCGTTTGGTGTGCTAACAATTAGACCCCGTTTCTATTTGTTTATTACCCTCCCTGTCCCCACACCAAGAGGACGGGTACTTTTTGCCTCCACTGAAGCTTCGCTCCTGTTTCAGCAGGTTAGCGAAAATAATGAAGAGTAGCTAAAACATAAAACGAAAGTACTGATGGAGATGCTAGAGAGTGAAAGATGCTGAAGCGCAGCATGGGATGGCCGAGTGAAGAATTTGGGGGAGGGCGGGGGGGGCAGGGGGCAGGACTCACGTGGGGCTGGGGGAGTGGGAAGGGCGGCTGCTTCCAGCCCAGAGTCCTGCAGTTGCTGGGAGCTACTGGAATGACTGGGAAGAAACAATGTTCTTTGCTTTCGGAGCTAGATGTTGCATCTGATCCATAGGACGTAACTTAAAATTGGTCTCATGGCGGATTTTGATAAATAATGTCTGGTTTGCATAATCTGGAGCTATTATCCAGATCTGAACCTTTGGTCCAGAAATGCTAAATGTCAGCATTTTTGAGCGTTATGTGAAACCAAGTTCTTGAGCTGGTGTTAATGGCTGTTACCTTCCCTGTTCTCAATCCTAGAAAATGTCAAACGGAAATGCAAATCTGTATTGCTCAGACTTATGCTTTAAATGAAAATATCCCAGTGATTATTGGATCTGTTCAGTTTCAGAGATACTTTAATTATAGTAAATAGAATGACACTTTAGACTAGTAGTATATGTGGCTTACAGTATTTTTTAGAGCAACGTTTTTTTTCTAAAGAGGAAAAAGGTAGATGCTGACAATTAGATTCCTGTGATGGTAATAGGGGAGATCATTTACTGCACATATTTGGGGTTTGTTCAGCCTGTGCTAGTTTTTTCTGCAATAATGATACACAGTGCACATATGAACGTGCTTCTGGAATCTTAAACTTTGGAATTTCCTGTCAAATGTGTATCTAAACTCCTAAGTTTAAATTTGCTTTGATGCTTTTTCAGTTGTCGAATTCTTTTGAGCCAAGGGAAAAGGTTTTCCTTTAAGGAGTAAAAATAATTGTCAAGTTCTGTAAATGTGTTTTCTACCATGGCCAAAGCAGTGTGTCACAGATTTCTTTTGAGATATAACCCAGCGATAGGAATGAAGCATATTCTCTTTACAGGTGAACGAAGACAGTCTGGGCTGTTAGGAAGAACTTAGGGGAACTGCATGAAAGAGACAGAGGCTTGCCCGGGGAGGGGGGCGGGAGGAGGTCACGGGAAAGCGAGGTGACAGGCATCCAGCATAGGGGCTCGATGGGAGCGCAAGTGGGCTCCGGGGCGGAGCGCTCTCTTTCCAGGCGGTGTGAGTCCGTGTAGGAACCAGCTCCTCGTCCCGGTGCGCAGGGGAGCTTCGACGCACCCCCTGAAGCGTCCAGTGTCCACCTTGTTGTGCTTCGACTAGGCGTTTCATTTAAAGGTGGCGAAATTTGTCCATGACAGCTAGTAAGACTTAAAAATAAAACGCTGATACTCAACCCTCCTGGGACTGCAGGTCCCCTGCCACTTGTCATGGTCCCTCGCCCTTCTCCCCTCTCCCTTCTTCCTCACCCCCCTGAAATCCCATGGTCCGTTATCATCACAGCCTTGCACGCCCTGCCCCTCCCTCGCCTCTTTCACTTCACTGTACTCACCGGCAGAAGCCTGCACCCAGTAAGTGCGTTCTCCGTCCGCTGTCGTGACCGGTGACCGGAAGTGGACCCGCATGCCGCCACAGTCACGTGACTGTCAAACAGCGACTCTTCTCTTCTAGGTGGCTGTTTTCTTCCTTCCCCTTTCCCCTCCCCAGCGCTCCTCACCCACCCTTAAACTTAATGCCAAGTCCTCTGTTTTCTCAGTGAAATCGGAAGAAATCAGAAGAGGTCTTGCGTAAACTCTCACCACATGTCTACCTATTTACCTGGATCTGTGCCCGTGTATTCGGCTGCCCTTCCTCTTACTGTGGGCGAACTGTGTGCACCCAGGAAAGGCCACCTCTGCACTTGGCCGCTTGGCCCGATCTGCTCGCGCTTACTCAGGGGAGTTACTCTGTCAGTCCCACCGCTCCCCTGGCTTCCTGCCAGTCAGCACGCACACTGTCTCGTCCTCCAGAAGGTCTTTCTAAACCCATGTCTGCTGCAGCCCCTGCCCTCATTTATAAGGGCTAGCCTTATAAAGTCAAATTCTAATTGACCACAGATGGTAATGCTGACTTTGAGTTGCAAATGATTAATTTAGGAATGAGCTTTACACCACCTGTTTGTCAATTGATTTTCTAGAATTACCTCAATCAGCCTCCTTTCGTATTTTGACCGACAGCTCGATTATTTGTTAGATGAACCTTTGTCCATTCCTTTGTCCAGTAAAGAGAAAACTCTTAAAATGTTGAGAAACGTTGGCAGTTGGCAGATAATTTTAATTATTTCAGAGGAGTTTTGCTCCATTGAAAAACTGACAGGAGAATGTGAGTCCTTTCCTTTCTCCCCAGCTTAATGACATCGTGTTTGTGTGAGGGTGCTCAGTGTTGCAGTTAGAAGTGACCCACGGTTGACAAGGGGAGCGCCTGGCACCTCTCCTCTCAGTGATGTCGTCAAGGAACTTTTTCCCCTTAGCTAACGAAATGTCTTCTTTTTTTTTTTTCTTTCTGCTTTATCTCCCCAAATCCCCCCCGACCCCGTACATAGTTGTATATCTTAGTTGCAGGTCCTTCTAGTGGTGGCACGTGGGCCGCCGCCTCAGCGTGGCCTGATGAGCGGTACCATGTCCGCGCCCAGGATCCGAACCAGTGAAACCCTGGGCCGCCACAGCGGAGTGCGCGAACTTAACCGCTTGGCCACGGGGCCGGCCCCAGAAATAAGTCTTCTTAAACTTCCCCTTCCTACCAAAGGCTTACCGGCATTTGTGAAAAGTCCACATTAGGGAGTTGGCTTTGAGTAATTACTTGGCCAATCCGTTAGCGTTGGAGTGCCATCAGCCTTTTCCTGGGGATGCTCTTCCCCAGGGGAGAATCCGCGTAGAGCAGGAGGCTGGGCGCAGGGCGGCGGCCTTCGGGGCCTCTTTACTCTCCGGTGGCTCCAGGTCACCGGGGTGCGAGTCGTTTAAAGATGTCTGTGTCCACTTGGTGTCAGGATTCCTGCTCAGGAACGTGTCGAGGGCTTCTCTGGGTCTGAGGAGGTGGGCTTGGAGTCCCTTCTTCCTCCGCTGTGCGTGTGCCCAGGTGCAGGGGTGGAGGGAGGGTGGCGTCTGAGTTACGGCGTCTGCGCGGTCTTGGGCTGGTGGCTCGACCCCCCACGGAGGTCCCTTAGAGCCTCCGGCTGGGGTTGCCTGTGTGAGGACTGGGGTGGCTTGCTGGGAGTCTGTCCTTAAAAGATCTCTTTCCCCCCTTATTTTCTAGGAGTATGCAGCACTCAGTAAAGACCTCAGTGCGTGCAGGGAACAGCTCCTTGAAAGGGAGGAAGAAATTGCCGAAATGAAGGCTGAGAGAAACAACACCAGGGTCAGTAGGTGCCGGAACTTGAGCCTCTGGGCCACTATCAGTCACTCTGGCTGGCTTTAAACTCGAAAGACGTCCACTCTACCTGGTTTCAAACACATTTTCGACATTTTCCCACGACTTAACTGTGATCGATCAGTTCAGCGTTCTCATACTTTTCTTGAAATTCATAGTTAAGAATTAGTATTTTGATCCATTTGAGGAGGAATTTCTCTAACTTTCTACTGGATTGAAGGCATTCACACTGGTTCAGCATGAGATGGAAAGGATTGATTTGCCCCGAATCCCAATGTGCAATTGAAGGTGTTGTTTAAACTTGCGTCTGTGTTGGCCTTTTCTCCCAGCTGCTGTTGGAGCACTTGGAGTGCCTCGTCTCCAGGCACGAGCGGTCCCTGAGGATGACGGTGGTGAAGAGGCAGGTGCAGTCCCCCGCCGGCGTGTCCAGTGAGGTGGAAGTGCTGAAGGCGCTGAAGTTGTTGTTCGAGCACCACAAAGCTCTGGATGAGAAGGTACCCGCGGCCCCGGGGCCAGCCTTGGGCTGCGCGCTGTGCGCCCGGCGGGCGTTGTGCGTGTGCAGCTTCAGTTTACTCTTAGTAGCTTCTGGAATTCTTGTCAACAAAGTTCTTCTGTAAGAAGACAGTTCTATATGGTTAAAAAGTATTAGTTGGCAGAAATGTTTTAGATTTTTGTTTGTTGTTTTTTCCTTTTTCTCCCCAAAGCCCCCGGTACACAGTTGTGTATTCTTCGTTGTGGGTCCTTCGAGTTGTGGCATGTGGGACGCTGCCTCAGCGTGGTCTGATGAGCAGTGCCGTGTCCGCGCCCAGGATTCGAACCGACGAAACACTGGGCCGCCTGCAGCGGAGCGCGCGAACTTACCACTCGGCCACGGGGCCAGCCCCTGACATAAATGTTTTAAAATTTGTTATATCCTGTTTATAGATTTGCTGTTAAGAATTGGGTAATGCAATTTATTTAGGGAGAAGATTTTTCTCAAACTTAAAATTTAGAGCTGTTAATAGGAAGTTTCCATGACGGTAACATCAATGAGAGACGTTCCAGGTGTTCTATGTTATATCCTGCTAGTGGTAGGATCACTGTCCGCGAAGGCTTGGAGAAGTGTGCACCCACACACTCCACCCCTGCTGTCCAAGTTTTTCTGCTTTGCAAATGGGTAATTATCCCTCCTGCCTATGTATTTTTAAAACTTTGCCAGTAGTAATATGGAAATTGATTTCGTGTAGCGCCATGCTGAAGAAGACTAATCAATATCTCTGAGCCATTAACATCTCTGGAAATCCCGGGGTGCTGCTAAGAAGCTAGGACACACTCTTGCTCCCGCCTTAAAAATAGTTCATGGGGAAAACGTGAGTGACAGGTGAGGTCGCGATAGCCTGCGCGCCCTGCAATAGAAACAGCTGTGGCAGGGCAAGGGTATTTTGAAGAGTCTTGAGTATTAGTTCTAGGATAGTCTGTTGTGTCATTTTCATGCAAATGAAAATATGAAAGACTTCATTTTTGACTGAGTGTGAAATGCAGTTGATGCACAGAGTTAAAGAAGTCCCGTATAGAATTTTACTTGGCTGTTTTGTGGCTCAGCTCCTGTAGCTCCGGCAGAGATACACACGGAAGGGAGACCGTCAGCCAGCTGGCGTCTCCTTCTTCGTGCTGTTTGAAGGCGCTTTACGCAACGTGCTGAGTGCCTGTCCCTCCTCCGGCGGACAGACTGACTGCAGAGGACAGTGGCAGCAGGTGTGTGGGTGTGTGCCGCCCTGTCTCCCGTGCTGCCGTCCGTCTCTGTAGGTAGACCCCCCGTCTCCCTCGGTCCCGGTGGGCAAGGCTCGGAGGAAGCAGCCTGGTGGTCAGTCGGCGGACTCGCGCCCCATCCTCGCCGAGTTCCCTGCGTCAGTTACCTCGTCTCTGAGCCTTCGGAATTCTCATCCGTCAGTTAGGGACGGTAACTGTCGGTTTTGCTTCAGCAAATATTGATTGTCTGCCATGTGTTAGGCACTGTCTGTCCAAGGGCTGGGTAGACAGATGTTTGGGGGATTAAATGAGATAATAGCCAGCATTTATTGCTTCTAAGCCTCTTTCTGTGAGTTATCTCCCTGAGCCTCGTAACAATACTGTAGAGTATGCTCTCTACTATAAATAGTACTAGAAGGCAGGGGACTGTTCCGCAGCCCGTCTGACAGTGAAGGAATTGAGGCACGGAGAGGTTTGGGAGCCCCTTCAGAGGCCGGTAGCGAATGAGTGTGGAGTTTGGTTATGGTGAAGAGTGCTTTCCTCTGACTCCCACAGTTAACCGTGACCAATAGGGAAAAAAGGAGAATGACGAAGAAAAAGTGCAAACGGTATGCAAATGTGTGGTGGACGGAGTGACAGTCTCTCTCTCCACCCCGTGTATGTCCACAGTGTGGGGTATTTTATCTGAAAGGCGGTGGTGTTTTTACTGTGCGTTCATAGTTTTCGTAGAGAAAGATGGGTGAAGTTCTACATTGTGAGAATACAAGTAATGAGTAGAATAAGCTTGCTGAGTCAGGGGGCTTAGTGACAAGCTGCCTGGTGATCCGTGCAGAGAAATAAATTATTCTAAGGCCTTTGGTTCCCCGCGTCGATGGGAGGGTGGGAGAAGTGCTCTGGAGGGCCCCCCTGGGGTGTGTTGTGGTCCAGTGCTGCCCCCTTGCCGCTTCCTCACCAGGCGTGCCTCGGTCCAGTGCTGCCCCTCTGCTGCATCCTCACCAGGCGTGCCTCGGTCCAGTGCTGCCCCCCTGCCGCATCCTTGCCCGGCGGGGCCCGCGATTAAAGGATGCCTCTGCACACTGCTCGCTTCTTGTCTCAAGTCTGAGATTGGCAGGCCCGGGGCCGTCCTGCGCTGCCCCAAATGCAGGAGAGGCCGGGAGAGTAAGTGCCTGGGGCTCTCAGCTCCTCTGGCCCGGTGCTGTTCCCAGGCCTGGGGAGGGGCTCAGAGGCCGGGCAGCCAAAACAGGTGACAAATTGTGACAGCGTGCCTGAAATCACTGCAGCTGTGCCTCTGCAGCTGGAGAAGGCCGTTTAGTGTTTACTTACATGGCAGCTGGAACGCTCCTCCTGGCTGGGATTATCGGGGCCAACTGCCGCCTCCCCCTCCCCTGCCCTGACTTCCCCGAGAAGGGAAGAGAACACGTGTTAAATAAACCCGGGGATTAGGGATTTGGAGTTATATCCCGCCCCCCCGCCCCCGTTTGTTACTTTTATTCTCCTTCCTGATGATCTTGACTCCATTTCTGTGAGAAAGTTTCACAAACTGGACAGCGTGTCTTTTTGATGTGTGTATGGTGGGTGCCTGACAGTCACCAGAGTGGGAGAAAGGCCCATGCAGGAAAAAGTAGTAGGTGGTTAGAATAAAGGGTTTAAGTTGGAGAGAATGTGCATTCCGAGGTTGTTTTCTTGTGCAAACCATAGAAATAGTTGTTCCTAACGAAGTTCGACGATGAATTAAGAGATTGTGTGGAAGCAGATTCCTGATTATAGGTTCTGCGTAGTTTGTACAAACCCTTAACGTGCAGTTCGTTCCCCTTCATGTTCCCCAACTGTGTCCACAGGGCTGGGCGCTGCGGGAAGGGAGCCATTTCCAGCAGACCTGGAAGCGTTAATACAGTAGCCGCTCTTTCCGCGGCTTCCAGGCTGCGAGCCCGTGCCCCCGCCTGGCCTGGAAACCCACGAGCGGTGGAGGGCAGGGCGTCGCTGCCCACCGTGTCTGGGACTCGGGATGCGGGTTTCTCTGTGCTTTGAAACGCTGCCGGTGTTCCTTCAGTTGTAAATTCGTCTGAAGAGCCTCTGGTGGGAAGTTTTATAGTAATGCCGTGTAAAGAGATAGTGACACACGTAGTGCTAATTTGCAGTAACTTTAAGCATTGCCAGTAATTTAATTTCCAGGGAGCTCCTGAACCGCCTGTGCTCGGGTCTCCGTGGTTCTGTTTGCTGCGCTCGCTGGCGGGCATTAGGTTCGTTCCAGTTGGAAAACCTCTGCGGGAAGGACGGAGGGAAAGGAAGCACTTGCTATCCACACATTCTTGGGTAATTATTTTCATTTGAACGAAAGTTTTGTGCCACTGACTAGGAAATAACGTTAAATCCTAGCCCTCTGCTCCCTCTGCTCTAGTCGTCATCTTGGAGATTCCTTCGTCCCTGTGGGGTCACCCGTCCCCTTTTTGAAGATGATCGCCACGTTTCTGTCTGGAGCTCCACATTTGGGATGCTCCTGCATGCCCAGCCCCGAGTTTTGCCGTATCCCTTAGAAGGCCCGTAGACGTCCTGCTGTGTACCTCAGTCCAGGGTCCTGCTCCGCCTTCCTCCTTGGTCAGCCTCGAGTCTCCCCGCCTCCCTCCCCACTTCACGCGCCTCCTCTGCCCTTCCTCGCTCATCCTGCAGGGCCAGTCCGCAGCTCTGTCCGGTGTTTTCTGCTCTCACGTCGTTTCTGTTTTCCTTTGTGCTCTGGTGCGCTAGCTTGGGCCGTTCGTGGGGCCTTGGTGTCTACATGAGGTGGCTTTGCTTGTGCTTTCTTCCTTTCCAGGCCACCTAGCTCCCAGGGTAACCCAGACCTCTGGCATGAGAAGGTTTTGGCAGGGCCTATCCATGGCAGCAGGTGTTTGGCAGTTTGGCATTCATGGCTCCGTGTTCTGGCTTTATTCACCTTTCCCACATCTTTCCCTCTGTAAATGCCCCTTCACTCTGCCCAACCAGTCTGCTCACTCTGCTCCCCTTCCCTGACGCCTCGTCCTGCGCGATTCCCTGCTCGGGTACTGCCTCTCCCTCTCCTCGCTTTCATCAGACCCCACCTGCCTCTCCAGGGCGAGGTCACCCCTGTGAGGTCTGCTCGGACCAACTCCGATTCCTTTTATCTTTTCTCCAGTTTTTCAAAATGCCACCAGCTTTAAGAAAAACGCAGATGAAAGAGTAGGATCAAGGTCATTCTTGAGGGGGTAAAAGAAATCACAAAAAGATCTCCTGTGGGGCGTGTGGCCAGCCTCTTTCTCCCCATGGGATGATGGCGGTGGGCTTGCTGGGTGAGCGTGGAACAGTCTGCTTTTTCACTGACTGCTGAGTGGCTTCCTCTTCTTTCCCACCCTCCCCTCCTCCTCTACCTCCCCCTCCACACCCGTGTCAAATCTTGGATCCTCTGCTTACTAACTTTCTGATCTTGGCCAAGATATTTCACTTCTGAGACCGTTTTGTCGTCTGTAAAGTAGAGATACTATTTATTTCCCAATATTATAGGCAGATTTAGTGAGAACTAAAATAAAGCATCCACCGCTGTACCCTGCACAAGGTGGGCCTTCATTAGATGCGAGGTGTCTGTCTGCAGACCCCGTAGCCCCGACTCGGGTGACTGGGAGGGCGTACAGCCTGCAGGGGCTTGGTTTGGGTGCTCACCGTGGGATCTCCCCCTGAAGATGACATCGTCTTGAGCTCTGAGTCCCGAGCTGCTTATCAGCCAAGTGACCTTTGTAGGTCACTAACCTGCCCGGGCCTGTCTTCCAGTCTGTGAAGTGAGCTCATTATGTATGCCTTCCTGTCGTATGTGACATCTACTTTTATGTGATAAATATTGGAAAATATTTTGAAAACCAGTCAAGCATTAAGCACGTATAAAGTTATTACAATGAATATTTGTGTCTTAGGAGTACTTAGCATCGTGCCTCCCAACTTTTTTGTTCAGTAAATTGTCCAAATTAATAGGGCTGCTCCTTCTCCAGCTGGTATTGCTGTCTCCTGAGCTTGCTGGAGCCTCGAGAGGAAATCCCTAATAAAGTAGCTTCCGTTCCAGTTTTGTACTTAGACCTTTGGTTCATTCTGAGATGCCCTTCTTGTTAAGTTAGAGGGTAGGTAAAACTGGTTATAATATAAGGCTCGTGTGAGACTGGTTTGCAAGACGTGAATACACGGAGCCATGACAGTTTAAGAAGGTTACAACGCGGTAATATTCACAGTCAGACGTAGTCGTTGCTGGTTCAGATCCACGGGGACCTGTTGTTTGAACACTGCATTGTTCGCCCGGGCTGGGGATTTTGAAACAGCGAGGGGAGCAGTTCTTTCCCTCGAGCAGACTCGTGTGAGCGTGGTCCCGCACGGAAGGGACAGGTGCTGTCTTTCTCAGGGGCCGGCGGAGCCTGTACAGAGCGGCAGGGTTGAGCTCCGGCTGCGACGTCATGTTGGGCATGCGGGAGGCGCGGGGCTGGGGCGGCATTGGGAAGGAGGAGCTGCCACGGGCGCGCGAGCAGGAGCAGAGGGCGCAGTTGTGGGCCGGCTGGGCGGGCCTGCTGCGTGTCGGGTGGTTGGCTGCGGAGGGGTGTGGTGTGCCAGGCACGCCGGGTGGGAGGAGAAGGGTCGACAGAGGAACAGAAAGGCACCGAGGGTGTGAGCTCACGGCAGGGCGGTCCCCGAGGGCTGGAGTCAGTTCTCCGAGAGCGCTCTGGTGGGGCAGCGTGATGGGGGCCCTGCAGGTGCCGAGAGGCCGCCTTTGTTGACGCTGCACCCTTACCTGAGATCCGCCAGCCAGCTGTGTGTGCTCCGGGGGCCGTTGTCACTCCTGCTGTGGACACTGCAGGAGAGGGGGTCGACAGCGTCTTCGGGCTCACCTGTCCTCACTACTCTCAGCCGAGGCTGCGTGGCCTTGCACGCCGCAGCTGCTGTGTTTCTTTGACTTGTTAGCAGGCGGGGAGGAGCTGCTGTCAGTGTAGCCTCAGGTAGCCGTAGGTGCTCCTTCTGAACTTGTGTTTCTGCTGACCCGGCGTGATGGAGCCGCGGGAGGAATCCCGCATGGAGCACTTTCAGGCACGGCTGATGTCGAGACCCCTGCCTCAGCCCGAGATGCCCTTCTGTCCCGTGTGTCCAAAACGCTCGTCAGAGACGGAAAGGAGAGCAGGCTGCTCGCTTGTCCTCGGTGTCCTGTGCGCTCAGCTGGAGCTTCCAGGCGTGGTCTCCCCGTATGTGTTGCAGTGCTGGCCCAGCTTCTCCATGCTCGTTCCCTGCCTGCCTTGGGAATTGCGGGTGGCTCTAGGGCAGTGAGGTGCAGTGTGCGGGGACCCAGTTGCCGTCAGAGTGGGGCTGTTGAATAGTACCCGCGGGGGTCTTGTTTGACATTTCTGTTCCCGTCAGTAGTGGAGTCTCAAAGTGTGACAGAGCAGGTCCTGTCTTAGGTCCCTTTCTGTGCCGTTGTGCTCGGTGGTACCTATGAAGGCCTAGGGGGTGGTGTCCAAACGCTCTTCCACATCTCGGACGTCCTCATGTAATAAAGGTCATGAAATAACTTCACAGAGTGCTTCATCACACGCAAAAGAGTGGATTGTGGCTTTCTTTGCAGAATTGAAGTGCTAGTGTGAACTACTGACAAGCCTGAAAAATGCTAAAATTGTAACTGAATCGGGGAAACCTTGCTCACAGCCTAGGACTGTTCAGGAGAATTGCTAACCTGTAAACTCTAAAGCCGTTCCTGAGAGGGGCTGGGGAGACCAGTATGACGTCATTTTACTCGAGGAGCGGGGGCGTTAATCAGGTTACTGTCCTCCCCTCTCAGGTTCAGGATGCCTGGGACACTGGCACCCTCCATCACTTCCATGCCTTTATTGGCTCCGTGTTTTGGTGGAGCCATCATTGCCGGGAGGGATACCACCAGTGGTTCTGGAACGTGGCGGAGTGTGAGTGACGGAGCAGTGACTCGCAGGTGGAGCGTCCTAACGGAGGGACTCCCTCGTGGTGGATGGTGTCAGATGAGTCTCCAAGGGCTCACTAAAAGATGAGCTGCTGTTGTCAAGCAAGGAAGACTAGGAAACATAGTTTAAGGGTCTCGCGGAGATGTTTTAAAGCCTGGTGATGTAAGTGCAGAGTAAGCATGTTCGATGTGGTAACTTAGCGTGCAGCTGGCACGAACACTTTTGTCTGCCTGTTTATTGTAATAAATTTCTGGGGCTGAGTCGGAGTCAGAGTCGGCTGGTGCTCTACTTTCCTGGAAGGGTGTGTTAACGTGGCCAAGCTTTCGGGCAGCGTCTTCGTAGGGAAATGGGGGGCTGGCCCCTTGAAGTCGCCTTGTGTTTAGGCACACAGACTATGTATGTGATGTTTACATAAGCTTCATAACTGGGGTGTCAAGCTGAATAATCACAGGTTTGTGATTATTTCTACTGTTATGTAATAGCGTAATATTTTAATCTGTCCTTTATTGCCATGGGAGGTTAAAAAAGGCAAAGATTTGGGGCCAGCCCCCTGGTGTGGTTAAGTTCGGTGCACTGCACTTCAGTGGCCTGGGTTTCGGGTTTGGCTCCTGGGCACAGACCTACTCCACTCGTCAGCCATGCTGTGCCAGCAACCCACATGCCAAGTAGAGGAAAATTGGCAACAGATGTTAGCTCGGGGGCAGTCTTCCTGGCCAAAAAGAAAGGGCAAAGATTCTACATAGAGAAATTGCAGTGAAATAAAACATTATTTTTGCAAATAATGTTTTATCTTCTAAAAAGTAGTAAGACAGTCCTCACTTTGCATGGGACTATAAAAATGACCATGCAGCTGGCCCGCTACAAAGCAATCTTAATCATTGATGGAGACGATTATGTTTGAGATTGTTACGTTTTTTTCAAGACATTGCAAACTCTCTTAAATTATAAATGTATGAGGAAATGACAAAAACAGTAAAACTAATCTTTATTTAGTACACTGCAATTTATAACATTAGAAACGTTGAGAATTCAATTCCATAGGTCTTGGAGCCAGCAGGTCCATTTCTGGGTCTGTCCCTCAGAGCAATCCAGTACCTCCTTTTTGTGCATAATTTTAAAAAATCAGTACAATATCCTAATTATAAAACAAAGTAAATTTAAAAAGTTAGTTTACGGTGAAACATTTCATTCTGTAAATGTTTGGGCACGACTGCACCGAAGACGCAAGTCAGATGTTTGTACCTTCTGCTGATGAATGAGTTTAAGAGAAGATGATCAGAAGCCATTCCATAGAAAAATAGAGAAATGTGAAAGAAGAGGTGGCCACTCCATAAAAGTGTGTTAGGATAAGTAAACACAGACCAATCTCAATTGTATTTGATCCGAGAAAAATGAATAACCGTGACTGAAATAAGGACAACGTGCCGTTCGTATCACAGATTGTCAAGTAGAGACCTGGGCAAGTACAACAGTCTCGCATACGAGCTGAGCCTTCTTTGCAGGTGAAATGTCAGAATAGTTCCCTTGGTCATGAGAGGGCCAGGGGAGTGACGGAGGGTCACGAAGAACATATTGCCTCTGGAACTCTCACCAAATGCCCAGGCATGCGTTCAGTCTCTGTCATATGAGAAGATTTTGGAGACCCCTATTTGATGGGCGACAGGGAATGGAAGATGGATCCAAAAAAGAAAGTGGGCCCTAAAGTTTAATAACACACCAGGGTGGCAGAGCTACAGGAAACAGGTGTTTCATAAGCTGCTGGCCCAGGAGGAATAATTTAGCAGTAGCTATTAAAATTGCAACTGACCTTTGACTCAGAAGTTCTAAGGTTTTATCCTGCAGATGCACTTGGCACACGTGCAGAATGATACATGTACAAGGTTATTTGTTGCCATGCTGTTTGTCAGAGCTAAAGATCGGAAGCACAGTCGTAAGTGTCCATCGGTAGGAGAAGAATAAATACGTTACGGCTTTTGTGTCAGTGCGGCTGTGAGAGGAGGAGGACGCTGCGAGCCGGCCGGCCCTCCTCAGGCCGTGTCCCTGCTGGAGAGGCACTAGAGGGAATGCGTGTCTCACTGGGTTCTCCGCGCGTCGAACCTCGGGATAAACGGGGAGCGTCTGCCTTCAGCTGCCTGCCGAGTTGAAGAGCCACCAGGGCTGGAAGGGAGGCCTCCATGGATACCTTTATTACCATTTGTAAAAAACAAAGTTTTAAAAGTTGGTGTGAAAAAGAGCTCTGTCCTGAGCATCCTTCCATTGCTGCCGCTATCCCTGTTTTGTAAAAGTTTGTGGTGGCCAAAACATCTCCGTGGAAATGTGGATTTTACGCTGCTCCTAATGATGGCTTTAGGCTGTCAAGGTCAGGCAGGCAGTTTCTGGTCTCATACTTTAAAGACAGTTTCTTTATGATTCAGTGGTTTTTTGGCACGTGCATAGATCTATGAAAGGAAGTATTCGAAAATGAAAACTATTTTATACTCCAGTAAGCACGAGCAGCGCCAAAAATCACATACTTGCTTTACTGGAAAGTTTGAAACATGGTGTGAATATAAACTGGACATTAATATGCTTCATATTGTGTTTTCATTTTATTATTATCTAGTGTTGTTAATTTATCTGAAACTCTTTAAGGTAGTCGTCTTTTGTAAAAAAGTGATGTTTAAAAAAAAAAACCTACCTAGAAGATTCCAGAAGGCACTCATTCCTATTTGAATAAATATTTCTGCCCTTGATTTTTTATTTCATTGGTTTGATTCTCCCCTGCCGCTCAGGCTCCGTTTGAAAAATTTAATCAGAATGTTTTTGCCTGTGAGTATTTCGCTGTTATTATGCACTGAAATGTTATGCTTCTGAAATATACTTTCACACTAATATTTCAGATTGTTTTGAAATATACGTGTGCATTCATATTTCACATTGTCTTGACTAATTGTGAGACATTATTTGTGTTTAAATACAACATGCTTGTAACAACCGAAAACATTTTGGTTTACTATTTAGCAGAAAGGTAAAAATACGTGAAGCAAATCTTATACTCACTGCCCATGAGTAAATCCCCATTTTTGCTTAAAAGCAGATGCCTTCCAAAGAAGAAAGGAGTGATGGCTAACATAGCTAGAAATTTAAATTGGAAATGAGGAACAAAAATGGAACAATTCGGGGCTGGCCCCGTGGCCGAGTGGTTAAGTCTGTGCGCTCTGCTGCAGGCGGCCCAGTGTTTCGTCAGTTCGAATCCTGGGCACGGACATAGCTCTGCTCATCAAACCACGCTGAGGCAGCGTCCCACGTGCTACAACTAGAAGGACCCACAACGAAGAATATACAACTATGTACTGGGGGGCTTTGGGGAGAAAAAGGAAAAAATAAAATCTTTAAAAAAAAAAAAAAAAGGAATAATTCACTCATTGCCATTGTAAAGAAATGTGTCTACCCATGTGTACACCCGAGAGAAAACATAGCATAAACCCACATGAAAACTTGTGCAGGAACGTTCATAGCAGCATTATTCGTGATCGCTAGGAAGTGGAAGCAACCCACATGTTCATCAGCGAATGAAGGGATAAACAAAACATGGTCCATCCATGCGGTCGAATGTTATTCAGCCATAAAAGTGAACAAGGCCCTGACACACGCTACGATGTGGATGAACCTTAAATATGTGATGCTGACTGAAAGACACCAGACACGGAAGGACAGATATTGTGTGATTTCATTTATACGAAACGTCCAGAACAGGCGAGTCCGTGGACTCAGCGGATTTGTGGCTGCCAGGGGCTGGGGGGGAGGTAATGGGGAGTGACTGCTAATGGATCAGCTTTTGGGGCGTGACCAAAATGTTCTGGAATTACTGGTGATGGTAACTCAACATTGTGAATATGCTGAAAATCACTGAATTGTACTCTTGAAAATGGTTAAGATGGTGAATTTTATGTTAGTGACTTTTGTCGTAGTAAAAAATCTCAAAAAGAAAAGAAAAGAAAAGCAGTGTGGTCCCATTTTTTCTGACTTTGAGTGATGTGGATTGAAAATAGTGTTATAAAATAGTCACATCAGGGGCCGGCCCACGGCCGAGTGGTTAAGTTCCCGCGTTCTGCTGCGGCGGCCCGGGGCTTCACTGGTTCGGATCCTGGGCATGGACATGGCACCACTTGTCAGGCCACACCGAGGCAGTGTCCCACATGCCACAACTAGAAGGACCCACAACTAGGAGATACAACTATGTACTGGGGGGATTTGGGGAGAAAAAGCAGAAAGAAAAAAGGGAAGAAGAAGATTGGCAGCAGTTGTTAGCTCAGGTGCCAGTCTTGGGGGGAAAAGAAATTCACATCAGTGTTTCAATTACTGTGAGGTAATGCAGTTCTCTCAAGAGTAAAAAAAGTTAAGATGTCAAAAATGATCAAATGTCAGAGTGGGCGGACCAAGTTGTGAGTTGTGTTTGTGTTGTTGCCGCCTGGCAGTGCCCCTGCAGCCGGTGGACAGACCGCATCCTACAGAGATGCTCAGGTTTGGCTCTAAAGGATGCTCGTTTGGAATTAGACTCCCACACAATGCATCCTCCCTAGTTGCCAAGCCAACAGTTAGGAAAGAGGCACAGGATGGTTTTTTTCCATAAACTTTATTTTTTAGAGCCATTTTGGGCTTACAGCAGAATTGAGGGGGAGATACAGAGGTTTCCCGTATACCTCCTGCCCCCCACTCCCCCAGCCTCCCCTACTGTCCACACCCCCCACCAGCGTGGCACATTGGTTACAGTCCTTGAACCTACGTTGATGCATCGTCACCACCCAGAGTCCACGGTTGACGTCAGGGTTCGCTCTTGGTGCTGGACCTGCTGTGGGCTGAACACGTGTGTAAGGACCTGTGTCCACCATTATAGGTCATCCGGAGTAGTTTCACTGCCCTGAAATCCCGTGCTCCCCCTGTGCATCCTTCCCTTCCCCCAGCCCTGGCCATCACTGATCTTTCGAGCATCTCCATAGTTTTCCCTTTTCCAGAATGTCATATAGTTGGAATCATACAGTATGTGATTCTTTCACCAAGATTAGCTTCTTTCACCAAGGAATGTGCATTTAAGATTCCTCGGTATCTTTTCACGGCTTAATAGCTCCTTCTTATTAGTGCTGAATAGTACTCCATTGTCTGGGTGGACCATAGTTCATCCACTCACCCACTGAGGGACTTCTTGGTTGCTTCCAGGTTTTGGCCATTATGGGTAAATCTGTAACCATCTGGCACAGTGTATTTTTGACCTGGTCCATACGTACATTAAAAAAAAAAACACTAAGGTAGTTTTTTTCTCCTCCAAATGGAAGTCACGTTCGGTTTTTGGCAGAACAGGTTTGAGCTGCTGTTGGGAGCAGTGGCTGCTCAGCACTTAGCAGAGACGAGTTTTGGAAGACGAGAGCAGACCCCGGGGCCGACAGCTGGCGAAGGGTCCAGCGCAGGGAGAGCGGAGGGCTGGGTGGCGCTCAGGTTTGCTGATCTTGGAGAGCGGTAGGTCGGTGAGTGGCAGGGAGAGGGGGCGGACAGCGAGAACCTGGGCGGGCATGAGCACGGGGACGCGGGGCGGAGTGCAGACCGCCTCTGAAGTGTGGTGGCGAAGGTAATGGGAGGTGACAGGGCGGGCTGGAAAGCCAGCCAGTGGTCCCTGTTGGAAGAAGGTGAGTGTACGTGTGATCGTTTTCCCCATCATGGGTGGGAATGCTTCTGTTAAGAGCTGAGCTAACGTTTGAAGGTACTTAAGTGACATCCGTTTTAGCAATATTGCAAAAATCAGCCCGTCAGAACCCTGTTAGCCACCTGCTCCTGGTGGAAACGCCCGGAGATGCTGTGGAAGGAGCTCGGCGGGGCCAGGTGGCGGCCGTCGCCTGTGTTTGAGGGCTGACAGTGAGGCCTTTCAGCGGAGTGGCTCATTTCCAGCGTCCTCATTTGATGTCACACTTGTGGCCGTGGTAGAACGTAGATATTGCTCCCCGTATTTTTAGATGAGTGGTCAAGATGGAGAACTAAGTGACCAGTCCAAGGTCATAAAGGTCAGTTGTTTCCCAGCATGGCTACTGAATTCCCCTGGGAAGCCTTTAAAAATACATATTCCAGGTTCCACCCCAGAAATGTTGATTCAGTAGGCTGAGGCCTAGGAGTCTGTATTTTCGTCAGCTGCACAGGTGGTTTTTAGGCAGCTGGTCTGGACAGCACGGTTCCCTGTGCCGCCTGCAAACCTCTGAGGTGGACGGGTGTTTTGTTCTGCCGCACACGGCCCTTAGGCCGTGAACTGAGCAGGGCGAGTGGTGGCCAGGGGAAGACCGGCCGATTCACAGACCTGAGGCAGAGGGCACAGCCGAGGCACAGACGTGTTCTAGGAACTGTAGATGAGTTGGGACTGACATGCCGAGTAGGAGACACAGAGTGATGATGAGGGAGGAGGCTGGAGAGAGAGGCAGGGTCAGAGCTGCGGGAGCTGACTTCTGGAACCACCCCTCCAGACCAAGGAGACCTGGTGGCCTAGGCAGAGCAGGAGGCAGCGAGGACCCTCCAGAAGATCCAGGTAGGAGGCAGAATTAGTACCCAGCAGCTGGTTAATGTGGGGGGAGAGGAAGTGGGTGATGTGACGTCCGGGAGTCTGGCTTGGACAACTGCATGGGTGGGTCCTCTGCTGAGTTGAGTGAGGGCCTGGGAGGAGTTGGGGGCTGGGTCAGGGAGGAGGGTGATGAACTCCGTTCGGGGAAGGTGGTTTAAGCGTCCAAGTAGAGATGTCTGACGGGCAGTTGGACAGTTGCCGGGGTGGGGGCTTAAAGCCTTGGACACAGGACACAGGTGTGGAGAGTGAACAGGGCACCCAGGAACCTTTGTTCAGCAGTTACGAGATGAGCAGGGAAAAGGACGAGGGGAAGAGAAGGGGAAGGTGGGATCGCATGCTCCCTGACGGTGGTTGGCGAGGTCAGCGAGCACGAAGCCTGCCTGGGGTTAGCGCAGGCGAGGGGATTGCTGTGTCTGAGCCAGAGCGCTTTCAGGGCAGCAGCGGGGCCTGAGGCCAGGTTGCAGAGAGCAAGAACAGGATTCAGGATTGGGGTGTGGTGGCTGAGGGGCCAGGTGTTTCTGAACAAGTTCTGTGTCCACGTGGACAGTCCATATTCTGGTTGCGTCCTGTGCTCTAGCATGGTTTTGGGAGACGAAAAGAGAAGGGAGGATTGGTCTTTTTTTTTTTTTTTAAATACAAGGCAAGGACATAGTTAAAAATTTAAAAAGGAATATAAATTAAAAACGAAGTCTCGCTTCAGCCGCCTTTCCCAGTCCCAGTGGGTAACCTGCCTTAGCTGTTTGCTGGGTGTCCGTCTCTGTGTTATCTTAAAGACGTAAAAAATACGCATGGTGTGTGTTTGCTGTGAACCAAGTTGAGATGACGCTGAAATACTGTGCTGTACTGTCTTTTTCGGTTCGGATTATACAGTCTCTGCTATGAATCCCTAAATGCTGAGCAGCAGCATAAATTGTGTCAGTATCCGTTTCTTAAAGAGAAACCGACAAAAGAAATTAGATGTATTGGGACTTTGTAACTGCTTATGCATTTTACTCTGTTGCTTGCAAATGACGTTCAGTGACTGAAAATCCCGTGCTGTTGCCTTGAAGGTGGCTTTCCACAAGTCCAGTGAGCTGATGGTCAGCTTTTCCAAGGGCGTAAAGTTTGCTGTCTTCTGAGCGTCCCTCTCCTCCCATCGTTAGATGCGACATCAACAGACAGTTAGACATAGTCTGTTAACAGGAACAGATAGTTGTAATAACCTTTCTAAGCACACTTTTAATCAAGATGCTGGAGTTTTGAAACATATGATTTGCTGACTCGTAAATAAACTTCCAATTTCCTTTATTTCACAATTTGACATGCTTTAAAACCTAAGGCTGAAGCGGGTAGCTTCTGCTGACACAAGATAATCTGTCAGTTCTGCAAGTCAGTTTTTCAGGGGTTCGTTTGGTGTGCTAACAATTAGACCCCGTTTCTATTTGTTTATTACCCTCCCTGTCCCCACACCAAGAGGACGGGTACTTTTTGCCTCCACTGAAGCTTCGCTCCTGTTTCAGCAGGTTAGCGAAAATAATGAAGAGTAGCTAAAACATAAAACGAAAGTACTGATGGAGATGCTAGAGAGTGAAAGATGCTGAAGCGCAGCATGGGATGGCCGAGTGAAGAATTTGGGGGAGGGCGGGGGGGGCAGGGGGCAGGACTCACGTGGGGCTGGGGGAGTGGGAAGGGCGGCTGCTTCCAGCCCAGAGTCCTGCAGTTGCTGGGAGCTACTGGAATGACTGGGAAGAAACAATGTTCTTTGCTTTCGGAGCTAGATGTTGCATCTGATCCATAGGACGTAACTTAAAATTGGTCTCATGGCGGATTTTGATAAATAATGTCTGGTTTGCATAATCTGGAGCTATTATCCAGATCTGAACCTTTGGTCCAGAAATGCTAAATGTCAGCATTTTTGAGCGTTATGTGAAACCAAGTTCTTGAGCTGGTGTTAATGGCTGTTACCTTCCCTGTTCTCAATCCTAGAAAATGTCAAACGGAAATGCAAATCTGTATTGCTCAGACTTATGCTTTAAATGAAAATATCCCAGTGATTATTGGATCTGTTCAGTTTCAGAGATACTTTAATTATAGTAAATAGAATGACACTTTAGACTAGTAGTATATGTGGCTTACAGTATTTTTTAGAGCAACGTTTTTTTTCTAAAGAGGAAAAAGGTAGATGCTGACAATTAGATTCCTGTGATGGTAATAGGGGAGATCATTTACTGCACATATTTGGGGTTTGTTCAGCCTGTGCTAGTTTTTTCTGCAATAATGATACACAGTGCACATATGAACGTGCTTCTGGAATCTTAAACTTTGGAATTTCCTGTCAAATGTGTATCTAAACTCCTAAGTTTAAATTTGCTTTGATGCTTTTTCAGTTGTCGAATTCTTTTGAGCCAAGGGAAAAGGTTTTCCTTTAAGGAGTAAAAATAATTGTCAAGTTCTGTAAATGTGTTTTCTACCATGGCCAAAGCAGTGTGTCACAGATTTCTTTTGAGATATAACCCAGCGATAGGAATGAAGCATATTCTCTTTACAGGTGAACGAAGACAGTCTGGGCTGTTAGGAAGAACTTAGGGGAACTGCATGAAAGAGACAGAGGCTTGCCCGGGGAGGGGGGCGGGAGGAGGTCACGGGAAAGCGAGGTGACAGGCATCCAGCATAGGGGCTCGATGGGAGCGCAAGTGGGCTCCGGGGCGGAGCGCTCTCTTTCCAGGCGGTGTGAGTCCGTGTAGGAACCAGCTCCTCGTCCCGGTGCGCAGGGGAGCTTCGACGCACCCCCTGAAGCGTCCAGTGTCCACCTTGTTGTGCTTCGACTAGGCGTTTCATTTAAAGGTGGCGAAATTTGTCCATGACAGCTAGTAAGACTTAAAAATAAAACGCTGATACTCAACCCTCCTGGGACTGCAGGTCCCCTGCCACTTGTCATGGTCCCTCGCCCTTCTCCCCTCTCCCTTCTTCCTCACCCCCCTGAAATCCCATGGTCCGTTATCATCACAGCCTTGCACGCCCTGCCCCTCCCTCGCCTCTTTCACTTCACTGTACTCACCGGCAGAAGCCTGCACCCAGTAAGTGCGTTCTCCGTCCGCTGTCGTGACCGGTGACCGGAAGTGGACCCGCATGCCGCCACAGTCACGTGACTGTCAAACAGCGACTCTTCTCTTCTAGGTGGCTGTTTTCTTCCTTCCCCTTTCCCCTCCCCAGCGCTCCTCACCCACCCTTAAACTTAATGCCAAGTCCTCTGTTTTCTCAGTGAAATCGGAAGAAATCAGAAGAGGTCTTGCGTAAACTCTCACCACATGTCTACCTATTTACCTGGATCTGTGCCCGTGTATTCGGCTGCCCTTCCTCTTACTGTGGGCGAACTGTGTGCACCCAGGAAAGGCCACCTCTGCACTTGGCCGCTTGGCCCGATCTGCTCGCGCTTACTCAGGGGAGTTACTCTGTCAGTCCCACCGCTCCCCTGGCTTCCTGCCAGTCAGCACGCACACTGTCTCGTCCTCCAGAAGGTCTTTCTAAACCCATGTCTGCTGCAGCCCCTGCCCTCATTTATAAGGGCTAGCCTTATAAAGTCAAATTCTAATTGACCGCAGATGGTAATGCTGACTTTGAGTTGCAAATGATTAATTTAGGAATGAGCTTTACACCACCTGTTTGTCAATTGATTTTCTAGAATTACCTCAATCAGCCTCCTTTCGTATTTTGACCGACAGCTCGATTATTTGTTAGATGAACCTTTGTCCATTCCTTTGTCCAGTAAAGAGAAAACTCTTAAAATGTTGAGAAACGTTGGCAGTTGGCAGATAATTTTAATTATTTCAGAGGAGTTTTGCTCCATTGAAAAACTGACAGGAGAATGTGAGTCCTTTCCTTTCTCCCCAGCTTAATGACATCGTGTTTGTGTGAGGGTGCTCAGTGTTGCAGTTAGAAGTGACCCACGGTTGACAAGGGGAGCGCCTGGCACCTCTCCTCTCAGTGATGTCGTCAAGGAACTTTTTCCCCTTAGCTAACGAAATGTCTTCTTTTTTTTTTTTCTTTCTGCTTTATCTCCCCAAATCCCCCCCGACCCCGTACATAGTTGTATATCTTAGTTGCAGGTCCTTCTAGTGGTGGCACGTGGGCCGCCGCCTCAGCGTGGCCTGATGAGCGGTACCATGTCCGCGCCCAGGATCCGAACCAGTGAAACCCTGGGCCGCCACAGCGGAGTGCGCGAACTTAACCGCTTGGCCACGGGGCCGGCCCCAGAAATAAGTCTTCTTAAACTTCCCCTTCCTACCAAAGGCTTACCGGCATTTGTGAAAAGTCCACATTAGGGAGTTGGCTTTGAGTAATTACTTGGCCAATCCGTTAGCGTTGGAGTGCCATCAGCCTTTTCCTGGGGATGCTCTTCCCCAGGGGAGAATCCGCGTAGAGCAGGAGGCTGGGCGCAGGGCGGCGGCCTTCGGGGCCTCTTTACTCTCCGGTGGCTCCAGGTCACCGGGGTGCGAGTCGTTTAAAGATGTCTGTGTCCACTTGGTGTCAGGATTCCTGCTCAGGAACGTGTCGAGGGCTTCTCTGGGTCTGAGGAGGTGGGCTTGGAGTCCCTTCTTCCTCCGCTGTGCGTGTGCCCAGGTGCAGGGGTGGAGGGAGGGTGGCGTCTGAGTTACGGCGTCTGCGCGGTCTTGGGCTGGTGGCTCGACCCCCCACGGAGGTCCCTTAGAGCCTCCGGCTGGGGTTGCCTGTGTGAGGACTGGGGTGGCTTGCTGGGAGTCTGTCCTTAAAAGATCTCTTTCCCCCCTTATTTTCTAGGAGTATGCAGCACTCAGTAAAGACCTCAGTGCGTGCAGGGAACAGCTCCTTGAAAGGGAGGAAGAAATTGCCGAAATGAAGGCTGAGAGAAACAACACCAGGGTCAGTAGGTGCCGGAACTTGAGCCTCTGGGCCACTATCAGTCACTCTGGCTGGCTTTAAACTCGAAAGACGTCCACTCTACCTGGTTTCAAACACATTTTCGACATTTTCCCACGACTTAACTGTGATCGATCAGTTCAGCGTTCTCATACTTTTCTTGAAATTCATAGTTAAGAATTAGTATTTTGATCCATTTGAGGAGGAATTTCTCTAACTTTCTACTGGATTGAAGGCATTCACACTGGTTCAGCATGAGATGGAAAGGATTGATTTGCCCCGAATCCCAATGTGCAATTGAAGGTGTTGTTTAAACTTGCGTCTGTGTTGGCCTTTTCTCCCAGCTGCTGTTGGAGCACTTGGAGTGCCTCGTCTCCAGGCACGAGCGGTCCCTGAGGATGACGGTGGTGAAGAGGCAGGTGCAGTCCCCCGCCGGCGTGTCCAGTGAGGTGGAAGTGCTGAAGGCGCTGAAGTTGTTGTTCGAGCACCACAAAGCTCTGGATGAGAAGGTACCCGCGGCCCCGGGGCCAGCCTTGGGCTGCGCGCTGTGCGCCCGGCGGGCGTTGTGCGTGTGCAGCTTCAGTTTACTCTTAGTAGCTTCTGGAATTCTTGTCAACAAAGTTCTTCTGTAAGAAGACAGTTCTATATGGTTAAAAAGTATTAGTTGGCAGAAATGTTTTAGATTTTTGTTTGTTGTTTTTTCCTTTTTCTCCCCAAAGCCCCCGGTACACAGTTGTGTATTCTTCGTTGTGGGTCCTTCGAGTTGTGGCATGTGGGACGCTGCCTCAGCGTGGTCTGATGAGCAGTGCCGTGTCCGCGCCCAGGATTCGAACCGACGAAACACTGGGCCGCCTGCAGCGGAGCGCGCGAACTTACCACTCGGCCACGGGGCCAGCCCCTGACATAAATGTTTTAAAATTTGTTATATCCTGTTTATAGATTTGCTGTTAAGAATTGGGTAATGCAATTTATTTAGGGAGAAGATTTTTCTCAAACTTAAAATTTAGAGCTGTTAATAGGAAGTTTCCATGACGGTAACATCAATGAGAGACGTTCCAGGTGTTCTATGTTATATCCTGCTAGTGGTAGGATCACTGTCCGCGAAGGCTTGGAGAAGTGTGCACCCACACACTCCACCCCTGCTGTCCAAGTTTTTCTGCTTTGCAAATGGGTAATTATCCCTCCTGCCTATGTATTTTTAAAACTTTGCCAGTAGTAATATGGAAATTGATTTCGTGTAGCGCCATGCTGAAGAAGACTAATCAATATCTCTGAGCCATTAACATCTCTGGAAATCCCGGGGTGCTGCTAAGAAGCTAGGACACACTCTTGCTCCCGCCTTAAAAATAGTTCATGGGGAAAACGTGAGTGACAGGTGAGGTCGCGATAGCCTGCGCGCCCTGCAATAGAAACAGCTGTGGCAGGGCAAGGGTATTTTGAAGAGTCTTGAGTATTAGTTCTAGGATAGTCTGTTGTGTCATTTTCATGCAAATGAAAATATGAAAGACTTCATTTTTGACTGAGTGTGAAATGCAGTTGATGCACAGAGTTAAAGAAGTCCCGTATAGAATTTTACTTGGCTGTTTTGTGGCTCAGCTCCTGTAGCTCCGGCAGAGATACACACGGAAGGGAGACCGTCAGCCAGCTGGCGTCTCCTTCTTCGTGCTGTTTGAAGGCGCTTTACGCAACGTGCTGAGTGCCTGTCCCTCCTCCGGCGGACAGACTGACTGCAGAGGACAGTGGCAGCAGGTGTGTGGGTGTGTGCCGCCCTGTCTCCCGTGCTGCCGTCCGTCTCTGTAGGTAGACCCCCCGTCTCCCTCGGTCCCGGTGGGCAAGGCTCGGAGGAAGCAGCCTGGTGGTCAGTCGGCGGACTCGCGCCCCATCCTCGCCGAGTTCCCTGCGTCAGTTACCTCGTCTCTGAGCCTTCGGAATTCTCATCCGTCAGTTAGGGACGGTAACTGTCGGTTTTGCTTCAGCAAATATTGATTGTCTGCCATGTGTTAGGCACTGTCTGTCCAAGGGCTGGGTAGACAGATGTTTGGGGGATTAAATGAGATAATAGCCAGCATTTATTGCTTCTAAGCCTCTTTCTGTGAGTTATCTCCCTGAGCCTCGTAACAATACTGTAGAGTATGCTCTCTACTATAAATAGTACTAGAAGGCAGGGGACTGTTCCGCAGCCCGTCTGACAGTGAAGGAATTGAGGCACGGAGAGGTTTGGGAGCCCCTTCAGAGGCCGGTAGCGAATGAGTGTGGAGTTTGGTTATGGTGAAGAGTGCTTTCCTCTGACTCCCACAGTTAACCGTGACCAATAGGGAAAAAAGGAGAATGACGAAGAAAAAGTGCAAACGGTATGCAAATGTGTGGTGGACGGAGTGACAGTCTCTCTCTCCACCCCGTGTATGTCCACAGTGTGGGGTATTTTATCTGAAAGGCGGTGGTGTTTTTACTGTGCGTTCATAGTTTTCGTAGAGAAAGATGGGTGAAGTTCTACATTGTGAGAATACAAGTAATGAGTAGAATAAGCTTGCTGAGTCAGGGGGCTTAGTGACAAGCTGCCTGGTGATCCGTGCAGAGAAATAAATTATTCTAAGGCCTTTGGTTCCCCGCGTCGATGGGAGGGTGGGAGAAGTGCTCTGGAGGGCCCCCCTGGGGTGTGTTGTGGTCCAGTGCTGCCCCCTTGCCGCTTCCTCACCAGGCGTGCCTCGGTCCAGTGCTGCCCCTCTGCTGCATCCTCACCAGGCGTGCCTCGGTCCAGTGCTGCCCCCCTGCCGCATCCTTGCCCGGCGGGGCCCGCGATTAAAGGATGCCTCTGCACACTGCTCGCTTCTTGTCTCAAGTCTGAGATTGGCAGGCCCGGGGCCGTCCTGCGCTGCCCCAAATGCAGGAGAGGCCGGGAGAGTAAGTGCCTGGGGCTCTCAGCTCCTCTGGCCCGGTGCTGTTCCCAGGCCTGGGGAGGGGCTCAGAGGCCGGGCAGCCAAAACAGGTGACAAATTGTGACAGCGTGCCTGAAATCACTGCAGCTGTGCCTCTGCAGCTGGAGAAGGCCGTTTAGTGTTTACTTACATGGCAGCTGGAACGCTCCTCCTGGCTGGGATTATCGGGGCCAACTGCCGCCTCCCCCTCCCCTGCCCTGACTTCCCCGAGAAGGGAAGAGAACACGTGTTAAATAAACCCGGGGATTAGGGATTTGGAGTTATATCCCGCCCCCCCGCCCCCGTTTGTTACTTTTATTCTCCTTCCTGATGATCTTGACTCCATTTCTGTGAGAAAGTTTCACAAACTGGACAGCGTGTCTTTTTGATGTGTGTATGGTGGGTGCCTGACAGTCACCAGAGTGGGAGAAAGGCCCATGCAGGAAAAAGTAGTAGGTGGTTAGAATAAAGGGTTTAAGTTGGAGAGAATGTGCATTCCGAGGTTGTTTTCTTGTGCAAACCATAGAAATAGTTGTTCCTAACGAAGTTCGACGATGAATTAAGAGATTGTGTGGAAGCAGATTCCTGATTATAGGTTCTGCGTAGTTTGTACAAACCCTTAACGTGCAGTTCGTTCCCCTTCATGTTCCCCAACTGTGTCCACAGGGCTGGGCGCTGCGGGAAGGGAGCCGTTTCCAGCAGACCTGGAAGCGTTAATACAGTAGCCGCTCTTTCCGCGGCTTCCAGGCTGCGAGCCCGTGCCCCCGCCTGGCCTGGAAACCCACGAGCGGTGGAGGGCAGGGCGTCGCTGCCCACCGTGTCTGGGACTCGGGATGCGGGTTTCTCTGTGCTTTGAAACGCTGCCGGTGTTCCTTCAGTTGTAAATTCGTCTGAAGAGCCTCTGGTGGGAAGTTTTATAGTAATGCCGTGTAAAGAGATAGTGACACACGTAGTGCTAATTTGCAGTAACTTTAAGCATTGCCAGTAATTTAATTTCCAGGGAGCTCCTGAACCGCCTGTGCTCGGGTCTCCGTGGTTCTGTTTGCTGCGCTCGCTGGCGGGCATTAGGTTCGTTCCAGTTGGAAAACCTCTGCGGGAAGGACGGAGGGAAAGGAAGCACTTGCTATCCACACATTCTTGGGTAATTATTTTCATTTGAACGAAAGTTTTGTGCCACTGACTAGGAAATAACGTTAAATCCTAGCCCTCTGCTCCCTCTGCTCTAGTCGTCATCTTGGAGATTCCTTCGTCCCTGTGGGGTCACCCGTCCCCTTTTTGAAGATGATCGCCACGTTTCTGTCTGGAGCTCCACATTTGGGATGCTCCTGCATGCCCAGCCCCGAGTTTTGCCGTATCCCTTAGAAGGCCCGTAGACGTCCTGCTGTGTACCTCAGTCCAGGGTCCTGCTCCGCCTTCCTCCTTGGTCAGCCTCGAGTCTCCCCGCCTCCCTCCCCACTTCACGCGCCTCCTCTGCCCTTCCTCGCTCATCCTGCAGGGCCAGTCCGCAGCTCTGTCCGGTGTTTTCTGCTCTCACGTCGTTTCTGTTTTCCTTTGTGCTCTGGTGCGCTAGCTTGGGCCGTTCGTGGGGCCTTGGTGTCTACATGAGGTGGCTTTGCTTGTGCTTTCTTCCTTTCCAGGCCACCTAGCTCCCAGGGTAACCCAGACCTCTGGCATGAGAAGGTTTTGGCAGGGCCTATCCATGGCAGCAGGTGTTTGGCAGTTTGGCATTCATGGCTCCGTGTTCTGGCTTTATTCACCTTTCCCACATCTTTCCCTCTGTAAATGCCCCTTCACTCTGCCCAACCAGTCTGCTCACTCTGCTCCCCTTCCCTGACGCCTCGTCCTGCGCGATTCCCTGCTCGGGTACTGCCTCTCCCTCTCCTCGCTTTCATCAGACCCCACCTGCCTCTCCAGGGCGAGGTCACCCCTGTGAGGTCTGCTCGGACCAACTCCGATTCCTTTTATCTTTTCTCCAGTTTTTCAAAATGCCACCAGCTTTAAGAAAAACGCAGATGAAAGAGTAGGATCAAGGTCATTCTTGAGGGGGTAAAAGAAATCACAAAAAGATCTCCTGTGGGGCGTGTGGCCAGCCTCTTTCTCCCCATGGGATGATGGCGGTGGGCTTGCTGGGTGAGCGTGGAACAGTCTGCTTTTTCACTGACTGCTGAGTGGCTTCCTCTTCTTTCCCACCCTCCCCTCCTCCTCTACCTCCCCCTCCACACCCGTGTCAAATCTTGGATCCTCTGCTTACTAACTTTCTGATCTTGGCCAAGATATTTCACTTCTGAGACCGTTTTGTCGTCTGTAAAGTAGAGATACTATTTATTTCCCAATATTATAGGCAGATTTAGTGAGAACTAAAATAAAGCATCCACCGCTGTACCCTGCACAAGGTGGGCCTTCATTAGATGCGAGGTGTCTGTCTGCAGACCCCGTAGCCCCGACTCGGGTGACTGGGAGGGCGTACAGCCTGCGGGGGCTTGGTTTGGGTGCTCACCGTGGGATCTCCCCCTGAAGATGACATCGTCTTGAGCTCTGAGTCCCGAGCTGCTTATCAGCCAAGTGACCTTTGTAGGTCACTAACCTGCCCGGGCCTGTCTTCCAGTCTGTGAAGTGAGCTCATTATGTATGCCTTCCTGTCGTATGTGACATCTACTTTTATGTGATAAATATTGGAAAATATTTTGAAAACCAGTCAAGCATTAAGCACGTATAAAGTTATTACAATGAATATTTGTGTCTTAGGAGTACTTAGCATCGTGCCTCCCAACTTTTTTGTTCAGTAAATTGTCCAAATTAATAGGGCTGCTCCTTCTCCAGCTGGTATTGCTGTCTCCTGAGCTTGCTGGAGCCTCGAGAGGAAATCCCTAATAAAGTAGCTTCCGTTCCAGTTTTGTACTTAGACCTTTGGTTCATTCTGAGACGCCCTTCTTGTTAAGTTAGAGGGTAGGTAAAACTGGTTATAATATAAGGCTCGTGTGAGACTGGTTTGCAAGACGTGAATACACGGAGCCATGACAGTTTAAGAAGGTTACAACGCGGTAATATTCACAGTCAGACGTAGTCGTTGCTGGTTCAGATCCACGGGGACCTGTTGTTTGAACACTGCATTGTTCGCCCGGGCTGGGGATTTTGAAACAGCGAGGGGAGCAGTTCTTTCCCTCGAGCAGACTCGTGTGAGCGTGGTCCCGCACGGAAGGGACAGGTGCTGTCTTTCTCAGGGGCCGGCGGAGCCTGTACAGAGCGGCAGGGTTGAGCTCCGGCTGCGACGTCATGTTGGGCATGCGGGAGGCGCGGGGCTGGGGCGGCATTGGGAAGGAGGAGCTGCCACGGGCGCGCGAGCAGGAGCAGAGGGCGCAGTTGTGGGCCGGCTGGGCGGGCCTGCTGCGTGTCGGGTGGTTGGCTGCGGAGGGGTGTGGTGTGCCAGGCACGCCGGGTGGGAGGAGAAGGGTCGACAGAGGAACAGAAAGGCACCGAGGGTGTGAGCTCACGGCAGGGCGGTCCCCGAGGGCTGGAGTCAGTTCTCCGAGAGCGCTCTGGTGGGGCAGCGTGATGGGGGCCCTGCAGGTGCCGAGAGGCCGCCTTTGTTGACGCTGCACCCTTACCTGAGATCCGCCAGCCAGCTGTGTGTGCTCCGGGGGCCGTTGTCACTCCTGCTGTGGACACTGCAGGAGAGGGGGTCGACAGCGTCTTCGGGCTCACCTGTCCTCACTACTCTCAGCCGAGGCTGCGTGGCCTTGCACGCCGCAGCTGCTGTGTTTCTTTGACTTGTTAGCAGGCGGTGAGGAGGTGCTGTCAGTGTAGCCTCAGGTAGCCGTAGGTGCTCCTTCTGAACTTGTGTTTCTGCTGACCCGGCGTGATGGAGCCGCGGGAGGAATCCCGCATGGAGCACTTTCAGGCACGGCTGATGTCGAGACCCCTGCCTCAGCCCGAGATGCCCTTCTGTCCCGTGTGTCCAAAACGCTCGTCAGAGACGGAAAGGAGAGCAGGCTGCTCGCTTGTCCTCGGTGTCCTGTGCGCTCAGCTGGAGCTTCCAGGCGTGGTCTCCCCGTATGTGTTGCAGTGCTGGCCCAGCTTCTCCATGCTCGTTCCCTGCCTGCCTTGGGAATTGCGGGTGGCTCTAGGGCAGTGAGGTGCAGTGTGCGGGGACCCAGTTGCCGTCAGAGTGGGGCTGTTGAATAGTACCCGCGGGGGTCTTGTTTGACATTTCTGTTCCCGTCAGTAGTGGAGTCTCAAAGTGTGACAGAGCAGGTCCTGTCTTAGGTCCCTTTCTGTGCCGTTGTGCTCGGTGGTACCTATGAAGGCCTAGGGGGTGGTGTCCAAACGCTCTTCCACATCTCGGACGTCCTCATGTAATAAAGGTCATGAAATAACTTCACAGAGTGCTTCATCACACGCAAAAGAGTGGATTGTGGCTTTCTTTGCAGAATTGAAGTGCTAGTGTGAACTACTGACAAGCCTGAAAAATGCTAAAATTGTAACTGAATCGGGGAAACCTTGCTCACAGCCTAGGACTGTTCAGGAGAATTGCTAACCTGTAAACTCTAAAGCCGTTCCTGAGAGGGGCTGGGGAGACCAGTATGACGTCATTTTACTCGAGGAGCGGGGGCGTTAATCAGGTTACTGTCCTCCCCTCTCAGGTTCAGGATGCCTGGGACACTGGCACCCTCCATCACTTCCATGCCTTTATTGGCTCCGTGTTTTGGTGGAGCCATCATTGCCGGGAGGGATACCACCAGTGGTTCTGGAACGTGGCGGAGTGTGAGTGACGGAGCAGTGACTCGCAGGTGGAGCGTCCTAACGGAGGGACTCCCTCGTGGTGGATGGTGTCAGATGAGTCTCCAAGGGCTCACTAAAAGATGAGCTGCTGTTGTCAAGCAAGGAAGACTAGGAAACATAGTTTAAGGGTCTCGCGGAGATGTTTTAAAGCCTGGTGATGTAAGTGCAGAGTAAGCATGTTCGATGTGGTAACTTAGCGTGCAGCTGGCACGAACACTTTTGTCTGCCTGTTTATTGTAATAAATTTCTGGGGCTGAGTCGGAGTCAGAGTCGGCTGGTGCTCTACTTTCCTGGAAGGGTGTGTTAACGTGGCCAAGCTTTCGGGCAGCGTCTTCGTAGGGAAATGGGGGGCTGGCCCCTTGAAGTCGCCTTGTGTTTAGGCACACAGACTATGTATGTGATGTTTACATAAGCTTCATAACTGGGGTGTCAAGCTGAATAATCACAGGTTTGTGATTATTTCTACTGTTATGTAATAGCGTAATATTTTAATCTGTCCTTTATTGCCATGGGAGGTTAAAAAAGGCAAAGATTTGGGGCCAGCCCCCTGGTGTGGTTAAGTTCGGTGCACTGCACTTCAGTGGCCTGGGTTTCGGGTTTGGCTCCTGGGCACAGACCTACTCCACTCGTCAGCCATGCTGTGCCAGCAACCCACATGCCAAGTAGAGGAAAATTGGCAACAGATGTTAGCTCGGGGGCAGTCTTCCTGGCCAAAAAGAAAGGGCAAAGATTCTACATAGAGAAATTACAGTGAAATAAAACATTATTTTTGCAAATAATGTTTTATCTTCTAAAAAGTAGTAAGACAGTCCTCACTTTGCATGGGACTATAAAAATGACCATGCAGCTGGCCCGCTACAAAGCAATCTTAATCATTGATGGAGACGATTATGTTTGAGATTGTTACGTTTTTTTCAAGACATTGCAAACTCTCTTAAATTATAAATGTATGAGGAAATGACAAAAACAGTAAAACTAATCTTTATTTAGTACACTGCAATTTATAACATTAGAAACGTTGAGAATTCAATTCCATAGGTCTTGGAGCCAGCAGGTCCATTTCTGGGTCTGTCCCTCAGAGCAATCCAGTACCTCCTTTTTGTGCATAATTTTAAAAAATCAGTACAATATCCTAATTATAAAACAAAGTAAATTTAAAAAGTTAGTTTACGGTGAAACATTTCATTCTGTAAATGTTTGGGCACGACTGCACCGAAGACGCAAGTCAGATGTTTGTACCTTCTGCTGATGAATGAGTTTAAGAGAAGATGATCAGAAGCCATTCCATAGAAAAATAGAGAAATGTGAAAGAAGAGGTGGCCACTCCATAAAAGTGTGTTAGGATAAGTAAACACAGACCAATCTCAATTGTATTTGATCCGAGAAAAATGAATAACCGTGACTGAAATAAGGACAACGTGCCGTTCGTATCACAGATTGTCAAGTAGAGACCTGGGCAAGTACAACAGTCTCGCATACGAGCTGAGCCTTCTTTGCAGGTGAAATGTCAGAATAGTTCCCTTGGTCATGAGAGGGCCAGGGGAGTGACGGAGGGTCACGAAGAACATATTGCCTCTGGAACTCTCACCAAATGCCCAGGCATGCGTTCAGTCTCTGTCATATGAGAAGATTTTGGAGACCCCTATTTGATGGGCGACAGGGAATGGAAGATGGATCCAAAAAAGAAAGTGGGCCCTAAAGTTTAATAACACACCAGGGTGGCAGAGCTACAGGAAACAGGTGTTTCATAAGCTGCTGGCCCAGGAGGAATAATTTAGCAGTAGCTATTAAAATTGCAACTGACCTTTGACTCAGAAGTTCTAAGGTTTTATCCTGCAGATGCACTTGGCACACGTGCAGAATGATACATGTACAAGGTTATTTGTTGCCATGCTGTTTGTCAGAGCTAAAGATCGGAAGCACAGTCGTAAGTGTCCATCGGTAGGAGAAGAATAAATACGTTACGGCTTTTGTGTCAGTGCGGCTGTGAGAGGAGGAGGACGCTGCGAGCCGGCCGGCCCTCCTCAGGCCGTGTCCCTGCTGGAGAGGCACTAGAGGGAATGCGTGTCTCACTGGGTTCTCCGCGCGTCGAACCTCGGGATAAACGGGGAGCGTCTGCCTTCAGCTGCCTGCCGAGTTGAAGAGCCACCAGGGCTGGAAGGGAGGCCTCCATGGATACCTTTATTACCATTTGTAAAAAACAAAGTTTTAAAAGTTGGTGTGAAAAAGAGCTCTGTCCTGAGCATCCTTCCATTGCTGCCGCTATCCCTGTTTTGTAAAAGTTTGTGGTGGCCAAAACATCTCCGTGGAAATGTGGATTTTACGCTGCTCCTAATGATGGCTTTAGGCTGTCAAGGTCAGGCAGGCAGTTTCTGGTCTCATACTTTAAAGACAGTTTCTTTATGATTCAGTGGTTTTTTGGCACGTGCATAGATCTATGAAAGGAAGTATTCGAAAATGAAAACTATTTTATACTCCAGTAAGCACGAGCAGCGCCAAAAATCACATACTTGCTTTACTGGAAAGTTTGAAACATGGTGTGAATATAAACTGGACATTAATATGCTTCATATTGTGTTTTCATTTTATTATTATCTAGTGTTGTTAATTTATCTGAAACTCTTTAAGGTAGTCGTCTTTTGTAAAAAAGTGATGTTTAAAAAAAAAAACCTACCTAGAAGATTCCAGAAGGCACTCATTCCTATTTGAATAAATATTTCTGCCCTTGATTTTTTATTTCATTGGTTTGATTCTCCCCTGCCGCTCAGGCTCCGTTTGAAAAATTTAATCAGAATGTTTTTGCCTGTGAGTATTTCGCTGTTATTATGCACTGAAATGTTATGCTTCTGAAATATACTTTCACACTAATATTTCAGATTGTTTTGAAATATACGTGTGCATTCATATTTCACATTGTCTTGACTAATTGTGAGACATTATTTGTGTTTAAATACAACATGCTTGTAACAACCGAAAACATTTTGGTTTACTATTTAGCAGAAAGGTAAAAATACGTGAAGCAAATCTTATACTCACTGCCCATGAGTAAATCCCCATTTTTGCTTAAAAGCAGATGCCTTCCAAAGAAGAAAGGAGTGATGGCTAACATAGCTAGAAATTTAAATTGGAAATGAGGAACAAAAATGGAACAATTCGGGGCTGGCCCCGTGGCCGAGTGGTTAAGTCTGTGCGCTCTGCTGCAGGCGGCCCAGTGTTTCGTCAGTTCGAATCCTGGGCACGGACATAGCTCTGCTCATCAAACCACGCTGAGGCAGCGTCCCACGTGCTACAACTAGAAGGACCCACAACGAAGAATATACAACTATGTACTGGGGGGCTTTGGGGAGAAAAAGGAAAAAATAAAATCTTTAAAAAAAAAAAAAAAAGGAATAATTCACTCATTGCCATTGTAAAGAAATGTGTCTACCCATGTGTACACCCGAGAGAAAACATAGCATAAATCCACATGAAAACTTGTGCAGGAACGTTCATAGCAGCATTATTCGTGATCGCTAGGAAGTGGAAGCAACCCACATGTTCATCAGCGAATGAAGGGATAAACAAAACATGGTCCATCCATGCGGTCGAATGTTATTCAGCCATAAAAGTGAACAAGGCCCTGACACACGCTACGATGTGGATGAACCTTAAATATGTGATGCTGACTGAAAGACACCAGACACGGAAGGACAGATATTGTGTGATTTCATTTATACGAAACGTCCAGAACAGGCGAGTCCGTGGACTCAGCGGATTTGTGGCTGCCAGGGGCTGGGGGGGAGGTAATGGGGAGTGACTGCTAATGGATCAGCTTTTGGGGCGTGACCAAAATGTTCTGGAATTACTGGTGATGGTAACTCAACATTGTGAATATGCTGAAAATCACTGAATTGTACTCTTGAAAATGGTTAAGATGGTGAATTTTATGTTAGTGACTTTTGTCGTAGTAAAAAATCTCAAAAAGAAAAGAAAAGAAAAGCAGTGTGGTCCCATTTTTTCTGACTTTGAGTGATGTGGATTGAAAATAGTGTTATAAAATAGTCACATCAGGGGCCGGCCCACGGCCGAGTGGTTAAGTTCCCGCGTTCTGCTGCGGCGGCCCGGGGCTTCACTGGTTCGGATCCTGGGCATGGACATGGCACCACTTGTCAGGCCACACCGAGGCAGTGTCCCACATGCCACAACTAGAAGGACCCACAACTAGGAGATACAACTATGTACTGGGGGGATTTGGGGAGAAAAAGCAGAAAGAAAAAAGGGAAGAAGAAGATTGGCAGCAGTTGTTAGCTCAGGTGCCAGTCTTGGGGGGAAAAGAAATTCACATCAGTGTTTCAATTACTGTGAGGTAATGCAGTTCTCTCAAGAGTAAAAAAAGTTAAGATGTCAAAAATGATCAAATGTCAGAGTGGGCGGACCAAGTTGTGAGTTGTGTTTGTGTTGTTGCCGCCTGGCAGTGCCCCTGCAGCCGGTGGACAGACCGCATCCTACAGAGATGCTCAGGTTTGGCTCTAAAGGATGCTCGTTTGGAATTAGACTCCCACACAATGCATCCTCCCTAGTTGCCAAGCCAACAGTTAGGAAAGAGGCACAGGATGGTTTTTTTCCATAAACTTTATTTTTTAGAGCCATTTTGGGCTTACAGCAGAATTGAGGGGGAGATACAGAGGTTTCCCGTATACCTCCTGCCCCCCACTCCCCCAGCCTCCCCTACTGTCCACACCCCCCACCAGCGTGGCACATTGGTTACAGTCCTTGAACCTACGTTGATGCATCGTCACCACCCAGAGTCCACGGTTGACGTCAGGGTTCGCTCTTGGTGCTGGACCTGCTGTGGGCTGAACACGTGTGTAAGGACCTGTGTCCACCATTATAGGTCATCCGGAGTAGTTTCACTGCCCTGAAATCCCGTGCTCCCCCTGTGCATCCTTCCCTTCCCCCAGCCCTGGCCATCACTGATCTTTCGAGCATCTCCATAGTTTTCCCTTTTCCAGAATGTCATATAGTTGGAATCATACAGTATGTGATTCTTTCACCAAGATTAGCTTCTTTCACCAAGGAATGTGCATTTAAGATTCCTCGGTATCTTTTCACGGCTTAATAGCTCCTTCTTATTAGTGCTGAATAGTACTCCATTGTCTGGGTGGACCATAGTTCATCCACTCACCCACTGAGGGACTTCTTGGTTGCTTCCAGGTTTTGGCCATTATGGGTAAATCTGTAACCATCTGGCACAGTGTATTTTTGACCTGGTCCAGACGTACATTAAAAAAAAAAACACTAAGGTAGTTTTTTTCTCCTCCAAATGGAAGTCACGTTCGGTTTTTGGCAGAACAGGTTTGAGCTGCTGTTGGGAGCAGTGGCTGCTCAGCACTTAGCAGAGACGAGTTTTGGAAGACGAGAGCAGACCCCGGGGCCGACAGCTGGCGAAGGGTCCAGCGCAGGGAGAGCGGAGGGCTGGGTGGCGCTCAGGTTTGCTGATCTTGGAGAGCGGTAGGTCGGTGAGTGGCAGGGAGAGGGGGCGGACAGCGAGAACCTGGGCGGGCATGAGCACGGGGACGCGGGGCGGAGTGCAGACCGCCTCTGAAGTGCGGTGGCGACGGTAATGGGAGGTGACAGGGCGGGCTGGAAAGCCAGCCAGTGGTCCCTGTTGGAAGAAGGTGAGTGTACGTGTGATCGTTTTCCCCATCATGGGTGGGAATGCTTCTGTTAAGAGCTGAGCTAACGTTTGAAGGTACTTAAGTGACATCCGTTTTAGCAATATTGCAAAAATCAGCCCGTCAGAACCCTGTTAGCCACCTGCTCCTGGTGGAAACGCCCGGAGATGCTGTGGAAGGAGCTCGGCGGGGCCAGGTGGCGGCCGTCGCCTGTGTTTGAGGGCTGACAGTGAGGCCTTTCAGCGGAGTGGCTCATTTCCAGCGTCCTCATTTGATGTCACACTTGTGGCCGTGGTAGAACGTAGATATTGCTCCCCGTATTTTTAGATGAGTGGTCAAGATGGAGAACTAAGTGACCAGTCCAAGGTCATAAAGGTCAGTTGTTTCCCAGCATGGCTACTGAATTCCCCTGGGAAGCCTTTAAAAATACATATTCCAGGTTCCACCCCAGAAATGTTGATTCAGTAGGCTGAGGCCTAGGAGTCTGTATTTTCGTCAGCTGCACAGGTGGTTTTTAGGCAGCTGGTCTGGACAGCACGGTTCCCTGTGCCGCCTGCAAACCTCTGAGGTGGACGGGTGTTTTGTTCTGCCGCACACGGCCCTTAGGCCGTGAACTGAGCAGGGCGAGTGGTGGCCAGGGGAAGACCGGCCGATTCACAGACCTGAGGCAGAGGGCACAGCCGAGGCACAGACGTGTTCTAGGAACTGTAGATGAGTTGGGACTGACATGCCGAGTAGGAGACACAGAGTGATGAGGGAGGAGGCTGGAGAGAGAGGCAGGGTCAGAGCTGCGGGAGCGGACTTCTGGAACCACCCCTCCAGACCAAGGAGACCTGGTGGCCTAGGCAGAGCAGGAGGCAGCGAGGACCCTCCAGAAGATCCAGGTAGGAGGCAGAATTAGTACCCAGCAGCTGGTTAATGTGGGGGGAGAGGAAGTGGGTGATGTGACGTCCGGGAGTCTGGCTTGGACAACTGCATGGGTGGGTCCTCTGCTGAGTTGAGTGAGGGCCTGGGAGGAGTTGGGGGCTGGGTCAGGGAGGAGGGTGATGAACTCCGTTTGGGGAAGGTGGTTTAAGCGTCCAAGTAGAGATGTCTGACGGGCAGTTGGACAGTTGCCGGGGTGGGGGCTTAAAGCCTTGGACACAGGACACAGGTGTGGAGAGTGAACAGGGCACTCAGGAACCTTTGTTCAGCAGTTACGAGATGAGCATGCTCCCTGACGGTGGTTGGCAAGGTCAGCGAGCACGAAGCCTGCCTGGGGTTAGCGCAGGCGAGGGGATTGCTGTGTCTGAGCCAGAGCGCTTTCAGGGCAGCAGCGGGGCCTGAGGCCAGGTTGCAGAGAGCAAGAACAGGATTCAGGATTGGGGTGTGGTGGCTGAGGGGCCAGGTGTTTCTGAACAAGTTCTGTGTCCACGTGGACAGTCCATATCCTGGTCGCGTCCTGTGCTCTAGCATGGTTTTGGGAGACGAAAAGAGAAGGGAGGATTGGTCTTTTTTTTTTTTTTTTTTAAATGCAAGGCAAGGACATAGTTAAAAATTTAAAAAGGAATATAAATTAAAAACGAAGTCTCGCTTCAGCCGCCTTTCCCAGTCCCAGTGGGTAACCTGCCTTAGCTGTTTGCTGGGTGTCCGTCTCTGTGTTATCTTAAAGACGTAAAAAATACGCATGGTGCGTGTTTGCTGTGAACCAAGTTGAGATGACGCTGAAATACTGTGCCGTACTGTCTTTTTCGGTTCAGATTATACAGTCTCTGCTATGAATCCCTAAATGCTGAGCAGCAGCATAAATTGTGTCAGTATCCGTTTCTTAAAGAGAAACCGACAAAAGAAATTAGATGTATTGGGACTTTGTAACTGCTTATGCATTTTACTCTGTTGCTTGCAAATGACGTTCAGTGACTGAAAATCCCGTGCTGTTGCCTTAAAAGTGGCTTTCCACAAGTCCAGTGAGCTGATGGTCAGCTTTTCCAAGGGCGTAAAGTTTGCTGTCTTCTGAGCGTCCCTCTCCTCCCATCGTTAGATGCGACGTCAACAGGCAGTTAGACATAGTCTGTTAACAGGAATAGATAGTTGTAATAACCTTTCTAAGCACACTTTTAATCAAGATGCTGGAGTTTTGAAACATATGATTTGCTGACTCGTAAATAAACTTCCAATTTCCTTTATTTCACAATTTGACATGCTTTAAAACCTAAGGCTGAAGCGGGTAGCTTCTGCTGACACAAGATAATCTGTCAGTTCTGCAAGTCAGTTTTTCAGGGGTTCGTTTGGTGTGCTAACAATTAGACCCCGTTTCTATTTGTTTATTACCCTCCCTGTCCCCACACCAAGAGGACGGGTACTTTTTGCCTCCACTGAAGCTTCGCTCCTGTTTCAGCAGGTTAGCGAAAATAATGAAGAGTAGCTAAAACATAAAACGAAAGTACTGATGGAGATGCTAGAGAGTGAAAGATGCTGAAGCGCAGCATGGGATGGCCGAGTGAAGAATTTGGGGGAGGGCGGGGGGGGCAGGGGTCAGGACTCACGTGGGGCTGGGGGAGTGGGAAGGGCGGCTGCTTCCAGCCCAGAGTCCTGCAGTTGCTGGGAGCTACTGGAATGACTGGGAAGAAAGAATGTTCTTTGCTTTCTGAGCTAAATGTTGCATCTGATCCATAGGACGTAACTTAAAATTGGTCTCATGGCGGATTTTGATAAATAATGTCTGGTTTGCATAATCTGGACCTGTTATCCAGATCTGAACCTTTGGTCCAGAAATGCTAAATGTCAGCATTTTTGAGCGTTATGTGAAACCAAGTTCTTGAGCTGGTGTTAATGGCTGTTACCTTCCCTGTTCTCAATCCTAGAAAGTGTCAAATGGAAATGCAAATCTGTATTGCTCAGACTTATACTTTAAATGAAAATATCCCAGTGATTATTGGATCTGTTCAGTTTCAGAGATACTTTAATTATAGTAAATAGAATGACACTTTAGACTAGTAGTATATGTGGCTTACAGTATTTTTTAGAGCAACGTTTTTTTTCTAAAGAGGAAAAAGGTAGATGCTGACAATTAGATTCCTGTGATGGTAATAGGGGAGATCATTTACTGCACATATTTGGGGTTTGTTCAGCCTGTGCTAGTTTTTTCTGCAATAATGATACACAGTGCACATATGAACGTGCTTCTGGAATCTTAAACTTTGGAATTTCCTGTCAAATGTGTATCTAAACTCCTAAGTTTAAATTTGCTTTGATGCTTTTTCAGTTGTCGAATTCTTTTGAGCCAAGGGAAAAGGTTTTCCTTTAAGGAGTAAAAATAATTGTCAAGTTCTGTAAATGTGTTTTCTACCATGGCCAAAGCAGTGTGTCACAGATTTCTTTTGAGATATAACCCAGCGATAGGAATGAAGCATATTCTCTTTACAGGTGAACGAAGACAGTCTGGGCTGTTAGGAAGAACTTAGGGGAACTGCATGAAAGAGACAGAGGCTTGCCCGGGGAGGGGGGCGGGAGGAGGTCACGGGAAAGCGAGGTGACAGGCATCCAGCATAGGGGCTCGATGGGAGCGCAAGTGGGCTCCGGGGCGGAGCTCTCTCTTTCCAGGCGGTGTGAGTCCGTGTAGGAACCAGCTCCTCGTCCCGGTGCGCAGGGGAGCTTCGACGCACCCCCTGAAGCGTCCAGTGTCCACCTTGTTGTGCTTCGACTAGGCGTTTCATTTAAAGGTGGCGAAATTTGTCCATGACAGCTAGTAAGACTTAAAAATAAAACGCTGATACTCAACCCTCCTGGGACTGCAGGTCCCCTGCCACTTGTCATGGTCCCTCGCCCTTCTCCCCTCTCCCTTCTTCCTCACCCCCCTGAAATCCCATGGTCCGTTATCATCACAGCCTTGCACGCCCTGCCCCTCCCTCGCCTCTTTCACTTCACTGTACTCACCGGCAGAAGCCTGCACCCAGTAAGTGCGTTCTCCGTCCGCTGTCGTGACCGGTGACCGGAAGTGGACCCGCATGCCGCCACAGTCACGTGACTGTCAAACAGCGACTCTTCTCTTCTAGGTGGCTGTTTTCTTCCTTCCCCTTTCCCCTCCCCAGCGCTCCTCACCCACCCTTAAACTTAATGCCAAGTCCTCTGTTTTCTCAGTGAAATCGGAAGAAATCAGAAGAGGTCTTGCGTAAACTCTCACCACATGTCTGCCTATTTACCTGGATCTGTGCCCGTGTATTCGGCTGCCCTTCCTCTTACTGTGGGCGAACTGTGTGCACCCAGGAAAGGCCACCTCTGCACTTGGCCGCTTGGCCCGATCTGCTCGCGCTTACTCAGGGGAGTTACTCTGTCAGTCCCACCGCTCCCCTGGCTTCCTGCCAGTCAGCACGCACACTGTCTCGTCCTCCAGAAGGTCTTTCTAAACCCATGTCTGCTGCAGCCCCTGCCCTCATTTATAAGGGCTAGCCTTATAAAGTCAAATTCTAATTGACCACAGATGGTAATGCTGACTTTGAGTTGCAAATGATTAATTTAGGAATGAGCTTTACACCACCTGTTTGTCAATTGATTTTCTAGAATTACCTCAATCAGCCTCCTTTCGTATTTTGACCGACAGCTCGATTATTTGTTAGATGAACCTTTATCCATTCCTTTGTCCAGTAAAGAGAAAACTGTTAAAATGTTGAGAAACGTTGGCAGTTGGCAGATAATTTTAATTATTTCAGAGGAGTTTTGCTCCATTGAAAAACTGACAGGAGAATGTGAGTCCTTTCCTTTCTCCCCAGCTTAATGACATCGTGTTTGTGTGAGGGTGCTCAGTGTTGCAGTTAGAAGTGACCCACGGTTGACAAGGGGAGCGCCTGGCACCTCTCCTCTCAGTGATGTCGTCAAGGAACTTTTTCCCCTTAGCTAACGAAATGTCTTCTTTTTTTTTTTTTCTTTCTGCTTTATCTCCCCAAATCCCCCCCGACCCCGTACATAGTTGTATATCTTAGTTGCAGGTCCTTCTAGTGGTGGCACGTGGGCCGCCGCCTCAGCGTGGCCTGATGAGCGGTACCATGTCCGCGCCCAGGATCCGAACCAGTGAAACCCTGGGCCGCCACAGCGGAGTGCGCAAACTTAACCGCTTGGCCACGGGGCCGGCCCCAGAAATAAGTCTTCTTAAACTTCCCCTTCCTACCAAAGGCTTACCGGCATTTGTGAAAAGTCCACATTAGGGAGTTGGCTTTGAGTAATTACTTGGCCAATCCGTTAGCGTTGGAGTGCCATCAGCCTTTTCCTGGGGATGCTCTTCCCCAGGGGAGAATCCGCGTAGAGCAGGAGGCTGGGCGCAGGGCAGCGGCCTTCGGGGCCTCTTTACTCTCCGGTGGCTCCAGGTCACCGGGGTGCGAGTTGTTTAAAGATGTCTGTGTCCACTTGGTGTCAGGATTCCTGCTCAGGAACGTGTCGAGGGCTTCTGTGGGTCTGAGGAGGTGGGCTTGGAGTCCCTTCTTCCTCCGCTGTGCGTGTGCCCAGGTGCAGGGGTGGAGGGAGGGTGGCGTCTGAGTTACGGCGTCTGCGCGGTCTTGGGCTGGTGGCTCGACCCCCCACGGAGGTCCCTTAGAGCCTCCGGCTGGGGTTGCCTGTGTGAGGACTGGGGTGGCTTGCTGGGAGTCTTTCCTTAAAAGATCTCTTTGCCCCCCTTATTTTCTAGGAGTTTGCGGCACTTAGTAAACAACTCAGTGTGTGCAGGGAACAGCTCCTTGAAAGGGAGGAAGAAATCGCCGAACTGAAGGCAGAGAGAAACAACACCAGGGTCAGTAGGTGCCGGAACTTGAGCCTCTGGGCCACTATCAGTCACTCTGGCTGGCTTTAAACTCGAAAGACGTCCACTCTACCTGGTTTCAAACACATTTTCGACATTTTCCCACGACTTAACTGTGATCGATCAGTTCAGCGTTCTCATACTTTTCTTGAAATTTATAGTTAAGAATTAGTATTTTGATCCATCTGAGGAGGAATTTCTCTAACTTTCTACTGGATTGAAGGCATTCACACTGGTTCAGCATGAGATGGAAAGGATTGATTTGCCCCGAATCCCAATGTGCAATTGAAGGTGTTGTTTAAACTTGCGTCTGTGTTGGCCTTTTCTCCCAGCTGCTGTTGGAGCACTTGGAGTGCCTCGTCTCCAGGCACGAGCGGTCCCTGAGGATGACGGTGGTGAAGAGGCAGGTGCAGTCCCCCGCCGGCCTGTCCAGTGAGGTGGAAGTGCTGAAGGCGCTGAAGTTTTTGTTCCAGCACCACAAAGCTCTGGATGAGAAGGTACCCGCGGCCCCGGGGCCAGCCTTGGGCTGCGCGCTGTGCGCCCGGCGGGCGTTGTGCGTGTGCAGCTTCAGTTTACTCTTAGTACCTTCTGGAATTCTTGTCAACAAAGTTCTTCTGTAAGAAGACAGTTCTATATGGTTAAAAAGTATTAGTTGGCAGAAATGTTTTAGATTTTTGTTTGTTTTTTCTTCCTTTTTCTCCCCAAAGCCCCCGGTACACAGTTGTGTATTCTTCGTTGTGGGTCCTTCGAGTTGTGGCATGTGGGACGCTGCCTCAGCGTGGTCTGATGAGCAGTGCCGTGTCCGCGCCCAGGATTCGAACCGACGAAACACTGGGCCGCCTGCAGCGGAGCGCGCGAACTTACCACTCGGCCACGGGGCCAGCCCCTGACATAAATGTTTTAAAATTTATTGTATCCTGTTTATAGATTTGCTGTTAAGAATTGGGTAATGCAATTTATTTAGGGAGAAGATTTTTCTCAAACTTAAAATTTAGAGCTGTTAATAGGAAGTTTCCATGACGGTAACATCAATGAGAGACGTTCCAGGTGTTCTATGTTATATCCTGCTAGTGGTAGGATCCCTGTCCGCGAAGGCTTGGAGAAGTGTGCACCCACACACTCCACCCCTGCTGTCCAAGTTTTTCTGCTTTGCAAATGGGTAATTATCCCTCCTGCCTATGTATTTTTAAACCTTTGCCAGTAGTAATATGGAAATTGATTTCGTGTAGCGCCATGCTGAAGAAGACTAATCAATATCTCTGAGCCATTAACATCTCTGGAAATCCCGGGGTGCTGCTAAGAAGCTAGGACACACTCTTGCTCCCGCCTTAAAAGTAGTTCATGGGGAGAACGTGAGTGACAGGTGAGGTCGCGATAGCCTGCGCGCCCTGCAATAGAAACAGCTGTGGCAGGGCAAGGGTATTTTGAAGAGTCTTGAGTATTAGTTCTAGGATAGTCTGTTGTGTCATTTTCATGCAAATGAAAATATGAAAGACTTCATTTTTGACTGAGTGTGAAATGCAGCTGATGCACAGAGTTAAAGAAGTCCCGTATAGAATTTTACTTGGCTGTTTTGTGGCTCAGCTCCTGTAGCTCCGGCAGAGATACACACGGAAGGGAGACCGTCAGCAAGCTGGCGTCTCCTTCTTCGTGCTGTTTGAAGGCGCTTTACGCAACGTGCTGAGTGCCTGTCCCTCCTCCGGCGGACAGACTGACTGCAGAGGACAGTGGCAGCAGGTGTGTGGGTGTGTGCCGCCCTGTCTCCCGTGCTGCCGTCCGTCTCTGTAGGTAGACCCCCCGTCTCCCTCGGTCCCGGTGGGCAAGGCTCGGAGGAAGCAGCCTGGTGGTCAGTCGGCGGACTCGCGCCCCATCCTCGCCGAGTTCCCTGCGTCAGTTACCTCGTCTCTGAGCCTTCGGAATTCTCATCCGTCAGTTAGGGACGGTAACTGTCGGTTTTGCTTCAGCAAATATTGATTGTCTGCCGTGTGTTAGGCACTGTCTGTCCAAGGGCTGGGTAGACAGATGTTTGGGGGATTAAATGAGATAATAGCCAGCATTTATTGCTTCTAAGCCTCTTTCTGTGAGTTATCTCCCTGAGCCTCGTAACAATACTGTAGAGTATGCTCTCTACTATAAATAGTACTAGAAGGCAGGGGACTGTTCCGCAGCCCGTCTGACAGTGAAGGAATTGAGGCACGGAGAGGTTTGGGAGCCCCTTCAGAGGCCGGTAGCGAATGAGTGTGGAGTTTGGTTATGGTGAAGAGTGCTTTCCTCTGACTCCCACAGTTAACCGTGACCAATAGGGAAAAAAGGAGAATGACGAAGAAAAAGTGCAAACGGTATGCAAATGTGTGGTGGACGGAGTGACAGTCTCTCTCTCCACCCCGTATGTCCACAGTGTGGGGTATTTTATCTGAAAGGCGGTGGTGTTTTTACTGTGCGTTCATAGTTTTCGTAGAGAAAGATGGGTGAAGTTCTACATTGTGAGAATACAAGTAATGAGTAGAATAAGCTTGCTGAGTCAGGGGGCTTAGTGACAAGCTGCCTGGTGATCCGTGCAGAGAAATAAATTATTCTAAGGCCTTTGGTTCCCCGCGTCGATGGGAGGGTGGGAGAAGTGCTCTGGAGGGCCCCCCTGGGGTGTGTTGTGGTCCAGTGCTGCCCCCTTGCCGCTTCCTCACCAGGCGTGCCTCGGTCCAGTGCTGCCCCTCTGCCACATCCTCACCAGGCGTGCCTCCATCCAGTGCTGCCCCCCTGCCGCATCCTTGCCCGGCGGGGCCCACGATTAAAGGATGCCTCTGCACACTGCTCGCTTCTTGTCTCAAGTCTGAGATTGGCAGGCCTGGGGCCGTCCTGCGCTGCCCCAAATGCAGGAGAGGCCGGGAGAGTAAGTGCCTGGGGCTCTCAGCTCCTCTGGCCCGGTGCTGTTCCCAGGCCTGGGGAGGGGCTCAGAGGCCGGGCAGCCAAAACAGGTGACAAATTGTGACAGCGTGCCTGAAATCACTGCAGCTGTGCCTCTGCAGCTGGAGAAGGCAGTTTAGTGTTTACTTACATGGCAGCTGGAACGCTCCTCCTGGCTGGGATTATCGGGGCCAACTGCCGCCTCCCCCTGCCCTGCCCTGACTTCCCCGAGAAGGGAAGAGAACACTTGTTAAATAAAGACGGGGATTAGGGATTTGGAGTTATATCCCGCCCCCCCCCCGCCCCCGTTTGTTACTTTTATTCTCCTTCCTGATGATCTTGACTCCATTTCTGTGAGAAAGTTTCACAAACTGGACAGCGTGTCTTTTTGATGTGTGTATGGTGGGTGCCTGACAGTCACCAGAGTGGGAGAAAGGCCCATGCAGGAAAAAGTAGTAGGTGGTTAGAATAAAGGGTTTAAGTTGGAGAGAAAGTGCATTCCGAGGTTGTTTTCTTGTGCTAACCATAGAAATAGTTGTGCCTAAAGAAGTTCGACGATGAATTAAGAGATTGTGTGGAAGCAGATTCCTGATTATAGGTTCTGCGTAGTTTGTACAAACCCTTAACGTGCAGTTCGTTCCCCTTCATGTTCCCCAACTGTGTCCACAGGGCTGGGCGCTGCGGGAAGGGAGCCGTTTCCAGCAGACCTGGAAGCGTTAATACAGTAGCCGCTCTTTCCGCGGCTTCCAGGCTGCGAGCCCGTGCCCCCGCCTGGCCTGGAAACCCACGAGCGGTGGAGGGCAGGGCGTCGCTGCCCACCGTGTCTGGGACTCGGGATGCGGGTTTCTCTGTGCTTTGAAACGCTGCCGGTGTTGCTTCAGTTGTAAATTCGTCTGAAGAGCCTCTGGTGGGAAGTTTTATAGTAATGCCGTGTAAAGAGATAGTGACACACGTAGTGCTAATTTACAGTAACTTTAAGCATTGCCAGTAATTTAATTTCCAGGGAGCTCCTGAACCGCCTGTGCTCGGGTCTCCGTGGTTCTGTTTGCTGCGCTCGCTGGCGGGCATTAGGTTCGTTCCAGTTGGAAAACCTCTGCGGGAAGGACGGAGGGAAAGGAAGCACTTGCTATCCACACATTCTTGGGTAATTATTTTCATTTGAACGAAAGTTTTGTGCCACTGACTAGGAAATACGTTAAATCCTAGCCCTCTGCTCCCTCTGCTCTAGTCGTCATCTTGGAGATTCCTTCGTCTCTCTGGGGTCACCCGTCCCCTTTTTGAAGATGATCGCCACGTTTCTGTCTGGAGCTCCACATTTGGGATGCTCCTGCATGCCCAGCCCCGAGTTTTGCCGTATCCCTTAGACGGCCCGTAGACGTCCTGCTGTGTCTCAGTCCAGGGTCCTGCTCCGCCTTCCTCCTTGGTCAGCCTCGAGTCTCCCCGCCTCCCTCCCCACTTCACGCGCCTCCTCTGCCCTTCCTCGCTCATCCTGCTGGGCCAGTCCGCAGCTCTGTCCGGTGTTTTCTGCTCTCACGTCGTTTCTGTTTTCCTTTGTGCTCTGGTGCGCTAGCTTGGGCCGTTCGTGAGGCCTTGGTGTCTACATGAGGTGGCTTTGCTTGTGCTTTCTTCCTTTCCAGGCCACCTAGCTCCCAGGGTAACCCAGACCTCTGGCATGAGAAGGTTTTGGCAGGGCCTATCCATGGCAGCAGGTGTTTGGCAGTTTGGCATTCATGGCTCCGTGTTCTGGCTTTATTCACCTTTCCCACATCTTTCCCTCTGTAAATGCCCCTTCACTCTGCCCAACCAGTCTGCTCACTCTGCTCCCCTTCCCTGACGCCTCGTCCTGCGCGATTCCCTGCTCGGGTACTGCCTCTCCCTCTCCTCGCTTTCATCAGACCCCAGCTGCCTCTCCAGGCCGAGGTCACCCCTGTGAGGTCTGCTCGGACCAACTCCGATTCCTACTGGGATTCAGAGTCGCTCCCATCTCTAGGAGACGACAGATTTGGTGCTTGGGGCTGGTTTTACTGTGATTCCTTTTATCTTTTCTCCAGTTTTTCAAAATGCCACCAGCTTTAAGAAAAACGCAGATGAAAGAGTAGGATCAAGGTCATTCTTGAGGGGGTAAAAGAAATCACAAAAAGATCTCCTGTGGGGCGTGTGGCCAGCCTCTTTCTCCCCATGGGATGATGGCGGTGGGCTTGCTGGGTGAGCGTGGAACAGTCTGCTTTTTCACTGACTGCTGAGTGGCTTCCTCTTCTTTCCCACCCTCCCCTCCTCCTCTACCTCCCCCTCCACACCCGTGTCAAATCTTGGATCCTCTGCTTACTAACTTTCTGATCTTGGCCAAGATATTTCACTTCTGAGACCGTTTTGTCGTCTGTAAAGTAGAGATACTATTTATTTCCCAATATTATAGGCAGATTTAGTGAGAACTAAAATAAAGCATCCACCGCTGTACCCTGCACAAGGTGGGCCTTCATTAGATGCGAGGTGTCTGTCTGCAGACCCCGTAGCCCCGACTCGGGTGACTGGGAGGGCGTACAGCCTGCAGGGGCTTGGTTTGGGTGCTCACCGTGGGATCTCCCCCTGAAGATGACATCGTCTTGAGCTCTGAGTCCCGAGCTGCTTATCAGCCAAGTGACCTTTGTAGGTCACTAACCTGCCCGGGCCTGTCTTCCAGTCTGTGAAGTGAGCTAATTATGTATGCCTTCCTGTCGTATGTGACATCTACTTTTATGTGATAAATATTGGAAAATATTTTGAAAACCAGTCAAGCATTAAGCACGTATAAAGTTATTACAATGAATATTTGTGTCTTAGGAGTACTTAGCATCGTGCCTCCCAACTTTTTTGTTCAGTAAATTGTCCAAATTAATAGGGCTGCTCCTTCTCCAGCTGGTATTGCTGTCTCCTGAGCTTGCTGGAGCCTCGAGAGGAAATCCCTAATAAAGTAGCTTCCGTTCCAGTTTTGTACTTAGAACTTTGGTTCATTCTGAGACGCCCTTCTTGTTAAGTTAGAGAGTAGGTAAAACTGGTTATAATATAAGGCTCGTGTGAGACTGGTTTGCAAGACGTGAATACACGGAGCCTTGACAGTTTAAGAAGGTTACAACGCGGTAATATTCACAGTCAAACGTAGTCGTTGCTGGTTCAGATCCACGGGGACCTGTTGTTTGAACACTACATTGTTCGCCCGGGCTGGGGATTTTGAAACAGTGAGGGGAGCAGTTCTTTCCCTCGAGCAGACTCGTGTGAGTGTGGTCCCGCACGGAAGGGACAGGTGCTGTCTTTCTCAGGGGCCGGCGGAGCCTGTACAGAGCGGCAGGGTTGAGCTCCGGCTGCGACGTCGTGTTGGGCATGCGGGAGGCGCGGGGCTGGGGCGGCATTGGGAAGGAGGAGCTGCCACGGGCGCGCGAGCAGGAGCAGAGGGCGCAGTTTGGGCCGGCTGGGCGGGCCTGCTCCGTGTCGGGTGGTTGGCTGCGGAGGGGTGTGGTGTGCCAGGCACGCCGGGTGGGAGGAGAAGGGTCGACAGAGGAACAGAAAGGCACCGAGGGTGTGAGCTCACGGCAGTGTGGTCCCCGAGGGTTACTGTATAAGTGACGGCCAAACAGAACAGCACTGTGAGGCTGTGGTAGGCGCCTCCCCATCTCGGTGGTGAGGCCTCCTTTCCCTGAGGTCTTCGGAGCTGGAGGACCCCTGGTCCAGCTGGTCCGTTAGCCTGGTGGCCGCGGCTCCCCGCCGTGCTGCGGTGTGGCTGTAGTGCCCTGGTCTGTGGGTCCCTCACGTCCACGGCTTCCAGGCTGTCTGAATTTATTCTTCGTTATGCTCAGGTTTCCTTCTTGCTTAAGGGGAATGTTGGTTTCGGTTGTCTGCTTGTTCCCTGAAAGTGATGTGAGCGTGATCTGCTGAGCGTTAAGGGCGCGTTCCTGGCAGTCTTCCGGCGCTCTGACCTTCTGCTCTGCGAAGGGATGGGTGACGGTATTGAATGTCAGAGGTCGGACCACAGCGAGAGTGGAATTGGCTCACACTGTGCCGTGAGGAGCGTGCTGGAACAATATGCAGAAATAGACTCGTTTCCGGCACATGTTTCTGCACGTAGAATTATTTACGAGAACCTGTCTAACCATCATTATAAGAGCAAATGAGGGCTGGATACTTTCTCTGGTGCTTCCTCCTGTCACTGCAGCCCATCCTTTGTAAACAAACAGAACACACGCACGCGCACCCCTGCGAGACCATCTCAGAGAGCCTGTCGGGAAGACCCTTCAGACCTTTTCACGTGGGTGCGGAGCAGCCGCACTGCCCCTTCAGCAACTCGGTGCGAGCAGTTTTCTGTAGGAATTCAAAACAAAGAAAAAGACTACATTTATTACAGAACTTGTTTAGTTATATTGTTCTTTGGCAGCAGGAGGAGATTATTTATGTGGCGGAGTTTAATATGCAGAGGATTTCGAACTTCTTTAAGACCCGTCACTTTGAATATTAAGACGTGGCTAACGTGAGTTCCTTAGTAAACAAAGAGGGACCTGAAATGGACTTTTAGGTTGGGGGACAGGAATGGCGCTATCAGAAAGTTCTGGTCCTGGTTTCAGTGTTCGATACTGTGTAATAGAATTTTGCTGCTGAATGAGGCATCAGAAGGTTGCATCCAATTAAATTGAACTTTGACTTCTGTTCCCATTTGTTAATGTTATTGCTTTAATTTTGTGGTAATTGCATGAGATTTCATCCAACTTCTAGCCAAGAAAATGAGCCTAGTGTCTCAGCATCGTGTCCTTGAGGGGCTTCGCCCCGTCCTGCAGGAGCGCACTTGCATCGTGAGGCACACAGAGGTCGTGTCTTCATTGTCAAGACCTTCACCTCCTGGGATTCTTGCAAGATTGGGCTATTTTATTGTCCATTTTTCTGGGTAATCTTATGTAGAAAAGGATAAGCTTCGTAAACTGAGTGGCCAAACATAGTAGGTGAATATTTATGAATATTTATGATATTTGAGATAGGTACATTGCCATTCACCTTGAAGGAAACTGGCATCTCTATCAACTGAATTCTGAGGACACTAATTTTATATTTGATTTCAAAATTAGAGTTTAGTCCAGTTTTTTCTCTCTTTAGCATTCACCTTTTTTCCGTCTGAAACACCTAATGTAGGCCATGGCCCAAAAGGAAGACATGGAAGAGAGAATCACTGCTCTGGAGAAGCGCTATCTCGCGGCGCAGTGGGAGGCCACCTCTGTGCACAACCTCAACGACAAACTCGAAAACGAAATCGCGCACAAAGACTCCGTGCATCGCCAGGTAGGGGATCTTACAGAGCTCTGTCTGGCTTTCGCTGAATAATTACTAAGGCAGTTAAAGGCCTTTTTCCTGTGACTTCCATGTTGGAAACCAAGGCCCAATGTAAAGTTTTTGTAATCTTAGACTACTGTGTTCAAAAGGGTGAATGACTTCAACTGGCCAGTTTTAATTACTTAGGATTTGATTTAACCATTTTATGGAACTGCACTCCTTGCTTCTTTCTCCTGTTTTGTTTTGTTTTAAGTGAATGTTAATCTGTTGCTTGTTAGCGTTTTTACCAAAGGAGCAGAGTGGCAGAGAGCTGCAAGGCAGTGGCTGCTTGTTAACAGCTGGGTCAGTGTAATACATGGCGCGTTTAGAAATGCAGCCAGCAGGGAGAGTCTGCCCCTCCTGTGGTTTGCTGAGCCACGCTTGCTCCTGTTTCTCTGTAGCCCCAGAGAATTGAGTTAACCAGAAAACCCCAATTCAGCTTCTTGAAAATAAAGTGAGTTCATCTGGTGTATCATAAAGTATATCATTAAACCCAAAATAAAAATAAAACATAAAATACTAGGAAGCCATTAACAATTTTATTGTGGAATACTGTTTGAGAGCTTGGGAGTTGTTCACAGGGATGACTTTAAAGGGCAGACCACAAAATACTGTGGACAGTGTGACGCGTTTTCCAAAGGTTTTCAAGCGTAATATATTGTCTGTATGTCTACGGAGATACGTGCACACAGGAAGAGGAGAAAGCTGCTTAGGAGCAAATGTCCGCCTCTCAGGAACCTGAACTTACAGATGATTTTTAAAATTTTCTTTTTTTAAGAAGTTCTTGTCTAAGTTTCCCACATTGAAGTTTTTTTTTAGAGTAGGAGGACTTTTTAAAAGAACAATGATACATTTACAAAAATAGCTTGACTAGCTTTTCCTTAGGCCGACTCTTCGAAGGTCTCTGTTTCAAAGGAGAAGGCCATCTTTTGGCTTACCTGCCCCTGGCAGTTGGCTGGAAGTAGTGTTACCTTCAAATCATGGGTCTGGTTATTTTTTAAAAAGGGTTAATGACTCTTCTTCCTTAACTTGTCACTAAGAATGAGCAAGCTTCCACAGAAAATGGGTTTTCTTTCATGTATAGGAACTTTGTTTTTTGTTTTTTGTTTTTTTTTTAAGAAAAAAGACTTCTTCAAAGATATTTAGGTAAAGCAAATACTTTGGCAGAGGCGCTTTGCACATTGAAATCAAGCCCAAACAGTGGAAGACGAGGTTCACTCTGAAGTGCCTGCCAGCACAGTGCTGCTTCTGTCAGAGCTGGTTTAGGAGATGTCTGCGTTTAGAGTTTTCCTCAGTTTGTCAATATGGAGAGGGCCAGAAGATTTGGTCCATTTTGATGCTCTGCTCTCGTTTCGTAGACTGAGGATAAGAACCGCCGGTTACAAGAGCGCCTGGAGTTGGCGGAGCAGAAGCTGCAGCAGACCTTGCGGAAAGCGGAGACGCTCCCCGAGGTGGAAGCGGAGCTGGCCCACAGGGTGGCCGCGCTCTCCAAGGTGCCGCCTTGGGTTCCCTTCTGGGGCCAATGTCGGGATTTTGATCTTGAGATGATTTCCCTGTGTGCCTTGTTTACCTTTTGTTCTTATGTCGGTGCACCTCCGCCCACGAAAGAGCTCAGATTGGTTCTTAGTCTTGCGTTGTCTGAGATTGGACCGCTTTTTAAATGTCCAGGGTGAGCCTCCTCTTTTGTTATCCCTGAACTAATTTCTCTCCAGTTTTGTCAGGTGTGTGCTGTTCATCCCCAGGCTGCTTGATCTAAGAGTCACTGCTGCTTAGAGTTAGTCAGCAACTCAAAGTGTAGGATGGAAGCTTTGTGTAGAAGGATAGACTTGGTCCCAGAAATCGGAAAACACCATTCTCATTTGTTTTACTTTTTGGTTTTTTTTTGCTAAGCAAGAGTCACCCTGAGCTAACGTCTGTTGCCAGTCTTCCCCTTTTTTGTATGTGAGCTGCTGTCACAGCATGGCCACTGGCAGTTGAGTGGTATAGGTTTGCTCCTTGGAATTGAACTCGGGCTGCCAAAGCGGAGCACAGCGAACTTAACCACCAGGCCACCAGGGCTAGCCCTGCCATTTTCTTTTAAAGACAATGAAAATAAATTTGTAATAAACAAATTTTTAAGCAATTTATTCATTCATCTGTTCAACAAATGTTGACTAGGCGTATGCAAGACACGCGCCCTGCCCTCTCTATCCACAGGTGACTAGGCACCTTCAGAATGATGTTGTAGGTACTAGAAGCAGGTGGCCCGTACGGGAGGAGGAAGCACGTGATGACAGAGAGCCCAGCCTCCCTGGGCCTAGGGAAGGCTTAGCCTCCAGTGCCCGTGGGAGTCAGCCAGGCAGAGAAGCGGCCCCGGGCCAGGGGGCCTCCTGGCAGAGGCCTGTGTGGGCGCCTCCGTCAGTGGTTTCATGTCGCCTGGTTCGAGCTTAGTGAGCTGCTGGGGAGGGCACCCGTGGGAAAAGGGCAGGACAGGCACAGGCTGCTGCTGGTGAAAACTCGCCTTGGGTGGGTCAGATGCTGTCGAGTGCGCACAGGCCTCCCTCAGAGCAAGTCCATTGCTAACAGCTGTTGCAGAACCGCTTCTCTTCCTTCGTGATCTGTGTTTAAAGTGTCGGTTTCTTCTCTCCCCTGTCATCTCTCCTGTCCCTGGTTGACCTTATAGTCTGACCCTTGGTCTTCTGGAATGTCTGCTGCTAAGGAAGCTAAACTGTTCGAACTTACTTCCCAGCTCAGGAAGGTAGAACGTGTGCATTGCTCTCACTCGCGCTTGCTGCTTCCTGCTTTCCCTGCTGACTAACCAAACGCGGTGTGAGGGTGGGGAGCATACGATCCACTGAAATTGGGCACGGGGTCGGGGAAGCACATTTCTCTCACCACATTTGTCACCAACACCAGTCCTGCCTCAGCGTCACCAACGTGAGAGGATTAACCGCTTCCCAGATGAGCACGTGAAGCCACGTAGGCTGTGTCGGGAGATGTAAGGAGACGCTTTCCGTCTCACGTGGTTGACAGTGGTGCACGCAGAGCATGTTCCGCTGGCTGCCGCCGCAGTGGCATACAGCATGCTGCCAGGGAAGCGGAGACCCTGGTTGAACTTACACTGTGTTTGCTGACCGGCCGAGGAGAGACACGGCAACACTGAGGAGAGGCTGCGCCAGATGGAGGCACAGTTGGAGGAAAAGAATCAAGAGCTGCAGCGGGTACGTGTCCAGGCACAAGGCCGAGTGCCGAGCCCGGTGCGGGGGAACGCGCTCAGGCAGGGGAAAGCGACACCTCGTGATTCCACTTGTCCCGACCCGGACGCCGGTCCCTTCTCCATCCTGTCATGTGTGTTTCGTTTGTGGCCTCATGTACGAGTCGTCTGCTGACAGGTGCATCCACCCCGGGGACGGTCATGCCAGCACTGCAGCAGGGGAAGAGCTTGGTGCCCGTAGGCCCTGCAGGGAGGTGGGTCCACAGCCCGAGGAGGCCGCTTGCTTCTCTGACAAGCCTGTCAGGGGACCTGCTCCAGGTGCCCCTGAAACCTGAGGTGCTGGCCTGGGGTCCTCGTGAAACTTAGAGTGAGGTGTGTTGTCCTAGATGACAGGTCCACTTGCTTAGGATATGGCACTGAAAGCCCAAATTCAGGTCACGGGCCTGACTGTCTCCCAAAGTACCAAAGTATGACTCCAGACACACAGGTGTGTGTAGAGGTGGGTATTGGCGAGGAAGAGGAGACTGTGACTGAGCTGTGAGCTGTGAAGAGAGTGTGCAGTGGAGGCTCGTGTCAGTTGAATCCTGAGAGAGTTTTCCCTGAGGAGTTGGTCAGGTGTCAGTATGGAGCATCCAGGCAATGGAGCGAGTGGCCGCCTTGCATCTGGCTGGCACCCAACCTTACGACACCAATTCAAGGCCGTCAGATTTTATTTTCACCAGAAGCCTATATTCTTGGGCGTGGACTGCAGACTTTCAAACATTCTGACTCCCTTCAGAAGATTGTATCTTAGTCCTCTGCCTGCCCCCCATACGCACACACGTAGCTCTTAGGCAGAGATTTTTATCCGTTTGGGGATGCACTTCCTTACTTTCAGAACTGTTGATAGAATTTGGAAGGACCAGTGTTGAGATAGGGGTGCCATTTATAACTAAGGCAATTCCAATTAAACGTTTAGGTTGCTTTGCTTTAAAAATATTTGAACACCGGTGCCTTATTGTGTGGTGTGCTGGGTCTCTCCAGATGGTGGTAGCTGCTGTGTTGGGCATGATTCTGAGAGCCTTCTGTTTGATTTGACCATGACCCATGAGAAAAGGGAGATGCTGGCACCCGTGGTGGTCAGCTGAGGATGCTGAAGCACGGAGGGCTTGACTGTGTTGGCGATTCCCTGTGGGCTGCTCCTCCAGGCAGCGTGGCTTGAGCGCAGGTCTCAGCCCCCGAGCCATGCTGCCCTCTGCCCGGGAGCTGCCCACCGGCCCGGGGGACCCACCCTGACAGGTGCCACCTGTTAGCCCTTCCTGTCCCCTCCACGTACCCTTTGTATTTGTTCAGAATAAGGGGCGAAAACAAGCTTTGTAAGCCATGAAATTGATGATAGTTTTATAAAACACAGACTTAGCAGCTTTATTTTTAAGATTTAAAATTACTCGTGATTATTTGTAATTTTTCAACGTAAACGTTCATTACAAAAAATTCAAGTGATGTAGGAGTATAAAGAACAGGGGAAAGTCTCTGTCTCCACTGTTTTTTCCCCAGATGAATTTCTTTACCTTTTGCTTTGTGAGTTGAGTTCATTTTTTCCCCTGAATCCAGACGCAAGCTTCTGTTTACATGGGCAGATTCCTCCACTGGTGTGTGGATAAGCTGATCCCCTTGAAACTCTGCTGTGTCTGGGTGTAAATCTGCTCCTGGAGCCCACCCGACAGTCAGGGATGGGTGACGTTGCTGAGGCCCCGTGAGGGCCTCGTTTAAGGAGCAGTGGACGTTCTCATTAACGCTCTCGCAGACTTGGCCCTGCCTTTCTCTGCGCCTGTGAGGCAGTCCTGGACATCGTGTAGACGTCCACTGATGGCGGAGGGCCGGAACAGCCCAGGGATCGTGGCACGGGTGACTCCACGGTGGGGGAAACGATCCTGCCTTTGCTCGTAGTGGCCAGGTTTTTGTTTCTCCTGTTCCAGGCAAGGCAGAGAGAGAAGATGAACGAGGAGCATAACAAACGCCTGTCCGACACCGTCGACAAGCTTCTGTCAGAGTCTGATGAGAGGCTCCAGCTTCATATCAAAGAGAGGATGGCTGCCCTGGAAGACAAGGTGGGATGTCACACACCTCGCCGAAGGTTTCCCATCCTTTACAAAGAGATCTCCCATGTTCTGCTACCCGGGAATGCTGCATAATGGTGGTTAACAGCCATTACAGGAAGTAGAAATGACTCCGTAAGGAGGAAAAAGTGCCAACTGTTAACCGCTCGCTCAATTAACTTCTCGTTTGTTATGTTCTTGCCCAATTTGTGTGTATGGAAGCTTGTTTACCATTCTTATTCTCTAGAGCTGGAGTTGATAAACTGTTTCTATAGAGGGCCAGATAGTAAAAGTTTTAGGCTTTTACTAATTATGAGTGATTGAGCAAAATAATTTCATGCCTACTAATAATGAGCATGAAAGCAGCCGTTGGTGACATGTGAGTGAGTGACTGTGTTCCAGTAGAACTTTGTTGACAGGGACAGGCCCTCGCTTGCCAGCCCCTGCACTGGAATCTTTTGCTGGGCCCAGCCCTCACCCCTTCGTTGCTCCTGCGTCGGAAGTTAATTTCTGTCTCGTTTATAAACATAACGGTGTAGGAGAATGGTGTAAAATAAAGGCTTGGATCAACTGAAAGTGTTCCAGCTCCTCCCTCTCTCCCTCCATTCGGTTTGGAAAACGTCTGAGCAGGACTCATGCTCCTCTCATCATGGGGACACTTCAGCCATCCCCAGGGTGAAGGAGAGCCCTAGAATTTGTCAGAGAAGCTCTCATGGGCGACAGTTGCATTGGGCCTTGGCACGACCTGTCCCGACTGCACGGGTGTCCCTAAAGATAACGGCCAGAGCCTGCCCTGAGGTGGGCACCGTGGTCACGCTCATTCGAGAGACACCAGTGGTCATTACTAATGACGTGACGTTCCTGTTGCACAGAGCCCGTCAGGAAAGGCGTTATCAGAGACCACACAGGGCGCTTCCCCCTTTCCTCCTTGATCAGTGGGCCAACCTTAAGGGCAGAATACTTTGACCTTAGATTTAAACTGTACATTTGAAACTTATGTCAGGTTTCCCAAGTGACCGATGAATTGTAAAATCTAAAAGCTACTATAAACCAGTTTAACGGATGCAGATAGGCCTACACCATGGGCTTGACATGCTTACTTAGAAAAATCCATCACGGAGGTAGTAGGTTCTGTATTTACAAATTATCATTAGAAGTTGCAGTGGTCTCACTGTTGCATTTCACTCTAATACTGCTCATGAGTACGTTCACGTGGCCCCTTTTCCGTGGTACTTTATTGTCTTAGACAGAAATGTAGCCATACTATTATGTGGAACGTTTTCAAGAATCAACACTAAAGGACTCTTCATCTTTTGCAGAATTCTCTATTACGAGAAGTTGAAAATGCAAAAAAGCAGTTAGAAGAAACGCAACATGATAAGGTACTTAAATCTCTAAATCATTGAGAAATCCGTGAATTGAGCGAGTTCACTGTTGCTATAACTACTACAGACGTTGGGTGAAGTGGAGTCAAACTTTCCTGCTGTAAGATTTATGGCACTCCTAGAGTTGTGCGTGAATGCGTTTGTGTTGGCGGTGGATGTTAAGTCTGCAGCGGGTAGGGATCAGAGTTCTGAGTCCTTTCTGGGTTCATTTGGAAGCTAAAACCTTAGCACAAACCTGTCGTCTAGAACTGTGCTGTGCAACAGAAATGTAATGGGAGCCACATGTATAATCGAAAATTTTCTAGTAGCCACATTTAAAAGTGTAATATGAAACAGGTGAAATTAGTTTTACTTAACCTGATAGAGTCAAATGTTATTTTATCATGTCATTAATATAAAAGCTAATGAGCTGCTTTACATTCATTTTGCATAGTGGGTCTTTGAAACCCGCTGTGTGCTTCATAGTTACAGGACATCTCAGTTTGGACCAGCCCCATTCAGGTGCTCAATGGCCACGTGTGGCGAGTGGCTGCTGTATGGGACAGCATAGATCTAGAAGGTTATAGGTGACTTAAAAAGTTTTTTGTCAGTTTTCCTTACTGTTTTGACGTGTACAAAAATGAGATTGGACGTACAAATGAACAAATGATTCATGAATGAATGAATGTGTGCTCGATGTGAGACAAAGACAATACAGAAAGGAAAAAGACAACACAGGGAAGTATGTGCAGTAGAAGGTGAATATTGTTCGCCTCTCCCCGTCCCCAAATCTCTCTACAGAATTAATAATTGTTAATGACTCGGTGTTTCGCCTCTAAAAACTTCTCTTTGACTAAGACATGACTTATTATTCATCAGGATTTATAAAGCTAATTTGGTGGTCTGAGTGTTTATGTTTACTATAGGACTCCCGGGGAAAATGTTCTCAGAACTAAAATACTTGATATTTATAACTGCTAATTTAACCTATTATGGTTATGTTCAACATTTGATGCAAATAATTTTAAATCCTGAAGGAGACAGCTGCAGTATGTGTCATTTGCTGTTTTGTAGGATCAGCTCGTACTGGACATCGAAGCCTTGAGGGCTGAGCTGGACCAAGCGAGGCTGAGAGGTGCGTCCCTTCACCACGGGTACGGCACTCACGCATTCACAGACACTCTCCAGCACCTGCTGTGTGTGTACGGGGCGCTCACAGACGTGCTCTGGCATCTGCTGTGTGTGTACAGGGCGGTCACATGCTCACAGGCGCACTCTGGCACGTGCCATATGTGTACAGGGTGCTCACGTGCTCACAGACACGCTCGAGCACCTGCTGTGTGTGTACGGGGAGCTCACGCACTCACAGACATGCTCCAGCCCTTGCCGTGTGTGTACAGGAACACATGCAGGCCACAGGGGCAGCCAACTGAACACACTGCCTGGCCTGAGCTCAGGGAGCCTGGAGCTTCGGAGCAGGCCGGAGGGCAGAGGACAGCATCATCCTGAAGGTTGGGTTCTGGTACCTTGGAGGTTCCCGTCACGTCCTTGACTCAACTCAGAACCGCAGGAGGAGGTGGGGCTGGGGACGATTGATTAGTGTCGGGCATATGAGTCTGAGGCACCCGCCAGAGTGTGGGCGTGATGGTGTCGGGATCGGAGGACAGAGCCCAGGGTGCCAGAGGAAGCCCCGTCCACCTGGGAGTGACGGTCGCATCCTCGAGGTGAAAGAGAAGGCTGCCGAGAGCCTGCGCTGCTGGAGCGGGAGGATGCCCTGACGTTCGCGTGTCTGGTGCGGCGCTTGGAGTCTGTATGTTTTGAAGAGGCTGACGTGAGATTAGCTGCCAGTGGCTCCCAGGGCTGCTGGGGGCTGAAGAGAACCCCCTCCTGGCGACGCTTAGGTTCTCTTTCCCTGGCTCGTCCGCTCCCATCTAGCAGTTTCCCTGGGAGCCCTCAGTAGGTGGTGTTGTAGCTGTGCAGATGTGTGTGTACGTGTGCCCCGTGTGACGTCTGAAGACTAACCGCACGCTGTGTTTGCACGCTTCCTCCCCGGTGTCGGAGCAGGCAGCGTGTCGGGAGCGCAGAGGCTGGACGCCGCCACGGTCAGGACTTACTCCTGCTGAAGCCCCGTGGTGAGTAGAGGGCTCCGCGTGCCCGGAGGCCGCAGAGGCGGCCGGGTGACCGCACGGGGACGCTGCCTGGCCCGGAGAGCCCGTTTCCGTTCCTGCAGGCCTTTAGGAACACGCACGCAAGCCCGGCTGCACCCGTTACGTGGTTCTGGTGTTCTGTATGCTCACAGTTGGTCACAGAGGGGTTCGTGTATCCTCATTTGTTAAGGAAAAAAGTGTATTTGCATTTTTTCCTTAAAACTGAAAGTGCTGGACTTTTTCAGTATCTGCTAATGTCTTTTGGGGGTGGGGAGGCAGGAGAGCAGCGCGTGGCAGGAGCTCACCGGCTCAGCTCTTGGCTGGCGGCCACCCGTGGTTGAGAGCGCCCGGCACGGCGGCTCTCCGCCTTGACCCTGGCATCCGCGCTGGTGTCGCTCCCAGGTCAGCGGCGCCCGCTGGCTTTCTTAGAAATACACGTTCTTGAATGAGCCGCACCCTGCATGGCCAGGTTTCCTGGGGCCACGCTGTCGTGAACCCTGAGGGCCTGGCGGGTGGTTTTAAACACACAGCTGCGTTGCCATCGCAGGGGTGCAGTTACGAGCAGCCCGCTCGCGCTGAAGGGGTGACGTGGGGCTGGGAGCCCAGCCCCTGCTCGTGGCGCCAGGGCCGGGGGCTGTGTTCCGCTCTCCACTTTTCACGTCTCCGCCAGAAGGTTTGATTGGTTTCCTAATCTTTTTAATTGGTAACTTTTAGACATACGCCAAAAGGAAGTCAGCAAGGAATTTTCTCATTGATACGCGTACTCCTTGACGTTTCATCTCAGTTCTCAAGCAGCTACAGTGCAAGGGGCAGGGAGGCAGGGCTGGGCCTCAGGACGCAGGTGTGCGCCGGGCGGCCCGTCCTGAGGCTGATTGTCCTGTTTGTGCTTCCTTTCCAGTTTACCCACACTACTTCTACAGATGACCGTGCAGCGCTCGGGACCCGGCGAAGATGGCCTTTCAGAATTCAGTGGATCTGCAATCTGTTGATACTTATTACATGGACCCTAAGATATTTTATTACAGAGTTTTTAATTAATGAAAAATTCACGAATACCATAGAGAAAATATTTTAGAATTTAATGTTTCTTATATTTATGTAAACATGACTTCATTTATATAGTTAGTTACTTTTTCATGTATATCCAGGCTATAAATATCCTTTCAAATCGATTCTGTTCTTCTATCTAATTTTAGTCTTTCAAACGAATGTACTGTAATGCTTGTATGTATAAATCCTATGAAAAGATACTGGGCTTTTGTAAATTATGCATTTATTGTAATTATCATTAATTTTTTAATAATAATCGGCGAGAGAGAAGAGGATTTTACTGCATTTGCATTTGTAAGATCATCATGACATGGTGCGCGTTATCCTGACAAATGTGACCAGCTCTACAACAATCATTTTGAAACAAGCAGACTTAATTTCAAGCAATTGCGTTTTAATGACTGACCTTACTCTACTTTTTCTAGCAAGAAATGCTTTATTCTGCAGCGTGAACAGACTGAAAGTACCTGGTGTTAAATATGAGCTTCTGATAAAATTTGGGCTGAAGGGGCCGTCAGAACTGTGAGCATCTCTGGTGGCTCTCAGTAGCTTGCAGAGCTCGTCCCTGGAGACCCGCACAGCTTGTCCTCAGCGCCCGGCACAAGCCCCAGCCGGGAGCACTTCTCTCGGCCGCAGGAAGGGCTGGGGGGCTCTCCGGGCTCTGCCCCGATGGGCGGACGCGGGCCCCCGCCCCGCTGCTCTTTGAGGACCAAGCAGGAAGCACCGCGCTCCACAGGGACGCCCGTGCCGGAAGAGGAAGGCGCGGGCTCCCTGAAACCAGGAAACCACGCAGTGCGACTCTACTAAAGGCCTTATTTTTTCTTATGTAAATCATCTTTTTACATTTGTTTGTAAACATGTTGAAAGGAGGGACCTATTGGTACATTTTTAGCTTTTGACGATATAGCCGTTTTGGACTGTCTAAGTAGCAGATGTAACTTTTCCTTTTTAAATGGCACATTAAAGAGCCAGCAGGAAATGTGTTCCCACCACGGTGCATTATTTATTATACAGCTCATTTTGTCGGTGGACGGTTTACATTTGGTTTCTGCTTTTAACTTCCTTGTACGATTCATTCGTTGTTACATTCTGTTTTCTGTTAATCTTTTGTGAACCTCCTGATTATGTAACAAAGTATGTACAGTCTCCTTTTGAACTATTTTTATCACAGTATTATTTATTGCTTTCTTTCAATAAAGTACTGAGGCGTTTTCCACTGCCAATAAAGGATACTGAGAATAAGCTGTCATTCTGTGACAAATCGGCCGCAGCTGGCTCATCTCCGGCTCCAGGCTGATTCAGTGGCAGCAGCGTGGTCGAGTGGACTTTCTTGGGTAGAAATCAGTTGACAGAATGAAAAAGCTGGGGATGGAAGCACAGGATGGGGGCGTCCCCGCCAGGAAGCCCAGGGGCTTCCCGCCTCGGCCCCCGAGGCCCAGACCCTCTCTCGCTGAGACCTGGGGGACCAGGCCCGGGCAGCCTGGCGCTCAGAGGCACCGCAGGCCACAGGGAGGCGCGGAGGCGCGTCAGTCCATGCGCGCACTGGGGCCCTGCTCTCCTGCTGCTCCCGCCCTGGGCTGTGTCCTTCCGGTTCCCAGGGAGCCTGGTCTCGGAGTGCTCAGACGGAGTCCTGAGTCATGAAGCAGTCCAGCGCGAGAGGGGAGGGACGCGCCGACGGGCCCCGGGCAGGCAGGCAGGCAGGACGCGCCCGGCTGCAGGGCGGCAAGGCGCGGCGCTCGTGGCTGGCAGCGCCAGGCCCAGGGCACCCGATGCCTCAGCCCCTACGTGCTGTCGCCCGCCCTCCCCCCACCGCAGTATTGTCATCAGGTCTGGGGGTGCACGATGCCCAGGCCGACCCCATGCCTCGCGCTGTGTTGGGTGGGCGCTGCTGACTGTCGCCTCGGTTTTCCTTTTCCTGTTCTGCTGTCCTTCCAGGGCTGACGGCCGCCTCTCCTGAGTGACGTGTTTTCTTTATTCGGGTGAATACATTCCAGCTGGTGTCCGTCAGGGCACAGCGATCCGGTGGTTTGGTGTTCTCTTGAGAACCTGTGCTGGCTGGTTTTCCAGTTTTGTTGGGGGCAGCCTTTTCTTGGCATTTCCTCGTTCTTGGGTTCACTTAAGCGTGAGACTCAAAAGCACATAGCGCTTCCCTGCTTTTTCACCCACCAGTCCGTTTGCCTGACCAAAGCCGGGCAAGCCTTGGGTAGCCTGAAGCTTCTGGAAGCAGACCAGGTCATCATTGACTCTTTAAGTTGCAGGTGTTTGATTAAAACTTCATTCGGTGGTTCCGTTTACGCCTTTAACAAAAGGTCAGCTCAGAACGCCGCAGAGAGCACAGGCGGTGTTGCAGTAGCTCTGCTGTGCTAGGCGCACTCTGCTGTGCTAGGCGCACTCTCAGCCATGCCTCCCGGGTCTGCTCGCCCCACACGCAGTGTCCCAGGGCTCGCCCGCAGTCGGCGGGGATGGGAGCCATTCGCAAGCCAGGTGTGGCCACACTGAAGACTCTCTGGACCCTTCCCACCGCTAGAACTCTGTCGAGCCTCCTTTAGCCTCATAATTGCTGCCCTTAAGTTTCTCTTTTCAAGTCTCACATCATGCACTTTAAGGTAATTGTGGGTTTGGGGTTTTCTTTGCTCTTTTGCTGGCTAAGTCCTGTGCTCATGGGGATGGGCTCCCCAGGGTCTGGGGAGGAGCGTGTCTCCCCTGTATCTCCGGCAGGTGGATAGCGAGGTGGGCGTCCGGGTGCTGTGGCTGCTGTCCTAACCACCGACATGTCATCGAGTGCATTCCCAAATAGCTCAGAGGCTTCTGTTTCTGCCATTTCCTTAGCTTAACTCCTCGGTGAGGAGTAGTAGCCAGTGGTTTTGCAACCGCGTGTCCTTGACTCAGTGGGGCACCTTTTGGAGTCCTGTTGTTTGAGGCCAGCACTGCGTGCGCCCCCTCCACCTGGCACACGCCGAGGGCACACCCAGTGCAGGGAGGAGCAGGGCTGGCGTGGAGGATCCATCCTTCGCCTCTTCCCGCTTTCAGTGCTTGTTGGCCTCCTGGGCTGTGAGCCGGGTCTCCCGTCTCTGCCTCTGTCTTCACGTGGCCCCACGCTGTGTCTTATCTTCTGTCTCTTATGAGGACACTTGTCACTGGCCCACCTAGGTCATCTGGGATGGTCTCACCTCAAGACGCTTCACTTAGTTACACCTACAAAGACCCCTTTCCCAAATAAACTCACGTTCACAGGATCCTGCGATTTGCACACAGACACATGCTCGTGGGCCCCCGTTCACTCCATTCCACCTTTCGACATTCTGGAGAAGAGCTGCCCTGCCCGGGAGATACCCGGATGGATAGACCTGGCTCTACCCCAAGGGACCCACCCCCCAGTGGGAACATGGTGAGCCGAGAGAGGGAGCCGTGACGCCCGGGCTTCTACATAACACGTGCTTAATGTGGCCTCTCGATTCCTCCAGTGTGGACTTTGCCTCTTGGCATCTCCTTCTGGGGGATGAGAATTTCAGCTTTCCCGCACCTCCCTTTCTCCTCCCCAGCTCCCAGCAGAGCTGAATCCGTGTTCACTGTTGCCGTGAGGAAGGCTGGAGGTGTTATTCATTGCTGGGCCAAGTGGGTTACTATGATTACAACCGAGGGCACGTGTTGTGTGCCCAGTATTTACAGATGAAATGACCGTGTCTGGGATTTGCTTGACAATAATCTTGGCGGAGGGGTAGGTCAGGATATGGGTCAAACCAAATTGACCGTGTGGGTTGATAGTTGTTGAAGGTGGGTGATGGATTCATGAGGGTTTATCATAGTATTCTCTTTTTGCATTTGTGTGACATTTTCTATAATAATATTTTAATAGTTATTTTAGGGAGACCCTCTGTGTTTTAAACCCTCAGTCTTTAGATGTCTGGAAAAATTGCTTCTTGGTCCTCACTTTGGAATGTAATTTACCCAAGTTTTGAACATTAACTGCAGCCCACCCATTTTACACCACAACTCAGCATGCACGCAGTACGTTTCATCCATTCTGTCGTGACTCCTTTGTGACATTTTGGTGTCTTTGAAGTCAGGATGTGTCTTACAAACGATGGCATCTTAGACTTGATGAACTATGGCGTACGACAAAACTTCACGTGGGCTGCAGCTTCTCTGCTGCTCCTCCCACTGACAGGTGGGGTCTCATCCCCTGCAGCCTGGCCAGCCTCAGTGACTTGGTTGACCAAATGAATGTGGCAGATGTGTGTTAAAGAAAGTGTGTTAAACCACACCAAGGACTGTGCTGTCTTCCTTCTAACCAAAATTGCTTTGCTTAGGGGGCTGGGAAATAAAGCTTAAATAAAAGGGTAGTGAGGGAAAAATCAAATCTTTGTGGCTACTGTCAGGGCCGCTGTTAGAGACTGAATGGTGTAGATTTATATGTCCAATTTCTGTTGAATGCAATATATTCATTGAGGCTATACAATTATCTTAATCTACATCTCTAAGATCCACAGCTCCCTTAGAATCTAGGAAGGTAGCACAGTGACAGCTGTTGATATTCATCAGGTTAATTACTTCAGAATAATTTTATGTTATTGGGTTCACGGGTACCCAGAGATGTTGATCAGTGAAATATTCGATTCAGGGAACAATGTAAGAAAGGGTAGTTTGAAAGCTATGTGTGTGTGTCCAGAGCCAGTCAACCTTTCCATGGCTATTAGGAACAGAGCTTAAAAATAATAAAAGCTGATTTAATTGGAACAAATGCAACCCAGCTTTAGATTTTATGTCATCCAGAGTAATGATAATGTTTATGTAATCAGATGTAATTCTTTCTCCTTCTCCTGAAATATTGAATCAGATTGTGTTGTGTGTTTAAACATGGCTTGAGAAAGTCTCAGGGACAGTGATGTGGCAGGAGTTCTTTGGTCCTTGGTCTCCTGGGATTATGCCTCTGAGATACAATCAGTGATTCAGTCCCCATAGATCTTTGGTGCCATCCAATTCTGACATAGTGATAAAACTCTGATTTGAGTGATTCACAAGAGATAGGAAGGACAGAAAAGGACAAATTGGCATGAAATAGACTGCAAGGTGGTTTGTGGCATGCATTTTTCATAGGCAATTTCACATAGAAAAGCTTAGAGACTCGTGACCAGTGCTACCTGAGCAAAGGTAGCAGGACCTTATGAACGGTGACTTGACAAATGTGAATTATTCTTAGAATTTTCATGTTAGGGGAAGTAGGTCAATATGGTAAACATTTAGAATTTATAGACCAGGTGACAAGAAATGGCAATGAACCAGTTAGTTAATCAATGCTTATGGTGCCATTCCAGATCCAAAGTGGGACATAAGTAAAGTTTGTCCTCAACGCTCAGTATCCTTTGGCTAACTCTACTTGGGCTCTTCTCTGTCCTGGGTGATCTGACTTCTTGTTCTGATCCCTTATCCCTGCCAGAAAAGCCAAGGGTTTATATTTGATCCATTACTTTCTTTTAATATGAAACTATCCAATGCATTATGTCAACAGCTTCAGGATGACTTTTTAAGCTATAAAAATAACCAGCAAAGCTATAGTCATGTTTTAATGACAGAAAGCTAGAAATTTGTTTTTTTCCTAGATTGACACCTGAGCTAAAACTGTTGCCATCTTTTTTTTTTGTTCTTCTCCCCAAAGCCCCCCAGTACACAGTTGTAGGTTCTAGTTGTGAGTGCCTCTGGTTGTGAAATGTGGGACTCCGCCTCACCGTGGCCTGACGAGTGATGCCACGTCTGCATCCAGGATCTGAACCAGTTAATGCCTGGTCTGCTGAAGCAGAGCACACGAACTTAACCACTTGGCCATGGCGCTGGCCCAAGAAAGCTGGAAATTTTAAGATGAAAAATGCTTTGAATTCAATGTATATTCCTATGTTTTGCTACCCCATCAGTTTTTTCCAATAATGAGGAGTAGTGGCCCTGTAGTAGGAGAGTGTAACAGATCATTGGGGGTTGGGGTTAGGGTTCAGGTCAGAATGTGCATAATGTAGAGCAATTTGGAGGGTATTAATAATGATATTTGCCTTTCACTGAGAATTTACTATCTGCCAGGCATTGTATGTTTCACATATACCATCTCATTTTAACCCTGACAACAACTCCATGAGATGGATATTATAAGTACCTTTTTATAAGTGACATATGACCTGTGAAGACATGAAATAATTTGCTCAAGATCACACAGTTGAGGGATGGCAGAGATAGGATTTGGACCCAAGGCCGTATGACTCTGAGGTTAGAGCATTCAGGTATAATGGTTTACTTTTACCATGCTTTCCCAGACAAAAACACTACCTTTTACTTCTTCACAAACACCAACAAATTGAAGACTGGATTGTTTAGAGTTTTATCTTCTTTAACCCTTCCTCTCTCTCTCTCAGGAAGTGGGAAGTGAAAAGAGTGTAAATTCTCAATGGAGAACCCAGTCTGAGATTGGCCCTGGTAAGGCTGGACTAGAAGATCAGTTCTTGAATAATGAGAATGGCTTGCTCGTTGTGTAGGATTTCTGAGGTTCTGCCTTTGTCTAAACTTATCACAAGAATGTGAATCTGGCACGTGCAGTTCTGCATAAGATAAATCCCTGTAGGCCATTATGGGAAGTCTTTCAAAGCTTCTTCGTTCCTTATAGGAATCCAGGAGGACAACAATTGTGTGCCTTTGAGGTTCTCAAGAGGTCACAAGCCCATGTGGTGTTCAACTAAGCAAAAAAAAGTCTTAATCTGTGATGGGCCATTTGTCCCCATATACGGGTGCTGCATTTGCAGTGATCATGAAATCTTTCTAGAACAGGATTACAGTTTGGCATAGACAGGTCCAGTAATGTAATACATTACATCCAAATGGTTTAAGAGCAATCAATTGGGTATCTGAAGACTTATCTCTGTGATTAAGTGGATATGAGTTCTTGAGCAAATCACTCTAACTCTAGGCTTCTGTGTACTTACCTCTGGAAAAGGAGTTGGATTTAATCAATCTCTTCACCTGCGATATAGTTGTCCTGACACATTGTTACTTTGTTCTTTGAATGGAAATACATCAATCAGCTCAATCCTGTAGCACTAGTTACTTTATGCTTACCAGAAGCTAGGGTTACCAGCAACCTATTAACTTACTAGAAAAATAAATTGTTACCTAGTACGTGTAGTTGGTTTATTGATAATATATTTGAGTACATAAATAGGACTCTGTGGGAAAAATGATGAAAGGAGTCCTTGGTGATGAAGAGGTTGGAAACTCTTATTCTATTCCACCACAGAAGGCATGAGTCTTCTCTTCAGTCTCTTCATGGCTGACTTCATTTCTTGGTTCCTCAGAGTGTAGATCAAGGGGTTCATCAGAGGGGAGATGACAGTGAAGGTGACAGAGATGGCTTTATCTGTGGGGAGGGCAGTGAAGGGCCAGGCATAGACATAGATGCAGGGCACAAAGTGCAGGGTCACCACAGTGATGTGTGAGGTGCAGGTGGAGATGGCTTTCCTCCTGCCCTCCCCTGCCTGAGACCTCAGCATCATTAGGATGACTGTGTAGGACACAAGCAGGAAGATAAACCACAGTGTGGTGAGCAGCCCACTATTGGAAATCATCAGTAGCTCAAGCACAAAAATGTCAGTACGGGCTAGTTTGAGGATCTGGGGGACATCACAGTAGAAAGTGTCAAGAACATTGGGTCCACAGAAGGGGAGGGGTAGCAACAGGGAAATCTGCACGATGCAGTGGACAAAGCCCCCCAGCCAGCAGGCTACAATGAGGGCAGTGCATCGCCCTCTGCTCATGATGGTCACGTAGTGCAGGGGCTTGGAGATGGCCACATAGCGATCAAATGCCATCACCGACAAAGAACATACATCCACCCTCCCAACAAGGTGGAAGAAAAACATCTGGGTGAAGCAGCCATTGAAGGAGATGGTCTTTCTCTGTGACAGAAGGTCCACCAGAACCCTTGGGAGCTGTGATGGAGGAAAAGCAGATGTCGGCAATAGACAAATTACGGAGCAAAAAATACATGGGGGTGTGAAGGCGAGATTCACAGGTCACAGTGACCATGATGAGATTTCCCAGCAGAGTTGTCACATACACCCACAATAGGAAAAGTAGAAGACCAAGTTCAGTTCTTGATTCTGGGTTTGGTCAAGGAAAACACATTCTTTTACCCTGGTGCAGTTTTTCAGCTCCATTGAGTCATCTTTCTCTGACTTTTGTTTCAAGCTACTTCATATCATACTTGGCTATTTATTTTGTTTCCTTCCTAAGCACTAAGAACGCAATTCAGATTGTTCCTCCTGCGGTTGTGGTGTTTGCAATTTGTTGAGTTCTCCCAGTTTTTAAGATTATGATCAGTTTCATGATCAAATCAAAGTATCACATGAAATGTCATTGAATAATTGTTTTCCTATAAATCTATTTTTGAAAAGAATATCATTTATATCTAGTAGTCACATTGGCCTAGCATATTTTATTTAATTAATTTATTTTGGTTTTAAAATTTTATTATTATTTTTTATTCCATGCAAATTTATTGAATGTCAGGAATTTTCTGCAGCACTATATAGAAAGATAAGGAAGACATGGCTCCAGCCATTGAGAACTTATTGTTGACAAATTGAATATTCATATTAGCAAATATTCTGGTGGCTTCAAGAGGTCTTGTTTTTCTGAATAAAAGGATCTCATTCAGTTTCTTATTGCAATCTTGCTGTGACATGAGTCAGTTTCCTTGCTGTTGGCTGTTTTACATTGAATTTCTTAAAATTGCAGAATTATTCCATGTAGGTAACTCATCATTGTGATTTCTTTATACTAAACAGATTATCTGATTAATAATTATTTTAAAATATTTACAATTTATGATTGGGAAACACATTGAAACAATATGTGAATCCTAATCTCAAAGAATATCTTTACTTTCTTTTATTGAGATCAAAATACTTAAACATGGGACCTACCCTTTTAACAAATTTTTAAGTACACAATACAGTATAGCTACAATGTTGTACAGCAATTCTCTAGAGCTTGTTCATCTTGCATAATGTGATGTCATCCTTGACGTGATCTTGCTTGAGTGTCGGGGAGAGAATAAAGATAGTGACCTACTTTTGAGAGGTGGTTCATACTGTACCAACCACACTCTCCTCTGTGTTTTTCCCTTTGTGGATCTAAGCTAAGAGAGTGGAGGAATCCCATAGGAGGGAGAGACAATGGTATCATTAGAATAATGCCGTCACCTTTTTTTTGTGAAGAAGATTGCCCTCAGGTAACATCTGTTGCCAAGTGGAACACGCGAACTTAACCACTACAGCACTGGGCTGGCCCCAATAACGCCTATTTTCAAGAATCTGTTGTTGATCATTCTTAGGAAATTTTGCAATTATTATTTGCTCCTCTTTGTTCTTAGTGCACACCTCCTGCAATTTCAAATGTATGTGGATAAGTTGGACCGCATTGTCAAAGGGTTTGCAGCCTAAGACAAGCAGATGATTTGTATAAATTGATGGACATAATACAGGATAAAATGTGAAATGTGTCATGAGAAAAGTAGAGGTAGATTTGGGGGGATAGGAGATATCATGATTTCCAGCAGTAACACAGGCTACTAGTTTTTGAGGATTTACTATGTTTGAAGACTTATGAACGCTGATTTATTCAATTTTCCCCACAATCCTTTAGTGAGTATTATTAATGTTATACTTGTGTTCTTATGGAATGTATGATGAATATATACTTGGCTGAAAGGAAGGAAGTGATGGAAATAGAGTGGAATAAACTGTTTTTGTCCCCCTTCAATCTTACATGTATAGGGTCTAATTTTGCAGAACAAGGATGTTTGACAATGTTGCCTGAAGACAAGAATTTGGCAGAAAGGGGCTCTGGAAACCCAATATACATTGACCTTGTTTTGAGGTGGACTCACCAATAAGCAGCTCAAAGGATGTAACAAATGCATGATGCCTTCTCTCCCACTGAGTGGAACACATTTCTGAATCTCTCTTACCACTTCATCTCTCTTCCAAACAGTTAACACCCACCTTTGCTGTTTCTGTCACTGAGAAGATCATTTGGCTCTGAAGCATTTAATATACCTGGAAAATATCAAAGTCAAACTATTTATACATAATCAATAAAGACATCTCAATTTCACTATCCATAACCTTTACATTAGCTAAAAGCTCAACGTCTTTACCTAATCCTTTGATCCTGAAACTCCAACTACAAACAGTAAGTTATTGGGTACAGAGCAGAACAGAACACTGGTGACTTTAATTCTTGAAAACTTTGTTTCTGAAGACACAGCCTCTTGGAAGACTAAATATCTTAGTGTCTTAACTCCCCTTTCAGGAGAGAAAGGGCAGATTCAAAGAATCACATCTTCAAGAATTTCCACTGTATCCCTGTCTTACGTGCAAATCCCTCAGTTTGAGGCTTAATATAAGACCTACAAAGGGAGTGTTACTGGACAAGGAAGTGGAAGTCGGTGCCTGATTCTGCTGTTGGTGATGAAGTTTCAGTGGGAGTTATTAAGAAGCTACTGAGACATGCTCATATGTAAACTCACATACCCGCACACAGACGGACACATTTTGGTTGGTGTCCAAATTACTTAGAAGGAGTAGAGGAAATCTTTCTGTTTATCTATAGCTCAATCATAACTATTTTAAAACGTGCCATATACTGTGCCCAAGGGACTACTAAGGGTCCAATTTTCATCACTTGTAAAGCTCAGAGGACACTATATAGAAATGAGTTTCAATTTGATTGTCAAACACCTAGAAGAGAACTGGACCTCAAATCCTTTGCTCCTAGTCCAATTTCTAATTATACGCAGAATTGCAATAGTCTCATGATGTTGCTATAAGTCTCCATATGTAGAGACACAGGACAGATGATGTTTGAGGAAGGCAATGTTTTCCTGTTTTCCAACACTCTATTCATATGAGATCTCTCAATTTGGATTACTGCAAGCTAAGTTACTTTAGTAAAACTGTCTACAATATTACAATAGTTGCTCATGATTAACTCAGATTATTGAATGGGTTGTTCTTATGTAGAACTCACCTCCACTGTTTCCAGAATGCTGATGGGTTTGGATTTACCTGCTTTTCCACTTTGTTTTAGTACATTAAACTAGTCTACACAGATTAAAAATCGCATGACACAGGTTCTGTGTTTGAGATGGGTAATTCTTTTTTTATTCCCCAGCTTTACTGAGATAGAATTGACATGTATCATTATGGGTGTTTAAGGTCTACAATGGTTGATTTGATACATTTATATGTTGCAAATGATTATCATTGTAGTGTTAGCTTGCTCCTTCATCTCCTCACAGAATTACCACTTTTTTTGTGTCTGGTGAGATCATTTAAGATATACTCTCTTAGCAACTTTCAAGTATCGTTATAGTATTGTTAACTATAATCACCATCTGTACATTAGATCTCCAGCACTTACTCATCTTATAACTGGGAGTTTGTATGCTTTCACCAATATCTCCTCATTTTGCCCAGCCCCCAGCACCTGGTAACCACCATTCTACTCTCCGTTTCTATGAGTTTAGCGTTTTAGCTTCCAAATATATATGAGATAATACAGTATTTGTCTTTCTCTGTCTGACTTACTTCACTCATGCCCTCGATGTCTGTCTCAAATGGCAGGATTTTCTTCTTCTTTGTGACCGATAATATTCCATCGTATATACATACCACGTCTTTATCCATTTATCCATCGATGGATGCTTAGACTGTTTCCATATCTTGGATAATGTGAATAATGTTACAATGAACATGAAAGTGCCAATACCTCTTTAAGATCCTGATTTCATTTCCTTTGGATAAATAGCCAGAGAGGGGATTGCTGGCTCATATGATAGTTTTAATTTTAATTTTCTGAGGAACCTTTATACTGTTTTCCGTAGTGGCTTTTCCAGTTCACTTTCCCACCAACAGTGCACAAGGGTTTCCTTTTCTCCACATCTTTGCTAATGCTTATTATTTCTTGTCTTTTTGATGATAGCCCTTCTTACAGGTATTAAGTAATATCTTACAGTGGTTTTGATTTGCATTTCTCTGATGCTTAGTGATGTTGAGCACCTTTCCATATAACTGTTGAGCATTTATATGTCTTGTTTGGAACAATATCTATTCAGGTCCTCTGTCCATTTTTATATCGAATTGTTTGTCCTTTTGCTTTGAGTTCTTTACATATTTTGGATATTAACCTCTTATCTGGATATATCATTTGCAGATAGTTTGTCCTATTCTGTAGGTTGTCTTTTCATTTGTCGATTGCTTTTGCTGTACAGAAGATTTTTAGTCTGATGTAGTCCCAACGAAATGTTTATTAATTTTTCTTTTGTTGCTTGTGCTTTTGGTGTCATGTCCAAAAACTTGTTGCCAAGACTAATGTCTAGGAAACTTGTCACTATTGTTTCTTCCAGGAGTTTTATGATTTCAGGTCTTATACTTTTTTTTTAATTTTTAAAAATTTTTAAAAATTTTTATTTTTTTCGGATGTACATCATATCTCAAATTCTGGATACATTACATCCTGCTCACCACCCGAACACTAATCACAGTGCATCCCCTCACATGTGACCCTAATCACCCCTTTTGCCCTCCCCCCTCCCCTCTTCCCCAATGGTAACCACCAGTCCAATCTCCAATGCTATGTGCAGTGTTTTTTTTGTCGTTTTGATCTTCTCCTTATGAGTGAGATCATATGGTATTTGACTTTCTCCCTCTGACTTATTTCACTCAGCATAATACCCTCAAGGTCCATCCATGTTGTCACAAATGGCTGGATTTTGTCATTTCTTATGGCTGAGTGGTAGTCCATCGTGTATAAATACCACATCTTCTTTATCCATTCGTCCCTTGATGGGCACCTAGGTTGCTTCCAAGCCTTGGCTATTGTGTATGATGCCGCAACGAACATAGGGGTGCATGTATCTTTATGCTTTTGTGTTTTCAAGTTCTTTGGATAAATACCCAGCAGTGGAATAGCTGGATCATATGGTAGATCTATCCTTAATTTTCTGAGGATACTCCAAACTGCTTTCCATAGTGGCTGCACCAGTTTGCGCTGCCACCAGCAGTGAACAAGGGTTCCCTTCTCTCCACACCCTCTCCAACATTTGTTGTTTCCTGTCTTGTTAATTATAGCCATTCTGACCAGAGTGAGGTGATACCTCATTCAGGTCTTATACTTAAATCTTTAATCCATTCCGAGTTCATTTTTGTGAGTGGTGTAAGATAGGAGCTTGATTTCTTTATTATGCATGTTATCAAGTTTTTACCTGTACCATTTGTTGAAGACAGTATTCTTTTCCCATTGTATATTCTTGGCTTCTTTGTTGATAATTAATTGTATATGCATGGGTTTATTTCTGAGCTTGTGATTCTGTTCCATTGGTCTATATGTCTGTTTTTATGCCAGTACTATATTGTTTTGATTATTATGTCTTTGTAGCATGTAGTTTGAAATCATAAGTGTGATGCCTCCAGCTTTGTTCTTCTTTCACAGGATTACTTTGGCTATTAGTTGTCTTTTGTGATACCACACAAATTTTAGGATTATTTTTCCATTTCTGTGAAAAATGCCATTGGAATTTTGATATGGATTGCATTGAACCTGTAGATCTCTGGGTATTGTGGACATTTTACAATATTAATTCTTCTCACCCATGAGCATGGAATATATTTCCATTTGTTTGTTTCTTCTTCAGTTTCTTTCATCAACGTCTTATGGTTTTCAGTGAACAGATCTTTCACCTTGTTGCTTATGTTGGTTATGTTTCTTACTCTTTGACGCAATTGTAAATTGAATTGTTTTCCTTTTTTAAATTGGTTTTAAACTTATGGTATTTCTACATATTTCACTTATTTTGATTTTTAATTTTTTAAATTATGGTAACATTGGCTTATAACATTATATAAATTTCAGGGATACATCATTATGTGTTTTGATTTCTGCGTAGATTACAACATGTTCACCGCCCAAGGACTAATTACAATCCATCACCACATACATGTGCCTAATTTCCCCTTTCGCCCTCCTCACTCTCCACTTCCCCACTGGTAACCAGCAATCCAATCTCTCATTCTATGTGTTTGTTATTGTTTTTATATTTGACTTATGAGTGAGATCGCATGGTATTTGACTTTCTCCCTTTGACTTGTTTCACTTAGCATAATACCCTCAAGGTCCATCCATGTTGTCACAGATGGCCGGATTTCATTGTTTCTTGTGGCTGAGTAGTATTTCATTGTGTATACATACCACATCTTCTTTATCATTCATCCTTTTATGGGCACCTTGGATGCTTCCAGGTCTTAACTATTGTGAATAATGCTGCGATGAACATAGGAATGCATGTATCTTTATGCATTCATGTTTTCGTGTTCTTTGGATAAATACCCAGCTGTAGAATGGCTTGATCATATGGTAGATCCATTTTTAATTTTTTGAGGAATCTCCATACTGTTTTCCCTAGTGGCTCCACCAGTTTGCACTCCCACCAGCACTGTATGAGGGTTTCCTCCTCTCCACATCCTCTCCAACACTTGTTGTTTCCTGTCTTGTTAATTATAGCCATTCTGATTGGAGTGAGGTGATATCTCATGCTCATATTGATTTGCGTTTCCCTGATATTTAATAACATTAAACATCCTTTCATGCACCTGTTGGCCATCTGTATATCTTCTTTGGAGAAATCTCTATTCAGATCTTTTGCACATTTTTAAATTGGGTTCATAGATTTTTGGTCTTGAGATGTATGAGTTCTTTGTATATTTTGGATATTAACACCCTAACAGGTATAGGGTATGCAAGTATCTTCTCCCACTTGTTAGGTTGTCTTTTACTTTCGTTGATGGTTTCCTTTGCTGTATAGAAGCTTTTCAGTTTGATGTAGTCCCAGTTGTTTATTTTTTCTATTGTTTCCCTTGCCTGGTCAGACATAGTACTTGGAAATACGCTGCTAAGACCGAAGTCAGAGAGCGTACTGTTCATGTTTTCTTCCAGAAGTTTCATGGTTTAAGGTCTTGTATTCAAGTCTTTAATCCATTTTGAGTTAATTTTTGTGTTTGGTGTAAGATAGTGGTCTACTTTGGTTCTTTTGTGTCTGTGCACTTTTTCCAACACCATTTATTGAAGACACTTTCCTTGCTCCATTGCATGTTCTTGGCTCCCTTGTTGAAAATTAGCTGTCTGTACATGTGTGGGTTTATTTTTGGGTTCTCAATTCTGTTCCATTGATCTATGTGTCTGTGTTTGTGCCAGTACCATGCTGTTTTGGTGACTATAGCTTGGTAGCATATTTTGAAATCAGGGGGTGTGATACCTCCAGCTTTGTTCTTTTTTCCTCAGGATTCCTTTGGCTATTCAGGGTTTTTGTTGTTCTATATAAATTTCAGGATTCCTTGTTCTATTTCTGTGAAAAATGTTGTTGGAACTTTGATACAGATGACTTTGAATCTGTAGATTACTTTAGGATGTATGGACATTTTAACTATGTTAATTCTCCCAATCCAAGAGCATGGAATATCTTTCCATTTCTTTGTGTCTTCAATTTCTGTCAACAATGTTTTATAGTTTTCAGAGTACTAATCTTTCACCTCTTTGGTTAAGTTTATTCCTAGATATTTTATTCTTTTCATTGCAATTGTAAGTGGGATTGTATTCTTTTTTCTTTTTCTTTTTCTTTTTTGCTTTCCATCACCACATACATGTGCCTAATTTCCCCTTTCGCCCTCCTCACTCTCCACTTCCCCTCTGGTAACCAGCAATCCAATCTCTCATTCTATGTGTTTGTTATTGTTTTTATATTTGACTTATGAGTGAGATCGCATGGTATTTGACTTTCTCCCTTTGACTTGTTTCACTTAGCATAATACCCTCAAGGTATTTTGGTTTAACATGGACGGTTTTATTTTATTTTCATTTATTTATTTTAAAAATTTTTTTCTCATTTATTTGTTTATTTTTGGGTGTGCATCATAATATATTTCGAATTCTGTGTAGATTACATCATGTTCACCACCCGAGAACTAATTATAGTCCATCCCCTCACATGTGAGCTTAATCACCCCTTTTGGCCTTCCTCCTCCCCCCTTCCCCTATGGTAACCACCAATCCAATCTCCGATGGTATGTGTTTGTTTGTCGTTGTTTTTATCTTCTATTTATGAGTGAGTTCATATGGTATTTGACTTTCTCCCTCGGGCTTATTTTACTCAGCATAATACCCTCAAGGTCCATCCATGTTGCCACAAATGACTGGATTTCATCATTTCTTATGGCTGAGTAGTAGTCCATTGTGTATAAATACCACATCTTCTTTATCCGACATGGATGGTTTTAAATAATACAGACTGACTTGAGTGCAAACATCAGATATACAGTTGGGAAAAAGAAATAATTGAATCAAATTTTAAGATTCCCAATTACAAGTTCAGGTTATTTGACATATATTTGGGGGAAAAAGTGAAGTTTAGACATATTTGTACTAACAATATCCACTTCTGTGTAAATTTTATTACAAATAATGAAGTCAGAGAATTAGAGATTTATAAAAATAGTGTCCAATAACAATGTTTCTTTGTGCTGCATAGTAAATAGAGCCCCAGCCAGATAGTGGAGGTCACTTTAAAACCAGGACTGTCTTTTCTGATTCTGTTAAATTCAAATCCCCACACATTTTGAGGTAGCACACCTTGCCCAGAAATCATAAGAGATGTGAATTCTTCACCAATAAAATATATAATGGCTAGCTTAGAGCTAATTGACTTGACCAGGATGTTACTTTCTCATTTTTTAAGAAATTTCCCTGCATGTTTTATAAATTATTATGTACAAATTTTAAAAAATAGTGGATGTGGCATGGTTGATAAGCCCTTAAAAGAAGTTTTACTGTCTGCATTCAGCCTTTGAGGCCCATATATAGACCCATAATAGGACAAGAGGTTGAATTCTTCAAAAAGTAATTACAGCTTCTTTCTTTTATTTTCCATTTATGATAAAAGCTCTCAATAAATGAGTATAGAAGGAAAATACCTCAACATAATAAAGGCCATATGTGACAAACCCACAACCAACATCAGACTCAATGGACAAAAACTGGAAGCCATCCCTCTGAGAACAGGAACAAGGCAAGGGTGCCCACTTTCACCACTCCTATTCAACGTAGTACTGGAGGTGTTGGCCAAAGCAATTTGGCAGGAAAAAGAAATAAAAGGAATCCAAATAGGCAATGAAGAAGTAAAACTCTTGCTGTTTGCAGACGACGTGGTCTTATATATAGAAAACCCCAAAGAATCCATAGGAAAACTATTAGAAACAATCAACAACTACAGCAAAGTTGCAGGATATAAAATCAACATACATAAATCAGTAGCATTTCTATACACTAACAATAAACTAACAGAAAAAGAACTCAAGAACTCAATCCCATTCACAATCGCAACAGAAAGAATAAAATACCTTGGGATAAATTTAACCAAGGAAGTGAAAGATTTATACAATGAAAACTACAAGACTTTCTTGAAAGAAATTGATGACGACATAAAGAGATGGAAAGACATTCCACGCACATGGATTGGAAGAATAAACATAGTTAAAATGTCCATACTACCTAAAGCAGTCTACAGATTCAACACTATCCCAAGCAGAATCCCAAAGACGTTCTTTACAGAAATTGAACAAAGAATCCTAAAATTCATATGGGGCAACAAAAGACCCCGAATTGCTAAAGCAATCCTGAGTAAGAAAAACAAAGCTGGAGGCATCGCAATCCCTGATTTCAAAACATACTACAAAGCTACAGTGATCAAAACAGCATGGTACTCGTACAAAAACAGGTGCACAGATCAATGGAACAGAATCAAAAGCCCAGAAATAAAACCACACATCTATGGACAGCTAATCTTTGACAAAGGAGCTGAGGGCCTATAATGCAGAAAAGAAAGTCTCTTTAACAAATGGTGCTGGGAAAACTAGACAGCCACATGTAAAAGATTGGAAATTGACCATTCTTTTTCACCATTCACAAAAAGAAACTCAAAATGGATCAAAGACCTAAAGATTAGGCCTGAAACAATAAGTCTTCTAGAAGAGAATATAGGCAGTACACTCTTTGACATCAGTTTCAAAAGAATCTTTTCGGACACCATAACTCCTCAGATGAGTTTTCTTATTAAAAAGTTTTCTTATTAAGGTTATGATAGATTACAACCTTGTGAGATTTCAGTTGTACATTATTGTTTGTCAGTCATATTGTGGGTTCACCCCTTCACCCTTTGTGCCCTCCCCCCACCTCCTCTTTCCCCTGGTAACCACTAATCTGTTCTCTTTGTCTACATGTTTAACTTCCACATATGAGTGGAGTCGTACAGAGATTGTCTTTCTCTATCTGGCTTATTTGGCTTAACATAACACCCTCAAGGTCCATCCATGTTGTTGTGAATGGGATGATTTTATCCTTTTTTATGCCTGAGTAGTATTCCATTGTGTATATATACCATATCTTCTTTATCCAATCATCAGTTGATGGACAACTTAGGTTGCTTCCACGTCTTGGCTATTGTAAATAATGCTGCGGTGAACATAGGAGTGCATGGGACTTTTGGAATTATTGATTTCAGGTTCTTTGGGTAGATATCCAGTAATGGGATGGCTGGATCATATGGTATTTCTATTTTTAATTTTTTGAGAAATCTCCATACTGTTTTCCCTAGTGGCTGGACCAGTCTGCATTCCTACCAGTAGTGTATGAGGGTTCCTTTTTCTCCACAATCTCTCCAACATTTGCCACTTTTTGTTTTGGTTATTTTTGCCATTCTAATGGGTGTACAGTGATATCTTAGTGTAGTTTTGATTTGCATTTTCCTGATGATTAGTGATGATGAGCATCTTTTCATGTGTCTATTGGTCATCAGTATATCTTCTTTGGAGAAATGTCTATGCATGTCCCCTGCCCATTTTTTTTTATCAGGTTGTTTTATTTTTTGTTGTTGAGTTGTGTGAGCTCTTTATATAGTATAGAGATTGACCCTTTGTCGGATATATGACTTGCAAATATTTTTTCCCAATTGGTGGGGTTTTTTTTTTTCAATCCTGTTTTCCCTTGGCTTGAAGAAGCTCTTTAGTCTGATGAAGTCCCATTTGTTTATTCTTTCTATTGTTTCCCTCATCTGAGGAGTTATGGTGTCCAAAAAGATTCTTTTGAAACTGATGTCAAAGAGTGTACTGCCTATATTCTCTTCTAGAAGACTTATTGTTTCAGGCTTAATCTTTGGGTCTTTGATCCATTTTGAGTTTCTTTTTGTGAATGGTGAAAAAGAATGGTCAATTTCCAATCTTTTACATGTGGCTGTCTAGTTTTCCCAGCACCATTTGTTAAAGAGACTTTCTTTTCTGCATTATAGGCCCTCAGCTCCTTTGTCAAAGATTAGCTGTCCATAGATGTGTGGTTTTATTTCTGGGCTTTTGATTCTGTTCCATTGATCTGTGCACCTGTTTTTGTACGAGTACCATGCTGTTTTGATCACTGTAGCTTTGTAGTATGTTCTGAAGTCAGGGATTGCGATGCCTCCAGCTTTGTTTTCCTTACTCAGGATTGCTTTAGCAATTCGGGGTCTTTTATTGCCCCATATGAATTTTAGGATTCTTTGTTCAATTTCTGTAAAGAACGTCTTTGGGATTCTGCTTGGGATAGTGTTGAATCTGTAGACTGCTTTAGGTAATATGGACATTTTAACTATGTTTATTCTTCCAATCCATGTGCGTGGAATGTCTTTCCATCTCTTTATGTCGTCATCAATTTCCTTCAGGAAAGTCTTGTAGTTTTTTTTTGTTGTATAGGTCTTTCACTTCCTTGGTTAAATTTACCCCAAGGTATTTTATTCTTTTTTTGTGATTGTGAATGGTATTGTGTTCTTGAGTTCTTTTTCTGTTAGTCTGTTGTTAGAGTATAGAAATGTGACTGATTATGTATGTTGATTCTATACCCTGCAACTTTGTTGTAGTTGTTGATTATTTCTAACAGTTTTCCTATGGATTCTTTGGGGTTTTCTGTATATAAGATCATGTCATCTGCAAACAGTGAGAGTTTCACTTTTTTGTTGCCTATTTGGATTCCTTTTATTTCTTTTTCCTGCCTAATTGCTGTGGCCGAAACCTCCAGTACTACGTTGAATAGGAGTGATGAGAATGGGCATCCTTGTCTTGTCCCTGTTCTCAGAGGGATGGCTTTCAGTTTTTGTCCATTGAGTATGATGTTGGCTGTGGCTTTGTTATATATGGCCTTTATTATGTTAAGGTACTTTCCTTCTATATCCATTTTATTGAGAGTTTTCATCATAAATGGATATTGGGTCTTGTCAAAAGCTTTCTCTGCATCTATTGAGATGATCTCATGGTTTTTGCTTCTCATTTTGTTAATGTAGTGTATCACGTTGATTGACTTGCGCATGTTGAACCACCCCTGTGTCCCTGGTATAAATCCCTCTCAATCATGGTGTATGATCTTTTTAATGTATTGCTGTATTCGGTTTGCCAGAATTTTGTGGAGGATTTTTGCATCTATGTTCATCAGTGATATTGGCCTCTAGTTTTCCTTCTTTGTGTTGTCCTTGTCTGGTTTTTGGGATCAGGGTGATGTTGGCTTCATAGAATGTGTTAGGAAGTGACCCATCTTCCTCAATTTTCTGGAATAGTTTGAGAAGGATAGGTATTAAATCATCTTTGAATGTTTGGTAGAATTCTCCAGAGAAGCCATGTGGTCCTGGACTCTTATTTTTGGGGAGGATTTTGATTACTGTTTCAATTTCTTTACTTGTGATTGTTCTATTCATATTCTGTATTTCTTCCTGCTTCAGTTTTGGAAGGTTGTAGGAGTCTAAGAACTTATCCATTTCTTCTAGGTTGTCCAATTTGTTGGCATATAGTTTTTCATAGTATTCTCTTATAATTTTTCGTATTTCTGTGGTATCCGTTGTGATTTCTCCTCTTTCATTTGTAATTTTATTCTTTTGAGTCCTCTCTGTTTTTTCTTAGTGAGCATGGCTAAGGGTTTGTCAATTTTGTTTATTTTTTCAAAGAACCAACTCTTTGTTTCATTGATCCTTTCTCCTGTCTTTTTTGTTTCAATTTCATTTATTTCTGCTCTAATTTTTGTTATTTCCCTCCTTCTACTGACTTTGGGCTTTGTTTGTTCTTCTTTTTCTAATTCTGTTAGGTGTCGTTTGAGATTGCTTATAGAGATTTTTCTTGTTTATGGAGGTGAGCCTGTATTGCAATGAATTTTCCTCTTAGGACCACTTTTGCTGCATCCTAAATGAGTTGGTATGGTGTGTCTTCATTTTTGTTTGTCTGAGAAAATATTTGATTTCTTCTTCAATTTCTTCAATGATCCATTGGTTGTTCAGTAGCATGTGGTTTAATCTCCACATTTTTGTCCCTTCCCCAGCTTTATTCTTGTAGTTGATTTCTAGTTTCATAGCATTATTGTCAGAAAAGATGCTTGATATTATTTCAACCCTCTTGAATTTGTTGAGGCTTGCTTTATTCCCTAAGATATGGTGTATCCTTGAGAATGTTCCATGCACACTTGAGAAGAATGTGTAACCTGCTGTTTGTGCATGGAGTGTTCTATATATATCTATTAAGTCCGTCTGCTCTAGTTTTTCATTTAACTCTACAATTTCCTTGTTGACGTTGTGTGTGGATGACCTATCCATTGGTGTTAGTGGGGTGTTGAGGTCACCTACTATTATTGTATTGTTGTTGATATCTCCTTTTAGTTTGGTTAATAGTTGCTTTACATACTTTGGTGCTCCTGTGTTGGGTGCATATATATTGATAAGTGTTATGTCTTCTTGGTGGAGTGTCCCTTTTATCATTATAAACTGCCCCTCTTTGTCTCGCTTTATCTGTTTTGCTTTGAAGTTTACTTTGTCTGATATAAGTATGGCAACAATTGCTTTCTTATGTTCATTATTAGCTTGGAGATTCATCTTCCATCCCTTCACTCTGAGTCTGTGTTTGTCTTTGGGGCTGAGGTGTGTTTCCTGGATGCAGCATATTGTTGGGTCTTGTTCTTTAATCCATCCTGCCACTCTGTGTCTTTTTTATTTTTATTTTTATTTTTTTTATTAATGTTATGGTAGATTACAGCCTTGTGAGATTTCAGTTGTACATTATTGTTAGTCATGTTGTGGGTACACCTCCTCCCCCTTTGTGCCCTCCCCCCACCCCCCCTTTTCCCTGGTAACCACCAATCAGATCTCCTTGTCAATATGTTAACTTCCACCTATGAGTGGAGTCATATAGAGTTCGTCTTTCTCTGACTGGCTTATTTTGCTTAACATAATACCCTCGAGGTCCATCCACGTTGCTGCAAATGGGCCAATTTTGTCCTTTTTTATGGCTGAGTAGTATTCCATTGTGTATATATACGATATCTTCTTTATCCCATCATCAGTTTCTGGGCATGAAGGTTGGTTCCACGTCTTGGCTATTGTAAATAATGCTGCGATGAACATAGGGGTGCAAGGGACTCTTGGGATTTCTGATTTCAGGTTCTTAGGATAGATACTCAGTAATGGGATGGCTGGGTCATAGGGTATTTCTATTTTTAACTTTTTGAGAAATCTCCATACTGTTTTCCATAGTGGCTGTACCAGTTTGCATTCCCACCAACAGTGTATGAGGGTTCCTTTTTCTCCACAACCTCTCCAACATTTGTTGCTCTTGGTTTTGGATGTTTTTGCCAATCTAACGGGTGTAAGGTGATATCTTAGTGTAGCTTTGATTTGCATTTCCCTGATGATTAGCGATGATGAACATCTTTTCATGTGTCTATTGGCCATATTTATATCTTCTTTCGAGAAATCTCTGTTCATGTCCTCTGCCCATTTTTTGATCGGGTTGTTTGTTTTTTTGTTGTTAAGCCGTGTGAGTTCTTTGTATATTAGGGAGATTAACCCTTTGTCGAATAAGTGGCTTGTAAATATTTTTTCCCAATTAGTGAGCTGTTTTTTTGTTTCAATCCTGTTTTCCCTTGCCTTAAAGAAGCTCTTTAGTCTGATGAAGTCCCATTTGTTTATTCTTTCTATTGTTTCCCTCAACTGAGGAGTTATAGTCTCCGAAAAGATTCTTTTGAAACTGATGTCAAAGAGTGTACTACCTATATTCTCTTCTAGAAGACTTATTGTTTCAGGCCTAATCTTTAGGTCTTTGATCCATTTTGAGTTTATTTTGGTGTGTGCCACTCTGTGTCTTTTGATTGGAGAGTTCAATCCATTTACATTTAGAGTGATTATTGAAATATGGGGTCCTAATGCTGCCATTTTATTGCTTGTTTTCTGGTTCTCTTGCATTTCCTTTGTTTCTCGTCCCAAGATTTTTGTACTACCAATTCTGGTAAGAAGTTTTCTATATTTTATTGGCAATTTATGTCTTTATTCTTGTTATTTGTTTAGTGGTTACCATGTGGTTTGTAAAAAACATCTCATAAATGAGACAGTCCATTTTCTCATAGCCTCTTATTTCCTTAGATTAAGCCATTCCATCCCTTTCCTCTCCCCTTCTAGGTTATAATTGTCAGATTTTTTTCTTCCTTCTTGTGTTCTGAGTTTGTGGTTAAAATGACAAGATTATATTTATTCTTGGTGTTTCCCTTCCTTTTATCTTTAATGTTATACTTAGCATTTGCTAACCTGTTCTAATGGAGAGCTGCAACTTTCTTACTTTAACTTTCTATTTATCTCCTTTGCTCTGGGTTTTGTAACCCATTTCCTTTTCTTGTTTTTTTTCAGGTATTAGGTTCTTCCTGAGCATTTCTTGTAGGGTGGTCTTATGGCAATGAACTCCCTTAACTTTTGTTTACCTGAGTAAGTTTTTATTTCTCCATCATATTTGAAGGATATTTTCACTAGAGTATTCTTGGCTGCAAGTTTTTGTCCTTCAGAGTTTCCAATATATCATTCCATTCTCTTCTAGCCTGTAAGGTATCTGCTGAGAAATCTGCTGACAGCCTTATGGGGGTTTCTTTGTAGGTTATTTTTTTCTGCCTTGCTGCCCTTAATATTTTCTCTTTGTCGTTGACTTTTGCAAACTTCACTACTATATGCCTTGGAGTTGGTCTTTTTACAGTGATAAAGTTTGGAGATCTATTAGCTTCTGTCACATGGAGTCCCATCTCTCTCCCCAGATTTGGGAATTTCTCAGCCATTGTCTCTTTGAACAGGTGCTCTGCCCCCTTTTCCTTCTCTTCTCCCTCTGGGATACCTATAATCCTTATGTTGCATTTCCTAATTGAGTTGGATATTTCTCAGAGAGTTTCTTCATTTCTTTTTAGTCTTAGTTCTCTCTCCTCCTCTATCTGCAGCATTTCTATATTCCTATCCTCCAAATTGCTAATTCTGTCTTCTATATTATTGACCCTATTGTTTAGACAGCCCAGATTTTTCTTAATCTCCTCCATTGTATTCTTCATCTCCAACATTTCTGATTGGTTCTTCTTTATAGTATCAAGTTCTTTTGTGACATAGCTCCTGAACTCGTTGATTTGTCTATCTGTACTCTCTTTTAACTCATTGAGTTTTTTAACGAAGGCTATTTTGAATTCATTGTCCCTTAGGTTGTAGATTTCAGTCTCTTTGGGATTGTTTTCTGGGTACTTGTCATTTTCCTTCTGTTCTGGAGATTTAGTATATTTTTTCATACTGCTTGATGGCATGGATTTGTGCCTCTGCATAGAGATAGAGTTTTCTTACTGCTTCCACTTGCTTCTACTGGTGGGGTGGGGGGAGGGAACACAGCTGTTTAATCTGCACTAACCAGGATCCCTGTCAGCTGTTCCTGACTGAGCCTGGGCCCCTCCTCATTATTGTAGTGGCCCTGTGGGGTCTTTCATCAACTGTGGGGACAATCGCAAGGGGGCCTTGGGTTGCTGGTGCCTACTCTCACAGACCGCCTAGACACATTCTCTCCTTCGGGTCTGCAGTGGTGTTATGCTCTTTCTCAGTGCCCGGGAGCAGGTTCACCTAGAATTGCAGCTCTACCACTGTCAGGTCCCGCAAGATCTCACTTGTCCACTATGGACCACAGTAGAGCTATGGGTATCTACTGCAGTCTGTGGTTAGCTCACCCAGCTGTGCCACTTCTGCCCCAGGGCCTTCCAGCCTTGTGAGTGCCAGGCATGGCCTCTCCACTAAGGCTAAGCAGAGGCCTTCCCTGTGGCTGCTTTGGGACTGTGGATTTTCCTCTCAGACAAGGGAGTAGTCAGGCTGGGGCTCCAAATTGTCACCACCCACTCGTGCAGTCCTGCTGGGTCTCCCTTGCCCCCTCCAGGCTGCATCAGGGCTGTGTGTATTAAATGCAGCCGACAGTTGCTCAGCCAGCAGAGCCCCTTTGTGCCCCAGGGCCTCCAAGCCTTCTGATTGCTGGGTGGGGCCTCTCCACTAATGCTGAGCAGAGGCTTTCCCTGAAGCTGCTGTGGGACTGTGAATTTTCCCCCTGGACCAAGAAGCAGTCTCACTGGGGCTCCAACTTGTCACCATCCACTTGCACCATCCCACTGGGTCTCCCTTGCCTCCTTGGGGCTGCAGCAGGGCTTTGTGTGTTGGATGTCCCTTGTCTCCTCAGGGCTGCAGCAGGGCTTTGTGTGTTAGATGCGGCTGGTGGGTTGCTCAGCTGCCAAGCCTCTTTTGCCCCAGGGCCTCCCAGAGGTCTGATTGCTAAGGCCGAGTAGAGGCTCTCCCTGCGGCTGCTGTGGGACCATGGATTTTACCACTGGGCTAAGGAGCAATTGCAGGGGTCTTGGGTCTATAGTCACCTGTTTCCACAGTTGTGCTGCTGATGCACATGCATGCCCGCCCCTGGTGCTGTGGCAATGCTATGAGCTTGTCAGCCAGTAGAGATTTGCTTGCAGGTACAAGGCTGTCTAGGAGTCAGAGAGTTTTCACCTGTCTCCACATCCTCCTGGGGGGAAGTCTGTCCACCTTCTGATGTATAGCAGTGCTGATCTCTCAGGTGTCCTTAGGTGCTGTGTGGATATTCTTTGCTGACTGACAAATGTCCAATTAGTTGTAGATTTGAAGGGGGAGAGACAAAGAAAACTGCTCACTTCGCCATGTTGCTGACGTCACTCTGGGATTGTATTCTTAATTTCCCTGCATGCTACTTTGTTGTTAGTGTACAGAAACTCATCTGATTTTTGTATGTTCATTTTGTATCCTGCTTTGACCATATTCATTTATTATTTATAAAAGCTTTTTAGTGCATTCTTTAGGGTTTCCTATAAATAAAATCATGTCATCTGCAAATATTGACAGTTTTGCTTCTTTATTTCCAATTTTACTCCCTTTTATTTATTTTTCTTGCCTGATTGCTCTGGGCTAGGACTTCCAATACTACGTTAAGTAAGAGTGGTGAAAGTGGGCATCCTTGTCTGATTCCCGTTCTTTGAGGGATAGCTTTCAGTTTTTCTCCATGAAGAATGACATTACCTGTGGCTCTGTCATATATGGCCCTTATTATGTTGAGGTACTTTCGTTCTATACTAAGTTTATTCAGAATTTTTATCATAAATGGATGCTGTATCTTGTCAAATGCTTTCTCTGCATCTATTGAGATGATCATGTGATTTTTATTCCTCATTTTGTTATTGTGGTGTATCATGATGATTGATTTGTGGATGTTGAACCAACTCTGCATCCCTGGAGTAAATCCCACTTCATCATGGTGTATGATCTTTTAAAAATATTGTTGTATTTGATTTGCTGGTATTTTGGTAAGGAGTTTTGCATCGATGTTCATCAGTGATATTGGCCTGTAATTTCATTTTTTTGTGTTGTCTCTGTCTTGTTTTTGCATCATGGTAATGCTGGCTTCATTGAATGACTTAAGTAGTTTGCCCTCCTCTTCAATATTTTGGAAGAGTTTGAGAAGGATAGGCATTAATTCTTCTTTGAATGTTTGCTAGAATTCACCAGGGAAACCAAGTGGTCCTGAACTTTTATTTTTTGGGAGGTTTTTGATCACTGTTGATCTCCTTACTGGTTATTTTAAAATTCAAATTCTCTATTTCTTCTTGATTCCTTTTGGAAGGTGTATGATTTTAAGAATTTGTGTATTTCTTCTAGATTATACAATATATTGGTGTATAGCTTTTCATATTATTCTCTTATAATCTTGTAATTCTGAGGTGTCTCTTGTAATTTCTCCTCTTTCATTTCTGATTTTATTTATTTGAGCCTCCTCTCTTTTGTTCTAGGTGAGTCTACCTAAAGATTTGTCCATTTTGTTTATCTTTCCAAAGAACCAGCTTTCGGTTACACTCATTTTTTCTATTTTTTTTTTTTGGTCTCTATTTCATTGATTTCTACTCTGATTTTTCTTATTTCCTTCCCTCTGCCAATTTTGGCCTGTGTTTGTTCTTCTTTTTCCAGTTCCTTCAGGTGCACTGTTAAACTGTTTATTTGGGATTTTTCTTGTTTGCTGAGGTAGGCCTGTATTGCTATAAACTTCCCTCTTAGAACTGGTTTTGCGTATCCAATAGATTTTGGCATGTCATATTTTCATTTTCATTTTTCTCCAGGTACTTTTTGATTTCTCCTTTGATTCATTCATTGACCCAGATGTTGTTCAATAGCATTTTCTTTAATCTCCACATATTTGTGGCTTTTCTCATTTTCTTCCTGTAGTTGATTTCTAGTTTCATAGCTTTGTAGTCAGAAAAGATGCTTGGTATTATTTTGATCTTCTTATATTTGTTGAGACTTGTTTAGTCCCCTAATATGTGATCAATCCTAGAGAATGTTCCATGTACATTTGAAAATCATATGTATTCTGCGGTTTTTGAATGGAACGTTCGCTATATATTCACTGAGTCCATCTGGTATAATGCGTTCTTTAAGGCCAATGTTTCCTTGTTGACCTTCCGTTTGAATGATCTAGCCATTGGTGTAAGTGGAGTGTCATTGTCCTATTATTGTGTTACTGTCTATTTCTCCTTTTATGTCTGTTAATAATTACTTTATGTATTTAGGTGCCCCTTATTGGATGCATAGATATTTACAAGTGTTATAACCTCTTGTTGGGTTGTTCCCTTTATTGTTATGTAGTGCCCTTCTTTGTCTCTTATTACAGTGTTTGTTTTAAAGTCTATTTTGTCTGATATAAGTTTTGCTACCTCAACTTTATTTTTTGCCATTTGCATGGAGTATCTTTTTCCATCCCTTCACTTTCAGTATTTGAGTGTCTTTAAGTCTGAAGTGTGTCTCTTGTATGCATACATATAGGTCTTGGTTTTTATCCAATTGGCCACCCTATGCCTTTTGATTGGAGCATTTAGTCCATTGACATTTAAAGTAGCTATTGATAAATGTGTACTTATTGCCATTTTGTTACTTTTTTCTGGGTGTTTTAGTAGTTCTTCTCTGTTCACTACGTTCTCTCTTTCTCTCTTCCCTTGTGGTTTGATGGCTTTCTTTATTATTATGTTCGAGTTTCTTTCTCAATGTTTTCCTGTCTTTATTATACTTTTCTGGTTTGCGATTACCAGGAGGTTTCATATATAACAGTTTACGTATATAGCAATCTATATTGAGTTGATGGTCTCTTTAGTTTGACCTCTTTCTCAAAGCTCTACTCTTTTACTCGTCTCCTCCCACATTTGAAGTTCTTGATATCATGTCTAACCTCCTATTTTGTGTGTGTGTATCCATTACCCTTTTATCATTGATTAGGTAATTTTAGTACTTTTGTCTTTTGACCTTCATATTATCTTCATAGGTGATTGATCTGCCACCTTTACTGGATTTTTGCCTTTACCAGTGATTTTGTTGCCTCTTTTAAAAACAATAATTTGGTTATTCCTATTTGTGGCCTTCTCTCTCCCACTTAAATAAGTCCCTTGAACATTTCTTGTAGAACTGGTTTCTTTGTGATAAACTCCTTCAATTTTTCCTTGTCAGGGAAACTCTTTATCTCTCCTTCCATTCTGAATGATAACCTTGCCAGGTAGAGCATTCTTGGCTGTAGGTTTTTTCTTTCCAGCACTTTAAATATATCATGCCACTCCCTTCTAGCCTGTAAGGTTTCTGCTGAGAAGTCAGCTGATAGCCTTATGAGGTGTCCTTTGTATGTCACTTGTTGCCTTTCTCTTGCAGCTTTTAGGATTCTCTCCTTATCTCTAATTTTAGACATTTTAATTGTAATGTGTCTTAGTGTAGGCCTCTTTGGGTTTACCTTTTTTGATGCTCTCTGTGCTTCCTCTACTTGGATGTCTCTTTCCCTCCTAAGGTTAGGAAAGTTTTCAGCTATTATTTCTTCAGATCGATTCTCTGCCCCTGTATCTGTCTTCCTCTTCTGGGACACCTATAATATGAATGTTAGTGTGCTTGATGTTATCCCAGAGTTTGAAATTGTTTCCTTAATTTCTTTTTCTGAAAGTTTGTTGTTAGTGTATAGGAATGACGTTTTTTTGTCTGTGTGATTCACAGTTTTGCTACATTGTGACTATATGTGGATTACTCTTTATGTATTCTCTCATGGTATGTTTTGAATCTAATTTGTATTTTTCATCTATTGTGGAAATTTCTCAGTTGTATCTCATAAAGCAGTGTTTCTTCCTTATTCTTAGAAATTTCTTCTTCTGGAACTCATGTCAGATGTATTATTTATTAAATTTGTTCGTTGTCTTCTCCGTGTGTCGTAGCCACCTTTCTTGTGTATTCTATCCATTTGTCTATATGTTTTCCATTTCAGGGAGTTCCTTCGGTTCATTATAGTTTTCATTTCCATTTTTTTTAATTTTTATTTTTTTCGGATGTACATCCTATTTCTGTATACATTACATCATGCTCACCACCCGAACACTAATTATAGTGCATCCCCTCACATGTGACCCTAATCACCCCTTTTGCCCTCCCCCCTCCTCCCTTCCCCAGTGGTAACCACCAGTCCAACCACCAATGCTATGTGGATTTTTTTTGTCGTTTTTATCTTCTCCTTATGAGTGAGATCATATGGTATTTGACTTTCTCCCTCTGACTTATTTCACTCAGCATAATACCCTCAAGGTCCATCCATGTTGTCAGAAATGGCTGGATGTCATCATTTCTTATGGCTGAGTGGTAGTCCATCGTGTATAAATACCACATCTTCTTTATCCATTTGTCCCTTGATGGGCACCTAGGTTGCTTCCAAGTCTTGGCTATTGTGTATAATGCCACAATTAACATAGGGGTGCAAGTATCTTTATGCCTTTGTGTTTTCAAGTTCTTTGGATAAATACCCAGCAGTGGAATAGCTGGATCCTATGGTAGATCTATCCTTAATTTTCTGAGGATACTCCAAACTGCTTTCTATAGTGGCTGCACCAGTTTGCACTGCCACCAGCAGTGAACAAGGGTTCCCTTCTCTCCACACCCTCTCCAACATTTGTTGTTTCCTGTCTTGTTAATTATAGCCATTTTGACCGGAGTGAGGTGATACCTCATTGTAGTTTTGATTTGCATTTCCCTGATAGCTAATGATGTTGAGCATCTTTTCATATGCCTGTTGGCCATCTGTATATCTTCTTTGGAGAAATCTCTGTTCAGATCTTTGCCCATTTTCTAATTGGATTGTTGGTTTTTTGTTGTTGAGCTGTATTAGTTCTTTGTATATTTTGGATATTAACTCCTTATCTGATATGTGGTTTGCAAATATCTTCTCCCAATTGTTAGGTTGTCTTTTCGTTTTGTTGATGGTTTCCTTTGCTGTGCAGAAGCTTTTTAGTTTGATGTAGTCCCATTTGTTCATTTTTTCTTTTGTTTCCCTTGCCCGGTCAGACATGGGACTTGAAAATATGCTGCTCAGACCAATGTCATAGAGCATACTGCCTATGTTTTCTTCTAGAAGTCTCATGGTTTCGGGTCTTACATTCAATTCTTTAATCCATTTTGAGTTGATTTTTGTGCATGGTGTAAGGGAATGGTCTACTTTCATTCTTTTGCATGTGGCTGTCCAGTTTTCCCAACACCATTTATTGAAGAGACTCTCCTTTCTTCATTGTATGCTCTTGGCTCCCTTGTCGAATATTTGCTGTCCATAAACATGTGGGTTTACTTCTGGGCTCTCAATTTTGTTCCTTTGATCTATGTGTCTGTTTTGTTCCAGTACCATGCTGTTTTGGTTACTATGGCTTTGTAGTATAATTTGAAATCAGGGAGTGTGATACCTCCAGCTTTGTTCTTTTTTCTCAGGAATCCTTTGGCTATTCGGAGTCTTTTGTTGTTCCGTACAAATTTTAGGATTCTTTGTTCTATTTCTGTAAAAAATGTTGTTGGAACTGTTGAGGGATTGCGTTGAATCTATAGATTGCTTTAGGAAGTATGGACATTTTAACAATGTTAATTCTTCCAATCCAAGAGCACGGAATGTCTTTCCATTTCTTTGTGTCTTCTTTGATTTCTTTCAACAATGTCTTATAGTTTTCAGTGTACAGGTCTTTCACCTCTTTTGTTAAGTATATTCCTAGGTATTTTATTCTTTTTGTTGCAATTGTATATGGGATTGTATTCTTAATTTCTCTTTCTGTTACTTCTTTGTTAGTGTATAGAAACACAACGGATTTTTGTACATTGATTTTGTATCCCGCAACTTGACTGTAATCCTTTATTATTTCTAAAAGTTTTTTAGTGGACTCTTTAGGGTTTTCTAGATATAAAATCGTGTCATCTGCAAAGAGTGACGGTTTCACTTCTTCTTTTCCAATGTAGATCCCTTTTATTTCTTTTTCTTGCCTGATTGCTCTGGCTAGGACTTCCAATACTATGTTAAATAAGAGTGGTAACAGTGGGCATCCTTGTCTGGTTCCTGTTCTTAGAGGGATAGCTTTCAGTTTTTCTCCATTGAGAATGATATTTGCGGTGGGTTTGTCATATATGGCCTTTATTATGTTGAGGTATTTTCCTTCTATACCCATTTTATTTAGAGTTTTTATCATAAATGGATGCTGTATCTTGTCAAATGCTTTCTCTGCATCTATTGAGATGATCATGTGATTTTTATTCTTTATTTTGTTAATGTGGTGTATCACGTTGATAGATTTGCAGATGTTGAACCATCCCTGCATCCCCGGAATGAAACCCACTTGATCATGATGTATGATCTTTTTAATGTATTGTTGTATTCGATTTGCTAGTATTTTGTTGAGGATTTTTACATCGATGTTCATCAGTGATATTGGCCTGTAATTTAGATGTTCTGTTTTGCTCTTTATATAAATCTCCTTTGTTTCCTTATTATCCTGCTTCTTGCTCATGTTTTTAAAGTATCTACTTTAATTTTTTTCTTTTCACTCCTATATTTATATTATATTCTGTATTTGAGTACTCCAGTACTCAAACTCCTTGAGAGTCTGATTGTGTTTTTGTTGTCTCTTTCGATTTTTCCTAATAATTGCTTGTTTTGGCACGGTTTTTGTCATTGTGAATTATGAATTTATGCACAGCTATTTATGTGGAAAGTTTGGAAAGCTTGGGTTTAGTGTGCATTCCTTCTAAGAGGGCAAATATTTGTTTCTTTTGGGCATAATAGGGCATTACTAACCCTGCATCACTCTTAGTTAATTTTTCTTTTTGGGGCTTCCCATTCCATGTAGGCATTACAAACTTGAATCCCAAACTCATGTCAAAGTTTTGAATTCTTAGAAGTGATTATCTTTATTCCATTCAAAGCCTGGACTGAGGGATAGAAGTTTTACTGCTATCTTCTTTGTTGGTAGGTGGATTTATTTCCAGTTTACCCTCTCACTGATGGAGGTGTATTCAATTCTCTGGTTTCCCGCATTAAATCTACCTTTGGTTCTGAGTCCTTCCCTTCATTTCCTGTGAATTTTGACATGCACTTAAGTTAATATTTGCTATAAGCACTTCTAATGTGAGTGCATGTTTAAATCAAGACTTTATTTCATGGATATGTGGCCTTTCATATTGTCTGAAACAGCTCTATCACATTTTCTCCATGGTTATTGATGGTGGATAGGAAACTAAGGATGTATGTAATTTGACTTAGTATGTGACCACCTTTCTGAATTCTTTTATTATTTTCTATAATTTTTCAGTGAAATTTCCTTGTATTATTTTGGATACGTACCCTCAATAATGGAGGATAATGGATTTTTTTCCCTCCAGCTTTCAAAAATTTATATACTTTCTCATTTTTTTCTTGTGTTTTAGTATTTTAAGGGAATTCAAGTTTAAAGATTAATATTAATGGTGATAATGGCCATCCATGTTTAGTTATAGATGGCAATGGAAATTATTTTAATGTTAATCATTAGGTATAATATTTGTTATGTTGTTCTTGCTTATATATATTGTTTCAAATAATACACTTTTTCTCTAGTTCCTGGCTTCTAAGGTGTTTCGTTTCCTAGGAATTTGGGTTGACTTGTATAGAGTATTTTCTGCATCATTGAGATAATCCTACTGTTTCTCCTCTTAATCTGTTATTTTACTGAATTGGATTTCTCTTTGAGTTTCTGGAAAACGTTACTTGATCATGATTTTTCATTGTTTTAATTCATTGTTGTGTAATTTACTAATGTTTTGTGAGAACTTACAACTATGTTCAAAGATGTAATTGGTGTGTATACATATATCAGATATGTAATAGTATTACATACATTATGGGCTATTATCTAATTCATGGATAGAATTATGCTGTCCTTATAGAATGAGTTAAGAAGCTTTTAAAATCCATAAGCAAATTGGGAGTTACTGGCTCCTGAAATATTTATTGGAAATCACCCACAAAACAATTCGGACCTGGTGCCTTTTCAAAGAGTCTATTTTTGACAACCTTTTCAATTCATCTACAATTATTGATCTATTAAGATTTTTTTCCTTTCTTTGAGCCACTTGGTAATGTATATATTCCATGAAAACTATATGCTCTATTCCAGTCTGTCAGTTTGTTTGTTTGTTTGTTTTTTTGCTGAGGAAGATTCACTGTGAACTAATGTCTGTTGCCAATCTTCCACTTTTTGCTTGAGGAAGATTTGCACTGAGCTAACATCTGTGCCAATCTTCTATTTTGTATATGGGCCACTGCCACCGCATAGCTGCAGACAACTGGTGTAGGTCTGTGCTCAGGAAATGAATCTGGACTCCCAAAGTGGAGCAGGCTGAATGAAATCACTAGGGCATGGGAGTGGCTCCCATCCTGTCAATTTTTAAAATTATATTTCAATGGATGTCTTTATTTCTTTCTCTTGATAGGTTGCAAGTCCACAGAGTGCACTTATTTTTATGTTCAACCAGAAAAATGTAACTCTTGAATGTACCTGGATCTTTGGGAAACAAAAGGAGGGTTTCTAGAAGGGAGTATCTTATCAGGTTGGCATAAGATGAATATCTCCATAGCTTCCAAAGTGACAAACTGTTGCAGTAGCATCTTTGGTCCCCTAAAGTGAGGAAAACTAGGAGTTTTACACTTTCTTTTAATATCAAGACAATGATGAACTGCATGTAAATAATGTGATGTTATCTACGATTAGAATTTGATTATATAAAGTCTCTTTTCTACTTGTGAGCTGATGGCAGTCTTCTGTATTCCTAAAACCTGTTGTTGAAAAAATAAAACTTGTTTGCTTTTTATCTGTCTCTCTTTGGAAAAGTGTTTGAGTGCGTGTGTTTTTGTGTGTATACGTGAGTGTGACAGGGACAGATTATCTCATACAGTCACGCATTGCTTAACCACGGGGAAGTGTTCTGAGAAATGCATTGTTAGGCAATTTTGTAATTGTGTGAACATCATAGAATGTACTTACACAAACCTGGATGATACAGCATGCTATACACCTCGGCTATGTGGTAGTAATCTTATGGGACCACTGTTGTCAATGAGGCCCAAATTGACCGAGATGTTGTTATCCGGTGCATGACTCTATTTTTAAAAACTGAATTTCTAAGTTCAAAGATAAACCTTTCTTTCTTTCACATTTTAATGTCCCTGAAATTGAGATATGTCTTACAAGCAATGAGTACATGTAATATGGTAGTGCTTCATTTTTACTACTTAGCTGTTATTAAAGTGGCAAATGCATTTTACAGCACTTGACATTTTCAGTTCCACTATGCTAAGTATATTGGCTATCCAAAACACTTGAAATTCAATCTCTGGGTCTGTTTTCATAAAGTGTAGGGGCATCGAATGGTCTTCCTGTTCATCAGTTACAAGTGGAATTTCAGATAGTGTTAAATTAGATCTTTACTTTAGATTCAAATGTCTATTCCATCCTATACAGAGTTCAAAAAGTGGTGACAGGTTGGGTCTGGCTTCTCTAGCTGATTTCTCTTTATTTGAGATTTGTGCATGGGTGTGGTTCTCATTCTTAGGTTCTTGGGTGAAGCCTATGACCACCCTCCCTTGGTTGGTCCCTCTCACACCCATGACCCATTTTCCTTGCATCTGTCTTTCTCTTCTTTTCCTGTTTTAGCCCCAACAGCCTCTTCATCTCCAACTGAAGCATTAGCCTTGTATTAGTTTCCTATTTCTGCTGTAACAAAATTACCACACTTGGTGGCTTAAAACATCACAAATTCATTATCCTACAATTCTGCAGGTCAGAAGTCTAGCATGGTTCTTTCTGGGCTAAAATTAAGGTGTCAGCAGGCTGCATTCCTTTTTGAAGGGTCTACAGCAGAATCCATTTTCTTACTTTTTCTAGCTCCTAGAGGCTGGCCCCATTCCTTGGCTTGTAGAACCTTCCATCTTTAAAGCCAGCCACGTCAAGTCAAGTACTCCTCACATTGCCTTAGTGTGACTTCCTCTTCTGTCTACCTCTTCCACTTTTAAGGACCCTTGTGATTACACTGGGCCCACCCAGATAGTCGAGGATAATCTCCCTATTTAAAGGTCACCTCATTAACAACCTTAATTCCATTTGCAAACTCAATTTCCCTTCCTTTTAACATAGTACGCTCACAGATTCTGGGGATCAAGATGTGAATATCTTTGTTGGGGGATTATTCTGCCTGCTACAATCCCCTCTTATTCAGTGTCCATATTTGTTGCCAGTCATTCTGAAGTCTCTAAACTCTGAATTCTGGAAGATTTTTAGAAACCCATTTGGTGGTAAAATCTGATCTGACCTGAATTAATTTTGTGGCAAAATCAGATCTGAATTAATGTGAGACCATGCCTAGATTTTATTAATTGCACTTACTGTGAATATTCATACATTTTCCTGAAGAAGTATTATGATGTTTGGGTATCATGTGCTCCCCATGGGAGAAATGATATAATATACAATACATGCACTGTTTTATCTTTCTAAAACCTAAGAAATTTTAAATTCTCAAACCTATTTGTTTACAATAAGTGAAAATAAGAGAACATGGTCTTGTATTATTAGTATTATTATTGTAATTATTAGACTATAGTTACATTTCAATGACTCTGTTTACTTAGTCTTACTACATCCCATGCTCCAGAAGGAGGAAAGTGGAAATAAATCCCATCCTCCTCTATATGATTACCATTCATTTCAAGTGTCTGTCTGGACATACTCAGAGCACTGGTTTTTTGAAACTGTGATTGAATTCGTACATTCATTTGCCATGAATATCGCAAAACATTCATTTGTCCTAGGATGTTCCTATTCTATTGTGTACCTCAGTCTCAACAAAAGTTTTTGGATCTAACACTTGATTTGGTGATCTCAAACAGACCCACATAGAGGCTAAAGTCTTGCGTATAATAACAGACGCTCTGATTCAATCTTTTCCTTTTCCTGTGGCTTCCTTGTGGAGGTATCTGTTCAAGAGATACAGTCAATTTTAAGTACTAAATCCAAGATTAAGTAGATTTTGGTATCATTTCTAAGATACATTCATTTCCTTCCATTCTACAGATTCAATCAACACTTCCTTCTAGATTCTTACATGTCAGGCACTCTTCCAGACACTGGTGATATAGAGGAGAATTAGATCTACTCTGAAATTTTATGGGGTATTTTCATATACCATTGTAAGGGAAATGACAAAATAGTGCACATACGAAAAATACAATTATTTATTGGATTGGACATAGCCTTTTCTTTCTTCAACTAGTGGAACTAATTCATACCTGAGGCAGTGGTATGAACAGAAGGACCTGTAGTTCTAGATTGTGGCCATTGCTGTAGTTATACATGGGACAAAGTCCAACTACACAAAGTTCAACTATAGAAGTCCCAGTTCACATCCAATTTGGACAAAGTCACAGGGAGTGAAAGGCAATGGAGATCCTTAAAAGTTAAGACTCTTTACACATACTGAATGGTTGTGGGGGTTTGTGCCAGTGTATTTTATAAGTGAGTTGATTAAAAAGAAGCTGCAAAGTTGCTTTTACAACAGAAGTAATAGAGAAGAAGGTTTACAGTGTTTAGTATGTAAGTATATACTTAATAAGTAGACATAGGGTAACTATTACTGAAGTGGGAACTAGCTGCTAGATCCCTACAATGTTGAGATAGATGTCCCAGCTGCCTACTGGTTGTCTGCACATCACAGTGCTATGCTTACGCCATTGCATGGACACCCAAGAACTTCTGCTCTATTTCACATTTGTGCCCTTCTTGCTTTCAATTACTCTTCAAGGACTATGTTCAATCTACTTAACTTCCTGAAGGTGTTCCTTCTCAATGACAGTGTTCCAGGTTTCCTATCCTTTGTGTCTGTGCCATCCTGTTATACTTGATTGTCTATGCATTGTCCTGCCACACTGCCCCATGAGAATCAGCATCTCAGCCCCAGATCTGGTAGAAGAATCACCAAACGGAATATATTTTCATGGAATTATTGAACTTGAATAGCCAAACTTTCCATTTGTGATGAAGCTTCCTTGAATGTTATTGAAAAGTCAAAGATACACTAGAAGATGTGTGCAGACATGCATGTTTTGGTTTTGAAATTCTGCTAGTGTAGAGGAGAAGATGAATCCTCATGGACCTTGTGCTTAAAGCCCAGATATCTTTGCTTGAAGGGCTTACAGGGGACAAACAAGAGTCTGTCTCCTTAGGAGGTAGGAACTGAGGGAAAATGAATAGAGCTCCCAGTGTGGCAGCCCATTCCATTTTATTTCTAGGAAGATTGAGTGCTTATGTCCTATTAAGATATGTAAGCAGAAGCATCATAAAGACTGAGAAATGCATTTGCTCTTGTTTTCCATCAAGCTGCTCACATGAAGAGGAGATATAAGCAGACAAATGATGTGTAGGTACTATTCACTCATCAAGTATTTAATTGTGACATATTTACTGAGCACCTCCATGTTCTAGACCCTATGGTTCCAGAGATCCTAAAAGCAAAGAATTCCATTTTCCCCCTTGTCTCACTCCCAAAGTCATTTTTGAAACCTTGTCTAACCATAGGTCTATGGATATTCTCACTTGCATATATTGCACACTTGTAACTTAAAATGTCTAAAATCGATTTGAGCATTGTTATCAAGAACTAAATACTTCTCTTAGCTGATACTATCATTCTTCTTGTCACAAGGGCTCAGTATATCTGAATTATCTTTGAGACTCTCACTTACCGCTTATTTCTTTTTCTTAGTCTTTTGTAACCCTTCCTGAATAAATAACTTTTAGGTTTATTTCATGATTTTCAATGATTGCTCATAGTTTACTTCTAGAAATTTGCGGTTCCTCCCTGATATTAACGAAGTTGTGCGATTCCTTCCTCTTGTGTGTAGAGTGGACTTAGTGACTTGCTTCTTAAGGGAATATCAAAAAAGTGATAGGATGTTAGTTCCAAGATGAGGCTATAAAAGACTGACTTCTATCTAGTTGACACACTCTCCTTTGCTTTGATTGCTCCCTCTGATGAAGTAAGCTGCCATGTTGGAGAGACCCATAGGACTAGGGCCTGAGGAAGGCCTTCAGCCAACAGCCAGTAAGAAACTGAGCCCTCCGTCCAATAGCTTGTGGTTCTGGCCAACAGTCATGTGAGTGAGCTTGGAAGTGGATCCTTCCCCAGTTGAACTTTCATATGAGACTGCAGCTCCCAGGTGACACCTTGACATAGCCATGTGAGAGACGCTGAAGCAGAAGATTTAGCTAGGTCTTGACTGATTCCCATCCCACACAAACTGTGACTTAAGGAATGTGTGTTGTTTTAAGCGACTGTGTTATGGGTTAATATGTTACACAGAAATAGATTACTAATAAAGTAGTAACTAATAGTTGTCTTTATTGCATAAGAGCATTGTTGGTAACATTCCCTTTCTGACTTGAAATGTCAGTCATGCCTCAACAATATCAACAACAAAACTCTGCATATCCCTCCAGGGCAGAGTTTTGTGGCTGAAACTTCATGAATGCTTAAATATAGTTTCTGTTTTGCTGACTATCCTAGAGTCCTAGAAATTAAGCTTCAACAACCTGAACCTTCTGGAATTTCTCAAACAAGTCCAGAATGGCAGGATCACTCCTAAACCAGCCAGTTTGTGTATGTAGATACATTTATCTGCTTATGAAAAATGTTGTGGAGGTTTAAAACCAACCTTCTTTATATAGAAAAAAATCAGATGGTAGGACCAAGTATATATGACCTGTGTAGAATAAGCTAGAATCAGTTTAATATCTAATAATTCCAAAGAAAATGTCTCCACCTTGAGAAAGAGATAGATTAATCCAAATAATTAATTGGTGTCATGTTGAAAGAGAAGTAAATTTAATGGTGTTGTCCTGAATTCCATTGCTTTCCATCTCTGTGTGTGATGAGGTTGTTTTGCACGTGTAAACAGTCCAAGGCAACTTCCTGGGTGGATTTTGCTGGGTTTCTATCATTTGCAGGGTCCTACAGTTGAGAACATAAACTCTGATTGCATATATCTTTGGTTACTTAAAATTCTGCCCATTCACAAAGGTTTTTCTCAAGGTCAAGTCAACAGAAATATAAGAAAGACGAATCATTGTGAAAAGTAGGTAGGATCTGAAGAACAATGATGCCAGAGCAAAGAGGGAGCCAGGCAGTAAATAGTCATTTGGTCTGCAGATGGATACAGCTGAAGACAAACCTATGTCTTTGTTCAATTCTATGCTCGGGCAAGTAAGTCTCATATTAGATAACAATTCAGAAAATGTTTGGGTGATGGGCAAAAAATAGAACACATGGAGGAGCAATCAACAAAGAAGATGGTATTTATCTCTATAGGAGCTTCTGGATGATTAGATGTTTGTTTACAACTAGCCTTTAGAAAGTATGAGGCTAAGTGAGGGTTGTCTTCTTGACCAGTCCTCTTTGGACACTCTCCTCCAGTGTTCTATGTTTTGGATCCTGACCTTCTAGCCTATTATCATGCTATTTCCAGGTTTACTTTGATCACCATTCCATCCTTTCTATTAAATTTTCTTTCCTCTTATCTCCTTCATTTCAGTTTGGTTCTCTGTGAATCCCAATGGTCCAGTAGCACTTCCAGCAAATATTTCTAGGTATTAAGAGAATCCTTTTAGAGATAAAGTCTTAGTCCTTCTCATCTAATCCAATTGTGATTTCTTAATAATGTGTTATATGTATGGAAGAAATCGCTGGAGTTCATCAGTTTTCATGTTCTCCTCTTTTTACTGGGGACAGAGCAGGATCACATTCTTCAAACTCCCTTGCAGTCAGTTGAGGCCATAGGACTATGAGCTGGCCAGTGGATGTGGTCAAAAGTGATACACATTACTTTCATGACTGGCCCATAACCATCCCTCTCTTTACCTCATAATTCTTAATCCTCTCTCTTTTTCCTTTTTTTGTGGATGAATGGAAAGCATTGTGAGGCTCTGGAGAGAAGTGGAGCCAAAGATGGAAGAAACGGAAGCCTGTTTCTCTAAATGAATGTGTGACACAACTCTTACTGTAGACCAGCATTGGCCTGTGACATGAGAATTAAATAAACTTTTACTGTGGTTAACTACTTCTGTTTTGAACTTTTCTGTCATGGTGTTTAGGTGTCTGATTAATACCTGAGTGACAGCTTTTATGGCTTGAGCTTTATCATAATGGGAGATATTGTACAGTAAAGTCAATAGATCCCAGCAAAATACCAAATGGATTTTTAGATTAACCTTCTCCTAGCACCATTCTCATTCCATTCATTTCATAGAGACTAGCAAATTCTCAGATTCACTGATTAAAGCCTTATGCTTTCTATTATCCTGTCTTTACCTTCTAATGGATTGAATGGGAAGTGTAAGGAAGTTGTGAGGTCTCTGTGTGAAGAAACAATGAGGACCACAGAAGAGAAATGTTAATCACGTGATGTGATGTGATGAAGGTGGTAGCTAATGCTATGGGGGTAATAATATAGTAATACATAAGTTTATCATATCAACATGATTTACACCTTAAACTTACATGATGTTACATGTCAATTATATCTCAACAAACCTGGAAAAAAAACTCCCAAGAAACAAAAAAACAGAAACAATGAGACATTTGGGCCTATCCAGTCTGTGATTGGGATAATTCTGCTCTCTAATGGGGAGTCAGTTGCTTCCCATGGGAGTGCTTAGCATCTGTGTTTGCTTAAGCCTTTCATGAATCCAGGTGAGCTGTCCAAAGCCTCTACTCATCAGTGTTAATTTTTCCTGAATACTCCCAATTACAGCATTACCTCCTTCTGCCAGGAGGAAACCATGGCCTTGGAGTGATTTGGGGATCCTCTGTCCCTAGTAGAAATTACAGATTTGCATTGCTCAGGAGACCACAGATGGAGTTTTTCCTTCCAAACGTCAAATACTGGTATTGACTCCAGGAGTGTACTACTTCATGGCTAAAACGAGCTCACTGTTGCATGAACGTGGCACACTCTTACATCAGTCTTTCCCTCCACAAATACTGACTTCTTTGCCTAGACTGTCCCTTTCTATCTTTTTCCCCTTGAAAAGGTCTCCTCACTGTCGAATGTCCTTTGAAGCTCTCAAGTAAAGTGCCTACAATATTTCCACTGCACTTTGTCCATATCCTCTTATAGCATCTTGGAGTGTGCCTGTAGGACAGTGACTATCTTTAATCTTTCTGCAGCAGTCTGAATCCCACCTCTGCCAAGCACATAATACGTACTCTGTAAATATATGTGGAATGAATAATTGAAAGCGAGTAGTGGAAGACATAATGGGTCTCACCTTAAAGCGGTATCACCCATGGGTCCCCAGTATGTACTATAGGACCAGCCTCTTTTAGGACCCCATGGTATCCATAGATGCCCCTTTCTTCTTGGCATTAAGGTGATCTCTGGACATTTTGAGGAAGTGAAATTTAATATCTATCTTTAAATTTCAGTGTTAGCACATCCTCATAGAATTTAAATCTTTTCTGAATGCCATAGTCGTTTCTTTAGTTTCCTCATGGCTGATTTCATTTCCTGATTTCTCAGGGTGTAGATCATAGGATTGAGCAAAGGAGAGATGACAGTGAAGGTGACAGAAATGGCAGTATCTGTGGGGAGGGCAGTGAAGGGCCGGGCATAGACATAGATGCAGGGCACAAAGTGCAGGGTCACCACAGTGATGTGTGAGGTGCAGGTGGAGATGGCTATCCTCCTGCCCTCTCCAGTATGAGATCTCAGTATCCTCAGGATGACTGTGTAGGATATGAGGAGAAAGAAGAATATAAACCAACTGACCAATCCATTATTAGAGATCATCAGGAGCTCCAGAGTGAAGGTGTCAGTGCAGGCGAGTTTGAGCACCTGGGGGACATCACAGTAGAAAGTGGCAAGAACATTGGGTCCACAGAAGGGGAGGGGCAGCAACAGGGAAATTTGCACAATGGAGCGGACAAAGCCCCCCACCCAGGAGGCCACAACCAGGCTAGTGCATCGTCCCCTATTCATGATGGTCATATAATGGAGGGGTTTTGAGATGGCTATGTAGCGATCAAATGCCATCACAGAGAGAGAAAAAACATCCGCACCTCCCAGAAGGTGGAAGAAGAACATTTGAGTGACACAGCCACTGAAGGAGATGGTTTTTCTCTCTGACAGAAGATCAGCTAGGACCTTAGGCGCTGTGATGGAGGAAAAGCAGATGTCAAGAACAGATAGATTGCGGAGCAGGAAGTACATGGGAGTGTGAAGGTGAGCTTCGCAGGTAACTGTAACCATGATGAGGAGGTTTCCCATCAGAGTTGTCATGTACACCAAAAACAGGAAGACAAATAAGACCCAGCTCAGTTCTCGAGACTGGGTAATTCCCAGGAAAATAAATTCTTTCACTGTGGTATAATTTCCCTGCTCCATTGGGTCCCAGATCCTTTTTGAAGTATATCTCTGGAAGAAATAAAAGTGCAGTTAAAGAAAGTTTTATGAAATCTACTGTTGTCTTTCTGTCACTTGTGTCTGATGCTTTCCTGGGGAGGAAGTTCATCTTTTATGTATGTGGCCGTGCCTGCAATTCTGTGCCACCAGTGGAAGAGGACCCAGGTTTTTGACTCAGTCATCCAAACAGGTAGGTTCTATCACTGTGGCCACTGAAACACAGGTGACAGATCCGTGAAGCTATTCAATTGTACTTTTAATACAAAATATGACAGTTATTAAAAAATAAGCATGAATTTGATATGAAGAATGTTTCTTCACAAAAGACACCATTATGCGAATTAACAGACAACCTGCAAATGGGAGGATATTTACAATATGTATACTAAGAAAAGCTTCAGGTCCAAAATATGTAAAGAATATTTTACAAATCAGTAAAGAAAGATAGATGTTGAAAGAGAAAACGGCAAAGACACTAACCAAAACTTTACCAAGGAGGATATTCAAATTGCAATTCAACTTCATGAATTATCAGGGAAATGTAAATTGAAATTACAGCAAGGAACTACTACCTACATACCAAAATGGCTAAACTGAAAAAGATGAAAAATATCCCGTGATGGTGAAGACGTGGAACAACTGGAACCTCTCATAGCCTGCTGGTGGGTGTGCAAATCGGGAGAATCACTTTGCTGTCTGATTATATCTGCTAATGCCATTATCTATATCCATATCCATATCTATACCTATATCTATGTATATCTATCTAATCACCTATCTTAGAATGGATACATATATATAGTTCATTCAGTTGTACGTATTGATTTTTCTGAGGATACATCTCCGTCCTCAGAATAATCTATTTCACTCCTAGGAAGTATGTACATATGTGCATATGTCATCTCCACCAAGACGTATCCTAGAATATTCATAGCAGCACTGTTTGCCTCAAACTGGAAATGACACAAATGCCCATCAACAGTAGAAAAGATAAATAAATTGTTAAATTCATACAATACCATAGAGCCATGGGAATGATCAATGTACGGTACATGAAACAACATAAATGTCTCATAAGCACAATGTAGAGTCTAAGCCAGGCACAACAAAGTGTGCACCCACTTATTTTGTTCACATAAAGAACAAAAAGTATACCAAACTAAAGGAAATATGAGGGAGGATTTTGAACTACTGAGAATGTTCTGTTTCTTAATCTAGGTGCTTGTTACAAAAATTTATTGCTTGTGTGAAAATTCATTGAGCTGTACACTAATGTGCATTTTTCTGTATGTTTGTATATTATCCTTCAGCAGAAAGTTAAAAATAATGAACCTGGTGATTATAACATTTTAATCTCATGTCTACAGAATGACTTTCATCCAAGTGAGGTTTAATTGACGACCCACTTCATAATGGTTACTTTTATAGTTATATAGTTACAGCCTTTACCAGCTACAACTTGAGTTACCTTTTTATCTTTTTCTCACCTACAGACTTTAGGTCCTCCCGAATTCTTGTGTTAGGCAGGTTGCCCTTCTGTCCACATGTAGTGCCTTCTCAGATTCTGATTTTCATTTCTCCATGTTTTCTTTACTTTGTTCTTTAAACCTCGGAAAAAAATCCTTAAAAGACCATGTTTCCCCAAGCAGCACTCTCATTTTTGCTGACCTGGAAGAATAAGATAAGAGCCTCCTTTCGGATTCCATGGTCATCAGTTCGGATTCATCTCGGTCTCCTCATCTTTGGTGTTTATGTCAATGGCACAGAGTGATACGAACACATGTTCAGAATAACGATTGTGGGAAATTTCAGGTCTCTAGCATCTCAGATGTAAGAATTCCCTACACTATACTTACCATGGCTAAAAGGTGGAGAAATCACCCCTAAAACACTGTTCAGTTAATCTAGAGTGTGGAAACAGATTTCAATGAATGACAGCAGCCCACTCTAGAATCTTTCTTTTGGATATTGGACTGATAAGTCAATGGTTTTCAAATCTTCTGCTGAGGAAACCACTGCAACAAGCCTCATAGATTACGTTGTCACTTGTGCTCTCCTTTCCTCCTTTCTTTTCCTCCCCTGTTTCTCTTTCCTTCTTTGCTTCCTTCTTCTAGATATTTCTGTGACCGTATGAGGGTTCAGCAGAGCAACAGAATCAATAGGACATATATAGATATACAAGGTAAAATTATAATGAAGAGTTGGCTCACGTGATTATGGAAGCTGAGAAGTCCCAAGATCTGCTGTCTGCAAGTTGGAGACCCCGGAAGGCTGATGGTATAATTCAGTGCTAGTTTGATGACCTGAGAAGTAGGGAAGGCAATGTGTAAATCGCAGTCCGAGGGAAGGAGACAATGAGATGAGATGTCCCAGCTCACGCTGTGAGGCAGGATAAATGGGGCACATTTCTCCTTCCTCCACCTTTTGTTCTACTCAGACCCTCAGTGAATTGGATGATGTGTACCTTAATTGAGAAGGCAATTAGTCTGCTTTACTGAGTCCATCTATTCAACTGCTAATCTCATCTGGAAACACTCTCACAGACACACCCAGAAATAATGTTTAATCTGGGCGCCATGTCGCCTGTCAAGTTGACACAAAATTAACCATCATAATGACATTGAGATGGTCTTTTTGAGTGAAAGGCGACTCAAACATAGATCTTTTCGTCAGGAGGTTTACAGTTTAGACAATAAGAGTGTTGCAGGTGGTGGAGTCGGCAGAAAGAAAAGGGAGGAGGTACAAAATCATGAGGATGTATATGAAAATAGCCCCATTTGGGCATACGATGTTTGTAAACTCCATCCAGGAGGTGTGCTGAACAGTATCATATCCCACACTTGCATTTTGGATACACACGTGTGGATCCTCTGGAACAGTCAGGCAATTTGGATTTTACCACCTTCCTAGTTGGTGTGGCCTTGGGCAAGTCACTCCATAATTGTACCAAACTCATGAGAAATACATGGGAGTTTCACAGGGAATGGCTTAGAGTCACTTCTCAGCCTGCATCGTTATAATTTATCTATCACATGAAAATAATGAGACCTACCTCATGCACAAGGTGCTTCTAAGGAGTAGATGAGATTGTATGTCTGTTTAGGAAACTGAAAGCAGCTGAGGATTCTTATTTTGCCAGTCTCATCAGCTCCAGGTGAGTGCTTCTTTCCTTATACATGCCAGGTTCATCTGTGGGGTTGTCTGGGACTGGTTCATCTTGCTATTGATTGTGTCGTTCAAAGCCCTCTTCTCAACACTTGAGGTAAGTGGCAAATACTCTCTCTCCTCTAGGGACTTTTTTCTTTTTCACTTATGAATTTGAGCTAAGACGTGTTCAAAAAATCAGAGTATTGTATCATACACCTCCTTAGAAACATAAATAAATTTGTGTATGCAGTTTAGATATAGTTATTTATATTACAATCCTTTATGGAAAGAAAATAGATTATAATCCTCATTTACAAATCCAATCATCTTGATATCAGGCCCCAGGGGGGTCCATGCTACTTCCAAGGTCTCAACATTATGGAAATGTTGGCAAAATAATGGAGGTTTGCTTTGCTGAAGTTTGTTTTTAGAAAACTTTTGTGGAGTGATTCTTGTACTGACTGCTTCATTTTATCTCTCCAAAACCTATAATATCCATGTGAAACTGATATTATTGTCTTGATTTTATAGATGAGAAACTGAGACACAGAAAGATTAAGTAAGTTGCTCAAGGTCTCCCAGCTGGTAAAGCCAGGTCTCAATCCTAGATTTGTCTTATTCCAAAGACTTATGCTCTTAACTACTGCAACTATAGTTCTTCCCAGTGTTTATCAGCCCTTCCCAGAAAATGGTACAAAGAAAAAGGCTCAGAAAAATCTTTTTCAAATCAAGTTAGTCCGTGGGTGTAAGGAGCCTGCAGGTGGTGAGTGAGAGCTGTGACTGAGACTGCCTTAGTATGAGATGATGTCAGAAGTGACTCTGAAAAAAAAAAAAGCAGAGTTTGAAGAAAGCAAATTTTATAGTCATTGTGGGTACCTCAACCAACTGCCTGGATCAGCTTCATAGTGCTTCAGTGGCAGGGGAAGTGAGTTCTGAGTAGCATCTCCTCAAACATGAACTCTCAAAAGTAATGGATCTGGTCTGTTCCTATGGATGCTGTCTTTTGCAAAGAGTGGGAAGGATACTTTGAAAGTATAGGATTACGCACATTGTAGTGAAACTCATGCATATAAGAGGGGGAAGGGGGCAAATGGATAGAGAAATATAATTTTATGTGTTGCAAGGTCAAAATAAGGATCACAGGAGTTCTTAAAAATCACACCAAAGAGGACCATCCTTTGGAAACAAGCTTATCAAGCATCTCGTAAGAACCTGCAAACTGAATGTTATCCCTATACTCCAGCTTCCCACTGAGGAAATGCTGCTCCTTTTTCTCTTTCCTAACATTGAAAAGCCTCTACTCTTGAATGAATCTCTAAAAATTTTAGGAACATTATTCATATTCAGTTGCACATGAGGACACAGATAAGCTAGCCATTCAAAGACCTTGCTTAAAGCCCCAAACTTCTACTTCCAGACAAGAAGCAAAGCTGGCTAGGAAGCATATAATGAATTTAGGAAGGCTTTTAGAGTGCTGTTTTTCAAGGCAATCACCCTCCTGAGAGCTGGGGATGTGAACACCTTCTCAATTGCCTTCAAATAATTTTCAACCTCAACATCATGCCAAGTAAAATACATCCCATCCCCCCGCGTCAACTGACCTTCTAATATTTTTCAAGCCACACTTCCCCACTTCCTAGTCATGAAAAACTAACCTTTTTCTTTGCTTCATTAAGAGTTTTGGTTTCAAAAGGAACATTCCACACAATGGCAGCATTTTTGACAAATAAGCCCTAACAGCTTATCAGTTTTAGAAGTTCACACACCCCAACACTAACTGACATCAGTCTTCAAGTGGGAAATTGATCCTCTTATAATGCTCCAACTGCATCTTATAAGATGTAGGCTATGGCGAAATTCATTGTTTAATGGAAAGCGTAGCTCAAGGCTAGTGATTTTTTTTTATCTTCTTCCTTCATATGGGAAATGGCAACCTCAGGGAATCATATCATTCGACAATTCCACTTTGCCTTACCATGACTCAACTACGTCTATTAGTCTGTCAGCCACAAGCCTATTAAAGTAATCAGTAAAGGGAATATAGTTGCATATGGATGTGGAAGCTGAGTGACCAATTCAATGGAGTTCCTGTAGGAGTCATTAAAATGTCATCAAGCCCTCCTCCTCTCTCTCCCTCATCTCCATGTTCCATCTCACATGTACATGCAGAGGCACTAGTGCACTTTCAGTACACATATCTTTCTCTAGACAGTGCATCATCCCTCTTGGTTCAAGAAGAAAGCATTTTAAACTACACCAAGGGCTGTGCTGTCTTCCTTCTAACCAAAATTGCTTTGCTTTAATTGGCTGAGATGTAAAGCTTAATTAAAAGAGTAGTAATGGAAAAATCAAATCTTTGTGGCTACTGTCAGGGCAGCTGTCAGAGATTGATTGATGTGGATTTATATGTCCAATTTCATTGAATGCAATGTGTTCATTGATATTACACAATTATATTAATCTACATCTCTAAGACCCACAGCTCCCTTAGAATCTAGGAAGGTAGCCTAGTGACAGCTGTTGATATTCATCAGGTTAATTACTTCAGAATTATTTTATGTTATTGGGTTCACAGGTACCAAGAGATTTTGATCATTGAAATATTTGATTCAGGGAGCAATGTAAGAAAGGGTATTTTGAAAGCTATGTGTGTGTCCAGAGCAGCCAGTCGACTTTTCCATGGGTCTTAGCAGCAGAGCTTAAAAATAATAAAGGCTGATTTAGTTGGAAAAAATGCAGCCCACCTTTAGATTTTACACCATCCAGATCAATGATAGATGTTTTTGTAATCAGATGTAATTCTTTCCCCTTCCCCTGGATTATTGAATCAGATTGTGTTGTGTGTTTAAACGTGGCTTGAGGAAGTCTCAGGGACAGTGATGTGGCAAGGGTTCTTTGGTTCTTGGTCTCTTGGGGTTATGCTTCTGAGATACAGTTAGTGATTCAGACCCCATAGATCTTTGGTGCCATCCAATTCTGACATAGTGATAAAAATCTGATTTGAGTAAGTCACGAGACATAGGAAGGAGAGAAAAGGACACGTTGGCATGAAATAGACTATAAAGTAGTTTGTGGTATGCATTTTTCATAGGCAATTTCATATAGGAAAGCTTAGAGACTCGCGACCAGTGCTGCCTGAGCAAAGGAAGCAGGACCTTGTGAACGGTGACTCGACAAATGTGAATTATTCTTAGAATTTTCATTTTAGGGGAAGCAGGTTAATATTGTAAAAATTTAGTATTGATAGACCAGGTGACAAGCAATTGCAGTGAATTGAACCAGTTTGGCAATGAATGCTTATGGTGCCATTCCAGACCCAAAGTGGGACATAAGTAAAGTTTGTCCTCAACGCTCAGTATCCTTTGGCTAACTCTGCTTGGGCTCTTCTCTGTCCTGGGTGCTCTGACATCTTGTTCTGATCCCTTATCTCTACTCTAAAAGCCAAGGGTTTATATTTGACCCATTACCTTCTTTTAATATGAAACTCTCCTATGCTTTATCTCAACAGTTTCTGGATGACTCTTTAAGTTGTAACAATAAGAAGCAAAGCTATTGTCACATTTTAATGACCAAAAGCTGGAAATTTTAAGATGAAAGATGCTTTGAATTCAACGTACATTCCCATGTTTTCTACCCCATCAGTTTTTTCCCAATAATGAGGAGTATGGGTCCTGTAGGAGAAGAGTGTAACAGGTCGATGGGGATTAGGGTTAGGGTCGGGTCAGAATGTGCGTAATGCACAGCCATTTGGATGATATTAATAATGACATTAGCCTTTCACTGAGCATTTACTACCTGCCAGGCATTGTATGTTTCACATATACCATCTCATTTTAACCCTGACAACAACTCCATGACATGTAAATAAGTACCTTATTATAGATGACCTATGACTTCTGAAGACATAAAATAACCTGCTCAAGATTAGGCAACTGGGGGATGGCAGAGATAGGATTTGGACCCAAGGCTATATGACTCTGAGGTTAGAGCATTCAGCTATAATGGTTTACTTTTACCATGATTTCCCAGACAAAAACACTAGCCTATACTTCTTCTTCACAAACACCAATAGATTGAAAAACAGACTGTTTAGAGTTTTATCTTCTTTAATCTTTCCTCTCTCTCTTGGGCAGTGAGAAGTGGGAAGAGTGTAAATTCTCAATGAAGAAGCCAATCTGAAATTGGCCCTGGTAAGGCTGGACTAGAAGATCAGTTTTGGAATAATGAGAATGGCTTGCTCTTTGTGTAGGATCTCTGAGGCTCTGCCTTTGTCTAAACCTACCACAAGAATGTGACTCTGGTACATGTAGTTCTGCATGAGATAAATCCCTGTAGGCCATTATTGGAAATCTTTCAAGCCTTCTTCATTCTGGATAGGAATCCAGCAGGACAACCATTGTGTGCCTTTGAGGTTCTCAAGAGGTCACAAGCCCATGTAGAGTTCAACTAAGCAGAAAAAATGTCTTAACCTGTGATGGGCCATATGTCCCCATATATGTGTGCTTCAGATGCACTGATCATGAAATCTTTCTAGAACAGGATCACAGTTTGGCATAGACAGGTCCAGTAATGTAATAAATTACATCCACATAGTTTAAGAGCAATCAATTGGATATCCGAAGACTTATCTCTGTAATTAAGTGGATGTGGGATCTTGAGCAAATCACTCTAACTCTAGGCTTCTGTTTACTTACCTCTTGAAAAGGAGATGGATTCAATCATTCTCTTCACTTGCCATATAGTTGTCCTGATTGACACATTGTTACTTTGATATTTGAATGGAAATACATCAATGAGCTCAATCCTATAACACTAGTTACTTCATGCTTACCAGAAGCTTGGGTTACCAGCAACCTATTAACTTTACTAGGAAAATAAATTGTTACCTAGTAAATGTATATTAGTTTATTGACAACATATTTGAGTATGTAAATAGAACTTGTGGGAAAAATAATGTATTTAGTCCTTGGTGATGAAGAGGTTGGAAACTCTTACTCTATTCCACCACAGAAGGCATGAGTCTTCTCTTCAGTCTCTTCATGGCTGACTTCATTTCTTGGTTCCTCAGAGTGTAGATCAAGGGGTTCATCAGAGGGGAGATGACAGTGAAGGTGACAGAGATGGCTTTATCTGTGGGGAGGGCAGTGAAGGGCCGGGCGTAGACATAGATACAGGGCACAAAGTGCAGGGTCACCACAGTGATGTGTGAGGTGCAGGTGGAGATGGCTTTCCTCCTGCCCTCCCCTGCCTGAGACCTCAGCATCATTAGGATGACTGTGTAGGACACAAGCAGGAAGATAAACCAAAGGGTAGTGACTAAGCCATTGTTGGAAATCATCAGGAGCTCAAGTGCAAAGGTGTCTGTACAGGCGAGTTTGAGGATCTGGGGGACATCGCAGTAGAAAGTGTCAAGAACATTGGGTCCACAGAAGGGGAGGGGCAGCAATAGGGAAATTTGCACGATGGAGTGGACAAAGCCCCCCACCCAGGAAGCCAAAATGAGGGCAGTGCATCGTCCCCTACTCATGATGGTGACATAATGCAGGGGCTTGGAGATGGCTATGTAGCGATCAAATGCCATCACAGAGAGAGAGAAAATATCCGCTCCACCAAGCAGGTGGAAGAAAAATATTTGCATCATGCAGGTAGTATAGGATATGGTCTTTATCTTTGACAGAAGGTCTGCCAGGACCTTTGGAGCGGTGATGGAGGAGAAGCAGATGTCAAGGATGGCTAGATTGCGGAGCAGGAAGTACATGGGGGTGTGAAGGCGAGGCTCACAGGTCACAGTGACCATGATGAGGAGGTTTCCCAGAAGAGTTGTCATGTACACAAAACACAGGAAAATAAATAAGACCAAACTGAGATCTTGGGACTGAGTAAGTCCTAGAAATATAAATTCTTTTACCCTGGTGCCATTTCCCAACTCCATTGAATCATATTTCTTCTTCTTCGTATTGCTTGGAAAAAATTAAAAGTGTTATTTCAGAAAGTGTTTACTCTCCCTTAATAGAGTCATGTTTACAGAGTCAGGTATTAGGTCAGAAAACTAGTGAGGTGTTATCAGTACATGAAGAGCCTTTCCAAGGTTATTGCTAACATGTCCTACATGACATCTCATTACACAAGCATGCATTTAGTTATTGTTTTCTTCTGTAATTTATAAGTATTTCAGAAAGTGCATAAAAATAGTGTTCTCAGAATATAAGTTCCAAGTATCCAAGATAAACAAGTGAATGTTAAATATTCAGAAATGGAGTATTTTGGCACAAGGGATACAAAAATGGATACAGTTTGGTGTGTGGATAAGACAATGCCTATTAGGTACGACTGGAGTCCTTTGAGGATCCACACGAGTATGGGTTTTTTACCAGACTGGGTGCTCCGTTTAAATACTTTAAGAACTCCTATCTGCAACATGGTTGTCCTTCAACTGAATTTCACAGAAGCACTCCTCCTTTTTTTAAATCACAAGTTTAATGCTGTGAAAAATTAGAAAATTTTAAAGCTGTAAAATTCTTCTCTATTGTTCTTATCTTCCTTAAATGGATTTCTTTGTTTCTGTCTTTACTTTAAACTACTTTAGGTACCAAAAGCCCCGGAGTTGAATAACTCCTCAGCTATGAAATAAAAGTGGTAACGCAGAGCTTCTCTTATGTTCACTGGTCAAATTTATTTCCTAAATGCTATTTTTTTATTGCGCTGTCATTGACATAAAATAGAATCATATGTTTGAAGCGTACACCTTGATAAATTTTGACATAAGCGTATACCCACGAAATCATCACTGTGTTGAAGATAGTTAATATATTTATCAATGCAAAAATGTCTTTGTGGCCATTTATAATATGTCCCTTCTGCCCTTCCTTCTTCAGGTAACCATTGATCTGTGCTCTGTCGCTATCTATTAGTTTGTGTTTTCTAGAACTTTCTATAAATGGAATCCTACAATGTGTACTCTCTTTTTGTTTGGCTTCTTTCACTTACAAAATACATCCATGTTTTTGCATGCGCCAATATTCTTTTCCTTTTTATAGTATGCATGTGCCACATTTTGTTTTTCAGTTTGCTTGTTGATGAATCTTTGGATTGTTTCTATTTTTTGGCTATTACACATAAAGCTTTTATGAATGTTCGTGTATAGGTCTTTGTGTGGACATATGTTCCCATTTCTCTTAGGTACGTACCTAAGAATAGGATGGTTGTAACTCTTAAAATTCAATAGGAAAACAAACCATCTAATTAAAAAACAGGGGGCAAATGCTTTGAACAGGCACTTCAACAAGAAGATATAGGGATGGCCGATAAGCACATGAAAACATGCTCAACATCATTCATCACTGGGGAAATGTAAATGAAAGCCATAGTGAGATAACAGTACACATCTACTAAAATGGCTAAAATAAAGAAGGTGGATATATGAAGAGTTGACAAAAATGTAGAGGAATTGTAACTCTGGTGGGAATGCACAATGATGCAACCACTTTTGAAAACAGTTTATCAGTTTCCTAAAATGTTAAGTGTGTGCTTACAATATAATCATTTTGCTTTTGAATTCCTTTCTTATTTTTTGTGAATCCTTGAAAGGGACTTAATTTCTTTCTTTACAGTTTATCTCTTTTTTATTACCATAATCAGAAAGAAAGGTGAAAGTCACTTCTTTCACTTTTTGGGTGGGTTTTCCAGTACAAATGAAGAAATTTATTTTCACCTAGCTCACTTTCTGTTCAAGTTGTCTTTCTTCTGTGTGTAATTTTGTTTAAAGTCTACTTAATATGGGAGACTAAACAAGCCACCAAGAGTAATCAGAGCATGCAGGCAGATACCTGGCAGCCTCTGGCATCACATAGCCTGTTCAAATCCCAGCTGGGTACTTACTGGTTACGGTATAAGAGAAGTTACTTTACCCCTTTGGCCTCAGCTTCTGCATCAGTATTTGGAAACAATAGCATCTTCCTTGTGTGATTTTTGTGAGGATTAAATGAATTAATCTATGCAAAAGCATCAATACTTAGAGCATTGCCTAAGCAATAAGTGTGCTTATGTGTGTGTTACCTTAAAGTAAAACTCCAGGTTAGTAACTGTCACAGGCACACAGCTCCTTTAAATGTACTGACAATCTTTTAGAGGAGCTGTACATTTTCTAGAATATGTTTTCTAAAACAGCTTCATCAAAACATACTTTTTTGGGGGAAAATAGGGGGTATTTTTCTTTTACTGTCAATGAGAGTGGCCCAGAGGGTGGTTACAGTGTATGGTAGCAAGGAAAGTGCTTGCTTGGTTTGGTTTCTTATCTGACATCATCTTAGCAGACCAGAGAAATCTGGTGCAGGTCTCTGCAGTGAGAGCTATCTGTGCTCAAGTCCTGGCTTTGTCACTGTGTCATTTGGGTAAGTGAGAGACCTCATGGAGTCTCCACTTCTTCATCTGTGGAATGGGGATTATAGTAATATCCACCTCACAGGGAAGTTATGGGGATTAGGTGAATTAACATATGCAGAGTCTCAGCACACATGGCTGCTTATCTGTTGTGATGTGTATTATGCTGGGTAACCTTAACCCAGGAGGCTTATCAGGAAATAGAGTGTGTTGAACTAATTAGTAGCTGAGCTATCAATTCTGACTAGTTAAAGTGGGGAAATGATCACCAGAAAACACCAACTCAATCTAGTTACTAGAGATAATGAGGAGGTCCTACCTAGTTATGAAAACACTCCACAGGGACCTCCACGTAAACCATAGACAATGGTCTACACAGAAGGGTAGAAGGTACAGTACCTCATACTCCAAGTCAGGCCTGTTTGTCAGAAAGGAATAGGTCCATGTTCACAAACTACCTTTCGTAATTCAGACAACATCCTCCACCTTCTGCTCCATTTTTCTGCTATTTTTACTCCATTTCATTATTTAACAAATATTGATAAAAAATTGGCAGAGGTCTAGGTTATTTGAGAGAAATGAATATAATCCCAAACCAGTGGAGAAACAACTGAAATATAAAAGTGATACGGGTGTGATGGGGACCGTCATAAGACAGATGAGCTGTGTGTGAGAAAAGGGTGATTTCTCACCAAGAGGCTCAGAGGAAGCTGCATGGAGGAGGTGACATTTATGTTTGGGGCACATGGGAGTGGAGAGAACGGGAGACCTGGCTTTAGGGGACCCCTTGAATATATAACAGTTGCTGATGAGTGGGAGGTTTGGCTGGAAAGAAAAGGATGCAAATATGTAGGCATGGAAAGAAAATCATTGTTGTAAAATTTTAGTTCTTGATAAATCTAAGGACAGGCATGTAGGTGTTCATTGTCCTATTCTTTCAACTTTTTTTGAGATATTTTATTTTCTTTCTAGTTTTAAATTTAGCATTTCAGTTTGAGGAGATCCATCTACATGAAATAAGCATGAGAAAAATCTCTTGTTTGTGCAATTCAAGGGATCCCAGGAAAAAAGAGTTTCCTCCTCCCTACTTCCAAACTGAACTCATTTCTATGACTCTCCTTTCACAATATCTTCTTTGTTCATATTTCTTAGCTGCGCTGTCTGCCACTGACAGTTCACCCTGGAATGCAGCATCTTGGGTATATATTGCATTATTTTTAGTCAAAGTGTATTTATTAATCTTAACGGTTCCATCTAGATTTCAGTTTTTCTCACTCCTCTTCTCATGCTTATTCATTGACGCTCAGACACCATAGTCATTCACACTCATGTAGAGTTATGTTTCTTACCTAAAATTTCCAATCTCCTTCTCCAACATCTTAAACAATGTTCACACGAACCTTGGGAATCATTCGGCTTCAGAAAATTCTGTTAAATACCCCTCTGAAAGCCAGTGATTTCAGTGGCTTTCTTTATGCGGAAAAGGGCAGACTCAGGGAATAATATTTCCTTGGCTCTTCCACACTGATTCACAGTGTTCCATCATATGCACCAATTTGTCAATCCCAGAACTAGTGTGAGAATTATCAGAGGGCATATAATTGGATGTGGCTGTGGAAAAATTCTACTGATGGCGAGGTGGTTTCAGTGGGAGTAATCAAGATGTGACTCAGGCACATGTCCTTAGGAACACACTTTTTGTGTAGGATCTAAAAGTTTTTAGCAGTGACAAAGATTCTCCCCTTGACCAAACTCTACTCAGGCTCCCCTGAACTTCTCAACTAGGCCTCCACTTTGGGACCTCCATGCTTGTCTCTGCATTGTCAAATTTTAACAGGAATTCTGCTAATTCAGTTTAGCCAAAATCCCCCACCCTCCATGTTGATCACCATCAGTGTGTAATCAGGTTCCTCACCATCCACCATGCCCCAAGTGATATTTGATCACCCTGGCCTGCCTTCAGCAAGAATCCTGTTAGGTCAGTTTACCCAGAATTCCACCTTACCTCTGATGTTTCCCCTAGTAGTTTTTCTGTTGGGACATAAATGCCTATTCTTAGGGATTCTGCACAACTTCCTTAGGCAGTTTCACCCATGTAGGGTAATTCCTGAAGTGTGACACACAAGTATTGGAAGGAGCCATTGGACCTGAAAGGATTATGTAGACGAGAGTGAAGGAGCTCTCAATGGGCAGATGAAGAAAGTGGGTGATGGAGTTCTCACAGGACACACATGTCACCAGGAAATCCACGCTGGATCCATCAGCAACTCCTACTTGCTCGACTTTCAGAGTTCTTCACCATTCTCACCACCTCCACTGTTACTACCCTAAGTTGTGTCTTCATTATTTCTTTCCTGGGACTTTTGCAATAGCTTCTTAATTGGTCTCCCTGTTTTTGTCCTTGCCCCACCTCAGTCTATTCATAACAGTAAGCACTGCATTTCTGCTAAAACATTCATCACTATTCTGCTCTTCAAAGCCCTTCAAAATGCATCGCATCTTATTTAGGTGAAAGTCAAAATCCTCACAATGTCTAAAAGGTCCTAAGGACCTGATCCCGTGGCCTCATTATCTCTCTGACTACAATTATTACCTGTCTCCTCCTTGCTTCCTCTCATCTTCTTATGAAGGCCTGGGCACATCCCCACCTGAGGACCTTTGCATGTCTGATTTTTGAACTGACATTTGTACTGTGACATGAACATTTGTCTAATTTCAAAAATTTTAAGATCTAGGATCTACCTGCAGAAATGAAGGGCAAAAAAGAAAAACTCCCAAATGCTGTAAATAGCAGAACAAGAAAACAAATAAAAACCAAGTTCATGTATTGAATAATGTTTTTCCGTTCATGCCAACCTTTTTGAATGTATATGCGTAGTCTGAAGCAGCTTCATAGGTTTCTGTCATTTTTAGGGAGTCATGTTAACAGAAAATAATAACAAATCCATTGTTTTCTTACTCCTATTCTCCAATGATTTGAGAAACAGAAAGGAGTGAGAGGTGATATTCATTCACTGAGTTCTTTAACTCAACCATTTTTTGGACAGTTTTCTACGTTCTACTTGCTGTGCCAGGTGCTGGGGATACAATAAATAAATCATAGCCCTACTGGGGGAATAGGAGGAAGGAGGACAGGGAATTGGAAACAAGGTCCTGAGTGTGGTGGTTGAGCTGAGCCCCGGTCGCTGAGGCAATGTCATGGAAGTGTGGTCAGTAGGCGTGGGGTTCAGAGGAAGGTCAGGGTAAGGACCTACATGAGGTCATAGAACCCATAGTTACTGGGGTCCACATTCTAACTCAAGCTGTGCTGGCTTCCAAAGCACTTGCACTCAACCACTGGAGTGTGGGCTTCAGACGGAAAAATCTTCAGGTAGTAGTTATTTAATTTACTCATATCAGAAAGTCAGAGGAGGAACTTAATTTGAGTGTGCTTACTTCATTAAAATGTGATTACTTCATGAAAGACCTTAGCAATCCAATGCCCAAGCTGCATTATGTTTCTCAGCTCCCTTCCTGGTAACAAGAATATAGTGGGAATGTCTGAGTATATATATATTTGCTTTTTCTTATTGTTAATTTTATTTATACAATTGGAGATTTCCATGTTGTTGTAAGTAATAACCAAGAGAGGTCCCACCTTAATCCATTTTCCCCCAATGATCATTTCACAATCTACATGTATATCAAAACATCAAGTTGTACATCTGAAATAAACAACATTTGTATTTCTCAATTATATGCAATAGAGCTGAACGAAACCCCCACAACAATTCCAATGTGATAAAATTTCTGAGTGCATACATATTCTCTTTTCTTTATTTCTTCCAAGGCTTTATTGCATAAGCATTATGCAACTCTTCAGCTAACAGTTTGATTTCTCTGCTTCCTTTTGCAACATGAAATGTATCTTTTTACATTATTATTGCATGCCAAACAGAATCTTTGAAAGTCATGTGCATCTTAGTAGAAATATCAAAATTATTTAGAAATCCTTTAGTCAATGTGGTTTATTTGATGGACATTTTCAAAGGTGGTGAGAAGGAGTGAGCGACCAGTCTATATCCTCTCAGAAGGTACACATCTTCTTTTCAGTTTCCTGATGGCTGACTTCATCTCCTGGTTCCTCAGAGTGTAGATCAAGGGGTTCAGCAGAGGGGAGATGACAGTGAAGGTGACGGAGATGGCCTTATCTGTGGGGAGGGCATTGAAGGGCCGGGCATAGACATAGATACAGGGCACAAAGTGCAAGGTCACCACAGTGACGTGTGAGGTGCAGGTGGAGATGGCCTTCCTCCTGCCCTCCCCTGCCTGAGACCTCAGCATCATTAGGATGACTGTGTAGGACACAAGCAGGAAGATAAACCACAGTGTGGTGAGCAGCCCACTATTGGAAATCATCAGCAGCTCAAGCACAAAAATGTCAGTATGGGCTAGTTTGAGGATCTGGGGGACATCACAGTAGAAAGTGTCAAGAACATTGGGTCCACAGAAGGGGAGGGGTAGCAACAGGGAAATCTGCACGATGCAGTGGACAAAGCCCCCCAGCCAGCAGGCTACAATGAGGGCAGTGCATCGCCCTCTGCTCATGATGGTCACGTAGTGCAGGGGCTTGGAGATGGCCACATAGTGATCAAATGCCATCACCGACAAAGAACATACATCCACCCCCCAACAAGGTGGAAGAAAAACATCTGGGTGAAGCAACCATTGAAGGAGATGGTCTTTCTCTCTGACAGAAGGTCCACCAGAACCTTGGGAGCTGTGATGGAGGAAAAGCAGATGTCGGCAACAGACAAATTCTGGAGCAAAAAATACATGGGGGTGTGAAGGCGAGATTCACAGGTCACAGTGACTGTGATGAGGAGGTTTCCCAGCAGAGTTGTCACATACACCCAAAGCGGGAAAAGAAATAAGACCCAGTTCAGTTCTTGATTCTGGGTTAGGTCAAGGAAAATAAATTCTTTGACCCTGGTGCAGTTTTTCAGCTCCATTGAGTCACCTTCTTTCTCTCACTTTGTTTTCAAGCTACTCCATATGAAAATGCTTGGCTATTTAATTTGTTTTCTTTCTAAGCACTAAGAACGCAATTCAGATTGTTCCTCCTGTGGTTGCAGTGTTTACAATTTGTTGAGTTGTCCCAATTTTTGAGATTGCCTTCAGTTTCACAATCAAACCAAATTATCACATGCAAAGTTATTCAATAATTCTTTCCCTATAAATCTACTTTTGAAAATAATATCATTTATGTTCAGTAGTTAAAATTCCATAGCATATTTTATTTTATTGATTTATTATAGTTTTTAAATTTTATCATTATTTTTTATTCCACACAAATTTATTGAATGTCCGGAATTGTCTGAAGCATTATATACAAAGATAAGGAAGACATGGCTCCAGCCATTGAGGACTTATTGTTCACAAATTCAATATTCATATTAGCAAATATTCTGGTGACTTCAAGAGGTCTTGCTTTTCTGAATAAAAGGATGTCATTCAGTTTCTTATTGCAATGTTTCTCTGGCATGAGTCATTTTCCTTGCTGTGGGCAGTTTTACATTGAATTTCTTAAAATTGCAGATTGTTCCACGTAGGTAGCTCATTATTGCGATTTCTTTATACTAATCAGATTGTTTGATTAACAATTATTTTAAGATAATTAAAATTTATGACTGGGAAACACATTGAAACAATATGTAAATCCTAATCTCAAAGAATATCTTTACTTTCTTTTATTGAGATAAAAACACTTAAACATGAGACCTACCTTCTTAACAAGATTTTAAGTGCATGAAACTGTATAGCTACAATATTGTACAGCAATTCTCTACAGCTTATTCATCTTCCATAATGTGATGTGATCCTTGCTTGAGTGTCAGGGAGAGAATAAAGACAGTGACCTACTTTTTAGAGGTGGTTCATACTATATCAACCACACTCTCCTCTGTGTCTTTCCATTTGTGGATCTAAGCTAAGAGAGTGGAGGGATCCCACAGCAGTGAGAGATGATGGTATCATTAGAATAATGCCTTTGTTTTTTGGTGAGGATGATTGACCCTGAGCTAACATCTGTTGCCAAGTGGAGCACGCGAACTTAACCACTGTGCAACAAGGCTGGCCTCAATAACGCCTACTTTTAATAAGCTGTTATCGATCATTCTTAGGAAATTTTACAATTATTATTTGTTCCACCTTGTTCTTAGAAAGTGAACACTTCTTGCAATTTCAAATGTATTTGGATAAGTTGGACCACATTCTCAAAGTGTTTGCAGGCTAACACAAGTGGATGATTTGTATAAATTGATGGACATATTGCAAGATAAACTGTGAAATGTGTCATGAGAGAAGTAGAGGTAGATTTGGGTGGGATAGGAGATATCATGATTTCCAGCAGTAAAAATGGGTACTATTTTTTTTGAGGATTTAGTATGAGTGAAGACTCAAGAAAAGTTGACTTATTCAATTTCCCCACCATACTTTAGTAAGTATTAATGTTATGGTTGTGTTCTTATGGAATATATAATGAATCTATATTTTGTTGAAAGGAAGGAAGTGATGGAAGTAGGAAGGAATAAACTATTTTTACTCCCTTCAATCTTATATGTATAGGATCTAATTTTGTATAACAGGAATATTTGATAGAGTCTGTCTGAAGATAAGAATTTGGCTGAAAGGGGCTTTGGAAACCCAATTTACATTGACTTTGTTCTCAGGTGGACTCACCAACAAGCAGCTCAAAGGATCACAGCAAATGAATGATGCCTTCTCTCACACTGAATGGACCACATTTCTGAATCCCTCTTCACACATCACCTCTCTTCCAATAGTTAACACCCACCTTTGTTGTTCCTGTCACTGAGAAGATCATTTTGGCTTTGAAGCATTTAATATAGCTGGAAAATATCAAAGTCAAACTATTTGTACATAATCAATCATGACAACTCAATTTCACTATCCATAACCTTTATATTAGCTAAAAGCTTAATGTCTTTACCTCACACCTTTGACCAAAACACCAACTACAAATAGTAAGTTATTAGATACAGAGCAGAACAGAACACTGGTGACTTTAATTCTTGAAAGTTTTGTTTGTGAAAGCAGAGCGTCTTGGAAGACTAAATATCTTAGTGTCTTTACTCCCCTTTCAGGAGAGAAAGGGCAGATTCAAAGAAATCACAGTTTCAAGAATTTCCACTGTATCCCTGTCTTATGTACAAATCCCTCAGTTTGAGGCTTAATATAAAACTTACAAAGGGAGTGTTATTGGACGAGAAAGTGGAAGTTGGTGCCTGATTCTGCTGCTGGTGATGAGGTTTCAGTGGGAGTTATTAAGAAGCTACTGAGACATGTTCATGTGTAAACACACATACACACACACAGATGGACACATTTTGGTTGGTGTCCAAATTATTTAGAGGCAGTAGAGGAAATCTGTTTATCCATCGCTCAATTAGAACTATTTTAAAATGTGCCAAATACTGTGCCCAAGAGACTACAGGGTCCAATTTTCATTGCTTGTAAAGCTCAGAGGACACTATATAGAAATGAGTTTCAATTTGACTCTCAAAAACCTAGAAGAGAACTGGACCTAAAATCCTTTGCTCCTAGTCTAGTTTCTAATTATACGCAGAATTGTTATAGTCTCATGATGTTGCTACAAGTCTCCACATGTAGAGAAACATGACTTAGATGATATTTCAGGAATGCAATTTTTCCTGTTTTCCAATGCTCTATTCATATGGAATCTCTCGATGTGGATTACTGCTAGATGAGTTATGTTATTATAACTGTCTACAATATTACAATAGTTACTCATTATTAACTCAGATTATTGAATGGTTCTTTCTTATGTAGAATGCGCTTCCACTGTTTCCAGAATGCTGACCGGTTTGGGTTTACTTGATTTTCCATTTTGTTTTAGTACATTAAACTAGTCTACACAGATTAAAAACCACATGAGACAGGTTGTATGTTTGAGATGGGTAATTCTTCTTTCTCTCCTCTTCACTTAGATATTATTGACGTGTATCATTGTGGGTGTTTAAGACATACAATTGTTGATTTGATACATTTATATGTTGCAAAATGATTATCATCATAGTGTTAGCTTACTCCTCATCACCTCACATAATTACTACTTTTTTGTGTATGGTGAGATCATTTAAGATATACTCTCAGCAACTTTCAAGTATTATTAACGATCATCACCATCTGTACATTAGATCTCCAAACGTATTCATCTTATACTTGGGAGTTTGTACACTTTCACCAACATCTCTTCATTTCATCCACCCCCCAGTACCTGGTAACCACCATTCTACTCTCTGTTTCTGTGAGTTTAGAGTTTTAGTTTACACAGATTTATGAAATAATACAGTATTTGTCTTTCTCTATCTGACTTTCTTCACTTAGCATAACACCCTCGACGTCCATCTAGTTGTCACAAATGGCAGGATTTTCTTCTTTTCATGACTGATAATATCCCATGGTATGTATACACCACGTCTTTATCCATTTATCCATCGATGGATGCTTAGACTGTTTCCATATCTTGGATATTGTGAATAATGTTGCAATGAACATCAGAGTGCCAATACCTCTTTAAGATCCTGATTTCATTTCCTTTGGATAAATAGCCAGAGATGGGATTGCTGGCTCATATGATAGTTTTAATTTTAATGTTTTGAGGAAACTCTATAGTGTTTTCCATAGTGGCTGTACCAATTCACTTTCCCACCAACAGGGCACAAGGTTTTTCCTTTTCTCCACATCTTCACCAACACCTGTTATTCTTGTCTTTTTGGTGATAGCCCTTCTTACAGGTGTTAAGTGAAATCTTACAGTGGTTTTGATTTGCATTTCTCTGCTGGTTAGTGATGTTGAGGACCTTTTCATATAACTGTTGGCCATTTATATGTCTTGTTTGGAACAATATCTATTCAGGTCCTGTGCCCATTTTTATATCAAATGGTTTGTGTTTTTGCTATTGAGTTCTTCACATATTTTTGATATTAACCTCTCATCCCATATGTGATTTGCAAATATTTTCTCCTATTCTGTAGGTTGTCTTTTCATTTGTTGATTACTTTTGCTGTACAGAAGCTTTTTAGTTTGAGGTAGTTCCATTTATTAATTTTTGCTTTTGTTGCTTGTGCTTTTGGTGTAATATCCAAAAAATTATTGCCAAGGCCAATGTCAAGGAAACTTTCCACTATTTTTTCTTCTAGGAGTCTTATGATTTCAGGTTTTATACTTAAATCTTTAAACCATTCCAAGTTAATTTTTGTGAGTGGTGTAAGATAGGAGTTTGATTTCTTTATTATGCATGTTGTTATCCAGTTTTACCTGTAACATTTACTGAAGACAGTATCCTTTCCCCATTGTATATTCTTGGCTTCTTTGTTGATACTTAATTGACTGTGTATGCATAGGTATATTTCTGAGCTCTTGATTCAGTTCCATTGGTCTGTATGTCTGTTTTTATGCCAGTACTATACTGTTTTGATTATTATATCTTTGTAGCATGTAGTTTGAAATCATAAGTGTGATGCCTCCAGCTTTGTTCTTCTTTCACAGGATTGCTTTGGCTATTAGTTGTCTTGTGATACTACACAAATTTTAGGATTCTTTTTCCCCTTCTGTGAAAAATGCTATTGGAATTTTGATATGGATTGCATTGAACCTGTAGATCTCTTTGGGTATCACGGACATTTTAAAATAATTCTTCTAACCCATGAGCATGGAATATATTTCCATTTGTTTGTTTCTTCTTCAGCTTCTTTCATCAATGTCTTATGGTTTTCAGTGAACAGATCTTTCACTTTGTTGCTTATGTTGGTTGTGTTTCTTACCCTTTGATGCAATTGTAAATGCAATTGTTTTCTTTTTTTTTAATTGTTTTTAAACATGGTATCTCTATATATTTTATTTACATTTCATTTTTAATTTTTTTATTGTGGTAACATTGGTTTATAACTATATACATTTCAGGTGTACATCATTATATATTTTGATTTCTGTGTAGATTACAACATGTTCACTGTCCAATGACTAATTACAATCCATCACCACATGCATGTGCCTAATTGTCCCTTTCACCCCCCTCCCTCCCCGCCTTCCTCTCTGCTAACCACCAATCCAATCTCTCTTTCTATGTGTTTGTTTTTCATTGTTTTTATCTTCTACATATGAGTGAGATCATACAGTATCTGACTTTCTCCCTCTGACTTATTTCACTTAGCATAATACCCTCAAGATCCATCCGTGTTGTCAAAGATGGCTGGATTGAATTGTTTCTTATGGCTGAGTAGTATTCCATTGTGTATATATACCACATCCTCTTTAGCCGTTCATCCTTTTTGGGGCACCTAGATTGCTTCCAAGTCTTGGCTATTGTAAATAGTGCTGCAATGAATATAGGGGTGCATGAATATCTATGCATTCGTGTTTTCGTATTCTTTGGATAAATACCCAGCAGTAGAGTGGCTGGATCATATGGTAGATCTATTTTCATTTTTTGAGGAATCTCTGTACTGTTTTCCATAGTGGCCGCACCAGTTTGCACTCCCACTAGCCATGTATGAGAGTTCCCGTCTCTCCACATCCTCTCCAACACTCATTGTTTCCTGTCTTGTTAATTATAGCCATTCTGATGGGAGTGAGGTGATATCTCATGCTCGTTTTGATTTGCGTTTCCCTGGTAGTTAATGACATTGAACATCTTTTCATGTTCCTGTTCGCCATCTGTATATCTTCTTTGGAGAAATCTCTGTTCAGATCTTTTGCCCGTGTTTTAATTGTGTTGTTAGATTTTTGGTGTTGAGATGTATGAGTTCTTTATATGTTTTGGATATTAACCCCTTAATAGATACAGGGTATGCAAATATCTTCTCCCAGTTGTTAGGCTATCTTTTCGTTTTGTTGATGGTTTCCTTTGCTGTTCAGAATCTTTTCAATTTGACATAGTCCCAATTGTTTATTTTTTCTGTTGTTTCCTTTGCCTGTTCAGACATAGTACTTGAAAATATGCTGCTAAGACTGATGTCTAAGAGTGTACTGCCTAGGTTTTCTTCTGGAAGTTTAATAGTTTCAGGTCTTTAATCCATTTTGAGTCCACTTTTATGAATGGTGTAAGATAGTGGTCTACTTTCATTCTTTTGTATGTGTATTTAATTATGACATATTTTCTGAGCACCTCCATGTTCTAGACCCTGTGGTTCTAGAGATCCTAAAAGCAAAGAATTCCATTTTCCCTCTTGTCTCATTCCCAATGTCCTTTCTGAAACCTTGTCTCACTATAGGTCTATGGATAGTCTCACTTGGATATATGGCACACCTCCCACTTAAAATATCTAAAATAGATGTGAGCATTGTTATCAAGAATTAAATACTTTCCGTTTGTAGCTGGCACTATCATTCTCCTTGTCACAAGGGCTCAGTTTATCTGAATTATCTATGACACTCTCCCTTACCTCCTCTTCCTTTCTTGTTGGTCTTTTGTAACCCTTCTTGAACAAATAACTTTTAGGTTTCTTTCATGATTTCCAATGATTTTTCATAGTTTATTTATTTATTTACTTATTTTCAGATGTACATCATAATATATTTCAAATTCTGTATAGATTACATCATGTTCACCACCCTAAAACTAATTATAGTCCATCCCCTCACATGTGAGTCTAGCCACCTCTTTTGCCCTCCCCCCTCTCCCCTTCCCCTATGGTAACCACCAATCCAATCTCCAATGCTATGTGTTTGTTTGTCATTGTTTTTATCTTCTACTTATGAGTGAGATCATATGGAATTTGACGTTCTCCCTCTGACTTATTTCATTCAGCATAATACCCTCAAGGTTCATCCGTGTTGTCACAAATGGCTGGATTTCATCATTTCTTATGGCTGAGTAGTAGCCCATTGTGTATAAATATCACATCTTCTTTATCCATTCATCCCTTGATGGGCACCTAGGTTGCTTCCGTGTCTTGGCTATTGTGTATAATGCTGCAATGAACATAGGGGTGCAAGTATCTTTATGCCTTTGTGTTTTCAAGTTCTTTGGATAAATACCCAGCAGCAGGATAGCTGGATCATATGGTAGATCTATCCTTAATTTTCTGAGGAAACTCCATTCTGCTTCCCATAGTGGTTGCACCAGTTTGCACTCCCACCAGCAGAGATTTCTCCAAAGAAGATATGCAGATGGCCAACAGGCATATGAAAAGATGTTCAACATCATTAGCTATCAGGGAAATGCAAATCAAAACTACAACGAGGTATCACCTCACTCCAGTCAGAATGGCTATAATTAACAAGACAGGAAACAAAAAATGCTGGAGAGAATGTGCAGAGAAGGAAACCCTTATTTTTCCTAGTTTTTTTCTAGAAACTTGCAGTCCCTGCCCTGATATTAACAAAGGTGTGCAATTCCTTCCTCTTGTGTGTAGGCTGGACTAGTGACTTGCTTCTGGAAGAGAATATATAAAAAGTGACAGGATGCCACTTCCAAGAGTCTTCTTTCCTGCTAACACATTCTCTTCTGATTTGATTGTTCCCTCTGAGGAAGGAAGCCGCCATGTTGGAGAGACCCACAAGACCAGAACCTGAGGAAGGCCTCCAGCCAACAGCCAGTAAGGAACTGAACCCTCAGGCCAATAGCTTTTGATTCTGACCAACAACCATGTGAGTGAGCTTGGAAGTAGATCCTTCCTCAGTTAACCTTCATATGACACTGCAGCTCCCAGCTGACACCTTGACATAGCCTTGTGAGTGACCCTGAAGGAGAAGACTTAGCTAAATCTTACCTCATTCCCCACCACGCAAACTGCAACTTAAGAAATGTGTGTTGTTATAAGCCACTACATTTTGCATTGATATGTTATGCAGCAATAGATTACTAATACAGTACTAAATTAATAGTTTGCTTTATTGAATAAGAGTAATATTGACAACATTACCTTTCAGACTTGAAAGAACAGTCACACAACAACAATAACAACAACAAAACTCTGAAGATCCCTCCAGCCTATAGTTTTGTGACTGGAACTTCATGATGCTTAGAAATAGTTTCTGTTTTGCTGACTATCCTAGAGTCTGAGAAATAAAGTTTCAATAACCTAAACATTCTTTGAATTTCTCGAACAAGTCCATAACAGCAGGATTGCTCCTAAACCAGCCAGTTTGTCTGTATAGATACATTTATTTGCTTATGAAAAACATTGTGGAAGTTTAAAGCCAACCTCTCTTATATAGAAAAAAGTCACAGATGGTAGGAGCAAATACATGCAACCTTTGTACGATAAGCTAGAATCAGTGTAATATCTAATAGTTCCCTAAGAAAATGTCTCCACCTGGAGAAAAATATAGATTAATCCAAATAATTACTTGGTGTCATGTTGCAAGACAAGTAAATTTAATGGTGTTGTCCTGAATTCCATGCTTTTTATCACTGTGTGTGATCAGATTGTTTTGCCTGTGTAAACAGTCCAAGGCAGCTTCCTGGGCAGCTTTTGCTGGGTTTCTGTCATTTGTACATCCTATACTTGGGAACATAAACTCTGATTGTATAGATCATTGGTTGCTTAAAATTCCGCCTAGTCACAAAGGTTATGCTTGAGGTCAAGTCAACAGAGAGATAAGAAAAAGGCATCAATGTGAAAAGTAGGGAGGATCTGAAGAACAGTGATGCCAGAGGAAACATGTAGCCAGGTGGTAAATAGTCATTTGGTCTGCAGATGGATACAGCTGAAGACAAATGTATGTCTTTATTTAATTTTATGCTTGGGGAAGTATGTCAAATATTAGAAAATAATCCAGAAAATGTTTCAGTGATAGACATAAAGTAGAGCACATGAAGGAGCAATCAACAAAGAAGATGACACTCATCTCTACAGGAGCTTCTGCATGATTAAATATTGGTTTATAACTAGCTTATAGAAAGTATGAGGATAAGTGAAGCTTGTCTTCTTGATGAGTCTTCTTTGGACACTGTCCTCCAGCGTTCTATATTTTGGATCCTGACCTTCTATCCTATTATCATCCTATTTCCCAGGCTTACCTTGATCACCTTTCCCTTCCTTTCAATTAAGTTTCCTTTCTTCATATCTTCTTCATTTCAGTTTGGTTCTCTGTGAATTCCAAGGTTCCAGTAGTACTTCCAGCAAACATTTCTAGGTGTTAAGAGAATCCTTTTAGAGACAAAGTCTTAGTCTTTGTCATGTAATCCAATTGTTATTTCTTAGTAATGAGTCACATATGTGGAAGAGATCACTGGAGTTCATCATTATTCATGTTCTCCTCTTTTTACTGGGAACAGAGTAGGATTACATTCTCCAGGCTCCCTTGCAGTCAGTTGAGGCCATATGACTACGAGCTGTCCTACGGAATGTGGTTCAAAAGTGACACACATTACTTTCAGAATGCCCTATAACTACCCTCCCCCTTCTCCCCATAATTCTCAATCCTCTTTCCTTTTCTCCATTTTCTGGATGAATGGAGAGGTTTCTGAGGATTTAGAGAGAGCTGGAGTCCAGGATGGAAGAAAAAGATCCTGTTGCTCCTAATTATTGCATGCAATAGCTCTTTCTGAAGACCAGCATTAGTGGGTGACATGAGCAGTAAATAAACTTTTACTGTGGTTAACAACTTCAATTTGGACATTTTTGTCACAGCATTGATGTGTCTGATTAATACATGAGTGCCAGCTTCTGTGGCTTCAGCTTTATCATGATGGGAGACATTGAACAGTAAAGTCAACGGATTGCCACAAAATACCAGCTGGATTATTAGATAAACCTTCTCCTAGCACCATTCTCATTCCTTTTATTTCACAGAGACTAGAAAATTCTGATTTGTTGATTAAATCTTCATGCTTTTATTACCCTTACTTTTCCTTTTAATGAGGTGTAAAGAAGTTTCGAGGTCTTTATGTGAGAGACTATGAGAACCACGAAAAAGAAATCTTAATTGTGTGATGTGCTGGAGGTGGTAACTCATGCTATGGTGGTAATCATATTTTGATATATGTTTATCAAATCAGCATGTTGTACACCTTAAACTTACGCAATGTTACATGTCAATTATATCTCAACAAAGCTGGGAAAAAAAACCCCAAAATCAAAAAGCAGAAACAATGAGAAATTTGGGCTTGTCCAGTCTGTGATTGGGATAATTCTTCTATGTAATTGGGAGTCAGTTGCTTCCCAAGGGAGTGCCTAGCACCTGTCTTTGGTTAAGGCTTTCACCAGTCCAGGTGAGCTGTCACAGCCTCTACTCATCAGTCTTACTTCTTTATGAATATTCCCACTTACAGCATTACCTCCTTCTGCCCCAGAGGAAACCATGGCCTTGGAATGATTTGGGGATCCTCTCTCCAATAGAAATCAAGGATTTGCATTGCTCAGGAGACCACAGAAGGAGTTCTTCTTTCCAAACTTTTCTTTCAATGGTATTGACTTCATGAGTGTACTACCTCGTGACTACAATGAACTGACTGTCGCATAATGTGGCACACACTTATACCATTCTCTCCCTCTGCACATAGTGATTTCTTTGCTTGGATTGTCCCTCTCTGCCTTTATCCCCTTACTCTCAAATGTCTTCTGAAGTTCTTAAGTAAAGTGCCTACAATATTTCCACAGCACTTGGTTCATATCTTCATTAAAGCATCTTGGAGTATGCATGTAGGTCAGTGACTATCTTTAATCTTCCTGCAGCAGTCTGAATCTTACCACTTTCAGGCATATAATATGTGTTCTGTCAATATTTGTGGGATGAATAATTGAAAGTGGGTAGTGGAAGACATGAATGGGTTTCACCTTAAATAGCATCACCAATAGGTCCCCAGCACGTACTATAGGATCAGCCTCTTTTAAGATGCCATGGTATCCATAGATGCCCATTTGTTTTTCACATTAAGTTGATCTCTTGCCATTTTGAGAAAGTGATATTTAAAATCTATCTTTAAATTTGAGTGTTGTCTCATCCTTATAGAATTTAAACCCTTTCTGAATGCCGTAGTTGTTTCTTTGGCTTCCTCATGGATGACTTCATTTCCTGATTTCCCAGGGTGTAGATCATAGGATTGAGCAAAGGAGAAATGATAGTGAAGTTGAAAGAAATGGCAGTATCTGTGGGGAAGGCAGTGAAGATCCGGGTATAGATATAGATGCAGGGCACAAAGTGTAGGGTCACCACAGTGATATGTGAGGTACAGGTGGAGATGGCTTTCCTCCTGCCCTCTCCAGTATGAGATCTCAGTATCATCAGGATGACTGTGTAGGATATGAGGAGAAAGAAGAATATAAACCAACTAAGTAATCCATTATCAGAAATCATCAGGAGCTCCAGAGTGAAGGTGTGAGTGCAGGTAGGTTTGAGCACCTGGGGGACATCACAGTAGAAAGTGTCAAGAACTTTGGATCCATAGATAGGGAGGGGCAGCAACAGGGAAATCTGCATGATGGAGTGGACAAAGCCCCACACCTAGGAGGCCACAACCAGGCTAGCACATCGTCCCCTACTAATGACAGTCATATGATAGAGGGGTTTTGAGATGGCTATATAGCGATAAAATGCCATCACAGAGAGAAAAAACATCCACACCTCCCAGAAGGTGGAAGAAGAACATTTGAGTGACACAGCCATTGAAGGAGATGGGTTTTCTCTCTGATAGAAGATCAGCTAGGACCTTAGGAGCTGTGATGGAGGAAAAGTGGGTGTCAAGAACAGATAGACTGCAGAGCAGGAAGTACATGGGAGTGCGAAGGTGAGATTCGCAGGTAACTGTAACCATGATGAGGAGGTTTCCCATCAGAGTTGTCACATACACCAAAACCAAGAAGACAAATAAGACCCAGCTTAGTTGTTGAGACTGCGTAACTCCCAGGAAAATAAATTCTTTCACTGTGGTATAATTTCCCTGCTCCATTTGGTCACAGATACTTTTTGAAAGGAGATCTTTGCAAGAAATAACAGTGCAGTTAAAGAAAGTGTTGTGAAATCTACTGTTATCTTTTCTGTCACTTGAGTTTGGTGTTTTCCTGGGGAGGAAATTCATTTTCTATGTATGGTTTGTGCCTGCAATTCTGTATGCTTCCATTAGATGGAAGAGGACCCAGGTTTTTGACTCAGTCATCCAAACAGGTCGGTTCTCTCACTGTGGCCACTGAAATGCAGGTGACAGGTCTGTGAACCTATTCAATTGTACTTTTACTCTAAAATATGACACAAAGTAGTGAATAATAAGCCTAAGTTTTACATGAGGAACTTTGGTTCACAATAGACACCATCATGAGAATTAAAAGATAACCCACAAATGGGAAGATATTTACTATATATGTAGCTGAGAGAAGATTCACACCCAAAATATATAAAGAACTTCTACAAATCAGTAAAAAGAAGATAGATGAACAAACTGGAAAATGGAAAAAGACATGAACTGAAACTTTACAAAAGAGGATATTTAAATGCCAATTCAATTTCATTAATTATCAGGAAAATGCTCATTAAAATTACAGCAAGAAACTACAACCTACGTACCAAAATGGCTAAACTGAAAAAGATGAAAAATACCAAGTGATGGTGAAGATGTGGAACAATTGGACCTTTCATTAGTCTGCTAGTGAGTGTGTAAAATTGGCATAACCACATTGCTGTTTGATGGTATCTGCTAATATTATGTATCTATATGTTTATCTATAGATATATTTGTATCTATTTAATCATCCATCTTAGAATGGATGTGTACACATTGTTCATTCAACTCTTAGCATTGTTATATATATAGGTATACATATATCCATTGTAAGAACAATCTATTTCCCTCCTAGGTAATATGTACATATGTTATATCGGCCAGATGTATGCTAGAATATTCATAGCAGCACTGTTTGTAATTGACTCAAAATGGAAAATGACACAAATGCCCACCAACAGTAGAAAAGATAAACAAATTGTTAAATTCACACAATACTATAGAGCAATGGGAATGATCCACATACAGTGCATGAACCACATAAATGAATCTCGCAAACACAATGTCGAGGCAAATAGTCCAGGCACAAAAGAGTGTGTAATCTCTTATTTTTTTCATATAAAGAACAAGAAATATATAAAACTAAAGGGAATATGAGGGAGGCTTTTGAGGCATTGATGATGTTCTGTTTCTTGATCTGGGTGCTTGTTACAAATATACAATCAGCTTGTGTGAAAATTCATGGAGCTATACACTTACATACATTTTTCCATAGGTATGTACATCATCCTTCAGTAGAATGTTAAAAATAATTAACATGGTCATCTTAATCTCACATCTAAAGAATGACTTTCATTTAAAGTGAAGTTTAATTGGCCACCCACTTCATAATGGTTTCTTATAGTTATGTTGTAATGGCCCTTACCAGCTACAACCTGAGTTACCTTTTTATCTTTCTCTCACTTGCAGACTTTAGGTCCTCCCAAGTTCTTGTGTTATTCAGGTTGCCCTGATGTCCACATGTAGTTATTTCTCAGATTCTGGTTTTAATTTCTTTCTTGTTTTTTTTTTTCATTTTGCTGCTTGGGCAAATGTTATCTCTTAAGGATCTTAGAAAAAATCCTTGAGAGATAACATTTGCCCAAGCAGCACTCTTTGTTGTTCACACAGAAGAATAAGATAGGAGCCCCCTTTCTGATTCCATTGTCTTCAGTTCACATTATCTCAGTCTACCCCTCTTTGATGTTTATGTCAACAGTACAGAGTGATAAGAGTAAATGATAATGATTGTAGAAGATTTCAGGTCTCTGGAATCTGAGAAGTAAGAATTCCCCACACTATACTTACCATGGCTAGAAAGTGGAGAAATTATCCTCAAAGGAGTCTTCGGTTAATTTGGCATGTAGAAATATATTTTAATTAATGATAGCAGCCCGCTCTAGAATCTTTCTTTTGGATATTGGAATGATATGTCAATGGTTTCAAATCTTCTGCTCAGGAAACCACTGTGACAAGCCTAATAGCTTCCTGTGTTGCCTGTGCTCTCCCTTCCTCCTTTCTTTTTCTCCCCTGTTTCCTTTACTTTTTTCTCTTTTCTTTCCTTCATTGTTCCTTTGTCTAGATAATATTTTTATGATTGTATTAGGGTTCACCAGAGACACAGAACCAGTAGGATATATATGGATGTATAAAGGAAAATTATCGTGAAGAACTGGCTCACATGATTGTGGAGGCTGAGAAGTCCCATTATCTGTGGTCTGCAAGCTGGAGACTCAGGAAAGCTGGTGGTGTAATTGAGTCCTAGTTTGATGGTCTGGGAACCAGGGGAGACTATGGTGTAAATCCCAGTCTGAGGGCAGAAGATGAGATGAGATGTCCTAGTTCAAGAAGCGAGGCAGGAAAATGGGGATGAACTTCTCCTTCGTCCACCTTTTGTTCTATTCAGGCCCTCAACAGGTGATGTCTGCCTTTGTTGAGGAGGAAATTAATCTGCTTTACTTGGTCCATCAATTCAAATTCTAATCTCTCACAGCCAGAAATAATGTTTAATCTGGGCACCCTGTCGCTCATCAAGATAACACATAAAATTAACTGTCATAATGACATTCAGATGGTCTTTTTGAGGGAAAGGTGACTCAAATATAGATCCTTTCCTCAGGGGGTTTACAGTTAAGCCAATAAGAGTGTTGCAGGCTGTGGAGTCAGCAGAAAGAAAAGTGAGGAGTTACAAAATCAAGGGGATGTATAGGAAAATAGTCCCATTTGGGCAAAAATGTTTGTAAACTCCATCCAGGAGGTGTGCTGAACAGTATCATGTCTCCTACTTGCATTTTGGATACACAGGTGTGGATTATCTGGAGCTTTTAAGCAATTTAGGTTTTACCACTTTCTAGTTGGTGTGACCTTGGGTAAGTTACTCAATACTTGTACCAAACCAAGGAGAAATATATGTGAGGTTCACAGGACAGGACTTGGAATCAGTTCTCAGTCTGCACCACTATAATTTATCTACAACGTCATGATAATGAGACCTACCTGATACGCATTGTGCTCTAAGGAGTAGGTGAGATTGTATGTCTGTTTAGGAAACTGAAAGCAGCTGAGGAATCTGATCTTGCCAATCTCATCAGCCCCAGGTGAGTGCTTCTTTCCTTACACATGCCAGGCTCACCTGTGGGGGCTTGTCTGAGATCGGCTCATCTTGCTCTTGACCCTGTGTTTCAAAGTCCTCTTCTCAACACTTTGGAGAAAGTGGGAAATGCTCTTCTCTTCTGGGGATGTTTTCCTTTTCCCCGAGGGATTTGAGGCAAGACATATCTTCCAAAAATCAAAGTATTGTTATCACACACCTGCTTATAAACATAAATAAAATTTTCTTTGGAGTTGTAAATATAGATATTTATATTATCAAACTTTACAGAAAGAAAATAAATTATAATCCCTAAATGCAAATCCAGTTATCTGTCTATCAGGCCGCTGGAGCGGGGGAGGCTCCATGAAACTTTCAAGGTCTCTGCATTATGGAAATGTGGGCAGAATGATGGAGCTCTGCTTTGCTATTTTCCTTGCTTTAAGAAAACATTTGTGGAGTGATTCTTATGCAAACTGCTTAATTTTATCACCTCCAAAACCTATCATATCCATGGGAAAATGATATTATTGTCTTGATTTTATAGACGAGGAAACAGACACACACAATGATCAAGTAACTTGCTCAAGGCCTCACAGCTGGTAGAGCTAGTCTCTGTCAATGATTCATTTTATTCCAAAGACTTATGCTCTTAACTACTGCAACCATAGTCCTTCCCAGTGTTGATCTGCCTTCCCAGAAAATCCTGCTAAGAAAAATCTCAGGAAAATCTTTCTCAAATCAAGTGAAAGTGGTATGTGGGTGTAAGAAGCCTACACAGGGTGAGTGAGAGGTGTGGCTGAGAGTGATGTAACATGAGAGGACATCAGAGGTGACCTTGAAAAGAGACAAAAGCAGAGTGTGAAAACACAAACTTTCTGGTCTTTAGAGGCATCTCCACCAAGAACCTGGATCAACTACATAGTGTTCCAGTGGCAGGGGAAGAAATGAGTTCTGAGTAGCATTTCCTCAAGCATGAACTCCTGTTGAACATAATTGATCTGGTGGGTTCCTATGGATGTTGTCTTTTTACAAAGAGCGGGAAGGATACTGTGAAAGTCTACATTGCATTGAAACTCACGCACCATAGAGAGAGAGAGGGGGGAAATGGATAAAGAAATACTATTTGATGTGTTTTTGCAAGGTCAAAATAAGGATCACGAGGATTTCTTAGAAGTCACCCTAAAGGGGACCATCCTTTGGAAACAAGCTTATCAAGCATCTTGGAAAGAACCTGCAAACTGAGTGTAATCCCCATACCCCAGCTTCCCACTGAACAACGCTGCTCTTTTTTTGCTTTCTTATTATTGGAAAGCCTCTACTCTTGATTGAATGCCTAAAAGTTTTAGGAGTATTATTCATATTCAGTAGGATGTGAGGGCATAGATAAGCTAGCCATTAAAACACCTTACTTAAACTCCCAAACTTCCATTCCCAGCCAAGCAGCAAAGCTGACTAGGCTGCACATACTGAATTCAGGTATTGCTGTCTTTGAGTGCTGTTTTTCCAAAGCAATCGCCCTCCAGAGAGCTGGGGACATTAGCAACTTCTCAATTGGCTTACAAACACCTCCAACCTCAACTTCCTGGCAAGTAGAATGTATCACATCCCCTGGAACCAAGTGACCCTCTTCCAATATTTTGCAAGCCACACTTCCCCTCTTCCTAGTAGTGAAAAACTACCTCTTTTCTTTGCTTCATTAAGAGTTTTGGTTTCAACAGGAACATTCCACACAATTGCAGCATTTCTGAAAAATAAACTCTAACAGATTTTCAGTTTCAGACATTCACAAACACCAACACTATCTGATGTCAGTCTCCAAGTGAGAAACTGATCTTCTTATAATGCTCCAACTGCATCTTAGAGGAACTGGGTTCTGGGAAAATTCTATGTTTAATAGAAAGCATACCTCAAGCTAGTGATTTTGCTATCTTCTTCCTTCAGACGGGAAAAGGCAACCTCAGGGAATCAATCAATTCTGATTCTTACACTTTGCCTTACAGTGCCTCAGCCACTGCTATTATTCCTTCAGCAACAAGCCCAATAAAGAAATTAGCAAAGGGAATATTTTGGGGTATGAAAGTGGAAGCTGACTTTCCAATTCAATGGAGTTCCTGTGGGAGTCATTAAAATGTCACCAAGCTGTCCTCCTCTCTCTCCCTCATCTCTTCTCTGTCCCATCACATAAGTACATACAGAGGCACCAGTGTACATTCAGTAATTATCCTTTTCTCTAGACAGGGTATTATCCCTCTTGACTCAAGAAGGAGGTGTCATGCACACCAAGGACTGTGCAGTCTTTTTCCTGATCAAAATCAGTTTGCTTGCAATTGACTGGGAAAGAAAACTTAAATAAAACTGTAGCAATGGAAAAATCAAAGCTCTGTGGTGGCTGTCAGGACAACTATCAAAGACTGAATGATGTAGATTTATAAGTGCAATTTCTGTTGAATGCAATTGTAGGGGAGGAAGACATTTCTTCTACCTGCTCTGGGTCCTTCTGGCCAGACAACGAATTAAATTCACATGAGACAGAATAACAGGGGAAAGTTAAACAAAGTTTCATAACATGTATACATGGGAGAGGCTCAGGCAAACTGATCAATTCACCAAAATGGCAGAAGTTCTCATCTTAAACACCACCCTCAGCTAAAGACAAAGGAGGATGTTGGGTGGGGGGGTCAGTTATGGGAGATTACCAGACAAGTACAGTAAACAAGAGTCAGGTTATTATATTGGTGGGAGTTTCTAGAGATAAGGTCATCCCTCCTTCCTGGTATGGAAAGGGAGACACCTTTTAAGATGGAGATTTCCTTTACAAATGTAAATATCTCTTAACAAAGGGTAAGTAAATTCTACTTTTCAGAAACTTTTCAAAAACTGTCTGCAGTTTTTAAAAGTCACCAGCCCAAAATAATCCTCATGCCAAAGAGACATATCTTGGGGTGGCTAATTCCACTCCCCCACACAATATATACATTGACCCTATGCAATTATCTTAATCTACATCTCTAAGATCCACAGCTCACTTAGAATCTAGAGAGGTATCATGGTGACAGCTCTTGATATTCATCAGTTTAATTATTTCAGAATTATTTTATATTATTGGGTTCATTGTTACCTAGAGATGTTGGTCACTGAAATGTTTGATTCAGGGAGCAATGAAAGAGAGGGTAGTTTGAAAGCCATGTGTGTGCCAAGAGACAGTTGATTTTTACGGCTCTTAGCAGCAGAGCTTAAAAAATAATAATAACTGATTTAATTAGACAAAAATGCAGCCTAGCTTGTGATTTTATGTCATCCAGATAAATGATATATGTTTGTGCAGTCAGAGGCAATTCTTTCCCATTCCACTGAAATAATGAATTAGATTGTGTTGTGTGTTTACATGGTTTGATGAAGTCTCAGGAACAATGATGTGGCAGGAGTTCCTGGGTTCTTGCCCCTTGGGATTATGCTTCTGAGATACAGCCAGTGATTCAGACCCTACAGATCTTTGGCATCATCCGATTCTGAAATAGTCATAAAAATCTGATTTGAGTGAGTCACAAGAGATAGGAAGGAAAGGAAAGGATCCATTGGTAGGAAACAGGCTATAAAATGGTTCATGGTATGCATTTAGCATAGGCAATTTCATATGGAAAAGCTTAGGGTCTTGAGACAAGAGCTACCTGGTCAAAGATAGTGGGACCCTGTGAATAGTGACTTAACTTGTGAATTATTGTTAGAATTTTCATGCTAGGGGAAGTAGATTAATATTGTAAAAGATAGAATGGATTGATCTGGTGACAGGAAATGGCAATCAATTGAGCCAGTTAGGTGATGAGTGCTTCTGGGACCATTCCAGACTCAATGTGGGACGTAAGTGAAGTTTGTTTTCAACACTCCGTATCCTTTGGCTAACTTTCCTTGAGCTCTTTTCTATCCCATGGGATCTGACTTCATGATCTGATCTTTTACCTCTACTCTAAAAGCCAAGGGTTTATCTTTGAGCCATTACCTTCTTTTGATATGAAACACTCTTTTGCTTTATCTCATCAGCTTCAGGATGATTCTTTAAGCTATAAAAATAGCAAGCAAAGCTATTTTCACATTTTAATGACAGAAAGCCCAGATTTTAAGATGAAAAATTATTTGAATTCATTGCACATTCCTATATTTTCTACCCCATTCATTTTTTCCGTGTAATGATGAGTTTGGGCCACACAGGAGGAGAGTGAAACACATCGATGAAGGACAGAATGTGTGTTTGTTAGGCAGTTCAATATGGATGATATAAAAAAAAAAATTAGCTTTTCAGTGAGCACTTACTGTCTTCCAAACATTGTATGTTTCACATATACCATCTCATTTTAACCTTCATAACAACTCCATGAGATGGATATTATAAATATCTTTGTATAGGTGAACTATGACCTGTGAAGAGATACAATAACTTGTTCCAGTTCCCACTCTGGTGGATGGCAGAGATATGATTTGGACCCTGGTTTGTATGACTGTGAAGTTACAGCTTTCAGCTATAGTACTTTACTTTTACCATGTTTTCCCACACAAAAACACTAGCTTGTAATTCCTGTTCACAAACACCAATAGACTGAAAAATAGATTCATTAGTGTTTTATCGACTTTAACCCTTCCTCTTCCTTTCTTGGAAATGAGAAGTGAGAAGAAGGTACATCCTCAATGATGCAACCAGTCTCAGATTGGCCGTGGTAAGGCTGTAACTGGAAAATCAGTTCTTGAATAATGAGAATGACTTACTCTTTGCTTAGGATCCCTGAGGTTCTGCCTTTGTCTAAACTTATCACAAGAATGTGAATCTGGCCCATCTATTTCTATATAACACAAATTCCTTTAGGCTATTACTGGAAATCTTTCAAAGCTTCTTCATTCCTGATGGGAATCCAGACAGACAACCATTATGTACCTTTGAGGTTCTCAAGGACACAAGCCCTTTTGGAGTTTAAGCAGAAACAATGTCTTAAACTGTGATGACAAATATGTACCCATATATGTGTACTTCAGATGCACTGATCATAAGATCTCTCTAGAACAGGACTGCAGTTTTCCATAGACAGGTACAGTAATGTCATAAATTATATTCAAATGGTGGAAGAGCAATTGATTGGGTTTTGGAAGACTCTATAATTAAGTTGATATGAGATCTTGAACAAATAACTCTATCTCTAGGCTTCTGTTTACTTACCTCTTGAAAAGGAGTTGGATTCAACAATCTCTTCATCTGCCATATAGTTTCCTTGATTGACACATTGCTACTTTGATCTTTGAGTGGAAATACATCAATCAGGTGAATCCTATAACACTAGTTACATCATGCTTACCAGAAACTTGGGTTACCAGCAACCTGTTAACTTAGCTAGAAAAATATATTGTTACCTAGTAACTATAGTTGATTTATTGACAAAATATTTGACTATATATATAGGACTCTATGAGAAAAATAATGAAAAGAGTCTTTGGTGATGAAGAGGTAGGAGACTCTTACTTTGTTCCACCACAGAAGGCATGAGTCTTCTCTTCAGTCTCCTAATGGCTGACTTCATTTTCTGGTTCCTCAGAGTGTAGATCAAGGGGTTCAGCAGAAGGGAGATGACAGTGAATGTGACGCAAGGCCTTATTTGTGGGAAGGGCAGTGAAGGGCCAGGTATAGACACAGATGCAGGGCAGAAAGTGTATAACTGGGATGTGTGAGGTGCAGGTGAAGATGGCTTTCCTCCTGCCCTCCCCTGCCTGAGACCTGAGTATCATTAGGATGACTGTGTAGGACACAAGCAGGAAGATAAACCACAGGGTATTGAGTAAGCCGTTGTTCGAAATCATCACGAGCTCAAGTGCAACGATACAGATGAGTTTGAGGGCCTGTGGACCATCACAGTAGGTGTCAAGAACACTGGGTCCACAGCAAGGGGTGGGGGCAGCAATAGGCATATCTCCACGATAGAGTGGACAAAGCCTCCCACCCAGGAAGCCAAAATGAGGGCAGTGCATAGCCCCCTAATCGTGATGGGCACATCATGCAGGGGCTTGGTGATCGCTATGTAGCAATCAAACACCATCACACAGAGAGAAAAAAAGGTCTGCTCCACCAAGGAGATGGAAGAAAAACATCTGTGTCATGCAGCTTGTATAGGATATGTCATGCAGCTTTATATTTGACAGAAGGTCTATTAAGACCTTCAGAGCAGTGATTGAGGAGAAACATGTCACATGTGGCTAGATGGTGGAGGAGGAAGTATGTGTGGGTGCAAAGGTGAGATTCACAGGTCAAGGTGACCATGATGAGGAGGTTTCCCAACAGAGATGTCAAGTACACAAAGTATGAAAAGGGAAACAAGACCAAGCTTATGTCTTAGGACTGAGTAAGTCCCAGAAATATAAATTCTTTTCACCTGGGGCCATTTCCCAACTCCATCGAATCATGTTTGTTCTTCCTCATGTAACTTGGAAAAAATTAAAAGTGTTATTTCAGAAAGGGTTTACTCTCCCCAAATAGATTCAGGTTTATGGAGACAAGTATTAGGTCTGAAGACATGAAGAGCTGGTCTGAGGTTATGTCTAACGTGTCCAAAATGACATCTTTTACACAAGCATGCATTTAATTATTTCTTCTGTAAATTACAAATATTTTAGAAAATGCATAGAGACAATGTTCTTAGCATATAATTTCTAAGTATCCAAGGTGAACAAGTGGATGTTAAATATTCAGAAATGGACTATTGTGGCATGAAGGATATAAAGATGGATGCAGTTTTGTGTATGGATAAGGCAGTGCCTATTTGGTATGACTGGGGGCCTTTGAATTTCCACAGGAGTGTGGGTTTTTTTCCAGACTGAGTTCTCCATTTAAAGAGTTTAAGAACCCCCATCTGCAAAATAGTTCTCTTTGGACTGAATTCTACAGAAGCATGCCTCCCTCTTTTAAATCACAAATTTAATGCTATGAAAAATTAGAAAATTTTAAAGCCATAAATTTCTCTGTTCCGCTATTCTTCATTAAGGGGACTACTTTGTTTCTGTCTTTACCTTAAACTTCTTTAGGTACCAAAACCCTTGGCTGTTGAATAGCTCCTAAAGTATTAAAAGAAAAGTGGTAACTTAGAGCTTCTCTTCTTTTCATTGTTCAAATTTTTTTTTTTTTAAGATTTTATTTTTTCCTTTTTCTCCCCAAAGCCCCCCCGGTACATAGTTGTGTATTCTTCATTGTGGGTTCTTCTAGTTGTGGCATGTGGGACGCTGCCTCAGCGTGGTCTGATGAGCAGTGCCATGTCCGCGCCCAGGATTCAAACCAACGAAACACTGGGCCGCCTGCAGCAGAGCGCGCGAACTTAACCACTCGGCCACGGGGCCAGCCCCTGTTCAAATTTATTTTTAAAAGTTATTTTTCTATTGTGCTATCAATGACATTCAACAGACTCATATTTGAAGAGTACACTTTGATATGCTTTGACATAAGCATATACCTGTGACATCATCACTATGTTTAAGATAATTAACATTTTGTTGACACCAAAAGTGTTCTTGTCACACTTTGTCATATGTCCTCTCTACCCATTCTTCTTCAGGCAACCATTGATGTGCTTTCTGTCACTATCCATTCTTTTGCATTTTCTACAAAAGAATTCCTACAATATGCACTCCCTTAATGTCTGGCTTGTTTCACTCATAAAATTCATCCAAGTTTTTGTGTGTACCAATATTTTGGTTTTTTTTATTGCATAGATATGCCAGTTTTGTTTATCCATTTACTTGTTGACGGACATTTGGGTTGTTTCTGGGTTTTGACTATTACACATAAAGCCGCTACGAATATTTGTGTACAGGTCTTCGGGGGACATATGTTTTCATTTCTCTTGGGTAAGTACCTAGGAGTAGAATGGCTTTAAGTCTTAAAATTCAATAATAAGAGAACAAACAACTGAATTTTAAAAAAGTGACAAAACGTTTCAACAGTCACCTCAACAAGAAGATACAAGGACAGCGTATAAGAAAAGATGCTCAGCATCATTTATCATGGGAAATGTAAATTAAAACACTACTGAGATAAGAGTACACACCAATTAGAACAGCTAAAAGAAAAAAGACTTGTACCAACAGTCAACAAAAATGCAGACGAACTGAAACTCTGGTGGGAAAGTACTATGGTGCAATCACTTTTGAAAGCTGTTTGTCAGTTTTTTAAAATGTTAAGCATATACTCACTATATAATTGTATTGCTTTTAAATGCCTTTCTTTTTTTCCATCAATCTTTGAAATGGACTTTAATTTCTTTCTTTGCAGTTTATCTTCCTTTTCTTACCATAAAGAGAAACAAAAGGTGAAAGTCACTTCTCCCACTTTTTGAGTGTGTTTCTCAGTACAAACAAAGATATTTCTTTTCACCTTGCTACATTCCTTTCAAGTTTTCTTTTGTCTGTACTCAATTTTGTCCCAAGTCTACTTAATATGGAAATCTAAAATAGCTACAAAAAGGTATCATAGCATACAGGGAGATACCTGGGAGCTTCTGACATCCCACAGCCTGATCAACTCCTAGCTGGCCACTTACTCATTATGCTACAAGAGAAGCTAATTTAGCCCTTTGGCCTCTGCCCCTGCATCGGTATTTGGAAACAATAGATTTTCCCTCATGTGATTTTTGTGAAGATTAAATGAGTGAATCTATGCAAAAGCATCAATATTTAGAGCATTGCCTAATCAATATGTGAGCTTACACTTGTGTTACCTTAAAGAAAAATTCCAGGTTAGTAAGTGTCACAGACACACAGCTTCTTTAAATATACTGATAATCTTTTAGAGGAACTGTACATTTCCCAGAACATGTATTCTGAAAGAGCTTGAACAGAACATACTGTTTTGGGGGAAATTGCAAGTGTTTCTCTCCCAGTGTCAATGAGAGTAGCCCAGAGGGTGGTGACAGTGTATGGTAGCAAGGGGGTACCTTCTTGGTTTGGCTTATTATCTGACATCATCGTAGCAGACCAGAGAAGTCCAGTGTAGTTCTCTGCAATGAGAGCCACCTGGGCTCAAGTCTTGGCTTTGTCACTGTGTCATTTGGGTAAGTGAGACCTCATGGAGTCTCCCCTTCTTCATCTGTGGAATAGGGATTATAGTAACACCCACCTCACAGGGAAGTTATGAGGATTAGGTGAATTAACATATGCAGAGTCTCAGAATACATGGCTGGTCATCTGTTATGATTAGTACTATGTTGGCTAACCTTAACACTGGAGGCTTATCAGGAAATGGATTGTGTTGAACTAAATGGCAGCTGAGCCATCAATTCTAATAGTTAAAGAGCAGAAATGATCACCAGAAAACATCTCCTCATTTTAGTTACTAGAGATATCGTGGAGGTCCAAACTAGTTATGAAAGCACTCCACAGGGACCCCCATGTAAATAACAGATTATGGTCTACACAGAAGGGTAGAAGGTAGATAGTACCTTAGACCCCAAGTCAGGCCTATTTGTCAGAAAGGAATAGGTCCTGTGTTCACAAACTACCTTTGGTAATTCAGGCAACATCCTCCATCTTCTACTCCATTTTTCCCTATTTTTAATCCATCTAATTATTTAGCAAATATTGATATAAAATTGACAGGGTTCAAGGTTATTTGAGAGAAAGGAATATAATCCAAAAGCAGTAGAAAAAGAACTGAAATCTAACAGTGATATGGGAGTGTTGGGGACCGTCTAAAGACAAATGAGCTGTGTGTGAGAAATGGGCGACTTCTCACCTAGAGGCTCAGAGAAACCTGCATGGAAGCGGTGACATCTATGTTTGCAGTATATGGGAGGGGAGAGAACAGAAGATCTGGCTTTAGGGGATCACTTGAATATATACAAGTTGCTCATGAGACAGAAGTTTGTCTGGAAAGAAAGGACACAAGTATGTGAGCATGGAAAGATATATGAAAGAATATCATTGCCATACAATTTTTATTCTTTGGTAAATCTAGGGAAGGGTATGTAGGTGTTCATTGCACTATTCTTCCAACTTTTATAAGGTTTGACACATTTTATTTTCTTTCTAGTTTTAAATTTAGTATAAGAAGCAACTCTGTAGATTTCAATCTGAGGAGATCCATCTACAGGAAAGAAGCCTGACAATAATCTCTTCTTTGTGTAATTCAAGGGATTCAAGGAAAAAAAAGAGTTGCCTTTTCCCCAATTCCAAACTGAATTCCTTTCTATGACTCTCACTTCACAATATTCTCTTTGTTCATATTTCTTAGCTGTGCTGCCTGTCACTGAAGTTTCACCCTGGAATGTAGCATCTTGTGTACTTACTACATTATTTTTAGACAGAATGTATTTATGAATAGTAACGATTACATCTAGAGTTCAATTATTCGCACTCTTTTCTCATGCTTGTGCATAGATACCCAGACAGCACTGGCGTTCACCCTCATATAGAGCTATATTTCTTGCCTAAAGTCTCCAATCTCCTTCTCCAATATCTTAAGTAATGTTCTCACGTACCTTGGGATTCACTTAGCTTTAGAAAATTCTGTTAAATACCCCTCTCAAAGCCAGTGATTTCAGCGGCTTCCCTTCTATCGTTATACGGAAACTGGCAGACTCAGGAAATAATATTTTCTTGGTTTGTCCACACTGATTGACAGTGCTCCATCATGTTTCCCAATTCCTTGATCTCCAAACTAGTGTGAGAAGTATCAGAGGGAATATAGTTGGTTGTGGCTGTGGAAAAATTCTGCTGATGGTTAGGTGGTTTCAGTGGGACTAATTAAGATATGACTCAGGCACATATGCTTAGAGACACACTTTTTGTCTAGGGTCTAAAATTTTGTAGCAGTGATAAAGATTCTCTCCTTGACCATATTCTACTCAGGCTCCCCTGAACTTTTCAACTGGGCTTCAACTTTTGGACCTCCATGCTTGTCTCTGCATTGTCCAATTTTAGCAAAAATCCTGCTAAGCCAGTTTAGCCAAAATCTCTCATCCTCCATATCCTATCACCCTCTATTCAGATTCCTCAACCTCCACCATCCCCCAAGTGATGTCTGATCACCTTGGCGTGGCTTTAGTGATAATCTTGTTAAGTCAATTTAGCCAGAATTCCACATTACTCCCGACATTTCCTCTTGATAGCTTTTCTTTTGGGATGTTAACGTTGATTCTTCAGGATTCTGAGCAACTTCCTTAGGCAGTTTCATGCACACAAGGTGATTCCTGAAGTGTGATACTCAAGTATTGGAAGGAGCTGTTGGACCTGAAGAGGTTATGTAGGTGAGAGTGAGGGAGCTCTCAAAGAGCTGATGAACAAAATAGGTAATGTAGTTCTCACAGGATACACATGCAACCAGAATATCCATGCTGGATCCTTCAACAAATCCTACTTGCTTGCCTTCAGAGTTTTTTGATATTCTCACCACCTCCACTGTTACTACCCTAAATCATGTCTTCATTATTTGTTTCATGGGACTATTGCAGTAGCCTCTTAATTGGTCTCCCTGTTTTTGTCCTCATCCCTCTTCAGTCTAGGCATAACAGTAGCCCCTGCAATTCTGTTAAAACATGCATCACTATTCTGCTCTTCAAAGCCCTCCAATTGCCTCCCATCCTGTTTAATGTGAAAATCAAAATCCTCATAATGGTCTAAACCTTCCTAAAGACCTGGTCCTATGGCTCCATTATCTCTCCGACCTCAACTACTAGCTCTCTCCTCCTTTCATTTACTTACAAAGGCCTCCTTGCTGTTTCTTGGATGCTCTGGGCACATCCCCACCTGAGGACATTTGCATGTCTGATTTTTGGACTGAGATTTGTACTGTGACATGAACATATTTCTAGTTTCAAAGATTCTAAAATCTAGGATGTACCTCCAGAAATGAGAGGAAAAAATATCCAACTCCCAGCAGCTGTAAAAAGTAAACAAATAAAAGCCAAGCTGATATATTGAATAATGTTTCCCACTTCATGCCAACCCTTCTGAATGCATATGCATAGTCTGATGTAGCTTTGCATGTTTCTGTCATTTTTAGGGAGACATGGTAACAGAGAATAATAACAAATTAACTGTTTTCTTAACCCTATTCTCCAATGACTTGAGAGGAGCAGAAGAGAGTTAGAGGCAATATTCATTCATTGAGTTTTGTAACTGAAAAACTTCTATGAGTATTTTCCATGTTCTACTTTCTGTGCCAGATGCTGGGGATACAACAAGTAAAGCCTCTTTCTACCAGGGGAGATAGGAATAAGGAGGACAGGGAATTGGAAACAAGGTCCTGAGTGCTGTGCTCAAGCTAAGCCCAGGGCATGGAGGGAGAGCGGTGGAGGCATGGCCAGTGGACCTGTGGTTCAGAGGAAGGTTCGGGTAAGGACCTCGCATGAGGTCACAGGATTTGTAGTTGGTGAGGTCCATATTCTAACTCCAGATGTGCTAGCTTCCAGGCACCTGCTCTCATCCATGGGAGTGTGGGTTTATATGGAAAAACCATCAGGTGATAGTTATTTATCCTATCATAGAATCAGAGGAGGAAGTTACTTTGGATGTGTTTACTTCTTTACGATGTGATTACTTCATGAGAGAATTTATAAAATCCAATGTCCAAACTGCATTATTTTTTAACATGTGTCTCAACTTCATTCCTGGAATGGGAATGTCTGAGCATATATATTTTTCCTTTTCCTTACTGGTACTTTTATTTAGAAAGTTGGAGATTCCCGCTCAGTTGTAAGAAATAAGAGAGAGGGATCCCACCTTAACCCATTTCCCCCCAATGTTCATTTCACAATCTATATGTATATCAAAACATCAAGTTGTACATCTTAAATATATGCCATTTTTATTTGTCAGTTACACCACTAGAGCTGGGAAACAAACCCCACAACAATTCCAATGTGATAAAATTGTCCGAGTGTATTTCTATTCTGATTTCTTTATTTCTTCCAAGACTGTGTCACAAAAGCAATAAACACTTCTCTAGCTAACAATTTGAGTTTTCTACTTCCTTTTGTAATGTGAAATTCATCTTTTTACATTATTATTGCATGCTGATCAGAATCTCTGAAAGTCATGTGCATCTTAGTAGAAATATAATGATTATATAGAAATCCTTTAGTCAATAGAGTTTATGTGACGGACAAACATTTTCAAACTTGGTGAGGAGTGAGAGACCAGTCTATACCTTGTCAGAAGGCACAAATCTTCTCTTCAGTCTCAACATGGCTGACTTCATCTCCTGGTTCCTCAGAGTGTAAATCACGGGGTTCAGCAGAGGGGAGATCACACTGAGGGTGGTGGAGATGGCCTTATCGGGGGGGAGGGCACAAAGTGCAGGGTCACCACAGAGATGTGTGAGGTGCAGGTGGAGATGGCTTTCCTCCTGCCCTCCCCTGCCTGAGACCTCAGCATCATTAGGATGACTGTGTAGGACACAAGCAGGAACATAAACCACAGTGCACTGAGCAGTCCAGTATTGGAAATCATCAACAGCTCAAGCATGAAAACGTCAGTGCAGGCCAGTTTGAGGACCTGGGGGACATCACAGTAGAAAGTGTCAAGAACATTGGGTCCACAGAAGGGGGGGGAGCAACAGGACGATCTGCACGATGGAGTGGACAAAGCCCCCCAGCCAGCAGGCCACTATTAGCCCAATGCAACGGCCTCTACTCATGATGGTCACATAGTGCAGGGGCTTGGAGATGGCCACATAGCGATCTAATGCCATCACCGACAAAGAACATACATCCACCCCTCCAATGAGGTGGAAGAAAAACATCTGGGTGAAGCAGCCATTGAAGGAGATGGTCTTTCTCTGTGACAGAATGTCCACCAGAACTTTGGGAACTGTGATAGAAGAAAAGCAGATGTCGGCAATAGATAAATTATGGAGCAAAAAATACATGGGGGTTTGGAGGCGAGAGTCACAGGTCACGGTGACCATGATGAGGAGGTTTCCCAGCAGAGTTGTCACATACACCCAAAGCAATAAGAGAAATAAGAGCAAGTTCAGTTCTTGATTTTGGGTTAGGCCAAGGAAAATAAATTCTTTGACCCTGGTGTAGTTTTTCAGCTCCATTGAGTCATCTTTCTCTCTCCTTTGTTTCAAGCTACTTCATTTGAAAAGACTTTGCTATTTATTTTGTTTTCTTCCAGCACACTAAGAATGCAATTCAGGATGTTCCTCATGTGGTTGTACTGTTTGCAGTTTGTTGAGTTGTCCCAATTTTTAAGATCCAGTCAGTTTGGTGATCAAATCAAATTATCACAAGCAATGTCATTCAATAATTCTTTCCCTATAAAACTATTTTTTGAAAAGAATAATCATTTATGTTAAGTAGTGATGGTTACATAACGTATTTCATTTAATTAACATATTATAGTTTTTAAATTGTATTATTATTATTTATTCCACACAAATTTATTGAATCTCAGGAACTGTCTGAAGCATAAATACAAAGTTAACTAACCATGGTTCCAACCACTGTAGACTCGTAGTCTACAACTTTTATATTCTTATTAGCAAACATTCTGTTGACTTCCACAGCATCTTATCTTGCTAAAAACAATGGATATCATTCTGTTTCTTACTGCAATGTTACTGGGACATGAGTCAGTTTCCTTGCTGTTGGCTGCTTTGTTTGAATTTCTTAAAATACAACCTATTGTTCCATATAGGTTACTTGTCATTGTGATTACCTTATACTAATCAGATTATTTGCTTGATAATTATTTTAAAATATTTAAAATTTATTATTGGGAAACAAATTGAAACAATATGCAAATCCAAATCTTAAAGAATATCTGTAATTTCTTTTATTGTGTTATAAAGACTTAAACATGAGACCTACGCTCTTAACAAATTTTGGGGTGCACAATACAATATTAGACACAGCGCTGTACAGCAGTTCTCTAGAATTTATTCATTTTGCATAACTGATATGATCCTTGCTTGATTGTAGGGAAGAGAATAAAGATAGTGACCTGCTTTTGAGAGGTGGTGCATACTGTATCAATCACATTCTCTTCTTCCTCTTTCCCTTTGTGGGAAAAGCCAAGAGAGTGGAGGCATCACACAGCAGGCAGAGATGTACACATCTTTAGAATAATGCTTATTTTTTATAAGGTGTCATTGATCATTCTTAGGAAATTTAAAATTATTATTTGCTCTACCTCATACTTAGCAAGTAAACATTTATTGCAGTCTTCAAATGTATATGGATAAATGGGACCACATTGTCAAAGTGTTTTCAGCTTAGGAAAAGCGGATGATTTTTATAAATTAATGAACATAATGCAAGACAAAATGTAAAATGTCAAGAGGAAAGTAGAGGTAGATTTGGGTGGGATAGGTGATAATTTAGGAGATATGATTTCCAGCAGTGACAAAGATACTAGTTTTTGAGTGTTTACTGTGTGTGAAAAGTTATGAAATGTTGATTTATTGAATTTTCATCACTGTCCTTTGGTAAGTATTAATATTATTCCTGTTTTTTCATGTGGATTATATTATGAATCTATGTTTGACTGAGACAAAGGGAAATCTTGAAAAAGGAGGGAAGAAACAACGGTTGGTTTTCCCCCTTCAATCTTATAAATATGGGGTCTAATTTCGTATAACAAGAATATTTGGTAAAGTCTGCCTGAAGATAAGAATTTGGCAGAAAGGGGCTCTGGAAACCCAATTTATGTTGACCTTAGCCTGAGGCAGCCTCATCAATAAGCAACTCAAAGAGTCACAGCAAATGCATGATGCCTTCTCTCACACTGAATGGACCACATTTCTGAATCCCTCTTAACACATCACCTCTCTTCCCAATAGTTAACACCCACCTTTGTTGTTTCTGGCACTGAGAAGATCATCTTGGCTCTGAAGCATTTAACATACCTGGAAAATATCAAAGTCAAACTATTTATATGTAATCAATACGACATCTCAATTTCACTATCCACAATTTTAACCTGAGCTAAAAGCTTAACGTCTTTACCTAATTCTTTGATCCTGAAACTCCAACTACAAATTGTATGTTATTAGGTACAGAGCAGAATGAACACTGGTGACATTAATTCTTGAAAATATTGTTTCTGAAGGTATAGCCTTTTAGCAGACTAAACATCTTAGTGTCTTTACTTCCCTTTCAGGAAAGAAAGGGCAGATTCAAAAAGTCACGTTTTCAAGAACTTTCATTGTGTCCCTGTCTTACATGAAAATCCCTCAGCCTCAGGATTAATATAAGAATTGCAAAGGGAATAATATTGGACAAGGAAGTGGAAGTCAAGTGTCTGATTCTGCTGCTGGTGATGAAGTTTCAGTGGGAGTCATTAAGAAGTTACTGAGATATGCACGTGTGGAAACACACACACACACACACACACACACACGGACACATTTTGATTGGTATCCAAATTATTTAGAGGCAGTAGAGGAAATCTATCTGCTTAACCATAGCTCAAAGAGAATTTTGTTAAAACATGCCAAATGCTATGCCTGAGAGAGTACAAGGGCTCAATTTTCATGGCTTGTAAGGCTCAGAGAGCACAACATACAAATGAGTTTCAATTAGATTGCCAAAAACCTAGAAGAGAACTGGACCTCAAATCCTTGGCTACCAGTCCAGTTTTTAATTATATGCAGAATGATTATAGTCTCATAATGTTGCTATAAGTTTCCACATGTAGAGAAACAGATGATGTTTGGGGAAAAATGCTTGCCCAGTTTTCCTCTTTTCCAACACTCTACTCATATGAAACCTCTTAATTTGGATACAGCTAGATAAGCATGTTAGTGAAGCTATCTACAAAATTACAGTAGTTATTTAAGATTAGCTGAATTTATTGAATGGTTTGATCTTATATAGAATGCACTTCCACTGTTTGCAGAATGCTCATGGGTTTGGATTTACCTGCTTTTCTGTCTTGTTTTAGTACATTATGCTAGTCTACACTGATTAAAAACTGCATGAGACAGCTTGTGTGTTTGAGACGGGTAATTCCTTTCCACCCCCCAGCTTTATTGAGATACTATTGACATGTATCATTGTGTTTGTTTACGGTATACAATGTGTTGATTTGGTACATTTATAGTTGCGAAATGATTATCATCTTAGTGTTAGCTAATGCTTTCATCACCTCGTGTTAATTACCAGTTCTTTTTAGAGTGAGATGATTTCAGATATACTGTCTCAGCAACTTTCAAGTATTGCCATGTTGTTGACTGTAATCACCATCTGTACATTAGATCTCGAAAACTTACTCTTCTTATAACGGAGAGTTTGTACACTTTGACCAACATCTCTTCACTTCTCCCCATCCCCAGCACCTGGTAACCTATGTTCATTCTACTCTGTTTCTGTGAGTTCAGATTTTTAGATTCCACATATATTTGAGATCATACAATATCTGTCTTATCTGACTTGGTTCACTTAGCATAATGCCCTCAAGGTCCATCCATGTTGTCACAAATGACAGGATTTTCTATTTTTTATGACTGACCACATCTTCTTTATCCATCCATCCAGTGATGGACACTTAGATTGTCTTCATATCTTGGATATTGTAAATAATGCTGCAATGAACATAAGAATGCAGATACTTCTTCAAGATCTTAACCTCACTTCCTTTGGGTATGTACCCAGTGATGGTATTGCTGGACCATATGGTAGTCCTATTTTTAATTTTTTGAGGAATGTCAATACTGTTTTCCACAGTGGCTGTACCAATGTATATTTCTACCAACAGTGCACAATGGTTTCCTTTTCTCCACATCCTCACCAACACTTGTTATCCCTTGTCTTTTTGATGATAGCCAATCTAGCAGGTGCGAAGTGATTATCTCACGGTGGTTTTGATTTTAATTTCTCTCATGCTTAGTGATGTTGAGCACCTTTTCATGTACCTATTGGTCATTTGAATGCCTTGTTTGAAAAAATATCTATTCAATTCTTCTGCCCATTTTAAAATCTGATTTTGTTTTATTTTGCTATTGATTTTATCAGTTGTTTAAGTATTTTGGATACTAACACCTTATCTGATACATAAATTGCAAATATTTTCTCCCATTCTGTAGGTTGTCTTTTCATTTGTTGACTGTTTCTTTTGCTGTGCAGAAGCTTTCTAGTTTGATGTAGTGTCATTTATCAATTTTTGCTTTTGTTGCTCGTGCTTTTACTATCAATGCCAAATAATTATTTCCGAGACCAATGTTGAGGAGCTTTTCCACTATTTTTTCTTCTAGGAGGTTATGGTTTCAGTTCTTATGCTTAAATCTTTAATCCATTTCAAGCAATTTTTGTGAGTTGTGTAAGATAGGGGTCTGATTTCATTATTATGCATAAGGTTATCCAGTTTTCTCAATATTTATTGAAGAGAGTATCCTTTCCCTGTTGTATATTCTTGACTTTGTTGTAAATTAATTGCCTGTATATGCATGGGTTTATATCTAGGCTGTTGATTCTGTTGCATTGGTTTGTATGTCTGTTTTTATGCCAGTACCATACTGTTTTGATTATTGTAGCTTTGTAGTATATAGTTTGGAATCATAATTATGATGCCTCCAGCTTTGTTCTTCTTTCTCAGTATGGTTTTTTCTATTCCTGTAAGAAATGCCATTGGTAGTTTGAAAGAGATTGCATGGAATCTGTAGATTTCTTTGGGTAGCGTGTATACTTTACAATGGTAATTCTTCCAGTCCATGAGGATGGGATATCTTTGCGTTTATGTATATCGTCTTCACTTTCTTTCATCAATGTCTTAAGGTTTTCAATGAACAGATCTTTCACTTCCTTGAATAAATTTCTTCCTGGGCATATTATTCTTGTGATGCAATTGTGATTGGGATTCTTTTCTTTTCCTTTTAAATTTAAAGATTCATTTTTTTCTAGTATCTTTTTTCTTCTTTTTTTTTTGGTGAGGAAGATTGTCCCTGAGCTAACATCTGTTGCCAATCTTCTTCTTTTTGCTTGAAGAAGATTGCCACCGAACTAACATCTGTGCTAATCTTCCTCTATTTTATGTGTGATGCCACCACAGTATGGTTTGACCTTCAGTGCTAGGACCGTGCCTGGGATCCAAACAGGCAAACCTCCAGTGGCTGAGTTGGAGCACGTGAACTTAACTACTACACTACCAGGCGGGGCACAATGGTATTGTTTTCTTAATTTCTTATTCTGAGTGTCGCTAGTGTATAGAAATGATGTGCTTTTTGTCTTTGGTGATGTGCAGTTTTGCTACAATGTGAGTATAAGTGGATTACTTTTTATGTATTCTGTCAGGATATGTTGTACATCTAGGAATTTGTATTTTTCATCAGTTGTGAAAATTTCTCAGTTATATCTCATAAAATAGTACTTCTTCCTCATTCTTATTTTTTCCTCCTGAAACTCATGTCACATATAATATTTATTAAATGCATTCGTTTTCTTCTCCATGTCTCCTAACCACCTTTCTTGTGTATTCTCTCTCTTTGTATGTGATCTATTTCAGGGAGTTTCTTTAGTTCAGTATAGTTTTCATTTCTAGAATTTCTGTTTTATTCTTTTTACAAATCTCCTTTTTTCTTTTATAATATCTTGTTTCTTGCTCATGTTTTTAAAGTATCACCTTTAGACGTTTTCTGTTAGCGTTCATATTTATACTGTATGCTCTATCTGATTACTCCAGTACTCAAAGTCCTTGAGAGTGTGATTGTGTTTTGGTTGTCTCTTTTGATTCTTGCTAATAATGGCTTGTTTCTTCATGCTTTTTGTTATTTTGACTTATGAATTAATGCTCAGCTATTTATGTGGAAAGTTTGGAAGGCTTGTGTTCAGTGTGCATTCCTTAAGAGAGGGCAGATATTTGTTTCCTTCAGGCATCATAGGGCTTTACTAACCCTGAATCATTCTTAGTTAATTTTTCACTTTGGGGCTTCCCATCCCATGTAGGCATTGCAAACTCGAATCCCAAACTCACATCAGGATTTTGAATTCTCTGAAGAGATTATGTTTCTTCCTCTCAAAGCCCAGCCTGAGGCAGACAAGTTATACTGTTATCTTCTTTGCTGGTAGGTGGATTTTTTTCCAGTTTACCCTTTCACTGATGGACGGGTATTAACTTCTCTGCTTTCTATCTATGTTTGGTCCTGAGCCTTTCCCTTCCTTTCCTGTGATTCCTGATGTGTGTTTAAGTGGATGTTTGCTAGAAGCAATTCTAAAGTGTGTGTGCACATTTAGATCATGACTTTATTTTATGATACATGGTCTTTCATTTTGCCTGAGGAAGCTCTATTACATTTTCTCCATGGATAGTGGTGGTGTATAGGAAACCAATGATGTATATAATTTGATTTAGCATGTTAGCACCTGACTGAACTCTTTTATCATTTTCCATAATTTTTCACTGAATTCCTTTAAATTATTTTGGATACATCCTTTCAATACCAGGGAACAATGATTTCTTTTTCTCCAGCTTTCCAAAATTTATATACTTTCTCATTTTTTCTCGTGTCTTTTGAACTGTAGTGAATTAAAGTTTAAAGATTAATGTTAGTGGTAATAAAGTGCATCAGTGTCTAGCCATGGATGGTAATGGAAAGTGTTTTATTGTTTATTCATTAGGTATAATGTTTACTATATAGTTCTCGCAGATATTCTTTATCAAGATAATACTTTTTTTCTTCAGTTCCTGGCTTCTTAAGTGTTTTTTTCTCACAAGGATTTGGGTTGAATTGTATTGAATACTTTTTGCATCACTGAGGTAATCCACATTGTTTTTCTTTTAAATCTGCTGTTTCAGCATTAATATTTCTCCTTGAATTTCTGGACTAAACTCTTCCCAATAATGATTTTTCATTGCTTTATTTCATTGCTATGTAATTTGCTAATGTTTTATAAGAAGTTTACATCTATATTCGAAGATGTGATTGGTGTGTATACATATATTAGATGTGTGATGTTATCAGATATATTAGGTGCTATTATCTGGTTTGCAGAGAGGGTTATGCTGTCCTAACAGAATGAGTTAAGAAAAATTCATAAGAAAACTGAAAGTTTCAGGATCCTTAAATGTTTATTGGAAATCACCCACAATACAATTTGGGCCTGATGCCTTTAAAAATGGTCTGTCTTTGACAACCTTTTCAATTCATTTACAATTAATGATCTCCCTTGGGGCTGGCCTGATGGCGCTGTGGTTAAGTTTGTGCATTCCTCTTCTTGGTGGCCTGGGGTTTGCTGGTTCGGATCCCGGGTGCAGACCTGGCACTGTTAGGCACGCCATGCTGTGGTAGGCGTCCCAGTATAAAGTAGAGAAAGATGGGCACGGATGTTAGCTCAGGGCCAGGCTTCCTCAGCAAAAAGAGGAGGACTGGCAGTAGTTAGCTCAGGGGTAATCTTCCAAAAAAAAAAAGATTTTTCCCCTTTTTTTAGTCCATTTTGGTAGCCTATATTTCCATGAAAATTACATGCTCTATTATATCCTGTAAGTTTTAAAAATTACATTTCAGTGAACTGCCTTTACCTCTTTCTCTTAATTGGCTGGAAGTCCATGGATTGCATTTGTTTATATGTTCAATCAGAAAAGCGTAATTATTGAATGTGCCTGGATCTTTGGGAAACAAATGGAGGGTTTCTAGAAGGGAGTATCTTAGATTCCCATAAGATAAGGATTTTCATGGCTTCCAAAATAAGGAACTGTAGCAGTAGGATCTTTGGTCCCCTAAAGTGAGGAAAAATAGGAGTTTCAAACTTTCTTTTAATGCCAAGAAAAGGATGACCTGCACATAAAAAATGTAATGTGTTATCAATGATCAGAATTTTATTATGAAAAATCTGTGTCATACTGGTGAGTTCATGGCAGTCTTATGTGTTCCTAAAACACATGGGGGTGGAGAAAGGAAAACTTGTTTTCCTTTTTCTATTGTTCTTTTGTGTTTCTTTTCAAAAAATTTTATTGAGGCCGTAGGATTTTATAACTCTGTGAAATTTCAGTTGTACATTATTATTTGTCAGTCACCATATGTATGTGCTCCTTTACTCCTTATGCCCACCCCTAAACCCCTTTGCCCTCTGGTAACCAATAATCTGTTCTCTTTGTCCATGTATTTGTTTATCTTCCACATATGAGTGAAATCATATGGTGCTTGTCTTTCTCTGTCTGGCTTATTTCACTTAACATCATACTCTCAAGTTCCATACATGTTGCAAATGGGGCAGTTTTGTCTTTTTTATGGCTAAGTAGTATTCTATTGTATTTATATACCACATCTCCTTATCCATTCATCAGTCGATGGGCACTTGGGTTGCTTCCACATCTTGACTATTGTGAATAATGCTGCAATGAACATAGGGGTGCATAAGTCTCTTTGAATTGTTGGTTTTAAGTTCTTTGGATAAATACCCAGTAGTGGGACAGCTGGGTTACATGGAATTTCTATTTTTAATTTTTTGAGAAATCTCCATACTGTTTTCCATAGTAGCAGCACCAGTTTGCATTCCTACCAGCAGTGTGTGAGGGTTCTCTTCTCTCCACATCCTCTCCAACATTCGTTGTTTTTTGCCTTGGTGACTATAGCCATTCTCACAGGTGTAAAGTGAGATCTCATTGTAGTTTTGATTTGCATTTCCCTGATGGTTAGTGATGTTGAACATCTTTTCATGTGCCTGTTGGCCATCTGTATGTCTTCTTTGGAAAAATGTCTGTTCATACCCTCTGCCCATTTTTTGATTGGGTTATTTGTTTTTGTTGTTGTTGAGTTGAATGTGTTCTTCATATATTTTGGAGATTAACCCCTTGCTGGATATATGATTTGTGAATATTTTCTCCCAATTGATGGGTTGTCTTTTCGTTTTGTTAATGATTTCCTCTGCCAAGCAGAAGATCTTTAGTGATGAAGATCCATTTGTTTATTTTTTCTTTCGTTTCCATTGCCTGAGTAGAAATTGTGTTCAAAAAGATCCTTTGAAAACTGATGTCAAATTGTGTACAGCCCATATTTTCTTGTAGGAGTTTTATGGTTTCACGTCTTACTTTCAAGTTTTCCATCTATTTTGAGTTGATTTTTGTGTATGTTGTAAGATAGTGGTCTACTTTCCCTCTTTTGCTTGTGGATGTCCGGTTTCCCCAACATAATTAATTGAAGAGAATTTCCTTTTTCCATTGTATGTTCTTAGCTCCTTTGTCAGAGATTAGCTGTCCATAGATGTGTGGTTTTGTTTCTGGGCTTTCAATTCTGTTCCATTGATCTGTGTGTCTGTTTTTGTACAGTATCATGCTGTTTTGATTACTATAGCTTTGAAGTATACTTTGAAGTCAGGGATTGTGATGCCTCCAGCTTTGCTCTCTTTTCTCAGGACTCCTTCAGCTATTCAGGGTCTTTTGTTGTCTCATATGAATTTTAGGATTCTTTGTTCTATTTCCATGAAGTTTTCATTGTATAGGTCTTTCACCTCCTTGGTTAAATTTATTCCTAGATATTTTATTCTTTTTGTTGCAATTGTAAATTTGATTGTATTCTTGAGTTCTCTTTCTGTTAATTCATTATTAGAGTATAGAAATTCAACAGATTTTTGTAAGTTGATTTTGTACCCTGCAACTTTAATGCAGTTGTTGATTAATTCTAATACTTTTCTGATGTATTCTTTAGGGTTTTCTGTATATAAAATCATGTCACCTGCAAACAGCAAAGTTCCATTTCTTCCTTGTCAGTTTAGATATCTTTCATTTCTTGTTCTTGCCTAATAGCATTGGCCAAACCCCCCAGGACTCTGTTGAACAGGAATGGCAAGTGTGGGCACCCATGTCTTCTTCCTGTTCTCAGAGGGATGACTTTCAGTTTTTCCCTTTTGAGTTTGATGTTGGCTGTGGGTTTGTCATGTATAGCCATTCTTATGTTGAGGAACTTTCCTTCTATATCCATTTTGTTGAGAGTTTTTATTGTAAACGGGTGTTGGATCTTGACAAATCCTTTCTCTGCATCTTTTGAGATGATTAACTGATTTTTCTTCCTCATTTTATTAATGTGGTGTATCACATTGATTGATTTGCAGAGGTTGAATTATCCCTGCATCCCTGGAATAAATCTCACTTGATCATGGTGTATGATCCTTTTAATGTGTTGCTGTATTCGTTTTGTCATTATTTTCTTGAGGATTTTTGTGTCTATGTTCATCAGCCATGCTGGCATGTAATTTTCCTTCTTTGTGTTGTCCTTGTCTGGCTTTGGGATCAGGGTGATGTTGGCCTTGTAGAAAGTGTTTCATCTTCTTCAATTTTTTGGAACAGTCTGAGCACGATAGGTACTAAATCTTCTTTGAATGTTTGGTAGAATTCTCCACAGAAGCCATGTGGTCCTGAACTTTCATCTTTTGGGAGGTTTTTGGTTATTGTTTCAATCTCTTTACTTGTGAGTAGTCTTTTCAGATTCTGTATTTCTTCTTGGTTCAGTTTTGGAAGGTTTTATGTCTAAAAATTTATCCATTTCTTCTAGGTTGTCCAATTTGTTGGTACATAGGTTTTCATAGTATTCTCTTATAATCCTTTGTATTTCTCTGGTATCCATTGTATTTTCTCCTCTTTCATTTATAATTTTATTTATTTGATAGTTCTCTCTTTTTTTCTTAGTGAGTCTAGCTAAGGGTTTGTCAATTTTGCTTATCTTTTCAAAGAACCAGCTCTTAGTTTTATTGACCCTCTCTATTGTTTTTTTTGGTTTTAATTTCATTTATTTCTGCTCTAATTTTTATTATTTTCCTCCTTCTACTGACTTCAGTCTTTGTTTATTCTTCTATTTATAGTTATGTTAGGTATAGTTTAAGATTGCTTATTTGAGATTTTTCTTATTTGTTAATGTGGGCCTGTATTGCTATGAATTTCCCTCTTAGGACCACTTTTGCTGCGTCCCATGTGAATTAGTATGGTATATTATCATTTTCAGTTGTCTCCAAATACTTTTTGGTTTTTCCTTTAATTTCTTCAGCGATCCGTTCATTGTTCAGTTGCATGTTGTTTTGTCTCCATGTTTGTCATTTCCCCATTTTTTTTCTTGTAGTTGATTTCTAGTTTCATAGCATTATGTTCAGAAAAGATTCTTGATATGACTTCAATCTTCTTACATTTATTGAGATCTGCTTTGTTTCCCAACATATGGTCTATCTTTGTGAATGTTCCATGTGAACTTGGGAAGAATGTGTATTCTGGTGAGTTTGAATGGAGTGTTCTATATTTACCTATTAAGTCCGTCTGGTCTAGTTTTTAATTTAGTTCCACTATTTCTTGTTGACTTTCTGTCTGGATGATCCTTCCATTGATGTAAGTGGGATGTTCAGGTCCCGTACTGTTATTGTGTTGCTGTTAATATCTCCTTTTAGGTCAATTAATGGTTGCCTTATGTACTTTGGTCTTACTGTGTTAGGTGCATATATATTTATATGTGCTTTGTCCTCTTCAAAGACTGCCCATTTTATTGTTATATACTACCCCTCTTTGTCTCTCATTGGCTTTTTTATCTTGATGTCTACTTTGTCTTATAGAAGTATGGCAACACCAGCTTTCTTTTGTTTGCCATTAGCTTGTAGTATCATCTTCCATCCCTTCACTCTGAGCCTGTGTTTGTGGTCAGAGCTGAGATGTGTTTCCTGGAGGCAGCATATTGTTGGGTCTTGTTCTTTAATCTGTCTCGCCACTCTGTGTCTTTTTATTGGAGAATTCCATCCATTTACGTTTAGGGTGATTATTGATATATGAGGGCTAATGCTGCCATTTTATCACTCGTTTTCTGGTTCTCCTGCATTTCCTTTGTTTCTCCTCCTGTGTATTTTGGTGTACCAATTGAGTTACGTAGTTTTTGATGTTGTGTTTCCTTGTTTTCGCCTTATTTATTATTTGTGTCTCTGTTCTGCTTTTTTGTTTAGTGGTTATCATGGTTTGTATTCAAAATCTTGTAGATAAGATAGTACATTTTCTGATGGTCTCTTTTTCTTCGACTAAACTGATTCAGTTGCTTTCTTCTTCCCCTCCTAAGTTGTTTTTCTCACATCTTATTCCATCTTGTGTTGTCAGCTTGTGGTTAAAATGAAAAGATTATCTTTGTTTTTGGTGTTTTACTTCCCTTTATCTTTAATGCTATTCTTCAGTATTTGCTAACCTGTTCTGATGTATAGCTACAACTTTCTGGTTTTGTCTGCCTTTTTATCTCCTTCTTTCATGATTTGTAACTGTTTTCTCCTTTTTTTTCAGGTATGAGGGCCTTCTTGAGGATTTCTTGTAGGGGGAGCCTCTTATGGCTATGAACTTCCTTAGCTTTTGTTCATCTGGGAAAGTTTTTATTTTTCAATCATATCTGAAGGATATTTTTGCTGGATAGAGTATTCTTGGCTGAAAGTTTTTCTCCTTCAAAGATTTGAATATGTCATTCCTGTCTCTCCTAGCCTGCGAGGTTTCTACAGGGAAATCTTCTGAAACCCTGATAGAGGTTCCTTTGTAGGTTATTTTCTTCCACCATGCTGCCCTTAGTATTTTTCTTTGTCATTCACTTTTGCCAGTTTCACTACTATATGCCTTGCAGCAGGTCATTTTTACATTGACATATTTAGGAGATCTGATAGCTTCTTCCACTTGGATTTCCATCTCCTTCCCAAGGCTTGGGAAGTTCTCTGCTATTATTTTTTTGAACAAGCTTTCTACTCCATTCTCTTTCTCTTCTCTCTCTGGAATATTTATAACTCTTATGTTGCATTTCCTAATTGAGTTGGATATTTCTTGGAGATTTTCTTCATTTATGCTTAGTCTTAGTTCTCTCTCCTCCTCTATCTGGAGCATTTCAACATGTCTATCCTCGATTATGCTCATTTGCCCCTCTATGATATCCACTTGAGAATTCAGGGAATCCATATTTTGTTTTATCTCTTCTATTGTGTCTTTCATCTTCAATACTTCTGACTGATTCTTCTTTATAATTTCAATCTCTTTTGTGAAGTAGCTCTTGAACTTGTTGAATTATTTCTCTACATTCTTTTTTAACTTGTTGATTTTTTTGATGATAGCTATCTGGAATTCTTTGTCATTCAGATTGCATATTTCTGTGTCCTCAGGACTGATTTCTGGGTACTTGTCATTTTCTCTCTGGTCTGGAGATTTAAAATACGTTTTGATACTGCTAGAGGGCATGGCTCTGTTTTGTGCAGTGTAGTATTATTTGATCACAGTTACTGCCTGTCACCTCTGGGTGGGGGTCAAGAGCTATGTATTCTGTGTCCTCTGCGTTCTGGTGAGATCCCAGGTGCTGGAGCCAGCACTTGGTGGGTTGAAGTGAGGAGTGCTTTTTTCTGCATGCTTTCAGAGTTTTCTCACTCTGCCCTTGATAACTGCTCTCCTGGAGTGTTGGCCTGATGAGGCCACCCCCGCAGTAGCTTTCACCTCCGTAGGGGCTTTCCCCTAGGCTGTGAGGGCCCTTGGGGATCTTTGATGGTCCCTTGAATGCACGTCCCCTCCTCTGTTCCTTCCCTCTCAGTGCTGCCCAAGGTCCCAGATCCCTGTCTTTTGGGCAAGTGCATGAAGTTTTCTCTTACCCCATTCCACCTTCTCTGAGGAGGGCTCCAGCCTCTGCACCCTCCGTTGTATGGCTGCATAGGTCTCTCAGACGTCCTGTGTTGTGTTTGGATAAACCTCTGTTGGAGTATGAATGTCCTTTTTGTTGTATGGTGGAGGGGAGAGATTACTGGGAAAGCTCACTCTGCCATGATGCTGACTCTTCCTTGCCTGGGGCTTGCATCATGGCTTGTCTCATTCCCAATGTCACTTTTGAAACCTTGTCTCACCACAGGTCTATGGATAGTTTCACTTGGATATATTGCACATTTCCAACTTAAAATGTCTAAAATCGATCTGAGCATTGTTATCAAGAACTAAATGCTTCTCTTTTGTAACTGGCACTATCATTCTCCTTGTCACAAGGGCTCAGTATATCTAAATTATATCTGACACTCTTCCTTACTCCCTCTTTCTTTTTCTTGGTCTTTTGTAACCCTTCTTGAATCAACAACTGTTAGATTTCTTTCATGATTTTCAATGATTTTTCACAGTTTACTTCTAGAACTTTCTAGTGCCTGCCCTGATATTCACAATCTTGTGCAATTCCTTCCTCTTGTGTGTAGACTGGACTTAGGGACTTGCTTCTAGAAGAGAATATAGAAAAAGTCATAGGATGTCACTTCCAAGATGAGGCTATAAAAGACTGTGGCTTCTATCACGTTCTCTTTGGCTTTAATTGCTCCCTCTGATGAGGTCAGCTTCCATTTGGAGAGGCTCACAAGGCTAGGACCCGAGGAAGGCCTCCAGCCAACAGCCAGTAAGGAACCGAGCCTTCAGTCCAATAACTCTTGATCCTGACCAACAATCATGTGAGTGAGCCTGGAAGTGGACCCTTCCTCAGTTGAACTGTCATATAAGACTGCAGCTCCCAGCTGACACCCTGACTATAGCCTTGTGAGAGACCCTGAATCAGAAGCCTTAGCTAAGCCTTGCCTGATTCCCATCCCACACAAACAGTGACTTAAGAAATGTGTGGTGTTTTAAGCCACTATGTTTTGGGTTAATATGTTACACAACAATAGATTACTAATACGGTAGTAACCAATAGTTTGATTTATTGCATAACAGCGTTTTTGACAACATTCCCTTTCAGACTTAAAAGGTTAGTCATGCATTGACAATAACGAAACAAAACTCTGGAGCTCCCTCCAGGATAGTATTTTGTGACTGGAAATTCATGGATGCTTAAATATAATTTCTGTTTTGCTGACCATCCTAGAGTCTTAGAAATTAAGCTTCAAAAACCTGAACCTTCTTTGAATTTCTCAAAGAAGTCCAGTATGGCAGGATTACTCTTAAACCAGCCACTTTGTGTATATAGATACATTTATCTGCTTATGAACAACATTGTGGAGGTTTAAAACTAATCTTCCTTATATAGAAAAAAAATCACAGATGGTAGGACCAAGTATATGTGATCTGTGTAGGATAAGCTAGAATTAATTTAAGATGTAACAGTTCCAAAGAAAATGTCTCCACCTAGAGAAAAATATAGATTACTCCAAATAATTAATTGGTGTCATATTGAAAGAGTAATAAATTTAGTTCTATTGTTCTGAATTTCATCACTTTTCCTCATTGTGTGTGAGCAGATTGTTTTTCATGTGTAAACAGTCCAAAGCAACGTTCTGGGCTGCTTTTGCTGGGTTTCTGTCATTTGCAGTGTCCTACACTTGGGAACATGAACTCTGATTGTATAGATTGTTGGCTGCTTAAAATTCTGTCCAGTCACAAAGGTTTTGCTTGATGTAAAGTCAACAGAGAGATGTGAAAAAGGCATCATTGTGAAAAGTAGGGAGCATATGAAGGACACCAGAGGAACATGGATCCAGAAAGTAAGTGTCATTTGGACTGCAGATGGATACAGCTCAATTCAAATATATGTCTTTATTTACTTTCATGCTTGGGGGACTATGTCGAATATTAGAAAGTAATTCAGGACGTGTTTGAGTGATGGGCATAAAATAGAACACATGAAGGAACAATCAAGAAAGATGACACTCATCTCTACAGGAGCTTCTGCGTGATTGAATATTGGTTTATAACTAGCTTATAGAAAGGATGAGGATCAGTGAGGGTTGTCTTCTTGACCAAACTTCTTTGGACACTCTCCTCCAGGGTTCTATGTTTTGGAACCAGACTTTCTAGCTTATTTTCATCATGATCACCTTTCCTTGATCACCTTTCCCCTCCTTTCAATTAAATTTCCTTTCCTCATGTCTCCTTCATTTCATTTTGGTTCTCTGTGAATTCCAAGGATCCAATAGTACTTCCAGCAAGCATTTCTATGTATTAAGATTATCCTTTTAGAGTCAGTCTTAGCCCTTCTCATCTAATCCAATTGTGGTTTCTTAACAATGAGTCAAATGTATGGAAGAAATGGCTGGAGTTCATCATTATTCATGTTCTCCTCTTTTTACTGGTAACAGAGCAGGAGTACATTCTCCAGACTCCCTTGCAGTCAGTTGAGGCCATATGACTAATTCTTGGCCAGCGGAATGTGGTCAAAAGTGATACACCCTCCTTTCATGACTGGCCTGTAACCATCCCTCCCTTCTCCCCATAATTCTTGGTGCTCTCTCCTTTTCTCTTTTTTTTCTGGATGAATGGAGAAGATTCAGAGTCTCTAGAGAGAAGAAGAGCCCAAGATGGAAGAAAAAGAAGGCTGTCTCTCTAAATGACTGTGTGACACACCTCTTTCTGAAGACCAACAGTGGACTGTGAAATGAGTATTAAATAAACTTTTCCTGCAGTTAACTCCTTCAATTTGCACATTTTTTGGGTCACAATGTTGATGTGTCTGATTAATACATGAGTGACAGCTTCCATGGCTTGAGCTTTATCATAGTGGGAGTCATTGTACAGTAAAGCCAACAATAGATCTCAGTGAAATATCAGCTGGATTGTTAGATAAACCTTCTCCTAGCACCATTCTCATTCCGTTCATTTCACAGAGACTAGCAAATTCTCAGATTCACTGATTAAAGCCTCATGCCTTTTATTATCCTTTCTTTACCTTCTAATTTATTGAGTGCAAAGTGTGAAGAAAGTGTGAGGTCTCTGAGGGCAGAAATAATGAGGACCACAAAAAAGAAATGCCAATTATGTGATGTGATGTGATGGAGGTGGTAGCTAGTGCTATGGTGGTAATAATATTGTAATATATAAGTTTATCAAATCAATATATTGTACACTTTAAGCTGACACAATGTTACATGTGAATTATATCTCGACAAAGCTGGAAAAAAACTCCCAAGAAACAAAAAACAGAAACAATGAGAAATTTGGACCTGTCCAGTCTGTGATTGGGATAATCCTGCTCTCTAATGGGGAATCATTTGCTTCCTATGGGAATGCTTAGCATCTGTCTTTGCTTAAACCTTTCATGAATCCAGGTGAGCTGTCCACAGCCTCTATCCATCATTTTTATTTCTTTATGAATATTCCCACTTATGGTGTCACCTTCCTCTGCCCAGGAGGAAACTATGGCCTTGGAGTGACTTTGGAATCCTCTCTCCCCAATAGAAATCACAGATTTGCATTGCTCAGGAGACCACTGATAGAGTTCTTCTTTCCAAATGTCAAATATTGGTATTGACTCCATGACTGTATTATTTTGTGGCTACAACGAGGTCACTGTTGCATGAACATGAACACTTTTACAGTCTCTCCCTCCACAAATACTGATTTCTTTGCTGTATTGTCTCTCTCTACCACGTTCCCTCTGAAACGGTCTCCTCACTGTCAAATGTCTTTTGAAGCTCTCAAGTAAAGTGCCTACAATATTTCCACAGCACTTTGTACATTCCTCTTATGGCATCTTGGAGTATGCCTGTAGGACAGTGATATCTCTAATCTTTCTGCAGCAGTCTGCATCCTACCTCTGTCAAGCATATAATATACACTTTGTAAATATTTGTGGAATGAATAATTGAAAGTAGGCAGTGGAAGACATGAATGGGTCTCACCTTAAAACAGTATCACTGATAGGTCCCCAGCATGTACTATAGCACCAGCCTCTTTTAGGAACCATGGTATCCATAGATGCCCCTTTGTTTTTTTGGCATTAAGGTTATCTCTTGCCATTTTGAGAAAGTGAAAGTTAATATCTATCTTTAAATTTTAGTGTTGGCTCATCCTCATAGAATTTAAATCCTTTATGAATGACTTAGTCATTTCTTTAGTTTCTTCATGGCTGACTTCATTTCCTGATTTCTCAGGGTGTAGATCATAGGGTTGAGCAAAGGGGAGATGACAGTGAAGGTGACAGAAATGGCAGTATCTGAGGGGAGGGCAGTGAAGGGCCGGGCATAGACATAGATGCAGGGCACAAAGTGCAGGGTCACCACAGTGATGTGTGAGGTACAGGTGGAGATGACTTTCCACTTGCCCTCTCCAGTATGAGAGCTTAGCATCTTCAAGATGACTGTGTAGGATATGAGGAGAAAGAAGAATATAAACCAAATGAGTAACCTACTGTTGGAAATCATCAGGAGCTCCAGAGTTAACGTGTCAGTGCAGGTGAGTTTGAACACCTGGGGGACATCACAATAGAAAGTGTCAAGAACATTGGGTCCACAGAAGGGGACGGACAGCAACAGGGAAATCGGCACAATGGAGTGGACAAATTCCCCCACCTGGGAAGCCACAACTAGGCTAGTGCATTGTCCCCTAGTCATGATAGTCATACAATGGAAGGGTTTTGAGATGGCTCTGTAGTGATCAAATGTCATCACAGAGAGAGGAAAACATCTACACTCCAAGATGGTGGAAGAAGAACATTTGAGTGACACAGCCATTGAAGGAGATGGTTTTTCTCTCTGACAGAAGATCAGCTAGGACGTTAGGCGCTGTGATGGAGGAAAAGCAGATGTCAAGAACAGATAGATTGCGGAGCAGGAAGTACCTGGGAGTTGAAGGTGAGATTCAGTTAATTGTAACCATGATGAGCAGGTTTCCCACCAGAGTTGTCATGTACACCGAAAATAAGAAGACAAATAAGACCCAGCTCAGCTGTTGTGACTGGATAATTCCCAAGAAAAGAAATTCTTTCACTGTGGTATAATTTCCCTGCTCCATTGGGTCCCAGATCCTTTTTGAAGTATATCTCTGGAAGAAATAACAGTGCAGTTAAAGAATGGGTTAGGGAATCTACTGTTGTCTTGTCTGTCACTTGAGTTTGGTGTTTTCCTGGGGAGGAAGTTCATTTTTTATGTATGCAATTCTGTATGCTGCCAGTAGATGGAATATGACCCTTGTTTTTGACTCAGTCACCCAAACAGGTAGGTTCTATTACTGTGGCCACTGAAACACAGGTGACAAGTCTGTGAACTTATTCAATTCTACTTTTCCTACAAAATATGACACTTAAAATAGTAAAAAATAAGCATGAAGCTGACATGAAGAAGTTTTGTTCACAAAAGACACCATTATGAGAATTAAAAGATAACCTGCAAATGGGAGGATATTGACAATACGTATAGTAAGATAAGATTTAAGTTCTAAATATGTAAAGAATTCTACAAATCAGCAAAAAAGATAGACAGCCAAATAGAAAATGGCAAAAGACAGGCAGCAAAACTTTACCAAAGAGGATATTCAAATACCAATTGAACTTCATTAATTATCAGGGAAATGCAAATTAAAATTACAGCAAGAAACTTTTACCTATGTACAAAAATGGCTAAACTGAAAAAGATGAAAAGTATGAAATGATGTTGAAGATGTGGAAGAATTGGAACTCTCATAGCCTGCTGGTGGGTGTGTAGAATTGGGATAACCACTTTGCTGTTTGATTATATCTGGTATTGTCGTATATCCATATCTATATCCATATCCATATCCATATCTATATCTATGTTTATATCTATCTAATCATCTATCTTAGAATGGATATATATATATATATATTTCTCTCATTCAATTGTATGTATAGATTGTTCTTAGGACGGAGATCTATCTCCATCTTTAGAATAATCTATTTCACTCTTATGAAGTATGTACACATGTACATATGTTATGTCCAGCAAAAGGCATATCCTAGAATATTCATAGCAGCACTGTTTGTAATTGCCCCAAATGGTAAATGACACAAATGTCCATCAGCAGCAGAAAAGATAAATATATTGTTAAATTCATACAATGCTATACAGCAATAGAAATGATCTACATACACTACATAAAACAATATAAATGAATCTCACAAACATAATGTATAGTCAGATAATCCAGGCCAAAAACAGTGTGCATTTACTTATTTTGTTCATATAAAGAACAAAAAATATACAAAACTAAAGCGAATATGACGGAGACTTTTGAGGTGCTGACAGTGTTCTGTTTCTTGATCTGGGTACTTGTTACAAAATATATTCAGTTTGTGTGAAAATTCACTGACCTGTACACTCATGTATACTTTTATGTATGTATGTATGTTATCCCTAAGTAGAATGTTAAAAATAATTAACATGATGATTATAACATTTTACTCTCATGTCTAAAGAATGACTTTCATTTAAGTGAAATTTAATTGGCCATCCTCTTCATAATGGTTACTGTTATAGTTATGTAGTTACAGACTTTACCAGCTACAACTTGAGGGTTACATTTTTATCCTTTTCTCACCTACAGACTTTAGGTGTCTCAATCGAAATTTGTCTTATTCCAAAGACTTATTCTCTTAACTACTGCAATTATACTTCTTCACAGTGTTGATAAGCCCTTCCCAGAAAATCCTGAAAAGGAAAAGGCTCTGGAATATATTTTCAAATCAAGTGAAATTAGTATACGGATGTAAGAAGCCTTCACATGGTGAGTGAGAGGTGTGGTTGAGAGTGCCTTAGTGTGAGATGATGTCAGAAGTAACTTTGAAAGAAGCCAAAACTTTGAAAAAGCAAACTTTGTAGCCTGTAGAGGTACCTCCACCAACAATGTGGATCAACTTCATAGTGCTCCAGTGGCAGGGGAAGAAATGAGTTCTGAATAGCATTTCTTCAAACATGAACTCTCAAAAATAATGGATCTGGTGGGTTCCTACGGATGCTGTCTTTTTACAAAGAGTGGGAAGGATAATTTGAAGGTATAAGATTATGCGCATTATATTGAAACTCATGCACACAAGAGCGGGGGTGGGGAATGAATAAAGAAATATAATTATATGTTTTGCAGGGTCAAAATAAGGATCACGAGGATTTCTTAACAATCACCCCAATGGGGACCATCCTTCAGAAACAAGCCTATCAAGCATCTTGTAAGAACCTACAAACTGAGTGTTATCCCTATACTCCAGCTTCCCACTGAGCAAATGCTTCTCCTTTTTCTCTTTCCTAATATTGAAAAGCCTCTACTCTTGATTGAATCCATAGCAGTTTTAGCAGCATTATTCATATTCAGTAGCACATGTGGACACAGATAAGCTAGCCATTAAAACTCCTTACTTAAAGCCCCAAACATCCATTTCTAGACAAGAAGCATAGCTGGCCAGGCAGCATGTATTAAATTCGGGAATTGTCATTAGAGTGCTGTTTTTCAAGGCAATCATCCTCCTGAGAGCTGGGGATATCAGCATCTTCTCAACTTCTTTGAAATCACTTTCAGCCTCAAGATCCTGCCAAGTAGAATACATCCCATCCCCTGAAGTCAATTGACCTTCTTCTAATATTTTGCGGGCCACACTTCCCCTCTTCCTAGTAGTGAAAATCTATCCCTTTTCTCTGCTTCATTAAGTGTTTTGGTTTCAATAGGACAATTTCACACAATTGCAGCATTTCTGAAAAATCAGCACTAACAGCTTTCCCATTTCAGAAGTTCACATACACCAACACTAACTGACACCAGCCTTCAAGCGGGAAATTGACCCTCTTATGATGCTCCAACTGCATCTTAGAAGACTTAGGTTCTGGGGACATTCTATGTTTAATGGAAAGCCTACCTTAAGGCTACCGATTTTGTTATTTTCTTCCTTCAAATGGGAAAAGGCAACCTCAGGGCACCATATCATTTGGCTCTTCCACTTTTCCTTACAGTGCTTTGGCCACCTCTAATAATCCCTCAGCAAAAAGCCTAATCATGTAATCAGCAAAAGGAATATCGCTGGGTATGAATACGGAAACTGAGTGGCTAATTCAATGGAGTTCCTGTGGGTGTTATTGTAATGTTATCAAACCTTCCTCCTCTCTCTCCCTCCTCTCCTCTCTTGCTCATCTCACATGTACGTGCAGAGGCATCAGTGCACATTCAGTCCGTATCTTTTTCTCTAGGCCGTGCAATAACCCTCTTGGCTTATGAAGAAAATGTTGTGTTAAACCACACCAAGGACTGTGCTGTCTTCCTTCTAACAATAATCGCTTTGCTTTAATGGGCTAGGAAGTAAAGCTTAAATAAAATGGTAGCAATGGAAAAATCAAATCTTTCTGGTTACCATCAGGGTAGCTATCACAGAATGAATGATGTAGAGATATATATGCAATTTGTGTAGAATTCAATATTCACATTGTACATATAGAATTATCTTAGTCTACATCTCTGAGATCCACAGGTCCCTTAGAATCTAGGAAGGTAGCATGGTGACAGCTGTTGATATTCATCAGTTTACTTGAGAATTATTTTATGTTATGGGTTCATGGGTACTCAGAGATGTTGATCATTGAAACATTTGATCCAGGGAGCAATATACGAAAGATTAGTTTGATAGGTACATGTGTGACCAGAGCCAGTTGACTTTTCCATGGCTCTTAGCAGCTGAGCTTAAAAAATGATAAAAGCTGATTGAATTGGAAAAAAGTGCAGCCCAGCTTGTGATTTTATGTCATCCATATAAATGATATAGGTTTATGTAATCAAGTGTAATTCTTTCCCCTTCCCCTGAATTATTGAATCAGATTGTGTTATGTGTTTAAACATACTTTGAGGATGTTTCAGGGACAGTGATGCAGCAGGAGTTCCTGAGTTCCTGCACCCTTGGGATTATGCTTCTGAGATACAGTGATTCAGACCCCATAGATCTTTGGTGCTATCCAATTCTGACATAGTGATAAAAATCTGATTGAGTGAGTCACAAGAGATAGGAAGGAAAGAAAAGGACGCATGAAATAGACTATAAATTGGTCTGTGTTATGCATTTTTCATAGGCAATTTCATATAGAAAATCTTAGAGACTTGTGACCAATGCTGAGCAAAGGTAGCAGGACCTTATGAATGGTGACTTGGCAAATGTGGATTATTCTTAGCATTTTCATGCTAAGGGAAGTAGGTTAATATTGAAAAAAGTTAGAATTGGTTGACCAGATGACAAGAAATGGCAATGAATTGAGCCAGTTAGTTAATGAATGCTCATGGTGTCATTCCAGATCCAATGTAGAACATAAGTGAAGTTTGTCCCCAACACTCAATATCTTTCGGCTGACTCTGCTTGGGATCTTCTCCATCCTGGGATATCTGACTTCCTGTTCTGATGCCTTATCTCTACTCTAAAAGCCAACGGTATATCTTTGACCCATTACCTTTTTTTTTTTTAAGGAAGATTAGCCCTGAGCTAACATCTGCTGCCAATCCTCCTCTTTTTTCTGAGGAAGATTGGCCCTGAGCTAACATCTGTGACCATCTTCCTCTATTTTATATGTGGGACGCCTGCCACAGCCTGGTTGATAAGCAGTGAGTAGGTCTGCATCCAGGATCTGAACCAGTGAATCCCGGGATGCTGAAGGGGAACATGCAAACTTAGCTGCCATGCCACTGGGCCGGCCCCCCATTACCTTCTTTTAACGTGAAACTCTCCTATGCTTTATCTCAACAGCTTCAGGATGACACTTTAAGCTGTAAAAACAACAGGCAAACCTATTATCATGTTTTAATGACAGAAAGCTAGAAATTTTAAGATGAAAGATGCTTTGAATTCCATGTACATTCCAACGTTTTCTACCCCATTAGTTTTCTCCCAATAATGAAGAGTATGGTTCATATAGCAGAGTGTAATAGGTCAATGGGGTTTAGGATTAGGTTTAGGGTAAGAATGTGTATTAGGCGGATCAATAAGGATGATATTAATAATGACATTAGCCTTTCACTGAGAACTTACTATCTGCCAGCCACTGTGTGTTTCACATATTGCATCTCATTTTAGTGCTGACAAAAACTCCATGAGATGGGTATTATAACACCTTTGTATAGGTGAACCATGACCTGTGCAGAGATAAAATAATTTGGTCAAGATCACACAGCTAGTGTATGGCAGAGATGGAATTTGCAGCCAAGTCTGTATGACTCTGAAGTTAGAACTTTCAGCTATAATGCTTTACTTTTACCATTCTTTCCCAGATGAAAACACTAGCCTGTATTTCCTCTTCACAAACACCAGCTGACTGAAAATACATTTATTAGAGTTTTAATTTCCTTAAACCTTCCTCTCTCTCTCTGGGAAGTGGAAAGTGGGAAGAATGTACATCCTAAACAGTGTAGCCCATCTGAGATTGGCCCTTCTAAGTCCACAACTGGGAAATCAGTTCTTGAATGAGAATTTCTTACTCTTTGTGTGGGATCTCTGAGTGTTTGCCCTTGTCTAAACTGATCACAAGACTGTGAATCTGAAATGTCTAGTTCTACATCAGATAAATCGCTTTAGGCTATTATGGGAAATCTTTCAAAGCTTCTTCATTCCTGATAAGAATCCAGAAGGACAGTCACTGTGTACCTTTGAGATTCTCAATAGGTCACAAGCCCATTTGAACTTTAAGAAGAAAAGTCTTAAACTTCGATGGGACATATGTATCCCATCTATATGTGTACTTCAGATGCACTGATTGTGAGATCTTCCTAGAAAACGATTGCAGTTTGGCATAGACAGGTCCAGTAATGTAATAAGTTATATTCAAATGGCATAAGAGCAATCAATGGGGTATCTGAAGACTTATCTCTGTAATTAAGTTGATATGAGATCTTGAGCTAATCATTCTATCTCTAGGCTTCTGTTTATTTACCTCATGAAAAGGAGTTGCATTCAATCAATCTCTTCACTTGCCATATAGTTGTCCTGATTGACACATTGTTACTTTGCTATTTGAATGGAAATACATCAATCAGCTCAATCCTATAACACTAGTTATTTCATGCTTAGCAGAAGCTTAGGTTATCAGCAACCTATTTATGTAACTAGAAAATTAAATTCCCAACTAAGTGTAGTTTGTTTATTGAGCATATATTTGAGTATATAAATAGGACTCTCAGGAAAATAATGATAGGTGTCCTTGGTGATGAGGAGGTTGGAGACTCTTACTCTGTTCCATCACAGAAGGCATGAGTCTTCTCTTCAGTCTCCTCATGGCTGACTTCATTTTCTCGTTCCTCAGAGTGTAGATCAAGGGGTTCAGCAGAGGACTGATAACAGTGAAGCTGACGTAGATGGCTTTCTCCGTGGGGAGGACAGTGAAGGGCCTGGTATAGACATAGATGCAGGGCAAAATGTGAAGTGTCACCACAGTGATGTGTGAGGTGCAGCTGGAGATTGCTGTCCTCTTGCCCACCCTGCTTGAGACCTGAGAATCATTAGAATGACTGTGTAGGACACAAGCAGAAATAAAACCACAGGGTAGTGACTAAGCCACTGTTGGAAACAATCAGGACCTCAAGTGCAAAGGTACAGGCAAGTTTGAAGACCTGGGGGACATCATCATAGAAGCTGTCAAGAACGTTGGGTCCACAGGATGAGGGAGGCAGCAACAGGGAAATCTGGATGAGGGAGTGGACAAAGCCACATACCCAAGAAGCCACAACGAGGACAGTGCATCGGCCCCTACTCATGATGGTCACATAAGTGCAAGGGCTTGGAGTTGGCTATCTAGCAATCAAACACCATCACAGAGAGAGAACAAATGTCTGTTCTACCAAGGAGGTGGAAGAAAAACAACGGTGTCATGCAGCCTGTATAGGATATGGTCTTTATCTTTGACAGAAGTTCTACTGGGATCTTCAGAGCAGTGATGGAGGAGAAGCAGATGTCAAGGATGGCTAGATTGGGGAGCAGGAAGTACATTGGTGTGTGAAGGCTAGACTCACAGGTGACAATGACTATGATGAGGAGGTTTCCCAGCAGAGTTGTCTTGTACACAAAACACGAAAAAAGAAATAAGACCAAGCTCAGGTTTTGGGACTAAGTCCAAGAAACATAGTTTCTTTTACCCTGGGCCCATTTTATAACTCCATTGAATCATATTTCTTCTTCTTCATGCAGCTTGGAAAAAATTAAAGTGTTATTTTAGAAAAGGTTTATCTCCCTTAATAGATTCAGGTTGCCATAGTCAGGTATTAGGTCCAAAGACTAGTGAGATGTTATGACCACATGAAGAGCAGTTTTGAGGTTATAGCGAATGAGTCCAAAATGACATCTTATTACAGAAGCATGCATTTAATTATTTTTCTTCCGTATATTATAAATATTTTAGAAAATGCATAAAGACCATGTTCTCACTATACAAGTTCCAAGTATCTAAGGTAAACGGTTGGATGTTAAATATTCAGCAACAGACTATTGTGGCATGAGGGATATAAAAATGGATGCAGTTTGGTGTGTGGGTAAGGCAGTGCTTATTTGGTACAACTGGGGTCCTTTGAGGTTCCATAGCAGTGTGGGGTTTTTTCCAGACTGGGTTTTCTATTCAAATCGTTTAAGAACTCCTATGTGCAGAATGTATCTCTTTGGACTGAATTCTACAGGAGCATCTGTCCCTTTCCTAAATTACAAATTTAATGCTATGAAAAATTAGAACATTTTCAAGCCATAAAATTATTCTCTATTTTTCTATTTTTCTTTAGGGTATTTATTTTGTTTCTCTCTTTACTTTAAACTACTTTGGGTACCAAAACCCCTGTGTGCTCAATAGCTTCTCAGCTATGAAAAGAAAAGTGGCAACTCAGAGTTTCTCTTCTGTTCACTGGTCAAATTTCTTTGTTTTTTAAAATTTTTATTGTGGTAACATTGGATTATAACATTATATAACTGTCAGGTGTACATTATAATATATTTCAAATTCTGTGTAGATTACATCTTGTTCACCACCCAAAGACTAATTATAACCCATTACCACACATGTGAGCCTAATCGCCCCTTTCACCTTTGTCCTTCCCCTCTTCCTCTCTGGAAACCACCAATCCAATCTCTGTAGCTATGTGTTTGTCATTGTTTTTATCTTCTACTTATGAGTGAGATCATACGGTATTTGACTTTCTTCCTCTGTCTTGTTTCACTTAGCATAATACCCTCCAGGTCCATCCATGTTGTAACAAATGGCCGCATTTCATTATTTCTTATGGCTGAATAGTATTCCACTGTGTATAAATACCACATCTTCTTTATCCATTCACCCCTTCATGGGCACCTAGATTGCTTCCCAGTCTTGGCTATTGTGAATAATGCTGTGATGAACATAGGGGTTCATGTATCTTTATGTATTTGTGTTTTGAAGTTCTTTGGATAAATACCCAGCAGTGGAATAGCTGGATCATATGGTAGATCTATTCTTAATTTTCTGAGGATACTCCATACTGCTTTCCACAGTGGCTGCACCAGTTTGCACTCCAAGCAGCAGTGTACAAGGGTTCCCTTCTCACCATATCCTCTCCAACACTTGTTTCCTGTCTTGTTAATTATAGCCATTCTCACCGGAGTGAGGTGATACCTCGTTGTAGTTTTGATTTGCATTTTCCTGATAGCTAATGATGTTGAACATCTTTTCATGTGCCTGTTGGCCATCCATATATCTTCTTTGGAGAAATCTCCGTTCAGATTTTTTGCCCATTTTTTAATTGGGTTGTTGGTTTTTTTTATTGTTGAGACCTATGAGTTCTTTGTATATTTTGGATATAAACCCTTTATCTGATATATGGCTTGCAAATATCTTCTCCCAATTGTTAGGTTACCTTTTCATTTTGTTGATGGTTTCCTTTGCTGTGCAGAAGCTTTTTAGTTTGATGTAGTCCCATTTGTTCATTTTTTCTGTTTCTCTTGCCCTGTCAGACATGATGTCAAAGAGCGTACTGCCTATGTTTTCTTCTAGAAGTCTCATGATTTCAGGTCTTACATTCAAGTCTTTAATCCATTTTGAGTTGATTTTTGTGCATGGTGTAAGATAATGGTCTACTTTCATTCTTGTCCATGTGACTGTCCAGTTTTCCCAACACCATTTATTGAAGAAACACTCCTTTCTCCATTGTATGCTCTTGGCTCCCTTGTTGAAAATAAGCTATCCATAAATGTGTGGGTTTATTTTTGGGCTCTGAATTCTGTTCCATTGATCTGTGTGTCTGTTTTTGTGCCAGCACCATGCTGTTTTAGTTATTATAGCTTTGTAGTATATTTTGAAATCAGAGAGTGTGATACTTCCAGCTTTGTTCTTTTTCCTCAGGATTCCTATGGCTATTCAGGGTCTTTTGTTGTTCCATATAAATTGTAGCATTCTTTGTTCTATCTCTGTGAAAAATGTTGTTGGAACTTTGATAGGGATTGCATTGAATCTATATATTGCTTTAGGAAGTATGGACATTTTAACTATGTTAATTCTTCCAATCCAAGAGCATGGAATATCTTTCCATTTCTTCTTGTCTTATTCAATTTCTGTCAACAATATTTTATAGTTTTCAGTGTACGCATCTTTCACCTCTTTGGTTAAGTTTATTCCTAATAGTTTATTCTTTTTGTTGCAATTGTAAATGGGATTGTATTGTTGATTTCTCTTTCTGCTACTTCGTTGTTAGTGTATAGAAACGCAACTGATTTTTGTATGTTGATTTTGCATCCTGCAACTTGACTGTATTCATTTATTATTTGTAAAAGATTTTTTAGTGGATTCATTAGGGTTTTATGTGTACAAAATCATGTCATCTGCAAATAGTGGCAGTTTCACTTCTTTTCCTATTTGGATCACTTTATTTCTTTTTATCTCCTGATTGCTCTGGTTAGGACTTCCAATATTATGTTAAATAAGAGTGATGAAAGTGGGCATCCTTTTCTAGTTCCTGCTATTAGAAGGTTAGCTTTCAGTTTTTCTCCATGAAGAATGATATTAGCTGTGGGTTTGTCATATATGGCCTTCATTAGTTTGAGGTAGTTTCCTTCTATATCCATTTTATTTAGAGTTTTTATCATAAATGGTTACTATATCTTGTCAAATGCTTTCTCTGCATCTATTGAGATGATCATGTGGTTTTTATTCTTCATTTTGTTAATGTGGTATATCACGTTGATTGATCTGTGGATCTCGAACCATCCCTGCATCCCTGGAATAAAACCCACTTGGACACGATTTATGAGCTTTTTAATGTATTGTTGTATTCGACTTGCTAGCATTTTGTTGAGGATTTTTGCATAGATGTTCATCAGTGATATTGGTCTGTCATTTTCTTTTTTTCTGTTGTCCTTATCTGTTTTGGTATCAAGATATTGTTGGCTTCACAGAATGAATTAGGAAGCCTCCTCTCCTATTCATTTTTTTGGAATAGTTTGAGAAGGATAGTATTAAGTTTTCTTTGAATGTTTGGTAGAATTCACCAGGGAAGTCATCTTGTCCTGGACTTTTATTTTTTGGGATGTTTTTATTGCTGTTTCAATCTCCTTCCTGGGGACTGGTCTATTCAAATTCTCTACTTCTTCTTGGTCCCCTTTTGAAGGTTGTATGATGTTAAGAATGTATCTATTTCTTCCAGATTATCCAATTTGCTTGCACATAGCTTTTCATAGTATTCTCTTATAATCTTTTTTATTTCTGAGATGGCTGTTGTAATTTCTCCTCTTTCATTTCTGATTTTATGTAGTTGGGCCTTCTCTCTTTTTTCTTGATGAGTCTAGCTAAAGTTTTGTCAATTTTGTTTATCTTTTCAAAGAACCAGGTCTTTGTCTCATTAACTTTTTCTAGTGGTTTTTTTCGTCTCTTTCGGTTATTTCTGCTTTGATTTTAATTATTTCCTTCCTTCTGATGATTTGGGGCTTAGTTTGTTCTTTTCTTTTCTCATTCCTTTAGGTGCACAGTTAGATTGTTTATTTGGTATTTTCCTTGTTTGTTGAGGTGGGCCTGAAGTGCGATAAACTGCCTTCTTAGAACCACTTCTGCTGTATCCCATAGATTTTTGGTATGTCGTATTTTCATTTTCATTTGTATCCAGGTATTTTTTATTTCTCCTTTGATTTTTTTCATTGACCCAATCGTTTTTCAGTAGCATTTTGTTTAATCTGCACATATTTATGGGTTTTCTGATTTTCTTTCTGTAGTTGATTTCCAGTTTCATACTTTTGTGGTCAGAAAAGATTCACAGTATTTTTCAGTTTTCTCAAATTTATTGAGACTTTTTTGTGGCCTAATTTGTGTTGAATCCTGGAGAATGTTCAATGTGCATTTGAAAAGAATGTGTATTCTGTGGTTTTTGGATGGAATGTTCTAGATATATCTGCTAAGTCCATCTGGTCTAATGTGTCCTTTAAGGCCAGTGTTTCCTTATTGATCTTCTGTTTGAATGATCTATCCATTGCTGTAAGTGGTGTGTCTAAGTTCCCTACTATTGCGTTATTGTCTATTTCTCCTTTTATGTCTGTTAATACTTGCTTTATATATTTAGGTGCTCCTGTGTTGGGTGCATAGATATTTACAAGTGCTATATCTTGTTGTATTGTTCCCTTTATCATTATGTAGTGCCCATCATTTTCTCTTGTTACAGTTTTTGTTTAAAGTCAATTTTCTCTGATATAGGTATTACTACCTGCTCTTTCTTTTCTTTGCTGTTTCCATGGAGTATATTTTTCCATCCTTTCATTTCCAGTTTGTGAGTGTCTTTGTGTCTGAAGTGTGTCTCTTGTATGCAGCATACATATGGGTTTTGTTTTTTATCCAATAGAACACCCCATGCCTTTTGATTGGAGCATTTGCTCCATTGAGATTTAAAGTAGCAATTGATTAATATGAATTTATTGCCATTTTGTTACTTTTTTCTGTGTTTTAGTAGTTCTTCTCTTTTCCTTACTTCTCTTTATCTCTTCCCTTGTGATTTGATGACTTTCTTTAGTAATATGTTTGATTTCTTTCCTCTTACATATTTGTTTGCTTATTATAGGTTTCTGGCTTGTGATTACCATGAGGTTCTTAAATAATATTCTACGTATATAGCAATCTACATTGAGTTGATAGTCTCTTTAGCTTGACCTCTTTCTAAAAGCTCTACTCTTTTACTCCTCTCCTCCCACATTTTATGTTTTTGAAATCATATCTAATCTCTCATTTTGTGTGTGTCTATCCATTATCCTCTTTTCCTTGAAGTAGGTAATTTAATACTTTTGTCTTTTAACCTTCATATTATCTTCATAGGTGGGCGATCTGTTACCTTTACTATGTTTTTGACTTTATCAGTGATTTTATTGCCTGATTTTTTTCTGATAATTTTCTTATCCCTACTTGTGGTTTTCTCTTTCCTACTTAAATAAGTCCCTTCAGCATTTCTTGTAGAACTGGTTTCTTGGTGATAAACACCTTTAATTTTTGCTTGTCTGGGAAGCTGTTTATAAATCCTTCCATCCTGAATGATTACTTTGCTGGATAGCATATTCTTGGCTGTGGGTGTTTTCCTTTCAGCACTTTAAATACTTCATGCCACATTCCTTTATCCTGTAGGGTTTCAGCTGAGAAGTCCACTGATAGCCTTATGGGCTTTCCTTTGTATGTCACTTGTTGTCTTTCTCTTGCTGCTTTTAGGATTCTCTCTTTATCTTTAATTTTGGACATTTTAATTATAATGTGTCTTGGTGTGGGCCTCTTTGGGCTTTTCTTGTTTGGTGCTCTCTGTGCTTCTTTTACTTTGATGTCTGTTTCTTTCCTTAGATTAGGAAAGTTTTCAGCTATTATTTCTTCAAATAGAATCTCTGCCCCTTTGTCTCTCTCTTCTCCTTCTGGGACACATATCATATGAATGTTAGTGCACATGATTGTCCCAGAGTTCCCATAGACTGTTCTCATTCTTTTAAATTCTTTTTTCTTTTATCTATTCAGTTTTGGTGATCCCCTCTAGTCTTTCATCCAACTTGCTGATCCATTCTTCTATATCATCTACTCTGTTATTGAGTCCCTCTAGTGAAATTTTCATTTCCAGTATTGTAATCTTCATTTCTGGTTGGTTCTTTTGTATATTTTCCAATTCTTTGTTGATGTTCTCACTGTGTTCATCCAGTATTCTCCCAATATCCGTGAACATCCTTATGAGTTTTTGTGTGAACTACCTCATTCTGTTTCATTTAGCTCTTTTTCTGGGGTTTTATTCTGTTCCTTTGCTATTCCTTTGAGGAGTCATTATGCCTCTTTCTGTGCTTATATCTATGTATTATGTAAGTTGGCTATGTCTCATGATCTTGGAGAAGTGGCCTTATGTAAGAGATGCCTTTTGTGGCCCAGCAGTGTGCTTCCCTCTCGTCACCAGTCCCAATGATCTAGGAATGACCCCTGTGTGCTACTTGTGTCCTTATGCTGTGGCAAGGTTACTCTTACTGCAGGTACCCAGGAAGTCTAGTCTTTCCCTCCCTGGCTGGCTGTTTATAAATTGGGTTTGGGGAGCCCCAGGACCTTTGACTACAAGGTCTAATAGCACACTCCTGTTGCGATTTCCCTGTCAATTCGGTAGGCACTGAGTGTAGCTGGTTGCTAGGCTCAGGAACTCACAGTTGCTGTAGGCCTCAGGCTTGCAAAGCTGTTGTCAGCTGTCTTAGGTTTGCAGCTGAGTGGGGCTGGCCCTAGGCACAGGGAGCACCCAACTGTTTCAGGCTTTGGTAGGTGGGGCTGATAGTCTTTGTGAAGCATAGATCTTCTGCCACTGATAAGCCCCACCCCCCCACAGGTCCACACCCACTGCCAACACAGTCCTCGTCTGCGCACACTTCCCAACCCCCTGGAGCCTACCCAGTCACCCCACTGCAGAGGCCCCCACCCCTCCACCAATGCCCCTCACAGTTCACCTGGTCCTCACACAGAGGCAGACACACTTTCCTACCTATGGAGGATCAAGGCACCCAATCAATGCAGGTGGACAAGTAGCCTGAGAGCTGGCTGTTGGGTGGGGCCGGTCCCTAAGGCAGGCTGCCTGCACTGGCTGAACCAGATTAAATCTGTGCTCTAGTGAGTGTGGCATATCCCTGGGCTAACAGGCCAGTGGATAGCATCAACAGCATCTGGCAGCATCTGTGTCAGAACATCTGTACCAGATCACAAGAATGGTCACCACCAATGTCTCAGTCTCTGGAGAGGTCTCACCTCTCACTGAGATGCACCCAGAACCTACCAAATGAGTCTCTTTTCACCAAAGGACTGTGCAGCCTTCTTTCTGGTGATTTTGGTTTGCTCTCTGAGATGAGTGAATTTGTGCATGAGCCCTTTAAGAGCTGGGTTCTTTTGGCCTTCATCCGATAGCTTTTCTGGGGGTATTCCCTGTTACAGTTAATAGCCAGAAAAGCCAGATAGTAGGATACTTATCTCAGTTGTGCTGAGTCTGAAGTATGCGTATAGCAGTAATGGGCCCCTTGCTCAAGATCCCACTGCTCCAGGGAGGGATGCATACCTTAGAGTGTCTTCCGTCCAGCCTGCTGTGAAGGTCTGTAGCTTGTGAAGGTGGCTTTTTTTCTCTCCAGGAGGAATTTCTGCCTCTTCGGCCTCAGTCAGGACTCTCCCTTGTGGGGGTTCTTTTTATTCAGTTTTCAGTTTTCTCTTCAGGGTATTTTTTCGAAAAATAATTGTAACCTGGCTGTGTTCATGGCAGGAGGTGAGTTCAGAGTCTGCCTATGCTGCCATCTTGACAAGATCTCCCTCAAATTTATCTCTTAAAAGGTATTTTTTAAAATTTTGCTATCATTGATACACAACAGACTCATGTGTTTGAAGTGTACACTTTGATAAGTTTTGATGTAATCATATACCCATGACATCATCACTATGTTTAAGATAGTTAATATTGCTATCACCCCAAAAGTGTCCTTGTGACCCTTTGTAATATGTCCCCTCTGCCCCTCTTTCTTCAGGTAACCACTCACCTGCATCTGTCACTATAGATTAGTTTTTATTTTCTAGAATTTCTATAAATGGAATCCTAAAATATGCACTCTCTTCTTGTCTGGCTTCTTTCACTCACAAAATTAATCCATGATTTTGTGTATATCAATATTTTGTTCCTTTCTTTTGTGTGGATAAGCCACATTTTGTTTATCCATTCACTTTTTCATGAATATTTTGGTTGTTTCTAGTTTCTGGTTGTTACACATAAGTCTGTTATGAACATTCATATATTGGTCTTCGTGTGGGCATATGTTTTCATTTCTCTTGCATAAGTATGTAAGAGTGGAATGGCTGTAACTCTTAAAATTCAATAAGAAAACAAACAACCCAATTACAAAAAAGGGACAAATGGTTTGAACAGACATTTCAACAGGAAGATATAGTGATAGGAAATAAGTACTTGAAAAGGTGCTCAACATCATTGATCACTGGTGAAATGTAAATGAAAACTACAGTGAGATAACAGTACACACCTATTAGAATGGTTAAAATAAGGAAGATGGATATATCAAGAGTTGACAAAAAATGTAGAGGAATTGGAACTCTGGTGGTAATGTACAACAGAGCAAGCACTTTTGAAAGCAATTTGTCAGTTTCTTAAATTAAGACGTGCTTAAAATATAATCGTTTTGCTTTTGAATTTCTTTCTTATTTTTTTTTTTTTTGGCAAATTCTTGAAATGGACCTTAATTTCTTTCTTTAAATTTTATCTCGTTTTTCTTACCATAATCAGAAACAAAAGAAAGGTGAAATTTACTTCTTTCACTTTTTGGACGTGCTTTCCAGTTCAAATAAAGATATTTCTTTTCACCTATCTCACTTTCCATTCAAATTTTCTTTCCTCTGCATGCAATCTTGTCCAAAGCCTACTTAATATGGAGAAGCAAAAAAGCTACCTAGAGGTATCAGAACATGCAGGAAGATACCTTGGGGCCTCTGGTATCACACAGCCTCTTCAAATCACACCTGGTCACTTACTGCTTATGCATATAGGAGAAATTACTTTACCCCTTTGGCCTCAGCCTCTGCATCAGTGTTTGGAAACAATAGCATCTCTCTCATGTGACTTTTGTGAGGAATAAATGAATTAATCTATGCAAATGCATCAATGCTTAAAGCATTGCCTAACCAATAATGTGTGCTTGTATGTATGTCACCTTAAAGAAACACTCTGGGTTAGTAACTGTCACAGGCACACAGCTTCTTGAATGTACCAAAAATGTTTTCGGGGAGCTGTACACTTCCCAGAACATGTATTCAGAAACAGCTTCATCAGAACACATTGTTTTGGGGAAAATAGGAGGTATTTTTCTTTTATTGTCAATGATAATGGCCCAGAGGATGGTGAGAGAATGGCAAGGAGAATGCCTAGTTTGTTTTCTTATCTAACATCTATCTTAGCAGACCAGTCTGGTGCAGGTCTCTGCAGGAAGAGCCATCTGGGCTCAAGTCCTGGCTTGATCACTGTGTGGCTTGGGTAAGTGAGAGACCTCGTGGAGTCTATACTTCTTCAGCTATAGAATGGGGATTATAATAATACCCACCTAACAGGGAAGTAATGGGGATTAGGTGAATTAACATACACAGAGTCTCACCACACATGGCTGGTTATCTAATTAGTACTATGTCGGGTAACCTTAACACTGGAAGCTCATCAGGAAATGGATTGTGTTGAACTAAATGGGACCACCTAAAGACAGATGAAGTGTGTGTGAGGAAAGGATGACTTCTTGTCAAGAGGCCCAGAGAAACGTGCATGGACGCGGTGATACCTATGTTTGGGGCACATGGGAATGTAGAGCAAAGGAGACCTGGATTTAGGGGACCACTTGAATATATAAAAGGTACTCAGTATTGGGACATTTGGCTGGAAAGAAAGGATGAAACTATGTGGGCATGGAAAGAAAATCATTGTTATAAAATTTTTATTTTTTGGTAAATTTTAAGGGTATGTATGTGATCATTGTACTATTCTATCAACTTTTTTGAAGGTTTAATATATTTCATTTTCTCTCTAGTTTTAAATTTAGCATAAGAAATAGCTGTGCAGATTTCAGTCTGAGGAGATCCATCTATAGGTAATAGAGGTGAGAAAATTCTCTTCTTTGTGCAATTCAAGCAATCTCAGAAATAAAGAGCTGCCTTATCCCCAATTCCTAACTAAACTCATTTCTATAACTCTCATTTCACAATATCCTCTTTATTCATATTTCTTAGCTGTGGTGTCTGTCACTGAAGTTTCACCCTGGAAAGTAGCATCTTGCATACTTATTACATTATTTTTTAGAAAGAATGTATTTATGAATATTAATGATTACATCTAGAGTTCAATTATTGTCATTCTTCTTTTCTCACGCTTATACATAGACATCCAGACACCACAGGTATTCACTCTCTTTAGTTGTATTTCTTACCTAAATTTTCCAACTTTCTTCTCCAACATCTTAAATTATATTCACACGGACCTTGGGAATCATTTAGCTTCAAAAAATTCTGTTAAATTCTCCTCCAAAGGCCAGTGATTTCAGGACTTCTCTTCTATCTTTATATGGAAAAGAGTACACTCAGGAAATAACATTTTCTTGGCTCTTCCACACTGACTGACAGTGCTCCATCATATTTATGAAGTCCCTAATCCCAGAACTAGTGTGAGAATTATCAAAGGGGATATTGTTGGATGTGGCTTTGGAAAAATTCTGCTGATGAGGTTGTTTCGGTGGGAGTAATTAAGATGTGACTCAGGAAGATATGCTTAGGAACACACATTTTTTTCTAGGGTCTAAAGTTTTCTAGAGGCAACAAAGATTTGACCAAACTCCACCTAGGCTCTCCTGAACTTTTCAACTAGGCCGGGCATAGACATAAATGCAGGGCACAAACTGCAGGGTCACCACTGAGATATGTGAGGTGCAGGTGGAGATAGCTTTCATCTTGCCCTCCCCTGCCTGAGACCTCAGCATCATTAGGTTGACTGTATAGGAAACAAGCAAGAAGTTAAACCACAGCGTCGTGAGTAGTCCATTACTGGAAATCATCAGGAGCGGAAGCATAGAATTATCTGTACAGGCGAGTTTGAGGACATGGGGGACGTCACAGTAGAAAGTGTCAAGAACATTGGGTCCACAGAAGGGGAGTGGGAACAATATGGAAATATTCGCGATGGAGTGTACAAAGCCCCCCACCCAGCAGGCCACTATTAACCCAATGCAATGGCCTCTACTCATGATGGTCACACAATGCAGGGGCTTGGAGATGGCCACATACCGATCTAATGCCATCACTGACAAAGAAAATACGTCCACCCCTCGAACAAGGTGGAAGAAAAACATCTGAGTGAAGCAGCCATTGAAGATATGGTCTTTCTCTGTAACAGAAGGTCCACTGGAACTTTGGGAGCTGTGATGGAGGAAAAGCAGATGTCGGCAATAGACAAATTACGGAGCAAAAAATACATGGGGGTGTGAAGGCGAGAGTCACAGGTCACAGTGACTGTGATGAGGAGGTTTCCCAGCAGAGTTGTCACATACACCCAAAGTAGGAAAAGAAATAAGACCAGGTTCAGTTCTTGATTCTGGCTTAGGCCAAGGAAAACAAATTCTTTTACCCTGGTGCGGTTTTTCAGCTCCATTGAGTCATCTTTTCTCTCTCTCTTTTTTCAAGCTACTTCATTTGAAAAGACTTGGCTCTCTATTTTGTTTTCTTTCTAAGCACTAAGAATGCAATTCAGAATGTTCCTCATGTGACCATGATGTTTTCTTTTTGTTTAGTTGTCCAAATTTTTAAGATTGCAGTCAGTTTTGTGATCAATTCAAATTATCACATGCAAGTCATTCAATAATTCGTTTCCTATAAAATTATTTATAAAAAGAATAAGCATTTATGTTAAATAGTGATGTTTACAGAGCATATTTTATTAATTTCTTTTAGATTTTACATTTTATCATTATTTTTGTATTCCACACAAATTTATTGAATCTCAGGAACTGTCTGAAACATTAAATACAAAGATAAGTAAGAAATGGTTTCAGACACTGTAGACATATTCCACAAGTTAAATATTCATAATAGTAAATACTGTGTTGACTTCAACAGAGTCATGTCTTGGTGGAAAAACGATATCTTTCTGTTTCTTATTGCAAAGTTGCTGTGGAATGGGTCAGTTTCTTTGCTCTTGGTTGTTTTATATAGAATTCCTTAAAATTGCAGCCTATTATTTCCACATAGTTAATTTGTCATTGTGGTTAAATTACACTACTCATATTGTTTGCTTAATAATTATTTAAAAATATTTAAAGGTTACTGTTTGGAAGTAGATTAAAACAATATGTAAATCTAATTCAAAGAATATCTTTAATTTCTTTTATTGTCATAAAAACACTTAAACATGAGCGTTACCCTCTTAACAAACTTTTGGGTGCACAATCAGTATAGCCACAGTGTTGCACAGCAATTCTCTAGAACTTATTCCTCTCACGTAACTGATGTCATCCTTGCTTGAGTGTGGAGGAGAGAATAAAGATAGTGATCTACTTTTGAGCAGTGGTTCATTCTGTACCAACCTTTGTGGATCAAAGCTAACAGAGTGGAGAGATCCCACAGAAAGGAGAGATGTTGGTATCATTAGAATAATGCCTGTTTTTCATAAGCCACTATTAATCATCTTCAGCAAATTTTATAATTACTATTTTCTCCACCTTATACTTAGCAAGTGAACACTTATTGCAATAATCAAATGTGTATTGATAAGCTGGATCACATTGTCAAAGTGTTTTCAGCCTATCAAAAGTGGATGATTTGTATAAATTGATGAACATAACGAGTGAGAAAATGTGGCATGTGTCATGAGAAAAGTTCACGCAGATTTGGGTGGGATATGAGACACGATAGGTGATATCATGATTTCCAGCAGTAAGAAAAGCTACTATTTCTTGAGCATTTACTGTACATGAAGAGTTATGAAAAGTTGATTTATTTAACTTTCACCACCATCCTTTAGAAAGTATTGATGTTATTTTTGCTTTTCACATGGAGTATATTTTGAATCTATGTTTGGTTGCAGGAAAGGAAAAGATAGGATGGAAGAAATAGTGCTTCTTTTCCATTCAGTCTTGTATATGTGGGATCTAATTTTGTATAACAAGAATGTTTGATAAAGTCTGTCTGAAGATAAGAATTTGGCAGAAAGGGGCTCTGGAAATTCAGTTTACATTGACCTTGGTCTGAGGTGGACTCACCAAAAAGCAACTCAAAGAATCCCAACAAATGCATGATGCCTTCTCTCACTGAGTGGACCACATTTCTGAATCTCTCTTAATACATCATCTCTTTTCCCAATGGTTAACACCCACCTTTGTTGTTCCTGGCACTGAGACGATCATCTTGGCTCTGAAGCATTTAATACATCTGGAAGATATCAAAGTCAAAATATTTATGCATAATCAATAATGACATCTCTGTCTCTCTATCCACACCTTTAATCTTAGCTAAAAATGTAACATCTTTACCTAATACCTTTGATCCTGAAATTCCAAGTACAAATTGCAAGTTATAAGGTACAGAGCAGAACAGAACATTTGTGACATTAATTCTTCAAAAAATTTTGTTTCTGAAGGCAGAGCCTTTAGGGAGACTAAATATCTTAGTGTCTTTGCTATCCTTTCAGGAGAGAAAGAACAGATTCAAAGAATCTCATCTTCAAGAACTTCCATTGTGTCGCTGTCTTATGTGAAAATCCCTCAGCCTCTGGCTTAATATAAGAATTAAAAAGTGGATATTATTGGACAGGAAAGTGGAAGTCAAGTGTTTGATTCTGCTGTTGGTGATGAAGTTTCAGAGGGATTTATTAAGAAGTTACTGAGACATGCACATGTGTACACACAAACACACAGAGATGGAAACATTTTGGTTGGCATCTAAATTATTTAGAAACAGTAGAGGAAATCTATCTGCTTATCCATAGCTCAATCAAACTTTGTTCAAAAGTGCCAAGTACTGTGCCCAGGAGAGTACAAGTGTCCAATTTTCATGGCTTGTTAGGCTCAGAGGGCACTATATACAAATGAGTTTAATTCAGTTGCCAAAAAACTAGAAGGGAACTGAACCTCAAATCCTTTGCTACCAGTCCAGTTTCTAGTTATATACAGAATGGCTTTAGCCTCATGCTGTGGCTATAAGTTTCCACGTGTAGAGAAACATGATTTAGATGGTGTTTGGGGAATGCTCATTCTTCTTATTTTCCAACACTCTACTCATGGAATCTCTCAATTTGGATCAGCTAGATAAATATGTTAGTAAAACTGTCTACAAAATTACAATAGTTATTTAACATTAACTTAAATTATTGAATGGTCTGATCTTATATAGAACACACTTGCACTGTTTCCAGAATGCTGATGGCTTTCATTCACCTATTTTTCCAATTTGTTTAGTACATTAAACTAGTCTATACAGATTAAAAGCTGCATGAGATAGGTTGTGTGTTTGAGATGGGCAATTTTTCCCCCCAGCTTTACTGAGATATAATGGACATACATCATTGTATATATTTAAGATATACAATGCACTGATTTGATACATTTAAATACTTCAAAATGATTATCATCTTCGTGTTGACTAACACCTTCATCACCTCACAAAATTACCCATTCTTTTTTGTAGTGAGATCATTTAAGATTTACTGTCTTAGTAACTTTCAAGTATTATTACAATATTGTTAATTCTAGTCACTATGCTGTATATTAGATACCCCAGACTTATTCATTTTATAACTGGGAGTTTATACCCTTTGCCCAAATCTCCCTGTTTCTCCCACCCCCAGCGCCTGGCAAAACCATTCTACTCTTGTTTCTTCGAGTTCAGTTTTTTGGATTCCACATATGCATGAGATTGTACAATATTTGTGTTTGTCTCACTTATTTCACTTTAGCATAATGCCCTCACAGTCCATCCATGTTGTCGCAATGGCAGGATTTTCTTTTTTTACAACTGCTAATATTCCATTATACACACACACACACACATATATGTACACACATACCACATCTTTATCCATTCATCCATTGATGAACACTTAGATTGTTTTTGTATCTTGGATGTTGTGACTAATGCTGTAGTGAACATGGGAGTGCTGATACCTCTTCAAGATCATAATTCCATTTCCTTTGGGTAGACACCCAGAGATGGGCTTGCTGGATCATATGGTAGTCATATTTTTAATTTTTTGAGGAACCTCTGCACTGTTTTCCATAGTGACCATAGCAATATATATTTCTATCCACAGTGTACAAGAGTTTTCTTTTCTCCACATCCTCACTAACACTTGCTATCTTTTGTCTTTTTGATGAGAGCCATTCTAACATGTGTGAAGTGATATCTGACTGTGGTTTTGAATTGCATTTCTCTGATGCTTAGTGATATTGAGTACCTTTTCACGTACCTGTTGGTCATTTGAATGTCTTGTTTGAAAAAATTTCTACTCAGTTCCTCTGCCTATTTTTAAATCTGATTGTGTGTTTTTTGCTTGAGTTTATGAGTTGTTTACATATTTTAGATACTAACTCATCATCTGATATATCATTTGAAAATATATTGTTCCATTCTGTGAGTTGTCTTTTCATTTGTTGATTGTTTCTTTCACTGTGCAGAAGCTTTTTAGTTTGATGTAGTCTCATTTTATTAATTTTTGCTTTGTTGCTCGTGCTTTTAGTTTCATTTCCAAAATATTATTGCCAAGACCAATGTCGAGGAGATTTTCTACTATTTTTCCTTCTAGGAATTTTATGGTTTCTGGTCTATGTTTAAATCTTTAATCTATTTCAAGTTACTTTCTGTGAGTGATGTAAGATCGGGGTCTGATTTCATTATTATACATGTGGTTATCCAGTTTTCCCAGTATCACTTATTAAAGAAACTATGCTTTCCCCATTGTATATTTTTGACATTTTTTGTTGATAATTAATTGAATGTATGTGCATGGGTCCATTTCTGGGCTCTTGATTCTGTTCCATTGGTCTACATGTCTGTTTTTATGCCGGTACTATAAAGTTTTGATTATTATATCTCTGTAGTATATAGTTTGAAATCAGAAGTGTGATGCCTCCAGTTTTGTTCTTCTTTTTCAGGATTGCATTGGCTGTTAGGGATCTTTTGTGATACTACACAAATTTTAGGGTTTTTTTTTTTCTATTTCTGTGATCTATTAAGATTTGTCTCCAGGTATTTTTTGATTTCTCCTTTGATTTCTTCACTGATCTAATCATTGTTCAGTAGCCTTTTGCTTAATCTCCACAAAAGGAAGAGTCCCTTTCTTTGGACACTTTGTTCTTGACAGCTTCTACAGTGATGTCCCCCAGATTCTCAAACTCACCTGTACAGATGCTTTTGCACTTGAGCTCCCGATGATTTCCAATGATGACGTAGTCACTACTCTCTGGTTTCTGTTCCTGCTTGTGTCCTACACAGTCATCCTAATGACACTGAGGACTCAGGAAGGGGAGGGCAAGAGGGAAGCCATTTCCACCTGCACCTCACACATCACCGTGGTGACTCTGCTCTTTGTGCCCTGCATCTATGTCTATGTCAGCCCTTCAGTGTCCTCCCCACAGATAAAGCCAGGTCCATCACCTTCACTGCCATCTCCCCTCTGGTGAGCCCCATAATATACACTCTGAGGAACCAAGAAATGAAGTCAGCCTTGAAAAGACAAGAGAAAACTCATGCCTTCTGTGATGAAACAGAATAAAAATCTCCAAGCTCTTCATCACCAAGAAGTCCTTTCGTTATTTTTCCCACAGAGTCCTATTTATATTCTTGAATATATTGTCAATGAACCAACTATACTTAGTAGGTAACAATTTATTTTTCTGGTTAAGTTAATAGGTGGCTGGTAACCCAACCTTCTGGTAAGCATGAAGTAATTAGTGTTATAGAGTTGAGCTGGTGTGTTTCCATCCAAAGAGTGAAGTAGCAATATATCAATCAGGAAAACTATATGGCAGGTTAAGAGATTGATTGAATCCAGCTCCGTTTCCAGAGGTAAATAAACAGAAGCCTAGAGGTAGAGTGATTTGCCCAAGATCTCACATCCACTTAAATACAGAGATAAGTCTTCAGATACCCAGCTGATTGCTCTTAAACCATTTGCAGGTAATTTGTTACATTACTGGACCCGTCTATGCCAAACTGTAATCCTGTTCTAGAAAGATCTCATAATTACTGCAAATGAAGTGCACATATGTACATATAGCCCATCACAGATAAAGAAATTTTTTCTGATTAGTTCAACTTCATATGGGCTTATGATGTATTGAGAACCTTAAAGCTACATAATGGTTGTCCTCCTAGATTCCTATCAGGAATGAAGAAGCTTTGAAAGATTTCCCCGTAATAGTCTAAAGGGATTTATATTATGCAGAACTAGATATGCAGATTCACACTCTTGTGATAAGTTTAGACAAAGGCAGAGCCTCAGGGATTCTACACAAAGAGCAAGACATTCTTATTTTTCAAGAACTGATTTTCCAGTCCAGCCTTCCCAGGGCCAATCTCAGATTGGCTTCACCATTGAGGATTTACACTCTTCCCACTTCCCACTTCCAACTTCCCAAGAGAGAGGAAAGATTAAAGAAGAGAAAACTCTAATCAGTATCTTTTTCAAACTATTGGTATTTGAGAAGAAATGTAGGGTATTATTTTTGTTTGGGAAAGCATGGTAAAAGTAAAGCATGATACCTGAAAGCTCTAACTTCAGAGTCATACAGACCCGGGTCCAAATCCAATCTCTGCCATCCACTAGTTGTATGATCATGCCCAAGTTATTTTATCTCTTCACAGTTCACAATTCACTTATAAAAAGGTACTTATAATATCCACCTCATGAAATTGTTGTGCAGGTTAAAATGAGATGGTACATGTGAAACATACAATGCCTGGCAGATAGTAAATGCTCAGTGAAAGGCTAATGTCATTATTAATCTCATCCTTATTGATCTGTCTAGTGCACATTCTGACCCTAAACCTAATCCTAACCTCCATCTACCTGTTATACTCTTTTCCTATAGGAACCATAGTCCTCATTATTGGGAAAAAACTGATGGGTAGAAAACATGAGGATGTACATTGAATTCAAAGCATGTTTCATCTTAAAATTTCTAGCTTTTTGTCATTAAAGCATGACAATAGTTTTACCTGTTATTTATACAGCTTCAAGGGTCATCCTGAAGCTGTTGAGATAAAGCATAGGAGAGTTTCATATTAAAAGAATGTAATAGGTCAAAGACAAATCCTTGGGTTTTAGAGTGGAGATGAGAGATCAGAACAAGAAATGAGATCTGGTGAGGTAGAAAAGAGCCCAAGCAGAGTTAACCAAAGGATACTGAGTGTTGAGGACAAACTTCACTTATGTCCCACATTCAATCTGGAATGGCACCATGAGTATTCATTAACTTATCAGCTTAATTGAGTGCCATTTCTTGTCACCTCGTCAATCAATTATTACTTTTTTCAATATCAACCTACTTTCTCTAGCATGAGAATTCTAAGAATAATTCACATTTGTCAAGTCACCATTCATAAGGTCCTGCTACCTTTACTCAGGTAGCTCTGGTTGCAAGTCTCCAAGCTTCTCTATATGAAATCGCCTATGAAAGATGCATACTACAAACCACTTTGTAGTCTATTTCATGCAAATGCTTCCTTCTTTTCCTTCCTATCTCTTGTGACTCACTCAATCAGATTTTTATCAGTATGTCAGAATCGGATGGCACCCAAGATCTATGGGGCCTGAATCACTGACTGTATCTGAGAAGCATAATCCCAAGAGGCCAAGAATGCAAGAACTCCTGCCACATCGTAGTCCCTGAGACTTCCTCATGCCATGTTTAAACACACAACACACAACACAATCTGATTCAATAATTCAGGGCAGAGAAGTGTCAAGATGGCAGTATAGGCAGACTCTGAACTCACCTCCTCCCATGGACACAAAAATTTACTACTTCTGTAGGAACAGTTACCCCTGAGAGAGAACTGAACTGGATAAAAAGGAACCCCTTCCATAAGGGACAGTTCTGACTAAGGGGGAAGAGGCAGAAATTCCTTTCTGGAGAGAAAAAAAAATCCACCTTTACAAGCCATGGTGCTTCACAGCCAATTGGGAGCAATCCTAAGGTATGCAGCCTTCCCTGGAGGAGTGTGAGATCTGAGTGGGGGAATGTTACCACTAGAAGCATCTTTTGGACTCAGCACAACCAAGAAGAGTGTCATCATATCTGGTTTGACTAGCTACTAACAACACTGGGGAATACTCCCAGAAACGTTATCAAACATAAGGGGAAAAAGCTGGCTGTTAAAGGACACATGCACAAACTCAACTCTTTTGGAAAGCAACCTAAATTCACCAGACAGAAAGGTACACAGTTCTTTGGTGGAAAGAGACTCAATTTATAGGCTCTGGGTGCATCTTACTGAGAGGTGGGACCTCTCCAGGGACTGAGACATGGGCAGCAGCTACTATTGTGAATTAGTACGGGTGTGCTGACACAGACACTGGCAGACACCATTGGAGTTCTTCCCCTGGCCTGATAGCACAGGGTCTGCCACACTCTCTAGAGCATCAGTTTAATCTAGCACAGCCAAGGCAGGCAGTCTGCCCTAGGGACAGCCCCCACCCAACAGAAGCCATTAGGCAACTTGTGAGCCTGGTAGGCTGGGTGCCTGGATCCTCTGAAGCTGGGTGAGTGGGTCTACCTTTGCAGAGCAGGGCATGTACAAAGAGCAATTGGAGGGTGTGGGGCATTAGTAGAGTGTGTGGGGCCTCTGAAGCGGGGCAAATGGGTCCACATCAGGGTGCCGAGGCAGTGCATGGGGCAGGACTCTGTTGCCAGTGTGTGTGGTCCTGTGGTCAGTTGGGCTTGTCAGCTGCAGAAGACTTGTGCTTCTCAAATAACCACATAGGGGATAATCCTCACCTTCCAAAGCCTGAAACAATTGAGTGCTTCTGTGCCTGGGGCCAGCCCCACTGTAGGCTGGAGGCCTACAGGAATCGTAAGCCCTGAACCTAGTAACCAGCCACTCTGGGGGCCTGCTCACTTAACAGAAAAACTACAACAGGGGGCCTGCTCACTTAACAGAAAAACTACAACAGGTATGTGCTCTTAGACCTTGCAGCCAACTGTTCTGGGGCTCCCCAAACAAGATAAATTGATTGAAGTGTCCATAGCAGCCACACAGAGTTGAACATTACAACCAGCTGGCTAGGAGGACAGCCTACCCTCCCTTGGCACCTACAGCAAGGACAACCCTTCCACAACAGAAGGACACATGTAGCCCATACAAGGGTCACTCCTGGAACATTTGGAACTGGTGATGAGAGGGAAGCACACTGATGGGCCTCAAAAGGCATCTCTTACATAAGACCACCTCTCCAAGATCAGGAGATGTAGCTGACTCACCTAATACATAGATATAAGCACAGAGAAACAGGTAAAATGCGGAGGTAAAGGAATATGTTCCATGTCAGGGAACAGGACAAAACACCAGAAAGAAACTAAATGAAACAGAAATAAATGATCTATCTGACAAAATGTACAAACTAACAGTCATAAGGATGCTCATTGATCTTGGGAGAAGAATGGATGAACTCAGTGAGAGCGTCAACAAAGAATTGGAAAATACAAAAAAAGAACCAATCAGAAATGAAGAACACAATACTGAAAATGAAAAATTCACTAGAGGGACTCAATGGCAGAGTAGTGGATACAGAAGCATGGATCAGTGAACTGAATGAAAGACTGGAGGAATTCACTAAAGCTGAACAGATCAAAGAAAAAAGAATCAAAAAGAATGAAACAGTCTAAGAGACCTCTGGGACAACACCAAGTGCATTAACATTTGTATTATAGGTGTCCCAGAAGGAGAAGTGTAAGACAATGGGGCAGAGAATCTATTTGAAGAAACAATAGCTGAAAACTTTCCTAACCTAAGGAAGGAAACAGGCATCCAGGTACAGGAAGCACCAAGAGCACCAAACAAGATAAACCCAAAGAGGCCCACACTAAGACACATTATAATTAAAATATCAAAAAGTAAAGATAAAGAGAGATTCCTAAAAGCTACAAGAGAAAGACAACAAGCAACATACAAAGGAAACTCCATAAGGCTATCAGCTAACTTCTCAGCAGTAACCTTACAGGCTAGAAGCGAGTGGCATGATATATTTAAAGTGTTGAAAGCAAAAATACCTACAGCCAAGAATACCCTAACTGGCAAAGTTATCATTCAGAATGGAAGGAGAGATAAAGAGTTTCCCAGACGAGCAAAAATTAAAGGAGTTTATAATCAGGAAACCAGTTTTACAAGAAATGCTACAGGGGTTTAAGTGGGAAAGAGAAGACTACAAATAGGAATAAGAAAATGATTTTAAAAAGGCAATAAAATCAGTAATAAAGGCAATAATAAAGTGAAGGTAGCAGATCAATCACCTATGAAGAAATATGAAGGTGAAATAACAAAATAACTAAAATTACCTATTTCCAAGATAAAAGGGTAATGGATGTACACACAGAGAAAAAGAGGTTAGATATGATATCAAAGCCAGAAATTGTGGAGGGAGGGGAGTAAAAGAGTAGAACTTTTAGAAAGAGGTCAAACGAAAGAGACCATCAACTTAATGTAGATTGCTATACACGTAGGTTATTATTATATATGAACCTCCCGGTAATGACAAACCAGAAACCTATAATAAATATACAAAAGTTTCAGAGAAAGGAAGTCAAACGTATTACTAAAGAAAGCCATAAAACCACAAGAGAGAACTGCTAAACACCCAGAAAAAAGGTAACAAAATAGCAATAAGTACATACTTATCAATAGCTTCTTTAAATGTCAAAGAACTGAATGCTCCAATCAAGAGGCATAGGGTGATTAGATTAAAAAGCAAAACCCATATGTATGCTGTATACAAGAGACACACTTTATACCTAAAGATGCTCACAGACTGAAAGTAAAAGGATGGAAAACGATACTCCATGCAGATGGCAAAGAAAAGAAAGCTGAGGGAACAAACTTACATCAGACAAAATAGACTTTAAAGCAAAACTTTAACAAGAGACAAGGAAGGGCACTAAATAACGATAAAGGGAACAATCCAACAAGAGCGTATAACACTTATAATTATCTATGCACCGAACATAGGAGCACCTAAATGGTGCATCAGCAAAAAGGAAATCTGCGTGATGGAGGGACCAAACCGCCCCCACCCCCACAAAGAAGTCACAATGATAGCGGTGCATCGCCCCGTAGTCATAATGGTCACATAATGCAGGGGTTGGAGACGCTGTGTACTGATCAAAAGCCATCACAGAGAGAGAAAATATCTGCTGCACCAAGGAGGTGGAAGAAAAACATCTGTGTCATGCAGCTTGTATAGGATATGGTCCTTATCTTAGACAGAAGGTCTTCTAGGACCTTTGGAGCAGTGATGGAGCAGAAGCAGATGTCAAGGCTGGCTGGAGTGCAGAGCAGGATGTACATGGAGGTGTGGAGGCGACACTGACAGGTCACAGTGACCATGATGAGGAGGTTTCCCAGCAGAGTTGTCATATACACAAAATACAAAAAAAGAAATAAGACCAAGCTCCGGTCTTGGGAATAAGTCCTAGAAATATAAATTCTTTTACCCTGGGGTCATTGTCCAACTCCATTGAATCATGTTTCTTTTTCCTCGTGTAGCTTGGAAAAAATTGAAATGTTATTTCAGAAAGGGTTTACTCCCGCTTAATAGATTCAGGTTTACAGAGTTAGGTATTAGGTCTGAAAACTAGTGAGGTGTTATCACCACATGAAGAGCCTTTCCAAGGTTATTGTTAACATGTCCAAAATGACATCTTATTACACAAACATGCATTTAACTATTTTTTTCTTCTGTTAAATATAAGTATTTTAGAAAATGCATAAAAATAATGTTCTCAGAATATAAGTTCTAAGGATCCAAGATAAAGAGGTGAATGTTTAACATTCAGAAAGGGACGATCGTGGCACGAGGGATACAAAAATGGATGTAGTTTGGCGTGTGGATAAGACAATGCCTATTTGGTACAACTGGGGTCCTTTGAGGTTCCACATGAGTGTGGGTTTTTTCCCAGACTGGGTGCTCCATTTAAATAGTTTAAGAACTCCTATCTGTAGATTGGTTGTCTTCAGACTGAATTTCACAGAAGCACTCCTCCCTTTTTTGAATCACAAATTTGATGCTGTGAAAAATCAGAAAACTTTAAAGCTATAAAATTCTTCTCTATTGCTCTATTCTTGCTTAAGGGAATTTCTTTGTTTCTGTCTTTAAACTATTTTAGGTACCAAAACCCTTGGATGTTAAATAACTCCTCAACTATTAAGGAAAACTGGGGACTCAGAGCTTTTCTTCTGTTCATTGGTCAAATTTATTTCTTAAAAGTTATTTTTTTATTGCACTATCATTGACATACAGTAGACTCATGTCTTTGAAGTGTACACTTTGATAAATTTTGATATAAGCATATATGCATGAAATCATCACTTTGTTTAAGATAGTTAATATACCTATCATGGCAAAAGTGTCCTTGTGACCCTTTGTAATATGTTCTCTCTGCTCCTCCTTCTTCAGGAAACCACTGATTTGCATTCTGTCACTATCCATTAGTGTGCAGCTTCTAGAATTTTATATAAATGGAATTCTACAATATGTACTCTCTATTTGTCTGACTTCTTTCACTTCCAAAATACATCCATGTTTTTGTGTGTACCAATAGTTCGTTCCTTATTATTGTATGGATAGGCCACATTTTGTTTATCAGTTCACTTGTTGATGAACATTTGGGTTGTTTCTAGGTTTTTACTATTACATGTAAAGCTGCTATGAATATTTGTGTAAAGGTCTTTGTGTGGACATATGTTCCCATTTCTCTTGGGTAAGTAACTAGCAGTACAACGGCTGTAAGTCTTAAAATTCAATAAGAAAACAAACAACACAATTGAAAAAAATGGGCAAATGGTTTGAGCAGACAATTCAACAAGAAGATATAGGGATAGCAGATAAGCACGTAAGAAGAATCTCAACATCATTTATCACTGGGGAAATACAAATGAAAGCCATAGTGAGATAACAGCACATCTATTAAAATGGCTAAAATAAAGAAGATGGATATGTCAAGAGCTGACAAAAATGTAGAGGAATTGTAACTCTGGTGGGAATGTACAATGATGCAAGCATTTTTGAAAACAGTTTGTCAGTTTCATAAAATGTTAAGCGTGTGCTTACAATATAATCATTTTGCTTCTGAATTTCTTTCTTTTTTTTTGGTGAATCCTTCAAATGGACTTAATTTCTTTCCTTGCAGTTTATCTCCTTTTTCTTATCATAATCAGAAACAAAAGAAAGGTGAAAGTGACTTCTCTCACTTTTTTGGGTGTGTTTTCCAGTTCAGATGAAGATATTTCTTTTTACCCAGCTCACTTTCCATTCAAGTTGTCTTCCTCTGTATGCAATTTTGTCCAAAGTCTATTAATATGGAAAACTACAAAAGCTACCAAGAGTTATCAGAGAATGCAGGCAGATACCTGGGGCCTCTGCCATCACACAGCCTGTTGCAATCCCAGCTGGGTACTTACCGGTTACGCTACAGGAGAAGTTACTTTACCCCTTTGGCCTCAGTATTTGGAAACAGTAGCATCTTCCGTGTGTGATTTTCATGAGGATTAAATGAATTAATCTATGCAAAAGCATCAATACTTAGAGCATTGCCTAATCAATAATAAGTGTGCTTATGTGTGTGTTACCTTAAAGTAAAACTCCAGGTTAGTAACTGTCACAGGCACACAGCTCCTTTAAATGTACTGACAATCTTTTAGAGGAGCTGTACATTTCCCAGAAGATGTATTCTAAAACAACATCATCGGAACATACTTTTTTGGGGAAAATAGAGGGTATTTTTCTTTACTGTCAATGAGAGTGGCCCAGAGGGTGGTGACAGAGTTTGGTAGTAAGGAGAGCACTTGCTTGGTTTGATTTCTTTTCTGACAACATCTTAGCAGCCCAGAGAAGTCTGGTGCAGGTCTCTGCAGTCACAGCCATCTGGGCTCAAGTCTTGGCTCTGTCCCTGTGTGACTTGGGTAAGTGAGAGACCTCATGGAGTCTCCACTTCAACTTTGGAATGGGGATTATAATAATACCCACGTCACAGGGAAGTTATGAGGATTAGGTGAATTAACATATGCAGAGTCTCAGCATACATGGTTGGTTATCTGTTATGATTAATACTGTGTTGGGTAACCTTAACATGGATGTTCATCAGGAAATTGAGTGTTTTGAACTAAGTGGTAGCTGAGCTACCAATTCTGACTAGTTAAGGAGAGGAAATAATTGCAGAAAAGATCAACTCAGTACAGTTACTAGAGGTAATGAGGAGGTCCTACCTAGTTATGATAGGCTTCCATAGGGACTCCCTGTAAATAATAGACTATGGTCTACACAGAAGTGTAGAAGGTATAGTCTCTCAGACCACAAGTCAGGCTTATTTTCAGAAAAGTAGCCACAAACTGCCTTTCGTAATTCAGACAACATCCTCTACCTTCTGCTCCATTTTTCTGCTATTTGTAATCCATCTTATTATTTAACAAATATTGATAGAAAATTGTCAGATTTCTAGGTTATTTGAGAGAAATGAATATAATCCAACACCAGTAGAAAATAACTGAAATCCAATAGTATTATGGGAGTGATGGGGATCATCTAAAGACAGACGATCTGTGGGTGAGAAAAGGACAACTTCTCACCAAGAGGCTCAGAGGAACCTGCAGGGAGGAGGTGACACTTATGTTTGGGAGACATGGGGGTGGAGAGAAGGGAGATTTGGCTTTAGGGGACCGCTTGAAGATACAAAAATTGCTTCTGAATTGGAAGTTTGGCTGGAAAGAAGGCAAACGTGTGTACGGAAAGTCATAAAAAAGAAAATCATTGCTATAAAATTTTTATTTTTTTATAAATGTAAGGAAGGGTATGTAGGTGTTCATTGTCCTATTCTTTCAACTTTTTTGAAATATTTTATTTTCTCTCTAGTTTTAAATTTAGCATAAGAAAAACCTCTGTACATATCAGTTTGAGGAGATCTATCTACAGTAAATAAGCCTGAGAAAAATCTCTTGTTTGTTCAATTCAAGGGATCCCAGGAGAAAAGAGCTTCCTTTTCCCTGCTTCCAAACTGGACTCATTTCTATGGCTGTCATTTCACAATATCCTCTTTGTGCATATTTCTTAGCTGTGCTGTCTGTCTGTAAATGTTTACCATGGAATGTAGCATGCTGTGTATATATTTCATTGTTTTTAGTCAAAGCATATTTATAAATATTAACGATTCCATCTAGATTCAGTTTTTCTCACTCTTTTGTTCTCATGCTTATGCATAGACACCTAGGCACCACAGCCATTCACACTCACGCAGAGTTATGTTTCTTTCCTAAAATCTCCTACCTCCTTCTCTAATATCTTAAGTAATGTTCACATGTACCTTGGAAATCATTCAGCTTCAGAAAATTCTGTTAAATACCCCTCTGAAGGCCAGTGATTTCAGTGGCTTCCCATCTATCTTTATGTGGAAAAGGGCAGACTCAGGGAATAATATTTCCTTGCCTTTTCCACACTGATTCACAGTGTTCCATCGTATGTACCAGTTTCTTAATCCCAGAACAAGTGTGAGAATTATCAGAGGGAATATAGTTGGACGTCCCTGTGGAAAAGTTCTGCTGATGGTGAGGTGGTTTCAGTGATGGTATTCAAGATGTGACTCAGACACATGTTCTTAGGAACATACTTTTTGTGTAGGGTCTAAAAGTTTCTAGCAGTGACAAAGATTCTCTCCTTGACCAAACTACTCAGGCTCCCCTGAACTTTTCACCTAAGCCTCAACTTTGGGACCTCCATGCTTGTCTCTGCATTGTCCAATTTTAGCAAGAATCCTGCTAATTTAGTTTAGCTAAAATACCCCACCCTCCATGTTGATCACCCTCAGTATCTAATCAGGTTCCTCACGATCCACCATCCCCTAAGTGATATCTTATCACCCTGGCCTGCCTTCAGCAAGAATCCTGTTAGGTCAATTTAGCCAGAATCCTACCCGACCTCTGATGTTTTCTCTTAGTGGATTTCTTATTGGGACATAAATGTCTATTCTTAGGGATTCTGAACAACTTCCTTAGGTAGTTTCACCCATGGGGAGTGAATCCTGAAGTGTGACACACAAGTATTGGATGGAGCCATTGGACCTGGAAGGGTTATGTAGACGAGAGTAAAGGAGCTCTCAATGGGCGGATGAAGAAACTGGGTGATGGAGTTCTCACAGGACACATTTGTAACCAGGAAATCCACAATGGATTCATCAGTAACTCCCAGTTGCTCAACTTTCAGACTTTTTAAAATTCTCACCACCTCCATCATTACTACCCTAAGTTATGTCTTCATTTTTTCTTTCATGGGAATGTTGCAGTGACCTTTTATTTGGTCTCCCTGTTTTTGTTCTCACCCCTCTTCATTCCATTCATAACAGTAACCTGTGCAATTCTGTTAAAACATCCATCACTATTCTGCTCTTCAAAGCCCTTCAAATGCATCCCTTCTTGTTTAATGTGAAAGTCAAAATCCTCACAGTGGTTTAAAAGGTCCTAAGGGTCTAGTCCCATGGCCTCATTATTTCTCTGACTTCAATTATTACCTGTCCCCTCCTAGCTTCCTCTAATCTTCTTACAAACACCTGGCACATCCCAACCTGAGGACCTTTGCATGTCTGATTTTTGTGCTGAGATTTGTACTGCAACATGAACATTTTTCTGGTTTCAAAAATTTTAAGATCTAGGATATACCTTCAGAAATGAGGGGCAAAAAAGAAAACCTCACAGCACCTGTAAATAGCAGAAAGCCAAGCTCATATATTGAATAATGTTTTTCACTCATGCCAACCGTTTTGAATGGATATGCATAGCCTGAAGCAGCTTCATAAGTTTCTGTCATTTTTAGGGAGCAATGTTAACAGAATAACAATGAATCAATTGTTTTGTTAACCCTATTCTCCAATGACTTGAGGAACAGAAACGAGTGAGAGGTGATGTTCCTTCACTGAGTTTTGTAATTCAACCATCTTTATGAGTGTTTTCTATGTTCTACTTTCTGTGCCAGGTGCTGGGGATACAATAAAGAAAGCATTGTCCTACTTGGGGCGGATGGAAAGAAGGAGGACAGGGAATTGGAAACAAGGTCCTGAGTTATGTGCTCAAGCTGAGCCCAAGTCACTGAAGGGATGTGGTGGAAGTATGTACAGCGGGTGTGGGGTTCAGAGGACGGCCAGAGTAAGGGCCTTACATGAGGTGACAGAACTCATGGTTATTGAGGTCCATATTCTAACTCAAGCTGTGCTGGCTTCAAGGAACCTGCACTCAGCCACTGGAGTGTAGGCTTTAGATGGAAAAATATTCAGGTAATAGTAATTTATTCATATAAGAGAGTCAGAGGAGGAATGTAATCTGAATGTGTTTACTTCATTAAAATGTGATAACATCAAGAAATTCCTTATAGAATCCATGCCCAAGACGCATTGTGTTTCTCCTATGTATCTCAGCACACTTCCTGGTAACGTGTATATAATGGGAATGTCTGAGTACATATATTTTTGCTTTTTCTTATTGATAATTTTATTTAGACAGTTGTAGATCCCATGCAGTTGCAGGAAACAACAGTGAAGGACTCCACCTAAACCCATTTTCTCCCAATGATCATTTCACAATCTACATGTATATCAAAACATCAAGTTGTACATCTGAAATAAACAACATTTGTGTTTCTCAATTATACTGCAATAGAATAGGGAAATAAAACCCAGAACAATTTCAATGTGATTGTTTGAGTGTATATCGATTCTGTTTTCTTTATTTCTTCCAAGTCTGCATTGCGTAAGCAATATGCAAATCTCCAGCTAACAATTTGATTTCTCTACTTTATTTTGTAACATGAAAACTCTCTTTTCACATTATTATTGCATACTGATCAGAATCTTCGAAAGTCATGTGTATCTTAGTAGAAATATCAAGATTATTTAGAAATCCTTTAGACAATCCAGGTTATTGGATGTACAAACATTTTCAAAGGCAGTGACAAGGAGTGAATGACCAGTCTATACCTTGTCTGAAGGCACAAATCTTCTCTTCAGTCTCCTCATGGCTGACTTCATCTCCTGGTTCCTCAGAGTGTAGATTAAGGGGTTCAGCAGAGGGGAGATGACAGTGAAGGTGACAGAGATGGGCTTATCCGTGGGGAGGGCAGTGAAGGGCCGGGCATAGACATAGATGCAGGGCACAAAGTGCAGGGTCACCACAGTGATGTGTGAGGTGCAGGTGGAGATGGCCTTCCTCCTGCCCTCCCCTGCCTGAGACCTCAGCATCATTAGGATGACTGTGTAGGACACAAGCAGGAAGATAAACCACAATGTGGTGAGCAGTCCACTGTTGGAAATCATCAGCAGCTCAAGCATGAAAACGTCAGTACAGGCGAGTTTGAGGACCTGGGGGACATCACAGTAGAAAGTGTCAAGAACATTGGGTCCACAGAAGGGAAGGGGCAGCAACAGGGAAATCTGTACGATGGAGTGGACAAAGCCCCCCAGCCAGCAGGCTATAATGAGGGCAGTGCATCGCCCTCTACTCATGATGGTCACGTAGTGCAGGGGCTTGGAGATGGCCACATACCGATCTAATGCCATCACTGACAAAGAAAATACATCCACCCCTCCAATGAGGTGGAAGAAAAACATCTGAGTGAAGCAGCCATTGAAGGAGATGGTCTTTCTCTCTGACAGAAGGTCCACCAGAACCTTGGGAGCTGTGATGGAGGAAAAGCAGATGTCGGCAATAGACAAATTCCGGAGCAAAAAATACATGGGGGTGTGAAGGCGAGATTCACAGGTCACCGTGACCATGATGAGGAGGTTTCCCAGCAGAGTTGTCACATACACCCAAAGCAGGAAAAGAAATAAGACCCAGTTCAGTTCTTGATTCTGGGTTAGGCCAAGGACAATAAATTCTTTGACCCTGGTGCCGTTTTTCAGCTCCATTGAGTCATCTTCTTTCTCTCTCTTTTGTTTCAAGCTGCTTCATTTGAAAAGTGTTGGCTATTTTATTTTCTTCCTAAGCACTAAGAATGAAATTCAGAATCTTCTTCATGTGGCTGTGGTCTTTGTAATTTGTTGAGTTGTCCAAATTTTTAAGATTGCAATCAGTTTGGTGATCAAATCAAATTATCACATGCAAGGCCGTTCAATAATTCTGTTCCTATAAAACTATTTTGAAAAGAATAAGCATTTATATTCAGCAGAGACATTTGCAATGCATATTTTATTTAATTAATTTATTTGTTTTAAAATTTTATAAATATTTTTTATTCCACACAAATTTATTGAATTTCCTGAACCATTTGAAGCATTATATACAAAGATAAGTTAGAACTGTCTCCAGTCATTGTAGACGTATTGTTTACAAGTTTAAAATTCATATTAGCAAATATTCTGGTGACTCCAAGAGGCTCTTGTTTTTCTGAATAAAAGGATGTTATTCAGTTTCTTATTGCAATGTTGTGTGGCATCAGTCAGTTTCCTTGCTGTTGGCCATTTTACATTGAATTTCTTAAAACTGCTGATTATTCCATGTAGGTACCTTGTCATTGTGATTTCCTTGTACTAATCAGATTGTTTGCTTAATAATTATTTAAACATATTTAAAATGTATTATTGGGAAACAGATTGAAACAATATGTAAATTCTAATCTCAAAAAATATCTTTATTTTATTGTGAGAAAAAACTTAAACTTGAGACTTACCCTCTCAAATTTTTAATTGCACAATACAGTATAGTTACAATATTGTAGAGCAATTCTCTAGAGCTTATTCGTCTTGGATAACTGATGTGATCCTTGCTTGAGTGTGGGGAAAGAATAAAGATAGTGACCAGCTTTTGAGAGATGGTTCATATTGTATCAACCACACTCTCCTCTGCCTCTTTCTGTTTGTGGATCAAGAGAGTGGAGGTGTCCCACAGTAAGGAGAGATAACGGTATCATTAGAATAATGCCTTTTTTTGTGTGTGAGGAAGATTGGCCTGAGCTAACATCTGTTTTCAAGTGGAGTGAGCCAACTTAACCACTGTGCAACAAGGCTGGCTCCTATAACGTCTATTTTTAACAAACTCTTATTGATAATTCTTAGGAAATTTTGTAATTATTATTTTCTCCACCTTGTTCTTAGAAAGTGAACACTTCTTGTAATTTCAAATGTATATGGATAAATCAGACCACGTTGTCTAAGTGTTTGTAGCCTAACAAAAGTGGATGATTTTTATAAACTGATGAACATAATGCAAGATAAAATGTGAAATGCGTCACAAGAATAGAAGTAGATTTGGGGGGGATAGGAGATATTATGGTTTCCAGCAGTAACAAAAGCTACTATTTTTTAAGTATTTACTATGTGTTAAGACTTAGGAAAAGTTGATTTTCTTAATTTTCCCCACCATATTTTAGTAAGTATTATTGTTATACTTGATTTTGTTACAGAATATATGATGAATCTATATTTGGTTTAAAGGAAGGAAGAGATGGAAATAGGATGGAAGAAACAGTGTTTTTTTTTTCCTGCTTCAATCTTATATGTATAATGTCTAATTTTGTATAACAGGAATGTTTGACAGAGTCTGTCTGAAGATAAGAATTTGGCAGAAAGGGGCTCTGGAAACCCAATTTACATTGACTTTGGTCTGAGGTGGCCTCACCAATAAGTGGCTCAAAGGATATAACAAATGTATCATGCCTTCTCTCACACAGAATGGACCACATTTCTAAATCCCTCTTAACACGTCATCTCTCTTTCCAATAGTTAATACCTACCTTTGTTGTTTCTGTTACTGAGAAGATTATCTTGGCTCTGAAGCATTTAATATACCTGGAAAATATCAAAGTATTTATACATAATTGATAACTACATCTCAACTTCACTATCCATAACCTTTACCTTAGCTAAAAGCTTAACGTCTTTACCTAATATCTTTGATCCTGAAACTCCAACCACAAATTGTAAGTTATTGGTACAGTACAGAACAGAACACTGGTGACTTTAATTCCTGAAAATGTTGTTTTGGAAGGCAGAGCCTTTGGAAGACTAAATATCTTAGTGTCTTTCTCCCCTTTCAGGAAAGAAAGGGCAGATTCAAAGAATCACATCTTCAAGAATTTCCACTGTGTCCCTGTCTTACATACAAATCTCTCAGTTTGAGGCTTAATATAAGAATTACAAAGGGAATAATATTGGACAAGGAAGGGGAAGTCAGTGTCTGATTCTGCTATTAATGATGAGGTTTCAGTGGGAGTTATTAAGAAGCTCCTGAGACATGCACATGTGTAAACACACACACACACACACACACACACACACACACATAGACAGATACATTTTGGTAAATTATTTAGAGGCAGTAGAGGAAATCTATCTGTTTATCCATAGCTCAATCAGAACTATTTTAAAACCTGCTAAATTCTGTGCCCAAGAGACTACAAGGGTCCAATTTTCATCACTTGTAAAGCTAAGAGGACACTATATATAAATGTTTCAATTCGATCGTCAAAAAACTAGAAGAGAACTGGACCTTAAAGCCTTTGCTCCTAGTCCAGTATTTAATTATATGCAGACTTGTTATAGTCTCACGATGTTGCTATAAGTCTCCACATGTAGAGAAACATGACTTAGATGATCTTTGAGGAATGCAATTTTTTCCTGTTTTCCAATACTCTATTCATATGGAATCTCTCAATTTGGATTACTGCTAGATAAGTTATGTTAGCAAAGCTGTCTACAAAATTACAGTAGTTACTCACGCTTAACTCAAATTATTGAATGGTTTTTTCTTATGTAGAACGCACTTTCACTGTTTCCGGAATGCTTATGGGTTTGGATTTACCTGCTTTTCCATTTCTTAGTACATTGAACTAGTCTACACAGATTACAAACTTCATGAGACAGGTTGTGTGTTTGGGATGGGTAATTCTTTTCTTTTTTCCATGCTTTCTGAGATATTATTGACATGTATCATTGCTTATGTTTAAGGTATACAATGGTCGATTTGATACATTTATATGTTGCAAAATGATTATCATCATAGTGTTAATTTACACCTTCCTCACCTCACAAAAGTACCACTTTTTTGTACGTGATGAGATCATTTAAGATATACTCTCTTAGCCACTTTCAGGTATCATTATAGTATTGTTAACTATAATCACCATCTGTACATTAGATCTCCAAAACTTATTCACCTTATAACTGAGAGTTTCACCCTTTCACCAACATCTCATTTCACCAAACCCCCAGCACCCCTATACGACTCTCTGTTTCTGTGAGCTTAGAGTTTTAGTTTACACAGATATATGTGATAATACAGTATTTGTCTTTCTCTGTCTGACTTACTTCACTTAGCATAATGCCCTCGATGTCCATCTAGTTGTCACAAATGGTAGGATTTCCTTCTTTTTTATAACTGATAATATTCCATTGTATATATATACCATGTCTTTATCCATTCATCCATTGATAGACACTTAGACTGTTTCCATATCTTGGATATTATGACTAATGTTGCAATGAACATGGGAGTACTGATACCTCTTTAGGATCCTAGTTTCATTTCCTTTGGGATAAACAGCCAGAGATGAGATTGCTGGCTCATATGATAGTTCTACTTTTAATTTTTTGAGAAAGCTCCAAACTATTTTACATAGTGGCTGTGCCAATTCACTTTCCCATCAACAGTGCACAAGAGTTTCCTTTTCTCCACATCTTCGCCAACACTTGTTATTTCTTGTCTTTCTGATGATAGCCCTTCTTATAGGTATTAAGAGATATCTTACAGTAGTTTTGACTTGCATTTCTCTGCTGGTTAGTGATGTTGCATACCTTTTCATATAAGTTTTGGGCATTTATATGTCTTGTTTGGAAAAATATCTATTCTGGTCCTCTGCCCATTTTTATATTGAATTGTTTGAATTTTTGTTCTTGCATTGTTTGAGTTCTTCACATATTTCTGATATTAACCTCTTATCTGATTTATTTTCTCTCATTCTGTAGGTTGTCTTTTCATTTGTTGATTATTTTTGTGCTGTACAGCAGCTTTTTAGTTTGTTGTGGTCCCATTTATTAATTTTTGCTTTTATTGCTTGTGCTTTTTGTGTCATATCTAAAAATTATCGCCAAAATCAATATCAAGGAAACTTTATGCTATTTTTTCTTCTGGGAGTTTTATCATTTCAGGTCTTATGTTTAAATCTTTACTTTATTCCTAGTTAGTTTTTGTGAATAGTGTAAAATAGGAGCTTGATTTCTTTATTAAGCATGTGGTTATCCAGTTTTACCTGTACCATTTGTTGAAGACAGTATCCTTTCCCCATTGTGTATTCTTGGCTTCTTTGTTGATAAGTAATTGACTGTATATGCATGGGTTTGTTTCTGGGGTTTTGATTCTGTTCCATTGGTTTATATGTCTGTTTTTATTTCAGTACTCTACTGTTTTGATTGTTATGGCTTTATATACATTTCAAAGTCATAAGTGTGATGGGCATAAAATAGAACACATGAAGGAATAGTCAACAAAGAAGATGGCACTCATCTCCACAGGAGCTTCTGCACTATTAAATGTTTGTTTACAACTAGCTTATAGAAAGCATGAGGATAAGTGAGGGTTGTCTTCTTGACTAGTCTTCTTTGGACACTCTCCTCCAGTGTACTATGTTTTGGGACCTGACCTTCTAGCCTATTGTCATTCTAGTTCCCAGGCTTACCTTGATCACCTTTCTCTTCCTCTTATTTAAATTTCCTTTCCCCATATCTCCCTCATTTCAGTTTGGTTCTCTGTGAATTCCAAGGGTGCAGTAGTACTTCCCACAAACATTTCTACGTATTGAGAGAATCCTTTTAGAGACAAAGTCTTAGTCCTTGTCATCTAATCCGATCGTGATTTCTTAGTAATGAACTACATATGTTGAAGAGATTGTTGGAGTTCATCATCTTCCATGTTCTCTTCCTTTTTCTGGTGACAGAGCAGGATTAAATTTTCCAGACTCGCTTGTAATTAATTGAGGCCATATGACTAAGAGCAGGGCAATGGAATGTGGCCAAAAGTGATGCACACTACTTTCAGGACTGGCCCATAACCATCCCTCCTTTCTCACCATAATTCTTAATCCTCTCTCCTTTCCTCCATTTTCTGGATGAATGGAGAAGATTCTGAGAATCTAGAAAGAGGTGGAGCCCAAGATGGAAGCATCGGAAGCCCGTCTCTCTAAATGAGTGCATGGAACATCTCTTTCTGAAGGCCAGTACTGGCCTTTGACATGAGCAGGAAACAAACTTTTACTGTTTTTAACTACTTCCGTTTTGAACTGTTTTGTCACAGTGTTTATTTACTCGGATTAATACATGAGTTCCAGTTTCTATGGCTTGAGCTTTATCATAGTGGGAGTCATTGTACAGTAAAGCCAACAATAGGTCTCAGTGAAATATCAGCTGGATTGTTAGATAAACCTTCTCCTAGCACCATTTTCATTCCTTTCATTTTATAGAGACTAGCAAATTCTCAGATTCACTGATTAAATCCTTGTGCTTTTTATATCCTTTCTTTACCTTCTAGTGGATTGAGTGGGAAGCATAAAGTTGCGAGGTCTCTAAGTGCAGAAACAATGAGGACCACAAAAAGGAAATGTTAATTATGTGATGCCATGTGGTGGAGGTGGTAGCTAATGGTATGGTGGTAATCATATTGTATTATACAAATTTATCAAATCAGCATGTTGTACAACTTCAACTTACAGAATGTTACATGTCCACTATATCTCAACAAAGCTGGGAAAAAACCTCCAAAAAAACAAAAAACAGAAACAATGGGAAATTTAGGCCTGTCCAGTCTGCGACTGGGATAATCCTGCCATGTAATGGTCAGCTGCTTCCCAAATGCTTAGTATTGGTCTTCCCTTAAGCCTTTCATTAATCCATGTGAGTTTTCCACAGCTTGTACCCATCAGTGTTATTTCTTTCTGAATACTCCCTTCTGCCCAGGAGGAAACTATACCCTTGGAGTATGGGGATCCTCTCTCCCCAGTAGAAGTCATGGATTTGCATTGCTCAGGTGACCATAGATGGAGTTCTTCATCTTGAAATTTCCTTTTAAATATCAAATACTGGTATTACCTCTTTGAATGTACTAGTTCCTTGCTATAATGAGCTGACTGTTGCATACTGTGGCACACTTTTATACTATTCTCTCCCTCTGCACATATCGATTTCTTTCCTTGGATTGCCCCTCTCTGCCTTTTTCCCCTTGAAAACATCTGCTTATGGTCAAATTTCTTCTGAAGTTCTCAAGTAAAGTGCCTACAATATTTCCACAGCACTTTGACCACATCCTTTTAAAGCATCTTTGAATATGACTGTGGGACAGTGACTATCTTTAATCTTCCTGCAGCAGTCTTAGTCTTACCATTGTCAGGCACGTAATATGTGTTTTGTCAATATTTGAGGCATGAATAAGTGAGAGTGGGTACCCAAAGTCATAATTGGGCCTCACTTTAAAGCAGTATCACCTATAAGTCCCAGCACATAATATAGGACCCGCCTCTTTTATGATTCCATGGTATCCATAGATGCCCCTGTGCTTTTAGCATTAAGGTGATCTCTTGCCATTTTGAGAAAGTGAAATTTGATATCTATCTTTAAATTTTAGTGTTATGTCATCCTTATAGAATTTAGATCCTTTCTGAATGTCCTAGTCATTTCTTTAGTTCCCTCATGCCCGACTTCATTTCCTGATTCATCAGGGTGTAGATCATAGGATTGTGCAAAAGAGAGATGACAGTGCAGGTGATCAAAATGGCAGTATCTGTGGTAAGGGCAGTGAAGGGCCAGGTATAAACATAGACACAAGGCACAAAGTGCACCGTCACCACAGTGATGTGTGTGGTGCGGGTGGAGTTGAATTTCCTCTTGCTCTCTCCAGTATGAGATCTCAATATCTTCAAGATGACTGTGTAGGATATGAGGAGAAAGAAGAGTAAAAACCAACTGACTAATCCCTTATTGGAAATTATCAGGAGCTCCAGAGTGACAGTGTCAGTGCAGGTGAGTTTGAGAACCTGGGGGACATCACGGTAGAAAGTGTGAGGAACATTGGTTGCATAGAAGGGAAGGGGCAGCAACAGAGAAATCTTCATGATAGAACGGACAAAGGCCCCCAACGAGCAGGCTGAAACCAGGCTAGCGCATCATCGCTTACTCCCTATGGTCATATAATGGAGGGGTTTTGAGATGGCTACATAGCAATCAAATGCCATTTGAGAGAGACAAAACATCTGCACCTGCCAGATGGTGGAAGAACATTTGAGTGACACAGGCATTGAAGGAAATGGGTTTTGTTTCTGATGAGGATCAGCTAGGACCTTAGGAGCTGTGATGGAGGAAAAGCAGATGTCAAGAACAAATAGACTGTGGAGCTGGAAGTACATGGGAGTGTGAAGGTGAGCTTTGCAGGTAACTGTAACCATGATGAGGAGGTTTCCCATAAGAGTTGTCATGTACACCAAAAACAAGAAGACAAATAAGACCCAGCTCAGCTCTTGAAACTTGGTAATTCCCAGGAAAATTGATTCTTTCACTCTAGTATAATTTCCCTGAACCATTGGGTCACAAATTCTTTTTGAAGCATATCTCTGGAAGAAAGTACAGTGCAGTTAAAGAATGGGATATTAAATCTACTGTAGTCTGTTCTGTTACTTGAGTTTGGTGTTTTAGTGGGGAGGATTTTTTTTATGCATGCCCTATGTCTACAATTTTGTATGCTACCCTTAGATAGAAGATACTCAGGTTTTTCACTCAGTCACCTAAACAGGTAGGTTCTATCACTGTGGCCCCTGAAATGCGGCTGACAGGTCTTTGAACCTGTTCAATTCTCCTTTTACTCTAAAATATGACACTTAAAACAATAAAAAAATAAGCATAAATTTGACATGAGAAATTTTTGTTCACAGAGGACACCATTATGAGAATTAAAGATAACCTGCAAATGGGAGGATATTTACAATACATGTAGCTGAGAAATGTTTCACATCCAAAATATATAAAGAACTCCTACAAATCAGTAAAAAGAAGATAGATGAACAAACCAGAAAATGGCAAAAGACACGATCCAAACTTTACAAAAGAAGATATTCAAATGCCAATTAAATTTCATTAATTATCAGGGAAATGTTAATTAAAATTATAGCAGGAAACTACAACCTACCTACCAAAATGGCTAAACTGAAAAAATGAAAAATATCAAGAGATGGTGAGGACGTGGAACAATTGGTACTCTCATAGCCTGCTGGTGGGTCTGTAAAATTGGGATAACCGTGTTGCTGTTTGATTGTATTGACTGATGCTATATATCTATATCTACATATATATGTATATCTATCTACATATGTATATTGGTATGTATATCTGTATCAATCTAATCATCTATCTTAGGGTAGATGTCTATATATATACATATAAATTGTTTGTTCAGTTGTTGGTGTTGTTATATATATATACATAATACATATTTATGTATATATACATGTGTGTGTGTGTGTATATCTCCATCCTAACAACAATCTATATCACCCCCAGGAAATAAGTAGATATGATATGTCCACCAAAAGACATATCCTAGAATATTCCTAGCAGCATTGTTTGTAATTGAGTCAAAATGGAAAACGGCACAATTGCCTACCAACAGTAGAAAAAATAAATAGCTTGTTAAATTCATAGAATACTACACAGCAATGGGAATGAGCTACATATATTACATGAAACAACACAAATGAATCTCAAAAACCCAATGTCAAGTCAAATAGTCCAGGCACAAAAGAGTGTGAAATCTCTTATTTTTTTTCACATAAAGAACGAAAAAATTACAAAACCAAAGGGAATATGAGGGAGGCTTTTCAGGTACCGATAATGTTCTGTTTCTTGATCTCAGCGCTTGTTACAAAATATAATCTGCTCGGGGGGAAATTCATTGAGCTGTACACTTATGTGCATTTTTCTGTATGTATGTACATCATCCTTCAGTAGAATATTAAGAATAATTAACATGGTGATCATAACATTTTAATTTCATGTGAAAAATGACTTTCATTTAAAGTGAAATTTAATTGACCACCACTTCATAGTGGTTACCTTTATAGTTATATAGTTACAGTCTTTACCAGTTACAACCTGAGAATTATGTTTTTCTTTCTCTCACCTACAGACTTTAGGTCCTCTCAAATTATTGTGTTATTCAGGTTGCCATGCTGTCCACTAGTAATTTTTTCTCAGATTCTGGTTTCAATTTCTCTACTTTTTTCATTTTTCTCTTTAAATCTTAGAAAATATCTTTAAGAGACCACGTTTCTCCAACCAGCAATCTCCGTTTTGCTCACACAGAAGAATAAGATAGGAGCCCCATTTCTGACTCCCTTGCCATCAGTTAGGATTCATCTCAATCTCTCCCTCTTTGATGTTTATGTCAACAAAATCGAGTGATAAGAATGAATGTGCAGAGTAATGAACGTAGGAGATTTCAGGTCTCTAGAATCCCAGAAGTAAGAATTCCCCACACTATAATTGCCATGGCTTGAAAGTGGAGAAATCATCCCCAAAGGAGTCTTCGGTTAATCTGGCATGTAGAAATATATTTTAATGAATGACAGCAGCCCACTCTAGAATCTTTCTTTTGGATATTGGAATGATAAGTCAATGGTTTTCAAATATCCTACTCAGGAAACCACTGTGACAAGCCTAACAGCTTCCTGTGTCACCTGTCCTCTCTCTTCCTCTTTTCTTTCTCTTTCCTGTTTCTTTTACTTTTCCTACTTTATTTCCTTCTGTGTTCCTTCCTCTAGATACCATTTTTATGACTGTATTAGGGTTCACCAGCGAAACAGAGCTAATAGGATATATACAGATATATAAAGGAAAATTATCATGAAGAATTGGTTCACGTGATTATGGAGGTTGAGAAGCCCCATGATCTGCAGTCTGCAAGCTGGAGACTCAGGAAAGCTGGTGGTGTAGTTGAATCTTAGTTTGATGGCCTGAAAACCAGGGGAGTCAATGGTGTAAATCCTAGTCTGAAGGCAGAAGATGAGATGAGATGTCCTAGCTCAAACAATGAGGCAGGAAAATGGGGGTGAATTTCTCCTTCCTCCACCTTTTGTTCTATTTAGGCCCTCAATGGATGATGTCTGCATTTGTTGGGGAGGCAATTAATGTGTTTTACTCAGCTCATCAATTGAAATTCTAATCTCATCTGGAAACACTGTCACAGACACACCCAGAAATAATGCTTAATCTTGGCACCCTGTCATCCATCAAGATAACACATAAAATAAACCATCATAATGTCATTGAGATGGTCTTTTTGAGGGAAATGTGACTCAAACAGATCTTTTCCTTAGGAATTTTACAGTTAAGCCAATAAAGGTGTTGCAGGCTGTGGAGTCAGCAGAAAGAAAAGTGAGGAGTTACAAAATCATGGGGATGTATAGGAAAATAGTCCCATTTGGGCATATAATGTTGGTAAACTCCATCCAGGAGGTGTGCTGAACAGTATCACGTCCCACCCTTGCATTTTGGATACACATATGTGCATCATCTGGAGCATTTAAGCAATTTAGATTTTACCACTTCCTAGTTGGTGTGACCTTGGGTAAGTTACTCCATAATTGTACCAAACCAATGAAAAATACATGTGAGGTTCACAGGGCAGGGCTTGGAGTCAGTTCTTAGCCTGCAGTATTATACGTTACCCACAATATGATGATAATAAGACCTACCTCATACGATGATATTTTATGTCTGTTTTGGAAACTGAAAGAAGCTGAGGATTCTGATGTTGCCAATCTGTTCAGCCCGAGGTGAGTGCTTCTTTTGTTACAAATGCCAGGTTCATCTGTGGGGGCTTGTCTGAGAGTGGCTCATCTTGCTATTGACCCTGTGGTTCAACTCCCTCTTCTCAACACTTGGGGTAAGTGGCAAATGCGATCTCTCCTTTGGGGATATTTTCCTTTTCCCTTAGGGGTTTGAGGTAATACATATGTTCAAAAAAATCAAAGTATTGTATCACAAACCTGCTTATAAACATAAATAAATGTTTTTATGGAGTTGTAAATAAATATATTTATATTATAAACATTTACACAAAGAAAATAAATTATAATCCTCATTAACAAATACGTTCATCTGGACATCAGGCTCCAGGGGTGTCCACGCAACTTTCAAGGTCTCAACATTATGGAAATGTGGGCATAATAATGGAGCTCTGCTTTGCTTATTTTTTCCTGCTTTAAGCAAACATTTATGGGATGATTCCTATGTGTATGTGGGTTTAAGAAGCCAGCACATGGTAAGAGAAGTGTAACCGAAAGTGTGTTAGCATGAGAGGATATCAGAGGTGACATTGAAAAAAGAAAAAGGCAGAGTTTGAAAAGCAAACTTTGCAGTCTTTAGAGGCACCTCCACCAAGAACCTGGGTTAATTACGTAGCACTCCAATGGCAAGATGCAGAAATTAGTTCTGAGTAGCATTATCTCAAATGAACTCCTCTTGAATATACTGGATCTGGTCTGTTCCTATGGATGCTGTCTTTTTACAAAGAGTAGGAAGAATACTTTTAAAGTACATTATTATGCACATTGCATTGAAACTCATGCACCTCAGAGGGAGAGGGGGGAAATGGATAAAGAAATACTATTTGATGTGTTATTGTAAGGTTAAAATACAGATCACAAGGATTTCTTAGAAATCACCCTAAAGGGGACCATCCTTTGGAAACAAGCTTATCAAGCATCTTGGAAACAACCTGCAAACTGAGTGTAATCCCCATACCCCAGCTTCCCACTGAGCAAATGTTGCTCCTTTTTCTCTTTATTATTATTGGAAAGCCTTTGCTCTTGATTGAATCCCTAAAAGTTTTAAGAGCATTATTCATATTCAGTAGCACATAAGGGCACAGATAGGCTAGCCGTTAAAACACCTTGCTTAAAGCCCCCAAACTTCCATTCCCAGCCAAGAAGCAGAGCTGATTGGCTGCACTTACTGAATTCAGGAATTTCTGTCTTTGAGTGCTGTTTTTCCAAGGCAATCACCCTCCTGAGAGCTAGGGATATTAGCAAACTCTAAACTGCCTTCAGAACCCCTCCAAAATCACCATCCTTCCAAGTAGAATGCAGTACATCCCCTGGAGTCAACTGACCTTCTTCCAACATTTTGCAAGCCACACTTCCCCTCTTCCTAGTATTGAAAAACTACCTCTTCTGTTTGCTTCATTAAGAGTTTTGTTTTCAATAGGAACATTTCATGCAATTGCAGTATTTCTGAAAAATCAACTCTAACCACTTTTCAGTTTCAGACGTTCATAAACTCCAACACTATCTTACGTCAGTCTCCTAGTGAGAAATTGATCCTCTTATGATGCTCCAACTGCACCTTAAAGGAACTGGATTCTGGGGAAATTCTATGTTTAATGAAAAGCCTACCTCAAGGCTAGTGATTTGTTATCTTCTTCCTTCAGATGGGAAAAGCCAACCTCAGGGAATCAATCAATTTTGATTCTTACGCTTTGACTTACAGTGCCTCAGCCATCACTATTAGTCCTTCATAAAGCCTAATAAAGAAATTAGCAAAGGGAATATTGTTGGGTATGAAAGTGGAAGCTGAGTGTCCAATTCAATGGAGTTCCCATGGGAGTCATTAAAATGGCATCAAGCTCTCCTACTCTCTTGCACTTATCTCCTCTCTGTTCCGTCTCATAAGTAAATACAGACGCACCGGTGTACATTCAGTCATTATCTTTTTCTCTAGACAGTGCATTTATCCCTCTTGACTCAAGAAGGAGGTGTCATGCACACCATGGACTGTGCAGTCTTTCGCTTGACCAAAATCAGTTTGCTGGCAATCAACTTGGAAATAAAACTTGAATAAAATGGTAGCAATGGAAAAATCAAAGTTCTGTGGCTGCTGTCAGGGCAGCTCACAGAGACTGAATGTTGTAGATTTATATGTGCAGTTTCTGTTTAATGCAATATATACATTGACACTAATCAATTATTTTAATCTACATCTCTAAGATCCACAGCACACTTAGAATCCAGGGAGGAAGCATGTGACAGCTCTTGATATTCATCAGTTTAATTACTTCAGAATTATTTTATGTTATTGGGTTCATGGTTACCCAGAGATGTTGATCATTGAAATGTTTGATTCAGGGAGCAATGTTGGAGAGGATAGTATGAAAGGCTTGTGTGCCCAGAGCCAGTTGACATTTCTGGCTCTTAGCAGCAGAGCTTAAAAAATAGTAAAAGTTGATTTAGTTGGAAAAAAATGCAGCGCAGGTTTTGATTTTATGTCATCCAGATAAATGATATATGCTTGTGCAGTCAGATACAATTCTTTCCCCTTCACCTAAATTAATGAATCAGATTGTGTTGTGTGTTTAAGTGGTTTGAGAAAGTCTCAGTGACGGGGTTCCTGGGTTCTTGCGCCATTGGGATTATGCTTCTGAGACACAGTGATTCAGACCCTAGAGATCTTTGGTGCCATCCAATTCTGACATAGTGATAAAAATCTAATTTGAGTGAGCCACAAGATCTAGGAAGGAAAGGAAATGACACATTGGCATGAAATAGGGTATAAGTGGGTTTTGGTGTGCATTTTTCATAGGCAATTTCACATAGAAATGTTCAGGAACTTGAGACCAGAGATACCTGAGCAAAGGTAGCAGGACCCTGTGAATGGTGATTTAACATGTATGAATTATTGTTAGAATTTTCATGTCAGGGGAGCTAGGTTAATATTGTAAAAAGTAGAATGGATTGACCAGGTGACAGGAAATGGCAATCAATTGAACCAGTTAGTTAATGAATGCTTCTGGGGCCATTCCAGATTCAATGTGGGACACAAGTGAAGTTTGTCCTCAACACTCAGTATCTTTTGGTTAACTTTCCTTGAGCTCTTTTTTGTCCCATGGGATTTGACATATTCCTCTGATCTTTTACTTCTACTCTAAAAGCCAAGATTTTATCTAGATATGAAACTCTCCTATGCTTTATCTCATCAGCTTAAGGATCGTTCTTCAAGCTGTAAAAATAACAAGCAAAGTTATTGTCATATTTTAATGACAGAAAGCTAGAAATTTTAAGATGAAAGATGCTTTGAATTCAATGTGCATTCCCATATTTTCTACCTCATTAGTGTTTTCCAAGTAATGGTGAGTATGGGCCACATGGGAGGAGAGTGAAACAGGTCAATGAAGGACATCATGTGTGTTAGGCAGAGCAATACAGATGATATCAAAATGACATTAGTTTTTCCCTAAGCATTTACTATTTTTAGACATTGTATGTTTCACATATACCATCTCATTTTAACCTTCACAGCAACTCTATGAGATAGATATTATAAGTATCTTTGTATAGGTGAACTATGACCTGTGAAAAGATACAATAACTTGCTTCAGATCTCACTGCTCGTGGATGACAGAGATAGGATTTGGACTCAGGTTTGTATGACTCTGAAGTTAGAGCTTTCAGCTGTAATACTTTACTTTTACTGTGTTTTCTAGACAAAAACACTAGCCTGTACTTCCAGTTCAAAACACCCACTGACTGAAATCTAGATTCATTAGAGTTTTATCTTCTCTAACCCTTCCTCTCACTCTCTGGGAAATGCAAAGTGGGAAGAGTGCAAATCCTCAATGAGGAAGCCAGTCTCAGATTGGCCCTGGTAAGGCTGTAATTGGAAAATCAGTTCTTGAATAATGAGAATAGCTTGCTCTTTGTGGAGGATCCCTGAGGTTCTGCCTTTGTCTAAACTGATCACAATAATCTGAATCTGGCACACCTATTTCCACATGAGATAAATCTCTTTAGGCCATTACGGAAAATATTTCAAAGTTTCGTCATTACTCATGGGAATCAAGACAGACAACCATTATCTACCTTTGAGGGTCTCAAGGTCACCAGACCTTTTAGAGTTGAAGCAGAAAAAATGTCTTATACTGTGATGGGCCATATATACCCATATATATGTACTTCAGATGCACTGATCAGGAGATCCTTCTAGAGCAGGATTTCAGTCTGGCATAGACATGTAATGTAACAATTTACATTCAATTGGTGGAAGAGAAATTGATTTGGTTTCGGAAGACATCTCTGTAATTAAGTTGATATGAGATCTTGAGCAAAGCAAACCTATGTCTAGGTTTCTATTTACTTACCTCTTGAAAAGGAATTGGATTCAGCAGTCTCTTCACCTGCCTTATAGTTTCCTGACTGACACATGGTTACTTTGGTATTTCAATGAAAATACATCAACCAGCTCAATCCTATAACACTAGTTCCTTCATGCTTACCAGAAGCTTGAGTTATCAGCAACCTATTAACTTAACTGGAAAACTAAATTGTTACCTATTAAGTGTTCTATCACAGAATGCGTGAGTCTTATTTTCAGTCTCCTAATGGCTGACTTCATTTTCCACTTCTTCAGAGTGTAGATCAAGGGGTCCAGCAGAGGGGAAATGACAGTGAAGGTGACAGAGATGGCCATATCTGTGGAAAGGGCAGTAAAAGGCCTGGGATAGACATAGATACTGGGTACAAAGTGCAGGGTCACCCTGGTGATATGTGAGGTGCAGGTGGAGATGGCTTTCCTCCTGCCTGAGACCTGAGTATCATTAGGATGACTGTGTAGGACACAAGTAGGAAGATAAACCACAGGGTAGTCACTAAGACATTGTTGGAAACCATCAGGAGCTCAAGTGCAAAGGTGGCTGTACAGGCGAGTTTGAGGACCTGGGGGACATTGCAGTAGAAGCTCTCAAGAACATCGGGTCCACACAAAGGGAGGGACAGCAAGAGGAAAATCTGCATGATGGAATGGACAAAGCCCCCCACCCAGGAAGCCACAATGAAGGCAGTGTATCGGCCCCTAGTCGTGATGGCCACATAGTGCAGAGGCTTGAAGATTGTTATCTAGCAATCAAACACCATCACCAAGAGAGAAAAAATGTCTGCCCCACCAATGAGGTAGAAGAAAAACATCTGTGTCGTGCATCTTGTATAGGAGATGGTCTTTATCTTTGACAGCAGGTCTCTGGGACCTTCAGAGCAGTGATGGAGGAGAAGTAGATGTCAAGGATAGCTAGATTGTGGAGAAGAAAGTACATGGGGATGTGAAGGTGAGACTCACAGGTCACAGTGACAATGATGAGGAGGTTTCCCAGCAGAGTTGTCCTGTACACAAAACAGAAAAAGAGAAACAAGACGAAGTTCATGTCTTTGGACCAAGTAAGTCCCAGAAATAGAAATTCTTTTATCCTCAGGCCATTTCCCAACTCCATTGAGTCATATTTGTTCATCCACATGTAGCTTGGGAAAAATTAAGTGTTATTTCAGAAAGGGTTTACTCTGTCCTAATAGATTCAGGTTTAGAGTCAGGTATTAGGTCTGAAGACTAGTGAGGTGTTACCACCACAAAAAGAGCTGTTCTGAGGTTGTAGCTAATGTTTCCAAAATGATATCTTTTACACAAGCATGCATTTATTATCTCTTTTGTAAGTTACAAATGTTTTAGAAAATGCATAAGAACAGTGTTCTTGGAATGTAAGTTTTAAGTATCAAAAATGAACAGGTGAATTGTAAATATTCAGAAATGCACTATTGTGGCATGAAGGATATAAAAATGGATGCAGCTGGTGTATGGATAAGGCAGTGCCTATTTGGTACGACTGGGGTCCTTTGAGGTTCGACAGGAGTGTGGGTTTTTTTTTCCAGACTGAGTTCTCCCTTTAAATAGTTGAAGAACTCATATCTGCAAAATGGTTCTCTTTGGACTGAATTCCACAGCAGCACTCCTTTTTTTTTTTTTTTTTTTTTTAAATATTGGCACCTGAGCTAACATATATTGCCAATCTTCTTTTTTTCTTTGCTTCTTCTCCCCAAAGCCCCTCAGTACATAGTTGTACATTCTCGTTGTAGGTCCTTCTGATTGTGCTATGTTGGACACTGCCTCAGCATGGCTTGATCCTAACCAGTGAAACCCTGGGCAGCCAAAGTGGAGCCTGTGAACTTAACCACTTGGCCACAGGGCAGGCCCCCACTCCACCCTTTTTTAAGTCAGAAATTTAATGCTATTAAAAATTAGAAAATTTTAAAGCCAAAAAATTCCTCTCTGTTGCTCCATTCTTCTTAAGGGGATTACTTTATTTATGTCTTTACCTCAAACTACTTTAGGTACCAAAACCCCTGGGTGTTGAAGAGCTCCTAAGGTATTAAAGGAAAGCGGTAACTCAGGGATTCTCTTCCGTTTATTGTTCAAATTTATTTCTTAAAAGTTATTTTTGTATTATGCTATCATTGGTATTCAATAGGCTCATGTATTTGAAGTATATGCTTTGATGCATTTTTATATGAGCATATACCCATGACATCATCACTATTTTTAAGATAGTTAACATTTATGTCACCTCAAAAGTGTCCCTGTGACCCTTGTAAAATGTGCCCTCTGCCCATCCTTCTTCAAGCAACCAGTGATTTGCTTTCTGTCACTATCCATTCATTTGCATTTCTCTACAAATGGAATCCTACAGTACGGACTCCTTTTTTGTCTGGTTTGTTTCATTCATAGAATTCATCCATGTTTTTGTGTGTACCAATATTTTGTTCCTTTTCATTGTATGGACATGCCACATTTTGTTTACTCATTCCATTTTTGCTGGACATTTGGATTATTTTTTGGTTTGGACTATTACAGATAAGGCTACTATGAATATTTGTGTACAGATCTTTGTGTGGACACAAACTTCCATTTCCCTTAGGTAAGTACCTAGGAATAGCATGGCTGTTAGTCTTAAGATTCAATAATAAGAAAAAAACAACTGAATAAAAAAAGGGACAAGTGGTCTGAATAGACAACAACAAGATACAGGGATAGCATACAAGTACGAGAAAAGATACTCAACATCATTTATCACTGAGGAAATATAAATTAAAGCCATAGTGAGATAACAGTACACATCAATTAGAATGGCTAAAATAAAACAGACTTGTATCAAGAGTTGACAAAAATGTAGAAGAATTGGAACTCTGGTGGGAATGTGCAACGGTGCAACCAGTTTCCAAAAACAGTTTGTCAGTTTTTTAAAATGTTAAGCGTATTCTTACCATATAATCGTATTGTTTTTGGATGCCTTTCTTTTTTCTTGAATCTTTGAAATAAACATTAATTTCTTTCTTTGCAGTCTATCTCCCTTTTCTCACCATAATCGGAAACAAAAGTTGAGCATCACTTCTCCCACTTTTTGGGTGTTTCCCAGTTCAAATGAAGATATTTCTTTTCACTTAGCTCACTTTCCTTTCAAGTTTTCTTTTGTCTGCATGCAATTTTGTCCCAAGTCTACTTAATATGGAAAACTAAAAAAGCTACCAAGAGCATCATAGCATACAGGGAGATAATGGGGGCCTCTGGCATCACACAGCCTGTTCAGCTTCTAGTTGGGCACTGACTGGTTATGCTACAGAAGAAGTTAGTTTACCTCTTTGGCCTCAGGCTCTGCATCAGTATTTGGAAACAACAGCATCTCCCTCGAGTGATTTTTGTGAAGATTAAATGAGTGAATCTATGAAAAAGCATCAAAACTTAGATTATTGCCTAATCAATAATGTGAGCTTATACGTGTGTTGCCTTAAAGAAAAACTCCAGGTTAGTAAGTGTCACAGATACACAGCTTCTTTAAATGTACTGACAGTCTTTTAGAGGAGGTGTACATTTCCCAGAAGATGTATTCTAAAACAGCTTCATCAGAACATACTATTTTGGGGGAAATCAGAAGTGTTTTTTTTTCAGTGTCAATGAGAGTGGCCCAGAGGGTGGTGACAGTGTATGGTAGTACAGAGAGTGCTTGCTTGGTTTGGCTTCTTATCTGACAACATCTTAGTAGACCAAAGAAGTCAAATGCAGATCTCTGCAGTGAGAGCCATCTGGGATCAAGTGCTGGCTTTGTCCCTGTGTGACTTGGGTAAGTGAGAGACCTCATGGAGTCTCTACTTCTTCAGCTATAGAATGGGGGTTATAGTAATACCCACCCAACAGGGAAGTTATGGGGATTAGGTGAATTAACATATGCAGAGTCTCAGCACACACGGCTAGTTATTGGTTATAATTAGTACTATGTTGAGTAACCTTAACACTGCAAGCTCAATGGCGAATGGATTGTGTTGAACTAAACAGTAGGTGAGTCATCAATTCTGACTAGTTTAAAGAGAGGAAACGATCACCAGAAAACATCAACTTAATATAGTTACTAGAGATATAGCAGAGGTCCAATCTAGTTATGAAAGCAGTCCACAGGGACTGCATGTAAATAACAGACTATGGTCTACACAGAAGGGTAGAAGGTGGACAGTACCTCAGACCCCAGGTCAGGCTCGTTTGTCAGAAAGGAATGGGTCCCATGTTGACAAACTACTTTTGGTAATTTGGACAACATCCTCCACATTCTGCTCCATCTTTCTGCTATTTTTAATCCATCTAATTATTTAGCAAATATTGATAGAAAATTGGAAGAGTTCTAGGTTATTTGAGAGAAAGGAATATAATCCAAAAGCAGTAGAGAAAGAACTGAAATCTAATAGTGATATGGGAGTGTTGGGGACTGTCTAAAGACAAATGAGCTGTGCGTGAGAAAACTGTGACTTTTCACCAAGAGGCTCAGAGAAACCTGCATGTAGGAGGTGACACTTATGTTTGGGGCATGTGGGAGTGGACAGAATGGGAGATCTGCCCTTAGGGGACCACTTGAATATATAAAAGTTGCTCACGAGTCAGAAGTTTGGCTGGAAAGAAAGGATACAAATATGAAGGCATGGAAAGACATAGGAAGGAAAATCATTGCTATAAATTTTTATTTTTTGGTAAATCTAGAGAAGAGTATATAGGTGTTCATTGCACTATTCTTTTAACGTTTTTTGAAGGTTTGACATATTTTATTTTCTCTCTAGTTTTAAATTTAGCGTGAGAAATACTTCTATAGATTTCAGTCTGATCCATCTACAGGAAATAAGCCTGAGAAAAATCTCTTCTTTGTGTAATTCAAGGGATTCCAGAAAAAAAGTGTTGCCTTTTTTCCAATTCCAAACTAAACTCATTTCCATGACTCTCACTTCACAAGATCATCTTTGTTTATATTTCTTAGCTGTGCTGTCTGTCACTGAAGTTTCACCCTGGAATGTAGCATCTTGTTTATTTATTACATTATTTTACATTCATAAATATTAATGATTACATGTAGAGTGAAATTATTCTCACTTTTCCCCCATGCTTATGCATAGACTTCCAGACATCACTGGCATTCACACTGATGTAGAGTTATATTTCTTACCTAAAGTCTCCAACCTCCTTCTCCAACATTTTAAATAATGTTCACCTTGGGAATCATTCAGGTTTAGAAAATTCTGTTAAATATCCCTGTCAAAGCCAGTGATTTCAGTGGCTTCCATTGTGTCTTTCTGTGGAAAATGGCTGAAACAGGAAATAATATTTTCTTGGTTTGCCCACACTGATTGACAGTGCTCCATCATGTTCACCAATTCCTTGATGTCCAAACTAGTGTGAGAAGTATCAGAGGGAATGTAATTGGTTGTGGCTGTGAAAAAATTCTGCTGAGGGTTAGGTGGTTTCAGCGAGAGTAATTAAGATGTAACTCAGGCACGTATGCTTAGGAAAACGCTTTTTGTCTTAGGTCTAAAATTTTCTAGCAGTGACAAGGATTCTCTTCTTGACCATATTCTACTCAGTCTTCCCTGAACTTTTCAACTGGGCTGCTACTTTTGGACCTCAATGTTTGTCTCTGCATTGTCCAATTTTAAAAAAACCCTGCTAAGCTAGTTTAGGCAGAACTACCCATCCTCCATATCGTATCACCCTCTATTCAGGTTCCTCACCTTCCACCATCTCCCCAGTGATGTCTGACAACCCTGGCCTGAATTTAGCAATAATCCTGTGAGGTCAGTTTAGCATTCCATTAAGAATTCCACCTTACTCTTAATACTTCCTCTTAGTAGTTTTTCTATTGGGAAATAAATGTGAAATCTTAAGGATTCTGAGCAATTTCCTTAGGCAGTTTCATGCACACAGGGTGATTCCTGAAGTGTGACTCAAGTATTGGAAGTAGCCTGATGAGGTTATGAAGGCGAGTCTGAGGGAGCTCTCAAAGAATTGATGACCAAAGTGGGTGATGGAGTTCTCACAGGATACACATGTAACCAGAAAATCCACACTGGATCCATCAGCAAATCCCACTTGCTTGACCTTCAAAGTTGTTTGAAATTCTCACCACCTCTACTGTTATTACCCTAAATCTTGTTTCCATTATTTCTTTCATGGGACTATTGCAGTAACCTCTTAATTGGTCTCCATGTTTTTGTCCTTGCCCTACTTCAGTCTATTCATAACAGTAAGCACTGCATTGCTGTTAAAACATGCATCACTATTCTGCTCTTCAACGCCCTCCAAATGCATCACATGTTACTTAATGTGAAAGTCAAAATCCTCACAATGGTCTAAAAGGTCCTAAGACCTGGTCCCATGGCCTCATTATCTCTCTGACTTCAATCATTACCTGGCTCCTCCTTGCTTCCTCTCATCCCCTTACAAAGGCCTGGGCACATCCCCACCTGAAGACCTTTGCATGTCTGATTTTTGAACTGACATTTGTACTGGGATGTGCACATTTTTCTAGTTTCAAAATTTTAAGATCTAGGATCTACCTTCAAAAATGATGGGCAAAAAAGAAAACCTCCCAGCAGCTGTAAATAGCAGAAAAATAAACAAATCAAAACCAAGCTCATATGTTGAATAATGTTTTGCAGTTCATGCCCATGTTTTTGAATGTATATGCATAGTCTGAAGCAGCTTCATAGGTTTCTGTCAGTTTTAGGGAGTCGTGTTAACAGAGAATAATCACAAATCAATTGTTTTCTTATCCCTACTCTCCAATGATTTGAGGAACAGCAATGAGTGAGAGGCGATATTCATTCACTGAGGTCTTTAATTCAACCGTTTTTTGGACAGTTTTCTCTGTTATACTTGCTGTGCCAGGTGCTGGAGACACAATAAAGAAAGCGTAGTCCTACTTGAGGAATAGGAAGAAGGAGGACAGGGAATTGGAAACAAGGTCCTGAGTGTGGTGCTCAAGCTGAGCCCCAGTCACTGAGGCAATGTCATGGAAGTGTGGCCAGTAGGTGTGGGGTTCAGAGGAAGGTCAGGATAAGGACCCACACAAGGTCACAGAACCCACAGTTATTGGGGTCCACCTTCTAACTCAAGCTGTGCTAGCTTCAAGGAACTTGCACTCAACCACTGGAGTGTGGGCTTTAGATGGAAAAATCTTCAGGTAATGGTTATTTAATTTATTCATATAAGAGAGTCCAAGGAGGAACTTAATTTGAGTGTGCTTACTTCATTAAAATGTGATTACTTCATGAAAGACAATTCTTAACACCTCCACCATTATTATGCTAAGTCATGTCTTCACTATTTCTTTCACGGGACTATTGCAGTAGCCTCTTAATTGGTCTCCCTGTTTTTGTCTTCATCCCTCATCAGTCTATTCATAATGGTAGCCCCTGCAATTCTGTTAAAACCTGCATCATTGCTCTGCTCTTCAAAGTCCTCCGAATGCATCCCATTTTACTTAATGTGAAAATCAAAATCCTCACAGTGGTCTAAACATTCCTAAAGACCTGGACCTATGGCCCCATTATGTCTCCAACCTCAACTGTTACCTCTCTCCTCCTCTCATCTACTTACAGAGGCCTGCTTACTGTTTCTTGGATGCTCTGGACACACCCCCCTCTCATGGACATTGCATGTCTGATTTTTGGACTGAGATTTGTACTGCAACATGAACATATTTCTAGTTTCAAAGATTTTAAAATCTAGAATCTACCTCCAGAAATCAGAGGAAAAAACCCCCAAACTCCCAGCAGCTGTAAATGGCATAATAAGTAAACCATAAAAGCCAAGCTGATATATTGAATAATGTTTTCTACTTCATATCAACCTATTTGAATGCAAATGCACAGTTGAAAGCAGCTTCATAGGTTTCTGTCATTTTTAGGGTGTCATGTTAACAGAAAATAATAACAATGTATCAATTGTTTTCTTAACCATATTATCCAATGACTTGAGCAGAAATGAGTTAGAGGTGATAGTCATTCACTGAGTTTTGTAATTCAACAATTTTTATGGTGTTTTCTCTGTTCTACTTTCTGGGCCAGATGCTGGGGATATAATAAATAAAGCATAATTCTACTGAGGGAGACAGGAAGAAGGAGGACAGAGAATTAGAAACCAGGTCATGAGTTCTGTACTCAAGCTAAGCCCAGGGCACTGAGGGAAAGCAATGAAGGCATGGCAAGCAGGCCTGGGGTTCAGAGGAAGGTCAGGGTAAAGACCTTTCATGAGGTCACAGGACTCATGGTTGTTGAGGTCTATATTCTAACTCAAGCTGTGCTAACTTCAAGGCATCTGCTCTCAACCACGTGAGTGTGGGCTTTAGATGGAAAAATATTCAGGTAATAGTTATGTAATTTATCCTATAATAGAATCAGAGGAGGAACTTAATTTGGATTGTTTACTTCTCTAAGATGTGATTACTTCATGAAAGACCATATAGAATCTAATGCCCAAGCTGCATTATTTCTCATATGTGTCTCAGCTCCATTCCTGGTAACAGGAATGTAGTGGGAATGTCTGAGTATATATATTTTTACTTTTCTTACTGATACTTTTATTTAGACAATTAGAAATTCTGATGCAATTTTAAGAAAGAACAGAGAGGGGCCAGCCCAGTGGCGCAGCAGTTAAGTGTGCACATTCTGCTTCGGCGGCTCAGGGTTCACTGGTTTGGATCCTGGTTACGGACCTTGCACCACTTGGCAAACCATGCTGTGGTAGGTGTCCCACATATGAAGTGGAGGAAGATGGGCATGGATGTAATCTCAGGCCCAGTCTTCCTTAGCAAAAAGAGAATTGGCAGCAGCTGTTGGCTCAGAGCTAATCTTCCTCAAAAAAAAAAAAAGAGAAAGAACAGAGAGACAGATCCCAAGTTAATCTGTTTCCCCCAATGATCATTTCACAGTCTATACGTATATCAAAATATTGTTGTACTTATATATATATATGCCATTTTTATTTTTCAAATACACTACAATAGAGCTGGAAAAAAAGCCCCAGAACAATTCCAATGTGATAAAATTGTCTGAGTGTATTTCGATTCTGATTTCTTTATTTCTTCCAAGACTGTATTGAAGAAGCAATAAACACCTCTCCAGCTAACAATTTGATTTCTCTACTTTCTTTCATAACATGAAACCTATCTTTTCACATTATTATTGCATGCTGATCAGAATCTTCAAAAGTCATGTGTTATCTTGGTAGAAATATCAAAATTATTTAGAAATCCTTTACGCAATACAGTTTACTTGATGGACAAACATTTTCAAAGGTGGTGAGGAGGAGTGAGCAACCAGTCTATCTCTCATCAGAAGGCACAAATCTTCTCTTCAGTCTCCTCATGGCTGACATCATCTCCTGGTTCCTCAGAGTGTAGATTAAAGGGTTCAGCAGAGGGGGGATGACAGTGAGGGTGACGGAGATGGGCTTATCAGTGGGGAGGGCAGTGAAGGGCCGGGCATAGACATAGATGCAGGGCACAAAGTGCAGGGTCACCACAGTGATGTGTGCGGTGCAGGTGGAGATGGCTTTCCTCTTGCCCTCCCCTGCCTGAGACCTCAGCATCATTAGGATGACTGTGTAGGACACAAGCAGGAAGATAAACCACAATGTGGTGAGCAGTCCAGTATTGGATATCATCAGCAGCTCAAGCATAAAAATGTCAGTACAGACGAGTTTGAGGACCTGGGGGACATCACAGTAGAAAGTGTCAAGAACATTGGGTCCACAGAAGGGGAGGGGCAGCAAAAGGGCAATCTGTACGATGGAGTGGACAAAGCCCCCCACCCACGAGGCCACTATTAACCCAATGCAACGGCCTCTACTCATGATGGTCACGTAGTGCAGGGGCTTGGAGATGGCCACATACCGATCTAAGGCCATCAGTGACAAAGAAAATACATCCACCCCTCCAATGAGGTGGAAGAAAAACATCTGAGTGAAGCAGCCATTGAAGGAGATGGTCTTTCTCTCTGACAGAAGGTCCACCAGAACCTTGGGAGCTGTGATGGAGGAAAAGCAGATGTCGGCAACAGACAAATTCCGGAGCAAAAAATACATGGGGGTGTGAAGGCGAGATTCACAGGTCACCGTGACCGTGATGAGGAGGTTTCCCAGCAGAGTTGTCACATACACCCAAAGCAGGAAAAGAAATAAGACCCAGTTCAGTTCTTGATTCTGGGTTAGGCCAAGGAAAATAAATTCTTTGACCCTGGTACAGTTTTTCAGCTCCATAGAGTCATTTTCTTTGTCTCACTTTTGTTTCAAGCTATTTCATTTGAAAAGACTTGGCTCTTTATTTCGTTTTCTTCCTGAGCACTAAGAATGAAATTCAGAATCTTCTTCATGTGATTGTGGTGTTTGCAATTTGTTGAGTTGTCCAAATTTTTAAGATTTCAATCAGTTTGGTGATCAAATCAAAATATAACATGAAAAGTCATTCAATATTTCTTTACCTATAAAACTATTTTTGAAGAGAATAAGCATTTATGTTAAGAAGTGATGTTTACATTGCACATTTTAGTTAATTAGTTTATTTTCATTTGTAAACTGTATTATTTTTTATGTATTACTCACAAATTGATTGAATGTCAGGAACTGTCTGAAGCATAAATACAAAGATTAGTAAAACATGGTTCCAGGCACTGTAGAGTCATAGTCTACAAGTTTAATATTCATATGAGCAAACTCTGTGTTGCACTTCAACAGGGTTTTGTCTTGCTAAAAAAAAAGATATCACTCTTTCTCATTGCGACGTTGATGTCACATGGGTCAGTTTCCTTGCTGTTGACTGTGTTGTGTTGAATTTCTTAAAATTGCAACCTATTGTTCCATGTATGTAACTTGTCATAGTGATTACCTTATACTAATCAGATTATTTGCTTAATAAGTATTTTAAAATATTTAAAATTTACTATTGGGAAACACATTGAAACCATATGTAAATCCAAATCTCAAAGAATATTTTTAATTCCTTTTATTGTGATAAAAACACTTAAACACGAGAGCTACCCTCTTAACAAATTTTTGAGTGCACAATACAGTATAGCCATAGAGCTGTACAGCAATTCTCTAAAACTTATTCATTTTGCATAACTGATGTGATCCTTGCTTGAATGTGGGGGAGAGAGTGAAGACAGTGACCCACTTCTGAGAGGTGGTGCATACACAGTATCAACCTCACTCTCCTCTGCCTCTTTCCCTTTGTGATTCAAAGCCAAGAGAGTAGAGGCATCACACAGCAGGTAGCGATGTACACATCTTTAGAATAACGCCTATTTTTTATAAGCTCTTATTGATCATTCTCAGGAAATTTTATAATTACTATTTACTCCACCTTACACTTAGAAAGTGAACATTTATTGCAGTGTTCGAATGTATATGAACAAATGAGATCACATTGCCAAAGTGGTTACAGCCTAGCAAAAGTGGATGATTTGCATAAATTGATGAACATAATGCATGGTAAAATGTAAAATGTCAAGAGAAAAGTAGAGGTAGATTTGGGTGAGATAGGAGCGAACCTAGGAGATATGACTTCCAGCAGTAACAAAAGCTACTACTTTTTGAGTGTTTACTGTGTGTGAATAATTATGAAATGCTGATTTATTGAATTTTCACCACCATCTTTTAGGAAGTATTAATGTTATTCTTTTTTTTCACATGGAATATGTTATGCATCTATGTTTGGCTGAAACAAAGGGGAAGATGGAAAAAAGGATGGAAGGAACAGTGTTTTGTTTCCCCCTTCAATCTTATTTATATGGGGTCTAATTTTGCATAACAAGAGTATTTGGTAAAGCCTGTTTGAAGATAAGAATTTCACAGAAAGGGGCTCCAGAAAACCAATAAATGTTGACCTTAGACTGAGGCTGCCTCATCAATAAGCAACTCAAAGGATCATAGCAAATGGGTGATGCCTTCTCTCACACTGAATGGACCACATTTCTGAATCCCTCTTAACACATCACCTTTCTTCCAATAGTTAACACCCACCTTTGTTGTTTCTGTCACTGAGAAGATCATCTTGTCTCTGAAGCATTTAATATACCTGGAAAATATCAAAGTCAAACTATTTATGTGTAATCAATAACGACATCTCAATGTCACTATCCATAACTTTAACTTTAGCTAAAGCTTAACATCTTTACCTAATACCCTTGATTCTGAAACTCCAACTGCTGATTGTATGTTAGTACGTACAGAGCAGAACAGAACACTGGTAATGTTAATTTGGAAAATATTGTTTCTGAAGGTAGAGCCTTTTGGAAGACTAGATATCTTAGTGTCTTTATTCTTCTCTCAGGAGAGAAAGGGCAGATTCAAAGAATCACATCTTCTTGAACTTCCGGTGTCCCTGTCTTATGTGCAAATCCCTCAGCCTCAGGCTTAATATAAGAATTGCAAAGGGAATAATATTGGACAAGGAAGCAAAAGTCAAGTGCCTGATTCAGCTTTTGATGATGAAGTTTCATCGGGAGTTATTAGGAAGTTACTGAGACATGCACATGTGTAAACACACATACACACACACAGACGGACACATTTTGATTAGTATCCAAACTACTTAGAGTCAGTAGAGGAAATCTATCTGCTTATCCATAGCTGAATCAGAACTTTGTTAAAGCATGCCACATGCTGTGCCTGAGAGTACCAGGGTCCAGTTTTCATGGCTTGTGAGGCTCAAAGGACACTATATATAAATGAGCTTCAATTAGATTGCCAAAAAAATAGTAGAGAACTGGACCTCAAATCCTTTGCTACCACTCCAGTTTCTAATTACACACAGAATTGTTATAGTCCCCTGATGTTGCTACAAGTCTCCACATGTAGAGAAACATGACTTAGATGACTTTGGGGAGTGCACATTTTTCCTGTTTTCCAACACTTTACTCATATGGAATCTCTCAATTTGGATTACCACTAGATAAGTATGTTAGTAAACCTGTCTACAAAATCACAATAGTTATTTAAGATTAACTCAGATTATTGAATGGTTTGATCCTATGTAGAATGCACTTCCACTGTTTGCAGAATGCTGATGGGTTTGGATTTACCTGCTTTTCCATCTTGTTTTAGTACATTAAACTAGTCTACACAGATTTAAAACTGCTTGAAACACGTTGTGTGTTTTAGGTGGGTAATTCCTTCTCCCCCCAGCTTTACTGAGATATAATTGGCATATATCATTGAGTGTGTTTAAGGTATACAATGTGTTGATTTAATACATTTTTGTGTGCGAAGAAGATTGGACCTGAGCTAACATCTGCCAATCCTCTCATTTTGCTTGAGGAAGATTGTTGCTGAGCTAGCATTTGTGCCAATCCTCCTCTGTTTTGTAAACAGGATGCCTCTACAGTATGGCTTGATGAGCTGTGTGTAGGTCTGCACCCAGGATCTGAACCTGCAACTCCAGGCTGCCCAAGCAGAGCGTTCAAAGTTTACCACTGCATCACTGGATGCCCTGATTTGGTACATTTTTAAATGGAAAATGATTATCATCTTAGTGTTAGCTAACACTTTCATCACCTCACTGTTCTTTTTGGTGGTGAGATCATTTAAGATATACTCTCTTAGCAACTTTCAAGTATTGTTACCACAGTGTTAACTATAATCACTATCTGTACATTAGATCTTGAAAACTTACTCATCTTATAACCTGAGTTTGTATACTTTGACCAACATCTCCTCACTTCTCCCACTCCCCAGGACCTAGTAACTTCCATTCCCTCTACTCTGTTCCTATGAGTTCAGATTTTTAGATTCCATGTATATATGTGGTCATACAGTATTTGTCTTTATCTGATTTCGTTTACTTTGCATAATGCCCTCAAGGTCTATCCATGTTGTTGCAAATGGAAGGATTTTCTATTTTTTATGACTGACTACATCTTCTTTATCCATCTATCCATTGATGGACATATAGATTGTTATTATATCTTGAATATTGTGAATAATGCTGCAATGATCATAGAAGTGCTGATACCTCTTCAGGATCTTTAATTTCATTTCCTTTGGACATATACCCAGAGATGGGATTGCTGGATCATATGGTAGTCCTATTTTTATTTTTTTCAGAAACCTCTATAGTGTTTCCCGTAGTGGTTGTGCCAACGTATATTTCTACTAACAGTGCACAAGGGTTTTCTTTCCTCCATGTCCTCATCAACACTTGTTATCTCTTGTCTTTTTGATGATAACCATTCAAACAGGTGTGAAGTGATATCTCATTGTGGTTTCGATTTGCATTTCTCTCATGCTTAGTGATGTTGAGGACCTTTGCATGTGCCTATTAAATTTGAATGTCTTGTTTGAAATAATATTCAGTTCCTCTGTCCCTTTTTGAATCTGATTGTGTATTTTTTTGATATTGAGTTTATTCGTTCTTTACATATTTTATCTGATATGTAATTTGCAAATATTTTTTCCCTTTCTGTAGCTAGTCTTTTCATTTGTTGATTGTTTCTTTGGTTGTGCAGAAGATTTTAGTTTGATGTGGTGTCATTTATTATTTTTGCTTTTGTTGCCTGTGCTTTTGTTATCATATCCAAATAATTGTTGGCAAGACCAATGTCAGGGAGCTTTTCCACTGTTTCTTCTTCTGGGAGCTTCATGGTTTCAGGTCTTATGTTTAAATCTTTAATCCATTTCAAGTAATTTTTGTGAGTTGTGTAAGATAGAGGGCTGATTTCTTTATTATGTATGTCGTTATCCAGTTTTCCCAGGATCATTTATTGAAGAAAGTATCGTTTCTCCATTGTATATTCTTGGCTGCTTTGTTGTAAATTAACTGACTGTATATGCATGAGTTTATTTCTGGGCTCTTGATTCTGTTTCATTGGTCTGTATGTATGTTTTTATGCCAGAATTCTACTGTTTTGTAGTATATAGTTTGAAATCATAAGTGTGATGCCTCCAGCTTTGTTCTTCTTTCTCAGGATTGCCTTTTCTATTTCTGTGAAAAATGCTATTGGAATTTTGATAGGGATTGCATTGAATTTGTAGATGTCTTTGAGTAGCATGGACCTTTTACAATATTAATTCTTCTAATCCATGAGCATGGAATATCTTTGCATTTATATATATCTTCTTCAATTTCTTTCATCAGTGTCTTATGGTTTTCAGTGAACAGATCTTTCATCTCCTTGGTTAAATTTCTTTCTAGGTATGCTATTCCTTTGCTGCAATTGTAAGTGACATTGTTTTATTAATTTCTTTTTCTCATAGTTCATTGTTAGTGTATAGAGATGATTAACTTTTTGTCTTTGATGATTTTCAATTTTGCTACAATATGAGTATATGTGGATTACTTTTTATGTATTCTGTCATGATATGTTGTGAATCTGAGAATTTGTATTTTTCATTAGTTGTGGAAATTTCTCAGTTATATCTCATAAAATAGTGACTCTTCCTCCTCATTTTTTCTTCCTGAAACTCATGTCACATATATCATTAATTGAACTAGTTTGTTTTCTTTTCCATGTCTCCTAACCACCGTTCTCAGGTATTCTATCACGTATTCCATCACGTATATGATCCATTTCTGGGAGTTTCTTCAGTTCTTTATAGTTTTCATCCCTAGAAGTTCTGTTTTATCTTTTTACAAATCTCCTTCTTTTCTTTTATCACCTTGTTTCTTGCTCATGTTTTAAAAATATCTCCTTTAAATTTTTTTCTTTTAGCTTTAATATTTATATTATATTATATATCTGGTTATGCCAGTAGTCAAAGTCCTTGAGAGCCTGATTGTGTTTTGGTTGTGTCTTTTGATTCTTGCTAATAAGGACTTGTTTCTTCATGCTTTTTCTGTTTTGAATTATGAATTTATGCTGAGCTATTTATGTGTAAATCTTGGAAGGCTTGGGTTCAGCGTGCATTCCTTCAGAGAGGGCAAATATTTGTTTCTTTTGGGCATCATAGGGCATTACTAACACTGCATCACTCTTAGTTAATTTTTCACTTTGGGGCTTCCCATTCCATGTAGCCATTACAAAATTGAACCCCAAACTCGCACCAGGGTTTTCAATTGTCAGAAGAGATTATCTTTATTCCACTCAAAGCCCAGATTGAGGCAGATAAGTTTTACTCTTATCTTCTTTGCTGGTCGGTGGATTTTTTTTTCCAGTTTACCCTTTCACTGATGGAGGAGTATTCAATTTTCTGGTTTCCTGCCCTCTATCTGCTTTTGGTCCTGAGCCTTTCCCTTCCTTTCCTGTGAGTCTTGACATACACTTAAGTGGATGTTTGCTAGAAGCACTTCTATTGTGTGTGAGTGTTTAAACCAGGACTTTATTTCAGTATATGTGGTCTTTCATATTTCCTGAAATAGCTCTATTACATTTTCTCCGTGGATATCAGTGGTGTGTAGGAAACCAATGTTGTATGCAATTTGATTTAATGTGTGAGCGCCTAATTGAATTCTTTTACTATCATCAATAGTTTTTCAGTGAATTCCTTTATATTATTTAGAGAACATCTTTTCAATAACTGGGAATAACTTTTTCCTCCAGCTTTCCAAAACTTATATACTTTCTTATTTTTTTCTTGTGTTTTTGAAGTGTAAGTGAATTCAAGTTTAAAGATTAATATTAGTGGTGATGATGTGCATCAATGTGTAGTCATGGATAATAATGGAAATTATTTTAATCTTTAATCATTAGGTATAATGTTTACTATATGGTTCTTGTAGATATTCTTTATCTTTATTCCTTATCTTCTCTATCTTATTTGATAAAGAATAAAGATGTTCTTTATCAAGATATGTTTTTTCTTCAGTTCCTGAGCTGTTAGGTGCTTTTTTTCCACAAGGATGTGGGTTAAAATGTATTGAATATCTTCTGCAACACTTAGATAATCACATTGTTTATCCTTTTAATCTATTATTTTGGGAACAATATTACTGCTGAATATTAATATAATGATAATATTAATATTCAGCATTATTTCTTTTTGAATTTCTGGAATAAACACTTCTCACTAATTATTTGACATTGCTGTATTTCATTGCTATGTAATTTGTTAATATTGTATAAGATCTTTATGTCTTTGTTCAAAGATGTGATTTTTGTGTGTACATTTATTAGATGTGTGATATTATTAGGTATATTTGATGCTAACATCTAGCTTGCAGATATAGTTATGCTGTCCATATATAGTATTAAGAGCTTTCTAAAATTCGTAAGAAAATTGAAAGTTACTGGCTCCTTAAATATTTATTGGAAATCACCCACAACAAATTTGAGCCTGATGCCTTTTTAAATGGTCTGTCTTTGACAACCTTTTCAATTCTTTTATAATTATTGATCTGTTAAGATTGTTTTCCCTTCCTTTTAGTCCATTTTCATAACCTATATTCCATGAAAATTAGATGCTCCATTTTATCCGGTAAATTTTAAAAATTACATTTCTATGAACTGAGACTTTACTTCTCTTTTTTAGTTGGCTGTGAGTCCGTAGAGTGCATTTGTTTTCATGTTCAATCAGAAAAGTGTAACTCTTGAATGTGCCTGGATCATTGGGAAAAAAAGGAGGGTGTCTAGAAGGGAGTATCTTATCAGGTTCCCATAAGATAAGTATTTTCATGGCTTCCAAAATAAGGAATTGTAGCAGTAGCATCTTTGCTCCCCTACAGTGAAGAAAAATAGGATTTTCAAACTTTCTTTTAATACCAAGAAAATGATGAACTGCACATAAAAAATGTAATGTGTTGTCAATGATCAGAATTTGATTATAAAAACATCTGTTTTGTACTAGTGAGTTGATTGCAGTCTTACGTGTTCCTAAAACATGTGCTTGACAAAATAACACTTGTTTCCTTTTTTTTTTGTTTTTTTATTCTTCTTTTAAAAATTTTATTGAGGTCATAATAGTTTATAACATTGAGAAATTTCAGTTGTACATTATTATTTGTCACTCACCATATATATGTGGCCCTTTACCCAATATGCCCACCCCAAAACCCCTTCCTCTCTGGTAACCACTAAACTATTCTCTTTGTCTTTGTTTTTTTTTCATCTTCCACATATAAGTGAAATCATACGGTGCTTATCTTTTTCTGTCTGGCTTATTTTGCTTAACATAATACCTTCAACTTCCATCCATTTTGTTGTAAATGGGATGATTTTGTCTTTTTTATGGCCGAGTAGTATTCCATTATATATATATATACCCACACACCACATCTATCTATATATATACACCGCATCTTCTTTATTCATTCTTCCGTAGAAGGGCACTTGGGTTACTTCCACATCTTGGCTATTGTGAATAATTCTGAAATGAACATAGGGGTGCATAAGTTGCTTTGAATTGTTGATTTCAAGTTTGTTGGATAAATATCCAGTTGTGGGATAACTGGGTCTTATGGCATTTCTATTGTTTAAATTTTTTGAGATGTCTCTATACCATTTTCTGTAGTGGCTGCACCAGTTTGCATTCCCATCAGCAGTGTGTGAGGGTCCCCTTTTCTCCACAACCTCTCCAACATTTGTTGTTTTTTGTCTTGGTAATTGTAGCCATTCTAACAGGTGTAAGGCGATATATCATTGTAGTTTTGATTGCATTTCCCTGATGACTAGCGATGTTGAACATCTTTTCATATTTCTGTTAGGCCATTGTACATCTTGTTTGGAAAATGTCTGTTCATATGCTCTGCCCATTTTTTGATTGGGATTTTTGGTGTTGTTGTTGAGTTGTTTGAGTTCTTTATATATTTTAGAGATTAACCACTTGTCAGACATACGATTTGCAAATATTTTCTCCCAGTTGGTGGGTTGTCTTTTCTTTTTGTTCATGGTTTCCTTTGCCTTTCCGAAGTTCTTCAGTCTGATGAAGTACCGTTTGTTTGTTTTTTTTCTTTTGTTTCCCCTCCCCGATTAGACACAGTATTCGAAAAGGTACTTCTAAGACGGATGTCAAAGAGTGTACTGCCTATGTTTTCTTCTAGGAGTTTTATGGTTTCATGTCTTACTTTCAAGTCTTTAATCCACTTTGAGTTAATTTTTACCTAGAGACCAGTGTAAAAGTAATGGTCTACTTTCATTCTTTGGTATGTGGCTGTCCAGTTTTCCCAACGCCATTTGTTGAAGAGAATTTCCTTTCTCCATTATATGTTCTTAGCTCCTTTGTCAAAGATCAGCTGTGCATAGAAGTGTGGTTTTATTTCTGCACTTTCAATTCTGTTCCATTGATCTTGTGTCTGTTTTTGTACTGGTGCTATGCTGTTTTGATTACTATAGTTTTGTAGTGGATTTTGAAGTCAGGGATTGTGATGTCTCCAGCTTTGTGCTTTTTTCTAAGGATTGCTTTAGCTATTCTGGGTATTTTGTTCCTCCATATGAATTTTAGGATCCTTTGTTCTATTTCCATGAAGAATGTCATTGGGGTTCTGATTGGGATTGCATTGAATCTGTATATTGCTTTAGGTAATATCGACATTTTAACCATGTTTATTCTTGATCCATGTGCGTGGACTATCATTGCATTTCTTTATGTCATCATTGATTTCTTTCAATAATGTCTTATAATTCTCAGTGTATAGGTCTTTCACCTCCTTGGTTAAATTTATTCCTAGATATTTTACTCTTTTTGTTGCGATTGTAAATGGGATTGCATTCATGAGTTCTCTGTGTGTTAGTTCATTATTAGAGTATAGAAATGCACTGGTTTTCATAAATTGATTTTGTACCCTGCAACTTTGCTCTAGTTGTTGATTATTTTGAATAGTTTTCTGATAGATTCTTTAGAGTTTCCTATATATAAAATCATGTCATCTGCAAACAGCAAGAGTTTCACTTCTCTCTTTCCAGTGTGGAGACCTTTCATTTCTTTTTCTTGCCTAGTTGCTCTGGCCAAACCCTCCGGTACTATGTTGAATAAGAGTGGTGAGAGTGGGCACGCTTGTCTTGTTCCTGTTCTCAGAGGGATAGTATTCATTTTTTCAGCAGAGTTTGATGTTGGCTGTGGGTTTGTCATATATGGCCTTTATTATGTTGAAGTACTTTCCTTCTATATCCATTTTGTTGAGAGTGTTTTTTTTAAATCATAAATGGATGTTGGATCTTGTCAAATGCTTCCTCTGCAACTATTGAGATGATCATGTGATTTTTATTCCTCATTTTGTTAATGTGGTGTATCACATTGACTGATCTGCAGATGTTGAACAATGCCTATGTCCCTGGTATAAATTCAACCTCATCATGGTCTATGATCCTTTTAATGTATTGCTGTTTTTGGTTTGTCATTATTTAGTTGAGACTTTTTGTGCCTATGTTCATCAGTGATATTGGCCTGTAATTTTCTTTCTTTGTGTTGTCCTTCTCTGGCTTTGGGATCAGGGTGATGTTGGCCTTGTAAAATGTGTTACGAAGTGTTCAGTCTTCTTCAATTATTTGAAATAATTTGAGAAGGCTAGGTACTAAATCTTCTTTGAATGTTTGATAGAATTCTCCAGAGAAGCCATGTGGTCCTGGACTTTTATTTTTTGGCATTTTTTTGATTGCTGTTTCTATCTCTTTGCTTGTGATTGGTCTATTCAGAGTCTCTATTTATTCTTGGTTCAGTTTTGGAGGAAGTATGAGTGTAAGAATTTATTCATGTCTTCTATGTTATCCAATTTGTTGGTACATAGTTTCATAGTATTCTCTTATAATCCTTTGTATTTCTGCGGTATCCATTGTAATTTCTCCTCTTTAATTTTTAATTTTATTTATTTGAGCCTTCTCTCTTTTTTTCTTAGTGAGTCTTGCTACAGATTTGTCAGTTTTATTTCTCTCCTCAAGGAACCAACTCTTAGTTTCATTGATCCTTTCTATTGTGTTTTTGGTTTCAATCTCAATTGTTCTTGCTCTAACTTTTATCATTTCCATCTTTCTGACTTTGGGATTTGTTTGTTCTTCTTTTTCTAGTTCTGTTAGGTATAGTTTATGATTATTTATTTGAGATTTTTCTTGTTTGTTAATGTGGGCCTGTATTGCTATGAATTTCCCTCTTTGAACTGCTTTTGTTGCATCTCAAGTGAGTTGGTGTGGTGTACTTCCATTTTCATTTGTCTCCAGATATTTTTTGACATCTCCTTTAATTTCTTCAATTATCCATTTGTTGTTCAGTAGCATGTTCTTTAGTCTCCACACATTTGTGTCTTTCCCAGCTTTTTACTTGGAGTTGATTTCTAATTTCATACCATTATGGTTGATATGGTTGGAAAATCTTCTTAAATCTATTGAGGTTTACTGTGTTTCCAAATATAGGCTCTATCTTTGAGAATGTTCCATGTGCACTTGAGAAGTATGTGTATTCTGCTGATTTTGGATGGAGTGTTATTTTTATATCTATTAGGTCCATCTTGTCTAGTTTTTCATTTAGTTCCACTATTTCCCTGTTGACTTTCTTTTTTCTATTTTATAATCTTTTTATGGCTTTCCATTCTTATTGCAGTAACATTGGTTTATAACATTATATAAATTTCACTTGTCCATCACTATATTTCAATTATTGTGTAGATTACATCATGTTCACCCCCCAAAGACTAATTACAATCCATCATCACACATATGTGCCTAATCACCGTCTAATGGAATTTCTGTATGGATGATCTATCCACTGGTGTATGTGTGGTGTTCAGGTCCCCTAATGTTATTGTGTTGCATTTAATATGTTGTTTTAGGTCAATTAATAGTTGCTTTACGTACTTTGGTGCTCCTGTGTTAGGTGTGTATATATTTATAAGAGTTATGTCCTCTTGCTAGAGTTTCCCTTTTATCTTTATATAATGCCCCTTTTTGTCTCTCTGCCTTTTTTATCTTGAAGTCTGCTTTGTCTGACATAAGTAGGGCAACACCTGCTTTCTTTTGTGTGCCATTAGCTTGGAATATCATTTTCCATCCCTTCACTCTAGCTCATGTTTGTCTTTAGAGCTAAGGTGTGTTTCCTGGAGGCAGCCTACTGTTGGGTCTTGTTTTTTAATCCATCCAACCAAGCTGTGTCTTTTGATTGGAGAATTCAATCCATTTATATTTAGACTGATTTTTGATAGATGAGAGCTTAATTCTGCCGTTTTATTACTTGATTTACAATTTTTCTGTATTCCCCTTGTTTCTCATTCTGTGTATTTCAGACTATCAATTCAGTTTAGTGGCTCTCCAGGATGATTTTCTCGTTACTCATCCTTTATGTCTCTGTTCTGATTTTTTGTTTAGTGATTACCATGCAGTTTGTATAAAAGATCTTGAGTCTATTTTCTGATTGTCTCTTATCTCCTCAGTCCAAGCAGGTTCCATCCTTTCTTTTTCCCGTCTAACTTATTGTTGTCACAACTTATCCCATTTTGTATTATGAGTTTGTGGTTAAAATGAAGGGATTATGTTTATTCTTGATGATTTCCTTCCCTTTATCATTAGTTTTCTAATTAAGTGTTTGCTAATCTGTTCTGATAGCGAGTTGTAATTTTCTGATGTTGTCTGCCTATTATATCTCTTTCCTCAAGGCTTTGTAAGTGCTTTTTTTTTTTTTTTTCTAGATATGAGGGCCTTCTTGATCATTTCTTGTAGTGGAAGTCTTGTGGCCATGAACTCCTTCAGCTTTTGTTTATCTGGGAAAGTTTTTATTTCTCCATCATATCTGAAGGATATTTTCACTAGATAGAGTATGCTTGGCTGAAAGTTTTTGTCTTTCAGAATTTTGAATGTATCATTCCACTCTCTCCTAACCTGTAGGAGTTCTGCTGAGAAATCTTAAAGTTTGATAGGGGTTCCTTTGTAGGTTTTCTTCTTCCTTGCTTCCCTTAGTATTTTTTCTTTGTCATTGACTTTTGCCTGTTTTACTAATATATGTCTTGGAGGAGGTCTTCTTACATTGATGTAACTAGAAGTTTTAATAGCTTCTTTTACTTGTAGTTCCAGCTCCTTCCCCAGGTTTCAGAAGTTCTCAGCTATTATTTCTTTGATCAAGCTCTCTGCTCCATTCTCTCTCTCTTCTCCCTCTTAAATACCCATAATTCTTATGTTGCATTTTCTACTTGAGTTGAATATTTCTCAGAGAATTTCTTCATTTCTTTTTAGTCTTCATTGTCTCTCCTACTGCATCTGAGGAATTTCTATATTTTTATCCTCTAAATTGCTAATTCTGTCCTCCATAATATCAGCTCTGTTGTTTAAAGACTCCAGGTTTCTCTTTATCTTGTTCATTGTGTTTTACATCTCCAACATTTCTGATGCTTTTTTCTTTAATGTTCCAATCTCGTTTGTGCAGAATTCTCTCTGTTCATTAATTTTATTCCTGATTTCATTAATCTGTTTTCTGAGTTCTCTTGTAACTAATTGAATCTTTTTATGATAGCTATTTTGAATTCTCTGTCATTTAGATTGTAAGTTTCTGTGTCTTCTGGATTGATTTCTGGGTGTTTGTCTTTTCCTTCTTGTCTGGATTATATATACCTCTACATAATATTTGATGGGGTGGATTTGTCCCTTTGCATATTGATAGTATCTGGTGGCTGATTTCACCTGCTGCCACTTGGGAGGGAGGAGCTGTGTTTTCTGAACCTGCCGTGATCCACATCAGCTGTGTCTATCTGATCCCGAGCCATTCCTTGGGATTGCAGTGGCCCTGTAGGCTCCTCCACCAAAGATAAAGTGATCACATGCGGGTTCAGGGCTGCCACCACCTGCTCCCACAGTACTGCCATGACACACTCCCTCATTCTGGTCCACAGCAGTACTGTGGTTATTCACAGCAGCTGGAAGCTCATTCGCCTGGGTGTGCAGATCTACCACTGTCTCCTCCTTGGTCTCACGAGCCATTGTGCTTGGCTTCCTACTGGTTTTGAGCCTAAGCCACTTCCATGGTGGCACTGTGGGCTCTCTTGCTGGATGTGAAACCTATCACGTGGGGGATCAGGCCTGCCATCACCTGTTCCTACAGTCACACTGTGGTGCACTCCCACCCTTGGGGCCACAACGGTACTATGGGTGCTCCAGCAGGGGAAGAAGTTGTACACATGCAAAGGGCTGCTGGGTGGCCAGAGACTACTCACCTATCTCTGCAACCTTCCTGGTGGTAGTCCCTCAACCTTCAGATGTATAGCTGCATGGGTCTTTCAGACATCCTGTTGTACTGTTTCGGGAATTCTCCATTGATCAATGAATGTCCATTTAGTTTTGGTTCTAAGTGGGTGAGATAAAGGGAACAGCTCACTCCCCCATGTTGATGACATCACCTCTTCAAAACTTATTTACTTTTTCTCTGCCTCTCTTTGGAAGAGTGTTTGTGTGTGAGTGTGTGCTTGTGTGTATATGTGTATGTTGCAGGAAGTGATTACTTGGTACACTCATGTGTTACTTAACAATGGAGATGTGTTCTGTGAGACGCATTGTGAGTAGGCTGCATTCCTTTCTGAAGGTTCTAGGACAGAATCCACTATCTTCCTTTTTCTACTTTCTAAAGGCCATATTCCTTGGCTTGTGAATGCTTCCATCTTTAAAGCCACCAAGTCAAGTCAAGTACTCCTCACATTGCATTACCCTGACCTCCTCTTCTGTCTACCTTTTCCACTTTTAAGGGCCCTTGTGATTACATTGGGCCCACCCAGATAATCCAGGATAATCTCCCTATTTAAAGCTCAGCTCATTAGCAACCTTAATTTCATCTGCAACCTTAGTTTCCTTTTCCTTTGCCATATAATGTAACATACTCACAGATTTTGGGGATTAAGATCTGAATATCCTGGTCGGGGGTTAATCTGCCTACTACAAGCCCTTCTTATTCAGTTATTGTATTTGTTGGCAGTCATTCTGAAATATCCAAATTCTGAATGCTGAAAGATTTTTAGAAAGCCATTTGGTAGTAAAATCTTATCTGACCTGAACTAATTTTGTGGTAAAATTTGATCTGAATTAATGTGAGGCCATACACAATTTTTTAAATTGCTTTTTGTGGGAATATTCATACATTTTCTTACAGAAATACTAAAATGTTTGGGTATCAGATGCTTCCCATGGGAGAAATGATGTAATATACAATACGTACACTGCACTATCAATCTAAAATCTAGAAATTCTAAATTCTGAAACCTATCTGTTCCCAATAAATCAAAATAAAAGGATGTGGTCTTGTATTATTATTCTTATCATAATAATTAGCATATAGTTATGTTACAATGAATCATTTTACTTACTAAGTCTTACTAGGTTCCATGCTCCAGAAGGAAAAGAGAGGAAATGAATGCCATCCTCCCATATATGATTACCAGGCATCCCAAATGTCTAGCTGGACATACTCAAAGCACAGGTTTATTGAAACTCTGTTTGAATAAATTTGTACATTCATTTGTCATGAATATCACAAAACACTCATTTATCCTGTGATGTTTCTATTCTATAGTGTACATGGGTCTCAACAAATGTTTTTGGACATAACACGTGATTTTGTGATATCATAAACATACACACAGATGCCAAGGTCTTGAATATAAAATCACAGACACTTTGACTCAATAATTTCCGTTTTCTTTGGCTTGCATGTAGAAGTTCAAGAAATAGAGTCAATTTTAAATACTAAAATCCAAGATTAGGTAGAATTTGGAATCATTTTCTTACATACATTCATTCCCTTCCATTCCACAGATTCAGCCAACACTTACTTATAGCTTCTTACATGTCAGACACTATTGTAGACGCTGAAAATATAAAGGAGAATTAGATCTACTTGCAGTTTTATGGGGTATTCAATATACTGTAGTAAAGGAAATGATAAAGTGTTTCACATAGGAAAAACAAAAGTATTTAATAATGCCATTCTTAATTGTCTATGCATGGTCATACCACACTGCTGCAAGGTGCCCCTGCCATTAAATACTTTTCTTTTTCAATTTGTCAAACTAACCTATGCCTGAGGCAGTGGTATGAACAGTAGGACAGGTAGTTCTAGACTGTGGCCATCACTCTAGTAATGTAATGGGGCTTTACAAAGTCTGACTTTATAAGTCCCAGGTCACATCCAACTTGGACAAAGTCATTGGGAGTGAAAGGCAATGGAGATCTTTAAAAGCTAAGGCTCTTTACATAGACTGAATGGTTGTTAGAGTTTGTGCCATGTATTTTATAGGTGAATCAATGAAAAAGAAGCTGCAAAGTTGCTTTCACAAGAGAAGTAATATAGAAGAATGTTTAAAAACAGTGTTTGGTATGTAGTATATGCTTAATAAGTAGTCATAGGGTAACTGTTATTGAAGCTAGACCTAGCTGCTGGATATCTGCTATGTTGAGATAGATGTCCCTGTTGTCTACTGTGTGTATGCACATCATAGTGCTATCCTTTACCCCATTGCTTGGGCACCCAAGAACTTCTGTTATATTTCACATTTGTGTCCTGCTTTCTTTCAATTAGTCTTTAGGGACTATGTTCTATATACTTAATTTCCTGCTGGTGTTCTTTCTCAACGTCAGTGTTCCAGGTTGCTGATCCTTTGTGTCTGCACCATCCTGCTATGCTTAATTGTCTATGCATGGTCCTACCACACTGCTGCAAGGTTCCCCTGCCATGACTACCAGTCTGTCAGCCCCAGAGCTGGTAGAAGAATCACCAAAGGGAATATTTTTGGATGTGATTATTGAGCTTGAGTATTCAGAATTTCCATTCGGGGTGATGCTCCCTTGAATGTTATTGAGAAGTCAAACATGCACTGGAAGATGTGTGCAAACATGTACGTTTTGGTTTTGAAATTCCCTTAATGTAAAGGAGAAGATGAATTTTCATGAACCTTGTACTTAAAGTGCAGATATCTTTGCTTGAAGAGATCATAGGGGAGAAATAGGAATCTGTCTCCTTAGGAGATAGGAGCTGAGGAAAAATGAATAGAGCCCCCGTGTAGCAGTCCATTCCATTTTTTTCTAGGCAGACAGTTTGCTTTTTATTCTATTAAGATACGTAATCAGAAACATCAGAAAGACTGAAAAATGCATTTGCTCCTGTTTTCCGCAAAACTGCTTTCATGAAGAAGGGATAAAGGCAGACAAAGGTTGTGGTGGTACTATTTATTCACCAAGTATTAAATTGTGATATGTTTACTGACCACCTCCATGTTCTAGACCCTCTGGTTTCAGAGATGCTAAAAGCAACGAATTCCATTTTCCCCCTTGTCTCAGTCCCAATGTCATTTTTGAAACCTTGTTTCACCATAGATCTATGGATAGTCTCACTTGGTTATATTGCACACCTCTAACTTAAAATGTCTAAAATCGATATTATCATTTTCAAGAACTAAGTACTTCCTTTTTGTAGCAGGCACTATCATTCTCCTTGAATTATCTATGACCCTCTCCCTTATGCCCTCTTCCTTCTTTTGGTCTTTTGTAACCCATCTTGAATAAATAACTTTTGCATTTCTTTCATAATTTGCAATGATTTTTTGCAATAGTTTACTTCTAGAACTTTGCAGTCTCTGTCCTGATATTCAAAATCTTGCACAATTCCTTCTCTTTGTGTGTATATTGGATTTAGTGACTTGCTTCTTTAGAAGAGAATGTAGAAAAAGTGATAAGATGTAACTTCCAAGATGAGGCTATAAAAGACTATGGCTTTTATCCTGTTGACACACTCTCTTTTTCTTTGATTGTTACCTTTCATGAAGTAGGCTGCCATGTTGGAGAGACTCACAAGTCTAGGACTTGAGGAAGGCCTCCAGCCAACAGCTGGTAAGGAGCTGAGACTTCAGACCGATAGCTCTTGATTCTGACCAACAATCATGTGAGTGAGCCTGGAAGTGGGTCTTTCACCAGTTGAACCTTCAGATGAGACTGCAGCTCCCAGCTGACGCCTTGACTATAGCTTTGTGAGAGACTATCAAGCAGAAGACCTAGCTAAGATTTGCCTGATTCCCATCCCACACAAACTGTGACTTGAGAAATGTGTGTTATTTTAAGCCACTATGATTTGGCTTCATCTGTAACGCAGCAATATGTTACTAATACAGTACTAAATTAATAGTTTACTTTATTGAATAAGAGCAATGTGGATGACATTCCATTTTAGACTTGAAAGACCAGATATGCAACAACAATAAGAACAAGAAAACTCTTCAGATCCCTCCAGGGTAGTGTCTTGTGACTGGAGCTTCATGGATGCCTAAATATAGTTCCTGTTTTGCTGACTAACCTAGAATGTTAGAAATTAAGCTTCAACAACCAAAACCTTCTTTGAATTTCTCAAATAAGTCCAGAATGGCAGGATCACTCCTAAACAAGTCAGTTTGTGTATTTATATACATTGATTTGCTTATGAAAAATATTGTAAAAGTTTAAAACCAAACAACCTTTTATAGAAAAAAATCAGGGATGGTAGGACCAAGTATATGGGACATTTCTAGGATAAACTATAATCAGTTTAATATCTAATAGTTCTCTAAGAAAAAGCTCTACGTAGAGAAAAATATAGATTAATCCAAATAATTATTTGGTGCCACATTGAAAGAGAAGTAAATTTAATGGTGCCCTGAATTCCATTGCTTTTCATCACTGTGTGTGATCAGGTTGTTTTGCATGTGTAAACAGTCCAAGGCAGCTTCCTGGGCAGCTTTTGCTGGGTTTCTGTCATTTGCACGGTCCTACACTTGGGAACATAAACTCTGATTGTATTGATCTTTGGTTACTTAAAATTTTCCCAGTCACAAAGGTTTGCTCAAGGTCAATTCAACAAAGCAATAAGAAAAAGGCATACTTGTGAAAAGTAGGCACGATCTGAAGAACAGTAATGCCAGAGGAAACATTCAGTGAGGGAGTAAGTGGTCATGTGGTCTGCAGATGGATGCAGCTAAAGACAAATGTACATCTTTATTTAGTTTTATGCTTGAGCAAGTATGCCTAATATTAGAAAATAATTCAGGAAATGTTTTATTGATGGGCATAAAATAGAACACACGAAAAAACAATCAACAAAGAAGATGACACTCATCTTTACAGGAGCATCTGCATGATTAAATGTTTATTTACAACTTGCCTGTAGAAAGTACGAGGATAAGTGAGGGTTGTCTCCTTGACCAATCTTCTTTGAACACTCTCTTCCAGTGTTCTATGTTTTGGAGCCTGTCCTTCTAGTCTATTGTCATCCTAGTTCCTAGGCTTACCTTGATCAACTTTCTCTTCTTTTCAATTACATTTCCTTTCTCCATATCTCTCTCATTTCACTTTGGTTCTCTGTGAATTCCAAGGGACCAGTAGTACTTCCAGCAAACAGTTTTATGTATTAAGTGAATCCTTTTAGAGACTCTCAGTCCTTGTCATCTAATCCCATTGTGATTTCCTAGTAATGAGTCACATCTGTGGAAAAGACCAGCAGAGTTCATAGTTTTTCATGTTCTCCTCTTTTTTCTGGGGACAGAGCAGGATTACATTCTCCAGACTCCCTTGCAGTTAATTGGGGCCATATGACTAAGAGATGGCCAGTGAAATGTGGTCGAAAGTGATACACATTACTTTCAGGACTGGCCCATAATCACTCTGCCCCCTTTCTCCGCATAGTTCTTAATCTTCTCTCCCTTTCTCCATTTGCTGGATGAATGGAAAGGATTCTGGGGATCTAGAGACAGGTAGAGGCTAAGACAGAAGAAACAGAAGTCTGTTTCTCTAAATGACTACATGGAACAGCTGTTTCTGAAGACCAGCGAACATTTTTGTCCCCGTGTTGATGTGTCCAATTAATACATGAATGCCAGCTTCTATGGCTTAAGCTCTATAATGGGAGACACTGTGCAGTAAAGTCAATAGATCCCATCAAAATACCAGCTGGATTGTTATATAAACCTTCTCCTAGAACCATTCTCATTTCACAGAGACTAGCAAATTCTGATTCACTGAGTAAACCTGCATGATTTTCATTACTCTTTCTTTTCCCTCTAATGGAGTGAGTGGGAAGTGCAAAAAAGTTGTGAGGTCTCTATGTGAGAAACAACAAGCACCACAAAAGGGAAATGTTAATTATGTGATGTGATTGAGGTGGTAGCTAATGCTGTGGTGGTAATCATATTACAATATGTGTGTTTATCAAATCAGCATGTTGTACAGCTTCAGTTTCACAATGTTACATGTCAATTATGCCTCCACAAAGCTGGAAAAAACCCAAAATGAAAAAACAGAAACAATGAGAAATTTTGGCCTGTCCATTCTGTGATTGGTATAATTCTGCTACATAATGGGGAGTCAGTTGTTTCCCATGAGAGTGCTTAGCATCTATGTTTGCTTAAGCATTTCATAAATCCATGTGAGCTGTCACAACATCTACACATCAGTGTTATTTCTTTATCAATACTCCCACCTATAGCACTACTTCCTTCTGACCAGGAGGTAATCATGGCTTTGGAATGATTTGGGAATCTTCTCTCCCTGGAGGAAATCATGGATTTGCTTTGCTCAGGGGACCACAGAAGGAGCTCTTCTTTCTGAACTTTCCTTTTGAATGTCAAATACAGGTATTGACTCCATGAGTGTAGTATTTCATGGCTCCAATGAGCTGACTGTTGCATAATGTGGCACACTTTTATACTATTCTCTCCCTCTGCACATAGTGATTCCTTAGATTGCCCCTCTCTGCCTTTTTCCCTTGAAAAGATCTACTCATGCTCAAGTGTCTTCTGAAGTTCTCAAGTAAAGTGCCTACAATGTTTCCACAGCACCTCGTTCATATCTTCATTAAAGCATCTTGGAGTATGCATGTAGGTCAGTGACTATCTTTAATCATCCTGAAGAAGTCTGAATCCTACCACTGTCAGGCACATAACATGTGTCCTGTCAATATATGTGGGGTGAATAATTGAAAGTGGGTAGTGGAAGACATGAATGGGTCTCACCTTAAATAGCATCACCCATAGGTCCCCAGCACATACTGTAGGACAGGCCTCTCTTAAGACTCCATGGTATCCATAGATGCTCATTTGTTTTTTGCATTAAGTTGATCTCTTTCCATTTTGAGAAAGCGATATTTAAAATCTATCTTCAAATTTAAGTGTTATCTCATCCTCATAGAATTTGGGTTATTTCTTAATGCCTTGTTTCTTTAGTTTCCTCATGGCTGACTTCATTTCCTGATTTCTTAAGGTGAAGATCATAGGATTGAGCAAAGGAGAGGTGACAGTGAAGGTGACTGAAATGGCAGTGCCTGGGGGGAGGGCAGTGAAGGTCCAGGTATAAACATAGATGCGGGGCACCAGGTTTAGTGTCACCACAGTGATGTGTGTGGTACAGGTGTATTGACTTTTCTCCTGCCCTCTCAAGAATGAGATCTCAGCATCCTCAGGATTACTGTGTAGTATATGAGGAGAAAGAAGAATATATAACAGCTGAGTAATCCATTATAGGAAATCATCAGGAGCTCCAGAGTGAGGGTGTCAGTGAAGGCTAGTTTGAGTGCTCCGGGGACATCACAGTAGAATGGATCAAGAACATTGGGTCCCCAGAAGGGGAGGCGAAGTAATAAAGAAATCTGGACGATGGAGTGGACAAAGACCCCCACCCAGGAGGCCTCAACTAGGCTAGTGCATCGTTGCCTACTCCTTATAGTCATATGATGGAGGGTATTGAGATGGTAATGAAATGGTATAGCAATGCAATGCCAACACAGAGAGAGAAAAAAACATCTGCACCTCCCAGATGGTAGAAGAACGTTTGAGCTATGCAGCCATTGAAGGAGACGTTTTTTCTTATCTGTTATTCTTTATTTTTTTAATTGAATTCATAATAGTTTATATCAATGTGAGATTTCAGTTGTACAATATTTCTTGACTGACACCACATAAGTGCTCCCCTTCACCCTCTGTGCCCACCCTCCACCTCCCTTCCTCTGGTAACAACTGAACTATTTTCTTGGTCCGTCTGCTTGTTTATATTCCACATATGAGTGAAATCATCTGGTATTTGTCTCTCTCAGACTGGCTTATTTCACTTAGCGTAATTTCCTCCAGGTCCTTCCATGTTATTGCAAATGGGATGAATCGGTCTTTTTTATGGCTGAGTAGTATTCCATTGTATATCTATACCACAGCTTCTTTATCTAATCATCAGTCAATGGACGCTTGGATTGTTTCTATGTCTTGGCTATTGTGAATAGTACTGCAATGAACGCAGGGGTACATATGTTACTTTGGATTGTTGATTTCAAGTTGTTTGGGTAGATACCAGGTAGTGGGATAACTGGGTCATATGATATTTCTATTTTTAGCTTTTTAAGGAATCTCCATACTGTTTTCCCTAGTGGCTGTACCAGTTTTCATTCCAACCAGCAGTGCATGACCATTCCAGTTTCTCCACATCCTCTCCAACATTTTTTGTCATTGGTCTTGGTAATTACAGTCACTCTGACTGGTGTAAGGTGATGTCTCATGGTAGTTTTGATTTGCATTTCCCAAATGATTAGTGACTTTGAGCACCTTTTCATGTGCCTGTTGGCCATCTGTGTATCTTCCTTTGAAAAATGTCTGTTCATATCTTCTGCCCAGTTTTTGATTGGGTTGTTTGTGGGGTTATTTTTTAGTTATGTGGGTTCTTTATATACTTTGCATATCAACCCTTTGTCTGATAAACGATTTGCAAATATTTTCTCCCATTGGTGGGTTGTCTTTCCATTTTGTTGACTGTTTCTTTTGCTTTGTAGAAGCTTTTTAGTTTGATGTAGTCCCATTTGTTAGCTTTTAATTTTGTTTCCCTTACCTGAGTAGACATGGTATTTGAAAAGCTGTGGCTAAGACCAATGTCAAAGAATATACTGACTATATTTTCTTCTAGGATTTATATGGTTTCAGTTCTTACATTCAAATATTTAATCCCTTTGGAGTTACTTTTCAAGTATGGTGCAAGAGAATGGTCTACTTTCATTCTTTTCCATGTGGCTGTCCAGTTTTCCCAACACCAATTATTGAAGAGACTCTCCCTTCTCCATTGTATGCTCTTTGGCTCCCTTGTCAAATATTGGCTGTCCATAAATGTGTAGGTTTATTTCTGGACTCCAGATTCTGTTCCATTGATCTGTGTGTCAGTTTTTGTGCCAGTACCATGCTGTTTTGGTTATTATGGCTTTGTAGTATATTTTGAAATCAGGAAGTGTGATACCTCCAGCTTTGTTCTTTTTTCTCGGGAATACTTTGGCTGTTTGAGGTCTTTTGTTGTTAAATATAAATTTTAGGATTCTTTGTTCTATTACTGTGAAAAATGTTGTTGGAACTTTGGTAGGGATTGCGTTGAATCTATAGATTGCTTTAGGAAGGATGGACATTTTAACTACCTTAAATCTTCCAATCCAAGAGCACGGAATATCTTTCCATTTCTTTGTGTCTTCTTCAATTTCTTTCAACAATGTTTTATAGTTTTGGGTGTACAGATCTTTCACCTCTTTGATTAAGTTTATTCCTAGGTATTTTATTCTTTTTGTTGCAATTGTAAATGGGATTGTATTTTTAATTTCTTTTTATGCTACTTCATTGTTAGTGTATACAAGCACAACTGATTTTTGTATGTTCATTTTGCATCCTGCGACTTGACTATATTCATTTATTATTTCTAAAAGTTTTTTAGTGGATTCTTTAGGATTTTCTAGATATAAAATCATGCCTGCAAAGAGTGACAGTTTCACTTCTTTGTTTCCAATATGGATCCTTTTTATTTCTTTTTCTTGCTTGATTGCTCTGGCTAAGACTTCCAATACTATGTTAAATAAGAGTGGTAACAGTGGGCATCCTTGTCTGGTTCCTGTTCTTAGAGGGATGACTTTCAGTTTTTCACCATTAAATATGATGCTGGCTGTGGGTTTGTCATATATGGCCTTTATTATGTTGTGGTACTTTTCTTCAATGCCCATCTTATTGAGAGTTTTTATCATAAATGGATGTTGAATTTGGTCAAATGCTTTCTCTGCATCTATTGAAATAATCATGCGATTTTTATTCCTCATTTTGTTAATGTCTTGTATCACATTGATTGATTTGCAGGTGTTGAACCACCTTGCATCCCTGGAATGAATCCTTCTTGATCATTGTGTATGATTCTTTTAATGTATTGCTGTATTTGGTTTACCAATATTTTGTTGAGGATTTTTGCATCAATGTTCATCAGTGATATTGGCCTGTAGTTTCCTTCTTTGTGTTGTCCTTGTCTGGTTTTGCTATCAGGGTAATGTTGGTCTCGTAGGATGGGTTAGGAAATGTTCCGTCTTCTTCACTTTTTCGTAATAGTTTGAGAAGAATAAGTACTAAATCTTCTTTGAATGTTTGGTAGAATTATCCATAGAAGCCATCTGGTCCTGGACTTTTGTTTTTTAGGAGGTTTTTGATTACTGTTTCAATCTCTGTACTTGTTATTTGTCTATTCAGATTCTGTATTTCTTCTTGATTCAGTTTTGGGAGGTTGCATGAGTCTAGGAGTTCATCCATTTTTTCCAGGTTATCGAATTTGCAGGCATATAGTTTTTCATAGTATTATCTTATAATCCTTTGTATGTCTGCAATATCTGTTGTAATTTCTCCCTTTCATTTCTAGTTTTATTTATTTGAGCTGCATCTCTTTTTTTCTTGGTGAGTCTGGCTAACTGTTTGTCAATTTTGTTTATCTTCTCAAAGAACCAGCTCGTAGTTCCATTGATCTTTTTTACTGTTTTTTAAGTCTCTATTTCATTTATTTCTACTCTTATTTTTATTATTTCTCTCCTTATGCTGACTTTGGGCTTTGTCTGTTCTTCTTTTTCTAGCTCTGTTAGATGCATTTGAAGATTACTCATTTGAGACTTTTCTTGATTGTTGAGCTAGGCCTGTATTGCTATGAATTTCCCTCCTATGACTGCTTTTGCTGCATCCTATAATAGTTGGTGTACTGTGTTTCCATTTTCCTTTGTCTCCAGGTTTTTTAAAATTTACTCTTTGATTTCTTCAATGATCCAATGGTTGTTCAAAAGCATGTTGTTTAATCTCCACATATTTCTGACTTTCCCAGTTTTGTTCTTGTGGTTGATTTCTAGCTTCCTAGCATTGTGGTGAGAGAAGATGGTTGGGATGATTTCAATCTTCTTGAGTTTATTGAGGCTTGTTTTGTTACACAACATATGGTCTATCTTTGAGAATGTTCCATGGGCACTTGATAAGAATGTATATTTTGCTGATTTTGGATGGGATGCTCTATATATGTCTATTAAGTTCATCTGTCCAAGTGTTTCATTTAAATCTACTATTTCCTTGTTGACTTTTGTCTGGATAATCTGTCCATTGAATTAAGTGGAGTGTTGAGGTCCCCTACTATTATTGTGTTGCTGTTAATTTCTCCCTTTACGTCTGTTAATAATTGCTTTATGTACTTTCGTACCCCATGTTAGATGCATGTATATTAATAAGTGTTATGTCCTCTGGTGAAATGTCCCTTTTATCATTAAATACTGCCCCTCTTTGTCTCTCATTGTCTTTTTAACTTGGAGTCTGCTTTGTCTGATAAATGTATGGCAACACCTGCTTTCTTTTGTTGGCCCTTAGCTTGGAGTATTTTCTTCTATCCCTTCACACTAAGCCTATGTTTGTCTTTGTAGCTGAGGTGTGTTTCCTGGAGGCAGCATATTGTTGAGTCTTATTTTTTAATCCATCCAGCTACTCTGTGTCTTTTTATTGGAGAGTTCAGTCCATTTACATTTAGAGAGATTATTGTTATATGAGGGCTTAATGCTGCCATTTTATCTCTTGTTTTCTGGTTGTTCTATGTTCCCACTGTTTCTTTTCCTTTGTATTTCTGAGTGCTGTTTCATTTTGTTGGTTTTCTGAGAGGGATTTCTCAGTTTGTGAGTTGCGGCTGTGCACTGATCTTTTGTTTAGTGGTATTGTGAGGATTGTATGAAAGATATTGGAGATGAGATAGTCCATTTTCTTATAGCCTCTTATCTCCATTACCATAAGTAGGTTCCTTCCCTTTCCTCTCCCTTTCTGAGTAATTGCTGTTACGCATTGTTCTCTTTTTAATTTTGTGAGTTTGTGGTTAAGTTGAAGTGTTTATTGTTACTTTTGATCCTTTCTTTCCCTTTCTCTTTTAAGTTGTAGTTGAGCCTTTGCCTACTTGTTATAGTAGAGAGCTGCAAGTTTCTGGTCATGTCTGTCTATTTATCTCCTTGATCAGAGATTTGTAGACCTTTACCTTTTTGTTGCAAGTGTGAAGGAATCTTTAATTATTTCTTGTAGGGGAAGTCTTGCGGCAATGTACTCCCTCAGATTTTGTTTATCTAGGAAAGCTTATTTCTCCATTGTACCTGAAGGAAAGTTTCACTGGATAGAGTATTCTTGGCTGAAAGTTTTTGTCTTTCAGTATTTTGACTATATCATTCCATTCTCTCCTAGCTTGTAGGTTTCTGCTGAGAAATCCACTGAAAGTCTGATAGGGTTTGCTTTGTAAGTTATTTTCTTCTGCTTTGCTGCTACTAATATTCTTTACTTATCCCAAACTTTTGCCATTTTTACTATTATATGCCTTGGAGAGGGTCTTTTAGGGTTCATAAATTTGGGCATTTGATTAACTTCATTTATCTGTAAATCTGAAACCTTCCTCATGTTTGGGAAGTTCTCAGCAGTTATTTCTTTGAACAAGCTCTCTGCTCCTTTCTCCTTCTCTTTGCTGTCTGGGATACGTATAGTCTTTGTGTTGCTTTTCCTAATTGAGTTGGATAGTTCTTGAAGAATTCCTCCATTTTTTAAAAATCTTAGTTCTGTCACCTCTACAGGTGGTGACCTGTAGAATTTCTACACTTTTATCCTCAAGAAGGATAATTCTTTCCTCCATAAGATTAATTCTGTTTCTTAATGATTCTAGATTATTATTTATTTCATTAGTTGTGTTTTTCACATCCAGAATTTCTGCTTGATTTTTTTCTCAGTTTCAATCTCTTTGGTGAAGAGATTCATTTTATTGCTGAGCTCCTTGAATTGTCTTTCTGTGTTATGTTGCAAGTCATTGAGTTTCCTTATGATGGCTATTTTGAATTTTCTGTCATTTAGGTTGTATATTTCTGTGTCTTCAGTGTTAGTTTGTTGAGAATTGTCATTTTCCTTCTGGTCTGAATTTTTGCTGCAGTTTCTCATGGTATTTGATGAACTAATCCTTTGTGGTATTCTTAGGATGCTGATTCACCCTGTTACCACTAGGGGGGAGCAGGAGCAGTATTTCTGGCCCCACCCAATCTGCTGGAAGCTGTGGGGGTATTATGGGTGCTTGCCCCAGCTTGGGATGCATTCAGGCACTGATGTGGGCTGTCCTTGTCAGGAGGGCTTCCTTGTTAGGCCAGTGCCACTCTTTGGAGCTTAGGGGGTGCTCTGAGCTCCCCCTCCCCACCAGAAAGTTATCACCAGTGAGCTCAAAGCTCCTGTGCTTATTCCTGCAGCTGCCCAGACCCATTCCTTCTTTGGGAGCACAGCTGCACTGTGAGCGTTAACACACACCTAGAAAGTGTTTGCTCCAGCATGGAAATCTGCTGAGGTCCCTGTTTACACTCTACAATATATGGGGCCACTGTGCTTGGTGAGCAGGGCTTCCTCTGTGGGACCTGAGCTATTGTTATTCTTTGACAGCACTGGGACACGATGGGCTCCCATTCCCTGCCAGGAAAGTGAGCGCCTGTGGGTTCAAAGGTGCCACTCTTATTCCCACAGTAGCCCTTACCAGTTTGCTCTGTGGGAGCGCAGTTGCACTGTGAGCATTCCGTGTGCCTGGGAAGTGTTTGCCCCAGTGCGGGAATCTGTTGAGGTCCCTGTTTATTATCCACAGTCCACAGGCCACTGTGCTTGGTGGGCAGGGCTTCCTTGCTGGAACCCCAGCTATGGTTGCTCCTTTACAACACAAGGGTGTGGTGGGCTTCCTCTCTCCACTGGGATAGTGACCACTAGTGCGGGATAAGGGTTACCACCTCCTCTTCTTACAGTTGCCCTGCTGCATGTTCCCAATTTCCAAGTGTTTGCACCAGGTTGGAAAGTATTCATGTGTGTGCATAGGGCTACTGGTGGAGAGCAGCATGTGCTCACCTATCTCTGCCACTTCCCAGGGGGCCGGTCCATCCACCCTCAGATGTATAGCTCCGAGTGTCTCTCAGGCCTCCTGTTGTGATGTGTGGGCTTCCTCCATTGGTCATTGAATGTCTATTTAGTTATAGTTCAAAAGAGGGAGAGAGAAGAGGAATAACTCACTCTACCATGTTGTTGATATCACTGAGCCAGGATAACTCTTTAAGTTGTCAAAACAACAAGCAAACTTATTGTCATATTTTAATTACAGAAAGCTAGAAATTCTAGGATGAAAGCTGCTTTGAATTCAATGTTCATTCCCATGTTTTCTACCCCATCAGTTTCTTTCCCAATAATGAGGAGTATGGGCCATATAGGAGGAGAATATAAGAGGTCAATGAAGGGAAGCATGTGTGTTAGGCAGAGCAATACAGGTGATATCAAAATGACATTAGTTTTTCCCTGAGCATTTACAATTTCCAGTCATTGTATGTTTCACATATACCATCACACTTTAACCTTCACAACAAGACCATGAGATGGATATTATAAGTATCTTTGTATAGGTGAACTGTGACCTGTTAAGAGATAAAATAACTTGCTCCACATCCAACCACTGGTGGATGGCAGAGATGGGATTCAGACCCAGGTATGCATGACTCTGAAGTTAGAGCTTTCAGCTATAATGCTTTACTTTTACCAAGTTTTCCCAGACAAAAACACTAGCCAGTACTTCCTGTTCACAAAAACCAACAGGCTGAAAAATAGACTCATTAAAGTTTTATCCTCTTCAAATTTTCCTCTGTCTCTTTGGGAATTGGGAAATGGGAAGTGGGAAGAATGTTAATCCTCAATTATGAAGTCAATCTCAGATTAGCTCTGGTAAATCTGCAACAGGAAAATCAGTTCTTGAATAATGAGAATGGCTTACTCTTTGTGTAGCATCCCTGAGATTCTGCCTTTGTCTAAACTTATCACAAGAATGTGAATCTGGCACATCTAATTCTACATCAGATCAGTCCTTTTAGGCCATTTTGTGAAATCTTTCAAAGCTTAGTAATTCCTGATAGGAATCCAGATGGATAACTATTATGTACCTTTGAGGTCCTCAAGGTCACAAACTCTTTTGGAGTTTAACTAAGCAGAAAAAATGTCTTAAACTGTGATGGGAAATGTGTCCCTATATGTGTGTACTTCAGATGCACTGATCATGAGATCTTTCTAGAACTGGATTGCAGTTTGGCATAGACAGGCCCAGTAACGTAAAAAGTTACATTCAAATGGTAGAAGAGCAATCAATTGGGTATCTGAAGAGTTATCTCTGTAATTAAGTTGATATGAAATCTTGAGCAAATCATTCTATTTCTAGGTTTCTATTTACTTACCTCTTGAAAAAAAGAATTGAATTCAATCATTCTCTTCACTTGCCATATTGTTGTCATCATTGACACACTGTTCCTTTGCTCTTTAAATGGAAATACATCAATCAGTTCAATCCTATAACGCTAGTTACTTCATGCTTACCAGAAGCTTGAGTTACCAGCTACCTATTAACTAGAAAAATAAATCATTACCTAGTAAGAGTATTTGGCTTATTGACAATATATTTGAGTATATAAGTATGACTCTATGTGAAGAATAATGAAAGGAGTCCTTGGTGATGAAGAGGTTGGAGACTCCTATTCTTTCACAGAAGGCTTGAGTCTTCTCTTCAGTCTCTTCATTGCTGACTCCATTTCCTGGTTCCTTAGTGTGTAGATCAAGGGGCCCAGCAGAGAGGAAATGCCAGTGAACATGACAGAGATGGCCTTATCTGTGGGAGGGCCGTGAAGGGCCAGGAATAGACGTAGATGCAGGGCACAAAATACAGTGTTACCACAGTGATGTGTGAGGCGCAGGTGAATAAGGCTTTCCTCCTGCCCTCCCCTGCGTAAGACATGAGTATCATTAGGATGACTGTGTAGGACACAAGCAGGTAGACAAATCCCAGGGTAGTGACTAAGCCATTGTTGGAAATCATCAGGAGCTCAAGTGCAAAGGTGTCTGTACAGACGAGTTTGAGGACCTGGGGACATTGCAGTAAAAAGTGTCAAGATGTTTGGGTCCACAGAAAAGTAGAGGCAGCAACAGGGAAATCTGCATGATGGAATGTATAAAACTCTTCATCCAGGATGCCACAATGAGGGCAGTGCATCACCCCCTACTCATGGTGGTCACATAGTGCAGGAGATGGGAGATGGCTATCTGGTGGTCAAACACCATCACTGACAAAGAAAAAATGTCTGCTCCACTGAGGAGGTGGAAGAAAAACAACTGTGTCATGCTGTGTGTATAGGATATGGTCTTTATGTTTGATAGCTGATTTACTAGGACCTTTAGAGCAGTGATGGAGGTGAAGAAGATGTAAAGAATGGTTAGATTGTGGAGAAGGAAATACATGGGGGCATGAAGGAAAGACTCACAAGTCACAGTAGCTGTGTTGAGGAAGTTTCCCAGCAAAGTTGTATGATACACAAAACATAAAAAGAGAAATAATACCAAGCTCAGGTCTTTGGACTAAGTCCTAGAAATATATATTTTTTAACCTAGAGCCATTTCCCAACTCCATTGAATCACATTTCTTCTTTATGTAGCTTGGAAAAAAATTAAAAGTGTTATTTCAGAAAGGGTTTACACTCCCTTAGTATATTCAGGTTTACAGAGTCAGGTGTTAGGTCTGAATACTGGCGAGGTGTTATCTGCACATGAAGAGTTGTTCCGAGATTATAGTTGATGTGTCCAAAATGACATCCCCTACACGAGCATGCATTTAATCATTATTTCTTCTGTAAATTATAAGTATTTTAGAAAATGCATAAAAATAGTTTTCTCAGCATATACGTTCTAAGTGTCCAAGATGAACAAGTGGATGTTAAATATTCAGAGATGGACTATTGTGGAAGGAGGGATATAAAAATGGATGCAGTTTGGTGTGTGGATAAGAAAGTGCCTATTTGGTATGACTGGGGTTCCTTGAGGTTCCACAAGAGCGTTGGGTTTTTTTTCCAGACTGAAATCTCCATTTAAATAGTTTAAGAGCTCCTATTTGCAAAATGGTTGTCTTTGGACTGAATTCAACAGAAGCACTCTTCCCTTTTTAAAACTCAGATGTAATGCTATGAAAAATTAGAAAATTTTAAAGCCCTAAGAATTCTTCTCTGTTGCTCTATTCTTCCTTAAGGGGATTACTTTGTTTCTGTCTTTACCTTAAACTACTTTAGGTATCAAACCACCCGGGTGTTGAAGAGCTTTTCAGCTATGAAAAGAAAAGTGATAACTTAGAGCTTCTCTTCTGTTCATTATTCAAATTTATTTTTAAAAGTTATTTTTTTATTGTACTATCATTGACATTCAATAGACTCAAGTATTTGAAGTATACACTTTGATATGTTTTGATATAAGCATATACCCATGACATCATCACTATATTTAAGATAGTTAACATTTGTGTCATCCCAAAAGTGTCCTTGTGGCCCTTTGTAATATGTCCACTCTTCCCATCCTTCTACAGGCAACCACTGATCTTCTTTCTATCACTATCCATTCATTTGCATTTTCTACAAATGGAATCCTACAATGTGTTCTCCTTTTTTGTCTGGCTTGTTTCACTCATAGAATTCATCCATACTTTTGGGTCTACCAATATTTTGTTCTTTTTTATTGTATGGGTGTGCCACATTTTGTTATTCTTTCACATGCTGATGGACATTTGGGGTTGTTTTTGGTTTTTGACTATTACACGTAAAGCTGCTATGAATATTCATATACAGGTCTTCGTGTGGACATAAGTTTTCATTTCTCTTGGGTAAGTACCTAGGAGTACAATGGATGCAAGTCTTAAAATTCAATAAGAAAGAAAACAAATGAATTTAAAAAAATGAAGAAAAGGTTTCAACAGACATCTCAACTAGAAGATACAGAGATAGCATGTAAGTACAAGAAAAGATACTCAACATCATTTCTCACTGGGGAAATGTAAATTAAAACCATAGTGAGATAAAAGTACACATCAATTAGAATGGCTAAAATAAAAAAGGCATATATCAAGAATCAAGAAAAATGTAGAGGAATGGAATTCTGGTGGGAATGTACAACAGCGCAACCAGTTTTGAAAACATATTGTCAGTTTTTTAAAATGTTAAGTGTATACTTAACATATAATCTTATTGCTTTTGAATGCCTTTCTTTTTCTTGAATCTTTGAAATGGATTTTAATTTCTTTCTTTGCAGTCTATCTCCCTTTTCTTGCCATAATCAGAAATAGAAGGTGAAAATCATTTCTCCCATTTTTTGGGTGTGTTTCCCAGTTCAGATGAAGATATTTATTTTCACCTCGTACACATTCCTTTCAAGTTTTCTTTTGTCTGAATGCAATTTTGTCCCCCAAGTCTACTTAATATGGAAAATTTAAAAAGCTACCAAGAGGTATCATAGCATACAGGGAGAAACTTGGAAGCCTCTGGCATCACACAGCCTGTTCAGCTCCTAACTGGGCACTGACTGGTTGTGCTACGGGAGAAGTTAATTTACCCCTTTGGCCTCAGGCTCTGCATCAGTATTTGGAAACAATAACATCTCCTTCATGTGACTTTTGTAAAGACTAAATGAATTAATCTAGGCAAAAGCAAGAATACTTAGAGTGTTGTCTAACCGATGACGTGTGCTTATACTTATGTTACCTTAAAGAAAAACTCCAGGTTAGTAAGTGTCACAGACACACAGCTTCTTTAAATGTACTGACAATCTATTATGGAAGCCTTTCATTTCGTAGAACATGGATTCTAAAACAGCTTCATCAGAACATACTGTCTTGGGAGAAATCTGAAGTGTTTTTCTTTCAGTGTCAATGAGAGTGGCCAAGAGGGTGGTGACAGTATATGGTAGTAAAGAGAATGCTTGCTTGGTTGGGCTTATTATCTGACATCATCTTAGCAGACCAGAGAAGTTGAGTGTCGTTCTCTGCATTGAGAGCCATCTGGGGTCAAGTCCTGGTTTTGTCACTGTGTGTGGGTAAGTGAGAGACCTCACGGAGTCTCTGCTCCTTCATCTATACAATGGGGGTTTTAATAATACCCACCACACAGGGAAGTTATATGAGGATTAGGTGAATTAACATATGGAGAGTCTCAGCACACATTGCTGGTTATCTGTTATGATTAGTACTATGTTGAGTAGCATTAACACTGGAGGTTCATCAAGAAATGGAGTGTGTTGACGTAATGATAGGTGAGTCATTAATTCTGACTAGTTTAAAGAGAGGAATCGATCACCAGAAAACATCAATTCAATATAGTTACTAGAGATATTGAGGAGGTCCATCCTAGTTATGAAAACCTTCCAGAGGGATGCCATGTAAATAATAGACTATGATCTACACAGAATGGTAGAAGGTAGATGGTACCTCAGACACCAGGTCAGGCTTCTTTGTCAGAAAGGAATGGGTCCCATGTTCACAAGCCACCTTTGGTAATTCAGACAACATCTTATACCTTCTGTTTCATGTTTCTGCTATTTTTTAAATCCATCTAATTATTTAGTAAATATTTATAGAAAATTGACAGTGTTCTATGTTACACAAGACAAAAGAATATAATCCAAACCAGTGGAAAAACAACTGAAATCTAATAGTAATATGGGAGAGATGGAGACTGTCTAAAGACAGATGAGCCATGTGTGAGAAACAGACAACTCACCAAAAGGCTCAGAGAACCCTGCTTGGAGGAGGTGACACTTATGTTTGGGGCATGCGGGAGTGGACAGAATGGGAGATCTGGCTTTAGGGGACCTCTTGAATATATAAAAGTTGCTCACGAGTCAGAAGTTTGGCTGCAAAGAAAGGATACAAATATGAAGGCATGGAAAGACATAGGAAGGAAAATCATTGCTATAAATTTTTATTTTTTGGTAAATCTAGGGAAAGGTATGTAGATGTTCATTGCACTATTCTTTCAAGTTTTTTTTTTGAAGGTTTGACATATTTTATTTTCTCTCTAGTTTTAATTTAACATAAGACATATCTGTGTAGAATTCAGTCTGAGGAGATCCATCTACAGGAAATAAGCCTGAGAAAAATCTCTTCTTTGTGTAATACAAGGGATTCCAGAAAAAGAGTTGCTTTCTCGTCAATTCCAAAGTGAACTCATTTCTGTGACTCTCATTTCACAATATCCTCTTTGTTCACCTTTCTTAGCTGTGCTTTCTGTCACTGAAGTTTCACCCTGGAATGTAGCACTTTGTGTACTTATCACATTGTTTTTAGGCAGAATGTATTTATGAATATTAACAATTACATCTAGAGTTCAATTATTCTCACTCTTCTTTTCTCACACTTATGCATAGACACTGAGACCCCACAGACATTCACACCCATGTAGAGTTATATTTCTTACCTAAAGTCTCCAACCTTCTCCTCCAACATCTTAAACAATGTTCACACGTATCTTGGGAATCATTCAACTTCGTAAAATTCTGTTAAATACCCCTCTCAAAGCCAGTGATTTCAGTGGCTTCCCTTTTATCTTTATGTGGGAAATGGCAGACATAAGATAATATTTTCTTGGTTTGTTCACAACGTCTGACAGTGCTACACCATATTTGCCAATTCCTTGATCCCAGGATTGGAGTGAGAATTATCACAGGGACTATAGTTGGATGTGATTGTGGAAAAATTCTTCTGATAGTGAGGTGGTTTCAGTGGGAGTGATTGTGATTCAGGCACATATGCTTAGTAACACACTTTTTGTCTAGTGTCTAAAATTTTCTAATGGACAAAGATTTTCTCCTTGACTATATTCAGGCTCCCCTGAACTTTTCAACTAGGCTTTGACTTTTGGAACCCCATCCTTGTCTCTGCATTGTCCAATTTTAACAAAAATCCTGCTTCATCAGTTTAGCCAAAATCCCCCATCCTCCATATCCTATCACCCTCTGTTCAGGTTCCTCATCCTCCACCATCCCCCAGTGATGTCTAATCACCCTGACCTGACTTTGGCAAGAATTTTATTAGGTCAGTTTAGCCAGAATTTGACATTACTCCTGACATTTCCTTTTAGTGGTTTTTGTACTGGGAAATAAATGTCCATTCTTAAGGATTCTGAGCAACTTCCTTAGGCAGTTTCATGCACGCAGGGTGATTCCTGAAGTTTGACACAAAGTTTTGGAAGCAGCACTTGGACCTGAAGAGGTTGTTTAGTCAAGAGTGAGGGAGCTCTCAAAGAGCTGGTGAACAAAGTGGGTGATGCAGTTCTCACAGGATACACACGCAACCGGAGTACCCACACTGGATCCATCTGCAAATCCCACTTGCTTGACCTTCAAAGTTTTTCAAAATACTCACCATCTCCACAATTACTACCCTAAATCATGTCTTCATTATTTCTTTCATGAGATTATTGCCTCATCTCCTTGTTTTTGTCCTCACTCCTCTTCAGTCTATTAATAACAGTAGCTCCTGCAATTCTGTTAAAGCATGCATCACTATTCTGCTCTTTCAAGCCCTCCAAATGTATCCAATCTTGTTTAATGTGAAAGTCAAAATCCTCACAATCATCTAAAGATGGTCATCCTATGGCCCCATAATATCTCTTACCTTTAGTACTACACCTCTCCTCTTCTCATCCACTTACAAAGGCCTCCTTGCTGTTTCTTGGATCTCTGGGAACATCACCATCTCATGGCCTTTGCATGTCTGGTTTTTGGACTGAGATTTGTACTGAGACATGAACATGTTTCTAGTTTCAAAGATTTTAACATCTGGGATCTACCTCCAGACGTGAGAGGAAAAAACACAACTCCCAGCAGCTGTAAATAGCATAAAAAGTAAACAATAAAAGCCAAGCTTATATATTGAATAATGTTTTCCACCTCAAGCCAACGTTTTTGAATGTATATGCATAGTCTGATGTAGCTTCATTAGGTTTCTGTCATTTTTTAGGTCATCATATTAAGAGAGAATAATAACCATGAAGCAATTGTTTTCTTAACCATATTCTCCAATGACTTGAGGAGCAGAAAGGAGTTAGAGACGATATTCATTCATTGAGTTTTGTAATTCAACAATTTTTATGAGTGTTTTCTATGTTTTGCTTGCTGTGATAGATGCTGGGGATACAATAAAAGCATAATTCTACTGGGGGAGATAGGAAGAAGGAGGACAGGGAATTGGAAACAAGGTCATGAGTTCTGTGCCCAAGCTAAGCCCAAGGCACTGAGGGAAAGTGGTAGAGGTGGCAAGCAGGCGTGGTGTTCAGAGGAAGGTCAGGGTAAGGACCCTGCACAAGGTCACAGAACTCATAATTTTTGAGGTCTGTATTCTAAATCAAGCTGTGCTAACTTCAAGACACCTGCTCTCAATCACTGGATTGTGGGCTTTAGACGGAAAAATCTTCAGATAATAGTTATTTAATTTATCGCATAATAGAATCAGAGGAGGAACTTAATTTGAATGTGTTTACTTCCTTAAGATTTGATTACTTTATGAAAGACCATTAGAATCCAATGCCCAATCTGTATTATTTTCTTTCTCTCTTTCTTTTTTTTATTTTAAAGATTGGCACCTGAGCTAACATCTGTTGCCAATCTTCTCTCTCTTTTTCTTCTTCTCCCCAAAGCACCCCAGGACATAGTTGTATATTCCAGTTGCAGGTCGTTCTGGCTCTGCTATGTGGGACACTACCTCAGCATGGCTTGATGAGTGATGTTAGGTCCATGCCTGGGATCCTAAATGGCAAAACCCTGGGCCACTAAAGTGGAATGCATGAACTTAACCACCCAGCCACGGGGCAGGCCCCCTGTATTATTTTCTAATATGTGTCTCAGCTCCCTTCCTGGGAGCAAGTAATGTACTTGGAATGTTTCAGCATATATATATTTTACTTTTTCTTATTGATATTTTTATTTAGACAACTGGAGATTCCCATGCAGTTGTAAGAAATAATAGAGAGATAGCCCACCTTAACCCATTTTCCCTCAATGTTCATTTCACAATCTATATGTATATCAAAATTTCAAGTTGTACATCTTCACCATATACCTTTTTTTATCTGTCAATTACATCACAAAGGAGCTGGGGAAAAAACCCACAATAATTGCAATATGATAAAATTGTCTGAGTTTATTTCAATTCTGATTCCTTTATTTCTTGCAAGGCCCTATTGCAAAAGCAATGAACACCACTCCAGCTAACAATTTGATTTCTCTACTTCGTTTTAGAACATTAAACCCATCTTTTTACATTGTTATTGCAGCCTGATCCAGAATCTTTGAAAATAATGTGTATCTTAGTAGAAATATAAAAACTATTTAGAAATCCTTTAGTCAATACATTTTATTTGATGGACAAACATATTCAAAGGTGATGAGAGACCAGCCTATACCTTGTCAGAAGGCAGAAATCCTCTCTTCAGTCTCCTTATGGCTGACTTCATCTCCTGGTTCCTCAGAGTGTAGATTAAGGGGTTCAGCAGAGGGGAGATGACAGTAAAGGTGACGGAGATGGGCTTATCGGTGGGGAGGGCAAGGAAGGGCCGGGCATAGACATAGATGCAGGGCACAAAGTGCAGGGTGACCACAGTGATGTGTGAGGTGCAGGTGGAGATGGCCTTCCTCCTGCCCTCCCCTGCCTGAGACCTCAGCATCATTAGGATGACTGTGTAGGACACAAACAGGAAGATAAACCACATTGTAGTGACCAGTCCATTATTGGAAATTATCAGCAGCTCAAGCATAAAAATGTCAGTACAGACGAGTTTGAGGACATGGGGAACATCACAGTAGAAAGTGTCAAGAACATTGGGTCCACAGAAGGGGAGGGGCAGCAAAAGGGCAATCTGTACGATGGAGTGGACAAAGCCCCCCACCCACGAGGCCACTATTAACCCAATGCAACGGCCTCTACTCATGATGGTCACGTAGTGCAGGGGCTTGGAGATGGCCACATACCAATCTAAGGCCATCACCGACAAAGAACATGCATCCACCCCTCCAACAAGGTGGAAGAAGAACATCTGAGTGAAGCAACCATTGAAGGAGATGGTCTTTCTCTCTGACAGAAGGTCCACCAGAACCTTGGGAGCTGTGATGGAGGAAAAGCAGATGTCAGCAACAGACAAATTACGGAGCAAAAAATACATGGGGGTGTGAAGGCGAGATTCACAGGTCACCGTGACCGTGATGAGGAGGTTTCCCAGCAGAGTTGTCACATACACCCAAAGCAGGAAAAGGAATAAGACCCAGTTCAGTTCTTGATTCTGGGTTAGGCCAAGGAAAATAAATTCTTTGACCCTCGTGCAGTTTTTTAGCTCCATTGAGTCAACTTCTTTCTCTCTCTCTTGTTTCAAGCTTCTTCATTTGAAAAGACTTGGCTCTTTATTTTGTTTTCTTCTCAAGCACTAAGAATACAATTCAGAATGTTCCTCGCGTGGTTGCACTGTTTGTGATTTGTTGTTTTGTCTAAATTTTTAAGATTGCAATCAGTTTGGTGATCAAATCAAATTATCCCATGTAAAGTCATTCAATAATTCTGTTCTTATAAAACTATTTTTGAAAAGAACAAACTTTATGTTCAGCAGTGATGTTTGCATAACTTTTTATTTAATTAATTTATTTTAGTTTTAAAATTTTGTTATTGTTTTCTTCCATCCAAATATATCGAATGTCCAAAATGTCTGAATCATAAACAGAAAGATAAGTACAATGAGGTTCCAGCCACTATAGACTCATAGTATGAAAGTTTAATATTCATATTAGCGAACTTTCTGTTGACTTCCACAGGGTCTTGTCTTGCTAAAAAGAAAAAAAGAGTATCATTCTGTTTCTTACTGCAATGTTGCTGTGGCATGAGTCAGTTTCCTTACTGTTGGCTGTTCTATGTTGAATTTCTTAAAATTGTCACCTGTTATTCCATATATGTAGCTTTTCTTTGTCATTACCTTATATGAATCAGACTTTTTATTAATTATTTTAAAATATTCAAAATTTATTTTTAAGAAACACATTGAAACAATATATAAATACAAATATCAAAGAATATCTTCAATTTCTTTTATTGTGATAACACTTAAACATGAGAGCTGCCCTCTTAACAAATTTTTGGGTGCCAATACAGTATAGCCACAGTGCTGCACAGCAATTCTCTAGAACTTATTCATCTCATGTAACTGTTGTGATCCTTGCTTGAGTGTGGGGGAGAGAATAAAGATAGTGACCCACTTTTGAAAGGTCATCCATACTCTGTCAACCACACTCTCTTCTGCCTCTTTCTCTGTGTGGATCAAAGCTAAGAGAGTGGAGGGTTCACACAGGAGGGAGAGATGTAGATATGATTAGAATAATACCTATTTTTTATAAGCTGTTATTGGTCATTCTTAGGAAATTTTATAATTATTACTTATTCCACCTTATACTTAGCAAGTCAACATTTATTGCAATGTTCAAATGTATATGAACAAATGGGACCACATTGTCAAAGTGTTTGCAGCTTAGCGAAAGTGAATGATTTGTATAAATTGATGAACATAATGCATGATAAAATGTAAAATGTCAAGAGAAAAGTAGAGATTGATTTGGTTGGGATAGGAACTATGCTAAGAGATATAATGATTTCTAGCAGTAATAAAAGCTGCTACTTTTTGAGTGTTTACTGTGTGTGAAGAGTTATGAAATGTTGACATTGAATTTTCACCACTATCCTTTAGAAAGTATTAATGTTATTCCTGTTTTTCAGATGGAATATAGTGTGAATCTATGTTTGACTGAAGTTAAGGAAAAGATAGAAATAGGATGGAAAAAACATTGTTTTGTTTGCCTCTTCAACCTTATGTATATAGGGTCTCATTTTGTATAACAAGAATATTTTGGGGTGTGCCTGATAGCCATGTGGTTAAGTTTGCATGCACTGCTTTGGTGGCCCCAGGTTCACTGGTTCGGATCCTGGACATGGACCTATGCACTGCTCATCAAGCTATGCTGTGGCAGGCGTCCCACATAGGAAAAGTAGAGAAAGACGGGCACAGATAGTAGCTCAGGGCCAATCTTCCTCAGCATAAGAGAGGAGGATTGGCAGCAGATGTTAGCTCAGTGATAATCTTTCTCAGAGAAACAAAACAAAGAAAAGAAAATTTGGTAAAGTCTGTCTGAAGATAAGAATTTTTCAGAAAGGGGTTCTGGAAACCCAATTTATGTGGAGCTTAGTCTGAGACTATCTCATCAAGAAGCAACTCAAATGATCACAGCAAATGAATGATGCCTTCTCTCACACTGAGTGGACCACATTTCTGAATCCCTCTTAACATATCACCTCTCTTCCAATAGTTAACACCCACCTTTGTTGTTTCTGTCACTGAGAAGATCATCTTGGCTCTGAAGCATTTAGTATACCTGGAAAATATCAAAGTCAAACTATTCATACATAGTTTGTATAATCAATAACAACATCTCAATGTCACTATCGATAACTTTAACCTTAGCTAAATCTTAACATCTTTACCCAATACCTTTGATCCTGAAACTCCAACTACAAATTGTATGTCATCAGGTACAGACCAGAATAGAACACTAGTGACACTAGTGACGTTAATTCTTGAAAATATTGTTTCTGAAGGCAGAGCCTCTTGGAAGACTAAATATCTTAGTGTCTTTATTCTCCTTTCAGGAAAGAAAGGGCAGATTCAAAGAATCACATCTTCAAGAACTTCCTCTGTGTCCCTATCTTACGTGCAAATCCCTCAGCCTCAGGCTTAATGTGAGAATTGCAAAGGGAATAATATTGGACAAGGAAGTGGAATTCAGTGCCTGATTCTGTTGTTGGTGATGAAGTTTCAAAGGGAGTTATTAAGAAGTTACTGAAACATTCACATGTGTAAACACACATTCACGCATACACAGATGGACACATTTTGATTGATATCCAAATTCTTTAGAGGCAGTAGAGGAAATCTATCTGTTTATCCATAGCTCAATAAGAACTTTGTTAAAACATGCCAAATACTGCACCTGAGAGAGAAAAAGGGTCCAGTTTTCATTGCTTGTAAGGCTCAGAGGACAGTATAGACAAATCAGTTTCATTTTGATTGTCAAAAATCTCAAAAAAAACTGCACCTCAAATCCTTTGCTACCAGTCTAGTTTCTAATTATATGCAGAATGATTATAGTCTCATGACGTTGCTCTAAGTCTCTGCATGTAGAGAAACAAGACTTAGATGACGTTTGGGGAATGCACGTTTTTCCTTTTTTCCAACACTCTACTCAAATGGAAACTCTCAATTTGGATACATCTAGATAAGTATGTTAGTAAAGCTGTCTACAAAATCATAATAGTTACTTAAGATTACCTGAATTTATTGAATGATGTGATCTTATATAAAATGAACTTCCACTGTTTGCAGAATGCTGATGGGTTTGGATTTACTTGCTTTTCCATTTTGTTTTAGTACTGTAAACTAGCCTACACAGATTAAAAAGTGCATGATGCAGGTTATGTGTTTGAGATGGGTAATTCCTCCCCCAACCCAGCTTTACTGAGATTTAATTGACATATATCATTGAGTGTGTTTAAGGCATATAATGTGTTGATTTGATACATTTATAATTGCAAAATGCTTATCATCTTAGTGTTAGCGAACACTTTCATCACCTCACATAATTACTCGTTCTTTTTGGTAGTGAGATCATTTAAGACATACTCTCTTTTAAACTTTCAAGTATTGTTACCATATTGTTAACTATAATCACCATCTTTACATTAGATCCAAAACTTATTCATCTTACAGCTGGGAATTTGTACAGTTTAACCAACATCTCCTTACTTCTCCCCATCCCCAACACCTGGTAACCTACATTCATTCTACTCTGTTTCTATGAGATCAGATTTTTAGTTTCCATATATATATGAGATCATAGAATATTTGTCTTTGTTTGACTTAGTTAACTTAGCATAATGCCCTCAAGGTCCATCTGTGTTGTTGCAAACGGCAGGACTTTCTATTTTTTGTGACTGACCACACCTTCTTTATCCATCCATCCATTGATGGACACTGAGATTGCTTTCATATCTTGAATGTTGTGAATAATGCTGCAATGAACATAGAAGTGCTGATACTTCTTCAAGACCTTAATTTCATTTCCTTTTGGTATATATCCAGAGATGGTATTGCTGGTTCATATGGTAGTCTTATTTTAAATCTTTTGAGGAACCTCTCTACTGTTTTCCACAGTGGTTGTACCAATGTATATTTCCAGCAGCAGTGCACAAGGATTTTCTTTCCTCCACATCCTCACCAACACTTATCTTTTGTCTTTTTGATGATAGCCATTCTAACAGGCGTGAAGTGATATCTCACTGTGGTTTTGAATTGCATTTCTCTCATGCTTAGTGATGTTGAGCACATTTTCATGTACCTATTGGCCATTTGAATGCCTTGTTTAAAAAAATATCTATTCAGTTCCTATGCCCATTTTTAAATCGGATTGTGTGTTTTTTGGTATTGAGTTTATCAGTTCTTTATGTGTTTTGGATACTAACAGCTTATCAGATACATAATTTGCAAATAATTTCTCCCATTCTGTAGGTTGTCTTCTCATGTTTTGATTGTCTCTTTTGCTGTGCAGAAGCTTTCAGTTTGATGTAGTTTCATTTATTAAGTTTTTCCTTTGTTGCTTGTGCTTTTGGTGTCATATCCAAAAAATTATTGACAAGGCCAATGTTGAGGAGATTTTCCATGACTTTTTCTCCTAGGAGTTTTATTGTTTCAGGTCTTATGTTTAAATATTTAATCCATTTCAAATAATTTTTCTGAGCTGTGTAAGACAGGGGTCTGATTTCATTATTATGCATCTAGTTATCTAGTTTTTCCAGTATCATTTATTGAAGAGAGTATCCCTTTCCCATTGTACATTCTTGGCTTCTTTGTTGTAAATTAATTGCCTGTATATGCATGGATTTATTTATGAGCTCTTGATTATGTTCCATTTATCTGTATGTCTGTTTTTATGCCAGACTATACTGTTTTGATTATTAAAGCTTTGTAGTATAAAGGTTGAAATCATAAGTATGATGCCTCCGAATTTATTTTTCTTTCTCTCAATTGCTTTTTCTAATTCTGTGAAAGATGTTATTGGAATTTGGATAGGGATTGCATGGAATCTGTAGATCTCTTTGGGTAGTATGTACATTTTACAATATTAATTCTTACAATCCATGAGCATAGAATATCTTTGTATTTATATATATCTTCTTCAATTTCTTTCATCAATGGCTTATGATTCAGTGAACAGATCTTTCACTTCCTTGGTTAAATTTCTTCCTTAGCGTGTTATCCTTTTGATTCAATTCTAAATGGGATTGTATCTTTGAGTTCTCTTCTGTTAGTTCATTATCAGAATATAGAAATACTACTGATTTTTGTAAGGTGACTTTGCACCCTGCAACTTTGATGTAGTTGTTGATTATTTATCATAATTTTCCAATGGATTCTTTAGGGTTTTCTACATATAAAATCATCTAATCTGCAAATAGTGAGAGTTCCACTTCTTCATTGCCTATTTGGATTCCTTTTATTTCTTTTTCTTGCCTAATTGCTCTGGCCCAAACCTCCAATACTATGTTGAAGAAGAGTGGTGAGAGTGGCCACACTTGTCTTGTTCCTGTTTTCAGAGGGATGGCTTTCATTTTTTCTCCATTGAGTATGATGTTGGCTGTGGGTTTGTCATATATGGCCTTTAATATGTTGAGTTACTCTCCTTCTATAAACGTTTTTTTTTTTGAGGAAGATTAGCCCTGAGCTAACTGCTGCCAATCCTCCTCTTTTTGCTGAGGAAGGCTTGCCCTGAGCTAACATCCATGCCCATCTTCCTCTACTTGATACTTGGGACGCCTACCACAGCATGGCTTGCCAAGCAGTGCCATGTCTGCACCTGGGATCTGAACAGGCAAACCCCGGGCTGCTGAAGCTGAACATGTTTACTTAACCGCTGTGCTATGGGGCCGGCCCCTATATATATTTTATTGAGAGTTTTTATCATGAATGGGTGTTATATCTTGTCTAATGCTTTCTCTGTGTCTGTTGAGATTATTGTGTGGTTTTTATTCCTCATTTCGTTAATGTGGTGTATCACCTTGATTGATTTACAGATGTCGAACCATCCCTGTGTCTCTGGTATGAATCCCAGTTGATCATGGTGTGTGATTTTTTAAATGTATTGCTGTTTTCAGTTTGCCAATATTTTGTTGAAGATTTTTGCGTCTATGCTCATCAGTGATATTGGCATGCAATTTTCCTTGTTTGTGTTATCCTTGTCTTCTTTTGGTATCTGGGTGATGTTGGCCTCATAGAATGTGTTAGGAAGTGTTCTGGCTTCCTCAATTTTTTGGAATAGTTTGAGGATAGTTAATAAATCTTCTCTGAATGTTTGGTAGAATTCTCCATAGAAGCCATCTGTTCCTGTGCTTTTATTTTGGGGGAGGTTTTTGATTACTATTTCAACCTCTCTACTTGTGATTTGTCTATTCAGATTCTCTATTTCTTCTTGATTCAGTTTTGGGAAGTTGTAAGAGTCTAAGAATTTATTCATTTCTTCTAAACTGTCCAATTTGTAGGCGTATAGGTTTCCAAAGTATTCTTTTATAATCTTTTGTATTTCTGTGGTAGCCATTGTAATTTTTCCTTTTTCATTTCTAATTTTATCTATTTGAGACTTCTCTCTTTTTTTCTTAGTGAGTCTCCCTAAAGGTTTGTCAATTTTGTTTATCCTCCCAAAGAACCAGCTCTTTGATTCATCGATCCTTTCTACTGTCTTTTTTGTTTCAATATCATTTGTTTCTGCTCTACTTTTTCTTTTTTCCCTCCACCCACTGAGTATGGGCTTTATTTGTTCTTCTTTTTCTAATTCTGTTAGGAGAAGTTTAAGGTTGCTTATTGGAGATTTTTATTGTTTGTTAACATGGGCCTGTATTGCTATAAATTTCCATCTTAGGATCACTTTTGCTGCATCCCGTATAAGCTGGTCTGATGCATTTTCATTTTCCTTTGTCTATAGTATTTTTTGACTTCTCCTTTAATTTCTTTAATCATCCATTTGTTGTTCAGTAGCATATTGTTTAGTTTCCACATTTTTGTCCCTTTCCCAGCTTTTTTCTCCTAGTGGATTTCTAGTTTCATAGCATTATGGTCAGAAAAGATGCTAGATATTATTTCAATCTACTTAAATTTATTGAGGCTTACCTTATTTCCCAATATATGGTCTACCCTTGAGAATGTTACATGCGCACTAGAGAAGAATGTGTATTCTGCTGTTTTGGCATGGAGTGTTCTATATATATATCTCTAAAGACCATCTGGTCTTTTCATTTAATTCCACTATTTCCTTGTTGAATTTTTGTCTGGATGATCTATCCATTGATTTAAAAGGAGTGTTCAGGTCCATACTGTTATTGTGTTGTTGGTAATATCTCCTTTTAAGTTTGTTAACAGTTGCTTTATGTACTTTGGGACTCCTGTGTTGGGTGCATAAATATTTATAAATGTTAATTCTTCTTGGTGGAGTGTCCCTTTAATCATTATATACTGCCCCTCTTTGTGTCTCTTTACCTATTTTATCTTGACATCTACTTTGTCTGATACAAGTATGGCAACATCTGCTGTCATTTATTTGTCATTAGCATGGGATATCTTCTTCCATTGCTTCACTCTGAGACTGTGTTTGTCTTTGGGGCTGAGATGTGTTTCCTGGAGGCAGCATATTGTTGGGTCTTGTTTTTTAATCCATCCTACCACTCTGTCTTTTGATTGGAGAATTCAATCCATTTACATTTAGAGTGATTATTGATATATGAGGGCTTAATGCTCCCCTCTCATTGCTTATTTTCTGCATTTCCCTTTTTTCTCGTCCCATGTATTTTGGATTACCAATTGGGTTAAGTAGTTTTCTATGATGATTTTCTCCTTATGTCTCTGTTTTAATTATTTGTTTACTGATTACCATTAGGTTTATAGAAATATCTTATAGATGAGCTAGTGCATTTTTGATAGCCTTTTATTTCATTAGACTAAACCAATTCCATCTCTTTCCTCCTCCCCTTTTAGGTTATCATTGTCATATCTTTTTCCATCTTGCGTTGTGAGTTTGTGTTAAAATGACAAGATTATATTTATTTTGGTGTTTTCCTTCCCTTTATCTTTAATGTTATAGTTAAGTGTTTACTAATCTGTTCTAATAGACAGCTGCATTTTCCTGATTATTGCCTACCTATTTATCTCCTGGCTCAGGGCTTTGTAGCCCCTTTCCTTTTATTTTTCCACTATGAGGGCCTTACTGAGGATTTCTTGTAGGAATGTCATGTGGTGATGAACTCCCTTAGCTTTTGTTTATCTGGGAAACTTTTTATTTCTCTGTCATATCTAAAGGATATTTTTGATTGATAGACTATTCTTGGCTTAAAGTTTTTGTTTTTCAAAATTTTGAATATATCATTCCACTTTCTCCTAGCCTGTAAGGTTTCTGCTGAGAAATCCTCTGAAAGCCTGTTAGGGGTTCCTTTGTTAGTTGTTTTCTTTTGCCTTGCTTCCCTTAATATTTTCTCTTTGTCATTGACTTTTGCCAGCTTTACTAATATATGCCTTGGAGAAGGTCTTTTTACATTGATACAGTTAGGAAATATATTGGCTTATTTCACTTGCATTTCCAACTCCTTCCTCATGTTTGGGAAGTTCTCTGCTATTATTTCTTTGAACAAGCTTTCTGCTCCATTCTCCTTCTCTTATCCCTCTGGAATACCTATAATCCTTATGTTGCATTTCCTAATTGAGTCTGATATTTCTCAGATAATTTCTTCATTTCTTTTTAATCTCAGTTCTCTCTCCTCCTCCATCTGAAACATTTCTATATTTCTGTTCTCTAAGTTGGTAATTCAATCCTCCATAATATCAGCTCTATTGTTTAGGGAATCCAGATTTTTCTTCATCTCATTCATTGTGTTTTTCATCTCCACACAGTTCTGATTGGTTCTTTTTATAGTTTCAATCTCTTTTATGAAGAAGTTCCTCATTTCACTGAACTGCCTTTCTGCATTTTCTAGTTACTCGTTGAGTATTTTTTTAATGATAGTTATTTTGAATTCTCTGTCATTTAGGTTGTGAATTTCCATGCTGTTGGGGCTGATTGCTGGGTACTTGTCATTTTCCTTCTGTTCTTGAGATTTAATATCTTCATACAGCTTGATGGCCTGGATTTTTGTCTCCATCTCGTGATATTATCTTTTATTTTTTTTAGGAAGATTAACCCTAAGCTAACTGCTGCCAATCCTCCTCTTTATTCTGAGGAAGACTGGCCCTGAGCTAACATCCGTGCCCAGCTTCCTCCATGTTATATGTGGGACACTTACCACAGCATGGCATCCCAAGCAATGCCATGTTCACACCCGGGATCCGAACTGGTGAACCCAGGGCTGCCAAAGTGGAACATGCACACTTAACTGCTGTGCCACTGGGCCGGCCCCTCATGATATTATCTGTTCACAGTTTCCAACTGCCACCACTGAATGGGGTCAGGCACTGTGTATTCTGAGCTTGCCACAATCTGCAGCTCCCTAGCTCAAAACAGACTCCTTTTATGTTTGTGTGGCACTCTGGCCAGTTGCTGAGCTAGATCACTGGGCAGGGGGAGGGGCACTTTCTTTCACCTGTGTGATCCCATCAGCTGCTGGCTACTTTTCTCTCTGTGCGGTGGTCTGTCTGATGGCAGAGCTGGAGTGCTGGGCAGGAGGAGGGGCACTTTCTGTTAAGATTTTTCTACTTTCTTTTAGTCCATTTTGGTAACCTATAATTCCCATGAAAATTATATACTTTAGTATATCCTGGAAATTTTAAAAATTACATTTCAATGCACTGAGTCTTTACTTCTTTCTCTTGAAAGGCTGCAAGTCCATAGAGTGCATTTGTTTATATGTTCAATGAGAAAAGTGTAACTCCTGAATGTGCCTGGATCTTTGGGAAACAAAAGGAGGGTGTCTAGAAGAGAATATCTTATCAGGTTCCCATAAGATAAGTATCTTCATGTCTTCCAAAATGAGGAACTGTAGCTGTAGCATCTTTGGTCCCCTAAAGTGAGCAAAAATAGAAGTTTCACACTTTATTTTAATACCAAGAAAATGATGAACTGCACATAAATAAGGTAATGTGTTATTGACGATCAGAATTTGATTATAAAAATCTGTTTTGTACTAGTGAGTTGACGACAGTCTTCTGTGTTCCTAAAATAAATGGCTGACAAAATAAAACTTGTTTACTTTTTACCTGTCTCTCTTTGGAAAAGTCTTTGTGTGTGACTGTGTGTGTTTGCATGTGTATGTGTGTGTGACAGGGACTGATTACCTCATACAGTCATGTGTTGCTTAATGGTGAGGATGTATTCTGAGAAATTCATTTTTAGGTGATTTCGTCATTGTGTGAACATCATAGAGTGTACTCACACAAATCTAGATAATACAGACTTCTATACACCTAGGTTATATGGTATTAATCTTGTAGGATTACAGTCATTAATGTGGTCTGAATTGACCAAAATGCCATTATGTGACACATGACTGTATTTTTAAATATTCAATTTCTTGAGTTCTAAGATGAACTTTTCTTTCATATTTTAACATCCATGAAATTAAGATTTGTCTTACAATCAGTGAGTACATGTGATATGGAAATGCTTCATTTTTACTACTTAGCTGTCATTAAAGTGGCAGATACAGTTTACAGTGGATGACATTTTAAATTCTAATATGGTAAGTATAGTCAATATACAAAATGCTTGAGACTCCATCTCTGAGTCTCTTTTCATAAAGTCTAGGGGCACTTCAATTGATATCAAGTCATCTCACTATTAGCCAATTACATGTGGAATTTATGAGAGTGTTAAATTAGACCTTTACTTCAGATTTGAAGGTCGATTTCATCCTATACAGAGTTTTAAAGTGGTGACAGCTTGGGACTGGCTTCTCTAGCCCATTGCCCTTGTACTTGAGATTTGCGCATGGTGTGTTGCTCATTCTTAGGCTTTTGGGAGAAATATGTGGGCACCTTCCCTTGATTGAGCCCTGTCCCACCTCTGACCCTTTTTATTCATTTTTCTCTTTCTTTCCCTTTTCAGTCCATACAGCCCCTTCATCTCCAATTGAAGCATTTCTCTTATATTAGTTTCCTACTACTCCTGTTACAAAATTACAAAGAGTTAGTTGTTTAAAACAACACAAATTTATTGTCCTAAAATTCTGTAGGTCAGAAATCTGACATGGGCCTCACAAAGCTAAAATCAAGGTGTTGGCAGGATGCATTCTTTTCTGGAGGTTCTAAGGCAGAACCCATTCTTCTCTTTTTCTAGCTTCTAGAGTCTAGCTGCATTCCTTGGCTTGTGGATACTTCCGTCTTTAAAGCCAACCATGTCAACTCAAGTACTCCTCACGTTGCTTACTCTGACCTCCTCTTCTGTCTACCTCTTCCACTTTTGAAGGCCCTTGTGATTTTATTGGCCCTCTCCCAGATAATCCAGGGTAATCTCCCTCTTCCAGGTCAGCTCATTAGCAACCTTAATTCCACCTGCAACCTTAATTTCCTTTACTATCTAAATAGCATACTCACAGATTCTGAAGATTAGGATGTGAATATCTTTGTGGGGGGATTACTCTTCCTACTACAACTCCCTCTTACTCAGCTTCTGCATTTTTTGCAAGTCATTCTGAAATCTCAAAACTCTGAATGCTGGAAAATTTTTAGGAATACATTTGGCAGTAAACTCTGATCTGACATGAATTAATTTTGTTGCAAAATTTGATCTGAATTTATGTGACACCATGCACAGTTTTTATTTATTGCATGTTTGTGGAAATATTCATACATTTGCCTGCAGAAATATTAAAGTGTTTGTGTATCAGATGCTTCCCATGGGAGAAATTACATAATACATAATACATGCACTGTATTATGTTTCTAAAATATAAGAAATTATAAATTAAAAAATCTAGCTGTTTCCAATAAATGAAAATGAAGGAATGCAGTCTTACATTATCATTATTATTATCATAATAATTAGCCTACTGCTACATTTCAATGAATCTGTTTACTTACTCAATCTTACTAGGATTTGTGCTCTAGAAGAAAGAGAGAGTAAAAAAATTCCATCCTCCCATATATGATTGTCAGGTATTTCAAGTGTCTGTCTGGACATACTCAAAGCACTGGTTTATCGAAACTCCGATTGAATGAATTTGTACATTCATTTTCCATGAATATTGCAAAACACTCATTTTTCCTGGGATGTTTCTATTCTATGGTGTACATGGGTCTCAACAAATGTTATTGACTCTAACATTTGATTTGGTGTTCTCATAAAGACACACACACAGATGCCCAGATCTTGAGTATAAGGTTGCAGATACTGTGATTCAAATAATTCCATTTCCTTTGACTTCCATGATGAAATATCTGTTCAAGAAACAGAGACAATTTTAAATACTAAAAACCAAGGAGGATCTCGTCAAGATGGCAGCATAGGCAGACTCTGAACTCACCTCCTCCCACAAACACAGCCAGATCACAGCTATTCTTGGAAAAATTATCCCAGACAGACAACTGAAATGTGGATTAAAAGAACACCCACAACAAGAAACTGTCCTGACTGAGGCAGAAGAGGGAGAAATTCCTTATGGAGAGAAAATGAAGCCCCCTTTGTGAGTGGTGGAGCTTCACAGCCAGCCAGATGGGAGCCATCCTAAGGTATGCAGCCTTCCTTGGAGAAGTAGGACCCTTAGTAAGGGCACTGTACCACTATAAGCATCCTTCAGACTCAGCACAACTGAGATAAGTTTCCTACTATCTGGCTCCACTGGCTATTAACTGCAATGGGGAATAACCCCAGAAAAGCTATCAGAAGAAAGCTGGAAATATCCAGCTCTTAAAAGGCCCATACATAGATTCACCCATCTCAGACAGCAACCTAAAATCACCAAAAAGAAAGCTCCACAGTCCTTTGGTGAAAAGAGACTCACCTGGCAGGCTCTGGGTGCATCTCAGTGAGTGATGAGACCTCTCCAGAGACTGAGACATTAGTGGCAGCCATTGTTGTGACCAAGTACAGGAGAGCTGACATAGATGCTGGCAGATGCCATTGGAGTTCTTCCCCTGGCTTGTTAGTTCAAGGGTCTGCCACACCCCCGCACCCAATAAAGAATGGATTTAATTCAGTTCATCCCAGGCAGGCAGCCCACTCTAGGGACTGGAACCACGTAACAACAAGCCCTCATGCTACTTGTCAGCCTGCGTAGACTGGGTACCTTAATCCTCTACAGACAGGCTGGTGTGTCCACCTCTGTGGAGCAGGGCCTGTGTGAGGACCAGATGAACTGTGGGGGGCATTGGTGGAGGGGTGGGGGCATCTACAGTGGGGTTACAGAGTACCCTTCAGGAGATCAGGAAGTATTCATGAGCCAGGACTGTGTTTATGGTGTGTGTGGACTGGGGGCGGGGGGGGGGGGCTTATCAGTGGCAGAAGACTTGTGCTTCACAAAAACCCACAAACAAGATTTGCCCCACCTTCTGAAGCCTGAAACAGTTGAGTGCTCCCCATGCCTAGGGCCTGCCCCACAGAACTGTGATTCTAAGAGAGCTGACAATAGCCTTGCAAGCCTGAGGCCTACAGCAACTGTTATCCCCTGAGCCTAGCAACCAACTATATTGGGTACCTACTCAAATAACAGGAAAACTGCAACAAGAGTGTGCTATTAGATCTTGTTGCCAATGCTGCTGGGGCTCCCCAAACCCAATTTACAAACAGCTGGCCAGGGAGTGAAAGACTAGACTCCTTGAGTATCTGCAGTAACAGCAACCCTGACACAGCAGAAGGACATAAATAGCACACACAGGGGTCACTCATGGGTCATTTGGATTGCTGATGAGAGGGAAGCACACTACTGGGCCTCTAAAGGCTTTTCTTACATAAAGCCACTTCTCCAAGATCAGTTGACATGGCTGACTCACCTAAAACATAGAAATAAGTGCAGAGAAAGAGGCATAATCAGTAGGCAAAGGAATACATTCCATGCAAAGGAACAGGACAACCCCCCTCGCAAAAAGAATTAAATGAAACAGAAATAAGCAATCTACCTGACAAAGATTTCAAGCAAAAACTCATAGGGGTTCTCATAGATATTGGGAGAAGACTGGATGAACACACTGAGAACATCAACAAAAAATTAGAAAATATCAAAAAGAACCAGTCAGAAATGAAGAATACAATACTGGAAATGAAAAATTCACTAGAGGGACTTAATAGCCGAGTAGATGATACAGAAAGGATCAGCAAGCTGGATGAAAGACTAGAGGAAATCACCCAAGCTGAACACATAAAAGAAAAAAGAATTTAAAAGAATGAGGACAGTCTAAGAGAACTTTGGGACCATATCAAGCACACTAACATTCGTATTATGTGTGTCCCAGAAGGAGAAGATAGAGACAAAAGGGCAGATAATCTATTTGAAGAAATAATAGATGAAAACTTTCCTAACCTAAGGAAGGAAACAGACACCCAAGTACAGGAAACACAGAGAACACCAAACAAGATAATCCCAAAGAGACCCACACCAAGACACATTATAGTTAAAATGTCCGCAATTAAAGATAAAGAGAGAATCTTAAAAGCAGCAAAGAAGGGCCATAAATGACATACAAAGGAAAGCCCATAAGGCTATTGGTGCTCTTCTCAGCCAAAACCCTAAAGGCTAGAAGAGAGTGGCATGACATATTTAAAGTGCTGAAAGGAAAAAAAGCTACAGCCAAGAATACTCTCTTCAGCAAGATTATCATTCAGAATGGAAGGAGAGATAAAGAGCTTCCCAGACATGCAAAAATTAAAGGAGTTTACTACTATGAAACAAGTTCTAAAAGAAATGCTGAAGGGACTTATTTAAGTGGGAAAGAGAAGATCACAAATAGGGATAAGAAAATTATCAAAAAACCAAACAGATAATAAAAATCTCTGGTAAAGGCAAAAATACAGTAAAGGCAGCAGATCAACCACCTCTGAAGATAATATGAGGGTTAAAAGACAAAAGTACTAAAATTACCTATTTCAACAATAAGAGGGTAATGAATAGACACACACAAAATAAGAAATTAGATATTATTTCAAAAACATAAAATGTGGGAGGAGGGGAGTAAGAGATTAGAGATTTTACAAGAGCTCAAGCTAAAGAGACTATCAACTCAATATAGATTGCTGTATATGTAGAATAGTATATGGGAACCTCATGGTAATCACAAATCAGAAACCTATAATAAGTGAACAAATAAGTGAGAGGAAAGAAATCAAACACATTACTAAAGAAAGCCATAAAACCACAAGGGAAGAGAGCAAGAGAAGGAGAATGAACAGAGAACTACTAAAACATCTAGAAAACGAAAAGTAGCAAAATGGCAATAAATACATAGTTATCAATAGCTACTTTAAATGTCAGTGGACTAAAGGCTCCAATCAAAAGGCATAGGGTGGCCAACTGGATAAAAAAAACAAGACTCATATATATGCTGCATATAAAAGACACACTTCAGACCTAAAGGCACTCACAAACTGAAAGTGAAAGGATGGAAAAAGATATTCCATGCAAATGGCAAAGAAAACAAAGCAGGGGTAGCAATACTTATATCAGACAAAATAGATTTTAAAACAAAAACTATAACAAGAGACAAAGAAGGGCACTACATAATGATAAAGGGAACAAAGCAACAATAAGATACAACACTTGTAAATATCTATGAAGCCAATATAGGAGCCCCTAAATATATAAAGTAATCATTAACAGACATAAAAGGAGAAATATGCAGTAACACAATAATAATAGGGGACTTTAACATTCCACTTACACCAATGGATAGTTTACCCAAACAGAAGATCAATGAGGAAACATTGGCCTTAAATGACACATTAGACCAGATTGACTTAGTAGAGATATATATATATATAGAACATTCCATCCCCAAACCACAAAATACATATTGTTTTCAAATGCACATGGGACATTCTCCAGGACTGATCACATATTAGGCTACAAAACAAGTCACAATAAATTTAAGAAAACTGAAATAATACCAAGCATCTTTTCAGACTACAAAGGTAAGAAACTAGAAATCAGCTACAGGAAGAAAATCAGAAAAGCCACAAAAATGTGATGAATAAACAAAATGCTACTGTTCAACGATTGGGTCAGTGAAATCAAAGGAGAAATAAAAAAATACTGGCAGACAAAAGAAAATGAAAATACAACATGATAAAATCTATGAGGTACAGCAAAAGTGCTTCTAAGAGGGAAGTGTATAGCAATTCTGGCCTGCCTCAACAAACAAGAAATACCCCAAATAAACTAACAGTGCACCTAAAGGAAGTGGAAAAAGAAGAAGAAGACAAAGCCCCAAATCAGTAGAAGGAAGGAAATAATAAAAATCAGAGCAGAAATAAAGGAAATAGAGACTGAAAAAAAAAATAGAAAAAATTAATGAAAGCAAGAGCTCGTTCTTTGAAAAGATAAACCAAATTAGCAAATCTTTAGCTAGAAGCACCGAGAAAAAAAGAGAGAAGCCTCAAATTAACAAAATCAGAAATGAAAGAGGAGAAATTACAATGGACATCTCAGAATTACAAAAGATTATAAGAGAATATTATGAAAAGCTATATGCCAACAAATTGGATAATCTTGAAGAAATAGATAAATTGTTAGAATCATACAACCTCCCAAAACTGGGTCAAGAAGAAGTAGAGTATTTGAATAGACCAATCACCAGTATGGAGATCAAAACAGTAATCATTGCCTACCAAAAATCAAAAGCCAGACGGCTTCCCTGGTGAATTCTACAAAACATTCAAAGAATACATAATACCTATCCTTCTCAAACTGTTACACAAATTTATAGAGGAGGCAAGGCTTCCTAAATCTTTCTATGAAGCCAACATTATCCTGATATCTAAACCAGACAAGGACAATACAAAAAATGAAAATTACAGGCCAATATCACTGATGAACATCGATGAAAATAAAACTCAACAAAATACTAGAAAATATAATACAACAGTACATTAAAAAGATCATACATCATGATCTAGTGGGTTTCATTCCAGGGATGCAAGGATGGTTCAACATGTGCAAATCTATCAATGTGATATACCACATTAACAAAATGAAGAATAAAAATCATATGATCATCTCAATAGATGCAGAGAAAGCATTTGACAAGATACAGTATCCATTTATGATAAGAACTCTAAATAAAATGGGTATAGAAGGAAAATACCTCAAAATAATAAAGGCCATATATGACAAACCCACAGCTAATATTATTCTCAATGGAGAAAAACGGAAAGCTATCCGTCTAAGAACTGGAACCAGAAAAGGATGCCCACTGTCACCACTCTTATTTTACATAGTATTGGAAGTCTCAGCTAGAGCAATCAGGCAAGAAAAAGAAATAAAAGGGATCCAAATAGGAAAAGAAGTAAAACTGTCACTCTTTGCAGATGACATGATTTTATATGTAGAAAACCATAAGGAATCCACTAAAAAATCTTTTAGAAATAATAAATGAATACAGTCAAGTTGCAGGATGCAACATCAACATACAAAAATCGGTCCCGTTTCTATACACTAACAACGAAGTAGCAGAAAGAGAAATTAAGAATACAATACCATTTACAAGTGCAACAAAAACAATAAAATACCTAGGAATATCCTTAACCAAGGAGGTGAAAGATCTGTACACCAACAACTATAAAACATTGTTGAAAGAAATTGAAGAAGATACAAAGAAATGGAAAGATATTCCATGCTCTTGGATTGGAAGAATTACCATAGTTAAAATATCCATCCTTCCTAAAGCAATCTATAGATTCAATGCAATTCCTATCAAACTTCCAACATCATTCTTTCACAGAAATAGAGCAAAGAATCCTACAATTTATATGGAACAACAAAAGACCCCGAATAGCCAAAGCAATGCTGAGGAAAAAGAATAAAGCTGGAGGTACCACAACCCCAGATTTCAAAATACACTACAAAGCTTTAGTAAAAAAACAGCGTGGTAATAGCACAAAAAGAGACACACAGATCAATGGAACAGAATCAAGAGCCCAGAAATAAACCCACAGATTTATGGACAACTAATTTTTGACAAGGGAGCCAAGAGAATATAATGGATAGAGGAGAGTCTCTTCAATAAATCATGTGAAAACTGGACAGTCACATGCAAAAGAATGGAAGCAGACTATTATCTTACACCATGCACAAAAATCAACTCAAAATGGATTAAATCCTTGAATGTGAGAACTGAAAACATGAAACTTCTAGAAGAAAATATACTCAGTACCCTCTTTGACATTGGTCTTTCCAGCAGTCTTTCAAATACCATGTCTGACCAGGCAAGATAAACAATAGTAAAACAATAAACCTACAGGATGACATCAAACTAAAAAGCTTCTGCACAGCAACAGAAACCATCAATAAAATGAAAAGACAACCTAGAAATTGGGAGAAGATATTTGCAAACCATATATCAGATAAGGTGTTAATACCCAAAATATAGAAGGAACTCATATATCTCAACAATAAAAAAACTAGCAACCCAATTAAAAAATGGACAAAAGATCTGAACAGAGATTTCTCCAAAGAAAACATATGAATGGCCAACAGGCACAGGCAAAGATGTTCAACATTATTAACTATCAGAGAAAAATAAATCAAATTGCAATGAGATATGACCTCACTCTGGTCAGAATGACTATAATTAACAAGACAAGAAACAGCAAATGTTGGGGAGGATGCGGACAGAAGGGAACCCTTGTACACTCCTGGTGGAAGTGTAAACTGGTGCAGCTGCCATGGAAAACAGTATGGAGTTTCAGAAAATTATGAAATCAGAAAATTAAGAATGGATCTACCATATGATCCAGCTATTCCACTGCTGAGTCTTTATCCAAAGAACTTGAAAACACAAATTCATAAAGATACATGCACCCCTATGTTCATTGCAGCACGATTCACAACAGCCAAGACTTGGAAGCAACCTAGCTCCTGATCAAGGGACAAATGGATAAAGAAGATGTAGTATATATACACAATGGAATACTACTCAGTCATAAGAAATGTTGAAATCTGGCCATTTGTGACAACATGGATGGACCTTGAAGGTATTACGCTAAGTGAAATAAGTCAGACAGAGAAAGTCAAATACTCTATGATCTCACTCTTAAGTAGAAGATTAAAAGAAAGGACAAACAAAAAGATAACAACAGAGACTGGATTTCTGGTTACCAGAGGGGAAGTGGGAAGGGAGGAGGGCAAAAGGGGTGATTAGGCACACATGTGTGGTGACGGATTGTAATTAGTCTTTGGGTCGTGAACATGATGTAATCTACACAGAATTTGAAATATATTTTAATGTACACCTGAAAGTTTTATAATGTTATAATCCAATGTTACTTCAATAAAAATAAATAAACAAATTCTAAAAACCATGATTAAGTAGAACTGATGTCATACTCTTATATAAATTCCTTTCCTTCCATGCCACAAATTCAATGAACAAACACTAATAGCTTCTTACAGGTCAGGCACTTTTCTAGACACTGCGAATATAATGGAGAATTAGATCTGCTAAGTTCTCTGGAGCTCTTTAATGCACTGTGGTAAGGGAAATGACAAAGAAGTGCACATAGGAAAAAAATATTTATTGGCTTAGATACAGCTTTTCCTTTTTCAACTAGTCAAACTAACTTATGTCTGAGGCAATAGTATGAACAGTTAGACAGGTAGTTCCAGATTCTTACCCTTGCTGTAGGCATATATTGGAGCTTTAAAAATAAGACTGTATAAGTTCTAGGTCACATCCAACTGTTAGGAAGTCACAGGGAGTGAAAGACAATGAAGATCCTTAAAACTAAGTCTCTACACATACTGAATGGTTGTGTCCCTGTTGCCTACTGCATGTCTGGACACCACAGTCCTATCTTTCATCCCATTGCCTGGACACCAAGAACTTCTACAGTATTTCACGTTTGTGCCCTGCTTGCTGTCAATTGCTCTTTAAGGACTATGTTCTATCTGCTTAATTTCTTGCTGGTGTTCCTTCTCAATATCGTTGTGCCAGGTAGCTGATCCTTTGTGCCTGTGCCATCTTGCTATACTCGTCTATTTATGGTTGAGGCATGACAATATGTGACAGCTAATATTTTAAGAAAATATCTCAATTATATTCTTGCAGCTTGATCCACAATCTGTAATCAGGCTATCCCCTTTCAGAAAGCATGATTCTTCTCTTCAGTCTTCTCATGGATGACTTCATCTCTTGGTTCCTCAGGGTGTAAATCATGGGGTTCAGAACAGGGATGATGACAGTGAAGGTGATGGAGACAGCTCTGTCCATGGGGAGGGCAGTGAAGGGCCGGGCATAGACATAGATGCAGGGCACAAAGTGCAGTGTCACCACAGTGATGTGGGCTGTGCAGGTACAGATGGCTTTCTTCCTGCCTTCTCCAGTTTGAGTTCTCAGCATCATCAAGATCACTGTGTATGACACAAGAAGAAGGACAAACCACAGGGTAGTGACCAGGCCATTGTTGGAAATCATTAAAAGCTCAATGACAAAGGTGTCAGTGCAGGCGAGTTTGAGCACCTGCGGGACATCACAATAGAAGCCATCAACAACATTAGGTCCACAGAAGGGGAGGGGTGGCAAAAGGGAGATCTGCACAATGGAGTGGACAAAGCCCCCCATCCAGGAAGCCACAATGAGGGCAGTGCATCTCCCCCTACTCATGATGGTCACATAGTGCAGGGGCTTGGAGATGGCCATGTAGCGATCAAAGGCCATCACAGAGAGAGAAAAAATGTCTGCTCCACCGAGGAGGTGGAAGAAAAACATCTGTGTGATGCAACCGTTGAAGGAGATGGTCTTTCTCCTTGAAAGAAGGTCAGCTAGGACCTTCGGAGCAGTGATGGAGGAGAAGCAGATGTCCAAGACAGAGAGATTGCGGAGCAGGAAGTACATGGGGGTGTGAAGGCGAGGCTCACAGGTCACAGTGACCATGATGGCAACATTTGCTAACACAGTTGTTACATAAATCACAGCTAAAAATAAAAATAAGAGCAAGCTTAACTCTTGAGACTGGGTAAGGCCACAAAAAATGAATTCAGACACCCTGGTATGATTTCTCAGGGCCATTGGATGATATTTCCTCCTCCAAGTACAGCTTGGAAAGAAATAATATTACTTAGGTAATGAAATCAAAGTTTTACCTCATACAGAAAATGAACATACATAAATATATCTTATTCTTCATGATCTAGCTGTGTTACCAGGGAAATCACTCAGTTCTACTTGCTTCAGTTCCCTCATTAGTACAAGTTGAGTTTTGAGCTAGATCATTTGCTTTCCTACCGTACTTGATTGGGGACTTTGTGATCTTTTACAGTTCACCCCTAGAAGTTGCTGAGGAAGAGATCTAAGGAAGGCTTTATGGAAGGAATTATGGGTTCCCTACATCTTCATGAATCAGAGCAGCTCTGATTTTATTCAAGTTTCACTTTGTTTCTATGGCTTAACAGCCATTGGAATAAATCAACCCTCAAATGCCTTTCAGTAACAAGATGATATGGGTCAATTTGAACAGCATATTATTGTTTTAAAAGCTACTGCACACTTAATTACAATAAAATTTCCTAATATCCCTCTGAGTTTAGGGAGAAAGCTGTTATTCCCACTTTAATAATACCAAAACTGAAATCAATAAGTATAAGCCAATTTTCCAAAGTAATTCAGAAAACCAGTGGCAGAGAAAAAGTAACACAGTTTTCTTCTGTCTCTTAGTTCTAGGATCTTTCCATTATACCACACTGCCTGCCAGTTTCAAAATATATAAATCCATGAATAATTTGTGTAAGGAACACTCTACAGAACTTTCAGTGGTGAGTTTTATTAGCTCCTCAATTTCCTCTTTCCATCAATGGAATTTTAGACCTTTCAGAAATGACATCTTCTCTTCAATGTTTTATTTCATTTCATAGATACTAAGAGGTCAAGGGTAAATGATGAATTTAACACAAAGAAGTTGACAAAGATGGTGATGGAGATGATTATGTTCACAAAGGTCCAGACATGCATACATAGAGAACGAGCATGAAATTCAAGGTTACCACAGAAATGTAGGCAGTACAGGTAAATGTGAATTTCCTCCTGTGCCCTTCCTATAAAAGATAAACAGTTTCCAGTGAGTTTGGGATTTTCACTTTCTGATGGAGTAAAATAAACACAAGATGGAAGCAATGGTTGTTCCCCATCCCTGAGGGTTGGTATGTTCTCTTACCATAGAGTCGTGGCTGAGGAGGAAGGGGCAGATCCAACTTAGAGGATTTTTATTTCCTTGTATTTTTCCCATATGAGTCAGGAGTAAGCAACCCTTGGTTGTTTGAAGATCAATTAAGGAAAAATAAAGTTCTTAAGAGGCCCAAGTGACAAGTATAAGATCACGCAGGAAGCTAGTGATGGAGTTAGACTTTGACATTCAGCCCATGTCATTTCAATAATTTATAAGAAGATTTATGATGGTGGCAGTGGTCACAAAGTTAACTCAGAGTTATAGGTAAAAGCCATCCTCAGCCTAAGCATCTGCCTGAATCACCTGGCATTACCTTATTGATAGATGGTCACTGTCCAGATCAGTGCCCAACTGGGAAGCATCATGATTGGTCTGTGTAAAAACAAACTTTGGGAAGGTAAGAGTCTTGAAAAACTATGTGGATAAATAAGCCCAAAACACATGTTGCCTCTCATTTGCTCTGGAGAATTTGATGACTTGTCTTGTTTTCCCAGTTTATTCAGTCTCTGAGGACACACTTACCTCCACAGCATGTACTGATAGGCAGTATGTTTTATCCAAAAGACTTATATTGAGCCACCCACATGCAAGAGACCTGGGCACTGTTAAAACTCTCCTGAGGGTACTACTTTTTTCACTTCTCTCAATTTGTCCCATTCTCCTCATCCTCACCTAAACCTTTATCGCTTCTCCTCAGATTGTTGCAGGAGTTCTGTAACTGGTCTCCTTTTCTTCGGTGTAGTTTTCTCTAATTCATCCTCTCTGTTGTTTGCAGAAATATCTTCACAAGTCATAAATGGGACCATTTATTCCCTTGCTGGAAAATTTCTAGTAGTTCCCTATTGCTTATAGAATAAAGATTAAACTTTTCTTATAGCATCTAAGACTTCCCTCCATCTTCGATATTATCTAGTGCCCTGTTTCCTTTGATTCTGTTTCAGGTGTTTAAATGTTATACACATTCTTATGCCTTTGGATCTGTGATCCTGTTGCTCCCTCTACCTACCGTATCCTCCCTACTCTCAGAATCTCCCATCTATCCATCTTCACAAACACTGACCTTTCGACGCTCGGGTCCAGAGACTCCTCTTCTGTGAAAACTTCCCTGACACCCCTTTGTGACTCATTCCCTGCACTGACTTCTCTTCTGGTATTTTTAACAGTTTCTTCTAATTATATGTCTCTTTTCCCTTAGCACACTATAATTTCCCTATTATACCTCAAGTTCATCCTGTCTGCTGAGTATTTCATCCATCCTAATATCATCAAATCTTCACTTAGTATGGGGCATGCGTTAGGTGCTCAATAAATGTTGTGTTGCTTTTTTAAAGATTGACACCTGAGCTAACATCTGTTGCCAATTTTCTTTTTTTCCCTTCTTTTCCCCAAAGCCCCCAAGTACATAGTTGTATATTTCAGTTGTGAGTGCCTCTGGTTGTGCTGTGTGGGATGCTGCCTCACCGTGGCCTGAGGGGTGCCATGTCCATGCCCTGGCTCTGAACCGGCAAAACCCTGGACTGCCCAAGCAGATTGCATGAACTTAACCACTCGGCCACAGGGCCAGGCCCTCAATAAATGTTTCTTAAATTTATAAATCTAGCTGGTAAGTGCACATCATTACTTATAAGCATTGGCATTGGAATGTGAGTGAGGGAGAAGGATCTTGACGAACACAGGCTAAGAAACTCTTTTGTTAACATCTTTGACATGGCCTGAGGGATGCCAGATAGAGATTTGTTTTCTGATCCAGGCTATAAAACACCTTTGTGACCTTGAGAAAGTCCCATTGCCTCTCTGTTCCTTGGATCCTCAGTTGTAAAATGTGAGGGCAATCTAATGTGATGTGGTGTAGGGCAATGTTAAGAGTTTTCAGGTAGGGCAAATTTGGGTTGGAATTTTGCCTCTTCCTCATTTGTTACGTGGAGCAAGTTCTTTATTTTCCTTCAATTTATTCCTCTGCAAACTGGGAAGCATACCACTTACATCAATGGGTGGCATAAGGAGTAACTATGATCATGTTTGTAAAGTACCAAGATCAGAGTGGACATTCAATTAACTTGATTCCTTTCCCTTTTTCCTGAAAACAGAATCTGACCTGCCTATCATGAGGGTTATTTATGAAGACATATGTAGAATATTCTATTGAATAGCAATAAAATGTGATTCAGTAGAAGTACAACTTCTCTTTGAACCAACTTAACTATTTTTGTTTCCATGAACTTGCATGAATTAACCAAGTGGACTTGAGCCTTCAGCCCTGGGTCATTGGGTTCAGGAATAAGACAGGCTCTGGATCAAAGGCTAAAGAGACCCAGTGAGTCATGGGCAGTGTATGGAAATAGGGTTGCCTTTGAAACCTCCACAGTTTTTAAGATAATTTGAGGTTAAGATTATGTTTTTTAAGGAAGCACCAATGTTGTGGAAAGAGGCTCCATGATCCCATGGACAAACCCTAAGCTAGAATAAAATCTGCTCCTTATATGCAACTCAATTGTTCCATCAAATACGAGCTGCTTTCTCTTTTACCATGCTGACTCCATCTCTGTGGCTCCTTCTTCTTAAGGAGACATTCGTCCTTTTCCAGTATTTAAAATCTACTTCTTTGTTTTCCGTTACTAAAATTTTCAGCTATTTTTGCAATATCTTATACACTAGGTACATTTTCATGCACATCCTATCCATGTATAATCCACAATGTCTCACACTCTGACAGTTCAATATTCTTACCCAAATCCTTCAGTATCCAAGCTGGAATTTATGCCATCTGAGACTGGATAGCTGGGCCTCAGTGTGTATGGTTCTGGGGAAATATCATGTTAGAAGTTGAAGTCCTTCTGCAGGTTAGTTACATTAGACTTCGGTATCTTCTCTTAAAACTTCACATTGGAAAGGGCAGACTCAGGGAGTTACATCATCATGGCTCTTCATCTGGTCCCAAAGCATCCCTATCACATACAGTAGTCCCTTAGGCTCAAGCCTAATATGAGAATTAGCAAAGGGAATTTTATTATATCTGAGTGTGGAAATAGAATGGACATTCTTATGACAGTGTTGGAGTTCCAGTGGGAGTTATTAAATATTTTCCAAGTCATTATTGGACACAAATCCACGCATATGTGCACACATACATATGCATGCACTTACAGACACAGACAAACAAAGATGCCCACATTTCTATGCTTTCCAAATTCTTGCAAGGCCCCAGAAGACATATGCTATTTATTCTGTGATTCTTTGAATTTCGGGGAAACATGTTAATAGAAATATCTAATGCCATGTTATCATTCATTCTCAGTGTGGGCAATGTGACCAAGAGGGCAAAAATTGGTTATTGGTAGCCAAAAAATCTTAGATATTGCAATGATGTGTGGTCCTTCAAAGATCTTTGGTGTGTAAAAAGATATACAGTATGTCTTTGGTATTACATTTTCTTGTGGGAAAGCAATTAGTCAAAATACCTAATAAAGCTCCTTGGGGGGGGCAATAATTTTAAAAAGTTTGAGAAGCACTGCCATGTGGTTAAGAGTCTTGGCCCAATGTCTCTGTCTTGTAGGACTCAGAGAAAATCACAAATGTATGTCATCTACTAGGACCATTTTGCAAGTATTAATGCATCATAACAACTTCAAAAGAATGGTCTATATGTTGAAGTTTCCTGAGATTTCTTATTCCTCTTGGCCAATTTTTTAATGACTTTTGGAGGCTGAAGGGTAGAATTTGAAGCAGGAATAAAGAGAGAAGGGAGATTTATTGTCTCTCTACATAATTACATTTTTAGAATCGTCCTCTTTGGAGAGAGGTGGATTACAAAGAAGACCCAGTGGCTATTCCTAAATGGCCCTGCCTACAATGTGTTTCTTTTCTCTCCTGCTACAAAAAATGGATCTTGAGTGTGTGAAAAGGTATTTTTTTTTACCAGTGATTTATCTTGAATTGTCTGTGCATATATAGACAAAACTATAGTTTTGCTCCAGCTATAAAAGCCCTGGGAGTGAAGTGGAGAGAAGATAGAGGGAATAAAGAAGTTTAAGTTAACAAAAAATAAATTATCTTTGTGGATTTTGTGCAGATATAGCCCCAATTTGTACAAGTACTTTTGAGATTAATTTGAGTGAGAAAATCAGTAGAATGGATCTGAGAATGGTGAAATATATTGAAATATGTTGAAGATTCTGTACTCAAAATATTAAATCAAGAAGTGATTTTAATAATCAACTGGGAATAATCAGAGAAGGCAGAGAAATCTCAGAGACACTAGAGAAAGCATGTGAGAAAGAAATACATCCATATTCTGTATATATGCACATTTAGGAATATTATAACAGGGAAATCGTTTGTATGCCTGATTAATTCCAGGAGCAATGCTAATTTTTGCAGCTATCATCCTCTCAACATTTGTAATTCTTCACTCTCTTGGCAACCTTGTGAGGAGACAATGTTATTTCCATATTACAGGTGGTAAAAGTGAGGTAAAGTATGTTGGCATGAGAGTCACAGATTACAACAAAATAGCATTAGGTTATTGATTTTAGTCTTATACCTCATTCCTCTCCCCAGTCTGCAAGCCCAATATCTCATGTTGTTCAACCTCATCTCTTCTTTTTGTTTCTATATTCCCTCTAATAGAGTTAAGCGTCTATGAGGATGTAGAGAAATGACCGTGGAGAAAAGAGATAGCTGTCTCTTACTCCCAGGATAGTGGTTTGAGAAATTAATCAGAGTTAGATTTCCATCTCAATCTGACTGCTCACCCCAGTTTACTGCTCTCAGAAAACCCAATCCTTCTCTGAAGTCTCTTCATGGCTGATTTCATCTCTTGGCTCCTCAGAGTGTAGATGATGGGGTTCACCATGGGGGTGATGACCGTGTTATTGATAGACACAGCTATGTCCATGGGCAGTGTAGTGAAGGGCCGGCAGTAGATGTAAATGCAAGGCACAAAGTGAAGAGTCACCACCAGGATGTGGGAGGTGCAGGTGGTGAGGGCCTTGTGCCGGCCCTCCCCAGAGTGAGATCTCAGCATCACCAGAATAATAGTGTAGGACCCCAGGAGCCCGAGGAACCACAGGAGTGTCACCAGCCCATTGTTAGAGATCATAAGGAGTTCCAGAGCAAAGGTGTCAGTGCAGGCCAGTTTAACCACTTGGGGCACATCACAGTAGAAGGCATCTAGGACATTGGGACCACAGAAGGGGAGTGGAAGTAAGAGAATTATCTGGACAATTGAGTGCAAACCACCACCCACCCAAGAGGCGACCACCAAACCCACCCACATAGATCTCCTCATAATGGTCACATAATGCAGAGGTTTGGCAATTGCAAGGTATCTGTCATAGGCCATCACAGAGAGGAAAAAAATATCTGCCCCACCAGCAAAGTGGAAGAAGAAGATCTGTACCATGCAGCCATGGTAAGAGATGGTTTTCCTCTCTGATAAAAGATCCACCAGGAACTTGGGAACGGTGACAGCTGAAAAAACAATGTCCAGGACTGATTTGTTCCTCAGGAGAAAGTACATGGGAGTGTGGAGGTGGGACTCACAGGTGATGGTCAGCACAATGAGTGTGTTACCCAGCACAGTTGTTACATACACAGCAAGGAAGACCACAAACAAGCAAAACTCTAGCTCCCGGAAGCGAGTGAGTTCCAGGAAGACAAATTCCTTCACAGCGGTGTGGTTGCTCTGGCCCATGATGGGGACTACCCTCTGCTAGCTCTACCTTAGGAGAAGATATGTTAGGATTAGGAGTATGCAGTCATGAGGTGGCAATATCATTTATCATATATTGTTATAAGGCTCTTGCAAGTATCCAGATCATAACGACTACTCAGAAAAACTGTGCTAGAGTCTCCCTTTTCATTGTGTGGAAACTCTTTATCCTGGTGATTTTCCTTTCTTGTTGTAAATCCCTAGGTTGACAAGAAGAGCCATCACACTCCTATGTCCTTACTCTGACTAGAGGGAGATGGAAAGGCTATGGTCATTTGACCATGGCTTATTTTCTATCCTGCAGGAATAACTTCTTTACATGTATGCAAAGCTTTATAATTTACTAAAAGCTTCACCTGCAACATTTCATCTTGATTTTGATTCTTGTGGTGTCTCTGTGGGCTCTGTAGAGTAGTTATGATTATCTCCATTTTACATAGGAGAAACTGAAGCTTAGAGCAGTTAATGACTTTCCCACATTTGCAAAATCACAAAGTTAATAAGTGGCAAATCAAGGATTTGAACCCAAATAATTTTTCTGACTTGACAGAGACTCCCTTCTTGACGAGATTTTAGTTAGGCCCTTCTGAGCCCTCTTCTCAACTAGGTGTCAACCTCGACCTTACACATTTTTCCTGGATAAACTCAGTTTTAGCAAGAATCCTGCTAAATCAGTTTAGCAAGAAGCCCCTACCCTTGATATCTGATCAAATTTCTCAACCCCCACCCTAGACATCTAACTCCTTGTATCAAAGTTCTTGGCTTGTCTTTAGCAAGAATCCTGTTAAGCCAATTTAGCAAGAATCCCCCTATCCTTGCATTCTCCCTTTAGTAATTCTCTATCCACTGACCCTCTCCCTCTTTTCATTGGCTATAAATCCCAACTTCTCCTCATTGTATTTGCAGTTGAGCTTAATCTCTCCCCTCTATTGCAATAGTCTTGACCTCTACTGCAACAGTCTTGAATAAAATCTGTCTTGCCATTTTTAACAAGTGTCTGGTGAATAATTTTTATTTAACAGTCTCCAGAGGTTTTTCCACTGTAGCATTCTGCCAGATCAGAGAGTGTGGGGCTTACTTTGCTATATCAGAATTAAAGTGGGTAGATTAACTTTACAGTTAATTAAGTAGCTTGACTAGTTAATCCTCATCTCCTTTCATACAGGAGAGAAGAATCAGGCCCTCATAAGTACTCCTCCATGTGCTCTGAGACACTTGGATCTCACTTGGTCCACAAGGCTCTTGGTTGAGTGTAGAGCTGCAATCATCATTCAGAGCACATGAAATCATCACAAACAAACTCATCATTAAAACTTCCAGACCTCAGTGGTGACTTAATCTGATCCTCCTTATTTTAGGGGTGAATGGAGAAGGGTATTTATTTTTCTAGAATCAGTCTATGGATTGGTGAAAGAGACATAACTTTAATAAAAATTTTCCGAGTCCTCTTTGAATTTTTGCCATGAGAATACTTAATATCTACCCTTTAAACAAATTTCAAGCATACAATAAAGTATTGTTAACTATAGTGCATCACATTTCCAGTACTTATTCACCCTGCATAACCGAAACTTTGTACCGCTCATATCCCTTGACTAGCATCTTCCCATTTCTCTCTACCCCAAGCCTCTGGTGATCACCATCCTACTCTCTGCTTCTCTGAGTGGAAGACATTATGCTAAGTGAAATAAGCCAGCCACAGAAAGACAAACAGTGCATGATCTCACCTATATGTAGAATCTCAAACAGTTAAACTCTTGCAAAGATAGAGAATTTTAACCTGGGATTAAATATAACCTCAAATTCCAGGGATTTTCTTCTGTTGCTATGTTGGCAAGTAAGGTTTTTTCAAATCAGATATCTGGCCATCAGAGGACAAAACTCTCTTAAATATGAATATTTGTATGTCCAAGGACTCTCATATTGCAGATAATTTTTAAAAATTCAAATAGTTGAGATGACCCAAAGCCAGTTCAACAGTAGAAAGTAAACAGTTTTGGCATTCAAAGCAATGGAAGCATATCTGAAGAAAATAGGATAAGAAAGAGAGTAGACTAGATAAAAAAAGAACAGAGCACAATCCCTGAAATAAAAGCATAATAAAGCACCCTGCAAATGACCTGTTTAGTGGCATTTCTTTTTTTCAGTTCTGTTACAGTTGAGGGTATTTTATGGTTTAATTTGAGGAGTTCAGACATGCAGAAAGCTTCTTAAATAAAAATCTTCTCTGTTGATTTTCCTAGATTTCTGATTTCACCATTAGAACCATTTAATTCCTGTGGAAAAGTGAATTTCCTCTCTAAGGGTTCTTTTAATATGATACAATAAGAATCCTACTTTAATATCCCATCATAACACAGTACCTGGAGGTGGTATTCTGGAATTTTTTACTGCCACCTAGCAAACAACAGAAAGCTACTCAAATTATGTTATTTCCCTTTATAAAAGGTGTCTACAAAGAAGAGCCCACCTTAGGATTGTATTGAGGGCAAGATATATTAGCTTCCCAACTTGAAACTCCAAGGGAAACATTTGTCCTAGACCCAAGTGTCAGGGACAGCTCCCCTAGGAGACCAGTAAGATCTTCCTCTTAGACAATGAAGACTACGTACTGGGCCATTTCTGTTTTGTCTTCCATACACTCAAAAACCTATATATGGGTTAATTTCCTACTCCATACTTTCTCAATTGTAATCTCTTAACAGTTTCCTACTTATATTTTGTTGTTTTGTTACGTGTTTTGCTGTTGTTGCTGTAAGATCTCCCTAATCCTTTGTAGATGTGATGAGTAAATACATTGGTTACTAAGGTAGAGACTGATTTTCATAGGTATAAGGCAATCAGCCATGTCCAGAACAAGCATTGGTTATGAAGGCAAGATTGGAATGGGCGCTAGGCAGGAAATCATAGCAGTCTTGGCCGACAGGGGTTGAAAAGGTCATATGGAAACTAAGGATGGGTGTGTAGCATTGGGAGTCAGGCTTGTAGAATCTACAGGAGGTGAGGGGCCACAAAAATCATACATTGCCACCTTCAGTTTGCCTAGTTGGGCCCTCATTACTATTTTCAAATAATGCTGCACTCAGCATTTTGGAAATGCATTTTTGTGTACATCTGTAAGTCCAGACATGAACTTTACTGGGTCTAGGTCTAGTCAAAAATTACATTAGTCTTCTAATTTTAACTAATGATTAAGGTATTGTAAAGAAACAGCCTAATTCTAATTGTGTTTGGATGTTTGATTTCTTTTTATATATGGATGTTATAAGCCAAAATAAATTACAACATATTTTAACTTCTCACAGAAATGGAAGACTGAAGAGTTTGTCATCTTAATGATACAAATGCCAAAAAAATAAATTTATTATAATATTAGAATAAAATTTAAGTAATTGTTTTTTATAATTTTGGGGTTGAGAAGAACTTTGTAAGCATTACACCAAAGATTACCAAAGACTATTAGATTTGGTTGAATAAAAATATGAAACTTCCATGTTTCAAAAGCATTAAAAATAAGTTAAAAACTAAAAATGAAAGAAAAACTTGGGAAAATGTATGCAAAAAATAATACAAAATAAGTTTACTACTTTTGCTATAAATAGAGCTTTTATCATTCAGTGAGAAGTGTATACTTTAAAACAAAAGTGGGTCATGATTCACACAGAAATATAGTTGGTCAGCTCATATATGAATTGATGTTCAATTACACTATTAAGCAAAGAAATGAAAATTAAAATTGCAATGAGATATCAATTTTCACCTGAAGTATTGGTCAATGTTTAAACGACCCATTATTTGCATGGATATGGGGAAGGAGATATATGGTTGGTAGGAGTGTACAGAGGGACAAACTTTCTGGGGTCATTCTTGAAATATGTGCCAAAACTTAAAATGTGCAAGTCCTTTGACTCAGGAATTCTATCTTAGGAATTTATGCTAAACAGTTAATAAATCAAGTGCTTAATGCCATAAGTGCAAAGAAAGTTTGTGACAGTACAGATTATAAGAAATAAGAATTTAGATTAATATCTGATATATAAAACTTGTTCAATAAGTTACTGTACAATAGAATAATTCAGTATTTTCAGCCAACAAAATTGATAATGTAGAACTTTACTCTTAGATGTGGTAAGAGTCCTTTTTAGTGATAAGTTGAAGTGCTGACTGTATCACATACTGTTACTTTTGCAAATAAATCTATTTTTTTGTGAGGAAGATTAACCCTGAGCTAACATCTGTTACCAATCCTCCTCTTTTTGCTGAGGAAGACTGGCCCTGAGCTAACATCCATGCCCATATTCCTCTACTGTATATGTGGGACACCTACCACAGCATGGCTTGAGAGGTGGTGCCATGTCTGCACCCGGGATCTGAACTGGCGAACCCTGGGCCACTGAAGCAGAACATGTAAACTTAACCTCTATGCTACTGGGCAGGCCCCAAAATCTATATGTTTAAAAGAAGTCTGGAAAGATGTCTACCTCAATAGTAGCAGCTATTATCTGTGGGTATTTGGATTTTGGTAATCTAATTTTTAAAATAGATTTTAAATGGCTTCTGATTTTGAAAATTAGAAAAAGCGTATTAACATACACTTTGAAGTAAAAGGTTTTCCTCATTAATTTGAGCTCTGATGTTATGCCTCTTGTATTTTTCTTTTCCATTTCCATAAAATTGTCCTAAGAAAGGTAACTTATTAAGGAAAGAGATGTGTGGGGAAAAGAATTCTAATTATTCTCTCAGTGTGTTACGGTTCCATGAGACATTGGCTGGAGGCATCATATAGAGAGCCTCGGACCAGCCAAGTCAGATCTCTGGAAACTGAGATCGAAGCTACTTACTGCTGGCTTCTCTTTTGAATTAATACAGTTCCACTTGCTCTTCTGGTCAATTACTTTAGAAGGTTCTAGACTATCAGGTGCGATGTCAGGTCAGGATGGAATGGTGGATTGTCTATTTTGTAACCTCAGGGTTGCATTATGAAACTTAGAGGCCCCTTGTTCAAAAGACAATAGTCTTTGAACTGAGATTCAAATATTTTAAATTTTGGCTGGGTGAGCCTGAGCAATTTAACTTTTATGCATCTCAGCATCTTCTTCCATAGAATGGGGAGCATATGCCTTGCTTTGCAGTGGGGTTTACTTGAGATAATCTAGCACTTTTTACTGCCTGTCATTATGTATCTATTTATTTCTGCCTCTTGCTCCAAATGTAAACTCCTTGAAGGCAGGGACTTAGTTTTGTCATCATTGTTTCCCCAGCTCCTACTGGCACATAGCAATTATTCTGTAATTCTTTTTGAATAGATGATGAACGAATGGCTGGCCAGTGACTAACATGCAGTAGTTACTTAACAAGTCCTTGTTCTCCTTTATCTCCAGTCTCATCCCACTTCTGTCCCTCATTCACTTTTGTTGCTGTAAATTCAATGAAATGACAATTCACATGAGAGCACATTGTACACTTCAAAGCATTATAAAAGCATAGGGTGTTAATATCATTACAATGCTAATGGTATTATATAATTGTGTTTCTCACCCTGTTCCCAGCTATCTTTGAATCTCTTTTTCAGAAAGGAACTGGGCCAGTTATTTTCCCATACATTGTAAGTGCTCCATAAATGTTTATGAAATTTGTTTTAATATAAAGGAAATCACCTTCTAATCAGAAGGTGTCTTGAGATGCCTAATATTTTATATGAGAGGCAGGAGATTTTAATCAGCCTAAGGCTTTCAGTTCTAAATGATGTACACTTCAAGAATTGCACATGAATATTTTACCTTTCAGGGACTGAAGACTGAACACTATCAAATCAAAAAATTATATGTGTGCTAAGCTGACGTTGCCTGCACCTACCTTTGCATTAAAAAGGTGAGCCTGTCAGGTTCCCCATCTTCACTGCTCTGTTTGTCTTTACCCAAACACATGCACAGTCCACATTATTCCCTTAGACACTGAATTGGAAGTCTAATATAATAATCAGCATAGGGAATAGTGTCAGATACTTGTAAGAAACATAATTTTCAATAGAGAAGCTAGCAGTTGCAGATGCAATGGGAGTTATTAAAAGGTTACTAGGCAACATGTATATATATATTGGGATTTTTCCAACTAACTTTCTGTTATTGATTTCTAGTTTAATTCCATTGTGGTATGAGAGCATACTTTGTGTGATTTGTGACGGTCTGTTTTATAGCCCAGAATGTGGTCTATCTTGGTGAATGATCCCTGTGAGCTTGAGAAGAATGTGTATTCTGCTGTTTTTGGATGAAATATTTTATAAATATCAATTAGATCCAATTGATTAATGTTGCTTTTTAATTCAACTGTATTCTGTATACTGAATTTATGCCTACTGGATCTATAAATTACCAACAGAAGGTATTGAAGTCTCCAAATATTATAGTGGATTGGTCTATTTCTCTTTGTATTTCTATCAGTTTTTACCTTATCTATTTTGACACTCTACGTGCATACACATTAAGGCTTGTTGTGTACTAGGAGAATTAACCCCTTTATCATTTTCATTATAAAAACCCTCTCCTAAGATGGGCATGGATGTTAGCTCAGGGCCAATCTTCCTCAGCAAAAAGAGGAGGATTGGCAGCAGATGTTAGCTCAGGGTTAAGCTTCGTCAAAAAAAAAAAAATCTCTCCTTATCTCTGATAATTTTCCTTGTTCTAAAGTCTGCTTTATCTCAAATTAATATACAGTCATGCACTGAATGACATTTTGATCAACGATGGATGTGGTGGTCCCACAAGATTAGTACCATACAGCCTACATGTGTAGTAGGCTATACCACCTAGGGTTGTGTAAGTACACTCTATGATGTTTGCACAACGACGAAATCACCTAAAGACTCTTTCTCAGAACTATCTCCCATTAATTGATGCATCACTGTATCTTCTCCAGTTTTCTTCTGGTATATCTTTCTCCACTGAATTATTTTTAATCTGTGTCTCTGTATTTAAAGTGAGTTTCTTGTAGAAAACATATAGTTGGGTCTTTTTTAAAAAAATCCACTTTGGGGGCTAGCCCAGTGGTGCAGCAATTAAGTTTGCATGTTCCACTTTGCCGGCTTGGGGTTCGCCAGTTGAGATCCCGGGTGCGGACCCATGCACCACTTGTCAAGCCATGCTGTGGCTGGCGTCCCACAGATATACAGTAGCAGAAGTGGGGCTGGCCCTGTGGCACAATGGTTAAGTTTGCACGTTCTGCTTTGGCGGTCTGGGGTTCATGGGTTGGATCCTGGGTGCAGAGATGGCACTGCTTGGCAAGCCATGCTGTGGTAGGCGTCCCACATAGAAAGTAGAGGAAGATGGGCATGGATGTTAGCTCAGGGCCAGTCTTCCTCAGCAAAAAGAGGAGGATTAGTGGCAGATGTTAGCTCAGGGCTAATCTTCCTCAAAAAAAAAAAATCTACCTTGCACTCTCTGTCATTTAATTGGTGTATTCAGAGTGTTTGCATCAGCAGGTGGCTTAAGAAAACTTCCTATTGTAAATGACAGCTCACTTTCAGCAAAGTAAAGCACAGCTATAGAACAAACTACGTGTTTGTTCTATAACCATCACCCAGATTGGGAAATGAAACATTGCTAACACTTTAGAAGCCTTAGAATGTTACACCCCGTCCATTTCCTTACCACTAGATCTAATGCCAATCCTGACTTTTATGGTAACCACTTGCTTGTCTTTTATTATTTTAGCCACTTATGCACCCATAAACTATAAAATTAATTTTGTCTGTTTTTGAACTTTATATGCATTAGGTAACATTTTAGGTATTATTTTGTGCCTGGCATCTTCTGCTTAACAGTATGCTTCTGAGGTCAATCCATGTTGTTGCATGTAGCTATAATTTGTTTACACTTATCACTATATGATATTCCATTGGATAATATAGCTCCATTATTCAACCACATCTTTATGGACATTTAGATAGTTTAGTATTTGGAGCTTTTATGAACAATGCATTGTGTTAGTCCAGGTCTTCCAAGAAGCAGAAACCAAGCAGAATTGAACATAGAGGGTTTTAGTAAAGGAAATTCCTGTGAGAGGAAATGTGAAGGGAGCCAGGAAAGATTGGGGTTGATGTCAGCCCATGATGTGAGCCTGATCCTAAGTGAAGGAGAGAGGGAAGAAATATTTGGGTGGAAGCCAAGTTTAGTTTTGACCCTTGTGCTGGCAGAAAGGGATGGTAAGAGAGTGTAGTGGTTTAATATTGAGTGGGCTTTAGAGATAAGACAGTACTTGTTTCTAATTCTAACTGTAATTAACAAGTTGTGTGACTTTGGGCTACAATTATGCCAACAGCTTATTTTTGAGGCTCAGTTTCTTTTCTTGATAGGAATGATATTGCCTATCTCATGAGGCTGCTGAGACTCCTGGTTCAGAGGGTGTATATAAAGTTTATTTTATAAGATAGGCACAAAGTGAGTGCTTATCTAAAGGGGCATTTTAAGAACAGTGGCTCTTGGGCATGGATGGATTATATATCATGAGACTCCATGTTGACATATGCTAAATACAGAAGAAGTGAGTCCACTCTGAGAGATAATGCAAGTTCAAAGGAAGATGGTGTTAGAGGTGATGTTGGGAGTTTGGTCTTCTTGAGATTGAAAACTCCATCAAGCGGCTCTTTTTAACCATTATTTTATTTTGTCCTTAAAAATTCAGTTTAGGGAGTAGCCTTGAGGAAGAAGATTCAAAGTTTAAGGGTAAGATGTCTCAGCACCATAAATTTTATTTTCTATTAGACAAGTTGACATCAGAAGAAGAGGAGTAGGGATATCCTACCCTGAATGTTACTTTAGAAACAAATTAGAATTATTTATGATTGTTAGGGGTTTTTAACATAATTTCGATCCCTGGACTCTTATAGTGAAAGATGTAGAAACACCTTGAACTTGGAAGAGGTGATTCTTTCCTTGAGACAGAGGGGAAAGCCCCTGCTCTCACCATAAAACAGAAAATTCACTCTGCACACAGAACCACATGGAGAGATGGAAACCTAACATAAATTGCACAGATTACATATGTGTATATAATTTAATTCACACACCTATTTTGCAAAATAGATGTGAAAATTAGATGTTAATCAATTTTAAACTAGAATTACTTCCTTGGTAGATTTTAGAGAATAAGGATACGAGAGCATAAGTGACATCCATAAATTGTCAAAGCCGTCAACCTTTGGATCTGGGATTAGAACCTTGATCATCTGAGAAATATCCACCTTGCAGGTTACTGAGCTGATCACATCAAACAGAAACTGTGAAGTGTCTGGTACAATGCTCCATGAATAGTAGACACTCAGTAAATATTAATTTCTTTATGTATATGTAGGGAAATGGTGGCAGGCATCTTGGGAGTTGATCCTTCTTCAATTAGATGATAATACTAAAACCAAAAAAAAGATAAGATTTTACTAGTGTGCAAGACCCAGAATGTTTTACATCTAGCTCATTTAATTATCTCTTGCCATTCTCAACTGTCTTAAAATTTGTGACTAAGTTTAAGCTTGACCATCTGTATTGCAGTTTTGATTTGACAGGTGTCCTGGCTGTGAAAGTGAAATGGCATAAATTGCTATCAGCATTATGTAACCAGAACTGTCAACCTAAGTTTGAAGTTTGTGAGTGCGCCTTCTTCTGGTCTGAGACTTTTCCTCACTCAGTATTTCTTTTAACTTCTCAGGAAGCTTAGAAAGGTTTTAGCTTTCTCTCTCATATCCTTACTGGACACATGACTATGAAACTTAAAGAATAACTTCTTTTAAAAGAGAAAATTTGGCACTTTTAAAAGAGGACAAGCCTTAAACTAACAAATGAGTTTCAGATGGTAGAATTCCAGGCATCAGCATGCAAATAAGGGGACGTTTGGAAGTGAGGGACCTCCTTTGTGCTTAAGATATATATTACTTCCTAATTATTTGGGTAGGGGTCTGGAGCAAGCAACCTCCACAGGAAGTTTTTAAAACTTTCTCTTCCTAGGAGCAGAACTTCAAACATGGGTCAGGATGCCCATCAGAGGATGTCATCAGAAGAGCAGAAGAGGAAAGGGAAGAATCTGAGTTGAGTTTATGGGAAGACAGAAAGATTGGAGAAATTTATGGAGAAGAAATACTAAAGAAGTTCTTGCCATTTCACAAAGTCTTACAGTTCCAGGGGACTTGTAAATAAGACTCCATGGTACATACACACAGAAAGAATGCAGACTGGATGTCAGCCCCTCTCCCTTCTCCTCTCTCCTGCCTCTCCCTCTTGCCAATCTATTCTATAACTACTGTATATTTTGATTTATTCTGCTTTCAATGCAGTCTAATCAGGCACATCTAGCTCCTTCCCATCTCCAAGTTGCTCTCTAATGAGACTGAGAGAACTTGAAACTCGTGCCAGAAATGTGTGTTTGTGGGAAGATACTTGAAGCAAGAAGATAAAAGGAGATTGGAGAGAGATTGCAACCTCTAAGACATTCTTTTCTAGTGCCTATTATCATCTGTAGCTTTGGGCAGTAGAGAAGTGGTTTTCAAAGTTCGTGGTTGGGGTGCATTTGAGGAGATGGCTCTCTCTATCCTTGCAGATGAATCACCACATTTACAACTTGGCTGTCTCTACAAAGGAAAGATTTTCAGAATTCAAAATTCATGGCTGCATAAATTAATCACTCTCTGGGGTGTAAAAACCATATCCTCATTTAAATTTTCTGAAAGCAGAGATAATTAATTTCCATCCCAGTGGTCAGACCATGAGATTCCCCAGGGTTGATCTAACTCAAAATTTTCCTTTGTGGTCCATGAAGAAAACACATAGGAGGGTCTGGAAGAGAGAGAAAAGGATAAACACTTAAATTCTGCCTTCTACACTTCCAAATAACTTGTTATCATAGAGAATCTCATAATTATTGAGTTTCTATTGTCTACCCAATGTTATACTGGGAATTTTGCATATATTAACATATTAAATCAATTTACAGATGATTTGATGGGCACTGACACTCATAATTAGAGGGACACTGTGCACCACTTCCTCGCATCATGAACTCATACTCTCTTCACCTCAGACGTTGCGACCTTTCCCTCAGGTGAGGGAGTGCAAAATGCACAGACTTTTTCTGGAAAATTTTGGTTTTGTTTTACTAAAAATGTAGCACTATTTAGGGTGGCAATGGAGAATATCTTTTCTATGGAGGAATCACATGCATATAAAAAGCAATAGAGGGGAAATTGGCAGAACATAGTTAAAAGCATAGACTTCCAGTTATAAGATAAATAAGTCCTGAGGATGCAACATACAACATGGTCACTATAGTTAACACTGCTATATGGTATATTTGAAAGTTGCTAAGAAAGTAGATCTTAAAAGTTCTCATCACAAGGAAAAAACTATTTTTTCTTTCATCTATAGGAGATGATGGATGTTAACCAAACTTATTGTGGTAATCATTCCACAACATACATAAGACAAGTCATGGTACTGTACACCTTAAACTTGTACAGTGTCATATATCAATATATCTCAATAAAACAGAAAGAAATAACAGCAATAGAAGATGACAGACTCATAAAAAAGCAACTTACCAGTTAAATATAATATTAAAGTTTTTATATATAAACATAAAATTAAGTGAAAATATGATTTTATTTTTAATATGTTAAATTAAAATTTTATTATAAATTTTCATAATATTAATAAGCTATTTAATTTTAATTTAATATAAATGTTAATTTAACATAAACATTTTAATTCATTTGCTTCACCACAGAACATAGAATTGGACTTTTAAAATTAAATAGCTAAAACAGTGAAAAGGTAGAGAGAAGTTGATTCTTGACTCATGTTATGTCCAATTAAAGGAAAGAAAGGCATTTAATTTAGAAAACAGGGTATGACTTTCAAGGGCAAAAAGGTTGCTTCAGATCTTGATGATGTCACCAAGATGGCGGAGTGAGTAGTCTTCTTCGTCTCTTCCCCTTCGAATCTACAACTAATTGGACGTTCATCGGTTAACAAAGGATATCCATATAGCATCTCAGGACACCTGAGAGACTCATGCTGCTATACATCGGAAGGTGGACAGACTTCCCCCTGGGAGGAGGTGGAGATAGGTGAAAACTCTCCGACCCCCGGCCCCCAGACAGCCTAGTACCTGCAAGCGGCTTTCTTCCAGCAGACTCCCCCATAGCATTGCCATGCACCAAGGGCAGGTGTGAGCATGCACCAGCAGAGCCATGGTGGAAACAGGTGACTACAGCCCTACCTAATCCTCCCGTAATTACCCCTAAGCCCAGGGGGAAACTCCATAGTCCTGCACCAGCAGCAGGGAAAGCCTCTACTTGCCATTAGTGGAGAGGCCCCGCCCAGCATTCAGAACACCAGGAGGCTCCTGAAGAGGAGGATCCCAGGCAGGGCAGCAGCCTGCCAGCTGCCGCTGACTCACAGACTCTGGCTGTGTCCAAGAGGGGGCAAGGGACAGCCAGAGATCCCATTGGAGTGGCTGGGGGTTAGGTGGAGCTCCAGTGGCCTGGCTCCATGGTTCAGGGGGAAACTCTATGGTCCCACAACAGCAGGCGGGAAAGCCTCTACTGGTGTTAGCAGAGAAGCCCTTCCCAGCATTCAGAACACTGGGAGGCTCTGGGAGAGGAGGATCCCAGGCAGAGCAGCAGCCCGCCAGCTGTCTCTGACTCACGGACTCTGGCTGTGTCCCAGAGGGGGCAAGAGACACCCACTGATCCTGTGGGAGTGTCCAGGGGATGGGTGGAGCTCCAGCTGCCTGACTCCATGGCCCAGGGGGAAAACTCACAGTCCCACAGTAGCCACAGTGAAAGCCTCTGCACAGCACTAGTGGAGAGGCCCCAACTGGCAATCACAAGGCTGGAAGGCCCTGGGGAAAAAGTAACACAGCTAGATAAGCTAACCACAGACTGCAGAAGATACCCATAGCTCTGCCGTGGCCTCTAGTGGACAAGTGAGATCTTGTGGGCCCTGAAAGTGACAGAGCTGCGAATATAGGTGATCCTGCTCCCGGACGCTGGGAAAGCCCATAACACCACTGCAGACCCTAAGGAGGGAGCACGTCTAGGTGGTCTGCAACAGTAGGCATCAGCAGCCTGAGGCCCCCTTGTGATTGCCCCCACAGATGATGAGAGACCCCACAGGACAACTGTGACTATGAGGAGGGGCCCAGGTCCAGTCAGCAACACCTGACAGGGTTCCTGGTTGGTGCAGTCCAAAAAGCTGCTCCCCCCTACACCAGTAGAAACAAGTGGAAGCAGTAACTAAACTCTATCTCTATGCAGAGGCACAAATCCACGCCATCAAGCAGTATGAAAAAATATATTAAATCTCCAGAGCAGAAGGAAAATGACAAGTACCCAGAAAACAATCCCAAAGACAATGAAATCTATAACCTAAATGATGATGAATTCAAAACAGCCATTATTAAAAAACTCAACAAGTTAAAAGAGAATACAGATAGAGAACTCAATGAGTTCAGGAGCTATGTCACAAAAGAGCTTGGTACTATAAAGAAGAACCAATCAGAAATACTGGAGATGAAGAACACAATGGAAGAGATTAAGAAAGATCTGGACTCTCTGAACAGTAGGGTCGATAATACGGAGGAGAGAATTAGCAATTTGGAGGATAGGAATATAGAAATGCTGCAGACAGAAGAGGAGAGAGAACTAAGACTAAAAAGTGTAGCCACCCCGATGCAGGAAGTGTTGATAATCACTGGAAAAGGCTTGCCAACAAACTGTGACCCATAGGTGAGAAGGCCAGTTAGCCAATGAGAGGTAAGACCCCCAGGGGGAGGCAACCTAAGCCAGGCATGGTCACCCGGGGGCACAGATGGAGACACGATATAGGGAGCAGGAGGAACCATTGACTAGGAGGCCTAGCATGCTCTGAAATAAAAATATACGAGCACAGCAATAACATATAATATCAAAACAGAGGCCAAGGGAGGGTTCCTTGAGAAATCACAAAGAATTCTTGGCATTTGCTAATTACATTGTCCAGAACACCTGTGTATGTTTAACAGATGTAAGCTATGTATATATTGAAACACTGGTTATAATAAACTCAGAGTGGCCATCAGCCCTCTCTGCATCTATCTTGATGTGTACTTGGATTGCGACACCGACAAAAAGAAATGAAGAAACTCTCCAAGAATTATTAGACTCAATTAAGAGACACAACATAAGGATTATAGGTATACCAGAGGGAGAAGAGAAGGAGAAGGGGGCAGAATGCCTGTTCAAAGAAATAATGGCTGAGAACTTTCCAAATCTGGGGAGAGAGATGGAACTCTATGTAACAGAAGCCAATAGATCTCCAAACTTTATCAATGTAAGAAGACCACCCTAAGGCATATAATAGTGAAGCTAGCAAAAGTCAATGACAAAGAGAAAATACTAAGGGAAGCCAGGCAGAAGAAAATAACCTGCAAAGGAACCCCCATGAGGCTATCAGAAGATTTCTCAGCAGATACCTTACAGGCTAGAAGAGAGTGGAATGTATATTCAAAACTCTGAAAGACAAAAACTTGCAGCCAAGAATACTCTACCCAGCGAAAATATCCTTCAAATACAATGGAGAAATAAAAACTTTCCCAGATAAACAAAAGTTAAGGGAGTTCATTGTCACAAGACCTCCTCTTCAAGAAATGCTCAGGAAGACCCTCATACCTGAAAAATCAAAAAAAGGAAAGGGGTTACAAAACCCAGAGCAAAGGAGATAAGTAGAAGGACAATAACAGAAAGTAGCAACTCTCCATCAGAACAGGTTAGCAAAAGTTAAATAAAACATTAAAGATAAAAGGAAGGGAAACACCAAGAAAAAATATAATCCTGTCATTTTAACCGCAAACCCACAACACAAGAAGGAATGGGAAAAAATCTGACAATAACAACCTGGAAGGGGAAGAGGAAAGGGATGGAATGTTTTAATTTAAGGAAATAAGAGGCTATCAGAAAATGAACTATCTCATCTAAGAGATGTTTTATAAAAACTACCTGGTAACCACTAAATAAATAACAAGAATAAAGACACAAATTACAAATAAGAAGAAAGCCAATACAGAAAGTTACCTACCTGAATTATTAGTCCAAAAATCATGGGACAAGAAACAAAGGAAATGCAAGAGAACCAGAAAACAAGTGAAAAAATGGCAGCGGTAGGCCCCCACATTTCAATAATCACTCTAAATGTAAATGGATTGAACTCTCCAATCAAAAGACACAGAGTGGCAGGATGGATCAAAGAACAAGACCCAACAATATGCTGCCTTCAGGAAACACACCTCAGACCCAAAGATAAACACAGACTCAGACTGAAGGGATGGAGACAATACTCAAGGCTAATAATGAACAAAAGAAAGCAGGTGTCACCATGCTTATATCAGACAAAGTAGACTTCAAAGCAAAACAGATAAAGAAAAACAAAGAGGGGCAGTTCATAATGACAAAAAGGGACATGCCACCAAGATGACATAACATTTATAAATATACATGCACCCACACAGGAGCACCAAAATTTGTAAAGCAACTCTTAACAAAACTAAAAGGAGACATCAACAACAATACAATAATAGTAGGGAACCTCAACACCCCATTAACACCAATGGGTAGACCATCCAGACAGAAAATCAACAAGGAAATTAAAGAATTAAGTGAAAAATTAGAGCAGATGGACTTAATAGATATATATAGAACACTTCATCCCAAAACTGCAGGTTACACATTCTTCTCAAGTGCACATGGAACATTCTCAAGGATAGACCATATCTTGGGAAACAAAGCAAGCATCAATAAATTCAAGAGGGTTGAAATAATATCGAGCATCTTTTCGGATCATAATGCTATGAACCTAGAAATCAACTACAAGAATAAAGCTGGGAAAGGAGCAAAAATGTGGAGACTAGACAGCATACTACTGAACAAACAACGGATTATTGAAGAAATTAAAGAAGAAATCAAATATTATATGGAGACAAATGAAAATGAAAACACGCCATACCAACTCATTTGGGACACAGCAAAAGCACTCCTAAGAGGGAAATTCATTGCAAGACAGGCTCACCTCAAAAAACAAGAAAAATCTCACATAAGCAACCTCAAACAACACCTAACACAATTAGAAAAAGAAGAACAAACAAAGCCCAAAGTCAGTAGAAGGAGGGAAATAATAAAAATTAGAGCAGAAATAAATGATATTGAAACAAAAAAGATAGTAGAAAGGATCAATGAAACAAAGAGTTGGTTCTTTGAAAAAATTAACCAAATTGACAAACCCTTAGCCAGACTAAGAGAAAAAGAGAGAAGACTCAAATAAAATTAGAAATGAGAGAGGAGAAATCACAATGGATACCAAAGAAATACAAGGGATTGTAAGAGAATACTATGAAAAACTATATGCCAACAAATTGAACAACCTAGAAGAAATGGACAAATTCCTAGACTCTTACAACCTCCCCAAACTGAAGCAGGAAGAAATAGAGAATCTGAATAGACCAATCACAAGTAAAGAAATAGAAACAGTAATCAAAAACCTCCCCAAAAATAAAAGTCCCAGCTTCTCTGGAGAATTCTACCAAACATTCAAAGAAGATTTAATGCCTATCCTTCTCAAACTATTTCAGAAAATTGAGGAAGATGGAGCACTCCCTAACACATTCTATGAAGCCAACATTACCCTGATCTCCAAACCTGACAAGGACAACACAAAGAAGGGAAACAACAGGCCAATATCACTGAGGAACACAGATGCAGAAATCCTCAACAAAATTTTGGCAAACCGAATACAGCATTACATCAAAAAGATTATACACCATTATTAAGTGGGATTTATACCAGGGACACAGGGATGGTTCAACATCCACAAATCAATCAATGTGATACACTGCATTAACAAAATGAGAAGCAAAAACCACATGATCATCTCAATAGATGCAGATAAAGCATTCGACAAAATCTAACATCCATTTACTTAAAAACCCTCAATAAAATGGGTATAGAAGGAAAGTACCTCAACATAATAAAGGCCATATATGACAGACCCACAACCAACATCAGACTCAAGGGACAAAAACTGAAAGCCACTCCTCTGAGAACAGGAACAAGATAAGGGTGCCCACTTTCACCACTCCTATTCAACATAGTACTGGAGGTGTTGGCCAGAGCAATTCGCCAGGAAAAAGAAATAAAAGGAATCCGAATAGGCAATGAAGAAGTAAAACTCTCACTCTTTGCAGACAACATGATCTTATATATAGAAAACCCCAAAGAATCCATAGAAAAACTATTAGAAATAATCAACAGCTACAGCAATATTCCAGGGTATAAAATCAACATACATAAATCAGTAGCATTTTTATATGCTAACAATGAGCTAACAGAAAAAGAACTCAAGATCTCAATCCCATTCACAATCGCAAGAAAAAGAATAAAATACCTTGGGATAAATTTAACCAAGGAAGTGAAAAATCTATACAAGAAAAACTACAAGACTTTCCTGAAAGAAATTGATGACGACATAAAGAGATGGAAAGACATTCCATGCACATGGATTGGAAGAATAAACATAGTTAAAATGTCCATACTACCTAAAGCAATCTACAGATTCAATGCTATCCCAATCAGAATCTCAATGACATTCTTTACAGAAATTGAACAAACAATCCTAAAATTCGTGTGGGGCAACAAAAGACCCCATATTGCTAAAGCAATCCTAAGAAAAAAGAATAAAGCTGTAGGCATCACAGTCCCTGACTTCAAAACATACTGCAAAGCTACGGTAATCAAAAGAGCATGGCACTGGTACAAATACAGGTGCACAGATCAATGGAACAGAATCAAAAGCCCAGAAATAAAACCACACATCTATGGACAGCTAATCTTTGACAAAGGAGCTGAGGGCCTACAATGGAGAAAAGAATGTTTCTTCAATAAATGGTGCTGGGAAAACTGGACAGCCACATGCAAAAGATTGGAAATTGACCATTCTTTTTCACCACACACCAAAATAAACTCAAAATGGATCAAAGAACTAAAGATTAGGCCTGAGACAATAAGTCTTTTGGAAGAGAATATAGGCAGTACACTCTTTAACATCAGTTTCAAAAGAATCCTTTCCGACACCATAACTCCTTGGGCGAGGGAAACAATAGAAAGAATAAACAAATGCGACTTCATCAGTCTAAAGAGCTTCTTCAAGGCAAGGGAAAACAGGATTGAAACAAAAAAACGACCTACTAATTGGGAAAAAATATTTACAAGTTATCTATCCGACAAAAGGTTAATCTCCATAATATATAAAGAGCTCACACAGCTCAACAACAAAAAATCAAACAACCCGATCAAAAAATGGTCAGGGGACATGAACAGAGATTTCTCCAAAGAAGATATAAGGATGGCCAATAGACACATGAAAAGATGCTCATCATCACTAATCATCAGGGAAATGCAAATCAAAACTACACTAATATATCATCTTACACCTGTTAGCATGGCAAAAATATCCAAAAGCAAAAGTGACAAGTGTTGGAGAGGTTGTGGAGAAAAAGGAACCCTCATACATTGTTGGTGGGAAGGATAGTGGTGCAGCCACTATGGAAGACAGTATGGAGATTTCTCAAAAAATTAAAAATAGAAATACCTTATGACCCAGCCATCCCACTACTGGGTATCTATCCTAAGAACCTGAAATCAGCAATTCCAAAAGTCCCATGCACCCCTATGTTCATTGCAGCATTATTTACAATAGCCAAGACATGGAAGCAACCTAAGTGCCCAGCAACTGATGATTGGATAAAGAAGATATGGTATATATATACAATGGAATACTACTCAGCCATAAAAAGGACAAAATTGTCCCATTCACAACAACATGGATGGACCTTGAGGGTATTATGTTAAGTGAAATAAGCCAGATAGAGAAAGATGAACTCTGTATCACTCCACTCATAGGTGGAAGTTAACATATAGACAAAGAGAACTGATTGGTGGTTACCAGGGGAAAGGGGGCATGGGTGGAGGTCATAAAGGGTGAAGTGGTGTACCTACAACATGACTAACAATAATGTACAACTGAAATTTCACAAGGTTGTAATCTATCATAATCTTAATAAAAAAAAAAGGTTGCTTCAATTTTCACCATTATGTAGCACTGTGATGAGCATCCTTGGACATATATGCACACCTTAGAATACATTCCAAGAAGGACAATAGCTGAGGCAAAAGCATGTACATTGTTTTATCAATGATTTTATTGAGGTTGTAGTAGTTTTTAACATTGTGTAAAAGCATGTACATTTAATTACTTTTGGTACATGTAGTCAAACTGACCTTCAGAAAGATGATGCAATTTATGTTTTACCAATTATATATGAGAGGGCCTATTTTTCTGTAACTTTGTTAGCATTTGGTATTATTGTTACTTTTAACATCTGCCTTTTTAATAGAAAAAAATTCTCACTGTTACATTTTCATTTCTTTGAATATTAGTACTATAGAGTATTTTCTCATCAAATTATTAACCATTTGTATTTCTTTTTTATGAATTGCTTGCTCATAACTGTGCCCCCCCTTTTTTTTTACTGAGGTAACATTGGTTTTTAACATTATGTAAATTTCAGGTGTACATGATTATATTTTGATTCCTGTGAAGACTGCATCACCTTCACCACCCACAGACTAATTACAATCCAACACCACACACATGTGCCTCATCACCACTTTCTCCCTCCTCCCTCCCCTCTATAAAATAAAAGGCTCTAAAATCACCAGTAAAGGCAAAAATACAGTAAAGGTATCAGATCAAACACCTATGAAGATAACATGAAGGCCAAAAAACAAAAGTACTAAAATTTCCATAATAAGAGGGTAACAATACACACACACACAAAAAAGGTTAGATTTGATATCAAAAACAGAAACTGTGGGAGAAGGAGAGAATAAGAGTAGAACTTTTAGAAAGAGGTCAAACTAAAGAGACCATCAAGTTAATATAGATTGCTATGTACATAGGTTATTATATATGAAGCTCATGGCAATCATAAGTCAGAAATCTATGATAAATACATAAAAACTTAAGAGAAAGAAACCCAAACATAATACTAAGGAAAGCCATCAAACCACAAAGGAAGAGAGCAAGACAAGAAAGGAACAGAGAAGAACTACTAAAACACCAAAAAAAAGGAACAAAATGGCAATAAGTACATACTTATCAATAGCTACTTTAAATGTCAGTGGACTAAATGCTCCAATCAAAAGGCATAGGGTGGCTAAGTGGATGAATAAACAAGACACATATCTATGCTGCATACAAGAGACACACTTCTGACCTAAAGACAGAATTGTGCCCATTTTTCTACTGGTTTATCTTGTTCTAATTTTGTTTGTAAGAGAAACTTATATAAACTACTGTCTACCATAAGTAGTGCACATATTTTTCCTCGTTAGACTTCTGTCCTTTGACTTTCTTTATTTTGTTTTTTTGCCATATAGATTTTAACACTATTGTAGTCTAACCTATCCTTTGTTTCTTTATGGTTTTGCTTTTAGCATTAAGTTTAGAAAGATCTTTTCTATTCCAAGATTACATATATATTTATCTATGTTTTTCTAATTGCCATGCAGCATTTTAACTTTTTTTTTATTAATGTTATGATAGATTACAACCTTGTGAGAGTTCAGTTGTACATTTTTGTTAGTCATGTTGTGGGTACACCACCTCCCCCTTTGTGCCCTCCCCCCACCCCCCCTTTTCCCTGGTAACCACCGATCAGATCTCCTTATCAATATACTAACTTCCACCTATGAGTGGAGTCATACAGAGTTCGTCTTTCTCTGAGTGGCTTATTTCACTTAACATAATACCCTCGAGGTCCATCCACGTTGTTGTGAATGGGCCAATTTTGTCTTTTTTTATGGCTGAGTAGTATTCCATTGTGTATATATACCACATCTTCTTTATCCAATCATCAGTTTCTGGGCATGTAGGCTGGTTCCACGTCTTGGCTATTGTAAATAATGCTGCGATGAACATAGGGGTGCAATGGACTCTTGAGATTTCTGATATCAGGTTCTTAGGATAGATACCCAGTAATGGGATGGCTGGGTCATAGGGTATTTCTATTTTTAACTTTTTGAGAAATCTCCATACTGTTTTCCATAGTGGCTGTACCAGTTTGCATTCCCACCAACAGTGTATGAGGGTTCCTTTTTCTCCACAACCTCTCCAACATTTGTCACTCTTGCTTTTGGATGTTTATGCCAATCTAACGGGTGTAAGGTGATATCTTAGTGTAGTTTTGATTTGCATTTCCCTGATGATTAGCGATGATGAACATCTTTTCATGTGTCTATTGGCCATATTCATATCTTCTTTTGAGAAATGTCTGTTCATGTCCTCTGCCCATTTTTTGATCGGGTTGTTTGTTTTTTTGTTGTTAAGCAGTGTGAGTTCTTTGCATATTATGGAGATTAACCCTTTGTCGGATAAGTGGCTTGTAAATATTTTTTCCCAATTAGTGAGCTGTTTTTTTTGTTTCAATCCTGTTTTCCCTTGATTTGAAGAAGCTCTTTAGTCTGATGAAGTCCCATTTGTTTATTCTTTCTATTGTTTCCCTCAACTGAGGAGTTATAGTGTCTGAAAAGATTCTTTTGAAACTGATGTCAAAGAGTGTACTGCCTATATTCTCTTTCAAAAGACTTATTGTCTCAGGCCTAATCTTTAGTTCTTTGATCCATTTTGAGTTTATTTTGGTGTGTGGTGAAAAAGAATGGTCAATTTCCAATCTTTTGCATGTGGCTGCCCAGTTTTCCCAGCACCATTTGTTGAAGAGACATTCTTTTCTCCATTGTAAGCCCTCTGCTCCTTTGTCGAAGATTAGCTCTCCATAGATGTGTGGTTATATCTCTGGGCTTTCAATTCTGTTCCATTGATCTGTGGACCTGTTTTTGTACCACTACCATGCTGTTTTGATCACTGTAGCTTTGTAGTATGTTTTGAAATCGGGGATTGTGATTCTGCCGGCTTTGTTTTTCTTGCTCAGGATTGCTTTAGCAATTGGCGGTCTTTTGTTGCCCCATATGAATTTTAGGATTGTTTGTTCAATTTCTGTGAAGAATGTTCTTGGGATTCTGATTGGGATAGCATTGAATCTGTAGATTGCTTTAGGTAGTATGGACATTTTAACTATGTTTATTCTTCCAATCCATGTGCATGGAATGTCTTTCCATCTCTTTATGTCGTCATCAATTTCTTTCAGGAAAGTCTTGTAGTTTTTCTTGTATAGATTTTTCACTTCCTTGGTTAAATTTATCCCAAGGTATTTTATTCTTTTTCTTGCGATTGTGAATGGGATTGAGATCTTGAGTTCTTTTTCTGTTAGCTCATTGTTAGCATATAAAAATGCTACTGATTTATGTATGTTGATTTTATACCCTGGAATATTGCTGTAGCTGTTGATTATTTCTAATAGTTTTTCTATGGATTCTTTGGGGTTTTCTATATATAAGATAATGTCGTCTGCAAACAGCAAGAGTTTTACTTCTTCGTTACCTATTTGGATTCCTTTTATTTCTTTTTCCTGGCGAATTGCTCTGGCCAACACCTCCAGTACTATGTTGAATAGGAGTGGTGAAAGTGGGCACCCTTATCTTGTTCCTGTTCTCAGAGGAGTGGCTTTCAGTTTTTGTCCCTTGAGTCTGATGTTGGTTGTGGGTCTGTCATATATGGCCTTTATTATGTTGAGGTACTTTCCTTCTATACCCATTTTATTGAGGGTTTTTATCATAAATGGGTGTTGGATCTTGTCGAATGCTTTCTCTGCATCTATTGAGATGATCATGTGGTTTTTGTTTTTCATTTTGTTGATGTAGTGTAACACGTTGATTGACTTGCGGATGTTGAACCATCCCTGTGTTCCTGGTATAAATCCCACTTGATCATGGTGTATAATCTTTTTGATGTATTGCTGTATTTGGTTTGCCAAAATTTTGTTGAGGATTTTTGCATCTATGTTCATTAGTGATATCGGCCTGTAGTTCTCCTTCTTTGTGTTGTCCTTGTCAGGTTTGGGGATCAGAGTGATGTTGGCTTCATAGAATGTGTTAGGGAGTACTCCATCTTTCTCAATTTTCTGGAACAGTTTGAGAAGAATAGGTATTAAGTCTTCTTTGAATGTTTGGTAGAATTCTCCAGAGAAGCCGTCTGGTCCTGGACTCTTATTTTTGGGGAGGTGTTTGATTACCGTTTCTATTTCCTTACTTGTGATTGGCCTATTCAGATTCTCCATTTCTTCCTGATTCAGTTTGGGGAGATTGTAGGAGTCTAGGAATGTGTCCATTTCTTCCAGGTTGTTCAATTTGTTGGCATATAGTTTTTCATAGTATTCTCTTATGATCTCTTGTATTTCATTGGTATCTGTTGTGATTTCTCCTCTCTCATTCCTAATTTTATTAATTTGTGATTTCTCTCTTCTTTTCTTGGTGAGTCTGGCTAGGGGTTTGTCAATTTTGTTAATTCTTTCGAAGAACCAACTCTTTGTTTCATTGATCCTTTCTATTGTCTTTTTTGTTTCAATATCGTTTATTTCTGCTCTTATTTTTATTATTTCCCTCCTTCTACTGACTCTGGGCTTTGTTTGTTCTTCTTTTTCTAGTTCTGCTAGGTGTCGTTTGAGGTTGCTTATGTGAGCTTTTTCTTGTTTAGTGAGGTGAGCCTGTATTGCGATGAATTTCCCTCTTACCACTGCTTTTGCTGCATCCCAAATGATTTGGTATGTCGTGTTCTCATTTTCATTTGTCTCCAGATAAAATTTGATTTCTTCTTTAATTTCCTCAATGATCCATTGTTTGTTCAGAAGAGTGTTGTTTAGTCTCCACATTTTTCCACCTTTCTCTGCTTTTTTCTTGTAGTTGATTTCTACTTTAATAGCATTATGATCAGAAAAATGCTTGATATTATTTCAACTCTCTTGTATTTATTGATGTTTGCTTTGGTTCCCAAAATATGGTCAATCCTTGAGAATATTCCATGTGCACTTGAGAAGAATGTGTAACCTGCTGTTTTTGGATGAAGTGTTCTATATATATCTATTAAGTCCATCTGGTCTAATTTTTCATTTACTTCTATTATTTCCTTGTTGATTTTCTGTCTGGATGTTCTGTCCATTGGTGTTAATGGTGTGTTGAGGTCCCCTACTATTATTGTATTGTTGTTGATGTCTTCTTTTAGTTCTATTAATTTGCTTTACAAATTTTGGTGCTCCTGTGTTGGGTGCGTATATATTTATAAGTGTTATGTCTTCTTGGTGGAGAGTCCCTTTTATCATTATATACTGTCCCTCTTTGTCTTTCTTTATCTGTTTTGCTTTGAAATCTACCTTGTCTGATATTAGTATAGCGACACCTGCTTTCTTTTGTTCATTATTAGCTTGGAGTATTGTTCTCCATCCCTTCACTCTGAGTCTGTGTTTGTCTTTGGGGCTGAGGTGTGTTTCCTGGAGGCAGCATATTGTTGGGTCTTGTTCTTTGATCCATCCTGCCACTCTGTGTCTTTTGATTGGGGAGTTCAATCCATTTACATTTAGAGTGATTATTGAGACGTGGGGGCCTACCACTACCATTTTGTGTCTTGTTTTCCGGTTTTCTTCAGTTTCCTTTGTTTCTCGTCCCATGGTTTAATCTGTTCTGATGTAGAGCTGCTACTCTCTGTTGTTGTCCTTCTACTTATCTCCTCTGCTCTTGGTTTTGTAGCCCCTTTCCTTTTTTGGATTTTTCAGGAATGAGGGTTTTCCTGAGGATTTCCTGAAGAGGAGGTTTTGTGGCAATGAACTCCCTTAATTTTTGTTTATCTGGGAAAGTTTTTATTTCTCCATCGTATTTGAAGGATATTTTCGCTGGGTAGAGAATTCTCGGCTGTAGGTTTTTGTCCTTCAGATTTTTGAATATATCATTCCACTCTCTTCTAGCCTGTAAAGTTTCTGCTGAGAAATCTGCTGATAGCCTGATGGGGGTTCCTTTGTAGGTTAGTTTCTTTTGCCTGGCTGTCCTTAATATTTTCTCCTTGTCGTTGACTTTTGCTAGCTTCACTACTATATGCCGTGGAGTTGGTCTTCTTGCATTGATAAAGTTTGGAGATCTATTGGCTTCTGTCACCTGAAGATCCATCTCCCTCACCAGATTTGGGAAGTTCTCAGCCATTATTTCTTTGAATAGGTTTTCTGCCCCTTTCTCCTTCTCTTCTCCCTCTGGTATACCTATAATCCTTACGTTGCATCTCCTAATTGTGTCTGATAATTCTCGGAGAGTTTCTTCATTTCTTTTAAGTCTTGCTTCTCTCTCCTCCTCTGCCTGCAACAATTCTATATTGCCATCTTCCAAATTGCTAATTCTTTCCTCCATATTATCGGCCCTACTGTTCAGAGCATCTAGATTTTTCTTAATCTCCTCTATTGTGTTCTTCATTTCCAATATTTCTGTTTGGTTCTTCTTTATCGTATCAAACTCTTTTGTGACATAGCTCCTGAACTCGTTGAGTTGTCGGTCAGAATTCTCTCTTAACTCAGTGAGTATTTTAATGATGGCTGTTTTGAAGTCATCATCATTTAGGTTATATATCTCATTTTCTTTGGGATTGTTTTCTGTGTATTTGTTACTTTCTTTCTGTTCTGGAGATTTAATGTATTTTTTCATATTGCTTGATGATGTTGATTTGTGCCTCCGCATGGAGATAGAGTTTAGTTGCTCCTTTCACTTGTTTCAGCTGCTGCGGTGGGGGGAGCAGCTGTTTATACTTCACCAACCAGGAACCCTGTCCGTAGTTGCTAACTGGGCCTGGGCCCCTCTTCGTAGCCACAGTGGCCCTTTGGATTCCCTCCTCTGCCGTGGGGGCCGTCACGGGGGGCTTCAGGCTGCAGGGGCCTACTGTTGTTGCCCACCTAGATGCGCTCTCTCCTTGGGGTCTGCAATGGTGTTATGGGCTTTTCCAGCGGCCAGGGGTGGGATCACTTATATTTGTCGCTCCGTTGCTGTCGGCACCCACCAAATCTCACTTGTCCTCTATGGGTCGCAGGAGAGCTATTGGCATCTTCTACAGTCTGTGGTTAGTACACCTAGCTATGCTGCTTTTGCCCTGGGGTCTTCCAGCCTTGTGGCTGGCGGCTGGGTGCCTTCTACTGGTGCTGTGCAGAGGCTTTCCCTAAGGCTTCTGTGAGCCTGTAGGGTTTCCCCCTAGGCTACTAAGCTGGGTCTCTGGAACTCTCTCCAGCCCCAGTCCTCTCCGAGATCTCCGGCAATCCCTAGCCTCACCGGGTGGGCAACGGCAGCTGGGGGTCGCCCCGTCCTCTGGGCTTCTCTCCGGGCCTCTGCCGGGAGCTCTGAATGCTCAGCGTGGCCCCTCTGCTACCGGCAGACAGAGAGTTTTGTCTGCTGCCTGGCGGAGCTCCGGCGCTTCCCCTCCGGGTCGCCGGACCCGCCTTTGAAAGTTCCCCCGCCCCGGTCCTCTCCGAGATCTCCGGCAATCCCTAGTCCCACGGGGCGGGCAACAGCAGCTGGGGGACGCCCCACCCTCTGGGCTTCTGTCCGAGCCTCTGCCGGGAGCCCTGAATGCTGGGCGTGGCCCCTCTGCTAATGGCAGACAGAGAGTTTTGTCTGCTGCTTGGGGGAGCTCCGGCGCTTCCCCTCCGGGTCGCCGGACCCGCCTTTGAAAGTTCCCCCGCCCCGGTCCTCTCCGAGATCTCTGGCAATCCCTAGTCCCACGGGGCGGGCAACAGCAGCTGGGGGACGCCCCGCCCTCTGGGCTTCTGTCCGAGCCTCTGCCGGGAGCCCTGAGTGCTCAGCGTGGCCCCTCTGCTACCGGCAGACAGAGAGTTTTGTCTGCTGCCTGGCGGAGCTCCGGTGCTTCCCCACCGGGTCGCCGGACCCGCCTTTGAAAGTTCCCCCGCCCCGGTCCTCTCCGAGATCTCCGGCAATCCCTAGTCCCCCGGGGCGGGCGTCTCTCTGGGACCCTCCGGGCGCCCCGAGCACCAGGCTGGGTCTCCCCGCCAATGGCGGGGAGAGACTCTCCCCGCGGGCTCAGGTGTGCAACTCCAAAGTTTCCCTCTGCGTTTAGGAGTAATTGCAGGGGGTTTAAGTAGGGTTCTGGTCACCTGTTTCCACCGTCGCTCCTCTGTTGTGTTCTCGCTCCTGCCTTAGATGTGTGTGGATCCTCTGGGGGCGTCCGTTGGAAGAAAGCCGCTTGCGGGCACTAGGCTGCCCGTCGGGGTCGGAGAGTTTCCACTCATTTCCACATCCTCCCGGAGGAAAGTCCGTCCGCCCTCCGATGTACAGTCGCGCGGGTGTCCCAGACGTCCCGAGATGCCGTCTGGATATCCCCCGTCAAGCGACAAGTGTCCAAATAATTGTAGACTCGAAGGGCGAGAGACAAAGAGGACCACTCACGGCACCATCTTGGAATGGTCCTCTCTATTTATTTTTGATTCAGTTTTGGGTGGTTGTATGAGTCTAAGTATGCATCCATTACTTCTAGGTTTTCTAATCTTTTGGCATATAGTTTTTTTATAGTGTTCTTTTATAGTCCTTTGTATTTCTGTGGTTTTCACTAAAATATCTCCTCATTCAAGTTTAATTTTATTTATTTGAGACTTCTCTCTTTTTCTTAGTGAGTCTGGCTAAGAGTTTGTCAATTTTATTTATCTACTCAAAGATCCACTCTTAGTTTCGTTGATCTTTTTTCTTTTAGTCTTTATTTCATTTATTTCTAGTCTAATTTTTATTATTGCCATCATTCTGCTGACTTTTGGCTTTGTATATTCTTGTTTTCCAAGTTCTGTTAGATGTAGTTTAAGATTACTTGTTTGAGATTTTTCTCATTTGTTGGGGTAGGCCTGTATTGCTATCTCCTAGGATGCTCTTAGGACCCCTTTTACTGCATCTCATAAGAGCTTGTATGTTGTGTTTTCATTTTCCAGGTACTTTTTAAAAAATTTCTCCTTCGATTTCTTCGTTGATGCAATGGTTGTTCAGTAGCATGTTGCTTAGACTTCACATAATGTGAATTTCCCAGTCTGTTTCTTGTACTTGATTTCTCATTTCATAGCATTGTGATCAGCATGATATGATTTCAATATTCTTAAATTTATTGAAGTTTCCCGTTTCCCAACATATGGTCTGTCCTTGAGAATATTCCATGTGCACTTGAGAAGAATATGTATTCTGCTGTTTTTCAATGTCATTTTCTTTATATATCTATTAAGGCCATCTGGTCTAGTGTCTCATTTAAGGCCACTGTTTCATTGTTGACTTTCTGCCTTGATGATTTATCCATTCACGTAAGTGAGGTTTGAGGTCCCCTACTATTATTGTGTTATAGCCCATTTCTCCCTTTATGTCTATTAATAGTAGCTTTATTTACTTTGGTGCTCCTGTGTTAGGTGCATACATATTCATAAGTGTTATGTCCTCTTGATGGAATGTTTCTTTTATCATTATATACTGCTCCTCTTTGTCTCTCACTGTCTTTTTTATCTTGAAGTTTGATTTGTCTGATATAAGTATGGCAACATCTACTTTCTTTTGTTTGCAATTTGCTTGGAGTATCATATTCCATCCCTTCTCTCTGAGGCTGTGTTTGTCTTTAGAGCTGAGATGTGTTTCCTGGAGGCAGTGTAATGTTGGGTCTTCTATTTTAACCCATCCAGCCACTTTGTGTCTTTTGAGTGGTGAACTCAATCCGTTTACTCTTAGAGTGATTATCGATATATGAGGGCTTAATTTTGCCGTTTTGATGCTTGTTTTCTGGTTGTTCTATATTTCCATTGTTTCTTTTTCCTTGTATTTCTGACTGCCATTTCAGTTTTGTGGTTTCCTGTGAAGGTTTTCACTTTATTTATGATGTGGGTCTGCTCTGATTTTTGTTTAGGGGTTACCATGAGGATTAAAGATCTCATAGATGTGATAGTCTATTTTCTGATAGCCTTTTGTTTCCATTAGCCTAAGTAGGTTACATCCCTTTCCTCTTCCCCTCTGGTCATTGTTGTCACAAATTATTCTTTTTTGTGCTGTGGATTTGTGACTCAATTGAAGTGTTTATAGATATTTTTGATGCTTTCCTTACCTTTATCTTTTATGTTTTAATTAAGTTTTTACTAACCTATCTTGATATTGAGCTGCAGTTTTCTGATTCTACTTGTCTATTTATCTCCTTGCTCAACATTTTGTAAACCTTTGCTTTTTAGTTTTAGATGAGAGGTCTCCTTTCAACATTTCTTGTAAGGAAGGCCTAGTGGCAATGAACTCCCTTAGCTTTTGTTTATTTAGGAAAGCTTTTATTTCTCCATTGTATCTGAGGGATAGTTTCACTGGATAGAGTATTCTTGCCTGAAAATTTTTGTCTTTCAGTGTTTTGAATATATCATTCTATTCTCTCCTAGCCTGCAATGTTTCTGTTGAGAAATCTGCTGAAAGCCTGATAGTGATTCCTTTGTAGGTTATTTTCCTCTGCCTTGCTGCTCTTAATATTTTTTCTTTGTTATTGACTTTTTCCAGTTTTAATATTATATGCCTTGGAAAGGGTCTTTTTGAATTGATGAAATTAGGGGTTCTATAGGATTCATTTATTTGTAATTCCAGTTTCTTACCCAGATTTGGGAAGTTCTCAGATATTACTTCTTTGAACAAGCTCTCTGCTCAGTTTTTCAGGTGAAGAAATTGACATTTGAGATATTTTAAAACTTCATACATGTTTATGTAGATAAAAGGACAAAGCTAGAATTTGAACTCAACCCTTTCAGTTGGAAATTTGTGTTTTTAAACACTATACATCAGTACAAGGCTTGATCTATTTGTGTGCAGTTTACTTCCAATGAAGGGTAAGCTGTCCATCAAAGCAAAAGGAAATCTTCCTGGACCCAGATCAGGGAAAGCTCAGAGGAGAATAAGACAGGGGACTGTAAATAAGACTCTGGTGATGGGTGGTTGGCCTCTTTCCTTGTCACCTCAGAGAACAATTATCAACCAGAAATGTTTAGCTCTAATGATCACTGGGCTTTTACTTTGGATGCAGGAGTGAGTGACAGGCAGCCACATGGTGAAAGAGTGTGGCTACACCTGCCCATTAAAATAATGAGCTCCCAAAGGCCATGTTGAAGACTTCATAATAAAGGAGCAGGAATTCAAGAAACAGATATTACTACTTGAATGAAGTCAAAGTATAAAAAAATGACTGAATCAGAAACCACGCATAGAGCAGTGGAAATGCAGATGAACTGAAGTTTGCAAAAGATGTTATTGGATCAAAGCAATCAATAATTCTTCTCTTGTAGCATGAGATCTCAGGACACTTCTTCCTAAAGTAATTCAGTAAGTCCAACTCCTTCCCTCCTATCTCATTCATCCAACACATGACAGTTATAAATTTACAGCCTATTCCACATTTTATCTGTAAAAGGGCAGAGTAACTCTACCCACCTTCAGAAATGAATAAATGAGTTAATATAAATCAAGTCCCTAGAACAGTACTTGGTACTCAATAAGCCCTCAATAAGTACTTGGTACTCAATAAGCCTTATATATATAATATAATTATATTATATTATTATAATTGAGTACTCACTATAAGCCACTCTGCTAAGCTCTCAGGATAAGCAGTGAAAAAAATTCATTTTTTTATATAAATATTTTCTGTACCTGGGTCCTATACACTGTTCTAGGGACTCAGGATAGATACAACAGAGAAAATTCTCTGCCTGTCTTTGAGTAGCTTACATTCTGGTAGGGAATATTTTATTAAGATAAGAAACACCAAACTCATCATTTCCTCTTCTGTAGGATTACCAGATTGATGTCATAGTGAAGAGTGGTCTTGGTTTTGGGTGCTCAATCAGTGACTGATTATGAGAAGATTTAAAATTTTAGAAAACACAAAGCTAGAAGCACTATTTATTTATTTTAACAGTTTTATTGAGATCCCTTTAACATATAGAAATTGTTTATATTTAAGGTGTATAACTTGATGATTTTGTATATATGCACACATTGTGAAAAGATCACTGCAGTCAAGCTAAATGACTTACCCATCACCTCTAGATAGTTACCCTTGTGTGTGTGGTGATAAAATTTAATTTAAGATCTGTCCTCTTAGGAAACTTCAAGTATACAATACAGTAATGTTAACTATTGTCACCATGCTGTTCATTAGATCCCCAGAACTTAATTATCTTGAATAACTGGAACTTTGTACTCTTTGACCAACATCTCCTCATTGTCTTCTCCCCATACCTGCCCCTACTGATCTCTTCCCCTGGAAACTACCATTCTACTCTCTACTTTTATGAATTTTGATTTTTTTTAGATCATGGAGAATTTGTCTTTCTGTGTCTGGCACATTTTACTAGAATAATATCCTCCAGGTTTATCTACATTGTTGTAAATGACAAGACAGTCTTATTTTTTAGGGTGGAACAATATTTCATTATCTATCTATCTATCTACCTATCATGTATCACCATCCATCTATCTCATATTTTGTTTATCTATTTACCCATTGATGGACATTTAGGTTGTTTCCATATCTTGGCTATTGTGAATAATGTTGCAATGAACATGGAAGTGCAGATAGCTCTTTGAGATACTGATTTCATTTCCTTTGGATATATACCCAGGAGTGGAGTTGCTGGATGATATGGTAGTTCTATTTTTAATTTTCTGAAGAACCTCCATACTGTTTTCCATAGCGCCTGTACCAATTTGCAATCCCACCAACATGCAAGTGCTCCATTTTCTCTACATCCTTGCCAACACTTGCTATCTTTTGTCTTTTTAACAGCCATTCTAAAGGATGTGAGGTGGTATCTCATTGTGGTTTTGATTAGCATTCCCCTGATGATTAGTGATGTTGAACACCTCTTCATGTAGAACAGTGTTTAATATGATGAATGAATAACACAATCAGATAATTGCAATTTGATGTAAATGTGCTGTGTAATCAAATTCTATAAAATGATAAAATATCAACAACTTTGATTTTACCATCGGGTCTTCTCTAGGGCACTTCTACCTTTTTACACCCATTTATATTTCCTCATTTGATCTTACACTAGTGAGGTCTTTATTAATGCAATGACCTGTCTTTCTTAATGCAAAATGTTCATGGGCTTACCTCATGTCTTCAGAATGATAATCTGGTTGGCCTGATGACATCAAAGTTGTCCTTTGCTTATACTGAAATTATTATCCTTAAATATCTAATGAACCATGTTCAGCTTTTCTTCTTCAGGAGATACTGGTTTTTGCTTGTTCTTGACCACATGGCTCACCCAATTTCAGTCAACTTTGGTGTTGCTTCCCCTCTCCCCCCATGGAGATATGTCCATAGCACTTCTATCTCATAATGGTACTGATGAGTTAGTCCAACTTTTGATCTTTTCATGCATTTTATTGAGTGACTTGTATAAAAAAATTATATAATTAGAAAAAAATTCTAGTTCTAAACATGCATGTATATGTATATATATATATATATATATATATATACACATTTCTCTTAGTTTTACTTTAAAAGAATAGAATGTTTTGTTATGGGTTGAATTGCTTCCCTCAAAATGGAATATGTGAAATCTTATAGCCTGTTGTGTTTAGTGCCTTTTGGGACTCTTATACTAAAGATTTATAAAATATAAGAAATTCCTAACTTTATTATTAATTTGGGTTTATATTTTGAAGTCAGAATTCTAAAAAGCCATATGAAACCCAAGTCCAGAGGAACATTGAGACTCATTAGATTCAATCTTCCCATTTTCAGTTGAGACAATGAGGATCTTCAGAGATGAAGTGAATTTTCCACAGTTTCCAAGGAGTTAGGAATGGAGCTCCAGACAAAACTCAAATTACTGACTCCCAGTTGCTCTCTGCTCTATTAGATGGATTCTTTTCTGGTCAACGAAGTATATAACATACGGATTTTAAATAGTGCCAAGAGATTACCATAGGCTGACTTCCTCCGAGAAGACTTTGCCCAGCAGGTGGCTAGGACGTTATTGGTATTAACTGTTTATATGACCTTCTAGAAAACATCCATTCAAATAATGACAAACAAAATCTAACTGATCACAAGATTGCTTCTTTCCTTTATGAAGGATGCAGTTCTATGGCTGTAGGAAGGAACAACACAATTGTGACAAAATTCATCCTCCTGGGATTTTCAGACCATCCTCAAATGAAAATTTTCTATTTTGTGTTGTTCCTGGGGATTTACCTCCTGACCCTAGCCTGGAACATGAGCCTCATCATCCTTATCAGGATGGACTCCCACCTGCACACACCCATGTACTTCTTTCTCAGTAACCTGTCCTTCTTAGATATCTGCTATGTATCCTCCACAACTCCCAAGATGCTCTCTGGCATCATCACAGAGAAGAAAACCATTTCCTTCATTGGGTGTGCCACGCAGTACTTTGTCTTCTGTGGAATGGGGCTGACTGAATGCTTTCTTTTGGCAGCTATGGCATATGATCGGTATGCTGCAATCTGCAACCCGTTGCTCTACACAGCTGTCATATCCCATACACTTTGTTTAAAGATGGTGGCTGGGGCCTATGTGGGTGGATTCCTTAGTTCTTTGATTGAAACATACTCTGTCTATCAGCATGATTTCTGTGGGCCCAACCTAATCAACCACTTCTTTTGTGACCTTCCTCCAGTCCTGGTTCTGTCATGCTCTGATACCTTCACCAGCCAAGTGGTGAACTTCATTGTGGGTGTTGTTGTTGGAATGGTATCTGTCCTTGTGATCCTCATCTCTTATGGTTACATCGTTACTGCTGTCGTGAAGATCAGTTCAGCAAGAGGTAGGACCAAGGCCTTCAGCACCTGTGGCTCTCACCTGACTGCTGTGACCCTCTTCTATGGTTCTGGTCTCTTCATGTACATGACACCTAGTTCCAGCTACTCCTTAAACCGGGACAAGGTGGTGTCAGTGTTCTATGCTCTGGTGATCCCTATGGTGAATCCCATCATGTACAGTCTTAGAAATAAGGAGATTAAAAGTGCTGTAAGGAAAGCTATGGAAAGGAAACATGTTCTTTCTCATGAGCACTCATTTTTCTGACCCCGAGGTAATGTTTACAATAAAGCTGTGAGTTGGGTCAATTATGCTGACTTTCATGTAGTTCTGGACTAGTTGATTGACACAATGATTTTTGTTTACCAGGATTTGTGTAGATTCAGCTTATAAACGCTCAATTTAGGAAAAAGCTTCACCATGACAAAGACTGAGCAATCTGAAACATCAAAATAGAGTTGTTGTCTGTAGGAGGAAAACTAAAAAAATGTTAGTCCAGCATTCAGGGTGACGATTCTAAAGGTAGGATAGGAATATATAGCATAATAACCTGAGGACAGGGACATTTTTTCTAAAAACAATTGCCTTTCCATCTTACGAGGTTCTAACATGTTTCCTTTAGGGCAGATGAGCACTGCAAGTCAGACACCCTTCCCTATTGAGAATCATGGCTATAGTGAGCCACTGTGACTGGTGGGTGTATAGTCCTGACTCTTTAGATGTATTAAGGCAGGAAAGAGATTGAAAACTTTTGTTTAGGGCCTTAATGACTGAACAAATGGGCTGACCTCATGGCTAATTCAATCAATGATACAAAAATTGGTCACTGAAATGATTTGAAGAAAACCAGGGAATTGTCACTTCAGTCTAAAGTAACGCCTTTCTAAGCAACACTCAAAGTTTCTTAGGAATCTACAGAAGAGGAGCACACTTTCATTTGGTGAGAAAGGTTCTCTGTTTTCATCAATTTTGCGATAAATTTGTGAAGAATTTGGCCAAGGAATTGAAGAGAGTGATTTTTCTCCTCCATATTTTCTAAGAACTTGTTAAGTGTCCTTTAACCAGCCGTAAAAACTAGAATAAATTTATTCAGCTGTGGCCTCTCTTGGTCAGGCCATAAATAAGTGAGTAAATGAGTATCTACCTGTATATCCTTGGATAAGATACTTGGGCCGTGTGTGCCGTAGTTCTTCATCTGTAAAATAGGAATATTAATAGTAATTATCTCATAGGCTTATTGTGAGGAATTAGATGGATCAGTATATGTAAACACTTAGAATAGTGCCTGGTGTATAGAAAATGCTCATGAGGTGATATTGTTATTACTATTATACTATAATGATTTATCACCATCTGAGCTAAAGAAGTAGAAGATGGTTCCTTAGTTTGGTAGGAAATGTGATCTTTGTAATGGCTTTGATGTGTTAGAAAGTGGGTCTACAGAGACTATAGTGAGGAGTAGTTAAGGGTGTTTGTTAAGTATTCTTAAATCATCAAACCTGTGATTATTAATCTCATCTCTGCCATTTTGCAGATATGTGGCCTTATGCAAGTTACTTACAAACCCTATCTTCTTCATCTGTAAAATGAGAAGAATAATTGTATCTACCACATAGAGCAGATATAACAATTAAATGAGAATATGCATGAAAGGGCTTAGCCTATTGTTTGATATATGGCAATACTTCATAACTGTTAGCTCATAGTACTAGTTAATTAGTCAATTTTATATAAATCAGGAGAAATCCAGGTTAATGTGCTAAAAAGAGACAAATTAAGTAGCTTTGAAATGTCTACTCAAATTGGGACATAATTGTCTCAGTAAAAGGCAAGCCCATACCTCTCACCTCTGGTACCTCTTTTGCATATAGGAAGCAGTCCTTAGGGAAGTAGAAAGAACTCAAGTTCATATAGGTGATGACATATGGAAATGTTACCATTGTACCGACTCTCTCAGCTTCCTGGGCACCCTGCTCTTACCCTTATGACCAGTTTTTCATCTACGTTTATCTGTATTCCACTTCACTGAGCTCCTATCCCTCAATTTGCCTTTGGTAGCTAAGCTTAAATTCTCCTAATACCAAATTCAGTGGAACAATAAATAAGTAAATAAATAAACAAAGGAAAAAATACCTCATGCTTTGGATTTACATGGAGCTGTCACTGATCTGTTGTGTCTAATTTTCTTTTGCTGAACAAAGACTCTGGATATTAAGGTATTACAAAAATCTTTCTTGTTTGGCCACATATATGTTCGCCAGTAATGGAAACTTTTTATTTGCATTGAGAAGATACAAAGTACTTTTGCAGTTTGTCCAACTACCAAGGAGAAAGTAATGCTCATTCATTAATAATTATTAAATCCAGTGCATAAGATGGGGATTGGTCACAAGGCTTGAATAAACCAAAAATTATCTGCATTTTACAATAAGCTGCATGTTAAATAATACTTCCCAAATAAGAGCATTTATTATGTGACTACAAACAGACGTACATTAAACAGAATATATTTGGCACTGAAAGAATCCAGCATTTTATAACTATTTGAAGCAGGACAAGGTACATCTGTCTCCAAGGGAGCTAGCCAGCTGCAGATTGAATCAGTTTAGTAAAATTACCACAATCCAGGGTGTGGCACTCATCTTTGCAACCTCCAAAAATCTTTTCCAGGTGGATTGAAGTTAATCAAGCTCACAATTCTGCATAAGCCCCAATACTATTTTTAGTTTTCAGTGAAGAAAAAAGCAGCCATGCTTGTACTTGTGCCCATAGCACAATTCTCTGTGCTTTTGAGGAAACCACATGGAAGAACAAATTACAATCAAAAGTCTATTTGGAGAGAAAGGAATCAAAGCAAAGTGGATAATGTGTATCAGTGCCTGATGTGTCCAGCTATAGGGTCCTGACTGGCTGAGGTGCTACCAATGTTTCTCCCCAACCATTCATTTTTTTCTCTTCTAAGTGACTATCTTCATTTCTAATCAATATATTATTTACAGATTGATTAATTAACAGGTCTTACTTCTTTTGGTCTAAGAAATATTTTGTCCCTGAAATGCCTTTTTTACATATTTGTTTATTATGATCTGATTTTGTTGTTTAATTTTTAGAGTTTTCAGAAACCTGGTTATTGGCCATATCTAATACATACATTCCCCTAATTTTTTTGCTAGATATGTATGATTAGAAACACACACACTCACTCATTCACTCAAATACTCATAAATTAGTGACTGATGTATTAAGTGGGCTCTGATGAGATTTTAAACTTTTTTCTAAAGATTAATCATCTCATGTTTCTAGACTTAAACCCAGACAAACCTAGAGATTGCCTATTCTGTGAACATCCACACAAATAAGGAAACACTTGCATTTCACTTCCCTGTGTCCAGACAACTGACCTGGATCTTGCTGACCTACAATTGAGTGGGGAGAGCCTGACTGACTTGCAAATAAGCAGATACACCATGTATACCAGCATTCTCCCATAAGCTTGATCCATGACTACCTTCCCTGAATTCTTGTGTGTCTCATTGTCTATAACATCTCTTAAACAACTGGGGAACATAAACCAACTGCTTATATCTTGCCTTTGTGGCTTTTGTTCCATCCTCACTCTTCTCATGTTTTCCTTTCCTCTTCTAATGCTGGTCAAGCCCTCCTAGGTGCAATGCTGACCATGGATCTGGTCAGGGATAAGGTTCCTCTCTCTCCTACAAGTAAAGAGATGGCCATAGCAGGCTGTTGCAGTCATGGCTTGGAACTGTTATAAACTGGATATGGTAGCAACTCCCTTTAGTGTTGCCAGACTAGATGGCTGGCACCATATAGTTGCAAGACTGACAATCACACACTTTGGTGGGACAAGACTATAAATAAATAGGGAACTGGGACCCAAGTAGATCTCATAGAAGAAGAGCAATTTCATGTCTTTCTCAAAACAAAGTTCTTCTGAAACAGAACTATGATATCAAATTGGACTTAAATGTCAACATAAATAGAAAACTAGCATGAGTAAAGTATCATGTTGATTTTGTATGTTATATTCTTGTTGTTCTAATAAAACCTCTTGCTTATGCAAAGAGAGACGGGGTTGTTTTCATCTTAAGAAATCCTTAAGGAGCAAAATTGATCCACATGGATCAGATGGAGGAAGTCCCTATATAAGACATACACTGAAGCTCACAGTTCATTTTCTAACGGCTATAAGCTAAGCAAGTAGCCTAGCATGGATTGTCTCACCCCTCAACTTGAGCCTCAGTCTAGGACACAATTAGAAATAAGACTCTATCTGGGGCTGAGATACAGAGGGGAGGTGTCCTTGAGCCTAAAGAGGAAGCAGTGGGTTCTGAGAAGTCCTGCATCTCAACACACCTACCAGTCCAGTATCCTGACTATCCAGATGCTATTTACAATTTGCTGTATTGTCTGTATTAGTTTCTAGATGTCCCTTTTTCTCTTGAGGTCCCTACTTTTACCAAAAGGCAAGCAGGTATACCTTCTCTAACAATTTTGGTATCTGTGGCTTTCAGATCTCTGAAGGCTCTGGAATTACTTTTCATCACACATGTCATCCCTGGGGGTAGTTTTTCAACGGAAGACCATGCATGAGATGTTCCTGTTTTAACAAGTTAAACACCTTTAATGAAGGCTCTAGCCTCCTTTATTAATTTGATTTACTTTTACTTTAAAATTATAATTAGGTGTAATTCATCATTAATTTCTCATTGTTTTTTTTCCTTTTGGTGTTCAGCATGTGTCCTTTAAAAAAATTTGAAAGTATTTTTAAGTGAAATATGTTTGATGTATAACATTGTGTTAATGTGTACAACATATTGATTTGATTGATACCTTTATATATTGTGACATGATTGCCTTTGTAGCAATAGTTAACACCTCTATCACATCACATAATTATCATTTCTTATTTGTGGTGGGAATAATTAAGATCTATCTTTCAGCAAGTTTGAATATTATAATATAATATCGTTGTCTACAGTCATTATAATTTACTTTAGATCTCTAGGACTTATTTACTTCTAGTTGCAAGTTTGTACCCTTAAACATCTCCCTTATTCCTCCACCCTCACGCTGTGGCAATCATCATTTTACTCTCTGTTTTTATGAGTTTGGGCTTTTCAGATTCCACATATAATTGATAGTATACAGTATTTGCCTTTCTCTACCTGTCTTATCTCACTTATCAGAATGCCCTCAAGATTCACTCATGTTGTCTCAAATAGCATGATTTCCCTCTTTCTCATGGCAGAATAATATTCCATCGTATACATACATATGTATATACATATATATATCCATTGTGTATATATATATACCACATCTTCTTTATTCATTCATGCATTGATGAACACTTAGATTGTTTCTATATCTTGGCTATTGTGAATAATGCTGCAATGAACATGGGTATGCAGATATCTCTTTGATGTCCTGCTTGAATTTCCTTTTAGTGTATACCCAGAATTGGGATTGATGGATCATATTGTAGATCTATTTTTAATTTTTGAGGAACCTCCATATTGTTTTCCTTAGTGGCTGAACCAATGTACAATCCCATCAACAGTATGTAAGGATACCTTTTTCTCCACATCCTTGCCAACACTTGTTATCTCTTCTTGTCTTGATGATAGCCATTCTAATAGGTGTGGTGATATCTCATTGTGGTTTTGATTTGCATTTCTCTGATGATTAGTGATGTTTAACATCTCTTCATGTACCTGTTGACCATTTGGATGTCTTCAGCCTGTTTCCATAAAGCTGAGTTTGATAGTATCTTTCCTCCACCCTCAGAGGGTAACCTGCCTCTTATAAGAGTTTTAGCAGGATTCAGAGTAGGATGGGGAGGAGTCTCAATTCAGTAAATCTTTCTGTGACATTATCTGCCTGTCTATTTTGGGTTCCACAGAGAGAGGGGAAGATTGTTTTACAGCATACTCTTAGTTATCTTGATTTCTATCACTTACGTTAACAGGACCTTCAATGTTCTACTATCTGAATAACGCCTGGCACATTGTATGTGCTTAATCAATATTTGTGGAATGAATTAACTTTTGTATTTTAGTAAAAATCTTCATATTTGGTTCTTACTAAGTCAAAATTATTATTCATGGGGCCAGCCAAGTGGTGCAGCAGTTAAGTGTGCACGTTCTACTTCGGCAGCCTGGGGTTCACTGGTTTGGATCCCGGTTGTGGACATGGCACCACTTGTCAAGCCATGCTGTGGTTGGTGTCGCACATATAAAGCAGAGGAAGATGGGCATGGATGTTAGCTCAAGGCCAGCCTTCCTCAGCAAAAAGAGGAGGATTGACAGCGGTTAGCTCAGGGCTAATCTTCCTCAAAAAAAAAACCACTAAAAAAATTATTATTCAGCACTGTAATTCAGGAACTTAGCTTCAGGAAAGTTCCTGAAAGTGTTTAACAAAAAATTATATAATTCATGGGACAGGTAAGTTCTCAGTAGAGTTCTTTTGAGGTAAATACGGTCATCATGAATATTTAACTTCTGGGCTCTATTACATTGCAATAATATACATTACTTTTTTTGTTTTAAAAAGAATTGGCCTTTTAGGGTAAAATTAATCAAATTGTGTTTCAACAAAATTGTTTTTCAGATCAATTAAAATGTATAATTAAAATTATTTTGGATTTTGTTCATGGGATACAGAATTTCTCAGCTTTTCAGTCAACTCTGATATACTGCAATTTAATTTTTTAAACTATAGGCTAATTATAGTTTTGGAACAAAAGAAAAATGTGGTTTTATTCTGTCTTAACTATATGTCCATTTATGTATGTGTATGTATTTGTTACTCAGATATAAGACTTTGGGAACATTAAAAAATGTGGTTGTGAGTAATCAGTAGGTTATAGATACTAGTAAGATAACAGTGTAAGCTAATTACATTTTTATGAGTAGAGGTGAAACATTAGGATGAAATTGATTAAAAATATATAAACATACAAACAAAACATTTCATTTCAAAGGTAATAAAGGAAAATTCAAACAATTTCTCTACCTAAGGAAATATCAGTAAAAAAAGAAATGATGGGCCAGCCGGGTAGTGTAATGATTAAGTCTGTGTGCTGTGCTTCAGTGGCCGAGGGTTTGTGGGTTTGGATCCCTGGAACAGACCCACACACCACTTATTAAGCCATGCTGTGGCAGCATCCTAGATACAAAAAGTAGAGGAAGATTGGCACAGATATTAGCTCAGGGCAATCTTCCTTACCAAAAACTTAAAAAGTTAGAATAATTAAAAAATTATATTTTCATGGGCCGGCCTGGTGATGCAGCAGTTAAGTTCGCACGTTCCGCTTCTTGGGGGCCGGGGGTTCACCAGTTCAGATCCCAGGTGCAGACATGGCACCTCTTGGCACCCCACGCTGTGGTAGGCGTCCCACATATAAAGTAGAGGAAGATGGGCATGATGTTAGCTCAGGGCCAGGCTTCCTCAACAAAAAGAGGAGGACTGGTAGTAGTTAGCTCAGGGCTAATCTTCCTCAAAAAAATTATATTTTCTCAATGTTGGGGAAAATACAATGAACAATGTTATATAATTGCTTATTTCTGGTGAAGATATAAAACGGTTTAAGGAATTTGAAAATATAGTTATGATATTTTGTTAGACATCGTGGGCTGAATCCACACGTTTGTCTTTATTCCTTCCTGAAGCCCAACTAAAATGACAATAACAATTTAAAAAAAAACAAGCAAATTATAAAATCACCAAGATATGGATAACAAAAGAAATGACAACAATAGTTGCACCCTGGACAGCAGAGGTTTGAAGAATAATCAACAGACTCAAGAAATCAGGAAGTTATGGGTCCTGAGTAAAGTGATGAAGAAAAACCAAGAAAAAGCAAGTTGATTCCCATTGCAAGACCCCAAAAAGGATCAGAATTGAAGGCACTAGGCACTTGTATAGTGGGTGGGCTTAAAACTTTAGATTTTGTTGAAAAATATATTAAGAACAACTGGACTCCTAGACCAGCCCCTCCCCTCCTCTAGCATCGTGGAAACTCCTCCTCTTCCCCCATTATCCCTTCCTCACTCTAATAGAAGACTGGAGGTTTATTCTCTGGAGAACTGGCCCAAGAAGTATCGGCTCAGTCTCATCAGACATATCTAAGGGGAAATGCTAAACATAGAGGAATTAAGATAATATCAACATAGTGAAAAGGGAGATTCTCCCTCCATCACACACCTACTCCATTCATTCATTCAACTCTCAGAACACTCCCAGCTGGGTTGGCATCTCCTGGGCAGGAGACTGGAGAATTCCTGTGTGGAGAAAAACCTGCTCAAGAGAAAACACCTTGCAGAAAGGGTTCATCAGAACAACTGTGAAGTCCTCCCCAGATGACCTAGCAGAAAGCCCACAAGGAGACAATATCTGGCCATAAACACCAAGCTTCAAATCTTGCTTTTCAGTGCCTCACTTTGCAAAAGGAAAAGACAGCCAAAAATCACCAGACAGAGGCTCTAAAATAAACAAAGAGGAAAAAGAAAAGACAACAATAAGGTGATAAAAAGATAAGGCAGGAAGCATTAGAATATGTAAAAAAAAAAAAAAACCCAAACCTCCAAAATTAATACCCTCAGTTAAAGAAGATATTGTGGAAGAAACTAGACATTTATAACATTATTTGAGCCACTGGATCAAATTTTCTCTGACTACTTCAGTTTTATGAGCTAGTAAATTCACTTGATTGTTTCAGCCAGTTTCAGTTCTTTTCTTCTGTCATTAAAGATGAAAGATCCCTAATTCTGAAAATAATTTTGTAATATATACCAAGAATCACAAAAATTTGACTCTTCTTGAGTAAGTGGTATCTATTCATAGTATATTAATTAGCTATTGTTGAGCAACAAATTACGACAAAACTTTGTGGCTTCAAACAAAAGTAGACATTTATTACCTTGTACAGTTTCTGTGGGTCAGTTATTCAGGAGTAACTTGGCTGTGTGGTTCTGGCTCAGGGGGTTCTCATGAGGTTGCACTCAAGTTGTTGGTCAATGCTTGAGTCCTCTGAAGCTAGACCAAGACTAAAGGGTCCACTTCCAAAATAGATCTCTCATGTAGCTGTTATGTTGGTGCTGGCTGAGAGCAGGAGGCCAATATCCTTGGTTACATGGGTTAGCCATATTAAACATAGGAGAGTTCTACACAAGCCCATGGATACCAGGAAGCCAGGGTCATTAGAGACCATCTTGGAGGCTGCCTATCACACTCAAATGTAAAAAATGCTTCAGAGTAAATATAGTCAAAACATTCATCAAAAATTTGGAAACAACCTATATGCTACAGGGAGAAAATGGTTAAACACATTAAGATGTAGCCAATTGGTCTATTATAATACACTTGAAGGAAAATAGTACTTATAATGCACACATGAGGTTCTGACAATCAATCTACAAATTCACGTATTCGAGAAACACAATTTTCACTATCTTTCCATAATGCTGTTTCTACTTTGTACTCTCCTTATTTCTCCACTGAGGAAAATACTTAGTCAATTCAAGAGTCCTTTCCTCTTTTCCCTAGGTTTGTGTCTAAGTTCTAGAGGGCTGAATAATGCCATGACAATGGGGGCATCTGGTGCTTGTCCTCTCTCTATAGCAGCATCTCCTGAAATATCTATTGCCTCAACAGATCCCCATCTGTCAGATGGCAAATGAATTGCTGCTGAATTTCATTTATCCCCATGCTCAAGACCTGCTAGGTCTGATGACTCTGCTATTGACAGCCATTCTTGGTTAAATGGGAATTGGTCTGTTGCTCTCAAACTCGACTACGGCACAGGAAATTCTCTAGAGCTCAAGCTTTCAGTGCCCAGTGGCTGTCTCCCTGGACCCCTATGACCACGTTTTCTTAAGTTTCTGCCTACCAATCCAGGCCCTAACTATCTTTTGGTTAGGGCCCCTCTGTTCTTGGTGTCTCTAAACTTATTTGATAGTTGTGCTGTCTCTGAGACATTCTGAAGACTCACTTATGTTTTTGGCCACATCACCTCTGTTTCAACTTCTTTTAGCTGTTATATCCCTTCTTTGAGGCTTGAGAACCTAACAACTTACCTGCTTGAAAGAAGAGAATGGTCAGAGATGAGAGGAAGGAAATATTATGTAAAAGGTTGGATAACATTTTGAAATATTTTCTATTAGCTGTTCCATACAGCTAAGTGAAAAATTTAAAAGGAGGGTTGGATGGGGATAAAAGAAGACTTTAAAGACATGTTAGAAGAATGAGCAGACTTTATTTTCTAATATATGGTAACTGTCTGTTCGGCCTTCTGCATAACCCGGCCTCTTCTTTCCCATCTAAGATGTCCTTCTCATGTAGTGTCTAGAGAAAGAAAAGTCAAACCTTGAGGACCAAACACAAGGACTTAGTGTCTGGGACTGCAAAACAAGAATTGCTTCTATCAACATATGAATGGATAAAGAAGAAGTGATACACACACACACATATATATATAATACAATACTACTCAACCATAAAAAAGACAAAATTGTGCCATATGCAACAACATGGATGGACCTTGAGGGAATTACGCTCAGCAAAATGGAGAAAGACAATTACTGATTGACTTCACTCATATGTGGAAGATGAACAAACAAACACACACACAGATTTGGAGGATAGATTGGCGGTTACCAGAGGGGAAGATCGAAAGTGGAAAAAAGGCACATATGTCTGGTGAGCTAGACTTCTGGTGGTGAATGTGATGCAGTCTATACAGAAGTTGAAATGCAGTGATGTATACTTGAAATTTATATAATGTTATAAACCAAAGTGATCTCAACAAAATAAATTTAAAAACAAAGAATTGCTTCTCTTTTTGTACACTTGGAGAGAGAGGATAGCAAACTGGAGTGGAGGGAGGGGAAAGGGTTCCATCTTGGTGTATGTTTTGGGAAGACTGAACATTATTTATCTTTTCAAAGTTTCTTACACTTTGCCCAGTTGTCCCTCTTTTCCTCCCTGTCTCTGCCCTTCTTCAAACAGTTCTTCTCTCCTACTCTCATTCTTTCTCTTCTACCTATTTTTTCCTTTAATCCAAGAAGCTGGAGCCATGGGGCATAAGCAGAGAGCTATTTATGTTTCTTCTTCTCGACTTCAAATCTCTATAAGGTCTTTATGAACATGACCCATCCATTCAGTCTGATATAAAAGCAAAAAAAAAAAAGACCTAGACAAAAATAAGAAGATAGAGAGTTGAGGTTCCCTATACCACAGAGAACCTGACTCAGCATTGCTCGAGGTTCACTATTTCCTGGTGTGTTTCCCAGATGGAGATCTCTGATGATTGTTGCTATGCTTTTGTGCCATAATTTATTTTTTGGATAATAAGGATGGAAGTGATCTCTAAATCAGCCCCATGATTCTTCCAGGGTGAATGAAAGGACCTTCATATAAAAATATCTCAAAAGATGAACACCCTGAAGGGAGAATCGGGAGTCTAAACAAAGGATCAATTAACAGAGTTGGTCTCCCTTCTATGACCCAGGAGGGAGGTTATTTACATTTTGCAGTGTTTTAATTGCTCCTTCTTTGTTGGGAGTTGTGCTCCCAAGTTCTCTCTAGATGTGAGAGAAGGCTCATAAGCTTTCAAGGTCCTTTTCTCCCACAGGTGGATCATTTCTGAGGGAGGCTGAGTGAACCAAACATTACTAACAAAAGACCATGAGCTCATCTCAGAGTGCTGATGGAGTAGGATACTCTCAGAAGCTGGAAGTTGAAATATCTGTTGGCTATCATTGAATACCTGGCTACACCATGAAGAAAAAAAGAGTTAGAACATAGCAGAGTAAAGCTTTACAAAACTCTTGGGTGAATCGTTAGGAGCTCTGCTCTAAGCAATATGAGGGCCTAGGACCCAGGAAGAATTTTAAAGATTTGAAAATAGCTCAATATCATTGTACTTGAGGTCTAAGTTTTATATAGGGTCATCTTCCATGGCAGCTCATTTAGTGTGAAAAACAAATCTGTAGAGGGATGATCTAAATACATAGCCTGTGTCAATACACTTTGGCATAAAATGGGGATCTGGAAAACCTCTGAGACCTTTGATTAGTGTTTAAAAGGAGAAAGCACAGGCCCAGAGGAAAAGTTGTGAGTGAATTTTGAGGAGCCTATACTACTTGATTTGTTGTGTTTAAAAAGTCAAATGTCAGCATTCTATGGAAGACTCCAAAATGGAGTGGATATAATGCAACTTTGATGAACATGACAGTTCTCGAGGAAGTGAGGGACCACTAGTTGAGAATAAAGGTAACACCTGATCTTCTGAGAGTGATCCTGTCCACATTGTTTCTGATAAACAAAGCTCTTCAGATTTTGTTTCCTGCCCTACAAATATGCTGAACTTTTCCAAGGTCAACTAAGTAAACATTAGGAAGGATAATTGATAAAATATCTTTTAAAAAAGAGGCGTGTCCAAGGGGCCGCTTTTTCATGTTCTCTTTCCATTTCCTTCTTTTTTTCATTTGCTAAGCAGGGTCAAATGGAGGTAAGTATGGGGATGGGGAGTATCTGATGCCAAGAATGGTGTGAGAGAAACTGAAGGCAGGGAGCCCATAGAAACCTTATTTCAAGATAAACTTTATCCAAAAGAAAAAAATAAAGCTTAGGAGTCCTTGATAAATAAGAGTCAAGTAAAAATAAAGTTGAATTAGAAATGATAGAATCTGGGCGGGGGAGAAAAATAACGTGGGAATTAGACAGTGCTCTGGGATTAAGCATAACATCAGTGGCCTAACAGTTCTCTGTGTACAGTAGGGTTTGCTGTGCATTAGGGTTAATTTTGTCTCTTAGGCACCTATGGGCAAAAGCTTTGCAGTGGTTCCCATCTAAAGGCTGAGATTTCCCTTTCCCTGAGTTACATCAGCATGTATTGCAAAACATTTTAATATCTCCTTGTTTCTTACTCCTGAAAGAAGATAAATTCTCCATGAGTTAGTCTCACTTACTTAGCAAGCAGTCAGCATTACAGCTTTTCTGTTCATTTCCTGAAAAAGCATCTATGTGAAAAGATGTGGTGATCATGTTATTGACAGCATCTTCAATTATGCTGTCATTGCCCTTTTCAGTTGTACAGTAATGCATTGAGATGATCTCTGCCATTCTAGAGATCTTCTGTGAGAAATTCTTGCAAAGAATATGCAGAGGCCTTCCCCAATCTCTAACTTCTTGCCCACATCCAGCTGGTGATCACCCACTAGAATTTATCTCTCTTTCCCATGCCACACATCATCTCTTGCTTTGTATTATGTCTCTATGGGCACATTATTCATCTCCCTTTCTGAGCTATAGGCCTTTATTGGATCATTTACATCATCCAAACACCAAGTATAATGCTTTGCACTCTATAGTGTTCAGAAACAAGATTAATGCAGAAATTAACATATTTTAGTGAATGATTCAATTCAGATATTTAAGATGTGACTCTGGAGCTAGACTACCTGGATTCAAATATCAGTAGGTCCTTCTTGACCTACTTGTGCAACCTTGAGCTATTTACTGCTCTGACACATGGTCTCCTCATTTGTAAAATGGGCATAATAAGAGTACATATCTCATAAAACTGCTGAAAATGAAAATAAGGTAAAACATAAAAGTACTCAGAATAGCACCTGGAACATAGCACACACTCAATAAATATTAGCTACTTAATACCATGCCTTGAGTTTTCAGGAAAATTTAGTCATATTAGAAGCAAAACAAATAAATAAGCAGATCCAGTAGCTAGGCATTTTAGAGAAAAAATGGCCAGCGATAAGCTGGAGTAACCAAGACCTTCATGGAAATATTATTTATAAAGGTGTTTATAGTACTATGGTGGCTGTTATATACCAAGAAACCAAGAATGCTAGATAAAACCTAAAACACATTTTTTTTCATGGCAGAGCCAGTGAGAAAGCAAATAAGTTTATCAAGGTTCAGAAATGACAAGAAAAAGCACAAAACTCAGAGGGTAGTGGGCTGCGGCCAGCATTTTCCCAGGAGGATCTACTAATCTCTGGTAGCCTCACCCTGGGTTTTAGTGGGCAAATGTATGAGGGGCAGGAGAAAAAGACAATGTGTGAGATTGCCTTACAGATAACACCCCTTCTGCCCACTGCCGCTGAAAACGGTGACTCTCAAGGAGTGACATTCTTAGAAGGCAAACTAGAACAAAACCTTCTTCACAAAATGAGACAGTGATATGCACACCTCTCTGAGCTTTATTTTGAGAGAAAGAGAAAAAGCAAAAATGCCTTCCCTGATAACACTTTTTCAGAAGTTTAATTTTATTGAGGTAAAATTAACATATAACACTGTGTAAGTTTAAGGTGTTTGATGTGTTGATTTGATACATTTACATATTGCAATACGCTTACTGTTCTAGTATTAGCTAACACCTCTATCATGTCACATAAGTAGATTTCTGTTTTTTCTGGTGGGAAAGATTGAGATCTAGCTTATATAGAATTTGAAATATAATGGTGTACATCTGAAATTTATATAATGTTATAAACCAATGTTACCTCAATAAAAAAAATTAAAAGATCTAGTCTCTTAGGAACTTTGAAGTTTATAATGCAGCATTGTTGTCTATAATCACTATGCTGCACATTAGATGTCTAGGATTTATCTGGTAGTTACAAGTTTGTACCTTTTAACAACATATTTTCAATTCCCCCACCCTGCAGCATCTGGTAACTACCATTCTGTTTGCTGTTTTTATGTTTGGCTTCTTTAGAATCCACATATAAGTGATGTAACACAGTTTTGTCTTACTGTGTCTGATTTATCTCACGTAGTGTAATTCCCTCAACGTCCATCCATGTTGCTGCAAATGGCAGGATTTCCTTCTTTCTCTTGACTAATACTCTGCTGTGTGTGTGTGCGCATGCGTGTGTGTGTGTATAAATATGTATACCACCTTCTTTATCCATTCATGCATTGATGGACACTTAGGTTATTTCCATATCTTGTTATTGTGAATAATGCTGCAATAAACATGGGAGTACAGATTTCTTTTTGATATCCTTTTTTCATTTCATTTGGATATATACCCAGAGATGGAATTGCTAGATCATATGGTAGTTCTATTCCTAATTTTTTTCAGGAAACTCCATACTTTTTTCCACAGTAGCTAAACCAGTTTACATTCCCATGACAATGTATGAGGATTCCCTTATCTCTACATCCTCTCCAACCACTTGTTGTCTTATGCCTTCTTGATGATAGCGATTCTAACAGGTGTGAGATGATATCTCATTGTGGTTTTGATTTTCATTCCCCTGATGATTAGTGCTATTGAGCATCTTTTTATGTACCTGTTGGCCATTGAATGTCTTCTTTGGAAAATGTCTATTTAGTTCCATTGCCCATTTTTAAAGATTTTATTTTTTTCCTTTTTCTCCCCAAAGCCCCCCGTACATACTTGTATATTCTTCATTGTGGGTTCTTCTAGTTGTGGTATGTGGGACGCTGCCTCAGCGTGGTTTGATGAGCAGTGCCATGTCTGCGCCCAGGATTCGAACCAATGAAACACTGGGCCACCTGCAGAGGAGCGCTCGAACTTAACCACTCGGCCACGGGGCCAGCCTCCCATTGCTCATTTTTAAATCAGATAGTTTTATATTCATCATTGTATGAGTTGTAAGAGTTCTTTAACTATATTGGATAATAACCCCTCATCCGATATACAGATGACAAATATTTTTTTCATTCTGCAGGTTGCTTTTCATTCTTTTGATCATTTCTTTTGCTGTGTAGAGGCTTTTAAGTTTGATGTAGTCTCACTTGTTGAGTTTTGCTCATCCTGCTTGTGCTTTTCGTGTCATGCCCAAAAAAATCATTCCCAAGATCAATGTCAGGGAGCTTTTCCTAGAATTTTCTTCTAAGAGTTCCACAGTTTTAGGTCTGATGTTTAAATCTTTAAGTCATTTCAAGTTAAGTTTTGTGAGTAGTGTAAGTAAGGGACCTGGAGTTTTCTTTGCTTTTGTGGGTACACCTGCTCCACTTTTTTTTGGTGCTTTTTTAAAAAAAAAATTTATTGAGATTATGATAGTTTACAACCTTGTGAAATTTCAGTTGTACATTATTGTTTGTCAGTCATGTTGTAGGTGACCACTTCACCCTTTGTGCCCACCGCCACCCCCCCTTTCCCCTGATAGTCACTAATCTGTTCTCTTTGTCTACATGTTTAACTTCCACATGTAAGTGGAGTCATACAGAGATTCTCTTTGTCTATCTGGCTTATTTCACTTAACATAATTCCCTGAAGATCCAGACATTTCTCCAAAGAAGATATACAGATGCCCAATAGGCACACAAAACGATGCTCATCATCACTGATCATCAGGGAAGTGCAAATCAAAACTACACTGAGATATCACCTTACATCCATTAGAATGGCAAAAATAACCAAAACAAACTAAAATATGTTGGAGAGGTTGTGGAGAAAAAGAAACCCTCATACACTGCTGGTGGGAATGCAAACTGGTGCAGCCACTATGGAAAACAGTATGGAGATTTCTCAAAAAATTAAAAATAGAGATACCATATGACCCAGACATCCCACTGTTGGGAATCTATCCAAAGAATTTGAAGTCAGCAATTCCAAAAGTCCCATGCACCCCTATGTTCATTGCAGCATTATATACAATAGCCAAGACGTGGAAGCAACCTAAGTGCCCATCAACTGATAATTGCATAAAGAAGATAGGGTATAAATATATATATATATATATGCAATGGAATACTACTCAGCCACCTGCTCCCCTCTTATTACTCCCTCTTGTGGCTGAATTCTTAAGCTACTGTTTCTTCTCTAGTTGTTACCTCTCTCCAGGCTGGCTACTGGAAATCTCTTTTTTGTTTTCCAGAAGGTGACATTCCAGTGTGGTTTGTGGTTTCTCCTGTGTCCACAGACTGGTCCTGTTTTTCTGAGAGCAGTCCATTTACTAGAGTTGCTCTCACTGCTACACTCAGGAATGTGCACAAAGAGCCAATTGCAGAGTGAGGAGAAGTGTGGGTTTAGCACTGGGAGGTTGAGATTTCCTGTGGATCTTGAGGGGAGATCCTCTGATGAGGTACTCCTAGAGCCTCACAGGTGGACTTCCTGTGAAATCCCGAGCCCCTGTCCTCCCTTAACTCCCCTTGATATTCCTGTCTGTCTTTTACTTGATTTCCCTTCACCCTCCACTTGCGATCTATTCACCTCAGTAGTCTACATACCTCTTTAGAGAAAGGAGTTCCCCAACTGAGTCCAGCACTGCTGTGGTAGCTGGGAGCTTGCTCATTGCTCTTTTTCCTTCACAGGAGGGTTTGCCACTACTGAGTGGTTCCACCTGTGCAGTGTTGTCTTCAAATGGGTGGTAATGGGGAAGCTCCTTTCACTGTTTCCACTGCAACCAAATCACACCTTTTTTTCTGCTTCAATTGTGCACTGGAATCAACTCTCAGGAAACTGGACTTCCACAAAGTCTGTCTCATTCACTATTTTCTGCTCTAGTTAGCACTCTCCAGGCTTTACCTGACTATGGCCGAGATAGATTGAGGCAAGTACTTAGCTCCTGTTGGTCCTGCAGCCCATACCAAAGTCTGTCTGCCTATTACTGGATGCACAGGTGGGTGAGATTCCTCCTGGGTCCCTTGGAAGTTAGTGCTGTATACTGCAACTCCCACAAAGGCTCTTATGTTCATGGATGTCCACTTCATTGTTACAAAAGTGGAAGAAAAAGGAGAACGCCTTTTCGCATTATGATGCTGATGTCACTCCTTCCTCCTATAAGTTTTAGTCTCATCCATCTACTTATGTGGATATGCAGCCTAAATATTATCACTATTGTGACACCAAAACACAGCAAGTCATATATTTTTTTTAAAGAGATTCTGGTTTGGTGTTATCCACAAGATATCTGACAGAATACCTTGAAGAAACAAATTTTAAATACAAGCATCAATGATTTCCACAAATTTTAAAGAAACATGAACTTAAGATTAAAAAAACTAAGCACATAAATAAAGAGGGCACTTTGAATAAGAGTCAGCCATATCATTAAACTATGAAATCAGACTTACAAACCGTGTATTGAAATTATTAGATAGCAGTAATTTCAGTAAGTATGTTTAATCTGTTAAATAAGGATACTATTGAAAGTATGATGAAACAATAAGAGACTGTCAAAGCTGACCATTTGATCAAAAAACCAAGTGAAACTTAAAGAGAGAAAACAAAATATTATGATTGAAATTTGAAATTAATGGATGAGTTAAACAGCGAATTAGCACAACATGGTAGAATGAATTTACTGGGAGAGAGATCTGTAAAAGTTAAACAGAACACAGTAGAGAGAAAGAAATAATTAATGCTTCAGTGGTGTAGAAGGTAAAACAAGAAGATTCAACATATGCCTAATTCTAATTGGGGTTCCAGAGGCATATAATAGAAATACAGAGGCAATTTTCAGAGGAGTATCTCTATTTGTGGTCATCGCTTTCCCACTTAAATAAGCCCCTTCAGCATTTCTTCTAGAACTGGTTTCTTGGTGATAAACTCTTTTAATTTTTGCTTTTCTGGGAAGCTCTTCATCTCTCCTTTCATTCTGAATGAAAACCTTGATGGATAGAGTATTCTTGGCTATAGGTTTTTTCCTTCTAGCACGTTATAAATACGTTGTGCCATTCTCTTCTTGCCTGCAGGGTCTTGGCTGAGAAGTCCCCTGACAGCCTTATGGGCTTTCCTTTGTATGTCACTTGTGGCCTTTCTCTTGCTGCTTTTAGGATCTTCTCTTTAATTTTGGACATTTTAATTATAATATGTCTTGGTGTGGACCTCTTTGGGCTTCTCTTGTTTGGATCTCTCTGTGCTTCCTGTACTTGGATGTCTGTTTCCTTCCTTAGGTTAGGAAAATTTTCCTCTATTATTTCTTCAAATAAAATTTCTGCCCCTTTGTCTCTCTCTTCTCCTTCTGGGACACCTATAATCCGAATGTTGGCATGCTTGATATTGTCCCAGAGTTCCCTTAGACTGTTCTCATTCTGTCTAATTCTTTTTTCTTTTTTCTGTTTAGCTTGGGTGATTTCCTCTAGTCTTCCACCTAGCTCTCTGATCCATTCTTCTGCATCCTCTATTCTGCTACTGAGTCCCTCTAGTGAATTTTTCATTTCCAGTATTGTATTCTTCATTTCTGATTGGTTCTTTTTTATAGTTTCCAGTTCTTTGCTGATGAGCTCACTGTGTTCATCCAGTCTTCTCCCAACATCTGTGAGCATCATTATGAGATTTTGTTTGAACTCTTTGTCAAGTAGGTCACTTGTTTCTGTTTCATTTAGTCCTTTTTCTGGGGTTTTGTCCTGTTCCCTTGCTCAGAAAGCATTCCTTTGTCTCCTCATTATGCCTCTTTCTCTGTGCTTATTTCTATGTATTAGGTGAGTCCACTATGTCTCCTGATCTTGGAAAAGTGGCCTTATATATGAGATGCCTTATGAAGCCCAGCACTGTGCTTCCCTCTCATCAGTAGTCCAAATGATCCAGGAGTGACCCCTTTGTGGGCTACTTGTGTCTTTCTACTGTGGCAGAGTTGCTCTTACTGCAGGTACCCAGGGAGTCTAGTCTTTCCTTCCCTGGCCAGCTGTTTGTAAATCCGGTTTGGGGAGCCTCAGCATCATTGGCTACATAGTCTATCAGTACACTCCTATTGCAGTTTTCCTCTTAATTGGGTTGGTACCCAGTGTAGCTGGTTGCTAGGCTCAGGGACTTACAGTTGCCATAGGCTTCAGGCCTACAAAGCTATTGTCAGTTCTCTTAGGAGTGCAGCTGAGTGGGGCTGACCCTAGGCATGGGGGCACCCAATTGTTTCAGACCTTGGAAGGTGGGGCTGATCCTTTTTATGGCTATTTGTGAAACACAGGTCTTCTGCCACTGATAAGCCTCACCCTTCACAGGACCACAAACACCATCAACACAGTCCTGGTCCATGCACATTTCCCAACCCCCTGGAGTGTACCCAAATGCCACACTGCAGAGGTCCCCACCTCTCCACCAATGCCCCCCACAGTTCATCTGGTCCTCACACAGGCCCTGCCCCACAGAGGTAGACACACTTGCGTGCCTGTAGAGGATCCAGGCACCCAGTGAATGCTTAAAAGTAGCCTGGGGGCTTGCTGTGGGGTGCGGCCAGTCCCTAGGGCAGGCTACCTGCCCTGGCTGAACTGGATTAAATCTGTGCTCTAGTGGGTGTGGCAGACCCTGGGCTAACAGGCAAAGGGAAGAACCTCAATGGCTCCCCCCAAGATCTGTGTCAGCATGCCTGGGCCAGGTCAGAACAATGGCCCCCACCAATGTCTCAGTCTCCAGTGAGGTCCCTCCTCTCACCAAGATGCCCCAAGAGTCCAACACTAGAGTCTTGTTTCACCAAAGGACTGTCAGTCTTCTCTCTGGTGATTTTAGGTTGCTGCAATGAGCGAGTTTGTGCATAAGCCCTTTAAGACCCGGGTCTTTTCGGCTTTCAGCTGATAGCTTTTCTGGGGGTATCTTCATTGCAGTTAATAGCCAGCGAAGCCAGACCGTAAGACACTCATCTCAGTTGTGCTGAGTCTGAAGGATGCTTATAGCAGTATTGGCCTTGCTCCAGACCTCATTCCTCCAGCGAGGGCTGTGTACCTTATGATGTCTCCCGCCTGGCCAGCTAAGAAGCTCTGCTGCTTCCAAAGGTGGCTCTTTTCCTCTCCATCAGGAATTTCTGGCTCTTCTGCCTTATTCAGGACTGTCCCTTGTTGTGAGGGTTCTTTTTATCCAGTTTTCAGTTTTCTATCCAGGGTGATTTTCCCAAAAATAGTTTTAACATGTTTGTGTTTGTGGGAGGAGATGAGTTCAGAGTCTGCTTACACCACCATCTTGACAAGATCTCAGGACTGGGATCCTGCTTTTGCTTTGCATTTCCCAAAAGACTAGTCATGTTGAACATCTTTTCAGGTGTCTGCTGGCCATTTGGATGTCTTCAGCATGTTTCTGTAAAGCTGTTTGACAGTATCTTTTCTCCACCCTCAAAGGGTAATTTGCCTCTAATAGGAGTTGATAGCAGGGTTCAGAGTAGGATGAGGAGGAGTATCAGTTCAGAAAAACTTTTGGTTACATTATCTACTGTTCATCTTTGATTCTGAAGAAAGAGGGAAGATTGTTTCACACCACACTCTCAGTTATCTTGGCTTCTGTCACTTACATTAATGGGACTCTCAGTGTTCCAGTATCTGAATATTGTCTGGCACACTGTAAGTACTTAATCAATATTTGCCAAATGAATGAACATTAGCATTTAATACAAATCTTAATATTTTGGTTCTTACTAAGTCAAAATTATTTTTCAGCACTGTAAGTTAGGAACTTACCTACAGTAAATTTCCTGAAAGTGTTTAACAAAAAATAAAATGAATAATGCATGTGTCAGGTAAGTTCTCTGTAGACTTCTTATAGCCAATTTTGCTTAAATGTGGATTGTTCTGTTGTTCTCATCCTCAATAGGGCACAGGAAATTCTGTAGAGCTCAAGCCCTCAGTGTCCAGTGGCTGTCTACCTGGACCCCTATGACGACAGTTTCTTAAGTGTCTGCTTGCAAACTCAGGCCCTATCCATCTTTTGGTTAGGGCCCCTCTGTTCTTGGTATCTCTAAACTTAGTTGATAGTTGTGCTGTCTGTAAGTCATTCTGAAGGCTCACTCATGTTTTTGGCCACATCACCTCTGCTTCAACTTCTTTTAGCTATCACATCCCTTCTCTGAGGCTTGAAAACCTAACAGCTTACCTGCCTGAAAGAAGGGAACAGTCAGAGATGTGGAGACATAAATATTAGGTAAAAAGCTAGATAATATTTCAAAAATATTATCCATAAGTTGTTCCACACTGCTAAGTCAAAAATTTAAATAGAATTTTGGTTGGGGCTAAAAGAAGATAATAAAGATGTTTTAGAAGCATGAGCAGACATCATTTTTTAATATATGGCAATTTACTGTTTGGCTTTCTCCATAGCCTGATCTCTTCTATTCTCTCTAAGATGTCCTTTCCATGGAGTGTCTAGAGAAAGAAAACCAGACCTTATGGACCAAAGGACAAGGACTTAGTGTCTTGGGATGCAATATAAGAATGGATTCTTTCAATGGATAAGAAGATAAAGAAGATGTAGCACACATATATACAATGAAATACTACTCAGCCATAAAAAGATGAAATCATTTCCTGCAACAATGAGGATCGACCTTGAGGGTATTATGCTAAGCAAAATAGGTCAGATGGAGAAAGAAAATTACTGTATAACCTTACTCATAAACAAACACATAGATGCATTTAACAGATTGGTAGTTAACAGAAGGAAAGGGCAAAAGAGGTCAAGGAGCACATATGTATAGTGAGCTAGATTTCTGGTGGTAAACTCGATGCAGCCTATACAGAAGTTGAAATGCAATGATGTACACGTGAAATTTATATAGCATTATAAACAGTGTGACCTCGGTAAAGTAAATTTTAAGAAAACACCAAAAAGATGAAGAATTGCTTCTCCTGTACATTTGGAGAGAGAAGAAATCAAAGTGGGGTGGAGGGAGGCGGAAGGATTCCTTCTTGGTGTGTGTTTTGAGAATTATGAATATTATTTATCTTTTCAAATTTTATTACACACCTTGCTCAGTCTTCCCCCTTTTTATTCCCATCTCTGCCCTTCTTCATACAATCATTTTATCCTTCTCTTTTTCTCCCTCCTCTACTAATCTTTTCCTTGAAACAAAGCAGCTGGAACCATGAGAGAGAAGAAGAGATCTATTCATGTTTCTTCTTCCCTGCTCCAAATGTCTGGAAAGTCTTTCCAAATATGAACAATCCATGGAGTCCCACATAAAAGCAAAAAAAAAAAAAAAAAAACGTCAAAAATAAGAAGTTAGAGAGTCAAGATTCCCTCTACTGTCAAGAGTCTGACTCAGCATTGCTGGATGCTCACTACTTCCTGGTATGTTTCCCAGACAGAGGTCATGATGAATATTCCTCTGCTTTGGTGACATAATTTATTTTATAGAGAAAAAGGTTGAAATTGTTTGTTAAATCGGCCCCATGATTTTTCCAGGCTGAATGTAGGGTTGTTGATGTAAAAGTGTCTCAAAAGATGAACACCCCAAACAAGGGACCAATTAACAGAGTTAGTCTCCCCTCCATCACCCAGGAGAGAAGTTATTCACCTCTTGCACTATTTCAATTGTTCCCTCTTTGTGGGGAGTTGTGCTCTGAAGACCTTTCTTATTTATGAGAGAAGGCTCATAAGCTTTTAAGCTCCTCTTCTCCCACAGCTGGATCATTTTTAAGGCAGGCTGAGTGAGCCAAACATTACTAACAAAAGACCATGAGTTCGTCTCAGAGCACTGATGGAGTGGGATAATCTCAAAATCTGGAAGTTGAAATATTTGTTGGCTGTTGCTGAATACCTGGGTACACCACGAAGAAAAGAGAGTTGGAACACAGGAGACTAAAGCTTTATGGAACACTTGGGTGAGTCATTAGGAGCTCTGCTCTAGGGATTGTGAAGGCCTAAGACCCAGGGAGAATTTCAAAGATTTATCATCATGGGTTGTGTGACCTTGAGCTATTTAATGCTCTGACCCAGGGTGTCCTCAACTGTAAAATTGGAATAATAAATGTCTTATAAGTTTGTTGAAAATTAAAATAAGGTAAAACATAAAAGTATATTCAGAATAGCACCTGGAACACAGAACACACTCAATAAATATATCATGCCTTGATTTTCAGGAAAACTCAATCAGATTAGAAGCAAAGAAAAAATTAATCAAATCTAGTAGTTTGGGGTTTTAGAAAAAAAGTGATAATTTGGGTTAACCAATTCTTTTCATAGAAATATTATTTGTAAAGGTGTTTCTGGTAATATGGTGGATGATATGTTCAAGGAAACCAATAATGTGAGATACAATCTAAAACACTTTATTTCATGGCTAAGCCAGTACTTTATCAGTACCTTGATAAGGTACAGAAAAGAAAAGAAAAGCACACACCTCACAGGGTGGTGGGCTGAGACCAGTATTTTCCCAGGAGGGATCTACTAATGGCTGGCATCCCCAGGCCTGAGTTTTAATGAGCAAAGTATGAAGGGTAGGAGAAAAAGACAAGGTGTGAGAATGGCCCAGAGACAACATTCCTTCTCCATAATGCCACTTAAAATAGGGACTCTCAAAGGGTGATATTCTCAAGGGCAAACTAGAAAAAAACTACACAAAATGAGACAGTGATATGCTCACCTTTCTCAGCTTTAGTTTGAGAGAGAGAGAAAATGTAAAAACGTCTTCCCTGGTTCTTTTTTTTAAAATTTATTTTTTGAGATAAAATTGACTTATAACATTGTGTAAGTTTAAATTGTTGAACAGATTGATTTCTTACATTTGATATTGCAATATTCTTACCATCCTAGCACTAGCTAACACCTCTACCACATTACACAAGTATGTTTCTTCTTTTGAGGTGGGAACAATAAGAGTCTAGCTTATACAGATTTTGAGATGTAATGATGTACATCTGAAAATTATATGTTAGAAGCCAATGTTACCTCAGTGAACAAAGATGTAGTCTCTTAGGAACTGTGAAGTTTATGACAGCATATTGTTGTCTATAATCACTAGGCTGTGCATTGTATCTCTAGGATGTATTTGGTAGTTACAAGTTTGTACCCTTACAGAATGTATCTCCAATTCCCCCACCCCTAGTATCTGGTAACCACCATTCTATTTGCTGTTTTTACAAGTTCAGCTCTTTTAAAATCCGCACATAAGTGATATCATACAGTTTTCTCTTACTCTATCTGACTTGATCTCACTTAGGATAATGCCTTTATGTTCCTTCCATGTTCCTGCAAATGGCAGGGTTGCCTTCTTTCTCATGGATCAGTAATATTACATTGTGTGTGTGTGTGTGTGTGTGTGTGTGTGTGTGTGTGTAACATCTTCTTTATCCATTCATGCATTGACGGACACTTAGGGTGTTTGCATATCTTGGCTTTTCTGAATAATGCTGCAATAAACATGGGATATCTGTTGTTTATTTCATTTATATATACCCAGCAGTGCAATTGCTGGATCATATGGTAGTTCTATTGCTATTTTTTTGAGAAAACTCCATATTTTATTCCACAGTGGCTGAACCAATTTACATTCCCACAACAATGTGTGATGGTTCCCTTATCTCCACATCCTTGCCTACACTTGTTCACTCTTGTCTTCTTGATGATAGCCATTCTAACAGGTGTGAGTTGATATCTCATCACGGTTTTGATTTGTATTTCCATGATGATTAATGATATTGAGCATCTTTATATGTTCCTTTTGGCTATTGAACGTCATCTTTAGAAAAGATGTCAATTTAGTTCCACTGCTTATTTTTTAATCAGGTTGCTTGATATTTGTTACTGAGTTGAAAAAGTTCTCTAAATGTATTAAATAATAACCTCATATCTGATATATGGATTGCAACTGTTTTCTCCCATTCTCTAGGTTGCCTTTCAGTTTTGGGGTTGTTTCTTTTGCTTTGTAGAAACTTTTTACTTTGATGTAGTCCCACTTGGTGATTTTCGCTTGTGTTGCTTGTCCTTTTGGTGTCAAATCCAAAAAATCATTGCAAGATCGATGTGAAGGAGCTTTTCCTATATTTCTTCTTCTAAGTGTTTTATGGTTTTAGATGTTTAAATCTTTAATTCATTTCAAGTTAAGTTTTCTGAGTAGTGTAAGTAAGGGGTCTCCAGTCTTCTCTGCCTTTGTATGGAGTCATCTGCTCCACTCTTCTTCCTCCCTCTTGTGGCCAAATTCTTAAGATACTGTGTTTTTAGTTGTTGCCATTTACTAGGTGGTACTGGAAACTTTTTTTTGTTTTCCAGAAGGTGGCACTCCAGCTCATGTTTGTGGTTTCTCCCTTGTCCACAAAACAGGTCTGTTTTTTTGAGATGACTCAATTTACCAGATTTGCTCTCACAGGAATGTGCACAAAGAGCTAGTTGCAGAGTGAGGGGGATATGGGTTTAGCACTGGGTGGTTGAGGGTTCCAGTGGATCTGGAGGGGAGATCCTTTGCTGAGGTACCCCTTGAGGCTCATGGGTAGACTTCCTGCTGAAATTCTGAGCTCCTGTGCCTCTCTAATTCCCTTTGATATTAGTATCTTCCTCTTACCTGATCTCCCTTCTCCCTCCACTCGTGGTCTATCCACCCCTGTAGTCGACATACCTCTAGAGAGAACCGGGTTCTCCAGCTGTGTCCAGCCCTGCTGGAGTAGCCTGGGCACTAACTCACTGCTGCTTTCCTCTGGCAGGACAGTTTGCCACTGCTGAGTAGTTCATCTTCTGCAGTGTTGCCTTGAAGGTGGTGGTGCCGGGAAATCTCCTTTGCCTATCTTTACTGTGACCAAACTCACACCTTTTTTCTGCTTCAGTAATGTGCTGGAATCACATCTCCAGAAGACTTATCTTACACAAAATCTCTCTCATTCACAGTTGTCTGCCCAAGTGTGCACTCTCCAGGCTTACCTGACCACGGCCAAGATAGTTTGGGGCAGGTTTGTGGGCTCCTGCTGGCTCTCTAGCCCATACCAAAGTCTGTCTGCTTATTACTGGATGCACAGGTGGGTGAGATTCCTCCTGGATCCCTTTGCATTTGGTGCTGGTTACTACAACTTCCACACAGGCTCTTTTGTTCATGGTTGGATGTCCAATTCTTTATTACTAAAGCAGGACAATAATGGGGGACGTCTTTAGTCACTGTAATGCTGATATCAGCCCTTGTCTTGATAATTTTTACTCTCATCCATCTAATTATGTAGATTGCAGCCTAAATATTATCACTATTGTGTTGTCAAAAAAACGCCAAGTCAAAATTTTTGTTTAAAGGGATTCTTGGTTCATATTTTACCCCTGGAATCTGACAGAAGTGATATAAACCATTTCTGAAGAAACAAATTTTAAACACAAGCATCAATGATTCCTAAAGATAAATTTTAAAGAAATATGAACTTAAGATAAAAAATTCACTAAGCCTACTAATAAACAGGGCGCCTTTGGTAAGAGTCAGAAATATCCTTAAACCATGGAATCAGATTTGCAAATATATGTATTTAAATTATTAGATAATAACTTCAATAAGTATGTTGAATACATTTAAATAAAGGGTGCTATGGAAAGTATGAAGAAACAATAAGAGACTATCAAAACTGACCATTTGGGAAGAACGAAATGGAACATCTCAAGAGAAAAAAAATATGATTGAAATTTGAAATTAATGAGTGAGTTAAATAGCCAATCAGCACAACTTATGGTGGAATGAATTTACTGGAAGAGAGATTTGTAAAAATTAAACAGAACACAGTAGAGCAATACAAATAATGAATGTTTCAGTGAGGTAGGGGGCAGAGCAAGTAGATCCAATGATGTACATCTAATTGGGGTCCCAGAGACATATAATAGAAATGTAGAGGCAATTTTCAGAGGAGTATCTGTGTTTAGTAGACAGCATACGAGAGTCATGGTTACCGTGTTGAATGAATGGACATTAGAGGAAGCTGTGAATACGTCTGTGAGTAGAAAGAGAAGAACGGTACATGCTGTAGCTGCTCAATAAATTAATTTGGTTGTCATGATTATTGGTTACGTTGATGATGAAGAATGTAATTTTCTGCTCTGTTCTCACAAAATTCTCCTTCCATTCAGTTTCCATGTGGACAGAATCACACCTAAGTCTGAGACGGTAAATGCATAGCTTGTCTGCTACCATTTCTCCTTCTGTACTGATGGCAGACATCTTGACTTTCTTTTCTAATTAATGTCTTCATTGCTTCAGATTTCTTCTTGAAACGGTGCCCCCAGAATCAATGATTGATCTGATTTTGGGAAATGAACAGTTTTACATTGTTTCTAAGGCTATACCTTGTGCTTCCATGGTGATTTTGTCTTTCCATTCACTTTTGCAACTAGGAGGCTGGTAAATGGCTGGGAGGGAGGAAGACATTCTGGATGGCTAATGCTGTATTTATTTGTAGTTCATACACATAGCTTATTCCGTTAATATCATAGCCTTTCTCCAGAGAGGTCTCCAAGACTTCTACTTTTACCTGTATATGGAAAATCCAGGCCACATTTAACATCTATTTTCTACCTTTCACAGCCCCGATGATTTTATTTCTGGTGTAGGTCATCTGAATAAAAAATGTGTTTGCATTGGGGCATGTCCTAACGACCATCTAGAGAGAAGACAGCTATTTCATCTTGAAGAGGGCATACAGAGCCTAGTGCAAAAATATTGTTTTGCTTATTTACCATTTGGCCTGAAGACTTAGTTCTTGCCTTCCTTGAACTGGCTCCAAAGAGAAAAAGAGAAAGAACTTCCAGAAATCCTGCCTCTGTTTCTTAGTCCCCATGCCCATTGCCTAAGCGTTCTAACCCTTACATGAGTTCAAGTTACTCTACTTCATAGGAGAAGACTCAAACCTAGGAATCAATAATAAAATCCAGGATGATTGAGAATCCAACAAAACCATATGCAAGGTGTTCAGTGGTTGTAATTTGCTGTATAAAGGTTCCAGAGTTTCCAACAGATTTTTAAAGTATCACTGACTCAAAGATGTTCAAGAATCATTGTTCTAGACAGTTTAACTCATAAGTATCTCTGATCTGAGGTAATAAAAATCTGCACCGGCAAGGATGGGCATATAATGACTAGGCTTTTACAACCTGGTCTTGTCTAACTTCTCAGGAGACTTCATAGAGCCATTAAGTTTAAGTCACATCGAGCTCCAAGCTATTTCTTGGTGCGTGACTCTTCCTACCATCCCATTGCATTATTCTTATTTCTCTCCAGGCTCTATGAAACCAGAAATGCAGTTATAGAATTGTCTACCCTTTCTGACTGCAGATTAATTGAATATTAGTTCCCAAAGGGATTTTAAAGAGTATCTATTTTACTATCCTCAAGTGACTATGGGGTCCAGTATGATTCAGGGGCTTTTTCAAGCACTGAATTAATTTCACAGGCATGACTGATCAGAATCATTCTGTTTTACCATATAGAGGGAGGACATTATTTTGCTAATTTAAGCTATTTCTACTTCTCATATGTTTGTAAAATCTGAAATGATAAAACATGAAATTAAGACATTTTAGGAGATAATGTACCAATGATGTTCATTACTGTCTTTTGCCCCAAAGAGAATGACTGTACTTATGAAAGAAAATTTTTCAGTTAAGTTTGGTGATTATACATGGAACAAAAAGATTAACCCAACATTGATGATTTAAGACGTATATCTAGTCAGCTGCATGACTGGAAAGAAATGAGTATTTCTTTGTGCTTTTTGAGAATAAAACCATTTCCTTCTCTCATCGTTTTCTCAGCAGCTGTCACCGAGCAGGTCCATGGAAGGGGATAGAAATCGTACCTCTGTGGACATGTTTGCTCTCCTGGGACTCTCAGATGAAAAAGGTGTGCAGCCTATCCTCTTTCCAATCTTCCTAGGGATCTACCTTGTGACTCTCATCTGGAACATGGGTCTTATCATCCTAATCAGGATGGACTCCCACCTGCGCACACCTATGTACTTTTTTCTCAGTTTCCTGTCATTTATAGACATCTGCTATTCTTCTTCCACCAGCCCAAGGATGCTTTCAGACTTCTTAAAAGAAGAAAAAATGATTTCATTCATTGCTTGTTCCACCCAGTATTTTGTTGGGTGCTGGATGTGTCTGATGGAGTGCTGTCTCTTGGCTGCCATGGCCTTTGACAGATATGTTGCTATTGGTAGGCCTCTATAGTACTCAGTGGTCATGGCTCCTGGCCTCTGTCAGAAGATGATTGCTGGGGCCTATGGGAGTGGTTTCCTTAGTAGCTTAGCTGAAATAATCCCTTGCTTTCATCTCTACTACTGTGGGCCCAATATCATTCCAAATTTCTTCTGTGACATAACCCACATCATATCCTTGTCTTGTTCCAATCCCTTCATCAGTCAAATGATTCTTTTTCTCATAACTTTTTTTGTTGGATTTGGTTCTTTCCTTGTTATACTCTTATCCTATGGTTTCATTGCAGCTTCCATCCTGAAAATATCCTCTATCAAAGGTAGTGCCAAGGCCTTCAATACCTGTGCCTCTCACCTGTTAGTAGTAACAATCTTCTATGGCACAGGCCTCTCGGTGTACATGCATCCTAGTTCTACTCACTCCAAGAAGCAGAACAAGGTGCTGTCAGTGTTCTATGTTATCTTTATCCCCATGTTAAACCCTCTTATCTATAGTCTGAGGAACAAGGAGATCAAAGAGGCCTTCCAGAGGGTGATAAAGAGGACCACACATTTACTTCAGTAAGAACAATATTTGTGCAGGTGTTATTTTCCCTATAAGGAAAAGAGGGATAAGAATATGTAAATAACATTTTGTATGTCGCAAGAATAGCTAAGTAGAGAGAAGATGTGACAACCTGGCTTCTGGGTTCCTGGTGCCATTATGTTTAGCTGCCACCACCAAGTGATCTGTCTGAGGCAGTGTCATCAGCATTGAACTGCATTTAAAAGGCTTGTTTACATAACTAGGCTCAGGTAGATAAAATCTGATGTTTGGACAACAGAGGTTCTGATAGATATTATATGTAGATAAATGACAAGACCTAGGAAGTCATGCATGGTTCTTCCCTCTACAATTTTTAAAATGTCCTTTATTTATTTTTGGTTGTTAAGCACTTTTTATATTTAAATAGAAATAAAATTACTTATAAAATCACATATGTATAAGTTAACAATAATTTAAAAAAGAATACCTTATCATCTGAGTTCCAAACACAGAGCGAGAAAGTCAGTGTGAGAAAGAGGAACACAGAAAGAGATAGGTAGAAAGAGAAATAGAGAGAGAGACACACACACAGAGGGAAAAGAAAGAGAGAGTGAAAAAGTGAACAAAGAGAAGGGAAGGGGAAGGGAGGAGAGGAGACAAAAGAAGAGGAGAGGGGAAAAGATTGATCAGTCTTTATTCCAAAATAACTTTGTTCCCTCCATCTTACTCCTTGAAACTCCTTATGAAGTGAGTTGTGAAAAACAGATGGGAGAAAGGAATAGTAGAAAGGAGGGGCACTTTTCAGGTTAAGAGTTGGGGAGATTCTCAGAGGCTAGAAAGAAGTCAAAGTCATCAATTTCTGGGCACAGGTGGCCTGAAGCACGCTCCATGGTAGCTTCCCAGGGACAGCGAAAGACTCAGAAATGAAGGCTGTCATGTAATGTCTAGGGACTCACAGTCTGAGTCCCAGAGATGTGAGCCCCCTAGGAATTCCAAGTCCTTAAGTATGATCAGCGAGCAGTAGAGACAGTCTGTATGAGGGTACCATGGAGACTCAAAGTCTAACCAAGAGAATTTAAAGAAAATTTTAAAAAGAGATATTTTTCAGACAAGAGTTTATAGACTAAGCTTCATACATACTACAGTAGTGTATACACAACATATTACACTTCACTAGTTACATTGCATAGATGTGATTTTTGTTCTATTATTATGTGCACTTGGCAAGTGGGAAATTATCCCCATTTTACAGATAGAACTTTTGGGTATATTGTGGTCTGCCTTGTTCTTCCCAGGGTAGCAAGAATCCGTCTTGAAGCTCACTAAGTATCAGATGTGGAACATAAATGGTTTTTACTGATCAGAAACATGTCATTTATTGCTTTGCCATGGTGCCCAATTTCTATACCTTAGGTGTTATATATTTAAAACTATCTTACGAATCTGTTCATTGAAAATATTCACAACACAGTTTTTATCAGAGTGAATACATAACTATTAACCAATTGGTAAGAGTTAAATCAAATAATTAACTCATTATCCCATCCATCCCTTTCTCCTTAGAAGTAAGATTAGCTGAAGTAGATCCAACATGAATGGGGACCTTTCTAAAACATCTCTGTATCCCTAGTAATGGCAGGGTAGATGAGCTCCATTAAAAAACCAAAAACCAAAACACTAAAACCAAAAGTTCGTGGGAATGATCTTAAGTAGATATTTTTTTCTTTTGTGAGGAAGATTAGCCCTGAGCTAACATCTGCTGCCAATCCTCCTCTTTTTTGCCAAGGAAGACTGGCCCTGAACTAAATTCATGCCCATCTTCCTCTACTTTATACGTGGGATGCCTGCCACAGCATGGCTTGCCAAGTGGTGCATATGTCCACACCCGGGATCTGAACTGGCGAACCCCAGGCTGCCGAAGTGGAATGTGCGAACTTAACCGCTGCAAAACAGGGCCAGCCCCAGTAGATATTTTTAATGAAGAATTAGTAATGCAGCATAATATATTGGAAAGAACTCCAATTCAGAACAGATAAATTTCACCTACTTTTTTTTTTTTTTTTGGTGAAGATTAGCCCTGAGCTAACATCCTCCTCTAATCTTCCTCTTTTTCCCTGAGGAGGATTGGCCCTGAGCTAACATCTGTGTCCATCTTCCTCTATTTTATATGTGGGATGCCTGCCACAGCATGGCTTGATAAACTGTGTGTGTGTCTGCACCCAGGTTCTGGGTCTGCAAACCCCAGGCTGCCAAAGAGGAGCACATGAACTTAACCACTGCAGCACCATGCCAGCCCCTAAATTGCACCTACTTAAAGGGAAGGCATGCTGTTTACTTCACACTCTGATAAGTGCTTCATAAGCATTGTATAATTTGATTTTATGAAGAGCTGCTCCATCAAGTAGCTCATACTATAAGCCCCATTTTTAAGGTGATAATAGTGAGGTTTGAAGAGGTTAATTTGCTCAGGAACACACAGCAAGGATGTGGAAAGCTGGAATTCAACCAATTAGCTGATACCAGTGCCCATGGTATTAACCTCAATGATCTGTGACTCTGTCATGAATTAGTTTCATTGTATTCCTTGTTGCTCCTATATCCTCACTTATGCATAGGAAATCATGCTGTGTCAGCCACCCAGGGCTGCTGTGATAACTGATTCAGGTCAGGGAGTTGAGAAAGTGTGCATATTTAAAATGGAATCAATTTGTGAACAGGGAAGTGTCCAAATATCTAATTTATTGTTTTTAAGCTGTATTGTCAGCCAGTTGTGTCATCTTTGGTAAATGTCTTAGCACCTCTGGCTTCAATCCTCACCTTGAAAATGATGGTATTAAACTAGGTGCTCTCTCGGTCCCTTCCAGCTCAAAGAAATCTAAGTTCATTAAAAGAAAAGCTATAATTACGAGGTCATAATAGGACCATGGGGAAGTGGGGAATTGAGTCAGAAGGGACATGGCAAAGTGGGATGTGAAATTAGCAGGGAAATCATCTTGATGACAACCATGACACCAGAAGGCAGGTACCTGGAGAGTTTTCTCCCTATAATTGTCTTTTCTCCTTTCACTTCTGCCTTAATAATACATTTAAGAGGATCTCCAGTTGTGGGCATCTCTTTGGCTGTGAGTGGACAACCAATGTCATGGCCAAAAGCGCCCATCCTGGAGTGCAATAGGGCACACCTGAATAATTCTTTTGTAAAGAATAAGGAATTTCAACTTTGTCAAGAACTCTTGTTATCCTGAGGGATCTAGGTCAAGGTGAGAGGGCAAGATTTATAGAAAACAGTGGATTCTGTGTTATCCCAATATCCATGTGATTCTTCCAGTAAGACCAACATGGAGTAAGATTTATGGTCCTCATAAGTTTTATGAGGTTTATGTTATCTCTCATTCTTAACCTCTTCTCATATTTCTTTATCTAGCCTTTTTGTTCTGGTTAAGACTGTCAGTACTATGTTGAATGAGAGTGGTGAGAGTGAGCACCCTTGTCTTGTTCCTGATGTTAGAGGAAAAAGTTTGTTTTTCACATTGAGTATAACATTAGCTGTGGGTTTGTTTTTGATGGCATTTGTTATGTTAAGGTATTGTCTTTCTATTTCCAGTTTTTTTGGGTTTTAATCATGAAAGGATGTTGTATTTTATCCTATGCTTTTTCTGCATCTATGAGATGACCACGTGATTTCTATCTTTCATTCTAGTAATGTGGTGTGTCACATTTATTGATTTGTGCATGTTGAACTATCCTTCCATCCCATGGATAAATCCCAGTTGGTCATAGTATATAATCCTTTTCCTGTGTGGTTGAATTTGATTTGCTAATATTTCCTGACTATTTTTGCATCTATATTTAGGATGGATATTGGCCTATAGTTTTTTTTTTTTCCTGTGGTGTCCTTATCTGGCTTTGGTGTCAGGGTGATATTGACCTCCTAAAATTCCATTAGAAGTATTCCTTCCTGTTTTTGAAAGTGTTTGAGAAGGATTGGCACTAATTATTCTGTAAATGTTTGGTATAATTTGCCAGGGAAGATATCTGCTTCTGTGGGTTTCTGTGTTAGGAGGTTTTTGATTACTGATTCAATCTCCTTATTTGTCTTTGTTCTATTCAAATTTTCTGTGTCTTCCTGATTCATTCTTGATAGCTTGTATATTTCTAGGAAGTTCTCCATTTCTTCTAGATTATTCAATTTTTTGGCATATGATTGTTCATAGTAGTTCCTTATAATCTTACGTATTTCTGCAGTATTGCTTGTAATGTCTTCTATTTCATTTCTGATTTTGAGACTTTTGACTTTATTTCTTAGTCTAAAGATTTGTCAATTCTTTTTGTCATATGGAAAACTAGCTCTTAACTTCATTGATTGATTCTATCGTTTTTTTGGTATGTAACTTATTTACTTCCACTCTGACCTTTGTTATTTCCTTCCTTCTACTCACTTTGGGCTTAGTTTGTTCTTTTTTAGTCCCTGAGACATAATGTTAGGTTGTTATTAGATATTCTTCTATATGCTTAATATATGCATTTATCACTATAAAATTCCCTCTCAGAAATGCTTTTGTAGCATCCCATTGGTTGTGGTGTATTATGTTTCCATTTCAATTAGTTTCAAGATGTTTTTTGATTTCCTGTTTGATTTCTCATTTGACTCAATGGTTGTTCAGGAGTGTGTTGTTTAGTTTACACATATGTATACATTTTGCAGCTTTCTTCTTCTTTATTTCTAGTTTCATATCAATGTTGTCAGAAGAGATACTTGGTATGATTTCAATCTTAAATTTTGTAAGACATGTTTTGTGTCCTATCATATGATGTATTCTGGAAATATTCTGTGTGAACTTGAGGAGTGCATGTATTCTGCTGCTATTGGATGGAATGTTCTATAAATGTCTTAGGTCCATTTCATCTAATGTGTGTTTTAAGTCCAACATTTCCTTTGTTGATTTTCTGTCTGGATGAACTACCCATTGCTAAAAGATGGGTATTAAAATCCCTATAATTATTGTATGGTGTCTAAATCTCTTTTCAGGTCTGTTCATATTTGATTAATATACTTTATTGCTCTGATTTTGAATGCATATATATTTACATTTGTCATCTTGATGACTTGCCCTCTGTATTGTTATATAATGATCTTTTTTGTCTCTTGTTTCTGTGTTTGGCTTAAAGTGTTTTTGTCTGATATGAATGTAGCTATTTCTGCTTCATTTTGCTTTCTCCTTGCATAAAGTGTCTTTTCCATCCCTTCACTGTGAGCCTTTGTGTGTCTTAAAGCTGTAGTGAGTCTCTTGTAGGCAGCATATAGTTGGGTCTTGCTTTTTAATCCATCCAGTACTCTGCCTGTTGATAGGTGAATTCAATCCATTTACATTTGGAGTGATTATTGATATTTGAGGACTTACTAATGCAATCTTATTCATAGTTTTCTGGTTGGTTTTTATTTTAGTTGTTTCTTTTCCCCTCTGTTTCTGTGTACCATAGTACATTGGTGATTTTCTTGGGTCGTATGCTCTATTTTCTCTTTCTTTGTGTTTTGTGAATCTACTCCAAGTTTTTGCTTTGTGCTTATCATAAGTCTTATATAAACATCTCACAGGGAGGGCAGTCCATTTTTAGCTTATAGTAACTTAACTTAGTCTACAAAAGCCGTACCTGTCTATTCTCCCCTTTTATGTTGTGTATGCCATTATTTCTTTTCACATGTATTGTTTAACAAATCATAGTAGCTACAATTATTTTAACACTCTTCACTTTTAACATTTTAAAGTATAGTTAAGTGGTTTACACACCACCCAAGTACAGAATAAGAATCTTTTTAAGCCTGATAGTGTATTTCCCTTTATTACTGTGTTGTATACTTTCAGATGTTTTAATGTCACTGACTAATGTCTTTTTGTTTCAGCTGAAAAAACTTCTTACAGCATTTTTTCCAAGGCAGGTCTAGTGGTGATGAACAGCCTCAGCTTTTGTGTTTCTAGGAAAGTCTTTATTCATACTCGTATCTGAAGTGTAACTTTGTGGGATAGAGTATTCTTGGCTTTCAGTTTTTCTTTCAGTACTGACTGTGTCATTTTACTCTCTCCTGGCCTGTAGGATGTGTGCTTGAAAACTGCTGATAGCTTAGTGAAGATTCATTTTTAGGTTATAATCTCTCTCTCTTTTTTTTTAAGGATTCTCTCTTTATCTTTGATTTTTGATAGCATTATTATAATGTGTCTTGGAGAAGCTCTTTTTTCATGAGATAATGGAGTTATCTGTTAGCTTTCTGAACTTAGATGTTTAAATCTCTCCCAGGTTTTGGAAGTTCTCAGGATTATTTATTTAAATAAAATTTTTGCCACCTTCTCTGTCTTTTCTAATTTTTAACGTCTATTATTCTAATTTGGTTTTGATGGAATCCCATAGATTACGTAGGCTTTCTTTGTTATTTCTCATTCTTTTTTCTTTGCTCAGCACTGACTGGGTTATTTCAAACTCCCTGTCCTGTAGCTCACTTTTTCATTTTTCATCTGCTCTACTCTACTGCAGATGCTCTCTATTGCATTTTTCATTTCATTCATTGAACGCCTCAGATCCTGAATTCCTGTTTGGTTCCTTTTTATAATTTTTATCTCTTTGGTGAGTATCTCATTTTGTTCATTTTTCCTCCCTTATGTCATTCAATTGTTTTTCCGAGTTTTCTTGTGGTTGTTTTAAACAGCTGTTTTAAAAATCTTTATCAGCCAGGTTGCAAAATTCTGTGCCTTTCAGCTTTGTACTTTGAGAATTATTGTTCTCTTTAGGTGATGACATATTTTCTTGATAATTCATGTTTCTTGTAGGTTTGTATTGCTGCTTTAGTATTTGAAGTAGCAGACATCTCCTTAAATCTTTACTAATTGCCTCAGATGGGGTATGCCATCTTTTGTGATTTTATAGGTGAGTTTTCCTCTGCCTTTGTATGGGTACACATGTTCCACTCTTCTCATTCCCTCTTGTTGTAGAATTCTTAAGCTATTGTATTTTCTCTGGTTCTTACCACCTAACCAGTCTGGCTATTGGAAACCTCTATTTAGTTTTCAAGAATGTGGCTCTAGAGCTCCTGTTTGTGGTTTCTCCCTCGCCCAGAGACCCTGATCTCTCTTTCTGAGAGAACTCAGTTTACTAGAGTTGCTCTCACTGCTGCTCTCAAGAATATGCACAAGAAGCTAGTGGCAGGGTGGGGAGAGGTGTGGGTTTAAGACTGGGAGGCTGGGGTTTCTCGTGCATCTGGTCAGGAGATCTTCTGTTGTGGTACTCTTAGTGGCTCATTGGTGGACTTCCTGCTGAAATAGGGAACTATACTTCATTAATACCTTTGATATATGTTTTTTGATCCCTTTCCTGATCTCCTCTCTCTCTCCAGTCATGGATTACTTGTTCAGTAGTCTAGGTACTTCTAGGGATAAAGAGGTTTCTGAATGCATCTAGCACAACTGTGGTATCCTGGGTACTCAGTGACTGTTCTTTTTCCCCTGCAGGAGAGTTTGCCACAACGAATTGTTTAACTTCTGCAGTGTTGCCTTGGGAAAGGTGGTGCTGAGAAATCTCCTTTCATTGTCTTCACTGTAAACAAATTCGTATTTTTCTTCAGCTCCAATTGTGTGCTGGAATCCTCTCTCAGGAAGTGCGACCTTCTGCAAAGTCTCTCTCATTCATGGGTGGCTGCTCAAATCATCTCTAGCCTTTGCTCAACCCTGACCAAGATGGGTTGGGGCAGGCTCACACTGATCCTGCTGGCTTTGTAGCCCATACTGAAGTCTGTTTGCCTGTTACTGGTTCACAGGTGGGCAGATTCCTCCTGGTCTCTTGGCATTTGGTGCTGGATACTACAACTCCCACAAAGGTACTTTTGTTTGTGGATGACTTCTAATTCATTGTTACTAAAGCAGGAGAAAAAGGAGGAATGTCTTTTCAGTGCTAAGATGCTGATATCACTCCTTTCCCTGATAATTTTTAATCTTATCTATCTACTTATGTAGATATGCAGTCTATTTGATGTGAATATTATAACATCAAAAAACATCAAGTCAAAATTTTTGTTTAAAGGAATTCTGGCTTGGTGTTGTCCCTAAGGTATCTGACAGAAGTAATGTAAATCATTTCTGAGGGAACACATTTTAAACTGAAGCATCAATGTTTCCCACAGATAAATTTTAAGGGAACATTGTTTAAGATAAAAAAAATTACTCATCATGCAATTAAACAAGGCACTTGAGCAAGAGTAAGAAACAATATCAAACTATGGAGTGCAATTTGGAAAACTATGTATTTATATTATTAGCTAATAATTATTTCAATAAGTACGTTTTAAAAGTTTAAATAAAGGATATTATTGAAAGTAAGATAAAACAATATGAGACTTTCCAAGCTGACCATGTGGATAAAGAACAATGTGAAACCTTTAGAGAGAAAACAAAATGTTATGATTGAAATTTGAAATTCAATGGATGAGTTAAACAGCCCACAAGCACAATTTATGAGAGAACTAATTTACTGGAATAGAGATCTTTAAAAATTAAACAGAGCACAGTAGAGGAAGCCAAACAATGGATGTTTCAGTGATGTGGAAAGTAGAGCAAGAAGATTCAAGATACAGCTAACTGGGGTTCCAGAGGCATATAATAGAAATATTAATAGAAATATAGAGACAATGTTAAGAGTATTAGCTTTGTTTAGTAGGAGCACACCAGACTTAGGCTACCATATTGATTGAATGAACATTAGAGGAAGCTGTGAATGTCTCCGTGATTGCAAGAAGAACAGTATATATTGCAGTTGCTCAATAAATCTTTTTGTTGTCATGATTATTGGTCATGATGATGATGGTAACGATAATGAAGAATGTGATTGTCTCCTCTGTTCTCGCAAAATTCTCTCCCCATTCAGTCTTACTGTGGACGTAACCACATCTAAGTCTGGGATGAATTACACATATCTGTCTGTTACCATTTCTCCTTCCGTATTGACTACTAATCTTAAATTTCTTCTCTAGTTAATAACCTCATTCCTTCAGAATTATTTTCAAAACAGTGCATAAATCAACTGTTTTCAAAACATGTTCAAGGGACTATGAAGCAATGATTATTCTGATTTTGGGGAATGAAACTGTCCACCTTACTTCTCAGGCTATAGTCTTATGCTTCTATGGGTATTTTCTCTTTTCATTCATTTTTGGAATTAGGAGGCTGAGAAATATTTGGGGAAAAGAAAGACACTCTGGGTAGCTAATACTGACAAATATTTGTAGTTCACAAACGCAGTTTATTCCATTAATGTCACAGCCTCCTTCCAGGGAAATCTCCAAGACTTCTACTTTTAACCATATACAACTCTTAGGCTGTATTTGGCATCTATTTTCTACCTTTCACAGCTTTCTATTATTTTCTTTCTAGTTTGAGTTCATCTAAATAAAAATGTGTTTGTGTTGGTAGTTGTTCTATGACCATCTGGAGAGATGACAACTACAGCATCTTGAAGAGGGCATTCAGTACCTAAGGCAAAAACATTATTTTGGTTATTTACCATTTGGCCTGAGGACTTAGTGCTTACTTTCCCTGGACTGGCTCCAAAGAGAAAAGGAGGAAGAACTTCCAGAAATCCTGCCTCAGTTTCCTAATCCCCATATCCACTGCCTAAGCATCCTAACCTTTACATGAGTTAAAGTCAGTTTATTTTGTAGAAGTCTTTAACCTAGGAACCATGAATAGAATGGAGGGTGACTGAGAATCTAACAAAACCATGTGCAAAGGCGGTAAGTAGCTGCAGTTTGCTTGGTAGATGGTCCAGAATTTCCAAAAGAGTTTCAAAAGTATCTCTGACTCAAAGAAGATCAGAAATCACTGTCCTAGGTAATTTAACTCATAAGTATTTCTATACTGAGGAAAGAAAAAATACGCCTCTGAGGAAAGGAGCATAATGGCTCTTTCAATCTTTCTTACCTAATTTCTCAGTATCTTTCTTAGCATCGTTAATAAGAGTAAGTCACATCCATTTCCAAGCTGCTTCTTGGTGTGTGACTCGTCCCACCATCCCATTGCATTATTCTTATATCTTTCAAGGCTGTATGAATGCAGAAAGACAGCTATAGAAATGTCCACACTCCCTGATTACAGATTAATTGAACATTAGTTCTCAAGGAGATTTTAAAGAGCATGTATTTCATCATCCTTATTTGACGTATGAGGCTCACAGGATTCAGTGGCTTCTTCAATCACCGAATAAATGTCAGAGCCATGCCTTGGCAGAATCGTTCTGTTTCACCATATAGAGAGATGACAGTGTTTTTCTGGTTTACTATATGTCTAAGTCTCCTATTTTTTTTGAGGAAGATTAGCCCTGAGCTAACTACTGCCAATCCTCCTTTTTTTGCTGAGGAAGACTGGCCCTGAGCTAACATCCATGCCTATCTTCCTCCACTTTATACGTGGGACGCCTACCACAGCATGGCTTTTGCCAAACGCTGCCGTGTCCACACCTGGGATCTGAACCGGCGAACCCTGGGCCGCTGAAGCTGAATGTGCGAACTTAACCGCTGCACCACCGGGCTGACCCCTCCTATATTTTTAAAATCTGGAACAGAAAAACATGAAATCAAGACATTTTAGTAGATAATGTACTAATGGTGCCTGTTTACTGTCTTTTGTCCCCAAAGAGAATGACAATATTTAACTAAGAGAAGTTTTTAGTTAAGTTTCATGATTATACATGAAACACAGATTAACTTGACATCCATGATTGAAGATGTATACACAGTCAGTAGCATCACTGGAAAAAAATAGTGTCTTCTTTTGTTTTTTGAGGATGAAAACATTTCCTTCTCTCATCTTTTTCTCAGCAGATAGTACTGAGCAGGTCCATGAAAGAGGATAGAAATCATACTTCTGTGGCCATGTTTGTTCTCCTGGGACTGTCAGATGAAAAAGAGCTGCAACTTATCCTCTTTCCAATCTTCCTAGGGATCTACCTTCTGACCATAATCTGGAACCTTGGTCTCATCCTCCTTATCAGGATGGACTCCCACCTGCACACACCTATGTACTTTTTTCTCAGTTTCCCGTCATTTATAAACATCTGCTATTCTTCTTCCATCAGCCCAAGGATGCTTTCAGACTTCTTAAAAGATGAAAAAACAATTTCGTTCATTGCTTGTGCCACCCAGTATTTTGTTGGGTCCTGGATGGCTCAGGCTGAGTGCTGCCTGTTGGCCGTAATGGCCTATGACAGATATGTTGCTATTGGTAGGCCTCTGCAGTACTCAGCCATCATGGATCCTGACTTCTGTCAGAAAATGGTTGCTGGAGCCTATGGGAGTGGTTTCCTTGGTAGCTTAATTCAAACAGTTTCTTGCTTTCATCTCTACTTTTGTGGGCACAATATCATTCCAAATTTCTTCTGTGACATAACCCAGATTATTTTCTTGTCTTGCTCCAATCCCTTTATGAGCCAAATGATTCTTTTTCTGGAATCTATTTTTGTTGGATTCACTTCCTTCCTTGTCATCCTCTTATCCTATGGTTTTATTGCAACTTCCATCCTGAAAATATCCTCCATAAAAGGTAGTGCCAAGGCCTTCAATGCCTGTGCCTCCCACCTGGCTGTTGTGACAATCTTCTATGGCATGGGCTTCTCTGTGTACCTGCATCCTAGCTCTAGCCACTCCAAAAAGCAGAACAAGGTTCTGTCAGTGTTCTATGTTATCCTCATCCCAATGTTAAACCCTTTTATCTATAGTCTGAGGAACAAGGAGATCAAAGAGGCCTTGATGAGGGTAGTAAAGAAGGCAACATATTTATCTCAGTAAGAATAATATTTGAGCAAATATTATTTCCTCCATAAGGAAGACAAGGGTAAAAATATGCAAGTGACCTTTTATAGGTTACAAGAAAGCTAGGTAGAGAGAAGAAGTGAAAACTTGGCTTCTCATGTCTTAATGCCATTATGTTTAGCTGCCACCACCAAGTGATCTGCCTAATGCAGTGTCAGCAACATTGAATTCAGTTTAAAAGGTCTTTTTCCATGATTAGACCTAGGCAGGTAAAACAGTGTTTCGAGATTAGAAGTTCTGATTGATATTATATGTAGATAAATGAGAAGACCTAGGAAGCCACTCAAATAGGTCTTTCCTCTACAATTCTTAAAATGTCTTTTATTTATTTTTAACTAGGTATTTATTTATGTTTTGATTACAATAAAACAAAATCATGTATAAAATTAAAGATGTGAAAATTAAGAGTAATTTTAAAATGAATACTTTTATAATTTCATCCCAAAGGCAGAGGGTGTGAGAGGGAGGGACACAGAAAAAAGAGAAATGGAAAGAGAGAAAAAGTCAGAGAGAGAAAGAGAGAGAGGAGATGAGAGGAGAGAAGAAGGAGAAAGATAATCTAGCTTTATTCTCAAATAATCTTATTCCCTCTATCCTACTCCTTGAGTGTCCTTGTGAAGTGAATTATGAAAAAAAAATTGGAGAAAGGAATGGTAGATAGAAGGGGCACTTTTCAGGTCAAGAGTTGGGGAGATTCTCAGAGACTAGAAAGAAGTCAAAGTCATCAACTTCTGGGCATAGGTGGCCTGGAGCATACTCCAAGGTAGCTTCCCAGAGACCATATAAGACCTCAGAAATGAAGGCTTTCATCGTGAGTGTGGGCGACAGGGTCTAAGTCCCAGTGCTCTGAGCCTCTCAGAGATTCCCAGGCCTTAAGTTTGACCAGGGAGCAGCAGAGACACCAGACTTGAGGGGACCATGGAAACTCAGAGTCCAACCAAGAGAACTTAAAGAAAATTTAAGAAGAAATATTTTTTTCAGGAAAGAGTTTAAGTACTAATCTTCATACGTATTATATTAGTATTTATACAATACTTTCAACTTCATACGGTTACATTGCATAGAAGTGATTCTTTTCTATTAACACGTGCAGTTGGTTGATGAGGAATTATTCCCCTTTTACAGATAGAACCTTTGGGCATATTGTGGTCTGCCACATTCTTCTCAGTGTAGCAACAATCCATCTTGAATCTCATGAAGTGTCATGTGTGGAGCACAAATGGTTTTTAGTGACATAAAGATGTCCTCCATTGCTTATCCATGGCAGCCAAATTCTACACTTTGAGGTTGTATTTTTAAAACCATCTTAAGGGCCTGTTCAATTTAAAAGATTAAATTATTACAGTTCTTACCAGGGGGATATATGACTACTAACCTATTAGCAAGAGTTAAATAATTAACTCATTGCCCCACCCACTCCTCTCTCTAGAATTAATGATAGCTGAAGTAGATGAAACAAAGAATGAGACATTCCAAAAACATCTCTGTATCCCTAGTAACGGCAAGGTAGATGAGTTCCATCTAAACAAAAAAAGACAAACAAGTTTGTGGGAATGATCTTAAATAGATATTCTTAATGAATGCTTAATAATGCAGCATAATATGTTGAAAGGAATTCCAATTCAGAACACATAAATTAAGCCTATTCTTAATAGAAGACATGCTGTGTACTTCACATTCTGATAAGTGATTTATAAGCATTATCTAATTTGATTCTATAAAAAGCTACTCTGTGAAGTAGCAACTATGATCAGCCCCATTTAATAGGTGATAATGCTGTGGCTTCGAGAGGTTAATTTGCTCAACCAGTAAGTGGAAACCTGGAATTCCACCCAGATTGGCTGATAACAGTGCCCAAGGCATTAATCACAATAAGTCATGACTCTGATACGAATTAGTTTTATCATATTCCTTATTGCCTTGATTTCCTCGCCTATGCATAGGAAATCATGCCATATCTGCCTCATGAACCTGCTAAGATGATTGATTCAGGTCAAATATTTGAGAATATGTATGTATGTATCTATCTGAAATCAAAGAGTTTTGTAAACAAGGAAGTGTCCACATACCTAACTTATTATTAGGCTCTATTGCCAGCCAGTTGTGTCACCTTGGACAAATCCTTTAGATAAATTGGCTTCAAATCCTCACCTGGAAATTGATGATATTAGACTATGTTATCACTATGTCCTTTCCTACTCATATGACTCCTAGGTTGTTAAAAAAAAAAAAAAAAAGCTACATCAATCTTGAGACCATAAGAGGACCATGGGGAAGTGCTGAATTGAATCTGAAGGGACATGGCAAAGTGGGGCATGAAATTAGCACAGAAAAAACTCCGTGATAACCATAACTCCAGAGAGCAGGTATCTGGAGGGTTTTCTCCCTATAATTGTCTTCTCCTTTCATCTCTCACCTAACAACACATTGAGAGGAACCCCAGTGGTGGGCATCTCTTTGGCTCTGAGTGGACAGCCAATTTCATGGCCCAAATCACTCATCTTTGAATGCAATCTGGTCTGCCTGGAAAATTCCTGTGGATAATAAATAAGTGACTTCACCCTTTGGCAAGAACTCTGTCTTCCTGGGGGATCTATGTCAAGATGAGAGGACAAGATTTACAGAAAACAGTGAATTCTGTGCTATTTCAATAGCCGTGTAATAATTCCAGTAGGACATTTGTGGAGCAAGGGTTATGGTCCTCAGTCTCTTTCATTCTCCAATTCTTCCCTCTCCCTCATTTATGCACCCTCTACTTAGGGGCCTTCCTCAGGTTCTCTTTTTCCTTACCCAATTTCCCTGACCCTCAATCAAAATAATAACTTCAAAACAAAAATATTAGGTATTACTCTGGTGAGGAGTGGATGTTCAGTTCTAGTTCTCAAATTCTTAAGTATATGATCTTGAAATCTGTTAATTTCTGTTTGCTACTTATAAATTGGGGACAATAGAATCATCTAGAATCCAATGAGATAATGTCTATAAAGCCTACACACTACAGAAGTTAATAATTGAGCACTCAATCAAAATATTAAATTGTGAATTACAGGGGACTTAACTAAGGTAAAACATATTTGTCTGTTTCCCAACTTTATCTATTCCATGAATCTTTTTAATTTAATTTTCCCTTGGGAATTGTGCTTTTGCATAATTATTAATTTGGTTTCTATTTCAGTATATAACTTTGATTCATAATTTCTGAGTAGCAGCAAAAGCCAAGCTGGTCATTTCATGATGATATGACAAAGTTTTCACGTACAATTCTATTCGTCTTTTGAAATACTCCAAATAACCATCCATTGTCATCTTTGAGGACCCTATGGGTCTGGAGACACTAGCACTGGTGACCCAGATATTAGAGATGACCCACCAGATGAACAGGTAGTGTTGGTGGGACTGTTTCTTTTATCCTTCTTTACTATGTTGTTCGTCATTCAGCAACATTCCTGGCTTTCTTAACCTGATTTTACATCCTGCACAAAATTGCAAATTGTCATGTCCTTAGTAGATCATATTTAGAAGGAGTTTTGGTTAGCTGTATCCCCACAGTAATATCTCCAACCAAAATTTACATCAATCATCTTTTCTTCTACAAACTGCCTTGACAGATGGTGAACACACACAAAAAATTAACCAGAGAGAGTGAGTATATTCAGAATGTTTTTTTTCTTTTCCTCTAGCTTACCAAATTATAAAATCATACACTTTTAGGATCAATTTTCTCATGAACAAGTGAAACAATCCACAACTCCTCACAGTTTTCTGTGAATGATGAGTTACATAGAATACATTTAGTCATGGCTGCCTTTGTTACCAGAATGTTAGTAAGAAAGTGAAGAATTTTAGTACAATTATTTGATCAAAAGTTTGACTTATTTTCACCAAATTGATCAATTATGTTGTTGTTTCAGGGATGTTGTGCATGAGAGTTTATACTTTCAAAATGTTTTCATTGAATGTAATGCATCTGGGATAAATAGCTGATAAATTATATTAGCAACAGTCTATTTAAGAGTAAACAGAAAATTTTTGACACTCATAAAACCATAGCGCAAATGAAACAAAAATCTTTCTCGACATCAAAGCTCATCATAGCTTGATGGTAGTTGTCAACTGACTCAAGTGTACATGAATCAAAGCAAACTAAATAGAAATCATTTATGTGGTTTGTGTCTGCATGGCTCCAGGTGGTTTAACTTGCCTGCGCACTAGGTCTGAATCTATACCTGACCAGAGGTAATGATGTCCGACTGTCTACAGAGCTGATGATGTCTCAGAAATTTCCCCAAATTAACCCGTACAACTCTATCGCACCTGGCATTCCTATTCACGGATATAGCCATCATTCATGGTTATCTGTAAGCAGTCAATGATAATAACAGCCAACATCTATTGAAAAATTAATGTGTACCAGATTATGTGCTGAACATTGGCACGAATTTCCTAATAAAAGCCTCCCATTAACCTTATAGTTTAGAGGCTCTTGTCGTCCTCACTTTGTTAAAAGTAAATCATACCTAGTGTGTTTAAGTGACTAGGACCAGTTCATAGAGTGAGAGAGTATCAGAACTAAATTTTTTTTTCCAGTTTTAGTGAGATGTAATTGATATATAACGTTGCATAAGTTTAAGGTGTACAACACAATGGTTTGATATATGTAAATATCGTAAAATGATTACCACAATAAGATTAGTTAACACCCGTCACCCCACATAGTCACAGTATTCTTCCCTGTGATGAGAACTTTTGTCGTCTATTCTCTTAGCACTTTCAAATATACAATGCAATATTGTTAACCAAGTCATCTTGCTGTATGTTATATTGCCAGAAATTATTTGTCTTATAACTGGAGATATGTACCTTTAGGCCACATTCACTCAATTCCCCCACTTTCTACCCTCTGCATCTGGCAACCACAAATCTTATCTTTGCTTCTATGAGGTTATTTTTTTTTATACTCCACATTCAAATAGATCATATGGTACTTGTCTTTCTCTGTCTGATTAATCTCAGCACAATTCCTTCAATGTCTATCCAGATTGTTGCAAATGCCAGGATTTCCTTCTTTTTTATGCCTGAATAATATTCTCTTATTATACATATTATTTATGTTACTTATACATAATTATACATACACATGTTGTTTATATTATTTTTACATTTATTATATGATTTCTTTGTCCATTCATCTGTTGATGGACACTTAGAGTGTATCCACGTCCTGGCTATTATAGATAATACTGCATTGAACATGGGAGTTCAGGTATCTTTTTGGGACAGTGATTTCATTTCCGTTGGATATATACCCAGGATGGAATTGCTGGATCATATGATAGGTTTATTTTTAATTTTTTGAGGAAAATCCACATTATTTTCCACAGTAACTATACTAGTTTACATTCTCACAGCAGTTCATACGGTTCCTTTTTCTCCACATTCTTACCTGTAGTTTTATCTCTTGTCTTTTTTGATGATAGCCACTCTGACAGATGTGAGTTGATATCTTATTGTGGTTTTGATTTCAATTCCTTGATGATTAGTGATGCTGAACACATTTTCACATATCTGTTGTTAGTTTGGATGTCTTCTTCATAAAAATATCTATTCAGGTCCTATACCAAAATTTTAATTGGATTATTTATTTGCTGTTGAATTGTATGAGTTCCTTATGCATTGTGGATATTAACCCCTTATGAGATACGTGATTACAAATATTTTCTCCCATTCTGTAGATTACCTTTTCATTAGCTTATCGTTTCTTTTGCTGTGCAGATGTTTTTTTATTTTGATATAATCCTTCTTGATTATTTTTAATTTTTTTGCTTGTGCTTTAGGTGTAATATTGAAAAAAGTCTTTTCCAATACATGATCAGAAGAATTTTCTCTATGTTTTCTTCTAGGAGTTTTATGGTTACTGGTCTGACATTTAAGTCTTTAATTCTTTTTGAGTTTATTTTTGTGAGTGGTGTAAGATTGGTGTCTAGTTTCATTGTGTGCATGTGAATATCCAATTTTCCCAAACCCGTTTATTGAAGAGACTGTATTTTTTCCATTGAGTATTTCACGCTCTCTTTTCAAATGTTAGTTGATCATATACCCACAGTTTTATTTCCGGGCTCTTGATTCTGTTCCATTGGTCTAAGTGTCTGTTTCTATGCTAGTACCATACTGCTTTGATTACTATGGCTTTGTAATATAGTTTGAAATCAGGAAGCGTAATGCCTCTTTGACAGCTTTATTCTTCTTTCTCAGGATTGCTTTGTCTGTTCGGGGCCTTTTGTATTTCCACAAAAATTTTAGGATTGTATGTTCTATTTCTGTGAAAAATGTCACTGGAATCTTGGTAGAGACTGCATTGAATATATCGATGGCTTTGGGTAGTATGGATATTTTAATAATATTAATTCTTCAAATCCATGAACATGGGATACCTTTCCATTTACTTGTGTCTTTTTCAATTTCTTTTGTCAATGTCTTATAGTGTTCAGTGAAGAGAACTTTAACCTTCTTGGTTAAATTTATTGCTAAGTATTTTGTTTTTTGATGCTGTTGTGAATGAGATTATCTTATTTATTTCTTTTTCAGACAATTTGTGTTAATATCTAGAATGCTTAGTTTGTATCCTGCAACTTTACTAAATTGATGGATTAGATCTAACAGGTTTTCGGTGAAGTTTTTATGATTTTCTGTAGGTAAAATCATGTCATCTGCTTATAGACACAATTTCAATTCTTTATTTCCAATTCTGATGACTTTTATTATTATTTTTGACCCACTTGCACTGGCTCTGACCAAGTACTATCTTGAATAGGAATCTTGAGAATGGCCAACTTTGTCTTCTTCCTGATCTTAGAAAAATGCTTTTGATCATTCACTATTTAGTATGATGTTAGATGTTGGCTTGCTGATAGGGCCTTAATTATGTTGCATTTAGTTCCTTGTATACCTAATTTATTGAGAGTTTTTATCATTTAGTATTTTTTGAGAATTTTAAAATCTGTATTCATCAGGAATATTGGCCTGTAGTTTTCTTTTCTTGCAGTGTCCTTATCTGGCTTTGGTGTCAGTGCTGGTCTTATAAGTGAATTTAGAAGTGGTTCTTCATCTTCAGCTTTTTGGAAGAGTTTGAGAAAGACTGGTCTTAATTCTTCTTTAAATATTTGACAGACTCACCATAAAACCATCTGGTCCTGGGTTTTTCTTTGTTGGGAGGCTGTTGATTAATGATTCAATCTCCTTAATTGTTATTTGTCTGTTCAGATTTTCTATTTCTTCCTGATTCAGTTTTTCTAGGTTGTATGTTTCTTGTAATTTATCTATGTCTTCTAGGTTGTTTAGCTTGCTGAAGAAACCATAGGACAAGAGAGTATTCTTGGTGTGGCACTGTGCCAGCAGGGTGAGGGGCAATGGAGTCAGAGTACAGCTTCTCCTTTACCCTTTTAATGTGGTTCTTCTTGTTCTCTGTGGCTAGTGGAGGTGCTCCAGCCTCATCCTCATGTTTTAGGATTTTTGCAATGATGTCCTGTCTGTGAATAGTTGGTAACTGTTCTTATGAGGGTTACCAAAGTCAGGAATGACCTATTTTGCCATCTTGATGATGCCACTCAGAACAGAAACTCTAAAGTCTGAACCCTAACCACAGTACTATGCTATTTCCTAAGTTGAAAAATATCCTACATTTGAGACAATATTTGATTGTAATTGTGAGTTTTACTAGCCTCCTTTTAAGACTGGCTCCTATGAAGACTTCCCTAAGAAGACATTTCATAACTTTATTAGCATACATGCTGTACACCAAGAAAATATCAGGATTATAAATTATGATACAATTATCCAGGCCATTTTGAAGATATTATATTAAATATATTTGTAAAAAGGTTTGAGAAGTTATTATAAACAGGATAATTTTTCATATAGGTGAAAGAAGAAATTTTTAAAAATCTATCTAGATGACTGTCTGGGAAAGAAGAGCTATTACAAGTTTATTCTGGAATGATGCCACTTATGCTTTACTATTATAAAGCCACAATTATATTTTTAATTATTAAAAGTCTTTTAAAAATTGATTTTAGTCAATGATATCTATCATAGATAATTCACTGAATTTCTATTGCTTTTTAAAAAGTTCTCTATCAACTTTTTAAATATTATTTATGTATTTATTTATTTTTGAGAAAGATTGGCCTTGTGCTAACATCCGTGGCCATCTTCCTCTACTTTATCTGTGGAACACCTGCCACAGCATTGCTTAATAAGCAGTGCACAGGTCCTTGCCTGAGATCTGACCTAGGAAACTCCGAGCCGGTGAAGTGGAGAGTGAAAGCTTAACCACTATGCCACCAGGCCAGCCCCAGATCTCTTGTAATTTTCTTGAGACCTCATGAAGTAATTGAGAACCTGAAACACTGAGAAGGTATTTCTTGACAATTGGAGAAGAAAACTGGGGTCTTTCCACCAGGACAATAAAGTGTTTTCCCTTTTTCAGTGCTCAATGAACGAAAAGAAATGGCATCTATGAGCATTGTAATGCTATTGTTTCGCCTGCGTCTGCAATCCATTCTTTTGTCTCTTTTCTGATTTTAGGAGCACGAAGCCAATGGTTTGGGGAGGAAATATTACAGATATCACCCATTTCATCCTCTTGAGATTCTCGTATTTCTCCAGAATCATAGGAGTGCTCTTTGCTGTATTCCTGTTGATCTGCATTATGACTCTGACTTGGAACCCGTGCCTCCTCATCTTAATAAGGATAGATTACCCACATCCACACATCCATGAACTTCTTCCTCAGTTATCTTTCTCTCATTGATATCTGCTATGTGACCTCCACAGTCCCCAAGATGCTCTCCAATTTCTTCCAGGAACAGAAAGGTATCACCTTTGTGGGTTGTATTATTTAGGACTTTGTCTCAACCATGGGACTGAGTGAGTCTTGTCTCATGACAGCCATGTTTTATGACTGATATGTTGCCATTTGTAACCTACTTCTCTAGTCATCCATCATATCACCAACCCTCTGTGTTCAGATAGTGCTTGTGTCCTATATGGTTGGACTCTCTGGTTCTATATCCAAATTATGTGTCATGCTTCAATCCTACTTCTGTGGGCCTGACGTCATCAACCACTTCTCCTGTGACATGCCCCAACTGTTAGTCCTGTTCTGCTCTGACACTTTCTCTGTAGAACTCATGATTGCTATATTTACAATGATCTTTGAGATAATGTCTTAGTTATTATGATATCCTATGGCTATATTATCACTTTAGCTAAAGGCAAGTTCAAAGGTTTCAACCCCTGTGCTTCTCACTTGACAGCAGTGACCCTCTTGTGTACCTCAGGTAGATTTGTCTACTTGAGTTCCAGTTGTGGCGGTTCCTCCAGCTTTGACAGTTTCACATCAGTCTTCTACACTGTGGTGATTCCCATGTTGAATCCCTTGATTTACAGTCTGAGGAACAAGGAAATCAAAGGTGCCTTGAAGATGTTGCAAAATAAGTTAGAGTATTGCTGAGGTCACAGATTATGAGATTTCTGACCAATTTGTCTTGTCAGAATCACTTTCACCCACAGCAATATGCACACTAATACACTATAACAAAATTCATACTATCTTTGGACAAAGAAGGCTTGTTTGACCCAGATAATACGCCAAAATGAGCCAATAGCTTACTCAATGCCACACAGACACAATGTCTTTAAGTCCTGGAGGTTCATTACTTTCACTCTACATGAGGAGTGGGCTTATCATTTATTAATCTATCTGCAAGTATTTGTGAAACATCAGGGTTTAGAAACGTTTTGCTTCTTCTTGCTTCTGAGATTAAGCTCTGTCCAATTGCAAGCTTCTGACCTTAAAGGAGAGATAATTGACAGAGGTCCCCAGGAGTGTACAAACCTTGTCTGCCAAATATTTTGATGTAGCATTATCCAGACATCATGGTGACAAATGCTTGTTCTGTGTTTCTGACCAGAGTGGGAATGAACACAGAGTGGTAATGTGCCTTTGGACAGAAACAAAGCTATGCTATTGGCCTGATTGTGTCTCCTGGGGAGACCAGTCTGAGACAGCTAATGTCTAATGTCTATCTAAGGTCTCTTCAATGCTAATCATCTAATAAATTTTTAGTCACATCCTAGTCTCCATAGTTGTAGCCTAAGGAGGGAAGAGGTGATTTGAATCATATAAAGAATGGAATGAAGTATTGGCTCCCTTCACTGCCATTTATTTATGAGTCTGATGAGTTAATTTCCTGCATCTATTGTCCAGTGGGGATTTCTGATTGGAGATGATATTCAAAATCCATGTCACAGCCAATAGCAGCTTCTGATATTGTGGGACTCAAACATCTCTTTCTCTCCCCCATCAAATCTGGAAAACTTTACCCTTGGTTCACATAGCCAATGGGATGGCACTGCCCAATCATTTCTGGTATTTCAAGCATCTGAACATCTTTTCTGTGAGAAGTCTTCTGTGAGAGTTCATTGTAATAATAGAGTTATTGAATATTCAATACTGCAGGAACAAAGAACAAATATGAAAAGCTGGTATACATTATTTCTTATTGTTCATGTTGAACACATTTTATGTCTTAGAGATTTATGGTTGTTTGGGGTGATATAATAGATGGAATAGAATGGTTTAAATTACTTTAATGCTCATATTTTCCAGGAAACCTCAAGGGCCAGGAAAGGAAATAGATAGTGGAAGAGGCAGGGTTCTCAAGTCTGGCCAGTTTCTCCTGTCTGAAGTAGGACATAAAGTGCAGTCCTTGTGTGCTGGTTAAAAAAAAGAACAAAATGTATAGCAACACTGACTATTGATTTGTGAGATTACTCAGACCAAACTAACTAGTATCAAACAGATGTCTTTACATTTACATATTACCCTTGGAGATTCATTGGATCCCTTTTTTCTTTTTGCTTCTTTATTTTTTATTGAGGTAACATTGATTAATAACATTATAACAGTTTCAGAGGTACATGACTATATTTCGGTTTCTGTGTAAATTACATAATGTTCACCACCCAAAGATTAATTACAATCTGTCCCCATATACACACCCTTTTACTCTTTTCACTATTTCCCTCCATCATATCCCCTCTGATACCCACAAATCTAATCTCTATCTCTCTGTATTTTTTGTTGCTGTTATTGTTTTTATCTTCTACCTGTGAATGAAATCATATGATATTTGGCTTTCTCTGTTGGACATACTTAACTTACGTTATACCCTTAAGGTCCACCCATGTTGTCACAAATAACAGGATTTCATTTTTTTTATGAGTGAGTAGGATTCCATTGTGTGTATATACCACATCTTTTTTATCCATTCATCCATTGATGGGCAGTTGGGTTCTTCTACATCTTGGCTACTGTGAATAATGCTGTGGTGCACAAAGGGATGCATAAATCTCTTTGAATTGCTGATTTCGAATTCTCTGGATAAATACCCAGTAGTGGAATAGCTGGATCATATGGTATTTCTATTTTTAATTTTTTTGAGAAATCTCAATACTGTTTTCCATAGTTGCTGTAGCAGTTTGCATTCCCATTGACAGTGTATGAGGGTTCCCTTTTCTCCACATCCTCTCCAACACTTGTTATTTATTATCCTGTTAATTGTGGCCATTGTGACAGGTGTGAGGTGATATCTCAGTGAAGTTTTGACTTGCATTTCTCTAAAAATTATTGATGTTGAATATCTTTTCAAGTGCCTGTTGGCCGTATGTATATCTTCTTTGGAAAATTTTTTCCTATCTTCTGCCTATTATTTGATTGGGTTCATTTTTTGTTGTTGAATTGTATGAGTTCTTTTTATATTTTGGAAATTAACCTCTTGGTGGATATATGGTCTATAAATCTTTTCGCCAGCTGGTAGGTGGATTTTTTTCCTTTTGTTGGTGGTTTCCTTGGCTTTGCTTGAGTTTTTTGGTTTGAAGTAGTCCCATTCGTTTATGTTTTCTTTTGTTTCCCTTGACTGAGAAGACATGATATTCAAGAAGATACTGCTAAGACCATTGTCAAAAGGTGTACTGCCTATGTTTTATCCAAAGAGTTTTATGGTTTCAGGTCTTATATTCAAGGCTTTAACCCATTTTGTGTTAATTTTTCTGTAGGGTGTAAGAAGATCTACTTTCACTCTTTTGCACATGGCTATCCAGTTTTCTCTACAGTATTTATTGAAGAGACTTTCTTTTCTCCATTGTATGTTCTTGGCTCCATTTTCAAAGATTAGCTATACATAGATATGTGGTTTAATTTCTAGGCTCTCAATTCAGTTTCATTGATCTGAGTGTCTATTTTTGTGCCATAACCATGCTGTTTTGATTACTATAACTTTACAGTATATTTTGAATTCAGGGAGTGTGATTTTTCAGCTTTTTTCATTTTTCTCAGGATTGCTTTAGTTATTCAGGGTCTTTTGTTGTTTCATATAAATGTTAAGATTCTTTCTTCTGTTTTTGTGAATAATGTCATTGGGTTCAGATTGAGATTCCATTGAATCTGTAGGTTGGTTTAGGTAATATGGACATTTTAACTACGTCTATTCTTCCACTCCAAGAGCATGGAATATCTTTCCATTTTTTTATATTTTCTTTGACTTCTTTTAATAATGTCTTAGAATGTTTGGTGTATAGCTCTTTCACCTCCTTGGTTAAATTTATTCCAAGATATTTTATTCTTTTTGTTGTGGTCGTAAAAGGTATTGTATTTTTGAGTTCTTATTCTGCTAGTTCATTAATGTAGATAAATGAAACTGGTTTTTATAAGTTGATTTTGTACCCTGCAACTGTGCTGTAGTTGTTCCTTATTTCTAATAGTTTTCAGGTGGATTCGTTAGGTTTTCTATAATGGGATCATGCCATCTGCAAACAGAGAGAGTTTCTCTTCTTCTTTTCCTATTTGGATACCTTTTATTTCTTTTTCTTGCCTAATTGCTCTGGCCCAAACCTCCAGTTCTATGTTGAAAAGGAGTGGTGAGAGTGGGCACCCTTGTCTTGTTCCTCTTCTCAAGGGATGGCTTTCAGTTTTTAACCATTAAGTTTGATGTTGGCTGTGGGTTTGTCACATAAGACCTTTATTGTGTTGAGGTACTTTCCTTCTATACCCATTTTATTGAGAATTTGTATTGTAAATGGATGTTGGATTTTGTCAAATGCTTTCTCTGCATTTATTGAGATTATCATGTGTCTTTTATTCCTCTTTTTGTTAATATGGTGTGATTGATTTGCAGATGTTGAATCATCCCTGCGTCCCTGGTATAAATCCCACTTGATCCTGGTGTATGACTCTTTTCACGTATTGCTGTATTTGGTCTGGCAATATTTTGTGGAGGATTTTAGAATCTACGTTCATCAGTGATATTGGCCCGTAATTTTCCTTCTTTGTGTTGTCCTTGTCTGATTTTGGTATCAGGGTAATGTTGGCCTCATAGAATGAGTTGGGAAGTGCTCCATCTTCTTCAAATATTTGGAATTGTTTGAGAATGGTAGGTATTAAATCTTTGAATATTTGGTAGAATTCTCCAGAGAAGCCATCTGATCCTGGACTTTTGTTTTTTGAGAGGTTTTTGATTACTGTTTCAATCTCTTTACTTGTGATTACTCTATTCAGATTCTCTATTTCTTATTGATCCAGTTTTGGGAGGTTGTATGAGTCTAAGAATTTATTCATTTCTTCTAGATTATCCAATTTGTTGACATATAGTTTTTCATAGTATTCTCCTATAATCCTTTCCATTTCTGTAATATCCATTGTAATTTCTTCTCTTTCATTTCTAATTTTATTTATTTGAGACTTCTCTTTTTTCCTTAATGAGTCTGGCTGAGGGCTTGTCAATTTTGTTTATCTTCTTAAAGAACCAGTTCTTAGTTTTATTGATTCTTTCTACTTTTTTTTTTTTTTTGGTCTCTATTTCATCTATTTCTGCTGTAATTTTTGTTTCTTCCCTCCTTCTGTTGACTTTGTACTTTGTTACTGGGATTGTAATCTCCTGTAACTTCAAGTTTGATTTCTAGAGGGTTGTTATTCTCTTTCTCTTCTTCTGTGTTACTTAGTTCTTCATGGTAACTGATTCTTTGCTGGCACATTTGTGGTAGTAACCACATTTCCTATTGGGTATGGGTTTGGTTACTTTGGTTCTGAGTTGCTTTTGTTTGTATTTGATACCCTGCACTTTCCACCCTCTACTACCTCTGCTGGTGGTGTAGTCAGTGCCCTCCTTGTGCTACTTTAGCCTCTGAGGTTGCTAGTGACTTGCTGCTTATGATGTCAGTGCAGTCTCAGGTGTCACCAGTGGGGTCACCAGGCTTCATACACTTCTGCTGCTTCTGGGGTCTCCTGGGTGTCATGCTTCTCCACTGCTTCTCCTTGGGCTCTCCATGGGAGAGGATACTGCTGCATTATATACCATCTACACTGCTGCTCCAAGGTTGTCTAGGGTTACTGTTTGCACCAATGCCTGGGTGCTGGGTTCATGAGTGTCACTGTCACTTCTGGGGCCTCTGGTACTTGAAGATTGTATGCAGCCCCTGCTGCTGGTGGACCTGATATTGGGGGTTCTGCCACTGGGGGCTGGGTAACTAGTTCCATTGTATTTCCTGAAGCCTCTGGTTACAGGTTCCACCTGCCACCACTGGGGGTTTGGAGGGGCTAAGCAGAGAGAGGTTGTTGCTTGTGCAGCCTCTGGTTTCTAGAGCTAGTTGGTTTGTTTTGCAAACTGAGGTTAGGGTCCCCTGCCCTACCTGGGAAAATATGAGTTTTGTATACTGCTCCCAATGTTGGAAAGATCTGTCCAATGCAGGAAGAGGGGGAGGGATCTGCTGAGAGACAGGCAGGGAGCAAGCTGCCCCTGTTTTCTCTGTCCCCCAGTGACCACTTACAGACACGTGGGGCAGATCCACTTGGGGACAGGCGGGGACACCTATTGGTTTTGCTCCTGCCATGACCATTCACAGTTACATGAGCTCCAGTGCCTGCTGTTTCTGTTTCCGTTGTGTCTGCCCAGAGTTATGTAAGTCATGGCACCTACTGTTTCCACTCACATGACAGTAGTGATCTATGGCACCTGCTTTTCTGCTCTTGAAGCAACTGCTTGCAGGCACATACACTGGTGTGAGGATCTACACCCTGGATAACTGCTGTTGGAGGAGGTGGAGGGGGCTGCTCCCCTAGTTCCACTGCACCCTGGGGGTCCATTCCACCCACCTTCAGATATATATGCGTGGATCTCTTATGTGTCTTGTTGTGCACTTTGGCATAAAATGGGGAACTGGAAAACCTTTGAGAACTTTTTTAGTGTTTAAAAGGAGAAAACACAGGCCCAGAGGAAAAGTTGTGGATAATTTTTGAGGGGCCTATACTATCTTATTTGATCCATTTAGAAAGTCATATATGAGCAGTCTACAGAAGGCTCCTGAGTTGAGTGGTTCCCATGTAACTTTGTTGAACATGCCAGGTCTTGAGGAAGTGAGGGGCCACCAGTCAAGAATAATTGTAATACTTGGTCTTCTGAGAGTGATCCTGTCCATATTCTTCCTAATAAGCATATCTCTTCAGATTTCGTTCCTTGCCCTATAATTACACTGAACTTTTCCAAAGTCATCTAAGAAAATATAAGGAAGGCTTATACATAAATATCATAAAGAAGAGGGGCATGCCAAAAGGATTACTTTTTCATTTACTTTTTCCATTTCTTTCTTTTTTTTTCACTTTCTAAGCAGGATCAAATGGAGATAAGTATGGGGAGGGAGAGTATCTGATGCCAAGAATGACATCTGAAAAAACCAAAGGAAGGGAGCCCAGATAAACTTTATCCAAAACAAAAGAAGAAAGCTTAGGAGTCCTTGATAAATAAGAAGCAGCTGAAAACAAGGTTGAATTAGAAATGATAGACTCTAGGGTGATTGAGTAAAACCATGTGACAATTAAAGGTGCTCGGGGATTAGAGACAGTATCACTGGTTTAGCATCTTTCTCTGTGTACAGTAGGATCTTCTGGGGTAATTTTGTCTCTTAGGCATCAGCGGGCAAAAGCTTTGCAGTGGTCACCATCCAAACACTGAGATTTCCCTTCCCTCAATTACAACAGCATATATTGCAAAACACTTTAATATCTCCTTATTTCTTCCTCCTAAAAGATGAATTCTCTTCATTTTGTCTCACTTATTTGTCAAGCAATCAGCATTACCTCCTTTCTGTTCAATTCCTGAAAGAGTATGTCAAAAGATGTGGTGATCATGTTATTTACAGCATGTTCAATTACACTGTCATTGCCCTGTCCATTTGTACAATAATGTGTCTGACATGGTCTCTGCCAGTTTAGAGATCTTTTGTGATCTGTTATTGCAAAAAATATGAAGAGGTCTTCCCTAATCTCTAACTTCCTACCTACATCCAGCTGGTGATCACCCATAAGAATTTATCTCTGCCTTTCTCATACCACATATCATCTCTCATTTTGTATTATATTTCTATGGGCTCATTTCTCTCTCTTCCAGGCCTATAGGCTCGTTATTGGATAATTTACATCATCCAAAATACCAAGTATAGTACTCTTCACTCTATAGTTTTTTAGAAATAAGATTAATGTAGCAGTGAACACGTTTTAGTGAGCGGTTCAGTGGAGATACTTAAGATACGGCTCTGGAGCTAGACTGCCTGGATTTGAATCTCAGTTCTTCCCTTCATGGTTTGTGTGACCTTATTTCCTCCTCTGATCCAAGTCTCCTTATCTGAAAAATGGGAATGATAAGAGTACATATCTCATGAAGTTGTTAAAAGTTAAAATAAGATGAAACATAAAAGCATGCAGAATAACACCTGGAACATAGTACACACTGAATAAATATTAGCTACCTAATAAGATGCCTTGATTTTCAGGAAAATTCAATCATATTAGAAGCAAAGACAATTAAGTAAATCAAGTAGCTTGGGGTTTTGCAAAAAATGGCCAGTGAGAAGCCAGAATACCCAATAATGTCTTAGAAATATTGTTTGTAAAGGTGTTTCTAGTAATATCTTGGGCTATATGGTCAAAGAAACCAATAATACTAGATAAAAACTAAAACACTTTTTTCATTGCTGAGCCAGTGAGAAAAGTACAGAAATGACATGAAAAGCACAAACCAAAGAGGGTATTGGGCTGGATCCATCATTTTGCCAGGATGGACCTACAAATCTCTGGTAGGCTCAGTCCTGGGTTTTAATGAGCAAATCTATGTGGGGTAGGAGAAAAAGACAATGTGTGAGATTGTCTTAGAGACAGTACCCCTTCTCTCTAAGGCCACTGAAAACAGGGACTCTCAATGGGTGACATTCTCAGAGGGCACACCAGAAAAAAAAACTACTTCACAAAATGAGACAATTATCCACACACCTTTCTCAGCTTTAGTTTGAGAGAAAGACAAGCAGTAAAAAAAAAGTCTTTCCTGATAATTTTTTTTTTCCTAAGGAAGATTTGCCCTGAACTAAAATCCATTGCCAATATTCCTCTTTTTGCTTGGGGAAGATTCACCCTGAGCTAACATCTGCACCAGTTTTCCTCTATTTTGTATGTGGGTGGCTGCCAAGTATGGCAGCCAATGAGAGGTATAGATCCATGCCCAGGAACTGAACCCCGGCCGCCAAAGCAGAGTGCGCCAAACTTAACAACTAGGCCATGGGGCCGGCCCCTTAAATTTATTTTTATTGGTGTAAATTGACCTTATATTGTGTAAGTTTCAGGTGTTCAGTGTATTGATTTGATACATTTACATTTTGCAGTATGCTTGCTACCCTAGCATTAGCTAACACCTCTATCATGTCACATAAGTAGATTTCTTTTTTTGTGGTGAGAACAATTAAGTTCTGGCTTATTCAGATTTTGAAATATAATGCTGTATAACTGAAATTGATATACTATTATAAACCAATATTGCTTCAATAAATAAAAGATATCTAGTCTCTTAGGAACTTTGAAGTTTATAATAGAACATTGTTGTCTATAATCACAATGCTGTGCATTAGATCTCTAGGATTTATCTAGTACTTACAAGTTTGTACCCTTAAATAACGTATCTCCAATTCCACCACCCGCCAGTCTCTGGTAACCACCATTCTGTTTGCTGTTTTTATGAGTTTGGCTTTTTTAGAACCCACATATAAGTGATATCATCCAGTTTTCTCATACTGTATCTGACTTATCTCACTTAGTGTAACACCCTCAGGTCTGTCCATGTTGCGGCAAATGGCAGGATTTCATTCTTTCTCATGACTCAGTGATATGCCAGTGTGTGTGTTTGTGTGTGTGTGTGCGTGTGTGTGTATAACGTCTACTTTATCCATTCAAGTATTGACAGACTCTTAGGTTGTTTCCATATCTTTGCTATTGTGAATAATGTTGCAATAAGCATGGGCATGAGGATATCTTTTTGATATATATTTTTTCATTTTCTTTGGCTATATATCCAGAGGAGGAATTGCTGGATCAAATGGTAGTTCTATTTTTAATTTTTTTAGGAAACTTAATACTTTTTTCCATAGTGGCTGAACCTTTTACATTCCCATGACAGCGTATGAGGGTTCCCATATCTCCACATCCTTGCCAACAGTTTCTCTCTTCTCTTCTTGATAATACACATTCTGAGAGGTGTGAGATGATATCTCATTGTGGTTTTGATTTGCATTTCCTTGATGATTAACTACATTGAGCATCTTTTTATGTTCCTTTTGGCCATTGAATGTCTTCTTTAGAAAAAATGTCCATTTCGTTCCACTGCCCATTTTTAAATCAGGTTCCTTGATATTTGTTATGAAGTTGCAAGCGTTCATTAAATACATTAGATCATAACTTCTTATCTGATGAATGGATTGGAACTATTTTCTCCCATTCTGTAGGCTTCTTTTCATTTTTTTAAATTGTTTTTTGCTGTATAGAGGCTTTTTACTTTAATGTATTCCCGCTTGTTGATTTTTGTTTCTGTTGCTTGTGCTTGCGGTGTCATATCAAAAAAATCATTGCCAAGATCAGTGTCAAGGAGCTTTGCCTCTATTTTTTCTTCTAAGAGTTTTATGAGTTTAGTTCTTATGTTTAAATCTTTAACTCATTTCGGGTTAAGTTTTGTGAGCAGTGTAAGTAACGGGTCTGGAGTTTTCTCTGCTTTTGTGGGTAGATCTGCTGCACTCTTCTTTCTCCCTCTTGTGGCTGAAATCCTAAACTATTCTGTGTTCTCTGGTTTTTGTCGCTCACCAGGCTGGCTACTGGAAATCTCTTTTTTGTTTTCCAGAAGGTGGCACTACTGCTCACGTTTGTGGTTTCTCCCTTTTCCATAGGCTGTTTCCTTTTTTTCTGAGAGCACTCAGTTTACCAGATTTTCTCTCACTGCTACATTCAGGAATGTACACAAGAAGCCAGCTGCAGATGAGGAGGAGGTGTGGATTTAACAATGGGAGCTTGTTGGTTCGCATGGATCTGGAGGGGAGATGCTCTGGTGAGATACTCCTAGAGGCTCATGAGTGGGCTTCCTACTGAAATCCTGAGCCCCTGTGCCCCTTTAACTCCCTTTGGTATTTCTCTCTATCTCTTACCTGATTTCCCTTCTCCCTACACTCATGGTCTACCTGGTCAGTAGTCTACATAACCCTAGAGAGAAAGGATTTCCTCATCTGTGTCTTGCACTGCCAGGGTAGCTGGGTGCTCATTCACGGCTCTTTCCCTGTGCAGGAGTGTTTGCCACTGCTGAGTAGTTCAGCCCATGCAGTGTTATCTTGAAGAGGGTGGTGCTGGGGAAGCTCCTTTTAGTGTCTCCACTGTGACCAGCTCACACTTTTTTTCTGCTCCAGTTGTGAACTGGCTTTCCATTTCAGGAAGACTGGGCTTCAACAAAGTCTCTCTCATTCATGGTTGTCATCACACTCTCCAGGCGTTATGTGGCCATAATCAAGATGGTTTTAGGAAGGTTTATTGGCTCCTTCTGGTTCTGCATCCCATACAAAGATCTGTCTGCCTATTACTGGATGCACAGGTGGGTGAGATTCCTCCTGGACCCGTGGCATTTAGTGCTAGATATTACAACTTCCACAAAGGCATTTGTTGGTGGATGGATGTCAAATTCATTGTTACAAAAATGGAACAAAAAGAAGGACAATAACAGGACAATAAATAACAAGTGTTGGATTACTATTGCCACTCCTTCCCCTCATAAATTTTAATCTCATCCATCTACTTATGTGGATTTGCAGCCTACATATTGTCATTATTGTGACTTCAAAAAACACCAAGTCAACATTTTTATCAAAGGAGATTCTGGGTTGGTGTCACCCCCAAAGTGTTTGACAGATGTCATATGAATCATTTCTGAAGCAATACATTTTAAACATAAGAATCATAGATTCCTAGAGATAACTTTTAAAGAAACACGAACTTAAGATGAAAACTATCACTGGGCACCCAAATAAACAGGGCGCTTGAATAAGAGGCAGCGATATCATTAAACTATGGAATCAGACTTGCAAAACTATGTATTTGAATTATAGATAATAATAATTTAAATAAGTATGCTGAATATGTTTAAATAAAGGATGCTATGGAAAGTATGATGAAACAATAAAGGACTAACCAAACTGACTCTTTGGGAAAGGAACAAAATGGAAACTCTTGAGAGAAAATCAAATATTATAATTGAAATTTGAAATTAATGGATGAATTAAACAGCCAATTAGCACAACTTATGATAGAATGAATTTACTAGAAGAGACATCTATTAAAAATTAAACTGAATGCAGTAGAGAAACAAAAATAATGAATGTTTCACTGATGTGGAGAGCAGAGCAAGAATACATCTAATTGGTATTCCAGAGACATAGAACAGAAATATAGAGGCAATTTTCAGAATGCTATCGTTGTTTAGTACATAGCACACAAGGCTTATGGTTACCATATTGAATGAATGGACCTTAGAGGAAGCGGTGAATATGTCCACAAGTAGAGGGAGAATAACAGTATACACTGAAGCTGCTCAATAAATCTTTTCGTTGTCTTGATTTTTGGTTATGATGAGGAAGAATGCAATTTTCTTCACTGTTCTCACAAGATTATGCCTCCACTCAGTCTCATTGCGGAGAGCCACACCTAGGTCTGAGATGGTGAATGCATAGTCTGTCTGCTACCAGCTCTCCTTCTGTACTGATGGCAGACATCTTGAATTTATTTTCTAATGAATCTCTTCCTTACTTCAGAATTCTTCTCAAAACAGTGCACCATGAAGCAATGAGTGATCAGATTTTGGGAAATGATCCCTTTTAACTTATTTCTCAGACTTACCTTATGCTTCTATGGGAATTTTCTCTTTGCACTCATTTTTGGAACTAGGAGACTGGGAAATGGTTAGAAATAAGGAAAATATTCTTGTCGGCTAATGCTGACAAATATTTATAGTGCATAGACATAGACATAAGTTACTTCATTAATTCCACAGCCCGTTTTAAGGGAAATCTCCAAGACTTCTACATTTACCTGTATACACAACTCTCACACTACATTTGACATCTATTTTCTAGCTTTCACAGCTTCCCATGATTTTCTTTGTCGTTTGAGTTCATCTGAACAAAAATGTGTTTGTGGTGGGAGGTGTTCTAATGACCATCTGGAGAGATGCCAGCTATAGCATCTCGAAGGGGGCAAACAGTGCCCAATGAAAAATATTGGTTTTGTTATTTACCATTTGGCCTGAACACTTAGTGTTTACCTTCCCTAGACTGGCTTCAATGAGAAAACAGAAAGAACTTCCAGAAATCCCGCCTGAGTCTCTTAATCCCCATGTCCATTGCCTAAACATCCAAACTCCTACTTGAGTTCAAGTCATTTTACTATGTAGGAGAAGCCATGAACCTAGGAACTGTGAATAGAATCAACGGTGATTGAGAATCTAATAAAACCACACGCGACAGTGGAAGTGGTGGCTGTTTGCAGGGTAGAGGGTCAAGAGTTTCCAATAGATTTTCAAAAGTATCCATGACCCAAAGAATATCAAGAATCATTGTCCTAGACACTTTGACTCATGAATATCTCTGATTCACAGAAACAAAAATTGGCACTTGCAAGAAAGGGAGCATAATGGCTCTTACAGCGTTGTCGTGTCTAACTTCTCAGAAGCCTTCCTAGAGTCAAAAGTTGGTTAAGTCACATCCATTTCCAACGTGCTTCTTGGTTTGTGTCTATACCCACCAACCCATTGCACTATTCTTATATCTCTCCAAGAGTTATGAAAGCAGAAAGACAGTTATGGAATTGTCCACCTTCCCTAATTATAGATTATTTGAATATTAATTCCCAAGGAAATTTTAAAGAGCATCTACTCCATCATCCTCCTTTGACGTATGAGGCCCAGGATGATTCAGGGGCTTCTTGAGGCATTGAGTTAATATTAGAGTGATTCCTGAGCAGAATCATTCTGTTTCACCATATAGAGTGATGACAGTATTTTCTTAATTTAGGCTATTTCCAATTTTCATATACTACTTAAATATGAAATGGAAAAACATGAAATTCAGACATTTTAGGAGACAGTGTACAAATGATGTCCATTACTCTCCTTTGAGCCCAAAGAGAGAATGATAGTATTTATCCAAAAGAAGTTTTCTATTAAGGTTGGTGATTATACATGGACATATGCAGAGATTACACAAGGTTAGCTCAACTTTATGATTCAAGGTTGTATATCTAGTCACCTGCTTTCCTGGAAAAATGAAGAGTATTTCTTTGTGTTTTTTGAGGATGAAAACATTTCCTTATCTCATCTTTTTCTCAGCAGATGATATCAAGCAAGTCCATGTAAGCAGATAGAAATCACTCATCTGTGGTCATGTTTGTTCTTCTGGGACTCTAAGATGAAAAAGAGGTGCAGCTTGTCCTCTTCCCAATCTTTCTAGGTATCTATCTTGTGACCCTAATCTGGAATCTGGGTGTCATCATCCTAATCAAGATGGACTCACACCTGCACGCACCTATGTACATTTTCTCAGTTTCCTGTCATTTATAGACATTTGCTATTCTTCCACCTACCCAAGGATGTTTTCAGACTTCTTTTTTTTTAATTGCAGTAACATTGGATTATAACATTATATAGCTTTCGGATGTACATAGTAATATATTTTGAATTCTGTGTAGATTACATCATGTTCACCACCCAGAAATTAATTATAGTCCATCCCCTCACATCTGAGCCTAGTCACCCCTTTTGCCCTCCCCCCCTTCCCCATGGTAACTACCAATCTAATCTCCATTGCTATGTGTTTGTCATTGTTTTTATCTTCTACTTATGAGTGAGATCATACGGTATTTGACTTTCTCCCTCTGACTAATTTCACTCAGCATAGTGCCCTCAAGGACCATCCATGTTATCACAAATGGCCAGATTTCATCATTTCTTATGGCTGAGTAGTACTCCATTGTGTATAAATACCACATATTCTTTATCCTTTTGCCCCTTGATGGGCACCTAGGTCACTTCCAAGTCTTGGCTATTGTGTATAATGCTGCAATGAACATAGGGGTTCATGTCTCTTCATGCCTTTGTGTTTTCAAGTTCTTTTAAATGTCCAAAATTAAAGATAAAGAGAGAATCCTAAAAGCAGCAAGAGAAAGGCCACAAGTGACATACAAAGGAAAGCCCATAAGGCTGTCTGCAGACTTCTCAGCCGAGACCCTACAGGCGAGAAGAGAAGGCACGATGTATTTAAATTGCTAAAAGGAAAAAATCTACAGCCAAAAATACTCTATCCATCAAGGTTGTCATTCAGAATGGAAGGAGAGATAAAGAGCTTCCCAGACGAGCATAAATTAAAGGAGTTTATCACCAAGAAACCAGTTCTACAAGAAATGCTAAAGGGACTTATTTAAGTGGGAAAGCGATGACCACAAATAGAGATAAACAAATTATCAAAAAAACAACAAAAAAAAACAAACTTCTTAAAGGTTGGAAAAACAATTTCATTCATTGGCTGTACCACCCAGTATTTTGCTGGGTCCTGGGTGGAAAAGACTGAGTACTGCCTCTTGGCTGCTGTGGCCTATAACATATGTTGCTATTGGTAGGCCTCTGCAGTACCCAGCCATCATGGCTCCTGGTGTCTGTGGGAAGATAGCTGCTGGGGTCTATGGGAGTCATGTCCTTGGTAGCTATTTCAAACAATTACTTGAATTCTTCTCTACTACTGTGGGCCCAATATTATTCCAAATTTCTTCTGTGACACACTCCAGATTATTAACTTGTCTTGCTCCAAACCCTTCATAAGCTAAATGATTCTATTTCTGGTATGTATTTTCATTGAGTTCAATTCTCTCCTACTTATCATCTTATCGTATGGATTCATCGCAGCTTTCATCCTGAAAATATCTTCTATCAGAGGCAGAGCCAGGGCCTTCAAAGCCTGTGCCTCCCACCTGGCAGCTGTGACAATCTATTATGGCACAAGCCTCTCCAAGCTCTAGCCACTTCTAGAAGCTGGACAAGGTGCTGTCAGTGTTCTGTGTTACCTTTATCCTCATGTTAAACCCTCTTATTTATAGTATGAGGAACAAGGAAATCAAACAGGTGCTTAAGAGGGTGGTAAAAAGGCTAACACTTTTACCTCAGTATGAACAATATTTGTGCAGGAGTTCTTTTCCCTGTAGGGTGACAAGGAACAGAATATGTATGTGACTTTTTGTAGGTCACAAGATCACTAGGTAGAGAGAAGTGAAAACCTGGCTCCTTGATTCCTGGTGCCATTATGTTTAGCTGTCACCACCAAGTGATCTTTTGGGGCAGTGTCACCAACACTGAATTCACTTTAAATGGCCTTTGTCCTTGATGAGACCAAGATATCTAAAACCCTATGTTTTGAGAATTTAGGTTCTGAAAAATACTATATGTAGAGAAATGACAAGAACCTAGGAAGCCTCACAGATAGTTTTTTCCTCATTGATTTTCTTTATTTCTTTTATTTACTTTTAATTGTGAAGCATTTATTTGTATTTCAGTAAAATAAAATAATCTGTAAAATTTGGTATGTAAAAATTAAAGACAAATTTTTTTGGAAATTATTATATTGCCGGTCATTCTTGCACTGGGGCAACATCCAGGTGTGAATTTTCCTGGCAGGGACAGGTTACCCTCATCCAAGGTTTCAGAGCAGATCACTGGCACACATGCCAGTGCCAGAACCCAGAGGCTGTGGCCCTGCCCCGTAGGAAATCATGCCATGTGTGCCTCACAGGGCTGCTGTGATTATTGATTCTGATCAGGCAGTTGAGAAAATGCATGTATGCATATATCTAAAATGAAAGTGCTTTGTAAACATTGAAGTGTCCACAAGTCTAATTTATTGTTATCAAGCTATACTACCAGCAAGCTGTGTCATCTTTGGCACATCTCTTAGCTCCTCTGGCTTCAAGTTCCTCACTTGAAAACGATGGCATTGAACTAGAAGATCTCTAGGTCTTTTCCAGCTCAAATGACTCTAAGTTTGTTATAAGAAAAGCTATAATTATGCGGTAGTAATAGGATCATAGGGAAGTGGGGAATTGAATCAGAAGGGACATGGTAAATTGAGGCATGAAATTATCAGGGAAAAAACTCCACGACAACCGTGACACCAGAGAACAAGTATCTGGAGAATTTTCTCCCTCTAATTGTTCTTTCTCCTTTCAGCTCTGCCTGAGGATCCCTAGTTGTGGCCCTAGTTGTGGCCATCTGTCTGGCTGTGAGCAGACAGCCAATTTCATGGCCAAAAGCATCCATCTTGGAGTGCAATAAGAACACTCGGAAAATTCCTTTGAAAAAGAGCTAAGCAATTTCAACCTTTGGCAAGAACTGTTTCTTCCTGGAGGGTCTGGAGGAAGGTGAGAGGGTTTGCTTTATAGAAAACAGTGGTCTGTGCTTTCTCAATATCCATGTAATTCTCCCAATAAGATCTAAGTGGAACAAGGTTTGTGGTCCTCAGTCGCTCTCATTTTTAGCTCCTCCCTCTCTTACTTCTACACCCTTCCTCAGATCCTTTCTCTTTACTCAAATTCTCTAAACTTCAGTGGAAATAATCATCTCTAATCTAAAATGTCAGTATTACTCTGGGGTGAGGGGTGGATCTTGAGTTCTAGTTCTGCAATTTCTTAATGATGTTATCCCACTGTTAAATTCTGTTTTCACCTGTAAAATTTGGATAATAGGATTATCTAGCATCTAATGCGACAATGTCTATAAAGCCAAACACACTGTAGAAGTTAATAATTGAGCACTGAATAAAAAATAATAATTTGCTCAATTTTGGGGGATTTAACTAAGATCAAAACATGCTTTTCTAAGGATGCTCACTCTAGGCACTTTTATCCAATATAATGTTGGAAGTTTTAACCAGAGCAATTAAGGAAGAAAAGGAAATAAAAGGTATCCAAATTGGAAAGGAAAGAGTAAAACTGTCACCGTTTGCAGTGACATGATTTTACAACAGAAGACCCTAAAGAATCCATCAAAAAAGTATTAGAAATGAAAAACGAGTACAGCGAAGTTGAAGAGTACAAAAGCAACATAAAAATTCAGTTGCATTTCTATACACTAACAATAAACTTGCAGAGAGAAAAATCAAAAATAAAATCTCATTTACAATTGCAACAAAACAAGAACATACCTAGAAATAAATTTAACTGAGGAAGTGGAAGACCTGCACAGTGAAAACTATAAGATATTTTTGAAAAAAATTGATGAAGCCACAAAGAAATGGAAAGCTATTACATGCTCATGGATAACAACTGATTTCTGAATGCTGATTTTATATCCTACAACTTTATTGAATTCATTGATTACTTCCAACAGTGTTTCGGTTGAGTCTTTAGGATTTTTCTATATATAAGTTCGCGCACTCTGCAAATAATGACAATTTTACTTCTTCCTTCCCAATTTGGATGTCTACTATTTCCTTATATTGCTTCATAGTATTAGTTAAGACTATCAGTTCTACGTTGAATGAGGGTGGTGAGAGTGAGTATCCTTGTCTTGTTCCTGATGTTAGAGGAAAGCTTTCAGTTATTCACCACTGAATATAATGTTAGCCATGGATTTGTTTATGTGGCCTTTATTATGTTGAGGTATGTTCCTTCCACATCCTATTTTTTGGGGTTTCAATCATGAAAGGAACGTTCTATTTTGTCCTATACTTTCTTTTCATCTATTGAAATGATAATATGAATTTAATCTTTCATTCTATTAATATGGTGTATCACATTTACTAATTTGTGCATGTTGAAGCATCCTTCCATCCCAGGGATAAATCCTAGTTGGTCAAGTGGTGTAATCCTTTTACTATGTTGTTGAATTCAGTTTACTAATATTTCATTGGGAATTTTTGCATCTATATTCATGATGGATATTGGTCCATAGTTTTCTTTTCTTGTGGTGTCCTTATCTGACTTTGGTATCAGAGTTATGCTGGTGTCATAAAATATGATTGCAAGCTTTTCTTCTGGTTCAACTTTTTGGAAGAGTTTGAGAAGGATTGGAACTAATTCTACTTTAAATATTTGGTAGAATTTGCCAGAGAAGTTATCTGGTTCTGGGGTTGTCAGTATTAGGTTTTTCATTACTGATTCAATTTTCTTAATCACTATTGTTGTATTCAGATTTTCTACTTTTTCCTGATTCAGTCTTAGTAGGATGTATCTTTCTAGGAAATTACTTATTTTTTCTAGGCTATTCAATTAGTTGGCATATAATTGTTCATGGTAGTCTCATGATCTTATATATTTCTGTAATATCACATGCAATGTCACTTCTTTCATTTCTGATTGTACATATTTGAGTATTCTGTCTTTTTTTCTTAGTCTCACTAAGGGTTTGTCAACTTTGTTCATCTTTTTGAAAGCCAGGTCTTAACTTTGTTGATTTTTTTCTATTGTTTTTATAGTCTCTTTTTCATATTTCCACTCTAATTTTTGTAATTTATTTTCTTATACTTACTTTAGGCTTATTTTTTTCTTATTTTCTATTTCCTTGAGGTGTAAATTTGGGTTGTTATTGAGAGTCTTCTATTTTCTTAACCCATGCATTTATTGCTATAAACTTCGCTGTCAGAACTGCTTTTGTAGCATCCCACTGATTTTGGTGGGTTATGTTTCCATTTTCATTTATTTCAAGATATTTTTGATTTCTCTTTTGATTTCTCTGTTGATTTCTCATTTGACCCATTTGTTGGTCAGAAGCGTGTTTAGTTTTCACATATTTGTAGATTTTCCAGCTTTCTTCTTGTGAATTTCTAGTTTCACACCAATCTTTTCAGAAAAGATACGTGGTATGATTTCAATCTTAAATTTCCCACCACGTGTTTTGTGTCCTGTCATATGATCTACCCTAGAGATATTCTGTGTGCACTTCAGGAGAATGTGTATTCTGCTGCTATTGAATAATGTGTTCCATAAATGTCTAAGTCCATTTGTTCTAATGTGATTCAAGTCCAATGTTTCCCGGTTTTTGCTGAGGAAGAATCGCCCTGAGCTAAATCTGTTGCCAATCATCCTCTTTTTTGTATATGGGCTGTCACAACAGATGGCCACTGACAGATGGAGTGGTGTGTAGATCTGTCCATGCCTGGGAACCATAGCCAGGCCACCAAAGCAGAGCACACCAAACAACCACCAGGGCTCACCTCAAACATTTCTTTTTTGATTTTCTGTCTGGATGATCTATTCTTGAAAGTGGAGTACTAAAGCCCTCTACTATTATTGTGTTGTTGTCTATTTCTCCCTTTAGATTTGTATTTGCTTAATATATTTATGTGCTCTCTTTTGGGTGAATATAGGTTTATGTTTATTATGTATTCTTGATGAATTGACCCCTTTATCATTATATAATGACCTTCTTTGTCTCTTGTTTCTATATTTGGCTTTAAGTCTATTTTGTCTGATATAAATATAGCTATTTCTGCTTTCTTTTGGTTTCCCCTTGTGTGGAATATCTTTTTACATCCCTTCACTTTGAGCCTATGTGTGTCTTAAAGCTGTAGTGTTTCTCTTGTTGGCAGCATATAGTTGAATCTTATTCTTTGTTGTTGTTGTTGTTGTTGTTGTTTTCTGCTTTATCTCCCAAAATCCCCCCGGTACATAGTTGTATATCTTAGTTACAGGTCCTTCTAGTTGCGGCATGTGGGACACCGCCTCAACATGGCCTGATGAGCGGTCCCATGTCCACACCCAGGATCCGAACCAGTGAAACCCTGGGCCGCCATAGCAGGGTGCGCAAATTTGACCACTCTGCCACAGGGCTGACCCTGAGTCTTATTCTTTTATCTATCCAGTAGTCTGCCTTTTGATTGGTGAATTCAATCCATTTACATTTAGATAGACTATTGATATGTAAGGACTTACTAATGTCCTATTATTAATTGCTTTCTGGATGTTTTATATTTCCACTGTTTATTTTTCCCCTGTTTCTGCCTACGTTTGTACATTAGTGATTTTTCGTGGTTGTATGCTGTTACTTCTTTCTTTGTCTTTTGTGAATGTACTCTAGGTTTTTGCTTTGTGGTTACCATGAGGCTTATATAAAAATCTCATAGAGAAAGCAGTCCATTTTAAGTTGATGGCAACTTAACTTCGATTGTCTACAAAAGCTGTACCATTTTAATCCCCCCCCTTTTTTTCTCTCTTTTTTTTGAGGAAGATTAGCCCTAAGCTAACTACTGCCAGTCCTCCTCTTTTTGCTGAGGACACCTGGCCCTGAGCTAACATCCGTGCCCATCTTCCTCTACTTTATATGTGGGACGTCTACCACAGCATGGCTTGACAAGCAGTGCCATGTCCACACCTGGGATCCGAACTGGCGAACCCCGGGCCGCCAAGAAGCAGAACGTGCGAACTTAACTGCTGTGCCACCAGGGAGCCCCTTTTATATTATTTAATACCATTGTTTACCTCCTTTTATATTGAGTATTGTTTAAAAATTATAGTAGTTATAATTATTTTTAATACACTTTTAAGCTTTATACTATAGTGAAGTGGTCAACATACCATCCTTTTACAGAATTAGAGTTTTATAATCTGGCTATATATTTATATTATCATTGTTTTGTATACTTTCATATGTTTTTGTGACACTGATTAATGTCTTTTTTATTTCACCTTGAAAAAATCCTTTCAGCTTTTTTTTTCAAGACAGGTGCAATAGTGATGAACAATCTCAGCTTTTTTGTTTCTGGGGAAGTCTTTTTTTCTCTTTCATATCTTAAGTATAACTTTGCTGGATAGAGTATTTTTGGCTGGCAATTTTTTCTTTCAACTCTGAATATGTCATTCCACTCTCTCCTGGCCAATAGGGTGTCTGCTGAGTAAACTACTGATAGCTTAATGGGGGTTCCTTTGTAGGTTACAATGTTTTTCTCTTATTGTTTTTAGGATTCTCTATGTTTGATTTTTCACAGTTTTATTACAAAGTGTCTTGATGAAGGTCTTTTGACGTGAGATAATAGGTTAATCTGTTAGCTTCATGAACTGGATGCCCAGTGTCTCCCCATGTTTTAGAGGTTTTTGGAATTATTTAATTAATTTTCTACCCCCTTCTGTTTCTTTTCTCTTTCTCAACCCCAATTATCCTAATTTTGTTTTGATGGAATCTCATAGATCATGTAGGCTTTCTTTGCACTTTTTCATTCTTTTTTTTTCCTCTGCCCTGACTGGGTTATTTCAAATTTTCGGTCCTCTAGCATAACTTATCTGTCTTCCATTTGCTCCACTCTACCACAAATGCTCACTATTGCAGTTTTCATTTTATTCACTGAATTCTTCGGCTGCAGAATTACTGTTGTGTTCCTTTTTATAATTGCTAACCCTTTGGTAAGTATCTCATTTTGTTCATTTTTTTCTGATCTCAATAAATTGGTTTTCTGAGTTTTCTTACAGTTCATTGAATTTTTTCAAAAGAGCTATTTAAAATCTTTATCAAATAGGTCTCAAAATTCTGTGCCTTGGAGCTTGATTCTTGGAGAATCATTGTTAACTTTAGTGATGGCATGTTTTCTTTATATTTCATGTTTTTTGTAAGTTTGCACTGCTGCTTAAGCATTTGAGGCAGCAGACATCTCCTTAAAGCTTGCTAGTTAACTTCAGATAGGGTATACTGTCATTGGTAGTGTTACATATGAGGTTTTCTCTCCTTTGTATGGGTAAATCTGCTCCACCCTTCTTCCTCTCTCTCGTAACAAAATTCTTAAGCTAATGTGTCTTTTCTGTTCTTATTACTCACCAGGCTGGCTATCTGAAGTCTCTTTTTTGTTTTCCAGAATGTGACGCTACAGCTGATGTTTTTGGTTTCTCTCTTACACACAGACTCAAGTCTATTTTTCTGAGAGCAATCAGTTTACCAGATTTACTCTCACTGCTACCCATGGAAATGTGCACAAAAGCCAGTTGTAGAGTAGGGAGAAGTGTGGGTTTAGCACTGGGAGGTTGGGATTTGTGATGGATCCAGTCAGGAGATCCTGCATAAGGTACTCCTGGAGGCTCATGTTTAAACTTTCTGCTGAAATCCTGAATGCAATCAGCAGGAACTGTGTAACATTATTGCCCTTTAATATTCTTACCTGCTTCTTTCCTGATCTTCCTTCTCCCTCCTGTCATGTACTACCATTCCCAGTAGTCTAGGTACTTCTGGAGAGAAATGGGTTTCTCCAGCTGCGACTAGCACTACTGGGGTAGCTGGGTACTCCCTCACTGCTATTTTTCCCTGTGGAAGTGTTCGCCACTGCTAAAGTTTATCTTGCACAGTGTGCCTTGAGAGGGGTGGTGCTGGCACAGCTCCTTTCATTGTCTTCACTGTGACCAAACTCACGTGTTTTTTCTGCTCCATTATGGTGCTGGAATCCCTTCTTCGCAGGGCTGGGCTTCGTTGCTGAGAGACAAAGTCTGTCTCATTCATGGTTGTCTGCCCACGTCTTCAGCACTCTCCAGGCTTTACCTGACTGTGGCCAAGATAGGTTGGGGCAATTTTGCTGAGTCCTGCTGATTCTGAGGTCTGTCTGCTTAGTATTGGATTTTCAGGTGGGTGAGAGTCCTCCTGTGCCTCTTGGTGCATGGTGCTGGATACTCCAACTCACAAAGGCGCTTTTGTTTGTGGATGGATATCCAATTCATTGTTACAAAAGCAAAACAAAATCAGAGAATGTCTTTCTCTGCTAAAATGCTGATGTCACTCCTTTCTTGGATCATTTTACTCTCATCCATCTACTTATAGAAATACGCCATGTAAATATCATCATGATTATGACCTCAAAAACACCAAGTCAAAATTTTTTGTTTAAAGGGATTCTGGGTTGGTGTTGCCTTCAAAGCATCTGGCAAGTGACATAAATCATTTTTGGAACAACAGATTTTAAACTCAAGCATTATGAATTCCCACAGATAAATTTTAAAGAAACATGTACTTAAGATGCCAGGGGCCGGCCCCATGGCCAAGTGGTTAAGTCATGCTCTCCACTTCAGCTGCCCAGGATTTCACTGGTTCTGATCCTGGGCACAGTCATGGCACTACTCATCAAGCAATGCTAAGGCAGTGTCCCACATAGCACAACCAGAGGTGCTCAAAACTAGAATATACAGCTGTGTACTGGGGGTGCTGTGGGGAGAAGAAGAAGACGAAGAACAAAAGGAAGCTTGGCAACAGATGTTAGCTCAGGTGCCAATCCATAGGGAAAAAAAGATATAAAAATTACTAAAGATACAAATAAACAGGTCACCTTAACTAAAGTCAGCAATAACATCCAACTATAGAATGATGCATGCAAAACCATGTATTTCTATTATTAGAAAATAATAATTTTAATAAGTAAATTAAAAATGTTTAAATAAAGGATGCTATGGAAAATGTGATGAAAGAGTGAGACTATCAAAGCTGACCATTTGCGTAATGAAGAAAATAGATCCGTTAGAGAGAAAATAAAATATTATGATTGAAATTTGAAGTTCAATGGATGACTTAGGCAATTCGCACAACTTACAATAGAATGAACTTACTGGAAGATAGATCTGTAAAAATTAAACAGAACACAGTAGAGACATACAAATAATGAATGTTTCAGTGATGTGGGAGGTAGAGGAAGAAGTTTCAACACACCTCTAATTGGGGTTACAGAGGAATATAATACAAATATGGAGGCAATTTTCATTGTACTATCTGCGTTTAGTAGACGGCACGTGAGGCTTAAGGTTACCATATTGAATGAGTAGACATTACAGGAAGCTATGAATTTATCCATGAGTAGAAGGAGAAGAACAGCACATATTGTAACTGCTCAATAAATCTTTTTGTCGTCATGACTGTTGGCTAAGATGGTGATGGTGATGATGATGAAGAACACAATTTTTTGCTCTGTCCTCACAAAACTCTCCCTCCATTCAGTCTCTCTGTGGACAGAACCACATCTATGTCTAGGTTGGTAAATACATAGTCTATCTGCTCCCATTTCTTCTTCTATGTTGATGGAAAATATCTTGATTTTCTTTTCTAATTAATCTCTTCATTCCTTCAGAATTTTTCTCAAAACAGTGCACCATGAAACAATGACTGATTTGATCTTAGGAAATTCATACTTCTACATTACTTCTCAGTCTACAGCCTTATGCTTCTTTGGGGATTTTTTTTTCTTTTCAATAATTTTTGGAACTAGGAGGTTAGGAAATGTTTTTGGAGAAGGAAGACATTATGGATGGCTAATGTTGACACATGTTTATAGTTCACAGACATAGCTTATTCCATTAATGTCACAGCCTTTCTCCAGTGAAATCTCCAAGACTTCTAATTTTATCCATGTACACAACTCCCAGGCAATATTTGATATCTATTTTCTACCTTTCACAGCTTCCCATTATTTTCCTTCTAGTTAGAGTTCATCTGAATAAAAATGTGTATGTGTTGGGAGATGTTCTAATAATTATCTGAAGAGATGACTGCTATTGCATCTTGAAGAGGGTATACAGTGCCTGAGGCAAAAATATTTTTTTGGCTGTTTATCATTTGGCCTGAAGACTTAGTGCTTGCCTTCCCTGGACTGGCTCCAATAAGAAAAAGAGAAAGAACTTCCAGAAATCCTGCGTCTGCTTCCTAATCTCCATATCCATTCCTAAACATCTCAACTCTTACATGAGATCAAGTCACTTTTATTTGTAGAAGTCTTTTACCTGGGAATCATGAATAGACTGGAGTGTGATTGAGAATCCAATAAAACCACATGTAAAGGTGGTAAGTAGTTGCAGTGTCCTGGATACTGTGTCTAAAGTTTCCAACATTTTCATAAGTATCACTGACCCGAAGAAGATCAAGAATCACTATCCTAGACAGTTTAACTTATAAGTATCTCTGATTTGAGGAAATAAAAATCTTCATCTGCAATGATGGGTGCATAATGACCCTTACAACCTTGTCTTATCTAACTTCTCTGAGCCTTCTTAGCGTCATTAAGAAGTGTAAGTCACATCTATTTCCAAACTGCCTCTTGGTATGTGACTCTTCCCACCATATCATTGCATTATTCTTATGTCTCTTGAGGCATTATGAGAGCAGAAAGGCAGTTACAGAATTGTCCACCTTCCTGATTACATTAATTGAATATTAGTTCCCAAGGAGATTTTAAAGAGCCCCTACTTTGTCATCACTTAACTATAAGGTCCAGCATGATTCAGGGACTTTTTCAAGCACTGAATTAAATTCAGAGCCAGGACTTATCATACTCCTTCTGTTTCACAATATAGAGATCTGGCAGCATTTTCCTACCTTACTCTATTTCTAATTCTCATATATTTGTAAAATTGTAAGGGAAAAACATGAAATTAAGACATTTTAGGAGATAATGTACTAATCATGTTCATTTACTGTGTTTTGCCCCCAAAGAAAATGACTATTTATGCAAGAAAACTTTTAGTTAAGTTTGGTGAATATACATAAAAGACACAGATTAATTCAACACTGATGATTTAAGATGTATATTTAGTGAGCTGTGTGACTGGGAAGAAATGAAAACACTTTTTTTGAGTTTTTTGAAAATGAATCCATTTCCTTCTTTCAACTTTTTCTCAGCAGATCTCAACAAGCAGGACCATGGAAGAAAATAGAAATCACACTTCTGTGGCCGTGTTTGTTCTCCTGGGACTCTCAGGTGAAAAAGAGCTGCAACTTATCTTCTTCCCAGTCTTCCTAGGGATCTACCTTGTGGCCCTCCTCTGGAACCTGGGTCTCATCATCCTAATCAGGATGGACTCCCACCTGCACACACCTATGTACTTCTTTCTCAGTTTCCTGTCATTTATAGACATCTGCTATTCTTCTTCCACCAGCCCAAGGATGCTTTCAGACTTCCTAAAAGATGAAAAAATGATTTCATTCATTGCCTGTGCCACCCAGTAGTTTGTTGCATCCTGGATGTGTCTGACGGAGTGCTGTCTCTTGGCTGCCATGGCCTATGACAGATATGTTGCTATTGGTAGGCCTCTGCAGTACTCAGCGGTCATGGCTCCTGGCCTCTGTCAGAAGATGGTTGCTGGGGCCTGTGGGAGTGGTTTCCTTAGTAGCTTAGCGGAAACAATCCCTTGCTTTCATCTCTACTACTGTGGGCCCAATATCATTCCAAATTTCTTCTGTGACATAACCCACATCATATCCTTGTCTTGCTCCAATCCCTTCATCAGCCAAATGATTCTTTTTCTGGTAGCTTTTTTTATTGGGTTCGGTTCTTTTCTTGTTATTCTCTTGTCCTATAGTTTCATTGCAGCTTCCATCCTGAAAATATCCTCCGTAAAAGGTAGTGCCAAGGCCTTCAATACCTGTGCCTCCCACTTGGTAGTTGTGACAATCTTCTACGGAACAGGCCTCTCAGTGTACATGCATCCTAACTCTGGTCACTCTGAGAAACAAGACAAGGTTCTGTCAGTGTTCTATGTTATCTTTATCCCCATGTTAAACCCTCTTATCTATAGTCTGAGGAATAAGGAGATTAAAGAGGCCCTCAAGAGGGTGATAAAGAGGGCAAAACATTTACTTCAGTAAGAACATATTTGAGCAGGTGTTACCCTAATAAGGAAAACAGTGGTAAGAACATTCAAGTAAACTTTTGTAGGTCACAAGACTAAGTATAGAGAAGTGAAAACCTGACTCCTTGATTTCTGTTGCCATTATATTTAGCTTCCACCAGCAAGTGATCTGTCTGAGGCAATGTTATCAACATGGGAATCAGTTTGTTAGACCCAAGTAGATGAAAAGCTTTCTTTTGAGAACACAGCTTCCAATAGCTGTTATCACTATTGCAGACAAATGACAAGACCCTAGGAAGTCATGCACATGATTCTTTCCTCTACAGTTTTTATGATTGCTTTTATTTTCAATTTTTCAGCATTATTTATATTTCTATAAAAAGAAAATAAAATAATGTATAAATTTTTATGTGTGAAAGTTAAAAATAATTTAAAGTGAATACTTTATCATCTTAATTCTAAACAGAGAGAGAGAAAGTCGGCATTAGAGAGAGGGATACAGAAAGAGAAAGCTGGAAAGAGAGAAAGAAACAGAGAGGGACACATACACAGAGAGAAAGAGAGGAGAGAGAAAGGGAAGAGAGGGAAAGAGAGAGGCTGGAAGGTTAAGGCAGGAGAGTAGACAAAAGGAGAGGAGAGGGAGAAGGATTGGTCTGGCTTTATTTCCAAATAATCTTGTTCCATTTATATTACTCTTCGAAATTTCTTGTTAAGTAAATTGTGAAAAACAGTTGGGAGAAAGGAATGGTAGAAAGAAGGGGCTTTTTTTTTTTTTCCTGAAGAAGATTCACCCTGATCTAACATTCATTACCAGCCTTCTTCATTTTTTGCTTGAGGAAGATTAGTCCTGAGCTAACATCTGTGCCAGTCTTTCTCTATTTTGTGTGTGGGCTGCCGCCTCAGAACAGCTGATGAGTGGTATGCCCATGCCCAGGATCCAAACACGTGAACCTGGGCTGCAATGTAGAATGCACAGAACTTAAGCATTATGCCACTGGGCTGGCTCCCAGAAGGGGCAATTTTAAGGTCAAGAGTTGGGGAGAGTCTCAGAGGCTAGAAAGAAGTCAAAGGCATCAATTTCTGGTCATAGGTAGCCTAGAGCAAGCTTCATGGTAGCTTCCAAAGATCATGCAAGACTAAGAAACGAAGGCTGTTATGGTATGTCTAGGGAGGCAGAGCCTGAGTCCCAGAGATGGGAGCTTCACAGGAACTCCAGGGCCTTCAGTATGACCAGGGAGAAGCAGAGCCACCAGCCTTGGAGAGTCCAACTAAGAGAATTTAAAGAAAATTTTAAAGAGAGATTTTTCTTCAGACAAGAGGTTGTAGGCTAAACTTCGTACATGTTACATTATTATTTACACAACTCTTTACACTTAATTAGTTACATTGTATAGATGTGATTTTTTTCTACTACCATGTGCGGTTGGCAGGTGAGAAATTATCTCCATGTTACAGATAAAACCTTTGGGCATATTTTGTTCTGCCACGTTCCTTCCAGGGTAGCAACAATCCATCTTTGAGTTCACAAAGTGTCATGTGTGGAACATAAATGGTTCTTACTGACAGGAAACATGTCCTTCATTGCTTGTCCCTGCGCCCAACTTCTACACTTTTGGTGTTACATATTTAAATCTATCTTAAGAATCTATTCAGGTTAAAACATTAAATTTTTAAAGTTCTTATCAGAGTGAATAAATAACTACTAACCAATTATCGAGTTTTAAATCAAATAATTAAGTCATTAACCCATCAATACCTTTCTCCCTAAAAGTAAGGTTACCTGAAGGACATCAAACCATGAGTGGGAACTTCCTAAAACATCTATGTATCCCTAATAATGGCAGGGTAGATGAGTTCCATTTAAAAAAAAACACAAAAAAACAAAAAGCAAAAGTTTGTGAGAATGATCGAAGTGGATATTTTTAATGAAGGATTAGTAATACAGCATAATATGTCAGAAAGAACTCCAATTCAGTGTAAATATATTATACCTATTTTAATAGAAGGCATGCTGTGTGCTTCACTCTCTGATAACTGCCTTATAAGCATTCTCTAATTTGATTCTATGAAGAGCTACTCTATGAATAGCTGATACTATGAGCCCATTTTACAGGTGACAATAGTGAGGCTTGAAGAGGTTAATTTGCTCAAGGTCACATAACCAAGAAATAGAAAGGTGGAATTCAACCCAGATTAGCTAATACCAATGCCCATGGTATTAACCATGATGATCTGTGACTCTGTCTTGAGTTACTTTTATCGTATTCCTTATTGCTTCAATTTCCTCACTTACGTGTAGCAAATCATGCCATGTCTGCCTCACATGGCTGCTGTTATTGATTCAAGTCAGGGAGTTGAGAAAATATATGTATCTAAAATGAAAGTGGTTTGTAAACAGGGAAGTGTCCAAACACCTAATTTTTGTTATCAAGTTGTATTGTCAGTCACCTGTGTCATCTTTGGCAAATCTATTAACTGCACTGGCCTCAGGTAGTCACCTTGAAAATGATGGTATTCCACTGGATGATCTCTAGGTCCTTTCCAGCTCAAATGTCTCCATGTTCATTAAAAGGAAAGCTATAATCATGAGCTAATAATAGGACCATGGGGAAGTGTGGAATTGAATCATAAGGGACATGGCAAATTGGGGCATGAAACTAGCATGGAAAAAACTCCATGACATTCATGAGTCCGGAGAGCAAGTATCTGGAGAGTTTTCTCCCTGTAACTGTCTTTTTTCCTTTCACCTCTGCCCTAAGAACACATTTGAGAGGATCCCCAGTGGTGGGCATTTCTTTGGCTGTAAGTAGACAGCCAATTTCATGGCCAAAAGTCCCCATCTCGGAGTGCAGTGTGGCCTACCTAAATAATTCTTTTGAAAAGAAATAAGAAATTTCAACTTTGGCAAGAACTCTTTATCCAGGGGGATGTAGGTCAAAGTGAGAGGGCAAGACTTATAGAAAACAGTGGATTCTGTCCTATCTCAACATCCATGTGATTCTTCCAGTAAGACCTAGGTAGAGTAAGATTTATGGTTCTCATAAGTTTCATGAGATTTATGTTATCTGCCATTCTTTAACTCTTCCCTCTCCCTCACTTCCACACCCTCCACTTAGGGTTCTTCTTTGTGTTCTCTTTCTCCTCACCCAAATTCTCTGACCTTCAGTGAAAAGAGGAATCTCTAAACTGAAATATCAGGTATTACTCTGGAGTGAGAGGCGGATGTTGAGTTCTACTTCTGCAATTTCTTAATTATGTGGTCTTGAACTCTGTTGACTTCTGTTTTTCACTTGCAAAATGGGGATAATAGGATTATCTTTAATGTAGTGAGACCATATCTATAAAGCCTAAGACACTGTAGAAGATAATAGTACAGCACTGAATCAAAAATAACAATTTGCTCAATTTCAGAGAAATTAGCTAATATCAAAACGTTTTCAAGTATGCTGCTCTCACCACTCTTATTCAAAATAGTATTAGAAGTTCTAACCAGAGCAGTTAAGAAAATGAAACAAAATGTATCCAAATCGTAAAGAAAGCAGTTAACACATCACTATTTGCAGTTGACACAATTATATGTATAAGAAAACCTAAAATTCATGAAAAGACAATTAGAAATAATCAATGAGTAGAGTAAAATTTAGTGTACAAAATCAATGTACAAAAATCAGTTGCTTTTTTATACACTAACAATGAACTAGCAGAAAGAGAAATAAAAAATATAATTTCATTTAAAAATAGTAACAATAACAATAAAATACGTAGAAATAAATTTAACCAAGGAAGTGAAAGACTTGTACACAGAAAACTATAACACAGTGTTGAAATAATTCAAGGAAGATAGAAACAAATGGAATGATATTTCGTGCTCGTGGAGCACAACTGAGTTCTGAACAGTGATTTTGTAGCCCGCAAATTTACTGCATTGGTTGATTACTTCCAACCCTTTTTTGGTTGAGTCTTTAGGATTTTCTACATCCAAGTTTATATCCTCTGAAGATAACGACAATTTTAATTCTTCCTTCTCAATTTGGATGTCTTATATTTCTTTATCTAGCCTGTTTACTCTATTTAAGACTTTTAGTACTAAATTGAATAAGAGTAGTGGGAGCGAGCACCATTGTCTTGTTCCTAACAGAGGAAAAACTTTGTTGTTCACCATTGAGCATAATGTTAGCTGTGGGTTTGTTTTATATGGCCTTCATTATGTTGAGGTATGTTCCTTGTATATCTAATTTTTGAGGGTTTTAATCATGAAAGGATGCGATATTTTGTCCAACGCTTTTTCTGCATCTATTGAGATGATCATATGATTTTTATCTTTCATTCTCTAAATGTGGTGTATCACATTTATTAAATTGGACATCTTGAACCTTCTTCCTTTCAAAGGATAAATCCCACTTGGTCATAGCTTTGGTGTGAGTGTAATAGTGGCCTCCTAAAATGTGATGGGAACTATTCCTTCCTGTTCAATTTTTTGAAAGTGTTCAAGAAGGATTGGCATTAATTTGGCAGAATTTGCCAGAGAAGCCATCTTGTTCTGAGGGTTTCTGTATCAAGAGGTTTTTGATTGCTGATTTCATCTCCTTACTCATCTTTTTCTGTTCAGATTTTCTATTTCTTCTTGATTCAATCTTGATAACTTGCATATTTCTAGGAAGTTATCCATTTCTTATAGATTATCCAATTTATTGGCATATAGTTGTTCATAGTAGTCTCTTATGATCTTATGTAGTTTTGTAATATCACTTGTAATGTCTCCCCTTTCATTTCTGATTTTATTTCAGTATACTTTTTTTCTTAGCCTATCTAAAGATTTGTCAGAATAGTTTATTTTTTGAAAACTACCTCTTAACTTCATTGATTATTCTTATTGTTTTTTGGTCTCTAATTCATTTATTTTCATTCTGATCATTCTTGTTTCCTTCCTTCTACTCACTTTGGTCTTAATTTGTTCTTTTTTTCTCATTCCTTGAGGTGTAATGTTAGGTTTTTATTGAGATTCTTCTATAGTCTTAATATATGAATTTATTGCTATAAACTTCCTTCTCAGAACTGATTTTTTTTATGATGGTATGGGTTTTGGTGTGTTATATTTCTATTTTTATTTGTTTTAAGGTATTTGTTGATTTCTCTTTTGATTTCTTATTTGACTTATTGGTTGTTCAGGGGGTTTTTTTGGTATATTTTCTGTACACGAAAATATTTGTAAAATTTCCAGCTTTCCCTAAGTTGATTTCTAGTTTCATACCAATGTGGTCAGAAAAGATACTTGGTATGATTTCAGGCTTAAGAATTTTAAAATATGTTTGTATCCTGTCATATGATCTATCCTGGAAATGTTCCATGTGCACTTAAGGAGAATATATATTCTGCTGCTATTAGATGAAATGTTGTATAAATGTCTGTTAAGTGCATTTGGTCTAATACGATGCAAGTCTAACATTTCTGTGTTGATTTTTTGCCTGGATGATCTATCCACTGCTGAAAGTGGAATACTAAGTTCTCCCACTATTATTGTGTTGCTCTCTATTTCCTTCTTCAGATCTGTTAGTATTTGCTTAATATACTTAGGTGCTCTGATTTGGGATGCATGTATATTTACATTTATTATGTTTTCTTGATGAATTGGCCCCTTTACTGTTATATAGTTACCTTCTTTGTTTCCATATTTGGCTTAAAATTTATTTTGTCTGATATAGATAGCTGTTCCTGCTTTCTTTTGGTTTCCACTTGCATGAAATATCTTTTTCCATTCCTTCACTTTGAGCCTGTGGCTGTCCTTAAAGCTGTAGTGAATCTCTTGTAGGCAGCATATAGTTGGGTCTTGTTTTTATCTATCCAGGACTCTGCCTTTTGATTGGTGAATTCAATCCATTTACATGTAGAGTTACTTTTGATATATAAGCACTTACTAATGCCATCTTATTCATTGTTTTCTGATTGTTTTGTATTTCCATTGTCTCTTTTTTCCTTGTGTGTGCCTGACTTTGTATCTTTGGTGGTATGCTGTGTTTCCTCTTGTCTTTTTGTGAATCTACTCTAGGCCTTTTCTTTGTGATTACCATGTGCGTTACATAAACATCTTATAAAGAAAACACTGCATTTTAAACTGATAGCAACTTAAATTTTCTACAAAAGCTGTACCCCTTTACTCCTCTCTTTTATATTTTTATGTCGTTATTTACCTTTTTTTACATCAAGTATTCTTTAACAAATTATTCTAGCTATAAACATTTTAATACTCATCATTTTTAAACTTTATACTAGAATTAAGTGGTTAACACACCATCCTATTACAGAATTAGAGTTTTTTGTGCCTGCCTATATACCTACCTTTATGCTATGCTACGTGCTTTTGTATGTTTTCATGTTGCTGGTTGGTGTCTTTTTATTTCAATGTGAAAAACTTTTTTAAGGCAGGATTAGTGGTGATGAATAATCTCAGCTTTTGTTTTATGGGAAAGTCTTTATTTCTCCATCGTATCTGAAGTATAACTTTGTGGGATAGAGTATTCTTGGCTGGCAGTTTTTCTTTCAACACTGAATATACCGTTCCCCTCTGTCCTGGCCTATAGGATGTCTGCTGAGAAAACTGCTGATAGCTAATGCGATTCCCTTGAAGGTACAATCTTTTCTTCCCTTGTTGCTTTTAGGATTCTCTCTTTGTCTTTGATCTTTAACAGTTTTATTTTGATTTGTCTTGGAGAACGTCTTTTGAAATGAGAACATAGGGTGATCTGTGATTGTGAGCTTACCTGTCTAAGTCTCTCCAGGTTTTGGAAGTCTGTAGTATTATTCCCTAAATTAATTTTCTGCCCCCTTCTCCCTCTTTGTTCCTTTTGAACCTCAATTCTTCTAATTTTGTTTTGATGAAATCCCATAGATCACGTAGGCTTTCTTTGCTCTTTTTCCTTCTGTTTTGTTTCCTTGGCTTTGACTGCGTTAATTCAAACGTCTTGCCCTCTAGCTCACTTTCCTGTCTTCCATGTTCTCTACTCTACTGAAGATGCTCTCTATTGTATTTTTCGTTTCATTCATTGAATTATTCATCTCCAGAATTTCTGTTTGTTCTTTTTTATAATTTTTATTTCCTTGTTATATATCTCATTTTGTGTCTTTATTTCCTTATCTTATTATCTTCTTTTGCCTTTTATTTTCTTTCATTGAGATTCTTCGAAAAGCTATTTTGAATTCTTTATTCGCTTAGTCACAAAATTCTGTGCTTCTAAAATTCTGTTGTTGGCGATTTTTGTTAACTTTACATGATGACATGTTCCCTTGATATTTCATGTTTCTTATAGCTTCTGGTTGCTGCTTTTGCACTTGAAATAGAAAACACCTCTTCAAATCTTTGCTAGTTGCCTTCAGATGGGGTATCCTGTTATTGGTGGTGTTATATCTGAGGTTTTCTCTGCCTTTATATGGGTAAATGTGCTCCACTCTTATTGCTCTCACTTGTGGCAGAATTCTTAAGCTATTGTGTCTTCCCTGGTTGCTACCAATCTCCAATTTGGCTACTGGAAGACTCTTTTTTGTTTTCTAGAAGCTGGCACTACCGTTCATGTATGTCTTTTTTCCCTTGCCCACATACTCAAGTTTATTTTTCCTAGATCACTCAGTTTACCAGATTTGTTGTTGCTGCTGCCCTTGGAAATATACAAAAGAAGTCAGTTGCAGAGTGGGGAGAAGTGTGGGTTTAGCACTGGCAACTTAGGGGTTCCCACAGACCTGGTGGGGAGATTCTTGAGTGAGGTACTCCTGGAGCCTCATGGGTGGACTTTCTGTTGAAATCCTGAGTCAGGAGGAAGAAACTATGCCACTTTAAAGCTCTTTAATATTCTCAACTGTTTCTTTCCTGCTCTTCCCTCTTCCTCCAATCACTGACTACCTGTCTCAGTACACTAGGTACTTCTGGGAAGACTTAGGTTTCTCCAGATGCTTCCAGCACTACAATGGTAGCTGGGCACTCACTTGTGGCTCTTTTTCCCTGTGGGATAGTTCACCACTGCTGAAATCTTCAGTCTGTGCATTGTTGCCTTGAACAGGTGGTGCTGGGAATGCTCCTCTCACCTTCTCCGCTGTGACCAACTCATATTTTTTTTCTCCTCCAATAATGTGCTATAGTCCCCTCTCAGGAAGGCTAGGCTTCCATAAAGTCTCTCTCTTTCATGGGTGTCAGCCAAAGTCAGCACTTTCCAGGCTTAACCAATCATAACCCAGGTGGCTTGGGTTAGGTTCACTGTCTCCTGCTGGCCCTGTAGCCCATTCTAATGTCTGTCTGCCTGTTATCAGATACACGGGTGGGCAAGATTCCTCCTGCTCCCTTGGTTTTTGGTCCTGGATACCACAACTCCCACAAGGTGTTTTTGTTCATGGATGAACGTCCAATTCACTGTTACAAAAGTGGGACAAAAAGGAAGACTGTCTTTTACAGCTAAGATGCTAACGTTCCTCCTTCCCCTGATAATTTTTAGTCTCATACTTTGACTTACATAGATATGCAGCCTGAATCTTTCACTGTTCTGACACCAAAAGACACAAAGTCAAAATTCTTGTTTAAAGGGAGTCTGTGTTGGTGTTGCCCTCAAGGTATCTTCCAGAAATAGTATAAATCATTTCTGAAAGATCATATTTTAAACACAAGCATCAAAGATTCCCACAGACAAATTTTTAAAAAACATGAACTTAAGTTAAAAAAAAATTCACTAAGCACAGAAATATACAAGGCATCTTGACTAAGAGTCAGCTATGACATCTAATTATAGAATCAGATTTGCAAAACTATATATTTAAATCATTAGTTATTAATGAGAAGTAAATATGTTTAATATGTTTAAATACCAGATGCTTGGAGAGTATGATGAAAGAATAAGAGGCTGTCAAAGGTGACCATTTGGGAAAAGAACTAAATGGGAACTCCAGAGAGAAAATAAAATATTATGATGGAAATTTGAAATTAAGTGGATAAGTTAAACAGCCAATTAACACAATTTATGTTAGAATAAATTTGTTGGAAAAGAGGTCTGTAAAAATTATACAGAAGACAATAGAGAAATACAAATAACGGATGTTTTAGTGATGTGGAGGATAGAGCAAGAAGATTCAGTGACATACATTTAATTGGGGTTCCAGAGGCATATAATAAAAATATGTGGGCAATTTTAAGAGTATTATTTGTGTTTGGTAGACAGCACATGAGGCTTAAGGTTACCATATTGAACAACTAGGCATTACAGGAAGCTGTGAATATGTCCATGAGTAGAGGAAGAACAGTATAAGTTGTAGCTCCACAATAAATCTTTTTGCTGTCCTGATTGTTAGTTATAATGATGATGGTAACAGTGATGAAGAATGTAATTTTCTGCTCTGTTGTCACAAAATTCTCCCTCCATTCAGTTTCACTATGGACAGAACCACATTCAAGTCTGGGAATGTTAATACATTCATGCATCACTTAATTACAAGGATACATTTATACATGCCTTGTTAGGCTATTTTGTCTTTGTCTAAACATCATAGAGTGTACCTAGACAAACATATATGTTATGCCTACAGCACACCTATGTTATATGGCACTAATATTATGGGATCAATGTTGTATCTGTGATCTTTCATTGACCAAAATGTTGTTACATGGTGCGTGACTGTGCAGCATGTCTGCTACCATTTCTCCTTCCATATTGATGGCAAGTCTTGTATTTCTTTTCTAATTAATAACTTCATTTCTTCAGAATACTCTTCAAAGCAGTGCAACACGGAGCAATGACTGATCTGATTTTGAGAAATGAATGCTTCTACTTTACTTCTCAGGCTGTAGCCTTATGCGTCTATGGGGATTTTCTATTTGCATTCATTTTTGGAACTAGAAGGCTTGGAAATGATTGTAGAAAAGGAAGACATTCAGGAAGTCTAATGCTGACAAATATTTGTAGTTGATAGACATAGGTTATTCCATTAAGGTCACAGCCTTTCTCCAGGGAAATTTCCAAGACATCTACTTTTACCCATATACAACTCCCAGGCCATCTCTGACATACATTTTCTACCTTTCATACCTTCCCATGATTTTCTTTCTAGTTTGAGTCATATTAATTTAAATAGCTTTGTTGGGAGATGTTCTAATGACCATCTGGAGAGATAACAGCTATTTCATCTTGATGAGGGCATATAGTATCTGATGCAGAAATAATCTTTGGCTTATTTACTGTTTGGACTGAAGACTTAGTGCTTCTTTCTCTGGACTAGCTCCAAAGAGGAAAACAGAAAGAATCTCCAGAAATTCTGCCTTAGTTTGATAATAAGAATGTCCATTAACTAAACATCTTAACCTTTACTTGAGTTCAAGTCACTCTACTTTGTAGGAGAAGTCTTGAAGCTAGGAACCATGAATAAACTCCAGGATGATTTAAGAATCTAATAGAACCATATGCAAAGGTGACAAGTGGTTGCAGTTTGCTGGGTAGAGGTTCTAGAGTTTCCAACAGATTTTCAAAAGTATCATTGATGGAAAGAACATCAAGAATCACTGTCTTAGATAACTTAACTTATAATACCCCTGATTTGAGGAAAGGAAAATGCTGCAACTGTAAGGAAAGGAACATAATGGCTCTTTCAACCTTGTCTTATCTAACTTCTCAGGAGCCTTCCTAGAGTCATGAGGTTGGTTAAGTCACACCCATTTCCAATCTATATCTTGGTGTGTGACTCTTTCCATCATTTAATTACGTTACTTTTATATCTCTGAAGGCTTTATAAAAGTAGAAAGGCAGTTACGAAATCGTCCACCCTCCCTGATGGCAGATTAATTGAACGTTGGTTCCAAAGGAGATTTTACAGAGGACCTACTCCAGCATCCTTATTTGACAGATGACACCCAGCATGGTTCAGGGTCTTCTGAAAGGACTGATTAATAGTGGATCCAACCGAGCAGAATCTTTGTTTCCCCATATTGAGAGATGACAGTTTTTGTAATATGGTCTAGTTCCAATTCTCATATATTTGTAAACTCTGGAATGTTAAGACATGAAATTAAGATTTTAGAGGATAATGTAAAAATAATGTCCATTTACTCCCTTTTGTCCCCTAAGAAAATGACAATATCCAAGGGAATTTTTCAGTTAAGGCTTGTAATTTCACATTTAAGACTATATTAACTCAACGTTGAGGATTTAAGATTGATATTTAGTCAGCTGTGTGAACAGAAAAAAATGTTTGTTTTTATTTTTTGAGAATGAATTTATTTCCATTTCTAATCATTTTCTCAGCAGATGGCACCAAGCATGTCCATGGAAGGGGATAGAAATTACACTTCTGCGTCCATGTTTGTTCTCCTGGGACTCTCAGATGGAAAAGAGTGGCAGCTTGTCCTCTTCCCAATCTTCCTAGGGATCTACCTTATGACCCTAGTCTGGAATCTGGGTCTTATCATCCTAATCAGGGTGGACTCCCACGTGCACACACCTATGTACTTTTTTCTCAGTTTCCTGTCATTTTTGGACATCTGCTATTCTTCTTCTACCAGCCCAAGGATGCTTTCAGACTTCTTAAAAGATGAAAAAACAATTTCCTTCACTGCCTGTGCCACCCAATATTTTGTTGGGTGCTGGATGGGTCAGGCTGAGTGCTGTCTCTTGGCTGCCATGGCCTATGACAGATATGTTGCTATTGGTAGGCCTCTGCAGTACCCAGCCATCATGGCTCCTGGCCTCTGTCGGAAGATGGTTGCTGGGGCCTATGGGAGTGGTTTCCTTGTAGTTTAGTTCAAACAATCCCTAGTTTTCATCTCCACTTTTGTGGGCCCAATATCATTCTAAATTTCTTCTGTGACATAATCCAGATTATTTCCTTGTCTTGCACCAATCCCTTTATCATCCACATGATTATTTTTCTGGTAGCGTTTTTTACTGGATTCGGGTCTTTTCTTTTTATCCTCTTATCTTATGGTTTTATTGCAGTTTCTATTCTGAAACTATCCTCTGCCAAAGGTAGTGCCAAGGCATTCAATACTTGTGCCTCCCACCTGGCAGTTGTGACAATCTTCTATGGTACAGGCCTCTTTATGTACCTGAATCCTAGCTCTAGCCACTCCAAGAATCAGAACAAGGTGCTTTCAGTGTTCTATGTTATCCTTATCCCCATGTTAAATCCTCTTATCTATAGTTTGAGGAACAAGGAAATCAAAGAGGCCCTCAAAAGGGTGGTAAAGAGGACAACACATTTATCTCACTAAGAGCAATATTTATGCAGGTGCTATTTCTCCTATAATGAAGACAAAGTTTAGAATATGTATTTGACTTTTTGTAGGTCACAGGTCTTCTTTCTAGGTAGAAAGAAGAAGTGAAAGCATTGCTCTTTGATTCCTCCTGTCATTATTCTTAGCTACCACCACCAGGTGATCTGTTCAAGACAGTGTCACCAACATTGAATTTGCTTTATAAACCTGATTCTATGATTAGACCCAGGTACATAAAACCCTACGTTTTGAGAACAGAGAATCTAATAGATATTTTATGTACAGAAATGTCAAGACCCTAGGAAGCCACATAGACTGTTTTTTCCTCTACGATTTTTAATACGTCTTTTGTTTATTTTCAACCATTAAGCATTTGTATATTTCAATAAATATAATATAAAATAATGTATAAAATTAAATATGTGAAAATTAAAAATAATTTACAAATGCACACTTTATCATCTTATTCATGGACAGAGAGAGAGAAAGAAAAAGAAGGATAGAGAGAGAGAATGATAGTGAGAAAGGAAACAGAGGGAAGGAGAAGGGAGGAGAGGAGAGGGAGAAAGACTGGTCTGGCATATTCCCAAATAATGTTTCTATCCCCTCCGTCTTACTCCTGGAGAACTTCTTGTGTAGTGGCTTGTGAAAAAGAGGTGGGAGAGAGGAATGGTAGGAAGAAAGGGCCCTTTTATGGTCAAGAGTTGGGGAGATCCTCAGAGGCTAGAAAGAAATCAAAGTTATCAATTTACGGACATAGTTCACCTGAAGCATGCTCCATGGTTGCTTCCCAGAGTCAAAGCAAGACTTCAGAAATTAAGGCTGTTGTGATGTGTCTTGGGAGACAGCGTCAAAGTCCCAGAGATATGAACCTCCCAGGGATTCCAGGGCCTTAAGTTTGATCAGGGAGCAGCAGAGCCAGCTGACTTAGAGACTCAGATTCCAATCAAGAGAATTTAAAGAAAATTTAAATAGATATTTTTTTCAGACAAGTTTGTGTACTATATGTCATACATATTACATTAGTATTTACACAACACTTTATACTTCATATGGTTACATTGTACAGATGTGATTTATTTCTATTGCCATGTGAGTTGGCAGATGAGAAGTTATTCCCATTTCACAGACTGAAACTTTGGGCATATTGAGGTCTGCCACATTCTTCCCAGGGTAGCAACAATCCACGGCGAGTCCGCAAATTTTCATGTGTGGATTATAAGTGGTTCCTGTAGGCCAGAAGCACGTCTTCCAATGCTTAGCCTTGGAACCCAAATTCTATACTTTTGGTGTTATATCTTTAAACTATCTTAAGAATCTATTCAGTTTAAAAGATTAAATTAGTATAGTTCTTATCAGAGGGAATATGTAACAGCTAACCAATTAGTGAATGTTCAATCAAAGAAATAATTTATTTCCCCATCCATCCTTTTCTCCCTAAAAGTAAGATTAGCTGAACTAGGTCAAACCAAGAAGGAGACCTTCTGAAAATATCTCTGTATTCCTAGGAATTGCAGGATAGGTGAGCTCCATTTTTCAAAAACAAAACACAAAAGTTTATGGGGATTATCTTAAGTAGATATTTTTAATGAAGGATTAGTAATGCAGCATAATATGTTGGAAAGAACTCCAATTCAGAACACATGAATTACACCTTCTGATAATAGAAGTCATCGTTTGTACTACATACTGTGGTAAGTGCTGGATAACTGTTAACTAATTTGATTCTTTCTATGAAAATTTACTCTGAGATGTATCTACTATTATCAGCCCCATTTTATAGGTGATAGTACTGAGTTTTGGAGAGGTTAATTTGCTCAAGTTCATACAACCTACAAGTGGAAGGCTGGTATTCATCCCAGACGGGCTGATACCAATGCCCATGGTTGTAACCATGGTAACTCATCCCCCTGTCACGAATTAGTTTTATTTCTTCCCTATTTCCTTGATTTCCTCACTTATGTTTAGGAAATCGTGCCATGTCTGCTTCAAAGGGCTGCTTTGATTACTGACTCAGGTCAGGTATTTGAGAAAATGTATGTATGTACATATCTGAAATGAAAGTACTTTGTAAACTGGTAAGTGCCCACATATCTAATTTATTGTTGCCAGTCTATATTGCCAACCAGCTGTGTCATCTTGGGCAAATCTCTTAGCTCCACTGGCTTCAGGTCCTCACCTGGAAATTGATCGCATTTGACTAGATGGTTTCTAGGTCCTTTCCAGCTCAAATGACTCCAAGTTCATTAAAAGAAAAACTATAATCATGAGACCATAATAGGACCGTGATGAAGTGAGGAATTGAATCAGAAGGGACATGGCAAAGTAGGGTGTGAAACTAGCATGGAAAAAACTCCATGACAACCGTGACTCCAGAGAGCAAGTACCTGGAGAGTTTTCTCCCTGATTGTCTTTTCTCCTTTCACCTCTGACCTAATAACTCATTTAAGAGGATCTCTAGTTGTGGGCATCTCTCTGGGGGTGAGTGGAAAGCCAATCACATGGCCAAAAGTGCACATCTTGGAGTGCAAGGGCCCACCTGAAAAATTCCTTTGGAAAAGAAATAAGCAATTTCAATCTTTAGCAAGAACTCCGTCTTCATGTGGGATCTAGGCCAAGCTCATAAAGGAAGATTTATAGAGAACAGTGGATTCTGTGTATCTCTATATCTATGTTACTCTTCCTTTAGGACCTACACAGTACAAGGGTTATGGTTCTCAGTCTCTCCTAGACTTTAACTTTTCCCTCTCTCTCATTTCTACACCCTTCGCTTAGGGGTCTTCCTTAGGTTCTCTTTCCCCTTACTCAAATTCTTTGAACTTCAGTGAAAAGAATATTTTCTAAACTGAAATTTCAGGTATTACTCTGTGGTGAGGCATAGATGTCTAATTCTAGTTCCCAATTTCTTAAGTATATGATCTTGAAGTCTGTTAATTTCTGTTTTTATTTTGTAAATTGGGGATAATAGAATCATCTAGAATCTAATGAGACAAAACCTATAAAGCCTAATAGATTGTAGAAATTAATAATTGTGCTCTGAATCAAAAATAATAATTTGTTGAATTTCAGGGGAATTAACTAAGGTAAAACCGACTTGCCTGTGCTTCCCAACTTCAGCCATTCCATGACTCTTTTAATTTAGTTTTTCCCTTGAGAATTCTGCTTTCATATAATAATAATTAATTTGATTTCCATTTCAGTATACACCTTTTATTCATTATTTCTGAGCAGCAAAGCCAAGCTGGTCATTTCATAATTATATAATAAAGTACTCATGTACAAATCTATTGATCTTTTGAAATAATCCATATAGTTGTGCATTGTCATCTTTGAAAACCCTGGTGGTCCGGAGCACGGGTGACACAGAAATCAGAGATGCCTCGCTGCAAGCACAGGCAGTGTTGATCTAACTGTTCCTTTTATCCTTCTTTTACTATGCTGTTATTCATTCAGCAACATTCCTGGCTTCCTCAACCTGATTGATTTCTTAACCTGATTTTCTACCCTGCACAAACTTGCAAATGGCCATGTCCTTAGAAGATGAGATTGGAAAAGGTTTTGATTAACTGTATCTCCACATCAATATCGCCAACCAATATTTACCTCAGTTATCTTTTCCTCTACAAACTGTCTTTGGAGATGGCAAACACATGCAAAAAAATAATCAAAGAGAGTAAGTATATTCAGATTTTATTTTGTTTTTCTTCTGGCTTATCAAATTTTAAAAACATACATTTTTAGGATAACTTTTCTCATGAACAAGTTAAACAATCCACGACTCATCACATTTTTTCTGGGAATGATGAGGTACATGGAATACATTTAGTTACGGCTGACTCTGTTAACAGAATGTAACAAAAAAGTGAATTTTAGTGCAACCAATTGATCAAAAGCTTGATTCGTTTTCATTGAATTGATCAATTATTTTGTTGTTTCAGGGATATTGTGCGTGAATTTATATTTTCAAAATATTTTCATTGAATTGAATTCATCTTGGATAAAACATGTGATGAATTATATAGACAGCACTCTATTCTAAGAGTAAACAGAAAGATTTCAACATTCATAAAACCATAATTGAAATGAAACGAAAATCATATATTTTCAGTTTCTCCTCCAAAGCTGGGTGAAAGAACCGTTCACGAACATCTTCAGCATATATTTACTGAGTTATATAAATGTTAGTATATGAGATGCTTATCACTAAATAGGAAAACATCTCCACTAGCCCATATACTGTTATAATAGAGTATCATCAATTCAAGAGGACCTGGTGGTGGTGGAACATGAAAAATAGCGCCACGTGTTTACAATCCTGCTGACTGGAAGATAACGGAATAATACAAGATAGAGATAAATGTAATCATATAACTGATATTCTTGAATCTTAGCTTAGAGAGCATCTAATTTAGCAAAGAATTTTATGAAGAGCTCCTTGATGCTATAGTATTAGTTCTGCCTTATTTTTCTTTCACAGAAAGGAATGATAAATGCTAACATTTATTGAGCCCTTACTATTTTAAACCCTTTGCGTCATTCAGTTCCTGAAACAACCATATGAAGTGGTAAACATTATTATCCCCATTTATAGATGACTCCACTGAGACACAGAAAGGTTAATAACTTGCTTAGGATCACACAGCCAGTGAGTAAATGTAAGGAAAGTCTGACAATCTATTCTCTCTGTCATTCTCCCTCTTTCATTCTCTCTCCATTATTTTCCTTCTCCCTTTCTCTCTCCCTCTTTCTCTCTCACTGTGCTAACTATTAAGGATTTCTATATCTTAATAACTTTTTATTATAAATATAGGAGTTGTAGAAAATAAAAATACAGATAAAAATAGAGAAGAAAATCAAAATCATACCACTTATTACATTTGTCAATTGTAATTGGTTCACATGTGTGTGTGTGTGTTTGTGTGTATGTGTGTGTGTGTCTGTGAGAGAGAGAGATTGATTATATAAAGTAATCGTTTTCCTCTAGAAAGGTAGAACCATGTTTTGCAAACATCAGCAGTATACATGAGTGCCTATCCCTTATTGATTTATGCTTTTTATATTAAAGGCATTGCCACATTGGCATTCATATATTTTGTGACTAGGTTTCCCAGTTCATCAATCGTATTTCAAAAGTGTTTTATATAAGTGGGTTTTCAGCCATAATCAAGTTTAAATTGTTATATCATATTTTGTCTCTTATGGTTTCTTACTTGATGTTATATTTCAGAAATTGCATTCCCATCCCAAGATTATGTATCTGTGTATGTATTGATTCCTCTAACGCTTTTTATTTATAGTAAGCTAGGTCTCATAGACCCTTTAGGGAAGAGTTTATTCTTTTCTATCAGTTGAAAATACTAAATTTATCATCTATTTAATTCTTATCAGTATTTAAATTTATTTTTTAAATTGTATTTGTTCTTTTGACACATGTCTATTTTTACAAGAATAATCAATTATCAATGTTTATAATGCTTTTGAACATCTGAAAGTCCAAATCTTTCTAATTATTAATCTTTTTCACAATTTTATTGGCCATTATCATTGATTTACTCTTTCCTCTCAAGGAAGATCAGTTTGGGTATGGAACATAGCCAATAGGTGTTATCTGTTCTGAATCTCTTAGTGAGCTCTAACTTGCTGACCGTATCAACAAATATATGAAATATATCTTCGTTGTTTTAGGGAATTGAAATAGCTACTTTGACTCTTTCTTGACATCGTCTCATCATAGCTTGATGCTGGCTGTCAATTGATCCAAGTGTACCTGAATTCAAGCAAACTGCATAGAAAATCTTTTATGTGGTTTCTGTCTATATGACTCCAGGTGGTTTGACTTGCCTGGACACTAGGTCTGAATCTACAGCTGCCCAGAGGTAATGATGCCTGACTGTCTGCAGGGCTGATGATGTCTCAGAAGTTTCCCCAAATTAATCAATAAAACTCTAGTACCCATGGCATTCCTATTCATGAGTACAGCTGTTATTTGTGGTTATCTGTAAGCAATCACTGATAATAATATCCAACATCTATTAAACAATTAATGTGTACCAGACTGTGCTGAGTGTTGGCATGGATCTCCTCATATAACCCTCCCATTAACCTTCTGTTTCAGGGGCTCTTGGTGCCCTAAATCTGTTAGGAGTAAATCGAACCTAGTGTGTATAAGCCACTGAGACCGGTTCATAGAGTGAGAGAACATCAGAACTGAAACTCTTTTCTTCAGCTTTATTGAGATATAATAGACATATAACATTGTATAAGTTTAAGGTGTACAACGTAATGATTTTATATATGTACATATTGTCAAATGGTTACTCCAATAAGATTAGTTAACATCCATCATCTCACACCATTACAGTATTCTTCTTTGTGACGAAAACTTTTGAGATCTACTTTCTTACTGACTTTCAAATATACAATAGAATATCGTTAACTATAGTCATCATGCTGTACATTACACTACCAGAATTTATCTTATAACTGGAAAATTTTACATTTTGACCATCTTCACCTATTTCCCCCACTTTCTGGCCCCTGCCTGTGACAACCACAAATCTGATCCTTGTTTCTGAGGTGGGCTTTTTTAGATTCCATATACAGAGAGATCATGCAGTATTTGTCTTTTTCTGTCTGACTGACCTAACTTAACATAATGTCCTCAAGGTCTGTCCAGATTATCATGAATGCCAGGATTTCCTTCTTTTTTTAAAGCCTGAATAATATCCCATTGTTAAACATATAATTTATGTTATTTATACATATTTATACGTATACTTGTTATTCGTATTATTTATATATTTATAGTATGATTTCTTCATTCATTTGTCAACGGACACTTAGATTGTTTCAATGTCTTGCCTATTATAAATAATACTGCAATGAACATGAGAGTGCACATATATTTTGGTGATTACATTTCCTTTGGATATATACCCAGGTATGGAATTGCTGGGTTATATGACAGGTCTGTTTTAAATTTTTTTAGGAAACTATGGTTTCCATAGTAACCACACCAATTTACATTCTGACAACAGTACACATGGTTCTGTTTTCTCCACATTCTCACCTGCAGTTATTATCTCTTGTCTTTTTGATGATAGCCACTCTAACAGGTGTGAGTTGATATCTTATTGAGTTTGATTTGCAATTCCCTGATGATTAGTGATGTTAAGCACATTTTCATGTATGTGTTGGTATTTTGGATGTCTTCTTTGGAAAAATATCTAATTAGATTCCATGCCAAAATTTTAATTGGATTATTTATTTTCTTGTTATCGAGTTGTATGGGTTCCTTATATATTTTGGATATTAAGACCCTGTCAGATAGGTGATTTACAAATAATTTCTCTCATTAGGTAGGATGCTTTTTCATTTTGTTTAGCACTTCTTTTGCCATGCAGAAGCTTTTTAGTTTGATATAATCTCTCTTGTTTACTTTTGATTTTTTTGGCTTGTGGTTTAGATGTGATATCCAAAAAATCATACCCAATCCATGTTCATTTTTTCCCTATGTTTTATTCTAGGGGTGTTATGGTTACAAGTCTCACATTTAAGTCTTTAATTCATTTTGAGTTTTGTTTTTTTTTTTTTTTTTGGTGGGTGGGTGGTGGTGGGAATGGGATCCAGTTTCATTCTTTTACAGGTGAATATCCAATTTTCCCAGTACCATTTATTGAAGTGACTGTGTTTTTTCTATTGAGTATTTTAGGATCTGCTGTCAAATGTTAGTTGACCATATATGCACAATTTTATTTCTGGGCTCTTGATTCTGTTCCATTGGTCTATGTATCAGTTTCTATGCCAGTATCATATGATTTTGATTACTCTAGTTTTGTAATATAGTTTGAAATCAGGAAAGGTAATATCTCTTGGCCAGCTTTATTCTTCTTTCTCAGGATTGCTTTGTCTATTCAACTTCTTTTGTGGTTCCATACAAATTTTAGGATTGTTTATTCTATTTCTGTGAAAAATATCATTGCAATCTTGATAGAAATTGCATTGGATATATGATGGCTTTTGATAGTATGGGCATTTCACCAATATTAATTCTGCTAGTCCGTGAACATGGGATACCTTTCCATTTACTTGTATTTTTTTTCAATTTCTTTCGTTGATGTCTTATAGTGTTCAGTGAAGAGACCTTTCACCTTCTTGGTTAAATCTACCACTAAGTATTTTACTGTTTTTGATACTATTGTAAATGGGATTTTCTTTATTTCATTTTCCTAGAATTTGTGTAAGTATATAGAATGCTTATTTTGTATCCTGAAACTTTACTAATTTCATCGATTAGGTCTAACAGTTTTTTGGTGACATTTTTAGAGTTCTCTACAAATAAAATCATGTCATCTGCAAATAGACACAATTTCAATTCTTTTCTTCCACAACTTTGATGCCTTATATTATTTTTCTTTGACTTGACTGCAGTGGCTGGGGTCTATTACTATTTTGAATGGGAATGAGGAGAATGGTCACCTTTGTCTTCTTCTTGATCTTTCAAAAAAACTTTCAACTATTCACCATTGAGTATGTTATTGGGTATCAGCTTGTTATATATGAGCTTTAGTATGTTGAGGTTGGCTCCTTCTATACCTAATTTATTGAGAGTTTTTATCACGAATGGTGTTGAATTTTGTCAAATGATCTTTGTTCATTTATTGAGGATTATATGATTTTTATATTTCATTCTATTAATATGATGTATTACATTTGTTAATTTTTGTATATTGAACTATTCTTGCATTCTAGGAAAGAACCGTACTTGACCATGGTGTATGATCCTTTTCATATGCTGATGAGCTGAGTAATTTACTTGTTAGTATTTTGATGAAAATTTTAAAATCTGTATTCATCAGGGATATTGACCTATAGTTTTCTTTTCTTGTAGTGTCCTTATCTGGCTTTGGTATCAATGCTGGACTTATAAAATGAGTTTGGAAATGCTTCTTCCCCTTGAACTTTTTGGAAGAGTTTGAGAAGGATCAGTGTTAATTCTTCTCTAAATATTTGGTAGAATTCCCATGCAACCATCTGGTCCTGGGCTTTTCTTTGTTGGGAGGCTTCAATTACTGATTTGATCTCCTTACTTGTTATTGGTTTCTTCAGGTTTTCTATTTCTTCATGATTCAGTTTTCTATGTTGTATGTTTCTAGTAATTTACCTATTTCTTCTAGGTTGTTTCATTTTTGGAAAAAACCATAGGACAAGGGGAGTCCTTTTGTTTTGGCACTGTGTGAGCAGGGGGCAGGGCAATAGGGTCAGAGTGCTGCTACTCCTCTACTGTTCTAGTGTGGTCCTTCTCATTTTACATGGTCCATGGGGATGCTTCAGCTTCATAAGCACATTTAGGATTTTCACCACGATATCTTTTCTATGAATAGTTACCAGTTGTTCTGGTAAAGCAGACTGAAGTCAAGAACAACTTATTTTGCTGTCTTGATGATGTCACTAGGAATGAAAACTCTAAGGTCTGAACCCTTAATCACAGTACTTTTCTGTTTACTAAGACACAAAATATCCTAAAATTGAGAAAAGAATTGGGGTCAATAGTTAGTTGTAATAGCTTCCCTTTGGAATAGTTATCAGTAAATCTTCAAATATCATTTTTAATTTTCATGACCTCATGAAATAATTGAGAACCTGTAGCACAAGGCAGGTACTTTTTGATATTCAATATGAAAAACTGGGGTCTTTCCATCAGCACGGTGAAGTATTTCCCCCTTTCCACTGATGAATGGAGGGAAAAAAATGGCACGAATGAAAATTGTAAAGCCACCAATTTACCTGAATATTGTCTATTTTCTGATTTTAGAAACACCAAGTCAATGGTTTGTGGAGGAAATATTACAGATATCAACCCTTTCATCCTCTTGAGATTCTTGGATTTCCCTGAAATCATAGTAGCGTTCTCTGTTGTATTCCTGTTGACCTAGGTTATGAGTCTAATGTGATACCTGTGCCTCATCCTCTTAGTTAGGATGGACTCCCACCTCCACACACCCATGTACTTCTTCTTCAGTATTCTGCCCTTAATGATATCTATATGTGACCTCCACAGTTCCCAAGATGCTCTCTAACTTCTTCCAGGAGCAGCAAACTATCACCTTTGTGGGTTGTGTTATTCATGACTCTGCCTTCTCAACCATGGGACTAAGTGAGTCTTGTCTCATGACAGCTATGGCTTATGACCAATATGCTGCTTTTGTAGACCACTTTTCTATTCAATCATCTACTCACCCACCCTCTGTGTTTGGATGGTACTGAGGTCCTATATGGATGGACTCTCTGGTTCTATATCCCAATTGTGTGTCATGCTTCAGCTCCACTTCTGTGAGCCTAATGTCACCAACTACGTCTTCTGTGACATGCCCCAAGTGTTAGTCCTGTCTTGCACTAACACTTTCTTTGTACAACTCATAACTGCTATATTAGCAATGATCTTTGGGATAATAAATGCCTTAGCTATTATGATATCCTATGGCTATATTGTCATCTACATTATGAAGAACACTTCAGCTACAGTACTGTCCAAAACTTTCAACACCTATGCTTCTCACCTTACAGCAGTGACCCTCTTCTAGCCCTCAAATATCTTTTTCTATTTGAGTTCCAGCTCTAGTAGCTCCCCCAGCTTTGATAGATTTGCATCAGTCTTCTACTCTGTGGTGATTCGCATGTTGAATCCTTGATTCATAGTCTGAGAAACAAGGAAATCAAAGTCGCCTTGAAGAGGTTTGCAAGAGAAGAGAGAGTATTCCTGAAGTCACAGAGTATAAGATTTCTGACCAATTTGTCTTGTCAGAATCACTTTAATCCACAAAAGTATGCACACTACTGCACTATAACAAAACTCATATTGCCTTTGGGCAAAGAAGGCTTAATTTAACACAGATAATATGAGGAAATAGAACAATAGGTGACTCAATGCCACACAAACACTATAACTTTAGGTCCTGGAGGTTCATTACTTTCATCTTACATGAGGAGTGGCCTCATCATTTATTATTTTTTCTGAAAGTATTTGTGAAACATTAAAGTTTAAAAACTTGTTGCTTCTTTTTGCTACTGAGATTGACCTCTGTCCAATTGCAGGCCTCTGGCATTGAAGGCAAGATAATTGACAGAGGCCCCTGGGGGTGTACTAACTTTGTCTCCCAAATATTTTGATGCAGCATTATCTAAACATGGTGGTGACCAATGTATGGTCTGTGTTTCTGAACAGAATGGGAATGAACAGAGAGAGGGGGTGTGCCTTTAGAGAGAAACAAAGCCATAGAGTTGGCCTGGTTGTGCCTCATGGAAGACCAGTCTGAGATAGCTAACATTTGTCTAAGGTCTCTTTCAAAGCTAATCATCTAATAAGTTTTTGGTTACATCCTAGTCTCCACCAGCTTTGGTCTAAGGAATGAGGTGATTTAAATGATAAAAGGAATCAATGAAGCATCTGTTCCACTCAGTGCCATTTATTTATGATTCTGAGGAATTAGTTTCTTGCATCTAGTGTCCAGTTGGAATTTCTGCTGGGAAATGATATTAAAAATCCATGTCACAGCCAATAGCAGTTTCTGATATTATGAAATGCAAACCTCTCTTTCTATCCTCCATTCAATCTAGAAAGTTTGTCCTTGGTTAACATAGACAATGGGATCACACTACCAAATCATTTCTGATATTTAAAGCATCTGAACATGTTAGGTAAGAAGACTTGTGTGAGAGTTCATTATAATAATAGAGTTACTGAATATTCAGTATTGCAGGGACAAAGAGGAAATATGGAAAACTTGTCTACATTCCTTCCTACTGTTTGTGTTCAACATTTTAAGTCCTAGAGATTGGCAATTGTTTGGGGTGATATAATGGATGGAGTAGAACGGTTTGAGTGACTTTAATGCTCGTATTTTCTGGGAAACCTCAAGGGCCAGGAGTGATAATAGATAGTGGGATAGGCAGGGTTCTCAACTCTGACCAGTTTTCACTGTCTGAAGTAAGACGTAAAGTTGTGGTCCTTGTGGTATAATTAAAAAATAGATCAAGATGCCTAACAACACTGACTGTTGATTTACCAGATTTCTCAGACTTGAATAAACTAATGTAAAAAAGATATAATTACATTTACATATTATCCTTGAAGAGTCATTGGATTCTTTTTTATTTTGCTTCTATTTTTTTTTATTGAGGTAACATTGATTTACATCATTATATCAATTTTAGGTGTACACCATGATATTTTGATTTCTATGTAGAAAACATCATGTTCCCCACGCAAAGACTAATTACCGTCTATCACTATACACGTGTGCCCTTTACTTTTTTCACCCTCCCCCCAAATCCCATCACCTCTGGTAATCACCACTGTAATATCTATTTCTATGATTTTGTTGGTTGTTATGGTTTTTATCTTCCACTTCCAGATGAAATCATACAGATTTCAAACTTTTATAAATATACTTTTATACAAAATACAAAAATTTCCATGATAAATATATTTCCATTATAAATATTTGTTACACGTATATTGCATATATGTATGGAACTGTTTATAACTATGTATAATTTATTACATTAATAGTTAAATTACAAAAAGTGGTGGCTTATTTGTTGCTCTCTAACATTCATAATCATTCTTTCTCTGAGAAATATACTGAAATATATATATATATACGGAGAGGATGATTTTTCTGTTGTTAAACATCATTGTTTCAGTAGATTCGTCCCAACTCTGGGTTTCAGGGTTGAACCCAGATTGGTTTAAGACAATTAGAAAATATCCAATAGCTATTGCAACTAGCTTAGGGTAGAAGTGAGGGATATGAACAAATTAATGCAAGAAAGATGCAAGAAGATGTTTTCTGGGGCTTCTGGGAAAGAAAATCTTTTTCTCTTCTGTGGAAGCTACCAGAAGAGATACTCTCTTCTTTTAGATGGTGTGAAGTAAGACTGTGATCTCTAGAATTTATACAATTTTTCTACCATAAGAGAAATTATCCATAGGATAGAACAATTAGTCTCCACAGTATATTAAACAAAAAAGAAAAAACTGGACATTTATAATATTGTTTCAGCCACTGGATCAAATTTTCTCTGATTACTTCTGTTCTATGAGCTAACAGATTCACTTGATTGTTTGACCAGTTTCATACTTTTTCTGTCATAAAAGATGAAAGATTCCTACTGAAAATCATTTTGTAATATATACCAAGAATAACAAAAATGTGATTTTTTGAATGTGTTCTCTATTATTTGTATATTATTTGCCTATTTTTGTACAACAAATTGGTAGAAAACTTTGTGGCTTCAAACAAAAATAGATATTTATTACCTTTTATAGTTTTTGTGGGTCAGAAATTCAAGTGCAACTTGGCTGTGTGGTTCTGGCTTAAGAGGTCTGATGAGGTTGCACTCAAGTAGTTGGTCAGGGCTGGAGTCCTCTGAAGCTAGATCAAGGTGGGAGGATCTACTTCTAAAATAGACGCCTCACATTGCTGGCAATTTGGTGCTGTTTGATGGAAGGAGGGTAATATGCTTCTTACATGGGTTAGGCCTATTAAATGTAGGAGGGTTCTGCACAAGCCCATGAAGACCAGAAGGCCAGGGTCATTGGAGACGATCTTCAAGGCTGCCTATCACCCTCAGCTGTTAGAAATGCTTCAGAGTAAATATATTCAAAAACTTTCATTGAAAACTTGGAAACAACTTCTATGCTACATGAAAAGAATAGTTAAATACAGTGAGATATAGCCAGTTGGCTCATTAAAATACACATGCCAGAAAGTAACACTTACACTGCAGGCACAAGATTTTGACAATCAATCTACAAATTCAGATATTCAGGAAACACTATTTTCATTAACTTTCCATAACACAATTTCTACTTTGCGCTCTCTATTTCTTCACTGGGAAGAAACTTAGTCAATTTGTGAGTCCTTCTGTCTTTTCCCTACGTTTGTGTCTAAGTTCTAGAGGACTGAATGATGTCAGGGCAAAGGAGCTATTGGGCTCTTGATCTCTCTCCACAGCAGCATCTCCTGAGATATCTATTGCCTCAACAGATCCCAAGATGTCAAATCATAATTGGGTTACTGCTGAATTCCATTTATCCGCATCCTAAAGACTGTTAGGTCTGGTGACTCTGCTACTCGTGAACGGTCTTAGTTGAATGGGAATTGTTCTGTTATTCCCATCCTATACTCTGGCACAGGAAATTCTGTAGAGCTCAAGCCCTAAGTGCCCAGTGGCTGTCTCCCTGGACCTCCATGAAAACATTTTCCGAAGTTTCTGTCTGCCAAAACAGGCCCTAACCATCTTTTGGTATGGCTCTTCTGTTCTTGGTGTGTCTAAACTTATTTGATAGTTGTGGTATCTCAAAGCCATTCTGGAGACTCACTCATGTTTTTGGGCACATGATCTCTGTTTCAAATTCTTTTTGCTGTCACATCCTTTCTCTGAGGCTTGAGAACATAACAACTTGCCTGACTGAAAGAGAGGAATGGTCAGAGATAGGAGGAAGGAAATATTAAGTAAAAAGCTAAATATTATTACAAAAATATTTTCTATTAGCTGTTACATACAGCTAAGTGAAAAATTTAAAAAGGAAGGTTGGGTGGGGATTTGACAAGATACTAAAGACGTATTAGAAGCATGAACAGGCCTTATTTTCTAACATATTGTCACTGACTGCTTGACATTCTCCATAGCATGGCCTCTTCTATCTCCTCTAAGTTATTCTTTCCATGTAGCATATGGAGAAGGAAAACTCCTTGAGGACCAGAAAAACCTTGAGGACCAGAGGACAAGGGTTTAGTGTCTTGGGTGCAAAACAAGAATTGCTTCTCTCAGTGAATGAATGTATAAAGAAGATGTGGTGTGTGTGTACATATATATATACACACACACACATAGAGATATATAAATAAATAATGGAATACTACTCAGTCATAAAAAGATGATATTGTGCCATGTCTGACAACATGGGTAGATCTTGAGGGTATTATGCTAAGTGAAATAAGTCAGAAATAGAAAGGCAATTTCTGTATGACTTCACTCATATGTGGAAGATAACCAAACAAACACATAGATATGGAGAACAGATAGGTGGTTAACAGAGGGGAAGAGAGAAAGGGGTAAAGGGGCACATACATATGGTGAGCTAGCCTTCTGGCGGGGAAGAAAATGTAGTCTATACAGAAATCAAAATACAATGATGTAAAAATGAAATTTATATAATGTTATCAACCAATGTGACCCCAATAAAATAAATTTTTTAAAAAACACCCCAAATAAAGAATTGCTTCTTGTACATTTGGTGAGAGATGATAGCAAAGTAGGGTGGAGGGAGATGCAAGAGTTCCTTTTTGGTGCATGTTTTGGGAAGACTGAATGTTATTTCTCTTTTCAAAGTTCCTTATGCTCTTTGCCCAGTTCTTCCTCTTTTCCTCCTTGTCTCTACCATTCTTCATACAATTGTTGTCTCCTCTCATTTTCTCTCTTCTACTTATTTCTTCCTTTAAAATAAGAAGATGGAGCCATGGAAGAGAAGAAGAGATCAATTTCTGTTTCTTCTTCCCTACTCCAAACTTCTGGAAGGTCTTCCTGAATGTGACCCATGCTTGGGTCCCATCTAAAGGTAAAAAACCAAAACAAAACAAAAGTAAAAGAAAACAAAAAACTGGTCCAAAATAAGAAGGTAGAGAGCTGAGATTCCCTCTATTGCAGGGTCTGACTCAGCATTGTTGGAGATTCACCACTTCTTGGTGTCTTTCCCAGATAGAGGTTTCTGATGATTGTCCATATGCTTTGATGACATAATTTATTTTATAGAGAACAAGGTTGGAAGTGTTTTTGAAATTATCCCCATTATCCTTCCAGGGTGAATGGAGCTTTCCTTGACATAAAAATGTCTCAAAAGATGAGCATGCCGAAGGAAGAACTTGGAAAATAAACAAGGGACCAATTAAGAGAGTTGGTCTCCCCTCTATCACCCAGGACGGAGGTTATTTACAGCTTGCATGATTTTAATTGCTCCTTCATTGTTGGGATCTGTGCTCCAAAGTCCTCTCTTAGATGTGAAAGAAGCCTCATAAGCTTTCAAGGTCCTCTTCTCCCACAGCTAGATCATTTCTGAGGGAGGCTGAGTGAGCAAAACATTACTAATAAAAATCATGAACTCATCTCAGAATTCTGATAGAGTGGGATACTCTCAGAAGCTGGAAGCTGAAATATTTTTTGGCTATTTCTGAATACTTGGGTAAACCACAAAGAAGAAAGAGTTAGAACAGAGGAGAGTAAAGCTTTACAGAACTCTTAGGTGAGTCATTAGGGGCTCTGCTCTGAGGAATGTGAGGGCCTGGGACCCGGGAAAAATTTCATAGTTTTACAAATAGCTCAATATCATTGTCCTTGAAGTCTAAGTTTTATGAGTCCCTCTTCCATTGCAACTCATTTAGCCTGAAAAGCATTCTGTAGAGGGAGATCTAAATATGTAGGCTGTGTCAATATACTTTGGTACAAAATGGGGAGCTGGAAAACCTCTGACACCTTTGATTAATGTTTAAAAGGAGAAAACACAGGCCCAAAGGAAAAGTTGTGGGTAATTTTTGAGGGGCCTATGCTACTTGGTTTGTTCCATATAAAAGTCACATTTGAGCAGTCTACAGAAGACTCCCAAATTGAGGGATTTCAATGCATCTTTGATGAACGTTTTGGGTCTTGAGGAATTGGAGGACCACCCGTCAAGAAAAACTGTAATACTTGATCTTCTGAGACTGACCCTGTCCATATTTCCTGATAAATAAAGCTCTGCATATTTTGTTTCCTGTCCTATAAATATGTTGAATTTTTCCAAAGTCAACTGTGTAAATATTAGGAAGGATTATTGATGAAATATCTTAAAGAAGAGAGGTATGTCAAAGAATATGTATGGGCCTTCCCTGGTCTCTGACTTCTTACCACATCCAGCTGGTGATCACCCACAAGAATTTATCTCCATCTTTCTCATGCCACACGTCATCTCTTGTTTTACATTATGTCTCTATGGGTCCATTTATCACCTGTCTTCCTGGGCTGTAGGCTCCTTATTGGATGATTTACATCATCCAAAACACAAAGATAGTGCTTTACAGTGTTTAGAAATAAGATTAATGCAGCAATGAACACTTGTTGATGTGCAGTTCAGTGCAGATATTTAAGATGTGGCTTTGGAGCTACATTGCCTGGGTTTGAATCCCAGATCTGCCCTTTGTGAGTTGTGTGACCTTCAGCTATTTACTACTCTGACCCACAGTCTCTTCATCTGAAAAATGGGACTAGTAAGAACACATACCTCATAAAGTTGTTGAAAATTAAAATATGATAAAACGTGAAAGTATTCAGAATAGCTCTTGGAACATAGTACACACTCAATAAATATTAGCTAACTAATACCACACCTTAATTTTCAGGCAAATGCAATCACTTTAGAAGCCAAAAAAAAAAAAAAAGCAAATCAAGTAGCTTGGGGTTTTAGAAAAACAAATGGCCAGTGATAAGCTAGAGTAACCCAAACTTCATAGAAGTATTCTTTGTAAAAGTGTTTCTGGTAATATGGTGGATCATATGTTCAAAGAAATTACTAACAGTAGATAAAATATGCTTTTTCATGCAGAAGCCAGTGAGAAAGCAAATAAATTTATCAACGTACTCAAATGACAAGAAAAAGCACAAACTTCAGAGGGCAGTAAGATGGGGCCATTATTTTCCCATGAGTATCTATTAATCTCTGGTATGCTCAGTCCTGGGTTTTAATAAGCCAATGTATGAAGGGTAGGAGAAAAAGACAATGTGTGAGATTCGCTTAGAGACAACAACTCATTCCCCCACTGCCGCTGAAAACATGGACTCTCAAAGGGTAACATTCTCAGTTGTCAAACTAGGAAAAACCTACACTCAAAAGGAGATAGTGATATGCACACCTCTCTCAGCTTTATTGTGAAAGAAAGACAAAAAGTAAAAAAGCCTTGGGGCTGACCCTGTGGCTGAGTGGTTAAGTTTGTGCACTGCACTTCTGACGACCCAGGGTTTTGCAGGTTCAGATCACAGGCGCGGACATGGCACTACTCGTCAGGCCATGCTGGGGCAGCATCCCACACAACACAACCAGAGGCACTCACAACTAGAATATAAAACTATATTCTGAGGGTCTTTGGGAGAAGAAAAAAAAAAAAAGAAGATTGGCAACAGCTGTTACCTCAGCTGCCACTCTTAAAAAAAAAGTAAAAAAGCCTTCCCTGATAATTCTTTTTGTAAAATTTATTTTTATTGAGATAAAATTCACATATCACAGTGTGTAAGTTTAAGAGAGTCAGCGTGTTGATTTGAAACTTTTACATATTGCAATATGCTTACCATGCTAGCATTAGCTAACAGTTCTGTCATGTCACATAGGTAGATTTCTTTTTTTGTGGTTGGAACAATTAAGATCCAGCCTGTACAGATTTTGAAATATAGTGATGTACATTTGCAATTTATATAATGCTATAAACCAATGTTACCTCAATAATGGAAATAGATCTATTCTTATGAATATTGAAGTTTATAACAGAGTATTGTAGTCTATAATCACTATGCTTGGCATTAGATCTGTAGGATTTATCTGGGAGTTGCAAGTTTGTACCGTTAAACAAAATATCTCCAATTCCTGCATCCCCAGTCTCTGATAAGCACCATTTTGTTTGCTGTTTTTATGAACTTGACTGTTTTAGAACCCACATATAAGTGATATTATACAGCCTTGTCTTACTCTATCTGACTTATCTCACTTAATGTAATGCCCTCAGGATCCATCCATGTTGCTGCAAATGGCAGGATTTTCTTCTTTCTCGTGACTCACTGATATTCCACCGTGTGTGTATGTGTGTATAACATCGTCTTTACCCATTCATTCATTGACAGATATTTTGGCTGTTTCCATATCTTGGCCATTGTGAATAATGTTGCAAGAAACATAGGAGTGCAATATCTTTTTGATATCCTTTTTTCATTTCATTTGGACAAATAGCCAGAAGTGGAATTGCTGGACAATATTGTTATTCTATTGTTATTTTTTTGAGGAAACTTCTTACTTTTTTCCATAGTGGCTGAAGTAATTTGTAATCCCATGATAGTGAATGAGGGATCCTTTATCTCCACATCCTTGCCAAACTTGTTCTCTCTCGTCTTCTTGATGATAGCCATTCTAACAGGTGTGAGAAGATATCTCATTGTGATTTTGATTTGCATTCCCCTAATGATTAGTGATATTGAGTATATTTTTGTGTTCCTTTTGGACATTGAACGTCTTCTTTGGAAAAATGTCTAGTTAGTTCTACTGCCCATTTCTTTACATCAAATTTTTGATATTTGTTACTGAGCTGTGTGAGTTCTTTAAATACATGGGATTATAAACCCTTATCCTATGTATGGATGGCAAATATTTTCTCCCATTCTGTAGGTTGCCTTTAATTTTTTTTTGATTATTTCTTTTGCTGTGTAGAAGCATTTTAGTTTGATGTAGTCCCGCTTGTTGATTTTTGCTGATGTTACTTGTGCTTTTGATGTCATATCCAAAAACTCATTGCCAAGGTCAATGTCAACAAGTTTTTCCTCTAGGTTTCATTCTAAGAGTTTTATGGTTTTATGTCTATGTTTAAATCTTTAATTCACTTCGAGTTAAGTTTCATGAGTAGTTTAAGTAAGGGGTCTGGAGTTTTCTCTGCCTTTGTACGGGTACACATGCTCCACTCTGCTTGCTCCCTCTTGTGGCTGAATTCTTTTATTTTTTTCAAATAAATAGTGATTTTTTTAATACACTTTTCAACATGGCTTTTTTAAAGAAAGTACTGTCTACTTTTTAAATTAAGTATCTAAAATTTTTCATATCTATTTTTTTAATTGCAGTAACATTGGATTATAACATTATATAGCTTTCAGATGTACATCATAATATATTTCAAATTCTGCGTAACTTACATCATGTTCACCACCCAAAAGCTAATTATAGTCCATCCCCTCACATGTGAGCCTAATCACCCCTTTTGCCCTCCCCCCTTTTCCTCTCTGGTAACCACCACTCCTGTCTCCACTTCTATGTGTTTGTTTGTCGTTGTTCTTATCTTCTACTTATGAGTGAGATCATATGTTATTTGACTTTCTCCCTCTGACTAATTTCACTCAGCATAATCCCCTCAAGTCCCATCCATGTTGTCACAAATGGCCGTATTTCATCATTTCTTATGGCTGAGTAGTATTCCATTGTGTATAAATACCACATCTTCTTTATCCATTCGTCCCTTGATGGGCACATAAGTTGCTTCCAAGTCTTGGCTATTGTGAGTAATGCTGCAGTGAACATAGGGGTGAAGGTATCTTTATGCCTTTGTGTTTTCAAGTTCTTCGGATAAATACCCAGCAGTGGGACAGCTAGATCATATGGTAGATCTATTCTTAATTTTCTGAGGAAACTCCATACTGCTCTCCATAGTGGCTGCACAAGTTTGTGCTCCCACCAGCAGCGTACCAGGGTTCCCTTCTCTCCACACCCTCTCCAACATTTGTTGTTTCCTGTCTTGTTAGTTATAGCCATTCTGACTGGAGTGAGGTGACACCTCATTGTAGTTTTGATTTGCATTTCCCTGATAGCTAATGATGTTGAGCATCTTTTCATATGCCTGTTGGCCATCCGTATATCTTCTTTTGAGAAATCTCTGTTCAGATCTTTTGCCTGTTTTTTAATTGGGCTGTTGGTCTTTTTGCAGTTGAGCTGTATGAGTTCTTTGTATACTTTGGATATTAACCCCTTATCAGATATACGGTTTGCAAATATCTTCTCCCAGTTGTTAGGTTGTCTTTTCATTTTGTTGATGGTTTCCTTTGCTGCGCCTTCTTAAGCTATTGTGTCTCCTCTGGTTTATGTCACTCACCATGCTGGCTCCTGGAACCCTTTGTTTCCATTTTACAGAAGGTGGCACTAGAGCTCACATTTGTGTTTCTGCCTTGTCCACAGACCAGGTCTGTTTTTCTGAGACTCAGTTTACCAGATTTGCTCTTATTGCTACACTCAGGAATGTGCATAAGGAGCCAGTTGCAGAGGGGTAAGAGGTGTTTGTTTAGCACTGGGAGGTTGAGGGCTCTGGTGGACCTGGTGGGGAGATTCTCTGGTGAGCTACTCCTCAATGCTCATGGATGGACTTCCTCCTGAAATCCTGAGCCTGTGTGCCCCTTTAATATTCTCAACTGCCTCTTTCCTGATCTCCCTTCTTTTTCTAGTCATGGTCTACTCACCACAGTAATCTCTGTACTTCTAGAGAGAAATGGATTTTCTAGCTGCCTCCAGCACCCCTGGGGTTGGTGGGTACTAACTCACTGATCTTTTTCCTCACCAGAAGAGTTTGCCACTGCTAAATGCTTCAACTTCTGCAGTGTACCTTGAAGTGGTTGGTGCTAGGAAAGCTCCTTTCACTGTCTCCACTGTGACCAATCTCACACCTATTTTTCTACTCCAGCAGTACACTGGAATACCTTCTCAGGAAGACTGGACTTCCACAAAGTCTCTCTCCTTCATGGGTGTCTGCTCAAGTCAGCCCTCTGCAGGCTTTACAGGACTCTGACCAAGACGGGTTGGGGCTATTTTTCTGTCTCCTGCTGGCTCTGTAGCCCATGCTAGGGTGTGTCTGCCTATTATTGGATGCACCCGTGGGGTGAGATTCCTTCCACATCCCTTGGCATATCATGCTAGATACCACAAAAGCTCTTTTGTTCATGGATGGATGTTCAATTCATTGTTACAAAAGGGGAACAAAAAGGAGGACTGTCTTTCATCACAATGACACTGATGTAATTCATTCCTCTGGTAGTTTTTATTTTTATATATCTGCATCTGTAAATATGCAGCCTAAATATTTTCACTATTTTGACACTTAAAAAAAATCAAAATTTTTGTTTAAAGGGATTGTGGGCTGGTTCCGCCCCCAAGGCATCTCACGATATAATATAAATCGTTACTGAAGAAACAAATTTTAAACTCAAGTGTCAGTGGTTCCCATAGATAACTTTTAAAGAAACATGAACTTAAGATAAAAATAATCACTAAACACACAAACAGGGCACCTCGAGTAAGAGTAAGCAATAACATTAAATTAGAGAGTCAGACTTGCAAAACTATGCATTTACATCATTAAATAATAATAATTTCAACAAGCATGTTGAATATGTTTAAGTAAAAGATACTATAGAAATTATGAAAAACATTGAGACTATCAAAACTGAATATTTGGGAAAAGAACAAAAAGAATATTAGAGAAAAAACAAAATATTATGATTGAAATTTGAAATTCAATGTGTGAGTTAAACACCCAATTAGCACAACTTCTGATTTACTGCAAGAAGGATCTGAAAAATTAAACAAAACAAAGTAGATAAACACAAATAATGGATGTTTCAGTGATGTAGAGGGTAGAGCTAGAAGATTCAACATACATCTAACTGGAATTCCATGGGCATATAATAGACATATAGAGGCAATTTTTAGAGTACTCTCTGTGTTTAGCAGACATCACAGCATGCTTAAGGTTACCATACCAAACAAATAGATGTTAAAGAAACCTGGGAATATTTCCATGAGTAGAATTCAGTACATATTGTAGCTACTCAATAAATCTTTTCGTTGCCATGATTGTTTATTATAATGATGATGGCAGTGATGATAAAGAATGGAATTTCCTGCTCTGTTCTCACAAAATTCTCCCTCCATTCAGTCTCATTGTGGACAGAACCACATCAAAGTGTGGGATGATAAATACGTAGTCTGTCTGTGACTAGTTCTCCTTCCATGTTGATGGCAAACAGCTTAATATTCTTTTCTAATTCATCTCTTCATTCCTTCAGAGTTATTCTCAAAAGAGTGCACTATGAAGCAATGACTGATCTGATTTTGGGAATTTCTGGGAATTTCTACATTCCTTCTCAGGCTATATCCTTACGCTTCTATGGGGATTTTCTCTTTCATATATTTTTGAAACTAGGAGGCTGGGAAATGGCTGGGGAGAAGGAAGATATTCTCCATGGCTAATGGTGACAAATCTGTTGTAGTTCTTAGACAGGGATTATTCCATTAATGTCACAGCCTTTCTCCAGGGAAATTTCTAAGACTTTTAGTTTTACCCATACGCAATTCCCAGGTTAATTTTCACACTTATTTTCTACTTTCATGGCTTCCAAGGATATCTTTTTTAGTTTGAGTTCATCTGAATGAAAAAGTGTTTGTGTTGGGAGATGTTGTAACAACCATTTGAAGAGATGACAGCTATTGCATCTAGAAGAGGAGACACAATGCCTCATGCAAAAATATTGCTTTGGTTATTTACCCTTTGTCTTGAAGACTTAGTGATTGTCTTCCTTGGACTGGCCCCAATGAGAAAAAGAGAGAGAACTTCCAGAAATGCAGCCTCAGTTTCATAATTCCCATGTCCATTGCCTAAGCGTCTTAACACTTACATGAGTTCAAGTCACTCTATTTTGTAGGATAAATCTTGAATCTAGGAACCATGAATAGAATTGCGGGTGATTAAGAATCCAATAAGCCATTCGTGAAGGTGGAAAGCGGTTGCATTTTGCTGGGAAGAGGTCCCAAAGTTTACAAGAGATTTCAAAAGTATCACTGACCCAAAGAATATCATGGATCATGGCCTTAGATAATTTAACTCTTAAGTATCTCTGATACTTATAGGTGACAACAATGGCCACCACTAATGTCTCAGTATCTGGAGAGATTTCTCCCGTCACTGAGATGCCTCCAGAGCCCACCAGGTGAGTCTCTTTTCACCAAAGGTCTGTCACCCTTCTCTCTGGTGATTTTAGGTTGCTGAGAAGAGTGAGTTTGTGCATGGGCCCTTTAAGACCTGGGTCTTTTCAGCTTTCATCCAATAGCTTTTCTGGGGGTATTCCCTGCGGCAGTTAATATCCGGCAAAGCCAGATAGTAAGACCCTCATCTCAGTTGTGCTGAGTCTGAAGGATGCTTATAGCAGTATCAGGCCCCCGCTCCAGACATCACTCTTCCAGGGAGGGCTGCCTACCTTAGGGTGGCTTCTGCCTGGCTGGATGAGAAACTCTGCTGCTTCTGAAGGTGGCTTTTTTCCTCTCCAGCAGGAATTTCTGCCCCTTCTGCCTTAGTCAGGACTGTCCCTTGTTGTGAGGGTTCTTTTTATCCAGTTTTCAGTTTTCTATCCAGGGTAATTTTTCCAAAAATGATTGTAACCTGGTTCTGTTCATGGGAGGAGATGAGTTCAGAGTCTGCCTATGCCGCCATCTTGATGACATCTGCCCCTGATTCAGTCTTAATAGGACGTATATTTGGAGTAAATCATTCATTTCTCCTAGATTATTCAATTTGTTGGCATATGATCCCTCATAGTAGTCTCTTATGATCTTATATATTTCTGTACTATCACTTGTGATGTCTCCTCTTTCATTTCTGGTTTCATTTAGTTGAGTCTTCTAACTTTTATTCTTAGTCTAGCTGAAGGTTTGTCAGTTTTGTTTATCTTTTCAAAGAACCCAGCTCTTTGTCGATTTTTTTCTATTGTTTTTCTGCTCTCCATTTCATTTATTTCTGCTCTGCTCTTTGTTATTTCCTTCCTTCTACTCATTTTGAGCTTAATTTGTTCTTTTCTCCTTTGATTTCTGATTTGACTCATTTGTTGTTCAGGAGTGTGTTGTTTACTTTCCACATATTTTTAGGTTTTCCAGCTTTCCTCTTGTGGATTTCTAGTTTCACCTATTTTGTCAAAACAGGTACTTTGTATTATTTTGATCTTAAATTTTGTAAGAATCTTCTGTGTCCTGTTATATAATCTATCCTGGAAATTTTTGTTTACTCTTGAGGAGAATGTGTATTCTACTGCATTGAAGGCATGTTCCATAAATGTCTGTTAGGTCCATTTGGTCTAATGTATGTTTCAAGTCCAACATTTCCTTGTTAATTTTCTGTCTGGATGATGTATCCATTGCTGAAAGTGGACTATTAAAGTCCTTATGGTTATCGTATTGTTACCTATTTCTCCCTTCAGATCTGTGAGTATTTGCTTAATATATTTATGTGCTCTGATTTTTGGTGTTTTTATATTTACACTTATTATATCTTCTTATGAATTGACCCCATTATCATTATATAATGAACTTCTTTGTCTCCTATTTCCATATTTTGCTTAATGTCTATTTTGTCTGATATAAAATGTCTGCTTTGTTCTTGTTTCTACTTGCATGGAATATCTTTTCCATTCCTTTAATTTGAACTTATGTGTGCCCTAAAGCTATAGTGATTCTCTTGTAGGTGGCATATAGTTGGGTCTTGTTTTTCTATGCATCCCCAGTCCTCTGCCTTTTGTTGCTGAATTCAATCCATTTACATTTACAGTGATTACTCATTCACGAGAACTTTCTAATGCCATCTTATTCACTGCTTTCTGGTTGTCTTTTAATTCCCTTCTTTCTTTTTTTCATCTGTTTCTGCCTACATTTGTACAATGGTGATTTTTTGAGGTGGTATGCTCTGTTTCCTCTTTCTTCCACTTTTTGAATCTACTCTCAATTTTTGCTTTGTGGTTACCATGAGGTTTGCATAAACATCTCATAGAGAAAACAGTCCATTTTATGCTGATACCAGCTTAACTTCAATTGTCTACAAAAGCTGTCCCCTTTTGGGGCCAGCACCCTGGTGTAGTGGTTAAGTTCATCATGCTCTGCCTCAGTGCCCTGAATGTCGGGCAGAAATGTAGGAATATTGGCATAGATATTACCTTAGGGCTAATCTTCCTCAAACAACAAAAGAGGAAGATTGTCAACAGATGTTAGTTCAGGGTGAATCTTCCTCATAAAAAAAACTGTACTGTTTTACTCTCATCTTTTATATTTTTATGTAATTTTTTACCTTTATATTGTATATTCTTGAACAAATTATAGTAGCTATAATTATTTTTAATACTCTTCACTTTTCACTTTTATACTATAGTGAAGTGATTAACACACCATGCTATTACAGAATTAGGGGTTGTTATATGTAACTGTATATTTACCTTTATCACTCTTTTCTATACTTTCGTATGTTTTCATGTCCCTGATTAGTGTCTTTTTCTTTCAGCTTAAATAACTCCTTTTAGTATTTCCTGCCAGGCAGGTCTTGTGGTGATGAACAACCTCAGCTTTTGTGTTTCTAGGAAAGTCTTTATTTCTCTTTCATATTTGAAGTACAACTTTGTGAGAGAGAGTATTCTTGGCTGGCCATTTTATCCTTCAACAATGAACATGTCATTCACTCTCTCCTGGCTTGTAGAATGTCTGCTGAGAAAATTGCTGAAAGCTTAAAGGGGATTCATTTGTAGGATATAATCTTTTGACCTTGATTATTTCTAGTATTCTCATTTTCTTTGTTTTTGACATTTTTAATATAAAGTGTATGGAGAAGGTGCTTTGGCATGATATAATAGGATGATCTGTTACCTTTATGAAGTTGGATGTTTAAATATCTCCTCAGGTTTTGGAAGTTCTCAGGATTATTTCATTAAATACATTTTGCAGGGCTGGACCAGTAGCGCAGCAGTTAAGTGCCCACATTCCACTTCGGCAGCCCGGGGTTGGCCAGTTTGGATCCCGGGTGCGGACATGGCACCACTTGGCAAGCCACGCTGTGGTAGGCGTCCCACATATAAAGTAGAGGAAGATGGGTGTGGATGTTAGCTCAGGGCCAGGCTTCCTCAGCAAAAAGAGGAGGATTGACAGCAGTTAGCTCAGGGCTAATCTTCCTCAAAACAAATACATTTTGTTCCCCCTTCTCCATCTATTTTCCTTCTGAGCTTCAATTATCCCATAGATAATGTAGGTTATCTTTGTTCTTTTTCATTCTTTTTTCTTTGGTTGGCTCTCACTGGGTTATTTCAAACTTCCTGTCCTCTAGCTCACTCATCTGTCTTCCATTGGCTCTACTCTACTGAGGATGCTCTCTATTGCATTGTTCATTTCATTCATTGAATTCTTTAGCTCTGGAATTTCTATTTGGTTCTTTTCTATAATTTCTATCTCTTTGGTAAATATCTCGTTGTGTTCTTTTTTTCCCTGATCTCATTGAATTTTTTTTCTGACTTTTCTTGTAGTTCATTAAGTGTTTTTGAAATGGCTGTTTAAAACTCTTTATCAGCTAGATCACATAATTCTTTGCCTTTCAACTTGGTTCTTGGAGAATTCTTGTTATTTTTAGGTGAGGAATGTTTTCTTAATATTTGATGTTTCTTACAGGTTTGTATTGCTGCTTCAGCATTTGAAGAGGCAGACATCTCCTTAAACCTTTACTAGTTCCCTTTAGATGGAGTATACTATTGTTAGTAGGGTTATAGCTGGGAATGTCTCTGCCTTTATGTGGGTACACATACTCAACTCTTCTTGCTGTCTCTTCTGACAGTATTCATAAGCTATTGCATTTTCTCTGGTTCTTACCAGAAACCAGATCTGCTAGCTAAAATGTCTTTTCCTTTTTCCAGAATGTGGCACTACAGCTCATGTTTGTGATTTCTCCCTTGCCCACAGATCCTGGTCTGTTTTGCTCAGAGCACTCAGTTTACCAGATTTACTCTCACTGTGCCCTCAGACAAGTACCAAGGATCCAGCTTCAGAGTGTGGAGAGGTGTGGTTTTAGTACTCCTAGAGGCATATGAGTAAACTTTCTGCTGAAATCCTGAGTGCAGACAGCAGGAACTATGACCCTTCAATACCCCTTGCTGTTCAGCATGTATTACCTGGCTGAGTAGTCTAGATATGATTTTGGGAATTGCACCCTTCTACCTACTTCTCTGGCTATAGCTTTATGCTTCTAAAGGGATTTTCCATTTTTATTCTTTCTTTTGGACCTAGGAGGCTAGAAATGGTTGAGGAAAAGGAAGACACTCTGGAGGGCTAATGCTGACAAATATTTGTAGTTCATAGACACAGTTTATTTCAGTAATGTCACAGCCTTTCTCTGGGAAATCTCCAAGACTTCACTTTTATTCATATAGACAACTCCTAGACTACATTTGGCATCTAGTTTCTACCTTTCATAGCATTTCATGATTTACTTTCTTATTTGAGTTCATCTGAACAAAATGTTTTTGGGTTGGGAGATGATCTAATGACCACCTGAAGAGGTGACAGCTTTAGTATCTTACAGATGTCATACAGTGCCAGATGCAAAATATTATTTTGGTTATTTATGATTTGTCCTGAATACTTAGTGTTTTCCTTCCCTAGACTAGCTCCAGTGATAAAAAGAGAAAGAACTTCCAGAAATCTTGCCTCAGCTTTCTAATCTCCATGTGCATTGCCTAAACATCCTAACCCTTACTTGACTTCAAGTCACTCCACTTTATAGGAGAATTCTTTAGCCTAGGAACTATGAATAGAATTGACAGTGATTGAGAATCCAATAAAACCATATAGAAAGGCGGTAAGTGGTTCCAGTTTCCTTGGTAGAAGGTCCAGAGTTTCCAAAAGATTTCTAAAGTATCATTGACACGAATAAGATCAAGGATCATTGTCCTAGAAAATTTAACTCGTAAGAATATCTGATTTGAGGAAATAAGAATCTGCACCTGGGGCCAGCCTGGTGGTGCAGTGGTTAAGTTCACACGTTCTGCTTCTCGGTGGCCCGGGGTTCGCCAGCTCAATCCCGGGTGTGGACATGGCACCACTTGGCAAAAGCCATGCTGTGGTAGGCGTCCCATGTATAGAGGAAGATGGGCATGGGTGTTAGCTCAGGGCCAGTTTTCTTCAGCAAAAAGAGGAGGATTGGCAGTAGTTAGCTCAGGGCTAATCTTCCTCAAAAAAAAAAAAGAATCTGCACTTTTAACGAAGAGAGCATAATGGTTATTACAACCCTGTCTTTTCTAACTTCTCAGGAGCCTTCCTAGTGTCGTTAACTTGGGTAAGTCATATCCATTTCCAAGCTGCTCTGGGTGTGTAACTCTTCCCATGATCCCATTACATTGCTCCTATATTTATCCAGGGTTTATGAAAGTAGAAAGAGAGTTACAGAATTGTCCACCTTCCCTCATTAGAGATTAATGGAATATTAGTTCCCAAGGAGATTTCAAAGAGTACCTACTTCACCAATCTCATCTTGCATATGAGGTCCAGCATGATTTGGGGACTTCCTCAAGCACTGAATTTATATCAGAGCCAAACCTTAGAAGAATCATTCTTTTTCACCATATTGAGAAATGGCACTATTTTCCTAATGTAGTCTATTTCCAATTCTCATATATGTGTAAACTCTGGAATGGGAAAACAGGAAATTAAGATATTTTAGGGGATAATGTACTAATGATGCCTATTGCTCATTCTGTTCCCAAAGAGAATGGCAATATTAATCATAGAGGATTTTTTCAGTTAAGGTTGCTGATTGGACATGAGAAACATTGATTACCCTCTTTCCAGTCTTCTTGGGAATCTACCTTGTGACCCTCCTCTGGAACCTGGGTCTCATCATCCTAATCAGGATGGACTCCCACCTGCGCACATCTATATACTTTATTCTCGGTTTCCTGTCATTTATAGACATCTGCTATTCTTCTTCCACCAAACCAAGGATGCTTTGAGACGTCTTAAAGGGTGAAAAAATGATTTCCTTCATTGTTTGTGCCACCCAGTATTTTACTGGGTGCTGGATATGTCTCACTGAGTCCTTCTCCTTAACCATGATGAGCTATGACAGATATGTTGCTATCAGTAGGCCTCTACAGTACTCAGCTATCATAGATTCTGGCCTTTGTCAGAAGATGGTTCCTGGGGCCTATGGCAGTGCTTTCCCTAGTAGCTTAGTTCAAACAGTCCCTAGCTTTCATATCTACTACTGTGGACTCAATAAAATTCCACATTTCTTCTGTGATATAGCTCAAATTATTTCCTTGCCTCACTCCAATCCTTTCATCATCCAAAAGACTGATATTCTGCTAGTTGTTTTACTGCCCTTGGTTCTTTTCTCTTTATCCTCTTAATCCATGGTTTCCACCCATTGCAGCTTCCATCCTGAAAATATCCTCCATAAAATCTATTGCCAAGGCCTTCAATACCTTTGCCTCCCACCTGGCAGGTGTAACAGTCTTCTATGACACAGGCTTCTCTGTGTACCTGCATCCTAGCCCTAGACACTCTGAAAAGCAGGACAAGGTACTGTGAGTATTCTATCCTACCCTTATCCCCATGTCAAATCCTCTTATCTATAGTCTGAGTAGCAAGGAGATCAAAGCGGCTGTCAAGAGGATGGTAAAGAGGACAAACAATTTACTTCACTAGGAACAATATTTGTGCAGGTATTATTTCCCCTATAATGAAGACAGGGTTTAGAATATTTAAGTGACCTCTTGTATGCCACAAGAATATCTATGTAAAAAGCAGAAATTAAAATCTGGTTTTCTTGATTCCTGGTGCCATTATGTTTAGCTACTATGACCATGTGATCTGTTTGAGGCAACATCATAAACACTGAATTCAGTTTACAAAGCCTTTTTCCATGATTAGACTCACTTAGATAAAACTCTCTGTTTTGTGAATACAGGTTTTAATACATAGTATATGTAGAGAAATGCCAAGAACATACAAAGACACATAGATGCTTCTTTTCTCTAGGATTTTTAAAATGTCTTTTATTTATTTTCAAATATTAAGCATTCATATATATATTTGAATAAAAATAAAATGATGTGCAAAATTAAATATGTTAAATTGAAAATAATTTACTAATGTATACTTTATCGTCTTATTCATGAATAGAGAAAGTGAGAGAAAGAGAAAGAGTGTGTGACAGGGAGAGACACAAAAAGAGAGAGATAGAAACAAAAGTACAAAGACAGAAAAAGATAATGAGAATGAGAAAGGAAGTAGAGGAAAGGAGATGGGAGGGGAGGAGACAAGAGGCAAGGGGAGGGGAAAGACTGGTGTGGCATATTTAAAAATAACATTGTTATTTCCTCCAACTTACTCCTCGAGACTCCTTGTGTAGTGAATTGTGAAAAAGAGATGGGAAAACATAATGGTAGAAAGAAGGCACACTTTTGAGGTTAAGATTTGGGGAGATTCTCAGAGGCTGGAAAGAAATCAAAGTCATCAATTTCTGGGCATAGGTGGCCTGGGACATGCTCCATGGTAGCTTCCAAGAGACCTCAGAAATTAAGGCTGGTGTGATGTGTCTTGGGAGGCAGCGTCGGAAGCCCATAGATCTGAAAGTCCCAGGGATTACAAGGCCTTAAGTTTTACCAGGGTGCAGCAGAGCCAGCTAATGTCGGGGGGTACCATGGAAAGCCAGAGCACAACCAGGAGAATTTCAGGAAAATTTGAAAAGAGATATTTTTCAGGCAAGAGTTTATGGACTAATTTACTTACGTATTACATTAGTGTTTATACAGCATTTTATACTTCATATAGTTACATTGCATAGGTGTGATTTGGCTCAATTACCATGAAAAGTTAGCAGATGAGAAATTGTCCCCATTTTACAGGTAGAACCTTTAGGCATATTGACGTCTGCTATATTCTTCCCAGCATAGCAACAATCCATCTTGAGTTTCACAAAGCATGATTTGTGGAACACAGATGGGTTATTACTGACCAGAGACATGACTACCATTGCTTGCCAGTGGTATGCAGATTCTATACAGTTTTTTATCAGGGGGAACATATGACTCCAAACCAAATAGAAAGTGTTAAATCAAATTAACTCATTGCCACATCCATGCCTTTCTCTCTAAAATTAAAATTGCCTGAAGTAGATCAAACCGTGATTGGGACCTTCCTAAAGCATTGCTGTATCCCTAGTAATGGCAGGGTAGATGTTTCCATCTTAAAAAAAAATACAAAAAACAAGAAAAAAAAGTTTTCAGGAATCATCTTAAGTAGATATTTTTAATAAAGGATTAGTAATGCAGCATAATATGTTGGAAAGAACTCCAATTCAGAACACATAAATTAAATCTACTGTTAATAGAAGGCATTCTCTGTACTTCACACTCTTATAAGAGCTTTGTAATCATTATATAATTCGATTCACTGTATGAAAATCTATCTGTGAAACAACTACTACTGTCGACACCACTTTAAAGGTGATAACAAAGAGATTTAAAGAGTTTAATTTGCTCAAGTTCACACAAACACCATTTGGAAACCTGGAATTCTACCCATACTGGCTAATACCAATGCCCATGGTATTAACTACAATGATACATGGCTGTGCCATAAATTAGTTTTATTGGATTCTTATTGCTTCAATTTCCTCACTTATGCACATGGAATCATGCCATGTTGACCTCATAGGATTGCTGTGATAATTGATTCAGGTCAGGTGGTTGAGGACATGTATGTATCTAAAATAGAAGTGGTTTGTAAACAGGGAAGGGTCCACATATCTAATTTATTGCTATCGTGCCATATTAGCCCCCAGGTGTGTCATATTGGGCAAATCTCTTAGCTTCACTGGCTTTGGGTAGTCACCTGGAAGTTGATGTTATTGGACTAGATGATCTCTAGGTCCATTGATGTTCAAATGACTCCAAGTTTTATAAAAGAAAAGCTGTAATTACGAGATCATGATTTTTTGAGGAATCTACATACTTTTTTCCATAGTGGCTGCACCAGTTTGCACTCTCACCAGCAATGTTTGAGAGTTTCCTTTTCTCCAAATCCTCTCCAACACTTGCTATTTCCCGTCTTGTTAAATATAGCCATTCTGACAGGTATGAGGTGATATCTTGTTGTAGTTTTGATTTGTATTTCCCTGATAATTAGTGATGTTGAATATCTTTTCATGTGCCTGTTGGCTATCTGTATAACTTATTTGCAGAAATGTCTGTTCAGATTTTTTGCCCATTTTTTAATTGGGTTGTTGGATTTTTTTGTTGTTGAGATGCATGAGTTCTTTATATATTTTGGATATTAACCCCTTATCAGATATATGGTTTGCAAACATATTCTCCCAATTATTAGGTTGTCTTTTCATCTTGTTGATGATTTCTTCTGCTGTGCAGAAGCTTTTTAGTTTGATGTAGTCCCATCTGTTTGTTGTTTCCCTTGCCTGGTAAGACATGGTACTTGAAAATATGCTGCTAAGAACAATGTCAAAGAGTGTATTGCCTATCTTTTATTCTAGAAGTTTAATGGTTCCAGATCTTACATTCAAATCTTTAATCCATTTAGAGTTAATTTTTGTGTATGGTGTAAGATAGTGGTCTATTTTCATTCTTTTGCATGTGGCTGTCCAGTTTTCCAAGCACCACTTATTGAAGAGACTTTCCTTTCTCCATTGTATGTTTTTGGTCCCCTTGTGAAAAATTAGCTGCTCATAGGGGCCAGCCCGTAGACGTGTGGGTTTATTTCTGAGTTCTCGATTCTGTTGCATTGATGTGTGTGTCTGTTTTTGTGCCAGTACCATGCTGTTTTGGTTACTATAGCTTTGTAGCATATTTTGAAAACAGAGAGTGTGATACTTCCAGGTTTTTTCCTTTTTCTCAGGATTCCTCTGGCTGTTTGGAGTCTTTTTTGTTCCATATAAATTTCAGGATTCTTTGTTCTTTTTCTGTTTAAAATGTCTTTGGAACTTTGATGGGAATTGCATTGATCTGTATACTGCTTTAGGAAGTATAGACATTTTAACTACATTAATTCTTCCAATCCAAGAGCATGGAATATCTTTCCATTTCTTTGTGTCCTATTTCTTTCAACAATATTTTATAGTTTTCAGTCTACAAGTCTTTCACCTCTTTGGTTAAGTTTATTCCTAGGTATTTTATTCTTTTTGTTGCACTTGTAAATGGGATTGCATTCTTAATTTCTCTTTATGCTACTTGGTTGTTAATGTATAGAAACCCAACTGATTTTTGTATGTTGATTTTGTATTCTGCAACTTTAGTGTATTCATTTATTGTTTCTAAAGTTTTTTGTGCAATTATTTAGGGTTTTCTATATATAAAATAATGTCATGTGAAAATAGTGACAGTTTCACTTCTTTCTTTCCAATTTGCATCCATTTTATTTCTGTTTCTTGCCTGATTGCACTGGCTAGAACTTCCACTGCTATGTTAAATGAAAGTGGCAAAAGTGGGCATCCTTCTCTGGTTCCTGTTCTTAGAGGAATAGTTTTCAGTTTTTCTGCATTGAGAATTATATTAGCTGTGAGATTTTCATATATGGCCTTTATGATGTTGAGATACATTCCTTCTATACCCATTTTATTTAGAATTTTTATCATAAATAGATACTGTATCTTGTCAAATCCTTTCTCTGTATCTATTGAGATAGTCATATGGTTTTTATTCTTCCTTTTGTCTATATGGTGTATCACATTGATTGATTTGTGGAGGTTGAACCATCCCTGCATCCCTGGAATAAATCCCACTTGGTCTTTTTGATGAATTGTATTCAATTTGCTGGCATTTTATTGAATATTTTTGCATCAATATTCATCAGTGACACTGGCCTGTAATTTTGCTTTTCCGTGTTGTCCTTGTCTTGTTTTGTTATCAGGATAATATTGGCTTCCAGAATGAGTTAGGAAGCTTTCATTCCTCTTGACTTTTTTGGAAGAGTTTGAGAAGACTAGGTATTAAATCTTCATTGAGTGTTTGGTCAAATTCACTAGGGAAGCCATATAGTCTTGGACTTTTGTTTTTGGGGAGGTTTTTGATTACTGTTTTGATCTCCTTACTGGTGATTAGTCTATTCAAATTTCTATTTTTTCTTGATTACATTTTGGAAGGTTGTATGATTCTGAGAATTTGTCCATTTCTTCTAGATTATCCAATTTATTGGCATATAGCTTTTCATAGTATTCTCTTATAATCTTTTGTATTTCTGAGGTGTCCATTGCAATTTCTCCTCTTTCGCTTCTGATTTTTTTTATTTGAGCCTTCTGTCTTTTTTATCTTGTTGAGTCTTTCTAAAGTTTTGTCCATTTTATTTATCTTTTCAAAGAAACAGCTCTTGGTTACATCAGTTTTTTCTATTGTTTTTGTTGTCTCTATTTGATTTGTTTCTGCTCTGATTTTTATTCTTTCCTTTCTTCTGCTGATTTTGGGCTTGGTTCATTCTTCTTTTTGCAGTTCCTTTAAGTATACTGTTAGATTGTTTATTTGAGATTCTTCTTGTTTGTTGAGGTAGGCCTGTATTGTTATAAACTTCCCTGTTAGAACCACTTTTGCTGTATCCCATGAATTTTGGCATGTCCTATTTTCATTTTCATTTCTCTCCAGGTATTTTTTGATCTCTCCTTTGATTTCTTCATTGACCTAATCATTGTTCAGTAACCTTTTGTTTAATCTCCACATATTTGTGGCTCTTCCGATTTGCATTCTGTAGTTGATTTCTAGTTTCATACAATTGTGGCCAGAGAAGATGCTTTGTGTTATTTCGGTCTTCTTAAATTTATTGAGACTTGTTTTGTGGCTTAATATGTGATCTACCCAGGAGAATGTTTCATGTGCATTTGAGAAGAATGTGTATTCTGCAGCTTTTGTTGGGAATGTTCTATATATATCTACTAAGTCCATCTGGTCTAACATGTCATTTAAGGCTAATGTTTCCTTACTGATCTTCTGTTTGGATGATATACCCATTGGTGGAGTGTTAAGTGGAGTGTTACAGTCCCTTGCTATTATTATGTTATTGCCTATTTCTCCTTTTATGTCTGTTAATAATGGCTTTATATATTTAGGTGTTTCGATGTTGGGTGAATAGATAATTAGAAGTGTTATATCATCTTATTGGATTGTTCCTTTTGTGATTATGCAGTGCCCTTCTTTGCCTCTTGTTAACAGTTTTGTTTTACAGTCCATTTTTTCTGATACAAATATTTCTACCACAGCCTTCTTTTCATTGTCATTGCATGGAGATTCTTTTTCCATCCTTTCACTTTCAGCTTGTGAGTGTCTTTAGGTCTGAAGTGTGTCTCTTGTGTGTAGCATATATATAGATCTTCTTTTTCTTGTTCAGTTGGCCACCTTATGTCTTTTTATTAGAACATTTAGCTTATGAATATTTAATGTATCTATTGATAAGAATGTACTTATTGCCATTTTCTAACTTTCGTTCTGAATGTTTTAGTTGTTTTTCTCTGTTCCTTTCTTCTTCTCTTGAATCTTCCCCTGTGGTTCAATGTCTTTCTTGAGCATTATGTTTCAGTTCCTTTCTCTCTTTTTTGTGTATTTATTATAGGTTTCTGGTTTGTGATTATGATGAGGTTCACATACAGTAACCTATGTATATAGCAATCTATATTAAGTTGATGAACCCTTTAGTTTGACCTCTTGCTGAAAATGCTACTCTTTTCTTCCTCTCTTCCCATATTTTATGTTTTTGACATCCTAATCTCTTTTCTTTTTGCATGTGTATCTGTTACCCTCATCATGGAAATAGATAACTGTAGTACTTTTGTCTTATTGAATTTTAAGAGTTACAGCCATTCCACTCTTACATACTTATGCAAGAGAAATGAAAACATATGCCCACACGAAGACCAATATATGAACGTTCATAACAGACTTATGTGTAACAACCAGAAACTAGAAAAAACCAAAATATTCATGAAAAAGTGAATGGATAAACAAAATGTGGCTTATCCACACAAAAGAAAGGAACAAAATATTGATATACACAAAATCATGGATTAATTTTGTGAGTGAAAGAAGCCAGACAAGAAGAGAGTGCATATTTTAGGATTCCATTTATAGAAATTCTAGAAAATAAAAACTAATCTATAGTGACAGATGCAGGTGAGTGGTTACCTGAAGAAAGAGGGGCAGAGGGGGCATATTACAAAGGGTCACAAGGACACTTTTGGGGTGATAGCAACATTAACTATCTTAAACATAGTGATGATGTCATGGGTATATGATTACATCAAAACTTATCAAAGTGTACACTTCAAACACATGAGTCTGTTGTGTATCAATGATAGCAAAATTTTAAAAAATACCTTTTAAGAGATAAATTTGAGGGAGATCTTGTCAAGATGGCAGCATAGGCAGACTCTGAACTCACCTCCTGCCATGAACACAGCCAGGTTACAATTATTTTTCGAAAAAATACCCTGAAGAGAAAACTGAAAACTGAATAAAAAGAACCCCCACAAGGGAGAGTCCTGACTGAGGCCGAAGAGGCAGAAATTCCTCCTGGAGAGAAAAAAAGCCACCTTCACAAGCTACAGACCTTCACAGCAGGCTGGATGGAAGACACTCTAAGGTATGCATCCCTCCCTGGAGCAGTGGGATCTTGAGCAAGGGGCCCATTACTGCTATACGCATACTTCAGACTCAGCACAACTGAGATGAGTATCCTACTATCTGGCTTTTCTGGCTATTAACTGTAACAGGGAATACCCCCAGAAAAGCTATCGGATGAAGGCCAAAAGAACCCAGCTCTTAAAGGGCTCATGCACAAATTCACTCATCTCAGAGAGCAAACCAAAATCACCAGAAAGAAGGCTGCACAGTCCTTTGGTGAAAAGAGACTCACTTGGTAGGTTCTGGGTGCATCTCAGTGAGAGGTGAGACCTCTCCAGAGACTGAGACATTGGTGGTGGCCATTCTTGTGCTCTGGTACAGATGTTCTGACACAGATGCTGCCAGATGCTGTTGATGCTATCCACTGGCCTGTTAGCCCAGGGATATGCCACACTCACTAGAGCACAGATTTAATCTGGTTCAGCCAGTGCAGGCAGCCTGCCTTAGGGACCAGCCCCACCCAACAGCCAGCTCTCAGGCTACTTGTCCACCTGCATTGATTGGGTGCCTTGATCCTCCATAGGTAGGCAAGTGTGTCTGCATCTGTGTGAGGACCAGGTGAACTGTGAGGTGCATTGGTGGAGGGGTGGGGGCCTCTGCAGTGGGGTGACTGGGTAGGCTCCAGGGAGCTGGGAAGTGTGCACAGACGAGGACTGTGTTGGCAGTGGGTGTGGACCTGTGGGGGGGTGGGGCTTATCAGTGGCAGAAGATCTATGCTTCACAAAGACTATCAGCCCCACCTACCAAAGCCTGAAACAGTTGGGTGCTCCCTGTGCCTAGGGCCAGCCCCACTCAGCTGCAAACCTAAGACAGCTGACAACAGCTTTGCAAGCCTGAGGCCTACAGCAACTGTGAGTTCCTGAGCCTAGCAACCAGCTACACTCAGTGCCTACCGAATTGACAGGGAAATCGCAACAGGAGTGTGCTATTAGACCTTGTAGCCAAAGGTCCTGGGGCTCCCCAAACCCAATTTATAAACAGCCAGCCAGGGAGGGAAAGACTAGACTTCCTGGGTACCTGCAGTAAGAGTAACCTTGCCACAGCATAAGGACACAAGTAGCACACAGGGGTCGTTCCTAGACCATTGGGACTGGTGACGAGAGGGAAGCACACTGCTGGGCCACAAAAGGCATCTCTTACATAAGGCCACTTCTCCAAGATCATGAGACATAGCCAACTTACATAATACATAGATATAAGCGCAGAAAGAGGCATAATGACTCCTCAAAGGAATAGCAAAGGAACAGAATAAAACCCCAGAAAAAGAGCTAAATGAAACAGAATAAGGTAGTTCAAACAAAAACTCATAAGGATGTTCATGGATATTGGGAGAATACTGGATGAACACAGTGAGAACATCAACAAAGAATTGGAAAATATAAAAAAGAACCAACCAGAAATGAAGATTACAATACTGGAAATGAAAATTTCACTAGAGGGACTCAATAACAGAGTAGATGATATAGAAGAATGGATCAGCAAGTTGGATGAAAGACTAGAGGGGATCACCAAAACTGAATAGATAAAAGAAAAAAGAATTTAAAAGAATGAGAACAGTCTATGGGAACTCTGGGACAATCATGTGCACTAACATTCATATGATATGTGTCCCAGAAGGAGAAGAGAGAAACAAAGGGGCAGAGATTCTATTTGAAGAAATAATAGCTGAAAACTTTCCTAATCTAAGGAAAGAAACAGACATCAAAGTAAAAGAAGCACAGAGAGCACCAAACAAGAAAAGCCCAAAGAGGCCCACACCAAGACACATTATAATTAAAATGTCCAAAATTAAAGATAAAGAGAGAATCCTGAAAGCAGCAAGAGAAAGACAACAAGTGACATACAAAGGAAAGCCCATAAGGCTATCAGTGGACTTCTCAGCTGAAACCCTACAGGATAAAGGAATGTGGCATGAAGTATTTAAAGTGCTGAAAGGAAAACACCTACAGCCAAGAATATGCTATCCAGCAAAGTAATCATTCAGGATGGAAGGATTTATAAACAGCTTCCCAGACAAGCAAAAATTAAAGGTGTTTATCACCAAGAAACCAGTTCTACAAGAAATGCTGAAGGGACTTATTTAAGTAGGAAAGAGAAAACCACAAGTAGGGATAAGAAAATTATCAGAAAAAAAAATCAGGCAATAAAATCACTGATAAAGTCAAAAACATAGTAAAGGTAACAGATCGCCCACCTATGAAGATAATATGAAGGTTAAACGACAAGAGTATTAAATTACCTACTTCAAGGAAAAGAGGATAATGGATAGACACACACAAAATGAGAGATTAGATATGATTTCAAAAACATAAAATGTGGGAGGAGAGGAGTAAAAGAGTAGAGCTTTTAGAAAGAGGTCAAGCTAAAGAGACTATCAACTCAATGTAGATTGCTATATACGTAGAATATTATTTAAGAACCTCATGGTAATCACAAGCCAGAAACCTATAATAAGCAAACAAATATGTAAGAGGAAAGAAATCAAACATATTACTAAAGAAAGTCATCAAATCACAAGGGAAGAGATAAAGAGAAGTAGGGAAAAGAGAAGAACTACTAAAACACAGAAAAAAGTAACAAAATGGCAATAAATTCATATTAATCAATTGCTACTTTAAATCTCAATGGAGCAAATGCTCCAATCAAAAGGCATGGGGTGTTCTATTGGATAAAAACCAAAACCCATATGTATGCTGCATACAAGAGACACACTTCAGACACAAAGACACTCACAAACTGGAAATGAAAGGATGGAAAAATATACTCCATGGAAACAGCAAAGAAAAGAAAGAGCAGGTAGTAATACCTATATCAGAGAAAATTGACTTTAAACAAAAACTGTAACAAGAGACAATGATGGGCACTACATAATGATAAAGGGAACAATACAACAAGATATAACACTTGTAAATATCTATGCACCCAACACAGGAGCACCTAAATATATAAAGCAAGTATTAACAGACATAAAAGGAGAAATAGACAATAACACAATAGTAGGGAACTTAGACACACCACTTACAGCAATGGATAGATCATTCAAACAGAAGATCAATAAGGAAACACTGGCCTTAAAGGACACATTAGACCAGATGGACTTAGCAGATATATCTAGAACATTCCATCCAAAAACCACAGAATACACATTCTTTTCAAATGCACATTGAACATTCTCCAGGATTCAACACAAATTAGGCCACAAAAAAGTCTCAATAAATTTGAGAAAACTGAAAAATACTGTGAATCTTTTCTGACCACAAAAGTATGAAACTGGAAATCGACTACAGAAAGAAAATCAGAAAACCCATAAATATGTGCAGATTAAACAAAATGCTACTGAAAAACGATTGGGTCAATGAAAAAAATCAAAGGAGAAATAAAAAATACCTGGATACAAATGAAAATGAAAATATGACATACCAAAAATCTATGGGATACAGCAGAAGTGGTTCTAAGAAGGCAGTTTATCGCACTTCAGGCCCACCTCAACAAACAAGGAAAATACCAAATAAACAATCTAACTGTGCACCTAAAGGAATGAGGAAAAAAAAGAACAAACTAAGCCCCAAATCATCAGAAGGAAGGAAATAATTAAAATCAAAGCAGAAATAACCGAAAGAGACGAAAAAAACCACTAGAAAAAGTTAATGAGACAAAGACCTGGTTCTTTGAAAAGATAAACAAAATTGACAAAACTTTAGCTAGACTCATCAAGAAAAAAGAGAGAAGGCCCAACTACATAAAATCAGAAATGAAAGAGGAGAAATTACAACAGCCATCTCAGAAATAGAAAAGATTATAAGAGAATACTATGAAAAGCTATGTGCAAGCAAATTGGATAATCTGGAAGAAATAGATACATTCTTAACATCATACAACCTTCAAAAGGGGACCAAGAAGAAGTAGAGAATTTGAATAGACCAGTCCCCAGGAAGGAGATTGAAACAGCAATAAAAACATCCGAAAAATAAAAGTCCAGGACAAGATGACTTCCCTGGTGAATTCTACCAAACATTCAAAGAAAACTTAATACTATCCTTCTCAAACTATTCCAAAAAAATGAATAGGAGAGGAGGCTTCCTAATTCATTCTGCGAAGCCAACAATATCTTGATACCAAAACAGATAAGGACAACAGAAAAAAAGAAAACGACAGACCAATATCACTGATGAACATCTATGCAAAAATCCTCAACAAAATGCTAGCAAGTCGAATACAACAATACATTAAAAAGCTCATAAATCGTGTCCAAGTGGGTTTTATTCCAGGGATGCAGGGATGGTTCGAGATCCACAGATCGATCAACGTGATATACCACATTAACAAAATGAAGAATAAAAACCACATGATCATCTCAATAGACACAGAGAAAGCATTTGACAAGATATAGTAACCATTTATGATAAAAACTCTAAATAAAATGGATATAGAAGGAAACTACCTCAAACTAATGAAAGCCATATATGACAAACCCACAGCTAATATCATTCTTCATGGAGAAAAACTGAAAGCTAACCTTCTAATAGCAGGAACTAGAAAAGGATGCCCACTTTCATCACTCTTATTTAACATAATATTGGAAGTCCTAACCAGGACAATCAGGAGATAAAAAGAAATAAAGTGATCCAAATAGGAAAAGAAGTGAAACTGCCACTATTTGCAGATGACATGATTTTGTACACATAAAACCCTAATGAATCCACTAAAAAATCTTTTTTTTTATTTATTTTTTTTTATTAATATTATGATAGATTACAAGCTTGTGAGGTTTCAGTTGTACATTTTTGTTAGTCATGTTGTGGGTACACCACTACCCCCTCCGTACCCTCCCCCCACCCCCCCTTTTCCCTGGTAACCACCGATCAGATCTCCTTCTCAATATACTAACTTCCACCTATGAGTGGAGTCATATAGAGATCGTCTTTCTCTGACTGACTTATTTCGCTTAACATAATGCCCTCGAGGTCCATCCACGTTGTTGTGAATGGGCCAATTTCGTCTTTTTTTATGGCTGAGTAGTATTCCATTGTGTATATATACCACATCTTCTTTATCCAATCATCAGTTTCTGGGCATGTAGGCTGGTTCCACGTCTTGGCTATTGTAAATAATGCTGCGATGAACATAGGGGTGCAACGGACTCTTGAGATATCTGTTATCAGGTTCTTAGGATAGATACCCAGTAATGGGATGGCTGGGTCATAGGGTATTTCTATTTTTAACTTTTTGAGAAATCTCCATACTGTTTTCCATAGTGGCTGTACCAGTTTGCATTCCCACCAACAGTGTATGAGGGTTCCTCTTTCTCCACAACCTCTCCAACATTTGTCGTTCTTGGTTTTGGATGTTTTTGCCAATCTAACGGGGGTAAGGTGATATCTTAGTGTAGTTTTGATTTGCATTTCCCTGATGATTAGCGATGATGAACATCTTTTCATGTGTCTATTGGCCATATTCATATCTTATTTTGAGAAATGTCTGTTCATGTCCTCTGCCCATTTTTTGATCGGGTTGTTTGTTTTTTTGTTGTTAAGCAGTGTGAGTTCTTTGTATATTATGGAGATTAACCCTTTGTCGGATAAGTGGCTTGTAAATATTTTTTCCCAATTAGTGAGCTGTTTTTTTGTTTCAATTCTGTTTTTCCTTGCCTTGAAGAAGCTCTTTAGTCTGATGAAGTCCCATTTGTTTATTCTTTCTATTGTTTCCCTCAACTGAGGAGTTACAGTGTCCGAAAAGATTCTTTTGAAACTGATGTCAAAGAGTGTACTGCCTATATTCTCTTCCAAAAGACTTATTGTCTCAGGCCTAATCTTTAGGTCTTTGATCCATTTTGACTTTATTTTGGTGTGTGGTGAAAAAGAATGGTCAATTTTCAATCTTTTGCATGTGGCTGTCCAGTTTTCCCAGCACCATTTGTTGAAGAGACTTTCTTTTCTCCATTGTAGGCCCTCTGCTCCTTTGTCGAAGATTAGCTGTCCATAGATGTGTGGTTTTATCTCTGGGCTTTCAATTCTGTTCCATTGATCTGTGGACCTGTTTTTGTACCAGTACCATGCTGTTTTGATCACTGTAGCTTTGTAGTATGTTTTGAAATCGGGGATTGAGATTCCGCCGGCTTTGTTTTTCTTGCTCAGGATTGCTTTAGCAATTCGCGGTCTTTTGTTCCCCCATATGAATTTTAGGATTGTTCAATTTCTGTGAAGAATGTTCTTGGGATTCTGATTGGGATAGCATTGAATCTGTATATTGCTTTAGGTAGTATGGACATTTTAACTATGTTTATTCTTCCAATCCATGTACAAGGAATGTTTTTCCATCTCTTTATGTCATCACCTATTTCTTTCAAGAAAGTCTTGTAGTTTTCATTGTATAGATCCTTCACTTCCTTGGTTAAGTTTATCCCAAGGTATTTTATTCTTTTCGTTGCAATTGTGAATGGGATAGAATTCTTGAGTTCTTTTTCTGTTAGTTTATTGTTAGTGTATAGAAATGCTACTGATTTATGCACGTTAATTTTATACCCTGCTACTTTGCTGTAGTTGTTGATTATTTCTAATAGTTTTTCTGTGGATTCTTTGGGGTTTTCTATGTATAAGATCATGTCGTCTGCAAACAACGAGAGTTTTACTTCTTCGTTACCTATTTGGATTCCTTTTATTTCTTTTTCCTGCCGAATTGCTCTGGCCAGCACCTCCAGTACTATGTTGAATAGGAGTGGTGAAAGTGGGCACCCTTGTCTTGTTCCTGTCCTCAGAGGGATGGCTTTCAGCTTTTGTCCATTGAGTATGATGTTGGCTGTGGGTCTATCATATATGGCCTTTATTATGTTGAGGTACTTTCCTTCTATACCCATTTTACTGAGGGTTTTCATCATAAATGGGTGTTGGATCTTGTCGAATGCTTTCTCTGCATCTATTGAGATGATCATGTGGTTTTTGTTTTTCATTTTGTTGATGTAGTGTATCACGTTGATTGACTTGCGGATGTTGAACCATCCCTGTGTCCCTGGTATCAATCCCACTTGATCATGGTGTATAATCTTTTTGATGTATTGCTGTAATCAGTTTGCCAAAATTTTGTTGACGATTTTTGCATCTATGTTCATCAGTGATATCGGCCTGTAGTTCTCCTTCTTTGTGTTGTCCTTGTCAGGTTTGGGGATCAGAGTGATGTTGGCTTCATAGAATGTGTTAGGGAGTTCTCCATCTTTCTCAATTTTCTGGAACAGTTTGAGGAGAATAGGTATTAAGTCTTCTTTGAATGTTTGGTACAATTCTCCAGAGAAGCCGTCTGGTCCTGGACTCTTGTTTTTGGGGAGGTTTTTGATTACCGTTTCTATTTCCTTACTTGTGATTGGTCTATTCAGATTCTCTATTTCTTCCTGATTCAGTTTGGGGAGATTGTAGGAGTCTAGGAATTTGTCCATTTCTTCCAGGTTGTTCAATTTATTGGCATATAGTTTTTCATAGTATTCTCTTATGATCTCTTGTATTTCATTGGTATCTGTTGTGATTTCTCCTCTGTCATTCCTGATTTTATTAATTTGCGATTTCTCTCTTCTTTTCTTGGTGAGTCTGGCTAGGGGTTTGTCAATTTTGTTAATTCTTTCGAAGAACCAACTCTTTGTTTCATTGATCCTTTCTATTGTCTTTTTTGTTTCAATATCGTTTATTTCTGCTCTTATTTTTATTATTTCCCTCCTTCTACTGACTCTGGGCTTTGTTTGTTCTTCTTTTTCTAGTTCTGTTAGGTGTCGTTTGAGGTTGCTTATGTGAGCTTTTTCTTGTTTAGTGAGGTGAGCCTGTATTGCGATGAATTTCCCTCTTAGAACTGCTTTTGCTGCATCCCAAATGATTTGGTATGTCGTGTTCTCATTTTCATTTGTCTCCAGATAACATTTGATTTTTTCTTTAATTTCTTCAATGATCCATTGTTTGTTGAGAAGAGTGTTGTTTAGTCTCCACATTTTTGCACCTTTCTCTGCTTTGTTCTTGTAGTTGATTTCTAGTTTAATAGCGTTATGATCAGAAAAGATGCTTGATATTATTTCAACTCTCTTGTATTTATTGATGTTTGCTTTGGTTCCCAAAATATGGTCAATCCTTGAGAATGTTCCATGTGCACTTGAGAAGAATGTGTAACCTGCTGTTTTTGGATGAAGTGTTCTATATATATCTATTAAGTCCATCTGGTCTAATTTTTCATTTACTTCTATTATTTCCTTGTTGATTTTCTGTCTGGATGTTCTGTCCATTGGTGTTAATGGTGTGTTGAGGTCCCCTACTATTATTGTATTGTTGTTGATGTCTTCTTTTAGTTCTATTAAGAGTTGCTTTACAAATTTTGGTGCTCCTGTGTTGGGTGCGTATATATTTATAAGTGTTATGTCTTCTTGGTGGAGAGTCCCTTTTATCATTATATACTGTCCCTCTTTATCTTTCTTTATCTGTTTTGCTTTGAAATCTACCTTGTCTGATATTAGTATAGCGACACCTGCTTTCTTTTGTTCATTATTAGCTTGGAGTACTGTTCTCCATCCCTTCACTCTGAGTCTGTGTTTGTCTTTGGGGCTGAGGTGTGTTTCCTGGAGGCAGCATATTGTTGGATCTTGTTCTTTGATCCATCCTGCCACTCTGTGTCTTTTGATTGGGGAGTTCAATCCATTTACATTTAGAGTGATTATTGAGACGTGGGGGCCTACCACTACCGTTTTGTGTCTTGTTTTCCGGTTTTCTTCAGTTTCCTTTGTTTCTCGTCCCATGGTTTAATCTGTTCTGATGTAGAGCTGCTACTCTCTGTTGTTGTCCTTCTACTTATCTCCTCTGCTCTTGGTTTTGTAGCCCCTTTCCTTTTTTGGATTTTTCAGGAATGAGGGTTTTCCTGAGGATTTCCTGAAGAGGAGGTTTTGTGGCAATGAACTCCCTTAATTTTTGTTTATCTGGGAAAGTTTTTATTTCTCCATCGTATTTGAAGGATATTTTCGCTGGGTAGAGAATTCTCGGCTGTAGGTTTTTGTCCTTCAGATTTTTGAATATATCATTCCACTCTCTTCTAGCCTGTAAAGTTTCTGCTGAGAAATCTGCTGATAGCCTGATGGGGGTTCCTTTGTAGGTTAGTTTCTTTTGCCTGGCTGTCCTTAATATTTTCTCCTTGTCGTTGACTTTTGCTAGCTTCACTACTATATGCCGTGGAGTTGGTCTTCTTGCATTGATAAAGTTTGGAGATCTATTGGCTTCTGTCACCTGAAGATCCATCTCCCTCACCAGATTTGGGAAGTTCTCAGCCATTATTTCTTTGAATAGGTTTTCTGCCCCTTTCTCCTTCTCTTCTCCCTCTGGTATACCTATAATCCTTACGTTGCATCTCCTAATTGTGTCTGATAATTCTCAGAGAGTTTCTTCATTTCTTTTTAGTCTTGCTTCTCTCTCCTCCTCTGCCTGCAACAATTCTATATTGCCATCTTCCAAATTGCTAATTCTTTCGTCCATATTATCGGCCCTACTGTTCAGAGCATCTAGATTTTTCTTAATCTCCTCTATTGTGTTCTTCATTTCCAATATTTCTGTTTGGTTCTTCTTTATCGTATCAAACTCTTTTGTGACATAGCTCCTGAACTCGTTGAGTTGTCGGTCAGAATTCTCTCTTAACTCATTGAGAATCTTAATGATGGCTGTTTTGAAGTCATCATCATTTAGGTTATATATCTCATTTTCTTTGGGATTGTTTTCTGTGTATTTGTTACTTTCTTTCTGTTCTGGAGATTTAACGTATTTTTTCATATTGCTTGATGTTGTTGATTTGTGCCTCCGCATGGAGATAGAGTTTAGTTGCTCCTTTCACTTGTTTCAGCTGCTGCGGTGGGGGGAGCAGCTGTTTATACTTCACCAACCAGGAACCCTGTCCGTAGTTGCTAACTGGGCCTGGGCCCCTCTTCGTAGCCACAGTGGCCCTTTGGATTCCCTCCTCTGCCGTGGGGGCCGTCACAGGGGGGCTTCAGGCTGCAGGTGCCTACTGTTGTTGCCCACCTAGATGCGCTCTCTCCTTGGGGTCTGCAACGGTGTTATGGGCTTTTCCAGCGGCCAGGGGTGGGATCACTTATATTTGTCGCTCCGTTGCTGTCGGCACCCACCAAATCTCACTTGTCCTCTATGGGTCGCAGGAGAGCTATTGGCATCTTCTACAGTCTGTGGTTAGTACACCTAGCTATGCTGCTTTTGCCCTGGGGTCTTCCAGCCTTGTGGCTGGCGGCTGGGTGCCTTCTACTGGTGCTGTGCAGAGGCTTTCCCTAAGGCTGCTGTGAGCCTGTAGGGTTTCCCCCTAGGCTACTAAGCTGGGTCTCTGGAAGTCTCTCCAGCCCCAGTCCTCTCCGAGATCTCCAGCAATCCCTAGCCTCACGGGGTGGGCAACGGCAGCTGGGGGTTGCCCCGCCCTCTGGGATTCTCTCCGGGCCTCTCCCGGAGCCGTGAATGCTCAGTGTGGCCCCTCTGCTAACGGCACACAGAGAGTTTTGTCTGCTGCCCGGGCGGAGCTCCGGCGCTTCCCCTCCGGGTCACAGAACCGGCCTTTGAAAGTTCCCCCAGCCCCGGTCCTCTCCTCTCCGAGATCTCCGGCAATCCCTAGTCCCACGGGGCGGGCAACGGCAGCTGGGGGTCGCCCCGCCCTCTGGGGTTCTCTCCGGGCCTCTCCCGGGTGCCCTGAATGCTGGGCGTGGCCCCTCTGCTAATGGCAGACAGAGAGTTTTGTCTGCTGCCTGGCGGAACTCTGGCGCTTCCCCTCCGGGTCGCAGGACCGGCCTTCGAAAGTTCCCCCCACCCCGGTCCTCTCCGAGATCTCTGGCAATCTCTAGCCCCACGGGGCGGGCAACGGCAGCTGGGGATCGCCCCGCCCTCTGGGCTTCTCTCCGGGCCTCTGCCGGGAGCCCTGAATGCTGGGCGTGGCCCCTCTGCTAATGGCAGACAGAGAGTTTTGTCTGCTGCCTGGCGGAGCTCCGGCGCTTCCCCTCCGGGTCGCAGAACCAGCCTTTGAAAGTTCCCCCCGCCCCGGTCCTCTCCGAGATCTCTGGCAATCTCTAGCCCCACGGGGCGGGCAACGGCAGCTGGGGGTCGCCCCGCCCTCTGGGATTCTCTCTGGGTCTCTCCCGGAGCCGTGAATGCTCAGCGTGGCCCCTCTGCTAACGGCAGACAGAGAGTTTTGTCTGCTGCCCGGGCGGAGCTCCGGCGCTTCCCCTCTGGGTCGCAGAACCGGCCTTTGAAAGTTCCCCCAGCCCCAGTCCTCTCCGAGATCTCCGGCAATCCCTAGTCCCACGGGGTGGGCAACGGCAGCTGGGAGACCTCCGTGCCCTCCGTGTCTCTCTCTGGGACCCTCCGGGCGCCCCGAGCACTAGGCTGGGTCTCCCCGCCAATGGCGGGGAGAGACTCTCCCCGCGGGCTCAGGTGTGCAACTCCAAAGTTTCCCTCTGCGTTTAGGAGTAATTGCGGGGGGTTTAGGTAGGGTTCTGGTCACCTGTTTCCACCGTCGCTCCTCTGTTGTGTTCTCGCTCCTGCCCTAGATGTGTGTGGATCCTCTGGGGGCGTCCGTTGGAAGAAAGCCGCTTGCGGGTACTAGGCTGCCCGTCGGGGTCGGAGAGTTTTCACCTATTTCCACATCCTCCCGGAGGAAAGTCCATCTGCCTTCCGATGGATAGTCACCTGGGTGTCTCAGACGTCCTGAGATGCTGTCTGGATATCCTTTGTCAAGCGATAAGTGTCCAAATAATTGTAGACTCAAAGGGCGAGAGACAAAGAGGACTACTCACGGCGCCATCTTGGCTCTCCTCACCACTAAAAAATCTTTTACAAACAATAAATGAATACAGTCAAGTTGCAGGATGCAAAATCAACATACAAAAATCAGTTGCGTTTCTATACACTAACAACGAAGTAGCAGAAAGAGAAATTAACAATACAATCCCATTTACAATTGCAACAAAAAGAATAAACTATTAGGAATAAACTTAACCAAAGAGGTGAAAGATGCATACACTGAAAACTATAAAATATTGTTGACAGAAATTGAATAAGACAAGAAGAAATGGAAAGATATTCCACGCTCTTGGATTGGAAGAATTAACATAGTTAAAATGTCCATACTTCCTAAAGCAATATATAGATTCAATGCAATCCCTATCAAAGTTCCAACAACATTTTTCACAGAGATAGAACAAAGACTGCTACAATTTATATGGAACAACAAAAGACCCTGAATAGCCATAGGAATCCTGAGGAAAAAGAACAAAGCTGGAAGTATCACACTCTCTGATTTCAAAATATACTACAAAGCTATAATAACTAAAACAGCATGGTGCTGGCACAAAAACAGACACACAGATCAATGGAACAGAATTCAGAGCCCAAAAATAAACCCACACATTTATGGATAGCTTATTTTCAACAAGGGAGCCAAGAGCATACAATGGAGAAAGGAGTGTTTCTTCAATAAATGGTGTTGGGAAAACTGGACAGTCACATGGAAAAGAATGAAAGTAGACCATTATCTTACACCATGCACAAAAATCAACTCAAAATGGATTAAAGACTTGAATGTAAGACCTGAAATCATGAGACTTCTAGAAGAAAACATAGGCAGTACGCTCTTTGACATCATGTCTGACAGGGCAAGAGAAGCAGAAAAAATGAACAAATGGGACTACATCAAACTAAAAAGCTTCTGCACAGCAAAGGAAACCATCAAGAAAATGAAAAGGTAACCTAACAATTGGGAGAAGATATTTGCAAGCCATATATCAGATAAAGGGTTTATATCCAAAATATACAAAGAACTCATAGGTCTCAACAATAAAAAAAAACCAACAACCCAATTAAAAAATGGGCAAAAAATCTGAACGGAGATTTCTCCAAAGAAGATATATGGATGGCCAACAGGCACATGAAAAGATGTTCAACATCATTAGCTATCAGGAAAATGCAAATCAAAACTACAATGAGGTATCACCTCACTCCGGTGAGAATGGCTATAATTAACAAGACAGGAAACAAGTGTTGGAGAGGATATGGTGAGAAGGGAACCCTTGTACACTGCTGCTTGGAGTGCAAACTGGTGCAGCCACTGTGGAAAGCAGTATGGAGTATCCTCAGAAAATTAAGAATAGATCTACCGTATGATCCAGCTATTCCACTGCTGGGTATTTATCCAAAGAACTTCAAAACACAAATACATAAAGATACATGAACCCCTATGTTCATCACAGCATTATTCACAATAGCCAAGACTGGGAAGCAATCTAGGTGCCCATGAAGGGGTGAATGGATAAAGAAGATGTGGTATTTATACACAGTGGAATACTATTCAGCCATAAGAAATAATGAAATGCGGCCATTTGTTACAACATGGATGGACCTGGAGGGTATTATGCTAAGTGAAACAAGACAGAGGAAGAAAGTCAAATACCGTATGATCTCACTCATAAGTAGAAGATAAAAACAATGACAAACACATAGCTACAGAGATTGGATTGGTGGTTTCCAGAGAGGAAGAGGGGAAGGACGAAGCTGAAAGGGGCGATTAGGCTCACATGTGTGGTAATGGGTTATAATTAGTCTTTGGGTGGTGAACAAGATGTAATCTACACAGAATTTGAAATATATTATAATGTACACCTGACAGTTATATAATGTTATAATCCAATGTTACCACAATAAAAATTTTAAAAAACAAAGAAATTTGACCAGTGAACAGAAGAGAAACTCTGAGTTGCCACTTTTCTTTTCATAGCTGAGGAGCTATTGAGCACACAGGGGTTTTGGTACCCAAAGTAGTTTAAAGTAAAGAGAGAAACAAAATAAATACCCTAAAGAAAAATAGAAAAATAGAGAATAATTTTATGGCTTGAAAATGTTCTAATTTTTCATAGCATTAAATTTGTAATTTAGGAAAGGGACAGATGCTCCTGTAGAATTCAGTCCAAAGAGATACATTCTGCACATAGGAGTTCTTAAACGATTTGAATAGAAAACCCAGTCTGGAAAAAACCCCACACTGCTATGGAACCTCAAAGGACCCCAGTTGTACCAAATAAGCACTGCCTTACCCACACACCAAACTGCATCCATTTTTATATCCCTCATGCCACAATAGTCTGTTGCTGAATATTTAACATCCAACCGTTTACCTTAGATACTTGGAACTTGTATAGTGAGAACATGGTCTTTATGCATTTTCTAAAATATTTATAATATACGGAAGAAAAATAATTAAATGCATGCTTCTGTAATAAGATGTCATTTTGGACTCATTCGCTATAACCTCAAAACTGCTCTTCATGTGGTCATAACATCTCACTAGTCTTTGGACCTAATACCTGACTATGTCAACCTGAATCTATTAAGGGAGATAAACCTTTTCTAAAATAACACTTTAATTTTTTCCAAGCTGCATGAAGAAGAAGAAATATGATTCAATGGAGTTATAAAATGGCCCCAGGGTAAAAGAAACTATGTTTCTTGGACTTAGTCCCAAAACCTGAGCTTGGTCTTATTTCTTTTTTCGTGTTTTGTGTACAAGACAACTCTGCTGGGAAACCTCCTCATCATAGTCATTGTCACCTGTGAGTCTAGCCTTCACACACCAATGTACTTCCTGCTCCCCAATCTAGCCATCCTTGACATGTGCTTCTCCTCCATCACTGCTCTGAAGATCCCAGTAGAACTTCTGTCAAAGATAAAGATCATATCCTATACAGGCTGCATGACACAGTTGTTTTTCTTCCACCTCCTTGGTAGAACAGACATTTGTTCTCTCTCTGTGACGGTGTTTGATTGCTAGATAGCCAACTCCAAGCCCTTGCACTTATGTGACCATCATGAGTAGGGGGCGATGCACTGTCCTCGTTGTGGCTTCTTGGGTATGTGGCTTTGTCCACTCCCTCATCCAGATTTCCCTGTTGCTGCCTCTCTCATCCTGTGGACCCAACGTTCTTGACAGCTTCTATGATGATGTCCCTCAGGTCTTCAAACTTGCCTGTACCTTTGCACTTGAGGTCCTGATTGTTTCCAACAGTGGCTTAGTCACTACCCTGTGGTTTTATTTCTGCTTGTGTCCTACACAGTCATTCTAATGATTCTCAGGTCTCAAGCAGGGTGGGCAAGAGGACAGCAATCTCCAGCTGCACCTCACACATCACTGTGGTGACACTTCACATTTTGCCCTGCATCTGTGTCTATACCAGGCCCTTCACTGTCCTCCCCACGGAGAAAGCCATCTACGTCACCTTCACTGTTATCAGTCCTCTGCTGAACCCCTTGATCTACACTCTGAGGAAAGAGAAAATGAAGTCAGCCATGAGGAGACTGAAGAGAAGACTCATGCCTTCTGTGATGGAACAGAGTAAGAGTCTCCAACCTCCTCATCACCAAGGACACCTATCATTATTTTCCTGAGAGTCCTATTTATATACTCAAATATATGCTCAATAAACAAACTACACTTAGTTGGGAATTTAATTTTCTAGTTACATAAATAGGTTGCTGATAACCTAAGCTTCTGCTAAGCATGAAGTAACTAGTGTTATAGGATTGAGCTGATTGATGTATTTCCATTCAAATAGCAAAGTAACAATGTGTCAATCAGGACAACTATATGGCAAGTGAAGAGATTGATTGAATGCAACTCCTTTTCATGAGGTAAATAAACAGAAGCCTAGAGATAGAATGATTAGCTCAAGATCTCATATCAACTTAATTACAGAGATAAGTCTTCAGATACCCCATTGATTGCTCTTATGCCATTTGAATATAACTTATTACATTACTGGACCTGTCTATGCCCAACTGCAATCGTTTTCTAGGAAGATCTCACAATCAGTGCATCTGAAGTACACATATAGATGGGATACATATGTCCCATCGAAGTTTAAGACTATTTCTTCTTAAAGTTCAAATGGGCTTGTGACCTATTGAGAATCTCAAAGGTAAACAGTGACTGTCCTTCTGGATTCTTATCAGGAATGAAGAAGCTTTGAAAGATTCCCCATAATAGCCTAAAGCGATTTATCTGATGTAGAACTAGACATTTCAGATTCACAGTCTTGTGATCAGTTTAGACAAGGGCAAACACTCAGAGATCCCACATAAAGAGTAAGAAATTCTCATTCAAGAACTGATTTCCCAGTTGTGGACTTAGAAGGGCCAATCTCAGATGGGCTACACTATTTAGGATGTACATTCTTCCCACTTTCCACTTCCCAGAGAGAGAGAGAGGAAGGTTTAAGGAAATTAAAACTCTAATAAATGTATTTTCAGTCGGCTGGTGTTTGTGAAGAGGAAATACAGGCTAGTGTTTTCATCTGGGAAAGAATGGTAAAAGTAAAGCATTATAGCTGAAAGTTCTAACTTCAGAGTCATACAGACTTGGCTGCAAATTCCATCTCTGCCATCCACTAGCTGTGTGATCTTGACCAAATTATTTTATCTCTGCACAGGTCATGGTTCACCTATACAAAGGTGTTATAATACCCATCTCATGGAGTTTTTGTCAGTGCTAAAATGAGATGCAATATGTGAAACACACAGTGCCTGGCAGATAGTAAGTTCTCAGTGAAAGGCTAATGTCATTATTAATATCATCCTTATTGATCCGCCTAATACACATTCTTACCCTAAACCTAATCCTAAACCCCATTGACCTGTTACACTCTGCTATATGAACCATACTCTTCATTATTGGGAGAAAACTAATGGGGTAGAAAACGTTGGAATGTACATGGAATTCAAAGCATCTTTCATCTTAAAATTTCTAGCTTTCTGTCATTAAAACATGATAATAGGTTTGCCTGTTGTTTTTACAGCTTAAAGTGTCATCCTGAAGCTGTTGAGATAAAGCATAGGAGAGTTTCACATTAAAAGAAGGTAATGGGGGGGCGGCCCTGTGGCATGGCAGCTAAGTTTGCATGTTCCCCTTCAGCATCCCGGGATTCACTGGTTCAGATCCTGGATGCAGACCTACTCACTGCTTATCAACCACGCTGTGGCAGGCGTCCCACATATAAAATAGAGGAAGATGGTCACAGATGTTAGCTCAGGGCCAATCTTCCTCAGAAAAAAGAGGAGGATTGGCAGCAGATGTTAGCTCAGGGCTAATCTTCCTTAAAAAAAAAAAAAAGGTAATGGGTCAAAGATATACCGTTGGCTTTTAGAGTAGAGATAAGGCATCAGAACAGGAAATCAGATATCCCAGGATGGAGAAGATCCCAAGCAGAGTCAGCCGAAAGATATTGAGTGTTGGGGACAAACTTCACTTATGTTCTACATTGGATCTGGAATGACACCATGAGCATTCATTAACTAACTGGCTCAATTCATTGCCATTTCTTGTCATCTGGTCAACAAATTCTAACTTTTTTCAATATTAACCTACTTCCCTTAGCATGAAAATGTTAAGAATAATCCACATTTGCCAAGTCACCATTCATAAGGTCCTGCTACCTTTGCTCAGCATTGGTCACAAGTCTCTAAGATTTTCTATATGAAATTGCCTATGAAAAATGCATAACACAAACCAATTTATAGTCTATTTCATGCAAATGTGTCCTTTTCTTTCCTTCCTATCTCTTGTGACTCACTCAATCAGATTTTTATCACTATGTCAGAATTGGATAGCACCAAAGATCTATGGGGTCTGAATCACTGTATCTCAGAAGCATAATCCCAAGGATGCAGGAACTCAGGAACTCCTGCTGCATCACTGTCCCTGAAACATCCTCAAAGTACGTTTAAACACATAACACAATCTGATTCAATAATTCAGGGGAAGGGGAAAGAATTACACTTGATTACATAAACCTATATCATTTATCTGGATGACATAAAATCACAAGCTGGGCTGCACTTTTTTCCAATTCAATCAGCTTTTATCATTTTTTAAGCTCAGCTGCTAAGAGCCATGGAAAAGTCAACTGGCTCTGGTCACACATGTACCTATCAAACTAATCTTTCATATATTGCTCCCTGGATCAAATGTTTCAATGATCAACATCTCTGAGTACCCATGAACCCATAACATAAAATAATTCTCAAGTAAACTGATGAATATCAACAGCTGTCACCATGCTACCTTCCTAGATTCTAAGGGACCTGTGGATCTCAGAGATGTAGACTAAGATAATTCTATATGTACAATGTGTATATTGAATTCTACAGAAATTGCATATATATCTCTACATCATTCATTCTGTGATAGCTACCCTGATGGTAACCAGAAAGATTTGATTTTCCCATTGCTACCATTTTATTTAAGCTTTACTTCCTAGCCCATTAAAGCAAAGCGATTATTGTTAGAAAGAAGACAGCACAGTCCTTGGTGTGGTTTAACACAACATTTTCTTCATAAGCCAAGAGGGTTATTGCACGGCCTAGAGAAAAAGATATGGACTGAATGTGCACTGATGCCTCTGCACGTACATGTGAGATGAGCAAGAAAGGAGAGGAGGGAGAGAGAGGAGGAAGGTTTGATAACATTACAATAACACCCACAGGAACTCCATTGAATTAGCCACTCAGTTTCCATATTCATACCCAGCGATATTCCTTTTGCTGATTACATGATTAGGCTTTTTGCTGAGGGATTATTAGAGGTGGCCAAAGCACTGTAAGGAAAAGTGGAAGAGCCAAATGATATGGTGCCCTGAGGTTGCCTTTTCCCATTTGAAGGAAGAAAATAACAAAATCAGTAGCCTTAAGGTAGGCTTTCCATTAAACATAGAATGTCCCCAGAACCTAAGTCTTCTAAGATGCAGTTGGAGCATCATAAGAGGGTCAATTTCCCACTTGAAGGCTGGTGTCAGTTAGTGTTGGTGTATGTGAACTTCTGAAATGGGAAAGCTGTTAGTGCTGATTTTTCAGAAATGCTGCAATTGTGTGAAATTGTCCTATTGAAACCAAAACACAATGAAGCAGAGAAAAGGGATAGATTTTCACTACTAGGAAGAGGGGAAGTGTGGCCTGCAAAATATTAGAAGAAGGTCAATTGACTTCAGGGGATGGGATGTATTCTACTTGGCAGGATCTTGAGGCTGAAAGTGATTTCAAAGATGTTGAGAAGATGCTGATATCCCCAGCTCTCAGGAGGATGATTGCCTTGAAAAACAGAACTCTAATGACAATTCCTGAATTTAATACATGCTGCCTGGCCAGCTGTGCTTCTTGTCTAGAAATGGATGTTTGGGGCTTTAAGTAAGGAGTTTTAACGGCTAGCTTATCTGTGTCCACATGTGCTACTGAATATGAATAATGCTGCTAAAACTGCTATGGATTCAATCAAGAGTAGAGGCTTTTCAATATTAGGAAAGAGAAAAAGGAGAAGCATTTGCTCAGTGGGAAGCTGGAGTATAGGGATAACACTCAGTTTGTAGGTTCTTACAAGATGCTTGATAAGCTTGTTTCTGAAGGATGGTCCCCATTGGGGTGATTGTTAAGAAATCCTCGTGATCCTTATTTTGACCCTGCAAAACATATAATTATATTTCTTTATTCATTCCCCACCCCCGCTCTTGTGTGCATGAGTTTCAATATAATGCGCATAATCTTATACCTTCAAATTATCCTTCCCACTCTTTGTAAAAAGACAGCATCCGTAGGAACCCACCAGATCCATTATTTTTGAGAGTTCGTGTTTGAAGAAATGCTATTCAGAACTCATTTCTTCCCCTGCCACTGGAGCACTATGAAGTTGATCCACATTGTTGGTGGAGGTACCTCTACAGGCTACAAAGTTTGCTTTTTCAAAGTTTTGGTTTCTTTCAAAGTTACTTCTGACATCATCTCACACTAAGGCACTCTCAACCACACCTCTCACTCACCATGTGAAGGCTTCTTACATCCGTATACTAATTTCACTTGATTTGAAAATATATTCCAGAGCCTTTTCCTTTTCAGGATTTTCTGGGAAGGGCTTATCAACACTGTGAAGAAGTATAATTGCAGTAGTTAAGAGAATAAGTCTTTGGAATAAGACAAATTTCGATTGAGACACCTAAAGTCTGTAGGTGAGAAAAGGATAAAAATGTAACCCTCAAGTTGTAGCTGGTAAAGTCTGTAACTACATAACTATAACAGTAACCATTATGAAGAGGATGGCCAATTAAATTTCACTTAAATGAAAGTCATTCTTTAGACATGAGAGTAAAATGTTATAATCATCATGTTAATTATTTTTAACATTCTACTTAGGGATAATGTACATACATACATAAAAGTATACATGAGTGTACAGGTCAGTGAATTTTCACACAAACTGAATATATTTTGTAACAAGTATCCAGATCAAGAAACAGAACACTGTCAGCACCTCAAAAGTCTCCGTCATATTCGCTTTAGTTTTGTATATTTTTTGTTCTTTATATGAACAAAATAAGTAAACGCACACTGTTTTTGGCCTGGATTATCTGACTATACATTATGTTTGTGAGATTCATTTTTATTGTTTTATGTAGTGTATGTAGATCATTTCTATTGCTGTATAGCATTGTATGAATTTAACAATATATTTATCTTTTCTGCTGCTGATGGACATTTGTGTCATTTACCATTTGGGGCAATTACAAACAGTGCTGCTATGAATATTCTAGGATATGCCTTTTGCTGGACATAACATATGTACGTGTGTACATACTTCCTAAGAGTGAAATAGATTATTCTAAAGATGGAGATAGATCTCCATCCTAAGAACAATCTATACATACAATTGAATGAGAGAAAAAATATATATATATATCCATTCTAAGATAGACGATTAGATAGATATAAACATAGATATAGATATGGATATGGATATGGATATGGATATGGATATGGATATACGACAATACCAGATATAATCAAACAGCAAAGTGGTTATCCCAATTCTACACACCCACCAGCAGGCTATGAGAGTTCCAATTCTTCCACATCTTCAACATCATTTCATATTTTTAATCTTTTTCAGTTTAGCCATTTTTGTACATAGGTAAAAGTTTCTTGCTGTAATTTTAATTTGCATTTCCCTGATAATTAATGAAGTTCAATTGGTATTTGAATATCCTCTTTGGTAAAGTTTTGCTGCCTGTCTTTTGCCATTTTCTATTTGGCTGTCTATCTTTTTTGCTGATTTGTAGAATTCTTTACATATTTAGAACTTAAATCTTATCTTACTATACGTATTGTCAATATCCTCCCATTTGTAGGTTATCTTTTAATTCTCATAATGGTGTCTTTTGTGAACAAAACTTCTTCATGTCAGCTTCATGCTTATTTTTTACTATTTTAAGTGTCATATTTTGTAGGAAAAGTAGAATTGAATAAGTTCACAGACTTGTCACCTGTGTTTCAGTGGCCACAGTAATAGAACCTACCTGTTTGGGTGACTGAGTCAAAAACAAGGGTCATATTCCATCTACTGGCAGCATACAGAATTGCATACATAAAAAATGAACTTCCTCCCCAGGAAAACACCAAACTCAAGTGACAGACAAGACAACAGTAGATTCCCTAACCCATTCTTTAACTGCACTGTTATTTCTTCCAGAGATATACTTCAAAAAGGATCTGGGACCCAATGGAGCAGGGAAATTATACCACAGTGAAAGAATTTCTTTTCTTGGGAATTATCCAGTCACAACAGCTGAGCTGGGTCTTATTTGTCTTCTTATTTTCGGTGTACATGACAACTCTGGTGGGAAACCTGCTCATCATGGTTACAATTCACTGAATCTCACCTTCAACTCCCAGGTACTTCCTGCTCCGCAATCTATCTGTTCTTGACATCTGCTTTTCCTCCATCACAGCGCCTAACGTCCTAGCTGATCTTCTGTCAGAGAGAAAAACCATCTCCTTCAATGGCTGTGTCACGCAAATGTACTTCTTCCACCATCTTGGAGTGTAGATGTTTTCCTCTCTCTGTGATGACATTTGATCACTACAGAGCCATCTCAAAACCCTTCCATTGTATGACTATCATGACTAGGGGACAATGCACTAGCCTAGTTGTGGCTTCCCAGGTGGGGGAATTTGTCTACTCCATTGTGCTGATTTCCCTGTTGCTGTCCGTCCCCTTCTGTGGACCCAATGTTCTTGACACTTTCTATTGTGATGTCCCCCAGGTGTTCAAACTCACCTGCACTGACACGTTAACTCTGGAGCTCCTGATGATTTCCAATAGTAGGTTACTCATTTGGTTTATATTCTTCTTTCTCCTCATATCCTACACAGTCATCTTGAAGATGCTAAGATCTCATACTGGAGAGGGCAAGTGGAAAGTCATCTCCACCTGTACCTCACACATCACTGTGGTGACCCTGCACTTTGTGCCCTGCATCTATGTCTATGCCCGGCCCTTCACTGCCCTCCCCACAGATACTGCCATTTCTGTCACCTTCACTGTCATCTCCCCTTTGCTCAACCCTATGATCTACACCCTGAGAAATCAGGAAATGAAGTCAGCCATGAGGAAACTAAAGAAATGACTAAGTCATTCATAAAGGATTTAAGTTCTATGAGGATGAGTCAACACTAAAATTTAAAGATAGATATTAACTTTCACTTTCTCAAAATGGCAAGAGATAACCTTAATTCCAAAAAAACAAAGGGGCATCTATGGATACCATGGTTCCTAAAAGAGGCTGGTGCTATAGTACATGCTGGGGACCTATCAGTGATACTGCTTTAAGGTGAGAGCCATTCATGTCTTCCACTGCCTACTTTCAATTATTCATTCCACAAATATTTACAAAGTGTATATTATATGCTTGACAGAGGTAGGATGCAGACTGCTGCAGAAAGATTAGAGATATCACTGTCCTACAGGCATACTCCAAGATGCCATAAGAGGAATGTACAAAGTGCTGTGGAAATATTGTAGGCACTTTACTTGAGAGCTTCAAAAGACATTTGACAGTGAGGAGACCGTTTCAGAGGGAACGTGGTAGAGAGAGACAATACAGCAAAGAAATCAGTATTTGCGGAGGGAGAGACTGGTGTAAAACTGTTCATGTTCATGCAACAGTGACCTCGTTGTAGCCACAAAATAATACAGTCATAGAGTCAATACCAATATTTGACATTTGGAAAGAAGAACTCTATCAGTGGTCTCCTGAGCAATGCAAATCTGTGATTTCTATTGGGGAGAGAGGATTCCAAAGTCACTCCAAGGCCATAGTTTCCTCCTGGGCAGAGGAAGGTGACACCATAAGTGGGAATATTCATAAAGAAATAAAAATGATGGATAGAGGCTGTGGACAGCTCACCTGGATTCATGAAAGGTTTAAGCAAAGACAGATGCTAAGCATTCCCATAGGAAGCAACTGATTCCCCATTAGAGAGCAGGATTACCCCAATCACAGACTGGACAGGTCCAAATTTCTCATTGTTTCTGTTTTTTGTTTCTTGGGAGTTTTTTTCCAGCTTTGTCGAGATATAATTCACATGTAACATTGTGTCAGCTTAAAGTGTACAATATATTGATTTGATAAACTTATATATTACAATATTATTACCACCATAGCACTAGCTACCACCTCCATCACATCACATCATATAATTGGCATTTCTTTTTTGTGGTCCTCATTATTTCTGCCCTCAGAGACCTCACACTTTCTTCACACTTTGCACTCAATAAATTAGAAGGTAAAGAAAGGATAATAAAAGGCATGAGGCTTTAATCAGTGAATCTGAGAATTTACTAGTCTCTGTGAAATGAATGGAATGAGAATGGTGCTAGGAGAAGGTTTATCTAACAATCCAGCTAGTATTTTGCTGGGATCTATTGACTTTACTGTACAATATCTCCCATTATGATAAAGCTCAAGCCATGGAAGCTGTCACTCATGTATTAATCAGACACATCAACATTGTGACCAAAAAAATGTGCAAATTGAAGGAGTTAACTGCAGGAAAAGTTTATTTAATACTCATTTCACAGTCCACTGCTGGTCTTCAGAAAGAGGTGTGTCACACAGTCATTTAGAGAGACAGCCTTCTTTTTCTTCCATCTTGGGCTCTTCTTCTCTCTAGAGACTCTGAATCTTCTCCATTCATCCAGAAAAAAAGAGAAAAGGAGAGAGCACCAAGAATTATGGGGAGAAGGGAGGGATGGTTACAGGCCAGTCATGAAAGGAAGGTGTATCACTTTTGACCACATTCCACTGGCCAACACTTAGTCATATGGCCTCAACTGACTGCAAGGGAGTCTGGAGAATGTACTCCTGCTCTGTTACCAGTAAAAAGAGGAGAACATGAATAATGATGAACTCCAGCAATTTCTTCCATACATTTGACTCATTGTTAAGAAACCACAATTGGATTAGATGAGAAGGGCTAAGACTGACTCTAAAAGGATAATCTTAATACATAGAAATGCTTGCTGGAAGTACTATCGGATCCCTGGAATTCACAGAGAACCAAAATGAAATGAAGGAGACATGAGGAAAGGAAATTTAATTGAAAGGAGGGGAAAGGTGATCAAGGAACGGTGATCATGATGAAAATAAGCTAGAAAGTCTGGTTCCAAAACATAGAACCCTGGAGGAGAGTGTCCAAAGAAGTTTGGTCAAGAAGACAACCCTCACTGATCCTCATCCTTTCTATAAGCTAGTTATAAACCAATATTCAATCACGCAGAAGCTCCTGTAGAGATGAGTGTCATCTTTCTTGATTGTTCCTTCATGTGTTCTATTTTATGCCCATCACTCAAACACGTCCTGAATTACTTTCTAATATTAGACATAGTCCCCCAAGCATGAAAGTAAATAAAGACATATATTTGAATTGAGCTGTATCCATCTGCAGTCCAAATGACACTTACTTTCTGGATCCATGTTCCTCTGGTGTCCTTCATATGCTCCCTACTTTTCACAATGATGCCTTTTTCTCATCTCTCTGTTGACTTTACATCAAGCAAAACCTTTGTGACTGGACAGAATTTTAAGCAGCCAACAATCTATACAATCAGAGTTCATGTTCCCAAGTGTAGGACACTGCAAATGACAGAAACCCAGCAAAAGCAGCCCAGAACGTTGCTTTGGACTGTTTACACATGAAAAACAATCTGCTCACACACAATGAGGAAAAGTGATGAAATTCAGAACAATAGAATTAAATTTATTACTCTTTCAATATGACACCAATTAATTATTTGGAGTAATCTATATTTTTCTCTAGGTGGAGACATTTTCTTTGGAACTGTTACATCTTAAATTAATTCTAGCTTATCCTACACAGATCACATATACTTGGTCCTACCATCTGTGATTTTTTTTCTATATAAGGAAGATTAGTTTTAAACCTCTACAATGTTGTTCATAAGCAGATAAATGTATCTATATACACAAAGTGGCTGGTTTAAGAGTAATCCTGCCATATTGGACTTCTTTGAGAAATTCAAAGAAGGTTCAGGTTTTTGAAGCTTAATTTCTAAGACTCTAGGATAGTCAGCAAAACAGAAATTATATTTAAGCATCCATGAATTTCCAGTCACAAAATACTATCCTGGAGGGAGCTCCAGAGTTTTGTTTTGTTATTGTCAATGCATGACTAACCTTTTAAGTCTGAAAGGGAATGTTGTCAAAAACGCTGTTATGCAATAAATCAAACTATTGGTTACTACCGTATTAGTAATCTATTGTTGTGTAACATATTAACCCAAAACATAGTGGCTTAAAACACCACACATTTCTTAAGTCACTGTTTGTGTGGGATGGGAATCAGGCAAGGCTTAGCTAAGGCTTCTGATTCAGGGTCTCTCACAAGGCTATAGTCAGGGTGTCAGTTGGGAGCTGCAGTCTTATATGACGGTTCAACTGAGGAAGGGTCCACTTCCAGGCTCACTCACATGATTGTTGGTCAGGATCAAGAGTTATTGGACTGAAGGCTCGGTTCCTTACTGGCTGTTGGCTGGAGGCCTTCCTCGGGTCCTAGGCTTGTGAGCCTCTCCAAATGGCAGCTGACCTCATCAGAGGGAGCAATTAAAGCCAAAGAGAACATGATAGAAGCCACAGTCTTTTATAGCCTCATATTGGAAGTGACATCCTATGACTTTTTCTATATTCTCTTCTAGAAGCAAGTCACTAAGTCCAGTCTACACACAAGAGGAAGGAATTGCACAAGATTGTGAATATCAGGGCAGGCACTAGAAAGTTCTAGAAGTAAACTGTGAAAAATCATTGAAAATCATGAAAGAAATCTAACAGTTGTTGATTCAAGAAGGGTTACAAAAGACCAAGAAAAAGAAAGAGGGAGTAAGGAAGAGTGTCAGATATAATTTAGATATACTGAGCCCTTCTGACAAGGAGAATGATAGTGCCAGTTACAAAAGAGAAGCATTTAGGTCTTGATAACAATGCTCAGATCGATTTTAGACATTTTAAGTTGGAAATGTGCAATATATCCAAGTGAAACTATCCATAGACCTGTGGTGAGACAAGGTTTCAAAAGTGACATTGGGAATGAGACAAGCCATGATGCAAGCCCCAGGCAAGGAAGAGTCAGCATCATGGCAGAGTGAGCTTTCCCAGTAATCTCTCCCCTCCACCATACAACAAAAAGGACATTCATACTCCAACAGAGGTTTATCCAAACACAACACAGGACGTCTGAGAGACCTATGCAGCCATACAACGGAGGGTGCAGAGGCTGGAGCCCTCCTCAGAGAAGGTGGAATGGCGTAAGAGAAAACTTCATGCACTTGCCCAAAAGACAGGGATCTGGGACGTTGGGCAGCACTGAGAGGGAAGGAACAGAGGAGGGGACGTGCATTCAAGGGACCATCGAAGATCCCCAAGGGCCCTCACAGCCTAGGGGAAAGCCCCTATGGAGGTGAAAGCTACTGCGGGGGTGGCCTCATCAGGCCAACACTCCAGGAGAGCAGTTATCAAGGGCAGAGTGAGAAAACCCTGAAAGCATGCAGAAAAAAGCACTCCTCACTTCAACCCACCAAGTGCTGGCTCCAGCACCTGGGATCTCACCAGAACGCAGAGGACACAGAATAGATAGCTCTTGACCCCCACCCAGAGGTGACAGGCAGTAACTGTGACCAAATACTACTACACTGCACAAAACAGAGCCATGCCCTCTAGCAGTATCAAAACGTATTTTAAATCTCCAGACCAGAGAGAAAATGACAAGTACCCAGAAATCAGTCCTGAGGACACAGAAATATGCAATCTGAATGACAAAGAATTCCAGATAGCTATCATCAAAAAAATCAACAAGTTAAAAAAGAATGTAGAGAAATAATTCAACAAGTTCAAGAGCTACTTCACAAAAGAGATTGAAATTATAAAGAAGAATCAGTCAGAAATATTGAAGATGAAAGACACAATAGAAGAGATAAAACAAAATATGGATTCCCTGAATTCTCAAGTGGATATCATAGAGGGGCAAATGAGCATAATCGAGGATAGACATGTTGAAATGCTCCAGATAGAGGAGGAGAGAGAACTAAGACTAAGCATAAATGAAGAAAATCTCCAAGAAATATCCAACTCAATTAGGAAATGCAACATAAGAGTTATAAGTATTCCAGAGAGAGAAGAGAAAGAGAATGGAGTAGAAAGCTTGTTCAAAAAAATAATAGCAGAGAACTTCCCAAGCCTTGGGAAGGAGATGGAAATCCAAGTGGAAGAAGCTATCAGATCTCCTAAATATGTCAATGTAAAAATGACCTACTGCAAGGCATATAGTAGTGAAACTGGCAAAAGTGAATGACAAAGAAAAATACTAAGGGCAGCATGGTGGAAGAAAATAACCTACAAAGAAACCTCTATCAGGCTTTCAGAAGATTTCCCTGTAGAAACCTCGCAGGCTAGGAGAGACAGGAATGACATATTCAAATCTTTGAAGGAGAAAAACTTTCAGCCAAGAATACTCTATCCAGCAAAAATATCCTTCAGATATGATTGAAAAATAAAAACTTTCCCAGATGAACAAAAGCTAAGGAAGTTCATAGCCATAAGAGGCTCCCCCTACAAGAAATCCTCAAGAAGCCCCTCATACCTGAAAAAAAAGGAGAAAACAGTTACAAATCATGAAAGAAGGAGATAAAAAGGCAGACAAAATCAGAAAATTGTAGCTATAGATCAGAACAGGTTAGCAAATACTGAAGAATAGCATTAAAGATAAAGGGAAGTAAAACACCAAAAACAAAGATAATCTTTTCATTTTAACCACAAGCTGACAACACAAGATGGAATAAGATGTGAGAAAAACAACTTAGGAGGGGAAGAAGAAAGCAATTGAATCAGTTTAGTCAAAGAAAAAGAGACCATCAGAAAATGTACTATCTTATCTACAAGATTTTGAATACAAACCATGATAACCACTAAACAAAAAAGCAGAACAGAGACACAAATAATAAATAAGGCGAAAACAAGGAAACACAACATCAAAAACTACGTAACTCAATTGGTAGACCAAAATACACAGGAGGAGAAACAAAGGAAATGCAGGAGAACCAGAAAACGAGTGCTAAAATGGCAGCATTAGCCCTCATATATCAATAATCACCCTAAATGTAAATGGATGGAATTCTCCAATAAAAAGACACAGAGTGGCGAGACAGATTAAAGAACAAGACCCAACAATATGCTGCCTCCAGGAAACACATCTCAGCTCCGACCACAAACACAGGCTCAGAGTGAAGGGACGGAAGATGATACTACAAGCTAATGGCAAACAAAAGAAAGCTGGTGTTGCCATACTTCTATAAGACAAAGTAGACATCAAGATAAAAAAGCCAATGAGAGACAAAGAGGGGTAGTATATAACAATAAAATGGGCTGTCTATGAAGAGGACAAAGCACATATAAATATATATGCACCTAACACAGTAAGACCAAAGTACATAAGGCAACCATTAATTGACCTAAAAGGAGATATTAACAGCAACACAATAACAGTACGGGACCTGAACATCCCACTTACATCAATGGAAGGATCATCCAGACAGAAAGTCAACAAATAAATAGTGGAACTAAATTAAAAACTAGACCAGACGGACTTAATAGGTAAATATAGAACACTCCATTCAAACTCACCAGAATACACATTCTTCCCAAGTTCACATGGAACATTCACAAAGATAGACCATATGTTGGGAAACAAAGCAGATCTCAATAAATGTAAGAAGATTGAAGTCATATCAAGAATCTTTTCTGAACATAATGCTATGAAACTAGAAATCAACTACAAGAAAAAAGATGGGGAAATGACAAACATGGAGACAAAACAACATGCAACTGAACAATGAACGGATCGCTGAAGAAATTAAAGGAAAAACCAAAAAGTATTTGGAGACAACTGAAAATGATAATATACCATACTAATTCACATGGGACGCAGCAAAAGTGGTCCTAAGAGGGAAATTCATAGCAATACAGGCCCACATTAACAAATAAGAAAAATCTCAAATAAGCAATCTTAAACTATACCTAACATAACTATAAATAGAAGAATAAACAAAGACTGAAGTCAGTAGAAGGAGGAAAATAATAAAAATTAGAGCAGAAATAAATGAAATTAAAACCAAAAAAAACAATAGAGAGGGTCAATAAAACTAAGAGCTGGTTCTTTGAAAAGATAAGCAAAATTGACAAACCCTCAGCTAGACTCACTAAGAAAAAAAGAGAGAACTATCAAATAAATAAAATTATAAATGAAAGAGGAGAAAATACAATGGATACCAGAGAAATACAAAGGATTATAAGAGAATACTATGAAAAACTATATACCAACAAATTGGACAACCTAGAAGAAATGGATAAATTCTTAGACATAAAACCTTCCAAAACTGAACCAAGAAGAAATACAGAATCTGAAAAGACTAGTCACAAGTAAAGAGATTGAAACAGTAACCAAAAACCTCCCAAAAGATGAAAGTTCAGGACCACATGGCTTCTGTGGAGAATTCTACCAAACATTCAAAGAAGATTTAGTACCTATCATGCTCAAACTGTTCCAAAAAATTGAAGAAGATGGAACACTTTCTAACACATTTTACAAGGCCAACATCACCCTGATCCCAAAGCCAGACAAGGACAACACAAAGAAGGAAAATTACACGCCAGCATGGCTGATGAAAATAGACACAAAAATCCTCAAGAAAATAATGGCAAAACGAATACAGCAACACATTAAAAGGATCATACACCATGATCAAGTGAGGTTTATTCCAGGGATGCAGGGATAATTCAACCTCTGCAAATCAATCAATGTGATACACCACATTAATAAAATGAGGAAGAAAAATCAGTTGATCATCTCAAAAGATGCAGAGAAAGGATTTGTCAAGATCCAACATCCGTTTACAATAAAAACTCTCAACAAAATGGATATAGAAGGAAAGTTCCTCAACATAAGAAAGGCTACATATGACAAACCCACAGCCAACATCAAACTCAAAAGGGAAAAACTGAAAGTCATCCCTCTGAGAACAGGAAGAAGACATGGGTGCCCACGCTTGCCATTCCTGTTCAATATAGTCCTGGGGGTTTTGGCCAATGCAATTAGGCAAGAACAAGAAATGAAAGATATCTAAACTGACAAGGAAGAAATGGAACTTTGCTGTTTGCAGGTGACATGATTTTATATACAGAAAACCCTAAAGAATCCATCAGAAAAGTATTAGAATTAATCAACAACTGCATTAAAGTTGCAGGGTACAAAATCAACTTACAAAAATCTGTTGAATTTCTATACTCTAATAATGAATTAAAAGAAAGAGAACTCAAGAATACAATCAAATTTACAATTGCAACAAAAATAATAAAATATCTAGGCATAAATTTAACCGAGGAGGTGAAAGACCTATACAATGAAAACTTCATGGAAATAGAAGAAAGAATCCTAAAATTCATATGAGGCAACAAAAGACCCTGAATAGCTGAAGGAGTCCTGAGAAAAGAGAGCAAAGCTGGAGGCATCACAATCCCTGACTTCAAAATATACTTCAAAGCTATAGTAATCAAAACAGCATGATACTGTACAAAAACAGACACACAGATCAATGGAACAGAATTGAAAGCCCAGAAACAAAACCACACATCTATGGACATCTAATCTCTGACAAAGGAGCTAAGAACATACAGTGGAAAAAGGAAATTCTCTTCAATTAATTATGTTGGGGAAACCGGACATCCACAAGCAAAAGAGGGAAAGTAGACCACTATCTTATAACATACACAAAAATCAACTCAAAATAGATGGAAAACTTGAAAGTAAGACGTGAAACCATAAAACTCCTACAAGAAAATATGGGCTGTACACACTTTGACATCAGTCTTCGAAGGATCTTTTTGAACACAATTTCTACTCAGGCAATGGAAACGAAAGAAAAAATAAACAAATGGGTCTACATCACTAAAGATCTTCTGCTTGGCAGAGGAAATCATTAACAAAACGAAAAGACAACCCATCAATTGGGAGAAAATATTCACAAATCATATATCCAGCAAGGGGTTAATCTCCAAAATATATGAAGAACACATTCAACTCAACAACAACAAAAACAAATAACCCAATCAAAAAATGGGCAGAGGGTATGAACAGACATTTTTCCAAAGAAGACATACAGATGGCCAACAGGCACATGAAAAGATGTTCAACATCACTAACCATCAGGGAAATGCAAATCAAAACTACAATGAGATATCACTTTACACCTGTGAGAATGGCTATAGTCACCAAGGCAAAAAACAACGAATGTTGGAGAGGATGTGGAGAGAAGAGAACCCTCACACACTGCTGGTAGGAATGCAAACTGGTGCTGCTACTATGGAAAACAGTATGGAGATTTCTCAAAAAATTAAAAATAGAAATTCCATGTAACCCAGCTGTCCCACTACTGGGTATTTATCCAAAGAACTTGAAACCAACAATTCAAAGAGACTTATGCACCCCTATGTTCATTGCAGCATTATTCACAATAGCCAAGATGTGGAAGCAACCCAAGTGCCCATCGACTGATGAATGGATAAGGAGATGTGGTATATAAATACAATAGAATACGACTTAGCCATAAAAAAGACAAAACTGCCCCATTTGCAACATGTATGGAACTTGAGAGTATGATGTTAAGTGAAATAAGCCAGACAGAGAAAGACAAGCACCATATGATTTCACTCATATGTGGAAGATAAACAAATATATGGACAAAGAGAACAGATTATTGGTTACCAGAGGGCAAAGGGGTTTAGGGGTGGGCATAAGGAGTAAAGGAGCACATATATATGGTGACTGACAAATAATAATGTACAACTGAAATTTCACAGAGTTATAAAATCCTATGGCCTCAATAAAATTTTTTGAAAAGAAACACAAAAGAGCAATAGAAAAAGGAAAACAAGTTTTCTTTTCTCCACCCCCATGTGTTTTAGGAACACATAAGACTGCCATGAACTCACCAGTACAACATAGATTTTTCATAATAAAATTCTGATCATTGACAACACATTACATTTTTTATGTGCAGGTCATCCTTTTCTTGGCATTAAAAGAAAGTTTGAAACTCCTATTTTTCCTCACTTTAGGGGACCAAAGATCCTACTGCTACAGTTCCTTATTTTGGAAGCCATGAAAATCCTTATCTTATGGGAATCTAAGATACTCCCTTCTAGAAACCCTCCATTTGTTTCCCAAAGATCCAGGCACATTCAATAATTACGCTTTTCTGATTGAACATATAAACAAATGCACTCCATGGACTTCCAGCCAATTAAGAGAAAGAGGTAAACGCAGTTCACTGAAATGTAATTTTTAAAACTTATAGGATACAATAGAGCATATAATTTTCATGGAAATATAGGCTACCAAAATGGACTAAAAAAAGGGGAAAAATCTTTTTTTTTTCTTTGGAAGATTACCCCTGAGCTAACTACTGCCAGTCCTCCTCTTTTTGCTGAGGAAGCCTGGCCCTGAGCTAACATCCGTGCCCATCTTTCTCTACTTTATACTGGGATGCCTACCACAGCATGGCGTGCCTAACAGTGCCAGGTCTGCACCCGGGATCCGAACCAGCAAACCCCAGGCCACCAAGAAGAGGAATGCACGAACTTAACCACAGCGCCATCAGGCCAGCCCCAAGGGAGATCATTAATTGTAAATGAATTGAAAAGGTTGTCAAAGACAGACCATTTTTAAAGGCATCAGGCCCAAATTGTATTGTGGGTGATTTCCAATAAACATTTAAGGATCCTGAAACTTTCGGTTTTCTTATGAATTTTTCTTAACTCATTCTGTTAGGACAGCATAACCCTCTCTGCAAACCAGATAATAGCACCTAATATATCTGATAACATCACACATCTAATATATGTATACACACCAATCACATCTTCGAATATAGATGTAAACTTCTTATAAAACATTAGCAAATTACATATCAATGAAATAAAGCAATGAAAAATCATTATTGGGAAGAGTTTAGTCCAGAAATTCAAGGAGAAATATTAATGCTGAAACAGCAGATTTAAAAGAAAAACAATGTGGATTACCTCAGTGATGCAAAAAGTATTCAATACAATTCAGCCCAAATCCTTGCGAGAAAAAAACACTTAAGAAGCCAGGAACTGAAGAAAAAAAGTATTATCTTGATAAAGAATATCTGCGAGAACTATATAGTAAACATTATACCTAATGAATAAACAATAAAACACTTTCCATTACCATCCATGGCTAGACACTGATGCACTTTATTACCACTAACATTAATCTTTAAACTTTAATTCACTACAGTTCAAAAGACACGAGAAAAAATGAGAAAGTATATAAATTTTGGAAAGCTGGAGAAAAAGAAATCATTGTTCCCTGGTATTGAAAGGATGTATCCAAAATAATTTAAAGGAATTCACTGAAAAATTATGGAAAATGATAAAAGAGTTCAGTCAGGTGGTAACATGCTAAATCAAATTATATACATCATTGGTTTCCTATACACCACCACTATCCATGGAGAAAATGTAACAGAGCTTCCTCAGGCAAAATGAAAGACCATGTATCATAAAATAAAGTCATGATCTAAATGTGCACACACACATTAGAATTGCTTCTAGCAAACATCCACTTAAACACACGTCAGGAATCACAGGAAAGGAAGGGAAAGGCTCAGGACCAAACATAGATAGAAAGCAGAGAAGTTAATACCCGTCCATCAGTGAAAGGGTAAACTGGAAAAAAATCCACCTACCAGCAAAGAAGATAACAGTATAACTTGTCTGACTCAGGCTGGGCTTTGAGAGGAAGAAAGATAATCTCTTCAGAGAATTCAAAATCCTGATGTGAGTTTGGGATTCGAGTTTGCAATGCCTACATGGAATGGGAAGCCCCAAAGTGAAAAATTAACTAAGAATGATTCAGGGTTAGTAAAGCCCTATGATGCCTGAAAGAAACAAATATCTGCCCTCTCTTAAGGAATGCACACTGAACACAAGCCTTCCAAAGTTTCCACATAAATAGCTGAGCATAAATTCATAATTCAAAATAACAAAAAGCATGAAGAAACAAGCCATTATTAGCAAGAATCAAAAGAGACAACCAAAACACAATCACACTCTCAAGGACTTTGAGTACTGGAGTAATCAGATAGAGCATACAGTATAAATATGAATGCTAACAGAAAAAGTCTAAAGGTGATACTTTAAAAACATGAGCAAGAAACAAGATATTACAAAAGAAAAAAGGAGATTTGTAAAAAGAATAAAACAGAAATTCTAGAAATGAAAACTATACTGAACTAAAGAAACTCCCTGAAATAGATCACATACAAAGAGAGAGAATACACAAGAAAGGTGGTCAGGAGACATGGAGAAGAAAACGAATGCATTTAATAAATATTATATGTGACATGAGTTTCAGGAGGAAAAAATAAGAATGAGGAAGAAGTACTATTTTATGAGATATAACTGAGAAATTTTCACAACTGATGAAAAATACAAATTCCTAGATGTACAACATATCCTGACAGAATACATAAAAAGTAATCCACGTATACTCACATTGTAGCAAAACTGCACATCACCAAAGACAAAAAGCACATCATTTCTATACACTAGCAACACTCAGAATAAGAAATTAAGAAAACAATACCATTGTGCCCCGCCTGGTACTGTAGTAGTTAAGTTCACGTGCTCCAACTCAGCCACTGGAGGTTTGCCTGTTTGGATCCCAGGCATGGTCCTAGCACTGAAGGTCAAACCATACTGTGGTGGCATCACACATAAAATAGAGGAAGATTAGCGCAGATGTTAGTTCAGTGACAATCTTCTTCAAGCAAAAAGAAGAAGATTGGCAACAGATGTTAGCTCAGGGACAATCTTCCTCACCAAAAAAAAAAAGAAGAAGAAAAAAGATACTAGAAAAAAATGTATCTTTAAATTTAAAAGGAAAAGAAAAGAATGCCAATCACAATTGCATCACAAGAAGAATATGCCCAGGAAGAAATTTATTCAAGGAAGTGAAAGATCTGTTCATTGAAAACCTTAAGACATTGATGAAAGAAAGTGAAGACGATATACATAAACGCAAAGATATCCCATCCTCATGGACTGGAAGAATTACCATTGTAAAGTATACACGCTACCCAAAGAAATCTACAGATTCCGTGCAATCTCTTTCAAAATACCAATGGCATTTCTTACAGGAATAGAAAAAACCATACTGAGAAAGAAGAACAAAGCTGGAGGCATCATAATTATGATTTCAAACTATATACTACAAAGCTACAATAATCAAAACAGTATGGGACTGGCATAAAAACAGACATACAAACCAATGCAACAGAATCAACAGCCTAGATATAAACTCATGCATATACAGGCAATTAATTTACAACAAAGTCAAGAATATACAACAGGGAAAGGATACTCTCTTCAATAAATATTGAGAAAACTGGATAACCTCATGCATAATAATGAAATCAGACCCCTATCTTACACAACTCACAAAAATTGCTTGAAATGGATTAAAGATTTAAGCATAAGAACTGAAACCATAACCTCCTAGAAGAAAAAATAGTGGAAAAGCTCCTCAACATTGGTCTTGGAAATAATTATTTGGCATTGATAGTAAAAGCACGAGCAACAAAAGCAAAAATTGATAAATGACACTACATCAAACTAGAAAGCTTCTGCACAGCAAAAGAAACAGTCAACAAATGAAAAGACAACCTACAGAATGGCAGAAAATATTTGCAATTTATGTATCAGATAAGGTGTTAGTATCCAAAATACTTAAACAAACTGATAAAATCAATAGCACAATAAAACAAAATCAGATTTTAAAATGGGCAGAAGAATTGAATAGATATTTTTTCAAACAAGGCATTCAAATGACCAATAGGTACATGAAAAGGTGCTCAACATCACTGAGCATGAGAGAAATTAAAATCAAAACCACTGTGAGATAATCACTTCGCACCTGCTAGATTGGCTATCATCAAAAAGACAAGGGATAACAAGTGTTGGTGAGGATGTGGAGAAAAGGAAACCATTGTGCACTGTTGGTAGAAATATACACTGGTACAGCCACTGTGGAAAACAGTATAGACATTCCTCAAAAAATTAAAAATAGGACTACCATATGGTCCAGCAATACCATCACTGGGTACATACCCAAAGGAAGTGAAGTTAAGATCTTGAAGAAGTATCGGCATTCCTATGTTCATTGCAGCATTATTTACAATATCCAAGATATGAAGACAATCTAAGTGTCCATCACTGGATGGATGGATAAAGAAGATGTGGTCAGTCATAAAAAATAGAAAATCCTGTCATTTGTGACAACATGGATGGACCTTGAGGGCATTATGCTAAGTGAACCAAGTCAGATAAGACAGATATTGTATGATCTCAAATATATGTGGAATCTAAAAATCTGAACTCACAGAAACAGAGTAGAATGAACATAGGTTACCAGGTGCTGGGGATGGGGAGAAGTGAAGAGATGTTGGTCAAAGTGTACAAACTCTCCGTTATAAGAAGAGTAAGTTTTCGAGATCTAATGTACAGATGGTGATTACAGTCAACAACATGGTAATACTTGAAAGTTGCTGAGACAGTATGTCTGAAATCATCTCACTCTAAAAAGAACTGGTAATTAACATGAGGTGATGAAAGCATTAGCTAAGACTAAGATGATAATCATTTCGCAATTATAAATGTACCAAATCAACACATTGTATACCGTAAACAAACACAATGATACATGTCAATAGTATCTCAGTAAAGCTGGGGGGTGGAAAGGAATTACCCGTCTCAAACACACAAGCTGTCTCATGCAGTTTTTAATCAGTGTAGACTAGCATAATGTACTAAAACAAGACAGAAAAGCAGGTAAATCCAAACCCATGAGCATTCTGCAAACAGTGGAAGTGCATTCTATATAAGATCAAACCATTCAATAAATTCAGCTAATCTTAAATAACTACTGTAATTTTGTAGATAGCTTCACTAACATGCTTATCTAGCTGTATCCAAATTAAGAGATTTCATATGAGTAGAGAGTTGGAAAAGAGGAAAACTGGGCAAGCATTTTTCCCCAAACATCATCTGTTTCTCTACATGTGGAAACTTATAGCAACATTATGAGACTATAATCATTCTGCATATAATTAAAAACTGGACTGGTAGCCAAGGATTTGAGGTCCAGTTCTCTTCTAGGTTTTTGGCAATCTAATTGAAACTCATTTGTATGTTGTGCTCTCTGAGCCTTACAAGCCATGAAAATTGAGCCCTTGTACTCTCTCAGGCATAGCATTTGGCATGTTTTAACAAAATTCTCTTTGAGCTATGGTTAAGCAGATAGATTTCCTCTACTGCCTCTAAATAATTTGGATACCAATCAAAATGTGTCTGTGTGTGTGTGTGTGTGTGTGTGTGTGTGTGTTTCCACACGTGCATATCTCAGTAACTTCTTAATGACTCCCACTGAAACTTCATCACCAGCAGCAGAATCAGACACTTGACTTCCACTTCCTTGTCCAATATTATTCCCTTTGCAATTCTTATATTAATCCTGAGGCTGAGGGATTTTCACGTAAGACAGGGACACAATGGAAGTTCTTGAAAACGTGACTTTTTGAATCTGCCCTTTCTTTCCTGAAAGGGAAGTAAAGACACTAAGATGTTTAGTCTTCTAAAAGGCTATACCTTCAGAAACAATATTTTCAAGAATTAATGTCACCAGTGTTCATTCTGCTCTGTACCTAATAACATACAATTTGTAGTTGGAGTTTCAGGATCAAAGAATTAGGTAAAGACGTTAAGCTTTTAGCTCAGGTTAAAATTGTGGATAGTGAAATTGAGATGTCATATTGATTACATATAAATAGTTTGACTTTGATATTTTCCAGGTATATTAAATGCTTCAGAGCCAAGATGATCTTCTCAGTGCCAGAAACAACAAAGGTGGGTGTTAACTATTGGGAAGAGAGGTGATGTGTTAAGAAGGATTCAGAAATGTGGTCCATTCAGTGTGAGAGAAGGCATCATGCATTTGCTGTGACTCTTTGAGTTGCTTATTGATTGCCTCAGGCTAAGGTCAACATAAATTGGGTTTCCAGAGCCCCTTTCTGCCAAATTCTTATCTTCAGGCAGACTTTACCAAATATTCTTGTTATACGAAATTAGACCCCATATTTATAAGATTGAAGGGGGAAAACAAACCGTTGTTTCTTCCCTCCTTTTTCAAGATTTCCCTTTGTCTCAGTCAAACATAGATTCATAATATAATCCACATGAAAAACAGGAATAATATTAATACTTACCAGAGGACAGTGATGAAAATTCAATAAATCAACATTTCATAACTTTTCACACACAGTAAACACTCAAAAAATAGTATCTTTGTCACTGCTGGAAATCATATCTCCTAAATTATCACCTATCCCACCCAAATCTACCTCTACTTTCCTCTTGACATTTTACATTTTGTCTTGCATTATGTTCATTAATTTATAAAAATCATCCACTTTTCCTAAGCTGAAAACACTTTGACAATGTGGTCCCATTTATCCATATACATTTGAAGACTGCAATAAATGTTCACTTGCTAAGTATGAGGTAGAGCAAATAATAATTTTAAATTTCCTAAGAATGATCAATAACACCTTATAAAAAATAAGCATTATTCTAAAGATGTGTACATCTCTGCCTGCTGTGTGATGCCTCCACTCTCTTGGCTTTTCCCACAAAGGGAAAGAGGAAGAAGAGAATGTGATTGATACAGTATGCACCACCTCTCAAAAGCAGGTCACTATCTTTATTCTCTTCCCTACAATCAAGCAAGGATCATATCAGTTATGCAAAATGAATAAATTCTAGAGAACTGCTGTACAGCGCTGTGTCTAATACTGTATTGTGCACCCCAAAATTTGTTAAGAGCATAGGTCTCATGTTTAAGTCTTTTTAACACAATAAAAGAAATTACACATATTCTTTAAGATTTGGATTTGCATATTGTCTCAATTTGTTTCCCAATAATAAATTTTAAATATTTTAAAATAATTATCAATCAAATAATCTGATTAGTATAAGGTAATCACAATGACAAGTAACCTATATGGAACAATAGGTTGTATTTTAAGAAATTCAAACAAAGCAGCCAACAGCAAGGAAACTGACTCATGTCCCAGTAACATTGCAGTAAGAAACAGAACGATATCCATTGTTTTTAGCAGGATAAGATGCTGTGGAAGTCAACAGAATGTTTGCTAATAAGAATATAAAAGTTGTAGACTACGAGTCTACAGTGGTTGGAACCATGGTTAGTTAACTTTGTATTTATGCTTCAGACAGTTCCTGACATTCAATAAATTTGTGTGGAATAAAAAATAATAAAATTTAAAAACTAAAATATGTTAATTAAATGAAATACGTTATGTAACCATCACTACTTAACATAAATGATTATTCTTTTCAAAAAATAGTTTTATAGGGAAAGAATTATTGAATGACATTGCTTGTGATAATTTGATTTGATCACCAAACTGACTGGATCTTAAAAATTGGGACAACTCAACAAACTGCAAACAGTACAACCACATGAGGAACATCCTGAATTGCATTCTTAGTGCGTTGGAAGAGAACAAAATAAATAGCGAAGTCTTTTCAAATGAAGTAGCTTGAAACAAAGGAGAGAGAAAGATGACTCAATGGAGCTGAAAAACTACACCAGGGTCAAAGAATTTATTTTCCTTGGCCTAACCCAAAATCAAGAACTGAACTTGCTCTTATTTCTCTTATTGCTTTGGGTGTATGTGACAACTCTGCTGGGAAACCTCCTCATCATGGTCACCGTGACCTGTGACTCTCGCCTCCAAACCCCCATGTATTTTTTGCTCCATAATTTATCTATTGCCGACATCTGCTTTTCTTCTATCACAGTTCCCAAAGTTCTGGTGGACATTCTGTCACAGAGAAAGACCATCTCCTTCAATGGCTGCTTCACTCAGATGTTTTTCTTCCACCTCATTGGAGGGGTGGATGTATTTTCTTTGTCGGTGATGGCATTAGATCGCTATGTGGCCATCTCCAAGCCCCTGCACTATGTGACCATCATGAGTAGAGGCCGTTGCATTGGGCTAATAGTGGCCTGCTGGCTGGGGGGCTTTGTCCACTCCATCGTGCAGATCGTCCTGTTGCTCCCCCCCTTCTGTGGACCCAATGTTCTTGACACTTTCTACTGTGATGTCCCCCAGGTCCTCAAACTGGCCTGCACTGACGTTTTCATGCTTGAGCTGTTGATGATTTCCAATACTGGACTGCTCAGTGCACTGTGGTTTATGTTCCTGCTTGTGTCCTACACAGTCATCCTAATGATGCTGAGGTCTCAGGCAGGGGAGGGCAGGAGGAAAGCCATCTCCACCTGCACCTCACACATCTCTGTGGTGACCCTGCACTTTGTGCCCTGTATCTATGTCTATGCACAGCCCTACACTGCCCTCCCCCCCAATAAGGCCATCTCCGCCACCCTCAGTGTGATCTCCCCTCTGCTGAACCCCGTGATTTACACTCTGAGGAACCAGGAGATGAAGTCAGCCATGTTGAGACTGAAGAGAAGATTTGTGCCTTCTGACAAGGTATAGACTGGTCTCTCACTCCTCACCACGTTTGAAAATGTTTGTCCATCACACAAACTCTATTGACTAAAGGATTTCTATATAATCATTATATTTCTACTAAGATGCACATGACTTTCAGAGATTCTGATCAGCATGCAATAATAATGTAAAAAGATGAATTTCACATTACAAAAGGAAGTAGAAAACTCAAATTGTTAGCTAGAGAAGTGTTTATTGCTTTTGTGACACAGTCTTGGAAGAAACAAAGAAATCAGAATAGAAATACACTCGGACAATTTTATCACATTGGAATTGTTGTGGGGTTTGTTTCCCAGCTCTAGTGGTGTAACTGACAAATAAAAATGGCATATATTTAAGATGTAGAACTTGATGTTTTGATATACATATAGATTGTGAAATGAACATTGGGGGGAAACGGGTTAAGGTGGGATCCCTCTCTCTTATTTTTTACAACTGCGCGGGAATCTCCAACTTTCTAAATAAAAGTACCAGTAAGGAAAAGAAAAAATATATATGTTCAGACATTCCCATTCCAAGAATGAAGTTGAGACACGTGTTAGAAAATAATGCAGTTTGGACATTGGATTCTATAAATTCTCTCATGAAGTAATCACATCGTAAAGAAGTAAACACATCCAAAGTAACTTCCTCCTCTGATTCTATGATAGGATAAATAACTATCACCTGATGGTTTTTCCATATAAACCCACACTCCCATGGATGAGAGCAGGTGCCTGGAAGCTGGACCTCACCAACTACAAATCCTGTGACCTCATGCGAGGTCCTTACCCGGACCTTCCTCTGAACCACAGGTCCACTGGCCATGCCTCCACCGCTCTCCCTCCGTGCCCTGGGCTTAGCTTGAGCACAGCACTCAGGACCTTGTTTCCAATTCCCTGTCCTCCTTCTTCCTATCTCCCCTGGTAGAAAGAGGCTTTACTTGTTGTATCCCCAGCATCTGGCACAGAAAGTAGAGCATGGAAAATACTCATAGAAGTTTTTCAGTTACAAAACTCAATGAATGAATATTGCCTCTAACTCTCTTCTGCTCCTCTCAAGTCATTGGAGAATAGGGTTAAGAAAACAGTTAATTTGTTGTTATTATTCTCTGTTACCATGTCTCCCTAAAAATGACAGAAGCATACGAAGCTACATCAGACTATGCATATGCATTCAGAAGGGTTGGCATGAAGTGGGAAACATTATTCAATATATCAGCTTGGCTTTTATTTGTTTACTTTTTACAGCTGCTGGGAGTTGGATATTTTTTCCTCTCATCTCTGGAGGTACATCCTAGATTTTAGAATCTTTGAAACTAGAAATATGTTCATGTCACAGTACAAATCCCAGTCCAAAAATCAGACATGCAAATGTCCTCAGGTGGGGATGTGCCCAGAGCATCCAAGAAACAGCAAGGAGACCTTTGTAAGTAAATGAAAGCAGGAGAGAGGTAGTAGTTGAGGTCGGAGAGATAATGGAGCCATAGGACCAGGTCTTTAGGAAGGTTTAGACCATTATGAGGATTTTGATTTTCACATTAAACAAGATGGGAGGCAATTGGAGGGCTTTGAAGAGCAGAATAGTGATGCATGTTTTAACAGAATTGCAGGGGCTACTGTTATGCCTAGACTGAAGAGGGATGAGGACAAAAACAGGGAGACCAATTAAGAGGCTACTGCAATAGTCCCATGAAACAAATAATGAAGACATGATTTAGGGTAGTAACGGTGGAGGTGGTGAGAATATCAAAAAACTCTGAAGGCAAGCAAGTAGGATTTGTTGAAGGATCCAGCATGGATATTCTGGTTGCATGTGTATCCTGTGAGAACAAAACCTATTTTGTTCATCAGCTCTTTGAGAGCTCCCTCACTCTCACCTACATAACCTCTTCAGGTCCAACAGCTCCTTCCAATTCTTGAGTATCACACTTCAGGAATCACCTTGTGTGCATGAAACTGCCTAAGGAAGTTGCTCAGAATCCTGAAGAATCAACGTTAACATCCCAAAAGAAAAGCTATCAAGAGGAAACGTCGGGAGTAATGTGGAATTCTGGCTAAATTGACTTGACAAGATTATCGCTAAAGTCAGGCCAAGGTGATCAGACATCACTTGGGGGATGGTGGAGGGTGAGGAATCTGAATAGAGGGTGATAGGATATGGAGGATGAGAGATTTTGGCTAAACTGGCTTAGCAGGATTTTTGCTAAAATTGGACAATGCAGAGACAAGCATGGAGGTCCAAAAGTTGAAGCCCAGTTGAAAAGTTCAGGGGAGCCTGAGTAGAATATGGTCAAGGAGAGAATCTTTATCACTGCTAGAAAATTTTAGACCCTAGACAAAAAGTGTGTCTCTAAGCATATGTGCCTGAGTCATATCTTAATTAGTCCCACTGAAACCACCTAACCATCAGCAGAATTTTTCCACAGCCACAACCAACTATATTCCCTCTGATACTTCTCACACTAGTTTGGAGATCAAGGAATTGGGAAACATGATGGAGCACTGTCAATCAGTGTGGACAAACCAAGAAAATATTATTTCCTGAGTCTGCCATTTTCCATATAACGGTAGAAGGGAAGCCGCTGAAATCACTGGCTTTGAGAGGGGTGTTTAACAGAATTTTCTAAAGCTAAGTGAATCCCAAGGTACGTGAGAACATTATTTAAGATATTGGAGAAGAAGATTGGAGACTTTAGGCAAGAAATATAGCTCTATATGAGTGTGAATGCCAGTGCTGTCTGGGTATCTATGCACAAGCATGAGAAAAGAGTGCGAATAATTGAACTCTAGATGTAATCGTTACTATTCATAAATACATTCTGTCTAAAAATAATGTAGTAAGTACACAAGATGCTACATTCCAGGGTGAAACTTCAGTGACAGGCAGCACAGCTAAGAAATATGAACAAACAGGATATTGTGAAGTGAGAGTCATAGAAAGGAATTCAGTTTGGAATTGGGGAAAAGGCAACCTTTTTTTTTTTCCTTGAATCCCTTGAATTACACAAAGAAGAGATTATTGTCAAGCTTCTTTCCTGTAGATGGATCTCCTCAGATTGAAATCTACAGAGTTGCTTCTTATACTAAATTTAAAACTAGAAAGAAAATAAAATGTGTCAAACCTTATAAAAGTTGGAAGAATAGTGCAATGAACACCTACATACCCTTCCCTAGATTTACCAAAGAATAAAAATTGTATGGCAATGATATTCTTTCATATGTCTTTCCATGCTCACATACTTGTGTCCTTTCTTTCCAGACAAACTTCTGTCTCATGAGCAACTTGTATATATTCAAGTGATCCCCTAAAGCCAGATCTTCTGTTCTCTCCCCTCCCATATACTGCAAACATAGATGTCACCCCTTCCATGCAGGTTTCTCTGAGCCTCTAGGTGAGAAGTCGCCCATTTCTCACACACAGCTCATTTGTCTTTAGACGGTCCCCAACACTCCCATATCACTGTTAGATTTCAGTTCTTTTTCTACTGCTTTTGGATTATATTCCTTTCTCTCAAATAACCTTGAACCCTGTCAATTTTATATCAATATTTGCTAAATAATTAGATGGATTAAAAATAGGGGGAAAATGGAGTAGAAGATGGAGGATGTTGCCTGAATTACCAAAGGTAGTTTGTGAACACATAACCTATTCCTTTCTGACAAATAGGCCTGACTTGGGGTCTAAGGTACTATCTACCTTCTACCCTTCTGTGTAGACCATAGTCTGTTATTTACATGGGGGTCCCTGTGGAGTGCTTTCATAACTAGTTTGGACCTCCACGATATCTCTAGTAACTAAAATGAGGAGATGTTTTCTGGTGATCATTTCTGCTCTTTAACTATTAGAATTGATGGCTCAGCTGCCATTTAGTTCAACACAATCCGTTTCCTGATAAGCCTCCAGTGTTAAGGTTAGCCAACATAGTACTAATCATAACAGATGACCAGCCATGTATTCTGAGACTCTGCATATGTTAATTCACCTAATCCTCATAACTTCCCTGTGAGGTGGGTGTTACTATAATCCCTATTCCACAGATGAAGAAGGGGAGACTCCATGAGGTCTCACTTACCCAAATGACACAGTGACAAAGCCAAGACTTGAGCCCAGGTGGCTCTCATTGCAGAGAACTACACTGGGCTTCTCTGGTCTGCTACGATGATGTCAGATAATAAGCCAAACCAAGAAGGTACCCCCTTGCTACCATACACTGTCACCACCCTCTGGGCTACTCTCATTGACACTGGGAGAGAAACACTTGCAATTTCCCCCAAAACAGTATGTTCTGTTCAAGCTCTTTCAGAATACATGTTCTGGGAAATGTACAGTTCCTCTAAAAGATTATCAGTATATTTAAAGAAGCTGTGTGTCTGTGACACTTACTAACCTGGAATTTTTCTTTAAGGTAACACAAGTGTAAGCTCACATATTGATTAGGCAATGCTCTAAATATTGATGCTTTTGCATAGATTCACTCATTTAATCTTCACAAAAATCACATGAGGGAAACGCTATTGTTTCCAAATACCGACGCAGGGGCAGAGGCCAAAGGGCTAAATTAGCTTCTCTTGTAGCATAATGAGTAAGTGGCCAGCTAGGAGTTGATCAGGCTGTGGGATGTCAGAAGCTCCCAGGTATCTCCCTGTATGCTATGATACCTTTTTGTAGCTATTTTAGATTTCCATATTAAGTAGACTTGGGACAAAATTGAGTACAGACAAAAGAAAACTTGAAAGGAATGTAGCAAGGTGAAAAGAAATATCTTTGTTTGTACTGAGAAACACACTCAAAAAGTGGGAGAAGTGACTTTCACCTTTTGTTTCTCTTTATGGTAAGAAAAGGAAGATAAACTGCAAAGAAAGAAATTAAAGTCCATTTCAAAGATTGATGGAAAAAAAGAAAGGCATTTAAAAGCAATACAATTATATAGTGAGTATATGCTTAACATTTTAAAAAACTGACAAACAGCTTTCAAAAGTGATTGCACCATACTACTTTCCCACCAGAGTTTCAGTTCGTCTGCATTTTTGTTGACTGTTGGTACAAGTCTTTTTTCTTTTAGCTGTTCTAATTGGTGTGTACTCTTATCTCAGTAGTGTTTTAATTTACATTTCCCATGATAAATGATGCTGAGCATCTTTTCTTATACGCTGTCCTTGTATCTTCTTGTTGAGGTGACTGTTGAAACGTTTTGTCACTTTTTTAAAATTCAGTTGTTTGTTCTCTTATTATTGAATTTTAAGACTTAAAGCCATTCTACTCCTAGATACTTACCCAAGAGAAATGAAAACATATGTCCCCCGAAGACCTGTACACAAATATTCGTAGCGGCTTTATGTGTAATAGTCAAAACCCAGAAACAACCCAAATGTCCGTCAACAAGTAAATGGATAAACAAAACTGGCATATCTATGCAATAAAAAAAACCAAAATATTGGTACACACAAAAACTTGGATGAATTTTATGAGTGAAACAAGCCAGACATTAAGGGAGTGCATATTGTAGGAATTCTTTTGTAGAAAATGCAAAAGAATGGATAGTGACAGAAAGCACATCAATGGTTGCCTGAAGAAGAATGGGTAGAGAGGACATATGACAAAGTGTGACAAGAACACTTTTGGTGTCAACAAAATGTTAATTATCTTAAACATAGTGATGATGTCACAGGTATATGCTTATGTCAAAGCATATCAAAGTGTACTCTTCAAATATGAGTCTGTTGAATGTCATTGATAGCACAATAGAAAAATAACTTTTAAAAATAAATTTGAACAGGGGCTGGCCCCGTGGCCGAGTGGTTAAGTTCGCGCACTCTGCTGCAGGCGGCCCAGTGTTTCGTTGGTTTGAATCCTGGGCGCGGACATGGCACTGCTCATCAGACCACGCTGAGGCAGCGTCCCACATGCCACAACTAGAAGAACCCACAATGAAGAATACACAACTATGTACCGGGGGGGCTTTGGGGAGAAAAAGGAAAAAATAAAATCTTAAAAAAAAAAAAATTTGAACAATGAAAAGAAGAGAAGCTCTAAGTTACCACTTTTCTTTTAATACTTTAGGAGCTATTCAACAGCCAAGGGTTTTGGTACCTAAAGAAGTTTAAGGTAAAGACAGAAACAAAGTAGTCCCCTTAATGAAGAATAGCGGAACAGAGAAATTTATGGCTTTAAAATTTTCTAATTTTTCATAGCATTAAATTTGTGATTTAAAAGAGGGAGGCATGCTTCTGTAGAATTCAGTCCAAAGAGAACTATTTTGCAGATGGGGGTTCTTAAACTCTTTAAATGGAGAACTCAGTCTGGAAAAAAACCCACACTCCTGTGGAAATTCAAAGGCCCCCAGTCATACCAAATAGGCACTGCCTTATCCATACACAAAACTGCATCCATCTTTATATCCTTCATGCCACAATAGTCCATTTCTGAATATTTAACATCCACTTGTTCACCTTGGATACTTAGAAATTATATGCTAAGAACATTGTTTCTATGCATTTTCTAAAATATTTGTAATTTACAGAAGAAATAATTAAATGCATGCTTGTGTAAAAGATGTCATTTTGGACACGTTAGACATAACCTCAGACCAGCTCTTCATGTCTTCAGACCTAATACTTGTCTCCATAAACCTGAATCTATTTGGGGAGAGTAAACCCTTTCTGAAATAACACTTTTAATTTTTTCCAAGTTACATGAGGAAGAACAAACATGATTCGATGGAGTTGGGAAATGGCCCCAGGTGAAAAGAATTTATATTTCTGGGACTTACTCAGTCCTAAGACATAAGCTTGGTCTTGTTTCCCTTTTCATACTTTGTGTACTTGACATCTCTGTTGGGAAACCTCCTCATCATGGTCACCTTGACCTGTGAATCTCACCTTTGCACCCACACATACTTCCTCCTCCACCATCTAGCCACATGTGACATGTTTCTCCTCAATCACTGCTCTGAAGGTCTTAATAGACCTTCTGTCAAATATAAAGCTGCATGACATATCCTATACAAGCTGCATGACACAGATGTTTTTCTTCCATCTCCTTGGTGGAGCAGACCTTTTTTTCTCTCTCTGTGATGGTGTTTGATTGCTAGATAGCGATCACCAAGCCCCTGCATGATGTGCCCATCACGATTAGGGGGCTATGCACTGCCCTCATTTTGGCTTCCTGGGTGGGAGGCTTTGTCCACTCTATCGTGGAGATATGCCTATTGCTGCCCCCATCCCTTGCTGTGGACCCAGTGTTCTTGACACCTACTGTGATGGTCCACAGGCCCTCAAACTCATCTGTATCTTTGCACTTGAGCTCGTGATGATTTCGAACAACGGCTTACTCAATACCCTGTGGTTTATCTTCCTGCTTGTGTCCTACACAGTCATCCTAATGATACTCAGGTCTCAGGCAGGGGAGGGCAGGAGGAAAGCCATCTTCACCTGCACCTCACACATCCCAGTTATACACTTTCTGCCCTGCATCTATGTCTATACCTGGCCCTTCACTGCCCTTCCCACAAATAAGGCCATGCGTCACATTCACTGTCATCTCCCTTCTGCTGAACCCCTTGATCTACACTCTGAGGAACCAGAAAATGAAGTCAGCCATTAGGAGACTGAAGAGAAGACTCATGCCTTCTGTGGTGGAACAAAGTAAGAGTCTCCTACCTCTTCATCACCAAAGACTCTTTTCATTATTTTTCTCATAGAGTCCTATATATATACTCAAATATTTTGTCAATAAATCAACTATAGTTGCTAGGTAACAATATATTTTTCTAGCTAAGTTAACAGGTTGCTGGTAACCCAAGCTTCTGGTAAGCATGATGTAACTAGTGTTATAGGATTCACCTGATTGATGTATTTCCACTCAAAGATCAAAGTAGCAATGTGTCAATCAAGGAAACTATATTGCAGATGAAGAGATTGTTGAATCCAACTCCTTTTCAAGAGGTAAGTAAACAGAAGCCTAGAGATAGAGTTATTTGTTCAAGATCTCATATCAACTTAATTATAGAGTCTTCCAAAACCCAATCAATTGCTCTTCCACCATTTGAATATAATTTATGACATTACTGTACCTGTCTATGGAAAACTGCAGTCCTGTTCTAGAGAGATCTTATGATCAGTGCATCTGAAGTACACATATATGGGTACATATTTGTCATCACAGTTTAAGACATTGTTTCTGCTTAAACTCCAAAAGGGCTTGTGTTCTTGAGAACCTCAAAGGTACATAATGGTTGTCTGTCTGGATTCCCATCAGGAATGAAGAAGCTTTGAAAGATTTCCAGTAATAGCCTAAAGGAATTTGTGTTACATAGAAATAGATGGGCCAGATTCACATTCTTGTGATAAGTTTAGACAAAGGCAGAACCTCAGGGATCCTAAGCAAAGAGTAAGTCATTCTCATTATTCAAGAACTGATTTTCCAGTTACAGCCTTACCAGGGCCAATCTGAGACTGGTTGCATCATTGAGGATGTACATTCTTCTCACTTCTCATTTCCAAGAAAGGAAGAGGAAGGGTTAAAGTCGATAAAACACTAATGAATCTATTTTTCAGTCTATTGGTGTTTGTGAACAGGAATTACAAGCTAGTGTTTTTGTGTGGGAAAACATGGTAAAAGTAAAGTACTATAGCTGAAAGCTGTAACTTCACAGTCATACAAACCAGGGTCCAAATCCTATCTCTGCCATCCACCAGAGTGGGAACTGGAACAAGTTATTGTATCTCTTCACAGGTCATAGTTCACCTATACAAAGATACTTATAATATCCATCTCATGGAGTTGTTATGAAAGTTAAAATGAGATGGTATATGTGAAACATGCAATGTTTGGAAGACAGTAAGTGCTCACTGAAAAACTAATGTTTTTTTTTTATATCATCCATATTGAACTGCCTAACAAACACACATTCTGTCCTTCATCGATGTGTTTCACTCTCCTCCTGTGTGGCCCAAACTCATCATTACACGGGAAAAATGAATGGGGTAGAAAATATAGGAATGTGCAATGAATTCAAATAATTTTTCATCTTAAAATCTGGGCTTTCTGTCATTAAAATGTGAAAATAGCTTTGCTTGCTATTTTTATAGCTTAAAGAATCATCCTGAAGCTGATGAGATAAAGCAAAAGAGTGTTTCATATCAAAGGAAGGTAATGGCTCAAAGATAAACCCTTGGCTTTTAGAGTAGAGGTAAAAGATCAGATCATGAAGTCAGATCCCATGGGATAGAAAAGAGCTCAAGGAAAGTTAGCCAAAGGATACGGAGTGTTGAAAACAAACTTCACTTATGTCCCACATTGAATCTGGAATGGTCCCAGAAGCACTCATCACCTAACTGGCTCAATTGATTGCCATTTCCTGTGACCAGATCAATCCATTCTATCTTTTACAATATTAATCTACTTCCCCTAGCATGAAAATTCTAACAATAATTCACAAGTTAAGTCACTATTCACAGGGTCCCACTATCTTTGCTCAGGTAGCTCTTGTCTCAAGACCCTAAGCTTTTCCATACGAAATTGCCTATGCTAAATGCATACCATGAACCATTTTATAGCCTGTTTCCTACCAATGGATCCTTTCCTTTCCTTCCTATCTCTTGTGACTCACTCAAATCAGATTTTTATGACTATTTCAGAATCGGATGATGCCAAAGATCTGTAGGGTCTGAATCACTGGCTGTATCTCAGAAGCATAATCCCAAGGGGCAAGAACCCAGGAACTCCTGCCACATCATTGTCCCTGAGACTTCATCAAACCATGTAAACACACAACACAATCTAATTCATTATTTCAGTGGAATGGGAAAGAATTGCCTCTGACTGCACAAACATATATTATTTATCTGGATGACATAAAATCACAAGCTGGGCTGCATTTTTGTCTAATTAAATCAGTTATTATTATTTTTTAAGTTCTGCTGCTAAGAGCCGTAAAAATCAACTGTCTCTTGGCACACACATGGCTTTCAAACTACCCTCTCTCTCATTGCTCCCTGAATCAAACATTTCAGTGATCAACATCTCTAGGTAACAATGAACCCAATAATATAAAATAATTCTGAAATAATTAAACTGATGAATATCAAGAGCTGTCACCATGATACCTCTCTAGATTCTAAGTGAGCTGTGGATCTTAGAGATGTAGATTAAGATAATTGCATAGGGTCAATGTATATATTGTGTGGGGGAGTGGAATTAGCCACCCCAAGATATGTCTCTTTGGCATGAGGATTATTTTGGGCTGGTGACTTTTAAAAACTGCAGACAGTTTTTGAAAAGTTTCTGAAAAGTAGAATTTACTTACCCTTTGTTAAGAGATATTTACATTTGTAAAGGAAATCTCCATCTTAAAAGGTGTCTCCCTTTCCATACCAGGAAGGAGGGATGACCTTATCTCTAGAAACTCCCACCAATATAATAACCTGACTCTTGTTTACTGTACTTGTCTGGTAATCTCCCATAACTGACCCCCCCACCCAACATCCTCCTTTGTCTTTAGCTGAGGGTGGTGTTTAAGATGAGAACTTCTGCCATTTTGGTGAATTGATCAGTTTGCCTGAGCCTCTCCCATATATACATGTTATGAAACTTTGTTTAACTTTCCCCTGTTATTCTGTCTCATGTGAATTTAATTCGTTGTCTGGCCAGAAGAACCCAGAGCAGGTAGAGGAAATGTCTTCCTTCCCTACAATTGCATTCAACAGAAATTGCACTTATAAATCTACATCATTCAGTCTTTGATAGTTGTCCTGACAGCCACCACAGAGCTTTGATTTTTCCATTGCTACAGTTTTATTTAAGTTTTCTTTCCCAGTCAATTGCAAGCAAACTGATTTTGATCAGGAAAAAGACTGCACAGTCCTTGGTGTGCATGACACCTCCTTCTTGAGTCAAGAGGGATAATACCCTGTCTAGAGAAAAGGATAATTACTGAATGTACACTGGTGCCTCTGTATGTACTTCTGTGATGGGACAGAGAAGAGATGAAGGAGAGAGAGGAGGTCAGCTTGGTGACATTTTAATGACTCCCACAGGAACTCCATTGAATTGGAAAGTCAGCTTCCACTTTCATAACCCAAAATATTCCCTTTGCTAATTTCTTTATTGGGCTTGTTGCTGAAGGAATAATAGCAGTGGCTGAGGCACTGTAAGGCAAAGTGTAAGAATCAGAATTGATTAATTCCCTGAGGTTGCCTTTTCCCGTCTGAAGGAAGAAGATAGCAAAATCACTAGCTTGAGGTATGCTTTCTATTAAACATAGAATTTTCCCAGAACTCAGTTCCTCTAAGATGCAGTTGGAGCATTATAAGAAGATCAGTTTCTCACCTGGAGACTGACATCAGATAGTGTTGGTGTTTGTGAATGTCTGAAACTGAAAATCTGTTAGAGTTTATTTTTCAGAAATGCTGCAATTGTGTGGAATGTTCCTGTTGAAACCAAAACTCTTAATGAAGCAAAGAAAAGAGGTAGTTTTTCACTACTAGGAAGAGGGGAAGTGTGGCTTGCAAAATATTGGAAGAGGGTCACTCGGTTCCAGGGGATGTGATACATTCTACTTGCCAGGAAGTTGAGGTTGGAGGTGTTTGAAAGCCAATTGAGAAGTTGCTAATGTCCCCAGCTCTCTGGAGGGCGATTGCTTTGGAAAAACAGCACTCAAAGACAGCAATACCTGAATTCAGTATGTGCAGCCTAGTCAGCTTTGCTGCTTGGCTGGGAATGGAAGTTTGGGAGTTTAAGTAAGGTGTTTTAATGGCTAGCTTATCTATGCCCTCACATCCTACTGAATATGAATAATACTCCTAAAACTTTTAGGGATTCAATCAAGAGTAGAGGCTTTCCAATAATAAGAAAGCAAAAAAAGAGCAGCGTTGTTTAGTGGGAAGCTGGGGTATGGGGATTACACTCAGTTTGCAGGTTCTTTCCAAGATGCTTGATAAGCTTGTTTCCAAAGGATGGTCCCCTTTAGGGTGACTTCTAAGAAATCCTCGTGATCCTTATTTTGACCTTGCAAAAACACATCAAATAATATTTCTTTATCCATTCCCCCCCCCCCATGGTGCATGAGTTTCAATGCAACGTAGACTTTCACAGTATCCTTCCCACTCTTTGTAAAAAGACAACATCCATAGGAACCTACCAGATCAATTATGTTCAACAGGAGTTCATGTTTGAGGAAATGCTACTCAGAACTCATTTCTTCCCCTGCCACTGGAACACTATGTAGTTGATCCAGGTTCTTGGTGGAGATGCCTCTAAAGACTAGAAAGTTTGTGTTTTCACACTCTGCTTTTGTCTCTTTTCAAGGTCACCTCTGATGTCCTCTCATGTTACATCACTCTCAGCCACACCTCTCACTCACCCTGTGCAGGCTTCTTACACCCACATACCACTTTCACTTGATTTGAGAAAGATTTTCCTGAGATTTTTCTTAGCAGGATTTTCTGGGAAGGCAGATCAACACTGGGAAGGACTATGGTTGCAGTAGTTAAGAGCATAAGTCTTTGGAATAAAATGAATCATTGACAGAGACTAGCTCTACCAGCTGTGAGGCCTTGAGCAAGTTACTTGATCATTGTGTGTGTCTGTTTCCTCGTCTATAAAATCAAGACAATAATATCATTTTCCCATGGATATGATAGGTTTTGGAAGCGATAAAATTAAGCAGTTTGCATAAGAATCACTCCACAAATGTTTTCTTAAAGCAAGGAAAATAGCAAAGCAGAGCTCCATCATTCTGCCCACATTTCCATAATGCAGAGACCTTGAAAGTTTCATGGAGCCTCCCCCGCTCCAGCGGCCTGATAGACAGATGACTGGATTTGCATTTAGGGATTATAATTTATTTTCTTTCTGTAAAGTTTGATAATATAAATATCTATATTTACAACTCCAAAGAAAATTTTATTTATGTTTATAAGCAGGTGTGTGATAAGAATACTTTGATTTTTGGAAGATATGTCTTGCCTCAAATCCCTCAGGGAAAAGGAAAACATCCCCAGAGGAGAAGAGCATTTCCCACTTTCTCCAAAGTGTTGAGAAGAGGACTTTGAAACACAGGGTCAATAGCAAGATGAGCCGATCTCAGACAAGCCCCCACAGGTGAGCCTGGCATGTGTAAGGAAAGAAGCACTCACCTGGGGCTGATGAGATTGGCAAGATCAGATTCCTCAGCTGCTTTCAGTTTCCTAAACAGACATACAATCTCACCTACTCCTTAGAGCACAATGCGTATCAGGTAGGTCTCATTATCATGACGTTGTAGATAAATTATAGTGGTGCAGGCTGAGAACTGACTCCAAGTCCTGTCCTGTGAACCTCACATATATTTCTCCTTGGTTTGGTACAAGTATTGAGTAACTCACCCAAGGTCACACCAACTAGAAAGTGGTAAAACCTAAATTGCTTAAAAGCTCCAGATAATCCACACCTGTGTATCCAAAATGCAAGTAGGAGACATGATACTGTTCAGCACACCTCCTGGATGGAGTTTACAAACATTTTTGCCCAAATGGGACTATTTTCCTATACATCCCCTTGATTTTGTAACTCCTCACTTTTCTTTCTGCTGACTCCACAGCCTGCAACACTCTTATTGGCTTAACTGTAAACCCCCTGAGGAAAGGATCTATATTTGAGTCACCTTTCCCTCAAAAAGACCATCTCAATGTCATTATGACAGTTAATTTTATGTGTTATCTTGATGAGCGACAGGGTGCCCAGATTAAACATTATTTCTGGCTGTGTCTGTGATAGTGTTTCCAAATGAGATTAGAATTTGAATTGATGGACCAAGTAAAGCAGATTAATTTCCTCCTCAACAAAGGCAGACATCACCTGTTGAGGGCCTGAATAGAACAAAAGGTGGACGAAGGAGAAGTTCATCCCCATTTTCCTGTCTTGCTTCTTGAACTAGGACATCTCATCTCATCTTCTGCCCTCAGACTGGGATTTACACCATAGTCTCCCCTGGTTCCCAGACCATCAAACTAGGACTCAATTACACCACCAGCTTTCCTGAGTCTCCAGCTTGCAGACCACAGATAATGGGACTTCTCAGCCTCCACAATCATGTGAGCCAGTTCTTCACGATAATTTTCCTTTATACATCCATATATATCCTACTGGTTCTGTGTCTCTGGTGAACCCTAATACAATCATAAAAATATTATCTAGATGAAGGAACAATGAAGGAAAGAAAAGAGAAAAAAGTAAAGGAAACAGAACAGAAAAAGAAAGGAGGAAGGGAGAGCACAGGCAACACAGGAAGCTATTAGGCTTGTCACAGTGGTTTCCTGAGCAGAAGATTTGAAACCATTGACATATCATTCCAATATCCAAAAGAAAGATTCTAGAGCGGGCTGCTATCATTAATTAAAATATATTTCTACATGCCAAATTAACCGAAGACTCCTTTGGGGATAATTTCTCCACTTTCTAGCCATGGTAAGTATAGTGTGGGGAATTCTTACTTCTCAGATTCCAGAGACCTGAAATCTTCTACAATCATTATCATTTACTCTTATCACTCTGTACTGTTGACATAAACATCAAAGAGTGGTAGACTGAAATAATGTGAAGTGAAGACAATGGAATCAGAAAGGGGGCTCCTATCTTATTCTTCTGTGTGAACAAAAAAAGAGTGCTGCTGGGAAAATGTTATCTCTTAAGGATTTTTTCTAAGATCCTTAAGAGATAACATTTGCCCAAGCAGCAAAATGAAAAAAAAAAACAAGAAAGAAATTAAAACCAGAATCTGAGAAATAACTACATGTGGACATCAGGGCAACCTGAATAACACAAGAACTTGGGAGGACCTAAAGTCTGCAGGTGAGAGAAAGATAAAAAGGTAACTCAGGTTGTAGCTGGTAAGGGCCATTACAATATAACTATAAGAAACCATTATGAAGTGGGTGGCCAATTAAATTTCACTTTAAATGAAAGTCATTCTTTAGATGTGAGATTAAGATGACCATGTTAATTATTTTTAACATTCTACTGAAGGATGATGTACATACCTATGGAAAAATGTACATAAGTGTATAGCTCAATGAATTTTCACACAAGCTGATTGTATATTTGTAACAAGCACCCAGATCAAGAAACAGAACATCATCAATGCCTCAAAAGCCTCCCTCATATTCCCTTTAGTTTTATATATTTCTTGTTCTTTATATGAAAAAAATAAGAGATTACATACTCTTTTGTGCCTGGACTATTTGACTCGACATTGTGTTTGTGAGATTCATTTATGTGGTTCATGCACTGTATGTGGATCATTCCCATTGCTCTATAGTATTGTGTGAATTTAACAATTTGTTTATCTTTTCTACTGTTGGTGGGCATTTGTGTCATTTTCCATTTTGAGTCAATTACAAACAGTGCTGCTATGAATATTCTAGCATATATCTGGTCGATATAACATATGTACATATTACCTAGGAGGAAAATAGGTTGTTCTTACAATGGATATATGTATACCTATATATATAACAATGCTAAGAGTTGAATGAACAATGTGTACACATCCATTCTAAGATGGATGATTAAATAGATACAAATATATCTATAGATAAAGATATAGATACATAATATTAGCAGATACCATCAAACAGCAATGTGGTTATGCCAATTTTACACATTCACTAGCAGACTAATGAAAGGTCCAATTGTTCCACATCTTCACCATCACTTGGTATTTTTCATCTTTTTCAGTTTAGCCATTTTGGTACGTAGGTTGTAGTTTCTTGCTGTAATTTTAATGAGCATTTTCCTGATAATTAATGAAATTGAATTGGCATTTAAATATCCTCTTTTGTAAAGTTTCAGTTCATGTCTTTTTCCATTTTCCAGTTTGTTCATCTATCTTCTTTTTACTGATTTGTAGAAGTTCTTTATATATTTTGGGTGTGAATCTTCTCTCAGCTACATATATTGTAACTATCTTCCCATTTGTGGGTTATCTTTTAATTCTCATGATGGTGTCTATTGTGAACCAAAGTGCCTCATGTCAAACTTAGGCTTATTATTCACTACTTTGTGTCATATTTTAGAGTAAAAGTACAATTGAATAGGTTCACAGACCTGTCACCTGCATTTCAGTGGCCACAGTGATAGAACCGACCTGTTTGGATGACTGAGTCAAAAACCTGGGTCCTCTTCCATCTAATGGAAGCATACAGAATTGCAGGCACAAACCATACATAGAAAATGAATTTCCTCCCCAGGAAAACACCAAACTCAAGTGACAGAAAAGATAATAGTAGATTTCACAACACTTTCTTTAACTGCACTGTTATTTCTTGCAAAGATCTCCTTTCAAAAAGGATCTGTGACCAAATGGAGCAGGGAAATTATACCACAGTGAAAGAATTTATTTTCCTGGGAGTTACGCAGTCTCAACAACTAAGCTGGGTCTTATTTGTCTTCTTGTTTTTGGTGTATGTGACAACTCTGATGGGAAACCTCCTCATCATGGTTACAGTTACCTGCGAAGCTCACCTTCGCACTCCCATGTACTTCCTGCTCTGCAGTCTATCTGTTCTTGACACCCACTTTTCCTCCATCACAGCTCCTAAGGTCCTAGCTGATCTTCTATCAGAGAGAAAACCCATCTCCTTCAATGGCCGTGTCACTCAAATGTTCTTCTTCCACCTTCTGGGAGGTGTGGATGTTTTTTCTCTCTGTGATGGCATTTTATCGCTATATAGCCATCTCAACACCCCTCTATCATATGACTATCATTAGTAGGGGACAATGCACTAGCCTGGTTGTGGCCTCCTAGGTGTGGGGCTTTGTCCACTCCATCATGCAGATTTCCCTGTTGCTGCCCCTCCCTATCTATGGATCCAAAGTTCTTGACACTTTCTACTGTGATGTCCCCCAGGTGCTCAAACCTACCTGCACTGACACCTTCACTCTGGAGCTCCTGATGATTTCTGATAATGGATTACTTAGTTGGTTTATATTCTTCTTTCTCCTCATATCCTACACAGTCATCCTGATGATACTGAGATCTCATACTGGAGAGGGCAGGAGGAAAGACATCTCCACCTGTACCTCACATATCACTGTGGTGACCCTGCACTTTGTGCCCTGCATCTATATCTATACCCGGATCTTCACTGCCTTCCCCACAGATACTGCCATTTCTTTCAACTTCACTATCATTTCTCCTTTGCTCAATCCTATGATCTACACCCTGAGAAATCAGGAAATGAAGTCAGCCATGAGGAAACCAAAGAAACAACTACAGCATTCAGAAAGGGTTTAAATTCTATAAGGATGAGACAACACTCAAATTTAAAGATAGATTTTAAATATCACTTTCTCAAAATGGCAAGAGATCAACTTAATGTGAAAAACAAATGGGCATCTATGGATACCATGGCATCTTAAAAGAGGCTGATCCTATAGTACGTGCTGGGGACCTATCGGTGATGCTATTTAAGGTGAAGCCCATTCATGTCTTCCACTACCCACTTTCAATTATTCACCCCACAAATATTGACAGAACACATATTATATGCCTGAAAGTGGTAAGATTCAGACTGCTGCAGGAAGATTAAAGATAGTCACTGACCTACATGCATACTCCAAGAGGCTTTAATCAAGATATGAACCAAGTGCTGTGGAAATATTGTAGGCACTTTACTTGAGAACTTCAGAAGACATTTGAGAGTAAAGGGATAAAGGCAGAGAGGGACAATCCAAGCAAAGAAATCACTATGTGCAGAGGGAGAGAATGGTATAAGTGTGTGCCACATTATGCGACAGTCAGTTCATTGTAGTCACGAGGTAGTACACTCATGAAGTCAATACCATTCAAAGAAAAGTTTGGAAAGAAGAACTCCTTCTGTGGTCTCCTGAGCAATGCAAATCCTTGATTTCTATTGGAGAGAGGATCCCCAAATCATTCCAAGACCATGGTTTCCTCTGGGGCAGAAGGAGGTAATGCTGTAAGTGGGAATATTCATAAAGAAGTAAGACTGATGAGTAGAGGCTGTGACAGCTCACCTGGACTGGTGAAAGCCTTAACCAAAGACAGGTGCTAGGCACTCCCTTGGGAAGCAACTGACTCCCAATTACATAGCAGAATTATCCCAATCACAGACTGGACAAGCCCAAATTTCTCATTGTTTCTGCTTTTTGATTTTGGGGGTTTTTTTCCCAGCTTTGTTGAGATATAATTGACATGTAACATTGTGTAAGTTTAAGGTGTACAACATGCTGATTTGATAAACATATATCAAAATATGATTACCACCATAGCATGAGTTACCACCTCCAGCACATCACACAATTAACATTTCTTTTTCGTGGTTCTCATAGTCTCTCACATAAAGACCTCGAAACTTCTTTACACCTCATTAAAAGGAAAAGTAAGGGTAATAAAAGCATGAAGATTTAATCAACAAATCAGAATTTTCTAGTCTCTGTGAAATAAAAGGAATGAGAATGGTGCTAGGAGAAGGTTTATCTAATAATCCAGCTGGTATTTTGTGGCAATCCGTTGACTTTACTGTTCAATGTCTCCCATCATGATAAAGCTGAAGCCGCAGAAGCTGGCACTCATGTATTAATCAGACACATCAATGCTGTGACAAAAATGTCCAAATTGAAGTTGTTAACCACAGTAAAAGTTTATTTACTGCTCATGTCACCAACTAATGCTGGTCTTCAGAAAGAGCTATTGCATGCAATAATTAGGAGCAACAGGATCTTTTTCTTCCATCCTGGACTCCAGCTCTCTCTAAATCCTCAGAAACCTCTCCATTCATCCAGAAAATGGAGAAAAGGAAAGAGGATTGAGAATTATGGGGAGAAGGGGGAGGGTAGTTATAGGGCATTCTGAAAGTAATGTGTATCACTTTTGAACCACATTCCGTAGGACAGCTCGTAGTCATATGGCCTCAACTGACTGCAAGGGAGCCTGGAGAATGTAATCCTACTCTGTTCCCAGTAAAAAGAGGAGAACATGAATAATGATGAACTCCAGTGATCTCTTCCACATATGTGACTCATTACTAAGAAATAACAATTGGATTACATGACAAAGACTAAGACTTTGTCTCTAAAAGGATTCTCTTAACACCTAGAAATGTTTGCTGGAAGTACTACTGGAACCTTGGAATTCACAGAGAACCAAACTGAAATGAAGAAGATATGAAGAAAGGAAACTTAATTGAAAGGAAGGGAAAGGTGATCAAGGTAAGCCTGGGAAATAGGATGATAATAGGATAGAAGGTCAGGACCCAAAATATAGAACGCTGGAGGAGAGTGTCCAAAGAAGACTCATCAAGAAGACAAGCTTCACTTATCCTCATACTTTCTACAAGCTAGTTATAAACCAATATTTAATCATGCAGAAGCTCCTGTAGAGATGAGTGTCATCTTCTTTGTTGATTGCTCCTTCATGTGCTCTACTTTATGTCTATCACTGAAACATTTTCTGGATTATTTTCTAATATTAGACATACTTCCCCAAGCATAAAATTAAATAAAGACATACATTTGTCTTCAGCTGTATCCATCTGCAGACCAAATGACTATTTACTGCCTGGCTACATGTTTCCTCTGGCATCACTGTTCTTCAGATCCTCCCTACTTTTCACATTGATGCCTTTTTCTTATCTCTCTGTTGACTTGACCTCAAGCAAAACCTTTGTGACTAGGCGGAATTTTAAGCAACCAATGATCTATACAATCAGAGTTTATGTTCCCAAGTATAGGACGTACAAATGACAGAAACCCAGCAAAAGCTGCCCAGGAAGCTGCCTTGGACTGTTTACACAGGCAAAACAATCTGATCACACACAGTGATAAAAAGCATGGAATTCAGGACAACACCATTAAATTTACTTCTCTTGCAACATGACACCAAGTAATTATTTGGATTAATCTATATTTTTCTCCAGGTGGAGACATTTTCTTAGGAAACTATTAGATATTACACTGATTCTAGCTTATCGTACAAAGGTTGCATATATTTGCTCCTACCATCTGTGACTTTTTTCTATATAAGAGAGGTTGGCTTTAAACTTCCACAATGTTTTTCATAAGCAAATAAATGTATCTATACAGACAAACTGGCTTGTTTAGGAGCAATCCTGCTGTTATGGACTTGTTCAAGAAATTCAAAGAATGTTTAGGTTATTGAAACTTTATTTCTCAGACTCTAGGATAGTCAGCAAAACAGAAACTATTTCTAAGCATCATGAAGTTCCAGTCACAAAACTATAGGCTGGAGGGATATTCAGAGTTTTGTTGTTGTTATTGTTGTTGTGTGACTGTTCTTTCAAGTCTGAAAGATAATGTTGTCAACATTACTCTTATTCAATAAAGCAAACTATTAATTTAGTACTGTATTAGTAATCTATTGCTGCATAACATATCAATGCAAAATGTAGTGGCTTATAACAACACACATTTCTTAAGTTGCAGTTTGCGTGGTGGGGAATGAGGTAAGATTTAGCTAAGTCTTCTCCTTCAGGGTCACTCACAAGGCTATGTCAAGGTGTCAGCTGGGAGCTGCAGTGTCATATGAAGGTTAACTGAGGAAGGATCTACTTCCAAGCTCACTCACATGGTTGTTGGTCAGAATCAAGAGCTATTGGCCTGAGGGTTCAGTTCCTTACTGGCTGTTGGCTGGAGGCCTTCCTCAGGTTCTGGTCTTGTGGGTCTCTCCAACATGGCAGCTTCCTTCCTCAGAGGGAACAATCAAATCAGAAGAGAATGTGTTAGCAGGAAAGAAGACTCTTGGAAGTGGCATCCTGTCACTTTTTATATATTCTCTTCCAGAAGCAAGTCACTAGTCCAGCCTACACACAAGAGGAAGGAATTGCACACCTTTGTTAATATCAGGGCAGGGACTGCAAGTTTCTAGAAAAAAACTAGGAAAAATAAGGGTTTCCTTCTCTGCACATTCTCTCCAGCATTTGTTGTTTCCTGTCTTGTTAATTATAGCCATTCTGACTGGAGTGAGGTGATACCTCATTGTAGTTTTGATTTGCATTTCCCTGACAGCTAATGATGTTGAACATCTTTTCATATGCCTGTTGGCCATCTGCATATCTTCTTTGGAGAAATCTCTGCTGGTGGGAGTGCAAACTGGTACAACCACTATGGGAAGCAGAATGGAGTTTCCTCAGAAAATTAAGGATAGATCTACCATATGATCCAGCTATCCTGCTGCTGGGTATTTACCCAAAGAACTTGAAAACACAAAGGCATAAAGATACTTGCACCCCTATGTTCATTGCAGCATTATACACAATAGCCAAGACACGGAAGCAACCTAGGTGCCCATCAAGGGATGAATGGATAAAGAAGATGTGATATTTATACACAATGCACTACTACTCAGCCATAAGAAATGATGAAATCCAGCCATTTGTGACAACACGGATGAACCTTGAGGGTATTATGCTGAATGAAATAAGTCAGAGGGAGAAAGTCAAATTCCATATGATCTCACTCATAAGTAGAAGATAAAAACAATGACAAACAAACACATAGCATTGGAGATTGGATTGGTGGTTACCATAGGGGAAGGGGGGAGGGGGAGGGCAAAAGAGGTGACTAGACTCACATGTGAGGGGATGGACTATAATTAGTTTTAGGGTGGTAAACATGATGTAATCCATACAGAATTTGAAATATATTATGATGTACATCTGAAAATAAGTAAATAAATAAATAAACTATGAAAAATCATTGGAAATCATGAAAGAAACCTAAAAGTTATTTGTTCAAGAAGGGTTACAAAAAACCAACAAGAAAGGACGAGGAGGTAAGGGAGAGTGTCATAAATAATTCAGATAAACTGAGCCCTTGTGACAAGGAGAATGATAGTGCCAGCTACAAATGGAAAGTATTTAATTCTTGATAACAATGCTCACATCTATTTTAGACATTTTAAGTGGGAGGTGTGCCATATATCCAAGTGAGACTATCCATAGAGCTATAGTGAGACAAGGTTTCAGAAATGACATTGGGAGTGAGACAAGAGGGAAAATGGAATTCTTTGCTTTTAGGATCTCTAGAACCACAGGGTCTAGAACATGGAGGTGCTCAGAAAATATGTCATAATTAAATACACATACAAAAGAATGAAAGTAGACCACTATCTTACACCATTCATAAAAGTGGACTCAAAATGGGTTAAAGACCTGAAACTATTAAACTTCCAGAAGAAAACCTAGGCAGTACACTCTTAGACATCAGTCTTAGCAGCATATTTTCAAGTACTATGTCTGAACAGGCAAAGGAAACAATAGAAAAAATAAACAATGGGGACTATCTCAAATTGAAAAGATTCTGCACAGCAAAGGAAACCATCAGCAAAACGAAAAGATAGCCTAACAACTGGGAGAAGATATTTTCATACACTGTATCTATTAAGGGGTTAATATCCAAAACATATAAAGAACTCATACATCTCAACACCAAAAACCTAACAACACAATTAAAACATGGGCAAAAGATCTGAACAGAGATTTCTCCAAAGAAGATATACAGATGGCGAACAGGAACATGAAAAGATGTTCAATGTCATTAACTACCAGGGAAACGCAAATCAAAACGAGCATGAGATATCACCTCACTCCCATCAGAATGTTTATAATTAACAAGACAGGAAACAATAAGTGTTGGAGAGGATATGGAGAGAAGGGAACTCTCATACATGGCTGGTGGGAGTGCAAACTGGTGCAGCCACTATGGAAAACAGTACAGAGATTCCTCAAAAAATAAAAATAGATCTACCATATGATCCAGCCACTCTACTGCTGGGTATTTATCCAAAGAATATGAAAACACGAATGCATAGATATTCATGCACCCCTATATTCATTGCAGCACTATTTACAATAGCCAAGACTTGGAAGCAATCTAGGTGCCCCAAAAAGGATGAACGGCTAAAGAGGATGTGGTATATATACACAATGGAATACTACTCAGCCATAAGAAACAATTCAATCCAGCCATCTTTGACAACACGGATGGATCTTGAGGGTATTATGCTAAGTGAAATAAGTCAGAGGGAGAAAGTCAGATACTGTATGATCTCACTCATATGTAGAAGATAAAAACAATGAAAAACAAACACACAGAAAGAGAGATTGGATTGGTGGTTAGCAGAGGGGAAGGCGGGGAGGGAGGAGGGTGAAAGGGACAATTAGGCACATGCATGTGGTGATGGATTGTAATTAGTCATTGGACGGTGAACATGTTGTAATCTACACAGAAATCAAAATATATAATGATGTACACCTGAAATGTATATAGTTATAAACCAATGTTACCACAATAAAAAAATTAAAAATAAAATGTAAATAAAATATATAGAAATACCATGTTTAAAAACAATTAAAAAAAAGAAAACAATTCGATTTACAATTGCATCAAAGGGTAAGAAACACAGCCAACATAAGCAACAAAGTGAAAGATCTGTTCACTGAAAACCATAAGACATTGATGAAAGAAACTGAAGAAGAAACAAACAAATGGAAATATATTCCATGCTCATGGGTTAGAAGAATTATTTTAAAATGTCCGTGATACCCAAAGAGATCTACAGGTTCAATGCAATCCATATCAAAATTCCAATAGCATTTTTCACAGAAAGGGAAAAAGAATCCTAAAATTTGTGTAGTATCACAAGACAACTAATAGCCAAAGCAATCCTGTGAAAGAAGAACAAAGCTGGAGGCATCACACTTATGATTTCACACTACATGCGACAAAGATATAATAATCAAAACAGTATAGTACTGGCATAAAAACAGACGTACAGACCAATGGAACAGAATCAAGAGCTCAGAAATATACCTATGCATACACAGTTAATTAAGTATCAACAAAGAAGCCAAGAATATACCATGGGGAAAGGATACTGTCTTCAGTAAATGTTACAGGTAAAACTGGATAACAACATGCATAATAAAGAAATCAAACTCCTATCTTACACCACTCACAAAAATTAACTTGGAATGGATTAAAGATTTAAGTATAAAACCTGAAATCATAAGTCTCCTAGAAGAAAAAATAGTGGAAAGTTTCCTTGACATTGGCCTTGGCAATAATTTTTTGGATATTACACCAAAAGCACAAGCAACAAAAGCAAAAATTAATAAATGGGACTACCTCAAACTAAAAAGCTTCTGTACAGCAAAAGTAATCAACAAATGAAAAGACAACCTACAGAATAGGAGAAAATATTTGCAAATCACATATGGGATGAGAGGTTAATATCAAAAATATGTGAAGAACTCAATAGCAAAAACACAAACCATTTGATATAAAAATGGGCACAGGACCTGAATAGATATTGTTCCAAACAAGACATATAAATGGCCAACAGTTATATGAAAAGGTGCTCAACATCGCTAACCAGCAGAGAAATGCAAATCAAAACCACTGTAAGATATCACTTAACACCTGTAAGAAGGGCTATCATCAAAAAGACAAGAATAACAAGTGTTGGTGAAGATGTGGAGAAAAGGAAAAACCTTGTGCCCTGTTGGTGGGAAAGTGAATTGGTACAGCCACTATGGAAAACACTATATAGTTTCCTCAAAACATTAAAATTAAAACTATCATATGAGCCAGCAATCCCATCTCTGGCTATTTATCCAAAGGAAATGAAATCAGGATCTTAAAGAGGTATTGGCACTCTGATGTTCATTGCAACATTATTCACAATATCCAAGATATGGAAACAGTCTAAGCATCCATCGATGGATAAATGGATAAAGACATGGTGTATACATACCATGGGATATTATCAGTCATGAAAAAGAAGAAAATCCTGCCATTTGTGACAACTAGATGGATGTCGAGGGCGTTATGCTAAGTGAAGAAAGTCAGATAGAGAAAGACAAATACTGTATTATTTCATAAATCTGTGTAAACTAAAACTCTAAACTCACAGAAACAGAGAGTAGAATGGTGGTTACCAGGTACTGGGGGGTGGGTGAAATGAAGAGATGTTGGTGAAAGTGTACAAACTCCCAAGTATAAGATGAATACGTTTGGAGATCTAATGTACAGATGGTGATAATCGTTAATAATACTTGAAAGTTGCTGAGAGTATATCTTAAATGATCTCACCATACACAAAAAAGTAGTAATTATGTGAGGTGATGAGGAGTAAGCTAACACTATGATGATAATCATTTTGCAACATATAAATGTATCAAATCAACCATTGTATATCTTAAACACCGACAATGATACACGTCAATAATATCTAAGTAAAGAGGAGGGAAAAAAGAATTACCCATCTCAAACATACAACCTGTCTCATGTGGTTTTTAATCTGTGTAGACTAGTTTAATGTACTAAAACAAAATGGAAAATCAAGTAAACCCAAACCAGTCAGCATTCTGGAAACAGTGGAAGCGCATTCTACATAAGACAGAACCATTCAATAATCTGAGTTAATAATGAGTAACTATTGTAATATTGTAGACAGTTATAATAACAAAACTTATCTAGCAGTAATCCACATTGAGAGATTCCATATGAATAGAGCATTGGAAAACAGGAAAAATTGCATTCCTGAAATATCATCTAAGTCATGTTTCTCTACATGTGGAGACTTGTAGCAACATCATGAGACTATAACAATTCTGCGTATAATTAGAAACTAGACTAGGAGCAAAGGATTTTAGGTCCAGCTCTCTTCTAGGTTTTTGACAGTCAAATTGAAACTCATTTCTACATAGTGTCCTCTGAGCTTTACAAGCAATGAAAATTGGACCCTTGTAGTCTCTTGGGCACAGTATTTGGCACATTTTAAAATAGTTCTAATTGAGCGATGGATAAACAGATAGATTTCCTCTACTGCCTCTAAATAATTTGGACACCAACCAAAATGTGTCCATCTGTGTGTGTGTTTGTGTGTTTACGCATGAACATGTTTCAGTAGCTTCTTAATAACTCCCACTGAAACCTCATCACCAACAGCAGAATCAGGCACAAACTTCCACTTTCTCGTCCAATAACACTCCCTTTGTAAGTCTTATATTAAGCCTCAAACTGAGGGATTTGTATATAAGACAGGGATACAGTGGAAATTCTTGAAACTGTGATTTCTTTGAATCTGCCCTTTCTCTCCTGAAAGGGGAGTAAAGACACTAAGATATTTAGTCTTCCAAGAGGCTCTGCTTTCACAAACAACACTTTCAAGAATTAAAGTCACCAGTGTTCTGTTCTGCTCTGTATCTAATAACTTACTATTTGTAGTTGGAGTTTTGGTCAAAGGTGTGAGGTAAAGACATTAAGCTTTTAGCTAATATAAAGGTTATGGATAGTGAAATTGAGTTGTCATGATTGATTATGTACAAATAGTTTGATATTTTCCAGGTATATTAAACGCTTCAAAGTCAAAATGATCTTCTCAGTGACAGGAACAACAAAGGTGGGTGTTAACTATTGGAAGAGGGGTGATGTGTGAAGAGGGATTCAGAAATGTGGTCCATGCAGTGTGAGAGAAGGCATCATTCATTTGCTGTGATCCTTTGAGCTGCTTGTTGGTGAGTCCACCTCAGAACAAAGTCAATGTAAATTGGGTTTCCAAAGCCCCTTTCAGCCAAATTCTTATCTTCAGACAGACTCTATCAAATATTCCTGTTATACAAAATTAGATCCTATACATATAAGATTGAAGGGAGTAAAAATAGTTTATTCCTTCCTACTTCCATCACTTCCTTCCTTTCAACAAAATATAGATTCATTATATATTCCATAAGAACACAACCATAACATTAATACTTACTAAAGTATGGTGGGGAAATTGAATAAGTCAACTTTTCTTGAGTCTTCACTCATACTAAATCCTCAAAAAAAATAGTACCCGTTTTTACTGCTGGAAATCGTGATATCTCCTATCCCACCCAAATCTACCTCTACTTCTCTCGTGACACATTTCACAGTTTATCTTGCAATATGTCCATCAATTTATACAAATCATCCACTTGTGTTAGCCTGCAAACACTTTGAGAATGTGGTCCAACTTATCCAAATACATTTAAAATTGCAAGAAGCGTTCACTTTCTAAGATCAAAGTGGAACAAATAATAATTGTAAAATTTCCTAAGAATGATCGATAACAGCTTATTAAAAGTAGGCATTATTGAGGCCAGTCTTGTTGCACAGTGGTTAAGTTCGCGTGCTCCACTTGGCAACAGATGTTAGCTCAGGGTCAATCATCCTCACCAGAAAACAAAGGCATTATTCTAATGATACCATCATCTCTCACTGCTGTGGGATCCCTCCACTCTCTTAGCTTAGATCCACAAATGGAAAAACACAGAGGGGAGTGTGGTTGATATAGTATGAACCACCTCTAGAAAGTAGGTCACTATCTTTATTCTCTCCCTGACACTCAAGCAAGGATCACATCATATTATCCAAGATTAATAAGCTGTAGAGAATTGCTGTACAATATTGCAGCTATACAGTTTCATGCACTTAAAATCTTGTTAAGAAGGTAGGTCTCATGTTTAAGTGTTTTTATCTCAATAAGAGAAAGTAAAGATATTCTTTGAGATTAGGATTTACATATTGTTTCAATGTGTTTCCCAGTCATAAATTTTAATTATCTTAAAATAATTGTTAATCAAATAATCTGAGTAGTATAAAGAAATCACAATAATGAGCTACCTACGTGGAACAATCTGCAATTTTAAGAAATTCAATGTAAAACAGCCAACAGCAAGGAAAATGACTCATGCTAGAGAAACATTGCAATAAGAAACTGAATGACATCCTTTTATTCAAAAGAGCAAGACCTCTTGAAGTCACCAGAATATTTGCTAATATGAATATTGAATTTGTGAACAATAAGTCCTCAATGGCTGGAGCCATGTCTTCCTTATCTTTGTATATAGTGCTTCACACAATTCCAGACATTCAATAAATTTGTGTGGAATAAAAAATAATGATAAAATTTAAAAACTATAATAAATTAATAAAATAAAATATGCTATGGAATTGTAACTACTGAACATAAATGATATTCTTTTCAAAAATAGATTTATAGGGAAAGAATTATTGAATAACTTTGCATGTGATAATTTGGTTTGATCATGAAACTGAAGGCAATCTCAAAAATTGGGACAACTCAACAAATTGTAAACACTGGAACCACAGGAGGAACCATCTGAATTGCGTTCTTAGTGCTTAGAAAGAAAACAAATTAAATAGCCAAACATTTTCATATGGAGTAGCTTGAAAACAAAGTGAGAGAAAGAAGGTGATTCAATGGAGCTGAAAAACTGCACCAGGGTCAAAGAATTTATTTTCCTTGACCTAACCCAGAATCAAGAACTGAACTGGGTCTTATTCCTTTTCCTGCTTTGGGTGTATGTGACAACTCTGCTGGGAAATCTCCTCATCATGGTCACGGTGACCTGTGAATCTCGCCTTCACACCCCCATGTATTTTTTGCTCCGGAATTTGTCTGTTGCCGACATCTGCTTTTCCTCCATCACAGCTCCCAAGGTTCTGGTGGACCTTGTGTCACAGAGAAAGACCATCTCCTTCAATGGCTGCTCCACCCAGATGTTTTTCTTCCACCTTGTTGGAGGGGTGGATGTATGTTCTTTGTCGGTGATGGCATTTGATCGCTATGTGGCCATCTCCAAGCCCCTGCACTACATGACCATCATGAGCAGAGGGCGATGCACTGCCCTCATTGTAGCCTGCTGGCTGGGGGGCTTTGTCCACTCCATCGTGCAGATTTCCCTGTTGCTGCCCCTCCCCTTCTGTGGACCCAATGTTCTTGACACTTTCTACTGTGATGTCCCCCAGGTCCTCAAACTTGCCCGTACTGACATTTTTGTGCTTGAGCTACTGATGATTTCCAATAGTGGGCTGCTCACCACACTGTGGTTTATCTTCCTGCTTGTGTCCTACACAGTCATCCTAATGACGCTGAGGTCTCAGGCAGGGGAGGGCAGGAGGAAAGCCATCTCCACCTGCACCTCACACATCACTGTGGTAACCCTGCACTTTGTGCCCTGTATCTATGTCTATGCCCGGCCCTTCACTGCCCTCCCCACAGATAAGCCCATCTCCGTCACCTTCACTGTCATCTCCCCTCTGCTGAACCCCTTGATCTACACTCTGAGGAACCAGGAGATGAAGTGAGCCATCAGGAAACTGAAAAGAAGATTTATACCTTCTGAGAGGGTGTAGACTGTTTGCTAACTCCTTCTCACCACCTTTTAAAATGATTGGCCATCAAATAAACCGCATTGACTAAAGGATTTCTAAATAATTTTGATATATCTACTAAGATACACATGACTTTCAAAGATTCTGATTGGCATGCAGTAATAATGTAAAAAGGTACATTTCATGTTGCAAAAGAGAAATCAAATTGTTAGCTGGAGAGATGCATAATGCTTATGCAATACAGCCTTGGAAGAAATAAAGAAAAATGAATCTATATGCACTCAGACAATTTTATCACATTGGAATTGTTGTGGGGGTTCGTTCAGCTCTATTGCATATAATTGAGAAATACAAATGTTGTTTATTTCAGATGTACAACTTGATGTTTTGATATACATATAGATTGTGAAATGATCATTGGGGGAAAATGGATTAAGGTGGGACCACTCTTGGTTATTACTTACAACAACATGGAAATCTCCAATTGTCTAAATAAAATTAACAATAAGAAAAAGCAAATATATACATACTCAGACATCTCCACTATATTCATGTTGCCAGGAAAGGGGCTGAGACACATATTAGAAACATAACAAAGCTTGGGCATTGGATTACTAAGGTCTTTCACGAAATAATGTCATTTTAATGAAGTAAACACACTCAAATTAAGTTCCTCCTCTGACTTTCTGATATGAATAAATTAAATAACTGTTACCTGATGATTTTTCATCTAAAGCCTAAACTCCAGTGGTTGAGTGCAGGTGCCTTGGAGCTAGCACAGTTTGAGTTAGAATGTGGACCCCAATAACTACGGGTTCTGTGACCTCGTGTAGGTCATTACCCTGACCTTCCTCTGAACCCCACACCTACTGGCCACATTTCCACCACATTGCCTCAGCGACTGGGGCTCAGCTCAAGCACTGCACTCAGGACCTTGTTTCCAATTCCCTGTCCTCCTTCTTCCTATTCCCCCAGTAGCACTATGCTTTCTTTATTCTACCCCCGGCACCTGGCACAGCAACTGAAACAGAGAAAACATTCAAAAGATGGTTGAATTGAAAATCTCAGTGAATGGATATTGCCTCTCACTCATTTCTGTTCCTCAAATCATTGGAGAATAAGGGTAAGAAAACAATGGATTTATTATTATTGTCTGTTAACATGACTAGCTGAAAATGACAGAAACTTGTGAAGCTGCTTCAGATTACACATATGCATTAAAAAATGTTGGTATGAAGTGAAAAACATTGTTCAATATGAGTTTGGTTTTTATTTGCTTATTTTTCTGCCATTTACAGCTGTTGGGAGGTTTTCCTTTTGGCCTCTTATTTCTGAAGGTAGATCCTAGATCTTAAAATTTTTGAAATAAGAAGAATGTTCATGTCGCAGTACAAATGTCAGTTCAAAAATCAGACATGCAAAGGTCCTCAGGTGGGGCTGTGCCCAGGCCTTCATAAGAAGATGAGAGGAAGCAAGGAGGAGCCAGGTAATGATTGAAGTCAGAGAGATAATGAGGCCACGGGACCAGGTCTTAGGACCTTTTAGACCATTGTGAGGATTATGACTTTCACTCTAAATAACATGAGATGCATCTGAAGGGCTTTGAAGAGCAGAATAGTGATGCATGTTTTAACAGAATTGCAGGGGCTCCTGTTACAAATAGAATGAAGAGAGGTGAGGACAAAAACAGGGAGACCAATTAAGAGGCTACAACAAAAGTCCCATGAAAGAAATAATGAAGACATAACTTAGGGTAGTAACAGTGGAGGTGGTGAGAATGGTGAAAAACTCTGAAAGTCGAGCAAGTAGGAGTTGCTGATGGATCCAGTGTGGATTTCCTGGTGATGTGTATGTCCTGTGAGAACTCCATCACCCACTTTCTTCATCTGCCCATTGAGATCTCCTTCACTCTCATCTACATAATCCTTTCAGGTCCAATGGCTCCTTCCAATACTTGTGTGTCACACTTCAGGAATTACCCTACATGGGTGAAACTGCCTAAGGAAGTTGTGCAGAATCCCCAAGAATAGGCATTTATGTCCCAACAGAAAAACTACTAGGGGAAACATCAGAGGTAAGGTGGAATTCTGGGTAAACTGACCTAACAGGATTCTTGCTGAAGGCAGGCCAGGGTGATCAAATATCACTTGGGGCATGGTGGATGGTGAGGAACCTGATTACACACTGATGGTGATCAACATGGAGGTTGGGGGATTTTGGCTAAACTGAATTAGCAGAATTCTTGTTAAAATTCGACAATGCAGAGACAAGCATGGAGGTCCCAAAGTGGAGGCCTAGTTGAGAAGTTCAGGGGAGCCTGAGTAGAGTTTGGTCAAGGGGAGAATCTTTGTCACTGCTAAAAGCTTTTAGATCCTACACAAAAAGTGTGTTCCTAAGGACATGTGCCTGAGTCACATCTTGATTACTCCCACTGAAACCACCTCGCCATCAGTAGAATTTTTCCACAGCCACATCCAATTATATGCCCTCTGATAATTCTCACACTAGTTCTGGGATTGACAAATTGGTACATATGATGGAACACTGTGAATCAGTGTGGAAGAGCCAAGGAAATATTATTCCCTGAGTCTGCCTTTTTCCACATAAAGATAGACAGGAAGCCACTGAAATCACTGGCCTTCAGAGGGGTATTTAACAAAATTTCCTGAAGCTGAATGACTCCCAAGGTTCGTGTGAACATTATTCAAGATGTTTGAGAAGGAGGTTGGAAATTTTAGGTAAGACACATAACTCTACATGAGTGTGAATGACTATGGTGTCTGGGTGTCGATGAATAAGTGTGAGAAGAGAAGAGTGAGAAAAACTGAAATCTAGATGGAATTGTAAGATTCATAAATACACTTTGACTAAAAATAATGAAATATATACACAAGATGCTGCATTCCAGGGTGAACTGTCAGTGGCAGACAGCACAGCTAAGAAATATGAACAAAGAAGATATTGTGAAAGGAGAGTCATAGAAATGAGTTTAGTTTGGAAGTAGGCAGAGGAAGCTCTTTTTTTCCAGGATCCCTTGAATTGCACAAACAAGAGATTTTTCTCAGAAAAAACAATGAGATTTTCTCATCCTATAGATGGATCTCTTGAAACTGAAATCTACAGAGGTTTTTCTTATGCTAAATTCAAAACTAGAAAGAAAATAAAATATTTCAAAAAAGTTGAAAGAATAATACAGTGAACACCTACATACCCTCCCTTAGATTTATCAAAAAATAAAAATTTTGTAACAACGATTTTCTTTTGCTTGTCTTTCCGTGCCTACATATTTGGATCCTTTCTTTCCAGCCAAACTTCCCACTCATCAGCAACTGTTATATATTCAACTGGTCCCCTAAAGCCAGATCTCCCATTCTCTCCACTCCCATGTGCCCCAAACAGAAATGTCACCTCCTCCATGCAGCTTCCTCTGAGCCTCTTGGAGAGAAATCACCCTTTTCTCACACACACCTCATCTGTCTTTAGACGGTCCCCATCAATGTCATATTATTAAATTTCAGTTCTTTCTCCACTGGTTTTGGATTATATTCATTTCTCTCAAATAACCTAGAACTCTGCCAACTTTCTATCAATATTTGTTAAATAAATGGAGTAAAAATAGCAGAAACATGGAGCAGAAGGCAGAGGATGTTGTCTGAATTACCAAAAGTATCTTGTGAACGTAGGACCTATTCCTCTCTGACAAACAGTACTGACTCGGGGTCTGAGGTACTGTACCTTCTACCCTTCTGTGTAGACCATAGTCTACTATTTACAATTCCATAGTCCCTGTGGAAGGATATCATAAGTAGGTAAGACCTCCTCAATATCTTTAGTAACTATATTGAGTTGGTGTTTTCTGGTGATTATTTCCCCACTTTAACTAGTCAGAATTGATAGCTCAGCTACTATTTGGTTCAACACACTCCATTTCCTGATGAGCCTCCCATGTTAAGGTTACCCAACATAGTACTAATCATAAGAGATAACCAGTCATGTATGTTGAGACTCTATGTATGTTAATTCACCTAATCCTGATAACTTCCCTGTGAGGTGGGTATTACTATAATCCCCATTCCACAGATGAAGTGGAGACTCCATGAGGTCTCTCACTTACCCAAGTCACACAGGGACAAAGCCAGGACTTGAGCCCAGATGGCTCTCACTGCAGAGACCAGCACTTGACTTCTCTGGTCTGCTAAGATGTTGTCAGATAAGAAACCAAACCAAGCAAGTGCTCTCCTTACTACCAAACGCTGTCACCACCCTCTGGGCCACTCTCATTGACAGTAAAAGAAAAGTACCTCCTATTTTCCCCAAAAAAAGTATGTTCTGATGAAGCTGTTTTAGAATACAGATTCTGGAAAACATACAACTCTTCTAAAAGATTGTCAGTACATTTAAGAAGCTGTGTGCCTGAGACAGTTACTAACCCAGCGTTTTACTTTAAGGTAACACACGTATGAGCATACTTATTATTGCTTAGGCAATGCTCTAAGTATTGATGTTTTTGCGTATATTAATTCATTTAATCCTCACAAAAATCACATGAGGGAGATGCTATTGTTTCCAGATACTGATGCAGAGCCTGAGGCCAAAGGGGTAAACTAACTTCTCCTGTAGCGTAAGCAGTAAGTACCCAGCTGGGATTGCAACAGGCTGTGCTATGCCAGAGGCCCCCAGGTATCTGCCTGCATGCTCTGATAACTCTTGGTAGCTTTTTTAGCTTTCCATATTAAGTAGACTTTCGACAAAATTGTATACAGAAGAAAGACAACTTGAATGGAAAGTGAGCTAGGTGAAAAGAAATATCTTCATTTGAACTGGAAAACACCCCAAAAAAGTGAGAGAAGTGACTTTCACCTTTCTTTTCTTTCTGATCATGGTAAGAAAAAGGAGATAAACTGCAAAGAAAGAAATTAAGTCCATTTCAAGGATTCGCAAAATAAAAAAAGGAAGGAATTCAAGAGCAAAATGATTATATTGTAAGCACATGCCTAACATTTTAAGAAAGTGACAAATTGTTTTCAAAAGTGGTTGCATCATAACATGGATGGACCTTGAGAGAATTATGTTAAGTGAAATAAGCCAGCGAGAGAAAGATAATCTGTGTATGACTCCACTCATATGAGGAATTTAAAACTATGGACCAAGAACAGTTTAGTGGATACCAGGGGAAAGGTGGGGTGGGGGGTGGGCACAAAGGGTGAAGTGGTGCACCTACAACATGACTGACAAACATTAATGTACAATTGAAATTTCACAAGATTGTAACCTATCAATGACTCAATAAAAAATAATAATAATAATAAAAAGTGGTTGCATCATTGCACATTCCCACCAGAGTTACAGTTCCTCTACATTTTTGTCAACTCTGATATGTGAATCTTCTTTTTTTATTGCAGTAACACTGGATCATAACATTATATAGCTTTCAGACGTACATCGTAACATATTTCGAAGACTGTGTAGATTACATCATGTTCACCACCCAAAAACTAATCATAATCCATCACCACACATGTGAGCCTAAATCATCCCTTTTACCCTCCCCTCTCCCCTCTTCCTCTGTGGTAACCACCAATCCAATCTCTGTTGCTATGTGTTTGTTTGTCGTTGTTTTTATCTTCTACTTATGAGTGAGATCATACAGTATCTGACTTTCTCCCTCTGACTTATTCCACTCAGCATAATAACCTCAAGCTTCATCCATGTTGTCACAAATGGCTGGATTGCATCATTTCTTATGGCTGAGTAGTATTCCATTATGAATATATACCACATCTTCTTTATCCATTCTTCCCTTGATGGGCACCTAGGTTGCTTGCAAGTCTTGGCTATTGTGAATAATGCTGCAATGAACACAGGGGTGCATGTATCTTTATGCATTTGTGTTTTCAAGATCTTTGGATAAATACCCAGCAGTGGGATAGCTGGATCATACGGTAGATCTATTCTTAATTTTCTGAGGATGCTCCATGTTGCTTTCCATAGTGGCTGCACCAGTTTGCACTCCCACCAGCAGTGTACGAGGGTTCCCTTCTCTCCACATCCTCTCCAACACTTGTTTCCTGTCTTGTTAATTATAGCCATTCTGATGGGAGAGAGGTGATATCTCATTGTAATTTTAATTTGCATTTCCCTGATAGCTAATGATGTTGAACATCCTTTCACGCACCTGTTGGCCATCTGTATGTCTTCTTTGGAGAAATCTCTGTTCAGATCTTTTGCCCATTTTTAAATTGGGTTGTTGATTTTATGTTGTTGAGATGTATGAGTTCTTTATATATTTTGGATATTAACCCCTTCTCTCTTATTTTAGCCATTTTAATAAATGTGCACTGTTATCTCACTATAGCTTTCATTTACATTTCCCCACTGATAAATGACATTGAGCATCTTTTCATATGCTTAATTGCTAAACCTATATCTTCTCGTTGAAGTATCTGTTCAAACCATTTGTCCCCTTTTTTTTAATTGGGTGGTTGGTTTTCTTATTGAATTTTAAGAGTTACAGCCATTCCATTCCTAGGTACTTACCTAAGAGAAATGGAAACATATATCTACATGAAGACCTCTACAAGAATATTCATAGCAGCTTTATGTGTAATAGCCAAAAACTAGAAACAACCCAAATGTTCATCAACAAGTGAATTGATAAACAAAATGTGGCACATCCGTACAATAAAAGGGAACAAAATATTGGTACACACAAAACGTGGATGTATTTTGTAAGTGAAACAAGCCAGACAAAAAGAGAACGTACACCTTTTAGGATTCCATTTATAGAAAATTTTAGAGAATGCAAACTAATGGATAGTGACAGAATGCAGATCAGTGCTTGCCTGAAGAAAGGGGGCAGAGGGGACATATTAGAGTCACAAGGACACTTTTGGAGTGATACATATATTAATTAACTTATATCTTATTATATCTTAATATATATTAAGACATATTAATTAACTATCTTAAACATATTGATGATTGCATGGGTATATGCGTACGTCAGAACTTATCAAAGTGTACACGTCAAACACATGAGTCTATCGTATGTCAATGAAAGCGCAATAAAAAAAAATAGCTTTTAGGAAAGAAATTTGACCAGTGAACAGAAGAGAAGCTCTGAGTTACCACTTTTCTTTCATAGCTGAGGAGTTATTCAACATCCAGGGGTTTTGGTACCTAAAGTATATTAAAGAAAGAAACAAATAAATCCCCTTAAGGAAAAATAGAACGATAAAGAAGAATTTTACAGCTTTAAAATTATCTGATTTTTCATAGCATTAAATCTGTGACCTAAAAAAGGGAGGAGTGCTTCTGTGAAATTCAGTCCAAAGACAATCATTTTGCAGATAGGAGTTCTTAAAGCATTTAAATGGAGCACCCAGTCTGGAAAAAACCCCACATTTGTGTAAAACCTCAAAGGACCCCAGTTGTACCAAATAGGCATTGTCTTATTTACACACCAAACTGCATCCATTTTTGTATCCCTTGTGCCAAAATATTCCCTTTCTGATTATTTACTATTCACCTTTTTATCTTGGATACTTACAACTTCTATTCTGAGAACATTACTTTTATGCATTTTCTAAAATACACATAATTTACAGAAGAAAACAATAATTAACTGCATGCTTACGGAATAAGATGGCATGTAGGATGTGTTAACAATAACCTTGGAAAGAGTCTTCATGTGGTGATAATGCCTCACTAGTCTTCCGACCTAATACCCAACTGTAAACCTGAATCTATTAAGGGGGAGTAAACCCTTTCTGAAATAACACTTTTAACTTTTTCCAAGCTACACAAAGAAGAAGAAACATGATTCAATGGAGTTGGGAAATGGCACCAGGGTAAAAGAATTTATATTTCTAGGACTTACTCAGTCCCAAGATCTCAGTTTGGTCTTATTTCTTTTTCTGTGTTTTGTGTACATGACAACTCTGCTGGGAAACCTCCTCATCATGGTCACTGTGACCTGTGAGCCTCGCCTTCACACCCCCATGTACTTCCTGCTCCGCAATCTAGCCATCCTTGACATCTGCTTCTCCTCCATCACCGCTCCAAAGGTCCTGGCAGACCTTCTGTCAAAGATAAAGACCATATCCTATACTAGCTGCATGACACAAACGTTCTTCTTCCATCTCCTCGGTGGAGCAGATATTTTCTCTCTCTCTGTGATGGCATTTGATCGCTACATAGCCATCTCCAAGCCCCTGCATTATGTCACCATCATGAGTAGGGGGCGATGCACTGCCCTCATTTTGGCTTCCTGGGTGGGGGGCTTTGTCCACTCCATCATGCAAATTTCCCTATTGCTGCCCCTCCCTTTCTGTGGACCCAATGTTCTTGACAGCTTCTACTGTGATGTCCCCCATGTCCTCAAACTCGCCTGTACAGACACCTCTGCACTTGAGCTCCTGATGATTTCCAACAATGGCTTAGTGAGTACCCTGTGGTTTATCTTCCTGCTTGTGTCCTACACAGTCATCCTAATGATGCTGAGGTCTCAGGCAGGGGAGGGCAGGAGGAAAGCCATCTCCACCTGCACCTCACACATCACGGTGGTGACTCTGCACTTTGTGCCCTGCATCTATGTCTATGCCCGGCCCTTCACTGCCCTCCCCACAGATAAAGCCATCTCTGTCACCTTCACTGTCATCTCCCCTCTGATGAACCCCTTGATCTACACTCTGAGGAACCAAGAAATGAAGTCAGCCATGAAGAGACTGAAGAGAAGACTCATGCCTTCTGTGGTGGAATAGAATAAGAGTTTCCAATCTCTTCATCACCAAGGACTCCTTTCATCATTTTTCCCACAGAGTCCTATTTATATACTCAAATATATTATCAATAAACCAACTACACGTACTAGGTAACAATTTATTTTTCTAGTAAATTAATAGGTTGCTGGTAACCCTAGCTTCTGGTAAGCATAAAGTAACTAGTGCTACAGGATTGAGCTGATTGATGTATTTCCATTCAAAGAACAAAGTAACAATGTGTCAGGACAACTATATCGCAGGTGAAGAGATTGATTAAATCCAACTCCTTTTCCAGAGGTAAGTACACAGAAGCCTAGAGTTAGAGTGATTTGCTCAAGAACTCATATCCACTTAATCACAGAGATAAGTCTTCAGATACCCAATTGATTGCTCTTAAACCATTTGGATGTAATGTATTACATTACTGGACCTGTCTATGCCAAACTGTAATCCTGTTCTAGAAAGATTTCATGATCACTGCAAATGCAGCACCCGTATATGGGGACAAATGGCCCATCACAGATTAAGACTTTTTTTTGCTTAGTTGAACACCACATGGGCTTGTGACCTCTTGAGAACCTCAAAGGCACACAATTGTTGTCCTCCTGGATTCCTATAAGGAACGAAGAAGCTTTGAAAGACTTCCCATAATGGCCTACAGGGATTTATCTTATGCAGAACTGCACGTGCCAGATTCACATTCTTGTGATAAGTTTAGACAAAGGCAGAACCTCAGAAATCCTACACAACGAGCAAGCCATTCTCATTATTCAAGAACTGATCTTCTAGTCCAGCCTTACCAGGGCCAATCTCAGACTGGGTTCTCCATTGAGAATTTACACTCTTTTCACTTCCCACTTCCTGAGAGAGAGAGAGGAAGGGTTAAAGAAGATAAAACTCTAAACAATCCAGTCTTCAATTTGTTGGTGTTTGTGAAGAAGTAAAAGGTAGTGTTTTTGTCTGGGAAAGCATGGTAAAAGTAAACCATTATAGCTGAATGCTCTAACCTCAGAGTCATACGGCCTTGGGTCCAAATCCTATCTCTGCCATCCCTCAACTGTGTGATCTTGAGCAAATTATTTCATGTCTTCACAGGTCATATGTCACTTATAAAAAGGTACTTATAATATCCATCTCATGGAGTTGTTGTCAGGGTTAAAATGAGATGGTATATGTGAAACATACAATGCCTGGCAGATAGTAAATTCTCAGTGAAAGGCAAATATCATTATTAATACCATCCAAATTGCTCTACATTATGCACATTCTGACCTGAACCCTAACCCCAACCCCCAATGATCTGTTACACTCTCCTACTACAGGGCCACTACTCCTCATTATTGGAAAAAACTGATGGGGTAGCAAAACATAGGAATATACATTGAATTCAAAGCATTTTTCATCCAGCTTTCTTGGGCCAGCGCCATGGCCAAGTGGTTAAGTTCGTGTGCTCTGCTTCAGCAGCCCAGGGATTAACTGGTTCAGATCCTGGATGCAGACGTGGCATCACTCGTCAGGCCACGGTGAGGCGGAGTCCCACATTTCACAACCAGAGGCACTCACAACTAGAACCTACAACTGTGTACTGGGGGGCTTTGGGGAGAAGAACAAAAAAAAAAGATGGCAACAGTTTTAGCTCAGGTGTCAATCTAGGAAAAAAACAAATTTCTAGCTTTCTGTCATTAAAACATGACTATAGCTTTGCTGGTTATTTTTATAGCTTAAAACGTCATCCTGAAGCTGTTGACATAATGCATTGGATAGTTTCATATTAAAAGAAAGTAATGGATCAAATATAAACCCTTGGCTTTTCTGGCAGGGATAAGGGATCAGAACAAGAAGTCAGATCACCCAGGACAGAGAAGAGCCCAAGTAGAGTTAGCCAAAGGATACTGAGCGTTGAGGACAAACTTTACTTATGTCCCACTTTGGATCTGGAATGGCACCATAAGCACTGATTAACTAACTGGTTCATTGCCATTTCTTGTCACCTGGTCTATAAATTCTAAATGTTTACCATATTGACCTACTTCCCCTAACATGAAAATTCTAAGAATAATTCACATTTGTCAAGTCACCGTTCATAAGGTCCTGCTACCTTTGCTCAGGTAGCACTGGTCACGAGTCTCTAAGCTTTTCTATGTGAAATTGCCTATGAAAAATGCATGCCACAAACCACCTTGCAGTCTATTTCATGCCAATTTGTCCTTTTCTGTCCTTCCTATCTCTTGTGAATCACTCAAATCAGAGTTTTATCACTATGTCAGAATTGGATGGCACCAAAGATCTATGGGGACTGAATCACTGATTGTATCTCAGAGGCATAATCCCAGGAGACCAAGGACCAAAGAACTCCTGCCACATCACTGTCCCTGAGACTTTCTCAAGCCATGTTTAAACACACAACACAATCTGATTCAATATTTCAGGAGAAGGAGAAAGAATTACATCTGATTACATAAACATTATCATTACTCTGGATGACATAAAATCTAAAGCTGGGTTGCATTTGTTCCAATTAAATCAGCTTTTATTATTTTTAAGCTCTGTTCCTAATAGCCATGGAAAGGTTGACTGGCTCTGGACACACACACATAGCTTTCAAACTACCCTTTCTTACATTGTTCCCTGAATCGAATATTTCAATGATCAACATCTCTGGGTACCCGTGAACCCAATAACATAAAATTATTCTGAAGTAATTAACCTGATGAATATCAACAGCTGTCACTGTGCTACCTTCCTAGATTCTAAGGGAGCTGTGGATCTTAGAGATGTAGATTAAGATAATTGTATAGCCTCAATGAATATATTGCATTCAACAGAAATTGGACATAGAAATCTACACCATTCAGTCTCTAACAGCGGCCCTGGCAGTAGCCACAAAGATTTGATTTTTCCCTCACTACCCTTTTATTTAAGCTTTATTTCCCAGCCCCCTAAGCAAAGCAATTTTGGTTAGAAGGAAGACAGCACAGTCCTTGGTGTGGTTTAACACACTTTCTTTAACACACATCTGCCACATTCATTTGGTCAACCAAGTCACTGAGGCTGGCCAGGCTGCAGGGGATGAGACCCCACCTGTCAGTGGGAGGAGCAGCAGAGAAGCTGCAGCCCACGTGAAGTTTTCTCGTACGCCATAGTTCATCAAGTCTAAGATGCCATCGTTTGTAAGACACATCCTGACTTCAAAGACACCAAAATGTCACAAAGGAGTCACGACAGAATGGATGAAACGTAGTGCGTGCATGCTGAGTTGTGGTGTAAAATGGGTGGGCTGCAGTTAATGTTCAAAACTTGGGTAAATTACATTCCAAAGTGAGGACCAAGAAGCAATTTTTCCCGACATCTAAAGACTGAGGGTTTAAAACACAGAGGGTCTCCCTAAAATAACTATTAAAATATTATTATAGAAAATGTCACACAAATGCAAAAAGAGAATACTATGATAAACCCTCATGAATCCATCACCCACCTTCAACAACTATCAACCCACACGGTCAATTTGGTTTGACCCATATCCTGACCTACCCCTCCGCCAAGATTATTGTCAAGCAAATCCCAGACACGGTCATTTCATCTGTAAATACTGGGCACACAACACGTGCCCTCGGTTGTAATCATAGTAACCCACTTGGCCCAGCAATGAATAACACCTCCAGCCTTCCTCACGGCAACAGTGAACACGGATTCAGCTCTGCTGGGAGCTGGGGAGGAGAAAGGGAGGTGCGGGAAAGCTGAAATTCTCATCCCCCAGAAGGAGATGCCAAGAGGCAAAGTCCACACTGGAGGAATCGAGAGGCCACATTAAGCACGTGTTATGTAGGAGCCCGGGCGTCACGGCTCCCTCTCTCGGCTCACCATGTTCCCACTGGGGGGTGGGTCCCTTGGGGTAGAGCCAGGTCTATCCATCCGGGTATCTCCCGGGCAGGGCAGCTCTTCTCCAGAATGTCGAAAGGTGGAATGGGGTGAACGGGGGCCCCACAAGCATGTGTCTGTGTGCAAATCGCAGGATCCTGTGAACGTGAGTTTATTTGGGAAAGGGGTCTTTGTAGGTGTAACTAAGTGAAGCGTCTTGAGGTGAGACCATCCCAGATGACCTAGGTGGGCCAGTGACAAGTGTCCTCGTAAGAGACAGAAGATAAGACACAGGGTGGGGCCACGTGAAGACAGAGGCAGAGACGGGAGACCCGGCTCACAGCCCAGGAGGCCAACAAGCACTGAAAGCGGGAAGAGGCGAAGGATGGATCCTCCACGCCAGCCCTGCTCCTCCCTGCACTGGGTGTGCCCTCGGCGTGTGCCAGGTGGAGGGGGCGCACGCAGTGCTGGCCTCAAACAACAGGACTCCAAAAGGTGCCCCACTGAGTCAAGGACACGCGGTTGCAAAACCACTGGCTACTACTCCTCACCGAGGAGTTAAGCTAAGGAAATGTCAGAAACAGAAGCCTCTGAGCTATTTGGGAATGCACTCGATGACATATCGGTGGTTAGGACAGCAGCCACAGCACCCGGACGCCCACCTCGCTATCCACCTGCCGGAGATACAGGGGAGACACGCTCCTCCCCAGACCCTGGGGAGCCCATCCCCATGAGCACAGGACTTAGCCAGCAAAAGAGCAAAGAAAACCCCAAACCCACAATTACCTTAAAGTGCATGATGTGAGACTTGAAAAGAGAAACTTAAGGGCAGCAATTATGAGGCTAAAGGAGGCTCGACAGAGTTCTAGCGGTGGGAAGGGTCCAGAGAGTCTTCAGTGTGGCCACACCTGGCTTGCGAATGGCTCCCATCCCCGCCGACTGCAGGCGAGCCCTGGGACACTGCATGTGGGGCGAGCAGACCCGGGAGGCGTGGCTGAGAGTGCGCCTAGCACAGCAGAGTGCGCCTAGCACAGCAGAGCTACTGCAACACCGGCCTGTGCTCTCTGCGTCGTTCTGAGCTGACCTTTTGTTAAAGGCGTAAACGGAACCACCGAATGAAGTTTTAATCAAACACCTGCAACTTAAAGAGTCAATGATGACCTGGTCTGCTTCCAGAAGCTTCAGGCTACCCAAGGCTTGCCCGGCTTTGGTCAGGCAAACGGACTGGTGGGTGAAAAAGCAGGGAAGCGCTATGTGCTTTTGAGTCTCACGCTTAAGTGAACCCAAGAACGAGGAAATGCCAAGAAAAGGCTGCCCCCAACAAAACTGGAAAACCAGCCAGCACAGGCTCTCAAGAGAACACCAAACCACCGGATCGCTGTGCCCTGACGGACACCAGCTGGAATGTATTCACCCGAATAAAGAAAACACGTCACTCAGGAGAGGCGGCCGTCAGCCCTGGAAGGACAGCAGAACAGGAAAAGGAAAACCGAGGCGACAGTCAGCAGCGCCCACCCAACACAGCGCGAGGCATGGGGTCGGCCTGGGCATCGCGCACCCCCAGACCTGATGACAATACTGCGGTGGGGGGAGGGCGGGCGACAGCACGTAGGGGCTGAGGCATCGGGTGCCCTGGGCCTGGCGCTGCCAGCCACGAGCGCCGCGCCTTGCCGCCCTGCAGCCGGGCGCGTCCTGCCTGCCTGCCTGCCCGGGCCCGTCGGCGCGTCCCTCCCCTCTCGCGCCGGACTGCTTCATGACTCAGGACTCCGTCTGAGCGCTCCGAGACCAGGCTCCCTGGGAACCGGAAGGACACAGCCCAGGGCGGGAGCAGCAGGAGGGCAGGGCCCCAGTGCGCGCATGGACTGACGCGCCTCTGCGCCTCCCTGTGGCCTGTGGTGCCTCTGAGCGCCAGGCTGCCCGGGCCTGGTCCCCCAGGTCTCAGCGAGAGAGGGTCTGGGCCTCGGGGGCCGAGGCGGGAAGCCCCTGGGCTTCCTGGCGGGGACGCCCCCATCCTGTGCTTCCACCCCCAGCTTTTTCATTCTGTCAACTGATTTCTACCCAAGAAAGTCCACTCGACCACGCTGCCGCCACTGAATCAGCCTGGAGCCGGAGATGAGCCAGCTGCGGCCGATTTGTCACAGAATGACAGCTTATTCTCAGTATCCTTTATTGGCAGTGGAAAACGCCTCAGTACTTTATTGAAAGAAAGCAATAAATAATACTGTGATAAAAATAGTTCAAAAGGAGACTGTACATACTTTGTTACATAATCAGGAGGTTCACAAAAGATTAACAGAAAACAGAATGTAACAACGAATGAATCGTACAAGGAAGTTAAAAGCAGAAACCGAATGTAAACCGTCCACTGACAAAATGAGCTGTATAATAAATAATGCACCGTGGTGGGAACACATTTCCTGCTGGCTCTTTAATGTGCCATTTAAAAAGGAAAAGTTACATCTGCTACTTAGACAGTCCAAAACGGCTATATCGTCAAAAGCTAAAAATGTACCAATAGGTCCCTCCTTTCAACATGTTTACAAACAAATGTAAAAAGATGATTTACATAAGAAAAAATAAGGCCTTTAGTAGAGTCGCACTGCCTGGTTTCCTGGTTTCAGGGAGCCCGCGCCTTCCTCTTCCGGCACGGGCGTCCCTGTGGAGCGCGGTGCTTCCTGCTTGGTCCTCAAAGAGCAGCGGGGCGGGGGCCCGAGTCCGCCCATCAGGGCAGAGCCCAGAGAGCCCCCCAGCCCTTCCTGCGGCCGAGAGAAGTGCTCCCGGCTGGGGCTCGTGCCGGGCGCTGAGGACAAGCCGTGCGGGTCTCCAGGGACGAGCTCTGCAAGCTACTGAGAGCCACCAGAGATGCTCACAGTTCTGACGGCCCCTTCAGCCCAAATTTTATCAGAAGCTCATATTTAACACCAGGTACTTTCAGTCTGTTCACGCTGCAGAATAAAGCATTTCTTGCTAGAAAAAGTAGAGTAAGGTCAGTCATTAAAACGCAATTGCTTAAAATTAAGTCTGCTTGTTTCAAAATGATTGTTGTAGAGCTGGTTACATTTGTCAGGATAACGCGCACCATGTCATGATGATCTTACAAATGCAAATGCAGTAAAATCCTCTTCTCTCTCGCCGATTATTATTAAAAAATTAATGATAATTACAATAAATGCATAATTTACAAAAGCCCTGTATCTTTTCATAGGATTTATACATACAAGCATTACAGTACATTCGTTTGAAAGACTAAAATTAGATAGAAGAACAGAATCGATTTGAAAGGATATTTATAGCCTGGATATACATGAAAAAGTAACTAACTATATAAATGAAGTCATGTTTACATAAATATAAGAAACATTAAATTCTAAAATATTTTCTCTATGGTATTCGTGAATTTTTCACTAATTAAAAACTCTGTAATAAAATATCTTAGGGTCCATATAACAAGTATCAACAGATTGCAGATCCACTGAATTCTGAAAGGCCGTCTTCGCCGGGTCCCGAGCGCTGCACGGTCATCTGTAGAAGTAGTGTGGGTAAACTGGAAAGGAAGCACAAACAGGACAATCAGCCTCAGGACGGGCCGCCCGGCGCGCACCTGCGTCCTGAGGCCCAGCCCTGCCTCCCTGCCCCTTGCGCTGTAGCTGCTTGAGAACTGAGATGAAACGTCAAGGAGTACGCGTATCAATGAGAAAATTCCTTGCTGACTTCCTTTTGGCGTATGTCTAAAAGTTACCAATTAAAAAGATTAGGAAACCAATCAAACCTTCTGGCGGAGACGTGAAAAGTGGAGAGCGGAACACAGCCCCCGGCCCTGGCGCCACGAGCAGGGGCTGGGCTCCCAGCCCCACGTCACCCCTTCAGCGCGAGCGGGCTGCTCGTAACTGCACCCCTGCGATGGCAACGCAGCTGTGTGTTTAAAACCACCCGCCAGGCCCTCAGGGTCGCACGACAGCGTGGCCCCAGGAAACCTGGCCGTGCGGGGTGCGGCTCATTCAAGACCGTGTATTTCTAAGAAAGCCAGTGGGCGCCGCTGACCTGGGAGCGACACCAGCGCGGATGCCAGGGTCAAGGCGGAGAGCCGCCGTGCCGGGCGCTCTCAACCACGGGTGGTCGCCAGCCAAGAGCTGAGCCGGTGAGCTCCTGCCACGCGCTGCTCTCCTGCCTCCCCACCCCCAAAAGACATTAGCAGATACTGAAAAGAGTCCAGCACTTTCAGTTTTAAGGAAAAAATGCAAATACACTTTTTTCCTTAACAAATGAGGATACACGAACCCCTCTGTGACCAACTGTGAGCATACAGAACACCAGAACCACGTAACGGGTGCAGCCGGGCTTGCATGCGTGTTCCTAAAGGCCTGCAGGAACGGAAATGGGCTCTCCGGGCCAGGCAGCGCCCCCGTGCGGTCACCCGGCCGCCTCTGCGGCCTCCGGGCACGCGGAGCCCTCTACTCACCACGGGGCTTCAGCAGGAGTAAGTCCTGACCGTGGCGGCGTCCAGCCTCTGCGCTCCCGACACGCTGCCTGCTCCGACACCGGGGAGGAAGCGTGCAAACACAGCGTGCGGTTAGTCTTCAGACGTCACACGGGGCACACGTACACACACATCTGCACACCTACAACAACACCTACTGAGGGCTCCCAGGGAAACTGCTAGATGGGAGCGGACGAGCCAGGGAAAGAGAACCTAAGCGTCGCCAGGAGGGGGTTCTCTTCAGCCCCCAGCAGCCCTGGGAGCCACTGGCAGCTAATCTCACGACAGCAAGGACGCCTCAGATGATACACACTTCGTGATGTCCTCTGTGTAAGTGACAACTACTTCACCTGGTAACTTTGTTTCTCCTGAAACTCTCTAGATTTGCAGAGCAACTAGACTTTTCTTCGGGGCCTAAACGTGATATCCCCAGGCCGGTGTGAGGTAGATAACCCGGGGCAGCGCTAGACACCACGGGGTGCAGGTGACCGGAGTCAAACGCAGGCCTGGCCTGACGGGAGACGTGCCCTCGGGCCACCTGCCCTCCGCGCCTGTCTGAGGGAGCATCCAGGGCACTCCTCCCCAGGGCCTGGCTGCAGGGGGTCGGTAGAGGACAATGACTCATCTAAGAACACTAAAACCCAGTCTCAGTTTCTGCCGGAAGTGATGTGTACCACTGAGGCCTTGTTCCTGTCGAGAAACACACGGCACGGCCCAAGAGGTGAGCCCCGCCTCTCCCTTGCAACCTGGACAGAAAATGTGCAAACACCTGGAGCAGATATTCCCGACTGCCAGTTACACAGTTTGTGTTCCCACGGGTCCAGCAGGAACACGTTTTATCAAGAATGTGCCGTGGTTCCAGAAGAGATGGCACGACAGCCGGCACTGTCGGTGAGCATGGGTCATCTTTCCAAACCCTGACCCTGAGGTCCCAGGAGGCCAGCTGCAGCTTCCCCGATGCCCCTTATTTAAGAAGGCATTGAGCAGTCCACTCTCCCGGGGTTGGGCCTCAGTTTTCCTACAAGGGTCAACAGCCGTCTTCCATGTAATATATTCCCTACACCTCTCTCTAGGCTTATTTTTAATTTATCTGAACTCTAATCTCAATGTCGCCGTCAATACTGAACACGGGAAGTGTGACTGAGTCTGAGGAAACTGGGCACGAAGCTGTGAAGAAAATCAGAAGGCGCTCCGTCAGCCTATTCAATAAGTGGAGGGCCGAGTTACCGTTAGAGTTATACAAATTACCTCATGCTCCTTAGAATAAGAATGCTACTGAAGACACTGCTACTCTTGCCCCATTAACCAGATCACTGAGCTCTGCAGAGAGATGCAGGCTTCCAGCAGCAGTGCTGCCCTGGGGGCCATCTCACCAAGCGTCCGGCTGAGCGAAGGCTTTACACACACGCGCTTTTCTCTCATTTTGATATAAGCAAGTGAGAGCCAAACTCACAAACCTACATACGGGAAGGGCTAAGAACAGGGAAACTTGTAAAAGCCAACTCAGGACAATTTTTAAAAGCGCTTCCTTTCCCATAGCCGATCCATGGGCCACAGAGAGGAGAACGAAGTCCTTCGTAACGGGAGTGTGGCTACAATGGCCCCAGCGGCCAGCACCACACGGGACCAGGACCCGCAGATGCCTCCTACGAGCCTGACGAGGAGCAGCCGTTTCACTGCCACAGCCGCTGAAGAGGACACGGCTGTACGACGACGGCCCTACAGACGGGGAGACTGAGGCACAGTGCTCGAGGCTGTGCCCCTCCTCAGTGGCAGAGCCAGGGTCCACCGAGGCCATCTGCCCTTGATCCTGTCATCGTGGGGGCCACGGTCAGAGCTGAGAGGTCTGTCAGTAAAGCGCGGCCAACTTGTCATCAGCCGTGTCCTCCAAGCGGAGCGGCGGTCAAAGGGAAAACCGCAAGCTCCATCTGGAACCCTGACTGCAAGGCTCGTGCGCTCCCACGGCCCACCGCGCTCCAGTGACGACCTGCCCAGGCTCACCTTCTTCCTCCTCTCCGTCCTTATGGTGCGCAGTGACAGGGACCAACGCCAGCAGGGGTGGAGAGAGGAAAGGGAAGGCTCACAGAGGGGGAAACTGTGTTCTCTAAGATGGACTCAGTCACCTCTCCAGGTGGAGAGATGTCCCGGGAGCACCCGGCGTGGCCCGAGAGCTGCTGCACCACCTTCCGGCGGAGCCTTCCAGGGCTGCCTGCCACACACACAGGCTACAGGACGTCCACTCAGCACGCCGAGAACACACGCGACGCTCAGCTTTATTAGTTGGAAGGATATGCTAAGATTCAACCAGACAAGACTCTAAAAAACCTACATTATTGTTAAACTGTTATGCACAGATGTTAGGATTCATTTTAAAACACTTAACCTGGGCATGCACCAGTACTCAATGCCTTGTAACACAATCAAGAGGCCATTCTGGATCACGGTTAACATTCCAGCCACAAAGCTGCTCATGCCGCCCACAGCGGCTGGCCGCCCCTGCACACCTACCGTCCAGCTGCGTCTTCTTCGGCTGCATGGAGGGTGAGGACAGAGAGGACGTGACCCGGAAGTTGGCGGGGAGAGTCTCTGCGGACCCAGCAGCTAAGCCACGAACATCCTTTGGTCTAAATTTTTTTCTCCAAGAAGGTGCTCTCCTAAAGCTTTTATCATGGTCCTGGGAAATTAAAGGACAGAAAACAAGACTGATTTTAAAATAAAGGACAAAAATAGACAGTCAAGTTACCAGCCTTGGACCTGACTGCTGAATTCGTCACTGCATGTTTGTTCACACCTATTTAACCCGTTCCTGATAACCACAGGATCTACTGTCCCCACCGGGAACTTCTGAGAGTGACGGGCCCAGTAACACTATGTGGGGCCCTCACTGGGCATCGATGAGGACGGCCCTGGGCCGGCCAGGTGCATGTGCCTCCTGTTCATCACCCTGTTTCCTTTCTTATCTTGGAGAAATCATCTTCTTGCCGTATAAGATAATACATTTCTATTTGTCTTAAAATAGTTTCCAAGCTGTAAGCAGTTCTGCCTTAGAGCCGGGGAAGAGCCAGCAAGCGCTCCTTTAGCTGTCCTCCTAGTCACCAGGCAAACTCACGTTTTCTTAAGGGGCAACGAAGGAAAGAATAAAAACAGTGTGGGAACAAACGAGTCACGACTGTGTGAGGGGAAATTAACATGTTGCGTTTCTCTAATCTCCTTCTAACAGGTTTCTCCAAAGCACAGGGACTCTGGATTGGGGTCAGACATCCAGCGGTCCCCAAACATAGCCCATGGACACCATGCCTCGGCTGCCACCAATGTTGATGGGAACAACATTTTTGAGGGCTATCAAAACTTAAATAGCAAATATTTTAAAAACAGAAAACCTCAGACTGAAAATACGAGTTTCTTACTATCTCACTTAACACATTTTTGAGAGCAAAGCTTAGCTCAGGAGGTAAAATCATCTCCACACTTAGAAGAGAGACTGCCGACGGGGCTCACGTGCATATGAACAAATAATTCACACTGAATGCAAATTTAAATAAAATTCATTAGGCTGAAAACTCACTTCATCAAAACTTCCGTCCGTCCCCATGACCAAAAGGTTGTTAAATTCTCGTTCCAAGACAGCGCGAGCCTGAAATCATAACAAAACAACAATACCGCAAAGCTTCATCAATCTAATCTGAAGGACGTTAGCATATCACAACTGTTTTTCAAATCAAGACTTTTAAAAAGCTCAGGCTATAAACACCTTGAGCCATGACAGCATTTAATTTAATTGAATTAATTAATTTATTTGAGGAAGATTAGCACTGAGCTAACACCAGCTGCCAATCCTCCTCTTTTTTGCTGAGGAAGACTGGCCCTGAGCTAGAATCCATGCCCATCTTCCTCTATTTTATATGTGGGACGCTGCCACAGCATGGCTTGCCAAGTGCTTCCACGTCTGCACCCGGGCTCCGAACCGGCGAACCCCGGGCTGCCGAGAAGCAGAACGTGCGCACTTAACCACTGCAACACCGGGCTGGCCCCCACAACCACATTTTAAATTAGGGGATTCCTGCGGAGCCCATGGATGGGCTTTCAGGGAAAGGGACCCATGACCGCTGGCAGACTATCTACGAAAGTGTGCTCTGTGGGTTGGTGCTGGTGGGGGGATGGGGGGTATCAGCAAAAGACATACAATCTTCTGTAGAAGAAGAATAAATTTCCTGATTCTCAGGTGAGCCCGTGTGTCAAAAAGAATCACACAGGGCAATAGAAACAAAATTAACAGAATCTCCATCGGTGTACCTATGAGCATTTCTCTTTCCACGTAAGAACTAAATACATGTCGTCACTCCTACGAGCATATGGACTTGAACGAAGTTTCCCCTTTTTTTTTTTATCGCAAGACTCTCATGCTGACAACAGAAAATGGAAGGACAGGCAAAACTAATGAAGAATTAAGCATTGCTGGTTTGGAACCAGTATTTTGTGGATTAGGGATAGTTGTCTGAGGTACTGTGAAGTTTTGTGTCCACTCAGTTAACCAGCTAGACGTCTCCATCAGGAGACCTGACTGAACGCTGAGTGAGAGCCGGGCCGGCTCTGCAGCATACCTGTGTGTTCTGCTTAGGGATCCGTAACAAGAGCGCCAGTGCGCTGAAATCGAAGGTTTCATCTAAGGCCACAAGTGCACCGTGAACGCCACTCTCCACCAGATTGTTTGCATATTCTTTAAGACCAATTGAGAGGATCCAGCGAATCACTCGATCGTTGCTCCACACAAGCACGTCTACAGGTGAACAGAAACAATTAGAACGGCGTCTGCACAAAGCTGTCTTCATCATGCACACCTGTAACAGCACACAGAAGGTGGGCAGGCAACGGCTGCTGCATTTAGAGGTCACGCCTCGGCCCTCCTCCATCGAAGGGAAACTGTCCCACTAGAACTCATGCTGCCAAAGAACCCAAGAGCAATGAAGTTCTTACGGACATTTATTTTCTAGAGAACAGAAAATGAGGAGGATCCAGGGTCAGAAACCAGAAGGACAGAGAAGAAGCTGAATGCCCACCAGGCACGAGCGCGCTTCCTCTACAGCCTTCAGAGTTTCTGAAACACTTTCTTTTCGTCAGAGAAGGAGTTGGCGCCCTGCTCGATTCAACACAAATCTCTCATTTGTAATCTTGAAGCTTGTTTCCTTGAAGCCTTTTTTGTTGTCTCATTTTAAAAAGAGAGAAACTTAAAGATACTCTCCAGCATATCAGAGACTGGGGGGAAGATCTTACACCACACGAAGTGATCCATTATTAAATTCGCTCTAGTAGAGATCTAAAAATAGCCACTCCATGAAAATATCTCCGGATGCTCATCAATCACTTCCAAAGACAACTTTTGTCAACTATAAAAAGATTTAAAACAGATACAGAAAACAGACAAAACTGATTTACCCATTTTATTTCCAATGCCCTTTTATACTATACACACACACACTATATATATAGTATAAAATATACGCACTACATATATAGTATAAAGTGTGTATATATATATAGTATAAAAGCTGGCTTACGGTTTTTCTTGTGATTCACGTTAGCTCAATCACGACCAGACTATCCTTTAAACGGGCTGTGTCCTCAACCAGTTTTGTCTTCAGTTTCTTTCTTTGTAAAACCTGGGGAAGAAGACAGCACTCACACGCACGGGGTTGTGGGAAGGATTAAATAATTAACCTCTGAAAGTGCTTCGAGTTCTTAAGTCTTACCTATTATTATGACTGTTGTTAGTGATTTCTTTATTCTGAAAATTCTGGGAGATTTTACTTTGAGCTTAATCGTTAACGTCTTACTTAAAAGCAGACTATTGTAGTCGATGCTTTCGAGGCATGCCGGGTGAGAGGCTCCCATTGCATCTCCCCACCTGCGCTCTCACTGAGCCGCCTCTGCCATCGTCCCCTGCTAAGGAGCTCCTCCTCCACCTCCAAGGCCCAGCTGAACCAGCGCCTCTGTGCTGCCCCCTGAGCCCTGGAGGCAGAGACACAGGGCTCCGTCTGTGCTCCTGAAGCCCTCCGATAAGTGGCTAGAGCAGAATCGCCGCACTGGAGTCCAGTGAGCCGATAGCAGAGTCCTGCCCGTCTGTGCCCTGGTGTTACCCAGCAGTGTGGCAGGGGGTGGCATTTCTGAGTGAAGGAGTACACACGTCAGAACAAGTCACAGGAGGAGTGTTCCCCTTGAGACGGTTCGCGCAGACTGACGTAAGCACAAGAAAGTAGGCACAGGTGCTGTGGCTCAGAGGAGGACCGTGCTTCCTCCCAGAGATGCAGGGCGTGGTGGCGCACCCTGGTGGTAAGTCACGAGCTGCCCCACAGCACAGCCGCACACAGACAGGTGCTGTGGTGCTGCGGCCAGGGAGCGAACCTGGGCCGCTGAGTGCTGGGGGCCAGACTTGAACCACCAGGCCATGAGAGGAGGGTCTTCAAAGCACTCATCTCCAACCCTCCCTCCTCTGTAAGGATGCCAGACTAGTTTTCTCCACTTAACAAATTTCCTAATATTTTTAAAAATGGGAAATCACTAACCCACAGCCAGCATCATACTCAACGGGGAAAAACTGAGCGCCATCCCCCTGAGAACAGGAACAAGACAAGGGAGCCCACTCCCACCACTCTTACTGAACATAGTACTGCAGGTTTGGGCCAGAGCAATTAGGCAAGAAAAAGAAAGAAAAGGAATCCAAATTGGCAGTGAAGAAGTGTAACTCTCACTGTTTGCAGACGACATGATTTTATATAGAGAAAACCCTAAAGAAGCCATGGCGGGGCCGGCTCGGTGGCTGAGTGGCTAAGTTCGCGCGCTCCGCTGAGGCAGCCCAGGGTTCGGATCCTGGGCACGGACATGGCACCGCTCATCAGGCCACGTTGAGACGGCGTCCCACATCCCACAACTAGAAAGACATGCAACTAAGATATGCAACTATGTACCAGGGGGGTTTGGGAAATAAAGCAGAAAAAAAAGATTGGCAACAGTTGTTAGCCTAGGTGCCAATCTTTAAAAAAAAAAAAAAAGAAGCCATGGGAAAACTATTAGAAATAAACATCTACAGCAAAGTTGCAGGATACAAAGTCTACTTACAAAAATCAGTTGCATTTCTCTACTCTAATAACAAACTAACAGAACGAGAACTCAAGAATAGAATACCATTTACAATCGCAACAAAGAGAATAAAATATCTAGAAATAGGGGTGACGTCAGCAACATGGCAGCGTGAGCTCACCCAGGACTCTCTCCCCTCCAAATTACAACTAAAAAGAACAACTGCTTTCCAACCAAAAAAAAAAATCCCAATAACAGAAATCCTCACAGACCCACAGCAGCCAAACGACGGAAGGCGGAGAGGCTGGAGCCGCCCTCAGAGGAGGTGGAACGGGGTCTTTGCTCCCTCCCCTAGAGACTGGGATCGCTGCCGTGGGTGTGAGAAGGAGCAGGGGAGGGGCCGTGCATTGGGAGATCGTGCAGGACTCCCACCGCTGGAGCAGCGGAAACCCTCTAACAGGGGACAGCTTTCGCGTGGGGGAACCCCAGCAAGCCAGGGCCCTGGGAGACCAGAGAGCGAGAGCTGTGCCAATCCAGGTCGGCATGAGAGAAAGTGTCCCTCCTCCCTCAACCCATGCTGGGCGCCACCATCGTGGCTGAAGGCGCAGGGCTCAGAACCAAGGCTCTCGACCCCCATCTAGTGGCGACAGGCTGTACCTGCAACCAAATAACAGCATCATGCGCAAAAACCTCTCCTCTACCATCCAGCAATTTATAAAAGTTCCAGTCCAAAAGGAAACAATAAAAACACAGAATTATGTCCTGAGGGCTTGGAAATGGGTAAAGTAAGTCAAGAGGAGTTCAAAATAGCTATCCTCAAAATACTCAATGAGGTAAAGGGAAATATAGAGAAACAAGTCAACAAGTTCTGGAGTTACTTCACAAAAGAGATTGAAATTATAAAGAAGAATCAATTAGAAACACTAGAGACGAAAAACACAATGGACCAGATAAAACAGAATACAGATTCCCTGAATGCCCGTGTAGACACCATAGAGGAGCAAACTAGCATAATCAAAGACAGGCTGAATGGCTCCAGACAGAGGAAGAAAGACAACTAAGAATTAAAAAAACTGAAGAAAAGCTCAGAGAAATAGCTGACTCAATGAGAAAATGCAACTTAAGAATCATCGGAATTCCTGAGGGCGTGGAAAAGGAAAATGGAGCAGAAAGTGTGCTCAACGAAATCAGAGAAGAGAACTTCCCAAATCTAGGGATTGAGAGAGAAATGTGTGTGGAGGAAGCTTTCAGATCTCCTACATTTGTCAATGTAAAAAGACCTACTGCAAGGTACATAGTAGTAAAAATGGCAAAAATGAAGGACAGAGAAAGAATACTCAGGGCAGCAAGGCAGAAGAAAAGAACCTACAAAGGAACCCCTATCAGACCTTCAGCGGATTTCTCGACAGAAACCTTACAAGCTAGGAGAGATTGGAGTGACATATTCAAAACTTTAAAGGATAAAAATCTTCAGCCAAGAATACTCTATCCAGGAAAAATATCCTTCAGATAGGAGGGAGAAATTAAATCTTTTCCAGACAAACAAAAGCTAAGGGACTTCGTAGTCACAGGACCTTCACTCAAGAAGGCTCTCATACCTGAAAAAAGAAAAAAAGGGAGTAAGGGGTCACAAAACACAGAGTAGGGAGACAAATAGACAGAAGCTAAATAGGATAGCAAATATTCAACTATAGCATTAGGATAAAGGGAAGGAAATCACCAAAGCAAAGATAATCTTATCACTCTAACCACAAACTCACAACACAAGTTGGAATAAGAGATGAAAATAATAATTTCGGAGGGGAGGAGGAAAGGGACTGAAACAATCTAGGCTAAGGAAGTAAGAGACCACCAGAAAATGGACTATGTTATACACGAGATTCTGAATACAAACTTCAGGGTAGCCACTAAACTGAAAAACAGAACAGAAACATAAAACATAAATAAGGAAAAATCTAAGAAACCCAGCCTAAGAAACTGCAGAAGTCAATGGGTAGGCTAAAACACACAGGACAAGAAACAAAGGAAACACAGGAAAACCGGAAAATGAGCAACAGAATGACAGCATTAAGCCCTCATGCATCAATACTCACCCTCAACGTAAACGGACTGAACTCGCCAATAAAAAGACACAGAGTGGCAAAATAGATTAAAGAACGAGATCCAACAATTTGTTGCCTCCAGGAAACACACCTCAGCTCCAAGGACAAACACAGGCTCAGAGTGAAGGGGTGGAAGACAACACTCCAAGCCAATAGCAAACAAAAGAAAGCAGGGGTCGCAATGCTTATATCAGACAAAACAGACTTCAAGATAAGGCAGGTAAAGAGAGACATAGAGGGCCAATATATAATGATCAGAGGGACACTTCATCAAGAAGAAATAACGCTTATAAATATCTATGCCCCCAACACAGGAGCACCAAAGTTCATAAAGTAACTAATAACAAACCTAAAAGAAGATATCAAAAATAACACAAAAATAGTAGGGGACCTCAACACCACACTCACATCAATGGATAGATCATCCAGACAGGAAATCAACAGAGAAACAGTGGAGCTAAACGAAAAGCTAAAACAGTGGGACTTCATAGATACATATAGAATGCTTCATCCAAAAACAGCAGAATACACATTCTTCTCAAGCGTGCATGGAACATTCTCAAGGATAGACCATAGGTTGGGAAACAAGGCAAGCCTCTACAAATTTAAAAAAATTGAAATAATAACGAGCATCTTCTCCGATCATAATGTTATAAGGCTAGAAATTAATTACAAGGAAGAAGCTGAGAAAGGCACAAGGATGTGGAGACTAAACAATACGCTATTGAACAAGCAATGGATCATGGAAGAAATTAAAGAAGAAATCCAAAAATACCTGGAGACAAATGAAAATGATAGCATGCTATACCAACTCATATGGGATGCAGTAAAAGCTCTATTAAGAGGAAAATTCATCGCCATTCAGGGACATCTTAACAAACCAGAAAATCAGCAATCTTAAACTACACCTAACTGAATTAGAGAAAGAAGAACAAACAAAGCCAAAAGTCAGCAGAAGGAGAGAAATAATAAAAATCAGAGCAGAAATAAATGGTATTGAAACAAAAAAGGCAGTAGAAAGGATTAATGAAACAAAGAGCTTGTTCTTTGAGAAGGTAAATAAAATTGACAAACTCCTAGCCAGACTTACAAAGAAAAAAAGAGAGAAAGCTCAAATAAACAAAATCAGAAATGAAAGAGGAGAAATAACAACAGACTCCACAGAAATACAATGGATTATAAGAGAATACTACGCAAAAACTATATGCCAGCAAAATGGATAACCTACAGGAAATGGATAAATTCTTGGACTCCTACAATCTCCCAAAGCTCTCTCAAGAAGGAGGAGACAATCTGAACAGACCAGTCACAAGCAAAGAGACTGAAACAGCCATCAAAAGCACCCAAAGAATAAACCCCCAGGACCAGATGGCTTTCCTGGGGAATTTTACCAAACTTTCAGAGAGGATTTAATACCTATCCTTTTCAAGCTATTCCAAAAAATTAGGGAGGATGGAACACTTCCTAACACATTCTACGAGGCCAACATCATGCTGATACCAAAGCCTGACAAGGACAGCACGAAAAAGAACTACAGGCCAATACCGCTGATGAACACAGATGCAAAAATTCTCAACAAAATTTTGGCAACCAGAATACAGTAATTCATCAAAAGGATCCTACATCATGATCAGGTGGGATTCATACCAGGGACACAGGGATGGTTCAGCATCTGCAAATCAATCAATGTGATACACCACATCAACAAACTGAGGAATAAAAACCACATGATCATCTCAATAGATGCAGAGAAAGCATTTGACAAGATCCAACAGCCATTTATGATAAAAACTCAACAAAATGGGGATAGACGGGAACTACCTCAACACAATAAAGGCCATAGATGACAAACCCACAGCCAACATCGTACTCAATGGGCAAAAACTGAGCACCATCCCCCTGAGAACCGGAACGAGACAAGGATGCCCTCTATCACCACTCTTATTCAGCATAGTACTGGAGGTCCTGGCCAGAGCAATCAGGCAAGAAAAAGGAATAAAAGGAATCCAAATGGGGCGGAAGAAGTGAAACTCTCGCTATTTGCAGACGACGTGATCTTATACATAGAAAACCCCAAAGAATCCATTGGAAAACTTTTAGAAGTAATCAACAACTACAGCAAAGTAGCAGGATATAAAATCAATTTACATAAATCAGTAGCATTTCTATACTCTAATAACAAACTAACAGAAAAAGAACTCAAGAACACAATACCATTCATAATCGCAACAAAAAGAAGAACATACCTCAGGGTGAATTTAACTAAGGAAGTGAAAGACCTATACAATGAAAATTACAAGGCTTTTCTGAAAGAAATGGATGACGACATAAAGAGATGGAAAGACATTCCATGCACATGGATTGGAAGAATAAACACAGTTAAAATATCCACTCTACCTAAAGCAATCTACAGATTCAACGCCATCCCAATCAGAATCCCAATGACATCTTTACAGAAATAGAACAAAGAATCCTAAAATTCATATGGGACAACAAAAGACCCTGAATTGCTAAAGCAATCCTGAGAAAGAAGAACAAAGCTGGAGGCATCACAATCCCTGACTTCAAAACATACCACAAAGCTACAGTAATCAAAACAGCATGGTACTGGTACAAAAACAGGTGCACAGATCCATGGAACAGAACTGAAAGCGCAGAAATAAAACCACACATCTATGGACAGCTAATCTTCGACAAAGGAGCTGAGGGCCTACAATGGAGAAAAGAAAGTCTCTTCAATAAACGGCGCTGGGAAAACTGGAAAGCCACATGTAAAAGAATGAAAATTGGACCATTCTTTTTCACCATTCACCAAAATGAACTCAAAATGGATCAAAGACCTAAAGGTAAGACCTGAAACCATAAGGCTTCTAGAAGAAAATATAGGAAGTACACTCTTTGACATCAGTATTAAAGGGATCTTTTCGGACACCATGTCTTCTCAGAGAAGGGAAACAATAGAAAGAATAAACAAATGGGACTTCATCAGACGAAAGCGCTTCTTCAAGGCAAGGGAAAACAGGAGTGAAACAAAAAAACAACCCACTAACTGGGAAAAAACATTTCCAAGTAATACATCTGACAAAGGCTTAATATCCATAACAGATGAAGAACTCACACAACTCAACAACAAAAAATTAAACAACCCGATCAAAAAATGGACAGGAGACAGGAACAGACATTTCTCCCAAGAAGATATACGGATGGCCAATAGGCACATGAAAAGACGCTCATCATCGCTGATCATCAGGGAAGTGCAAATCAAAACTACACTAAGATATTACCTTACACCCATTAGAGTGACAAAAATAACTGAAACAAATAGTGATAAATGTTGGAGAGGTTGTGGAGAAAAAGGAACCCTCATACACTGCTGGCGGGAATGCAAACTGGTGCAGCCACTATGGAAAACAGTATGGAGATTCCTCAAAAAATTAAAAATAGAACTACCATACGATCCAGCCATCCCACTACTGGGTATCTATCCAAAGAGCTTGAAGTCAGCAATTCCAAAAGTCCTATGCACCCCAATGTTCACTGCAGCATTATTTACAATAGCCAAGACATGGAAGCGACCTAAGTGCCCATCAACAGATGACTGGATAAAGAAGATGTGGTACATATATACAATGGAATACTACTCAGCCGTAAAAAAGAACAAAATCGTCCCATTTGCAACAACATGGATGGACCTTGAGGGAATTATGTTAAGTGAAATAAGCCAGATAGACAAGACAATCTCTGTGTGACTCCACTCCTATGAGGAATTTAAACCTGTGGGCAAAGAGAACAGATTAGTGGCTACCAGGGGAAGGGGGGGTGGGGGGTGGGCACAAAGGGTGAAGGGTTGCACCTACAACACGACTGACAGACGATAATACATAACTGAAATTTCACAAGATTGTAACCTATCATTAACTCAATAAAAATTTTTTTAAAAAATAAAATAAAGTAAAAAATCTCACAACATGAAAAAAAAATACCCAGGAATAAATTTAATAGGGGGAGGGTGAAAGGGGTGATTAAGCACACGTGTGTGGTGATGGCTTGTAATTAGTCTTTGGGTGGTGAACATGATGGAATCTACATAGAATTTGAAACATGCTATGATGTACATCTGAAAGTTATATAATGTTATAATCAAATGTTACTGCGATAAAAAAATAAAAAATAAAAAGATCTATACAAGGAAAACTATAAGACATCACTGAAAGAAATCAATAATGACAAAAGAAATGGGAAGATATTCCATGCACATGGATTTGGAAGAATAAGCATAGTTAAAATGTCCATTCTAGGGGCCGGCCCGGTGGTGCAGCGGTTAAGTGCGCACGTTCTGCTTCTCAGCAGCCCGGGGTCCACCGGTTCGGATCCTGGGTGCGGACGGGGCACTGCTTGGCAAAAGCCATGCTGTGGAAGGCATCCCACATACAAAGTAGAGGAAGATGGGCATGGATGTTAGCTCAGGGCCAGTCTTTCTCAGCAAAAAGAAGAGGATTGGCAGTAGTTAGCTCAGGGCTGATCTTCCTAAAAGAAAAAAAAAAGTCCATTCTACCTAAAGCAATCTATAGATTCAACGGAATCCCAATCAGAATCCCAATGACATTCTTCATAGAACAAAGAATCTTAAAATTCACATGGGTCAACAAAAGACCCTGAATAGCCAAAGCAATCCTGAGAAAGAACAACAAAGCTGGAGCATCACAGTGCCTGACTTCAAAACGTACTACAGACCCATAGTGATCAAAACAGCATGGTACTGGTACAAAAACAGGCACACAGATCAATGGAAGAGAACCGAAAGCCCAGAAATAAAACCACACATCTACAGACAGCTAATCTTCGGCAAAGGAGCTAAGAATATACAATGGAGAAAGGAAAGCCTCTTCAATAAATGGTGCTGGGAAAACTGGACAGCCACATGCAAAACAACGAAAGTAGACCACTACCTTTCTCCATACACAAAAATAGACTCAAAATGGACCAGAGACTTGAAGGTAAGAGCTGAAACCATAAAACTTCTGGAAGAAAATACAGGCAGTCCACTCTTTGACATCACACTTAAAAGGATCTTACTGAATACCATGTCTACCCAGACAAGGAAAACAAAAGGAAAAAAGAAACAAGTGGGACTTCATCAGACTAAAGAGCTTCTGGAAGTCAAAGGAAATCAAGATTAAAATGAAAAAACAACCCACCAAATGGGAGAAAATATTTGCAAATCATATATCCGACAAGGAGTTAATCTCCATAATATAGAAACAACTCACACAAATGAACAACAAAAAAAACAAACAACCCAATCAAAAAGTAGGCAGAGGATACGAACAGACATTTTTCCAAAGAAGATAGCTGGATGGCCAATAGGCACATGAAAAGATGCTCAACATCACTAATCATCAGGGAAATGCAAATCAAAACTACATTTAGGGGCCGGGGCCGTGGCCGAGTGGTTAAGTTCGCATGCCCCGCTTTAGAGGCCCAGGGTTTCGCTGGTTCAGATCCTGGGTGGAGATATGGCACCGCTCATCAAGCCATGCTGAGGTGGTACCCCACATAGCACAGACAGAAGGACGTGCAACTGGAGGATACAACTATGTACTGGCAGGCTTTGGGGAGAAGAAGAAGGGGAAAAAAGAAAAAAAAGATTGGCAACAGATGTTAGCTCAGGTGCCCGTCTTTAAAAAAAAACCTAAAAAGCAAAAAACTACACTTAGATATCTTACACCCATTAGAATGGCTATAATCACCAAGACAAAAAACAACAAGCGTTGGAGAGGTTGTAGAGAAAAGGGAACCCTCATCCACTGCTGGTGGGAATGCAAACTGGTGCAGCCACTGCAGAAAACAGTACGGAGATTTCTCAAAAAATTAAAAATAGAAATTCCATACAACCCAGCTAACCCACTACTGGGTATTTATCAAAAAAAACTGAAATCCACAATTCAAAGAGACTTATGTACCCCATGTTCATGGCAGCATTATTCACAATAGCCAAGATGTGGAAGCAGCCCAAGTGCCCATCGACGGATGATTGGATAAAGAGTATGGGGTATATAAATACACAATGGAATACTACTCAGCCATAAAAAAAAAGATGTAATCGTCCCATTCGCAACCACATGGATGGACCTTGAGGGCATCCTGTGAAGCGAAATAAGCCAAATGGAGAAAGACAAACACTGGATGATTTCACTCCTATGTAGAAGATAATCAAACTTACGGACAAAGAGAACAATTTAGTGGTTACAAGGGGCAAGGGGTGTGGAAGGTGGCCACAAGGGGCGAAGCGGCACACTCACGTGGTGTCTGACAAATATTAATGTACAACTGAAATTTCACAATGCTATAAACTATTATGACCACAATAAAAAAAATATTTTTTTTAATTTAAAGAAACTAGGAAATCACTTAGGCTGCTAATAGACTGGGAAGCAGAAATACGCTAAATCAATTAAACGTAATGTACTAGCCTTTTATTTCATTCTGGCTTTCTTCTCTTTTTCTTTCCAGTTCTTTCCGGTCATAATTCAGCCTTCGCAGGCACATAATTCCACACTGGAAGCTCTTTCTATTTACAAAAGAAACAAAATTACAGATGGAAACAGTCAAAAGCCTCCTAGCCAACGAGCAGGAACTGTGTGCAACGACTGACCTGTGGAAGCTGTCCGCCATCTTCAGCTGCCCGCGCAGGTCCTTCTTGGTGAGATAGGCCAGCATGCGCGCGTCCACCAGGCACTCCATGAAGTAGCTGCGGTATTGCGGGAGGCCCAGGCTGGGCAGCCACTCGTTCCCGATCCAATCATGGTTCATGTCCCCGTAGGCGAGCGTCTGCTTTCAACAAGCAAGTACGATCAGTTCAGGAAAAAGAACACCCAAGAGGTCACAAGGGCAGTTTAAATAATCTTTAAACTGGATTTTTAACCTATTACATATCCTTAAAGCTTAAATGAATGACAACACTGTTCTTTATCATTTCAAAATAATTTGATCTCCTATGTACTACCTTTTAAATTTGTCAGTAGAAATTTAACAGAAGGTATTATACCACTGAAAACCTATGACTCATTCGTGTTTATAAATTTAACCTATTTCCCCAACCACAATAAAAATGTAGCTGATAACACATGATCTTTCTGAAGTAATTTTTGTGTATAATACTATAACAACAAAGAATGATCACGACTCATGAACAAGTTTGAAGGATCAATCCAACTGTACACAAAAATATCTGTGGCTGGTTTTAATTTTAACACTTTGTTTTCCAAATTTCCTCAACAAAAAATCTGTTAATTTCAAAATCCGTGTAAAAAGTGAACTGAAGGGGCCGGCCCCGTGGCTGAGTGGTTACGTTGGCGCACTCCGCTTCAGCAGCCCAGGGTTTCACCGGTTTGCATCCTGGGCCTGGATATGACACTGCTCATCAAGCCATGTTGAGGTGGCGTCCCACATGCCCCAACTAGAAGGACCCACAACTAAAAACATACAATTACATACCAGGGGACTTTGGGGAGAAAAAGGAAAAATAAAATCTTAAAAAAAAAGTGAACCGAAAAATAGTTTTAAAAGAAGAGAGAAGCAAGACAACAACTGACAGAACTGAAAGGAGAAACAGAAAAATCCACAGTTACAGTCACAAGACCTCAACCCTCCTCTGACTCAGTCACTGATTGAACAAAGAAGCCAAAACAGGCAGACAGACCCCCTCAGTAAGGATCCAGAAGCCTTAAACAACACTATTGACCAGCTTGACCTAAGTGACGTTTCGTGGAACACCCCACCCAATAATAGCAGAATACGTTCATTTCAAGTGCGTATGGGATTCTCCAAGACAAATCTCAACAGATCTAAAGGGACTGAAATCATACAAACTATGTTCTCTGACCTCAACAGAATTAAATTAGAAATCAATAATAAAAAGATATCTAGAAAATTCTCAAGTATTTGGAAATTAGCATACGGCTAAATAACCCACGTGCCAAAGAAGAAAACAAGAGAAATGGGAAAATATTTCTAACTGAATGAAAGTGAAACACAATCTATTCAAAAATTGTAGGACATGGCTAAAGCAGTGTCTTGAGGGAAATTTATAGTATTAAACACTTATGTCGTAAATGAAGGAAGGTCTCAAAACAACAATGTAAGATTCTACCTTAAAAAACTTGAAAAAGAAGAACAAATGAAATCCACAGCAAGCAGAAGGAAGAAAATAAAAGAGCAGAAATCAATGAAACAGAAACAAGAAAAATAAAACTATGAAACTAAAATCTGGTTCTTCATAAAGATCAGTAAAATTGACTAAGCCCTAGACAGAGTGACTAAGAAAAAAGAAAAGACGTACATTACCAATATCAAGAATGAAAGAGGGGACACACTATAGGACATAGACACTGAAAGGGAAAACTGTGAACAACTGTAAGCAACTTAGATAAAATGGGCAAAAGACATCATCTATGAGAGCAACTCATAAGAAAGAGATAAGTTGTATCTTATCAGGACTCAAATTTGCAGTTATAAACTTTCTCTCACACATAAAATCTTTACCTTAAATGTCTTCACTGGTGAATCTTACCAAATATTTATGGAAAAAATAACAATTCTACACTATTATTCCAAAAAAATGGAGAAGAAATGCCTAACTCATCCTATGAAGCCAGCACTATCCTGATACCAAAACCAGACAAACACATTACAAGAAAACTACAGACCAGTATCTCTCATAGACACAGATGCAAAATTCCTCGACAAAATATGAGCAAATTAAATCAATAATAAATTAAAAGAATAAGCTATCACGACAAGTGAGGTTCATCCTAGGAACATAAGGTTGGGTCAACATTTGAAAAATCAATGACATTCATCCTATCAATGGATTCAAAAGAAATACCACTATATCATCTCAAAAGATGCAGAAAAGGCATTTGACAAAATTCACCATTCATTTATGGAAATCTCAGCAATCTAGCAATGGAAGAAAACGGCCTCAACCTGATAAGGGGCATCTACAGCAAACACAGGGCTGACATCACACTTAAAGGTGAAAGACAATGTATTCTTCCTGAGATCAGGAACAAAGGGTCTGCTCTCACTAATTTTATTCAGCGCTGCGGTGGAACTCCTAGCCACGGTAACAAGGCAAGAAAAAGAAATCAAAAGCATAGGAATTGGAAAAAAAAAACCTGTCTTTATTTGCAGATGACCTGATTAGCAACATAGAAAATGCACCTACAAACTGGCTGTGAGAACTACAGCGAGCTTAGCAAAGCGGCAGGACACAAGGCCAGGACACAAACACGAGCTGTGCTTCTAAATACTAGAAGTGAACTGGAAACTGAAATTTACAAAATGCCATTCACAATGTCATCAAAGTCATGAAATCCTTAGGGATAAATCTAACAGAACACAGCCAAGCTTTGTACAATGAAAAATAAGCACACACATTATATGTATCTACAGACATATCCAAAAAAGGCACTCGCTGCCCCTCTGTCCGAGACCAGCTGCGCCCGCAGGCCTTCTGCAGTCCCATCACGGAATCCCTGGACACAGTCCCTCTCAACTACCACCGTGCTCTGCCTTGAAAACACGGCCTCTGGTCTAATTTATCACTTACACCAACCAAGCTGGAAGAAATGACTCACACTCCAACAAGAATGCTCAAATTCGAACAGAAAAAAACATTTTCACTATTTTCTCTAAGCAACCATGAGTGGGAAAAACATCAAACATTTTCGGGAAATCATCACACTGTCATGTTTTTCACTCTTTCAAACCTTACTCTCATCTCATATGCCTGAGACTTACGCATGAGCATCTGGTCTCATTTCCCTGCCTGTGATTACGTATTCTTAAATGGGCACACAACGCAAAGATTTCTAAATAAGAGAATTCCATGGAAGCGGAACCCTCCTCCTTTTTGTTTACTCATCATACACTCTAGTCACACTTCTTAAGTGGTCAGCGTCAGATAACGTAGGTCAGCGACTGAGGATCAGGCCCAGTCCAGGGAGCCCTCCATCTCCCGGGCCGCCATCAGAGCCTTCTGAAAAAGCCCTTGACACGGATCTCCATCATCGGACAACACCTGGGCCAGAAGAGGCAGCCACTGGCCAGGGCCTGCTAATCCACCACTGAAATGATCACAAACACACTTCTGTGATCTCTGTAAACTGTGAGGGCCGGCGGCAGGGACTGTGGCTGTCCCGCTCACTCCTGTGTCTGCAGCAAGCAGCACAGCCTCCCACAGACAGCCCACATGTGCCACTTGCTAAATGAAGGCACCCACGGCTCTCACCACACCTTGATGCTTTCTTCCTGAGGGCCCGAGGAAACCTTGAACCTCCCCTCGGCTTCAGAGCTGGCCACGAGGTAAGGGCACAGGAGAGGAACACTGTGTGACCGCGGCCCTCAGCAGACCGGGCGGCCTCACAGAGCCCAGGAAGCCTCTTCACTCCTCTCATCTGGGGGAGGCGACAGCGAGAGCAGCTCTTGCTTACTAGGAACACTGAGTGTTGGCTAACTCTGCTGCCGCGGGCACAGCTCACCCGTGTTTGCATTTCTACTGCAGAGAGCAAACATTCTGCTTATTTAATTTACACCTCGTGCCCCTGACACAGGGAATTTCCTACTCAAGTGCTGACAAAGTTCTGCTTCCTAGTGTGAAATACACCGACATTTAAGTAATTACGAAATGCACCCTTTTTAATTCACTGATGGTCATTAGTGGCCTTGTAAAGAGCTATCTGACCAGGTTAAATCATTAATGAGGATATTTATCTGGCGTAGCAGCACAGAAGGCCCAAATCAGGAGCAGAGGGCTCACACCATCATATTATAGCTTCTCTCTTCTTTTGTTACAAAGAGAGAGAGAATTGGCTTTACGTTGGGAATACAAACAGAGGGAAAGTGGCATTTCAACCAACAACTTGTACTCAGGAAAATTCTGATTTGAAACTATCCTGATTCTTTTCAGACATACAACGATCCCGTGAGGACCCTGAGCGCTCTGCCCTCAGCAAGAGCCTCGGGAGACGCCGCCTGCTCACACCGCGCGGCTGTGCGGGTCCCTCTAAAGTGCGGCATGTCACACAGCAACGCTGGTGGGGTCACAGGCAGGGACACGGCTGTGTTAGTCGAGCTGTCTCAGAGGAAGGCTGCAAGACACGTGTGGCAGCTTTTTGTGAGCTGAAGAGCTGGGGAGCTGAAAACGGAAAAGTACATTAAGCAAGAAGAGGCTTAATTTCTGAGAATTCCATTAGTAAGAAAGCCTTTTGATCAGCACTTAGTAAAACACCAACACGAAGACCCGGACATGACGTCTCCACAGCAACTCCTGTGCTGGAAAGTTCTCAGAATTCAGTTTTCCCACCGGCAGACCTTGCGGTTAAGTTACCCAAGCGGGTACTTAAATCCGCAATGTCAGGAGCCGCCGAAGCCCCAGGACCGCGTCCAGAAGCCGGTCCGCTACACAGAGCCGTCTACGCTAACCAGAACTGACACCACGGCCCCACGGAAGAGAGGTTCAAAATTGTCCATGAGACGTGCTCTTTAACTCTACGCTCTGCTTCCGCCTAATGCTTTCAAATCGTTAACAATATTCTGAAAAAGTTAAGATGTTAAAAATGTCAAGAAAAGTAAATTACGAGTTTTCATACGCCAATTCTTTTTGTTGCTGTACATATAGTGAAGAATATAGTATAGAAAGTCTCCAACCTGAGCCCAGCTTCCCTCCTCATCCTCCTGATGTTACATGGTTAGGAATGAAAAGAACACAGCTGTTAGTATCGGTGAGCTTAGTAAGGCAAGCAGATCAACTTCAGAAGGTGCAGCGAGACGGAGGGGAAAGTTCGAGAAATCAAGGTATCATGCAAAACGCATGCAAAACAACAATCCCAGCTTCTCATGCAGGAGCCGAGGCCCCCCCGGCAAGCACACTCAGTGAGGGAGAAAATGGGCCAGACCCTCAAAATGGAGTGTTCGGCCGAGGCCTCTCCCTAAAGGAGGTGTGAATTCAACCTACTCTAAAGAGAGAGGGCCTACCAATGTAAAGTTCCTGGAAAAATCGAAAATAAGACAAAATACGGATCCTATTTTATACATTTGACTAATACCTAGCGGAAATACTTATCAGGAACAACTGAGTGTAAAATGACCTTTCTGTTTCCCACAAAAAGGCCGGGAATGGTGCCGCTTGTAAGTGGGGTGCCCTGGGAGGAGGACAGGCTCGGGGCGGGACTGACCGTTTGTGGCGAGGCCGCGAGTGTTTCCATCTCCTCATGCGTTAACCAGACATTTCCTGTGGTCTACGGTGACCCAGGGACCACCACATCCAGGGCGAGGGAAGCAGTGACAGAGAGGAAGGTGGCAGACACGTGAGCCACGGGCACACAGGAGGAGCAGGGGAGGCGAGGCCCGTCTCCCCCTCTTCTCATTTGAGATGCCCACGTAGAAAAGGAGAGAACATCGACCAGCTCGCCCTTCTTAAAGAGTGACCACACCTAATTAATGCTGTGTGGTCAGCCACACGAGAAGAGCCCATGATTCCTAGAGCTGGATCTGCCCTGCACACCCCCTGAGGTATGTGAAATATAAAGAGAAGAAAATACATTTTGCGCCTCTCAAAGTGTGAGTAATTCTCCAGTGCCCATCAACCCGCCCCATGGGAAAGGGCCTCAGCCCAGGAAGCCCACGCAGCCGAGCTCTGGACTGGGGGAGACGGCTCGGGGCAGGCGCTCCCAGGATGGGGCCTCTCGGCCTGCACAACCTCGCCGGGGGGCTCAAGAGGCAGGGAGCAGGACTGAGTGTGTCCAAAAGAAGGCCCAATCGCAACTGTACCGGAACACCGGCCCCACGTCCCGTCCCCGTCACTGCAGCCGCGGACAGCCAGGCCCCGCGGCTCTCAACGCAGAGCTTCCCGGGGGACGGGCTCTTCACCACTGGCCGTTAACCTCAGCTCGCAGGACGCGAGCTTTCTCAAGACAGTTGATAAAAACTTGGGGAAAACCACCCCAGCGCCTTCACTTGCAGAAAGGCCACTCTCATGTGAAATGATGGGGGAACAGGGACCAGATCGGATACTGCGACAAAACTTTCCACTGGGAGAAGAGCTGTCTGTGCGACAGGTGAGAACACAGGCTGACTGTCGCTACCACAACTCTTTACTAAGAGACAAAATCAAACAAACAAACAAAAAAGGCTCTTAACACTTTTTGTGCAAAGGAACCGAGGCCTGAATCGGGCCCTGACCTGCTACTCAGAGAAGCATGCCTGTGAGGCTCTTGGTTTCTTAATCAGGGTTTTTCTCTCGAGAGTAAACCAAAAGCTAAAAGCAGAGAGTGGGCACTGGGCCAATGAAAAGAGTCTGCACTTTAGAAATGAGGCGTTGGCCTGCCCTTATCTCCCAGTAACCGCTAATGTTTTCATTAGATTAGTTTTTAACGTTTCAAATAGGAGGACCCTCTTTAAGGACGTTCGAGGTCTCCCCACGGGGAGCAAACCGGATGAGCACAGGTAATGCCTGGTGCGTGCGCACACGCAGGCTAATGGACTGCTCAGAACCCTGAGCTCCCAGGGCCCTCAGTGCCAAAAATGGAAGCACCGAGGGGCCCAACGTCACATTAGAGTAAAACACTGCTTATAGCGCAACTGGGGATCGAGGCTTTTTTCCCTTCACTTTTGATGAATTTATGTTTAAATTTGTGATCGCTACTGTTGTTTTCAGAAACTCCTACTTCTATGTTACAATGCTGCCACTGAAGCCAGGCTGTTAAAAAAAGCATTCAATAAAGTATTTTTAACCACTCAGTTTTCACCCGTTAGAAGCTGTGACGTTTCTGCAGGCTGAAATTTTAAACCGGAGCCCTGGGTGTGTTTACGAAGACTTGGAGAAGCAACGTCAGGAGGGGATAAACTGCTTTCAGGGAGACGCACCGTTCTTGACGTAGGAGGGGCTGACGGACTCGTGAGGGACGTGATCGCCTGAATGGCCAGCCTCAGCTTCAGCCTGTGCAGAGGGTTGCTGATGCCGATCTTGCGCTGGATCTCCGTGTCTGACAGGGTGGACATGATAGCCCCACTTTTCACGTTGGCTCGGCAGGCGGCCACATACCAGGCTGGCAACCCAACCCAGAGCTAGAGACAGGAAATGTTAAGGCCAGAAGGTTATGCACAGTGTGTGAAATGGATTAACACGTTCACATGAGTCACATACTTGATCCAGGATCGAAAGACGACTATACCTCCAGCCAGACGCCAACAGTTGGCCCATCCCATTGTGCAAAAGGTAAACCTTGTCTCCGGGCTTCCTCGAGCAACTCATGCCTACAAATAACCAGACAGTCACAGTGAAAGACTCGATCACACGCATACAGGAAGCAAGTTAGCAGAGTACTCGCTCTATACACTTTCACAAGCATAGTAGCACATATCTCATTATTTTCCTTTAATCTTCTAAACCATCCACTTAACGGTAGTTTGGTACATGTCAGGAAGAACTCCTGAACAATGAAATGCTGACGGACTCGACAAGGTTCTCTGTAGAATCATCTCCTCGCAGAATTAAAGAGTTATTACCCACTTTAAAAAAACCCAGCAGAGCCTTTGTATCCAAGGTAGGACATTCAAGCGAAAACATACTCGCTCTTCTCTTTCTAAACGATGAGGGAAAATATGGAGAAAGAGGAAACTAGACCGGGTCTGAACAGAGAAGCCTGCCTCTGTGGGAGCTTCACAAACGTTCAGCGTTCACACCACCAACACCGAGAACAATGTGGATTTTTAACACTAGGAATGGTCTACTGTAGCAAGCAAGTAGTGGACTGGATTTTGGCTGTTTCTCTTCCACGTTGCTAGTTAGCTAACTAGGTACTTGCTAAATTCAGACATTGGGTCATTCTGTGGTTTAACCCACAGGCTTCAAATCCAGAAAATTTCAACCCGGACAGTTTCTACCAGGACCCCAGACGGAGTGTGAGCCTAAGATGCCCTGCGCTGACAGCTACCGTGGGGCAGGAGGCAGGGAGGAGTCCCAGGGCCCTCGTGAGATCAGAAATATTCTGTAGGCCTGATTTTCAAATAGGCGAACTGGAACTTTACCACATTACCATCTTTGCAAATGATTCTGTCTACTGGGAACATGGCTATGTAAGAGAGAACAAAGAAGCTTCACGAATCTTATCTTACTGCTTTGTGCTGTTTACCTCCAAGCCTTTCTAAGACACCCTATCACTTTGACAGGGAGAGCCTCGGAGAGGAGACGGGGCTGCTCACCGCACGCGCCCCGACACCCCAAGTCATTTTCCATAATCATTTCTACAGAACACGTCGTCGAATCTTTTACTTCTAAAGATACATAACAGCTCTTCAACATATTGAAATGCTATTAGACTTTTCTTAAGACTATGAAGTCTACGGACAATTAAAGCTCAAAACGTTTCACACAGGATCTCAAGTAAGTGTTCCTTAAGTCACCCTTAGGCTTCTGGGGAATAACAGATATTGTAACTATCCAGGATAATTCGACCAGAGGATGCAACAAATATCTTAATAGCTCAAGTAGAGTTAACAAGGGGCAAACTTCTCTAGTTCAAATAAGCAAAGCTACTCATAAATAAAAAAGCAGCCAAGTCCACTGGAAGTGCCGTCCCCCTGACACAGGAGGCCAATGCTGGACAGAGGGGGGAGGAGGGCCTCGCTGGGCGGGACCGACCGCCAGTGTGCTGAATTAAGTGCCACTTTGTGTTTCCTGGGGACAAGTTCTCCTCAAGGACAGTGGCTCTATCTTATGCAAACATGTCTGTGAGCCATAGGAGCCATAGGATCAAGACAAACACCTCCTCGGCAGACAGAGCAGGGAAAGACCTGAACCCTGACAGCACGGTCAAGGCCCAAGTCCTGCCCGCCTGGCCCGGCGGAGGGGCGGGGATGGCACTGGTGCCGGGCCAACAGGGCTTTCCGATCCCCACACTCTGAAGTGAACTAAACAGGTACTGAGTCCGGGGCACTTGGCAGAGAGTTCGTTTTTCATATGAAACAGACGCTCACTGTACACAGGAACATAGGGTTAAAAATAGTCTGGTAATTCCATCATCTGGGGACTGGTGCACACCCTTCTGACTTCACCTGCAATGGTCGTTGGCTTTTATCAACAGCTTTCTCTAGTATGGATTACTTCTGGGTTTCACAGTGCAGGCCCAGCGCCCTGCTGAAAGGGCGATAAGGCAATGGAGGGAGAACGATGCATCTCTTAGATGCCGCCGAGAGAGACGCGAGAAGTGAGCGCGAGGGCAGAGGAGACCCCAGCTGGGCGGCTGGCCCAGGTCTCTGTCTGCTTCCAGCTCCCTCCCCTATCAGGCTAGTTGGTGACCTTGAAGACCCCACACGGAGCCAGATCCCTGCGTTATCACCCCAGGCAGGAACACCAGCACCCCCTTCTTCTCTGGGGGTGACTGTTCTGTCATGTGAAGAAGGCCCCTGCCCATGGGAGAGGAGAGGGCAGCGCCCCTGGAAGCTGTGCAGGGCAGGGCGAGCACAGGATGCGGAGACCAGACTGGAGACGCCGGGGCCAGCGCCACTCCTGCCCTCTCTGGAGCTCGGTTTCTCGAACAAATACGCTCCCTTCTTGCTCGGTCTAGGAACTGCCTTTCCCTGCTGGCCACTGAGAACGGCCTCAGGCAGACGGCCGCTCTCCTTCGTTTGTGACTACTCATCAGAGCACTTTCTAAGAATCAACAGAACCACCCGTGTGGTTCGACTTCACCGCAACCAGAGATCACCACGAGAGCTGCTGAGTCCTCGCGACAGCTAACCGCCAGGGCACGAGGTCGTCTTCTACTGGCCCTTCGCTCCAAGGCCTGAAACCCGAGAGATCGAAGGCAGCGGGCCTCTCAAGTGCCGTGCGTTTCTCTGCATCCTAAGTCTACCCGAGGCACCCACCTCTGTTCTGCAGAGGCTGAGGCAGAAGCTGATATCCTGGGGCAATGAGGTGTATTCTGTGTGCCCAGATTCTACGGCCCCAAACCACTGTCCAGAGCAAACAGAAGACTTGTCTGGTTTCTGTTGTTACTTATTTCCCTCCTCTGCTTGGAGATACTGCAATCTCTGTCATCGCTTTGTCCACCCTTAGGATCTGCGATCTCCATTTACAGAGAGCTACTCGAGAAACAAGGGCGGGGCTGCCGTCCCTGCGGAGTAAAGGGACGAGCGCTGGGCCCGCGATAGTCAGCCAGCAACTCGCGGCTGCTTGGCTGGGACTTGACCTCCTCCCTCGAAGATCATTCTAGACCCCAAGGGCGATTTTTTAAATACCTCTATACCAGGAAACTGATGTGCCATGCTTCCCAGCCTTAACATTAGAGTCAGAGGAGAAAGACATTCAGAAATATGCTAAATCCCCTGGGGAACAGGCACACGGATGAGACAAACGTCATGTAACCCGTGAGTGACGGCGTGTGTTTTATAACTAGGACAGGACACGATGATGAAGTTATCTTTCATAACGAGAAGCGGTGTGGGCTTTGCTGACCAGACCCCAGATAAGGTGTACCATCCAAGCGACACACGCACCTCGTTTCTCTGAGGCTGACACGTTCAGTACCATGGCACCTTGCACCAACACCTGCTGGGCTCATGTCACAAACACGGCTCTACGGCCCACGCAAAGCACTACTCCCGCCATGGGGTGCAGCTCACTGTCAGAGGCTGGGGGTGGGGGCGGCCAGGGTGAGGGGACCCGGGACAGCTCTCAGCAAAGCAGCACGACTCTCCCGGAACCTCAGTTCAGAGCCTGAGGCTGGTGACTGCCAACGCCACAGGCTGTAACACACGCTCAGCACAGCACACCCTCCGCCTCAACTTACCCTGCGACCACACTAGAGTCAACCAGGGAGAAACGGGAAAGAGAGCATTAGAACACCAGGTTACTTAAGGCGACGGAGTTCAGACAGCACCAGGGACACCCGGCAACGCTGTGGGAGCACCGCCAAGCGGACGAACACAGTGATGTCTGATTTCACGCCAGCGGTACCCTCCACGGATTCATTAAGCATGTCCAGCACCGAATGCGCCCACCACTCTCTTTTATGTACCTTAGACAAAACCTCAAAGTCAGCTCTCCACCGAAGTCACCAGGTTCTTGAAAACTCTCTAAAAGTGGATGTGTTTGGCTGTGTGACTTTGGCAGCTAAAGGCACACTTTTGAGGTAATAAAAAGAAATATTTCTGAGGACCGTATTTTGATTCTTACCTCTATAATGCCATAAACGTAAAACTGTATTCCAATAATACTTTTTCCGGATAACTCAAACATTTTCCCACAAGTATAAATAAAGCATTTTTCCTAAAGTCAATTTTATTTCTGGTTAACTGACAGAACTAAAATTACCCACTGTAGTCAGACAAATAACCTCCATACTTTGAATTTTTCCCTAGTAACTTACTAGTACATCCTAGAACTTGCCGTGCACGACCACAGAGTTCAGAGAACGGCCTGCCCCTGGACAGTTACAGCTATGGTGACACAGAAGTGCAGAGCCAATGCCATCACGGGGAACCCGGAGCTCCAGAGAAACCTGCCTACCACCCACCACCACACACGCTCCCCACGCAGCGGGAAACGGAGTCACGTGCCGGGACAAACAATAAAGGCTGTCTCCACACAGCCAAGTGCTCAAGCATACCTCCTGCGAATTACAAAATAAATTTAGAAAACAAGGGTGACCCAAACTTGGGCCAATTTGAATAGTTTGTGACCCTACAGGAACCATGAACTTCCGGGGACGAGGACCGAGGCGCACTGCCACAAACCTTACGGATTTTATTCCAGCATGTGCAAGCGTGTGCACTAGAACACGTCAGCAAAATCTAACGGACACATTTTTCCTGGCATGGCTCCAGGAGGCAAAAGGCCTGGCTGGGATACGTTTCACAAAGGCAAATGGCAATTACCCAAGTTACTTTAAAACATTTTTATACAGTTCAAAGACAGCAACGTTCAAAGCACGTTTTGCTGTTCAATGGTGTCTGCGGATTTCCATTCACGGGGACCTGAAAGACTGAGTATTCCTAGGGCATGGTGAGCAATAACAGAAACAACGGCACTTCGCCTGAAATAAGACCAGCAGTGGGCCAGTCAAGAAGATTAGCACGATTCTGAGAAGAGAACGAAAATGAGGCAGGGTTCACAAAAGGGAACCCAACCGGCAACTCTACAGCTAAAGGCACGTGGCCTCTAGGGGAGAGGGTCCCCGGGCCCCAGCGTGGTCCTCGGGGCGCACTGTAGGCCCGGGTGCCACACCAATGAGGCTGTCTCAGGGTACTTGAGTGGCCAGACGACCTTTCCTATCGTCAGACTGACCACAGAACCTACCAATCGTCAGCCTGTCGCAAGGACCAGCTTTGCCATCTGACCACTGGCTCTCGCCCGTCTTGCCCATTCTCAAGGTCAGCGCTTCCCTCTGGGACTGCTAACTGCCCCTTCTGTCGTAGAGGGTGGTTCAGTTTCAGTTTTCAGTCGCCAGTTCACTGGGATACTGTCTCTCCCTACCTCGTTCATCTACTTAATTCTGGTTGACATACGGTCAACCAACACACAACCTGCTCCCGATCAGAACGAAGCCAGAGAAACACGCACACACTATTCCTCCATGCCCCTACCCCGGGGCATCGCAGCGTCTCAGCACCTTTGCAGAAAATGATCACCCTGCTATCACCTATTTTCAGAGTCAAGACAAATCGGAATCAAAATTTAATAAACAGACCACAAAATCACGAGTCTATTGAAGATAAAAATACAAAATCTACCGGAGGAGGAAAAAAGGGGCAACACAGCGAATATTTCCTGACAGATCATAGCCCGCACGGCAAACTCTGGATGCTGGTGATCAAGTCGGAGCGGTGGCTGCAATTACACACTCAGTTCTCCCTATTTTAGGATGGCTGGCACTGTTGCCAGTGCTTTACGTGTGTTTATGTAGTGACAGATGTGTGTCTAACACTCACAAAGCCGTGTGAGGCGCGTACCGCTGCACTCCCATCTTAGAGGAGGAAACCGGGAGTGCAGCAAGGCTAAGCGGCCCCTCCCCCCAGAGCTGACGCACTGGAGCCGGACTCGGGGCCCCACGCCTGGCGGGGAGCCCTCCTCGTCAGACAGCTCTCCGGGGGACGGGAGCCTCCCCTGAGTCCTCTCCCCCTTCCTGAGCAGAGGCTCTCAGCCCCCCAGGAAGCACAGTCTGTTAAAAGCTTTAGGTTAACCTTTCAGAAGGTAATATAGACACATAAATAGATACTACATTTATTAAATAAACGTTAGTTAAAAATCAGGCACAACTGAGAAGTGTTCAGTGAGATGGACGAATAACGAAAAGCTTACTTTTTTTGAAGTTTCCGGTTTTTCTCCGCCTGTCCTCCTAGTTTGCTGAGTCCCAAGGCATCCTGAGCTGAGTTTTCGGTCTCCGAAACGCCAGCTGTGAGGGCCCAGCGGTTGAAACAGCGAGAGAAATCAACACGGCCGCATTAGGTGAGTTCAGAAACAGGTGGAAGAGCACTTACAGGCAAAGAACACCTCTAAAGGCTAAGTTTCTGACTAGGCAACCAAGGCACGAGAATGCTTGAGAGACAGTGAGCCCTTTCTGTCTGGGACGCCAGGTTGTTCAGGGCCAAAGAACGTCCACCGTGGCTCTCTGGGTCGCATGTGTCCCAGAGAAAACATACGCCTCCTGAGCTTTCACTCCCTGAGAACGCCCAGCGTCTTCGACAGACCGCCCGTGGGAACAACCGGGGGCACACAGTAGGCACACACACGGCAGGCCCCCCGCCTCCATCCTAAGGGTTAAGAATGTTTGCTGGAAGCCACCCACCTTGTCCTAATGACTCCTTGCCGGCATGTCCAGGTCGGCCCTTTTCTTTCTTGCCAAACAGGCGGCCGATGGAGGACTTGATGCCCTTCTTCTTGGGGGCTTTGTGGAGCGAGTCCTGGCCACTATTACTACTGCTGGGGTTACTCACGGGGCCGTCCTGTGAGCCTGTGGAGCTTTGGGGACAGAAAACGATCTTTAATGAGCGCCCTCGTCCCAACACAACGTTCCATTCACAGGCACTAGAACACTCCACTCTTTTAATACTTGCTCTTCCAACTACACGAGCATTCCAAGTCTCCTCCAGGCATGTCTCCTTCGCAAAATGCATCGCGTGTAGAAACGAAGGCTCCCAGCCATCCCACCACGGAGAACCGTTTCTGAGGAGCTGAGGCTCTGAGCCGGAGCTCTCCTTCTGAGAAGGCTTCCAGTCCGAACCATGGAAGGCAGAGAGCACCATGAGCCCACCTGAGGGCCGCCCCTCGGCTGTGAAGATGCTCTCCCAACTGGAGGCCTGACCCCAGCGCCCCAGCAACCTCCCCAGTGCCACCGTCCCTGCCGCGAAACAAGAGCCACAGGGCCTACTGCAGAGGCAGCGAGGATGGACACCTGCACCCGCCACCGAGGGCTGCCAGGGCGGGACAAAAGCACAGCCCGTGGTAGTTTGACATAGGAGCACTAGTCACCCACTGGCTCTCATGGTCCCTGTGGGGAGGCGCTTGGAGCGCTGGGGACGAGGTGGGGCTCTCCACAGCTCAGAGGCAGAGAGCGCATCCGAGCGGCGGGACACGGACGGTCCTGCAGAGCAACGCTCAGAACACGCCACATGCTTAGCAAATGCTCCACAAGAAGAGAAAGTTCTCACAAGAGTCAATTTGCAGACTCTGAAGAAATGAAGGCTTTCTAAGATTGCTGCTATCACTGAACTCTCTTTCTAAACTCACGTCGCCCAAACAGACAGCATCTTCTGCTGGGCTCACCTGAGCTCCCAGGGCAGCCCGAGGGCATCATCTAAATCAACTCAACTCAATTAACCGGTATTTCTTTAAAGTCATCATTCTGACTTTTTTCCCCAAGAAGAGAGCAATGGATTTCTGAAAGCTGAGCATGGGAAGGCGGTCTGTTTGGAGCCGAGCTAGGGTGGGACGCTGCCCTCCTTACTTCCGTAAGTCCCTGAGGTCCTCGTGGCCGACCGTGTGCAGCGCCCCTTTGAGCAGCCTGTCCAGCCGAAGGGACCGCGGGGAGGGTGGGGGCGAGGTTTCACATTTTATTGTCGTCTTGTCGTCTCGTACCTCTTCTAGGGAGGCTGGCAACTGAGGGGTTGAGACCAGTGTAAAATTAGTGAACAACACACTGTGACCAAAAAAACCCCACAACACATAGGCTTTAAATTATAACCATAAACTTATGTGGAAATCCACGAGCTATGCTTTCTGCTGAGTACAACCAGCCTCGTTTTAGCCAAACGCCACGTTAAAGGACCGTCTTACTTATCAGGAGCAGGAGCACAGAGCAGAGCCCGAGTCCTGGCCTACGAGCACCAGAACGAGCGCAGAGACCCGGGCAGGACACACGGGCACTCCTCCTCCTGAGCCTCCTCGCAGCCCGAGGGCCCGCCCTCCCTAGGATCCTAGGCCACCACGAGGACAGCCACTGAAGGGCACCGAGATCTGAACCACGCCCAAAACCTCGTCCTCACACAGCACGCACGGCACTCACTGTCCCTGATGAGGAGCTGAAGACGAACGTGTTTATCTCCTGATGCATTCAGAAGAAACACCAGAGAGGGCAGAAACCTCTTGGGTAAACTGTCCAGAACTTTTTGTTTTGGGAGAAAAAGAGAAATAGCTTGTACCATGATCCGCTATCATTTTGAGTAGGGATGCACCTTCCTGGACTCTGTAACAAGTGGAAAAGCGAAAAGGGATCTAACTCCTGCATCCCAGACACGCCTGTCTGTCTCATACGTCTCAGCGTGCAGAACAGATGCTATAAACTGAGGTCTTTCTACGCGGTTTAAAAGCAATTTGTTTAAGCCAGCTCAAAGCAGTCCTGGCCTTCCACTGGAAGATCCTCTCCTTCAGACTGCCAGTTTTCCCGTGTCGGGGAACGTGAGGACAGGAAGGAGGCGGTGGGGAAAACGTTAACTCCGGCAGGTCTTACTGATCCATGTGGCTCCGTGGTGAAGGCAGGGCTCGAGTTCTCAAAACGCGTGGCAGGCGTTTGTACAAACAGCAAGACCTGAGCAGCCAACGTGGGCTTTTTTAATGCGACTGTGTAGAGTATCGCTCCACTGCAGCCCCACAGTGGCTCAGTGACAACCAAGGGGCTTAGTGCAAAACGGAGTCGAACTCATTTAAGATAGAACCTTAAGCCGTAGCTGGATAGATTCCGCATGCTCTCCTGATTTCAAATTACAATCTGCAGACAACCAAAGGCTACGACGGCTAGAAACTATCAATACGAAACTGAAACAGGGAGAGATTTCAAACTGAGGTTAAAACAATCACCTATAAAAAACAAAAAAGAACAGGACAGGGAGCAGTCCACGGGACTGAGTTCACTGTCCTCAGCGGAGACAGAGCTCAGGAGGAGCGGCCCGCCCCGGCCGGTGGCTGTTCCCATTGTGCCCCCGTGGTGAGGGGCCCTGCCCAGCCCGGGGCCCGCCAGGCTGGGGCCTGCATGCTCTTTCAGAGCTGACTGGAACGAAGCTCCCCGACAGCTGGGGGGTCACGGCGGCGTATGCCAGGGACGCTGAGGAGGAGGACAGTGCGTGGCCCACGCCGCCCGTGTCTGCACCATGCCTGCACTCCTGCCTTTCATCCTCACCACAGCCCCACAGCAAGGCCCTCGAAGGAGCCAGCCAGCCAGCCCACAGTGCCGTGAGCAACAGGGTCAGGCTGTCCTGCCTGGACGTCAATCAGCACGCTCCTTCCTTCCCTGAGAAAGCCTTCCCACCGAGGGAAACACGGATGCGAGTCAGCGGGACTGAGGGCGTGCTGTGCGCCGCGGGGCCGGTTATAAGCTCTCAGCTCCTTGCAGATCGTGCACGGATGGGCACCGTCTGCAGCTACCCCGAGGAGCGCGCTTCTGTCGTTGTCTTCACTTAAACAGGAGGGCAAACCAAGGCGCAGAGAGGGCGAGCAGCACACCCGGGTCACAAATCATCACTGACAGCGGGGACTTGAGCCTGCGTTTCGCTGAATCGCCACGGTGCTCTGCGCAGCGGAGGGCTCCCACGGCTGCCGCCCAGCTCATGTGCTCTAAGCGCTGCGGTCAGAGGACAGCTGCCCGAGCATCCGAAGGGCGGCCTACCAGCGCAGGATCAGGCAGCTTCTGGGTCGGGGTGCAGGCTATGCACATGGCGTGAAGGTTAGGAGGAAGGCATTCTGGTCAACAGATCTGCTCCCCAGTGCGTGCACGTCCTCCAAGAACAGGGAGGCCCGATTCACGACTATCTATAAGGAGAAGAGGCCCGCTGGCCCCCGCTGTCAGGGACGAGTGAGGAGGTGAGAGAATCTGCAGAGAAGTCAGGCCGTGGGGGAAGCGACTCAGTGTCCTGGTTTTGAAATCAGACCAGTCCACACTGCAGCGTTCCCTAACTGTGTGCCCCTAGGCACAGCACGTGGCCTCTCTGAGCCTCCGTTCCACATCTGTCAATGGGGATAATGACAGTAACCTGCATCTCACGGGAAGTCCATGAGGAGGAGAGAGCAGACTCGTAGAGCACTCAGCACAGGGCCTGGCATACAGTAAGAGCTCATGACAGCTAGCTATGTTTCTTTTTTTTTTTGAGGAAGATTAGCCCTGAGCTAACTACTGCCAATCTTCCTATTTTTGCTGAGGAAGACTGGCCCTGAGCTCACATCCGTGCCCATCTTGCTCTACTTTATATGTGGGACACCTCCCACAGTATGACTTTCGCAAAGGGGCGCCAGGTCCACACCCGGGATCCGAACCGGCAAACCCCGGGCTGCCGAGGAGCAGAACACGCGAACTTAAGTGCTGCGCCACCAGGCCGGCCCTTCTAGCTATGCTTATTAAAATTAGTTTTTCCCCAAACTAAAATCTGTGGCTCTGCTTCAGTAATTTCTCATTGAAAAAATACTATAGCCATTATAAATAAGCATGCAACGATGAGAAGGCAAATGAGTGGAAGAAAGGCACACCCTTACGCCTGTCCCAGCATTCTATGCAAACCACCAGTGACCTGTCTCCAACAGGACAATCGTCATTTGTGACATGCCAGGTGAGTGTCAACATGTCCATTTAAATGTCAGTGATTCACAGGGCTCATTCATGCCAAATGATAGGTGCCCGTCAATACTTCAGAGAAACAAAGGTATGTTAAATTACTAAACACTTGACCTTTCTATGATGTTTCCTTAAATCACTAGGCTGACGGACGCATGCAAAGAAATGAAGAGAAACCAGATTTACTGCATACTCTGAAGTTAAAAATTCAAGGATCAGTACAGGTAAATATATTAAAAAGAGAATGACAAGACAGATATAAGCAAGCTGAGATTCAGAGAAAACGTAACTGGAAATGGAACATCTTTTTCACCATGAAATTTAAACAGTAAGTTACTCAAGATTTACTAGAGAAACACTATAAATCGTTACTCAGGGAGATAAAATTCTATTACAACATATACAATTTATTAAAATACGGCATTTTATAGAACAAAGGGCCCTAACAGTTGTCTATTCTAAGCCAAACTTCTCTAGAACTTAGTTTGCCCTAATGAAAAACATGTCTCTAAACATCAATTTAGTTGACGAGGAAGTTATTGCAAGACTTACTATAAAACTGAACAAACCTACTTTTAGTTATTAATCACCTATTGGTCATTCATATAAAATTCTTACCTAGAAATTGATTTAAAATTTCTCAAACACAAATTTTTTGATTAAAGCAGGGTACCCTGTGAAAATACGTAAGGATAAAAGCTAGCAGAATAGCAGGTGGAATCTTCACATTCTATGATTCCTAAGAGATATGTGAATTTAAAAAATAGTCTATTAAAGGCATTAATTGTTTATGTCCAACAAGTTGATGAAATTTACAGTCTTGAATATAAGCATCAAAACCAAAAGGTATACTGTTTGTGTCAAGTTTCCGTTAATTCTATACTTGGCGGATTATCTCTGTATATATAAAAGATTTCATTTCTGAATTACACAAACCCTACACAGTTTGAATAAAAGCACTCTGATCCAGCGATATCATGCCTGTATCCACATCTGTTGTACAGTGACACAGCAGTAAAAACGTATCACTACTGAGGGAAAAAGACACTATTTCATGAGAAACGAAGATAACGCAGAAACCCCACTAATGAGCCCCAATGGCCCCCACACACACACCATGGCCCCCACTGTGGCGGTTCCCTGAGCACCCCGTGGAGGGGGTGTCACAGCGCGGGCTGAGGCCTGGACTAACAGTGACAAAATAAACAGAAGGATGACACAGGAAATCAAAACTAAACACGGAAGCAGACACAGCGTCAGCCGGCACACACAACTACAAAAACAAGGAAAAAGAAAAACAGAACTGTTTTTACAAATTCTCTGAAAGGAAATAAGCATGAAATTGTCAAAGAGCTTAAAATATCAGCTAATGAGCTAACGATGTAAATTATAAAAATACTATGTCAAAACACCGCGAAATGGACTAGTTACCACTTCGGACGCTACTAAAGCGATTCACGGTTCATTTAATTACATGCAGGCTAACAACGCAACTAAAAACGAAAATGGGTGGTAGCAGAAGAAATGAGAACGGAAGCGCAGTGAGAAAGCAGAACGCTGTCAACATGATTTCATGCATTCACAAAACCCAGACTAAACACGTGAGAAAGCTAGGCACTATTCTTTAGAGCAGCACGCTGTCGCGGTCCCTGCACTTCCAGAGGCTGCGCACGAACGCAGCCCCGCGCTTCCCGGGGAGGCCAAGCGGCAGCACGCTCTCACTCACGCCACCCTGGATTCACCTGCAGAACCGGTGCCAAGCATGCCACCGAGGGCATTATTAAGAGGACCGATTTAGCTTTTTCTTCAGTTTTGTTTTTGACGGCATATTCTGTACCCTCCAGTCAGGCATCCCGAACGTAAAGACAGACAGCACTGACTCTCTCTGCACATTTTCCTATATGTTACGATGGCTGCTGTATTTACTTTTGTTACACTGTCTATTGCTGGAAAACAAAAATATCCCCCTAGCTGCCGAACCCTGCATAGCTGACCTCGCTCAGAGCTGAACAAGTGAAAACTTCTCTGGAGTTCAGGCATCACCCCAATATTAAAATTAATTTGTCACCATGCTATTGTTGAATGATTAAATATGAGTTGGTTTTAAAAATCTCAAACCTCTGAGCATAACAAATGCACCTGATTTTCTTCCGGGTTAAAAATAAAGCATATTCTTGGTGTCCAAGACTTAAATCAGGTGTGTCGGGGGCGAGGGGAGACAGCACAAGAAAAGACAAATCCTTACCAGAGTCATGATACCTAGTCTGTCCACCTCCCGAGCTGGGCTGTGCGGAATCCTTCGCGGGGTGGACCGGCCACTGTTCGGAGGAGAGGAGCCGGCGAGCGAGGAGGCAGGGTAGAGGGGAATGGAGCTCACTGATCTAAAACGACGAAGATTGCCAAAACTCCCACTGCCAACTCGACTCTCAATCTCCTCCGCCCGCTGCTCTGTGTTTTCCTTTTCTTCCTGTATCAACCTAAAGTAAAAACAAAACAGTCATCCTTCCTTCATTAGCAGACAGATTAACGGGTTCAGATGAAAAAATCGGTGCTTGCATTACTGTAAGGAAACTCCAATGACGGTTGCTCCAACAATTAACACTTCAGCAAAAACGTTCCACTTTTTCTCTCTTTAACACACTCGGCTTCGGAACAGCACAAAGTACACCTTCCACTGAGTCTTACCAACTATCTCTGATCACTCGCGTTTGATTTTATTTACGTACCCCACAAGTCTGGAGGGGCTAGTTGGCAACTCTCTTACTACACAACGAGATGTTTGAATTTTACAGCTCCGACATTCCCACTTCTCAGGGCACAGCTGCACATTTACCTATCGGTTTTTTTGACTGGAAACTGGGAACTCTGATATAATCAAAAAATCAATTTACAAAGCAATCAGGAGTTTCCAAACACTTAAGTCTCTAGACTAGACGAAAACATTGATTTTCTTTTTTTAAAGGTTGAGTTTGAACAAAAGTATTTTGTTTGTATTATTTGACAGAATTCTCCACCAGCTTCATCTGAATGAATTCACGTCAACCATGCTGCATTAATTTGGAAATTCATAATTAAAGCTCTTCTCTCCTAATGTATAGTGGATGCTTAAACAGCAGTTTTAATATTTGACTATGCAAATCATTACTCTAATATTAAATTAGTAGTAACCTTGCAGTAACCTGTCCAATTAAAGTTCTACTTATATATTCTGAAAGTACTTTCTGTTACTGATACCAAGGCAGTGGACAGAATTTACCATTTATATCAGGTCAACTTGCTACATAAAGAAGAACCCATTTTACTTAGCAATACACTGTGAAAAATAAAAGCTGACGTTTATAATCCTTTCGCGTTTCCCACAGCGATGGGGAAAGGCAGTCTTCCGGGCTCTGCGGGGTTGAACACAGCACACGAACCGTGGTTTACGGAGGCAGACTGCAGGCCGCACACCCCTTCCTTGCAGAGCCTACAGCTCTCCCTGGAGTTAGTTCTGCCCCTCCTTCCCTCCCGCAGGCTCTGCGCAGGAACCGGCACTTGGCGTCTGTGTCAGCTTGACAAGAACAAAATGTTGGCAGCAACTCTGCCCGGACCTCCCGCAGGGTCACCGGCACACGGCTGGTCTCTGTGTGCATGCAGGACCGGACCACGGCTGCCTCAGGCCTGACAGGGCAGATCTTGGGCTCCCTGTCACCCTGCACCCCAGACCTAAGGCCTCTTAATGCCCCCTCGGACGGGCAAGTCTTTGGCTTGATGAGCAGTGCCATGTCTGCGCCCAGGATCCGAACCAACGAAACACCGGGCCGCCTGCAGCGGAGCTCAGGAACTTAACCACTCGGCCACGGGGACAGCCCCCCCTCAGACGGGCAAGTCTTTGGATTGCACCCCACAGTCGGCCCTTTGTCGTGGAAATTTACTGTTATAACTGCTAAGAGGCTTTCAAAAGAAAACACCTCTGAAACACTGACGAGGTTAAGATTCAAACCATCCTTTGACCACTGTCTTTTTTTTTTTTTAAAGATTGGCGCCTGAGCTAACAACTGTTGCCAATCGTCGCCTTCTTTCTTCTTCTTCTCCCCAAAGCCCCCAGTACATAGTGCTGGATTCTAGTTGTGAGTGCCTCTGGTTGTGCTATGTGGGATGCCACCTCAACATGGCCTGAAGAGCGGTGCTGTGTCAGCACCCAGGATCCAAATTGGTGAAATCCAGGGCCGCCAAAGCGGAGCGCGTGAACTTAACCACTCGGCCATGGGGCCTGCCCCTGACCACTGTCTTGTAATGAACCAATTTTCACATTCTATTAGTTTAATAGAGGAAAACGCAAGTAGGAGTGGGAATTTGCCAATCTGAAAACCTCGGCTTTCTGTTCCAGGTGGTTGGGTGACACACCTGAAAACGTGAGGCTCTGAAAGACACACAAGAGGGCCCTCCTCAGCGCTGGAGGAGGCACAAGCGGCAGGTGGACGCTGCCCCAGCTCCCTGCCCCCCGCAGGGTTCAGAGTTGGGGGACACTCAGGCTGGAGGGGGGCAGGAAACTCTCCCTCCCGCTTCCTACTGCATGTTTCACCTTCGCTTGCCAGTGGACTGAACTCTGGCATTTCTCCTCGTAAGTCACCCGCCACCTGGCACTGCCCGTGAAAAGAGTCCTGCTTCTTACCCACAAGGGCGCCAGGCCAGTCCACCTCCTCCTGGCTCTCCACGGTGCCCTGCCCCACACCACAGCTCCCCTCTGCACTTCGGAGCAGGGAGGCCTCCTCTGATGTGTGCTCAGCTCTCTGCACCCCGGCCGTCTCTGGAACCCGGCCTGGGATCCAGAGTGGCACAGGTGGACACTGAGCTCCCCGGCAACGCTCTCCAGCTGTGTCATCGGCTCGTGGGGGAACGGACTGAACCCCTTTCACCCTTCTGCAAGATCTTACACAAGTGTACCCACACCACAACTGTGGCGAGAACGCCCGGTCAACTGAACTTTCCAATCAAGGGCAACCTCAGAACTTAAAACTATTCAAACAGGATTGAACTAAATTTTACTATCATGGGACGTGTAGAATACGTCCACAGTATTTCTTCCAGACTGTCCTAGGTAGCATACAATTCTTTAGAGACATGCATGGTGTCTGTGGTGCTATGCACAAGCCCACGTACCTGATCTCCTTGTTGATGGCATCCAGCTGCTCCTGAAGCATCATGGCCAGCGTCTGGGCATCGGCCTGCCCACTGGGGGACAAGAGGCCAGCTGGGCTGAAGACGGTGTCCCTGTCGTCTTCGCCGTCGGACGCGTCCACATCACTCTCGAAGGCCTGCGCCACGTTGGCCAGGACACTCGCTTGTTGGGCACGTTCCCAATCCTGTTCATTAAGAGTCTGTACCTAGAAACAAGAAAATCAAATCTCAGCAAAGATGGAAAATAACAACCAAGTTACAGCAACTTACAGTAAACCTAGCAGAAACTTAAATATCTTTTAAATAGAAGCCCAAAAGATTTTGGAAAAATAGGCCATGCTTGTAAGTTGCTGACACGTATTAAGCAGGCAGTATTGCAGGGGCAGGACAGTCGATTACTTAGACTGCCTGGTAACAGTCACATCTCACTGTGGACACAAGGCATTTCCATGACGTTATTCACAATGGTGACAAGACCGAGTGCAAACAAAAACTGAAAATTAGAAAAATACACCATGGGGGGGCCGGCCCTGTGGCATAGTGGTTAAGTTCGGTGCACTCTGCCTCGGTGGCCTGAATCCACGGGTTTGGACCTACACTGCTAGTTGGCCACGCTGTAGCAGCGAACCACATATAAAACAGAGGAAGACCGGCATAGACGTTAGCTCAGGGCTAATCTTCCTCAGCAAAAACAAAAACAAAAACCACACACACAAAAACATGGCACGATCAGCCACGCTAATGGGAAGTAAAAAGTTCACTAGATCCACGGCAGCTGTGTTCACTGCAGTTGCCACACCACTGTACTAGTGTTATCGAGTAACACACCTCACTGGAGTTCCCCAATCCTCCCTCTTCTGAGCCCGGTGTGAACGAGCACAGACAGCAGCAGGCAGGGGCAGAAGGAGACAGCAGGGCAGCCGTCGGACGCACTCGTCTCAACACCCAGGGAAGAGCGAGCTGGCGGACCACGTTCTCTAGAGAACTGAGGCTCTCGGAGAAAAGGCTCCTCTGTGCCGAGCCAACTCCTGTCTCGCGTGATGGAGGGGTACCGTGTGCAATCAGAACGCGCACAGAGAAGGCATGCGCGCCGGGGCCACGTGACCCATCCCGTGCGGCTGTCTCAGCCCCTCTCTCTAAGCCTCCATCTCTTCCTCTCCTGTCCTCACTGAGCCCAGGGCCCTGCCTCCCACTTCACCGACACGACATTAGAGCAACCACAAGACTTGAGATGCCCTGCTGGCTTATCTCCCCGTCCCCCGGGCCTTTACCCATGCACTCCACCTCCCCTCCCAAGATCTGAGGTCGTGGCCAGGTACCTGGGCCCCCACCCAGGCCAGCCCCACCTCTGGGCACGAGGCGCACCCCCTCCGGCTGACTCCAGGCTCGCCTGCTGTGCTCCCTCCCTCTCACGGGGTAATCGATTCTCTACTGGCCCACTCCCATCAGCCTGAGAAGGTTTGCGCCCTTCTCCCTCCTTCAGATAACACACCAGAACCCACGGAACCTGGATGCCACGTCTCCTTCCAGCCACCACTGCACTTCGTCCCGATGAGTAAAAGGTCTCCAGAGCCGCCTCGACTCCGCCTCCACCTCCTCTCCTCCTGCTCACCTCCCCTCCCGCAGAGCTGCTCCAGGATCAAAGCGCCCACCTTAAGAAGTCCGCCACTGACCTCCACCGCCCTCTCGTCTGGCCCATCGGCAGGCCCAGGCCTACTGCTCTCCCCTCTTCCCTGAGCATCTCGCTCACTCGGCTGCAGGCCCCGTTGTCCAGGGTTTCTGCCTACCTCCTTGTCACTCTTTAGTCTCCTGCCGGTCCCTTCTCAGTCTCCCCAACCTCTCAATTTTGGAGGGGCCCACGGCTCTATCCTGGAAGCTCCTCTCTATCAACAGGCACCCACTTTGGACTTGATCTCATCTTACACCTTTAAACACCATCTGTATGGTCATGACCCCCACATCTTTATCTCTAGTCCAGACTTCTCTCTTGGGTTCCAGGCCAGAATATCCAACTGCCTACCTGACACGTCCACCTGGACAGCAGATAGGGCTGTCGACCTGATCAGGGCCAGGCTCCACTCGTCTCCCCTGCCCCGCAGTCTTCCTCATCGCAGGAGACAGCCTCCAGCCTCCAGCTGCTCAAGCACGGGCCCTCGGGGGCCTCACTCGCCTCTTTGTCTCATACTCTATATTCAACCCATCAGCACATCGTGTTGGCATGACCTTCTAATATCTCCAAATGGGTCCTTCCCTTCCTTGGCTCAAATGTCACCGTCCCTGTGAGACCTCGCTGGCTACCCTACTTAAAACTATCATTCCCCTCCTACAGCTCAGGGTACCCCGGGTTTCCTTTCCCTGCTTATGACCATCGGAAACCCTGTGGTGGTTTAAATATACGTCCACACTTCTCTAACACTCCTCCCTTGGCCCACAGTGAGGGCAGGACTCGCTAACTCACTCTAACGCACCGAGTGCAGCCCAGGTGAAGGCGTGCTGCCTCCAGACCAGGGCCTCAGAGGCTCTGGGGCTTTCTCCTGGCTCTCTCTCAGAATGAGCCCGGAGCAAAGCTGGCGGGCACCTTTCCAGGACACTCAAGCAGCCCCCAGAGAGGGGCCAGGCAGAGCCAGGCGAGTGAGCCTGGAAGTGCACTCTTCAGCCCCAGGCGAGAATCCGGACGGCTGCAACCTCAGGAGAACTGAGCCCGAACCGTCCTGCTCACAGCCCCGAGCCCACGGAACCTGTGAACTCTAAGTGCTCCTTGCTTTAGGCCACTGAGCTCGCAGCAGCCCGTGACCGCAGTGAGAGGAAACTGACACACGGCCCGTACTGTACTTCTCACGCACGCTGGCTCCTCACTAGAACGTGCGCCCTGGCGGTGCGGGCATCTTCTCTGCCTGTATTCACTGCTGGAGCCCTAGTCTATAATGACGCCTGGCCCAAACCAGGTGTGCACTGAATACGGGTGCTGTAAATAAAAATACGTAGAAGTAGATAAAGACGTGCTGTTAAACAGACACAAGTAGGAAGGTATTTAAACTTCCCGATGTGAATTCTTCTCACTAAAAGATGACGGATACACGCATTCATTCACGCTTATCGCTGCTTCCAAACCGTACTAATTACATTACGTTGCACTTAAGAGTAGGTCATATTCTATCAGAACTTGTTCTTCAGAAAAAAGCATGCCTAAAACGAAACTCTTAGCCAGAAAAAGGAAAATGGGGGGAGGGGAAGAGAGAAGGCGACCTATGACCATTGGAATCCCCAAAGTCTCAAAGTCACGGGACGAGCAGGAGACACGCCCGAGGGCCGGCAGCTCGCGGGCGGCGAGGACGGAGGCCCTTGCCTTGGACGGCTCATCCCGCAGGGCTGCCACGCGGCCTTTCTGGGGGCGCCGCAACACCGCGCTGCTGCTGGAGGCGTCTGCGGGACCGTCTGCCACAGGGAACCTGAAATCCGAGACACTGCCCAAGTGGGGTCGGCTGAAATATGGAAAACAAAAGGTCATTATTAGATAAGAAAAGTGAACTAAGTTTGTTAGTCAAGCCAGAAGCTGTCAATTTGGAAAACACGTAATTTCACAGAAAAAGGACTCCAAGGAGGGCACCTCTGTCCTCGCTCCCGCCAGCGTTGAGCCTTTCAGCCCCGCCAGCGGGGACACTCCATACCTAGGAAAGCCAATGCTGCCACTGCAGACCTGGAGATGAGAGGATGGGGTCCAGCTGTCTGGGCCGTGGAAGAGGCATCCGTCACCCATGTCAGGGCCCGCAGAGGGGTGCTCAGCCCTGCCTCTGCTCGACCTTCTCCTCGACCCACCAGGAAGCACCCCCACCCCGACCTGCGGCCTTCCACGGTCACTCTCCCATTTGTGCCAGGCTCCGCAGTGTGAGGCTGGTGGACACCGACACTCCTCTCTCTGTGTGGCACTGTCTGAAGCGCTCCCACAGGCCCCTTGGAGGGAGCGGCTGCAGAAGCCCTTCTGACCACAGCTCGGGCTGGTATGAACCGGGCTGGGCAGGACGCTTTGAGGATTCCGAACCAAAAGCAGAGACTGCGTGCAATCAGACTGACAGACAATCAACACGCCCGGCTAAAACAGTCCCCTGAACCAGTGACTGGGGCCCTGAGCACCCGCGAGGGAGACGCTCAAGAGAGTCACTAGGAGAGGCCCTGGGGAGGAACTGGTGAGCGGAGGCGAGGAGGGCGCAGCCCAGCCCAGCGCTCAGCCGTGACCGTGGGCACCCCAGCCACACCTCAGTCCTGGCCCGCCACCGAGGGCCTCCCTGTTCTCCGGAAAGAAGGCTGGCTGCCTTCATTTTCAGGAGGCCTTACGATCTGAGAAGACAGAGTCCATTCATCTGATTAAAGCCAGTTAGACAGGGGACCCCTCGAGCCTCCCCACCCGATCGTGGACAGGGCCAGGCTGACATGCCAACTCATCTACTTTTGGTACACACCTCTCGACATCTTTTTAAAGAAATACCTTCTTGTAGCGTTACACGAGATTTACTGCCTGTTCGAAGATCTCCAAGTCTGGAATTCCCCTTGGAGCACACCCAGCCCTACTTCCTCTACCCCTTACTCCTCACGACACTCTCACTCTCCCTCAGGGTGACTTCCAGCCCAACTGCTCTGGGGCCGTGAGACGGTTCAACGGCAGATGAAAGCGATGCACCTGAAATCCTGCGTGTACCTCTGGACGGTTCGGGAAGCACAAATGCTTCCCGATTCTGACACCCCTTCCCAGGCTTACCTGCCTCCCGACCCGCCACCACCCTGCAGCTGATCACTTGCTGAAGCCTCTCTTCTATATGGCCAATCTGTTTATGGAAGGCCACCCATCACCGTGCTTTTCCACTCCTCAAGCTAGACTACCTTTTCTCATGGAGAAGATCACAAAAACAAGATGACCGATCTCACCGTGGAGTCACACCAAATGAGCTGAGCCTGCCCTGCCTGCCAGACCCCTTCTCCTCAGTCCACCCAAGGCCCTTCCACGCCTACTGTGATTGGTCTTCCCCCCGTTTCTACAGCTCCCAACCACCTCTCTTCTAGGCCACTTGACATGCAGCCTCTAGCCTTGCCTCCCGGAAACAAAGCCCTTCCCTCCGCATGCAGCCTCTCCTGCCCACTGTCTTCAGACCACTCCGCCCCAGGTGACCTTGGCCATCCCCTCCTGCCACCTCTGCACTACCAGAGCAAAGAGCTCCTTTCTCTCCTTGTCTTTCACCTCTAACATCACACCTGGGACCGGCAAACATGTCAAGACGTCTCCATCGGAAAAACTGCCCCCAGCTCTGCCACCCCCTCAAGCTCCTACACCGGCTCCCTTCCCTTCAGGACTCGACTTCCACAAGAGTCACACACGCGTGTCCACTTCCTCTTCACCCACGTGCCTGTGAGAGCCTCCTCGCACACACGCCTGCAATCCCGAGCAGCGGGTCCGCCTGCAGCGCTCTAACGACACGAGCCTTCCACCAGCGAGGACCTGAAGCAGAAAGCGAGTGCCTGTTCCCTGCACTGGTCCTCCTCTGCACCTCGCTCTCTGATGCGCACACTCTCCTCCTCGAAACTCCACCTTCCAGCGGGTTCGGCATCAGGGGAAGCTTCTGGCTCTGCCTCTCTGTCCTCGCTGATTTCTCCTCTAGTTTCTAGGAGTGGGTTAGGCAGGGACAGCCGCAAGATACCCTAAACCTTCAGGATGTCCTAACTTGGCAAATGCCGGAACACCTGCAGAGGTTCGGAGCTTCCTCCTGAGTCGTGTTGGAGGCAGGGGCCCGTCTCCTGTGTTTCAGTCACTGCCACCAGGTAAGCGCTTCGATAACTTTTGCTAAAGCGTAACTCTCACTTGATGACCATTTTCTACAAAGAAGTAAATCACCTAAATGAGAATTACCGCCTCTACCACGATGAGGAAGAAAAACTCAGGATGCCGGGCAACTTGGTAGATTCACGCCGAGCCAGGGGGCTCACTCCCGCAGCAGCCGGCCCGGTCACGCCTCGAAAGATCTGCGAGCGCCACGCCGTTAACTCTCAGCCTCTTCAAAACATACAGACTCCAAGCGCCGCACCAGACACGCGAACGTCAGGGCATCCTCCCGCTCCAGCAGCGCAGGCTCTCCGCGGCCTTCTCTTTCACCTCGAGGATGCGACCGTCACTCCCAGGTGGACGGGGCTTCCTCTGGCACCCTGGGCTCTGTCCTCCGATCCCGACACCATCACGCCCACACTCTGGCGGGTGCCTCACACTCATATGCCCGACACTAATCAATCGTCCCCAGCCCCACCTCCTCCTGCGGTTCTGAGTTGAGTCAAGGACGTGACGGGAACCTCCAAGGTACCAGAACCTAACCTTCAGGATGATGCTGTCCTCTGCCCTCCGGCCTGCTCCGAAGCCCCAGGCTCCCTGAGCTCAGGCCAGGCAGTGTGTTCAGCTGGCTGCCCCTGTGGCCTGCATGTGTTCCTGTACACACACGGCAGGGGCTGGAGCGTGTCTGTGAGTGCGTGAGCTCCCCGTACACACACAGCAGGTGCTGGAGCGTGTCTGTGAGCACGTGAGCACCCTGTACACATATGGCACGTGCCAGAGTGCGCCTGTGAGCATGTGAGCGCCCTGTACACACACGGCAGGTGCTGGAGTGCGTCTGTGAGGGTGTGAGCGCCCTATACACATACGACAGGCGCTTGAACATGTCTGAGCACCCCGTACACACACAGCAGGTGCCAGAGCACGTCTGTGAGCACGTGAGCACCCTGCACACACATGGCAGGTGCTGGAGTGTGTCTGTGAGCGCGTGAGCACCCTGTACACACATGGCACGTGCCAGAGTGCGCCTGTGAGCATGTGAGCGCCCTGTACACACACGGCAGGTGCTGGAGTGCGTCTGTGAGCATGTGAGCGCCCTGTACATACATGGCAGGTGCCGGAGCATGTCTGTGAGCACGTGAGCGCCCTGTACACACACGGCAGGTGCTGGAGCATGTCTGTGAGCACCCTGTACACACACAGCAGGTGCTGGAATGTGTCTGTGAGTGTGCGAGCACCCTGTACACACAGGGCAGGTGCTGGAGCACGTCTGTGAGCGCATGAGTGCCCTGTACACACATGGCAGGTGCCGGAGCATGTCTGTGAGCGCCCCGGACACACACAGCAGGTGCTGGAGAGTGTCTGTGAGGGTGTGAGCGCCCTGTACACACACAGCAGGTGCTGGAGTGCGTCTGTGAGTGTGCGAGCACCCTGTACACACACGGCAGGTGCTGGAGAGTGTCTGTGAGCGCAGGCGTGGCCCGTACACACACGGCAGGTGCCAGAGCACGTCTGTGAGCACGTGAGTGGCCTGTACACACACGGCAGATGCCGGAGCACGTCTGTGAGCGCCCCGTACACACACAGCAGGTGCTGGAGAGTGTCTGTGAACGCGTGAGTGCCGTACCCGTGGTTAAGGGATGCCCCTCTCAGCCTCGCTTGGTCCAGCTCAGCCCTCAAGGCTTCGATGTCCAGTACGAGCTGATCCTACAAAACAGCAAATGACACATACTGCAGCTGTCTCCTTCAGGATTTAAAATTATTTGCATCAAATGTTGAACATAACCATAATAGGTTAAATTAGCAGTTATAAATATCAAGTATTTTAGTTCTGAGAACGTTTTCTCCGAGAGTCCTATAGTAAACATAAACACTCAGACCACCAAATTAGCTTTATAAACCCTGATGAATAAAAAGTCATGTCTTAGTCAAAGAGAAGTTTTTAGAGGCGAAACACCGAGTCATTAACAATTATTAATTCTGTAGAGAGATTTGGGGTGGGAGAGGCGAACAATACTCACCTTCTACTGCACAGACTTCCCTGTGTTGTCTTTTTCCTTTCTGTATTGTCTTTGTCTCACATCGAGCACACATTCATTCATTCATGAATCATTTGTTCATTTGTACGTCCAATCTCATTTTTGTACACGTCAAAACAGTAAGGAAAACTGACAAAAAACTTTTTAAGTCACCTATAACCTTCTAGATCTATGCTGTCCCATACAGCAGCCACTCGCCACACGTGGCCATTGAGCACCTGAATGGGGCTGGTCCAAACTGAGATGTCCTGTAACTATAAAGCACACAGCAGGTTTCAAAGACCCACTATGAAAAAATGAATGTAAAGCAGCTCATTAGCTTTTATATTAATGACATGATAAAATAACATTTGACTCTATCAGGTTAAGTAAAACTAATTTCACCTGTTTCATATTACACTTTTAAATGTGGCTACTAGAAAATTTTAGATTATACATGTGGCTCCCATTACATTTCTGTTGCACAGCACAGTTCTAGAGGACAGGTTTGTGCTAAGGTTTTAGCTTCCAAATGAACCCAGAAAGGACTCAGAACTCTGATCCCTACCCGCTGCCAGACTTAACATCCACCGCCAACACAAACGCATTCACGCACAACTCTAGGAGTGCCATAAATCTTACAGCAGGAAAGTTTGACCCCACTTCACCCAACGTCTGTAGTAGTTATAGCAACAGTGAACTCGCTCAATTCACGGATTTCTCAATGATTTAGAGATTTAAGTACCTTATCGTGTTGCGTTTCTTCTAACTGCTTTTTTGCATTTTCAACTTCTCGTAATAGAGAATTCTGCAAAAGATGAAGAGTCCTTTAGTGTTGATTCTTGAAAACGTTCCACATAATAGTATGGCTACATTTCTGTCTAAGACAATAAAGTACCACGGAAAAGGGGCCACGTGAACGTACTCATGAGCAGTATTAGAGTGAAATGCAACAGTGAGACCATCGCAACTTCTCATGATAATTTGTAAATACAGAACCTACTACCTCCGTGATGGATTTTTCTAAGTAAGCATGTCAAGCCCATGGTGTAGGCTTATCTGCATCCGTTAAACTGGTTTATAGTAGCTTTTAGATTTTACAATTCATCAGTCACTTGGGAAACCTGACATAAGTTTCAAATGTACAGTTTAAATCTAAGGTAAAAGTATTCTGCCCTTAAGGTTGGCCCACTGATCAAGGAGGAAAGGGGGAAGCGCCCTGTGTGGTCTCTGATAACGCCTTTCCTGACGGGCTCTGTGCAACAGGAACGTCACGTCATTAGTAATGACCACTGGTCTCTCTCGAATGAGCGTGACCACGGTGCCCACCTCAGGGCAGGCTCTGGCCGTTATCTTTAGGGACACCCGTGTAGTCGGGACAGGTCGTGCCAAGGCCCAATGCAACTGTCGCCCATGAGAGCTTCTCTGACAAATTCTAGGGCTCTCCTTCACCCTGGGGATGGCTGAAGTGTCCCCATGATGAGAGGAGCATGAGTCCTGCTCAGACGTTTTCCAAACCGAATGGAGGGAGAGAGGGAGGAGCTGGAACACTTTCAGTTGATCCAAGCCTTTATTTTACACCATTCTCCTACACTGTTATGTTTATAAACGAGACAGAAATTAACTTCCGACGCAGGAGCAACGAAGGGGTGAGGGCTGGGCCCAGCAAAAGATTCCAGTGCAGGGGCTGGCAAGCGAGGGCCTGTCCCTGTCAACAAAGTTCTACTGGAACACAGTCACTCACTCACATGTCATCAGCGGCTGCTTTCATGCTCATTATTAGTAGGCATGAAATTATTTTGCTCAATTACTCATAATTCGTAAAAGCCTAAAATTTTTACTATCTGGCCCTTTATAGAAACAGTTTGCCAACTCCTGCTCTAGAGAATAAGAATGGTAAACAAGCTTCCATACACACAAATTGGGCAAGAACATAACAAACGAGAAGTTAATTCAGCGAGCGGTTAACAGTTGGCACTTTTTCCTCCTTACGGAGTCATTTCTACTTCCTGTAATGGCTGTTAACCACCATTATGCAGCATTCCTGGGGAGCAGAACATGGGCGATCTCTCTGTAAAGGATGGGAAACCTTCGGCGAGGTGTGTGACATCCCACCTTGTCTTCCAGGGCAGCCATCCTCTCTTTGAGATGAAGCTGGAGCCTCTCATCAGACTCTGACAGAAGCTTGTCGACGGTGTCGGACAGGCGTTTGTTATGCTCCTCGTTCATCTTCTCTCTCTGCCTTGCCTGGAACAGGAGAAACAAAAACCTGGCCACTGCGAGCAAAGGCAGGATCGTTTCCCCCACCGTGGAGTCACCCGTGCCACGATCCCTGGGCTGTTCCGGCCCTCCGCCATCAGTGGACGTCTACACGATGACCAGGACTGCCTCACAGGCGCAGAGAAAGGCAGGGCCAAGTCTGCGAGAGCGTTAATGAGAACGTCCACTGCTCCTTAAACGAGGCCCTCACGGGGCCTCAGCAACGTCACCCATCCCTGACTGTCAGGTGGGCTCCAGGAGCAGATTTACACCCAGACACAGCAGAGTTTCAAGGGGATCAGCTTATCCACACACCAGTGGAGGAATCTGCCCATGTAAACAGAAGCTTGCGTCTGGATTCAGGGGAAAAAATGAACTCAACTCACAAAGCAAAAGGTAAAGAAATTCATCTGGGGAAAAAACAGTGGAGACAGAGACTTTCCCCTGTTCTTTATACTCCTACATCACTTGAATTTTTTGTCATGAACGTTTACGTTGAAAAATTACAAATAATCATGAGTAATTTTAAAACATAAAAATAAAGTTGCTAAGTCTGTGTTTTATAAAACTATCATCAATTTCACGGCTTACAAAGCTTGTTTTCGCCCCTTATTCTGAACAAATACAAAGGGTACGTGGAGGGGACAGGAAGGGCTAACAGGCGGCACCTGTCAGGGTGGGTCCCCCGGGCCGGTGGGCAGCTCCCGGGCAGAGGGCAGCATGGCTCGGGGGCTGAGACCTGCGCTCAAGCCACGCTGCCTGGAGGAGCAGCCCACAGGGAATCGCCAACACAGTCAAGCCCTCCGTGCTTCAGCGTCCTCAGCTGACCACCACGGGTGCCAGCATCTCCCTTTTCTCATGGGTCATGGTCAAATCAAACAGAAGGCTCTCAGAATCATGCCCAACACACAGCAGCTACCACCATCTGGAGAGACCCAGCACACCACACAATAAGGCACCGGTGTTCAAATATTTTTAAAGCAAAGCAACCTAAACGTTTAATTGGAATTGCCTTAGTTATAAATGGCACCCCTATCTCAACACTGGTCCTTCCAAATTCTATCAACAGTTCTGAAAGTAAGGAAGTGCATCCCCAAACGGATAAAAATCTCTGCCTAAGAGCTACGTGTGTGCGTATGGGGGGCAGGCAGAGGACTAAGATACAATCTTCTGAAGGGAGTCAGAATGTTTGAAAGTCTGCAGTCCACGCCCAAGAATACAGGCTTCTGGTGAAAATAAAATCTGACGGCCTTGAATTGGTGTCGTAAGGTTGGGTGCCAGCCGGATGCAGGGCGGCCACTCGCTCCATTGCCTGGATGCTCCACACTGACACCTGACCAACTCCTCAGGGAAAACTCTCTCAGGATTCAACTGACACGAGCCTCCACTGCACACTCTCTTCACAGCTCACAGCTCAGTCACAGTCTCCTCTTCCTCGCCAATACCCACCTCTGCACACACCTGTGTGTCTGGAGTCATACTTTGGTACTTTGGGAGACAGTCAGGCCCGTGACCTGAATTTGGGCTTTCAGTGCCATATCCTAAGCAAGTGGACCTGTCATCTAGGACAACACACCTCACTCTAAGTTTCACGAGGACCCCAGGCCAGCACCTCAGGTTTCAGGGGCGCCTGGAGCAGGTCCCCTGACAGGCTTGTCAGAGAAGCAAGCGGCCTCCTCGGGCTGGGGACCCACCTCCCTGCAGGGCCTACGGGCACCAAGCTCTTCCCCTGCTGCAGTGCTGGCATGACCGTCCCCGGGGTGGATGCACCTGTCAGCAGACGACTCGTATATGAGGCCACAAACGAAACACACATGACAGGATGGAGAAGGGACCGGCGTCCGGGTCGGGACAAGTGGAATCACGAGGTGTCGCTTTCCCCTGCCTGAGCGCGTTCCCCCGCACCGGGCTCGGCGCTCGGCCTTGTGCCTGGACACGTACCCGCTGCAGCTCTTGATTCTTTTCCTCCAACTGTGCCTCCATCTGGCGCAGCCTCTCCTCAGTGTTGCCGTGTCTCTCCTCGGCCGGTCAGCACACACAGTGTAAGTTCAACCAGTGCCTCCGCTTCCCTGGCAGCATGCTGTACGCCACTGCGGCGGCAGCCAGCGGAACATGCTCTGCGTGCACCACTGTCAACCACGTGAGACGGAAAGCGTCTCCTTACATCTCCCGACACAGCCTACGTGGCTTCACGTGCTCATCTGGGAAGCGCTTAATCCTCTCACGTTGGTGACGCTGAGGCAGGACTGGTGTTGGTGACAAATGTGCTGAGAGAAATGTGCTTCCCCGACCCCGTGCCCAATTTCAGTGGATCGTATGCTCCCCACCCTCACACCGCGTTTGGTTAGTCAGCAGGGAAAGCAGGAAGCAGCAAGCGCGAGTGAGAGCAATGCACACGTTCTACCTTCCTGAGCTGGGAAGTAAGTTCGAACAGTTTAGCTTCCTTAGCAGCAGACATTCCAGAAGACAAAGGGTCAGACTATAAGGCCAACCAGGGACAGGAGAGACGACAGGGGAGAGAAGAAACCGACACTTTAAACACAGATCACGAAGGAAGAGAAGCGGTTCTGCGACAGCTGTTAGCAGTGAACTTGCTCTGAGGGAGGCCTGTGCGCACTCGACAGCATCTGACCCACCCAAGGCGAGTTTTCACCAGCAGCAGCCTGTGCCTGTCCTGCCCTTTTCCCATGGGTGCCCTCCCCAGCAGCTCACTAAGCTCGAACCAGGCGACATGAAACCACTGACGGAGGCGCCCACACAGGCCTCTGCCAGGAGGCCCCCTGGCCCGGGGCCGCTTCTCTGCCTGGCTGACTCCCACGGGCACTGGAGGCTAAGCCTTCCCTAGGCCCAGGGAGGCTGGGCTCTCTGTCATCACGTGCTTCCTCCTCCCGTACGGGCCACCTGCTTCTAGCACCTACAACATCATTCTGAAGGTGCCTAGTCACCTGTGGATAGAGAGGGCAGGGCGCGTGTCTTGCATACGCCTAGTCAACATTTGTTGAACAGATGAATGAATAAATTGCTTAAAAATTTGTTTATTACAAATTTATTTTCATTGTCTTTAAAAGAAAATGGCAGGGCTAGCCCTGGTGGCCTGGTGGTTAAGTTCGCTGTGCTCCGCTTTGGCAGCCCGAGTTCAATTCCAAGGAGCAAACCTATACCACTCATCTGCCAGTGGCCATGCTGTGACAGCAGCTCACATACAAAAAAGGGGAAGACTGGCAACAGACGTTAGCTCAGGGTGACTCTTGCTTAGCAAAAAAAAAAGAAAAAGTAAAACAAATGAGAATGGTGTTTTCCGATTTCTGGGACCAAGTCTATCCTTCTACACAAAGCTTCCATCCTACACTTTGAGTTGCTGACTAACTCTAAGCAGCAGTGACTCTTAGATCAAGCAGCCTGGGGATGAACAGCACACACCTGACAAAACTGGAGAGAAATTAGTTCGGGGATAACAAAAGAGGAGGCTCACACTGGGCATTTAAAAAGCGGTCCAATCTCAGACAACGCAAGACTAAGAACCAATCTGAGCTCTTTCGTGGGCGGAGGTGCACCGACATAAGAACAAAAGGTAAACAAGGCACACAGGGAAATCATCTCAAGATCAAAATCCCGACATTGGCCCCAGAAGGGAACCCAAGGCGGCACCTTGGAGAGCGCGGCCACCCTCTGGGCCAGCTCCGCTTCCACCTCGGGGAGCGTCTCCGCTTTCCGCAAGGTCTGCTGCAGCTTCTGCTCCGCCAACTCCAGGCGCTCTTGTAACCGGCGGTTCTTATCCTCAGTCTACGAAACGAGAGCAGAGCATCAAAATGGACCAAATCTTCTGGCCCTCTCCATATTGACAAACTGAGGAAAACTCTAAACGCAGACATCTCCTAAACCAGCTCTGACAGAAGCAGCACTGTGCTGGCAGGCACTTCAGAGTGAACCTCGTCTTCCACTGTTTGGGCTTGATTTCAATGTGCAAAGCGCCTCTGCCAAAGTATTTGCTTTACCTAAATATCTTTGAAGAAGTCTTTTTTCTTAAAAAAAAAAACAAAAAACAAAAAACAAAGTTCCTATACATGAAAGAAAACGCATTTTCTGTGGAAGCTTGCTCATTCTTATTGACAAGTTAAGGAAGAAGAGTCATCATTAACCCTTTTTAAAAAATAACCAGACCCATGATTTGAAGGTAACACTACTTCCAGCCAACTGCCAGGGGCAGGGAAGCCAAAAGATGGCCTTCTCCTTTGAAACAGAGACCTTCGAAGAGTCGGCCTAAGGAAAAGCTAGTCAAGCTATTTTTGTAAATGTATCATTGTTCTTTTAAAAAGTCCTCCTACTCTAAGATCTGATCGGTGGTTACCAGGGAAAAGGGGGGGTGGGGGGAGGGTACGGAGGGGGAAGTGGTGTACCCACAACATGACTAACAAAAATGTACAACTGAAATCTCACAAGGTTGTAATCTATCATAACATTAATAAAAAAAAATAAAAAATAAAAAATAAAAAAAAAATAAAAAGTCCTCCTACTCTAAAAAAAAACTTCAATGTAGGAAACTTAGACAAGAACTTCTTAAAAAAAGAAAATTTTAAAAATCATCTGTAAGTTCAGGTTCCTGAGAGGTGGACATTTGCTCCTAAGCAGCTTTCTCCTCTTCCTGTGTGCACGTATCTCCGTAGACATACAGACAATATATTACGCTTGAAAACCTTTGGAAAACGCATCACACTGTCCACAGTATTTTGTGGTCTGCCCTTTAAAGTCATCCCTGTGAACAACTCCCAAGCTCTCAAACAGTATTCCACAATAAAATTGTTAATGGCTTCCTAGTATTTTATGTTTTATTTTTATTTTGGGTTTAATGATATACTTTATGATACACCAGATGAACTCACTTTATTTTCAAGAAGCTGAATTGGGGTTTTCTGGTTAACTCGATTCTCTGGGGCTACAGAGAAACAGGAGCAAGCGTGGCTCAGCAAACCGCAGGAGGGGCAGACTCTCCCTGCTGGCTGCATTTCTAAACGCGCCATGTATTACACTGACCCAGCTGTTAACAAGCAGCCACTGCCTTGCAGCTCTCTGCCACTCTGCTCCTTTGGTAAAAACGCTAACAAGCAACAGATTAACATTCACTGAAAACAAAACAAAACAGGAGAAAGAAGCAAGGAGGGCAGTTCCATAAAATGGTTAAATCAAATCCTAAGTAATTAAAACTGGCCAGTTGAAGTCATTCACCCTTTTGAACACAGTAGTCTAAGATTACAAAAACTTTACATTGGGCCTTGGTTTCCAACATGGAAGTCACAGGAAAAAGGCCTTTAACTGCCTTAGTAATTATTCAGTGAAAGCCAGACAGAGCTCTGTAAGATTCCCTACCTGGCGATGCACGGAGTCTTTGTGCGCGATTTCGTTTTCGAGTTTGTCGTTGAGGTCGTGCACAGAGGTGGCCTCCCGCTGTGCCGCGAGATAGCGCTTCTCCAGAGCAGTGATTCTCTCTTCCATGTCTTCCTTTTGGGCCATGGCCTACATTAGGTGTTTCAGACGGAAAAAAGGTGAATGCTAAAGAGAGAAAAAACTGGACTAAACTCTAATTTTGAAATCAAATATAAAATTAGTGTCCTCAGAATTCAGTTGATAGAGATGCCAGTTTCCTTCAAGGTGAATGGCAATGTACCTATCTCAAACATCATAAATATTCACCTACTATGTTTGGCCACTCAGTTTACGAAGCTTATCCTTTTCTACATAAGATTACCCAGAAAAACGGATAATAAAATAGCCCAATCTTGCAAGAATCCCAGGAGGTGAAGGTCTTGACAATGAAGACACGACCTCTGTGTGCCTCACGATGCAAGTGCGCTCCTGCAGGACGGGGCGAAGCCCCTCAAGGACACGATGCTGAGACACTAGGCTCATTTTCTTGGCTAGAAGTTGGATGAAATCTCATGCAATTACCACAAAATTAAAGCAATAACATTAACAAATGGGAACAGAAGTCAAAGTTCAATTTAATTGGATGCAACCTTCTGATGCCTCATTCAGCAGCAAAATTCTATTACACAGTATCGAACACTGAAACCAGGACCAGAACTTTCTGATAGCGCCATTCCTGTCCCCCAACCTAAAAGTCCATTTCAGGTCCCTCTTTGTTTACTAAGGAACTCACGTTAGCCACGTCTTAATATTCAAAGTGACGGGTCTTAAAGAAGTTCGAAATCCTCTGCATATTAAACTCCGCCACATAAATAATCTCCTCCTGCTGCCAAAGAACAATATAACTAAACAAGTTCTGTAATAAATGCAGTCTTTTCCTTTGTTTTGAATTCCTACAGAAAACTGCTCGCACCGAGTTGCGGAAGGGGCAGTGCGGCTGCTCCGCACCCACGTGAAAACGTCTGAAGGGTCTTCCCGACAGGCTCTCTGAGATGGTCTCGCAGGGGTGCGCGTGCGTGTGTTCTGTTTGTTTACAAAGGACGGGCTGCAGTGACAGGAGGAAGCACCAGAGAAAGTATCCAGCCCTCATTTGCTCTTGTAATGATGGTTAGACAGATTCTCGTAAATAATTCTACGTGCAGAAACATGGGCCGGAAACGAGTCTATTTCTGCATATTGTTCCAGCACACTCCTCACGGCACAGTGTGAGCCAATTCCACTCTCGCTGTGGTCCGACCTCTGACATTCAATACCGTCACCCATCCCTTCGCAGAGCAGAAGGTCAGAGCGCCGGAAGACTGCCAGGAACGCGCCCTTAATGCTCAGCAGATCACGCTCACATCACTTTCAGGGAACAAGCAGACAACCGAAACCAACATTCCCCTTAAGCAAGAAGGAAACCTGAGCATAACGAAGAATAAATTCAGACAGCCTGGAAGCCGTGGACGTGAGGGACCCACAGACCAGGGCACTACAGCCACACCGCAGCACGGCGGGTAGCCGCGGCCACCAGGCTAACAGACCAGCTGGACCGGGGGTCCTCCAGCTCCGAAGACCTCAGGGAAAGGAGGCCTCACCACAGAGATGGGGAGGCACCTACCACAGCCTCACAGTGCTGTTCTGTTTGGCCGTCACTTATACAGTAACCCTCGGGGACCGCCCTGCCGTGAGCTCACACCCTCGGTGCCTTTCTGTTCCTCTGTCGACCCTTCTCCTCCCACCCGGCGTGCCTGGCACACCACACCCCTCCGCAGCCAACCACCCGACACGCAGCAGGCCCGCCCAGCCGGCCCAAACTGCGCCCTCTGCTCCTGCTCGCGCGCCCGTGGCAGCTCCTCCTTCCCAATGCCGCCCCAGCCCCGCGCCTCCCGCATGCCCAACATGACGTCGCAGCCGGAGCTCAACCCTGCTGCTCTGTACAGGCTCCGCCGGCCCCTGAGAAAGACAGCACCTGTCCCTTCCGTGCGGGACCACGCTCACACGAGTCTGCTCGAGGGAAAGAACTGCTCCCCTCACTGTTTCAAAATCCCCAGCCCGGGCGAACAATGCAGTGTTCAAACAACAGGTCCCCGTGGATCTGAACCAGCAACGACTACGTCTGACTGTGAATATTACCGCGTTGTAACCTTCTTAAACTGTCATGGCTCCGTGTATTCACGTCTTGCAAACCAGTCTCACACGAGCCTTATATTATAACCAGTTTTACCTACCCTCTAACTTAACAAGAAGGGCGTCTCAGAATGAACCAAAGGTCTAAGTACAAAACTGGAACGGAAGCTACTTTATTAGGGATTTCCTCTCGAGGCTCCAGCAAGCTCAGGAGACAGCAATACCAGCTGGAGAAGGAGCAGCCCTATTAATTTGGACAATTTACTGAACAAAAAAGTTGGGAGGCACGATGCTAAGTACTCCTAAGACACAAATATTCATTGTAATAACTTTATACGTGCTTAATGCTTGACTGGTTTTCAAAATATTTTCCAATATTTATCACATAAAAGTAGATGTCACATACGACAGGAAGGCATACATAATGAGCTCACTTCACAGACTGGAAGACAGGCCCGGGCAGGTTAGTGACCTACAAAGGTCACTTGGCTGATAAGCAGCTCGGGACTCAGAGCTCAAGACGATGTCATCTTCAGGGGGAGATCCCACGGTGAGCACCCAAACCAAGCCCCCGCAGGCTGTACGCCCTCCCAGTCACCCGAGTCGGGGCTACGGGGTCTGCAGACAGACACCTCGCATCTAATGAAGGCCCACCTTGTGCAGGGTACAGCGGTGGATGCTTTATTTTAGTTCTCACTAAATCTGCCTATAATATTGGGAAATAAATAGTATCTCTACTTTACAGACGACAAAACGGTCTCAGAAGTGAAATATCTTGGCCAAGATCAGAAAGTTAGTAAGCAGAGGATCCAAGATTTGACACGGGTGTGGAGGGGGAGGTAGAGGAGGAGGGGAGGGTGGGAAAGAAGAGGAAGCCACTCAGCAGTCAGTGAAAAAGCAGACTGTTCCACGCTCACCCAGCAAGCCCACCGCCATCATCCCATGGGGAGAAAGAGGCTGGCCACACGCCCCACAGGAGATCTTTTTGTGATTTCTTTTACCCCCTCAAGAATGACCTTGATCCTACTCTTTCATCTGCGTTTTTCTTAAAGCTGGTGGCATTTTGAAAAACTGGAGAAAAGATAAAAGGAATCGGAGTTGGTCCGAGCAGACCTCACAGGGGTGACCTCGCCCTGGAGAGGCAGGTGGGGTCTGATGAAAGCGAGGAGAGGGAGAGGCAGTACCCGAGCAGGGAATCGCGCAGGACGAGGCGTCAGGGAAGGGGAGCAGAGTGAGCAGACTGGTTGGGCAGAGTGAAGGGGCATTTACAGAGGGAAAGATGTGGGAAAGGTGAATAAAGCCAGAACACGGAGCCATGAATGCCAAACTGCCAAACACCTGCTGCCATGGATAGGCCCTGCCAAAACCTTCTCATGCCAGAGGTCTGGGTTACCCTGGGAGCTAGGTGGCCTGGAAAGGAAGAAAGCACAAGCAAAGCCACCTCATGTAGACACCAAGGCCCCACGAACGGCCCAAGCTAGCGCACCAGAGCACAAAGGAAAACAGAAACGACGTGAGAGCAGAAAACACCGGACAGAGCTGCGGACTGGCCCTGCAGGATGAGCGAGGAAGGGCAGAGGAGGCGCGTGAAGTGGGGAGGGAGGCGGGGAGACTCGAGGCTGACCAAGGAGGAAGGCGGAGCAGGACCCTGGACTGAGGTACACAGCAGGACGTCTACGGGCCTTCTAAGGGATACGGCAAAACTCGGGGCTGGGCATGCAGGAGCATCCCAAATGTGGAGCTCCAGACAGAAACGTGGCGATCAGCTTCAAAAAGGGGACGGGTGACCCCACAGGGACGAAGGAATCTCCAAGATGACGACTAGAGCAGAGGGAGCAGAGGGCTAGGATTTAACGTATTTCCTAGTCAGTGGCACAAAACTTTCGTTCAAATGAAAATAATTACCCAAGAATGTGTGGATAGCAAGTGCTTCCTTTCCCTCCGTCCTTCCCGCAGAGGTTTTCCAACTGGAACGAACCTAATGCCCGCCAGCGAGCGCAGCAAACAGAACCACGGAGACCCGAGCACAGGCGGTTCAGGAGCTCCCTGGAAATTAAATTACTGGCAATGCTTAAAGTTACTGCAAATTAGCACTACGTGTGTCACTATCTCTTTACACGGCATTACTATAAAACTTCCCACCAGAGGCTCTTCAGACGAATTTACAACTGAAGGAACACCGGCAGCGTTTCAAAGCACAGAGAAACCCGCATCCCGAGTCCCAGACACGGTGGGCAGCGACGCCCTGCCCTCCACCGCTCGTGGGTTTCCAGGCCAGGCGGGGGCACGGGCTCGCAGCCTGGAAGCCGCGGAAAGAGCGGCTACTGCATTAACGCTTCCAGGTCTGCTGGAAACGGCTCCCTTCCCGCAGCGCCCAGCCCTGTGGACACAGTTGGGGAACATGAAGGGGAACGAACTGCACGTTAAGGGTTTGTACAAACTACGCAGAACCTATAATCAGGAATCTGCTTCCACACAATCTCTTAATTCATCGTCGAACTTCGTTAGGAACAACTATTTCTATGGTTTGCACAAGAAAACAACCTCGGAATGCACATTCTCTCCAACTTAAACCCTTTATTCTAACCACCTACTACTTTTTCCTGCATGGGCCTTTCTCCCACTCTGGTGACTGTCAGGCACCCACCATACACACATCAAAAAGACACGCTGTCCAGTTTGTGAAACTTTCTCACAGAAATGGAGTCAAGATCATCAGGAAGGAGAATAAAAGTAACAAACGGGGGCGGGGGGGCGGGATATAACTCCAAATCCCTAATCCCCGGGTTTATTTAACACGTGTTCTCTTCCCTTCTCGGGGAAGTCAGGGCAGGGGAGGGGGAGGCGGCAGTTGGCCCCGATAATCCCAGCCAGGAGGAGCGTTCCAGCTGCCATGTAAGTAAACACTAAACGGCCTTCTCCAGCTGCAGAGGCACAGCTGCAGTGATTTCAGGCACGCTGTCACAATTTGTCACCTGTTTTGGCTGCCCGGCCTCTGAGCCCCTCCCCAGGCCTGGGAACAGCACCGGGCCAGAGGAGCTGAGAGCCCCAGGCACTTACTCTCCCGGCCTCTCCTGCATTTGGGGCAGCGCAGGACGGCCCCGGGCCTGCCAATCTCAGACTTGAGACAAGAAGCGAGCAGTGTGCAGAGGCATCCTTTAATCGCGGGCCCCGCCGGGCAAGGATGCGGCAGGGGGGCAGCACTGGACCGAGGCACGCCTGGTGAGGATGCGGCAGGGGGGCAGCACTGGACCGAGGCACGCCTGGTGAGGAAGCGGCAAGGGGGCAGCACTGGACCACAACACACCCCAGGGGGGCCCTCCAGAGCACTTCTCCCACCCTCCCATCGACGCGGGGAACCAAAGGCCTTAGAATAATTTATTTCTCTGCACGGATCACCAGGCAGCTTGTCACTAAGCCCCCTGACTCAGCAAGCTTATTCTACTCATTACTTGTATTCTCACAATGTAGAACTTCACCCATCTTTCTCTACGAAAACTATGAACGCACAGTAAAAACACCACCGCCTTTCAGATAAAATACCCCACACTGTGGACATACGGGGTGGAGAGAGAGACTGTCACTCCGTCCACCACACATTTGCATACCGTTTGCACTTTTTCTTCGTCATTCTCCTTTTTTCCCTATTGGTCACGGTTAACTGTGGGAGTCAGAGGAAAGCACTCTTCACCATAACCAAACTCCACACTCATTCGCTACCGGCCTCTGAAGGGGCTCCCAAACCTCTCCGTGCCTCAATTCCTTCACTGTCAGACGGGCTGCGGAACAGTCCCCTGCCTTCTAGTACTATTTATAGTAGAGAGCATACTCTACAGTATTGTTACGAGGCTCAGGGAGATAACTCACAGAAAGAGGCTTAGAAGCAATAAATGCTGGCTATTATCTCATTTAATCCCCCAAACATCTGTCTACCCAGCCCTTGGACAGACAGTGCCTAACACACGGCAGACAATCAATATTTGCTGAAGCAAAACCGACAGTTACCGTCCCTAACTGACGGATGAGAATTCCGAAGGCTCAGAGACGAGGTAACTGACGCAGGGAACTCGGCGAGGATGGGGCGCGAGTCCGCCGACTGACCACCAGGCTGCTTCCTCCGAGCCTTGCCCACCGGGACCGAGGGAGACGGGGGGTCTACCTACAGAGACGGACGGCAGCACGGGAGACAGGGCGGCACACACCCACACACCTGCTGCCACTGTCCTCTGCAGTCAGTCTGTCCGCCGGAGGAGGGACAGGCACTCAGCACGTTGCGTAAAGCGCCTTCAAACAGCACGAAGAAGGAGACGCCAGCTTGCTGACGGTCTCCCTTCCGTGTGTATCTCTGCCGGAGCTACAGGAGCTGAGCCACAAAACAGCCAAGTAAAATTCTATACGGGACTTCTTTAACTCTGTGCATCAGCTGCATTTCACACTCAGTCAAAAATGAAGTCTTTCATATTTTCATTTGCATGAAAATGACACAACAGACTATCCTAGAACTAATACTCAAGACTCTTCAAAATACCCTTGCCCTGCCACAGCTGTTTCTATTGCAGGGCGCGCAGGCTATCGCGACCTCACCTGTCACTCACGTTCTCCCCATGAACTATTTTTAAGGCGGGAGCAAGAGTGTGTCCTAGCTTCTTAGCAGCACCCCGGGATTTCCAGAGATGTTAATGGCTCAGAGATATTGATTAGTCTTCTTCAGCATGGCGCTACACGAAATCAATTTCCATATTACTACTGGCAAAGGTTTAAAAATACATAGGCAGGAGGGATAATTACCCATTTGCAAAGCAGAAAAACTTGGACAGCAGGGGTGGAGTGTGTGGGTGCACACTTCTCCAAGCCTTCGCGGACAGGGATCCTACCACTAGCAGGATATAACATAGAACACCTGGAACGTCTCTCATTGATGTTACCGTCATGGAAACTTCCTATTAACAGCTCTAAATTTTAAGTTTGAGAAAAATCTTCTCCCTAAATAAATTGCATTACCCAATTCTTAACAGCAAATCTATAAACAGGATATAATAAATTTTAAAACATTTATGTCAGGGGCTGGCCCCGTGGCCGAGTGGTAAGTTCGCGCGCTCCGCTGCAGGCGGCCCAGTGTTTCGTCGGTTCGAATCCTGGGCGCGGACACGGCACTGCTCATCAGACCACGCTGAGGCAGCGTCCCACATGCCACAACTCGAAGGACCCACAACGAAGAATACACAACTGTGTACCGGGGGCTTTGGGGAGAAAAAGGAAGAAAAAACAAACAAAAATCTAAAACATTTCTGCCAACTAATACTTTTTAACCATATAGAACTGTCTTCTTACAGAAGAACTTTGTTGACAAGAATTCCAGAAGGTACTAAGAGTAAACTGAAGCTGCACACGCACAACGCCCGCCGGGCGCACAGCGCGCAGCCCAAGGCTGGCCCCGGGGCCGCGGGTACCTTCTCATCCAGAGCTTTGTGGTGCTGGAACAAAAATTTCAGCGCCTTCAGCACTTCCACCTCACTGGACACGCCGGCGGGGGACTGCGCCTGCCTCTTCACCACCGTCATCCTCAGGGACCGCTTGTGCCTGGAGACGAGGCACTCCAAGTGCTCCAACAGCAGCTGGGAGAAAAGGCCAACACAGACGCAAGTTTAAACAACACCTTCAATTGCACATTGGGATTCGGGGCAAATCAATCCTTTCCATCTCATGCTGAACCAGTGTGAATGCCTTCAATCCAGTAGAAAGTTAGAGAAATTCCTCCTCAGATGGATCAAAATACTAATTCTTAACTATGAATTTCAAGAAAAGTATGAGAACGCTGAACTGATCGATCACAGTTAAGTCGTGGGAAAATGTCGAAAATGTGTTTGAAACCAGGTAGAGTGGACGTCTTTCGAGTTTAAAGCCAGCCAGAGTGACTGATAGTGGCCCAGAGGCTCAAGTTCCGGCACCTACTGACCCTGGTGTTGTTTCTCTCTGCCTTCAGTTCGGCGATTTCTTCCTCCCTTTCAAGGAGCTGTTCCCTGCACACACTGAGTTGTTTACTAAGTGCCGCAAACTCCTAGAAAATAAGGGGGGCAAAGAGATCTTTTAAGGAAAGACTCCCAGCAAGCCACCCCAGTCCTCACACAGGCAACCCCAGCCGGAGGCTCTAAGGGACCTCCGTGGGGGGTCGAGCCACCAGCCCAAGACCGCGCAGACGCCGTAACTCAGACGCCACCCTTCCTCCACCCCTGCACCTGGGCACACGCACAGCGGAGGAAGAAGGGACTCCAAGCCCACCTCCTCAGACCCACAGAAGCCCTCGACACGTTCCTGAGCAGGAATCCTGACACCAAGTGGACACAGACATCTTTAAACGACTCGCACCCCGGTGACCTGGAGCCACCGGAGAGTAAAGAGGCCCCGAAGGCCGCTGCCCTGCGCCCAGCCTCCTGCTCTACGCGGATTCTCCCCTGGGGAAGAGCATCCCCAGGAAAAGGCTGATGGCACTCCAACGCTAACGGATTGGCCAAGTAATTACTCAAAGCCAACTCCCTAATGTGGACTTTTCACAAATGCCGGTAAGCCTTTGGTAGGAAGGGGAAGTTTAAGAAGACTTATTTCTGGGGCCGGCCCCGGGGCCAAGCGGTTAAGTTCGCGCACTCCGCTGTGGCGGCCCAGGGTTTCACTGGTTCGGATCCTGGGCGCGGACATGGTACCGCTCATCAGGCCACGCTGAGGCGGCGGCCCACGTGCCACCACTAGAAGGACCTGCAACTAAGATATACAACTATGTACGGGGTCGGGGGGGATTTGGGGAGATAAAGCAGAAAGAAAAAAAAAAAAGAAGACATTTCGTTAGCTAAGGGGAAAAAGTTCCTTGACGACATCACTGAGAGGAGAGGTGCCAGGCGCTCCCCTTGTCAACCGTGGGTCACTTCTAACTGCAACACTGAGCACCCTCACACAAACACGATGTCATTAAGCTGGGGAGAAAGGAAAGGACTCACATTCTCCTGTCAGTTTTTCAATGGAGCAAAACTCCTCTGAAATAATTAAAATTATCTGCCAACTGCCAACGTTTCTCAACATTTTAAGAGTTTTCTCTTTACTGGACAAAGGAATGGACAAAGGTTCATCTAACAAATAATCGAGCTGTCGGTCAAAATACGAAAGGAGGCTGATTGAGGTAATTCTAGAAAATCAATTGACAAACAGGTGGTGTAAAGCTCATTCCTAAATTAATCATTTGCAACTCAAAGTCAGCATTACCATCTGTGGTCAATTAGAATTTGACTTTATAAGGCTAGCCCTTATAAATGAGGGCAGGGGCTGCAGCAGACATGGGTTTAGAAAGACCTTCTGGAGGACGAGACAGTGTGCGTGCTGACTGGCAGGAAGCCAGGGGAGCGGTGGGACTGACAGAGTAACTCCCCTGAGTAAGCGCGAGCAGATCGGGCCAAGCGGCCAAGTGCAGAGGTGGCCTTTCCTGGGTGCACACAGTTCGCCCACAGTAAGAGGAAGGGCAGCCGAATACACGGGCACAGATCCAGGTAAATAGGCAGACATGTGGTGAGAGTTTACGCAAGACCTCTTCTGATTTCTTCCGATTTCACTGAGAAAACAGAGGACTTGGCATTAAGTTTAAGGGTGGGTGAGGAGCGCTGGGGAGGGGAAAGGGGAAGGAAGAAAACAGCCACCTAGAAGAGAAGAGTCGCTGTTTGACAGTCACGTGACTGTGGCGGCATGCGGGTCCACTTCCGGTCACCGGTCACGACAGCGGAGGGAGAACGCACTTACTGGGTGCAGGCTTCTGCCGGTGAGTACAGTGAAGTGAAAGAGGCGAGGGAGGGGCAGGGCGTGCAAGGCTGTGATGATAACGGACCATGGGATTTCAGGGGGGTGAGGAAGAAGGGAGAGGGGAGAAGGGCGAGGGACCATGACAAGTGGCAGGGGACCTGCAGTCCCAGGAGGGTTGAGTATCAGCGTTTTATTTTTAAGTCTTACTAGCTGTCATGGACAAATTTCGCCACCTTTAAATGAAACGCCTAGTCGAAGCACAACAAGGTGGACACTGGACGCTTCAGGGGGTGCGTCGAAGCTCCCCTGCGCACCGGGACGAGGAGCTGGTTCCTACACGGACTCACACCGCCTGGAAAGAGAGCGCTCCGCCCCGGAGCCCACTTGCGCTCCCATCGAGCCCCTATGCTGGATGCCTGTCACCTCGCTTTCCCGTGACCTCCTCCCGCCCCCCTCCCCGGGCAAGCCTCTGTCTCTTTCATGCAGTTCTCCTAAGTTCTTCCTAACAGCCCAGACTGTCTTCGTTCACCTGTAAAGAGAATATGCTTCATTCCTATCGCTGGGTTATATCTCAAAAGAAATCTGTGACACACTGCTTTGGCCATGGTAGAAAACACATTTACAGAACTTGACAATTATTTTTACTCCTTAAAGGAAAACCTTTTCCCTTGGCTCAAAAGAATTCGACAACTGAAAAAGCATCAAAGCAAATTTAAACTTAGGAGTTTAGATACACATTTGACAGGAAATTCCAAAGTTTAAGATTCCAGAAGCACGTTCATATGTGCACTGTGTATCATTATTGCAGAAAAAACTAGCACAGGCTGAACAAACCCCAAATATGTGCAGTAAATGATCTCCCCTATTACCATCACAGGAATCTAATTGTCAGCATCTACCTTTTTCCTCTTTAGAAAAAAAACGTTGCTCTAAAAAATACTGTAAGCCACATATACTACTAGTCTAAAGTGTCATTCTATTTACTATAATTAAAGTATCTCTGAAACTGAACAGATCCAATAATCACTGGGATATTTTCATTTAAAGCATAAGTCTGAGCAATACAGATTTGCATTTCCGTTTGACATTTTCTAGGATTGAGAACAGGGAAGGTAACAGCCATTAACACCAGCTCAAGAACTTGGTTTCACATAACGCTCAAAAATGCTGACATTTAGCATTTCTGGACCAAAGGTTCAGATCTGGATAATAGCTCCAGATTATGCAAACCAGACATTATTTATCAAAATCCGCCATGAGACCAATTTTAAGTTACGTCCTATGGATCAGATGCAACATCTAGCTCCGAAAGCAAAGAACATTGTTTCTTCCCAGTCATTCCAGTAGCTCCCAGCAACTGCAGGACTCTGGGCTGGAAGCAGCCGCCCTTCCCACTCCCCCAGCCCCACGTGAGTCCTGCCCCCTGCCCCCCCCGCCCTCCCCCAAATTCTTCACTCGGCCATCCCATGCTGCGCTTCAGCATCTTTCACTCTCTAGCATCTCCATCAGTACTTTCGTTTTATGTTTTAGCTACTCTTCATTATTTTCGCTAACCTGCTGAAACAGGAGCGAAGCTTCAGTGGAGGCAAAAAGTACCCGTCCTCTTGGTGTGGGGACAGGGAGGGTAATAAACAAATAGAAACGGGGTCTAATTGTTAGCACACCAAACGAACCCCTGAAAAACTGACTTGCAGAACTGACAGATTATCTTGTGTCAGCAGAAGCTACCCGCTTCAGCCTTAGGTTTTAAAGCATGTCAAATTGTGAAATAAAGGAAATTGGAAGTTTATTTACGAGTCAGCAAATCATATGTTTCAAAACTCCAGCATCTTGATTAAAAGTGTGCTTAGAAAGGTTATTACAACTATCTGTTCCTGTTAACAGACTATGTCTAACTGTCTGTTGATGTCGCATCTAACGATGGGAGGAGAGGGACGCTCAGAAGACAGCAAACTTTACGCCCTTGGAAAAGCTGACCATCAGCTCACTGGACTTGTGGAAAGCCACCTTCAAGGCAACAGCACGGGATTTTCAGTCACTGAACGTCATTTGCAAGCAACAGAGTAAAATGCATAAGCAGTTACAAAGTCCCAATACATCTAATTTCTTTTGTCGGTTTCTCTTTAAGAAACGGATACTGACACAATTTATGCTGCTGCTCAGCATTTAGGGATTCATAGCAGAGACTGTATAATCCGAACCGAAAAAGACAGTACAGCACAGTATTTCAGCGTCATCTCAACTTGGTTCACAGCAAACACACACCATGCGTATTTTTTACGTCTTTAAGATAACACAGAGACGGACACCCAGCAAACAGCTAAGGCAGGTTACCCACTGGGACTGGGAAAGGCGGCTGAAGCGAGACTTCGTTTTTAATTTATATTCCTTTTTAAATTTTTAACTATGTCCTTGCCTTGTATTTAAAAAAAAAAAAAAAGACCAATCCTCCCTTCTCTTTTCGTCTCCCAAAACCATGCTAGAGCACAGGACGCAACCAGAATATGGACTGTCCACGTGGACACAGAACTTGTTCAGAAACACCTGGCCCCTCAGCCACCACACCCCAATCCTGAATCCTGTTCTTGCTCTCTGCAACCTGGCCTCAGGCCCCGCTGCTGCCCTGAAAGCGCTCTGGCTCAGACACAGCAATCCCCTCGCCTGCGCTAACCCCAGGCAGGCTTCGTGCTCGCTGACCTCGCCAACCACCGTCAGGGAGCATGCGATCCCACCTTCCCCTTCTCTTCCCCTCGTCCTTTTCCCTGCTCATCTCGTAACTGCTGAACAAAGGTTCCTGGGTGCCCTGTTCACTCTCCACACCTGTGTCCTGTGTCCAAGGCTTTAAGCCCCCACCCCGGCAACTGTCCAACTGCCCGTCAGACATCTCTACTTGGACGCTTAAACCACCTTCCCCGAACGGAGTTCATCACCCTCCTCCCTGACCCAGCCCCCAACTCCTCCCAGGCCCTCACTCAACTCAGCAGAGGACCCACCCATGCAGTTGTCCAAGCCAGACTCCCGGACGTCACATCACCCACTTCCTCTCCCCCCACATTAACCAGCTGCTGGGTACTAATTCTGCCTCCTACCTGGATCTTCTGGAGGGTCCTCGCTGCCTCCTGCTCTGCCTAGGCCACCAGGTCTCCTTGGTCTGGAGGGGTGGTTCCAGAAGTCAGCTCCCGCAGCTCTGACCCTGCCTCTCTCTCCAGCCTCCTCCCTCATCATCACTCTGTGTCTCCTACTCGGCATGTCAGTCCCAACTCATCTACAGTTCCTAGAACACGTCTGTGCCTCGGCTGTGCCCTCTGCCTCAGGTCTGTGAATCGGCCGGTCTTCCCCTGGCCACCACTCGCCCTGCTCAGTTCACGGCCTAAGGGCCGTGTGCGGCAGAACAAAACACCCGTCCACCTCAGAGGTTTGCAGGCGGCACAGGGAACCGTGCTGTCCAGACCAGCTGCCTAAAAACCACCTGTGCAGCTGACGAAAATACAGACTCCTAGGCCTCAGCCTACTGAATCAACATTTCTGGGGTGGAACCTGGAATATGTATTTTTAAAGGCTTCCCAGGGGAATTCAGTAGCCATGCTGGGAAACAACTGACCTTTATGACCTTGGACTGGTCACTTAGTTCTCCATCTTGACCACTCATCTAAAAATACGGGGAGCAATATCTACGTTCTACCACGGCCACAAGTGTGACATCAAATGAGGACGCTGGAAATGAGCCACTCCGCTGAAAGGCCTCACTGTCAGCCCTCAAACACAGGCGACGGCCGCCACCTGGCCCCGCCGAGCTCCTTCCACAGCATCTCCGGGCGTTTCCACCAGGAGCAGGTGGCTAACAGGGTTCTGACGGGCTGATTTTTGCAATATTGCTAAAACGGATGTCACTTAAGTACCTTCAAACGTTAGCTCAGCTCTTAACAGAAGCATTCCCACCCATGATGGGGAAAACGATCACACGTACACTCACCTTCTTCCAACAGGGACCACTGGCTGGCTTTCCAGCCCGCCCTGTCACCTCCCATTACCTTCGCCACCACACTTCAGAGGCGGTCTGCACTCCGCCCCGCGTCCCCGTGCTCATGCCCGCCCAGGTTCTCGCTGTCCGCCCCCTCTCCCTGCCACTCACCGACCTACTGCTCTCCAAGATCAGCAAACCTGAGCGCCACCCAGCCCTCCGCTCTCCCTGCGCTGGACCCTTCGCCAGCTGTCGGCCCCGGGGTCTGCTCTCGTCTTCCAAAACTCGTCTCTGCTAAGTGCTGAGCAGCCACTGCTCCCAACAGCAGCTCAAACCTGTTCTGCCAAAAACCGAACGTGACTTCCATTTGGAGGAGAAAAAAACTACCTTAGTGTTTTTTTTTTTAATGTACGTATGGACCAGGTCAAAAATACACTGTGCCAGATGGTTACACATTTACCCATAATGGCCAAAACCTGGAAGCAACCAAGAAGTCCCTCAGTGGGTGAGTGGATGAACTATGGTCCACCCAGACAATGGAGTACTATTCAGCACTAATAAGAAGGAGCTATTAAGCCGTGAAAAGATACCGAGGAATCTTAAATGCACATTCCTTGGTGAAAGAAGCTAATCTTGGTGAAAGAATCACATACTGTATGATTCCAACTATATGACATTCTGGAAAAGGGAAAACTATGGAGATGCTCGAAAGATCAGTGATGGCCAGGGCTGGGGGAAGGGAAGGATGCACAGGGGGAGCACGGGATTTCAGGGCAGTGAAACTACTCTGGATGACCTATAATGGTGGACACAGGTCCTTACACACGTGTTCAGCCCACAGCAGGTCCAGCACCAAGAGCGAACCCTGACGTCAACCGTGGACTCTGGGTGGTGACGATGCATCAACGTAGGTTCAAGGACTGTAACCAATGTGCCACGCTGGTGGGGGGTGTGGACAGTAGGGGAGGCTGGGGGAGTGGGGGGCAGGAGGTATACGGGAAACCTCTGTATCTCCCCCTCAATTTTGCTGTAAGCCCAAAATGGCTCTAAAAAATAAAGTTTATGGAAAAAAACCATCCTGTGCCTCTTTCCTAACTGTTGGCTTGGCAACTAGGGAGGATGCATTGTGTGGGAGTCTAATTCCAAACGAGCATCCTTTAGAGCCAAACCTGAGCATCTCTGTAGGATGCGGTCTGTCCACCGGCTGCAGGGGCACTGCCAGGCGGCAATAACACAAACACAACTCACAACTTGGTCTGCCCACTCTGACATTTGATCATTTTTGACATCTTAACTTTTTTTACTCTTGAGAGAACTGCATTACCTCACAGTAATTGAAACACTGATGTGAATTTCTTTTCCCCCCAAGACTGGCACCTGAGCTAACAACTGCTGCCAATCTTCTTCTTCCCTTTTTCCTTTCTGCTTTTTCTCCCCAAATCCCCCCAGTACATAGTTGTATCTCCTAGTTGTGGGTCCTTCTAGTTGTGGCATGTGGGACACTGCCTCGGTGTGGCCTGACAAGTGGTGCCATGTCCATGCCCAGGATCCGAACCAGTGAAGCCCCGGGCCGCCGCAGCAGAACGCGGGCACTTAACCACTCGGCCGTGGGCCGGCCCCTGATGTGACTATTTTATAACACTATTTTCAATCCACATCACTCAAAGTCAGAAAAAATGGGACCACACTGCTTTTCTTTTCTTTTCTTTTTGAGATTTTTTACTACGACAAAAGTCACTAACATAAAATTCACCATCTTAACCATTTTCAAGAGTACAATTCAGTGATTTTCAGCATATTCACAATGTTGAGTTACCATCACCAGTAATTCCAGAACATTTTGGTCACGCCCCAAAAGCTGATCCATTAGCAGTCACTCCCCATTACCTCCCCCCCAGCCCCTGGCAGCCACAAATCCGCTGAGTCCACGGACTCGCCTGTTCTGGACGTTTCGTATAAATGAAATCACACAATATCTGTCCTTCCGTGTCTGGTGTCTTTCAGTCAGCATCACATATTTAAGGTTCATCCACATCGTAGCGTGTGTCAGGGCCTTGTTCACTTTTATGGCTGAATAACATTCGACCGCATGGATGGACCATGTTTTGTTTATCCCTTCATTCGCTGATGAACATGTGGGTTGCTTCCACTTCCTAGCGATCACGAATAATGCTGCTATGAACGTTCCTGCACAAGTTTTCATGTGGGTTTATGCTATGTTTTCTCTCGGGTGTACACATGGGTAGACACATTTCTTTACAATGGCAATGAGTGAATTATTCCTTTTTTTTTTTTTTTTAAAGATTTTATTTTTTCCTTTTTCTCCCCAAAGCCCCCCAGTACATAGTTGTATATTCTTCGTTGTGGGTCCTTCTAGTTGTAGCACGTGGGACGCTGCCTCAGCGTGGTTTGATGAGCAGAGCTATGTCCGTGCCCAGGATTCGAACTGACGAAACACTGGGCCGCCTGCAGCAGAGCGCACAGACTTAACCACTCGGCCACGGGGCCAGCCCCGAATTGTTCCATTTTTGTTCCTCATTTCCAATTTAAATTTCTAGCTATGTTAGCCATCACTCCTTTCTTCTTTGGAAGGCATCTGCTTTTAAGCAAAAATGGGGATTTACTCATGGGCAGTGAGTATAAGATTTGCTTCACGTATTTTTACCTTTCTGCTAAATAGTAAACCAAAATGTTTTCGGTTGTTACAAGCATGTTGTATTTAAACACAAATAATGTCTCACAATTAGTCAAGACAATGTGAAATATGAATGCACACGTATATTTCAAAACAATCTGAAATATTAGTGTGAAAGTATATTTCAGAAGCATAACATTTCAGTGCATAATAACAGCGAAATACTCACAGGCAAAAACATTCTGATTAAATTTTTCAAACGGAGCCTGAGCGGCAGGGGAGAATCAAACCAATGAAATAAAAAATCAAGGGCAGAAATATTTATTCAAATAGGAATGAGTGCCTTCTGGAATCTTCTAGGTAGGTTTTTTTTTTTAAACATCACTTTTTTACAAAAGACGACTACCTTAAAGAGTTTCAGATAAATTAACAACACTAGATAATAATAAAATGAAAACACAATATGAAGCATATTAATGTCCAGTTTATATTCACACCATGTTTCAAACTTTCCAGTAAAGCAAGTATGTGATTTTTGGCGCTGCTCGTGCTTACTGGAGTATAAAATAGTTTTCATTTTCGAATACTTCCTTTCATAGATCTATGCACGTGCCAAAAAACCACTGAATCATAAAGAAACTGTCTTTAAAGTATGAGACCAGAAACTGCCTGCCTGACCTTGACAGCCTAAAGCCATCATTAGGAGCAGCGTAAAATCCACATTTCCACGGAGATGTTTTGGCCACCACAAACTTTTACAAAACAGGGATAGCGGCAGCAATGGAAGGATGCTCAGGACAGAGCTCTTTTTCACACCAACTTTTAAAACTTTGTTTTTTACAAATGGTAATAAAGGTATCCATGGAGGCCTCCCTTCCAGCCCTGGTGGCTCTTCAACTCGGCAGGCAGCTGAAGGCAGACGCTCCCCGTTTATCCCGAGGTTCGACGCGCGGAGAATCCAGTGAGACACGCATTCCCTCTAGTGCCTCTCCAGCAGGGACACGGCCTGAGGAGGGCCGGCCGGCTCGCAGCGTCCTCCTCCTCTCACAGCCGCACTGACACAAAAGCCGTAACGTATTTATTCTTCTCCTACCGATGGACACTTACGACTGTGCTTCCGATCTTTAGCTCTGACAAACAGCATGGCAACAAATAACCTTGTACATGTATCATTCTGCACGTGTGCCAAGTGCATCTGCAGGATAAAACCTTAGAACTTCTGAGTCAAAGGTCAGTTGCAATTTTAATAGCTACTGCTAAATTATTCCTCCTGGGCCAGCAGCTTATGAAACACCTGTTTCCTGTAGCTCTGCCACCCTGGTGTGTTATTAAACTTTAGGGCCCACTTTCTTTTTTGGATCCATCTTCCATTCCCTGTCGCCCATCAAATAGGGGTCTCCAAAATCTTCTCATATGACAGAGACTGAACGCATGCCTGGGCATTTGGTGAGAGTTCCAGAGGCAATATGTTCTTCGTGACCCTCCGTCACTCCCCTGGCCCTCTCATGACCAAGGGAACTATTCTGACATTTCACCTGCAAAGAAGGCTCAGCTCGTATGCGAGACTGTTGTACTTGCCCAGGTCTCTACTTGACAATCTGTGATACGAACGGCACGTTGTCCTTATTTCAGTCACGGTTATTCATTTTTCTCGGATCAAATACAATTGAGATTGGTCTGTGTTTACTTATCCTAACACACTTTTATGGAGTGGCCACCTCTTCTTTCACATTTCTCTATTTTTCTATGGAATGGCTTCTGATCATCTTCTCTTAAACTCATTCATCAGCAGAAGGTACAAACATCTGACTTGCGTCTTCGGTGCAGTCGTGCCCAAACATTTACAGAATGAAATGTTTCACCGTAAACTAACTTTTTAAATTTACTTTGTTTTATAATTAGGATATTGTACTGATTTTTTAAAATTATGCACAAAAAGGAGGTACTGGATTGCTCTGAGGGACAGACCCAGAAATGGACCTGCTGGCTCCAAGACCTATGGAATTGAATTCTCAACGTTTCTAATGTTATAAATTGCAGTGTACTAAATAAAGATTAGTTTTACTGTTTTTGTCATTTCCTCATACATTTATAATTTAAGAGAGTTTGCAATGTCTTGAAAAAAACGTAACAATCTCAAACATAATCGTCTCCATCAATGATTAAGATTGCTTTGTAGCGGGCCAGCTGCATGGTCATTTTTATAGTCCCATGCAAAGTGAGGACTGTCTTACTACTTTTTAGAAGATAAAACATTATTTGCAAAAATAATGTTTTATTTCACTGCAATTTCTCTATGTAGAATCTTTGCCCTTTCTTTTTGGCCAGGAAGACTGCCCCCGAGCTAACATCTGTTGCCAATTTTCCTCTACTTGGCATGTGGGTTGCTGGCACAGCATGGCTGACGAGTGGAGTAGGTCTGTGCCCAGGAGCCAAACCCGAAACCCAGGCCACTGAAGTGCAGTGCACCGAACTTAACCACACCAGGGGGCTGGCCCCAAATCTTTGCCTTTTTTAACCTCCCATGGCAATAAAGGACAGATTAAAATATTACGCTATTACATAACAGTAGAAATAATCACAAACCTGTGATTATTCAGCTTGACACCCCAGTTATGAAGCTTATGTAAACATCACATACATAGTCTGTGTGCCTAAACACAAGGCGACTTCAAGGGGCCAGCCCCCCATTTCCCTACGAAGACGCTGCCCGAAAGCTTGGCCACGTTAACACACCCTTCCAGGAAAGTAGAGCACCAGCCGACTCTGACTCCGACTCAGCCCCACAAATTTATTACAATAAACAGGCAGACAAAAGTGTTCGTGCCAGCTGCACGCTAAGTTACCACATCGAACATGCTTACTCTGCACTTACATCACCAGGCTTTAAAACATCTCCGCGAGACCCTTAAACTATGTTTCCTAGTCTTCCTTGCTTGACAACAGCAGCTCATCTTTTAGTGAGCCCTTGGAGACTCATCTGACACCATCTACCACGAGGGAGTCCCTCCGTTAGGACGCTCCACCTGCGAGTCACTGCTCCGTCACTCACACTCCGCCACGTTCCAGAACCACTGGTGGTATCCCTCCCGGCAATGATGGCTCCACCAAAACACGGAGCCAATAAAGGCATGGAAGTGATGGAGGGTGCCAGTGTCCCAGGCATCCTGAACCTGAGAGGGGAGGACAGTAACCTGATTAACGCCCCCGCTCCTCGAGTAAAATGACGTCATACTGGTCTCCCCAGCCCCTCTCAGGAACAGCTTTAGAGTTTACAGGTTAGCAATTCTCCTGAACAGTCCTAGGCTGTGAGCAAGGTTTCCCCGATTCAGTTACAATTTTAGCATTTTTCAGGCTTGTCAGTAGTTCACACTAGCACTTCAATTCTGCAAAGAAAGCCACAATCCACTCTTTTGCGTGTGATGAAGCACTCTGTGAAGTTATTTCATGACCTTTATTACATGAGGACGTCCGAGATGTGGAAGAGCGTTTGGACACCACCCCCTAGGCCTTCATAGGTACCACCGAGCACAACGGCACAGAAAGGGACCTAAGACAGGACCTGCTCTGTCACACTTTGAGACTCCACTACTGACGGGAACAGAAATGTCAAACAAGACCCCCGCGGGTACTATTCAACAGCCCCACTCTGACGGCAACTGGGTCCCCGCACACTGCACCTCACTGCCCTAGAGCCACCCGCAATTCCCAAGGCAGGCAGGGAACGAGCATGGAGAAGCTGGGCCAGCACTGCAACACATACGGGGAGACCACGCCTGGAAGCTCCAGCTGAGCGCACAGGACACCGAGGACAAGCGAGCAGCCTGCTCTCCTTTCCGTCTCTGACGAGCGTTTTGGACACACGGGACAGAAGGGCATCTCGGGCTGAGGCAGGGGTCTCGACATCAGCCGTGCCTGAAAGTGCTCCATGCGGGATTCCTCCCGCGGCTCCATCACGCCGGGTCAGCAGAAACACAAGTTCAGAAGGAGCACCTACGGCTACCTGAGGCTACACTGACAGCACCTCCTCACCGCCTGCTAACAAGTCAAAGAAACACAGCAGCTGCGGCGTGCAAGGCCACGCAGCCTCGGCTGACAGTAGTGAGGACAGGTGAGCCCGAAGACGCTGTCGACCCCCTCTCCTGCAGTGTCCACAGCAGGAGTGACAACGGCCCCCGGAGCACACACAGCTGGCTGGCGGATCTCAGGTAAGGGTGCAGCGTCAACAAAGGCGGCCTCTCGGCACCTGCAGGGCCCCCATCACGCTGCCCCACCAGAGCGCTCTCGGAGAACTGACTCCAGCCCTCGGGGACCGCCCTGCCGTGAGCTCACACCCTCGGTGCCTTTCTGTTCCTCTGTCGACCCTTCTCCTCCCACCCGGCGTGCCTGGCACACCACACCCCTCCGCAGCCAACCACCCGACACGCAGCAGGCCCGCCCAGCCGGCCCACAACTGCGCCCTCTGCTCCTGCTCGCGCGCCCGTGGCAGCTCCTCCTTCCCAATGCCGCCCCAGCCCCGCGCCTCCCGCATGCCCAACATGACGTCGCAGCCGGAGCTCAACCCTGCCGCTCTGTACAGGCTCCGCCGGCCCCTGAGAAAGACAGCACCTGTCCCTTCCGTGCGGGACCACGCTCACACGAGTCTGCTCGAGGGAAAGAACTGCTCCCCTCGCTGTTTCAAAATCCCCAGCCCGGGCGAACAATGCAGTGTTCAAACAACAGGTCCCCGTGGATCTGAACCAGCAACGACTACGTCTGACTGTGAATATTACCGCGTTGTAACCTTCTTAAACTGTCATGGCTCCGTGTATTCACGTCTTGCAAACCAGTCTCACACGAGCCTTATATTATAACCAGTTTTACCTACCCTCTAACTTAACAAGAAGGGCGTCTCAGAATGAACCAAAGGTCTAAGTACAAAACTGGAACGGAAGCTACTTTATTAGGGATTTCCTCTCGAGGCTCCAGCAAGCTCAGGAGACAGCAATACCAGCTGGAGAAGGAGCAGCCCTATTAATTTGGACAATTTACTGAACAAAAAAGTTGGGAGGCACGATGCTAAGTACTCCTAAGACACAAATATTCATTGTAATAACTTTATACGTGCTTAATGCTTGACTGGTTTTCAAAATATTTTCCAATATTTATCACATAAAAGTAGATGTCACATACGACAGGAAGGCATACATAATGAGCTCACTTCACAGACTGGAAGACAGGCCCGGGCAGGTTAGTGACCTACAAAGGTCACTTGGCTGATAAGCAGCTCGGGACTCAGAGCTCAAGACGATGTCATCTTCAGGGGGAGATCCCACGGTGAGCACCCAAACCAAGCCCCCGCAGGCTGTACGCCCTCCCAGTCACCCGAGTCGGGGCTACGGGGTCTGCAGACAGACACCTCGCATCTAATGAAGGCCCACCTTGTGCAGGGTACAGCGGTGGATGCTTTATTTTAGTTCTCACTAAATCTGCCTATAATATTGGGAAATAAATAGTATCTCTACTTTACAGACGACAAAACGGTCTCAGAAGTGAAATATCTTGGCCAAGATCAGAAAGTTAGTAAGCAGAGGATCCAAGATTTGACACGGGTGTGGAGGGGGAGGTAGAGGAGGAGGGGAGGGTGGGAAAGAAGAGGAAGCCACTCAGCAGTCAGTGAAAAAGCAGACTGTTCCACGCTCACCCAGCAAGCCCACCGCCATCATCCCATGGGGAGAAAGAGGCTGGCCACACGCCCCACAGGAGATCTTTTTGTGATTTCTTTTACCCCCTCAAGAATGACCTTGATCCTACTCTTTCATCTGCGTTTTTCTTAAAGCTGGTGGCATTTTGAAAAACTGGAGAAAAGATAAAAGGAATCGGAGTTGGTCCGAGCAGACCTCACAGGGGTGACCTCGCCCTGGAGAGGCAGGTGGGGTCTGATGAAAGCGAGGAGAGGGAGAGGCAGTACCCGAGCAGGGAATCGCGCAGGACGAGGCGTCAGGGAAGGGGAGCAGAGTGAGCAGACTGGTTGGGCAGAGTGAAGGGGCATTTACAGAGGGAAAGATGTGGGAAAGGTGAATAAAGCCAGAACACGGAGCCATGAATGCCAAACTGCCAAACACCTGCTGCCATGGATAGGCCCTGCCAAAACCTTCTCATGCCAGAGGTCTGGGTTACCCTGGGAGCTAGGTGGCCTGGAAAGGAAGAAAGCACAAGCAAAGCCACCTCATGTAGACACCAAGGCCCCACGAACGGCCCAAGCTAGCGCACCAGAGCACAAAGGAAAACAGAAACGACGTGAGAGCAGAAAACACCGGACAGAGCTGCGGACTGGCCCTGCAGGATGAGCGAGGAAGGGCAGAGGAGGCGCGTGAAGTGGGGAGGGAGGCGGGGAGACTCGAGGCTGACCAAGGAGGAAGGCGGAGCAGGACCCTGGACTGAGGTACACAGCAGGACGTCTACGGGCCTTCTAAGGGATACGGCAAAACTCGGGGCTGGGCATGCAGGAGCATCCCAAATGTGGAGCTCCAGACAGAAACGTGGCGATCAGCTTCAAAAAGGGGACGGGTGACCCCACAGGGACGAAGGAATCTCCAAGATGACGACTAGAGCAGAGGGAGCAGAGGGCTAGGATTTAACGTTATTTCCTAGTCAGTGGCACAAAACTTTCGTTCAAATGAAAATAATTACCCAAGAATGTGTGGATAGCAAGTGCTTCCTTTCCCTCCGTCCTTCCCGCAGAGGTTTTCCAACTGGAACGAACCTAATGCCCGCCAGCGAGCGCAGCAAACAGAACCACGGAGACCCGAGCACAGGCGGTTCAGGAGCTCCCCGGAAATTAAATTACTGGCAATGCTTAAAGTTACTGCAAATTAGCACTACGTGTGTCACTATCTCTTTACACGGCATTACTATAAAACTTCCCACCAGAGGCTCTTCAGACGAATTTACAACTGAAGGAACACCGGCAGCGTTTCAAAGCACAGAGAAACCCGCATCCCGAGTCCCAGACACGGTGGGCAGCGACGCCCTGCCCTCCACCGCTCGTGGGTTTCCAGGCCAGGCGGGGGCACGGGCTCGCAGCCTGGAAGCCGCGGAAAGAGCGGCTACTGTATTAACGATTCCAGGTCTGCTGGAAACGGCTCCCTTCCCGCAGCGCCCAGCCCTGTGGACACAGTTGGGGAACATGAAGGGGAACGAACTGCACGTTAAGGGTTTGTACAAACTACGCAGAACCTATAATCAGGAATCTGCTTCCACACAATCTCTTAATTCATCGTCGAACTTCGTTAGGAACAACTATTTCTATGGTTTGCACAAGAAAACAACCTCGGAATGCACATTCTCTCCAACTTAAACCCTTTATTCTAACCACCTACTACTTTTTCCTGCATGGGCCTTTCTCCCACTCTGGTGACTGTCAGGCACCCACCATACACACATCAAAAAGACACGCTGTCCAGTTTGTGAAACTTTCTCACAGAAATGGAGTCAAGATCATCAGGAAGGAGAATAAAAGTAACAAACGGGGGCGGGGGGGCGGGATATAACTCCAAATCCCTAATCCCCGGGTTTATTTAACACGTGTTCTCTTCCCTTCTCGGGGAAGTCAGGGCAGGGGAGGGGGAGGCGGCAGTTGGCCCCGATAATCCCAGCCAGGAGGAGCGTTCCAGCTGCCATGTAAGTAAACACTAAACGGCCTTCTCCAGCTGCAGAGGCACAGCTGCAGTGATTTCAGGCACGCTGTCACAATTTGTCACCTGTTTTGGCTGCCCGGCCTCTGAGCCCCTCCCCAGGCCTGGGAACAGCACCGGGCCAGAGGAGCTGAGAGCCCCAGGCACTTACTCTCCCGGCCTCTCCTGCATTTGGGGCAGCGCAGGACGGCCCCGGGCCTGCCAATCTCAGACTTGAGACAAGAAGCGAGCAGTGTGCAGAGGCATCCTTTAATCGCGGGCCCCGCCGGGCAAGGATGCGGCAGGGGGGCAGCACTGGACCGAGGCACGCCTGGTGAGGATGCGGCAGGGGGGCAGCACTGGACCGAGGCACGCCTGGTGAGGAAGCGGCAAGGGGGCAGCACTGGACCACAACACACCCCAGGGGGGCCCTCCAGAGCACTTCTCCCACCCTCCCATCGACGCGGGGAACCAAAGGCCTTAGAATAATTTATTTCTCTGCACGGATCACCAGGCAGCTTGTCACTAAGCCCCCTGACTCAGCAAGCTTATTCTACTCATTACTTGTATTCTCACAATGTAGAACTTCACCCATCTTTCTCTACGAAAACTATGAACGCACAGTAAAAACACCACCGCCTTTCAGATAAAATACCCCACACTGTGGACATACGGGGTGGAGAGAGAGACTGTCACTCCGTCCACCACACATTTGCATACCGTTTGCACTTTTTCTTCGTCATTCTCCTTTTTTCCCTATTGGTCACGGTTAACTGTGGGAGTCAGAGGAAAGCACTCTTCACCATAACCAAACTCCACACTCATTCGCTACCGGCCTCTGAAGGGGCTCCCAAACCTCTCCGTGCCTCAATTCCTTCACTGTCAGACGGGCTGCGGAACAGTCCCCTGCCTTCTAGTACTATTTATAGTAGAGAGCATACTCTACAGTATTGTTACGAGGCTCAGGGAGATAACTCACAGAAAGAGGCTTAGAAGCAATAAATGCTGGCTATTATCTCATTTAATCCCCCAAACATCTGTCTACCCAGCCCTTGGACAGACAGTGCCTAACACACGGCAGACAATCAATATTTGCTGAAGCAAAACCGACAGTTACCGTCCCTAACTGACGGATGAGAATTCCGAAGGCTCAGAGACGAGGTAACTGACGCAGGGAACTCGGCGAGGATGGGGCGCGAGTCCGCCGACTGACCACCAGGCTGCTTCCTCCGAGCCTTGCCCACCGGGACCGAGGGAGACGGGGGGTCTACCTACAGAGACGGACGGCAGCACGGGAGACAGGGCGGCACACACCCACACACCTGCTGCCACTGTCCTCTGCAGTCAGTCTGTCCGCCGGAGGAGGGACAGGCACTCAGCACGTTGCGTAAAGCGCCTTCAAACAGCACGAAGAAGGAGACGCCAGCTTGCTGACGGTCTCCCTTCCGTGTGTATCTCTGCCGGAGCTACAGGAGCTGAGCCACAAAACAGCCAAGTAAAATTCTATACGGGACTTCTTTAACTCTGTGCATCAGCTGCATTTCACACTCAGTCAAAAATGAAGTCTTTCATATTTTCATTTGCATGAAAATGACACAACAGACTATCCTAGAACTAATACTCAAGACTCTTCAAAATACCCTTGCCCTGCCACAGCTGTTTCTATTGCAGGGCGCGCAGGCTATCGCGACCTCACCTGTCACTCACGTTCTCCCCATGAACTATTTTTAAGGCGGGAGCAAGAGTGTGTCCTAGCTTCTTAGCAGCACCCCGGGATTTCCAGAGATGTTAATGGCTCAGAGATATTGATTAGTCTTCTTCAGCATGGCGCTACACGAAATCAATTTCCATATTACTACTGGCAAAGGTTTAAAAATACATAGGCAGGAGGGATAATTACCCATTTGCAAAGCAGAAAAACTTGGACAGCAGGGGTGGAGTGTGTGGGTGCACACTTCTCCAAGCCTTCGCGGACAGGGATCCTACCACTAGCAGGATATAACATAGAACACCTGGAACGTCTCTCATTGATGTTACCGTCATGGAAACTTCCTATTAACAGCTCTAAATTTTAAGTTTGAGAAAAATCTTCTCCCTAAATAAATTGCATTACCCAATTCTTAACAGCAAATCTATAAACAGGATATAATAAATTTTAAAACATTTATGTCAGGGGCTGGCCCCGTGGCCGAGTGGTAAGTTCGCGCGCTCCGCTGCAGGCGGCCCAGTGTTTCGTCGGTTCGAATCCTGGGCGCGGACACGGCACTGCTCATCAGACCACGCTGAGGCAGCGTCCCACATGCCACAACTCGAAGGACCCACAACGAAGAATACACAACTGTGTACCGGGGGCTTTGGGGAGAAAAAGGAAGAAAAAACAAACAAAAATCTAAAACATTTCTGCCAACTAATACTTTTTAACCATATAGAACTGTCTTCTTACAGAAGAACTTTGTTGACAAGAATTCCAGAAGGTACTAAGAGTAAACTGAAGCTGCACACGCACAACGCCCGCCGGGCGCACAGCGCGCAGCCCAAGGCTGGCCCCGGGGCCGCGGGTACCTTCTCATCCAGAGCTTTGTGGTGCTGGAACAAAAATTTCAGCGCCTTCAGCACTTCCACCTCACTGGACACGCCGGCGGGGGACTGCGCCTGCCTCTTCACCACCGTCATCCTCAGGGACCGCTTGTGCCTGGAGACGAGGCACTCCAAGTGCTCCAACAGCAGCTGGGAGAAAAGGCCAACACAGACGCAAGTTTAAACAACACCTTCAATTGCACATTGGGATTCGGGGCAAATCAATCCTTTCCATCTCATGCTGAACCAGTGTGAATGCCTTCAATCCAGTAGAAAGTTAGAGAAATTCCTCCTCAGATGGATCAAAATACTAATTCTTAACTATGAATTTCAAGAAAAGTATGAGAACGCTGAACTGATCGATCACAGTTAAGTCGTGGGAAAATGTCGAAAATGTGTTTGAAACCAGGTAGAGTGGACGTCTTTCGAGTTTAAAGCCAGCCAGAGTGACTGATAGTGGCCCAGAGGCTCAAGTTCCGGCACCTACTGACCCTGGTGTTGTTTCTCTCTGCCTTCAGTTCGGCGATTTCTTCCTCCCTTTCAAGGAGCTGTTCCCTGCACACACTGAGTTGTTTACTAAGTGCCGCAAACTCCTAGAAAATAAGGGGGGCAAAGAGATCTTTTAAGGAAAGACTCCCAGCAAGCCACCCCAGTCCTCACACAGGCAACCCCAGCCGGAGGCTCTAAGGGACCTCCGTGGGGGGTCGAGCCACCAGCCCAAGACCGCGCAGACGCCGTAACTCAGACGCCACCCTTCCTCCACCCCTGCACCTGGGCACACGCACAGCGGAGGAAGAAGGGACTCCAAGCCCACCTCCTCAGACCCACAGAAGCCCTCGACACGTTCCTGAGCAGGAATCCTGACACCAAGTGGACACAGACATCTTTAAACGACTCGCACCCCGGTGACCTGGAGCCACCGGAGAGTAAAGAGGCCCCGAAGGCCGCTGCCCTGCGCCCAGCCTCCTGCTCTACGCGGATTCTCCCCTGGGGAAGAGCATCCCCAGGAAAAGGCTGATGGCACTCCAACGCTAACGGATTGGCCAAGTAATTACTCAAAGCCAACTCCCTAATGTGGACTTTTCACAAATGCCGGTAAGCCTTTGGTAGGAAGGGGAAGTTTAAGAAGACTTATTTCTGGGGCCGGCCCCGGGGCCAAGCGGTTAAGTTCGCGCACTCCGCTGTGGCGGCCCAGGGTTTCACTGGTTCGGATCCTGGGCGCGGACATGGTACCGCTCATCAGGCCACGCTGAGGCGGCGGCCCACGTGCCACCACTAGAAGGACCTGCAACTAAGATATACAACTATGTACGGGGTCGGGGGGGATTTGGGGAGATAAAGCAGAAAGAAAAAAAAAAAAGAAGACATTTCGTTAGCTAAGGGGAAAAAGTTCCTTGACGACATCACTGAGAGGAGAGGTGCCAGGCGCTCCCCTTGTCAACCGTGGGTCACTTCTAACTGCAACACTGAGCACCCTCACACAAACACGATGTCATTAAGCTGGGGAGAAAGGAAAGGACTCACATTCTCCTGTCAGTTTTTCAATGGAGCAAAACTCCTCTGAAATAATTAAAATTATCTGCCAACTGCCAACGTTTCTCAACATTTTAACAGTTTTCTCTTTACTGGACAAAGGAATGGATAAAGGTTCATCTAACAAATAATCGAGCTGTCGGTCAAAATACGAAAGGAGGCTGATTGAGGTAATTCTAGAAAATCAATTGACAAACAGGTGGTGTAAAGCTCATTCCTAAATTAATCATTTGCAACTCAAAGTCAGCATTACCATCTGTGGTCAATTAGAATTTGACTTTATAAGGCTAGCCCTTATAAATGAGGGCAGGGGCTGCAGCAGACATGGCTTTAGAAAGACCTTCTGGAGGACGAGACAGTGTGCGTGCTGACTGGCAGGAAGCCAGGGGAGCGGTGGGACTGACAGAGTAACTCCCCTGAGTAAGCGCGAGCAGATCGGGCCAAGCGGCCAAGTGCAGAGGTGGCCTTTCCTGGGTGCACACAGTTCGCCCACAGTAAGAGGAAGGGCAGCCGAATACACGGGCACAGATCCAGGTAAATAGGCAGACATGTGGTGAGAGTTTACGCAAGACCTCTTCTGATTTCTTCCGATTTCACTGAGAAAACAGAGGACTTGGCATTAAGTTTAAGGGTGGGTGAGGAGCGCTGGGGAGGGGAAAGGGGAAGGAAGAAAACAGCCACCTAGAAGAGAAGAGTCGCTGTTTGACAGTCACGTGACTGTGGCGGCATGCGGGTCCACTTCCGGTCACCGGTCACGACAGCGGAGGGAGAACGCACTTACTGGGTGCAGGCTTCTGCCGGTGAGTACAGTGAAGTGAAAGAGGCGAGGGAGGGGCAGGGCGTGCAAGGCTGTGATGATAACGGACCATGGGATTTCAGGGGGGTGAGGAAGAAGGGAGAGGGGAGAAGGGCGAGGGACCATGACAAGTGGCAGGGGACCTGCAGTCCCAGGAGGGTTGAGTATCAGCGTTTTATTTTTAAGTCTTACTAGCTGTCATGGACAAATTTCGCCACCTTTAAATGAAACGCCTAGTCGAAGCACAACAAGGTGGACACTGGACGCTTCAGGGGGTGCGTCGAAGCTCCCCTGCGCACCGGGACGAGGAGCTGGTTCCTACACGGACTCACACCGCCTGGAAAGAGAGAGCTCCGCCCCGGAGCCCACTTGCGCTCCCATCGAGCCCCTATGCTGGATGCCTGTCACCTCGCTTTCCCGTGACCTCCTCCCGCCCCCCTCCCCGGGCAAGCCTCTGTCTCTTTCATGCAGTTCCCCTAAGTTCTTCCTAACAGCCCAGACTGTCTTCGTTCACCTGTAAAGAGAATATGCTTCATTCCTATCGCTGGGTTATATCTCAAAAGAAATCTGTGACACACTGCTTTGGCCATGGTAGAAAACACATTTACAGAACTTGACAATTATTTTTACTCCTTAAAGGAAAACCTTTTCCCTTGGCTCAAAAGAATTCGACAACTGAAAAAGCATCAAAGCAAATTTAAACTTAGGAGTTTAGATACACATTAGACAGGAAATTCCAAAGTTTAAGATTCCAGAAGCACGTTCATATGTGCACTGTGTATCATTATTGCAGAAAAAACTAGCACAGGCTGAACAAACCCCAAATATGTGCAGTAAATGATCTCCCCTATTACCATCACAGGAATCTAATTGTCAGCATCTACCTTTTTCCTCTTTAGAAAAAAAACGTTGCTCTAAAAAATACTGTAAGCCACATATACTACTAGTCTAAAGTGTCATTCTATTTACTATAATTAAAGTATCTCTGAAACTGAACAGATCCAATAATCACTGGGATATTTTCATTTAAAGTATAAGTCTGAGCAATACAGATTTGCATTTCCGTTTGACACTTTCTAGGATTGAGAACAGGGAAGGTAACAGCCATTAACACCAGCTCAAGAACTTGGTTTCACATAACGCTCAAAAATGCTGACATTTAGCATTTCTGGACAAAAGGTTCAGATCTGGATAACAGGTCCAGATTATGCAAACCAGACATTATTTATCAAAATCCGCCATGAGACCAATTTTAAGTTACGTCCTATGGATCAGATGCAACATTTAGCTCAGAAAGCAAAGAACATTCTTTCTTCCCAGTCATTCCAGTAGCTCCCAGCAACTGCAGGACTCTGGGCTGGAAGCAGCCGCCCTTCCCACTCCCCCAGCCCCACGTGAGTCCTGACCCCTGCCCCCCCCGCCCTCCCCCAAATTCTTCACTCGGCCATCCCATGCTGCGCTTCAGCATCTTTCACTCTCTAGCATCTCCATCAGTACTTTCGTTTTATGTTTTAGCTACTCTTCATTATTTTCGCTAACCTGCTGAAACAGGAGCGAAGCTTCAGTGGCGGCAAAAAGTACCCGTCCTCTTGGTGTGGGGACAGGGAGGGTAATAAACAAATAGAAACGGGGTCTAATTGTTAGCACACCAAACGAACCCCTGAAAAACTGACTTGCAGAACTGACAGATTATCTTGTGTCAGCAGAAGCTACCCGCTTCAGCCTTAGGTTTTAAAGCATGTCAAATTGTGAAATAAAGGAAATTGGAAGTTTATTTACGAGTCAGCAAATCATATGTTTCAAAACTCCAGCATCTTGATTAAAAGTGTGCTTAGAAAGGTTATTACAACTATCTATTCCTGTTAACAGACTATGTCTAACTGTCTGTTGACGTCGCATCTAACGATGGGAGGAGAGGGACGCTCAGAAGACAGCAAACTTTACGCCCTTGGAAAAGCTGACCATCAGCTCACTGGACTTGTGGAAAGCCACTTTTAAGGCAACAGCACGGGATTTTCAGTCACTGAACGTCATTTGCAAGCAACAGAGTAAAATGCATAAGCAGTTACAAAGTCCCAACATCTAATTTCTTTTGTCGGTTTCTCTTTAAGAAACGGATACTGACACAATTTATGCTGCTGCTCAGCATTTAGGGATTCATAGCAGAGACTGTATAATCTGAACCGAAAAAGACAGTACGGCACAGTATTTCAGCGTCATCTCAACTTGGTTCACAGCAAACACGCACCATGCGTATTTTTTACGTCTTTAAGATAACACAGAGACGGACACCCAGCAAACAGCTAAGGCAGGTTACCCACTGGGACTGGGAAAGGCGGCTGAAGCGAGACTTCGTTTTTAATTTATATTCCTTTTTAAATTTTTAACTATGTCCTTGCCTTGTATTTAAAAAAAAAAAAAAAAGACCAATCCTCCCTTCTCTTTTCGTCTCCCAAAACCATGCTAGAGCACAGGACGCGACCAGGATATGGACTGTCCACGTGGACACAGAACTTGTTCAGAAACACCTGGCCCCTCAGCCACCACACCCCAATCCTGAATCCTGTTCTTGCTCTCTGCAACCTGGCCTCAGGCCCCGCTGCTGCCCTGAAAGCGCTCTGGCTCAGACACAGCAATCCCCTCGCCTGCGCTAACCCCAGGCAGGCTTCGTGCTCGCTGACCTTGCCAACCACCGTCAGGGAGCATGCTCATCTCGTAACTGCTGAACAAAGGTTCCTGAGTGCCCTGTTCACTCTCCACACCTGTGTCCTGTGTCCAAGGCTTTAAGCCCCCACCCCGGCAACTGTCCAACTGCCCGTCAGACATCTCTACTTGGACGCTTAAACCACCTTCCCCAAACGGAGTTCATCACCCTCCTCCCTGACCCAGCCCCCAACTCCTCCCAGGCCCTCACTCAACTCAGCAGAGGACCCACCCATGCAGTTGTCCAAGCCAGACTCCCGGACGTCACATCACCCACTTCCTCTCCCCCCACATTAACCAGCTGCTGGGTACTAATTCTGCCTCCTACCTGGATCTTCTGGAGGGTCCTCGCTGCCTCCTGCTCTGCCTAGGCCACCAGGTCTCCTTGGTCTGGAGGGGTGGTTCCAGAAGTCAGCTCCCGCAGCTCTGACCCTGCCTCTCTCTCCAGCCTCCTCCCTCATCATCACTCTGTGTCTCCTACTCGGCATGTCAGTCCCAACTCATCTACAGTTCCTAGAACACGTCTGTGCCTCGGCTGTGCCCTCTGCCTCAGGTCTGTGAATCGGCCGGTCTTCCCCTGGCCACCACTCGCCCTGCTCAGTTCACGGCCTAAGGGCCGTGTGCGGCAGAACAAAACACCCGTCCACCTCAGAGGTTTGCAGGCGGCACAGGGAACCGTGCTGTCCAGACCAGCTGCCTAAAAACCACCTGTGCAGCTGACGAAAATACAGACTCCTAGGCCTCAGCCTACTGAATCAACATTTCTGGGGTGGAACCTGGAATATGTATTTTTAAAGGCTTCCCAGGGGAATTCAGTAGCCATGCTGGGAAACAACTGACCTTTATGACCTTGGACTGGTCACTTAGTTCTCCATCTTGACCACTCATCTAAAAATACGGGGAGCAATATCTACGTTCTACCACGGCCACAAGTGTGACATCAAATGAGGACGCTGGAAATGAGCCACTCCGCTGAAAGGCCTCACTGTCAGCCCTCAAACACAGGCGACGGCCGCCACCTGGCCCCGCCGAGCTCCTTCCACAGCATCTCCGGGCGTTTCCACCAGGAGCAGGTGGCTAACAGGGTTCTGACGGGCTGATTTTTGCAATATTGCTAAAACGGATGTCACTTAAGTACCTTCAAACGTTAGCTCAGCTCTTAACAGAAGCATTCCCACCCATGATGGGGAAAACGATCACACGTACACTCACCTTCTTCCAACAGGGACCACTGGCTGGCTTTCCAGCCCGCACTGTCACCTCCCATTACCGTCGCCACCGCACTTCAGAGGCGGTCTGCACTCCGCCCCGCGTCCCCGTGCTCATGCCCGCCCAGGTTCTCGCTGTCCGCCCCCTCTCCCTGCCACTCACCGACCTACCGCTCTCCAAGATCAGCAAACCTGAGCGCCACCCAGCCCTCCGCTCTCCCTGCGCTGGACCCTTCGCCAGCTGTCGGCCCCGGGGTCTGCTCTCGTCTTCCAAAACTCGTCTCTGCTAAGTGCTGAGCAGCCACTGCTCCCAACAGCAGCTCAAACCTGTTCTGCCAAAAACCGAACGTGACTTCCATTTGGAGGAGAAAAAAACTACCTTAGTGTTTTTTTTTTAATGTACGTATGGACCAGGTCAAAAATACACTGTGCCAGATGGTTACACATTTACCCATGATTGCCAAAACCTGGAAGCAACCAAGAAGTCCCTCAGTGGGTGAGTGGATGAACTATGGTCCACCCAGACAATGGAGTACTATTCAGCACTAATAAGAAGGAGCTATTAAGCCGTGAAAAGATACCGAGGAATCTTAAATGCACATTCCTTGGTGAAAGAAGCTAATCTTGGTGAAAGAATCACATACTGTATGATTCCAACTATATGACATTCTGGAAAAGGGAAAACTATGGAGATGCTCGAAAGATCAGTGATGGCCAGGGCTGGGGGAAGGGAAGGATGCACAGGGGGAGCACGGGATTTCAGGGCAGTGAAACTACTCTGGATGACCTATAATGGTGGACACAGGTCCTTACACACGTGTTCAGCCCACAGCAGGTCCAGCACCAAGAGCGAACCCTGACGTCAACCGTGGACTCTGGGTGGTGACGATGCATCAACGTAGGTTCAAGGACTGTAACCAATGTGCCACGCTGGTGGGGGGTGTGGACAGTAGGGGAGGCTGGGGGAGTGGGGGGCAGGAGGTATACGGGAAACCTCTGTATCTCCCCCTCAATTTTGCTGTAAGCCCAAAATGGCTCTAAAAAATAAAGTTTATGGAAAAAAACCATCCTGTGCCTCTTTCCTAACTGTTGGCTTGGCAACTAGGGAGGATGCATTGTGTGGGAGTCTAATTCCAAACGAGCATCCTTTAGAGCCAAACCTGAGCATCTCTGTAGGATGCGGTCTGTCCACCGGCTGCAGGGGCACTGCCAGGCGGCAATAACACAAACACAACTCACAACTTGGTCTGCCCACTCTGACATTTGATCATTTTTGACATCTTAACTTTTTTTACTCTTGAGAGAACTGCATTACCTCACAGTAATTGAAACACTGATGTGAATTTCTTTTCCCCCCAAGACTGGCACCTGAGCTAACAACTGCTGCCAATCTTCTTCTTCCCTTTTTCCTTTCTGCTTTTTCTCCCCAAATCCCCCCAGTACATAGTTGTATCTCCTAGTTGTGGGTCCTTCTAGTTGTGGCATGTGGGACACTGCCTCGGTGTGGCCTGACAAGTGGTGCCATGTCCATGCCCAGGATCCGAACCAGTGAAGCCCCGGGCCGCCGCAGCAGAACGCGGGCACTTAACCACTCGGCCGTGGGCCGGCCCCTGATGTGACTATTTTATAACACTATTTTCAATCCACATCACTCAAAGTCAGAAAAAATGGGACCACACTGCTTTTCTTTTCTTTTCTTTTTGAGATTTTTTACTACGACAAAAGTCACTAACATAAAATTCACCATCTTAACCATTTTCAAGAGTACAATTCAGTGATTTTCAGCATATTCACAATGTTGAGTTACCATCACCAGTAATTCCAGAACATTTTGGTCACGCCCCAAAAGCTGATCCATTAGCAGTCACTCCCCATTACCTCCCCCCCAGCCCCTGGCAGCCACAAATCCGCTGAGTCCACGGACTCGCCTGTTCTGGACGTTTCGTATAAATGAAATCACACAATATCTGTCCTTCCGTGTCTGGTGTCTTTCAGTCAGCATCACATATTTAAGGTTCATCCACATCGTAGCGTGTGTCAGGGCCTTGTTCACTTTTATGGCTGAATAACATTCGACCGCATGGATGGACCATGTTTTGTTTATCCCTTCATTCGCTGATGAACATGTGGGTTGCTTCCACTTCCTAGCGATCACGAATAATGCTGCTATGAACGTTCCTGCACAAGTTTTCATGTGGATTTATGCTATGTTTTCTCTCGGGTGTACACATGGGTAGACACATTTCTTTACAATGGCAATGAGTGAATTATTCCTTTTTTTTTTTTTTTAAAGATTTTATTTTTTCCTTTTTCTCCCCAAAGCCCCCCAGTACATAGTTGTATATTCTTCGTTGTGGGTCCTTCTAGTTGTAGCACGTGGGACGCTGCCTCAGCGTGGTTTGATGAGCAGAGCTATGTCCGTGCCCAGGATTCGAACTGACGAAACACTGGGCCGCCTGCAGCAGAGCGCACAGACTTAACCACTCGGCCACGGGGCCAGCCCCGAATTGTTCCATTTTTGTTCCTCATTTCCAATTTAAATTTCTAGCTATGTTAGCCATCACTCCTTTCTTCTTTGGAAGGCATCTGCTTTTAAGCAAAAATGGGGATTTACTCATGGGCAGTGAGTATAAGATTTGCTTCACGTATTTTTACCTTTCTGCTAAATAGTAAACCAAAATGTTTTCGGTTGTTACAAGCATGTTGTATTTAAACACAAATAATGTCTCACAATTAGTCAAGACAATGTGAAATATGAATGCACACGTATATTTCAAAACAATCTGAAATATTAGTGTGAAAGTATATTTCAGAAGCATAACATTTCAGTGCATAATAACAGCGAAATACTCACAGGCAAAAACATTCTGATTAAATTTTTCAAACGGAGCCTGAGCGGCAGGGGAGAATCAAACCAATGAAATAAAAAATCAAGGGCAGAAATATTTATTCAAATAGGAATGAGTGCCTTCTGGAATCTTCTAGGTAGGTTTTTTTTTTAAACATTACTTTTTTACAAAAGACGACTACCTTAAAGAGTTTCAGATAAATTAACAACACTGGATAATAATAAAATGAAAACACAATATGAAGCATATTAATGTCCAGTTTATATTCACACCATGTTTCAAACTTTCCAGTAAAGCAAGTATGTGATTTTTGGCGCTGCTCGTGCTTACTGGAGTATAAAATAGTTTTCATTTTCGAATACTTCCTTTCATAGATCTATGCACGTGCCAAAAAACCACTGAATCATAAAGAAACTGTCTTTAAAGTATGAGACCAGAAACTGCCTGCCTGACCTTGACAGCCTAAAGCCATCATTAGGAGCAGCGTAAAATCCACATTTCCACGGAGATGTTTTGGCCATCACAAACTTTTACAAAACAGGGATAGCAGCAGCAATGGAAGGATGCTCAGGACAGAGCTCTTTTTCACACCAACTTTTAAAACTTTGTTTTTTACAAATGGTAATAAAGGTATCCATGGAGGCCTCCCTTCCAGCCCTGGTGGCTCTTCAACTCGGCAGGCAGCTGAAGGCAGACGCTCCCCGTTTATCCCGAGGTTCGACGCGCGGAGAATCCAGTGAGACACGCATTCCCTCTAGTGCCTCTCCAGCAGGGACACGGCCTGAGGAGGGCCGGCCGGCTCGCAGCGTCCTCCTCCTCTCACAGCCGCACTGACACAAAAGCCGTAACGTATTTATTCTTCTCCTACCGATGGACACTTACGACTGTGCTTCCGCTCTTTAGCTCTGACAAACAGCATGGCAACAAATAACCTTGTACATGTATCATTCTGCACGTGTGCCAAGTGCGTCTGCAGGATAAAACCTTAGAACTTCTGAGTCAAAGGTCAGTTGCAATTTTAATAGCTACTGCTAAATTATTCCTCCTGGGCCAGCAGCTTATGAAACACCTGTTTCCTGTAGCTCTGCCACCCTGGTGTGTTATTAAACTTTAGGGCCCACTTTCTTTTTTGGATCCATCTTCCATTCCCTGTCGCCCATCAAATAGGGGTCTCCAAAATCTTCTCATATGACAGGGACTGAACGCATGCCTGGGCATTTGGTGAGAGTTCCAGAGGCAATATGTTCTTCGTGACCCTCCGTCACTCCCCTGGCCCTCTCATGACCAAGGGAACTCTTCTGACATTTCACCTGCAAAGAAGGCTCAGCTCGTATGCGAGACTGTTGTACTTGCCCAGGTCTCTACTTGACAATCTGTGATACGAACGGCACCTTGTCCTTATTTCAGTCACGGTTATTCATTTTTCTCGGATCAAATACAATTGAGATTGGTCTGTGTTTACTTATCCTAACACACTTTTATGGAGTGGCCACCTCTTCTTTCACATTTCTCTATTTTTCTATGGAATGGCTTCTGATCATCTTCTCTTAAACTCATTCATCAGCAGAAGGTACAAACATCTGACTTGCGTCTTCGGTGCAGTCGTGCCCAAACATTTACAGAATGAAATGTTTCACCGTAAACTAACTTTTTAAATTTACTTTATTTTATAATTAGGATATTGTACTGATTTTTTAAAATTATGTACAAAAAGGAGGTACTGGATTGCTCTGAGGGACAGACCCAGAAATGGACCTGCTGGCTCCAAGAGCTATGGAATTGAATTCTCAACGTTTCTAATGTTATAAATTGCAGTGTACTAAATAAAGATTAGTTTTACTGTTTTTGTCATTTCCTCATACATTGATAATTTAAGAGAGTTTGCAATGTCTTGAAAAAAACGTAACAATCTCAAACATAATCGTCTCCATCAATGATTAAGATTGCTTTGTAGCGGGCCAGCTGCATGGTCATTTTTATAGTCCCATGCAAAGTGAGGACTGTCTTACTACTTTTTAGAAGATAAAACATTATTTGCAAAAATAATGTTTTATTTCACTGCAATTTCTCTATGTAGAATCTTTGCCCTTTCTTTTTGGCCAGGAAGACTGCCCCCGAGCTAACATCTGTTGCCAATTTTCCTCTACTTGGCATGTGGGTTGCTGGCACAGCATGGCTGACGAGTGGAGTAGGTCTGTGCCCAGGAGCCAAACCCGAAACCCAGGCCACTGAAGTGCAGTGCACCGAACTTAACCACACCAGGGGGCTGGCCCCAAATCTTTGCCTTTTTTAACCTCCCATGGCAATAAAGGACAGATTAAAATATTACGCTATTACATAACAGTAGAAATAATCACAAACCTGTGATTATTCAGCTTGACACCCCAGTTATGAAGCTTATGTAAACATCACATACATAGTCTGTGTGCCTAAACACAAGGCGACTTCAAGGGGCCAGCCCCCCATTTCCCTACGAAGACGCTGCCCGAAAGCTTGGCCACGTTAACACACCCTTCCAGGAAAGTAGAGCACCAGCCGACTCTGACTCCGACTCAGCCCCAGAAATTTATTACAGTAAACAGGCAGACAAAAGTGTTCGTGCCAGCTGCACGCTAAGTTACCACATCGAACATGCTTACTCTGCACTTACATCACCAGGCTTTAAAACATCTCCGCGAGACCCTTAAACTATGTTTCCTAGTCTTCCTTGCTTGACAACAGCAGCTCATCTTTTAGTGAGCCCTTGGAGACTCATCTGACACCATCTACCACGAGGGAGTCCCTCCGTTAGGACGCTCCACCTGCGAGTCACTGCTCCGTCACTCACACTCCGCCACGTTCCAGAACCACTGGTGGTATCCCTCCCGGCAATGATGGCTCCACCAAAACACGGAGCCAATAAAGGCATGGAAGTGATGGAGGGTGCCAGTGTTCCAGGCATCCTGACCCTGAGAGGGGAGGACAGTAACCTGATTAAGGCCCCCGCTCCTCGAGTAAAATGACGTCATACTGGTCTCCCCAGCCCCTCTCAGGAACAGCTTTAGAGTTCACAGGTTAGCAATTCTCCTGAAAAGTCTTAGGGTATGAGCAAGGTTTCCCCGATTCAGTTACAATTTTAGCATTTTTCAGGCTTGTCAGTAGTTCACACTAGCACTTCAATTCTGCAAAGAAAGCCACAATCCACTCTTTTGCGTGTGATGAAGCACTCTGTGAAGTTATTTCATGACCTTTATTACATGAGGACGTCCGAGATGTGGAAGAGCGTTTGGACACCACCCCCTAGGCCTTCATAGGTACCACCGAGCACAACGGCACAGAAAGGGATCTAAGATAGGACCTGCTCTGTCACACTTTGAGACTCCACTACTGACGGGAACAGAAATGTCAAACAAGACCCCCGCGGGTACTATTCAACAGCCCCACTCTGACGGCAACTGGGTCCCCGCACACTGCACCTCACTGCCCTAGAGCCACCCGCAATTCCCAAGGCAGGCAGGAAACGAGCACAGAGAAGCTGGGCCAGCACTGCAACACATACGGGGAGACCACGCCTGGAAGCTCCAGCTGAGCGCACAGGACACCGAGGACAAGCGAGCAGCCTGCTCTCCTTTCCGTCTCTGACGAACGTTTTGGACACACGGGACAGGAGGGCATCTCGGGCTGAGGCAGGGGTCTCGACATCAGCCGTGCCTGAAAGTTCTCCATGTGGGATTCCTCCCACGGCTCCATCACGCCGGGTCAGCAGAAACACAAGTTCAGAAGGAGCACCTACGGCTACCTGAGGCTACACTGACAGCAGCTCCTCCCCGCCTGCTAACAAGTCAAAGAAACACAGCAGCTGCGGCGTGCAAGGCCACGCAGCCTCGGCTGACAGTAGTGAGGACAGGTGAGCCCGAAGACGCTGTCGACCCCCTCTACTGCAGTGTCCACAGCAGGAGTGACAACGGCCCCCGGAGCACACACAGCTGGCTGGCGGATCTCAGGTAAGGGTGCAGCGTCAACAAAGGCGGCCTCTCGGCACCTGCAGGGCCCCCATCACGCTGCTCCACCAGAGCGCTCTCGGAGAACTGACTCCAGCCCTTGGGGACCGCCCTGCCGTGAGCTCACACCCTCGGTGCCTTTCTGTTCCTCTGTCGACCCTTCTCCTCCCACCCGGCGTGCCTGGCACACCACACCCCTCCGCAGCCAACCACCCGACACGCAGCAGGCCCGCCCAGCCGGCCCAAACTGCGCCCTCTGCTCGTGCTCGCGCGCCCGTGGCAGCTCCTCCTTCCCAATGCCGCCCCAGCCCTGCGCCTCCCGCATGCCCAACACGACGTCGCAGCCGGAGCTCAACCCTGCCGCTCTGTACAGGCTCCGCCGGCCCCTGAGAAAGACAGCACCTGTCCCTTCCGTGCGGGACCACACTCACACGAGTCTGCTCGAGGGAAAGAACTGCTCCCCTCACTGTTTCAAAATCCCCAGCCCGGGCGAACAATGTAGTGTTCAAACAACAGGTCCCCGTGGATCTGAACCAGCAACGACTACGTCTGACTGTGAATATTACCGCGTTGTAACCTTCTTAAACTGTCATGGCTCCGTGTATTCACGTCTTGCAAACCAGTCTCACACGAGCCTTATATTATAACCAGTTTTACCTACCCTCTAACTTAACAAGAAGGGCGTCTCAGAATGAACCAAAGGTCTAAGTACAAAACTGGAACGGAAGCTACTTTATTAGGGATTTCCTCTCGAGGCTCCAGCAAGCTCAGGAGACAGCAATACCAGCTGGAGAAGGAGCAGCCCTATTAATTTGGACAATTTACTGAACAAAAATGTTGGGAGGCACGATGCTAAGTACTCCTAAGACACAAATATTCATTGTAATAACTTTATACGTGCTTAATGCTTGACTGGTTTTCAAAATATTTTCCAGTATTTATCACATAAAAGTAGATGTCACATACGACAGGAAGGCATACATAATTAGCTCACTTCACAGACTGGAAGACAGGCCCGGGCAGGTTAGTGACCTACAAAGGTCACTTGGCTGATAAGCAGCTCGGGACTCAGAGCTCAAGACGATGTCATCTTCAGGGGGAGATCCCACGGTGAGCACCCAAACCAAGCCCCCGCAGGCTGTACGCCCTCCCAGTCACCCGAGTCGGGGCTACGGGGTCTGCAGACAGACACCTCGCATCTAATGAAGGCCCACCTTGTGCAGGGTACAGCGGTGGATGCTTTATTTTAGTTCTCACTAAATCTGCCTATAATATTGGGAAATAAATAGTATCTCTACTTTACAGACGACAAAACGGTCTCAGAAGTGAAATATCTTGGCCAAGATCAGAAAGTTAGTAAGCAGAGGATCCAAGATTTGACACGGGTGTGGAGGGGGAGGTAGAGGAGGAGGGGAGGGTGGGAAAGAAGAGGAAGCCACTCAGCAGTCAGTGAAAAAGCAGACTGTTCCACGCTCACCCAGCAAGCCCACCGCCATCATCCCATGGGGAGAAAGAGGCTGGCCACACGCCCCACAGGAGATCTTTTTGTGATTTCTTTTACCCCCTCAAGAATGACCTTGATCCTACTCTTTCATCTGCGTTTTTCTTAAAGCTGGTGGCATTTTGAAAAACTGGAGAAAAGATAAAAGGAATCGGAGTTGGTCCGAGCAGACCTCACAGGGGTGACCTCGCCCTGGAGAGGCAGGTGGGGTCTGATGAAAGCGAGGAGAGGGAGAGGCAGTACCCGAGCAGGGAATCGCGCAGGACGAGGCGTCAGGGAAGGGGAGCAGAGTGAGCAGACTGGTTGGGCAGAGTGAAGGGGCATTTACAGAGGGAAAGATGTGGGAAAGGTGAATAAAGCCAGAACACGGAGCCATGAATGCCAAACTGCCAAACACCTGCTGCCATGGATAGGCCCTGCCAAAACCTTCTCATGCCAGAGGTCTGGGTTACCCTGGGAGCTAGGTGGCCTGGAAAGGAAGAAAGCACAAGCAAAGCCACCTCATGTAGACACCAAGGCCCCACGAACGGCCCAAGCTAGCGCACCAGAGCACAAAGGAAAACAGAAACGACGTGAGAGCAGAAAACACCGGACAGAGCTGCGGACTGGCCCTGCAGGATGAGCGAGGAAGGGCAGAGGAGGCGCGTGAAGTGGGGAGGGAGGCGGGGAGACTCGAGGCTGACCAAGGAGGAAGGCGGAGCAGGACCCTGGACTGAGGTACACAGCAGGACGTCTACGGGCCTTCTAAGGGATACGGCAAAACTCGGGGCTGGGCATGCAGGAGCATCCCAAATGTGGAGCTCCAGACAGAAACGTGGCGATCATCTTCAAAAAGGGGACGGGTGACCCCACAGGGACGAAGGAATCTCCAAGATGACGACTAGAGCAGAGGGAGCAGAGGGCTAGGATTTAACGTATTTCCTAGTCAGTGGCACAAAACTTTCGTTCAAATGAAAATAATTACCCAAGAATGTGTGGATAGCAAGTGCTTCCTTTCCCTCCGTCCTTCCCGCAGAGGTTTTCCAACTGGAACGAACCTAATGCCCGCCAGCGAGCGCAGCAAACAGAACCACGGAGACCCGAGCACAGGCGGTTCAGGAGCTCCCTGGAAATTAAATTACTGGCAATGCTTAAAGTTACTGTAAATTAGCACTACGTGTGTCACTATCTCTTTACACGGCATTACTATAAAACTTCCCACCAGAGGCTCTTCAGACGAATTTACAACTGAAGCAACACCGGCAGCGTTTCAAAGCACAGAGAAACCCGCATCCCGAGTCCCAGACACGGTGGGCAGCGACGCCCTGCCCTCCACCGCTCGTGGGTTTCCAGGCCAGGCGGGGGCACGGGCTCGCAGCCTGGAAGCCGCGGAAAGAGCGGCTACTGTATTAACGCTTCCAGGTCTGCTGGAAACGGCTCCCTTCCCGCAGCGCCCAGCCCTGTGGACACAGTTGGGGAACATGAAGGGGAACGAACTGCACGTTAAGGGTTTGTACAAACTACGCAGAACCTATAATCAGGAATCTGCTTCCACACAATCTCTTAATTCATCGTCGAACTTCTTTAGGAACAACTATTTCTATGGTTAGCACAAGAAAACAACCTCGGAATGCACTTTCTCTCCAACTTAAACCCTTTATTCTAACCACCTACTACTTTTTCCTGCATGGGCCTTTCTCCCACTCTGGTGACTGTCAGGCACCCACCATACACACATCAAAAAGACACGCTGTCCAGTTTGTGAAACTTTCTCACAGAAATGGAGTCAAGATCATCAGGAAGGAGAATAAAAGTAACAAACGGGGGGGAGGGGCGGTATATAACTCCAAATCCCTAATCCCCAGGTTTACTTAACACGTGTTCTCTTCCCTTCTCGGGGAAGTCAGGGCAGGGGAGGGGGAGGCGGCAGTTGGCCCCGATAATCCCAGCCAGGAGGAGCGTTCCAGCTGCCATGTAAGTAAACACTAAACTGCCTTCTCCAGCTGCAGAGGCACAGCTGCAGTGATTTCAGGCACGCTGTCACAATTTGTCACCTGTTTTGGCTGCCCGGCCTCTGAGCCCCTCCCCAGGCCTGGGAACAGCACCGGGCCAGAGGAGCTGAGAGCCCCAGGCACTTACTCTCCCGGCCTCTCCTGCATTTGGGGCAGCGCAGGACGGCCCCAGGCCTGCCAATCTCAGACTTGAGACAAGAAGCGAGCAGTGTGCAGAGGCATCCTTTAATCGCGGGCCCCGCCGGGCAAGGATGCGGCAGGGGGGCAGCACTGGATGGAGGCACGCCTGGTGAGGAAGCGGCAAGGGGGCAGCACTGGACCACAACACACCCCAGGGGGGCCCTCCAGAGCACTTCTCCCACCCTCCCATCGACGCGGGGAACCAAAGGCCTTAGAATAATTTATTTCTCTGCACGGATCACCAGGCAGCTTGTCACTAAGCCCCCTGACTCAGCAAGCTTATTCTACTCATTACTTGTATTCTCACAATGTAGAACTTCACCCATCTTTCTCTACGAAAACTATGAACGCACAGTAAAAACACCACCGCCTTTCAGATAAAATACCCCACACTGTGGACATACGGGGTGGAGAGAGAGACTGTCACTCCGTCCACCACACATTTGCATACCGTTTGCACTTTTTCTTCGTCATTCTCCTTTTTTCCCTATTGGTCACGGTTAACTGTGGGAGTCAGAGGAAAGCACTCTTCACCATAACCAAACTCCACACTCATTCGCTACCGGCCTCTGAAGGGGCTCCCAAACCTCTCCGTGCCTCAATTCCTTCACTGTCAGACGGGCTGCGGAACAGTCCCCTGCCTTCTAGTACTATTTATAGTAGAGAGCATACTCTACAGTATTGTTACGAGGCTCAGGGAGATAACTCACAGAAAGAGGCTTAGAAGCAATAAATGCTGGCTATTATCTCATTTAATCCCCCAAACATCTGTCTACCCAGCCCTTGGACAGACAGTGCCTAACACACGGCAGACAATCAATATTTGCTGAAGCAAAACCGACAGTTACCGTCCCTAACTGACGGATGAGAATTCCGAAGGCTCAGAGACGAGGTAACTGACGCAGGGAACTCGGCGAGGATGGGGCGCGAGTCCGCCGACTGACCACCAGGCTGCTTCCTCCGAGCCTTGCCCACCGGGACCGAGGGAGACGGGGGGTCTACCTACAGAGACGGACGGCAGCACGGGAGACAGGGCGGCACACACCCACACACCTGCTGCCACTGTCCTCTGCAGTCAGTCTGTCCGCCGGAGGAGGGACAGGCACTCAGCACGTTGCGTAAAGCGCCTTCAAACAGCACGAAGAAGGAGACGCCAGCTGGCTGACGGTCTCCCTTCCGGGTGTATCTCTGCGGGAGCTACAGGAGCTGAGCCACAAAACAGCCAAGTAAAATTCTATACGGGACTTCTTTAACTCTGTGCATCAACTGCATTTCACACTCAGTCAAAAATGAAGTCTTTCATATTTTCATTTGCATGAAAATAACACATCAGACTATCCTAGAATTCATACTCAAGACTCTTCAAAATACCCTTGCCCTGCCACAGCTGTTTCTATTGCAGGGCGCGCAGGCTATCGCGACCTCACCTGTCACTCACGTTTTCCCCATGAACTATTTTTAAGGCGGGAGCAAGAGTGTGTCCTAGCTTCTTAGCAGCACCCCGGGATTTCCAGAGATGTTAAGGGCTCAGCGACATTGATTAGTCTTCTTCAGCATGGCGCTACACGAAATCAATTTCCATATTACTACTGGCAAAGGTTTAAAAATACATAGGCAGGAGGGATAATTACCCATTTGCAAAGCAGAAAAACTTGGAAATGCAAGATATGCTTCAAGCTCCCAGATTATTTTCAGAGAAAAAGGAAATTTCCTCCTCAGAATAAGAATGAGCCTCTGGAAGCCACAAAGAACTCCCTCGGTGGACCTTCCCTGCCCAGCGAACCGCGATCCAAGTCAGCAGAACTCGGCCAAGAGCTTCCTTCCAGCCACAGGGAAAAACCTACCAAGTGGAAACATTTTGTCCGCTCTCTCATGAGCATTAGCAAGCGCCGACAAGGCTTTCCCTATGCTTCATTTCTGAGAGTGAAAGGGGCACGGCTGCTAATTGCCTGAGGATAAGAGGCAAAACCCAGGCCTACCCTCAGGCAAACCGGACCGTGGTCCCCCACCTAGAAGGCGTGAGTGGGACAGGGACGGGAGGAGCAAGACTTCCGACTATGCCTTTTTCTATACTTCTCGTTTTTGAATCACGTAAAAGCTTTATGTATTTGAAGAAAAATTAACTCCAGAAGAACAATGTAAACCCTAAACTTAAGAAGAAGGAGAAACAAATGAACTTTGCAACTTCCAACAGAAGGCCCGATTTGGGCAGGAACACCAACGGGCACTCCAACTGTTTATCAAATGTTGTGTGGTTATGTTACCTCACATTGCTTTAAAACCCATTATTCTAGCTATGTATTCTTAAGATAGGTTTATTCTAACATCCAAAAGAACTACAAAGAAACTCTAAAACTTCACTCAACAGGATGATTATAACAATACGATATTAAAAGGTTTAAACTATTTTATGTGTATCGTAGGATAAAAAAATTAAGGCTAATATCATTAGAAATCAAAACTGTCAGTGTAAGACAAGAAGTATAAAATAAGGGCCGGCCCCGGGGTCGAGTGGTTAAGTTCATGCGCTCCGCTTCGGGGGCCCAGGGTTTCGCGGGTTCGGATCCTGGGAGCAGACATGGCACTGCTCGTCAGGCCACGCTGAGGCGGCATCCCACGTGCCACAACTAGAAGGACCTGCAACTGAGATACACAACTATGTATCGGGGGGTTGGGGGAGATCAAGCAGAAAAAAGAAAAAAGAAAAAAAGAAAGAAAGAAATTAAGGGGAAAAAACTAGGTTTAATTTGTAAAGGAAATACCAATATGAAATCCAGGTTTTTCTTTTTGTCAAGATTTTTCTCCAGCTCTGTCCCGAAAAGAACCTAGATGTGAACCTCTGTGACAGTGAGCACACCGAGCCCCCAGATACTGATTTCTAAACAGCATTTCCCCACCAAAAGGAACCAGGGCTCCTCAGAGGAACGACTGCAGATCTGAGGCAGGAGAAACACAAAGTGGGTCTGCGGCAAATTCTGTGTCAGGAAACAACGGAGCATTCAAAGACTAATAGGGCCCTGGCGAAAGGACACAGGAGCCCAGCTGAGGGGACAATCTGAGTATCCAAAGGAATAATGATGATAACTGACTGCGATACACTGAATAAATACAAATGCAAGGGGCCACAGCAACTGAGAGAGAGAAAGAGAACAGAAAGGGATGCTCCTTACTGAAGAGGAGCAGCTAACAAATGAAGGAGGATTGAGTCAGAAAAATCACCACTTCGCAACCTCCAGTACAGGACCCGGTTCGGGCAGGAACACCAATGGGCACTCCGACTACTAGAAGGCCCCAGCTGACCAGGAAGGTCGCTGGGAATGGGCTCCCTGTCTGTGGCCCTCCGCAGACGCCCGAGGAAGCTCCGGGAGAGTCCAGCGTGGTCTGCAGTCACAGCCAGGGCCCGCTGCCCCACCTCCAACCACAAGAACGGGCCCACAGGAAATCATGTCCCTCCCAAGGTGATGCCAAAACCAGGGGGAAGGAGGTGAGGCTGGGAGGCAAAAGCGAGAGATGGTAAACCCATGAAGTGGGAATTACACATTATTTACGCTTTAAATGGTTTCTAAAAATAAATAGAGGCTGGCATCTATTACTCTTCTAACTTGCTCAGGAATAAAGGATGTAAACACGCTAAGATGTTACGGTGAACATCCTTATGCCGAAAGTCCCCTCCAGAAAGCAACCATTTCTGGAGCAGAAGTAAAACTGCTCGGGCAGAATACGAGCACTTTTGAAGATCTTTATTCACAGGGCGAAACTGGTTCTCCAAAAGAGTTAGTTATCAAATTACTTAGCAGTCGTTAGCACGAAGAATCAGCAAGCAGAACACAGGGTGAGTAAAAAAGACCGCCTTCTCTGAGAACAGCATATTTACAAAGAAGTTTCCAGAAAACAACACATCTGCATGTGAGGAACTGCCCACAGCTCAGCGCGGCGGGTGCCAGACCACAGGGGGCCGGGGCGGGAGAGGCCACGGGAGCCAACCGCTCCTCGAATCACCCTGATGGAAAAAACGGTCCAGCTCTCGCCAGTGCACCTCAGAGGCGGGCTCCGACAGGACAGGCACACGCCTCAGGACCTGCAGACTGCAGGCTGAGGAAGAGGCGAAGCGGGCTCCCCGGTTTCTGAGCCCCTGGCTGGGGGGAGGCCACACTGCTCACAGGAGGAGGGACAGACGAGGGCAAAGGATGGTTGTGGCCGATGTTGAACTGAAGGAACCCAGAGACCGCCCAAACGGAGGTAGAGAGCGTGGCGCTGAGGCAGGTCTCTGCGAGACAGAGCAGAGGGCGTGGCTGAAAGTACAGGGATCACGGCCTCCCCAAGTCCGCCTGCACAGACACCCAGGACAAAACAGCCACGGCTGCAGCCACCGCACCGTCCACACATTTCACCTGCTCCAGCTGAACCCACACAGCCCTTCCGTCCTCCAGCTCTCCTTGCACAACTGAAACATACCTGGGTTACGCGCCCCTTACTACATCCTGACTCTTCGGCACCTAGAACAGTGCCTGCCCCGTAACAGGCACTCGGGAAGTATCTGAACACAGTGCTGTGCACGTGACAGGCGTACACACACAGCCGTTACACACCCGCCACTGAAACATTCTCTAGCTCTGCAACATCATACACATGCACACTGCTCTGCGCTCTGTGGGGTGGGCGATGTGAAGGGGACTTTAGTGCTGGCCCAAAGCACTAACTTCACAGCTCAACCCAGGCATCAGGAGTGCCTTCTTGGACCAACGGTTCCTACTCCCCATCCGTTCTTGCCTCCAGCTCAACCCATTCTCCACACAGCACCAGAGTCATAAAAACCCACCCAAATCACCTCAACCCCTCCCTGAGAAGCCACAATACCCTCGGGCCCTCAGAAGTCCTGAAAAGCAAAACAAAAATCCCAGCTCTGCTGGGGAAGGCTCCACCTGACTCCCAACTCCCTGGTCCCCCTCACCTTGTTCGTCTTTTCCCTCCGCCTCCGGTCCAGGAACCTCCGCAACAGCTTCATGGCCTGACGCGGCCAAGTTGTTCCTTGCCCCTGGCCTTGGCCCCAGCAGGCCCAGCACTGGGAAAGCGCTCAGGCTGGCTCCGCTCAGCTTCAGATCTTGGCTCAAACGTGAGCCCTCCGAAAGGCCTTTGCTGGACCACGGTGTGCACACAGGCGGCCTGCACACACACCGGGTCGTGTCTTTCCTCTTAACTACCTCCTCCTGTCAGGGTGCGCTCGCAACCTGTACTGATCGTGAGAAAGGATCCGCTCTGTCAGCTCTCTGAGGACTGCGATCCTGTGTGCCTCCACCACTGTCTCCCAGGAGCACGGAACCTGGAACCCGGAACCAGATATAGTCACAGAGGGGCTGGGGGTGGCGCTGGCTCCTGCAGACGATTAAAGGGACAGAAACAGGAAGACAAGAAGGCAGAGCTGGGGGCCGGCCCGGTGGCACAGTGGTTAAGTTCACACTCTTCACTTGGGCGGCGTGGGGTTTGCTGGTTCGGGCCCCGAGGGCGGACCTGCACACCACTTGTCAGGCCAGGCTACGGCAGGCATCCCACACATGAAGTAGAGGAATTATGGGCACGGATGTTAGCTCAGGGCCAGTCTTCCTCAGCAAAAAGAAGAGGATTCACAAAAAGAAAAAAAGAAGGCGGGGCCAGCCCCGTGGCACGGCACTTAGGTTTGCACGTTCCGCTTCTCTGCGGCCCAGGGTTCGCCAGTTCGGAACCCGGGTGCGGACATGGCACCGCTTGGCATGCCATGCTGTGGTAGGCATCCCACATATAAAGTAGAGGAAGATGGGCATGGATGTTAGCTCAGGGCCAGTCTTCCTCAGCAAAAACAGGAGGACTGGCAGTAGTTAGCTCAGGACTAATCTTCCTCAAAAAAGAAAAGAAGGCAGGGCTGCTGTCAAAGAGATGGCAAGTTGAGTGTGTAGAAAAGAGAGAAGATGCAAATAGTCCAATACTACTTTGAAGGGATATATTTAACTGTTTCATAAACCAAACACAACAGAAATAAACCTGATTTTCTGGGGGGTCTGCCACCTCCTCCTACAAGAGCAGCAGTCAGTAACGGCCACCAGAGGGGCACTATCTAAACTGAAGGGGACGTCTAGAATGGACCCTCAGTCAGCAGTCACTGAGCTAGTCTCACCTCATGCGGACTACGAGGTCAATTCTCCCTCATTTACTCACCAGCTTAAGCCCAGCAAGGGCTTGAGGAAGCCTTGCTAAGAGCACTCAGGATGAAACGACAGGGGCGCGCCGCACCCCACTGGAGATTAGAGCAGTCCCCGGGAGAAGCCTGGGTTCCTCCACCAGAGCCTCTCCACTTGGCACCTGCTTCCTGAATAGTAGTAACTCCTCGTTGTGGGGGCCGCACTGCAGAATGTGTAGGAGCACCCCTGCCCCTAGCTGTGACAACCAGAACACCCCAGACACTGCCCAGTGTCTGCACCTTCCTCTGTCACCCCAACCACCCGAGCTGTCCCCCGCATCATCTTTCGTCCTTTCTCCTCCTGCCGACCGGGCTGCACCTGCACCTTCTTCCTTTCCAGCCCCCAGCACACCTCATACCGCTACCAGTTTAGCCTCGACCTGTGCTCTGACAACCAACACACCCGACACAGGTCGACTCAGGCGTCACGAGGTCGTGGCTTTAAGACCTTACTCCCGAGGGCGTTCTGAGTCCTACAGACACGCCCCGTCTCAGGCACTGGTGGACTCTGGGGGACCCACAACTGGGGTCCCACCCACAATTCAACCCAAATAGATTCTCTTTTCTCAGTCTTACATACTGGAGCTCTCTGAGTGAGACGTCTTATTAAAATCTCATTCGGTGCTTTCAAAAACACTGTAAAATCACTGCACTAGATTTCAAGAACAAAATCTGCATTTTCAACTTTAAAATGAAACCGGAGGGAAGCTTAAAAGCAGTAATTTGTTTAAACACTCAAAATGAAGACTCACATGTGATCAATTCACAGAATGTCACTTAACCCCTTCCAACTCTTAAGCCTTCTCCTCTGCCACTGCCAGCCTGTCATCACAGAGCCTGCCCTGGGCTGGCTCAGGGCAAGGGGAAGAGGAGGGAGCAGTGCCAGGATGGAGCGTCCGCGCAGCAGCTGAGAGAGGAGCCAGGAGCGGAGGTGCTGCCTGTGTGTCCTGGTGGGGTGGGCCACCTGCTCCGTCTTTCCCTGTGTAAGTGGCTGGACCAGGGCAAACGGGATGCTGAGTAGAAAAAGAACAGGGGGTACTAAGCAAGGACTAGTGGGTTTAGGTTGCTCTCATAACAATAACGATCACTATACTTACTAGGACTCTGACATCTTGCTTCAGATGGAGAGGGAACACCGATTTGTTTGCCCACGTCCAGCTACATACACGAACAGCCTGCAGGAGATCCACTCACCAACAACTAGAAAAGCTGGATACACTTTTAAGACTGTTTGAAGGCATCAAGGAGATACTGAGGCAGCCAACTGGAGGGGCAAAGATTCCAAACAAAAGGGCAGCCCACTGAGGCCAGTCTAACATTCCGAGAGCCACTCTCTCCCTCAGGGCATGGGACGATCAGGTGTTCCTCAGGGATTTGGGGAAATGCACCAATAAGCTGGGAAGAAAACAGCAGAAAGCCAAGCAGAAAGTACTGGCTAACAGAGCTCTGGAGAGTTCCATGGGGCTGGGAAGACAGAAATTCAAATACAGGCCTGACAAATCAGACAGGACTTAAGGCGCCAAGATCTCTGAGAAAAGGGAGGCAGAGAAAATGAGCCCAGCACTGTGCAAAAACTGCCTGACAGGCTGAGCCTTCAGGAATCTCATTGTCTTCAGGTGACAAAAATTGGGCTTCAGGACCTGCCAAGGAGGAGGGGCCCCGGGAAACACTTCAGGCTTTCAGATGGAGACCCGGGGGCTACACCCTGGGTGAGAGGGCAGATGAAGGCAGCTTATAAGGACTGAGGCTTACAAAGACCGAATCCAGCCTAGAGTCGCTCAGAAGCTGGCTGAACTGAGAGGGTCTGTCCTCTGGGTGTGTGTTAGAGGAAGCGCTGAGGGAAGACAGCATCACCTAGAGTCTCCACAGGTTTTCATCCATAACGCCCAAGGTTCACTTAGAAAAATAACAACAAACAGGACCAAGAGAAAAAAGGAAAACAGAAATAGAAACAGACCCTGGGGTGACCCATACAGTGTAGTTATCAGATGCAGACTTCAACTGGTCAAAAATAGACTTGACAAAATGAAAATTTTCACCAAAGAATCAAAACAGATTCTAGAACTGAAAAATAGGGTAAGTGAAATTAAGAACCCAATCTATGGGTTTAAGCTCAGGTTGAACACAACTGAAGAGAGGATCAGTGAACCAGAAGACAGGTCAGTAAAAAACAGCCAGATAGAAGTCACAAGAAAAAAATCTGGAAAATACAGAAGGAGCCCAAAAGACATGTAGGACACGGTAAAAGGTCTAATGTCCATATAAATGGGGACTCCCAAAGTGAGGAAAGACAGAACAGGGAGTAAGAAACATCTACAGACAATGGTCAAAACTTGTCTGAAATTGATGAAGGAATCAAGCCATTGACTCAACAAAGAAAACCACACTTTGGTTTTCAGCAGTCCTTCGGAGTGTGCCTAAGGCAAGAACAAAGTGTCAAAAGGAGCCAGACGAAAAAAGGCACCACCTTCAGTGGGACAACAGGAACACTGAGAGCTGACTTTTCAAGGAAAGGGAAGGAAGCCAGACGACAATGGATTGGCATCTATAAAATGCCGAAAGAAAATAACCACCAACCTGGAATCCTATACCCAATAGAAAGTCAAGACAAAATATAGACTTTTCACTTCAAAAGTGAAGACAAAATATAGACTTTTCAGGAAACAAGAATGAGACAACTCATTGCCCACAGGCGTGAACTAAAAGGATTATGAAAGCAGTTCTTCAGGGAAAAGTAGTCTCTGACAGAAATACGAAAAAACGAGGAGTGAAGAGCAACAGAAAGGGTCACTACGAGAATCAACCTTCATAAGCACTAACTGTACAAAACGAGGATAATGCCAAAAATGTATCTAAAATTCAAAAGTATGATAACGACACAAGAGGCGGGAGGGAGTTCTGTGCAGTTCAACTGTCAAAGGAAACAGCAGTGTCAAGAGGTAGTAAAAGCGGTAAATAAGGCTCAAATGTAAAATGCACCCTGTATCTAGGAATGTACACAGCCAACAACCTAAGAGAGAAGTACCGAACTAAACACCACGATACGTCTAACAGAAGGCCAGAGAGAAACACAGCACAGCACAGGTGGAACAAACAGAGAACAGATAGTAACATGGTACCTACAAACCAAAGTACCAGCAATTATATTTAAATGGAGCAAACGCTCTAATTAAAAGATAAAAATCGTCAAATTGATTAAAATCAAACTAGCTGTATACTCTCCACAGAGGCACGCTTAAAAATACAAGATCACAGACAGGTGAAAGCAAAACATCCCCAGGCCAACGCTACCTAAGAGAACACCGATGTGGCAAAGATCACTATCAAATAAAGCAGCCTCGACAGCAAGAAGCCTGACTAACGAGGAGCATTTCACAATGATAAAGTGCAATCCACCAAGAAGATAAAAACGCTAAATCTGAATGCACCTCACAACACGATCTCAAAAGACAGAAAAATTGATAGAAATAGAAAAGGAGAAACAACCAAAGCCAACATCACAGTGGGAGGCTTTAAGACACATCTCTCAGTAACTGATAGAAAAAACAGACCCAAAAAAGGTACGGGTGTAGGGGTCGGCCCAGTGGCGCAGCAGTCAAGTTCCCACGTCCCACTTCGGCAGCCCGGGGTTCGGCGGTTCAGATCCTGGCTGCAGACCTACACACTGCTCATCAAGCCATGCTGTGGCAGGCGCCCCACGTATAAAGTAGAGGGAGACGGGCACAGGTGTTAGCTCAGGGCCAGCCTTCTTCAGCAAAAAGAGGAGGACTGACGGTAGATGTTAGCTCAGGGCTAATCTTCCTCAAAAAAAACAAAGTAAGAGTGTAGAACTGGGCTGCCCACTAAACAGTCACATGCAGCTATTAAGTACCTGAAATGTGCCTACTTCAAATTGAGACGTGTTGCAAGAATGCACACCCGATTTTAAAGACTTATCACAACAAAAAGAAGGCAAAATATTTCAGTAGTCTTTTCATGTTGATTACACATTGAAATTATAATATTTTGGATATTTAGGTTAAATAAAATACATTATCAAAATTAATTTCACCTATTTCTTTTTACTTTATGTAATGTGGCTACTAGAATCTAAATTATATGATTAACAAACTTGATCTACCTGGTATACATACAACACTGCATTCTCACCGATAAATAACATTTTCAAGGGCCCAAGGAACGTTTAACAAAAATGAATGTACGCTGGGCCATTAGGAAAGCTCGACTCATTTCAAAACGTTGAAATAATGCAGGGTGTACGTAGAGATTACAACAGACTGACAGTTTACGTCCCCCTAAAATTCGTCAGCCCCAAGGTGATGGTATCAGGAGGCGGGGACTCTGCGAGGTGATTAGTCTGGAGTTGAGAGAGCTCCCTCGCCCCCTCCGCCATGTGAGGACAGTGAGAGGCTGGCCGTCTAAGAACCAGGAAGCGGCCCCTCACCAGCCACGGAATCTGCCGGTGCCTTGATCCGGGACTTCACAGCCTCCAGAACGATGCGAAATAAACTTCTGTTGTTCAGAAACCAGTTAGTCTATGCATCTGATTACAGCAGCCCCAAAAGACCAAGACAGGGATCTTCATGCAAGGAAGGTAGAAACCAACAAAAAGCTAACCAGAGAATCCCCACAAACATTGGGAAGTCAAGTGACATAATTCTTTAAAAACTTTATGAGTAAAAAAAGATACCACGATGAACATCAGAACATGTTTTCACACAAGAGAGAACGAAAATCTGGCTTTCAGAACTTGCGGGATGCAGCTAAAGGTGCACTTACAGGGCCAGCTGGAGCCTCACATACATAGACTGGAAAAGACGAAAGAGCCAAAATCAGTTAAGCATCTATCTCAAGAAACTAGAAAAAAGAACAGCAAACAGAACACAAAGTAAATGGAAGGAAAAAAGCATAAATTAACAAAATAGAGAACAAATACTAAACAGAAAAAAATCAATAAAGCCAAAAGCTGTCCTTTGAAAGGGCTACTACAACTCATAAGACTCTAGCAAGACCGATGAAGAAAAAGAGAAAAGGACAAATTACCAATATCAAAAATTTTTAAAAGGGGATATTACAGGAGATCTTGCACAAAATAAGGATATTACGAACCATATTACACTTAATAATCGGAAAGTTTGGGTGGCCTGAACAAATTCCTAGGAAAAAAGAGCATCTTACCCAAACAGACACAAGAAGAAATATAAAATCAGAAAAATCCTATTTCCACATGAATAACTGAATCTGAAACTAAAAGCCTTCTCACAAAGAAAACCTTACACCAGCTGGTTTTGCTGGTCAATTCTTCCAAAACTGCAAGAAAGAAAACACCAGTCTCACAGGGGCTCTTCTGGGAATCAACAAGGAACGCTTTCCACTTTGTGTTAGGAGACGAGCACGAGCCAAACCTAACAAGGACAACACAAGACAGCAAAGTTACAGACCAAGCTCTCACAAACACAGACGCAACAATCTTAAAATATTAACAAACAAAATCCGGGGAAAGTAGAATACATCAAGGTCAGGTTGGGATTCTTCTAGAATTGCAAACTAAAAGGTAAATCACCACATAAAAGGAAAAAAACTGGACTGTCTCAAAAGATGCAGAAAATGCACTTAAGAAAATTTAATAATTTAATTCATGATTTAAAAAAACATTTAGCAAACTAATAGAGGAGAATTTGGATATTTCGATAAAAATATTTATGGAAAAGCTACAGCCAACATCAGATATAACAGTGAGATACCGAAAGCCTTCCCTCTGACACTGGGAGGGAGACGAGGATCCCTACCCTCACCACTTCTACTCAGCACTGTGCTGGAGGTCCCAGCCAGGCCAGCGAGGCAAGAAAAAGAAAAACGAGTACAGCACTTGGAAACAAAAAAGAAAAGAAACTGTCTCTTGCAGACATACTTGTGAACACCTAGAAAATACAAGAAGAATTACTATTAGAAATAAATGGATTTAGCAAGTGAATACGCAGAAATCAATTCTATCACTATATAACAGTAATAAACAATTACATAATATATTTATAATAAAATAAGAAATGTGAAATATCTATGAATAAATGTAATTAAACATGTAGACGATATATATACAGAAAACTGTATAGTATTAAGACAAATTAAAGAAGAGCTAAATAAATAGAAGGCTATATTGTGTTCATGGATTTTAAAACCCATGTTTTTTCCCTCCGAGGAAGACTAGCCCTGAGCTAACATCTGCTGCCAATCCTCCTCTTTTGGCTGAGGAAGACTGGCCCTGAGCTAACGTCCATGCCCATCTTCCTCCACTTTATACGTGGGACGCCTGCCACAGCACGGCTTGATAAGTGGTGCGCAGGTCCACAGCCGGGATCCAAACCTGCAAACCCTGGGCCGCCAAAGCAGAGCGCAAACTTAACCGCCGCACACCGGGTGGGCCCCTGTAAGACCAATATTAAGAAGCTGTCCTTTCTCCCCACGCTAGTCTACAGATGAAACGCAATCTCAGTGAAAATCAGAGCACGTTTTCCGGGGAGAGGCGGCCACGCAGACTCTACATTTTAACCGAGGATGTAAAGGGTGAAGATTAGCCCAGCTAGCCTTGCACAAGAACGAGGCTGGGGGACTCAAATTACCAGATGCCAGGACAGGCTAAATCTACAGCAATTTACACAGCGTGCTGCTTGTGCAAAGACGACAGAAAGACCAACGGGGCAGAGCGGAGTCTAGATCCAGGCCCGTATATTTACGGTCACTTGCCTGATGACACAGACGACACTGTCGTGCACTGGGGAGAGGAGGGTCTGTTTAATAAATTATTCTCGGTCAACTGTATAGCATACACTTAAGGAAAAAAAAGGAACCTTGGCCGTTATCTCACACCACAAACAAAAATCACTTTCAGATGGATTACAGGTCTAAATGTGAAAGATAAAATCATAAAGCTTTTACAGGATAATATCTTCATGATCTTTGTGATACTATCTTCCAATGAACACAAAGAGCATTCAATATTACTGAAAAGACTGATCCATCGGGCTAGATTACAATTAAAACTTCTGCTTATCAAGACACCACTGAGAGCCAAAGGGCAAACATACACAAGAATGTAAAATAACCTGCCACACACACATGTACTCAGAATATATAACTTGTACTCAGAACATATGAAAAGAACTCCTTCAACTCAGTAAGAAACAACACAGAAAACCCAATCGAAAAACGGGCAAAGGACAAGCACTCACAAGAGAGGATCTCGAAACCGCCAACAGACACACACAAAGAGTCTGCTTCTGCGCGTCCCCGGCCACCGGGCAGCGGCCAGCCCACAGCACACTGAGCCTCCTCCACTCGGTGCCCACCGGACAGCCGCAACGAACGAGCTGACGACACCAAGCGCTGGGGAACGGCGGACGGCTCACACACGGCTGGCGGCAGCACCGCCACTTTGGGCAGTGTCTACTCAGGTTGGACAGACGCAGACCCTGGCCCTCTGCAGTGCCACTCCTGTGAACACCAACAGAAACGCATACATACCTGCACCAAAGAAACAAGCACGAATATGCAGGGCGGCGTTCGTCTGAACTAGGAACATCCAGAATACCCAAGAATGGCAGAAAGAATAAATGACGGTAAATTCAGAGACTGGCTTCCTGGGCAGCACACAAGAAAGAACAAAGCTACGAGACAACGCGAGTGGATCCCACAAAGATACTACTGAATGAAAGAACCAAGAAACCAAATGTACGTATAACTTTATTTCACTTAGACAGCCAAGCACACGGGAAAGTCATCAATGGTGGAAAGCCAAGACCACTGCCAGCTTTGGGGGACAGTTCCTGGGAGTGGGGACGAGGGGGCTTCTGGGAAGCTTGGCCATGTTTCACTCCTTAATGTAGGCGGTAGTTACGAGAGTGTGTTCACTTAGTGAAAAAGTCACTGAGGTGCACACTTAGGCTTGGGGAAATTCTCTGATGTATGCTACAGCTAAATCTTTTATAAGTACAGCATTACGTGCCGACATAAAGTGCCAGGAAGACAAATGCATTTAGTTAAGCACATGCCTCTCTGGTCACACTATTAACCACGAAACATGAGACAAACGCCAGGAATCGGAAGGGTCCTGAAAGTGTTCACTCAGTGGTTCCTGCGTTTCTGAAACGCTGGGCTCAGGGACCGCTGACGTCACCGCCTTCTCCACCCGGCGAGGCATTTCCAGGCTACAACACTGAGCAGTGGCTGGAAACAAACCACTGAGCGACCGGCTCCTCCGCCGGTGCGATGGCCTCTGCCGCTCCACACTGGACTGCACACACTCCTGTCCCTTCCCTGCGAGGGCCCCTGAGACCATTCTCTCAAAAACCACCTTATCAAATACGCGGTATCTGACACACACTTCAGTGTAAGTGCCCCAAATTACATGAAAACAAACACAGCTACAAAACCAAACAAACAAAACTACTGAAAAGATAAATACATGAAAATCCCAGTAAAATATAATTTGACCAATCCTTCTAAGCTGTGGTAATAAAATTTGACCTAAACGAACTTCGTAATTTATAAGATTCAGAGGACAAAAAACTTAATGATTCTCTAACCCAACAGAGAAGGAGCATTATAGCCCTGCATAGCGCGAATTAGATGTTAAAAAGGAAACCCAGGGCCTGGCCCCGTGGCCGAGTGGTTAAGTTCGCACGCTCCGCTGCAGGCGGCCCAGTGTTTCGTTAGTTCGAATCCTGGGCGGGGACATGGCACTGCTCATCAGACCACGCTGAGGCAGCGTCCCACATGCCACAACTAGAAGAACCCACAACAAAGAATACACAACTATGTACCGGGGAGCTTTGGGGAGAAAAAGAAAAAAATAAAATATTTAAAAAAAAAAAAGGAAACCCAAATGTTTGGCTAATCAATCTTTCAGAAGGACTGACTAAGCCAAGAAGCCCATTAAGCTTGTCATTACTCATCTCCTAAGTCAGTGCTGCAGACCCATCACGAGAGTGTAAGTGTGCACCCACTCGGTCCACCTGAAAGCACCACAGAGGCACCTGTTATGAGCAAGTAAAACGGCACCAAGACAGCCCAGAGGCCCCCGGAACCCATGTACCCTCCACTTTCCTAGGTGCCGCTTTCCTCCTTCACCTGCCATGACACCTCACTCAGCTCCCGAAGGAAAGGCTCTGACACCCTGGTCCCAACGCCAACACACCGGGACTAACAAGTTCAGTGTGACTCTAAGCTTTGTAACTCTCATCCGCCAAGGACAAAGTTCCAAAGGGGTCAACCTCCAGTCTTCCACCCCCTAAAACAGATTGGATTTACAAAACACAGGTGTTCTAATAAGGTGGTGTGTAAAAATATTTTCTCTGTGAAATCCATCCTATTTGTCCACTAAATTTCATTAGGATATTGGAAATATATGATGAAACCCATGGGAAATACACATTTAGCGAGAAATGGCTTAAGACGACAGGTCAGAAGGCACCACACAGCGGGGGGCAGATCAGTCATCGGAGAAGGCAACTTTCACAGGGCAACTTAACAGGGGCACCCTCTGCCCGGGGAACACCACAGGGGCCCCCCCCGGACCTGCAGGATAGTGGCCCTGGGCCTCCGTGCTTTCATAGATGGCCTCTGGGGCGAAGGCCAGACCCTGCTGGCTATCGGCGTCCTGGTAGTCGGCGGCCTCGGTGCTGTACACGGGTTCCGGCTCGCTCACGGGGCCTCTGTAGCTCGGCTCGGCCTTGAACGAAGCCGCATCCTGGGGAAGAGCCAGGGAGACAGTTCACATGGGCCAGGCGGGTCCCCGCCACGGCCAAGGGAAACACACGGACCACTTCTCGGTCCAGCTGAGACCGAGCAAATGGACAGGGAGAAGAAGAGGCAACACCTGCCGACGTGCGCAGACGGCTTCGATTCTAACCGTGCTAAGTGTGTTCAGAGGGACCACGTGGCACTTCTTCCTGAATAACCCCCATCCTCACCGCCCCCCAGCGCCCGCAAATCCTGCAGGAACTGGAACCCGCACGGCTGTCACGAGCTGAGCGCTTCTCAGGCTGTCGCCTGGGGCAGGTCTGGCCTGTTTCTTTTTCAGGTCCCAGCCCTCCGACGGCCACCCAGCAGCTTCACAATGTCACCCCATCACACGGCCAGAGCTGGCAAGGCCGCGGACGGCCGGGTTCTGTCCTAACCAAGTCCTCTGGCGGAGGGGCGGGAGGGAGGGAGCACCAGGTCACGTGCAGGAGGAAATCACCAACTCCCTGGTCACAAGCACCGGGACTTCCAAGCTCGAACCCAAGTCCTGAACTCCTGATCATCAACGGTGGCTTTCACCAGTGTTTCCAACGAGGGTCCTCCTGAAGGCGCCCTCGGGAGCCAGAGGCGGCGGGGCATGGGGAGAAGCTCCAGGAAGGGCCGGCGCTCAGGCACCAGCTCTCGATGGAGGGTGAACAGCACAGTGCATGCTGCCTGGGAGAGGTACTATGAAGGCCACAGAGAGGGCACTCCACCTCCAGGCCAGGTACCAGGAGTCACTCAAGGGTTAAAGAGGGAGGGACAGAGCCAGAGGCTCCTTTTGGCAAGGTCCCCCTGGATTCAAAGGGAACGGACTGGAGGATTAAAGGCCAGGCCATGGTGTGGGGGCACGAGCTGGCTGCCCGCACCCTCAGCTTAGTCATGTGGGGGCACCGTGAGCAGGTGGGCGCTACGGCGGGCATCCCACACTGGCAGCACCCTATTCTCCTATCTTCCAGCAACGCCACCTCTGCCCCACCCAGCACAGGGTTCCAGCAGGGCTGCTGATCTAGGACCCACCTCCCATCCCTGCCAGGGACAGCATGCCATCTTGGCCTTCTCAAGAACCAACTGCTCAGTGACGGGCCAGTAGTGGAACATGATGGGGGGGGTGGCTCAAGGTCCCCGTTTTCCATTGGATTACGAATTATAAGGCCACATCCAACACACCCGCCCAGAAGTCCAGAAGGACACGGCCGCCACACAGAGGGAACAGCAACACAAGGAGATGACCCTGGTGGTGATGAGACTGTGGACCTGAGGCCAGGCCTGCTGCCCCGGCCCACAGCTCTCCCCGCATCCTCGTCCCTTTATGCCTCAGCTGATATGAGTTAGTTCTCATCCCCTGCGACTCAATGATCTTTGAGGGCTAATGTCCAGGGAGAGAAGACGGGTGTGGGAACCAGGACAGTGGCCGCAGGGCCAGAGAAGGGATGGAATTCGGGGCTCAGCCGGGTATGGCCATGGACGGTGGTGGCAGGGGTGCTCCCGAGAGAGGGAGATGCGGAGACCCCGTGACGGAGCGAAGGAGAGCTGAGGCAGGCAGCTCAGTAACTCAGATCAGGAGAGAGCATGGGGATCCGTGTTAGCAGGCCCTGGGGACACAGGCAGGCACTAGGCACTGACGACACAACTGAGGAGAAAGGGCCAAGGACAGAGGCTCTGGAGCAGACACGTTCAAGAGGGGCTGAGGGAGGGGAGAGCTGCAGAGGGCTCCAGTGAAGCGAGGCCACGCGGGAGAGGCAGCTGGGTGCCGCAGGATGCGGATTCTAGAAGAGCGGGGTCAGCGCAAATGCAGCATGACCACGTGAGCTCCGGACCAGAAGCCATCCACTCGGTGTTCGCAGACCCCACTGGGGGGCTGCGGGCTGGCTGAGCAAGGGGGCCTCGTCCAGGAGCCCAGTGAGGACGGCCATTCTCGGTGAGAAGCAGGCCGTGTGCCCGGGAGCGTCCCCCAGCACCAGGAGGCTGCTCGCCAAGCCGCCCTCTGTGGATGGGCACCTAGCAGAGCTGAGGAGGGAGCCCACGCCGTCCGCGGTGGCGGCACTGCCCCAGGAGGGATGGCTTCAAGAAGCCAGAGACTCACTCAGAAACAACGGAAGACCCACCTCATAGACGGGGCTCGAAGGCGGCCTCTCCTGTGCCGGCTGAGGAGCAGGGGACGCGGGCGGGGTCTGCTTCCCGGCTCTGGCCTGCTCCTGTGATCGACAGACACGCAGCACTCAGAACACGCCTAGGACACTCTGGGTCACCAGGCCGCCTCCGCGGCAACACGGCTCCGGCAGAAAGAGCAGAGAGGACCAAGCACGGAGACCGAACACCAGCAGGTCTTAAGGGAAGTTTGCTCTGAAGTGAAGGTCACGCAGTCAGTCAAGTATTCTCAAGAACTAGGACCTCGGTGGCCCGTAATACTCCTGCTGCCACCACATAAGCCACAGGATTTACTCACTGTGCAGTCGGCAAGGCAACAGTACCACTACCCAGCTACAACCCCCGGCCCACCCAAACCCAACTCAGACTTTTAAAATGGACAGAATGTATTCTGCACGTAGTACGGACATGAATCTTTGGGGCTCAGAGCGAGGACTGTCATGGACAGAATACGGCCCCTAAACAAGCTGACATCCCAGGCCCCAGATGCTGTGAACACGTGACCTCACAGGGCAGAAGGGACCGCAGATGCGACGAAGTTAGGCATCTGAGATGGGAGACAATCCGGGATTATCTGGGTTGGCCCATGTCATCACGGGGTCTTACAAGAGGGGGACAGCCATGTGAGAGAGAGAGCAAAGCAGAGGGTGCAACGCGGACGGCCCCAGAAACTGGAGAAGGCCAGGGAACGTCGTCCTCTCCAGCCTCCAGAACGGACGCAGCCCTGCTGACCTGTTAGGACTTCTGCCCTCCAGCACTATAGACAGGAAATGAGTGTTGTTTTAAGCCACTAAACTTGTGGTCATTTGATCCAGCAGCTACAGGAACGAGTTCTGCCAGCTGGAAGGCTGGATTTTTCTCCAGGTTTCAGACGAGGAGACTGAGCTCCCGGAGAGGGTAAGTCACACACCCAGGGACGCATGCCGGCGACGGGCAGAAGCGGAATCTGAGCCCTCTCCTCCCCACCCCCCAGGAGAGTCCCAGCACCACAAGTCACTTGGACGCACCCACAAGTACTTGAGGCAGCAGAGCGCCTCCTCGAAGGGGCTGTGCCTGGGCTGGGCGGCCGGGCTGAAGGTGGGCTTGCAGAGAGACCGGGAACTGCAGAGGCACAGGGCCACGGATTCGTCTATGAATCACTTCTAGAAACATGTCTCCAGGCCACGGGCTCTAGGACAGCCCCTCTCAAAGGTGGCAGGGTATAGGCAGACTCCTTCCCAGAGGCGGGCTTCCAGGATCTGAGAGTCAGGCGTACGGGACCCAAGTCAAACTCTCCTCGCCTGCCAGGAGGGAGCACTCAGAAGACATGTGCTGTCGGGGAGCCGAGTGCTCCAGCGCCCTTCCACAGCCCAGGGGGTTCTGCTGGGAGCAGTACTGTGCCGACGGAGACTCGCTCTCACTGGGGAGGAGGAAGAGAGCAGACGGGTGGCAGGGGCTGGGGACAGAGAAGGACAACACACCCGAAGGGACAGCAGGAGAACCTCCAAAGGAGAGAGGTTAGGTGACGATGATCAAAAGTTTTCTTCTTCTCAAGCAGCCCATCCCTTCTGCATCTTGTGGATGCTGAGGCGACTTAGATGGCAGGGGTCAAACTTCTAAGGCAAAAAATGAGGAGGGCACTATTTGAAAAGAAGACCAAGATAGCAGGAAAAAATGCCTTGTAGTCTGTGAGCGTGTGTTCTGCAATGAAAGAAAGCTAACTTACAAGCAGCTTACTAAAAACTTGAAGGAGACATGTCTAAAAGTTTTCCAGCAATTAAGGAATAGTAAATGGTAACCGTAAAACTTGCTCTTATTCCGACTTCGCCGCACGTGGTAAGACAGCAGGGCTTATTTAACTCACGTCCTCCGCGTCGGCATTTTCTGTCTATTGCATGTTAATTTCCTCGATTATCCACGTTCTCAACATTCCCCCCCATGATTTCGGGCAGAACGTCCACAGAGCTAAACACACCTTTACGGTTTATCAATGTTGCATGCATGACTTCAGACTCTACCTCGTCACTACCCCAAAAAGAGTCATGATGAGTGTCTCCACCCCCATTTCATGGACCAGAACATGAGGCACAGAACAGCGAGCTCATCTGTCACGGGTCGCCCAGTTGGTAGGCGAGAACGTAGGGACCTGAGCCTTCAGACACCAGCCCCCCTAGGACAGGTTGAGGAAGGAGGAGCCCACCCCTCCGGCTCACCTCCCAGGCTCCCGCTCCTACCTTCTCTGGTGGGAAACACTACAAACACTCACAGGAAAAGGCAGCAGACCCAGGCTGCAGACCCCTGGACTAGAAGAGGCCCTCACACGAGCAATCACCTGAAAGGACAGACTGCGGCAGCCTGGACCAGGCCCAAGGAGGAGAAGGAGCGAAGGAGAGAGTGCCTACTCCAGCTCACGCACAGGCGCTACAACACATCCCTCGGGTCACAGCCAGGGCCGACCGCGTCCAGGGGCACCAGCGAGCGTGTCTGAGCAGCAGGTGCCACAGGACCCTCCCAGAACGCGGTTCCAGCAGCGAGAAGGGCCCTCGCACACGTGCAGTTAACCCAGCTCTACTTTGGGAGGCACCCACCAAAGCAGATCCCCACGGCCGGAGAGCACAACACGCAGTGTGGGAAAGCTGCCTCTGACCCTCTGCAGGAATAAAGAGGATCTTCCCTCAAAAGGCAAGTCAATTTCTTTCCTGAAAATACACAGGAACGACTCTGCTCCCCATTCAGCTCCATCTCTCCACTCATGCTCCATCTGCTCCCGGTGCACATTCTGCCAACTACCCTTTTTTTTGAGGAAGATTAGCCCTGAGCTAACATTGGCCACCAATCCTCCTCGTTTTGCTGAGGAAGACTGGCCCTGAGCGCACATCCGTGCCCATCTTCCTCCACTTTATATGTGGGACGCCTGCCACAGCATGGCTTGCCAAGTGGTGCCATGTCTGCACCCGGGATCTGAACCAGCAAACCCCGGGCTGCCGAAGCAGAACGTGCGAACTCAACTGCTGTGCTACTGGGCCAGCCCCCCAACTACCCTTTGCCCTGAGCATTTTCCTGGGACAACCAAAGAGCGTGGAATTTCCTCCTGGAAAAACCACAGTGCCGGTAGGGGGTCCGCCAGGACTCACCTGCTTCGACAGGGACAGTCTTCTGATACGTGGAGGCCACCTTGGCGACATCCTCAAGGGTTGAAGCATTCTACCGAGACAGGAAAGGAACATCAGGAAGGCACTGTTCTCTGCTCCTCACACCCCGTGACGGCTGCCACCTCACCCAGACGGCAAAGCCTGCCCTCGACCTTCCCAAAGAGCCCACCGGGGAGCCCAAAGCTTTCGTATCTCCTTCTCTGTTCTGCAAGTTAACTGAGGCATGAAAAGGGTTACGACACACACTTGCTGGTGACGACGTGGGTCAGCGTGAGAAGAAAAAGTACACGCGTGAGGAGGGATGGACAGGCGGAGCACAGAGGATTTCTAGGGCAGTGAAAATACTCTGTAGGGCAGTGCAAGAGGGACACATGTCCTTACGCACGTGTGCAAAGCCACAGAACGTCCAGCACCAAGAGTGGACGCTAAAGTCAACCGTGGACTCTGGTGACGACGACCTGTCAGCGCAGGCTCGCGGACTGTACCCAACGTCCCAGCTGGCGGAGGATGCTGATGGTGGCGGAGGTTGTGCGTGGTGGGGGCGGGGGGCATATGGGAAATCTCTGTACCATCCTCTCAAATTTGCTAAAACTGCTCCAAAAAAAAAGAGTAGGAAAAAACCCAAAAGCATATCTACACCTGCGCAATCAGAAACCAGGTGCGGGTTCTGCACTAGCCCTCGCCCCGGGAGGGGGCACAGTGCCGCAAGCCTCGCCTGGCCTGACCGTCCACATCCCCCACAAGCGTGAGTACGGGGGCCCAATTCTGTCAGACGACACTTTGAGCGACAGCTGCTCCTTCAAGGCTGATGCTGACGCAGACACTGATGCAGACAGGCTCTGGGAACCACGGGCCATCCTCAGTTTCTTCGTGAGCAACCACTTCCCAGTGACACACCTGGGGCGTGGGACAGTCACTGCCTTCCTGACACAAATCAGGGGAGCAGGGCCCCGAGGACGTGGACCTGAAGTTAGGGGACGCACTCACGGGCCAGGCCCCCACCCTCCCCCAGAGCCCCGTTCTCCCTCCACAGCCACCCCGCTCGGCCAGAGCACGGCTGTCCGCCCACCCATCTGCCATGCCCAGCCACAGCCAGCCTGAGAGCCCGGCACCCGGGCCACCCTGGCCCCCCTGCCCCCCTCTCCGAGTGCGACCGCTCAGCTGCCCTGACCAAGCGCTCTCCCTTCCCAGACCACCCGCCCACCAGACCTGGCCTCTGCCACCTCTCTCCAGAACAATCTCTTCTCACACTCACTCCCTGCCCTGCCCCCCACCTCCGGATGTCCCATCAGGCTCCTGCCTGCCCTGTGGCTTCAGGGGTAGGGGCGTCAGCACCCTCCCCATGGGCCCCTCCTGTCGCCCCCATCTGCCCAGCCCAGCCAGTTCTCTGCCGTCACCTGGGGGCTTCCAGCAAACACGGCCCCCAACCTCTCATTCTTGCTTGCAGCGTCCCCACCACACCGCGCCCGACCTCCTCCACAGCACGCCCCCATCACCAAGACCCGCTTGCCGACTAGAAGCTTCTCCCTCTCACCGCCCTCCTCTACGCGGCGCCTGCTCCTCCCTCCCCTCGGTCCAGCCTGGCAACTCAAGGTCACGACCTCTCCCAGGTCCCACCTGCTGGACACCCCTCAACCCGTTTCCATCCCCTATAGGGACTTCACACCCGAATCCCTCCACACGCAGCTCACTGGGACCCCGCGCAGCTCCCTCACCTTCCTAAGCCTCAGGCCGCCAACTGTACAACGTGGATGCCGTCACACCACCAACAGGAACCACAGTCACCGTCAGACACAGGCTCACCCAACCTCTGCGCCAAGCCACCACGCTGCCTCAGTCGCAGGCCCCCTCGTCAGCCTCTACCGTCCACGGCTGCGTCTCAGTGACCCCACATTCTCCACCAGCACCACCTCACGGTCTCCCTCCACATGCCTGTCTACGGCCTGGGCTCCCCTACACGTTCTCGTCTCTTCCATCTTAAACAGAACCATCCCCTCGGCTGACCGCTGCCCAGCTCACAGGACCACAGTGGGCGGAGCGGGCCCAAGCTTGCCGACTCTACGACTGACCCTCCCCACACAGTGCGGGTCCCTGCAGGCCAGCTTCCCCCAACCTGCCCCGCAACACCCACAACAATGCCCTCACCAGGACTCCCGGGGCTACCACGTTGCTCGCCCAGACGTCGCCCCCACCAGCAGCACTGCTGGGCACAGGTGACCCCCCTGCCCCAAAGCTGTTTACCCTCAGACCCGCACCACCAGACCCTGTGGGCTCCCCCCACCTTGCTGGGTGCACTTCCCAGTCTCCTCTACCAGCCTGACTGCTGCCATCCCCAGGTGTGTCCCTGGGCCCGCTCACCACTCTGCAGGCTCTCCTCGCCTCCGACTTGACCCCGGCTCCGTCCACATCTGTGCAGTGGCCGTCTGCCTCTGGTCCAGCCGCACTCTCGTCCACCTGCCCTGCTGGGTAGCCCACCCCGGACACACCCACAGCCGACTCAGCTACCCACCCCTGCTCCTCCCAGGCGCCCCAGCTCAGCAGAGGCCCACCGCCCACCTGGGGCAGTCCTGCCTGCCCCTGCCAGCCCTTAAAGCCGGGGGCTTTACCTCCCGCCTCGCTGAGGTCAGTGCCGCTCTCCCTCTGCCACGAGCCCCTGCCCGAGCCAGCACCGCACCCTGCTCACACCGCTGAAGCCACCTCCTAACTAGGGCCACAGCCTCGCTGCTTCTCCGCAATCCACTTCCACACTGTGACCAGGGTCTTCTCAACACAGATCCCGTTTGTGTCACTTGCCTGCCAAACCCTTCGAGGGCCACTCAGGACTCATCTGATGAAGAACGAAACCTGACGTACGCAGTCTGCAGGGCTCCCCGAGATGGTCCCTCCCAGCTCCTCACCCCTCGGCCCTCCTCTACAGTGAGACCCTAACAGTCTTTGCGGCGTCACCCCCACCCCCGCACACACGCTATGCCCCTGCTCTCCAGGCTCCTGGCCCATCTTCCCGGCATGCTCCACCCGTCAAAGCTGAGCCCAGCCTCTCACTTCCCCAGGACCCTTCTGGCCCCTCAGCCTGAGCCCTGGGCCTGCCACATGCTCCCAGGGCCCATGCGTGGTCACGTGGTGGAGCCCCTGGGTGACGGCCTCTGTGTGGTCAGCTGTGAGCCTGACAGCAGCAGAACTCCGTGAGGACTGGCCCTGCTCTCCTTGACCACAGGCCGGGCACAGGACCAGGCAGGACGGCCTCCGTCTTTGCTCAGGAGATACAAGCCACACGTGTCCTCGTGTGGACAACTCCACACCTGCTCTAAGTGTAGACTCTGCTATGGCTGGACCGTACGCTAGAAAAACGGCCGTCTGATACACTTAAGACTGACTCTCAGAGATCCGACACCGTGTGACAAAGTCCCCAGTGAGAAACAAGCGTGTTCCCCCGGGACACCCGTGGGAGGCGGTGCTGTGGGCAGGACCTGCCTCTACACGGTCCCTGTCCCGTGGACCTTCCACCATGAACCATGATACAGATGTTCTAGACCCGCGCGCTCCCAGAGCCGCCGCCGCCACGCGTGCCTACTGAGCTCCTGACATGGACAGTGTGACCAAGGAGCTCAATTTCCAGCCGGTTTACCGCTAACTACTTTGGATTCAAACAGCCACACGTCCTCAAGGGTCTCGTGTTGGCCCCAGAGCCTAATGCCTGGCTTCCAAAGGTGGCCCCGCCACTTGCTGCTATGCTGTGGCCAAGCACTGAGCCTGCCTGGCCAGGGACCCCCAAATGCAAAAGGGGACAGGGCCAGTCTCTCCCCCACAGCACGACCATGTGGGGTACCGGAGAGGATGTCCGTGACCGGTAGACGAGGCCTGGCATACAGGTCAGCAATCGGCACCATCAGTGATGACACGTGCCCGACTTAAACGTTCGTGCTTCTGAAAACCTGAGCCACACCCCACCCCAGACCATCCACGGAGCCGTGCGCTGACACACCAAGAGCTCCACGAATTCCCGGACCTCCTAAATTCCCGAACACGGCAGCAGAAGACACTCAGGCCTGGATCTGGAATCCTTACCTTGTCCATCCGGTCCTTCTGGACCCCGTACTTTCCGCCGAATCCTTTGGAATAGTCTGCAAAGTGGCACAACACAACACTTACACTTAGGCTGAGGACCAGCGAGGTGCCCGGGGCAGAGGCATGCAAACAGATCCAGAAACAGCCCAAGAAGATGCACCCCGAGCAGAAAGAGACCAGAACTGCACCCCGCGCGGTCCTCACTTGCAAGCTGAGTTGGTTTCTACCCGTGGTGTTCAGCACACAGGCGGGGGAGAAGCAGAAAAGGGGTGTGCGCATGCGTCCCGCGCTCTCCTGAGGGACAGAGGGTGCCGTGTGGGCTGGCAGGCAGTGAGCCGAGGGCCCAGCACAGGCGCGGGGCAGCGTGCCACTCCAACAGCTCAGTCCTCCACCTGGCACCGCTCCCTCCCTACTAGGACTAGGCAGAGGCTCGAGGCACTGTTTTCTTGCTTTTTAAAAGAAAAAAAAAAAATTCCATGGGGAAATTCTACCAGCCAACTCTTAGGACGTAGCAACACAGATCTCCGTGACAGTCACACCGTCACACGGCCTTAAGGCCACGCAGAGCCAAGGCCGTCTCCGCGCAGGCTGCTGGATCAGCACCGGATCAGGTGCGTCCGCCGTCCCTCGCCTGAACACGGCCGTGTGTTCCCAACCAGGGGACGGAGCCTACGCTCTGCCCTGGCAAGGAGGACCGTCCTTGTCTTCCGCTCGTGTGTCCAGGTTCTAACGGCCAAGTCCGAATTTGGACAGCAATTAAATAACTGCTCTAAGGAGAAATGTGTTCACCGTGTGGACTCCCAACAGATACACCTAGAAATTTCCTGTGTCTTCTTAGCTTCCTGTACATACCGTTTAGCTCTGTGTGGGGAAGTTATACGTAGGTGGTGTCGTCAAAAAAACCAAAACAAACGAAAAACACCTCCCACCCCTGGTCAAAAAAACACCACCACGATGAAACAGAGACCACACAGAACACGGCTGCCCCTGCCCCTGCCCCCCGGTGACCCGCGCCTCTGGCTGAACTAAACATGGTTCTCCCCGTCTCAGAGGCAGTCAGGTGGCTTACTCAGTAGGTAAGTCACGGTCAACAGCAAGAGCTCCAGCAGAAGGCTGCTGGGAGACCAGGGACACCCCGCTCCAGGATGGAGCCACGTTATGGGTTTAGGGCAACACACCCTGCAAACTACGGCCATGTCTTGCCAAGCACAAACCCCATGGTGCCAGGGAACAAGTGAATGGGGGTGGGAGGAGTGCAGGCCACCATGGCTCCAGCATACACCTGGGTTTCAACGCCCGAGTGCCCCTCGAGGGCACAGAGGGTGCTGGCAAGGCTGAGGCTGGAAGTCTGTGCTAGAAGTGGCCGCACTGGAGGGGAGGCGGGGGCGGGGGGTGGTGAGCAACGGTGCCTTGCTGGGACTCGTGCTTGGCCAGCCTCTCCTTGTAATCAAACCCCACAGCACAGGAGTCCTGCCTCTCGGGCTGAACACCAAATCTGCCTCCGAAACCAGTCTTATAACCTGGAAATCCACAAGCAACAGTGAAGAAAACCGAGAGAGGAAACACAGTTCGGTTAGAATCGTGGGAGCATGGGCAAGAATCAAGTACATCGTTTAGAGAAAGGAAAAGCTCTGCCAGGCTCAGGGGCTGCAGAGCCAGCTCGCAGGCTCAGCAACAGTCAAAACTGGGCTCAAAGGTTAGAGGGCAAACTCAAACTCTTAACACTCCAGCCAAGATCAGAGACCGGGTTAGGAACTGTATTTCAAGTAATTCGGGAAAGCCACTCCATGCTTTGAGGTTTCTTTCTAGGTCCTACCCACGCTGCAGACAAGAGAACGCATCTCTGCGCATGTGAAGAAAGAGACACGTTATACACGAGGTTACTGCACGGCAACGCGTACCAGCCCCACCTCCATCTGTGCTGGCTGAAAGGACGGGGTGAGTCTGGGGCTCACTCAGAGGTCTCCCGTCCCCACGTGCTACTTTCCCAGGGACATGGTTCTGTCGTGGAAAGCACACACTCCCGGGCAGAGAGGAGGCATCCCCTTCCACAGCCTACAGCACGCTTTATCAGCACCAATTCATGGACTGGATCGCTGTCGGCCCTCTGGCCGCCCGCTGAGGGCAGAAAACAGCATTCCCAGAGCTGCTGCAGGCAGTGACCGGCGCTCCAGAAGCCCAGTGACATGGGGCCTTCTCGCGGGAGCCCTCCTGTGGGAGGGGACGGGGGTTCCTCACTCCTCTAGCTGAAGGGCTGTCTCAAATCACGGGAGGGCTACGACAACCTCCCACACTGAAGACACAACACCACTGCTACAGAGACACGGCAAAAACACGGCACAGTGACGGACCTGGGAAGGGAAATAAACTCGGGAAACGATCCCAAGTAGGAGATTCAAAATGAAGGTACCTTTTTGGGATTCGTGCAGCTGCAATTTCTCCTGGTGATCCCGGCCAAGAGCACATTTGTCTTGTCTGTCTGTCTGCACACCAAATTTTCCGTCAAACCCTTTCACGTAGTCTAATGGATTAGAAAAAGGACACAAACTGGTATTAACGGATAGCCCGGGCAACAGAGAGAAAACATGTTTTTCAATGCACGTCAATACACACAATTCGCTCAATTCATCCCTTCTCTCTCAGATCTTCGGTAAAACTTTAGGTAACACTCATCAAGAGGCCCTCCTCATACAGCGTCTGGAAACTGACCCCATCTGTAATCCCAGCGTTCCGAATAAACGCAGACGGGACCCCACAGAAGCAGCGCCAAGCGATGCAGCTTAAGCAGCAACCGGAGCCCCACAGTCCCACCACTTACACACGCGACACTATTAGCACAAGCGGCACTGCTGGGGTGTCAGAGCCAAAACAACTGGCAAGAGTCGATCTCTCATGTAACAGCTGTGTTTCTGCTTTGCTGTTTTAAAGCTGGCTGCTTAACTGAGAGATGTCCGTATTAAGGGCTGCTGGTTACGCTCCGTCTCTGCCTGCTGCTCTGGTTACCACCCGTCCCGTTAACGGTCACCGGCTGGAGAGCTGGTAAGATGCAGGCACCTGTCTGGGACTCGTGCTTCTCCGTTTTGCCTTGATACTCAAAGCCGACGGCACTTTTATCCACCTTGTCCTTGTCGATACCGTACTTGCTACCGAAGCCTTCGGAGTAATCTAAAAACAAGGAAAGCAGTTTACAGGCCAGCAACACAACCAGCGAGCAAGCTGTGGATTCCAGCAGGCTTCAAGAAAGTACTTTTAACACTCAATTAAAAAAAATATAAACCAAAAATCTTTTAAGCTCACTATAAGATCACTGATACAGAAAATATCTAAAAGTCTTGCTCATATGTAATAACAGGACTAGGAAGAGTCCTATAAAGACAGATTTATAACTGTAGCATCTTTCCTTCATTCCAAAAGACAGCATGGAGTAACAGTTTATTACAAAGCTTCTGGATCAGCACGAGCCGAGCAGCCGGCTTTTAATGGGTCCCTCTGCTTCATGGACCAGGCCAAGGAGAGGCATGCAGGGGTGCCTGCAAAGACAGGATAAACCTGGAACGCCCTCCAGAAACACACGCCCTCCAGAAACGCCAGTGGAATGGTTCCCTCTGCACTAAAGGAGGACTCCATCGTGGGCACGTCAACGCACGAGCGCGCGGAGCAAACCCCTTCCGCAAAGGCCTGGGGCTGCCGAGGAGCCTGCCTGCCCAGGCACTTGGGGCTGTGCCCCCGACCTCCCAGAGTGGCATTTCCTCTGCCCCAGAGGCCTCTTGGGGAGAAAGTCAGTGCAGACTGCAAGGCATCCAGCAGCAGGTGTGAGGAACTGGGTGCGCGTGGGGCAGAGGAGCACAGGTCTGCTCCAAGGAGGGAGGGAGAGAAGGCAGTGACAGCGACCCCGTGCCGCAGGCCACCTGCTGTAACGGAAGTGACGCCTGCGGCAAAGGGACACTGGGCTGGCCCACGGCCAGCTCCTCGCAGAAACGCCAAGCCAGTGGGGTTTCCAGTGCTGGGTTTTGGTTTTGTTCTTTAAAGAAACCTGGGATTTTTTTAAATACGTGAGCTCTCAGTTTTTATATGTTGGCAATCGTTTTAAAAAATCTAAATGTACAGGCCAAACAAAACAATGAGGAGAACCAACCGTTCGTGGCCTCTGCAGGAGGGGCTGAATCTAACGCCCTCCACCTACAGCCCTCGCTGGGTGACGGCAGTAAGCGACCCGCGAGGCCGCCACAGCGAAGGAAGCCAGCACGGCTTCTGAGGACAATCTGGCAATCTATCGAAATTTTAATTCAGTGTTCTCTGACCCAATTATATTTCTAGGAATTTACTCTTGAATAACCACTTACGTACATAAGACACAGGGAGAAGAATACTCATGCAGTCGACTTTTAACATCGAAAATTGAAAACAACCTAACTTGTACATTCCACAGAGGAATGGTTACGTAGACTACGGGATCTTCCCACCACAAGGACTGAGCAGTCACCAAAAACGCGACAGACCCCTACGCTGACCTGAACGGAACAACGGCCAAACGTTTGAGTTAAAAAACCGTGTAACTATAACGTGACCCGCCGTACACAGGGGAAACGCCCCAGTGCGCATGTCTGTAAGCGTGTGGGAAGCAGCGGCGAGGGGGCAGGCCGCGCGGTGGACCGGCTGCGGGGCGCCGCCCGGGCGGACCTTTCTGCGACTCGTGCTTCTCCGTCTTGCCCTGGTAGTCGAAGCCCACGGCGCTCTTGTCCACCCGGTCGGCCTGCACGCCATACTTGCCGCCGAAGCCGCTGGAGTAGTCTGTGGAGACACGCAGCAGTGGGCATGGGAGCAGATAGGAGCTAACCCGGCGCTTGGTTGAACCAGAACAGAAACGACTCGCGGTGTGACTCAGCAAGAGATCAAGCACACATTCTAAAACACACGAGCCACCCACTGTCACCCACGCGTGACGCTCGACTCAGTCTACAGCGTCCCTTTCACCTGTTAGGGGCACTTCGTTCCTGATGGCAGACGTGAACTGCGTTCCCACCTCGGAAGTTCACCGTTCAGACACTTTCTGAGCACCGACTGCACGGCAGCGAGCAAAGGTCTGAATCACCACTTACATACACTCAAAAGTGTTTCAAGAATAAGTCTAACAAGATGCTTCCACTACAAGTCAGCTGTGGGGCGGGAACGGGGTGGGGGTAACTTCCAGTTCCTGGGGGGCAGAGGATCAAAACCAACTCTGCATCCCTTTGGCTCCTTCTTCCAGCGGGTCTGAAAGTTGCCTCTAGGACTCTGCCCGGCTCCCTGAGCATCTGGGAGCACTTTTCCAACCAGAGGAGAGTCAGGACTGCGCCAGGGGCTCAGCCGCGCTCAGCCACGGGCAGGGGGGCCCACCGACCCACAGCCCTGGGATCTCAGCCCTCGCCAGCCGCCAGCCGGCGCCCGGCTGAATCCCGCGGTCAGGGCCTGGGGGATTAGCCAGGCAGAGCGCCGCGGGGCCCAGGCAGCCCCGCGCCAAGCGGAGCGCCCGGGGAGGGCGCACTCAGTGGGGATGCCGCCAGCGCTGCGATCAGCGGGGAACGGAACCCCCCCCATCCCACCCCCGCCCCCAGGCCCGACACGTCCACAAACTGCGGGCGGAGGAAGCCCCGCACCCGCTCCAGGGAGGCCGCCCGCGGGGATCGAGTTCCTGGTGCAACACTCAGGCGATTCCAACAGAGGAACCAAAAACCCAGAAGCACCTTTCTGCTGATTTCCAACACAGCCAGAAGAAGAGGGATGGCTCCAAATTTAGAGCCTCTCGGCCGTCTGCAGCTGCGCGTGTCGCTGCATTTCCAGTGACCTGATTGCTAAACCTCCCTGTAGGTGCGGGCCGGGCCGCAGGAGCCGCGGCTGCGACGGCCCCGCCCGGGCGCCAGGGAGACCCCGGCCCCTCTCGGTCCTTCCCCGCAGGGCCCCACTCCTACCTCGCCCCGCATGGACCCAAGCCCCTCCCCGTCGGCCCTCCAACCCCTTCCCCTAAACCCCAGGGCCCTGATCCCGTCGCCCCCGATCCCGGACCCCTCCCCGCAGGGCCCCTCTCCTACCTCGCCCCGCTTGGACCCCAGCCCCTTCCCCTCGGCCCTCCACGCCCCTCCCCTAAACCCCTGGGCCCTGAGCCCCTCCCCCCGGACCCCACCCCCTCCCAGCATGGCCTCTCTCGCACCTCGCCCCCCTCCGACCCTCGGCCCCTCCACTCTCTCTTCTCCTAGCCCCCGGGTCCCGGGCACCCTCTCAGACCCCAGACCCCCTCCCCGTCTGGCCCTCTCCTCCCCTTCCTCCCTGCAGCCCCGGCCCCTCCCCTTCGGACCCCTGAACCTCAGAACTGCCCCTTCCTCCCCGACACCAGGCCCTCCCCACCGCTCGGCGCCCCGCCCCTCACCCCGCGGCCCCCCGGCCCCCACCCCTCGGCCCCCGGCCCCGGCTCCCCGGCCTGGGGAAGCCTCGCCCGCGCTCCCCCCGCGGCCGACCCGAAACCGCGAGCGGAAGAGCGGCTAGACCGCTGCGGCCGCCGCTTCCTTCCCTTTTCGGGGCCCGGGGGCGCCCCACGAGCGCCGCGGAGGGGCCGGCCCCCCCCGCCCGGCGGAAGCCGCTCTCGCTCACCGCCGCCTCGCTCCGTCCGGCCCCACTCGACTCCGACTCCGGCTCCGGCCCCGGCCCCGGCCCCTGCCGCTCCGCGCCCGCCGCTCCCAGGCGCCCGGCTCCACTTCCGCTTCCGCGGGCGGGGGCGGGGCCTCATCCGGGTCCCGGAAAGGCCCCGCCCCTCCCCGGCACGTCCCGCCCCTCGCCCGGCCGCCTCCCTCGCGCGCGTGCGCGGGCAGCGCAGGCCGAGCTCCGCCGGGGTGCGAGCCTGCAAAGCGTGTCTGGAAACAGTCTGTTCCTACACGCAGAGTCAATGTACGGAGCGCCCACCGTGTGCGCACGAGAGTGTGCTCAGATGCAGACGATCCCAGGTGAGACTCGAGGATTGACAACTCTGCCCGGGGTGAGAAAGGGAAAATGAGCCAGCCCTGGGGGTCAGTGCCCAGTGCATGAGCCCTGAGGACTCACAAGAGGTGAATTTGACCGCCAGTCAGCTGGAGGGACGAGCGTCTTCATCATCCACCCCTCCATCCATCCATCCATCCATCCATCACCCATACATCTATCCGTCCATCTGTTCTCTATTCATCCATCCATCATCCATCCATTCATTCATCATCCATCCATCCATCATCCCTTTTCTTCCATCCACCCTCCATTCTATCCGCCCATCCATCCGTCATCCATCTGTCCACCCAGCCTCCATTCATCCACCCATCCTTCTATCCATCCCTCACCCACACATCCATCCATCCATCATCCATCTTCTCTATCCACCCATCCACCCTCCATTTACCCATCCCACCATCCATCTATCCATCATCCATCCATTCATCATCCATTCTTCTGTCCATCCAGAGAAGGTCAGGTATGCATCAGAGATAGAAGGTCAGCAGAATAAACACAGCCCTTGCCTTCAGGAACCTTCCAGCCTAGAAGGGGAATCAGGCGTTAATCACATAGATAGATAATTAGGAAAAAAGATAAATGCTGTGAGGAAGAAGTCAAAGGTGTCATGAAATTATACTGGGGAAAAGGTGGGACATGAAGTCATCCAAGAGATCAGACAAGGTTTCTTTGAGCAATTCACCTTTGTGCCAAGATCTGAAGGCCAAATAGAAGTAAACCAGGTAAGGAGCGAAGAATTTTCCAGGTGAGAAAACAGCACGTGCACAGGCCCTGGGATCGGAAAGGTCTTGCCACAGAGGAACTGAAGGCAGTTCAGTGTAGCGGAAGTGTGGTGATGGAGCAGGGAAGTGGGGTGGGATGGGGCCGGGTCATGGAGAGGTTGGAAGGGCACAGCAAGGACCTTGGTCTTTATTCTAAAAGAAATGGGAAGTCCTTGGAGGAAGTTAAACAGAGAAGAGACATCATGCAGTTTGGACGGTAGTGAAATCCCTCTAACAGCTGTGTGGAGAACGGATGGGAAGAGGGCCAGGCAGGAGCTCGGACAGCCAGTTCAGGCAGACTGGTGGTGGCGGGTAAGAGGGAGAGAAGCAAGTAGATACAAGAGACATTGAGAAAGTTAAATTGTCAGGCTTGAGGATGGATGGGGCTGTGGGGTGGGGAAGGAGATGTCAGGTGTCAGAGGATAATTTTTTTCAAAAAGAAAATTATTTTCATGCGTATATAAAATGAACACATCAAAGATTTTATTTACCTTAATAACGAATGAAGTGATAAAATGTTACAACTTATTCAAAGGAGAAGTCAAAGGAATGCCGAAACGAACTTGCAAAAACTGGTCTGCCCGTAGGGCAACAGTCACTCATATGTCACTGGACACAGCTAATTTGAGCTTCTATAGACAAGAATTACTTGCACTGCTGTCTGTTTTCCAGAGGTGTGAAATAGATTAGGCAAGAACAGAGGCACACATCCCACGGAATGAGATGATCATCGGAGGCTCCGGCGTTCTGTTGAAAGAATATCCAGTGATAAGTTGTGCCCATGCTGAAGTCTGAAATTTTTCCTTACAAAAGGGTGACTCTGAGCATCTGAGTAGGCGCCTAGATGGGGAAACGGGCAGCGGTGGGGCAGAGAGGCATCAAGATGGAGTGGGGAGAGTAAGAATAGAGTTTTGGACTTGGTCCATTGGAGGGGCCGTGGCACGTCGAGGTGAGGTCCAAGAAGTGATGCTGGAGACGTGGCTTGAGTTGGGGCTTTGAGAGTAAGCAGGATGAGGTCATAAAAGGTAGGAAGGCGTCCCGGGAAGAGGAAGAAATTCAAGCAAAGGCGCAGAGATGGAAGAGAATGGGAAACATCGAGGTCAGACTGATAGAAGTGTTTTCACGCCCATCGCTACTACACACAGTGAGCGGAGCGGGCGGTGACGTGTCCAGCTCCCCATCTGCGCAGCTAGCACCTGCACCCTGGAGCTGTAATATGGCGACCGCATGTCGTTGGATTAGCCCAGGGCCTGGCACACAGAAAGTGCCCCGTAAGTGTTGCCCCTTAGTTGGCTGTAAGGGGAACCGAAAGCCCGCGAGGCAGGCAGGCAGGGTAAGGTATCTGCATTTTACTAAAGCAGAGATGCAGGAGATCAGAGAGGCTGGGTGCCCTACCTGAAGCCACATAGCAAGTGGGCGAGACCCCAGTTGGGACCCACACCTGTGGTCTGGGAGACATTATTCAGAGCACCCTCTTTCAATGGGAAAACTGTGGATACCTCAATTCTGCCTCAGGTTTCCCCACCTTTCCTTCCATGACCTGCCGTCCAACTTGCGGAGGGAGCCTCAGCCTGAGCCCCAGGGAGCATCCCGAGACCTAGGCCTCAGCCAATCAGCTCACTGCACTCCTCTAACGCTGATTGGCTCAGGAGCAAGCACGTGCTTCAACCGGGTCCAATGGGACTTGGCGGAGGCTTCCAGGAGACCCGGAAGTTGTGTTCTCCCGGCAGCTAGGGCGGGATGGAGGCCCGCCGGCGGTCCACGTGTCTCCTAGCTGAGCTGAGCGCCCGCGGGGGCGGAGGAGCCGGGCCTGGACGGCGCCTGCGGTCCCCAAGGCCGGGTCCTCCTTACTCCCTTCCCTTCCACGAGCCAGCACGTTCCCTGGCCGCCCCTGCCATGATGGTCCTAACGGAATACAAAGGGGACAGTGCGAGAGGCAGGGACGATGAGCGGGGACATCTCTGGGATGCGCCGGGGACCCGGTCCCTGCGGCCCGGATGCCTGTAGGGCTATGTGCACTTCCAGGGGCTGCTGGACCCAGTTACCGTGGTCTAGGATTTATACAACAACCGAAAGTTATTCTCTCCCCATCTGGAGATCGGAAATTGGAAACCGAGGTGTGGGCAGGCGTGCATCCCTCCTGGACGCTGGCGGGGAGAAAGCTTTCCTGTCTCTTCCAGCTTCCGGTGGCTGCCGGCTAGCCTTGGCTTGCGGCTGCATCGTCCAGGCGCTGCCTCTGGCTGCACGTGACCTTCTCTTCTCCTCTGTGTGTCCCTCTGAAGCCCCCACTGCCTCTCTCTCAGAAGGAGACACGGGACTGCATTTCGTGCCCCCGGGAGAATCCAGGATAACTCCTCAAGTCTTTAACTGAACCCTCTCTGTGGCCGTATGAAGTAATATCCCAACGCAAGGGATCAGGAAGTGGACACATCTTTTTAGAGGCCACCATCAGCCCACCACAAAGGCCTACGAAAGGGCTTTATTTTAAAAGCAGAAGAAGAAAATTAACATTTAGGTTGGAGAAAGTATGTATGTTGTATAAATGTGATGTTACTGGAGTCATCTTTGTATCAATGCTATTGTAAAATATAATGTTTTTTCCCCGTAGAGGAAGGAGCCCACAAAGGCAGAAGTGCCTAGGGCCCCTGAAAATCAGAATTCCCACCTGTTCACAAGGAACCTGAATACGAAAGCCAGGTGATTAAAAAGAGTCTGGAGAAGGCTCCAGAAGGAGGTTTCTTTTCTTTTCTTTTCTTTTTTTGGAGAAAGATTAGCCCTGAGCTAACATTTGCCACCAATCCTCCTCTTTTTTGCTGAGGAAGACTGGCCCTGAGCTCACATCCGTGCCCATCTTCCTCTACTTTCTATGTGGGATGCTTGCCACAGCATGGCGTGCCAAGCGGTGCCATTCCGCACCCGGGATCCGAACCGGCGAACCCCAGGCCTCCGAAGCAGAACGTGCGAACTTAACTGCTGCGCCACCGGGCCGGCCCCCAGAAGGCGGTTTCTTGACTGAGTGACTGGGAAGAATGAGGGGTTTTAGGCTAAATGAGGAAGTCAGAACTGGAAGGAGGGGAGCTAACACTGGGGAGGCAGCCTGCGGGCCACGTGGCTTCTGCCCCTCTGGAGAGCGTGTGGCCCAGACCATCTGGCCACATAGCGATTGTGGATACAAGGCAATCCTTTTAATACAGGATGGTTCATTTTTCCCTGGAAATAGCTTTATGAGTTGAAAATTATTTTTAAGAGCATCTTATTGAGATGTAATTTACATAAAATAGAGTACACTCAAAGTGTACAATTCTGTGGTTTTTAATATAGTCACAGGGTGGTGCAACCATCACCACGACCTAATTTTAGAACATTTTCATCCCCCCCAAAGAAGCCCACCTCGTTAGCAGTCAACCCCTGTGCCCCGCTTCCCCCCGCCCCCGCAAGCAGCCACTCATTACTTTCTCTCTGTGAGGTGGGTATTGTTGCTTCCGTTTCCCAGATGAGGACAGCCAGAGCTCACTGGGGCTTTCAGCGGGAGGGGGGCGTGAGCCGTTTGTGACACCCAGACCCCTCCAGCCTCTCTGTGGAGAACAGACTGCTTCAGAGTCACTCCGGCAATAAGGCGAAAGGCGGGGCCCGTCTCCCCTTTGACACACCGTGTCGGGAGAGTGTGTGGCAGAGACTGGCTGGCTGGCCAAGTAGCAAGACAGATACAACGTCAAATTTGGAAAGCGAAAAGGTTTAGCCGTGCTCAAAAACAAGTTGAATGTCTCTACGGACCAGAAGTGAATAGAAATGTGACGTGGGGGGCTGAGGCTGCAGGCCTGCTGGGCCCGGGGTGCCCACCCTGGTCCAAGAAGCCGAAAAGGCAAATGCAGTGAGGACAACGTGCCCAGCCCACAACAGGACCCGAGTGGGCCAGCCCCTGTGGCATCCACACCACCACGCGGGGCGGGATAACTCAGTGTGGCAGAGAGTGGATCCCCTGCCCTCCTTCTGGACTCACTGGGCCTCTGGCTGCCCAGCTCCACATCTTCCAGCTTCTCTAGGTGACGGGTGCGGCCACATAGCCAGGATCTCACAATGGAACATCAGAGAGGAGGATATGCACCGCTTTCTGGCCTGGCCCGTAAAAACGCCCGCACGGCTTCCCCCTTACCGTAGGCTGGGATGACGACAAAGACGGATCCGTGCCCGTTGCTGCTGAGACAAATTACAACCAAGGTCGTGGCTGAAAAAATGCAGATACTTACAGTTCTGGAGGCCGGAAGTCTGAAATCAGTTTCGTTGGGCCAAAGTCAAGGCCAAAGAGAGACCCCAAGGAAGAGCCCCCTGCCCCTTCCAGCTTCTGAAGGCCACCTGTACCTGCATTCCGTGCCTCGGGGCCTCTTGCTCGAGTCACTGAGACTCAGGCTTGTGTTGTCACATCTACTTCCTCTCTGTGGTGGAATCTCTCACTGCCTCCCTGTTGTGGGGACCTTGTGATCACACTCAGGACCCAACCGGATAATCCAGGAGAATCTCCAGAGTCCCTTTTTCCATATAAGGTAATATTCACGTGTTCTGACGATTGCCGAATGGACATTCTTGGGGGCCGTTATTCAGCCAGCCACATTAAGGTGACAGGTAGACCTTGGAAGCCATGTGCTGGAGACGGCAGAGCCCCCACTAGCCTGGGTCCCTGCGAGACTGAACGGAACAGATCTTCCTTACCATCCCCTCCTCCTCCTCTGTCTGACCGGGAACATACACCCTGGCCTGTTGCATGAGATGGAAATGAAATCCTGTGTTTAAGACATGATCTGCGCAGTCAATTTGTTACAGGTGTCTGGCCCACCCCAATACAGAGAGCTTGGAGGCGAGTGCAGAACAGGAAGACGGGCAGGGCCCCACACCGAGGGAGGAAGAGAAAAGCAAAACAAAACACTTCCCACTTGTTATAAACCAATGTTGCCGCAATTAAAAAAAATAAAGTAGGGGCTGGCCCCGTGGCCGAGTGGTTAAGTTCTCACGCTCCGCTGCAGGCGGCCCAGCGTTTCGTTGGTTCGAATCCTGGGTGCGGACATGGCACTGCTCATCAAACCACGCTGAGGCAGTGTCCCACATGCCACAACTAGAAGGACCCACAACGAAAAATATACAAATATGCACTGGGGGGGGTCTTTGGGGAGAAAAAGGAAAAAAAAAATCTTTTTTAAAAAAATAAAGTAAAAAATATTTTAAGAAACACTTCCCACTTAAAAGGGAAAAGAGTTAGAGGGAGAAAACTCCCCAGGCTCTTGCTCTCTGGAGTCATGTTTACCATGGAATTATTCCCCTGCTAATTTTTCATGCCCCACTTTGCCATGTCCCTTCTAATTCAATTCCACACTTCCTCATGGTCCTACTATGATCTCATGATTATAGCTTTTCTTTTAATGAACTTGGAATCATTTGTGGTGGAAAGGACCTAGTGATCATCTGTTTCAATACCATTAATTTCCAGGTGGGGACTAGAAGCCAGTGGATCTAAGAGATTTGCCCAAGATGACACAGCTGGCTGGTAATATAACCTGACAACAGTAAATTAGATATGTGGACACTTTTACAAAGCACTTTCATTTTAGACAAATACATACATGCACTTTCTCAAATACCTAACCTGAATCAATCATCTCAGCAGTCCTATGAGGCATACATGGTGTGATTTACTATGCATAAGTGAGGAAATCACAGCAAAAAGGAATACAATAAAACTAATTCATGATAGAGCCATGACTTATTGTGGTTAATACCATGGGCATTGGTGTCAGCCAATCTGGGTGGAATTCCAGCTTTCCATTTATTGGTTGTGTGACCTTGAGCAAATTAACCTCTCCAAGCCTAAGTATATATCACCTATTAAATGGGGCTAATAATAGTAGCTACTTCATACAGCAGTTTTTCATAGAATCAAATCAGATAATGCTCATAAAGCACTTAGCCTGTGAGGTACACAGCATGCCTCCCATTAATAGCAGGTTTAATTTGTGTGTTCTGAATTGGAGTTCTTTACAACATATTATGCTGCATTACTAATCCTTCATTAAAAAATATCTGTTTAAGATCATTCTCACAAACGTTTCTTGTCTTTTTTTTTTTTTTTTTTTTTGGTGGAGATCATCTACCCTGCCATTACTAGGGAAACAGAGATGTTTTAGGAAGGTCTCATTCTTGGTTTGCTCTATTTCAGTTAATATTAATTCTAGAGAGAGAGTGGTGGGTGGGGCAATGAGTTAATTATTTAATTTAACTCTTCCTAATAGGTTAGTAGTCAGATATTCCCACAAGTAAGAACTGTAATAGATTAATCTTTTAAATTGAACAGATTCTTAAGATGTTTTTAAAAATATAACACCAAAAGTATAGAATTAGGGCACCCATTCAAACCATGGAGAGCATGTTTCTGGTCAATAAGAAGCATCTATGCTCCACAAATTAAATTTTGTGAGACTTAAGATGAATTGTGGCTACTCTGGGAAGAACATGGAAGACCTCAATATGCTCAAAGCTTCTATCTGTAAAATGTGGATAATTTCTCAACTGCCAACTTCATATGGTAATAGAAAAAAATCACATCCATGCAATTTAACTATATGAAGTGTAGAGTATTGTATAAATACTAATGTAATATATGTGAAGCTTACTATTTAAATTCTCCTCTAGGGGCCAGCCCTCTGGCCGAGTGGTTAAGTTTGTGCACTCCGATGTGGCAGCCCAGGCTTTTGCTGGTTTGGATCCTGGGCATGGACGTGGCACCACTCATCAGGCCACGTTGAGGTGGCGTCCCACGTGCCACAACTGGAAGGACCCACAACTGAAATATACAACTATGTACTGGGGGGATTTGGGGAAAAAAGCAGAAAGAATAAAATATAGATTGGCAACAGTTGTTAGCTTAGGTTCCAATCTTTAAAAAAGTAAAAAGTAAAAAAATTCTCCTCTAAAAGTATATGTCCATTTAAATGTTCTTTAAATTCTCTTAGTTGGACTGGAGTCTACATCATACCCCCAAGTAAACTGGCTTTGCTGCTCCCTGGTCAAACTTAAGGTCCAGGAATATTTGGGAGACTCAGATCTCTGGGACTCAGATCCTGTCTCCCTAGACACACCATGACAGCCTGCATTTCTGAGGTCTTGCATGGTCTCTGGTAAGCTACCATAGAGCAGGCTACAGGCCAACTATGACCAGAAGTTGATGACTTTGACTTCTTTCTAGCCTCTGAGAATCTCTCTAACTCTTGACCTTATTGTGCCCCTTCTTTCTACCATTCCTTTCACCCATACCTTTTTCAAAATTCGCTTCACAAGGAGGCTCAATGAGTAAGATGGAAGGAACAAGCTTATTTGGGAATAAAGCCAGATCAATCTTTCTTCTTCTCCTCTCCTGTCATATTTTATCTTTCTCTGTCTTTCCTTCAGTCTTTCTATCTCTCTCTTTCTGTGTCCCTCCCTCTCATACTCACTCTCTCTCCCTCTTTGAGGTGGAGATTAAAAGTACTCATTTTAAAATAATTTTTAAGTTTCACAACTTGATTTTATACATTATTTTATTTTATTGAAATACATATAAAAGCTTAACAGTTGAAAATGAATAAAAGACATTTTAAAAATCATAGGAGAAAGACTGTGTGGATTCCTAGGTTCTTGTCTATCTCTGCATATAATGTCTATCAGAACCTCTGTTCTCAAAATATGGGGTTTACCTACGTGGGTATAATCCTGGGAACAAACCTTTTAAACTAGATTCAATGTTCATAACACTGCCTCAAACTGATCGCTTGGTAGTGTGAGCTAAATATGATGGCACCAGGAATCAAGAAGTGAGTTTTTCACTTCTCTCTATCTAGCTGTTGTATGACCTACAAAAAGTTCTTACATGTTCTTATCTCTATTTTCCTTATAGGGGAAATAACACCTGCCCAAATATTGTTTTTATGGAGATAAATGTGTTACTCTCTTTGTCATCCTCTTGAGGGCCTCTTTGATCTCCTTGTTCCTGAAACTATAGATAACGGGGTTTAACATGGGGATTAGGATAACATAGAACACTGACAGCACCTTGTTTTGCTTCTTGGAGTGGCTAGAGTTAGGATGCAGGTACATAAAGAGGCTTGTGCTATAGAAGATTGTCACAACTACTAGGTGGGAGGCACAGGTATTGAAGACCTTGGCACTACCTTTGATGGAAGATAGTTTCAGGATGGAAGCTACAGTGATTGCATGAGATAAGATGATTACCAAGAAGGAACCAAACCCAACAAGAATAGATTCGAGAGACAGAATCATTTGGCTGATGTAGGAATCAGAACAAGACAAAGAAATAATCTGGGTTACATCACAGTAGAAATTTGGAATGATATTGGGCCCACAGTAGTAGAGACGAAAGCAAGAAACTGTTTGAACTAAGCTACCAAGGAAACCACTCCCATAGGCCCCAGCAATCAACTTATGACAGAGGCCAGGAGCCATGATGCTCGAGTACTGCAGAGGCCTACCGATACCAACAAATCTGTCATAGGCCATGGTGGCCAAGATGCAGCATTCAGCCTGACCCATCCAGCACCCAATAAAATACTGGGTGGCACAGGCAATGAAGGAAATGTTTTTTTCATCTTTTAAGAAGTCTGAAAGCATTCTTGGGCTATTTGAAGAAGAATAACAGATGTCTAAAAATGATAGGAAACTGAGAAAAAAGTACATAGGCGTGTGCAGGTGGGAGTTCATCCTGATTACGATGATAAGACCCAGGTTCCAGATTAGAGTCATAAGGTAGATCTCTAGAAAGACTGGGAATAGTACACGCTGCACCTCTTTTTCATCTGAAAGTCCCAGGAGAACAAACGTGGACACAGAAGTCTCATTTCTATTCCTTTCCATGGACATGGTTAGTGTCATCTACTGACAAAAAGATGACAGATGGAAATTATTTCATTCTCAAAAAACAAAAACAAGTATTCTTCGTCTTTTTCCAGTCATGCAGCTGACTAAATATACAACTTAAATCATCATGTTGAGTTAATCTGTCTTCCACGCATGATTACTAAACTTAAATGAACAATTCCCTTCAGTAAACATTCTCATTCTCTTTGGGGACAAAAGACAGTAAATTGGCATTATGAGTACATTATCCTCTGAAATGTCTTAATTTCATGTTTTAACTTCCTAGAATTCACAAATATATGAGAATCAGAAATAGACAAAACTGGTGAAAACTGCTATCTCTCGATATGGTGAAACGAAAATTCTCCTCACACATGGCTCTGATGTTAATCAGTGCTTGAAGAAGTCCCTGAATCATGAGGCTTCATGCACCAAATGAGGATGCTGGGGTACATGTCTTTTAAAATCTCCTTCGGGGGCAAGCCCTAGAGGCCTAGCGGTTACGTTCAGTGCCCTTCACTTAGGGTACCTGGGTTTGAATCCTAGACACTGACCTACACCATTCTTCTGTTAGAGGCCATGCTGTGGTACAGCCCACATAAAAAGAAAAAAAGGGGAAATATTGGAAATGGATGTTAGCTCAAGGCAAATCTTCCTCAGAAAATAAATAAATAAATAAATAGAATCTTTGGAACCAAGATTCCACTAAACTGTAATCAGGGAGGGTGGACTATCTTGTAACTGCCTTTCTGTTTTCATAAAACCATCTGAGATCTAAAAATAATGCCATAGAATAGTGGGAAGAGTCAGAGACAAGATATAGTTTGGAAATGGATGTGAGTTGAATAACTTAATGATTCTAGGAAAGCACCTGAGAAGTTAGATAAGATAAGTTTGAAAGAGCCATTATGCTCCTTTCTTTGCAGGTGCAGCTTTTTCGTTCTTCAAATCAGAGATACTTATAAGTTAAATTATCTAAGACAGCGACTCTTGATCTTCTTTGAGTCAGTGATACATTTGAAAATCTGTTACAAAGTCTGAACCCTGTACCCAGGAAACTGCAACCACTTATCACCTCTGCATATGGTTTTATTGGATTCTCTGTCACCCTCAAGTCTATTCATGGTTCCTAGATTCAAGACTTCTGTAGAAGTAGAGTGATTTGAACTCATGTAAGGATGAGGATGCTTAGGCAAGGGATATGGGGATTAGAAAACTGAGGCAGGATTTCTGGAAGTCCTTTCTCTTTTTCTCCTTGGAGCCAGTCCAGAGAAGTTAAGCACTAAGTCTTCAGGCCAAACAGTAAATAACCAAAATAATATTTTTGCATAAGACACTGCATGCCCTCTTCAAGATGCAATAGCTGTCATCTCTTCAGGTGGTCATTAGAACATCTCCAGCACAAGTATATTTTTATTCAGATGAACTCAAACTAGAAAGAAAATCATGGGAAGCCATGAAACCTAGAAAATATACGTCGCATGTAGCTGAGAGTTTTGTGTTTGCGTAAAGTAGAAGTCTTGGAGATTTCCCTGGAGAAAGACTGCAACATTAGTGGAATAAACTATGTCTATAAACTACAAATACTTGTCAGTATTAGCCATCCAGAATGACTTTCTTTTCGCCAATCATTTCCCAGCCTTCTAGGACCAAAAATGAACAATATGAGAAAATCCCCATTGAAGCATAAGGCTGTAGTCTGAGAAGTGAGGCAGACGGGTTCATTTCCCAAAATTAGATCTGTCTTTGCTTCATGGTGAACTCTTTTGAAAAGTATTCTGAAGGAAGGAAGTTACTAATTAGAAAATAAATGCAAGATTTGAGATCAATGTGGAAGGAAAAATGGGAGCAGACAGAATATGTACAGTCATGTGCCACGTAACAACATTTCAGTCACCAACAGACCGCATAAATGATGGTGATCCTGTAAGACTAGTACCATATAGCATAGGTGTGTAGTAGGTATACCAAGTAGGTTTGTGGAGGTACAGTCTATGATGTTCAGACAAAAACGAAATTGACTAATGATTCATTTCTCAATGTTTCCCCACAATTAAGTGATGCATGAGTGCATTGATCGTGCCAGACTTAGGTGTGGTTCTGTCCACAGTGAGACTGAATAGAAAGAGAATTTTGTGAGAACAGAGCAGAAAACTGCATTCTTCATCATCATCGCAGTCATCATCTTAACCAACAATCATGACAACAAAAAGATTGATTTTACATCTACGATATATTCTGTTCATCTTCTACTCACGGAGGTATTCACAGCTTCCTCTAATGTCCATTCATTCAATAAGGTAAACTTAAGCCTGATGTGCTATCTATCAAACACAGGTAATATTCTGAAATTGTCTTTATATTTCTAGTATATGCCTCTGGAACCACAATTAAATGTCTGTCATTGAATCTTCTTGCTCTACCCTCCACTTCACTCAAACATCCATTATTTGTATTTCTCTCCTGTGTTCTGTTTAATTTTTACAGATCTCTCTTCCAGATAATTTATTCTATCATAAGTTTTGCTAACTGGTTGTTTAATGCATCTGTTTAATTTCACATTTCAGTGATAATATTTTGTTTTCTCTCTAAAGGTTTCATTTTGTTCTTTTCCTGAGTGGTCATCTTTGATAGTCTCTTATTCTTTCATCATACTTTCCATAGCATCCATTATTTAAACATATTAAACATATTTATTTCTTATTAATATCTAATAATTTAACTACATAGTTTTGCAAATCTGATTTTATAGTTTGATGTTATAGCTGACTCTTAGCAAGGTATCTTGTATTTTTGTCTGCTTAGTGATTTTTTTTAATCTTAATTTAGCATTTAAAAAAAATTTATCTGTGGGAATCACTGAGGCTTGAGTTTAAAATGTCTTCCTTCAGACATGCTTTATATTATTTCTGTCAGATACCTTAGGGGCAACACCAACACAGAATCCCTTTAAACAAAAATTTTGACTTGGTGTCTTTTGGTGTCACAATAGTCAAAGATATAAGCTGCATATCTACATGAGTAAGTGTATGAGATTAAAAATTATCAGAGGAAGGAGGAATGTTAGCATCTTAGCAGTGAAAGACAGTCCTTCTTTTTGTCCCACTTTTGTAAGAATGAATTAGACATCCATTCTTGAGCAAAAACACCTTGTGGGAGTTGTGGTATCCAGGGCCATAGACCAAGGGACCCAGGAAAAATCTTGCCTACCTGTGTATGCCATAATCAAACAGACCTCAGAATGGGCTGCAGAGCCAGCAGGAGTCAGTGAACCTACCTAAGTCCATCTGGGTTATGATCAGGTAAAGTCTGGAGAGTGCTGTCTTTGGCAGACACCCATGAATGAGAGAGACTTTGTGGAACCCCAGCCTTCTTGAGAGTGGAGTACAGTGAACTATTGGAACAGAAAAGAAGCATGAGTTGGTCACAGTGGGGAAGGTGAGAGGAGCATTCCAAGGACCACTCATTCAAGGCAACAATGCACAGTCTGAAATATTCAACGGTGGTGAACTATGCCACAGGGGAAAAGAACAGTGAGTGAGTGCCCAGCCACTTCAGTAGTGTTGGACACAGCTGGAGAAATCTGTGTCTCTAAAAAGAACCTAGTGCACTGAGACAGGTAGTTGGTGATGGAGGGAGGGGGAAGATCAGGAAATAAACAAATGATAATATCAAAAGACATTAAATGAGCATAGTTCCTGCCTACTGCACTCAGGATTTCAGCTGAAATCCTCCGTGAGCCTCCAGGAGTACCTCACCCAAGAATCTCCCCCCCAGATCAGTGGGAACCACAAGGCCCCAGTGCCAAACCCACACCTCTCCCCACTCTGCAACTGGCTTCTTGTGAATATTTCTAAGGGAAGCAGTGACAACAAAGCTGGTAAACTGGGTGGTCTCAGAAAAATAAACCTGGGTCTACGGCAAGAGAGAAAACACAAACATGAGCTATAGCACTAGCTTTGAGAAAACAAATAAGAGGTTTCCAGTAGCCATCCTTGTGAATTGTAACGAGGAAGACACAATAGCCTAAAAATTCTGCCAACCATGGTAGCAAGCAGAGTGGAGCACATTCACCCATATAAAGTCAGAGAAAATCTCAGATATAACACCACCAGTGACAGTAAACCCCATAGGAAGGCAATTAGTAAAGATTTTAGGAGGCCTTTTTTAATTCAAATGTAAAAGCAGCAACCAAAACCTACAAGAAATATGAAATATCAAGGAAATATGTTGTCACCTAAAGATGACCATAATCTCCAATTTCAGAAGTTTAAAGGTACATAATTTTGTGACCAAGCTAATAAAGAATTCAAAATAGCTTTTTGAAGAATCTCAATGAACTACAAGGTAACTAAAAAGACAATAATGAGGTTAGGAGAAAAAAATGAACAAAATGATATATATATACACACACACACATATGTATATATATATGTACTAAATAAACCAAAACTATAAAAAAGAAACAATTTCTGGCACTGAAGAATTCAATGAATGAAATGAAAAATGCAATAAAGAGCATTTGCAGTAAAGAAAACTGAAGACAAATAAGTGAGCTAGAAGACAAGAAGTTTGAAATAACCCAGTCAGAGCGAGGCAAAGAAAAAAAGAAAGACAATAGAGCAAAGAAAGCCTATACAATCTATGGGATTTCATCAAAACAAAATTAAAAGAATTGAAGTTTGAAAGGAAAAAAGAGGAAGAAGGCAGATGAAAATTTATTTAGGGAATAATACTACAGACTTCTCAAACCCGGAGACACTTGGACAGCCAAGCTCACAAAGCTTATAGACCACCCAATTATTTCATGCCAAAAGACTTTCTCCAAGACACATTATAATTAAACTTTTAAAAATCAAAGATAAACACAAAATCCCAAAAGCAACTAGGGAAAAATGATGGTAACCTACAGAGGAACCCCCATTAAGTTACCAGGAGTTTTCTCAGCCACATCCCACAGACCAGGACAAAGTGAAATGACATACTTAGTGTTGAAAGAATAAACTGCCAGTCAAGAATACTCTATCAGGCAAAGTTATACTTCATATATGAAGGGAAAGTAAAGAGTTTCCCAGAAAAACAAAAGCTGAGATTGTTCATCACCACTACATCTTCCTTCTAAAAACTGCTGAAAGGAGTTTTTTGAGCTGAAATGAAAAGACACTAATCAGCAACATGAAAACATACAAAAGAATACAGCACAGTGATAAAGGTAAATATAAAGGCAGACTGAAAAGACTAATTCTGTAATAGGATGGTGTGCTAACCACTAAATTGTAGTATAAAGACTAAAAGTGAGGAGTGTTATATAATTATAGCTACTATAATTTGTTAAAGAATACAGAATATAAAAAGAGGCAAAAATAACATAACAATGTAAAACAGAAGAGTAGAAGGGTCCAGTTTTTGTAGAAAATGGAAGTCAAGCTGCTATGAGCTTAAAATGGACTGTTTTCCTTATGAGATTTCTATACAACCCTCATTGTAATCACCTAGTGAAAATCTAGACTAGGTTCACGAAAGATAAGAAAGGGGAAACAGAGCCTACCACCATGGAAAAAAACACATGTGCAAAGGTAGGTGCACACAAGAAAAAAGGAAACAATGGAAATACAAACAACCGGATAGCAATGAACAAGATGGCATTAGTAAGTGCTTACATATCAATAATTACAATAGATGTAAATGAATTGAATTCACCAAAAAAAAGGGCAGAGTCCTAGATAGATGAAAAATCAAGACCCAACTATATGCTGCCTACAAGAGGCTCACTAAGCTTTCATGAGACCCATAGGCTCAAAGTGGAAGAATGGAAAAAGATATTTCATGCAAGTGGAAAACAAAAGAAGGCAGGAATAGCTATATTTATATCAGATAAAATAGACTTTAAGCCAAATATTGAAACAAGAGACAAAGAAGGTCATTACATAATAATAAAGGGGTCAATTCATCAGGAAGACATAATAAATGTAAATATATATGCACCCAAAATCAGAGCACCTAAATATATTAACCAAATATTAACAGATACAAAGGGTGAAATAGACAACAATACAACAATAGTAGGGGACTTTAATACTCCATTTTCAGAAATGGATAGATGATCCAGAGAGGAAATTCCCACAAAAATGTTCAACTTGAATCACGTTAGACCAAATGGATATAACAGACATTTATAGAACATTCCATCCAATAGCAGCAGAGCACACATTCTCCTAAAGTGCACAGAAAACATTTCCAGGATAGATCACATGAGAGGACACAAAATGTGTTTTAGAAAATTTAAGATTTAAATCATACCAAGTATCATTTCTGACCACATTGGCATGAAACTAGAAATCCATTAGCAGAAAGCTGAGAAATGAACAAATATGTGAAAACTAAACAGCACACTACTGAAAAATCAATGCGCAGCTGAGAAATCAAAAAACATCTTGAAACATATAACAATGGAAATAGAATACACCAAAACCAATACTATGGTACAAAAGCAGTTCTGAGAAGGAAGTTTACAGCAATAAATGCATACATTAAGAATACAGAAGGATCTCAAATAATAACCTAACCTTACACTTCAAGGAATGAGAAAAGAAGAACAAAGACCAAAGTGAATAGAAGGAAGGAAATAACAAAGACCAGGCTAGAAATAAACTAAATAGAGACCAGAAAAACAATAGAAATAATAAATGACATTAAGGGCTAGTTTTCCAAAAGATAAACTATATTGACAAATCTTTAGCTGCACTAACAATAAAAGACAGGAGACTCCAATAAATAAAATCAGAAATGGAAGGGGAGACATTACAAGTGATAGTAAAAAATACATAAGATTATAAGAGACTACTATGAACAATTACAGCCCAGCAAATTGGATAATCTAGAAGAAATGAATAACTTCCGAGAAATATACAAACGGTCAAGATTGAATCAGGAAAAATCAGAAAATCTAAATAGAAAAAAATCAAGTAAGGAAATTGAATCAGTAATTGAAAACCTCCTAACACAGAAATCCCCAGAACCAGATGGCTTCTTTGGCAAACTCTACCAAACGTTAAAAAAGTATTAATGACAATCCTTCTCAAACATTTTCAAAAAATTGAACAGGAAGGAATGCTTCCTATTGCATTTTGGAATTGAAAGTATTACTCTGACACCAAAGCCAGATAAACACACAAGAAAAGAAAACAAGAACAGCACACAGGAAAAGAAAACTACAGACCAATATCCATCTTGAAAGAGATGCAAAAATTCTCAACAAAATATTAGGAAACCAAATTCAACAACACAGTAAAAGGATTATACACCACGAACAAGTGGGATTTATCCTAGGAAAGGAAGAAAGTTCAATGAACAAATCAATAAATGTGATACACCACATTAGTAGAATGAAAGGTGAAAAACATGATCATCTCAATAGATGCAGAAAAAGCATTTGACAAAGTACAATATCCTTTCATGATTAAAACCCTGCAAAATTGCATCTAGAGGGACTGTTCCTCAACATAACAAAGAACATATAAAACAAACCCAGAGGTAATATTATAGTCAACGGTGAAAAACAAAGCTTTCCCTCTAACATTAGGAACAAGACAAGGGTTCTCACTCTCACCACTCTTATTCAATATAGCAACTGAAAATCTTAGCTAGAGCAAAAAGGCTAGATAAAGAGATATAAGACATACAAATGGGGAAATAAGAAATAAAATTAGTATTACTTGCAGATGTTATGAGCTTGTAGACAGAAAATCCTAAAGATTCAACCAAAACTGTGTTGAAAGTAATAAATGAATTTGATAAAGTTCCAGAACAAAAAGTCAACATTCAGAAATCAGTTGTGATCCATGAGCGTGAAATATCATTTCATTTCTTTCTGTCTTCAGTTTCTTTCAATAATCCCTAACTGTTTTCAGTGTGCAGGTCTTTCATCTCCTTGGCGAAATTTATTTCTAGGCATTTTGTTGTTTTTATTGTGATTATAAATGGGATTTTATTTTTGATTGCTCTTTCTGCTGGTTCATTGTTAGTATATAGAAAAACAACTGGAGCTGGCCCCCGTGGCTGTGTGGTTAAGTTTACGTGCTCTGCTTCAGCGGCCCAGGGTTTCTCCGGTTTGGATCCTGGATGCATACGTGGCAACACTCGTCAGACCATGCTGAGGTGGTGTCCCACATAGCACAACCAAAAGGACCTACACTTAGAATATACAATTATACACTGTGGACTTTAGGGACAAGAAGAAGAAAAGAAGATTGGCAACAGATGTTAGCTCAGGTGTCAATCTTTAAAAAAATAAATAAATGAAATGGGTATGATCTTTGCCTTTAAAAAAAAAACAACTGATGTTTGTATATTGACTTTGTACCCTGAAACTTTATTGTATTCGCTTATTATTTCTGATAGTTTTTTGATGGATTCTTTATGGCTTTCTAAGTATAAAATCATGTCAACTGCAGATAGTGACAGTTTTACTCCTTCTCTTCCAATTTTGTTACTTTTTATTTCTTTTTATTGCTTAATTTCTCTGCTTAGAACTTCCAGTACTGTGTTGAATAAGAGTGATGAGAGGGCCATACTTAGACAAAGATGTTTTGATATTAGTTAAATCCCCTGGAATTCAGCAAATTATTATTTTTCATTCAATGCTTTATTATTAATTTCTAGAGTGTGCTAGGCTTTATAGAAATTGTCTCATTAGATTCTAAATGTTTCTATTTCTCTCATTTTACAAGTGAAAAACACAAGTTAACTGAGTTAAAGACCACATCATTAGGAAATTGCAGAACTAGAACTCAACATCATCCACCCCTCACTCCATAGTAATATTGACATTTTAGATTAGAGATTATTCTTTTCACTGAAGGTGAGAGAATTTGGGTAGGGAGAAAGAGAACCCCAGGAAAAGCCCTAAGTGGAGGGTGTGGAAGTGAGGGAGAGGAAAGAGATAAAGAAGAGAAGAGAGCATAAACCTCATAAAATGTATGAGGACCACAAATCTTACTCCACATAGGTTTTACTGGAAGAATCACTTGGATATTGAGATAACACGGAATCCACTCTTTTCTATAAATCTTGCCCTCTCACCTTGACCTACATCCCCCAGGATAACAGAGCTCTTGCCAAACTTGAAATTGCTCATTTGCTTTCAAAAGATCTATTCAGGTGGGCCCTACTGCACTCCAAGATTGGTGCTTTAGGCCATGAAATTGGCTGTCCATTCACAGCCAAAGAAACACCCACAACTGGATGGGTATTTCTTAAATGTGTTATTAGGGCAGAGGTGAAAAGAGAAAAGACAATGAGAGAGAAAACACTCCAGGTGCTTATTCTCTTGGGTCATGGTTGTCATGGAATTTTACTCCATCTAATTTCATGCCCCACTTTGCCATGTCCCTTCTGATTCAATTCCCCACTTCCTCATGGTCCTATTATGGTCTTGTGATTATAACATTTCTTTTAACAACCTTGGAGGCATTTGACATGGAAAGGACCTGGACATCTTCTAGTCTAATACCATCATCATTTTCAAGGTGAGGAGCTAGAAGCCAGAGGAGCTAAGAGATTTGCCAAAGATGACACAGCTAACTGAGAATACTGCTTGATAACAATAAATTAGATATGTGGACACTTCCCTGTTTACAAAGCCTTCCATTTTAGATATATATTTTTTCTCACTCCGTGACCTGAGCTAATTATCACAGCAGCCCTATGAGACAGATATTGCATGGTTTCCTAGGCATAAGTAAGGATATTGAAGTAATAAGGAATACAGTAAAACTAATTCTTGACAGAGCCACAGATCATCATGGTTAATACCATGGACATTAGTATCAGCTAATCTGGTTTGAATTCCAGCTTTCCATTTCCTGGTTGTGTGACCTTGAGCAAGTTAACCTCTTCAAGCTCCATTAATATCATCCATAAAATGGGCTTATAGTATCAGCTACTTTATAGAGTAGTTCTTCGTAGAATCAATTAGATAATCCTTATAAAGCACTGAGAGTGTGAAGTACGTGGCATGCCTTCTATTAAAAGTAGGTTTAATTCATGTGTTCTGAATTGGAGTTCTTTACAACATATTATGCTGCATTACTAATCCTTCATTAAAAATATCTGCTTAAGATGATTCCCACAAAATTTTGGTTTTGTTTTTTGGGTTTTGTTTTTCCTTTTTTTTTAAGATGGAGCTCATCTACCCTGCCATTACTAGGGAAACACCTGATTTAGGAAGTTCTCATTCATGATTTGATCTGCTTCTGCTAATCCTACTTCTAGAGAGAAAAGGATGGATGGGATAAGGAGTTAATTACTCAGTTTAACACTTGCTAATTGGTCAGTAGTTATATAGTCACTCTGATAAGAACTGTAAAAAATTAATATTTTAAAAGGAACAGATTCTTAAGATAGTTTTAAAGCTATAACATCAAATGTACAGAAATTTGGCACCATGGACAAGTAGCAGTAGAAATGTTTCTGGTTAGTAAGAACCATTTTGTTCCATACATGACACTTTGTGAGCTTCAAGAAGAATTGTTGCTACCCTGGGAAGAATGTGGCAGACCTCAATATGACCAAAGGTTTTATCTGTAAATGGGTCTAATTTATCCCCTGCCAACTGAACATGGTAAGAGAAAAAAATCAAACCTATGCAATGTAACTATGTAAAGTGTAAAATACTGTGTAAATAGTAACATAATATATGTAAAGCTTAGTCCACAACTCATGCATGAGAAAACATCTCGTTTCAAAATTTTCTTTAAATTATACCAGTTGGACCCTGAGTCTCCATGGTACCCCACATCTGGTTGCTCTGCTGCTCTCTGGTCAACTTAAGGCCTTGAAATTCCATGCGCTTAGATCTCTGAGATTCAGACTCTGCCTTCCTAGACATACCATGACAGCCTTCATTTCTGAGTCTGGCATGGTCTCTGGGAGGCTACCACAGAACATGCTTCAGGCCACGTATGCCCGGAAATTGATGACTTTGACTTCTTTCTAGCCTGTGAGAATCTCCCCAACTCTTGACCTTAAAATTGCCCCTTCTTTCTACCATTCCTTTCTCCCATCTGTTTTTCACAATTCAATTCACAAGGAGTTTCAAGGAATAAGATAGAAGGAACAATGTTATTTGGGAATAAAGCCAGAACACTATTTTTTTCTCTTTTCCTTTAGTTTCCTCTCCTGCTTTCTCCTCCTTCCCCTCCCCTTCCCTCTGTACCCATTTTTTCTGCGCTCTCTCTCTCTCTGTTTTTCTCCCTCTTTCCAATTTTCTGATTCTGTGCCATCTCTCTCACACTAGATTTCTCTCACTCTCTTTGGAATTAATAAGATAAAGTATTCACTTTTAAATTATTTTTAACATTCACATATGCAATTTTATACATTCTTTTTAAAAATTTTCTTGAAGTACAAATAAATTCTCAACAATTGAAAATATATAAAAGAAAAAATCAATGAGGAAAGAACTGTCTGTGTGGCTTCCTAGATTCTCATCATTTCTCTACATTAAATATATTACAGAACTTCTATTCTCAAAGTGTAGGGTTTTATCGACCTGGGTCTAATCATGGATACACGCTTTATAAACTGAATTCAATGGTGGTGACACTGCCTCAAATAGATCACTTGATGGTGACAGCTAAACATAATGGCACCAGGAATCAAGGAGCCAGGTTTTCATTCCATCTCTCTACCTAGCTATTCTTGTGACCTACAAAGGGTCACACGTATTCTTACTCTTGTGTTCCTCATAGGGGAAATAACAGCTGCAAAAATATTGTTCTCACTGAGGTAAATGTATTAGCCTCTTTACCACCCTCTTCAGGGCCTCTTTGAAAGCCCTTTTCCTCAAACTATAGATAAGAGGATTTAACATGGGTATAAAGATAACATAGAACACTAACAGCACGTTGTCCTGCTTGTTGGAGTGGCTAGAGCTGGGAAGTAAGCACACAGAGAGGCTTGTGCCATAGAAGATTGTCACAACTACCAGGTGAGAGGCACAGGTATTGCAAGCTTTGGCACTACCTTTGACAGAAGATATTTTCAGAATGGAAGGTGAAACAAAAACATAGGATAAGCTGATAACTAAGAAAGAACTGAACCCAACAAAAATACATACGAGAAAAAGAATGGTATGGCTGATGAAGGGATCAGAACAAGACAAGAAAATAATTTGGATTATGTCAAGGAAGAAATTTGAACTGATGTTGGGCCCATGGTAACAGAGATGAAACCAAGTGGCATAGTAATAGCGATGACAGCAAGGAAACCACTCCCATAGGCCCCAGCAGCCATCTTCTGACAGAGGCTGGGAGCCATGATGGCTGAGTACTGCAGAGGCCTACCAATAGCAACATATCTGTCATAGGCCATGGCAGCCAAGAGGCAGCATTCAGTCAGACAAATCTAGGACTCAGCAAAATACTGGGTGGCACAGGAAACGAGCAAAATCATTTTTTGTATCTTTTAAGAAGTCCGAAAGCATCCTTGGGCTGGTGGAAGAAGAAGAACAGATGTCTGTAAAGGACAGGAAACTGAGAAAAATGTACGTGGGTGTGTGCAGATGGGAGTCCATCCTGATTAGGTTGATGAGACCCAGTTTCCAAATTAGGATCGCAAGGTAGATCCCTAGGAAGAGTGGAGAGAGGATAAGCTTTACCTTTCTTCATCTAAGAGTCCCAGGAGAACAAACACGACTGCAGAGGTTGATTTCTATCTCCTTCCATGGACCTGGTTGGTACCATCTGGAGGGAAAAAGATGGGAGAAGGAAATTATTTCATTTTCAAAAGACAAAAAGAAATACTCTTAATTTCTTTCCACTCTGCAGCTGGCTACATATATATCTTAATCATCAACTTTGAGTTAATCAGTGTCTTCCATTTATAATTACCAAACTCAACTTAAAAAATTCTCTTGCGTAAATACTGTAATTCTCTTTGGGGACAAAGACAATAAACGGACATCATTAGTACATTATCTTCTAAAATGCCTTAATTTCATATTTTCCCAATCCATAGTTTACGAACGTATGAGGATTGGAAACAAAGTAATTAAGGAAAATACTCTCATCTCTTTATATGGTAAAAGAGAAAGAATCTGATCAGTCATGGCTCTGAAATTAATTAAGTGCTTGAAAAAGCCCCTGAATTATGCTGGACCATTAAATGAGGATGGTGAAGTAGGTGCTCTTTAAAATCCCCTTGGGAACTAATACTCAATTAATTTGTAATCAGGGAGGGTGGAAAGTTCTGTAACTGTCTTTCTGCTTTCACAAAGCCAAGAGAGATATAAGAAAAATATAATGAAATGGTAGAAAGAGTCACATGCCAAGACACAGCTTAGAAATGGATGTGACTTACCCAACTTAATGACTCCAAGAAGGCTCCTGAAGAGCTAGAAAAGATCAAGTTGTAAGAGCCGTTATCCACCCATCCTTGCAGGTACAGATTTTTATTTCCTCTAATCAGAGATACTTATGAATTAAACTGTCTAAGACAGTGATTCTTGATCTTCTTTGGTCAATGATACTTTCAAAAGTCTATTGGAAACTCTGGACCCTCTACCCAGCAAACTGCAACCTCTTATCACTTTTGCATATGGTTTTATTGGATTCTCAATCACCCTTGGTTCTATTCATTGTTCTTATGTTCAAGGTTTCTCCTACAAAGTAGAGTGACTTGAATCATGAAAAGGTTACGATGCTTAGGCAATGGACACAGGGATGGGAAACTTAGGCAGGGTTTCTGGAAGTTCTTTCTCTTTTTGTTCTTTGGAGCCAGTCCAGGGAAGGAAAGCACTAGGCCTTCAGGCCAAATGCTAAATAACCAAAGAATATTTTTCATCAGGCACGGTAAGCCTTCTTCAAGATGTTATAGCTGTCATCTTTCCAGATGGTCACAGAACATCTCCCATCAAAAACACATTTTTATTCAGATAATCTCAAAATAGAAAGCAAACCATGGGAAGCCATGAAAAGTAGAAAACAGATGTCAAATGTAGCCTGGCAGTCATGTATATGGGTAATAGTAGAAGTCACGGAGATTTCCCTGGAAAAGGGCTGTGTCTTTAATGGAATAAACTTTGTCTATGAGCTGCAATCATTGGTCAGCATTAGGCATCCCGAACTTCTTCCTACTTCCTAAACATTTCCCATTCTCCTTGTTCCAAAGATGAATGAAAAGAGAAAATCCTTATAGAAGCATAAGGTATAGCCTGATAAATAAGGTAAAAGGGTTCCTTTCCCCAAATATGGATGCAGCTAGGAATTCCTTGCTCTCTAGAGATGCTTAGACTACTGAGGCAGATAGAGCATGAGCAGAGGGAGAAGGGAGATCAGGTTAAAAGGCAGATAGGAATATCAGAGAGAATTAGAGGAATGCAAGGGCTCATGATTTCAGCAGGAAGTCCTCCCATGAGGCCCCAGGAGTACCTCACCAGAGGATTACCCCACCACATCCACAGGAATGCCCAAAACTCCAGTGCCAAACCCACACTTCTCTCCACTCTGCAACTGGCTCCTTGTGCACATTCCTGAATCTGGCAAACAGACTGCTCTCAGAAAAACAGAACTGGCCTTTGTACAAGGGAGAAACTGCAAACATGAGCTAGAGCACCACCTTCTGGAACAGAAAAGAGGTTTCCAGTAGCCAGCCTAGTGAGTGGTAACAACCAAAGACACAATAACTTAAGAATTCAGCCACAAGAGGGAACAAGAAGAGTGAACCAGGAGTACCCAAAGAAAGGCAGAGCAAACTCTAGATCCCTTACTCACAAAACTCACAAAACTTAACCTGCAATGAACTAAAGATTTAAACATAAGACCTAAAACCATAAAATAGAAGAAAAAATAGAGGAAAACTCCTTGACATTGATCTTGCAATGATTTTTTCTGTATGACACCAAAAGCACAAGAAACACATGCAAAAATCAACAAGTGGGACTAGATCAAACTAAAAAGCTTCTACAGAGCAAAAGAAACAATCAAAAAAATTAAATGCAGCCAACAGAATGGAAGAAAATATTTGCAATCCATATATCAGATAAGGGCTTATTATATTCTATATTTAAAGAACTCATACAACTTAATAACAAATAATCTGATTAAAAATGACATTGAAAATAAATAGACATTCTTTCTATAGAAGACATTCAACTGCCGAAAGGAACATAAAAGATGGTTGATATCACTAATCATCAGAGAAATGAAAATGAAAACCATGAGATATGACGTCACACCTGTTAGAATGGTCGTCATCAAGAAGACAAGAGAGAACAAGTGTTGGCGAGAATGTGGAGATAAGGGAACTCGCATGTGTTGCCTTGGGAATGTAAACTGGTCCAGCCACTAAGGAAAAAAGTATGGAGATTCCTCAAAAAATTAAGAATATAACTATCATATGATCCAGTAATTCTACTTCTGGGTATATATCCAAAGGAAATGAAAAGAGGATATCAAAAAGATCTCTTCATTCTCATGTTTATTGCAACATTATTCACAATAGCCATGATATGGAAACAACCTAAGTGTCTGTCAATGCATTAATAGATAAAGAAGATGTTACACACACACACACACACACACACACACACACACACACACACAGTGGAATATTACTCAGACAAGAGAAAGAAGGAAATTCTGCCATTTGCAGCAACATGGATGGACAGTGAGGGCATTACACTAAGTGAGATAAGTCAGACAGAGTAAGACAGAACTATATGATAGTAACATGTGGATTCTAAAAATGCCGAACTTGTAAAAACAAATGGAATGGAAGTTACTAGAGACTGGGGGCTAAGGGAATTGGAGATATGTTGTTTAATGGTACAAACTTTTAACTTTCAGATAAATCCTAGAGATCTAATGCACAGTATAGTGATTACAGACAGCAATATTCTATCTTAAACTTCAAAGTTCCTAAGACACTAGATATTTATTTATTTATTGAGGTGACATTGGTTTATAACATTATATAAATTTCAGAGGTACATCAGTATATTTCAAAATCTGTATAGGCTAGATCTTAATTGTCCCCACCACAAAATAATAAATATAATTATGTGATATGATAGAGGTGTTAGCTAATGATAGAGTGGTAAGTGCATTGCAATATGTAAATGTATCGACACATCAAACACCTTAAACTTACACAATGTCATATGTCAATATTATCTCAATAAAAATAAATTTTAAAAACAGAATTATCAAGGAAGACTCTTACTTTTTCTCTTTCTCTCAAACTAAAGCTGAGGGAGGTGTGCTTATCACTGTCTCATTTTGTGCATAGTTTTTTCTTTTTTCTAATAGTTTGCCGTCTGAGAATGTCACTCCTGGAGAGTCCCTGTTTTCAGTGGCATTGAGGGGAAAGGGTGTTGTCTCTAAGTCCATCTCACACATTGTCTTTTTCTCCTAACTCTTAGATATTTGCTCATTGAAACCCATAATGAGGCGACCAGAGATTCGCAGATCCTCTGGGGAAAATACTGGCCCCAGCTCACTGCCTCTGAGGTTTGTGCTTTTTCTCCTCATTTCTGAATCTTTATAAGTTTATTTGCTTTCTCACTGACTCAGCCTTTAAAAAATTCTTTTAAATTTTATCTGGCATTACTAGTTTCCTTGAATATATAGTCCACAGTACTAACAGTAACATCTTTACAAATAATATTTCTGTGAAAGAGTTGAATACTGCCGCTTACTCCTGGCCATTTTTTTTCTAAAACGCAAAGCTACTTGATTTGCTTCATTTTTTTCTGCTTCTAATAGGATTGAATTTGCCAGAAGATCAAGTATATTTTTAGGTAGCTAATATTTATTGAGTATGTACTATGTTCCAGGTGCTATTCTGAATACTTCTATGTTTTATCTTATTTTAGTTTTCAACTAAAATTTATGAGATATGTGCACTTGTTATTGCCATTTTACAAATGAGAAGACCTTGGGTCAGAGCAGCAAAGAACTTAAAGGACACACAACCCATGAAAGGCCAAACTGGGATTCAAATCCAGGCAGTCTAACTCCAGAGCCACGTTTTAAATATCTGCACTAAAACTGCACACTAAAATATGTTAATTGCTGCATTAATCTTGTTTCTAAACACTGGAGAGTGTAAAGGACTATACTTGGTGCGTTGGATGATGTAAACGAGCCAATACGGAGCTTATAGCCCAGGAAGAGAGATGAGAAATGTACCCATAGAGACATCGCACAAAACGAGAGATGATGTGTGGCATGGGAAAGACAGAGATAAATTCTTGTAGGTGATCACTGACAGGATGTGGGCAAGAGATTAGAGATTGGGGAATGCCCCCGCATAGTCATTGCAAGAATTTCTCACAAAAGATCTCTAGAATGACAGACACCATTTCAGATGCATTATTATAAAAATGGACAGGGCAATGAAAACGTAATTGAGCATGCTTTCAATAACATGATCACCACATCTTTTCACATAGATGCACTTTCAGGAAATGAACAGAAAGGCTGTAATGGTGACTGCTTGCCAAGTCAGTGAGATAAACTGAAGGAGAATTTATCTTCTTTCAGGAAGAAGAAATAAGGGGATATTAAAATGTTTTGCAATACGTGCTGGTATAACTGCCAGAAAGGGAAATCTCAGGTTTAGATGGTGAACACTGCAAAGCTTGTACCCACAGATGTCTAAGATAAAATTACCGAGGCCAATTGTACCACACACAGAGAACTATGTCAGACTAGTGATGCTATTCTTTATCCCAGAGCACCTTTTAATTGCCACATTGCTTTTCTCAACCAGCCCAGATTCTATCATTTCTAATTAAACCTTATTTTTAGTTTCCTCTTCTTTATTAAGGACTCCTAAGCTTTCTACCTTTTGTTTTGGATAAAGTTTATCTTGGGATAAAGCTTATGTGGATTCTCTTCCTTCAATTTTTCTCAAGTCATTTCTGACATCAGATAGTCCCCCTCCACATACTGACCTCCATTTTACTCTGCTTAGTAAATTAAAAAAAAAAAACAAAGGAAATGGAAGGAGACTATTAAAAAGTGGCCCATTTGACAAGCTCTGCTTCTTTAAGATATTTCATCAATAATCCTTCCTAATATTTAGTTAGCTGACTTTGGAAAAGTTCACCATATTTGTAGAGCAGGAAACAAAATCTGAAGAGCTTTGTTTATCAGGAACAATATGGGCAGGATCACTGTCAGAAAACCAAGCATTGCATTTATTTTCAACTGGTGGTCCCTCACTTCCTCAAGAACTGACCTGTTCATCAAAGTTGAACTGAGTCCACTCAGTTAGGGAGACTTCTGTAGAATGCTCAAATTTGACTTGTTAGTGGAACAAATCAGGAAGTATAGGCCTCTCAATAATTACCCACACCTTTTCTTCTGGCTCTTTGTTTTCTCCTTTTAAATATGAACAATAGTCTCAGAGGGGTTCCAGCTCCCCATTTTATGCCAAAGTGTATTGACACAGCCTATAAATTTAGATCATCCCTCTACAGATTTGTCTTTTCAGGCTAAATGAGCCACCATAGAAGAAGACTCCTTATAAAAATTAGACTTGAAGTACAATGATATTGAGTTGTTTGCAAACCTTTGAGATTCTTCCTGGGTCCTAGGCCTTCATATTCCTTAGAGCAGAGTCCCTAATTACTTACGTAAGAGTGCTGTAAAGATTTACTCTTCTTTTTATTGTGTGTGGTGTACCCAGGTATTCAGAAAGAGCCAACACATATTTCAACTTCCAGGTTCTGTGAGTATCCTACTCCATCACTACTCTGAGATGAGCGCATGGTCTTTTGTTAGTAAGGTTTGACTCACTCAGCCTCCCTCAAGAATGATCCAGAAATGGGAGAAGAGGACCTTAAAAGCTTATGAGGTTTCTCTCACATCTAAGAGAGGACTTGGGAACACAGCTTGCAATAAAAAAGGAGCAATTAAAATCGTGCAAGCTGTAAATAACCTCCCTCCTGGGTGATAGAGGGGAGACCAACTCTGTTAATGGGTTCCTTTTTTAGGCTCCGAGATCTTGCTTCAGGGTGTTCAAATTTTGAGACATGTTTATGTCAAGGAACCCTCCATTCACCCTGGAAGAATCATGGAGTTCATTTAGAGATCACTTCCATCCTACGCCCAAAGCATAGGAACAATCATCAGAGACCTCTGTCTGGGAAACATGCCAGGAAGTAGTGAACCTCCAGCAATGCTGAGTCAGACTCTCTGTGGTATAGGGAATCTCAGCTCTCTACTTTCTTGTTTTGGAGCTTTTTTTTTGTTTTTACTTTTAGATGAGACTTCTTGGGAGGGTTATATTCAGAAAGACCTTCCAGAGATTTGGAGTATGGAAGTAGAAACATAAATGATTCTCTTCTTCTCTCCCATGGCTTTGACTGCTTGTTTTAAAGTAAGAAGTGAGTAGAAGAGTGAGAATGAGAGAAGAAGAAAATTATTTTATGGAGAATGGCAGAGACAGGGAGGAAAAGAGGGATAATGGGGTAAAGTATGTATAATATTTCACCTAACATTTCCTTCCCCACATCTCTGATCATTCCTTTTTCTCAAGTACGTAAGTTATTAGGTTCTCAACCTTCAGAGAAGGGATGTAGCAGCGAAAAGAAATCGCAGCAGAGATGATGTGGCCAAAAACATAAGTAAGTCTCAGAATGGCTTAGAGACAGCACAACTATCAAATAAGTTTAGAGACAACAAAAACAGAGGGACCCTAACCAAAAGATTCTTAGGGCCTGAGTTGGCAGGCCAAAACTTAAGAAAATGTGGTCATGGGAGTCCAGGGAGATAGCAACTGGGCACTGAGGGCTTACACTCTACAGAATTTTCTGTGCCGTAGTCAAAGATGGGAGCAACAGAACAATTCCCATTTAACCAAGACTCGCTGTGAGCAGCAGAATCATCAGATCTTACAAGTCTTTAGGATGAGGATAAATGGAATTCAGTAGCAATTCATTTGTGATTTGACAGCTGAGGATCTGTTGAGGTAACATATTTCACAAGATGCTGCTATGGAGGGAAGTCAAGGACCCGATTCCCCTGTTGCTGTGGTATCATTCAGCCCTCTAGAACTTAGACACAAATGTAGAGAAAAGAAGAAATGATCTTTTAATTGACTAAGCTTTTTTCACAGAGGAGAAATAAGAAGAGTGCAAAGTAGGAATAGTGTGATGGAAACATAATGAAAATTGTATTTCTTGAATTCCTGATTTTGTAGATTGATTTTCAAAACCTGTCACATGCATCATAAGTATTATTTTCCTTCATGTGTATTATAATAGATCAATTCATTATATCCTAATGTATTTAACCTTTTTCTTCATGTAGCATATGGGTTATTTCCAAGTTGTCAATGAATATTTTTGAATATATCTACTCTGAAGCATTTCTACCATCTGAGTCCCTCCAAAATGGTTCCCAATGACCCTAGCTTCCTGGTATTCATAGGCTTGTGTATAACCCTACAATATTTAATAGGGCTATCCCATGTAACCAAGAATATTGGCCTCCTGTCATAAGCCAGCTCCAACTTGACAGCTATGTGAGAGATCTACTTTGGAAGTGGATCTTTCAGCCTTGATCTAGCTTTAAAGGACTTCAGCTTTGACCAACTACTTGAATGGAACCACATGAGGCTCCCTAAGCCAGAATTACACAGCCAGGTTGCCCCTGAATTTCTGACCCACAGAAAATATATGAGGTAATAAATGAATATTTTTGTTTGAAACCACAAAGTTTGGTAGTAATTTGTTGTGCATCAATAGATAACTAATATACTACAGGAAGAGACCAGTTACTCAAGGAGAGTCACATTTTTGTGATTCTTGGTATAAATTATAACATTTTTTTCAGAATTAGGAATCTTTCATGTTTAATGACAAAAGAAAAGAACTGAAACTGGTTAAAACAATCAAGTGAATCTATTAGCTCATAAAATTGAAGTCGTCAGAGAAAATTTGATCCTGTGGCTCAAACAATATTATAAATAAATGTCCAATTTCTTCCACAATATCTTCTTTAACTGAGTGTTTTAATTTTGGAGTTTTAGTTTTTTAAATACCCTAATGCTCCCTGCATCACCTTTGTGTCCCCTGAATTCTTTTCCTTTTATTACTCTTTGTTTATTTTAGAGCCTCTGTGTGGTTGTTCTTTGCTGTCCTTTCCCATTGCAAAGTGAGGCACTAAAAAGCAACATTTCAAGCATGGTTTTTCTGGCCAGATATTGTCCTCTGGTGGGGTTTCTGCTGGGCAATCTGGGGAGGACTTCACAATTGCTTTGATGGGCCCCAGCTTTAAGCATCAGGAGATATATATTTTATCTTGGGCGGGTCTTTCTCCAGAAAGGAATTCTCCAGTCTCCTGCCAAAGAGAAATCATCCCAGCTGGGAGTGTTCTGAGAGTTGAATGAGTGAATGCAGTAGGTGTGTGGTGGAAGGAGGGGCTCAAGCAGGGAGAATCTCCTTTTTCACTGTGCGTTTATTATCTTAATTCCTCTGTATTTAGCATCCCCCCTTAGATATGTGTGATGACTCTAAGCCCATACTTCTTGGTTCAATTCTCCAGAGAATAAATCTTCAGTCTTCTGTTAGAGCAAGGGAAGGATTAGGAGGGAGGGACAGGAGTTTCTTGGATGCAAAAGCGGGGGAAGGCCTTGTCTAGTAGTCTAATTGTTCTTAGCAGATTTTTTTCAACCAAATATCCAGTTTTAAGCCCCACTCACTGTGCAGGTCCATAATGCCTTCAATTACTGATCCTTATTGAGGTCTTACAAGGGGAAACAACTTGCTGCTTCTTGTTTTTTGCTCTCCACTCTACCCAGGACCCATGGCTTCCTGATTTCTAGAATCTGAGTTGGTTATTCTTCATAAATCTGCCTCGCAGTTTCCAACCTTTGTTGTCACATTTCCTGTTATCCATATCTTCATGACTTTATAGGTTTTTTCTAAAAAACTTTTATTATCATTTTAGGTGGCCTCCAAGAATGAGCAAGACAAACATTTGGATTCAGCCCACAAGGTTTAACCAAATATCACAACCACATTTTCAAATTTCTTAAACCATTTAATATTTCCACCAGAAATAAGTTACAACATACTATTGCTCATTGTATTGTCCCCAGCATTCATATACTGTAATATTTAAATTATTTCAACATTTATTTTTTACTGATATTTCATTAGGTAGAAAAATTGATTTAACTTCCCTTTATTACCTTTGATATGAAACTTTTTGTATTTATGTTTATATATTTTTAATCATATTTATTTTCATCCTAATTTCTATTTATCTTATCTACTCATAAAAATGTAATTAGCTTATGCTATTATCTTACTACTGTCTATAACCTACTGATTATTCACTATCATATTTTCTAATGTTCCTAAGGCCTTATATCTGAGTAATAAATATATATACATATAAAAGTGTATGTTATTTAATATATGATAAAAGCACATTTTGCTGTCATTCAGAAACTATTATTAGGCCATAGTTTTAAAACTTAACTTGCAGTATGTCAGGGTTGACTGAAAAACTGAGAAATTCTGTATCCCATGAATAAAGTCAAAAATAAATAATTTTGCTTATATATTTTAATAGATCTGAAAAACAGTTTTGTTGAATCACAATTTTGATTAATTTTACTATAAAAGGTCAGTTATTTTTATTTTTTATTTTTTTTGAGGAAGATAGCCCTGAGCTAACTGCTGCCAATCCTCCTCTTTTTGCTGAGGAAGACTGGCCCTGATCTAACATCCATGCCCCTCTTCCTCTACTTCATATGTGGGATGCCTACCACAGTAGGGCAAGCCATGTGGTGCCACGTCAGCACCCAGGATCTGAACCAGCGAACCCCAGGGCACCAAAATGGAATGTGGGCACTTAACTGCTGTGCCACCGGGATGACCTCATAGGTCAGTTATTTTTAAAACAAAAAAGTAAAGCATATTGTCACAATATAATATAGTCTAATATTTAAATAGTCATGATCTCCATGTTTCTCTCAGAAGAAGTCTACTGAGAACTTATCTGTAATGTGAATTATTCATTTTATTTTTGTTAAACACTTTCAGAAACTTTGTTGAAGGTTGGTTCTTGAATTATTGTACCGTACTTACTGACTAAGAACCAAAATGTTAAGATTTGTGCTAAGACACAAGGTTAATTCATTTGACAAATATTGATTAGGGGCATACAATCTACCAGGAATTATTCAGATACTGGAATATTGAGGGTTCTGGTAAGTGTAAGTGATAGAAGCCAAGATAACTAAGAGTGTGCTGTGAACTAATCTTCCCCTCTTTCTTAAGAACCCAAAACAGACAGGTAGATAATGTCACAGAAAGTTTTATTGAAGCAAGTCTCCTCCATATCCTACTCTGAACTCATAACAACTCCTAGAAGAGGCAGGCTACCCTTTGAGGGTGGAGAAAAGATATTGTCAAACACAACTTTAAAGAAACATGCTCAGGACATTCAAATGGTCAACAGGTGCATGAAAAGATGTTTGTCATCACTAATCATCAGGGAAATGCAAATCAAAACCACAATGAGATATCACCACACCTGTTAGAATGGCTATCATCAAGAAGAGAAGAGATAACAACTGTTGGTGAGGATATGGAGAAAAGGGAACCCTTGTACACTGTTGATAGGAATGTCAATTGGTTCATTCACTAAGGAAAACAATAAAGAGATTCCTCAAAAAATTAAGAAATAGAACTAAAAGATTATCCATCAATCCTACTTCTGAATATATACCCAAAGGAGAGGAAAATAGGATATCATAAATATATATGCACTCCCATGTTTATTGCACCATTATTTGCAATAGCTGAAATATGGAATCACTGTAAGCGCCCATCAATGGATGAATGGATAAAGAAGAAGTGATACACACACACACGCAATGCATTATTATTCTGCTATGAAAAAGAAGGAAATCCTTCCATTTGAGACAACATTGAAAGACTTTGAGTACATTATACTAAGAGAGAGAACACACACAGAGAAAGATAAACCCTATATGATATCACTTATATGTGGAATCTAAAAAAGCTAAACTTGTAAAAACAAAGAGGAAAATAGTGGATACCAGGGCCTTGGTTGTGGGGGAATATGAGAGAAGTTGTTTAAGGGTACAAATTTGCAACTAGTAGTAAATACGTCCTAGAGATCTAATGAAAAGTACAGTGACTGTAGACAACAATATTGCCTTATAATATTCAAACTTAAGAGATTAGATCTTAATTATTCCAAACACATATTAGACATGATAATTATGTGACGTGATAGAGGTGCTAATTATCACTACAAATGCAATAATATCACAATATATAAACATATCAAATCAACATGTTGTAGAATTTAATTTAACACTTGTATATCAAATACATTTTGATTGAAATTTTGTTTTTATTTTGAAAACAGACACAAGCTGAATATCAAAAAACAAAAGGATAAGAAATTAATGGTGAGTTGCCCCCAATTGTAATTGTAAAATAAAAGTAAATGAAATGCAATGACATCATCATCATGGCAGAGTAAGTTATTCTCTTTGTCTTTCCTTTCTAAGTTACAAACCATTGGAATACCATTGACCAACAGAAGATCCCTACACAGCATCACAGGAAAAATAACAGATCCATACCTATATACAACTGAAGGCAGGTGGCCTGGACCCACAGGAGGCAATGGAACCAGAGTAGCAACACCCTCCTCCTCCCTTGGTATCAGTAATCCAGGGAACGGACCCCAGGATGGAAAGTGTAGGATCTCAAATACAATAAGAAGCAGATCAAAACCAAAGTAATCAAAGCTATACCCAATTAAGAATGGTAGTACTATCACAAGTGCCCCAGCAGAGACTTAACTCACCAAATACTGTGAATAACTACAGTAACATGGTACAAGAGAATGAGAAGGAAAACTCTCCAGAAACCAAATTTGAAGTCACAGAAGAATATAATCTAACTGAAAGAGAATTCACAATAGCTCTTCCACAGTAAATCAATGAGTTACAAGAAAACTCAGAAATATCGTTCAATGAGCTCAGGATTAAAAAAATAAACAAAAAACAAAGAAATGTTGGCGATGAAGAACACAATTATGAGATTAAAAATAAGTAAGAAAGCATTAAAGATAGAGCAGAACATATGGAGGGGAGAATTAGTGACCTCAAAGATAGAAACTTCGAATTGATTCAGGTGGAGGAAGAGAGAGAATGAAGATTTTAAAAAGTGAAGAAATTCTTCAAGAAATATCTGACTCAATTAGGAAAAGTAACATAAGGATAATAGATATCCCAGGAGGAGAAGAGAGGGGAAAAGGAGAAGAGAGCTTATTCAAAAGAACAGTAGCTGAGATCTTCACAAACCTGAGGAAGTAACTGGACTTACAATTACTTGAAACCAATAGAACTCCTAATTACATCAAGGCAAAAAGATCTTATCCAAGGCATATAATACCAAAGCTGTCAAAATTCAATGACAAAGAAAAAATATTAAGGGCCACAAGACAGAAGAAAATAACCAACAAAGGAATATTTATCAGGCTTTCAGCAAATTTACAAGTAGAAATCCTACAGGCTAGGAAAGAGTGGAATGATATATTCAAAATACTGAAAGACAAAAACTATCTGCCAAGAATACTCTGTCCAGCAAAATTATCCTTCAGATATGATAGGAAAATAAAAATTTCCCAAACAAGACCTGAGGGAGTTCATCATCACTAGGCCTATTGTAGAAGAAATGATGAAAGGGACCCTCCTACCTGAAACGAAAAGGAAAAATTATACAAAGCTTTGTGCAAAGAGATAAATAGAAAGAATCAAAATATTGCAGTTCTATATCAGAATAGGTTTGTATAAACAATTATAACACAAAAAATAAAGGGAAAGAAAGCATCAAAAAACAACTATTGATACTTCAATTTGGTCACAAACTCACAACACAGAAAAGAATAACTCATGACAAAAAAAAAACATAGGAAGGTAAGAGGAAAAGGGCTGAACCTGCATAGGCTAATAGAGATAAGAGGCTATCAGAAAAAGTACTATCTCAATTATGAGATCTTTTATACAAATCTCATGGTAACCACAAAACAAAAAATCAGAGTCACAATTCAGAAATAAAGAGGAAACTGAGAAAAACATCACAGAAAAGCACCAAACTGAAACGGCAGAGAGAAATACAAGTAAAAAGAAACAACTTAAACATAAAACAACCAGAAAACAAAAACAAAAGATAAAATGACAGCAGTAAGCCCTCATAAGGCAATAATCCCTCTAAATGAAAATGAATTGATTCACCAATCAAAAAATGCAGAGTGGCTGGATGGATTACAAAAGAAGACCCAACAATATGGTGTCTCCAGGAAACACATCTCAGCTCTAAAGACAAACATAGACTCAGTGTGAAGGGATGGAAGATGATACGCCAAACAAATGGCAAGCAAAATAAAGTGGACAGAGTCATTCTTATATCAGACAAAACAAACATCAAGACAAAAAATATAACAAAAGACAAAGATTGGGATAATATAATGATAAAAGGGACATTCCACCAAGAATACATAACCCTTTTTAACATAAATGCACTTAACGAAGGAGCACCAAAGTACATAAAGCAACTGTTAACAGTCTGAAAGGGAGAACTTGACAGCAACACAGGAATGGTAGAGGATCTTAACACTCCACTTATTTCATTGGATAGGTCATCCAGACAGAAAGTCAACAAGGAAACAATGGCCTCAAATGAAACTCTAGGTCGTATGGACTTAATAGATTTATATAGAACATCCCATTCAAAAACAGCAGAATACACATTTTTCTCAAGTGCATATGGAATATTCTCAAAGATAGACCATATGTTGGAAAACAAAGCAAGCCTCAGTGACTTTAAGAAGAATTAAATTGTATCAAAAGCCTTTTCTGACCACAATGTTATGAAATTAGAAATCAACTACAAAAAAGGCCAGAAGTCACAAATATGTGGAAACAAGCAACATGCTACTGAATAACTGTTGAATCAATGAAGAAATCAAAAAATACCTCAGGAGAAATGACAGTAAAACACAGTGTACCAAACCTTATGGGATGCTGTGAAAGCAATACTAAGAGGGAAGTTTACATAACTACAAGCTTATTTCAAGAAACATGAAAAATATAAAATAAATAATTTCAAACTATACCTAAAAGAAGTAGGAAAAGAACAAATGAAGCCCAAAGTCAGTAGAAGGAAGGAAATAATAAAAATCAGAGCAGAAATAAATGAAATAGAGACTAAAAAATCAATAGAAAGGATCAATGAAACTAAGATCTGGCTCTTTGAAAAGTTAAACAGAATTAATAAACCCTTATCCAGACTCAGTAAGGAAAATAGACAGAAGGCTCAAATAAATAAAATCAGAAATAAAAGTGGAGAAATTCCAATGGACACCACAGAAATACAGATTATAAGAGAATACTATGAAAAGCTATATGCCCACAAAACTGGGTAATCTAGAAGAAAGGAATACATTCTTAGAAACATGTAGCCTCCTAAAACTGAATAAAGAAGAAATAGAGAATCTGAATAGAGCAATCACAAATAAAGAGATTGAAACAGTAATAAAAAATCTCCCAAGGAACAAAAGTCCAAGACAGGGAAGTTCTACTGGTGAATTCTACCAAACATTGAAACAAGATTTAATACCTATCCTCAAACTCTTCCAAAAACTTGAAGAAGACAGGATGTATCCTAGCTCATTTTATGAGGCCAAAATTATTCTGATTCCAAAATCAGACAAGGAAAACGAAAAAGGGAACATTACAGGCCAATATTGCTGATGAACATAGATGCAAATCTCCTGAACAAATGTTAGCAAATCAAATACAACAATACATTGGAAGGATCATACACCACTATCAAGTGAGATTTATTCCAGGGACACAGGGATGGGTCAACATCTGAAAATCAATTAATGTGATACACCATATAAACAAAGAAGAACAAGAATCACATGATCATCTCAGTAGATGCAGAGATAGCATTTGACAAGATTCAAAATACATTTATAATAAAAAAAAAACTATGAATAAAATGGGTATAGAAGGAAAATAACTCAACATACTAAAGGCCATATATGACATACCCATAGCTATCACCATAGTTAATGGTGAAAAACTCAAAGCTATTTCTCAGAGGACAGTAACAGGAAAAGGATGTGCACTCTTGCCACTCATTCAACATATTAATGGAAGTTTTGGCCAGAGCAATTAGGTAAGAAAAAATAATAAAAAACATGCAAATTGGAGAGCAAGGTGCAAAACTGTCATTATTTGCTGATGACATAAATCAATATATAGAAAATCCTAGCAAATCCACCAAGAATCTATAAAAAATAATCAACAAATACAATAAAGTTGCAGGGCAAAACATCAACATAGAAAAATCAGTCACATTTCAATATGCTAACAGTGAACTGTCAGAAAGAAAAATCAAGACTACAATAGCAATAAAATATCTAGGAATAAATTTAACCAAGGAAGTAAAAGACCAATACGCTGAAAACTATAAGACATTATTGAAAGAAATCAAAGAAGATATAAAGAAATGGAAAGATATTCCATGTACTTTGAGTGGAAGAGTAAACATAGTAAAAATATCCATATTACCTAAAGCAATCTACAAATTCATTGCAATTCCAATCAGAAACCCAATGACACTCCTCATGGGAATAGAGTAAATAATCCTGAAATCTATATTGAACAAGAAAGGACCCTAAATAGCCAATGCAATCCTAAGAAAAAAGAACAAAGTCAGAGGTATCACACTCACTGAATTCAAAATGTATTGCAAAGCTAGTAATCAAAAGAGCATGATATTGGCACAAAAACAGATACACAGATCAATGGAAGAGAATTGAGGGCCCAGAAATAAAACCACACAACTATGGACAGCTAATCTTCAACAAAGGAGTAAAGAATGTGCAATGGAGAACATAAAGTCTCTTCAATGAATTGCATTGGAAAAGCTGGACAACAAAATGCAAAGGAATGTAAGCAGGCCATCATATTACACCATATCCAAACATTAACTCAGAATGGATTAAAGGCTTCAATACAAGACCTAAAACCATAAAAGTCCTAGAGGAAAATATAGGCAGTAAGCTCTTTGAAATCGGTATTAGCAGTGCCTTTTTGAATGCCATGTCTACTCAGGCAAAGGAGACAAAAGCAAGAATAAACAAATGGGACTGATCAGACTGAAAAGCTGCATTGCAAAGAAATTACCAACAAAAGGAAAATATAACTCACCAACTGGGAGAAAATATTTGCAAATCATGTATGAGACAAGAGGGTAATATGCAAAATATATAAAAGAACGCATACAACTCAACAACAAAAATACAAACAAGCTAATCAAATAATGTGCAGAGGATATGAACGGACATTTTTTTCAAAGAGGATATATGGATGACCAACAGGTATATGAAATGATGTTCAATATCACTAATCATAAGGGAAATGCAAATCAAAACTACAATAAGATATCACCTTACTCCTGTCACACTATCTATAATTACCAAGACAAAAATAACAAATGTTGGAGAGGATGTGGAGAAAAGGGAACCTCATACATTGCGAGTGGAAATGCAAACTGGTACAGCCATTATGGAAAACAGTATAGAGATTTCTCAAATAATTAAAAATAGAAATACCATATGATCCAACTAGTCCAATCCCGGGTATATATCCAAAGAACATAAGAACACTAATTCAAAAAGATATATGCACCCATATGTTCATTGCAGCATTATACACAAAAGCCAAGACATAGAAGCAACCTAAGTGCCCATCAGTGGATGAATGGATAAAGAAGATGCAGCATATATACACAGTGGAACACTACTCAGCTATTAAAGAAGATGAAATTTTACCATTTGCGACAAGATGGATGGACCTTGACTATATTATGTAAGCAAAAAGTCAGACAGAGAAAGTCAAATATCGTAAGATTTCACTCATAAGTGGAAGATACAAGCAGTAACAACAATAAACAAACACAGGGAAATACAGATTAGATCAGCTGTTACCAAAGGGGATGGGTTGTGGGGCAAGGGGTGAAAAGAGTAAAAGGGCACATGAGTACAATGACAAATGGTAACTATTCTTTGGGGGGTGAACATGATGTAGTCTACATATAATTTGAAATGTAATGATGTATACCTGAAATTGATATAATGTTCTAAATCAGCATTACCTCAAAAAAAAAAAATAAATAACAAGCCAAAAATAAGAATTCAATGAAACTCTAAGAATCATATGTAAATATAATGACATGTTTTGTACCAGTTTGTTCAAGTCAAGCAATCTCGAAAGTCAACATTCAGTGTTGCTACACATCTTTTTTTTAACCTGACCACAACTTTCTCTCCTACTTCACACAGCAAAAACTGTTCAGAGTTGAGAACCTTGCTTGTACCACCATCTATCTCCTTTCCTGGCCCTTGAAGTCTGCTGGAAATATCAGCATTAGAGTAACACAAACCATTCTACTTCATCTATAATATCACCCCAAAAAACCATAAATCTCTAAGACATAAAATGTTGAACAAAATGATAGGAAGGAAAGTATATCAATTTTCCATATTTGCTCTTTGTTTTTGCAATACTGAATATTCAGTAATTCTGTTATTATGATGAGCTGTCACATGTATTCTCACACCAAATAGTTTCAGATGTTTGAGATATGAAAAATGATTTGGTAGTGTGATCCCATTGGCTATGTGAACCAAGGGTAAATTTTCCAGATTGGATGGGGGAGAAAAAGGAGAGTTGAGTCCCACAATATCAGAAATTGCTATTGGCTGTGACATGGATTTTGAATATCATCTCCCATCAGAAATCCCCACTGGACACTATGTGCAAAAAATTAACTCATCAGATTCATAAATAAATGGCATTGAAGGGACAAGATACTTCCTTCCATTCCTTTTATGATTCAAATCACCTCCTCCTTCCTTAGACTATAGGTGGTATAGACTAGGATGTAATCAAAAATTTATTAGATGATTAGCATTGAAAGAGGCCTTAGACAAACACTAGCTAGGTAAGATTGGTCTTTGCAGTAGGCACAACCAGACCAATTGCACAGGATTGTTTCTGTCCAAAGTCACATCCTTTCTCTTTGTTCCTTCCTATTCTGGTCAGAAACACAAAACAAACATTGGTCACTTCTGTGTCTTAGTCATGCTGCTGCATCAAAATATTTGAGTGACAAAGTTTCTATATCCAAGAGGACCTCTGTCTGTTACCTTTCCTTTCATGTCAGAGTCCTGCAATTGGGCAGGGTTCAATCTCAGAAACTAAAGGAAGCAACAAGTTTTTAAACCTGATGTTTCATAAATGATGGAAAGATTGATATATAAATAAATGATCAATCTACTCCTCATGTAAGCTGATGTTCATGAACCTCTAGGACTTAAAGATATTGTGTTTGCATGGCATTGAGTCACCTATTGGTCCATTTTGGCATATTATTTGTGTCAAATTAAGTCTTCTTTTTCCAAAGGCAGTATGAATTTTGTTATAGTGCATTCTTGTGCATATTATTCTGGGTTAAGGTGATTCTGATAGGATAAATATGTCAAAAATCTCATAATCTGTGACCTCAGCAATACTTTCCCTTCTTTTGCAACCTCTTCAAGGCGTCTTTGATTTCTTTGTTCCTCAGACTATAAATCAAGGGATTCAACATGGGAATCACCACAGTGTAGAAGACTGATGCAAATCTGTCAAAGCTGGAGGAACCGCCAGAGCTGGAACTCAAGTAGACAAAGATACTTGAGGAATAGAAGAGGGTCACTGCTGTCAGGTGAGAAGCACAGGTGCTGAAAGCCTTGGACCTGCCTTTAGCTGAAGTGATCTTCATAATGGAGATGACAATACAGCCATAAGATATCATGATAATTGAGACATTTATTATCCCAAAGATCACTATTAATACCGCAGTCATGAGTTGTACAAAGAAAGTGTCAGTGCAGGACAGGACTAACAGTTGTGGCATGTCACAGAAGAAGTGGTTGATGACATTAGGCCCACAGAATTGGAGCTGAAGCATGGCACACAATTGGGATATAGAACCAGAGAATCCTGCCATATAGGACCCAAGCACCATTTGAACACACAGAGTGGGTGACATGATGGATGAATAGAGAAGTGGGTTACAAATGGCAGCATATCGATCATAAGCCATGGCTGTCATGAGACAAGACTCACTCAGTCCCATGGTTGAAAAGATGAAGTATTGAACAGCACAACCCACAAGGGTGATGGTTTGCTGCTCCTGGAAAAAGTTGGAGAGCATCTTGGGGACTGTGGAGGTCACGTAGCAGATATCAATGAAGGACAGATTATGGAGGAAGAAGTACATGGGTGTGTGGAGATGGAAATCCATCCTTATTAAGATGATGAGACACAGGTTCCAAATCAGAGTCACAATGTACACCAACAGGAATACAACGAAGAGCACTGCTCTGATTCCGGGGAAATCTGAGAATCCCAAGAGGAGGAAATGGGTGATAGCTGTAATATTTCCTCCTTGAGTCATTGGCTTGGTGCTCCTAAAATGAGAAAAGAGTCAAAAGAATGCATTACTGACTCACGTGAAATGACGACATTATAATTCTCACATCTGCCATTTTCTTCCCTTCACTGAGCACTGAAAAATGGAAAACGCTTTACCGTCCTAGAAGAAAGACTACAGTTTCCATCTAATGGTCAAATAGGACCTTCTCAGTGTTTCAGGTTCCCAATTACCTGATGAGGTCTCAGAAAAATTAAAAGACGTATTTTAAAAATATTAAATATTTATTAAATTAAATATTTAATATAGGACCCCAGAACCATCTGAACACACAGAGTGGGTGACATGATGGATGAATAGAGAAGTGGGTTACAAATGGCAGCATATCAATCATAAACCATGGCTGTCATGAGACAAGACTCACTCAGTCCCACGTTTGGAAGGGTGAAGTATTGAACAGCACAACCCAAAAGGGTGATAGTTTGCTACTCCTGGAAGAAGTTGGAGAGTATCTTGGGGGCTGTGGAGGTCACGTAGCAGATATCAATGAACGACACATTATGGAGGAAGAAGTGCATGGGTATGTGGAGATGAAATATTAAATATTTTAAAAATTTTCTAAAAAGCAATAGAAACTCTATAATTATATGAGAGAGATCATTGTAAAACGGTAAGATTTTATAGGAATTTTGAAAATTCAATACATAACTGCTGCTTAATAATAGTGAGGTAAAACTGGCATCATTCCAGAATAAACTTGAAATAGCTCTTCTCTCCAAGATCTCATCTAGGTAGATTTTTAAAATTTTCTTCTTTTACACATAAGAAAAATTACCCTGTTTATAATAACTTCTCAAACTTTTTACAAATATATTTAATACAACACCTTCAACATGGCCTGGAAAATTATATCATAATTTATAATCCTGATATTTTCTTGGGGGATAGCATGTATGCCCAATAAAGTTATGAAGTAAGTCTTCTTAGGGAAGTCTTCATATGAACTATTCCTGAGGGAGGCTGGTACAAATATTAGCCCCAACTACTGTATCAATTGTAGGATACTTTGCGTCTTAGGAAACAGCATAGTACTGTGGTTAAGGGTTCAGACTTTAGAGTTTTTATTCTGAATGACGTCATCAAGATGGCAAAATAGGTCATGCACTTTGTCACTCTTGCCAGAAAAAACTAGCAACTACTCGTAACAACACATCATTTTGAAAATCCTAGAACACGGGGATGAGGCTGAAATATCCCCATGGGCCACAGAGAATGAGAAGAATCCTGTTAGAAAGTTAGAGGAACAGCTACACTCTGACTCCATGGTCCCTCCCCCTGCCAGCACTGATACCAAAGCCAGATAAGGACATTAGAAGAAAAGAAAACTGCAGGTCAATGTCCCTGACCTGTTGAATACAGATTCTAAATTTTCAAAAAAAAATCCTAACAAACAGAATTCAGCAGCATACTAAAAGGATCATACTCCACTATCAAGTAGGATTCATTCTGAGGATGCACAGATGGTTTAGTATACAAAAATTAACAAAAGTGATAGTCACGTTAATAAAATGAAATATAAAAATCATATAATTCTCCATAGATGCACAAAAAGCATTTGACAAAATTCAACATACATTCCTGATAAAAATTCTCAATAAATTAGGTATAAAAGGAACTAAATCGAACTTAATAAAGGCCATATTTAACAAAGTGACATCTAACATCATACTCAATGGTAAATGGTTGTAAGATTTTTTTCTAAGACCAGGAAGAAGACAAAGATGGCCATTCTCTTTATTCCTAAAACACAACAATAAGTCCTAGCCAACACAATAAAGTCAAAATAATAATAATAATAAAGCCTCATAAATGGAAATAAAAGATTGAAATTGTGTCTATTTGCAGATGACATGATTTTACGTATAGAAAATCCTAAAATCTTCACTAAAAACTGTTAGATCTAATCAAATAATTCACTAAAGTCCTGGGATACAAAATAAGCATTCTATATACTAACACAAATTGTCTGAAAAAGACATAAAGAACCAATCCCATTTACAATAGCATCAAAAACAATAAGATGTGTAGAAAAAAATTAAACAGGAAGGTGAAAGATCTCTTCACTGAATACTATAAGTCACTGACCAAAGAAATTGAAAAAGGTACAAGTAAATTGAGAGGTATCCCATGTACATGGATTGGAAGAATTAATATTATTAAAAAGTCTATGCTACACAAATCTGCCAATAGACTCAATGCAATCTCTATCAAAATTCCAATGGCATTTTTCACAGAAATAGAACAAACAATCCTAAAATCCCTGTAGAACCACAAAAGACTTCGTATAGACAAAGCAATCCTGAGAAAGAAGAATAAAGCTGGCAAATGTTTCAAACTATGTTACAAAGCCATAGAAATAAAAACAGTATGCCACTGGCATAGAAACAGACACAAAGACCAATGGAACAGGATCAAGACCCCAGAAATAAAACTGTGTATATATGGTCAACTAACATTTGACAAGAGAGCCTAAAATACTCAATGGAAAAAAACAGTTTCTTCAATAAACGATGATGGGAAAATTGGATATTCACATGCAAAAGAATGAAACTAGACCCTGATCTTACATCACTCACAAAAATAAACTCAAAATGAATGAAGACTTAAGTGTAAGACCTGTAATCATAAGACTCCTTGAGGAAAACATAGGGAAAAAACTTCTGAACATGGATTGGAAATGATGTTTTGGATATCACACCTAAAGCACAAGCGAAATTAAATAATTAAATAAATAAATACATAAGATGGATTATATCAAACTAACAGGTTTCTGCACAGCAAAGAAAATGATAAGCAAAATGAAAAGGTAACCAACAGAATAGCAGAAAATAGCACATCACATCTCTGATAAGGAGTTAATATCTAAAATATATAGGAACACATACAACTCCGTAGCAAGAAAATAAATAATCCAATTCAAATTTTTCATAGGACCTGAATAGATATTTTTCCAAAGAAGACATATAAAATGCCAACAGGTACATAAATATGTGCTCAACATCATAATCATCAGGGAATTGCAAATCAAAATCGCAGTAAGATACCAACTCACAACTGTTAGAATGGCTATAATCAAAAAGGAGACAACAACTCCTGGCCAGAATGTGGAGAAAAGGGAAACGTGCACTGCTATGAGAATTTAAATTGGTATAGTGACTATGGAAAATAGTATAGAGTTTTTTCAAAAAATTAAAAATAGACCTACCATATGATCCAGCAATTCCATATCTTGGAGATATATATATACAAAGGAAATGGTATCACTGCCCCTAAAACAAACCTGTATCCCAATGTTCATTGCAGGATTATTTATTATAGCCAGAGTATTGAAACAATCTAAGCAACCACCAACAGATAAATGGATAAAAAGTCAAATTATATATTTATAAATATAAATAACACATGTATAAATAACATAAATAATAGGATGTATCATAAAGGAATATTGTTCAGGCATAAAAAAGAAGGATATCCTGGAATTTGTGACAATATGGATAGACCATCAGGATATTATGCTAAGTAAGATCAATCAGACAGAGAAAGGCAAGCACATTATGGTCTCACTGTATGTGGAATCTAAAATGAAACAAACTCATAGAAACAAAGATCAGATTTGTGGTTGCCAGAGGCAAGGAGTGGAAGGTAGGGGAATTGGGTGATAAGATCTGTGAATATAATGTACAGCATGATGAGTATAGTTAACAATACTGTATCATATATTTAAAAGTTGCTAAGAGACTAGATCTCAAAAGTTCTCATCACAAGGAAGAATACTGTAATTATGTGAGGTGATGAAGATTAATCTTACTGTGGTAATCATTTTATTATATATATATATATAGTAAATTATGTTGTACACCTTGAACTTATACAATGTTGTATATCAACCGTATATCAATACAAATGGAAAAAAATAATTTTAGTTTTGATACTCTCTCATGCTCTGAACTTACCCTGGTGGTTTTAACACACTAGAAATGATTTACTCATAACAAAGTGAGGACAAGAGCCCCTTAACTGTAAGGTTAATGGGAGGGTTTTATGAGGAAATTCATGACACTGCTCAGCACACAATCCAGGACACATTAATTGTTCAATAGATGTTGGCTATTACTATCATTGATTACTTACAGATAACTATGAATGACAGCTGTACCTGTAAAAAGGAATGCCAGGGGTGCTAGAATTTATGGGTTAACTTGGGGAAATTCCTGAGACATCATCAGCTCTGTAGACAGCTAGGCATCATTACTTCTGGGCAGGTGTAGATTCAGACCTAGCATCCAGACAAATCAAACCACCTGAAGTCATAAAGACACAAATCACAGAAATGATCTTCTGTTTAGTTTGCTTCAGTTCATGTACACTTGAGTCAACAGATAACCAGCATCAAGCTATGATGAGCATTGATGTCGAGAAAGAGTCAAAGCAACTGTTTCAATTCCCAAATACAACAAAAGTATATTTCATATGTTTGTTGATACATTCAGTGTGTTATAGCTCACTAATAGATTCATAGCAGATAACAACAACTGGCTATGTTCCATATCCAAAGTGATCTTCCTTGAGTTGAAAGAGTAAATCAATATTAATGACCAAGAAAATTTTGAAAAAAGATTAATAATTAAAAAGACTTGGAGATTCAGACTTTAAAAAATAATATAAACATTAACAATTCCTTATTCTTGTAAAAATAGACATGTCAAAAGAAGAAATAGAATTTAACAAGTAAATTTTAACATTGGTAAGAATTTAACATACGATATAGGTAGTATTTTAAACTGATAGAAAAAGGATAATCTCTGCCCGAAGTGATCGCTTAAACCTAGCTCACTATCAGTAAAAAGCATTAGAGGGATTAATAGATATGCATTTATATAATCTTAGGATGGGAAAGAAATTTCTAAACTATAACATGAAGCCAGAAACTATGAGAAAAAAATATGATACAACAATTTAAACTTGGCTATGGGTGAAAAACCTACTTATATAAATACAATTGATAAACTGTAAATTGGGGAGAATAGAATCATCTATAATATAATGAGACAATATCTATAAAGGTTAACACATTGTAGATATCAAGCAGTTAATTTTGCACATTCCGCTTTGGTGGCCTGGGGTTTGCTGGTTTGGTTCCCAGGTGCAGACATGGGACCGCTCATCAAGCCATGCTGAGGCAGCTGCCCCACATATAAAGTACAGGAAGATGGAGACGGATGTTAGCTCAGGGCCAGTCTTTCTCAGCAAAAAAGAGGTGGATTGGCAGCAGATGTTAGCTCAGGGCTAATCTTCCTCAAAAAAAATAAAATAAAAATTTTAAAAAAGGCAGTGGACTGTATAAAGTTGGGAAACACAGACAAGCATATTTTATCTTAGTTAATCCTGAAATTCAGCAAGTTATTATTTTGATTCAGTGCTCAATTATTAATATCTACAATGTGTTAGCCTTTATACATATTGTCTCATTATATTATAGATGATTCTATTATCCCCAATTTACAGGTGAAAACCAGAAATTAACAGCGTTTGAGATCATACACTTAGGAAATTGAGAACCAGTACTCAACATCCATGCCTGACAGTTTAGTTTAGAAATTATTCTTTTCACTGTATACCATAGAATTTGGGTAAGGTGAAAGAAAACCTGAAGAAGAGATATAAGTGCAGGGTGTGGAAGTGAGAAAGAGGGGAGAGTTGAAGAATGAATGAGATTGAGGACCATAACCCATGCTTCATGTACTTCCTCTTCCTACTAGAAGAATCACACAGCAATTGAGATAGCATAGAATTCACTGTTTTCTATAAATCTTGCTCTCTGACCTTGACCCAGATCCTCCAGGAAGACAAGCTTCTTGCCAAAGGTTGAAATTGCTTATTTCTTTTCCAAAGGAATTTTACAACTGGACCCTATTACACTCCAAGATGTGTGATTTTGGCCATGAAATTGGCTGTCCACTCACAGCCAAAGAGATGCGCATATCTGGAGTCCTCTTAAATATGTTATTAGGACAGAGGTGAAAGGAGAAAAGACAATTACAGGGAGAAAACTCTCCATGCACTTGCTCTCTTGAGACATAGAGTTCTTTTCCTGATAATTTCATGTCCCACTTTCTCATGTCCCTTCTGATTCAATCCCCCACTTCCCCATGGTCCTATTATGATCTCATGATTATAGCTTTTCTTTTAATACAGTTGGAGTCACTGAAGTTGGAAAGCACCTAGAGATCATCTAGTCCAATACCGTGAATTTCCTGGTGAGGATCTGAAGCCAGTGGAGCTAAGAGATTTCCCCAAGATGACACATCTGGTTGATGATACAGCCTGATAACAATAAATTAGATATGTAGACACTTACTTGTTTACAGAGTACTTTCATTTTAAGTACACTTTCTCAAATAGCTGACCTAAATCAATCATCACAGCAGCAATGTGAGGCAGATAGGGCTGATTTCCTATGCACAAGTGAGGAAAACAAGTCAATAAGGAATACAGTAGAACTTATTTATTACAAAATCATAACTTATCATGGTTACAACCATGGGCATTGATATCAGCCAATCTGGTTTGAATGCCAGTTTTCCACTAGCTGATTGTGTGAACTTCAGCAAATTAAGCTCTTCAAGCCTCAGAATTTTCACCTATAAAATAAGGCTGATAGTAGTAGCTCCTTGATAGAGTAGTTTGTCATACAGAGAATCAAATTAGTTAAATGCTTATAAAGCACTGAGACTGTGTAGTACACAGTATGCCTTCTATTAATAGGTTTAATTTTGTGTTCTAAATTGGAGTTCTTTTCCACATATTATGCTGCATTACAGGGAAGAAGGCATCAAGATTGAGGTGTAGGTGGACTCTAAACTGCCCCCCTCCCATGGACACAACAAATTTACAACTACTCTTGGAACAATTACCTCTTGGAGATCACCGAAAAGTGAATAAAAAGAACACTGGCAACAAGGGACAGTGCTGGCAGAGCTAGAAGAGGTAGAAATTCCTTACTGGAGAGAAAAAAGCCACCTTCAAGCTATGACACTTCTCAGCTGGGAGGGAGTGATCCTAAGGTACGAAGCCATTTCTGGACGATTGGGCTGTCTGAGTAGGGGAAGATTACTGCCATAAGCAACTTTTAGATTCAACACAAATGAGATAGGTGTCATAATTTTTGGCTTTGCTGGCTATTAACTACAATAAGGAATACGCCCCAAAAGCTATCAGACATAAGGGGAACAAAAGCCTACTCTTAAAGAGCCCATGTGCAAATTCACCCATTTTGGAAAGCAACCTAAAATCACCAGAAAGAAAAGTGTACAGTCCTTTGGTGAAAAGAGAATCACTTGATAGGCTCTGGGTGGATCTCGCTGAGAAGTGAGACATCCACAGGGACTGAGACATTGGCAGTGGGCATTATTATGATCTAGTACAGGCAAGCTGACACAGAAGCTGCCAAATGCCATTGGAATTCTTCCTCTGGCCTGTTAGCACAGGGGTCTGCGCCCCCCCCCCCACTAGAGCACTGATTTAATCCAGTTCAGCCAGGACAGACAACGTGCCCTTGGGACTGGCACCATCTAACAGCAAACCCTTGGACAACTTGTGGTTCCACAGATGCGGGGTGCTTGGAACCTCTGCTGCCAGGTGAGTGGGTCTATCTCTGTGGGGCAGGGCATGCATGAGGAGCAGGTCTGCATTGGCAGAGTGTGTGGAGCCTCTGCAGTGATGCAACTGTGTCCACTTAAGTGGGTGGGGGCATGCGCACATGGCAAGACTGTGTTGATGATGTATGTGGCCCTGTGGGTGGTGGGTTTTGTCAGCTGCAGCAGACTTGTGCTTATCAAACAACCACATAGGGGATGGGCCCCATCTTCCAAAGCCTGAATAAGTTGGATGCTCCCATGCCTGGGGCTGGCCCAACTCAGCTGCAATCCTGAGAGAGCTGGCAATAGCCTTGCAAGTCATAGGCCTATAGCTGTTGTCAGTCCCTCAGTCTAGCAACCAGCCACACAAGGGGAACTACTCACTTAACAGAAAAAGTGCAATAGGGACATGATATGAGACCTTTCAATCAACTGTTCTGGGGCTCCCCACACTTGATAAACTGACTAAGGTGACCATAGCAGCAACATGAAACTGAACCTTACAACCAGCCAGCCAGGGGGACAGCCTAGCCTCCCCAGGCACCTGCAGCAAGAGCAACCCTGCCACAACAGAACACATGTAGCCCCCACAGGGGACACTCCTGAAACATTTGGAACTAGTCACAAGAGGGAAAAAGACTGATGGACCTCAAGGCATCTCTTAAATAAAGCCGCCTGTCTAAGATTGGGAGATGTAGGTGACCTACCTAATACATAGATATAAGCACAGAGAAAGAAGCAAAATGAGGAGACAAAGGAATATGTTCCAAATAAGGGAAAAGGACAAAACCCAGAAAAAGAGCTAAATGAAACAGACATAAACAATCTACCTGACAAAGAGTACAAACTAATAGTCATAAGGGTGCTCACTGATCTTGGGAGAAGAAGGGATGAACTCAGTGAGAACTTCAACAAAGAATTGGAAAATATAAAAAACAATCAATCAGATGTGAAGAATACAATACTGGAAATGAAAAATTCATTAGAGGGACTCAATAGCAGAGTAGGTGATACATAAGAATAGATCAATGAGCTGGGTGAAAGAGTAGAGAAAATCACTCGAGCTGAACATAAAAGAAAAAAAGAATTAAAAAGAACTAGGACAGTCTAAGGGACCTCTGGGACAACATCAAGCACACTAATATCCATATTATATTTGTCCCAGAAGGAGAAGAGAAAGAAAAAGTGGGAGAGAATCTATTTGAAAAAATTATAGCTGAAAACTTTCCTAACCTAAGGAAAGAAATAGACATCCAGGTACAGGAAGCACAGAGAACACCAAACAAGGTAAACTGAAAGAGGTCCACACCAAGACACATTATAATTAAAATGTTAAGAATTAAAGATAAAGAGACAGTCCTAAAAGCTGCAAGAGAAAGACAACAAGTTACATACAAAGGAAACCACATAAGACTATTGGCTTACTTCTCAGCAGAAATTTTACAGGAGTCAAATCACTTGTAATGGCAAATATACAATAGAGATAGCAGATCAATCAAAAGGACATAAGACAAAAGTACTACAGTTATCTATTTCCATGATGAGGGTAACAGATACACATGCAAAAAGAAAAGAGATTAGGATGTCAAAAACATAAAATATGGGAAGAGAGGAAGAAAAGAGTAGCATTTTCAGCAAGAGGTCAAACTAAAGGGTTCATCAACTTAATATAGATTGCTATATACATAGGTGACTGTATGTGAACCTCATCATAATCACAAACCAGAAACCTATAATAAATACACAAAAAAGAGAGAAAGGAACTGAAACATAATGCTCAAGAAAGACATTGAACCACAGGGGAAGATTCAAGAGAAGAAGAAAGGAACAGAGAAAAACAATTAAAACATTCAGAAAAAAAGTTAGAAAATGGCAATAAGTACACTCTTATCAATAGATACATTAAATATTCATAAGCTAAATGTTCTAATAAAAAGGCATAAGGTGGCCAACTGAACAAAAAAAAGAAGATCTATATATATGCTACACACAAGAGACACACTTCAGACCTAAAGACACTCACAAGCTGAAAGTGAAAGGATGGAAAAAGAATCTCCATGCAATGACAATGAAAAGAAGGCTGTGGTAGAAATATTTGTATCAGAAAAAAATGGACTGTAAAACAAAACTGTTAACAAGAGGCAAAGAAGGGCACTGCATAATCACAAAAGGAACAATCCAATAAGATGATATAACACTTCTAATTATCTATTCACCCAACATCGAAACACCTAAATATATAAAGCCATTATTAACAGACATAAAAGGAGAAATAGGCAATAACATAATAATAGCAAGGGACTGTAACACTCCACTTAACACTCCACCAATGGGTATATCATCCAAACAGAAGATCAGTAAGGAAACATTAGCCTTAAATGACATGTTAGACCAGATGGACTTAGTAGATATATATAGAACATTCCCAACAAAAGCTGCAGAATACACATTCTTCTCAAATGCACATGAAACATTCTCCTGGGTAGATCACATATTAAGCCACAAAACAAGTCTCAATAAATTTAAGAAGACCGAAATAACACAAAGCATCTTCTCTGGCCACAATTGTATGAAACTAGAAATCAACTACAGAATGCAAATCGGAAGAGCCACAAATATGTGGAGATTAAACAAAAGGTTACTGAACAATGATTAGGTCAATGAAGAAATCAAAGGAGAGATCAAAAAATACCTGGAGAGAAATGAAAATGAAAATAGGACATGCCAAAATTCATGGGATACAGCAAAAGTGGTTCTAACAGGGAAGTTTATAACAATACAGGCCTACCTCAACAAACAAGAAGAATCTCAAATAAACAATCTAACAGTATACTTAAAGGAACTGCAAAAAGAAGAATGAACCAAGCCCAAAATCAGCAGAAGAAAGGAAAGAATAAAAATCAGAGCAGAAACAAATCAAATAGAGACAACAAAAACAATAGAAAAAACTGATGTAACCAAGAGCTGTTTCTTTGAAAAGATAAATAAAATGGACAAAACTTTAGAAAGACTCAACAAGATAAAAAAGACAGAAGGCTCAAATAAAAAAAAATCAGAAGCGAAAGAGGAGAAATTGCAATGGACACCTCAGAAATACAAAAGATTATAAGAGAATACTATGAAAAGCTATATGCCAATAAATTGGATAATCTAGAAGAAATGGACAAATTCTCAGAATCATACAACCTTCCAAAATGTAACCAAGAAAAAATAGAAATTTGAATAGACTAATCACCAGTAAGGAGATCAAAACAGTAATCAAAAACCTCCCCAAAAACAAAAGTCCAAGACTATATGGCTTCCCTAGTGAATTTGACCAAACACTCAATGAAGATTTAATACCTAGTCTTCTCAAACTCTTCCAAAAAAGTCAAGAGGAATGAAAGCTTCCTAACTCATTCTGGAAGCCAATATTATCCTGATAACAAAACAAGACAAGGACAACACGGAAAAGCAAAATTACAGGCCAGTATCACTGATGAATATTGATGCAAAAATATTCAATAAAATGCCAGCAAATTGAATACAATTCATCAAAAAGACCAAGTGGGATTTATTCCAGGGATGCAGGGATGGTTCAACCTCCACAAATCAATCAATGTGATACACCATATAGACAAAAGGAAGAATAAAAACCATATGATTATCTCAACAGATACAGAGAAAGGATTTGACAAGATACAGTATCTATTTATGATAAAAATTCTAAATAAAATGGGTATAGAAGGAAAGTATCTCAACATCATAAAGGCCATATATGAAAATCTCTCAGCTAATATAATTCTCAATGCAGAAAAACTGAAAACTATTCCTCTAAGAACAGGAACCAGAGAAGGATGCCCACTTTTGCCACTTTCATTTAACATAGCAGTGGAAGTTCTAGCCAGTGCAATCAGGCAAGAAACAGAAATAAAATGGATGCAAATTGGAAAGAAAGAAGTGAAACTGTCACTATTTTCACATGACATTATTTTATATAGAGAAAACCCTAAATAATTGCACAAAAACTTTAGAAACAATAAATGAATACACTAAAGTTGCAGAATACAAAATCAACATACAAAAATCAGTTGGGTTTCTATACATTAACAACCAAGTAGCATAAAGAGAAATTAAGAATGCAATCCCATTTACAAGTGCAACAAAAAGAATAAAATACCTAGGAATAAACTTAACCAAAGAGGTGAAAGACTTGTAGACTGAAAACTATAAAATATTGTTGAAAGAAATAGGACACAAAGAAATGGAAAGATATTCCATGCTCTTGGATTGGAAGAATTAATGTAGTTAAAATGTCTATACTTCCTAAAGCAGTATACAGATCAATGCAATTCCTATCAAAGTTCCAAAGACATTTTAAACAGAAAAAGAACAAAGAATCCTGAAATTTATATGGAACAAAAAAGACTCCAAACAGCCAGAGGAATCCTGAGAAAAAGGAAAAAACCTGGAAGTATCACACTCTCTGTTTTCAAAATATGCTACAAAGCTATAGTAACCAAAACAGCATGGTACTGGCACAAAAACAGACACACACATCAATGCAACAGAATCGAGAACTCAGAAATAAACCCACACGTCTACGGGCTGGCCCCTATGAGCAGCTAATTTTTCACAAGGGGACCAAAAACATACAATGGAGAAAGGAAAGTCTCTTCAATAAGTGGTGCTTGGAAAACTGGACAGCCACATGCAAAAGAATGAAAATAGACCACTATCTTACACCATACACAAAAATTAACTCTAAATGGATTAAAGATTTGAATGTAAGATCTGGAACCATTAAACTTCTAGAATAAAAGATAGGCAATACACTCTTTGACATTGTTCTTAGCAGCATATTTTCAAGTACCATGTCTTACCAGGCAAGGGAAACAACAAACAGATGGGACTACATCAAACTAAAAAGCTTCTGCACAGCAGAAGAAATCATCAACAAGATGAAAAGACAACCTAATAATTGGGAGAATATGTTTGCAAACCATATATCTGATAAGGGGTTAATATCCAAAATATATAAAGAACTCATGCATCTCAACAACAAAAAAATCCAACAACCCAATTAAAAAATGGGCAAAAAATCTGAACAGACATTTCTGCAAATAAGTTATACAGATAGCCAACAGGCACATGAAAAGATATTCAACATCACTAATTATCAGGGAAATACAAATCAAAACTACAACAAGATATCACCTCATACCTGTCAGAATGGCTATATTTAACAAGATGGGAAATAGCAAGTGTTGGAGAGGATTTGGAGAAAAGGAAACTCTCAAACATTGCTGGTGAGAGTGCAAACTGGTACCGCCACTATGGAAAAAAGTATGTAGATTCCTCAAAAAATCATGATCTCGTAATTACAGCTTTTCTTTTATAAAACTTGGAGTCATTTGAACAGCAATGGACCTAGAGATCATCTAGTCCAATAACATCAACTTCCAGGTGACTACCCAAAGCCAGTGAAGCTAAGAGATTTGCCCAATATGACACACCTGGGGGCTAATATGGCATGATAGCAATAAATTAGATATGTGGACCCTTCCCTGTTTACAAACCACTTCTATTTTAGATACATACATGTCCTCAACCACCTGACCTGAATCAATTATCACAGCAATCCTATGAGGTCAACATGGCATGATTCCATGTGCATAAGTGAGGAAATTGAAGCAATAAGAATCCAATAAAACTAATTTATGGCACAGCCACGTATCATTGTAGTTAATACCATGGGCATTGGTATTAGCCAGTATGGGTAGAATTCCAGGTTTCCAAATGCTGTTTGTGTGAACTTGAGCAAATTAAACTCTTTAAATCTCTTTGTTATCACCTTTAAAGTGGTGTCGACAGTAGTAGTTGTTTCACAGATAGATTTTCATACAGTGAATCGAATTATATAATGATTACAAAGCTCTTATAAGAGTGTGAAGTACAGAGAATGCCTTCTATTAACAGTAGATTTAATTTATGTGTTCTGAATTGGAGTTCTTTCCAACATATTATGCTGCATTACTAATCCTTTATTAAAAATATCTACTTCAGATGATTCCTGAAAACTTTTTTTTCTTGTTTTTTGTATTTTTTTTTAAGATGGAAACATCTACCCTGCCATTACTAGGGATACAGCAATGTTTTAGGAAGGTCCCAATCACGGTTTGATCTACTTCAGGCAATTTTAATTTTAGAGAGAAAGGCATGGATGTGGCAATGAGTTAATTTGATTTAACACTTTCTATTTGGTTTGGAGTCATATGTTCCCCCTGATAAAAAACTGTATAGAATCTGCATACCACTGGCAAGCAATGGTAGTCATGTCTCTGGTCAGTAATAACCCATCTGTGTTCCACAAATCATGCTTTGTGAAACTCAAGATGGATTGTTGCTATGCTGGGAAGAATATAGCAGACGTCAATATGCCTAAAGGTTCTACCTGTAAAATGGGGACAATTTCTCATCTGCTAACTTTTCATGGTAATTGAGCCAAATCACACCTATGCAATGTAACTATATGAAGTATAAAATGCTGTATAAACACTAATGTAATACGTAAGTAAATTAGTCCATAAACTCTTGCCTGAAAAATATCTCTTTTCAAATTTTCCTGAAATTCTCCTGGTTGTGCTCTGGCTTTCCATGGTACCCCCCGACATTAGCTGGCTCTGCTGCACCCTGGTAAAACTTAAGGCCTTGTAATCCCTGGGACTTTCAGATCTATGGGCTTCCGACGCTGCCTCCCAAGACACATCACACCAGCCTTAATTTCTGAGGTCTCTTGGAAGCTACCATGGAGCATGTCCCAGGCCACCTATGCCCAGAAATTGATGACTTTGATTTCTTTCCAGCCTCTGAGAATCTCCCCAAATCTTAACCTCAAAAGTGTGCCTTCTTTCTACCATTATGTTTTCCCATCTCTTTTTCACAATTCACTACACAAGGAGTCTCGAGGAGTAAGTTGGAGGAAATAACAATGTTATTTTTAAATATGCCACACCAGTCTTTCCCCTCCCCTTGCCTCTTGTCTCCTCCCCTCCCATCTCCTTTCCTCTACTTCCTTTCTCATTCTCATTATCTTTTTCTGTCTTTGTACTTTTGTTTCTATCTCTCTCTTTTTGTGTCTCTCCCTGTCACACACTCTTTCTCTTTCTCTCACTTTCTCTATTCATGAATAAGACGATAAAGTATACATTAGTAAATTATTTTCAATTTAACATATTTAATTTTGCACATCATTTTATTTTTATTCAAATATATATGAATGCTTAATATTTGAAAATAAATAAAAGACATTTTAAAAATCCTAGAGAAAAGAAGCATCTATGTGTCTTTGTATGTTCTTGGCATTTCTCTACATATACTATGTATCAAAACCTGTATTCACAAAACAGAGAGTTTTATCTAAGTGAGTCTAATCATGGAAAAAGGCTTTGTAAACTGAATTCAGTGTTTATGATGTTGCCTCAAACAGATCACATGGTCATAGTAGCTAAACATAATGGCACCAGGAATCAAGAAAACCAGATTTTAATTTCTGCTTTTTACATAGATATTCTTGTGACATACAAGAGGTCACTTAAATATTCTAAACCCTGTCTTCATTATAGGGGAAATAATACCTGCACAAATATTGTTCCTAGTGAAGTAAATTGTTTGTCCTCTTTACCATCCTCTTGACAGCCGCTTTGATCTCCTTGCTACTCAGACTATAGATAAGAGGATTTGACATGGGGATAAGGGTAGGATAGAATACTCACAGTACCTTGTCCTGCTTTTCAGAGTGTCTAGGGCTAGGATGCAGGTACACAGAGAAGCCTGTGCCATAGAAGACTGTTACACCTGCCAGGTGGGAGGCAAAGGTATTGAAGGCCTTGGCAATAGATTTTATGGAGGATATTTTCAGGATGGAAGCTGCAATGGGTGGAAACCATGGATTAAGAGGATAAAGAGAAAAGAACCAAGGGCAGTAAAACAACTAGCAGAATATCAGTCTTTTGGATGATGAAAGGATTGGAGTGAGGCAAGGAAATAATTTGAGCTATATCACAGAAGAAATGTGGAATTTTATTGAGTCCACAGTAGTAGATATGAAAGCTAGGGACTGTTTGAACTAAGCTACTAGGGAAAGCACTGCCATAGGCCCCAGGAACCATCTTCTGACAAAGGCCAGAATCTATGATAGCTGAGTACTGCAGAGGCCTACTGATAGCAACACATCTGTCATAGCTCATCATGGTTAAGGAGAAGGACTCAGTGAGACATATCCAGCACCCAGTAAAATACTGGGTGGCACAAACAATGAAGGAAATCATTTTTTCACCCTTTAAGACGTCTCAAAGCATCCTTGGTTTGGTGGAAGAAGAATAGCAGATGTCTATAAATGACAGGAAACCGAGAATAAAGTATATAGATGTGCGCAGGTGGGAGTCCACCCTGATTAGGATGATGAGACCCAGGTTCCAGAGGAGGGTCACAAGGTAGATCCCCAAGAAGACTGGAAAGAGGGTAAGCTGCAGGCCTTTTTCATCTGAAAGTCCCAGGAGAACAAGCAGCCACAGAGGTGTGATTTCTCTTTCCTTCCATCTTCCTACTTGGTGACATTTGCTAAGGAAATGGATTCATTCTCAAAAAACAAAAATCTATACTCTTCATTTCTTTGCAGTCATGCATCTGACTAAATATACATCTTAAGTCGTCAAAGTTGATTTAATCTGTGTCTTCTACCTAGAATCACCAACCTTAACTGAAAAATGTTCTTGCATAAATACTACCATTCTCTTTGGGGAAAAAAGAGAGTAAATGGACATCATTAGTACCTCGTCTCCTAAAGTCTTAATTTCATGTTTTCCCATTCCAATTTTACAAATATATGAGAATTTGAAATTGACTAAATTAGGAAAATGCTGTCATCTCTCTATAGAGTGAAACAGAATGATTCTGATACAGCACAGCTCTGAAATTAATTCGGTGCTTGAATAAGTCCATGCTGAACCTTATAGTTAAATGAGGATGGTGAAGCAAGTTCTTTTATAATCCCCTTGGGAACTAGTATTCAATTAATCTGTAACCAGGGAAGTTGGACAATTCTGTAACTTCCTTTCTACCTTCATAAAGTCAGGACAGATTTGAGAATAATGTAATGAGTTGGTGGTAAGAGTCACACACCAAGAAGTAGCTTGGAAATCCATGTGACTTAAATTGATGACTCTAGGAAGGCCCCTGAGAAGTTAGATAAGACCAGGTTGTAAGAGACAATATGCCCCCATCCATACAGGTACAGATTTTTCTTTCCTCAACTCAGAGATATTTATGAGTTAAACTGCTTGTGACAGTGATTCTTGATCTTATTTTGGCAAGTGATAATTTCAAAAATGATGGAAATTCTGGAACCCCTACCCAGCAAACTGCAATGACTTACCACCTTCGCATATGGTTTTATTGGATTCTCAATCAAACACAAGTCTATTCGTGGTTCCCAGGTTAAAGACTTCTCCTACAAAGTAGAGTGGCTTGATCTCATAAAGGTGTTAGGATGCTTAGGCAATGAATATGGTCATTAGGAAAATGAAGCAAAATTTCTGAAAGTCTTTCTCTTTTTCTTCTTTGGAGCCAGTCCAGAGAAGGCAAGGACTAAGACTTCATGCCAAATGCTAAATAACCAAAAGAATATTTTTGCATCAGGCACTATGTGCCCTCTTTAAGATGCAACAGCTGTTGTCTCTCCAGATAATTATTAGAACATCTACCAACACAAGCACATTTTAATTCAGATGAATTCAATATAGAAATAAACCCATGGGAGGCTGTGAAAGGTCAAAAATAGATGTCAAATATTTCCTAGAAGTTGTGTACATGGGTGAAATTAGAAGTCTTCGAGGTTTCCCCGGAGAAAGGCTGTGACATTAACAGAATAAGCTATGGTATGAACTATAAATATTTGTCAGCATTAGACATCTGGGAATATCTTCCTTCTCCACAATTATTTCCCAGCCTCCTAGTTCCAAAAATTAATGAAAGAGAAAATGCCCATAGAAGCATAAAGTTATTTCCTGAGGGGTAACATAGAAGGGTTTATTTCTCAAAATCACATCAATCATTGCTTCATGGTGCTCTGTTTTGAGAAAAAAATTTGAAGGAAAGAAGAGATTATATAGAAAAGAAAATCAAGATGTTTTCCTTCAGCATGGAAGGAGAAATGATAGCAGAATATGTAATTACCAACCCATACATAGTTGTGGTTCTTTCCACAGGGATAATGAGTGGAGGGAGAATTTCATGAGAATACAGCAGAAAATTGCATTCTTCTTCATCATCACCATCACCATCTTAACCAACAGTCATAACAAAAAGGTTATTAGGGTAGCTACAATACATACTGTTCTTCTACTTCTACTCATGGACACATTCACAGCTTCCTCTAATGTCCATTCATTCAATATGGTAACCTTAAGCCTCACATGCTGTCTCCTAAACACAGATAATACTCAAAAAACTGCCTCTATATTTGTATTACATCCTTCAGGAAACTCAATTAGATGTGTGCCGAAACTTCTTCCTCTACTTTCCACATTACTGAAACATCTATTATTTATATTTCTCTGCTGTATTTTGTTTAATTTTTACAGATCTCTCTTCCAGTAAATTCATTCTATCATAAGTTGTGCAAATTGCCTGTTTAAGTGATCCATTCAACTTCAAAATTCAACCATAATATTTTGTTTTCTCTCTAGAGGTACCATTTTCTTCGTTGCCCAAATGGTCAGCTTTTTTTTTTTAAAGATTGGCACCTGAGGTAACATCTGTTGCCAATCTTATTTTTTAATTTTTTTTTCTTCTTCTTCTCCCCAAAGCCCCCCAGTACATAGCTGAATATTCCAGTTGTGAGTACCTCTGGTTGTGCCAGGTGGGATGCTGCCTCAGCATGGCCTGATGAGCAGTGCCATGTCTGCGTCCAGGATCCAAACCAGTGAAACCCCAGGCCACCGAAGCACAGCACATGAACTTAGCCACTTGGACATGAGGCCGGCCCCCAAATCATCAGCTTTGATAGCTTCTTATTCTTTCATCATACTTTCCATAATATCTTTTATTTAAACGTTTGAAATGTACTCATTTAAATTATTATTTTCTAATAATAGAAATACATAGTTTTGCATGCCTCATTCTATAGTTGGATGTCATTGCTGCCTCTACCTCAGGTGCCCTGCTTATTTGTATGTTTAGTGATTTTTATATCTTAGGTTCACTTTTCTTTGAAATTTATCTGTGGGAATCATTGATGCTTGGATTTAAAATGTATTCCTTTAGATATGATTTATGTTACTTCTGTCAAATACTTTGAAGTATTTTGACTTGTTATTTTGGGGGTAACAATCATTATAATATCTAGGCAGCATATTTCCGTAAGTAGATAGATGAGATTAAAATGATCAAATAAAAGGAGTGGCACCAGCATTTTAGCAGAGAAAGACATTCCCTGTTTTTGTAACAACGAATTGTAACAGTGAATTGGGTATCCATCCACAAACAAAAGTACCTTTGTGAATTATGGTATCCAGCATCATACACCAAGGGACACAGGAGGAATCTTGCCAACCTATGCATACAGTAATAGGCAGACAGACCTCAGTATAGGCTACAGAGCCAGCAGGATCCAGAGAGATATTCCTAACCTATCTTGGCCACAGTCAAGTAAAGCCTGAAGAGTGCTGACTTTGGCAGACAACCATGAATGAGAGAGACTTTGTGGAAGCCTAGCTAACTGAATTTATATGTTCTTTTTGTACTCTGCAATTTTACAGGTGAAAACAGAATTTAACAGAGTTCAAAAACACATCATTAAGAAATTGCAGAACTAGAACTCAACGTCTGCCCTTCATCCCACAGTAATTACTGACATTTTAGATTACAGATTATTCTTTTCACTGAAGGTCAGAGAATTTGAGTGAGGATAAAGAGAATCTGAGGAGGAGCCCTAAGTGGAGGGAATGGAAGTGAGAAAGAGGGAAGAGTTAAAGAGTGGTAAATACTGAAGACCATAAACTTTACTCCACTTAGGGCCTATTGGAAGAATCACATGGATATTGAGAAAGCACAGACCACTGTTTTCTATAAATCTTGCCCTATCCTTTGCTCAGACCCTTCAGGGATAAATACTTCTTGCCAAAGATTGAAATTTCTTAATTCTTTTTCAGAGGATTTTTCCAAGTGTTCCTTTTACACTCCAAGAAGGATGCTTTTGGCCATGAAGTTGTCTGTCCACTCACACCCAGACAGATACCCACAACTGAGGATCCTCTTAAATGTGTTGTTAAGGCAGAGGTGGAAGGATAAAGGACAATTAGAGGAAGAAAATTCTCCAGGTTCTGTAGTCATTGTTGTCATGGAGTATTTTCCCTGCTAATTTCACACCCGACTTTACCATATCCTTTCTTATTCAATTTCCCACTTCCCCATGGTCCCATTATAATCTCATGATTATATCTTTTCCTTTTATAAACTTGGAGTCATTTGAGCTGGAAAGGAGCTAGAGATTATTTTTAAGACGAGGAACTTGAAGCCAGTGGGGCTAAAATAATTGTCAAAGATGACAAAGCTGACTGGTAATATAGCTTGATAACAACAAATTAGATATGTGGGCACTTCCCTGTTTACAAAGCACTTTCACTTTAGATAAATACATACATACATCTTCTTAAATCCCTGATCTGAATCAATCATCACATGCCTCCCTGTGAGGCAGCTATGGTCTGATTTCCTATGTGGCTAGGGCCGCAGGCTCTCAGTGCCAGTGCTGGTGTGTGTGCTGGTGGTGTCCTCTGAAACCTCTATTCAGGGCACCCCACTTCTGCCTGGGAAATTCACACCTTTGATGTTGCCCCCACTGCTGGAAATACTAGCAATAAAATGATTTCAAAAAATTACTTTCAATTTTCACATGTAAAATTTTAATGACTATTTTATTCTATCCTTGCTGAAATATAAATAAATGCATATCAATTAAAAATAAACTTTAAAAAATAGAATAAATGAAGAAAGAATCATCTGTGTGGCTTCCAAGATTCTTGTCATTTCCCTACGTATAACATCCATCAGAACCTCTGTTCTCAAAACATAGAGTTTTATCTACCTGAGTGTAATCATAGACACAGGGTTTTTAAACTAAATTCAATGGTGATGACACTGTTTTAGACAGATAACTTGGTTGTGGCAGCTAAACATTACGACACCAGGAATCAAGGACGCAGGTTTTAACCCCTTCTCTCTACCTAGCTATCTTATGACCTACAAAAGGCCACTTGCATCTTCTTACCCTGTCTTCCTTAAGAGGAAATAACAGCTGCACAAATATTATTCCTAGTGAGGTAAATATGTTAGCCACTTTAACACTCTCTGAGGGCCTCTTTGACCTCCTTGTTCCTCAGATTATTGATAAGAAGATTTAACATGGGGATAAAGATAACACAGAACACTGACAGCACCTTGTCCTTCTTGTTGGAGTGGCTAGAGTTTGGAAGTAGATATACAGAGAGGCTTGTGTCTTAGAATAGTCTCATAACTGCCAGGTGGGAGGCATGGGTATTGAAGGTCATGGCATTACCTTTGACAGAAGATATTTTCAGGATGGAAGCTACTATAAAAACCTACAATAAGATGATAACTAGGAAATAAAAACCTAACAAAAACACATATCAGAAAAAGAATCAAGTGGCCAAGGAAGGAATTGGAACAAGACAAGGTAATAATCTGGGCTGTGTCACAGAAGAAATCTAGAATGATAGTGGACCCACAGTATTAGAGAAGAAAGCAAGTGACTGTTTGAAGTAAACTATCAAGGAAACCACTCCCATAGGCGCCAGCAACCATCTTCTGACAGAAGTAAGGAGCGATGATGGCTGAGTACTGCAGAGGCCTACTGATAGCAACATATCTGTCATAGCTCATCATGGTTAAGGAGAAGGACTCAGTGAGACATATCCAGCACCCAGTAAAATACTGGGTGGCACAAACAATGAAGGAAATCATTTTTTCACCCTTTAAGACATCTCAAAGCATCCTTGGTTTGGTGGAAGAAGAATAGCAGATGTCTATAAATGACAGGAAACCGAGAATAAAGTATATAGATGTGCGCAGGTGGGAGTCCATCCTGATTAGGATGATGAGACCCAGGTTCCAGAGGAGGGTCACAAGGTAGATCCCCAAGAAGACTGGAAAGAGGGTAATCAATGTTTCTCATGTACAATCAGCAACCTTAACTGAAAAAATCCTCTATGATTAATATTGCCATTCTCTTTGGGAACAGAATGAGCAATAGGCATCATTAGTACATTATCCCCTAAAATATCTTAATTTCCTGTTTTCCCATTCCAGAGTTTACACATATATGAGAATTGGAAATAGACTACATTAGGAAAATAGTGCCATTTCTCAATATGGTGAAAAAGAATGATTCTTCTAAGGTTTGGCTCTGATATAAATTCAGTGCTTGAGGAAGTCCCCAAATCATGCTGGACCTCATATGCAAGATGAGATTGGTGAAGTAGGTACTCTTTGAAATCTCCTTGGGAAGTAATATTCCATTAATCTCTAATGAGGGAAGGTGGACAATTCTGTAACTCTCTTTCTACTTTCATAAACCCTGGATAAATATAGGAGCAATGTAATGGGATCATGGGAACAGTTACACACCCAGAGCAGCTTGGAAATGGTTATGACTTACCCAAGTTAACGACACTAGGAAGGCTCCTGAGAAGTTAGAAAAGACAGGGTTGTAATAACCATTATGCTCTCTTCGTTAAAAGGGCAGATTCTTTTTTTTTTTGAGGAAGATTAGCCCTGAGCTAACTACTGCCAATCCTCCTCTTTTTGCTGAAGAAAACTGGCCCTGAGCTAACACCCATGCCCATCTTCCTCTATACATGGGACGCCTACCACAGCATGGCTTTTGCCAAGTGGTGCCATGTCCACACCCGGGATTGAGCTGGCGAACCCCGCGCCACCGAGAAGCAGAACGTGTGAACTTAACCACTGCGCCACCAGGCTGGCCCCAGGTGCAGATTCTTATTTCCTCAAATCAGATATTCTTACGAGTTAAATTTTCTAGGACAATGATCCTTGATCTTATTTGTGTCCATGATACTTTAGAAATCTTTTGGAAACTCTGGACCTTCTACCAAGGAAACTGGAACCACTTACCGCCTTTCTATATGGTTTTATTGGATTCTCAATCACTGTCAATTCTATTCATAGTTCCTAGGCTAAAGAATTCTCCTATAAAGTGGAGTGACTTGAAATCAAGTAAGGGTTAGGATGTTTAGGCAATGCACATGGAGATTAGAAAGCTGAGGCAAGATTTCTGGAAGTTCTTTCTCTTTTTATCACTGGAGCTAGTCTAGGGAAGGAAAACACTAAGTATTCAGGACAAATCATAAATAACCAAAATAATATTTTGCATCTGGCACTGTATGACATCTGTAAGATACTAAAGCTGTCACCTCTTCAGGTGGTCTTTAGATCATCTCCCAATACAAAAACATTTTGTTCAGATGAACTCAAATAAGAAAGTAAATCATGAAATGCTATGAAAGGTAGAAACTAGATGCCAAATGTAGTCTAGGAGTTGTCTATATGAATAAAAGTGAGGTCTTGGAGATTTCCCAGAGAAAGGCTGTGACATTACTGAAATAAACTGTGTCTATGAACTACAAATATTTGTCAGCATTAGCCCTCCAGAGTGTCTTCCTTTTCCTCAACCATTTCTAGCCTCCTAGGTCCAAAAGAAAGAATAAAAATGGAGAATCCCTTTAGAAGCATAAAGCTATAGCCAGAGAAGTAGGTAGAAGGGTTCAATTCCCAAAATCATATCTAGACTACTCAGCCAGGTAATACATGCTGAACAGCAAGGGGTATTGAAGGGTCATAGTTCCTGCTGTCTGCACTCAGGATTTCAGCAGAAAGTTTACTCATATGCCTCTAGGAGTACTAAAACCACACCTCTCCACACTCTGAAGCTGGATCCTTGGTACTTGTCTGAGGGCACAGTGAGAGTAAATCTGGTAAACTGAGTGCTCTGAGCAAAACAGACCAGGATCTGTGGGCAAGGGAGAAATCACAAACATGAGCTGTAGTGCCACATTCTGGAAAAAGGAAAAGACATTTTAGCTAGCAGATCTGGTTTCTGGTAAGAACCAGAGAAAATGCAATAGCTTATGAATACTGCCAGAAGAGAGAGCAAGAAGAGTTGAGTATGTGTACCCACATAAAGGCAGAGACATTCCCAGCTATAACCCTACTAACAATAGTATACTCCATCTAAAGGGAACTAGTAAAGGTTTAAGGAGATGTCTGTCTCTTCAAATGCTGAAGCAGCAATACAAACCTGTAAGAAACATCAAATATTAAGAAAACATTCCTCACCTAAAAATAACAAGAATTCTCCAAGAACCAAGTTGAAAGGCAAAGAATTATGAGATCTAGCCGATAAAGAGTTTAAAACAGCCATTTCAAAAACACTTAATGAACTACAAGAAAAGTCAAAAAAGAAATTCAATGAGATCAGGGAAAAAAGAACACAACGAGATATTTACCAAAGAGATAGAAATTATAGAAAAGAACCAAATAGAAATTCCAGAGCTAAACAATTCAATGAATGAAATGAACAATGCAATAGAGAGCATCCTCAGTAGAGTAGAGCCAATGGAAGACAGATGAGTGAGCTAGAGGACAGGAAGTTTGAAATAACCCAGTGAGAGCCAACCAAAGAAAAAAGAATGAAAAAGAACAAGATAACCTACATTATCTATGGGTTAATTGAAGCTCAGAAGGAAAATAGATGGAGAAGGGGGAACAAAATGTATTTGTTTTGAGGAAGATTAGCCCTGAGCTAACTGCTGTCAATCCTCCTCTTTTTGCTGAGGAAGCCTGGCCCTGAGCTAACATCCACACCCATCTTCCTCTACTTTATATGTGGGACGCCTACCACAGCGTGGCTTGCCAAGTGGTGCCATGTCCGCACCCGGGATCCAAACTGGCCAACCCCGGGCTGCCGAAGTGGAATGTGGGCACTTAACTGCTGCGCTACTGGTCCAGCCCTGCAAAATGTATTTAATGAATAATCCTGAGAACTTCCAAAACCTGAGGAGATATTTAAACATCCAACTTCATAAAGGTAACAGATCATCCTATTATATCATGCCAAACCACCTTCTCCATACACTTTATATTAAAAATGTCAAAAACAAAGAAAATGAGAATACTAGAAATAATCAAGGTCAAAAGATTATATCCTACAAATGAATCCCCTTTAAGCTTTCAGCAATTTTCTCAGCAGACATTCTACAAGCCAGGAGAGAGTGAATGACATGTTCATTGTTGAAGGATAAAATGGCCAGCCAAGAATACTCTCTCTCACAAAGTTGTACTTCAAATATGAAAGAGAAATAAAGACTTTCCTAGAAACACAAAAGCTGAGGTTGTTCATCACCACAAGACCTGCCTGGCAGGAAATACTAAAAGGAGTTATTTAAGCTGAAAGAAAAAGACACTAATCAGGGACATGAAAACATACGAAAGTATAGAAAAGAGTGATAAAGGTAAATATACAGTTACATATAACAACCCCTAATTCTGTAATAGCATGGTGTGTTAATCACTTCACTATAGTATAAAAGTGAAAAGTGAAGAGTATTAAAAATAATTATAGCTACTATAATTTGTTCAAGAATATACAATATAAAGGTAAAAAATTACATAAAAATATAAAAGATGAGAGTAAAACAGTACAGTTTTTTTTATAAGGAAGATTCACCCTGAACTAACATCTGTTGCCAATCTTCCTCTTTTGTTGTTTGGGGAAGATTAGCCCTAAGGTAATATCTATGCCAATATTCCTACATTTCTGCCCGACATTCAGGGCACTGAGGCAGAGCATGATGAACTTAACCACTATACCAGGGTGCTGGCCCCAAAAGGGGACAGCTTTTGTAGACAATTGAAGTTAAGCTGGTATCAGCATAAAATGGACTGTTTTCTCTATGAGATGTTTATGCAAACCTCATGGTAACCACAAAGCAAAAATTGAGAGTAGATTCAAAAAGTGGAAGAAAGAGGAAACAGAGCATACCACCTCAGAAAATCACCATTGTACAAATGTAGGCAGAAACAGATGAAAAAAAGAAAGAAGGGAATTAAAAGACAACCAGAAAGCAGTGAATAAGATGGCATTAGAAAGTTCTCGTGAATGAGTAATCACTGTAAATGTAAATGGATTGAATTCAGCAACAAAAGGCAGAGGACTGGGGATGCATAGAAAAACAAGACCCAACTATATGCCACCTACAAGAGAATCACTATAGCTTTAGGGCACACATAAGTTCAAAGTAAAGGAATGGAAAAGATATTCCATGCAAGTAGAAACAAGAACAAAGCAGACATTTTATATCAGACAAAATAGACATTAAGCAAAATATGGAAATAGGAGACAAAGAAGTTCATTATATAGTGATAATGGGGTCAATTCATAAGAAGATAAAATAAGTGTAAATATAAGAACACCAAAAATCAGAGCACATAAATATATTAAGCAAATACTCACAGATCTGAAGGGAGAAATAGGTAACAATACAATAACCGTAAGGACTTTAATAGTCCACTTTCAGCAATGGATACATCATCCAGACAGAAAATTAACAAGGAAATGTTGGACTTGAAACATACATTAGACCAAATGGACCTAACAGACATTTATGGAACACTGCCTTCAATAGCAGTAGAATACACATTCTCCTCAAGAGTAAACAAAAATTTCCAGGATAGATTATACAACAGGACACAGAAGATTCTTACAAAATTTAAGATCAAAATAATACAAAGTACCTGTTTTGACAAAATAGGTGAAACTAGAAATCCACAAGAGGAAAGCTGGAAAACCTAAAAATATGTGGAAAGTAAACAACACACTCCTGAACAACAAATGAGTCAAATCAGAAATCAAAGGAGAAAAGAACAAATTAAGCTCAAAATGAGTAGAAGGAAGGAAATAACAAAGAGCAGAGCAGAAATAAATGAAATGGAGAGCAGAAAAACAATAGAAAAAAATCGACAAAGAGCTGGGTTCTTTAAAAAGATAAACAAAACTGACAAACCTTCAGCTAGACTAAGAATAAAAGTTAGAAGACTCAACTAAATGAAACCAGACATGAAAGAGGAGACATCACAAGTGATAGTACAGAAATATATAAGATCATAAGAGACTACTATGAGGGATCATATGCCAACAAATTGAATAATCTAGGAGAAATGAATGATTTACTCCAAATAGACGTCCTATTAAGACTGAATCAGGGGCAGATGTCATCAAGATGGCGGCATAGGCAGACTCTGAACTCATCTCCTCCCATGAACAGAACAAGGTTACAATCATTTTTGGAAAAATTACCCTGGACAGAAAACTGAAAACTGGATAAAAAGAACCCTCACAACAAGGGACAGTCCTGACTAAGGCAGAAGGGGCAGAAATTCCTGCTGGAGAGGAAAAAAGCCACCTTCAGAAGCAGCAGAGTTTCTCATCCAGCCAGGCAGAAGCCACCCTAAGGTAGGCAGCCCTCCCTGGAAGAGTGATGTCTGGAGCGGGGGCCTGATACTGCTATAAGCATCCTTCAGACTCAGCACAACTGAGATGAGGGTCTTACCATCTGGCTTTGCTGGATATTAACTGCCGCAGGGAATACCCCCAGAAAAGCTATTGGATGAAAGCTGAAAAGACCCAGGTCTTAAAGGGCCCATGCACAAACTCACTCTTCTCAGCAACCTAAAATCACCAGAGAGAAGGGTGACAGACCTTTGGTGAAAAGAGACTCACCTGGTGGGCTCTGGAGGCATCTCAGTGAGAGGAGAAATCTCTCCAGATACTGAGACATTAGTGGTGGCCATTGTTGTCACCTATAAGTATCAGAGATACTTAAGAGTTAAATTATCTAAGGCCATGATCCATGATATTCTTTGGGTCAGTGATACTTTTGAAATCTCTTGTAAACTTTGGGACCTCTTCCCAGCAAAATGCAACCGCTTTCCACCTTCACGAATGGCTTATTGGATTCTTAATCACCCACAATTCTATTCATGGTTCCTAGATTTAAGATTTATCCTACAAAATAGAGTGACTTGAACTCATGTAAGTGTTAAGACGCTTAGGCAATGGACATGGGGATTATGAAACTGAGGCTGCATTTCTGGAAGTTCTCTCTCTTTTTCTCATTGGGGCCAGTCCAAGGAAGACAATCACTAAGTCTTCAAGACAAAGGGTAAATAACCAAAGCAATATTTTTGCATCAGGCATTGTGTCTCCTCTTCTAGATGCAATAGCTGTCATCTCTTCAAATGGTTGTTACAACATCTCCCAACACAAACACTTTTTCATTCAGATGAACTCAAACTAAAAAAAATATCCTTGGAAGCCATGAAAGTAGAAAATAAGTGTGAAAATTAACCTGGGAATTGTGTATGGGTAAAACTAAAAGTCTTAGAAATTTCCCTGGAGAAAGGCTGTGACATTAATGGAATAATCCCTGTCTAAGAACTACAAAAGATTTGTCACCATTAGCCATGGAGAATATCTTCCTTCTCCCCAGCCATTTCCCAGCCTCCTAGTTTCAAAAATATATGAAAGAGAAAATCCCCATAGAAGCGTAAGGATATAGCCTGAGAAGGAATGTAGAAATTCCCAGAAATTCCCAAAATCAGATCAGTCATTGCTTCATAGTGCACTCTTTTGAGAATAACTCTGAAGGAATGAAGAGATGAATTAGAAAAGAATATTAAGCTGTTTGCCATCAACATGGAAGGAGAACTAGTCACAGACAGACTACGTATTTATCATCCCACACTTTGATGTGGTTCTGTCCACAATGAGACTGAATGGAGGGAGAATTTTGTGAGAACAGAGCAGGAAATTCCATTCTTTATCATCACTGCCATCATCATTATAATAAACAATCATGGCAACGAAAAGATTTATTGAGTAGCTACAATATGTACTGAATTCTGCTCATGGAAATATTCCCAGGTTTCTTTAACATCTATTTGTTTGGTATGGTAACCTTAAGCATGCTGTGATGTCTGCTAAACACAGAGAGTACTCTAAAAATTGCCTCTATATGTCTATTATATGCCCATGGAATTCCAGTTAGATGTATGTTGAATCTTCTAGCTCTACCCTCTACATCACTGAAACATCCATTATTTGTGTTTATCTACTTTGTTTTGTTTAATTTTTCAGATCCTTCTTGCAGTAAATCAGAAGTTGTGCTAATTGGGTGTTTAACTCACACATTGAACTTCAAATTTCAATCATAATATTTTGTTTTTTCTCTAATATTCTTTTTGTTCTTTTCCCAAATATTCAGTTTTGATAGTCTCAATGTTTTTCATAATTTCTATAGTATCTTTTACTTAAACATATTCAACATGCTTGTTGAAATTATTATTATTTAATGATGTAAATGCATAGTTTTGCAAGTCTGACTCTCTAATTTAATGTTATTGCTTACTCTTACTCGAGGTGCCCTGTTTGTGTGTTTAGTGATTATTTTTATCTTAAGTTCATGTTTCTTTAAAAGTTATCTATGGGAACCACTGACACTTGAGTTTAAAATTTGTTTCTTCAGTAACGATTTATATTATATTGTGAGATGCCTTGGGGGCGGAACCAGCCCACAATCCCTTTAAACAAAAATTTTGATTTTTTTTTTTTAGTGTCAAAATAGTGAAAATATTTAGGCTGCATATTTACAGATGCAGATATATAAAAATAAAAACTACCAGAGGAATGAATTACATCAGTGTCATTGTGATGAAAGACAGTCCTCCTTTTTGTTCCCCTTTTGTAACAATGAATTGAACATCCATCCATGAACAAAAGAGCTTTTGTGGTATCTAGCATGATATGCCAAGGGATGTGGAAGGAATCTCACCCCATGGGTGCATCCAATAATAGGCAGACACACCCTAGCATGGGCTACAGAGCCAGCAGGAGACAGAAAAATAGCCCCAACCCGTCTTGGTCAGAGTCCTGTAAAGCATGGAGAGGGCTGACTTGAGCAGACACCCATGAAGGAGAGAGACTTTGTGGAAGTCCAGTCTTCCTGAGAAGGTATTCCAGTGTACTGCTGGAGTAGAAAAATAGGTGTGAGATTGGTCACAGTGGAGACAGTGAAAGGAGCTTTCCTAGCACCAACCACTTCAAGGTACACTGCAGAAGTTGAAGCATTTAGCAGTGGCAAACTCTTCTGGTGAGGAAAAAGATCAGTGAGTTAGTACCCACCTACCCCAGGGGTGCTGGAGGCAGCTAGAAAATCCATTTCTCTCTAGAAGTACAGAGATTACTGTGGTGAGTAGACCATGACTAGAAAAAGAAGGGAGATCAGGAAAGAGGCAGTTGAGAATATTAAAGGGGCACACAGGCTCAGGATTTCAGGAGGAAGTCCATCCATGAGCATTGAGGAGTAGCTCACCAGAGAATCTCCCCACCAGGTCCACCAGAGCCCTCAACCTCCCAGTGCTAAACAAACACCTCTTACCCCTCTGCAACTGGCTCCTTATGCACATTCCTGAGTGTAGCAATAAGAGCAAATCTGGTAAACTGAGTCTCAGAAAAACAGACCTGGTCTGTGGACAAGGCAGAAACACAAATGTGAGCTCTAGTGCCACCTTCTGTAAAATGGAAACAAAGGGTTCCAGGAGCCAGCATGGTGAGTGACATAAACCAGAGGAGACACAATAGCTTAAGAAGGTGCAGCAAAGGAAACCATCAACAAAATGAAAAGACAACCTAACAACTGGGAGAAGATATTTGCAAACCGTATATCTGATAAGGGGTTAATATCCAAAGTATACAAAGAACTCATACAGCTCAACTGCAAAAAGACCAACAGCCCAATTAAAAAACAGGCAAAAGATCTGAACAGAGATTTCTCAAAAGAAGATATACGGATGGCCAACAGGCATATGAAAAGATGCTCAACATCATTAGCTATCAGGGAAATGCAAATCAAAACTACAATGAGGTGTCACCTCACTCCAGTCAGAATGGCTATAACTAACAAGACAGGAAACAACAAATGTTGGAGAGGGTGTGGAGAGAAGGGAACCCTGGTACGCTGCTGGTGGGAGCACAAACTTGTGCAGCCACTATGGAGAGCAGTATGGAGTTTCCTCAGAAAATTAAGAATAGATCTACCATATGATCTAGCTGTCCCACTGCTGGGTATTTATCCGAAGAACTTGAAAACACAAAGGCATAAAGATACCTTCACCCCTATGTTCACTGCAGCATTACTCACAATAGCCAAGACTTGGAAGCAACTTATGTGCCCATCAAGGGACGAATCGATAAAGAAGATGTGGTATTTATACACAATGGAATACTACTCAGCCATAAGAAATGATGAAATACGGCCATTTGTGACAACATGGATGGGACTTGAGGGGATTATGCTGAGTGAAATTAGTCAGAGGGAGAAAGTCAAATAACGTATGATCTCACTCATAAGTAGAAGATAAGAACAACGACAAACAAACACATAGAAGTGGAGACAGGAGTGGTGGTTACCAGAGAGGAAAAGGGGGGAGGGCAAAAGGGGTGATTAGGCTCACATGTGAGGGGATGGACTATAATTAGCTTTTGGGTGGCGAACATGATGTAATCTACGCAGAATTTGAAATATATTATGATGTACATCTGAAAGCTATATAATGTTATAATCCAATGTTACTGCAATTAAAAAAATAGATATGAAAAATTTTAGATACTTAATTTAAAAAGTAGACAGTACTTTCTTTAAAAAAGCCATGTTGAAAAGTGTATTAAAAAAATCACTATTTATCTGAAAAAAATAAAAGAATTCAGCCACAAGAGGGAGCAAGCAGAGTGGAGCATGTGTACCCATACAAAGGCAGAGAAAACTCCAGACCCCTTACTTAAACTACTCATGAAACTTAACTCGAAGTGAATTAAAGATTTAAACATAGACATAAAACTATAAAACTCTTAGAATGAAACCTAGAGGAAAAACTTGTTGACATTGACCTTGGCAATGAGTTTTTGGATATGACATCAAAAGCACAAGTAATATCAGCAAAAATCAACAAGCGGGACTACATCAAGCTAAAATGCTTCTACACAGCAAAAGAAATAATCAAAAAAGATTAAAGGCAACCTACAGAATGGGAGAAAATATTTGCCATCCATACATAGGATAAGGGTTTATAATCCCATGTATTTAAAGAACTCACACAACTCAGTAACAAATATCAAAAATTTGATGTAAAGAAATGGGCAGTAGAACTAACTAGACATTTTTCCAAAGAAGACATTCAATGTCCAAAAGGAACACAAAAATATACTCAATATCACTAATCATTAGGGGAATGCAAATCAAAATCACAATGAGATATCTTCTCACACCTGTTAGAATGGCTATCATCAAGAAGACAAGAGAGAACAAGTTTGGCAAGGATATGGAGATAAAGGATCCCTCATTCACTATCATGGGATTACAAATTACTTCAGCCACTATGGAAAAAAGTAAGAAGTTTCCTCAAAAAAATAACAATAGAATAACAATATTGTCCAGCAATTCCACTTCTGGCTATTTGTCCAAATGAAATGAAAAAAGGATATCAAAAAGATATTGCACTCCTATGTTTCTTGCAACATTATTCACAATGGCCAAGATATGGAAACAGCCAAAATATCTGTCAATGAATGAATGGATAAAGACGATGTTATACACACATACACACACGGTGGAATATCAGTGAGTCACGAGAAAGAAGAAAATCCTGCCATTTGCAGCAACATGGATGGATCTTGAGGGCATTACATTAAGTGAGATAAGTCAGATAGAGTAAGACAAGGCTGTATAATATCACTTATATGCAGGTTCTAAAACAGTCAAGTTCATAAAACAGCAAACAAAATGGTGCTTATCAGAGACTGGGGATGCAGGAATTGGAGATATTTTGTTTAACGGTACAAACTTGCAACTCCCAGATAAATCCTACAGATCTAATGCCAAGCATAGTGATTATAGACTACAATACTCTGTTATAAACTTCAATATTCATAAGAATAGATCTATTTCCATTATTGAGGTAACATTGGTTTATAGCATTATATAAATTGCAAATGTACATCACTATATTTCAAAATCTGTACAGGCTGGATCTTAATTGTTCCAACCACAAAAAAAGAAATCTACCTATGTGACATGACAGAAGTGTTAGCTAATGCTAGCATGGTAAGCATATTGCAATATGTAAAAGTTTCAAATCAACACGCTGACTCTCTTAAACTTACACACTGTGATATGTGAATTTTATCTCAATAAAAATAAATTTTACAAAAAGAATTATCAGGGAAGGCTTTTTTACTTTTTTTTTAAGAGTGGCAGCTGAGGTAACAGCTGTTGCCAATCTTCTTTTTTTTTTTTCTTCTCCCAAAGACCCTCAGAATATAGTTTTATATTCTAGTTGTGAGTGCCTCTGGTTGTGTTGTGTGGGATGCTGCCCCAGCATGGCCTGACGAGTAGTGCCATGTCCGCGCCTGTGATCTGAACCTGCAAAACCCTGGGTCGTCAGAAGTGCAGTGCACAAACTTAACCACTCAGCCACAGGGTCAGCCCCAAGGCTTTTTTACTTTTTGTCTTTCTTTCACAATAAAGCTGAGAGAGGTGTGCATATCACTATCTCATTTTGAGTGCAGGTTTTTCCTAGTTTGACAACTGAGAATGTTACCCTTTGAGAGTCCATGTTTTCAGCGGCAGTGGGGGAATGAGTTGTTGTCTCTAAGCGAATCTCACACATTGTCTTTTTCTCCTACCCTTCATACATTGGCTTATTAAAACCCAGGACTGAGCATACCAGAGATTAATAGATACTCATGGGAAAATAATGGCCCCATCTTACTGCCCTCTGAAGTTTGTGCTTTTTCTTGTCATCTGAGTACGTTGATAAATTTATTTGCTTTCTCACTGGCTTCTGCATGAAAAAGCATATTTTATCTACTGTTAGTAATTTCTTTAAACATATGATCCACCATATTACCAGAAACACTTTTACAAAGAATACTTCTATGAAGTTTGGGTTACTCTAGCTTATCACTGGCCATTTGTTTTTCTAAAACCCCAAGCTACTTGATTTGCTTTTTTTTTTTTTTTTTGGCTTCTAAAGTGATTGCATTTGCCTGAAAATTAAGGTGTGGTATTAGTTAGCTAATATTTATTGAGTGTGTACTATGTTCCAAGAGCTATTCTGAATACTTTCACGTTTTATCATATTTTAATTTTCAACAACTTTATGAGGTATGTGTTCTTACTAGTCCCATTTTTCAGATGAAGAGACTGTGGGTCAGAGTAGTAAATAGCTGAAGGTCACACAACTCACAAAGGGCAGAACTGGGATTCAAACCCAGGCAATGTAGCTCCAAAGCCACATCTTAAATATCTGCACTGAACTGCACATCAACATGTGTTCATTGCTGCATTAATCTTATTTCTAAACACTGTAAAGCACTATCTTTGTGTTTTGGATGATGTAAATCATCCAATAAGGAGACTACAGCCCAGGAAGACAGGTGATAAATGGACCCATAGAGACATAATGTAAAACAAGAGATGATGTGTGGCATGAGAAAGATGGAGATAAATTCTTGTGGGTGATCACCAGCTGGATGTGGTAAGAAGTCAGAGACCAGGGAAGGCCCATACATATTCTTTGACATACCTCTCTTCTTTAAGATATTTCATCAATAATCCTTCCTAATATTTACACAGTTGACTTTGGAAAAATTCAACATATTTATAGGACAGGAAACAAAATATGCAGAGCTTTATTTATCAGGAAATATGGACAGGGTCAGTCTCAGAAGACCAAGTATTACAGTTTTTCTTGATGGGTGGTCCTCCAATTCCTCAAGACCCAAAATGTTCATCAAAGATGCACTGAAATCACTCAATTTGGGAGTCTTCTGTAGACTGCTCAAATGTGACTTTTATATGGAACAAACCAAGTAGCATAGGCCCCTCAAAAATTACCCACAACTTTTCCTTTGGGCCTGTGTTTTCTCCTTTTAAACATTAATCAAAGGTGTCAGAGGTTTTCCAGCTCCCCATTTTGTACCAAAGTTTATTGACACAGCCTACATATTTAGATCTCCCTCTACAGAATGCTTTTCAGGCTAAATGAGTTGCAATGGAAGAGGGACTCATAAAACTTAGACTTCAAGGACAATGATATTGAGCTATTTGTAAAACTATGAAATTTTTCCCGGGTCCCAGGCCCTCACATTCCTCAGAGCAGAGCCCCTAATGACTCACCTAAGAGTTCTGTAAAGCTTTACTCTCCTCTGTTCTAACTCTTTCTTCTTTGTGGTTTACCCAAGTATTCAGAAATAGCCAAAAAATATTTCAGCTTCCAGCTTCTGAGAGTATCCCACTCTATCAGAATTCTGAGATGAGTTCATGATTTTTATTAGTAATGTTTTGCTCACTCAGCCTCCCTCAGAAATGATCTAGCTGTGGGAGAAGAGGACCTTGAAAGCTTATGAGGCTTCTTTCACATCTAAGAGAGGACTTTGGAGCACAGATCCCAACAATGAAGGAGCAATTAAAATCATGCAAGCTGTAAATAACCTCCGTCCTGGGTGATAGAGGGGAGACCAACTCTCTTAATTGGTCCCTTGTTTATTTTCCAAGTTCTTCCTTCGGCATGCTCATCTTTTGAGACATTTTTATGTCAAGGAAAGCTCCATTCACCCTGGAAGGATAATGGGGATAATTTAAAAAACACTTCCAACCTTGTTCTCTATAAAATAAATTATGTCATCAAAGCATATGGACAATCATCAGAAACCTCTATCTGGGAAAGACACCAAGAAGTGGTGAATCTCCAACAATGCTGAGTCAGACCCTGCAATAGAGGGAATCTCAGCTCTCTACCTTCTTATTTTGGACCAGTTTTTTGTTTTCTTTTACTTTTGTTTTGTTTTGGTTTTTTACCTTTAGATGGGACCCAAGCATGGGTCACATTCAGGAAGACCTTCCAGAAGTTTGGAGTAGGGAAGAAGAAACAGAAATTGATCTCTTCTTCTCTTCCATGGCTCCATCTTCTTATTTTAAAGGAAGAAATAAGTAGAAGAGAGAAAATGAGAGGAGACAACAATTGTATGAAGAATGGTAGAGACAAGGAGGAAAAGAGGAAGAACTAGGCAAAGAGCATAAGGAACTTTGAAAAGAGAAATAACATTCAGTCTTCCCAAAACATGCACCAAAAAGGAACTCTTGCATCTCCCTCCACCCTACTTTGCTATCATCTCTCACCAAATGTACAAGAAGCAATTCTTTATTTGGGGTGTTTTTTAAAAAATTTATTTTATTGGGGTCACATTGGTTGATAACATTATATAAATTTCATTTTTACATCATTGTATTTTGATTTCTGTATAGACTACATTTTCTTCCCCACCAGAAGGCTAGCTCACCATATTTATGTGCCCCTTTACCCCTTTCTCTCTTCCCCTCTGTTAACCACCTATCTGTTCTCCATATCTATGTGTTTGTTTGGTTATCTTCCACATATGAGTGAAGTCATACAGAAATTGCCTTTCTATTTCTGACTTATTTCACTTAGCATAATACCCTCAAGATCTACCCATGTTGTCAGACATGGCACAATATCATCTTTTTATGACTGAGTAGTATTCCATTATTTATATATCTCTATGTGTGTGTGTGTGTATATATATATATGTACACACACACCACATCTTCTTTATACATTCATTCACTGAGAGAAGCAATTCTTGTTTTGCACCCAAGACACTAAACCCTTGTCCTCTGGTCCTCAAGGTCTGAGTTTTCCTTCTCCATATGCTACATGGAAAGAATAACTTAGAGGAGATAGAAGAGGCCATGCTATGGAGAATGTCAAGCAGTCAGTGACAATATGTTAGAAAATAAGGTCTGTTCATGCTTCTAATATGTCTTTAGTATCTTGTCAAATCCCCATCCAACCTTCCTTTTTAAATTTTTCACTTAGCTGTATGTAACAGCTAATGGAAAATATTTTTGTAATAATATTTAGCTTTTTACTTAATATTTCCTTCCTCCTATCTCTGACCATTCCTCTCTTTCAGTCAGGCAAGTTGTTATGTTCTCAAGCCTCAGAGAAAGGATGTGACAGCAAAAAGAATTTGAAACAGAGATCATGTGCCCAAAAACATGAGTGAGTCTCCAGAATGGCTTTGAGATACCACAACTATCAAATAAGTTTAGACACACCAAGAACAGAAGAGCCATACCAAAAGATGGTTAGGGCCTGTTTTGGCAGACAGAAACTTCGGAAAATGTTTTCATGGAGGTCCAGGGAGACAGCCACTGGGCACTTAGGGCTTGAGCTCTACAGAATTTCCTGTGCCAGAGTATAGGATGGGAATAACAGAACAATTCCCATTCAACTAAGACCGTTCACGAGTAGCAGAGTCACCAGACCTAACAGTCTTTAGGATGCGGATAAATGGAATTCAGCAGTAACCCAGTTATGATTTGACATCTTGGGATCTGTTGAGGCAATAGATATCTCAGGAGATGCTGCTGTGGAGAGAGATCAAGAGCCCAATAGCTCCTTTGCCCTGACATCATTCAGTCCTCTAGAACTTAGACACAAACGTAGGGAAAAGACAGAAGGACTCACAAATTGACTAAGTTTCTTCCCAGTGAAGAAATAGAGAGCGCAAAGTAGAAATTGTGTTATGGAAAGTTAATGAAAATAGTGTTTCCTGAATATCTGAATTTGTAGATTGATTGTCAAAATCTTGTGCCTGCAGTGTAAGTGTTACTTTCTGGCATGTGTATTTTAATGAGCCAACTGGCTATATCTCACTGTATTTAACTATTCTTTTCATGTAGCATAGAAGTTGTTTCCAAGTTTTCAATGAAAGTTTTTGAATATATTTACTCTGAAGCATTTCTAACAGCTGAGGGTGATAGGCAGCCTTGAAGATATTCTCCAATGACCCTGGCCTTCTGGTCTTCATGGGCTTGTGGAGAACCCTCCTACATTTAATAGGCCTAACCCATGTAAGAAGTATATTACCCTCCTTCCATCAAACAGCACCAAATTGCCAGCAATGTGAGGCGTCTATTTTAGAAGTAGATCCTCCCACCTTGATCTAGCTTCAGAGGACTCCAGCCCTGACCAACTGCTTGAGTGCAACCTCATCAGACCTCTTAAGCCAGAACCACACAGCCAAGTTGCACTTGAATTTCTGACCCACAAAAACTATAAAAGGTAATAAATATCTATTTTTGTTTGAAGCCACAAAGTTTTCTACCAATTTCTTGTACAAAAATAGGCAAATAATATACAAATAATAGAGAACACATTCAAAAAATCACATTTTTGTTATTCTTGGTATATATTACAAAATGATTTTCAGTAGGAATCTTTCATCTTTTATGACAGAAAAAGTATGAAACTGGTCAAACAATCAAGTGAATCTGTTAGCTCATAGAACAGAAGTAATCAGAGAAAATTTGATCCAGTGGCTGAAACAATATTATAAATGTCCAGTTTTTTCTTTTTTGTTTAATATACTGTGGAGACTAATTGTTCTATCCTATGGATAATTTCTCTTATGGTAGAAAAATTGTATAAATTCTAGAGATCACAGTCTTACTTCACACCATCTAAAAGAAGAGAGTATCTCTTCTGGTAGCTTCCACAGAAGAGAAAAAGATTTTCTTTCCCAGAAGCCCCAGAAAACATCTTCTTGCATCTTTCTTGCATTAATTTGTTCATATCCCTCACTTCTACCCTAAGCTAGTTGCAATAGCTATTGGATATTTTCTAATTGTCTTAAACCAATCTGGGTTCAACCCTGAAACCCAGAGTTGGGACGAATCTACTGAAACAATGATGTTTAACAACAGAAAAATCATCCTCTCCGTATATATATATATTTCAGTATATTTCTCAGAGAAAGAATGATTATGAATGTTAGAGAGCAACAAATAAGCCACCACTTTTTGTAATTTAACTATTAATGTAATAAATTATACATAGTTATAAACAGTTCCATACATATATGCAATATACGTGTAACAAATATTTATAATGGAAATATATTTATCATGGAAATTTTTGTATTTTGTATAAAAGTATATTTATAAAAGTTTGAAATCTGTATGATTTCACCTGGAAGTGGAAGATAAAAACCATAACAACCAACAAAATCATAGAAATAGATATTACAGTGGTGATTACCAGAGGTGATGGGATTTGGGGGGAGGGTGAAAAAAGTAAAGGGCACACGTGTATAGTGATAGATGGTAATTAGTCTTTGCGTGGGGAACATGATGTTTTCTACATAGAAATCAAAATATCATGGTGTACACCTAAAATTGATATAATGATGTAAATCAATGTTACCTCAATAAAAAAAAATAGAAGCAAAATAAAAAAGAATCCAATGACTCTTCAAGGATAATATGTAAATGTAATTATATCTTTTTTACATTAGTTTATTCAAGTCTGAGAAATCTGGTAAATCAACAGTCAGTGTTGTTAGGCATCTTGATCTATTTTTTAACTATACCACAAGGACCACAACTTTATGTCTTACTTCAGACAGTGAAAACTGGTCAGAGTTGAGAACCCTGCCTATCCCACTATCTATTATCACTCCTGGCCCTTGAGGTTTCCCAGACAATACGAGCATTAAAGTCACTCAAACCGTTCTACTCCATCCATTATATCACCCCAAACAATCGCCAATCTCTAGGACTTAAAATGTTGAACACAAACAGTAGGAAGGAATGTAGACAAGTTTTCCATATTTCCTCTTTGTCCCTGCAATACTGAATATTCAGTAACTCTATTATTATAATGAACTCTCACACAAGTCTTCTTACCTAACATGTTCAGATGCTTTAAATATCAGAAATGATTTGGTAGTGTGATCCCATTGTCTATGTTAACCAAGGACAAACTTTCTAGATTGAATGGAGGATAGAAAGAGAGGTTTGCATTTCATAATATCAGAAACTGCTGTTGGCTGTGACATGGATTTTTAATATCATTTCCCAGCAGAAATTCCAACTGGACACTAGATGCAAGAAACTAATTCCTCAGAATCATAAATAAATGGCACTGAGTGGAACAGATGCTTCATTGATTCCTTTTATCATTTAAATCACCTCATTCCTTAGACCAAAGCTGGTGGAGACTAGGATGTAACCAAAAACTTATTAGATGATTAGCTTTGAAAGAGACCTTAGACAAATGTTAGCTATCTCAGACTGGTCTTCCATGAGGCACAACCAGGCCAACTCTATGGCTTTGTTTCTCTCTAAAGGCACACCCCCTCTCTCTGTTCATTCCCATTCTGTTCAGAAACACAGACCATACATTGGTCACCACCATGTTTAGATAATGCTGCATCAAAATATTTGGGAGACAAAGTTAGTACACCCCCAGGGGCCTCTGTCAATTATCTTGCCTTCAATGCCAGAGGCCTGCAGTTGGACAGAGGTCAATCTCAGTAGCAAAAAGAAGCAACAAGTTTTTAAACTTTAATGTTTCACAAATACTTTCAGAAAAAATAATAAATGATGAGGCCACTCCTCATGTAAGATGAAAGTAATGAACCTCCAGGACCTAAAGTTATAGTGTTTGTGTGGCATTGAGTCACCTATTGTTCTATTTCCTCATATTATCTGTGTTAAATTAAGCCTTCTTTGCCCAAAGGCAATATGAGTTTTGTTATAGTGCAGTAGTGTGCATACTTTTGTGGATTAAAGTGATTCTGACAAGACAAATTGGTCAGAAATCTTATACTCCGTGACTTCAGGAATACTCTCTCTTCTCTTGCAAACCTCTTCAAGGCGACTTTGATTTCCTTGTTTCTCAGACTATGAATCAAGGATTCAACATGCGAGTCACCACAGAGTAGAAGACTGATGCAAATCTATCAAAGCTGGGGGAGCTACTAGAGCTGGAACTCAAATAGAAAAAGATATTTGAGGGCTAGAAGAGGGTCACTGCTGTAAGGTGAGAAGCATAGGTGTTGAAAGTTTTGGACAGTACTGTAGCTGAAGTGTTCTTCATAATGTAGATGACAATATAGCCATAGGATATCATAATAGCTAAGGCATTTATTATCCCAAAGATCATTGCTAATATAGCAGTTATGAGTTGTACAAAGAAAGTGTTAGTGCAAGACAGGACTAACACTTGGGGCATGTCACAGAAGACGTAGTTGGTGACATTAGGCTCACAGAAGTGGAGCTGAAGCATGACACACAATTGGGATATAGAACCAGAGAGTCCATCCATATAGGACCTCAGTACCATCCAAACACAGAGGGTGGGTGAGTAGATGATTGAATAGAAAAGTGGTCTACAAAAGCAGCATATTGGTCATAAGCCATAGCTGTCATGAGACAAGACTCACTTAGTCCCATGGTTGAGAAGGCAGAGTCATGAATAACACAACCCACAAAGGTGATAGTTTGCTGCTCCTGGAAGAAGTTAGAGAGCATCTTGGGAACTGTGGAGGTCACATATAGATATCATTAAGGGCAGAATACTGAAGAAGAAGTACATGGGTGTGTGGAGGTGGGAGTCCATCCTTACTAAGAGGATGAGGCACAGGTATCACATTAGACTCATAACCTAGGTCAACAGGAATACAACAGAGAACGCTACTATGATTTCAGGGAAATCCAAGAATCTCAAGAGGATGAAAGGGTTGATATCTGTAATATTTCCTCCACAAACCATTGACTTAGTGTTTCTAAAATCAGAAAATAGACAATATTCAGGTAAATTGGTGGCTTTACAATTTTCATTCGTGCCATTTTTTCCCCTCCATTCATCAGTGGAAAGGGGGAAATACTTCACCGTGCTGATGGAAAGACCCCAGTTTTTCATATTGAATATCAAAAAGTACCTGCCTTGTGCTACAGGTTCTCAATTATTTCATGAGGTCATGAAAATTAAAAATGATATTTGAAGATTTACTGATAACTATTCCAAAGGGAAGCTATTACAACTAACTATTGACCCCAATTCTTTTCTCAATTTTAGGATATTTTGTGTCTTAGTAAACAGAAAAGTACTGTGATTAAGGGTTCAGACCTTAGAGTTTTCATTCCTAGTGACATCATCAAGACAGCAAAATAAGTTGTTCTTGACTTCAGTCAGCTTTACCAGAACAACTGGTAACTATTCATAGAAAAGATATCGTGGTGAAAATCCTAAATGTGCTTATGAAGCTGAAGCATCCCCATGGACCATGTAAAATGAGAAGGACCACACTAGAACAGTAGAGGAGTAGCAGCACTCTGACCCTATTGCCCTGCCCCCTGCTCACACAGTGCCAAAACAAAAGGACTCCCCTTGTCCTATGGTTTTTTCCAAAAATGAAACAACCTAGAAGAAATAGGTAAATTACTAGAAACATACAACATAGAAAACTGAATCATGAAGAAATAGAAAACCTGAAGAAACCAATAACAAGTAAGGAGATCAAATCAGTAATTGAAGCCTCCCAACAAAGAAAAGCCCAGGACCAGATGGTTGCATGGGAATTCTACCAAATATTTAGAGAAGAATTAACACTGATCCTTCTCAAATTCTTCCAAAAAGTTCAAGGGGAAGAAGCATTTCCAAACTCATTTTATAAGTCCAGCATTGATACCAAAGCCAGATAAGGACACTACAAGAAAAGAAAACTATAGGTCAATATCCCTGATGAATACAGATTTTAAAATTTTCATCAAAATACTAACAAGTAAATTACTCAGCTCATCAGCATATGAAAAGGATCATACACCATGGTCAAATACGGTTCTTTCCTAGAATGCAAGAATAGTTCAATATACAAAAATTAACAAATGTAATACATCATATTAATAGAATGAAATATAAAAATCATATAATCCTCAATAAATGAACAAAGATCATTTGACAAAATTCAACACCATTCGTGATAAAAACTCTCAATAAATTAGGTATAGAAGGAGCCAACCTCAACATACTAAAGCTCATATATAACAAGCTGATACCCAATAACATACTCAATGGTGAATAGTTGAAAGTTTTTTTGAAAGATCAAGAAGAAGACAAAGGTGACCATTCTCCTCATTCCCATTCAAAATAGTAATAGACCCCAGCCACTGCAGTCAAGTCAAAGAAAAATAATATAAGGCATCAAAGTTGTGGAAGAAAAGAATTGAAATTGTGTCTATTTGCAGATGACATGATTTTATTTGTAGAGAACTCTAAAAATGTCACCAAAAAACTGCTAGACCTAATCGATGAAATTAGTAAAGTTTCAGGATACAAAATAAGCATTCTATATACTTACACAAATTCTAGGAAAATGAAATAAAGAAAATCCCATTTACAATAGTATCAAAAACAGTAAAATACTTAGTGGTAGATTTAACCAAGAAGGTGAAAGGTCTCTTCACTGAACACTATAAGACATCAACGAAAGAAATTGAAAAAAAATACAAGTAAATGGAAAGGTATCCCATGTTCACGGACTAGCAGAATTAATATTGGTGAAATGCCCATACTATCAAAAGCCATCATATATCCAATGCAATTTCTATCAAGATTGCAATGATATTTTTCACAGAAATAGAATAAACAATCCTAAAATTTGTATGGAACCACAAAAGAAGTTGAATAGACAAAGCAATCCTGAGAAAGAAGAATAAAGCTGGCCAAGAGATATTACCTTTCCTGATTTCAAACTATATTACAAAACTAGAGTAATCAAAATCATATGATACTGGCATAGAAACTGATACATAGACCAATGGAACAGAATCAAGAGCCCAGAAATAAAATTGTGCATATATGGTCAACTAACATTTGACAGGAGATCCTAAAATACTCAATAGAAAAAACACAGTCACTTCAATAAATGGTACTGGGAAAATTGGATATTCACCTGTAAAAGAATGAAACTGGATCCCATTCCCACCACCAGCCCCCCCCCAAAAAAAAAAAAAAAAACTCAAAATGAATTAAAGACTTAAATGTGAGACTTGTAACCATAACACCCCTAGAATAAAACATAGGGAAAAAATGAACATGGATTGGGTATGATTTTTTGGATATCACATCTAAACCACAAGCCAAAAAAATCAAAAGTAACCAAGAGAGATTATATCAAACTAAAAAGCTTCTGCATGGCAAAAGAAGTGCTAAACAAAATGAAAAAGCATCCTACATAATGAGAGAAATTATTTGTAAATCACCTATCTGACAGGGTCTTAATATCCAAAATATATAAGGAACCCATACAACTCGATAACAAGAAAATAAATAATCCAATTAAAATTTTGGCATGGAATCTAATTAGATATTTTTCCAAAGAAGACATCCAAAATACCAACACATACATGAAAATGTGCTTAACATCACTAATCATCAGGGAATTGCAAATCAAACTCAATAAGATATCAACTCACACCTGTTAGAGTGGCTATCATCAAAAAGACAAGATATAATAACTGCAGGTGAGAATGTGGAGAAAACAGAACCATGTGTACTGTTGTGAGAATGTAAATTGGTGTGGTTACTATGGAAACCATAGTTTCCTAAAAAAATTTAAAACAGACCTGTCATATAATCCAGCAATTCCATACCTGGGTATATATCCAAAGGAAATGTAATCACCAAAATATATGTGCACTCTCATGTTCATTGCAGTATTATTTATAATAGGCAAGACATTGAAACAATCTAAGTGTCCGTTGACAAATGAATGAAGAAATCATACTATAAATATATAAATAATATGAATAACAAGTATACATATAAATATGTATAAATAACATAAATTATATGTTTAACAATGGGATATTATTCAGGCTTTAAAAAAAGAAGGAAATCCTGGCATTCGTGATAATCTGGACAGACCTTGAGGACATTATGTTAAGTTAGGTCAGTCAGACAGAAAAAGACAAATACTGCATGATCTCTCTGTATATGGAATCTAAAAAAGCCCAACTCAGAAACAAGGATCAGATTTGTGGTTGTCACAGGCAGGGGCCAGAAAGTGGGGGAAATAGGTGAAGATGGTCAAAATGTAAAATTTTCCAGTTATAAGATAAATTCTGGTAGTGTAATGTACAGCATGATGACTATAGTTAACGATATTCTATTGTATATTTGAAAGTCAGTAAGAAAGTAGATCTCAAAAGTTTTCGTCACAAAGAAGAATACTGTAATGGTGTGAGATGATGGATGTTAACTAATCTTATTGGAGTAACCATTTGACAATATGTACATATATAAAATCATTACGTTGTACACCTTAAACTTATACAATGTTATATGTCTATTATATCTCAATAAAGCTGAAGAAAAGAGTTTCAGTTCTGATGTTCTCTCACTCTATGAACCTGTCTCAGTGGCTTATACACACTAGGTTCGATTTACTCCTAATAGATTTAGGGCACCAAGAGCCCCTGAAACAGAAGGTTAATGGGAGGGTTATATGAGGAGATCCATGCCAACACTCAGCACAGTCTGGTACACATTAATTGTTTAATAGATGTTGGATATTATTATCAGTGATTGCTTACAGATAACCACAAATAACAGCTGTACTCATGAATAGGAATGCCATGGGTACTAGAGTTTTATTGATTAATTTGGGGAAACTTCTGAGACATCATCAGCCCTGCAGACAGTCAGGCATCATTACCTCTGGGCAGCTGTAGATTCAGACCTAGTGTCCAGGCAAGTCAAACCACCTGGAGTCATATAGACAGAAACCACATAAAAGATTTTCTATGCAGTTTGCTTGAATTCAGGTACACTTGGATCAATTGACAGCCAGCATCAAGCTATGATGAGACGATGTCAAGAAAGAGTCAAAGTAGCTATTTCAATTCCCTAAAACAACGAAGATATATTTCATATATTTGTTGATACAGTCAGCAAGTTAGAGCTCACTAAGAGATTCAGAACAGATAACACCTATTGGCTATGTTCCATACCCAAACTGATCTTCCTTGAGGGGAAAGAGTAAATCAATGATAATGGCCAATAAAATTGTGAAAAAGATTAATAATTAGAAAGATTTGGACTTTCAGATGTTCAAAAGCATTATAAACATTGATAATTGATTATTCTTGTAAAAATAGACATGTGTCAAAAGAACAAATACAATTTAAAAAATAAATTTAAATACTGATAAGAATTAAATAGATGATAAATTTAGTATTTTCAACTGATAGAAAAGAATAAACTCTTCCCTAAAGGGTCTATGAGACCTAGCTTACTATAAATAAAAAGCGTTAGAGGAATCAATACATACACAGGTACATAATCTTGGGATGGGAATGCAATTTCTGAAATATAACATCAAGTAAGAAACCATAAGAGACAAAATATGATATAACAATTTAAACTTGATTATGGCTGAAAACCCACTTATATAAAACACTTTTGAAATACGATTGATGAACTGGGAAACCTAGTCACAAAATATATGAATGCCAATGTGGCAATGCCTTTAATATAAAAAGCATAAATCAATAAGGGATAGGCACTCATGTATACTGCTGATGTTTGCAAAACATGGTTCTACCTTTCTAGAGGAAAACGATTACTTTATATAATCAATCTCTCTCTCTCACAGACACACACACACATACACACAAACACACACACACACATGTGAACCAATTACAATTGACAAATGTAATAAGTGGTATGATTTTGATTTTCTTCTCTATTTTTATCTGTATTTTTATTTTCTACAACTCCTATATTTATAATAAAAAGTTATTAAGATATAGAAATCCTTAATAGTTAGCACAGTGAGAGAGAAAGAGGGAGAGAGAAAGGGAGAAGGAAAATAATGGAGAGAGAATGAAAGAGGGAGAATGACAGAGAGAATAGATTGTCAGACTTTCCTTACATTTACTCACTGGCTGTGTGATCCTAAGCAAGTTATTAACCTTTCTGTGTCTCAGTGGAGTCATCTATAAATGGGGATAATAATGTTTACCACTTCATATGGTTGTTTCAGGAACTGAATGACGCAAAGGGTTTAAAATAGTAAGGGCTCAATAAATGTTAGCAATTATCATTCCTTTCTGTGAAAGAAAAATAAGGCAGAACTAATACTATAGCATCAAGGAGCTCTTCATAAAATTCTTTGCTAAATTAGATGCTCTCTAAGCTAAGATTCAAGAATATCAGTTATATGATTACATTTATCTCTATCTTGTATTATTCCGTTATCTTCCAGTCAGCAGGATTGTAAACACGTGGCGCTATTTTTCATGTTCCACCACCACCAGGTCCTCTTGAATTGATGATACTCTATTATAACAGTATATGGGCTAGTGGAGATGTTTTCCTATTTAGTGATAAGCATCTCATATACTAACATTTATATAACTCAGTAAATATATGCTGAAGATGTTCGTGAACGGTTCTTTCACCCAGCTTTGGAGGAGAAACTGAAAATATATGATTTTCGTTTCATTTCAATTATGGTTTTATGAATGTTGAAATCTTTCTGTTTACTCTTAGAATAGAGTGCTGTCTATATAATTCATCACATGTTTTATCCAAGATGAATTCAATTCAATGAAAATATTTTGAAAATATAAATTCACGCACAATATCCCTGAAACAACAAAATAATTGATCAATTCAATGAAAACGAATCAAGCTTTTGATCAATTGGTTGCACTAAAATTCACTTTTTTGTTACATTCTGTTAACAGAGTCAGCCGTAACTAAATGTATTCCATGTACCTCATCATTCCCAGAAAAAATGTGATGAGTCGTGGATTGTTTAACTTGTTCATGAGAAAAGTTATCCTAAAAATGTATGTTTTTAAAATTTGATAAGCCAGAAGAAAAACAAAATAAAATCTGAATATACTTACTCTCTTTGATTATTTTTTTGCATGTGTTTGCCATCTCCCAAGACAGTTTGTAGAGGAAAAGATAACTGAGGTAAATATTGGTTGGCGATATTGATGTGGAGATACAGTTAATCAAAACCTTTTCCAATCTCATCTTCTAAGGACATGGCCATTTGCAAGTTTGTGCAGGGTAGAAAATCAGGTTAAGAAATCAATCAGGTTGAGGAAGCCAGGAATGTTGCTGAATGAATAACAGCATAGTAAAAGAAGGATAAAAGGAACAGTTAGATCAACACTGCCTGTGCTTGCAGCGAGGCATCTCTGATTTCTGTGTCACCCGTGCTCCGGACCACCAGGGTTTTCAAAGATGACAATGCACAACTATATGGATTATTTCAAAAGATCAATAGATTTGTACATGAGTACTTTATTATATAATTATGAAATGACCAGCTTGGCTTTGCTGCTCAGAAATAATGAATAAAAGGTGTATACTGAAATGGAAATCAAATTAATTATTATTATATGAAAGCAGAATTCTCAAGGGAAAAATTAAATTAAAAGAGTCATGGAATGGCTGAAGTTGGGAAGCACAGGCAAGTCGGTTTTACCTTAGTTAATTCCCCTGAAATTCAACAAATTATTATTTTTGATTCAGAGCACAATTATTAATTTCTACAATCTATTAGGCTTTATAGGTTTTGTCTCATTAGATTCTAGATGATTCTATTATCCCCAATTTACAAAATAAAAACAGAAATTAACAGACTTCAAGATCATATACTTAAGAAATTGGGAACTAGAATTAGACATCTATGCCTCACCACAGAGTAATACCTGAAATTTCAGTTTAGAAAATATTCTTTTCACTGAAGTTCAAAGAATTTGAGTAAGGGGAAAGAGAACCTAAGGAAGACCCCTAAGCGAAGGGTGTAGAAATGAGAGAGAGGGAAAAGTTAAAGTCTAGGAGAGACTGAGAACCATAACCCTTGTACTGTGTAGGTCCTAAAGGAAGAGTAACATAGATATAGAGATACACAGAATCCACTGTTCTCTATAAATCTTCCCTTATGAGCTTGGCCTAGATCCCACATGAAGACGGAGTTCTTGCTAAAGATTGAAATTGCTTATTTCTTTTCCAAAGGAATTTTTCAGGTGGGCCCTTGCACTCCAAGATGTGCACTTTTGGCCATGTGATTGGCTTTCCACTCACCCCCAGAGAGATGCCCACAACTAGAGATCCTCTTAAATGAGTTATTAGGTCAGAGGTGAAAGGAGAAAAGACAATCAGGGAGAAAACTCTCCAGGTACTTGCTCTCTGGAGTCACGGTTGTCATGGAGTTTTTTCCATGCTAATTTCACACCCTACTTTGCCATGTCCCTTCTGATTCAATTCCTCACTTCATCACGGTCCTATTATGGTCTCATGATTATAGTTTTTCTTTTAATGAACTTGGAGTCATTTGAGCTGGAAAGGACCTAGAAACCATCTAGTCAAATGCGATCAATTTCCAGGTGAGGACCTGAAGCCAGTGGAGCTAAGAGATTTGCCCAAGATGACACAGCTGGTTGGCAATATAGACTGGCAACAATAAATTAGATATGTGGGCACTTACCAGTTTACAAAGTACTTTCATTTCAGATATGTACATACATACATTTTCTCAAATACCTGACCTGAGTCAGTAATCAAAGCAGCCCTTTGAAGCAGACATGGCACGATTTCCTAAACATAAGTGAGGAAATCAAGGAAATAGGGAAGAAATAAAACTAATTCGTGACAGGGGGATGAGTTACCATGGTTACAACCATGGGCATTGGTATCAGCCAGTCTGGGATGAATACCAGCCTTCCACTTGTAGGTTGTATGAACTTGAGCAAATTAACCTCTCCAAACCTCAGTACTATCACCTATAAAATGGGGCTGATAATAGTAGATACATCTCAGAGTAAATTTTCATAGAAAGAATCAAATTAGTTAACAGTTATCCAGCACTTACCACAGTATGTAGTACAAACGATGACTTCTATTATCAGAAGGTGTAATTCATGTGTTCTGAATTGGAGTTCTTTCCAACATATTATGCTGCATTACTAATCCTTCATTAAAAATATCTACTTAAGATAATCCCCATAAACTTTTGTGTTTTGTTTTTGAAAAATGGAGCTCACCTGTCCTGCAACTCCTAGGAATACAGAGATATTTTCAGAAGGTCTCCTTCTTGGTTTGACCTAGTTCAGCTAATCTTACTTTTAGGGAGAAAAGGATGGATGGGGAAATAAATTATTTCTTTGATTGAACATTCACTAATTGGTTAGCAGTTACATATTCCCTCTGATAAGAACTATACTAATTTAATCTTTTAAACTGAATAGATTCTTAAGATAGTTTAAAGATATAACACCAAAAGTATAGAATTTGGGTTCCAAGGCTAAGCATTGGAAGACGTGCTTCTGGCCTACAGGAACCACTTATAATCCACACATGAAAATTTGCGAGACTCGCCGTGGATTGTTGCTACCCTGGGAAGAATGTGGCAGACCTCAATATGCCCAAAGTTTCAGTCTGTGAAATGGGAATAACTTCTCATCTGCCAACTCACATGGCAATAGAAATAAATCACATCTGTACAATGTAACCATATGAAGTATAAAGTGTTGTGTAAATACTAATGTAATATGTATGACATATAGTACACAAACTTGTCTGAAAAAAATATCTATTTAAATTTTCTTTAAATTCTCTTGATTGGAATCTGAGTCTCTAAGTCAGCTGGCTCTGCTGCTCCCTGATCAAACTTAAGGCCCTGGAATCCCTGGGAGGTTCATATCTCTGGGACTTTGACGCTGTCTCCCAAGACACATCACAACAGCCTTAATTTCTGAAGTCTTGCTTTGACTCTGGGAAGCAACCATGGAGCATGCTTCAGGTGAACTATGTCCGTAAATTGATAACTTTGATTTCTTTCTAGCCTCTGAGGATCTCCCCAACTCTTGACCATAAAAGGGCCCTTTCTTCCTACCATTCCTCTCTCCCACCTCTTTTTCACAAGCCACTACACAAGAAGTTCTCCAGGAGTAAGATGGAGGGGATAGAAACATTATTTGGGAATATGCCAGACCAGTCTTTCTCCCTCTCCTCTCCTCCCTTCTCCTTCCCTCTGTTTCCTTTCTCACTATCATTCTCTCTCTCTATCCTTCTTTTTCTTTCTCTCTCTCTGTCCATGAATAAGATGATAAAGTGTGCATTTGTAAATTATTTTTAATTTTCACATATTTGTAAATTATTTTTAATTTTCACATATTTAATTTTATACATTATTTTATATTATATTTATTGAAATATACAAATGCTTAATGGTTGAAAATAAACAAAAGACGTATTAAAAATCGTAGAGGAAAAAACAGTCTATGTGGCTTCCTAGGGTCTTGACATTTCTGTACATAAAATATCTATTAGATTCTCTGTTCTCAAAACGTAGGGTTTTATGTACCTGGGTCTAATCATAGAATCAGGTTTATAAAGCAAATTCAATGTTGGTGACACTGTCTCGAACAGATCACCTGGTGGTGGTAGCTAAGAATAATGACAGGAGGAATCAAAGAGCAATGCTTTCACTTCTTCTTTCTACCTAGAAAGAAGACCTGTGACCTACAAAAAGTCAAATACATATTCTAAACTTTGTCTTCATTATAGGAGAAATAGCACCTGCATAAATATTGCTCTTAGTGAGATAAATGTGTTGTCCTCTTTACCACCCTTTTGAGGGCCTCTTTGATTTCCTTGTTCCTCAAACTATAGATAAGAGGATTTAACATGGGGATAAGGATAACATAGAACACTGAAAGCACCTTGTTCTGATTCTTGGAGTGGCTAGAGCTAGGATTCAGGTACATAAAGAGGCCTGTACCATAGAAGATTGTCACAACTGCCAGGTGGGAGGCACAAGTATTGAATGCCTTGGCACTACCTTTGGCAGAGGATAGTTTCAGAATAGAAACTGCAATAAAACCATAAGATAAGAGGATAAAAAGAAAAGACCCGAATCCAGTAAAAAACGCTACCAGAAAAATAATCATGTGGATGATAAAGGGATTGGTGCAAGACAAGGAAATAATCTGGATTATGTCACAGAAGAAATTTAGAATGATATTGGGCCCACAAAAGTGGAGATGAAAACTAGGGATTGTTTGAACTAAACTACAAGGAATCCACTCCCATAGGCCCCAGCAACCATCTTCCGACAGAGGCCAGGAGCCATGATGGCTGGGTACTGCAGAGGCCTACCAATAGCAACATATCTGTCATAGGCCATGGCAGCCAAGAGACAGCACTCAGCCTGACCCATCCAGCACCCAACAAAATATTGGGCGGCACAGGCAGTGAAGGAAATTGTTTTTTCATCTTTTAAGAAGTCTGAAAGCATCCTTGGGCTGGTAGAAGAAGAATAGCAGATGTCCAAAAATGACAGGAAACTGAGAAAAAAGTACATAGGTGTGTGCACGTGGGAGTCCACCCTGATTAGGATGATAAGACCCAGATTCCAGACTAGGGTCATAAGGTAGATCCCTAGGAAGATTGGGAAGAGGACAAGCTGCCACTCTTTTCCATCTGAGAGTCCCAGGAGAACAAACATGGACGCAGAAGTGTAATTTCTATCCCCTTCCATGGACATGCTTGGTGCCATCTGCTGAGAAAATGATTAGAAATGGAAATAAATTCATTCTCAAAAAATAAAAACAAACATTTTTTTCTGTTCACACAGCTGACTAAATATCAATCTTAAATCCTCAACGTTGAGTTAATATAGTCTTAAATGTGAAATTACAAGCCTTAACTGAAAAATTCCCTTGGATATTGTCATTTTCTTAGGGGACAAAAGGGAGTAAATGGACATTATTTTTACATTATCCTCTAAAATCTTAATTTCATGTCTTAACATTCCAGAGTTTACAAATATATGAGAATTGGAACTAGACCATATTACAAAAACTGTCATCTCTTAATATGGGGAAACAAAGATTCTGCTCGGTTGGATCCACTGTTAATCAGTCCTTTCAGAAGACCCTGAACCATGCTGGGTGTCATCTGTCAAATAAGGATGCTGGAGTAGGTGCTCTGTAAAATCTCCTTTGGAACCAACGTTCAATTAATCTGCCATCAGGGAGGGTGGACGATTTCGTAACTGCCTTTCTACTTTTATAAAGCCTTCAGAGATATAAAAGTAACGTAATTAAATGATGGAAAGAGTCACACACCAAGATATAGATTGGAAATGGGTGTGACTTAACCAACCTAATGACTCTAGGAAGGCTCCTGAGAAGTTAGATAAGACAAGGTTGAAAGAGCCATTATGTTCCTTTCCTTACAGTTGCAGCATTTTCCTTTCCTCAAATCAGGGGTATTATAAGTTAAGTTATCTAAGACAGTGATTCTTGATGTTCTTTCCATCAATGGTACTTTTGAAAATCTGTTGGAAACTCTAGAACCTCTACCCAGCAAACTGCAACCACTTGTCACCTTTGCATATGGTTCTATTAGATTCTTAAATCATCCTGGAGTTTATTCATGGTTCCTAGCTTCAAGACTTCTCCTACAAAGTAGAGTGACTTGAACTCAAGTAAAGGTTAAGATGTTTAGTTAATGGACATTCTTATTATCAAACTAAGGCAGAATTTCTGGAGATTCTTTCTGTTTTCCTCTTTGGAGCTAGTCCAGAGAAAGAAGCACTAAGTCTTCAGTCCAAACAGTAAATAAGCCAAAGATTATTTCTGCATCAGATACTATATGCCCTCATCAAGATGAAATAGCTGTTATCTCTCCAGATGGTCATTAGAACATCTCCCAACAAAGCTATTTAAATTAATATGACTCAAACTAGAAAGAAAATCATGGGAAGGTATGAAAGGTAGAAAATGTATGTCAGAGATGGCCTGGGAGTTGTATATGGGTAAAAGTAGATGTCTTGGAAATTTCCCTGGAGAAAGGCTGTGACCTTAATGGAATAACCTATGTCTATCAACTACAAATATTTGTCAGCATTAGACTTCCTGAATGTCTTCCTTTTCTACAATCATTTCCAAGCCTTCTAGTTCCAAAAATGAATGCAAATAGAAAATCCCCATAGACGCATAAGGCTACAGCCTGAGAAGTAAAGTAGAAGCATTCATTTCTCAAAATCAGATCAGTCATTGCTCCGTGTTGCACTGCTTTGAAGAGTATTCTGAAGAAATGAAGTTATTAATTAGAAAAGAAATACAAGACTTGCCATCAATATGGAAGGAGAAATGGTAGCAGACATGCTGCACAGTCACGCACCATGTAACAACATTTTGGTCAATGAAAGATCACAGATACAACATTGATCCCATAATATTAGTGCCATATAACATAGGTGTGCTGTAGGCATAACATGTATGTTTGTCTAGGTACACTCTATGATGTTTAGACAAAGACAAAATAGCCTAACAAGGCATTTATAAATGTATCCTTGTAATTAAGTGATGCATGAATGTATTAACATTCCCAGACTTGAATGTGGTTCTGTCCATAGTGAAACTGAATGGAGGGAGAATTTTGTGACAACAGAGCAGAAAATTACATTCTTCATCACTGTTACCATCATCATCATAACTAACAATCAGGCCAGCAAAAAGATTTATTGTGGAGCTACAACTTATACTGTTCTTCCTCTACTCATGGACATATTCACAGCTTCCTGTAATGCCTAGTTGTTCAATATGGTAACCTTAAGCCTCATGTGCTGTCTACCAAACACAAATAATACTCTTAAAATTGCCCACATATTTTTATTATATGCCTCTGGAACCCCAATTAAATGTATGTCACTGAATCTTCTTGCTCTATCCTCCACATCACTAAAACATCCGTTATTTGTATTTCTCTATTGTCTTCTGTATAATTTTTACAGACCTCTTTTCCAACAAATTTATTCTAACATAAATTGTGTTAATTGGCTGTTTAACTTATCCACTTAATTTCAAATTTCCATCATAATATTTTATTTTCTCTCTGGAGTTCCCATTTAGTTCTTTTCCCAAATGGTCACCTTTGACAGCCTCTTATTCTTTCATCATACTCTCCAAGCATCTGGTATTTAAACATATTAAACATATTTACTTCTTATTAATAACTAATGATTTAAATATATAGTTTTGCAAATCTGATTCTATAGTTAGATGTCATAGCTGACTCTTAGTCAAGATGCCGTGTATATTTCTGTGCTTAGTGAATTTTTTTTAACTTAAGTTCATGTTTTTTAAAAACCTGTCTGTGGGAATCTTTGATGCTTGTGTTTAAAATATGTTCTTTCAGAAATGATTTATATTATTTCTGGAAGATACCTTGAGGGCAACACCAACACAGACTCCCTTTAAACAAGAATTTTGACTTTGTGTCTTTTGGTGTCAGAACAGTGAAAGATTCAGGCTGCATATCTATGTAAGTCAAAGTATGAGACTAAAAATTATCAGGGGAAGGAGGAACGTTAGCATCTTAGCTGTAAAAGACAGTCTTCCTTTTTGTCCCACTTTTGTAACAGTGAATAGGACGTTCATCCATGAACAAAAACACCTTGTGGGAGTTGTGGCATCCAGGACCAAAAACCAAGGGAGCCAGGAGGAATCTTGCCCACCTGTGTATCTGGTAACAGGCAGACAGACATCAGAATGGGCTACAGGGCCAGCAGGAGACAGTGAACTTAACCCAAGCCACCTGGGTTATGATTGGTTAAGCCTGGAAAGTGCTGACTTTGGCTGACACCCATGAAAGAGAGAGACTTTATGGAAGCCTAGCCTTCCTGAGAGGGGACTATAGCACATTATTGGAGGAGAAAAAAAATATGAGTTGGTCACAGCGGAGAAGGTGAGAGGAGCATTCCCAGCACCACCTGCTCAAGGCAACAACATTTCAGCAGTGGTGAACTATCCCACAGGGAAAAAGAGCCACAAGTGAGTGCCCAGCTACCATTGTAGTGCTGGAAGCATCTGGAGAAACCTAAGTCTTCCCAGAAGTACCTAGTGTACTGAGACAGGTAGTCAGTGATTGGAGGAAGAGGGAAGAGCAGGAAAGAAACAGTTGAGAATATTAAAGAGCTTTAAAGTGGCATAGTTTCTTCCTCCTGACTCAGGATTTCAACAGAAAGTCCACCCATGAGGCTCCAGGAGTACCTCACTCAAGAATCTCCCCACCAGGTCTGTGGGAACCCCTAAGTTGCCAGTGCTAAACCCACACTTCTCCCCACTCTGCAACTGACTTCTTTTGTATATTTCCAAGGGCAGCAGCAACAACAAATCTGGTAAACTGAGTGATCTAGGAAAAATAAACTTGAGTATGTGGGCAAGGGAAAAAAGACATACATGAACGGTAGTGCCAGCTTCTAGAAAACAAAAAAGAGTCTTCCAGTAGCCAAATTGGCGATTGGTAACAACCAGGGAAGACACAATAGCTTAAGAATTCTGCCACAAGTGAGAGCAATAAGAGTGGAGCACATTTACCCATATAAAGGCAGAGAAAACCTCAGATATAACACCACAAATAACAGGATACCCCATCTGAAGGCAACTAGCAAAGATTTGAAGAGGTGTTTTCTATTTCAAGTGCAAAAGCAGCAACCAGAAGCTATAAGAAACATGAAATATCAAGGGAACATGTCATCATGTAAAGTTAACAAAAATCGCCAACAACAGAATTTTAGAAGCACAGAATTTTGTGACTAAGCGAATAAAGAATTCAAAATAGCTTTTCGAAGAATCTCAATGAAAGAAAATAAAAGGCAAAAGAAGATAATAAGATAAGGAAATAAAGACACAAAATGAGATATATAACAAGGAAATAAAAATTATAAAAAAGAACAAACAAATTCTGGAGATGAATAATTCAATGAATGAAATGAAAAATACAATAGAGAGCATCTTCAGTAGAGTAGAGAACATGGAAGACAGGAAAGTGAGCTAGAGGGCAAGACGTTTGAATTAACGCAGTCAAAGCCAAGGAAACAAAACAGAAGGAAAAAGTGCAAAGAAAGCCTACGTGATCTATGGGATTTCATCAAAACAAAATTAGAAGAATTGAGGTTCAAAAGGAACAAAGAGGGAGAAGGGGGCAGAAAATTAATTTAGGGAATAATACTACAGACTTCCAAAACCTGGAGAGACTTAGACAGGTAAGCTCACAATCACAGATCACCCTATGTTCTCACTTCAAAAGACATTCTCCAAGACAAATCAAAATAAAACTGTTAAAGATCAAAGACAGAGAAAGAATCTTAAAAGCAACAAGGGAAGAAAAGATTGTACCTTCAAGGGAATCTCATTAGCTATCAGCAGTTTTCTCAGCAGACATCCTATAGGCCAGGACAGAGGGGAACGGTATATTCAGTGTTGAAAGAAAAACTGCCAGCCAAGAATACTCTATCCCACAAAGTTATACTTCAGATACGATGGAGAAATAAAGACTTTCCCATAAAACAAAAGCTGAGATTATTCATCACCACTAATCCTGCCTTAAAAAAGTTTTTCACATTGAAATAAAAAGACACCAACCAGCAACATGAAAACATACAAAAGCACGTAGCATAGCATAAAGGTAGGTATATAGGCAGGCACAAAAAACTCTAATTCTGTAATAGGATGGTGTGTTAACCACTTAATTCTAGTATAAAGTTTAAAAATGATGAGTATTAACATGTTTATAGCTAGAATAATTTGTTAAAGAATACTTGATGTAAAAAAAGGTAAATAACGACATAAAAATATAAAAGAGAGGAGTAAAGGGGTACAGCTTTTGTAGAAAATTTAAGTTGCTATCAGTTTAAAATGCAGTGTGTTCTTTATAAGATGTTTATGTAACGCACATGGTAATCACAAAGACAAGGCCTAGAGTAGATTCACAAAAAGACAAGAGGAAACACAGCATACCACCAAAGATACAAAGTCAGGCACACACAAGGAAAAAAGAGACAATGGAAATACAAAACAATCAGAAAACAATGAATAAGATGGCATTAGTAAGTGCTTATATATCAAAAGTAACTCTACATGTAAATGGATTGAATTCACCAATCAAAAGGCAGAGTCCTGGATAGATAAAAACAAGACCCAACTATGTGCTGCCTACAAGAGATTCACTACAGCTTTAAGGACAGCCACAGGCTCAAAGTGAAGGAATGGAAAAAGATATTTCATGCAAGTGGAAACCAAAAGAAAGCAGGAACAGCTATCTATATCAGACAAAATAAATTTTAAGCCAAATATGGAAACAAAGAAGGTAACTATATAACAGTAAAGGGGCCAATTCATCAAGAAAACATAATAAATGTAAATATACATGCATCCCAAATCAGAGCACCTAAGTATATTAAGCAAATACTAACAGATCTGAAGAAGGAAATAGAGAGCAACACAATAATAGTGGGAGAACTTAGTATTCCACTTTCAGCAGTGGATAGATCATCCAGGCAAAAAATCAACACAGAAATGTTAGACTTGCATCGTATTAGACCAAATGGACTTAACAGACATTTATACAACATTTCATCCAATAGCAGCAGAATATATATTCTCCTTAAGTGCACATGGAACATTTCCAGGATAGATCATATGACAGGATACAAACATATTTTAAAATTCTTAAGCCTGAAATCATACCAAGTATCTTTTCTGACCACATTGGTATGAAACTAGAAATCAACTTAGGGAAAGCTGGAAATTTTACAAATATTTTCGTGTACAGAAAATATACCAAAAAAACCCCCTGAACAACCAATAAGTCAAATAAGAAATCAAAAGAGAAATCAACAAATATCTTAAAACAAATAAAAATAGAAATATAACACACCAAAACCAATACCATCATAAAAAAAATCAGTTCTGAGAAGGAAATTTATAGCAATAAATTCATATATTAAGACTATAGAAGAATCTCAATAAAAACCTAACATTACACCTCAAGGAATGAGAAAAAAAGAACAAATTAAGACCAAAGTGAGTAGAAGGAAGGAAACAAGAATGATCAGAATGAAAATAAATGAATTAGAGACCAAAAAACAATAAGAATAATCAATGAAGTTAAGAGGTAGTTTTCAAAAAATAAACTATTCTGACAAATCTTTAGATAGGCTAAGAAAAAAAGTATACTGAAATAAAATCAGAAATGAAAGGGGAGATATTACAAGTGATATTACAAAACTACATAAGATCATAAGAGACTACTATGAACAACTATATGCCAATAAATTGGATAATCTATAAGAAATGGATAACTTCCTAGAAATATGCAAGTTATCAAGATTGAATCAAGAAGAAATAGAAAATCTGAACAGAAAAAGATGAGTAAGGAGATGAAATCAGCAATCAAAAACCTCTTGATACAGAAACCCTCAGAACAAGATGGCTTCTCTGGCAAATTCTGCCAAATTAATGCCAATCCTTCTTGAACACTTTCAAAAAATTGAACAGGAAGGAATAGTTCCCATCACATTTTAGCAGGCCACTATTACACTCACACCAAAGCTATGACCAAGTGGGATTTATCCTTGGAGAGGAAGAAGGTTCAAGATGTCCAATTTAATAAATGTGATACACCACATTTAGAGAATGAAAGATAAAAATCATATGATCATCTCAATAGATGCAGAAAAAGCATTGGACAAAATATCACATCCTTTCATGATTAAAACCCTCAAAAATTAGATATACAAGGAACATACCTCAACATAATGAAGGCCATATAAAACAAACCCACAGCTAACATTATGCTCAATGGTGAACAACAAAGTTTTTCCTCTGTTGGAAACAAGACAATGGTGCTCGCTCCCACTACTCTTATTCAATTTAGTACTAAAAGTCTTAAATAGAGTAAACAGGCTAGATAAAGAAATATAAGACATCCAAATTGAGAAGGAAGAATTAAAATTGTCGTTATCTTCAGAGGATATAAACTTGGATGTAGAAAATCCTAAAGACTCAACCAAAAAAGGCTTGGAAGTAATCAACCAATGCAGTAAATTTGCGGGATATAAAATCACTGTTCAGAACTCAGTTGTGCTCCACGAGCACGAAATATCATTCCATTTGTTTCTATCTTCCTTGAATTATTTCAACACTGTGTTATAGTTTTCTGTGTACAAGTCTTTCACTTCCTTGGTTAAATTTATTTCTACGTATTTTATTGTTATTGTTACTATTTTAAATGAAATTATATTTTTTATTTCTCTTTCTGCTAGTTCATTGTTAGTGTATAAAAAAGCAACTGATTTTTGTACATTGATTTTGTACACTAAATTTTACTCTACTCATTGATTATTTCTAATTGTCTTTTCATGAATTTTAGGTTTTCTTATACATATAATTGTGTCAACTGCAAATAGTGATGTGTTAACTGCTTTCTTTACGATTTGGATACATTTTGTTTCATTTTCTTAACTGCTCTGGTTAGAACTTCTAATACTATTTTGAATAAGAGTGGTGAGAGCAGCATACTTGACAAACGTTTTGATATTAGCTAATTTCTCTGAAATTGAGCAAATTGTTATTTTTGATTCAGTGCTGTACTATTATCTTCTACAGTGTCTTAGGCTTTATAGATATGGTCTCACTACATTAAAGATAATCCTATTATCCCCATTTTGCAAGTGAAAAACAGAAGTCAACAGAGTTCAAGACCACATAATTAAGAAATTGCAGAAGTAGAACTCAACATCCGCCTCTCACTCCAGAGTAATACCTGATATTTCAGTTTAGAGATTCCTCTTTTCACTGAAGGTCAGAGAATTTGGGTGAGGAGAAAGAGAACACAAAGAAGAACCCTAAGTGGAGGGTGTGGAAGTGAGGGAGAGGGAAGAGTTAAAGAATGGCAGATAACATAAATCTCATGAAACTTATGAGAACCATAAATCTTACTCTACCTAGGTCTTACTGGAAGAATCACATGGATGTTGAGATAGGACAGAATCCACTGTTTTCTATAAGTCTTGCCCTCTCACTTTGACCTACATCCCCCAGGATAAAGAGTTCTTGCCAAAGTTGAAATTTCTTATTTCTTTTCAAAAGAATTATTTAGGTAGGCCACACTGCACTCCGAGATGGGGACTTTTGGCCATGAAATTGGCTGTCTACTTACAGCCAAAGAAATGCCCACCCCTGGGGATCCTCTCATATGTGTTCTTAGGGCAGAGGTGAAAGGAAAAAAGACAGTTACAGGGAGAAAACTCTCCAGATACTTGCTCTCCGGACTCATGAATGTCATGGAGTTTTTTCCATGCTAGTTTCATGCCCCAATTTGCCATGTCCCTTATGATTCAATTCCACACTTCCCCATGGTCCTATTATTAGCTCATGATTATAGCTTTCCTTTTAATGAACATGGAGACATTTGAGCTGGAAAGGACCTAGAGATCATCCAGTGGAATACCATCATTTTCAAGGTGACTACCTGAGGCCAGTGGAGTTAATAGATTTGCCAAAGATGACACAGGTGACTGACAATACAACTTCATAACAAAAATTAGATGTTTGGACACTTCCCTGTTTACAAACCGCTTTCATTTTAGATACATATATTTTCTCAACTCCCTGACTTGAATCAATAACAGCAGCCATGTGAGGCAGACATGGCATGATTTGCTACACGTAAGTGAGGAAATTGAAGCAATAAGGAATACGATAAAAGTAACTCAAGACAGAGTCACAGATCATCATGGTTAATACCATGGGCATTGGTATTAGCTAATCTGGGTTGAATTCCACCTTTCTATTTCTTGGTTATGTGACCTTGAGCAAATTAACCTCTTCAAGCCTCACTATTGTCACCTGTAAAATGGGCTCATAGTATCAGCTATTCATAGAGTAGCTCTTCATAGAATCAAATTAGATAATGCTTATAAGGCAGTTATCAGAGAGTGAAGCACACAGCATGCCTTCTATTAAAATAGGTATAATATATTTACACTGAATTGGAGTTCTTTCTGACATATTATGCTGTATTACTAATCCTTCATTAAAAATATCCACTTCGATCATTCTCACAAACTTTTGCTTTTTGTTTTTTTGTGTTTTTTTTTTAAATGGAACTCATCTACCCTGCCATTATTAGGGATACATAGATGTTTTAGGAAGTTCCCACTCATGGTTTGATGTCCTTCAGGTAACTTTACTTTTAGGGAGAAAGGTATTGATGGGTTAATGACTTAATTATTTGATTTAAAACTCGATAATTGTTTAGTAGTTATTTATTCACTCTGATAAGAACTTTAAAAATTTAATGTTTTAACCTGCATAGATTCTTAAGATAGATTTAAATATGTAACACCAAAAGTGTAGAAGTTGGGCGCAGGGACAAGCAATGAAGGACATGTTTCCTGTCAGTAAGAACCATTTATGTTCCACACATGACACTTTGTGAACTCAAAGATGGATTGTTGCTACCCTGGAAGGAACGTGGCAGAACAAAATATGCCCAAAGGTTCTATCTGTGACATGGAGATAATTTCTCACCTGCGAACCGCACATGGTAGTAGAAAAAAATCACATCTATACAATGTAACTAATTAAGTGTAAAGAGTTGTGTAAATAATAATGTAACATGTACAAAGTTTAGCCTACAACCTCTTGTCTGAAGAAAAATCTCTCTTTAAAATTTTCTTTAAATTCTCTTAGTTGGACTCTCCAAGGCTGGTGGCTCTGCTTCTCCCTGGTCATACTGAAGGCCCTGGAGTTCCTGTGAAGCTCCCATCTCTGGGACTCAGGCTCTGCCTCCCTAGACATACCATAACAGCCTTCGTTTCTTAGTCTTGCATGATCTTTGGAAGCTACCATGAAGCTTGCTCTAGGCTACCTATGACCAGAAATTGATGCCTTTGACTTCTTTCTAGCCTCTGAGACTCTCCCCAACTCTTGACCTTAAAATTGCCCCTTCTGGGAGCCAGCCCAGTGGCATAATGCTTAAGTTCTGTGCATTCTACATTGCAGCCCAGGTTCACGTGTTTGGATCCTGGGCATGGGCATACCGCTCATCAGCTGTTCTGAGGCGGCAGCCCACACACAAAATAGAGAAAGACTGGCACAGATGTTAGCTCAGGACTAATCTTCCTCAAGCAAAAAATGAAGAAGGCTGGTAATGAATGTTAGATCAGGGTGAATCTTCTTCAGGAAAAAAAAAAAGCCCCTTCTTTCTACCACTCCTTTCTCCCAACTGTTTTTCACAATTTACTTCACAAGAAATTTCGAAGAATAATATAAATGGAACAAGATTATTTGGAAATAAAGCCAGACCAATCCTTCTCCCTCTCCTCTCCTTTTGTCTACTCTCCTGCCTTAACCTTCCAGCCTCTCTCTTTCCCTCTCTTCCCTTTCTCTCTCCTCTCTTTCTCTCTGTGTATGTGTCCCTCTCTGTTTCTTTCTCTCTTTCCAGCTTTCTCTTTCTGTATCCCTCTCTCTAATGCTGACTTTCTCTCTCTCTGTTTAGAATTAAGATGATAAAGTATTCACTTTAAATTATTTTTAACTTTCACACATAAAAATTTATACATTATTTTATTTTCTTTTTATAGAAATATAAATAATGCTGAAAAATTGAAAATAAATAAAAGCAATCATAAAAACTGTAGAGGAAAGAATCATGTGCATGACTTCCTAGGGTCTTGTCATTTGTCTGCAATAGTGATAACAGCTATTGGAAGCTGTGTTCTCAAAAGAAAGCTTTTCATCTACTTGGGTCTAACAAACTGATTTCCATGTTGATGACATTGCCTCAGACAGATCACTTGCTGGTGGAAGCTAAATATAATGGCAACAGAAATCAAGGAGTCAGGTTTTCACTTCTCTATACTTAGTCTTGTGACCTACAAAAGTTTACTTGAATGTTCTTACCACTGTTTTCCTTATTAGGGTAACACCTGCTCAAATATGTTCTTACTGAAGTAAATGTTTTGCCCTCTTTATCACCCTCTTGAGGGCCTCTTTGATCTCCTTGTTCCTCAGACTATAGAAAAGAGGGTTTAACATGGGGATAAGGATAACATAGAACACTGACAGAACCTTGTCTTGTTTCTCAGAGTGACCAGAGTTAGGATGCATGTACACTGAGAGGCCTGTTCCGTAGAAGATTGTCACAACTACCAAGTGGGAGGCACAGGTATTGAAGGCCTTGGCACTACCTTTTATGGAGGATATTTTCAGGATGGAAGCTGCAATGAAACTATAGGACAAGAGAATAACAAGAAAAGAACCGAACCCAATAAAAAAAGCTACCAGAAAAAGAATCATTTGGCTGATAAAGGGATTGGAGCAAGACAAGGATATGATGTGGGTTATGTCACAGAAGAAATTTGGAATGATATTGGGCCCACAGTAGTAGAGATGAAAGCAAGGGATTGTTTCCGCTAAGCTACTAAGGAAACCACTCCCACAGGCCCCAGCAACCATCTTCTGACAGAGGCCAGGAGCCATGACCGCTGAGTACTGCAGAGACCCACCAATAGCAACATATCTGTCATAGGCCATGGCAGCCAAGAGACAGCACTCTGTCAGACACATCCAGGATGCAACAAAATACTGGGTGGCACAGGCAATGAATGAAATCATTTTTTCATCTTTTAGGAAGTCTGAAAGCATCCTTGGGCTGGTGGAAGAAGAATAGCAGATGTCTATAAATGACAGGAAACTGAGAAAGAAGTACATAGGTGTGTGCAGGTGGGAGTCCATCCTGATTAGGATGATGAGACCCAGGTTCCAGAGGAGGGCCACAAGGTAGATCCCTAGGAAGACTGGGAAGAAGATAAGTTGCAGCTCTTTTTCATCTGAGAGTCCCAGGAGAACAAACACGGCCACGGAAGTGTGATTTCTATTTTCTTCCATGGTCCTGCTTGTTGAGATCTGCTGAGAAAAAGTTGAAAGAAGGAAATGGATTCATTTTCAAAAAACTCAAAAAAAGTGTTTTCATTTCTTCCCAGTCACGCAGCTCACTAAATATACATCTTAAATCATCAGTGTTGAATTAATCTGTGTCTTTTATGTATATTCACCAAACTTAACTAAAAGTTTTCTTGCATAAATAGTCATTTTCTTTGGGGGCAAAACACAGTAAATGAACATGATTAGTACATTATCTCCTAAAATGTCTTAATTTCATGTTTTTCCCTTACAATTTTACAAATATATGAGAATTAGAAATAGAGTAAGGTAGGAAAATGCTGCCAGATCTCTATATTGTGAAACAGAAGGAGTATGATAAGTCCTGGCTCTGAATTTAATTCAGTGCTTGAAAAAGTCCCTGAATCATGCTGGACCTTATAGTTAAGTGATGACAAAGTAGGGGCTCTTTAAAATCTCCTTGGGAACTAATATTCAATTAATGTAATCAGGGAGGTGGACAATTCTGTAACTGCCTTTCTGCTCTCATAATGCCTCAAGAGACATAAGAATAATGCAATGATATGGTAGGAAGAGTCACATACCAAGAGGCAATTTGGAAATGGATGTGACTTACACTTCTTAATGACGCTAAGAAGGCTCAGAGAAGTTAGATAAGACAAGGTTGTAAGGGCCATTATGCACCCATCATTGCAGATGAAGATTTTTATTTCCTCAAATTAGAGATACTTATAAGTTAAACTGTCTAGGATAGTGATTCTTGATCTTCTTCGGGTCAGTGATACTTATGAAAATGTTGGAAACTTTAGACACAGTATCCAGGACACTGCAACTACTTACCACCTTTACATATGGTTTTATTGGATTCTCAATCACACTCCAGTCTATTCATGATTCCCAGGTAAAAGACTTCTACAAATAAAAGTGACTTGATCTCATGTAAGAGTTGAGATGTTTAGGCAATGGATATGGAGATTAGGAAGCAGACGCAAGATTTCTGGAAGTTCTTTCTCTTTTTCTTATTGGAGCCAGTCCAGGGAAGGCAAGCACTAAGTCTTCAGGCCAAATGATAAACAGCCAAAAAAATATTTTTGCCTCAGGCACTGTATACCCTCTTCAAGATGCAATAGCAGTCATCTCTTCAGATAATTATTAGAACATCTCCCAACACATACACATTTTTATTCAGATGAACTCTAACTAGAAGGAAAATAATGGGAAGCTGTGAAAGGTAGAAAATAGATATCAAATATTGCCTGGGAGTTGTGTACATGGATAAAATTAGAAGTCTTGGAGATTTCACTGGAGAAAGGCTGTGACATTAATGGAATAAGCTATGTCTGTGAACTATAAACATGTGTCAACATTAGCCATCCATAATGTCTTCCTTCTCCAAAAACATTTCCTAACCTCCTAGTTCCAAAAATTATTGAAAAGGAAAAAAATCCCCATAGAAGCATAAGGCTGTAGACTGAGAAGTAATGCAGAAGTATGAATTTCCTAAGATCAAATCAGTCATTGTTTCATGGTGCACTGTTTTGAGAAAAATTCTGAAGGAATGAAGAGATTAATTAGAAAAGAAAATCAAGATATTTTCCATCAACATAGAAGAAGAAATGGGAGCAGGTAGACTATGTATTTACCAACCTAGACGTAGATGTGGTTCTGTCCACAGAGAGACTGAATGGAGGGAGAGTTTTGTGAGGACAGAGCAAAAAATTGTGTTCTTCATCATCATCACCATCACCATCTTAGCCAACAGTCATGACGACAAAAAGATTTATTGAGCAGTTACAATATGTGCTGTTCTTCTCCTTCTACTCATGGATAAATTCATAGCTTCCTGTAATGTCTACTCATTCAATATGGTAATCTTAAGCCTCACGTGCTGTCTACTAAACGCAGATAGTACAATGAAAATTGCCTCCATATTTGTATTATATTCCTCTGTAACCCCAATTAGAGGTGTGTTGAAACTTCTTCCTCTACCTCCCACATCACTGAAACATTCATTATTTGTATGTCTCTACTGTGTTCTGTTTAATTTTTACAGATCTATCTTCCAGTAAGTTCATTCTATTGTAAGTTGTGCGAATTGCCTAAGTCATCCATTGAACTTCAAATTTCAATCATAATATTTTATTTTCTCTCTAACGGATCTATTTTCTTCATTACTCAAATGGTCAGCTTTGATAGTCTCACTCTTTCATCACATTTTCCATAGCATCCTTTATTTAAACATTTTTAATTTACTTATTAAAATTATTATTTTCTAATAATAGAAATACATGGTTTTGCATGCATCATTCTATAGTTGGATGTTATTGCTGACTTTAGTTAAGGTGACCTGTTTATTTGTATCTTTAGTAATTTTTATATCTTTTTTTTCCCTATGGATTGGCACCTGAGCTAACATCTGTTGCCAAGCTTCCTTTTTTTCTTTGTCTTCTTCTTCTCCCCACAGCACCCCCAGTACACAGCTGTATATTCTAGTTTTGAGCACCTCTGGTTGTGCTATGTGGGACACTGCCTTAGCATTGCTTGATGAGTAGTGCCATGACTGTGCCCAGGATCAGAACCAGTGAAACCCTGGGCAGCTGAAGTGGAGAGCATGAACTTAACCACTTGGCCATGGGGCCGGCCCCTGGCATCTTAAGTACATGTTTCTTTAAAATTTATCTGTGGGAATTCATAATGCTTGAGTTTAAAATCTGTTGTTCCAAAAATGATTTATGTCACTTGCCAGATGCTTTGAAGGCAACACCAACCCAGAATCCCTTTAAACAAAAAATTTTGACTTGGTGTTTTTGAGGTCATAATCATGATGATATTTACATGGCGTATTTCTATAAGTAGATGGATGAGAGTAAAATGATCCAAGAAAGGAGTGACATCAGCATTTTAGCAGAGAAAGACATTCTCTGATTTTGTTTTGCTTTTGTAACAATGAATTGGATATCCATCCACAAACAAAAGCACCTTTGTGAGTTGGAGTATCCAGCACCATGCACCAAGAGGCACAGGAGGACTCTCACCCACCTGAAAATCCAATACTAAGCAGACAGACCTCAGAATCAGCAGGACTCAGCAAAATTGCCCCAACCTATCTTGGCCACAGTCAGGTAAAGCCTGGAGAGTGCTGAAGACTTGGGCAGACAACCGTGAATGAGACAGACTTTGTCTCTCAGCAACGAAGCCCAGCCCTGCGAAGAAGGGATTCCAGCACCATAATGGAGCAGAAAAAACACGTGAGTTTGGTCACAGTGAAGACAATGAAAGGAGCTGTGCCAGCACCACCCCTCTCAAGGCACACTGTGCAAGATAAACTTTAGCAGTGGTGAACACTTCCACAGTGAAAAATAGCAGTGAGGGAATACCCAGCTACCCCAGTAGTTCTAGTCGCAGCTGGAGAAACCCATTTCTCTCCAGAAGTACCTAGACTACTGGGAATGGTAGTACATGACAGGAGGGAGAAGGAAGATCAGGAAAGAAGCAGGTAAGAATATTAAAGGGCAATAATGTTACACAGTTTGTGCTGATTGCATTCAGGATTTCAGCAGAAAGTTTAAATATGAGCCTCCAGGAGTACCTTATGCAGGATCTCCTGACTGGATCCATCACAAATCCCAACCTCCCAGTGCTAAACCCACACTTCTCCCTACTCTACAACTGGCTTTTGTGCACATTTCCATGGGTAGCAGTGAGAGTAAATCTGGTAAACTGATTGCTCTCAGAAAAATAGACTTGAGTCTGTGCGTAAGAGAGAAACCAAAAACATCAGCTGTAGCGTCACATTCTGGAAAACAAAAAAGAGACTTCAGATAGCCAGCCTGGTGAGTAATAAGAACAGAAAAGACACATTAGCTTAAGAATTTTGTTACGAGAGAGAGGAAGAAGGGTGGGGCAGATTTGCCCATACAAAGGAGAGAAAACCTCATATATAACACTACCAATGACAGTATACCCTATCTGAAGTTAACTAGCAAGCTTTAAGGAGATGTCTGCTGCCTCAAATGCTTAAGCAGCAGTGCAAACTTACAAAAAACATGAAATATAAAGAAAACATGCCATCACTAAAGTTAACAATGATTCTCCAAGAATCAAGCTCCAAGGCACAGAATTTTGAGACCTATTTGATAAAGATTTTAAATAGCTCTTTTGAAAAAATTCAATGAACTGTAAGAAAACTCAGAAAACCAATTTATTGAGATCAGAAAAAAATGAACAAAATGAGATACTTACCAAAGGGTTAGCAATTATAAAAAGGAACACAACAGTAATTCTGCAGCTGAAGAATTCAGTGAATAAAATGAAAAATGCAATAGTGAGCATTTGTGGTAGAGTGGAGCAAATGGAAGACAGATAAGTTATGCTAGAGGACCGAAAATTTGAAATAACCCAGTCAGGGCAGAGGAAAAAAAAAGAATGAAAAAGTGCAAAGAAAGCCTACATGATCTACGAGATTCAATCAAAACAAAATTAGGATAATTGGGGTTGAGAAAGAGAAAAGAAACAGAAGGGGGTAGAAAATTAATTAAATAATTCCAAAAACCTCTAAAACATGGGGAGACACTGGGCATCCAGTTCATGAAGCTAACAGGTTAACCTATTATCTCACGTCAAAAGACCTTCATCAAGACACTTTGTAATAAAACTGTGAAAAATCAAACATAGAGAATCCTAAAAACAATAAGAGAAGAAAATTGTAACCTACAAAAGAACCCCCATTAAGCTATCAGTAGTTTACTCAGCAGACACCCTATTGGCCAGGAGAGAGTGGAATGACATATTCAGAGTTGAAAGAAAAAATTGCCAGCCAAAAATACTCTATCCAGCAAAGTTATACTTAAGATATGAAAGAGAAAAAAAGACTTCCCCAGAAACAAAAAAGCTGAGATTGTTCATCACTATTGCACCTGTCTTGCAAAAAAACGCTGAAAGGATTTTTTCAAGGTGAAATAAAAAAGACATTAATCAGTGTCACAAAAACATATGAAAGTACACAAAACAATGATAATATAAATATATAGCCAGATTATAAAACTCTAATTCTGTAAAAGGATGGTATGTTGACCACTTCACTATAGTATAAAGCTTAAAAGTGTATTAAAAATAATTATAACTACTATAATTTTTAAAGAATACTCAATATAAAAGGAGGTAAACAATGGTATTAAATAATATAAAAGGGGCTCCCTGGTGGCACAGCAGTTAAGTTCGCACGTTCTGCTTCTTGGCGGCCCGGGGTTCGCCAGTTCGGATCCCAGGTGTGGACATGGCACTGCTTGTCAAGCCATGCTGTGGTAGACGTCCCACATATAAAGTAGAGGAAGATGGGCACGGATGTTAGCTCAGGGCCAGGTGTCCTCAGCAAAAAGAGGAGGACTGGCAGTAGTTAGCTTAGGGCTAATCTTCCTCAAAAAAAAGAGAGAAAAAAAGGGGGGGGGGATTAAAATGGTACAGCTTTTGCAGACAATCGAAGTTAAGTTGCCATCAACTTAAAATGGACTGCTTTCTCTATGAGATTTTTATATAAGCCTCATGGTAACCACAAAGCAAAAACCTAGAGTACATTCACAAAAGACAAAGAAAGAAGTAACAGCATACAACCACGAAAAATCACTAATGTACAAACGTAGGCTGAAACAGGGGAAAAATAAACAGTGGAAATATAAAACATCCAGAAAGCAATTAATAATAGGACATTAGTAAGTCCTTACATATCAATAGTCTATCTAAATGTAAATGGATTGAATTCACCAATCAAAAGGCAGACTACTGGATAGATAAAAGAATAAGACTCAGGGTCAGCCCTGTGGCAGAGTGGTCAAATTTGCGCACCCTGCTATGGCGGCCCAGGGTTTCACTGGTTCGGATCCTGGGTGTGGACATGGGACCGCTCATCAGGCCATGTTGAGGCGGTGTCCCACATGCCGCAACTAGAAGGACCTGTAACTAAGATATACAACTATGTACCGGGGGGATTTTGGGAGATAAAGCAGAAAACAACAACAACAACAACAACAGCAAAGAATAAGATTCAACTATATGCTGCCAACAAGAGAAACACTACAGCTTTAAGACACACATAGGCTCAAAGTGAAGGGATGTAAAAAGATATTCCACACAAGGGGAAACCAAAAGAAAGCAGAAATAGCTATATTTATATCAGACAAAATAGACTTAAAGCCAAATATAGAAACAAGAGACAAAGAAGGTCATTATATAATGATAAAGGGGTCAATTCATCAAGAATACATAATAAACATAAACCTATATTCACCCAAAAGAGAGCACATAAATATATTAAGCAAATACAAATCTAAAGGGAGAAATAGACAACAACACAATAATAGTAGAGGGCTTTAGTACTCCACTTTCAAGAATAGATCATCCAGACAGAAAATCAAAAAAGAAATGTTTGAGGTGAGCCCTGGTGGTTGTTTGGTGTGCTCTGCTTTGGTGGCCTGGCTATGGTTCCCAGGCATGGACAGATCTACACACCACTCCATCTGTCAGTGGCCATCTGTTGTGACAGCCCATATACAAAAAAGAGGATGATTGGCAACAGATTTAGCTCAGGGCGATTCTTCCTCAGCAAAAACCGGGAAACATTGGACTTGAATCACATTAGAACAAATGGACTTAGACATTTATGGAACACATTATTCAATAGCAGCAGAATACACATTCTCCTGAAGTGCACACAGAATATCTCTAGGGTAGATCATATGACAGGACACAAAACACGTGGTGGGAAATTTAAGATTGAAATCATACCATGTATCTTTTCTGAAAAGATTGGTGTGAAACTAGAAATTCACAAGAAGAAAGCTGGAAAATCTACAAATATGTGAAAACTAAACACGCTTCTGACCAACAAATGGGTCAAATGAGAAATCAACAGAGAAATCAAAAGAGAAATCAAAAATATCTTGAAATAAATGAAAATGGAAACATAACCCACCAAAATCAGTGGGATGCTACAAAAGCAGTTCTGACAGCGAAGTTTATAGCAATAAATGCATGGGTTAAGAAAATAGAAGACTCTCAATAACAACCCAAATTTACACCTCAAGGAAATAGAAAATAAGAAAAAAATAAGCCTAAAGTAAGTATAAGAAAATAAATTACAAAAATTAGAGTGGAAATATGAAAAAGAGACTATAAAAACAATAGAAAAAAATCAACAAAGTTAAGAGCTGGCTTTCAAAAAGATGAACAAAGTTGACAAACCCTTAGTGAGACTAAGAAAAAAAGACAGAATACTCAAATATGTACAATCAGAAATGAAAGAAGTGACATTGCATGTGATATTACAGAAATATATAAGATCATGAGACTACCATGAACAATTATATGCCAACTAATTGAATAGCCTAGAAAAAATAAGTAATTTCCTAGAAAGATACATCCTACTAAGACTGAATCAGGAAAAAGTAGAAAATCTGAATACAACAATAGTGATTAAGAAAATTGAATCAGTAATGAAAAACCTAATACTGACAACCCCAGAACCAGATAACTTCTCTGGCAAATTCTACCAAATATTTAAAGTAGAATTAGTTCCAATCCTTCTCAAACTCTTCCAAAAAGTTGAACCAGAAGAAAAGCTTGCAATCATATTTTATGACACCAGCATAACTCTGATACCAAAGTCAGATAAGGACACCACAAGAAAAGAAAACTATGGACCAATATCCATCATGAATATAGATGCAAAAATTCCCAATGAAATATTAGTAAACTGAATTCAACAACATAGTAAAAGGATTACACCACTTGACCAACTAGGATTTATCCCTGGGATGGAAGGATGCTTCAACATGCACAAATTAGTAAATGTGATACACCATATTAATAGAATGAAAGACTAAATTCATATTATCATTTCAATAGATGAAAAGAAAGTATAGGACAAAATAGAACGTTCCTTTCATGATTGAAACCCCGAAAAATAGGATGTGGAAGGAACATACCTCAACATAATAAAGGCCACATAAACAAATCCATGGCTAACATTATATTCAATGGTGAATAACTGAAAGCTTTCCTCTAACATCAGGAACAAGACAAGGATACTCACTCTCACCACCCTCATTCAACGTAGAACTGATAGTCTTAACTAATACTATGAAGCAATATAAGGAAATAGTAGACATCCAAATTGGGAAGGAAGAAGTAAAATTGTCATTATTTGCAGAGTGCGTGAACTTATATATAGAAAAATCCTAAAGACTCAACCAAAACACTGTTGGAAGTAATCAATGAATTCAATACAGTTGTAGGATATAAAATCAACATTCAGAAATCAGTTGTTATCCATGAGCATGTAATAGCTTTCCATCTCTTTGTGGCTTCATCAATTTCTTTCAAAAATATCTTATAGTTTTCACTGTGCAGGTCTTCCACTTCCTCAGTTAAATTTATTTCTAGGTATGTTTTTGTTTTGTTGCAATTGTAAATGAGATTTTATTTTTGATTTTTCTCTCTGCAAGTTTATTGTTAGTGTATAGAAATGCAACTGAATTTTTATGTTGCTTTTGTACTCTTCAACTTCGCTGTACTCGTTTTTCATTTCTAATACTTTTTTGATGGATTCTTTAGGGTCTTCTGTTGTAAAATCATGTCACTGCAAACGGTGACAGTTTTACTCTTTCCTTTCCAATTTGGATACCTTTTATTTCCTTTTCTTCCTTAATTGCTCTGGTTAAAACTTCCAACATTATATTGGATAAAAGTGCCTAGAGTGAGCATCCTTAGAAAAGCATGTTTTGATCTTAGTTAAATCCCCCGAAATTGAGCAAATTATTATTTTTTATTCAGTGCTCAATTATTAACTTCTACAGTGTGTTTGGCTTTATAGACATTGTCGCATTAGATGCTAGATAATCCTATTATCCAAATTTTGCAGGTGAAAACAGAATTTAACAGTGGGATAACATCATTGAGAAATTGCAGAGCTAGAACTCAAGATCCACCCCTCACCCCAGAGTAATGCTGACATTTTAGATTAGAGATGATTATTTCCACTGAAGTTTAGAGAATTTGAGTAAAGAGAAAGGATCTGAGGAAGGGTGTAGAAGTAAGAGAGGGAGGAGCTAAAAATGAGAGCGACTGAGGACCACAAACCTTGTTCCACTTAGATCTTATTGGGAGAATTACATGGATATTGAGAAAGCACAGACCACTGTTTTCTATAAAGCAAGCCCTCTCACCTTCCTCCAGACCCTCCAGGAAGAAACAGTTCTTGCCAAAGGTTGAAATTGCTTAGCTCTTTTTCAAAGGAATTTTCCAAGTGTTCTTATTGCACTCCAAGATGGATGCTTTTGGCCATGAAATTGGCTGTCTGCTCACAGCCAGACAGATGGCCACAACTAGGGATCCTCTTAAATGTGTTACTCGGGCAGAGCTGAAAGGAGAAAGAACAATTAGAGGGAGAAAATTCTCCAGATACTTGTTCTCTGGTGTCATGGTTGTCGTGGAGTTTTTTCCCTGATAATTTCATGCCTCAATTTACCATGTCCCTTCTGATTCAATTCCCCACTTCCCTATGATCCTATTACTACCGCATAATTATAGCTTTTCTTATAACAAACTTAGAGTCATGTGAGCTGGAAAAGACCTAGAGATCTTCTAGTTCAATACCATCGTTTTCAAGTGAGGAACTTGAAGCCAGAGGAGCTAAGAGATGTGCCAAAGATGACACAGCTTGCTGGTAGTATAGCTTGATAACAATAAATTAGACTTGTGGACACTTCAATGTTTACAAAGCACTTTCATTTTAGATATATGCATACACGCATTTTCTCAACTGCCTGATCAGAATCAATAATCACAGCAGCCCTGTGAGGCACACATGGCATGATTTCCTACGGGGCAGGGCCACAGCCTCTGGGTTCTGGCACTGGCATGTGTGCCAGTGATCTGCTCTGAAACCTTGGATGAGGGTAACCTGTCCCTGCCAGGAAAATTCACACCTGGATGTTGCCCCAGTGCAAGAATGACCGGCAATATAATAATTTCCAAAAAAATTTGTCTTTAATTTTTACATACCAAATTTTACAGATTATTTTATTTTACTGAAATACAAATAAATGCTTCACAATTAAAAGTAAATAAAAGAAATAAAGAAAATCAATGAGGAAAAAACTATCTGTGAGGCTTCCTAGGTTCTTGTCATTTCTCTACATATAGTATTTTTCAGAACCTAAATTCTCAAAACATAGGGTTTTAGATATTTGGGTCTCATCAAGGACAAAGGCCATTTAAAGTGAATTCAGTGTTGGTGACACTGCCCCAAAAGATCACTTGGTGGTGACAGCTAAACATAATGGCACCAGGAATCAATTAGCCAGGTTTTCACTTCTCTTTACCTAGTGATCTTGTGACCTACAAAAAGTCACATACATATTCTTTTCCTTGTCATCCCTACAGGGAAAAGAACTCCTGCACAAATATTGTTCATACTGAGGTAAAAGTGTTAGCCTTTTTACCACCCTCTTAAGCACCTGTTTGATTTCCTTGTTCCTCATACTATAAATAAGAGGGTTTAACACAGGGATAAAGATAACATAGAACACTGACAGCACCTTGTCCAGCTTTTAGAAGTGGCTAGAGCTTGGAAGTAGGTACACAGAGAGGCTTGTGTCATAATAGATTGTCACAGCTGCCAGGTGGGAGGCACAGGCTTTGAAGGCCCTGGCTCTGCCTCTGATAGAAGATATTTTCAGGATGAAAGCTGCGATGAATCCATACGATAAGATGATAGGTAGGAGAGAATTGAACCCAATGAAAATACATACCAGAAATAGAATCATTTAGCTTATGAAGGGTTTGGAGCAAGACAAGTTAATAATCTGGAGTGTGTCACAGAAGAAATTTGGAATAATATTGGGCCCACAGTAGTAGAGAAGAATTCAAGTAATTGTTTGAAATAGCTACCAAGGAAATGGCTCCCATAGGCCCCAGCAGCTATCTTCCCACAGACACCAGGAGCCATGATGGCTGGGTACTGCAGAGGCCTACCAACAGCAACATATGTTATAGGCCACAGCAGCCAAGAGGCAGTACTCAGTCTTTTCCACTCAGGACCCAGCAAAATACTGGGTGGTACAGGCAGTGAATGAAATTGTTTTTCCAACCTTTAAGAAGTTTGTTTTTTTTTGTTGTTTTTTTGATAATTTGTTTATCTCTATTTGTGGTCATCGCTTTCCCACTTAAATAAGTCCCTTTAGCATTTCTTGTAGAACTGGTTTCTTGGTGATAAACTCCTTTAATTTATGCTCGTCTGGGAAGCTCTTTATCTCTCCTTCCATTCTGAATGACAACCTTGATGGATAGAGTATTTTTGGCTGTAGATTTTTTCCTTTTAGCAATTTAAATACATCGTGCCCTTCTCTTCTCGCCTGTAGGGTCTCGGCTGAGAAGTCTGCAGACAGCCTTATGGGCTTTCCTTTGTATGTCACTTGTGGCCTTTCTCGTGCTGCTTTTAGGATTCTCTCTTTATCTTTAATTTTGGACATTTAAAAGAACTTGAAAACACAAAGGCATGAAGAGACATGAACCCCTATGTTCATTGCAGCATTATACACAATAGCCAAGACTTGGAAGTGACCTAGGTGCCCATCAAGGGGCAAAAGGATAAAGAATATGTGGTATTTATACACAATGGAGTACTACTCAGCCATAAGAAATGATGAAATCTGGCCATTTGTGATAACATGGATGGTCCTTGAGGGTACTATGCTGAGTGAAATTAGTCAGAGGGAGAAAGTCAAATACCGTATGATCTCACTCATAAGTAGAAGATAAAAACAATGACAAACACATAGCAATGGAGATTAGATTGGTAGTTACCATGGGGAAGGGGGGGAGGGCAAAAGGGGTGACTAGGCTCAGATGTGAGGGGATGGACTATAATTAATTTCTGGGTGGTGAACATGATGTAATCTACACAGAATTCAAAATATATTACTATGTACATCCGAAAGCTATATAATGTTATAATCCAATGTTACTGCAATTAAAAAAAAAGAAGTCTGAAAACATCCTTGGGTAGGTGGAAGAATAGCAAATGTCTATAAATGACAGGAAACTGAGAAAATGTACATAGGTGCGTGCAGGTGTGAGTCCATCTTGATTAGGATGATGACACCCAGATTCCAGATTAGGGTCACAAGATAGATACCTAGAAAGATTGGGAAGAGGACAAGCTGCACCTCTTTTTCATCTTAGAGTCCCAGAAGAACAAACATGACCACAGATGAGTGATTTCTATCTGCTTACATGGACTTGCTTGATATCATCTGCTGAGAAAAAGATGAGATAAGGAAATGTTTTCATCCTCAAAAAACACAAAGAAATACTCTTCATTTTTCCAGGAAAGCAGGTGACTAGATATACAACCTTGAATCATAAAGTTGAGCTAACCTTGTGTAATCTCTGCATATGTCCATGTATAATCACCAACCTTAATAGAAAACTTCTTTTGGATAAATACTATCATTCTCTCTTTGGGCTCAAAGGAGAGTAATGGACATCATTTGTACATTGTCTCCTAAAATGTCTGAATTTCATGTTTTTCCATTTCATATTTAAGTAGTATATGAAAATTGGAAATAGCCTAAATTAAGAAAATACTGTCATCACTCTATATGGTGAAACAGAATGATTCTGCTCAGGAATCACTCTAATATTAACTCAATGCCTCAAGAAGCCCCTGAATCATCCTGGGCCTCATATGTCAAAGGAGGATGATGGAGTAGATGCTCTTTAAAATTTCCTTGGGAATTAATATTCAAATAATCTATAATTAGGGAAGGTGGACAATTCCATAACTGTCTTTCTGCTTTCATAACTCTTGGAGAGATATAAGAATAGTGCAATGGGTTGGTGGGTATAGACACAAACCAAGAAGCATGTTGGAAATGGATGTGACTTAACCAACTTTTGACTCTAGGAAGGCTTCTGAGAAGTTAGACACGACAACGCTGTAAGAGCCATTATGCTCCCTTTCTTGCAAGTGCCAATTTTTGTTTCTGTGAATCAGAGATATTCATGAGTCAAACTGTCTAGGACAATGATTCTTGATATTCTTTGGGTCATGGATACTTTTGAAAATCTATTGGAAACTCTTGACCCTCTATCCTGCAAACAGCCACCACTTCCACTGTCGCGTGTGGTTTTATTAGATTCTCAATCACCCTTGATTCTATTCACAGTTCCTAGGTTCATGGCTTCTCCTACATAGTAAAATGACTTGAACTCAAGTAGGAGTTTGGATGTTTAGGCAATGGACATGGGGATTAAGAGACTCAGGCGGGATTTCTGGAAGTTCTTTCTGTTTTCTCATTGAAGCCAGTCTAGGGAAGGTAAACACTAAGTGTTCAGGCCAAATGGTAAATAACAAAACCAATATTTTTCATTGGGCACTGTTTGCCCCCTTCGAGATGCTATAGCTGGCATCTCTCCAGATGGTCATTAGAACACCTCCCACCACAAACACATTTTTGTTCAGATGAACTCAAACTACAAAGAAAATCATGGGAAGCTGTGAAAGCTAGAAAATAGATGTCAAATGTAGTGTGAGAGTTGTGTATACAGGTAAATGTAGAAGTCTTGGAGATTTCCCTTAAAACGGGCTGTGGAATTAATGAAGTAACTTATGTCTATGTCTATGCACTATAAATATTTGTCAGCATTAGCCGACAAGAATATTTTCCTTATTTCTAACCATTTCCCAGTCTCCTAGTTCCAAAAATGAGTGCAAAGAGAAAATTCCCATAGAAGCATAAGGTAAGTCTGAGAAATAAGTTAAAAGGGATCATTTCCCAAAATCTGATCACTCATTCCTTCATGGTGCACTGTTTTGAGAAGAATTCTGAAGTAAGGAAGAGATTCATTAGAAAATAAATTCAAGATGTCTGCCATCAGTCCAGAAGGAGAACTGGTAGCAGACAGACTATGCATTTCCCATCTCAGACCTACGGGTGGCTCTCCACAATGAGACTGAATGGAGGCATAATCTTGTGAGAACAGTGAAGAAAATTGCATTCTTCCTCATCATAACCAAAAATCAAGACAACGAAAAGATTTATTGAGCAGCTTCGGTGTATACTGTTATTCTCCCTCTACTTGTGGACATATTCACCGCTTCCTCTAATGTCCATTCATTCAATATGGTAACCATAAGCCTTGTGTGCTATGTACTAAACAACGATAGCATTCTGAAAATTGCCTCTATATTTCTGTTCTATGTCTCTGGAATACCAATTAGATGTATTCTTGCTCTGCTCTCCACATCAGTGAAACATTCATTATTTTTGTTTCTCTACTGCATTCAGTTTAATTTTTAATAGATGTCTCTTCTAGTAAATTCATTCTATCATAAGTTGTGCTAATTGGCTGTTTAATTCATCCATTAATTTCAAATTTCAATTATAATATTTGATTTTCTCTCAAGAGTTTCCATTTTGTTCCTTTCCCAAAGAGTCAGTTTGGTTAGTCCTTTATTGTTTCATCATACTTTCCATAGCATCCTTTATTTAAACATATTCAACATATTATTTAAATTATTATTATCTATAATTCAAATACATAGTTTTGCAAGTCTGATTCCATAGTTTAATGATATCGCTGCCTCTTATTCAAGCGCCCTGTTTATTTGTGTGCCCAGTGATATTTTTCATCTTAAGTTCGTGTTTCTTTAAAAGCTATCTCTAGGAATCTATGATTCTTATGTTTAAAATGTATTGCTTCAGAAATGATTCATATGACATCTGTCAAACACTTTGGGGGTGACACCAACCCAGAATCTCCTTTGATAAAATGTTGACTTGGTGTTTTTTGAAGTCACAATAATGACAATATGTAGGCTGCAAATCCACATAAGTAGATGGATGAGATTAAAATTTATGAGGGGAAGGAGTGGCAATAGTAATCCAACACTTGTTATTTATTGTCCTGTTATTGTCCTTCTTTTTGTTCCATTTTTGTAACAATGAATTTGACATCCATCCACCAACAAATGCCTTTGTGGAAGTTGTAATATCTAGCACTAAATGCCACGGGTCCAGGAGGAATCTCACCCACCTGTGCATCCAGTAATAGGCAGACAGATCTTTGTATGGGATGCAGAACCAGAAGGAGCCAATGAACCTTCCTAAAACCATCTTGATTATGGCCACATAACGCCTGGAGAGTGTGATGACAACCATGAATGAGAGAGACTTTGTTGAAGCCCAGTCTTCCTGAAATGGAAAGCCAGTTCACAACTGGAGCAGAAAAAAAGTGTGAGCTGGTCACAGTGGAGACACTAAAAGGAGCTTCCCCAGCACCACCCTCTTCAAGATAACACTGCATAGGTTGAACTACTCAGCAGTGGCAAACACTCCTGCACAGGGAAAGAGCCGTGAATGAGCACCCAGCTACCCTGGCAGTGCAAGACACAGATGAGGAAATCCTTTCTCTCTAGGGTTATGTAGACTACTGACCAGGTAGACCATGAGTGTAGGGAGAAGGGAAATCAGGTAAGAGATAGAGAGAAATACCAAAGGGAGTTAAAGGGGCACAGGGGCTCAGGATTTCAGTAGGAAGCCCACTCATGAGCCTCTAGGAGTATCTCACCAGAGCATCTCCCCTCCAGATCCATGGGAACCAACAAGCTCCCATTGTTAAATCCACACCTCCTCCTCATCTGCAGCTGGCTCCTTGTGTACATTCCTGAATGTAGCAGTGAGAGAAAATCTGGTAAACTGAGTGCTCTCAGAAAAAAAGGAAACAGCCTATGGAAAAGGGAGAAACCACAAACGTGAGCAGTAGTGCCACCTTCTGGAAAACAAAAAAGAGATTTCCAGTAGCCAGCCTGGTGAGCGACAAAAACCAGAGAACACAGAATAGTTTAGGATTTCAGCCACAAGAGGGAGCAAGAAGAGTGCAGCAGATCTAGCCACAAAAGCAGAGAAAACTCCAGACCCGTTACTTACACTGCTCACAAAACTTAACCCGAAATGAGTTAAAGATTTTAACATAAGAACTAAACTCATAAAACTCTTAGAAGAAAAAATAGAGGCAAAGCTCCTTGACACTGATCTTGGCAATGATTTTTTTGATATGACACCACAAGCACAAGCAACAGAAACAAAAATCAACAAGCGGGAATACATTAAAGTAAAAAGCTTCTATACAGCAAAAAACAATTAAAAAAAATGAAAAGAAGCCTACAGAATGGGAGAAAATAGTTCCAATCCATTCATCAGATAAGAAGTTATGATCTAATGTATTTAATGAGCGCTTGCAACTTCATAACAAATATCAAGGAGCCTGATTTAAAAATGGGCAGTGGAACTAAATGGACATTTTTTCTAAAGAAGACATTCAATGGCCAAAAGGAACATAAAAAGATGCTCAATGTAGTTAATCATCAAGGAAATGCAAATCAAAACCACAATGAGATATCATCTCACACCTCTCAGAATGTTTATTATCAAGAAGAGAAGAGAGAAACTGTTGGCAAGGATGTGGAGATATGGGAACCCTCATACGCTGTCATGGGAATGTAAAAGGTTCAGCCACTATGGAAAAAAGTATTAAGTTTCCTAAAAAAATTAAAAATAGAACTACCGTTTTATCCAGCAATTCCTCCTCTGGATATATATCCAAAGAAAATGAAAAAATATATATCAAAAAGATATCCTCATGCCCATGCTTATTGCAGCATTATTCACAATAGCAAAGATATGGAAACAACCTAAGAGTCTGTCAATACTTGAATGGATAAAGTAGACGTTATACACACACACACACACACACACACACACACACACACTGGCATATCACTGAGTCATGAGAAAGAATGAAATCCTGCCATTTGCCGCAACATGGACAGACCTGAGGGTGTTACACTAAGTGAGATAAGTCAGATACAGTATGAGAAAACTGGATGATATCACTTATATGTGGGTTCTAAAAAAGCCAAACTCATAAAAACAGCAAACAGAATGGTGGTTACCAGAGACTGGCGGGTGGTGGAATTGGAGATACGTTATTTAAGGGTACAAACTTGTAACTACCAGATAAATCCTAGAGATCTAATGCACAGCATTGTGATTATAGACAACAATGTTCTATTATAAACTTCAAAGTTCCTAAGAGACTAGATATCTTTTATTTATTGAAGCAATATTGGTTTATAATAGTATATCAATTTCAGTTATACAGCATTATATTTCAAAATCTGAATAAGCCAGAACTTAATTGTTCTCACCACAAAAAAAGAAATCTACTTATGTGACATGATAGAGGTGTTAGCTAATGCTAGGGTAGCAAGCATACTGCAAAATGTAAATGTATCAAATCAATACAATGAACACCTGAAACTTACACAATATAAGGTCAATTTACACCAATAAAAATAAATTTAAGGGGCCGGTCCCATGGCCTAGTTGTTAAGTTTGGCGCACTCTGCTTCGGCGGCCGGGGTTCAGTTCCTGGGCATGGATCTATACCTCTCATTGGCTGCCATACTTGGCAGCCACCCACATACAAAATAGAGGAAAACTGGTGCAGATGTTAGCTCAGGGTGAATCTTCCTCAAGCAAAAAGAGGAATATCGGCAATGGATTTTAGTTCAGGGCAAATCTTCCTTAGGAAAAAAAAAATTATCAGGAAAGACTTTTTTTTTACTGCTTGTCTTTCTCTCAAACTAAAGCTGAGAAAGGTGTGTGGATAATTGTCTCATTTTGTGAAGTAGTTTTTTTTTCTGGTGTGCCCTCTGAGAATGTCACCCATTGAGAGTCCCTGTTTTCAGTGGCCTTAGAGAGAAGGGGTACTGTCTCTAAGACAATCTCACACATTGTCTTTTTCTCCTACCCCACATAGATTTGCTCATTAAAACCCAGGACTGAGCCTACCAGAGATTTGTAGGTCCATCCTGGCAAAATGATGGATCCAGCCCAATACCCTCTTTGGTTTGTGCTTTTCACGTCATTTCTGTACTTTTCTCACTGGCTCAGCAATGAAAAAAGTGTTTTAGTTTTTATCTAGTATTATTGGTTTCTTTGACCATATAGCCCAAGATATTACTAGAAACACCTTTACAAACAATATTTCTAAGACATTATTGGGTATTCTGGCTTCTCACTGGCCATTTTTTCCAAAACCCCAAGCTACTTGATTTACTTAATTGTCTTTGCTTCTAATATGATTGAATTTTCCTGAAAATCAAGGCATCTTATTAGGTAGCTAATATTTATTCAGTGTGTACTATGTTCCAGGTGTTATTCTGCATGCTTTTATGTTTCATCTTATTTTAACTTTTAACAACTTCATGAGATATGTACTCTTATCATTCCCATTTTTCAGATAAGGAGACTTGGATCAGAGGAGGAAATAAGGTCACACAAACCATGAAGGGAAGAACTGAGATTCAAATCCAGGCAGTCTAGCTCCAGAGCCATATCTTAAGTATCTCCACTGAACCGCTCACTAAAACGAGTTCACTGCTACATTAATCTTATTTCTAAAAAACTATACAGTGAAGAGTACTATACTTGGTATTTTGGATGATGTAAATTATCCAATAACGAGCCTATAGGCCTGGAAGAGAGAGAAATGAGCCCATAGAAATATAATACAAAACGAGAGATGATATGTGGTATGAGAAAGGCAGAGATAAATTCTTATGGGTGATCACCAGCTGGATGTAGGCAGGAAGTTAGAGATTAGGGAAGACCTCTTCATATTTTTTGCAATAACAGATCACAAAAGATCTCTAAACTGGCAGAGACCATGTCAGACACATTATTGTACAAATGGACAGGGCAATGACAGTGTAATTGAACATGCTGTCAATAACATGATCACCACATCTTTTCACATACTCTTTCAGGAATTGAGCAGAAAGGAGGTAATGCTGATTGCTTGCCAAATAAGTGAGACAAAATGAAGAGAATTCATCTTTTAGGAGGAAGAAATAAGGAGATATTAAAGTGTTTTGCAATATATGCTGTTGTAACTGAGGGAAGGGAAATCTCAGTGTTTGGATGGTGACCACTGCAAAGCTTTTGCCTGCTGTTGCCTAAGAGACAAAATTACCCCAGAAGATCCTACTGTACACAGAGAAATATGCTAAACCAGTGATACTGTCTCTAATCCCCGAGCACCTTTAATTGTCACATGGTTTTACTCAATCACCCTAGAGTCTATCATTTCTAATTCAACCTTGTTTTTAGCTGCTTCTTATTTATCAAGGACTCCTAAGCTTTCTTCTTTTGTTTTGGATAAAGTTTATCTGGGCTCCCTTCCTTTGGTTTTTTCAGATGTCATTCTTGGCATCAGATACTCTCCCTCCCCATACTTATCTCCATTTGATCCTGCTTAGAAAGTGAAAAAAAAAGAAAGAAATGGAAAAAGTAAATGAAAAAGTAACCCTTTTGGCATGCCCCTCTTCTTTATGACATTTATGTATAAGCCTTCCTTATATTTTCTTAGATGACTTTGGAAAAGTTCAGTGTAATTATAGGGCAAGGAACGAAATCTGAAGAGATATGTTTATTAGGAAGAATATGGACAGGATCACTCTCAGAAGACCAAGTATTACAATTATTCTTGACTGGTGGCCCCTCACTTCCTCAAGACCTGGCATGTTCAACAAAGTTACATGGGAACCACTCAACTCAGGAGCCTTCTGTAGACTGCTCATATATGACTTTCTGAATGGATCAAATAAGATAGTATAGGCCCCTCAAAAATGATCCACAACTTTTCCTCTGGGCCTGTGTTTTCTCCTTTTAAACACTAAAAAAGTTCTCAAAGGTTTTCCAGTTCCCCATTTTATGCCAAAGTGCACAACAAGACACATAAGAGATCCACGCATATATATCTGAAGGTGGGTGGAATGGACCCCCAGGGTGCAGTGGAACTAGGGGAGCAGCCCCCTCCACCTCCTCCAACAGCAGTTATCCAGGGTGTAGATCCTCACACCAGTGTATGTGCCTGCAAGCAGTTGCTTCAAGAGCAGAAAAGCAGGTGCCATAGATCACTACTGTCATGTGAGTGGAAACAGTAGGTGCCATGACTTACATAACTCTGGGCAGACACAACGGAAACAGAAACAGCAGGCACTGGAGCTCATGTAACTGTGAATGGTCATGGCAGGAGCAAAACCAATAGGTGTCCCCGCCTGTCCCCAAGTGGATCTGCCCCACGTGTCTGTAAGTGGTCACTGGGGGACAGAGAAAACAGGGGCAGCTTGCTCCCTGCCTGTCTCTCGGCAGATCCCTCCCCCTCTACCTGCATTGGACAGGTCTTTCCAACATTGGGAGCAGTATACAAAACTCATATTTTCCCAGGTAGGGCAGGGGACCCTAACCTCAGTTTGCAAAACAAACCAACTAGCTCTAGAAACCAGAGGCTGCACAAGCAACAACCTCTCTCTGCTTAGCCCCTCCAAACCCCCAGTGGTGGCAGGTGGAACCTGTAACCAGAGGCTTCAGGAAATACAATGGAACTAGTTACCCAGCCCCCAGTGGCAGAACCCCCAATATCAGGTCCACCAGCAGCAGGGGCTGCATACAATCTTCAAGTACCAGAGGCCCCAGAAGTGACAGTGACACTCATGAACCCAGCACCCAGGCATTGGTGCAAACAGTAACCCTAGACAACCTTGGAGCAGCAGTGTAGATGGTATATAATGCAGCAGTATCCTCTCCCATGGAGAGCCCAAGGAGAAGCAGTGGAGAAGCATGACACCCAGGAGACCCCAGAAGCAGCAGAAGTGTATGAAGCCTGGTGACCCCACTGGTGACACCTGAGACTGCACTGACATCATAAGCAGCAAGTCACTAGCAACCTCAGAGGCTAAAGTAGCACAAGGAGGGCACTGACTACACCACCAGCAGAGGTAGTAGAGGGTGGAAAGTGCAGGGTATCAAATACAAACAAAAGCAACTCAGAACCAAAGTAACCAAACCCATACCCAATAGGAAATGTGGTTACTACCACAAATGTGCCAGCAAAGAATCAGTTACCATGAAGAACTAAGTAACACGGAAGAAGAGAAAGAGAATAACAACCCTCTAGAAATCAAACTTGAAGTTACAGGAGATTACAATCCCAGTAACAAAGTACAAAGTCAACAGAAGGAGGGAAGAAACAAAAATTACAGCAGAAATAGATGAAATAGAGACCAAAAAAAAAAAAAAAAAACGTAGAAAGAATTAATAAAACTAAGAACTGGTTCTTTGAGAAGATAAACAAAATTGACAAGCCCTCAGCCAGACTCATTAAGGAAAAGAGAGAAGTCTCAAATAAATAAAATTAGAAATGAAAGAGAAGAAATTACAATGGATATTACAGAAATGGAAAGGATTATAGGAGAATACCATGAAAAACTATATGTCAACAAATTGGATAATCTAGAAGAAATGAATAAATTCTTAGACTCATACAACCTCCCAAAACTGGATCAATAAGAAATAGAGAATCTGAATAGAGTAATCACAAGTAAAGACATTGAAACAGTAATCAAAAACCTCTCAAAAAACAAAAGTCCAGGATCAGATGGCTTCTCTGGAGAATTCTACCAAATATTCAAAGATTTAATACCTACCATTCTCAAACAATTCCAAATATTTGAAGAAGATGGAGCACTTCCCAACTCATTCTATGAGGCCAACATTACCCTGATACCAAAATCAGACAAGGACAACACAAAGAAGGAAAATTATGGGCCAATATCACTGATGAACGTAGATTCTAAAATCCTCCACAAAATATTGCCAGACCAAATACAGCAATACGTGAAAAGAGTCATACACCAGGATCAAGTGGGATTTATACCAGGGACGCAGGGATGATTCAACATCTGCAAATCAATCACACCATATTAACAAAAAGAGGAATAAAAGTCACATGATAATCTCAATAAATGCAGAGAAAGCGTTTGACAAAATCCAACATCCATTTACAATACAAATTCTCAATAAAATGGGTATAGAAGGAAAGTACCTCAACACAATAAAGGTCTTATGTGACAAACCCACAGCCAACATCAAACTTAATGGTTAAAAACTGAAAGCCATCCCTTGAGAAGAGGAACAAGACAAGGGTGCCCACTCTCACCACTCCTTTTCAACATAGAACTGGAGGTTTGGGCCAGAGCAATTAGGCAAGAAAAAGAAATAAAAGGTATCCAAATAGGAAAAGAAGAAGAGAAACTCTCTCTGTTTGCAGATGGCATGATCCCATTATAGAAAACCTAACGAATCCACCTGAAAACTATTAGAAATAAGGAACAACTATAGCACAGTTGCAGGGTACAAAATCAACTTATAAAAATCAGTTTCATTTATCTACATTAATGAACTAGCAGAATAAGAACTCAAAAATACAATACCTTTTACAACCACAACAAAAAGAATAAAATATCTTGGAATAAATTTAACCAAGGAGGTGAAAGAGCTATACGCCAAACATTCTAAGACATTATTAAAAGAAATCAAAGAAAATATAAAAAAATGGAAAGATATTCCATGCTCTTGGAGTGGAAGAATAGACGTAGTTAAAATGTCCATATTACCTAAACCAACCTACAGATTCAATGGAATCTCAATCTGAACCCAATGACATTATTCACAAAAACAGAAGAAAGAATCTTAACATTTATATGAAACAACAAAAGACCCTGAATAACTAAAGCAATCCTGAGAAAAATGAAAAAACCTGAAAAATCACACTCCCTGAATTCAAAATATACTGTAAAGCTATAGTAATCAAAACAGCATGGTTATGGCACAAAAATAGACACTCAGATCAATGAAACTGAATTGAGAGCCTAGAAATTAAACCACATATCTATGTATAGCTAATCTTTGAAAATGGAGCCAAGAACATACAATGGAGAAAAGAAAGTCTCTTCAATAAATACTGTAGAGAAAACTGGATAGCCATGTGCAAAAGAATGAAAGTAGATCTTCTTACACCCTACAGAAAAATTAACACAAAATGGGTTAAAGCCTTGAATATAAGACCTGAAACCATAAAACTCTTTGGATAAAACATAGGCAGTACACCTTTTGACACTGGTCTTAGCAGTATCTTCTTGAATATCATGTCTTCTCAGTCAAGGGAAACAAAAGAAAACATAAACAAATGGGACTACTTCAAACCAAAAAACTCATGCAAAGCCAAGGAAACCACCAACAAAAGGAAAAAAATCCACCTACCAGCTGGCGAAAAGATTTATAGATCATATATCCACCAAGAGGTTAATTTCCAAAATATAAAAAGAACTCATACAATTCAACAACAAAAAATGAACAACCCAATCAAATAATAGGCAGAAGATAGGAAAAAATTTTCCAAAGAAGATATACATACGGCCAACAGGCACTTGAAAAGATATTCAACATCAATAATTTTTAGAGAAATGCAAGTCAAAACTTCACTGGGATATCACCTCACACCTGTCACAATGGCCACAATTAACAGGATAATAAATAACAAGTGTTGGAGAGGATGTGGAGAAAAGGGAACCCTCATACACTGTCAATGGGAATGCAAACTGCTACAGCAACTATGGAAAACAGTATTGAGATTTCTCAAAAAATTAAAAATAGAAATACCATATGATCCAGCTATTCCACTACTGGGTATTTATCCAGAGAATTCGAAATCAGCAATTCAAAGAGATTTATGCATCCCTTTGTGCACCACAGCATTATTCACAGTAGCCAAGATGTAGAAGAACCCAACTGCCCATCAATGGATGAATGGATAAAAAAGATGTGGTATATACACACAATGGAATCCTACTCACTCATAAAAAAAAATGAAATCCTGTTATTTGTGACAACATGGGTGGACCTTAAGGGTATAACGTAAGTTAAGTATGTCCAACAGAGAAAGCCAAATATCATATGATTTCATTCATAGGTAGAAGATAAAAACAATAACAGCAACAAAAAATACAGAGAGATAGAGATTAGATTTGTGGGTATCAGAGGGGATATGATGGAGGGAAATAGTGAAAAGAGTAAAAGGGTGTGTATATGGGGACAGATTGTAATTAATCTTTGGGTGGTGAACATTATGTAATTTACACAGAAACCGAAATATAGTCATGTACCTCTGAAACTGTTATAATGTTATTAATCAATGTTACCTCAATAAAAAATAAAGAAGCAAAAAGAAAAAAGGGATCCAATGGAATCTCCAAGGGTAATATGTAAATGTAAAGACATCTGTTTGATACTAGTTAGTTTGGTCTGAGTAATCTCACAAATCAATAGTCAGTGTTGCTATACATTTTGTTCTTTTTTTTAACCAGCACACAAGGACTGCACTTTATGTCTTACTTCAGACAAGAAAAACTGGCCAGACTTGAGAACCCTGCCTCTTCCACTATCTATTTCCTTTCCTGGCCCTTGAGGTTTCCTGGAAAATATGAGCATTAAAGTAATTTAAACCATTCTATTCCATCTATTATATCACCCCAAACAACCATAAATCTCTAAGACATAAAATGTGTTCAACATGAACAATAAGAAATAATGTATACCAGCTTTTCATATTTGTTCTTTGTTCCTGCAGTATTGAATATTCAATAACTCTATTATTACAATGAACTCTCACAGAAGACTTCTCACAGAAAAGATGTTCAGATGCTTGAAATACCAGAAATGATTGGGCAGTGCCATCCCATTGGCTATGTGAACCAAGGGTAAAGTTTTCCAGATTTGATGGGGGAGAGAAAGAGATGTTTGAGTCCCACAATATCAGAAGCTGCTATTGGCTGTGACATGGATTTTGAATATCATCTCCAATCAGAAATCCCCACTGGACAATAGATGCAGGAAATTAACTCATCAGACTCATAAATAAATGGCAGTGAAGGGAGCCAATACTTCATTCCATTCTTTATATGATTCAAATCACCTCTTCTCTCCTTAGGCTACAACTATGGAGACTAGGATGTGACTAAAAATTTATTAGATGATTAGCATTGAAGAGACCTTAGATAGACATTAGACATTAGCTGTCTCAGACTGGTCTCCCCAGGAGACACAATCAGGCCAATAGCATAGCTTTGTTTCTGTCCAAAGGCACATTACCACTCTGTGTTCATTCCCACTCTGGTCAGAAACACAGAACAAGCATTTGTCACCATGATGTCTGGATAATGCTACATCAAAATATTTGGCAGACAAGGTTTGTACACTCCTGGGGACCTCTGTCAATTATCTCTCCTTTAAGGTCAGAAGCTTGCAATTGGACAGAGCTTAATCTCAGAAGCAAGAAGAAGCAAAACGTTTCTAAACCCTGATGTTTCACAAATACTTGCAGATAGATTAATAAATGATAAGGCCACTCCTCATGTAGAGTGAAAGTAATGAACCTCCAGGACTTAAAGATATTGTGTCTGTGTGGCATTGAGTAAGCTATTGGCTCATTTTGGCATATTATCTGGGTCAAACAAGCCTTCTTTGTCCAAAGATAGTATGAATTTTGTTATAGTGTATTAGTGTGCATATTGCTGTGGGTGAAAGTGATTCTGACAAGACAAATTGTCTTGTGACCTCATAATCTGTGACCTCAGCAATACTCTAACTTAAATGCAACATCTTCAAGGCACCTTTGATTTCCTTGTTCCTCAGACTGTAAATCAAGGGATTCAACATGGGAATCACCACAGTGTAGAAGACTGATGTGAAACTGTCAAAGCTGGAGGAACCACCACAACTGGAACTCAAGTAGACAAATCTACCTGAGGTACACAAGAGGGTCACTGCTGTCAAGTGAGAAGCACAGGGGTTGAAACCTTTGAACTTGCCTTTAGCTAAAGTGATAATATAGCCATAGGATATCATAATAACTAAGACATTATCCCAAAGATCATTGTAAATATAGCAATCATGAGTTCTACAGAGAAAGTGTCAGAGCAGAACAGGACTAACAGTTGGGGCATGTCACAGAAGAAGTGGTTGATGACGTCAGGCCCACAGAAGTAGGACTGAAGCATGACACATAATTTGGATATAGAACCAGAGAGTCCAACCATATAGGACACAAGCACTATCTGAACACAGAGGGTTGGTGATATGATGGATGACTAGAGAAGTAGGTTACAAATGGCAACATATCAGTCATAAAACATGGCTGTCATGAGACAAGACTCACTCAGTCCCATGGTTGAGACAAAGTCCTAAATAATACAACCCACAAAGGTGATACCTTTCTGTTCCTGGAAGAAATTGGAGAGCATCTTGGGGACTGTGGAGGTCACATAGCAGATATCAATGAGAGAAAGATAACTGAGGAAGAAGTTCATGGATGTGTGGATGTGGGTAATCTATCCTTATTAAGATGAGGAGGCACGGGTTCCAAGTCAGAGTCATAATGTAGATCAACAGGAATACAGCAAAGAGCACTCCTATGATTCTGGAGAAATACGAGAATCTCAAGAGGATGAAATGGGTGATATCTGTAATATTTCCTCCCCAAACCATTGGCTTCGTGCTCCTAAAATCAGAAAAGAGACAAAAGAATGGATTGCAGACGCAGGCGAAACAATAGCATTACAATGCTCATAGATGCCATTTCTTTTCGTTCATTGAGCACTGAAAAAGGGAAAACACTTTCTTGTCCTGGTGGAAAGACCCCAGTTTTCTTCTCCAATTGTCAAGAAATACCTTCTCAGTGTTTCAGGTTCTCAATTACTTCATGAGGTCTCAAGAAAATTACAAGAGATCTGGGGCTGGCCTGGTGGCATAGTGGTTAAGCTTTCACTCTCCACTTCACCGGCTCGGAGTTTCCTAGGTCAGATCTCAGGCAAGGACCTGTGCACTGCTTATTAAGCAATGCTGTGGCAGGTGTTCCACAGATAAAGTAGAGGAAGATGGCCACGGATGTTAGCACAAGGCCAATCTTTCTCAAAAATAAATAAATAAATAAATAATATTTTAAAAGTTGATAGAGAACTTTTTAAAAAGCAATAGAAATTCAGTGAATTATCTATGATAGACATCATTGACTAAAATCAATTTTTAAAAGACTTTTAATAATTAAAAATATAATTGTGGCTTTATAATAGTAAAGCATAAGTGGCATCATTCCAGAATAAACTTGTAATAGCTCTTCTTTCCCAGACAGTCATCTAGATAGATTTTTAAAAATTTCTTCTTTCACCTATAAGAAAAATTATCCTGTTTATAATAACTTCTCAAACCTTTTTACAAATATGTTTAATATAATATCTTCAAAATGGCCTGGATAATTGTATCATAATTTATAATCCTGATATTTTCTTGGTGTACAGCATGTATGCTAATAAAGTTATGAAATGTCTTCTTAGGGAAGTCTTCATAGGAGCCAGTCTTAAAAGGAGGCTAGTAAAACTCACAATTACAATCAAATATTGTCTCAAATGTAGGATATTTTTCAACTTAGGAAATAGCATAGTACTGTGGTTAGGGTTCAGACTTTAGAGTTTCTGTTCTGAGTGGCATCATCAAGATGGCAAAATAGGTCATTCCTGACTTTGGTAACCCTCATAAGAACAATTACCAACTATTCACAGACAGGACATCATTGCAAAAATCCTAAAACATGAGGATGAGGCTGAAGCACCTCCACTAACCACAGAGAACAAGAAGAACCACATTAAAAGGGTAAAGGAGAAGCCGTACTCTGACTCCATTGCCCCTCACCCTGCTGGCACAGTGCCACACCAAGAATACTCTCTTGTCCTATGGTTTCTTCAGCAAGCTAAACAACCTAGAAGACATAGATAAATTACAAGAAACATACAACCTAGAAAAACTGAATCAGGAAGAAACAGAAAATCTGAACAGACAAATAACAATTAAGGAGATTGAATTATTAATCAACAGCCTCCCAACAAAGAAAAACCCAGGACCAGATGGTTTTATGGTGAGTCTGTCAAATATTTAAAGAAGAATTAAGACCAGTCTTTCTCAAACTCTTCCAAAAAACTGAAGATGAAGAACCACTTCTAAATTCACTTATAAGACCAGCACTGACACCAAAGCCAGATAAGGACACTGCAAGAAAAGAAAACTACAGGCCAATATTCCTGATGAATACAGATTTCAAAATTCTCAAAAAATACTAAATGATAAAAACTCTCAATATCTTAGGTATACAAGGAACTAAATGCAACATAATTAAGGCCCTATCAACAAGCCAACATCTAACATCATACTAAATAGTGAATGATCAAAAGCATTTTTCTAAGATCAGGAAGAAGACAAAGTTGGCCATTCTCAAGATTCCTATTCAAGATAGTACTTGGTCAGAGCCAGTGCAAGTGGGTCAAAAAATAATAATAAAAGTCATCAGAATTGGAAATAAAGAATTGAAATTGTGTCTATAAGCAGATGACATGATTTTACCTACAGAAAATCATAAAAACTTCACCGAAAACCTGTTAGATCTAATCCATCAATTTAGTAAAGTTGCAGGATACAAACTAAGCATTCTAGATATTAACACAAACTGTCTGAAAAAGAAATAAATAAGATAATCTCATTCACGACAGCATCAAAAAACAAAATACTTAGCAATAAATTTAACCAAGAAGGTTAAAGTTCTCTTCACTGAACACTATAAGACATTGACAAAAGAAATTGAAAAAGACACAAGTAATGGAAAGGTATCCCATGTTCATGGATTTGAAGAATTAATATTATTAAAATATCCATACTACCCAAAGCCATCGATATATTCAATGCAGTCTCTACCAAGATTCCAGTGACATTTTTCACAGAAATAGAACATACAATCCTAAAATTTTTGTTGAAATACAAAAGGCCCTGAACAGACAAAGCAATCCTGAGAAAGAAGAATAAAGCTGTCAAAGAGGCATTACGCTTCCTGATTTCAAACTATATTACAAAGCCATAGTAATCAAAGCAGTATGGTACTAGCATGGAAACAGACACTTAGACCAATGGAACAGAATCAAGAGCCCGGAAATAAAACTGTGGGTATATGATCAACTAACATTTGAAAAGAGAGCGTGAAATACTCAATGGAAAAAATACAGTCTCTTCAATAAACGGGTTTGGGAAAATTGGATATTCACATGCACACAATGAAACTAGACGCCAATCTTACACCACTCACAAAAATAAACTCAAAAAGAATTAAAGACTTAAATGTCAGACCAGTAACCATAAAACTTCTAGAAGAAAACATAGAGAAAATTCTTCTGATCATGTATTGGAAAAGACTTTTTTCAATATTACGCCTAAAGCACAAGCAAAAAAATTAAAAATAATCAAGAAGGATTATATCAAAATAAAAAAACATCTGCACAGCAAAAGAAACGATAAGCTAATGAAAAGGTAATCTACAGAATGGGAGAAAATATTTGTAATCACGTATCTCATAAGGGGTTAATATCCACAATGCATAAGGAACTCATACAATTCAACAGCAAATAAATAATCCAATTAAAATTTTGGTATAGGACCTGAATAGATATTTTTATGAAGAAGACATCCAAACTAACAACAGATATGTGAAAATGTGTTCAGCATCACTAATCATCAAGGAATTGAAATCAAAACCACAATAAGATATCAACTCACATCTGTTAGAGTGGCTATCATCAAAAAAGACAAGAGATAAAACTACAGGTAAGAATGTGGAGAAAAAGGAACCGTATGAACTGCTGTGAGAATGTAAACTAGTATAGTTACTGTGGAAAATAATGTGGATTTTCCTCAAAAAATTAAAAATAAACCTATCATATGATCCAGCAATTCCATCCTGGGTATATATCCAACGGAAATGAAATCACTGTCCCAAAAAGATACCTGAACTCCCATGTTCAATGCAGTATTATCTATAATAGCCAGGACGTGGATACACTCTAAGTGTCCATCAACAGATGAATGGACAAAGAAATCATATAATAAATGTAAAAATAATATAAACAACATGTGTATGTATAATTATGTATAAGTAACATAAATAATATGTATAATAAGAGAATATTATTCAGGCATAAAAAAGAAGGAAATCCTGGCATTTGCAACAATCTGGATAGACATTGAAGGAATTGTGCTGAGATTAATCAGACAGAGAAAGACAAGTACCATATGATCTATTTGAATGTGGAGTATTAAAAAAAATAACCTCATAGAAGCAAAGATAAGATTTGTGGTTGCCAGACGCAGAGGGTAGAAAGTGGGGGAATTGAGTGAATGTGGCCTAAAGGTACATATCTCCAGTTATAAGACAAATAATTTCTGACAATATAACATACAGCAAGATGACTTGGTTAACAATATTGTATTGTATATTTGAAAGTGCTAAGAGAATAGATCACAAAAGTTCTCATCACAGGGAAGAATACTGTGACTATGTGGGGTGACGGGTGTTAACTAATCTTATTGTGGTAATCATTTTACGATATTTACATATATCAAATCATTGTGTTGTACACCTTAAACTTATGCAACGTTATATATCAATTACATCTCACTAAAACTGGAAAAAAATTTAGTTCTGATACTCTCTCACTCTATGAACTGGTCCTAGTCACTTAAACACACTAGGTATGATTTACTTTTAACAAAGTGAGGACGACAAGAGCCTCTAAACTATAAGGTTAATGGGAGGCTTTTATTAGGAAATTCGTGCCAATGTTCAGCACATAATCTGGTACACATTAATTTTTCAATAGATGTTGGCTGTTATTATCATTGACTGCTTACAGATAACCATGAATGATGGCTATATCCGTGAATAGGAATGCCAGGTGCGATAGAGTTGTACGGGTTAATTTGGGGAAATTTCTGAGACATCATCAGCTCTGTAGACAATCGGACATCATTACCTCTGGTCAGGTATAGATTCAGACCTAGTGCGCAGGCAAGCTAAACCACCTGGAGCCATGCAGACACAAACCACATAAATGATTTCTATTTAGTTTGCTTTGATTCATGTACACTTGAGTCAGTTGACAACTACCATCAAGCTATGATGAGCTTTGATGTCGAGAAAGATTTTTGTTTCATTTGCGCTATGGTTTTATGAGTGTCAAAATTTTTCTGTTTACTCTTAAATAGACTGTTGCTAATATAATTTATCAGCTATTTATCCCAGATGCATTACATTCAATGAAAACATTTTGAAAGTATAAACTCTCATGCACAACATCCCTGAAACAACAACATAATTGATCAATTTGGTGAAAATAAGTCAAACTTTTGATCAAATAATTGTACTAAAATTCTTCACTTTCTTACTAACATTCTGGTAACAAAGGCAGCCATGACTAAATGTATTCTATGTAGCTCATCATTCACAGAAAACTGTGAGGAGTTGTGGATTGTTTCACTTGTTCATGAGAAAATTGATCCTAACAGTGTATGATTTTATAATTTGGTAAGCTAGAGGAAAAGAAAAAAAACATTCTGAATATACTCACTCTCTCTGGTTAATTTTTTGCGTGTGTTCACCATCTGCCAAGGCAGTTTGTAGAAGAAAAAATGATTGATGTAAATTTTGGTTGGAGATATTACTGTGGGGATACAGCTAACCAAAACTCCTTCTAAATATGATCTACTAAGGACATGACAATTTGCAATTTTGTGCAGGATATAAAATCAGGTTAAGAAAGCCAGGAATGTTGCTGAGTGATGAACAACATAGTAAAGAAGGATAAAAGAAACAGTCCCACCAACACTACCTGTTCATCTGGTGGGTCATCTCTAATATCTGGGTCACCAGTGCTAGTGTCTCCAGACCCATAGGGTCTTCAAAGATGACAATGGATGGTTATTTGGAGTATTTCAAAAGACGAATAGAATTGTACGTGAAAACTTTGTCATATCATCATGAAATGACCAGCTTGGCTTTTGCTGCTACTCAGAAATTATGAATCAAAGTTATATACTGAAATAGAAACCAAATTAATAATTATGCAAAAGCACAATCCCCAAGGGAAAATTAAATTAAAAAGATTCATGGAATAGATAAAGTTGGGAAACAGACCAATATGTTTTACCTTAGTTAAGTCCCCTGTAATTCACAATTTAATATTTTGATTGAGTGCTCAATTATTAACTTCTGTAGTGTGTAGGCTTTATAGAGATTATCTCATTGGATTCTAGATGATTCTATTGTCCCCAATTTATAAGTAGCAAACAGAAATTAACAGATTTCAAGATCATATACTTAAGAATTTGAGAACTAGAACTGAACATCCACTCCTCACCAGAGTAATACCTAATATTTTTGTTTTGAAGTTATTATTTTGATTGAGGGTCAGGGAAATTGGGTAAGGAAAAAGAGAACCTGAGAAAGGGCCCGAAGTGGAGGGTGCATAAATGAGGGAGAGGGAAGAATTGGAGAATGAAAGAGACTGAGGACCATAACCCTTGCTCCACAAATGTCCTACTGGAATTATTACACGGCTATTGAAATAGCACAGAATTCACTGTTTTCTGTAAATCTTGTCCTCTCATCTTGACATAGATCCCCCAGGAAGACAGAGTTCTTGCCAAAGGGTGAAGTCACTTATTTATTATCCATAGGAATTTTCCAGGCGGACCAGATTGCATTCAAAGATGAGTGATTTGGGCCAAGAAATTGGCTGTCCACTCAGAGCCAAAGAGATGCCCACCACTGGGGTTCCTCTCAATGTGTTGTTAGGTGAGAGATGAAAGGAGAAGACAATTATAGGGAGAAAACCCTCCAGATACCTGCTCTCTGGAGTTATGGTTATCACGGAGTTTTTTCTGTGCTAATTTCATGCCCCACTTTGCCATGTCCCTTCAGATTCAATTCAGCACTTCCCCATGGTCCTCTTATGGTCTCAAGATTGATGTAGCTTTTTTTTTTTTTTTTTTTTTAACAACCTAGGAGTCATTTGAGTAGGAAAGGACATAGTGATAACATAGTCTAATATCATCAATTTCCAGGTGAGGATTTGAAGCCAATTTATCTAAAGGATTTGTCCAAGGTGACACAACTGGCTGGCAATAGAGCCTAATAATAAGTTAGGTATGTGGACACTTCCTTGTTTACAAAACTCTTTGATTTCAGATAGATACATACATACATATTCTCAAATATTTGACCTGAATCAATCATCTTAGCAGGTCCATGAGGCAGATATGGCATGATTTCCTATGCATAGGCAAGGAAATCAAGGCAATAAGGAATATGATAAAACTAATTCATATCAGAGTCATGACTTATTGTGATTAATGCCTTGGGCACTGTTATCAGCCAATCTGGGTGGAATTCCAGGTTTCCACTTACTGGTTGAGCAAATTAACCTCTCGAAGCCACAGCATTATCACCTATTAAATGGGGCTGATCATAGTTGCTACTTCACAGAGTAGCTTTTTATAGAATCAAATTAGATAATGCTTATAAATCACTTATCAGAATGTGAAGTACACAGCATGTCTTCTATTAAGAATAGGCTTAATTTATGTGTTCTGAATTGGAATTCCTTTCAACATATTATGCTGCATTATTAAGCATTCATTAAGAATATCTATTTAAGATCATTCCCACAAACTTGTTTGTCTTTTTTTGTTTAGATGGAACTCATCTACCTTGCCGTTACTAGGGATACAGAGATGTTTTTGGAATGTCTCATTCTTTGTTTCATCTACTTCAGCTATCATTAATTCTAGAGAGAGGAGTGGGTGGGGCAATGAGTTAATTATTTAACTCTTGCTAATAGGTTAGTAGTCATATATCCCCCTGGTAAGAACTGTAATAATTTAATCTTTTAAATTGAACAGGCCCTTAAGATGGTTTTAAAAATACAACCTCAAAGTGTAGAATTTGGGTGCCATGGATAAGCAATGGAGGACATCTTTATGTCACTAAGAACCATTTGTGCTCCACACATGACACTTCATGAGATTCAAGATGGATTGTGGCTACACTGAGAAGAATGTGGCAGACCACAATATGCCCAAAGGTTCTATCTGTAAAAGGGGAATAATTCCTCATCAACCAACTGCACGTGTTAATAGAAAAGAATCACTTCTATGCAATGTAACCGTATGAAGTTGAAAGTATTGTATAAATACTAATATAATACGTATGAAGATTAGTACTTAAACTCTTTCCTGAAAAAAATATTTCTTCTTAAATTTTCTTTAAGTTCTCTTGGTTGGACTCTGAGTTTCCACGGTACCCTCAAGTCTGGTGTCTCTGCTGCTCCCTGGTCAAACTTAAGGCCTGGGAATCTCTGAGAGGCTCAGAGCACTGGGACTTAGACCCTGTCGCCCACACTCACGATGAAAGCCTTCATTTCTGAGGTCTTATATGGTCTCTGGGAAGCTACCTTGGAGTATGCTCCAGGCCACCTATGCCCAGAAGTTGATGACTTTGACTTCTTTCTAGTCTCTGAGAATCTCCCCAACTCTTGACCTGAAAAGTGCCCCTTCTATCTACCATTCCTTTCTCCAATTTTTTTTTCATAATTCACTTCACAAGGACACTCAAGGAGTAGGATAGAGGGAATAAGATTATTTGAGAATAAAGCTAGATTATCTTTCTCCTTCTTCTCTCCTCTCATCTCCTCTCTCTCTTTCTCTCTCTGACTTTTTCTCTCTTTCCATTTCTCTTTTTTCTGTGTCCCTCCCTCTCACACCCTCTGCCTTTGGGATGAAATTATAAAAGTATTCATTTAAAAATTACTCTTAATTTTCACATCTATAATTTTATACATGATTTTGTTTTGTTGTAATCAAAACATAAATAAATACCTAGTTAAAAATAAATAAAAGACATTTTAAGAATTGTAGAGGAAAGACCTATTTGAGTGGCTTCCTAGGTCTTCTCATTTATCTACATATAATATCAATCAGAACTTCTAATCTCGAAACACTGTTTTACCTGCCTAGGTCTAATCATGGAAAAAGACCTTTTAAACTGAATTCAATGTTGCTGACACTGCATTAGGCAGATCACTTGGTGGTGGCAGCTAAACATAATGGCATTAAGACATGAGAAGCCAAGTTTTCACTTCTTCTCTCTACCTAGCTTTCTTGTAACCTATAAAAGGTCACTTGCATATTTTTACCCTTGTCTTCCTTATGGAGGAAATAATATTTGCTCAAATATTATTCTTACTGAGATAAATATGTTGCCTTCTTTACTACCCTCATCAAGGCCTCTTTGATCTCCTTGTTCCTCAGACTATAGATAAGAGGGTTTAACATTGGGATGAGGATAACATAGAACACTGACAGAACCTTGTTCTGCTTTTTGGAGTGGCTAGAGCTAGGATGCAGGTACACAGAGAAGCCCATGCCATAGAAGATTGTCACAACAGCCAGGTGGGAGGCACAGGTATTGAAGGCCTTGGCACTACCTTTTATGGAGGATATTTTCAGGATGGAAGTTGCAATAAAACCATAGGATAAGAGGATGACAAGGAAGGAAGTGAATCCAACAAAAATAGATTCCAGAAAAAGAATCATTTGGCTCATAAAGGGATTGGAGCAAGACAAGGAAATAATCTGGGTTATGTCACAGAAGAAATTTGGAATGATATTGTGCCCACAAAAGTAGAGATGAAAGCAAGAAACTGCTTGAATTAAGCTACCAAGGAAACCACTCCCATAGGCTCCAGCAACCATCTTCTGACAGAGGTCAGGATCCATGATGGCTGAGTACTGCAGAGGCCTACCAATAGCAATATGTCTGTCATAGGCCATTACGGCCAACAGGCAGCACTCAGCCTGAGCCATCCAGGACCCAACAAAATACCGGGTGGCACAAGCAATGAATGAAATTGTTTTTTCATCTTTTAAGAAGTCTGAAAGCATCCTTGGGCTGATGGAAGAAGAATAGCAGATGTCTATAAATGACAGGAAACTGAGAAAAAAGTACATAGGTGTGTGCAGGTGGGAGTCCATCCTGATAAGGAGGATGAGACCAAGGTTCCAGATTATGGTCAGAAGGTAGATCCCTAGGAAGATTGGAAAGAGGATAAGTTGCAGCTCTTTTTCATCTGACAGTCCCAGGAGAACAAACATGGCCACAGAAGTATGATTTCTATCCTCTTTCATGGACCTGCTCAGTACTATCTGCTGAGAAAAAGATGAGAGAAGGAAATGTTTTCATCCTCAAAAAACAAAAGAAGACACTATTTTTTTCCAGTGATGCTACTGACTGTGTATACATCTTCAATCATGAATGTCAAGTTAATCTGTGTTTCATGTATAATCATGAAACTTAACTAAAAACTTCTCTTAGTTAAATATTGTCATTCTCTTTGGGGACAAAAGACAGTAAACAGGCACCACTAGTACATTATCTACTAAAATGTCTTGATTTCATGTTTTTCTGTTCCAGATTTTAAAAATATAGGAGGGGTCAGCCCGGTGGTGCAGCGGTTAAGTTCGCACATTCAGCTTCAGCGGCCCAGGGTTCGCTGGTTCAGATCCCAGGTGTGGACACGGCAGCGTTTGGCAAAAGCCATGCTGTGGTAGGCGTCCCACGTATAAAGTGGAGGAAGATAGGCATGGTTGTTAGCTCAGGGCCAGTCTTCCTCAGCAAAAAAAGGAGGATTGGCAGTAGTTAGCTCAGGGCTAATCTTCCTCAAAAAAAATAGGAGACTTAGACATATAGTAAACCAGAAAAACACTGTCATCTCTCTATATGGTGAAACAGAACGATTCTGCCAAGGCATGGCTCTGACATTTATTCGGTGATTGAAGAAGCCACTGAATCCTGTGAGCCTCATACGTCAAATAAGGATGATGAAATACATGCTCTTTAAAATCTCCTTGAGAACTAATGTTCAATTAATCTGTAATCAGGGAGTGTGGACATTTCTATAGCTGTCTTTCTGCACTCATACAGCCTTGAAAGATATAAGAATAATGCAATGGGATGGTGGGACGAGTCACACACCAAGAAGCAGCTTGGAAATGGATGTGACTTACTCTCATTAACGATGCTAAGAAAGATACTGAGAAATTAGGTAAGAAAGATTGAAAGAGCCATTATGCTCCTTTCCTCAGAGGCGTATTTTTTCTTTCCTCAGTATAGAAATACTTATGAGTTAAATTATCTAGGACAGTGATTTCTGATCTTCTTTGAGTCAGTGATACTTTTGAAACTCTTTTGGAAATTCTGGACCATCTACCAAGCAAACTGCAGCTACTTACCGCCTTTGCACATGGTTTTGTTAGATTCTCAGTCACCCTCCATTCTATTCATGGTTCCTAGGTTAAAGACTTCTCCTACAAAATAAACTGACTTTAACTCATGTAAAGGTTAGGATGCTTAGGCAGTGGATATGGGGATTAGGAAACTGAGGCAGGATTTCTGGAAGTTCTTCCTCCTTTTCTCTTTGGAGCCAGTCCAGGGAAAGTAAGCACTAAGTCCTCAGGCCAAATGGTAAATAACCAAAATAATGTTTTTGCCTTAGGTACTGAATGCCCTCTTCAAGATGCTGTAGTTGTCATCTCTCCAGATGGTCATAGAACAACTACCAACACAAACACATTTTTATTTAGATGAACTCAAACTAGAAAGAAAATAATAGAAAGCTGCGAAAGGTAGAAAATAGATGCCAAATACAGCCTAAGAGTTGTATATGGTTAAAAGTAGAAGTCTTGGAGATTTCCCTGGAAGTAGGCTGTGACATGAATGGAATAAACTGCGTTTGTGAACTACAAATATTTGTCAGTATTAGCTACCCAGAGTGTCTTTCTTTTCCCCAACTATTTCTCAGCCTCCTAATTCCAAAAATGAATGAAAAGAGAAAATACCCATAGAAGCATAAGACTATAGCCTGAGAAGTAAGGTGGTCAGTTTCATTCCCCAAAATCAGACTAATCATTGCTTCATAGTCCCTTGAACATGTTTTGAAAACAGTTGATTTATGCACTGTTTTGAAAATAATTCTGAAGGAATGAAGTTATTAATTAGAGAAGAAATTTAAGATTAGTAGTCAATACGGAAGGAGAAATGGTAACAGACAGATATGTGTAATTCATCCCAGACTTAGATGTCGTTATGTCCACAGTAAGACTGAATGGGGAGAGAATTTTGCGAGAACAGAGGAGACAATCACATTCTTCATTATCGTTACCATCATCATCATGACCAATAATCATGACAACAAAAAGATTTATTGAGCAACTGCAATATATACTGTTTTTCTTGCAATCACAGAGACATTCACAGCTTCCTCTAATGTTCATTCAATCAATATGGTAGCCTAAGTCTGGTGTGCTCCTACTAAACAAAGCTAATACTCTTAACATTGTCTCTATATTTCTATTAATATTTCTATTATATGCCTCTGGAACCCCAGTTAGCTGTATCTTGAATCTTCTTGCTCTACTTTCCACATCACTGAAACATCCATTGTTTGGCTTCCTCTACTGTGCTCTGTTTAATTTTTAAAGATCTCTATTCCAGTAAATTAGTTCTCTCATAAATTGTGCTTGTGGGCTGTTTAACTCATCCATTGAATTTCAAATTTCAATCATAACATTTTGTTTTCTCTCTAAAGGTTTCACATTGTTCTTTATCCACATGGTCAGCTTGGAAAGTCTCATATTGTTTTATCTTACTTTCAATAATATCCTTTATTTAAACTTTTAAAACGTACTTATTGAAATAATTATTAGCTAATAATATAAATACATAGTTTTCCAAATTGCACTCCATAGTTTGATATTGTTTCTTACTCTTGCTCAAGTGCCTCGTTTAATTGTGTGGTGAGTAATTTTTTTATCTTAAACAATGTTCTCTTAAAATTTATCTGTGGGAAACATTGATGCTTCAGTTTAAAATGCGTTCCCTCAGAAATGATTTACATTACTTCTGTCAGATACCTTAGGGACAACACCAAGCCAGAATTCCTTTAAACAAAAATTTTGACTTGATGTTTTTTGATGTTATAATATTCACATCAAATAGACTGCATATCTACATAAGTAGATAGATAAGATTAAAAATTATCAGGGAAAGGAGTGATATCAGCATCTTAGCACTGAAAAGACATTCCTCCTTTTTCTCCTGCTTTAGTAACAATGAATTAGAAGTCATCCACAAACAAAAGTACCTTTGTGGGAGTTGTAGTATCCAGCACCAAATGCCAAGAGACCAGGAGGAATCTGCCCACCTGTGAACCAGTAACAGGCAAACAGACTTCAGTATGGGCTACAAAGCCAGCAGGATCAGTGTGAGCCTGCCCCAACCCATCTTGGTCAAGGTTGAGCAAAGGCTAGAGATGATTTGAGCAGCCACCCATGAATGAGAGAGACTTTGCAGAAGGTCGCACTTCCTGAGAGAGGATTCCAGCACACAATTGGAGCTGAAGAAAAATACGAATTTGTTTACAGTGAAGACAATGAAAGGAGATTTCTCAGCACCACCTTTCCCAAGGCAACACTGCAGAAGTTAAACAATTCGTCGTGGCAAACTCTCCTGCAGGGGAAAAAGAACAGTCACTGAGTACCCAGGAGATGCATTCAGAAACCTCTTTATCCCTAGAAGTACCTAGACTATTGAACAAGTAATCCATGACTGGAGAGAGAGAGGAGATCAGGAAAGGGATCAAAAAAACATATATCGAAGGTATTAATGAAGTATAGTTCCCTATTTCAGCAGGAAGTCCACCAATGAGCCACTAAGAGTACCACAACAGAAGATCTCCTGACCAGATGCACGAGAAACCCCAGCCTCCCAGTCTTAAACCCACACCTCTCCCCACCCTGCCACTAGCTTCTTGTGCATATTCTTGAGAGCAGCAGTGAGAGCAAATCTAGTAAACTGAGTTCTCTCAGAAAGAGAGATCAGGGTCTCTGGGCGAGGGAGAAACCACAAACAGGAGCTCTAGAGCCACATGCTTGAAAACTAAATAGAGGTTTCCAATAGCCAGACTGGTTAGGTGGTAAGAACGAGAGAAAATACAATAGCTTAAGAATTCTACAACAAGAGGGAACGAGAAGAGTGGAACATGTGTACCCATACAAAGGCAGAGGAAAACTCACCTATAAAATCACAAAAGATGGCATACCCCATCTGAGGCAATTAGTAAAGATTTAAGGAGATGCCTGCTACTTCAAATACTAAAGCAGCAATACAAACCTACAAGAAACATGAATTATCAAGAAAATATGTCATCACCTAAAGAGAACAATAATTCTCAAAGTACAAAGCTGAAAGGCACAGAATTTTGCAACCTGGCTGATAAAGATTTTTAAAACAGCTGTTTAAAACAACCACAAGAAAACTCGGAAAAACAATTGAATGACATAAGGGAGGAAAAATGAACAAAATGAGATACTCACCAAAGAGATAAAAATTATAAAAAGGAACCAAACAGGAATTCAGGATCTGAGGCGTTCAATGAATGAAATGAAAAATGCAATAGAGAGCATCTGCAGTAGAGTAGAGCAGATGAAAAATGAAAAAGTGAGCTACAGGGCAAGAGTTTGAAATAACCCAGTCAGTGCTGAGCAAAGAAAAAAGAATGAGAAATAACAAAGAAAGCCTACGTAATCTATGGGATTCCATCAAAACCAAATTAGAATAATAGACGTTAAAAATTAGAAAAGACAGAGAAGGTGGCAAAAATTTTATTTAAATAAATAATCCTGAGAACTTCCAAAACCTGGGAGAGATTTAAACATCTAAGTTCAGAAAGCTAACAGATAACTCCATTATCTCATGAAAAAAGAGCTTCTCCAAGACACATTATAATAATGCTATCAAAAATCAAAGATAAAGAGAGAATCCTTAAAAAAAAGAGAGAGAGATTATAACCTAAAAATGAATCTTCACTAAGCTATCAGCAGTTTTCAAGCACACATCCTACAGGCCAGGAGAGAGTAAAATGACACAGTCAGTACTGAAAGAAAAACTGAAAGCCAAGAATACTCTATCCCACAAAGTTACACTTCAGATACGAGTATGAATAAAGACTTTCCTAGAAACACAAAAGCTGAGGCTGTTCATCACCACTAGACCTGCCTTGGAAAAAATGCTGTAAGAAGTTTTTTCAGCTGAAACAAAAAGACATTAGTCAGTGACATTAAAACATCTGAAAGTATACAACACAGTAATAAAGGGAAATACACTATCAGGCTTAAAAAGATTCTTATTCTGTACTTGGGTGGTGTGTAAACCACTTAACTATACTTTAAAATGTTAAAAGTGAAGAGTGTTAAAATAATTGTAGCTACTATGATTTGTTAAACAATACATGTGAAAAGAAATAATGGCATACACAACATAAAAGGGGAGAATAGACAGGTACGGCTTTTGTAGACTAAGTAAGTTACTATAAGCTAAAAATGGACTGCCCTCCCTGTGAGATGTTTATATAAGACTTATGATAAGCACAAAGCAAAAACTTGGAGTAGATTCACAAAACACAAAGAAAGAGAAAATAGAGCATACGACCCAAGAAAATCACCAATGTACTATGGTACACAGAAACAGAGGGGAAAAGAAACAACTAAAATAAAAACCAACCAGAAAACTATGAATAAGATTGCATTAGTAAGTCCTCAAATATCAATAATCACTCCAAATGTAATGGATTGAATTCACCAATCAACAGGCAGAGTCCTGGATGGATTAAAAAGCAAGACCCAACTATATGCTGCCTACAAGAGACTCACTACAGCTTTAAGACACACATAGGCTCACAGTGAAGGGATGGAAAAGACACTTTATGCAAGGAGAAAGCAAAATGAAGCAGAAATAGCTACATTCATATCAGACAAAAACACTTTAAGCCAAACACAGAAACAAGAGACAAAAAAGATCATTATATAACAATACAGAGGGCAAGTCATCAAGATGATAAATGTAAATATATATGCATTCAAAATCAGAGCAATAAAGTATATTAATCAAATATGAACAGACCTGAAAAGAGATTTAGACACCATACAATAATTATAGGGATTTTAATACCCATCTTTTAGCAATGGGTAGTTCATCCAGACAGAAAATCAACAAAGGAAATGTTGGACTTAAAACACACATTAGATGAAATGGACCTAAGACATTTATAGAACATTCCATCCAATAGCAGCAGAATACATTCACTCCTCAAGTTCACACAGAATATTTCCAGAATACATCATATGATAGGATACAAAACATGTCTTACAAAATTTAAGATTGAAATCATACCAAGTATCTCTTCTGACAACATTGATATGAAACTAGAAATAAAGAAGAAGAAAGCTGCAAAATGTATACATATGTGTAAACTAAACAACACACTCCTGAACAACCATTGAGTCAAATGAGAAATCAAACAGGAAATCAAAAAACATCTTGAAACTAATTGAAATGGAAACATAATACACCACAACCAATGGGATGCTACAAAAGCATTTCTGAGAGGGAATTTTATAGTAATAAATGCATATATTAAGCATATAGAAGAATCTCTAACAACAACCTAACATTATGTCTCAGGGACTAAAAAAGAACAAACTAAGCCCAAAGTGAGTAGAAGGAAGGAAATAACAAAGGTCAGAGTGGAAGTAAATAAGTTACATACCAAAAAAACAATAGAATCAATCAATGAAGTTAAGAGCTAGTTTTCCATATGACAAAAAGAATTGACAAATCTTTAGACTAAGAAATAAAGTCAAAAGTCTCAAAATCAGAAATGAAATAGGAGACATTACAAGCAATACTGCAGAAATACGTAAGATTATAAGGAACTACTATGAACAATCATATGCCAACAAATTGAATAATCTAGAAGAAATGGAGAACTTCCTAGAAATATACAAGCTATCAAGAATGAATCAGGAAGACACAGAAAATTTGAATAGAACAAAGACAAATAAGGAGATTGAATCAGTAATCAAAAACCTCCTAACACAGAAACCCACAGAAGCAGATATCTTCCCTGGCAAATTATACCAAACATTTACAGAATAATTAGTGCCAATCCTTCTCAAACACTTTCAAAAACAGGAAGGAATACTTCTAATGGAATTTTAGGAGGTCAATATCACCCTGACACCAAAGCCAGATAAGGACACCACAGGAAAAAAAAAGAAAACTATAGGCCAATATCCATCCTAAATATAGATGCAAAAATAGTCAGGAAATATTAGCAAATCAAATTCAACCACACAGGAAAAGGATTATATACTATGACCAACTGGGATTTATCCATGGGATGGAAGGATAGTTCAACATGCACAAATCAATAAATGTGACACACCACATTACTAGAATGAAAGATAGAAATCACGTGGTCATCTCATAGATGCAGAAAAAGCATAGGATAAAATACAACATCCTTTCATGATTAAAACCCAAAAAAACTGGAAATAGAAAGACAATACCTTAACATAACAAATGCCATCAAAAACAAACCCACAGCTAATGTTATACTCAATGTGAAAAACAAACTTTTTCCTCTAACATCAGGAACAAGACAAGGATGCTCACTCTCACCACTCTCATTCAACATAGTACTGACAGTCTTAACCAGAACAAAAAGGCTAGATAAAGAAATATGAGAAGAGGTTAAGAATGAGAGATAACATAAACCTCATAAAACTTATGAGGACCATAAATCTTACTCCATGTTGGTCTTACTGGAAGAATCACATGGATATTGGGATAACACGGAATCCACTGTTTTCTATAAATCTTGCCCTCTCACCTTGACCTAGATCCCTCAGGATAACAAGAGTTCTTGACAAAGTTGAAATTCCTTATTCTTTTCAAAAGAATTATTCAGGTGTGCCCTATTGCACTCCAGGATGGGCGCTTTTGGCCATGACATTGGTTGTCCACTCACAGCCAAAGAGATGCCCACAACTGGAGATCCTCTTAAATGTATTATTAAGGCAGAAGTGAAAGGAGAAAAGACAATTATAGGGAGAAAACTCTCCAGGTACCTGCCTTCTGGTGTCATGGTTGTCATCAAGATGATTTCCCTGCTAATTTCACATCCCACTTTGCCATGTCCCTTCTGACTCAATTCCCCACTTCCCCGTGGTCCTATTATGACCTCGTAATTATAGCTTTTCTTTTAATGAACTTAGATTTCTTTGAGCTGGAAGGGACCGAGAGAGCACCTAGTTTAAGACCATCATTTTCAAGGTGAGGATTGAAGCCAGAGGTGCTAAGACATTTACCAAAGATGACACAACTGGCTGACAGTACAGCTTAAAAACAATAAATTAGATATTTGGACACTTCCCTGTTCACAAATTGATTCCATTTTAAATATGCACACTTTCTCAACTCCCTGACCTGAATCAATTATCACAGCAGCCCTGGGTGGCTGACACAGCATGATTTCCTATGCATAAGTGAGGATATAGGAGCAACAAGGAATACAATGAAACTAATTCATGACAGAGTCACAGATCATTGAGGTTAATACCATGGGCACTGGTATCAGCTAATTGGGTTGAATTCCAGCTTTCCACATCCTTGCTGTGTGTTCCTGAGCAAATTAACCTCTTCAAACCTCACTATTATCACCTTAAAAATGGGGCTTATAGTATGAGCTACTTGATGGAGCAGCTCTTCATAAAATCAAATTATGCAATGCTTATGAAGCACTTATCAGAGTGTGAAGTAAACAGCATGCCTTCCCTTTAAGTAGGTGCAATTTAGGGGCTGGCATGGTGCTGCAGTGGTTAAGTTCATGTGCTCCTCTTTGGCAACCTGGGTTTGCAGACCCAGAACCTGGGTGCAGACACACACACAGTTTATCAAGCCATGCTGTGGCAGGCATCCCACATATAAAATAGAGGAAGATGGACACAGATGTTAGCTCAGGGCCAATCCTCCTCAGGGAAAAAGAGGAAGATTAGAGGAGGATGTTAGCTCAGGGCTAATCTTCACCAAAAAAAAAAAAAAAGTAGGTGAAATTTACGTGTTCTGAATTGGAGTTCTTTCCAATATATTATGCTGCATTACTAATTCTTCATTAAAAATATCTACTGGGGCTGGCCCTGTTTTGCAGCGGTTAAGTTTGCACATTCCTCTTCGGCAGCCTGGGGTTCGCCGGTTCAGATCCCGGGTGTGGACATATGCACCACTTGGCAAGCCATGCTGTGGCAGGCATCCCACGTATAAAGTAGAGGAAGATGGGCATGAATTTAGTTCAGGGCCAGTCTTCCTCGGCAAAAAAGAGGAGGATTGGCAGCAGATGTTAGCTCAGGGCTAATCTTCCTCACAAAAGAAAAAAATATCTACTTAAGATCATTCCCACGAACTTTTGGTTTTAGTGTTTTGGTTTTTGGTTTTTTAATGGAGCTCATCTACCCTGCCATTACTAGGGATACAGAGATGTTTTAGAAAGGTCCCCATTCATGTTGGATCTACTTCAGCTAATCTTACTTCTAAGGAGAAAGGGATGGATGGGATAATGAGTTAATTATTTGATTTAACTCTTACCAATTGGTTAATAGTTATGTATTCACTCTGATAAAAACTGTGTTGTGAATATTTTCAACGAACAGATTCGTAAGATAGTTTTAAATATATAACACCTAAGGTATAGAAATTGGGCACCATGGCAAAGCAATAAATGACATGTTTCTGATCAGTAAAAACCATTTATGTTCCACATCTGATACTTAGTGAGCTTCAAGACGGATTCTTGCTACCCTGGGAAGAACAAGGCAGACCACAATATACCCAAAAGTTCTATCTGTAAAATGGGGATAATTTCCCACTTGCCAAGTGCACATAATAATAGAACAAAAATCACATCTATGCAATGTAACTAGTGAAGTGTAGTATGTTGTGTATACACTACTGTAGTATGTATGAAGCTTAGTCTATAAACTCTTATCTGAAAAATATCTCTTTTTAAAATTTTCTTTAAATTCTCTTGGTTAGACTTTGAGTCTCCATGGTACCCTCATACAGACTGTCTCTACTGCTCGCTGATCATACTTAAGGACTTGGAATTCCTAGGGGGCTCACATCTCTGGGACTCAGACTGTGAGTCCCTAGACATAACATGACAGCCTTCGTTTCTGAGTCTTTCGCTGTCCCTGGGAAGCTACCATGGAGCATGCTTCAGGCCACCTGTGCCCAGAAATTGATGACTTTGACTTCTTTCTAGCCTCTGAGAATCTCCCCAACTCTTAACCTGAAAAGTGCCCCTCCTTTCTACTATTCCTTTCTCCCATCTGTTTTTCACAACTCACTTCATAAGGAGTTTCAAGGAGTAAGATGGAGGGAACAAAGTTATTTTGAAATAAAGACAGATCAATCTTTTCCCCTCTCCTCTTCTTTTGTCTCCTCTCCTCCCTTCCCCTTCTCTTCTCTCTGTTCACTTTTTCACTCTCTCTTTCTTTTCCCTCTGTGTGTGTGTCTCTCTCTCTATTTCTCTTTCTACCTATCTCTTTCTGTGTTCCTCTTTCTCACACTGACTTTCTCGCTCTGTGTTTGGAACTCAGATGATAAGGTATTCTTTTTTAAATTATTGTTAACTTATACATATGTGATTTTATAAGTAATTTTATTTCTATTTAAATATAAAAAGTGCTTAACAACCAAAAATAAATAAAGGACATTTTAAAAATTGTAGAGGGAAGAACCATGCATGACTTCCTAGGTCTTGTCATTTATCTACATATAATATCTATCAGAACCTCTGTTGTCCAAACATCAGATTTTATCTACCTGAGCCTAGTTATGTAAACAAGCCTTTTAAATGCAGTTCAATGCTGATGACACTGCCTCAGACAGATCACTTGGTGGTGGCAGCTAAACATAATGGCACCAGGAACCCAGAAGCCAGGTTGTCACATCTTCTCTCTACTTAGCTATTCTTGCGACATACAAAATGTTATTTACATATTCTTATCCCTCTTTTCCTTATAGGGAAAATAACACCTGCACAAATATTGTTCTTACTGAAGTAAATGTGTGGTCCTCTTTATCACCCTCTGGAAGGCCTCTTTGATCTCCTTGTTCCTCAGACTATAGATAAGAGGGTTTAACATGGGGATAAAGATAACATAGAACACTGACAGCACCTTGTTCTGCTTCTTGGAGTGAGTAGAACTAGGATGCATGTACACCGAGAGGCCTGTGCCATAGAAGATTGTTACTACTAACAGGTGAGAGGCACAGGTATTGAAGGCCTTGGCACTACCTTTGATAGAGGATATTTTCAGGATGGAAGCTGCAATGAAACCATAGGATAAGAGTATAACAAGGAAAGAACCAAATCCAACAAAAAAAGTTATGAGAAAAAGAATCATTTGACTGATGAAGGGATTGGAACAAGACAAGGATATGATGTGGGTTATGTCACAGAAGAAATTTGGAATGATATTGGGCCCACAGTAGTAGAGATGAAAGCAAGGGATTATTTCAGCTAAGCTACTAAGGAAACCACTCCCATAGGCCCCAGCAATCATCTTCTGACAGAGGCCAGGAGCCATGATGGCTGAGTACTGCAGAGGCCTACCAATAGCAACATATCTGTCAAAGGCCATGGCAGCCAAGAGACAGCATTCTGTCAGACACATCCAGCACCCAACAAAATACTGGGTGGCACAAGCAATGAATGAAATCATTTTTTCTTCTTTTAAGAAGTCTGAAAGCATCCTTGGGCTGGTGGAAGAAGAATAGCAGATGTCTATAAATGACAGGAAACTGAGAAAAAAGTACATAGGTGTGCGCAGGTGGGAGTCCATCCTGATTAGGATGATAAGACCCATGTTCCAGATGAGAGTCACAAGGTAGATCCCTAGGAAGATTGGAAAGAGGATAGGCTGCACACCTTTTTCATCTGAGAGTCCCAGGAGAGCAAACATGTCCACAGAGGTACGATTTCTATCCCCTTCCATGGACCTGCTCGGTGACAGCTGCTGAGAAAACGATGAGAGAAGGAAATGGTTTTATTCTCAAAAAACACAAAGAAATACTCTTCATTTCTTTCCAGTCATGCAGCTGACTAGATATACATCTTAAATCATCAATGTTGGGTTAATCTTTTTGTTCCATGTATAATCACCAAACTTAACTGAAAAATTTTCTTTCATAAGTACAGTCATTCTCTTTGGGGCAAAAGACAGTAATGAACATCATTGGTACATTATCTCCTAAAATGTCTTAATTTCATGTTTTATCATTTCAGATTTTACAAATATATGAGAAGTAGAAATAGCTTAAATTAGGAAAATACTGTCCTCCCTCTATATGGTAAAACAGAATGATTCTGATCAGTCATGCCTGTGAAATTAATTCAGTGCTTGAAAAAGCCCCTGAATCATGCTGGACCCCATAGTCACTTGAGGATAGTAAAATAGATACTCTTTAAAATCCCTTTGGGAACTAATATTCAATTAATCTGCAGTCAGAAAGGGTAGACAATTCTATAACTGCATTTCTGGTTTCATAGAGCCTGGAGAGAAATAAGAATAATGCAATGGGATGGTAGGAAGAGTCACGCACCAAGAAATAGCTTGGAGCTCGACGTGACTTAAACTTAATGGCTCTATGAAGTCTCCTAAGAAGTTAGACAAGACCAGGTTGTAAAAGCCTAGTCATTATATGCCCATCCTTGCCAGTGCAGATTTTTATTACCTCAGATCAGAGATACTTATGAGTTAAACTGTCTAGAGCAATGATTCTGGATCATCTTTGAGTCAGTGATACTTTAAAAATCTGTTGGAAACTCTGGAACCTTTACACAGCAAATTACAACCACTTAACACCTTGCATATGGTTTTGTTGGATTCTCAATCATCCTGGATTTTATTATTGATTCCTAGGTTCGAGTCTTCTCCTATGAAGTAGAGTAACTTGAACTCATGTAAGGGTTAGAACGCTTAGGCAATGGGCATGGGGACTAAGAAACAGAGGCAGGATTCTGGAAGTTCTTTCTCTTTTTCTCTTTGGAGCCAGTTCAAGGAAGGCAAGAACTAAGTCTTCAGGCCAAATGGTAAATAAGCAAAACAATATTTTTGCACTAGGCTCTGTATGCCCTCTTCAAGATGAAATAGCTGTCTTCTCTCTAGATGGTCGTTAGGACATGCCCCAATGCAAACACATTTTTTATTCAGATGAACTACACTAGAAATAAAATCATGGGGGCTGTGAAAGGTAGAAAATAGATGTTAAATGTGGCCTGGATTTTCCATATACAGGTAAAAGTAGAAGTCTTGGAGACCTCTCTGGAGAAAGGCTATGATATTAACGGAATAAGCTATGTGTATGAACTACAAATAAATACAGCATTAGCCATCCAGAATGTCTTCCTCCCTCCCAGCCATTTACCAGCCTCCTAGTTGCAAAAGTGAATGGAAAGACAAAATCACCATGGAAGCACAAGGTATAGCCTTAGAAACAATGTAAAACTGTTCATTTCCCAAAATCAGATCAATCATTGATTCTGGGGGCACCGTTTTGAGAAGAAATCTGAAGCAATGAAGACATTAATTAGAAAAGAAAGTCAAGATGTCTGCCATCAGTACAGAAGGAGAAATGGTAGCAGACAAGCTATGCATTTACCGTCTCAGACTTAGGTGTGATTCTGTCCACATGGAAACTGAACGGAAGGAGAATTTTGTGAGAACAGAGCAGAAAATTGCATTCTTCATCATCAACGTAACCAATAATCATGACAACCAAATTAATTTATTGAGCAGCTACAGCATGTACCGTTCTTCTCTTTCTACTCACAGACGTATTCACAGCTTCCTCTAATGTCCATTCATTCAACACGGTAACCATGACTCTCGTTTGCTATCTACTAAACACAGATACTCCTCTGAAAATTGCCTCTACATTTCTATTATATGTCTCTGGAACCCCAATTAGATGTACATCATTGGATCTACTTGCTCTGCCCCCTACATCACTGAAACATTCATTATTTGTATTGCTCTACTGTGTTCTGTTTAATTTTTACAAATCTCTCTTCCAGTAAATTCATTCCACCATAAGTTGTGCTGATTGGCTATTTAACTCACTCATTAATTTCAAATTTCAATCATATTTTTTTTCTCTTGAGATGTTCCATTTCGTTCTTCCCAAATGGTCAGTTTTGATAGTCTCTTATTGTTTCTTCATACTTTCCATAGCACCCTTTATTTAAATGTATTCAACATACTTATTGAAGTTATTATCTAATAATTTAAATACATATATTTGCAAATCTGATTCCATGGTTTAAGGATATTTCTGACTCTTACCAAAGGCGCCCTGTTTATTAGTAGGCTTAGTGAATTTTTTATCTTAAGTTCATATTTCTTTAAAATTTATCTGTAGGAATCATTGATGCTTGTGTTTAAAATTTGTTTCTTCAGAAATGGTTTATATCACTTCTGTCAGATTCCAGGGGTAAAATATCAACCAAGAATCCCTTTAAACAAAAATTGTGACTTGGCGTTTTTTTGACAACACAATAGTGATAATATTTAGGCTGCAATCTACATAATTAGATGGATGAGAGTAAAAATTATCAAGACAAGGGCTGATATCAGCATTACAGTGACTAAAGACGTCCCCCATTATTGTCCTGCTTTAGTAATAAAGAATTGGACATCCAACCATGAACAAAAAAGCCTGTGTGGAAGTTGTAGTAACCAGCACCAAATGCAAAGGGATCCAGGAGGAATCTCACCCACCTGTGCATCCAGTAATAAGCAGACAGACTTTGGTATGGGCTAGAGAGCCAGCAGGAGCCCACAAACCTGCCCCAAACCATCTTGGCCGTGGTCAGGTAAGCCTGGAGAGTGCACACTTGGGCAGACAACTGTGAATGAGAGAGATTTTGTGTAAGATAAGTCTTCTGGAGATGTGATTCCAGCACATTACTGAAGCAGAAAAAAGGTGTGAGTTTGGTCACAGTAAAGATAGGCAAAGGAGATTTCCCGGCACCACCACCTTCAAGGCAACACTGCAGAAGATGAACTACTCAGCAGTGGCAAACTGTCCTGCCAGAGGAAAGCAGCAGTGAGTTAGTGCCCAGGCTACTCCAGCAGGGCTGGACACAGCTGGAGAACCCGGTTCTCTCTAGAGGTATGTCGACTACAGGGGTGGATAGACCACGAGTGGAGGGAGAAGGGAGATCAGGTAAGAGGAAGATACTAATATCAAAGGGAATTAGAGGGGCACAGGAGCTCAGAATTTCAGCAGGAAGTCTACCCATGAGCCTCAAGGGGTACCTCAGCAAAGGATCTCCCCTCCAGATCCACTGGAACCCTCAACCACCCAGTGCTAAACCCATATCCCCCTCACTCTGCAACTAGCTCTTTGTGCACATTCCTGTGAGAGCAAATCTGGTAAATTGAGTCATCTCAAAAAAACAGATCTGTTTTGTGGACAAGGGAGAAACCACAAACATGAGCTGGAGTGCCACCTTCTGGAAAACAAAAAAAAGTTTCCAGTACCACCTAGTAAATGGCAACAACTAAAAACACAGTATCTTAAGAATTTGGCCACAAGAGGGAGGAAGAAGAGTGGAGCAGATGACCCCATACAAAGGCAGAGAAGACTGGAGACCCCTTACTTACACTACTCAGAAAACTTAACTTGAAATGAATTAAAGATTTAAACATCTAAAACCATAAAACACTTAGAAGAAGAAATATAGGAAAAGCTCCTTCACATCGATCTTGCAATGATTTTTTTTGGATTTGACACCAAAAGGACAAGCAACACAAGCGAAAATCACCAAGTGGGACTACATCAAAGTAAAAAGTTTCTACAAAGCAAAAGAAACAACCCAAAAACTGAAAGGCAACCTAGAGAATGGGAGAAAACAGCTGCAATCCATATATCAGATATGAGGTTATTATTTAACACATTTAGAGAACTTTTTCAACTCAGTAACAAATATCAAGCAACCTGATTAAAAAATAAGCAGTGGAACTAAATTGACATCTTTTCTAAAGAAGACGTTCAAAAGGAACATATAAAGATGCTCAATATCATTAATCATCATGGAAATACAAATCAAAACCATGATGAGATATCAACTCACACCTGTTAGAATGGCTATCATCAAGAAGACAAGAGTGAACAAGTGTAGGCAAGGATGTGGAGATAAGGGAACCATCACACATTGTTGTGGGAATGTAAATTGGTTCAGCCACTGTGGAATAAAATGTGGAGTTTTCTCAAAAAAATAGCAATAGAACTACCATATGATCCAGCAATTGCACTGCTGGGTTTATATAAATGAAATAAACAACAGGTATCCCATGTTTATTGCAGCATTATTCAGAAAAGCCAAGATATGCAAACACCCTAAGTGTCCGTCAATGCATGAATGGATAAAGAAGATGTTACACACACACACACACACACACACACACACACAATGTAATATTACTGATCCATGAGAAAGAAGGCAACCCTGCCATTTGCAGGAACATGGAAGGAACATAAAGGCATTATCCTAAGTGAGATCAGTCAGATAGAGTAAGAGAAAACTGTATGATATCACTTATGTGCGGATTTTAAAAGAGCTGAACTTGTAAAAACAGCAAATAGAATGGTGGTTACCAGATACTAGGGGTGGGGGAATTGGAGATACATTCTGTAAGGGTACAAACTTGTAACTACCAAATACATCCTAGAGATACAATGCACAGCCTAGTGATTATAGACAACAATATGCTGTCATAAACTTCACAGTTCCTAAGAGACTACATCTTTGTTCATTGAGGTAACATTGGCTTCTAACATATAATTTTCAGATGTACACCATTACATCTCAAAATCTGTATAAGCTAGACTCTTATTGTTCCCACCTCAAAAGAAGAAACGTACTTGTGTAATGTGGTAGAGGTGTTAGCTAGTGCTAGGATGGTAAGAATATTGCAATATCAAATGTAAGAAATCAATCTGTTCAACAATTTAAACTTACACAATGTTATAAGTCAATTTTATCTCAAAAAATAAATTTAAAAAAAAAGAACCAGGGAAGACGTTTTTACATTTTCTCTCTCTCTCAAACTAAAGCTGAGAAAGGTGAGCATATCACTGTCTCATTTTGTGTAGTTTTTTTCTAGTTTGCCCTTGAGAATATCACCCTTTGAGAGTCCCTATTTTAAGTGGCATTATGGAGAAGGAATGTTGTCTCTGGGCCATTCTCACACCTTGTCTTTTTCTCCTACCCTTCATACTTTGCTCATTAAAACTCAGGCCTGGGGATGCCAGCCATTAGTAGATCCCTCCTGGGAAAATACTGGTCTCAACCCACCACCCTGTGAGGTGTGTGCTTTTCTTTTCTTTTCTGTACCTTGATAAATTTATTAAGGTACTGATAAAGTACTGGCTTAGCCATGAAATAAAGTGTTTCAGATTGTATCTCGCATTATTGGTTTTCTTGAACATATCATCCACCATATTACCAGAAACACCTTTACAAATAATATTTCTATGAAAAGAATTGGTTAATCCAAATTATCACTTTTTTTCTAAAACCCCAAACTACTAGATTTGATTAATTTTTTCTTTGTTTCTAATATGATTGAATTTTCCTGAAAATCAAGGCATGATATATTTATTGAGTGTGTTCTGTGTTCCAGGTGCTATTCTGAATATACTTTTATGTTTTACCTTATTTTAATTTTCAACAAATTTATAAGACATTTATTATTCCAATTTTACAGTTGAGGACACCCTGGGTCAGAGCATTAAATAGCTCAAGGTCACACAACCCATGATGGGCAGAACTGGGATTCAAATTCAGGCAGTATAGCTCCAGAGCCACATCTTAAATATCTCCACTGAATTGCTCACCAAAATGTGTTAATTGTTACATTAATCTTATTTCTAAACAGCTATAGAGTACAGAGCAATATAGTTGGTGTTTGGATGATGTAAATGACTCAATAAGGAGCCTACGACCAGAAAGAGAGGTGAGAAAGCCCATAGAGACATAATACAAAACAAGATATGATGTATGGCGTGAGAAAGACAGAGATAAATTCTTGTGGGTGACCACCAGCTGGATGTCGGCAAGAAGTTTCAGAGTGGGAAAGACCCCTTAATATGCTTTGCAAGAAGTTCTCACAAAAGATCTCTAGAATGGCAGAGACCACTTAAGACACATTATTGTACAGGTGGACATAGTAATGACAATGTAATTGAAGATGCTGTCGATAACATGATCACCACATCTTTCCACATAGATTCTCTTTCAGGAAATGAACAGAAAGGCTGTAATGCTGACTGCTTGCCAAATAAGTGAGACAAATAGGAGGAGAATTTATCTTCTTTCAAGAGGAAGAAATAAGGAGAAATGAAGATGTTTTGCAATACATGCTGATGTAACTGAGGGAAAGGGAAATCGTAGCCTTTAGATGGTGACCGCTGCAAAGCTTTTGCCCACAGATGCCTGAGAGACAAAATTACCACAGCAAACTCTACTGTACACAGAGACTTTGTTAAATTTGTGATGCTGTTGTTAGTCCCAGAGCACCTTTTAATTGCCACCTTGTTTCCCTCAAGCACCCCAGATCCTATCATTTCTAATCAACCTTATTTTCAGTTGTCTCTTCCGTATCAAGGACTCCTAAGCTTTCTTCTCTTGTTTTGTATAAAGTTTATCTTGGGATAAAGTTTATCTTGGCTCTCTTCCTTCAGTATTTTTTGCATTATTCTTGGCATCAGATATTCCCCTATCCCCTGCTAACCTCCATTTGACCCTGCTTAGCAAATGGAAAAAAGAAGAAAAATGAAAGAGAACATGAAAAAGTTGCCCTTTTGGGTGCTGGGGTAGTGGTTAAGTATACATGCTCCAGTTTGGCAGGTTCACAGGTTCCAGTCATCAGCATGGACCTACACACCACTCATCAGGTCATGCTGTGGCAGTGTCCCATATACAAAGTAGAGGAAGATTGGCACAGATGTTAGCTCAGGGCCAATCTTCCTTACACACACACCAAAAGAGTGCCCCTTGACAAGCCTCTCTTCTTTAAGATATTTCATCAATCATCATTCCTAATAATTATTTACTTGCCGTTGGATAAATTCAACATATTTGAAAGGTAGGAAACAAAATCTGAAGAGCTTTGTTTATCAGGAACAGTGTGGACAGGATTATTCTCAGAAGACCAAGTATTACTTTTATGTTTTCACCTCCTCAAGACCCAACATGTTCATCAAAGATGCTTTGGATACACTCAATTTGGGAGTCTTCTGTAGACTGGTCAAATTTCACTTTTTAAATGGGACAAATCAGGTAGTATAAGCCCCTCAAAAATTACCCACAATTTTTCCTCTGGGTCTGTGTTTTCTGCTTTTAAACACTAATCAAAGGTCTCGGAGGTTTTCCAGCTCCTCATTTTATGCCAAAGTATATTGACACAGCCTATATATTTAGCTGATCCTTCCATAGATTTGCTTTTCAGGATACATCAGCTGCCATGGATAAGGACCCTTATAACTTAGACTTCAAGTACAATGATATTGAGCTATCTATAAATCTTTGAAATTCTTCCTGGGTCTTAGGCCTTCACATTCCCTAGAGCAGAGCTCCTAACGACTCACCCAAGAGTTCTATAAAGCTTTAGTCCCCTGTGTTCCAACTCTTTTTTCTTCGTGGTGTACCCAGGTATTCAGCAATAGCCAACAAATATTTCAACTTCCAGATTTTGAGATTATCCCACTCCATCAGTGCTCTGAGACGAACTCATGGTCTTTTGTTAGTAATGTTTGGCTCACTCAGCCTGCCTTAAAAATGATCCAGCTGTGGGAGAAGAGGAGCTTAAAAGCTTATGAGCCTTCTCTCATAAATAAGAAAGGTCTTCAGAGCACAACTCCCCACAAAGAGGGAACAATTAAAATAGTGCAAGAGGTGAATAACTTCTCTCCTGGGTGATGGAAGGGAGACTAACTCTGTTAATTGGTCCCTTGTTTGGGGTGTTCATCTTTTGAGACACTTTTACATCAACAACCCTACATTCAGCCTGGAAAAATCATGGGGCCGATTTAACAAACAATTTCAACCTTTTTCTCTATAAAATAAATTATGTCACCAAAGCAGAGGAATAATCATCATGACCTCTGTCTGGGAAACACACCAGGAAGTAGTGAGCATTCAACAATGCTGAGTCAGACTCTTGACAGTAGAGGGAATCTTGACTCTCTAACTTCTTATTTTTGACTTTTTTTTTTTTTTTTTGCTTTTATGTGGGACTCCATGGATTGTTCATATTTGGAAAGACTTTCCAGACATTTGGAGCAGGGAAGAAGAAACAGGAATAGATCTCTTCTTCTCTCTCATGGTTCCAGCTGCTTTGTTTCAAGGAAAAGATTAGTAGAGGAGGGAGAAAAAGAGAAGGATAAAATGATTGCATGAAGAAGGGCAGAGATGGGAATAAAAAGGGGGAAGACTGAGCAAGGTGTGTAATAAAATTTGAAAAGATAAATAATATTCAGAATTCTCAAAACACACACCAAGAAGGAATCCTTCCGCCTCCCTCCACCCCACTTTGATTTCTTCTCTCTCCAAATGTACAGGAGAAGCAATTCTTCATCTTTTTGGTGTTTTCTTAAAATTTACTTTACTGAGGTCACACTGTTTATAATGTTATATAAATTTCACGTGTACATCATTGCATTTCAACTTCTGTATAGGCTGCATCGAGTTTACCACCAGAAATCTAGCTCACTATACATATGTGCTCCTTCACCTCTTTTGCCCTTTCCTTCTGTTAACTACCAATCTGTTATATGCATCTATGTGTTTGTTTATGAGTAAGGTTATACAGTAATTTTCTTTCTCCATCTGACCTATTTTGCTTAGCATAATACCCTCAAGGTCGATCCTCGTTGTTGCAGGAAATGATTTCATCTTTTTATGGCTGAGTAGTATTTCATTGTATATATGTGTGCTACATCTTCTTTATCTTCTTATCCATTGAAAGAATCCATTCTTATATTGCATCCCAAGACACTAAGTCCTTGTCCTTTGGTCCATAAGGTCTGGTTTTCTTTCTCTAGACACTCCATGGAAAGGACATCTTAGAGAGAATAGAAGAGATCAGGCTATGGAGAAAGCTAAACAGTAAATTGCCATATATTAAAAAATGATGTCTGCTCATGCTTCTAAAACATCTTTATTATCTTCTTTTAGCCCCAACCAAAATTCCATTTAAATTTTTGACTTAGCAGTGTGGAACAACTTATGGATAATATTTTTGAAATATTATCTAGCTTTTTACCTAATATTTATGTCTCCACATCTCTGACCGTTCCCTTCTTTCAGGCAGGTAAGCTGTTAGGTTTTCAAGCCTCAGAGAAGGGATGTGATAGCTAAAAGAAGTTGAAGCAGAGGTGATGTGGCCAAAAACATGAGTGAGCCTTCAGAATGACTTACAGACAGCACAACTATCAACTAAGTTTAGAGATACCAAGAACAGAGGGGCCCTAACCAAAAGATGGATAGGGCCTGAGTTTGCAAGCAGAAACTTAAGAAACTGTCGTCATAGGGGTCCAGGTAGACAGCCACTGGACACTGAGGGCTTGAGCTCTACAGAATTTCCTGCGCCCTATTGAGGATGAGAACAACAGAACAATCCACATTTAAGCAAGATTGGCTATAAGAAGTCTACAGAGAACTTACCTGACACGTGCATTATTCATTTTAATTTTTGTTAAACACTTTCAGGAAATTTACTGTAGGTAAGTTCCTAACTTACAGTGCTGAAAAATAATTTTGACTTAGTAAGAACCAAAATATTAAGATTTGTATTAAATGCTAATGTTCATTCATTTGGCAAATATTGATTAAGTGCTTACAGTGTGCCAGACAATATTCACATACTGGAACACTGAGAGTCCCATTAATGTAAGTGACAGAAGCCAAGATAACTGAGAGTGTGGTGTGAAACAATCTTCCCTCTTTCTTCAGAATCAAAGATGAACAGTAGATAATGTAACCAAAAGTTTTTCTGAACTGATACTCCTCCTCATCCTACTCTGAACCCTGCTATCAACTCCTATTAGAGGCAAATTACCCTTTGAGGGTGGAGAAAAGATACTGTCAAACAGCTTTACGGAAACATGCTGAAGACATCCAAATGGCCAGCAGACACCTGAAAAGATGTTCAACATGACTAGTCATTTGGGAAATGCAAAGCAAAAGCAGGATCCCAGTCCTGAGATCTTGTCAAGATGGTGGTGTAAGCAGACTCTGAACTCATCTCCTCCCACAAACACAAACATGTTAAAACTATTTTTGGGAAAATCACCCTGGATAGAAAACTGAAAACTGGATAAAAAGAACCCTCACAACAAGGGACAGTCCTGAATAAGGCAGAAGAGCCAGAAATTCCTGATGGAGAGGAAAAGAGCCACCTTTGGGAGCAGCAGAGCTTCTTAGCTGGCCAGGCGGGAGACATCATAAGGTACACAGCCCTTGCTGGAGGAATGAGGTCTGGAGCAAGGCCAATACTGGAGCATCCTTCAGACTCAGCACAACTGAGATGAGCGTCTTACGGTCTGGCTTCGCTGGCTATTAACTGCAATGAAGATACCCCTAGAAAAGCTATCAGCTGAAAGCCGAAAAGACCCGGGTCTTAAAGGGCTTATGCACAAACTCGCTCATTGCAGCAACCTAAAATCACCAGAGAGAAGGCTGACAGTCCTTTGGTGAAACAAGACTCTAGTGTTGGACTCTTGGGGCATCTTGGTGAGAGGAGGGACCTCACTGGAGACTGAGACATTGGTGGGGGCCATTGTTCTGACCTGGTCCAGGCATGCTGACACAGACCTTGGTGGGAGCCATTGAGGTTCTTCCCTTGGCCTGTTAGCCCAGGGGTCTGCCATGCCCACTAGCGTACAGATTTAATTCAGTTCAGCCAGGGCAGGTAGCCTGCCCTAGGGACTGGCCCCACCCCACAGCAAGCCCCCAGGCTACTTTTAAGCATTCACTGGGTGCCTGGATCCTCTACAGGCACGCAAGTGTGTCTACCTCTGTGCGGCAGGGCCTGTGTGAGGACCAGATGAACTGTGGGGGGCATTGGTGGAGAGGTGGGGACCTCTGCAGTGTGGCATTTGGGTACACTCCAGGGGGTTGGGAAATGTGCATGGACCAGGACTGTGTTGATGGTGTTTGTGGTCCTGTGAAGGGTGAGGCTTATCAGTGGCAGAAGACCTGTGTTTCACAAATAGCCATAAAAAGGATCAGCCCCACCTTCCAAGGTCTGAAACAATTGGGTGCTCCCATGCCTAGGGTCAGCCCCACTCAGCTGCACTCCTAAGAGAACTGACAACAGCTTTGCAGGCCTGAAGCCTATGGCAACTGTATGTCCCTGAGCCTAGCAACCAGCTACACTGGGTACCAACCCAATTAAGAGGAAAACTGCAATAGGAGTGTACTGATAGACTATGTAGCCAATGATGCTGAGGCTCCCCAAACCGGATTTACAAACAGCTGGCCAGGGAAGGAAAGACTAGACTCCCTGGGTACCTGCAGTAAGAGCAACTCTGCCACAGTAGAAAGACACAAGTAGCCCACAAAGGGGTCACTCCTGGATCATTTGGACTGCTGATGAGAGGGAAGCACAGTGCTGGGCTTCATAAGGCATCTCATATATAAGGCCACTTTTCCAAGATCAGGAGACATAGTGGACTCACCTAATACATAGAAATAAGCACAGAGAAAGAGGCATAATGAGGAGACAAAGGAACGCTTTCTGAGCAAGGGAACAGGACAAAACCCCAGAAAAAGGACTAAATGAAACAGAAACAAGTGACCTACTTGACAAAGAGTTCAAACAAAATCTCATAATGATGCTCACAGATGTTGGGAGAAGACTGGATGAACACAGTGAGCTCATCAGCAAAGAACTGGAAACTATAAAAAAGAACCAATCAGAAATGAAGAATACAATACTGGAAATGAAAAATTCACTAGAGGGACTCAGTAGCAGAATAGAGGATGCAGAAGAATGGATCAGAGAGCTAGGTGGAAGACTAGAGGAAATCACCCAAGCTAAACAGAAAAAAGAAAAAAGAATTAGACAGAATGAGAACAGTCTAAGGGAACTCTGGGACAATATCAAGCATGCCAACATTCGGATTATAGGTGTCCCAGAAGGAGAAGAGAGAGACAAAGGGGCAGAAATTTTATTTGAAGAAATAATAGAGGAAAATTTTCCTAACCTAAGGAAGGAAACAGACATCCAAGTACAGGAAGCACAGAGAGATCCAAACAAGAGAAGCCCAAAGAGGTCCACACCAAGACATATTATAATTAAAATGTCCAAAATTAAAGAGAAGATCCTAAAAGCAGCAAGAGAAAGGCCACAAGTGACATACAAAGGAAAGCCCATAAGGCTGTCAGGGGACTTCTCAGCCACAACCCTACAGGCAAGAAGAGAATGGCACAACGTATTTATAACGTGCTAGAAGGAAAAAACCTATAGCCAAGAATACTCTATCCATCAAGGTTTTCATTCAGAATGAAAGGAGAGATGAAGAGCTTCCCAGAAAAGCAAAAATTAAAAGAGTTTATCACCAAGAAACCAGTTCTAGAAGAAATGCTGAAGGGGCTTATTTAAGTGGGAAAGCGATGACCACAAATAGAGATACTCCTCTGAAAATTGCCTCTATATTTCTATTATACGCCTCTGGAACCCCAATTAGAATTAGGCATATGTTGAATCTTCTTGTTTTACCTTCTACACCACTGAAGCATTAATTATTTCTTTCTCTCTACTGTGTTCTGTTTAACTTTTACAGATCTCTCTCCCAGTAAATTCATTCTACCATGTTGTGCTAATTCGCTGTTTAACTCATCCATTAATTTCAAATTTCAATCATAATATTTTGTTTTCTCTCTTTAAGTTTCACTTGGTTTTTTGATCAAATGGTCAGCTTTGACAGTCTCTTATTGTTTCATCATATTTTCAATAGTATCCTTATTTAACATATTAAACATACTTACTGAAATTACTGCTATCTAATAATTTCAATACACGGTTTGTAAGTCTGATTTCATAGTTTAATGATATGGCTGACTCTTATTCAAAGTGCCCTCTTTATTTATGTGCTTAGGTTTTTTTTAATCTTAAGTTCATGTTTCTTTAAAATTTGTGGAAATCATTGATGCTTGTATTTAAAATTTGTTTCTTCAAGGTATTCTGTCAGATATCTTGTGGATAACACCAAACCAGAATCTCTTTTAAAAAAATATATGACTTGCTGTGTTTTGGTGTCACAATAGTGATAATATTTAGGCTGCATATCCACATAAGTAGATGGATGAGACTAAAACTTATAGGAGGAAGGAGTGACATCAGCATCATAATGCGAAAAGGCGTTCTCCTTTTTCTTCCACTTTCGTAACAATGAAGTGACATCCATGAACATAAGAGCCTTTGTGGGAGTTGCAGTATACAGCACTAACTTCCAAGGGACCCAGGAGGAATCTCACCCACCTGTGCATCCAGTAATAGGCAGACAGACTTTTGGTATGGGCTGCAGAACCAACAGGAGCTAAGTACTTGCCTCAATCTATCTCGGCCATGGTCAGGTAAAGCCTGGAGAGTGCTAACTAGAGCAGAAAATAGTGAATGAGACAGACTTTGTGGAAGCCCAGGTTCCTGAGAGTTGATTCCAGTGCACAACTGAAGCAGAAAAAAAGGTGTGATTTGGTTGCAGTGGAAACAGTGAAAGGAGCTTCCCCATTACCACCCATTTGAAGACAACACTGCACAGGTGGAACCACTCAGTAGTGGCTAACCCTCCTGTGAAGGAAAAAGAGCAGTGAGCAAGCTCCCAGCTACCGCAGCAGTGCTGGACTCAGTTGGGGAGCTCCTTTCTCTAAAGAGATATGTAGACTACTGAGGTGAATAGATTGCAAGTGGAGGGTGAAGGGAAATCAAGTAAAAGACAGACAGGAATATCAAGGGGAGTTAAAGGAGGACAGGGGCTCGGGATTTCACAGGAAGTCCACCTGTGAGGCTCTAGGAGTACCTCATCAGAGGATCTCCCCTCAAGATCCACAGGAAATCTCAACCTCCCAGTGCTAAACCCACACTTCTCCTCACTCTGCAATTGGCTCTTTGTGCACATTCCTGAGTGTAGCAGTGAGAGCAACTCCAGTAAACGGACTGCTCTCAGAAAAACAGGACCAGTCTGTGGACACGGGAGAAACCACAAACCACACTGGAATGTCACCTTCTGGAAAACAAAAAAGAGATTTCCAGTAGCCAGCCTGGTGAGAGGTAACAACTAGAGAAGAAACAGTAGCTTAAGAATTCAGCCAGAAGAGGGAGTAATAAGAGGGGAGCAGGTGGCTGAGTAGTATTCCATTGCATATATATATATATATATATATTTATACCCTATCTTCTTTATGCAATTATCAGGTGATGGGCACTTAGGTTGCTTCCATGTCTTGGCTATTGTAAATAATGCTGCAATGAACATAGGGGTGCATGGGACTTTTGGAATTGCTGACTTCAAAATCTTTGGAGAGATTCCCAACAGTGGGATGTCTGGGTCATATGGTATCTCTATTTTTAATTTTTTGAGAAATCTCCATACTGTTTTCCATAGTGGCTGTACCAGTTTGCATTCCCACCAGCAGTGTATGAGGGTTTCTTTTTCTCCACAACCTCTCCAACATTTTTTACTGTTTGTTTTAGTTATTTTTGCCATTCTAATGGATGTAAGGTGATATCTCAGTGTAGTTTTGATTTGCACTTCCCTGATGATCAGTGATGATGAGCATCATTTTTTGTGCCTATTGGCCATCTGTATATCTTCTTTGGAGAAATGTCTGGATCTTCAGGGAATTATGTTAAGTGAAATAAGCCAGATAGACAAAGAGAATCTCTGTATGACTCCACTTACATGTGGAAGTTAAACATGTAGACAAAGAGAACAGATTAGCGGCTATCAGGGCAAAGGGGGCGGTGGGGGTGGGCACAAAGGGTGAAGTGGTCACCTACAACATGACTGACAAACAATAATGTACAACTGAAATTTCACAAGGTTGTAAACTATCATAATCTCAATAAATTTTTTTTTAAAAAAAAGCACCGAAAAAAAAGTGGAGCAGGTGTACCGACAAAAGCAAAGAAAACTCCAGATCCCTTACTTACACTACTCACAAAACTTAACTTGAAATGACTTAAAGATTTAAACATCAGACCTAAAACTGTGGAACTCTTAGAAGAAAATTATAGGAAAAGCTCCTTGACTTTGATCTTGGGAATGATTTTTTTGGACATGACACCAAAAGCACAAGCAGGATGAGCAAAACTCAACAAGTGAGACTACATCAAACTAAAAAGCCTCTACACAGCAAAAGAAATGATCAAAAGAATGAAAGGCAACCTGCAGAATGAAAAAAATATTTGTCATCTGTATATCGGATGAGGGGTTATTATCCAATATAGTTAAAGAACTCATACAACTCATACAATGATGAATATAAAACTATCTGATTTAAAAATGAGCAATGGGGTGCTGGCCCCGTGGCCGAGTGGTTAAGTTCGAGTGCTCTGCTGCAGGTGGCCCAGTGTTTTGTTGGTTCGAATCCTGGGCGCGGACATGGCACTGCTCATCAAACCACGCTGAGGCAGTGTCCCACATACCACAACTAGAAGAACCCACAACGAAGAATATATAACTATGTACTGGGGGGCTTTGGGGAGAAAAAGGAAAAAAATAAAATCTTTAAAAATGAGCAATGGAACTAAATAGACATTTTCCAAAGAAGGCATTCAATGGCCAACAGGTACATAAAAAGATGCTCAATAGCACTAATCATTAGGGGAATGAAAATCAAAACCACAATGAGGTATCATCTCACACCTGTTAGAATTGCTGTCATCAAGAAGACATAAGACAACAAGTGGTTGGAGAGGATGTAGAGATAAGGGAATCCTCATACATTGTCATGGGAATGTAAACTGGTTTAGCTACTGTGGAAAAAAGTATGGAGTTTCCTGAAAAAAATTAGGAATAGAACTACCATATGATCTAGCAATTCCATCTCTGGGTATATATCCAAATGAAATGAAAAAAGGATATCAAAAAGAAATCTGTACTCCCATGTTTATTGCAGCATTATTCACAATAACCAAGATATGGAAATAACCTAAGTGTCCATCAATGCATGAATGGATAAAGAAGGTGGTATACATATTTATACACACACACACACGCGCGTGCACACACACACAGCAGAGTATTAGTCAAGAGAAAGAAGGAAATCCTGCCATTTGCAGCAACATGGATGGACGTTGAGGGAATTACACTACGTGGGATAAATCAGACACAGTAAGACAAAACTGTGTTACATCACTTATATGTGGATTCTAAAGAAGCCAAATGTAAAAACAGCAAACAGAATGGTAGTTACCAGATGCTGCAGGGTGGGGGAATTGAAAATATGTTGTTAAAAGGTACAAACTTGTAACTACCAGATAAATCCTAGACATCTAATGTGCAGCATAGTGATTATAGACAACAATGCTGCATTATAAACTTCAAAGTTCCTAAGAGACTAGATCTTTTAATTTTTTTATTGAGGTAACATTGGTTTATAACATTATATAAATTTCAGATGTACACCATTATATTTCAAATTCTATATAAGCTAGATCTCAATCTTTCCCACCACAAAAAAAGAAATCTGCTTATGTGACATGATAGAGGTGTTAGCTAATGCTAGGACAGTAAGCGTATTGCAATATGTAAATGTATCAAATCAACACATCAAACACCTTAAACTTACACAGTGTTATATGTTAATTTTACCTCAATAAAATTAAACTTCAGAAAAAGTGTTATCAGGGAAGGCATTTTTGCTTTCTCTCTTTCTCTCAAACTAAAACTCAGAGAGGTGTGCATATCACTGTCTCATTTTGTGAAGAAGGTTTTTTTCTAGTTTGTCTTCTAAGAATGTCACTCCTTGAGAGTCACCATTTTCAGTGGCATTGGGCGGAAGGGGTGTTATCTGTAAGGCAATCTCACACATTGTCTTTTTCTCCTGCCCCTCATACATTTGCCCACTAAAACCCAGGGTGAGGCTACCAGAGATTAGTAGATCCTCCTGGGAAAATGCTGGCCGCAGCCCACTACCCTCTGAGGTTTGTGCTTTTTCTTGTCATTTCTGAACCTTGATAAACTTATTTGCTTTCTCACTGGCTCAGCCATGAAAAAAATGTGTTTTAGGTTTTATCTAGCATTCTTGGTTTCTTGGTATATAACAGCCACCATAGTACTATAAACACCTTTATAAATAATATTTCCATGAAGGTCTTGGTTACTCCAGCTTATCGCTGGCCATTTTTTCTCTAAAATGCCTAGCTACTGGATCTGCTTATTTATTTATTTTTGCTTCTAATATGACTAAATTTTCCTGAAAACTCAAGGCATGGTATTAAGTAGCTAATATTTATTGAGTGTGTGCTATGTTCCAGGTGCTATTCTGAGTACTTTTATGTTTTACCTTATTTTCATTTTCAGCAGTTTTATGAGATATGTACTCTTATTATGCCTATTTTACAAATGAGGAGACTGTGTGTCAGAGCAGTAAACAGCTCAAGGTTGCACAAGTAGGTCAGAAGGACCTACTGATATTTGAATCCAGGTAGTCTAGTTCCAGAGTCACATCTTAAATATCTGAATTGAATCGTTCACTAAAATATGTTAATTTCTGCATTAGTCTTGTTTCTGAACACTATAGAGTGCAAAGCATTATACCTGGTGTTTGGATGATGTAAATGATCCAATAAAGGCCTATAGCTCAGAAAGGGAGATGAATAATGTGCCCATAGAGACATAATACAAAGCAAGAGATGATGTGTGGCATGGGAAAGAGAGATAAATTCTAGTGGGTGATCACCAGCTGGATGTGAGCAAGAAGTTAGAGATTGGGGAAGGCCTCTGCATATTCTTTGCAAGAATTTCTCATAGAAGATCTCTAGAATGGCAGAGATCATCTCAATGCATTATTGTACAACTGAAAAGGGCAATGACAGCATAATTGAAGATGCTGTCAATAACATGATCACCACATCTTTTCACATAGATGCTCTTTCAGGAAATGAACAGAAAAGCTGTAATGCTGACTGCTTGCTAAGTAAGTGAGACTAACTCGCGGAGAATTTATCTTCTTTCAGGAGTAAGAAACAAGGATATATTAAAATGTTTTGCAATACATGCTGATGTAACTCAGGGAAAGGGAAATCTCAGCCTTTAGATGGGAACCACTGCAAAGCTTTTACCCATAGGTGCCTAAGAGACAAAATTAACCCTAATGCACAGCAAACCCTACTGTACACAGAGAACTGTTAGGCCACTGATGTTATTCTTAATCCCAGAGCACTGTCTAATTCCCACGTTATTTTTCTCCCCCGCCCAGATTCTATCATTTCTAATTCAACTTTATTTTTACTTGACTCTTATTTATCAAGGACTCCTAAGCTTTATTTTTTTCTTTTGGATAAAGTTTATCTTGAAATAAGGTTTATATGGGCTCCCTGCCTTCAGTTTCTCTCACACCATTCTTGGCATCAGATATTCCCCATCCCCATACTTACCTCCATTTGACCCTGCTTAGCAAATGAAAAAAAGAAGGAAATGGAAAGAGAACATGAAAAAGCGGCCCCTTGGACACGCCTCTTTTTTAAAAGATATTTTATCAATTATCCTTCCTAATGTTTACTTAGTTGACCTTGGAAAAGTTCAGCATATTTGTAGGGCAGGAAACAAAATCTGAAGAGCTTTGTTTATCAGAAACAATGTGGACAGGATCACTCTCAGAAGATCAGGTGTTACCTTTATTCTCAACTAGTGGTCCCTCACTTCCTCGAGAACTGTCATGTTCATCAAAGTTGCATTATATCCACTCCATTTTGGAGTCTTCCATAGAATGCTGACATTTGACTTTTTAAACACAACAAATCAAGTAGTATAGGCTCCTCAAAATTCACTCACAACTTTTCCTCTGGGCCTGTGTTTTCTCCTTTTTAACACTAATCAAAGGTCTCAGAGGTTTTCCAGATCCCCATTTTATGCCAAAGTGTATTGACACAGCCTATATATTTAGATCATCCCTCTACAGATTTGTTTTTCACACTAAATGAGCTGCCATGGAAGATGACCCTCTATAAAACTTAGACCTCAAGTACAATGATATTGAGCTATTTTCAAATCTTTAAAATTCTTCCTGGGTCCTAGGCCCTTATATTCCTTAGAGCAGAGCTCCTAAGGATTCACCCAAGAGTTTTGTAAAGCTTTACTCTGCTATGCTCTAACTCTTTTTTCTTCATGGTGTACCCAGGTATTCAATGATAGCCAACAGATATTTCAATTTCCAGCTTCTGAGAGTATCCTACTCCATCAGCACTCTGAGATGAGCTCATGGTCTTTTGTTAGTAATGTTTGGTTCACTCAGCCTCCCTCAGAAATGATCCACCTGTGGGAGAAAAGGACCTTGAAAGCTTATGAGCCTTCTCTCACATCTAGAGAGAACTTGGGAGCACAACTCCCAACAAAGAAGGAGCAATTAAAACACTGCAAAATGTAAATAACCTCCCTCCTGGGTCATAGAAGGGAGACCAACTCTGTTAATTGGTCCTTTGTTTAGACTCCCGATTCTCCCTTCAGGGTGTTCATCTTTTGAGATATTTTTATATGAAGGTCCTTTCATTCACCCTGGAAGAATCATGGGGCTGATTTAGAGATCACTTCCATCATTATTATCCAAAAAATAAATTATGGCACAAAAGCATAGCAACAATCATCAGAGATCTCCATCTGGGAAACACACCAGGAAATAGTGAACCTCCAGCAATGCTGAGTCAGGTTCTCTGTGGTATAGGGAATCTCAACTCTCTATCTTCTTATTTTTGTCTAGTTTTTTGTTTTTGTTTTTGTTTTTTTGCTTTTATATCGGACTGAATGGATGGGTCATGTTCATAAAGACCTTATAGAGATTTGAAGTCGAGAAGAAGAAACATAAATAGCTCTCTGCTTATGCCCCATGGCTCCAGCTTCTTGGATTAAAGGAAAAAATAGGTAGAAGAGAAAGAATGAGAGTAGGAGAGAAGAACTGTTTGAAGAAGGGCAGAGACAGGGAGGAAAAGAGGGACAACTGGGCACAGTGTGTAAGAAACTTTGAAAAGATAAATAATGTTCAGTCTTCCCAAAACATACACCAAGATGGAACCCTTTCCCCTCCCTCCACTCCAGTTTGCTATCCTCTCTCTCCAAGTGTACAAAAAGAGAAGCAATTCTTTGTTTTTAAATTTATTTTGTTGAGATCACTTTGGTTTATAACATTATATAAATTTCAAGTATACATCACTGCATTTCAACTTCTGTATAGACTGCATCACATTCACCACCAGAAGTCTAGCTCACCAGACATATGTGCCTTTTTTCCACTTTCGATCTTCCCCTCTGGTAACCGCCAATCTATCCTCCATATCTGTGTGTGTGTTTGTTTGTTCATCTTCCACATATGAGTGAAGTCAATCAGTAATTGTCTTTCTCCATTTTGCTGAGCGTAATTCCCTCAAGGTCCATCCATGTTGTTGCATATGACACAATTTTGTCTTTTTTATGGTTGAGTAGTATTGTATTATATATATGTGTGTGTGTGTGTATCACTTCTTCTTTATCCATTCATATGTTGATAGAAGCAATTCTTGTTTTGCAGTCCCAGACACTAAGTCCTTGTGTTTGGTCCTCAAGGTCTGGCTTTTCTTTCTCTAAACACTACATGAGAAGGACATCTTAGACGGGAAAGAAGAGGCCAGGTTATGCAGAAGGCCAAACAGACAGTTACCATATATTAGAAAGTAAAGTCTGCTCATTCTTCTAACATGTCTTTAATGTCTTCTTTTATCCCCATCCAACCCTCCTTTTAAATTTTTCACTTAGCTGTATGGAACAGCTAATAGAAAATATTTCAAAATGTTATCCAGCCTTTTACATAATATTTCCTTCCTCTCATCTCTGACCATTCTCTTCTTTCAAGCAGGTAAGTTGCTAGGTTCTCAAGCCTCAAAGAAGGGATATAACAGCTAAAAGAAGTTGAAACAGAGGTGATGTGGCCAAAAACATAAGTGAGTCTTCAGAATGTCTCAGAGACAGCACAACTATCAAATAAGTTTAGAGACACCAAGAACAGAGGGGCCCTAACCAAAAGATAGTTAGGGCCTGGATTGGTAGGCAGAAACTTAAGAAAACGTGGTCATAGGGGTCCAGGGAGACAGCCACTGGGCACTGAAAGCTTGAGCTCTAGAGAATTTCCTGTGCCGTAGTCGAGTTTGAGAGCAACAGACCAATTCCCATTTAACCAAGAATGGCTGTCAATAGCAGAGTCATCAGACCTAGCAGGTCTTGAGCATGGGGATAAATGAAATTCAGCAGCAATTCATTTGCCATCTGACAGATGGGGATCTGTTGAGGCAATAGATATTTCAGGAGATGCTGCTATAGAGAGAGGACAAGCACCAGATGCCCCCATTGTCATGGCATTATTCAGCCCTCTAGAACTTAGACACAAACCTAGGGAAAAGAGGAAAGGACTCTTGAATTGACTAAGTATTTTCCTCAGTGGAGAAATAAGGAGAGTACAAAGTAGAAACAGCATTATGGAAAGATAGTGAAAATTGTGTTTCTTGAATACCTGAATTTGTAGATTGATTGTCAAAACCTCATGTGTGCATTATAAGTACTATTTTCCTTCAAGTGTATTATAATAGACCAATTGGCTACATCTTAATGTGTTTAACCATTTTCTCCATGTAGCATATAGGTTGTTTCCAAATTTTTGATGAATGTTTTGAATATATTTACTCTGAAGCATTTTTTACATTTGAGTGTGATAGGCAGCCTCCAAGATGGTCTCTAATGACCCTGGCTTCCTGGTATCCATGGGCTTGTGTAGAACTCTCCTATGTTTAATATGGCTAACCCATGTAACCAAGGATATTGGCCTCCTGCTCTCAGCCAGCACCACCGTGACAGCTGCATGAGAGATCTATTTTGGAAGTGGACCCTTTAGTCTTGGTCTAGCTTCAGAGGACTCAAGCATTGACCAACTACTTGAGTGCAACCTCATGAGAACCCCCTGAGCCAGAACCACGCAGCCAAGTTACTCCTGAATAACTGACCCACAGAAGCTGTACAAGGTAATAAATGTCTATTTTTGTTTGAAGCCACAAAGTTTTGTAGTAATTTCTTGCTCAACAATAGCTAATTAATATACTATGAATAGATACCACTTACTCAAGAAGAGTCAAATTTTTGTGATTCTTGGTATATATTACAAAATTATTTTCAGAATTAGGGATCTTTCATCTTTAATGACAGAAGAAAAGAACTGAAACTGGCTGAAACAATCAAGTGAATTTACTAGCTCATAAAACTGAAGTAGTCAGAGAAAATTTGATCCAGTGGCTCAAATAATGTTATAAATGTCTAGTTTCTTCCACAATATCTTCTTTAACTGAGGGTATTAATTTTGGAAGTTTGGGTTTTTATTTATTTTACATATTCTAATGCTTCCTGCCTTATCTTTTTATCACCTTATTGTTGTCTTTTCTTTTTCCTCTTTGTTTATTTTAGAGCCTCTGTCTGGTGATTTTTGGCTGTCTTTTCCTTTTGCAAAGTGAGGCACTGAAAAGCAAGATTTGAAGCTTGGTGTTTATGGCCAGATATTGTCTCCTTGTGGGCTTTCTGCTAGGTCATCTGGGGAGGACTTCACAGTTGTTCTGATGAACCCTTTCTGAAAGCATCAGAAGGTGTTTTCTCTTGAGCAGGTTTTTCTCCACACAGGAATTCTCCAGTCTCCTGCCCAGGAGATGCCAACCCAGCTGGGAGTGTTCTGAGAGTTGAATGAATGAATGGAGTAGGTGTGTGGTGGAGGGAGAATCTCCCTTTTCACTATGTTGATATTATCTTAATTCCTCTATGTTTAGCATTTCCCCTTAGATATGTCTGATGAGACTGAGCCGATACTTCTTGGGCCAGTTCTCCAGAGAATAAACCTCCAGTCTTCTATTAGAGTGAGGAAGGGATAATGGGGGAAGAGGAGGAGTTTCCACGATGCTAGAGGAGGGGAGGGGCTGGTCTAGGAGTCCAGTTGTTCTTAATATATTTTTCAACAAAATCTAAAGTTTTAAGCCCACCCACTATACAAGTGCCTTGTGCCTTCAATTCTGATCCTTTTTGGGGTCTTGCAATGGGAATCAACTTGCTTTCTCTTGGTTTTTCTTCATCGCTTTACTCAGGACCCATAACTTCCTGATTTCTTGAGTCTGTTGATTATTCTTCAAACCTCTGCTGTCCAGGGTGCAACTATTGTTGTCATTTCTTTTGTTATCCATATCTTGGTGATTTTATAATTTGTTTGGTTTTTTTTTAAATTGTTATTGTCATTTTAGTTGGGCTTCAGGAAGGAATAAAGACAAATGTGTGGATTCAGCCCATGATGTCTAACAAAATATCATAACTATATTTTCAAATTCCTTAAACCGTTTTATATCTTCACCAGAAATAAGCAATTATATAACATTGTTCATTGTATTTTCCCCAACATTGAGAAAATATAATTTTTTTTGAGGAAGATTAGCCCTAAGCTAACTACTACCAGTCCTCCTCTTTTTGCTGAGGACGCCTGGTCCTGAGCTAACATCATGCCCATCTTCCTCTACTTTATATGTGGGACGCCTACCACAGCATGGGGTGCCAAGAGGTGCCATGTCCGCACCCGGGATCTGAACTGGCGAGCCCCCGGCCGCCAAGAAGCGGAACGTGCGAACTTAACTGCTGCATCACCAGGCCGGCCCATGAAAATATAATGTTTTAATTATTTTAACTTTTTAAGTTTTTGGTAAGGAAGATTGCCCTGAGCTAATATCTGTGCCAATCTTCCTCTACTTTTTGTATGTGGGATGCTGCCACAGCATGGCTTAATAAGTGATGTGTGGGTCTGTTCCAGGGATCCAAACCCACAAACCCTGGGCCACTGAAGCACAGCACACAGACTTAATCATTACACTACCCGGCTGGCCCATCATTTCTTTTTTTACTGATATTTCCTTAGGTAGAGAAATTGTTTGAATTTTCCTTTATTACCGTTCAAATGAAATGTTTTGTTTGTATGTTTATATATTTTCAATCAATTTCATCCAAATGTTTCACCTCTACTCATAAAAATGTAATTAGCTTACACTGTTATCTTACTAATATCTATAACCTACTGATTACTCACAACCACATTTTTTAATGTTCCCAAAGTCTTATATCTGAGTAACAAATACATACACATACATAAATGTACATATAGTTAAGACAGAATAAAACCACATTTTTCTTTTGTTCCAAAACTATAATTAGCCTATAGTTTAAAAATTTAAATTGCAGTATATCGGAGTTGACTGAAAAGCTGAGAAATTCTGTATCCCATGAACAAAATCCAAAATAATTTTAATTATACATTTTAATTGATCTGAAAAACAATTTTGTTGAAACACAATTTGATTAATTTTACCCTAAAAGGCCAATTCTTTTTAAAACAAAAAAAGTAATGTATATTATTACAACGTAATAGAGCCCAGAAGTTAAATATTCATGATGACCATATTTACCTCAGAAGAACTCTACTGAGAACTTACCTGTCCCATGAATTATATAATTTTTTGTTAAACACTTTCAGGAACTTTCCTGAAGCTAAGTTCCTGAATTACAGTGCTGAATAATAATTTTTTTAGTGGTTTTTTTTTTTGAGGAAGATTAGCCCTGAGCTAACTGCTGTCAATCCTCCTCTTTTTGCTGAGGAAGGCTGGCCCTGAGCTAACATCCATGCCCATCTTCCTCTACTTTATATGTGCAACATCAACCACAGCATGGCTTGACAAGTGGTGCCATGTCCGCACCCGGGATCCAAACCAGTGAACCCCAGGCTGCCGAAGTAGAACGTGCACACTTAACTGCTGCACCACTTGGCTGGCCCCATGAATAATAATTTTGACTTAGTAAGAACCAAATATGAAGATTTTTACTAAAATACAAAAGTTAATTCATTCCACAAATATTGATTAAGCACATACAATGTGCCAGGCGTTATTCAGATAGTAGATCATTGAAGGTCCTGTTAACGTAAGTGATAGAAATCAAGATAACTAAGAGTATGCTGTAAAACAATCTTCCCCTCTCTCTGTGGAACCCAAAATAGACAGGCAGATAATGTCACAGAAAGATTTACTGAATTGAGACTCCTCCCCATCCTACTCTGAATCCTGCTAAAACTCTTATAAGAGGCAGGTTACCCTCTGAGGGTGGAGGAAAGATACTATCAAACTCAGCTTTATGGAAACAGGCTGAAGACATCCAACTGGTCAACAGGTACATGAAGAGATGTTAAACATCACTAATCATCAGAGAAATGCAAATCAAAACCACAATGAGATATCACCACACCTATTAGAATGGCTATCATCAAGACAAGAAGAGATAACAAGTGTTGGCATGGATGTGGAGAAAAAGGTATCCTTACATACTGTTGATGGGATTGTAAATTGGTTCAGCCACTAAGGAAAACAATATGGAGGTTCCTCAAAAATTAAAAATAGATCTACAATATGATCCACCAATCCCAATTCTGGGTATACACTAAAAGGAAATTCAAGCAGGACATCAAAGAGATATCTGCATACCCATGTTCACTGCAGCATTATTCACAATAGCCAAGATATAGAAACAATCTAAGTGTTCATCAATGCATGAATGAATAAAGAAGAAGTGGTATATATATATACACAATGGATATATATATGTATATACATATGTATGTATACGATGGAATATTATTCTGCCATGAGAAAGAGGGAAATCATGCTATTTGAGACAACATGAGTGAATCTTGAGGGCATTCTGATAAGTGAGATAAGACAGGTAGAGAAAGGCAAATACTGTATAATATCAATTATATGTGGAATCTGAAAAACCCAAACTCATAAAAACAGAGAGTAAAATGATGATTGCCACAGCATGAGGGTGGAGGAATAAGGGAGATGTTTAAGGGTACAAACTTGCAACTAGAAGTAAATAAGTCCTAGAGATCTAAAGTAAATTATAATGACTGTAGACAACGATATTATATTATAATATTCAAACTTGCTGAAAGATAGATCTTAATTATTCCCACCACAAATAAGAAATGATAATTATGTGATGTGATAGAGGTGTTAACTATTGCTAAAAAGGCAATCATGTCACAATATATAAAGGTATCAAATCAATATGTTGTACACATTAACACAATGTTATACATCAAACATATTTCACTTAAAAATATTTTCAAATTTTTTTAAAGGACACATGCTGAACACCAAAAGGAAAAAAAACAATGAGAAATTAATGATGAATTACACCTAATTATAATTTTAAAGTAAAAGTAAATCAAATTAATAAAGGAGGCTAGAGCCTTCATTAAAGGTGTTTAACTTGTTAAAACAGGAACATCTCATGCATGGTCTTCCATTGAAAAGCTACCCCCAGGGATGACATGTGTGATGAAAAGTAATTCCAGAGCCTTCAGAGATCTGAAAGCCACAGATACCAAAATTGTTAGAGAAGGTATACCTGCTTGCCTTTTGGTAAAAATAGGGACCTCAAGAGAAAAAGGGACATCTAGAAACTAATACAGACAATACAGCAAATTGTAAATAGCATCTGGATAGTCAGGATACTGGACTGGTAGGTGTGTTGAGATGCAGGACTTCTCAGAACCCACTACTTCCTCTTTAGGCTCAAGGACACCTCCCCTCTGTATCTCAGCCCCAGATAGAGTCTTATTTCCAATTGTGTCCTAGACTGAGGCTCAAGTTGAGGGGTGAGACAATCCATGCTAGGCTACTTCCTTAGCTTATAGCTGCTAGAAAATGAACTGTGAGCTTCAGTGTATGTCTTATATAGGGACTTCCTCCATCTGATCCATGTGGATCAATTTTGCTCCTTAAGGATTTCTTAAGATGAAAACAACCCCGTCTCTCTTTGCATAAGCAAGAGGTTTTATTAGAACAACAAGAATATAACATACAAAATCAACATGATACTTTACTCATGCTAGTTTTTCTATTTATGTTGACATTTAAGTCCAATTTGATATCATAGTTCTGTTTCAGAAGAACTTTGTTTTGAGAAAGACATGAAATTGCTCTTCTTCTATGAGATCTACTTGGGTCCCAGTTGCCTATTTATTTATAGTCTTGTCCCACCAAAGTGTGTGATTGTCAGTCTTGCAACTATATGGTGCCAGCCATCTAGTCTGGCAACACTAAAGGGAGTTGCTACCATATCCAGTTTATAACAGTTCCAAGCCATGACTGCAACAGCCTGCTATGGCCATCTCTTTACTTGTAGGAGAGAGAGGAACCTTATCCCTGACCAGATCCATGGTCAGCATTGCACCTAGGAGGGCTTGACCAGCATTAGAAGAGGAAAGGAAAACATGAGAAGAGTGAGGATGGAATAAAAGCCACAAAGGCAAGATATAAGCAGTTGGTTTATGTTCCCCAGTTGTTTAAGAGATGTTATAGACAATGAGACACACAAGAATTCAGGGAAGGTAGTCATGGATCAAGCTTATGGGAGAATGCTGGTATACATGGTGTATCTGCTTATTTGCAAGTCAGTCAGGCTCTCCCCACTCAACTGTAGGTCAGCAAGATCCAGGTCAGTTGTCTGGACACAGGGAAGTGTAATGCAAGTGTTTCCTTATTTGTGTGGATGTTCACAGAATAGGCAATCTCTAGGTTTGTCTGGGTTTAAGACTAGAAACATGAGATGATTAATCTTTAGAAAAAAGTTTAAAATCTCATCAGAGCCCACTTAATACATCAGTCACTAATTTATGAGTATTTGAGTGAATGAGTGAGTGTGTGTGTTTCTAATCATACATATCTAGCAAAAAAATTAGGGGAATGTATGTATTAGATATGGCCAATAACCAGGTTTCTGAAAACTCTAAAAATTAAACAACAAAATCAGATCATAATAAACAAATATGTAAAAAAGGCATTTCAGGGACAAAATATTTCTTAGACCAAAAGAAGTAAGACCTGTTAATTAATCAATCTGTAAATAATATATTGATTAGAAATGAAGATAGTCACTTAGAAGAGAAAAAAATGAATGGTTGGGGAGAAACATTGGTAGCACCTCAGCCAGTCAGGACCCTATAGCTGGACACATCAGGCACTGATACACATTATCCACTTTGCTTTGATTCCTTTCTCTCCAAATAGACTTTTGATTGTAATTTGTTCTTCCATGTGGTTTCCTCAAAAGCACAGAGAATTGTGCTATGGGCACAAGTACAAGCATGGCTGCTTTTTTCTTCACTGAAAACTAAAAATAGTATTGGGGCTTATGCAGAATTGTGAGTTTGATTAACTTCAATCCACTTGGAAAAGATTTTTGGAGGTTGCAAAGATGAGTGCCACACCCTGGATTGTGGTAATTTTACTAAACTGATTTCATCTGCAGCTGGCTAGCTCCCTTGGAGACAGATGTACCTTGTCCTGCTTCAAACAGTTATAAAATGCTGGATTCTTTCAGTGCCAAATATATTCTGTTTAATGTATGTCTGTTTGTAGTCACATAATAAATGCTCTTATTTGGGAAGTATTATTTAACATGCAGCTTATTGTAAAATGCAGATAATTTTTGGTTTATTCAAGCCTTGTGACCAATCCCCATCTTATGCACTGGATTTAATAATTATTAATGAATGAGCATTACTTTCTCCTTGGTAGTTGGACAAACTGCAAAAGTACTTTATATCTTCTCAATGCAAATAAAAAGTTTCCATTACTGGCGAACATATATGTGGCCAAACAAGAAAGATTTTTATAATACCTTAATATCCAGAGTCTTTGTTCAGCAAAAGAAAATTAGATACAACAGATCAGTGACAGCTCCATGTAAATCCAAAGCATGAGGTATTTTTTCCTTTGTTTATTTATTTACTTATTTATTGTTCCACTGAATTTGGTATTAGGAGAATTTAAGCTTAGCTACCAAAGGCAAATTGAGGGATAGGAGCTCAGTGAAGTGGAATACAGATAAACGTAGATGAAAAACTGGTCATAAGGATAAGAGCAGGGTGCCCAGGAAGCTGAGAGAGTCGGTACAATGGTAACATTTCCATATGTCATCACCTATATGAACTTGAGTTCTTTCTACTTCCCTAAGGACTGCTTCCTATATGCAAAAGAGGTACCAGAGGTGAGAGGTATGGGCTTGCCTTTTACTGAGACAATTATGTCCCAATTTGAGTAGACATTTCAAAGCTACTTAATTAGTCTCTTTTTAGCACATTAACCTGGATTTCTCCTGATTTATATAAAATTGACTAATTAACTAGTACTATGAGCTAACAGTTATGAAGTATTGCCATATATCAAACAATAGGCTAAGCCCTTTCATGCATATTCTCATTTAATTGTTATATCTGCTCTATGTGGTAGATGCAATTATTCTTCTCATTTTACAGATGAAGAAGATAGGGTTTGTAAGTAACTTGCATAAGGCCACATATCTGCAAAATGGCAGAGATGAGATTAATAATCACAGGTTTGATGATTTAAGAATACTTAACAAACACCCTTTAGTCTCTGTAGACCCACTTTCTAACACATCAAAGCCATTACAAAGATCACATTTCCTACCAAACTAAGGAAACATCTTCTACTTCTTTAGCTCAGATGGTGATAAATCATTATAGTATAATAGTAATAACAATATCACTTCATGAGCATTTTCTATACACCAGGCACTATTCTAAGTGTTTGCATATACTGATCCATCTAATTCCTCACAATAAGCCTATGAGATAATTACTATTAATATTCCTATTTTACAGATGAAGAACTAAGGCACACACGGCCCAAGTATCTTATCCAAGGATATACAGGTAGATACTCATTTACTCACTTATTTATGGCCTGACCAAGAGAGGCCACAGCTGAATAAATTTATTCTAGTTTTTACGGCTGGTTAAAGGACACTTAACAAGTTCTTAGAAAATGTGGAGGAGAAAAATCACTCTCTTCAATTCCTTGGCTAAATTCTTCACAAATTTATCACAAAATTGATGAAAACAGAGAACCTTTCTCACCAAATGAAAGTGTGCTCCTCTTCTGTAGATTCCTAAGAAACTTTGAGTGTTGCTTAGAAAGGTGTTACTTTAGACTGAAGTGACAATTCCCTGGTTTTCTTCAAATCATTTCAGTGACCAATTTTTGTATCATTGATTGAATTAGCCATGAGGTCAGCCCATTTGTTCAGTCATTAAGGCCCTAAACAAAAGTTTTCAATCTCTTTCCTGCCTTACTACATCTAAAGAGTCAGGACTATACCCCCACCAGTCACAGTGGCTCACGATAGTCATGATTCTCAATAGGGAAGGGTGTCTGACTTGCAGTGCTCATCTGCCCTAAAGGAAACATGTTAGAACCTCGTAAGATGGAAAGGCAATTGTTTTTAGAAAAAATGTCCCTGTCCTCAGGTTATTATGCTATATATTCCTATCCTACCTTTAGAATCGTCACCCTGAATGCTGGACTAACATTTTTTTAGTTTTCCTCCTACAGACAACAACTCTATTTTGATGTTTCAGATTGCTCAGTCTTTGTCATGGTGAAGCTTTTTCCTAAATTGAGCGTTTATAAGCTGAATCTACATAAATCCTGGTAAACAAAAATCATTGTGTCAATCATCTAGTCCAGAACTACATGAAAGTCAGCACAATTGACCCAACTCACAGCTTTATTGTAAACATTACCTCGGGGTCAGAAAAATGAGTGCTCATGAGAAAGAACATGTTTCCTTTCCATAGATTTCCTTACAGCACTTTTAATCTCCTTATTTCTAAGACTGTAGATGATGGGATTCACCATAGGGATCACCAGAGCATAGAACACTGACACCACCTTGTCCCGGTTTAAGGAGTAGCTGGAACTAGGTCTCATGTACATGAAGAGACCAGAACCATAGAAGAGGGTCACAGCAGTCAGGTGAGAGCCACAGGTGCTGAAGGCCTTGGTCCTACCTCTTGCTGAACTGATCTTCACGACAGCAGTAACGATGTAACCATAAGAGATGAGGATCACAAGGACAGATACCATTCCAACAACAACACCCACAATGAAGTTCACCACTTGGCTGGTGAAGGTATCAGAGCATGACAGAACCAGGACTGGAGGAAGGTCACAAAAGAAGTGGTTGATTAGGTTGGGCCCACAGAAATCATGCTGATAGACAGAGTATGTTTCAATCAAAGAACTAAGGAATCCACCCACATAGGCCCCAGCCACCATCTTTAAACAAAGTGTATGGGATATGACAGCTGTGTAGAGCAACGGGTTGCAGATTGCAGCATACCGATCATATGCCATGGCTGCCGAAAGAAAGCATTCAGTCAGCCCCATTCCACAGAAGACAAAGTACTGCGTGGCACACCCAATGAAAGAAATGGTTTTCTTCTCTGTGATGATGCCAGAGAGCATCTTGGGAGTTGTGGAGGATACATAGCAGATATCTAAGAAGGACAGGTTACTGAGAAAGAAGTACATGGGTGTGTGCAGGTGGGAGTCCATCCTGATAAGGATGATGAGGCTCATGTTCCAGGCTAGGGTCAGGAGGTAAATCCCCAGGAACAACACAAAATAGAAAATTTTCATTTGAGGATGGTCTGAAAATCCCAGGAGGATGAATTTTGTCACAATTGTGTTGTTCCTTCCTACAGCCATAGAACTGCATCCTTCATAAAGGAAAGAAGCAATCTTGTGATCAGTTAGATTTTGTTTGTCATTATTTGAATGGATGTTTTCTAGAAGGTCATATAAACAGTTAATACCAATAACGTCCTAGCCACCTGCTGGGCAAAGTCTTCTCGGAGGAAGTCAGCCTATGGTAATCTCTTGGCACTATTTAAAATCTGTATGTTATATACTTCGTTGACCAGAAAAGAATCCATCTAATAGAGCAGAGAGCAACTGGGAGTCAGTAATTTGAGTTTTGTCTGGAGCTCCATTCCTAACTCCTTGGAAACTGTGGAAAATTCACTTCCTCTCTGCAGATCCTCATTGTCTCAACTGAAAATGGGAAGATTGAATCTAATGAGTCTCAATGTTCCTCTGGACTTGGGTTTCATATGGCTTTTTAGAATTCTGACTTCAAAATATAAACCCAAATTAACAATAAAGTTAGGAATTTCTTATATTTTATAAATCTTTAGTATAAGAGTCCCAAAAGGCACTAAACACAACAGGCTATAAGATTTCACATATTCCATTTTGAGGGAAGCAATTCAACCCATAACAAAACATTCTATTCTTTTAAAGTAAAACTAAGAGAAATGTGTGTATATATATATATATACACATATACATGCATGTTTAGAACTAGAATTTTTTTCTAATTATATAATTTTTTTATACAAGTCACTCAATAAAATGCATGAAAAGATCAAAAGTTGGACTAACTCATCAGTACCATTATGAGATAGAAGTGCTATGGACATATCTCCATGGGGGGAGAGGGGAAGCAACACCAAAGTTGACTGAAATTGGGTGAGCCATGTGGTCAAAAACAAGCAAAAACCAGTATCTCCTGAAGAAGAAAAGCTGAACATGGTTCATTAGATATTTAAGGATAATAATTTCAGTATAAGCAAAGGACAACTTTGATGTCATCAGGCCAACCAGATTATCATTCTGAAGACATGAAGTAAGCCCATGAACATTTTGCATTAAGAAAGACAGGTCATTGCATTAATAAAGACCTCACTAGTGTAAGATCAAATGAGGAAATATAAATGGGTGTAAAAAGGTAGAAGTGCCCTAGAGAAGACCCGATGGTAAAATTAAAGTTGCTGATATTTTATCATTTTATAGAATTTGATTACACAGCACATTTACATCAAATTGCAATTATCTGATTGTGTTATTCATTCATCATATTAAACACTGTTCTACATGAAGAGGTGTTCAACATCACTAATCATCAGGGGAATGCTAATCAAAACCACAATGAGATACCACCTCACATCCTTTAGAATGGCTGTTAAAAAGACAAAAGATAGCAAGTGTTGGCAAGGATGTAGAGAAAATGGAGCGCTTGCATGTTGGTGGGATTGCAAATTGGTACAGGCGCTATGGAAAACAGTATGGAGGTTCTTCAGAAAATTAAAAATAGAACTACCATATCATCCAGCAACTCCACTCCTGGGTATATATCCAAAGGAAATGAAATCAGTATCTCAAAGAGCTATCTGCACTTCCATGTTCATTGCAACATTATTCACAATAGCCAAGATATGGAAACAACCTAAATGTCCATCGATGGGTAAATGGATAAACAAAATATGAGATACATAGATGATGATACATGATAGGTAGATAGATAGATAGATAATGAAATATTGTTCCACCCTAAAAAATAAGACTGTCTTGTCATTTACAACAATGTAGATAAACCTGGAGGACATCATTCTAGTAAAATGTGCCAGACACAGAAAGACAAATTCTCCACGATCTAAAAAAAATCAAAATTCATAAAAGTAGAGAGTAGAATGGTAGTTTCCAGGGGAAGAGATCAGTAGGGGCAGGTGTGGGGAGAAGACAATGAGGAGATGTTGGTCAAAGAATACAAAGTTCCAGTTATTCAAGATAATTAAGTTCTGGGGATCTAATGAACAGCATAGTGACAATAGTTAACATTACTGCATTGTATACTTGAAGTTTCCTAAGAGGACAGATCTTAAATTAAATTTTATCACCACACACACAAGGGTAACTATCTAGAGGTGATGGGTAAGTCATTTAGCTTGACTGCAGTGATCTTTTCACAATGTGTGCATATATACAAAATCATCAAGTTATACACCTTAAATATAAACAATTTCTATATGTTAAAGGGATCTCAATAAAACTGTTAAAATAAATAAATAGTGCTTCTAGCTTTGTGTTTTCTAAAATTTTAAATCTTCTCATAATCAGTCACTGATTGAGCACCCAAAACCAAGACCACTCTTCACTATGACATCAATCTGGTAATCCTACGGAAGAGGAAATGATGAGTTTGGTGTTTCTTATCTTAATAAAATCTTCCCTACCAGAATGTAAGCTACTCAAAGACAGGCAGAGAATTTTCTCTGTTGTATCTATCCTGAGTCCCTAGAACAGTGTATAGGACCCAGGTACAAAAAATATTTATATAAAAAAATGAATTTTTTTCACTGCTTATCCTGAGAGCTTAGCAGAGTGGCTTATAGTGAGTACTCAATTATAATAATATAATATAATTATATTATATATATAAGGCTTATTGAGTACCAAGTACTTATTGAGGGCTTATTGAGTACCAAGTACTGTTCTAGGGACTTGATTTATATTAACTCATTTATTCATTTCTGAAGGTGGGTAGAGTTACTCTGCCCTTTTACAGATAAAATGTGGAATAGGCTGTAAATTTATAACTGTCATGTGTTGGATGAATGAGATAGGAGGGAAGGAGCTGGACTTACTGAATTACTTTAGGAAGAAGTGTCCTGAGATCTCATGCTACAAGAGAAGAATTATTGATTGCTTTGATCCAATAACATCTTTTGCAAACTTCAGTTCATCTGCATTTCCACTGCTCTATGCGTGGTTTCTGATTCAGTCATTTTTTTATACTTTGACTTCATTCAAGTAGTAATATCTGTTTCTTGAATTCCTGCTCCTTTATTATGAAGTCTTCAACATGGCCTTTGGGAGCTCATTATTTTAATGGGCAGGTGTAGCCACACTCTTTCACCATGTGGCTGCCTGTCATTCACTCCTGCAGCATCCAAAGTAAAAGCCCAGTGATCATTAGAGCTAAACATTTCTGGTTGATAATTGTTCTCTGAGGTGACAAGGAAAGAGGCCAACCACCCATCACCAGAGTCTTATTTACAGTCCCCTGTCTTATTCTCCTCTGAGCTTTCCCTGATCTGGGTCCGGGAAGATTTCCTTTTGCTTTGATGGACAGCTTACCCTTCATTGGAAGTAAACTGCACACAAATAGATCAAGCCTTGTACTGACGTATAGTGTTTAAAAACACAAATTTCCAACTGAAAGGGTTGAGTTCAAATTCTAGCTTTGTCCTTTTATCTACATAAACATGTATGAAGTTTTAAAATCTCTCAAATGTCAATTTCTTCACCTGAAAAACTGAGCAGAGAGCTTGTTCAAAGAAATAATATCTGAGAACTTCCCAAATCTGGGTAAGAAACTGGAATTACAAATAAATGAATCCTATAGAACCCCTAATTTCATCAATTCAAAAAGACCTTTTCCAAGGCATATAATATTAAAACTGGAAAAAGTCAATAACAAAGAAAAAATATTAAGAGCAGCAAGGCAGAGGAAAATAACCTACAAAGGAATCCCTATCAGGCTTTCAGCAGATTTCTCAACAGAAACATTGCAGGCTAGGAGAGAATAGAATGATATATTCAAAACACTGAAAGACAAAAATTTTCAGGCAAGAATACTCTATCCAGTGAAACTATCCCTCAGATACAATGGAGAAATAAAAGCTTTCCTAAATAAACAAAAGCTAAGGGAGTTCATTGCCACTAGGCCTTCCTTACAAGAAATGTTGAAAGGAGACCTCTCATCTAAAACTAAAAAGCAAAGGTTTACAAAATGTTGAGCAAGGAGAAAAATAGACAAGTAGAATCAGAAAACTGCAGCTCAATATCAAGATAGGTTAGTAAAAACTTAATTAAAACATAAAAGATAAAGGTAAGGAAAGCATCAAAAATATCTATAAACACTTCAATTTAGTCACAAATCCACAGCACAAAAAAGAATAATTTGTGACAACAATGACCAGAGGGGAAGAGGAAAGGGATGTAACCTACTTAGGCTAATGGAAACAAAAGGCTATCAGAAAATAGACTATCACATCTATGAGATCTTTAATCCTCATGGTAACCCCTAAACAAAAATCAGAGCAGACCCACATCATAAATAAAGTGAAAACCTTCACAGGAAACCATAAAACTGAAATGGCAGTCAGAAATACAAGGAAAAAGAAACAATGGAAATATAGAACAACCAGAAAACAAGCATCAAAATGGCAAAATTAAGCCCTCATATATCGATAATCACTCTAAGAGTAAATGGATTGAGTTCACCATTCAAAAGACACAAAGTGGCTGGATGGATTAAAATAGAAGACCCAACATTACACTGCCTCCAGGAAACACATCTCAGCTCTAAAGACAAACACAGCCTCAGAGAGAAGGGATGGAATATGATACTCCAAGCAAATGGCAAACAAAAGAAAGTAGATGTTGCCATACTTATATCAGACAAATCAAACTTCAAGATAAAAAAGACAGTGAGAGACAAAGAGGAGCAGTATATAATGATAAAAGAAACATTCCATCAAGAGGACATAACACTTATGAATATGTATGCACTTAACACAGGAGCACCAAAGTAAATAAAGCTACTATTAATAGACATAAAGGGAGAAATGGGCTATAACACAATAATAGTAGGGGACCTCAAACCTCACTTACGTGAATGGATAAATCATCAAGGCAGAAAGTCAACAATGAAACAGTGGCCTTAAATGAGACACTAGACCAGATGGCCTTAATAGATATATAAAGAAAATGACATTGAAAAACAGCAGAATACATATTCTTCTCAAGTGCACATGGAATATTCTCAAGGATAGACCATATGTTGGGAAACAGGGGAAACTTCAATAAATTTAAGAATATTGAAATCATAGCATGCTGATCACAATGCTATGAAATGAGAAATCAAGTACAAGAAACAGACTGGGAAATTCACATTATGTGGAGTCTAAGCAACATGCTACTGAACAACCATTGCATCAACGAAGAAATCGAAGGACAAATTTTTTAAAAAGTACCTGGAAAATGAAAACACAACATACAAGCTCTTATGAGATGCAGTAAAAGGGGTCCTAAGAGCATCCTAGGAGATAGCAATACAAGCCTATCCCAACAAATGAGAAAAATCTCAAACAAGTAATCTTAAACTACATCTAACAGAACTTGGAAAACAAGAACATACAAAGCCAAAAGTCAGCAGAATGATGGCAATAATAAAAATTAGACTAGAAATAAATGAAATAAAGACTAAAAGAAAAAAGATCAACGAAACTAAGAGTGGATCTTTGAGTAGATAAATAAAATTGACAAACTCTTAGCCAGACTCACTAAGAAAAAGAGAGAAGTCTTAAATAAATAAAATTAAAATTGAATGAGGAGATATTTTAGTGAAAACCACAGAAATACAAAGGACTATAAAAGAACACTATAAAAAAACTATATGCCAAAAGATTGGAAAACCTAGAAGTAATGGATGCATACTTAGACTCATACAACCTCCCAAAACTGAATCAAAAATAAATAGAGAATCTGAATAGACCAATCACAAGGAAAAACATCAAAATAGGAATCAAACACTTCTTAAAAAACTAAGGCCATGATCAGATGGCATCTCTGAAGAATTCTACCAAACATTCAAAGAAGATTTAATACATATCCTTCTCAAACTATTCCAAAAAACTGAAGAAGATGCAGCACTTTCTGATTCATTCTATGAGGCTAACATTACCCTGATACCAAAAACCAGATAAGGACAACACAAAGAAGGAAAATTACAGGCCAATATCACCGATGAACGCACATGTAACATTCCTCAACAAAATATTGGAAATAAAATAGAGCAATATATTAAAAGGAGCATACACCATGATCAAGTGGGATTTATACCAGGGATGCAAGGATGGTTCAACATCTGCAAATCAATCAATGTGATATACCACATTAATAAAATGGGGAAGAAAAATCACATGATCATCTACATAGATGCTGAGAAAGCATTTGGTAAGATCCAACATCCATTTGCCATAAAAACTCAGTAAAATGGGTTTAAAAAGAAACTCCCTCAACATAATAAAGGCCATATAGGACAAACCCACAGCCAACATCAAACTTAATGGTGAAAAACTGAAAGCCATTCCTCTGAGAACAGGAACAAGACACGGGTGCCCACTCTTACCACTCCTATTCAACATAGTACTGGAGGTTTTTGCCAGAGCAATTAGGCAAGAAAAATAAATAAAATGGAGTAAAATTAAAAAGGAAGAAGCCAAATTCTAGGTGTTTGTGATCAATGTGATTCTATATATAGAAAACCCTAAAAAATCTACCAGAAAGGTATTAGACATAATCCAAAGCTACAGCAAAGTTGCAGGTACAAAATCAACTTATAAAAATCAGTTGCATGGGGGCTGGCCCCATGGCCGAGTGGTTAAGTTCGCGCGCTCCACTGCAGGCGGCCCAGTGTTTCATTGGTTCGAATCCTGGGTGCAGACGTGGCACTGCTCATCAAACCACGCTGAGGCAGCGTCCCACATGCCACAACTAGAAGGACCCACAACGAAGAATATACAACTATGTACCGGGGGGCTTTGGGGAGAAAAAGGAAAAAATAAAATCTTAAAAAAAAAAAATCAGTTGCATGTCTATACACTAATAGTGAACTAGCAGAAATAGAACTCAAGAATACAATCACATTTACAATTGCACCAGAAGAATAAAACCTCTAAGAATAAATTTACTCAAGGAGATGAAAGACCTATAAGCTGAAAACTATAAGACATTAGTGAAAGAAACTGGAGAGAGATAAAGAAATGGAAAGATATTCCATGCTCATGGATTGGAAGAATAAACATAGTTAAAATGTCCATATTACCTAAAGCAATCTACACATTCAATGAAATCCCAATCAGAATCTCAATGACACACTTCATGAAAGTAGAACAAAGAATCCTAAAATTTATATGGAACAACAAAAGACCACAAACAACCATAGCAATTCTGAGAAAAAAGAATCAAACTGAAGGCATCACAATCCCTGACTTCAAAATATACTACAGAGCTATAGTACTCAAAACAGCATGGTACTGATACAGAAACACACACACACACACAGATGAATGGAACTGAATTGAGAGCACAGAAATAAAACCACACATCAACAGACAGCAAATCTTCAGCAAAGGAAGCAAGAACATACAATGGAGAAAGGAATGTATCTTCAAAAAATGGTGTTGGGGAAACTGGACAGCCACTTTCAAAAGTATGAAACTAAACCATTATCTTACACCATCCACAAAAATTAACTTTACATGGACTAAAAATTCTAATGTAACACTTGAAACCATAAAACTCCTAGAAGAAAATGTAGGTAGTACACTCTTCGACATTGGTCTTAGCAGCATGTTTTCAAATATCATGTCTACTCAGGCAAGGGAAACAAAAGGAAAAATAAACAAACGTCATTATATCAGACTAAAAAGCTTCTGCAAGGCAAAGGAAACCATTAATGAAATGAAAAGACAACCCACCAACTGGAAGAAAATATTTGCAAATCATATATCTGACAACGGGTTAATTCCCAAAATATATAAAGAACTGATACAACTCAACAACAAAAACACAAACAACCTGATCAAGAAATGGGCAGAAGATTTTTTTTTTTTGAGGCAGATTAGCCCTGAGTTAATTACTACCAGTCCTCCTCTTTTTTGCTGAGGAAGCCTGGCCCTGAGCTAACATCGTGCCCATCTTCCTCTACTTTATATGTGGGACACCTACCACAGCATGGGGTGCCAAGCGGTGCCATGTCTGCACCCGGGATCCAAACCAGGGAACCCCGGGCCACCGAGAAGCAGAAGGTGCGAACCTAACCGCTGCGCCACTGGGCCGGCCCAAGAAATGGGCAGAAGATATGAACAGATATTTTTCCAAAGAAGATATACAGATGGGCAGCAGGCACATGATAATATATTCAACATCACTAGTTAATAGGGAAATACAAATAAAAATTACAGTGAGATATCACCTTATACCAATCACAATGGCTATAATTACCAAGACAAAAAATAACAAAGTTTGGAGAGGATGTAGGGAAAAGTGAACCCTCATATACTGCTATTGGGAATGCAAACTCCTGCAGGCACTATGGAAAACAGTAAGGAGATTTCTCAAAAAATTAAAAATAGAAATACCATGTGATCAAGTTGTCCCACTACTGGGTATTTATCCAAATAATATGAAATAAACAGTCCAAAGAGATTTATGCACCCCTATGTTCATTGCAGCATTATTCACAATAGCCAAGATTTAGAAGCAACCCAAGTGCCCATTGACTTATGAATGAATAAAGAACATGTGATGTATACATCACATTGAATACTACTCAGCCATAAAAAAGATAAAATTGTCCCATTTTCAAGAACAAGTATGGATCTTGAGGCTATTATGTTAAGCAAAATAAACCAGACAGAGTGAGACAAATACTGTATGATTTCACTCATATATGGAAGATAAACAAACACATGGATGAAGAGAACAGGTTAGTGGTTACACAGAGGGGAAGGGGGTCGGAGGTGGGTGAAAGGGGTAGAGGGGCACATATGTGGTGAAGTAAAAACTAGACTATTGGTGGTGAGCATGATGCAGTCTATACAGAAATTTATATAAAATAATGTACTTCTGAAATTATACAATGTAATAAACCAGTATGACGTCAACAGAATGAAAAAAATAAATAAATGAAAAATAACAGTAATAACTGGGAAGCAGTTAAGAGGAGAAGTGGGAGAAAGTACTAATTCATTTTTTATTTCAAAGAGTCAATTCCGGCTGATTAAATTGAAATACGTAGTTTTTCAATAATTACTCCAAGTACTCAAAGTGAAAGATAAGATCGTCAGACTAGTTAAAAACAACAAACCCAACTATACGTTACTAATGGAACATGATTTAAATATAAGAACACAGAAAGATTGAAAACAAAAGGACAGAGGTATCACACAATTAACCCAAAAAATCTGCTGTAGCTTTCCCAATGTTACAGAGCAAACTTTAAGATAAGAAACATTACTAGAAATAAAAAGGTTATCTCAAACAGGAAGCTATAATCTCAAATTTGTATGCACTCAATAGCAGAGTTTCGAAATACAAGCAAAACTGTTAAAAAAGAATAATTAGGAAATTATAAGTACTGATTCCTAAATAAAATGAAAATATCCTTAACCATTGATATAGTGAAAATTGCAGGAAATTTTTCAAATAATTGTTTATGCAAAAAAAGCACAAAATTTTCCCTGCTTATCAAGGTATTTGAAGATACATATGAATCAACACCATCTTGAGTATGAATTTTCCAAGAAGCCTTTGAATGTTGCTCTGACTACATGTCCATTCATCTGAATGTCTCTTGGGAACTCTCAAAGGGAGAATCTCAAAGGAAAAGAATCAAATTGTACTCGTCTGGTTTCAGAACAATGATGCCGTCTCAGAAGAGAGAGGTGATTCTGGAAAGAGCCATTTTTCTATCACTCAAATCATCCTTCAGCCCAGCCCAAAATTCATTCCTGAGTTCTGGCACAAGAGGCCTCGAAAAAGAATAGTGGAAAGAAAAAGAAATGGAAAAAGAGTGTTGACTAATACTTAATGGGGCATTGAAAGTGAAAGTAGTTTGGGTGGCATCAGGTGATGATCCTCTCAGAGCAGATATCTGTGTCTTCAACGCCAGCATTTCAGCTTTGACGCTAATGTTGGTTTACATCATAGTTAGTGGTGTGGCAGGTATCCGCAGGAAACACCACCATGATACAGACCAGGAAGGAAAGAAAATAGTAGGTAACACAATGATAGATTGTTGTACAAACGCATGTGAGACTCTCTGCTGAAGAGTCACAGGCATAGGAATGTGAATGAATCTAGATGAGAAGAAACTCTGGAAAATTTGTTTGTTCATTGTTTTCTGATCATGTTTTAATCCCCCAGCTGATTTTAGCAGGAGCACTGGTTTTGTATAGCATTATTGATTTAAACTCTGAGAGAAGTGGAAATGGCATAAACAAAATGTGTAGAGGGTGAAAAACAGAGGACCAGTGAGAGTGTGGGGAAGGAAAAATCCTTGAAGAAAACAATTACCTTGTCATTCTTTGCGTTCATTCTGTTCCCCCAACACACACAAACACACACACACACACACACGAGTGTGCATGGGCAAATCAAAACCACACTAAGATATCACTTCACATCTCTAAGGATGGCTATTACTAAAAAGACAAAAGATGAAAAGCGTTGGCGAGAATGTAGAAAAAAGAGACCCCTGTGTACTGTTGCTGTGAATGTAAATTAGTGCAGCCAACATGGAAAACATTATGGAGGTTTCTCAAAAATTAAAAATAGAACTTCCGTATGATCTAGCAATCTCACTTCTTGTTATATATCCAAGGAAAATGAAATCAGTGTGTTCAAGAGGTATCTGTACTTCCAAGTTCATTTCAGCATTGTTCACAATAGCCAAGATGTGAAAACAACCTAAACATCCATTGACAGATGGACAGATAAGAAAATATGGTATATAGAGATATAAAGAAATATTATTCAGTCTTAAAAAGAAAAAAATCTTTTCATTTGCAAGAACGTAGATGAACCTGGAGGAGGTTATGCTAAGTGAAATAAGTCAGACACAGAAAGACAAATATTCCATGGCCTCATTCAAATGTGGAATCCAAGATAGTCAGATTCATGGAAGTTGAGAGTAGAATGGTGGTTACTAGATGCGAGGTGGAGTGAAAATGGGGAGATACCAGTCAAAGGGTAGAAAGTTTCAGTCACACAAGATGAATAAGTTCTAAAGATCTAATGCACAACATAGTGACTACAGTTAACAATACTGTATTGTATACTTGACATTTGGTAGGAGGGTAGCCCTTAAGCATTCTTATAACAAAGAAGAAAGGAAGAGAGGAAGGAGGAAAGGAAGGAAAGAAGGAAGGAAACTAACTATGTGAGGTAATGGATATGTTAATTAGCTTGATTGTGATCATTTCACAATGTATATCAAAATATTGCATTGTATACCTTAAATATGTAAAATTTCTATTTGTCCATTATACCTCAATAAAGTTGAAAAAAGAATAAGTTAAGCAATGCCACAAAACAAAAGATTAATATCTAAAAAGTAAATGTATTTCTGCATACTCATAACGAACAATTGGTAATTGAAACTTTTAAATGTATCATTTACATTCTCACCAAAAAACGACATGAAATACTTAGGTATAAATCTAACAAAATCTGTACAAAAAAGACTACAAAACACTCATGAAAGAAATCAAATATCTAAGTATATTGAGGCATATATCATGTTTATTTATTAGAATACTCAATGTAGGAAGATATTAATTCCCGCAAATTGGTCTCTAGACTCAATGCATTTCAAACCAAAATCTCAGCAGCATTTTCTGTAGACATTTTCAAGCTGATTCCAAAATTTACATGGAAAGACAAAGGAACTAGAAGAGCCAAAATAATGTTTATACAGAAGAGCAAAGTTGGATGACTCACATTAGCTGTTTTTAAGATTTATTCTAAAGCAAAGGCAATCGAGAAAGTATTGTATTGGAGAAAGGATAAATATAGTATAGATCAATGGGACAGAATAGAGAGTACAGAAATAGACTCACATGTTTATGATCAATTGGTTTCCAACAAAGATGCAAAAAACAATTCAATATAGAAAAGATATTCTTTTCCACAATGCTGGACAGTTGGATATCCATGTGTCAAAATGTGAAACACAATCCATTTCTCACACCATAACTCAAAACGGATCTTACAACTAAATGTAAAATCTAAACTACAAATTTCCAGAAGAAACACAGGAGAAAGTCTTTATGACTTTGGGTTAGGCAAAAATTTCCAAGATACAATACCAAAAGCACAATCCCATCAAAGAAAAAAGTGACAAATCAGCTATCAAAAGTAATTTCTTCTGCTCTTGAACGGCATTATTAAAAGAAAGAAAGACAAGCTATGGACTGTAAGAAAATATTTGTAAATCATATATTTGGTAAAGTACTTGTCCAGAAAAAAGAATCCTCAAAACTCAATATTTCCTTTAAAAAATAACCAAATAAAAAATGGACAAAACATTTGAACATGTAGTTCAGCAAAACACATGTGTAAATGAACATATGATACTCAACATCACGATTTGTCAGGAAAATGCAAGTTAAAACTGAAATGAGGGGCTGGCCCCGTGGCCGAGTGGTTAAGTTCGCGCCCTCCGCTGCAGGCGGCCCAGTGCTTCGTTGGTTCGAATCCTGGGCGCGGACATGGCACTGCTCGTCAGACCACGCTGAAGCAGCGTCCCACATGTCACAACTAGAGGAACCCACAGCGAAGAATACACAACTATGTACCGGGGGGCTTTGGGGAGAAAAAGGAAAAAATAAAATCTTTAAAAAAAAAAAAAAAAACTGAAATGAAATCCCACATAGACCTAGTAGAACAGCAAAATAAAAAACAAAAAATTCTGGGTCTGGCCCGGTGGCACAGCCAGTGGCACAGCAGTTAAGTGCGCCCATTCCACTTCGGCAGCCGGGGGTTCGCCGGTTCGGATCCCGGGTGTGGACATGGCACCACTTGGCAAGTCATGCTGTGGTAGGCGTCCCACATATAAAGTAGAGGAAGATGGGCATGCATGATAGCTCAGGTCCAGTCTTCCTCACATAAGAGGAGGATTGCCAGTAGATGTTAGCTCAAGGCTAATCTTCCTCAAAGATAAATAATAAATAAATAAATAAATAAATAATTCTGACAATGCTGAAAGGTGGAAAGGATACAGAACAACTGATTCTCTCATGCATTTCTAATAAAAATGAAAAATGAGGCATCCACTTTGGAAAACATTTTGGTAGTTTCTCATCAAATTAAGCATGAAGTTACTATATGACCCAGCAATTTCACTTCTAGATATATACCCAAGTGAAATGAAAACCTGTGTTCCCAAGAAAATCTGTATCAAAATGTTAATAGCAGCTTTATTCACCATGGCCCATAAGTGAAAACCATCCAAATGTCCTTCCACTGCAGAATAATTAAACAAATTGTCTTACATTCGCACAATGGAATGCTACTTAGCAATAAAAAGGAATGGGATACTGATACACACAACAATACGAGTGAATCACGAATGCAAGATGCTAGATGAAAAAAGCCAGACTCAGACTGTATAAGTCCTGCTGCCCAATATATTAACTTTGTCCACCTTGTCTCTGGAGGTTCAGCACCACCATTTGCTTGTACAAAAAAATCAAGACATCTTCTCAATGACAGCATCGTTCACTGTCATTCTACATGCTAATTTTCACAGATGCTGGTTCTCCCCCTTCTGTTGCTCCTCCATGCCTGAATGACGGGACTTCCCTCTCAACCCTCTAGATAGACGTGGTTGGGGAGGGATTAGCATGTAGATCACACGTGATAAACCTACTTTAAAATTTCTATCTCCCTAAAACATTGGATTCTTTCCTTTGTACTGAGCCACAGTCCAGAGTATGTGAATACATTTTACCCAACCTAATGCTATAGTCTGTCTTTCTTGCTAACATATTTAGAATCCATTCTACATAAGTTCCCCCAGGATTTTTCCAAAATAACTCAATACCTTTCAAGCTTGGGAAAAATAATCTCTTCTCAAAAGTCATACTTTTTACTTGTCCTCCTGGAGCATGCTGATATTTGAATCTAATTATGATCTGGCAGCAATGAAGGCTGGTTTGGTGGGGCTTAATGTGGACAGGCATCCCCTTGCAAGGCAATGCTTCACACGAGGCTAATAAATACTTATTGCAAAAAGGAAGGATAGTCTCTTCAGACAGATTAAAAGGGACTATTCTCATGGCTAGAAAGGCTCGGGATAATTTAGGAGTTCAAGATTATCAACTTCCTTAGAGCCTACTGAAGTATCCCCAATCCAAATTTCAGGGTCTTCCTCTTTTTCAAACATGTCATAACTTTAATTTAAGAGGCTTTGCGATCTGCACAATTAAGTTTGCATCTGATTTTAAGTCTTATCGACCTTGAATCTACAAGAAATAAAATATTTATTTTAGAGCCTTTATAGAGGCTTTCTGGTTGTCTTGGAGGTGAGCTGAGAGTTTAAAACCCCAAGCTTGTCACTTTCTTTATGAAAACTCTTCAGTGGAGTCAGAAACATCATCCCATCTAGCCATCATATTAGTCGTTATGAAAAACATAATGGTCAAGGCAGCAGTAGCTTGGTTTTCCAAAGCTTGCCTTCAGTGACAACTTCATCGTAAGTAGCTCCATTATTATGTAAGCACCATACAGGCAAAATTCTTATCTCATCTTCCATTCTGTGTGTCTCTGATGAGTTACACAGGGTCTGGCACAGAAGAGGCATTAATAAAGACTTATAAAATGGACGAATAAATAATATCTCTCTTATCCATGTTTTCACTGGAATTCTATTCCTTAGTCTCTCCTGGATGTCTCCCCCTGTATTTCTTTCTTTGTCTGGTTAGAAAAACTTTCTCTCTCTTAGTTGGCCATGAGCTGGAATCAATTTTCCACTATTTATTCTCGTTATTTTTAAAAGATGACAGTTCAATATTCTCAGATTAAGAAACAAGTGAATCAAACCTTTTATTTTTCTCCCCTCATCTTCAAATACATGAATTAAAGCCTTGATTTTTATTGAATGCCTGGACCCAAATTATTTTTTGTTGTATGTAGCCCTCCATAGAATAAAAATCCTACATCTTTATACTCTATCATGCTAAGTCAGAGGAAGTTTCTAAAAATTTTAGAGGAAAACTTCTGTATCTAATGTCTTTCTCCTGGAGGAAGGTAGTAGGTTTCTGTGAAAAGAGAAAGGATTATGAGTTGAGAGATACGATTGACCATATATACACATTTATGTGCAATTGAGTTCCAAAATAAATGCATGTACCATACATGCAAATGCAGGATTTCTTGTCACATAGTCCTTGGTTCAAATAGTGGCTCAATCCCTTATTAGCTGTAAAATTTTGAACAGCTTACTCTTTCTCAGAATTTCAGTTTCCTCCTTGCAAGGGAGGGTTTGGAGGATTTAGTGAGTTATCACACATAAGACACCTAGTACAGTGTTTAGCACATAGTAGAAGCTCAATAAGTTTGAATTCCCATCCGCTTAAAATACTTCACGCCAAAAAGGTTCTATGAAGGAGTGGAAAAGAGTTTGTTTGTTTGTGTGTTTGTTTGTTTGTTTACAATCTTTCTTTCTTCTGCAGAATAGGCGTCTATCTTGCCCTATGTGTCCCAATGTTATCTTGAGCTTGTTCTTTATGTACTACCAGAAGAGATCTTGAGAATCCTCGGAGGATGAGAAAGCCATTGGGATGGAGTTTAATAAGCATCTTCTTCAGAGCACTTATATGAGCATACCACCCCAGAGATCAATTAACTACAAATCTGTGAAGTTTGGATAATACATTTCTTTCTTTTTCAAAAAGACTCTCAAGGGAAAATGTAATGAAACACCTCCAAGGAGAGAGAAAAAAAAACCTCTCTCAAATTCCCCTGCAGCCCCAGCTTTGAAACACTTCAAAAATGACCCCAAATGCAGATGTTAGCAGACAGCAGAAGAATTTCTTAAGATTACATCTTTCCTCTTCTGTGTATCTTTTCCCTCCACTTTTCTGCCCACACATTCTATTCACCAAGTGGATATTTTGACCTCTGCTAAATAAATCAGCCTCAAGCTTGCTCTCCAACTCATTAGCACTTTGGGGATTGGAAGCAGTTACCAAAGCCTGATTAGACTCCTTCCAAAGCAGAACTCAAGACCAGTATCAGCTAAGGGTCAGACAGAACAAGAGGGAGAAGGTGGGTGCAGCCATTCATATTTTACTTTTTGTCTTCATGCTCATATTAATCTCACTTATAAAGCACCCTAGATCTACAAGCCCATATAGATGGCTAAGAAGTTCTTTGGATTTTAGTTTACCTCCATATACCTTTCAATTCTATCTGTCTTTCCTCAAATTCAGCCCAAATCTTACCTTTCTGCTCCTTTGATGGTCCTCCTGGACCATGTTTGAGCACTTGCAGCTAGAAAGAGATTTAAGAGGGAATGAAGTTTTGGAAGGGATTGCTATGTCCTTTAACACAGCCCCAATTATTAGTAAGTAGTCTGAAAAGTAATTTGGAAGGGGTGTGATTGGGACAGACTTGACATAGCAGATTTTCCAAACACTGAAGAGATCTCTAATCTCTAAAACCCGGTTTCTCTTTTCTGACTGATGGCTTGAATTTTACCATCTGAATCTTAATTCTTGAATTAATCTCTTGGTGCCTTTTTAATTCTCACCTCACATTGAGAGAGTCTCTTTCAGTTACATCAACCATTTGTGCATTTAGATGATAGACAGAGCTAGAAGAGCAAGACATTGTGGACACCAGGTTCCTGGAGGAGTGAGAGGAGGAGGCATCATGAAGTGAAGGACACAGCCCAGATCATGAATGATGGAGAAACCATAGAAAACCCACATCACCTCCACAGTTTAGCTCAGGTTCTCTGCGTCATTATTCCATTTTCCTCTTCCATCACCAACTGCACCTGTTAAGATCCGATTAGGAAGATTTGGCTATAAAACTTAACACTTTCTTGCCATTTTTGTCAAAAGATGACCTGAGTTGTAAATCCACCCTACCAGTTCTCATCAATCTCTAAGTGTCTTCTATGTGCAAGGTACTGTGCTAGATGCTTAATTTTGCTGTATTATTTTATCTTCACTATGGTCTTGAAGGCTAGTGTTATTCACAAACATTCACCTCCAGCATCTATGAATCCAATTAGGTCCTGAGCCTCTCAAACTATCCTTCTTCAGCTCTGTAAAAGAGGCCTGGTGTTGATTATAACTGTATTATAGGATCAAAGGGAGTCCAGACTCAGACCAAACTGAGCCTCCCTGAGTTTGCAGTAAGAGTGAAGGAGATTTCCTTTCTCAAGGGAAGAAGCACTACTTCATGAGTAGAGTTTGGTGACATAAAGTGCTCCATACAACTCTTAATATACCTTTCACTTAATGTTTTAGAGTAAGATTCAGAGAATCTATATGTGGGAATAAAACCTGGGATATTCTTTTCTTTTTGTTTCAATTTGTCCAGCTTCACTTTCTGTTCCTTTCAAATGTGGAAGTTCTCTGCCCTAATGGCAACACTCTAAACAGACTTTCAGTTGACCCATCAAGTCCAGATGATTAAATTCTTCAATCTCACTCCTAAACACTTTTTACAAAGCTACATGGTCTATCAGTGAACTCATTATGTCTGTAAGATAAGCACACTTCAACCTGCCACATGAGAAGGAAGCGTTTCCAAAATAAGGCTAATTTCCATAAATAATTCTTTATGGAATATTCACTGCTGATAGCAATAACATTCCCAATTTATTAAGCAAACGTCCTATCTCAAGACCCATGAGGCTTTCACATATTATCTTAAACAACCCTCAAACAACTCTTAAGTAGCCACTGTTATCCCCATTTTACAAATGGAGAAATAGAAGATCAGAAAGACTAAATGAGTTGCCCAACATCCCACGGCTGGCAAGTGGTAGAAACAGGATTAGAACCAGGCTTATCCTGAAGCCTACCCAGAATCATCACCACCAACTCATCCCCCTTCCCTTTGTGCTAACCTGAGTAGGTGCCCAAATGACCTTTAATAACATCACAGACCTCAGGTCTCTACCTTGCTAAATGGCAGACCCTACACAGAATGGGTGAGGGTTCCGGTAGAGCTGTTTTTGTTTAGCTCCCAATTTCTCTGTGTGGCACTACATCTGCACTGGGTTATGTCAAACTTTGCTGGAGGCCCTTTTATTTTCTTCAAAAGGAAAGAATCCCCTCCTGATCCTGGAAATTCTACACACCTTTCACAAACAGTTGCAGAGCCTCTAAACATAATACAAATCTTAAAGCCATATTTGACAAGATTGAGATTAGTGTAAGAGATCTCTGAAACTCTGCACAAATGATGGCATGGTGATGGCTAAAAGGAGCTTCACATTCTCTCATTACCCAAATTTTAAGGTTTAGAACTGGAAAATCTGTAACAGGAGCTATTGAGTGCAAGAAGAGAGGGAGTCTATACCAAGGGCATATCTCTGTGCAATTTCCAAGAGGAAAGTAAAGATCAATGATAGCTTGACTGACTGGCAATAGGTAGATGTAGATTGACTTATGAAAAATTGGAGATAATAAAATGGCATGGCTTTCCTAAACTGAGCCAGAAAAATTTATAGCAAATAGAGAAAGCATTACTTCCCAAAGTGTGAAGTTATTGACTTGGAATAATTTCTATAATATATGTAAATTGTAGAGGGTCTTTGATACAAACAGCCATATGCATATACATATACTTGAACATGAAAGGCATACACCTAAATGTTAAGAGCTCTAATTTCAGGAGATAGATTGTCATAATTTCCAGTTTTAAGAGGAATTTTTTTGCATTGATCGGGAAGTACCCATGATTTTTAGGTTTATTATTTCACCGTTGTTTATTGATCTAATTATCTTCCAGTTCTCACATATTGCTTTAAAATTCATAAAATAACATTTCCATTTTGAAAAACAAAAGGAAATTTGTGAGATTCATCATATTTAAAGAGATAGGTAGAACAGAATGAAAATATTGTTTAAAAGATAGGTAATTTTGATGATTTCTAAATTGTTTGGGTTAAAACCTGAAGAAGGATCAAGATATATCCCACACCTATAAGGGTCATTCACCATGAGCCACCAGGCCCTCTGACCACACTTTTCCTAGTGCCTTCTGCTGAGTTAGGAACTCAGGTTCAAAGACCCGCTGATGGTAAGTGTTCTTTTCTGATTTATGTGGATTGAGACTTAGTGTGGATGTGGAGGGGGTGATGGAAATTCTTATAGATGTGGATTGGGTGGAATCAAGTCCCTGATCTTGAAAGATACTTCATATACTGAAAGTTATAAGAATTTGATTGAGATTACATTATAATTTAGATTTTAAAATAACAATAGCAATAAAAAACTCTTGTAGAGCACTTACTATGGGCCATGCATGTCTTAAAAGAGATTTAAGAAGAGAAGGAAGGAAAGAAAGAAAGAGAGAGAGAGAAGGAATTCTAATAACAAAGTACTATTATTATCCCTAATTTTACAGAGTCATAGAGAGTTCAACTAACCTGCCCAAGATCACACATATATTATATGGTAAAGCTGGGAATTAAATCCAGGCAGGCTATAGCCAGAATCCACATTCTTAACAATTAAATAGCTTAGAGAGCTCAGACTGAAGACAAATTTGAAAGTGGAACTATGTTAGTATATTCAGATCTAATATTTGACAGCTAAGAGCATTTCTATACACATCTGGCCTAATCTTTTTGATGAAATAAGCCAGATAGAGAAAGATGAACTCTGTATGACTCCACTCATAGGTGGAAGTTAAACATGTAGACAAAGAGAACTGATTGGTGGTTACCAGGGGAAAAGCGGGATGGGGGAGTGGGCACAGAGGGTGAAGTGGGGCACCTGCAACAAGACTGACAATAATGTACAACTGAAATTTCACAAGGTTGTAAACTATCATAATCTTAATAAAAGTAAAAAAAAATTTCATTTTACTTAGAGTCTACATAAAATGTCAAAATGGAACATAGCTGAGACTTTAAGTTTAAAAAAAATATTCTAAATGTCTGATTGGTTGTTTCACAGTTATGTAGCTGAACCTGGTCTCTCCCTTGGTTTCTCCATTCTAATACTGAAACTTAAATAAGTTAGATGAATAGTTATTTTCAGGGCATGAGGTAACTCATCTGGGACATACAAAAAACTGTCCAAATAATAACTTTCATCGGGGATTTACTATGTATCAGGCACTTTACAAACTTTGCCTTATTTTAATTCTTAAAATAAATGTATGACATTGATGCTGTCATCTGTCTTAAAGAAAAAGAAATTGAAGCCTAGAGATGATATACATATCACCCAAAGTAACACAGCTGCTAATTGGTAGAGGCAGGACTTGATCACAGGAAGTCTGAATCCAAAGTTTAAGCTCATATCAACCATGCTATATTAAAAAGCAAATATTTAAGACAATGACTATAATTGCCTTCTGAGAGAAAGAGAGAGAATCTTTGCATAAAGTTGTAATCCTCTGTAATACTTTGCCCTCCCTCTCACATATTTTTTAATTATTTCTTGATACCACTGTAATGCAGATTGTCATTATTATCCCAGATCTGCATCTTGTCATTGTGGTCCATGGGAAACACGTCCACAACTAAGGCCTGGAACAGCTCATCAGTGACCACATTCATCTTCGTGGGATTTGCAGACCATCCAGAACTCCAGGTCCTGCTCTTTGTGACCTTCCTGGGTATCTATCTTGTGACCCTCTCCTGGAACCTGGCCCTCATCTTTCTAATCAGAAGTGACACCCGTCTGCAAACACCCATGTATTTCTTCCTCAGCAACTTGTCCTTCATTGACATCTGTTACTCCTCCACAGTGGCTCCCAAGATGCTCACTGACTTCTTCCAGGAGCAGAAGACCATATCATTCTTGGGTTGTGCTGCTCAGTTCTTTTTTTTTGATGGCATAGGTCTAACTGAGTGCTTTCTCCTGACTGCTATGGCATACGATCGATACACAGCCATCTCCAGTCCCCTGCTCTACACTGCCATCATGTCCCAGGGTCTCTGTACACGCATGGTGATTGGGGCATATTTCAGTGGCTTCCTGAGCTCCCTGATCCAGGCCTGCTCTATATTTCAGCTCCACTTCTGTGGACCCAACATCATCAACCATTTCTTCTGTGACCTCCCACCAGTCTTAGCGCTTTCTTGCTCTGACACGTTCCTCAGTCAAGTGGTGAATTTTCTTGTAGTGGTCACTATTGGGGGAACATCATTCCTCATCCTCGTCATCTCCTACAGTTACATAGTTGCTGCTGTCTTGAAGATCCATTCAGTGGAAGGCCAAAGGAAAGCCTTTAACACATGTGCCTCACACCTGATGGTGGTGACTCTGCTGTTTGGGACAGCCCTTTTCATGTACCTGCGACCCAGCTCCAGCTACTCTCTTGGCAGGGACAAGGTGGTGTCTGTGTTCTATTCACTGGTGATCCCCATGCTGAACCCTCTAATCTACAGTTTAAGGAACAAAGAGATCAAAGATGCCCTGTGGAAGTTGTTGGAGAATAAGAAAGTGTTTTCCTAGTTTATGATTGAAAACATATTTCTCCAAACTGACAGAGACTTATATGACACATGACATCTACCTCCACCTCTGGCTTAGGCAAGAGGTACATTTTGTGTGCATATTTGGAAATGGAGGCTCCTCCTGCCAAATTTTTCTCACTGTTCCCCCTGGTGTACTGTCCACTGACCCCACTATGGATAGCCAAAAAGGGGAAATGATTATTGCACAAAAATAATCTCCCTGGGATTCTCACAATTAGTATTACAGCAACCACATTTTATTGGGTACTTAACATATATGAGGCACAAAAGCTATTTAATAAAATATTCATTGCGGTGCTATGATGCAAATAGTACTATCCCTATGTTACAAATGAAGAAATGAGGTCCTAGGAAGAAAAAATGACTTGCCCAGCATTATACAGAAAGTAAGGGTCAGGAATCCCATTCAGACCTAGGTCTTCCTGACTCCAGAGCCCATACTCTGCCCAAATGCTGCCTTCCGTGTTCAACAACAAACAGCCCTGAAGTTGTACATGTGTATAACTCTTATTACTAGCATATGGTAGGATCCAAAAAGATACACTATGTATAGTTGAGGTACATTACAAAACAAGATGCCTTTTTACTCCGTTAAACATTCTCTCCAAGATATCCCTGTTGGATTCCCATTATGGCTACTGAATAATTTTCTAAACAAAATGTACTGAAGTACATTACCCTTTTCCGCCATTTCTATCTGAGCTGTGTAGGGGCCTGGAAAATTTGTGTCCCATGATATCACATCCATACTCTTCTCTTCCCAGTCTTTGTCACCTAAAGTGCCTACTAGGTCTGTATTTCCTTGATTTCAACCATGTCATTCCTTTACCAGTTCAGCACCTGACTCCACTTCACAGCTTAGTCTCCCTTTTGATCACCACACTCTGAGTTCCTCTTGCTCTCTTCTATCCAAACCCATTGCTCCCATAAAATCTTTGTTTCTTAACCTGAATGGATTAGCCCACATTCAGTACTATTTGCCACTATCTCTGGAAGGTATGTCTCAGGCCATCACCTCCAGGTCGTTAGTCCTTCTTAAAGGATATGGACAGTGGAGTTGTCCAGCACAACCATTTCTGCTGGTAAATCCCTCCATCATTCCTTTATGGCCCTGTCCTCTTCTCAACACATTCATTTTTCCATTAATAGAGGTCTATTGGATATGCAAAAAGTCTTCATTTGATTTCATTGTTCATGTAAGTGGATTAACTACTTCATATTTGGAAGAGCATAAACAACGCACAGGGGAGGTGAGATCTCTGTTCCTGGTCTCCTGGATTCTTGAGTCTCCTAAATTCATTCCCATTCAAGGTCAAGCAAACTTAAAGTGATTCATACAAATAATATCCAATGATATTACCCAATGGGTAACTTTTCCTGAAATTTTTTTATCAGTTACCTTTATGAATATTAGGACTTATATGGCACTGTATTGGAAATTCTGGGAATCACCTTTATTGATGGATGTTATACCCAGGATACTTCTAGTTTTCTGCTTCCTTAGCAGGCTGAGTACAATGTGAGGAAGTCTTTAGGATTATTTCAGATGTAAGATCTAATGAAGGGGCCAGTCAGGCCAAGCGGAGCAGATTTCGATACATGTGAATAGATGATTTCTTTGAAGTTTAGAATTGACATTCTTGAATTCTGATATATTTCCATTCAAATTAATAGCTATGATTAAGTAGAATTATTTTTTCTTCCTAAAGGAAGTGATTCAATTTATGAAAAATATGGAAAAGGTTTACCTTAAAGGAAAAGTACAAATTATTTAATATCAAATCATTTTACCTTCTTCTCCTTCTTTAAAACACACACACATTCCTCATCTGCTTTATTTTCCAACTCATCTCAGTTCATATAACATAAACCCTCCACCTGGCCTCTTGAGAGAACTTTACATATAAGCAAAATACAATGTGGCCTCTACACAGTTCACTCTGAGGAATCTGAGTGTATTGGTTTACTATCACTAATGTAACTAATTACCACAAAGTAAGTGGCTTAAAACAGCATAATGTTATTATCTCACAGTTCTGTAGGTTAGACGTTTGAGAGAGGTCTCACTGGGCTGAAATCAAATTAGTAGCAGAGCTGTGTCCCTTTCTGGAGGCTCTATGATAGAATCCATTTCCTTGCCCTTTGCAGCTTTTAGAGACCACCCACATTCCTTGGCTCATGGTTCCCTTCCACCATCTTCAAAGCCCACAATGTCACATCTACCCTCACTGGGAAAGGTTCTCTGCTTTTAAAGACTCTCGTGATTAGAGTCATGCGCCACATAACTAGGGTTCAGTCAAAAACAGGCTGCCTATATGACGGTGGTCTCATAAGATTAGTATCATATAGCATAGATGTGTTGTAGTATACACCATCTAGATTTGTGTAGATACACTCTGTGATGTTTGCACAATGACAAAATCGCCTAACAATGCATATCTCAGAATGTGACACTTGAGTGTAGGTTGGGCCTGCTCAGATAATCCAGGATAATCTCCCCATTTCAATGTCTATAATTCAATCACATCTTAAAACTCTCTTTTTCCTGAAAGATAATCTATTCACAGGCTCATAGGATTAAGATTTTGTCACGTTTGGGGACCACTATTCTCCCTACTTAGCTCTTTTAACATTTGATGTCACTTTACTGATTTGAGTTTATGAGGCCAGCTCTCAAGAACATTCATGAGCTCCCCATTGCCCTCAGGTTAAAGCCCTTAACATGCATTACAAAGTCCTCTTTGCTTCATGCTGCAGCTCTGCTTACTTCAACTCTTCACCCCCTACTACATCTCCCCTAGTACTTTGGGGAGAGCATGCTGTCCCAAGGCATCTATTTCTTTTTCTTCCCCTCAAGCTCTTTGTACAAGGAGTTTCCTCTTTCCTCCATAATCTTTTTAACTGACTGATGGTTGTTCAACCTTCAGGTCTCTACTCAGAGCACTTCCTCCATGAAGATCTTCCCACTCATTTCCCAAACCCAGAACATCATGGTTTACCCAGTTGTTGCACTAACATTACTGTTTGTAATCATTTGTTCTATTGCACGTACCTTATACTAAACTGTAACTTCCTTGAGGATAGAGATAGACCCTTGTTCACTTTCATTCATCCATCTAACACAGTGTTTGGCACATAGTAGACATATAATGAATATTTCTTTAATAAATGAACAATTCATTGTTTATAGTAACTTTGGCTTTTGCTGCATATAGTGATTGTATTATTGTCTTGTAATAAATATTTCTTTAATAAATGAACAATTCATTGTTTATAGTAACTTTGGCTTTTGCTGCATATAGTGATTGTATTATTGTCTTGTGGTATGGCTAACAAGGTTTCTTATAGATATATTTCAACAAAAGAGAGACTGAACAAAATTAGACCACTTTTCTCATCTATTATCCTTCTATAAAATTTTAGGAGCGCTTTTAATTAAACTGCTAATCATAACGATTCAAATAAATTAGCAGTACTGATTACTGTAAATATAATACACAACTAGAGACAGTTAAAAAGAAAAACAGATACCAGAGAATCCTCACAAATAAAACACTGCATACAGCAGTACTTAATTTCTTTCTATCTTTGCCATCTCTAGGCATAATTTATTTAAACTCACACAGAATTACTTAATTAAAATTAAAGCCATGTTACCATATTTCTGGCTTTAGTGGACTCCCATCTTCACCAGAAATCAAGGCACTCATTTCCCTAATCTGAGAAATCTAACCCAGTTTGTGCCTGAAGACAAGTGAAAACCTCCCCTGAGACTTTTTCAACCTCTTCTGCTTCCTTCCTTTCTAACTATAAAGGGAAATAGAGACCATTATTCTATCACCCATGAATCCACTGTGTCCAGAACAAAATACTCTGTGAAGATTAGCTTTCTCCCTCTCCTTCAGAAATCTTCCATCTCTCAAATTTAGCTCTTTCCCCTTAGAAATTAGAAGCTACCTTAACTTGGTTAAAGTACAAAATGACTTGATAAATATTTACAAACTCAATTTTACCAGAAACATGTTCTGGGATATATTTAAATAAAGTTTTTAAGCAGAGATAAAAGGTCTCCACTTATTTACTTTTGCTCTTTGTAGTTTCAAAATATTTTAGGATGACTTGAAATATTCATGCAATGAACAAAATAAAGCAAGTTGCAAATAAGTCAACAGCTATATGCTTTTTAAAAAGTTAAAATGCTGAGGCTGAATCCAAGATGGCGCCGTGAGTAGTCCTCTTTGTCTCTCCCTCTTCGAGTCTACAATTATTTGGACACTTATTGCTTAACAAAGGATATCCAGACAGCATCTCAGGACGTCTGAGAGACCCATGTGACTATACATTGGAAGGCGGACGGACTTTCCTCTGGGAGGATGTGGAAATAGGTGAAAACTCTCCGACCCCGACCGAACAGCCTAGTACCCGCAAGCAGCTTTCTTCCAATGGACACCCCCAGAAGATCAACACACATCTAGGGCAGGAGCGAGCACACAACAGAGGAGCGACGGTGGAAACAGGTGACCAGAACCCTACCTAAACCCCCCGCAATTACTCCTAAACACAGAGGGAAACTTTGGAGCTGCACACCTGGGCCCGCGGGGAGAGTCTCTCCCCACCATTGGCGGGGAGATCCCGCCTGGTGTTTGCGGCACCCGGAGGGTCCCAGAGAGAGTCGCTGAGGGTACGGAGGTCCCCCAGCTGCCACTGCCTGCACGGTGGGGCTAGGGATTGCCAGAGATCTCCGAGCAGACTGGGGCTGGGGGAAGCTCCAGAGGCCGGCTCTGCACCCCGGAGGGGAAGCTCCAGAGTTCTGCCCAGGCAGCAGAGAAAACTCTCTGTCTGCCATTAGCGGAGGGGCCACGCCCAGCATTCACGGCTGCGGGAAAGTCCCAGAGAGAATCCCAGAGGGTGGGGTGACCCCCAGCTGCTGTTGCCCGCCCTGTGGGACTAAGGATTGCCGGAGATCTCAGAGCGGACTGGGGCTGGGTGAAGCTCCAGGGGCCAGATCTGAGCCCCAGAGGGGAAGCTCTGGAGTTCCGCCCGGGCAGCAGACAGGGCTCTCTGTCTGACATTAGCAGAGGGGCCACGCCCAGCATTCAACTCTGGGAAAGTCCCGGAGAGAATCCCAGAGGGCGGGGCGACCTCCAGCTGCCATTGCCCGCCCCGTGGGGCTAGGGATTGCCAGAGATCTTGGAGAGGACTGGGACAAGGTGAAGCTCCAGAGGCCCGCTCTGCACTCCAGAGGGGAAGCTCCAGAGTTCTGCCCGGGCAGCAGACAAAACTCTCTGTCTGCCATTAGTGGAGGGGCCACGCCCAGCATCCACAATACCGGGAGGGTCCCCAAGAGGAGAATATCAGGCAGGGCAGCAGCTGACCAGCTACCACTGAAATCAGGATCTCCAGCTATCCCCCAAGACAGGGCAAAGGGCTCCCCGAGTTCCTGGGGAACAGGACTGGGGCTGGGGGGAGTTCCAGCGACCCAGCTCTGTAGCCTAGGGGGAAACCCTACAGGCTCACAGCAGCCTCAGGGAAAGCCTCTGCACAGCACTAGTAGAAAGCACCCATCCGGCAGCCACAAGGCTGGAAGACCCCAGGACAAAAGTAGCATAGCTAGGTGAACTAACCACAGACTGTAGAAGATGCCAATAGCTCTCCTGCGACCCACAGTGGACAAGTGAGATTTTGTGGGTGCCGACAGCGACAGAGTGAGAAATATAAGTGATCCCAGCCCTGGCCACTGGAAAAGCCCATAACACCGTTGCAGACCCCAAGGAGGGAGCACGTGTAGGTGGGCTGCAACAGTAGGCACCAGCAGCCTGAAGACCCCCTGTGACAGCCCCCACGGCAGAGGAGGGAATCCAAAGGACCACTGTGACTACGAGGAGGGGCCCAGGCCCAGCTAGCAACTGCCGACAGGGTTCCTGGTTGGTGCAGTATAAACAGCGGCTCCCCCACTGCAGCAGCTGAAACAAGTGAAAGGAGCAACTAAACTCTATCTCTATGTGGAGGCACAAATCAACAACATCAAGCAATATGAAAAAATACATTAAATCTCCAGAACAGAAAGAAAATAACAAATACACAGAAAACAATCCCAAAGAAAATGAGATATATAACCTAAATGATGATGACTTCAAAACAGCCGTCATTAAAATACTCAATGAGTTAAGAGAGAATTCTGACCGACAACTCAACGAGTTCAGGAGCTATGTCACAAAAGAGTTTGATACGATAAAGAAGAAACAAACAGTAATATTGGAAATGAAGAAAACAATAGAGGAGATTAAAAAAAATCTAGATGCTCTGAACAGTAGGGCCGATAATATGGAGGAAAGAATTAGCAATTTGGAAGATGGCAATATAGAATTGCTGCAGGCAGAGGAGGAGAGAGAACCAAGACTAAAAAGAAATGAAGAAACTCTCTGAGAATTATCAGACACAATTAGGAGATGCAACGTAAGGATTATAGGTATACCAGAGGGAGAAGAGGAGAAAGGGGCAGAAAGCCTATTCAAAGAAATAATGGCTGAGAACTTCCCAAATCTGGTGAGAGAGATGGATCTTCAGGTGACAGAAGCCAATAGATCTCCAAACTTTATCAATGCAAGAAGACCAACTCCACGGCATATAGTAGTGAAGCTAGCAAAAGTCAACGACAAGGAGAAAATACTAAGGACAGCCAGGCAAAAGAAACTAACCTACAAAGGAACCCCCATCAGGCTATCAGCAGATTTCTCAGCAGAAACTTTACAGGCTAGAAGAGAGTGGAATGATATATTCAAAAATCTGAAGGACAAAAATCTACAGCCGAGATTTCTCTACCCAGCGAAAATATCCTTCAAATACAATGGAGAAATAAAAACTTTCCCAGATAAACAAAAATTAAGGGAGTTCATTGCCACAAAACCTCCACTTCAGGAAATCCTCAGGAAAACCCTCATTCCTGAAAAATCCAAAAAAGGAAAGGGGCTACAAAACCAAGAGCAGAGGAGATAAGTAGAAGGACAACAACAGAGAGTAGCAGCTCTTCATCAGAGCAGATTAAACCATGGGACGAGAAACAAAGGAAATTGAAGAAAACCAGAAAACAAGACACAAAATGGTAGTGGTAGGCCCCCACATCTCAATAATCACTCTAAATGTAAATGGATTGAACTCCCCAATCCAAAGACACAGAGTGGCAGGATGGATCAAAGAACAAGATCCAACAATATGCTGCCTCCAGGAAACACACCTCAGCCCCAAAGACAAACACAGACTCAGACTGAAGGGATGGAGAACAATACTCCAAGCTAATAATGAACAAAAGAAAGCAGATGTCGCTATACTAATATCAGACAAGGTAGATTGCAAAGCAAAACAGATAAAGAAAGACAAAGAGGGACAGTATATAATGATGAAAGGGACTCTCCACCAAGAAGACATAACACTTATAAATATATACGCACCCAACACAGGAGCACCAAAATTTGTAAAGCAACTCTTAATAGAACTAAAAGAAGACATCAACAACAATACAATAATAGTAGGGGACCTCAACACACCATTAACACCAATGGACAGAACATCCAGACAGAAAATCAACAAGGAAATAATAGAAGTAAATGAAAAATTAGACCAGATGGACTTAATAGATATATATAGAACACTTCATCCAAAAACAGCAGGTTGCACATTCTTCTCAAGTGCACATGGAACATTCTCAAGGATTGACCATATTTTGGGAAACAAAGCAAACATCAATAAATACAAGAGAGTTGAAATAATATCAAGCATCTTTTCTGATCATAATGCTATTAAACTAGAAACCAACTACAAGAAAAAAGCAGAGAAAGGTGCAAAAATGTGGAGACTAAACAACAGGCTTCTGAACAAACAATGGATCATTGAAGAAATTAAAGAAGAAATCAAATTTTATCTGGAGACAAATGAAAATGAGAACACGACATACCAAACCATTTGGGATGCAGCAAAAGCAGTCCTAAGAGGGAAATTCATCGCAATACAGGCTCACCTCACTAAACAAGAAAAAGCTCACATAAGCAACCTCAAACGACGCCTAACAGAACTAGAAAAAGAAGAACGAACAAAGCCCAGAGTCAGTAGAAGGAGGGAAATAAAAATAAGAGCAGAAATAAACAATATTGAAACAAAAAAGACAATAGAAAGGATCAATGAAACAAAGAGTTGGTTCTTCGAAAGAATTAACAAAATTGACAAACCCTTAGCCAGACTCACCAAGAAAAGAAGAGAGAAATCGCAAATAAATAAAATTAGGAATGAGAGAGGAGAAATCACAACAGATAACAATGAAATACAAGAGATCATAAGAGAATACTATGAAAAACTATATGCCAACAAATTGAACAACCTGGAAGAAATGGACAAATTCCTAGACTCCTACAATCTCCCCAAACTGAATCAGGAAGAAATGGAGAATCTGAACAGGCCAATCACAAGGAAGGAAATAGAAACGGTAATCAAAAACCTCCCCAAAAATAAGAGTCCAGGACCAGATGGCTTCTGTGGAGAATTCTACCAAACATTCAAAGAAGACTTAATACCTATTCTTCTTAAACTGTTCCAGAAAATTGAGAAAGATGGAGTACTCCCTAACACATTCTATGAAGCCAACATCACTCTGATCCCCAAACCTGACAAGGACAACACAAAGAAGGAGAACTACTGGCCGATATCACTGATGAACATAGATGCAAAAATCCTCAACAAAATTTTGGCAAACCGAATACAGCAATACATCAAAAAGATTATACACCATGATCAAGTGGGATTTATACCAGGGACACAGGGATGGTTCAACATCCACAAGTCAATCAATGTGATACACTACATCAACAAAATGAAAAACAAAAACCACATGATCATCTCAATAGATGCAGAGAAAGCATTCGACAAGATCCAACACCCATTTATGATAAAAACCCTCAATAAAATGGGTATAGAAGGAAAGTACCTCAACATAATAAAGGCCATATATGACAGACCCACAGCCAAGATCATACTCAATGGACAAAAACTGAAAGCCATCCTTCTGAGGACCGGAACAAGACAAGGGTGCCCACTTTCACCACTCCTATTCAACATAGTACTGGAGGTGCTGGCCAGAGCAATTCGGCAGGAAAAAGAAATAAAAGGAATCCAAATAGGTAACAAAGAAGTAAAACTGTCGCTGTTTGCAGACGACATGATCTCATATATAGAAAACCCCAAAGAATCCATAGAAAAACTGTTAGAAATAATCAACAACTACAGCAAAGTAGCAGGGTATAAAATTAACGTGCATAAATCAGTAGCATTTCTATACACTAACAATGAACTAACAGAAAAAGAACTCAAGAACTCAATCCCATTCACAATCGCAACGAAAAGAATAAAATACCTTGGGATAAACTTAACCAAGGAAGTGAAGGATCTATACAATGAAAACTACAAGACTTTCTTGAAAGAAATTGACGATGACATAAAGAGATGGAAAGACATTCCATGCACATGGATTGGAAGAATAAACATAGTTAAAATGTCTATACTACCTAAAGCAATCTACAGATTCAATGCTATCCCAATCAGAATCCCAAGAATATTCTTCACAGAAATTGAACAAACAATCCTAAAATTCATATGGGGCAACAAAAGACCGCGAATTGCTAAAGCAATCCTGAGCAAGAAAAACAAAGCCGGCGGAATCACAATCCCCGATTTCAAAACATACTGCAAAGCTACGGTAATCAAAAGAGCATGGTACTGGTACAAATACAGGTGCACAGATCAATGGAACAGAACTGAAAGCCCAGAGATAAAACCACACATCTATGGACAGCTAATCTTCGACAAAAGAGCAGAGGGCCTACAATGGAGAAAAGAATGTCTCTTCAACAAATGGTGCTGGGAAAACTGGACAGCCACATGCAAAAGATTGAAAATTGACCAGTCTTTTTCACCACACACCAAAAAAACTCAAAATGGATCAAAGGCCTAAAGATTAGGCCTGAGACAATAAGTCTTTTGGAAGAGAATATAGGCAGTACACTCTTTGACATGAGTTTCAAAAGAATCTTTTTGGACACTCTAACTCCTCAGTTGAGGGAAACAATAGAAAGAATAAACAAATGGGACTTCATCAGACTAAAGAGCTTCTTCAAGGCAAGGGAAAACAGGATTGAAACAAAAAACAGCTTACTAATTGGGAAAAAATATTTACAAGACACTTATCCGACAAAGGGTTAATCTCCATAATATACAAAGAACTCACACTGCTTAACAACAAAAAAACAAACAACCCGATCAAAAAATGGGCAGAGGACATGAACAGACATTTCTCAAAAGAAGATATGAATATGGCCAATAGACACATGAAAAGATGTTCATCATCGCTAATCATCAGGGAAATGCAAATCAAAACTACACTAAGATATCACCTTACACCTGTTAGATTGGCAAAAACATCCAAAACCAAGAGCGACAAATGTTGGAGAGGTTGTGGAGAAAAAGGAACCCTCATACACTGTTGGTGGGAATGCAAACTGGTACAGCCACTATGGAAAACAGTATGGAGATTTCTCAAAAAGTTAAAAATAGAAATACCCTATGACCCAGCCATCCCATTACTGGGTATCTCTCCTAAGAACCTGAAATCAGAAATCTCAAGAGTCAGTTGCACCCCTATGTTCATCGCAGCATTATTTACAATAGCCAAGACGTGGAACCAACCTACATGCCCAGAAACTAATGATTGGATAAAGAAGATGTGGTATATATACACAATGGAATACTACTCAGCCATAAAAAAAGACAAAATTGGCCCATTCACAACAACGTGGATGGACCTCGAGGGTATTATGTTAAGCGAAATAAGCAGTCAGAGAAAGACGATCTCTCTATGACTCCACTCATAGGTGGAAGTTAGTATATTGATAAGGAGATCTGATCGGTGGTTACCAGGGAAAAGGGGGGGTGGGGGGAGGGCACAAAGGGGGAGGTGGTGTACCCACAACATGACTAACAAAAATGTACAACTGAACTCTCACAAGGTTGTAATCTATCATAACATTAATAAAAAAAAAGTTAAAATGCTGCATGGCAATTAGAAAAACATAGATAAATATATATGTAATCTTGGAATAGAAAAGATCTTTCTAAACTTAATGCTAAAAGCAAAACCATAAAGAAACAAAGGATAGGTTAGACTACAATAGTGTTAAAATCTATATGGCAAAAAAACAAAATAAAGAAAGTCAAAGGACAGAAGTCTAACGAGGAAAAATATGTGCACTACTTATGGTAGACAGTAGTTTATATAAGTTTCTCTTACAAACAAAATTAGAACAAGATAAACCAGTAGAAAAATGGGCACAATTCTGTCTTTAGGTCAGAAGTGTGTCTCTTGTATGCAGCATAGACATGTATCTTGTTTATTCATCCACTTAGCCACCCTATGCCTTTTGATTGGAGCATTTAGTCCACTGACATTTAAAGTAGCTATTGATAAGTATGTACTTATTGCCATTTTGTTCCTTCTTTCTTGGTGTTTTAGTAGTTCTTCTCTGTTACTTTCTTGTCTTGCTCTCTTCCTTTGTGGTTTGATGACTTTCCTTAGTATTATGTTTGGGTTTCTTTCTCTTAAGTTTTTATGTATTTATCATAGATTTCTGACTTATGATTGCCATGAGCTTCATATATAATAACCTATGTCCATAGCAATCTATATTAACTTGGTGGTCTCTTTAGTTTGACCTCTTTCTAAAAGTTCTACTCTTATTCTCTCCTTCTCCCACAGTTTCTGTTTTTGATATCAAATCTAACCTTTTTTTGTGTGTGTGTATTGTTACCCTCTTATTATGGAAATTTTAGTACTTTTGTTTTTTGGCCTTCATGTTATCTTCATAGGTGTTTGATCTGATACCTTTACTGTATTTTTGCCTTTACCGGTGATTTTAGAGCCTTTTATTTTATAGAGGGGAGGGAGGAGGGAGAAAGGGGTGATGAGGCACATGTGTGTGGTGTTGGATTGTAATTAGTCTGTGGGTGGTGAAGGTGATGCAGTCTTCACAGGAATCAAAATATAATCATGTACACCTGAAATTTACATAATGTTAAAAACCAATGTTACCTCAGTAAAAAAAAAGGGGGGGCACAGTTATGAGCAAGCAATTCATAAAAAAGAAATACAAATGGTTAATAATTTGATGAGAAAATACTCTAGAGTACTAATATTCAAAGAAATGAAAATGTAACAGTGAGAATTCTTTTCTATTAAAAAGGCAGATGTTAAAAGTAACAATAATACCAAATGCTAACAAAGTTACAGAAAAATAGGCCCTCTCATATATAATTGGTAAAACATAAATTGCATCATCTTTCTGAAGGTCAGTTTGACTACATGTACCAAAAGTAATTAAATGTACATGCTTTTACACAATGTTAAAAACTACTACAACCTCAATAAAATAATTGATAAAACAATGTACATGCTTTTGCCTCAGCTATTGTCCTTCTTGGAATGTATTCTAAGGTGTGCATATATGTCCAAGGATGCTCATCACAGTGCTACATAATGGTGAAAATTGAAGCAACCTTTTTTTTTTAATTAAGATTATGATAGATTACAACCTTGTGAAATTTCAGTTGCACATTATGTTAGTCATGTTGTAGGTACACCACTTCACCCTTTATGACCTCCACCCATGCCCCCTTTCCCCTGGTAACCACCAATCAGTTCTCTTTGTCTATATGTTAACTTCCACCTATGAGTGGAGTGATACAGAGTTCGTCTTTCTCTATCTGGCTTATTTCACTTAACATAATACCCTCAAGGTCCATCCATGTTGTTGTGAATCGGACAATTTTGTCCTTTTTATGGCTGAGTAGTATTCCATTGTATATATATACACCATATCTTCTTTATCCAATCATCAGTTGCTGGGCACTTAGGTTGCTTCCATGTCTTGGCTATTGTAAATAATGCTGCGATGAACATAGGGGTGCATGGGACTTTTGGAATTGCTGATTTCAGGTTCTTAGGATAGATACCCAGTAGTGGGATGGCTGGGTCATAAGGTATTTCTATTTTTAATTTTTTGAGAAATCTCCATACTGTCTTCCATAGTGGCTGCACCACTATCCTTCCCACCAACAGTGTATGAGGGTTCCTTTTTCTCCACAACCTCTCCAACATTTGTCACTTTTGGTTTTGGATATTTTTGCCATGCTAACAGGTGTAAGATGATATATTAGTGTAGTTTTGATTTGCATTTCCCTGATGATTAGTGATGATGAGCATCTTTTCATGTGTCTATTGGCCATCCTTATATCTTCTTTGGAGAAATCTCTGTTCATGTCCCCTGACCATTTTTTGATCGGGTTGTTTGATTTTTTGTTGTTGAGCTGTATGAGCTCTTTATATATTATGGAGATTAACCTTTTGTCGGATAGATAACTTGTAAATATTTTTTCCCAATTAGTAGGTCGTTTTTTTGTTTCAATCCTGTTTTCCCTTGCCTTGAAGAAGCTCTTTAGTCTGATGAAGTCCCATTTGTTTATTCTTTCTGTTGTTTCCCTCACCCAAGGAGTTATGGTGTCAGAAAAGATTCTTTTGAAACTGATGTTAAAGAGTGTACTGCCTATATTCTCTTCTAGAAGACTTCTTGTTTCAGGCCTAATCTTTAGTTCTTTGATCCATTTTGAGTTTATTTTTGTGAATGGTGAAAAAGAATGGTCAATTTTCGTTCATTTACATGTGGCTGTCCGCTTTTCCCAGCACCATTTATTGAAGAGACATTCTTTTCTCCATTGTAGGCCCTCAGCTCCTTTGTCGAAGATTAGCTGTCCATAGATGTGTGGTTTTATTTCTGGGCTTTTGATTCTGTTCCATTGATCTGTGCACCTGTATTTGTACCAGTACCATGCTCTTTTGATTACCGTAGCTTTGCAGTATGTTTTGAAGTCAGGGATTGTGATGCCTCCAGCTTTATTCTTTTTTCTTAGGATTGCTTTAGCAATTTGGGGTCTTTTGTTGCCCCGCATGAATTTTAGGATTGTTTGTTCAATTTCTGTAAAGAATGTCATTGGGATTCTGATTGGGATAGCATTGAATCTGTAGATTGCTTTAGGTAGTATGGACATTTTAACTATGTTTATTCTTCCAATCCATGTGCATGGAATGTCTTTCCATCTCTTTATGTCGTCATCAATTTCTTTCAGGAAAGTCTTGTAGTTTTTGTTGTATAGATTTTTCACTTCCTTGGTTAAGTTTATCCCAAGGTATTTTATTCTTTTTCCTGCGATTGTGAATGGGATTGAGTTCTTGAGTTCTTTTTCTGTTAGCTCATTTTTAGCATATAAAAATGCTACGGATTTATGTATGTTGATTTTATACCCTGGAATATTGCTGTAGCTGTTGATTATTTCTAATAGTTTCCCAATGGATTCTTTGGGGTTTTCTATATATAAGATCATGTCGTCTGCAAACAGCGAGAGTTTTACTTCTTCGTTGCCTATTTGTATTCCTTTTATTTCTTTTTCCTGCCGAATTGCTCTGGCCAACACCTCCAGTACTATGTTGAATAAGAGTGGTGAAACTGGGCACCCTTGTCTTGTTCCTGTTCTCAGAGGAGTGGCTTTCAGTTTTTGTCCCTTGAGTCTGATGTTGGTTGTGGGTTTGTCATATATGGCCTTGATTATGTTGAGGTACTTTCCTTCTATACCCATTTTATTGAGGGTTTTTAAGTAAATGGATGTTAGATCTTGTCGAATGCTTTCCCTGCATCTATTGAGATGATCATGTGGTTTTTGCTTCTCATTTTGTTAATGCAGTGTATCACATTGATTGATTTGTGGATGTTGAACCATCCCTGTGTCCCTGGTATAAATCCCACTTGATCATGGTGTATAATCTTTTTGATGTAATGCTGTATTCGGTTTGCCAAAATTTTGTTGAGGATTTCTGCATCTGTGTTCCTCAGTGATATTGGCCTGTTGTTTCCCTTCTTTGTGTTGTCCTTGTCAGGTTTGGGGATCAGGGTGATGTTGGCTTCATAGAATGTGTTAGGGAGTGCTCCATCTTCCTCAATTTTCTGAAATAGTTTGAGAAGAATAGGCATTAAATCTTCTTTGAATGTTTGGTAGAACTCTCCAGAGAAGCCTGGACTTTTATTTTTGGGGAGGTTTTTGATTACTGTTTCTATTTCTTTACTTGTGATTGGTCTATTCAGATTCTCTATTTCTTCCTGCTTCAGTTTGGGGAGGTTGTAAGAGTCTAGGAATTTACCCATTTCTTCTAGGTTGTTCAATTTGTTGGCATATAGTTTTTCATAGTATTCTCTTACGATCCCTTGTATTTCTTTGGTATCCGTTGTGATTTCTCCTCTCTCATTTCTAATTTTATTTGAGTCTTCTCTCTTTTTCTCTTAGTGAGTCTGGCTAAGGGTTTGTCGATTTTGTTAATTTTTTCAAAGAACCAACTCTTTGTTTCATTGATCCTTTCTACTATCTTTTTTGTTTCAATATCATTTATTTCTGCTCTAATTTTTATTATTTCCCTCCTTCTACTGACTTTGGGCTTTGTTTGTTCTTCTTTTTCTAATTGTGTTAGGTGTTGTTTGAGGTTGTTTATGTGAGATTTTTCTTGTTTTTTGAGGTGAGCCTGTCTTGCAATGAATTTCCCTCTTAGGAGTGCTTTTGCTGTGTCCCAAATGAGTTGGTATGGCATGTTTTCATTTTCATTTGTCTCCATATAATATTTGATTTCTTCTTTAATTTCTTCAATAATCCGTTGTTTGTTCAGTAGTATGCTGTCTAGTCTCCACATTTTTGCTCCTTTCCCAGCTTTATTCTTGTAGTTGATTTCTAGGTTCATAGCATTATGATCCAAAAAGATGCTCGATATTATTTCAACCCTCTTGAATTTATTGATGCTTGCTTTGTTTCCCAAGATATGGTCTATCCTTGAGAATGTTCCATGTGCACTTGAGAAGAATGTGTAACCTGCTGTTTTGGGATGAAGTGTTCTATATATATCTATTAAGTCCATCTGGTCTAATTTTTCATTTAATTCTTTAATTTCCTTGTTGATTTTCTGTCTGGATGGTCTACCCATTGGTGTTAATGGGGTGTTGAGGTTCCCTACTATTATTGTATTGTTGTTGATGTCTCCTTTTAGTTTTGTTAAGAGTTGCTTTACAAATTTTGGTGCTCCTGTGTGGGTGCATGTATATTTATAAATGTTATGTCATCTTGGTGGCATGTCCCTTTTTGTCATTATAAACTGCCCCTCTTTGTCTTTCTTTATCTGTTTTGCTTTCAAGTCTACTTTGTCTGATATAAGCATGGTGACACCTGCTTTCTTTTGTTCATTATTAGCTTGGAGTATTGTCTCCATCCCTTCAGTCTGAGTCTGTGTTTGTCTTTGGGGCTGAGGTGTGTTTCCTGAAGGCAGCATATTGTTGGGTCTTGTTCTTTGATCCATCCTGCCACTCTGTGTCTTTTGATTGGAGAGTTCAATCCATTTACATTTAGAGTGATTATTGAAATGTGGGGGCCTACCGCTGCCATTTTTTCACTTGTTTTCTGGTTCTCTTGCATTTCCTTTGTTTCTTGCCCCATGATTTTTGGACTAATAATTCAGGTAGGTAAATTTCTGTATTGGCTTTCTTCTTATTTGCAATTTGTGTCTTTATTCTTGTTATTTATTTAGTGGTTACCAGGTGGTTTTTATAAAACATCTCATAGATGAGATAGTTCATTTTCTGATAGCCTCTAATTTCCTTAAATTAAAACATTCCATCCCTTTCCTCTTCCCCTTCCAGGTTGTTATTGTCAGATTTTTTTCCCTTCCTTCTTGTGTTGTGGATTTGAGGTTAAAATGACAGGATTATATTTTTTCTTGGTGTTTCCCTTCCTTTTATCTTTAATGTTTTATTTAACTTTTGCTAACCTGTTCTGATAGAGAGTTGCTACTTTCTGTTATTGTCCTTCTACTTATCTCCTCTGCTCTGGGTTTTGTAACCCCTTTCCTTTTTTTGATTTTTCAGGTATGAGGGTCTTCCTGAGCATTTCTTGAAGAGGAGGTCTTGTGACAATGAACTCCCTTAACTTTTGTTTATCTGGAAAAGTTTTTATTTCTCCATCGTATTTGAAGGATATTTTCGCTGGGTAGAGTATTCTTGGCTGCAAGTTTTTGTCTTTCAGAGTTTTGAATATACATTCCACTCTCTTCTAGCCTGTAAGGTATCTGCTGAGAAATCTTCTGATAGCCTTATGGGGGTTCCTTTGCAGGTTATTTTCTTCTGCCTGGCTGCCCTTAGTATTTTCTCTTTGTCATTGACTTTTGCTAGCTTCACTATTATATGCCTTAGGGTGGTCTTCTTACATTGATAAAGTTTGGAGATCTATTGGCTTCTGTCACATGGAGTTCCATCTCTCTCCCCAGGTTTGGAAAGTTCTCAGCCATTATTTCTTTGAACAGGCATTCTGCCCCCTTCTCCTTCTCTTCTCCCTCTGGTATACCTATAATCCTTATGTTTTGACTCCTAATTGAGTCTAATAATTCTCGGAGAGTTTCTTCATTTCTTTTTGTCGGTGTCGCAGTCCAATGTACACATCAAGATAGATGCGGAGACGGCTGATGGCCACTCTGAGTTTATTATAACCAGCGTTTCAATATATACATAGCTTACATCTGTTAAACATACACAGGTGTTCTGGACAATGTAATTAGCAAATGCCAAGAATTCTTTGTGATTTCTCAAGGAACCCTCCCTTGGCCTCTGTTTTGATATTATCATGTTATTGCTGTGCTCGTATATTTTTATCTCGGAGCATGCTAGGCCTCCTAGGCAATGGCCCCTCCTGCTCCCTATATCATGTCTCCATCTGTGCCCCCGGGTGACCATGCCTGGCTTAGGTTGCCTCCCCCTGGAGGTCTTACCTCTCATTGGCTAACTGGCCTTCTCACCTCTGGGTCACAGTTTGTTGGCAAGCATTTTCCAATGATTATCAACACTTGCTGCATCAGGGGTGGCTACACGTTTTAGTCTTAGTTCTCTCTCCTCCTCTGTCTGCAGCATTTCTATATTCCTATCCTCCAAATTGCTAATTCTCTCCTCTGTATTATCGACCCTACTGTTCAGAGAGTCCAGATCTTTCTTAATCTCTTCCATTGTGTTCTTCATCTCCAGTATTTCTGATTGGTTCTTCTTTATAGTGTCAAGCTCTTTTGTGACATAGCTCCTGAACTCATTGAGTTGTCTATCTGTATTCTCTTTTAACTTGTTGAGTTTTTAAATAATGGCTGTTTTGAATCCATCATCATTTAGGTTATAGATTTCATTGTCTTTGGGATTGTTTTCTGGGTACTTGTCATTTTCCTTCTGTGCTGGAGATTTAATATATTTTTTTCATACTGCTTGATGGCGTGGATTTGTGCCTCTGCATAGAGATATAGTTTAGTTACTGCCTCCACTTGTTTCTACTGGTGTAGGGGGGAGCAGCTGTTTAGGCTGCACCAACCAGGAACCCTGTCAGGTGTTGGTGACTGGACCTGGGCCCCTCCTCATAGTCACAGTGGTCCTGTGGGGTCTCTCATCATCTGTGGGGGCAATCACAAGGGGGCCTCAGGCTGCTGGTGCCTACTGTTGCAGACCACCTAGACGCGCTCCCTCCTTAGGGTCTGCAGTGGTGTTATGGGCTTTCCCAGCGTCCGGGAGCAGGATCACCTATATTCGCAGCTCTGTCACTTTCTTGGCCCACAAGATCTCACTTGTCCACTAAAGGCCACGGCAGAGCTATGGGTATATTCTGCAGTCTGTGGTTAGCTTACCTAGCTGTGCTACTTTTGCCCCAGGGCCTTCCAGCCTTGTGATTGCCAGTTGGGGCCTCTCCACTAGTGCTGTGCAGAGGCTTTCACTGTGGCTACTGTGGGACTGTGAGTTTTCCCCCGGGCCATGGAGTCAGGCAGCTGGAGCTCCACCCATCCCCTGGACACTCCCACAGGATCAGTGGGTGTCTCTTGCCCCCTCTGGGACACAGCCAGAGTCCGTGAGTCAGAGACAGCTCACGGGCTGCTGCTCTGCCTGGGATCCTCCTCTCCCAGAGCCTCCCAGTGTTCTGAATGCTGAGCAGGGCTTCTCCACTAACACCAGTAGAGGCTTTCCCGCCTGCTGTTGTGGGACCATAGAGTTTCCCCTTGGGCCATGGAGCCAGGCCACTGGAGCTCCACCTAGCACCCAGCCACTCCAATGGGATCTCTGGCTGTCCCTTGCCCCCTCTTGGACACAGCCAGAGTCTGTGAGTCAGCAGCAGCTGGCGGGCTGCTGCCCTGCCTGGGATCCTCCTCTTCAGGAGCCTCCTGGTGTTCTGAATGCTGGGAGGGGCCTCTCCACTAATGGCAAGTAGAGGCTTTCCCTGCTGGTGCAGGTTCATGGAGTTTCCCCCTGGGCTTAGGGGTAATCACGGGGGGATTAGGTAGGGCTGTAGTCACCTGTTTCCACCGTGGCTCCCCTGGTGCATGCTCATGCCTGCCCTTGGTGCATGGCAATGCTATGGGGGAGTCCGCTGGAAGAAAGCTGCTTGCAGGTACTAGGCTGTCTGGGGGCCGGGGGTCGGAGAGTTTTCACCTATCTCCATCTCCTCCTGGGGGAAGTCTGTCCACCTTCTGATGTATAGCAGCACGGGTCTCTCAGGTGTCCTGAGATGCTATATGGGTATCCTTTGTTAACTGATGAACGTCCAATTAGTTGTAGATTCGAAGGGGGAGAGACAAAGAAGACTACTCACTCTGCCATCTTGGTGAAGTCATCAAGATCTGAAGCAACCTTTTTGCCCTTGAAAGTCATACCCTGTTTTCTAAATCAAATGCCTTTCTTTCCTTTAATTGGCCATAACATGAGTCAAGATGCAACTTCTCTCTACCTTTTCACTGTTTTAGCTATTTAATTTTAAAAGTCCAATTCTATGTTCTGTGGTGAAGCAAATGAATTAAAATGTTTATATTTATGTTAAATTACCATTTATATTAAATTAAAATTAAATAGTTTATTAATATGATGAAAATTTATAATAAAATTTTAATTTAACATATTAAAAATAAAATCATATTTTCACTTAATTTTATGTTTATATATAAAAATTTTAATGTTATATTTAACTGGTAAGTTGCTTTTTTATGAGTCTGTCATCTTCTATTGCTGTTATTTCTTTCTGTTTTATTGAGATATATTGATATATGACACTGTACACATTTAAGGTGTACAGTACCATGACTTGACTTATGTGTGTTGTGGAATGATTACCACAATAAGTTTGGTTAACATCCATCATCTCCTATAGGTGAAAGAAAAAATAGTTTTTTCCTTGTGATGAGAACTTTTAAGATCTACTTTCTTAGCAACTTTCAAATATACCATATAGCAGTGTTAACTATAGTGACCATGTTGTATGTTGCATCCTCAGGACTTATTTATCTTATAACTGGAAGTCTATGCTTTTAACCATGTTCTGCCAATTTCCCCTCTATTGATTTTTTATATGCATGTGATTCCTCCATAGAAAAGATATTCTCCACTGCCACCCTAAATAGTGCTACATTTTTAATAAAACAAAACCAAAATTTTCCAGGAAAAGTCTGTGCATTTTGCCCTCCCTCACCTGAGGGAAAGGTCGCAACGTCTGAGGTGAAGAGAGTATGAGTTCATGATGCGAGGGTGTGGTGCACAGTGTCCTTCTAATTATGAGTGTCAGTGCCCATCAAATCATCTGTAAATGGATTTAATATGTTAATATATGCAAAATTCCCAGCATAACATTGGGTAGACAATAGAAACTCAATAATTATGAGATTCTCTATGATAACAAGTTATTTGGAAGTATAGAAGGCAGAATTTAAGTGTTTATCTTTGCTCTCTCTTCCAGACCTTCCTGTGTTTTTTCTTCATGGACCACAAAGGAAAATTCTGAGTTAGATCAACCCTGGGGAATCTCAGGGTCTGACCACTGGGATGGAAATTAATTATCTCTGCTTTCAGAAAATTTAAATGAGGATATGTTTTTTACACCCCAGAGAGTGATTAATTTATGCAGCCATGAATTTTGAATTCTGAAAATCCTTCCTTTGTAGAGACAGCCAAGTTGTAAATGTGGTGATTCATCTGCAAGGATAGAGAGAGCCATCTCCTCAAATGCACCCCAACCACGAACTTTGAAAACCACTTCTCTACTGTCCAAAGCTACAGATGATAATAGGCACTAGAAAAGAATGTCTTAGAGGTTGCAATCTCTCTCCAATCTCCTTTTATCTTCTTGCTTCAAGTATCTTCCCACAAACACACATTTCTGGCACCAGTTTCAAGTTCTCTCAGTCTCATTAGAGAGCAACTTGGAGATGGGAAGGAGCTGGATGCGCCTGATTAGACTGCATTGAAAGCAGAATAAATCAAAATATAAAGTAGTTATAGAATAGATTGGCAAGAGGGAGAGGCAGGAGAGAGGGGAAGGGAGAGGTGATGACATCCAGTCTGCATTCTTTCTGTGTGTATGTACCATGGAGTCTTATTTACAAGTCTCCTGGAACTGTAAGACTTTGTGAAATGACAAGAACTTCTTTAGTATTTCTTCTCCATAAATTACTCCAATCTTTCTGTCTTCCCATAAACTCAACTCAGATTCTTCCCTTTTCTCTTCTGCTCTTCTGATGACATCTTCTGATGGGCATCCTCACCCATGTTTGAAGTTCTGCTCCTAGGAAGAGAAATTTTAAAAAAGTTCCTGTGGAGGTTGCTTGCTCCAGACCCCTACCCAAATAATTGGGAAGTGACATATATCTTAAGCACAAAGGAGGTGCCTCACTTCCAAACGTCCCCTTATTTGCATGCTGATGCCTGGAATTATACCATCTGAAACTCATTTGTTAGTTTAAGGCTTGTCCTCTTTTAAAAGTGCCAAATTTTCTCTTTTAAAAGAAGTTATTCTTTAAGTTTCATAGTCATTTGTCCAGTAAGGATCTGAGAGAGAAAGCTAAAAGCTTTCTAAGCTTCCTGAGAAGTTAAAAGAAATACTGAGTGAGGAAAAGTTTCAGACCAGAAGAAGGCGCACTCACAGACAAACTTCAAACTCAGGTTGACAGTTCTGGTTACATAATGCTGATAGCAATTTATGCCATTTCACTTTCACAGCCAGGACACCTGTCAAATCAAAACTGCAGTACAGATGCTCAAGCTCAAACTTAGTCACAAATTTTAAGACAGTTGAGAATGGCAAGAGATAATTAAATGAGCTAGATGCAAAACATCTGGGTCTTGCACACTAGTAAAATCTTATCTGTTTTTTTGGTTTTAGTATTATCATCTAATTGAAGAAGGATCAGCTCCCAAGATGCCTGCCACCATTTCCCTACATATACATAAAGAAATTAATATTTACTGAGTGTCTACTATTCATGGAGCATTGTACCAGACACTTCACAGTTTCTGTTTGATGTGATCAGGTCAGTAACCTGCAAGGTGGATATTTCTCAGATGATCAAGGTTCTAATCCTAGATCCAAACGTTGACGGCTTTGACAATTTATAGATGTTACTTATGCTCTCGTATCCTTATTCTCTAAAATCTACCAAGGAAGTAATTCTAGTTTAAAATTGATTAACATCTAATTTTCACATCTATTTTGCAAAATAGGTGTGTGAATTAAATTATATACACATATGTAATCTGTGCAATTTATGTTAGGTTTCCATCTCTCCATGTGGTTCTGTGTGCAGAGTGAATTTTCTGTTTTATGGTGAGAGGAGGGGCTTTCCCCTCTGTCTCAAGGAAAGAATCACCTCTTCCAAGTTCAAGGTGTTTCTACATCTTTCACTATAAGAGTCCAGGGATCGAAATTATGTTAAAAACCCCTAACAATCATAAATAATTCTAATTTGTTTCTAAAGTAACATTCAGGGTAGGATATCCCTACTCCTCTTCTTCTGATGTCAACTTGTCTAATAGAAAATAAAAGTTATGGTGCTGAGACATCTTACCCTTAAACTTTGAATGATCTTCCTCAAGGCTACTCCCTAAACTGAATTTTTAAGGACAAAATAAAATAATGGTTAAAAAGAGCCGCTTGATGGAGTTTTCAATCTCAAGAAGACCAAACTCCCAACATCACCTGTAACACCATATTCCTTTGAACTTGCATTATCTCTCAGAATGGACTCACTTCTTCTGTATTTAGCATATGTCAACATGGAGTCTCATGATATATAATCCATCCATGCCCAAGAGCCACTGTTCTTAAAATGCCCCTTTAGATAAGCACTCACTTTGTGCCTATCTTATATCATAAACTTTATATACACCCTCTGAACCAGGAGTCTCAGCAGCCTCATGAGATAGGCAATATCATTCCTATCAAGAAAAGAAACTGAGCCTCAAAAATAACCTGTTGGCATAATTGTAGCCCAAAGTCACACAACTTGTTAATTACAGTTAGAATTAGAAACAAGTACTGTCTTATCTCTAAAGCCCACTCAATATTAAACCACTACACTCTCTTACCATCCCTTTCTGCCAGCACAAGGGTCAAAACTAAACTTGGCTTCCACCCAAATATTTCTTCCCTCTCTCCTTCACTTAGGATCAGGCTCACATCATAGTCTGACATCAACCCCAGTCTTTCCTGGCTCCCTTCACATTTCCTCTCACAGGAATTTCCTTTACTAAAACCCTCTATGTTCAATTCTGCTTGGTTTCTGCTTCTTGGAAGACCTGGACTAACACAATGCATTGTTCATAAAAGCTCCAAATACTCAACTATCTAAATGTCCATAAAGATGTGGTCGAATAATGGAGCTATATTATCCAATGGAATATCATATAGTGATAAGTGTAAACAAATTATAGCTACATGCAACAACATGGATTGACCTCACAAGCATACTGTTAAGCAGAAGATGCCAGGCACAAAATAATACCTAAAATGTTACCTAATGCATATAAAGTTCAAAAACAGACAAAATTAATTTTATAGTTTATGGGTGCATAAGTGGCTAAAATAATAAAAGACAAGCAAATGGTTACCATAAAAGTCAGGATTGGCATTAGATCTAGTGGTAAGGAAATGGACGGGGTGTAACATTCTAAGGCTTCTGAAGTGTTAGCAATGTTTCATTTCCCAATCTGGGTGATGGTTATAGAACAAACACGTAGTTTGTTCTATAGCTGTGCTTTACTTTGCTGAAAGTGAGCTGTCATTTACAATAGGAAGTTTTCTTAAGCCACCTGCTGATGCAAACAGTCTGAATACATCAATTAAATGACAGAGAGTGCAAGGTAGATTTTTTTTTTGAGGAAGATTAGCCCTGAGCTAACATCTGCCACTAATCCTCCTCTTTTTGCTGAGGAAGACTGGCCCTAAGCTAACATCCGTGCCCATCTTCCTCTACTTTCTATGTGGGACGCCTATCACAGCATGGTTTGCCAAGCGGTGCCATCTCTGCACTCAGGATCCAACCCATGAACCCCATACCGCCAAAGCAGAACGTGCAAACTTAACCATTGTGCCACAGGGCCAGCCCCACTTCTGCTACTGTATATCTGTGGGACGCCAGCCACAGCATGGCTTGACAAGCGGTGCATAGGTCCGCACCCGGGATCTGAACTGGCGAACCCCGAGCCGGCAAAGTGGAACATGCAAACTTAATTGTTGCACCACTGGGCTAGCCCCCAAAGTGGATTTTTTTTAAAAAGACCCAACTATATGTTTTCTACAAGAAACTCACTTTAAATATAGAGACACAGATTAAAAATAATTCAGTCGAGAAAGATATACCAGAAGAAAACTGGAGAAGATACAGTGATGTGTCAATTAATGGGAGATAGTTCTGAGAAAAGAGTCTTTAGGTGATTTCGTCGTTGTGAAAACATCATAGAGTGTACTTACACAACCCTAGGTGGTAAAGCCTACTACACATGTAGGCTGTATGGTATTAATCTTGTGGGACCACCACATCCATCGTTGATCAAAATGTCATTCAGTGCATGACTGTATAGTAATTTGAGATAAGGCAGACTTTAGAACAAGGAAAATTATCAGTGATAAGGAGAGGGTTTTTTTCTTTTTGACGAAGCTTAACCCTGAGCTAACATCTGCTGCCAATCCTCCTCTTTTTGCTGAGGAAGACTGGCCCTGAGCTAACATCCATGCCCATCTTAGGAGAGGGTTTTTATAATGAAAATGATAAAGGGGTTAATTCTCCTAGTACACAACAAGCCTTGATGTGTATGCACTTAGAGTGTCAAAATAGATATGGTAAAAACTGATAGAAATACAAAGAGAAATAGACCAATCCACTATTATATTTGGAGACTTCAATACCTTCTGTCGGTAATTTATAGATCCAGTAGGCATAAATTCAGTATGCAGAATACAGTTGAATTAAAAAGCAACATTAATCAATTGGATCTAATTGATATTTATAAAATATTTCATCCCAAAACAGCAGAATACACATTCTTCTCGAGCTCACATGGAACATTCACCGAGATAGACCACATTCTGGGCTATAAAACAGACCGTCACAAATCACACAAAGTATGCTCTCATACCACAATGGAATTAAACTAGAAATCAATAACAGAAAGTTAGTTGGAAAAATCCCAATATATATATACATGTTGCCTAGTGACCTTTTAATAACTCCCATTGCATCTGCAACTGCTAGCTTCTCCATTGAAAATTATGTTTCTTACAAATATCTGACACTGTTCCCTATGCTGATTATTATATTAGACTTCCAATTCAGTGTCTAAGGGAAGAATGTGGACTGTGCATGTGTTTGGGTAAAGACGAACAGAGCAGTGAAGATGGGGAACCTGACAGGCTCACCTTTTTAATGCAAAGGTAGGTGCAGGCAACCTCAGCTTAGCACACATATAATTTTTTTATTTGATAGTGTTCAGTCTTCAGTCCCTGAAAGGTAAAATATTCATGTGCAATTCTTGAAGTGTACATCATTTAGAACTGAAAGCCTTAGGCTGATTAAAATCTCCTGCCTCTCATATAAAATATTAGGCGTCTCAAGACACCTTCTGATTAGAAGGTGATTTCCTTTATATTGAAACAAATTTCATAAACATTTATGGAGCACTTACAATATATGGGAAAATAACTGGCCCAGTTCCTTTATGAAAAAGAGATTCAAAGATAGCTGGGAACAGGGTGAGAAACACAATTATATAATACCATTAGCATTATGATGATATTAACACCCTATGTTTGTATAATGCTTTGAAGTGTACAACGTGCTCTCATGTGAATTGTCATTTCATTGAATTTACAGCAACAAAAGTGAATGAGGGACAGAAGTGGGATGAGACTGGAGATAAAGGAGAACAAGGACTTGTTAAGTAGCTACTGCATGTTAGTCACTGGCCAGCCATTCGTTCATCATCTATTCAAAAAGAATTATAGAATAATTGCTATGTGCCAGTAGGAGCTGGGGAAACAATGATGACAAAACTAAGTCCCTGCCTTCAAGGAGTTTACATTTGGAGCAAGAGGCAGAAATAAATAGATACATAATGACAGGCAGTAAAAAGTGCTAGATTATCTCAAGTAAACCCCACTGCAAAGCAAGGCATATGCTCCCCATTCTATGGAAGAAGATGCTGAGATGCATAAAAGTTAAATTGCTCAGGCCCATCCAGCCAAAATTTAAAATACTTGAATCTCAGTTCAAAGACTATTGTCTTTTGAACAAGCCGCCTCTAAGTTTCATAATGCAACCCTGAGGTTACAAAATAGACAATCCACCATTCCATCCTGACCTGACATCGCACCTGATAGTCTAGAACCTTCTAAAGTAATTGACCAGAAGAGCAAGTGGAACTGTATTAATTCAAAAGAGAAGCCAGCAGTAAGTAGCTTCGATCTCAGTTTCTAGAGACCTGACTTGGCTGGTCCGAGGCTCTCTATATGATGCCTCCAGCCAATGTCTCATGGAACCGTAACACACTGAGAGAATAATTAGAATTCTTTTCCCCACACATCTCTTTCCTTAATAAGTTACCTTTCTTAGGACAATTTTATGGAAATGGAAAAGAAAAACACAAGAGGCATAACATCAGAGCTCAAATTAATGAGGAAAAGCTTTTACTTCAAAGTGTATGTTAATACGCTTTTTCTAATTTTCAAAATCAGAAGCCATTTAAAATCTATTTTAAAAATTAGATTACCAAAATCCAAATACCCACAGATAATAGCTGCTACTATTGAGGTAGACATCTTTCCAGACTTCTTTTAAACATATAGATTTTGGGGCCTGCCCAGTAGCGTAGAGGTTAAGTTTACATGTTCTGCTTCAGTGGCCCAGGGTTCGCCAGTTCAGATCCCGGGTGCAGACATGGCACCACCTCTTAAGCCATGCTGTGGTAGGTGTCCCACATATACAGTAGAGGAATATGGGCATGGATGTTAGCTCAGGGCCAGTCTTCCTCAGCAAAAAGAGGAGGATTGGTAACAGATGTTAGCTCAGGGTTAATCTTCCTCACAAAAAAAATAGATTTATTTGCAAAAGTAACAGTATGTGATACAGTCAGCACTTCAACCTATCACTAAAAAGGACTCTTACCACATCTAAGAGTAAAGTTCTACATTATCAATTTTGTTGGCTGAAAATACTGAATTATTCTATTGTGCAGTAACTTATTGAACAAGTTTTATATATCAGATATTAATCTAAATTCTTATTTCTTATAATCTGTACTGTCACAAACTTTCTTTGCACTTATGGCATTAAGCACTTGATTTATTAACTGTTTAGCATAAATTCCTAAGATAGAATTCCTGAGTCAAAGGACTTGCACATTTTAAGTTTTGGCACATATTTCAAGAATGACCCCAGAAAGTTTGTCCCTCTGTACACTCCTACCAACCATATATCTCCTTCCCCATATCCATGCAAATAATGGGTCGTTTAAACATTGACCAATACTTCAGGTGAAAATTGATATCTCATTGCAATTTTAATTTTCATTTCTTTGCTTAATAGTGTAATTGAACATCAATTCATATATGAGCTGACCAACTATATTTCTCTGTGAATCATGACCCACTTTTGTTTTAAAGTATACATTTCTCACTGAATGATAAAAGCTCTATTTATAGCAAAAGTAGTAAACTTATTTTGTATTATTTTTTACATACATTTTCCCAAGTTTTTCATTCATTTTTAGTTTTTAACTTATTTTTAATGCTTTTGAAACATGGAAGTTTCATATTTTTATTCAACCAAATCTAATAGTCTTTGGTAATCTTTGGTGTAATGCTTACAAAGTTCTTCTCAACCCCAAAATTATAAAAAACAATTACTTAAATTTTATTCGAATATTATAATAAATTTGTTTTTTTGGCATTTGTATCATCAAGATGACAAACTCTTCAGTCTTCCATTTCAAGTTAAAATGTGTTGTAATTTATTTTGGCTTATAACATCCATCTATAAAAAGAAATCAAACATCCAACCACAATTAGAATTAGGCTGTTTCTTTACAATACCTTAATCATTAGTTAAAATTAGAAAACTAAAGTAATTTTTGACTAGACCTAGACCCAGTAAAGTTCATGTCTGGACTTACAGATGTACACAAAAACGCATTTCCAAAATGCTGAGTGCAGCATTATTTGAAAATAGTAATGAGGGCCCAACTAGGCAAACTGAAGGTGGCAATGTATGATTTTTGTGGCCCCTCACCTCCTGTAGATTCTACAAGCCTGACTCCCAATGCTACACACCCATCCTTAGTTTCCGTATTACCTTTTCAACCCCTGTCGGCCAAGACTGCTATGATTTCCTGCCTAGCGCCCATTCCAATCTTGCCTTCATAACCAATGCTTGTTCTGGACATGGCTGATTGCCTTATACCTATGAAAATAAGTCTCTACCTTAGTAACCAATGTATTTACCCATCACATCTACAAAGGATTAGGGAGATCTTACAGCAACAACAGCAAAACACGTAACAGAACAACAAAATATAAGTAGGAAACTGTTAAGAGATTACAATTGAGAAAGTATGGAGTAGGAAATTAACCCATATATAGGTTTTTGAGTGTATGGAAGACAAAAGAGAAATGGCCCAGTACGTAGTCTTCATTGTCTAAGAGGAAGATCTTACTGGTCTCCTAGGGGAGCTGTCCCTGACACTTGGGTCTAGGACAAATGTTTCCCTTGGAGTTTCAAGTTGGGAAGCTAATATATCTTGCCCTCAATACAATCCTAAGGTGGGCTCTTCTTTGTAGACACCTTTTATAAAGGGAAATAACATAATTTGAGTAGCTTTCTGTTGTTTGCTAGGTGGCAGTAAAAAATTCCAGAATACCACCTCCAGGTACTGTGTTATGATGGGATATTAAAGTAGGATTCTTATTGTATCATATTAAAAGAACCCTTAGAGAGGAAATTCACTTTTCCACAGGAATTAAATGGTTCTAATGGTGAAATCAGAAATCTAGGAAAATCAACAGAGAAGATTTTTATTTAAGAAGCTTTCTGCATGTCTGAACTCCTCAAATTAAACCATAAAATACCCTCAACTGTAACAGAACTGAAAAAAAGAAATGCCACTAAACAGGTCATTTGCAGGGTGCTTTATTATGTTTTTATTTCAGGGATTGTGCTCTGTTCTTTTTTTATCTAGTCTACTCTCTTTTTTATCCTATTTTCTTCAGATATGCTTCCATTGCTTTGAATGCCAAAACTGTTTACTTTCTACTGTTGAACTGGCTTTGGGTCATCTCAACTATTTGAATTTTTAAAAATTATCTGCAATATGAGAGTCCTTGGACATACAAATATTCATATTTAAGAGAGTTTTGTCCTCTGATGGCCAGATATCTGATTTGAAAAAACCTTACTTGCCAACATAGCAACAGAAGAAAATCCCTGGAATTTGAGGTTATATTTAATCCCAGGTTAAAATTCTCTATCTTTGCAAGAGTTTAACTGTTTTAGATTCTACCTATAGGTGAGATCATGCAGTGTTTGTCTTTCTGTGGCTGGCTTATTTCGCTTAGCATAATGTCTTCCACTCAGAGAAGCAGAGAGTAGGATGGTGATCACCAGAGGCTTGGGGTAGAGAGAAATGGGAAGACGCTAGTCAAGGGATATGAGCGGTACAAAGTTTCAGTTATGCAGGGTGAATAAGTCCTGGAAATGTAATGCACTATAGTTAACAATACTTTATTGTATGCTTGAAATTTGTTTAAAGGGTAGATATTAAGTATTCTCATGGCAAAAATTCAAAGAGGACTCGGAAAATTTTTATTAAAGTTATGTATCTTTCACCAATCCATAGACTGATTCTAGAAAAATAAATACCCTTCTCCATTCACCCCTAAAGTAAGGAGGATCAGATTAAGTCACCACTGAGGTCTGGAAGTTTTAATGATGAGTTTGTTTGTGATGATTTCATGTGCTCTGAATGATGATTGCAGCTCTACACTCAACCAAGAGCCTTGTGGACCAAGTGAGATCCAAGTGTCTCAGAGCGCATGGAGGAGTACTTATGAGGGCCTGATTCTTCTCTCCTGTATGAAAGGAGATGAGGATTAACTAGTCAGGCTACTTAATTAACTGTAAAGTTAACCTACCCACTATAATTCTGATATAGCAAAGTAAGCCCCACACTCTCTGATCTGGCAGAATGCTACAGTGGAAAAACCTCTGGAGACTGTTAAATAAAAATTATTCACCAGACACTTGTTAAAAATGGCAAGACAGATTTTATTCAAGACTGTTGCAGTAGAGGTCAAGACTATTGCAATAGAGGGGAGAGATTAAGCTCAACTGCAAATACAATGAGGAGAAGTTGGGATTTATAGCCAATGAACAGAGGGAGAGGGTCAGTGGATAGAGAATTACTAAAGGGAGAATGCAAGGATAGGGGGATTCTTGCTAAATTGGCTTAACAGGATTCTTGCTAAAGACAAGCCAAGAACTTTGATACAAGGAGTTAGATGTCTAGGGTGGGGGTTGAGAAATTTGATCAGATATCAAGGGTAGGGGCTTCTTGCTAAACTGATTTAGCAGGATTCTTGCTAAAACTGAGTTTATCCAGGAAAAATGTGTAAGGTCGAGGTTGACACCTAGTTGAGAAGAGGGCTCAGAAGGGCCTAACTAAAATCTCGTCAAGAAGGGAGTCTCTGTCAAGTCAGAAAAATTATTTGGGTTCAAATCCTTGATTTGCCACTTATTAACTTTGTGATTTTGCAAATGTGGGAAAGTCATTAACTGCTCTAAGCTCCAGTTTCTCCTATGTAAAATGCAGATAATCATAACTACTCTACAGAGCCCACAGAGACACCACAAGAATCAAAATCAAGATGAAATGTTGCAGGTGAAAGCTTTTAGTAAATTATAAAGCTTGCATACATGTAAAGAAGTTATTCCTGCAGGATAGAAAATAAGCCATGGTCAAATGACCATAGCCTTTCCATCTCCCTCTAGTCAGAGTAAGGACATAGGAGTGTGATGGTTCTTCTTGTCAACCTAGGGTTTTACAACAAGAAAGGAAAATCACCAGGATAAAGAGTTTCCACACAATGAAAAGGGAGACTCTAGCACAGTTTTTCTGAGTAGTCGTTATGATCTGGATACTTGCAAGAGCCTTATAACAATATATGATAAATGATATTGCCGCCTCATGACTGCATACTCCTAATCCTGACATATCTTCTCCTAAGGTAGAGCTAGCAGAGGGTAGTCCCCATCATGGGCCAGAGCAACCACACCACCGTGAAGGAATTTGTCTTCCTGGAACTCACTCGCTTCCGGGAGCTAGAGTTTTGCTTGTTTGTGGTCTTCCTTTCTGTGTACGTAACAACTGTGCTGGGTAACGCACTCATTGTGCTGACCATCACCTGTGAGTCCCACCTCCACACTCCCATGTACTTTCTCCTGAGGAACAAATCAGTCCTGGACATTGTTTTTTCAGCTGTCACTGTTCCCAAGTTCCTGGTGGATCTTTTATCAGAGAGGAAAGCCATCTCTTACCATGGCTGCATGGTACAGATCTTCTTCTTCCACTTTGCTGGGGGGGCAGATTTTTTTCCTCTCTGTGATGGCCTATGACAGATACCTTGCAATTGCCAAACCTCTGCATTATGTGACCATTATGAGGAGATCGATGTGGGTGGGTTTGGTGGTCACCTCTTGGATGGGTGGTGGTTTGCACTCAATTGTCCAGATAATTCTCTTACTTCCACTCCCCTTCTGTGGTCCCAATGTCCTAGATGCCTTCTACTGTGATGTGCCCCAAGTGGTTAAACTGGCCTGCACTGACACCTTTGCTCTGGAACTCCTTATGATCTCTAACAATGGGCTGGTGACACTCCTGTGGTTCCTCGGGCTCCTGGGGTCCTACACTATTATTCTGGTGATGCTGAGATCTCACTCTGGGGAGGGCCGGCACAAGGCCCTCACCACCTGCACCTCCCACATCCTGGTGGTGACTCTTCACTTTGTGCCTTGCATTTACATCTACTGCCGGCCCTTCACTACACTGCCCATGGACATAGCTGTGTCTATCAATAACACGGTCATCACCCCCATGGTGAACCCCATCATCTACACTCTGAGGAGCCAAGAGATGAAATCAGCCATGAAGAGACTTCAGAGAAGGATTGGGTTTTCTGAGAGCAGTAAACTGGGGTGAGCAGTCAGATTGAGATGGAAATCTAACTCTGATTAATTTCTCAAACCACTATCCTGGGAGTAAGAGACAGCTATCTCTTTTCTCCATGGTCATTTCTCTACATCCTCATAGACGCTTAACTCTATTAGAGGGAATATAGAAACAAAAAGAAGAGATGAGGTTGAACAACATGAGATATTGGGCTTGCAGACTGGGGAGAGGAATGAGGTATAAGACTAAAATCAATAACCTAATGCTATTTTGTTGTAATCTGTGACTCTCATGCCAACATACTTTACCTCACTTTTACCACCTGTAATATGGAAATAACATTGTCTCCTCACAAGGTTGCCAAGAGAGTGAAGAATTACAAATGTTGAGAGGATGATAGCTGCAAAAATTAGTATTGCTCCTGGAATTAATCAGGCATACAAACGATTTCCCTGTTATAATATTCCTAAATGTGCATATATACAGAATATGGATGTATTTCTTTCTCACATGCTTTCTCTAGTGTCTCTGAGATTTCTCTGCCTTCTCTGATTATTCCCAGTTGATTATTAAAATCACTTCTTGATTTAATATTTTGAGTACAGAATCTTCAACATATTTCAATATATTTCACTATTCTCAGATCCATTCTACTGATTTTCTCACTCAAATTAATCTCAAAAGTACTTGTACAAATTGGGGCTATATCTGCACAAAATCCACAAAGATAATTTATTTTTTGTTAACTTAAACTTCTTTATTCCCTCTATCTTCTCTCCACTTCACTCCCAGGGCTTTTATAGCTGGAGCAAAACTATAGTTTTGTCTATATATGCACAGACAATTCAAGATAAATCACTGGTAAAAAAAAAAAAATACCTTTTCACACACTCAAGATCCATTTTTTGTAGCAGGAGAGAAAAGAAACACATTGTAGACAGGGCCACTTAAGAATAGCCGCTGGGTCTTCTTTGTAATCCACCTGTCTCCCAAGAGGACGATTCTAAAAATGTAATTATGTAGAGAGACAATAAATCTCCCTTCTCTCTTTATTCCTGCTTCAAATTCTACCCTTCAGCCTCCAAAAGTCATTAAAAAATTGGCCAAGAGGAATAAGAAATCTCAGGAAATTTCAACATATAGACCATTCTTTTGAAATTGTTATGATGCATTAATACTTGCAAAATGGTCCTAGTAGATGACATACATTTGTGATTTTCTCTGAGTCCTACAAGACAGAGACATTGGGCCAAGACTCTTAACCACATGGCAGTGCTTCTCAAACTTTTTAAAATTATTGCCACCCCCCCCAAGGAGCTTTATTAGGTATTTTTACTAATTGCTTTCCCACAAGAAAATGTAATACCAAAGATATACTGTATATCTTTTTACACACCAAAGATCTTTGAAGGACCACACATCATTGCAATATCTAAGATTTTTTGGCTACCAATAACCAATTTTTGCCCTCTTGGTCACATTGCCCACACTGAGAATGAATGATAACATGGCATTAGATATTTCTATTAACATGTTTCCCCGAAATTCAAAGAATCACAGAATAAATAGCATATGTCTTCTGGGGCCTTGCAAGAATTTGGAAAGCATAGAAATGTGGGCATCTTTGTTTGTGTGTGTCTGTAAGTGCATGCATATGTATGTGTGTGCACATATGCGTGGATTTGTGTCCAATAATGACTTGGAAAATATTTAATAACTCCCACTGGAACTCCAACACTGTCATAAGAATGTCCATTCTATTTCCACACTCAGATATAATAAAATTCCCTTTGCTAATTCTCATATTAGGCTTGAGCCTAAGGGACTACTGTATGTGATAGGGATGCTTTGGGACCAGATGAAGAGCCATGATGATGTAACTCCCTGAGTCTGCCCTGTCCAATGTGAAGTTTTAAGAGAAGATACCGAAGTCTAATGTAACTAACCTGCAGAAGGACTTCAACTTCTAACATGATATTTCCCCAGAACCATACACACTGAGGCCCAGCTATCCAGTCTCAGATGGCATAAATTCCAGCTTGGATACTGAAGGATTTGGGTAAGAACATTGAACTGTCAGAGTGTGAGACATTGTGGATTATACATGGATAGGATGTGCATGAAAATGTACCTAGTGTATAAGATATTGCAAAAATAGCTGACAATTTTAGTAACGGAAAACAAAGAAGTAGATTTTAAATACTGGAAAAGGAGGAATGTCTCCTTAAGAAGAAGGAGCCACAGAGATGGAGTCAGCATGGTAAAAGAGAAAGCAGCTCGTATTTGATGGAACAATTGAGTTGCATATAAGGAGCAGATTTTATTCTAGCTTAGGGTTTGTCCATGGGATCATGGAGCCTCTTTCCACAACATTGGTGCTTCCTTAAAAAACATAATCTTAACCTCAAATTATCTTAAAAACTGTGGAGGTTTCAAAGGCAACCCTATTTCCATACACTGCCCATGACTCACTGGGTCTCTTTAGCCTTTGATCCAGAGCCTGTCTTATTCCTGAACCCAATGACCCAGAGCTGAAGGCTCAAGTCCACTTGGTTAATTCATGCAAGTTTATGGAAACAAAAATAGTTAAGTTGGTTCAAAGAGAAGTTGCACTTCTATTGAATCGCATTTTATTGCTATTCAATAGAATATTCTACATATGTCTTCATAAATAACCCTCATGATAGGCAGGTCGGATTCTGTTTTCAGGAAAAAGGGAAATGAATCAAGTTAATTGAATGTCCACTCTGATCTTGGTACTTTACAAACATGATCATAGTTACTCCTTATGCCACCCATTGAAGTAAGTGGTATGCTTCCCAGTTTGCAGAGGAATAAATTGAAGGAAAATAAAGAACTTGCTCCATGTAACAAATGAGGAAGAGGCAAAATTCCAACCCAAATTTGCCCTACCTGAAAACTCTTAACATTGCCCTACACCACATCACATTAGATTGCCCTCACATTTTACAACTGAGGATCCAAGGAACAGAGAGGCAATGGGACTTTCTCAAGGTCACAAAGGTGTTTTATAGCCTGGATCAGAAAACAAATCTCTATCTGGCATCCCTCAGGCCATGTCAAAGATGTTAACAAAAGAGTTTCTTAGCCTGTGTTCGTCAAGATCCTTCTCCCTCACTCACATTCCAATGCCAATGCTTATAAGTAATGATGTGCACTTACCAGCTAGATTTATAAATTTAAGAAACATTTATTGAGGGCGTGGCCCTGTGGCCGAGTGGTTAAGTTCATGCAATCTGCTTGGGCAGTCCAGGGTTTTGCTGGTTCAGAGCCAGGGCATGGACATGGCACCCCTCAGGCCACGGTGAGGCAGCATCCCACACAGCACAACCAGAGGCACTCACAACTGAAATATACAACTATGTACTTGGGGGCTTTGGGGAAAAGAAGGGAAAAAAAGAAAATTGGCAACAGATGTTAGCTCAGGTGTCAATCTTTAAAAAAGAAACAAAACATTTATTGAGCACCTAACGCATGCCCCATACTAAGTGAAGATTTGATGATATTAGGATGGATGAAATACTGAGCAGACAGGATGAACTTGAGGTATAATAGGGAAATTATAGCGTGCTAAGGGAAAAGAGACATATAATTAGAAGAAACTGTTAAAAATACCAGAAGAGAAGTCAGTGCAGGGAATGAGTCACAAAGGGGTGTCAGGGAAGTTTTCACAGAAGAGGAGTCTCTGGACCCGAGCGTCGAAAGGTCAGTGTTTGTGAAGACGGATAGATGGGAGATTCTGAGAGTAGGGAGGATACAGTAGGTAGAGGGAGCAACAGGATCACAGATCCAAAGGCATAAGAATGTGTATAACATTTAAACACCTGAAACAGAATCAAAGGAAACAGGGCACTAGATAATATCGAAGATGGAGGGAAGTCTTAGATGCTATAAGAAAAGTTTAATCTTTATTCTATAAGCAATAGGGAACTACTAGAAATTTTCCAGCAAGGGAATAAATGGTCCCATTTATGACTTGTGAAGATATTTCTGCAAACAACAGAGAGGATGAATTAGAGAAAACTACACCGAAGAAAAGGAGACCAGTTACAGAACTCCTGCAACAATCTGAGGAGAAGCGATAAAGGTTTAAGTGAGGATGAGGAGAATGGGACAAATTGAGAGAAGTGAAAAAAGTAGTACCCTCAGGAGAGTTTTAACAGTGCCCAGGTCTCTTGCATGTGGGTGGCTCAATATAAGTCTTTTGGATAAAACATACTGCCTATCAGTACATGCTGTGGAGGTAAGTGTGCCCTCAGAGACTGAATAAACTGGGAAAACAAGACAAGTCATCAAATTCTCCAGAGCAAATGAGAGGCAACATGTGTTTTGGGCTTATTTATCCACATAGTTTTTCAAGACTCTTACCTTCCCAAAGTTTGTTTTTACACAGACCAATCATGATGCTTCCCAGTTGGGCACTGATCTGGACAGTGACCATCTATCAATAAGGTAATGCCAGGTGATTCAGGCAGATGCTTAGGCTGAGGATGGCTTTTACCTATAACTCTGAGTTAACTTTGTGACCACTGCCACCATCATAAATCTTCTTATAAATTATTGAAATGACATGGGCTGAATGTCAAAGTCTAACTCCATCACTAGCTTCCTGCGTGATCTTATACTTGTCACTTGGGCCTCTTAAGAACTTTATTTTTCCTTAATTGATCTTCAAACAACCAAAGGTTGCTTACTCCTGACTCATACAGGAAAAATACAAGGAAATAAAAATCCTCTAAGTTGGATCTTCCCCTTCCTCCTCAGCCACGACTCTATGGTAAGAGAACATACCAACCCTCAGGGATGGGGAACAACCATTGCTTCCATCTTGTGTTTATCTTACTCCATCAGAAAGTGAAAATCCCAAGCTCACTAGAAACTGTTTATCTTTTATAGGAAGGGCACAGGAGGAAATTCACATTTACCTGTACTGCCTACATTTCTGTGGTAACCTTGAATTTCATGCTCGTTCTCTATGTATGCATGTCTGGACCTTTGTGAACATAATCATCTCCATCACCATCTTTGTCAACTTCTTTGTGTTAAATTCATCATTTACCCTTGACCTCTTAGTATCTATGAAATGAAATAAAACATTGAAGAGAAGATGTCATTTCTGAAAGGTCTAAAATTCCATTGATGGAAAGAGGAAATTGAGGAGCTAATAAAACTCACCACTGAAAGTTCTGTAGAGTGTTCCTTACACAAATTATTCATGGATTTATATATTTTGAAACTGGCAGGCAGTGTGGTATAATGGAAAGATCCTAGAACTAAGAGACAGAAGAAAACTGTGTTACTTTTTCTCTGCCACTGGTTTTCTGAATTACTTTGGAAAATTGGCTTATAGTTATTGATTTCAGTTTTGGTATTATTAAAGTGGGAATAACAGCTTTCTCCCTAAACTCAGAGGGATATTAGGAAATTTTATTGTAATTAAGTGTGCAGTAGCTTTTAAAACAATAATATGCTGTTCAAATTGACCCATATCATCTTGTTACTGAAAGGCATTTGAGGGTTGATTTATTCCAATGGCTTTTAAGCCATAGAAACAAAGTGAAACTTGAATAAAATCAGAGCTGCTCTGATTCACGAAGATGTAGGGAACCCATAATTCCTTCCATAAAGCCTTCCTTAGATCTCTTCCTCAGCAACTTCTAGGGGTGAACTTTAAAAGATCACAAAGTCCCCAATCAAGTACGGTAGGAAAGCAAATGATCTAGCTCAAAACTCAACTTGTACTAATGAGGGAACTGAAGCAAGTAGAACTGAGTGATTTCCCTGGTAACACAGCTAGTTCATGAAGAATAAGATATATTTATGTATGTTCATTTTCTGTATGAGGTAAAACTTTGATTTCATTACCTAAGTAATATTATTTCTTTCCAAGCTGTACTTGGAGGAGGAAATATCATCCAATGGCCCTGAGAAATCATACCAGGGTGTCTGAATTCATTTTTTGTGGCCTTACCCAGTCTCAAGAGTTAAGCTTGCTCTTATTTTTATTTTTAGCTGTGATTTATGTAACAACTGTGTTAGCAAATGTTGCCATCATGGTCACTGTGACCTGTGAGCCTCGCCTTCACACCCCCATGTACTTCCTGCTCCGCAATCTCTCTGTCTTGGACATCTGCTTCTCCTCCATCACTGCTCCGAAGGTCCTAGCTGACCTTCTTTCAAGGAGAAAGACCATCTCCTTCAACAGTTGCATCACACAGATGTTTTTCTTCCACCTCCTCGGTGGAGCAGACATTTTTTCTCTCTCTGTGATGGCCTTTGATCGCTACATGGCCATCTCCAAGCCCCTGCACTATGTGACCATCATGAGTAGGGGGAGATGCACTGCCCTCATTGTGGCTTCCTGGATGGGGGGCTTTGTCCACTCCATTGTGCAGATCTCCCTTTTGCCACCCCTCCCCTTCTGTGGACCTAATGTTGTTGATGGCTTCTATTGTGATGTCCCGCAGGTGCTCAAACTCGCCTGCACTGACACCTTTGTCATTGAGCTTTTAATGATTTCCAACAATGGCCTGGTCACTACCCTGTGGTTTGTCCTTCTTCTTGTGTCATACACAGTGATCTTGATGATGCTGAGAACTCAAACTGGAGAAGGCAGGAAGAAAGCCATCTCTACCTGCACAGCCCACATCACTGTGGTGACACTGCACTTTGTGCCCTGCATCTATGTCTATGCCCGGCCCTTCACTGCCCTCCCCATGGACAGAGCTGTCTCCATCACCTTCACTGTCATCATCCCTGTTCTGAACCCCATGATTTACACCCTGAGGAACCAAGAGATGAAGTCATCCATGAGAAGACTGAAGAGAAGAATCATGCTTTCTGAAAGGGGATAGCCTGATTACAGATTGTGGATCAAGCTGCAAGAATATAATTGAGATATTTTCTTAAAATATTAGCTGTCACATATTGTCATGCCTCAACCATAAATAGACGAGTATAGCAAGATGGCACAGGCACAAAGGATCAGCTACCTGGCACAACGATATTGAGAAGGAACACCAGCAAGAAATTAAGCAGATAGAACATAGTCCTTAAAGAGCAATTGACAGCAAGCAGGGCACAAACGTGAAATACTGTAGAAGTTCTTGGTGTCCAGGCAATGGGATGAAAGATAGGACTGTGGTGTCCAGACATGCAGTAGGCAACAGGGACACAACCATTCAGTATGCGTAGAGACTTAGTTTTAAGGATCTTCATTGTCTTTCACTCCCTGTGACTTCCTAACAGTTGGATGTGACCTAGAACTTATACAGTCTTATTTTTAAAGCTCCAATATATGCCTACAGCAAGGGTAAGAATCTGGAACTACCTGTCTAACTGTTCATACTATTGCCTCAGACATAAGTTAGTTTGACTAGTTGAAAAAGGAAAAGCTGTATCTAAGCCAATAAATATTTTTTTCCTACGTGCACTTCTTTGTCATTTCCCTTACCACAGTGCATTAAAGAGCTCCAGAGAACTTAGCAGATCTAATTCTCCATTATATTCGCAGTGTCTAGAAAAGTGCCTGACCTGTAAGAAGCTATTAGTGTTTGTTCATTGAATTTGTGGCATGGAAGGAAAGGAATTTATATAAGAGTATGACATCAGTTCTACTTAATCATGGTTTTTAGAATTTATTTATTTATTTTTATTGAAGTAACATTGGATTATAACATTATAAAACTTTCAGGTGTACATTAAAATATATTTCAAATTCTGTGTAGATTACATCATGTTCACCACCCAAAGACTAATTACGATCCGTCACCACACATGTGTGCCTAATCACCCCTTTTGACCTCCTCCCTTCCCACTTCCCCTCTGGTAACCAGCAATCCAGTCTCTGTTGTTATCTTTTTGTTTGTCCTTTCTTTTAATCTTCTACTTAAGAGTGAGATCATAGAGTATTTGACTTTCTCTGTCTGACTTATTTCACTTAGCGTAATACCTTCAAGGTCCATCCATGTTGTCACAAATGGCCAGATTTCAACATTTCTTATGACTGAGTAGTATTCCATTGTGTATATATACTACATCTTCTTTATCCATTTGTCCCTTGATCAGGACCTAGGTTGCTTCCAAGTCTTGGCTGTTGTGAATCGTGCTGCAATGAACATAGGGGTGCATGTATCTTTATGAATTTGTGTTTTCAAGTTCTCTGGATAAAGACTCAGCAGTGGAATAGCTGGATCATATGGTAGATCCATTCTTAATTTTCTGATTTCATAATTTTCTGAAACTCCATACTGTTTTCCATGGCAGCTGCACCAGTTTACACTTCCACCAGGAGTGTACAAGGGTTCCCTTCTCTCCGCATCCTCCCCAACATTTGCTGTTTCTTGTCTTGTTAATTATAGTCATTCTGACCAGAGTGAGGTCATATCTCATTGCAATTTGATTTATTTTTCTCTGATAGTTAATAATGTTGAACATCTTTGCCTGTGCCTGTTGGCCATTCATATGTTTTCTTTGGAGAAATCTCTGTTCAGATCTTTTGTCCATTTTTTAATTGGGTTGTTAGTTTTTTTATTGTTGAGATATATGAGTTCCTTCTATATTTTGGGTATTAACACCTTATCTGATATATGGTTTGCAAATATCTTCTCCCAATTTCTAGGTTGTCTTTTCATTTTATTGATGGTTTCTGTTGCTGCGCAGAAGCTTTTTAGTTTGATGTCATCCTGTAGGTTTATTGTTTTACTATTGTTTATCTTGCCTGGTCAGACATGGTATTTGAAAGACTGCTGGAAAGACCGATGTCAAAGAGGGTACTGAGTATATTTTCTTCTAGAAGTTTCATGTTTTCAGTTCTCACATTCAAGGATTTAATCCATTTTGAGTTGATTTTTGTGCATGGTGTAAGATAATAGTCTGCTTCCATTCTTTTGCATGTGACTGTCCAGTTTTCACATGATTTATTGAAGAGACTCTCCTCTATCCATTATATGCTCTTGGCTCCCTTGTGAAAAATTAGTTGTCCATAAATCTGTGGGTTTATTTCTGGGCTCTTGATTCTGTTCCATTGATCTGTGTGTCTCTTTTTGTGCTATTACCACGCTTGTTTTTTTACTAAAGCTTTGTAGTGTATTTTGAAATCTGGGGTTGTGGTACCTCCAGCTTTATTCTTTTTCCTCAGCATTGCTTTGGCTATTCGGGGTCTTTTGTTGTTCCATATAAATTGTAGGATTCTTTGCTCTATTTCTGTGAAAGAATGATGTTGGAAGTTTGATAGGAATTGCATTGAATCTATAGATTGCTTTAGGAAGGATGGATATTTTAACTATGGTAATTCTTCCAATCCAAGAGCATGGAATATCTTTCCATTTCTTTGTATCTTCTTCAATTTCTTTCAACAATGTTTTATAGTTGTTGGTATACAGATCTTTCACCTCCTTGGTTAAGGATATTCCTAGGTATTTTATTGTTTTTGTTGCACTGTAAATGGTATTGTATTCTTAATTTCTCTTTCTGCTACTTCGTTGTTAGTGTATAGAAACGGGACCGATTTTTGTATGTTGGCGTTGCATCCTGCAACTTGACTGTATTCATTTATTATTTCTAAAAGATTTTTTAGTGGATTCCTTATGGTTTTCTACATATAAAATCATGTTGTCTGCAAAGAGTGACAGTTTTACTTCTTTTCCTATTTGGATCCCTTTTATTTCTTTTTCTTGCCTGATTGCTCTAGCTGAGACTTCCAATACTATGTAAAATAAGTGGTGACAGTGGGCATCCTTTTCTGGTTCCAGTTCTTACACGGATAGCTTTCCGTTTTTCTCCATTGAGAATAATATTAGCTGTGGGTTTGTCATATATGGCCTTTATTATTTTGAGGTATTTTCCTTCTATACCCATTTTATTTAGAGTTCTTATCATAAATGGATACTGTATCTTGTCAAATGCTTTCTCTGCATCTATTGAGATGATCATGTGATTTTTATTCTTCATTTTGTTAATGTGGTATATCACATTGATAGATTTGCACATGTTGAACCATCCTTGCGTCCCTGGAATGAAACCCACTAGATCATGATGTATGATCTTTTTAAGGTACTGTTGTATTAGATTTTCTAGTATTTTGTTGAGTTTTATTTTCATCGATGTTCATCAGTGATATTGGCCTGTAATTTTCATTTTTTGTATTGTCCTTGTCTGGTTTAGATATCAGGATAATGTTGGCTTCATAGAAAGATTTAGGAAGCCTTGCCTCCTCTATAAATTTGTGTAACAGTTTGAGAAGGATAGGTATTATGTATTCTTTGAATGTTTTGTAGAATTCACCAGGGAAGCCGTCTGGCTTTTGATTTTTGGTAGGCAATGATTACTGTTTTGATCTCCATACTGGTGATTGGTCTATTCAAATACTCTATTTCTTCTTGATCCAGTTTTGGGAGGTTGTATGATTCTAACAATTTATCTATTTCTTCAAGATTATCCAATTTGTTGGCATATAGCTTTTCATAATATTCTCTTATAATCTTTTGTAATTCTGAGATGTCCATTGTAATTTCTCCTCTTTCATTTCTGATTTTGTTTATTTGAGGCTTCTCTCTTTTTTTCTCGGTGCTTCTAGCTAAAGATTTGCTAATTTGGTTTATCTTTTCAAAGAACGAGCTCTTGCTTTCATTAATTTTTTCTATTTTTTTCAGTCTCTATTTCCTTTATTTCTGCTCTGATTTTTATTATTTCCTTCCTTCTACTGATTTGGGGCTTTGTCTTCTTCTTCTTTTTCCACTTCCTTTAGGTGCACTGTTAGTTTATTTGGGGTATTTCTTGTTTGTTGAGGCAGGCCAGAATTGTTATACACTTCCCTCTTAGAAGCACTTTTGCTGTACCTCATAGATTTTATCATGTTGTATTTTCATTTTCTTTTGTCTGCCAGTATTTTTTTATTTCTCCTTTGATTTCACTGACCCAATCGTTGCTCAGTAGCATTTTGTTTATTCATCACATTTTTGTGGCTTTTCTGATTTTCTTCCTGTAGCTGATTTCTAGTTTCTTACCTTTGTAGTCTGAAAAGATGCTTGGTATTATTTCAGTTTTCTTAAATTTATTGTGACTTGTTTTGTAGCCTAATATGTGATCAGTCCTGGAGAATGTCCCATGTGCATTTGAAAACGATATGCATTTTGTGGTTTGGGGATGGAATGTTCTATATATATATATATATATATATATATATCTCTACTAAGTCAATCTGGTCTAATGTGTCATTTAAGGCCAATGTTTCCTCATTGATCTTCTGTTTGGGTAAACTATCCATTGGTGTAAGTGGAATGTTAAAGTCCTCTATTATTATTGTGTTACTGCATATTTCTCCTTTTATGTCTGTTAATGATTACTTTATATATTTAGGGGCTCCTATATTGGCTTCATAGATATTTACAAGTGTTGTATCTTCTTGTTGCTTTGTTCCCTTTATCATTATGTAGTGCCCTTCTTTGTCTCTTGTTATAGTTTTTGTTTTAAAATCTATTTTGTCTGATATAAGTATTGCTACCCCTGCTTTGTTTTCTTTGCCATTTGCATGGAATATCTTTTTCCATCCTTTCACTTTCAGTTTGTGAGTGCCTTTAGGTCTGAAGTGTGTCTTTTATATGCAGCATATATATGAGTCTTGTTTTTTTTATCCAGTTGGCCATCCTATGCCTTTTGATTGGAGCCTTTAGTCCACTGACATTTAAAGTAGGTATTGATAAGTATGTATTTAGTGCCATTTTGCTACTTTTCGTTTTCTAGATGTTTTAGTAGTTCTCTGTTCATTCTCCTTCTCTTGCTCTCTTCCCTTGTGGTTTTATGGCCTTCTTTAGTAATGTGTTTGATTTCTTTCCTCTCACTTATTTGTTCACTTATTATAGGTTTCTGATTTGTGATTACCATGAGCTTCCCATATACTATTCTACATATACGGCAATCTATATTGAGTTGATAGTCTCTTTAGCTTGAGCTCTTGTAAAATCTCTAATCTCTTACTCCCCTCCTCCCACATTTTATGTTTTTGAAATAATATCTAATTTCTTATTTTGTGTGTGTCTATTCATTACCCTCTTATTGTTGAAATAGGTAATTTTAGTACTTTTGTCTTTTAACCCTCATATTATCTTCAGAGGTGGTTGATCTGCTGTCTTTACTGTATTTTTGCCTTTACCAGAGATTTTTATTATCTGTTTGGTTTTTTGATAATTTTCTTATCCCTATTTGTGATCTTCTCTTTCCCACTTAAATAAGTCCCTTCAGCCTTTCTTTTAGAACTTGTTTCATAGTAGTAAACTCCTTTAATTTTTGCATGTCTGGGAAGCTCTTTATCTCTCCTTCCATTCTGAATGATAATCTTGCTGAAGAGAGTATTCTTGGCTGTAGCATTTTTTCCTTTCAGCACTTTAAATATGTCATGCCACTCTCTTCTAGCCTTTAGGGTTTTGGCTGAGAAGAGCACCAATAGCCTTATGGGCTTTCCTTTGTATGTCATTTATGGCCCTTCTTTGCTGCTTTTAAGATTCTCTCTTTATCTTTAATTGCGGACATTTTAACTATAATGTGTCTTGGTGTGGGTCTCTGTGGGATTATCTTGTTTGGTGTTCTCTGTGTTTCCTGTACTTGGGTGTCTGTTTCCTTCCTTAGGTTAGGAAAGTTTTCATCTATTATTTCTTCAAATAGATTATCTGCCCTTTTGTCTCTATCTTCTCCTTCTGGGACACACATAATACGAATGTTAGTGTGCTTGATATGGTCCCAAAGTTCTCTTAGACTGTCCTCATTCTTTTAAATTCTTTTTTCTTTTATGTGTTCAGCTTGGGTGATTTCCTCTAGTCTTTCATCCAGCTTGCTGATCCTTTCTGTATCATCTACTCGGCTATTAAGTCCCTCTAGTGAATTTTTCATTTCCAGTATTGTATTCTTCATTTCTGACTGCTTCTTTTTTATATTTTCTAATTTTTTGTTGATGTTCTCAGTGTGTTCATCCAGTCTTCTCCCAATATCTATGAGAATCCCTATGAGTTTTTGCTTGAAATCTTTGTCAGGTAGATTGCTTATTTCTGTTTCATTTAATTCTTTTTGGGAGGGGGGTTGTCCTGTTCCTTTGCATGGAATGTATTCCTTTGCCTACTGATTATGCCTCTTTCTCTGCACTTATTTCTATGTTTTAGGTGAGTCAGCCATGTCAACTGATCTTGGAGAAGTGGCTTTATGTAAGAAAAGCCTTTAGAGGCCCAGTAGTGTGCTTCCCTCTCATCGGCAATCCAAATGACCCATGAGTGACCCCTGTGTGTGCTATTTATGTCCTTCTGCTGTCAGGGTTGCTCTTACTGCAGATACTCAAGGAGTCTAGTCTTTCACTCCCTGGCCAGCTGTTTGTAAATTGGGTTTGGGGAGCCCCAGCAGCATTGGCAACAAGATCTAATAGCACGCTCTTGTTGCAGTTTTCCTGTTACTTGAGTAGGTACCCAATGTAGTTGGTTGCTAGGCTCAGGGGATAACAGTTGCTGTAGGCCTCAGGCTTGCAAGGCTATTGTCAGCTCTCTTAGAATCACAGTTCTGTGGGGCAGGCCCTAGGCATGGGGAGCACTCAACTGTTTCAGGCTTCAGAAGGTGGGGCAAATCTTGTTTGTGGGTTTTTGTGAAGCACAAGTCTTCTGCCACTGATAAGCCCCCCCCCGCCCCCAGTCCACACACACCATAAACACAGTCCTGGCTCATGAATACTTCCTGATCTCCTGAAGGGTACTCTGTAACCCCACTGTAGATGCCCCCACCCCTCCACCAATGCTCCCCACAGTTCATCTGGTCCTCACACAGGCCCTGCTCCACAGAGGTGGACACACCAGCCTGTCTGTAGAGGATTAAGGTACCCAGTCTACGCAGGCTGACAAGTAGCATGAGGGCTTGTTGTTACGTGGTTCCAGTCCCTAGAGTGGGCTGCCTGCCTGGGATGAACTGAATTAAATCCATTCTTTATTGGGTGCGGGGGTGTGGCAGACCCTTGAACTAACAAGCCAGGGGAAGAACTCCAATGGCATCTGCCAGCATCTATGTCAGCTCTCCTGTACTTGGTCACAACAATGGCTGCCACTAATGTCTCAGTCTCTGGAGAGGTCTCATCACTCACTGAGATGCACCCAGAGCCTGCCAGGTGAGTCTCTTTTCACCAAAGGACTGTGGAGCTTTCTTTTTGGTGATTTTAGGTTGCTGTCTGAGATGGGTGAATCTATGTATGGGCCTTTTAAGAGCTGGATATTTCCAGCTTTCTTCTGATAGCTTTTCTGGGGTTATTCCCCATTGCAGTTAATAGCCAGTGGAGCCAGATAGTAGGAAACTTATCTCAGTTGTGCTGAGTCTGAAGGATGCTTATAGCGGTACAGTGCCCTTACTAAGGGCTCTACTTCTCCAAGGGAGGCTGCATACCTTAGGATGGCTCCCATCTGGCTGGCTGTGAAGCTCCACCACTCACAAAGGGGGCTTCATTTTCTCTCCATAAGGAATTTCTCCCTCTTCTGCCTCAGTCAGGACAGTTTCTTGTTGTGGGTGTTCTTTTAATCCACATTTCAGTTGTCTGTCTGGGATAATTTTTCCAAGAATAGTTGTGATCTGGCTGTGTTTGTGGGAGGAGGTGAGTTCAGAGTCTGCCTATGCTGCCATCTTGACGAGATCCTCCTTGGTTTTTAGTATTTAAAATTGTCTCTGTTTCTTGAACAGATACTTCATCATGGAAGTCAAAGGAAATGGAAGTATTTGAATCACAGTATCTGCAATCTTATACTCAAGATCTGGGCATCTGTGTGTGTCTTTATGAGAACACCAAATCAAATGTTAGATTCAATAACATTTGTTGAGACCCATGTACACCATAGAATAGAAACATCCCAGGAAAAATGAGTGTTTTGCAATATTCATGGAAAATGAATGTACAAATTCATTCAATCGGAGTTTCAATAAACCAGTGCTTTGAGTATGTCCAGACAGACACTTGAAATACCTGACAATCATATATGGGAGGATGGAATTTTTTTACTCTCTCTTTCTTCTGGAGCACAAATCCTAGTAAGATTGAGTAAGTAAACAGATTCATTGAAATGTAGCAGTAGGCTAATTATTATGATAATAATAATGATAATGTAAGACTGCATTCCTTCATTTTCATTTATTGGAAACAGCTGGATTTTTTAATTTATAATTTCTTATATTTTAGAAACATAATACAGTGCATGTATTATGTATTACGTAATTTCTCCCATGGGAAGCATCTGATACACAAACACTTTAATATTTCTGCAGGCAAATGTATGAATATTTCCACAAACACGCAATAAATAAAAACTGTGCATGGTGTCACATAAATTCAGATCAAATTTTGCAACAAAATTAATTCATGTCAGATCAGAGTTTACTGCCAAATGTATTCCTAAAAATTTTCCAGCATTCAGAGTTTTGAGATTTCAGAATGACTTGCAAAAAATGCAGAAGCTGAGTAAGAGGGAGTTGTAGTAGGAAGAGTAATCCCCCCACAAAGATATTCACATCCTAATCTTCAGAATCTGTGAGTATGCTATTTAGATAGTAAAGGAAATTAAGGTTGCAGGTGGAATTAAGGTTGCTAATGAGCTGACCTGGAAGAGGGAGATTACCCTGGATTATCTGGGAGAGGGCCAATAAAATCACAAGGGCCTTCAAAAGTGGAAGAGGTAGACAGAAGAGGAGGTCAGAGTAAGCAACGTGAGGAGTACTTGAGTTGACATGGTTGGCTTTAAAGACGGAAGTATCCACAAGTCAAGGAATGCAGCTAGACTCTAGAAGCTAGAAAAAGAGAAGAATGGGTTCTGCCTTAGAACCTCCAGAAAAGAATGCATCCTGCCAACACCTTGATTTTAGCTTTGTGAGGCCCATGTCAGATTTCTGACCTACAGAATTTTAGGACAATAAATTTGTGTTGTTTTAAACATCTAACTCTTTGTAATTTTGTAACAGGAGTAGTAGGAAACTAATATAAGAGAAATGCTTCAATTGGAGATGAAGGGGCTGTATGGACTGAAAAGGGAGAGAAAGAGAAAAATGAATAAAAAGGGTCAGAGGTGGGACAGGGCTCAATCAAGGGAAGGTGCCCACATATTTCTCCCAAAAGCCTAAGAATGAGCAACACACCATGCGCAAATCTCAAGTACAAGGGCAATGGGCTAGAGAAGCCAGTCCCAAGCTGTCACCACTTTAAAACTCTGTATAGGATGAAATCGACCTTCAAATCTGAAGTAAAGGTCTAATTTAACACTGTCATAAATTCCACATGTAATTGGCTAATAGTGAGATGACTTGATATCAATTGAAGTGCCCCTAGACTTTATGAAAAGAGACTCAGAGATGGAGTCTCAAGCATTTTGTATATTGACTATACTTACCATATTAGAATTTAAAATGTCATCCACTGTAAACTGTATTTGCCACTTTAATGACAGCTAAGTAGTAAAAATGAAGCATTTGCATATCACATGTACTCATTGATTGTAAGACAAATCTTAATTTCATGGATGTTAAAATATGAAAGAAAAGTTCATCTTAGAACTCAAGAAATTGAATATTTAAAAATACAGTCATGTGTCACATAATGGCATTTTGGTCAATTCAGACCACATTAATGACTGTAATCCTACAAGATTAATACCATATAACCTAGGTGTATAGAAGTCTGTATTATCTAGATTTGTGTGAGTACACTCTATGATGTTCACACAATGACGAAATCACCTAAAAATGAATTTCTCAGAATGCATCCTCACCATAAAGCAACACATGACTGTATGAGGTAATCAGTCCCTGTCACACACACATACACATGCAAACACACACAGTCACACACAAAGACTTTTCCAAAGAGAGACAGGTAAAAAGTAAACAAGCTTTATTTTGTCAGCCATGTATTTTAGGAACACAGAAGACTGTCGTCAACTCACTAGTACAAAGCAGATTTTTATAATCAAATTCTGATCGTCAATAACACATTACATTATTTATGTGCAGTTCATCATTTTCTTGGTATTAAAATAAAGTGTGAAACTTCTATTCTTGCTCACTTTAGGGGACCAAAGATGCTACAGCTACAGTTCCTCATTTTGGAAGACATGAAGATACTTATCTTATGGGAACCTGATAAGATATTCTCTTCTAGACACCCTGCTTTTGTCTCCCAAAGATCCAGGCACATTCAGGAGTTACACTTTTCTCATTGAACATATAAACAAATGCACTCTATGGACTTGCAGCCTTTCAAGAGAAAGAAGTAAAGACTCAGTGCGTTGAAATGCAATTTTTAAAATTTCCAGGATATACTAAAGTATATAATTTTCATGGGAATTATAGGTTACCAAAATGGACTAAAAGAAAGTAGAAAAATCTTAACAGAAAGTGCCCCTCCTCCTGCCCAGCACTCCAGCTCTGCCATCAGACAGACCACCGCACAGAGAGAAAAGTAGCCAGCAGCTGAGGGGATCACACAGGTGAAAGAAAGTGCCCCTCCCCCTGCCCAGTGATCTAGCTCAGCAACTGGCCAGAGTGCCACACAAACAGAAAAGGAGTCTGTTTTGAGCTAGGGAGCTGCAGATTGTGGCAAGCTCAGAATAACAAGTGCCTGACCCCATTCAGTGGTGGCAGTTGGAAACTGTGAACAGATAATAGCATGAGGGGCCGGCCCAGTGGCACAGCAGTTAAGTGTGCATGTTCCACTTTGGCAGCCCTGGGTTCACCAGTTCGGATACTGGGTGTGAACATGGCATTGCTTGGCATGCCATGCTGTGGTAAGCGTCCCACATATAACATGGAGGAAGCTGGGCACGGATGTTAGCTCAGGGCCAGTCTTCCTCAGAATAAAGAGGAGGATTGGCAGCAGTTAGCTCAGGGTTAATCTTCCTAAAAAAAATAAAAGATAATATCACGAGATGGAGACAAAAATCCAGGCCATCAAGCTGTATGAAGATATTAAATCTCAAGAACAGAAGGAAAATGACAAGTACCCAGCAATCAGCCCCAACAGCATGGAAATTCACAACCTAAATGACAGAGAATTCAAAATAACTATCATTAAAAAAATACTCAACGAGTAACTAGAAAATGCAGAAAGGCAGTTCAATGAATTGAGGAACTTCTTCATAAAAGAGATTGAAACTATAAAAAGAACCAATCAGAACTGTGTGGAGATGAAAAACACAATGAATGAGATGAAGAAAAATCTGGATTCCCTAAACAATAGAGCTGATATGATGGAGGGTTGAATTACCAACTTAGAGAACAGAAATATAGAAATGTTTCAGATGGAGGAGGAGAGAGAACTGAGATTAAAAAGAAATGAAGAAATTATCTGAGAAATATCAGACTCAATTAGGAAATGCAACATAAGGATTATAGGTATTCCAGAGGGATAAGAGAAGCAGAATGGAGCAGAAAGCTTGTTCAAAGAAATAATAGCAGAGAACTTCCCAAACATGAGGAAGGAGTTGGAAATGCAAGTGAAATAAGCCAATATATTTACTAACTGTATCAATGTAAAAAGACCTTCTCCAAGGCATATATTAGTAAAGCTGGCAAAAGTCAATGACAAAGAGAAAATATTAAGGGAAGCAAGGCAAAAGAAAACAACTAACAAAGAAACCCCTAACAGGCTTTCAGAGGATTTCTCAGCAGAAACCTTACAGGCTAGGAGAAAGTGGAATGATATATTCAAAATTTTGAAAAACAAAAACTTTAAGCCAAGAATAGTCTATCAATCAAAAATATCCTTTAGATATGACAGAGAAATAAAAAGTTTCCCAGATAAACAAAAGCTAAGGGAGTTCATCACCACATGACATTCCTACAAGAAATCCTCAGTAAGGCCCTCATAGTGGAAAAATAAAAGGAAAGGGGCTACAAAGCCCTGAGCCAGGAGATAAATAGGTAGGCAATAATCAGGAAAATGCAGCTGTCTATTAGAACAGATTAGTAAACACTTAACTATAACATTAAAGATAAAGGGAAGGAAAACACCAAAATAAATATAATCTTGTCACTTTAACACAAACTCACAACGCAAGATGGAAAAAGATATGACAATGATAACCTAAAAGGGGAGGAGGAAAGAGATGGAATTGGTTTAGTCTAATGAAATAAAAGGCTATCAAAAATGCACTAGCTCATCTATAAGATATTTCTATAAACCTAATGGTAATCAGTAAACAAATAATTAAAACAGAGACATAAGGAGAAAATCATCATAGAAAACTACTTAACCCAATTGGTAATCCAAAATACATGGGACGAGAAAAAAGGGAAATGCAGAAAATAAGCAATGAGAGGGGAGCATTAAGCCCTCATATATCAATAATCACTCTAAATGTAAATGGATTGAATTCTCCAATCAAAAGACAGAGTGGTAGGATGGATTAAAAAACAAGACCCAACAATATGCTGCCTCCAGGAAACACATCTCAGCCCCAAAGACAAACACAGTCTCAGAGTGAAGCAATGGAAGAAGATATCCCATGCTAATGACAAATAAATGACAGCAGATGTTGCCATACTTGTATCAGACAAAGTAGATGTCAAGATAAAATAGGTAAAGAGACACAAAGAGGGGCAGTATATAATGATTAAAGGGACACTCCACCAAGAAGAATTAACATTTATAAATATTTATGCACCCAGCACAGGAGTACCAAAGTACATAAAGCAACTGTTAACAAACTTAAAAGGAGATATTACCAACAACACAATAACAGTATGGACCTGAACACTCCTTTTAAATCAATGGATAGATCATCCAGACAAAAATTCAACAAGGAAATAGTGGAATTAAATGAAAAGACCAGATGGACTTTAGAGATATATATAGAACACTCCATGCCAAAACAGCAGAATACACATTCTTCTCTAGTGCGCATGTAACATTCTCAAGGGTAGACCATATATTGGGAAATAAGGCAAGCCTCAATAAATTTAAGTAGATTGAAATAATATCTAGCATCTTTTCTGACCATAATGCTATGAAACTAGAAATCCACTAGGAGAAAAAAGCTGGGAAAGGGACAAAAATGTGGAAACTAAACAATATGCTACTGAACAACAAATGGATGATTAAAGAAATTAAAGGAGAAATCAAAAAATACTATAGACAAAGGAAAATGAAAATGCATCAGAGCAGCTTATACGGGATGCAGCAAAAGTGATCCTAAGATGGAAATTTATAGCAATACAGGCCCATGTTAACAAACAATAAAAATCTCCAATAAGCAACCTTAAACTTCTCCTAACAGAATTAGAAAAAGAAGAACAAATAAAGCCCATACTCAGTGGGTGGAGGGAAAAAAGAAAAAGTAGAGCAGAAACAAATGATATTGAAACAAAAAAGACAGTAGAAAGGATCGATGAATCAAAGAGCTGGTTCTTTGGGAGGATAAACAAAATTGACAAACCTTTAGGGAGACTCACTAAGAAAAAAAGAGAGAAGTCTCAAATAGATAAAATTAGAAATGAAAAAGGAAAAATTACAATGGCTACCACAGAAATACAAAAGATTATAAAAGAATACTTTGGAAACCTATACGCCTACAAATTGGACAGTTTAGAAGAAACGAATAAATTCTTAGACTCTTACAACTTCCCAAAACTGAATCAAGAAGAAATAGAGAATCTGAATAGACAAATCACAAGTAGAGAAGTTGAAATAGTAATCAAAAACCTCCCCCAAAATAAAAGCACAGGAACAGATGGCTTCTATGGAGAATTCTACCAAACATTCAGAGAAGATTTATTAACTAACCTCAAACTATTCCAAAAAATTGAGGAAGCCAGAACACTTCCTAACACATTCTATGAGGCCAACATCACCCAGATACCAAAAGAAGACAAGGATAACACAAACAAGGAAAATTGCATGCCAATATCACTGATGAGCATAGACGCAAAAATCTTCAACAAAATATTGGCAAACTGAAAACAGCAATACATTAAAAAAATCACACACCATGATCAAGTGGGATTCATACCAGAGACACAGGGATGGTTCAACATCTGTAAATCAATCAAGGTGATACACCACATTAACGAAATGAGGAATAAAAACCACACAATAATCTCAACAAACACAGAGAAAGCATTAGACAAGATATAACACCCATTCATGATAAAAACTCTCAATAAAATATATATAGGGGCAGGCCCCATAGCACAGCGGTTAAGTAAACATGTTCAGCTTCAGCAGCCCAGGGTTTGCCTGTTCAGATCCCAGGTGCAGACATGGCACTGCTTGGCAAGCCATGCTGTGGTAGGCGTCCCATGTATCAAGTAGAGGAAGATGGGCATGGATGTTAGCTCAGGGCCAGCCTTCCTCAGCAAAAAGAGGAGGATTGGCAGCAGTTAGCTCAGGGCTAATGTTTATAGAAGGAGAGTAACTCAACATATTAAAGGCCATATATGACAAACCCACAGCCAACATCATACTCAATGGAGAAAAAATGAAAGCCATCCCTCTGAAAACAGGAACAAGACAAGTGTGGTCACTCTCACCACTCTTCTTCAACATAGTATTGGAGGTTTGGGCCAGAGCAATTAGGCAAGAAAAAGAAATAAAAGGAATCCAAATAGGCAATGAAGAAGTGGAACTCTCACTATTTGCAGATTAGATGATTTTATATGTAGAAAACCCTAAAGAATCCATTGGAAAATTATGATAAATAATCAACAACTACATCAAAGTTGCAGGGTGCAAAGTCACCTTACAAAAATCAGTAGTATTTCTATATTCTGATAATGAACTAACAGAAGAGAACTCAAAGATACAATCCCATTTAGAATTGAATCAAAAGGATAACACGCTAAGGAAGAAATTTAACCAAGGAAGTGAAAGATCTGTTCACTGAATCATAAGCCATTGATGAAAGAAATTGAAGAAGATATATATAAATACAAAGATATTCTATGCTCATGGATTGTAAGAATTAATATTGTAAAATGTACATACTACCCAAAGAGATCTACAGATTCAATGCAATCCCTATCCAAATTCCAATCACATCTTTCACAGAATTAGAAAAAGCAATTGAGAGAAAGAAAAATAAATTCGGAGGCATCATACTTATGATTTCAACCTTTATACTACAAAGCTTTAATAATCAAAACAGTATAGTCTGGCATAAAAACAGACATACAGATAAATGGAACATAATCAAGAGCTCATAAATAAATAAATAAATAAATCCATGCATATACAGGCAATTAATTTACAACAAAGAAGCCAAGAATGTACAATGGGAAAGGGATACTCTCTTCAATAAATGATACTGGAAAAACTAGATAACTAGATGCATAATAATGAAATCAGACCCCTGTCTTACACAGCTCAGAAAAATTATTTGAAATGGATTAAATATTTAAATATTTAAATATTAAAGACCTGAAACAATAAAACTCCTAGGAGAAAAAGTCATGGAAAATCTCCTCAACATTGGCCTTGTCAATAATTTTTTGGATATGACACCAAAAGGACAAGCAACAAAAGAAAAACTTAATAAATGAAACTACATCAAACTGAAAGCTTCTGCACAGCAAAAGAGACAATCAAAACATGAGAAGACAACCTACAGAATGGGAGAAATTATTTGCAAATTATGTATCTGATAAGCTGTTAGTATCCAAAACACATAAAGAACTGATAAACTCAATACCAAAAACACACAATCCGATTTAAAAATGGGCATAGGAACTGAATAGATATTTTTTTAAACAAGGCATTCAAATGGCCAATAGGTACATGAAAATGTGCTCAACATCACTAAGCATGAGAGAAATGCAATTCAAAACCACAGTGAGATATCACTTCACACCTGTTAGAATGGCTATCATCAAAAAGACAAAAGATAAGTGTTGGTGAGGATGTGGAGGAAAGAAAATCCTTGTGCACTGCTGCTGGAAATATACATTGGTACAACCACTGTGGAAAACAGTAGAGAGGTTCCTCAAAAGATTTAAAATAAGACTACCATATGAACCAGCAATACCATCTCTGGATATATACCAAAAGGAAATGAAATTAAGGTCTTGAAGAAGTATCAGCACTTCTATGTTCATTGCAGCATTATTCACAACATTCAAGATATGAAAGCAATCTCAGTGTCCATCAACGGATGGATGGATAAAGAAGGTGTGGTCAGTCACAAAAAATAGAAAGTCCTGCCATTTGCAACAACACAGATGGACCTTGAGGGCATTATGCTAAGTGAACTAAGTCAAACAAAGACAAATATTCTATGATCTCATATTTATATGGAACCTAAAAATCTGATCTCATAGAAACAGAGTAGAATGAAGGTAGGTTACCAGGTGTTGGGGATGGGGAGAAGTAAGGAGATGTTGGTTAAACTGTACAAATTCCCAGCTATAAGATGAATAAGTTTTGGATCTAATGTAAAGATGGTGATTATAGTTAACAATATGGTAACAATACTTGAAAGTTTAAAAGAGAGTATGTCTTAAATGATCTCACTACCAAAAAGAACGAGTAATTATGTGAGGTGATGAAAGTGTTCGCTAACACTAAGATGATAAGCATTTTGCAATTATAAAGGTATCAAATCAACACATTATATGCCTTAAACACACTCAATGATATATGTCAATTAAATCTCAGTAAAGCTGGGTTGGGGGAGGAATTACCCATCTCAAACACATAACCTGCATCATGCACTTTTTAATCTGTGTAGGCTAGTTTACAGTACTAAAACAAAATGGAAAAGCAAGTAAATCCAAACCCATCAGCATTCTGCAAACAGTGGAAGTTCATTTTATATAAGATCACATCATTCAATAAATTCAGGTAATCTTAAGTAACTATTATGATTTTGTAGACAGCTTTACTAACATACTTATCTAGATGTATCCAAATTGAGAGTTTCCATTTGAGTAGAGTGTTGGAAAAAAGGAAAAACGTGCATTCCCCAAACGTCATCTAAGTCTTGTTTCTCTACATGCAGAGACTTAGAGCAACATCATGAGACTATAATCATTCTGCATATAATTAGAAACTAGACTGGTAGCAAAGGATTTGAGGTGCAGTTTTTTTTGAGATTTTTGACAATCAAAATGAAACTGATTTGTCTATACTGTCCTCTGAGCCTTACAAGCAATGAAAACTGGACCCTTTTTCTCTCTCAGGTGCAGTATTTGGCATGTTTTAACAAAGTTCTTATTGAGCTATGGATAAACAGATAGATTTCCTCTACTGCCTCTAAAGAATTTGGATATCAATCAAAATGTGTCCGTCTGTGTATGCGTGAATGTGTGTTTACACATGTGAATGTTTCAGTAACTTCTTAATAACTCCCTTTGAAACTTCATCACCAACAACAGAATCAGGCACTGAATTCCACTTCCTTGTCCAATATTATTCCCTTTGCAATTCTCACATTAAGCCTGAGGCTGAGGGATTTGCACGTAAGATAGGGACACAGAGGAAGTTCTTGAAGATGTGATTCTTTGAATCTGCCCTTTCTTTCCTGAAAGGAGAATAAAGACACTAAGATATTTAGTCTTCCAAGAGGCTCTGCCTTCAGAAACAATATTTTCAAGAATTAACGTCACTAGTGTCACTAGTGTTCTATTCTGGTCTGTACCTGATGACATACAATTTGTAGTTGGAGTTTCAGGATCAAAGGTATTAGGTAAAGATGTTAAGATTTAGCTAAGGTTAAAGTTATCGATAGTGACATTGAGATGTTGTTATTGATTATACAAACTATGTATGAATAGTTTGACTTTGATATTTTCCAGGTATACTAAATGCTTCAGAGCCAAGATGATCTTCTCAGTGACAGAAACAACAAAGGTGGGTGTTAACTATTGGAAGAGAGGTGATATGTTAAGAGGGATTCAGAAATGTGGTCCACTCAGTGTGAGAGAAGGCATCATTCGTTTGCTGTGATCATTTGAGTTGCTTCTTGATGAGATAGTCTCAGACTAAGCTCCACATAAATTGGGTTTCCAGAACCCCTTTCTGAAAAATTCTTATCTTCAGACAGACTTTACCAAATTTTCTTTTCTTTGTTTTGTTTCTCTGAGAAAGATTATCACTGAGCTAACATCTGCTGCCAATCCTCCTCTCTTATGCTGAGGAAGATTGGCCCTGAGCTACTATCTGTGCCCGTCTTTCTCTATTTTTCCTATGTGGGACGCCTGCCACAGCATAGCTTGATGAGCAGGGCGTAGGTCCGTGTCCAGGATCCGAACCAGTGAACCTGGGGCCACCAAAGCAGTGCATGCAAACTTAACCACACGGCTATCAGGCGCACCCCAAAATATTCTTGTTATACAAAATGAGACCCTATATACATAAGGTTGAAGAGGCAAACAAAACAATGTTTTTTCCATCCTATTTCTATCTTTTCCTTAACTTCAAACATAGATTCACACTATATTCCATCTGAAAAACAGGAATAACATTAATACTTTCTAAAGGATAGTGGTGAAAATTCAATGTCAACATTTCATAACTCTTCACACACAGTAAACACTCAAAAAGTAGCAGCTTTTATTACTGCTAGAAATCATTATATCTCTTAGCATAGTTCCTATCCCAACCAAATCAATCTCTACTTTTCTCTTGACATTTTACATTTTATCATGCATTATGTTCATCAATTTATACAAATCATTCACTTTCGCTAAGCTGCAAACACTTTGACAATGTGGTCCCATTTGTTCATATACATTTGAACATTGCAATAAATGTTGACTTGCTAAGTATAAGGTGGAATAAGTAATAATTATAAAATTTCCTAAGAATGGCCAATAACAGCTTATAAAAAATAGGTATTATTCTAAACATATCTACATCTCTCCCTCCTGTGTGAACCCTCCACTCTCTTAGCTTTGATCCACACAGAGATAGAGGCAGAAGAGAGTGTGGTTGATAGAGTATGGATGACCTTTCAAAAGTGGGTCACTATCTTTATTCTCTCCCCCACACTCAAGCAAGGATCACAACAGTTACGTGAGATGAATAAGTTCTAGAGAATTGCTGTGCAGCACTGTGGCTATACTGTATTGGAACCCAAAAATTTGTTAAGAGGGCAGCTCTCATGTTCAAGTGTTATCACAATAAAAGAAACTAAAGATATTCTTTGATATTTGTATTTATATATTGTTTCAATGCGTTTCTTAAAAATAAATTTTGAATATTTTAAAATAATTAATAAAAAATCTGATTCGTATAAGGTAATGACAAAGAAAAGCTACATATATGGAATAACAGGTGACAATTTTAAGAAATTCAACATAAAACAGCCAACAGTAAGGAAACTGACTCATGCCACAGCAACATTGCAGTAAGAAACAGAATGATACTCTTTTTTTCTTTTTAGCAAGACAAGACCCTGTGGAAGTCAACAGAAAGTTTGCTAATATGAATATTAAACTTTCATACTATGAGTCTACAGTGGCTGGAACCTCATTGTACTTATCTTTCTGTTTATGATTCAGACATTTTGGACATTCGATATATTTGGATGGAAGAAAACAATAACAAAATTTGAAAACTAAAATAAATTAATTAAATAAAATGTTATGTAAACATCACTGCTGAACATAAAGTTTGTTCTTTTCAAAAATAGTTTTATAAGAACAGAATTATTGAATGACTTTACATGGGATAATTTGATTTGATCACCAAACTGACTGCAATCTTAAAAATTTAGACAAAACAACAAATCACAAACAGTGCAACCACGCGAGGAACATTCTGAATTGTATTCTTAGTGCTTGAGAAGAAAACAAAATAAAGAGCCAAGTCTTTTCAAATGAAGAAGCTTGAAACAAGAGAGAGAGAAAGAAGTTGACTCAATGGAGCTAAAAAACTGCACGAGGGTCAAAGAATTTATTTTCCTTGGCCTAACCCAGAATCAAGAACTGAACTGGGTCTTATTCCTTTTCCTGCTTTGGGTGTATGTGACAACTCTGCTGGGAAACCTCCTCATCACGGTCACGGTGACCTGTGAATCTCGCCTTCACACCCCCATGTATTTTTTGCTCCGTAATTTGTCTGTTGCCGACATCTGCTTTTCCTCCATCACAGCTCCCAAGGTTCTGGTGGACCTTCTGTCAGAGAGAAAGACCATCTCCTTCAATGGCTGCTCCACCCAGATGTTTTTCTTCCACCTTGTTGGAGGGGTGGATGTATGTTCTTTGTCGGTGATGGCATTTGATCGCTATGTGGCCATCTCCAAGCCCCTGCACTACGTGACCATCATGAGCAGAGGGCGATGCACTGCCCTCATTGTAGCCTGCTGGCTGGGGGGCTTTGTCCACTCCATCGTGCAGATTTCCCTGTTGCTGCCCCTCCCCTTCTGTGGACCCAATGTTCTTGACACATTCTACTGTGATGTCCCCCAGGTCCTCAAACTCGCCCATACTGACATTTTTGTGCTTGAGCTACTGATGATTTCCAATAGTGGGCTGCTCACCACACTGTGGTTTATCTTCCTGCTTGTGTCCTACACAGTCATCCTAATGATGCTGAGGTCTCAGGCAGGGGAGGGCAGGAGGAAAGCCATCTCCATCTGCACCTCACACATCACTGTGGTAACCTTGCACTGTGTGCCCTGTATCTATGTCTATGCCCGGCCCTTCAATGCCCTCCCCACAGATAAGGCCATCTCCGTCACCTTCACTGTCATCTCCCCTCTGCTGAATCCCTTGATCTACACTCTGAGGAACCAGGAGATGAAGTCAGCCATCAGGAAACTGAGAAGAAGATGTGTACCTTCTGAGAGGATATAGACTGGTCGCTCACTCCTTCTCACCACCTTTGAAAATGTCCATCAAATAAACCGCATTGACTAAAGGATTTCTAAATAATTTTGAATTTGAATTTCTACTGAGATGCACACGACTTTCAAAGATTCTGTTTGGCATGCAATAATAATGTAAAAAGATACGTTTCATGTTGCAAAAGGAAGCAGAGAAATCAAACTGTTAGCTGAAGAGTTATTGCATAATGCTTATGCAATAAAGCCTTGGAAGAAATAAAGAAAAGAGAATATGTATGCACTCAGAAATTTTATCACATTGGAATTGTTGTGGGGGTTTCGTTCAGCTCTATTGCATATAATTGAGAAATACAAATGTTGTTTATTTCAGATGTACAACTTGATGTTTTGATATACATATAGATTGTGAAATGATCATTGGGGGAAAATGGATTAAGGTGGGACCTCTCTTGGTTATTACTTACAACAACATGGAAATCTCCGATTGTATAAATAAAATTAACAATAAGAAAAAGCAAATATATATATACTCAGACATTCCCACTATATTCTTGTTACCAGGAAGGGAGCTGAGAAACATAATGCAGCTTGGGCATTGGATTGCTAAGGTCTTTCATGAAGTAATCACATTTTAATGAAGTAAGCACACTCAAATTAAGTTCCTCCTCTGACTTTCTGATATGAGTAAATTAAATAACTACTACCTGAAGATTTTTCCGTCTGAAGCCCACACTCCAGTGGTTGAGTGCAGGCGCTTTGAAGCCAGCACAGCTTGAGTTAGAATGTGGACCCCAGTAACTATGGGTTCTATGACCTCATGTAGGTCCTTACCCTGACCTTCCTCTGAACCCCACACCTACTGACCACACTTCCATGACATTGCCTCAGCGACCGGGGCTCAGCTCAAGCACCACACTCAGGACCTTGTTTCCAATTCCCTGTCCTCCTTCTTCCTATTCCCCCAGTAGGGCTATGATTTATTTATTGTATCCCCAGCACCTGGCACAGCAAGTAGAACATAGAAAACTGTCCAAAAAATGGTTGAGTTAAAGAACTCAGTGAATGAATATCACCTCTCACTCCTTTCTGTTTCTCAAATCATTGGAGAATAGGAGTAAGAAAACAATGGATTTGTTATTATTTTCTGTTAACATGACTCCCTAAAAATGACAGAAACCTATGAAGCTGCTTCAGACTACGCATATACATTCAAAAAGGTTGGCATGAACGGAAAAACATTATTCAATACATGAACTTGGTTTTTATTTGTTTTCTTGTTCTGCAATTTACAGCATTTGGGAGTTTTTCTTTTTTGCCCTTCATTTCTGCAGGTAGATCCTAGATCTTAAAATTTTTGAAATTAGACAAATGTTCATGTCACAGTACAAATGTCAGTTCAAAAATCAGACATGCAAAGGTCCTCAGGTGGGGCTGTGCCCAGGCCTTCATAAGAAGATGAGAGGAAGCAAGGAGGAGCCAGGTAATGATTGAAGTCAGAGAGATAATGAGGCCATGGGACCAGGTCCTTAGGACCTTTTAGACATTGTGAGGATTATGACTTTCACTCTAAATAACATGAGAGCATCTGAAGGGCTTTGAAGAGCAGAATAGTGATGCATGTTTTAACAGAATTGCAGGGGCTCCTGTTACAAATAGAATGAAGAGAGGTGAGGACAAAAACAGGGAGACCAATTAAGAGGCTACAACAATAGTCCCATGAAAGAAATAATGAAGACATAACTTAGGGTAGTAACAGTGGAGGTGGTGAGAATGGTGAAAAACTCTGAAAGTCGAGCAAGTAGGAGTTGCTGATGGATCCAGCGTGGATTTCCTGGTGACATGTGTGTCCTGTGAGAACTCCATCACCCACTTTCTTCATCTGCCCATTGAGAGCTCCTTCACTCTCGTCTACATAATCCTTTCAGGTCCAATGGCTCCTTCCAATACTTGTGTGTCACACTTCAGGAATTACCCTACGTGGGTGAAACTGCTAAGGAAGTTGTGCAGAATCCCTAAGAATAGGCATTTATGTCCCAATAGAAAATCTACTAAGAGGTAAGGTAGAATTCTGGTAAGCCGACCTAACAGGATTCTTGCTGAAGGCAGGCCACGGTGATCAAATATCACTTGGGGGATGGAGAATGGTGAGGAACCTGATAAGATACTGAGGGTGATCAACATGGAGGTTGGGGGATTTTGGCTAAACTGAATTAGCAGAATTCTTGCTAAAATTGGACAATGCAGAGACAAGCATGGAGGTCTCAAAGTGGAGGCCTAGTTGAAAAGTTCAGGGGAGTCTGAGTAGAGTTTGGTCAAGGGGAGAATCTTTGTCACTGCTAAAAACTTTTAGATCCTACACAAAAAGTGTGTTCCTAAGGACATGTGCCTGAGTCACATCTTGATTACTCCCACTGAAACCACCTCTCCATCAGTAGAATTTTTCCACAGCCACATCCAATTATATGCCCTCTGATAATTCTCACACTAGTTCTGGGATTGACAAATTGGTACATACGATGGAACACTGTGAATCAGTGTGGAAGAGCCAAGGAAATATTATTCCCTGAGTCTGCCCTTTTCCACGTAAAGATAGACAGGAAGCCACTGAAATCACTGGCCTTCAGAGGCGTATTTAACAAAATTTCCTGAAGCTGAATGACTCCCAAGGTTCGTGTGAACATTATTCAAGATGTTTGAGAAGGAGGTTGGAAATTTTAGGTAAGACACATAACTCTACATGAGTGTGAATGACTATGGTGTCTGGGTGTCGATGAATAAGTGTGAGAAGAGAAGAGTGAGAAAAACTGAAATCTAGATGGAATTGTAAGATTCATAAATACACTTTGACTAAAAATAATGAAATATATACACAAGATGCTGCATTCCAGGGTGAACTGTCAGTGGCAGACAGCACAGCTAAGAAATATGAACAAAGAAGATATTGTGAAAGGAGAGTCATAGAAATGAGTTTAGTTTGGAAGTAGGCAGAGGAAGCTCTTTTTTTCCAGGATCCTTTGAATTGCACAAACAAGAGATTTTTCTCAGAAAAAAACAATGAGATTTTCTCATCCTATAGATGGATCTCTTGAAACTGAAATCTACAGAGGTTTTTCTTATGCTAAATTCAAAACTAGAAAGAAAATAAAATATTTCAAAAAAGTTGAAAGAATAATACAGTGAACACCTACATACCCTCCCTTAGATTTATCAAAAAATAAAAATTTTGTAACAACGATTTTCTTTTGCTTGTCTTTCCGTGCCTACATATTTGGATCCTTTCTTTCCAGCCAAACTTCCCACTCATCAGCAACTGTTATATATTCAACTGGTCCCCTAAAGCCAGATCTCCCATTCTCTCCACTCCCATGTGCCCCAAACAGAAATGTCACCTCCTCCATGCAGCTTCCTCTGAGCCTCTTGGAGAGAAATCACCCTTTTCTCACACACACCTCATCTGTCTTTAGACGGTCCCCATCAATGTCATATTATTAAATTTCAGTTCTTTCTCCACTGGTTTTGGATTATATTCATTTCTCTCAAATAACCTAGAACTCTGCCAACTTTCTATCAATATTTGTTAAATAAATGGAGTAAAAATAGCAGAAACATGGAGCAGAAGGCAGAGGATGTTGTCTGAATTACCAAAAGTATCTTGTGAACGTAGGACCTATTCCTCTCTGACAAACAGTACTGACTCGGGGTCTGAGGTACTGTACCTTCTACCCTTCTGTGTAGACCATAGTCTACTATTTACAATTCCATAGTCCCTGTGGAAGGATATCATAAGTAGGTAAGACCTCCTCAATATCTTTAGTAACTATATTGAGTTGGTGTTTTCTGGTGATTATTTCCCCACTTTAACTAGTCAGAATTGATAGCTCAGCTACTATTTGGTTCAACACACTCCATTTCCTGATGAGCCTCCCATGTTAAGGTTACCCAACATAGTACTAATCATAAGAGATAACCAGTCATGTATGTTGAGACTCTATGTATGTTAATTCACCTAATCCTGATAACTTCCCTGTGAGGTGGGTATTACTATAATCCCCATTCCACAGATGAAGTGGAGACTCCATGAGGTCTCTCACTTACCCAAGTCACACAGGGACAAAGCCAGGACTTGAGCCCAGATGGCTCTCACTGCAGAGACCAGCACTTGACTTCTCTGGTCTGCTAAGATGTTGTCAGATAAGAAACCAAACCAAGCAAGTGCTCTCCTTACTACCAAACGCTGTCACCACCCTCTGGGCCACTCTCATTGACAGTAAAAGAAAAGTACCTCCTATTTTCCCCAAAAAAAGTATGTTCTGATGAAGCTGTTTTAGAATACAGATTCTGGAAAACATACAACTCTTCTAAAAGATTGTCAGTACATTTAAGAAGCTGTGTGCCTGAGACAGTTACTAACCCAGCGTTTTACTTTAAGGTAACACACGTATGAGCATACTTATTATTGCTTAGGCAATGCTCTAAGTATTGATGTTTTTGCATATATTAATTCATTTAATCCTCACAAAAATCGCATGAGGGAGATGCTATTGTTTCCAGATACTGATGCAGAGCCTGAGGCCAAAGGGGTAAACTAACTTCTCCTGTAGCGTAAGCAGTAAGTACCCAGCTGGGATTGCAACAGGCTGTGCTATGCCAGAGGCCCCCAGGTATCTGCCTGCATGCTCTGATAACTCTTGGTAGCTTTTTTAGCTTTCCATATTAAGTAGACTTTCGACAAAATTGTATACAGAAGAAAGACAACTTGAATGGAAAGTGAGCTAGGTGAAAAGAAATATCTTCATTTGAACTGGAAAACACCCCAAAAAAGTGAGAGAAGTGACTTTCACCTTTCTTTTCTTTCTGATCATGGTAAGAAAAAGGAGATAAACTGCAAAGAAAGAAATTAAGTCCATTTCAAGGATTCGCAAAATAAAAAAAGGAAGGAATTCAAGAGCAAAATGATTATATTGTAAGCACATGCCTAACATTTTAAGAAAGTGACAAATTGTTTTCAAAAGTGGTTGCATCATAACATGGATGGACCTTGAGAGAATTATGTTAAGTGAAATAAGCCAGCGAGAGAAAGATAATCTGTGTATGACTCCACTCATATGAGGAATTTAAAACTATGGACCAAGAACAGTTTAGTGGATACCAGGGGAAAGGTGGGGTGGGGGGTGGGCACAAAGGGTGAAGTGGTGCACCTACAACATGACTGACAAACATTAATGTACAATTGAAATTTCACAAGATTGTAACCTATCAATGACTCAATAAAAAATAATAATAATAATAAAAAGTGGTTGCATCATTGCGCATTCCCACCAGAGTTACAGTTCCTCTACATTTTTGTCAACTCTGATATGTCAATCTTCTTTTTTTATTGCAGTAACACTGGATCACAACATTATATAGCTTTCAGACGTACATCGTAACATATTTCGAAGACTGTGTAGATTACATCATGTTCACCACCCAAAAACTAATCATAATCCATCACCACACATGTGAGCCTAAATCATCCCTTTTACCCTCCCCTCTCCCCTCTTCCTCTGTGGTAACCACCAATCCAATCTCTGTTGCTATGTGTTTGTTTGTCGTTGTTTTTATCTTCTACTTATGAGTGAGATCATACAGTATCTGACTTTCTCCCTCTGACTTATTCCACTCAGCATAATAACCTCAAGCTTCATCCATGTTGTCACAAATGGCTGGATTGCATCATTTCTTATGGCTGAGTAGTATTCCATTATGAATATATACCACATCTTCTTTATCCATTCTTCCCTTGATGGGCACCTAGGTTGCTTGCAAGTCTTGGCTATTGTGAATAATGCTGCAATGAACACAGGGGTGCATGTATCTTTATGCATTTGTGTTTTCAAGATCTTTGGATAAATACCCAGCAGTGGGATAGCTGGATCATACGGTAGATCTATTCTTAATTTTCTGAGGATGCTCCATGTTGCTTTCCATAGTGGCTGCACCAGTTTGCACTCCCACCAGCAGTGTACGAGGGTTCCCTTCTCTCCACATCCTCTCCAACACTTGTTTCCTGTCTTGTTAATTATAGCCATTCTGATGGGAGAGAGGTGATATCTCATTGTAATTTTAATTTGCATTTCCCTGATAGCTAATGATGTTGAACATCCTTTCACGCACCTGTTGGCCATCTGTATGTCTTCTTTGGAGAAATCTCTGTTCAGATCTTTTGCCCATTTTTAAATTGGGTTGTTGATTTTATGTTGTTGAGATGTATGAGTTCTTTGTATATTTTGGATATTAACCCCTTCTCTCTTATTTTAGCCATTTTAATAAATGTGCACTGTTATCTCACTATAGCTTTCATTTACATTTCCCCACTGATAAATGACATTGAGCATCTTTTCATATGCTTAATTGCTAAACCTATATCTTCTCGTTGAAGTATCTGTTCAAACCATTTGTCCCTTTTTTTTTAATTGGGTGGTTGGTTTTCTTATTGAATTTTAAGAGTTACAGCCATTCCATTCCTAGGTACTTACCTAAGAGAAATGGAAACATATATCTACATGAAGACCTCTACAAGAATATTCATAGCAGCTTTATGTGTAATAGCCAAAAACTAGAAACAACCCAAATGTTCATCAACAAGTGAATTGATAAACAAAATGTGGCACATCCGTACAATAAAAGGGAACAAAATATTGGTACACACAAAACGTGGATGTATTTTGTAAGTGAAACAAGCCAGACAAAAAGAGAACGTACACCTTTTAGGATTCCATTTATAGAAAATTTTAGAGAATGCAAACTAATGGATAGTGACAGAATGCAGATCAGTGCTTGCCTGAAGAAAGGGGGCAGAGGGGACATATTAGAGTCACAAGGACACTTTTGGAGTGATACATATATTAATTAACTTATATCTTATTATATCTTACTATATATTAAGACATATTAATTAACTATCTTAAACATATTGATGATTGCATGGGTATATGCGTACGTCAGAACTTATCAAAGTGTACACATCAAACACATGAGTCTATCGTATGTCAATGAAAGCGCAATAAAAAAAAATAGCTTTTAGGAAAGAAATTTGACCAGTGAACAGAAGAGAAGCTCTGAGTTACCACTTTTCTTTCATAGCTGAGGAGTTATTCAACATCCAGGGGTTTTGGTACCTAAAGTATATTAAAGAAAGAAACAAATAAATCCCCTTAAGGAAAAATAGAACGATAAAGAAGAATTTTACAGCTTTAAAATTATCTGATTTTTCATAGCATTAAATCTGTGACCTAAAAAAGGGAGGAGTGCTTCTGTGAAATTCAGTCCAAAGACAATCATTTTGCAGATAGGAGTTCTTAAAGCATTTAAATGGAGCACCCAGTCTGGAAAAAACCCCACATTTGTGTAAAACCTCAAAGGACCCCAGTTGTACCAAATAGGCATTGTCTTATTTACACACCAAACTGCATCCATTTTTGTATCCCTTGTGCCAAAATATTCCCTTTCTGATTATTTACTATTCACCTTTTTATCTTGGATACTTACAACTTCTATTCTGAGAACATTACTTTTATGCATTTTCTAAAATACATATAATTTACAGAAGAAAACAATAATTAACTGCATGCTTACGGAATAAGATGGCATGTAGGATGTGTTAACAATAACCTTGGAAAGAGTCTTCATGTGGTGATAATGCCTCACTAGTCTTCCGACCTAATACCCAACTGTAAACCTGAATCTATTAAGGGGGAGTAAACCCTTTCTGAAATAACACTTTTAACTTTTTCCAAGCTACACAAAGAAGAAGAAACATGATTCAATGGAGTTGGGAAATGGCACCAGGGTAAAAGAATTTATATTTCTAGGACTTACTCAGTCCCAAGATCTCAGTTTGGTCTTATTTCTTTTTCTGTGTTTTGTGTACATGACAACTCTGCTGGGAAACCTCCTCATCATGGTCACTGTGACCTGTGAGCCTTGCCTTCACACCCCCATGTACTTCCTGCTCCGCAATCTAGCCATCCTTGACATCTGCTTCTCCTCCATCACCGCTCCAAAGGTCCTGGCAGACCTTCTGTCAAAGATAAAGACCATATCCTATACTAGCTGCATGACACAAACGTTCTTCTTCCATCTCCTCGGTGGAGCAGATATTTTCTCTCTCTCTGTGATGGCATTTGATCGCTACATAGCCATCTCCAAGCCCCTGCATTATGTCACCATCATGAGTAGGGGGCGATGCACTGCCCTCATTTTGGCTTCCTGGGTGGGGGGCTTTGTCCACTCCATCATGCAAATTTCCCTATTGCTGCCCCTCCCTTTCTGTGGACCCAATGTTCTTGACAGCTTCTACTGTGATGTCCCCCATGTCCTCAAACTCGCCTGTACAGACACCTCTGCACTTGAGCTCCTGATGATTTCCAACAATGGCTTAGTGAGTACCCTGTGGTTTATCTTCCTGCTTGTGTCCTACACAGTCATCCTAATGATGCTGAGGTCTCAGGCAGGGGAGGGCAGGAGGAAAGCCATCTCCACCTGCACCTCACACATCACGGTGGTGACTCTGCACTTTGTGCCCTGCATCTATGTCTATGCCCGGCCCTTCACTGCCCTCCCCACAGGTAAAGCCATCTCTGTCACCTTCACTGTCATCTCCCCTCTGCTGAACCCCTTGATCTACACTCTGAGGAACCAAGAAATGAAGTCAGCCATGAAGAGACTGAAGAGAAGACTCATGCCTTCTGTGGTGGAATAGAATAAGAGTTTCCAATCTCTTCATCACCAAGGACTCCTTTCATCATTTTTCCCACAGAGTCCTATTTATATACTCAAATATATTATCAATAAACCAACTACACGTACTAGGTAACAATTTATTTTTCTAGTAAATTAATAGGTTGCTGGTAACCCTAGCTTCTGGTAAGCATAAAGTAACTAGTGCTACAGGATTGAGCTGATTGATGTATTTCCATTCAAAGAACAAAGTAACAATGTGTCAGGACAACTATATCGCAGGTGAAGAGATTGATTAAATCCAACTCCTTTTCCAGAGGTAAGTACACAGAAGCCTAGAGTTAGAGTGATTTGCTCAAGAACTCATATCCACTTAATCACAGAGATAAGTCTTCAGATACCCAATTGATTGCTCTTAAACCATTTGGATGTAATGTATTACATTACTGGACCTGTCTATGCCAAACTGTAATCCTGTTCTAGAAAGATTTCATGATCACTGCAAATGCAGCACCCGTATATGGGGACAAATGGCCCATCACAGATTAAGACTTTTTTTGCTTAGTTGAACACCACATGGGCTTGTGACCTCTTGAGAACCTCAAAGGCACACAATTGTTGTCCTCCTGGATTCCTATAAGGAACGAAGAAGCTTTGAAAGACTTCCCATAATGGCCTACAGGGATTTATCTTATGCAGAACTGCACGTGCCAGATTCACATTCTTGTGATAAGTTTAGACAAAGGCAGAACCTCAGAAATCCTACACAACAAGCAAGCCATTCTCATTATTCAAGAACTGATCTTCTAGTCCAGCCTTACCAGGGCCAATCTCAGACTGGGTTCTCCATTGAGAATTTACACTCTTTTCACTTCCCACTTCCTGAGAGAGAGAGAGGAAGGGTTAAAGAAGATAAAACTCTAAACAATCCAGTCTTCAATTTGTTGGTGTTTGTGAAGAAGTAAAAGGTAGTGTTTTTGTCTGGGAAAGCATGGTAAAAGTAAACCATTATAGCTGAATGCTCTAACCTCAGAGTCATACGGCCTTGGGTCCAAATCCTATCTCTGCCATCCCTCAACTGTGTGATCTTGAGCAAATTATTTCATGTCTTCACAGGTCATATGTCACTTATAAAAAGGTACTTATAATATCCATCTCATGGAGTTGTTGTCAGGGTTAAAATGAGATGGTATATGTGAAACATACAATGCCTGGCAGATAGCAAATTCTCAGTGAAAGGCAAATATCATTATTAATACCATCCAAATTGCTCTACATTATGCACATTCTGACCTGAACCCTAACCCCAACCCCCAATGATCTGTTACACTCTCCTACTACAGGGCCACTACTCCTCATTATTGGAAAAAACTGATGGGGTAGCAAAACATAGGAATATACATTGAATTCAAAGCATTTTTCATCCAGCTTTCTTGGGCCAGCGCCATGGCCAAGTGGTTAAGTTCGTGTGCTCTGCTTCAGCAGCCCAGGGATTAACTGGTTCAGATCCTGGATGCAGACGTGGCATCACTCGTCAGGCCACGGTGAGGCGGAGTCCCACATTTCACAACCAGAGGCACTCACAACTAGAACCTACAACTGTGTACTGGGGGGCTTTGGGGAGAAGAACAAAAAAAAGATGGCAACAGTTTTAGCTCAGGTGTCAATCTAGGAAAAAAACAAATTTCTAGCTTTCTGTCATTAAAACATGACTATAGCTTTGCTGGTTATTTTTATAGCTTAAAAAGTTATCCTGAAGCTGTTGACATAATGCATTGGATAGTTTCATATTAAAAGAAAGTAATGGATCAAATATAAACCCTTGGCTTTTCTGGCAGGGATAAGGGATCAGAACAAGAAGTCAGATCACCCAGGACAGAGAAGAGCCCAAGTAGAGTTAGCCAAAGGATACTGAGCGTTGAGGACAAACTTTACTTATGTCCCACTTTGGATCTGGAATGGCACCATAAGCACTGATTAACTAACTGGTTCATTGCCATTTCTTGTCACCTGGTCTATAAATTCTAAATGTTTACCATATTGACCTACTTCCCCTAACATGAAAATTCTAAGAATAATTCACATTTGTCAAGTCACCGTTCATAAGGTCCTGCTACCTTTGCTCAGGTAGCACTGGTCACGAGTCTCTAAGCTTTTCTATGTGAAATTGCCTATGAAAAATGCATGCCACAAACCACCTTGCAGTCTATTTCATGCCAATTTGTCCTTTTCTGTCCTTCCTATCTCTTGTGAATCACTCAAATCAGAGTTTTATCACTATGTCAGAATTGGATGGCACCAAAGATCTATGGGGACTGAATCACTGATTGTATCTCAGAGGCATAATCCCAGGAGACCAAGGACCAAAGAACTCCTGCCACATCACTGTCCCTGAGACTTTCTCAAGCCATGTTTAAACACACAACACAATCTGATTCAATATTTCAGGAGAAGGAGAAAGAATTACATCTGATTACATAAACATTATCATTACTCTGGATGACATAAAATCTAAAGCTGGGTTGCATTTGTTCCAATTAAATCAGCTTTTATTATTTTTAAGCTCTGTTCCTAATAGCCATGGAAAGGTTGACTGGCTCTGGACACACACACATAGCTTTCAAACTACCCTTTCTTACATTGTTCCCTGAATCGAATATTTCAATGACCAACATCTCTGGGTACCCATGAACCCAATAACATAAAATTATTCTGAAGTAATTAACCTGATGAATATCAACAGCTGTCACTGTGCTACCTTCCTAGATTCTAAGGGAGCTGTGGATCTTAGAGATGTAGATTAAGATAATTGTATAGCCTCAATGAATATATTGCATTCAACAGAAATTGGACATATAAATCTACACCATTCAGTCTCTAACAGCGGCCCTGGCAGTAGCCACAAAGATTTGATTTTTCCCTCACTACCCTTTTATTTAAGCTTTATTTCCCAGCCCCCTAAGCAAAGCAATTTTGGTTAGAAGGAAGACAGCACAGTCCTTGGTGTGGTTTAACACACTTTCTTTAACACACATCTGCCACATTCATTTGGTCAACCAAGTCACTGAGGCTGGCCAGGCTGCAGGGGATGAGACCCCACCTGTCAGTGGGAGGAGCAGCAGAGAAGCTGCAGCCCACGTGAAGTTTTGTCGTACGCCATAGTTCATCAAGTCTAAGATGCCATCGTTTGTAAGACACATCCTGACTTCAAAGACACCAAAATGTCACAAAGGAGTCACGACAGAATGGATGAAACGTAGTGCGTGCATGCTGAGTTGTGGTGTAAAATGGGTGGGCTGCAGTTAATGTTCAAAACTTGGGTAACTTACATTCCAAAGTGAGGACCAAGAAGCAATTTTTCCAGACATCTAAAGACTGAGGGTTTAAAACACAGAGGGTCTCCCTAAAATAACTATTAAAATATTATTATAGAAAATGTCACACAAATGCAAAAAGAGAATACTATGATAAACCCTCATGAATCCATCACCCACCTTCAACAACTATCAACCCACACGGTCAATTTGGTTTGACCCATATCCTGACCTACCCCTCCGCCAAGATTATTGTCAAGCAAATCCCAGACACGGTCATTTCATCTGTAAATACTGGGCACACAACACGTGCCCTCCGTTGTAATCATAGTAACCCACTTGGCCCAGCAATGAATAACACCTCCAGCCTTCCTCACGGCAACAGTGAACATGGATTCAGCTCTGCTGGGAGCTGGGGAGGAGAAAGGGAGGTGCGGGAAAGCTGAAATTCTCATCCCCCAGAAGGAGATGCCAAGAGGCAAAGTCCACACTGGAGGAATCGAGAGGCCACATTAAGCACGTGTTATGTAGGAGCCCGGGCGTCACGGCTCCCTCTCTCGGCTCACCATGTTCCCACTGGGGGGTGGGTCCCTTGGGGTAGAGCCAGGTCTATCCATCCGGGTATCTCCCGGGCAGGGCAGCTCTTCTCCAGAATGTCGAAAGGTGGAATGGGGTGAACGGGGGCCCCACAAGCATGTGTCTGTGTGCAAATCGCAGGATCCTGTGAACGTGAGTTTATTTGGGAAAGGGGTCTTTGTAGGTGTAACTAAGTGAAGCATCTTGAGGTGAGACCATCCCAGATGACCTAGGTGGGCCAGTGACAAGTGTCCTCGTAAGAGACAGAAGATAAGACACAGGGTGGGGCCACGTGAAGACAGAGGCAGAGACGGGAGACCCGGCTCACAGCCCAGGAGGCCAACAAGCACTGAAAGCGGGAAGAGGCGAAGGATAGATCCTCCACGCCAGCCCTGCTCCTCCCTGCACTGGGTGTGCCCTCGGCGTGTGCCAGGTGGAGGGGGCGCACGCAGTGCTGGCCTCAAACAACAGGACTCCAAAAGGTGCCCCACTGAGTCAAGGACACGCGGATGCAAAACCACTGGCTACTACTCCTCACCGAGGAGTTAAGCTAAGGAAATGTCAGAAACAGAAGCCTCTGAGCTATTTGGGAATGCACTCGATGACATGTCGGTGGTTAGGACAGCAGCCACAGCACCCGGACGGCCACCTCGCTATCCACCTGCCGGAGATACAGGGGAGACACGCTCCTCCCCAGACCCTGGGGAGCCCATCCCCATGAGCACAGGACTTAGCCAGCAAAAGAGCAAAGAAAACCCCAAACCCACAATTACCTTAAAGTGCATGATGTGAGACTTGAAAAGAGAAACTTAAGGGCAGCAATTATGAGGCTAAAGGAGGCTCGACAGAGTTCTAGCGGTGGGAAGGGTCCAGAGAGTCTTCAGTGTGGCCACACCTGGCTTGCGAATGGCTCCCATCCCCGCCGACTGCGGGCGAGCCCTGGGACACTGCGTGTGGGGCGAGCAGACCCGGGAGGCGTGGCTGAGAGTGCGCCTAGCACAGCAGAGTGCGCCTAGCACAGCAGAGCTACTGCAACACCGGCCTGTGCTCTCTGCGTCGTTCTGAGCTGACCTTTTGTTAAAGGCGTAAACGGAACCACCGAATGAAGTTTTAATCAAACACCTGCAACTTAAAGAGTCAATGATGACCTGGTCTGCTTCCAGAAGCTTCAGGCTACCCAAGGCTTGCCCGGCTTTGGTCAGGCAAACGGACTGGTGGGTGAAAAAGCAGGGAAGCGCTATGTGCTTTTGAGTCTCACGCTTAAGTGAACCCAAGAACGAGGAAATGCCAAGAAAAGGCTGCCCCCAACAAAACTGGAAAACCAGCCAGCACAGGCTCTCAAGAGAACACCAAACCACCGGATCGCTGTGCCCTGACGGACACCAGCTGGAATGTATTCACCCGAATAAAGAAAACACGTCACTCAGGAGAGGCGGCCGTCAGCCCTGGAAGGACAGCAGAACAGGAAAAGGAAAACCGAGGCGACAGTCAGCAGCGCCCACCCAACACAGCGCGAGGCATGGGGTCGGCCTGGGCATCGTGCACCCCCAGACCTGATGACAATACTGCGGTGGGGGGAGGGCGGGCGACAGCACGTAGGGGCTGAGGCATCGGGTGCCCTGGGCCTGGCGCTGCCAGCCACGAGCGCCGCGCCTTGCCGCCCTGCAGCCGGGCGCGTCCTGCCTGCCTGCCTGCCCGGGGCCCGTCGGCGCGTCCCTCCCCTCTCGCGCCGGACTGCTTCATGACTCAGGACTCCGTCTGAGCGCTCCGAGACCAGGCTCCCTGGGAACCGGAAGGACACAGCCCAGGGCGGGAGCAGCAGGAGAGCAGGGCCCCAGTGCGCGCATGGACTGACGCGCCTCCGCGCCTCCCTGTGGCCTGCGGTGCCTCTGAGCGCCAGGCTGCCCGGGCCTGGTCCCCCAGGTCTCAGCGAGAGAGGGTCTGGGCCTCGGGGGCCGAGGCGGGAAGCCCCTGGGCTTCCTGGCGGGGACGCCCCCATCCTGTGCTTCCACCCCCAGCTTTTTCATTCTGTCAACTGATTTCTACCCAAGAAAGTCCACTCGACCACGCTGCCGCCACTGAATCAGCCTGGAGCCGGAGATGAGCCAGCTGCGGCCGATTTGTCACAGAATGACAGCTTATTCTCAGTATCCTTTATTGGCAGTGGAAAACGCCTCAGTACTTTATTGAAAGAAAGCAATAAATAATACTGTGATAAAAATAGTTCAAAAGGAGACTGTACATACTTTGTTACATAATCAGGAGGTTCACACAAGATTAACAGAAAACAGAATGTAACAACGAATGAATCGTACAAGGAAGTTAAAAGCAGAAACCGAATGTAAACCGTCCACCGACAAAATGAGCTGTATAATAAATAATGCACCGTGGTGGGAACACATTTCCTGCTGGCTCTTTAATGTGCCATTTAAAAAGGAAAAGTTACATCTGCTACTTAGACAGTCCAAAACGGCTATATCGTCAAAAGCTAAAAATGTACCAATAGGTCCCTCCTTTCAACATGTTTACAAACAAATGTAAAAAGATGATTTACATAAGAAAAAATAAGGCCTTTAGTAGAGTCGCACTGCGTGGTTTCCTGGTTTCAGGGAGCCCGCGCCTTCCTCTTCCGGCACGGGCGTCCCTGTGGAGCGCGGTGCTTCCTGCTTGGTCCTCAAAGAGCAGCGGGGCGGGGGCCCGAGTCCGCCCATCGGGGCAGAGCCCAGAGAGCCCCCCAGCCCTTCCTGCGGCCGAGAGAAGTGCTCCCGGCTGGGGCTCGTGCCGGGCGCTGAGGACAAGCCGTGCGGGTCTCCAGGGACGAGCTCTTCAAGCTACTGAGAGCCACCAGAGATGCTCACAGTTCTGACGGCCCCTTCAGCCCAAATTTTATCAGAAGCTCATATTTAACACCAGGTACTTTCAGTCTGTTCACGCTGCAGAATAAAGCATTTCTTGCTAGAAAAAGTAGAGTAAGGTCAGTCATTAAAACACAATTGCTTGAAATTAAGTCTGCTTGTTTCAAAATGATTGTTGTAGAGCTGGTTACATTTGTCAGGATAACGCGCACCATGTCATGATGATCTTACAAATGCAAATGCAGTAAAATCCTCTTCTCTCTCGCCGATTATTATTAAAAAATTAATGATAATTACAATAAATGCATAATTTACAAAAGCCCTGTATCTTTTCATAGGATTTATGCATACAAGCATTACAGTACATTCGTTTGAAAGACTAAAATTAGATAGAAGAACAGAATCGATTTGAAAGGATATTTATAGCCTGGATATACATGAAAAAGTAACTAACTATATAAATGAAGTCATGTTTACATAAATATAAGAAACATTAAATTCTAAAATATTTTCTCTATGGTATTCGTGAATTTTTCACTAATTAAAAACTCTGTAATAAAATATCTTAGGGTCCATGTAACAAGTATCAACAGATTGCAGATCCACTGAATTCTGAAAGGCCGTCTTCGCCGGGTCCCGAGCGCTGCACGGTCATCTGTAGAAGTAGTGTGGGTAAACTGGAAAGGAAGCACAAACAGGACAATCAGCCTCAGGACGGGCCGCCCGGCGCGCACCTGCGTCCTGAGGCCCAGCCCTGCCTCCCTGCCCCTTGCGCTGTAGCTGCTTGAGAACTGAGATGAAACGTCAAGGAGTACGCGTATCAATGAGAAAATTCCTTGCTGACTTCCTTTTGGCGTATGTCTAAAAGTTACCAATTAAAAAGATTAGGAAACCAATCAAACCTTCTGGCGGAGACGTGAAAAGTGGAGAGCGGAACAGAGCCCCCGGCCCTGGCGCCACGAGCAGGGGCTGGGCTCCCAGCCCCACGTCACCCCTTCAGCGCGAGCGGGCTGCTCGTAACTGCACCCCTGCGATGGCAACGCAGCTGTGTGTTTAAAACCACCCGCCAGGCCCTCAGGGTCGCACGACAGCGTGGCCCCAGGAAACCTGGCCGTGCGGGGTGCGGCTCATTCAAGACCGTGTATTTCGAAGAAAGCCAGTGGGCGCCGCTGACCTGGGAGCGACACCAGCGCGGATGCCAGGGTCAAGGCGGAGAGCCGCCGTGCCGGGCGCTCTCAACCACGGGTGGTCGCCAGCCAAGAGCTGAGCCGGTGAGCTCCTGCCACGCGCTGCTCTCCTGCCTCCCCACCCCCAAAAGACATTAGCAGATACTGAAAAGAGTCCAGCACTTTCAGTTTTAAGGAAAAAATGCAAATACACTTTTTTCCTTAACAAATGAGGATACACGAACCCCTCTGTGACCAACTGTGAGCATACAGAACACCAGAACCACGTAACGGGTGCAGCCGGGCTTGCATGCGTGTTCCTAAAGGCCTGCAGGAACGGAAACGGGCTCTCCAGGCCAGGCAGCGCCCCCGTGCGGTCACCCGGCCGCCTCTGCGGCCTCCGGGCACGCGGAGCCCTCTACTCACCACGGGGCTTCAGCAGGAGTAAGTCCTGACCGTGGCGGCGTCCAGCCTCTGCGCTCCCGACACGCTGCCTGCTCCGACACCGGGGAGGAAGCGTGCAAACACAGCGTGCGGTTAGTCTTCAGACGTCACACGGGGCACACGTACACACACATCTGCACACCTACAACACCACCTACTGAGGGCTCCCAGGGAAACTGCTAGATGGGAGCGGACGAGCCAGGGAAAGAGAACCTAAGTGTCGCCAGGAGGGGGTTCTCTTCAGCCCCCAGCAGCCCTGGGAGCCACTGGCAGCTAATCTCACGACAGCAAGGACGCCTCAGATGATACACACTTCGTGATGTCCTCTGTGTAAGTGACAACTACTTCACCTGGTAACTTTGTTTCTCCTGAAACTCTCTAGATTTGCAGAGCAACTAGACTTTTCTTCGGGGCCTAAACGTGATATCCCCAAGGCCGGTGTGAGGTAGATAACCCGGGGCAGCGCTAGACACCACGGGGTGCAGGTGACCGGAGTCAAACGCAGGCCTGGCCTGACGGGAGACGCGCCCTCGGGCCACCTGCCCTCCGCGCCTGTCTGAGGGAGCATCCAGGGCACTCCTCCCCAGGGCCTGGCTGCAGGGGGTGGGTAGAGGACAATGACTCATCTAAGAACACTAAAACCCAGTCTCAGTTTCTGCCGGAAGTGATGTGTACCACTGAGGCCTTGTTCCTGTCGAGAAACACACGGCACGGCCAAAGAGGTGAGCCCCGCCTCTCCCTTGCAACCTGGACAGAAAATGTGCAAACACCTGGAGCAGATATTCCCGACTGCCAGTTACACAGTTTGTGTTCCCACGGGTCCAGCAGGAACACGTTTTATCAAGAATGTGCCGTGGTTCCAGAAGAGATGGCACGACAGCCGGCACTGTCGGTGAGCATGGGTCATCTTTCCAAACCCTGACCCTGAGGTCCCAGGAGGCCAGCTGCAGCTTCCCCGATGCCCCTTATTTAAGAAGGCATTGAGCAGTCCACTCTCCCGGGGTTGGGCCTCAGTTTTCCTACAAGGGTCAACAGCCGTCTTCCATGTAATATATTCCCTACACCTCTCTCTAGGCTTATTTTTAATTTATCTGAACTCTAATCTCAATGTCGCCGTCAATACTGAACACGGGAAGTGTGACTGAGTCTGAGGAAACTGGGCACGAAGCTGTGAAGAAAATCAGAAGGCGCTCCGTCAGCCTATTCAATAAGTGGAGGGCCGAGTTACCGTTAGAGTTATACAAATTACCTCATGCTCCTTAGAATAAGAATGCTACTGAAGACACTGCTACTCTTGCCCCATTAACCAGATCACTGAGCTCTGCAGAGAGATGCAGGCTTCCAGCAGCAGTGCTGCCCTGGGGGCCATCTCACCAAGCGTCCGGCTGAGCGAAGGCTTTACACACACGCGCTTTTCTCTCATTTTGATATAAGCAAGTGAGAGCCAAACTCACAAACCTACATACGGGAAGGGCTAAGAACAGGGAAACTTGTAAAAGCCAACTCAGGACAATTTTTAAAAGCGCTTCCTTTCCCATAGCCGATCCATGGGCCACAGAGAGGAGAACGAAGTCCTTCGTAACGGGAGTGTGGCTACAATGGCCCCAGCGGCCAGCACCACACGGGACCAGGACCCGCAGACGCCTCCTACGAGCCTGACGAGGAGCAGCCGTTTCACTGCCACAGCCGCTGAAGAGGACACGGCTGTACGACGACGGCCCTACAGACGGGGAGACTGAGGCACAGTGCTCGAGGCTGTGCCCCTCCTCAGTGGCAGAGCCAGGGTCCACCGAGGCCATCTGCCCTTGATCCTGTCATCGTGGGGGCCGCGGTCAGAGCTGAGAGGTCTGTCAGTAAAGCGCGACCAACTTGTCATCAGCCGTGTCCTCCAAGCGGAGCGGCGGTCAAAGGGAAAACCGCAAGCTCCATCTGGAACCCTGACTGCAAGGCTCGTGCGCTCCCACGGCCCACTGCGCTCCAGTGACGACCTGCCCAGGCTCACCTTCTTCCTCCTCTCCGTCCTTATGGTGCGCAGTGACAGGGACCAACGCCAGCAGGGGTGGAGAGAGGAAAGGGAAGGCTCACAGAGGGGGAAACTGTGTTCTCTAAGATGGACTCAGTCACCTCTCCAGGTGGAGAGACGTCCCGGGAGCACCCGGCGTGGCCCGAGAGCTGCTGCACCACCTTCCGGCGGAGCCTTCCAGGGCTGCCTGCCACACACACAGGCTACAGGACGTCCACTCAGCACGCCGAGAACACACGCGACGCTCAGCTTTATTAGTTGGAAGGATATGCTAAGATTCAACCAGACAAGACTCTAAAAAACCTACATTATTGTTAAACTGTTATGCACAGATGTTAGGATTCATTTTAAAACACTTAACCTGGGCATGCACCAGTACTCAATGCCTTGTAACACAATCAAGAGGCCATTCTGGATCACGGTTAACATTCCAGCCACAAAGCTGCTCATGCCGCCCACAGCGGCTGGCCGCCCCTGCACACCTACCGTCCAGCTGCGTCTTCTTCGGCTGCATGGAGGGTGAGGACAGAGAGGACGTGACCCGGAAGTTGGCGGGGAGAGTCTCTGCGGACCCAGCAGCTAAGCCACGAACATCCTTTGGTCTAAATTTTTTTCTCCAAGAAGGTGCTCTCCTAAAGCTTTTATCATGGTCCTGGGAAATTAAAGGACAGAAAACAAGACTGATTTTAAAATAAAGGACAAAAATAGACAGTCAAGTTACCAGCCTTGACCTGACTGCTGAACTCGTCACTGCATGTTTGTTCACACCTATTTAACCCGTTCCTGATAACCACAGGATCTACTGTCCCCACCGGGAACTTCTGAGAGTGACGGGCCCAGTAACACTATGTGGGGCCCTCACTGGGCATCGATGAGGACGGCCCTGGGCCGGCCAGGTGCATGTGCCTCCTGTTCATCACCCCGTTTCCTTTCTTATCTTGGAGAAATCATCTTCTTGCCGTATAAGATAATACATTTCTATTTGTCTTAAAATAGTTTCCAAGCTGTAAGCAGTTCTGCCTTAGAGCCGGGGAAGAGCCAGCAAGCACTCCTTTAGCTGTCCTCCTAGTCACCAGGCAAACTCACGTTTTCTTAAGGGGCAACGAAGGAAAGAATAAAAACAGTGTGGGAACAAACGAGTCACGACTGTGTGAGGGGAAATTAACATGTTGCGTTTCTCTAATCTCCTTCTAACAGGTTTCTCCAAAGCACAGGGACTCTGGATTGGGGTCAGACATCCAGCGGTCCCCAAACATAGCCCATGGACGCCATGCCTCGGCTGCCACCAATGTTGATGGGAACAACATTTTTGAGGGCTATCAAAACTTAAATAGCAAATATTTTAAAAACAGAAAACCTCAGACTGAAAATACGAGTTTCTTACTATCTCATTTAACACATTTTTGAGAGCAAAGCTTAGCTCAGGAGGTAAAATCATCTCCACACTTAGAAGAGAGACTGCCGACGGGGCTCACGTGCATATGAACAAATAATTCACACTGAATGCAAATTTAAATAAAATTCATTAGGCTGAAAACTCACTTCATCAAAACTTCTGTCCGTCCCCATGACCAAAAGGTTGTTAAATTCTCGTTCCAAGACAGCGCGAGCCTGAAATCATAACAAAACAACAATACCGCAAAGCTTCATCAATCTAATCTGAAGGACGTTAGCATATCACAACTGTTTTTCAAATCAAGACTTTTAAAAAGCTCAGGCTATAAACACCTTGAGCCATGACAGCATTTAATTTAATTGAATTAATTAATTTATTTGAGGAAGATTAGCACTGAGCTAACACCAGCTGCCAATCCTCCTCTTTTTTGCTGAGGAAGACTGGCCCTGAGCTAGAATCCATGCCCATCTTCCTCTATTTTATATGTGGGACGCTGCCACAGCATGGCTTGCCAAGTGCTTCCACGTCTGCACCCGGGCTCCGAACCGGCGAACCCCGGGCTGCCGAGAAGCAGAACGTGCGCACTTAACCACTGCAACACCGGGCTGGCCCCCACAACCACATTTTAAATTAGGGGATTCCTGCGGAGCCCATGGATGGGCTTTCAGGGAAAGGGACCCATGACCGCTGGCAGACTATCTACGAAAGTGTGCTCTGTGGGTTGGTGCTGGTGGGGGGATGGGGGGTATCGGCAAAAGACATACAATCTTCTGTAGAAGAAGAATAAATTTCCTGATTCTCAGGTGAGCCCGTGTGTCAAAAAGAATCACACAGGGCAATAGAAACAAAATTAACAGAATCTCCATCGGTGTACCTATGAGCATTTCTCTTTCCACGTAAGAACTAAATACACGTCGTCACTCCTACGAGCATATGGACTTGAACGAAGTTTCCCCTTTTTTTTTAATCGCAAGACTCTCATGCTGACAACAGAAAATGGAAGGACAGGCAAAACTAATGAAGAATTAAGCATTGCTGGTTTGGAACCAGTATTTTGTGGATTAGGGATAGTTGTCTGAGGTACTGTGAAGTTTTGTGTCCACTCAGTTAACCAGCTAGACGTCTCCATCAGGAGACCTGACTGAACGCTGAGTGGGAGCCGGGCCGGCTCTGCAGCATACCTGTGTGTTCTGCTTAGGGATCCGTAACAAGAGCGCCAGTGCACTGAAATCGAAGGTTTCATCTAAGGCCACAAGTGCACCGTGAACGCCACTCTCCACCAGATTGTTTGCATATTCTTTAAGACCAATTGAGACGATCCAGCGAATCACTCGATCGTTGCTCCACACAAGCACGTCTACAGGTGAACAGAAACAATTAGAACGGCGTCTGCACAAAGCTGTCTTCATCATGCACACCTGTAACAGCACACAGAAGGTGGGCAGGCAACCGCTGCTGCATTTAGAGGTCACGCCTCGGCCCTCCTCCATCGAAGGGAAACTGTCCCACTAGAACTCATGCTGCCAAAGAACCCAAGAGCAATGAAGTTCTTACGGACATTTATTTTCCAGAGAACAGAAAATGAGGAGGATCCAGGGTCAGAAACCAGAAGGACAGAGAAGAAGCTGAATGCCCACCAGGCACGAGCGCGCTTCCTCTACAGCCTTCAGAGTTTCTGAAACACTTTCTTTTCGTCAGAGAAGGAGTTGGCGCCCTGCTCGATTCAACACAAATGTCTCATTTGTAATCTTGAAGCTTGTTTCCTTGAAGCCTTTTTTGTTGTCTCATTTTAAAAAGAGAGAAACTTAAAGATGCTCTCCAGCATATCAGAGACTGGGGGGAAGATCTTACACCACACGAAGTGATCCATTATTAAATTCGCTCTAGTAGAGATCTAAAAATAGCCACTCCATGAAAATATCTCCGGATGCTCACCAATCACTTCCAAAGACAACTTTTGTCAACTATAAAAAGATTTAAAACAGATACAGAAAACAGACAAAACTGATTTACCCATTTTATTTCCAATGCCCTTTTATACTATACACACACAAACACTATATATATAGTATAAAATATATGCACTACATATATAGTATAAAGTGTGTATATATATATAGTATAAAAGCTGGCTTACGGTTTTTCTTGTGATTCACGTTAGCTCAATCATGACCAGACTATCCTTTAAACGGGCTGTGTCCTCAACCAGTTTTGTCTTCAGTTTCTTTCTTTGTAAAACCTGGGGAAGAAGACAGCACTCACACGCACGGGGTTGTGGGAAGGATTAAACAATTAACCTCTGAAAGTGCTTCGAGTTCTTAAGTCTTACCTATTATTATGACTGTTGTTAGTGATTTCTTTATTCTGAAAATTCTGGGAGATTTTACTTTGAGCTTAATCGTTAACGTCTTACTTAAAAGCAGACTATTGTAGTCGATGCTTTCGAGGCATGCCGGGTGAGAGGCTCCCATTGCATCTCCCCACCTGCGCTCTCACTGAGCCGCCTCTGCCATCGTCCCCTGCTAAGGAGCTCCTCCTCCACCTCCAAGGCCCAGCTGAACCAGCGCCTCTGTGCTGCCCCCTGAGCCCTGGAGGCAGAGCCACAGGGCTCCATCTGTGCTCCTGAAGCCCTCTGATAAGTGGCTAGAGCAGAATCGCCACACTGGAGTCCAGTGAGCCGACAGCAGAGCCCTGCCCATCTGTGCCCTGCTGTTACCCAGCAGTGTGGCACGGGGTGGCATTTCTGAGTGAAGGAGTACACACGTCAGAACAAGTCACAGGAGGAGTGTTCCCCTTGAGACGGTTCGCGCAGACTGACGTAAGCACAAGAAAGCAGGCACAGGTGCTGTGCCTCAGAGGAGGACCGTGCTTCCTCCCAGAGCTGCAGGGCGTGGTGGCGCACCCTGGTGGTAAGTCACGAGCTGCCCCACAGCACAGCCACACACACACAGGTGCTGTGGTGCTGCGGCCAGGGAGCGAACCTGGGCCGCTGAGTGCTGGGGGCCAGACTTGAACCACCAGGCCATGAGAGGAGGGTCTTCAAAGCACTCATCTCCAACCCTCCCTCCTCTGTAAGGATGCCAGACTAGTTTTCTCCACTTAACAAATTTCCTAATATTTTTAAAAATGGGAAATCACTAACCCACAGCCAGCATCATACTCAATGGGGAAAAACTGAGCGCCATCCCCCTGAGAACAGGAACAAGACAAGGGAGCCCACTCCCACCACTCTTACTGAACATAGTACTGCAGGTTTGGGCCAGAGCAATTAGGCAAGAAAAAGAAAGAAAAGGAATCCAAATTGGCAGTGAAGAAGTGTAACTCTCACTGTTTGCAGACGACATGATTTTATATAGAGAAAACCCTAAAGAAGCCATGGTGGGGCCGGCTCGGTGGCTGAGTGGCTAAGTTCACATGCTCCGCTGAGGCAGCCCAGGGTTCAGATCCTGGGCACGGACATGGCACCGCTCATCAGGCCACATTGAGACGGCGTCCCACATCCCACAACTAGAAAGACATGCAACTAAGATATGCAACTATGTACCAGGGGGGTTTGGGAAATAAAGCAGGAAAGAAAAAAAAAAAAAAGATTGGCAACTGTTAGCCTAGGTGCCAATCTTTAAAAAAGAAAAAAACAAGCCATGGGAAAACTATTAGAAATAAACATCTACAGCAAAGTTGCAGGATACAAAGTCTACTTACAAAAATCAGTTGCATTTCTCTACTCTAATAACAAACTAACAGAACGAGAACTCAAGAATAGAATACCATTTACAATCGCAACAAAGAGAATAAAATATCTAGAAATAGGGGTGACGTCAGCAACATGGCAGCGTGAGCTCACCCAGGACTCTCTCCCCTCCAAATTACAACTAAAAAGAGCAACTGCTTTCCAACCAAAAAAAAAAAAAATCCCAATAACAGAAATCCTCACAGACCCACAGCAGCCAAACGACGGAAGGCGGAGAGGCTGGAGCCGCCCTCGGAGGAGCTGGAACGGGGTCTTCGCTCCCTCCCCTAGAGACTGGGATCGCTGCCGTGGGTGTGAGAAGGAGCAGGGGAGGGGCCGTGCATTGGGAGATCGTGCAGGACTCCCACCGCTGGAGCAGCAGAAACCCTCTAACAGGGGACAGCTTTCGCGTGGGGGAACCCCAGCAAGCCAGGGCCCTGGGAGACCAGAGAGCGAGAGCTGTGCCAATCCAGGTCGGCATGAGAGAAAGCGTCCCTCCTCCCTCCACCCATGCTGGGCGCCACCATCGTGGCTGAAGGCGCAGGGCTCAGAACCAAGGCTCTCGACCCCCATCTAGTGGCGACAGGCTGTACCTGCAACCAAATAACAGCATCATGCGCAAAAACCTCTCCTCTACCATCCAGCAATTTATAAAAGTTCCAGTCCAAAAGGAAAACAATAAAAACACAGAATTATGTCCCGAGGGCTTGGAAATGGGTAAAGAAAGTGAAGAGGAGTTCAAAATAGCTATCCTCAAAATACTCAATGAGGTAAAGGGAAATATAGAGAAACAAGTCAACAAGTTCTGGAGTTACTTCACAAAAGAGATTGAAATTATAAAGAAGAATCAATTAGAAACACTAGAGACGAAAAACACAATGGACCAGATAAAACAGAATACAGATTCCCTGAATGCCCGTGTAGACACCCTAGAGGAGTAAACTAGCATAATCAAAGACAGGCTGAATGGCTCCAGACAGAGGAAGAAAGACAACTAAGAATTAAAAAAACTGAAGAAAAGCTCAGAGAAATAGCTGACTCAATGAGAAAATGCAACTTAAGAATCATCGGAATTCCTGAGGGCGTGGAAAAGGAAAATGGAGCAGAAAGTGTGCTCAACGAAATCAGAGAAGAGAACTTCCCAAATCTAGGGATTGAGAGAGAAATGTGTGTGGAGGAAGCTTTCAGATCTCCTACATTTGTCAATGTAAAAAGACCTACTGCAAGGTACATAGTAGTAAAAATGGCAAAAATGAAGGACAGAGAAAGAATACTCAGGGCAGCAAGGCAGAAGAAAAGAACCTACAAAGGAACCCCTATCAGACCTTCAGCGGATTTCTCGACAGAAACCTTACAAGCTAGGAGAGACTGGAGTGACATATTCAAAACTTTAAAGGATAAAAATCTTCAGCCAAGAATACTCTATCCAGGAAAAATATCCTTCAGATAGGAGGGAGAAATTAAATCTTTTCCAGACAAACAAAAGCTAAGGGACTTCGTAGTCACAGGACCTTCACTACAAGAAATCCTCAAGAAGGCTCTCATACCTGAAAAAAGAAAAAAAGGGAGTAAGGGGTCACAAAACACAGAGTAGGGAGACAAATAGACAGAAGCTAAATAGGATAGCAAATATTCAACTATAGCATTAGGATAAAGGGAAGGAAATCACCAAAGCAAAGATAATCTTATCACTCTAACCACAAACTCACAACACAAGTTGGAATAAGAGATGAAAATAATAATTTCGGAGGGGAGGAGGAAAGGGACTGAAACAATCTAGGCTAAGGAAGTAAGAGACCACCAGAAAATGGACTATGTTATACACGAGATTCTGAATACAAACTTCAGGGTAGCCACTAAACTGAAAAACACAACAGAAACATAAAACATAAATAAGGAAAAATCTAAGAAACCCAGCCTAAGAAACTGCAGAAGTCAATGGGTAGGCTAAAACACACAGGACAAGAAACAAAGGAAACACAGGAAAACCGGAAAACGAGCAACAGAATGACAGCATTCAGCCCTCATGCATCAATACTCACCCTCAACGTAAACGGATTGAACTCGCCAATAAAAAGACACAGAGTGGCAAAATAGATTAAAGAACGAGATCCAACAATTTGTTGCCTCCAGGAAACACACCTCAGCTCCAAGGACAAACACAGGCTCAGAGTGAAGGGGTGGAAGACAACACTCCAAGCCAATAGCAAACAAAAGAAAGCAGGGGTCGCAATGCTTATATCAGACAAAACAGACTTCAAGATAAGGCAGGTAAAGAGAGACATAGAGGGCCAATATATAATGATCAGAGGGACACTTCATCAAGAAGAAATAACGCTTATAAATATCTATGCCCCCAACACAGGAGCACCAAAGTTCATAAAGTAACTATTAACAAACCTAAAAGAAGATATCAAAAATAACACAAAAATAGTAGGGGACCTCAACACCACACTCACATCAATGGATAGATCATCCAGACAGGAAATCAACAGAGAAACAGTGGAGCTAAACGAAAAGCTAAAACAGTGGGACTTCATAGATACATATAGAATGCTTCATCCAAAAACAGCAGAATACACATTCTTCTCAAGCGTGCATGGAACATTCTCAAGGATAGACCATAGGTTGGGAAACAAGGCAAGCCTCTACAAATTTAAAAAAATTGAAATAATAACGAGCATCTTCTCTGATCATAATGTTATAAGGCTAGAAATTAATTACAAGGAAGAAGCTGAGAAAGGCACAAGGATGTGGAGACTAAACAATACGCTATTGAACAAGCAATGGATCATGGAAGAAATTAAAGAAGAAATCCAAAAATACCTGGAGACAAATGAAAATGATAGCATGCTATACCAACTCATATGGGATGCAGCAAAAGCTCTATTAAGAGGAAAATTCATGGCCATTCAGGGACATCTTAACAAACCAGAAAATCAGCAATCTTAAACTACACCTAACTGAATTAGAGAAAGAAGAACAAACAAAGCCAAAAGTCAGCAGAAGGAGAGAAATAATAAAAATCAGAGCAGAAATAAATGGTATTGAAACAAAAAAGGCAGTAGAAAGGATTAATGAAACAAAGAGCTTGTTCTTTGAGAAGGTAAATAAAATTGACAAACTCCTAGCCAGACTTACAAAGAAAAAAAGAGAGAAAGCTCAAATAAACAAAATCAGAAATGAAAGAGGAGAAATAACAACAGACTCCACAGAAATACAATGGATTATAAGAGAATACTATGCAAAAACTATATGCCAGCAAAATGGATAACCTACAGGAAATGGATAAATTCTTGGACTCCTACAATCTCCCAAAGCTCACTCAAGAAGGAGGAGACAATCTGAACAGACCAGTCACAAGCAAAGAGACTGAAACAGCCATCAAAAGCACCCAAAGAATAAACCCCCAGGACCAGATGGCTTTCCTGGGGAATTTTACCAAACTTTCAGAGAGGATTTAATACCTATCCTTTTCAAGCTATTCCAAAAAATTAGGGAGGATGGAACACTTCCTAACACATTCTACGAGGCCAACATCATGCTGATACCAAAGCCTGACAAGGACAGCACGAAAAAGAACTACAGGCCAATATCGCTGATGAACACAGATGCAAAAATTCTCAACAAAATTTTGGCAACCAGAATACAGTAATTCATCAAAAGGATCCTACATCATGATCAGGTGGGATTCATACCAGGGACACAGGGATGGTTCAGCATCCGCAAATCAATCAATGTGATACACCACATCAACAAACTGAGGAATAAAAACCACATGATCATCTCAATAGATGCAGAGAAAGCATTTGACAAGATCCAACAGCCATTTATGACAAAAACTCAACAAAATGGGGATAGACGGGAACTACCTCAACACAATAAAGGCCATAGATGACAAACCCACAGCCAACATCGTACTCAATGGGCAAAAACTGAGCACCATCCCCCTGAGAACCGGAACGAGACAAGGATGCCCTCTATCACCACTCTTATTCAGCATAGTACTGGAGGTCCTGGCCAGAGCAATCAGGCAAGAAAAAGGAATAAAAGGAATCCAAATAGGGGCGGAAGAAGTGAAACTCTCGCTATTTGCAGACGACGTGATCTTATACATAGAAAACCCCAAAGAATCCATTGGAAAACTTTTAGAAGTAATCAACAACTACAGCAAAGTAGCAGGATATAAAATCAATTTACATAAATCAGTAGCATTTCTATACTCTAATAACAAACTAACAGAAAAAGAACTCAAGAACACAATACCATTCATAATCGCAACAAAAAGAAGAACATACCTCAGGGTGAATTTAACTAAGGAAGTGAAAGACCTATACAATGAAAATTACAAGGCTTTTCTGAAAGAAATGGATGACGACATAAAGAGATGGAAAGACATTCCATGCACATGGATTGGAAGAATAAACACAGTTAAAATATCCACTCTACCTAAAGCAATCTACAGATTCAACGCCATCCCAATCAGAATCCCAATGACATCTTTACAGAAATAGAACAAAGAATCCTAAAATTCATATGGGACAACAAAAGACCCCGAATTGCTAAAGCAATCCTGAGAAAGAAGAACAAAGCTGGAGGCATCACAATCCCTGACTTCAAAACATACCACAAAGCTACAGTAATCAAAACAGCGTGGTACTGGTACAAAAACAGGTACACAGATCCATGGAACAGAACTGAAAGCGCAGAAATAAAACCACACATCTATGGACAGCTAATCTTCGACAAAGGAGCTGAGGGCCTACAATGGAGAAAAGAAAGTCTCTTCAACAAACGGCGCTGTGAAAACTGGAAAGCCACATGTAAAAGAATGAAAATTAGACCATTCTTTTTCACCATTCACCAAAATAAACTCAAAATGGATCAAAGACCTAAAGGTAAGACCTGAAACCATAAAGCTTCTAGAAGAAAATATAGGAAGTACACTCTTTGACATCAGTATTAAAGGGATCTTTTCGGACACCATGTCTTCTCAGAGAAGGGAAACAATAGAAAGAATAAACAAATGGGACTTCATCAGACGAAAGCGCTTCTTCAAGGCAAGGGAAAACAGGAGTGAAACAAAAAAACAACCCACTAACTGGGAAAAAACATTTCCAAGTAATACATCTGACAAAGGCTTAATATCCATAACAGATGAAGAACTCACACAACTCAACAACAAAAAATTAAACAACCCGATCAAAAAATGGACAGGAGACATGAACAGACATTTCTCCCAAGAAGATATACGGATGGCCAATAGGCACATGAAAAGACGCTCATCATCGCTGATCATCAGGGAAGTGCAAATCAAAACTACACTAAGATATTACCTTACACCCATTAGAGTGACAAAAATAACTGAAACAAATAGTAATAAATGTTGGAGAGGTTGTGGAGAAAAAGGAACCCTCATACACTGCTGGCGGGAATGCAAACTGGTGCAGCCACTATGGAAAACAGTATGGAGATTCCTCAAAAAATTAAAAATAGAACTACCATACGATCCAGCCATCCCACTACTGGGTATCTATCCAAAGAGCTTGAAGTCAGCAATTCCAAAAGTCCTATGCACCCCAATGTTCACTGCAGCATTATTTACAATAGCCAAGACATGGAAGCAACCTAAGTGCCCATCAACAGATGACTGGATAAAGAAGATGTGGTACATATATACAATGGAATACTACTCAGCCGTAAAAAAGAACAAAATCGTCCCATTTGCAACAACATGGATGGACCTTGAGGGAATTATGTTAAGTGAAATAAGCCAGATAGACAAGACAATCTCTGTGTGACTCCACTCCTATGAGGAATTTAAACCTGTGGGCAAAGAGAACAGATTAGTGGCTACCAGGGGAAGGGGGGGTGGGGGGTGGGCACAAAGGGTGAAGGGTTGCACCTACAACACGACTGACAGACGATAATACATAACTGAAATTTCACAAGATTGTAACCTATCATTAACTCAATAAAAATTGTTTTAAAAAATAAAATAAAGTAAAAAATCTCACAACATGAAAAAAAAATACCCAGGAATAAATTTAATAGGGGGAGGGTGAAAGGGGTGATTAAGCACACGTGTGTGGTGATGGCTTGTAATTAGTCTTTGGGTGGTGAACATGATGGAATCTACATAGAATTTGAAACATGCTATGATGTACATCTGAAAGTTATATAATGTTACAATCAAATGTTACTGCGATAAAAAAATAAAAAATAAAAAGATCTATACAAGGAAAACTATAAGACATCACTGAAAGAAATCAATAATGACAAAAGAAATGGGAAGATATTCCATGCACATGGATTTGGAAGAATAAGCATAGTTAAAATGTCCATTCTAGGGGCCGGCCCGGTGGTGCAGCGGTTAAGTGCGCACGTTCTGCTTCTCAGCAGCCCGGGGTCCACCAGTTCGGATCCTGGGTGCGGACGGGGCACTGCTTGGCAAAAGCCATGCTGTGGAAGGCGTCCCACATACAAAGTAGAGGAAGATGGGCATGGATGTTAGCTCAGGGCCAGTCTTTCTCAGCAAAAAGAAGAGGATTGGCAGTAGTTAGCTCAGGGCTGATCTTCCTAAAAGAAAAAAAAAAAGTCCATTCTACCTAAAGCAATCTATAGATTCAATGGAATCCCAATCAGAATCCCAATGACATTCTTCATAGAACAAAGAATCTTAAAATTCACATGGGTCAACAAAAGACCCTGAATAGCCAAAGCAATCCTGAGAAAGAACAACAAAGCTGGAGCATCACAGTGCCTGACTTCAAAACGTACTACAGACCCATAGTGATCAAAACAGCATGGTACTGGTACAAAAACAGGCACACAGATCAATGGAAGAGAACCGAAAGCCCAGAAATAAAACCACACATCTACAGACAGCTAATCTTCGGCAAAGGAGCTAAGAATATACAATGGAGAAAGGAAAGCCTCTTCAATAAATGGTGCTGGGAAAACTGGACAGCCACATGCAAAACAACAAAAGTAGACCACTACCTTTCTCCATACACAAAAATAGACTCAAAATGGACCAGAGACTTGAAGGTAAGAGCTGAAACCATAAAACTTCTGGAAGAAAATACAGGCAGTCCACTCTTTGACATCACACTTAAAAGGATCTTACTGAATACCATGTCTACCCAGACAAGGAAAACAAAAGAAAAAAAGAAACAAGTGGGACTTCATCAGACTAAAGAGCTTCTGGAAGTCAAAGGAAATCAAGATTAAAATGAAAAAACAACCCACCAAATGGGAGAAAATATTTGCAAATCATATATCCGACAAGGAGTTAATCTCCATAATATAGAAACAACTCACACAAATGAACAACAAAAAAAACAAACAACCCAATCAAAAAGTAGGCAGAGGATGCGAACAGACATTTTTCCAAAGAAGATAGATGGATGGCCAATAGGCACATGAAAAGATGCTCAACATCACTAATCATCAGGGAAATGCAAATCAAAACTACATTTAGGGGCCAGGGCCGTGGCCGAGTGGTTAAGTTCGCATGCCCCGCTTTAGAGGCCCAGGGTTTTGCTGGTTCAGATCCTGGGTGGAGATATGGCACCGCTCATCAAGCCATGCTGAGGTGGCACCCCACATAGCACAGACAGAAGGACGTGCAACTGGAGGATACAACTACGTACTGGCAGGCTTTGGGGAGAAGAAGAAGGGGAAAAAAGAAAAAAAAGATTGGCAACAGATGTTAGCTCAGGTGCCCGTCTTTAAAAAAAAACCCAAAGAGCAAAAAACTACACTTAGATATCTTACACCCATTAGAATGGCTATAATCACCAAGACAAAAAACAACAAGCGTTGGAGAGGTTGTAGAGAAAAGGGAACCCTCATCCACTGCTGGTGGGAATGCAAACCGGTGCAGCCACTGCAGAAAACAGTACGGAGATTTCTCAAAAAGTTAAAAATAGAAATTCCATACAACCCAGCTAACCCACTACTGGGTATTTATCAAAAAAAAACTGAAATCCACAATTCAAAGAGACTTAGGTACCCCATGTTCATGGCAGCATTATTCACAATAGCCAAGATGTGGAAGCAGCCCAAGTGCCCATCGACGGATGATTGGATAAAGAGTATGGGGTATATAAATACACAATGGAATACTACTCAGCCATAAAAAAATAGATGTAATCGTCCCATTCGCAACCACATGGATGGACCTTGAGGGCATCCTGTGAAGCGAAATAAGCCAAATGGAGAAAGACAAACACTGGATGATTTCACTCCTATGTAGAAGATAATCAAACTTACGGACAAAGAGAACAATTTAGTGGTTACAAGGGGCAAGGGGTGTGGAAGGTGGCCACAAGGGGCGAAGCGGCACACTCACATGGTGTCTGACAAATATTAATGTACAACTGAAATTTCACAATGCTATAAACTATTATGACCACAATAAAAAAAATACTTTTTTTAATTTAAAGAAACTAGGAAATCACTTAGGCTGCTAATACACTGGGAAGCAGAAATACGCTAAATCAATTAAACATAATGTACTAGCCTTTTATTTCATTCTGGCTTTCTTCTCTTTTTCTTTCCAGTTCTTTCCGGTCATAATTCAGCCTTCGCAGGCACATAATTCCACACTGGAAGCTCTTTCTATTTACAAAAGAAACAAAATTACAGATGGAAACAGTCAAAAGCCTCCTAGCCAACGAGCAGGAACTGTGTGCAACGACTGACCTGTGGAAGCTGTCCGCCATCTTCAGCTGCCCGCGCAGGTCCTTCTTGGTGAGATAGGCCAGCATGCGCGCGTCCACCAGGCACTCCATGAAGTAGCTGCGGTATTGCGGGAGGCCCAGGCTGGGCAGCCACTCGTTCCCGATCCAATCATGGTTCATGTCCCCGTAGGCGAGTGTCTGCTTTCAACAAGCAAGTACGATCAGTTCAGGAAAAAGAACACCCAAGAGGTCACAAGGGCAGTTTAAATAATCTTTAAACTGGATTTTTAACCTATTACATATCCTTAAAGCTTAAATGAATGACAACACTGTTCTTTATCATTTCAAAATAATTTGATCTCCTATGTACTACCTTTTAAATTTGTCAGTAGAATTTTAACAGAAGGTATTATACCACTGAAAACCTATGACTCATTCGTGTTTATAAATTTAACCTATTTCCCCAACCACAATAAAAATGTAGCTGATAACACATGATCTTTCTGAAGTAATTTTTGTGTATAATACTATAACAACAAAGAATGATCATGACTCATGAACAAGTTTGAAGGATCAATCCACTGTACACAAAAATATCTGTGGCTGGTTTTAATTTTAACACTTTGTTTTCCAAATTTCCTCAACAAAAAATCTGTTAATTTCAAAATCCGTGTAAAAAGTGAACTGAAGGGGCCGGCCCCGTGGCTGAGTGGTTACGTTGGCGCACTCCGCTTCAGCAGCCCAGGGTTTCACCGGTTTGCATCCTGGGCCTGGATATGACACTGCTCATCAAGCCATGTTGAGGTGGCGTCCCACATGCCCCAACTAGAAGGACCCACAACTAAAAGCATACAATTACATACCAGGGGACTTTGGGGAGAAAAAGGAAAAATAAAATCTTAAAAAAAAAGTGAACCGAAAAATAGTTTTAAAAGAAGAGAGAAGCAAGACAACAACTGACAGAACTGAAAGGAGAAACAGAAAAATCCACAATTACAGTCACAAGACCTCAACCCTCCTCTGACTCAGTCACTGATTGAACAAAGAAGCCAAAACAGGCAGACAGACCCCCTCAGTAAGGATCCAGAAGCCTTAAACAACACTATTGACCAGCTTGACCTAAGTGACGTTTCGTGGAACACCCCACCCAATAATAGCAGAATACGTTCATTTCAAGTGCGTATGGGATTCTCCAAGACAAATCTCAACAGATCTAAAGGGACTGAAATCATACAAACTATGTTCTCTGACCTCAACAGAATTAAATTAGAAATCAATAATAAAAAGATATCTAGAAAATTCTCAAGTATTTGGAAATTAGCATACGGCTAAATAACCCACGTGCCAAAGAAGAAAACAAGAGAAATGGGAAAATATTTCTAACTGAATGAAAGTGAAACACAATCTATTCAAAAATTGTAGGACATGGCTAAAGCAGTGTCTTGAGGGAAATTTATAGTATTAAACACTTATGTCGTAAATGAAGGAAGGTCTCAAAACAACAGTGTAAGATTCTACCTTAAAAAACTTGAAAAAGAAGAACAAATGAAATCCACAGCAAGCAGAAGGAAGAAAATAAAAGAGCAGAAATCAATGAAACAGAAACAAGAAAAATAAAACTATGAAACTAAAATCTGGTTCTTCATAAAGATCAGTAAAATTGACTAAGCCCTAGACAGAGTGACTAAGAAAAAAGAAAAGACGTACATTACCAATATCAAGAATGAAAGAGGGGACACACTATAGGACATAGACACTGAAAGGGAAAACTGTGAACAACTGTAAGCAACTTAGATAAAATGGGCAAAAGACATCATCTATGAGAGCAACTCATAAGAAAGAGATAAGTTGTATCTTATCAGGACTCAAATTTGCAGTTATAAACTTTCTCTCACATACACATAAAATCTTTACCTTAAATGTCTTCACTGGTGAATCTTACCAAATATTTATGGAAAAAATAACAATTCTACACTATTATTCCAAAAAAATGGAGAAGAAATGCCTAACTCATCCTATGAAGCCAGCACTATCCTGATACCAAAACCAGACAAACACATTACAAGAAAACTACAGACCAGTATCTCTCATAGACACAGATGCAAAATTCCTCGACAAAATATGAGCAAATTAAATCAATAATAAATTAAAAGAATAAGCTATCACGACAAGTGAGGTTCATCCTACGAACATAAGGTTGGGTCAACACTTGAAAAATCAATGACATTCAGCCTATCAATGGATTCAAAAGAAATACCACTATATCATCTCAAAAGATGCAGAAAAGGCATTTGACAAAATTCATCATTCATTTATGGAAATCTCAGCAATCTAGCAATGGAAGAAAACGGCCTCAACCTGATAAGGGGCATCTACAGCAAACACAGGGCTGACATCACACTTAACGGTGAAAGACAATGTATTCTTCCTGAGATCAGGAACAAAGGGTCTGCTCTCACTAATTTTATTCAGCGCTGCGGTGGAACTCCTAGCCACGGTAACAAGGCAAGAAAAAGAAATCAAAAGCATAGGAATTGGAAAAAAAAAACCTGTCTTTATTTGCAGATGACCTGATTAGCAACATAGAAAATGCACCTACAAACTGGCTGTGAGAACTACAGCGAGCTTAGCAAAGCGGCAGGACACAAGGCCAGGACACAAACACGAGCTGTGCTTCTAAATACTAGAAGTGAACTGGAAACTGAAATTTACAAAATGCCATTCACAATGTCATCAAAGTCATGAAATCCTTAGGGATAAATCTAACAGAACACAGCCAAGCTTTGTACAATGAGAAATAAGCACACACATTATATGTATCTACAGACATATCCAAAAAAGGCACTCGCTGCCCCTCTGTCCGAGACCAGCTGCGCCCGCAGGCCTTCTGCAGTCCCATCACGGAATCCCTGGACACAGTCCCTCTCAACTACCACCGTGCTCTGCCTTGAAAACACGGCCTCTGGTCTAATTTATCACTTACACCAACCAAGCTGGAAGAAATGACTCACACTCCAACAAGAATGCTCAAATTCGAACAGAAAAAAACATTTTCACTATTTTCTCTAAGCAACCATGAGTGGGAAAAACATCAAACATTTTCGGGAAATCATCACACTGTCATGTTTTTCACTCTTTCAAACCTTACTCTCATCTCATATGCCTGAGACTTACGCATGAGCATCTGGTCTCATTTCCTTGCCTGTGATTACGTATTCTTAAATGGGCACACAACGCAAAGATTTCTAAATAAGAGAATTCCATGGAAGCGGAACCCTCCTCCTTTTTGTTTCCTCATCATACACTCTAGTCACACTTCTTAAGTGGTCAGCGTCAGATAACGTAGGTCAGCGACTGAGGATCAGGCCCAGTCCAGGGAGCCCTCCATCTCCCGGGCCGCCATCAGAGCCTTCTGAAAAAGCCCTTGACACGGATCTCCATCATCGGACAACACCTGGGCCAGAAGAGGCAGCCACTGCCCAGGGCCTGCTAATCCACCACTGAAATGATCACAAACACACTTCTGTGATCTCTGTAAACTGTGAGGGCCGGCGGCAGGGACTGTGGCTGTCCCGCTCACTCCTGTGTCTGCAGCAAGCAGCACAGCCTCCCACAGACAGCCCACATGTGCCACTTGCTAAATGAAGGCACCCACGGCTCTCACCACACCTTGATGCTTTCTTCCCGAGGGCCCGAGGAAACCTTGAACCTCCCCTCGGCTTCAGAGCTGGCCACGAGGTAAGGGCACAGGAGAGGAACACTGTGTGACCGCGGCCCTCAGCAGACCGGGCGGCCTCACAGAGCCCAGGAAGCCTCTTCACTCCTCTCATCTGGGGGAGGCGACAGCGAGAGCAGCTCTTGCTTACTAGGAACACTGAGTGTTGGCTAACTCTGCTGCCGCGGGCACAGCTCACCCGTGTTTGCATTTCTACTGCAGAGAGCAAACATTCCGCTTATTTAATTTACACCTCGTGCCCCTGACACAGGGAATTTCCTACTCAAGTGCTGACAAAGTTCTGCTTCCTAGTGTGAAATACACCGACATTTAAGTAATTACGAAATGCACCCTTTTTAATTCACTGATGGTCATCAGTGGCCTTGTAAAGAGGTAGCTGACCAGGTTAAATCATTAATGAGGATATTTATCTGGCGTAGCAGCACAGAAGGCCCAAATCAGGGGCAGAGGGCTCACACCATCATATTATAGCTTCTCTCTTCTTTTGTTACAAAGAGAGAGAGAATTGGCTTTATGTTGGGAATACAAACAGAGGGAAACTGGCATTTCAACCAACAACTTCTACTCAGGAAAATTCTGATTTGAAACTATCCTGATTCTTTTCAGACATACAACGATCCCGTGAGGACCCTGAGCGCTCCGCCCTCAGCAAGAGCCTCGGGAGACGCCGCCTGCTTACACCGCGCGGCTGTGCGGGTCCCTCTAAAGTGCGGCATGTCACACAGCAACGCTGGTGGGGTCACAGGCAGGGACACGGCTGTGTTAGTCGAGCTGTCTCAGAGGAAGGCTGCAAGACACGTGTGGCAGCTTTTTGTGAGCTGAAGAGCTGGGGAGCTGAAAACGGAAAAGTACATTAAGCAAGAAGAGGCTTAATTTCTGAGAATTCCATTAGTAAGAAAGCCTTTTGATCAGCACTTAGTAAAACACCAACACGAAGACCCGGACGTGACGTCTCCACAGCAACTCCTGTGCTGGAAAGTTCTCAGAATTCAGTTTTCCCACCGGCAGACCTTGCGGTTAAGTTACCCAAGCGGGTACTTAAATCCGCAATGTCAGGAGCCGCCGAAGCCCCAGGACCGCATCCAGAAGCCGGTCCGCTACACAGAGCCGTCTACGCTAACCAGAACTGACACCACGGCCCCACGGAAGAGAGGTTCAAAATTGTCCATGAGACGTGCTCTTTACGCTCTGCTTCCGACTAATGCTTTCAAATCGTTAACAATATTCTGAAAAAGTTAAGATGTTAAAAATGTCAAGAAAAGTAAATTACGAGTTTTCATACGCCAATTCTTTTTGTTGCTGTACATATAGTGAAGAATATAGTATAGAAAGTCTCCAACCTGAGCCCAGCTTCCCTCCTCATCCTCCTGATGTTACGTGGTTAGGAATGAAAAGAACACAGCTGTTAGTATCGGTGAGCTTAGTAAGGCAAGCAGATCAACTTCAGAAGGTGCAGCGAGACGGAGGGGAAAGTTCGAGAAATCAAGGTATCATGCAAAACGCATGCAAAACAACAATCCCAGCTTCTCAGGCAGGAGCCGAGGCCCCCCCGGCAAGCACACTCAGTGAGGGAGAAAATGGGCCAGACCCTCAAAATGGAGTGTTCGGCCGAGGCCTCTCCCTAAAGGAGGTGTGAATTCAACCTACTCTAAAGAGAGAGGGCCTACCAATGTAAAGTTCCTGGAAAAATCGAAAATAAGACAAAATACGGATCCTATTTTATACATTTGACTAATACCTAGCGGAAATACTTATCAGGAACAACTGAGTGTAAAATGACCTTTCTGTTTCCCACAAAAAGGCCGGGAATGGTGCCGCTTGTAAGTGGGGTGCCCTGGGAGGAGGACAGGCTCGGGGCGGGACTGACCGTTTGTGGCGAGGCCGCGAGTGTTTCCATCTCCTCATGCGTTAACCAGACATTTCCTGTGGTCTACGGTGACCCAGGGACCACCACATCCAGGGCGAGGGAAGCAGTGACAGAGAGGAAGGTGGCAGACACGTGAGCCACGGGCACACAGGAGGAGCAGGGGAGGCGAGGCCCGTCTCCCCCTCTTCTCATTTGAGATGCCCACGTAGAAAAGGAGAGAACATCGACCAGCTCGCCCTTCTTAAAGAGTGACCACACCTAATTAATGCTGTGTGGTCAGCCACACGAGAAGAGCCCATGATTCCTAGAGCTGGATCTGCCCTGCTCACCCCCTGAGGTATGTGAAATATAAGGAGAAGAAAACACATTTTGCGCCTCTCAAAGTGTGAGTAATTCTCCAGTGCCCATCAACCCGCCCCATGGGAAAGGGCCTCAGCCCAGGAAGCCCACGCAGCCGAGCTCCGGACTGGGGGAGACGGCTCGGGGCAGGCGCTCCCAGGATGGGGCCTCTCGGCCTGCACAACCTCGCCAGGGGGCTCAAGAGGCAGGGAGCAGGACTGAGTGTGTCCAAAAGAAGGCCCAATCGCAACTGTACCGGAACACCGGCCCCACGTCCCGTCCCCGTCACTGCAGCCGCGGACAGCCAGGCCCCGCGGCTCTCAACGCAGAGCTTCCCGGGGGACGGGCTCTTCACCACTGGCCGTTAACCTCAGCTCGCAGGACGCGAGCTTTCTCAAGACAGTTGATAAAAACTTGGGGAAAACCACCCCAGCGCCTTCACTTGCAGAAAGGCCACGCTCATGTGAAATGATGGGGGAACAGGGACCAGATCGGATACTGGGACAAAACTCCACTGGGAGAAGAGCTGTCTGTGCGACAGGTGAGAACACAGGCTGACTGTCGCTACCACAACTCTTTACTAAGAGACAAAATCAAACAAACAAACAAAAAAGGCTCTTAACACTTTTTGTGCAAAGGAACCGAGGCCTGAATCGGGCCCTGACCTGCTACTCAGAGAAGCATGCCTGTGAGGCTCTTGGTTTCTTAATCAGGGTTTTTCTCTCGAGAGTAAACCAAAAGCTAAAAGCAGAGAGTGGGCACTGGGCCAATGAAAAGAGTCTGCACTTTAGAAATGAGGCGTTGGCCTGCCCTTATCTCCCAGTAACCGCTAATGTTTTCATTAGATTAGTTTTTAACGTTTCAAACAGGAGGACCCTCTTTAAGGACGTTCGAGGTCTCCCCACGGGGAGCAAACCGGATGAGCACAGGTAATGCCTGGTGCGTGAGCACACGCAGGCTAATGGACTGCTCAGAACCCTGAGCTCCCAGGGCCCTCAGTGCCAAAAATGGAAGCACCGAGGGGCCCAACGTCACATTAGAGTAAAACACTGCTTATAGCGCAACTGGGGATCGAGGCTTTTTTCCCTTCACTTTTGATGAATTTATGTTTAAATTTGTGATCGCTACTGTTGTTTTCAGAAACTCCTACTTCTATGTTACAATGCAGCCACTGAAGCCAGGCTGTTAAAAAAAGCATTCAATAAAGTATTTTTAACCACTCAGTTTTCACCCGTTAGAAGCTGTGACGTTTCTGCAGGCTGAAATTTTAAACCGGAGCCCTGGGTGTGTTTACGAAGACTTGGAGAAGCAACGTCAGGAGGGGATAAACTGCTTTCAGGGAGACGCACCGTTCTTGACGTAGGAGGGGCTGACGGACTCGTGAGGGACGTGATCGCCTGAATGGCCAGCCTCAGCTTCAGCCTGTGCAGAGGGTTGCTGATGCCGATCTTGCGCTGGATCTCCGTGTCTGACAGGGTGGACATGATAGCCCCACTTTTCACGTTGGCTCGGCAGGCGGCCACATACCAGGCTGGCAACCCAACCCAGAGCTAGAGACAGGAAATGTTAAGGCCAGAAGGTTATGCACAGTGTGTGAAATGGATTAACACGTTCACATGAGTCACATACTTGATCCAGGATCGAAAGACGACTATACCTCCAGCCAGACGCCAACAGTTGGCCCATCCCATTGTGCAAAAGGTAAACCTTGTCTCCGGGCTTCCTCGAGCAACTCATGCCTACAAATAACCAGACAGTCACAGTGAAAGACTCGATCACACGCATACAGGAAGCAAGTTAGCAGAGTACTCGCTCTATACACTTTCACAAGCATAGTAGCACATATCTCATTATTTTCCTTTAATCTTCTAAACCATCCACTTAACGGTAGTTTGGTACATGTCAGGAAGAACTCCTGAACAATGAAATGCTGACGGACTCGACAAGGTTCTCTGTAGAATCATCTCCTCGCAGAATTAAAGAGTTATTACCCACTTTAAAAAAACCCAGCAGAGCCTTTGTATCCAAGGTAGGACATTCAAGCGAAAACATACTCGCTCTTCTCTTTCTAAACGATGAGGGAAAATATGGAGAAAGAGGAAACTAGACCGGGTCTGAACAGAGAAGCCTGCCTCTGTGGGAGCTTCACAAACGTTCCGCGTTCACACCACCAACACCGAGAACAATGTGGATTTTTAACACTAGGAATGGTCTACTGTAGCAAGCAAGTAGTGGACTGGATTTTGGCTGTTTCTCTTCCACGTTGCTAGTTAGCTAACTAGGTACTTGCTAAATTCAGACATTGGGTCATTCTGTGGTTTAACCCACAGGCTTCAAATCCAGAAAATTTCAACCCGGACAGTTTCTACCAGGACCCCAGACGGAGTGTGAGCCTAAGATGCCCTGCGCTGACAGCTACCGTGGGGCAGGAGGCAGGGAGGAGTCCCAGGGCCCTCGTGAGATCAGAAATATTCTGTAGGCCTGATTTTCAAATAGGCGAACTGGAACTTTACCACATTACCATCTTTGCAAATGATTCTGTCTACTGGGAACATGGCTATGTAAGAGAGAACAAAGAAGCTTCACGAATCTTATCTTGCTGCTTTGTGCTGTTTACCTCCAAGCCTTTCTAAGACACCCTATCACTTTGACAGGGAGAGCCTCGGAGAGGAGACGGGGCTGCTCACCGCACGCACCCCGACACCCCAAGTCATTTTCCATAATCATTTCTACAGAACACGTCGTCGAATCTTTTACTTCTAAAGATACATAACAGCTCTTCAACATATTGAAATACTATTAGACTTTTCTTAAGACTATGAAGTCTACGGACAATTAAAGCTCAAAACGTTTCACACAGGATCTCAAGTAAGTGTTCCTTAAGTCACCCTTAGGCTTCTGGGGAATAACAGATATTGTAACTATCCAGGATAATTCGACCAGAGGATGCAACAAATATCTTAATAGCTCAAGTAGAGTTAACAAGGGGCAAACTTCTCTAGTTCAAATAAGCAAAGCTACTCATAAATAAAAAAGCAGCCAAGTCCACTGGAACTGCCATCCCCCTGACACAGGAGGCCAATGCTGGACGGAGGGGGGAGGAGGGCCTCGCTGGGCGGGACCGACCGCCAGTGTGCTGAATTAAGTGCCACTTTGTGTTTCCTGGGGACAAGTTCTCCTCAAGGACAGTGGCTCTATCTTATGTTAACATGTCTGTGAGCCATAGGAGCCATATGAGCAAGACAAACACCTCCTCGGCAGACAGAGCAGGGAAAGACCTGAACCCTGACAGCACGGTCAAGGCCCAAGTCCTGCCCGCCTGGCCCGGCGGAGGGGCGGGGATGGCACTGGTGCCGGGCCAACAGGGCTTTCCGATCCCCACACTCTGAAGTGAACTAAACAGGTACTGAGTCCGGGGCACTTGGCAGAGAGTTCGTTTTTCATATGAAACAGACACTCATTGTACACAGGAACATAGGGTTAAAAATAGTCTGGTAATTCCATCATCTGGGGACTGGTGCACACCCTTCTGACTTCACCTGCAATGGTCGTTGGCTTTTATCAACAGCTTTCTCTAGTATGGATTACTTCTGGGTTTCACAGTGCAGGCCCAGCGCCCTGCTGAAAGGGCGATAAGGCAATGGAGGGAGAACGATGCATCTCTTAGATGCCGCCGAGAGACGCGAGAAGTGAGCGCGAGGACAGAGGAGACCCCAGCTGGGCGGCCGGCCCAGGTCTCTGTCTGCTTCCAGCTCCCTCCCCTATCAGGCTAGTTGGTGACCTTGAAGACCCCACACGGAGCCAGATCCCTGCGTTATCACCCCAGGCAGGAACACCAGCACCCCCTTCTTCTCTGGGGGTGACTGTTCTGTCACGTGAAGAAGGCCCCTGCCCGTGGGAGAGGAGAGGGCAGCGCCCCTGGAAGCTGTGCAGGGTAGGGTGAGCACAGGATGCGGAGACCAGACTGGAGACGCCGGGGCCAGCGCCACTCCTGCCCTCTCTGGAGCTCGGTTTCTCGAACAAATACGCTCCCTTCTTGCTCGGTCTAGGAACTGCCTTTCCCTGCTGGCCACTGAGAACGGCCTCAGGCAGACGGCCGCTCTCCTTCGTTTGTGACTACTCATCAGAGCACTTTCTAAGAATCAACAGAACCACCCGTGTGGTTCGACTTCACCGCAACCAGAGATCACCACGATAGCTGCTGAGTCCTCGTGACAGCTAACCGCCAGGGCACGAGGTCGTCTTCTACAGGCCCTTCGCTCCAAGGCCTGAAACCCGAGAGATCGAAGGCGGCAGGCCTCTCAAGTGCCGTGCGTTTCTCTGCATCCTAAGTCTACCCGAGGCACCCACCTCTGTTCTGCAGAGGCTGAGGCAGAAGCTGATATCCTGGGGCAATGAGGTGTATTCTGTGTGCCCAGATTCTATGGCCCCAAACCACTGCCCAGAAGCAAACACAAGACTCGTCTGCTTTCTGTTGTTACGTATTTCCCTCCTCTGCTTGGAGATACTGCAATCTCTGTCATCGCTTTGTCCACCTTTAGGATCTGCGATCTCCGTTTACAGAGAGCTACTCGAGAAACAAGGGCGGGGCTGCCGTCCCTGCAGAGTAAAGGGACGAGCGCTGGGCCCGCGATAGTCAGCCAGCAACTCGCGGCTGCTTGGCTGGGACTTGACCTCCTCCCTCGAAGATCATTCTAGACCCCAAGGGCGATTTTTTAAATACCTCTATACCAGGAAACTGATGTGCCATGCTTCCCAGCCTTAACATTAGGGTCAGAGGAGAAAGACATTCAGAAATATGCTAAATCCCCTGGGGAACAGGCACACGGATGAGACAAAGGTCATGTAACCCGTGAGTGACGGCGTGTGTTTTATAACTAGGACAGGACACGATGATGAAGTTATCTTTCATAACGAGAAGCGGTGTGGGCTTTGCTGACCAGACCCCAGATAAGGTGTACCATCCAAGCGACACACGCACCTCGTTTCTCTGAGGCTGACACTTTCAGTACCATGGCACCTTGCACCAACACCTGCTGGGCTCACGTCACAAACACGGCTCTACGGCCCACGCAAAGCACTACTCCCGCCATGGGGTGCAGCTCGCTGTCAGAGGCTGGGGGTGGGGGGCGGCCAGGGTGAGGGGACCCGGCACAGCTCTCAGCAAAGCAGCACGACTCTCCCGGAACCTCAGTTCAGAGCCTGAGGCTGGTGACCGCCAACGCCACAGGCTGTAACACACGCTCAGCACAGCACACCCTCCGCCTCAACTTACCCTGTGACCACACTAGAGTCAACCAGGGAGAAACGGGAAAGAGAGCATTAGAACACCAGGTTACTTAAGGCGACGGAGTTCAGACAGCACCAGGGACGCCCGGCAACGCTGTGGGAGCACCGCCAAGCGGACGAACACAGTGATGCTGATTTCACGCCAGCGGTACCCTCCATGGATTCATTAAGCATGTCCAGCACCGAACGCGCCCACCACTCTCTTTTATGTAACTTTGACAAAACCTGAAAGTGAGCTCTCCACCGAAGTCACCAGGTTCTTGAAAACTCTCTAAAAGTGGATGTGTTTGGCTGTGTGACTTTGGCAGCTAAAGGCACACTTTTGAGGTAATAAAAAGAAATATTTCTGAGGACCGTATTTTGATTCTTACCTCTATAATGCCATAAACGTAAAACTGTATTCCAATAATACTTTTTCCGGATAACTCAAACATTTTCCCACAATTATAAATAAAGCATTTTTCCTAAAGTCAATTTTATTTCTGGTTAACTGACAGAACTAAAATTACCCACTGTAGTCAGACAAATAACCTCCATACTTTGAATTTTTCCCTAGTAACTTACTAGTACATCCTAGAACTTGCCGTGCACGACCACAGAGTTCAGAGAACGGCCTGCCCCTGGACAGTTACAGCTATGGTGACACAGAAGTGCAGAGCCAATGCCATCACGGGGAACCCGGAGCTCCAGAGAAACCTGCCTACCACCCACCACCACACACGCTCCCCATGCAGCGGGAAACGGAGTCACGTGCCGGGACAAACAATAAAGGCTGTCTCCACACAGCCAAGTGCTCAAGCATACCTCCTGCGAATTACAAAATAAATTTAGAAAACAAGGGTGACCCAAACTTGGGCCAATTTGAATAGTTTGTGACCCTACAGGAACCATGAACTTCCGGGGACGAGGACCGAGGCGCACTGCCACAAACCTTACGGATTTTATTCCAGCATGTGCAAGCGTGTGCACTAGAACACGTCAGCAAAATCTAACGGACACATTTTTCCTGGCATGGCTCCAGGAGGCAAAAGGCCTGGCTGGGATACGTTTCACAAAGGCAAATGGCAATTACCCAAGTTACTTTAAAACATTTTTATACAGTTCAAAGACAGCAACGTTCAAAGCACGTTTTGCTGTTCAATGGTGTCTGCGGATTTCCATTCACGGGGACCTGAAAGACTGAGTATTCCTAGGGCATGGTGAGCAATAACAGAAACAACGGCACTTCGCCTGAAATAAGACCAGCAGTGGGCCAGTCAAGAAGATTAGTACGATTCTGAGAAGAGAACGAAAACGAGACAGGGTTCACAAAAGGGAACCCAACCGGCAACTCTACAGCTAAAGGCACGTGGCCTCTAGGGGAGAGGGTCCCCGGGCCCCAGCGTGGTCCTCGGGGCGCACTGTAGGCCCAGGTGCCACACCAATGAGGCTGTCTCAGGGTACTTGAGTGGCCAGACGACCTTTCCTATCGTCAGACTGACCACAGAACCTACCAATCGTCAGCCTGTCACAACGCCCAGCTTTGCCATCTGACCACTGGCTCTTGCCCGTCTTGCCCATTCTCAAGGTCAGCGCTTCCCTCTGGGACTGCTAACTGCCCCTTCTGTCGTAGAGGGTGGTTCAGTTTCAGTTTTCAGTCGCCAGTTCACTGGGATACTGTCTCTCCCTACCTCGTTCATCTACTTAATTCTGGTTGACATACGGTCAACCAACACACAACCTGCTCCTGATCAGAACGAAGCCAGAGAAACACGCACACACTATTCCTCCATGCCCCTACCCCGGGGCATCGCAGCGTCTCAGCACCTTTGCAGAAAATGATCACCCTGCTATCACCTATTTTCAGAGTCAAGACAAATCGGAATCAAAATTTAATAAACAGACCACAAAATCACGAGTCTATTGAAGATAAAAATACAAAATCTACCGGAGGAGGAAAAAAGGGGCAACACAGCGAATATTTCCTGACAGATCATAGCCCGCACGGCAAACTCTGAATGCTGGTGATCAAGTCGGAGCGGTGGCTGCAATTACACACTCAGTTCTCCCTATTTTAGGATGGCTGGCACTGGTGCCAGTGCTTTACGTGTGTTTATGTAGCGACAGATGCGTGTCTAACACTCACAAAGCCGTGTGAGGCGCGTACCGCTGCACTCCCATCTTAGAGGAGGAAACCGGGAGTGCAGCAAGGCTAAGCGGCCCCTCCCCCCAGAGCTGACGCACCGGAGCCGGACTCGGGGCCCCACGCCTGGCGGGGAGCCCTCCTCATCAGACAGCTCTCCGGGGGACGGGAGCCTCCCCTGAGTCCTCTCCCCCTTCCTGAGCAGAGGCTCTCAGCCCCCCAGGAAGCACAGTCTCTTAAAAGCTTTAGGTTAACCTTTCAGAAGGTAATATAGACACATAAATAGATACTACATTTATTAAATAAACGTTAGTTAAAAATCAGGCACAACTGAGAAGTGTTCAGTGAGATGGACGAATAACGAAAAGCTTACTTTTTTTGAAGTTTCCGGTTTTTCTCCGCCTGTCCTCCCAGTTTGCTGAGTCCCAAGGCATCCTGAGCTGAGTTTTCGGTCTCCGAAACGCCAGCTGTGAGGGCCCAGTGGTTGAAACAGCGAGAGAAATCAACACGGCCGCATTAGGTGAGTTCAGAAACAGGTGGAAGAGCACTTGCAGGCAAAGAACACCTCTAAAGGCTAAGTTTCTGACTAGGCAACCAAGGCACGAGAATGCTCGAGAGACAGTGAGCCCTTTCTGTCTGGGACGCCAGGTTGTTCAGGGCCAAAGAACGTCCACCGTGGCTCTCTGGGTCGCATGTGTCCCAGAGAAAACATACGCCTCCTGAGCTTTCACTCCCTGAGAACGCCCAGCGTCTTCGACAGACCGCCCGTGGGAACAACTGGGGGCACACAGTAGGCACACACACGGCAGGCCCCCCGCCTCCATCCTAAGGGTTAAGAATGTTTGCTGGAAGCCACCCACCTTGTCCTAATGACTCCTTGCCGGCATGTCCAGGTCGGCCCTTTTCTTTCTTGCCAAACAGGCGGCCGATGGAGGACTTGATGCCCTTCTTCTTGGGGGCTTTGTGGAGCGAGTCCTGGCTACTATTACTACTGCTGGGGTTGCTCACGGGGCCGTCCTGTGAGCCTGTGGAGCTTTGGGGATAGAAAACAATCTTTAATGAGCGCCCTCGTCCCAACACAACGTTCCATTCACAGGCACTAGAACACTCCACGCTTTTAATACTTGCTCTTCCAACTACACGAGCATTCCAAGTCTCCTCCAGGCATGTCTCCTTCGCAAAATGCATCGCGTGTAGAAACGAAGGCTCCCAGCCATCCCACCACGGAGAACCGTTTCTGAGGAGCTGAGGCTCTGAGCCGGAGCTCTCCTTCTGAGAAGGCTTCCAGTCCGAACCATGGAAGGCAGAGAGCACCATGAGCCCACCTGAGGGCCGCCCCTCGGCTGTGAAGATGCTCTCCCAACTGGAGGCCTGACCCCAGCGCCCCAGCAACCTCCCCAGTGCCACCGTCCCTGCCGCGAAACAAGAGCCACAGGGCCTACTGCAGAGGCGGCGAGGATGGACACCTGCACCCGCCACCGAGGGCTGCCAGGGCGGGACAAAAGCACAGCCCGTGGTAGTTTGACATAGGAGCACACTAGTCACCCACTGGCTCTCATGGTCCCTGTGGGGAGGCGCTTGGAGCGCTGGGGACGAGGTGGGGCTCTCCACAGCTCAGAGGCAGAGAGCGCATCCGAGCGGCGGGACACGGACGGTCCTGCAGAGCAACGCTCAGAACACGCCACATGCTTAGCAAATGCTCCACAAGAAGAGAAAGTTCTCACAAGAGTCAATTTGCAGACTCTGAAGAAATGAAGGCTTTCTAAGATTGCTGCTATCACTGAACTCTCTTTCTAAACTCACGTCGCCCAAACAGACAGCATCTTCTGCTGGGCTCACCTGAGCTCCCAGGGCAGCCCGAGGGCATCATCTAAATCAACTCAACTCAATTAACCAGTATTTCTTTAAAGTCATCATTCTGACTTTTTTCCCCAAGAAGAGAGCAATGGATTTCTGAAAGCTGAGCATGAGAAGGCGGTCTGTTTGGAGCCGGGCTAGGGTGGGACGCTGCCCTCCTTACTTCCGTAAGTCCCTGAGGTCCTCGTGGCCGACCGTGTGCAGTGCCCCTTTGTGCAGCCTGTCCAGCCGAAGGGACCGCGGGGAGGGCGGGGGCGAGGTTTCACATTTTATTGTCGTCTTGTCGTCTCGTACCTCTTCTAGGGAGGCTGGCAACTGAGGGGTTGAGACCAGTGTAAAATTAGTGAACAACACACTGTGACCAAAAAAACCCCACAACACATAGGCTTTAAATTATAACCATAAACTTATGTGGAAATCCACGAGCTATGCTTTCTGCTGAGTACAACCAGCCTCGTTCTAGCCCAACGCCACGTTAAAGGACCGTCTTACTTATCAGGAGCAGGAGCACAGAGCAGAGCCCGACTCCTGGCCTACGAGCACCAGAACGAGCGCAGAGACCCGGGCAGGACACACGGGCACTCCTCCTCCTGAGCCTCCTCGCAGCCCGAGGGCCCGCCCGCCCTAGGATCCTAGGCCACCACGAGGACAGCCACTGAAGGGCACCGAGATCTGAACCACGCCCAAAACCTCGTCCTCACACAGCACGCACGGCACTCACTGTCCCTGATGAGGAGCTGAAGACGAACGTGTTTATCTCCTGATGCATTCAGAAGAAACACCAGAGAGGGCAGAAACCTCTTGGGTAAACTGTCCAGAACTTTTTGTTTTGGGAGAAAAAGAGAAATAGCTTGTACCATGATCCACTATCATTTTGAGTAGTGATGCACCTTCCTGGACTCTGTAACAAGTGGAAAAGCAAAAAGGGATCTAACTCCTGCATCCCAGACACGCCTGTCTGTCTCATACGTCTCAGCGTGCAGAACAGATGCTATAAACTGAGGTCTTTCTACGCGGTTTAAAAGCAATTTGTTTAAGCCGGCTCAAAGCAGTCCTGGCCTTCCACTGGAAGATCCTCTCCTTCAGACTGCCAGTTTTCCCGTGTCGGGGAACGTGAGGACAGGAAGGAGGCGGTGGGGAAAACGTTAACTCCGGCAGGTCTTACTGATCCATGTGGCTCCGTGGTGAAGGCAGGGCTGGAGTCCTCAAAACGTGCGTGGCAGGCGTTTGTACAAACAGCAAGACCTGAGCAGCCAACTTGGGCTTTTTTAATGCGACTGTGTAGAGTGTCGCTCCACTGCAGCCCCACAGCGGCTCAGTGACAACCAAGGGGCTTAGTGCAAAACGGAGTCGAACTCATTTAAGATAGAACCTTAAGCCGTAGCTGGATAGATTCCGCATGCTCTCCTGATTTCAAATTACAATCTGCAGACAACCAAAGGCTACGACGGCTAGAAACTATCAATACGAAACTGAAACAGGGAGAGATTTCAAACTGAGGTTAAAACAATCACCTATAAAAAACAAAAAAGAACAGGACAGGGAGCAGTCCACGGGACTGAGTTCACTGTCCTCAGCGGAGACAGAGCTCAGGAGGAGCGGCCCGCCCTGGCCGGTGGCTGCTCCCGTTGCGCCCCCGTGGTGAGGGGCCCTGCCCAGCCCGGGGCCCGCCAGGCTGGGGCCTGCACGCTCTTTCAGAGCTGACTGGAACGAAGCTCCCCGACAGCTGGGGGGTCACGGCGGCGTAGGCCAGGGACGCTGAGGAGGAGGACAGTGCGTGGCCCACGCCGCCCGTGTCTGCACCATGCCTGCACTCCTGCCTTTCATCCTCACCACAGCCCCACAGCAAGGCCCTCGAAGGAGCCAGCCAGCCAGCCCACAGTGCCGTGAGCAACAGGGTCAGGCTGTCCTGCCTGGACGTCAATCAACACGCTCCTTCCTTCCCTGAGAAAGCCTTCCCACCGAGGGAAACACGGATGCGAGTCGGTGGGACTGAGGGCGTGCTGTGCGCCGCGGGGCCGGTTATAAGCTCTCAGCTCCTTGCAGATCGTGCACGGACGGGCACCGTCTGCGGCCACCCCGAGGAGCGCGCTTCTGTCGTTGTCTTCACTTAAACAGGAGGGCAAACCAAGGCGCAGAGAGGGCGAGCAGCACACCCGGGTCACAAATCATCACTGACAGCGGGGACTTGAGCCTGCGTTTCGCTGAATCGCCACGGTGCTCTGCGCAGCGGAGGGCTCCCACGGCTGCTGCCCAGCTCATGTGCTCTAAGCGCTGCGGTCAGAGGACAGCTGCCCGAGCATCCGAAGGGCGGCCTACGAGCGCAGGATCAGGCAGCTTCTGGGTCGGGGTGCAGGCTAGGCACATGGCGTGAAGGTTAGGAGGAAGGCATTCTGGTCAACAGATCTGCTCCCCAGTGCGTGCACGTCCTCCAAGAACAGGGAGGCCCGATTCACGACTATCTATAAGGAGAAGAGGCCCGCTGGCCCCCGCTGTCAGGGACGAGTGAGGAGGTGAGAGAATCTGCAGAGAAGTCAGGCCGTGGGGGAAGCGACTCAGTGTCCTGGTTTTGAAATCAGACCAGTCCACACTGCAGCGTTCCCTAACTGTGTGCCCCTAGGCACAGCACGTGGCCTCTCTGAGCCTCCGTTCCACATCTGTCCATGGGGATAACGACAGTAACCTGCATCTCACGGGAAGTCCATGAGGACGAGAGAGCAGACTCGTAGAGCACTCAGCACAGGGCCTGGCATACAGTAAGAGCTCATGACAGCTAGCTATGTTTTTTTTTTTTTTTGAGGAAGATTAGCCCTGAGCTAACTACTGCCAATCTTCCTATTTTTGCTGAGGAAGACTGGCCCTGAGCTCACATCCGTGCCCATCTTGCTCTACTTTATATGTGGGACACCTCCCACAGTATGACTTTCGCAAAGGGGTGCCAGGTCCACACCCGGGATCCGAACCGGCGAACCCCGGGCTGCCGAGGAGCAGAACATGCGAACTTAAGTGCCGCGCCACCAGGCCGGCCCTTCTAGCTATGCTTATTAAAATTAGTTTTTCCCCAAACTAAAATCTGTGGCTCTGCTTCAGTAATTTCTCATTGAAAAAATACTATAGCCATTATAAATAAGCATGCAACGATGAGAAGGCAAATGAGTGGAAGAAAGGCACACCCTTACGCCTGTCCCAGCATTCTATGCAAACCACCAGTGACCTGTCTCCAACAGGACAATCGTCATTTGTGACATGCCAGGTGAGTGTCAACATGTCCATTTAAATGTCAGTGATTCACAGGGCTCATTCATGCCAAATGATAGGTGCCCGTCAATACTTCAGAGAAACAAAGGTATGTTAAATTACTAAACACTTGACCTTTCTATGATGTTTCCTTAAATCACTAGGCTGACGGACGCATGCAAAGAAATGAAGAGAAACCAGATTTACTGCATACTCTGAAGTTAAAAATTCAAGGATCAGTACAGGTAAATATATTAAAAAGAGAATGACAAGACAGATATAAGCAAGCTGAGATTCAGAGAAAACGTAACTGGAAATGGAACATCTTTTTCACCATGAAATTTAAACAGTAAGTTACTCAAGATTTACTAGAGAAACACTATAAATCGTTACTCAGGGAGATAAAATTCTATTACAACATATACAATTTATTAAAATACGGCATTTTATAGAACAAAGGGCCCTAAAAGTTGTCTATTCTAAGCCAAACTTCTCTAGAACTTAGTTTGCCCTAATGAAAAACATGTCTCTAAACATCAATTTAGTTGACGAGGAAGTTATTGCAAGACTTACTATAAAACTGAACAAACCTACTTTTAGTTATTAATCACCTATTGGTCATTCATATAAAATTCTTACCTAGAAATTGATTTAAAATTTCTCAAACATAAATTTTTTGATTAAAGCAGGGTACCCTGTGAAAATACGTAAGGATAAAAGCTAGCAGAATAGCAGGTGGAATCTTCACATTCTATGATTCCTATGAGATATGTGAATTTAAAAAATAGTCTATTAAAGGCATTAATTGTTTATGTCCAACAAGTTGATGAAATTTACAGTCTTGACTATAAGCATCAAAACCAAAAGGTATACTGTTTGTGTCAAGTTTCCGTTAATTCTATACTTGGCGGATTATCTCTGTATATATAAAAGATTTCATTTCTGAATTACACAAACCCTACACAGTTTGAATAAAAGCACTCTGATCCAGCGATATCATGCCTGTATCCACATCTGTTGTACAGTGACACAGCAGTAAAAACGTATCACTACTGAGGGAAAAAGACACTATTTCATGAGAAACGAAGATAACGCAGAAACCCCACTAATGAGCCCCAGTGGCCCCCACACACACACCATGGCCCCCACTGTGGCGGTTCCCTGAGCACCCCGTGGAGGGGGTGTCACAGCGCGGGCTGAGGCCTGGACTAACAGTGACAAAATAAACAGAAGGATGACACAGGAAATCAAAACTAAACACGGAAGCAGACACAGCGTCAGCCGGCACACACAACTACAAAAACAAGGAAAAAGAAAAACAGAACTGTTTTTACAAATTCTCTGAAAGGAAATAAGCATGAAATTGTCAAAGAGCTTAAAATATCAGCTAATGAGCTAACGATGTAAATTATAAAAATACTATGTCAAAACACGCGAAATGGACTAGTTACCACTTCGGACGCTACTAAAGCGATTCACGGTTCATTTAATTACACGCAGGCTAACAACGCAACTAAAAACGAAAATGGGTGGTAGCAGAAGAAATGAGAACGGAAGCGCAGTGAGAAAGCAGAACGCTGTCAACATGATTTCATGCATTCACAAAACCCAGACTAAACACGTGAGAAAGCTAGGCACTATTCTTTAGAGCAGCACGCTGTCGCGGTCCCTGCACTTCCAGAGGCTGCGCACGAACGCAGCCCCGCGCTTCCCGGGGAGGCCAAGCGGCAGCGCGCTCTCACTCACGCCACCCTGGATTCACCTGCAGAACCGGTGCCAAGCATGCCACCGAGGGCATTATTAAGAGGACCGATTTAGCTTTTTCTTCAGTTTTGTTTTTGAGGGCATATTCTGTACCCTCCAGTCAGGCATCCCGAACGTAAAGACAGATAGCACTGACTCTCTCTGCACATTTTCCTATATGTTACGATGGCTGCTGTATTTACTTTTGTTACACTGTCTATTGCTGGAAAACAAAAATATCCCCCTAGCTGCCGAACCCTGCAGAGCTGACCACGCTCAGAGCTGAACAAGTGAAAACTTCTCTGGAGTTCAGGCATCACCCCAATATTAAAATTAATTTGTCACCATGCTATTGTTGAATGATTAAATATGAGTTGGTTTTAAAAATCTCAAACCTCTGAGCATAACAAATGCACCTGATTTTCTTCCGGGTTAAAAATAAAGCATATTCTTGGTGTCCAAGACTTAAATCAGGTGTGTCGGGGGCGAGGGGAGACAGCACAAGAAAAGACAAATCCTTACCAGAGTCATGATACCTAGTCTGTCCACCTCCCGAGCTGGGCTGTGCGGAATCCTTCGCGGGGTGGACCGGCCACTGTTCGGAGGAGAGGAGCCGGCGAGCGAGGAGGCAGGGTAGAGGGGAATGGAGCTCACTGATCTAAAACGACGAAGATTGCCAAAACTCCCACTGCCAACTCGACTCTCAATCTCCTCCGCCCGCTGCTCTGTGTTTTCCTTTTCTTCCTGTATCAACCTAAAGTAAAAACAAAACAGTCATCCTTCCTTCATTAGCAGACAGATTAACGGGTTCAGATGAAAAAATCGGTGCTTGCATTACTGTAAGGAAACTCCAATGACGGTTGCTCCAACAATTAACACTTCAGCAAAAACGTTCTACTTTTTCTCTCTTTAACACACTCGGCTTCGGAACAGCACAAAGTACACCTTCCACTGAGTCTTACCAACTATCTCTGATCACTCGCGTTTGATTTTATTTACGTACCCCACAAGTCTGGAGGGGCTAGTTGGCAACTCTCTTACTACACAACGAGATGTTTGAATTTTACAGCTCCGACATTCCCACTTCTCAGGGCACAGCTGCACATTTACCTATCGGTTTTTTTGACTGGAAACTGGGAACTCTGATATAATCAAAAAATCAATTTACAAAGCAATCAGGAGTTTCCAAACACTTAAGTCTCTAGACTAGACGAAAACATTGATTTTTTTTTTTTAAAGGTTGAGTTCGAACAAAAGTATTTTGTTTGTATTATTTGACAGAATTCTCCACCAGCCTCATCTGAATGAATTCACGTCAACCATGCTGCATTAATTTGGAAATTCATAATTAAAGCTCTTCTCTCCTAATGTATAGTGGATGCTTAAACAGCAGTTTTAATATTTGACTATGCAAATCATTACTCTAATATTAAATTAGTAGTAACCTTGCAGTAACCTGTCCAATTAAAGTTCTACTTATATATTCTGAAAGTACTTTCTGTTACTGATACCAAGGCAGTGGACAGAATTTACCATTTATATCAGGTCAACTTGCTACATAAAGAAGAACCCATTTTACTTAGCAATACACTGTGAAAAATAAAAGCTGACGTTTATAATCCTTTCGCGTTTCCCACAGCGATGGGGAAAGGCAGTCTTCCGGGCTCTGCGGGGTTGAACACAGCACACGAACCGTGGTTTACGGAGGCAGACTGCAGGCCGCACACCCCTTCCTTGCAGAGCCTACAGCTCTCCCTGGAGTTAGTTCTGCCCCTCCTTCCCTCCCGCAGGCTCTGCGCAGGAACCGGCACTTGGCATCTGTGTCAGCTTGACAAGAACAAAATGTTGGCAGCAACTCTGCCCGGACCTCCCGCAGGGTCACCGGCACACGGCTGGTCTCTGTGTGCATGCAGGACCGGACCACGGCTGCCTCAGGCCTGACAGGGCAGATCTTGGGCTCCCTGTCACCCTGCACCCCAGACCTAAGGCCTCTTAATCCCCCCTCGGACGGGCAAGTCTTTGGCTTGATGAGCAGTGCCATGTCTGCGCCCAGGATCCGAACCAACGAAACACCGGGCCGCCTGCAGCGGAGCTCAGGAACTTAACCACTCGGCCACGGGGACAGCCCCCCCTCGGATGGGCAAGTCTTTGGATTGCACCCCACAGTCGGCCCTTTGTCGTGTAAATTTACTGTTATAACTGCTAAGAGGCTTTCGAAAGAAAACACCTCTGAAACACTGACGAGGTTAAGATTCAAACCATTCTTTGACCACTGTCTTTTTTTTTTTTTAAAGATTGGCGCCTGAGCTAACAACTGTTGCCAATCGTCGCCTTCTTTCTTCTTCTTCTTCTCCCCAAAGCCCCCAGTACATAGTGCTGGATTCTAGTTGTGAGTGCCTCTGGTTGTGCTATGTGGGATGCCGCCTCAACATGGCCTGAAGAGCGGTGCTGTGTCAGCACCCAGGATCCAAATTGGTGAAATCCAGGGCCGCCAAAGCGGAGCGCGTGAACTTAACCACTCGGCCATGGGGCCTGCCCCTGACCACTGTCTTGTAATGAACCAATTTTCACATTCTATTAGTTTAATAGAGGAAAACGCAAGTAGGAGTGGGAATTTGCCAATCTGAAAACCTCGGCTTTCTGTTCCAGGTGGTTGGGTGACACACCTGAAAACGTGAGGCTCTGAAAGACACACAAGAGGGCCCTCCTCAGCGCTGGAGGAGGCACAAGCGGCAGGTGGACGCTGCCCCAGCTCCCTGCCCCCCGCAGGGTTCAGAGTTGGGGGACACTCAGGCTGGAGGGGGGCAGGAAACTCTCCCTCCCGCTTCCTACTGCATGTTTCACCTTCGCTTGCCAGTGGACTGAACTCTGGCGTTTCTCCTTGTAAGTCACCCGCCACCTGGCACTGCCCGTGAAAAGAGTCCTGCTTCTTACCCACAAGGGCGCCAGGCCAGTCCACCTCCTCCTGGCTCTCCATGGTGCCCTGCCCCACACCACAGCTCCCCTCTGCACTTCGGAGCAGGGAGGCCTCCTCCGATGTGCGCTCAGCTCTCTGCACCCCGCCCGTCTCTGGAACCCGGCCTGGGATCCAGAGTGGCACAGGTGGACACTGAGCTCCCCGGCAACGCTCTCCAGCTGTGTCATCGGCTCGTGGGGGAACAGACCGAACCCCTTTCACCCTTCTGCAAGATCTTACACAAGTGTACCCACACCACAACTGTGGCGAGAACGCCCGGTCAACTGAACTTTCCAATCAAGGGCAACCTCAGAACTTAAAACTATTCAAACAGGATTGAACTAAGTTTTACTATCATGGGACGTGTAGAATACGTCCACAGTATTTCTTCCAGACTGTCCTAGGTAGCATACAATTCTTTAGAGACATGCATGGTGTCTGTGGTGCTATGCACAAGCCCACGTACCTGATCTCCTTGTTGATGGCGTCCAGCTGCTCCTGAAGCATCATGGCCAGCGTCTGGGCATCGGCCTGCCCACTGGGGGACAAGAGGCCAGCTGGGCTGAAGATGGTGTCCCTGTCGTCTTCGCCGTCGGACGCGTCCACATCACTCTCGAAGGCCTGCGCCACGTTGGCCAGGACACTCGCTTGTTGGGCACGTTCCCAATCCTGTTCATTAAGAGTCTGTACCTAGAAACAAGAAAATCAAATCTCAGCAAAGATGGAAAATAACAACCAAGTTACAGCAACTTACAGTAAACCTAGCAGAAACTTAAATATCTTTTAAATAGAAGCCCAAAAGATTTTGGAAAAATAGGCCATGCTTGTAAGTTGCTGACACGTATTAAGCAGGCAGTATTGCAGGGGCAGGACAGTCGATTACTTAGACTGCCTGGTAACAGTCACATCTCACTGTGGACACAAGGCATTTCCATGACGTTATTCACAATGGTGACAAGACCGAGTGCAAACAAAAACTGAAAATTAGAAAAATACACCATGGGGGGGCCGGCCCTGTGGCATAGTGGTTAAGTTCGGTGCACTCTGCCTCGGTGGCCTGAATCCACGGGTTTGGACCTACACTGCTAGTTGGCCACGCTGTAGCAGCGAACCACATATAAAACAGAGGAAGACCGGCACAGACGTTAGCTCAGGGCTAATCTTCCTCAGCAAAAACAAAAACAAAAACCACACACACAAAAACATGGCACGATCAGCCACGCTAATGGGAAGTAAAAAGTTCACTAGATCCACGGCAGCTGTGTTCACTGCAGTTGCCACACCACTGTACTAGTGTTATCGAGTAACACACCTCACTGGAGTTCCCCAATCCTCCCTCTTCTGAGCCCGGTGTGGACGAGCACAGACAGCAGCAGGCAGGGGCAGAAGGAGACAGCAGGGCAGCCGTTGGACGCACTCGTCTCAACACCCAGGGAAGAGCGAGCTGGCGGACCACAGTCTCTAGAGAACTGAGGCTCTCGGAGAAAAGGCTCCTCTGTGCCGAGCCAACTCCTGTCTCGCGTGATGGAGGGGTACCGTGTGCAATCAGAACGCGCACAGAGAAGGCATGCGCGCCGGGGCCACGTGACCCATCCCGTGCGGCTGTCTCAGCCCCTCTCTCGAAGCCTCCATCTCTTCCTCTCCCGTCCTCACTGAGCCCAGGGCCCTGCCTCCCACTTCACTGACACGACATTAGAGCAACCACAAGACTTGAGATGCCCTGCTGGCTTATCTCCCCGTCCCCCGGGCCTTTACCCATGCACTCCACCTCCCCTCCCAAGATCTGAGGTCGCGGCCAGGTACCTGGGCCCCCACCCAGGCCAGCCCCACCTCTGGGCACGAGGCGCACCCCCTCTGGCTGACTCCAGGCTCGCCTGCTGTGCTCCCTCCCTCTCTCGGGGTAATCGATTCTCTACTGGCCCACACCCATCAGCCTGAGAAGGTTTGCGCCCTTCTCCCTCCTTCAGATAACACACCAGAACCACGGAACCTGGATGCCACGTCTCTTTCCAGCCACCACTGCACTTCGTCCCGATGCGTAAAAGGTCTCCAGAGCCGCCTCGACTCCGCCTCCACCTCCTCTCCTCCTGCTCCCCTCCCCTCCCACAGAGCTGCTCCAGGATCAAAGCGCCCACCTTAAGAAGTCCGCCACTGACCTCCACCGCCCTCTCGTCTGGCCCATCGGCAGGCCCAGGCCTGCTGCTCTTCCCTCTTCCCTGAGCATCTCGCTCACTCGGCTGCAGGCCCCGTTGTCCAGGGTTTCTGCCTACCTCCTTGTCACTCTTTAGTCTCCTGCCGGTCCTTTCTCAGTCTCCCCAACCTCTCAATTTTGGAGGGGCCCACGGCTCTATCCTGGAAGCTCCTCTCTATCAACAGGCACCCACTTTGGACTTGATCTCATCTTACACCTTTAAACACCATCTGTATGGTCATGACCCCCACATCTTTATCTCTAGTCCAGACTTCTCTCTTGGGTTCCAGGCCAGAATATCCAACTGCCTACCTGACACGTCCACCTGGACAGCAGATAGGGCTGTCGACCTGATCAGGGCCAGGCTCCACTCGTCTCCCCTGCCCCGCAGTCTTCCTCATCGCAGGAGACAGCCTCCAGCCTCCAGCTGCTCAAGCACGGGCCCTCGGGGGCCTCACTCGCCTCTTTGTCTCATACTCTATATTCAACCCATCAGCACATCGTGTTGGCATGACCTTCTAATATCTCCAAATGGGTCCTTCCCTTCCTTGGCTCAAATGTCACCGTCCCTGTGAGACCTCGCTGGCTACCCTACTTAAAACTATCATTCCCCTCCTACAGCTCAGGGTACCCCGGGTTTCCTTTCCCTGCTTATGACCATCGGAAACCCTGTGGTGGTTTAAATATACGTCCACACTTCTCTAACACTCCTCCCTTGGCCCACAGTGAGGGCAGGACTCGCTAACTCACTCTAACGCGCCCAGGTGAAGGCGTGCTGCCTCCAGACCAGGGCCTCAGAGGCTCTGGGGCTTTCTCCTGGCTCTCTCTCAGAATGAGCCCGGAGCAAAGCTGGCGGGCACCTTTCCAGGACACTCAAGCAGCCCCCAGAGAGGGGCCAGGCAGAGCCAGGCGAGTGAGCCTGGAAGTGCACTCTTCAGCCCCAGGTGAGAATCCGGACGGCTGCAACCTCAGGAGAACTGAGCCCGAACTGTCCTGCTCACAGCCCCGAGCCCACGGAACCTGTGAACTCTAAGTGCTCCTTGCTTTAGGCCACTGAGCTCGCAGCAGCCTGTGACCGCAGTGAGAGGAAACTGACACACGGCCCGTACTGTACTTCTCACGCACGCTGGCTCCTCACTAGAACGTGCGCCCTGGCGGTGCAGGCATCTTCTCTGCCTGTATTCACTGCTGGAGCCCTAGTCTATAATGACGCCTGGCCCAAACCAGGTGTGCACTGAATACGGGTGCTGTAAATAAAAATACGCAGAAGTAGATAAAGACGTGCTGTTAAACAGACACAAGTAGGAAGGTATTTAAACTTCCCGATGTGAATTCTTCTCACTAAAAGATGACGGATACACGCATTCATTCACGCTTTATCGCTGCTTCCAAACCGTACTAATTACATTACGTTGCACTTAAGAGTAGGTCATATTCTATCAGAACTTGTTCTTCAGAAAAAAGCATGCCTAAAACGAAACTCTTAGCCAGAAAAAGGAAAATGGGGGGAGGGGAAGAGAGAAGGCGACCTATGACCATTGGAATCCCCAAAGTCTCAAAGTCACGGGACGAGCAGGAGACACGCCCGAGGGCCGGCAGCTCGCGGGCGGCGAGGACGGAGGCCCTTGCCTTGGACGGCTCATCCCGCAGGGCTGCCACGCGGCCTTTCTGGGGGCGCCGCAACACCGCGCTGCTGCTGGAGGCGTCTGCGGGACCGTCTGCCACAGGGAACCTGAAATCCGAGACACTGCCCAAGTGGGGTCGGCTGAAATATGGAAAACAAAAGGTCATTATTAGATAAGAAAAGCGAACTAAGTTTGTTAGTCAAGCCAGAAGCTGTCAATTTGGAAAACACGTAATTTCACAGAAAAAGGACTCCAAGGAGGGCACCTCTGTCCTCGCTCCCGCCAGCACTGAGCCTTTCAGCCCCGCCAGTGGGGACACTCCATACCTAGGAAAGCCAATGCTGCCACTGCAGACCTGGAGATGAGAGGATGGGGTCCAGCTGTCTGGGCCGTGGAAGAGGCATCCGTCACCCATGTCAGGGCCCGCAGAGGGGTGTTCAGCCCTGCCTCTGCTCGACCTTCTCCTCGACCCACCAGGAAGCACCCGCACCCCGACCTGCGGCCTTCTACGGTCACTCTCCCATTTGTACCAGGCTCCGCAGTGTGAGGCTGGTGGACACCGACACTCCTCTCTCTGCGTGGCACTGTCTGAAGCGCTCCCACAGGCCCCTCGGAGGGAGCGGCTGCAGAAGCCCTTCTGACCACAGCTCGGGCTGGTATGAACCGGGCTGGGCAGGACGCTTTGAGGATTCCGAACCAAAAGCAGAGACTGCGTGCAATCAGACTGACAGACAATCAACACTCCCGGCTAAAACAGTCCCCTGAACCAGTGACTGGGGCCCTGAGCACCCGCGAGGGAGACGCTCAAGAGAGTCACTAGGAGAGGCCCTGGGGAGGAACTGGTGAGCAGAGGCGAGGAGGGCGCAGCCCAGCCCAGCGCTCAGCCCTGACCGTGGGCACCCCAGCCACACCTCAGTCCTGGCCCGCCACCGAGGGCCTCCCTGTTCTCCGGAAAGAAGGCTGGCTGCCTTCATTTTCAGGAGGCCTTACGATCTGAGAAGACAGAGTCCATTCATCTGATTAAAGCCAGTTAGACAGGGGACCCCTCGAGCCTCCCCACCCGATCGTGGACAGGGCCAGGGTGACATGCCAACTCATCTACTTTTGGTACACACCTCTCGACATCTTTTTAAAGAAATACCTTCTTGTAGCGTTACACGAGATTTACTGCCTGTTCGAAGATCTCCAAGTCTGGAATTCCCCTTGGAGCACACCCAGCCCTACTTCCTCTACCCCTTACTCCTCACGACACTCTCACTCTCCCTCAGGGTGACTTCCAGCCCAACTGCTCTGGGGCCGTGAGACGGTTCAACGGCAGATGAAAGCGATGCACCTGAAATCCTGCGTGTACCTCTGGATGGTTCGGGAAGCACAAATGCTTCCCGATTCTGACACCCCTTCCCAGGCTTACCTGCCTCCCGACCCGCCACCACCCTGCAGCTGATCACTTGCTGAAGCCTCTCTTCTATATGGCCAATCTGTTTATGGAAGGCCACCCATCACCGTGCTTTTCCACTCCTCAAGCTAGACTACCTTTTCTCATGGAGAAGATCACAAAAACAAGATGACCGATCTCACCGTGGAGTCACACCAAATGAGCTGAGCCTGCCCTGCCTGCCAGACCCCTTCTCCTCAGTCCACCCAAGGCCCTTCCACGCCTACTGTGATTGGTCTTCCCCCGTTTCTACAGCTCCCAACCACCTCTCTTCTAGGCCACTTGACATGCAGCCTCTAGCCTTGCCTCCCTGAAACAAAGCCCTTCCCTCCGCATGCAGCCTCTCCTGCCCACTGTCTTCAGACCACTCCGCCCCAGGTGACCTTGGCCATCCCCTCCTGCCACCTCTGCACTACCAGAGCAAAGAGCTCCTTTCTCTCCTTGTCTTTCACCTCTAACATCACACCTGGGACCGGCAAACATGTCAAGACGTCTCCATCGGAAAAGCTGCCCCCAGCTCTGCCACCCCCTCAAGCTCCTACACCGGCTCCCTTCCCTTCAGGACTCGACTTCCACAAGAGTCACACACGCGTGTCCACTTCCTCTTCACCCACGTGCCTGTGAGAGCCTCCTCGCACACACGCCTGCAATCCCGAGCAGCGGGTCCGCCTGCAGCGCTCTAACGACACGAGCCTTCCACCAGCAAGGACCTGAAGCAGAAAGCAAGTGCCTGTTCCCTGCACTGGTCCTCCTCTGCACCTCGCTCTCTGAAGCGCACACTCTCCTCCTCGAAACTCCACCTTCCAGTGGGTTCGGCGTCAGGGGAAGCTTCTGGCTCTGCCCCTCTGTCCTCACTGATTTCTCCTCTAGTTTCTAGGAGTGGGTTAGGCAGGGACAGCCGCAAGATACCCTTCAGGATGTCCTAACTTGGCAAATGCCGGAACACCTGCAGAGGTTCAGAGCTTCCTCCTGAGTCGTGTTGGAGGCAGGGGCCCATCTCCTGTGTTTCAGTCACTGCCACCAGGTAAGCGCTTCGATAACTTTTGCTAAAGCGTAACTCTCACTTGATGACCATTTTCTACAAAGAAGTAAATCACCTAAATGAGAATTACCGCCTCTACCACGATGAGGAAGAAAAACTCAGGATGCCGGGCAACTTGGTAGATTCACGCCGAGCCAGGGGGCTCACTCCCGCAGCAGCCGGCCCGGTCACGCCTCGAAAGATCTGCGAGCGCCACGCCGTTAACTCTCAGCCTCTTCAAAACATACAGACTCCAAGCGCCGCACCAGACACGCGAACGTCAGGGCATCCTCCCGCTCCAGCAGCGCAGGCTCTCCGCGGCCTTCTCTTTCACCTCGAGGATGCGACCGTCACTCCCAGGTGGACGGGGCTTCCTCTGGCACCCTGGGCTCTGTCCTCCGATCCCGACACCATCACGCCCACACTCTGTCGGGTGCCTCAGACTCATATGCCCGACACTAATCAATCGTCCCCAGCCCCACCTCCTCCTGCGGTTCTGAGTTGAGTCAAGGACGTGACGGGAACCTCCAAGGTACCAGAACCTAACCTTCAAGATGATGCTGTCCTCTGCCCTCCGGCCTGCTCCGAAGCTCCAGGCTCCCTGAGCTCAGGCCAGGCAGTGTGTTCAGTTGGCTGCCCCTGTGGCCTGCATGTGTTCCTGTACACACACGGCAGGGGCTGGAGCGTGTCTGTGAGTGCATGAGCTCCCCGTACACACACAGCAGGTGCTGGAGCGTGTCTGTGAGCACGTGAGCACCCTGTACACATATGGCACGTGCCAGAGTGCGCCTGTGAGCATGTGAGCGCCCTGTACACACACGGCAGGTGCTGGAGTGCGTCTGTGAGGGTGTGAGCGCCCTATACACATACGACAGGCGCTTGAACATGTCTGAGCACCCCGTACACAGACAGCAGGTGCCAGAGCACGTCTGTGAGCACGTGAGCACCCTGCACACACATGGCAGGTGCTGGAGTGTGTCTGTGAGCGCGTGAGCACCCTGTACACACATGGCACGTGCCAGAGTGCGCCTGTGAGCATGTGAGCGCCCTGTACACACACGGCAGGTGCTGGAGTGCGTCTGTGAGCATGTGAGCGCCCTGTACATACATGGCAGGTGCCGGAGCATGTCTGTGAGCACGTGAGTGCCCTGTACACACACGGCAGGTGCTGGAGCATGTCTGTGAGCACCCTGTACACACACAGCAGGTGCTGGAATGTGTCTGTGAGTGTGCGAGCACCCTGTACACACAGGGCAGGTGCTGGAGCGTGTCTGTGAGCGCATGAGTGCCCTGTACACACATGGCAGGTGCCGGAGCATGTCTGTGAGCACGTGAATCCCCTGGACACACATGGCAGATGCCGGAGCATGTCTGTGAGCGCCCCGGACACACACAGCAGGTGCTGGAGATTGTCTGTGAGGGTGTGAGCGCCCTGTACACACACAGCAGGTGCTGGAGTGCGTCTGTGAGTGTGCGAGCACCCTGTACACACACGGCAGGTGCTGGAGAGTGTCTGTGAGCACATGCGTGGCCCGTACACACACGGCAGGTGCCAGAGCACGTCTGTGAGCACGTGAGTGGCCTGTACACACACGGCAGATGCCGGAGCACGTCTGTGAGCGCCCCGTACACACACAGCAGGTGCTGGAGAGTGTCTGTGAACGCGTGAGTGCCGTACCCGTGGTGAAGGGACACCCCTCTCAGCCTCGCTTGGTCCAGCTCAGCCCTCAAGGCTTCGATGTCCAGTACGAGCTGATCCTACAAAACAGCAAATGACACATACTGCAGCTGTCTCCTTCAGGATTTAAAATTATTTGCATCAAATGTTGAACATAACCATAATAGGTTAAATTAGCAGTTATAAATATCAAGTATTTTAGTTCTGAGAACGTTTTCTCCGAGAGTCCTATAGTAAACATAAACACTCAGACCACCAAATTAGCTTTATAAACCCTGATGCATAAAAAGTCATGTCTTAGTCAAAGAGAAGGTTTTAGAGGCGAAACACCGAGTCATTAACAATTATTAATTCTGTAGAGAGATTTGGGGTGGGAGAGGCGAACAATACTCACCTTCTACTGCACAGACTTCCCTGTGTTGTCTTTTTCCTTTCTGTATTGTCTTTGTCTCACATCGAGCACACATTCATTCATTCATGAATCATTTGTTCATTTGTACGTCCAATCTCATTTTTGTACACGTCAAAACAGTAAGGAAAACTGACAAAAAACTTTTTAAGTCACCTATAACCTTCTAGATCTATGCTGTCCCATACAGCAGCCACTCGCCACACGTGGCCATTGAGCACCTGAATGGGGCTGGTCCAAACTGAGATGTCCTGTAACTATAAAGCACACAGCGGGTTTCAAAGACCCACTATGAAAAAATGAATGTAAAGCAGCTCATTAGATTTTATATTAATGACATGATAAAATAACATTTGACTCTATCAGGTTAAGTAAAACTAATTTCACCTGTTTCATATTACACTTTTAAATGTGGCTACTAGAAAACTTTAGATTATACATGTGGCTCCCATTACATTTCTGTTGCACAGCACAGTTCTAGACGACAGGTTTGTGCTAAGGTTTTAGCTTCCAAATGAACCCAGAAAGGACTCAGAACTCTGATCCCTACCCGCTGCCAGACTTAACATCCACCGCCAACACAAACGCATTCACGCACAACTCTAGGAGTGCCATAAATCTTACAGCAGGGAAGTTTGACCCCACTTCACCCAACGTCTGTAGTAGTTATAGCAACAGTGAACTCGCTCAATTCACGGATTTCTCAATGATTTAGAGATTTAAGTACCTTATCATGTTGCGTTTCTTCTAACTGCTTTTTTGCATTTTCAACTTCTCGTAATAGAGAATTCTGCAAAAGATGAAGAGTCCTTTAGTGTTGATTCTTGAAAACGTTCCACATAATAGTATGGCTACATTTCTGTCTAAGACAATAAAGTACCACGGAAAAGGGGCCACGTGAACGTACTCATGAGCAGTATTAGAGTGAAATGCAACAGTGAGACCATCGCAACTTCTCATGATAATTTTTAAATACAGAACCTACTACCTCCGTGATGGATTTTTCTAAGTAAGCATGTCAAGCCCATAGTGTAGGCCTATCTGCATCCGTTAAACTGGTTTATAGTAGCTTTTAGATTTTACAATTCATCGGTCACTTGGGAAACCTGACATAAGTTTCAAATGTACAGTTTAAATCTAAGGTAAAAGTATTCTGCCCTTAAGGTTGGCCCACTGATCAAGGAGGAAAGGGGGAAGCGCCCTGTGTGGTCTCTGATAACGCCTTTCCTGACGGGCTCTGTGCAACAGGAACATCACGTCATTAGTAATGACCACTGGTCTCTCTCGAATGAGCGTGACCACGGTGCCCACCTCAGGGCAGGCTCTGGCCATTATCTTTAGGGACACCCGTGCAGTCGGGACAGGTCGTGCCAAGGCCCAATGCAACTGTCGCCCATGAGAGCTTCTCTGACAAATTCTAGGGCTCTCCTTCACCCTGGGGATGGCTGAAGTGTCCCCATGATGAGAGGAGCATGAGTCCTGCTCAGACGTTTTCCAAACTGAATGGAGGGAGAGAGGGAGGAGCTGGAACACTTTCAGTTGATCCAAGCCTTTATTTTACACCATTCTCCTACACCGTTATGTTTATAAATGAGACAGAAATTAACTTCCGACGCAGGAGCAACGAAGGGGTGAGGGCTGGGCCCAGCAAAAGATTCCAGTGCAGGGGCTGGCAAGCGAGGGCCTGTCCCTGTCAACAAAGTTCTACTGGAACACAGTCACTCACTCACATGTCACCAACGGCTGCTTTCATGCTCATTATTAGTAGGCATGAAATTATTTTGCTCAATCACTCATAATTCGTAAAAGCCTAAAATTTTTACTATCTGGCCCTTTATAGAAACAGTTTGCCAACTCCTGCTCTAGAGAATAAGAATGGTAAACAAGCTTCCATACACACAAATTGGGCAAGAACATAACAAACGAGAAGTTAATTCAGCGAGCGGTTAACAGTTGGCACTTTTTCCTCCTTACGGAGTCATTTCTACTTCCTGTAATGGCTGTTAACCACCATTATGCAGCATTCCTGGGGAGCAGAACATGGGCGATCTCTCTGTAAAGGATGGGAAACCTTCGGCGAGGTGTGTGACATCCCACCTTGTCTTCCAGGGCAGCCATCCTCTCTTTGGGATGAAGCTGGAGCCTCTCATCAGACTCTGACAGAAGCTTGTCGACGGTGTCGGACAGGCGTTTGTTATGCTCCTCGTTCATCTTCTCTCTCTGCCTTGCCTGGAACAGGAGAAACAAAAACCTGGCCACTGCGAGCAAAGGCAGGATCGTTTCCCCCACCGTGGAGTCACCCGTGCCGCCATCCCTGGGCTGTTCCGGCCCTCCGCCATCAGTGGACGTCTACACGATGACCAGGACTGCCTCACAGGCGCAGAGAAAGGCAGGGCCAAGTCTGCGAGAGCGTTAATGAGAACGTCCACTGCTCCTTAAACGAGGCCCTCACGGGGCCTCAGCAATGTCACCCATCCCTGACTGTCGGGTGGGCTCCAGGAGCAGATTTACACCCAGACACAGCAGAGTTTCAAGGGGATCAGCTTATCCACACACCAGTGGAGGAATCTGCCCATGTAAACAGAAGCTTGCGTGTGGATTCAGGAGAAAAAATGAACTCAACTCACAAAGCAAAACGTAAAGAAATTCATCTGGGGCAAAAACAGTGGAGACAGAGACTTTCACCTGTTCTTTATACTCCTACATCACTTGAATTTTTCGTAATGAACGTTTATGTTGAAAAATTACAAATAATCACGAGTAATTTTAAAACTTAAAAATAAAGTCGCTAAGTCTGTGTTTTATAAAACTATCATCAATTTCATGGCTTAAAAAGCTTGCTTTCACCCCTTATTCTGAACAAAGACAAAGGGCACGTGGAGGGGACAGGAAGGGCTAACAGGCGGCACCTGTCAGGGTGAGTCCCCCGGGCCGGTGGGCAGCTCCCGGGCAGAGGGCAGCATGGCTCGGGGGCTGAGACCTGCGCTCAAGCCACGCTGCCTGGAGGAGCAGCCCACAGGGAATCGCCAACACAGTCAAGCCCTCCGTGCTTCAGCGTCCTCAGCTGACCACCACGGGTGCCAGCATCTCCCTTTTCTCATGGGTCACGGTCAAATCAAACAGAAGGCTCTCAGAATCATGCCCAACACACAGCAGCTACCACCATCTGGAGAGACCCAGCACACCACACAATAAGGCACCGGTGTTCAAATATTTTTAAAGCAAAGCAACTTAAACGTTTACTTGGAATTGCCTTACTTATTAATGGCACCCCTATCTCAACACTGGTCCTTCCAAATTCTATCAACAGTTCTGAAAGTAAGGAAGTGCATCCCCAAACGGATAAAAATCTCTGCCTAAGAGCTACGCGTGTGCGTATGGGGGGCAGGCAGAGGACTAAGATACAATCTTCTGAAGGGAGTCAGAATGTTTGAAAGTCTGCGGTCCACGCCCAAGAATACGGGCTTCTGGTGAAAATAAAATCTGACGGCCTTGAATTGGTGTCGTAAGGTTGGGTGCCAGCCGGACGCAGGACGGCCACTCGCTCCATTGCCTGGATGCTCCACACTGACACCTGACCAACTCCTCAGGGAAAACTCTCTCAGGATTCAACTGACACGAGCCTCCACTGCACACTCTCTTCACAGCTCACAGCTCAGTCACAGTCTCCTCTTCCTCGCCAATACCCACCTCTGCACACACCTGTGTGTCTGCAGTCATACTTTGGTACTTTGGGAGACAGTCAGGCCCGTGACCTGAATTTGGGCTTTCAGTGCCATATCCTAAGCAAGTGGACCTGTCATCTAGGACAACACGCCTCACTCTAAGTTTCACGGGGACCCCAGGCCAGCACCTCAGGTTTCAGGGGCGCCTGGAGCAGGTCCCCTGACGGGCTGGTCAGAGAAGCAAGCGGCCTCCTCGGGCTGGGGACCCACCTCCCTGCAGGGCCTACGGGCACCAAGCTCTTCCCCTGCTGCAGTGCTGGCATGACTGTCCCCGGGGTGGATGCACCTGTCAGCAGACGACTCGTACATGAGGCCACAAACGAAACACACATGACAGGATGGAGAAGGGACCGGTGTCCGCGTCGGGACAAGTGGAATCACGAGGTGTCGCTTTCCCCTGCCTGAGCGCGTCCCCCCCGCACCGGGCTCGGCGCTCGGCCTTGTGCCTGGACACGTACCCGCTGCAGCTCTTGATTCTTCTCCTCCAACTGTGCCTCCATCTGGCGCAGCCTCTCCTCAATGTTGCCGTGTCTCTCCTCGGCCTGTCAGCAAACACAGTGTAAGTTCAACCAGGGTCTCCGCTTCCCTGGCAGCATGCTGTACGCCACTGCGGCGGCAGCCAGCGGAACATGCTCTGCGTGCACCACTGTCAACCACGTGAGACGGAAAGCGTCTCCTTACATCTCCCGACACAGCCTACGTGGCTTCACGTGCTCATCTGGGAAGCGGTTAATCCTCTCACGTTGGTGACGCTGAGGCAGGACTGGTGTTGGTGACAAATGTGGTGAGAGAAATGTGCTTCCCCGACCCCGTGCCCAATTTCAGTGGATCGTATGCTCCCCACCCTCACACCGCGTTTGGTTAGTCAGCAGGGAAAGCAGGAAGCAGCAAGCGCGAGTGAGAGCAATGCACACGTTCTACCTTCCTGAGCTGGGAAGTAAGTTCGAACAGTTTAGCTTCCTTAGCAGCAGACATTCCAGAAGACAAAGGGTCAGACTATAAGGCCAACCAGGGACAGGAGAGACGACAGGGGAGAGAAGAAACCGACACTTTAAACACAGATCACGAAGGAAGAGAAGCGGTTCTGCGACAGCTGTTAGCAGTGAACTTGGTCTGAGGGAGGCCTGTGCGCACTCGACAGCATCTGACCCACCCAAGGCGAGTTTTCACCAGCAGCAGCCTGTGCCTGTCCTGCCCTTTTCCCACGGGTGCCCTCCCCAGCAGCTCACTAAGCTCGAACCAGGCGACATGAAACCACTGACGGAGGCGCCCACACAGGCCTCTGCCAGGAGGCCCCCTGGCCCGGGGCCGCTTCTCTGCCTGGCTGACTCCCACGGGCACTGGAGGCTAAGCCTTCCCTAGGCCCAGGGAGGCTGGGCTCTCTGTCATCACGTGCTTCCTCCTCCCGTACGGGCCACCTGCTTCTAGTACCTACAACATCATTCTGAAGGTGCCTAGTCACCTGTGGATAGAGAGGGCAGGGCGCGTGTCTTGCATACGCCTAGTCAACATTTGTTGAACAGATGAATGAATAAATTGCTTAAAAATTTGTTTATTACAAATTTATTTTCATTGTCTTTAAAAGAAAATGGCAGGGCTAGCCCTGGTGGCCTGGTGGTTAAGTTCGCTGTGCTCCGCTTTGGCAGCCCGAGTTCAATTCCAAGGAGCAAACCTATACCACTCATCTGCCAGTGGCCATGCTGTGACAGCAGCTCACATACAAAAAAGGGGAAGACTGGCAACAGACGTTAGCTCAGGGTGACTCTTGCTTAGCAAAAAAAAAAGAAAAAGTAAAACAAATGAGAATGGTGTTTTCCGATTTCTGGGACCAAGTCTATCCTTCTACACAAAGCTTCCATCCTACACTTTGAGTTGCTGACTAACTCTAAGCAGCAGTGACTCTTAGATCAAGCAGCCTGGGGATGAACAGCACACACCTGACAAAACTGGAGAGAAATTAGTTCAGGGATAACAAAAGAGGAGGCTCACACTGGACATTTAAAAAGCGGTCCAACCTCAGACAACGCAAGACTAAGAACCAATCTGAGCTCTTTCGTGGGCGGAGGTGCACCGACATAAGAACAAAAGGTAAACAAGGCACACAGGGAAATCATCTCAAGATCAAAATCCCGACATTGGCCCCAGAAGGGAACCCAAGGCGGCACCTTGGAGAGCGCGGCCACCCTCTGGGCCAGCTCCGCTTCCACCTCGGGGAGCGTCTCCGCTTTCCGCAAGGTCTGCTGCAGCTTCTGCTCCGCCAACTCCAGGCGCTCTTGTAACCGGCGGTTCTTATCCTCAGTCTACGAAACGAGAGCAGAGCATCAAAATGGACCAAATCTTCTGGCCCTCTCCATATTGACAAACTGAGGAAAACTCTAAACGCAGACATCTCCTAAACCAGCTCTGACAGAAGCAGCACTGTGCTGGCAGGCACTTCAGAGTGAACCTCGTCTTCCACTGTTTGGGCTTGATTTCAATGTGCAAAGCGCCTCTGCCAAAGTATTTGCTTTACCTAAATATCTTTGAAGAAGTCTTTTTTCTTAAAAAAAAAACAAAAAACAAAAAACAAAGTTCCTATACATGAAAGAAAACCCATTTTCTGTGGAAGCTTGCTCATTCTTAGTGACAAGTTAAGGAAGAAGAGTCATCATTAACCCTTTTTAAAAAATAACCAGACCCATGATTTGAAGGTAACACTACTTCCAGCCAACTGCCAGGGGCAGGTAAGCCAAAAGATGGCCTTCTCCTTTGAAACAGAGACCTTCGAAGAGTCGGCCTAAGGAAAAGCTAGTCAAGCTATTTTTGTAAATGTATCATTGTTCTTTTAAAAAGTCCTCCTACTCTAAAAAAAAACTTCAATGTGGGAAATTTAGACAAGAACTTCTTAAAAAAAGAAAATTTTAAAAATCATCTGTAAGTTCAGGTTCCTGAGAGGTGGACATTTGCTCCTAAGCAGCTTTCTCCTCTTCCTGTGTGCACGTATCTCCGTAGACATACAGACAATATATTACGCTTGAAAACCTTTGGAAAACGCGTCACACTGTCCACAGTATTTTGTGGTCTGCCCTTTAAAGTCATCCCTGTGAACAACTCCCAAGCTCTCAAACAGTATTCCACAATAAAATTGTTAATGGCTTCCTAGTATTTTATGTTTTATTTTTATTTTGGGTTTAATGATATACTTTATGATATACCAGATGAACTCACTTTATTTTCAAGAAGCTGGATTGGGGTTTTCTGGTTAACTCGATTCTCTGGGGCTACAGAGAAACAGGAGCAAGCGTGGCTCAGCAAACCGCAGGAGGGGCAGACTCTCCCTGCTGGCTGCATTTCTAAACGCGCCATGTATTACACTGACCCAGCTGTTAACAAGCAGCCACTGCCTTGCAGCTCTCTGCCACTCTGCTCCTTTGGTAAAAACGCTAACAAGCAACAGATTAACATTCACTTAAAACAAAACAAAACAGGAGAAAGAAGCAAGGAGTGCAGTTCCATAAAATGGTTAAATCAAATCCTAAGTAATTAAAACTGGCCAGTTGAAGTCATTCACCCTTTTGAACACAGTAGTCTAAGATTACAAAAACTTTACATTGGGCCTTGGTTTCCAACATGGAAGTCACAGGAAAAAGGCCTTTAACTGCCTTAGTAATTATTCAGCGAAAGCCAGACAGAGCTCTGTAAGATCCCCTACCTGGCAATGCACGGAGTCTTTGTGCGCGATTTCGTTTTCGAGTTTGTCGTTGAGGTTGTGCACAGAGGTGGCCTCCCACTGCGCCGCGAGATAGCGCTTCTCCAGAGCAGTGATTCTCTCTTCCATGTCTTCCTTTTGGGCCATGGCCTACATTAGGTGTTTCAGACGGAAAAAAGGTGAATGCTAAAGAGAGAAAAAACTGGACTAAACTCTAATTTTGAAATCAAATATAAAATTAGTGTCCTCAGAATTCAGTTGATAGAGATGCCAGTTTCCTTCAAGGTGAATGGCAATGTACCTATCTCAAATATCATAAATATTCATAAATATTCACCTACTATGTTTGGCCACTCAGTTTACGAAGCTTATCCTTTTCTACATAAGATTACCCAGAAAAATGGATAATAAAATAGCCCAATCTTGCAAGAATCCCAGGAGGTGAAGGTCTTGACAATGAAGACACGACCTCTGTGTGCCTCACGATGCAAGTGCGCTCCTGCAGGACGGGGCGAAGCCCCTCAAGGACACGATGCTGAGACACTAGGCTCATTTTCTTGGCTAGAAGTTGGATGAAATCTCATGCAATTACCACAAAATTAAAGCAATAACATTAACAAATGGGAACAGAAGTCAAAGTTCAATTTAATTGGATGCAACCTTCTGATGCCTCATTCAGCAGCAAAATTCTATTACACAGTATCGAACACTGAAACCAGGACCAGAACTTTCTGATAGCGCCATTCCTGTCCCCCAACCTAAAAGTCCATTTCAGGTCCCTCTTTGTTTACTAAGGAACTCACGTTAGCCACGTCTTAATATTCAAAGTGACGGGTCTTAAAGAAGTTCGAAATCCTCTGCATATTAAACTCCGCCACATAAATAATCTCCTCCTGCTGCCAAAGAATAATATAACTAAACAAGTTCTGTAATAAATGCAGTCTTTTCCTTTGTTTTGAATTCCTACAGAAAACTGCTCGCACCGAGTTGCTGAAGGGGCAGTGCGGCTGCTCCGCACCCACGTGAAAAGGTCTGAAGGGTCTTTCCGACAGGCTCTCTGAGATGGTCTCGCAGGGGTGCGCGTGCGTGTGTTCTGTTTGTTTACAAAGGACGGGCTGCAGTGACAGGAGGAAGCACCAGAGAAAGTATCCAGCCCTCATTTGCTCTTATAATGATGGTTAGACAGATTCTCGTAAATAATTCTACGTGCAGAAACATGTGCCGGAAACGAGTCTATTTCTGCATATTGTTCCAGCACGCTCCTCACGGCACAGTGTGAGCCAATTCCACTCTCGCTGTGGTCCGACCTCTGACATTCAATACCGTCACCCATCCCTTCGCAGAGCAGAAGGTCAGAGCGCCGGAAGACTGCCAGGAACGCGCCCTTAACGCTCAGCAGATCACGCTCACATCACTTTCAGGGAACAAGCAGACAACCGAAACCAACATTCCCCTTAAGCAAGAAGGAAACCTGAGCATAACGAAGAATAAATTCAGACAGCCTGGAAGCCGTGGACGTGAGGGACCCACAGACCAGGGCACTACAGCCACACCGCAGCACGGCGGGGAGCCGCGGCCACCAGGCTAACAGACCAGCTGGACCGGGGGTCCTCCAGCTCCGAAGACCTCAGGGAAAGGAGGCCTCACCACCGAGATGGGGAGGCGCCTACCACAGCCTCACAGTGCTGTTCTGTTTGGCCGTCACTTATACAGTAACCCAAAGGCTGGAGGGAGCTGGGAGCGTGAGGGACAAGATGAGCGAGGATCAAACCCAAACCGCCCAGCCCTGGGACTCCAGGGCAGCGCCGTCTCCACCACCACTCACTTCGCGGACGTCCCGCTGCAACTTGGTGTTCATTTCCTCAGATTTGATGAGAGCTTTCCTAGCGGTGTCCAGGTCTTCCTCCAGCTCCGTGACGTGACTGGAAAGGGCGGCCAGACGCTCCTTCATCTGCCTCTGCTCTCTCGACTGCTTATCTATGACTTCCTGGAGCTCGATGACTTTAGCAAGGTCCTCCTCGTGGCTTAAGGAACCATTGGAAGATCGCTGCTGGGGGAAAAAATCCTTAAATAGGCTTGTTTGGTGAGCTAGGAAGTAAAGGACTTCCAGGAGGAAGGTAAAACCAAAGCTGATTTACGAGACCTGCTGGATGGCACAGCGCTCACGACACTCAAGCTCGAAGCGGGGCTCGACAACAGTTGTGAAACAGTGCTGCACGCACACTGCGGGCAGATGGAACTAGGAGACGACAAAGAGAAAGCCCACGGACTTGCCTTTCCATTAGTGCTCCGTGTATTTTCTTGTTTGCGGTTTACGTCAAGCACCCCATCTTTGAGTGTTTTTTTCTGATTATTCTGTTCCTTAAGAATCATTAGCTAAAACCAAAAAAACTTGGATAAGAGCAAAGAAATAAGGAAAGATAGCAAACTTCTTTTGGAAAAACAGAACTATAAACTGTAACCATAACACAAAAAGAAAACACATGGTGGTGTCACCCACCCTGAGGGGAACCAGGTTATCAAAACAGAGTTTATTATCTCCCGGCCAACCGGGTGCTTAAGAGACTTTTGCAACTTGGAAATAAAAGTCTAGTTTACGAGTCATTCAAATGACCCAGATTCAGAAAGATAAAGAACATCCGATATCCACCACTAAGGCATCATACTTTTTTCAAAATTAAGAAGTAAAAATTAACAGCCCTCAATTCCAAGCACACAATGATTTAGCAAGCTTACCTCCTCGTGTGTGGCTCCTAATTCTTCTTCCAACAAACTACATCTTTCAAGTGCTACTCGTAACCGCTCTCTCACCTGAAAACAGCAGGGGTGGAGTGTGTGGGTGCACACTTCTCCAAGCCTTCGCGGACAGTGACCCTATCACTAGCAGAATATAACACAGAACACCTGGAACGTCTCTCATTGATGTTACCGTCATGGAAACTTGCTTTTAACAGCTTTAAATTTTAAGTTTGAGAAAAATCTTCTCCCTAAATAAATTACATTACCCAATTCTTAACAGCAAATCTATAAACAGGATATAATAAATTTTAAAACATTTATGTCAGGGGCTGGCCCCGTGGCCGAGTGGTTAAGTTCGCGCGCTCCGCTGCAGGCGGCCCAGTGTTTCGTCGGTTCGAATCCTGGGCACGGACATGGCACTGCTCATCAGACCACGCTGAGGCAGCGTCCCACATGCCACAACTAGAAGGACCCACAACGAAGAATACACAACTGTGTACCGGGGGCTTTGGGGAGAAAAAGGAAAAAACAACAAACAAAAATCTAAAACATTTCTGCCAACTAATACTTTTTAACCATATAGAACTGTCTTCTTATAGAAGAACTTTGTTGAGAAGAATTCCAGAAGCTACTAAGAGTAAACTGAAGCTGCACACGCACAACGCCCGCCGGGCGCACAGCGCGCAGCCCAAGGCTGGCCCCGGGGCCGCCGGTACCTTCTCATCCAGAGCTTTGTGGTGCTCGAACAAAAATTTCAGCGCCTTCAGCACTTCCACCTCACTGGACACGCCGGCGGGGGACTGCGCCTGCCTCTTCACCACCGTCATCCTCAGGGACGGCTCGTGCCTGGAGACGAGGTACTCTAAGTGCTCCAACAGCAGCTGGGAGAAAAGGCCAACACAGACGCAAGTTTAAACAACACCTTCAATTGCACATTGGGATTCGGGGCAAATCAATCCTTTCCATCTCATGCTGAACCAGTGTGAATGCCTTCAATCCAGTAGAAAGTTAGAGAAATTCCTCCTCAAATGGATCAAAATACTAATTCTTAACTATGAATTTCAAGAAAAGTATGAGAACGCTGAACTGATCGATCACAGTTAAGTCGTGGGAAAATGTCGAAAATGTGTTTGAAACCAGGTAGAGTGGACGTCTTTCGAGTTTAAAGCCAGCCAGAGTGACTGATAGTGGCCCAGAGGCTCAAGTTCCGGCACCTACTGACCCTGGTGTTGTTTCTTTCGGCCTTCATTTCGGCAACTTCTTCCTCCCTCTCAAGGAGCTGTTCCCTGCACGCACTGAGGTCTTTAATGAGTGCTGCATACTCCTAGAAAATAAGGGGGGAAAGAGATCTTTTAAGGACAGACTCCCAGCAAGCCACCCCAGTCCTCACACAGGCAACCCCAGCCGGAGGCTCTAAGGGACCTCCGTGGGGGGTCGAGCCACCAGCCCAAGACCGCGCAGACTCCGTAACTCAGACGCCACCCTCCCTCCACCCCTGCACCTGGGCACACGCACAGCGGAGGAAGAAGGGACTCCAAGCCCACCTCCTCAGACCCAGAGAAGCCCTCGACACGTTCCTGAGCAGGAATCCTGACACCAAGTGGACACAGACATCTTTAAACGACTCGCACCCCGGTGACCTGGAGCCACCGGAGAGTAAAGAGGCCCCGAAGGCCGCCGCCCTGTGCCCAGCCTCCTGCTCTACGCGGATTCTCCCCTGGGGAAGAGCATCCCCAGGAAAAGGCTGATGGCACTCCAACGCTAACGGATTGGCCAAGTAATTACTCAAAGCCAACTCCCTAATGTGGACTTTTCACAAATGCCGGTAAGCCTTTGGTAGGAAGGGGAAGTTTAAGAAGACTTATTTCTGGGGCCGGCCCCGCGGCCAAGCGGTTAAGTTCGCGCACTCCGCTGTGGCGGCCCAGGGTTTCACTGGTTCGGATCCTGGGCGCGGACATGGTACCGCTCATCGGGCCACGCTGAGGCGGCGGCCCACGTGCCACCACTAGAAGGACCTGCAACTAAGACATACAACTATGTACGGGGTCGGGGGGGATTTGGGGAGATAAAGCAGAAAGAAAAAAAAAAAGAAGACATTTCGTTAGCTAAGGGGAAAAAGTTCCTTGACGACATCACTGAGAGGAGAGGTGCCAGGCGCTCCCCTTGTCAACCGTGGGTCACTTCTAACTGCAACACTGAGCACCCTCACACAAACACGATGTCATTAAGCTGGGGAGAAAGGAAAGCACTCACATTCTCCTGTCAGTTTTTCAATGGAGCAAAACTCCTCTGAAATAATTAAAATTATCTGCCAACTGCCAACGTTTCTCAACATTTTAAGAGTTTTCTCTTTACTGGACAAAGGAACGGATAAAGGTTCACCTAACAAATAATCCAGCTGCCAGTCAAAATACGAAAAGAGGCTGATTGAGGTAATTCTAGAAAATCAATTGACAAACAGGTGGTGTAAAGCTCACTCCTAAATTAATCATTTGCAACTCAAAGTCAGCATTACCATCTGTGGTCAATTAGAATTTGACTTTATAAGGCTAGCCCACAAAAGCCTATTTGAGCCATGATGCAGAACTGAAATACTTACCCCTGGGGGATGAAAGGAAGCAAGCCATATTGTTACATTCCACAATGGAAAAGAGTAAAGTGAAAACATTTATTTTTTTCTCGAATGCTGTTATCTCAAGGGTAACAAATAGAAGGGGATGGGGATGGAGACAGTTTACAGAGATCTTGAAGGACACGTGAACATTTTTGTGGATATAGTCAGCTAACGCCCATTTTATCTAATTTCTTCTTCAAGAGTCTATGACTGTGGGTGATCAACTTCCAGCCTGACAGCATGAGGAGCTGTGCTGACCTGCTCCCCAGTGAAACTCGTGAGATTAATAGATAAAAACAACTATTCGTGGGGCCGGCCCGGTGGCACAGCAGTTAAGTTCACACGTTCCGCTTCAGCAGCCCGGGGTTCGCCGGTTCAGATCCCGGGTGCGGCCATGGCACCGCCTGGCATGCCATGCTGTGGTAGGTGTCCCACATATAAAGCAGAGGAAGATGGGCATGGATGTTAGCTCAGGGCCAGGCTTCCTCAGCGAAAAAGAGGAGGACTGGCAGTAGTTAGCCTAGGGCTAATCTTCCCCCAAAACCAAAAAAACAACTATTCAAAGCCTCTGACCTGGTCCTAAGGGCAAATAACAAATGAAGAAACATCTATTCAAGAAAATCTATGAAGATTCCGTGGAAAGGGAAGAGTCTGCGGCTTCTGCACCAAGACTGCTCCCTCCCCCACCCCAGCTCCAGGAGGTAGAGACTCCAATCTAGAGGCTGCAGCCAAGAACACAGGCTTCCCGTCCCCTCGCCCCCATCAGAAGGACTTCTTCCTGGGAGGGGCAGGACAGCAGCATTTCCCACCTGGGCCCCCAGCTACCTGGCACAGAGGGAAGCATGGTGGAGATGTGCGGGCTCCCAGGTTCTGCCCAACTTCCACTCAAGGAATAGAGGCTCACGCCACACCTTGGGTGGCGCGTGCTGAGAATCCTGGCCCTGATCATCCCCGCCCTCGCTCTCTGAGGCAGTGGTTCCAAGGCTGCAGAGACCCCAGGCTGCTGCCCACCCCTGCCAGTGCTCAGCTCCTAGAGCACAGGTGTCACTCAGAGGAGCCTGCCATTGTCCGCACCAGGCTCCAGAGCCCTAGTTCAGAGATTTTCCGGTGGGGGGGCGGGGGGAGGCAGTAAGAGAGCTCCTAATCTCGTCCAAAAGGAGCTGACTCCACGGGTGAAGTTTAAGCCTAAGGGCGCTCTCAAGAACAGTGGGGGTCAGGTGACAGGCAGCTGGGCAGCTGGGAGGAGATGACCGGCTTTCCCAAGACACAGCCCAGATGGTACCCCGCTGGTGTGCAGGAGGGAACTGGAGCTTCGGGGAGCTGGGAGGAACCCTCCTGGGGTCAGGGCAAATACCAAACTCTGACCTGGAGACAACTCCTAGAAAGGAGGCAGGATTTGACTGGGTTCGTGTGTAGGGGAATTTATGCCCCAGGGCACTGCTGGAACTAGAGCAATTGGCTGGCAATTAGTGGAGTTAACAGCTGGGTGGGTCAGGGACAGAGGGGAAGAGGGCCCCTACCACTGCCACTACCGCCCAGGGCGACTGGGGGCCTGTCCAGAGCCGCACCTCCCCGCCCCCCCCAGGAGCACAGCCGGGGGCCACAGACACAGGCTTCACTGAAATCATCCAGCTACTCAATAAACTGGTTAAAATGGTAGGTATATACGTTTTCACTGTACAAAATTAAGGTTTAACTTTATTTTAGTTCAAATGGATAGACAACAGTTTCAACACCAATAGTTACTCAAGTCATCCTTTCCCCTGCTGAAACGAATCGCTTTACTCCATATGGTCTGTATATTTTATCACAATTTACACACACACGGTGCCCTTGGAGAAAAGGCTGCTCCTGAGAGCACAAGACTGGCTAAAGAACACGGACGACTCTGTACTTCAGTATTCCACCGCAGGCCTGCAAACAGAAAGAAACTCCGGGAACACTAAAAGAAGTCATTCAATGTGCCTTGAAGCCTGACACACACTCCCTCAAGGGAGATGCTGTGTTCAGAAGAGCTGGTAAGAGGGTGAGGCCAGAAGTGGAGGGACCAGGCAGGTATTGCAATGACGCAGGCAAGACCAGGTGAGCGAGCGCACTGTAAGAGAAGTCGGAGGGCTCCGAAGATGCCCTGGAGGAGAGCCAACAGGATGTGCTGACAGACCCAACAGATCTGAGAGGAAGAAAGGCCCAAGACCATGCCAAGGATTCCGGCAGGAGCAAGGGAGGGACGGAGTCACTACGTTCCGAGAAGGGAACGAGCATGGGAAGAGCACGTTCTGAAGAGAGGGGCGGAAGTCCAGTGTGGACTGCTCCATTTGAGATAGCATCAGACACTCACACGGAGTGAGATACCCAGTGCAGAGCTGCAATTCCCTGTCTGGAGTTCTCGGGAACGTTGGCCAAGACGGGATAGCAATTGCATTCCACGCAAATGGACAAGGCACTGAGCGCAGACAAGAAGAGATGAGGTTCCAGCCCTGTGACAACCTAACATTGGACGGCTGGGAGATGAGGGGCATCAACAAAGCAGACTGGGAGCGGGCAGTGGGCAGGAGGACATGCCGGAATCCAGCGCTCCCAGCAGGAATCAGCCCTATCTCTGATGCTGGCTGACCGATCACTGATAGGTGGATCTGCTGAAAGGCAGGTCAGCGGTGACCGTGAGAACAGCAGTTCTGGCGCAGCGGCAGGGCCGAAAGCCTGACTGGGCTGAGGTCACTAGAGAGCAGGAGGAGAAGCGAAAACTCCTTTGAGGAACTGGGCGGTAGAGGGGGAAGAGAAACAGGGCAGGGGCTGCAGCAGACATGGGTTTAGAAAGACCTTCTGGAGGACGAGACAGTGTGCGTGCTGACTGGCAGGAAGCCAGGGGAGCGGTGGGACTGACAGAGTAACTCCCCTGAGTAAGCGCGAGCAGATCGGGCCAAGCGGCCAAGTGCAGAGGTGGCCTTTCCTGGGTGCACACAGTTCGCCCACAGTAAGAGGAAGGGCAGCCGAATACACGGGCACAGATCCAGGTAAATAGGTAGACATGTGGTGAGAGTTTACGCAAGACCTCTTCTGATTTCTTCCAATTTCACTGAGAAAACAGAGGACTTGGCGTTAAGTTTCAGGGTGGGTGAGGAGCGCTGGGGAGGGGAAAGGGGAAGGAAGAAAACAGCCACCTAGAAGAGAAGAGTCGCTGTTTGACAGTCACGTGACTGTGGCGGCATGCAGGTCCACTTCCGGTCACTGGTCACGACAGCGGACGGAGAACGCACTTACTGGGTGCAGGCTTCTGCCGGTGAGTACAGTGAAGTGAAAGAGGCGAGGGAGGGGCAGGGCGTGCAAGGCTGTGATGATAACGGACCATGGGATTTCAGGGGGGTGAGGAAGAAGGGAGAGGGGAGAAGGGCGAGGGACCATGACAAGTGGCAGGGGACCTGCAGTCCCAGGAGGGTTGAGTATCAGCGTTTTATTTTTAAGTCTTACTAGCTGTCATGGACAAATTTCGCCACCTTTAAATGAAACGCCTAGTCGAAGCACAACAAGGTGGACACTGGACGCTTCATGGGGTGCGTCGAAGCTCCCCTGCGCACCGGGACGAGGAGCTGGCTCCTACACGGACTCACACCGCCTGGAAAGAGGGAGCTCCGCCCCGGAGCCCACTTGCGCTCCCATCGAGCCCCTATGCTGGATGCCTGTCACCTCGCTTTCCCGTGACCTCCTCCCGCCCCCATCCCCGGGCAAGCCTCTGTCTCTTTCATGCAGTTCCCCTAAGTTCTTCCTAACAGCCCAGACTGTCTTCGTTCACCTGTAAAGAGAATATGCTTCATTCCTATCGCTGGGTTATATCTCAAAAGAAATCTGTGACACACTGCTTTGGCCATGGTAGAAAACACATTTACAGAACTTGACAATTATTTTTACTCCTTAAAGGAAAACCTTTTCCCTTGGCTCAAAAGAATTCGACAACTGAAAAAGCATCAAAGCAAATTTAAACTTAGGAGTTTAGATAAACATTAGACAGGAAATTCCAAAGTTTAAGATTCCAGAAGCACGTTCATATGTGCACTGTGTATCATTATTGCAGAAAAAACTAGCACAGGCTGAACAAACCCCAAATATGTGCAGTAAATGACCTCCTCTGTTACCATCACAGGAATCTAATTGTCAGCATCTACCTTTTTCCTCTTTAGAAAAAAAACGTTGCTCTAAAAAATACTGTAAGCCACATATACTACTAGTCTAAAGTGTCATTCTATTTACTATAATTAAAGTATCTCTGAAACTGAACAGATCCAATAATCACTGGGATACTTTCATTTAAAGTATAAGTCTGAGCAATACAGATTTGCATTTCCGTTTGACACTTTCTAGGATTGAGAACAGGGAAGGTAACAGCCATTAACACCAGCTCAAGAACTTGGTTTCACATAACGCTCAAAAATGCTGACATTTAGCATTTCTGGACAAAAGGTTCAGATCTGGATAACAGGTCCAGATTATGCAAACCAGACATTATTTATCAAAATCCGCCATGAGACCAATTTTAAGTTACGTCCTATGGATCAGATGCAACATTTAGCTCTGAAAGCAAAGAACATTCTTTCTTCCCAGTCATTCCAGTAGCTCCCAGCAACTGCAGGACTCTGGGCTGGAAGCAGCCGCCCTGCCCACTCCCCCAGCCCCACGTGAGTCCTGACCCCCCCCCCGCCCTCCCCCAAATTCTTCACTCGGCCATCCCATGCTGCGCTTCAGCATCTTTCACTCTCTAGCATCTCCATCAGTACTTTCGTTTTATGTTTTAGCTACTCTTCATTATTTTCGCTAACCTGCTGAAACAGGAGCGAAGCTTCAGTGGCGGCAAAAAGTACCCGTCCTCTTGGTGTGGGGACAGGGAGGGTAATAAACAAATAGAAACAGGGTCTAACTGTTAGCACACCAAACGAACCCCTGAAAAGCTGACTTGCAGAACTGACAGATTATCTTGTGCCAGCAGAAGCTACCCGCTTCAGCCTTAGGTTTTAAAGCATGTCAAATTGTGAAATAAGGGAAATTGGAAGTTTATTTACGAGTCAGCAAATCATATGTTTCAAAACTCCAGCATCTTGATTAAAAGTGTGCTTAGAAAGGTTATTATAACTATCTATTCCTGTTAACAGACTATGTCTAACTGTCTGCTGATGTCGCATCTAACGACGGGAGGAGAGGGACACTCAGAAGACAGCAAACTTTACGCCCTTGGAAAAGCTGACCATCAGCTCACTGGACTTGTGGAAAGCCACTTTTAAGGCAACAGCACGGGATTTTCAGTCACTGAACGTCATTTGCAAGCAACAGAGTAAAATGCATAAGCAGTTACAAAGTCCCAATACATCTAATTTCTTTTGTCGGTTTCTCTTTAAGAAACGGATACTGACACAACCTATGCTGCTGCTCAGCATTTAGGGATTCATAGCAGAGACTGTATAATCCGAACCGAAAAAGACAGTACAGCACAGTATTTCAGCGTCATCTCAACCTGGTTCACAGCAAACACACACCATGCGTATTTTTTACGTCTTTAAGGTAACACAGAGACGGACACCCAGCAAACAGCTAATGCAGGTTACCCACTGGGACTGGGAAAGGGGGCTGAAGCGAGACTTCGTTTTTAATTTATATTCATTTTTAAATTTTTAACTATGTCCTTGCCTTGTATTTAAAACAAAAAAAAAGACCAATCCTCCCTTCTCTTTTTGTCTCCCAAAACCATGCTAGAGCACAGGACGCGACCAGAATATGGACTGTCCACGTGGACACAGAACTTGTTCAGAAATACCTGGCCCCTCAGCCACCACACCCCAATCCTGAATCCTGTTCTTGCTCTCTGCAACCTGGCCTCAGGCCCCGCTGCTGCCCTGAAAGCGCTCTGGCTCAGACACAGCAATCCGCTCGCCTGCGCTAACCCCAGGCAGGCTTCGTGCTCGCTGACCTCGCCAACCACCGTCAGGGAGCATGCGATCCCACCTTCCCCTTCTCTTCCCCTCGTCCTTTTCCCTGCTCATCTCGTAACTGCTGAACAAAAGGTTCCTGGGTGCCCTGTTCACTCTCCACACCTGTGTCCTGTGTCCAAGGCTTTAAGCCCCCACCCCGGCAACTGTCCAACTGCCCGTCAGACATCTCTACTTGGACGCTTAAACCACCTTCCCCAAACGGAGTTCATCACCCTCCTCCCTGACCCAGCCCCCAACTCCTCCCAGGCCCTCACTCAACTCAGCAGAGGACCCACCCATGCAGTTGTCCAAGCCAGACTCCCGGACGTCACATCACCCACTTCCTCTCCCCCCACATTAACCAGCTGCTGGGTACTAATTCTGCCTCCTACCTGGATCTTCTGGAGGGTCCTCGCTGCCTCCTGCTCTGCCTAGGCCACCAGGTCTCCTTGGTCTGGAGGGTGGTTCCAGAAGTCAGCTCCCGCAGCTCTGACCCTGCCTCTCTCTCCAGCCTCCTCCCTCATCACTCTGTGTCTCCTACACGGCATGTCAGTCCCAACTCATCTACAGTTCCTAGAACACGTCTGTGCCTCGGCTGTGCCCTCTGCCTCAGGTCTGTGAATCAGCCGGTCTTCCCCTGGCCACCACTCGCCCTGCTCAGTTCACGGCCTAAGGGCCGTGTGCTGCAGAACAAAACACCCGTCCACCTCAGAGGTTTGCAGGCGGCACAGGGAACCGTGCTGTCCAGACCAGCTGCCTAAAAACCACCTGTGCAGCTGATGAAAATACAGACTCCTAGGCCTCAGCCTACTGAATCAACATTTCTGGGGTGGAACCTGGAATATGTATTTTTAAAGGCTTCCCAGGGGAATTCAGTAGCCATGCTGGGAAACAACTGACCTTTATGACCTTGGACTGGTCACTTAGTTCTCCATCTTGACCACTCATCTAAAAATATGGGGAGCAATATCTACGTTCTACCACGGCCACAAGTGTGACATCAAATGAGGACGCTGGAAATGAGCCACTCCGCTGAAAGGCCTCACCGTCAGCCCTCAAACACAGGCGACGGCCGCCACCTGGCCCCGCCGAGCTCCTTCCACAGCATCTCCGGGCGTTTCCACCAGGAGCAGGTGGCTAACAGGGTTCTGACGGGCTGATTTTTGCAATATTGCTAAAACGGATGTCACTTAAGTACCTTCAAACGTTAGCTCAGCTCTTAACAGAAGCATTCCCACCCATGATGGGGAAAACGATCACACGTACACTCACCTTCTTCCAACAGGGACCACTGGCTGGCTTTCCAGCCCGCCCTATCACCTCCCATTACCTTCGCCACCACACTTCAGAGGCGGTCTGCACGCTGCCCCGCGTACCCGTGCTCATGCCCGCCCAGGTTCTCGCTGTCCGCCCCCTCTCCCTGCCACTCACCGACCTACTGCTCTCCAAGATCAGCAAACCTGAGCGCCACCCAGCCCTCCGCTCTCCCTGCGCTGGACCCTTCGCCAGCTGTCGGCCCCGGGGTCTGCTCTCGTCTTCCAAAACTCGTCTCTGCTAAGTGCTGAGCAGCCACTGCTCCCAACAGCAGCTCAAACCTGTTCTGCCAAAAACCGAATGTGACTTCCATTTGGAGGAGAAAAAAACTACCTTAGTGTTTTTTTTTTTAATGTATGTATGGACCAGGTCAAAAATACACTGTGCCAGATGGTTACAGATTTACCCATAATGGCCAAAACCTGGAAGCAACCAAGAAGTCCCTCAGTGGGTGAGTGGATGAACTATGGTCCACCCAGACAATGGAGTACTATTCAGCACTAATAAAAAGGAGCTATTAAGCCGTGAAAAGATACCAAGGAATCTTAAATGCACATTCCTTGGTGAAAGAAGCTAATCTTGGTGAAAGAATCACATACTGTATGATTCCAACTATATGACATTCTGGAAAAGGGAAAACTATGGAGATGCTCGAAAGATCAGTGATGGCCAGGGCTGGGGGAAGGGAAGGATGCACAGGGGGAGCACGGGATTTCAGGGCAGTGAAACTACTCCGGATGACCTATAATGGTGGACACAGGTCCTTACACACGTGTTCAGCCCACAGCAGGTCCAGCACCAAGAGCGAACCCTGACGTCAACCGTGGACTCTGGGTGGTGACGATGCAGTAGGTTCAAGGACTGTAACCAATGTGCCACGCTGGTGGGGGGTGTGGACAGTAGGGGTGGCTGGGGGAGTGGGGGGCAGAAGGTATACGGGAAACCTCTGTATCTCCCCCTCAATTCTGCTGTACGCCCAAAATGGCTCTAAAAAATAAAGTTTATTGAAAGAAACCATCCTGTGCCTCTTTCCTAACTGTTGGCTTGGCAACTAGGGAGGATGCATTGTGTGGGAGTCTAATTCCAAACGAGCATCCTTTAGAGCCAAACCTGAGCATCTCTGTAGGATGCGGTCTGTCCACCGGCTGCAGGGGCACTGCCAGGCGGCAATAACACAAACACAACTCACAACTTGGTCTGCCCACTCTGACATTTGATCATTTTTGACATCTTAACTTTTTTTACTCTTGAGAGAACTGCATTACCTCACAGTAATTGAAACACTGATGTGAATTTCTTTTCCCCCCAAGACTGGCACCTGAGCTAACAACTGCTGCCAATCTTCTTCTTCCCTTTTTCCTTTCTGCTTTTTCTCCCCAAATCCCCCCAGTACATAGTTGTATCTCCTAGTTGTGGGTCCTTCTAGTTGTGGCATGTGGGACACTGCCTCGGTGTGGCCTGACAAGTGGTGCCATGTCCATGCCCAGGATCCGAACCAGTGAAGCCCCAGGCTGCCGCAGCAGAACCAGGGAACTTAACCACTTGGCCGTGGGCCGGCCCCTGATGTGACTATTTTATAACACTATTTTCAATCCACATCACTCAAATTCATAAAAAATGTGACCACACTGCTTTTCTTTTCTTTTTGAGATTTTTTACTACGACAAAAGTCACCAACATAAAATTCACCATCTTAACCATTTTCAAGAGTACAATTCAGTGATTTTCAGCATATTCACAATGTTGTGTTACCATCACCAGTAATTCCAGAACATTTTGGTCACGCCCCAAAAGCTGATCCATTAGCAGTCACTCCCCATTACCTCCCCCCCAGCCCCTGGCAGCCACAAATCCGCTGAGTCCACGGACTCGCCTGTTCTGGACGTTTCGTATAAATGAAATCACACAATATCTGTCCTTCCGTGTCTGGTGTCTTTCAGTCAGCATCACATATTTAAGGTTCATCCACATCGTAGCGTGTGTCAGGGCCTTGTTCACTTTTATGGCTGAATAACATTCGACCGCATGGATGGACCATGTTTTGTTTATCCCTTCATTCGCTGATGAACATGTGGGTTGCTTCCACTTCCTAGCGATCACGAATAATGCTGCTATGAACGTTCCTGCACAAGTTTTCATGTGGATTTATGCTATGTTTTCTCTCGGGTGTACACATGGGTAGACACATTTCTTTACAATGGCAATGAGTGAATTATTCCTTTCTTTTTTTTTTTTAAAGATTTTATTTTTTCCTTTTTCTCCCCAAAGCCCCCCAGTACATAGTTGTATATTCTTCGTTGTGGGTCCTTCTAGTTGTAGCACGTGGGACGCTGCCTCAGCGTGGTTTGATGAGCAGAGCTATGTCCGTGCCCAGGATTCGAACTGACGAAACACTGGGCCGCCTGCAGCAGAGCGCACAGACTTAACCACTCGGCCACGGGGCCAGCCCCGAATTGTTCCATTTTTGTTCCTCATTTCCAATTTAAATTTCTAGCTATGTTAGCCATCACTCCTTTCTTCTTTGGAAGGCATCTGCTTTTAAGCAAAAATGGGGATTTACTCATGGGCAGTGAGTATAAGATTTGCTTCACGTATTTTTACCTTTCTGCTAAATAGTAAACCAAAATGTTTTCGGTTGTTACAAGCATGTTGTATTTAAACACAAATAATGTCTCACAATTAGTCAAGACAATGTGAAATATGAATGCACACGTATATTTCAAAACAATCTGAAATATTAGTGTGAAAGTATATTTCAGAAGCATAACATTTCAGTGCATAATAACAGCGAAATACTCACAGGCAAAAACATTCTGATTAAATTTTTCAAACGGAGCCTGAGCGGCAGGGGAGAATCAAACCAATGAAATAAAAAATCAAGGGCAGAAATATTTATTCAAATAGGAATGAGTGCCTTCTGGAATCTTCTAGGTAGGTTTTTTTTTTTAAACATTACTTTTTTACAAAAGACGACTACCTTAAAGAGTTTCAGATAAATTAACAACACTAGATAATAATAAAATGAAAACACAATATGAAGCATATTAATGTCCAGTTTATATTCACACCATGTTTCAAACTTTCCAGTAAAGCAAGTATGTGATTTTTGGCGCTGCTCGTGCTTACTGGAGTATAAAATAGTTTTCATTTTCGAATACTTCCTTTCATAGATCTATGCACGTGCCAAAAAACCACTGAATCATAAAGAAACTGTCTTTAAAGTATGAGACCAGAAACTGCCTGCCTGACCTTGACAGCCTAAAGCCATCATTAGGAGCAGCGTAAAATCCACATTTCCACGGAGATGTTTTGGCCATCACAAACTTTTACAAAACAGGGATAGCAGCAGCAATGGAAGGATGCTCAGGACAGAGCTCTTTGTCACACCAACTTTTAAAACTTTGTTTTTTACAAATGGTAATAAAGGTATCCATGGAGGCCTCCCTTCCAGCCCTGGTGGCTCTTCAACTCGGCAGGCAGCTGAAGGCAGACGCTCCCCGTTTATCCCGAGGTTCGACGCGCGGAGAATCCAGTGAGACACGCATTCCCTCTAGTGCCTCTCCAGCAGGGACACGGCCTGAGGAGGGCCGGCCGGCTCGCAGCGTCCTCCTCCTCTCACAGCCGCACTGACACAAAAGCCGTAACGTATTTATTCTTCTCCTACCGATGGACACTTACGACTGTGCTTCCGATCTTTAGCTCTGACAAACAGCATGGCAACAAATAACCTTGTACATGTATCATTCTGCACGTGTGCCAAGTGCATCTGCAGGATAAAACCTTAGAACTTCTGAGTCAAAGGTCAGTTGCAATTTTAATAGCTACTGCTAAATTATTCCTCCTGGGCCAGCAGCTTATGAAACACCTGTTTCCTGTAGCTCTGCCACCCTGGTGTGTTATTAAACTTTAGGGCCCACTTTCTTTTTTGGATCCATCTTCCATTCCCTGTCGCCCATCAAATAGGGGGTCTCCAAAATCTTCTCATATGACAGGGACTGAACGCATGCCTGGGCATTTGGTGAGAGTTCCAGAGGCAATATGTTCTTCGTGACCCTCCGTCACTCCCCTGGCCCTCTCATGACCAAGGGAACTCTTCTGACATTTCACCTGCAAAGAAGGCTCAGCTCGTATGCGAGACTGTTGTACTTGCCCAGGTCTCTACTTGACAATCTGTGATACGAAAGGCACGTTGTCCTTATTTCAGTCACGGTTATTCATTTTTCTCGGATCAAATACAATTGAGATTGGTCTGTGTTTACTTATCCTAACACACTTTTATGGAGTGGCCACCTCTTCTTTCACATTTCTCTATTTTTCTATGGAATGGCTTCTGATCATCTTCTCTTAAACTCATTCATCAGCAGAAGGTACAAACATCTGACTTGCGTCTTCGGTGCAGTCGTGCCCAAACATTTACAGAATGAAATGTTTCACCGTAAACTAACTTTTTAAATTTACTTTATTTTATAATTAGGATATTGTACTGATTTTTTAAAATTATGTACAAAAAGGAGGTACTGGATTGCTCTGAGGGACAGACCCAGAAATGGACCTGCTGGCTCCAAGACCTATGGAATTGAATTCTCAACGTTTCTAATGTTATAAATTGCAGTGTACTAAATAAAGATTAGTTTTACTGTTTTTGTCATTTCCTCATACATTTATAATTTAAGAGAGTTTGCAATGTCTTGAAAAAAACGTAACAATCACAAACACAATCGTCTCCATCAATGATTAAGATTGCTTTGTAGCGGGCCAGCTGCATGGTCATTTTTATAGTCCCATGCAAAGTGAGGACTGTCTTACTACTTTTTAGAAGATAAAACATTATTTGCAAAAATAATGTTTTATTTCACTGCAATTTCTCTATGTAGAATCTTTGCCCTTTCTTTTTGGCCAGGAAGACTGCCCCCGAGCTAACATCTGTTGCCAATTTTCCTCTACTTGGCATGTGGGTTGCTGGCACAGCATGGCTGACGAGTGGAGTAGGTCTGTGCCCAGGAGCCAAACCCGAAACCCAGGCCACTGAAGTGCAGTGCACCGAACTTAACCACACCAGGGGGCTGGCCCCAAATCTTTGCCTTTTTTAACCTCCCATGGCAATAAAGGACAGATTAAAATATTACGCTATTACATAACAGTAGAAATAATCACAAACCTGTGATTATTCAGCTTGACACCCCAGTTATGAAGCTTATGTAAACATCACATACATAGTCTGTGTGCCTAAACACAAGGCGACTTCAAGGGGCCAGCCCCCCATTTCCCTACGAAGACGCTGCCCGAAAGCTTGGCCACGTTAACACACCCTTCCAGGAAAGTAGAGCACCAGCCGACTCTGACTCCGACTCAGCCCCACAAATTTATTACAGTAAACAGGCAGACAAAAGTGTTCGTGCCAGCTGCACGCTAAGTTACCACATCGAACATGCTTACTCTGCACTTACATCACCAGGCTTTAAAACATCTCCGCGAGACCCTTAAACTATGTTTCCTAGTCTTCCTTGCTTGACAACAGCAGCTCATCTTTTAGTGAGCCCTTGGAGACTCATCTGACAGCATCTACCACGAGGGAGTCCCTCCGTTAGGACGCTCCACCTGCGAGTCACTGCTCTGTCACTCACACTCCGCCACGTTCCAGAACCACTGGTGGTCCCACCTTAGCATGTGGTGGTATCCCTCCCGGCAATGATGGCTCCACCAAAACACGGAGCCAATAAAGGCATGGAAGTGATGGAGGGTGCCAGTGTTCCAGGCATCCTGAACCTGAGAGGGGAGGACAGTAACCTGATTAAGGCCCCCGCTCCTCTAGTAAAATGACGTCATACTGGTCTCCCCAGCCCCTCTCAGGAACAGCTTTAGAGTTCACAGGTTAGCAATTCTCCTGAAAAGTCCTAGGGTGTGAGCAAGGTTTCCCCGATTCAGTTACTATTTTAGCATTTTTCAGGCTTGTCAGTAGTTCACACTAGCACTTCAATTCTGCAAAGAAAGCCACAATCCACTCTTTTGCGTGTGATGAAGCACTCTGTGAAGTTATTTCATGACCTTTATTACATGAGGACGTCCGAGATGTGGAAGAGCGTTTGGACACCACCCCCTAGGCCTTCATAGGTACCACCGAGCACAACGGCACAGAAAGGGATCTAAGACAGGACCTGCTCTGTCACACTTTGAGACTCCACTACTGACGGGAACAGAAATGTCAAACAAGACCCCCGCGGGTACTATTCAACAGCCCCACTCTGACGGCAACTGGGTCCCCGCACACTGCACCTCACTGCCCTAGAGCCACCCGCAATTCCCAAGGCAGGCAGGGAACGAGCACGGAGAAGCTGGGCCAGCACTGCAACACATACGGGGAGACCACACCTCGAAGCTCCAGCTGAGCGCACAGGACACCGAGGACAAGCGAGCAGCCTGCTCTCCTTTCCGTCTCTGACGAGTGTTTTGGACACACGGGACAGAAGGGCATCTCGGGCTGAGGCAGGGGTCTCGACATCAGCCGTGCCTGAAAGTTCTCCATGCGGGATTCCTCCCGCGGCTCCATCACGCCGGGTCAGCAGAAACACAAGTTCAGAAGGAGCACCTACGGCTACCTGAGGCTACACTGACAGCAGCTCCTCCCCGCCTGCTAACAAGTCAAAGAAACACAGCAGCTGCGGCGTGCAAGGCCACGCAGCCTCGGCTGACAGTAGTGAGGACAGGTGAGCCCGAAGACGCTGTCGACCCCCTCTCCTGCAGTGTCCACAGCAGGAGTGACAACGGCCCCCGGAGCACACACAGCTGGCTGGCGGATCTCAGGTAAGGGTGCAGCGTCAACAAAGGCGGCCTCTCGGCACCTGCAGGGCCCCCATCACGCTGCCCCACCAGAGCGCTCTCGGAGAACTGACTCCAGCCCTCGGGGACCGCCCTGCCGTGAGCTCACACCCTCGGTGCCTTTCTGTTCCTCTGTCGACCCTTCTCCTCCCACCCGGCGTGCCTGGCACACCACACCCCTCCGCAGCAAACCACCCGACACGCAGCAGGCCCGCCCAGCCGGCCCAAACTGCGCCCTCTGCTCGTGCTCGCGGGCCCGTGGCAGCTCCTCCTTCCCAATGCCGCCCCAGCCCCGCGCCTCCCGCATGCCCAACACGACGTCGCAGCCGGAGCTCAACCCTGCCGCTCTGTACAGGCTCCGCCGGCCCCTGAGAAAGACAGCACCTGTCCCTTCCGTGCAGCACCACACTCACACGAGTCTGCTCGAGGGAAAGAACTGCTCCCCTCACTGTTTCAAAATCCCCAGCCCGGGCGAACAATGTAGTGTTCAAACAACAGGTCCCCGTGGATCTGAACCAGCAACGACTACGTCTGACTGTGAATATTACCGCGTTGTAACCTTCTTAAACTGTCATGGCTCCGTGTATTCACGTCTTGCAAACCAGTCTCACACGAGCCTTATATTATAACCAGTTTTACCTACCCTCTAACTTAACAAGAAGGGCGTCTCAGAAAGAACCAAAGGTCTAAGTACAAAACTGGAACGGAAGCTACTTTATTAGGGATTTCCTCTCGAGGCTCCAGCAAGCTCAGGAGACAGCAATACCAGCTGGAGAAGGAGCAGCCCTATTAATCTGGACAATTTACTGAACAAAAAAGTTGGGAGGCACGATGCTAAGTACTCCTAAGACACAAATATTCATTGTAATAACTTTATACGTGCTTAATGCTTGACTGGTTTTCAAAATATTTTCCAGTATTTATCACATAAAAGTAGATGTCACATACGACAGGAAGGCATACATAATTAGCTCACTTCACAGACTGGAAGACAGGCCCGGGCAGGTTAGTGACCTACAAAGGTCACTTGGCTGATAAGCAGCTCGGGACTCAGAGCTCAAGACGATGTCATCTTCAGGGGGAGATCCCACGGTGAGCACCCAAACCAAGCCCCCGCAGGCTGTACGCCCTCCCAGTCACCCGAGTCGGGGTTACGGGGTCTGCAGACAGACACCTCGCATCTAATGAAGGCCCATCTTCTGCAGGGTACAGCGGTGGATGCTTTATTTTAGTTCTCACTAAATCTGCCTATAATATTGGGAAATAAATAGTATCTCTACTTTACAGACGACAAAACGGTCTCAGAAGTGAAATATCTTGGCCAAGATCAGAAAGTTAGTAAGCAGAGGATCCAAGATTTGACACGGGTGTGGAGGGGGAGGTAGAGGAGGAGGGGAGGGTGGGAAAGAAGAGGAAGCCACTCAGCAGTCAGTGAAAAAGCAGACTGTTCCACGCTCACCCAGCAAGCCCACCGCCATCATCCCATGGGGAGAAAGAGGCTGGCCACACGCCCCACAGGAGATCTTTTTGTGATTTCTTTTGCCCCCTCAAGAATGACCTTGATCCTACTCTTTCATCTGCGTTTTTCTTAAAGCTGGTGGCATTTTGAAAAACTGGAGAAAAGATAAAAGGAATCACAGTAAAACCAGCCCCAAGCACCAAATCTGTCGTCTCCTAGAGATGGGAGCGACTCTGAATCCCAGTAGGAATCGGAGTTGGTCCGAGCAGACCTCACAGGGGTGACCTCGGCCTGGAGAGGCAGCTGGGGTCTGATGAAAGCGAGGAGAGGGAGAGGCAGTACCCGAGCAGGGAATCGCGCAGGACGAGGCGTCAGGGAAGGGGAGCAGAGTGAGCAGACTGGTTGGGCAGAGTGAAGGGGCATTTACAGAGGGAAAGATGTGGGAAAGGTGAATAAAGCCAGAACACGGAGCCATGAATGCCAAACTGCCAAACACCTGCTGCCATGGATAGGCCCTGCCAAAACCTTCTCATGCCAGAGGTCTGGGTTACCCTGGGAGCTAGGTGGCCTGGAAAGGAAGAAAGCACAAGCAAAGCCACCTCATGTAGACACCAAGGCCCCACGAACGGCCCAAGCTAGCGCACCAGAGCACAAAGGAAAACAGAAACGACGTGAGAGCAGAAAACACGGGACAGAGCTGCGGACTGGCCCAGCAGGATGAGCGAGGAAGGGCAGAGGAGGCGCGTGAAGTGGGGAGGGAGGCGGGGAGATTCGAGGCTGACCAAGGAGGAAGGCGGAGCAGGACCCTGGACTGAGACACAGCAGGACGTCTACGGGCCGTCTAAGGGATATGGCAAAACTCGGGGCTGGGCATGCAGGAGCATCCCAAATGTGGAGCTCCAGACAGAAACGTGGCGATCATCTTCAAAAAGGGGACGGGTGACCCCACAGAGACGAAGGAATCTCCAAGATGACGACTAGAGCAGAGGGAGCAGAGGGCTAGAATTTAACGTATTTCCTAGTCAGTGGCACAAAACTTTCGTTCAAATGAAAATAATTACCCAAGAATGTGTGGATAGCAAGTGCTTCCTTTCCCTCCGTCCTTCCCGCAGAGGTTTTCCAACTGGAACGAACCTAATGCCCGCCAGCGAGCGCAGCAAACAGAACCACGGAGACCCGAGCACAGGCGGTTCAGGAGCTCCCTGGAAATTAAATTACTGGCAATGCTTAAAGTTACTGCAAATTAGCACTACGTGTGTCACTATCTCTTTACACGGCATTACTATAAAACTTCCCACCAGAGGCTCTTCAGACGAATTTACAACTGAAGGAACACCGGCAGCGTTTCAAAGCACAGAGAAACCCGCATCCCGAGTCCCAGACACGGTGGGCAGCGACGCCCTGCCCTCCACAGCTCGTGGGTTTCCAGGCCAGGCGGGGGCACGGGCTCGCAGCCTGGAAGCCGCGGAAAGAGCGGCTACTGTATTAACGCTTCCAGGTCTGCTGGAAACAGCTCCCTTCCCGCAGCGCCCAGCCCTGTGGACACAGTTGGGGAACATGAAGGGGAACGAACTGGACGTTAAGGGTTTGTACAAACTACGCAGAACCTATAATCAGGAATCTGCTTCCACACAATCTCTTAGTTCATCGTCAAACTTCGTTAGGAACAACTATTTCTATGGTTTGCACAAGAAAACAACCTCGGAATGCACATTCTCTCCAACTTAAACCCTTTATTCTAACCACCTACTACTTTGTCCTGCATGGGACTTTCTCCCACTCTGGTGACTGTCAGGCACCCACCATACACACATCAAAAAGACACGCTGTCCAGTTTGTGAAACTGTCTCACAGAAATGGAGTCAAGATCATCAGGAAGGAGAATAAAAGTAACAAACGGGGGGTGGGGGGGGGCGGTATATAACTCCAAATCCCTAATCCCCGGGTTTATTTAACACGTGTTCTCTTCCCTTCTCGGGGAAGTCAGGGCAGGGGAGGGGGAGGCGGCAGTTGGCCCTGATAATCCCAGCCAGGAGGAGCGTTCCAGCTGCCATGTAAGTAACACTAAACTGCCTTCTCCAGCTGCAGAGGCACAGCTGCAGTGATTTCAGGCACGCTGTCACAATTTGTCACCTGTTTTGGCTGCCCGGCCTCTGAGCCCCTCCCCAGGCCTGGGAACAGCACCGGGCCAGAGGAGCTGAGAGCCCCAGGCACTTACTCTCCCGGCCTCTCCTGCATTTGGGGCAGCACAGGACGGCCCCAGGCCTGCCAATCTCAGACTTGAGACAAGAAGCGAGCAGTGTGCAGAGGCATCCTTTAATCGCGGGCCCCGCCGGGCAAGGATGCGGCAGGGGGGCAGCACTGGACCGAGGCACGCCTGGTGAGGATGCGGCAGGGGGGGCAGCACTGGACCGAGGCAAGCCTGGTGAGGATGCGGCGGGGGGCAGCACTGGACCGAGGTACGCCAGCTCAGGATGCGGCAGGGGGGCAGCACTGGACCAAGGCATGCCTGGTGAGGATGCGGGAGGGGGGCAGCACTGGACCGCAACACACCCGGGGGGCCCTGCAGAGCTCTTCTCCCACCCTCCCATCGACGCAGGGAACCAAAGGCCTTAGAACAATTTATTTCTCTGCACGGATCACCAGGCAGCTTGTCGCTAAGCCCCCTGACTCAGCAAGTTTATTTTACTCATTACTTGTATTCTCACAATGTAGAACTTCACCCATCTTTCTCTACGAAAAGTATGAACGCACAGTAAAAACACCACCGCCTTTCAGATAAAATACCCCACACTGTGGACATACAGGGTGGAGAGAGAGACTGTCACTCCGTCCACCACACATTTGCATACCGTTTGCACTTTTTCTTCGTCATTCTCCTTTTTTCCCTATTGGTCACGGTTAACTGTGGGAGTCAGAGGGAAGCACTCTTCACCATAACCAATCTCCACACTCATTCGCTACCGGCCTCTGAAGGGGCTCCCAAACCTCTCCGTGCCTCAATTCCTTCACTGTCAGACAGGCTGCGGAACAGTCCCCTGCCTTCCAGCACTATTTATAGTAGAAAGAATGCTCTACAGTACTGTTATGAGACTCAGGGAGATAACTCACAGAAAGAGGCTTAGAAGCAATAAATGCTGGCTATTATCTCATTTAATCCCCCAAACATCTGTCTACCCAGCCCTTGGACAGACAGTGCCTAACACACGGCAGACAATCAATATTTGCTGAAGCAAAACCGACAGTTACCGTCCCTAACTGACGGATGAGAACTCCGAAGGCTCAGAGACGAGGTAACTGACGCAGGGAACTCGGCGAGGATGGGGCGCGAGTCCGCCGACTGCCCACCAGGCTGCTTCCTCCGAGCCTTGCCCACCGGGACCGAGGGAGACCGGGGGTCTACCTACAGAGACGGACGGCAGCACAGGAGACAGGGCGGCACACACCCACACACCTGCTGCCACTGTCCTCTGCAGTCAGTCTGTCCGCCGGAGGAGGGACAGGCACTCAGCACGTTGCGTAAAGCGCCTTCAAACAGCACGAAGAAGGAGACGCCAGCTGGCTGACGGTCTCCCTTCCGTGTGTATCTCTGCGGGAGCTACAGGAGCTGAGCCACAAAACAGCCAAGTAAAATTCTATACGGGACTTCTTTAACTCTGTGCATCAACTGCATTTCACACTCAGTCAAAAATGAAGTCTTTCATATTTTCATTTGCATGAAAATAACACATCAGACTATCCTAGAATTCATACTCAAGACTCTTCAAAATACCCTTGCCCTGCCACAGCTGTTTCTATTGCAGGGCGCGCAGGCTATCGCGACCTCACCTGTCACTCACGTTTTCCCCATGAACTATTTTTAAGGCGGGAGCAAGAGTGTGTCCTAGCTTCTTAGCAGCACCCCGGGATTTCCAGAGATGTTAAGGGCTCAGCGACATTGATTAGTCTTCTTCAGCATGGCGCTACACGAAATCAATTTCCATATTACTACTGGCAAAGGTTTAAAAATACATAGGCAGGAGGGATAATTACCCATTTGCAAAGCAGAAAAACTTGGAAATGCAAGATATGCTTCAAGCTCCCAGATTATTTTCAGAGAAAGAGGAAATTTCCTCCTCAGAATAAGAACGAGCCTCTGGAAGCCACAAAGAACTCCCTCGGTGGACCTTCCCTGCCCAGCGAACCGCGATCCAAGTCAGCAGAGCTCGGCCAAGAGCTTCCTTCCAGCCACAGGGAAAAACCTACCAAGTGGAAACATTTTGTCCGCTCTCTCATGAGCATTAGCAAGCGCCGACAAGGCTTTCCCTATGCTTCATTTCTGAGAGTGAAAGGGGCACGGCTGCTAATTGCCTGAGGATAAGAGGCAAAACCCAGGCCTACCCTCAGGCAAACCGGACCGTGGTCCCCCACCTAGAAGGCGTGAGTGGGACAGGGACGGGAGGAGCAAGACTTCCGACTATGCCTTTTTCTATACTTCTCGTTTTTGAATCACGTAAAAGCTTTATGTATTTGAAGAAAAATTAACTCCAGAAGAACAATGTAAACCCTAAACTTAAGAAGCAGCAGAAACAAATGAACTTTGCAACTTCCAACAGAAGGCCCGATTTGGGCAGGAACACCAACGGGCACTCCAACTGTTTATCAAATGTTGTGCGGTTATGTTACTTCACATTGCTTTGAAACCCATTATTCTAGCTATGTATTCTTAAGATAGGTTTATTCTAAGATCCAAAAGAACTACAAAGAAACTCTAAAACTTCACTCAACAGGATGATTATAACAATACGATATTAAAAGGTTTAAACTATTTTATGTGTATCATAGGATAAAAAAATTAAGGCTAATATCATTAGAAATCAAAACTGTCAGTCTAAGACAAGAAGTACAAAATAAGGGCCGGCCCCGGGGTCGAGTGGTTAAGTTCATGCGCTCCGCTTCGGGGGCCCAGGGTTTCACGGGTTCGGATCCTGGGAGCAGACATGGCACTGCTCGTCAGGCCACGCTGAGGCGGCATCCCACGTGCCACAACTAGAAGGACCTGCAACTGAGATATACAACTATGTATCGGGGGGTTGGGGGAGATCAAGCAGAAAAAAGAAAAAAGAAAAAAAGAAAGAAAGAAATTAAGGGGAAAAAACTAGGTTTAATTTGTAAAGGAAATACCAATATGAAATCCAGGTTTTTCTTTTTGTCAAGATTTTTCTCCAGCTCTGTCCCGAAAAGAACCTAGATGTGAACCTCTGTGACAGTGAGCACACCGAGCCCCCAGATACTGATTTCTAAACAGCATTTCCCCACCAAAAGGAACCAGGGCTCCTCAGAGGAACGACTGCAGATCTGAGGCAGGAGAAACACAAAGTGGGTCTGCGACAAATTCTGTGTCAGGAAACAACGGAGCATTCAAAGACTAACAGGGCCCTGGAGAAAGGACACAGGAGCCCAGCTGAGGGGACAATCTGAGTATCCAAAGGAATAATGATGATAACTGACTGCGATACACTGAATAAATACAAATGCAAGGGGCCACAGCAACTGAGAGAGAGAAAGAGAACAGAAAGGGATGCTCCTTACTGAAGAGGAGCAGCTAACAAATGAAGGAGGATTGAGTCAGAAAAATCACCACTGCGCAACCTCCAGTACAGGACCCGGTTCGGGCAGGAACACCAATGGGCACTCCGACTACTAGAAGGCCCCAGCTGACCAGGAAGGTCGCTGGGAATGGGCTCCCTGTCTGTGGCCCTCCGCAGACGCCCGAGGAAGCTCCGGGAGAGTCCAGCGTGGTCTGCAGTCACAGCCAGGGCCCGCTGCCCCACCTCCAACCACAAGAACGGGCCCACAGGAACTCATGTCCCTCCCGAGGTGATGCCAAAACCAGGGGGAAGGAGGTGAGGCTGGGAGGCAAAAGCGAGAGATGTTAAACCCATGAAGTGGGAATTACACATTATTTATGCTTTAAATGGTTTCTAAAAATAAATAGATGCTGGCATCTATTACTTTTCTAACTTGCTCAGGAATAAAGGATGTAAACACGCTAAGATGTTACGGTGAACATCCTTATGCCGAAAGTCCCCTCCAGAAAGCAACCATTTCTGGAGCAGAAGTAAAACTGCTCGGGCAGAATACGAGCACTTTTGAAGATCTTTATTCACAGGGCGAAACTGGTTCTCCAAAAGAGTTAGTTATCAAATTACTTAGCAGTCGTTAGCACGAAGAATCAGCAAGCAGAACACAGGGTGAGTAAAAAAGACCGCCTTCTCTGAGAACAGCATATTTACAAAGAAGTTTCCAGAAAACAACACATCTGCATGTGAGGAACTGCCCACAGCTCAGCGCGGCGGGTGCCAGACCACAGGGGGCCGGGGCGGGAGAGGCCACGGGAGCCAACCGCTCCTCGAATCACCCTGATGGAAAAAACGGTCCAGCTCTCGCCAGTGCACCTCAGAGGCGGGCTCCGACAGGACAGGCACACGCCTCAGGACCTGCAGACTGCAGGCTGAGGAAGAGGCGAAGCGGGCTCCCCGGTTTCTGAGCCCCTGGCTGGGGGGAGGCCACACTGCTCACAGGAGGAGGGACAGACGAGGGCAAAGGATGGTTGTGGCCGATGTTGAACTGAAGGAACCCAAAGACCGCCCAAACGGAGGTAGAGAGCGTGGCGCTGAGGCAGGTCTCTGCGAGACAGAGCAGAGGGCGTGGCTGAAAGTACAGGGATCACGGCCTCCCCAAGTCCGCCTGCACAGACACCCAGGACAAAACAGCCACGGCTGCAGCCACCGCACCGTCCACACATTTCACCTGCTCCAGCTGAACCCACACAGCCCTTCCGTCCTCCAGCTCTCCTTGCACAACTGAAACATACCTGGGTTATGCGCCCCTTACTACATCCTGACTCTTCGGCACCTAGAACAGTGCCTGCCCCGTAACAGGCACTCGGGAAGTATCTGAACACAGTGCTGTGCACGTGACAGGCGTACACACACAGCCGTTACACACCCGCCACTGAAACATTCTCTAGCTCTGCAACATCATACACATGCACACTGCTCTGCGCTCTGTGGGGTGGGCGATGTGAAGGGGACTTTAGTGCTGGCCCAAAGCACTAACTTCACAGCTCAACCCAGGCATCAGGAGTGCCTTCTTGGACCAACGGTTCCTACTCCCCATCCGTTCTTGCCTCCAGCTCAACCCATTCTCCACACAGCACCAGCGTCATAAAAACCCACCCAAATCACCTCAACCCCTTCCTGAGAAGCCACAATACCCTGGGGCCCTCAGAAGTCCTTAAAAACAAAACAAAAATCCCAGCTCTGCTGGGGAAGGCTCCACCTGACTCCCAACTCCCTGGTCCCCCTCACCTTGTTCGTCTTTTCCCTCCGCCTCCGGTCCAGGAACCTCCGCAACAGCTTCATGGCCTGACGCGGCCAAGTTGTTCCTTGCCCCTGGCCTTGGCCCCAGCAGGCCCAGCACCGGGAAAGCGCTCAGGCTGGCTCCGCTCAGCTTCAGATCTTGGCTCAAACGTGAGCCCTCCGAAAGGCCTTTGCTGGACCACGGTGTGCACACAGGCGGCCTGCCCACACACCGGGTCGTGTCTTTCCTCTTAACTACTTCCTCCTGTCAGGGTGCGCTCACAACCTGTACTGATCGTGAGAAAGGATCCGCTCTGTCAGCTCTCTGAGGACTGCGATCCTGTGTGCCTCCACCACTGTCTCCCAGGAGCACGGAACCTGGAACCCGGAACCAGATATAGTCACAGAGGGGCTGGGGGTGGCGCTGGCTCCTGCAGACGATTAAAGGGACAGAAACAGGAAGACAAGAAGGCAGAGCTGGGGGCCGGCCCGGTGGCACAGTGGTTAAGTTCACACTCTTCACTTGGGCGGCGTGGGGTTTGCTGGTTCGGACCCCGAGGGCGGACCTGCACACCACTTGTCAGGCCAGGCTGCGGCAGGCATCCCACACATAAAGCAGAGGAATTATGGGCACGGATGTTAGCTCAGGGCCAGTCTTCCTCAGCAAAAAGAAGAGGATTCACAAAAAGAAAAAAAGAAGGCGGGGCCAGCCCCGTGGCACGGCACTTAGGTTTGCACGTTCCGCTTCTCTGCGGCCCAGGGTTCGCCAGTTCGGAACCCGGGTGCGGACATGGCACCGCTTGGCATGCCATGCTGTGGTAGGCATCCCACATATAAAGTAGAGGAAGATGGGCATGGATGTTAGCTCAGGGCCAGTCTTCCTCAGCAAAAACAGGAGGACTGGCAGTAGTTAGCTCAGGGCTAATCTTCCTCAAAAAAGAAAAGAAGGCAGGGCTGCTTTCAAAGAGATGGCAAGTTGAGTGTGTAGAAAAGAGAGAAGATGCAAATAGTCCAATACTACTTTGAAGGGATATATTTAACTGTTTCATAAACCAAACACAACAGAAATAAGCCTGATTTTCTGGGGGGTCTGCCACCTCCTCCTCCAAGAGCAGCAGTCAGTAACGGCCACCAGAGGGGCACTATCTAAACTGAAGGGGACGTCTAGAATGGACCCTCAGTCAGCAGTCACTGAGCTAGTCTCACCTCATGCGGACTACGAGGTCAATTCTCCCTCATTTACTCACCAGCTTAAGCCCAGCAAGGGCTTGAGGAAGCCTTGCTAAGAGCACTCAGGATGAAACGACAGGGGCGCGCCGCACCCCACTGGAGATTAGAGCAGTCCCCGGGAGAAGCCTGGGTTCCTCCACCAGAGCCTCTCCACTTGGCACCTGCTTCCTGAATAGTAGTAACTCCTCGTTGTGGGGGCCGCACTGCAGAATGTGTAGGAGCACCCCTGCCCCTAGCTGTGACAACCAGAACACCCCAGACACTGCCCAGTGTCTGCACCTTCCTCTGTCACCCCAACCACCCGAGCTGTCCCCTGCATCATCTTTCGTCCTTTCTCCTCCTGCCGACCGGGCTGCACCTGCACCTTCTTCCTTTCCAGCCCCCAGCACACCTCATACCGCTACCAGTTTAGCCTCGACCTGTGCTCTGACAACCAACACACCCGACACAGGTCGACTCAGGCGTCACGAGGTCGTGGCTTTAAGACCTTACTCCCGAGGGCGTTCTGAGTCCTACAGACACGCCCCGTCTCAGGCATTGGTGGACTCTGGGGGACCCACAACTGGGGTCCCACCCACAATTCAACCCAAATAGATTCTCTTTTCTCAGTCTTACATACTGGAGCTCTCTGAGTGAGACGTCTTATTAAAATCTCATTCGGTGCTTTCAAAAACACCGTAAAATCACTGCACTAGATTTCAAGAACAAAATCTGCATTTTCAACTTTAAAATGAAACCGGAGGGAAGCTTAAAAGCAGTAATTTGTTTAAACACTCAAAGTGAAGACTCACATGTGATCAATTCACAGAATGTCACTTAACCCCTTCCAACTCTTAAGCCTTCTCCTCTGCCACTGCCAGCCTGTCATCACAGAGCCTGCCCTGGGCTGGCTCAGGGCAAGGGGAAGAGGAGGGAGCAGTGCCAGGATGGAGCGTCCACGCAGCAGCTGAGAGAGGAGCCAGGAGTGGAGGTGCTGCCTGTGTGTCCTGGTGGGGTGGGCCACCTGCTCCGTCTTTCCCTGTGTATGTGGCTGGGCCAGGGCAAACGGGATGCTGAATAGAAAAAGAACAGGGGGTACTAAGCAAGGACTAGTGGGTTTAGGTTGCTCTCATAACAATAACGATCACTATACTTACTAGGACTCTGACATCTTGCTTCAGATGGAGAGGGAACACCGATTTGTTTGCCCACGTCCAGCTACATACACGAACAGCCTGCAGGAGATCCACTCACCAACAACTAGAAAAGCTGGATACACTTTTAAGACTGTTTGAAGGCATCAAGGAGATACTGAGGCAGCCAACTGGAGGGGCAAAGATTCCAAACAAGAGGGCAGCCCACTGAGGCCAGTCTAACATTCCGAGAGCCACTCTCTCCCTCAGGGCATGGGACGATCAGGTGTTCCTCAGGGATTTGGGGAAATGCACCAATAAGCTGGGAAGAAAACAGCAGAAAGCCAAGCAGAAAGTACTGGCTAACAGAGCTCTGGAGAGTTCCATGGGGCTGGGAAGACAGAAATTCAAATACAGGCCTGACAAATCAGACGGGACTTAAGGCGCCAAGATCTCTGAGAAAAGGGAGGCAGAGAAAATGAGCCCAGCACTGTGCAAAAACTGCCTGAGAGGCTGAGCCTTCAGGAATCTCACTGTCTTCAGGTGACAAAAATTGGGCTTCAGGACCTGCCAAGGAGGAGGGGCCCCGGGAAACACTTCAGGCTTTCAGATGGAGACCCGGGGGCTACACCCTGGGTGAGAGGGCAGATGAAGGCAGCTTATAAGGACTGAGGCTTACAAAGACCGAATCCAGCCTAGAGTCGCTCAGAAGCTGGCTGAACGGAGAGTGTCTGTCCTCTGGGTGTGTGTCAGAGGAAGCGCTGAGGGAAGACAGCATCACCTAGAGTCTCCACAGGTTTTCATCCATAACGCCCAAGGTTCACTTAGAAAAATAACAACAAACAGGACCAAGAGAAAAAAGGAAAACAGAAATAGAAACAGACCCTGAGGTGACCCATACAGTGTAGTTATCAGATGCAGACTTCAACTGGTCAAAAATAGACTTGACAAAATGAAAATTTTCACCAAAGAATCAAAACAGATTCTAGAACTGAAAAATAGGGTAAGTGAAATTAAGAACCCAATCTATGGGTTTAAGCTCAGGTTGAACACAACTGAAGAGAGGATCAGTGAACCAGAAGACAGGTCAGTAAAAAACAGCCAGATAGAAGTCACAAGAAAAAAGTCTGGAAAATACAGAAGGAGCCCAAAAGACATGTAGGACACGGTAAAAGGTCTAATGTCCATATAAATGGGGACTCCCAAAGTGAGGAAAGACAGAACAGGGAGTAAGAAACATCTACAGACAATGGTCAAAACTTGTCTGAAAGTGATGAAGGAATCAAGCCATTGACTCAACAAAGAAAACCACACATTGGTTTTCAGCAGTCCTTCGGAGTGTGCCTAAGGCAAGAACAAAGTGTCAAAAGGAGCCAGACGAAAAAAGGCACCACCTTCAGTGGGACAACAGGAACACTGAGAGCTGACTTTTTAAGGACAGGGAAGGAAGCCAGACGACAATGGATTGGCATCTATAAAATGCCGAAAGAAAATAACCACCAACCTGGAATCCTATACCCAATAGAAAGTCAAGACAAAATATAGACTTTTCACTTCAAAAGTGAAGACAAAATATAGACTTTTCAGGAAACAAGAATGAGACAACTCATTGCCCACAGGCGTGAACTAAAAGGATTATGAAAGCAGTTCTTCAGGGAAAAGTAGTCTCTGACAGAAATACGAAAAAACAAGAGTGAAGAGCAACAGAAAGGGTCACTACGAGAATAAACCTTCATAAGCACTAACTGTGCAAAACGAGGATAATGCCAAAAATGTATCTAAAATTCAAAAGTATGATAATGACACAGGAGGCGGGAGGGAGTTCAGTGCAGTTCAAGTGTCAAAGGAAACAGCAGTGTCAGGAGGTAGTAAAAGCAGTAAATAAGGCTCAAATGTAAAATGCACCCTGTATCTAGGAATGTACACAGCCAACAACCTAAGAGAGAAGTACCGAACTAAACACCACGATACGTCTAACAGAAGGCCAGAGAGAAACACAGCACAGCATAGGTGGAACAAACAGAGAACAGATAGTAACATGGTACCTACAAACCAAAATACCAGCAATTATATTTAAATGGAGCAAACGCTCTAATTAAAAGATAAAAATCGTCAAATTGATTAAAATCAAACTAGCTGTATACTCTCCACAGAGGCACGCTTAAAAATACAAGATCACAGACAGGTGAAAGCAAAACATCCCCAGGCCAACGCTACCTAAGAGAACACCGATGTGGCAAAGATCACTATCAAATAAAGCAGCCTCGACAGCAAGAAGCCTGACTAACGAGGAGCATTTCACAATGATAAAAGTGCAATCCACCAAGAAGATAAAAACGCTAAATCTGAATGCACCTCACAACACGATCTCAAAAGACAGAAAAATTGATAGAAATAGAAAAGGAGAAACAACCAAAGCCAACATCACAGTGGGAGGCTTTAAGACACATCTCTCAGTAACTGATAGAAAAAACAGACCCAAAAAAAGTACGGGTGTAGGGGTCGGCCCAGTGGCGCAGCAGTCAAGTTCCCACGTCCCACTTCGGCGGCCCGGGGTTCGGCGGTTCAGATCCTGGCTGCAGACCTACACACTGCTCATCAAGCCATGCTGTGGCAGGCGCCCCACGTATAAAGTAGAGGGAGACGGGCACAGGTGTTAGCTCAGGGCCAGCCTTCTTCAGCAAAAAGAGGAGGACTGACGGTAGATGTTAGCTCAGGGCTAATCTTCCTCAAAAAAAACAAAGTAAGAGTGTAGAACTGGGCTGCCCAGTAAACAGTCACATGCAGCTATTAAGTACCTGAAATGTGCCTACTTCAAATTGAGACGTGTTGCAAGAATGCACACCCGATTTTAAAGACTTATCACAACAAAAAGAAGGCAAAATATTTCAGTAGTCTTTTCATGTTGATTACACATTGAAATTATAATATTTTGGATATTTAGGTTAAATAAAATACATTATCAAAATTAATTTCACCTATTTCTTTTTACTTTATGTAATGTGGCTACTAGAATCTAAATTATATGATTAACAAACTTGATCTACCTGGTATACATACAACACTGCATTCTCACCGATAAATAACATTTTCAAGGGCCCAAGGAACGTTTAACAAAAATGAATGTACGCTGGGCCATTAGGAAAGCTCGACTCATCTCAAAACGTTGAAATAATGCAGGGTGTACGTAGAGATTACAACAGACTGACAGTTTACGTCCCCCTAAAATTCGTCAGCCCCAAGGTGATGGTATCAGGAGGCGGGGACTCTGGGAGGTGATTAGTCTGGAGTTGAGAGAGCTCGCTCGCCCCCTCCGCCATGTGAGGACAGTGAGAGGCTGGCCGTCTACGAACCAGGAAGCGGCCCCTCACCAGCCACGGAATCTGCCGGTGCCTTGATCCGGGACTTCACAGCCTCCAGAACGATGCGAAATAAACTTCTGTTGTTCATAAACCAGTTAGTCTATGCATCTGATTATAGCAGCCCCAAAAGACCAAGACAGGGATCTTCATGCAAGGAAGGTAGAAACCAACAAAAAGCTAACCAGAGAATCCCCACAAACGTTGGGAAGTCAAGTGACATAATTCTTTAAAAACTTTATGAGTAAAAAAAGATACCACGATGAACATCAGAACATGTTTTCACACAAGAGAGAACGAAAATCTGGCTTTCAAAACTTGCGGGATGCAGCTAAAGGTGCACTTACAGGGCCAGCTGGAGCCTCACATACATAGACTGGAAAAGACGAAAGAGCCAAAATCAGTTAAGCATCTATCTCAAGAAACTAGAAAAAAGAACAGCAAACAGAACACAAAGCAAATGGAAGGAAAAAAGCATAAATTAACAAAATAGAGAACAAATACTAAACAGAAAAAAATCAATAAAGCCAAAAGCTGTCCTTTGAAAGGGCTACTACAATTCATAAGACTAGCAAGACCGATGAAGAAAAAGAGAAAAGGACAAATTACCAATATCAAAAATTTTTAAAAGGGGATATTACAAGAGATCTTGCACAAAATAAGGATATTATGAACCATATTACACTTAATAATCGGAAAGTTTGGGTGGCCTGAACAAATTCCTAGGAAAAAAGAGCATCTTACCCAAACAGACACAAGAAGAAATATAAAATCAGAAAAATCCTATTTCCACGTGAATAACTGAATCTGAAACTAAAAGCCTTCTCACAAAGAAAACCTTACACCAGCTGGTTTTGCTGGTCAATTCTTCCAAAACTGCAAGGAAGAAAACACCAGTCTCACAGGGGCTCTTCTGGGAATCAACAAGGAACGCTTTCCACCTTGTGTTAGGAGACGAGCATGAGCCAAACCTAACAAGGACAACACAAGACAGCAAAGTTACAGACCAAGCTCTCACAAACACAGACGCAACAATCTTAAAATATTAACAAACAGAATCCGGGGAAAGCAGAATACATCAAGGTCAGGTTGGGATTCTTCTAGAATTGCAAACTAAAAGGTAAATCACCACATAAAAGGAAAAAAACTGGACTGTCTCAAAAGATGCAGAAAATGCACTTAAGAAAATTTAATAATTTAATTCATGATTTAAAAAAACATTCAGCAAACTAATAGAGGAGAATTTGGATATTTCGATAAAAATATTTATGGAAAAGCTACAGCCAACATCAGATATAACAGTGAGATACCGAAAGCCTTCCCTCTGACACTGGGAGGGAGACGAGGATCCCTACCCTCACCACTTCTACTCAGCACTGTGCTGGAGGTCCCAGCCAGGCCAGCGAGGCAAGAAAAAGAAAAACGAGTACAGCACTTGGAAACAAAAAAGAAAAGAAACTGTCTCTTGCAGACATACTTGTGAACACCTACAAAATACAAGAAGAATTACTATTAGAAATAAATGGATTTAGCAAGTGAATACGCAAAAATCAATTCTATCACTATATAACAGTAATAAACAATTACATAATATATTTATAATAAAATAAGAAATGTGAAATATCTATGAATAAATGCAATTAAACATGTAGACGATATATATACAGAAAACTGTATACTATTAAGACAAATTAAAGAAGAGCTAAATAAATAGAAGGCTATATTGTGTTCATGGATTTTAAAACCCATGTTTTTTCCCTCCGAGGAAGACTAGCCCTGAGCTAACATCTGCTGCCAATCCTCCTCTTTTGGCTGAGGAAGACTGGCCCTGAGCTAACGTCCATGCCCATCTTCCTCCACTTTATACGTGGGACGCCTGCCACAGCACGGCTTGATAAGTGGTGCGCAGGTCCACAGCCGGGATCCAAACCTGCAAACCCTGGGCCGCCAAAGCAGAGCGCAAACTTAACCGCCGCACACCGCGTGGGCCCCTGTAAGACCAATATTAAGAAGCTGTCATTTCTCCCCACGCTAGTCTACAGATGAAACGCAATCTCAGTGAAAATCAGAGCACGTTTTCCGGGGAGAGGCGGCCACGCAGACTCTACATTTTAACCGAGGATGTAAAGGGTGAAGATTAGCCCAGCTAGCCTTGCACAAGAACGAGGCTGGGGGACTCAAATTACCAGATGCCAGGACAGGCTAAATCTACAGCAATTTACACAGCGTGCTGCTTGTGCAAAGACGACAGAAAGACCAACGGGGCAGAGCGGAGTCTAGATCCAGGCCCGTATATTTACGGTCACTTGCCTGATGACACAGACGACACTGTCGTGCACTGGGGAGAGGAGGGTCTGTTTAATAAATTATTCTCGGTCAACTGTATAGCATACACTTAAGGAAAAAAAAGGAACCTTGGCCGTTATCTCACACCACAAACAAAAATCACTTTCAGATGGATTACAGGTCTAAATGTGAAAGATAAAATCATAAAGCTTTTACAGGATAGTATCTTCATGATCTTTGTGATACTATCTTCCAATGAACACAAAGAGCATTCAATATTACTGAAAAGACTGATCCATCGGGCTAGATTACAATTAAAACTTCTGCTTATCAACACACCACTGAGAGCCAAAGGGCAAACATACACAAGAATGTAAAATAACCTGCCACACACACATGTACTCAGAATATATAACTTGTACTCAGAACATATGAAAAGAACTCCTTCAACTCAGTAAGAAACAACACAGAAAACCCAATCGAAAAACGGGCAAAGGACAAGCACTCACAAGAGAGGATCTCGAAACCGCCAACAGACACACACAAAGAGTCTGCTTCTGCGCGTCCCCGGCCACCGGGCAGCGGCCAGCCCACAGCACACTGAGCCTCCTCCACTCGGTGCCCACCGGACAGCCGCAACGAACGAGCTGACGACACCAAGCGCTGGGGAACGGCGGACGGCTCACACACGGCTGGCGGCAGCACCGCCACTTTGGGCAGTGTCTACTCAGGTTGGACAGACGCAGACCCTGGCCCTCTGCAGTGCCACTCCTGTGAACACCAACAGAAACGCATACATACCTGCACCAAAGAAACAAGCACGAATATGCAGGGCGGCGTTCGTCTGAACTAGGAACATCCAGAATACCCAAGAATGGCAGAAAGAATAAATGATGGTAAATTCAGAGACTGGGTTCCTGGGCAGCAGACAAGAAAGAACAAAGCTACGAGACAACGCGAGTGGATCCCACAAAGGTACTACTGAATGAAAGAACCAAGAAACCAAATGTACGTATAACTTTATTTCACTTAGACAGTCAAGCACACGGGAAAGTCATCAATGGTGGAAAGCCAAGACCACTGCCGGCTTTGGGGGACAGTTCCTGGGAGTGGGGACGAGGGGGCTTCTGGGAAGCTTGGCCATGTTTCACTCCTTAATGTAGGCGGTATATTACGAGAGTGTGTTCACTTAGTGAAAAAGTCACTGAGGTGCACACTTACGCTTGGGGAAATTCTCTGATGTATGCTACAGCTAAATCTTTTATAAGTACAGCATTACGTGCCAACATAAAGTGCCAGGAAGACAAATGCATTTAGTTAAGCACATGCCTCTCTGGTCACACTATTAGCCACGAAACATGAGACAAACGCCAGGAATCGGAAGGGTCCTGAAAGTGTTCACTCAGTGGTTCCTGCGTTTCTGAAACGCTGGGCTCAGGGACCACTGACGTCACCGCCTTCTCCACCCGGCGAGGCATTTCCAGGCTACAACACTGAGCAGTGGCTGGAAACAAACCACTGAGCGACCGGCTCCTCCGCCGGTGCGATGGCCTCCGCCGCTCCACACTGGACTGCACACACTCCTGTCCCTTCCCTGCGAGGGCCCCTGAGACCATTCTCTCAAAAACCACCTTATCAAATACGCGGTATCTGACACACACTTCAGTGTAAGTGCCCCAAATTACATGAAAACAAACACAGCTACAAAACCAAACAAACAAAACTACTGAAAAGATAAATACATGAAAATCCCAGTAAAACATAATTTGACCAATCCTTCTAAGCTGTGGTAATAAAATTTGACCTAAACGAACTTCGTAATTTATAAGATTCAGAGGACAAAAAACTTAATGATTCTCTAACCCAACAGAGAAGGAGCATTATAGCCCTGCATAGCGCGAATTAGATGTTAAAAAGGAAACCCAGGGCCTGGCCCCGTGGCCGAGTGGTTAAGTTCGCACGCTCCGCTGCAGGTGGCCCAGTGTTTCGTTAGTTCGAATCCTGGGCGTGGACATGGCACTGCTCATCAGACCACGCTGAGGCAGCGTCCCACATGCCACAACTAGAAGAACCCACAACAAAGAATACACAACTATGTACCGGGGAGCTTTGGGGAGAAAAAGAAAAAAATAAAATATTTAAAAAAAAAAAAAAAAAAAAAGGAAACCCAAATGTTTGGCTAATCAATCTTTCAGAAGGACTGACTAAGCCAAGAAGCGCATTAAGCTTGTCATTACTCATCTCCTAAGTCAGTGCTGCAGACCCATCACGAGAGTGTAAGTGTGCACCCACTCGGTCCACCTGAAAGCACCACAGAGGCACCTGTTATGAGCAAGTAAAATGGCACCAAGACAGCACAGAGGCCCCCGGAACCCACGTACCCTCCACTTTCCTAGGTGCCGCTTTCCTCCTTCACCTGCCATGACACCTCACTCAGCTCCCGAAGGAAAGGCTCTGACACCCTGGTCCCAACGCCAACACACCGGGACTAACAAGTTCAGTGTGACTCTAAGCTTTGTAACTCTCATCCGCCAAGGACAAAGTTCCAAAGGGGTCAACCTCCAGTCTTCCACCCCCTAAAACAGATTGGATTTACAAAACACAGGTGTTCTAATAAAGGTGGTGTGTAAAAATATTTTCTCTGTGAAATCCATCCTATTTGTCCACTAAATTTCATTAGGATATTGGAAATATATGATGAAACCCATGGGAAATACACATTTAGCGAGAAATGGCTTAAGACGACAGGTCAGAAGGCACCACACAGCGGGGGGCAGATCAGTCATCGGAGAAGGCAACTTTCACAGGGCAACTTAACAGGGGCACCCTCTGCCCGGGGAACACCACAGGGGCCCCCCCCGTACCTGCAGGATAGTGGCCCTGGGCCTCCGTGCTTTCACAGACGGCCTCTGGGGCGAAGGCCAGACCCTGCTGGCTATCGGCGTCCTGGTAGTCGGCGGCCTCGGTGCTGTACACGGGTTCCGGCTCGCTCACGGGGCCTCTGTAGCTCGGCTCGGCCTTGAACGAAGCCGCATCCTGGGGAAGAGCCAGGGAGACAGTTCACATGGGCCAGGCGGGTCGCTGCCACGGCCAAGGGAAACACACGGACCACTTCTCGGTCCAGCTGAGACCGAGCAAATGGACACGGAGAAGAGGAGGCAACACCTGCCGACGTGTGCAGACGGCTTCGATTCTAACCGTGCTAAGTGTGTTCAGAGGGACCACGTGGCACTTCTTCCTGAATAACCCCCATCCTCACCGCCCCCCAGCGCCCGCAAATCCTGCAGGAACTGGAACCCGCACGGCTGTCACGAGCTGAGCGCTTCTCAGGCTGTCGCCTGAGGCAGGTCTGGCCTGTTTCTTTTTCAGGTCCCAGCCCTCCGACGGCCACCCAGCAGCTTCACAATGTCACCCCATCACACGGCCAGAGCTGGCAAGGCCGCGGACGGCCGGGTTCTGTCCTAACCAAGTCCTCTGGCGGAGGGGCGGGAGGGAGGGAGCACCAGGTCACGTGCAGGAGGAAATCACCAACTCCCTGGTCACAAGCACCGGGACTTCCAAGCTCGAACCCAAGTCCTGAACTCCTGATCATCAACGGTGGCTTTCACCAGTGTTTCCAACGAGGGTCCTCCTGAAGGCGCCCTCGGGAGCCAGAGGCGGCGGGGCATGGGGAGAAGCTCCAGGAAGGGCCGGTGCTCAGGCACCAGCTCTCGATGGAGGGTGAGCAGCACAGTGCATGCTGCCTGGGAGAGGTACTATGAAGGCCACAGAGAGGGCACTCCACCTCCAGGCCAGGTACCAGGAGTCACTCAAGGGTTAAAGAGGGAGGGACAGAGCCAGAGGCTCCTTTTGGCAAGGTCCCCCTGGATTCAAAGGGAACGGACTGGAGGATTAAAGGCCAGGCCATGGTGTGGGGGCACGAGCTGGCTGCCCGCACCCTCAGCTTAGTCATGTGGGGGCACCGTGAGCAGGTGGGCGCTACGGCGGGCATCCCACACTGGCAGCACCCTATTCTCCTATCTTCCAGCAACGCCACCTCTGCCCCACCCAGCACAGGGTTCCAGCAGGGCTGCTGATCTAGGACCCACCTCCCATCCCTGCCAGGGACAGCATGCCATCTTGGCCTTCTCAAGAACCAACTGCTCAGTGACGGGCCAGTAGTGGAACATGATGGGGGGGGTGGCTCAAGGTCCCCGTTTTCCATTGGATTACGAATTATAAGGCCACATCCAACACACCCGCCCAGAAGTCCAGAAGGACACGGCCGCCACACAGAGGGAACAGCAACACAAGGAGATGACCCTGGTGGTGATGAGACTGTGGACCTGAGGCCAGGCCTGCTGCCCCGGCCCACAGCTCTCCCCGCATCCTCGTCCCTTTATGCCTCAGCTGATATGAGTTAGTTCTCATCCCCTGCGACTCAATGATCTTTGAGGGCTAATGTCCAGGGAGAGAAGACGGGTGTGGGAACCAGGACAGTGGCCGCAGGGCCAGAGAAGGGATGGAATTCGGGGCTCAGCCGGGTATGGCCATGGACGGTGGTGGCAGGGGTGCTCCCGAGAGAGGGAGATGCGGAGACCCCGTGACGGAGCGAAGGAGAGCTGAGGCAGGCAGCTCAGTAACTCAGATCAGGAGAGAGCATGGGGATCCGTGTTAGCAGGCCCTGGGGACACAGGCAGGCACTAGGCACTGACGACACAACTGAGGAGAAAGGGCCAAGGACAGAGGCTCTGGAGCAGACACGTTCAAGAGGGGCTGAGGGAGGGGAGAGCTGCAGAGGGCTCCAGTGAAGCGAGGCCACGCGGGAGAGGCAGCTGGGTGCCGCAGGATGCGGATTCTAGAAGAGCGGGGTCAGCGCAAATGCAGCATGACCACGTGAGCTCCGGACCAGAAGCCATCCACTCGGTGTTCGGAGACCCCACTGGGGGGCTGCGGGCTGGCTGAGCAAGGGGGCCTCGTCCAGGAGCCCAGTGAGGACGGCCATTCTCGGTGAGAAGCAGGCCGTGTGCCCGGGAGCGTCCCCCAGCACCAGGAGGCTGCTCGCCAAGCCGCCCTCTGTGGATGGGCACCTGGCAGAGCTGAGGAGGGAGCCCACGCCGTCCGCGGTGGCGGCACTGCCCCAGGAGGGATGGCTTCAAGAAGCCAGAGACTCACTCACAAACAACGGAAGACCCACCTCATAGACGGGGCTCGAAGGCGGCCTCTCCTGTGCCGGCTGAGGAGCAGGGGACGCGGGCGGGGTCTGCTTCCCGGCTCTGGCCTGCTCCTGTGATCGACAGACACGCAGCACTCAGAACACGCCTAGGACACTCTGGGTCACCAGGCCGCCTCCGCGGCAACACGGCTCCGGCAGAAAGAGCAGAGAGGACCAAGCACGGAGACCGAACACCAGCAGGTCTTAAGGGAAGTTTGCTCTGAAGTGAAGGTCACGCAGTCAGTCAAGTATTCTCAAGAACTAGGACCTCGGTGGCCCGTAATACTCCTGCTGCTACCACATAAGGCACAGGATTTACTCACTGTGCAGTCGGCAAGGCAACAGTACCACTACCGAGCTACAACCCCCGGCCCACCCAAACCCAACTCAGACTTTTAAAATGGACAGAATGTATTCTGCACGTAGTACGGACATGAATCTTTGGGGCTCAGAGCGAGGACTGTCATGGACAGAATACGGCCCCTAAACAAGCTGACATCCCAGGCCCCAGATGCTGTGAACACGTGACCTCACAGGGCAGAAGGGACCGCAGATGCGACGAAGTTAGGCATCTGAGATGGGAGACAATCCGGGATTATCTGGGTTGGCCCATGTCATCACGGGGTCTTACAAGAGGGGGACAGCCATGTGAGAGAGAGAGCAAAGCAGAGGGTGCAACGCGGACGGCCCCAGAAACTGGAGAAGGCCAGGGAACGTCGTCCTCTCCAGCCTCCAGAACGGACGCGGCCCTGCTGACCTGTTAGGACTTCTGCCCTCCAGCACTATAGACAGGAAATGAGTGTTGTTTTAAGCCACTAAACTTGTGGTCATTTGATCCAGCAGCTACAGGAACGAGTTCTGCCAGCTGGAAGGCTGGATTTTTCTCCAGGTTTCAGACGAGGAGACTGAGCTCCCGGAGAGGGTAAGTCACACACCCAGGGACGCATGCCGGCGACGGGCAGAAGCGGAATCTGAGCCCTCTCCTCCCCACCCCCCAGGAGAGTCCCAGCACCACAAGTCACTTGGACGCACCCACAAGTACTTGAGGCAGCAGAGCACCTCCTCGAAGGGGCTGTGCCTGGGCTGCGCGGCCGGGCTGAAGGTGGGCTTGCAGAGAGACCGGGAACTGCAGAGGCACAGGGCCACGGATTCGTCTATGAATCACTTCTAGAAACATGTCTCCAGGCCACGGGCTCTAGGACAGCCCCTCTCAAAGGTGGCAGGGTATAGGCAGACTCCTTCCCAGAGGCGGGCTTCCAGGATCTGAGAGTCAGGCGTACGTGACCCAAGTCAAACTCTCCTCGCCTGCCAGGAGGGAGCACTCAGAAGACATGTGCTGTCGGGGAGCCGAGTGCTCCAGCGCCCTTCCACAGCCCAGGGGGTTCTGCTGGGAGCAGTACTGTGCCGACGGAGACTCGCTCTCACTGGGGAGGAGGAAGAGAGCAGACGGGTGGCAGGGGCTGGGGACAGAGAAGGACAACACACCCGAAGGGACAGCAGGAGAACCTCCAAAGGAGAGAGGTTAGGTGACGATGATCAAAAGTTTTCTTCTTCTCAAGCAGCCCATCCCTTCTGCATCTTGTGGATGCTGAGGCGACTTAGATGGCAGGGGTCAAACTTCTAAGGCAAAAAATGAGGAGGGCACTATTTGAAAAGAAGACCAAGATAGCAGGAAAAAATGCCTTGTAGTCTGTGAGCGTGTGTTCTGCAATGAAAGAAAGCTAACTTACAAGCAGCTTACTAAAAACTTGAAGGAGACATGTCTAAAAGTTTTCCAGCAATTAAGGAATAGTAAATGGTAACCGTAAAACTTGCTCTTATTCCGACTTCGCCGCATGTGGTAAGACAGCAGGGCTTATTTAACTCACGTCCTCCGTGTCGGCATTTTCTGTCTATTGCATGTTAATTTCCTCGACTATCCACGTTCTCAACATTCCCCCCCCATGATTTCGGGCAGAACGTCCACAGAGTTAAACACACCTTTACGGTTTATCAATGTTGCATGCATGACTTCAGACTCTACCTCGTCACTACCCCAAAAAGAGTCATGATGAGTGTCTCCACCCCCATTTCATGGACCAGAACATGAGGCACAGAACAGCGAGCTCATCTGTCACGGGTCGCCCAGTTGGTAGGCGAGAACGTAGGGACCTGAGCCTTCAGACACCAGCCCCCCTAGGACAGGTTGAGGAAGGAGGAGCCCACCCCTCCGGCTCACCTCCCAGGCTCCCGCTCCTACCTTCTCTGGTGGGAAACACTACAAACACTCACAGGAAAAGGCAGCAGACCCAGGCTGCAGACCCCTGGACTAGAAGAGGCCCTCACACGAGCAATCACCTGAAAGGACAGGCTGCGGCAGCCTGGACCAGGCCCAAGGAGGAGAAGGAGCGAAGGAGAGAGTGCCTACTCCAGCTCACTCACAGGCGCTACAACACATCCCTCGGGTCACAGCCAGGGCCGACCGCGTCCAGGGGCACCAGCGAGCGTGTCTGAGCAGCAGGTGCCACAGGACCCTCCCAGAACGCGGTTCCAGCAGCGAGAAGGGCCCTCGCACACGTGCAGTTAACCCAGCTCTACTTTGGGAGGCACCCACCAAAGCAGATCCCCACGGCCGGAGAGCACAACACGCAGTGTGGGAAAGCTGCCTCTGACCCTCTGCAGGAATAAAGAGGATCTTCCCTCAAAAGGCAAGTCAATTTCTTTCCTGAAAATACACAGGAACGACTCTGCTCCCCATTCAGCTCCATCTCTCCACTCATGCTCCATCTGCTCCTGGTGCACATTCTGCCAACTACCCTTTTTTTTGAGGAAGATTAGCCCTGAGCTAACATCGGCCACCAATCCTCCTCGTTTTGCTGAGGAAGACTGGCCCTGAGCGCACATCCGTGCCCATCTTCCTCCACTTTATATGTGGGACGCCTGCCACAGCATGGCTTGCCAAGTGGTGCCATGTCTGCACCCGGGATCTGAACCAGCAAACCCCGGGCTGCCGAAGCAGAACGTGCGAACTCAACTGCTGTGCTACTGGGCCAGCCCCCCAACTACCCTTTGCCCTGAGCATTTTCCTGGGACAACCAAAGAGCGTGGAATTTCCTCCTGGAAAAACCACAGTGCCGGTAGGGGGTCCGCCAGGACTCACCTGCTTCGACAGGGACAGTCTTCTGATACGTGGAGGCCACCTTGGCGACATCCTCAAGGGTTGAAGCATTCTACTGAGACAGGAAAGGAACATCAGGAAGGCACTGTTCTCTGCTCCTCACACCCCGTGACGGCTGCCACCTCACCCAGACGGCAAAGCCTGCCCTCGACCTTCCCAAAGAGCCCACCGGGGAGCCCAAAGCTTTCCTATCTCCTTCTCTGTTCTGCAAGTTAACTGAGGCATGAAAAGGGTTACGACACACACTTGCTGGTGACGACGTGGGTCAGCGTGAGAAGAAAAAGTACACGCGTGAGGAGGGATGGACAGGCGGAGCACAGAGGATTTCTAGGGCAGTGAAAATACTCTGTAGGGCAGTGCAAGAGGGACACATGTCCTTACGCACGTGTGCAAAGCCACAGAACGTCCAGCACCAAGAGTGGACGCTAAAGTCAACCGTGGACTCTGGTGACGACGACCTGTCAGCGCAGGCTCGCGGACTGTACCCAACGTCCCAGCTGGCGGAGGATGCTGATGGTGGCGGAGGTTGTGCGTGGTGGGGGTGGGGGGCATATGGGAAATCTCTGTACCATCCTCTCAAATTTGCTAAAACTGCTCCAAAAAAAAAAGAGTAGGAAAAAACCCAAAAGCATATCTACACCTGCGCAATCAGAAACCAGGTGCGGGTTCTGCACTAGCCCTCGCCCCGGGAGGGGACACAGTGCCACAAGCCTCGCCTGGCCTGACCGTCCACATCCCCCACAAGCGTGAGTACGGGGGCCCATTTCTGTCAGACGACACTTTGAGCGACAGCTGCTCCTTCAAGGCTGATGCTGACGCAGACACTGATGCAGACAGGCTCTGGGAACCACGGGCCATCCTCAGTTTCTTCGTGAGCAACCACTTCCCAGTGACACACCTGGGGCGTGCGACAGTCACTGCCTTCCTGACACAAATCAGGGGAGCAGGGCCCCGAGGACGTGGACCTGAAGTTAGCGGGCACTGTCTGAGGGTGACTGTGAGTGGCAGCTCCCTCCCGTCCAGGCACAGGCTGAGCCCTGCGCGGAGTGCCGCACTCACGGGCCAGGCCCCCACCCTCCCCCAGAGCCCCGTTCTCCCTCCACAGCCACCCCGCTCGGCCAGAGCACGGCTGTCCGCCCACCCGTCTGCCATGCCCAGCCACAGCCAGCCTGAGAGCCCGGCACCCCGGCCACCCTGGCCCCCCTGCCCCCCTCTCCGAGTGCGACCGCTCAGCTGCCCTGACCAAGCGCTCTCCCTTCCCAGACCACCCGCCCACCAGAACGGGCCTCTGCCACCTCTCTCCAGAACAATCTCTTCTCACACTCACTCCCTGCCCTGCCCCCCACCTCCGGATGTCCCATCAGGCTCCTGCCTGCCCTGTGGCTTCAGGGGTAGGGGCGTCAGCACCCTCCCCATGGGACCCTCCTGTCGCCCCCATCTGCCCAGCCCAGCCAGTTCTCCAGCACGCTGCCCAGAGCCAGTTCTCTGCCGTCACCTGGGGGCTTCCAGCAAACACGGCCCCCAACCTCTCATTTTGCAGCGTCCCCACCACACCGCGCCCGACCTCCTCCACAGCACGCCCCCATCACCAAGACCCGCTTGCCGACTAGAAGCTTCTCCCTCTCACCGCCCTCCTCTACGCGGCGCCTGCTCCTCCCTCCCCTCGGTCCAGCCTGGCAACTCAAGGTCACAACCTCTCCCAGGTCCCACCTGCTGGACACCCCTCAACCCGTTTCCATCCCCTATAGGGACTTCACACCCGAATCCCTCCACACGCAGCTCACTGGGACCCCGCGCAGCTCCCTCACCTTCCTAAGCCTCAGGCCGCCAACCGCACAACACGGACGCCGTCACACCACCAACAGGAACCACAGTCACCGTCAGACACAGGCTCACCCAACCTCTGCGCCAAGCCACCACGCTGCCTCGGTCGCAGGCCCCCTCGTCAGCCTCTACCGTCCACGGCTGCGTCTCAGTGACCCCACATTCTCCACCAGCACCACCTCACGGTCTCCCTCCACATGCCTGTCTACGGCCTGGGCTCCCCTACACGTTCTGGTCTCTTCCATCTTAAACAGAACCATCCCCTCGGCTGACCGCTGCCCAGCTCACAGGACCACAGTGGGCGGAGCGGGCCCAAGCTTGCCGACTCTACGACTGACCCTCCCCACACGGTGCGGGTCCCTGCAGGCCAGCTTCCCCCAACCTGCCCCCCAACACCCACAACAATGCCCTCACCAGGACTCCCGGGGCTACCACGTTGCTCGCCCAGACGTCGCCCCCACCAGCAGCACTGCTGGGCACAGGTGACCCCCCTGCCCCAAAGCTGTTTACCCTCAGACCAGCACCACCAGACCCTGTGGGCTCCCCCCACCTTGCTGGGTGCACTTCCCAGTCTCCTCTACCAGCCTGACTGCTGCCATCCCCAGGTGTGTCCCTGGGCCCGCTCACCACTCTGCAGGCTCTCCTCGCCTCCGACTTGACCCCGGCTCCGTCCACATCTGTGCAGTGGCCGTCTGCCTCTGGTCCAGCCGCACTCTCGTCCACCTGCCCTGCTGGGTAGCCCACCCCGGACACACCCACAGCCGACTCAGCTACCCACCCCTGCTCCTCCCAGGCGCCCCAGCTCAGCAGAGGCCCACCGCCCACCTGGGGCAGTCCTGCCTGCCCCTGCCAGCCCTTAAAGCCGGGGGCTTTACCTCCCGCCTCGCTGAGGTCAGTGCCGCTCTCCCTCTGCCACGAGCCCCTGCCCGAGCCAGCACCGCACCCTGCTCACACCGCTGAAGCCACCTCCTAACTAGGGCCACAGCCTCGCTGCTTCTCCGCAATCCACTTCCACACTGTGACCAGGGTCTTCTCAACACAGATCCCGTTTGTGTCACTTGCCTGCCAAACCCTTCGAGGGCCACTCAGGACTCATCTGATGAAGAACGAAACCTGACGTACGTAGTCTGCAGGGCTCCCCGAGATGGTCCCTCCCAGCTCCTCACCCCTCGGCCCTCCTCTGCAGTGAGACCCTAACAGTCTTTGCGGCGTCACCCCCACCCCCGCACACACGCTATGCCCCTGCTCTCCAGGCTCCTGGCCCATCTTCCCGGCATGCTCCACCCGTCAAAGCTGAGCCCAGCCTCTCACTTCCCCAGGACCCTTCTGGCCCCTCAGCCTGAGCCCTGGGCCTGCCACATGCTCCCAGGGCCCATGCGTGGTCACGTGGTGGAGCCCCTGGGTGACGGCCTCTGTGTGGTCAGCTGTGAGCCTGACAGCAGCAGAACTCCGTGAGGACTGGCCCTGCTCTCCTTGACCACAGGCCGGGCACAGGACCAGGCAGGACGGCCTCCGTCTTTGCTCAGGAGATACAAGCCACACGTGTCCTCGTGTGGACAACTCCACACCTGCTCTAAGTGTAGACTCTGCTATGGCTGGACCGTACGCTAGAAAAACGGCCGTCTGATACACTTAAGACTGACTCTCAGAGATCCGACACCGTGTGACAAAGTCCCCAGTGAGAAACAAGCGTGTTCCCCGGGACACCCGTGGGAGGCGGTGCTGTGGGCAGGACCTGCCTCTACACGGTCCCTGTCCCGTGGACCTTCCACCATGAACCATGATACAGATGTTCTAGACCCGCGCGCTCCCAGAGCCGCCGCCGCCACGCGTGCCTACTGAGCTCCTGACATGGGCAGTGTGACCAAGGAGCTCAATTTCCAGCCGGTTTACCGCTAACTACTTTGGATTCAAACAGCCACACGTCCTCAAGGGTCTCGTGTTGGCCCCAGAGTCTAATGCCTGGCTTCCAAAGGTGGCCCCGCCACTTGCTGCTATGCTGTGGCCAAGCACTGAGCCTGCCTGGCCAGGGACCCCCAAATGCAAAAGGGGACAGGGACAGTCTCTCCCCCACAGCACGACCATGTGGGGTACCGGAGAGGATGTCCGTGACCGGTAGACGAGGCCTGGCATACAGGTCAGCAATCGGCACCATCAGTGATGACACGTGCCCGACTTAAACGTTCGTGCTTCTGAAAACCTGAGCCACACCCCACCCCAGACCATCCACGGAGCCGTGCGCTGACACACCAAGAGCTCCACGAATTCCCGGACCTCCTAAATTCCCGAACACGGCAGCAGAAGACACTCAGGCCTGGATCTGGAATCCTTACCTTGTCCATCCGGTCCTTCTGGACCCCGTACTTTCCGCCGAATCCTTTGGAATAGTCTGCAAAGTGGCACAACACAACACTCACACTTAGGCTGAGGACCAGCGAGGTGCCCGGGGCAGAGGCATGCAAACAGATCCAGAAACAGCCCAAGAAGACGCACCCCGAGCAGAAAGAGACCAGAACCGCACCCCGCGCGGTCCTCACTTGCAAGTTGAGTTGGTTTCTACCCGTGGTGTTCAGCACACAGGCGGGGGAGAAGCAGAAAAGGGGTGTGCGCATGCGTCCCGTGCTCTCCTGAGGGACAGAGGGTGCCGTGTGGGCTGGCAGGCAGTGAGCCGAGGGCCCAGCACAGGCGCGGGGCAGCGTGCCACTCCAACAGCACAGTCCTCCACCTGGCACCGCTCCCTCCCTACTAGGACTAGGCAGAGGCTCGAGGCAGCTGTTTTCTTGCTTTTTAAAAGAAAAAAAAAAATTCCATGGGGAAATTCTACCAGCCAACTCTTAGGACGTAGCAACACAGATCTCCGTGACAGTCACACCGTCACACGGCCTTAAGGCCACGCAGAGCCAAGGCCGTCTCCGCGCAGGCTGCCGGATCAGCACCGGATCAGCTGCGTCCGCCGTCCCTCGCCTGAACACGGCCGTGTGTTCCCAACCAGGGGACGGAGCCTACGCTCTGCCCTGGCAAGGAGGACCGTCCTTGTCTTCCGCTCGTGTGTCCAGGTTCTAACGGCCAAGTCCGAATTTGGACAGCAATTAAATAACTGCTCTAAGGAGAAATGTTTTCACCGTGTGGACTCCCAACAGATACACCTAGAAATTTCCTGTGTCTTCTTAGCTTCCTGTACATACCGTTTAGCTCTGTGTGGGGAAGTTATACGTAGGTGGTGTCGTCAAAAAAACCAAAACAAACGAAAAACACCTCCCACCCCTGGTCAAAAAAACACCACCACGATGAAACAGAGACCACACAGAACACGGCTGCCCCTGCCCCTGCCCCCCGGTGACCCGCGCCTCTGGCTGAACTAAACATGGTTCTCCCCGTCTCAGAGGCAGTCAGGTGGCTTACTCAGTAGGTAAGTCACGGTCAACAGCAAGAGCTCCAGCAGAAGGCTGCTGGGAGACCAGGGACACCCCGCTCCAGGATGGAGCCACGTTATGGGTTTAGGGCAACACACCCTGCAAACTACGGCCATGTCTTGCCAAGCACAAACCCCATGGTGCCAGGGAACAAGTGAATGGGGGTGGGAGGAGTGCAGGCGACCATGGCTCCAGCATACACCTGGGTTTCAACGCCCGAGTGCCCCTCGAGGGCACAGAGGGTGCTGGCAAGGCTGAGGCTGGAAGTCTGTGCTAGAAGTGGCCGCACTGGAGGGGAGGCGGGGGCGGGGGGTGGTGAGCAACGGTGCCTTGCTGGGACTCGTGCTTGGCCAGCCTCTCCTTGTAATCAAACCCCACAGCACAGGAGTCCTGCCTCTCGGGCTGAACACCAAATCTGCCTCCGAAACCAGTCTTATAACCTGGAAATCCACAAGCAACAGTGAAGAAAACCGAGAGAGGAAACACAGTTCGGTTAGAATCGTGGGAGCATGGGCAAGAATCAAGTACATCGTTTAGAGAAAGGAAAAGCTCTGCCAGGCTCAGGGGCTGCAGAGCCAGCTCGCAGGCTCAGCAACAGTCAAAACTGGGCTCAAAGGTTAGAGGGCAAACTCAAACTCTTAACACTCCAGCCAAGATCAGAGACCGGGTTAGGAACTGTATTTCAAGTAATTCGGGAAAGCCACTCCATGCTTTGAGGTTTCTTTCTAGGTCCTACCCACGCTGCAGACAAGAGAACGCATCTCTGCGCATGTGAAGAAAGAGACACGTTATACACGAGGTTACTGCACGGCAACGCGTACCAGCCCCACCTCCATCTGTGCTGGCTGAAAGGACGGGGTGAGTCTGGGGCTCACTCAGAGGTCTCCCGTCCCCACGTGCTACTTTCCCAGGGACATGGTTCTGTCGTGGAAAGCACACACTCCCGGGCAGAGAGGAGGCATCCCCTTCCACAGCCTACAGCACGCTTTATCAGCACCAATTCATGGACTGGATCGCTGTCGGCCCTCTGGCCGCCCGCTGAGGGCAGAAAACAGCGTTCCCAGAGCTGCTGCAGGCAGTGACCGGCGCTCCAGAAGCCCAGTGACATGGGGCCTTCTCGCGGGAGCCCTCCCGTGGGAGGGGACGGGGGTTCCTCACTCCTCTAGCTGAAGGGCTGTCTCAAATCACGGGAGGGCTACGACAACCTCCCACACTGAAGACACAACACCACTGCTACAGAGACACGGCAAAAACACGGCACAGTGACGGACCTGGGAAGGGAAATAAACTCGGGAAACGATCCCAAGTAGGAGATTCAAAATGAAGGTACCTTTTTGGGATTCGTGCAGCTGCAATTTCTCCTGGTGATCCCGGCCAAGAGCACATTTGTCTTGTCTGTCTGTCTGCACACCAAATTTTCCGTCAAACCCTTTCACGTAGTCTAATGGATTAGAAAAAGGACACAAACTGGTATTAACGGATAGCCCGGGCAACAGAGAGAAAACATGTTTTTCAATGCACGTCAATACACACAATTCGCTCAATTCATCCCTTCTCTCTCAGATCTTCGGTAAAACTTTAGGTAACACTCATCAAGAGGCCCTCCTCATACAGCGTCTGGAAACTGACCCCATCTGTAATCCCAGCGTTCCGAATAAACGCAGACGGGACCCCACAGAAGCAGCGCCAAGCGATGCAGCTTAAGCAGCAACCGGAGCCCCACAGTCCCACCACTTACACACGCGACACTATTAGCACAAGCGGCACTGCTGGGGTGTCAGAGCCAAAACAACTGGCAAGAGTCGATCTCTCATGTAACAGCTGTGTTTCTGCTTTGCTGTTTTAAAGCTGGCTGCTTAACTGAGAGATGTCCGTATTAAGGGCTGCTGGTTACGCTCCGTCTCTGCCTGCTGCTCTGGTTACCACCCGTCCCGTTAACGGTCACCGGCTGGAGAGCTGGTAAGATGCAGGCACCTGTCTGGGACTCGTGCTTCTCCGTTTTGCCTTGATACTCAAAGCCGACGGCACTTTTATCCACCTTGTCCTTGTCGATACCGTACTTGCTACCGAAGCCTTCGGAGTAATCTAAAAACAAGGAAAGCAGTTTACAGGCCAGCAACACAACCAGCGAGCAAGCTGTGGATTCCAGCAGGCTTCAAGAAAGTACTTTTAACACTCAATTAAAAAAAATATAAACCAAAAATCTTTTAAGCTCACTATAAGATCACTGATACAGAAAATACCTAAAAGTCTTGCTCATATGTAATAACAGGACTAGGAAGAGTCCTATAAAGACAGCAGATTTATAACTGTAGCATCTTTCCTTCATTCCAAAAGACAGCATGGAGTAACAGTTTATTACAAAGCTTCTGGATCAGCACGAGCCGAGCAGCCGGCTTTTAATGGGTCCCTCTGCTTCATGGACCAGCACAAGGAGAGGCATGCAGGGGTGCCTGCAAAGACAGGATAAACCTGGAACGCCCTCCAGAAACACACGCCCTCCAGAAACGCCAGTGGAATGGTTCCCTCTGCACTAAAGGAGGACTCCATCGTGGGCACGTCAACGCACGAGCGCGCGGAGCAAACCCCTTCCGCAAAGGCCTGGGGCTGCCGAGGAGCCTGCCTGCCCAGGCACTTGGGGCTGTGCCCCCGACCTCCCAGAGTGGCATTTCCTCTGCCCCAGAGGCCTCTTGGGGAGAAAGTCAGTGCAGACTGCAAGGCATCCAGCAGCAGGTCCTGAGGAACTGGGTGCGCGTGGGGCAGAGGAGCACAGGTCTGCTCCAAGGAGGGAGGGAGAGAAGGCAGTGACAGCGACCCCGTGCCGCAGGCCACCTGCTGTAACGGAAGTGACGCCTGCGGCAAAGGGACACTGGGCTGGCCCACGGCCAGCTCCTCGCAGAAACGCCAAGCCAGTGGGGTTTCCAGTGCTGGGTTTTGGTTTTGTTCTTTAAAGAAACCTGGGATTTTTTTTAAATACGTGAGCTCTCAGTTTTTATATGTTGGCAATCGTTTTAAAAAATCTAAATGTACAGGCCAAACAAAACAATGAGGAGAACCAACCGTTCGTGGCCTCTGCAGGAGGGACTGAATCTAACACCCTCCACCTACAGCCCTCGCTGGGTGACGGCAGTAAGTGACCCACGAGGCCGCCACAGCAAAGGAAGCCAGCACGGCTTCTGAGGACAATCTGGCAATCTATCGAAATTTTAATTCAGTGTTCTCTGACCCAATTATATTTCTAGGAATTTACTCTTGAATAACCACTTACGTACATAAGACACAGGGAGAAGAATACTCATGCAGTCGACTTTTAACATCGAAAATTGAAAACAACCTAACTTGTACATTCCACAGAGGAATGGTTACGTAGACTACGGGATCTTCCCACCACAAGGACTGAGCAGTCACCAAAAACGCGACAGACCCCTACGCTGACCTGAACGGAACAACAACGGCCAAACGTTTGAGTTAAAAAACCGTGTAACTATAACGTGACCCGCCGTACACAGGGGAAACGCCCCAGTGCGCATGTCTGTAAGCGTGTGGGAAGCAGCGGCGAGGGGGCAGGCCGCGCGGTGGACGGGCTGCGGGGCGCCGCCCGGGCGGACCTTTCTGCGACTCGTGCTTCTCCGTCTTGCCCTGGTAGTCGAAGCCCACGGCGCTCTTGTCCACCCGGTCGGCCTGCACGCCATACTTGCCGCCGAAGCCGCTGGAGTAGTCTGTGGAGACACGCAGCAGTGGGCATGGGAGCAGATAGGAGCTAACCCGGCGCTTGGTTGAACCAGAACAGAAACGACTCGCGGTGTGACTCAGCAAGAGATCAAGCACACATTCTAAAACACACGAGCCACCCACTATCACCCACGCGTGACGCTCGACTCAGTCTACAGCGTCCCTTTCACCTGTTAGGGGCACTTCGTTCCTGATGGCAGACGTGAACTGCGTTCCCACCTCGGAAGTTCACCGTTCAGACACTTTCTGAGCACCGACTGCACGGCAGCGAGCAAAGGTCTGAATCACCACTTACATACACTCAAAAGTGTTTCAAGAATAAGTCTAACAAGATGCTTCCACTACAAGTCAGCTGTGGGGCGGGAACGGGGTGGGGGTAACTTCCAGTTCCTGGGGGGCAGAGGATCAAAACCAACTCTGCATCCCTTTGGCTCCTTCTTCCAGCGGGTCTGAAAGTTGCCTCTAGGACTCTGCCCGGCTCCCTGAGCATCTGGGAGCACTTTTCCAACCAGAGGAGAGTCAGGACTGCGCCAGGGGCTCAGCCGCGCTCAGCCAGGGGCAGGGGGGCCCACCGACCCACAGCCCTGGGATCTCAGCCCTCGCCAGCCGCCAGCCGGCGCCCGGCTGAATCCCGCGGTCAGGGCCTGGGGGATTAGCCAGGCAGAGCGCCGCGGGCCCAGGCAGCCCCGCGCCAAGCGGAGCGCCCGGGGAGGGCGCACTCAGTGGGGATGCCGCCAGCGCTGCGATCAGAGGGAAACGGAACCCCCCCCCCCATCCCACCCCCGCCCCCAGGCCCGACACGTCCACAGACCGCGGGCGGAGGAAGCCCCGCACCCGCTCCAGGGAGGCCGCCCGCGGAGATCGAGTTCCTGGTGCCACACTCAGGCGATTCCAACAGAGGAACCAAAAACCCAGAAGCACCTTTCTGCTGATTTCCAACACAGCCAGAAGAGGGATGGCTCCAAATTTAGAGCCTCTCGGCCGTCTGCAGCTGCGCGTGTCGCTGCATTTCCAGTGACCTGATTGCTAAACCTCCCTGTAGGTGCGGGCCGGGCCGCAGGAGCCGCGGCTGCGACGGCCCCGCCCGGGCGCCAGGGAGACCCCGGCCCCTCTCGGTCCTTCCCCGCAGGGCCCCACTCCTACCTCGCCCCGCTTGGACCCAAACCCCTCCCTGTCGGCCCTCCATCCCCTTCCCCTAAACCCCAGGGCCCTGATCCCGTCGCCCCCGATCCCGGACCCCTCCCCGCAGGGCCCCTCTCCTACCTCGCCCCGCTTGGACCCCAGCCCCTTCCCCTCGGCCCTCCACGCCCCTCCCCTAAACCCCTGGGCCCTGAGCCCCTCCCCCCGGATCACACCCCCTCCCAGCATGGCCTCTCTCGCACCTCGCCCCCCTCCGACCCTCGGCCCCTCCACTCTCTCTTCTCCTAGCCCCCGGGTCCCGGGCACCCTCTCAGACCCCAGACCCCCTCCCCGTCTGGCCCTCTCCTCCCCTTCCTCCCTGCAGCCCCGGCCCCTCTCCTTCGGACCCCTAAACCTCAGAACTGCCCCTTCCTCCCCGACACCAGGCCCTCCCCACCGCTCGGCGCCCCGCCCCTCACCCCGCGGCCCCCCGGCCCCCACCCCTCGGCCCCCGGCCCCGGCTCCCCCGCCTGGGGAAGCCTCGCCCGCGCTCCCCCCGCGGCCGACCCGAAACCGCGAGCGGAAGAGCGGCTAGACCGCTGCGGCCGCCGCTTCCTTCCCTTTTCGGGGCCCGGGGGCGCCCCAGGAGCGCCGCGGAGGGGCCGGCCCCCCCCGCCCGGCGGAAGCCGCGCTCGCTCACCGCCGCCTGGCTCCGTCCGGACCCACTCGACTCCGACTCCGGCTCCGGCCCCGGCCCCGGCCCCTGCAGCTGCGCGCCCGCCGCTCCCAGGCGCCCTGCTCCACTTCCGGTTCCTCGGGCGGGGGCGGGGCCTCATCCGGGTCCCGACGAGGCCCCGCCCCTCCCCGGCACGTCGCGCCCCTCGCCCGGCCGCCTCCCTCGCGCGCGTGCGCGGGCAGCGCGGGCCGAGCTCCGCCGGGGTGCGAGCCTGCAAAGCACGCGTGGAAACAGTCTGTTCCTACGCGCAGAGTCAATGTACGGAGCGAAGGCTCCAGAAGGAGGTTTCTTTTCTCTTTTTTGAGAAAGATTAGCCCTGAGCTAACATCTGCCACCAATCCTCCTCTTTTTGCTGAGGAAGACTGGCCCTGAGCTCACATCCGTGCCCGTCTTCCTCTACTTTATATGTGGGATGCTTGCCACAGCATGGCATGCCAAGCGGTGCCATGTCCGCACCCGGGATCCGAACCAGCAAACCCCAGGCCTCCGAAGCAGAACGTGCGAACTTTGCTGCGCCACCAGGCCGGCCCCCAGAAGGCGGTTTCTTGACTGAGTGACTGGGAAGAATGAGGGGTTTGTAGGCTTAATGAGGAAGTCAGAACTGGAAGGAGGGGAACTAACACTGGGGAGGCAGCCTGCGGGCCACGTGGCTTCTGCCCCTCAGGAGAGTGTGTGGCCCAGACCAGCTGGCCACATAGCGATTGTGGATACAAGGTAATCCTTTTAATACAGGATGGTTCATTTTTCCCTGGAAACAGCTTTATGAGTTGAAAATTATTTTTAAGAGCATCTTATTGAGATGTAATTTACATAAAATATAATACACTCGTGTACAATTCTGTGGTTTTTAATATAGTCACAGGGTGGTGTAACCATCACCATGACCTAATTTTAGAACATTTTCATCCCCCCCAAAGAAGCCCACCTTGTTAGCAGTCAACCCCTGTGCCCCGCTCCCCCCCCCCGCCCCCGCAAGCAGCCACTCATTACTTTCTCTCTGTGAGGTGGGTATTGTTGCTTCCGTTTCCCAGATGAGGACAGCCAGAGCTCACTGGGGCTTTCAGCGGGAGGGTGGCGTGAGCCGTTTGTGACACCCAGATCCATCCAGCCTCTCTATGGAGAACAGACTGCTTCAGAGTCACATCCGGCGAAAAGGCAAAAGGCGGCGCCCGTCTCCCCTTTGACACACCGTGTCAGGAGAGTGTGTGGCAGAGACTGGCTGGCCAAGTAGCATGACAGATACAACGTCAAATTTGGAAAGCGAAAAGGTTTAGCCGTGCTCAAAAACAAGTTGAATGTCTCTGTGGACCGGAAGTGAATAGAAATGTGACGCGGGGGGCTGAGGCTGTAGGCCTGCTGGGCCCGGGGCGCCCACCCTGGTCCAAGGAGCCGAAAAGGCAAATGCAGTGAGGACAACCTGCCCAGCCCACACAGGACCCCAGCGGGCCAGCCGCTGTGGCATCCACACCACCACGCAGGGCGGGATAACTCGGTGTGGCAGAGAGTGGATCCCCTGCCCTCCTTCTGGACTCACTGGGCCTCTGGCTGCCCAGCTCCACATCTCCCAGCTTCTCTAGGTGACGGGTGCGGCCACATAGCCAGGATCTCACAATGGAACATCAGAGAGGAGGATATGCACCGCTTTCTGGCCCGTAAAAACGCCCGCACGGCTTCCCCCTTACCATAGGTTGGGATGACGGCAAAGATGGATCCGTGCCCGTTGCTGCTGAGACAAATTACAACCAAGGTTGTGGCTGAAAAAATGCAGATACTTACAGTTCTGGAGGCCGGAAGTCTGAAATCAGTTTCGTTGGGCCAAAGTCAAGGCCAAAGAGAGACCCCAAGGAAGAGCCCGCTGCCCCTTCCAGCTTCTGAAGGCCACCTGTACCTGCATTCCGTGCCTCGGGGCCTCTTGCTCGAGTCACTGAGACTCAGGCTTGTGTTGTCACATCTACTTCCTCTCTGTGGTGGAATCTCTCACTGCCTCCCTGTTGTGGGGACCTTGTGATCACACTCAGGACCCAACCGGATAATCCAGGAGAATCTCCAGAGTCCCTTTTTCCATATAAGGTAATATTCACGTGTTCTGACGATTGCCGAATGGACATTCTCGGGGGCCGTTATTCAGCCAGCCACATTAAGGTGACAGGTAGACCTTGGAAGCCATGTGCTGGAGACGGCAGAGCCCCCACTAGCCTGGGTCCCTGCGAGACTGAACGGAACAGATCTTCCTTACCATCCCCTCCTCCTCCTCTGTCTGACCGGGAACATACACCCTGGCCTGTTGCATGAGATGGAAATGAAATCCTGTGTTTAAGACATGATCTGCGCAGTCAATTTGTTACAGGTGTCTGGCCCACCCCAATACAGAGAGCTTGGAGGCGAGTGCAGAACAGGAAGACGGGCAGGGCCCCACACCGAGGGAGGAAGAGAAAAAGCAAAACAAAACACTTCCCACTTGTTATAAACCAATGTTGCCGCAATTAAAAAAAATAAAGTAGGGGCTGGCCCCGTGGCCGAGTGGTTAAGTTCTCACGCTCCGCTGCAGGCGGCCCAGCGTTTCGTTGGTTCGAATCCTGGGTGCGGACATGGCACCGCTCATCAAACCACGCTGAGGCAGTGTCCCACATGCCACAACTAGAAGGACCCACAATGAAAAATATACAAATATGCACTGGGGGCGGTCTTTGGGGAGAAAAAGGAAAAAAAATTCTTTTTTAAAAAAATAAAGTAAAAAACATTTTAAGAAACACTTCCCACTTAAAAGGGAAAAGAGTTAGAGGGAGAAAACTCCCCAGGCTCTTGCTCTCTGGAGTCATGTTTACCATGGAATTATTCCCCTGCTAATTTTTCATGCCCCACTTTGCCATGTCCCTTCTAATTCAATTCCACACTTCCTCATGGTCCTACTATGATCTCATGATTATAGCTTTTCTTTTAATGAACTTGGAATCATTTGTGGTGGAAAGGACCTAGTGATCATCTGTTTCAATACCATTAATTTCCAGGTGGGGACTAGAAGCCAGTGGATCTAAGAGATTTGCCCAAGATGACACAGCTGGCTGGTAATATAACCTGACAACAGTAAATTAGATATGTGGACACTTTTACAAAGCACTTTCATTTTAGACAAATACATACATGCACTTTCTCAAATACCTAACCTGAATCAATCATCTCAGCAGTCCTATGAGGCATACATGGTGTGATTTACTATGCATAAGTGAGGAAATCACAGCAAAAAGGAATACAATAAAACTAATTCATGATAGAGCCATGACTTATTGTGGTTAATACCATGGGCATTGGTGTCAGCCAATCTGGGTGGAATTCCAGCTTTCCATTTATTGGTTGTGTGACCTTGAGCAAATTAACCTCTCCAAGCCTAAGTATATATCACCTATTAAATGGGGCTAATAATAGTAGCTACTTCATACAGCAGTTTTTCATAGAATCAAATCAGATAATGCTCATAAAGCACTTAGCCTGTGAGGTACACAGCATGCCTCCCATTAATAGCAGGTTTAATTTGTGTGTTCTGAATTGGAGTTCTTTACAACATATTATGCTGCATTACTAATCCTTCATTAAAAAATATCTGTTTAAGATCATTCTCACAAACGTTTCTTGTCTTTTTTTTTTTTTTTTTGGTGGAGATCATCTACCCTGCCATTACTAGGGAAACAGAGATGTTTTAGGAAGGTCTCATTCTTGGTTTGCTCTATTTCAGTTAATATTAATTCTAGAGAGAGAGTGGTGGGTGGGGCAATGAGTTAATTATTTAATTTAACTCTTCCTAATAGGTTAGTAGTCAGATATTCCCACAAGTAAGAACTGTAATAGATTAATCTTTTAAATTGAACAGATTCTTAAGATGTTTTTAAAAATATAACACCAAAAGTATAGAATTAGGGCACCCATTCAAACCATGGAGAGCATGTTTCTGGTCAATAAGAAGCATCTATGCTCCACAAATTAAATTTTGTGAGACTTAAGATGAATTGTGGCTACTCTGGGAAGAACATGGAAGACCTCAATATGCTCAAAGCTTCTATCTGTAAAATGTGGATAATTTCTCAACTGCCAACTTCATATGGTAATAGAAAAAAATCACATCCATGCAATTTAACTATATGAAGTGTAGAGTATTGTATAAATACTAATGTAATATATGTGAAGCTTACTATTTAAATTCTCCTCTAGGGGCCAGCCCTCTGGCCGAGTGGTTAAGTTTGTGCACTCCGATGTGGCAGCCCAGGCTTTTGCTGGTTTGGATCCTGGGCATGGACGTGGCACCACTCATCAGGCCACGTTGAGGTGGCGTCCCACGTGCCACAACTGGAAGGACCCACAACTGAAATATACAACTATGTACTGGGGGGATTTGGGGAAAAAAGCAGAAAGAATAAAATATAGATTGGCAACAGTTGTTAGCTTAGGTTCCAATCTTTAAAAAAGTAAAAAGTAAAAAAATTCTCCTCTATAAGTATATGTCCATTTAAATGTTCTTTAAATTCTCTTAGTTGGACTAGAGTCTACATCGTACCCCCAAGTAAACTGGCTTTGCTGCTCCCTGGTCAAACTTAAGGTCCAGGAATATTTGGGAGACTCAGATCTCTGGGACTCAGATCCTGTCTCCCTAGACACACCATGACAGCCTGCATTTCTGAGGTCTTGCATGGTCTCTGGTAAGCTACCATAGAGCAGGCTACAGGCCAACTATGACCAGAAGTTGATGACTTTGACTTCTTTCTAGCCTCTGAGAATCTCTCTAACTCTTGACCTTATTGTGCCCCTTCTTTCTACCATTCCTTTCACCCATACCTTTTTCAAAATTCGCTTCACAAGGAGGCTCAATGAGTAAGATGGAAGGAACAAGCTTATTTGGGAATAAAGCCAGATCAATCTTTCTTCTTCTCCTCTCCTGTCATATTTTATCTTTCTCTGTCTTTCCTTCAGTCTTTCTATCTCTCTCTTTCTGTGTCCCTCCCTCTCATGCTCACTCTCTCTCCCTCTTTGAGGTGGAGATTAAAAGTACTCATTTTAAAATAATTTTTAAGTTTCACAACTTGATTTTATACATTATTTTATTTTATTGAAATACATATAAAAGCTTAACAGTTGAAAATGAATAAAAGACATTTTAAAAATCATAGGAGAAAGACTGTGTGGATTCCTAGGTTCTTGTCTATCTCTGCATATAATGTCTATCAGAACCTCTGTTCTCAAAATATGGGGTTTACCTACGTGGGTATAATCCTGGGAACAAACCTTTTAAACTAGATTCAATGTTCATAACACTGCCTCAAACTGATCGCTTGGTAGTGTGAGCTAAATATGATGGCACCAGGAATCAAGAAGTGAGTTTTTCACTTCTCTCTATCTAGCTGTTGTATGACCTACAAAAAGTTCTTACATGTTCTTATCTCTATTTTCCTTATAGGGGAAATAACACCTGCCCAAATATTGTTTTTATGGAGATAAATGTGTTACTCTCTTTGTCATCCTCTTGAGGGCCTCTTTGATCTCCTTGTTCCTGAAACTATAGATAACGGGGTTTAACATGGGGATTAGGATAACATAGAACACTGACAGCACCTTGTTTTGCTTCTTGGAGTGGCTAGAGTTAGGATGCAGGTACATAAAGAGGCTTGTGCTATAGAAGATTGTCACAACTACTAGGTGGGAGGCACAGGTATTGAAGACCTTGGCACTACCTTTGATGGAAGATAGTTTCAGGATGGAAGCTACAGTGATTGCATGAGATAAGATGATTACCAAGAAGGAACCAAACCCAACAAGAATAGATTCGAGAGACAGAATCATTTGGCTGATGTAGGAATCAGAACAAGACAAAGAAATAATCTGGGTTACATCACAGTAGAAATTTGGAATGATATTGGGCCCACAGTAGTAGAGACGAAAGCAAGAAACTGTTTGAACTAAGCTACCAAGGAAACCACTCCCATAGGCCCCAGCAATCAACTTATGACAGAGGCCAGGAGCCATGATGCTCGAGTACTGCAGAGGCCTACCGATACCAACAAATCTGTCATAGGCCATGGTGGCCAAGATGCAGCATTCAGCCTGACCCATCCAGCACCCAATAAAATACTGGGTGGCACAGGCAATGAAGGAAATGTTTTTTTCATCTTTTAAGAAGTCTGAAAGCATTCTTGGGCTATTTGAAGAAGAATAACAGATGTCTAAAAATGATAGGAAACTGAGAAAAAAGTACATAGGCGTGTGCAGGTGGGAGTTCATCCTGATTACGATGATAAGACCCAGGTTCCAGATTAGAGTCATAAGGTAGATCCCTAGAAAGACTGGGAATAGTACACGCTGCACCTCTTTTTCATCTGAAAGTCCCAGGAGAACAAACGTGGACACAGAAGTCTCATTTCTATTCCTTTCCATGGACATGGTTAGTGTCATCTACTGACAAAAAGATGACAGATGGAAATTATTTCATTCTCAAAAAACAAAAACAAGTATTCTTCGTCTTTTTCCAGTCATGCAGCTGACTAAATATACAACTTAAATCATCATGTTGAGTTAATCTGTCTTCCACGCATGATTACTAAACTTAAATGAACAATTCCCTTCAATAAACATTCTCATTCTCTTTGGGGACAAAAGACAGTAAATTGGCATTATGAGTACATTATCCTCTGAAATGTCTTAATTTCATGTTTTAACTTCCTAGAATTCACAAATATCTGAGAATCAGAAATAGACAAAACTGGTGAAAACTGCTATCTCTCGATATGGTGAAACAAAAATTCTCCTCACACATGGCTCTGATGTTAATCAGTGCTTGAAGAAGTCCCTGAATCATGAGGCTTCATACACCAAATGAGGATGCTGGGGTACATGTCTTTTAAAATCTCCTTCGGGGGCAAGCCCTAGAGGCCTAGCGGTTACGTTCAGTGCCCTTCACTTAGGGTACCTGGGTTTGAATCCTAGACACTGACCTACACCATTCTTCTGTTAGAGGCCATGCTGTGGTACAGCCCACATAAAAAGAAAAAAAGGGGAAATATTGGAAATGGATGTTAGCTCAAGGCAAATCTTCCTCAGAAAATAAATAAATAAATAAATAGAATCTTTGGAACCAAGATTCCACTAAACTGTAATCAGGGAGGGTGGACTATCTTGTAACTGCCTTTCTGTTTTCATAAAACCATCTGAGATCTAAAAATAATGCCATAGAATAGTGGGAAGAGTCAGAGACAAGATATAGTTTGGAAATGGATGTGAGTTGAACAACTTAATGATTCTAGGAAAGCACCTGAGAAGTTAGATAAGATAAGTTTGAAAGAGCCATTATGCTCCTTTCTTTGCAGGTGCAGCTTTTTCTTTCTTCAAATCAGAGATACTTATAAGTTAAATTATCTAAGACAGCGACTCTTGATCTTCTTTGAGTCAGTGATACATTTGAAAATCTGTTACAAAGTCTGAACCCTGTACCCAGGAAACTGCAGCCACTTATCACCTCTGCATATGGTTTTATTGGATTCTCTGTCACCCTCAAGTCTATTCATGGTTCCTAGATTCAAGACTTCTGTAGAAGTAGAGTGATTTGAACTCATGTAAGGATGAGGATGCTTAGGCAAGGGATATGGGGATTAGAAAACTGAGGCAGGATTTCTGGAAGTCCTTTCTCTTTTTCTCCTTGGAGCCAGTCCAGAGAAGTTAAGCACTAAGTCTTCAGGCCAAACAGTAAATAACCAAAATAATATTTTTGCATAAGACACTGCATGCCCTCTTCAAGATGCAATAGCTGTCATCTCTTCAGGTGGTCATTAGAACATCTCCAGCACAAGTATATTTTTATTCAGATGAACTCAAACTAGAAAGAAAATCATGGGAAGCCATGAAACCTAGAAAATATATGTCACATGTAGCTGAGAGTTTTGTGTTTGCGTAAAGTAGAAGTCTTGGAGATTTCCCTGGAGAAAGACTGCAACATTAGTGGAATAAACTATGTCTATGAGCTACAAATACTTGTCAGTATTAGCCATCCAGAATGACTTTCTTTTCGCCAATCATTTCCCAGCCTTCTAGGACCAAAAATGAACAATATGAGAAAATCCCCATTGAAGCATAAGGCTGTAGTCTGAGAAGTGAGGCAGACGGGTTCATTTCCCAAAATTAGATCTGTCTTTGCTTCATGGTGAACTCTTTTGAAAAGTATTCTGAAGGAAGGAAGTTACTAATTAGAAAATAAATGCAAGATTTGAGATCAATGTGGAAGGAAAAATGGGAGCAGACAGAATATGTACAGTCATGTGCCACGTAACAACATTTCAGTCACCAACAGACCGCATAAATGATGGTGATCCTGTAAGACTAGTCCCATATAGCATAGGTGTGTAGTAGGTATACCAAGTAGGTTTGTGGAGGTACAGTCTATGATGTTCAGACAAAAACGAAATTGACTAATGATTCATTGCTCAATGTTTCCCCACAATTAAGTGATGCATGAGTGTATTGATCGTGCCAGACTTAGGTGTGGTTCTGTCCACAGTGAGACTGAATAGAAAGAGAATTTTGTGAGAACAGAGCAGAAAACTGCATTCTTCATCATCATCGCAGTCATCATCTTAACCAACAATCATGACAACAAAAAGACTGATTTTACATCTACGATATATTCTGTTCATCTTCTACTCACGGAGGTATTCACAGCTTCCTCTAATGTCCATTCATTCAATAAGGTAAACTTAAGCCTGATGTGCTATCTATCAAACACAGGTAATATTCTGAAATTGTCTTTATATTTCTAGTATATGCCTCTGGAACCACAATTAAATGTCTGTCATTGAATCTTCTTGCTCTACCCTCCACTTCACTCAAACATCCATTATTTGTATTTCTCTCCTGTGTTCTGTTTAATTTTTACAGATCTCTCTTCCAGATAATTTATTCTATCATAAGTTTTGCTAACTGGTTGTTTAATGCATCTGTTTAATTTCACATTTCAGTGATAATATTTTGTTTTCTCTCTAAAGGTTTCATTTTGTTCTTTTCCTGAGTGGTCATCTTTGATAGTCTCTTATTCTTTCATCATACTTTCCATAGCATCCATTATTTAAACATATTAAACATATTTATTTCTTATTAATATCTAATAATTTAACTACATAGTTTTGCAAATCTGATTTTATAGTTTGATGTTATAGCTGACTCTTAGCAAGGTATCTTGTATTTTTGTCTGCTTAGTGATTTTTTTTTAATCTTAATTTAGCATTTAAAAAAAATTTATCTGTGGGAATCACTGAGGCTTGAGTTTAAAATGTCTTCCTTCAGAAATGCTTTATATTATTTCTGTCAGATACCTTAGGGGCAACACCAACACAGAATCCCTTTAAACAAAAATTTTGACTTGGTGTCTTTTGGTGTCACAATAGTCAAAGATATAAGCTGCATATCTACATGAGTAAGTGTATGAGATTAAAAATTATCAGAGGAAGGAGGAATGTTAGCATCTTAGCAGTAAAAGACAGTCCTTCTTTTTGTCCCACTTTTGTAAGAATGAATTAGACATCCATTCTTGAGCAAAAACACCCTGTGGGAGTTGTGGTATCCAGGGCCATAGACCAAGGGACCCAGGAAAAATCTTGCCTACCTGTGTATCCCATAATCAAACAGACCTCAGAATGGGCTGCAGAGCCAGCAGGAGTCAGTGAACCTACCTAAGTCCATCTGGGTTATGATCAGGTAAAGTCTGGAGAGTGCTGTCTTTGGCAGACACCCATGAATGAGAGAGACTTTGTGGAACCCCAGCCTTCTTGAGAGTGGAGTACAGTGAACTATTGGAACAGAAAAGAAGCATGAGTTGGTCACAGTGGGGAAGGTGAGAGGAGCATTCCAAGGACCACTCATTCAAGGCAACAATGCACAGTCTGAAATATTCAACGGTGGTGAACTATGCCACAGGGGAAAAGAACAGTGAGTGAGTGCCCAGCCACTTCAGTAGTGTTGGACACAGCTGGAGAAATCTGTGTCTCTAAAAAGAACCTAGTGCACTGAGACAGGTAGTTGGTGATGGAGGGAGGGGGAAGATCAGGAAATAAACAAATGACAATATCAAAAGACATTAAATGAGCATAGTTCCTGCCTACTGCACTCAGGATTTCAGCTGAAATCCTCCGTGAGCCTCCAGGAGTACCTCACCCAAGAATCTCCCCCCCAGATCAGTGGGAACCACAAGGCCCCAGTGCCAAACCCACACCTCTCCCCACTCTGCAACTGGCTTCTTGTGAATATTTCTAAGGGAAGCAGTGACAACAAAGCTGGTAAACTGGGTGGTCTCAGAAAAATAAACCTGGGTCTATGGCAAGAGAGAACACACAAACATGAGCTATAGCACTAGCTTTGAGAAAACAAATAAGAGGTTTCCAGTAGCCATCCTCGTGAATTGTAACGAGGAAGACACAATAGCCTAAAAATTCTGCCAACCATGGTAGCAAGCAGAGTGGAGCACATTCACCCATATAAAGTCAGAGAAAATCTCAGATATAACACCACCAGTGACAGTAAACCCCATAGGAAGGCAATTAGTAAAGATTTTAGCAGGTCTTTTTTAATTCAAATGTAAAAGCAGCAACCAAAACCTACAAGAAATATGAAATATCAAGGAAATATGTTGTCACCTAAAGATGACCATAATCTCCAATTTCAGAAGTTTAAAGGTACATAATTTTGTGACCAAGCTAATAAAGAATTCAAAATAGCTTTTTGAAGAATCTCAATGAACTACAAGGTAACTAAAAAGACAATAATGAGGTTAGGAGAAAAAAATGAACAAAATGATATATACACACACACACACACACATATATATATATATGTACTAAATAAACCAAAACCATAAAAAAGAAACAATTTCTGGCACTGAAGAATTCAATGAATGAAATGAAAAATGCAATAAAGAGCATTTGCAGTAAAGAAAACTGAAGGCAAATAAGTGAGCTAGAAGACAAGAAGTTTGAAATAACCCAGTCAGAGCGAGGCAAAGAAAAAAAGAAAGACAATAGAGCAAAGAAAGCCTATACAATCTATGGGATTTCATCAAAACAAAATTAAAAGAATTGAAGTTTGAAAGGAAAAAAGAGGAAGAAGGCAGATGAAAATTTATTTAGGGAATAATACTACAGACTTCTCAAACCCGGAGACACTTGGACAGCCAAGCTCACAAAGCTTATAGACCACCCAATTATTTCATGCCAAAAGACTTTCTCCAAGACATATTATAATTAAACTTTTAAAAATCAAAGATAAACACAAAATCCCAAAGGCAACTACGGAAAAATGATGGTAACCTACAGAGGAACCCCCATTAAGTTACCAGGAGTTTTCTCAGCCACATCCCACAGACCAGGACAAAGTGAAATGACATACTTAGTGTTGAAAGAATAAACTGCCAGTCAAGAATACTCTATCAGGCAAAGTTATACTTCATATATGAAGGGAAAGTAAAGAGTTTCCCAGAAAAACAAAAGCTGAGATTGTTCATCACCACTACATCTTCCTTCTAAAAACTGCTGAAAGGAGTTTTTTGAGCTGAAATGAAAAGACACTAATCAGCAACATGAAAACATACAAAAGAATACAGCACAGTGATAAAGGTAAATATAAAGGCAGACTGAAAAGACTAATTCTGTAATAGGATGGTGTGCTAACCACTAAATTGTAGTATAAAGACTAAAAGTGAGGAGTATTATATAATTATAGCTACTATAATTTGTTAAAGAATACAGAATATAAAAAGAGGCAAAAATAACATAACAATGTAAAACAGAAGAGTAGAAGGGTCCAGTTTTTGTAGAAAATGGAAGTCAAGCTGCTATGAGCTTAAAATGGACTGTTTTCCTTATGAGATTTCTATACAACCCTCATTGTAATCACCTAGTGAAAATCTAGACTAGGTTCACGAAAGATAAGAAAGGGGAAACAGAGCCTACCACCATGGAAAAAAACACATGTGCAAAGGTAGGTGCACACAAGAAAAAAGGAAACAATGGAAATACAAACAACTGGATAGCAATGAATAAGATGGCATTAGTAAGTGCTTACATATCAATAATTACAATAGATGTAAATGAATTGAATTCACCAAAAAAAAGGGCAGAGTCCTAGATAGATGAAAAATCAAGACCCAACTATATGCTGCCTACAAGAGGCTCACTAAGCTTTCATGAGACCCATAGGCTCAAAGTGGAAGAATGGAAAAAGATATTTCATGCAAGTGGAAAACAAAAGAAGGCAGGAATAGCTATATTTATATCAGATAAAATAGACTTTAAGCCAAATATTGAAACAAGAGACAAAGAAGGTCATTACATAATAATAAAGGGGTCAATTCATCAGGAAGACATAATAAATGTAAATATATATGCACCCAAAATCAGAGCACCTAAATATATTAACCAAATATTAACAGATACAAAGGGTGAAATAGACAACAATACAACAATAGTAGGGGACTTTAATACTCCTTTTTCAGAAATGGATAGATGATCCAGAGAGGAAATTCCCACAAAAATGTTCAACTTGAATCACGTTAGACCAAATGGATATAACAGACATTTATAGAACATTCCATCCAATAGCAGCAGAGCACACATTCTCCTAAAGTGCACAGAAAACATTTCCAGGATAGATCACATGAGAGGACACAAAATGTGTTTTAGAAAATTTAAGATTTAAATCATACCAAGTATCATTTCTGACCACATTGGCATGAAACTAGAAATCCATTAGCAGAAAGCTGAGAAATGAACAAATATGTGAAAACTAAACAGCACACTACTGAAAAATCAATGCGCAGCTGAGAAATCAAAAAACATCTTGAAACATATAACAATGGAAATAGAATACACCAAAACCAATACTATGGTACAAAAGCAGTTCTGAGAAGGAAGTTTACAGCAATAAATGCATACATTAAGAATACAGAAGGATCTCAAATAACAACCTAACCTTACACTTCAAGGAATGAGAAAAGAAGAACAAAGACCAAAGTGAATAGAAGGAAGGAAATAACAAAGACCAGGCTAGAAATAAACTAAATAGAGACCAGAAAAACAATAGAAATAATAAATGACATTAAGGGCTAGTTTTCTAAAAGATAAACTATATTGACAAATCTTTAGCTACACTAACAATAAAAGACAGGAGACTCCAATAAATAAAATCAGAAATGGAAGGGGAGACATTACAAGTGATAGTAAAAAATACATAAGATTATAAGAGACTGCTATGAACAATTACAGCCCAGCAAATTGGATAATCTAGAAGAAATGAATAACTTCCGAGAAATATACAAACGGTCAAGATTGAATCAGGAAGAATCAGAAAATCTAAATAGAAAAAAATCAAGTAAGGAAATTGAATCAGTAATTGAAAACCTCCTAACACAGAAATCCCCAGAACCAGATGGCTTCTTTGGCAAATTCTACCAAAAGTTAAAAAAAGTATTAATGACAATCCTTCTCAAACATTTTCAAAAAATTGAACAGGAAGGAATACTTCCTATTGCATTTTGGAATTGAAAGTATTACTCTGACACCAAAGCCAGATAAACACACAAGAAAAGAAAACAAGAACAGCACACAGGAAAAGAAAACTACAGACCAATATCCATCTTGAAAGAGATGCAAAAATTCTCAACAAAATATTAGGAAACCAAATTCAACAACACAGTAAAAGGATTATACACCACGAACAAGTGGGATTTATCCTAGGAAAGGAAGAAAGTTCAATGAACAAATCAATAAATGTGATACACCACATTAGTAGAATGAAAGGTGAAAAACATGATCATCTCAATAGATGCAGAAAAAGCATTTGACAAAGTACAATATCCTTTCATGATTAAAACCCTGCAAAATTGGATCTAGAGGGAATGTTCCTCAACATAACAAAGAACATATAAAACAAACCCAGAGGTAATATTATAGTCAACGGTGAAAAACAAAGCTTTCCCTCTAACATTAGGAACAAGACAAGGGTTCTCACTCTCACCACTCTTATTCAATATAGCAACTGAAAATCTTAGCTAGAGCAAAAAGGCTAGATAAAGAGATATAAGACATACAAATGGGGAAATAAGAAATAAAATTAGTATTACTTGCAGATGTTATGAGCTTGTAGACAGAAAATCCTAAAGATTCAACCAAAACTGTGTTGAAAGTAATAAATGAATTTGATAAAGTTCCAGAACAAAAAGTCAACATTCAGAAATCAGTTGTGATCCATGAGCATGAAATATCATTTCATTTCTTTCTGTCTTCAGTTTCTTTCAACAATCCCTAACTGTTTTCAGTGTGCAGGTCTTTCATCTCCTTGGCGAAATTTATTTCTAGGCATTTTGTTGTTTTTATTGTGATTATAAATGGGATTTTATTTTTGATTGCTCTTTCTGCTGGTTCATTGTTAGTATATAGAAAAACAACTGGAGCTGGCCCCGTGGCTGTGTGGTTAAGTTTACGTGCTCTGCTTCAGCGGCCCAGGGTTTCTCCGGTTTGGATCCTGGATGCATACGTGGCAACACTCGTCAGACCATGCTGAGGTGGTGTCCCACATAGCACAACCAAAACGACCTACACTTAGAATATACAACTATACACTGTGGGCTTTAGGGACAAGAAGAAGAAAAGAAGATTGGCAACAGATGTTAGCTCAGGTGTCAATCTTTAAAAAAATAAATAAATGAAATGGGTATGATCTTTGCCTTTAAAAAAAAAACAACTGATTTTTGTATATTGACTTTGTACCCTGAAACTTTATTGTATTCGCTTATTATTTCTGATAGTTTTTTGATGGATTCTTTATGGCTTTCTAAGTATAAAATCATGTCAACTGCAGATAGTGACAGTTTTACTCCTTCTCTTCCAATTTTGTTACTTTTTATTTCTTTTTATTGCTTAATCTCTCTGCTTAGAACTTCCAGTACTGTGTTGAATAAGAGTGATGAGAGGGCCATACTTAGACAAAGATGTTTTGATATTAGTTAAATCCCCTGGAATTCAGCAAATTATTATTTTTCATTCAATGCTTTATTATTAATTTCTAGAGTGTGCTAGGCTTTATAGAAATTGTCTCATTAGATTCTAAATGTTTCTATTTCTCTCATTTTACAAGTGAAAAACACAAGTTAACTGAGTTAAAGACCACATCATTAAGAAATTGCAGAACTAGAACTCAACATCATCCACCCCTCACTCCATAGTAATATTGACATTTTAGATTAGAGATTATTCTTTTCACTGAAGGTGAGAGAATTTGGGTAGGGAGAAAGAGAACCCCAGGAAAAGCCCTAAGTGGAGGGTGTGGAAGTGAGGGAGAGGAAAGAGATAAAGAAGAGAAGAGAGCATAAACCTCATAAAATGTATGAGGACCACAAATCTTACTCCACATAGGTTTTACTGGAAGAATCACTTGGATATTGAGATAACACGGAATCCACTCTTTTCTATAAATCTTGCCCTCTCACCTTGACCTACATCCCCCAGGATAACAGAGCTCTTGCCAAACTTGAAATTGCTCATTTGCTTTCAAAAGATCTATTCAGGTGGGCCCTACTGCACTCCAAGATTGGTGCTTTAGGCCATGAAATTGGCTGTCCATTCACAGCCAAAGAAACACCCACAACTGGATGGGTATTTCTTAAATGTGTTATTAGGGCAGAGGTGAAAAGAGAAAAGACAATGAGGGAGAAAACACTCCAGGTGCTTATTCTCTTGGGTCATGGTTGTCATGGAATTTTACTCCATCTAATTTCATGCCCCACTTTGCCATGTCCCTTCTGATTCAATTCCCCACTTCCTCATGGTCCTATTATGGTCTTGTGATTATAACATTTCTTTTAACAACCTTGGAGGCATTTGACATGGAAAGGACCTGGACATCTTCTAGTCTAATACCATCATCATTTTCAAGGCGAGGAGCTAGAAGCCAGAGGAGCTAAGAGATTTGCCAAAGATGACACAGCTAACTGAGAATACTGCTTGATAACAATAAATTAGATATGTGGACACTTCCCTGTTTACAAAGCCTTCCATTTTAGATATATATTTTTTCTCACTCCGTGACCTGAGCTAATTATCACAGCAGCCCTATGAGACAGATATTGCATGGTTTCCTAGGGATAAGTAAGGATATTGAAGTAATAAGGAATACAGTAAAACTAATTCTTGACAGAGCCACAGATCATCATGGTTAATACCATGGACATTAGTATCAGCTAATCTGGTTTGAATTCCAGCTTTCCATTTCCTGGTTGTGTGACCTTGAGCAAGTTAACCTCTTCAAGCTCCATTAATATCACCCATAAAATGGGCTTATAGTATCAGCTACTTTATAGAGTAGTTCTTCGTAGAATCAATTAGATAATCCTTATAAAGCACTGAGAGTGTGAAGTACGTGGCATGCCTTCTATTAAAAGTAGGTTTAATTCATGTGTTCTGAATTGGAGTTCTTTACAACATATTATGCTGCATTGCTAATCCTTCATTAAAAATATCTGCTTAAGATGATTCCCACAAAATTTTGGTTTTGTTTTTTGGGTTTTGTTTTTCCTTTTTTTTAAGATGGAGCTCATCTACCCTGCCATTACTAGGGAAACACCTGATTTAGGAAGTTCTCATTCATGATTTGATCTGCTTCTGCTAATCCTACTTCTAGAGAGAAAAGGATGGATGGGATAAGGAGTTAATTACTCAGTTTAACACTTGCTAATTGGTCAGTAGTTATATAGTCACTCTGATAAGAACTGTAAAAAATTAATATTTTAAAAGGAACAGATTCTTAAGATAGTTTTAAAGCTATAACATCAAATGTACAGAAATTTGGCACCATGGACAAGTAGCAGTAGAAATGTTTCTGGTTAGTAAGAACCATTTTGTTCCATACATGACACTTTGTGAGCTTCAAGAAGAATTGTTGCTACCCTGGGAAGAATGTGGCAGACCTCAATATGACCAAAGGTTTTATCTGTAAATGGGTCTAATTTATCCCCTGCCAACTGAACATGGTAAGAGAAAAAAATCAAACCTATGCAATGTAACTATGTAAAGTGTAAAATACTGTGTAAATAGTAACATAATATATGTAAAGCTTAGTCCACAACTCATGCATGAGAAAACATCTCTTTTCAAAATTTTCTTTAAATTATACCAGTTGGACCCTGAGTCTCCATGGTACCCCACATCTGGTTGCTCTGCTGCTCTCTGGTCAACTTAAGGCCTTGAAATTCCATGCGCTTAGATCTCTGAGATTCAGACTCTGCCTTCCTAGACATACCATGACAGCCTTCATTTCTGAGTCTGGCATGGTCTCTGGGAGGCTACCACAGAACATGCTTCAGGCCACGTATGCCCGGAAATTGATGACTTTGACTTCTTTCTAGCCTGTGAGAATCTCCCCAACTCTTGACCTTAAAATTGCCCCTTCTTTCTACCATTCCTTTCTCCCATCTGTTTTTCACAATTCAATTCACAAGGAGTTTCAAGGAATAAGATAGAAGGAACAATGTTATTTGGGAATAAAGCCAGAACACTATTTTTTTCTCTTTTCCTTTAGTTTCCTCTCCTGCTTTCTCCTCCTTCCCCTCCCCTTCCCTCTGTACCCATTTTTTCTGCGCTCTCTCTCTCTCTGTTTTTCTCCCTCTTTCCAATTTTCTGATTCTGTGCCATCTCTCTCACACTAGATTTCTCTCACTCTCTTTGGAATTAATAAGATAAAGTATTCACTTTTAAATTATTTTTAACATTCACATATGCAATTTTATACATTCTTTTTAAAAATTTTCTTGAAGTACAAATAAATTCTCAACAATTGAAAATATATAAAAGAAAAAATCAATGAGGAAAGAACTGTCTGTGTGGCTTCCTAGATTCTCATCATTTCTCTACATTAAATATATTACAGAACTTCTATTCTCAAAGTGTAGGGTTTTATCGACCTGGGTCTAATCATGGATACACGCTTTATAAACTGAATTCAATGGTGGTGACACTGCCTCAAATAGATCACTTGATGGTGACAGCTAAACACAATGGCACCAGGAATCAAGGAGCCAGGTTTTCATTCCATCTCTCTACCTAGCTATTCTTGTGACCTACAAAGGGTCACACGTATTCTTACTCTTGTGTTCCTCATAGGGGAAATAACAGCTGCAAAAATATTGTTCTCACTGAGGTAAATGTATTAGCCTCTTTACCACCCTCTTCAGGGCCTCTTTGAAAGCCCTTTTCCTCAAACTATAGATAAGAGGATTTAACATGGGTATAAAGATAACATAGAACACTAACAGCACGTTGTCCTGCTTGTTGGAGTGGCTAGAGCTGGGAAGTAAGCACACAGAGAGGCTTGTGCCATAGAAGATTGTCACAACTACCAGGTGAGAGGCACAGGTATTGCAAGCTTTGGCACTACCTTTGACAGAAGATATTTTCAGAATGGAAGGTGAAACAAAAACATAGGATAAGCTGATAACTAAGAAAGAACTGAACCCAACAAAAATACATACGAGAAAAAGAATGGTATGGCTGATGAAGGGATTAGAACAAGACAAGAAAATAATTTGGATTATGTCAAGGAAGAAATTTGAACTGATGTTGGGCCCATGGTAACAGAGATGAAACCAAGTGGCATAGTAATAGCGATGACAGCAAGGAAACCACTCCCATAGGCCCCAGCAGCCATCTTCTGACAGAGGCTGGGAGCCATGATGGCTGAGTACTGCAGAGGCCTACCAATAGCAACATATCTGTCATAGGCCATGGCAGCCAAGAGGCAGCATTCAGTCAGACAAATCTAGGACTCAGCAAAATACTGGGTGGCACAGGAAACGAGCAAAATCATTTTTTGTATCTTTTAAGAAGTCCGAAAGCATCCTTGGGCTGGTGGAAGAAGAAGAACAGATGTCTGTAAAGGACAGGAAACTGAGAAAAATGTACGTGGGTGTGTGCAGATGGGAGTCCATCCTGATTAGGATGATGAGACCCAGTTTCCAAATTAGGATCGCAAGGTAGATCCCTAGGAAGAGTGGAGAGAGGATAAGCTTTACCTTTCTTCATCTAAGAGTCCCAGGAGAACAAACACGACTGCAGAGGTTGATTTCTATCTCCTTCCATGGACCTGGTTGGTACCATCTGGAGGGAAAAAGATGGGAGAAGGAAATTATTTCATTTTCAAAAGACAAAAAGAAATACTCTTAATTTCTTTCCACTCTGCAGCTGGCTACATATATATCTTAATCATCAACTTTGAGTTAATCAGTGTCTTCCATTTATAATTACCAAACTCAACTTAAAAAATTCTCTTGCGTAAATACTGTAATTCTCTTTGGGGACAAAGACAATAAACGGACATCATTAGTACATTATCTTCTAAAATGCCTTAATTTCATATTTTCCCAATCCATAGTTTACGAACGTATGAGGATTGGAAACAAAGTAATTAAGGAAAATACTCTCATCTCTTTATATGGTAAAAGAGAAAGAATCTGATCAGTCATGGCTCTGAAATTAATTAAGTGCTTGAAAAAGCCCCTGAATTATGCTGGACCATTAAATGAGGATGGTGAAGTAGGTGCTCTTTAAAATCCCCTTGGGAACTAATACTCAATTAATTTGTAATCAGGGAGGGTGGAAAGTTCTGTAACTGTCTTTCTGCTTTCACAAAGCCAAGAGAGATATAAGAAAAATATAATGAAATGGTAGAAAGAGTCACATGCCAAGACACAGCTTAGAAATGGATGTGACTTACCCAACTTAATGACTCCAAGAAGGCTCCTGAAGAGCTAGAAAAGATCAAGTTGTAAGAGCCGTTATCCACCCATCCTTGCAGGTACAGATTTTTATTTCCTCTAATCAGAGATACTTATGAATTAAACTGTCTAAGACAGTGATTCTTGATCTTCTTTGGTCAATGATACTTTCAAAAGTCTATTGGAAACTCTGGACCCTCTACCCAGCAAACTGCAACCTCTTATCACTTTTGCATATGGTTTTATTGGATTCTCAATCACCCTTGGTTCTATTCATTGTTCTTATGTTCAAGGTTTCTCCTACAAAGTAGAGTGACTTGAATCATGAAAAGGTTACGATGCTTAGGCAATGGACACAGGGATGGGAAACTTAGGCAGGGTTTCTGGAAGTTCTTTCTCTTTTTGTTCTTTGGAGCCAGTCCAGGGAAGGAAAGCACTAGGCCTTCAGGCCAAATGCTAAATAACCAAAGAATATTTTTCATCAGGCACGGTAAGCCTTCTTCAAGATGTTATAGCTGTCATCTTTCCAGATGGTCACAGAACATCTCCCATCAAAAACACATTTTTATTCAGATAATCTCAAAATAGAAAGCAAACCATGGGAAGCCATGAAAAGTAGAAAACAGATGTCAAATGTAGCCTGGCAGTCATGTATATGGGTAATAGTAGAAGTCATGGAGATTTCCCTGGAAAAGGGCTGTGTCTTTAATGGAATAAACTTTGTCTATGAGCTGCAATCATTGGTCAGCATTAGGCATCCCGAACTTCTTCCTACTTCCTCAACATTTCCCATTCTCCTTGTTCCAAAGATGAATGAAAAGAGAAAATCCTTATAGAAGCATAAGGTATAGCCTGATAAATAAGGTAAAAGGGTTCCTTTCCCCAAATATGGATGCAGCTAGGAATTCCTTGCTCTCTAGAGATACTTAGACTACTGAGGCAGATAGACCATGAGCAGAGGGAGAAGGGAGATCAGGTTAAAAGGCAGATAGGAATATCAGAGAGAATTAGAGGAATGCAAGGGCTCATGATTTCAGCAGGAAGTCCTCCCATGAGGCCCCAGGAGTACCTCACCAGAGGATTACCCCACCACATCCACAGGAATGCCCAAAACTCCAGTGCCAAACCCACACTTCTCTCCACTCTGCAACTGGCTCCTTGTGCACATTCCTGAATCTGGCAAACAGACTGCTCTCAGAAAAACAGAACTGGCCTTTGTACAAGGGAGAAACTGCAAACATGAGCTAGAGCACCACCTTCTGGAACAGAAAAGAGGTTTCCAGTAGCCAGCCTAGTGAGTGGTAACAACCAAAGACACAATAACTTAAGAATTCAGCCACAAGAGGGAACAAGAAGAGTGAACCAGGAGTACCCAAAGAACGGCAGAGCAAACTCTAGATCCCTTACTCACAAAACTCACAAAACTTAACTTGCAATGAACTAAAGATTTAAACATAAGACCTAAAACCATAAAATAGAAGAAAAAATAGAGGAAAACTCCTTGACGTTGATCTTGCAATGATTTTTTTCTGTATGACACCAAAAGCACAAGAAACACATGCAAAAATCAACAAGTGGGACTAGATCAAACTAAAAAGCTTCTACAGAGCAAAAGAAACAATCAAAAAAATTAAATGCAGCCAACAGAATGGAAGAAAATATTTGCAATCCATATATCAGATAAGGGCTTATTATATTCTATATTTAAAGAACTCATACAACTTAATAACAAATAATCTGATTAAAAATGACATTGAAAATAAATAGACATTCTTTCTATAGAAGACATTCAACTGCCAAAAGGAACATAAAAGATGGTTGATATCACTAATCATCAGAGAAATGAAAATGAAAACCATGAGATATGACGTCACACCTGTTAGAATGGTCGTCATCAAGAAGACAAGAGAGAACAAGTGTTGGCGAGAATGTGGAGATAAGGGAACTCGCATGTGTTGCCTTGGGAATGTAAACTGGCCCAGCCACTAAGGAAAAAAGTATGGAGATTCCTCAAAAAATTAAGAATATAACTATCATATGATCCAGTAATTCTACTTCTGGGTATATATCCAAAGGAAATGAAAAAAGGATATCAAAAAGATCTCTTCATTCTCATGTTTATTGCAACATTATTCACAATAGCCATGATATGGAAACAACCTAAGTGTCTGTCAATGCATTAATAGATAAAGAAGATGTTACACACACACACACACACACAGTGGAATATTACTCAGACAAGAGAAAGAAGGAAATTCTGCCATTTGCAGCAACATGGATGGACAGTGAGGGCATTACACTAAGTGAGATAAGTCAGACAGAGTAAGACAGAACTATATGATAGTAACATGTGGATTCTAAAAATGCCGAACTTGTAAAAACAAATGGAATGGAAGTTACTAGAGACTGGGGGCTAAGGGAATTGGAGATATGTTGTTTAATGGTACAAACTTTTAACTTTCAGATAAATCCTAGAGATCTAATGCACAGTATAGTGATTACAGACAGCAATATTCTATCTTAAACTTCAAAGTTCCTAAGACACTAGATATTTTATTTATTTATTGAGGTGACATTGGTTTATAACATTATATAAATTTCAGAGGTACATCAGTATATTTCAAAATCTGTATAGGCTAGATCTTAATTGTCCCCACCACAAAATAATAAATATAATTATGTGATATGATAGAGGTGTTAGCTAATGCTAGAGTGGTAAGTGCATTGCAATATGTAAATGTATCGACACATCAAACACCTTAAACTTACACAATGTCATATGTCAATATTATCTCAATAAAAATAAATTTTAAAAACAGAATTATCAAGGAAGACTCTTTTGCTTTTTCTCTTTCAAACTAAAGCTGAGGGAGGTGTGCTTATCACTGTCTCATTTTGTGCATAGTTTTTTCTTTTTTCTAATAGTTTGCCGTCTGAGAATGTCACTCCTGGAGAGTCCCTGTTTTCAGTGGCATTGAGGGGAAAGGGTGTTGTCTCTAAGTCCATCTCACACATTGTCTTTTTCTCCTAACTCTTAGATATTTGCTCATTGAAACCCATAACGAGGCGACCAGAGATTAGCAGATCCTCTGGGGAAAATACTGGCCCCAGCTCACTGCCTCTGAGGTTTGTGCTTTTTCTCCTCATTTCTGAATCTTTATAAGTTTATTTGCTTTCTCACTGACTCAGCCTTTAAAAAATTCTTTTAAATTTTATCTGGCATTACTAGTTTCCTTGAATATATAGTCCACAGTACTAAGAGTAACACCTTTACAAATAATATTTCTGTGAAAGAGTTGAATACTGCAGCTTACTCCTGGCCATTTTTTTTCTAAAACGCAAAGCTACTTGATTTGCTTCATTTTTTTCTGCTTCTAATAGGATTGAATTTGCCAGAAGATCAAGTATATTTTTAGGTAGCTAATATTTATTGGGTATGTACTATGTTCCAGGTGCTATTCTGAATACTTCTATGTTTTATCTTATTTTAGTTTTCAACTAAAATTTATGAGATATGTGCACTTGTTATTGCCATTTTACAAATGAGAAGACCTTGGGTCAGAGCAGCAAAGAACTTAAAGGACACACAACCCATGAAAGGCCAAACTGGGATTCAAATCCAGGCAGTCTAACTCCAGAGCCACGTTTTAAATATCTGCACTAAAACTGCACACTAAAATATGTTAATTGCTGCATTAATCTTGTTTCTAAACACTGGAGAGTGTAAAGGACTATACTTGGTGCGTTGGATGATGTAAACGAGCCAATACGGAGCTTATAGCCCAGGAAGAGAGATGAGAAATGTACCCATAGAGACATCGCACAAAACGAGAGATGATGTGTGGCATGGGAAAGACAGAGAGAAATTCTTGTAGGTGATCACTGACAGGATGTGGGCAAGAGATTAGAGATGGGGGAATGCCCCCGCATAGTCATTGCAAGAATTTCTCACAAAAGATCTCTAGAATGACAGACACCATTTCAGATGCATTATTATAAAAATGGACAGGGCAATGAAAACGTAATTGAGCATGCTTTCAATAACATGATCACCACATCTTTTCACATAGATGCACTTTCAGGAAATGAACAGAAAGGCTGTAATGGTGACTGCTTGCCAAGTCAGTGAGATAAACTGAAGGAGAATTTATCTTCTTTCAGGAAGAAGAAATAAGGGGATATTAAAATGTTTTGCAATACGTGCTGGTATAACTGCCAGAAAGGGAAATCTCAGGTTTAGATGGTGAACACTGCAAAGCTTGTACCCACAGATGTCTAAGATAAAATTACCGAGGCCAATTGTACCACACACAGAGAACTATGTCAGACTAGTGATGCTATTCTTTATCCCAGAGCACCTTTTAATTGCCACATTGCTTTTCTCAACCAGCCCAGATTCTACCATTTCTAATTAAACCTTATTTTTAGTTTCCTCTTCTTTATTAAGGACTCCTAAGCTTTCTACCTTTTGTTTTGGATAAAGTTTATCTTGGGATAAAGCTTATGTGGATTCTCTTCCTTCAATTTTTCTCAAGTCATTTCTGACATCAGATAGTCCCCCTCCACATACTGACCTCCATTTTACTCTGCTTAGTAAATTAAAAAAAAAACAAAGGAAATGGAAGGAGACTATTAAAAAGTGGCCCATTTGACAAGCTCTGCTTCTTTAAGATATTTCATCAATAATCCTTCCTAATATTTAGTTAGCTGACTTTGGAAAAGTTCACCATATTTGTAGAGCAGGAAACAAAATCTGAAGAGCTTTGTTTATCAGGAACAATATGGGCAGGATCACTGTCAGAAAACCAAGCATTGCATTTATTTTCAACTGGTGGTCCCTCACTTCCTCAAGAACTGACCTGTTCATCAAAGTTGAACTGAGTCCACTCAGTTAGGGAGACTTCTGTAGAATGCTCAAATTTGACTTGTTAGTGGAACAAATCAGGAAGTATAGGCCTCTCAATAATTACCCACACCTTTTCTTCTGGCTCTTTGTTTTCTCCTTTTAAATATGAACAATAGTCTCAGAGGGGTTCCAGCTCCCCATTTTATGCCAAAGTGTATTGACACAGCCTATAAATTTAGATCATCCCTCTACAGATTTGTCTTTTCAGGCTAAATGAGCCACCATAGAAGAAGACTCCTTATAAAAATAAGACTTGAAGTACAATGATATTGAGTTGTTTGCAAACCTTTGAGATTCTTCCTGGGTCCTAGGCCTTCATATTCCTTAGAGCAGAGTCCCTAATTACTTACGTAAGAGTGCTGTAAAGATTTACTCTTCTTTTTATTGTGTGTGGTGTACCCAGGTATTCAGAAAGAGCCAACACATATTTCAACTTCCAGGTTCTGTGAGTATCCTACTCCATCACTACTCTGAGATGTGCGCATGGTCTTTTGTTAGTAAGGTTTGACTCACTCAGCCTCCCTCAAGAATGATCCAGCTGTGGGAGAAGAGGACCTTAAAAGCTTATGAGGTTTCTCTCACATCTAAGAGAGGACTTGGGAACACAGCTTGCAATAAAAAAGGAGCAATTAAAATCATGCAAGCTGTAAATAACCTCCCTCCTGGGTGATAGAGGGGAGACCAACTCTGTTAATGGGTTCCTTTTTTAGGCTCCGAGATCTTGCTTCAGGGTGTTCAAATTTTGAGACATGTTTATGTCAAGGAACCCTCCATTCACCCTGGAAGAATCATGGAGTTCATTTAGAGATCACTTCCATCCTACGCCCAAAGCATAGGAACAATCATCAGAGACCTCTGTCTGGGAAACATGCCAGGAAGTAGTGAACCTCCAGCAATGCTGAGTCAGACTCTCTGTGGTATAGGGAATCTCAGCTCTCTACTTTCTTGTTTTGGACCTTATTTTTTGTTTTTACTTTTAGATGGGACTTCTTGGGAGGGTTATATTCAGAAAGACCTTCCAGAGATTTGGAGTATGGAAGTAGAAACATAAATGATTCTCTTCTTCTCTCCCATGGCTTTGACTGCTTGTTTTAAAGTAAGAAGTGAGTAGAAGAGTGAGAATGAGAGAAGAAGAAAATTATTTTATGGAGAATGGCAGAGACAGGGAGGAAAAGAGGGATAATGGGGTAAAGTATGTATAATATTTCACCTAACATTTCCTTCCCCACATCTCTGATCATTCCTTTTTCTCAAGTACGTAAGTTATTAGGTTCTCAACCTTCAGAGAAGGGATGTGGCAGCGAAAAGAAATCGAAGCAGAGATGATGTGGCCAAAAACATAAGTAAGTCTCAGAATGGCTTAGAGACAGCACAACTATCAAATAAGTTTAGAGACACCAAAAACAGAGGGACCCTAACCAAAAGATTCTTAGGGCCTGAGTTGGCAGGCCAAAACTTAAGAAAATGTGGTCATGGGAGTCCAGGGAGATAGCAACTGGGCACTGAGGGCTTACACTCTACAGAATTTTCTGTGCCGTAGTCAAAGATGGGAGCAACAGAACAATTCCCATTTAACCAAGACTCGCTGTGAGCAGCAGAATCATCAGATCTTACAAGTCTTTAGGATGAGGATAAATGGAATTCAGTAGCAATTCATTTGTGATTTGACAGCTGAGGATCTGTTGAGGTAACATATTTCACAAGATGCTGCTATGGAGGGAAGTCAAGGACCCGATTCCCCTGTTGCTGTGGTATCATTCAGCCCTCTAGAACTTAGACACAAATGTAGAGAAAAGAAGAAACGATCCTTTAATTGACTAAGCTTTTTTCACAGAGGAGAAATAAGAAGGAGTGCAAAGTAGGAATAGTGTGATGGAAACATAATGAAAATTGTATTTCTTGAATTCCTGATTTTGTAGATTGATTTTCAAAACCTGTCACATGCATCATAAGTATTATTTTCCTTCATGTGTATTATAATAGATCAATTCATTATATCCTAATGTATTTAACCTTTTTCTTCATGTAGCATATGGGTTATTTCCAAGTTGTCAATGAATATTTTTGAATATATCTACTCTGAAGCATTTCTACCATCTGAGTCCCTCCAAAATGGTTCCCAATGACCCTAGCTTCCTGGTATTCATAGGCTTGTGTCTAACCCTACAATATTTAATAGGGCTATCCCATGTAACCAAGAATATTGGCCTCCTGTCATAAGCCAGCTCCAACTTGACAGCTATGTGAGAGATCTACTTTGGAAGTGGATCTTTCAGCCTTGATCTAGCTTCAAAGGACTTCAGCTTTGACCAACTACTTGAATGGAACCACATGAGGCTCCCTAAGCCAGAATTACACAGCCAGGTTGCCCCTGAATTTCTGACCCACAGAAAATATATGAGGTAATAAATGAATATTTTTGTTTGAAACCACAAAGTTTGGTAGTAATTTGCTGTGCATCAATAGATAACTAATATACTACAGGAAGAGACCAGTTACTCAAGGAGAGTCACATTTTTGTGATTCTTGGTATAAATTATAACATTTTTTTCAGAATTAGGAATCTTTCATGTTTAATGACAAAAGAAAAGAACTGAAACTGGTTAAAACAATCAAGTGAATCTATTAGCTCATAAAATTGAAGTCGTCAGAGAAAATTTGATCCTGTGGCTCAAACAATATTATAAATAAATGTCCAATTTCTTCCACAATATCTTCTTTAACTGAGTGTTTTAATTTTGGAGTTTTAGTTTTTTAAATACCCTAATGCTCCCTGCATCACGTTTGTGTCCTCTGAATTCTTTTCCTTTTATTACTCTTTGTTTATTTCAGAGCCTCTGTGTGGTTGTTCTTTGCTGTCCTTTCCCATTGCAAAGTGAGGCACTAAAAAGCAACATTTCAAGCATGGTTTTTCTGGCCAGATATTGTCCTCTGGTGGGGTTTCTGCTGGGCAATCTGGGGAGGACTTCACAATTGCTTTGATGGGCCCCAGCTTTAAGCATCAGGAGATATATATTTTATCTTGGGCGGGTCTTTCTCCAGAAAGGAATTCTCCAGTCTCCTGCCAAAGAGAAATCATCCCAGCTGGGAGTGTTCTGAGAGTTGAATGAGTGAATGCAGTAGGTGTGTGGTGGAAGGAGAGGCTCAAGCAGGGAGAATCTCCTTTTTCACTGTGCGTTTATTATCTTAATTCCTCTGTTTTTAGCATCCCCCCTTAGATATGTGTGATGACTCTAAGCCCATACTTCTTGGTTCAATTCTCCAGAGAATAAACCTTCAGTCTTCTGTTAGAGCAAGGGAAGGATTAGGAGGGAGGGACAGGAGTTTCTTGGATGCAAAAGCGGGGGAAGGCCTTGTCTAGTAGTCTAATTGTTCTTAGCAGATTTTTTTCAACCAAATATCCAGTTTTAAGCCCCACTCACTGTGCAGGTCCATAATGCCTTCAATTACGGATCCTTATTGAGGTCTTACAAGGGGAAACAACTTGCTGCTTGTTGTTTTTTGCTCTCCACTCTACCCAGGACCCATGGCTTCCTGATTTCTAGAATCTGAGTTGGTTATTCTTCATAAATCTGCCTCGCAGTTTCCAACCTTTGTTGTCACATTTCCTGTTATCCATATCTTCATGACTTTATAGGTTTTTTCTAAAAAACTTTTATTATCATTTTAGGTGGCCTCCAAGAATGAGCAAGACAAACATTTGGATTCAGCCCACAAGGTTTAACCAAATATCACAACCACATTTTCAAATTTCTTAAACCATTTAATATTTCCACCAGAAATAAGTTACAACATATTATTGCTCATTGTATTGTCCCCGGCATTCATATACTGTAATATTTAAATTATTTCAACATTTATTTTTTACTGATATTTCATTAGGTAGAAAAATTGATTTAACTTCCCTTTATTACCTTTGATATGAAACTTTTTGTATTTATGTTTACATATTTTTAATCATATTTATTTTCATCCTAATTTCTATTTATCTTATCTACTCATAAAAATGTAATTAGCTTATGCTATTATCTTACTACTGTCTATAACCTACTGATTATTCACTATCATATTTTCTAATGTTCCTAAGGCCTTATATCTGAGTAATAAATATATATACATATAAAAGTGTATGTTATTTAATATATGATAAAAGCACATTTTGCTGTCATTCAGAAACTATAATTAGGCCATAGTTTTAAAACTTAACTTGCAGTATGTCAGGGTTGACTGAAAAACTGAGAAATTCTGTATCCCATGAATAAAGTCAAAAATAAATAATTTTGCTTATATATTTTAATAGATCTGAAAAACAGTTTTGTTGAATCACAATTTTGATTAATTTTACTATAAAAGGTCAGTTATTTTTATTTTTTATTTTTTTTTGAGGAAGATAGCCCTGAGCTAACTGCTGCCAATCCTCCTCTTTTTGCTGAGGAAGACTGGCCCTGATCTAACATCCATGCCCCTCTTCCTCTACTTCATATGTGGGATGCCTACCACAGTAGGGCAAGCCATGTGGTGCCACGTCAGCACCCAGGATCTGAACCAGCGAACCCCAGGGCACCAAAGTGGAATGTGGGCACTTAACTGCTGTGCCACCGGGATGACCTCATAGGTCAGTTATTTTTAAAACAAAAAAGTAAAGCATATTGTCACAGTATAATATAGTCTAATATTTAAATAATCATGATCTCCATGTTTCTCTCAGAAGAAGTCTACTGAGAACTTATCTGTAATGTGAATTATTCATTTTATTTTTGTTAAACACTTTCAGAAACTTTGTTGAAGGTTGGTTCTTGAATTATTGTACCGTACTTACTGACTTAGTAAGAACCAAAATGTTAAGATTTGTGCTAAGACACAAGGTTAATTCATTTGACAAATATTGATTAGGGGCATACAATCTACCAGGAATTATTCAGATACTGGAATATTGAGGGTTCTGGTAAGTGTAAGTGATAGAAGCCAAGATAACTAAGAGTGTGCTGTGAACTAATCTTCCCCTCTTTCTTAAGAACCCAAAACAGACAGGTAGATAATGTCACAGAAAGTTTTATTGAAGCAAGTCTCCTCCATATCCTACTCTGAACTCATAACAACTCCTAGAAGAGGCAGGCTACCCTTTGAGGGTGGAGAAAAGATATCGTCAAACACAACTTTAAAGAAACATGCTCAGGACATTCAAATGGTCAACAGGTGCATGAAAAGATGTTTGTCATCACTAATCATCAGGGAAATGCAAATCAAAACCACAATGAGATATCACCACACCTGTTAGAATGGCTATCATCAAGAAGAGAAGAGATAACAACTGTTGGTGAAGATATGGAGAAAAGGGAACCCTTGTACACTGTTGATAGGAATGTCAATTGGTTCATTCACTAAGGAAAACAATAAAGAGGTTCCTCAAAAAATTAAGAAATAGAACTAAAAGATTATCCATCAATCCTACTTCTGAATATATACCCAAAGGAGAGGAAAATAGGATATCATAAATATATTTGCACTCCCATGTTTATTGCACCATTATTTGCAATAGCTGAAATATGGAATCACTGTAAGCGCCCATCAATGGATGAATGGATAAAGAAGAAGTGATACACACACACACACACACACACATACAATGCATTATTATTCTGCTATGAAAAAGAAGGAAATCCTTCCATTTGAGACAACATTGAAAGACTGAGTACATTATACTAAGAGAGAGAACACACACAGAGAAAGATAAACCCTATATGATATCACTTATATGTGGAATCTAAAAAAGCTAAACTTGTAAAAACAAAGAGGAAAATAGTGGATACCAGGGCCTTGGTTGTGGGGGAATATGAGAAAAGTTGTTTAAGGGTACAAATTTGCAACTAGTAGTAAATACGTCCTAGAGATCTAATGAAAAGTACAGTGACTATAGACAACAATATTGCCTTATAATATTCAAACTTAAGAGATTAGATCTTAATTATTCCAAACACATATTAGACATGATAATTATGTGACGTGATAGAGGTGCTAATTATCACTACAAATGCAATAATATCACAATATATAAACATATCAAATCAACATGTTGTAGAATTTAATTTAACACTTGTATATCAAATATATTTTGATTGAAATTTTGTTTTTATTTTGAAAACAGACACAAGCTGAATATCAAAAAACAAAAGGATAAGAAATTAATGGTGAGTTGCCCCCAATTGTAATTGTAAAATAAAAGTAAATGAAATGCAATGACATCATCATCATGGCAGAGTAAGCTATTCTCTTTGTCTTTCCTTTCTAAGTTACAAACCATTGGAATACCATTGACCAACAGAAGATCCCCTACACAGCATCGCAGGAAAAATAACAGATCCATACCTATATACAACTGAAGGCAGGTGGCCTGGACCCACAGGAGGCAATGGAACCAGAGTAGCAACACCCTCCTCCTCCCTTGGTATCAGTAATCCAGGGAACAGACCCCAGGATGGAAAGTGTAGGATCTCAAATACAATAAGAAGCAGATCAAAACCAAAGTAATCAAAGCTATACCCAATTAAGAATGGTAGTACTATCACAAGTGCCCCAGCAGAGACTTAACTCACCAAATACCGTGAATAACTACAGTAACATGGTACAAGAGAATGAGAAGGAAAACTCTCCAGAAACCAAACTTGAAGTCACAGAAGAATATAATCTAACTGAAAGAGAATTCACAATAGCTCTTCCACAGTAAATCAATGAGTTACAAGAAAACTCAGAAATATCGTTCAATGAGCTCAGGATTAAAAAAATAAACAAAAAACAAACAAATGTTGGAGATGAAGAACACAATTATGAGATTAAAAATAAGTAAGAAAGCATTAAAGATAGAGCAGAACATATGGAGGGGAGAATTAGTGACCTCAAAGATAGAAACTTAGAATTGATTCAGGTGGAGGAAGAGAGAGAATGAAGATTTTAAAAAGTGAAGAAATTCTTCAAGAAATATCTGACTCAATTAGGAAAAGTAACATAAGGATAATAGATATCCCAGGAGGAGAAGAGAGGGGAAAAGGAGAAGAGAGCTTATTCAAAAGAACAGTAGCTGAGATCTTCACAAACCTGAGGAAGTAACTGGACTTACAATTACTTGAAACCAATAGAACTCCTAATTACATCAAGGCAAAAAGATCTTACCCAAGGCATATAATACCAAAGCTTTCAAAATTCAATGACAAAGAAAAAATATTAAGGGCCACAAGACAGAAGAAAATAACCTACAAAGGAATATTTATCAGGCTTTCAGCAAATTTACAAGTAGAAATCCTACAGGCTAGGAAAGAGTGGAATGATATATTCAAAATACTGAAAGACAAAAACTATCTGCCAAGAATACTCTGTCCAGCAAAATTATCCTTCAGATATGATAGGAAAATAAAAATTTCCCAAACAAGATCTGAGGGAGTTCATCATCACTAGGCCTATTGTAGAAGACATGATGAAAGGGACCCTCCTACCTGAAACGAAAAGGAAAAATTATACAAAGCTTTGTGCAAAGAGATAAATAGAGAGAAAGAATCAAAATATTGCAGTTCTATATCAGAATAGGTTTGTATAAACAATTATAACACAAAAAATAAAGGGAAAGAAAGCATCGAAAAACAACTATCGATACTTCAATTTGGTCACAAACTCACAACACAGAAAAGAATAACTCATGACAAAAAAAAAAACATAGGAAGGTAAGAGGAAAAGGGCTGAACCTGCATAGGCTAATAGAGATAAGAGGCTATCAGAAAAAGTACTATCTCAATTATGAGATCTTTTATACAAATCTCATGGTAACCACAAAACAAAAAATCAGAGTCACAATTCAGAAATAAAGAGGAAACTGAGAAAAACATCACAGAAAAGCACCAAACTGAAACGGCAGAGAGAAATACAAGTAAAAAGAAACAACTTAAACATAAAACAACCAGAAAACAAAAACAAAAGATAAAATGACAGCAGTAAGCCCTCATAAGGCAATAACCCCTCTAAATGAAAATGAATTGATTCACCAATCAAAAAATGCAGAGTGGCTGGATGGATTACAAAAGAAGACCCAACAATATGGTGTCTCCAGGAAACACATCTCAGCTCTAAAGACAAACATAGACTCAGTGTGAAGGGATGGAAGATGATACGCCAAACAAATGGCAAGCAAAATAAAGTGGACAGAGTCATTCTTATATCAGACAAAACAAACATCAAGACAAAAAATATAACAAAAGACAAAGATTGGGATAATATAATGATAAAAGGGACATTCCACCAAGAATACATAACCCTTTTTAACATAAATGCACTTAACGAAGGAGCACCAAAGTACATAAAGCAACTGTTAACAGTCTGAAAGGGAGAACTTGACAGCAACACAGGAATGGTAGAGGATCTTAACACTCCACTTATTTCATTGGATAGGTCATCCAGACAGAAAGTCAACAAGGAAACAATGGCCTCAAATGAAACTCTAGGTCGTATGGACTTAATAGATTTATATAGAACATCCCATTCAAAAACAGCAGAATACACATTTTTCTCAAGTGCATATGGAATATTCTCAAAGATAGACCATATGTTGGAAAACAAAGCAAGCCTCAGTGACTTTAAGAAGAATTAAATTGTATCAAAAGCCTTTTCTGACCACAATGCTATGAAATTAGAAATCAACTACAAAAAAGGCCAGAAGTCACAAATATGTGGAAACAAGCAACATGCTACTGAATAACTGTTGAATCAATGAAGAAATCAAAAAATACCTCAGGAGAAATGACAGTAAAACACAGTGTACCAAACCTTATGGGATGCTGTGAAAGCAATACTAAGAGGAAAGTTTACATAACTACAAGCTTATTTCAAGAAACATGAAAAATATAAAATAAATAATTTCAAACTATACCTAAAAGAACTAGGAAAAGAACAAATGAAGCCCAAAGTCAGTAGAAGGAAGGAAATAATAAAAATCAGAGCAGAAATAAATGAAATAGAGACTAAAAAATCAATAGAAAGGATCAATGAAACTAAGATCTGGTTCTTTGAAAAGTTAAACAGAATTAATAAACCCTTATCCAGACTCAGTAAGGAAAATAGACAGAAGGCTCAAATAAATAAAATCAGAAATAAAAGTGGAGAAATTCCAATGGACACCACAGAAATACAGATTATAAGAGAATACTATGAAAAGCTGTATGCCCACAAAACAGGGTAATCTAGAAGAAAGGAATACATTCTTAGAAACATGTAGCCTCCTAAAACTGAATAAAGAAGAAATAGAGAATCTGAATAGAGCAATCACAAATAAAGAGATTGAAACAGTAATAAAAAATCTCCCAAGGAACAAAAGTCCAAGACAGGGAAGTTCTACTGGTGAATTCTACCAAACACTGAAACAAGATTTAATACCTATCCTCAAACTCTTCCAAAAGCTTGAAGAAGACAGGATGTATCCTAGCTCATTTTATGAGGCCAAAATTATTCTGATTCCAAAATCAGACAAGGAAAACAAAAAAGGGAACATTACAGGCCAATATTGCTGATGAACATAGATGCAAATCTCCTGAACAAATGTTAACAAATCAAATACAACGATACATTGGAAGGATCATACACCACTGTCAAGTGAGATTTATTCCAGGGACACAGGGATGGGTCAACATCTGAAAATCAATTAATGTGATACACCATATAAACAAAGAAGAACAAGAATCACATGATCATCTCAGTAGATGCAGAGATAGCATTTGACAAGATTCAAAATACATTTATAATAAAAAAAACTATGAATAAAATGGGTATAGAAGGAAAATAACTCAACATACTAAAGGCCATATATGACATACCCATAGCTATCACCATAGTTAATGGTGAAAAACTCAAAGCTATTTCTCAGAGGACAGTAACAGGAAAAGGATGCGCACTCTTGCCACTCATTCAACATATTAATGGAAGTTTTGGCCAGAGCAATTAGGTAAGAAAAAATAATAAAAAACATGCAAATTGGAGAGCAAGGTGCAAAACTGTCATTATTTGCTGATGACATAAATCAATATATAGAAAATCCTAGCAAATCCACCAAGAATCTGTAAAAAACAATCAACAAATACAATAAAGTTGCAGGGCAAAACATCAACATAGAAAAATCAGTCACATTTCAATATGCTAACAGTGAACTGTCAGAAAGAAAAATCAAGACTACAATAGCAATAAAATATCTAGGAATAAATTTAACCCAGGAAGTAAAAGACCAATACGCTGAAAACTATAAGACATTATTGAAAGAAATCAAAGAAGATATAAAGAAATGGAAAGATATTCCATGTACTTTGAGTGGAAGAGTAAACATAGTAAAAATATCCATATTACCTAAAGCAATCTACAAATTCATCACAATTCCAATCAGAAACCCAATGACACTCCTCATGGGAATAGAGTAAATAATCCTAAAATCTATATTGAACAAGAAAGGACCCTAAATAGCCAATGCAATCCTAAGAAAAAAGAACAAAGTCAGAGGTATCACACTCACTGAATTCAAAATGTATTGCAAAGCTAGTAATCAAAAGAGAATGGTTTTGGCACAAAAACAGATACACAGATCAATGGAAGAGAATTGAGGGCCCAGAAATAAAACCACACAACTATGGACAGCTAATCTTCAACAAAGGAGTAAAGAATGCGCAATGGAGAACATAAAGTCTCTTCAATGAATTGCATTGGAAAAGCTGGACAACAAAATGCAAAGGAATGTAAGCAGGCCATCATATTACACCATATCCAAACATTAACTCAAAATGGATTAAAGGCTTCAATACAAGACCTAAAACCATAAAAGTCCTAGAGGAAAATATAGGCAGTAAGCTCTTTGAAATCGGTATTAGCAGTGCCTTTTTGAATACCATGTCTACTCGGGCAAAGGAGACAAAAGCAAGAATAAACAAATGGGACTGATCAGACTGAAAAACTGCATTGCAAAGAAATTACCAACAAAAGGAAAATATAACTCACCAACTGGGAGAAAATATTTGCAAATCATGTATGAGACAAGGGGGTAATCTGCAAAATATGCAAAAGAACACATACAACTCACCAACTTGGATACAATATTTGCAAATCATGTATGAGACAAGAGGGTAATATGCAAAATATATAAAAGAATGCATACAACTCAACAACAAAAATACAAACAAGCTAATCAAATAATGTGCAGAGGATATGAACGGACATTTTTTTCAAAGAGGATATATGGATGACCAACAGGTATATGAAATGATGTTCAATATCACTAATCATAAGGGAAATGCAAATCAAAACTACAGTAAGATATCACCTTACTCCTGTCACACTATCTATAATTACCAAGACAAAAATAACAAATGTTGGAGAGGATGTGGAGAAAAGGGAACCTCATACATTGCGAGTGGAAATGCAAACTGGTACAGCCATTATGGAAAACAGTATAGAGACTTCTCAAATAATTAAAAATAGAAATACCATATGATCCAACTAGTCCAATCCCGGGTATGTATCCAAAGAACATAAGAACACTAATTCAAAAAGATATATGCACCCATATGTTCATTGCAGCATTATACACAAAAGCCAAGACAGAAGCAACCTAAGTGCCCATCAGTGGATGAATGGATAAAGAAGATGCAGCATATATACACAATGGAACACTACTCAGCTATTAAAGAAGATGAAATTTTACCATTTGCGACAAGATGGATGGACCTTGACTATATTATGTAAGCAAAAAGTCAGACAGAGAAAGTCAAATATCGTAAGATTTCACTCATAAGTGGAAGATACAAGCAGTAACAACAATAAACAAACACAGGGAAATACAGATTAGATCAGCTGTTACCAAAGGGGATGGGTTGTGGGGCAAGGGGTGAAAAGAGTAAAAGGGCACATGAGTACAATGACAAATGGTAACTATTCTTTGGGGGGTGAACATGATGTAGTCTACATATAATTTGAAATGTAATGATGTATACCTGAAATTGATATAATGTTCTAAATCAGCATTACCTCAAAAAAAAAAAATAATAACAAGCCAAAAATAAGAATTCAATGAAACTCTAAGAATAATATGTAAATGTAATGACATGTTTTGTACCAGTTTGTTCAAGTCAGAGCAATCTCGAAAGTCAACATTCAGTGTTGCTACACATCTTTTTTTTAACCTGACCACAACTTTCTCTCCTACTTCACACAGCAAAAACTGTTCAGAGTTGAGAACCTTGCTTGTACCACCATCTATCTCCTTTCCTGGCCCTTGAAGTCTGCTGGAAATATCAGCATTAGAGTAACACAAACCATTCTACTTCATCTATAATATCACCCCAAAAAACCATAAATCTCTAAGACATAAAATGTTGAACAAAATGATAGGAAAGAAAGTATATCAATTTTCCATATTTGCTCTTTGTCTTTGCAATACTGAATATTCAGTAATTCTGTTATTATGATGAGCTGTCACATGTATTCTCACACCAAATAGTTTCAGATGTTTGAGATATGAAAAATGATTTGGTAGTGTGATCCCATTGGCTATGTGAACCAAGGGTAAATTTTCCAGATTGGATGGGGGAGAAAAAGGGAGAGTTGAGTCCCACAATATCAGAAATTGCTATTGGCTGTGACATGGATTTTGAATATCATCTCCCATCAGAAATCCCCACTGGACACTATGTGCAAAAAATTAACTCATCAGATTCATAAATAAACGGCATTGAAGGGACAAGATACTTCCTTCCATTCCTTTTATGATTCAAATCACCTCCTCCTTCCTTAGACTATAGGTGGTATAGACTAGGATGTAATCAAAAATTTATTAGATGATTAGCATTGAAAGAGGCCTTAGACAAACACTAGCTAGGTAAGATTGGTCTTTGCAGTAGGCACAACCAGACCAATTGCACAGGATTGTTTCTGTCCAAAGTCACATCCTTTCTCTTTGTTCCTTCCTATTCTGTTCAGAAACACAAAACAAACATTGGTCACTTCTGTGTCTTAGTCATGCTGCTGCATCAAAATATTTGAGTGACAAAGTTTCTATATCCAAGAGGACCTCTGTCTGTTACCTTTCCTTTCATGTCAGAGTCCTGCAATTGGGCAGGGTTCAATCTCAGAAACTAAAGGAAGCAACAAGTTTTTAAACCTGATGTTTCATAAATGATGGAAAGATTGATATATAAATAAATGATCAATCTACTCCTCATGTAAGCTGATGTTCATGAACCACTAGGACTTAAAGATATTGTGTTTGCATGGCATTGAGTCACCTATTGGTCCATTTTGGCATATTATTTGTGTCAAATTAAGTCTTCTTTTTCCAAAGGCAGTATGAATTTTGTTATAGTGCATTCTTGTGCATGTTATTGTGGGTTAAGGTGATTCTGATAGGATAAATATGTCAAAAATCTCATAATCTGTGACCTCAGCAATACTTTCCCTTCTTTTGCAACCTCTTCAAGGCGTCTTTGATTTCTTTGTTCCTCAGACTATAAATCAAGGGATTCAACATGGGAATCACCACAGTGTAGAAGACTGATGCAAATCTGTCAAAGCTGGAGGAACCGCCAGAGCTGGAACTCAAGTAGACAAAGATACTTGAGGAATAGAAGAGGGTCACTGCTGTCAGGTGAGAAGCACAGGTGCTGAAAGCCTTGGACCTGCCTTTAGCTGAAGTGATCTTCATAATGGAGATGACAATACAGCCATAAGATATCATGATAATTGAGACATTTATTATCCCAAAGATCACTATTAATACCGCAGTCATGAGTTGTACAAAGAAAGTGTCAGTGCAGGACAGGACTAACAGTTGGGGCATGTCACAGAAGAAGTGGTTGATGATATTAGGCCCACAGAATTGGAGCTGAAGCATGGCACACAATTGGGATATAGAACCAGAGAATCCTGCCATATAGGACCCAAGCACCATTTGAACACACAGAGTGGGTGACATGATGGATGAATAGAGAAGTGGGTTACAAATGGCAGCATATCGATCATAAGCCATGGCTGTCATGAGACAAGACTCACTCAGTCCCATGGTTGAAAAGATGAAGTATTGAACAGCACAACCCACAAGGGTGATGGTTTGCTGCTCCTGGAAAAAGTTGGAGAGCATCTTGGGGACTGTGGAGGTCACGTAGCAGATATCAATGAAGGACAGATTATGGAGGAAGAAGTACATGGGTGTGTGGAGATGGAAATCCATCCTTATTAAGATGATGAGACACAGGTTCCAAATCAGAGTCATAATGTACACCAACAGGAATACAACGAAGAGCACTGCTCTGATTCCGGGGAAATCTGAGAATCCCAAGAGGAGGAAATGGGTGATAGCTGTAATATTTCCTCCTTGAGTCATTGGCTTGGTGCTCCTAAAATGAGAAAAGAGTCAAAAGAATGCATTACTGACTCACGTGAAATGACGACATTATAATTCTCACATCTGCCATTTTCTTCCCTTCACTGAGCACTGAAAAATGGAAAACGCTTTACCGTCCTAGAAGAAAGACTACAGTTTCCATCTAAGTGCCAAATAGGACCTTCTCAGTGTTTCAGGTTCCCAATTACCTGATGAGGTCTCAGAAAAATTAAAAGACATATTTTAAAAATATTAAATATTTATTAAATTAAATATTTAATATAGGACCCCAGAACCATCTGAACACACAGAGTGGGTGACATGATGGATGAATAGAGAAGTGGGTTACAAATGGCAGCATATCAATCATAAACCATGGCTGTCATGAGACAAGACTCACTCAGTCCCACGTTTGGAAGGGTGAAGTACTGAACAGCACAACCCACAAGGGTGATAGTTTGCTACTCCTGGAAGAAGTTGGAGAGTATCTTGGGGGCTGTGGAGGTCACGTAGCAGATATCAATGAACGACACATTATGGAGGAAGAAGTACATGGGTATGTGGAGATGAAATATTAAATATTTTTAAAATTTTCTAAAAAGCAATAGAAACTCTATAATTATATGAGAGAGATCATTGTAAAACTGTAAGATTTTATAGGAATTTTGAAAATTCAATACATAACTGCTGCTTAATAATAGTGAGGTAAAACTGGCATCATTCCAGAATAAACTTGAAATAGCTCTTCTCTCCAAGATCTCATCCAGGTAGATTTTTAAAATTTTCTTCTTTTACACATAAGAAAAATTACCCTGTTTATAATAACTTCTCAAACTTTTTACAAATATATTTAATACAACACCTTCAACATGGCCTGGAAAATTATATCATAATTTATAATCCTGATATTTTCTTGGGGGATAGCATGTATGCCCAATAAAGTTATGAAGTAAGTCTTCTTAGGGAAGTCTTCATATGAACTATTCCTAAGGGAGGCTGGTACAAATATTAGCCCCAACTACTGTATCAATTGTAGGATATTTTGCATCTTAGGAAACAGCATAGTACTGTGGTTAAGGGTTCAGACTTTAGAGTTTTTATTCTGAATGACGTCATCAAGATGGCAAAATAGGTCATTCACTTGGTCACTCTTGCCAGAAAAAACTAGCAACTACTCGTAACAACACATCATTTTGAAAATCCTAGAACACGGGGATGAGGCTGAAATATCCCCATGGGCCACAGAGAATGAGAAGAATCCTGTTAGAAAGTTAGAGGAACAGCTACACTCTGACTCCATGGTCCCTCCCCCTGCCAGCACTGATACCAAAGCCAGATAAGGACATTAGAAGAAAAGAAAACTGCAGGTCAATGTCCCTGACCTGTTGAATACAGATTCTAAATTTTCAAAAAAAAAAATCCTAACAAACAGAATTCAGCAGCATACTAAAAGGATCATACTCCACTATCAAGTAGGATTCATTCTGAGGATGCACAGATGGTTTAGTATACAAAAATTAACAAAAGTGATAGTCACGTTAATAAAATGAAATATAAAAATCATATAATTCTCCATAGATGCGCAAAAAGCATTTGACAAAATTCAACATACATTCCTGATAAAAATTCTCAATAAATTAGGTATAAAAGGAACTAAATTGAACTTAATAAAGGCCATATTTAACAAAGTGACATCTAACATCATACTCAATGGTAAATGGTTGTAAGATTTTTTTTCTAATACCAGGAAGAAGACAAAGATGGCCATTCTCTTCATTCCTAAAACACGACAATAAGTCCTAGCCAACACAATAAAGTCAAAATAATAATAATATTAAAACCTCATAAATGGAAATAAAAGATTGAAATTGTGTCTATTTGCAGATGACATGATTTTACGTATAGAAAATCCTAAAATCTTCACTAAAAACTGTTAGATCTAATCAAATAATTCACTAAAGTCCTGGGATACAAAATAAGCATTCTATATACTAACACAAATTGTCTGAAAAAGACATAAAGAACCAATCCCATTTACAATAGCATCAAAAACAATAAGATGTGTAGAAAAAAATTAAACAGGAAGGTGAAAGATCTCTTCACTGAATACTATAAGTCACTGACCAAAGAAATTGAAAAAGCTACAAGTAAATTGAAAGGTATCCCATGTACATGGATTGGAAGAATTAATATTATTAAAAAGTCTATGCTACACAAATCTGCCAATAGACTCAATGCAATCTCTATCAAAATTCCAATGGCATTTTTCACAGAAATAGAACAAACAATCCTAAAATCCCTGTAGAACCACAAAAGACTTCGTATAGACAAAGCAATCCTGAGAAAGAAGAATAAAGCTGGCAAATGTTTCAAACTATGTTACAAAGCCATAGAAATAAAAACAGTATGCCACTGGCATAGAAACAGACACAAAGACCAATGGAACAGGATCAAGACCCCAGAAATAAAACTGTGTATATATGGTCAACTAACATTTGACAAGAGAGCCTAAAATACTCAATGGAAAAAAACAGTTTCTTCAATAAATGATGATGGGAAAATTGGATATTCACATGCAAAAGAATGAAACTAGACCCTGATCTTACATCACTCACAAAAATAAACCCAAAACGAATGAAGACTTAAGTGTAAGACCTGTAATCATAAGACTCCTTGAGGAAAACGTAGGGAAAAAACTTCTGAACATGGATTGGAAATGATGTTTTGGATATCACACCTAAAGCACAAGCGAAATTAAATAATTAAATAAATAAATACATAAGATGGATTATATCAAACTAACAGGCTTCTGCACAGCAAAGAAAATGATAAGCAAAATGAAAAGGTAACCAACAGAATAGCAGAAAATATTAGCACATCACATCTCTGATAAGGAGTTAATATCTAAAATATATAGGAACACATACAACTCCGTAGCAAGAAAATAATCCAATTCAAATTTTTCATAGGACCTGAATAGATATTTTTCCAAAGAAGACATATAAAATGCCAACAGGTACATAAATATGTGCTCAACATCATAATCATCAGGGAATTGCAAATCAAAATCGCAGTAAGATACCAACTCACAACTGTTAGAATGGCTATAATCAAAAAGGAGACAACAACGTCTGGCCAGAATGTGGAGAAAAGGGAAACGCGCATTGCTATGAGAATTTAAATTGGTATAGTGACTATGGAAAACAGTATAGAGTTTTTTCTTTTTTTTTTTTTAAAGATTTTATTTTTTCCTTTTTCTCCCCAAAGCCCCCCGTACATAGGTGTGTATTCTTCGTTGTGGGTTCTTCTAGTTGTGGCATGTGGGACGCTGCCTCAGCATGGTCTGATGAGCAGTGCCATGTCCGCGCCCAGGATTCGAACCAACGAAATACTGGGCCGCCTGTAGCGGAGCGCGCGAACTTAACCACTCGGCCACGGGGCCAGCCCCCAGTATAGAGTTTTTTCAAAAAATTAAAAATAGACCTATCATATGATCCAGCAATTCCATATCTTGGATATATATATATATATACACAAAGGAAATGGTATCACTGCCCCTAAAACAAACCTGTATCCCAATGTTCATTGCAGGATTATTTATTATAGCCAGAGTATTGAAACAATCTAAGCAACCACCAACAGATAAGTGGATAAAAAGTCAAATTATATATTTATAAATAACACATGTATAAATAACATAAATAATAGGATGTATCATAAAGGAATATTGTTCAGGCATAAAAAAGAAGGATATCCTGGAATTTGTGACAATATGGATAGACCATCAGGATATTATGCTAAGTAAGATCAATCAGACAGAGAAAGGCAAGCACATTATGGTCTCACTGTATGTGGAATCTAAAACGAAACAAACTCATAGAAACAAAGATCAGATTTGCGGTTGCCAGAGGCAAGGAGTGGAAGGTAGGGGAATTGGGTGAAGGTGGTCAGAAAGTAAAACATTTCCAGTTATAAGGTAAATAAGATCTGTGAATATAATGTACAGCATGATGAGTATAGTTAACAATACTGTATCATATATTTAAAAGTTGCTAAGAGACTAGATCTCAAAGTTCTCATCACAAGGAAGAATACTGTAATTATGTGAGGTGATGAAGATTAATCTTACTGTGGTAATCATTTTATTATATATATATATATATAGTAAATTATGTTGTACACCTTGAACTTATACAATGTTGTATATCAACCATATATCAATACAAATGGAAAAAAATAATTTTAGTTTTGATACTCTCTCATGCTCTGAACTTACCCTGGTGGTTTTAACACACTAGAAATGATTTACTCATAGCAAAGTGAGGACAAGAGCCCCTTAACTGTAAGGTTAATGGGAGGGTTTTATGAGGGAATTCATGACACTGCTCAGCACACAATCCAGGACACATTAATTGTTCAATAGATGTTGGCTATTACTATCATTGATTACTTACAGATAACTATGAATGACAGCTGTACCTGTAAAAAGGAATGCCAGGGGTGCTAGAATTTATGGGTTAACTTGGGGAAATTCCTGAGACATCATCAGCTCTGTAGACAGCTAGGCATCATTACTTCTGGGCAGGTGTAGATTCAGACCTAGCATCCAGACAAATCAAACCACCTGAAGTCATAAAGACACAAATCACAGAAGTGATCTTCTGTTTAGTTTGCTTCAGTTCATGTACACTTGAGTCAACAGATAACCATCATCAAGCTATGATGAGCATTGATGTCGAGAAAGAGTCAAAGCAACTGTTTCAATTCCCAAATACAACAAAAGTATATTTCATATGTTTGTTGATACATTCAGTGTATTATAGCTCACTAATAGATTCATAGCAGATAACAACAACTGGCTATGTTCCATATCCAAAGTGATCTTCCTTGAGTTGAAAGAGTAAATCAATATTAATGACCAAGAAAATTTTGAAAAAAGATTAATAATTAAAAAGACTTGGAGATTCAGACTTTAAAAAATAATATAAACATTAACAATTCCTTATTCTTGTAAAAATAGACATGTCAAAAGAAGAAATAGAATTTAACAAGTAAATTTTAACATTGGTAAGAATTTAACATATGATATAGGTAGTATTTTAAACTGATAGAAAAAGGATAATCTCTGCCCGAAGTGATCGCTTAAACCTAGCTCACTATCAGTAAAAAGCATTAGAGGGATTAATAGACATGCATTTATATAATCTTAGGATGGGAAAGAAATTTCTAAATTATAACATGAAGCCAGAAACTATGAGAAAAAATATGATATAACAATTTAAACTTGGCTATGGGTGAAAAACCTACTTATATAAATACAATTGATAAACTGTAAATTGGGGAGAATAGAATCATCTATAATATAATGAGACAATATCTATAAAGGTTAACACATTGTAGATATTAAGCAGTTAATTTTGCACATTCCGCTTTGGTGGCCTGGGGTTTGCTGGTTTGGTTCCCAGGTGCAGACATGGGACCGCTCATCAAGCCATGCTGTGGCAGCTGCCCCACATATAAAGTACAGGAAGATGGGGACGGATGTTAGCTCAGGGCCAGTCTTTCTCAGCAAAAAAGAGGTGGATTGGCAGCAGATGTTAGCTCAGGGCTAATCTTCCTCAAAAAAAATAAAATAAAAATTTTAAAAAAGGCAATGGACTGTATAAAGTTGGGAAACACAGACAAGCATATTTTATCTTAGTTAATCCTGAAATTCAGCAAGTTATTATTTTGATTCAGTGCTCAATTATTAATATCTACAATGTGTTAGCCTTTATACATATTGTCTCATTATATTATAGGTGATTCTATTATCCCCAATTTACAGGTGAAAAACAGAAATTAACAGCGTTTGAGATCATACACTTAGGAAATTGAGAACCAGTACTCAACATCCATGCCTGACAGTTTAGTTTAGAAATTATTCTTTTCACTGTATACCATAGAATTTGGGTAAGGTGAAAGAAAACCTGAAGAAGAGATATAAGTGCAGGGTGTGGAAGTGAGAAAGAGGGGAGAGTTGAAGAATGAATGAGATTGAGGACCATAACCCATGCCTCATGTACTTCCTCTTCCTACTAGAAGAATCACACAGCAATTGAGATAGCATAGAATTCACTGTTTTCTATAAATCTGACCTTGACCCAGATCCTCCAGGAAGACAAGCTTCTTGCCAAAGGTTGAAATTGCTTATTTCTTTTCCAAAGGAATTTTACAACTGGACCCTATTACACTCCAAGATGTGTGATTTTGGCCATGAAATTGGCTGTCCACTCACAGCCAAAGAGATGCGCATATCTGGAGTCCTCTTAAATATGTTATTAGGACAGAGGTGAAAGGAGAAAAGACAATTACAGGGAGAAAACTCTCCATGCACTTGCTCTCTTGAGACATAGAGTTCTTTTCCTGATAATTTCATGTCCCACTTTCTCATGTCCCTTCTGATTCAATCCCCCACTTCCCCATGGTCCTATTATGATCTCATGATTATAGCTTTTCTTTTAATACAGTTGGAGTCACTGAAGTTGGAAAGCACCTAGAGATCATCTATTCCAATACCGTGAATTTCCTAGTGAGGATCTGAAGCCAGTGGAGCTAAGAGATTTCCCCAAGATGACACATCTGGTTGATGATACAGCCTGATAACAATAAATTAGATATGTAGACACTTACTTGTTTACAGAGTACTTTCATTTTAAGTACACTTTCTCAAATAGCTGACCTAAATCAATCATCACAGCAGCAATGTGAGGCAGATAGGGCTGATTTCCTATGCACAAGTGAGGAAAACAAGTCAATAAGGAATACAGTAGAACTTATTTATTACAAAATCATAACTTATCATGGTTACAACCATGGGCATTGATATCAGCCAATCTGGTTTGAATGCCAGTTTTCCACTAGCTGATTGTGTGAACTTCAGCAAATTAAGCTCTTCAAGCCTCAGAATTTTCACCTATAAAATAAGGCTGATAGTAGTAGCTCCTTGATAGAGTAGTTTGTCATACAGAGAATCAAATTAGTTAAATGCTTATAAAGCACTGAGACTGTGTAGTACACAGTATGCCTTCTATTAATAGGTTTAATTTTGTGTTCTAAATTGGAGTTCTTTTCCACATATTATGCTGCATTACTGGAAAGAAGGCATCAAGATTGAGGTGTAGGTGGACTCTAAACTCCCCCCCTCCCATGGACACAACAAATTTACAACTACTCTTGGAACAATTACCTCTTGGAGATCACCGAAAAGTGAATAAAAAGAACACTGGCAACAAGGGACAGTGCTGGCAGAGCTAGAAGAGGTAGAAATTCCTTACTGGAGAGAAAAAAAGCCACCTTCAAGCTATGACACTTCTCAGCTGGGAGGGAATGATCCTAAGGTACGAAGCCATTTCTGGAGGATTGGGCTGTCTGAGTAGGGGAAGGTTACTGCCATATGCAACTTTTAGATTCAACACAAATGAGATAGGTGTCATAATTTTTGGCTTTGCTGGCTATTAACTACAATAAGGAATACCCCCCAAAAGCTATCAGACATAAGGGGAACAAAAGCCTACTCTTAAAGAGCCCATGTGCAAATTCACCCATTTTGGAAAGCAACCTAAAATCACCAGAAAGAAAAGTGTACAGTCCTTTGGTGAAAAGAGAATCACTTGATAGGCTCTGGGTGGATCTTGCTGAGAAGTGAGACATCCACAGGGACTGAGACATTGGCAGTGGGCATTATTATGATCTAGTACAGGCAAGCTGACACAGAAGCTGCCAAATGCCATTGGAATTCTTCCTCTGGCCTGTTAGCACAGGGGTCTGCGCCATCCCCCCCCCCACTAGAGCACTGATTTAATCCAGTTCAGCCAGGACAGACAGCGTGCCCTTGGGACTCGCACCATCTAACAGCAAACCCTTGGACAACTTGTGGTTCCACAGATGTGGGGTGCTTGGAACCTCTGCTGCCAGGTGAGTGGGTCTATCTCTGTGGGGCAGGGCATGCATGTGGAGCAGGTCTGCATTGGCAGAGTGTGTGGAGCCTCTGCAGTGATGCAACTGTGTCCACTTAAGTGGGTGGGGGCATGCGCACATGGCAAGACTGTGTTGATGATGTATGTGGCCCTGTGGGTGGTGGATTTTGTCAGCTGCAGCAGACTTGTGCTTATCAAACAACCACATAGGGGATCCGCCCCATCTTCCAAAGCCTGAATAAGTTGGATGCTCCCATGCCTGGGGCTGGCCCAACTCAGCTGCAATCCTGAGAGAGCTGGCAATAGCCTTGCAAGTCATAGGCCTATAGCTGTTGTCAGTCCCTCAGTCTAGCAACCAGCCACACAAGGGGAACTACTCACTTAACAGAAAAAGTGCAATAGGGACATGATATGAGACCTTTCAATCAACTGTTCTGGGGCTCCCCACACTTGATAAACTGACTAAGGTGACCATAGCAGCAACATGAAACTGAACCTTACAACCAGCCAGCCAGGGGGACAGCCTAGCCTCCCCAGGCACCTGCAGCAAGAGCAACCCTGCCACAACAGAACACATGTAGCCCCCACAGGGGACACTCCTGAAACATTTGGAACTAGTCACAAGAGGGAAAAAGACTGATGGACCTCAAGGCATCTCTTAAATAAAGCCACCTGTCTAAGATTGGGAGATGTAGGTGACCTACCTAATACATAGATATAAGCACAGAGAAAGAAGCAAAATGAGGAGACAAAGGAATATGTTCCAAATAAGGGAAAAGGACAAAACCCAGAAAAAGAGCTAAATGAAACAGACATAAACAATCTACCTGACAAAGAGTACAAACTAATAGTCATAAGGGTGCTCACTGATCTTGGGAGAAGAAGGGATGAACTCAGTGAGAACTTCAACAAAGAATTGGAAAATATAAAAAATAATCAATCAGATGTGAAGAATACAATACTGGAAATGAAAAATTCATTAGAGGGACTCAATAGCAGAGTAGGTGATACATAAGAATAGATCAATGAGCTGGGTGAAAGAGTAGAGAAAATCACTCGAGCTGAACATAAAAGAAAAAAAGAATTAAAAAGAACTAGGACAGTCTAAGGGACATCTGGGACAACAGCAAGCACACTAATATCCATATTATATTTGTCCCAGAAGGAGAAGAGAAAGAAAAAGTGGGAGAGAATCTATTTGAAAAAATTATAGCTGAAAACTTTCCTAACCTAAGGAAAGAAATAGACATCCAGGTACAGGAAGCACAGAGAACACCAAACAAGGTAAACTGAAAGAGTTCCACACCAAGACACATTATAATTAAAATGTTAAGAATTAAAGATAAAGAGACAGTCCTAAAAGCTGCAAGAGAAAGACAACAAGTTACATACAAAGGAAACCACATAAGACTATTGGCTTTCTTCTCAGCAGAAATTTTACAGGAGTCAAATCACTTGTAATGGCAAATATACAATAGAGATAGCAGATCAATCAAAAGGACATAAGACAAAAGTACTACAGTTATCTATTTCCATGATGAGGGTAACAGATACACATGCAAAAAGAAAAGAGATTAGGATGTCAAAAACATAAAATATGGGAAGAGAGGAAGAAAAGAGTAGCATTTTCAGCAAGAGGTCAAACTAAAGGGTTCATCAACTTAATATAGATTGCTATATACATAGGTGACTGTATGTGAACCTCATCATAATCACAAATCAGAAACCTATAATAAATACACAAAAAAGAGAGAAAGGAACTGAAACATAATGCTCAAGAAAGACATTGAACCACAGGGGAAGATTCAAGAGAAGAAGAAAGGAACAGAGAAAAACAATTAAAACATTCAGAAAAAAAGTTAGAAAATGGCAATAAGTACACTCTTATCAATAGATACATTAAATATTCATAAGCTAAATGTTCTAATAAAAAGGCATAAGGTGGCCAACTGAACAAAAAAAAGAAGATCTATATATATGCTACACACAAGAGACACACTTCAGACCTAAAGACACTCACAAGCTGAAAGTGAAAGGATGGAAAAAGAATCTCCATGCAATGACAATGAAAAGAAGGCTGTCGTAGAAATATTTGTATCAGAAAAAAATGCACTGTAAAACAAAACTGTTAACAAGAGGCAAAGAAGGGCACTGCATAATCACAAAAGGAACAATCCAATAAGATGATATAACACTTCTAATTATCTATTCACCCAACATCGAAACACCTAAATATATAAAGCCATTATTAACAGACATAAAAGGAGAAATAGGCAATAACATAATAATAGCAAGGGACTGTAACACTCCACTTAACACTCCACCAATGGGTATATCATCCAAACAGAAGATCAATAAGGAAACATTAGCCTTAAATGACATGTTAGACCAGATGGACTTAGTAGATATATATAGAACATTCCAAACAAAAGCTGCAGAATACACATTCTTCTCAAATGCACATGAAACATTCTCCTGGGTAGATCACATATTAAGCCACAAAACAAGTCTCAATAAATTTAAGAAGACGGAAATTACACAAAGCATCTTCTCTGGCCACAACTGTATGAAACTAGAAATCAACTACAGAATGCAAATCGGAAGAGCCACAAATATGTGGAGATTAAACAAAAGGTTACTGAACAATGATTAGGTCAATGAAGAAATCAAAGGAGAGATCAAAAAATACCTGGAGAGAAATGAAAATGAAAATAGGACATGCCAAAATTCATGGGATACAGCAAAAGTGGTTCTAACAGGGAAGTTTACAACAATACAGGCCTACCTCAACAAACAAGAAGAATCTCAAATAAACAATCTAACAGTATACTTAAAGGAACTGCAAAAAGAAGAATGAACCAAGCCCAAAATCAGCAGAAGAAAGGAAAGAATAAAAATCAGAGCAGAAACAAATCAAATAGAGACAACAAAAACAATAGAAAAAACTGATGTAACCAAGAGCTGTTTCTTTGAAAAGATAAATAAAATGGACAAAACTTTAGAAAGACTCAACAAGATAAAAAAGACAGAAGGCTCAAATAAAAAAAATCAGAAGCGAAAGAGGAGAAATTGCAATGGACACCTCAGAAATACAAAAGATTATAAGAGAATACTATGAAAAGCTATATGCCAATAAATTGGATAATCTAGAAGAAATGGACAAATTCTCAGAATCATACAACCTTCCAAAATGTAATCAAGAAAAAATAGAAATTTGAATAGACTAATCACCAGTAAGGAGATCAAAACAGTAGTCAAAAACCTCCCCAAAAACAAAAGTCCAAGACTATATGGCTTCCCTAGTGAATTTGACTAAACACTCAATGAAGATTTAATACCTAGTCTTCTCAAACTCTTCCAAAAAAGTCAAGAGGAATGAAAGCTTCCTAACTCATTCTGGAAGCCAATATTATCCTGATAACAAAACAAGACAAGGACAACACGGAAAAGCAAAATTACAGGCCAGTATCACTGATGAATATTGATGCAAAAATATTCAATAAAATGCCAGCAAATTGAATACAATTCATCAAAAAGACCAAGTGGGATTTATTCCAGGGATGCAGGGATGGTTCAACCTCCACAAATCAATCAATGTGATACACCATATAGACAAAAGGAAGAATAAAAACCATATGACTATCTCAATAGATACAGAGAAAGGATTTGACAAGATACAGTATCTATTTATGATAAAAATTCTAAATAAAATGGGTATAGAAGGAAAGTATCTCAACATCATAAAGGCCATATATGAAAATCTCTCAGCTAATATAATTCTCAATGCAGAAAAACTGAAAACTATTCCTCTAAGAACAGGAACCAGAGAAGGATGCCCACTTTTGCCACTTTCATTTAACATAGCAGTGGAAGTTCTAGCCAGTGCAATCAGGCAAGAAACAGAAATAAAATGGATGCAAATTGGAAAGAAAGAAGTGAAACTGTCACTATTTTCACATGACATTATTTTATATATAGAAAACCCTAAATAATTGCACAAAAAACTTTAGAAACAATAAATGAATACACTAAAGTTGCAGAATACAAAATCAACATACAAAAATCAGTTGGGTTTCTATACATTAACAACCAAGTAGCATAAAGAGAAATTAAGAATGCAATCCCATTTACAAGTGCAACAAAAAGAATAAAATACCTAGGAATAAACTTAACCAAAGAGGTGAAAGACTTGTAGACTGAAAACTATAAAATATTGTTGAAAGAAATAGGACACAAAGAAATGGAAAGATATTCCATGCTCTTGGATTGGAAGAATTAATGTAGTTAAAATGTCTATACTTCCTAAAGCAGTATACAGATCAATGCAATTCCTATCAAAGTTCCAAAGACATTTTAAACAGAAAAAGAACAAAGAATCCTGAAATTTATATGGAACAAAAAAGACTCCAAACAGCCAGAGGAATCCTGAGAAAAAGGAAAAAACCTGGAAGTATCACACTCTCTGTTTTCAAAATATGCTACAAAGCTATAGTAACCAAAACAGCACGGTACTGGCACAAAAACAGACACACACATCAATGCAACAGAATCGAGAACTCAGAAATAAACCCACACGTCTACGGGCTGGCCCCTATGAGCAGCTAATTTTTCACAAGGGGACCAAAAACATACAATGGAGAAAGGAAAGTCTCTTCAATAAGTGGTGTTTGGAAAACTGGACAGCCACATGCAAAAGAATGAAAATAGCCCACTATCTTACACCATACACAAAACTTAACTCTAAATGGATTAAAGATTTGAATGTAAGATCTGGAACCATTAAACTTCTAGAATAAAAGATAGGCAATACACTCTTTGACATTGGTCTTAGCAGCATATTTTCAAGTACCGTGTCTTACCAGGCAAGGGAAACAATAAACAGATGGGACTACATCAAACTAAAAAGCTTCTGCACAGCAGAAGAAATCATCAACAAGATGAAAAGACAACCTAATAATTGGGAGAGTATGTTTGCAAACCATATATCTGATAAGGGGTTAATATCCAAAATATATAAAGAACTCGTGCATCTCAACAACAAAAAATCCAACAACCCAATTAAAAAATGGGCAAAAAATCTGACATTTCTGCAAATAAGTTATACAGATAGCCAACAGGCACATGAAAAGATATTCAACATCACTAATTATCAGGGAAATACAAATCAAAACTACAACAAGATATCACCTCATACCTGTCAGAATGGCTATATTTAACAAGACAGGAAATAGCAAGTGTTGGAGAGGATTTGGAGAAAAGGAAACTCTCAAACATTGCTGGTGAGAGTGCAAACTGGTGCAGCCACTATGGAAAAAAGTATGTAGATTCCTCAAAAAATCATGATCTCGTAATTACAGCTTTTCTTTTATAAAACTTGGAGTCATTTGAACAGCAATGGACCTAGAGATCATCTAGTCCAATAACATCAACTTCCATGTGACTACCCAAAGCCAGTGAAGCTAAGAGATTTGCCCAATATGACACACCTGGGTGCTAATATGGCATGATAGCAATAAATTAGATATGTGGACCCTTCCCTGTTTACAAACCACTTCTATTTTAGATACATACATGTCCTCAACCACCTGACCTGAATCAATTATCACAGCAATCCTACGAGGTCAACATGGCATGATTCCATGTGCATAAGTGAGGAAATTGAAGCAATAAGAACACAATAAAACTAATTTATGGCACAGCCACGTATCATTGTAGTTAATACCATGGGCATTGGTATTAGCCAGTATGGGTAGAATTCCAGGTTTCCAAATGCTGTTTGTGTGAACTTGAGCAAATTAAACTCTTTAAATCTCTTTGTTATCACCTTTAAAGTGGTGTCGACAGTAGTAGTTGTTTCACAGATAGATTTTCATACTGTGAATCAAATTATATAATGATTACAAAGTTCTTATAAGAGTGTGAAGTACAGAGAATGCCTTCTATTAACAGTAGATTTAATTTATGTGTTCTGAATTGGAGTTCTTTCCAACATATTATGCTGCATTACTAATCCTTTATTAAAAATATCTACTTAAGTTGATTCCTGAAAACTTTTTTTTCTTGTTTTTTGTATTTTTTTTAAGATGGAAACATCTACCCTGCCATTACTAGGGATACAGCAATGCTTTAGGAAAGTCCCAATCACAGTTTGATCTACTTCAGGCAATTTTAATTTTAGAGAGAAAGGCATGGATGCGGCAATGAGTTAATTTGATTTAACACTTTCCATTTGGTTTGGAGTCATATGTTACCCCTGATTAAAAACTGTATAGAATCTGCATACCACTGGCAAGCAATGGTAGTCATGTCTCTGGTCAGTAATAACCCATCTGTGTTCCACAAATCATGCTTTGTGAAACTCAAGATGGATTGTTGCTATGCTGGGAAGAATATAGCAGACGTCAATATGCCTAAAGGTTCTACCTGTAAAATGGGGACAATTTCTCATCTGCTAGCTTTTCATGGTAATTGAGCCAAATCACACCTATGCAATGTAACTATATGAAGTATAAAATGCTGTATAAACACTAATGTAATATGTAAGTAAATTAGTCCATAAACTCTTGCCTGAAAAATGTCTCTTTTCAAATTTTCCTGAAATTCTCCTGGTTGTGCTCTGGCTTTCCATGGTACCTCCCGACATTAGCTGGCTCTGCTGCACCCTGGTAAAACTTAAGGCCTTGTAATCCCTGGGACTTTCAGATCTATGGACTTCCGACGCTGCCTCCCAAGACACATCACACCAGCCTTAATTTCTGAGGTCTCTTGGAAGCTACCATGGAGCATGTCCCAGGCCACCTATGCCCAGAAATTGATGACTTTGATTTCTTTCCAGCCTCTGAGAATCTCCCCAAATCTTAACCTCAAAAGTGTGCCTTCTTTCTACCATTATGTTTTCCCATCTCTTTTTCACAATTCACTACACAAGGAGTCTCGAGGAGTAAGCTGGAGGAAATAACAATGTTATTTTTAAATATGCCACACCAGTCTTTCCCCTCCCCTTGCCTCTTGTCTCCTCCCCTCCCATCTCCTTTCCTCTACTTCCTTTCTCATTCTCATTATCTCTTTCTGTCTTTGTACTTTTGTTTCTATCTCTCTCTTTTTGTGTCTCTCCCTGTCACACACTCTTTCTCTTTCTCTCACTTTCTCTATTCATGAATAAGACGATAAAGTATACATTAGTAAATTATTTTCAATTTAACATATTTAATTTTGCACACCATTTTATTTTTATTCAAATATATATGAATGCTTAATATTTGAAAATAAATAAAAGACATTTTAAAAATCCTAGAGAAAAGAAGCATCTATGTGTCTTTGTATGCTCTTGGCATTTCTCTACATATACTATCTATCAAAACCTGTACTCACAAAACAGAGAGTTTTATCTAAGTGAGTCTAATCATGGAAAAAGGCTTTGTAAACTGAATTCAGTGTTTATGATGTTGCCTCAAACAGATCACATGGTCATAGTAGCTAAACATAATGGCACCAGGAATCAAGAAAACCAGATTTTAATTTCTGCTTTTTACATAGATATTCTTGTGACATACAAGAGGTCACTTAAATATTCTAAACCCTGTCTTCATTATAGGGGAAATAATACCTGCACAAATATTGTTCCTAGTGAAGTAAATTGTTTGTCCTCTTTACCATCCTCTTGACAGCCGCTTTGATCTCCTTGCTACTCAGACTATAGATAAGAGGATTTGACATGGGGATAAGGGTAGGATAGAATACTCACAGTACCTTGTCCTGCTTTTCAGAGTGTCTAGGGCTAGGATGCAGGTACACAGAGAAGCCTGTGCCATAGAAGACTGTTACACCTTCCAGGTGGGAGGCAAAGGTATTGAAGGCCTTGGCAATAGATTTTATGGAGGATATTTTCAGGATGGAAGCTGCAATGGGTGGAAACCATGGATTAAGAGGATAAAGAGAAAAGAACCAAGGGCAGTAAAACAACTAGCAGAATATCAGTCTTTTGGATGATGAAAGGATTGGAGTGAGGCAAGGAAATAATTTGAGCTATATCACAGAAGAAATGTGGAATTTTATTGAGTCCACAGTAGTAGATATGAAAGCTAGGGACTGTTTGAACTAAGCTACTAGGGAAAGCACTGCCATAGGCCCCAGGAACCATCTTCTGACAAAGGCCAGAATCTATGATAGCTGAGTACTGCAGAGGCCTACTGATAGCAACATATCTGTCATAGCTCATCATGGTTAAGGAGAAGGACTCAGTGAGACATATCCAGCACCCAGTAAAATACTGGGTGGCACAAACAATGAAGGAAATCATTTTTTCACCCTTTAAGACGTCTCAAAGCACCCTTGGTTTGGTGGAAGAAGAATAGCAGATGTCTATAAATGACAGGAAACTGAGAATAAAGTATATAGATGTGCGCAGGTGGGAGTCCACCCTGATTAGGATGATGAGACCCAGGTTCCAGACGAGGGTCACAAGGTAGATCCCCAAGAAGACTGGAAAGAGGGTAATCAATGTTTCTCATGTACAATCAGCAACCTTAACTGAAAAAATCCTCTATGATTAATATTGCCATTCTCTGTGGGAACAGAATGAGCAATAGGCATCATTAGTACATTATCCCCTAAAATATCTTAATTTCCTGTTTTCCCATTCCAGAGTTTACACATATATGAGAATTGGAAATAGACTACATTAGGAAAATAGTGCCATTTCTCAATATGGTGAAAAAGAATGATTCTTCTAAGGTTTGGCTCTGATATAAATTCAGTGCTTGAGGAAGTCCCCAAATCATGCTGGACCTCATATGCAAGATGAGATTGGTGAAGTAGGTACTCTTTGAAATCTCCTTGGGAACTAATATTCCATTAATCTCTAATGAGGGAAGGTGGACAATTCTGTAACTCTCTTTCTACTTTCATAAACCCTGGATAAATATAGGAGCAATGTAATGGGATCATGGGAAGAGTTACACACCCAGAGCAGCTTGGAAATGGATATGACTTACCCAAGTTAACGACACTAGGAAGGCTCCTGAGAAGTTAGAAAAGACAGGGTTGTAATAACCATTATGCTCTCTTCGTTAAAAGTGCAGATTCTTTTTTTGGGGGGGAAGATTAGCCCTGAGCTAACTACTGCCAATCCTCCTCTTTTTGCTGAAGAAAACTGGCCCTGAGCTAACACCCATGCCCATCTTCCTCTATACATGGGACGCCTACCACAGCATGGCTTTTTCCAAGTGGTGCCATGTCCACACCCGGGATTGAGCTGGCGAACCCCAGGCCACCGAGAAGCAGAACGTGTGAACTTAACCACTGCACAACCAGGCTGGCCCCAGGTGCAGATTCTTATTTCCTCAAATCAGATATTCTTACGAGTTAAATTTTCTAGGACAATGATCCTTGATCTTATTCGTGTCAATGATACTTTAGAAATCTTTTGGAAACTCTGGACCTTCTACCAAGGAAACTGGAACCACTTACCGCCTTTCTATATGGTTTTATTGGATTCTCAATCACTGTCAATTCTATTCATAGTTCCTAGGCTAAAGAATTCTCCTATAAAGTGGAGTGACTTGAAATCAAGTAAGGGGTAGGATGTTTAGGCAATGCACATGCAGATTAGAAAGCTGAGGCAAGATTTCTGGAAGTTCTTTCTCTTTTTATCACTGGAGCTAGTCTAGGGAAGGAAAACACTAAGTATTCAGGACAAATCATAAATAACCAAAATAATATTTTGCATCTGGCACTGTATGACATCTGTAAGATACTAAAGCTGTCACCTCTTCAGGTGGTCTTTAGATGATCTCCCAACACAAAAACATTTTGTTCAGATGAACTCAAATAAGAAAGTAAATCATGAAATGCTATGAAAGGTAGAAACTAGATGCCAAATGTAGTCTAGGAGCTGTCTATATGAATAAAAGTGAAGTCTTGGAGATTTCCCAGAGAAAGGCTGTGACATTACTGAAATAAACTGTGTCTATGAACTACAAATATTTGTCAGCATTAGCCCTCCAGAGTGTCTTCCTTTTCCTCAACCATTTCTAGCCTCCTAGGTCCAAAAGAAAGAATAAAAATGGAGAATCCCTTTAGAAGCATAAAGCTATAGCCAGAGAAGTAGGTAGAAGGGTTCAATTCCCAAAATCATATCTAGACTACTCAGCCAGGTAATACATGCTGAACAGCAAGGGGTATTGAAGGGTCATAGTTCCTGCTGTCTGCACTCAGGATTTCAGCAGAAAGTTTACTCATATGCCTCTAGGAGTACTAAAACCACACCTCTCCACACTCTGAAGCTGGATCCTTGGTACTTGTCTGAGGGCACAGTGAGAGTAAATCTGGTAAACTGAGTGCTCTGAGCAAAACAGACCAGGATCTGTGGGCAAGGGAGAAATCACAAACATGAGCTGTAGTGCCACATTCTGGAAAAAGGAAAAGACATTTTAGCTAGCAGATCTGGTTTCTGGTAAGAACCAGAGAAAATGCAATAGCTTATGAATACTGCCAGAAGAGAGAGCAAGAAGAGTTGAGTATGTGTACCCACATAAAGGCAGAGACATTCCCAGCTATAACCCTACTAACAATAGTATACTCCATCTAAAGGGAACTAGTAAAGGTTTAAGGAGATGTCTGTCTCTTCAAATGCTGAAGCAGCAATACAAACCTGTAAGAAACATCAAATATTAAGAAAACTTTCCCCACCTAAAAATAACAAGAATTCTCCAAGAACCAAGTTGAAAGGCAAAGAATTATGAGATCTAGCCGATAAAGAGTTTAAAACAGCCATTTCAAAAACACTTAATGAACTACAAGAAAAGTCAGAAAAAAAATTCAATGAGATCAGGGAAAAAAGAACACAACGAGATATTTACCAAAGAGATAGAAATTATAGAAAAGAACCAAATAGAAATTCCAGAGCTAAACAATTCAATGAATGAAATGAACAATGCAATAGAGAGCATCCTCAGTAGAGTAGAGCCAATGGAAGACAGATGAGTGAGCTAGAGGACAGGAAGTTTGAAATAACCCAGTGAGAGCCAACCAAAGAAAAAAGAATGAAAAAGAACAAAGATAACCTACATTATCTATGGGATAATTGAAGCTCAGAAGGAAAACAGATGGAGAAGGGGGAACCAAATGTATTTGTTTTGAGGAAGATTAGCCCTGAGCTAACTGCTGTCAATCCTCCTCTTTTTGCTGAGGAAGCCTGGCCCTGAGCTAACATCCACACCCATCTTCCTCTACTTTATATGTGGGACGCCTACCACAGCGTGGCTTGCCAAGTGGTGCCATGTCCGCACCTGGGATCCAAACTGGCCAACCCCGGGCTGCCGAAGTGGAATGTGGGCACTTAACTGCTGCGCTACTGGTCCAGCCCTGCAAAATGTATTTAATGAATAATCCTGAGAACTTCCAAAACCTGAGGAGATATTTAAACATCCAACTTCATAAAGCTAACAGATCATCCTATTATATCATGCCAAACCACCTTCTCCATACACTTTATATTAAAAATGTCAAAAACAAAGAAAATGAGAATACTAGAAATAATCAAGGTCAAAAGATTATATCCTACAAATGAATCCCCTTTAAGCTTTCAGCAATTTTCTCAGCAGACATTCTACAAGCCAGGAGAGAGTGAATGACATGTTCATTGTTGAAGGATAAAATGGCCAGCCAAGAATACTCTCTCTCACAAAGTTGTACTTCAAATATGAAAGAGAAATAAAGACTTTCCTAGAAACACAAAAGCTGAGGTTGTTCATCACCACAAGACCTGCCTGGCAGGAAATACTAAAAGGAGTTATTTAAGCTGAAAGAAAAAGACACTAATCAGGGACATGAAAACATACGAAAGTATAGAAAAGAGTGATAAAGGTAAATATACAGTTACATATAACAACCCCTAATTCTGTAATAGCATGGTGTGTTAATCACTTCACTATAGTATAAAAGTGAAAAGTGAAGAGTATTAAAAATAATTATAGCTACTATAATTTGTTCAAGAATATACAATATAAAGGTAAAAAATTACATAAAAATATAAAAGATGAGAGTAAAACAGTACAGTTTTTTTTATAAGGAAGATTCACCCTGAACTAACATCTGTTGCCAATCTTCCTCTTTTGTTGTTTGAGGAAGATTAGTCCTAAGGTAATATCTATGCCAATATTCCTACATTTCTGCCCGACATTCAGGGCACTGAGGCAGAGCATGATGAACTTAACCACTACACCAGGGTGCTGGCCCCAAAAGGGGACAGCTTTTGTAGACAATTGAAGTTAAGCTGGTATCAGCATAAAATGGACTGTTTTCTCTATGAGATGTTTATGCAAACCTCATGGTAACCACAAAGCAAAAATTGAGAGTAGATTCAAAAAGTGGAAGAAAGAGGAAACAGAGCATACCACCTCAAAAAATCACCATTGTACAAATGTAGGCAGACACAGATGAAAAAAAGAAAGAAGGGAATTAAAAGACAACCAGAAAGCAGTGAATAAGATGGCATTAGAAAGTTCTCGTGAATGAGTAATCACTGTAAATGTAAATGGATTGAATTCAGCAACAAAAGGCAGAGGACTGGGGATGCATAGAAAAACAAGACCCAACTATATGCCACCTACAAGAGAATCACTATAGCTTTAGGGCACACATAAGTTCAAAGTAAAGGAAAGGAAAAGATATTCCATGCAAGTAGAAACAAGAACAAAGCAGACATTTTATATCAGACAAAATAGACATTAAGCAAAATATGGAAATAGGAGACAAAGAAGTTCATTATATAGTGATAATGGGGTCAATTCATAAGAAGATATAATAAGTGTAAATATAAGAACACCAAAAATCAGAGCACATAAATATATTAAGCAAATACTCACAGATCTGAAGGGAGAAATAGGTAACAATACGATAACCGTAAGGACTTTAATAGTCCACTTTCAGCAATGGATACATCATCCAGACAGAAAATTAACAAGGAAATGTTGGACTTGAAACATACATTAGACCAAATGGACCTAACAGACATTTATGGAACACTGCCTTCAATGCAGTAGAATACACATTCTCCTCAAGAGTAAACAAAAATTTCCAGGATAGATTATACAACAGGACACAGAAGATTCTTACAAAATTTAAGATCAAAATAATACAAAGTACCTGTTTTGACAAAATAGGTGAAACTAGAAATCCACAAGAGGAAAGCTGGAAAACCTAAAAATATGTGGAAAGTAAACAACACACTCCTGAACAACAAATGAGTCAAATCAGAAATCAAAGGAGAAAAGAACAAATTAAGCTCAAAATGAGTAGAAGGAAGGAAATAACAAAGAGCAGAGCAGAAATAAATGAAATGGAGAGCAGAAAAACAATAGAAAAAAATCGACAAAGAGCTGGGTTCTTTGAAAAGATAAACAAAACTGACAAACCTTCAGCTAGACTAAGAATAAAAGTTAGAAGACTCAACTAAATGAAACCAGAAATGAAAGAGGAGACATCACAAGTGATAGTACAGAAATATATAAGATCATAAGAGACTACTATGAGGGATCATATGCCAACAAATTGAATAATCTAGGAGAAATTAATGATTTACTCCAAATATACGTCCTATTAAGACTGAATCAGGGGCAGATGTCATCAAGATGGCGGCATAGGCAGACTCTGAACTCATCTCCTCCCATGAACAGAACCAGGTTACAATCATTTTTGGAAAAATTACCCTGGATAGAAAACTGAAAACTGGATAAAAAGAACCCTCACAACAAGGGACAGTCCTGACTAAGGCAGAAGGGGCAGAAATTCCTGCTGGAGAGGAAAAAAGCCACCTTCAGAAGCAGCAGAGTTTCTCATCCAGCCAGGCAGAAGGCACCCTAAGGTAGGCAGCCCTCCCTGGAAGAGTGATGTCTGCAGCGGGGGCCTGATACTGCTATAAGCATCCTTCAGACTCAGCACAACTGAGATGAGGGTCTTACCATCTGGCTTTGCCGGATATTAACTGCCGCAGGGAATACCCCCAGAAAAGCTATTGGATGAAAGCTGAAAAGACCCAGGTCTTAAGGGGCCCATGCACAAACTCACTCTTCTCAGCAACCTAAAATCACCAGAGAGAAGGGTGACAGACCTTTGGTGAAAAGAGACTCACCTGGTGGGCTCTGGAGGCATCTCAGTGAGAGAAGAAATCTCTCCAGATACTGAGACATTAGTGGTGGCCATTGTTGTCACCTATAAGTATCAGAGATACTTAAGAGTTAAATTATCTAAGGCCATGATCCATGATATTCTTTGGGTCAGTGATACTTTTGAAATCTCTTGTAAACTTTGGGACCTCTTCCCAGCAAAATGCAACCGCTTTCCACCTTCACGAATGGCTTATTGGATTCTTAATCACCCGCAATTCTATTCATGGTTCCTAGATTCAAGATTTATCCTACAAAATAGAGTGACTTGAACTCATGTAAGTGTTAAGACGCTTAGGCAATGGACATGGGGATTATGAAACTGAGGCTGCATTTCTGGAAGTTCTCTCTCTTTTTCTCATTGGGGCCAGTCCAAGGAAGACAATCACTAAGTCTTCAAGACAAAGGGTAAATAACCAAAGCAATATTTTTGCATCAGGCATTGTGTCTCCTCTTCTAGATGCAATAGCTGTCATCTCTTCAAATGGTTGTTACAACATCTCCCAACACAAACACTTTTTCATTCAGATGAACTCAAACTAAAAAAAATATCCTTGGAAGCCATGAAATAGAAAATAAGTGTGAAAATTAACCTGGGAATTGTGTATGGGTAAAACTAAAAGTCTTAGAAATTTCCCTGGAGAAAGGCTGTGACATTAATGGAATAATCCCTGTCTAAGAACTACAAAAGATTTGTCACCATTAGCCATGGAGAATATCTTCCTTCTCCCCAGCCATTTCCCAGCCTCCTAGTTTCAAAAATATATGAAAGAGAAAATCCCCATAGAAGCATAAGGATATAGCCTGAGAAGGAATGTAGAAGGGTTCGTTTCCCAAAATCAGATCAGTCATTGCTTCATAGTGCACTCTTTTGAGAATAACTCTGAAGGAATGAAGAGATGAATTAGAAAAGAATATTAAGCTGTTTGCCATCAACATGGAAGGAGAACTAGTCACAGACAGACTACGTATTTATCATCCCACACTTTGATGTGGTTCTGTCCACAATGAGACTGAATGGAGGGAGAATTTTGTGAGAACAGAGCAGGAAATTCCATTCTTTATCATCACTGCCATCATCATTATAATATACAATCATGGCAACGAAAAGATTTATCGAGTAGCTACAATATGTACTGAATTCTACTCATGGAAATATTCCCAGGTTTCTTTAATGTCTATTTGTTTGGTATGGTAACCTTAAGCATGCTGTGATGTCTGCTAAACACAGAGAGTACTCTAAAAATTGCCTCTATATGTCTATTATATGCCCATGGAATTCCAGTTAGATGTATGTTGAATCTTCTAGCTCTACCCTCTACATCACTGAAACATCCATTATTTGTGTTTACCTACTTTGTTTTGTTTAATTTTTCAGATCCTTCTTGCAGTAAATCAGAAGTTGTGCTAATTGGGTGTTTAACTCACACATTGAATTTCAAATTTCAATCATAATATTTTGTTTTTTCTCTAATATTCTTTTTGTTCTTTTCCCAAATATTCAGTTTTGATAGTCTCAATGTTTTTCATAATTTCTATAGTATCTTTTACTTAAACATATTCAACATGCTTGTTGAAATTATTATTATTTAATGATGTAAATGCATAGTTTTGCAAGTCTGACTCTCTAATTTAATGTTATTGCTTACTCTTACTCGAGGTGCCCTGTTTGTGTGTTTAGTGATTATTTTTATCTTAAGTTCATGTTTCTTTAAAAGTTATCTATGGGAACCACTGACACTTGAGTTTAAAATTTGTTTCTTCAGTAACGATTTATATTATATTGTGAGATGCCTTGGGGGCGGAACCAGCCCACAATCCCTTTAAACAAAAATTTTGATTTTTTTTTTTTTAGTGTCAAAATAGTGAAAATATTTAGGCTGCATATTTACAGATGCAGATATATAAAAATAAAAACTACCAGAGGAATGAATTACATCAGTGTCATTGTGATGAAAGACAGTCCTCCTTTTTGTCCCCCTTTTGTAACAATGAATTGAACATCCATCCATGAACAAAAGAGCTTTTGTGGTATCTAGCATGATATGCCAAGGGATGTGGAAGGAATCTCACCCCACCGGTGCATCCAATAATAGGCAGACACACCCTAGCATGGGCTACAGAGCCAGGAGGAGACAGAAAAATAGCCCCAACCCGTCTTGGTCAGAGTCCTGTAAAGCATGGAGAGGGCTGACTTGAGCAGACACCCATGAAGGAGAGAGACTTTGTGGAAGTCCAGTCTTCCTGAGAAGGTATTCCAGTGTACTGCTGGAGTAGAAAAATAGGTGTGAGATTGGTCACAGTGGAGACAGTGAAAGGAGCTTTCCTAGCACCAACCACTTCAAGGTACACTGCAGAAGTTGAAGCATTTAGCAGTGGCAAACTCTTCTGGTGAGGAAAAAGATCAGTGAGTTAGTACCCACCTACCCCAGGGGTGCTGGAGGCAGCTAGAAAATCCATTTCTCTCTAGAAGTACAGAGATTACTGTGGTGAGTAGACCACGACTAGAAAAAGAAGGGAGATCAGGAAAGAGGCAGTTGAGAATATTAAAGGGGCACACAGGCTCAGGATTTCAGGAGGAAGTCCATCCATGAGCATTGAGGAGTAGCTCACCAGAGAATCTCCGCACCAGGTCCACCAGAGCCCTCAACCTCCCAGTGCTAAACAAACACCTCTTACCCCTCTGCAACTGGCTCCTTATGCACATTCCTGAGTGTAGCAATAAGAGCAAATCTGGTAAACTGAGTCTCAGAAAAACAGACCTGGTCTGTGGACAAGGCAGAAACACAAATGTGAGCTCTAGTGCCACCTTCTGTAAAATGGAAACAAAGGGTTCCAGGAGCCAGCATGGTGAGTGACATAAACCAGAGGAGACACAATAGCTTAAGAAGGCGCAGCAAAGGAAACCATCAACAAAATGAAAAGACAACCTAACAACTGGGAGAAGATATTTGCAAACCATATATCTGGTAAGGGGTTAATATCCAAAGTATACAAAGAACTCATACAGCTCAACTGCAAAAAGACCAACAGCCCAATTAAAAAACAGGCAAAAGATCTGAACAGAGATTTCTCAAAAGAAGATATACGGATGGCCAACAGGCATATGAAAAGATGCTCAACATCATTAGCTATCAGGGAAATGCAAATCAAAACTACAATGAGGTGTCACCTCACTCCAGTCAGAATGGCTATAACTAACAAGACAGGAAACAACAAATGTTGGAGAGGGTGTGGAGAGAAGGGAACCCTAGTACGCTGCTGGTGGGAGCACAATCTTGTGCAACCACTATGGAGAGCAGTATGGAGTTTCCTCAGAAAATTAAGAATAGATCTACCATATGATCTAGCTGTCCCACTGCTGGGTATTTATCCGAAGAACTTGAAAACACAAAGGCATAAAGATACCTTCACCCCTATGTTCACTGCAGCATTACTCACAATAGCCAAGACTTGGAAGCAACTTATGTGCCCATCAAGGGACGAATGGATAAAGAAGATGTGGTATTTATACACAATGGAATACTACTCAGCCATAAGAAATGATGAAATACGGCCATTTGTGACAACATGGATGGGACTTGAGGGGATTATGCTGAGTGAAATTAGTCAGAGGGAGAAAGTCAAATAACATATGATCTCACTCATAAGTAGAAGATAAGAACAACGACAAACAAACACATAGAAGTGGAGACAGGAGTGGTGGTTACCAGAGAGGAAAAGGGGGGAGGGCAAAAGGGGTGATGAGGCTCACATGTGAGGGGATGGACTATAATTAGCTTTTGGGTGGTGAACATGATGTAAGTTACGCAGAATTTGAAATATATTATGATGTACATCTGAAAGCTATGTAATGTTATAATCCAATGTTACTGCAATTAAAAAAATAGATATGAAAAATTTTAGATACTTAATTTAAAAAGTAGACAGTACTTTCTTTAAAAAAGCCATGTTGAAAAGCGTATTAAAAAAATCACTATTTATTTGAAAAAAATAAAAGAATTCAGCCACAAGAGGGAGCAAGCAGAGTGGAGCATGTGTACCCATACAAAGGCAGAGAAAACTCCAGACCCCTTACTTAAACTACTCATGAAACTTAACTCGAAGTGAATTAAAGATTTAAACATAGACATAAAACCATAAAACTCTTAGAATGAAACCTAGAGGAAAAACTTGTTGACATTGACCTTGGCAATGAGTTTTTGGATGTGACATCAAAAGCACAAGTAACATCAGCAAAAATCAACAAGCGGGACTACATCAAACTAAAATGCTTCTACACAGCAAAAGAAATAATCAAAAAAAATTAAAGGCAACCTACAGAATGGGAGAAAATATTTGCCATCCATACATAGGATAAGGGTTTATAATCCCATGTATTTAAAGAACTCACACAACTCAGTAACAAATATCAAAAATTTGATGTAAAGAAATGGGCAGTAGAACTAACTAGACATTTTTCCAAAGAAGACATTCAATGTCCAAAAGGAACACAAAAATATACTCAATATCACTAATCATTAGGGGAATGCAAATCAAAATCACAATGAGATATCTTCTCACACCTGTTAGAATGGCTATCATCAAGAAGACGAGAGAGAACAAGTTTGGCAAGGATGTGGAGATAAAGGATCCCTCATTCACTATCATGGGATTACAAATTACTTCAGCCACTATGGAAAAAAGTAAGAAGTTTCCTCAAAAAAATAACAATAGAATAACAATATTGTCCAGCAATTCCACTTCTGGCTATTTGTCCAAATGAAATGAAAAAAGGATATCAAAAAGATATTGCACTCCTATGTTTCTTGCAACATTATTCACAATGGCCAAGATATGGAAACAGCCAAAATATCTGTCAATGAATGAATGGATAAAGACGATGTTATACCCACATACACACACGGTGGAATATCAGTGAGTCACGAGAAAGAAGAAAATCCTGCCATTTGCAGCAACATGGATGGATCTTGAGGGCATTACATTAAGTGAGATAAGTCAGATAGAGTAAGACAAGGCTGTATAATATCACTTATATGCAGGTTCTAAAACAGTCAAGTTCATAAAAACAGCAAACAAAATGGTGCTTATCAGAGACTGGGGATGCAGGAATTGGAGATATTTTGTTTAACGGTACAAACTTGCAACTCCCAGATAAATCCTACAGATCTAATGCCAAGCATAGTGATTATAGACTACAATACTCTGTTATAAACTTCAATATTCATAAGAATAGATCTATTTCCATTATTGAGGTAACATTGGTTTATAGCATTATATAAATTGCAAATGTACATCACTATATTTCAAAATCTGTACAGGCTGGATCTTAATTGTTCCAACCACAAAAAAAGAAATCTACCTATGTGACATGACAGAAGTGTTAGCTAATGCTAGCATGGTAAGCATATTGCAATATGTAAAAGTTTCAAATCAACACGCTGACTCTCTTAAACTTACACACTGTGATATGTGAATTTTATCTCAATAAAAATAAATTTTACAAAAAGAATTATCAGGGAAGGCTTTTTTACTTTTTTTTTAAGAGTGGCAGCTGAGGTAACAGCTGTTGCCAATCTTCTTTTTTTTTTTTTTCTTCTCCCAAAGACCCTCAGAATATAGTTTTATATTCTAGTTGTGAGTGCCTCTGGTTGTGTTGTGTGGGATGCTGCCCCAGCATGGCCTGACGAGTAGTGCCATGTCCGCGCCTGTGATCTGAACCTGCAAAACCCTGGGTCGTCAGAAGTGCAGTGCACAAACTTAACCACTCAGCCACAGGGTCAGCCCCAAGGCTTTTTTACTTTTTGTCTTTCTTTCACAATAAAGCTGAGAGAGGTGTGCATATCACTATCTCCTTTTGAGTGTAGGTTTTTCCTAGTTTGACAACTGAGAATGTTACCCTTTGAGAGTCCATGTTTTCAGCGGCAGTGGGGGAATGAGTTGTTGTCTCTAAGCGAATCTCACACATTGTCTTTTTCTCCTACCCTTCATACATTGGCTTATTAAAACCCAGGACTGAGCATACCAGAGATTAATAGATACTCATGGGAAAATAATGGCCCCATCTTTCTGCCCTCTGAAGTTTGTGCTTTTTCTTGTCATTTGAGTACGTTGATAAATTTATTTGCTTTCTCACTGGCTTCTGCATGAAAAAGCATATTTTATCTACTGTTAGTAATTTCTTTGAACATATGATCCACCATATTACCAGAAACACTTTTACAAAGAATACTTCTATGAAGTTTGGGTTACTCTAGCTTATCACTGGCCATTTGTTTTTCTAAAACCCCAAGCTACTTGATTTGCTTTTTTTGGCTTCTAAAGTGATTGCATTTGCCTGAAAATTAAGGTGTGGTATTAGTTAGCTAATATTTATTGAGTGTGTACTATGTTCCAAGAGCTATTCTGAATACTTTCACGTTTTATCATATTTTAATTTTCAACAACTTTATGAGGTATGTGTTCTTACTAGTCCCATTTTTCAGATGAAGAGACTGTGGGTCAGAGTAGTAAATAGCTGAAGGTCACACAACTCACAAAGGGCAGAACTGGGATTCAAATCCAGGCAATATAGCTCCAAAGCCACATCTTAAATATCTGCACTGAACTGCACATCAACATGTGTTCATTGCTGCATTAATCTTATTTCTAAACACTGTAAAGCACTATCTTTGTGTTTTGGATGATGTAAATCATCCAATAAGGAGCCTACAGCCCAGGAAGACAGGTGATAAATGGACCCACAGAGACATAATGTAAAACAAGAGATGATGTGTGGCATGAGAAAGATGGAGATAAATTCTTGTGGGTGATCACCAGCTGGATGTGGTAAGAAGTCAGAGACCAGGGAAGGCCCATACATATTCTTTGACATACCTCTCTTCTTTAAGATATTTCATCAATAATCCTTCCTAATATTTACACAGTTGACTTTGGAAAAATTCAACATATTTATAGGACAGGAAACAAAATATGCAGAGCTTTATTTATCAGGAAATATGGACAGGGTCAGTCTCAGAAGACCAAGTATTACAGTTTTTCTTGATGGGTGGTCCTCCAATTCCTCAAGACCCAAAATGTTCATCAAAGATGCACTGAAATCACTCAATTTGGGAGTCTTCTGTAGACTGCTCAAATGTGACTTTTATATGGAACAAACCAAGTAGCATAGGCCCCTCAAAAATTACCCACAACTTTTCCTTTGGGCCTGTGTTTTCTCCTTTTAAACATTAATCAAAGGTGTCAGAGGTTTTCCAGCTCCCCATTTTGTACCAAAGTATATTGACACAGCCTACATATTTAGATCTCCCTCTACAGAATGCTTTTCAGGCTAAATGAGTTGCAATGGAAGAGGGACTCATAAAACTTAGACTTCAAGGACAATGATATTGAGCTATTTGTAAAACTATGAAATTTTTCCCGGGTCCCAGGCCCTCACATTCCTCAGAGCAGAGCCCCTAATGACTCACCTAAGAGTTCTGTAAAGCTTTACTCTCCTCTGTTCTAACTCTTTCTTCTTTGTGGTTTACCCAAGTATTCAGAAATAGCCAAAAAATATTTCAGCTTCCAGCTTCTGAGAGTATCCCACTCTATCAGAATTCTGAGATGAGTTCATGATTTTTATTAGTAATGTTTTGCTCACTCAGCCTCCCTCAGAAATGATCTAGCTGTGGGAGAAGAGGACCTTGAAAGCTTATGAGGCTTCTTTCACATCTAAGAGAGGACTTTGGAGCACAGATCCCAACAATGAAGGAGCAATTAAAATCATGCAAGCTGTAAATAACCTCCGTCCTGGGTGATAGAGGGGAGACCAACTCTCTTAATTGGTCCCTTGTTTATTTTCCAAGTTCTTCCTTCGGCATGCTCATCTTTTGAGACATTTTTATGTCAAGGAAAGCTCCATTCACCCTGGAAGGATAATGGGGATAATTTAAAAAACACTTCCAACCTTGTTCTCTATAAAATAAATTATGTCATCAAAGCATATGGACAATCATCAGAAACCTCTATCTGGGAAAGACACCAAGAAGTGGTGAATCTCCAACAATGCTGAGTCAGACCCTGCAATAGAGGGAATCTCAGCTCTCTACCTTCTTATTTTGGACCAGTTTTTTGTTTTCTTTTACTTTTGTTTTGTTTTGGTTTTTTACCTTTAGATGGGACCCAAGCATGGGTCACATTCAGGAAGACCTTCCAGAAGTTTGGAGTAGGGAAGAAGAAACAGAAATTGATCTCTTCTTCTCTTCCATGGCTCCATCTTCTTATTTTAAAGGAAGAAATAAGTAGAAGAGAGAAAATGAGAGGAGACAACAATTGTATGAAGAATGGTAGAGACAAGGAGGAAAAGAGGAAGAACTGGGCAAAGAGCATAAGGAACTTTGAAAAGAGAAATAACATTCAGTCTTCCCAAAACATGCACCAAAAAGGAACTCTTGCATCTCCCTCCACCCTACTTTGCTATCATCTCTCACCAAATGTACAAGAAGCAATTCTTTATTTGGGGTGTTTTTTAAAAAATTTATTTTATTGGGGTCACATTGGTTGATAACATTATATAAATTTCATTTTTACATCATTGCATTTTGATTTCTGTATAGACTACATTTTCTTCCCCACCAGAAGGCTAGCTCACCATATTTATGTGCCCCTTTACCCCTTTCTCTCTTCCCCTCTGTTAACCACCTATCTGTTCTCCATATCTATGTGTTTGTTTGGTTATCTTCCACATATGAGTGAAGTCATACAGAAATTGCCTTTCTATTTCTGACTTATTTCACTTAGCATAATACCCTCAAGATCTACCCATGTTGTCAGACATGGCACAATATCATCTTTTTATGACTGAGTAGTATTCCATTATTTATATATCTCTATGTGTGTGTGTGTGTATATATATATATGTACACACACACCACATCTTCTTTATACATTCATTCACTGAGAGAAGCAATTCTTGTTTTGCACCCAAGACACTAAACCCTTGTCCTCTGGTCCTCAAGGTCTGAGTTTTCCTTCTCCATATGCTACATGGAAAGAATAACTTAGAGGAGATAGAAGAGGCCATGCTATGGAGAATGTCAAGCAGTCAGTGACAATATGTTAGAAAATAAGGTCTGTTCATGCTTCTAATATGTCTTTAGTATCTTGTCAAATCCCCATCCAACCTTCCTTTTTAAATTTTTCACTTAGCTGTATGTAACAGCTAATGGAAAATATTTTTGTAATAATATTTAGCTTTTTACTTAATATTTCCTTCCTCCTATCTCTGACCATTCCTCTCTTTCAGTCAGGCAAGTTGTTATGTTCTCAAGCCTCAGAGAAAGGATGTGACAGCAAAAAGAATTTGAAACAGAGATCATGTGCCCAAAAACATGAGTGAGTCTCCAGAATGGCTTTGAGATACCACAACTATCAAATAAGTTTAGACACACCAAGAACAGAAGAGCCATACCAAAAGATGGTTAGGGCCTGTTTTGGCAGACAGAAACTTCGGAAAATGTTTTCATGGAGGTCCAGGGAGACAGCCACTGGGCACTTAGGGCTTGAGCTCTACAGAATTTCCTGTGCCAGAGTATAGGATGGGAATAACAGAACAATTCCCATTCAACTAAGACCGTTCACGAGTAGCAGAGTCACCAGACCTAACAGTCTTTAGGATGCGGATAAATGGAATTCAGCAGTAACCCAATTATGATTTGACATCTTGGGATCTGTTGAGGCAATAGATATCTCAGGAGATGCTGCTGTGGAGAGAGATCAAGAGCCCAATAGCTCCTTTGCCCTGACATCATTCAGTCCTCTAGAACTTAGACACAAACGTAGGGAAAAGACAGAAGGACTCACAAATTGACTAAGTTTCTTCCCAGTGAAGAAATAGAGAGCGCAAAGTAGAAATTGTGTTATGGAAAGTTAATGAAAATAGTGTTTCCTGAATATCTGAATTTGTAGATTGATTGTCAAAATCTTGTGCCTGCAGTGTAAGTGTTACTTTCTGGCATGTGTATTTTAATGAGCCAACTGGCTATATCTCACTGTATTTAACTATTCTTTTCATGTAGCATAGAAGTTGTTTCCAAGTTTTCAATGAAAGTTTTTGAATATATTTACTCTGAAGCATTTCTAACAGCTGAGGGTGATAGGCAGCCTTGAAGATCGTCTCCAATGACCCTGGCCTTCTGGTCTTCATGGGCTTGTGCAGAACCCTCCTACATTTAATAGGCCTAACCCATGTAAGAAGCATATTACCCTCCTTCCATCAAACAGCACCAAATTGCCAGCAATGTGAGGCGTCTATTTTAGAAGTAGATCCTCCCACCTTGATCTAGCTTCAGAGGACTCCAGCCCTGACCAACTACTTGAGTGCAACCTCATCAGACCTCTTAAGCCAGAACCACACAGCCAAGTTGCACTTGAATTTCTGACCCACAAAAACTATAAAAGGTAATAAATATCTATTTTTGTTTGAAGCCACAAAGTTTTCTACCAATTTCTTGTACAAAAATAGGCAAATAATATACAAATAATAGAGAACACATTCAAAAAATCACATTTTTGTTATTCTTGGTATATATTACAAAATGATTTTCAGTAGGAATCTTTCATCTTTTATGACAGAAAAAGTATGAAACTGGTCAAACAATCAAGTGAATCTGTTAGCTCATAGAACAGAAGTAATCAGAGAAAATTTGATCCAGTGGCTGAAACAATATTATAAATATCCAGTTTTTTCTTTTTTGTTTAATATGCTGTGGAGACTAATTGTTCTATCCTATGGATAATTTCTCTTATGGTAGAAAAATTGTATAAATTCTAGAGATCACAGTCTTACTTCACACCATCTAAAAGAAGAGAGTATCTCTTCTGGTAGCTTCCACAGAAGAGAAAAAGATTTTCTTTCCCAGAAGCCCCAGAAAACATCTTCTTGCATCTTTCTTGCATTAATTTGTTCATATCCCTCACTTCTACCCTAAGCTAGTTGCAATAGCTATTGGATATTTTCTAATTGTCTTAAACCAATCTGGGTTCAACCCTGAAACCCAGAGTTGGGACGAATCTACTGAAACAATGATGTTTAACAACAGAAAAATCATCCTCTCCGTATATATATATATTTCAGTATATTTCTCAGAGAAAGAATGATTATGAATGTTAGAGAGCAACAAATAAGCCGCCACTTTTTGTAATTTAACTATTAATGTAATAAATTATACATAGTTATAAACAGTTCCATACATATATGCAATATACGTGTAACAAATATTTATAATGGAAATATATTTATCATGGAAATTTTTGTATTTTGTATAAAAGTATATTTATAAAAGTTTGAAATCTGTATGATTTCACCTGGAAGTGGAAGATAAAAACCATAACAACCAACAAAATCATAGAAATAGATATTACAGTGGTGATTACCAGAGGTGATGGGATTTGGGGGGAGGGTGAAAAAAGTAAAGGGCACACGTGTATAGTGATAGATGGTAATTAGTCTTTGCGTGGGGAACATGATGTTTTCTACATAGAAATCAAAATATCATGATGTACACCTAAAATTGATATAATGATGTAAATCAATGTTACCTCAATAAAAAAAATAGAAGCAAAATAAAAAAGAATCCAATGACTCTTCAAGGATAATATGTAAATGTAATTATATCTTTTTTACATTAGTTTATTCAAGTCTGAGAAATCTGGTAAATCAACAGTCAGTGTTGTTAGGCATCTTGATCTATTTTTTAACTATACCACAAGGACCACAACTTTATGTCTTACTTCAGACAGTGAAAACTGGTCAGAGTTGAGAACCCTGCCTATCCCACTATCTATTATCACTCCTGGCCCTTGAGGTTTCCCAGAAAATACGAGCATTAAAGTCACTCAAACCGTTCTACTCCGTCCATTATATCACCCCAAACAATCGCCAATCTCTAGGACTTAAAATGTTGAACACAAACAGTAGGAAGGAATGTAGACAAGTTTTCCATATTTCCTCTTTGTCCCTGCAATACTGAATATTCAGTAACTCTATTATTATAATGAACTCTCACACAAGTCTTCTTACCTAACATGTTCAGATGCTTTAAATATCAGAAATGATTTGGTAGTGTGATCCCATTGTCTATGTTAACCAAGGACAAACTTTCTAGATTGAATGGAGGATAGAAAGAGAGGTTTGCATTTCATAATATCAGAAACTGCTGTTGGCTGTGACATGGATTTTTAATATCATTTCCCAGCAGAAATTCCAACTGGACACTAGATGCAAGAAACTAATTCCTCAGAATCATAAATAAATGGCACTGAGTGGAACAGATGCTTCATTGATTCCTTTTATCATTTAAATCACCTCATTCCTTAGACCAAAGCTGGTGGAGACTAGGATGTAACCAAAAACTTATTAGATGATTAGCTTTGAAAGAGACCTTAGACAAATGTTAGCTATCTCAGACTGGTCTTCCATGAGGCACAACCAGGCCAACTCTATGGCTTTGTTTCTCTCTAAAGGCACACCCCCTCTCTCTGTTCATTCCCATTCTGTTCAGAAACACAGACCATACATTGGTCACCACCATGTTTAGATAATGCTGCATCAAAATATTTGGGAGACAAAGTTAGTACACCCCCAGGGGCCTCTGTCAATTATCTTGCCTTCAATGCCAGAGGCCTGCAATTGGACAGAGGTCAATCTCAGTAGCAAAAAGAAGCAACAAGTTTTTAAACTTTAATGTTTCACAAATACTTTCAGAAAAAATAATAAATGATGAGGCCACTCCTCATGTAAGATGAAAGTAATGAACCTCCAGGACCTAAAGTTATAGAGTTTGTGTGGCATTGAGTCACCTATTGTTCTATTTCCTCATATTATCTGTGTTAAATTAAGCCTTCTTTGCCCAAAGGCAATATGAGTTTTGTTATAGTGCAGTAGTGTGCATACCTTTGTGGATTAAAGTGATTCTGACAAGACAAATTGGTCAGAAATCTTATACTCCGTGACTTCAGGAATACTCTCTCTTCTCTTGCAAACCTCTTCAAGGCGACTTTGATTTCCTTGTTTCTCAGACTATGAATCAAGGATTCAACATGCGAATCACCACAGAGTAGAAGACTGATGCAAATCTATCAAAGCTGGGGGAGCTACTAGAGCTGGAACTCAAATAGAAAAAGATATTTGAGGGCTAGAAGAGGGTCACTGCTGTAAGGTGAGAAGCATAGGTGTTGAAAGTTTTGGACAGTACTGTAGCTGAAGTGTTCTTCATAATGTAGATGACAATATAGCCATAGGATATCATAATAGCTAAGGCATTTATTATCCCAAAGATCATTGCTAATATAGCAGTTATGAGTTGTACAAAGAAAGTGTTAGTGCAAGACAGGACTAACACTTGGGGCATGTCACAGAAGACGTAGTTGGTGACATTAGGCTCACAGAAGTGGAGCTGAAGCATGACACACAATTGGGATATAGAACCAGAGAGTCCATCCATATAGGACCTCAGTACCATCCAAACACAGAGGGTGGGTGAGTAGATGATTGAATAGAAAAGTGGTCTACAAAAGCAGCATATTGGTCATAAGCCATAGCTGTCATGAGACAAGACTCACTTAGTCCCATGGTTGAGAAGGCAGAGTCATGAATAACACAACCCACAAAGGTGATAGTTTGCTGCTCCTGGAAGAAGTTAGAGAGCATCTTGGGAACTGTGGAGGTCACATATAGATATCATTAAGGGCAGAATACTGAAGAAGAAGTACATGGGTGTGTGGAGGTGGGAGTCCATCCTTACTAAGAGGATGAGGCACAGGTATCACATTAGACTCATAACCTAGGTCAACAGGAATACAACAGAGAACGCTACTATGATTTCAGGGAAATCCAAGAATCTCAAGAGGATGAAAGGATTGATATCTGTAATATTTCCTCCACAAACCATTGACTTAGTGTTTCTAAAATCAGAAAATAGACAATATTCAGGTAAATTGGTGGCTTTACAATTTTCATTCGTGCCATTTTTTTCCCTCCATTCATCAGTGGAAAGGGGGAAATACTTCACCGTGCTGATGGAAAGACCCCGGTTTTTCATATTGAATATCAAAAAGTACCTGCCTTGTGCTACAGGTTCTCAATTATTTCATGAGGTCATGAAAATTAAAAATGATATTTGAAGATTTACTGATAACTATTCCAAAGGGAAGCTATTACAACTAACTATTGACCCCAATTCTTTTCTCAATTTTAGGATATTTTGTGTCTTAGTAAACAGAAAAGTACTGTGATTAAGGGTTCAGACCTTAGAGTTTTCATTCCTAGTGACATCATCAAGACAGCAAAATAAGTTGTTCTTGACTTCAGTCAGCTTTACCAGAACAACTGGTAACTATTCATAGAAAAGATATCGTGGTGAAAATCCTAAATGTGCTTATGAAGCTGAAGCATCCCCATGGACCATGTAAAATGAGAAGGACCACACTAGAACAGTAGAGGAGTAGCAGCACTCTGACCCTATTGCCCTGCCCCCTGCTCACACAGTGCCAAAACAAAAGGACTCCCCTTGTCCTATGGTTTTTTCCAAAAATGAAACAACCTAGAAGAAATAGGTAAATTACTAGAAACATACAACATAGAAAACTGAATCATGAAGAAATAGAAAACCTGAAGAAACCAATAACAAGTAAGGAGATCAAATCAGTAATTGAAGCCTCCCAACAAAGAAAAGCCCAGGACCAGATGGTTGCATGGGAATTCTACCAAATATTTAGAGAAGAATTAACACTGATCCTTCTCAAACTCTTCCAAAAAGTTCAAGGGGAAGAAGCATTTCCAAACTCATTTTATAAGTCCAGCATTGATACCAAAGCCAGATAAGGACACTACAAGAAAAGAAAACTATAGGTCAATATCCCTGATGAATACAGATTTTAAAATTTTCATCAAAATACTAACAGGTAAATTACTCAGCTCATCAGCATATGAAAAGGATCATACACCATGGTCAAGTACGGTTCTTTCCTAGAATGCAAGAATAGTTCAATATACAAAAATTAACAAATGTAATACATCATATTAATAGAATGAAATATAAAAATCATACAATCCTCAATAAATGAACAAAGATCATTTGATAAAATTCAACACCATGCGTGATAAAAACTCTCAATAAATTAGGTATAGAAGGAGCCAACCTCAACATACTAAAGCTCATATATAACAAGCTGATACCCAATAACATACTCAATGGTGAATAGTTGAAAGTTTTTTTGAAAGATCAAGAAGAAGACAAAGGTGACCATTTTCCTCATTCCCATTCAAAATAGTAATAGACCCCAGCCACTGCAATCAAGTCAAAGAAAAATAATATAAGGCATCGAAGTTGTGGAAGAAAAGAATTGAAATTGTGTCTATTTGCAGATGACATGATTTTATTTGTAGAGAACTCTAAAAATGTCACCAAAAAACTGTTAGACCTAATCGATGAAATTAGTAAAGTTTCAGGATACAAAATAAGCATTCTATATACTTACACAAATTCTAGGAAAATGAAATAAAGAAAATCCCATTTACAATAGTATCAAAAACAGTAAAATACTTAGTGGTAGATTTAACCAAGAAGGTGAAAGGTCTCTTCACTGAACACTATAAGACATCAACGAAAGAAATTGAAAAAAAATACAAGTAAATGGAAAGGTATCCCATGTTCACGGACTAGCAGAATTAATATTGGTGAAATGCCCATACTATCAAAAGCCATCATATATCCAATGCAATTTCTATCAAGATTGCAATGATATTTTTCACAGAAATAGAATAAACAATCCTAAAATTTGTATGGAACCACAAAAGAAGTTGAATAGACAAAGCAATCCTGAAAAAGAAGAATAAAGCTGGCCAAGAGATATTACCTTTCCTGATTTCAAACTATATTACAAAACTAGAGTAATCAAAATCATATGATACTGGCATAGAAACTGATACATAGACCAATGGAACAGAATCAAGAGCCCAGAAATAAAATTGTGCATATATGGTCAACTAACATTTGACAGGAGATCCTAAAATACTCAATAGAAAAAACACAGTCACTTCAATAAATGGTACTGGGAAAATTGGATATTCACCTGTAAAAGAATGAAACTGGATCCCATTCCCACCACCACCCACCCACCAAAAAAAAAAAAAAAACAAAACTCAAAATGAATTAAAGACTTAAATGTGAGACTTGTAACCATAACACCGCTAGAATAAAACATAGGGAAAAAATGAACATGGATTGGGTATGATTTTTTGGATATCACATCTAAACCACAAGCCAAAAAAATCAGAAGTAAACAAGAGAGATTATATCAAACTAAAAAGCTTCTGCATGGCAAAAGAAGTGCTAAACAAAATGAAAAAGCATCCTACATAATGAGAGAAATTATTTGTAAATCACCTATCTGACAGGGTCTTAATATCCAAAATATATAAGGAACCCATACAACTCGATAACAAGAAAATAAATAATCCAATTAAAATTTTGGCATGGAATCTAATTAGATATTTTTCCAAAGAAGACATCCAAAATACCAACACATACATGAAAATGTGCTTAACATCACTAATCATCAGGGAATTGCAAATCAAACTCAATAAGATATCAACTCACACCTGTTAGAGTGGCTATCATCAAAAAGACAAGAGATAATAACTGCAGGTGAGAATGTGGAGAAAACAGAACCATGTGTACTGTTGTGAGAATGTAAATTGGTGTGGTTACTATGGAAACCATAGTTTCCTAAAAAAATTTAAAACAGACCTGTCATATAATCCAGCAATTCCATACCTGGGTATATATCCAAAGGAAATGTAATCACCAAAATATATGTGCACTCTCATGTTCATTGCAGTATTATTTATAATAGGCAAGACATTGAAACAATCTAAGTGTCCGTTGACAAATGAATGAAGAAATCATACTATAAATATATAAATAATATGAATAACAAGTATACGTATAAATATGTATAAATAACATAAATTATATGTTTAACAATGGGATATTATTCAGGCTTTAAAAAAAGAAGGAAATCCTGGCATTCGTGATAATCTGGACAGAACTTGAGGACATTATGTTAAGTTAGGTCAGTCAGACAGAAAAAGACAAATACTGCATGATCTCTCTGTATATGGAATCTAAAAAAGCCCAACTCAGAAACAAGGATCAGATTTGTGGTTGTCACAGGCAGGGGCCAGAAAGTGGGGGAAATAGGTGAAGATGGTCAAAATGTAAAATTTTCCAGTTATAAGATAAATTCTGGTAGTGTAATGTACAGCATGATGACTATAGTTAACGATATTCTATTGTATATTTGAAAGTCAGTAAGAAAGTAGATCTCAAAAGTTTTCGTTACAAAGAAGAATACTGTAATGGTGTGAGATGATGGATGTTAACTAATCTTATTGGAGTAACCATTTGACAATATGTACATATATAAAATCATTACGTTGTACACCTTAAACTTATACAATGTTATATGTCTATTATATCTCAATAAAGCTGAAGAAAAGAGTTTCAGTTCTGATGTTCTCTCACTCTATGAACCTGTCTCAGTGGCTTATACACACTAGGTTCGATTTACTCCTAACAGATTTAGGGCACCAAGAGCCCCTGAAACAGAAGGTTAATGGGAGGGTTATATGAGGAGATCCATGCCAACACTCAGCACAGTCTGGTACACATTAATTGTTTAATAGATGTTGGATATTATTATCAGTGATTGCTTACAGATAACCACAAATAACAGCTGTACTCATGAATAGGAATGCCATGGGTACTAGAGTTTTATTGATTAATTTGGGGAAACTTCTGAGACATCATCAGCCCTGCAGACAGTCAGGCATCATTACCTCTGGGCAGCTGTAGATTCAGACCTAGTGTCCAGGCAAGTCAAACCACCTGGAGTCATATAGACAGAAACCACATAAAAGATTTTCTATGCAGTTTGCTTGAATTCAGGCACACTTGGATCAATTGACAGCCAGCATCAAGCTATGATGAGACTTGATGTCAAGAAAGAGTCAAAGTAGCTATTTCAATTCCCTAAAACAACGAAGATATATTTCATATATTTGTTGATACGGTCAGCAAGTTAGAGCTCACTAAGAGATTCAGAACAGATAACACCTATTGGCTCCATACCCAAACTGATCTTCCTTGAGAGGAAAGAGTAAATTAATGATAATGGCCAATAAAATTGTGAAAAAGATTAATAATTAGAAAGATTTGGACTTTCAGATGTTCAAAAGCATTATAAACATTGATAATTGATTATTCTTGTAAAAATAGACGTGTCAAAAGAACAAATACAATTTAAAAAATAAATTGAAATACTAATAAGAATTAAATAGATGATAAATTTAGTATTTTCAACTGATAGAAAAGAATAAACTCTTCCCTAAAGGGTCTATGAGACCTAGCTTACTATAAATAAAAAGCGTTAGAGGAATCAATACATACACAGGTACATAATCTTGGGATGGGAATGCAATTTCTGAAATATAACATCAAGTAAGAAACCATAAGAGACAAAATATGATACAACAATTTAAACTTGATTATGGCTGAAAACCCACTTATATAAAACACTTTTGAAATACGATTGATGAACTGGGAAACCTAGTCACAAAATATATGAATGCCAAAGTGGCAATGCCTTTAATATAGAAAGCATAAATCAATAAGGGATAGGCACTCATGTATACTGCTGATGTTTGCAAAACATGGTTCTACCTTTCTAGAGGAAAACGATTACTTTATATAATCAATCTCTCTCTCTCACAGACACACACACACATACACACAAACACACACACACACATGTGAACCAATTACAATTGACAAATGTAATAAGTGGTATGATTTTGATTTTCTTCTCTATTTTTATCTGTATTTTTATTTTCTACAACTCCTATATTTATAATAAAAAGTTATTAAGATATAGAAATCCTTAATAGTTAGCACAGTGAGAGAGAAAGAGGGAGAGAGAAAGGGAGAAGGAAAATAATGGAGAGAGAATGAAAGAGGGAGAATGACAGAGAGAATAGATTGTCAGACTTTCCTTACATTTACTCACTGGCTGTGTGATCCTAAGCAAGTTATTAACCTTTCTGTGTCTCAGTGGAGTCATCTATAAATGGGGATAATAATATTTACCACTTCATATGGTTGTTTCAGGAACTGAATGACGCAAAGGGTTTAAAATAGTAAGGGCTCAATAAATGTTAGCAATTATCATTCCTTTCTGTGAAAGAAAAATAAGGCAGAACTAATACTATAGCATCAAGGAGCTCTTCATAAAATTCTTTGCTAAATTAGATGCTCTCTAAGCTAAGATTCAAGAATATCAGTTATATGATTACATTTATCTCTATCTTGTATTATTCCGTTATCTTCCAGTCAGCAGGATTGTAAACACGTGGCGCTATTTTTCATGTTCCACCACCACCAGGTCCTCTTGAATTGATGATACTCTATTATAACAGTATATGGGCTAGTGGAGATGTTTTCCTATTTAGTGATAAGCATCTCATATACTAACATTTATATAACTCAGTAAATATATGCTGAAGATGTTCGTGAACGGTTCTTTCACCCAGCTTTGGAGGAGAAACTGAAAATATATGATTTTCGTTTCATTTCAATTATGGTTTTATGAATGTTGAAATCTTTCTGTTTACTCTTAGAATAGAGTGCTGTCTATATAATTCATCACATGTTTTATCCAAGATGAATTCAATTCAATGAAAATATTTTGAAAATATAAATTCACGCACAATATCCCTGAAACAACAAAATAATTGATCAATTCAATGAAAACGAATCAAGCTTTTGATCAATTGGTTGCACTAAAATTCACTTTTTTGTTACATTCTGTTAACAGAGTCAGCCGTAACTAAATGTATTCCATGTACCTCATCATTCCCAGAAAAAATGTGATGAGTCGTGGATTGTTTAACTTGTTCATGAGAAAAGTTATCCTAAAAATGTATGTTTTTAAAATTTGATAAGCCAGAAGAAAAACAAAATAAAATCTGAATATACTTACTCTCTTTGATTATTTTTTTGCATGTGTTTGCCATCTCCCAAGACAGTTTGTAGAGGAAAAGATAACTGAGGTAAATATTGGTTGGCGATATTGATGTGGAGATACAGTTAATCAAAACCTTTTCCAATCTCATCTTCTAAGGACATGGCCATTTGCAAGTTTGTGCAGGGTAGAAAATCAGGTTAAGAAATCAATCAGGTTGAGGAAGCCAGGAATGTTGCTGAATGAATAACAGCATAGTAAAAGAAGGATAAAAGGAACAGTTAGATCAACACTGCCTGTGCTTGCAGCGAGGCATCTCTGATTTCTGTGTCACCCGTGCTCCGGACCACGAGGGTTTTCAAAGATGACAATGCACAACTATATGGATTATTTCAAAAGATCAATAGATTTGTACATGAGTACTTTATTATATAATTATGAAATGACCAGCTTGGCTTTGCTGCTCAGAAATAATGAATAAAAGGTGTATACTGAAATGGAAATCAAATTAATTATTATTATATGAAAGCAGAATTCTCAAGGGAAAAATTAAATTAAAAGAGTCATGGAATGGCTGAAGTTGGGAAGCACAGGCAAGTCGGTTTTACCTTAGTTAATTCCCCTGAAATTCAACAAATTATTATTTTTGATTCAGAGCACAATTATTAATTTCTACAATCTATTAGGCTTTATAGGTTTTGTCTCATTAGATTCTAGATGATTCTATTATCCCCAATTTACAAAATAAAAACAGAAATTAACAGACTTCAAGATCATATACTTAAGAAATTGGGAACTAGAATTAGACATCTATGCCTCACCACAGAGTAATACCTGAAATTTCAGTTTAGAAAATATTCTTTTCACTGAAGTTCAAAGAATTTGAGTAAGGGGAAAGAGAACCTAAGGAAGACCCCTAAGCGAAGGGTGTAGAAATGAGAGAGAGGGAAAAGTTAAAGTCTAGGAGAGACTGAGAACCATAACCCTTGTACTGTGTAGGTCCTAAAGGAAGAGTAACATAGATATAGAGATACACAGAATCCACTGTTCTCTATAAATCTTCCCTTATGAGCTTGGCCTAGATCCCACATGAAGACGGAGTTCTTGCTAAAGATTGAAATTGCTTATTTCTTTTCCAAAGGAATTTTTCAGGTGGGCCCTTGCACTCCAAGATGTGCACTTTTGGCCATGTGATTGGCTTTCCACTCACCCCCAGAGAGATGCCCACAACTAGAGATCCTCTTAAATGAGTTATTAGGTCAGAGGTGAAAGGAGAAAAGACAATCAGGGAGAAAACTCTCCAGGTACTTGCTCTCTGGAGTCACGGTTGTCATGGAGTTTTTTCCATGCTAATTTCACACCCTACTTTGCCATGTCCCTTCTGATTCAATTCCTCACTTCATCACGGTCCTATTATGGTCTCATGATTATAGTTTTTCTTTTAATGAACTTGGAGTCATTTGAGCTGGAAAGGACCTAGAAACCATCTAGTCAAATGCGATCAATTTCCAGGTGAGGACCTGAAGCCAGTGGAGCTAAGAGATTTGCCCAAGATGACACAGCTGGTTGGCAATATAGACTGGCAACAATAAATTAGATATGTGGGCACTTACCAGTTTACAAAGTACTTTCATTTCAGATATGTACATACATACATTTTCTCAAATACCTGACCTGAGTCAGTAATCAAAGCAGCCCTTTGAAGCAGACATGGCACGATTTCCTAAACATAAGTGAGGAAATCAAGGAAATAGGGAAGAAATAAAACTAATTCGTGACAGGGGGATGAGTTACCATGGTTACAACCATGGGCATTGGTATCAGCCAGTCTGGGATGAATACCAGCCTTCCACTTGTAGGTTGTATGAACTTGAGCAAATTAACCTCTCCAAACCTCAGTACTATCACCTATAAAATGGGGCTGATAATAGTAGATACATCTCAGAGTAAATTTTCATAGAAAGAATCAAATTAGTTAACAGTTATCCAGCACTTACCACAGTATGTAGTACAAACGATGACTTCTATTATCAGAAGGTGTAATTCATGTGTTCTGAATTGGAGTTCTTTCCAACATATTATGCTGCATTACTAATCCTTCATTAAAAATATCTACTTAAGATAATCCCCATAAACTTTTGTGTTTTGTTTTTGAAAAATGGAGCTCACCTGTCCTGCAACTCCTAGGAATACAGAGATATTTTCAGAAGGTCTCCTTCTTGGTTTGACCTAGTTCAGCTAATCTTACTTTTAGGGAGAAAAGGATGGATGGGGAAATAAATTATTTCTTTGATTGAACATTCACTAATTGGTTAGCAGTTACATATTCCCTCTGATAAGAACTATACTAATTTAATCTTTTAAACTGAATAGATTCTTAAGATAGTTTAAAGATATAACACCAAAAGTATAGAATTTGGGTTCCAAGGCTAAGCATTGGAAGACGTGCTTCTGGCCTATAGGAACCACTTATAATCCACACATGAAAATTTGCGAGACTCGCCGTGGATTGTTGCTACCCTGGGAAGAATGTGGCAGACCTCAATATGCCCAAAGTTTCAGTCTGTGAAATGGGAATAACTTCTCATCTGCCAACTCACATGGCAATAGAAATAAATCACATCTGTACAATGTAACCATATGAAGTATAAAGTGTTGTGTAAATACTAATGTAATATGTATGACATATAGTACACAAACTTGTCTGAAAAAATATCTATTTAAATTTTCTTTAAATTCTCTTGATTGGAATCTGAGTCTCTAAGTCAGCTGGCTCTGCTGCTCCCTGATCAAACTTAAGGCCCTGGAATCCCTGGGAGGTTCATATCTCTGGGACTTTGACGCTGTCTCCCAAGACACATCACAACAGCCTTAATTTCTGAAGTCTTGCTTTGACTCTGGGAAGCAACCATGGAGCATGCTTCAGGTGAACTATGTCCGTAAATTGATAACTTTGATTTCTTTCTAGCCTCTGAGGATCTCCCCAACTCTTGACCATAAAAGGGCCCTTTCTTCCTACCATTCCTCTCTCCCACCTCTTTTTCACAAGCCACTACACAAGAAGTTCTCCAGGAGTAAGACGGAGGGGATAGAAACATTATTTGGGAATATGCCAGACCAGTCTTTCTCCCTCTCCTCTCCTCCCTTCTCCTTCCCTCTGTTTCCTTTCTCACTATCATTCTCTCTCTCTATCCTTCTTTTTCTTTCTCTCTCTCTGTCCATGAATAAGATGATAAAGTGTGCATTTGTAAATTATTTTTAATTTTCACATATTTGTAAATTATTTTTAATTTTCACATATTTAATTTTATACATTATTTTATATTATATTTATTGAAATATACAAATGCTTAATGGTTGAAAATAAACAAAAGACGTATTAAAAATCGTAGAGGAAAAAACAGTCTATGTGGCTTCCTAGGGTCTTGACATTTCTGTACATAAAATATCTATTAGATTCTCTGTTCTCAAAATGTAGGGTTTTATGTACCTGGGTCTAATCATAGAATCAGGTTTATAAAGCAAATTCAATGTTGGTGACACTGTCTCGAGCAGATCACCTGGTGGTGGTAGCTAAGAATAATGACAGGAGGAATCAAAGAGCAATGCTTTCACTTCTTCTTTCTACCTAGAAAGAAGACCTGTGACCTACAAAAAGTCAAATACATATTCTAAACTTTGTCTTCATTATAGGAGAAATAGCACCTGCCTAAATATTGCTCTTAGTGAGATAAATGTGTTGTCCTCTTTACCACCCTTTTGAGGGCCTCTTTGATTTCCTTGTTCCTCAAACTATAGATAAGAGGATTTAACATGGGGATAAGGATAACATAGAACACTGAAAGCACCTTGTTCTGATTCTTGGAGTGGCTAGAGCTAGGATTCAGGTACATAAAGAGGCCTGTACCATAGAAGATTGTCACAACTGCCAGGTGGGAGGCACAAGTATTGAATGCCTTGGCACTACCTTTGGCAGAGGATAGTTTCAGAATAGAAACTGCAATAAAACCATAAGATAAGAGGATAAAAAGAAAAGACCCGAATCCAGTAAAAAACGCTACCAGAAAAATAATCATGTGGATGATAAAGGGATTGGTGCAAGACAAGGAAATAATCTGGATTATGTCACAGAAGAAATTTAGAATGATATTGGGCCCACAAAAGTGGAGATGAAAACTAGGGATTGTTTGAACTAAACTACAAGGAAACCACTCCCATAGGCCCCAGCAACCATCTTCCGACAGAGGCCAGGAGCCATGATGGCTGGGTACGGCAGAGGCCTACCAATAGCAACATATCTGTCATAGGCCATGGCAGCCAAGAGACAGCACTCAGCCTGACCCATCCAGCACCCAACAAAATATTGGGCGGCACAGGCAGTGAAGGAAATTGTTTTTTCATCTTTTAAGAAGTCTGAAAGCATCCTTGGGCTGGTAGAAGAAGAATAGCAGATGTCCAAAAATGACAGGAAACTGAGAAAAAAGTACATAGGTGTGTGCAGGTGGGAGTCCACCCTGATTAGGATGATAAGACCCAGATTCCAGACTAGGGTCATAAGGTAGATCCCTAGGAAGATTGGGAAGAGGACAAGCTGCCACTCTTTTCCATCTGAGAGTCCCAGGAGAATAAACATGGACGCAGAAGTGTAATTTCTATCCCCTTCCATGGACATGCTTGGTGCCATCTGCTGAGAAAATGATTAGAAATGGAAATAAATTCATTCTCAAAAAATAAAAACAAACATTTTTTTCTGTTCACACAGCTGACTAAATATCAATCTTAAATCCTCAACGTTGAGTTAATATAGTCTTAAATGTGAAATTACAAGCCTTAACTGAAAAATTCCCTTGGATATTGTCATTTTCTTAGGGGACAAAAGGGAGTAAATGGACATTATTTTTACATTATCCTCTAAAATCTTAATTTCATGTCTTAACATTCCAGAGTTTACAAATATATGAGAATTGGAACTAGACCAAATTATAAAAACTGTCGTCTCTCAATATGGGGAAACAAAGATTCTGCTCGGTTGGATCCACTATTAATCAGTCCTTTCAGAAGACCCTGAACCATGCTGGGTGTCATCTGTCAAATAAGGATGCTGGAGTAGGTGCTCTGTAAAATCTCCTTTGGAACCAACGTTCAATTAATCTGCCATCAGGGAGGGTGGACGATTTCGTAACTGCCTTTCTACTTTTATACAGCCTTCAGAGATATAAAAGTAACGTAATTAAATGATGGAAAGAGTCACACACCAAGATATAGATTGGAAATGGGTGTGACTTAACCAACCTCATGACTCTAGGAAGGCTCCTGAGAAGTTAGATAAGACAAGGTTGAAAGAGCCATTATGTTCCTTTCCTTACAGTTGCAGCATTTTCCTTTCCTCAAATCAGGGGTATTATAAGTTAAGTTATCTAAGACAGTGATTCTTGATGTTCTTTCCATCAATGATACTTTTGAAAATCTGTTGGAAACTCTAGAACCTCTACCCAGCAAACTGCAACCACTTGTCACCTTTGCATATGGTTCTATTAGATTCTTAAATCATCCTGGAGTTTATTCATGGTTCCTAGCTTCAAGACTTCTCCTATAAAGTAGAGTGACTTGAACTCAAGTAAAGGTTAAGATGTTTAGTTAATGGACATTCTTATTATCAAACTAAGGCAGAATTTCTGGAGATTCTTTCTGTTTTCCTCTTTGGAGCTAGTCCAGAGAAAGAAGCACTAAGTCTTCAGTCCAAACAGTAAATAAGCCAAAGATTATTTCTGCATCAGATACTATATGCCCTCATCAAGATGAAATAGCTGTTATCTCTCCAGATGGTCATTAGAACATCTCCCAACAAAGCTATTTAAATTAATATGACTCAAACTAGAAAGAAAATCATGGGAAGGTATGAAAGGTAGAAAATGTATGTCAGAGATGGCCTGGGAGTTGTATATGGGTAAAAGTAGATGTCTTGGAAATTTCCCTGGAGAAAGGCTGTGACCTTAATGGAATAACCTATGTCTATCAACTACAAATATTTGTCAGCATTAGACTTCCTGAATGTCTTCCTTTTCTACAATCATTTCCAAGCCTTCTAGTTCCAAAAATGAATGCAAATAGAAAATCCCCATAGATGCATAAGGCTACAGCCTGAGAAGTAAAGTAGAAGCATTCATTTCTCAAAATCAGATCAGTCATTGCTCCGTGTTGCACTGCTTTGAAGAGTATTCTGAAGAAATGAAGTTATTAATTAGAAAAGAAATACAAGACTTGCCATCAATATGGAAGGAGAAATGGTAGCAGACATGCTGCACAGTCACGCACCATGTAACAACATTTTGGTCAATGAAAGATCACAGATACAACATTGATCCCATAATATTAGTGCCATATAACATAGGTGTGCTGTAGGCATAACATGTATGTTTGTCTAGGTACACTCTATGATGTTTAGACAAAGACAAAATAGCCTAACAAGGCATTTATAAATGTATCCTTGTAATTAAGTGATGCATGAATGTATTAACATTCCCAGACTTGAATGTGGTTCTGTCCATAGTGAAACTGAATGGAGGGAGAATTTTGTGACAACAGAGCAGAAAATTACATTCTTCATCACTGTTACCATCATCATCATAACTAACAATCAGGCCAGCAAAAAGATTTATTGTGGAGCTACAACTTATACTGTTCTTCCTCTACTCATGGACATATTCACAGCTTCCTGTAATGCCTAGTTGTTCAATATGGTAACCTTAAGCCTCATGTGCTGTCTACCAAACACAAATAATACTCTTAAAATTGCCCACATATTTTTATTATATGCCTCTGGAACCCCAATTAAATGTATGTCACTGAATCTTCTTGCTCTATCCTCCACATCACTAAAACATCCGTTATTTGTATTTCTCTATTGTCTTCTGTATAATTTTTACAGACCTCTTTTCCAACAAATTTATTCTAACATAAATTGTGTTAATTGGCTGTTTAACTTATCCACTTAATTTCAAATTTCCATCATAATATTTTATTTTCTCTCTGGAGTTCCCATTTAGTTCTTTTCCCAAATGGTCACCTTTGACAGCCTCTTATTCTTTCATCATACTCTCCAAGCATCTGGTATTTAAACATATTAAACATATTTACTTCTTATTAATAACTAATGATTTAAATATATAGTTTTGCAAATCTGATTCTATAGTTAGATGTCATAGCTGACTCTTAGTCAAGATGCCTTGTATATTTCTGTGCTTAGTGAATTTTTTTTAACTTAAGTTCATGTTTTTTAAAAACCTGTCTGTGGGAATCTTTGATGCTTGTGTTTAAAATATGTTCTTTCAGAAATGATTTATATTATTTCTGGAAGATACCTTGAGGGCAACACCAACACAGACTCCCTTTAAACAAGAATTTTGACTTTGTGTCTTTTGGTGTCAGAACAGTGAAAGATTCAGGCTGCATATCTATGTAAGTCAAAGTATGAGACTAAAAATTATCAGGGGAAGGAGGAACGTTAGCATCTTAGCTGTAAAAGACAGTCTTCCTTTTTGTCCCACTTTTGTAACAGTGAATAGGACGTTCATCCATGAACAAAAACACCTTGTGGGAGTTGTGGCATCCAGGACCAAAAACCAAGGGAGCCAGGAGGAATCTTGCCCACCTGTGTATCTGGTAACAGGCAGACAGACATCAGAATGGGCTACAGGGCCAGCAGGAGACAGTGAACTTAACCCAAGCCACCTGGGTTATGATTGGTTAAGCCTGGAAAGTGCTGACTTTGGCTGACACCCATGAAAGAGAGAGACTTTATGGAAGCCTAGCCTTCCTGAGAGGGGACTATAGCACATTATTGGAGGAGAAAAAAAATATGAGTTGGTCACAGCGGAGAAGGTGAGAGGAGCATTCCCAGCACCACCTGCTCAAGGCAACAACATTTCAGCAGTGGTGAACTATCCCACAGGGAAAAAGAGCCACAAGTGAGTGCCCAGCTACCATTGTAGTGCTGGAAGCATCTGGAGAAACCTAAGTCTTCCCAGAAGTACCTAGTGTACTGAGACAGGTAGTCAGTGATTGGAGGAAGAGGGAAGAGCAGGAAAGAAACAGTTGAGAATATTAAAGAGCTTTAAAGTGGCATAGTTTCTTCCTCCTGACTCAGGATTTCAACAGAAAGTCCACCCATGAGGCTCCAGGAGTACCTCACTCAAGAATCTCCCCACCAGGTCTGTGGGAACCCCTAAGTTGCCAGTGCTAAACCCACACTTCTCCCCACTCTGCAACTGACTTCTTTTGTATATTTCCAAGGGCAGCAGCAACAACAAATCTGGTAAACTGAGTGATCTAGGAAAAATAAACTTGAGTATGTGGGCAAGGGAAAAAAGACATACATGAACGGTAGTGCCAGCTTCTAGAAAACAAAAAAGAGTCTTCCAGTAGCCAAATTGGCGATTGGTAACAACCAGGGAAGACACAATAGCTTAAGAATTCTGCCACAAGTGAGAGCAATAAGAGTGGAGCACATTTACCCATATAAAGGCAGAGAAAACCTCAGATATAACACCACCAATAACAGGATACCCCATCTGAAGGCAACTAGCAAAGATTTGAAGAGGTGTTTTCTATTTCAAGTGCAAAAGCAGCAACCAGAAGCTATAAGAAACATGAAATATCAAGGGAACATGTCATCATGTAAAGTTAACAAAAATCGCCAACAACAGAATTTTAGAAGCACAGAATTTTGTGACTAAGCGAATAAAGAATTCAAAATAGCTTTTCGAAGAATCTCAATGAAAGAAAATAAAAGGCAAAAGAAGATAATAAGATAAGGAAATAAAGACACAAAATGAGATATATAACAAGGAAATAAAAATTATAAAAAAGAACAAACAAATTCTGGAGATGAATAATTCAATGAATGAAATGAAAAATACAATAGAGAGCATCTTCAGTAGAGTAGAGAACATGGAAGACAGGAAAGTGAGCTAGAGGGCAAGACGTTTGAATTAACGCAGTCAAAGCCAAGGAAACAAAACAGAAGGAAAAAGAGCAAAGAAAGCCTACGTGATCTATGGGATTTCATCAAAACAAAATTAGAAGAATTGAGGTTCAAAAGGAACAAAGAGGGAGAAGGGGGCAGAAAATTAATTTAGGGAATAATACTACAGACTTCCAAAACCTGGAGAGACTTAGACAGGTAAGCTCACAATCACAGATCACCCTATGTTCTCATTTCAAAAGACATTCTCCAAGACAAATCAAAATAAAACTGTTAAAGATCAAAGACAGAGAAAGAATCCTAAAAGCAACAAGGGAAGAAAAGATTGTACCTTCAAGGGAATCTCATTAGCTATCAGCAGTTTTCTCAGCAGACATCCTATAGGCCAGGACAGAGGGGAACGGTATATTCAGTGTTGAAAGAAAAACTGCCAGCCAAGAATACTCTATCCCACAAAGTTATACTTCAGATACGATGGAGAAATAAAGACTTTCCCATAAAACAAAAGCTGAGATTATTCATCACCACTAATCCTGCCTTAAAAAAGTTTTTCACATTGAAATAAAAAGACACCAACCAGCAACATGAAAACATACAAAAGCACATAGCATAGCATAAAGGTAGGTATATAGGCAGGCACAAAAACTCTAATTCTGTAATAGGATGGTGTGTTAACCACTTAATTCTAGTATAAAGTTTAAAAATGATGAGTATTAAAATGTTTATAGCTAGAATAATTTGTTAAAGAATACTTGATGTAAAAAAAGGTAAATAACGACATAAAAATATAAAAGAGAGGAGTAAAGGGGTACAGCTTTTGTAGAAAATTTAAGTTGCTATCAGTTTAAAATGCAGTGTTTTCTTTATAAGATGTTTATGTAACGCACATGGTAATCACAAAGAAAAGGCCTAGAGTAGATTCACAAAAAGACAAGAGGAAACACAGCATACCACCAAAGATAAAAAGTCAGGCACACACAAGGAAAAAAGAGACAATGGAAATACAAAACAATCAGAAAACAATGAATAAGATGGCATTAGTAAGTGCTTATATATCAAAAGTAACTCTACATGTAAATGGATTGAATTCACCAATCAAAAGGCAGAGTCCTGGATAGATAAAAACAAGACCCAACTATATGCTGCCTACAAGAGATTCACTACAGCTTTAAGGAGAGCCACAGGCTCAAAGTGAAGGAATGGAAAAAGATATTTCATGCAAGTGGAAACCAAAAGAAAGCAGGAACAGCTATCTATATCAGACAAAATAAATTTTAAGCCAAATATGGAAACAAAGAAGGTAACTATGTAACAGTAAAGGGGCCAATTCATCAAGAAAACATAGTAAATGTAAATATACATGCATCCCAAATCAGAGCACCTAAGTATATTAAGCAAATACTAACAGATCTGAAGAAGGAATTAGAGAGCAACACAATAATAGTGGGAGAACTTAGTATTCCACTTTCAGCAGTGGATAGATCATCCAGGCAAAAAATCAACACAGAAATGTTAGACTTGCATCGTATTAGACCAAATGGACTTAACAGACATTTATACAACATTTCATCTAATAGCAGCAGAATATATATTCTCCTTAAGTGCACATGGAATATTTCCAGGATAGATCATATGACAGGATACAAACATATTTTAAAATTCTTAAGCCTGAAATCATACCAAGTATCTTTTCTGACCACATTGGTATGAAACTAGAAATCAACTTAGGGAAAGCTGGAAATTTTACAAATATTTTCGTGTACAGAAAATATACCAAAAAAACCCCCTGAACAACCAATAAGTCAAATAAGAAATCAAAAGAGAAATCAACAAATATCTTAAAACAAATAAAAATAGAAATATAACACTCCAAAACCAATACCATCATAAAAAAAATCAGTTCTGAGAAGGAAGTTTATAGCAATAAATTCATATATTAAGACTATAGAAGAATCTCAATAAAAACCTAACATTACACCTCAAGGAATGAGAAAAAAAGAACAAATTAAGACCAAAGTGAGTAGAAGGAAGGAAACAAGAATGATTAGAATGAAAATAAATGAATTAGAGACCAAAAAACAATAAGAATAATCAATGAAGTTAAGAGGTAGTTTTCAAAAAATAAACTATTCTGACAAATCTTTAGATAGGCTAAGAAAAAAAGTATACTGAAATAAAATCAGAAATGAAAGGGGAGATATTACAAGTGATATTACAAAACTGCATAAGATCATAAGAGACTACTATGAACAACTATATGCCAATAAATTGGATAATCTATAAGAAATGGATAACTTCCTAGAAATATGCAAGTTATCAAGATTGAATCAAGAAGAAATAGAAAATCTGAACAGAAAAAGATGAGTAAGGAGATGAAATCAGCAATCAAAAACCTCTTGATACAGAAACCCTCAGAACAAGATGGCTTCTCTGGCAAATTCTGCCAAATTAATGCCAATCCTTCTTGAACACTTTCAAAAAATTGAACAGGAAGGAATAGTTCCCATCACATTTTAGGAGGCCACTATTACACTCACACCAAAGCTATGACCAAGTGGGATTTATCCTTGGAGAGGAAGAAGGTTCAAGATGTCCAATTTAATAAATGTGATACACCACATTTAGAGAATGAAAGATAAAAATCATATGATCATCTCAATAGATGCAGAAAAAGCATTGAACAAAATATCACATCCTTTCATGATTAAAACCCTCAAAAATTAGATATACAAGGAACATACCTCAACATAATGAAGGCCGTATAAAACAAACACACATCTAACACTATGCTCAATGGTGAACAACAAAGTTTTTCCTCTGTTAGGAACAAGACAATGGTGCTCGCTCCCACTACTCTTATTCAATTTAGTACTAAAAGTCTTAAATAGAGTAAACAGGCTAGATAAAGAAATATAAGACATCCAAATTGAGAAGGAAGAATTAAAATTGTCGTTATTTTCAGAGGATATAAACTTGGATGTAGAAAATCCTAAAGACTCAACCAAAAAAGGGTTGGAAGTAATCAACCAATGCAGTAAATTTGCGGGATATAAAATCACTGTTCAGAACTCAGTTGTGCTCCACGAGCACGAAATTTCATTCCATTTGTTTCTATCTTCCTTGAATTATTTCAACACTGTGTTATAGTTTTCTGTGTACAAGTCTTTCACTTCCTTGGTTAAATTTATTTCTACGTATTTTATTGTTATTGTTACTATTTTAAATGGAATTATATTTTTTATTTCTCTTTCTGCTAGTTCATTGTTAGTGTATAAAAAAGCAACTGATTTTTGTACATTGATTTTGTTCACTAAATTTTACTCTACTCATTGATTATTTCTAATTGTCTTTTCATGAATTTTAGGTTTTCTTATACATATAATTGTGTCAACTGCAAATAGTGATGTGTTAACTGCTTTCTTTACGATTTGGATACATTTTGTTTCATTTTCTTAACTGCTCTGGTTAGAACTTCTAATACTATTTTGAATAAGAGTGGTGAGAGCAGCATACTTGACAAACGTTTTGATATTAGCTAATTTCTCTGAAATTGAGAAAATTGTCATTTTTGATTCAGTGCTGTACTATTATCTTCTACAGCGTCTTAGGCTTTATAGATATGGTCTCACTACATTCAAGATAATCCTATTATCCCCATTTTACAAGTGAAAAACAGAAGTCAACAGAGTTCAAGACCACATAATTAAGAAATTGCAGAAGTAGAACTCAACATCCGCCTCTCACTCCAGAGTAATACCTGATATTTCAGTTTAGAGATTCCTCTTTTCACTGAAGGTCAGAGAATTTGGGTGAGGAGAAAGAGAACACAAAGAAGAACCCTAAGTGGAGGGTGTGGAAGTGAGGGAGAGGGAAGAGTTAAAGAATGGCAGATAACATAAATCTCATGAAACTTATGAGAACCATAAATCTTACTCTACCTAGGTCTTACTGGAAGAATCACATGGATGTTGAGATAGGACAGAATCCACTGTTTTCTATAAGTCTTGCCCTCTCACTTTGACCTACATCCCCCAGGATAAAGAGTTCTTGCCAAAGTTGAAATTTCTTATTTCTTTTCAAAAGAATTATTTAGGTAGGCCACACTGCACTCCGAGATGGGGACTTTTGGCCATGAAATTGGCTGTCTACTTACAGCCAAAGAAATGCCCACCCCTGGGGATCCTCTCATATGTGTTCTTAGGGCAGAGGTGAAAGGAAAAAAGACAGTTACAGGGAGAAAACTCTCCAGATACTTGCTCTCCGGACTCATGAATGTCATGGAGTTTTTTCCATGCTAGTTTCATGCCCCAATTTGCCATGTCCCTTATGATTCAATTCCACACTTCCCCATGGTCCTATTATTAGCTCATGATTATAGCTTTCCTTTTAATGAACATGGAGACATTTGAGCTGGAAAGGACCTAGAGATCATCCAGTGGAATACCATCATTTTCAAGGTGACTACCTGAGGCCAGTGGAGTTAATAGATTTGCCAAAGATGACACAGGTGACTGACAATACAACTTCATAACAAAAATTAGATGTTTGGACACTTCCCTGTTTACAAACCGCTTTCATTTTAGATACATATATTTTCTCAACTCCCTGACTTGAATCAATAACAGCAGCCATGTGAGGCAGACATGGCATGATTTGCTACACGTAAGTGAGGAAATTGAAGCAATAAGGAATACGATAAAAGTAACTCAAGACAGAGTCACAGATCATCATGGTTAATACCATGGGCATTGGTATTAGCTAATCTGGGTTGAATTCCACCTTTCTATTTCTTGGTTATGTGACCTTGAGCAAATTAACCTCTTCAAGCCTCACTATTGTCACCTGTAAAATGGGCTCATAGTATCAGCTATTCATAGAGTAGCTCTTCATAGAATCAAATTAGATAATGCTTATAAGGCAGTTATCAGAGAGTGAAGCACACAGCATGCCTTCTATTAAAATAGGTATAATATATTTACACTGAATTGGAGTTCTTTCTGACATATTATGCTGTATTACTAATCCTTCATTAAAAATATCCACTTCGATCATTCTCACAAACTTTTGCTTTTTGTTTTTTTGTGTTTTTTTTTTTAAATGGAACTCATCTACCCTGCCATTATTAGGGATACATAGATGTTTTAGGAAGTTCCCACTCATGGTTTGATGTCCTTCAGGTAACCTTACTTTTAGGGAGAAAGGTATTGATGGGTTAATGACTTAATTATTTGATTTAAAACTCGATAATTGGTTAGTAGTTATTTATTCACTCTGATAAGAACTTTAAAAATTTAATGTTTTAACCTGCATAGATTCTTAAGATAGATTTAAATATGTAACACCAAAAGTGTAGAAGTTGGGCGCAGGGACAAGCAATGAAGGACATGTTTCCTGTCAGTAAGAACCATTTATGTTCCACACATGACACTTTGTGAACTCAAAGATGGATTGTTGCTACCCTGGAAGGAACGTGGCAGAACAAAATATGCCCAAAGGTTCTATCTGTGACATGGAGATAATTTCTCACCTGCAAACCGCACATGGTAGTAGAAAAAAATCACATCTATACAATGTAACTAATTAAGTGTAAAGAGTTGTGTAAATAATAATGTAACATGTACGAAGTTTAGCCTACAACCTCTTGTCTGAAGAAAAATCTCTCTTTAAAATTTTCTTTAAATTCTCTTAGTTGGACTCTCCAAGGCTGGTGGCTCTGCTTCTCCCTGGTCATACTGAAGGCCCTGGAGTTCCTGTGAAGCTCCCATCTCTGGGACTCAGGCTCTGCCTCCCTAGACATACCATAACAGCCTTCGTTTCTTAGTCTTGCATGATCTTTGGAAGCTACCAAGAAGCTTGCTCTAGGCTACCTATGACCAGAAATTGATGCCTTTGACTTCTTTCTAGCCTCTGAGACTCTCCCCAACTCTTGACCTTAAAATTGCCCCTTCTGGGAGCCAGCCCAGTGGCATAATGCTTAAGTTCTGTGCATTCTACATTGCAGCCCAGGTTCACGTGTTTGGATCCTGGGCATGGGCATACCGCTCATCAGCTGTTCTGAGGCGGCAGCCCACACACAAAATAGAGAAAGACTGGCACAGATGTTAGCTCAGGACTAATCTTCCTCAAGCAAAAAATGAAGAAGGCTGGTAATGAATGTTAGATCAGGGTGAATCTTCTTCAGGAAAAAAAAAAAAAAGCCCCTTCTTTCTACCATTCCTTTCTCCCAACTGTTTTTCACAATTTACTTCACAAGAAATTTCGAAGAGTAATATAAATGGAACAAGATTATTTGGAAATAAAGCCAGACCAATTCTTCTCCCTCTCCTCTCCTTTTGTCTACTCTCCTGCCTTAACCTTCCAGCCTCTCTCTTTCCTTCTCTTCCCTTTCTCTCTCCTCTCTTTCTCTCTGTGTATGTGTCCCTCTCTGTTTCTTTTTCTCTTTCCAGCTTTCTCTTTCTGTATCACTCTCTCTAATGCTGACTTTCTCTCTCTCTGTTTAGAATTAAGATGATAAAGTATTCACTTTAAATTATTTTTAACTTTCACACATAAAAATTTATACATTATTTTATTTTCCTTTTATAGAAATATAAATAATGCTGAAAAATTGAAAATAAAAGCAATCATAAAAACTGTAGAGGAAAGAATCATGTGCATGACTTCCTAGGTCTTGTCATTTGTCTGCAATAGTGATAACAGCTATTGGAAGCTGTGTTCTCAAAAGAAAGCTTTTCATCTACTTGGGTCTAACAAACTGATTTCCATGTTGATGACATTGCCTCAGACAGATCACTTGCTGGTGGAAGCTAAATATAATGGCAACAGAAATCAAGGAGTCAGGTTTTCACTTCTCTATACTTAGTCTTGTGACCTACAAAAGTTTACTTGAATGTTCTTACCACTGTTTTCCTTCTTAGGGTAACACCTGCTCAAATATGTTCTTACTGAAGTAAATGTTTTGCCCTCTTTATCACCCTCTTGAGGGCCTCTTTGATCTCCTTGTTCCTCAGACTATAGATAAGAGGGTTTAACATGGGGATAAGGATAACATAGAACACTGACAGAACCTTGTCTTGTTTCTCAGAGTGACCAGAGTTAGGATGCATGTACACTGAGAGGCCTGTTCCGTAGAAGATTGTCACAACTACCAAGTGGGAGGCACAGGTATTGAAGGCCTTGGCACTACCTTTTACGGAGGATATTTTCAGGATGGAAGCTGCAATGAAACTATAGGATAAGAGAATAACAAGAAAAGAACCGAACCCAATAAAAAAAGCTACCAGAAAAAGAATCATTTGGCTGATGAAGGGATTGGAGCAAGACAAGGATATGATGTGGGTTATGTCACAGAAGAAATTTGGAATGATATTGGGCCCACAGTAGTAGAGATGAAAGCAAGGGATTGTTTCCGCTAAGCTACTAAGGAAACCACTCCCACAGGCCCCAGCAACCATCTTCTGACAGAGGCCAGGAGCCATGACTGCTGAGTACTGCAGAGGCCTACCAATAGCAACATATCTGTCAAAGGCCATGGCAGCCAAGAGACAGCACTCCGTCAGACACATCCAGGATGCAACAAAATACTGGGTGGCACAGGCAATGAATGAAATCATTTTTTCCTCTTTTAGGAAGTCTGAAAGCATCCTTGGGCTGGTGGAAGAAGAATAGCAGATGTCTATAAATGACAGGAAACTGAGAATAAGGTATGTAGATGTGCGCAGGTGGGAGTCCACCCTGATTAGGATGATGAGACCCAGGTTCCAGACGAGGGTCACAAGGTAGATCCCCAAGAAGACTGGAAAAGTGGCGGCTTATTTGTTGCTCTCTAACATTCATAATCATTCTTTCTCTGAGAAATATACTGAAATATATATATATACGGAGAGGATGATTTTTCTGTTGTTAAACATCATTGTTTCAGTAGATTCGTCCCAACTCTGGGTTTCAGGGTTGAACCCAGATTGGTTTAAGACAATTAGAAAATATCCAATAGCTATTGCAACTAGCTTAGGGTAGAAGTGAGGGATATGAACAAATTAATGCAAGAAAGATGCAAGAAGATGTTTTCTGGGGCTTCTGGGAAAGAAAATCTTTTTCTCTTCTGTGGAAGCTACCAGAAGAGATACTCTCTTCTTTTAGATGGTGTGAAGTAAGACTGTGATCTCTAGAATTTATACAATTTTTCTACCATAAGAGAAATTATCCATAGGATAGAACAATTAGTCTCCACAGCATATTAAACAAAAAAGAAAAAACTGGATATTTATAATATTGTTTCAGCCACTGGATCAAATTTTCTCTGATTACTTCTGTTCTATGAGCTAACAGATTCACTTGATTGTTTGACCAGTTTCATACTTTTTCTGTCATAAAAGATGAAAGATTCCTACTGAAAATCATTTTGTAATATATACCAAGAATAACAAAAATGTGATTTTTTGAATGTGTTCTCTATTATTTGTATATTATTTGCCTATTTTTGTACAAGAAATTGGTAGAAAACTTTGTGGCTTCAAACAAAAATAGATATTTATTACCTTTTATAGTTTTTGTGGGTCAGAAATTCAAGTGCAACTTGGCTGTGTGGTTCTGGCTTAAGAGGTCTGATGAGGTTGCACTCAAGTAGTTGGTCAGGGCTGGAGTCCTCTGAAGCTAGATCAAGGTGGGAGGATCTACTTCTAAAATAGACGCCTCACATTGCTGGCAATTTGGTGCTGTTTGATGGAAGGAGGGTAATATGCTTCTTACATGGGTTAGGCCTATTAAATGTAGGAGGGTTCTGCACAAGCCCATGAAGACCAGAAGGCCAGGGTCATTGGAGACGATCTTCAAGGCTGCCTATCACCCTCAGCTGTTAGAAATGCTTCAGAGTAAATATATTCAAAAACTTTCATTGAAAACTTGGAAACAACTTCTATGCTACATGAAAAGAATAGTTAAATACAGTGAGATATAGCCAGTTGGCTCATTAAAATACACATGCCAGAAAGTAACACTTACACTGCAGGCACAAGATTTTGACAATCAATCTACAAATTCAGATATTCAGGAAACACTATTTTCATTAACTTTCCATAACACAATTTCTACTTTGCGCTCTCTATTTCTTCACTGGGAAGAAACTTAGTCAATTTGTGAGTCCTTCTGTCTTTTCCCTACGTTTGTGTCTAAGTTCTAGAGGACTGAATGATGTCAGGGCAAAGGAGCTATTGGGCTCTTGATCTCTCTCCACAGCAGCATCTCCTGAGATATCTATTGCCTCAACAGATCCCAAGATGTCAAATCATAATTGGGTTACTGCTGAATTCCATTTATCCGCATCCTAAAGACTGTTAGGTCTGGTGACTCTGCTACTCGTGAACGGTCTTAGTTGAATGGGAATTGTTCTGTTATTCCCATCCTATACTCTGGCACAGGAAATTCTGTAGAGCTCAAGCCCTAAGTGCCCAGTGGCTGTCTCCCTGGACCTCCATGAAAACATTTTCCGAAGTTTCTGTCTGCCAAAACAGGCCCTAACCATCTTTTGGTATGGCTCTTCTGTTCTTGGTGTGTCTAAACTTATTTGATAGTTGTGGTATCTCAAAGCCATTCTGGAGACTCACTCATGTTTTTGGGCACATGATCTCTGTTTCAAATTCTTTTTGCTGTCACATCCTTTCTCTGAGGCTTGAGAACATAACAACTTGCCTGACTGAAAGAGAGGAATGGTCAGAGATAGGAGGAAGGAAATATTAAGTAAAAAGCTAAATATTATTACAAAAATATTTTCCATTAGCTGTTACATACAGCTAAGTGAAAAATTTAAAAAGGAAGGTTGGATGGGGATTTGACAAGATACTAAAGACATATTAGAAGCATGAACAGACCTTATTTTCTAACATATTGTCACTGACTGCTTGACATTCTCCATAGCATGGCCTCTTCTATCTCCTCTAAGTTATTCTTTCCATGTAGCATATGGAGAAGGAAAACTCAGACCTTGAGGACCAGAGGACAAGGGTTTAGTGTCTTGGGTGCAAAACAAGAATTGCTTCTCTCAGTGAATGAATGTATAAAGAAGATGTGGTGTGTGTGTACATATATATATATACACACACACACACACATAGAGATATATAAATAATGGAATACTACTCAGTCATAAAAAGATGATATTGTGCCATGTCTGACAACATGGGTAGATCTTGAGGGTATTATGCTAAGTGAAATAAGTCAGAAATAGAAAGGCAATTTCTGTATGACTTCACTCATATGTGGAAGATAACCAAACAAACACATAGATATGGAGAACAGATAGGTGGTTAACAGAGGGGAAGAGAGAAAGGGGTAAAGGGGCACATAAATATGGTGAGCTAGCCTTCTGGTGGGGAAGAAAATGTAGTCTATACAGAAATCAAAATGCAATGATGTAAAAATGAAATTTATATAATGTTATCAACCAATGTGACCCCAATAAAATAAATTTTTTAAAAAACACCCCAAATAAAGAATTGCTTCTTGTACATTTGGTGAGAGATGATAGCAAAGTAGGGTGGAGGGAGATGCAAGAGTTCCTTTTTGGTGCATGTTTTGGGAAGACTGAATGTTATTTCTCTTTTCAAAGTTCCTTATGCTCTTTGCCCAGTTCTTCCTCTTTTCCTCCTTGTCTCTACCATTCTTCATACAATTGTTGTCTCCTCTCATTTTCTCTCTTCTACTTATTTCTTCCTTTAAAATAAGAAGATGGAGCCATGGAAGAGAAGAAGAGATCAATTTCTGTTTCTTCTTCCCTACTCCAAACTTCTGGAAGGTCTTCCTGAATGTGACCCATGCTTGGGTCCCATCTAAAGGTAAAAAACCAAAACAAAACAAAAGTAAAAGAAAACAAAAAACTGGTCCAAAATAAGAAGGTAGAGAGCTGAGATTCCCTCTATTGCAGGGTCTGACTCAGCATTGTTGGAGATTCACCACTTCTTGGTGTCTTTCCCAGATAGAGGTTTCTGATGATTGTCCATATGCTTTGATGACATAATTTATTTTATAGAGAACAAGGTTGGAAGTGTTTTTTAAATTATCCCCATTATCCTTCCAGGGTGAATGGAGCTTTCCTTGACATAAAAATGTCTCAAAAGATGAGCATGCCGAAGGAAGAACTTGGAAAATAAACAAGGGACCAATTAAGAGAGTTGGTCTCCCCTCTATCACCCAGGACGGAGGTTATTTACAGCTTGCATGATTTTAATTGCTCCTTCATTGTTGGGATCTGTGCTCCAAAGTCCTCTCTTAGATGTGAAAGAAGCCTCATAAGCTTTCAAGGTCCTCTTCTCCCACAGCTAGATCATTTCTGAGGGAGGCTGAGTGAGCAAAACATTACTAATAAAAATCATGAACTCATCTCAGAATTCTGATAGAGTGGGATACTCTCAGAAGCTGGAAGCTGAAATATTTTTTGGCTATTTCTGAATACTTGGGTAAACCACAAAGAAGAAAGAGTTAGAACAGAGGAGAGTAAAGCTTTACAGAACTCTTAGGTGAGTCATTAGGGGCTCTGCTCTGAGGAATGTGAGGGCCTGGGACCCGGGAAAAATTTCATAGTTTTACAAATAGCTCAATATCATTGTCCTTGAAGTCTAAGTTTTATGAGTCCCTCTTCCATTGCAACTCATTTAGCCTGAAAAGCATTCTGTAGAGGGAGATCTAAATATGTAGGCTGTGTCAATATACTTTGGTACAAAATGGGGAGCTGGAAAACCTCTGACACCTTTGATTAATGTTTAAAAGGAGAAAACACAGGCCCAAAGGAAAAGTTGTGGGTAATTTTTGAGGGGCCTATGCTACTTGGTTTGTTCCATATAAAAGTCACATTTGAGCAGTCTACAGAAGACTCCCAAATTGAGTGATTTCAGTGCATCTTTGATGAACATTTTGGGTCTTGAGGAATTGGAGGACCACCCATCAAGAAAAACTGTAATACTTGGTCTTCTGAGACTGACCCTGTCCATATTTCCTGATAAATAAAGCTCTGCATATTTTGTTTCCTGTCCTATAAATATGTTGAATTTTTCCAAAGTCAACTGTGTAAATATTAGGAAGGATTATTGATGAAATATCTTAAAGAAGAGAGGTATGTCAAAGAATATGTATGGGCCTTCCCTGGTCTCTGACTTCTTACCACATCCAGCTGGTGATCACCCACAAGAATTTATCTCCATCTTTCTCATGCCACACATCATCTCTTGTTTTACATTATGTCTCTGTGGGTCCATTTATCACCTGTCTTCCTGGGCTGTAGGCTCCTTATTGGATGATTTACATCATCCAAAACACAAAGATAGTGCTTTACAGTGTTTAGAAATAAGATTAATGCAGCAATGAACACATGTTGATGTGCAGTTCAGTGCAGATATTTAAGATGTGGCTTTGGAGCTATATTGCCTGGATTTGAATCCCAGTTCTGCCCTTTGTGAGTTGTGTGACCTTCAGCTATTTACTACTCTGACCCACAGTCTCTTCATCTGAAAAATGGGACTAGTAAGAACACATACCTCATAAAGTTGTTGAAAATTAAAATATGATAAAACGTGAAAGTATTCAGAATAGCTCTTGGAACATAGTACACACTCAATAAATATTAGCTAACTAATACCACACCTTAATTTTCAGGCAAATGCAATCACTTTAGAAGCCAAAAAAAGCAAATCAAGTAGCTTGGGGTTTTAGAAAAACAAATGGCCAGTGATAAGCTAGAGTAACCCAAACTTCATAGAAGTATTCTTTGTAAAAGTGTTTCTGGTAATATGGTGGATCATATGTTCAAAGAAATTACTAACAGTAGATAAAATATGCTTTTTCATGCAGAAGCCAGTGAGAAAGCAAATAAATTTATCAACGTACTCAAATGACAAGAAAAAGCACAAACTTCAGAGGGCAGAAAGATGGGGCCATTATTTTCCCATGAGTATCTATTAATCTCTGGTATGCTCAGTCCTGGGTTTTAATAAGCCAATGTATGAAGGGTAGGAGAAAAAGACAATGTGTGAGATTCGCTTAGAGACAACAACTCATTCCCCCACTGCCGCTGAAAACATGGACTCTCAAAGGGTAACATTCTCAGTTGTCAAACTAGGAAAAACCTACACTCAAAAGGAGATAGTGATATGCACACCTCTCTCAGCTTTATTGTGAAAGAAAGACAAAAAGTAAAAAAGCCTTGGGGCTGACCCTGTGGCTGAGTGGTTAAGTTTGTGCACTGCACTTCTGACGACCCAGGGTTTTGCAGGTTCAGATCACAGGCGCGGACATGGCACTACTCGTCAGGCCATGCTGGGGCAGCATCCCACACAACACAACCAGAGGCACTCACAACTAGAATATAAAACTATATTCTGAGGGTCTTTGGGAGAAGAAAAAAAAAAAAAAGAAGATTGGCAACAGCTGTTACCTCAGCTGCCACTCTTAAAAAAAAAGTAAAAAAGCCTTCCCTGATAATTCTTTTTGTAAAATTTATTTTTATTGAGATAAAATTCACATATCACAGTGTGTAAGTTTAAGAGAGTCAGCGTGTTGATTTGAAACTTTTACATATTGCAATATGCTTACCATGCTAGCATTAGCTAACACTTCTGTCATGTCACATAGGTAGATTTCTTTTTTTGTGGTTGGAACAATTAAGATCCAGCCTGTACAGATTTTGAAATATAGTGATGTACATTTGCAATTTATATAATGCTATAAACCAATGTTACCTCAATAATGGAAATAGATCTATTCTTATGAATATTGAAGTTTATAACAGAGTATTGTAGTCTATAATCACTATGCTTGGCATTAGATCTGTAGGATTTATCTGGGAGTTGCAAGTTTGTACCGTTAAACAAAATATCTCCAATTCCTGCATCCCCAGTCTCTGATAAGCACCATTTTGTTTGCTGTTTTTATGAACTTGACTGTTTTAGAACCTGCATATAAGTGATATTATACAGCCTTGTCTTACTCTATCTGACTTATCTCACTTAATGTAATGCCCTCAAGATCCATCCATGTTGCTGCAAATGGCAGGATTTTCTTCTTTCTCGTGACTCACTGATATTCCACCGTGTGTGTATGTGGGTATAACATCGTCTTTATCCATTCATTCATTGACAGATATTTTGGCTGTTTCCATATCTTGGCCATTGTGAATAATGTTGCAAGAAACATAGGAGTGCAATATCTTTTTGATATCCTTTTTTCATTTCATTTGGACAAATAGCCAGAAGTGGAATTGCTGGACAATATTGTTATTCTATTGTTATTTTTTTGAGGAAACTTCTTACTTTTTTCCATAGTGGCTGAAGTAATTTGTAATCCCATGATAGTGAATGAGGGATCCTTTATCTCCACATCCTTGCCAAACTTGTTCTCTCTCGTCTTCTTGATGATAGCCATTCTAACAGGTGTGAGAAGATATCTCATTGTGATTTTGATTTGCATTCCCCTAATGATTAGTGATATTGAGTATATTTTTGTGTTCCTTTTGGACATTGAATGTCTTCTTTGGAAAAATGTCTAGTTAGTTCTACTGCCCATTTCTTTACATCAAATTTTTGATATTTGTTACTGAGTTGTGTGAGTTCTTTAAATACATGGGATTATAAACCCTTATCCTATGTATGGATGGCAAATATTTTCTCCCATTCTGTAGGTTGCCTTTAATTTTTTTTGATTATTTCTTTTGCTGTGTAGAAGCATTTTAGTTTGATGTAGTCCCGCTTGTTGATTTTTGCTGATGTTACTTGTGCTTTTGATGTCACATCCAAAAACTCATTGCCAAGGTCAATGTCAACAAGTTTTTCCTCTAGGTTTCATTCTAAGAGTTTTATGGTTTTATGTCTATGTTTAAATCTTTAATTCACTTCGAGTTAAGTTTCATGAGTAGTTTAAGTAAGGGGTCTGGAGTTTTCTCTGCCTTTGTATGGGTACACATGCTCCACTCTGCTTGCTCCCTCTTGTGGCTGAATTCTTTTATTTTTTTCAAATAAATAGTGATTTTTTTAATACGCTTTTCAACATGGCTTTTTTAAAGAAAGTACTGTCTACTTTTTAAATTAAGTATCTAAAATTTTTCATATCTATTTTTTTAATTGCAGTAACATTGGATTATAACATTACATAGCTTTCAGATGTACATCATAATATATTTCAAATTCTGCGTAACTTACATCATGTTCACCACCCAAAAGCTAATTATAGTCCATCCCCTCACATGTGAGCCTCATCACCCCTTTTGCCCTCCCCCCTTTTCCTCTCTGGTAACCACCACTCCTGTCTCCACTTCTATGTGTTTGTTTGTCGTTGTTCTTATCTTCTACTTATGAGTGAGATCATATGTTATTTGACTTTCTCCCTCTGACTAATTTCACTCAGCATAATCCCCTCAAGTCCCATCCATGTTGTCACAAATGGCCGTATTTCATCATTTCTTATGGCTGAGTAGTATTCCATTGTGTATAAATACCACATCTTCTTTATCCATTCGTCCCTTGATGGGCACATAAGTTGCTTCCAAGTCTTGGCTATTGTGAGTAATGCTGCAGTGAACATAGGGGTGAAGGTATCTTTATGCCTTTGTGTTTTCAAGTTCTTCGGATAAATACCCAGCAGTGGGACAGCTAGATCATATGGTAGATCTATTCTTAATTTTCTGAGGAAACTCCATACTGCTCTCCATAGTGGTTGCACAAGATTGTGCTCCCACCAGCAGCGTACTAGGGTTCCCTTCTCTCCACACCCTCTCCAACATTTGTTGTTTCCTGTCTTGTTAGTTATAGCCATTCTGACTGGAGTGAGGTGACACCTCATTGTAGTTTTGATTTGCATTTCCCTGATAGCTAATGATGTTGAGCATCTTTTCATATGCCTGTTGGCCATCCGTATATCTTCTTTTGAGAAATCTCTGTTCAGATCTTTTGCCTGTTTTTTAATTGGGCTGTTGGTCTTTTTGCAGTTGAGCTGTATGAGTTCTTTGTATACTTTGGATATTAACCCCTTACCAGATATATGGTTTGCAAATATCTTCTCCCAGTTGTTAGGTTGTCTTTTCATTTTGTTGATGGTTTCCTTTGCTGCGCCTTCTTAAGCTATTGTGTCTCCTCTGGTTTATGTCACTCACCATGCTGGCTCCTGGAACCCTTTGTTTCCATTTTACAGAAGGTGGCACTAGAGCTCACATTTGTGTTTCTGCCTTGTCCACAGACCAGGTCTGTTTTTCTGAGACTCAGTTTACCAGATTTGCTCTTATTGCTACACTCAGGAATGTGCATAAGGAGCCAGTTGCAGAGGGGTAAGAGGTGTTTGTTTAGCACTGGGAGGTTGAGGGCTCTGGTGGACCTGGTGCGGAGATTCTCTGGTGAGCTACTCCTCAATGCTCATGGATGGACTTCCTCCTGAAATCCTGAGCCTGTGTGCCCCTTTAATATTCTCAACTGCCTCTTTCCTGATCTCCCTTCTTTTTCTAGTCGTGGTCTACTCACCACAGTAATCTCTGTACTTCTAGAGAGAAATGGATTTTCTAGCTGCCTCCAGCACCCCTGGGGTAGGTGGGTACTAACTCACTGATCTTTTTCCTCACCAGAAGAGTTTGCCACTGCTAAATGCTTCAACTTCTGCAGTGTACCTTGAAGTGGTTGGTGCTAGGAAAGCTCCTTTCACTGTCTCCACTGTGACCAATCTCACACCTATTTTTCTACTCCAGCAGTACACTGGAATACCTTCTCAGGAAGACTGGACTTCCACAAAGTCTCTCTCCTTCATGGGTGTCTGCTCAAGTCAGCCCTCTCCATGCTTTACAGGACTCTGACCAAGACGGGTTGGGGCTATTTTTCTGTCTCCTCCTGGCTCTGTAGCCCATGCTAGGGTGTGTCTGCCTATTATTGGATGCACCGGTGGGGTGAGATTCCTTCCACATCCCTTGGCATATCATGCTAGATACCACAAAAGCTCTTTTGTTCATGGATGGATGTTCAATTCATTGTTACAAAAGGGGGACAAAAAGGAGGACTGTCTTTCATCACAATGACACTGATGTAATTCATTCCTCTGGTAGTTTTTATTTTTATATATCTGCATCTGTAAATATGCAGCCTAAATATTTTCACTATTTTGACACTAAAAAAAAAAAAATCAAAATTTTTGTTTAAAGGGATTGTGGGCTGGTTCCGCCCCCAAGGCATCTCACAATATAATATAAATCGTTACTGAAGAAACAAATTTTAAACTCAAGTGTCAGTGGTTCCCATAGATAACTTTTAAAGAAACATGAACTTAAGATAAAAATAATCACTAAACACACAAACAGGGCACCTCGAGTAAGAGTAAGCAATAACATTAAATTAGAGAGTCAGACTTGCAAAACTATGCATTTACATCATTAAATAATAATAATTTCAACAAGCATGTTGAATATGTTTAAGTAAAAGATACTATAGAAATTATGAAAAACATTGAGACTATCAAAACTGAATATTTGGGAAAAGAACAAAAAGAATATTAGAGAAAAAACAAAATATTATGATTGAAATTTGAAATTCAATGTGTGAGTTAAACACCCAATTAGCACAACTTCTGATTTACTGCAAGAAGGATCTGAAAAATTAAACAAAACAAAGTAGGTAAACACAAATAATGGATGTTTCAGTGATGTAGAGGGTAGAGCTAGAAGATTCAACATACATCTAACTGGAATTCCATGGGCATATAATAGACATATAGAGGCAATTTTTAGAGTACTCTCTGTGTTTAGCAGACATCACAGCATGCTTAAGGTTACCATACCAAACAAATAGACATTAAAGAAACCTGGGAATATTTCCATGAGTAGAATTCAGTACATATTGTAGCTACTCGATAAATCTTTTCGTTGCCATGATTGTATATTATAATGATGATGGCAGTGATGATAAAGAATGGAATTTCCTGCTCTGTTCTCACAAAATTCTCCCTCCATTCAGTCTCATTGTGGACAGAACCACATCAAAGTGTGGGATGATAAATACGTAGTCTGTCTGTGACTAGTTCTCCTTCCATGTTGATGGCAAACAGCTTAATATTCTTTTCTAATTCATCTCTTCATTCCTTCAGAGTTATTCTCAAAAGAGTGCACTATGAAGCAATGACTGATCTGATTTTGGGAAACGAACCCTTCTACATTCCTTCTCAGGCTATATCCTTATGCTTCTATGGGGATTTTCTCTTTCATATATTTTTGAAACTAGGAGGCTGGGAAATGGCTGGGGAGAAGGAAGATATTCTCCATGGCTAATGGTGACAAATCTTTTGTAGTTCTTAGACAGGGATTATTCCATTAATGTCACAGCCTTTCTCCAGGGAAATTTCTAAGACTTTTAGTTTTACCCATACACAATTCCCAGGTTAATTTTCACACTTATTTTCTATTTCATGGCTTCCAAGGATATTTTTTTTAGTTTGAGTTCATCTGAATGAAAAAGTGTTTGTGTTGGGAGATGTTGTAACAACCATTTGAAGAGATGACAGCTATTGCATCTAGAAGAGGAGACACAATGCCTGATGCAAAAATATTGCTTTGGTTATTTACCCTTTGTCTTGAAGACTTAGTGATTGTCTTCCTTGGACTGGCCCCAATGAGAAAAAGAGAGAGAACTTCCAGAAATGCAGCCTCAGTTTCATAATCCCCATGTCCATTGCCTAAGCGTCTTAACACTTACATGAGTTCAAGTCACTCTATTTTGTAGGATAAATCTTGAATCTAGGAACCATGAATAGAATTGCGGGTGATTAAGAATCCAATAAGCCATTCGTGAAGGTGGAAAGCGGTTGCATTTTGCTGGGAAGAGGTCCCAAAGTTTACAAGAGATTTCAAAAGTATCACTGACCCAAAGAATATCATGGATCATGGCCTTAGATAATTTAACTCTTAAGTATCTCTGATACTTATAGGTGACAACAATGGCCACCACTAATGTCTCAGTATCTGGAGAGATTTCTTCTCTCACTGAGATGCCTCCAGAGCCCACCAGGTGAGTCTCTTTTCACCAAAGGTCTGTCACCCTTCTCTCTGGTGATTTTAGGTTGCTGAGAAGAGTGAGTTTGTGCATGGGCCCCTTAAGACCTGGGTCTTTTCAGCTTTCATCCAATAGCTTTTCTGGGGGTATTCCCTGCGGCAGTTAATATCCGGCAAAGCCAGATGGTAAGACCCTCATCTCAGTTGTGCTGAGTCTGAAGGATGCTTATAGCAGTATCAGGCCCCCGCTGCAGACATCACTCTTCCAGGGAGGGCTGCCTACCTTAGGGTGCCTTCTGCCTGGCTGGATGAGAAACTCTGCTGCTTCTGAAGGTGGCTTTTTTCCTCTCCAGCAGGAATTTCTGCCCCTTCTGCCTTAGTCAGGACTGTCCCTTGTTGTGAGGGTTCTTTTTATCCAGTTTTCAGTTTTCTATCCAGGGTAATTTTTCCAAAAATGATTGTAACCTGGTTCTGTTCATGGGAGGAGATGAGTTCAGAGTCTGCCTATGCCGCCATCTTGATGACATCTGCCCCTGATTCAGTCTTAATAGGACGTATATTTGGAGTAAATCATTAATTTCTCCTAGATTATTCAATTTGTTGGCATATGATCCCTCATAGTAGTCTCTTATGATCTTATATATTTCTGTACTATCACTTGTGATGTCTCCTCTTTCATTTCTGGTTTCATTTAGTTGAGTCTTCTAACTTTTATTCTTAGTCTAGCTGAAGGTTTGTCAGTTTTGTTTATCTTTTCAAAGAACCCAGCTCTTTGTCGATTTTTTTCTATTGTTTTTCTGCTCTCCATTTCATTTATTTCTGCTCTGCTCTTTGTTATTTCCTTCCTTCTACTCATTTTGAGCTTAATTTGTTCTTTTCTCCTTTGATTTCTGATTTGACTCATTTGTTGTTCAGGAGTGTGTTGTTTACTTTCCACATATTTTTAGGTTTTCCAGCTTTCCTCTTGTGGATTTCTAGTTTCACCTATTTTGTCAAAACAGGTACTTTGTATTATTTTGATCTTAAATTTTGTAAGAATCTTCTGTGTCCTGTTGTATAATCTATCCTGGAAATTTTTGTTTACTCTTGAGGAGAATGTGTATTCTACTGCATTGAAGGCAGTGTTCCATAAATGTCTGTTAGGTCCATTTGGTCTAATGTATGTTTCAAGTCCAACATTTCCTTGTTAATTTTCTGTCTGGATGATGTATCCATTGCTGAAAGTGGACTATTAAAGTCCTTACGGTTATCGTATTGTTACCTATTTCTCCCTTCAGATCTGTGAGTATTTGCTTAATATATTTATGTGCTCTGATTTTTGGTGTTCTTATATTTACACTTATTATATCTTCTTATGAATTGACCCCATTATCACTATATAATGAACTTCTTTGTCTCCTATTTCCATATTTTGCTTAATGTCTATTTTGTCTGATATAAAATGTCTGCTTTGTTCTTGTTTCTACTTGCATGGAATATCTTTTCCTTTCCTTTACTTTGAACTTATGTGTGCCCTAAAGCTATAGTGATTCTCTTGTAGGTGGCATATAGTTGGGTCTTGTTTTTCTATGCATCCCCAGTCCTCTGCCTTTTGTTGCTGAATTCAATCCATTTACATTTACAGTGATTACTCATTCACGAGAACTTTCTAATGCCATCTTATTCACTGCTTTCTGGTTGTCTTTTAATTCCCTTCTTTCTTTTTTTCATCTGTGTCTGCCTACATTTGTACAATGGTGATTTTTTGAGGTGGTATGCTCTGTTTCCTCTTTCTTCCACTTTTTGAATCTACTCTCAATTTTTGCTTTGTGGTTACCATGAGGTTTGCATAAACATCTCATAGAGAAAACAGTCCATTTTATGCTGATACCAGCTTAACTTCAATTGTCTACAAAAGCTGTCCCCTTTTGGGGCCAGCACCCTGGTGTAGTGGTTAAGTTCATCATGCTCTGCCTCAGTGCCCTGAATGTCGGGCAGAAATGTAGGAATATTGGCATAGATATTACCTTAGGACTAATCTTCCTCAAACAACAAAAGAGGAAGATTGGCAACAGATGTTAGTTCAGGGTGAATCTTCCTTATAAAAAAAACTGTACTGTTTTACTCTCATCTTTTATATTTTTATGTAATTTTTTACCTTTATATTGTATATTCTTGAACAAATTATAGTAGCTATAATTATTTTTAATACTCTTCACTTTTCACTTTTATACTATAGTGAAGTGATTAACACACCATGCTATTACAGAATTAGGGGTTGTTATATGTAACTGTATATTTACCTTTATCACTCTTTTCTATACTTTCGTATGTTTTCATGTCCCTGATTAGTGTCTTTTTCTTTCAGCTTAAATAACTCCTTTTAGTATTTCCTGCCAGGCAGGTCTTGTGGTGATGAACAACCTCAGCTTTTGTGTTTCTAGGAAAGTCTTTATTTCTCTTTCATATTTGAAGTACAACTTTGTGAGAGAGAGTATTCTTGGCTGGCCATTTTATCCTTCAACAATGAACATGTCATTCACTCTCTCCTGGCTTGTAGAATGTCTGCTGAGAAAATTGCTGAAAGCTTAAAGGGGATTCATTTGTAGGATATAATCTTTTGACCTTGATTATTTCTAGTATTCTCATTTTCTTTGTTTTTGACATTTTTAATATAAAGTGTATGGAGAAGGTGGTTTGGCATGATATAATAGGATGATCTGTTAGCTTTATGAAGTTGGATGTTTAAATATCTCCTCAGGTTTTGGAAGTTCTCAGGATTATTCATTAAATACATTTTGCAGGGCTGGACCAGTAGCGCAGCAGTTAAGTGCCCACATTCCACTTCGGCAGCCCGGGGTTGGCCAGTTTGGATCCCAGGTGCGGACATGGCACCACTTGGCAAGCCACGCTGTGGTAGGCGTCCCACATATAAAGTAGAGGAAGATGGGTGTGGATGTTAGCTCAGGGCCAGGCTTCCTCAGCAAAAAGAGGAGGATTGACAGCAGTTAGCTCAGGGCTAATCTTCCTCAAAACAAATACATTTGGTTCCCCCTTCTCCATCTGTTTTCCTTCTGAGCTTCAATTATCCCATAGATAATGTAGGTTATCTTTGTTCTTTTTCATTCTTTTTTCTTTGGTTGGCTCTCACTGGGTTATTTCAAACTTCCTGTCCTCTAGCTCACTCATCTGTCTTCCATTGGCTCTACTCTACTGAGGATGCTCTCTATTGCATTGTTCATTTCATTCATTGAATTGTTTAGCTCTGGAATTTCTATTTGGTTCTTTTCTATAATTTCTATCTCTTTGGTAAATATCTCGTTGTGTTCTTTTTTCCCTGATCTCATTGAATTTTTTTTCTGACTTTTCTTGTAGTTCATTAAGTGTTTTTGAAATGGCTGTTTTAAACTCTTTATCGGCTAGATCTCATAATTCTTTGCCTTTCAACTTGGTTCTTGGAGAATTCTTGTTATTTTTAGGTGGGGAAAGTTTTCTTAATATTTGATGTTTCTTACAGGTTTGTATTGCTGCTTCAGCATTTGAAGAGACAGACATCTCCTTAAACCTTTACTAGTTCCCTTTAGATGGAGTATACTATTGTTAGTAGGGTTATAGCTGGGAATGTCTCTGCCTTTATGTGGGTACACATACTCAACTCTTCTTGCTCTCTCTTCTGGCAGTATTCATAAGCTATTGCATTTTCTCTGGTTCTTACCAGAAACCAGATCTGCTAGCTAAAATGTCTTTTCCTTTTTCCAGAATGTGGCACTACAGCTCATGTTTGTGATTTCTCCCTTGCCCACAGATCCTGGTCTGTTTTGCTCAGAGCACTCAGTTTACCAGATTTACTCTCACTGTGCCCTCAGACAAGTACCAAGGATCCAGCTTCAGAGTGTGGAGAGGTGTGGTTTTAGTACTCCTAGAGGCATATGAGTAAACTTTCTGCTGAAATCCTGAGTGCAGACAGCAGGAACTATGACCCTTCAATACCCCTTGCTGTTCAGCATGTATTACCTGGCTGAGTAGTCTAGATATGATTTTGGGAATTGAACCCTTCTACCTACTTCTCTGGCTATAGCTTTATGCTTCTAAAGGGATTCTCCATTTTTATTCTTTCTTTTGGACCTAGGAGGCTAGAAATGGTTGAGGAAAAGGAAGACACTCTGGAGGGCTAATGCTGACAAATATTTGTAGTTCATAGACACAGTTTATTTCAGTAATGTCACAGCCTTTCTCTGGGAAATCTCCAAGACTTCACTTTTATTCATATAGACAGCTCCTAGACTACATTTGGCATCTAGTTTCTACCTTTCATAGCATTTCATGATTTACTTTCTTATTTGAGTTCATCTGAACAAAATGTTTTTGTGTTGGGAGATCATCTAAAGACCACCTGAAGAGGTGACAGCTTTAGTATCTTACAGATGTCATACAGTGCCAGATGCAAAATATTATTTTGGTTATTTATGATTTGTCCTGAATACTTAGTGTTTTCCTTCCCTAGACTAGCTCCAGTGATAAAAAGAGAAAGAACTTCCAGAAATCTTGCCTCAGCTTTCTAATCTGCATGTGCATTGCCTAAACATCCTACCCCTTACTTGATTTCAAGTCACTCCACTTTATAGGAGAATTCTTTAGCCTAGGAACTATGAATAGAATTGACAGTGATTGAGAATCCAATAAAACCATATAGAAAGGCGGTAAGTGGTTCCAGTTTCCTTGGTAGAAGGTCCAGAGTTTCCAAAAGATTTCTAAAGTATCATTGACACGAATAAGATCAAGGATCATTGTCCTAGAAAATTTAACTCGTAAGAATATCTGATTTGAGGAAATAAGAATCTGCACCTGGGGCCAGCCTGGTTGTGCAGTGGTTAAGTTCACACGTTCTGCTTCTCGGTGGCCTGGGGTTCGCCAGCTCAATCCCGGGTGTGGACATGGCACCACTTGGAAAAAGCCATGCTGTGGTAGGCGTCCCATGTATAGAGGAAGATGGGCATGGGTGTTAGCTCAGGGCCAGTTTTCTTCAGCAAAAAGAGGAGGATTGGCAGTAGTTAGCTCAGGGCTAATCTTCCCCCCCAAAAAAAGAATCTGCACTTTTAACGAAGAGAGCATAATGGTTATTACAACCCTGTCTTTTCTAACTTCTCAGGAGCCTTCCTAGTGTCGTTAACTTGGGTAAGTCATATCCATTTCCAAGCTGCTCTGGGTGTGTAACTCTTCCCATGATCCCATTACATTGCTCCTATATTTATCCAGGGTTTATGAAAGTAGAAAGAGAGTTACAGAATTGTCCACCTTCCCTCATTAGAGATTAATGGAATATTAGTTCCCAAGGAGATTTCAAAGAGTACCTACTTCACCAATCTCATCTTGCATATGAGGTCCAGCATGATTTGGGGACTTCCTCAAGCACTGAATTTATATCAGAGCCAAACCTTAGAAGAATCATTCTTTTTCACCATATTGAGAAATGGCACTATTTTCCTAATGTAGTCTATTTCCAATTCTCATATATGTGTAAACTCTGGAATGGGAAAACAGGAAATTAAGATATTTTAGGGGATAATGTACTAATGATGCCTATTGCTCATTCTGTTCCCACAGAGAATGGCAATATTAATCATAGAGGATTTTTTCAGTTAAGGTTGCTGATTGTACATGAGAAACATTGATTACCCTCTTTCCAGTCTTCTTGGGGATCTACCTTGTGACCCTCGTCTGGAACCTGGGTCTCATCATCCTAATCAGGGTGGACTCCCACCTGCGCACATCTATATACTTTATTCTCAGTTTCCTGTCATTTATAGACATCTGCTATTCTTCTTCCACCAAACCAAGGGTGCTTTGAGACGTCTTAAAGGGTGAAAAAATGATTTCCTTCATTGTTTGTGCCACCCAGTATTTTACTGGGTGCTGGATATGTCTCACTGAGTCCTTCTCCTTAACCATGATGAGCTATGACAGATATGTTGCTATCAGTAGGCCTCTGCAGTACTCAGCTATCATAGATTCTGGCCTTTGTCAGAAGATGGTTCCTGGGGCCTATGGCAGTGCTTTCCCTAGTAGCTTAGTTCAAACAGTCCCTAGCTTTCATATCTACTACTGTGGACTCAATAAAATTCCACATTTCTTCTGTGATATAGCTCAAATTATTTCCTTGCCTCACTCCAATCCTTTCATCATCCAAAAGACTGATATTCTGCTAGTTGTTTTACTGCCCTTGGTTCTTTTCTCTTTATCCTCTTAATCCATGGTTTCCACCCATTGCAGCTTCCATCCTGAAAATATCCTCCATAAAATCTATTGCCAAGGCCTTCAATACCTTTGCCTCCCACCTGGAAGGTGTAACAGTCTTCTATGGCACAGGCTTCTCTGTGTACCTGCATCCTAGCCCTAGACACTCTGAAAAGCAGGACAAGGTACTGTGAGTATTCTATCCTACCCTTATCCCCATGTCAAATCCTCTTATCTATAGTCTGAGTAGCAAGGAGATCAAAGCGGCTGTCAAGAGGATGGTAAAGAGGACAAACAATTTACTTCACTAGGAACAATATTTGTGCAGGTATTATTTCCCCTATAATGAAGACAGGGTTTAGAATATTTAAGTGACCTCTTGTATGTCACAAGAATATCTATGTAAAAAGCAGAAATTAAAATCTGGTTTTCTTGATTCCTGGTGCCATTATGTTTAGCTACTATGACCATGTGATCTGTTTGAGGCAACATCATAAACACTGAATTCAGTTTACAAAGCCTTTTTCCATGATTAGACTCACTTAGATAAAACTCTCTGTTTTGTGAGTACAGGTTTTGATAGATAGTATATGTAGAGAAATGCCAAGAGCATACAAAGACACATAGATGCTTCTTTTCTCTAGGATTTTTAAAATGTCTTTTATTTATTTTCAAATATTAAGCATTCATATATATTTGAATAAAAATAAAATGGTGTGCAAAATTAAATATGTTAAATTGAAAATAATTTACTAATGTATACTTTATCGTCTTATTCATGAATAGAGAAAGTGAGAGAAAGAGAAAGAGTGTGTGACAGGGAGAGACACAAAAAGAGAGAGATAGAAACAAAAGTACAAAGACAGAAAGAGATAATGAGAATGAGAAAGGAAGTAGAGGAAAGGAGATGGGAGGGGAGGAGACAAGAGGCAAGGGGAGGGGAAAGACTGGTGTGGCATATTTAAAAATAACATTGTTATTTCCTCCAGCTTACTCCTCGAGACTCCTTGTGTAGTGAATTGTGAAAAAGAGATGGGAAAACATAATGGTAGAAAGAAGGCACACTTTTGAGGTTAAGATTTGGGGAGATTCTCAGAGGCTGGAAAGAAATCAAAGTCATCAATTTCTGGGCATAGGTGGCCTGGGACATGCTCCATGGTAGCTTCCAAGAGACCTCAGAAATTAAGGCTGGTGTGATGTGTCTTGGGAGGCAGCGTCGGAAGTCCATAGATCTGAAAGTCCCAGGGATTACAAGGCCTTAAGTTTTACCAGGGTGCAGCAGAGCCAGCTAATGTCGGGAGGTACCATGGAAAGCCAGAGCACAACCAGGAGAATTTCAGGAAAATTTGAAAAGAGACATTTTTCAGGCAAGAGTTTATGGACTAATTTACTTACATATTACATTAGTGTTTATACAGCATTTTATACTTCATATAGTTACATTGCATAGGTGTGATTTGGCTCAATTACCATGAAAAGCTAGCAGATGAGAAATTGTCCCCATTTTACAGGTAGAACCTTTAGGCATATTGACGTCTGCTATATTCTTCCCAGCATAGCAACAATCCATCTTGAGTTTCACAAAGCATGATTTGTGGAACACAGATGGGTTATTACTGACCAGAGACATGACTACCATTGCTTGCCAGTGGTATGCAGATTCTATACAGTTTTTAATCAGGGGTAACATATGACTCCAAACCAAATGGAAAGTGTTAAATCAAATTAACTCATTGCCGCATCCATGCCTTTCTCTCTAAAATTAAAATTGCCTGAAGTAGATCAAACTGTGATTGGGACTTTCCTAAAGCATTGCTGTATCCCTAGTAATGGCAGGGTAGATGTTTCCATCTTAAAAAAAATACAAAAAACAAGAAAAAAAAGTTTTCAGGAATCAACTTAAGTAGATATTTTTAATAAAGGATTAGTAATGCAGCATAATATGTTGGAAAGAACTCCAATTCAGAACACATAAATTAAATCTACTGTTAATAGAAGGCATTCTCTGTACTTCACACTCTTATAAGAACTTTGTAATCATTATATAATTTGATTCACAGTATGAAAATCTATCTGTGAAACAACTACTACTGTCGACACCACTTTAAAGGTGATAACAAAGAGATTTAAAGAGTTTAATTTGCTCAAGTTCACACAAACAGCATTTGGAAACCTGGAATTCTACCCATACTGGCTAATACCAATGCCCATGGTATTAACTACAATGATACGTGGCTGTGCCATAAATTAGTTTTATTGTGTTCTTATTGCTTCAATTTCCTCACTTATGCACATGGAATCATGCCATGTTGACCTCGTAGGATTGCTGTGATAATTGATTCAGGTCAGGTGGTTGAGGACATGTATGTATCTAAAATAGAAGTGGTTTGTAAACAGGGAAGGGTCCACATATCTAATTTATTGCTATCATGCCATATTAGCACCCAGGTGTGTCATATTGGGCAAATCTCTTAGCTTCACTGGCTTTGGGTAGTCACATGGAAGTTGATGTTATTGGACTAGATGATCTCTAGGTCCATTGCTGTTCAAATGACTCCAAGTTTTATAAAAGAAAAGCTGTAATTACGAGATCATGATTTTTTGAGGAATCTACATACTTTTTTCCATAGTGGCTGCACCAGTTTGCACTCTCACCAGCAATGTTTGAGAGTTTCCTTTTCTCCAAATCCTCTCCAACACTTGCTATTTCCTGTCTTGTTAAATATAGCCATTCTGACAGGTATGAGGTGATATCTTGTTGTAGTTTTGATTTGTATTTCCCTGATAATTAGTGATGTTGAATATCTTTTCATGTGCCTGTTGGCTATCTGTATAACTTATTTGCAGAAATGTCAGATTTTTTGCCCATTTTTTAATTGGGTTGTTGGATTTTTTGTTGTTGAGATGCACGAGTTCTTTATATATTTTGGATATTAACCCCTTATCAGATATATGGTTTGCAAACATACTCTCCCAATTATTAGGTTGTCTTTTCATCTTGTTGATGATTTCTTCTGCTGTGCAGAAGCTTTTTAGTTTGATGTAGTCCCATCTGTTTATTGTTTCCCTTGCCTGGTAAGACACGGTACTTGAAAATATGCTGCTAAGACCAATGTCAAAGAGTGTATTGCCTATCTTTTATTCTAGAAGTTTAATGGTTCCAGATCTTACATTCAAATCTTTAATCCATTTAGAGTTAAGTTTTGTGTATGGTGTAAGATAGTGGGCTATTTTCATTCTTTTGCATGTGGCTGTCCAGTTTTCCAAACACCACTTATTGAAGAGACTTTCCTTTCTCCATTGTATGTTTTTGGTCCCCTTGTGAAAAATTAGCTGCTCATAGGGGCCAGCCCGTAGACGTGTGGGTTTATTTCTGAGTTCTCGATTCTGTTGCATTGATGTGTGTGTCTGTTTTTGTGCCAGTACCGTGCTGTTTTGGTTACTATAGCTTTGTAGCATATTTTGAAAACAGAGAGTGTGATACTTCCAGGTTTTTTCCTTTTTCTCAGGATTCCTCTGGCTGTTTGGAGTCTTTTTTGTTCCATATAAATTTCAGGATTCTTTGTTCTTTTTCTGTTTAAAATGTCTTTGGAACTTTGATAGGAATTGCATTGATCTGTATACTGCTTTAGGAAGTATAGACATTTTAACTACATTAATTCTTCCAATCCAAGAGCATGGAATATCTTTCCATTTCTTTGTGTCCTATTTCTTTCAACAATATTTTATAGTTTTCAGTCTACAAGTCTTTCACCTCTTTGGTTAAGTTTATTCCTAGGTATTTTATTCTTTTTGTTGCACTTGTAAATGGGATTGCATTCTTAATTTCTCTTTATGCTACTTGGTTGTTAATGTATAGAAACCCAACTGATTTTTGTATGTTGATTTTGTATTCTGCAACTTTAGTGTATTCATTTATTGTTTCTAAAGTTTTTTGTGCAATTATTTAGGGTTTTCTATATATAAAATAATGTCATGTGAAAATAGTGACAGTTTCACTTCTTTCTTTCCAATTTGCATCCATTTTATTTCTGTTTCTTGCCTGATTGCACTGGCTAGAACTTCCACTGCTATGTTAAATGAAAGTGGCAAAAGTGGGCATCCTTCTCTGGTTCCTGTTCTTAGAGGAATAGTTTTCAGTTTTTCTGCATTGAGAATTATATTAGCTGAGAGATTTTCATATATGGCCTTTATGATGTTGAGATACTTTCCTTCTATACCCATTTTATTTAGAATTTTTATCATAAATAGATACTGTATCTTGTCAAATCCTTTCTCTGTATCTATTGAGATAGTCATATGGTTTTTATTCTTCCTTTTGTCTATATGGTGTATCACATTGATTGATTTGTGGAGGTTGAACCATCCCTGCATCCCTGGAATAAATCCCACTTGGTCTTTTTGATGAATTGTATTCAATTTGCTGGCATTTTATTGAATATTTTTGCATCAATATTCATCAGTGATACTGGCCTGTAATTTTGCTTTTCCGTGTTGTCCTTGTCTTGTTTTGTTATCAGGATAATATTGGCTTCCAGAATGAGTTAGGAAGCTTTCATTCCTCTTGACTTTTTTGGAAGAGTTTGAGAAGACTAGGTATTAAATCTTCATTGAGTGTTTAGTCAAATTCACTAGGGAAGCCATATAGTCTTGGACTTTTGTTTTTGGGGAGGTTTTTGACTACTGTTTTGATCTCCTTACTGGTGATTAGTCTATTCAAATTTCTATTTTTTCTTGATTACATTTTGGAAGGTTGTATGATTCTGAGAATTTGTCCATTTCTTCTAGATTATCCAATTTATTGGCATATAGCTTTTCATAGTATTCTCTTATAATCTTTTGTATTTCTGAGGTGTCCATTGCAATTTCTCCTCTTTCGCTTCTGATTTTTTTTTATTTGAGCCTTCTGTCTTTTTTATCTTGTTGAGTCTTTCTAAAGTTTTGTCCATTTTATTTATCTTTTCAAAGAAACAGCTCTTGGTTACATCAGTTTTTTCTATTGTTTTTGTTGTCTCTATTTGATTTGTTTCTGCTCTGATTTTTATTCTTTCCTTTCTTCTGCTGATTTTGGGCTTGGTTCATTCTTCTTTTTGCAGTTCCTTTAAGTATACTGTTAGATTGTTTATTTGAGATTCTTCTTGTTTGTTGAGGTAGGCCTGTATTGTTGTAAACTTCCCTGTTAGAACCACTTTTGCTGTATCCCATGAATTTTGGCATGTCCTATTTTCATTTTCATTTCTCTCCAGGTATTTTTTGATCTCTCCTTTGATTTCTTCATTGACCTAATCATTGTTCAGTAACCTTTTGTTTAATCTCCACATATTTGTGGCTCTTCCGATTTGCATTCTGTAGTTGATTTCTAGTTTCATACAGTTGTGGCCAGAGAAGATGCTTTGTGTAATTTCCGTCTTCTTAAATTTATTGAGACTTGTTTTGTGGCTTAATATGTGATCTACCCAGGAGAATGTTTCATGTGCATTTGAGAAGAATGTGTATTCTGCAGCTTTTGTTTGGAATGTTCTATATATATCTACTAAGTCCATCTGGTCTAACATGTCATTTAAGGCTAATGTTTCCTTATTGATCTTCTGTTTGGATGATATACCCATTGGTGGAGTGTTAAGTGGAGTGTTACAGTCCCTTGCTATTATTATGTTATTGCCTATTTCTCCTTTTATGTCTGTTAATAATGGCTTTATATATTTAGGTGTTTCGATGTTGGGTGAATAGATAATTAGAAGTGTTATATCATCTTATTGGATTGTTCCTTTTGTGATTATGCAGTGCCCTTCTTTGCCTCTTGTTAACAGTTTTGTTTTACAGTGCATTTTTTTCTGATACAAATATTTCTACGACAGCCTTCTTTTCATTGTCATTGCATGGAGATTCTTTTTCCATCCTTTCACTTTCAGCTTGTGAGTGTCTTTAGGTCTGAAGTGTGTCTCTTGTGTGTAGCATATATATAGATCTTCTTTTTTTTGTTCAGTTGGCCACCTTATGCCTTTTTATTAGAACATTTAGCTTATGAATATTTAATGTATCTATTGATAAGAGTGTACTTATTGCCATTTTCTAACTTTTTTTCTGAATGTTTTAATTGTTTTTCTCTGTTCCTTTCTTCTTCTCTTGAATCTTCCCCTGTGGTTCAATGTCTTTCTTGAGCATTATGTTTCAGTTCCTTTCTCTCTTTTTTGTGTATTTATTATAGGTTTCTGATTTGTGATTATGATGAGGTTCACATACAGTCACCTATGTATATAGCAATCTATATTAAGTTGATGAACCCTTTAGTTTGACCTCTTGCTGAAAATGCTACTCTTTTCTTCCTCTCTTCCCATATTTTATGTTTTTGACATCCTAATCTCTTTTCTTTTTGCATGTGTATCTGTTACCCTCATCATGGAAATAGATAACTGTAGTACTTTTGTCTTATGTCCTTTTGATTGATCTGCTATCTCTATTGTATATTTGCCATTACAAGTGATTTGACTCCTGTAAAATTTCTGCTGAGAAGAAAGCCAATAGTCTTATGTGGTTTCCTTTGTATGTAACTTGTTGTCTTTCTCTTGCAGCTTTTAGGACTGTCTCTTTATCTTTAATTCTTAACATTTTAATTATAATGTGTCTTGGTGTGGAACTCTTTCAGTTTACCTTGTTTGGTGTTCTCTGTGCTTCCTGTACCTGGATGTCTATTTCTTTCCTTAGGTTAGGAAAGTTTTCAGCTATAATTTTTTCAAATAGATTCTCTCCCACTTTTTCTTTCTCTTCTCCTTCTGGGACAAATATAATATGGATATTAGTGTGCTTGCTGTTGTCCCAGATGTCCCTTAGACTGTCCTAGTTCTTTTTAATTCTTTTTTTCTTTTATGTTCAGCTCGAGTGATTTTCTCTACTCTTTCACCCAGCTCATTGATCTATTCTTATGTATCACCTACTCTGCTATTGAGTCCCTCTAATGAATTTTTCATTTCCAGTATTGTATTCTTCACATCTGATTGATTATTTTTTATATTTTCCAATTCTTTGTTGAAGTTCTCACTGAGTTCATCCCTTCTTCTCCCAAGATCAGTGAGCACCCTTATGACTATTAGTTTGTACTCTTTGTCAGGTAGATTGTTTATGTCTGTTTCATTTAGCTCTTTTTCTGGGTTTTGTCCTTTTCCCTTATTTGGAACATATTCCTTTGTCTCCTCATTTTGCTTCTTTCTCTGTGCTTATATCTATGTATTAGGTAGGTCACCTACATCTCCCAATCTTAGACAGGTGGCTTTATTTAAGAGATGCCTTGAGGTCCATCAGTCTTTTTCCCTCTTGTGACTAGTTCCAAATGTTTCAGGAGTGTCCCCTGTGGGGGCTACATGTGTTCTGTTGTGGCAGGGTTGCTCTTGCTGCAGGTGCCTGGGGAGGCTAGGCTGTCCCCCTGGCTGGCTGGTTGTAAGGTTCAGTTTCATGTTGCTGCTATGGTCACCTTAGTCAGTTTATCAAGTGTGGGGAGCCCCAGAACAGTTGATTGAAAGGTCTCATATCATGTCCCTATTGCACTTTTTCTGTTAAGTGAGTAGTTCCCCTTGTGTGGCTGGTTGCTAGACTGAGGGACTGACAACAGCTATAGGCCTATGACTTGCAAGGCTATTGCCAGCTCTCTCAGGATTGCAGCTGAGTTGGGCCAGCCCCAGGCATGGGAGCATCCAACTTATTCAGGCTTTGGAAGATGGGGCGGATCCCCTATGTGGTTGTTTGATAAGCACAAGTCTGCTGCAGCTGACAAAATCCACCACCCACAGGGCCACATACATCATCAACACAGTCTTGCCATGTGCGCATGCCCCCACCCACTTAAGTGGACACAGTTGCATCACTGCAGAGGCTCCACACACTCTGCCAATGCAGACCTGCTCCACATGCATGCCCTGCCCCACAGAGATAGACCCACTCACCTGGCAGCAGAGGTTCCAAGCACCCCACATCTGTGGAACCACAAGTTGTCCAAGGGTTTGCTGTTAGATGGTGCGAGTCCCAAGGGCACGCTGTCTGTCCTGGCTGAACTGGATTAAATCAGTGCTCTAGTGGGGGGGGGGATGGCGCAGACCCCTGTGCTAACAGGCCAGAGGAAGAATTCCAATGGCATTTGGCAGCTTCTGTGTCAGCTTGCCTGTACTAGATCATAATAATGCCCACTGCCAATGTCTCAGTCCCTGTGGATGTCTCACTTCTCAGCAAGATCCACCCAGAGCCTATCAAGTGATTCTCTTTTCACCAAAGGACTGTACACTTTTCTTTCTGGTGATTTTAGGTTGCTTTCCAAAATGGGTGAATTTGCACATGGGCTCTTTAAGAGTAGGCTTTTGTTCCCCTTATGTCTGATAGCTTTTGGGGGGTATTCCTTATTGTAGTTAATAGCCAGCAAAGCCAAAAATTATGACACCTATCTCATTTGTGTTGAATCTAAAAGTTGCATATGGCAGTAACCTTCCCCTACTCAGACAGCCCAATCCTCCAGAAATGGCTTCGTACCTTAGGATCATTCCCTCCCAGCTGAGAAGTGTCATAGCTTGAAGGTGGCTTTTTTTCTCTCCAGTAAGGAATTTCTACCTCTTCTAGCTCTGCCAGCACTGTCCCTTGTTGCCAGTGTTCTTTTTATTCACTTTTCGGTGATCTCCAAGAGGTAATTGTTCCAAGAGTAGTTGTAAATTTGTTGTGTCCATGGGAGGGGGGGAGTTTAGAGTCCACCTACACCTCAATCTTGATGCCTTCTTTCCAGTAATGCAGCATAATATGTGGAAAAGAACTCCAATTTAGAACACAAAATTAAACCTATTAATAGAAGGCATACTGTGTACTACACAGTCTCAGTGCTTTATAAGCATTTAACTAATTTGATTCTCTGTATGACAAACTACTCTATCAAGGAGCTACTACTATCAGCCTTATTTTATAGGTGAAAATTCTGAGGCTTGAAGAGCTTAATTTGCTGAAGTTCACACAATCAGCTAGTGGAAAACTGGCATTCAAACCAGATTGGCTGATATCAATGCCCATGGTTGTAACCATGATAAGTTATGATTTTGTAATAAATAAGTTCTACTGTATTCCTTATTGACTTGTTTTCCTCACTTGTGCATAGGAAATCAGCCCTATCTGCCTCACATTGCTGCTGTGATGATTGATTTAGGTCAGCTATTTGAGAAAGTGTACTTAAAATGAAAGTACTCTGTAAACAAGTAAGTGTCTACATATCTAATTTATTGTTATCAGGCTGTATCATCAACCAGATGTGTCATCTTGGGGAAATCTCTTAGCTCCACTGGCTTCAGATCCTCACTAGGAAATTCACGGTATTGGAATAGATGATCTCTAGGTGCTTTCCAACTTCAGTGACTCCAACTGTATTAAAAGAAAAGCTATAATCATGAGATCATAATAGGACCATGGGGAAGTGGGGGATTGAATCAGAAGGGACATGAGAAAGTGGGACATGAAATTATCAGGAAAAGAACTCTATGTCTCAAGAGAGCAAGTGCATGGAGAGTTTTCTCCCTGTAATTGTCTTTTCTCCTTTCACCTCTGTCCTAATAACATATGTAAGAGGACTCCAGATATGCGCATCTCTTTGGCTGTGAGTGGACAGCCAATTTCATGGCCAAAATCACACATCTTGGAGTGTAATAGGGTCCAGTTGTAAAATTCCTTTGGAAAAGAAATAAGCAATTTCAACCTTTGGCAAGAAGCTTGTCTTCCTGGAGGATCTGGGTCAAGGTCAGATTTATAGAAAACAGTGAATTCTATGCTATCTCAATTGCTGTGTGATTCTTCTAGTAGGAAGAGGAAGTACATGAGGCATGGGTTATGGTCCTCAATCTCATTCATTCTTCAACTCTCCCCTCTTTCTCACTTCCACACCCTGCACTTATATCTCTTCTTCAGGTTTTCTTTCACCTTACCCAAATTCTATGGTATACAGTGAAAAGAATAATTTCTAAACTAAACTGTCAGGCATGGATGTTGAGTACTGGTTCTCAATTTCCTAAGTGTATGATCTCAAACGCTGTTAATTTCTGTTTTTCACCTGTAAATTGGGGATAATAGAATCACCTATAATATAATGAGACAATATGTATAAAGGCTAACACATTGTAGATATTAATAATTGAGCACTGAATCAAAATAATAACTTGCTGAATTTCAGGATTAACTAAGATAAAATATGCTTGTCTGTGTTTCCCAACTTTATACAGTCCATTGCCTTTTTTAAAATTTTTATTTTATTTTTTTTGAGGAAGATTAGCCCTGAGCTAACATCTGCTGCCAATCCACCTCTTTTTTGCTGAGAAAGACTGGCCCTGAGCTAACATCCGTCCCCATCTTCCTGTACTTTATATGTGGGGCAGCTGCCACAGCATGGCTTGATGAGCGGTCCCATGTCTGCACCTGGGAACCAAACCAGCAAACCCCAGGCCACCAAAGCGGAATGTGCAAAATTAACTGCTTAATATCTACAATGTGTTAACCTTTATAGATATTGTCTCATTATATTATAGATGATTCTATTCTCCCCAATTTACAGTTTATCAATTGTATTTATATAAGTAGGTTTTTCACCCATAGCCAAGTTTAAATTGTTATATCATATTTTTTCTCATAGTTTCTGGCTTCATGTTATAATTTAGAAATTTCTTTCCCATCCTAAGATTATATAAATGCATGTCTATTAATCCCTCTAATGCTTTTTACTGATAGTGAGCTAGGTTTAAGCGATCACTTCGGGCAGAGATTATCCTTTTTCTATCAGTTTAAAATACTACCTATATCATATGTTAAATTCTTACCAATGTTAAAATTTACTTGTTAAATTCTATTTCTTCTTTTGACATGTCTATTTTTACAAGAATAAGGAATTGTTAATGTTTATATTATTTTTTAAAGTCTGAATCTCCAAGTCTTTTTAATTATTAATCTTTTTTCAAAATTTTCTTGGTCATTAATATTGATTTACTCTTTCAACTCAAGGAAGATCACTTTGGATATGGAACATAGCCAGTTGTTGTTATCTGCTATGAATCTATTAGTGAGCTATAATACACTGAATGTATCAACAAACATATGAAATATACTTTTGTTGTATTTGGGAATTGAAACAGTTGCTTTGACTCTTTCTCGACATCAATGCTCATCATAGCTTGATGATGGTTATCTGTTGACTCAAGTGTACATGAACTGAAGCAAACTAAACAGAAGATCACTTCTGTGATTTGTGTCTTTATGACTTCAGGTGGTTTGATTTGTCTGGATGCTAGGTCTGAATCTACACCTGCCCAGAAGTAATGATGCCTAGCTGTCTACAGAGCTGATGATGTCTCAGGAATTTCCCCAAGTTAACCCATAAATTCTAGCACCCCTGGCATTCCTTTTTACAGGTACAGCTGTCATTCATAGTTATCTGTAAGTAATCAATGATAGTAATAGCCAACATCTATTGAACAATTAATGTGTCCTGGATTGTGTGCTGAGCAGTGTCATGAATTCCCTCATAAAACCCTCCCATTAACCTTACAGTTAAGGGGCTCTTGTCCTCACTTTGCTATGAGTAAATCATTTCTAGTGTGTTAAAACCACCAGGGTAAGTTCAGAGCATGAGAGAGTATCAAAACTAAAATTATTTTTTTCCATTTGTATTGATATATGGTTGATATACAACATTGTATAAGTTCAAGGTGTACAACATAATTTACTATATATATATATATATAATAAAATGATTACCACAGTAAGATTAATCTTCATCACCTCACATAATTACAGTATTCTTCCTTGTGATGAGAACTTTGAGATCTAGTCTCTTAGCAACTTTTAAATATATGATACAGTATTGTTAACTATACTCATCATGCTGTACATTATATTCACAGATCTTATTTACCTTATAACTGGAAATGTTTTACTTTCTGACCACCTTCACCCAATTCCCCTACCTTCCACTCCTTGCCTCTGGCAACCGCAAATCTGATCTTTGTTTCTATGAGTTTGTTTCGTTTTAGATTCCACATACAGTGAGACCATAATGTGCTTGCCTTTCTCTGTCTGATTGATCTTACTTAGCATAATATCCTGATGGTCTATCCATATTGTCACAAATTCCAGGATATCCTTCTTTTTTATGCCTGAACAATATTCCTTTATGATACATCCTATTATTTATGTTATTTATACATGTGTTATTTATAAATATATAATTTGACTTTTTATCCACTTATCTGTTGGTGGTTGCTTAGATTGTTTCAATACTCTGGCTATAATAAATAATCCTGCAATGAACATTGGGATACAGGTTTGTTTTAGGGGCAGTGATACCATTTCCTTTGTGTATATATATATATATATCCAAGATATGGAATTGCTGGATCATATGATAGGTCTATTTTTAATTTTTTGAAAAAACTCTATACTGGGGGCTGGCCCCGTGGCCGAGTGGTTAAGTTCGCGCGCTCCGCTACAGGCGGCCCAGTATTTCGTTGGTTCGAATCCTGGGCGCGGACATGGCACTGCTCATCAGACCATGCTGAGGCAGCGTCCCACATGCCACAACTAGAAGAACCCACAACGAAGAATACACACCTATGTACGGGGGGCTTTGGGGAGAAAAAGGAAAAAATAAAATCTTTAAAAAAAAAAAAAGAAAAAACTCTATACTGTTTTCCATAGTCACTATACCAATTTAAATTCTCATAGCAATGCGCGTTTCCCTTTTCTCCACATTCTGGCCAGACGTTGTTGTCTCCTTTTTGATTATAGCCATTCTAACAGTTGTGAGTTGGTATCTTACTGCGATTTTGATTTGCAATTCCCTGATGATTATGATGTTGAGCACATATTTATGTACCTGTTGGCATTTTATATGTCTTCTTTGGAAAAATATCTATTCAGGTCCTATGAAAAATTTGAATTGGATTATTTTCTTGCTACGGAGTTGTATGTGTTCCTATATATTTTAGATATTAACTCCTTATCAGAGATGTGATGTGCTAATATTTTCTGCTATTCTGTTGGTTACCTTTTCATTTTGCTTATCATTTTCTTTGCTGTGCAGAAGCCTGTTAGTTTGATATAATCCATCTTATGTATTTATTTATTTAATTATTTAATTTCGCTTGTGCTTTAGGTGTGATATCCAAAACATCATTTCCAATCCATGTTCAGAAGTTTTTTCCCTACGTTTTCCTCAAGGAGTCTTATGATTACAGGTCTTACACTTAAGTCTTCATTCGTTTTGGGTTTATTTTTGTGAGTGATGTAAGATCAGGGTCTAGTTTCATTCTTTTGCATGTGAATATCCAATTTTCCCATCATCATTTATTGAAGAAACTGTTTTTTTCCATTGAGTATTTTAGGCTCTCTTGTCAAATGTTAGTTGACCATATATACACAGTTTTATTTCTGGGGTCTTGATCCTGTTCCATTGGTCTTTGTGTCTGTTTCTATGCCAGTGGCATACTGTTTTTATTTCTATGGCTTTGTAACATAGTTTGAAACATTTGCCAGCTTTATTCTTCTTTCTCAGGATTGCTTTGTCTATACGAAGTCTTTTGTGGTTCTACAGGGATTTTAGGATTGTTTGTTCTATTTCTGTGAAAAATGCCATTGGAATTTTGATAGAGATTGCATTGAGTCTATTGGCAGATTTGTGTAGCATAGACTTTTTAATAATATTAATTCTTCCAATCCATGTACATGGGATACCTTTCAATTTACTTGTAGCTTTTTCAATTTCTTTGGTCAGTGACTTATAGTATTCAGTGAAGAGATCTTTCACCTTCCTGTTTAATTTTTTTCTACACATCTTATTGTTTTTGATGCTATTGTAAATGGGATTGGTTCTTTATGTCTTTTTCAGACAATTTGTGTTAGTATATAGAATGCTTATTTTGTATCCCAGGACTTTAGTGAATTATTTGATTAGATCTAACAGTTTTTAGTGAAGATTTTAGGATTTTCTATACGTAAAATCATGTCATCTGCAAATAGACACAATTTCAATCTTTTATTTCCATTTATGAGGTTTTAATATTATTATTATTTTGACTTTATTGTGTTGGCTAGGACTTATTGTCGTGTTTTAGGAATGAAGAGAATGGCCATCTTTGTCTTCTTCCTGGTATTAGAAAAAAAATCTTACAACCATTTACCATTGAGTATGATGTTAGATGTCACTTTGTTAAATATGGCCTTTATTAAGTTCAATTTAGTTCCTTTTATACCTAATTTATTGAGAATTTTTATCAGGAATGTATGTTGAATTTTGTCAAATGCTTTTTGCGCATCTATGGAGAATTATATGATTTTTATATTTCATTTTATTAACGTGACTATCACTTTTGTTAATTTTTGTATACTAAACCATCTGTGCATCCTCAGAATGAATCCTACTTGATAGTGGAGTATGATCCTTTTAGTATGCTGCTGAATTCTGTTTGTTAGGATTTTTTTTTTTGAAAATTTAGAATCTGTATTCAACAGGTCAGGGACATTGACCTGCAGTTTTCTTTTCTTCTAATGTCCTTATCTGGCTTTGGTATCAGTGCTGGCAGGGGGAGGGACCATGGAGTCAGAGTGTAGCTGTTCCTCTAACTTTCTAACAGGATTCTTCTCATTCTCTGTGGCCCATGGGGATATTTCAGCCTCATCCCCGTGTTCTAGGATTTTCAAAATGATGTGTTGTTACGAGTAGTTGCTAGTTTTTTCTGGCAAGAGTGACCAAGTGAATGACCTATTTTGCCATCTTGATGACGTCATTCAGAATAAAAACTCTAAAGTCTGAACCCTTAACCACAGTACTATGCTGTTTCCTAAGATGCAAAATATCCTACAATTGATACAGTAGTTGGGGCTAATATTTGTACCAGCCTCCCTTAGGAATAGTTCATATGAAGACTTCCCTAAGAAGACTTACTTCATAACTTTATTGGGCATACATGCTATCCCCCAAGAAAATATCAGGATTATAAATTATGATATAATTTTCCAGGCCATGTTGAAGGTGTTGTATTAAATATATTTGTAAAAAGTTTGAGAAGTTATTATAAACAGGGTAATTTTTCTTATGTGTAAAAGAAGAAAATTTTAAAAATCTACCTGGATGAGATCTTGGAGAGAAGAGCTATTTCAAGTTTATTCTGGAATGATGCCAGTTTTACCTCACTATTATTAAGCAGCAGTTATGTATTGAATTTTCAAAATTCCTATAAAATCTTACAGTTTTACAATGATCTCTCTCATATAATTATAGAGTTTCTATTGCTTTTTAGAAAATTTTAAAAATATTTAATATTTCATCTCCACATACCCATGTACTTCTTCCTCCATAATGTGTCGTTCATTGATATCTGCTACGTGACCTCCACAGCCCCCAAGATACTCTCCAACTTCTTCCAGGAGTAGCAAACTATCACCCTTGTGGGTTGTGCTGTTCAGTACTTCACCCTTCCAAACGTGGGACTGAGTGAGTCTTGTCTCATGACAGCCATGGTTTATGATTGATATGCTGCCATTTGTAACCCACTTCTCTATTCATCCATCATGTCACCCACTCTGTGTGTTCAGATGGTTCTGGGGTCCTATATTAAATATTTAATTTAATAAATATTTAATATTTTTAAAATATGTCTTTTAATTTTTCTGAGACCTCATCAGGTAATTGGGAACCTGAAACACTGAGAAGGTCCTATTTGGCACTTAGATGGAAACTGTAGTCTTTCTTCTAGGACGGTAAAGCGTTTTCCATTTTTCAGTGCTCAGTGAAGGGAAGAAAATGGCAGATGTGAGAATTATAATGTCGTCATTTCACGTGAGTCAGTAATGCATTCTTTTGACTCTTTTCTCATTTTAGGAGCACCAAGCCAATGACTCAAGGAGGAAATATTACAGCTATCACCCATTTCCTCCTCTTGGGATTCTCAGATTTCCCCGGAATCAGAGCAGTGCTCTTCGTTGTATTCCTGTTGGTGTACATTATGACTCTGATTTGGAACCTGTGTCTCATCATCTTAATAAGGATGGATTTCCATCTCCACACACCCATGTACTTCTTCCTCCATAATCTGTCCTTCATTGATATCTGCTACGTGACCTCCACAGTCCCCAAGATGCTCTCCAACTTTTTCCAGGAGCAGCAAACCATCACCCTTGTGGGTTGTGCTGTTCAATACTTCATCTTTTCAACCATGGGACTGAGTGAGTCTTGTCTCATGACAGCCATGGCTTATGATCGATATGCTGCCATTTGTAACCCACTTCTCTATTCATCCATCATGTCACCCACTCTGTGTGTTCAAATGGTGCTTGGGTCCTATATGGCAGGATTCTCTGGTTCTATATCCCAATTGTGTGCCATGCTTCAGCTCCAATTCTGTGGGCCTAATATCATCAACCACTTCTTCTGTGACATGCCCCAACTGTTAGTCCTGTCCTGCACTGACACTTTCTTTGTACAACTCATGACTGCGGTATTAATAGTGATCTTTGGGATAATAAATGTCTCAATTATCATGATATCTTATGGCTGTATTGTCATCTCCATTATGAAGATCACTTCAGCTAAAGGCAGGTCCAAGGCTTTCAGCACCTGTGCTTCTCACCTGACAGCAGTGACCCTCTTCTATTCCTCAAGTATCTTTGTCTACTTGAGTTCCAGCTCTGGCGGTTCCTCCAGCTTTGACAGATTTGCATCAGTCTTCTACACTGTGGTGATTCCCATGTTGAATCCCTTGATTTATAGTCTGAGGAACAAAGAAATCAAAGACGCCTTGAAGAGGTTGCAAAAGAAGGGAAAGTATTGCTGAGGTCACAGATTATGAGATTTTTGACATATTTATCCTATCAGAATCACCTTAACCCACAATAACATGCACAAGAATGCACTATAACAAAATTCATACTGCCTTTGGAAAAAGAAGACTTAATTTGACACAAATAATATGCCAAAATGGACCAATAGGTGACTCAATGCCATGCAAACACAATATCTTTAAGTCCTAGTGGTTCATGAACATCAGCTTACATGAGGAGTAGATTGATCATTTATTTATATATCAATCTTTCCATCATTTATGAAACATCAGGTTTAAAAACTTGTTGCTTCCTTTAGTTTCTGAGATTGAACCCTGCCCAATTGCAGGACTCTGACATGAAAGGAAAGGTAACAGACAGAGGTCCTCTTGGATATAGAAACTTTGTCACTCAAATATTTTGATGCAGCAGCATGACTAAGACACAGAAGTGACCAATGTTTGTTTTGTGTTTCTGAACAGAATAGGAAGGAACAAAGAGAAAGGATGTGACTTTGGACAGAAACAATCCTGTGCAATTGGTCTGGTTGTGCCTACTGCAAAGACCAATCTTACCTAGCTAGTGTTTGTCTAAGGCCTCTTTCAATGCTAATCATCTAATAAATTTTTGATTACATCCTAGTCTATACCACCTATAGTCTAAGGAAGGAGGAGGTGATTTGAATCATAAAAGGAATGGAAGGAAGTATCTTGTCCCTTCAATGCCGTTTATTTATGAATCTGATGAGTTAATTTTTTGCACATAGTGTCCAGTGGGGATTTCTGATGGGAGATGATATTCAAAATCCATGTCACAGCCAATAGCAATTTCTGATATTGTGGGACTCAACTCTCCCTTTTTCTCCCCCATCCAATCTGGAAAATTTACCCTTGGTTCACATAGCCAATGGGATCACACTACCAAATCATTTTTCATATCTCAAACATCTGAAACTATTTGGTGTGAGAATACATGTGACAGCTCATCATAATAACAGAATTACTGAATATTCAGTATTGCAAAGACAAAGAGCAAATATGGAAAATTGATATACTTTCTTTCCTATCATTTTGTTCAACATTTTATGTCTTAGAGATTTATGGTTTTTTGGGGTGATATTATAGATGAAGTAGAATGGTTTGTGTTACTCTAATGCTGATATTTCCAGCAGACTTCAAGGGCCAGGAAAGGAGATAGATGGTGGTACAAGCAAGGTTCTCAACTCTGAACAGTTTTTGCTGTGTGAAGTAGGAGAGAAAGTTGTGGTCAGGTTAAAAAAAAGATGTGTAGCAACACTGAATGTTGACTTTCGAGATTGCTCTGACTTGAACAAACTGGTACAAAACATGTCATTACATTTACATATTATTCTTAGAGTTTCATTGAATTCTTATTTTTGGCTTGTTATTATTTTTTTTTTTTGAGGTAATGCTGATTTAGAACATTATATCAATTTCAGGTATACATCATTACATTTCAAATTATATGTAGACTACATCATGTTCACCCCCCAAAGAATAGTTACCATTTGTCATTGTACTCATGTGCCCTTTTACTCTTTTCACCCCTTGCCCCACAACCCATCCCCTTTGGTAACAGCTGATCTAATCTGTATTTCCCTGTGTTTGTTTATTGTTGTTACTGCTTGTATCTTCCACTTATGAGTGAAATCTTACGATATTTGACTTTCTCTGTCTGACTTTTTGCTTACATAATATAGTCAAGGTCCATCCATCTTGTCGCAAATGGTAAAATTTCATCTTCTTTAATAGCTGAGTAGTGTTCCATTGTGTATATATGCTGCATCTTCTTTATCCATTCATCCACTGATGGGCACTTAGGTTGCTTCTGTCTTGGCTTTTGTGTATAATGCTGCAATGAACATATGGGTGCATATATCTTTTTGAATTAGTGTTCTTATGTTCTTTGGATACATACCCGGGATTGGACTAGTTGGATCATATGGTATTTCTATTTTTAATTATTTGAGAAGTCTCTATACTGTTTTCCATAATGGCTGTACCAGTTTGCATTTCCACTCGCAATGTATGAGGTTCCCTTTTCTCCACATCCTCTCCAACATTTGTTATTTTTGTCTTGGTAATTATAGATAGTGTGACAGGAGTAAGGTGATATCTTACTGTAGTTTTGATTTGCATTTCCCTTATGATTAGTGATATTGAACATCATTTCATATACCTGTTGGTCATCCATATATCCTCTTTGAAAAAAATGTCCGTTCATATCCTCTGCACATTATTTGATTAGCTTGTTTGTATTTTTGTTGTTGAGTTGTATGCATTCTTTTATATATTTTGCATATTACCCTCTTGTCTCATACATGATTTGCAAATATTGTATCCAAGTTGGTGAGTTGTATGTGTTCTTTTGCATATTTTGCAGATTACCCCCTTGTCTCATACATGATTTGCAAATATTTTCTCCCAGTTGGTGAGTTATATTTTCCTTTTGTTGGTAATTTCTTTGCAATGCAGTTTTTCAGTCTGATCAGTCCCATTTGTTTATTCTTGCTTTTGTCTCCTTTGCCCGAGTAGACATGGTATTCAAAAAGGCACTGCTAATACCGATTTCAAAGAGCTTACTGCCTATATTTTCCTCTAGGACTTTTATGGTTTTAGGTCTTGTATTGAAGCCTTTAATCCATTTTGAGTTAATGTTTGGATATGGTGTAATATGATGGCCTGCTTACATTCCTTTGCATTTTGTTGTCCAGCTTTTCCAATGCAATTCATTGAAGAGACTTTATGTTCTCCATTGCGCATTCTTTACTCCTTTGTTGAAGATTAGCTGTCCATAGTTGTGTGGTTTTATTTCTGGGCCCTCAATTCTCTTCCATTGATCTGTGTATCTGTTTTTGTGCCAAAACCATTCTCTTTTGATTACTAGCTTTGCAATACATTTTGAATTCAGTGAGTGTGATACCTCTGACTTTGTTCTTTTTTCTTAGGATTGCATTGGCTATTTAGGGTCCTTTCTTGTTCAATATAGATTTTAGGATTATTTACTCTATTCCCATGAGGAGTGTCATTGGGTTTCTGATTGGAATTGTGATGAATTTGTAGATTGCTTTAGGTAATATGGATATTTTTACTATGTTTACTCTTCCACTCAAAGTACATGGAATATCTTTCCATTTCTTTATATCTTCTTTGATTTCTTTCAATAATGTCTTATAGTTTTCAGCGTATTGGTCTTTTACTTCCTGGGTTAAATTTATTCCTAGATATTTTATTGCTATTGTAGTCTTGATTTTTCTTTCTGACAGTTCACTGTTAGCATATTGAAATGTGACTGATTTTTCTATGTTGATGTTTTGCCCTGCAACTTTATTGTATTTGTTGATTGTTTTTTACAGATTCTTGGTGGATTTGCTAGGATTTTCTATATATTGATTTATGTCATCAGCAAATAATGACAGTTTTGCACCTTGCTCTCCAATTTGCATGTTTTTTATTATTTTTTCTTACCTAATTGCTCTGGCCAAAACTTCCATTAATATGTTGAATGAGTGGCAAGAGTGCGCATCCTTTTCCTGTTACTGTCCTCTGAGAAATAGCTTTGAGTTTTTCACCATTAACTATGGTGATAGCTATGGGTATGTCATATATGGCCTTTAGTATGTTGAGTTATTTTCCTTCTATACCCATTTTATTCATAGTTTTTTTTATTATAAATGTATTTTGAATCTTGTCAAATGCTATCTCTGCATCTACTGAGATGATCATGTGATTCTTGTTCTTCTTTGTTTATATGGTGTATCACATTAATTGATTTTCAGATGTTGACCCATCCCTGTGTCCCTGGAATAAATCTCACTTGACAGTGGTGTATGATCCTTCCAATGTATCGTTGTATTTGATTTGTTAACATTTGTTCAGGAGATTTGCATCTATGTTCATCAGCAATATTGGCCTGTAATGTTCCCTTTTTTGTTTTCCTTGTCTGATTTTGGAATCAGAATAATTTTGGCCTCATAAAATGAGCTAGGATACATCCTGTCTTCTTCAAGCTTTTGGAAGAGTTTGAGGATAGGTATTAAATCTTGTTTCAGTGTTTGGTAGAATTCACCAGTAGAACTTCCCTGTCTTGGACTTTTGTTCCTTGGGAGATTTTTTATTACTGTTTCAATCTCTTTATTTGTGATTGCTCTATTCAGATTCTCTATTTCTTCTTTATTCAGTTTTAGGAGGCTACATGTTTCTAAGAATGTATTCCTTTCTTCTAGATTACCCTGTTTTGTGGGCATACAGCTTTTCATAGTATTCTCTTATAATCTGTATTTCTGTGGTGTCCATTGGAATTTCTCCACTTTTATTTCTGATTTTATTTATTTGAGCCTTCTGTCTATTTTCCTTACTGAGTCTGGATAAGGGTTTATTAATTCTGTTTAACTTTTCAAAGAACCAGATCTTAGTTTCATTGATCCTTTCTATTGATTTTTTAGTCTCTATTTCATTTATTTCTGCTCTGATTTTTATTATTTCCTTCCTTCTACTGACTTTGGGCTTCATTTGTTCTTTTCCTAGTTCTTTTAGGTATAGTTTGAAATTATTTATTTTATATTTTTCATGTTTCTTGAAATAAGCTTGTAGTTATGTAAACTTTCCTCTTAGTATTGCTTTCACAGCATCCCATAAGGTTTGGTACACTGTGTTTTACTGTCATTTCTCCTGAGGTATTTTTTGATTTCTTCATTGATTCAACAGTTATTCAGTAGCATGTTGCTTGTTTCCACATATTTGTGACTTCTGGCCTTTTTTGTAGTTGATTTCTAATTTCATAGCATTGTGGTCAGAAAAGGCTTTTGATACAATTTAATTCTTCTTAAAGTCACTGAGGCTTGCTTTGTTTTCCAACATATGGTCTATCTTTGAGAATATTCCATATGCACTTGAGAAAAATGTGTATTCTGCTGTTTTTGAATGGGATGTTCTATATAAATCTATTAAGTCCATACGACCTAGAGTTTCATTTGAGGCCATTGTTTCCTTGTTGACTTTCTGTCTGGATGACCTATCCAATGAAATAAGTGGAGTGTTAAGATCCTCTACCATTCCTGTGTTGCTGTCAAGTTCTCCCTTTCAGACTGTTAACAGTTGCTTTATGTACTTTGGTGCTCCTTCGTTAAGTGCATTTATGTTAAAAAGGGTTATGTATTCTTGGTGGAATGTCCCTTTTATCATTATATTATCCCAATCTTTGTCTTTTGTTATATTTTTTGTCTTGATGTTTGTTTTGTCTGATATAAGAATGACTCTGTCCACTTTATTTTGCTTGCCATTTGTTTGGCGTATCATCTTCCATCCCTTCACACTGAGTCTATGTTTGTCTTTAGAGCTGAGATGTGTTTCCTGGAGACACCATATTGTTGGGTCTTCTTTTGTAATCCATCCAGCCACTCTGCATTTTTTGATTGGTGAATCAATTCATTTTCATTTAGAGGGGTTATTGCCTTATGAGGGCTTACTGCTGTCATTTTATCTTTTGTTTTTGTTTTCTGGTTGTTTTATGTTTAAGTTGTTTCTTTTTACTTGTATTTCTCTCTGCCGTTTCAGTTTGGTGCTTTTCTGTGATGTTTTTCTCAGTTTCCTCTTTATTTCTGAATTGTGACTCTGATTTTTTGTTTTGTGGTTACCATGAGATTTGTATAAAAGATCTCATAATTGAGATAGTACTTTTTCTGATAGCCTCTTATCTCTATTAGCCTATGCAGGTTCAGCCCTTTTCCTCTTACCTTCCTATGTTTTTTTTTTTGTCATGAGTTATTCTTTTCTGTGTTGTGAGTTTGTGACCAAATTGAAGTATCGATAGTTGTTTTTCGATGCTTTCTTTCCCTTTATTTTTTGTGTTATAATTGTTTATACAAACCTATTCTGATATAGAACTGCAATATTTTGATTCTTTCTCTCTATTTATCTCTTTGCACAAAGCTTTGTATAATTTTTCCTTTTCGTTTCAGGTAGGAGGGTCCCTTTCATCATGTCTTCTACAATAGGCCTAGTGATGATGAACTCCCTCAGATCTTGTTTGGGAAATTTTTATTTTCCTATCATATCTGAAGGATAATTTTGCTGGACAGAGTATTCTTGGCAGATAGTTTTTGTCTTTCAGTATTTTGAATATATCATTCCACTCTTTCCTAGCCTGTAGGATTTCTACTTGTAAATTTGCTGAAAGCCTGATAAATATTCCTTTGTAGGTTATTTTCTTCTGTCTTGTGGCCCTTAATATTTTTTCTTTGTCATTGAATTTTGAAAGCTTTGGTATTATATGCCTTGGGTAAGATCTTTTTGCCTTGATGTAATTAGGAGTTCTATTGGTTTCAAGTAATTGTAAGTCCAGTTACTTCCTCAGGTTTGTGAAGATCTCAGCTACTGTTCTTTTGAATAAGCTCTCTTCTCCTTTTCCCCTCTCTTCTCCTCCTGGGATATCTATTATCCTTATGTTACTTTTCCTAATTGAGTCAGATATTTCTTGAAGAATTTCTTCACTTTTTAAAATCTTCATTCTCTCTCTTCCTCCACCTGAATCAATTCTAAGTTTCTATCTTTGAGGTCACTAATTCTCCCCTCCATATGTTCTGCTCTATCTTTAATGCTTTCTTACTTATTTTTAATCTCATAATTTTGTTCTTCATCTCCAACATTTGTTTGTTTTTTGTTTATTTTTTTAATCCTGAGCTCATTGAACGATATTTCTGAGTTTTCTTGTAACTCATTGATTTACTGTGGAAGAGCTATTGTGAATTCTCTTTCAGTTAGATTATATTCTTCTGTGACTTCAAGTTTGGTTTCTGGAGAGTTTTCCTTCTCATTCTCTTGTACCATGTTACTGTAGTTATTCACGGTATTTGGTGAGTTAAGTCTCTGCTGGGGCACTTGTGATAGTACTACCATTCTTAATTGGGTATAGCTTTGATTACTTTGGTTTTGATCTGCTTCTTATTGTATTTGAGATCCTACACTTTCCATCCTGGGGTCTGTTCCCTGGATTACTGATACCAAGGGAGGAGGAGGGTGTTGCTACTCTGGTTCCATTGCCTCCTGTGGGTCCAGGCCACCTGCCTTCAGTTGTATATAGGTATGGATCTGTTATTTTTCCTGCGATGCTGTGTAGGGGATCTTCTGTTGGTCAATGGTATTCCAATGGTTTGTAACTTAGAAAGGAAAGACAAAGAGAATAGCTTACTCTGCCATGATGATGATGTCATTGCATTTCATTTACTTTTATTTTACAATTACAATTGGGGGCAACTCACCATTAATTTCTTATCCTTTTGTTTTTTGATATTCAGCTTGTGTCTGTTTTCAAAATAAAAACAAAATTTCAATCAAAATATATTTGATATACAAGTGTTAAATTAAATTCTACAACATGTTGATTTGATATGTTTATATATTGTGATATTATTGCATTTGTAGTGATAATTAGCACCTCTATCACGTCACATAATTATCATGTCTAATATGTGTTTGGAATAATTAAGATCTAATCTCTTAAGTTTGAATATTATAAGGCAATATTGTTGTCTATAGTCACTGTACTTTTCATTAGATCTCTAGGACGTATTTACTACTAGTTGCAAATTTGTACCCTTAAACAACTTTTCTCATATTCCCCCACAACCAAGGCCCTGGTATCCACTATTTTCCTCTTTGTTTTTACAAGTTTAGCTTTTTTAGATTCCACATATAAGTGATATCATATAGGGTTTATCTTTCTCTGTGTGTGTTCTCTCTCTTAGTATAATGTACTCAGTCTTTCAATGTTGTCTCAAATGGAAGGATTTCCTTCTTTTTCATAGCAGAATAATAATGCATTGTATGTGTGTGTGTGTGTGTGTGTGTATCACTTCTTCTTTATCCATTCATCCATTGATGGGCGCTTACAGTGATTCCATATTTCAGCTATTGCAAATAATGGTGCAATAAACATGGGAGTGCAAATATATTTATGATATCCTATTTTCCTCTCCTTTGGGTATATATTCAGAAGTAGGATTGATGGATAATCTTTTAGTTCTATTTCTTAATTTTTTGAGGAACCTCTTTATTGTTTTCCTTAGTGAATGAACCAATTGACATTCCTATCAACAGTGTACAAGGGTTCCCTTTTCTCCATATCTTCACCAACAGTTGTTATCTCTTCTCTTCTTGATGATAGCCATTCTAACAGGTGTGGTGATATCTCATTGTGGTTTTGATTTGCATTTCCCTGATGATTAGTGATGACAAACATCTTTTCATGCACCTGTTGACCATTTGAATGTCCTGAGCATGTTTCTTTAAAGTTGTGTTTGACGATATCTTTTCTCCACCCTCAAAGGGTAGCCTGCCTCTTCTAGGAGTTGTTATGAGTTCAGAGTAGGATATGGAGGAGACTTGCTTCAATAAAACTTTCTGTGACATTATCTACCTGTCTGTTTTGGGTTCTTAAGAAAGAGGGGAAGATTAGTTCACAGCACACTCTTAGTTATCTTGGCTTCTATCACTTACACTTACCAGAACCCTCAATATTCCAGTATCTGAATAATTCCTGGTAGATTGTATGCCCCTAATCAATATTTGTCAAATGAATTAACCTTGTGTCTTAGCACAAATCTTAACATTTTGGTTCTTACTAAGTCAGTAAGTACGGTACAATAATTCAAGAACCAACCTTCAACAAAGTTTCTGAAAGTGTTTAACAAAAATAAAATGAATAATTCACATTACAGATAAGTTCTCAGTAGACTTCTTCTGAGAGAAACATGGAGATCATGATTATTTAAATATTAGACTATATTATACTGTGACAATATGCTTTACTTTTTTGTTTTAAAAATAACTGACCTATGAGGTCATCCCGGTGGCACAGCAGTTAAGTGCCCACATTCCACTTTGGTGCCCTGGGGTTCGCTGGTTCAGATCCTGGGTGCTGACGTGGCACCACATGGCTTGCCCTACTGTGGTAGGCATCCCACATATGAAGTAGAGGAAGAGGGGCATGGATGTTAGATCAGGGCCAGTCTTCCTCAGCAAAAAGAGGAGGATTGGCAGCAGTTAGCTCAGGGCTATCTTCCTCAAAAAAAAATAAAAAATAAAAATAACTGACCTTTTATAGTAAAATTAATCAAAATTGTGATTCAACAAAACTGTTTTTCAGATCTATTAAAATATATAAGCAAAATTATTTATTTTTGACTTTATTCATGGGATACAGAATTTCTCAGTTTTTCAGTCAACCCTGACATACTGCAAGTTAAGTTTTAAAACTATGGCCTAATTATAGTTTCTGAATGACAGCAAAATGTGCTTTTATCATATATTAAATAACATACACTTTTATATGTATATATATTTATTACTCAGATATAAGGCCTTAGGAACATTAGAAAATATGATAGTGAATAATCAGTAGGTTATAGACAGTAGTAAGATAATAGCATAAGCTAATTACATTTTTATGAGTAGATAAGATAAATAGAAATTAGGATGAAAATAAATATGATTAAAAATATGTAAACATAAATACAAAAAGTTTCATATCAAAGGTAATAAAGGGAAGTTAAATCAATTTTTCTACCTAATGAAATATCAGTAAAAAATAAATGTTGAAATAATTTAAATATTACAGTATATGAATGCCGGGGACAATACAATGAGCAATAATATGTTGTAACTTATTTCTGGTGGAAATATTAAATGGTTTAAGAAATTTGAAAATGTGGTTGTGATATTTGGTTAAACCTTGTGGGCTGAATCCAAATGTTTGTCTTGCTCATTCTTGGAGGCCACCTAAAATGATAATAAAAGTTTTTTAGAAAAAACCTATAAAGTCATGAAGATATGGATAACAGGAAATGTGACAACAAAGGTTGGAAACTGCGAGGCAGATTTATGAAGAATAACCAACTCAGATTCTAGAAATCAGGAAGCCATGGGTCCTGGGTAGAGTGGAGAGCAAAAAACAACAAGCAGCAAGTTGTTTCCCCTTGTAAGACCTCAATAAGGATCCGTAATTGAAGGCATTATGGACCTGCACAGTGAGTGGGGCTTAAAACTGGATATTTGGTTGAAAAAAATCTGCTAAGAACAATTAGACTACTAGACAAGGCCTTCCCCCGCTTTTGCATCCAAGAAACTCCTGTCCCTCCCTCCTAATCCTTCCCTTGCTCTAACAGAAGACTGAAGGTTTATTCTCTGGAGAATTGAACCAAGAAGTATGGGCTTAGAGTCATCACACATATCTAAGGGGGGATGCTAAAAACAGAGGAATTAAGATAATAAACGCACAGTGAAAAAGGAGATTCTCCCTGCTTGAGCCTCTCCTTCCACCACACACCTACTGCATTCACTCATTCAACTCTCAGAACACTCCCAGCTGGGATGATTTCTCTTTGGCAGGAGACTGGAGAATTCCTTTCTGGAGAAAGACCCGCCCAAGATAAAATATATATCTCCTGATGCTTAAAGCTGGGGCCCATCAAAGCAATTGTGAAGTCCTCCCCAGATTGCCCAGCAGAAACCCCACCAGAGGACAATATCTGGCCAGAAAAACCATGCTTGAAATGTTGCTTTTTAGTGCCTCACTTTGCAATGGGAAAGGACAGCAAAGAACAACCACACAGAGGCTCTGAAATAAACAAAGAGTAATAAAAGGAAAAGAATTCAGAGGACACAAACGTGATGCAGGGAGCATTAGGGTATTTAAAAAACTAAAACTCCAAAATTAAAACACTCAGTTAAAGAAGATATTGTGGAAGAAATTAGACATTTATTTATAATATTGTTTGAGCCACAGGATCAAATTTTCTCTGACGACTTCAATTTTATGAGCTAATAGATTCACTTGATTGTTTTAACCAGTTTCAGTTCTTTTCTTTTGTCATTAAACATGAAAGATTCCTAATTCTGAAAAAAATGTTATAATTTATACCAAGAATCACAAAAATGTGACTCTCCTTGAGTAACTGGTCTCTTCCTGTAGTATATTAGTTATCTATTGATGCACAGCAAATTACTACCAAACTTTGTGGTTTCAAACAAAAATATTCATTTATTACCTCATATATTTTCTGTGGGTCAGAAATTCAGGGGCAACCTGGCTGTGTAATTCTGGCTTAGGGAGCCTCATGTGGTTCCATTCAAGTAGTTGGTCAAAGCTGAAGTCCTTTGAAGCTAGATCAAGGCTGAAAGATCCACTTCCAAAGTAGATCTCTCACATAGCTGTCAAGTTGGAGCTGGCTTATGACAGGAGGCCAATATTCTTGGTTACATGGGATAGCCCTATTAAATATTGTAGGGTTAGACACAAGCCTATGAATACCAGGAAGCTAGGGTCATTGGGAACCATTTTGGAGGGACTCAGATGGTAGAAATGCTTCAGAGTAGATATATTCAAAAATATTCATTGACAACTTGGAAATAACCCATATGCTACATGAAGAAAAAGGTTAAATACATTAGGATATAATGAATTGATCTATTATAATACACATGAAGGAAAATAATACTTATGATGCATGTGACAGGTTTTGAAAATCAATCTACAAAATCAGGAATTCAAGAAATACAATTTTCATTATGTTTCCATCACACTATTCCTACTTTGCACTCCTTCTTATTTCTCCTCTGTGAAAAAAGCTTAGTCAATTAAAGGATCGTTTCTTCTTTTCTCTACATTTGTGTCTAAGTTCTAGAGGGCTGAATGATACCACAGCAACAGGGGAATCGGGTCCTTGACTTCCCTCCATAGCAGCATCTTGTGAAATATGTTACCTCAACAGATCCTCAGCTGTCAAATCACAAATGAATTGCTACTGAATTCCATTTATCCTCATCCTAAAGACTTGTAAGATCTGATGATTCTGCTGCTCACAGCGAGTCTTGGTTAAATGGGAATTGTTCTGTTGCTCCCATCTTTGACTACGGCACAGAAAATTCTGTAGAGTGTAAGCCCTCAGTGCCCAGTTGCTATCTCCCTGGACTCCCATGACCACATTTTCTTAAGTTTTGGCCTGCCAACTCAGGCCCTAAGAATCTTTTGGTTAGGGTCCCTCTGTTTTTGGTGTCTCTAAACTTATTTGATAGTTGTGCTGTCTCTAAGCCATTCTGAGACTTACTTATGTTTTTGGCCACATCATCTCTGCTTCGATTTCTTTTCGCTGCCACATCCCTTCTCTGAAGGTTGAGAACCTAATAACTTACGTACTTGAGAAAAAGGAATGATCAGAGATGTGGGGAAGGAAATGTTAGGTGAAATATTATACATACTTTACCCCATTATCCCTCTTTTCCTCCCTGTCTCTGCCATTCTCCATAAAATAATTTTCTTCTTCTCTCATTCTCACTCTTCTACTCACTTCTTACTTTAAAACAAGCAGTCAAAGCCATGGGAGAGAAGAAGAGAATCATTTATGTTTCTACTTCCATACTCCAAATCTCTGGAAGGTCTTTCTGAATATAACCCTCCCAAGAAGTCCCATCTAAAAGTAAAAACAAAAAATAAGGTCCAAAACAAGAAAGTAGAGAGCTGAGATTCCCTATACCACAGAGAGTCTGACTCAGCATTGCTGGAGGTTCACTACTTCCTGGCATGTTTCCCAGACAGAGGTCTCTGATGATTGTTCCTATGCTTTGGGCGTAGGATGGAAGTGATCTCTAAATGAACTCCATGATTCTTCCAGGGTGAATGGAGGGTTCCTTGACATAAACATGTCTCAAAATTTGAACACCCTGAAGCAAGATCTCGGAGCCTAAAAAAGGAACCCATTAACAGAGTTGGTCTCCCCTCTATCACCCAGGAGGGAGGTTATTTACAGCTTGCATGATTTTAATTGCTCCTTTTTTATTGCAAGCTGTGTTCCCAAGTCCTCTCTTAGATGTGAGAGAAACCTCATAAGCTTTTAAGGTCCTCTTCTCCCACAGCTGGATCATTCTTGAGGGAGGCTGAGTGAGTCAAACCTTACTAACAAAAGACCATGCGCACATCTCAGAGTAGTGATGGAGTAGGATACTCACAGAACCTGGAAGTTGAAATATGTGTTGGCTCTTTCTGAATACCTGGGTACACCACACACAATAAAAAGAAGAGTAAATCTTTACAGCACTCTTACGTAAGTAATTAGGGACTCTGCTCTAAGGAATATGAAGGCCTAGGACCCAGGAAGAATCTCAAAGGTTTGCAAACAACTCAATATCATTGTACTTCAAGTCTTATTTTTATAAGGAGTCTTCTTCTATGGTGGCTCATTTAGCCTGAAAAGACAAATCTGTAGAGGGATGATCTAAATTTATAGGCTGTGTCAATACACTTTGGCATAAAATGGGGAGCTGGAACCCCTCTGAGACTATTGTTCATATTTAAAAGGAGAAAACAAAGAGCCAGAAGAAAAGGTGTGGGTAATTATTGAGAGGCCTATACTTCCTGATTTGTTCCACTAACAAGTCAAATTTGAGCATTCTACAGAAGTCTCCCTAACTGAGTGGACTCAGTTCAACTTTGATGAACAGGTCAGTTCTTGAGGAAGTGAGGGACCACCAGTTGAAAATAAATGCAATGCTTGGTTTTCTGACAGTGATCCTGCCCATATTGTTCCTGATAAACAAAGCTCTTCAGATTTTGTTTCCTGCTCTACAAATATGGTGAACTTTTCCAAAGTCAGCTAACTAAATATTAGGAAGGATTATTGATGAAATATCTTAAAGAAGCAGAGCTTGTCAAATGGGCCACTTTTTAATAGTCTCCTTCCATTTCCTTTGTTTTTTTTTTAATTTACTAAGCAGAGTAAAATGGAGGTCAGTATGTGGAGGGGGACTATCTGATGTCAGAAATGACTTGAGAAAAATTGAAGGAAGAGAATCCACATAAGCTTTATCCCAAGATAAACTTTATCCAAAACAAAAGGTAGAAAGCTTAGGAGTCCTTAATAAAGAAGAGGAAACTAAAAATAAGGTTTAATTAGAAATGGTAGAATCTGGGCTGGTTGAGAAAAGCAATGTGGCAATTAAAAGGTGCTCTGGGATAAAGAATAGCATCACTAGTCTGACATAGTTCTCTGTGTGTGGTACAATTGGCCTCGGTAATTTTATCTTAGACATCTGTGGGTACAAGCTTTGCAGTGTTCACCATCTAAACCTGAGATTTCCCTTTCTGGCAGTTATACCAGCACGTATTGCAAAACATTTTAATATCCCCTTATTTCTTCTTCCTGAAAGAAGATAAATTCTCCTTCAGTTTATCTCACTGACTTGGCAAGCAGTCACCATTACAGCCTTTCTGTTCATTTCCTGAAAGTGCATCTATGTGAAAAGATGTGGTGATCATGTTATTGAAAGCATGCTCAATTACGTTTTCATTGCCCTGTCCATTTTTATAATAATGCATCTGAAATGGTGTCTGTCATTCTAGAGATCTTTTGTGAGAAATTCTTGCAATGACTATGCGGGGGCATTCCCCCATCTCTAATCTCTTGCCCACATCCTGTCAGTGATCACCTACAAGAATTTATCTCTGTCTTTCCCATGCCACACATCATCTCTCGTTTTGTGCGATGTCTCTATGGGTACATTTCTCATCTCTCTTCCTGGGCTATAAGCTCCGTATTGGATCGTTTACATCATCCAACGCACCAAGTATAGTCCTTTACACTCTCCAGTGTTTAGAAACAAGATTAATGCAGCAATTAACATATTTTAGTGTGCAGTTTTAGTGCAGATATTTAAAACGTGGCTCTGGAGTTAGACTGCCTGGATTTGAATCCCAGTTTGGCCTTTCATGGGTTGTGTGTCCTTTAAGTTCTTTGCTGCTCTGACCCAAGGTCTTCTCATTTGTAAAATGGCAATAACAAGTGCACATATCTCATAAATTTTAGTTGAAAACTAAAATAAGATAAAACATAGAAGTATTCAGAATAGCACCTGGAACATAGTACATACCCAATAAATATTAGCTACCTAAAAATATACTTGATCTTCTGGCAAATTCAATCCTATTAGAAGCAGAAAAAAATGAAGCAAATCAAGTAGCTTTGCGTTTTAGAAAAAAAATGGCCAGGAGTAAGCTGCAGTATTCAACTCTTTCACAGAAATATTATTTGTAAAGGTGTTACTCTTAGTACTGTGGACTATATATTCAAGGAAACTAGTAATGCCAGATAAAATTTAAAAGAATTTTTTAAAGGCTGAGTCAGTGAGAAAGCAAATAAACTTATAAAGATTCAGAAATGAGGAGAAAAAGCACAAACCTCAGAGGCAGTGAGCTGGGGCCAGTATTTTCCCCAGAGGATCTGCTAATCTCTGGTCGCCTCGTTATGGGTTTCAATGAGCAAATATCTAAGAGTTAGGAGAAAAAGACAATGTGTGAGATGGACTTAGAGACAACACCCTTTCCCCTCAATGCCACTGAAAACAGGGACTCTCCAGGAGTGACATTCTCAGACGGCAAACTATTAGAAAAAAGAAAAAACTATGCACAAAATGAGACAGTGATAAGCACACCTCCCTCAGCTTTAGTTTGAAAGAGAAAAAGCAAAAGAGTCTTCCTTGATAATTCTGTTTTTAAAATTTATTTTTATTGAGATAATATTGACATATGACATTGTGTAAGTTTAAGGTGTTTGATGTGTCGATACATTTACATATTGCAATGCACTTACCACTCTAGCATTAGCTAACACCTCTATCATATCACATAATTATATTTATTATTTTGTGGTGGGGACAATTAAGATCTAGCCTATACAGATTTTGAAATATACTGATGTACCTCTGAAATTTATATAATGTTATAAACCAATGTCACCTCAATAAATAAATAAAATATCTAGTGTCTTAGGAACTTTGAAGTTTAAGATAGAATATTGCTGTCTGTAATCACTATACTGTGCATTAGATCTCTAGGATTTATCTGAAAGTTAAAAGTTTGTACCATTAAACAACATATCTCCAATTCCCTTAGCCCCCAGTCTCTAGTAACTTCCATTCCATTTGTTTTTACAAGTTCGGCATTTTTAGAATCCACATGTTACTATCATATAGTTCTGTCTTACTCTGTCTGACTTATCTCACTTAGTGTAATGCCCTCACTGTCCATCCATGTTGCTGCAAATGGCAGAATTTCCTTCTTTCTCTTGTCTGAGTAATATTCCACTGTGTGTGTGTGTGTGTGTGTAACATCTTCTTTATCTATTAATGCATTGACAGACACTTAGGTTGTTTCCATATCATGGCTATTGTGAATAATGTTGCAATAAACATGAGAATGAAGAGATCTTTTTGATATCCTTTTTTCATTTCCTTTGGATATATACCCAGAAGTAGAATTACTGGATCATATGATAGTTATATTCTTAATTTTTTGAGGAATCTCCATACTTTTTTCCTTAGTGGCTGGACCAGTTTACATTCCCAAGGCAACACATGCGAGTTCCCTTATCTCCACATTCTCGCCAACACTTGTTCTCTCTTGTCTTCTTGATGACGACCATTCTAACAGGTGTGACGTCATATCTCATGGTTTTCATTTTCATTTCTCTGATGATTAGTGATATCAACCATCTTTTATGTTCCTTTTGGCAGTTGAATGTCTTCTATAGAAAGAATGTCTATTTATTTTCAATGTCATTTTTAATCAGATTATTTGTTATTAAGTTGTATGAGTTCTTTAAATATAGAATATAATAAGCCCTTATCTGATATATGGATTGCAAATATTTTCTTCCATTCTGTTGGCTGCATTTAATTTTTTTGATTGTTTCTTTTGCTCTGTAGAAGCTTTTTAGTTTGATCTAGTCCCACTTGTTGATTTTTGCATGTGTTTCTTGTGCTTTTGGTGTCATACAGAAAAAAATCATTGCAAGATCAACGTCAAGGAGTTTTCCTCTATTTTTTCTTCTATTTTATGGTTTTAGGTCTTATGTTTAAATCTTTAGTTCATTGCAAGTTAAGTTTTGTGAGTTTTGTGAGTAAGGGATCTAGAGTTTGCTCTGCCGTTCTTTGGGTACTCCTGGTTCACTCTTCTTGTTCCCTCTTGTGGCTGAATTCTTAAGTTATTGTGTCTTTGGTTGTTACCACTCACTAGGCTGGCTACTGGAAACCTCTTTTCTGTTCCAGAAGGTGGTGCTCTAGCTCATGTTTGCAGTTTCTCCCTTGTACAAAGGCCAGTTCTGTTTTTCTGAGAGCAGTCTGTTTGCCAGATTCAGGAATGTGCACAAGGAGCCAGTTGCAGAGTGGAGAGAAGTGTGGGTTTGGCACTGGAGTTTTGGGCATTCCTGTGGATGTGGTGGGGTAATCCTCTGGTGAGGTACTCCTGGGGCCTCATGGGAGGACTTCCTGCTGAAATCATGAGCCCTTGCATTCCTCTAATTCTCTCTGATATTCCTATCTGCCTTTTAACCTGATCTCCCTTCTCCCTCTGCTCATGGTCTATCTGCCTCAGTAGTCTAAGTATCTCTAGAGAGCAAGGAATTCCTAGCTGCATCCATATTTGGGGAAAGGAACCCTTTTACCTTATTTATCAGGCTATACCTTATGCTTCTATAAGGATTTTCTCTTTTCATTCATCTTTGGAACAAGGAGAATGGGAAATGTTGAGGAAGTAGGAAGAAGTTCGGGATGCCTAATGCTGACCAATGATTGCAGCTCATAGACAAAGTTTATTCCATTAAAGACACAGCCCTTTTCCAGGGAAATCTCCATGACTTCTACTATTACCCATATACATGACTGCCAGGCTACATTTGACATCTGTTTTCTACTTTTCATGGCTTCCCATGGTTTGCTTTCTATTTTGAGATTATCTGAATAAAAATGTGTTTTTGATGGGAGATGTTCTGTGACCATCTGGAAAGATGACAGCTATAACATCTTGAAGAAGGCTTACCGTGCCTGATGAAAAATATTCTTTGGTTATTTAGCATTTGGCCTGAAGGCCTAGTGCTTTCCTTCCCTGGACTGGCTCCAAAGAACAAAAAGAGAAAGAACTTCCAGAAACCCTGCCTAAGTTTCCCATCCCTGTGTCCATTGCCTAAGCATCGTAACCTTTTCATGATTCAAGTCACTCTACTTTGTAGGAGAAACCTTGAACATAAGAACAATGAATAGAACCAAGGGTGATTGAGAATCCAATAAAACCATATGCAAAAGTGATAAGAGGTTGCAGTTTGCTGGGTAGAGGGTCCAGAGTTTCCAATAGACTTTTGAAAGTATCATTGACCAAAGAAGATCAAGAATCACTGTCTTAGACAGTTTAATTCATAAGTATCTCTGATTAGAGGAAATAAAAATCTGTACCTGCAAGGATGGGTGGATAACGGCTCTTACAACTTGATCTTTTCTAGCTCTTCAGGAGCCTTCTTGGAGTCATTAAGTTGGGTAAGTCACATCCATTTCTAAGCTGTGTCTTGGCATGTGACTCTTTCTACCATTTCATTATATTTTTCTTATATCTCTCTTGGCTTTGTGAAAGCAGAAAGACAGTTACAGAACTTTCCACCCTCCCTGATTACAAATTAATTGAGTATTAGTTCCCAAGGGGATTTTAAAGAGCACCTACTTCACCATCCTCATTTAATGGTCCAGCATAATTCAGGGGCTTTTTCAAGCACTTAATTAATTTCAGAGCCATGACTGATCAGATTCTTTCTCTTTTACCATATAAAGAGATGAGAGTATTTTCCTTAATTACTTTGTTTCCAATCCTCATACGTTCGTAAACTATGGATTGGGAAAATATGAAATTAAGGCATTTTAGAAGATAATGTACTAATGATGTCCGTTTATTGTCTTTGTCCCCAAAGAGAATTACAGTATTTACGCAAGAGAATTTTTTAAGTTGAGTTTGGTAATTATAAATGGAAGACACTGATTAACTCAAAGTTGATGATTAAGATATATATGTAGCCAGCTGCAGAGTGGAAAGAAATTAAGAGTATTTCTTTTTGTCTTTTGAAAATGAAATAATTTCCTTCTCCCATCTTTTTCCCTCCAGATGGTACCAACCAGGTCCATGGAAGGAGATAGAAATCAACCTCTGCAGTCGTGTTTGTTCTCCTGGGACTCTTAGATGAAGAAAGGTAAAGCTTATCCTCTCTCCACTCTTCCTAGGGATCTACCTTGCGATCCTAATTTGGAAACTGGGTCTCATCATCCTAATCAGGATGGACTCCCATCTGCACACACCCACGTACATTTTTCTCAGTTTCCTGTCCTTTACAGACATCTGTTCTTCTTCTTCCACCAGCCCAAGGATGCTTTCGGACTTCTTAAAAGATACAAAAAATGATTTTGCTCGTTTCCTGTGCCACCCAGTATTTTGCTGAGTCCTAGATTTGTCTGACTGAATGCTGCCTCTTGGCTGCCATGGCCTATGACAGATATGTTGCTATTGGTAGGCCTCTGCAGTACTCAGCCATCATGGCTCCCAGCCTCTGTCAGAAGATGGCTGCTGGGGCCTATGGGAGTGGTTTCCTTGCTGTCATCGCTATTACTATGCCACTTGGTTTCATCTCTGTTACCATGGGCCCAACATCAGTTCAAATTTCTTCCTTGACATAATCCAAATTATTTTCTTGTCTTGTTCTAATCCCTTCATCAGCCATACCATTCTTTTTCTCGTATGTATTTTTGTTGGGTTCAGTTCTTTCTTAGTTATCAGCTTATCCTATGTTTTTGTTTCACCTTCCATTCTGAAAATATCTTCTGTCAAAGGTAGTGCCAAAGCTTGCAATACCTGTGCCTCTCACCTGGTAGTTGTGACAATCTTCTATGGCACAAGCCTCTCTGTGTGCTTACTTCCCAGCTCTAGCCACTCCAACAAGCAGGACAACGTGCTGTTAGTGTTCTATGTTATCTTTATACCCATGTTAAATCCTCTTATCTATAGTTTGAGGAAAAGGGCTTTCAAAGAGGCCCTGAAGAGGGTGGTAAAGAGGCTAATACATTTACCTCAGTGAGAACAATATTTTTGCAGCTGTTATTTCCCCTATGAGGAACACAAGAGTAAGAATACGTGTGACCCTTTGTAGGTCACAAGAATAGCTAGGTAGAGAGATGGAATGAAAACCTGGCTCCTTGATTCCTGGTGCCATTGTGTTTAGCTGTCACCATCAAGTGATCTATTTGAGGCAGTGTCACCACCATTGAATTCAGTTTATAAAGCGTGTATCCATGATTAGACCCAGGTCGATAAAACCCTACACTTTGAGAATAGAAGTTCTGTAATATATTTAATGTAGAGAAATGATGAGAATCTAGGAAGCCACACAGACAGTTCTTTCCTCATTGATTTTTTCTTTTATATATTTTCAATTGTTGAGAATTTATTTGTACTTCAAGAAAATTTTTAAAAAGAATGTATAAAATTGCATATGTGAATGTTAAAAATAATTTAAAAGTGAATACTTTATCTTATTAATTCCAAAGAGAGTGAGAGAAATCTAGTGTGAGAGAGATGGCACAGAATCAGAAAATTGGAAAGAGGGAGAAAAACAGAGAGAGAGAGAGCGCAGAAAAAATGGGTACAGAGGGAAGGGGAGGGGAAGGAGGAGAAAGCAGGAGAGGAAACTAAAGGAAAAGAGAAAAAAATAGTGTTCTGGCTTTATTCCCAAATAACATTGTTCCTTCTATCTTATTCCTTGAAACTCCTTGTGAATTGAATTGTGAAAAACAGATGGGAGAAAGGAATGGTAGAAAGAAGGGGCAATTTTAAGGTCAAGAGTTGGGGAGATTCTCACAGGCTAGAAAGAAGTCAAAGTCATCAATTTCCGGGCATACGTGGCCTGAAGCATGTTCTGTGGTAGCCTCCCAGAGACCATGCCAGACTCAGAAATGAAGGCTGTCATGGTATGTCTAGGAAGGCAGAGTCTGAATCTCAGAGATCTAAGCGCATGGAATTTCAAGGCCTTAAGTTGACCAGAGAGCAGCAGAGCAACCAGATGTGGGGTACCATGGAGACTCAGGGTCCAACTGGTATAATTTAAAGAAAATTTTGAAAAGAGATGTTTTCTCATGCATGAGTTGTGGACTAAGCTTTACATATATTATGTTACTATTTACACAGTATTTTACACTTTACATAGTTACATTGCATAGGTTTGATTTTTTTCTCTTACCATGTTCAGTTGGCAGGGGATAAATTAGACCCATTTACAGATAAAACCTTTGGTCATATTGAGGTCTGCCACATTCTTCCCAGGGTAGCAACAATTCTTCTTGAAGCTCACAAAGTGTCATGTATGGAACAAAATGGTTCTTACTAACCAGAAACATTTCTACTGCTACTTGTCCATGGTGCCAAATTTCTGTACATTTGATGTTATAGCTTTAAAACTATCTTAAGAATCTGTTCCTTTTAAAATATTAATTTTTTACAGTTCTTATCAGAGTGACTATATAACTACTGACCAATTAGCAAGTGTTAAACTGAGTAATTAACTCCTTATCCCATCCATCCTTTTCTCTCTAGAAGTAGGATTAGCAGAAGCAGATCAAATCATGAATGAGAACTTCCTAAATCAGGTGTTTCCCTAGTAATGGCAGGGTAGATGAGCTCCATCTTAAAAAAAAGGAAAAACAAAACCCAAAAAACAAAACCAAAATTTTGTGGGAATCATCTTAAGCAGATATTTTTAATGAAGGATTAGCAATGCAGCATAATATGTTGTAAAGAACTCCAATTCAGAACACATGAATTAAACCTACTTTTAATAGAAGGCATGCCACGTACTTCACACTCTCAGTGCTTTATAAGGATTATCTAATTGATTCTACGAAGAACTACTCTATAAAGTAGCTGATACTATAAGCCCATTTTATGGGTGATATTAATGGAGCTTGAAGAGGTTAACTTGCTCAAGGTCACACAACCAGGAAATGGAAAGCTGGAATTCAAACCAGATTAGCTGATACTAATGTCCATGGTATTAACCATGATGATCTGTGGCTCTGTCAAGAATTAGTTTTACTGTATTCCTTATTACTTCAATATCCTTACTTATGCCTAGGAAACCATGCAATATCTGTCTCATAGGGCTGCTGTGATAATTAGCTCAGGTCACGGAGTGAGAAAAAATATATATCTAAAATGGAAGGCTTTGTAAACAGGGAAGTGTCCACATATCTAATTTATTGTTATCAAGCAGTATTCTCAGTTAGCTGTGTCATCTTTGGCAAATCTCTTAGCTCCTCTGGCTTCTAGCTCCTCGCCTTGAAAATGATGATGGTATTAGACTAGAAGATGTCCAGGTCCTTTCCATGTCAAATGCCTCCAAGGTTGTTAAAAGAAATGTTATAATCACAAGACCATAATAGGACCATGAGGAAGTGGGGAATTGAATCAGAAGGGACATGGCAAAGTGGGGCATGAAATTAGATGGAGTAAAATTCCATGACAACCATGACCCAAGAGAATAAGCACCTGGAGTGTTTTCTCCCTCATTGTCTTTTCTCTTTTCACCTCTGCCCTAATAACACATTTAAGAAATACCCATCCAGTTGTGGGTGTTTCTTTGGCTGTGAATGGACAGCCAATTTCATGGCCTAAAGCACCAATCTTGGAGTGCAGTAGGGCCCACCTGAATAGATCTTTTGAAAGCAAATGAGCAATTTCAAGTTTGGCAAGAGCTCTGTTATCCTGGGGGATGTAGGTCAAGGTGAGAGGGCAAGATTTATAGAAAAGAGTGGATTCCGTGTTATCTCAATATCCAAGTGATTCTTCCAGTAAAACCTATGTGGAGTAAGATTTGTGGTCCTCATACATTTTATGAGGTTTATGCTCTCTTCTCTTCTTTATCTCTTTCCTCTCCCTCACTTCCACACCCTCCACTTAGGGCTTTTCCTGGGGTTCTCTTTCTCCCTACCCAAATTCTCTCACCTTCAGTGAAAAGAATAATCTCTAATCTAAAATGTCAATATTACTATGGAGTGAGGGGTGGATGATGTTGAGTTCTAGTTCTGCAATTTCTTAATGATGTGGTCTTTAACTCAGTTAACTTGTGTTTTTCACTTGTAAAATGAGAGAAATAGAAACATTTAGAATCTAATGAGACAATTTCTATAAAGCCTAGCACACTCTAGAAATTAATAATAAAGCATTGAATGAAAAATAATAATTTGCTGAATTCCAGGGGATTTAACTAATATCAAAACATCTTTGTCTAAGTATGGCCCTCTCATCACTCTTATTCAACACAGTACTGGAAGTTCTAAGCAGAGAGATTAAGCAATAAAAAGAAATAAAAAGTAACAAAATTGGAAGAGAAGGAGTAAAACTGTCACTATCTGCAGTTGACATGATTTTATACTTAGAAAGCCATAAAGAATCCATCAAAAAACTATCAGAAATAATAAGCGAATACAATAAAGTTTCAGGGTACAAAGTCAATATACAAAAATCAGTTGTTTTTTTTTTAAAGGCAAAGATCATACCCATTTCATTTATTTATTTTTTTAAAGATTGACACCTGAGCTAACATCTGTTGCCAATCTTCTTTTCTTCTTCTTGTCCCTAAAGCCCACAGTGTATAGTTGTATATTCTAAGTGTAGGTCGTTTTGGTTGTGCTATGTGGGACACCACCTCAGCATGGTCTGACGAGTGTTGCCACATATGCATCCAGGATCCAAACCGGAGAAACCCTGGGCCGCTGAAGCAGAGCACGTAAACTTAACCACACAGCCACGGGGCCAGCTCCAGTTGTTTTTCTATATACTAACAATGAACCAGCAGAAAGAGCAATCAAAAATAAAATCCCATTTATAATCACAATAAAAACAACAAAATGCCTAGAAATAAATTTCGCCAAGGAGATGAAAGACCTGCACACTGAAAACAGTTAGGGATTGTTGAAAGAAACTGAAGACAGAAAGAAATGAAATGATATTTCATGCTCATGGATCACAACTGATTTCTGAATGTTGACTTTTTGTTCTGGAACTTTATCAAATTCATTTATTACTTTCAACACAGTTTTGGTTGAATCTTTAGGATTTTCTGTCTACAAGCTCATAACATCTGCAAGTAATACTAATTTTATTTCTTATTTCCCCATTTGTATGTCTTATATCTCTTTATCTAGCCTTTTTGCTCTAGCTAAGATTTTCAGTTGCTATATTGAATAAGAGTGGTGAGAGTGAGAACCCTTGTCTTGTTCCTAATGTTAGAGGGAAAGCTTTGTTTTTCACCGTTGACTATAATATTACCTCTGGGTTTGTTTTATATGTTCTTTGTTATGTTGAGGAACATTCCCTCTAGATCCAATTTTGCAGGGTTTTAATCATGAAAGGATATTGTACTTTGTCAAATGCTTTTTCTGCATCTATTGAGATGATCATGTTTTTCACCTTTCATTCTACTAATGTGGTGTATCACATTTATTGATTTGTTCATTGAACTTTCTTCCTTTCCTAGGATAAATCCCACTTGTTCGTGGTGTATAATCCTTTTACTGTGTTGTTGAATTTGGTTTCCTAATATTTTGTTGAGAATTTTTGCATCTCTTTCAAGATGGATATTGGTCTGTAGTTTTCTTTTCCTGTGTGCTGTTCTTGTTTTCTTTTCTTGTGTGTTTATCTGGCTTTGGTGTCAGAGTAATACTTTCAATTCCAAAATGCAATAGGAAGTATTCCTTCCTGTTCAATTTTTTGAAAATGTTTGAGAAGGATTGTCATTAATACTTTTTTTAACTTTTGGTAGAATTTGCCAAAGAAGCCATCTGGTTCTGGGGATTTCTGTGTTAGGAGGTTTTCAATTACTGATTCAATTTCCTTACTTGATTTTTTTCTATTTAGATTTTCTGATTCTTCCTGATTCAATCTTGACCGTTTGTATATTTCTCGGAAGTTATTCATTTCTTCTAGATTATCCAATTTGCTGGGCTGTAATTGTTCATAGCAGTCTCTTATAATCTTATGTATTTTTTACTATCACTTGTAATGTCTCCCCTTCCATTTCTGATTTTATTTATTGGAGTCTCCTGTCTTTTATTGTTAGTGTAGCTAAAGATTTGTCAATATAGTTTATCTTTTAGAAAACTAGCCCTTAATGTCATTTATTATTTCTATTGTTTTTCTGGTCTCTATTTAGTTTATTTCTAGCCTGGTCTTTGTTATTTCCTTCCTTCTATTCACTTTGGTCTTTGTTCTTCTTTTCTCATTCCTTGAAGTGTAAGGTTAGGTTGTTATTTGAGATCCTTCTGTATTCTTAATGTATGCATTTATTGCTGTAAACTTCCTTCTCAGAACTGCTTTTGTACCATAGTATTGGTTTTGGTGTATTCTATTTCCATTGTTATATGTTTCAAGATGTTTTTTGATTTCTCAGCTGCGCATTGATTTTTCAGTAGTGTGCTGTTTAGTTTTCACATATTTGTTCATTTCTCAGCTTTCTGCTAATGGATTTCTAGTTTCATGCCAATGTGGTCAGAAATGATACTTGGTATGATTTAAATCTTAAATTTTCTAAAACACATTTTGTGTCCTCTCATGTGATCTATCCTGGAAATGTTTTCTGTGCACTTTAGGAGAATGTGTGCTCTGCTGCTATTGGATGGAATGTTCTATAAATGTCTGTTATATCCATTTGGTCTAACGTGATTCAAGTTGAACATTTTTGTGGGAATTTCCTCTCTGGATCATCTATCCATTTCTGAAAAAGGAGTATTAAAGTCCCCTACTATTGTTGTATTGTTGTCTATTTCACCCTTTGTATCTGTTAATATTTGGTTAATATATTTAGGTGCTCTGATTTTGGGTGCATATATATTTACATTTATTATGTCTTCCTGATGAATTGACCCCTTTATTATTATGTAATGACCTTCTTTGTCTCTTGTTTCAATATTTGGCTTAAAGTCTATTTTATCTGATATAAATATAGCTATTCCTGCCTTCTTTTGTTTTCCACTTGCATGAAATATCTTTTTCCATTCTTCCACTTTGAGCCTATGGGTCTCATGAAAGCTTAGTGAGCCTCTTGTAGGCAGCATATAGTTGGGTCTTGATTTTTCATCTATCTAGGACTCTGCCCTTTTTTTTGGTGAATTCAATTCATTTACATCTATTGTAATTATTGATATGTAAGCACTTACTAATGCCATCTTATTCATTGCTATCCAGTTGTTTGTATTTCCATTGTTTCCTTTTTTCTTGTGTGCACCTACCTTTGCACATGTGTTTTTTTCCATGGTGGTAGGCTCTGTTTCCCCTTTCTTATCTTTCGTGAACCTAGTCTAGATTTTCACTAGGTGATTACAATGAGGGTTGTATAGAAATCTCATAAGGAAAACAGTCCATTTTAAGCTCATAGCAGCTTGACTTCCATTTTCTACAAAAACTGGACCCTTCTACTCTTCTGTTTTACATTGTTATGTTATTTTTGCCTCTTTTTATATTCTGTATTCTTTAACAAATTATAGTAGCTATAATTATATAATACTCCTCACTTTTAGTCTTTATACTACAATTTAGTGGTTAGCACACCATCCTATTACAGAATTAGTCTTTTCAGTCTGCCTTTATATTTACCTTTATCACTGTGCTGTATTCTTTTGTATGTTTTCATGTTGCTGATTAGTGTCTTTTCATTTCAGCTCAAAAAACTCCTTTCAGCAGTTTTTAGAAGGAAGATGTAGTGGTGATGAACAATCTCAGCTTTTGTTTTTCTGGGAAACTCTTTACTTTCCCTTCATATATGAAGTATAACTTTGCCTGATAGAGTATTCTTGACTGACAGTTTATTCTTTCAACACTAAGTATGTCATTTCACTTTGTCCTGGTCTGTGGGATGTGGCTGAGAAAACTCCTGGTAACTTAATGGGGGTTCCTCTGTAGGTTACCATCATTTTTCCGTAGTTGCCTTTGGGATTTTGTGTTTATCTTTGATTTTTAAAAGTTTAATTATAATATGTCTTGGAGAAAGTCTTTTGGCATGAAATAATTGGGTGGTCTATAAGCTTTGTGAGCTTGGCTGTCCAAGTGTCTCCGGGTTTGAGAAGTCTGTAGTATTATTCCCTAAATAAATTTTCATCTGCCTTCTTCCTCTTTTTTCCTTTCAAACTTCAATTCTTTTAATTTTGTTTTGATGAAATCCCATAGATTGTATAGGCTTTCTTTGCTCTATTGTCTTTCTTTTTTTCTTTGCCTCGCTCTGACTGGGTTATTTCAAACTTCTTGTCTTCTAGCTCACTTATTTGCCTTCAGTTTTCTTTACTGCAAATGCTCTTTATTGCATTTTTCATTTCATTCATTGAATTCTTCAGTGCCAGAAATTGTTTCTTTTTTATGGTTTTGGTTTATTTAGTACATATATATATATATGTGTGTGTGTGTGTGTGTATATATCATTTTGTTCATTTTTTTCTCCTAACCTCATTATTGTCTTTTTAGTTACCTTGTAGTTCATTGAGATTCTTCAAAAAGCTATTTTGAATTCTTTATTAGCTTGGTCACAAAATTATGTACCTTTAAACTTCTGAAATTGGAGATTATGGTCATCTTTAGGTGACAACATATTTCCTTGATATTTCATATTTCTTGTAGGTTTTGGTTGCTGCTTTTACATTTGAATTAAAAAAGACCTGCTAAAATCTTTACTAATTGCCTTCCTATGGGGTTTACTGTCACTGGTGGTGTTATATCTGAGATTTTCTCTGACTTTATATGGGTGAATGTGCTCCACTCTGCTTGCTACCATGGTTGGCAGAATTTTTAGGCTATTGTGTCTTCCTCGTTACAATTCACGAGGATGGCTACTGGAAACCTCTTATTTGTTTTCTCAAAGCTAGTGCTATAGCTCATGTTTGTGTGTTCTCTCTTGCCATAGACCCAGGTTTATTTTTCTGAGACCACCCAGTTTACCAGCTTTGTTGTCACTGCTTCCCTTAGAAATATTCACAAGAAGCCAGTTGCAGAGTGGGGAGAGGTGTGGGTTTGGCACTGGGGCCTTGTGGTTCCCACTGATCTGGGGGGGAGATTCTTGGGTGAGGTACTCCTGGAGGCTCACGGAGGATTTCAGCTGAAATCCTGAGTGCAGTAGGCAGGAACTATGCTCATTTAATGTCTTTTGATATTGTCATTTGTTTATTTCCTGATCTTCCCCCTCCCTCCATCACCAACTACCTGTCTCAGTGCACTAGGTTCTTTTTAGAGACACAGATTTCTCCAGCTGTGTCCAACACTACTGAAGTGGCTGGGCACTCACTCACTGTTCTTTTCCCCTGTGGCATAGTTCACCACCGTTGAATATTTCAGACTGTGCATTGTTGCCTTGAATGAGTGGTCCTTGGAATGCTCCTCTCACCTTCCCCACTGTGACCAACTCATGCTTCTTTTCTGTTCCAATAGTTCACTGTACTCCACTCTCAAGAAGGCTGGGGTTCCACAAAGTCTCTCTCATTCATGGGTGTCTGCCAAAGACAGCACTCTCCAGACTTTACCTGATCATAACCCAGATGGACTTAGGTAGGTTCACTGACTCCTGCTGGCTCTGCAGCCCATTCTGAGGTCTGTTTGATTATGGGATACACAGGTAGGCAAGATTTTTCCTGGGTCCCTTGGTCTATGGCCCTGGATACCACAACTCCCACAGGGTGTTTTTGCTCAAGAATGGATGTCTAATTCATTCTTACAAAAGTGGGACAAAAAGAAGGACTGTCTTTTACTGCTAAGATGCTAACATTCCTCCTTCCTCTGATAATTTTTAATCTCATACACTTACTCATGTAGATATGCAGCTTATATCTTTGACTATTGTGACACCAAAAGACACCAAGTCAAAATTTTTGTTTAAAGGGATTCTGTGTTGGTGTTGCCCCTAAGGTATCTGACAGAAATAATATAAAGCATTTCTGAAGGAAGACATTTTAAACTCAAGCCTCAGTGATTCCCACAGATAAATTTTTTTTAAATGCTAAATTAAGATTAAAAAAAAATCACTAAGCAGACAAAAATACAAGATACCTTGCTAAGAGTCAGCTATAACATCAAACTATAAAATCAGATTTGCAAAACTATGTAGTTAAATTATTAGATATTAATAAGAAATAAATATGTTTAATATGTTTAAATAATGGATGCTATGGAAAGTATGATGAAAGAATAAGAGACTATCAAAGATGACCACTCAGGAAAAGAACAAAATGAAACCTTTAGAGAGAAAACAAAATATTATCACTGAAATGTGAAATTAAACAGATGCATTAAACAACCAGTTAGCAAAACTTATGATAGAATAAATTATCTGGAAGAGAGATCTGTAAAAATTAAACAGAACACAGGAGAGAAATACAAATAATGGATGTTTGAGTGAAGTGGAGGGTAGAGCAAGAAGATTCAATGACAGACATTTAATTGTGGTTCCAGAGGCATATACTAGAAATATAAAGACAATTTCAGAATATTACCTGTGTTTGATAGATAGCACATCAGGCTTAAGTTTACCTTATTGAATGAATGGACATTAGAGGAAGCTGTGAATACCTCCGTGAGTAGAAGATGAACAGAATATATCGTAGATGTAAAATCAGTCTTTTTGTTGTCATGATTGTTGGTTAAGATGATGACTGCGATGATGATGAAGAATGCAGTTTTCTGCTCTGTTCTCACAAAATTCTCTTTCTATTCAGTCTCACTGTGGACAGAACCACACCTAAGTCTGGCACGATCAATACACTCATGCATCACTTAATTGTGGGGAAACATTGAGCAATGAATCATTAGTCAATTTCGTTTTTGTCTGAACATCATAGACTGTACCTCCACAAACCTACTTGGTATACCTACTACACACCTATGCTATATGGGACTAGTCTTACAGGATCACCATCATTTATGCGGTCTGTTGGTGACTGAAATGTTGTTACGTGGCACATGACTGTACATATTCTGTCTGCTCCCATTTTTCCTTCCACATTGATCTCAAATCTTGCATTTATTTTCTAATTAGTAACTTCCTTCCTTCAGAATACTTTTCAAAAGAGTTCACCATGAAGCAAAGACAGATCTAATTTTGGGAAATGAACCCGTCTGCCTCACTTCTCAGACTACAGCCTTATGCTTCAATGGGGATTTTCTCATATTGTTCATTTTTGGTCCTAGAAGGCTGGGAAATGATTGGCGAAAAGAAAGTCATTCTGGATGGCTAATACTGACAAGTATTTGTAGCTCATAGACATAGTTTATTCCACTAATGTTGCAGTCTTTCTCCAGGGAAATCTCCAAGACTTCTACTTTACGCAAACACAAAACTCTCAGCTACATGTGACATATATTTTCTAGGTTTCATGGCTTCCCATGATTTTCTTTCTAGTTTGAGTTCATCTGAATAAAAATATACTTGTGCTGGAGATGTTCTAATGACCACCTGAAGAGATGACAGCTATTGCATCTTGAAGAGGGCATGCAGTGTCTTATGCAAAAATATTATTTTGGTTATTTACTGTTTGGCCTGAAGACTTAGTGCTTAACTTCTCTGGACTGGCTCCAAGGAGAAAAAGAGAAAGGACTTCCAGAAATCCTGCCTCAGTTTTCTAATCCCCATATCCCTTGCCTAAGCATCCTCATCCTTACATGAGTTCAAATCACTCTACTTCTACAGAAGTCTTGAATCTAGGAACCATGAATAGACTTGAGGGTGACAGAGAATCCAATAAAACCATATGCAGAGGTGATAAGTGGCTGCAGTTTCCTGGGTACAGGGTTCAGACTTTGTAACAGATTTTCAAATGTATCACTGACTCAAAGAAGATCAAGAGTCGCTGTCTTAGATAATTTAACTTATAAGTATCTCTGATTTGAAGAAAGAAAAAGCTGCACCTGCAAAGAAAGGAGCATAATGGCTCTTTCAAACTTATCTTATCTAACTTCTCAGGTGCTTTCCTAGAATCATTAAGTTGTTCAACTCACATCCATTTCCAAACTATATCTTGTCTCTGACTCTTCCCACTATTCTATGGCATTATTTTTAGATCTCAGATGGTTTTATGAAAACAGAAAGGCAGTTACAAGATAGTCCACCCTCCCTGATTACAGTTTAGTGGAATCTTGGTTCCAAAGATTCTATTTATTTATTTATTTATTTTCTGAGGAAGATTTGCCTTGAGCTAACATCCATTTCCAATATTTCCCCTTTTTTTCTTTTTATGTGGGCTGTACCACAGCATGGCCTCTAACAGAAGAATGGTGTAGGTCAGTGTCTAGGATTCAAACCCAGGTACCCTAAGTGAAGGGCACTGAACGTAACCGCTAGGCCTCTAGGGCTTGCCCCCGAAGGAGATTTTAAAAGACATGTACCCCAGCATCCTCATTTGGTGTATGAAGCCTCATGATTCAGGGACTTCTTCAAGCACTGATTAACATCAGAGCCATGTGTGAGGAGAATTTTTGTTTCACCATATCGAGAGATAGCAGTTTTCACCAGTTTTGTCTATTTCTGATTCTCAGATATTTGTGAATTCTAGGAAGTTAAAACATGAAATTAAGACATTTCAGAGGATAATGTACTCATAATGCCAATTTACTGTCTTTTGTCCCCAAAGAGAATGAGAATGTTTATTGAAGGGAATTGTTCATTTAAGTTTAGTAATCATGCGTGGAAGACAGATTAACTCAACATGATGATTTAAGTTGTATATTTAGTCAGCTGCATGACTGGAAAAAGACGAAGAATACTTGTTTTTGTTTTTTGAGAATGAAATAATTTCCATCTGTCATCTTTTTGTCAGTAGATGACACTAACCATGTCCATGGAAAGGAATAGAAATGAGACTTCTGTGTCCACGTTTGTTCTCCTGGGACTTTCAGATGAAAAAGAGGTGCAGCGTGTACTATTCCCAGTCTTTCTAGGGATCTACCTTATGACTCTAATCTGGAACCTGGGTCTTATCATCGTAATCAGGATGAACTCCCACCTGCACACGCCTATGTACTTTTTTCTCAGTTTCCTATCATTTTTAGACATCTGTTATTCTTCTTCAAATAGCCCAAGAATGCTTTCAGACTTCTTAAAAGATGAAAAAAACATTTCCTTCATTGCCTGTGCCACCCAGTATTTTATTGGGTGCTGGATGGGTCAGGCTGAATGCTGCATCTTGGCCACCATGGCCTATGACAGATTTGTTGGTATCGGTAGGCCTCTGCAGTACTCGAGCATCATGGCTCCTGGCCTCTGTCATAAGTTGATTGCTGGGGCCTATGGGAGTGGTTTCCTTGGTAGCTTAGTTCAAACAGTTTCTTGCTTTCGTCTCTACTACTGTGGGCCCAATATCATTCCAAATTTCTACTGTGATGTAACCCAGATTATTTCTTTGTCTTGTTCTGATTCCTACATCAGCCAAATGATTCTGTCTCTCGAATCTATTCTTGTTGGGTTTGGTTCCTTCTTGGTAATCATCTTATCTCATGCAATCACTGTAGCTTCCATCCTGAAACTATCTTCCATCAAAGGTAGTGCCAAGGTCTTCAATACCTGTGCCTCCCACCTAGTAGTTGTGACAATCTTCTATAGCACAAGCCTCTTTATGTACCTGCATCCTAACTCTAGCCACTCCAAGAAGCAAAACAAGGTGCTGTCAGTGTTCTATGTTATCCTAATCCCCATGTTAAACCCTGTTATCTATAGTTTCAGGAACAAGGAGATCAAAGAGGCCCTCAAGAGGATGACAAAGAGAGTAACACATTTATCTCCATAAAAACAATATTTGGGCAGGTGTTATTTCCCCTATAAGGAAAATAGAGATAAGAACATGTAAGAACTTTTTGTAGGTCATACAACAGCTAGATAGAGAGAAGTGAAAAACTCACTTCTTGATTCCTGGTGCCATCATATTTAGCTCACACTACCAAGCGATCAGTTTGAGGCAGTGTTATGAACATTGAATCTAGTTTAAAAGGTTTGTTCCCAGGATTATACCCACGTAGGTAAACCCCATATTTTGAGAACAGAGGTTCTGATAGACATTATATGCAGAGATAGACAAGAACCTAGGAATCCACACAGTCTTTCTCCTATGATTTTTAAAATGTCTTTTATTCATTTTCAACTGTTAAGCTTTTATATGTATTTCAATAAAATAAAATAATGTATAAAATCAAGTTTTGAAACTTAAAAATTATTTTAAAATGAGTACTTTTAATCTCCACCTCAAAGAGGGAGAGAGAGTGAGCATGAGAGGGAGGGACACAGAAAGAGAGAGATAGAAAGACTGAAGGAAAGACAGAGAAAGATAAAATATGACAGGAGAGGAGAAGAAGAAAGATTGATCTGGCTTTATTCCCAAATAAGCTTGTTCCTTCCATCTTACTCATTGAGCCTCCTTGTGAAGCGAATTTTGAAAAAGGTATGGGTGAAAGGAATGGTAGAAAGAAGGGGCACAATAAGGTCAAGAGTTAGAGAGATTCTCAGAGGCTAGAAAGAAGTCAAAGTCATCAACTTCTGGTCATAGTTGGCCTGTAGCCTGCTCTATGGTAGCTTACCAGAGACCATGCAAGACCTCAGAAATGCAGGCTGTCATGGTGTGTCTAGGGAGACAGGATCTGAGTCCCAGAGATCTGAGTCTCCCAAATATTCCTGGACCTTAAGTTTGACCAGGGAGCAGCAAAGCCAGTTTACTTGGGGGTACGATGTAGACTCTAGTCCAACTAAGAGAATTTAAAGAACATTTAAATGGACATATACTTATAGAGGAGAATTTTTTTACTTTTTACTTTTTTAAAGATTGGAACCTAAGCTAACAACTGTTGCCAATCTATATTTTATTCTTTCTGCTTTTTTCCCCAAATCCCCCCAGTACATAGTTGTATATTTCAGTTGTGGGTCCTTCCAGTTGTGGCACGTGGGACGCCACCTCAACGTGGCCTGATGAGTGGTGCCACGTCCATGCCCAGGATCCAAACCAGCAAAAGCCTGGGCTGCCACATCGGAGTGCACAAACTTAACCACTCGGCCAGAGGGCTGGCCCCTAGAGGAGAATTTAAATAGTAAGCTTCACATATATTACATTAGTATTTATACAATACTCTACACTTCATATAGTTAAATTGCATGGATGTGATTTTTTTCTATTACCATATGAAGTTGGCAGTTGAGAAATTATCCACATTTTACAGATAGAAGCTTTGAGCATATTGAGGTCTTCCATGTTCTTCCCAGAGTAGCCACAATTCATCTTAAGTCTCACAAAATTTAATTTGTGGAGCATAGATGCTTCTTATTGACCAGAAACATGCTCTCCATGGTTTGAATGGGTGCCCTAATTCTATACTTTTGGTGTTATATTTTTAAAAACATCTTAAGAATCTGTTCAATTTAAAAGATTAATCTATTACAGTTCTTACTTGTGGGAATATCTGACTACTAACCTATTAGGAAGAGTTAAATTAAATAATTAACTCATTGCCCCACCCACCACTCTCTCTCTAGAATTAATATTAACTGAAATAGAGCAAACCAAGAATGAGACCTTCCTAAAACATCTCTGTTTCCCTAGTAATGGCAGGGTAGATGATCTCCACCAAAAAAAAAAAAAAAAAGACAAGAAACGTTTGTGAGAATGATCTTAAACAGATATTTTTTAATGAAGGATTAGTAATGCAGCATAATATGTTGTAAAGAACTCCAATTCAGAACACACAAATTAAACCTGCTATTAATGGGAGGCATGCTGTGTACCTCACAGGCTAAGTGCTTTATGAGCATTATCTGATTTGATTCTATGAAAAACTGCTGTATGAAGTAGCTACTATTATTAGCCCCATTTAATAGGTGATATATACTTAGGCTTGGAGAGGTTAATTTGCTCAAGGTCACACAACCAATAAATGGAAAGCTGGAATTCCACCCAGATTGGCTGACACCAATGCCCATGGTATTAACCACAATAAGTCATGGCTCTATCATGAATTAGTTTTATTGTATTCCTTTTTGCTGTGATTTCCTCACTTATGCATAGTAAATCACACCATGTATGCCTCATAGGACTGCTGAGATGATTGATTCAGGTTAGGTATTTGAGAAAGTGCATGTATGTATTTGTCTAAAATGAAAGTGCTTTGTAAAAGTGTCCACATATCTAATTTACTGTTGTCAGGTTATATTACCAGCCAGCTGTGTCATCTTGGGCAAATCTCTTAGATCCACTGGCTTCTAGTCCCCACCTGGAAATTAATGGTATTGAAACAGATGATCACTAGGTCCTTTCCACCACAAATGATTCCAAGTTCATTAAAAGAAAAGCTATAATCATGAGATCATAGTAGGACCATGAGGAAGTGTGGAATTGAATTAGAAGGGACATGGCAAAGTGGGGCATGAAAAATTAGCAGGGGAATAATTCCATGGTAAACATGACTCCAGAGAGCAAGAGCCTGGGGAGTTTTCTCCCTCTAACTCTTTTCCCTTTTAAGTGGGAAGTGTTTCTTAAAATGTTTTTTACTTTATTTTTTTAAAAAAGAATTTTTTTTCCTTTTTCTCCCCAAAGACCGCCCCCAGTGCATATTTGTATATTTTTCATTGTGGGTCCTTCTAGTTGTGGCATGTGGGACACTGCCTCAGCGTGGTTTGATGAGCAGTGCCATGTCCGCACCCAGGATTCGAACCAACGAAACGCTGGGCCGCCTGCAGCGGAGCGTGAGAACTTAACCACTCGGCCACGGGGCCAGCCCCTACTTTATTTTTTTTAATTGCGGCAACATTGGTTTATAACAAGTGGGAAGTGTTTTGTTTTGCTTTTTCTCTTCCTCCCTCGGTGTGGGGCCCTGCCCGTCTTCCTGTTCTGCACTCGCCTCCAAGCTCTCTGTATTGGGGTGGGCCAGACACCTGTAACAAATTGACTGCGCAGATCATGTCTTAAACACAGGATTTCATTTCCATCTCATGCAACAGGCCAGGGTGTATGTTCCCGGTCAGACAGAGGAGGAGGAGGGGATGGTAAGGAAGATCTGTTCCGTTCAGTCTCGCAGGGACCCAGGCTAGTGGGGGCTCTGCCGTCTCCAGCACATGGCTTCCAAGGTCTACCTGTCACCTTAATGTGGCTGGCTGAATAACGGCCCCCGAGAATGTCCATTCGGCAATCATCAGAACACGTGAATATTACCTTATATGGAAAAAGGGACTCTGGAGATTCTCCTGGATTATCCGGTTGGGTCCTGAGTGTGATCACAAGGTCCCCACAACAGGGAGGCAGTGAGAGATTCCACCACAGAGAGGAAGTAGATGTGACAACACAAGCCTGAGTCTCAGTGACTCGAGCAAGAGGCCCCGAGGCACGGAATGCAGGTACAGGTGGCCTTCAGAAGCTGGAAGGGGCAGCGGGCTCTTCCTTGGGGTCTCTCTTTGGCCTTGACTTTGGCCCAACGAAACTGATTTCAGACTTCCGGCCTCCAGAACTGTAAGTATCTGCATTTTTTCAGCCACAACCTTGGTTGTAATTTGTCTCAGCAGCAACGGGCACGGATCCATCTTTGCCGTCATCCCAACCTATGGTAAGGGGGAAGCCGTGCGGGCGTTTTTACGGGCCAGAAAGCGGTGCATATCCTCCTCTCTGATGTTCCATTGTGAGATCCTGGCTATGTGGCCGCACCCGTCACCTAGAGAAGCTGGGAGATGTGGAGCTGGGCAGCCAGAGGCCCAGTGAGTCCAGAAGGAGGGCAGGGGATCCACTCTCTGCCACACCGAGTTATCCCGCCCTGCGTGGTGGTGTGGATGCCACAGCGGCTGGCCCGCTGGGGTCCTGTGTGGGCTGGGCAGGTTGTCCTCACTGCATTTGCCTTTTCGGCTCCTTGGACCAGGGTGGGCGCCCCGGGCCCAGCAGGCCTACAGCCTCAGCCCCCCGCGTCACATTTCTATTCACTTCCGGTCCACAGAGACATTCAACTTGTTTTTGAGCACGGCTAAACCTTTTCGCTTTCCAAATTTGACGTTGTATCTGTCATGCTACTTGGCCAGCCAGTCTCTGCCACACACTCTCCTGACACGGTGTGTCAAAGGGGAGACGGGCGCCGCCTTTTGCCTTTTCGCCGGATGTGACTCTGAAGCAGTCTGTTCTCCATAGAGAGGCTGGATGGATCTGGGTGTCACAAACGGCTCACGCCACCCTCCCGCTGAAAGCCCCAGTGAGCTCTGGCTGTCCTCATCTGGGAAACGGAAGCAACAATACCCACCTCACAGAGAGAAAGTAATGAGTGGCTGCTTGCGGGGGCGGGGGGGGGGAGCGGGGCACAGGGGTTGACTGCTAACAAGGTGGGCTTCTTTGGGGGGGATGAAAATGTTCTAAAATTAGGTCGTGGTGATGGTTACACCACCCTGTGACTATATTAAAAACCACAGAATTGTACACGAGTGTATTATATTTTATGTAAATTACATCTCAATAAGATGCTCTTAAAAATAATTTTCAACTCATAAAGCTGTTTCCAGGGAAAAATGAACCATCCTGTATTAAAAGGATTACCTTGTATCCACAATCGCTATGTGGCCAGCTGGTCTGGGCCACACACTCTCCTGAGGGGCAGAAGCCACGTGGCCCGCAGGCTGCCTCCCCAGTGTTAGTTCCCCTCCTTCCAGTTCTGACTTCCTCATTAAGCCTACAAACCCCTCATTCTTCCCAGTCACTCAGTCAAGAAACCGCCTTCTGGGGGCCGGCCTGGTGGCGCAGCAAAGTTCGCACGTTCTGCTTCGGAGGCCTGGGGTTTGCTGGTTCGGATCCCGGGTGCGGACATGGCACCGCTTGGCATGCCATGCTGTGGCAAGCATCCCACATATAAAGTAGAGGAAGACGGGCACGGATGTGAGCTCAGGGCCAGTCTTCCTCAGCAAAAAGAGGAGGATTGGTGGCAGATGTTAGCTCAGGGCTAATCTTTCTCAAAAAAGAGAAAAGAAACCTCCTTCTGGAGCCTTCGCTCCGTACATTGACTCTGCGCGTAGGAACAGACTGTTTCCACGCGTGCTTTGCAGGCTCGCACCCCGGCGGAGCTCGGCCCGCGCTGCCCGCGCACGCGCGCGAGGGAGGCGGCCGGGCGAGGGGCGCGACGTGCCGGGGAGGGGCGGGGCCTCGTCGGGACCCGGATGAGGCCCCGCCCCCGCCCGAGGAACCGGAAGTGGAGCAGGGCGCCTGGGAGCGGCGGGCGCGCAGCTGCAGGGGCCGGGGCCGGGGCCGGAGCCGGAGTCGGAGTCGAGTGGGTCCGGACGGAGCCAGGCGGCGGTGAGCGAGCGCGGCTTCCGCCGGGCGGGGGGGGCCGGCCCCTCCGCGGCGCTCCTGGGGCGCCCCCGGGCCCCGAAAAGGGAAGGAAGCGGCGGCCGCAGCGGTCTAGCCGCTCTTCCGCTCGCGGTTTCGGGTCGGCCGCGGGGGGAGCGCGGGCGAGGCTTCCCCAGGCGGGGGAGCCGGGGCCGGGGGCCGAGGGGTGGGGGCCGGGGGGCCGCGGGGTGAGGGGCGGGGCGCCGAGCGGTGGGGAGGGCCTGGTGTCGGGGAGGAAGGGGCAGTTCTGAGGTTTAGGGGTCCGAAGGAGAGGGGCCGGGGCTGCAGGGAGGAAGGGGAGGAGAGGGCCAGACGGGGAGGGGGTCTGGGGTCTGAGAGGGTGCCCGGGACCCGGGGGCTAGGAGAAGAGAGAGTGGAGGGGCCGAGGGTCGGAGGGGGGCGAGGTGCGAGAGAGGCCATGCTGGGAGGGGGTGTGATCCGGGGGGAGGGGCTCAGGGCCCAGGGGTTTAGGGGAGGGGCGTGGAGGGCCGAGGGGAAGGGGCTGGGGTCCAAGCGGGGCGAGGTAGGAGAGGGGCCCTGCGGGGAGGGGTCCGGGATCGGGGGCGACGGGATCAGGGCCCTGGGGTTTAGGGGAAGGGGATGGAGGGCCGACAGGGAGGGGTTTGGGTCCAAGCGGGGCGAGGTAGGAGTGGGGCCCTGCGGGGAAGGACCGAGAGGGGCCGGGGTCTCCCTGGCGCCCGGGCGGGGCCGTCGCAGCCGCGGCTCCTGCGGCCCGGCCCGCACCTACAGGGAGGTTTAGCAATCAGGTCACTGGAAATGCAGCGACACGCGCAGCTGCAGACGGCCGAGAGGCTCTAAATTTGGAGCCATCCCTCTTCTGGCTGTGTTGGAAATCAGCAGAAAGGTGCTTCTGGGTTTTTGGTTCCTCTGTTGGAATCGCCTGAGTGTGGCACCAGGAACTCGATCTCCGCGGGCGGCCTCCCTGGAGCGGGTGCGGGGCTTCCTCCGCCCGCGGTCTGTGGACGTGTCGGGCCTGGGGGCGGGGGTGGGATGGGGGGGGGGTTCCGTTTCCCTCTGATCGCAGCGCTGGCGGCATCCCCACTGAGTGCGCCCTCCCCGGGCGCTCCGCTTGGCGCGGGGCTGCCTGGGCCCGCGGCGCTCTGCCTGGCTAATCCCCCAGGCCCTGACCGCGGGATTCAGCCGGGCGCCGGCTGGCGGCTGGCGAGGGCTGAGATCCCAGGGCTGTGGGTCGGTGGGCCCCCCTGCCCCTGGCTGAGCGCGGCTGAGCCCCTGGCGCAGTCCTGACTCTCCTCTGGTTGGAAAAGTGCTCCCAGATGCTCAGGGAGCCGGGCAGAGTCCTAGAGGCAACTTTCAGACCCGCTGGAAGAAGGAGCCAAAGGGATGCAGAGTTGGTTTTGATCCTCTGCCCCCCAGGAACTGGAAGTTACCCCCACCCCGTTCCCGCCCCACAGCTGACTTGTAGTGGAAGCATCTTGTTAGACTTATTCTTGAAACACTTTTGAGTGTATGTAAGTGGTGATTCAGACCTTTGCTCGCTGCCGTGCAGTCGGTGCTCAGAAAGTGTCTGAACGGTGAACTTCCGAGGTGGGAACGCAGTTCACGTCTGCCATCAGGAACGAAGTGCCCCTAACAGGTGAAAGGGACGCTGTAGACTGAGTCGAGCGTCACGCGTGGGTGATAGTGGGTGGCTCGTGTGTTTTAGAATGTGTGCTTGATCTCTTGCTGAGTCACACCGCGAGTCGTTTCTGTTCTGGTTCAACCAAGCGCCGGGTTAGCTCCTATCTGCTCCCATGCCGACTGCTGCGTGTCTCCACAGACTACTCCAGCGGCTTCGGCGGCAAGTATGGCGTGCAGGCCGACCGGGTGGACAAGAGCGCCGTGGGCTTCGACTACCAGGGCAAGACGGAGAAGCACGAGTCGCAGAAAGGTCCGCCCGGGCGGCGCCCCGCAGCCCGTCCACCGCGCGGCCTGCCCCCTCGCCGCTGCTTCCCACACGCTTACAGACATGCGCACTGGGGCGTTTCCCCTGTGTACGGCGGGTCACGTTATAGTTACACGGTTTTTTAACTCAAACGTTTGGCCGTTGTTGTTCCGTTCAGGTCAGCGTAGGGGTCTGTCGCGTTTTTGGTGACTGCTCAGTCCTTGTGGTGGGAAGATCCCGTAGTCTACGTAACCATTCCTCTGTGGAATGTACAAGTTAGGTTGTTTTCAATTTTCGATGTTAAAAGTCGACTGCATGAGTATTCTTCTCCCTGTGTCTTATGTACGTAAGTGGTTATTCAAGAGTAAATTCCTAGAAATATAATTGGGTCAGAGAACACTGAATTAAAATTTCGATAGATTGCCAGATTGTCCTCAGAAGCCGTGCTGGCTTCCTTTGCTGTGGCGGCCTCGTGGGTCACTTACTGCCGTCACCCAGCGAGGGCTGTAGGTGGAGGGTGTTAGATTCAGTCCCTCCTGCAGAGGCCACGAACGGTTGGTTCTCCTCATTGTTTTGTTTGGCCTGTACATTTAGATTTTTTAAAACGATTGCCAACATATAAAAACTGAGAGCTCACGTATTTAAAAAAAATCCCAGGTTTCTTTAAAGAACAAAACCAAAACCCAGCACTGGAAACCCCACTGGCTTGGCGTTTCTGCGAGGAGCTGGCCGTGGGCCAGCCCAGTGTCCCTTTGCCGCAGGCGTCACTTCCGTTACAGCAGGTGGCCTGCGGCACGGGGTCGCTGTCACTGCCTTCTCTCCCTCCCTCCTTGGAGCAGACCTGTGCTCCTCTGCCCCACGCGCACCCAGTTCCTCAGGACCTGCTGCTGGATGCCTTGCAGTCTGCACTGACTTTCTCCCCAAGAGGCCTCTGGGGCAGAGGAAATGCCACTCTGGGAGGTCGGGGGCACAGCCCCAAGTGCCTGGGCAGGCAGGCTCCTCGGCAGCCCCAGGCCTTTGCGGAAGGGGTTTGCTCCGCGCGCTCGTGCGTTGACGTGCCCACGATGGAGTCCTCCTTTAGTGCAGAGGGAACCATTCCACTGGCGTTTCTGGAGGGCGTGTGTTTCTGGAGGGCGTTCCAGGTTTATCCTGTCTTTGCAGGCACCCCTGCATGCCTCTCCTTGTGCTGGTCCATGAAGCAGAGGGACCCATTAAAAGCCGGCTGCTCGGCTCGTGCTGATCCAGAAGCTTTGTAATAAACTGTTACTCCATGCTGTCTTTTGGAATGAAGGAAAGATGCTACAGTTATAAATCTGCTGTCTTTATAGGACTCTTCCTAGTCCTGTTATTACATATGAGCAAGACTTTTAGGTATTTTCTGTATCAGTGATCTTATAGTGAGCTTAAAAGATTTTTGGTTTATATTTTTTTTAATTGAGTGTTAAAAGTACTTTCTTGAAGCCTGCTGGAATCCACAGCTTGCTCGCTGGTTGTGTTGCTGGCCTGTAAACTGCTTTCCTTGTTTTTAGATTACTCCGAAGGCTTCGGTAGCAAGTACGGTATCGACAAGGACAAGGTGGATAAAAGTGCCGTCGGCTTTGAGTATCAAGGCAAAACGGAGAAGCACGAGTCCCAGACAGGTGCCTGCATCTTACCAGCTCTCCAGCCGGTGACCGTTAACGGGACGGGTGGTAACCAGAGCAGCAGGCAGAGACGGAGCGTAACCAGCAGCCCTTAATACGGACATCTCTCAGTTAAGCAGCCAGCTTTAAAACAGCAAAGCAGAAACACAGCTGTTACATGAGAGATCGACTCTTGCCAGTTGTTTTGGCTCTGACACCCCAGCAGTGCCGCTTGTGCTAATAGTGTCGCGTGTGTAAGTGGTGGGACTGTGGGGCTCCGGTTGCTGCTTAAGCTGCATCGCTTGGCGCTGCTTCTGTGGGGTCCCGTCTGCGTTTATTCGGAACGCTGGGATTACAGATGGGGTCAGTTTCCAGACGCTGTATGAGGAGGGCCTCTTGATGAGTGTTACCTAAAGTTTTACCGAAGATCTGAGAGAGAAGGGATGAATTGAGCGAATTGTGTGTATTGACGTGCATTGAAAAACATGTTTTCTCTCTGTTGCCCGGGCTATCCGTTAATACCAGTTTGTGTCCTTTTTCTAATCCATTAGACTACGTGAAAGGGTTTGACGGAAAATTTGGTGTGCAGACAGACAGACAAGACAAATGTGCTCTTGGCCGGGATCACCAGGAGAAATTGCAGCTGCACGAATCCCAAAAAGGTACCTTCATTTTGAATCTCCTACTTGGGATCGTTTCCCGAGTTTATTTCCCTTCCCAGGTCCGTCACTGTGCCGTGTTTTTGCCGTGTCTCTGTAGCAGTGGTGTTGTGTCTTCAGTGTGGGAGGTTGTCGTAGCCCTCCCGTGATTTGAGACAGCCCTTCAGCTAGAGGAGTGAGGAACCCCCGTCCCCTCCCACGGGAGGGCTCCCGCGAGAAGGCCCCATGTCACTGGGCTTCTGGAGCGCCGGTCACTGCCTGCAGCAGCTCTGGGAACGCTGTTTTCTGCCCTCAGCGGGCGGCCAGAGGGCCGACAGCGATCCAGTCCATGAATTGGTGCTGATAAAGCGTGCTGTAGGCTGTGGAAGGGGATGCCTCCTCTCTGCCCGGGAGTGTGTGCTTTCCACGACAGAACCATGTCCCTGGGAAAGTAGCACGTGGGGACGGGAGACCTCTGAGTGAGCCCCAGACTCACCCCGTCCTTTCAGCCAGCACAGATGGAGGTGGGGCTGGTACGCGTTGCCGTGCAGTAACCTCGTGTATAACGTGTCTCTTTCTTCACATGCGCAGAGATGCGTTCTCTTGTCTGCAGCGTGGGTAGGACCTAGAAAGAAACCTCAAAGCATGGAGTGGCTTTCCCGAATTACTTGAAATACAGTTCCTAACCCGGTCTCTGATCTTGGCTGGAGTGTTAAGAGTTTGAGTTTGCCCTCTAACCTTTGAGCCCAGTTTTGACTGTTGCTGAGCCTGCGAGCTGGCTCTGCAGCCCCTGAGCCTGGCAGAGCTTTTCCTTTCTCTAAACGATGTACTTGATTCTTGCCCATGCTCCCACGATTCTAACCGAACTGTGTTTCCTCTCTCGGTTTTCTTCACTGTTGCTTGTGGATTTCCAGGTTATAAGACTGGTTTCGGAGGCAGATTTGGTGTTCAGCCCGAGAGGCAGGACTCCTGTGCTGTGGGGTTTGATTACAAGGAGAGGCTGGCCAAGCACGAGTCCCAGCAAGGCACCGTTGCTCACCACCCCCCGCCCCCGCCTCCCCTCCAGTGCGGCCACTTCTAGCACAGACTTCCAGCCTCAGCCTTGCCAGCACCCTCTGTGCCCTCGAGGGGCACTCGGGCGTTGAAACCCAGGTGTATGCTGGAGCCATGGTCGCCTGCACTCCTCCCACCCCCATTCACTTGTTCCCTGGCACCATGGGGTTTGTGCTTGGCAAGACATGGCCGTAGTTTGCAGGGTGTGTTGCCCTAAACCCATAACGTGGCTCCATCCTGGAGCGGGGTGTCCCTGGTCTCCCAGCAGCCTTCTGCTGGAGCTCTTGCTGTTGACCGTGACTTACCTACTGAGTAAGCCACCTGACTGCCTCTGAGACGGGGAGAACCATGTTTAGTTCAGCCAGAGGCGCGGGTCACCGGGGGGCAGGGGCAGGGGCAGCCGTGTTCTGTGTGGTCTCTGTTTCATCGTGGTGGTGTTTTTTTGACCAGGGGTGGGAGGTGTTTTTCGTTTGTTTTGGTTTTTTTGACGACACCACCTACGTATAACTTCCCCACACAGAGCTAAACGGTATGTACAGGAAGCTAAGAAGACACAGGAAATTTCTAGGTGTATCTGTTGGGAGTCCACACGGTGAAAACATTTCTCCTTAGAGCAGTTATTTAATTGCTGTCCAAATTCGGACTTGGCCGTTAGAACCTGGACACACGAGCGGAAGACAAGGACGGTCCTCCTTGCCAGGGCAGAGCGTAGGCTCCGTCCCCTGGTTGGGAACACACGGCCGTGTTCAGGCGAGGGACGGCGGACGCAGCTGATCCGGTGCTGATCCGGCAGCCTGCGCGGAGACGGCCTTGGCTCTGCGTGGCCTTAAGGCCGTGTGACGGTGTGACTGTCACGGAGATCTGTGTTGCTACGTCCTAAGAGTTGGCTGGTAGAATTTCCCCATGGAATTTTTTTTTTTCTTTTAAAAAGCAAGAAAACAGCTGCCTCGAGCCTCTGCCTAGTCCTAGTAGGGAGGGAGCGGTGCCAGGTGGAGGACTGTGCTGTTGGAGTGGCACGCTGCCCCGCGCCTGTGCTGGGCCCTCGGCTCACTGCCTGCCAGCCCACACGGCACCCTCTGTCCCTCAGGAGAGCACGGGACGCATGCGCACACCCCTTTTCTGCTTCTCCCCCGCCTGTGTGCTGAACACCACGGGTAGAAACCAACTCAACTTGCAAGTGAGGACCGCGCGGGGTGCGGTTCTGGTCTCTTTCTGCTCGGGGTGCGTCTTCTTGGGCTGTTTCTGGATCTGTTTGCATGCCTCTGCCCCGGGCACCTCGCTGGTCCTCAGCCTAAGTGTGAGTGTTGTGTTGTGCCACTTTGCAGACTATTCCAAAGGATTCGGCGGAAAGTACGGGGTCCAGAAGGACCGGATGGACAAGGTAAGGATTCCAGATCCAGGCCTGAGTGTCTTCTGCTGCCGTGTTCGGGAATTTAGGAGGTCCGGGAATTCGTGGAGCTCTTGGTGTGTCAGCGCACGGCTCCGTGGATGGTCTGGGGTGGGGTGTGGCTCAGGTTTTCAGAAGCACGAACGTTTAAGTCGGGCACGTGTCATCACTGATGGTGCCGATTGCTGACCTGTATGCCAGGCCTCGTCTACCGGTCACGGACATCCTCTCCGGTACCCCACATGGTCGTGCTGTGGGGGAGAGACTGTCCCTGTCCCCTTTTGCATTTGGGGGTCCCTGGCCAGGCAGGCTCAGTGCTTGGCCACAGCATAGCAGCAAGTGGCGGGGCCACCTTTGGAAGCCAGGCATTAGACTCTGGGGCCAACACGAGACCCTTGAGGACGTGTGGCTGTTTGAATCCAAAGTAGTTAGCGGTAAACCGGCTGGAAATTGAGCTCCTTGGTCACACTGCCCATGTCAGGAGCTCAGTAGGCACGCGTGGCGGCGGCGGCTCTGGGAGCGCGCGGGTCTAGAACATCTGTATCATGGTTCATGGTGGAAGGTCCACGGGACAGGGACCGTGTAGAGGCAGGTCCTGCCCACAGCACCGCCTCCCACGGGTGTCCCGGGGAACACGCTTGTTTCTCACTGGGGACTTTGTCACACGGTGTCGGATCTCTGAGAGTCAGTCTTAAGTGTATCAGACGGCCGTTTTTCTAGCGTACGGTCCAGCCATAGCAGAGTCTACACTTAGAGCAGGTGTGGAGTTGTCCACACGAGGACACGTGTGGCTTGTATCTCCTGAGCAAAGACGGAGGCCGTCCTGCCTGGTCCTGTGCCCGGCCTGTGGTCAAGGAGAGCAGGGCCAGTCCTCACGGAGTTCTGCTGCTGTCAGGCTCACAGCTGACCACACAGAGGCCGTCACCCAGGGGCTCCACCACGTGACCACGCATGGGCCCTGGGAGCATGTGGCAGGCCCAGGGCTCAGGCTGAGGGGCCAGAAGGGTCCTGGGGAAGTGAGAGGCTGGGCTCAGCTTTGACGGGTGGAGCATGCCGGGAAGATGGGCCAGGAGCCTGGAGAGCAGGGGCATAGCGTGTGTGCGGGGGTGGGGGTGACGCCGCAAAGACTGTTAGGGTCTCACTGCAGAGGAGGGCCGAGGGGTGAGGAGCTGGGAGGGACCATCTCGGGGAGCCCTGCAGACTACGTACGTCAGGTTTCGTTCTTCATCAGATGAGTCCTGAGTGGCCCTCGAAGGGTTTGGCAGGCAAGTGACACAAACGGGATCTGTGTTGAGAAGACCCTGGTCACAGTGTGGAAGTGGATTGCGGAGAAGCAGCGAGGCTGTGGCCCTAGTTAGGAGGTGGCTTCAGCGGTGTGAGCAGGGTGCGGTGCTGGCTCGGGCAGGGGCTCGTGGCAGAGGGAGAGCGGCACTGACCTCAGCGAGGCGGGAGGTAAAGCCCCCGGCTTTAAGGGCTGGCAGGGGCAGGCAGGACTGCCCCAGGTGGGCGGTGGGCCTCTGCTGAGCTGGGGCGCCTGGGAGGAGCAGGGGTGGGTAGCTGAGTCGGCTGTGGGTGTGTCCGGGGTGGGCTACCCAGCAGGGCAGGTGGACGAGAGTGCGGCTGGACCAGAGGCAGACGGCCACTGCACAGATGTGGACGGAGCCGGGGTCAAGTCGGAGGCGAGGAGAGCCTGCAGAGTGGTGAGCGGGCCCAGGGACACACCTGGGGATGGCAGCAGTCAGGCTGGTAGAGGAGACTGGGAAGTGCACCCAGCAAGGTGGGGGGAGCCCACAGGGTCTGGTGGTGCTGGTCTGAGGGTAAACAGCTTTGGGGCAGGGGGGTCACCTGTGCCCAGCAGTGCTGCTGGTGGGGGCGACGTCTGGGCGAGCAACGTGGTAGCCCCGGGAGTCCTGGTGAGGGCATTGTTGTGGGTGTTGGGGGGCAGGTTGGGGGAAGCTGGCCTGCAGGGACCCGCACCGTGTGGGGAGGGTCAGTCGTAGAGTCGGCAAGCTTGGGCCCGCTCCGCCCACTGTGGTCCTGTGAGCTGGGCAGCGGTCAGCCGAGGGGATGGTTCTGTTTAAGATGGAAGAGACCAGAACGTGTAGGGGAGCCCAGGCCGTAGACAGGCATGTGGAGGGAGACCGTGAGGTGGTGCTGGTGGAGAATGTGGGGTCACTGAGACGCAGCCGTGGACGGTAGAGGCTGACGAGGGGGCCTGCGACCGAGGCAGCGTGGTGGCTTGGCGCAGAGGTTGGGTGAGCCTGTGTCTGACGGTGACTGTGGTTCCTGTTGGTGGTGTGACGGCGTCCGTGTTGTGCGGTTGGCGGCCTGAGGCTTAGGAAGGTGAGGGAGCTGCGCGGGGTCCCAGTGAGCTGCGTGTGGAGGGATTCGGGTGTGAAGTCCCTATAGGGGATGGAAACGGGTTGAGGGGTGTCCAGCAGGTGGGACCTGGGAGAGGTTGTGACCTTGAGTTGCCAGGCTGGACCGAGGGGAGGGAGGAGCAGGCGCCGCGTAGAGGAGGGCGGTGAGAGGGAGAAGCTTCTAGTCGGCAAGCGGGTCTTGGTGATGGGGGCGTGCTGTGGAGGAGGTCGGGCGCGGTGTGGTGGGGACGCTGCAAAATGAGAGGTTGGGGGCCGTGTTTGCTGGAAGCCCCCAGGTGACGGCAGAGAACTGGCTCTGGGCAGCGTGCTGGAGAACTGGCTGGGCTGGGCAGATGGGGGCGACAGGAGGGTCCCATGGGGAGGGTGCTGACGCCCCTACCCCTGAAGCCACAGGGCAGGCAGGAGCCTGATGGGACATCCGGAGGTGGGGGGCAGGGCAGGGAGTGAGTGTGAGAAGAGATTGTTCTGGAGAGAGGTGGCAGAGGCCCGTTCTGGTGGGCGGGTGGTCTGGGAAGGGAGAGCGCTTGGTCAGGGCAGCTGAGCGGTCGCACTCGGAGAGGGGGGCAGGGGGGCCAGGGTGGCCGGGGTGCCGGGCTCTCAGGCTGGCTGTGGCTGGGCATGGCAGACGGGTGGGCGGACAGCCGTGCTCTGGCCGAGCGGGGTGGCTGTGGAGGGAGAACGGGGCTCTGGGGGAGGGTGGGGGCCTGGCCCGTGAGTGCGGCACTCCGCGCAGGGCTCAGCCTGTGCCTGGACGGGAGGGAGCTGCCACTCACAGTCACCCTCAGACAGTGCCCGCTAACTTCAGGTCCACGTCCTCGGGGCCCTGCTCCCCTGATTTGTGTCAGGAAGGCAGTGACTGTCGCACGCCCCAGGTGTGTCACTGGGAAGTGGTTGCTCACGAAGAAACTGAGGATGGCCCGTGGTTCCCAGAGCCTGTCTGCATCAGTGTCTGCGTCAGCATCAGCCTTGAAGGAGCAGCTGTCGCTCAAAGTGTCGTCTGACAGAAATGGGCCCCCGTACTCACGCTTGTGGGGGATGTGGACGGTCAGGCCAGGCGAGGCTTGTGGCACTGTGTCCCCTCCCGGGGCGAGGGCTAGTGCAGAACCCGCACCTGGTTTCTGATTGCGCAGGTGTAGATATGCTTTTGGGTTTTTTCCTACTCTTTTTTTTTTGGAGCAGTTTTAGCAAATTTGAGAGGATGGTACAGAGATTTCCCATATGCCCCCCACCCCCACCACGCACAACCTCCGCCACCATCAGCATCCTCCGCCAGCTGGGACGTTGGGTACAGTCCGCGAGCCTGCGCTGACAGGTCGTCGTCACCAGAGTCCACGGTTGACTTTAGCGTCCACTCTTGGTGCTGGACGTTCTGTGGCTTTGCACACGTGCGTAAGGACATGTGTCCCTCTTGCACTGCCCTACAGAGTATTTTCACTGCCCTAGAAATCCTCTGTGCTCCGCCTGTCCATCCCTCCTCACGCGTGTACTTTTTCTTCTCACGCTGACCCACGTCGTCACCAGCAAGTGTGTGTCGTAACCCTTTTCATGCCTCAGTTAACTTGCAGAACAGAGAAGGAGATAGGAAAGCTTTGGGCTCCCCGGTGGGCTCTTTGGGAAGGTCGAGGGCAGGCTTTGCCGTCTGGGTGAGGTGGCAGCCGTCACGGGGTGTGAGGAGCAGAGAACAGTGCCTTCCTGATGTTCCTTTCCTGTCTCAGTAGAATGCTTCAACCCTTGAGGATGTCGCCAAGGTGGCCTCCACGTATCAGAAGACTGTCCCTGTCGAAGCAGGTGAGTCCTGGCGGACCCCCTACCGGCACTGTGGTTTTTCCAGGAGGAAATTCCACGCTCTTTGGTTGTCCCAGGAAAATGCTCAGGGCAAAGGGTAGTTGGGGGGCTGGCCCAGTAGCACAGCAGTTGAGTTCGCACGTTCTGCTTCGGCAGCCCGGGGTTTGCTGGTTCAGATCCCGGGTGCAGACATGGCACCACTTGGCAAGCCATGCTGTGGCAGGCGTCCCACATATAAAGTGGAGGAAGATGGGCACGGATGTGCGCTCAGGGCCAGTCTTCCTCAGCAAAACGAGGAGGATTGGTGGCCGATGTTAGCTCAGGGCTAATCTTCCTCAAAAAAAAGGGTAGTTGGCAGAATGTGCACCAGGAGCAGATGGAGCATGAGTGGAGAGATGGAGCTGAATGGGGAGCAGAGTCGTTCCTGTGTATTTTCAGGAAAGAAATTGACTTGCCTTTTGAGGGAAGATCCTCTTTATTCCTGCAGAGGGTCAGAGGCAGCTTTCCCACACTGCGTGTTGTGCTCTCCGGCCGTGGGGATCTGCTTTGGTGGGTGCCTCCCAAAGTAGAGCTGGGTTAACTGCACGTGTGCGAGGGCCCTTCTCGCTGCTGGAACCGCGTTCTGGGAGGGTCCTGTGGCACCTGCTGCTCAGACACGCTCGCTGGTGCCCCTGGATGCGGTCGGCCCTGGCTGTGACCCGAGGGATGTGTTGTAGCGCCTGTGAGTGAGCTGGAGTAGGCACTCTCTCCTTCGCTCCTTCTCCTCCTTGGGCCTGGTCCAGGCTGCCGCAGCCTGTCCTTTCAGGTGATTGCTCGTGTGAGGGCCTCTTCTAGTCCAGGGGTCTGCAGCCTGGGTCTGCTGCCTTTTCCTGTGAGTGTTTGTAGTGTTTCCCACCAGAGAAGGTAGGAGCGGGAGCCTGGGAGGTGAGCCGGAGGGGTGGGCTCCTCCTTCCTCAACCTGTCCTAGGGGGGCTGGTGTCTGAAGGCTCAGGTCCCTACGTTCTCGCCTACCAACTGGGCGACCCGTGACAGATGAGCTCGCTGTTCTGTGCCTCATGTTCTGGTCCATGAAATGGGGGTGGAGACACTCATCATGACTCTTTTTGGGGTAGTGACGAGGTAGAGTCTGAAGTCATGCATGCAACATTGATAAACCGTAAAGGTGTGTTTAACTCTGTGGACGTTCTGCCCGAAATCATGGGGGGGGAATGTTGAGAACGTGGATAGTCGAGGAAATTAACATGCAATAGACAGAAAATGCCGACACGGAGGACGTGAGTTAAATAAGCCCTGCTGTCTTACCACATGCGGCGAAGTCGGAATAAGAGCAAGTTTTACGGTTACCATTTACTATTCCTTAATTGCTGGAAAACTTTTAGACATGTCTCCTTCAAGTTTTTAGTAAGCTGCTTGTAAGTTAGCTTTCTTTCATTGCAGAACACACGCTCACAGACTACAAGGCATTTTTTCCTGCTATCTTGGTCTTCTTTTCAAATAGTGCCCTCCTCATTTTTTGCCTTAGAAGTTTGACCCCTGCCATCTAAGTCGCCTCAGCATCCACAAGATGCAGAAGGGATGGGCTGCTTGAGAAGAAGAAAACTTTTGATCATCGTCACCTAACCTCTCTCCTTTGGAGGTTCTCCTGCTGTCCCTTCGGGTGTGTTGTCCTTCTCTGTCCCCAGCCCCTGCCACCCGTCTGCTCTCTTCCTCCTCCCCAGTGAGAGCGAGTCTCCGTCGGCACAGTACTGCTCCCAGCAGAACCCCCTGGGCTGTGGAAGGGCGCTGGAGCACTCGGCTCCCCGACAGCACATGTCTTCTGAGTGCTCCCTCCTGGCAGGCGAGGAGAGTTTGACTTGGGTCCCGTACGCCTGACTCTCAGATCCTGGAAGCCCGCCTCTGGGAAGGAGTCTGCCTATACCCTGCCACCTTTGAGAGGGGCTGTCCTAGAGCCCGTGGCCTGGAGACATGTTTCTAGAAGTGATTCATAGACGAATCCGTGGCCCTGTGCCTCTGCAGTTCCCGGTCTCTCTGCAAGCCCACCTTCAGCCCGGCCGCCCAGCCCAGGCACAGCCCCTTCGAGGAGGCGCTCTGCTGCCTCAAGTACTTGTGGGTGCGTCCAAGTGACTTGTGGTGCTGGGACTCTCCTGGGGGGTGGGGAGGAGAGGGCTCAGATTCCGCTTCTGCCCGTCGCCGGCATGCGTCCCTGGGTGTGTGACTTACCCTCTCCGGGAGCTCAGTCTCCTCGTCTGAAACCTGGAGAAAAATCCAGCCTTCCAGCTGGCAGAACTCGTTCCTGTAGCTGCTGGATCAAATGACCACAAGTTTAGTGGCTTAAAACAACACTCATTTCCTGTCTATAGTGCTGGAGGGCAGAAGTCCTAACAGGTCAGCAGGGCCGCGTCCGTTCTGGAGGCTGGAGAGGACGACGTTCCCTGGCCTTCTCCAGTTTCTGGGGCCGTCCGCGTTGCACCCTCTGCTTTGCTCTCTCTCTCACATGGCTGTCCCCCTCTTGTAAGACCCCGTGATGACATGGGCCAACCCAGATAATCCCGGATTGTCTCCCATCTCAGATGCCTAACTTCGTCGCATCTGCGGTCCCTTCTGCCCTGTGAGGTCACGTGTTCACAGCATCTGGGGCCTGGGATGTCAGCTTGTTTAGGGGCCGTATTCTGTCCATGACAGTCCTCGCTCTGAGCCCCAAAGATTCATGTCCGTACTACGTGCAGAATACATTCTGTCCATTTTAAAAGTCTGAGTTGGGTTTGGGTGGGCCGGGGGTTGTAGCTCGGTAGTGGTACTGTTGCCTTGCCGACTGCACAGTGAGTAAATCCTGTGCCTTATGTGGTAGCAGCAGGAGTATTACGGGCCACCGAGGTCCTAGTTCTTGAGAATACTTGACTGACTGCGTGACCTTCACTTCAGAGCAAACTTCCCTTAAGACCTGCTGGTGTTCGGTCTCCGTGCTTGGTCCTCTCTGCTCTTTCTGCCGGAGCCGTGTTGCCGCGGAGGCGGCCTGGTGACCCAGAGTGTCCTAGGCGTGTTCTGAGTGCTGCGTGTCTGTCGATCACAGGAGCAGGCCAGAGCCGGGAAGCAGACCCCGCCCGCGTCCCCTGCTCCTCAGCCGGCACAGGAGAGGCCGCCTTCGAGCCCCGTCTATGAGGTGGGTCTTCCGTTGTTTGTGAGTGAGTCTCTGGCTTCTTGAAGCCATCCCTCCTGGGGCAGTGCCGCCACCGCGGACGGCGTGGGCTCCCTCCTCAGCTCTGCCAGGTGCCCATCCACAGAGGGCGGCTTGGCGAGCAGCCTCCTGGTGCTGGGGGACGCTCCCGGGCACACGGCCTGCTTCTCACCGAGAATGGCCGTCCTCACTGGGCTCCTGGACGAGGCCCCCTTGCTCAGCCAGCCCGCAGCCCCCCAGTGGGGTCTCCGAACACCGAGTGGATGGCTTCTGGTCCGGAGCTCACGTGGTCATGCTGCATTTGCGCTGACCCCGCTCTTCTAGAATCCGCATCCTGCGGCACCCAGCTGCCTCTCCCGCGTGGCCTCGCTTCACTGGAGCCCTCTGCAGCTCTCCCCTCCCTCAGCCCCTCTTGAACGTGTCTGCTCCAGAGCCTCTGTCCTTGGCCCTTTCTCCTCAGTTGTGTCGTCAGTGCCTAGTGCCTGCCTGTGTCCCCAGGGCCTGCTAACACGGATCCCCATGCTCTCTCCTGATCTGAGTTACTGAGCTGCCTGCCTCAGCTCTCCTTCGCTCCGTCACGGGGTCTCCGCATCTCCCTCTCTCGGGAGCACCCCTGCCACCACCGTCCATGGCCATACCCGGCTGAGCCCCGAATTCCATCCCTTCTCTGGCCCTGCGGCCACTGTCCTGGTTCCCACACCCGTCTTCTCTCCCTGGACATTAGCCCTCAAAGATCATTGAGTCGCAGGGGATGAGAACTAACTCATATCAGCTGAGGCATAAAGGGACGAGGATGCGGGGAGAGCTGTGGGCCGGGGCAGCAGGCCTGGCCTCAGGTCCACAGTCTCATCACCACCAGGGTCATCTCCTTGTGTTGCTGTTCCCTCTGTGTGGCGGCCGTGTCCTTCTGGACTTCTGGGCGGGTGTGTTGGATGTGGCCTTATAATTCGTAATCCAATGGAAAACGGGGACCTTGAGCCACCCCCCCCATCATGTTCCACTACTGGCCCGTCACTGAGCAGTTGGTTCTTGAGAAGGCCAAGATGGCATGCTGTCCCTGGCAGGGATGGGAGGTGGGTCCTAGATCAGCAGCCCTGCTGGAACCCTGTGCTGGGTGGGGCAGAGGTGGCGTTGCTGGAAGATAGGAGAATAGGGTGCTGCCAGTGTGGGATGCCCGCCGTAGCGCCCACCTGCTCACGGTGCCCCCACATGACTAAGCTGAGGGTGCGGGCAGCCAGCTCGTGCCCCCACACCATGGCCTGGCCTTTAATCCTCCAGTCCGTTCCCTTTGAATCCAGGGGGACCTTGCCAAAAGGAGCCTCTGGCTCTGTCCCTCCCTCTTTAACCCTTGAGTGACTCCTGGTACCTGGCCTGGAGGTGGAGTGCCCTCTCTGTGGCCTTCATAGTACCTCTCCCAGGCAGCATGCACTGTGCTGCTCACCCTCCATCGAGAGCTGGTGCCTGAGCACCGGCCCTTCCTGGAGCTTCTCCCCATGCCCCGCCGCCTCTGGCTCCCGAGGGCGCCTTCAGGAGGACCCTCGTTGGAAACACTGGTGAAAGCCACCGTTGATGATCAGGAGTTCAGGACTTGGGTTCGAGCTTGGAAGTCCCGGTGCTTGTGACCAGGGAGTTGGTGATTTCCTCCTGCACGTGACCTGGTGCTCCCTCCCTCCCGCCCCTCCGCCAGAGGACTTGGTTAGGACAGAACCCGGCCGTCCGCGGCCTTGCCAGCTCTGGCCGTGTGATGGGGTGACATTGTGAAGCTGCTGGGTGGCCGTCGGAGGGCTGGGACCTGAAAAAGAAACAGGCCAGACCTGCCTCAGGCGACAGCCTGAGAAGCGCTCAGCTCGTGACAGCCGTGCGGGTTCCAGTTCCTGCAGGATTTGCGGGCGCTGGGGGGCGGTGAGGATGGGGGTTATTCAGGAAGAAGTGCCACGTGGTCCCTCTGAACACACTTAGCACGGTTAGAATCGAAGCCGTCTGCACACGTCGGCAGGTGTTGCCTCCTCTTCTCCGTGTCCATTTGCTCGGTCTCAGCTGGACCGAGAAGTGGTCCGTGTGTTTCCCTTGGCCGTGGCAGCGACCCGCCTGGCCCATGTGAACTGTCTCCCTGGCTCTTCCCCAGGATGCGGCTTCGTTCAAGGCCGAGCCGAGCTACAGAGGCCCCGTGAGCGAGCCGGAACCCGTGTACAGCACCGAGGCCGCCGACTACCAGGACGCCGATAGCCAGCAGGGTCTGGCCTTCGCCCCAGAGGCCGTCTGTGAAAGCACGGAGGCCCAGGGCCACTATCCTGCAGGTACGGGGGGGGCCCCTGTGGTGTTCCCCGGGCAGAGGGTGCCCCTGTTAAGTTGCCCTGTGAAAGTTGCCTTCTCCGATGACTGATCTGCCCCCCGCTGTGTGGTGCCTTCTGACCTGTCGTCTTAAGCCATTTCTCGCTAAATGTGTATTTCCCATGGGTTTCATCATATATTTCCAATATCCTAATGAAATTTAGTGGACAAATAGGATGGATTTCACAGAGAAAATATTTTTACACACCACCTTTATTAGAACACCTGTGTTTTGTAAATCCAATCTGTTTTAGGGGGTGGAAGACTGGAGGTTGACCCCTTTGGAACTTTGTCCTTGGCGGATGAGAGTTACAAAGCTTAGAGTCACACTGAACTTGTTAGTCCCGGTGTGTTGGCGTTGGGACCAGGGTGTCAGAGCCTTTCCTTCGGGAGCTGAGTGAGGTGTCATGGCAGGTGAAGGAGGAAAGCGGCACCTAGGAAAGTGGAGGGTACGTGGGTTCCGGGGGCCTCTGTGCTGTCTTGGTGCCATTTTACTTGCTCATAACAGGTGCCTCTGTGGTGCTTTCAGGTGGACCGAGTGGGTGCACACTTACACTCTCGTGATGGGTCTGCAGCACTGACTTAGGAGATGAGTAATGACAAGCTTAATGCGCTTCTTGGCTTAGTCAGTCCTTCTGAAAGATTGATTAGCCAAACATTTGGGTTTCCTTTTTTTTTTTTTTTTTTTTTAAATATTTTATTTTTTTCTTTTTCTCCCCAAAGCTCCCCGGTACATAGTTGTGTATTCTTTGTTGTGGGTTCTTCTAGTTGTGGCATGTGGGACGCTGCCTCAGCGTGGTCTGATGAGCAGTGCCATGTCCACGCCCAGGATTCGAACTAACGAAACACTGGGCCACCTGCAGCGGAGCGTGCGAACTTAACCACTCGGCCACGGGGCCAGGCCCTGGGTTTCCTTTTTAACATCTAATTCGCGCTATGCAGGGCTATAATGCTCCTTCTCTGTTGGGTTAGAGAATCATTAAGTTTTTTGTCCTCTGAATCTTATAAATTACGAAGTTCGTTTAGGTCAAATTTTATTACCACAGCTTAGAAGGATTGGTCAAATTATGTTTTACTGGGATTTTCATGTATTTATCTTTTCAGTAGTTTTGTTTGTTTGGTTTTGTAGCTGTGTTTGTTTTCATGTAATTTGGGGCACTTACACTGAAGTGTGTGTCAGATACCGCGTATTTGATAAGGTGGTTTTTGAGAGAATGGTCTCAGGGGCCCTCGCAGGGAAGGGACAGGAGTGTGTGCAGTCCAGTGTGGAGCGGCGGAGGCCATCGCACCGGCGGAGGAGCCGGTCGCTCAGTGGTTTGTTTCCAGCCACTGCTCAGTGTTGTAGCCTGGAAATGCCTCGCCGGGTGGAGAAGGCGGTGACGTCAGTGGTCCCTGAGCCCAGCGTTTCAGAAACGCAGGAACCACTGAGTGAACACTTTCAGGACCCTTCCGATTCCTGGCGTTTGTCTCATGTTTCGTGGCTAATAGTGTGACCAGAGAGGCATGTGCTTAACTAAATGCATTTGTCTTCCTGGCACTTTATGTTGGCACGTAATGCTGTACTTATAAAAGATTTAGCTGTAGCATACATCAGAGAATTTCCCCAAGCGTAAGTGTGCACCTCAGTGACTTTTTCACTAAGTGAACACACTCTCGTAATATACCGCCTACATTAAGGAGTGAAACATGGCCAAGCTTCCCAGAAGCCCCCTCGTCCCCACTCCCAGGAACTGTCCCCCAAAGCCGGCAGTGGTCTTGGCTTTCCACCATTGATGACTTTCCCGTGTGCTTGACTGTCTAAGTGAAATAAAGTTATACGTACATTTGGTTTCTTGGTTCTTTCATTCAGTAGTACCTTTGTGGGATCCACTCGCGTTGTCTCGTAGCTTTGTTCTTTCTTGTCTGCTGCCCAGGAACCCAGTCTCTGAATTTACCATCATTTATTCTTTCTGCCATTCTTGGGTATTCTGGATGTTCCTAGTTCAGACGAACGCCGCCCTGCATATTCGTGCTTGTTTCTTTGGTGCAGGTATGTATGCGTTTCTGTTGGTGTTCACAGGAGTGGCACTGCAGAGGGCCAGGGTCTGCGTCTGTCCAACCTGAGTAGACACTGCCCAAAGTGGCGGTGCTGCCGCCAGCCGTGTGTGAGCCGTCCGCCGTTCCCCAGCGCTTGGTGTCGTCAGCTCGTTCGTTGCGGCTGTCCGGTGGGCACCGAGTGGAGGAGGCTCAGTGTGCTGTGGGCTGGCCGCTGCCCGGTGGCCGGGGACGCGCAGAAGCAGACTCTTTGTGTGTGTCTGTTGGCGGTTTCGAGATCCTCTCTTGTGAGTGCTTGTCCTTTGCCCGTTTTTCGATTGGGTTTTCTGTGTTGTTTCTTACTGAGTTGAAGGAGTTCTTTTCATATGTTCTGAGTACAAGTTATATATTCTGAGTACATGTGTGTGTGGCAGGTTATTTTACATTCTTGTGTATGTTTGCCCTTTGGCTCTCAGTGGTGTGTTGATAAGCAGAAGTTTTAATTGTAATCTAGCCCGATGGATCAGTCTTTTCAGTAATATTGAATGCTCTTTGTGTTCATTGGAAGATAGTATCACAAAGATCATGAAGATACTATCCTGTAAAAGCTTTATGATTTTATCTTTCACATTTAGACCTGTAATCCATCTGAAAGTGATTTTTGTTTGTGGTGTGAGATAACGGCCAAGGTTCCTTTTTTTTCCTTAAGTGTATGCTATACAGTTGACCGAGAATAATTTATTAAACAGACCCTCCTCTCCCCAGTGCACGACAGTGTCGTCTGTGTCATCAGGCAAGTGACCGTAAATATACGGGCCTGGATCTAGACTCCGCTCTGCCCCGTTGGTCTTTCTGTCGTCTTTGCACAAGCAGCACGCTGTGTAAATTGCTGTAGATTTAGCCTGTCCTGGCATCTGGTAATTTGAGTCCCCCAGCCTCGTTCTTGTGCAAGGCTAGCTGGGCTAATCTTCACCCTTTACATCCTCGGTTAAAATGTAGAGTCTGCGTGGCCGCCTCTCCCCGGAAAACGTGCTCTGATTTTCACTGAGATTGCGTTTCATCTGTAGACTAGCGTGGGGAGAAATGACAGCTTCTTAATATTGGTCTTACAGGGGCCCACGCGGTGTGCGGCGGTTAAGTTTGCGCTCTGCTTTGGCGGCCCAGGGTTTGCAGGTTTGGATCCCGGCTGTGGACCTGCGCACCACTTATCAAGCCGTGCTGTGGCAGGCGTCCCACGTATAAAGTGGAGGAAGATGGGCATGGACGTTAGCTCAGGGCCAGTCTTCCTCAGCCAAAAGAGGAGGATTGGCAGCAGATGTTAGCTCAGGGCTAGTCTTCCTCGGAGGGAAAAAACATGGGTTTTAAAATCCATGAACACAATATAGCCTTCTATTTATTTAGCTCTTCTTTAATTTGTCTTAATAGTATACAGTTTTCTGTATATATATCGTCTACATGTTTAATTGCATTTATTCATAGATATTTCACATTTCTTATTTTATTATAAATATATTATGTAATTGTTTATTACTGTTATATAGTGATAGAATTGATTTTTGCGTATTCACTTGCTAAATCCATTTATTTCTAATAGTAATTCTTCTTGTATTTTGTAGGTGTTCACAAGTATGTCTGCAAGAGACAGTTTCTTTTCTTTTTTGTTTCCAAGTGCTGTACTCGTTTTTCTTTTTCTTGCCTCGCTGGCCTGGCTGGGACCTCCAGCACAGTGCTGAGTAGAAGTGGTGAGGGTAGGGATCCTCGTCTCCCTCCCAGTGTCAGAGGGAAGGCTTTCGGTATCTCACTGTTATATCTGATGTTGGCTGTAGCTTTTCCATAAATATTTTTATCGAAATATCCAAATTCTCCTCTATTAGTTTGCTGAATGTTTTTTTAAATCATGAATTAAATTATTAAATTTTCTTAAGTGCATTTTCTGCATCTTTTGAGACAGTCCAGTTTTTTTCCTTTTATGTGGTGATTTACCTTTTAGTTTGCAATTCTAGAAGAATCCCAACCTGACCTTGATGTATTCTGCTTTCCCCGGATTCTGTTTGTTAATATTTTAAGATTGTTGCGTCTGTGTTTGTGAGAGCTTGGTCTGTAACTTTGCTGTCTTGTGTTGTCCTTGTTAGGTTTGGCTCATGCTCGTCTCCTAACACAAGGTGGAAAGCGTTCCTTGTTGATTCCCAGAAGAGCCCCTGTGAGACTGGTGTTTTCTTCCTTGCAGTTTTGGAAGAATTGACCAGCAAAACCAGCTGGTGTAAGGTTTTCTTTGTGAGAAGGCTTTTAGTTTCAGATTCAGTTATTCACGTGGAAATAGGATTTTTCTGATTTTATATTTCTTCTTGTGTCTGTTTGGGTAAGATGCTCTTTTTTCCTAGGAATTTGTTCAGGCCACCCAAACTTTCCGATTATTAAGTGTAATATGGTTCATAATATCCTTATTTTGTGCAAGATCTCTTGTAATATCCCCTTTTAAAAATTTTTGATATTGGTAATTTGTCCTTTTCTCTTTTTCTTCATCGGTCTTGCTAGTCTTATGAATTGTAGTAGCCCTTTCAAAGGACAGCTTTTGGCTTTATTGATTTTTTTCTGTTTAGTATTTGTTCTCTATTTTGTTAATTTATGCTTTTTTCCTTCCATTTGCTTTGTGTTCTGTTTGCTGTTCTTTTTTCTAGTTTCTTGAGATAGATGCTTAACTGATTTTGGCTCTTTCGTCTTTTCCAGTCTATGTATGTGAGGCTCCAGCTGGCCCTGTAAGTGCACCTTTAGCTGCATCCCGCAAGTTTTGAAAGCCAGATTTTCGTTCTCTCTTGTGTGAAAACATGTTCTGATGTTCATCGTGGTATCTTTTTTTACTCATAAAGTTTTTAAAGAATTATGTCACTTGACTTCCCAACGTTTGTGGGGATTCTCTGGTTAGCTTTTTGTTGGTTTCTACCTTCCTTGCATGAAGATCCCTGTCTTGGTCTTTTGGGGCTGCTATAATCAGATGCATAGACTAACTGGTTTATGAACAACAGAAGTTTATTTCGCATCGTTCTGGAGGCTGTGAAGTCCCGGATCAAGGCACCGGCAGATTCCGTGGCTGGTGAGGGGCCGCTTCCTGGTTCGTAGACGGCCAGCCTCTCACTGTCCTCACATGGCGGAGGGGGCGAGCGAGCTCTCTCAACTCCAGACTAATCACCTCCCAGAGTCCCCGCCTCCTGATACCATCACCTTGGGGCTGACGAATTTTAGGGGGACGTAAACTGTCAGTCTGTTGTAATCTCTACGTACACCCTGCATTATTTCAACGTTTTGAGATGAGTCGAGCTTTCCTAATGGCCCAGCGTACATTCATTTTTGTTAAACGTTCCTTGGGCCCTTGAAAATGTTATTTATCGGTGAGAATGCAGTGTTGTATGTATACCAGGTAGATCAAGTTTGTTAATCATATAATTTAGATTCTAGTAGCCACATTACATAAAGTAAAAAGAAATAGGTGAAATTAATTTTGATAATGTATTTTATTTAACCTAAATATCCAAAATATTATAATTTCAATGTGTAATCAACATGAAAAGACTACTGAAATATTTTGCCTTCTTTTTGTTGTGATAAGTCTTTAAAATCGGGTGTGCATTCTTGCAACACGTCTCAATTTGAAGTAGGCACATTTCAGGTACTTAATAGCTGCATGTGACTGTTTACTGGGCAGCCCAGTTCTACACTCTTACTTTGTTTTTTTTGAGGAAGATTAGCCCTGAGCTAACATCTACCGTCAGTCCTCCTCTTTTTGCTGAAGAAGGCTGGCCCTGAGCTAACACCTGTGCCCGTCTCCCTCTACTTTATACGTGGGGCGCCTGCCACAGCATGGCTTGATGAGCAGTGTGTAGGTCTGCAGCCAGGATCTGAACCGCCGAACCCCGGGCCGCCGAAGTGGGACGTGGGAACTTGACTGCTGCGCCACTGGGCCGACCCCTACACCCGTACTTTTTTTGGGTCTGTTTTTTCTATCAGTTACTGAGAGATGTGTCTTAAAGCCTCCCACTGTGATGTTGGCTTTGGTTGTTTCTCCTTTTCTATTTCTATCAATTTTTCTGTCTTTTGAGATCGTGTTGTGAGGTGCATTCAGATTTAGCGTTTTTATCTTCTTGGTGGATTGCACTTTTATCATTGTGAAATGCTCCTCGTTAGTCAGGCTTCTTGCTGTCGAGGCTGCTTTATTTGATAGTGATCTTTGCCACATCGGTGTTCTCTTAGGTAGCGTTGGCCTGGGGATGTTTTGCTTTCACCTGTCTGTGATCTTGTATTTTTAAGCGTGCCTCTGTGGAGAGTATACAGCTAGTTTGATTTTAATCAATTTGACGATTTTTATCTTTTAATTAGAGCGTTTGCTCCATTTAAATATAATTGCTGGTATTTTGGTTTGTAGGTACCATGTTACTATCTGTTCTCTGTTTGTTCCACCTATGCTGTGCTGTGTTTCTCTCTGGCCTTCTGTTAGACGTATCGTGGTGTTTAGTTCGGTACTTCTCTCTTAGGTTGTTGGCTGTGTACATTCCTAGATACAGGGTGCATTTTACATTTGAGCCTTATTTACTGCTTTTACTACCTCCTGACACTGCTGTTTCCTTTGACACTTGAACTGCACTGAACTCCCTCCCGCCTCCTGTGTCATTATCATACTTTTGAATTTTAGATACATTTTTGGCATTATCCTCGTTTTGCACAGTTAGTGCTTATGAAGGTTTATTCTCGTAGTGACCCTTTCTGTTGCTCTTCACTCTTGTTTTTTCGTATTTCTGTCAGAGACTACTTTTCCCTGAAGAACTGCTTTCATAATCCTTTTAGTTCACGCCTGTGGGCAATGAGTTGTCTCATTCTTGTTTCCTGAAAAGTCTATATTTTGTCTTCACTTTTGAAGTGAAAAGTCTATATTTTGTCTTGACTTTCTATTGGGTATAGGATTCCAGGTTGGTGGTTATTTTCTTTCGGCATTTTATAGATGCCAATCCATTGTCGTCTGGCTTCCTTCCCTGTCCTTAAAAAGTCAGCTCTCAGTGTTCCTGTTGTCCCACTGAAGGTGGTGCCTTTTTTCGTCTGGCTCCTTTTGACACTTTGTTCTTGCCTTAGGCACACTCCGAAGGACTGCTGAAAACCAATGTGTGGTTTTCTTTGTTGAGTCAATGGCTTGATTCCTTCATCACTTTCAGACAAGTTTTGACCATTGTCTGTAGATGTTTCTTACTCCCTGTTCTGTCTTTCCTCACTTTGGGAGTCCCCATTTATATGGACATTAGACCTTTTACCGTGTCCTACATGTCTTTTGGGCTCCTTCTGTATTTTCCAGACTTTTTTCTTGTGACTTCTATCTGGCTGTTTTTTACTGACCTGTCTTCTGGTTCACTGATCCTCTCTTCAGTTGTGTTCAACCTGAGCTTAAACCCATAGATTGGGTTCTTAATTTCACTTACCCTATTTTTCAGTTCTAGAATCTGTTTTGATTCTTTGGTGAAAATTTTCATTTTGTCAAGTCTATTTTTGACCAGTTGAAGTCTGCATCTGATAACTACACTGTATGGGTCACCTCAGGGTCTGTTTCTATTTCTGTTTTCCTTTTTTCTCTTGGTCCTGTTTGTTGTTATTTTTCTAAGTGAACCTTGGGCGTTATGGATGAAAACCTGTGGAGACTCTAGGTGATGCTGTCTTCCCTCAGCGCTTCCTCTGACACACACCCAGAGGACAGACACTCTCCGTTCAGCCAGCTTCTGAGCGACTCTAGGCTGGATTCGGTCTTTGTAAGCCTCAGTCCTTATAAGCTGCCTTCATCTGCCCTCTCACCCAGGGTGTAGCCCCCGGGTCTCCATCTGAAAGCCTGAAGTGTTTCCCGGGGCCCCTCCTCCTTGGCAGGTCCTGAAGCCCAATTTTTGTCACCTGAAGACAGTGAGATTCCTGAAGGCTCAGCCTCTCAGGCAGTTTTTGCACAGTGCTGGGCTCATTTTCTCTGCCTCCCTTTTCTCAGAGATCTTGGCGCCTTAAGTCCCGTCTGATTTGTCAGGCCTGTATTTGAATTTCTGTCTTCCCAGCCCCATGGAACTCTCCAGAGCTCTGTTAGCCAGTACTTTCTGCTTGGCTTTCTGCTGTTTTCTTCCCAGCTTATTGGTGCATTTCCCCAAATCCCTGAGGAACACCTGATCGTCCCATGCCCTGAGGGAGAGAGTGGCTCTCGGAATGTTAGACTGGCCTCAGTGGGCTGCCCTCTTGTTTGGAATCTTTGCCCCTCCAGTTGGCTGCCTCAGTATCTCCTTGATGCCTTCAAACAGTCTTAAAAGTGTATCCAGCTTTTCTAGTTGTTGGTGAGTGGATCTCCTGCAGGCTGTTCGTGTATGTAGCTGGACGTGGGCAAACAAATCGGTGTTCCCTCTCCATCTGAAGCAAGATGTCAGAGTCCTAGTAAGTATAGTGATCGTTATTGTTATGAGAGCAACCTAAACCCACTAGTCCTTGCTTAGTACCCCCTGTTCTTTTTCTATTCAGCATCCCGTTTGCCCTGGCCCAGCCACATACACAGGGAAAGACGGAGCAGGTGGCCCACCCCACCAGGACACACAGGCAGCACCTCCACTCCTGGCTCCTCTCTCAGCTGCTGCGTGGACGCTCCATCCTGGCACTGCTCCCTCCTCTTCCCCTTGCCCTGAGCCAGCCCAGGGCAGGCTCTGTGATGACAGGCTGGCAGTGGCAGAGGAGAAGGCTTAAGAGTTGGAAGGGGTTAAGTGACATTCTGTGAATTGATCACATGTGAGTCTTCACTTTGAGTGTTTAAACAAATTACTGCTTTTAAGCTTCCCTCCGGTTTCATTTTAAAGTTGAAAATGCAGATTTTGTTCTTGAAATCTAGTGCAGTGATTTTACGGTGTTTTTGAAAGCACCGAATGAGATTTTAATAAGACGTCTCACTCAGAGAGCTCCAGTATGTAAGACTGAGAAAAGAGAATCTATTTGGGTTGAATTGTGGGTGGGACCCCAGTTGTGGGTCCCCCAGAGTCCACCAATGCCTGAGACGGGGCGTGTCTGTAGGACTCAGAACGCCCTCGGGAGTAAGGTCTTAAAGCCACGACCTCGTGACGCCTGAGTCGACCTGTGTCGGGTGTGTTGGTTGTCAGAGCACAGGTCGAGGCTAAACTGGTAGCGGTATGAGGTGTGCTGGGGGCTGGAAAGGAAGAAGGTGCAGGTGCAGCCCGGTCGGCAGGAGGAGAAAGGACGAAAGATGATGCAGGGGACAGCTCGGGTGGTTGGGGTGACAGAGGAAGGTGCAGACACTGGGCAGTGTCTGGGGTGTTCTGGTTGTCACAGCTAGGGGCAGGGGTGCTCCTACACATTCTGCAGTGCGGCCCCCACAACGAGGAGTTACTACTATTCAGGAAGCAGGTGCCAAGTGGAGAGGCTCTGGTGGAGGAACCCAGGCTTCTCCCGGGGACTGCTCTAATCTCCAGTGGGGTGCGGCGCGCCCCTGTCGTTTCATCCTGAGTGCTCTTAGCAAGGCTTCCTCAAGCCCTTGCTGGGCTTAAGCTGGTGAGTAAATGAGGGAGAATTGACCTCGTAGTCCGCATGAGGTGAGACTAGCTCAGTGACTGCTGACTGAGGGTCCATTCTAGACGTCCCCTTCAGTTTAGATAGTGCCCCTCTGGTGGCCGTTACTGACTGCTGCTCTTGGAGGAGGAGGTGGCAGACCCCCCAGAAAATCAGGCTTATTTCTGTTGTGTTTGGTTTATGAAACAGTTAAATATATCCCTTCAAAGTAGTATTGGACTATTTGCATCTTCTCTCTTTTCTACACACTCAACTTGCCATCTCTTTGAAAGCAGCCCTGCCTTCTTTTCTTTTTTGAGGAAGATTAGCCCTGAGCTAACTACTGCCAGTCCTCCTGTTTTTGCTGAGGAAGACTGGCCCTGAGCTAACATCCATGCCCATCTTCCTCTACTTTATATGTGGGATGCCTACCACAGCATGGCATGCCAAGCGGTGCCATGTCCGCACCCGGGTTCCGAACTGGCGAACCCTGGGCCGCAGAGAAGCGGAACGTGCAAACCTAAGTGCCGTGCCACGGGGCTGGCCCCGCCTTCTTTTTTTCTTTTTGTGAATCCTCTTCTTTTTGCTGAGGAAGACTGGCCCTGAGCTAACATCCGTGCCCATAATTCCTCTGCTTTATGTGTGGGATGCCTGCCGCAGCCTGGCCTGACAAGTGGTGTGCAGGTCCGCCCTCGGGGTCCGAACCAGCAAACCCCACGCCGCCCAAGTGAAGAGTGTGAACTTAACCACTGTGCCACCGGGCCGGCCCCCAGCTCTGCCTTCTTGTCTTCCTGTTTCTGTCCCTTTAATCGTCTGCAGGAGCCAGCGCCACCCCCAGCCCCTCTGTGACTATATCTGGTTCCGGGTTCCAGGTTCCGTGCTCCTGGGAGACAGTGGTGGAGGCACACAGGATCGCAGTCCTCAGAGAGCTGACAGAGCGGATCCTTTCTCACGATCAGTACAGGTTGTGAGCGCACCCTGACAGGAGGAAGTAGTTAAGAGGAAAGACACGACCCGGTGTGTGGGCAGGCCGCCTGTGTGCACACCGTGGTCCAGCAAAGGCCTTTCGGAGGGCTCACGTTTGAGCCAAGATCTGAAGCTGAGCGGAGCCAGCCTGAGCGCTTTCCCGGTGCTGGGCCTGCTGGGGCCAAGGCCAGGGGCAAGGAACAACTTGGCCGCGTCAGGCCATGAAGCTGTTGCGGAGGTTCCTGGACCGGAGGCGGAGGGAAAAGACGAACAAGGTGAGGGGGACCAGGGAGTTGGGAGTCAGGTGGAGCCTTCCCCAGCAGAGCTGGGATTTTTGTTTTGTTTTTAAGGACTTCTGAGGGCCCCAGGGTATTGTGGCTTCTCAGGAAGGGGTTGAGGTGATTTGGGTGGGTTTTTATGACGCTGGTGCTGTGTGGAGAATGGGTTGAGCTGGAGGCAAGAACGGATGGGGAGTAGGAACCGTTGGTCCAAGAAGGCACTCCTGATGCCTGGGTTGAGCTGTGAAGTTAGTGCTTTGGGCCAGCACTAAAGTCCCGTTCACATCGCCCACCCCACAGAGCGCAGAGCAGTGTGCATGTGTATGATGTTGCAGAGCTAGAGAATGTTTCAGTGGCGGGTGTGTAACGGCTGTGTGTGTACGCCTGTCACGTGCACAGCACTGTGTTCAGATACTTCCCGAGTGCCTGTTACGGGGCAGGCACTGTTCTAGGTGCCGAAGAGTCAGGATGTAGTAAGGGGCGCATAACCCAGGTATGTTTCAGTTGTGCAAGGAGAGCTGGAGGACGGAAGGGCTGTGTGGGTTCAGCTGGAGCAGGTGAAATGTGTGGACGGTGCGGTGGCTGCAGCCGTGGCTGTTTTGTCCTGGGTGTCTGTGCAGGCGGACTTGGGGAGGCCGTGATCCCTGTACTTTCAGCCACGCCCTCTGCTCTGTCTCGCAGAGACCTGCCTCAGCGCCACGCTCTCTACCTCCGTTTGGGCGGTCTTTGGGTTCCTTCAGTTCAACATCGGCCACAACCATCCTTTGCCCTCGTCTGTCCCTCCTCCTGTGAGCAGTGTGGCCTCCCCCCAGCCAGGGGCTCAGAAACCGGGGAGCCCGCTTCGCCTCTTCCTCAGCCTGCAGTCTGCAGGTCCTGAGGCGTGTGCCTGTCCTGTCGGAGCCCGCCTCTGAGGTGCACTGGCGAGAGCTGGACCGTTTTTTCCATCAGGGTGATTCGAGGAGCGGTTGGCTCCCGTGGCCTCTCCCGCCCCGGCCCCCTGTGGTCTGGCACCCGCCGCGCTGAGCTGTGGGCAGTTCCTCACATGCAGATGTGTTGTTTTCTGGAAACTTCTTTGTAAATATGCTGTTCTCAGAGAAGGCGGTCTTTTTTACTCACCCTGTGTTCTGCTTGCTGATTCTTCGTGCTAACGACTGCTAAGTAATTTGATAACTAACTCTTTTGGAGAACCAGTTTCGCCCTGTGAATAAAGATCTTCAAAAGTGCTCGTATTCTGCCCGAGCAGTTTTACTTCTGCTCCAGAAATGGTTGCTTTCTGGAGGGGACTTTCGGCATAAGGATGTTCACCGTAACATCTTAGCGTGTTTACATCCTTTATTCCTGAGCAAGTTAGAAAAGTAATAGATGCCAGCATCTATTTATTTTTAGAAACCATTTAAAGCATAAATAATGTGTAATTCCCACTTCATGGGTTTAACATCTCTCGCTTTTGCCTCCCAGCCTCACCTCCTTCCCCCTGGTTTTGGCATCACCTCGGGAGGGACATGAGTTCCTGTGGGCCCGTTCTTGTGGTTGGAGGTGGGGCAGCGGGCCCTGGCTGTGACTGCAGACCACGCTGGACTCTCCCGGAGCTTCCTCGGGCGTCTGCGGAGGGCCACAGACAGGGAGCCCATTCCCAGCGACCTTCCTGGTCAGCTGGGGCCTTCTAGTAGTCGGAGTGCCCATTGGTGTTCCTGCCCGAACCGGGTCCTGTACTGGAGGTTGCGCAGTGGTGATTTTTCTGACTCAATCCTCCTTCATTTGTTAGCTGCTCCTCTTCAGTAAGGAGCATCCCTTTCTGTTCTCTTTCTCTCTCTCAGTTGCTGTGGCCCCTTGCATTTGTATTTATTCAGTGTATCGCAGTCAGTTATCATCATTATTCCTTTGGATACTCAGATTGTCCCCTCAGCTGGGCTCCTGTGTCCTTTCTCCAGGGCCCTGTTAGTCTTTGAATGCTCCGTTGTTTCCTGACACAGAATTTGTCGCAGACCCACTTTGTGTTTCTCCTGCCTCAGATCTGCAGTCGTTCCTCTGAGGAGCCCTGGTTCCTTTTGGTGGGGAAATGCTGTTTAGAAATCAGTATCTGGGGGCTCGGTGTGCTCACTGTCACAGAGGTTCACATCTAGGTTCTTTTCGGGACAGAGCTGGAGAAAAATCTTGACAAAAAGAAAAACCTGGATTTCATATTGGTATTTCCTTTACAAATTAAACCTAGTTTTTTCCCCTTAATTTCTTTCTTTCTTTTTTTCTTTTTTCTTTTTTCTGCTTGATCTCCCCCAACCCCCCGATACATAGTTGTATATCTCAGTTGCAGGTCCTTCTAGTTGTGGCACGTGGGATGCCGCCTCAGCGTGGCCTGACGAGCAGTGCCATGTCTGCTCCCAGGATCCGAACCCGTGAAACCCTGGGCCCCCGAAGCGGAGCGCATGAACTTAACCACTCGACCCCGGGGCCGGCCCTTATTTTGTACTTCTTGTCTTAGACTGACAGTTTTGATTTCTAATGATATTAGCCTTAATTTTTTTATCCTATGATACACATAAAATAGTTTAAACCTTTTAATATCGTATTGTTATAATCATCCTGTTGAGTGAAGTTTTAGAGTTTCTTTGTAGTTCTTTTGGATCTTAGAATAAACCTATCTTAAGAATACATAGCTAGAATAATGGGTTTCAAAGCAATGTGAAGTAACATAACCGCACAACATTTGATAAACAGTTGGAGTGCCCGTTGGTGTTCCTGCCCAAATCGGGCCTTCTGTTGGAAGTTGCAAAGTTCATTTGTTTCTGCTGCTTCTTAAGTTTAGGGTTTACATTGTTCTTCTGGAGTTAATTTTTCTTCAAATACATAAAGCTTTTACGTGATTCAAAAACGAGAAGTATAGAAAAAGGCATAGTCGGAAGTCTTGCTCCTCCCGTCCCTGTCCCACTCACGCCTTCTAGGTGGGGGACCACGGTCCGGTTTGCCTGAGGGTAGGCCTGGGTTTTGCCTCTTATCCTCAGGCAATTAGCAGCCGTGCCCCTTTCACTCTCAGAAATGAAGCATAGGGAAAGCCTTGTCGGCGCTTGCTAATGCTCATGAGAGAGCGGACAAAATGTTTCCACTTGGTAGGTTTTTCCCTGTGGCTGGAAGGAAGCTCTTGGCCGAGCTCTGCTGACTTGGATCGCGGTTCGCTGGGCAGGGAAGGTCCACCGAGGGAGTTCTTTGTGGCTTCCAGAGGCTCGTTCTTATTCTGAGGAGGAAATTTCCTCTTTCTCTGAAAATAATCTGGGAGCTTGAAGCATATCTTGCATTTCCAAGTTTTTCTGCTTTGCAAATGGGTAATTATCCCTCCTGCCTATGTATTTTTAAACCTTTGCCAGTAGTAATATGGAAATTGATTTCGTGTAGCGCCATGCTGAAGAAGACTAATCAATGTCGCTGAGCCCTTAACATCTCTGGAAATCCCGGGGTGCTGCTAAGAAGCTAGGACACACTCTTGCTCCCGCCTTAAAAATAGTTCATGGGGAAAACGTGAGTGACAGGTGAGGTCGCGATAGCCTGCGCGCCCTGCAATAGAAACAGCTGTGGCAGGGCAAGGGTATTTTGAAGAGTCTTGAGTATGAATTCTAGGATAGTCTGATGTGTTATTTTCATGCAAATGAAAATATGAAAGACTTCATTTTTGACTGAGTGTGAAATGCAGTTGATGCACAGAGTTAAAGAAGTCCCGTATAGAATTTTACTTGGCTGTTTTGTGGCTCAGCTCCTGTAGCTCCCGCAGAGATACACACGGAAGGGAGACCGTCAGCCAGCTGGCGTCTCCTTCTTCGTGCTGTTTGAAGGCGCTTTACGCAACGTGCTGAGTGCCTGTCCCTCCTCCGGCGGACAGACTGACTGCAGAGGACAGTGGCAGCAGGTGTGTGGGTGTGTGCCGCCCTGTCTCCTGTGCTGCCGTCCGTCTCTGTAGGTAGACCCCCGGTCTCCCTCGGTCCCGGTGGGCAAGGCTCGGAGGAAGCAGCCTGGTGGGCAGTCGGCGGACTCGCGCCCCATCCTCGCCGAGTTCCCTGCGTCAGTTACCTCGTCTCTGAGCCTTCGGAGTTCTCATCCGTCAGTTAGGGACGGTAACTGTCGGTTTTGCTTCAGCAAATATTGATTGTCTGCCGTGTGTTAGGCACTGTCTGTCCAAGGGCTGGGTAGACAGATGTTTGGGGGATTAAATGAGATAATAGCCAGCATTTATTGCTTCTAAGCCTCTTTCTGTGAGTTATCTCCCTGAGTCTCATAACAGTACTGTAGAGCATTCTTTCTACTATAAATAGTGCTGGAAGGCAGGGGACTGTTCCGCAGCCTGTCTGACAGTGAAGGAATTGAGGCACGGAGAGGTTTGGGAGCCCCTTCAGAGGCCGGTAGCGAATGAGTGTGGAGATTGGTTATGGTGAAGAGTGCTTCCCTCTGACTCCCACAGTTAACCGTGACCAATAGGGAAAAAAGGAGAATGACGAAGAAAAAGTGCAAACGGTATGCAAATGTGTGGTGGACGGAGTGACAGTCTCTCTCTCCACCCTGTATGTCCACAGTGTGGGGTATTTTATCTGAAAGGCGGTGGTGTTTTTACTGTGCGTTCATACTTTTCGTAGAGAAAGATGGGTGAAGTTCTACATTGTGAGAATACAAGTAATGAGTAAAATAAACTTGCTGAGTCAGGGGGCTTAGCGACAAGCTGCCTGGTGATCCGTGCAGAGAAATAAATTGTTCTAAGGCCTTTGGTTCCCTGCGTCGATGGGAGGGTGGGAGAAGAGCTCTGCAGGGCCCCCCGGGTGTGTTGCGGTCCAGTGCTGCCCCCCTCCCGCATCCTCACCAGGCATGCCTTGGTCCAGTGCTGCCCCCCTGCCGCATCCTGAGCTGGCGTACCTCGGTCCAGTGCTGCCCCCCGCCGCATCCTCACCAGGCTTGCCTCGGTCCAGTGCTGCCCCCCCTGCCGCATCCTCACCAGGCGTGCCTCGGTCCAGTGCTGCCCCCCTGCCGCATCCTTGCCCGGCGGGGCCCGCGATTAAAGGATGCCTCTGCACACTGCTCGCTTCTTGTCTCAAGTCTGAGATTGGCAGGCCTGGGGCCGTCCTGTGCTGCCCCAAATGCAGGAGAGGCCGGGAGAGTAAGTGCCTGGGGCTCTCAGCTCCTCTGGCCCGGTGCTGTTCCCAGGCCTGGGGAGGGGCTCAGAGGCCGGGCAGCCAAAACAGGTGACAAATTGTGACAGCGTGCCTGAAATCACTGCAGCTGTGCCTCTGCAGCTGGAGAAGGCAGTTTAGTGTTACTTACATGGCAGCTGGAACGCTCCTCCTGGCTGGGATTATCAGGGCCAACTGCCGCCTCCCCTTCCCCTGCCCTGACTTCCCCGAGAAGGGAAGAGAACACGTGTTAAATAAACCCGGGGATTAGGGATTTGGAGTTATATACCGCCCCCCCCCACCCCCCGTTTGTTACTTTTATTCTCCTTCCTGATGATCTTGACTCCATTTCTGTGAGACAGTTTCACAAACTGGACAGCGTGTCTTTTTGATGTGTGTATGGTGGGTGCCTGACAGTCACCAGAGTGGGAGAAAGTCCCATGCAGGACAAAGTAGTAGGTGGTTAGAATAAAGGGTTTAAGTTGGAGAGAATGTGCATTCCGAGGTTGTTTTCTTGTGCAAACCATAGAAATAGTTGTTCCTAACGAAGTTTGACGATGAACTAAGAGATTGTGTGGAAGCAGATTCCTGATTATAGGTTCTGCGTAGTTTGTACAAACCCTTAACGTCCAGTTCGTTCCCCTTCATGTTCCCCAACTGTGTCCACAGGGCTGGGCGCTGCGGGAAGGGAGCTGTTTCCAGCAGACCTGGAAGCGTTAATACAGTAGCCGCTCTTTCCGCGGCTTCCAGGCTGCGAGCCCGTGCCCCCGCCTGGCCTGGAAACCCACGAGCTGTGGAGGGCAGGGCGTCGCTGCCCACCGTGTCTGGGACTCGGGATGCGGGTTTCTCTGTGCTTTGAAACGCTGCCGGTGTTCCTTCAGTTGTAAATTCGTCTGAAGAGCCTCTGGTGGGAAGTTTTATAGTAATGCCGTGTAAAGAGATAGTGACACACGTAGTGCTAATTTGCAGTAACTTTAAGCATTGCCAGTAATTTAATTTCCAGGGAGCTCCTGAACCGCCTGTGCTCGGGTCTCCGTGGTTCTGTTTGCTGCGCTCGCTGGCGGGCATTAGGTTCGTTCCAGTTGGAAAACCTCTGCGGGAAGGACGGAGGGAAAGGAAGCACTTGCTATCCACACATTCTTGGGTAATTATTTTCATTTGAACGAAAGTTTTGTGCCACTGACTAGGAAATACGTTAAATCCTAGCCCTCTGCTCCCTCTGCTCTAGTCGTCATCTTGGAGATTCCTTCGTCTCTGTGGGGTCACCCGTCCCCTTTTTGAAGATGATCGCCACGTTTCTGTCTGGAGCTCCACATTTGGGATGCTCCTGCATGCCCAGCCCCGAGTTTTGCCATATCCCTTAGACGGCCCGTAGACGTCCTGCTGTGTCTCAGTCCAGGGTCCTGCTCCGCCTTCCTCCTTGGTCAGCCTCGAATCTCCCCGCCTCCCTCCCCACTTCACGCGCCTCCTCTGCCCTTCCTCGCTCATCCTGCTGGGCCAGTCCGCAGCTCTGTCCCGTGTTTTCTGCTCTCACGTCGTTTCTGTTTTCCTTTGTGCTCTGGTGCGCTAGCTTGGGCCGTTCGTGGGGCCTTGGTGTCTACATGAGGTGGCTTTGCTTGTGCTTTCTTCCTTTCCAGGCCACCTAGCTCCCAGGGTAACCCAGACCTCTGGCATGAGAAGGTTTTGGCAGGGCCTATCCATGGCAGCAGGTGTTTGGCAGTTTGGCATTCATGGCTCCGTGTTCTGGCTTTATTCACCTTTCCCACATCTTTCCCTCTGTAAATGCCCCTTCACTCTGCCCAACCAGTCTGCTCACTCTGCTCCCCTTCCCTGACGCCTCGTCCTGCGCGATTCCCTGCTCGGGTACTGCCTCTCCCTCTCCTCGCTTTCATCAGACCCCAGCTGCCTCTCCAGGCCGAGGTCACCCCTGTGAGGTCTGCTCGGACCAACTCCGATTCCTACTGGGATTCAGAGTCGCTCCCATCTCTAGGAGACGACAGATTTGGTGCTTGGGGCTGGTTTTACTGTGATTCCTTTTATCTTTTCTCCAGTTTTTCAAAATGCCACCAGCTTTAAGAAAAACGCAGATGAAAGAGTAGGATCAAGGTCATTCTTGAGGGGGCAAAAGAAATCACAAAAAGATCTCCTGTGGGGCGTGTGGCCAGCCTCTTTCTCCCCATGGGATGATGGCGGTGGGCTTGCTGGGTGAGCGTGGAACAGTCTGCTTTTTCACTGACTGCTGAGTGGCTTCCTCTTCTTTCCCACCCTCCCCTCCTCCTCTACCTCCCCCTCCACACCCGTGTCAAATCTTGGATCCTCTGCTTACTAACTTTCTGATCTTGGCCAAGATATTTCACTTCTGAGACCGTTTTGTCGTCTGTAAAGTAGAGATACTATTTATTTCCCAATATTATAGGCAGATTTAGTGAGAACTAAAATAAAGCATCCACCGCTGTACCCTGCAGAAGATGGGCCTTCATTAGATGCGAGGTGTCTGTCTGCAGACCCCGTAACCCCGACTCGGGTGACTGGGAGGGCGTACAGCCTGCGGGGGCTTGGTTTGGGTGCTCACCGTGGGATCTCCCCCTGAAGATGACATCGTCTTGAGCTCTGAGTCCCGAGCTGCTTATCAGCCAAGTGACCTTTGTAGGTCACTAACCTGCCCGGGCCTGTCTTCCAGTCTGTGAAGTGAGCTAATTATGTATGCCTTCCTGTCGTATGTGACATCTACTTTTATGTGATAAATACTGGAAAATATTTTGAAAACCAGTCAAGCATTAAGCACGTATAAAGTTATTACAATGAATATTTGTGTCTTAGGAGTACTTAGCATCGTGCCTCCCAACTTTTTTGTTCAGTAAATTGTCCAGATTAATAGGGCTGCTCCTTCTCCAGCTGGTATTGCTGTCTCCTGAGCTTGCTGGAGCCTCGAGAGGAAATCCCTAATAAAGTAGCTTCCGTTCCAGTTTTGTACTTAGACCTTTGGTTCTTTCTGAGACGCCCTTCTTGTTAAGTTAGAGGGTAGGTAAAACTGGTTATAATATAAGGCTCGTGTGAGACTGGTTTGCAAGACGTGAATACACGGAGCCATGACAGTTTAAGAAGGTTACAACGCGGTAATATTCACAGTCAGACGTAGTCGTTGCTGGTTCAGATCCACGGGGACCTGTTGTTTGAACACTACATTGTTCGCCCGGGCTGGGGATTTTGAAACAGTGAGGGGAGCAGTTCTTTCCCTCGAGCAGACTCGTGTGAGTGTGGTGCTGCACGGAAGGGACAGGTGCTGTCTTTCTCAGGGGCCGGCGGAGCCTGTACAGAGCGGCAGGGTTGAGCTCCGGCTGCGACGTCGTGTTGGGCATGCGGGAGGCGCGGGGCTGGGGCGGCATTGGGAAGGAGGAGCTGCCACGGGCCCGCGAGCACGAGCAGAGGGCGCAGTTGTGGGCCGGCTGGGCGGGCCTGCTGCGTGTCGGGTGGTTTGCTGCGGAGGGGTGTGGTGTGCCAGGCACGCCGGGTGGGAGGAGAAGGGTCGACAGAGGAACAGAAAGGCACCGAGGGTGTGAGCTCACGGCAGGGCGGTCCCCGAGGGCTGGAGTCAGTTCTCCGAGAGCGCTCTGGTGGGGCAGCGTGATGGGGGCCCTGCAGGTGCCGAGAGGCCGCCTTTGTTGACGCTGCACCCTTACCTGAGATCCGCCAGCCAGCTGTGTGTGCTCCGGGGGCCGTTGTCACTCCTGCTGTGGACACTGCAGGAGAGGGGGTCGACAGCGTCTTCGGGCTCACCTGTCCTCACTACTGTCAGCCGAGGCTGCGTGGCCTTGCACGCCGCAGCTGCTGTGTTTCTTTGACTTGTTAGCAGGCGGGGAGGAGCTGCTGTCAGTGTAGCCTCAGGTAGCCGTAGGTGCTCCTTCTGAACTTGTGTTTCTGCTGACCCGGCGTGATGGAGCCGCGGGAGGAATCCCGCATGGAGAACTTTCAGGCACGGCTGATGTCGAGACCCCTGCCTCAGCCCGAGATGCCCTTCTGTCCCGTGTGTCCAAAACACTCGTCAGAGACGGAAAGGAGAGCAGGCTGCTCGCTTGTCCTCGGTGTCCTGTGCGCTCAGCTGGAGCTTCGAGGTGTGGTCTCCCCGTATGTGTTGCAGTGCTGGCCCAGCTTCTCCGTGCTCGTTCCCTGCCTGCCTTGGGAATTGCGGGTGGCTCTAGGGCAGTGAGGTGCAGTGTGCGGGGACCCAGTTGCCGTCAGAGTGGGGCTGTTGAATAGTACCCGCGGGGGTCTTGTTTGACATTTCTGTTCCCGTCAGTAGTGGAGTCTCAAAGTGTGACAGAGCAGGTCCTGTCTTAGATCCCTTTCTGTGCCGTTGTGCTCGGTGGTACCTATGAAGGCCTAGGGGGTGGTGTCCAAACGCTCTTCCACATCTCGGACGTCCTCATGTAATAAAGGTCATGAAATAACTTCACAGAGTGCTTCATCACACGCAAAAGAGTGGATTGTGGCTTTCTTTGCAGAATTGAAGTGCTAGTGTGAACTACTGACAAGCCTGAAAAATGCTAAAATAGTAACTGAATCGGGGAAACCTTGCTCACACCCTAGGACTTTTCAGGAGAATTGCTAACCTGTGAACTCTAAAGCTGTTCCTGAGAGGGGCTGGGGAGACCAGTATGACGTCATTTTACTAGAGGAGCGGGGGCCTTAATCAGGTTACTGTCCTCCCCTCTCAGGTTCAGGATGCCTGGAACACTGGCACCCTCCATCACTTCCATGCCTTTATTGGCTCCGTGTTTTGGTGGAGCCATCATTGCCGGGAGGGATACCACCACATGCTAAGGTGGGACCACCAGTGGTTCTGGAACGTGGCGGAGTGTGAGTGACAGAGCAGTGACTCGCAGGTGGAGCGTCCTAACGGAGGGACTCCCTCGTGGTAGATGCTGTCAGATGAGTCTCCAAGGGCTCACTAAAAGATGAGCTGCTGTTGTCAAGCAAGGAAGACTAGGAAACATAGTTTAAGGGTCTCGCGGAGATGTTTTAAAGCCTGGTGATGTAAGTGCAGAGTAAGCATGTTCGATGTGGTAACTTAGCGTGCAGCTGGCACGAACACTTTTGTCTGCCTGTTTACTGTAATAAATTTGTGGGGCTGAGTCGGAGTCAGAGTCGGCTGGTGCTCTACTTTCCTGGAAGGGTGTGTTAACGTGGCCAAGCTTTCGGGCAGCGTCTTCGTAGGGAAATGGGGGGCTGGCCCCTTGAAGTCGCCTTGTGTTTAGGCACACAGACTATGTATGTGATGTTTACATAAGCTTCATAACTGGGGTGTCAAGCTGAATAATCACAGGTTTGTGATTATTTCTACTGTTATGTAATAGCGTAATATTTTAATCTGTCCTTTATTGCCATGGGAGGTTAAAAAAGGCAAAGATTTGGGGCCAGCCCCCTGGTGTGGTTAAGTTCGGTGCACTGCACTTCAGTGGCCTGGGTTTCGGGTTTGGCTCCTGGGCACAGACCTACTCCACTCGTCAGCCATGCTGTGCCAGCAACCCACATGCCAAGTAGAGGAAAATTGGCAACAGATGTTAGCTCGGGGGCAGTCTTCCTGGCCAAAAAGAAAGGGCAAAGATTCTACATAGAGAAATTGCAGTGAAATAAAACATTATTTTTGCAAATAATGTTTTATCTTCTAAAAAGTAGTAAGACAGTCCTCACTTTGCATGGGACTATAAAAATGACCATGCAGCTGGCCCGCTACAAAGCAATCTTAATCATTGATGGAGACGATTGTGTTTGTGATTGTTACGTTTTTTTCAAGACATTGCAAACTCTCTTAAATTATAAATGTATGAGGAAATGACAAAAACAGTAAAACTAATCTTTATTTAGTACACTGCAATTTATAACATTAGAAACGTTGAGAATTCAATTCCATAGGTCTTGGAGCCAGCAGGTCCATTTCTGGGTCTGTCCCTCAGAGCAATCCAGTACCTCCTTTTTGTACATAATTTTAAAAAATCAGTACAATATCCTAATTATAAAATAAAGTAAATTTAAAAAGTTAGTTTACGGTGAAACATTTCATTCTGTAAATGTTTGGGCACGACTGCACCGAAGACGCAAGTCAGATGTTTGTACCTTCTGCTGATGAATGAGTTTAAGAGAAGATGATCAGAAGCCATTCCATAGAAAAATAGAGAAATGTGAAAGAAGAGGTGGCCACTCCATAAAAGTGTGTTAGGATAAGTAAACACAGACCAATCTCAATTGTATTTGATCCGAGAAAAATGAATAACCGTGACTGAAATAAGGACAACGTGCCTTTCGTATCACAGATTGTCAAGTAGAGACCTGGGCAAGTACAACAGTCTCGCATACGAGCTGAGCCTTCTTTGCAGGTGAAATGTCAGAAGAGTTCCCTTGGTCATGAGAGGGCCAGGGGAGTGACGGAGGGTCACGAAGAACATATTGCCTCTGGAACTCTCACCAAATGCCCAGGCATGCGTTCAGTCCCTGTCATATGAGAAGATTTTGGAGACCCCCTATTTGATGGGCGACAGGGAATGGAAGATGGATCCAAAAAAGAAAGTGGGCCCTAAAGTTTAATAACACACCAGGGTGGCAGAGCTACAGGAAACAGGTGTTTCATAAGCTGCTGGCCCAGGAGGAATAATTTAGCAGTAGCTATTAAAATTGCAACTGACCTTTGACTCAGAAGTTCTAAGGTTTTATCCTGCAGATGCACTTGGCACACGTGCAGAATGATACATGTACAAGGTTATTTGTTGCCATGCTGTTTGTCAGAGCTAAAGATCGGAAGCACAGTCGTAAGTGTCCATCGGTAGGAGAAGAATAAATACGTTACGGCTTTTGTGTCAGTGCGGCTGTGAGAGGAGGAGGACGCTGCGAGCCGGCCGGCCGTCCTCAGGCCGTGTCCCTGCTGGAGAGGCACTAGAGGGAATGCGTGTCTCACTGGATTCTCCGCGCGTCGAACCTCGGGATAAACGGGGAGCGTCTGCCTTCAGCTGCCTGCCGAGTTGAAGAGCCACCAGGGCTGGAAGGGAGGCCTCCATGGATACCTTTATTACCATTTGTAAAAAACAAAGTTTTAAAAGTTGGTGTGACAAAGAGCTCTGTCCTGAGCATCCTTCCATTGCTGCTGCTATCCCTGTTTTGTAAAAGTTTGTGATGGCCAAAACATCTCCGTGGAAATGTGGATTTTACGCTGCTCCTAATGATGGCTTTAGGCTGTCAAGGTCAGGCAGGCAGTTTCTGGTCTCATACTTTAAAGACAGTTTCTTTATGATTCAGTGGTTTTTTGGCACGTGCATAGATCTATGAAAGGAAGTATTCGAAAATGAAAACTATTTTATACTCCAGTAAGCACGAGCAGCGCCAAAAATCACATACTTGCTTTACTGGAAAGTTTGAAACATGGTGTGAATATAAACTGGACATTAATATGCTTCATATTGTGTTTTCATTTTATTATTATCTAGTGTTGTTAATTTATCTGAAACTCTTTAAGGTAGTCGTCTTTTGTAAAAAAGTAATGTTTAAAAAAAAAAACCTACCTAGAAGATTCCAGAAGGCACTCATTCCTATTTGAATAAATATTTCTGCCCTTGATTTTTTATTTCATTGGTTTGATTCTCCCCTGCCGCTCAGGCTCCGTTTGAAAAATTTAATCAGAATGTTTTTGCCTGTGAGTATTTCGCTGTTATTATGCACTGAAATGTTATGCTTCTGAAATATACTTTCACACTAATATTTCAGATTGTTTTGAAATATACGTGTGCATTCATATTTCACATTGTCTTGACTAATTGTGAGACATTATTTGTGTTTAAATACAACATGCTTGTAACAACCGAAAACATTTTGGTTTACTATTTAGCAGAAAGGTAAAAATACGTGAAGCAAATCTTATACTCACTGCCCATGAGTAAATCCCCATTTTTGCTTAAAAGCAGATGCCTTCCAAAGAAGAAAGGAGTGATGGCTAACATAGCTAGAAATTTAAATTGGAAATGAGGAACAAAAATGGAACAATTCGGGGCTGGCCCCGTGGCCGAGTGGTTAAGTCTGTGCGCTCTGCTGCAGGCGGCCCAGTGTTTCGTCAGTTCGAATCCTGGGCACGGACATAGCTCTGCTCATCAAACCACGCTGAGGCAGCGTCCCACGTGCTACAACTAGAAGGACCCACAACGAAGAATATACAACTATGTACTGGGGGGCTTTGGGGAGAAAAAGGAAAAAATAAAATCTTTAAAAAAAAAAAAGAAAGGAATAATTCACTCATTGCCATTGTAAAGAAATGTGTCTACCCATGTGTACACCCGAGAGAAAACATAGCATAAATCCACATGAAAACTTGTGCAGGAACGTTCATAGCAGCATTATTCGTGATCGCTAGGAAGTGGAAGCAACCCACATGTTCATCAGCGAATGAAGGGATAAACAAAACATGGTCCATCCATGCGGTCGAATGTTATTCAGCCATAAAAGTGAACAAGGCCCTGACACACGCTACGATGTGGATGAACCTTAAATATGTGATGCTGACTGAAAGACACCAGACACGGAAGGACAGATATTGTGTGATTTCATTTATACGAAACGTCCAGAACAGGCGAGTCCGTGGACTCAGCGGATTTGTGGCTGCCAGGGGCTGGGGGGGAGGTAATGGGGAGTGACTGCTAATGGATCAGCTTTTGGGGCGTGACCAAAATGTTCTGGAATTACTGGTGATGGTAACACAACATTGTGAATATGCTGAAAATCACTGAATTGTACTCTTGAAAATGGTTAAGATGGTGAATTTTATGTTGGTGACTTTTGTCGTAGTAAAAAATCTCAAAAAGAAAAGAAAAGCAGTGTGGTCACATTTTTTATGAATTTGAGTGATGTGGATTGAAAATAGTGTTATAAAATAGTCACATCAGGGGCCGGCCCACGGCCAAGTGGTTAAGTTCCCTGGTTCTGCTGCGGCAGCCTGGGGCTTCACTGGTTCGGATCCTGGGCATGGACATGGCACCACTTGTCAGGCCACACCGAGGCAGTGTCCCACATGCCACAACTAGAAGGACCCACAACTAGGAGATACAACTATGTACTGGGGGGATTTGGGGAGAAAAAGCAGAAAGGAAAAAGGGAAGAAGAAGATTGGCAGCAGTTGTTAGCTCAGGTGCCAGTCTTGGGGGGAAAAGAAATTCACATCAGTGTTTCAATTACTGTGAGGTAATGCAGTTCTCTCAAGAGTAAAAAAAGTTAAGATGTCAAAAATGATCAAATGTCAGAGTGGGCAGACCAAGTTGTGAGTTGTGTTTGTGTTATTGCCGCCTGGCAGTGCCCCTGCAGCCGGTGGACAGACCGCATCCTACAGAGATGCTCAGGTTTGGCTCTAAAGGATGCTCGTTTGGAATTAGACTCCCACACAATGCATCCTCCCTAGTTGCCAAGCCAACAGTTAGGAAAGAGGCACAGGATGGTTTCTTTCAATAAACTTTATTTTTTAGAGCCATTTTGGGCGTACAGCAGAATTGAGGGGGAGATACAGAGGTTTCCCGTATACCTTCTGCCCCCCACTCCCCCAGCCACCCCTACTGTCCACACCCCCCACCAGCGTGGCACATTGGTTACAGTCCTTGAACCTACTGCATCGTCACCACCCAGAGTCCACGGTTGACGTCAGGGTTCGCTCTTGGTGCTGGACCTGCTGTGGGCTGAACACGTGTGTAAGGACCTGTGTCCACCATTATAGGTCATCCGGAGTAGTTTCACTGCCCTGAAATCCCGTGCTCCCCCTGTGCATCCTTCCCTTCCCCCAGCCCTGGCCATCACTGATCTTTCGAGCATCTCCATAGTTTTCCCTTTTCCAGAATGTCATATAGTTGGAATCATACAGTATGTGATTCTTTCACCAAGATTAGCTTCTTTCACCAAGGAATGTGCATTTAAGATTCCTTGGTATCTTTTCACGGCTTAATAGCTCCTTTTTATTAGTGCTGAATAGTACTCCATTGTCTGGGTGGACCATAGTTCATCCACTCACCCACTGAGGGACTTCTTGGTTGCTTCCAGGTTTTGGCCATTATGGGTAAATCTGTAACCATCTGGCACAGTGTATTTTTGACCTGGTCCATACATACATTAAAAAAAAAAACACTAAGGTAGTTTTTTTCTCCTCCAAATGGAAGTCACATTCGGTTTTTGGCAGAACAGGTTTGAGCTGCTGTTGGGAGCAGTGGCTGCTCAGCACTTAGCAGAGACGAGTTTTGGAAGACGAGAGCAGACCCCGGGGCCGACAGCTGGCGAAGGGTCCAGCGCAGGGAGAGCGGAGGGCTGGGTGGCGCTCAGGTTTGCTGATCTTGGAGAGCAGTAGGTCGGTGAGTGGCAGGGAGAGGGGGCGGACAGCGAGAACCTGGGCGGGCATGAGCACGGGTACGCGGGGCAGCGTGCAGACCGCCTCTGAAGTGTGGTGGCGAAGGTAATGGGAGGTGACAGGGCGGGCTGGAAAGCCAGCCAGTGGTCCCTGTTGGAAGAAGGTGAGTGTACGTGTGATCGTTTTCCCCATCATGGGTGGGAATGCTTCTGTTAAGAGCTGAGCTAACATTTGAAGGTACTTAAGTGACATCCGTTTTAGCAATATTGCAAAAATCAGCCCGTCAGAACCCTGTTAGCCACCTGCTCCTGGTGGAAAGGCCCGGAGATGCTGTGGAAGGAGCTCGGCGGGGCCAGGTGGCGGCCGTCGCCTGTGTTTGAGGGCTGACGGTGAGGCCTTTCAGCGGAGTGGCTCATTTCCAGCGTCCTCATTTGATGTCACACTTGTGGCCGTGGTAGAACGTAGATATTGCTCCCCATATTTTTAGATGAGTGGTCAAGATGGAGAACTAAGTGACCAGTCCAAGGTCATAAAGGTCAGTTGTTTCCCAGCATGGCTACTGAATTCCCCTGGGAAGCCTTTAAAAATACATATTCCAGGTTCCACCCCAGAAATGTTGATTCAGTAGGCTGAGGCCTAGGAGTCTGTATTTTCATCAGCTGCACAGGTGGTTTTTAGGCAGCTGGTCTGGACAGCACGGTTCCCTGTGCCGCCTGCAAACCTCTGAGGTGGACGGGTGTTTTGTTCTGCAGCACACGGCCCTTAGGCCGTGAACTGAGCAGGGCGAGTGGTGGCCAGGGGAAGACCGGCTGATTCACAGACCTGAGGCAGAGGGCACAGCCGAGGCACAGACGTGTTCTAGGAACTGTAGATGAGTTGGGACTGACATGCCGTGTAGGAGACACAGAGTGATGAGGGAGGAGGCTGGAGAGAGAGGCAGGGTCAGAGCTGCGGGAGCTGACTTCTGGAACCACCCTCCAGACCAAGGAGACCTGGTGGCCTAGGCAGAGCAGGAGGCAGCGAGGACCCTCCAGAAGATCCAGGTAGGAGGCAGAATTAGTACCCAGCAGCTGGTTAATGTGGGGGGAGAGGAAGTGGGTGATGTGACGTCCGGGAGTCTGGCTTGGACAACTGCATGGGTGGGTCCTCTGCTGAGTTGAGTGAGGGCCTGGGAGGAGTTGGGGGCTGGGTCAGGGAGGAGGGTGATGAACTCCGTTTGGGGAAGGTGGTTTAAGCGTCCAAGTAGAGATGTCTGACGGGCAGTTGGACAGTTGCCGGGGTGGGGGCTTAAAGCCTTGGACACAGGACACAGGTGTGGAGAGTGAACAGGGCACCCAGGAACCTTTTGTTCAGCAGTTACGAGATGAGCAGGGAAAAGGACGAGGGGAAGAGAAGGGGAAGGTGGGATCGCATGCTCCCTGACGGTGGTTGGCGAGGTCAGCGAGCACGAAGCCTGCCTGGGGTTAGCGCAGGCGAGCGGATTGCTGTGTCTGAGCCAGAGCGCTTTCAGGGCAGCAGCGGGGCCTGAGGCCAGGTTGCAGAGAGCAAGAACAGGATTCAGGATTGGGGTGTGGTGGCTGAGGGGCCAGGTATTTCTGAACAAGTTCTGTGTCCACGTGGACAGTCCATATTCTGGTCGCGTCCTGTGCTCTAGCATGGTTTTGGGAGACAAAAAGAGAAGGGAGGATTGGTCTTTTTTTTTGTTTTAAATACAAGGCAAGGACATAGTTAAAAATTTAAAAATGAATATAAATTAAAAACGAAGTCTCGCTTCAGCCCCCTTTCCCAGTCCCAGTGGGTAACCTGCATTAGCTGTTTGCTGGGTGTCCGTCTCTGTGTTACCTTAAAGACGTAAAAAATACGCATGGTGTGTGTTTGCTGTGAACCAGGTTGAGATGACGCTGAAATACTGTGCTGTACTGTCTTTTTTGGTTCGGATTATACAGTCTCTGCTATGAATCCCTAAATGCTGAGCAGCAGCATAGATTGTGTCAGTATCCGTTTCTTAAAGAGAAACCGACAAAAGAAATTAGATGTATTGGGACTTTGTAACTGCTTATGCATTTTACTCTGTTGCTTGCAAATGACGTTCAGTGACTGAAAATCCCGTGCTGTTGCCTTAAAAGTGGCTTTCCACAAGTCCAGTGAGCTGATGGTCAGCTTTTCCAAGGGCGTAAAGTTTGCTGTCTTCTGAGTGTCCCTCTCCTCCCGTCGTTAGATGCGACATCAGCAGACAGTTAGACATAGTCTGTTAACAGGAATAGATAGTTATAATAACCTTTCTAAGCACACTTTTAATCAAGATGCTGGAGTTTTGAAACATATGATTTGCTGACTCGTAAATAAACTTCCAATTTCCCTTATTTCACAATTTGACATGCTTTAAAACCTAAGGCTGAAGCGGGTAGCTTCTGCTGGCACAAGATAATCTGTCAGTTCTGCAAGTCAGCTTTTCAGGGGTTCGTTTGGTGTGCTAACAGTTAGACCCTGTTTCTATTTGTTTATTACCCTCCCTGTCCCCACACCAAGAGGACGGGTACTTTTTGCCGCCACTGAAGCTTCGCTCCTGTTTCAGCAGGTTAGCGAAAATAATGAAGAGTAGCTAAAACATAAAACGAAAGTACTGATGGAGATGCTAGAGAGTGAAAGATGCTGAAGCGCAGCATGGGATGGCCGAGTGAAGAATTTGGGGGAGGGCGGGGGGGGGTCAGGACTCACGTGGGGCTGGGGGAGTGGGCAGGGCGGCTGCTTCCAGCCCAGAGTCCTGCAGTTGCTGGGAGCTACTGGAATGACTGGGAAGAAAGAATGTTCTTTGCTTTCAGAGCTAAATGTTGCATCTGATCCATAGGACGTAACTTAAAATTGGTCTCATGGCGGATTTTGATAAATAATGTCTGGTTTGCATAATCTGGACCTGTTATCCAGATCTGAACCTTTTGTCCAGAAATGCTAAATGTCAGCATTTTTGAGCGTTATGTGAAACCAAGTTCTTGAGCTGGTGTTAATGGCTGTTACCTTCCCTGTTCTCAATCCTAGAAAGTGTCAAACGGAAATGCAAATCTGTATTGCTCAGACTTATACTTTAAATGAAAGTATCCCAGTGATTATTGGATCTGTTCAGTTTCAGAGATACTTTAATTATAGTAAATAGAATGACACTTTAGACTAGTAGTATATGTGGCTTACAGTATTTTTTAGAGCAACGTTTTTTTTCTAAAGAGGAAAAAGGTAGATGCTGACAATTAGATTCCTGTGATGGTAACAGAGGAGGTCATTTACTGCACATATTTGGGGTTTGTTCAGCCTGTGCTAGTTTTTTCTGCAATAATGATACACAGTGCACATATGAACGTGCTTCTGGAATCTTAAACTTTGGAATTTCCTGTCTAATGTTTATCTAAACTCCTAAGTTTAAATTTGCTTTGATGCTTTTTCAGTTGTCGAATTCTTTTGAGCCAAGGGAAAAGGTTTTCCTTTAAGGAGTAAAAATAATTGTCAAGTTCTGTAAATGTGTTTTCTACCATGGCCAAAGCAGTGTGTCACAGATTTCTTTTGAGATATAACCCAGCGATAGGAATGAAGCATATTCTCTTTACAGGTGAACGAAGACAGTCTGGGCTGTTAGGAAGAACTTAGGGGAACTGCATGAAAGAGACAGAGGCTTGCCCGGGGATGGGGGCGGGAGGAGGTCACGGGAAAGCGAGGTGACAGGCATCCAGCATAGGGGCTCGATGGGAGCGCAAGTGGGCTCCGGGGCGGAGCTCCCTCTTTCCAGGCGGTGTGAGTCCGTGTAGGAGCCAGCTCCTCGTCCCGGTGCGCAGGGGAGCTTCGACGCACCCCATGAAGCGTCCAGTGTCCACCTTGTTGTGCTTCGACTAGGCGTTTCATTTAAAGGTGGCGAAATTTGTCCATGACAGCTAGTAAGACTTAAAAATAAAACGCTGATACTCAACCCTCCTGGGACTGCAGGTCCCCTGCCACTTGTCATGGTCCCTCGCCCTTCTCCCCTCTCCCTTCTTCCTCACCCCCCTGAAATCCCATGGTCCGTTATCATCACAGCCTTGCACGCCCTGCCCCTCCCTCGCCTCTTTCACTTCACTGTACTCACCGGCAGAAGCCTGCACCCAGTAAGTGCGTTCTCCGTCCGCTGTCGTGACCAGTGACCGGAAGTGGACCTGCATGCCGCCACAGTCACGTGACTGTCAAACAGCGACTCTTCTCTTCTAGGTGGCTGTTTTCTTCCTTCCCCTTTCCCCTCCCCAGCGCTCCTCACCCACCCTGAAACTTAACGCCAAGTCCTCTGTTTTCTCAGTGAAATTGGAAGAAATCAGAAGAGGTCTTGCGTAAACTCTCACCACATGTCTACCTATTTACCTGGATCTGTGCCCGTGTATTCGGCTGCCCTTCCTCTTACTGTGGGCGAACTGTGTGCACCCAGGAAAGGCCACCTCTGCACTTGGCCGCTTGGCCCGATCTGCTCGCGCTTACTCAGGGGAGTTACTCTGTCAGTCCCACCGCTCCCCTGGCTTCCTGCCAGTCAGCACGCACACTGTCTCGTCCTCCAGAAGGTCTTTCTAAACCCATGTCTTCTGCAGCCCCTGCCCTGTTTCTCTTCCCCCTCTACCGCCCAGTTCCTCAAAGGAGTTTTCGCTTCTCCTCCTGCTCTCTAGTGACCTCAGCCCAGTCAGGCTTTCGGCCCTGCCGCTGCGCCAGAACTGCTGTTCTCACGGTCACCGCTGACCTGCCTTTCAGCAGATCCACCTATCAGTGATCGGTCAGCCAGCATCAGAGATAGGGCTGATTCCTGCTGGGAGCGCTGGATTCCGGCATGTCCTCCTGCCCACTGCCCGCTCCCAGTCTGCTTTGTTGATGCCCCTCATCTCCCAGCCGTCCAATGTTAGGTTGTCACAGGGCTGGAACCTCATCTCTTCTTGTCTGCGCTCAGTGCCTTGTCCATTTGCGTGGAATGCAATTGCTATCCCGTCTTGGCCAACGTTCCCGAGAACTCCAGACAGGGAATTGCAGCTCTGCACTGGGTATCTCACTCCGTGTGAGTGTCTGATGCTATCTCAAATGGAGCAGTCCACACTGGACTTCCGCCCCTCTCTTCAGAACGTGCTCTTCCCATGCTCGTTCCCTTCTCGGAACGTAGTGACTCCGTCCCTCCCTTGCTCCTGCCGGAATCCTTGGCATGGTCTTGGGCCTTTCTTCCTCTCAGATCTGTTGGGTCTGTCAGCACATCCTGTTGGCTCTCCTCCAGGGCATCTTCGGAGCCCTCCGACTTCTCTTACACTGCGCTCGCTCACCTGGTCTTGCCTGCGTCATTGCAATACCTGCCTGGTCCCTCCACTTCTGGCCTCACCCTCTTACCAGCTCTTCTGAACACAGCATCTCCCTTGAGGGAGTGTGTGTCAGGCTTCAAGGCACATTGAATGACTTCTTTTAGTGTTCCCGGAGTTTCTTTCTGTTTGCAGGCCTGCGGTGGAATACTGAAGTACAGAGTCGTCCGTGTTCTTTAGCCAGTCTTGTGCTCTCAGGAGCAGCCTTTTCTCCAAGGGCACCGTGTGTGTGTAAATTGTGATAAAATATACAGACCATATGGAGTAAAGCGATTCGTTTCAGCAGGGGAAAGGATGACTTGAGTAACTATTGGTGTTGAAACTGTTGTCTATCCATTTGAACTAAAATAAAGTTAAACCTTAATTTTGTACAGTGAAAACGTATATACCTACCATTTTAACCAGTTTATTGAGTAGCTGGATGATTTCAGTGAAGCCTGTGTCTGTGGCCCCCGGCTGTGCTCCTGGGGGGGGCGGGGAGGTGCGGCTCTGGACAGGCCCCCAGTCGCCCTGGGCGGTAGTGGCAGTGGTAGGGGCCCTCTTCCCCTCTGTCCCTGACCCACCCAGCTGTTAACTCCACTAATTGCCAGCCAATTGCTCTAGTTCCAGCAGTGCCCTGGGGCATAAATTCCCCTACACACGAACCCAGTCAAATCCTGCCTCCTTTCTAGGAGTTGTCTCCAGGTCAGAGTTTGGTATTTGCCCTGACCCCAGGAGGGTTCCTCCCAGCTCCCCGAAGCTCCAGTTCCCTCCTGCACACCAGCGGGGTACCATCTGGGCTGTGTCTTGGGAAAGCCGGTCATCTCCTCCCAGCTGCCCAGCTGCCTGTCACCTGACCCCCACTGTTCTTGAGAGCGCCCTTAGGCTTAAACTTCACCCGTGGAGTCAGCTCCTTTTGGACGAGATTAGGAGCTCTCTTACTGCCTCCCCCCGCCCCCCCACCGGAAAATCTCTGAACTAGGGCTCTGGAGCCTGGTGCGGACAATGGCAGGCTCCTCTGAGTGACACCTGTGCTCTAGGAGCTGAGCACTGGCAGGGGTGGGCAGCAGCCTGGGGTCTCTGCAGCCTTGGAACCACTGCCTCAGAGAGCGAGGGCGGGGATGATCAGGGCCAGGATTCTCAGCACGCGCCACCCAAGGTGTGGCATGAGCCTCTATTCCTTGAGTGGAAGTTGGGCAGAACCTGGGAGCCCGCACATCTCCACCATGCTTCCCTCTGTGCCAGGTAGCTGGGGGCCCAGGTGGGAAATGCTGCTGTCCTGCCCCTCCCAGGAAGAAGTCCTTCTGATGGGGGCGAGGGGACGGGAAGCCTGTGTTCTTGGCTGCAGCCTCTAGATTGGAGTCTCTACCTCCTGGAGCTGGGGTGGGGGAGGGAGCAGTCTTGGTGCAGAAGCCGCAGACTCTTCCCTTTCCACGGAATCTTCATAGATTTTCTTGAATAGATGTTTCTTCATTTGTTATTTGCCCTTAGGACCAGGTCAGAGGCTTTGAATAGTTGTTTTTTTGGTTTTGGGGGAAGATTAGCCCTAGGCTAACTACTGCCAGTCCTCCTCTTTTTCGCTGAGGAAGCCTGGCCCTGAGCTAACATCCATGCCCATCTTCCTCTGCTTTATATGTGGGACACCTACCACAGCATGGCATGCCAGGCGGTGCCATGGCCGCACCCGGGATCTGAACCGGCGAACCCCGGGCTGCTGAAGCGGAACGTGTGAACTTAACTGCTGTGCCACCGGGCCGGCCCCACGAATAGTTGTTTTTATCTATTAATCTCACGAGTTTCACTGGGGAGCAGGTCAGCACAGCTCCTCATGCTGTCAGGCTGGAAGTTGATCACCCACAGTCATAGACTCTTGAAGAAGAAATTAGATAAAATGGGCGTTAGCTGACTATATCCACAAAAATGTTCACGTGTCCTTCAAGATCTCTGTAAACTGTCTCCATCCCCATCCCCTTCTATTTGTTACCCTTGAGATAACAGCATTCGAGAAAAAAATAAATGTTTTCACTTTACTCTTTTCCATTGTGGAATGTAACAATATGGCTTGCTTCCTTTCATCCCCCAGGGGTAAGTATTTCAGTTCTGCATCATGGCTCAAATAGGCTTTTGTGGGCTAGCCTTATAAAGTCAAATTCTAATTGACCACAGATGGTAATGCTGACTTTGAGTTGCAAATGATTAATTTAGGAGTGAGCTTTACACCACCTGTTTGTCAATTGATTTTCTAGAATTACCTCAATCAGCCTCTTTTCGTATTTTGACTGGCAGCTGGATTATTTGTTAGGTGAACCTTTATCCGTTCCTTTGTCCAGTAAAGAGAAAACTCTTAAAATGTTGAGAAACGTTGGCAGTTGGCAGATAATTTTAATTATTTCAGAGGAGTTTTGCTCCATTGAAAAACTGACAGGAGAATGTGAGTGCTTTCCTTTCTCCCCAGCTTAATGACATCGTGTTTGTGTGAGGGTGCTCAGTGTTGCAGTTAGAAGTGACCCACGGTTGACAAGGGGAGCGCCTGGCACCTCTCCTCTCAGTGATGTCGTCAAGGAACTTTTTCCCCTTAGCTAACGAAATGTCTTCTTTTTTTTTTTCTTTCTGCTTTATCTCCCCAAATCCCCCCCGACCCCGTACATAGTTGTATGTCTTAGTTGCAGGTCCTTCTAGTGGTGGCACGTGGGCCGCCGCCTCAGCGTGGCCCGATGAGCGGTACCATGTCCGCGCCCAGGATCCGAACCAGTGAAACCCTGGGCCGCCACAGCGGAGTGCGCGAACTTAACCGCTTGGCCGCGGGGCCGGCCCCAGAAATAAGTCTTCTTAAACTTCCCCTTCCTACCAAAGGCTTACCGGCATTTGTGAAAAGTCCACATTAGGGAGTTGGCTTTGAGTAATTACTTGGCCAATCCGTTAGCGTTGGAGTGCCATCAGCCTTTTCCTGGGGATGCTCTTCCCCAGGGGAGAATCCGCGTAGAGCAGGAGGCTGGGCACAGGGCGGCGGCCTTCGGGGCCTCTTTACTCTCCGGTGGCTCCAGGTCACCGGGGTGCGAGTCGTTTAAAGATGTCTGTGTCCACTTGGTGTCAGGATTCCTGCTCAGGAACGTGTCGAGGGCTTCTCTGGGTCTGAGGAGGTGGGCTTGGAGTCCCTTCTTCCTCCGCTGTGCGTGTGCCCAGGTGCAGGGGTGGAGGGAGGGTGGCGTCTGAGTTACGGCGTCTGCGCGGTCTTGGGCTGGTGGCTCGACCCCCCACGGAGGTCCCTTAGAGCCTCCGGCTGGGGTTGCCTGTGTGAGGACTGGGGTGGCTTGCTGGGAGTCTGTCCTTAAAAGATCTCTTTCCCCCCTTATTTTCTAGGAGTATGCAGCACTCATTAAAGACCTCAGTGCGTGCAGGGAACAGCTCCTTGAGAGGGAGGAAGAAGTTGCCGAAATGAAGGCCGAAAGAAACAACACCAGGGTCAGTAGGTGCCGGAACTTGAGCCTCTGGGCCACTATCAGTCACTCTGGCTGGCTTTAAACTCGAAAGACGTCCACTCTACCTGGTTTCAAACACATTTTCGACATTTTCCCACGACTTAACTGTGATCGATCAGTTCAGCGTTCTCATACTTTTCTTGAAATTCATAGTTAAGAATTAGTATTTTGATCCATTTGAGGAGGAATTTCTCTAACTTTCTACTGGATTGAAGGCATTCACACTGGTTCAGCATGAGATGGAAAGGATTGATTTGCCCCGAATCCCAATGTGCAATTGAAGGTGTTGTTTAAACTTGCGTCTGTGTTGGCCTTTTCTCCCAGCTGCTGTTGGAGCACTTAGAGTACCTCGTCTCCAGGCACGAGCCGTCCCTGAGGATGACGGTGGTGAAGAGGCAGGCGCAGTCCCCCGCCGGCGTGTCCAGTGAGGTGGAAGTGCTGAAGGCGCTGAAATTTTTGTTCGAGCACCACAAAGCTCTGGATGAGAAGGTACCGGCGGCCCCGGGGCCAGCCTTGGGCTGCGCGCTGTGCGCCCGGCGGGCGTTGTGCGTGTGCAGCTTCAGTTTACTCTTAGTAGCTTCTGGAATTCTTCTCAACAAAGTTCTTCTATAAGAAGACAGTTCTATATGGTTAAAAAGTATTAGTTGGCAGAAATGTTTTAGATTTTTGTTTGTTGTTTTTTCCTTTTTCTCCCCAAAGCCCCCGGTACACAGTTGTGTATTCTTCGTTGTGGGTCCTTCTAGTTGTGGCATGTGGGACGCTGCCTCAGCGTGGTCTGATGAGCAGTGCCATGTCCGTGCCCAGGATTCGAACCGACGAAACACTGGGCCGCCTGCAGCGGAGCGCGCGAACTTAACCACTCGGCCACGGGGCCAGCCCCTGACATAAATGTTTTAAAATTTATTATATCCTGTTTATAGATTTGCTGTTAAGAATTGGGTAATGTAATTTATTTAGGGAGAAGATTTTTCTCAAACTTAAAATTTAAAGCTGTTAAAAGCAAGTTTCCATGACGGTAACATCAATGAGAGACGTTCCAGGTGTTCTGTGTTATATTCTGCTAGTGATAGGGTCACTGTCCGCGAAGGCTTGGAGAAGTGTGCACCCACACACTCCACCCCTGCTGTTTTCAGGTGAGAGAGCGGTTACGAGTAGCACTTGAAAGATGTAGTTTGTTGGAAGAAGAATTAGGAGCCACACACGAGGAGGTAAGCTTGCTAAATCATTGTGTGCTTGGAATTGAGGGCTGTTAATTTTTACTTCTTAATTTTGAAAAAAGTATGATGCCTTAGTGGTGGATATCGGATGTTCTTTATCTTTCTGAATCTGGGTCATTTGAATGACTCGTAAACTAGACTTTTATTTCCAAGTTGCAAAAGTCTCTTAAGCACCCGGTTGGCCGGGAGATAATAAACTCTGTTTTGATAACCTGGTTCCCCTCAGGGTGGGTGACACCACCATGTGTTTTCTTTTTGTGTTATGGTTACAGTTTATAGTTCTGTTTTTCCAAAAGAAGTTTGCTATCTTTCCTTATTTCTTTGCTCTTATCCAATTTTTTTTGGTTTTAGCTAATGATTCTTAAGGAACAGAATAATCAGAAAAAAACTCTCAAAGATGGGGTGCTTGACGTAAACCGCAAACAAGAAAATACACGGAGCACTAATGGAAAGGCAAGTCCGTGGGCTTTCTCTTTGTCGTCTCCTAGTTCCATCTGCCCGCAGTGTGCGTGCAGCACTGTTTCACAACTGTTGTCGAGCCCCGCTTCGAGCTTGAGTGTCGTGAGCGCTGTGCCATCCAGCAGGTCTCGTAAATCAGCTTTGGTTTTACCTTCCTCCTGGAAGTCCTTTACTTCCTAGCTCACCAAACAAGCCTATTTAAGGATTTTTTTCCCCCAGCAGCGATCTTCCAATGGTTCCTTAAGCCAGGAGGAGGACCTTGCTAAAGTCATCGAGCTCCAGGAAGTCATAGATAAGCAGTCGAGAGAGCAGAGGCAGATGAAGGAGCGTCTGGCCGCCCTTTCCAGTCACGTCACGGAGCTGGAGGAAGACCTGGACACCGCTAGGAAAGCTCTCATCAAATCTGAGGAAATGAACACCAAGTTGCAGCGGGACGTCCGCGAAGTGAGTGGTGGTGGAGACGGCGCTGCCCTGGAGTCCCAGGGCTGGGCGGTTTGGGTTTGATCCTCGCTCATCTTGTCCCTCACGCTCCCAGCTCCCTCCAGCCTTTGGGTTACTGTATAAGTGACGGCCAAACAGAACAGCACTGTGAGGCTGTGGTAGGCGCCTCCCCATCTCGGTGGTGAGGCCTCCTTTCCCTGAGGTCTTCGGAGCTGGAGGACCCCCGGTCCAGCTGGTCTGTTAGCCTGGTGGCCGCGGCTCCCCGCCGTGCTGCGGTGTGGCTGTAGTGCCCTGGTCTGTGGGTCCCTCACGTCCACGGCTTCCAGGCTGTCTGAATTTATTCTTCGTTATGCTCAGGTTTCCTTCTTGCTTAAGGGGAATGTTGGTTTCGGTTGTCTGCTTGTTCCCTGAAAGTGATGTGAGCGTGATCTGCTGAGCGTTAAGGGCGCGTTCCTGGCAGTCTTCCGGCGCTCTGACCTTCTGCTCTGCGAAGGGATGGGTGACGGTATTGAATGTCAGAGGTCGGACCACAGCGAGAGTGGAATTGGCTCACACTGTGCCGTGAGGAGCGTGCTGGAACAATATGCAGAAATAGACTCGTTTCCGGCACATGTTTCTGCACGTAGAATTATTTACGAGAATCTGTCTAACCATCATTATAAGAGCAAATGAGGGCTGGATACTTTCTCTGGTGCTTCCTCCTGTCACTGCAGCCCGTCCTTTGTAAACAAACAGAACACACGCACGCGCACCCCTGCGAGACCATCTCAGAGAGCCTGTCGGGAAGACCCTTCAGACCTTTTCACGTGGGTGCGGAGCAGCCGCACTGCCCCTTCAGCAACTCGGTGCGAGCAGTTTTCTGTAGGAATTCAAAACAAAGAAAAAGACTACGTTTATTACAGAACTTGTTTAGTTATATTGTTCTTTGGCAGCAGGAGATTATTTATGTGGCGGAGTTTAATATGCAGAGGATTTCGAACTTCTTTAAGACCCGTCACTTTGAATATTAAGACGTGGCTAACGTGAGTTCCTTAGTAAACAAAGAGGGACCTGAAATGGACTTTTAGGTTGGGGGACAGGAATGGCGCTATCAGAAAGTTCTGGTCCTGGTTTCAGTGTTCGATACTGTGTAATAGAATTTTGCTGCTGAATGAGGCATCAGAAGGTTGCATCCAATTAAATTGAACTTTGACTTCTGTTCCCATTTGTTAATGTTATTGCTTTAATTTTGTGGTAATTGCATGAGATTTCATCCAACTTCTAGCCAAGAAAATGAGCCTAGTGTCTCAGCATCGTGTCCTTGAGGGGCTTCGCCCCGTCCTGCAGGAGCGCACTTGCATCGTGAGGCACACAGAGGTCGTGTCTTCATTGTCAAGACCTTCACCTCCTGGGATTCTTGCAAGATTGGGCTATTTTATTGTCCATTTTTCTGGGTAATCTTATGTAGAAAAGGATGAGCTTCGTAAACTGAGTGGCCAAACATAGTAGGTGAATATTTATGAATATTTATGATATTTGAGATAGGTACATTGCCATTCACCTTGAAGGAAACTGGCATCTCTGTCAACTGAATTCTGAGGACACTAATTTTATATTTGATTTCAAAATTAGAGTTTAGTCCAGTTTTTTCTCTCTTTAGCATTCACCTTTTTTCCGTCTGAAACACCTAATGTAGGCCATGGCCCAAAAGGAAGACATGGAAGAGAGAATCACTGCTCTGGAGAAGCGCTATCTCGCGGCGCAGTGGGAGGCCACCTCTGTGCACGACCTCAACGACAAACTCGAAAACGAAATCGCGCACAAAGACTCCGTGCATTGCCAGGTAGGGGATCTTACAGAGCTCTGTCTGGCTTTCGCTGAATAATTACTAAGGCAGTTAAAGGCCTTTTTCCTGTGACTTCCATGTTGGAAACCAAGGCCCAATGTAAAGTTTTTGTAATCTTAGACTACTGTGTTCAAAAGGGTGAATGACTTCAACTGGCCAGTTTTAATTACTTAGGATTTGATTTAACCATTTTATGGAACTGCACTCCTTGCTTCTTTCTCCTGTTTTGTTTTGTTTTAAGTGAATGTTAATCTGTTGCTTGTTAGCGTTTTTACCAAAGGAGCAGAGTGGCAGAGAGCTGCAAGGCAGTGGCTGCTTGTTAACAGCTGGGTCAGTGTAATACATGGCGCGTTTAGAAATGCAGCCAGCAGGGAGAGTCTGCCCCTCCTGCGGTTTGCTGAGCCACGCTTGCTCCTGTTTCTCTGTAGCCCCAGAGAATCGAGTTAACCAGAAAACCCCAATCCAGCTTCTTGAAAATAAAGTGAGTTCATCTGGTGTATCATAAAGTATATCATTAAACCCAAAATAAAAATAAAACATAAAATACTAGGAAGCCATTAACAATTTTATTGTGGAATACTGTTTGAGAGCTTGGGAGTTGTTCACAGGGATGACTTTAAAGGGCAGACCACAAAATACTGTGGACAGTGTGACGCGTTTTCCAAAGGTTTTCAAGCGTAATATATTGTCTGTATGTCTACGGAGATACGTGCACACAGGAAGAGGAGAAAGCTGCTTAGGAGCAAATGTCCGCCTCTCAGGAACCTGAACTTACAGATGATTTTTAAAATTTTCTTTTTTTAAGAAGTTCTTGTCTAAATTTCCCACATTGAAGTTTTTTTTTAGAGTAGGAGGACTTTTTAAAAGAACAATGATACATTTACAAAAATAGCTTGACTAGCTTTTCCTTAGGCCGACTCTTCGAAGGTCTCTGTTTCAAAGGAGAAGGCCATCTTTTGGCTTACCTGCCCCTGGCAGTTGGCTGGAAGTAGTGTTACCTTCAAATCATGGGTCTGGTTATTTTTTAAAAAGGGTTAATGATGACTCTTCTTCCTTAACTTGTCACTAAGAATGAGCAAGCTTCCACAGAAAATGGGTTTTCTTTCATGTATAGGAACTTTGTTTTTTGTTTTTTGTTTTTTTTTTAAGAAAAAAGACTTCTTCAAAGATATTTAGGTAAAGCAAATACTTTGGCAGAGGCGCTTTGCACATTGAAATCAAGCCCAAACAGTGGAAGACGAGGTTCACTCTGAAGTGCCTGCCAGCACAGTGCTGCTTCTGTCAGAGCTGGTTTAGGAGATGTCTGCGTTTAGAGTTTTCCTCAGTTTGTCAATATGGAGAGGGCCAGAAGATTTGGTCCATTTTGATGCTCTGCTCTCGTTTCGTAGACTGAGGATAAGAACCGCCGGTTACAAGAGCGCCTGGAGTTGGCGGAGCAGAAGCTGCAGCAGACCTTGCGGAAAGCGGAGACGCTCCCCGAGGTGGAAGCGGAGCTGGCCCAGAGGGTGGCCGCGCTCTCCAAGGTGCCGCCTTGGGTTCCCTTCTGGGGCCAATGTCGGGATTTTGATCTTGAGATGATTTCCCTGTGTGCCTTGTTTACCTTTTGTTCTTATGTCGGTGCACCTCCGCCCACGAAAGAGCTCAGATTGGTTCTTAGTCTTGCGTTGTCTGAGATTGGACCGCTTTTTAAATGTCCAGTGTGAGCCTCCTCTTTTGTTATCCCTGAACTAATTTCTCTCCAGTTTTGTCAGGTGTGTGCTGTTCATCCCCAGGCTGCTTGATCTAAGAGTCACTGCTGCTTAGAGTTAGTCAGCAACTCAAAGTGTAGGATGGAAGCTTTGTGTAGAAGGATAGACTTGGTCCCAGAAATCGGAAAACACCATTCTCATTTGTTTTACTTTTTCTTTTTTTTTTGCTAAGCAAGAGTCACCCTGAGCTAACGTCTGTTGCCAGTCTTCCCCTTTTTTGTATGTGAGCTGCTGTCACAGCATGGCCACTGGCAGATGAGTGGTATAGGTTTGCTCCTTGGAATTGAACTCGGGCTGCCAAAGCGGAGCACAGCGAACTTAACCACCAGGCCACCAGGGCTAGCCCTGCCATTTTCTTTTAAAGACAATGAAAATAAATTTGTAATAAACAAATTTTTAAGCAATTTATTCATTCATCTGTTCAACAAATGTTGACTAGGCGTATGCAAGACACGCGCCCTGCCCTCTCTATCCACAGGTGACTAGGCACCTTCAGAATGATGTTGTAGGTGCTAGAAGCAGGTGGCCCGTACGGGAGGAGGAAGCACGTGATGACAGAGAGCCCAGCCTCCCTGGGCCTAGGGAAGGCTTAGCCTCCAGTGCCCGTGGGAGTCAGCCAGGCAGAGAAGCGGCCCCGGGCCAGGGGGCCTCCTGGCAGAGGCCTGTGTGGGCGCCTCCGTCAGTGGTTTCATGTCGCCTGGTTCGAGCTTAGTGAGCTGCTGGGGAGGGCACCCGTGGGAAAAGGGCAGGACAGGCACAGGCTGCTGCTGGTGAAAACTCGCCTTGGGTGGGTCAGATGCTGTCGAGTGCGCACAGGCCTCCCTCAGAGCAAGTTCATTGCTAACAGCTGTCGCAGAACCGCTTCTCTTCCTTCGTGATCTGTGTTTAAAGTGTCGGTTTCTTCTCTCCCCTGTCGTCTCTCCTGTCCCTGGTTGACCTTATAGTCTGACCCTTGGTCTTCTGGAATGTCTACTGCTAAGGAAGCTAAACTGTTCGAACTTACTTCCCAGCTCAGGAAGGTAGAACGTGTGCATTGCTCTCACTCGCGCTTGCTGCTTCCTGCTTTCCCTGCTGACTAACCAAACGCGGTGTGAGGGTGGGGAGCATACGATCCACTGAAATTGGGCACGGGGTTGGGGAAGCACATTTCTCTCACCACATTTGTCACCAACACCAGTCCTGCCTCAGCGTCACCAACGTGAGAGGATTAACCGCTTCCCAGATGAGCACGTGAAGCCACGTAGGCTGTGTCGGGAGATGTAAGGAGACGCTTTCCGTCTCACGTGGTTGACAGTGGTGCACGCAGAGCATGTTCCGCTGGCTGCCGCCGCAGTGGCGTACAGCATGCTGCCAGGGAAGCGGAGACCCTGGTTGAACTTACACTGTGTTTGCTGACAGGCCGAGGAGAGACACGGCAACATTGAGGAGAGGCTGCGCCAGATGGAGGCACAGTTGGAGGAGAAGAATCAAGAGCTGCAGCGGGTACGTGTCCAGGCACAAGGCCGAGCGCCGAGCCCGGTGCGGGGGGGACGCGCTCAGGCAGGGGAAAGCGACACCTCGTGATTCCACTTGTCCCGACGCGGACACCGGTCCCTTCTCCATCCTGTCATGTGTGTTTCGTTTGTGGCCTCATGTACGAGTCGTCTGCTGACAGGTGCATCCACCCCGGGGACAGTCATGCCAGCACTGCAGCAGGGGAAGAGCTTGGTGCCCGTAGGCCCTGCAGGGAGGTGGGTCCCCAGCCCGAGGAGGCCGCTTGCTTCTCTGACCAGCCCGTCAGGGGACCTTCTCCAGGCGCCCCTGAAACCTGAGGTGCTGGCCTGGGGTCCCCGTGAAACTTAGAGTGAGGCGTGTTGTCCTAGATGACAGGTCCACTTGCTTAGGATATGGCACTGAAAGCCCAAATTCAGGTCACGGGCCTGACTGTCTCCCAAAGTACCAAAGTATGACTGCAGACACACAGGTGTGTGCAGAGGTGGGTATTGGCGAGGAAGAGGAGACTGTGACTGAGCTGTGAGCTGTGAAGAGAGTGTGCAGTGGAGGCTCGTGTCAGTTGAATCCTGAGAGAGTTTTCCCTGAGGAGTTGGTCGGATGTCAGTGTGGAGCATCCAGGCAATGGAGCGAGTGGCCGTCCTGCGTCCGGCTGGCACCCAACCTTACGACACCAATTCAAGGCCGTCAGATTTTATTTTCACCAGAAGCCCGTATTCTTGGGCGTGGACCGCAGACTTTCAAACATTCTGACTCCCTTCAGAAGATTGTATCTTAGTCCTCTGCCTGCCCCCCATACGCACACGCGTAGCTCTTAGGCAGAGATTTTTATCCGTTTGGGGATGCACTTCCTTACTTTCAGAACTGTTGATAGAATTTGGAAGGACCAGTGTTGAGATAGGGGTGCCATTAATAAGTAAGGCAATTCCAAGTAAACGTTTAAGTTGCTTTGCTTTAAAAATATTTGAACACCGGTGCCTTATTGTGTGGTGTGCTGGGTCTCTCCAGATGGTGGTAGCTGCTGTGTGTTGGGCATGATTCTGAGAGCCTTCTGTTTGATTTGACCGTGACCCATGAGAAAAGGGAGATGCTGGCACCCGTGGTGGTCAGCTGAGGACGCTGAAGCACGGAGGGCTTGACTGTGTTGGCGATTCCCTGTGGGCTGCTCCTCCAGGCAGCGTGGCTTGAGCGCAGGTCTCAGCCCCCGAGCCATGCTGCCCTCTGCCCGGGAGCTGCCCACCGGCCCGGGGGACTCACCCTGACAGGTGCCGCCTGTTAGCCCTTCCTGTCCCCTCCACGTGCCCTTTGTCTTTGTTCAGAATAAGGGGTGAAAGCAAGCTTTTTAAGCCATGAAATTGATGATAGTTTTATAAAACACAGACTTAGCGACTTTATTTTTAAGTTTTAAAATTACTCGTGATTATTTGTAATTTTTCAACATAAACGTTCATTACGAAAAATTCAAGTGATGTAGGAGTATAAAGAACAGGTGAAAGTCTCTGTCTCCACTGTTTTTGCCCCAGATGAATTTCTTTACGTTTTGCTTTGTGAGTTGAGTTCATTTTTTCTCCTGAATCCACACGCAAGCTTCTGTTTACATGGGCAGATTCCTCCACTGGTGTGTGGATAAGCTGATCCCCTTGAAACTCTGCTGTGTCTGGGTGTAAATCTGCTCCTGGAGCCCACCCGACAGTCAGGGATGGGTGACATTGCTGAGGCCCCGTGAGGGCCTCGTTTAAGGAGCAGTGGACGTTCTCATTAACGCTCTCGCCGACTTGGCCCTGCCTTTCTCTGCGCCTGTGAGGCAGTCCTGGTCATCGTGTAGACGTCCACTGATGGCGGAGGGCCGGAACAGCCCAGGGATGGCGGCACGGGTGACTCCACGGTGGGGGAAACGATCCTGCCTTTGCTCGCAGTGGCCAGGTTTTTGTTTCTCCTGTTCCAGGCAAGGCAGAGAGAGAAGATGAACGAGGAGCATAACAAACGCCTGTCCGACACCGTCGACAAGCTTCTGTCAGAGTCTGATGAGAGGCTCCAGCTTCATCCCAAAGAGAGGATGGCTGCCCTGGAAGACAAGGTGGGATGTCACACACCTCGCCGAAGGTTTCCCATCCTTTACAGAGAGATCGCCCATGTTCTGCTCCCCAGGAATGCTGCATAATGGTGGTTAACAGCCATTACAGGAAGTAGAAATGACTCCGTAAGGAGGAAAAAGTGCCAACTGTTAACCGCTCGCTGAATTAACTTCTCGTTTGTTATGTTCTTGCCCAATTTGTGTGTATGGAAGCTTGTTTACCATTCTTATTCTCTAGAGCAGGAGTTGGCAAACTGTTTCTATAAAGGGCCAGATAGTAAAAATTTTAGGCTTTTACGAATTATGAGTGATTGAGCAAAATAATTTCATGCCTACTAATAATGAGCATGAAAGCAGCCGTTGGTGACATGTGAGTGAGTGACTGTGTTCCAGTAGAACTTTGTTGACAGGGACAGGCCCTCGCTTGCCAGCCCCTGCACTGGAATCTTTTGCTGGGCCCAGCCCTCACCCCTTCGTTGCTCCTGCGTCGGAAGTTAATTTCTGTCTCATTTATAAACATAACGGTGTAGGAGAATGGTGTAAAATAAAGGCTTGGATCAACTGAAAGTGTTCCAGCTCCTCCCTCTCTCCCTCCATTCGGTTTGGAAAACGTCTGAGCAGGACTCATGCTCCTCTCATCATGGGGACACTTCAGCCATCCCCAGGGTGAAGGAGAGCCCTAGAATTTGTCAGAGAAGCTCTCATGGGTGACAGTTGCATTGGGCCTTGGCACGACCTGTCCCGACTGCACGGGTGTCCCTAAAGATAATGGCCAGAGCCTGCCCTGAGGTGGGCACCGTGGTCACGCTCATTCGAGAGAGACCAGTGGTCATTACTAATGACGTGATGTTCCTGTTGCACAGAGCCCGTCAGGAAAGGCGTTATCAGAGACCACACAGGGCGCTTCCCCCTTTCCTCCTTGATCAGTGGGCCAACCTTAAGGGCAGAATACTTTTACCTTAGATTTAAACTGTACATTTGAAACTTATGTCAGGTTTCCCAAGTGACCGATGAATTGTAAAATCTAAAAGCTACTATAAACCAGTTTAACGGATGCAGATAGGCCTACACTATGGGCTTGACATGCTTACTTAGAAAAATCCATCACGGAGGTAGTAGGTTCTGTATTTAAAAATTATCATGAGAAGTTGCGATGGTCTCACTGTTGCATTTCACTCTAATACTGCTCATGAGTACGTTCACGTGGCCCCTTTTCCGTGGTACTTTATTGTCTTAGACAGAAATGTAGCCATACTATTATGTGGAACGTTTTCAAGAATCAACACTAAAGGACTCTTCATCTTTTGCAGAATTCTCTATTACGAGAAGTTGAAAATGCAAAAAAGCAGTTAGAAGAAACGCAACATGATAAGGTACTTAAATCTCTAAATCATTGAGAAATCCGTGAATTGAGCGAGTTCACTGTTGCTATAACTACTACAGACGTTGGGTGAAGTGGGGTCAAACTTCCCTGCTGTAAGATTTATGGCACTCCTAGAGTTGTGCGTGAATGCGTTTGTGTTGGCGGTGGATGTTAAGTCTGGCAGCGGGTAGGGATCAGAGTTCTGAGTCCTTTCTGGGTTCATTTGGAAGCTAAAACCTTAGCACAAACCTGTCGTCTAGAACTGTGCTGTGCAACAGAAATGTAATGGGAGCCACATGTATAATCTAAAGTTTTCTAGTAGCCACATTTAAAAGTGTAATATGAAACAGGTGAAATTAGTTTTACTTAACCTGATAGAGTCAAATGTTATTTTATCATGTCATTAATATAAAATCTAATGAGCTGCTTTACATTCATTTTTTCATAGTGGGTCTTTGAAACCCGCTGTGTGCTTTATAGTTACAGGACATCTCAGTTTGGACCAGCCCCATTCAGGTGCTCAATGGCCACGTGTGGCGAGTGGCTGCTGTATGGGACAGCATAGATCTAGAAGGTTATAGGTGACTTAAAAAGTTTTTTGTCAGTTTTCCTTACTGTTTTGACGTGTACAAAAATGAGATTGGACGTACAAATGAACAAATGATTCATGAATGAATGAATGTGTGCTCGATGTGAGACAAAGACAATACAGAAAGGAAAAAGACAACACAGGGAAGTCTGTGCAGTAGAAGGTGAGTATTGTTCGCCTCTCCCACCCCAAATCTCTCTACAGAATTAATAATTGTTAATGACTCGGTGTTTCGCCTCTAAAACCTTCTCTTTGACTAAGACATGACTTTTTATGCATCAGGGTTTATAAAGCTAATTTGGTGGTCTGAGTGTTTATGTTTACTATAGGACTCTCGGAGAAAACGTTCTCAGAACTAAAATACTTGATATTTATAACTGCTAATTTAACCTATTATGGTTATGTTCAACATTTGATGCAAATAATTTTAAATCCTGAAGGAGACAGCTGCAGTATGTGTCATTTGCTGTTTTGTAGGATCAGCTCGTACTGGACATCGAAGCCTTGAGGGCTGAGCTGGACCAAGCGAGGCTGAGAGGGGTGTCCCTTCACCACGGGTACGGCACTCACGCGTTCACAGACACTCTCCAGCACCTGCTGTGTGTGTACGGGGCGCTCACAGACGTGCTCCGGCATCTGCCGTGTGTGTACAGGCCACTCACGTGCTCACAGACGTGCTCTGGCACCTGCCGTGTGTGTACGGGCCACGCATGTGCTCACAGACACTCTCCAGCACCTGCCGTGTGTGTACAGGGTGCTCGCACACTCACAGACGCACTCCAGCACCTGCTGTGTGTGTACAGGGCGCTCACACCCTCACAGACAATCTCCAGCACCTGCTGTGTGTGTCCGGGGCGCTCACAGACATGCTCCGGCATCTGCCATGTGTGTCCAGGGGATTCACGTGCTCACAGACATGCTCCGGCACCTGCCATGTGTGTACAGGGCACTCATGCGCTCACAGACACGCTCCAGCACCTGCCCTGTGTGTACAGGGTGCTCGCACACTCACAGACACATTCCAGCACCTGCTGTGTGTGTACAGGGTGCTCACAGACATGCTCCAGCACCTGCCGTGTGTGTACAGGGCACTCACGTGCTCACAGACATGCTCCGGCACCTGCCATGTATGTACAGGGCGCTCACATGCTCACAGACGCACTCCAGCACCTGCCGTGTGTGTACAGGGCGCTCACATGCTCACAGGCGCACTCTGGCACGTGCCATGTGTGTACAGGGTGCTCACGCGCTCACAGACACACTCCAGCACCTGCCATGTGTGTGCAGGGTGCTCACGTGCTCACAGACGTGCTCTGGCACCTGCTGTCTGTGTACGGGGTGCTCAGACATGTTCAAGCGCCTGTCGTATGTGTATAGGGCGCTCACACCCTCACAGACGCACTCCAGCACCTGCCGTGTGTGTACAGGGCGCTCACATGCTCACAGGCGCACTCTGGCACGTGCCATATGTGTACAGGGTGCTCACGTGCTCACAGACACGCTCCAGCACCTGCTGTGTGTGTACGGGGAGCTCATGCACTCACAGACACGCTCCAGCCCCTGCCGTGTGTGTACAGGAACACATGCAGGCCACAGGGGCAGCCAACTGAACACACTGCCTGGCCTGAGCTCAGGGAGCCTGGAGCTTCGGAGCAGGCCGGAGGGCAGAGGACAGCATCATCTTGAAGGTTAGGTTCTGGTACCTTGGAGGTTCCCGTCACGTCCTTGACTCAACTCAGAACCGCAGGAGGAGGTGGGGCTGGGGACGATTGATTAGTGTCGGGCATATGAGTCTGAGGCACCCGACAGAGTGTGGGCGTGATGGTGTCGGGATCGGAGGACAGAGCCCAGGGTGCCAGAGGAAGCCCCGTCCACCTGGGAGTGACGGTCGCATCCTCGAGGTGAAAGAGAAGGCCGCGGAGAGCCTGCGCTGCTGGAGCGGGAGGATGCCCTGACGTTCGCGTGTCTGGTGCGGCGCTTGGAGTCTGTATGTTTTGAAGAGGCTGAGAGTTAACGGCGTGGCGCTCGCAGATCTTTCGAGGCGTGACCGGGCCGGCTGCTGCGGGAGTGAGCCCCCTGGCTCGGCGTGAATCTACCAAGTTGCCCGGCATCCTGAGTTTTTCTTCCTCATCGTGGTAGAGGCGGTAATTCTCATTTAGGTGATTTACTTCTTTGTAGAAAATGGTCATCAAGTGAGAGTTACGCTTTAGCAAAAGTTATCGAAGCGCTTACCTGGTGGCAGTGACTGAAACACAGGAGATGGGCCCCTGCCTCCAACACGACTCAGGAGGAAGCTCTGAACCTCTGCAGGTGTTCCGGCATTTGCCAAGTTAGGACATCCTGAAGGTTTAGGGTATCTTGCGGCTGTCCCTGCCTAACCCACTCCTAGAAACTAGAGGAGAAATCAGTGAGGACAGAGGGGCAGAGCCAGAAGCTTCCCCTGACGCCGAACCCACTGGAAGGTGGAGTTTCGAGGAGGAGAGTGTGCGCTTCAGAGAGCGAGGTGCAGAGGAGGACCAGTGCAGGGAACAGGCACTTGCTTTCTGCTTCAGGTCCTTGCTGGTGGAAGGCTCGTGTCGTTAGAGCGCTGCAGGCGGACCCGCTGCTCGGGATTGCAGGCGTGTGTGCGAGGAGGCTCTCACAGGCACGTGGGTGAAGAGGAAGTGGACACGCGTGTGTGACTCTTGTGGAAGTCGAGTCCTGAAGGGAAGGGAGCCGGTGTAGGAGCTTGAGGGGGTGGCAGAGCTGGGGGCAGCTTTTCCGATGGAGACGTCTTGACATGTTTGCCGGTCCCAGGTGTGATGTTAGAGGTGAAAGACAAGGAGAGAAAGGAGCTCTTTGCTCTGGTAGTGCAGAGGTGGCAGGAGGGGATGGCCAAGGTCACCTGGGGCGGAGTGGTCTGAAGACAGTGGGCAGGAGAGGCTGCATGCGGAGGGAAGGGCTTTGTTTCAGGGAGGCAAGGCTAGAGGCTGCATGTCAAGTGGCCTAGAAGAGAGGTGGTTGGGAGCTGTAGAAACGGGGGAAGACCAATCACAGTAGGCGTGGAAGGGCCTTGGGTGGACTGAGGAGAAGGGGTCTGGCAGGCAGGGCAGGCTCAGCTCATTTGGTGTGACTCCACGGTGAGATCGGTCATCTTGTTTTTGTGATCTTCTCCATGAGAAAAGGTAGTCTAGCTTGAGGAGTGGAAAAGCACGGTGATGGGTGGCCTTCCATAAACAGATTGGCCATATAGAAGAGAGGCTTCAGCAAGTGATCAGCTGCAGGGTGGTGGCGGGTCGGGAGGCAGGTAAGCCTGGGAAGGGGTGTCAGAATCGGGAAGCATTTGTGCTTCCCGAACCATCCAGAGGTACACGCAGGATTTCAGGTGCATCGCTTTCATCTGCCGTTGAACCGTCTCACGGCCCCAGAGCAGTTGGGCTGGAAGTCACCCTGAGGGAGAGTGAGAGTGTCGTGAGGAGTAAGGGGTAGAGGAAGTAGGGCTGGGTGTGCTCCAAGGGGAATTCCAGACTTGGAGATCTTCGAACAGGCAGTAAATCTCGTGTAACGCTACAAGAAGGTATTTCTTTAAAAAGATGTCGAGAGGTGTGTACCAAAAGTAGATGAGTTGGCATGTCACCCTGGCCCTGTCCACGATCGGGTGGGGAGGCTCGAGGGGTCCCCTGTCTAACTGGCTTTAATCAGATGAATGGACTCTGTCTTCTCAGATCGTAAGGCCTCCTGAAAATGAAGGCAGCCAGCCTTCTTTCCGGAGAACAGGGAGGCCCTCGGTGGCGGGCCAGGACTGAGGTGTGGCTGGGGTGCCCACGGTCAGGGCTGAGCGCTGGGCTGGGCTGCGCCCTCCTCGCCTCTGCTCACCAGTTCCTCCCCAGGGCCTCTCCTAGTGACTCTCTTGAGCGTCTCCCTCGCGGGTGCTCAGGGCCCCAGTCACTGGTTCAGGGGACTGTTTTAGCCGGGAGTGTTGATTGTCTGTCAGTCTGATTGCACGCAGTCTCTGCTTTTGGTTCGGAATCCTCAAAGCGTCCTGCCCAGCCCGGTTCATACCAGCCCGAGCTGTGGTCAGAAGGGCTTCTGCAGCCGCTCCCTCCGAGGGGCCTGTGGGAGCGCTTCAGACAGTGCCACGCAGAGAGAGGAGTGTCGGTGTCCACCAGCCTCACACTGCGGAGCCTGGTACAAATGGGAGAGTGACCGTAGAAGGCCGCAGGTCGGGGTGCGGGTGCTTCCTGGTGGGTCGAGGAGAAGGTCGAGCAGAGGCAGGGCTGAACACCCCTCTGCGGGCCCTGACATGGGTGACGGATGCCTCTTCCACGGCCCAGACAGCTGGACCCCATCCTCTCATCTCCAGGTCTGCAGTGGCAGCATTGGCTTTCCTAGGTATGGAGTGTCCCCACTGGCGGGGCTGAAAGGCTCAGTGCTGGCGGGAGCGAGGACAGAGGTGCCCTCCTTGGAGTCCTTTTTCTGTGAAATTACGTGTTTTCCAAATTGACAGCTTCTGGCTTGACTAACAAACTTAGTTCGCTTTTCTTATCTAATAATGACCTTTTGTTTTCCATATTTCAGCCGACCCCACTTGGGCAGTGTCTCGGATTTCAGGTTCCCTGTGGCAGACGGTCCCGCAGACGCCTCCAGCAGCAGCGCGGTGTTGCGGCGCCCCCAGAAAGGCCGCGTGGCAGCCCTGCGGGATGAGCCGTCCAAGGCAAGGGCCTCCGTCCTCGCCGCCCGCGAGCTGCCGGCCCTCGGGCGTGTCTCCTGCTCGTCCCGTGACTTTGAGACTTTGGGGATTCCAATGGTCATAGGTCGCCTTCTCTCTTCCCCTCCCCCCATTTTCCTTTTTCTGGCTAAGAGTTTCGTTTTAGGCATGCTTTTTTCTGAAGAACAAGTTCTGATAGAATATGACCTACTCTTAAGTGCAACGTAATGTAATTAGTACGGTTTGGAAGCAGCGATAAAGCGTGAATGAATGCGTGTATCCGTCATCTTTTAGTGAGAAGAATTCACATCGGGAAGTTTAAATACCTTCCTACTTGTGTCTGTTTAACAGCACGTCTTTATCTACTTCTGCGTATTTTTATTTACAGCACCCGTATTCAGTGCACACCTGGTTTGGGCCAGGCGTCATTATAGACTAGGGCTCCAGCAGTGAATACAGGCAGAGAAGATGCCTGCACCGCCAGGGCGCACGTTCTAGTGAGGAGCCAGCGTGCGTGAGAAGTACAGTACGGGCCGTGTGTCAGTTTCCTCTCACTGCGGTCACAGGCTGCTGCGAGCTCAGTGGCCTAAAGCAAGGAGCACTTAGAGTTCACAGGTTCCGTGGGCTCGGGGCTGTGAGCAGGACAGTTCGGGCTCAGTTCTCCTGAGGTTGCAGCCGTCCGGATTCTCACCTGGGGCTGAAGAGTGCACTTCCAGGCTCACTCGCCTGGCTCTGCCTGGCCCCTCTCTGGGGGCTGCTTGAGTGTCCTGGAAAGGTGCCCGCCAGCTTTGCTCCGGGCTCATTCTGAGAGAGAGCCAGGAGAAAGCCCCAGAGCCTCTGAGGCCCTGGTCTGGAGGCAGCACGCCTTCACCTGGGCGCGTTAGAGTGAGTTAGCGAGTCCTGCCCTCACTGTGGGCCAAGGGAGGAGTGTTAGAGAAGTGTGGACGTATATTTAAACCACCACAGGGTTTCCGATGGTCATAAGCAGGGAAAGGAAACCCGGGGTACCCTGAGCTGTAGGAGGGGAATGATAGTTTTAAGTAGGGTAGCCAGCGAGGTCTCACAGGGACGGTGACATTTGAGCCAAGGAAGGGAAGGACCCATTTGGAGATATTAGAAGGTCATGCCAACACGATGTGCTGATGGGTTGAATATAGAGTATGAGACAAAGAGGCGAGTGAGGCCCCCGAGGGCCCGTGCTTGAGCAGCTGGAGGCTGGAGGCTGTCTCCTGCGATGAGGAAGACTGCGGGGCAGGGGAGACGAGTGGAGCCTGGCCCTGATCAGGTCGACAGCCCTATCTGCTGTCCAGGTGGACGTGTCAGGTAGGCAGTTGGATATTCTGGCCTGGAACCCAAGAGAGAAGTCTGGACTAGAGATAAAGATGTGGGGGTCATGACCATACAGATGGTGTTTAAAGGTGTAAGATGAGATCAAGTCCAAAGTGGGTGCCTGTTGATAGAGAGGAGCTTCCAGGATAGAGCCGTGGGCCCCTCCAAAATTGAGAGGTTGGGGAGACTGAGAAAGGACCGGCAGGAGACTAAAGAGTGACAAGGAGGTAGGCAGAAACCCTGGACAACGGGGCCTGCAGCCGAGTGAGCGAGATGCTCAGGGAAGAGGGAAGAGCAGCAGGCCTGGGCCTGCCGATGGGCCAGACGAGAGGGCGGTGGAGGTCAGTGGCGGACTTCTTAAGGTGGGCGCTTTGATCCTGGAGCAGCTCTGTGGGAGGGGAGGGGAGCAGGAGGAGAGGAGGTGGAGGCGGAGTCGAGGCGGCTCTGGAGACCTTTTACGCATCGGGACGAAGTGCAGTGGTGGCTGGAAAGAGACGTGGCATCCAGGTTCCGTGGTTCTGGTGTGTTATCTGAAGGAGGGAGAAGGGCGCAAACCTTCTCAGGCTGATGGGTGTGGGCCAGTAGAGAATCGATTACCCCGAGAGAGGGAGGGAGCACAGCAGGCGAGCCTGGAGTCAGCCAGAGGGGGTGCGCCTCGTGCCCAGAGGTGGGGCTGGCCTGGGTGGGGGCCCAGGTACCTGGCCGCGACCTCAGATCTTGGGAGGGGAGGTGGAGTGCATGGGTAAAGGCCCGGGGGACGGGGAGATAAGCCAGCAGGGCATCTCAAGTCTTGTGGTTGCTCTAATGTCGTGTCAGTGAAGTGGGAGGCAGGGCCCTGGGCTCAGTGAGGACGGGAGAGGAAGAGATGGAGGCTTCGAGAGAGGGGCTGAGACAGCCGCACGGGATGGGTCACGTGGCCCCGGCGCGCATGCCTTCTCTGTGCGCGTTCTGATTGCACACGGTACCCCTCCATCACGCGAGACAGGAGTTGGCTCGGCACAGAGGAGCCTTTTCTCCGAGAGCCTCAGTTCTCTAGAGACTGTGGTCCGCCAGCTCGCTCTTCCCTGGGTGTTGAGACGAGTGCGTCCAACGGCTGCCCTGCTGTCTCCTTCTGCCCCTGCCTGCTGCTGTCTGTGCTCGTCCACACCGGGCTCAGAAGAGGGAGGATTGGGGAACTCCAGTGAGGTGTGTTACTCGATAACACTAGTACAGTGGTGTGGCAACTGCAGTGAACACAGCTGCCGTGGATCTAGTGAACTTTTTACTTCCCATTAGCGTGGCTGATCGTGCCATGTTTTTGTGTGTGTGGTTTTTGTTTTTGTTTTTGCTGAGGAAGATTAGCCCTGAGCTAACGTCTGTGCCGGTCTTCCTCTGTTTTATATGTGGTTCGCTGCTACAGCGTGGCCAACTAGCAGTGTAGGTCCAAACCCGTGGATTCAGGCCACCGAGGCAGAGTGCACCGAACTTAACCACTATGCCACAGGGCCGGCCCCCCCATGGTGTATTTTTCTAATTTTCAGTTTTTGTTTGCACTCGGTCTTGTCACCATTGTGAATAACGTCATGGAAATGCCTTGTGTCCACAGTGAGATGTGACTGTTACCAGGCAGTCTAAGTAATCGACTGTCCTGCCCCTGCAATACTGCCTGCTTAATACGTGTCAGCAACTTACAAGCATGGCCTATTTTTCCAAAATCTTTTGGGCTTCTATTTAAAAGATATTTAAGTTTCTGCTAGGTTTACTGTAAGTTGCTGTAACTTGGTTGTTATTTTCCATCTTTGCTGAGATTTGATTTTCTTGTTTCTAGGTACAGACTCTTAATGAACAGGATTGGGAACGTGCCCAACAAGCGAGTGTCCTGGCCAACGTGGCGCAGGCCTTCGAGAGTGATGTGGACGCGTCCGACGGCGAAGACGACAGGGACACCATCTTCAGCCCAGCTGGCCTCTTGTCCCCCAGTGGGCAGGCCGATGCCCAGACGCTGGCCATGATGCTTCAGGAGCAGCTGGACGCCATCAACAAGGAGATCAGGTACGTGGGCTTGTGCATAGCACCACAGACACCATGCATGTCTCTAAAGAATTGTATGCTACCTAGGACAGTCTGGAAGAAATACTGTGGACGTATTCTACACGTCCCATGATAGTAAAACTTAGTTCAATCCTGTTTGAATAGTTTTAAGTTCTGAGGTTGCCCTTGATTGGAAAGTTCAGTTGACCGGGCGTTCTCGCCACAGTTGTGGTGTGGGTACACTTGTGTAAGATCTTGCAGAAGGGTGAAAGGGGTTCGGTCCGTTCCCCCACGAGCCGATGACACAGCTGGAGAGCGTTGCCGGGGAGCTCAGTGTCCACCTGTGCCACTCTGAATCCCAGGCCGGGTTCCAGAGACGGGCGGGGTGCAGAGAGCTGAGCGCACATCGGAGGAGGCCTCCCTGCTCCGAAGTGCAGAGGGGAGCTGTGGTGTGCGGGAAGGGCACCATGGAGAGCCAGGAGGAGGTGGACTGGCCTGGCGCCCTTGTGGGTAAGAAGCAGGACTCTTTTCACGGGCAGTGCCAGGTGGCGGGTGACTTACAAGGAGAAACGCCAGAGTTCAGTCCACTGGCAAGCGAAGGTGAAACATGCAGTAGGAAGCGGGAGGGAGAGTTTCCTGCCCCCCTCCAGCCTGAGTGTCCCCCAACTCTGAACCCTGCGGGGGGCAGGGAGCTGGGGCAGCGTCCACCTGCCGCTTGTGCCTCCTCCAGCGCTGAGGAGGGCCCTCTTGTGTGTCTTTCAGAGCCTCACGTTTTCAGGTGTGTCACCCAACCACCTGGAACAGAAAGCCGAGGTTTTCAGATTGGCAAATTCCCACTCCTACTTGCGTTTTCCTCTATTAAACTAATAGAATGTGAAAATTGGTTCATTACAAGACAGTGGTCAGGGGCAGGCCCCATGGCCGAGTGGTTAAGTTCACGCGCTCCGCTTTGGCGGCCCTGGATTTCACCAATTTGGATCCTGGGTGCTGACACAGCACCGCTCTTCAGGCCATGTTGAGGCGGCATCCCACATAGCACAACCAGAGGCACTCACAACTAGAATCCAGCACTATGTACTGGGGGCTTTGGGGAGAAGAAGAAGAAGAAAGAAGGCGACGATTGGCAACAGTTGTTAGCTCAGGCGCCAATCTTTAAAAAAAAAAAAAGACAGTGGTCAAAGAATGGTTTGAATCTTAACCTCGTCAGTGTTTCAGAGGTGTTTTCTTTCGAAAGCCTCTTAGCAGTTATAACAGTAAATTTACACGACAAAGGGCCGACTGTGGGGTGCAATCCAAAGACTTGCCCATCCGAGGGGGGGCTGTCCCCGTGGCCGAGTGGTTAAGTTCCTGAGCTCCGCTGCAGGCGGCCCGGTGTTTCGTTGGTTCGGATCCTGGGCGCAGACATGGCACTGCTCATCAAGCCAAAGACTTGCCCGTCCGAGGGGGGATTAAGAGGCCTTAGGTCTGGGGTGCAGGGTGACAGGGAGCCCAAGATCTGCCCTGTCAGGCCTGAGGCAGCCGTGGTCCGGTCCTGCATGCACACAGAGACCAGCCGTGTGCCGGTGACCCTGCGGGAGGTCCGGGCAGAGTTGCTGCCAACATTTTGTTCTTGTCAAGCTGACACAGATGCCAAGTGCCGGTTCCTGCGCAGAGCCTGCGGGAGGGAAGGAGGGGCAGAACTAACTCCAGGGAGAGCTGTAGGCTCTGCAAGGAAGGGGTGTGCGGCCTGCAGTCTGCCTCCGTAAACCACGGTTCGTGTGCTGTGTTCAACCCCGCAGAGCCCGGAAGACTGCCTTTCCCCATCGCTGTGGGAAACGCGAAAGGATTATAAACGTCAGCTTTTATTTTTCACAGTGTATTGCTAAGTAAAATGGGTTCTTCTTTATGTAGCAAGTTGACCTGATATAAATGGTAAATTCTGTCCACTGCCTTGGTATCAGTAACAGAAAGTACTTTCAGAATATATAAGTAGAACTTTAATTGGACAGGTTACTGCAAGGTTACTACTAATTTAATATTAGAGTAATGATTTGCATAGTCAAATATTAAAACTGCTGTTTAAGCATCCACTATACATTAGGAGAGAAGAGCTTTAATTATGAATTTCCAAATTAATGCAGCATGGTTGACGTGAATTCATTCAGATGAGGCTGGTGGAGAATTCTGTCAAATAATACAAACAAAATACTTTTGTTCGAACTCAACCTTTAAAAAAAAAAAATCAATGTTTTCGTCTAGTCTAGAGACTTAAGTGTTTGGAAACTCCTGATTGCTTTGTAAATTGATTTTTTGATTATATCAGAGTTCCCAGTTTCCAGTCAAAAAAACCGATAGGTAAATGTGCAGCTGTGCCCTGAGAAGTGGGAATGTCGGAGCTGTAAAATTCAAACATCTCGTTGTGTAGTAAGAGAGTTGCCAACTAGCCCCTCCAGACTTGTGGGGTACGTAAATAAAATCAAACGCGAGTGATCAGAGATAGTTGGTAAGACTCAGTGGAAGGTGTACTTTGTGCTGTTCCGAAGCCGAGTGTGTTAAAGAGAGAAAAAGTAGAACGTTTTTGCTGAAGTGTTAATTGTTGGAGCAACCGTCATTGGAGTTTCCTTACAGTAATGCAAGCACCGATTTTTTCATCTGAACCCGTTAATCTGTCTGCTAATGAAGGAAGGATGACTGTTTTGTTTTTACTTTAGGTTGATACAGGAAGAAAAGGAAAACACAGAGCAGCGGGCGGAGGAGATTGAGAGTCGAGTTGGCAGTGGGAGTTTTGGCAATCTTCGTCGTTTTAGATCAGTGAGCTCCATTCCCCTCTACCCTGCCTCCTCGCTCGCCGGCTCCTCTCCTCCGAACAGTGGCCGGTCCACCCCGCGAAGGATTCCGCACAGCCCAGCTCGGGAGGTGGACAGACTAGGTATCATGACTCTGGTAAGGATTTGTCTTTTCTTGTGCTGTCTCCCCTCGCCCCCGACACACCTGATTTAAGTCTTGGACACCACGAATATGCTTTATTTTTAACCCGGAAGAAAATCAGGTGCATTTGTTATGCTCAGAGGTTTGAGATTTTTAAAACCAACTCGTATTTAATCATTCAACAATAGCATGGTGACAAATTAATTTTAATATTGGGGTGATGCCTGAACTCCAGAGAAGTTTTCACTTGTTCAGCTCTGAGCGTGGTCAGCTCTGCAGGGTTCGGCAGCTAGGGGGATATTTTTGTTTTCCAGCAATAGACAGTGTAACAAAAGTAAATACAGCAGCCATCGTAACATATAGGAAAATGTGCAGAGAGAGTCAGTGCTGTCTGTCTTTACGTTCGGGATGCCTGACTGGAGGGTACAGAATATGCCGTCAAAAACAAAACTGAAGAAAAAGCTAAATCGGTCCTCTTAATAATGCCCTCGGTGGCATGCTTGGCACCGGTTCTGCAGGTGAATCCAGGGTGGCGTGAGTGAGAGCGCGCTGCCGCTTGGCCTCCCCGGGAAGCGCGGGGCTGCGTTCGTGCGCAGCCTCTGGAAGTGCAGGGACCGCGACAGCGTGCTGCTCTAAAGAATAGTGCCTAGCTTTCTCACGTGTTTAGTCTGGGTTTTGTGAATGCATGAAATCATGTTGACAGCGTTCTGCTTTCTCACTGCGCTTCCGTTCTCATTTCTTCTGCTACCACCCATTTTCGTTTTTAGTTGCGTTGTTAGCCTGCGTGTAATTAAATGAACCGTGAATCGCTTTAGTAGCGTCCGAAGTGGTAACTAGTCCATTTCGCGGTGTTTTGACATAGTATTTTTATAATTTACATCGTTAGCTCATTAGCTGATATTTTAAGCTCTTTGACAATTTCATGCTTATTTCCTTTCAGAGAATTTGTAAAAACAGTTCTGTTTTTCTTTTTCCTTGTTTTTGTAGTTGTGTGTGCCGGCTGACGCTGTGTCTGCTTCCGTGTTTAGTTTTGATTTCTTGTGTCATCCTTCTGTTTATTTTGTCACTGTTAGACCAGGCCTCAGCCCGCGCTGTGACACCCCCTCCACGGGGTGCTCAGGGAACCGCCACAGTGGGGGCCATGGTGTGTGTGTGGGGGCCACTGGGGCTCATTAGTGGGGTTTCTGCGTTATCTTCGTTTCTCATGAAATAGTGTCTTTTTCCCTCAGTAGTGATACGTTTTTACTGCTGTGTCACTGTACAACAGATGTGGATACAGGCATGATATCGCTGGATCAGAGTGCTTTTATTCAAACTGTGTAGGGTTTGTGTAATTCAGAAATGAAATCTTTTATATATACAGAGATAATCCGCCAAGTATAGAATTAACGGAAACTTGACACAAACAGTATACCTTTTGGTTTTGATGCTTATATTCAAGACTGTAAATTTCATCAACTTGTTGGACATAAACAATTAATGCCTTTAATAGACTATTTTTTAAATTCACATATCTCATAGGAATCATAGAATGTGAAGATTCCACCTGCTATTCTGCTAGCTTTTATCCTTACGTATTTTCACAGGGTACCCTGCTTTAATCAAAAAATTTATGTTTGAGAAATTTTAAATCAATTTCTAGGTAAGAATTTTATATGAATGACCAATAGGTGATTAATAACTAAAAGTAGGTTTGTTCAGTTTTATAGTAAGTCTTGCAATAACTTCCTCGTCAACTAAATTGATGTTTAGAGACATGTTTTTCATTAGGGCAAACTAAGTTCTAGAGAAGTTTGGCTTAGAATAGACAACTGTTAGGGCCCTTTGTTCTATAAAATGCCGTATTTTAATAAATTGTATATGTTGTAATAGAATTTTATCTCCCTGAGTAACGATTTATAGTGTTTCTCTAGTAAATCTTGAGTAACTTACTGTTTAAATTTCATGGTGAAAAAGATGTTCCATTTCCAGTTACGTTTTCTCTGAATCTCAGCTCGCTTATATCTGTCTTGTCATTCTCTTTTTAATATATTTACCTGTACTGATCCTTGAATTTTTAACTTCAGAGTATGCAGTAAATCTGGTTTCTCTTCATTTCTTTGCATGCGTCCGTCAGCCTAGTGATTTAAGGAAACATCATAGAAAGGTCAAGTGTTTAGTAATTTAACATACCTTTGTTTCTCTGAAGTATTGACGGGCACCTATCATTTGGCATGAATGAGCCCTGTGAATCACTGACATTTAAATGGACATGTTGACACTCACCTGGCATGTCACAAATGACGATTGTCCTGTTGGAGACAGGTCACTGGTGGTTTGCATAGAATGCTGGGACAGGCGTAAGGGTGTGCCTTTCTTCCACTCATTTGCCTTCTCATCGTTGCATGCTTATTTATAATGGCTATAGTATTTTTTCAATGAGAAATTACTGAAGCAGAGCCACAGATTTTAGTTTGGGGAAAAACTAATTTTAATAAGCATAGCTAGAAGGGCCGGCCTGGTGGCGCAGCACTTAAGTTCGCATGTTCTGCTCCTCGGCAGCCCGGAGTTCGCCGGTTCGGATCCCGGGTGTGGACCTGGCACCCCTTTGCGAAAGTCATACTGTGGGAGGTGTCCCACATATAAAGTAGAGCAAGATGGGCACGGATGTGAGCTCAGGGCCAGTCTTCCTCAGCAAAAATAGGAAGATTGGCAGTAGTTAGCTCAGGGCTAATCTTCCTCAAAAAAAAAAAAAAACATAGCTAGCTGTCATGAGCTCTTACTGTATGCCAGGCCCTGTGCTGAGTGCTCTACGAGTCTGCTCTCTCGTCCTCATGGACTTCCCGTGAGATGCAGGTTACTGTCGTTATCCCCATGGACAGATGTGGAACGGAGGCTCAGAGAGGCCACGTGCTGTGCCTAGGGGCACACAGTTAGGGAACGCTGCAGTGTGGACTGGTCTGATTTCAAAACCAGGACACTGAGTCGCTTCCCCCACGGCCTGACTTCTCTGCAGATTCTCTCACCTCCTCACTCGTCCCTGACAGCGGGGGCCAGTGGGCCTCTTCTCCTTATAGATAGTCGTGAATCGGGCCTCCCTGTTCTTGGAGGACATGCACGCACTGGGGAGCAGATCTGTTGACCAGAATGCCTTCCTCCTAACCTTCACGCCATGTGCATAGCCTGCACCCCCACCCAGAAGCTGCCTGATCCTGCGCTCGTAGGCCGCCCTTCGGATGCTCGGGCAGCTGTCCTCTGACCGCAGCGCCTAGAGCACATGAGCTGGGCGGCAGCCGTGGGAGCCCTCCGCTGCGCAGAGCACCGTGGCGATTCAGCGAAACGCAGGCTCAAGTCCCCGCTGTCAGTGATGATTTGTGACCCGGGTGTGCTGCTCGCCCTCTCTGCGCCTTGGTTTGCCCTCCTGTTTAAGTGAAGACAACGACAGAAGCGCGCTCCTCGGGGTGGCCGCAGACGGTGCCCGGCCGTGCACGATCTGCAAGGAGCAGAGCTTATAACCGGCCCCGCGGCGCACAGCACGCCCTCAGTCCCGCTGACTCGCATCCGTGTTTCCCTCGGTGGGAAGGCTTTCTCAGGGAAGGAAGGAGCGTGTTGATTGACGTCCAGGCAGGACAGCCTGACCCTGTTGCTCACGGCACTGTGGGCTGGCTGGCTGGCTCCTTCGAGGGCCTTGCTGTGGGGCTGTGGTGAGGATGAAAGGCAGGAGTGCAGGCATGGTGCAGACACGGGCGGCGTGGGCCGCGCACTGTCCTCCTCCTCAGCGTCCCTGGCCTACGCCACCGTGACCCCCCAGCTGTCGGGGAGCTTCGTTCCAGTCAGCTCTGAAAGAGCGTGCAGGCCCCAGCCTGGCGGGCCCCGGGCTGGGCAGGGCCCCTCACCACGGGGGCGCAACGGGAGCAGCCACCGGCCAGGGCGGGCCGCTCCTCCTGAGCTCTGTCTCCGCTGAGGACAGTGAACTCAGTCCCGTGGACTGCTCCCTGTCCTGTTCTTTTTTGTTTTTTATAGGTGATTGTTTTAACCTCAGTTTGAAATCTCTCCCTGTTTCAGTTTCGTATTGATAGTTTCTAGCCGTCGTAGCCTTTGGTTGTCTGCAGATTGTAATTTGAAATCAGGAGAGCATGCGGAATCTATCCAGCTACGGCTTAAGGTTCTATCTTAAATGAGTTCGACTCCGTTTTGCACTAAGCCCCTTGGTTGTCACTGAGCCGCTGTGGGGCTGCAGTGGAGCGACACTCTACACAGTCGCATTAAAAAAGCCCAAGTTGGCTGCTCAGGTCTTGCTGTTTGTACAAACGCCTGCCACGCACGTTTTGAGGACTCCAGCCCTGCCTTCACCACGGAGCCACATGGATCAGTAAGACCTGCCGGAGTTAACGTTTTCCCCACCGCCTCCTTCCTGTCCTCACGTTCCCCGACACGGGAAAACTGGCAGTCTGAAGGAGAGGATCTTCCAGTGGAAGGCCAGGACTGCTTTGAGCCGGCTTAAACAAATTGCTTTTAAACCGCGTAGAAAGACCTCAGTTTATAGCATCTGTTCTGCACGCTGAGACGTATGAGACAGACAGGCGTGTCTGGGATGCAGGAGTTAGATCCCTTTTTGCTTTTCCACTTGTTACAGAGTCCAGGAAGGTGCATCACTACTCAAAATGATAGTGGATCATGGTACAAGCTATTTCTCTTTTTCTCCCAAAACAAAAAGTTCTGGACAGTTTACCCAAGAGGTTTCTGCCCTCTCTGGTGTTTCTTCTGAATGCATCAGGAGATAAACACGTTCGTCTTCAGCTCCTCATCAGGGACAGTGAGTGCCGTGCGTGCTGTGTGAGGACGAGGTTTTGGGCGTGGTTCAGATCTCGGTGCCCTTCAGTGGCTGTCCTCGTGGTGGCCTAGGATCCTAGGGCGGGCGGGCCCTCGGGCTGCGAGGAGGCTCAGGAGGAGGAGTGCCCGTGTGTCCTGCCCGGGTCTCTGCGCTCGTTCTGGTGCTCGTAGGCCAGGAGTCGGGCTCTGCTCTGTGCTCCTGCTCCTGATAAGTAAGACGGTCCTTTAACGTGGCGTTGGGCTAGAACGAGGCTGGTTGTACTCAGCAGAAAGCATAGCTCGTGGATTTCCACATAAGTTTATGGTTATAATTTAAAGCCTATGTGTTGTGGGGTTTTTTTGGTCACAGTGTGTTGTTCACTAATTTTACACTGGTCTCAACCCCTCAGTTGCCAGCCTCCCTAGAAGAGGTACGAGACGACAAGACGACAATAAAATGTGAAACCTCGCCCCCGCCCTCCCCGCGGTCCCTTCGGCTGGACAGGCTGCACAAAGGGGCGCTGCACACGGTCGGCCACGAGGACCTCAGGGACTTACGGAAGTAAGGAGGGCAGCGTCCCACCCTAGCCCGGCTCCAAACAGACCGCCTTCTCATGCTCAGCTTTCAGAAATCCATTGCTCTCTTCTTGGGGAAAAAAGTCAGAATGATGACTTTAAAGAAATACTGGTTAATTGAGTTGAGTTGATTTAGATGATGCCCTCGGGCTGCCCTGGGAGCTCAGGTGAGCCCAGCAGAAGATGCTGTCTGTTTGGGCGACGTGAGTTTAGAAAGAGAGTTCAGTGATAGCAGCAATCTTAGAAAGCCTTCATTTCTTCAGAGTCTGCAAATTGACTCTTGTGAGAACTTTCTCTTCTTGTGGAGCATTTGCTAAGCATGTGGCGTGTTCTGAGCGTTGCTCTGCAGGACCGTCCGTGTCCCGCCGCTCGGATGCGCTCTCTGCCTCTGAGCTGTGGAGAGCCCCACCTCGTCCCCAGCGCTCCAAGCGCCTCCCCACAGGGACCATGAGAGCCAGTGGGTGACTAGTGTGCTCCTATGTCAAACTACCACGGGCTGTGCTTTTGTCCCGCCCTGGCAGCCCTCGGTGGCGGGTGCAGGTGTCCATCCTCGCCGCCTCTGCAGTAGGCCCTGTGGCTCTTGTTTCGCGGCAGGGACGGTGGCACTGGGGAGGTTGCTGGGGCGCTGGGGTCAGGCCTCCAGTTGGGAGAGCATCTTCACAGCCGAGGGGCGGCCCTCAGGTGGGCTCATGGTGCTCTCTGCCTTCCATGGTTCGGACTGGAAGCCTTCTCAGAAGGAGAGCTCCGGCTCAGAGCCTCAGCTCCTCAGAAACGGTTCTCCGTGGTGGGATGGCTGGGAGCCTTCGTTTCTACACGCGATGCATTTTGCGAAGGAGACATGCCTGGAGGAGACTTGGAATGCTCGTGTAGTTGGAAGAGCAAGTATTAAAAGCGTGGAGTGTTGTAGTGCCTGTGAATGGAACGTTGTGTTGGGACGAGGGCGCTCATTAAAGATCGTTTTCTGTCCCCAAAGCTCCACAGGCTCACAGGACGGCCCCGTGAGCAACCCCAGCAGTAGTAATAGTGGCCAGGACTCACTCCACAAAGCCCCCAAGAAGAAGGGCATCAAGTCCTCCATCGGCCGCCTGTTTGGCAAGAAAGAAAAGGGCCGACCTGGACATGCCGGCAGGGAGTCATTAGGACAAGGTGGGTGGCTTCCAGCAAACATTCTTAACCCTTAGGATGGAGGCGGGGGGCCTGCCGTGTGTGTGCCTACTGTGTGCCCCCGGTTGTTCCCACGGGCGGTCTGTCGAAGACGCTGGGCGTTCTCAGGGAGTGAAAGCTCAGGAGGCGTATGTTTTCTCTGGGACACATGCGACCCAGAGAGCCACGGTGGACGTTCTTTGGCCCTGAACAACCTGGCGTCCCAGACAGAAAGGGCTCACTGTCTCTCGAGCATTCTCGTGCCTTGGTTGCCTAGTCAGAAACTTAGCCTTTAGAGGTGTTCTTTGCCTGCAAGTGCTCTTCCACCTGTTTCTGAACTCACCTAATGCGGCCGTGTTGATTTCTCTCGCTGTTTCAACCACTGGGCCCTCACAGCTGGCGTTTCGGAGACCGAAAACTCAGCTCAGGATGCCTTGGGACTCAGCAAACTGGGAGGACAGGCGGAGAAAAACCGGAAACTTCAAAAAAAGTAAGCTTTTCGTTATTTGTCCATCTCACTGAACACTTCTCAGTTGTGCCTGATTTTTAACTAACGTTTATTTAATAAATGTAGTATCTATTTATGTGTCTATATTACCTTCTGAAAGGTTAACCTAAAGCTTTTAAGAGACTGTGCTTCCTGGGGGGCTGAGAGCCTCTGCTCAGGAAGGGGGAGAGGACTCAGGGGAGGCTCCCGTCCCCCGGAGAGCTGTCTGACGAGGAGGGCTCCCCGCCAGGCGTGGGGCCCCGAGTCCGGCTCCAGTGCGTCAGCTTTGGGGGGAGGGGCCGCTTAGCCTTGCTGCATTCCCGGTTTCCTCCTCTAAGATGGGAGTGCAGCGGTACGCGCCTCACACGGCTTTGTGAGTGTTAGACACACATCTGTCGCTACATAAACACACGTAAAGCACTGGCAACAGTGCCAGCCATCCTAAAATAGGGAGAACTGAGTGTGTAATTGCAGCCACCGCTCCGACTTGATCACCAGCATCCAGAGTTTGCCGTGCGGGCTATGATCTGTCAGGAAATATTCGCTGTGTTGCCCCTTTTTTCCTCCTCCGGTAGATTTTGTATTTTTATCTTCAATAGACTCGTGATTTTGTGGTCTGTTTATTAAATTTTGATTCCGATTTGTCTTGACTCTGAAAATAGGTGATAGCAGGGTGATCATTTTCTGCAAAGGTGCTGAGACGCTGCGATGCCCCGGGGTAGGGGCATGGAGGAATAGTGTGTGCGTGTTTCTCTGGCTTCGTTCTGATCGGGAGCAGGTTGTGTGTTGGTTGACCGTATGTCAACCAGAATTAAGTAGATGAACGAGGTAGGGAGAGACAGTATCCCAGTGAACTGGCGACTGAAAACTGAAACTGAACCACCCTCTATGACAGAAGGGGCAGTTAGCAGTCCCAGAGGGAAGCGCTGACCTTGAGAATGGGGAAGACGGGCGAGAGCCAGTGGTCAGATGGCAAAGCTGGTCCTTGCGACAGGCTGACGATTGGTAGGTTCTGTGGTCAGTCTGACGATAGGAAAGGTCGTCTGGCCACTCAAGTACCCTGAGACAGCCTCATTGGTGTGGCACCCGGGCCTACAGTGCGCCCCGAGGACCACGCTGGGGCCCGGGGACCCTCTCCCCTAGAGGCCACGTGCCTTTAGCTGTAGAGTTGCCGGTTGGGTTCCCTTTTGTGAACCCTGCCTCATTTTCGTTCTCTTCTCAGAATCGTGCTAATCTTCTTGACTGGCCCACTGCTGGTCTTATTTCAGGCGAAGTGCCGTTGTTTCTGTTATTGCTCACCATGCCCTAGGAATACTCAGTCTTTCAGGTCCCCGTGAATGGAAATCCGCAGACACCATTGAAAGCAAAACGTGCTTTGAACGTTGCTGTCTTTGAACTGTATAAAAATGTTTTAAAGTAACTTGGGTAATTGCCATTTGCCTTTGTGAAACGTATCCCAGCCAGGCCTTTTGCCTCCTGGAGCCATGCCAGGAAAAATGTGTCCGTTAGATTTTGCTGACGTGTTCTAGTGCACACGCTTGCACATGCTGGAATAAAATCCGTAAGGTTTGTGGCAGTGCGCCTCGGTCCTCGTCCCCGGAAGTTCATGGTTCCTGTAGGGTCACAAACTATTCAAATTGGCCCAAGTTTGGGTTCACCCTTGTTTTCTAAATTTATTTTGTAATTCGCAGGAGGTCTGCTTGAGCACTTGGCTGTGTGGAGACAGCCTTTATTGTTTGTCCCGGCACGTGACTCCGTTTCCCGCTGCGTGGGGAGCGTGTGTGGTGGTGGGTGGTAGGCAGGTTTCTCTGGAGCTCCGGGTTCCCCGTGATGGCATTGGCTCTGCACTTCTGTGTCACCATAGCTGTAACTGTCCAGGGGCAGGCCGTTCTCTGAACTCTGTGGTCGTGCACGGCAAGTTCTAGGACGTACTAGTAAGTTACTAGGGAAAAATTCAAAGTATGGAGGTTATTTGTCTGCCTACAGTGGGTAATTTTAGTTCTGTCAGTTAACCAGAAATAAAATTGACTTTAGGAAAAATGCTTTATTTATACTTGTGGGAAAATGTTTGAGTTATCCGGAAAAAGTATTATTGGAATACAGTTTTACGTTTATTGCATTATAGAGGTAAGAATCAAAATACGGTCCTCAGAAATATTTCTTTTTATTACCTCAAAAGTGTGCCTTTAGCTGCCAAAGTCACACAGCCAAACACATCCACTTTTAGAGAGTTTTCAAGAACCTGGTGACTTCGGTGGAGAGCTGACTTTGAGGTTTTGTCTAAGGTACATAAAAGAGAGTGGTGGGCGCATTCGGTGCTGGACATGCTTAATGAATCCGTGGAGGGTACCGCTGGCGTGAAATCAGACATCACTGTGTTCGTCCGCTTGGCGGTGCTCCCACAGCGTTGCCGGGTGTCCCTGGTGCTGTCTGAACTCCGTCGCCTTAAGTAACCTGGTGTTCTAATGCTCTCTTTCCCGTTTCTCCCTGGTTGACTCTAGTGTGGTTGCAGGGTAAGTTGAGGCGGAGGGTGTGCTGTGCTGAGCGTGTGTTACAGCCTGTGGCGTTGGCGGTCACCAGCCTCAGGCTCTGAACTGAGGTTCCGGGAGAGTCGTGCTGCTTTGCTGAGAGCTGTCCCGGGTCCCCTCACCCTGGCCGCCCCCACCCCCAGCCTCTGACAGCGAGCTGCACCCCATGGCGGGAGTAGTGCTTTGCGTGGGCCGTAGAGCCGTGTTTGTGACATGAGCCCAGCAGGTGTTGGTGCAAGGTGCCATGGTACTGAACGTGTCAGCCTCAGAGAAACGAGGTGCGTGTGTCGCTTGGATGGTACACCTTATCTGGGGTCTGGTCAGCAAAGCCCACACCGCTTCTCGTTATGAAAGATAACTTCATCATCGTGTCCTGTCCTAGTTATAAAACACACGCCGTCACTCACGGGTTACATGACCTTTGTCTCATCCGTGTGCCTGTTCCCCAGGGGATTTAGCATATTTCTGAATGTCTTTCTCCTCTGACTCTAATGTTAAGGCTGGGAAGCATGGCACATCAGTTTCCTGGTATAGAGGTATTTAAAAAATCGCCCTTGGGGTCTAGAATGATCTTCGAGGGAGGAGGTCAAGTCCCAGCCAAGCAGCCGCGAGTTGCTGGCTGACTATCGCAGGCCCAGTGCTCGTCCCTTTACCCCGCAGGGACGGCAGCCCCGCCCTTGTTTCTCGAGTAGCTCTCTGTAAACGGAGATCGCAGATCCTAAGGGTGGACAAAGCGATGACAGAGATTGCAGTATCTCCAAGCAGAGGAGGGAAATACGTAACAACAGAAAGCAGACGAGTCTTCTGTTTGCTCTGGACAGTGGTTTGGGGCCGTAGAATCTGGGCACACAGAATACACCTCATTGCCCCAGGATATCAGCTTCTGCCTCAGCCTCTGCAGAACAGAGGTGGGTGCCTCGGGTAGACTTAGGATGCAGAGAAACGCACGGCACTTGAGAGGCCCGCCGCCTTCGATCTCTCGGGTTTCAGGCCTTGGAGCGAAGGGCCAGTAGAAGACGACCTCGTGCCCTGGCGGTTAGCTGTCGCGAGGACTCAGCAGCCTTCATGGTGATCTCTGGTTGCGGTGAAGTCGAACCACACGGGTGGTTCTGTTGATTCTTAGAAAGTGCTCTGATGAGTAGTCACAAACGAAGGAGAGCGGCCGTCTGCCTGAGGCCGTTCTCAGTGGCCAGCAGGGAAAGGCAGTTCCTAGACCGAGCAAGAAGGGAGCGTATTTGTTCGAGAAACCGAGCTCCAGAGAGGGCAGGAGTGGCGCTGGCCCCGGCGTCTCCAGTCTGGTCTCCGCATCCTGTGCTCGCCCTACCCTGCACAGCTTCCAGGGGCGCTGCCCTCTCCTCTCCCACGGGCAGGGGCCTTCTTCACGTGACAGAACAGTCACCCCCAGAGAAGAAGGGGGTGCTGGTGTTCCTGCCTGGGGTGATAACGCAGGGATCTGGCTCCGTGTGGGGTCTTCAAGGTCACCAACTAGCCTGATAGGGGAGGGAGCTGGAAGCAGACAGAGACCTGGGCCGGCCGCCCAGCTGGGGTCTCCTCTGTCCTCGCGCTCACTTCTCGCGTCTCTCGGCGGCATCTAAGAGATGCATCGTTCTCCCTCCATTGCCTTATCGCCCTTTCAGCAGGGCGCTGGGCCTGCACTGTGAAACCCAGAAGTAATCCATACTAGAGAAAGCTGTTGATAAAAGCCAACGACCATTGCAGGTGAAGTCAGAAGGGTGTGCACCAGTCCCCAGATGATGGAATTACCAGACTATTTTTAACCCTATGTTCCTGTGTACAATGAGTGTCTGTTTCATATGAAAAACGAACTCTCTGCCAAGTGCCCCGGACTCAGTACCTGTTTAGTTCACTTCAGAGTGTGGGGATCGGAAAGCCCTGTTGGCCCGGCACCAGTGCCATCCCCGCCCCTCCGCCGGGCCAGGCGGGCAGGACTTGGGCCTTGACCGTGCTGTCAGGGTTCAGGTCTTTCCCTGCTCTGTCTGCCGAGGAGGTGTTTGTCTTGCTCGTATGGCTCCTATGGCTCACAGACATGTTTACATAAGATAGAGCCACTGTCCTTGAGGAGAACTTGTCCCCAGGAAACACAAAGTGGCACTTAATTCAGCACACTGGCGGTCGGTCCCGCCCAGCGAGGCCCTCCTCCTCCCTCCGTCCAGCATTGGCCTCCTGTGTCAGGGGGACGGCAGTTCCAGTGGACTTGGCTGCTTTTTTATTTATGAGTAGCTTTGCTTATTTGAACTAGAGAAGTTTGCCCCTTGTTAACTCTACTTGAGCTATTAAGATATTTGTTGCATCCTCTGGTCGAATTATCCTGGATAGTTACAATATCTGTTATTCCCCAGAAGCCTAAGGGTGACTTAAGGAACACTTACTTGAGATCCTGTGTGAAACGTTTTGAGCTTTAATTGTCCGTAGACTTCATAGTCTTAAGAAAAGTCTAATAGCATTTCAATATGTTGAAGAGCTGTTATGTATCTTTAGAAGTAAAAGATTCGACGACGTGTTCTGTAGAAATGATTATGGAAAATGACTTGGGGTGTCGGGGCGCGTGCGGTGAGCAGCCCCGTCTCCTCTCCGAGGCTCTCCCTGTCAAAGTGATAGGGTGTCTTAGAAAGGCTTGGAGGTAAACAGCACAAAGCAGTAAGATAAGATTCGTGAAGCTTCTTTGTTCTCTCTTACATAGCCATGTTCCCAGTAGACAGAATCATTTGCAAAGATGGTAATGTGGTAAAGTTCCAGTTCGCCTATTTGATAATCAGGCCTACAGAATATTTCTGATCTCACGAGGGCCCTGGGACTCCTCCCTGCCTCCTGCCCCACGGTAGCTGTCAGCGCAGGGCATCTTAGGCTCACACTCCGTCTGGGGTCCTGGTAGAAACTGTCCGGGTTGAAATTTTCTGGATTTGAAGCCTGTGGGTTAAACCACAGAAATGACCCAATGTCTGAATTTAGCAAGTACCTAGTTAGCTAACTAGCAACGTGGAAGAGAAACAGCCAAAATCCAGTCCACTACTTGCTTGCTACAGTAGACCATTCCTAGTGTTAAAAATCCACATTGTTCTCGGTGTTGGTGGTGTGAACGCTGAACGTTTGTGAAGCTCCCACAGAGGCAGGCTTCTCTGTTCAGACCCGGTCTAGTTTCCTCTTTCTCCATATTTTCCCTCATCGTTTAGAAAGAGAAGAGCGAGTATGTTTTCGCTTGAATGTCCTACCTTGGATACAAAGGCTCTGCTGGGTTTTTTTAAAGTGGGTAATAAGTCTTTAATTCTGCGAGGAGATGATTCTACAGAGAACCTTGTCGAGTCCGTCAGCATTTCATTGTTCAGGAGTTCTTCCTGACATGTACCAAACTACCGTTAAGTGGATGGTTTAGAAGATGAAAGGAAAATAATGAGATATGTGCTACTATGCTTGTGAAAGTGTATAGAGCGAGTACTCTGCTAACTTGCTTCCTGTATGCGTGTGATCGAGTCTTTCACTGTGACTGTCTGGTTATTTGTAGGCATGAGTTGCTCGAGGAAGCCCGGAGACAAGGTTTACCTTTTGCACAATGGGATGGGCCAACTGTTGGCGTCTGGCTGGAGGTATAGTCGTCTTTCGATCCTGGATCAAGTATGTGACTCATGTGAACGTGTTAATCCATTTCACACACTGTGCATAACCTTCTGGCCTTAACATTTCCTGTCTCTAGCTCTGGGTTGGGTTGCCAGCCTGGTATGTGGCCGCCTGCCGAGCCAACGTGAAAAGTGGGGCTATCATGTCCACCCTGTCAGACACGGAGATCCAGCGCAAGATCGGCATCAGCAACCCTCTGCACAGGCTGAAGCTGAGGCTGGCCATTCAGGCGATCACGTCCCTCACGAGTCCGTCAGCCCCTCCTACGTCAAGAACGGTACGTCTCCCTGAAAGCAGTTTATCCCCTCCTGACGTTGCTTCTCCAAGTCTTCGTAAACACACCCAGGGCTCCGGTTTAAAATTTCAGCCTGCAGAAACGTCACAGCTTCTAACGGGTGAAAACTGAGTGGTTAAAAATACTTTATTGAATGCTTTTTTTAACAACAGCCTGGCTTCAGTGGCTGCATTGTAACATAGAAGTAGGAGTTTCTGAAAACAACAGTAGCGATCACAAATTTAAACATAAATTCATCAAAAGTGAAGGGAAAAAAGCCTCGATCCCCAGTTGCGCTATAAGCAGTGTTTTACTCTAATGTGACGTTGGGCCCCTCGGTGCTTCCATTTTTGGCACTGAGGGCCCTGGGAGCTCAGGGTTCTGAGCAGTCCATTAGCCTGCGTGTGCTCACGCACCAGGCATTACCTGTGCTCATCCGGTTTGCTCCCCGTGGGGAGACCTCGAACGTCCTTAAAGAGGGTCCTCCTGTTTGAAACGTTAAAAACTAATCTAATGAAAACATTAGCGGTTACTGGGAGATAAGGGCAGGCCAACGCCTCATTTCTAAAGTGCAGACTCTTTTCATTGGCCCAGTGCCCACTCTCTGCTTTTAGCTTTTGGTTTACTCTCGAGAGAAAAACCCTGATTAAGAAACCAAGAGCCTCACAGGCATGCTTCTCTGAGTAGCAGGTCAGGGCCCGATTCAGGCCTCGGTTCCTTTGCACAAAACGTGTTAAGAGCCTTTTTTGTTTGTTTGTTTGATTTTGTCTCTTAGTAAAGAGTTGTGGTAGCGACAATCAGCCTGTGTTCTCACCTGTCACACAGACAGCTCTTCTCCCAGTGGAAAGTTTTGTCGCAGTATCCGATCTGGTCCCTGTTCCCCCATCATTTCACATGAGAGTGGCCTTTCTACAAGTGAAGGCGCTGGGGTGGTTTTCCCCAAGTTTTTATCAACTGTCTTGAGAAAGCTCGCGTCCTGCGAGCTGAGGTTAACGGCCAGTGGTGAAGAGCCCGTCCCCCGGGAAGCTCTGAGTTGAGAGCCGCGGGGCCTGGCTGTCCGCGGCTGCAGTGACGGGGACAGGACGTGGGGCCGGTGTTCCGGTACAGTTGCGATTGGGCCTTCTTTTGGACACACTCAGTCCTGCTCCCTGCCTCTTGAGCCCCCCGGCGAGGTTGTGCAGGCCGAGAGGCCCCATCCTGGGAGCGCCTGCCCCGAGCCGTCTCCCCCAGTCCGGAGCTCGGCTGTGTGGGCTTCCTGGGCTGAGGCCCTTTCCCATGGGGCGGGTTGATGGGCACTGGAGAATTACTCACACTTTGAGAGGCGCAAAATGTATTTTCTTCTCTTTATATTTCACATACCTCAGGGGGTGAGCAGGGCAGATCCAGCTCTAGGAATCATGGGCTCTTCTCGTGTGGCTGACCACACAGCATTAATTAGGTGTGGTCACTCTTTAAGAAGGGCGAGCTGGTCGATGTTCTCTCCTTTTCTACGTGGGCATCTCAAATGAGAAGAGGGGGAGACGGGCCTCGCCTCCCCTGCTCCTCCTGTGTGCCCGTGGCTCACGTGTCTGCCACCTTCCTCTCTGTCACTGCTTCCCTCGCCCTGGATGTGGTGGTCCCTGGGTCACCGTAGACCACAGGAAATGTCTGGTTAACGCATGAGGAGATGGAAACACTCGCGGCCTCGCCACAAACGGTCAGTCCCGCCCCGAGCCTGTCCTCCTCCCAGGGCACCCCACTTACAAGCGGCACCATTCCCGGCCTTTTTGTGGGAAACAGAAAGGTCATTTTACACTCAGTTGTTCCTGATAAGTATTTCCGCTAGGTATTAGTCAAATGTATAAAATAGGATCCGTATTTTGTCTTATTTTCGATTTTTCCAGGAACTTTACATTGGTAGGCCCTCTCTCTTTAGAGTAGGTTGAATTCACACCTCCTTTAGGGAGAGGCCTCGGCCGAACACTCCATTTTGAGGGTCTGGCCCATTTTCTCCCTCGCTGAGTGTGCTTGCCGGGGGGGCCTCGGCTCCTGCCTGAGAAGCTGGGATTGTTGTTTTGCATGCGTTTTGCATGATACCTTGATTTCTCGAACTTTCCCCTCCGTCTCGCTGCACCTTCTGAAGTTGATCTGCTTGCCTTACTAAGCTCACCGATACTAACAGCTGTGTTCTTTTCATTCCTAACCACGTAACATCAGGAGGATGAGGAGGGAAGCTGGGCTCAGGTTGGAGACTTTCTATACTATATTCTTCACTATATGTACAGCAACAAAAAGAATTGGCGTATGAAAACTCGTAATTTACTTTTCTTGACATTTTTAACATCTTAACTTTTTCAGAATATTGTTAACGATTTGAAAGCATTAGGCGGAAGCAGAGCGTAAAGAGCACGTCTCATGGACAATTTTGAACCTCTCTTCCGTGGGGCCGTGGTGTCAGTTCTGGTTAGCGTAGACGGCTCTGTGTAGCGGACCGGCTCCTGGACGCGGTCCTGGGGCTTCGGCGGCTCCTGACATTGCGGATTTAAGTACCCGCTTGGGTAACTTAACCGCAAGGTCTGCCGGTGGGAAAACTGAATTCTGAGAACTTTCCAGCACAGGAGTTGCTGTGGAGACGTCACGTCCGGGTCTTCGTGTTGGTGTTTTACTAAGTGCTGATCAAAAGGCTTTCTTACTAATGGAATTCTCAGAAATTAAGCCTCTTCTTGCTTAATGTACTTTTCCGTTTTCAGCTCCCCAGCTCTTCAGCTCACAAAAAGCTGCCACACGTGTCTTGCAGCCTTCCTCTGAGACAGCTCGACTAACACAGCCGTGTCCCTGCCTGTGACCCCACCAGCGTTGCTGTGTGACATGCCGCACTTTAGAGGGACCCGCACAGCCGCGCGGTGTGAGCAGGCGGCGTCTCCCGAGGCTCTTGCTGAGGGCAGAGCGCTCAGGGTCCTCACGGGATCGTTGTATGTCTGAAAAGAATCAGGATAGTTTCAAATCAGAATTTTCCTGAGTACAAGTTGTTGGTTGAAATGCCAGTTTCCCTCTGTTTGTATTCCCAACGTAAAGCCAATTCTCTCTCTCTTTGTAACAAAAGAAGAGAGAAGCTATAATATGATGGTGTGAGCCCTCTGCTCCTGATTTGGGCCTTCTGTGCTGCTACGCCAGATAAATATCCTCATTAATGATTTAACCTGGTCAGCTACCTCTTTACAAGGCCACTGATGACCATCAGTGAATTAAAAAGGGTGCATTTCGTAATTACTTAAATGTCGGTGTATTTCACACTAGGAAGCAGAACTTTGTCAGCACTTGAGTAGGAAATTCCCTGTGTCCGGGGCACGAGGTATAAATTAAATAAGCGGAATGTTTGCTCTCTGCAGTAGAAATACAAACACGGGTGAGCTGTGCCCGCGGCAGCAGAGTTAGCCAACACTCAGTGTTCCTAGTAAGCAAGAGCTGCTCTCGCTGTCGCCTCCCCCAGATGAGAGGAGTGAAGAGGCTTCCTGGGCTCTGTGAGGCCGCCCGGTCTGCTGAGGGCCGCGGTCACACAGTGTTCCTCTCCTGTGCCCTTACCTCGTGGCCAGCTCTGAAGCCGAGGGGAGGTTCAAGGTTTCCTCGGGCCCTCGGGAAGAAAGCATCAAGGTGTGGTGAGAGCCGTGGGTGCCTTCATTTAGCAAGTGGCACATGTGGGCTGTCTGTGGGAGGCTGTGCTGCTTGCTGCAGACACAGGAGTGAGCGGGACAGCCACAGTCCCTGCCGCCGGCCCTCACAGTTTACAGAGATCACAGAAGTGTGTTTGTGATCATTTCAGTGGTGGATTAGCAGGCCCTGGGCAGTGGCTGCCTCTTCTGGCCCAGGTGTTGTCCGATGATGGAGATCCGTGTCAAGGGCTTTTTCAGAAGGCTCTGATGGCGGCCCGGGAGATGGAGGGCTCCCTGGACTGGGCCTGATCCTCAGTCGCTGACCTACGTTATCTGACGCTGACCACTTAAGAAGTGTGACTAGAGTGTATGATGAGGAAACAAAAAGGAGGAGGGTTCCGCTTCCATGGAATTCTCTTATTTAGAAATCTTTGCGTTGTGTGCCCATTTAAGAATACGTAATCACAGGCAAGGAAATGAGACCAGATGCTCATGCGTAAGTCTCAGGCATATGAGATGAGAGTAAGGTTTGAAAGAGTGAAAAACATGACAGTGTGATGATTTCCCGAAAATGTTTGATGTTTTTCCCACTCATGGTTGCTTAGAGAAAATAGTGAAAATGTTTTTTTCTGTTCGAATTTGAGCATTCTTGTTGGAGTGTGAGTCATTTCTTCCAGCTTGGTTGGTGTAAGTGATAAATTAGACCAGAGGCCGTGTTTTCAAGGCAGAGCACGGTGGTAGTTGAGAGGGACTGTGTCCAGGGATTCCGTGATGGGACTGCAGAAGGCCTGCGGGCGCAGCTGGTCTCGGACAGAGGGGCAGCGAGTGCCTTTTTTGGATATGTCTGTAGATACATATAATGTGTGTGCTTATTTCTCATTGTACAAAGCTTGGCTGTGTTCTGTTAGATTTATCCCTAAGGATTTCATGACTTTGATGACATTGTGAATGGCATTTTGTAAATTTCAGTTTCCAGTTCACTTCTAGTATTTAGAAGCACAGCTCGTGTTTGTGTCCTGGCCTTGTGTCCTGCCGCTTTGCTAAGCTCGCTGTAGTTCTCACAGCCAGTTTGTAGGTGCATTTTCTATGTTGCTAATCAGGTCATCTGCAAATAAAGACAGGTTTTTTTTTTCCAATTCCTATGCTTTTGATTTCTTTTTCTTGCCTTGTTACCGTGGCTAGGAGTTCCACCGCAGCGCTGAATAAAATTAGTGAGAGCAGACCCTTTGTTCCTGATCTCAGGAAGAATACATTGTCTTTCACCGTTAAGTGTGATGTCAGCCCTGTGTTTGCTGTAGATGCCCCTTATCAGGTTGAGGCCGTTTTCTTCCATTGCTAGATTGCTGAGATTTCCATAAATGAATGACGAATTTTGTCAAATGCCTTTTCTGCATCTTTTGAGATGATATAGTGGTATTTCTTTTGAATCCATTGATAGGATGAATGTCATTGATTTTTCAAGTGTTGACCCAACCTTATGTTCGTAGGATGAACCTCACTTGTCGTGATAGCTTATTCTTTTAATTTATTATTGATTTAATTTGCTCATATTTTGTCGAGGAATTTTGCATCTGTGTCTATGAGAGATACTGGTCTGTAGTTTTCTTGTAATGTCTTTGTCTGGTTTTGGTATCAGGATAGTGCTGGCTTCATAGGATGAGTTAGGCATTTCTTCTCTATTTTTTGGGGAATAATAGTGTAGAATTGGTATTTTTTCCATAAATATTTGGTAAGATTCACCAGTGAAGACATTTAAGGTAAAGATTTTATGTGTATGTGAGAGAAAGTTTATAACTGCAAATTTGAGTCCTGATAAGATACAACTTATCTCTTTCTTATGAGTTGCTCTCACAGATTATGTCTTTTGCCCATTTTATCTAAGTTGCTTACAGTTGTTCACAGTTTTCCCTTTCAGTGTCTATGTCCTATAGTGTGTCCCCTCTTTCATTCTTGATGTTGGTAATGTACGTCTTTTCTTTTTTCTTAGTCACTCTGTCTAGGGCTTAGTCAATTTTACTGATCTTTATGAAGAACCAGATTTTAGTTTCATAGTTTTATTTTTCTTGTTTCTGTTTCATTGATTTCTGCTCTTTTATTTTCTTCCTTCTGCTTGCTGTGGATTTCATTTGTTCTTCTTTTTCAAGTTTTTTAAGGTAGAATCTTACACTGTTGTTTGGAGACCTTCCTTCATTTACGACATAAGTGTTTAATACTATAAATTTCCCTCAAGACACTGCTTTAGCCATGTCCTACAATTTTTGAATAGATTGTGTTTCACTTTCATTCAGTTAGAAATATTTTCCCATTTCTCTTGTTTTCTTCTTTGGCACGTGGGTTATTTAGCCGTATGCTAATTTCCAAATACTTGAGAATTTTCTAGATATCTTTTTATTATTGATTTCTAATTTAATTCTGTTGAGGTCAGAGAACATAGTTTGTATGATTTCAGTCCCTTTAGATCTGTTGAGATTTGTCTTGGAGAATCCCATACGCACTTGAAATGAACGTATTCTGCTATTATTGGGTGGGGTGTTCCACGAAACGTCACTTAGGTCAAGCTGGTCAATAGTGTTGTTTAAGGCTTCTGGATCCTTACTGAGGGGGTCTGTCTGCCTGTTTTGGCTTCTTTGTTCAATCAGTGACTGAGTCAGAGGAGGGTTGAGGTCTTGTGACTGTAACTGTGGATTTTTCTGTTTCTCCTTTCAGTTCTGTCAGTTGTTGTCTTGCTTCTCTCTTCTTTTAAAACTATTTTTCGGTTCACTTTTTTTTTAAGATTTTATTTTTCCTTTTTCTCCCCAAAGTCCCCTGGTATGTAATTGTATGCTTTTAGTTGTGGGTCCTTCTAGTTGGGGCATGTGGGACGCCACCTCAACATGGCTTGATGAGCAGTGTCATATCCAGGCCCAGGATGCAAACCGGTGAAACCCTGGGCTGCTGAAGCGGAGTGCGCCAACGTAACCACTCAGCCACGGGGCCGGCCCCTTCAGTTCACTTTTTACACGGATTTTGAAATTAACAGATTTTTTGTTGAGGAAATTTGGAAAACAAAGTGTTAAAATTAAAACCAGCCACAGATATTTTTGTGTACAGTGGATTGATCCTTCAAACTTGTTCATGAGTCATGATCATTCTTTGTTGTTATATTATTATACACAAAAATTACTTCAGAAAGATCATGTGTTATCAGCTACATTTTTATTGTGGTTGGGGAAATAGGTTAAATTTATAAACACGAATGAGTCATAGGTTTTCAGTGGTATGATACCTTCTGTTAAAATTCTACTGACAAATTTAAAAGGTAGTACATAGGAGATCAAATTATTTTGAAATGATAAAGAACAGTGTTGTCATTCATTTAAGCTTTAAGGATATGTAATAGGTTAAAAATCCAGTTTAAAGATTATTTAAACTGCCCTTGTGACCTCTTGGGTGTTCTTTTTCCTGAACTGATCGTACTTGCTTGTTGAAAGCAGACGCTCGCCTACGGGGACATGAACCATGATTGGATCGGGAACGAGTGGCTGCCCAGCCTGGGCCTCCCGCAATACCGCAGCTACTTCATGGAGTGCCTGGTGGACGCGCGCATGCTGGCCTATCTCACCAAGAAGGACCTGCGCGGGCAGCTGAAGATGGCGGACAGCTTCCACAGGTCAGTCGTTGCACACAGTTCCTGCTCGTTGGCTAGGAGGCTTTTGACTGTTTCCATCTGTAATTTTGTTTCTTTTGTAAATAGAAAGAGCTTCCAGTGTGGAATTATGTGCCTGCGAAGGCTGAATTATGACCGGAAAGAACTGGAAAGAAAAAGAGAAGAAAGCCAGAATGAAATAAAAGGCTAGTACATTACGTTTAATTGATTTAGCGTATTTCTGCTTCCCAGTGTATTAGCAGCCTAAGTGGTTTCCTAGTTTCTTTAAATTAAAAAAAGTATTTTTTTTATTGTGGTCATAATAGTTTATAGCATTGTGAAATTTCAGTTGTACATTAATATTTGTCAGACACCATGTGAGTGTGCCGCTTCGCCCCTTGTGGCCACCTTCCACACCCCTTGCCCCTTGTAACCACTAAATTGTTCTCTTTGTCCGTAAGTTTGATTATCTTCTACATAGGAGTGAAATCATCCAGTGTTTGTCTTTCTCCATTTGGCTTATTTCGCTTCACAGGATGCCCTCAAGGTCCATCCATGTGGTTGCGAATGGGACGATTACATCTATTTTTTTATGGCTGAGTAGTATTCCATTGTGTATTTATATACCCCATACTCTTTATCCAATCATCCGTCGATGGGCACTTGGGCTGCTTCCACATCTTGGCTATTGTGAATAATGCTGCCATGAACATGGGGTACCTAAGTCTCTTTGAATTGTGGATTTCAGTTTTTTTTTGATAAATACCCAGTAGTGGGTTAGCTGGGTTGTATGGAATTTCTATTTTTAACTTTTTGAGAAATCTCCGTACTGTTTTCTGCAGTGGCTGCACCGGTTTGCATTCCCACCAGCAGTGGATGAGGGTTCCCTTTTCTCTACAACCTCTCCAACGCTTGTTGTTTTTTGTCTTGGTGATTATAGCCATTCTAATGGGTGTAAGATATCTAAGTGTAGTTTTTTGCTCTTTGGGTTTTTTTTTAAAGACGGGCACCTGAGCTAACATCTGTTGCCAATCTTTTTTTTCTTTTTTCCCCTTCTTCTTCTCCCCAAAGCCTGCCAGTACGTAGTTGTATCCTCCAGTTGCACGTCCTTCTGTCTGTGCTATGTGAGGTGCCACCTCAGCATGGCTTGATGAGCGGTGCCATATCTCCACCCAGGATCGGAACCAGCGAAACCCTGGGCCTCTAAAGCGGGGCATGCGAACTTAACCACTCGGCCACGGCCCCGGCCCCTAAATGTAGTTTTGATTTGCATTTCCCTGATGATTAGTGATGTTGAGCATCTTTTCATGTGCCTATTGGCCATCCATCTATCTTCTTTGGAAAAATGTCTGTTCGCATCCTCTGCCTACTTTTTGATTGGGTTGTTTGTTTTTTTTGTTGTTCATTTGTGTGAGTTGTTTCTATATTATGGAGATTAACTCCTTGTCGGATATATGATTTGCAAATATTTTCTCCCATTTGGTGGGTTGTTTTTTCATTTTAATCTTGATTTCCTTTGACTTCCAGAAGCTCTTTAGTCTGATGAAGTCCCACTTGTTTCTTTTTTTCTTTTGTTTTCCTTGTCTGGGTAGACATGGTATTCAGTAAGATCCTTTTAAGTGTGATGTCAAAGAGTGGACTGCCTGTATTTTCTTCCAGAAGTTTTATGGTTTCAGCTCTTACCTTCAAGTCTCTGGTCCATTTTGAGTCTATTTTTGTGTATGGAGAAAGGTAGTGGTCTACTTTCGTTGTTTTGCATGTGGCTGTCCAGTTTTCCCAGCACCATTTATTGAAGAGGCTTTCCTTTCTCCATTGTATATTCTTAGCTCCTTTGCCGAAGATTAGCTGTCTGTAGATGTGTGGTTTTATTTCTGGGCTTTCGGTTCTCTTCCATTGATCTGTGTGCCTGTTTTTGTACCAGTACCATGCTGTTTTGATCACTATGGGTCTGTAGTACGTTTTGAAGTCAGGCACTGTGATGCTCCAGCTTTGTTGTTCTTTCTCAGGATTGCTTTGGCTATTCAGGGTCTTTTGTTGACCCATGTGAATTTTAAGATTCTTTGTTCTATGAAGAATGTCATTGGGATTCTGATTGGGATTCCATTGAATCTATAGATTGCTTTAGGTAGAATGGACTTTTTTTTTTCTTTTAGGAAGATCAGCCCTGAGCTAACTACTGCCAATCCTCTTCTTTTTGCTGAGAAAGACTGGCCCTGAGCTAACATCCATGCCCATCTTCCTCTACTTTGTATGTGGGACGCCTTCCACAGCATGGCTTTTGCCAAGCAGTGCCCCGTCCGCACCCAGGATCCGAACCGGTGGACCCCGGGCTGCTGAGAAGCAGAACGTGCGCACTTAACCGCTGCACCACCGGGCCGGCCCCTAGAATGGACATTTTAACTATGCTTATTCTTCCAAATCCATGTGCATGGAATATCTTCCCATTTCTTTTGTCATTATTGATTTCTTTCAGTGATGTCTTATAGTTTTCCTTGTATAGATCTTTTTATTTTTTATTTTTTTATCGCAGTAACATTTGATTATAACATTATATAACTTTCAGATGTACATCATAGCATGTTTCAAATTCTATGTAGATTCCATCATGTTCACCACCCAAAGACTAATTACAAGCCATCACCACACACGTGTGCTTAATCACCCCTTTCACCCTCCCCCTATTAAATTTATTCCTGGGTATTTTTTTTTCATGTTGTGAGATTTTTTACTTTTTTATTTTTTAAAAAAATTTTTATTGAGTTAATGATAGGTTACAATCTTGTGAAATTTCAGTTATGTATTATCGTCTGTCAGTCGTGTTGTAGGTGCAACCCTTCACCCTTTGTGCCCACCCCCCACCCCCCCTTCCCCTGGTAGCCACTAATCTGTTCTCTTTGCCCACAGGTTTAAATTCCTCATAGGAGTGGAGTCACACAGAGATTGTCTTGTCTATCTGGCTTATTTCACTTAACATAATTCCCTCAAGGTCCATCCATGTTGTTGCAAATGGGACGATTTTGTTCTTTTTTACGGCTGAGTAGTATTCCATTGTATATATGTACCACATCTTCTTTATCCAGTCATCTGTTGATGGGCACTTAGGTCGCTTCCATGTCTTGGCTATTGTAAATAATGCTGCAGTGAACATTGGGGTGCATAGGACTTTTGGAATTGCTGACTTCAAGCTCTTTGGATAGATACCCAGTAGTGGGATGGCTGGATCGTATGGTAGTTCTATTTTTAATTTTTTGAGGAATCTCCATACTGTTTACTGTTTTCCATAGTGGCTGTACCAGTTTGCATTCCCGCCAGCAGTGTATGAGGGTTCCTTTTTCTCCACAACCTCTCCAACATTTATTACTATTTGTTTCAGTTATTTTTGTCACTCTAATGGGTGTAAGGTAATATCTTAGTGTAGTTTTGATTTGCACTTCCCTGATGATCAGCGATGATGAGCGTCTTTTCATGTGCCTATTGGCCATCCGTATATCTTCTTGGGAGAAATGTCTGTTCCTGTCTCCTGTCCATTTTTTGATCGGGTTGTTTAATTTTTTGTTGTTGAGTTGTGTGAGTTCTTCATCTGTTATGGATATTAAGCCTTTGTCAGATATATTACTTGGAAATGTTTTTTCCCAGTTATTGGGTTGTTTTTTTGTTTCACTCCTGTTTTCCCTTGCCTTGAAGAAGCGCTTTCGTCTGATGAAGTCCCATTTGTTTATTCTTTCTATTGTTTCCCTTCTCTGAGAAGACATGGTGTCCGAAAAGATCCCTTTAATACTGATGTCAAAGAGTGTACTTCCTATATTTTCTTCTAGAAGCCTTATGGTTTCAGGTCTTACCTTTAGGTCTTTGATCCATTTTGAGTTCATTTTGGTGAATGGTGAAAAAGAATGGTCCAATTTTCATTCTTTTACATGTGGCTTTCCAGTTTTCCCAGCGCCGTTTGTTGAAGAGACTTTCTTTTCTCCATTGTAGGCCCTCAGCTCCTTTGTCGAAGATTAGCTGTCCATAGATGTGTGGTTTTATTTCTGCGCTTTCAGTTCTGTTCCATGGATCTGTGCACCTGTTTTTGTACCAGTACCATGCTGTTTTGATTACTGTAGCTTTGTGGTATGTTTTGAAGTCAGGGATTGTGATGCCTCCAGCTTTGTTCTTCTTTCTCAGGATTGCTTTAGCAATTCAGGGTCTTTTGTTGTCCCATATGAATTTTAGGATTCTTTGTTCTATTTCTGTAAAGATGTCATTGGGATTCTCATTGGGATGGCGTTGAATCTGTAGATTGCTTTAGGTAGAGTGGATATTTTAACTGTGTTTATTCTTCCAATCCATGTGCATGGAATGTCTTTCCATCTCTTTATGTCGTCATCCATTTCTTTCAGAAAAGCCTTGTAATTTTCATTGTATAGGTCTTTCACTTCCTTAGTTAAATTCACCCTGAGGTATGTTCTTCTTTTTGTTGCGATTATGAATGGTATTGTGTTCTTGAGTTCTTTTTCTGTTAGTTTGTTATTAGAGTATAGAAATGCTACTGATTTATGTAAATTGATTTTATATCCTGCCACTTTGCTGTAGTTGTTGATTACTTCTAAAAGTTTTCCAATGGATTCTTTGGGGTTTTCTATGTATAAGATCACGTCGTCTGCAAATAGCGAGAGTTTCACTTCTTCCGCCCCATTTGGATTCCTTTTATTCCTTTTTCTTGCCTGATTGCTCTGGCCAGGACCTCCAGTACTATGCTGAATAAGAGTGGTGATAGAGGGCATCCTTGTCTCGTTCCGGTTCTCAGGGGGATGGTGCTCAGTTTTTGCCCATTGAGTACGATGTTGGCTGTGGGTTTGTCATCTATGGCCTTTATTGTGTTGAGGTAGTTCCCATCTATCCCCATTTTGTTGAGTTTTTATCATAAATGGCTGTTGGATCTTGTCAAATGCTTTCTCTGCATCTATTGAGATGATCATGTGGTTTTTATTCCTCAGTTTGTTGATGTGGTGTATCACATTGATTGATTTGCGGATGCTGAACCATCCCTGTGTCCCTGGTATGAATCCCACCTGATCATGATGTAGGATCCTTTTGATGAATTACTGTATTCTGGTTGCCAAAATTTTGTTGAGAATTTTTGCATCTGTGTTCATCAGCGGTATTGGCCTGTAGTTCTTTTTCGTGCTGTCCTTGTCAGGCTTTGGTATCAGCATGATGTTGGCCTCGTAGAATGTGTTAGGAAGTGTTCCATCCTCCCTAATTTTTTGGAATAGCTTAAAAAGGATAGGTATTAAATCCTCTCTGAAAGTTTGGTAAAATTCCCCAGGAAAGCCATCTGGTCCTGGGGGTTTATTCTTTGGGTGCTTTTGATGGCTGTTTCAGTCTCTTTGCTTGTGACTGGTCTGTTCAGATTGTCTCCTCCTTCTTGAGTGAGCTTTGGGAGATTGTAGGAGTCCAAGAATTTATCCATTTCCTGTAGGTTATCCATTTTGCTGGCATATAGTTTTTGCGTAGTATTCTCTTATAATCCATTGTATTTCTGTGGAGTCTGTTGTTATTTCTCCTCTTTCATTTCTGATTTTGTTTATTTGAGCTTTCTCTCTTTTTTTCTTTGTAAGTCTGGCTAGGAGTTTGTCAATTTTATTTACCTTCTCAAAGAACAAGCTCTTTGTTTCATTAATCCTTTCTACTGCCTTTTTTGTTTCAATACCATTTATTTCTGCTCTGATTTTTATTATTTCTCTCCTTCTGCTGACTTTTGGCTTTGTTTGTTCTTCTTTCTCTAATTCGGTTAGGTGTAGTTTAAGATTGCTGATTTTCTGGTTTGTTAAGATGTCCCTGAATGGCCATGAATTTTCCTCTTAATAGAGCTTTTACTGCATCCCATATGAGTTGGTATAGCATGCTATCATTTTCATTTGTCTCCAGGTATTTTTGGATTTCTTCTTTAATTTCTTCCATGATCCATTGCTTGTTCAATAGCGTATTGTTTAGTCTCCACATCCTTGTGCCTTTCTCAGCTTCTTCCTTGTAATTAATTTCTAGCCTTATAACATTATGATCGGAGAAGATGCTCGTTATTATTTCAATTTTTTTAAATTTGTAGAGGCTTGCCTTGTTTCCCAACCTATGGTCTATCCTTGAGAATGTTCCATGCACGCTTGAGAAGAATGTGTATTCTGCTGTTTTTGGATGAAGCATTCTATATGTATCTATGAAGTCCCACTGTTTTAGCTTTTCGTTTAGCTCCACTGTTTCTCTGTTGATTTCCTGTCTGGATGATCTATCCATTGATGTGAGTGTGGTGTTGAGGTCCCCTACTATTTTTGTGTTATTTTTGATATCTTCTTTTAGGTTTGTTAATAGTTACTTTATGAACTTTGGTGCTCCTGTGTTGGGGGCATAGATATTTATAAGCGTTATTTCTTCTTGATGAAGTGTCCCTCTGATCGTTGTATATTGGCCCTCTATGTCTCTCTTTACCTGCCTTATCTTGAAGTCTGTTTTGTCTGATATAAGCATTGCGACCCCTGCTTTCTTTTGTTTGCTATTGGCTTGGAGTGTTGTCTTCCACCCCTTCACTCTGAGCCTGTGTTTGTCCTTGGAGCTGAGGTGTGTTTCCTGGAGGCAACAAATTGTTGGATCTCGTTCTTTAATCTATTTTGCCACTCTGTGTCTTTTTATTGGCGAGTTCAGTCCGTTTACGTTGAGGGTGAGTATTGATGCATGAGGGCTGAATGCTGTCATTCTGTTGCTCGTTTTCCGGTTTTCCTGTGTTTCCTTTGTTTCTTGTCCTGTGTGTTTTAGCCCACCCATTGACTTCTGCAGTTTCTTAGGCTGGGTTTCTTAGATTTTTCCTTATTTATGTTTTATGTTTCTGTTCAGTTTTTCAGTTTAGTGGCTACCCTGAAGTTTGTATTCAGAATCTCGTGTATAACATAGTCCATTTTCTGGTGGTCTCTTACTTCCTTAGCCTAGATTGTTTCAGTCCCTTTCCTCCTCCCCTCCGAAATTATTATTTTCATCTCTTATTCCAACTTGTGTTGTGAGTTTGTGGTTAGAGTGATAAGATTATCTTTGCTTTGGTGATTTCCTTCCCTTTATCCTAATGCTATAGTTGAATATTTGCTATCCTATTTAGCTTCTGTCTATTTGTCTCCCTACTCTGTGTTTTGTGACCCCTTACTCCCTTTTTTTCTTTTTTCAGGTATGAGAGCCTTCTTGAGTGAAGGTCCTGTGACTACGAAGTCCCTTAGCTTTTGTTTGTCTGGAAAAGATTTAATTTCTCCCTCCTATCTGAAGGATATTTTTCCTGGATAGAGTATTCTTGGCTGAAGATTTTTATCCTTTAAAGTTTTGAATATGTCACTCCAGTCTCTCCTAGCTTGTAAGGTTTCTGTCGAGAAATCCGCTGAAGGTCTGATAGGGGTTCCTTTGTAGGTTCTTTTCTTCTGCCTTGCTGCCCTGAGTATTCTTTCTCTGTCCTTCATTTTTGCCATTTTTACTACTATGTACCTTGCAGTAGGTCTTTTTACATTGACAAATGTAGGAGATCTGAAAGCTTCCTCCACACACATTTCTCTCTCAATCCCTAGATTTGGGAAGTTCTCTTCTCTGATTTCGTTGAGCACACTTTCTGCTCCATTTTCCTTTTCCACGCCCTCAGGAATTCCGATGATTCTTAAGTTGCATTTTCTCATTGAGTCAGCTATTTCTCTGAGCTTTTCTTCAGTTTTTTTAATTCTTAGTTGTCTTTCTTCCTCTGTCTGGAGCCATTCAGCCTGTCTTTGATTATGCTAGTTTGCTCCTCTATGGTGTCTACACGGGCATTCAGGGAATCTGTATTCTGTTTTATCTGGTCCATTGTGTTTTTCGTCTCTAGTGTTTCTAATTGATTCTTCTTTATAATTTCAATCTCTTTTGTGAAGTAACTCCAGAACTTGTTGACTTGTTTCTCTATATTTCCCTTTACCTCATTGAGTATTTTGAGGATAGCTATTTTGAACTCCTCTTGACTTACTTTACCCATTTCCAAGCCCTCAGGACATAATTCTGTGTTTTTATTGTTTTCCTTTTGGACTGGAACTTTTATAAATTGCTGGATGGTAGAGGAGAGGTTTTTGCGCATGATGCTGTTATTTGGTTGCAGGTACAGCCTGTCGCCACTAGATGGGGGTCGAGAGCCTTGGTTCTGAGCCCTGCGCCTTCAGCCACGATGGTGGCACCCAGCATGGGTTGAGGGAGGAGGGACACTTTCTCTCATGCCGACCTGGATTGGCACAGCTCTCGCTCTCTGGTCTCCCAGGGCCCTGGCTTGCTGGGGTTCCCCCACGCGAAAGCTGTCCCCTGTTAGAGGGTTTCCGCTGCTCCAGCGGTGGGAGTCCTGCACGATCTCCCAATGCACGGCCCCTCCCCTGCTCCTTCTCACACCCACGGCAGCGATCCCAGTCTCTAGGGGAGGGAGCGAAGACCCCGTTCCAGCTCCTCTGAGGGCGGCTCCAGCCTTCCGTCGTTTGGCTGCTGTGGGTCTGTGAGGATTTCTGTTATTGGGATTTTTTTTTTTTGGTTGGAAAGCAGTTGCTCTTTTTAGTTGTAATTTGGAGGGGAGAGAGTCCTGGGTGAGCTCACGCTGCCATGTTGCTGACGTCACCCCTATTTCTAGATATTTTATTCTCTTTGTTGCGATTGTAAATGGTATTCTATTCTTGAGTTCTCGTTCTGTTAGTTTGTTATTAGAGTAGAGAAATGCAACTGATTTTTGTAAGTAGACTTTGTATCCTGCAACTTTGCTGTAGATGTTTATTTCTAATAGTTTTCCCATGGCTTCTTTTTTTTTTTTTTTAAAGATTGGCACCTAGGCTAACAACTGTTGCCAATCTTTTTTTTCTGCTTTATTTCCCAAACCCCCCTGGTACATAGTTGCATATCTTAGTTGCATGTCTTTCTAGTTGTGGGATGTGGGATGCCGTCTCAACGTGGCCTGATGAGCGGTGCCATGTCCGTGCCCAGGATCCGAACCCTGGGCTGCCTCAGCGGAGCGCGCGAACTTAGCCACTCAGCCACCGAGCCGGCCCCGCCATGGCTTCTTTAGGGTTTTCTCTATATAAAATCATGTCGTCTGCAAACAGTGAAAGTTACACTTCTTCACTGCCAATTTGGATTCCTTTTCTTTCTTTTTCTTGCCTAATTGCTCTGGCCCAAACCTGCAGTACTATGTTCAGTAAGAGTGGTGGGAGTGGGCTCCCTTGTCTTGTTCCTGTTCTCAGGGGGATGGCGCTCAGTTTTTCCCCGTTGAGTATGATGCTGGCTGTGGGTTAGTGATTTCCCATTTTTAAAAATATTAGGAAATTTGTTAAGTGGAGAAAACTAGTCTGGCATCCTTACAGAGGAGGGAGGGTTGGAGATGAGTGCTTTGAAGACCCTCCTCTCATGGCCTGGTGGTTCAAGTCTGGCCCCCAGCACTCAGCGGCCCAGGTTCGCTCCCTGGCCGCAGCACCACAGCACCTGTCTGTGTGCGGCCGTGCTGTGGGGCAGCTCGTGACTTACCACCAGGGTGCGCCACCACGCCCTGCATCTCTGGGAGGAAGCACGGTCCTCCTCTGAGCCACAGCACCTGTGCCTACTTTCTTGTGCTTACGTCAGTCTGCGCGAACCGTCTCAAGGGGAACACTCCTCCTGTGACTTGTTCTGACGTGTGTACTCCTTCACTCAGAAATGCCACCCCCTGCCACACTGCTGGGTAACACCAGGGCACAGACGGGCAGGACTCTGCTATCGGCTCACTGGACTCCAGTGTGGCGATTCTGCTCTAGCCACTTATCAGAGGGCTTCAGGAGCACAGACGGAGCCCTGTGTCTCTGCCTCCAGGGCTCAGGGGGCAGCACAGAGGCGCTGGTTCAGCTGGGCCTTGGAGGTGGAGGAGGAGCTCCTTAGCAGGGGACGATGGCAGAGGCGGCTCAGTGAGAGCGCAGGTGGGGAGATGCAATGGGAGCCTCTCACCCGGCATGCCTCGAAAGCATCGACTACAATAGTCTGCTTTTAAGTAAGACGTTAACGATTAAGCTCAAAGTAAAATCTCCCAGAATTTTCAGAATAAAGAAATCACTAACAACAGTCATAATAATAGGTAAGACTTAAGAACTCGAAGCACTTTCAGAGGTTAATTATTTAATCCTTCCCACAACCCTGTGCGTGTGAGTGCTGTCTTCTTCCCCAGGTTTTACAAAGAAAGAAACTGAAGACAAAACTGGTTGAGGACACAGCCCGTTTAAAGGATAGTCTGGTCATGATTGAGCTAACGTGAATCACAAGAAAAACCGTAAGCCAGCTTTTATACTATATATATATACACACTTTATACTATATATGTAGTGCGTATATTTTATACTATATATATAGTGTGTGTGTGTGTAGTATAAAAGGGCATTGGAAATAAAATGGGTAAATCAGTTTTGTCTGTTTTCTGTATCTGTTTTAAATCTTTTTATAGTTGACAAAAGTTGTCTTTGGAAGTGATTGGTGAGCATCCGGAGATATTTTCATGGAGTGGCTATTTTTAGATCTCTACTAGAGCGAATTTAATAATGGATCACTTCGTGTGGTGTAAGATCTTCCCCCCAGTCTCTGATATGCTGGAGAGCATCTTTAAGTTTCTCTCTTTTTAAAATGAGACAACAAAAAAGGCTTCAAGGAAACAAGCTTCAAGATTACAAATGAGAGATTTGTGTTGAATCGAGCAGGGCGCCAACTCCTTCTCTGACGAAAAGAAAGTGTTTCAGAAACTCTGAAGGCTGTAGAGGAAGCGCGCTCGTGCCTGGTGGGCATTCAGCTTCTTCTCTGTCCTTCTGGTTTCTGACCCTGGATCCTCCTCATTTTCTGTTCTCTAGAAAATAAATGTCCGTAAGAACTTCATTGCTCTTGGGTTCTTTGGCAGCATGAGTTCTAGTGGGACAGTTTCCCTTCGATGGAGGAGGGCCGAGGCGTGACCTCTAAATGCAGCAGCGGTTGCCTGCCCACCTTCTGTGTGCTGTTACAGGTGTGCATGATGAAGACAGCTTTGTGCAGACGCCGTTCTAATTGTTTCTGTTCACCTGTAGACGTGCTTGTGTGGAGCAACGATCGAGTGATTCGCTGGATCGTCTCAATTGGTCTTAAAGAATATGCAAACAATCTGGTGGAGAGTGGCGTTCACGGTGCACTTGTGGCCTTAGATGAAACCTTCGATTTCAGCGCACTGGCACTCTTGTTACGGATCCCTAAGCAGAACACACAGGTATGCTGCAGAGCCGGCCCGGCTCTCACTCAGCGTTCAGTCAGGTCTCCTGATGGAGACATCTAGCTGGTTAACTGAGTGGACACAAAACTTCACAGTACCTCAGACAACTATCCCTAATCCACAAAATACTGGTTCCAAACCAGCAATGCTTAATTCTTCATTAGTTTTGCCTGTCCTTCCATTTTCTGTTGTCAGCATGAGAGTCTTGCGATAAAAAAAAAAGGGGAAACTTCGTTCAAGTCCATATGCTCGTAGGAGTGACGACATGTATTTAGTTCTTACGTGGAAAGAGAAATGCTCATAGGTACACCGATGGAGATTCTGTTAATTTTGTTTCTATTGCCCTGTGTGATTCTTTTTGACACACGGGCTCACCTGAGAATCAGGAAATTTATTCTTCTTCTACAGAAGATTGTATGTCTTTTGCCGATACCCCCCATCCCCCCACCAGCACCAACCCACAGAGCACACTTTCGTAGATAGTCTGCCAGCGGTCATGGGTCCCTTTCCCTGAAAGCCCATCCATGGGCTCCGCAGGAATCCCCTAATTTAAAATGTGGTTGTGGGGGCCAGCCCGGTGTTGCAGTGGTTAAGTGCGCACGTTCTGCTTCTCGGCAGCCCGGGGTTCGCCGGTTCGGAGCCCGGGTGCAGACGTGGAAGCACTTGGCAAGCCATGCTGTGGCAGCGTCCCACATATAAAATAGAGGACGATGGGCATGGATTCTAGCTCAGGGCCAGTCTTCCTCAGCAAAAAAGAGGAGGATTGGCAGCTGGTGTTAGCTCAGTGCTAATCTTCCTCAAATAAATTAATTAATTCAATTAAATTAAATGCTGTCATGGCTCAAGGTGTTTATAGCCTGAGCTTTTTAAAAGTCTTGATTTGAAAAACAGTTGTGATATGCTAACGTCCTTCAGATTAGATTGATGAAGCTTTGCGGTATTGTTGTTTCGTTATGATTTCAGGCTCGCGCTGTCTTGGAACGAGAATTTAACAACCTTTTGGTCATGGGGACGGACAGAAGGTTTGATGAAGTGAGTTTTCAGCCTAATGAATTTTATTTAAATTTGCATTCAGTGTGAATTATTTGTTTATACGCACGTGAGCCCCGTCGGCAGTCTCTCTTCTAAGGGTGGGGATGATTTTACCTCCTGAGCTAAGCTTTGCTCTCAAAAATGTGTTAACAAATGAGATAGTAAGAAACTCGTATTTTCAGTCTGAGGTTTTCTGTTTTTAAAATATTTGCTATTGAAGTTTTGATAGCCCTCAAAAATGTTGTTCCCATCAACATTGGTGGCAGCCGAGGCATGGCGTCCATGGGCTATGTTTGGGGACCGCTGGATGTCTGACCCCAATCCAGAGTCCCTGTGCTTTGGAGAAACCTGTTAGAAGGAGATTAGAGAAACGCAACATGTTAATTTCCCCTCACACAGTCGTGACTGGTTTGTTCCCACACTGTTTTTATTCTTTCCTTCGTTGCCCCTTAAGAAAACGTGAGTTTGCCTGGTGACTAGGAGGACAGCTAAAGGAGCGCTTGCTGGCTCTTCCCCGGCTCTAAGGCAGAACTGCTTACAGCTTGGAAACTATTTTAAGACAAATAGAAATGTATTATCTTATACGGCAAGAAGATGATTTCTCCAAGATAAGAAAGGAAACGGGGTGATGAACAGGAGGCACATGCACCTGGCCGGCCCAGGGCCGTCCTCATCGATGCCCAGTGAGGGCCCCACATAGTGTTACTGGGCCTGTCACTCTCAGAAGTTCCCGGTGGGGACAGTAGATCCTGTGGTTATCAGGAACGGGTTAAATAGGTGTGAACAAACATGCAGTGACGAGTTCAGCAGTCAGGTTCAAGGCTGGTAACTTGACTGTCTATTTTTGTCCTTTATTTTAAAATCAGTCTTGTTTTCTGTCCTTTAATTTCCCAGGACGATGATAAAAGCTTTAGGAGAGCACCTTCTTGGAGAAAAAAATTTAGACCAAAGGATGTTCGTGGCTTAGCTGCTGGGTCCGCAGAGACTCTCCCCGCCAACTTCCGGGTCACCTCCTCTCTGTCCTCACCCTCCATGCAGCCGAAGAAGACGCAGCTGGACGGTAGGTGTGCAGGGGCGGCCAGCCGCTGTGGGCGGCAAGAGCAGCTTTGTGGCTGGAATGTTAACAGTGATCCAGAATGGCCTCTTGGATGTGTTACAAGGCATTGAGTACTGGTGCATGCCCAGGTTAAGTGTTTTAAAATGAATCCTAACATCTGTGCATAACAGTTTAACAATAATGTAGGTTTTTTAGAGTCTTGTCTGGTTGAATCTTAGCATATCCTTCCAACTAATAAAGCTGAGCGTCGTGTGTGTTCTCGGCGTGCTGAGTGGACGTCCTGTAGCCTGTGTGTGTGGCAGGCAGCCCTGGAAGGCTCCGCCGCAAGGTGGTGCAGCAGCTCTCGGGCCACGCCGGGTGCTCCCGGGACGTCTCTCCACCTGGAGAGGTGACTGAGTCCATCTTAGAGAACACAGTTTCCCCCTCTGTGAGCCTTCCCTTTCCTCCCTCCACCCCTGCTGGCATTGGTCCCTGTCACTGCGCACCATAAGGACGGAGAGGAGGAAGAAGGTGAGCCTGGGCAGGTCGTCACTGGAGCGCGGTGGGCCGTGGGAGCGCACGAGCCTTGCAGTCAGGGTTCCAGATGGAGCTTGCGGTTTTCCCTTTGACCGCCGCTCCGCTTGGAGGACACGGCTGATGACAAGTTGGCCGCGCTTTACTGACCGACCTCTCAGCTCTGACCGCGGCCCCCACGATGACAGGATCAAGGGCAGATGGCCTCTGTGGACCCTGGCTCTGCCGCTGAGGAGGGGCACAGCCTCGAGCACTGGGCCTCAGTCTCCCCGTCTGTAGGGCCGTCGTCGTACAGCCGTGTCCTCTTCAGCGGCTGTGGCAGTGAAACGGCTGCTCCTCGTCAGGCTCGTAGGAGGCGTCTGCGGGTCCTGGTCCCATGTGGTGCTGGCCGCTGGGGCCATTGTAGCCACACTCCCGTTACGAAGGACTTCATTCTCATCTCTGTGGCCCATGGATCGGCTATGGGAAAGGAAGCGCTTTTAAAAATTGTCCTGAGTTGGCTTTTACAAGTTTCCCTGTTCTTAGCCCTTCCCATATGTAGGTTTGTGAGTTTGGCTCTCACTTGCTTATATCAAAATAAGAGAAAAGCGCGTGTGTGTAAAGCCTTCGCTCAGCCGGACGCTTGGTGAGATGGCCCCCAGGGCAGCACTGCTGCTGGAAGCCTGCATCTCTCTGCAGAGCTCAGTGATCTGGTTAATGGGGCAAGAGTAGCAGTGTCTTCAGTAGCATTCTTATTCCAAGGAGCATGAGGTAATTTGTATAACTCTAACGGTAACTCGGCCCTCCACTTATTGAATAGGCTGCCGGAGCGCCTTCTGATTTTCTTCACAGCTTCGTGCCCAGTTTCCTCAGACTCAGTCACACTTCCCGTGTTCAGTATTGACGGCGACATTGAGATTAGAGTTCAGATAAATTAAAAATAAGCCTAGAGAGAGGTGTAGGGAATATATTACATGGAAGACGGCTGTTGACCCTTGTGGGAAAACTGAGGCCCAACCCCGGGAGAGTGGACTGCTCAATGCCTTCTTAAATAAGGGGCATCGGGGAAGCTATAGCTGGCCTCCTGGGACCTCAGGGTCAGGGTTTGGAAAGATGACCCATGCTCACCGACAGTGCCGGCTGTCGTGCCATCTCTTCTGGAACCACGGCACATTCTTGATAAAACGTGTTCCTGCTGGACCCGAGGGAACACAAACTGTGTAATTGGCAGTCGGGAATATCTGCTCCAGGTGTTTGCACATTTTCTGTCCAGGTTGCAGGGGAGAGGCGGGGCTCACCTCTTGGGCCGTGCCGTGTGTTTCTCGACAGGAACAAGGCCTCAGTGGTACACATCACTTCCGGCAGAAACTGAGACTGGGTTTTAGTGTTCTTAGATGAGTCATTGTCCTCTACCCACCCCCTGCAGCCCGGCCCTGGGGAGGAGTGCCCTGGATGCTCCCTCAGACAGGCGCGGAGGGCAGGTGGCCCGAGGGCGCGTCTCCCTCAGGCCAGGCCTGCATTTGACTCCGGTCACCTGCACCCCGTGGTGTCTAGCGCTGCCCCGGGTTATCTACCTCACACCGGCCTTGGGGATATCACGTTTAGGCCCCGAAGAAAAGTCTAGTTGCTCTGCAAATCTAGAGAGTTTCAGGAGAAACAAATTTACCAGCTGAAGTAGTTGTCACTTACACAGAGGACATCACGAAGTGTGTATCATCTGACGCGTCCTTGCTGTCGTGAGATTAGCTGCCAGTGGCTCCCAGGGCTGCTGGGGGCTGAAGAGAAGCCCCTCCTGGCAATGCTTAGGTTCTCTTTCCCTGGCTCATCCGCTCCCATCTAGCAGTTTCCCTGGGAGCCCTCAGTAGGTGGTGTTGTAGGTGTGCAGATGTGTGTGTACGTGTGCCCCGTGTGACGTCTGAAGACTAACCGCACGCTGTGTTTGCACGCTTCCTCCCCGGTGTCGGAGCAGGCAGCGTGTCGGGAGCGCAGAGGCTGGACGCCGCCACGGTCAGGACTTACTCCTGCTGAAGCCCCGTGGTGAGTAGAGGGCTCCGCGTGCCCGGAGGCCGCAGAGGCGGCCGGGTGACCGCACGGGGGCGCTGCCTGGCCCGGAGAGCCCGTTTCCGTTCCTGCAGGCCTTTAGGAACACGCACGCAAGCCCGGCTGCACCCGTTACGTGGTTCTGGTGTTCTGTATGCTCACAGTTGGTCACAGAGGGGTTCGTGTATCCTCATTTGTTAAGGAAAAAAGTGTATTTGCATTTTTTCCTTAAAACTGAAAGTGCTGGACTCTTTTCAGTATCTGCTAATGTCTTTTGGGGGTGGGGAGGCAGGAGAGCAGCGCGTGGCAGGAGCTCACCGGCTCAGCTCTTGGCTGGCGACCACCCGTGGTTGAGAGCGCCCGGCACGGCGGCTCTCCGCCTTGACCCTGGCATCCGTGCTGGTGTCGCTCCCAGGTCAGCGGCGCCCGCTGGCTTTCTTCGAAATACACGTTCTTGAATGAGCCGCACCCCGCACAGCCAGGTTTCCTGGGGCCACGCTGTCGTGAACCCTGAGGGCCTGGTGGGTGGTTTTAAACACACAGCTGCGTTGCCATCGCAGGGGTGCAGTTACGAGCAGCCCGCTCGCGCTGAAGGGGTGACGTGGGGCTGGGAGCCCAGCCCCTGCTCGTGGCACCAGGGCCGGGGGCTGTGTTCCGCTCTCCACTTTTCACGTCTCCGCCAGAAGGTTTGATTGGTTTCCTAATCTTTTTAATTGGTAACTGTTAGACATACGCCAAAAGGAAGTCAGCAAGGAATTTTCTCATTGATACGCGTACTCCTTGACGTTTCATCTCAGTTCTCAAGCAGCTACAGCGCAAGGGGCAGGGAGGCAGGGCTGGGCCTCAGGACGCAGGTGCGCGCCGGGCGGCCCGTCCTGAGGCTGATTGTCCTGTTTGTGCTTCCTTTCCAGTTTACCCACACTACTTCTACAGATGACCGTGCAGCGCTCGGGACCCGGCGAAGACGGCCTTTCAGAATTCAGTGGATCTGCAATCTGTTGATACTTGTTACATGGACCCTAAGATATTTTATTACAGAGTTTTTAATTAGTGAAAAATTCACGAATACCATAGAGAAAATATTTTAGAATTTAATGTTTCTTATATTTATGTAAACATATGACTTCATTTATATAGTTAGTTACTTTTTCATGTATATCCAGGCTATAAATATCCTTTCAAATCGATTCTGTTCTTCTATCTAATTTTAGTCTTTCAAACGAATGTACTGTAATGCTTGTATGTATAAATCCTATGAAAAGATACAGGGCTTTTGTAAATTATGCGTTTATTGTAATTATCATTAATTTTTTAATAATAATCGGCGAGAGAGAAGAGGATTTTACTGCATTTGCATTTGTAAGATCATCATGACATGGTGCGCGTTATCCTGACAAATGTAACCAGCTCTACAACAATCATTTTGAAACAAGCAGACTTAATTTCAAGCAATTGCGTTTTAATGACTGACCTTACTCTACTTTTTCTAGCAAGAAATGCTTTATCCTGCAGCGTGAACAGACTGAAAGTACCTGGTGTTAAATATGAGCTTCTGATAAAATTTGGGCTGAAGGGGCCGTCAGAACTGTGAGCATCTCTGGTGGCTCTCAGTAGCTTGCAGAGCTCGTCCCTGGAGACCCGCACGGCTTGTCCTCAGCGCCCGGCACGAGCCCCAGCCGGGAGTACTTCTCTCGGCCACAGGAAGGGCTGGGGGGCTCTCCGGGCTCTGCCCCGACGGGTGGACGCGGGCCCCCGCCCCGCTGCTCTTTGAGGACCAAGCAGGAAGCACCGCGCTCCACAGGGACGCCCGTGCCGGAAGAGGAAGGCGCGGGCTCCCTGAAACCAGGAAACCACGCAGTGCGACTCTACTAAAGGCCTTATTTTTTCTTATGTAAATCATCTTTTTACATTTGTTTGTAAACATGTTGAAAGGAGGGACCTATTGGTACATTTTTAGCTTTTGACGATATAGCCGTTTTGGACTGTCTAAGTAGCAGGTGTAACTTTTCCTTTTTAAATGGCACATTAAAGAGCCAGCAGGAAATGTGTTCCCACCACGGTGCATTATTTATTATACAGCTCATTTTGTCGGTGGACGGTTTACATTCGGTTTCTGCTTTTAACTTCCTTGTACGATTCTTTCGTTGTTACATTCTGTTTTCTGTTAATCTTGTGTGAACCTCCTGATTATGTAACAAAGTATGTACAGTCTCCTTTTGAACTATTTTTATCACAGTATTATTTATTGCTTTCTTTCAATAAAGTACTGAGGCGTTTTCCACTGCCAATAAAGGATACTGAGAATAAGCTGTCATCCTGTGACAAATCGGCCGCAGCTGGCTCATCTCCGGCTCCAGGCTGATTCAGTGGCGGCAGTGTGGTCGAGTGGACTTTCTTGGGTAGAAATCAGTTGACAGAATGAAAAAGCTGGGGATGGAAGCACAGGATGGGGGCGTCCCCGCCAGGAAGCCCAGGGGCTTCCCGCCTCGGCCCCCGAGGCCCAGACCCTCTCTCGCTGAGACCTGGGGGACCAGGCCCGGGCAGCCTGGCGCTCAGAGGCACCGCAGGCCACAGGGAGGCGCGGAGGCGCGTCAGTCCATGCGCGCACTGGGGCCCTGCTCTCCTGCTGCTCCCGCCCTGGGCTGTGTCCTTCTGGTTCCCAGGGAGCCTGGTCTCGGAGCGCTCAGATGGAGTCCTGAGTCATGAAGCAGTCCGGCGCGAGAGGGGAGGGACGCGCCGACGGGCCCGGGCAGGCAGGCAGGCAGGATGCGCCCGGCTGCAGGGCGGCAAGGCGCGGCGCTCGTGGCTGGCAGCGCCAGGCCCAGGGCACCCGATGCCTCAGCCCCTACGTGCTGTCGCCCGCCCTCCCCCCACCGCAGTATTGTCATCAGGTCTGGGGGTGCACGATGCCCAGGCCGACCCCATGCCTCGCGCTGTGTTGGGTGGGCGCTGCTGACTGTCGCCTCGGTTTTCCTTTTCCTGTTCTGCTGTCCTTCCAGGGCTGACGGCCGCCTCTCCTGAGTGACGTGTTTTCTTTATTCGGGTGAATACATTCCAGCTGGTGTCCGTCAGGGCACAGCGATCCGGTGGTTTGGTGTTCTCTTGAGAGCCTGTGCTGGCTGGTTTTCCAGTTTTGTTGGGGGCAGCCTTTTCTTGGCATTTCCTCGTTCTTGGGTTCACTTAAGCGTGAGACTCAAAAGCACATAGCGCTTCCCTGCTTTTTCACCCACCAGTCCGTTTGCCTGATCAAAGCTGGGCAAGCCTTGGGTAGCCTGAAGCTTCTGGAAGCAGACCAGGTCATCATTGACTCTTTAAGTTGCAGGTGTTTGATTAAAACTTCATTCGGTGGTTCCGTTTACGCCTTTAACAAAAGGTCAGCTCAGAACGACGCAGAGAGCACAGGCCGGTGTTGCAGTAGCTCTGCTGTGCTAGGCGCACTCTGCTGTGCTAGGCGCACTCTCAGCCACGCCTCCCGGGTCTGCTCGCCCCACACGCAGTGTCCCAGGGCTCGCCCGCAGTCGGCGGGGATGGGAGCCATTCGCAAGCCAGGTGTGGCCACACTGAAGACTCTCTGGACCCTTCCCACCGCTAGAACTCTGTCGAGCCTCCTTTAGCCTCATAATTGCTGCCCTTAAGTTTCTCTTTTCAAGTCTCACATCATGCACTTTAAGGTAATTGTGGGTTTGGGGTTTTCTTTGCTCTTTTGCTGGCTAAGTCCTGTGCTCATGGGGATGGGCTCCCCAGGGTCTGGGGAGGAGCGTGTCTCCCCTGTATCTCCGGCAGGTGGATAGCGAGGTGGGCGTCCGGGTGCTGTGGGTGCTGTCCTAACCACCGACATGTCATCGAGTGCATTCCCAAATAGCTCAGAGGCTTCTGTTTCTGACATTTCCTTAGCTTAACTCCTCGGTGAGGAGTAGTAGCCAGTGGTTTTGCAACCGCGTGTCCTTGACTCAGTGGGGCACCTTTTGGAGTCCTGTTGTTTGAGGCCAGCGCTGCGTGCGCCCCCTCCACCTGGCACACGCCGAGGGCACACCCAGTGCAGGGAGGAGCAGGGCTGGCGTGGAGGATCCATCCTTCGCCTCTTCCCGCTTTCAGTGCTTGTTGGCCTCCTGGGCTGTGAGCCGGGTCTCCCGTCTCTGCCTCTGTCTTCACGTGGCCCCACCCTGTGTCTTATCTTCTGTCTCTTACGAGGACACTTGTCACTGGCCCACCTAGGTCATCTGGGATGGTCTCACCTCAAGACGCTTCACTTAGTTACACCTACAAAGACCCCTTTCCCAAATAAACTCACGTTCACAGGATCCTGCGATTTGCACACAGACACATGCTTGTGAGGCCCCCGTTCACCCCATTCCACCTTTCGACATTCTGGAGAAGAGCTGCCCTGCCCGGGAGATACCCGGATGGATAGACCTGGCTCTACCCCAAGGGACCCACCCCCCGGTGGGAACATGGTGAGCCGAGAGAGGGAGCCGTGACGCCCGGGCTCCTACATAACACGTGCTTAATGTGGCCTCTCGATTCCTCCAGTGTGGACTTTGCCTCTTGGCATCTCCTTCTGGGGGATGAGAATTTCAGCTTTCCCGCACCTCCCTTTCTCCTCCCCAGCTCCCAGCAGAGCTGAATCCGTGTTCACTGTTGCCATGAGGAAGGCTGGAGGTGTTATTCATTGCTGGGCCAAGTGGGTTACTATGATTACAACCGAGGGCACGTGTTGTGTGCCCAGTATTTACAGATGAAATGACCGTGTCTGGGATTTGCTTGACAATAATCTTGGCGGAGGGGTAGGTCAGGATATGGGTCAAACCAAATTGACCGTGTGGGTTGATAGTTGTTGAAGGTGGGTGATGGATTCATGAGGGTTTATCATAGTATTCTCTTTTTGCATTTGTGTGACATTTTCTATAATAATATTTTAATAGTTATTTTAGGGAGACCCTCTGTGTTTTAAACCCTCAGTCTTTAGATGTCGGGAAAAATTGCTTCTTGGTCCTCACTTTGGAATGTAATTTACCCAAGTTTTGAACATTAACTGCAGCCCACCCATTTTACACCACAACTCAGCATGCACGCACTACGTTTCATCCATTCTATCGTGACTCCTTTGTGACATTTTGGTGTCTTTGAAGTCAGGATGTGTCTTACAAACGATGGCATCTTAGACTTGATGAACTATGGCGTACGACAAAACTTCACGTGGGCTGCGGCTTCTCTGCTGCTCCTCCCACTGACAGGTGGGGTCTCATCCCCTGCAGCCTGGCCAGCCTCAGTGACTTGGTTGACCAAATGAATGTGGCAGATGTGTGTTAAAGAAAGTGTGTTAAACCACACCAAGGACTGTGCTGTCTTCCTTCTAACCAAAATTGCTTTGCTTAGGGGGCTGGGAAATAAAGCTTAAATAAAAGGGTAGTGAGGGAAAAATCAAATCTTTGTGGCTACTGCCAGGGCCGCTGTTAGAGACTGAATGGTGTAGATTTATATGTCCAATTTCTGTTGAATGCAATATATTCATTGAGGCTATACAATTATCTTAATCTACATCTCTAAGATCCACAGCTCCCTTAGAATCTAGGAAGGTAGCACAGTGACAGCTGTTGATGTTCATCAGGTTAATTACTTCAGAATAATTTTATGTTATTGGGTTCACAGGTACCCAGAGATGTTGATCATTGAAATATTCGATTCAGGGAACAATGTAAGAAGGGGTAGTTTGAAAGCTATGTGTGTGTGTCCAGAGCCAGTCAACCTTTCCATGGCTATTAGGAACAGAGCTTAAAAATAATAAAAGCTGATTTAATTGGAACAAATGCAACCCAGCTTTAGATTTTATGTCATCCAGAGTAATGATAATGTTTATGTAATCAGATGTAATTCTTTCTCCTTCTCCTGAAATATTGAATCAGATTGTGTTGTGTGTTTAAACATGGCTTGAGAAAGTCTCAGGGACAGTGATGTGGCAGGAGTTCTTTGGTCCTTGGTCTCCTGGGATTATGCCTCTGAGATACAATCAGTGATTCAGTCCCCATAGATCTTTGGTGCCATCCAATTCTGACATAGTGATAAAACTCTGATTTGAGTGATTCACAAGAGATAGGAAGGACAGAAAAGGACAAATTGGCATGAAATAGACTGTAAGGTGGTTTGTGGCATGCATTTTTCATAGGCAATTTCACATAGAAAAGCTTAGAGACTCGTGACCAGTGCTACCTGAGCAAAGGTAGCAGGACCTTATGAACGGTGACTTGACAAATGTGAATTATTCTTAGAATTTTCATGTTAGGGGAAGTAGGTCAATATGGTAAACATTTAGAATTTATAGACCAGGTGACAAGAAATGGCAATGAACCAGTTAGTTAATCAATGCTTATGGTGCCATTCCAGATCCAAAGTGGGACATAAGTAAAGTTTGTCCTCAACGCTCAGTATCCTTTGGCTAACTCTACTTGGGCTCTTCTCTGTCCTGGGTGATCTGACTTCTTGTTCTGATCCCTTATCCCTGCCAGAAAAGCCAAGGGTTTATATTTGATCCATTACTTTCTTTTAATATGAAACTATCCAATGCATTATGTCAACAGCTTCAGGATGACTTTTTAAGCTATAAAAATAACCAGCAAAGCTGTAGTCATGTTTTAATGACAGAAAGCTAGAAATTTGTTTTTTTCCTAGATTGACACCTGAGCTAAAACTGTTGCCATCTTTTTTTTTTGTTCTTCTCCCCAAAGCCCCCCAGTACACAGTTGTAGGTTCTAGTTGTGAGTGCCTCTGGTTGTGAAATGTGGGACTCCGCCTCACCGTGGCCTGACGAGTGATGCCACGTCTGCATCCAGGATCTGAACCAGTTAATCCCTGGGCTGCTGAAGCAGAGCACACGAACTTAACCACTTGGCCATGGCGCTGGCCCAAGAAAGCTGGATGAAAAATGCTTTGAATTCAATGTATATTCCTATGTTTTGCTACCCCATCAGTTTTTTCCAATAATGAGGAGTAGTGGCCCTGTAGTAGGAGAGTGTAACAGATCATTGGGGGTTGGGGTTAGGGTTCAGGTCAGAATGTGCATAATGTAGAGCAATTTGGATGGTATTAATAATGATATTTGCCTTTCACTGAGAATTTACTATCTGCCAGGCATTGTATGTTTCACATATACCATCTCATTTTAACCCTGACAACAACTCCATGAGATGGATATTATAAGTACCTTTTTATAAGTGACATATGACCTGTGAAGACATGAAATAATTTGCTCAAGATCACACAGTTGAGGGATGGCAGAGATAGGATTTGGACCCAAGGCCGTATGACTCTGAGGTTAGAGCATTCAGCTATAATGGTTTACTTTTACCATGCTTTCCCAGACAAAAACACTACCTTTTACTTCTTCACAAACACCAACAAATTGAAGACTGGATTGTTTAGAGTTTTATCTTCTTTAACCCTTCCTCTCTCTCTCTCAGGAAGTGGGAAGTGAAAAGAGTGTAAATTCTCAATGGAGAACCCAGTCTGAGATTGGCCCTGGTAAGGCTGGACTAGAAGATCAGTTCTTGAATAATGAGAATGGCTTGCTCGTTGTGTAGGATTTCTGAGGTTCTGCCTTTGTCTAAACTTATCACAAGAATGTGAATCTGGCACGTGCAGTTCTGCATAAGATAAATCCCTGTAGGCCATTATGGGAAGTCTTTCAAAGCTTCTTCGTTCCTTATAGGAATCCAGGAGGACAACAATTGTGTGCCTTTGAGGTTCTCAAGAGGTCACAAGCCCATGTGGTGTTCAACTAAGCAAAAAAAAGTCTTAATCTGTGATGGGCCATTTGTCCCCATATACGGGTGCTGCATTTGCAGTGATCATGAAATCTTTCTAGAACAGGATTACAGTTTGGCATAGACAGGTCCAGTAATGTAATACATTACATCCAAATGGTTTAAGAGCAATCAATTGGGTATCTGAAGACTTATCTCTGTGATTAAGTGGATATGAGTTCTTGAGCAAATCACTCTAACTCTAGGCTTCTGTGTACTTACCTCTGGAAAAGGAGTTGGATTTAATCAATCTCTTCACCTGCGATATAGTTGTCCTGACACATTGTTACTTTGTTCTTTGAATGGAAATACATCAATCAGCTCAATCCTGTAGCACTAGTTACTTTATGCTTACCAGAAGCTAGGGTTACCAGCAACCTATTAATTTACTAGAAAAATAAATTGTTACCTAGTACGTGTAGTTGGTTTATTGATAATATATTTGAGTATATAAATAGGACTCTGTGGGAAAAATGATGAAAGGAGTCCTTGGTGATGAAGAGGTTGGAAACTCTTATTCTATTCCACCACAGAAGGCATGAGTCTTCTCTTCAGTCTCTTCATGGCTGACTTCATTTCTTGGTTCCTCAGAGTGTAGATCAAGGGGTTCATCAGAGGGGAGATGACAGTGAAGGTGACAGAGATGGCTTTATCTGTGGGGAGGGCAGTGAAGGGCCGGGCATAGACATAGATGCAGGGCACAAAGTGCAGGGTCACCACCGTGATGTGTGAGGTGCAGGTGGAGATGGCTTTCCTCCTGCCCTCCCCTGCCTGAGACCTCAGCATCATTAGGATGACTGTGTAGGACACAAGCAGGAAGATAAACCACAGGGTACTCACTAAGCCATTGTTGGAAATCATCAGGAGCTCAAGTGCAGAGGTGTCTGTACAGGCGAGTTTGAGGACATGGGGGACATCACAGTAGAAGCTGTCAAGAACATTGGGTCCACAGAAAGGGAGGGGCAGCAATAGGGAAATTTGCATGATGGAGTGGACAAAGCCCCCCACCCAGGAAGCCAAAATGAGGGCAGTGCATCGCCCCCTACTCATCATGGTGACATAATGCAGGGGCTTGGAGATGGCTATGTAGCGATCAAATGCCATCACAGAGAGAGAGAAAATATCTGCTCCACCGAGGAGATGGAAGAAGAACGTTTGTGTCATGCAGCTAGTATAGGATATGGTCTTTATCTTTGACAGAAGGTCTGCCAGGACCTTTGGAGCAGTGATGGAGGAGAAGCAGATGTCAAGGATGGCTAGATTGCGGAGCAGGAAGTACATGGGGGTGTGAAGGCGAGGCTCACAGGTCACAGTGACCATGATGAGGAGGTTTCCCAGCAAAGTTGTCATGTACACAAAACACAGAAAAAGAAATAAGACCAAACTGAGATCTTGGGACTGAGTAAGTCCTAGAAATATAAATTCTTTTACCCTGGTGCCATTTCCCAACTCCATTGAATCATGTTTCTTCTTCTTTGTGTAGCTTGGAAAAAATTAAAAGTGTTATTTCAGAAAGGGTTTACTCCCCCTTAATAGATTCAGGTTTACAGTTGGGTATTAGGTCGGAAGACTAGTGAGGCATTATCACCACATGAAGACTCTTTCCAAGGTTATTGTTAACACATCCTACATGCCATCTTATTCCATAAGCATGCAGTTAATTATTGTTTTCTTCTGTAAATTATATGTATTTTAGAAAATGCATAAAAGTAATGTTCTCAGAATAGAAGTTGTAAGTATCCAAGATAAAAAGGTGAATAGTAAATAATCAGAAAGGGAATATTTTGGCACAAGGGATACAAAAATGGATGCAGTTTGGTGTGTAAATAAGACAATGCCTATTTGGTACAACTGGGGTCCTTTGAGGTTTTACACAAATGTGGGGTTTTTTCCAGACTGGGTGCTCCATTTAAATGCTTTAAGAACTCCTATCTGCAAAATGATTGTCTTTGGACTGAATTTCACAGAAGCACTCCTCCCTTTTTTAGGTCACAGATTTAATGCTATGAAAAATCAGATAATTTTAAAGCTGTAAAATTCTTCTTTATCGTTCTATTTTTCCTTAAGGGGATTTATTTGTTTCTTTCTTTAATATACTTTAGGTACCAAAACCCCTGGATGTTGAATAACTCCTCAGCTATGAAAGAAAAGTGGTAACTCAGAGCTTCTCTTCTGTTCACTGGTCAAATTTCTTTCCTAAAAGCTATTTTTTTTTATTGCGCTATCATTGACATACGATAGACTCATGTGTTTGACGTGTACACTTTGATAAGTTCTGACATACGCATATACCCATGCAATCATCAATATGTTTAAGATAGTTAATTAATATGTCTTAATATATATTAAGATATAATAAGATATAAGTTAATTAATATATGTATCACTCCAAAAGTGTCCTTGTGACTCTGTAATATGTCCCCTCTGCCCCCTTTCTTCAGGCAAGCACTGATCTGCATTCTGTCACTATCCATTAGTTTGCATTCTCTAAAATTTTCTATAAATGGAATCCTAAAAGGTGTACGTTCTCTTTTTGTCTGGCTTGTTTCACTTACAAAATACATCCACGTTTTGTGTGTACCAATATTTTGTTCCCTTTTATTGTACGGATGTGCCACATTTTGTTTATCAATTCACTTGTTGATGAACATTTGGGTTGTTTCTAGTTTTTGGCTATTACACTATGAATATTCTTGTAGAGGTCTTCATGTAGATACATGTTTCCATTTCTCTTAGGTAAGTACCTAGGAATGGAATGGCTGTAACTCTTAAAATTCAATAAGAAAACCAACCACCCAATTAAAAAAAAAGGGACAAATGGTTTGAACAGATACTTTAACGAGAAGATATAGGTTTAGCAATTAAGCATATGAAAAGATGCTCAATGTCATTTATCAGTGGGGAAATGTAAATGAAAGCTATAATGAGATAACAGTGCACATTTATTAAAATGGCTAAAATAAGAGAGAAGGGGTTAATATCCAAAATATACAAAGAACTCATACATCTCAACAACATAAAATCAACAACCCAATTTAAAAATGGGCAAAAGATCTGAACAGAGATTTCTCCAAAGAAGACATACAGATGGCCAACAGGCGCGTGAAAGGACGTTCAACATCATTAGCTATCAGGGAAATGCAAATTAAAATTACAATGAGATATCACCTCTCTCCGGTCAGAATGGCTATAATTAACAAGACAGGAAACAAGTGTTGGAGAGGATGTGGAGAGAAGGGAACCCTCATACATTGCTGGTGGGAGTGCAAACTGGTGCAGCCACTATGGAAAGCAACATGGAGCATCCTCAGAAAATTAAGAATAGATCTACCGTATGATCCAGCTATCCCACTGCTGGGTATTTATCCAAAGATCTTGAAAACACAAATGCATAAAGATACATGCACCCCTGTGTTCATTGCAGCATTATTCACAATAGCCAAGACTTGGAAGCAACCTAGGTGCCCATCAAGGGAAGAATGGATAAAGAAGATGTGGTATATATTCATAATGGAATACTACTCAGCCATAAGAAATGATGCAATCCAGCCATTTGTGACAACATGGATGAACCTTGAGGTTATGCTGAGTGGAATAAGTCAGAGGGAGAAAGTCAGATACTGTATGATCTCACTCATAAGTAGAAGATAAAAACAACGACAAACAAACACATAGCAACAGAGATTGGATTGGTGGTTACCATAGAGGAATAGGGGAGAGGGGAGGGCAAAAGGGATGATTTAGGCTCACATGTGTGGTGACAGATTATAATTAGTTTTTGGGTGGTGAACATGATGTAATCTACACAGTCTTCGAAATATGTTACGATGTACACCTGAAAGCTATATAATGTTATGATCCAGTGTTACTGCAATAAAAAAAGAAGATTGACATATCAGAGTTGACAAAAATGTAGAGGAACTGTAACTCTGGTGGGAATGTGCAATGATGCAACCACTTTTGAAAACAATTTGTCACTTTCTTAAAATGTTAGGCGTGTGCTTACAATATAATCATTTTGCTCTTGAATTCCTTTCTTTTTTTTTTTGCGAATCCTTGAAATGGACTTAATTTCTTTCTTTGCAGTTTATCTCCTTTTTCTTACCATAATCAGAAAGAAAAGAAAGGTGAAAGTCACTTCTCTCACTTTTTTGGGGTGTTTTCCAGTTCAAATGAAGATATTTCTTTTCACCTAGCTCACTTTCCATTCAAGTTGTCTTTCTTCTGTATACAATTTTGTCGAAAGTCTACTTAATATGGAAAACTAAAAAAGCTACCAAGAGTTATCAGAGCATGCAGGTAGATACCTGGGGGCCTCTAGCATAGCACAGCCTGTTGCAATCCCAGCTGGGTACTTACTGCTTACGCTACAGGAGAAGTTAGTTTACCCCTTTGGCCTCAGGCTCTGCATCAGTATCTGGAAACGATAGCATCTCCCTCATGTGATTTTTGTGAGGATTAAATGAATTAATATATGCAAAAGCATCAATACTTAGAGCATTGCCTAAGCAATAATAAGTATGCTCATACGTGTGTTACCTTAAAGTAAAACGCTGGGTTAGTAACTGTCTCAGGCACACAGCTTCTTAAATGTACTGACAATCTTTTAGAAGAGTTGTATGTTTTCCAGAATCTGTATTCTAAAAAGCTTCATCAGAACATACTTTTTTTGGGGAAAATAGGAGGTACTTTTCTTTTACTGTCAATGAGAGTGGCCCAGAGGGTGGTGACAGCGTTTGGTAGTAAGGAGAGCACTTGCGTGGTTTGGTTTCTTATCTGACAACATCTTAGCAGACTAGAGAAGTCAAGTGCTGGTCTCTGCAGTGAGAGCCATCTGGGCTCAAGTCCTGGCTTTGTCCCTGTGTGACTTGGGTAAGTGAGAGACCTCATGGAGTCTCCACTTCATCTGTGGAATGGGGATTATAGTAATACCCACCTCACAGGGAAGTTATCAGGATTAGGTGAATTAACATACATAGAGTCTCAACATACATGACTGGTTATCTGTTATGATTAGTACTATGTTGGGTAACCTTAACATGGGAGACTCATCAGGAAATGGAGTGTGTTGAACCAAATAGTAGCTGAGCTATCAATTCTGACTAGTTAAAGTGGGGAAATAATCACCAGAAAACACCAACTCAATATAGTTACTAAAGATATTGAGGAGGTCTTACCTACTTATGATATCCTTCCACAGGGACTATGGAATTGTAAATAATAGACTATGGTCTACACAGAAGGGTAGAAGGTACAGTACCTCAGACCCCAAGTCAGTACTGTTTGTCAGAGAGGAATAGGTCCTACGTTCACAAAATACTTTTGGTAATTCAGATAACATCCTCTGCCTTCTGCTCCATGTTTCTGCTATTTTTACTCCATCTATTTAACAAATATTGATAGAAAGTTGGCAGAGTTCTAGGTTATTTGAGAGAAATGAATATAATCCAAAACCAGTGGAGAAAGAACTGAAATTTAATAATATGACATTGATGGGGACCGTCTAAAGACAGATGAGGTGTGTGTGAGAAAAGGGTGATTTCTCTCCAAGAGGCTCAGAGGAAGCTGCATGGAGGAGGTGACATTTCTGTTTGGGGCACATGGGAGTGGAGAGAATGGGAGATCTGGCTTTAGGGGACCAGTTGAATATATAACAGTTGCTGATGAGTGGGAAGTTTGGCTGGAAAGAAAGGATCCAAATATGTAGGCACGGAAAGACATGCAAAAGAAAATCGTTGTTACAAAATTTTTATTGTTTGATAAATCTAAGGGAGGGTATGTAGGTGTTCACTGTATTATTCTTTCAACTTTTTTGAAATATTTTATTTTCTTTCTAGTTTTGAATTTAGCATAAGAAAAACCTCTGTAGATTTCAGTTTCAAGAGATCCATCTATAGGATGAGAAAATCTCATTGTTTTTTCTGAGAAAAATCTCTTGTTTGTGCAATTCAAAGGATCCTGGAAAAAAAGAGCTTCCTCTGCCTACTTCCAAACTAAACTCATTTCTATGACTCTCCTTTCACAATATCTTCTTTGTTCATATTTCTTAGCTGTGCTGTCTGCCACTGACAGTTCACCCTGGAATGCAGCATCTTGTGTATATATTTCATTATTTTTAGTCAAAGTGTATTTATGAATCTTACAATTCCATCTAGATTTCATTTTTTCTCACTCTTCTCTTCTCACACTTATTCATCGACACCCAGACACCATAGTCATTCACACTCATGTAGAGTTATGTTTCTTACCTAAAATTTCCAACCTCCTTCTCAAACATCTTGAATAATGTTCACACGAACCTTGGGAGTCATTCAGCTTCAGGAAATTTTGTTAAATACGCCTCTGAAGGCCAGTGATTTCAGTGGCTTCCTGTCTATCTTTACGTGGAAAAAGGCAGACTCAGGGAATAATATTTCCTTGGCTCTTCCACACTGATTCACAGTGTTCCATCATATGTACCAATTTGTCAATCCCAGAACTAGTGTGAGAATTATCAGAGGGCATATAATTGGATGTGGCTGTGGAAAAATTCTACTGATGGAGAGGTGGTTTCAGTGGGAGTAATCAAGATGTGACTCAGGCACATGTCCTTAGGAACACACTTTTTGTGTAGGATCTAAAAGTTTTTAGCAGTGACAAAGATTCTCCCCTTGACCAAACTCTACTCAGACTCCCCTGAACTTTTCAACTAGGCCTCCACTTTGAGACCTCCATGCTTGTCTCTGCATTGTCCAATTTTAGCAAGAATTCTGCTAATTCAGTTTAGCCAAAATCCCCCAACCTCCATGTTGATCACCCTCAGTATCTTATCAGGTTCCTCACCATTCTCCATCCCCCAAGTGATATTTGATCACCGTGGCCTGCCTTCAGCAAGAATCCTGTTAGGTCAGCTTACCAGAATTCTACCTTACCTCTTAGTAGATTTTCTATTGGGACATAAATGCCTATTCTTAGGGATTCTGCACAACTTCCTTAGCAGTTTCACCCACATAGGGTAATTCCTGAAGTGTGACACACAAGTATTAGAAGGAGCCATTGGACCTGAAAGGATTATGTAGACGAGAGTGAAGGATCTCTCAATGGGCAGATGAAGAAAGTGGGTGATGGAGTTCTCACAGGACACACATGTCACCAGGAAATCCACGCTGGATCCATCAGCAACTCCTACTTGCTCGACTTTCAGAGTTTTTCACCATTCTCACCACCTCCACTGTTACTACCCTAAGTTATGTCTTCATTATTTCTTTCATGGGACTATTGTTGTAGCCTCTTAATTGGTCTCCCTGTTTTTGTCCTCACCTCTCTTCATTCTATTTGTAACAGGAGCCCCTGCAATTCTGTTAAAACATGCATCACTATTCTGCTCTTCAAAGCCCTTCAGATGCATCTCATGTTATTTAGAGTGAAAGTCATAATCCTCACAATGGTCTAAAAGGTCCTAAGACCTGGTCCCGTGGCCTCATTATCTCTCTGACTTCAATCATTACCTGGCTCCTCCTTGCTTCCTCTCATCTTCTTATGAAGGCCTGGGCACAGCCCCACCTGAGGACCTTTGCATGTCTCATTTTTGAACTGACATTTGTACTGCGACATGAACATTCTTCTTATTTCAAAAATTTTAAGATCTAGGATCTACCTTCAGAAATAAGAGGCCAAAAAGAAAACCTCCCAACAGCTGTAAATGGCAGAAAAATAAGCAAATAAAAACCAAACTCATATTGAACAATGTTTTTCACTTCATACCAACATTTTTTAATGCATATGTGTAATCTGAAGCAGCTTCACAAGTTTCTGTCATTTTTAGCTAGTCATGTTAACAGACAATAATAATAAATCCATTGTTTTCTTACCCTTATTCTCCAATGATTTGAGGAACAGAAATGAGTGAGAGGCAATATCCATTCACTGAGATTTTCAATTCAACCATCTTTTGAATGTTTTCTCTGTTTCAGTTGCTGTGCCAGGTGCCGGGGGTAGAATAAAGAAAGCATAGTGCTACTGGGGGAATAGGAAGAAGGAGGACAGGGAATTGGAACCAAGGTCCTGAGTGCAGTGCTTGAGCTGAGCCGCAGTCGCTGAGGCAATGTGGTGGAAATGTGGCCAGTAGGTGTGGGGTTCAGAGGAAGGTCAGGGTAATGACCTACACGAGGTCACAGAACCCGTAGTTATTGGGGTCCACATTCTAACTCAAACTGTGCTAGCTCCAGGGCACCTGCACTCAACCACTGGAGTTTAGGCTTTAGATGAAAAATCATCAGGTAACAGTTATTTAATTTATTCATATCAGAAAGTCAGAGGAGGAACTTAATTTGAGTGTGTTTACTTCATTAAAATGACATTATTTCGTGAAAGACCTTAGTAATCCAATGTCCAAGCTTTGTTATGTTTCTAATATGTGTCTCAGCCCCTTTCCTGGCAACATGAATATAGTGGAGATGTCTGAGTATGTATATATTTGCTTTTTCTTATTGTTAATTTTATTTAGACAATTGGAGATTTCCATGTTGTTGTAAGTAATAACCAAGAGTGGTCCCACCTTAATCCATTTTCCCCCAATGATCATTTCACAATCTATATGTATATCAAAACATCAAGTTGTACATCTGAAATAAACAACATTTGTATTTCTCAATTATAAGCAATAGAGCTGAACGAACCCCCACAACAATTCCAATGTGATAAAATTGTCTGAGTGCATACAGATTCATTTTTCTTTATTTCTTCCAAGGCTGTACTGCATAAGCATTATGCAACTCTCCAGCTAACAATTTGATTTCTCTTTTGCAACATGAAATGTATCTTTTTACATTATTACTGCATGCCAATCAGAATCTTTGAAAGTCATGTGTATCTTAGTAGATATATCAAAATTATTTAGAAATCCTTTAGTCAATCTGGTTTATTTGATGGACAATCATTTTAAAAGGTGGTGAGAAGGAGTTAGCAAACAGTCTACAACCTCTCAGAAGGTATAAATCTTCTTTTCAGTTTGCTGATGGCTCACTTCATCTCCTGGTTCCTCAGAGTGTAGATCAAGGGGTTCAGCAGAGGGGAGATGACAGTGAAGGTGACGGAGATGGGCTTATCCATGGGGAGAGCACTGAAGGGCCGGGTATAGACATAGATGCAGGGCACAAAGTGCAGGGTTACCACAGTGATGAGTGAGGTGCATGTGGAGATGGCCTTCCTCCTGCTCTCCCCTGCCTGAGACCTCAGCGTCATTAGGATGACTGTGTAGGACACAAACAGGAAGATAAACCACAGTGTGGTGAACAGCCCACTATTGGAAATCATCAGTAGCTCAAGCACAAAAATGTCAGTACGGGCTAGTTTGAGGATCTGGGGGACATCACAGTAGAAAGTGTCAAGAACATTGGGTCCACAGAAGGGGAGGGGCAGCAACAGGGAAATCTGCACGATGGAGTGGACAAAGCCCCCCAGCCAGCAGGCTACAATGAGGGCAGTGCATCGCCCTCTGCTCATGATGGTCACGTAGTGCAAGGGCTTGGAGATGGCCACATAGTGATCAAATGCCATCACCGACAAAGAACATACATCCACCCCTCCAACAAGGTGGAAGAAAAACATCTGGGTGGAGCAGCCATTGAAGGAGATGGTCTTTCTCTGTGACAGAAGGTCCACCAGAACCCTTGGGAGCTGTGATGGAGGAAAGGCAGATGTCGGCAATAGATAAATTACGGAGCAAAAAATACATGGGGGTTGAAGGCACGATTCCCAGGTCATGGTGACCATGATGAGGAGATTTCCCAGCAGAGTTGTCACATACACCCACAATAGGAAAAGTAGAAGACCAAGTTCAGTTCTTGATTCTGGGTTTGGTCAAGGAAAACACATTCTTTTACCCTGGTGCAGTTTTTCAGCTCCATTGAGTCATCTTTCTCTCACTTTTGTTTCAAGCTACTTCATATCATACTTGGCTGTTTATTTTGTTTCCTTCCTAAGCACTAAGAACGCAATTCAGATTGTTCCTCCTGCGGTTGTGGTGTTTGCAATTTCTTGAGTTCTCCCAGTTTTTAAGATTATGATCAGTTTCATGATCAAATCAAAGTATCACATGAAACGTCATTGAATAATTCTTTTCCTATAAATCTATTTTTGAAAAGAATATCATTTACGTCTAGTAGTCACATTGGCCTAGCATATTTTATTTAATTAATTTATTTTGGTTTTAAAATTTTATTATTATTTTTTATTCCACGCAAATTTATTGAATGTCAGGAATTTTCTGAAGCACTATATAGAAAGATAAGGAAGACATGGCTCCAGCCATTGAGAACTTATTGTTCACAAATTGAATTTTCATATTAGCAAATATTCTGGTGGCTTCAAGAGGTCTTGTTTTTCTGAATAAAAGGATCTCATTCAGTTTCTTATTGCAATCTTGCTGTGACATGAGTCAGTTTCCTTGCTGTTGGCTGTTTTACATTGAATTTCTTAAAATTGCAGAATTATTCCATGTAGGTAACTCATCATTGTGATTTCTTTATACTAAACAGATTATTTGATTAATAATTATTTTAAAATATTTACAATTTATGATTGGGAAACACATTGACACAATATGTAAATCCCAATCTCAAAGAATATCTTTACTTTCTTTTATTGAGATCAAAATACTTAAACATGGGACCTACCCTTTTAACAAATTTTTAAGTACGCAATACAGTATAGCTACAATGTTGTACAGCAATTCTCTAGAGCTTGTTCATCTTGCATAATGTGATGTCATCCTTGACGTGATTTTGCTTGAGTGTCGGGGAGAGAATAAAGATAGTGACCTACTTTTGAGAGGTGGTTCATACTGTACCAACCACACTCTCCTCTGTGTTTTTCCCTTTGTGGATCTAAGCTAAGAGAGTGGAGGGATCCCATAGGAGGGAGAGACAATGGTATCATTAGAATAATGCCCCCACCTTTTTTTTGTGAAGAAGATTGCCCTCAGGTAACATCTGTTGCCAAGTGGAACACGCGAACTTAACCACTACAGCACTGGGCTGGCCCCAATAACGCCTATTTTCAAGAATCTGTTGTTGATCATTCTTAGGATATTTTACAATTATTATTTGCTCCTCTTTGTTCTTAGTGCACACTTCCTGCAATTTCAAATGTATGTGGATAAGTTGGACCACATTGTCAAAGGGTTTGCAGCCTAAGACAAGCAGATGATTTGTATAAATTGATGGACATAATGCAGGATAAAATGTGAAATGTGTCATGAGAAAAGTAGAGGTAGATTTGGGGGGATAGGAGATATCATGATTTCCAGCAGTAACACAGGCTACTAGTTTTTGAGGATTTACTATGTTTGAAGACTTATGAACGCTGATTTATTCAATTTTCCCCACAATCCTTTAGTGAGTATTAATGTTATACTTGTATTCTTATGGAATGTATGATGAATATATACTTGGCTGAAAGGAAGGAAGCGATGGAAATAGAGTGGAATAAACTGTTTTTGTCCCCCTTCAATCTTACATGTATAGGGTCTAATTTTGCAGAACAAGGATGTTTGACAATGTTGCCTGAAGACAAGAATTTGGCAGAAAGGGGCTCTGGAAACCCAATATACATTGACCTTGTTTTGAGGTGGACTCACCAATAAGCAGCTCAAAGGAAGTAACAAATGCATGATGCCTTCTCTCCCACTGAGTGGAACACATTTCTGAATCTCTCTTACCACTTCATCTCTCTTCCGAACAGTTAACACCCACCTTTGCTGTTTCTGTCACTGAGAAGATCACTTGGCTCTGAAGCATTTAATATACCTGGAAAATATCAAAGTCAAACTATTTATACATAATCAATAAAGACATCTCAATTTCACTATCCGTAACCTTTACATTAGCTAAAAGCTCAACGTCTTTACCTAATCCTTTGATCCTGAAACTCCAACTACAAACAGTAAGTTATTGGGTACAGAGCAGAACAGAACACTGGTGACTTTAATTCTTGAAAACTTTGTTTCTGAAGACAGCCTCTTGGAAGACTAAATATCTTAGTGTCTTAACTCCCCTTTCAGGAGAGAAAGGGCAGATTCAAAGAATCACATCTTCAAGAATTTCCACTGTATCCCTGTCTTACGTGCAAATCCCTCAGTTTGAGGCTTAATATAAGACCTACAAAGGGAGTGTTACTGGACAAGGAAGTGGAAGTCGGTGCCTGATTCTGCTGTTGGTGATGAAGTTTCAGTGGGAGTTATTAAGAAGCTACTGAGACATGCTCATGTGTAAACACACATACCCGCACACAGACGGACACATTTTGGTTGGTGTCCAAATTACTTAGAAGGAGTAGAGGAAATCTTTCTGTTTATCTATAGCTCAATCATAACTATTTTAAAACGTGCCATATACTGTGCCCAAGGGACTACTAAGGGTCCAATTTTCATCACTTGTAAAGCTCAGAGGACACTATATAGAAATGAGTTTCAATTTGATTGTCAAACACCTAGAAGAGAACTGGACCTCAAATCCTTTGCTCCTAGTCCAATTTCTAATTATACACAGAATTGTAATAGTCTCATGATGTTGCTATAAGTCTCCATATGTAGAGACACAGGACAGATGATGTTTGAGGAAGGCAATTTTTTCCTGTTTTCCAACACTCTATTCATATGAGATCTCTCAATTTGGATTACTGCAAGCTAAGTTACTTTAGTAAAACTGTCTACAATATTACAATAGTTACTCATGATTAACTCAGATTATTGAATGGGTTGTTCTTATGTAGAACTCACCTCCACTGTTTCCAGAATGCTGATGGGTTTGGATTTACCTGCTTTTCCACTTTGTTTTAGTACATTAAACTAGTCTACACAGATTAAAAATCGCATGACACAGGTTCTGTGTTTGAGATGGGTAATTCTTTTTTTATTCCCCAGCTTTACTGAGATAGAATTGACATGTATCATTATGGGTGTTTAAGGTCTACAATGGTTGATTTGATACATTTATATGCTGCAAATGATTATCATTGTAGTGTTAGCTTGCTCCTTCATCTCCTCACAGAATTACCACTTTTTTTGTGTCTGGTGAGATCATTTAAGATATACTCTCTTAGCAACTTTCAAGTATCGTTATAGTATTGTTAACTATAATCACCATCTGTACATTAGATCTCCAGCACTTACTCATCTTATAACTGGGAGTTTGTATGCTTTCACCAATATCTCCTCATTTTGCCCAGCCCCCAGCACCTGGCAACCACCATTCTACTCTCCGTTTCTATGAGTTTAGCGTTTTAGCTTCCAAATATATATGAGATAATACAGTATTTGTCTTTCTCTGTCTGACTTACTTCACTTAGCATAATGCCCTCGACGTCCGTCTCAAATGGCAGGATTTTCTTCTTCTTTATGACCGATAATATTCCATCGTATATATATACCACGTCTTTATCCATTTATCCATCGATGGATGCTTAGACTGTTTCCATATCTTGGATAATGTGAATAATGTTACAATGAACATGAAAGTGCCAATACCTCTTTAAGATCCTGATTTCATTTCCTTTGGATAAATAGCCAGAGAGGGGATTGCTGGCTCATATGATAGTTTTAATGTTAATTTTCTGAGGAACCTTTATACTGTTTTCCGTAGTGGCTTTTCCAGTTCACTTTCCCACCAACAGTGCACAAGGGTTTCCTTTTCTCCACATCTTTGCTAATGCTTATTATTTCTTGTCTTTTTGATGATAGCCCTTCTTACAGGTATTAAGTAATATCTTACAGTGGTTTTGATTTGCATTTCTCTGATGCTTAGTGATGTTGAGCACCTTTCCATATAACTGTTGAGCATTTATATATGTCTTGTTTGGAACAATATCTATTCAGGTCCTCTGTCCATTTTTATATCGAATTGTTTGTCCTTTTGCTTTGAGTTCTTTACATATTTTGGATATTAACCTCTTATCTGGATATATCATTTGCAGATAGTTTGTCCTATTCTGTAGGTTATCTTTTCATTTGTCGATTGCTTTTGCTGTACAGAAGATTTTTAGTCTGATGTAGTCCCAAAGAAATGTTTATTAATTTTTCTTTTGTTGCTTGTGCTTTTGGTGTCATGTCCAAAAACTTGTTGCCAAGACTAATGTCTAGGAAACTTGTCACTATTGTTTCTTCCAGGAGTTTTATGATTTCAGGTCTTATACTTTTTTTTTAATTTTTAAAAATTTTTAAAAATTTTTATTTTTTTCGGATGTACATCATATCTCAAATTCTGGATACATTACATCCTGCTCACCACCCGAACACTAATCACAGTGCATCCCCTCACATGTGACCCTAATCACCCCTTTTGCCCTCCTCCCTCCCCTCTTCCCCAATGGTAACCACCAGTCCAATCTCCAATGCTATGTGCAGTTTTTTTTTTTGTCGTTTTTATCTTCTCCTTATGAGTGAGATCATATGGTATTTGACTTTCTCCCTCTGACTTATTTCACTCAGCATAATACCCTCAAGGTCCATCCATGTTGTCACAAATGGCTGGATTTCGTCATTTCTTATGGCTGAGTCGTAGTCCATCGTGTATAAATACCACATCTTCTTTATGCATTCGTCCCTTGATGGGCACCTAGGTTGCTTCCAAGTCTTGGCTATTGTGTATGATGCCGCAACGAACATAGGGGTGCATGTATCTTTATGCTTTTGTGTTTTCATGTTCTTTGGATAAATACCCAGCAGTGGAATAGCTGGATCATATGGTAGATCTATCCTTAATTTTCTGAGGATACTCCAAACTGCTTTCCATAGTGGCTGCACCAGTTTGCGCTGCCACCAGCAGTGAACAAGGGTTCCCTTCTCTCCACACCCTCTCCAACATTTGTTGTTTCCTGTCTTGTTAATTATAGCCATTCTGACCAGAGTGAGGTGATACCTCATTCAGGTCTTATACTTAAATCTTTAATCCATTCCAAGTTCATTTTTGTGAGTGGTGTAAGATAGGAGCTTGATTTCTTTATTATGCATGTTATCAAGTTTTTACCTGTACCATTTGTTGAAGACAGTATTCTTTTCCCATTGTATATTCTTGGCTTCTTTGTTGATAATTAATTGTATATGCATGGGTTTATTTCTGAGCTTGTGATTCTGTTCCATTGGTCTATATGTCTGTTTTTATGCCAGTACTATATTGTTTTGATTATTATGTCTTTGTAGCATGTAGTTTGAAATCATAAGTGTGATGCCTCCAGCTTTGTTCTTCTTTCACAGGATTACTTTGGCTATTAGTTGTCTTTTGTGATACCACACAAATTTTAGGATTATTTTTCCATTTCTGTGAAAAATGCCATTGGAATTTTGATATGGATTGCATTGAACCTGTAGATCTCTGGGTATTGTGGACATTTTACAATATTAATTCTTCTCACCCATGAGCATGGAATATATTTCCATTTGTTTGTTTCTTCTTCAGTTTCTTTCATCAACGTCTTATGGTTTTCAGTGAACAGATTTTTCACCTTGTTGCTTATGTTGGTTATGTTTCTTACTCTTTGACGCAATTGTAAATTGAATTGTTTTCCTTTTTTAAATTGGTTTTAAACTTATGGTATTTCTACATATTTCACTTATTTTGATTTTTAATTTTTTAAATTATGGTAACATTGGCTTATAACATTATATAAATTTCAGGGATACATCATTATGTGTTTTGATTTCTGCGTAGATTACAACATGTTCACCACCCAAGGACTAATTACAATCCATCACCACATACATGTGCCTAATTTCCCCTTTCGCCCTCCTCACTCTCCACTTCCCCTCTGGTAACCAGCAATCCAATCTCTCATTCTATGTGTTTGTTATTGTTTTTATATTTGACTTATGAGTGAGATCGCATGGTATTTGACTTTCTCCCTTTGACTTGTTTCACTTAGCATAATACCCTCAAGGTCCATCCGTGTTGTCACAGATGGCCGGATTTCATTGTTTCTTGTGGCTGAGTAGTATTTCATTGTGTATACATACCACATCTTCTTTATCCATTCATCCTTTTATGGGCACCTTGGATGCTTCCAGGTCTTAACTATTGTGAATAATGCTGCGATGAACATAGGAGTGCATGTATCTTTATGCATTCATGTTTTCGTGTTCTTTGGATAAATACCCAGCTGTAGAATGGCTTGATCATATGGTAGATCCATTTTTAATTTTTTGAGGAATCTCCATACTGTTTTCCCTGGTGGCTCCACCAGTTTGCGCTCCCACCAGCACTGTATGAGGGTTTCCTCCTCTCCACATCCTCTCCAACACTTGTTGTTTCCTGTCTTGTTAATTATAGCCATTCTGATTGGAGTGAGGTGATATCTCATGCTCATATTGATTTGCGTTTCCCTGATATTTAATAACATTAAACATCCTTTCATGCACCTGTTGGCCATCTGTATATCTTCTTTGGAGAAATCTCTATTCAGATCTTTTGCACATTTTTAAAATGGGTTCATAGACTTTTGCTCTTGAGATGTATGAGTTCTTTGTATATTTTGGATATTAACACCCTAACAGGTATAGGGTATGCAAGTATCTTCTCCCACTTGTTAGGTTGTCTTTTACTTTCGTTGATGGTTTCCTTTGCTGTATAGAAGCTTTTCAGTTTGATGTAGTCCCAGTTGTTTATTTTTTCTATTGTTTCCCTTGCCTGGTCAGACATAGTACTTGGAAATACGCTGCTAAGACCTAAGTCAGAGAGCGTACTGTTCATGTTTTCTTCCAGAAGTTTCATGGTTTAAGGTCTTGTATTCAAGTCTTTAATCCATTTTGAGTTAATTTTTGTGTTTGGTGTAAGATAGTCGTCTACTTTGGTTCTTTTGTGTCTGTGCACTTTTTCCAACACCATTTATTGAAGACACTCTCCTTGCTCCATTGCATGTTCTTGGCTCCCTTGTTGAAAATTAGCTGTCTGTACATGTGTGGGTTTATTTTTGGGCTCTCAATTCTGTTCCATTGATCTGTGTGTCTGTGTTTGTGCCAGTACCATGCTGTTTTGGTGACTATAGCTTGGTAGCATATTTTGAAATCAGGGGGTGTGATACCTCCAGCTTTGTTCTTTTTTCCTCAGGATTCCTTTGGCTATTCAGGGTTTTTGTTGTTCTATATAAATTTCAGGATTCCTTGTTCTATTTCTGTGAAAAATGTTGTTGGAACTGTGATACAGATGACTTTGAATCTGTAGATTACTTTAGGATGTATGGACATTTTAACTATGTTAATTCTCCCAATCCAAGAGCATGGAATATCTTTCCATTTCTTTGTGTCTTCAATTTCTGTCAACAATGTTTTATAGTTTTCAGAGTACAAATCTTTCACCTCTTTGGTTAAGTTTATTCCTAGATATTTTATTCTTTTCATTGCAATTTGGGATTGTATTCTTTTTTCTTTTTCTTTTTCTTTTTTGCTTTGATCTATATTTTGGTTTAACATGGACGGTTTTATTTTATTTTCATTTATTTATTTTAAAAATTTTTTTCTCATTTATTTGTTTATTTTTGGGTGTGCATCATAATATATTTCGAATTCTGTGTAGATTACATCATGTTCACCCCCCGAGAACTAATTATAGTCCATCCCCTCACATGTGAGCTTAATCACCCCTTTTGGCCTTCCTCCTCCCCCCTTCCCCTATGGTAACCACCAATCCAATCTCCGATGGTATGTGTTTGTTTGTCGTTGTTTTTATCTTCTATTTATGAGTGAGTTCATATGGTATTTGACTTTCTCCCTCGGGCTTATTTTACTCAGCATAATACCCTCAAGGTCCATCCACGTTGCCACAAATGACTGGATTTCATCATTTCTTATGGCTGAGTAGTAGTCCATTGTGTATAAATACCACATCTTCTTTATCCGACATGGATGGTTTTAAATAATACAGACTGACTTGAGTGCAAACATCAGATATACAGTTGGGAAAAAGAAATAATTGAATCAAATTTTAAGATTCCCAATTACAAGTTCAGGTTATTTGACATATATTTGGGGGAAAAAGTGAAGTTTAGACATATTTGTACTAACAATATCCACTTCTGTGTAAATTTTATTACAAATAATGAAGTCAGAGAATTAGAGATTTATAAAAATAGTGTCCAATAACAATGTTTCTTTGTGCTGCATAGTAAATAGAGCCCCAGCCAGATAGTAGGGGTCACTTTAAAACCAGGACTGTCTTTTCTGATTCTGTTAAATTCAAATCCCCACACATTTTGAGGTAGCACACCTTGCCCAGAAATCATAAGAGATGTGAATTCTTCACCAATAAAATATATAATGGCTAGCTTAGAGCTAATTGACTTGACCAGGATGTTACTTTCTCATTTTTTAAGAAATTTCCCTGCATGTTTTATAAATTATTATGTACAAATTTTAAAAAATAGTGGATGTGGCATGGTTGATAAGCCCTTAAAAGAAGTTTTACTGTCTGCATTCAGCCTTTGAGGCCCATATGTAGACGCATAATAGGACAAGAGGTTGAATTCTTCAAAAAGTAATTACAGCTTCTTTCTTTTATTTTCTATTTATGATAAAAGCTCTCAATAAATGAGTATAGAAGGAAAATACCTCAACATAATAAAGGCTATATGTGACAAACCCACAACCAACATCAGACTCAATGGACAAAAACTGAAAGCCATCCCTCTGAGAACAGGAACAAGACAAGGGTGCCCACTTTCACCACTCCTATTCAACATAGTACTGGAGGTGTTGGCCAAAGCAATTTGGCAGGAAAAAGAAATAAAAGGAATCCAAATAGGCAATGAAGAAGTAAAACTCTTGCTGTTTGCAGACGACGTGGTCTTATATATAGAAAACCCCAAAGAATGCATAGGAAAACTATTAGAAACAATCAACAACTACAGCAAAGTTGCAGGATATAAAATCAACATACATAAATCAGTAGCATTTCTATACACTAACAATAAACTAACAGAAAAAGAACTCAAGAACTCAATCCCATTCACAATCGCAACAGAAAGAATAAAATACCTTGGGATAAATTTAACCAAGGAAGTGAAAGATTTATACAATGAAAACTACAAGACTTTCTTGAAAGAAATTGATGACGACATAAAGAGATGGAAAGACATTCCACGCACATGGATTGGAAGAATAAACATAGTTAAAATGTCCATACTACCTAAAGCAGTCTACAGATTCAACGCTGTCCCAATCAGAATCCCAATGACGTTCTTTACAGAAATTGAACAAAGAATCCTAAAATTCATATGGGGCAACAGAAGACCCCGAATTGCTAAAGCAATCCTGAGTAAGAAAAACAAAGCTGGAGGCATCGCAATCCCTGACTTCAAAACATACTACAAAGCTACAGTGATCAAAACAGCATGGTACTCGTACAAAAAGAGGTGCACAGATCAATGGAACAGAATCAAAAGCCCAGAAATAAAACCACACATCTATGGACAGCTAATCTTTGACAAAGGAGCTGAGGGCCTATAATGCAGAAAAGAAAGTCTCTTTAACAAATGGTGCTGGGAAAACTAGACAGCCACATGTAAAAGATTGGAAATTGAGGGGCTGGCCCCGTGGCCGAGTGGTTAAGTTTGCGCGCTCCGCTGCAGGCGGCCCGGTGTTTCGTTGGTTCGAATCCTGGGCGTGGACATGGCACTGCTCGTCAGACCACGCTGAGGCAGCGTCCCACATGCCACAACTAGAAGAACCCACAACGAAGAATACACAACTATGTACCAGGGGGCTTTGGGGAGAAAAAGGAAAAAAATAAAATCTTAAAAAAAAAAAAAAAAAAAAAGATTGGAAATTGACCATTCTTTTTCACCATTCACAAAAAGAAACTCAAAATGGATCAAAGACCTAAATATTAGGCCTGAAACAATAAGTCTTCTAGAAGAGAATATAGGCAGTACACTCTTTGACATCAGTTTCAAAAGAATCTTTTCGGACACCATAACTCCTCAGATGAGTTTTCTTATTAAAAAGTTTTCTTATTAAGGTTATGATAGATTACAACCTTGTGAGATTTCAGTTGTACATTATTGTTTGTCAGTCATATTGTGGGTTCACCCCTTCACCCTTTGTGCCCTCCCCCCACCTCCTCTTTCCCCTGGTAACCACTAATCTGTTCTCTTTGTCTACATGTTTAACTTCCACATATGAGTGGAGTCGTACAGAGATTGTCTTTCTCTATCTGGCTTATTTGGCTTAACATAACACCCTCAAGGTCCATCCATGTTGTTGTGAATGGGATGATTTTATCCTTTTTTATGCCTGAGTAGTATTCCATTGTGTATATATACCATATCTTCTTTATCCAATCATCAGTTGATGGACAACTTAGGTTGCTTCCACGTCTTGGCTATTGTAAATAATGCTGCGGTGAACATAGGGGTGCATGGGACTTTTGGAATTATTGATTTCAGGTTCTTTGGGTAGATATCCAGTAATGGGATGGCTGGATCATATGGTATTTCTATTTTTAATTTTTTGAGAAATCTCCATACTGTTTTCCCTAGTGGCTGGACCAGTCTGCATTCCTACCAGTAGTGTATGAGGGTTCCTTTTTCTCCACAATCTCTCCAACATTTGCCACTTTTTGTTTTGGTTATTTTTGCCATTCTAACGGGTGTACAGTGATATCTTAGTGTAGTTTTGATTTGCATTTTCCTGATGATTAGTGATGATGAGCATCTTTTCATGTGTCTATTGGTCATCAGTATATCTTCTTTGGAGAAATGTCTATGCATGTCCCCTGCCCATTTTTTTTTTATCAGGTTGTTTTATTTTTTGTTGTTGAGTTGTGTGAGCTCTTTATATAGTATAGAGATTGACCCTTTGTCGGATATATGACTTGCAAATATTTTTTCCCAATTGGTGGGGTTTTTTTTTTTTCAATCCTGTTTTCCCTTGGCTTGAAGAAGCTCTTTAGTCTGATGAAGTCCCATTTGTTTATTCTTTCTATTGTTTCCCTCATCTGAGGAGTTATGGTGTCCAAAAAGATTCTTTTGAAACTGATGTCAAAGAGTGTACTGCCTGTATTCTCTTCTAGAAGACTTATTGTTTCAGGCCTAATCTTTGGGTCTTTGATCCATTTTGAGTTTCTTTTTGTGAATGGTGAAAAAGAATGGTCAATTTCCAATCTTTTACATGTGGCTGTCTAGTTTTCCCAGCACCATTTGTTAAAGAGACTTCTTTTCTGCATTATAGGCCCTCAGCTCCTTTGTCAAAGATTAGCTGTCCATAGATGTGTGGTTTTATTTCTGGGCTTTTGATTCTGTTCCATTGATCTGTGCACCTCTTTTTGTACGAGTACCATGCTGTTTTGATCACTGTAGCTTTGCAGTATGTTTTGAAGTCAGGGATTGCGATGCCTCCAGCTTTGTTTTTCTTACTCAGGATTGCTTTAGCAATTCAGGGTCTTTTATTGCCCCATATGAATTTTAGGATTCTTTGTTCAATTTCTGTAAAGAACGTCTTTGGGATTCTGCTTGGGATAGTGTTGAATCTGTAGACTGCTTTAGGTAATATGGACATTTTAACTATGTTTATCCTTCCAATCCATGTGTGTGGAATGTCTTTCCATCTCTTTATGTGGTCATCAATTTCCTTCAGGAAAGTCTTGTAGTTTTTTTTTGTTGTATAGGTCTTTCACTTTCTTGGTTAAATTTACCCCAAGGTATTTTATTCTTTTTTTGTGATTGTGAATGGTATTGTGTTCTTGAGTTCTTTTTCTGTTAGTCTGTTGTTAGAGTATAGAAATGCGACTGATTATGTATGTTGATTCTATACCCTGCAACTTTGTTGTAGTTGTTGATTATTTCTAACAGTTTTCCTATGGATTCTTTGGGGTTTTCTGTATATAAGATCATGTCATCTGCAAACAGTGAGAGTTTCACTTTTTTGTTGCCTATTTGGATTCCTTTTATTTCTTTTTCCTGCCTAATTGCTGTGGCCGAAACCTCCAGTACTACGTTGAATAGGAGTGATGAGAGTGGGCATCCTTGTCTTGTCCCTGTTCTCAGAGGGATGGCTTTCAGTTTTTGTCCATTGAGTATGATGTTGGCTGTGGCTTTGTTATATATGGCCTTTATTATGTTAAGGTACTTTCCTTCTATATCCATTTTATTGAGAGTTTTCATCATAAATGGATATTGGGTCTTGTCAAAAGCTTTCTCTGCATCTATTGAGATGATGTCATGGTTTTTGTTTCTCATTTTGTTAATGTAGTGTATCACGTTGATTGACTTGCGCATGTTGAACCACCCCTGTGTCCCTGGTATAAATCCCTCTCAATCATGGTGTATGATCTTTTTAATGTATTGCTGTATTCGGTTTGCCAGAATTTTGTGGAGGATTTTTGCATCTATGTTCATCAGTGATATTGGCCTCTAGTTTTCCTTCTTTGTGTTGTCCTTGTCTGGTTTTTGGGATCAGGGTGATGTTGGCTTCATAGAATGTGTTAGGAAGTGACCCATCTTCCTCAATTTTCTGGAATAGTTTGAGAAGGATAGGTATTAAATCATCTTTGAATGTTTGGTAGAATTCTCCAGAGAAGCCATGTGGTCCTGGACTCTTATTTTTGGGGAGGATTTTGATTACTGTTTCAATTTCTTTACTTGTGATTGTTCTATTCATATTCTGTATTTCTTCCTGCTTCAGTTTTGGAAGGTTGTAGGAGTCTAAGAATTTATCTATTTCTTCTAGGTTGTCCAATTTGTTGGCATATAGTTTTTCATAGTATTCTCTTATAATTTTTTGTATTTCTGTGGTATCCGTTGTGATTTCTCCTCTTTCATTTGTAATTTTATTCTTTTGAGTCCTCTCTGTTTTTTCTTAGTGAGCCTGGCTAAGGGTTTGTCAATTTTGTTTATTTTTTCAAAGAACCAACTCTTTGTTTCATTGATCCTTTCTCCTGTCTTTTTTGTTTCAATTTCATTTATTTCTGCTCTAATTTTTGTTATTTCCCTCCTTCTACTGACTTTGGGCTTTGTTTGTTCTTCTTTTTCTAATTCTGTTAGGTGTCGTTTGAGATTGCTTATAGAGATTTTTCTTGTTTATGGAGGTGAGCCTGTATTGCAATGAATTTTCCTCTTAGGACCACTTTTGCTGCATCCTAAATGAGTTGGTATGGTGTGTCTTCATTTTCATTTGTCTGAGAAAATATTTGATTTCTTCTTCAATTTCTTCAATGATCCATTGGTTGTTCAGTAGCATGTGGTTTAATCTCCACATTTTTGTCCCTTCCCCAGCTTTATTCTTGTAGTTGATTTCTAGTTTCATAGCATTATTGTCAGAAAAGATGCTTGATATTATTTCAACCCTCTTGAATTTGTTGAGGCTTGCTTTATTCCCTGAGATATGGTGTATCCTTGAGAATGTTCCATGCACACTTGAGAAGAATGGGTAACCTGCTGTTTGTGCATGGAGTGTTCTATATATATCTATTAAGTCTGTCTGCTCTAGTTTTTCATTTAACTCTACAATTTCCTTGTTGACGTTGTGTGTGGATGACCTATCCATTGGTGTTAGTGGGGTGTTGAGGTCACCTACTATTATTGTATTGTTGTTGATATCTCCTTTTAGTTTGGTTAATAGTTGCTTTACATATTTTGGTGCTCCTGTGTTGGGTGCATATATATTGATAAGTGTTATGTCTTCTTGGTGGAGTGTCCCTTTTATCATTATAAACTGCCCCTCTTTGTCTCACTTTATCTGTTTTGCTTTGAAGTTTACTTTGTCTGATATAAGTATGGCAACAATTGCTTTCTTATGTTCATTATTAGCTTGGAGATTCATCTTCCATCCCTTCACTCTGATTCTGTGTTTGTCTTTGGGGCTGAGGTGTGTTTCCTGGATGCAGCATATTGTTGGGTCTTGTTCTTTAATCCATCCTGCCACTCTGTGTCTTTTTTATTTTTATTTTTATTTTTTTATTAACGTTATGATAGATTACAGCCTTGTGAGATTTCAGTTGTACATTATTGTTAGTCATGTTGTGGGTACACCTCCTCCCCCTTTGTGCCCTCCCCCCACCCCCCCTTTTCCCTGGTAACCACCAATCAGATCTCCTTGTCAATATGTTAACTTCCACCTATGAGTGGAGTCATATAGAGTTCGTCTTTCTCTGACTGGCTTATTTTGCTTAACATAATACCCTCGAGGTCCATCCATGTTGCTGCAAATGGGCCAATTTTGTCCTTTTTTATGGCTGAGTAGTATTCCATTGTGTATATATACCATATCTTCTTTATCCAATCATCAGTTTCTGGGCATGAAGGTTGGTTCCACGTCTTGGCTATTGTAAATAATGCTGCGATGAACATAGGGGTGCAAGGGACTCTTGGGATTTCTGATTTCAGGTTCTTAGGATAGATACCCAGTAATGGGATGGCTGGGTCATAGGGTATTTCTATTTTTAACTTTTTGAGAAATCTCCATACTGTTTTCCATAGTGGCTGTACCAGTTTGCATTCCCACCAACAGTGTATGAGGGTTCCTTTTTCTCCACAACCTCTCCAACATTTGTCGCTCTTGGTTTTGGATGTTTTTGCCAATCTAACGGGCGTAAGGTGATATCTTAGTGTAGTTTTGATTTGCATTTCCCTGATGATTAGCGATGATGAACATCTTTTCATGTGTCTATTGGCCATATTTATATCTTCTTTTGAGAAATCTCTGTTCATGTCCTCTGCCCATTTTTTGATCGGGTTGTTTGTTTTTTTGTTGTTAAGCCGTGTGAGTTCTTTGTATATTAGGGAGATTAACCCTTTGTCGGATAAGTGGCTTGTAAATATTTTTTCCCAATTAGTGAGCTGTTTTTTTGTTTCAATCCTGTTTTCCCTTGCCTTAAAGAAGCTCTTTAGTCTGATGAAGTCCCATTTGTTTATTCTTTCTATCGTTTCCCTCAACTGAGGAGTTATAGTCTCCGAAAAGATTCTTTTGAAACTGATGTCAAAGAGTGTACTGCCTATATTCTCTTCTAGAAGACTTATTGTTTCAGGCCTAATCTTTAGGTCTTTGATCCATTTTGAGTTTATTTTGGTGTGTGCCACTCTGTGTCTTTTGATTGGAGAGTTCAATCCATTTACATTTAGAGTGATTATTGAAATGTGGGGTCCTAATGCTGCCATTTTATTGCTTGTTTTCTGGTTCTCTTGCGTTTCCTTTGTTTCTCGTCCCAAGATTTTTGTACTACCAATTCTGGTAAGAAGTTTTCTATATTTTATTGGCAATTTATGTCTTTATTCTTGTTATTTGTTTAGTGGTTACCATGTGGTTTGTAAAAAACATCTCATAGATGAGACAGTCCATTTTCTCATAGCCTCTTATTTCCTTAGATTAAGCCATTCCATCCCTTTCCTCTCCCCTTCTAGGTTATAATTGTCAGATTTTTTTCTTCCTTCTTGTGTTCTGAGTTTGTGGTTTAAATGACAACATTATATTTATTCTTGGTGTTTCCCTTCCTTTTATCTTTAATGTTATACTTAGCATTTGCTAACCTGTTCTAATGGAGAGCTGCAACTTTCTTACTTTAACTTTCTATTTATCTCCTTTGCTCTGGGTTTTGTAACCCATTTCCTTTTCTTGTTTTTTTCAGGTATTAGGGTCTTCCTGAGCATTTCTTGTAGGGGGGTCTTATGGCAATGAACTCCCTTAACTTTTGTTTACCTGAGTAAGTTTTTATTTCTCCATCATATTTGAAGGATATTTTCACTAGAGTATTCTTGGCTGCAAGTTTTTGTCCTTCAGAGTTTCCAATATATCATTCCATTCTCTTCTAGCCTATAAGGTATCTGCTGAGAAATCTGCTGACAGCCTTATGGGGGTTTCTTTGTAGGTTATTTTTTTCTGCCTTGCTGCCCTTAATATTTTCTCTTTGTCGTTGACTTTTGCAAACTTCACTACTATATGCCTTGGGGTTGGTCTTTTTACAGTGATAAAGTTTGGAGATCTATTAGCTTCTGTCACATGGAGTCCCATCTCTCTCCCCAGATTTGGGAATTTCTCAGCCATTGTCTCTTTGAACAGGTGCTCTGCCCCCTTTTCCTTCTCTTCTCCCTCTGGGATACCTATAATCCTTATGTTGCATTTCCTAATTGAGTTGGATATTTCTCAGAGAGTTTCTTCATTTCTTTTTAGTCTTAGTTCTCTCTCCTCCTCTATCTGCAGCATTTCTATATTCCTATCCTCCAAATTGCTAATTCTGTCTTCTATATTATTGACCCTATTGTTCAGACAGTCCAGATTTTTCTTAATCTCCTCCATTGTATTCTTCATCTCCAACATTTCTGATTGGTTCTTCTTTATAGTATCAAGTTCTTTTGCGACATAGCTCCTGAACTCGTTGATTTGTCTATCTGTACTCTCTTTTAACTCATTGAGTTTTTTAACGAAGGCTATTTTGAATTCATTGTCCCTTAGGTTGTAGATTTCAGTCTCTTTGGGATTGTTTTCTGGGTACTTGTCATTTTCCTTCTGTTCTGGAGATTTAGTATATTTTTTCATACTGCTTGATGGCATGGATTTGTGCCTCTGCATAGAGATAGAGTTTTCTTACTGCTTCCACTTGCTACTACTGGTGGGGTGGGGGGAGGGAACACAGCTGTTTAATCTGCACTAACCAGGATCCCTGTCAGCTGTTCCTGACTGAGCCTGGGCCCCTCCTCATTATTGTAGTGGCCCTGTGGGGTCTTTCATCAACTGTGGGGACAATCGCAAGGGGGCCTTGGGTTTCTGGTGCCTACTCTCACAGACCGCCTAGACACATTCTCTCCTTCGGGTCTGCAGTAGTGTTATGCTCTTTCTCAGTGGCCGGGAGCAGGTTCACCTAGAATTGCAGCTCTACTGCTGTCAGGTCCCGCAAGATATCACTTGTCCACTATGGACCACAGTAGAGCTATGGGTATCTACTGCAGTCTGTGGTTAGCTCACCCAGCTGTGCCACTTCTGCCCCAGGGCCTTCCAGCCTTGTGAGTTCCAGGCATGGCCTCTCCACTAAGGCTAAGCAGAGGCCTTCCCTGTGGCTGCTTTGGGACTGTGGATTTTCCTCTCAGACAAGGGAGTAGTCAGGCTGGGGCTCCAAATTGTCACCACCCACTCGTGCAGTCCTGCTGGGTCTCCCTTGCCCCCTCCAGGCTGCAGCAGGGCTGTGTGTATTAAATGCAGCCGACAGTTGCTCAGCCAGCAGAGCCCCTTTGTGCCCAGGGCCTCCAAGCCTTCTGATTGCTGGGCGGGGCCTCTCCACTAATGCTGAGCAGAGGCTTTCCCTGAAGCTGCTGTGGGACTGTGAATTTTCCCCCTGGACCAAGAAGCAGTCTCACTGGGGCTCCAACTTGTCACTATCCACTTGCACCATCCCACTGAGTCTCCCTTGCCTCCTTGGGGCTGCAGCGGGGCTTTGTGTGTTGGATGTCCCTTGTCTCCTCAGGGCTGCAGCAGGGCTTTGTGTGTTAGATGCGGCTGGTGGGTTGCTCAGCTGCCAAGCCTCTTTTGCCCCAGGGCCTCCCAGAGGTCTGATTGCTAAGGCCGAGTAGAGGCTCTCCTTGCAGCTGCTGTGGGACCATGGATTTTACCACTGGGCTAAGGAGCAATTGCAGGGGTCTTGGGGCTATAGTCACCTGTTTCTACAGTTGTGCTGCTGATGCACATGCATGACCGCCCCTGGTGCTGTGGCGATACTATGAGCTTGTCAGCCAGTAGAGATTTGCTTGCAGGTAGAAGGCTGTTTAGGAGTCAGAGAGTTTTCACCTGTCTCCACATCCTCCTGGGGGGAAGTCTGTCCACCTTCTGATGTATAGCAGTGCTGATCTCTCAGGTGTCCTTAGGTGCTGTGTGGATATTCTTTGATGACTGATTAATGTTCAATTAGTTGTAGATTTGAAGGGGGAGAGTCAAAGAAAACTGCTCACTTCGCCATGTTGCTGACGTCACTCTGGGATTGTATTCTTAATTTCCCTTCATGCTACTTTGTTGTTAGTGTACAGAAACCCATCTGATTTTTGTATGTTCATTTTGTATCCTGCTTTGACCGTATTCATTTATTATTTATAAAAGTTTTTTAGTGGATTCTTTAGGGTTTTCTATAAATAAAATCATGTCATCTGCAAATATTGACAGTTTTGCTTCTTTATTTCCAATTTTACTCCCTTTTATTTATTTTTCTTGCCTGATTGCTCTGGGCTAGGACTTCCAATACTATGTTAAGTAAGAGTGGTGAAAGTGGGCATCCTTGTCTGATTCCCATTCTTTGAGGGATAGCTTTCAGTTTTTCTCCATGAAGAATGACATTACCTGTGGCTCTGTCATATATGGCCCTTATTATGTTGAGGTACTTTCGTACTATACTCAGTTTATTCAGAATTTTTATCATAAATGGATGCTGTATCTTGTCAAATGCTTTCTCTGCATCTATTGAGATGATCATGTGATTTTTATTCCTCATTTTGTTAATGTGGTGTATCATGATGATTGATTTGTGGATGTTGAACCAACTCTGCATCCCTGGAGTAAATCCCACTTCATCATGGTGTATGATCTTTTAAAAATATTGTTGTATTCGATTCGCTGGTATTTTGGTAAGGAGTTTTGCACCCATGTTCATCAGTGATATTGGCCTGTAATTTTATTTTTTTGTGTTGTCTCTGTCTTGTTTTTGCATCATGGTAATGCTGGCTTCATTGAATGACTTAAGTAGTTTGCCCTCCTCTTCAATATTTTGGAAGAGTTTGAGAAGGATAGGCATTAATTCTTCTTTGAATGTTTGCTAGAATTCACCAGGGAAACCAAGTGGTCCTGAACTTTTATTTTTTGGGAGGTTCTTGATCACTGTTGATCTCCTTACTGCTTATTTTAAAATTCAAATTCTCTATTTCTTCTTGATTCCTTTTGGAAGGTGTATGATTTTAAGAATTTATGTATTTCTTCTAGATTATACAATATATTGGTGTATAGCTTTTCATAGTATTCTCTTATAATCTTGTAATTCTGAGGTGTCTCTTGTAATTTCTCCTCTTTCATTTCTGATTTTATTTATTTGAGCCTTCTCTCTTTTGTTCTAGGTGAGTCTAGCTAAAGATTTGTCGATTTTGTTTATCTTTCCAAAGAACCAGCTTTCGGTTACACTCATTTTTTCTATTTTTTTTTGGTCTCTATTTCATTGATTTCTACTCTGATTTTTCTTATTTCCTTCCTTCTGCCAATTTTGGCCTGTGTTTGTTCTTCTTTTTCCAGTTCCTTCAGGTGCACTGTTAAACTGTTTATTTGGGGTTTTTCTTGTTTGCTGAGGTAGGCCTGTATTGTTATAAACTTCCCTCTTAGAACTGGTTTTGCTGTATCCAATAGATTTTGGCATGTCATATTTTCATTTTCATTTTTCTCCAGGTACTTTTTGATTTCTCCTTTGATTCGTTCATTGACCCAGTTGTTGTTCAATAGCATTTTCTTTAATCTCCACATATTTGTGGCTTTTCTCATTTTCTTCCTGTAGTTGATTTCTAGTTTCATAGCTTTGTAGTCAGAAAAGATGCTTGGTATTATTTTGATCTTCTTATATTTGTTGAGACTTGTTTAGTCCCCTAATATGTGATCAATCCTAGAGAATATTCCATGTGCATTTGACAAGAAAGTGTATTCTGCGGTTTTTGAATGGAACGTTCTCTATATATCCACTAAGTCCATCTGGTATAATGCGTTAAGGCCAATGTTTCCTTGTTGACCTTCTGTTTGAATGATCTATCCATTGGTGTAAGTGGAGTGTCATTGTCCTATTATTGTGTTACTGTCTATTTCTCCTTTTATATCTGTTAATAATTACTTTATGTATTTAGGTGCCCCTTATTGGATGCGTAGATATTTACAAGTGTTATAACCTCTTGTTGGGTTGTTCCCTTTATTGTTATGTAGTGCCCTTCTTTGTCTCTTATTACAGTGTTTGTTTTAAAGTCTATTTTGTCTGATATAAGTATTGCTACCTCAACTTTATTTTTTGCCATTTGCATGGAGTATCTTTTTCCATCCCTTCACTTTCAGTATTTGAGTGTCTTTAAGTCTGAAGTGTGTCTCTTGTATGCATACATATAGGTCTTGGTTTTTATCCAATTGGCCACCCTATGCCTTTTGATTGGAGCATTTAGTCCATTGACATTTAAAGTAGCTATTGATAAATGTGTACTTATTGCCATTTTGTTACTTTTTTCTGGGTGTTTTAGTAGTTCTTCTCTATTCACTACGTTTTCTCTTTCTCTCTTCCCTTGTGGTTTGATGGCTTTCTTTATTATTATGTTCGAGTTTCTTTCTCAATGTTTTCCTGTCTTTATTATAGTTTTCTGGTTTGCGACTACCAGGAGGTTTCATATTAACAGTTTACGTATATAGCAATCTATATTGAGTTGATGGTCTCTTTAGTTTGACCTCTTTCTAAAGGCTCTACTCTTTACTCCTCTCCTCCCACATTTGAAGTTCTTGATATCATGTCTAACCTCCTATTTTGTGTGTGTGTATCCATTACCCTTTTATCATTGTTTAGGTAATTTTAATACTTTTGTCTTTTGACCTTCATATTATCTCCATAGGTGATTGATCTGCCACCTTTACTGGATTTTTGCATTTACCAGTGATTTTGTTGCCTCTTTTAAAAACAATAATTTGGTTATTCCTATTTGTGGCCTTCTCTCTCCCACTTAAATAAGTCCCTTTAACATTTCTTGTAGAACTGGTTTCTTTGTGATAAACTCCTTCAATTTTTCCTTGTCTGGGAAACTCTTTATCTCTCCTTCCATTCTGAATGATAACCTTACCAGGTAGAGCATTCTTGGCTGTAGGTTTTTTCTTTCCAGCACTTTAAATATATCATGCCACTCCCTTCTAGCCTGTAAGGTTTCTGCTGAGAAGTCAGCTGATAGCCTTATGAGGTGTCCTTTGTATGTCACTTGTTGCCTTTCTCTTGCAGCTTTTAGGATTTTCTCCTTATCTCTAATTTTAGACATTTTAATTGTAATGTGTCTTAGTGTAGGCCTCTTTGGGTTTACCTTTTTTGATGCTCTCTGTGCTTCCTCTACTTGGATGTCTCTTTCCCTCCTAAGGTTAGGAAAGTTTTCAGCTATTATTTCTTCAGATCGATTCTCTGCCCCTGTATCTGTCTTCTTCTTCTGGGACACCTATAATATGAATGTTAGTGTGCTTGATGTTATCCCAGAGTTTGAAATTGTTTCCTTAATTTCTTTTTCTGAAAGTTCGTTGTTAGTGTATAGGAATGACGTTTTTTTGTCTGTGTGATTCACAGTTTTGCTACATTGTGACTATATGTGGATGACTCTTTATGTATTCTCTCATGGTATGTTTTGAATCTAATTTGTATTTTTCATCTATTGTGGAAATTTCTCAGTTGTATCTCATAAAGCAGTGTTTCTTCCTTATTCTTAGAAATTTCTTCTTCTGGAACTCATGTCAGATGTATTATTTATTAAATTTGTTCGTTTTCTTCTCCATGTCTCCTAGCCACCTTTCTTGTGTATTCTATCCATTTGTCTATATGTTTTCCATTTCAGGGAGTTCTTTCGGTTCATATAGTTTTCATTTCCATTTTTTTTTAAATTTTTTTTTCGGATGTACATCCTATTTCTGTATACATTACATCATGCTCACCACCCGAACACTAATTATAGTGCATCCCCTCACATGTGACCCTAATCACCCCTTTTGCCCTCCCCCCTCCCCCTTCCCCAATGGTAACCACCAGTCCAACCTCCAATGCTATGTGGATTTTTTTTTGTCGTTTTTATCTTCTCCTTATGAGTGAGATCATATGGTATTTGACTTTCTCCCTCTGACTTATTTCACTCAGCATAATACCCTCAAGGTCCATCCATGTTGTCACAAATGGCTGGATTTCGTCATTTCTTATGGCTGAGTCATAGTCCATCGTGTATAAATACCACATCTTCTTTATGCATTTGTCCCTTGATGGGCACCTAGGTTGCTTCCAAGTCTTGGCTATTGTGTATAATGCCACAATTAACATAGGGATGCAAGTATCTTTATGCCTTTGTGTTTTCAAGTTCTTTGGATAAATACCCAGCAGTGGAATAGCTGGATCCTATGGTAGATCTATCCTTAATTTTCTGAGGATACTCCAAACTGCTTTCTATAGTGTCTGCACCAGTTTGCACTGCCACCAGCAGTGAACAAGGGTTCCCTTCTCTCCACACCCTCTCCAACATTTGCTGTTTCCTGTCTTGTTAATTATAGCCATTCTGACCGGAGTGAGGTGATACCTCATTGTAGTTTTGATTTGCATTTCCCTGATAGCTAATGATGTTGAGCATCTTTTCATATGCCTGTTGGCCATCTGTATATCTTCTTTGGAGAAATCTCTGTTCAGGTCTTTGCCCATTTTCTAATTGGATTGTTGGTTTTTTTGTTGTTGAGCTGTATTAGTTCTTTGTATATTTTGGATATTAACCCCTTATCTGATATGTGGTTTGCAAATATCTTCTCCCAATTGTTAGGTTGTCTTTTCGTTTTGTTGATGGTTTCCTTTGCTGTGCAGAAGCTTTTTAGTTTGATATAGTCCCATTTGTTCATTTTTTCTTTTGTTTCCCTTGCCCGGTCAGACATGGGACTTGAAAATATGCTGCTCAGACCAATGTCATAGAGCATACTGCCTATGTTTTCTTCTAGAAGTCTCATGGTTTCGGGTCTTACATTCAATTCTTTAATCCATTTTGAGTTGATTTTTGTGCGTGGTGTAAGGGAATGGTCTACTTTCATTCTTTTGCATGTGGCTGTCCAGTTTTCCCAACACCATTTATTGAAGAGACTCTCCTTTCTTCATTGTATGCTCTTAGCTCCCTTGTCGAATATTAGCTGTCCATAAACATGTGGGTTTACTTCTGGGCTCTCAATTTTGTTCCTTTGATCTATGTGTCTGTTTTGTTCCAGTACCATGCTGTTTTGGTTACTATGGCTTTGTAGTATAATTTGAAATCGGGGAGTGTGATACCTCCAGCTTTGTTCTTTTTTCTCAGGAATCCTTTGGCTATTCGGGGTCTTTTGTTGTTCCATACAAATTTTAGGATTCTTTGTTCTATTTCTGTAAAAAATGTTGTTGGAACTGTTGAAGGATTGCATTGAATCTATAGATTGCTTTAGGAAGTATGGACATTTTAACAATGTTAATTCTTCCAATCCAAGAGCACGGAATGTCTTTCCATTTCTTTGTGTCTTCTTCAATTTCTTTCAACAATGTCTTATAGTTTTCAGTGTACAGGTCTTTCACCTCTTTTGTTAAGTATATTCCTAGGTATTTTATTCTTTTTGTTGCAATTGGAAATGGGATTGTAGTCTTAATTTCTCTTTCTGCTACTTCTTTGTTAGTGTATTAGAAATGCAACGGATTTTTGTACATTGATTTTGTATCCCGCAACTTGACTGTAATCCTTTATTATTTCTAAAAGTTTTTTAGTGGACTCTTTAGGGTTTTCTAGATATAAAATCATGTCATCTGCAAAGAGTGACGGTTTCACTTCTTCTTTTCCAATGTAGATCCCTTTTATTTCTTTTTCTTGCCTGATTGCTCTGGCTAGGACTTCCAATACTATGTTAAATAAGAGTGGTGACAGTGGGCATCCTTGTCTGGTTCCTGTTCTTAGAGGGATAGCTTTCAGGTTTTCTCTATTGAGAATGATATTTGCTGTGGGTTTGTCATATAGGGCCTTTATTATGTTGAGGTATTTTCCTTCTATACCCATTTTATTTAGAGTTTTTATCATAAATGGATGCTGTATCTTGTCAAATGCTTTCTCTGCATCTATTGAGATGATCATGTGATTTTTATTCTTCATTTTGTTAATGTGGTGTATCACGTTAATAGATTTGCAGATGTTGAACCATCCCTGCATCCCCGGAATGAAACCCACTTGATCATGATGTATGATCTTTTTAATGTATTGTTGTATTCGATTTGCTAGTATTTTGTTGAGGATTTTTGCATCGATGTTCATCAGTGATATTGGCCTGTAATTTAAATGTTCTGTTTTGCTCTTTATATAAATCTCCTTTGTTTCCTTATTATCCTGCTTCTTGCTCATGTTTTTAAAGTATCTACTTTAATTTTTTTCTTTTCACTCCTATATTTATATTATATTCTGTATTTGAGTACTCCAGTACTCAAGCTCCTTGAGAGTCTGATTGTGTTTTTGTTGTCTCTTTCGATTTTTCCTAATAATTGCTTGTTTTGGCATGGTTTTTGTCATTGTGAATTATGAATTTATGCACAGCTATTTATGTGGAAAGTTTGGAAAGCTTGGGTTCAGTGTGCATTCCTTCTAAGAGGGCAAATATTTGTTTCTTTTGGGCATAATAGGGCATTACTAACCCTGCATCACTCTTAGTTAATTTTTCTTTTTGGGGCTTCCCATTCCATGTAGGCGTTACAAACTTGAATCCCAAACTCATGTCAAAGTTTTGAATTCTTAGAAGTGATTATCTTTATTCCATTCAAAGCCTGAACTGAGGGATAGAAGTTTTACTGCTATCTTCTTTGCTGGTAGGTGGATTTATTTCCAGTTTACCCTCTCACTGATGGAGGTGTTTTCAATTCTCTGGGTTCCCGCATTAAATCTACCTTTGGTTCTGAGTCCTTCCCTTCATTTCCTGTGAATTTTGACATGCACTTAAGTTAATATTTGCTATAAGCACTTCTAATGTGAGTGCATGTTTAAATCAAGACTTTATTTCATGGATATGTGGCCTTTCATATTGTCTGAAACAGCTCTATCACATTTTCTCCATGGTTATTGATGGTGGATAGGAAACTAAGGATGTATGTGATTTGACTTAGTATGTGACCACCTTTCTGAATTCTTTTATTATTTTCTATAATTTTTCAGTGAAATTTCATTGTATTATTTTGGATACGTACCCTCAATAATGGAGGATAATGGATTTTTTTCCTCCAGCTTTCAAAAATTTATATACTTTCTCATTTTTTTCTTGTGTTTTAGTATTTTAAGGGAATTCAAGTTTAAAGATTAATATTAGTGGTGATAATGGCCATCCATGTTTAGTTATAGATGGCAATGGAAATTATTTTAATGTTAATCATTAGGTATAATATTTGTTATGTTGTTCTTGCTTATATATATTGTTTCAAATAATACACTTTTTCTCTAGTTCCTGGCTTCTAAGGTGTTTCGTTTCCTAGGAATTTGGGTTGACTTGTATAGAGTATTTTCTGCATCATTGAGATAATCCTACTGTTTCTCCTCTTAATCTGTTATTTTACTGAATTGGATTTCTCTTTGAGTTTCTGGAAAACGTTACTTGATCATGATTTTTCATTGTTTTAATTCATTGTTGTGTAATTTACTAATGTTTTGTGAGAACTTACAACTATGTTCAAAGATGTAATTGGTGTGTATACATATATCAGATATGTAATAGTATTACATACATTATGGGCTATTATCTAATTCATGGATAGAGTTATGCTGTCCTTATAGAATGAGTTAAGAAGCTTTTAAAATCCATAAGCAAATTGGGAGTTACTGGCTCCTGAAATATTTATTGGAAATCACCCACAAAACAATTCGGACCTGGTGCCTTTTCAAAGAGTCTATTTTTGACAACTTTTCAATTCATCTACAATTATTGATCTATTAAGATTTTTCTCCTTTCTTTGAGCCGCTTGGTAATGTATATATTCCATGAAAACTATATGCTCTATTCCAGTCTGTCAGTTTTTTTTTTTTTTTTTTTGCTGAGGAAGATTCACTGTGAACTAATGTCTGTTGCCAATCTTCCACTTTTTGCTTGAGGAAGATTTGCACTGAGCTAACATCTGTGCCAATCTTCTATTTTGTGTATGGGCCACTGCCACCGCATAGCTGCAGACAACTGGTGTAGGTCTGTGCTCAGGAAATGAATCTGGACTCCCAAAGTGGAGCAGGCTGAATGAAATCACTAGGGCATGGGAGTGGCTCCCATCCTGTCAATTTTTAAAATTATATTTCAATGGATGTCTTTATTTCTTTCTCTTGATAGGTTGCAAGTCCACAGAGTGCACTTATTTTTATGTTCAACCAGAAAAATGTAACTCTTGAATGTACCTGGATCTTTGGGAAACAAAAGGAGGGTTTCTAGAAGGGAGTATCTTATCAGGTTGGCATAAGATGAATATCTCCATGGCTTCCAAAGTGACAAACTGTTGCAGTAGCATCTTTGGTCCCCTAAAGTGAGGAAAACTAGGAGTTTTACACTTTCTTTTAATATCAAGACAATGATGAACTGCATGTAAATAATGTGATGTTATCTACGATTAGAATTTGATTATATAAAGTCTCTTTTCTACTTGTGAGCTGATGGCAGTCTTCTGTATTCCTAAAACCTGTTGTTGAAAAAATAAAACTTGTTTGCTTTTTATCTGTCTCTCTTTGGAAAAGTGTTTGAGTGCGTGTGTTTTTGTGTGTATACGTGAGTGTGACAGGGACAGATTATCTCATACAGTCACGCATTGCTTAACCACGGGGAAGTGTTCTGAGAAATGCGTTGTTAGGCAATTTTGTAATTGTGTGAACATCATAGAATGTACTTACACAAACCTGGATGATACAGCATGCTATACACCTCGGCTATGTGGTAGTAATCTTATGGGACCACTGTTGTCAATGAGGCCCAAATTGACCGAGATGTTGTTATCCGGTGCATGACTCTATTTTTAAAAACTGAATTTCTAAGTTCAAAGATAAACCTTTCTTTCTTTCACATTTTAATGTCCCTGAAATTGAGATATGTCTTACAAGCAATGAGTACATGTAATATGGTAGTGCTTCATTTTTACTACTTAGCTGTTATTAAAGTGGCAAATGCATTTTACAGCTCTTGACATTTTCAGTTCCACTATGCTAAGTATATTCGCTATCCAAAACACTTGAAATTCAATCTCTGGGTCTGTTTTCATAAAGTGTAGGGGCATCGAATGGTCTTCCTGTTCATCAGTTACAAGTGGAATTTCAGATAGTGTTAAATTAGATCTTTACTTTAGATTCAAATGTCTATTCCATCCTATACAGAGTTCAAAAAGTGGTGACAGGTTGGGTCTGGCTTCTCTAGCTGATTGCTCTTTATTTGAGATTTGTGCATGGGTGTGGTGCTCATTCTTAGGTTCTTGGGTGAAGCCTATGACCACCCTCCCTTGGTTGGTCCCTCTCACACCCATGACCCATTTTCCTTGCATCTGTCTTTCTCTTCTTTTCCTGTCTTAGCCCCAACAGCCTCTTCATCTCCAACTGAAGCATTAGCCTTGTATTAGTTTCCTATTTCTGCTGTAACAAAATTACCACACTTGGTGGCTTAAAACATCACAAATTCATTATCCTACAATTCTGCAGGTCAGAAGTCTAACATGGTTCTTTCTGGGCTAAAATTAAGGTGTCAGCAGGTTGCATTCCTTTTTGAAGGGTCTACAGCAGAATCCATTTTCTTACTTTTTCTAGCTCCTAGAGTCTGGCCCCATTCCTTGGCTTGTAGAACCTTCCATCTTTAAAGCCAGCCATGTCAAGTCAAGTACTCCTCACATTGCCTTAGTGTGACTTCCTCTTCTGTCTACCTCTTCCACTTTTAAGGACCCTTGTGATTACACTGGGCCCACCCAGATAGTCGAGGATAATCTCCCTATTTAAAGGTCACCTCATTAACAACCTTAATTCCATTTGCAAACTCAATTTCCCTTCCTTTTAACATAGTACGCTCACAGATTCTGGGGATCAAGATGTGAATATCTTTGTTGGGGGATTATTCTGCCTGCTACAATCCCCTCTTATTCAGTGTCCATATTTGTTGCCAGTCATTCTGAAGTCTCTAAACTCTGAATGCTGGAAGATTTTTAGAAAGCCATTTGGTGGTAAAATCTGATCTGACCTGAATTAATTTTGTGGCAAAATCAGATCTGAATTAATGTGAGACCATGCCTAGATTTTATTAATTGCACTTAGTGTCAATATTCATACAGTTTCCTGAAGAAGTATTATGTTGTTTGGGTATCATGTGCTCCCCATGGGAGAAATGATATAATATACAATACATGCACTGTTTTATCTTTCTAAAACCTAAGAAATTTTAAATTCTCAAACCTATTTGTTTACAATAAGTGAAAATAAGAGAACATGGTCTTGTATTATTAGTATTATTATTGTAATTATTAGACTATAGTTACATTTCAATGACTCTGTTTACTTAGTCTTACTACATCCCATGCTCCAGAAGGAGGAAAGTGGAAATAAATCCCATCCTCCTCTATATGATTACCATTCATTTCAAGTGTCTGTCTGGACATACTCAGAGCACTAGGTTTTTAAAACTGTGATTGAATTTGTATGTTCATTTGCCATGAATATCGCAAAACATCCATTTGTCCTAGGATGTTCCTATTCTATTGTGTACCTCAGTCTCAACAAAAGTTTTTGGATCTAATACTTGATTTGGTGATCTCAAACAGACCCACATAGAGGCTAAAGTCTTCCGTATAATAACAGACACTCTGATTCAATCATTTCCTTTTCCTTTGGCTTCCTTGTGGAGGTATCTGTTCAAGAGATACAGTCAATTTTAAGTACTAAATCCAAGATTAAGTAGATTTTGGTATCATTTCTAACATACATTCATTTCCTTCCATTCTACAGATTCAACCAACACTTCCTTCTAGATTCTTACATGTCAGGCACTCTTCCAGACACTGGTGATATAGAGGAGAATTAGATCTACTCTGAAATTTTATGGGGTATTTTCATATACCATTGTAAGGGAAATGACAAAATAGTGCACATACGAAAAATACAATTATTTATTGGATTGGACATAGCCTTTTCTTTCTTCAACTAGTGGAACTAATTCATACCTGAGGCAGTGGTATGAACAGAAGGACCTGTAGTTCTAGATTGTGGCCATTGCTGTAGTTATACATGGGACAAACAAAGTCCAACTATAGAAGTCCCAGTTCACATCCAATTTGGACAAAGTCACAGGGAGTGAAAGGCAATGGAGATCCTTAAAAGTTAAGACTCTTTACACATACTGAATGGTTGTGGGGGTTTGTGCCAGTGTATTTTATAAGGGAGTTGATTAAAAAGAAGCTGCAAAGTTGCTTTTACAACAGAAGTAATAGAGAAGAAGGTTTACAGTGTTTAGTATGTAAGTATATACTTAATAAGTAGACATAGGGTAACTATTACTGAAGTGGGAACTAGCTGCTAGATCCCTACAATGTTGAGATAGATGTCCCAGCTGCCTACTGGTTGTCTGCACATCACAGTGCTATGCTTTATGCCATTGCATGGACACCCAAGAACTTCTGCTCTATTTCACATTTGTGCCCTTCTTGCTTTCAATTACTCTTCAAGGACTATGTTCAATCTACTTAACTTCCTGAAGGTGTTCCTTCTCAATGATAGTGTTCCAGGTTTCCTATCCTTTGTGTCTGTGCCATCCTGTTATACTTGATTGTCTATGCATTGTCCTGCCACACTGCCCCATGAGAATCAGCATCTCAGCCCCAGATCTGGTAGAAGAATCACCAAACGGAATATATTTTCATGGAATTGTTGAACTTGAATAGCCAAACTTTCCATTTGTGATGAAGCTTCCTTGAATGTTATTGAAAAGTCAAAGATGCACTAGAAGATGTGTGCAGACATGCATGTTTTGGTTTTGAAATTCTGCTAGTGTAGAGGAGAAGATGAATCCTCATGGACCTTGTGCTTAAAGCCCAGATATCTTTGCTTGAAGGGCTTACAGGGGACAAACAAGAGTCTGTCTCCTTAGGAGGTAGGAACTGAGGGAAAATGAATAGAGCTCCCAGTGTGGCAGCCCATTCCATTTTATTTCTAGGTAGATTGAGTACTTATGTCCTATTAAGATATGTAAGCAGAAGCATCATAAAGACTGAGAAATGCATTTGCTCTTGTTTTCCATCAAGCTGCTCACATGAGGAGGAGATATAAGCAGACAAATGATGTGTCGGTACCATTCACTCATCAAGTATTTAATTGTGACATATTTACTGAGCACCTCCATGTTCTAGACCCTCTGGTTCCAGAGATCCTAAAAGCAAAGAATTCCATTTTCCCCCTTGTCTCACTCCCAATGTCATTTTTGAAACCTTGTCTCACCATAGGTCTATGGATATTCTCACTTGCATATATTGCACACTTGTAACTTAAAATGTCTAAAATCGATTTGAGCATTGTTATCAAGAACTAAATACTTCTCTTAGCTGATACTATCATTCTTCTTGTCACAAGGGCTCAGTATATCTGAATTATCTTTGAGACTCTCACTTACCCCTTATTTCTTTTTCTTAGTCTTTTGTAACCCTTCCTGAATAAATAACTTTTAGGCTTATTTCATGATTTTCAATGATTGTTCATAGTTTACTTCTAGAAATTTGCAGTTCCTCCCTGATATTAACGAAGTTGTGCAATTCCTTCCTCTTGTGTGTAGAGTGGACTTAGTGACTTGCTTCTTAAGGGAATATCAAAAAAGTGATAGGATGTTAGTTCCAAGATGAGGCTATAAAAGACTGACTTCTATCTAGTTGACACACTCTCCTTTGCTTTGATTGCTCCCTCTGATGAAGTAAGCTGCCATGTTGGAGAGACCCATAGGACTAGGGCCTGAGGAAGGCCTTCAGCCAACAGCCAGTAAGGAACTGAGCCCTCCGTCCAATAGCTTGTGGTTCTGGCCAACAGTCATGTGAGTGAGCTTGGAAGTGGATCCTTCCCCAGTTGAACTTTCATATGAGACTGCAGCTCCCAGCTGACACCTTGACATAGCCATGTGAGAGACTCTGAAGCAGAAGATTTAGCTAGGTCTTGACTGATTCCCATCCCACACAAACTGTGACTTAAGGAATGTGTGTTGTTTTAAGTGACTGTGTTATGGGTTAATATGTTACACAGAAATAGATTACTAATAGTTGTCTTTATTGCACAAGAGCATTGTTGGTAACATTCCCTTTCTGACTTGAAATGTCAGTCATGCCTCAACAATATCAACAACAAAACTCTGCATATCCCTCCAGGGCAGAGTTTTGTGGCTGAAACTTCATGAATGCTTAAATATAGTTTCTGTTTTGCTGACTATCCTAGAGTCCTAGAAATTAAGCTTCAACAACCTGAACCTTCTGGAATTTCTCAAACAAGTCCAGAATGGCAGGATCACTCCTAAACCAGCCAGTTTGTGTATGTAGATACATTTATCTGCTTATGAAAAATGTTGTGGAGGTTTAAAACCAGCCTTCTTTATATAGAAAAAAATCAGATGGTAGGACCAAGTATATATGACCTGTGTAGAATAAGCTAGAATCAGTTTAATATCTAATAATTCCAAAGAAAATGTCTCCACCTTGAGAAAGAGATAGATTAATCCAAATAATTAATTGGTGTCATGTTGAAAGAGAAGTAAATTTAATGGTGTTGTCCTGAATTCCATTGCTTTCCATCTCTGTGTGTGATGAGGTTGTTTTGCACGTGTAAACAGTCCAAGGCAACTTCCTGGGTGGATTTTGCTGGGTTTCTATCATTTGCAGGGTCCTACAGTTGAGAACATAAACTCTGATTGCATATATCTTTGGTTACTTAAAATTCTGCCCATTCACAAAGGTTTTTCTCAAGGTCAAGTCAACAGAAATATAAGAAAGAGGAATCATTGTGAAAAGTAGGTAGGATCTGAAGAACAATGATGCTAGAGCAAAGAGGGAGCCAGGCAGTAAATAGTCATTTGGTCTGCAGATGGATACAGCTGAAGACAAACCTATGTCTTTGTTCAATTCTACGCTTGGGCAAGTAAGTCTCATATTAGATAATAATTCAGAAAATGTTTGGGTGATGGGCAAAAAATAGAACACATGGAGGAGCAATCAACAAAGAAGATGGTATTTATCTCTATAGGAGCTTCTGGATGATTAGATGTTTGTTTACAACTAGCCTTTAGAAAGTATGAGGCTAAGTGAGGGTTGTCTTCTTGACCAGTCCTCTTTGGACACTCTCCTCCAGTGTTCTATGTTTTGGATCCTGACCTTCTAGCCTATTATCATGCTATTTCCAGGCTTACTTTGATCACCATTCCATCCTTTCTATTAAATTTTCTTTCCTCTTATCTCCTTCATTTCAGTTTGGTTCTCTGTGAATCCAAATGGTCCAGTAGCACTTCCAGCAAATATTTCTAGGTATTAAGAGAATCCTTTTAGAGATAAAGTCTTAGTCCTTCTCATCTAATCCAATTGTGATTTCTTAATAATGTGTTATATGTATGGAAGAAATCGCTGGAGTTCATCAGTTTTCATGTTCTCCTCTTTTTACTGGGGACAGAGCAGGATCACATTCTCCAAACTCCCTTGCAGTCAGTTGAGGCCATAGGACTATGAGCTGGCCAGTGGATGTGGTCAAAAGTGATACACATTACTTTCATGACTGGCCCATAACCATCCCTCTCTTTACCTCATAATTCTTAATCCTCTCTCTTTTTCCTGTTTTTGTGGATGAATGGAAAGCATTGTGAGGCTCTGGAGAGAAGTGGAGCCAAAGATGGAAGAAACAGAAGCCTGTTTCTCTAAATGAATGTGTGGCACAACTCTTACTGTAGACCAGCATTGGCCTGTGACATGAGAATTAAATAAACTTTTACTGTGGTTAACTACTTCTGTTTTGAACTTTTCTGTCATGGTGTTTAGGTGTCTGATTAATACCTGAGTGACAGCTTTTATGGCTTGAGCTTTATCATAATGGGAGATATTGTACAGTAAAGTCAATAGATCCCAGCAAAATACCAAATGGAGTTATAGATTAACCTTCTCCTAGCACCATTCTCATTCCATTCATTTCATAGAGACTAGCAAATTCTCAGATTCACTGATTAAAGCCTCATGCTTTCTATTATCCTGTCTTTACCTTCTAATGGATTGAATGGGAAGTGTAAGGAAGTTGTGAGGTCTCTGTGTGAAGAAACAATGAGGACCACAAAAGAGAAATGTTAATCATGTGATGTGATGTGATGAAGGTGGTAGCTAATGCTATGGGAGTAATAATATAGTAATATATAAGTTTATCATATCAACATGATTTACACCTTAAACTTACATGATGTTACATGTCAATTATATCTCAACAAACCTGGAAAAAAAACTCCCAAGAAACAAAAAAACAGAAACAATGAGACATTTGGGCCTATCCAGTCTGTGATTGGGATAATTCTGCTCTCTAATGGGGAGTCAGTTGCTTCCCATGAGAGTGCTTAGCATCTGTGTTTGCTTAAGCCTTTCATGAATCCAGGTGAGCTGTCCAAAGCCTCTACTCATCAGTGTTAATTTTTCCTGAATACTCCCAATTACAGCATTACCTCCTTCTGCCAGGAGGAAACCATGGCCTTGGAGTGATTTGGGGATCCTCTGTCCCTAGTAGAAATCACAGATTTGCATTGCTCAGGAGACCACAGACGGAGTTTTTCCTTCCAAACGTCAAATACTGGTATTGACTCCAGGAGTGTACTACTTCGTGGCTAAAACGAGCTCACTGTTGCATGAACGTGGCACACTCTTACATCAGTCTTTCCCTCCACAAATACTGACTTCTTTGCCTAGACTGTCCCTTTCTATCTTTTTCCCCTTGAAAAGGTCTCCTCACTGTCGAATGTCCTTTGAAGCTCTCAAGTAAAGTGCCTACAATATTTCCACTGCACTTTGTCCATATCCTCTTATAGCATCTTGGAGTGTGCCTGTAGGACAGTGACTATCTTTAATCTTTCTGCAGCAGTCTGAATCCCACCTCTGCCAAGCACATAATACATACTCTGTAAATATATGTGGAATGAATAATTGAAAGCAAGTAGTGGAAGACATAATGGGTCTCACCTTAAAGCGGTATCACCCATGGGTCCCCAGTACGTACTATAGGACCAGCCTCTTTTAGGACCCCATGGTATCCATAGATGCCCCTTTCTTCTTGGCATTAAGGTGATCTCTGGACATTTTGAGGAAGTGAAATTTAATATCTATCTTTAAATTTCAGTGTTAGCACATCCTCATAGAATTTAAATCTTTTCTGAATGCCATAGTCGTTTCTTTAGTTTCCTCATGGCTGACTTCATTTCCTGATTTCTCAGGGTGTAGATCATAGGATTGAGCAAAGGAGAGATGACAGTGAAGGTGACAGAAATGGCAGTATCTGTGGGGAGGGCAGTGAAGGGCCGGGCATAGACATAGATGCAGGGCACAAAGTGCAGGGTCACCACAGTGATGTGTGAGGTGCAGGTGGAGATGGCTTTCCTCCTGCCCTCTCCAGTATGAGATCTCAGCATCCTCAGGATGACTGTGTAGGATATGAGGAGAAAGAAGAATATAAACCAACTGACCAATCCATTATTAGAGATCATCAGGAGCTCCAGAGTGAAGGTGTCAGTGCAGGCGAGTTTGAGCACCTGGGGGACATCACAGTAGAAAGTGGCAAGAACATTGGGTCCACAGAAGGGGAGGGGCAGCAATAGGGAAATTTGCACGATGGAGTGGACAAAGCCCCCCACCCAGGAGGCCACAACCAGGCTAGTGCATCGTCCCCTGTTCATGATGGTCGTATAATGGAGGGGTTTTGAGATGGCTATGTAGCGATCAAATGCCATCACAGAGAGAGAAAAAACATCCGCACCTCCCAGAAGGTGGAAGAAGAACATTTGAGTGACACAGCCACTGAAGGAGATGGTTTTTCTCTCTGACAGAAGATCAGCTAGGACCTTAGGCGCTGTGATGGAGGAAAAGCAGATGTCAAGAACAGATAGATTGCGGAGCAGGAAGTACATGGGAGTGTGAAGGTGAGCTTCGCAGGTAACTGTAACCATGATGAGGAGGTTTCCCATCAGAGTTGTCATGTACACCAAAAACAGGAAGACAAATAAGACCCAGCTCAGTTCTCGAGACTGGGTAATTCCCAGGAAAATAAATTCTTTCACTGTGGTATAATTTCCCTGCTCCATTGGGTCCCAGATCCTTTTTGAAGTATATCTCTGGAAGAAATAAAAGTGCAGTTAAAGAAAGTTTTATGAAATCTACTGTTGTCTTTCTGTCACTTGTGTCTGATGCTTTCCTGGGGAGGAAGTTCATCTTTTATGTATGTGGCCGTGCCTGCAATTCTGTGCCACCAGTGGAAGAGGACCCAGGTTTTTGACTCAGTCATCCAAACAGGTAGGTTCTATCACTGTGGCCACTGAAACACAGGTGACAGATCCGTGAAGCTATTCAATTGTACTTTTAATACAAAATATGACAGTTATTAAAAAATAAGCATGAATTTGATATGAAGAATGTTTCTTCACAAAAGACACCATTATGCGAATTAACAGACAACCTGCAAATGGGAGGATATTTACAATATGTATACTAAGAAAAGCTTCAGGTCCAAAATATGTAAAGAATATTTTACAAATCAGTAAAGAAAGATAGATGTTGAAAGAGAAAACGGCAAAGACACTAACCAAAACTTTACCAAGGAGGATATTCAAATTGCAATTCAACTTCATGAATTATCAGGGAAATGTAAATTGAAATTACAGCAAGGAACTACCACCTACGTACCAAAATGGCTAAACTGAAAAAGATGAAAAATATCCCGTGATGGTGAAGACGTGGAACAACTGGAACCTCTCATAGCCTGCTGGTGGGTGTGCAAATCGGGAGAATCACTTTGCTGTCTGATTATATCTGCTAACGCCATGATCTATATCCATATCCATATCTATACCTATATCTATGTATATCTATCTAATCACCTATCTTAGAATGGATACATATATATAGTTCATTCAGTTGTACGTATTGATTTTTCTGAGGATACATCTCCGTCCTCAGAATAATCTATTTCACTCCTAGGAAGTATGTACATATGTGCATATGTCATCTCCACCAAGACGTATCCTAGAATATTCATAGCAGCACTGTTTGTAATTGCCTCAAACTGGAAATGACACAAATGCCCATCAACAGTAGAAAAGATAAATAAATTGTTAAATTCATACAATACCATAGAGCCATGGGAATGATCAATGTACGGTACATGAAACAACATAAATGTCTCATAAGCACAATGTAGAGTCTAAGCCAGGCACAACAAAGTGTGCACCCACTTATTTTGTTCACATAAAGAACAAAAAGTATACCAAACTAAAGGAAATATGAGGGAGGATTTTGAACTACTGAGAATGTTCTGTTTCTTAATCTAGGTGCTTGTTACAAAAATTTATTGCTTGTGTGAAAATTCATTGAGCTGTACACTAATGTGCATTTTTCTGTATGTTTGTATATTATCCTTCAGCAGAAAGTTAAAAATAATGAACCTGGTGATTATAACATTTTAATCTCATGTCTACAGAATGACTTTCATCCAAGTGAGGTTTAATTGACGACCCACTGCATAATGGTTACTTTTATAGTTATATACTTACAGCCTTTACCAGCTACAACTTGAGTTACCTTTTTATCTTTTTCTCACCTACAGACTTTAGGTCCTCCCGAATTCTTGTGTTAGGCAGGTTGCCCTTCTGTCCACATGTAGTGCCTTCTCAGATTCTGATTTTTGTTTCTCTATGTTTTCTTTACTTTGTTCTTTAAACCTCAGAAAAAAATCCTTAAAAGACCATGTTTCCCCAAGCAGCACTCTCATTTTTGCTGACCTGGAAGAATAAGATAAGAGCCTCCTTTCGGATTCCATGGTCATCAGTTCGGATTCATCTCAGTCTCCTCATCTTTGGTGTTTATGTCAATGGCACAGAGTGATACGAACACATGTTCAGAATAACGATTGTGGGAAATTTCAGGTCTCTAGCATCTCAGATGTAAGAATTCCCTACACTATACTTACCATGGCTAGAAGGTGGAGAAATCACCCCTAAAACACTGTTCAGTTAATCTAGAGTGTGGAAACAGATTTCAATGAATGACAGCAGCCCACTCTAGAATCTTTCTTTTGGATATTGGACTGATAAGTCAATGGTTTTCAAATCTTCTGCTGAGGAAACCACTGCAACAAGCCTCATACATTACGTTGTCACTTGTGCTCTTCTTTCCTCCTTTCTTTTCCTCCCCTGTTTCTCTTTCCTTCTTTGCTTCCTTCTTCTAGATATTTCTGTGACCGTATGAGGGTTCAGCAGAGCAACAGAATCAATAGGACATATATAGATATACAAGGTAAAATTATAATGAAGAGTTGGCTCACGTGATTATGGAAGCTGAGAAGTCCCAAGATCTGCTGTCTGCAAGTTGGAGACCCCGGAAGGCTGATGGTATAATTCAGTGCTAGTTTGATGACCTGAGAAGTAGGGAAGGCAATGTGTAAATCGCAGTCCGAGGGAAGGAGAAAATGAGATGAGATGTCCCAGCTCACGCTGTGAGGCAGGGAAAATGGGGCACATTTCTCCTTCCTCCACCTTTTGTTCTACTCAGACCCTCAGTGAATTGGATGATGTGTACCTTAATTGAGAAGGCAATTAGTCTGCTTTACTGAGTCCATCTATTCAACTGCTAATCTCATCTGGAAACACTCTCACAGACATACCCAGAAATAATGTTTAATCTGGGCGCCATGTCGCCTGTCAAGTTGACACAAAATTAACCATCATAATGACATTGAGATGGTCTTTTTGAGTGAAAGGCGACTCAAACATAGATCTTTTCGTCAGGAGGTTTACAGTTAAGACAATAAGAGTGTTGCAGGTGGTGGAGTCGGCAGAAAAAAGGGAGGAGGTACAAAATCATGAGGATGTATATGAAAATAGCCCCATTTGGGCATACGATGTTTTTAAACTCCATCCAGGAGGTGTGCTGAACAGTATCATATCCCACACTTGCATTTTGGATACACACGTGTGGATCCTCTGGAACAGTCAGGCAATTTGGATTTTACCACCTTCCTAGTTGGTGTGGCCTTGGGCAAATCACTCCATAATTGTACCAAACTCATGAGAAATACATGGGAGTTTCACAGGGAATGGCTTAGAGTCAGTTCTCAGCCTGCATCGTTATAATTTATCTACCACATGAAAATAATGAGACCTACCTCATACACAAGGTGCTTCTAAGGAGTAGATGAGATTGTATGTCTGTTTAGGAAACTGAAAGCAGCTGAGGATTCTTATTTTGCCAGTCTCATCAGCTCCAGGTGAGTGCTTCTTTCCTTATACATGCCAGGTTCATCTGTGGGGTTGTCTGGGACTGGTTCATCTTGCTATTGATTGTGTCGTTCAAAGCCCTCTTCTCAACACTTGAGGTAAGTGGCAAATACTCTCTCTCCTCTAGGGACTTTTTTCTTTTTCACTTATGAATTTGAGCTAAGACGTGTTCAAAAAATCAGAGTATTGTATCATACACCTCCTTAGAAACATAAATAAATTTGTGTACGCAGTTTAGATATAGTTATTTATATTACAATCCTTTATGGAAAGAAAATAGATTATAATCCTCATTTACAAATCCAATCATCTTGATATCAGGCCCCAGGGGGGTCCATGCTACTTCCAAGGTCTCAACATTATGGAAATGTTGGCAAAATAATGGAGGTTTGCTTTGCTGAAGTTTGTTTTTAGAAAACTTTCGTGGAGTGATTCTTGTACTGACTGCTTCATTTTATCTCTCCAAAACCTATAATATCCATGTGAAGTTGACATTACTGTCCTGATTTTATAGATGAGAAACTGAGACACAGAAAGATTAAGTAAGTTGCTCAAGGTCTCCCAGCTGGTAAAGCCAGGTCTCAATCCTAGATTTGTCTTATTCCAAAGACTTATGCTCTTAACTACTGCAACTATAGTTCTTCCCAGTGTTTATCAGCCCTTCCCAGAAAATGGTACAAAGAAAAAGGCTCAGAAAAATCTTTTTCAAATCAAGTTAGTCTGTGGGTGTAAGGAGCCTGCAGGTGGTGAGTGAGAGCTGTGACTGAGACTGCCTTAGTATGAGATGATGTCAGAAGTGACTCTGAAAAAAAAAAAGCAGAGTTTGAAGAAAGCAAATTTTATAGTCATTGTGGGTACCTCAACCAACTGCCTGGATCAGCTTCATGGTGCTTCAGTGGCAGGGGAAGTGAGTTCTGAGTAGCATCTCCTCAAACATAAACTCTCAAAAGTAATGGATCTGGTCTGTTCCTATGGATGCTGTCTTTTGCAAAGAGTGGGAAGGATACTTTGAAAGTATAGGATTACGCACATTGTAGTGAAACTCATGCATATAAGAGGGGGAAGGGGCCAAATGGATAGAGAAATATAATTTTATGTGTTGCAAGGTCAAAATAAGGATCACAGGAGTTCTTAAAAATCACACCAAAGAGGACCATCCTTTGGAAACAAGCTTATCAAGCATCTCGTAAGAACCTGCAAACTGAATGTTATCCCTATACTCCAGCTTCCCACTGAGGAAATGCTGCTCCTTTTTCTCTTTCCTAACATTGAAAAGCCTCTACTCTTGAATGAATCTCTAAAAATTTTAGGAACATTATTCATATTCAGTTGCACATGAGGACACAGATAAGCTAGCCATTCAAAGACCTTGCTTAAAGCCCCAAACTTCTACTTCCAGACAAGAAGCAAAGCTGGCTAGGAAGCATATAATGAATTTAGGAAGGCTTTTAGAGTGCTGTTTTTCAAGGCAATCACCCTCCTGAGAGCTGGGGATGTGAACACCTTCTCAATTGCCTTCAAATAATTTTCAATCTCAACATCATGCCAAGTAAAATACATCCCATCCCCCCGCGTCAACTGACCTTCTAATATTTTTCAAGCCACACTTCCCCACTTCCTAGTCATGAAAAACTAACCTTTTTCTTTGCTTCATTAAGAGTTTTGGTTTCAAAAGGAACATTCCACACAATGGCAGCATTTTTGACAAATAAGCCCTAACAGCTTATCAGTTTTAGAAGTTCACACACCCCAACACTAACTGACATCAGTCTTCAAGTGGGAAATTGATCCTCTTATAATGCTCCAACTGCATCTTATAAGATGTAGGCTCTGGCGAAATTCATTGTTTAATGGAAAGCCTAGCTCAAGGCTAGTGATTTTTTTTTATCTTCTTCCTTCATATGGGAAATGGCAACCTCAGGGAATCATATCATTCGACAATTCCACTTTGCCTTACCGTGACTCAGCTACGTCTATTAGTCTGTCAGCCACAAGCCTATTAAAGTAATCAGTAAAGGGAATATAGTTGCATATGGATGTGGAAGCTGAGTGACCAATTCAATGGAGTTCCTGTAGGAGTCATTAAAATGTCATCAAGCCCTCCTCCTCTCTCTCCCTCATCTCCATGTTCCATCTCACATGTACATGCAGAGGCACTAGTGCACTTTCAGTACACATATCTTTCTCTAGACAGTGCATCATCCCTCTTGGTTCAAGAAGAAAGCATTTTAAACTACACCAAGGGCTGTGCTGTCTTCCTTCTAACCAAAATTGCTTTGCTTTAATTGGCTGAGATGTAAAGCTTAATTAAAAGAGTAGTAATGGAAAAATCAAATCTTTGTGGCTACTGTCAGGGCAGCTGTCAGAGATTGATTGATGTGGATTTATATGTCCAATTTCGTTGAATGCAATGTGTTCATTGATACTACACAATTATCTTAATCTACATCTCTAAGACCCACAGCTCCCTTAGAATCTAGGAAGGTAGCCTAGTGACAGCTGTTGATATTCATCAGGTTAATTACTTCAGAATTATTTTATGTTATTGGGTTCACAGGTACCAAGAGATGTTGATCATTGAAATATTTGATTCAGGGAGCAATGTAAGAAAGGGTATTTTGAAAGCTATGTGTGTGTCCAGAGCAGCCAGTCGACTTTTCCATGGGTCTTAGCAGCAGAGCTTAAAAATAATAAAGGCTGATTTAGTTGGAAAAAATGCAGCCCACCTTTAGATTTTACACCATCCAGATCAATGATAGATGTTTTTGTAATCAGATGTAATTCTTTCCCCTTCCCCTGGATTATTGAATCAGATTGTGTTGTGTGTTTAAACGTGGCTTGAGGAAGTCTCAGGGACAGTGATGTGGCAAGGGTTCTTTGGTTCTTGGTCTCTTGGGGTTATGCTTCTGAGATACAGTTAGTGATTCAGACCCCATAGATCTTTGGTGCCATCCAATTCTGACATAGTGATAAAAATCTGATTTGAGTAAGTCACGAGACATAGGAAGGAGAGAAAAGGACACGTTGGCATGAAATAGACTATAAAGTAGTTTGTGGTATGCATTTTTCATAGGCAATTTCATATAGGAAAGCTTAGAGACTCGCGACCAGTGCTGCCTGAACAAAGGAAGCAGGACCTTGTGAACAGTGACTCGACAAATGTGAATTATTCTTAGAATTTTCATTTTAGGGGAAGCAGGTTAATATTGTAAAAATTTAGTATTGATACACCAGGTGACAAGCAATTGCAGTGAATTGAACCAGTTTGGCAATGAATGCTTATGGTGCCATTCCAGACCCAAAGTGGGACATAAGTAAAGTTTGTCCTCAACGCTCAGTATCCTTTGGCTAACTCTGCTTGGGCTCTTCTCTGTCCTGGGTGCTCTGACATCTTGTTCTGATCCCTTATCTCTACTCTAAAAGCCAAGGGTTTATATTTGACCCATTACCTTCTTTTAATATGAAACTCTCCTATGCTTTATCTCAACAGTTTCTGGATGACTCTTTAAGTTGTAACAATAAGAAGCAAAGCTATTGTCACATTTTAATGACCAAAAGCTGGAAATTTTAAGATGAAAGATGCTTTGAATTCAACGTACATTCCCATGTTTTCTACCCCATCAGTTTTTTCCCAATAATGAGGAGTATGGGTCCTGTAGGAGAAGAGTGTAACAGGTCGATGGGGATTAGGGTTAGGGTCGGGTCAGAATGTGCGTAATGCACAGCCATTTGGATGATATTAATAATGACATTAGCCTTTCACTGAGCATTTACTACCTGCCAGGCATTGTATGTTTCACATATACCATCTCATTTTAACCCTGACAACAACTCCATGACATGTAAATAAGTACCTTATTATAGATGACCTATGACTTCTGAAGACATAAAATAACCTGCTCAAGATTAGGCAACTGGGGGATGGCAGAGATAGGATTTGGACCCAAGGCTGTATGACTCTGAGGTTAGAGCATTCAGCTATAATGGTTTACTTTTACCATGATTTCCCAGACAAAAACACTAGCCTATACTTCTTCTTCACAAACACCAATAGATTGAAAAACAGACTGTTTAGAGTTTTATCTTCTTTAATCCTTCCTCTCTCTCTTGGGCAGTGAGAAGTGGGAAGAGTGTAAATTCTCAATGGAGAAGCCAATCTGAGATTGGTCCTGGTAAGGCTGGACTAGAAGATCAGTTTTGGAATAATGAGAATGGCTTGCTCTTTGTGTAGGATCTCTGAGGTTCTGCCTTTGTCTAAACCTACCACAAGAATGTGAATCTGGTACATGTAGTTCTGCATGACATAAATCCCTGTAGGCCATTATTGGAAATCTTTCAAGCCTTCTTCATTCCTGATAGGAATCCAGGAGGACAACCATTGTGTGCCTTTGAGGTTCTCAAGAGGTCACAAGCCCATGTAGAGTTCAACTAAGCAGAAAAAATGTCTTAATCTGTGATGGGCCATATGTCCCCATATATGTGTGCTTCAGATGCACTGATCATGAAATCTTTCTAGAACAGGATCACAGTTTGGCATAGACAGGTCCAGTAATGTAATAAATTACATCCACATAGTTTAAGAGCAATCAATCGGGTATCTGAAGACTTATCTCTGTAATTAAGTGGATGTGGGATCTTGAGCAAATCACTCTAACTCTAGGCTTCTGTTTACTTACCTCTTGACAAGGAGATGGATTCAATCATTCTCTTCACTTGCCATATAGTTGTCCTGATTGACACATTGTTACTTTGATATTTGAATGGAAATACATCAATGAGCTCAATCCTATAACACTAGTTACTTCATGCTTACCAGAAGCTTGGGTTACCAGCAACCTATTAACTTTACTAGGAAAATAAATTGTTACCTAGTAAATGTATATTAGTTTATTGACAACATATTTGAGTATGTAAATAGAACTTGTGGGAAAAATAATGTATTTAGTCCTTGGTGATGAAGAGGTTGGAAACTCTTACTCTATTCCACCACAGAAGGCATGAGTCTTCTCTTCAGTCTCTTCATGGCTGACTTCATTTCTTGGTTCCTCAGAGTGTAGATCAAGGGGTTCATCAGAGGGGAGATGACAGTGAAGGTGACAGAGATGGCTTTATCTGTGGGGAGGGCAGTGAAGGGCCGGGCGTAGACATAGATACAGGGCACAAAGTGCAGGGTCACCACAGTGATGTGTGAGGTGCAGGTGGAGATGGCTTTCCTCCTGCCCTCCCCTGCCTGAGACCTCAGCATCATTAGGATGACTGTGTAGGACACAAGCAGGAAGATAAACCAAAGGGTAGTGACTAAGCCATTGTTGGAAATCATCAGGAGCTCAAGTGCAGAGGTGTCTACAGGCGAGTTTGAGGACATGGGGGACATCACAGTAGAAGCTGTCAAGAACATTGGGTCCACAGAAAGGGAGGGGCAGCAATAGGGAAATTTGCACGATGGAGTGGACAAAGCCCCCCACCCAGGAAGCCAAAATGAGGGCAGTGCATCGCCCCCTACTCATGATGGTGACATAATGCAGGGGCTTGGAGATGGCTATGTAGCGATCAAATGCCATCACAGAGAGAGAGAAAATATCCACTCCACCAAGCAGGTGGAAGAAAAATATTTGCATCATGCAGCTAGTATAGGATATGGTCTTTATCTTTGACAGAAGGTCTACCAGGACCTTTGGAGCGGTGATGGAGGAGAAGCAGATGTCAAGGATGGCTAGATTGCGGAGCAGGAAGTACATGGGGGTGTGAAGGCGAGACTCACAGGTCACAGTGACCATGATGAGGAGGTTTCCCAGAAGAGTTGTCATGTACACAAAACACAGGAAAATAAATAAGACCAAACTGAGATCTTGGGACTGAGTAAGTCCTAGAAATATAAATTCTTTTACCCTGGTGCCATTTCCCAACTCCACTGAATCATATTTCTTCTTCTTCGCATTGCTTGGAAAAAATTAAAAGTGTTATTTCAGAAAGTGTTTACTTTCCATTAATAGATTCATGTTTACAGAGTCAGGTATTAGGTCAGAAAACTAGTGAGGTGTTATCAGTATATGAAGAGCCTTTCCAAGGTTATTGCTAACATGTCCTACATGACATCTCATTACACAAGCATGCATTTAGTTATTGTTTTCTTCTGTAATTTATAAGTATTTCAGAAAATGCATAAAAATAGTGTTCTCGGAATATAAGTTCCAAGTATCCAAGATAAACAAGTGAATGTTAAATATTCAGAAATGGAGTATTTTGGCACAAGGGATACAAAAATGGATGCAGTTTGGTGTGTGGATAAGACAATGCCTATTAGGTACCACTGGGGTCCTTTGAGGATCCACACGAGTATGGGTTTTTTCCAGACTGGGTGCTCCGTTTAAATACTTTAAGAACTCCTATCTGCAACATGGTTGTCCTTCAACTGAATTTCACAGAAGCACTCCTCCTTTTTTTGAATCACAAGTTTAATGCTGTGAAAAATTAGAAAATTTTAAAGCTGTAAAATTCTTCTCTATTGTTCTTATCTTCCTTAAATGGATTTCTTTGTTTCTGTCTTTACTTTAAACTACTTTAGGTACCAAAAGCCCTGGAGTTGAATAACTCCTCAGCTATGAAATAAAAGTGGTAACGCAGAGCTTCTCTTATGTTCACTGGTCAAATTTATTTCCTAAATGCTATTTTTTTATTGCGCTGTCATTGACATAAAATAGAATCATATGTTTGAAGCGTACACCTTGATAAATTTTGACATAAGCGTATACCCACAAAATCATCACTGTGTTGAAGATAGTTAATATATTTATCAATGCAAAAATGTCTTTGTGGCCATTTATAATATGTCCCTTCTGCCCTTCCTTCTTCAGGTAACCATTGATCTGTGCTCTGTCACTATCTATTAGTTTGTGTTTTCTAGAACTTTCTATAAATGGAATCCTACAATGTGTACTCTCTTTTTGTTTGGCTTCTTTCACTTACAAAATACATCCATGTTTTTGCATGTGCCAATATTTTTTTCCTTTTTATAGTATGCATGTGCCACATTTTGTTTTTCAGTTTGCTTGTTGATGAATCTTTGGATTGTCTCTAGTTTTTGGCTATTACACATAAAGCTTTTATGAATGTTCGTGTATAGGTCTTTGTGTGGACATATATTCCCATTTCTCTTAGGTACGTACCTAAGAATAGGATGGTTGTAACTCTTAAAATTCAATAGGAAAACAAACCACCTAATTAAAAAACAGGGGGCAAATGCTTTGAACAGGCACTTCAACAAGAAGATATAGGGATGGCCGATAAGCACATGAAAACATGCTCAACATCATTCATCACTGGGGAAATGTAAATGAAAGCCATAGTGAGATAACAGTACACATCTACTAAAATGGCTAAAATAAAGAAGGTGGATATATGAAGAGTTGACAAAAATGTAGAGGAATTGTAACTCTGGTGGGAATGCACAATGATGCAACCACTTTTGAAAACAGTTTATCAGTTTCCTAAAATGTTAAGTGTGTGCTTACAATATAATCATTTTGCTTTTGAATTCCTTTCTTATTTTTTGTGAATCCTTGAAAGGGACTTAATTTCTTTCTTTACAGTTTATCTCTTTTTTATTACCATAATCAGAAAGAAAAGAAAGGTGAAAGTCACTTCTTTCACTTTTTGGGTGGGTTTTCCAGTACAAATGAAGAAATTTATTTTCACCTAGCTCACTTTCTGTTCAAGTTGTCTTTCTTCTGTATGTAATTTTGTTTAAAGTCTACTTAATATGGGAGACTAAACAAGCCACCAAGAGTAATCAGAGCATGCAGGCAGATACCTGGCAGCCTCTGGCATCACATAGCCTGTTCAAATCCCAGCTGGGTACTTACTGGTTACGGTATAAGAGAAGTTACTTTACCCCTTTGGCCTCAGCTTCCGCATCAGTATTTGGAAACAATAGCATCTTCCTTGTGTGATTTTTGTGAGGATTAAATGAATTAATCTATGCAAAAGCATCAATACTTAGAGCATTGCCTAAGCAATAAGTGTGCTTATGTGTGTGTTACCTTAAAGTAAAACTCCAGGTTAGTAACTGTCACAGGCACACAGCTCCTTTAAATGTACTGACAATCTTTTAGAGGAGCTGTACATTTTCTAGAATATGTTTTCTAAAACAGCTTCATCAAAACATACTTTTTTGGGGGAAAATAGGGGGTATGTTTCTTTTACTGTCAATGAGAGTGGCCCAGAGGGTGGTTACAGTGTATGGTAGCAAGGAAAGTGCTTGCTTGGTTTGGTTTCTTATCTGACATCATCTTAGCAGACCAGAGAAATCTGGTGCAGGTCTCTGCAGTGAGAGCTATCTGTGCTCAAGTCCTGGCTTTGTCACTGTGTCATTTGGGTAAGTGAGAGACCTCATGGAGTCTCCACTTCTTCATCTGTGGAATGGGGATTATAGTAATATCCACCTCACAGGGAAGTTATGGGGATTAGGTGAATTAACATATGCAGAGTCTCAGCACACATGGCTGCTTATCTGTTGTGATGTGTATTATGCTGGGTAACCTTAACCCAGGAGGCTTATCAGGAAATAGAGTGTGTTGAACTAATTAGTAGCTGAGCTATCAATTCTGACTAGTTAAAGTGGGGAAATGATCACCAGAAAACACCAACTCAATCTAGTTACTAGAGATAATGAGGAGGTCCTACCTAGTTATGAAAACACTCCACAGGGACCTCCACGTAAACCATAGATAATGGTCTACACAGATGGGTAGAAGGTACAGTACCTCATACTCCAAGTCAGGCCTGTTTGTCAGAAAGGAATAGGTCCATGTTCACAAACTACCTTTCGTAATTCAGACAACATCCTCCACCTTCTGCTCCATTTTTCTGCTATTTTTACTCCATTTCATTATTTAACAAATATTGATTAAAAATTGGCAGAGGTCTAGGTTATTTGAGAGAAATGAATATAATCCCAAACCAGTGGAGAAACAACTGAAATATAATAGTGATACGGGTGTGATGGGGACCGTCATAAGACAGATGAGCTGTGTGTGAGAAAAGGGTGATTTCTCACCAAGAGGCTCAGAGGAAGCTGCATGGAGGAGGTGACATTTATGTTTGGGGCACATGGGAGTGGAGAGAACGGGAGACCTGGCTTTAGGGGACCCCTTGAATATATAACAGTTGCTGATGAGTGGGAGGTTTGGCTGGAAAGAAAAGGATGCAAATATGTAGGCATGGAAAGAAAATCGTTGTAAAATTTTAGTTCTTGATAAATCTAAGGACAGGCATGTAGGTGTTCATTGTCCTATTCTTTCAACTTTTTTTGAAATATTTTATTTTCTTTCTAGTTTTAAATTTAGCATTTCAGTTTGAGGAGATCCATCTACATGAAATAAGCATGAGAAAAATCTCTTGTTTGTGCAATTCAAGGGATCCCAGGAAAAAAGAGTTTCCTCCTCCCTACTTCCAAACTGAACTCATTTCTATGACTCTCCTTACACAATATCTTCTTTGTTCATATTTCTTAGTTGCGCTGTCTGCCACTGATAGTTCACCCTGGAATGCAGCATCTTGGGTATATATTGCATTATTTTTAGTCAAAGTGTATTTATTAATCTTAACGATTCCATCTAGATTTCAGTTTTTCTCACTCCTCTTCTCATGCTTATTCATTGACGCTCAGACACCATAGTCATTCACACTCATGTAGAGTTATGTTTCTTACCTAAAATTTCCAATCTCCTTCTCCAACATCTTAAACAATGTTCACACGAACCTTGGGAATCATTTGGCTTCAGAAAATTCTGTTAAATACCCCTCTGAAAGCCAGTGATTTCAGTGGCTTTCTTTATGCGGAAAAGGGCAGACTCAGGGAATAATATTTCCTTGGCTCTTCCACACTGATTCACAGTGTTCCATCATATGTACCAATTTGTCAATCCCAGAACTAGTGTGAGAATTATCAGAGGGCATATGATTGGATGTGGTTGTGGAAAAATTCTACTGATGGAGAGGTGGTTTCAGTGGGAGTAATCAAGATGTGACTCAGGCACATGTCCTTAGGAACACACTTTTTGTGTAGGATCTAAAAGTTTTTAGCAGTGACAAAGATTCTCCCCTTGACCAAACTCTACTCAGGCTCCCCTGAACTTCTCAACTAGGCCTCCATTTTGGGACCTCCATGCTTGTCTCTGCATTGTCAAATTTTAACAGGAATTCTGCTAATTCAGTTTAGCCAAAATCCCCCACCCTCCATGTTGATCACCATCAGTGTGTAATCAGGTTCCTCACCATCCACCATGCCCCAAGTGATATTTGATCACCCTGGCCTGCCTTCAGCAAGAATCCTGTTAGGTCAGTTTACCCAGAATTCCACCTTACCTCTGATGTTTCCCCTAGTAGTTTTTCTGTTGGGACATAAATGCCTATTCTTAGGGATTCTGCACAACTTCCTTAGGCAGTTTCACCCATGTAGGGTAATTCCTGAAGTGTGACACACAAGTATTGGAAGGAGCCATTGGACCTGAAAGGATTATGTAGATGAGAGTGAAGGAGATCTCAATGGGCGGATGAAGAAAGTGGGTGATGGAGTTCTCACAGGACATACACATCACCAGGAAATCCACACTGGATCCATCAGCAACTCCTACTTGCTCGACTTTCAGAGTTCTTCACCATTCTCACCACCTCCACTGTTACTACCCTAAGTTGTGTCTTCATTATTTCTTTCCTGGGACTTTTGCAATAGCTTCTTAATTGGTCTCCCTGTTTTTTCCTTGCCCCACCTCAGTCTATTCATAACAGTAAGCACTGCATTTCTGCTAAAACATTCATCACTATTCTGCTCTTCAAAGCCCTTCAAAATGCATCGCATCTTATTTAGGTGAAAGTCAAAATCCTCACAATGTCTAAAAGGTCCTAAGGACCTGATCCCGTGGCCTCATTATCTCTCTGACTACAGTTATTACCTGTCTCCTCCTTGCTTCCTCTCATCTTCTTATGAAGGCCTGGGCACATCCCCACCTGAGGACCTTTGCATGTCTGATTTTTGAACTGACATTTGTACTGTGACATGAACATTTGTCTAATTTCAAAAATTTTAAGATCTAGGATCTACCTGCAGAAATGAAGGGCAAAAAAGAAAAACTCCCAAATGCTGTAAATAGCAGAACAAGAAAACAAATAAAAACCAAGTTCATGTATTGAATAATGTTTTTCCGTTCATGCCAACCTTTTTGAATGTATATGCGTAGTCTGAAGCAGCTTCATAGGTTTCTGTCATTTTTAGGGAGTCATGTTAACAGAAAATAATAACAAATCCATTGTTTTCTTACTCCTATTCTCCAATGATTTGAGAAACAGAAAGGAGTGAGAGGTGATATTCATTCACTGAGTTCTTTAACTCAACCATTTTTTGGACAGTTTTCTACGTTCTACTTGCTGTGCTAGGTGCTGGGGATACAATACATAAATCATAGCCCTACTCGGGGAATAGGAGGAAGGAGGACAGGGAATTGGAAACAAGGTCCTGAGTGTGGTGCTTGAGCTGAGCCCCGGTCGCTGAGGCAATGTCATGGAAGTGTGGTCAGTAGGCGTGGGGTTCAGAGGAAGGTCAGGGTAAGGACCTACATGAGGTCATAGAACCCATAGTTACTGGGGTCCACATTCTAACTCAAGCTGTGCTGGCTTCCAAAGCACTTGCACTCAACCACTGGAGTGTGGGCTTCAGACGGAAAAATCTTCAGGTAGTAGTTATTTAATTTACTCATATCAGAAAGTCAGAGGAGGAACTTAATTTGAGTGTGCTTAGTTCATTAAAATGTGATTACTTCATGAAAGACCTTAGCAATCCAATGCCCAAGCTGCATTATGTTTCTCAGCTCCCTTCCTGGTAACAAGAATATAGTGGGAATGTCTGAGTATATATATATTTGCTTTTTCTTATTGTTAATTTTATTTATACAATTGGAGATTTCCGTGTTGTTGTAAGTGATAACCAAGAGAGGTCCCACCTTAATCCATTTTCCCCCAATGATCATTTCACAATCTATATGTATATCAAAACATCAAGTTGTACATCTGAAGTAAACAACATTTGTATTTCTCAATTATATGCAATAGAGCTGAATGAAACCCCCACAACAATTCCAATGTGATAAAGTTTCTGAGTGCATACATATTCTCTTTTCTTTATTTCTTCCAAGGCTTTATTGCATAAGCATTATGCAACTCTTCAGCTAACAGTTTGATTTCTCTGCTTCCTTTTGCAACATGAAACGTATCTTTTTACATTATTATTGCATGCCAAACAGAATCTTTGAAAGTCGTGTGCATCTCAGTAGAAATATCAAAATTATTTAGAAATCCTTTAGTCAATGCGGTTTATTTGATGAACATTTTCAAAGGTGGTGAGAAGGAGTGAGCGACCAGTCTATATCCTCTCAGAAGGTACACATCTTCTTCTCAGTTTCCTGATGGCTGAATTCATCTCCTGGTTCCTCAGAGTGTAGATCAAGGGGTTCAGCAGAGGGGAGATGACAGTGAAGGTGATGGAGATGGCCTTATCTGTGGGGAGAGCATTGAAGGGCCGGGCATAGACATAGATACAGGGCACAAAGTGCAAGGTCACCACAGTGATGTGTGAGGTGCAGGTGGAGATGGCTTTCCTCCTGCCCTCCCCTGCCTGAGACCTCAGCATCATTAGGATGACTGTGTAGGACACAAACAGGAAGATAAACCACAGTGTGGTGAGCAGCCCACTAATGGAAATCATCAGTAGCTCAAGCACAAAAATGTCAGTACGGGCTAGTTTGAGGACCTGGGGGACATCACAGTAGAAAGTATCAAGAACATTGGGTCCACAGAATGGGAGGGGCAGCAACAGGGAAATCTGCACGATGCAGTGGACAAAGCCCCCCAGCCAGCAGGCTACAATGAGGGCAGTGCATCGCCCTCTGCTCATGATGGTCACGTAGTGCAGGGGCTTGGAGATGGCCACATAGCGATCAAATGCCATCACCGACAAAGAACATACGTCCAACCCTCCAACAAGGTGGAAGAAAAACATCTGAGTGAAGCAGCCATTGAAGGAGATGGTCTTTCTCTGTGACAGAATGTCCACCAGAACCTTGGGAGCTGTGATGGAGGAAAAGCAGATGTCGGCAATAGACAAATTCCGGAGCAAAAAATACATGGGGGTGTGAAGGCGAGATTCACAGGTCACCATGACCATGATGAGGAGGTTTCCCAGCAGAGTTGTCACATACACCCAAAGCAGGAAAAGAAATAAGACCCAGTTCAGTTCTTGATTCTGGGTTAGGCCAAGGAAAATAAATTCTTTGACCCTCGTGCAGTTTTTTAGCTCCATTGAGTCAACTTCTTTCTTGTTTCAAGCTTCTTCATTTGAAAAGACTTGGCTATTTATTTTGTTTTCTTCTCAAGCACTAAGAATACAATTCAGAATGTTCCTCGCGTGGTTGCGCTGTTTGTGATTTGTTGTTTTGTCTAAATTTTTAAGATTGCAGTCAGTTTGGTGATCAAATCAAATTATCCCATGTAAAGTCATTCAATAATTCTGTTCTTATAAAACTATTTTTGAAAAGAACAAACTTTATGTTCAGCAGTGATGCTTACATAACATTTTATTTAATTTATTTTAGTTTTCAAATTTTGCTATTGTTTTCTTCCATCCAAATATATCGAATGTCCAAAATATCTGAATCATAAACAGAAAGATAAGTACAATGTGGTTCCAGCCACAGTAGACTCATAGTATGAAAGTTTAATATTCATATTAGCGAACTTTCTGTTGACTTCCACAGGGTCTTGTCTTGCTAAAAAGAAAAAAAGAGTATCATTCTGTTTCTTACTACAATGTTGCTGTGGCATGAGTCAGTTTCCTTACTGTTGGCTGTTTTATGTTGAATTTCTTAAAATGTCACCTGTTATTCCATATATGTAGCTTTTCTTTGTCATTACCTTATACGAATCAGATTTTTTATTAATTATTTTTAAATATTTAAATTTTATTTTTAAGAAACACATTGAAACAATATATAAATACAAATATCAAAGAATATCTTTAATTTCTTTTATTGTGATAACACTTAAACATGAGAGCTGCCCTCAACAAATTTTTGGGTGCCAATACAGTATAGCCACAGTGCTGCACAGCAATTCTCTAGAACTTATTCATCTCACGTAACTGTTGTGATCCTTGCTTGAGTGTGGGGGAGAGAATAAAGATAGTGACCCACTTTTGAAAGGTCATCCATACTCTATCAACCACACTCTCTTCTGCCTCTTTCTCTGTGTGGATCAAAGCTAAGAGAGTGGAGGGTTCACACAGGAGGGAGAGATGTAGATATGTTTAGAATAATACCTATTTTTTATAAGCTGTTATTGGTCATTCTTAGGAAATTTTATAATTATTACTTATTCCACCTTATACTTAGCAAGTCAACATTTATTGCAATGTTCAAATGTATATGAACAAATGGGACCACATTGTCAAAGTGTTTGCAGCTTAGCGAAAGTGAATGATTTGTATAAATTGATGAACATAATGCATGATAAAATGTAAAATGTCAAGAGAAAAGTAGAGATTGATTTGGTTGGGATAGGAACTATGCTAAGAGATATAATGATTTCTATCAGTAATAAAAGCTGCTATTTTTTGAGTGTTTACTGTGTGTGAAGAGTTATGAAATGTTGACATTGAATTTTCACCACTATCCTTTATTCCTGTTTTTCAGATGGAATATAGTGTGAATCTATGTTTGACTGAAGTTAAGGAAAAGATAGAAATAGGATGGAAAAAACATTGTTTTGTTTGCCTCTTCAATCTTATGTATATAGGGTCTCATTTTGTATAACAAGAATATTTTGGGGTGCGCCTGATAGCCGTGTGGTTAAGTTTGCATGCACTGCTTTGGTGGCCCCAGGTTCACTGGTTCGGATCCTGGACACGGACCTATGCACTGCTCATCAAGCTATGCTGTGGCAGGCATCCCACATAGGTAAAATAGAGAAAGACGGGCACAGATAGTAGCTCAGGGCCAATCTTCCTCAGCATAAGAGAGGAGGATTGGCAGCAGATGTTAGCTCAGTGACAATCTTTCTCAGAGAAACAAAACAAAGAAAAGAAAATTTGGTAAAGTCTGTCTGAAGATAAGAATTTTTCAGAAAGGGGTTCTGGAAACCCAATTTATGTGGAGCTTAGTCTGAGACTACCTCATCAAGAAGCAACTCAAATGATCACAGCAAACGAATGATGCCTTCTCTCACACTGAGTGGACCACATTTCTGAATCCCTCTTAACATATCACCTCTCTTCCAATAGTTAACACCCACCTTTGTTGTTTCTGTCACTGAGAAGATCATCTTGGCTCTGAAGCATTCAGTATACCTGGAAAATATCAAAGTCAAACTATTCATACATAGTTTGTATAATCAATAACAACATCTCAATGTCACTATCGATAACTTTAACCTTAGCTAAATCTTAACATCTTTACCTAATACCTTTGATCCTGAAACTCCAACTACAAATTGTATGTCATCAGGTACAGACCAGAATAGAACACTAGTGACACTAGTGATGTTAATTCTTGAAAATATTGTTTCTGAAGGCAGAGCGTCTTGGAAGACTAAATATCTTAGTGTCTTTATTCTCCTTTCAGGAAAGAAAGGGCAGATTCAAAGAATCACATCTTCAAGAACTTCCTCTGTGTCCCTATCTTACGTGCAAATCCCTCAGCCTCAGGCTTAATGTGAGAATTGCAAAGGGAATAATATTGGACAAGGAAGTGGAATTCAGTGCCTGATTCTGTTGTTGGTGATGAAGTTTCAAAGGGAGTTATTAAGAAGTTACTGAAACATTCACATGTGTAAACACACATTCACGCATACACAGACGGACACATTTTGATTGATATCCAAATTCTTTAGAGGCAGTAGAGGAAATCTATCTGTTTATCCATAGCTCAATAAGAACTTTGTTAAAACATGCCAAATACTGCACCTGAGAGAGAAAAAGGGTCCAGTTTTCATTGCTTGTAAGGCTCAGAGGACAGTATAGACAAATCAGTTTCATTTTGATTGTCAAAAATCTCAAAAAAACCTGCACCTCAAATCCTTTGCTACCAGTCTAGTTTCTAATTATATGCAGAATGATTATAGTCTCATGATGTTGCTCTAAGTCTCTGCATGTAGAGAAACAAGACTTAGATGACGTTTGGGGAATGCACGTTTTTCCTTTTTTCCAACACTCTACTCAAATGGAAACTCTCAATTTGGATACATCTAGATAAGTATGTTAGTAAAGCTGTCTACAAAATCATAATAGTTACTTAAGATTACCTGAATTTATTGAATGATGTGATCTTATATAAAATGAACTTCCACTGTTTGCAGAATGCTGATGGGTTTGGATTTACTTGCTTTTCCATTTTGTTTTAGTACTGTAAACTAGCCTACACAGATTAAAAAGTGCATGATGCAGGTTATGTGTTTGAGATGGGTAATTCCTCCCCCAACCCAGCTTTACTGAGATTTAATTGACATATATCATTGAGTGTGTTTAAGGCATATAATGTGTTGATTTGATACATTTATAACTGCAAAATGCTTATCATCTTAGTGTTAGCGAACACTTTCATCACCTCACATAATTACTCGTTCTTTTTGGTAGTGAGATCATTTAAGACATACTCTCTTTTAAACTTTCAAGTATTGTTACCATATTGTTAACTATAATCACCATCTTTACATTAGATCCAAAACTTATTCAACTTATAGCTGGGAATTTGTACAGTTTAACCAACATCTCCTTACTTCTCCCCATCCCCAACACCTGGTAACCTACATTCATTCTACTCTGTTTCTATGAGATCAGATTTTTAGGTTCCATGTATATATGAGATCATAGAATATTTGTCTTTGTTTGACTTAGTTCACTTAGCATAATGCCCTCAAGGTCCATCTGTGTTGTTGCAAATGGCAGGACTTTCTATTTTTTGTGACTGACCACACCTTCTTTATCCATCCATCCATTGATGGACACTGAGATTGCTTTCATATCTTGAATGTTGTGAATAATGCTGCAATGAACATAGAAGTGCTGATACTTCTTCAAGACCTTAATTTCATTTCCTTTTGGTATATATCCAGAGATGGTATTGCTGGTTCATATGGTAGTCTTATTTTAAATCTTTTGAGGAACCTCTCTACTGTTTTCCACAGTGGTTGTACCAATGTATATTTCCAGCAGCAGTGCACAAGGATTTTCTTTCCTCCACATCCTCACCAACACTTATCTTTTGTCTTTTTGATGATAGCCATTCTAACAGGTGTGAAGTGATATCTCACTGTGGTTTTGAATTGCATTTCTCTCATGCTTAGTGATGTTGAGCACATTTTCATGTATCTATTGGCCATTTGAATGCCTTGTTTAAAAAAATATCTATTCAGTTCCTATGCCCATTTTTAAATCGGATTGCGTGTTTTTTGGTATTGAGTTTATCAGTTCTTTATGTGTTTTGGATACTAACAGCTTATCAGATACATAATTTGCAAATAATTTCTCCCATTCTGTAGGTTGTCTTCTCATGTTTTGATTGTCTCTTTTGCTGTGCAGAAGCTTTCAGTTTGATGTAGTTTCATTTATTAAGTTTTTCTTTTGTTGATTGTGCTTTTGGTGTCATATCCAAAAAATTATTGACAAGGCCAATTTTGAGGAGATTTTCCATGACTTTTTCTCCTAGGAGTTTTATTGTTTCAGGTCTTATGTTTAAATATTTAATCCATTTCAAATAATTTTTCTGAGCTGTGTAAGACAGGGGTCTGATTTCATTATTATGCATCTAGTTATCTAGTTTTTCCAGTATCATTTATTGAAGAGAGTATCCCTTTCCCATTGTACATTCTTGGCTTCTTTGTTGTAAATTAATTGCCTGTATATGCATGGATTTATTTATGAGCTCTTGATTATGTTCCATTTATCTGTATGTCTGTTTTTATGCCAGACTATACTGTTTTGATTATTAAAGCTTTGTAGTATAAAGGTTGAAATCATAAGTATGATGCCTCTGAATTTATTTTTCTTTCTCTCAATTGCTTTTTCTAATTCTGTGAAAGATGTGATTGGAATTTGGATAGGGATTGCATTGAATCTGTAGATCTCTTTGGGTAGTATGTACATTTTACAATATTAATTCTTACAATCCATGAGCATAGAATATCTTTGTATTTATATATATCTTCTTCAATTTCTTTCATCAATGGCTTATGATTCAGTGAACAGATCTTTCACTTCCTTGGTTAAATTTCTTCCTTAGCGTGTTATCCTTTTGATTCAATTCTAAATGGGATTGTATCTTTGAGTTCTCTTCTGTTAGTTCATTATCAGAATATAGAAATACTACTGATTTTTGTAAGGTGACTTTGCACCCTGCCACTTTGATGTAGTTGTTGATTATTTATCATAATTTTCCAATGGATTCTTTAGGGTTTTCTACATATAAAATCATCTAATCTGCAAATAGTGAGAGTTCCACTTCTTCATTGCCTATTTGGATTCCTTTTATTTCTTTTTCTTGCCTAATTGCTCTGGCCCAAACCTCCAATACTATGTTGAAGAAGAGTGGTGAGAGTGGCCACACTTGTCTTGTTCCTGCTTTCAGAGGGATGGCTTTCATTTTTTCTCCATTGAGTATGATGTTGGCTGTGGGTTTGTCATATATGGCCTTTAATATGTTGAGTTACTCTCCTTCTATAAACATTTTTTTTTGAGGAAGATTAGCCCTGAGCTAACTGCTGCCAATCCTCCTCTTTTTCCATTCTTTCCAATTCTTTCCAATCCATATCTTCTTCCATTGCTTCACTCTGAGACTGTGTTTGTCTTTGGGGCTGAGATGTGTTTCCTGGAGGCAGCATATTGTTGGGTCTTGTTTTTTAATCCATCCTACCACTCTGTCTTTTGATTGGAGAATTCAATCCATTTACATTTAGAGTGATTATTGATATATGAGGGCTTAATGCTCCCCTCTCATTGCTTATTTTCTGCATTTCCCTTTTTTCTCGTCCCATGTATTTTGGATTACCAATTGGGTTAAGTAGTTTTCTATGATGATTTTCTTGATTTTCTCCTTATGTCTCTGTTTTAATTATTTGTATACTGATTACCATTAGGTTTATAGAAATATCTTATAGATGAGCTAGTGCATTTTTGATAGCCTTTTATTTCATTAGACTAAACCAATTCCATCTCTTTCCTCCTCCCCTTTTAGGTTATCATTGTCATATCTTTTTCCATCTTGTGTTGTGAGTTTGTGTTAAAATGACAAGATTATATTTATTTTGGTGTTTTCCTTCCCTTTATCTTTAATGTTATAGTTAAGTGTTTACTAATCTGTTCTAATAGACAGCTGCATTTTCCTGATTATTGCCTACCTATTTATCTCCTGGCTCAGGGCTTTGTAGCCCCTTTCCTTTTATTTTTCCACTATGAGGGCCTTAGGATTTCTTGTAGGAATGTCATGTGGTGATGAACTCCCTTAGCTTTTGTTTATCTGGGAAACTTTTTATTTCTCTGTCATATCTAAAGGATATTTTTGATTGATAGACTATTCTTGGCTTAAAGTTTTTGTTTTTCAAAATTTTGAATATATCATTCCACTTTCTCCTAGCCTGTAAGGTTTCTGCTGAGAAATCCACTGAAAGCCTGTTAGGGGTTCCTTTGTTAGTTGTTTTCTTTTGCCTTGCTTCCCTTAATATTTTCTCTTTGTCATTGACTTTTGCCAGCTTTACTAATATATGCCTTGGAGAAGGTCTTTTTACATTGATACAGTTAGGAAATATATTGGCTTATTTCACTTGCATTTCCAGCTCCTTCCTCATGTTTGGGAAGTTCTCTGCTATTATTTCTTTGAACAAGCTTTCTGCTCCATTCTCCTTCTCTTATCCCTCTGGAATACCTATAATCCTTATGTTGCATTTCCTAATTGAGTCTGATATTTCTCAGATAATTTCTTCATTTCTTTTTAATCTCAGTTCTCTCTCCTCCTCCATCTGAAACATTTCTATATTTCTGTTCTCTAAGTTGGTAATTCAATCCTCCATAATATCAGCTCTATTGTTTAGGGAATCCAGATTTTTCTTCATCTCATTCATTGTGTTTTTCATCTCCACACAGTTCTGATTGGTTCTTTTTATAGTTTCAATCTCTTTTATGAAGAAGTTCCTCATTTCATTGAACTGCCTTTCTGCATTTTCTAGTTACTCGTTGAATATTTTTTTAATGATAGTTATTTTGAATTCTCTGTCATTTAGGTTGTGAATTTCCATGCTGTTGGGGCTGATTGCTGGGTACTTGTCATTTTCCTTCTGTTCTTGAGATTTAATATCTTCATACAGCTTGATGGCCTGGATTTTTGTCTCCATCTCGTGATATTATCTTTTATTTTTTTTAGGAAGATTAACCCTGAGCTAACTGCTGCCAATCCTCCTCTTTATTCTGAGGAAGACTGGCCCTCAGCTAACATCCGTGCCCAGCTTCCTCCACGTTATATGTGGGACGCTTACCACAGCATGGCATGCCAAGCAATGCCATGTTCACACCCGGGATCCGAACTGGTGAACCCCGGGCTGCCAAAGTGGAACATGCACACTTAACTGCTGTGCCACTAGGCCGGCCCCTCGTGATATTATCTGTTCACAGTTTCCAACTGCCACCACTGAGTGGGGTCAGGCACTGTGTATTCTAAGCTTGCCACAATCTGCAGCTCCCTAGCTCAAAACAGACTCCTTTTCTGTTTGTGTGGCACTCTGGCCAGTTGCTGAGCTAGATCACTGGGCAGGGGGAGGGGCACTTTCCTTCACCTGTGTGATCCCCTCAGCTGCTGGCTACTTTTCTCTCTGTGTGGTGGTCTGTCTGATGGCAGAGCTGGAGTGCTGGGCAGGAGGAGGGGCACTTTCTGTTAAGATTTTTCTACTTTCTTTTAGTCCATTTTGGTAACCTATAATTCCCATGAAAATTATATACTTTAGTATATCCTGGAAATTTTAAAAATTACATTTCAACGCACTGAGTCTTTACTTCTTTCTCTTGAAAGGCTGCAAGTCCATAGAGTGCATTTGTTTATATGTTCAATGAGAAAAGTGTAACTCCTGAATGTGCCTGGATCTTTGGGAAACAAAAGGAGGGTGTCCAGAAGAGAATATCTTATCAGGTTCCCATAAGATAAGTATCTTCATGTCTTCCAAAATGAGGAACTGTAGCTGTAGCATCTTTGGTCCCCTAAAGTGAGCAAAAATAGAAGTTTCACACTTTATTTTAATACCAAGAAAATGATGAACTGCACATAAATAAGGTAATGTGTTATTGACGATCAGAATTTGATTATAAAAATCTGTTTTGTACTAGTGAGTTGACAACAGTCTTCTGTGTTCCTAAAATACATGGCTGACAAAATAAAACTTGTTTACTTTTTACCTGTCTCTCTTTGGAAAAGTCTTTGTGCGTGACTGTGTGTGTTTGCATGTGTATGTGTGTGTGACAGGGACTGATTACCTCATACAGTCATGTGTTGCTTTATGGTGAGGATGCATTCTGAGAAATTCATTTTTAGGTGATTTCGTCATTGTGTGAACATCATAGAGTGTACTCACACAAATCTAGATAATACAGACTTCTATACACCTAGGTTATATGGTATTAATCTTGTAGGATTACAGTCATTAATGTGGTCTGAATTGACCAAAATGCCATTATGTGACACATGACTGTATTTTTAAGTATTCAATTTCTTGAGTTCTAAGATGAACTTTTCTTTCATATTTTAACATCCGTGAAATTAAGATTTGTCTTACAATCAATGAGTACATGTGATATGGAAATGCTTCATTTTTACTACTTAGCTGTCATTAAAGTGGCAAATACAGTTTACAGTGGATGACATTTTAAATTCTAATATGGTAAGTATAGTCAATATACAAAATGCTTGAGACTCCATCTCTGAGTCTCTTTTCATAAAGTCTAGGGGCACTTCAATTGATATCAAGTCATCTCACTATTAGCCAATTACATGTGGAATTTATGAGAGTGTTAAATTAGACCTTTACTTCAGATTTGAAGGTCTATTTCATCCTATACAGAGTTTTAAAGTGATGACAGCTTGGGACTGGCTTCTCTAGCCCATTGCCCTTGTACTTGAGATTTGTGCCTGGTGTGTTGCTCATTCTTAGGCTTTTGGGAGAAACATGTGGGCACCTTCCCTTGATTGAGCCCTGTCCCACCTCTGACCCTTTTTATTCATTTTTCTCTTTCTTTCCCTTTTCAGTCCATACAGCCCCTTCGTCTCCAATTGAAGCATTTCTCTTATATTAGTTTCCTACTACTCCTGTTACAAATTACAAAGAGTTAGTTGTTTAAAACAACACAAATTTATTATCCTAAAATTCTGTAGGTCAGAAATCTGACATGGGCCTCACAAAGCTAAAATCAAGGTGTTGGCAGGATGCATTCTTTTCTGGAGGTTCTAAGGCAGAACCCATTCTTCTCTTTTTCTAGCTTCTAGAGTCTAGCTACATTCCTTGGCTTGTGGATACTTCCGTCTTTAAAGCCAACCATGTCAACTCAAGTACTCCTCACGTTGCTTACTCTGACCTCCTCTTCTGTCTACCTCTTCCACTTTTTTTTTTATTAATGTTATGATAGATGAGAACCTTGTGAGATTTCAGTTGTACATTTTTGTTAGTCATGTTGTGGGTACACCACTTCCCCCTCTGTGCCCTCCCCCCACCCCCCCCACCTTTTCCCTGGTAACCACCAATCAGATCTCCTTGTCAATATGTTAACTTCCACCTATGAGTGGAGTCATATAGAGTTCGTCTTTCTCTGACTGGCTTATTTCGCTTAACATAATACCCTCGAGGTCCATCCACGTTGTTGTGAATGGGCCAATTTTGTCTTTTTTTATGGCTGAGTAGTATTCCATTGTGTATATATACCACATCTTCTTTATCCAATCATCAGTTTCTGGGCATGTAGGCTGGTTCTACTCTTGGCTATTGTAAATAATGCTGCGATGAACATAGGGGTGCAATGGACTCTTGAGATTTCTGATATCAGGTTCTTAGGAGAGATACCCAGTAATGGGATGGCTGGGTCATAGGGTATTTCTATTTTTAACTTTTTGAGAAATCTCCATACTGTTTTCCATAGTGGCTGTACCAGTTTGCATTCCCACCAACAGTGTATGAGGGTTCCTTTTTCTCCACATCCTCTCCAACATTTGTCACTCTTGGTTTTGGATGTTTTTGCCAATCTAATGGGTGTAAGGTGATATCTTAGTGTAGTTTTGATTTGCATTTCCCTGATGATTAGCGATGATGACCATCTTTTCATGTGTCTATTGGCCATATTCATATCTTCTTTTGAGAAATGTCTGTTCATGTCCTCTGCCCATTTTTTGATCGGGTTGTTTGTTTTTTTGTTGCTAATCAGTGTGAGTTCTTTGTATATTATGGAGATTAACCCTTTGTCAGATAAGTGGCTTGTAAATATTCTTTCCCAATTAGTGAGCTGTTTTTTTGTTTCAATCCTGTTTTCCCTTGCCTTAAAGAAGCTCTTTAGTCTGATGAAGTCCCATTTGTTTATTCTTTCTATTGTTTCCCTCAACTGAGGAGTTATAGTGTCCGAAAAGATTCTTTTGAAACTGATGTCAAAGAGTGTACTGCCTATATTCTCTTCCAAAAGACTTATTGTCTCAGGCCTAATCTTTAGTTCTTTGATCCATTTTGAGATTATTTTGGTGTGTGGTGAAAAAGAATGGTCAATTTTCAATCTTTTGCATGTGGCTGTCCACTTTTCCCAGCACCATTTGTTGAAGAGACATTCTTTTCTCCATTGTGGGCCCTCTGCTCCTTTGTCTAAGATTAGCTGTCCATAGATGTGTGGTTTTATCTCTGGGTTTTCAATTCTGTTCCATTGATCTGTGGACCTGTTTTTGTACCAGTACCATGCTGTTTTGATCACTGTAGCTTTGTAGTATGTTTTGGAATCGGGGATTGTGATTCCGCCGGCTTTGTTTTTGCTCAGGATTGCTTTAGCAATTCGCGGTCTTTTGTTGCCCCATATGAATTTTAGGATTGTTTGTTCAATTTCTGTGAAGAATGTTCTTGGGATTCTGATTGGGATAGCATTGAATCTGTAGATTGCTTTAGGTAGCATGGACATTTTAACTATGTTTATTCTTCCAATCCATGTGCATGGAATGTCTTTCCATCTCTTTATGTCATCGTCTATTTCTTTCAAGAAAGTCTTGTAGTTTTCATTGTATAGATCCTTCACTTCCTTGGTTAAGTTTATCCCAAGGTATTTTATTCTTTTCGTTGCGATTGTGAATGGGATTGAGTTCTTGAGTTCTTTTTCTGTTAGTTCATTGTTAGTGTATAGAAATGCTACTGATTTATGCACGTTAATTTTATACCCTGCTACTTTGCTGTAGTTGTTGATTATTTCTAATAGTTTTTCTATGGATTCTTTGGGGTTTTCTATATATAAGATCATGTCATCTGCAAACAACGAGAGTTTTACTTCTTCGTTACCTATTTGGATTCCTTTTATTTCTTTTTCCTGCCGAATTGCTCTGGCCAGCACCTCTAGTACTATGTTGAATAGGAGTGGTGAAAGTGGGCACCCTTGTCTTGTTCCTGTCCTCAGAGGGATGGCTTTCAGTTTTTGTCCATTGAGTATGATCTTGGCTGTGGGTCTATCATATATGGCCTTTATTATGTTGAGGTACTTTCCTTCTATACCCATTTTATTGAGGGTTTTTATCATAAATGGGTGTTGGATCTTGTCGAATGCTTTCTCTGCATCTATTGAGATGATCATGTGGTTTTTGTTTTTCATTTTGTTGATGTAGTGTATCACGTTGATTGACTTGCGGATGTTGAACCATCCCTGTGTCCCTGGTATAAATCCCACTTGATCATGGTGTATAATCTTTTTGATGTATTGTTGTATTCGGTTTGCCAAAATTTTGTTGAGGATTTTTGCATCTATGTTCATCAGTGATATCGGCCAGTAGTTCTCCTTCTTTGTGTTGTCCTTGTCAGGTTTGGGGATCAGAGTGATGTTGGCTTCATAGAATGTGTTAGGGAGTACTCCATCTTTCTCAATATTCTGGAACAGTTTGAGGAGAATAGGTATTAAGTCTTCTTTGAATGTTTGGTAGAATTCTCCAGAGAAGCCGTCTGGTCCTGGACTCTTATTTTTGGGGAGGTTTTTGATTACCGTTTCTATTTCCTTACTTGTGATTGGCCTATTCAGATTCTCCATTTCTTCCTGATTCAGTTTGGGGAGATTGTAGGAGTCTAGGAATTTGTCCATTTCTTCCAGGTTGTTCAATTTGTTGGCATATAGTTTTTCATAGTATTCTCTTATGATCTCTTGTATTTCATTGTTATCTGTTGTGATTTCTCCTCTCTCATTCCTAATTTTATTAATTTGCGATTTCTCTCTTCTTTTCTTGGTGAGTCTGGCTAGGGGTTTGTCAATTTTGTTAATTCTTTCGAAGAACCAACTCTTTGTTTCATTGATCCTTTCTATTGTCTTTTTTGTTTCAATATCATTTATTTCTGCTCTTATTTTTATTATTTCCCTCCTTCTACGGACTCTGGGCTTTGTTTGTTCTTCTTTTTCTAGTTCTGTTAGGTGTCGTTTGAGGTTGCTTATGTGAGCTTTTTCTTGTTTAGTGAGGTGAGCCTGTATTGCGATGAATTTCCCTCTTAGGACTGCTTTTGCTGCATCCCAAATGATTTGGTATGTTGTGTTCTCATTTTCATTAGTCTCCAGATAAAATTTGATTTCTTCTTTAATTTCTTCAATGATCCATTGTTTGTTGAGAAGCGTGTTGTTTAGTCTCCACATTTTTACACCTTTCTCTGCTTTTTTCTTGTAGTTGATTTCTAGTTTAATAGCATTATGATCAGAAAAGATGCTTGATATTATTTCAACTCTCTTGTATTTATTGATGTTTGCTTTGTTTCCCAAAATATGGTCTATCCTTGAGAATGTTCCATGTGCACTTGAGAAGAATGTGTAACCTGCTGTTTTTGGATGAAGTGTTCTATATATATCTATTAAGTCCATCTGGTCTAATTTTTCATTTACTTCTATTATTTCCTTGTTGATTTTCTGTCTGGATTTTCTGTCCATTGGTGTTAATGGTGTGTTGAGGTTCCCTACTATTATTGTATTGTTGTTGATGTCTTCTTTTAGTTCTATTAAGAGTTGCTTTACAAATTTTGGTGCTCCTGTGATGGGTGCGTATATACTTATAAGTGTTATGTCTTCTTGGTGGAGAGTCCCTTTTATCATTATATACTGTCCCTCTTTGTGTTTCTTTATCTGTTTTGCTTTGAAATCTACCTTGTCTGATATTGGTATAGCGACACCTGCTTTCTTTTGTTCATTATTAGCTTGGAGTATTGTTCTCCATCCCTTCACTCTGAGTCTGTGTTTGTCTTTGGGGCTGAGGTGTGTTTCCTGGAGGCAGCATATTGTTGGATCTTGTTCTTTGATCCATCCTGCCACTCTGTGTCTTTGGATTGGGGAGTTCAATCCATTTACATTTAGAGTGATTATTGAGATGTGGGGGCCTACCACTACCATTTTGTGTCTTGTTTTCCGGTTTTCTTCAATTTCCTTTGTTTCTCGTCCCATGGTTTAATCTGTTCTGATGTAGAGCTGCTACTCTCTGTTGTTGTCCTTCTACTTATCTCCTCTGCTCTTGGTTTTGTAGCCCCTTTCCTTTTTTGGATTTTTCAGGAATGAGGGTTTTCCTGAGGATTTCCTGAAGTGGAGGTTTTGTGGCAATGAACTCCCTTAATTTTTGTTTATCTGGGAAAGTTTTTATTTCTCCATCGTATTTGAAGGATATTTTCGCTGGGTAGAGAATTCTCGGCTGTAGATTTTTGTCGTTCAGATTTTTGAATATATCATATCACTCTCTTCTAGCCTGTAAAGTTTCTGCTGAGAAATCTGCTGATAGCCTGATGGGGGTTCCTTTGTAGGTTAGTTTCTTTTGCCTGGCTGTCCTTAGTATTTTCTCCTTGTCGTTGACTTTTGCTAGCTTCACTACTACATGCCGTGGAGTTGGTCTTCTTGCATTGATAAAGTTTGGAGATCTATTGGCTTCTGTCACCTGAAGATCCATCTCTCTCACCAGATTTGGGAAGTTCTCAGCCATTATTTCTTTGAATAGGCTTTCTGCCCCTTTCTCCTTCTCTTCTCCCTCTGGTATACCTATAATCCTTACGTTGCATCTCCTAATTGTGTCTGATAATTCTCCGAGAGTTTCTTCATTTCTTTTTAGTCTTGGTTCTCTCTCCTCCTCTGCCTGCAGCAATTCTGTATTGCCATCTTCCAAATTGCTAATTCTTTCCTCCATATTATCGGCCCTACTGTTCAGAGCATCTAGATTTTTTTAATCTCCTCTATTGTGTTCTTCATTTCCAATATTTCTGTTTGGTTCTTCTTTATCATATCAAACTCTTTTGTGACATAGCTCCTGAACTCGTTGAGTTGTCGGTCAGAATTCTCTCTTAACTCATTGAGTATTTTAATAATGGCTGTTTTGAAATCATCATCATTTAGGTTATATATCTCATTTTCTTTGGGATTGTTTTCTGTGTATTTGTTACTATCTTTCTGTTCTGGAGATTTAATGTATTTTTTCATATTGCTTGATGTTGTTGATTTGTGCCTCTGCATGGAGATAGAGTTTAGTTGCTCCTTTCACTTGTTTCAGCTGCTGCGGTGGGGGAGCAGCTGTTTATACTGCACCAACCAGGAACCCTGTCTGCAGTTGCTAACTGGGCCTGGGCCCCTCCTCATAGTCACAGTGGTCCTTTGGATTCCCTCCTCTGCCGTGGGGGCCGTCACAGGGGGGCTTCAGGCTGCTGATGCCTACTGTTGCAGCCCACCTAGATGTGCTCCCTCCTTGGGGTCTGCAACGGTGTTATGGGCTTTTCCAGTGGCCAGGGCTGGGATCACTTATATTTGTCGCTCCGTTGCTGTCGGCACCCACAAAATCTCACTTGTCCTCTATGGGTTGCAGGAGAGCTATTGGCATCTTCTACAGTCTGTGGTTAGTTCACCTAGCTATGCTGCTTTTGCCCTGGGGTCTTCCAGCCTTGTGGCTGCCGGCTAGGTGCCTTCTACTGGTGCTGTGCAGAGGCTTTCCCTAAGGCTGCTGTGAGCCTGTAGGGTTTCCCCCTCGGCTACGGAGCTGGGTCTCTGGAACTGCCCCCAGCCCCAGTCCTCTCTGAGATCTCCGGCAATCCCTAGTCCCACGGGGCGGGCAACGGCAACTGGGGGTCGCCCCGCCCTCTGGGATTCTCTCCGGGGCTTTCCCAGAGTTGAGTGCTGGGCATGGCCCCTCTGCTAATGGCAGACAGAGAGTTTTGTCTCCTGCCCAGGCGGAACTCCGGAGCTTCCCCTCCAGGTCGCAGAGCCGGCCTTTGAAATTTCCCCCAGCCCCAGTCCTCTCTGAGATCTCCGGCAATCCCTAGTCCCACAGGGCGTGCAATGGCAGCTGGGGGTTGCCCCACCCTCGGATTCTCTCCGGGGCTTTCCTGGAGTTGAGTGCTGGGCATGGCCCCTCTGCTAATGGAAGACAGAGAGTTTTCTCTGCTGCCCGGGCAGAATTCTGTAACTTCCCCTCCAGGGCGTGGAGTCGGCCTTTGGAGCTTCACCCAGTCCCAGTCCGCTCGGAGATCTCCGGCAATCCCTAGCCCCACCGTGCAGGCAGTGGCAGCCAGGAGACCTCTGTACCCTCAGCGACTCTCTCTGGGACCCTCCGAGCGCCGCGAACACCAGGCGGGGTCTCCCCGCCAATGGCGGGGAGAGACTCTCCCCGTGGGCCCAGGTGTGCAACTCCAAAGTTTCCCTCTGCGTTTAGGAGTAATTGCGGGGGGTTTAGGTAGGGTTCTGGTCACCTGTTTCCACCGTCGCTCCTCTGTTGTGTGCTCGCTCCTGCCCTAGATGTGTGTAGATCTTCTGGGGGCGTCCGTTGGAAGAAAGCCGCTTGCGGGTACTCGGCTGCTCAGTCAGGGTCGGAGAGTTTTCACCTATTTCCACATCCTCCCGGAGGAAAGTCCGTCCGCCTTCCGATGTATAGTCGCGTGGGTATCTCAGACATCCTGAGATGCTGTCTGGATATCCTTTGTTAAGAGATAAGTGTCCAAATAATTGTAGACTCGAAGGGGGAGAGACAAAGAGGACTACTCACGGCGCCATCTTGGATGCTCTCTACCTCTTTCACTTTTGAAGGCCCTTGTGATTTTATTGGCCCTCTCCCAGATAATCCAGGGTAATCTCCCTCTTCAAGGTCAGCTCATTAGCAACCTTAATTCTACCTACAACCTTAATTTCCTTTACTACCTAAATAGCATACTCACAGATTCTGAAGATTAGGATGTGAATATCTTTGTGGGGGGATTACTCTTCCTACTACAACTCCCTCTTACTCAGCTTCTGCATTTTTTGCAAGTCATTCTGAAATCTCAAAACTCTGAATGCTGGAAAATTTTTAGGAATACATTTGGCAGTAAACTCTGATCTGACGTGAATTAATTTTATTGCAAAATTTGATCTGAATTTATGTGACACCATGCACAGTTTTTATTTATTGCATGTTTGTGGAAATATTCATCCATTTGCCTGCAGAAATATTAAAGTGTTTGTGTATCAGATGCTTCCCATGGAAGAAATTACGTAATAAATAATACATGCACTGTATTATGTTTCTAAAATATAAGAAATTATAAATTAAAAAATCTAGCTGTTTCCAATAAATGAAAATGAAGGAATGCAGGCTTACATTATCATTATTATTATCATAATAATTAGCCTACTGCTACATTTCAATGAATCTGTTTACTTACTCAATCTTACTAGGATTTGTGCTCTAGAAGAAAGAGAGAGTAAAAAAATTCCATCCTCCCATATATGATTGTCAGGTATTTCAAGTGTCTGTCTGGACATACTCAAAGCCCTGGTTTATTGAAACTCCGATTGAATGAATTTGTACATTCATTTTCCATGAATATTGCAAAACACTCATTTTTCCTGGGATGTTTCTATTCTATGGTGTATATGGGTCTCAACAAATGTTATTGAATCTAACATTTGATTTAGTGTTCTCATAAAGACACACACAGATGCCCAGATCTTGAGTATAAGATTGCAGATACTGTGATTCAAATACTTCCATTTCCTTTGACTTCCATGTTGAAGTCTCTGTTCAAGAAATAGAGACAATTTTAAATACTAAAAACCAAGGAGGATCTCGTCAAGATGGCAGCATAGGCAGACTCTGAACTCACCTCCTCCCACAAACACAGCCAGGTCACAACTATTCTTGGAAAAATTATCCCAGACAGACAACTGAAATGTGGATAAAAAGAACACCCACAACAAGAAACTGTCCTGACTGAGGCAGAAGAGAGAGAAATTCCTTATGGAGAGAAAAAGAAGCCACCTTTGTGAGTGGTGGAGCTTTACAGCCAGCCAGATGGGAGCCATCCTAAGGTATGCAGCCTCCCTTGGAGAAGTAGGGCCCTTAGTAAGGGCACTGTACCACTATAAGCATCCTTCAGACTCAGCACAACTGAGATAAGTGTCCTACTATCTGGCTCCACTGGCTATTAACTGCAATGGGGAATAACCCCAGAAAAGCTATCAGAAGAAAGCTGGAAATATCCAGCTCTTAAAAGGCCCATACATAGATTCACCCATCTCAGACAGCAACCTAAAATCACCAAAAAGAAAGCTCCACAGTCCTTTGGTGAAAAGAGACTCACCTGGCAGGCTCTGGGTGCATCTCAGTGAGTGATGAGACCTCTGCAGAGACTGAGACATTAGTGGCAGCCATTGTTGTGACCAAGTACAGGAGAGCTGACATAGATGCTGGCAGATGCCATTGGAGTTCTTCCCCTGGCTTGTTAGTTCAAGGGTCTGCCACACCCCTGCACCCAATAAAGAGTGGATTTAATTCAGTTCATCCCGGGCAGGCAGCCCACTCTAGGGACTGGAACCACGTAACAACAAGCCCTCATGCTACTTGTCAGCCTGCGTAGACTGGGTACCTTAATCCTCTACAGACAGGCTGGTGTGTCCACCTCTGTGGAGCAGGGCCTGTGTGAGGACCAGGTGAACTGTGGGGGGCATTGGTGGAGGGGTGGGGACATCTACAGTGGGGTTACAGAGTACCCTTCAGGAGATCAGGAAGTATTCATGAGCCAGGACTGTGTTTATGGTGTGTGTGGACTGGGGGCGGGGGGGGGCTTATCAGTGGCAGAAGACTTGTGCTTCACAAAAACCCACAAACAAGATTTGCCCCACCTTCTGAAGCCTGAAACAGTTGAGTGCTCCCCATGCCTAGGGCCTGCCCCCCAGAACTGTGATTCTAAGAGAGCTGACAATAGCCTTGCAAGCCTGAGGCCTACAGCAACTGTTATCCCCTGAGCCTAGCAACCAACTACATTGGGTACCTACTCAAGTAACAGGAAAACTGCAACAAAAGTGTGCTATTAGATCTTGTTGCCAATGCTGCTGGGGCTCCCCAAACCCAATTTACAAACAGCTGGCCAGGGAGTGAAAGACTAGACTCCTTGAGTATCTGCAGTAAGAGCAACCCTGACACAGCAGAAGGACATAAATAGCACTCACAGCGGTCACTCATGGATCATTTGGACTGCTGATGAGAGGGAAGCACACTACTGGGTCTCTAAAGGCTTTTCTTACATAAAGCCACTTCTCCAAGATCAGTTGACATGGCTGACTCACCTAAAACATAGAAATAAGTGCAGAGAAAGAGGCATAATCAGTAGGCAAAGGAATACATTCCATGCAAAGGAACAGGACAACCCCCCTCCCAAAAAGAATTAAATGAAACAGAAATAAGCAATCTACCTGACAAAGATTTCAAGCAAAAACTCATAGGGATTCTCATAGATATTGGGAGAAGACTGGATGAACACACTGAGAACATCAACAAAAAATTAGAAAATATCAAAAAGAACCAGTCAGAAATGAAGAATACAATACTGGAAATGAAAAATTCACTAGAGGGACTTAATAGCCGAGTAGATGATACAGAAAGGATCAGCAAGCTCGATGAAAGACTAGAGGAAATCACCCAAGCTGAACACATAAAAGAAAAAAGAATTTAAAAGAATGAGGACAGTCTAAGAGAACTTTGGGACCATATCAAGCACACTAACATTCGTATTATGTGTGTCCCAGAAGGAGACGATAGAGACAAAAGGGCAGATAATCTATTTGAAGAAATAATAGATGAAAACTTTCCTAACCTAAGGAAGGAAACAGACACCCAAGTACAGGAAACACAGAGAACACCAAACAAGATAATCCCAAAGAGACCCACACCAAGACACATTATAGTTAAAATGTCCGCAATTAAAGATAAAGAGAGAATCTTAAAAGCAGCAAAGAAGGGCCATAAATGACATACAAAGGAAAGCCCATAAGGCTATTGGTGCTCTTCTCAGCCAAAACCCTAAAGGCTAGAAGAGAGTGGCATGACATATTTAAAGTGCTGAAAGGAAAAAATGCTACAGCCAAGAATACTCTCTTCAGCAAGATTATCATTCAGAATGGAAGGAGAGATAAAGAGCTTCCCAGACATGCAAAAATTAAAGGAGTTTACTACTATGAAACAAGTTCTAAAAGAAAGGCTGAAGGGACTTATTTAAGTGGGAAAGAGAAGATCACAAATAGGGATAAGAAAATTATCAAAAAACCAAACAGATAATAAAAATCTCTGGTAAAGGCAAAAATACAGTAAAGGCAGCAGATCAACCACCTCTGAAGATAATATGAGGGTTAAAAGACAAAAGTACTAAAATTACCTATTTCAACAATAAGAGGGTAATGAATAGACACACACAAAATAAGAAATTAGATATTATTTCAAAAACATAAAATGTGGGAGGAGGGGAGTAAGAGATTAGAGATTTTACAAGAGCTCAAGCTAAAGAGACTATCAACTCAATATAGATTGCTGTATACGTAGAATAGTATATGGGAACCTCATGGTAATCACAAATCAGAAACCTATAATAAGTGAACAAATAAGTGAGAGGAAAGAAATCAAACACATCACTAAAGAAAGCCATAAAACCACAAGGGAAGACAGCAAGAGAAGGAGAATGAACAGAGAACTACTAAAACATCTAGAAAACGAAAAGTAGCAAAATGGCAATAAATACATACTTATCAATAGCTACTTTAAATGTCAGTGTACTAAAGGCTCCAATCAAAAGGCATAGGGTGGCCAACTGGATAAAAAAAACAAGACTCATATATATGCTGCAAATAAAAGACACACTTCAGACCTAAAGGCACTCACAAACTGAAAGTGAAAGGATGGAAAAAGATATTCCATGCAAATGGCAAAGAAAACAAAGCAGGGGTAGCAATACTTATATCAGACAAAATAGATTTTAAAACAAAAACTATAACAAGAGACAAAGAAGGGCACTACATAATGATAAAGGGAACAAAGCAACAAGAAGATACAACACTTGTAAATATCTATGAAGCCAATATAGGAGCCCCTAAATATATAAAGTAATCATTAACAGACATAAAAGGAGAAATATGCAGTAACACAATAATAATAGAGGACTTTAACATTCCACTTACACCAATGGATAGGTTACCCAAACAGAAGATCAATGAGGAAACATTGGCCTTAAATGACACATTAGACCAGATTGACTTAGTAGAGATATATATATATATATATAGAACATTCCATCCCCAAACCACAAAATGCATATCGTTTTCAAATGCACATGGGACATTCTCCAGGACTGATCACATATTAGGCTACAAAACAAGTCACAATAAATTTAAGAAAACTGAAATAATACCAAGCATCTTTTCAGACTACAAAGGTAAGAAACTAGAAATCAGCTACAGGAAGAAAATCAGAAAAGCCACAAAAATGTGATGAATAAACAAAATGCTACTGAGCAACGATTGGGTCAGTGAAATCAAAGGAGAAATAAAAAAATACTGGCAGACAAAAGAAAATGAAAATACAACATGATAAAATCTATGAGGTACAGCAAAAGTGCTTCTAAGAGGGAAGTGTATAACAATTCTGGCCTGCCTCAACAAACAAGAAATACCCCAAATAAACAAACAGTGCACCTAAAGGAAGTGGAAAAAGAAGAAGAAGACAAAGCCCCAAATCAGTAGAAGGAAGGAAATAATAAAAATCAGAGCAGAAATAAAGGAAATAGAGACTGAAAAAAAAATAGAAAAAATTAATAAAAGCAAGAGCTCGTTCTTTGAAAAGATAAACCAAATTAGCAAATCTTTAGCTAGAAGCACCGAGAAAAAAAGAGAGAAGCCTCAAATAAACAAAATCAGAAATGAAAGAGGAGAAATTACAATGGACATCTCAGAATTACAAAAGATTATAAGAGAATATTATGAAAAGCTATATGCCAACAAATTGGATAATCTTGAAGAAATAGATAAATTGTTAGAATCATACAACCTCCCAAAACTGGATCAAGAAGAAGTAGAGTATTTGAATAGACCAATCACCAGTATGGAGATCAAAACAGTAATCATTGCCTACCAAAAATCAAAAGCCAGACGGCTTCCCTGGTGAATTCTACAAAACATTCAAAGAATACATAATACCTATCCTTCTCAAACTGTTACACAAATTTATAGAGGAGGCAAGGCTTCCTAAATCTTTCTATGAAGCCAACATTATCCTGATATCTAAACCAGACAAGGACAATACAAAAAATGAAAATTACAGGCCAATATCACTGATGAACATCGACGAAAATAAAACTCAACAAAATACTAGAAAATCTAATACAACAGTACCTTAAAAAGATCATACATCATGATCTAGTGGGTTTCATTCCAGGGATGCAAGGATGGTTCAACATGTGCAAATCTATCAATGTGATATACCACATTAACAAAATGAAGAATAAAAATCACATGATCATCTCAATAGATGCAGAGAAAGCATTTGACAAGATACAGTATCCATTTATGATAAGAACTCTAAATAAAATGGGTATAGAAGGAAAATACCTCAAAATAATAAAGGCCATATATGACAAACCCACAGCTAATATTATTCTCAATGGAGAAAAACGGAAAGCTATCCGTCTAAGAACTGGAACCAGAAAAGGATGCCCACTGTCACCACTCTTATTTTACATAGTATTGGAAGTCTCAGCTAGAGCAATCAGGCAAGAAAAAGAAATAAAAGGGATCCAAATAGGAAAAGAAGTAAAACTGTCACTCTTTGCAGACGACATGATTTTATATGTAGAAAACCATAAGGAATCCACTAAAAAATCTTTTAGAAATAATAAATGAATACAGTCAAGTTGCAGGATGCAACATCAACATACAAAAATCGGTCCCGTTTCTATACACTAACAACGAAGTAGCAGAAAGAGAAATTAAGAATACAATACCATTTACAGTGCAACAAAAACAATAAAATACCTAGGAATATCCTTAACCAAGGAGGTGAAAGATCTGTATACCAACAACTATAAAACATTGTTGAAAGAAATTGAAGAAGATCCAAAGAAATGGAAAGATATTCCATGCTCTTGGATTGGAAGAATTACCATAGTTAAAATATCCATCCTTCCTAAAGCAATCTATAGATTCAATGCAATTCCTATCAAACTTCCAACATCATTCTTTCACAGAAATAGAGCAAAGAATCCTACAATTTATATGGAACAACAAAAGACCCCGAATAGCCAAAGCAATGCTGAGGAAAAAGAATAAAGCTGGAGGTACCACAACCCCAGATTTCAAAATACACTACAAAGCTTTAGTAAAAAAACAAGCGTGGTAATAGCACAAAAAGAGACACACAGATCAATGGAACAGAATCAAGAGCCCAGAAATAAACCCACAGATTTATGGACAACTAATTTTTCACAAGGGAGCCAAGAGCATATAATGGATAGAGGAGAGTCTCTTCAATAAATCATGTGAAAACTGGACACTCACATGCAAAAGAATGGAAGCAGACTATTATCTTACACCATGCACAAAAATCAACTCAAAATGGATTAAATCCTTGAATGTGAGAACTGAAAACATGAAACTTCTAGAAGAAAATATACTCAGTACCCTCTTTGACATCGGTCTTTCCAGCAGTCTTTCAAATACCATGTCTGACCAGGCAAGATAAACAATAGTAAAACAATAAACCTACAGGATGACATCAAACTAAAAAGCTTCTACACAGCAACAGAAACCATCAATAAAATGAAAAGACAACCTAGAAATTGGGAGAAGATATTTGCAAACCATATATCAGATAAGGTGTTAATACCCAAAATATAGAAGGAACTCATATATCTCAACAATAAAAAAACTAACAACCCAATTAAAAAATGGACAAAAGATCTGAACAGAGATTTCTCCAAAGAAAACATATGAATGGCCAACAGGCACAGGCAAAGATGTTCAACATTATTAACTATCAGAGAAAAATAAATCAAATTGCAATGAGATATGACCTCACTCTGGTCAGAATGACTATAATTAACAAGACGGGAAACAGCAAATGTTGGGGAGGATGCGGAGAGAAGGGAACCCTTGTACACTCCTGGTGGAAGTGTAAACTGGTGCAGCTGCCATGGAAAACAGTATGGAGTTTCAGAAAATTATGAAATCAGAAAATTAAGAATGGATCTACCATATGATCCAGCTATTCCACTGCTGAGTCTCTATCCAAAGAACTTGAAAACACAAATTCATAAAGATACATGCACCCCTATGTTCATTGCAGCACGATTCACAACAGCCAAGACTTGGAAGCAACCTAGGTCCTGATCAAGGGACAAATGGATAAAGAAGATGTAGTATATATACACAATGGAATACTACTCAGTCATAAGAAATGTTGAAATCTGGCCATTTGTGACAACATGGATGGACCTTGAAGGTATTACGCTAAGTGAAATAAGTCAGACAGAGAAAGTCAAATACTCTATGATCTCACTCTTAAGTAGAAGATTAAAAGAAAGGACAAACAAAAAGATAACAACAGAGACTGGATTTCTGGTTACCAGAGGGGAAGTGGGAAGGGAGGAGGGCAAAAGGGGTGATTAGGCACACATGTGTGGTGACGGATCGTAATTAGTCTTTGGGTGGTGAACATGATGTAATCTACACAGAATTTGAAATATAGTTTAATGTACACATGAAAGTTTTATAATGTTATAATCCAATGTTACTTCAATAAAAATAAATAAATTCTAAAAACCATGATTAAGTAGAACTGATGTCATACTCTTATATAAATTCCTTTCCTTCCATTCCACAAATTCAATGAACAAACACTAATAGCTTCTTACAGGTCAGGCACTTTTCTAGACACTGCGAATATAATGGAGAATTAGATCTGCTAAGTTCTCTGGAGCTCTTTAATGCACTGTGGTAAGGGAAATGACAAAGAAGTGCACATAGGAAAAAAATATTTATTGGCTTAGATACAGCTTTTCCTTTTTCAACTAGTCAAACTAACTTATGTCTGAGGCAATAGTATGAACAGTTAGACAGGTAGTTCCAGATTCTTACCCTTGCTGTAGGCATATATTGGAGCTTTAAAAATAAGACTGTATAAGTTCTAGGTCACATCCAACTGTTAGGAAGTCACAGGGAGTGAAAGACAATGAAGATCCTTAAAACTAAGTCTCTACACATACTGAATGGTTGTGTCCCTGTTGCCTACTGCATGTCTGGACACCACAGTCCTATCTTTCATCCCATTGCCTGGACACCAAGAACTTCTACAGTATTTCACGTTTGTGCCCTGCTTGCTGTCAATTGCTCTTTAAGGACTATGTTCTATCTGCTTAATTTCTTGCTGGTGTTCCTTCTCAATATCGTTGTGCCAGGTAGCTGATCCTTTGTGCCTGTGCCATCTTGCTATACTCGTCTATTTATGGTTGAGGCATGACAATATGTGACAGCTAATATTTTAAGAAAATATCTCAATTATATTCTTGCAGCTTGATCCACAATCTGTAATCAGGCTATCCCCTTTCAGAAAGCATGATTCTTCTCTTCAGTCTTCTCATGGATGACTTCATCTCTTGGTTCCTCAGGGTGTAAATCATGGGGTTCAGAACAGGGATGATGACAGTGAAGGTGATGGAGACAGCTCTGTCCATGGGGAGGGCAGTGAAGGGCCGGGCATAGACATAGATGCAGGGCACAAAGTGCAGTGTCACCACAGTGATGTGGGCTGTGCAGGTAGAGATGGCTTTCTTCCTGCCTTCTCCAGTTTGAGTTCTCAGCATCATCAAGATCACTGTGTATGACACAAGAAGAAGGACAAACCACAGGGTAGTGACCAGGCCATTGTTGGAAATCATTAAAAGCTCAATGACAAAGGTGTCAGTGCAGGCGAGTTTGAGCACCTGCGGGACATCACAATAGAAGCCATCAACAACATTAGGTCCACAGAAGGGGAGGGGTGGCAAAAGGGAGATCTGCACAATGGAGTGGACAAAGCCCCCCATCCAGGAAGCCACAATGAGGGCAGTGCATCTCCCCCTACTCATGATGGTCACATAGTGCAGGGGCTTGGAGATGGCCATGTAGCGATCAAAGGCCATCACAGAGAGAGAAAAAATGTCTGCTCCACCGAGGAGGTGGAAGAAAAACATCTGTGTGATGCAACCGTTGAAGGAGATGGTCTTTCTCCTTGAAAGAAGGTCAGCTAGGACCTTCGGAGCAGTGATGGAGGAGAAGCAGATGTCCAAGACAGAGAGATTGCGGAGCAGGAAGTACATGGGGGTGTGAAGGCGAGGCTCACAGGTCACAGTGACCATGATGGCAACATTTGCTAACACAGTTGTTACATAAATCACAGCTAAAAATGAAAATAAGAGCAAGCTTAACTCTTGAGACTGGGTAAGGCCACAAAAAATGAATTCAGACACCCTGGTATGATTTCTCAGGGCCATTGGATGATATTTCCTCCTCCAAGTACAGCTTGGAAAGAAATAATATTACTTAGGTAATGAAATCAAAGTTTTACCTCATACAGAAAATGAACATACAGAAATATATCTTATTCTTCATGAACTAGCTGTGTTACCAGGGAAATCACTCAGTTCTACTTGCTTCAGTTCCCTCATTAGTACAAGTTGAGTTTTGAGCTAGATCATTTGCTTTCCTACCGTACTTGATTGGGGACTTTGTGATCTTTTAAAGTTCACCCCTAGAAGTTGCTGAGGAAGAGATCTAAGGAAGGCTTTATGGAAGGAATTATGGGTTCCCTACATCTTCGTGAATCAGAGCAGCTCTGATTTTATTCAAGTTTCACTTTGTTTCTATGGCTTAAAAGCCATTGGAATAAATCAACCCTCAAATGCCTTTCAGTAACAAGATGATATGGGTCAATTTGAACAGCATATTATTGTTTTAAAAGCTACTGCACACTTAATTACAATAAAATTTCCTAATATCCCTCTGAGTTTAGGGAGAAAGCTGTTATTCCCACTATAATAATACCAAAACTGAAATCAATAAGTATAAGCCAATTTTCCAAAGTAATTCAGAAAACCAGTGGCAGAGAAAAAGTAACACAGTTTTCTTCTGTCTCTTAGTTCTAGGATCTTTCCATTATACCACACTGCCTGCCAGTTTCAAAATATATAAATCCATGAATAATTTGTGTAAGGAACACTCTACAGAACTTTCAGTGGTGAGTTTTATTAGCTCCTCAATTTCCTCTTTCCATCAATGGAATTTTAGACCTTTCAGAAATGACATCTTCTCTTCAATGTTTTATTTCATTTCATAGATACTAAGAGGTCAAGGGTAAATGATGAATTTAACACAAAGAAGTTGACAAAGATGGTGATGGAGATGATTATGTTCACAAAGGTCCAGACATGCATACATAGAGAACGAGCATGAAATTCAAGGTTACCACAGAAATGTAGGCAGTACAGGTAAATGTGAATTTCCTCCTGTGCCCTTCCTGTAAAAGATAAACAGTTTCTAGTGAGCTTGGGATTTTCACTTTCTGATGGAGTAAGATAAACACAAGATGGAAGCAATGGTTGTTCCCCATCCCTGAGGGTTGGTATGTTCTCTTACTATAGAGTCGTGGCTGAGGAGGAAGGGGCAGATCCAACTTAGAGGATTTTTATTTCCTTGTATTTTTCCCGTATGAGTCGGGAGTAAGCAACCTTTGGTTGTTTGAAGATCAATTAAGGAAAAATAAAGTTCTTAAGAGGCCCAAGTGACAAGTATAAGATCACGCAGGAAGCTAGTGATGGAGTTAGAATTTGACATTCAGCCCATGTCATTTCAATAATTTATAAGAAGATTTATGATGGTGGCAGTGGTCACAAAGTTAACTCAGAGTTATAGGTAAAAGCCATCCTCAGCCTAAGCATCTGCCTGAATCACCTGGCATTACCTTATTGATAGATGGTCACTGTCCAGATCAGTGCCCAACTGGGAAGCATCATGATTGGTCTGTGTAAAAACAAACTTTGGGAAGGTAAGAGTCTTGAAAAACTATGTGGATAAATAAGCCCAAAACACATGTTGCCTCTCATTTGCTCTGGAGAATTTGATGACTTGTCTTGTTTTCCCAGTTTATTCAGTCTCTGAGGGCACACTTACCTCCACAGCATGTACTGATAGGCAGTATGTTTTATCCAAAAGACTTATATTGAGCCACCCACATGCAAGAGACCTGGGCACTGTTAAAACTCTCCTGAGGGTACTACTTTTTTCACTTCTCTCAATTTGTCCCATTCTCCTCATCCTCACTTAAACCTTTATCGCTTCTCCTCAGATTGTTGCAGGAGTTCTGTAACTGGTCTCCTTTTCTTCGGTGTAGTTTTCTCTAATTCATCCTCTCTGTTGTTTGCAGAAATATCTTCACAAGTCATAAATGGGACCATTTATTCCCTTGCTGGAAAATTTCTAGTAGTTCCCTATTGCTTATAGAATAAAGATTAAACTTTTCTTATAGCATCTAAGACTTCCCTCCATCTTCGATATTATCTAGTGCCCTGTTTCCTTTGATTCTGTTTCAGGTGTTTAAATGTTATACACATTCTTATGCCTTTGGATCTGTGATCCTGTTGCTCCCTCTACCTACCGTATCCTCCCTACTCTCAGAATCTCCCATCTATCCGTCTTCACAAACACTGACCTTTCGACGCTCGGGTCCAGAGACTCCTCTTCTGTGAAAACTTCCCTGACACCCCTTTGTGACTCATTCCCTGCACTGACTTCTCTTCTGGTATTTTTAACAGTTTCTTCTAATTATATGTCTCTTTTCCCTTAGCACGCTATAATTTCCCCATTATACCTCAAGTTCATCCTGTCTGCTCAGTATTTCATCCATCCTAATATCATCAAATCTTCACTTAGTATGGGGCATGCGTTAGGTGCTCAATAAATGTTTTGTTGCTTTTTTAAAGATTGACACCTGAGCTAACATCTGTTGCCAATTTTCTTTTTTTCCCTTCTTTTCCCCAAAGCCCCCAAGTACATAGTTGTATATTTCAGTTGTGAGTGCCTCTGGTTGTGCTGTGTGGGATGCTGCCTCACCGTGGCCTGAGGGGTGCCATGTCCATGCCCTGGCTCTGAACCGGCAAAACCCTGGACTGCCCAAGCAGATTGCATGAACTTAACGACTCGGCCACAGGGCCAGGCCCTCAGTAAATGTTTCTTAAATTTATAAATCTAGCTGGTAAGTGCACATCATTACTTATAAGCATTGGCATTGGAATGTGAGTGAGGGAGAAGGATCTTGATGAACACAGGCTAAGAAACTCTTTTGTTAACATCTTTGACATGGCCTGAGGGATGCCAGATAGAGATTTGTTTTCTGATCCAGGCTATAAAACACCTTTGTGACCTTGAGAAAGTCCCATTGCCTCTCTGTTCCTTGGATCCTCAGTTGTAAAATGTGAGGGCAATCTAATGTGATGTGGTGTAGGGCAATGTTAAGAGTTTTCAGGTAGGGCAAATTTGGGTTGGAATTTTGCCTCTTCCTCATTTGTTACATGGAGCAAGTTCTTTATTTTCCTTCAATTTATTCCTCTGCAAACTGGGAAGCATACCACTTACTTCAATGGGTGGCATAAGGAGTAACTATGATCATGTTTGTAAAGTACCAAGATCAGAGTGGACATTCAATTAACTTGATTCATTTCCCTTTTTCCTGAAAACAGAATCTGACCTGCCTATCATGAGGGTTATTTATGAAGACATATGTAGAATATTCTATTGAATAGCAATAAAATGCGATTCAATAGAAGTGCAACTTCTCTTTGAACCAACTTAACTATTTTTGTTTCCATAAACTTGCATGAATTAACCAAGTGGACTTGAGCCTTCAGCTCTGGGTCATTGGGTTCAGGAATAAGACAGGCTCTGGATCAAAGGCTAAAGAGACCCAGTGAGTCATGGGCAGTGTATGGAAATAGGGTTGCCTTTGAAACCTCCACAGTTTTTAAGATAATTTGAGGTTAAGATTATGTTTTTTAAGGAAGCACCAATGTTGTGGAAAGAGGCTCCATGATCCCATGGACAAACCCTAAGCTAGAATAAAATCTGCTCCTTATATGCAACTCAATTGTTCCATCAAATACGAGCTGCTTTCTCTTTTACCATGCTGACTCCATCTCTGTGGCTCCTTCTTCTTAAGGAGACATTCCTCCTTTTCCAGTATTTAAAATCTACTTCTTTGTTTTCCGTTACTAAAATTTTCAGCTATTTTTGCAATATCTTATACACTAGGTACATTTTCATGCACATCCTATCCATGTATAATCCACAATGTCTCACACTCTGACAGTTCAATATTCTTACCCAAATCCTTCAGTATCCAAGCTGGAATTTATGCCATCTGAGACTGGATATCTGGGCCTCAGTGTGTATGGTTCTGGGGAAATATCATGTTAGAAGTTGAAGTCCTTCTGCAGGTTAGTTACATTAGACTTCGGTATCTTCTCTTAAAACTTCACATTGGAAAGGGCAGACTGAGGGAGTTACATCATCATGGCTCTTCATCTGGTCCCAAAGCATCCCTATCACATACAGTAGTCCCTTAGGCTCAAGCCTAATATGAGAATTAGCAAAGGGAATTTTATTATATCTGAGTGTGGAAATAGAATGGACATTCTTATGACAGTGTTGGAGTTCCAGTGGGAGTTATTAAATATTTTCCAAGTCATTATTGGACACAAATCCACTCATATGTGCACGCACATACATATGCATGCACTTACAGACACACACGAACAAAGATGCCCACATTTCTATGCTTTCCAAATTCTTGCAAGGCCCCAGAAGACATACGCTATTTATTCTGTGATTCTTTGAATTTTGGGGAAACATGTTAATAGAAATATCTAATGCCATGTTATCATTCATTCTCAGTGTGGGCAATGTGACCAAGGGGGCAAAAATTGGTTATTGGTAGCCAAAAAATCTTAGATATTGCAATGATGTGTGGTCCTTCAAAGATCTTTGGTGTGTAAAAAGATATACAGTATATCTTTGGTATTACATTTTCTTGTGGGAAAGCAATTAGTAAAAATACCTAATAAAGCTCCTTGGGGGGGGCAATAATTTTAAAAAGTTTGAGAAGCACTGCCATGTGGTTAAGAGTCTTGGCCCAATGTCTCTGTCTTGTAGGACTCAGAGAAAATCACAAATGTATGTCATCTACTAGGACCATTTTGCAAGTATTAATGCATCATAACAATTTCAAAAGAATGGTCTATATGTTGAAATTTCCTGAGATTTCTTATTCCTCTTGGCCAATTTTTTAATGACTTTTGGAGGCTGAAGGGTAGAATTTGAAGCAGGAATAAAGAGAGAAGGGAGATTTATTGTCTCTCTACATAATTACATTTTTAGAATCGTCCTCTTTGGAGAGAGGTGGATTACAAAGAAGACCCAGTGGCTATTCCTAAATGGCCCTGCCTACAATGTGTTTCTTTTCTCTCCTGCTACAAAAAATGGATCTTGAGTGTGTGAAAAGGTATTTTTTTTTTACCAGTGATTTATCTTGAATTGTCGGTGCATATATAGACAAAACTATAGTTTTCCTCCAGCTATAAAAGCCCTGGGAGTGAAGTGGAGAGAAGATAGAGGGAATAAAGAAGTTTAAGTTAACAAAAAATAAATTATCTTTGTGGATTTTGTGCAGATATAGCCCCAATTTGTACAAGTACTTTTGAGATTAATTTGAGTGAGAAAATCAGTAGAATGGATCTGAGAATAGTGAAATATATTGAAATAAGTTGAAGATTCTGTACTCAAAATATTAAATCAAGAAGTGATTTTAATAATCAACTGGGAATAATCAGAGAAGGCAGAGAAATCTCAGAGACACTAGAGAAAGCATGTGAGAAAGAAATACATCCATATTCTGTATATATGTACATTTAGGAATATTATAACAGGGAAATCGTTTGTATGCCTGATTAATTCCAGGAGCAATGCTAATTTTTGCAGCTATCATCCTCTCAACATTTGTAATTCTTCACTCTCTTGGCAACCTTGTGAGTAGACAATGTTATTTCCATATTACAGGTGGTAAAAGTGAGGTAAAGTATGTTGGCATGAGAGTCACAGATTACAACAAAATAGCATTAGGTTATTGATTTTAGTCTTATACCTCATTCCTCTCCCCAGTCTGCAAGCCCAATATCTCATGTTGTTCAACCTCATCTCTTCTTTTTGTTTCTATATTCCCTCTAATAGAGTTAAGTGTCTATGAGGATGTAGAGAAATGACCGTGGAGAAAAGAGATAGCTGTCTCTTACTCCCAGGATAGCGGTTTGAGAAAAACTAATCAGAGTTAGATTTCCATCTCAATCTGACTGCTCACCCCAGTTTACTGCTCTCAGAAAACCCAATCCTTCTCTGAAGTCTCTTCATGGCTGATTTCATCTCTTGGCTCCTCAGAGTGTAGATGATGGGGTTCACCATGGGGGTGATGACCGTGTTATTGATAGACACAGCTATGTCCATGGGCAGTGTAGTGAAGGGCCGGCAGTAGATGTAAATGCAAGGCACAAAGTGAAGAGTCACCACCAGGATGTGGGAGGTGCAGGTGGTGAGGGCCTTGTGCCGGCCCTCCCCAGAGTGAGATCTCAGCATCACCAGAATAATAGTGTAGGACCCCAGGAGCCCGAGGAACAACAGGAGTGTCACCAGCCCATTGTTAGAGATCATAAGGAGTTCCAGAGCAAAGGTGTCAGTGCAGGCCAGTTTAACCACTTGGGGCACATCACAGTAGAAGGCATCTAGGACATTGGGACCACAGAAGGGGAGTGGAAGTAAGAGAATTATCTGGACAATTGAGTGCAAACCACCACCCACCCAAGAGGCGACCACCAAACCCACCCACATCGATCTCCTCATAATGGTCACATAATGCAGAGGTTTGGCAATTGCAAGGTATCTGTCATAGGCCATCACAGAGAGGAAAAAAATATCTGCCCCACCAGCAAAGTGGAAGAAGAAGATCTGTACCACGCAGCCATGGTAAGAGATGGTTTTCCTCTCTGATAAAAGATCCACCAGGAACTTGGGAACGGTGACAGCTGAAAAAACAATGTCCAGGACTGATTTGTTCCTCAGGAGAAAGTACATGGGAGTGTGGAGGTGGGACTCACAGGTGATGGTCAGCACAATGAGTGTGTTACCCAGCACAGTTGTTACATACACAGCAAGGAAGACCACAAACAAGCAAAACTCTAGCTCCCGGAAGCGAGTGAGTTCCAGGAAGACAAATTCCTTCACAGTGGTGTGGTTGCTCTGGCCAATGATGGGGACTACCCTCTGCTAGCTCTACCTTAGGAGAAGATATGTTAGGATTAGGAGTATGCAGTCATGAGGCGGCAATATCATTTATCATATATTGTTATAAGGCTCTTGCAAGTATCCAGATCATAACGACTACTCAGAAAAACTGTGCTCGAGTCTCCCTTTTCATTGTGTGGAAACTCTTTATCCTGGTGATTTTCCTTTCTTGTTGTAAAACCCTAGGTTGACAAGAAGAACCATCACACTCCTATGTCCTTACTCTGACTAGAGGGAGATGGAAAGGCTATGGTCATTTGACCATGGCTTATTTTCTATCCTGCAGGAATAACTTCTTTACATGTATGCAAAGCTTTATAATTTACTAAAAGCTTTCACCTGCAACATTTCATCTTGATTTTGATTCTTGTGGTGTCTCTGTGGGCTCTGTAGAGTAGTTATGATCATCTCCATTTTACATAGGAGAAACTGAAGCTTAGAGCAGTTAATGACTTTCCCACATTTGCAAAATCACAAAGTTAATAAGTGGCAAATCAAGGATTTGAACCCAAATAATTTTTCTGACTTGACAGAGACTCCCTTCTTGACGAGATTTTAGTTAGGCCCTTCTGAGCCCTCTTCTCAACTAGGTGTCAACCTCGACCTTACACATTTTTCCTGGATAAACTCAGTTTTAGCAAGAATCCTGCTAAATCAGTTTAGCAAGAAGCCCCTACCCTTGATATCTGATCAAATTTCTCAACCCCCACCCTAGACATCTAACTCCTTGTATCAAAGTTCTTGGCTTGTCTTTAGCAAGAATCCTGTTAAGCCAATTTAGCAAGAATCCCCCTATCCTTGCATTCTCCCTTTAGTAATTCTCTATCCACTGACCCTCTCCCTCTGTTCATTGGCTATAAATCCCAACTTCTCCTCATTGTATTTGCAGTTGAGCTTAATCTCTCCCCTCTATTGCAATAGTCTTGACCTCTACTGCAACAGTCTTGGATAAAATCTGTCTTGCCATTTTTAACAAGTGTCTGGTGAATAATTTTTATTTAACAGTCTCCAGAGGTTTTTCCACTGTAGCATTCTGCCAGATCAGAGAGTGTGGGGCTTACTTTGCTATATCAGAATTATAGTGGGTAGATTAACTTTACAGTTAATTAAGTAGCTTGACTAGTTAATCCTCATCTCCTTTCATACAGGAGAGAAGAATCAGGCCCTCATAAGTACTCCTCCATGTGCTCTGAGACACTTGGATCTCACTTGGTCCACAAGGCTCTTGGTTGAGTGTAGAGCTGCAATCATCATTCAGAGCACATGAAATCATCACAAACAAACTCATCATTAAAACTTCCAGACCTCAGTGGTGACTTAATCTGATCCTCCTTACTTTAGGGGTGAATGGAGAAGGGTATTTATTTTTCTAGAATCAGTCTATGGATTGGTGAAAGAGACATAACTTTAATAAAAATTTTCCGAGTCCTCTTTGAATTTTTGCCATGAGAATACTTAATATCTACCCTTTAAACAAATTTCAAGCATACAATAAAGTATTGTTAACTATAGTGCATTACATTTCCAGGACTTATTCACCCTGCATTACTGAAACTTTGTACCGCTCATATCCCTTGACTAGCATCTTCCCATTTCTCTCTACCCCAAGCCTCTGGTGATCACCATCCTACTCTCTGCTTCTCTGAGTGGAAGACATTATGCTAAGCGAAATAAGCCAGCCACAGAAAGACAAACACTGCATGATCTCACCTATAGGTAGAATCTAAAACAGTTAAACTCTTGCAAAGATAGAGAATTTTAACCTGGGATTAAATATAACCTCAAATTCCAGGGATTTTCTTCTGTTGCTATGTTGGCAAGTAAGGTTTTTTCAAATCAGATATCTGGCCATCAGAGGACAAAACTCTCTTAAATATGAATATTTGTATGTCCAAGGACTCTCATATTGCAGATAATTTTTAAAAATTCAAATAGTTGAGATGACCCAAAGCCAGTTCAACAGTAGAAAGTAAACAGTTTTGGCATTCAAAGCAATGGAAGCATATCTGAAGAAAATAGGATAAAAAAGAGAGTAGACTAGATAAAAAAAGAACAGAGCACAATCCCTGAAATAAAAACATAATAAAGCACCCTGCAAATGACCTGTTTAGTGGCATTTCTTTTTTTCAGTTCTGTTACAGTTGAGGGTATTTTATGGTTTAATTTGAGGAGTTCAGACATGCAGAAAGCTTCTTAAATAAAAATCTTCTCTGTTGATTTTCCTAGATTTCTGATTTCACCATTAGAACCATTTAATTCCTGTGGAAAAGTGAATTTCCTCTCTAAGGGTTCTTTTAATATGATACAATAAGAATCCTACTTTAATATCCCATCATAACACAGTACCTGGAGGTGGTATTCTGGAATTTTTTACTGCCACCTAGCAAACAACAGAAAGCTACTCAAATTATGTTATTTCCCTTTATAAAAGGTGTCTACAAAGAAGAGCCCACCTTAGGATTGTATTGAGGGCAAGATATATTAGCTTCCCAACTTGAAACTCCAAGGGAAACATTTGTCCTAGACCCAAGTGTCAGGGACAGCTCCCCTAGGAGACCAGTAAGATCTTCCTCTTAGACAATGAAGACTACGTACTGGGCCATTTCTCTTTTGTCTTCCATACACTCAAAAACCTATATATGGGTTAATTTCCTACTCCATACTTTCTCAATTGTAATCTCTTAACAGTTTCCTACTTATATTTTGTTGTTTTGTTACGTGTTTTGCTGTTGTTGCTGTAAGATCTCCCTAATCCTTTGTAGACGTGATGGGTAAATACATTGGTTACTAAGGTAGAGACTGATTTTCATAGGTATAAGGCAATCAGCCATGTCCAGAACAAGCATTGGTTATGAAGGCAAGATTGGAATGGACGCTAGGCAGGAAATCATAGCAGTCTTGGCCGACAGGGGTTGAAAAGGTAATATGGAAACTAAGGATGGGTGTGTAGCATTGGGAGTCAGGCTTGTAGAATCTACAGGAGGTGAGGGGCCACAAAAATCATACATTGCCACCTTCAGTTTGCCTAGTTGGGCCCTCATTACTATTTTCAAATAATGCTGCACTCAGCATTTTGGAAATGCGTTTTTGTGTACATCTGTAAGTCCAGACATGAACTTTACCGGGTCTAGGTCTAGTCAAAAATTACTTTAGTTTTCTAATTTTAACTAATGATTAAGGTATTGTAAAGAAACAGCCTAATTCTAATTGTGGTTGGATGTTTGATTTCTTTTTATAGATGGATGTTATAAGCCAAAATAAATTACAACACATTTTAACTTGAAATGGAAGACTGAAGAGTTTGTCATCTTGATGATACAAATGCCAAAAAAACAAATTTATTATAATATTCGAATAAAATTTAAGTAATTGTTTTTTATAATTTTGGGGTTGAGAAGAACTTTGTAAGCATTACACCAAAGATTACCAAAGACTATTAGATTTGGTTGAATAAAAATATGAAACTTCCATGTTTCAAAAGCATTAAAAATAAGTTAAAAACTAAAAATGAATGAAAAACTTGGGAAAATGTATGTAAAAAATAATACAAAATAAGTTTACTACTTTTGCTATAAATAGAGCTTTTATCATTCAGTGAGAAATGTATACTTTAAAACAAAAGTGGGTCATGATTCACAGAGAAATATAGTTGGTCAGCTCATATATGAATTGATGTTCAATTACACTATTAAGCAAAGAAATGAAAATTAAAATTGCAATGAGATATCAATTTTCACCTGAAGTATTGGTCAATGTTTAAACGACCCATTATTTGCATGGATATGGGGAAGGAGATATATGGTTGGTAGGAGTGTACAGAGGGACAAACTTTCTGGGGTCATTCTTGAAATATGTGCCAAAACTTAAAATGTGCAAGTCCTTTGACTCAGGAATTCTATCTTAGGAAGTTATGCTAAACAGTTAATAAATCAAGTGCTTAATGCCATAAGTGCAAAGAAAGTTTGTGACAGTACAGATTATAAGAAATAAGAATTTAGATTAATATCTGATATATAAAACTTGTTCAATAAGCTACTGTACAATAGAATAATTCAGTATTTTTGGCCAACAAAATTGATAATGTAGAACTTTACTCTTAGATGTGGTAAGAGTCCTTTTTAGTGATAGGTTGAAGTGCTGACTGTATCACATACTGTTACTTTTGCAAATAAATCTATTTTTTTTGTGAGGAAGATTAACCCTGAGCTAACATCTGTTACCAATCCTCCTCTTTTTGCTGAGGAAGACTGGCCCTGAGCTAACATCCATGCCCATATTCCTCTACTGTATATGTGGGACACCTACCACAGCATGGCTTGAGAGGTGGTGCCCTGTCTGCACCCGGGATCTGAACTGGCGAACCCTGGGCCACTGAAGCAGAACATGTAAACTTAACCTCTATGCTACTGGGCAGGCCCCAAAATCTATATGTTTAAAAGAAGTCTGGAAAGATGTCTACCTCAATAGTAGCAGCTATTATCTGTGGGTATTTGGATTTTGGTAATCTAATTTTTAAAATAGATTTTAAATGGCTTCTGATTTTGAAAATTAGAAAAAGCGTATTAACATACACTTTGAAGTAAAAGCTTTTCCTCATTAATTTGAGCTCTGATGTTATGCCTCTTGTGTTTTTCTTTTCCATTTCCATAAAATTGTCCTAAGAAAGGTAACTTATTAAGGAAAGAGATGTGTGGGGAAAAGAATTCTAATTATTCTCTCAGTGTGTTACGGTTCCATGAGACATTGGCTGGAGGCATCATATAGAGAGCCTCGGACCAGCCAAGTCAGGTCTCTAGAAACTGAGATCGAAGCTACTTACTGCTGGCTTCTCTTTTGAATTAATACAGTTCCACTTGCTCTTCTGGTCAATTGCTTTAGAAGGTTCTAGACTATCAGGTGCGATGTCAGGTCAGGATGGAATGGTGGATTGTCTATTTTGTAACCTCAGGGTTGCATTATGAAACTTAGAGGCCCCTTGTTCAAAAGACAATAGTCTTTGAACTGAGATTCAAGTATTTTAAATTTTGGCTGGATGGGCCTGAGCAATTTAACTTTTATGCATCTCAGCATCTTCTTCCATAGAATGGGGAGCATATGCCTTGCTTTGCAGTGGGGTTTACTTGAGATAATCTAGCACTTTTTACTGCCTGTCATTATGTATCTATTTATTTCTGCCTCTTGCTCCAAATGTAAACTCCTTGAAGGCAGGGACTTAGTTTTGTCATCATTGTTTCCCCAGCTCCTACTGGCACATAGCAATTATTCAGTAATTCTTTTTGAATAGATGATGAACGAATGGCTGGCCAGTGACTAACATGCAGTAGTTACTTAACAAGTCCTTGTTCTCCTTTATCTCCAGTCTCATCCCACTTCTGTCCCTCATTCACTTTTGTTGCTGTAAATTCAATGAAATGACAATTCACATGAGAGCACATTGTACACTTCAAAGCATTATACAAACATAGGGTGTTAATATCATCATAATGCTAATGGTATTATATAATTGTGTTTCTCACCCTTTTCCCAGCTGTCTTTGAATCTCTTTTTCATAAAGGAACTGGGCCAGTTATTTTCCCATATATTGTAAGTACTCCATAAATGTTTATGAAATTTGTTTTAATATAAAGGAAATCACCTTCTAATCAGAAGGTGTCTTGAGACGCCTAATATTTTATATGAGAGGCAGGAGATTTTAATCAGCCTAAGGCTTTCAGTTCTAAATGATGTACACTTCAAGAATTGCACATGAATATTTTACCTTTCAGGGACTGAAGACTGAACACTATCAAATAAAAAAATTATATGTGTGCTAAGCTGAGGTTGCCTGCACCTACCTTTGCATTAAAAAGGTGAGCCTGTCAGGTTCCCCATCTTCACTGCTCTGTTCGTCTTTACCCAAACACATGCACAGTCCACATTATTCCCTTAGACACTGAATTGGAAGTCTAATATAATAATCAGCATAGGGAACAGTGTCAGATATTTGTAAGAAACATAATTTTCAATGGAGAAGCTAGCAGTTGCAGATGCAATGGGAGTTATTAAAAGGTTACTAGGCAACATGTATATATATATTGGGATTTTTCCAACTAACTTTCTGTTATTGATTTCTAGTTTAATTCCATTGTGGTATGAGAGCATACTTTGTGTGATTTGTGACGGTCTGTTTTATAGCCCAGAATGTGGTCTATCTTGGTGAATGTTCCATGTGAGCTCGAGAAGAATGTGTATTCTGCTGTTTTGGGATGAAATATTTTATAAATATCAATTAGATCCAATTGATTAATGTTGCTTTTTAATTCAACTGTGTTCTGCATACTGAATTTATGCCTACTGGATCTATAAATTACCGACAGAAGGTATTGAAGTCTCCAAATATAATAGTGGATTGGTCTATTTCTCTTTGTATTTCTATCAGTTTTTACCATATCTATTTTGACACTCTAAGTGCATACACATTAAGGCTTGTTGTGTACTAGGAGAATTAACCTCTTTATCATTTTCATTATAAAAACCCTCTCCTAAGATGGGCATGGATGTTAGCTCAGGGCCAGTCTTCCTCAGCAAAAAGAGGAGGATTGGCAGCAGATGTTAGCTCAGGGTTAAGCTTCGTCAAAAAGAAAAAAACCCTCTCCTTATCACTGATAATTTTCCTTGTTCTAAAGTCTGCTTTATCTCAAATTACTATACAGTCATGCACTGAATGACATTTTGATCAACGATGGATGTGGTGGTCCCACAAGATTAATACCATACAGCCTACATGTGTAGTAGGCTATACCACCTAGGGTTGTGTAAGTACACTCTATGATGTTTGCACAACGATGAAATCACCTAAAGACTCTTTTCTCAGAACTATCTCCCATTAATTGACACATCACTGTATCTTCTCCAGTTTTCTTCTGGTATATCTTTCTCGACTGAATTATTTTTAATCTGTGTCTCTATATTTAAAGTGAGTTTCTTGTAGAAAACATATAGTTGGGTCTTTTTTAAAAAAATCCACTTTGGGGGCTAGCCCAGTGGTGCAACAATTAAGTTTGCATGTTCCACTTTGCCGGCTCGGGGTTAGCCAGTTCAGATACCGGGTGCGGACCTATGCACCGCTTGTCAAGCCATGCTGTGGCTGGCGTCCCACAGATATACAGTAGCAGAAGTGGGGCTGGCCCTGTGGCACAATGGTTAAGTTTGCACGTTCTGCTTTGGCGGTATGGGGTTCATGGGTTGGATCCTGAGTGCAGAGATGGCACCGCTTGGCAAACCATGCTGTGGTAGGCGTCCCACATAGAAAGTAGAGGAAGATGGGCACAGATGTTAGCTCAGGGCCAGTCTTCCTCAGCAAAAAGAGGAGGATTAGTGGCAGATGTTAGCTCAGGGCTAATCTTCCTCAAAAAAAAATCTACCTTGCACTCTCTGTCATTTAATTGGTGTATTCAGACTGTTTGCATCAGCAGGTGGCTTAAGAAAACTTCCTATTGTAAATGACAGCTCACTTTCAGCAAAGTAAAGCACAGCTATAGAACAAACTATGTGTTTGTTCTATAACCATCACCCAGATTGGGAAATGAAACATTGCTAACACTTCAGAAGCCTTAGAATGTTACACCCCGTCCATTTCCTTACCACTAGATCTAATGCCAATCCTGACTTTTGTGGTAACCACTTGCTTGTCTTTTATTATTTTAGCCACTTATGCACCCATAAACTATAAAATTAATTTTGTCTGTTTTTGAACTTTATATGCATTAGGTAACATTTTAGGTATTATTTTGTGCCTGGCATCTTCTGCTTAACAGTATGCTTCTGAGGTCAATCCATGTTGTTGCATGTAGCTATAATTTGTTTACACTTATCACTATATGATATTCCATTGGATAATATAGCTCCATTATTCAACCACATCTTTATGGACATTTAGATAGTTTAGTATTTGGAGCTTTTATGAACAATGCATTGTGTTAGTCCAGGTCTTCCAAGAAGCAGAAACCAAGCAGAATTGAACATAGAGGGTTTTAGTAAAGGAAATTCCTGTGAGAGGAAATGTGAAGGGAGCCAGGAAAGATTGGGGTTGATGTCAGACTATGATGTGAGCCTGATCCTAAGTGAAGGAGAGAGGGAACAAATATTTGGGTGGAAGCCAAGTTTAGTTTTGACCCTTGTGCTGGCAGAAAGGGATGGTAAGAGAGTGTAGTGGTTTAATATTGAGTGGGCTTTAGAGATAAGACAGTACTTGTTTCTAATTCTAACTGTAATTAACAAGTTGTGTGACTTTGGGCTACAATTATGCCAACAGGTTATTTTTGAGGCTCAGTTTCTTTTCTTGATAGGAATGATATTGCCTATCCCATGAGGCTGCTGAGACTCCTGGTTCAGAGGGTGTATATAAAGTTTATGATATAAGATAGGCACAAAGTGAGTGCTTATCTAAAGGGGCATTTTAAGAACAGTGGCTCTTGGGCATGGATGGATTATATATCATGAGACTCCATGTTGACATATGCTAAATACAGAAGTGAGTCCACTCTGAGAGATAATGCAAGTTCAAAGGAAGATGGTGTTAGAGGTGATGTTGGGAGTTTGGTCTTCTTGAGATTGAAAACTCCATCAAGCGGCTCTTTTTAACCATTATTTTATTTTGTCCTTAAAAATTCAGTTTAGGGAGTAGCCTTGAGGAAGAACATTCAAAGTTTAAGGGTAAGATGTCTCAGCACCGTAAGTTTTATTTTCTATTAGACAAGTTGACATCAGAAGAAGAGGAGTAGGGATATCCTACCCTGAATGTTACTTTAGAAACAAATTAGAATTATTTATGATTGTTAGGGGTTTTTAACATAATTTCGATCCCTGGACTCTTATAGTGAAAGATGTAGAAACACCTTGAACTTGGAAGAGGTGATTCTTTCCTTGAGACAGGGGAAAGCCCCTCCTCTCACCATAAAACAGAAAATTCACTCTGCACACAGAACCACATGGAGAGATGGAAACCTAACATAAATTGCACAGATTACATATGTGTATATAATTTAATTCACACACCTATTTTGCAAAATAGATGTGAAAATTAGATGTTAATCAATTTTAAACTAGAATTACTTCCTTGGTAGATTTTAGAGAATAAGGATACAAGAGCATAAGTAACATCTATAAATTGTCAAAGCCGTCAACGTTTGGATCTGGGATTAGAACCTTGATCATCTGAGAAATATCCACCTTGCAGGTTACTGACCTGATCACATCAAACAGAAACTGTGAAGTGTCTGGTACAATGCTCCATGAATAGTAGACACTCAGTAAATATTAATTTCTTTATGTATATGTAGGGAAATGGTGGCAGGCATCTTGGGAGTTGATCCTTCTTCAATTAGATGATAATACTAAAACCAAAAAAACAGATAAGATTTTACTAGTGTGCAAGACCCAGATGTTTTGCATCTAGCTCATTTAATTATCTCTTGCCATTCTCAACTGTCTTAAAATGTGTGACTAAGTTTGAGCTTGAGCATCTGTACTGCAGTTTTGATTTGACAGGTGTCCTGGCTGTGAAAGTGAAATGGCATAAATTGCTATCAGCATTATGTAACCAGAACTGTCAACCTGAGTTTGAAGTTTGTCTGTGAGTGCGCCTTCTTCTGGTCTGAAACTTTTCTTCACTCAGTATTTCTTTTAGCTTCTCAGGAAGCTTAGAATGCTTTTAGCTTTCTCTCTCAGATCCTTACTGGACAAATGACTATGAAACTTAAAGAATAACTTCTTTTAAAAGAGAAAATTTGGCACTTTTAAAAGAGGACAAGCCTTAAACTAACAAATGAGTTTCAGATGGTAGAATTCCAGGCATCAGCATGCAAATAAGGGGACGTTTGGAAGTGAAGCACCTCCTTTGTGCTTAAGATATATATCACTTCCTAATTATTTGGGTAGGGGTCTGGAGCAAGCAACCTCCACAGGAACTTTTTTAAAATTTCTCTTCCTAGGAGCAGAACTTCAAACATGGGTCAGGATGCCCATCAGAGGATGTCATCAGAAGAGCAGAAGAGAAAAGGGAAGAATCTGAGTTGAGTTTATGGGAAGACAGAAAGATTGGAGTAATTTATGGAGAAGAAATACTAAAGAAGTTCTTGTCATTTCGCAAAGTCTTACAGTTCCAGGGGACTTGTAAATAAGACTCCATGGTACATACACGCAGAAAGAATGCAGACTGGATGTCATCACCTCTCCCTTCCCCTCTCTCCTGCCTCTCCCTCTTGCCAATCTATTCTATAACTACTTTATATTTTGATTTATTCTGCTTTCAATGCAGTCTAATCAGGCGCATCCAGCTCCTTCCCATCTCCAAGTTGCTCTCTAATGAGACTGAGAGAACTTGAAACTGGTGCCAGAAATGTGTGTTTGTGGGAAGATACTTGAAGCAAGAAGATAAAAGGAGATTGGAGAGAGATTGCAACCTCTAAGACATTCTTTTCTAGTGCCTATTATCATCTGTAGCTTTGGACAGTAGAGAAGTGGTTTTCAAAGTTCGTGGTTGGGGGTGCATTTGAGGAGATGGCTCTCTCTATCCTTGCAGATGAATCACCACATTTACAACTTGGCTGTCTCTACAAAGGAAGGATTTTCAGAATTCAAAATTCATGGCTGCATAAATTAATCACTCTCTGGGGTGTAAAAAGCATATCCTCATTTAAATTTTCTGAAAGCAGAGATAATTAATTTCCATCCCAGTGGTCAGACCCTGAGATTCCCCAGGGTTGATCTAACTCAGAATTTTCCTTTGTGGTCCATGAAGAAAAAACACAGGAACGTCTGGAAGAGAGAGCAAGGATAAACACTTAAATTCTGCCTTCTACACTTCCAAATAACTTGTTATCATAGAGAATCTCATAATTATTGAGTTTCTATTGTCTACCCAATGTTATGCTGGGAATTTTGCATATATTAACATATTAAATCCATTTACAGATGATTTGATGGGCACTGACACTCATAATTAGAAGGACACTGTGCACCACATCCTCGCATCATGAACTCATACTCTCTTCACCTCAGACGTTGTGACCTTTCCCTCAGGTGAGGGAGGGCAAAATGCACAGACTTTTCCTGGAAAATTTTGGTTTTGTTTTATTAAAAATATAGCACTATTTAGGGTGGCAGTGGAGAATATCTTTTCTATGGAGGAATCACATGCATACAAAAAATCAATAGAGGGGAAATTGGCAGAACATGGTTAAAAGCATAGACTTCCAGTTATAAGATAAATAAGTCCTGAGGATGCAACATACAACATGGTCACTATAGTTAACACTGCTATATGGTATATTTGAAAGTTGCTAAGAAAGTAGATCTTAAAAGTTCTCATCACAAGGAAAAAACTATTTTTTCTTTCACCTATAGGAGATGATGGATGTTAACCAAACTTATTGTGGTAATCATTCCACAACACACATAAGTCAAGTCATGGTACTGTACACCTTAAACTTGTACAGTGTCATATATCAATATATCTCAATAAAACAGAAAGAAATAACAGCAATAGAAGATGACAGACTCATAAAAAAGCAACTTACCAGTTAAATATAACATTAAAATTTTTATATATAAACATAAAATTAAGTGAAAATATGATTTTATTTTTAATATGTTAAATTAAAAGTTTATTATAAATTTTCATAATATTAATAAACTATTTAATTTTAATTTAATATAAATGTTAATTTAACATAAATATAAACATTTTAATTCATTTGCTTCACCACAGAACATAGAATTGGACTTTTAAAATTAAATAGCTAAAACAGTGAAAAGGTAGAGAGAAGTTGAATCTTGACTCATGTTATGGCCAATTAAAGGAAAGAAAGGCATTTGATTTAGAAAACAGGGTATGACTTTCAAGGGCAAAAAGGTTGCTTCAGATCTTGATGATGTCACCAAGATGGCGGAGTGAGTAGTCTTCTTTGTCTCTCCCCCTTCGAATCTACAACTAATTGGACGTTCATCAGTTAACAAAGGATATCCATATAGCATCTCAGGACACCTGAGAGACCCGTGCTGCTATACATCGGAAGGTGGACAGACTTCCCCCTGGGAGGAGATGGAGATAGATGAAAACTCTCCGACCCCCGGCCCCCAGACAGCCTAGTACCTGCAAGCAGCTTTCTTCCAGCGGACTCCCCCATAGCATTGCCATGCACCAAGGGCAGGTGTGAGCATGCGCCAGGGGAGCCACAGTGGAAACAGGTGACTACAGCCCTACCTAATCCCCCCGTGATTACCCCTAAGCCCAGGGGGAAACTCCATGGTCCTGCACCAGCAGGGAAAGCCTCTACTTGCCATTAGTGGAGAGGCCCCACCCAGCATTCAGAACACCAGGAGGCTCCTGAAGAGGAAGATCCCAGGCAGGGCAGCAGCCTGCCAGCTGCTGCTGACTCACAGACTCTGGCTGTGTCCAAGAGGGGGCAAGGGACAGCCAGAGATCCCATTGGAGTGGCTGGGGGCTAGGTGGAGCTCCAGTGGCCTGGATCCACGGCCCAAGGGGAAACTCTATGGTCCCACAACAGCAGGCGGGAAAGCCTCTACTGGTGTTAGTGGAGAAGCCCTGCCCAGCATTCAGAACACTGGGAGGCTCTGGGAGAGGAGGATCCCAGGCAGAGCAGCAGCCCGTGAGCTGTCTCTGACTCACGGACTCTGGCTGTGTCCCAGAGGGGGCAAGAGACACCCACTGATCCTGTGGGAGTGTCCAGGGGATGGGTGGAGCTCCAGCTGCCTGACTCCATGGCCCAGGGGGAAAACTCACAGTCCCACAGTAGCCACAGTGAAAGCCTCTGCACAGCACTAGTGGAGAGGCCCCAACTGGCAATCACAAGGCTGGAAGGCCCTGGGGCAAAAGTAGCACAGCTAGGTAAGCTAACCACAGACTGCAAAAGATACCCATAGCTCTGCCGTGGCCTCTAGTGGACAAGTGAGATCTTGTGGGCCAAGAAAGTGACAGAGCTGCGAATATAGGTGATCCTGCTCCTGGACGCTGGGAAAGCCCATAACACCACTGCAGACCCTAAGGAGGGAGCGCGTCTAGGTGGTCTGCAACAGTAGGCACCAGCAGCCTGAGGCCCCCTTGTGATTGCCCCCACAGATGATGAGAGACCCCACAGGACCACTGTGACTATGAGGAGGGGCCCAGGTCCAGTCACCAACACCTGACAGGGTTCCTGGTTGGTGCAGCCTAAACAGCTGCTCCCCCCTACACCAGTAGAAACAAGTGGAGGCAGTAACTAAGCTCTATCTCTATGCAGAGGCACAAATCCACGCCATCAAGCAGTATGAAAAAAAATATATTAAATCTCCAGCACAGAAGGAAAATGACAAGTACCCAGAAAACAATCCCAAAGACAATGAAATCTATAACCTAAATGATGATGAATTCAAAACAGCCATTATTAAAAAACTCAACAAGTTAAAAGAGAATACAGATAGACAACTCAATGAGTTCAGGAGCTATGTCACAAAAGAGCTTGACACTATAAAGAAGAACCAATCAGAAATACTGGAGATGAAGAACACAATGGAAGAGATTAAGAAAGATCTGGACTCTCTGAACAGTAGGGTCGATAATACAGAGGAGAGAATTAGCAATTCGGAGGATAGGAATATAGAAATGCTGCAGACAGAGGAGGAGAGAGAACTAAGACTAAAAAGTGTAGCCACCCCTGATGCAGGAAGTGTTGATAATCACTGGAAAATGCTTGCCCACAAACTGTGACCCAGAGGTGAGAAGGCCAGTTAGCCAATGAGAGGTAAGACCTCCAGTGGGAGGCAACCTAAGCCAGGCATGGTCACCCGGGGGCACAGATGGAGACATGATATAGGGAGCAGGAGGGGCCATTGCCTAGGAGGCCTAGCATGCTCCAAGATAAAAATATACGAGCACAGCAATAACATGATAATATCAAAACAGAGGCCAAGGGAGGGTTCCTTGAGAAATCACAAAGAATTCTTGGCATTTGCTAATTACATTGTCCAGAACACCTGTGTATGTTTAACAGATGTAAGCTATGTATATATTGAAATGCTGGTTATAATAAACTCAGAGTGGCCATCAGCCCTCTCCGCATCTATCTTGATGTGTACATTGGATTGCGACACCGACAAAAAGAAATGAAGAAACTCTCCGAGAATTATTAGACTCAATTAGGAGTCAAAACATAAGGATTATAGGTATACCAGAGGGAGAAGAGAAGGAGAAGGGGGCAGAATGCCTGTTCAAAGAAATAATGGCTGAGAACTTTCCAAACCTGGGGAGAGAGATGGAACTCCATGTGACAGAAGCCAATAGATCTCCAAACTTTATCAATGTAAGAAGACCACCCTAAGGCATATAATAGTGAAGCTAGCAAAAGTCAATGACAAAGAGAAAATACTAAGGGCAGCCAGGCAGAAGAAAATAACCTGCAAAGGAACCCCCATGAGGCTATCAGAAGATTTCTCAGCAGATACCTTACAGGCTAGAAGAGAGTGGAATGTATATTCAAAACTCTGAAAGACAAAAACTTGCAGCCAAGAATACTCTACCCAGCGAAAATATCCTTCAAATATGATGGAGAAATAAAAACTTTCCCAGATAAACAAAAGTTAAGGGAGTCCATTGTCACAAGACCTCCTCTTCAAGAAATGCTCAGGAAGACCCTCATACCTGAAAAATCAAAAAAAGGAAAGGGGTTACAAAACCCAGAGCAAAGGAGATAAGTAGAAGGACAATAACAGAAAGTAGCAACTCTCCATCAGGACAGGTTAGCAAAAGTTAAATAAAACATTAAAGATAAAAGGAAGGGAAACACCAAGAAAAAATATAATCCTGTCATTTTAACCACAAACCCACAACACAAGAAGGAAGGGGAAAAAATCTGACAATAACAACCTGGAAGGGGAAGAGAAAAGGGATGGAATGTTTTAATTTAAGGAAATAAGAGGCTATCAGAAAATGAACTACCTCATCTATGAGATGTTTTATAAAAACCACCTGGTAACCACTAAATAAATAACAAGAATAAAGACACAAATTACAAATAAGAAGAAAGCCAATATAGAAATTTACCTACCTGAATTATTACTCCAAAAATCATGGGACAAGAAACAAAGGAAATGCAAGAGAACCAGAAAACAAGTGAAAAAATGGCAGTGGTAGGCCCCCACATTTCAATAATCACTCTAAATGTAAATGGATTGAACTCTCCAATCAAAAGACACAGAGTGGCAGGATGGATCAAAGAACAAGACCCAACAATATGCTCCCTCCAGGAAACACACCTCAGCCCCAAAGACAAACACAGACTCAGACTGAAGGGATGGAAGACAATACTCAAGGCTAATAATGAACAAAAGAAAGCAGGTGTCACCATACTTATATCAGACAAAGTAGACTTCAAAGCAAAACAGATAAAGAAAAACAAAGAGGAGCAGTTTATAATGACAAAAAGGGACACGCCACCAAGATGACATAACATTTATAAATATACATGCACCCAACACAGGAGCACCAAAATTTGTAAAGCAACTCTGAACAAAACTAAAATGAGACATCAACAACAATACAATAATAGTAGGGAACCTCAACACCCCATTAACACCAATGGGTGGACCATCCAGACAGAAAATCAACAAGGAAATTAAAGAATTAAATGAAAAATTAGACCAGATGGACTTAATAGAAATATATAGAACACTTCATCCCAAAACTGCAGGTTACACATTCTTCTCAAGTGCTCATGGAACATTCTCAAGGATAGACCATATCTTGGGAAACAAAGCAAGCATCAATCAATTCAAGAGGGTTGAAATAATATCAAGCATCTTTTTGGATCATAATGCTATAAACCTAAAAATCAACTACAAGAATAAAGCTGGGAAAGGAGCAAAAATGTTGAGACTAAACAGCATACTACTGAACAAACAATGGATTATTGAAGAAATTAAAGAAGAAATCAAATATTATATGGAGACAAATGAAAATGAAAACACGCCATACCAACTCATTTGGGACACAGCAAAAGCACTCCTAAGAGGGAAATTCATTGCAAGACAGGCTCACCTCAAAAAACAAGAAAAATCTCAGATAAGCAACCTCAAACAACACCTAACACAATTAGAAATAGAAGAACAAACAAAGCCCAAAGTCAGTAGGAGGAGGGAAATAATAAAAATTAGAGCAGAAATAAATGATATTGAAACAAAAAAGATAGTAGAAAGGATCAATGAAACAAAGAGTTGGTTCTTTGAAAAAATTAACAAAATCGACAAACCCTTAGCCAGACTCACTAAGAGAAAAAGAGAGAAGACTCAAATAAATAAAATTAGAAATGAGAGAGGAGAAATCACAATGGATACCAAAGAAATACAAGGGATTGTAAGAGAATACTATGAAAAACTATATGCCGACAAATTGAACAACCTAGAAGAAATGGGTAAATTCCTAGACTCTTACAACTCCCCAAACTGAAGCAGGAAGAAATAGAGAATCTGAATAGACCAATCACAAGTAAAGAAATAGAAACAGTAATCAAAAACCTCCCCAAAATAAAAGTCCGGGCTTCTCTGGAGAATTCTACCAAACATTCAAAGAAGATTTAATGCCTATCCTTCTCAAACTACTTCAGAAAATTGAGGAAGATGGAGCACTCCCTAACACATTCTATGAAGCCAACATCACCCTGATCCCCAAACCTGACAAGGACAACAGAAAGAAGGGAAACAAAAGACCAATATCACTGAGGAACATAGATGCAGAAATCCTCAACAAAATTTTGGCAAACCGAATACAGCATTACATCAAAAAGATTATACACCATTATCAAGTGGGATTTATACCAGGGATACAGGGATGGTTCAACATCCGCAAGTCAATCAACGTGATACACTGCATTAACAAAATGAGAAGCAAAAGCCACATGATCATCTCAATAGATGCAGAGAAAGCATTCGACAAGATCTAACATCTATTTATGTTAAAAACCCTCAATAAAATGGGTATAGAAGGAAAGTACCTCAACATAATAAAGGCCATATATGACAAACCCACAACCAACATCAGACTCAAGGGACAAAAACTGAAAGCCACTCCTCTGAGAACAGGAACAAGACAAGGGTGCCCACTTTCACCACTCTTATATACATAGTCTATACATAGTACTGGAGGTGTTGGCCAGAGCAATTTGGCAGGAAAAAGAAATAAAAGGAATACAAATAGGCAACGAAGAAGTAAAACTCTCGCTGTTTGCAGACGGCATGATCTTATATACAGAAAACCCCAAAGAACCCATAGGAAAACTATTGGAAATAATCAACAGCTACAGCAATGTTCCAGGGTATAAAATCAACATACATAAATCAGTAGCATTTTTATATGCTAACAATGAGCTAACAGAAAAAGAACTCAAGATCTCAATCCCATTCACAATCGCAAGAAAAAGAATAAAATACCTTGGGATAAATTTAACCAAGGAAGTGAAAAATCTATACAACAAAAACTAAAAGACTTTCCTGAAAGAAATTGATGACGACATAAAGAGATGGAAAGACATTCCATGCACATGGATTGGAAGAATAAACATAGTTAAAATGTCCATACTACCTAAAGCAATCTACAGATTCAATGCTATCCCAATCAGAATCCCAGTGACATTCTTTACAGAAATTGAACAAAGAATCCTAAAATTCATGCGGGGCAACAAAAGACCCCAAATTGCTAAAGCAATCCTGAGAAAAAGGAATAAAGCTGGAGGCATCACAATCCCTGACTTCAAAACATACTGCAAAGCTACAGTAATCGAAAGAGCATGGTACTGGTACAAAAACAGGTGCACAGATCAATGGAACAGAATTGAAAGCCCAGAAATAATACCACACACCTGTGGACAGCTAATCTTCGACAAAGGAGCTGAGGGCCTACAATGGAGAAAAGAAAGTCTCTTCAATGAATGGTGCTGGGAAAACTGGACAGCCACATGCAAATGAATGAAAATTGACCATTCTTTTTCATCATTCACAAAAATAAACTCAAAATGGATCAAAGACCTAAAGATTAGGCCTGAAACAATATGTCTTCTAGAAGAGAATATAGGCAGTACACTCTTTAACATCAGTTTCAAAAGAATCTTTTCAGACACCATAACTCCTCAGACGAGGGAAACAATAGAAAGAATAAACAAATGCGACTTTATCAGACTAAAGAGCTTCTTCAAGGCAAGGGAAAACAGGATTGAAACAAAAAAAGCTACCTACTAATTGGGAAAAAATATTTACAAGTTATTTATCCTACAAAAGGTTAATCTCCATAATATATAAAGAACTCACACAGCTCAACAACAAAAAATCAAGCAACCCGATCAAAAAATGGCCAGGGGACATGAACAGAGATTTCTCCAAAGAAGATATAAGGATGGCCAATAGACACATGAAAAGATGCTCATCATCACTAATCATCAGGGAAATGAAAATCAAAACTACACGAATATATCATCTTACACCTATTAGCATGGCAAAAATATCCAAAACCAAAAGTGACAAATGTTGGAGAGGTTGTGGAGAAAAAGGAACCCTCATACACTGTTGGTGGGAAGGATAGTGGTGTAGCCACTATGGAAGACAGTATGGAGATTTCTCAAAAAATTAAAAATAGAAATACCTTATGACCCAGCCATCCCACTACTGGGTATCTATCCTAAGAACCTGAAATCAGCAATTCCAAAAGTCCCATGCACCCCTATGTTCATTGCAGCATTATATACAATAGCCAAGACGTGGAAGCAACCTAAGTGCCCAGCAACTGATGATTGGATAAAGAAGATATGGTATATATATATACAATGGAATACAACTCAGCCATAAAAAAGGACAAAATTGTCCCATTCACAACAACATGGATGGACCTTGAGGGTATTATGTTAAGTGAAATAAGCCAGATAGAGAAAGATGAACCTTGTATCACTCCACTCATAGGTGGAAGTTAACATATAGGCAAAGAGAACTGGTTGTTGGTTAGCAGGGGAAAGGGGGCATGGGCGGAGGTCATAAAGAGTGAAGTGGTGTACCTACAACATGACTAACAATAATGTACAACTGAAATTTCACAAGGTTGTAATCTATCATAATCTTAATATAAAAAAAAAGGTTGCTTCAATTTTCACCATTATGTAGCACTGTGATGAGCATCCCTGGACATATATGCACACCTTGGAATACATTCCAAGAAGGACGATAGGTGAGGCAAAAGTATGTACATTGTTTTATCAATTATTTTATTGAGGTTGTAGTGGTTTTTAACATTGTGTAAAAGCATGTACATTTAATTACTTTTGGTACATGTAGTCAAACTGACCTTCAGAAAGATGATGCAATTTATGTTTTACCAATTATATATGAGAGGGCCTATTTTTCTGTAACTTTGTTAGCATTTGGTATTATTGTTACTTTTAACATCTGCCTTTTTAATAGAAAAAAATTCTCACTGCTACATTTTCATTTCTTTGAATATTAGTACTCTAGAGTATTTTCTCATCAAATTATTAGCCATTTGTATTTCTTTTTTGTGAATTGCTTGCTCATAACTGTGCCCCCCCTTTTTTTTACTGAGGTAACATTGGTTTTTAACATTATGTAAATTTCAGGTGTACATGATTATATTTTGATTCCTGTGAAGATTGCATCACCTTCACCACCCACAGACTAATTACAATCCAACACCACACACATGTGCCTCATCACCCCTTTCTCCCTCCTCCCTCCCCTCTATAAAAAAAAAGGTGCTAAAATCACCGGTAAAGGCAAAAATACAGTAAAGGTATCAGATCAAACACCTATGAAGATAACATGAAGGCCAAAAAACAAAAGTACTAAAATTTCCATAATAAGAGGGTAACAATACACACACAAAAAAAAGGAGGTTAGATTTGATATCAAAAACAGAAACTGTGGGAGAAGGAGAGAATAAGAGTAGAACTTTTAGACAGAGGTCAAACTAAAGAGACCATCAAGTTAATATAGATTGCTATGTACATAGGGTATTATATATGAACCTCATGGCAATTATAAGTCAGAAATCTATGATAAATACACAAAAACTTATGAGAAAGAAACCCAAACATAATACTAAGGAAAGCCATCAAACCACAAAGGAAGAGAGCAAGACAAGAAAGGAACAGAGAAGAACTATTAAAACACCAAGAAAGAAGGAACAAAATGGCAATAAGTACATACTTATCAATAGCTACTTTAAATGTCAATGGACTAAATGCTCCAATCAAAAGGCATAGGGTGGCTAACTGGATGAATAAACAAGACCCATATCTATGCTGCATACAAGAGACGCACTTCTGACCTGAAGACAGAATTGTGCCCATTTTTCTATTGGTTTATCTTGTTCTAATTTTGTTTGTAAGAGAAACTTATATAAACTACTGTCTACCATAAGTAGTGCACATATTTTTCCTCGTTAGACTTCTGTCCTTTGACTTTCTTTATTTTGTTTTTTTGCCATATAGATTTTAACACTATTGTAGTCTAACCTGTCCTTTGTTTCTTTATGGTTTTGCTTTTAGCATTAAGTTTAGAAAGATCTTTTCTATTCCAAGATTACGTATATATTTATCTATGTTTTTCTAATTGCCATGCAGCATTTTAACTTTTTAAAAAGCATATAGCTGTTGACTTATATGCAACTTGCTTTATTTTGTTTATTGCATGAATATTTCAAGTCATCCTAAAATATTTTGAAACTACAAAGAGCAAAAGCAAATAAGTGGAGACCTTTTATCTCTGCTTAAAAACTTTATTTAAATATATCCCAGAACATGTTTCTGGTAAAATTGAGTTTGTAAATATTTATCAAATCATTTTGTACTTTAACCAAGTTAAGGTAGCTTCTAATTTCTAAGGGGGGAGAGCTAAATTTGAGAGATGGAAGATTTCTGAAGGAGAGGGAGAAAGCTAATCTTCACAGAGTATTTTGTTCTGGACACAGTGGATTCATGGGTGATAGAATAATGGTCTCTTTTTCTCTTTATAGTTAGAAAGGAAGGAAGCAGAAGAGGTTGAAAAAGTCTCAGGGGAGGTTTGCACTTGTCTTCAGGCACAAACTGGGTTAGATTTCTCAGATTAGGGAAATGAGTGCCTTGATTTCTGGTGAAGATGGGAGTCCACTAAAGCCAGAAATATGGTAACCTGGCTTTAATTTTAATTGAGTAATTCTGTGTGAGTTTAAATAAATTATGCCTAGAGATGGCAAAGATGGAAAGAAATTAAGTACTGCTGTATGGAGTGTTTTATTTGTGAGGATTCTCTGGTATCTGTTTTTCTATTTAACTGTCTCTAGTTGTGTATTATATTTACAGTAATCAGTACTGCTAATTTATTTGAATCGTTATGATTAGCAGTTTAATTAAAAGCCCTCCTAAAATTTTATAGAAGGATAATAGATGAGAAAAGTGGTCTAATTTTGTTCAGTCTCTCTTTTGTTGAAATACATCTATAAGAAACCTTGTTAGCCATACCACAAGACAATAATACAATCACTATATGCAGCAAAAGCCAAAGTTACTATAAACAATGAATTGTTTATTTATTAAAGAAATATTTATCATATGTCTACTATGTGCCAAACACTGTGTTAGATGGATGAATGAAAGTGAACAAGGGTCTATCTCTATCCTCAAGGAAGTTATAGTTTAGTGTAAGGTACATGCAATAGAACAAATGATTACAAACAGTAATGTTAGTGCAACAACTGGGTAAACCATGATGTCCTGGGTTTGGGAAATGGGTGGGAAGATCTTCATGGAGGAAGTGCTCTGAGTAGAGACCTGAAGGTTGAACAACCATCAGTCAGTTAAAAAGATTATGGAGGAAAGAGGAAACTCCTAGTACAAAGAGCTTGAGGGGAAGAAAAAGAAATAGATGCCTTGGGACAGCATGCTGTCCCCAAAGTACTAGGGGAGATGTAGTAGGGGGTGAAGAGTTGAAGTAAGCAGAGCTGCAGCATGAAGCAAAGAGGACTTTATAATGCATGTTAAGGACTTTAACCTGAGGGCAATGGGGAGCTCATGAATGTTCTTGAAAGCTGGCCTCATAAACTCAAATCAGTAAAGTGACATCAAATGTTAAAAGAGCTAAGTAGGGAGAATAGTGGTCCCCAAACATGACAAAATCTTAATCCTATGAGCCTGTGAATAGATTATCTTTCAGGAAAAAGAGAGTTTTAAGATGTGATTAAATTATAGACTTTGAAATGGGGAGATTATCCTGGATTATCTGAGCAGGCCCAACCTACACTCAAGTGTCACATTCTGAGATATGCATCGTTAGGCGATTTTGTCATTGTGCAAACATCACAGAGTGTATCTACACAAATCTAGATGGTGTATACTACAACACATCTATGCTATATGATACTAATCTTATGGGACCACCGTCATATAGGCAGCCTGTTTTTGACTGAACCCTAGTTATGTGGCGCATGACTCTAATCACGAGAGTCTTTAAAAGCAGAGAACCTTTCCCAGTGAGGGTAGATGTGACATTGTGGGCTTTGAAGATGGTGGAAGGGAACCATGAGCCAAGGAATGTGGGTGGTCTCTAAAAGCTGCAAAGGGCAAGGAAATGGATTCTATCATAGAGCCTCTAGAAAGGGACACAGCTCTGCTACTACTTTGATTTCAGCCCAGTGAGACCTCTCTCAAACGTCTAACCTACAGAACTGTGAGATAATAACATTATGCTGTTTTAAGCCACTTACTTTGTGGTAATTAGTTACATTAGTGATAGTAAGCCAATACACTCAGATTCCTCAGAGTGAACTGTGTAGAGGCCACATTGTATTTTGCTTATATGTAAAGTTCTCTCAAGAGGCCAGGTGGAGGGTTTATGTTATATGAACTGAGATGAGTTGGAAAATAAAGCAGATGAGGAATGTGTGTGTGTTTTAAAGAAGGAGAAGAAGGTAAAATGATTTGATATTAAATAATTTGTACTTTTCCTTTAAGGTAAACCTTTTCCATATTTTTCATAAATTGAATCACTTCCTTTAGGAAGAAAAAATAATTCTACTTAATCATAGCTATTAATTTGAATGGAAATATATCAGAATTCAAGAATGTCCATTCTAAACTTCAAAGAAATCATCTATTCACATGTATCGAAATCTGCTCCGCTTGGCCTGACTGGCCCCTTCATTAGATCTTACATCTGAAATAATCCTAAAGACTTCCTCACATTGTACTCAGCCTGCTAAGGAAGCAGAAAACTAGAAGTATCCTGGGTATAACATCCATCAATAAAGGTGATTCCCAGAATTTCCAATACAGTGCCATATAAGTCCTAATATTCATAGAGGTAACTGATACAAAAATTTCAGGAAAAGTTACCCATTGGGTAATATCATTGGATATTATTTGTATGAATCACTTTAAGTTTGCTTGACTTTGAATGGGAATGAATTTAGGAGACTCAAGAATCCAGGAGACCTGGGACAGAGATCTCACCTCCCCTGTGCGTTGTTTATGCTCTTCCAAATATGAAGTAGTTAATCCACTTACATGAACAATGAAATCAAATGAAGACTTTTTGCATATCCAATAGACCTCTATTAATGGAAAAATGAATGTGTTGAGAAGAGGACAGGCCCATAAAGGAATGATGGAGGGATTTACCAGCAGAAATGGTTGTGCTGGACAACTCCACTGTCCATGTCCTTTAAGAAGGACTAATGACCTGGAGGTGATGGCCTGAGACATACCTTCCAGAGACAGTGGCAAATAGTACTGAATGTGGGCTAATCCATTCAGGTTAAGAAACAAAGTTTTTATGGGAGCAATGGGTTTGGATAGAAGAGAGCAAGAGGAACTCAGAGTGTGGTGATCAAAAGGGAGACTAAGCTGTGAAGTGGAGTCAGGTGCTGAACTGGTAAAGGAATGACATGGTTGAAATCAAGGAAATACAGACCTAGTAGGCACTTTAGGTGACAGAGACTGGGAAGAGAAGAGTACGGATGTGATATCATGGGACACAAATTTTCCAGGCCCCTACACAGCTCAGATAGAAATGGCGGAAAAGGGTAATGTACTTTGGTACATTTTGTTTAGAAAATTATTCAGTAGCCATAATGGGAATCCAACAGGGATACCTTGGAGAGAATGTTTAATGGAGTAAAAAGGCATCTTGTTTTGTAAAGTACCTCAACTATACATAGTGTATCTTTTTTGGATCCTGCCATATACTAGTAATAAGAGTTATACACATGTACAACTTCAGGGCTGTTTGTTGTTGAACACGGAAGGCAGCATTTGGGCAGAGTATGGGCTCTGGAGTCAGGAGGACCTAGGTCTGAATGGGATTCCTGCCCCTTACTTTCCGTATAACGCTGGGCAAGTCATTTTTTCTTCCTAGGACCTCATTTCTTCATTTGTAACATAGGGATAGTACTATTTGCATCATAGCACTGCAATGAGTATTTTATTAAATAGCTTTTGTGCCTCATATATGTTAAGTACCCAATAAAATGCGGTTGCTGTAATACTAATTGTGAGAATCCCAGGGAGATTATTTTTGTGCAATAATCATTTCCCCTTTTTGGCTATCCATGGTGGGGTCAGTGGACAGATCACCAGGGGGAACAGTGAGAAAAATTTGGCAGGAGGAGCCTCCATTTCCAAATATGCACACAAAATGTACCTCTTGCCTAAGCCAGAGGTGGAGGTAGATATCATGTGTTATATAAGTCTCTGTCAGTTTGGAGAAATATGTTTTCAATCATAAACTAGGAAAACACTTTCTTATTCTCCAACAACTTCCACAGGGCATCTTTGATCTCTTTGTTCCTCAAACTGTAGATTAGAGGGTTCAGCATGGGGATCACCAGTGAATAGAACACAGACACCACCTTGTCCCTGCCAAGAGAGTAGCTGGAGCTGGGTCGCAGGTACATGAAAAGGGCTGTCCCAAACAGCAGAGTCACCACCATCAGGTGTGAGGCACATGTGTTGAAGGCTTTCCTTTGGCCTTCCACTGAATGGATCTTCAAGACAGCAGCAACTATGTAACTGTAGGAGATGATGAGGATGAGGAATGATGTTCCCCCAATAGTGACCACTACAAGAAAATTCACCACTTGACTGAGGAACGTGTCAGAGCAAGAAAGCGCTAAGACTGGTGGGAGGTCACAGAAGAAATGGTTGATGATGTTGGGTCCACAGAAGTGGAGCTGAAATATAGAGCAGGCCTGGATCAGGGAGCTCAGGAAGCCACTGAAATATGCCCCAATCACCATGTGTGTACAGAGACCCTGGGACATGATGGCAGTGTAGAGCAGGGGACTGGAGATGGCTGTGTATCGATCATATGCCATAGCAGTCAGGAGAAAGCACTCAGTTAGACCTATGCCAACAAAAAAAAAGAACTGAGCAGCACAACCCAAGAATGATATGGTCTTCTGCTCCTGGAAGAAGTCAGTGAGCATCTTGGGAGCCACTGTGGAGGAGTAACAGATGTCAATGAAGGACAAGTTGCTGAGGAAGAAATACATGGGTGTTTGCAGACGGGTGTCACTTCTGATTAGAAAGATGAGGGCCAGGTTCCAGGAGAGGGTCACAAGATAGAAACCCAGGAAGGTCACAAAGAGCAGGACCTGGAGTTCTGGATGGTCTGCAAATCCCACGAAGATGAATGTGATCACTGATGAGCTGTTCCAGGCCTTAGTTGTGGACGTGTTTCCCATGGACCACAATGACAAGATGCAGATCTGGGATAATAATGACAATCTGCATTACAGTGGTATCAACAAATAATTAAAAAATATGTGAGAGGGAGGGCAAAGTATTACAGAGGATTACAACTTTATGCAAAGATTCTCTCTCTTTCTCTCAGAAGGCAATTATAGTCATTGTCTTAAATATTTGCTTTTTAATATAGCATGGTTGATATGAGCTTAAACTTTGGATTCAGACTTCCTGTGATCAAGTCCTGCCTCTACCAATTAGCAGCTGTGTTATTTTGGGTGATATGTATATCATCTCTAGGCTTCAATTTCTTTTTCTTTAAGACAGATGACAGGATCAATGTCATACATTTATTTTAAGAATTAAAATAAGGCAAAGTTTGTAAAGTGCCTGATACATAGTAAATCCCTGATGAAAATTATTATTTGGACAGTTTTTTGTATGTCCCAGATGAGTTACCTCATGCCCTGAAAATAACTATTCATCTAACTTATTTAAGTTTCAGTATTAGAATGGAGAAACCAAGGGAGGGACCAGGTTCAGCTACGTAATTGTGAAACAACCAATCAGACATTTAGAATATTTTTTTTAAACTTAAAGTCTCAGCTATGTTCCATTTTGACATTTTATGTAGACTCTAAGTAAAATGAAATTTTTTTTTACTTTTATTAAGATTATGATAGTTTACAACCTTGTGAAATTTCAGTTGTACATTATTGTCAGTCTTGTTGTAGGTGCCCCACTTCACCCTCTGTGCCCACTCCCCCATCCCGCTTTTCCCCTGGTAACCACCAATCAGTTCTCTTTGTCTACATGTTTAACTTCCACCTATGAGTGGAGTCATACAGAGTTCATCTTTCTCTATCCGGCTTATTTCATCAAAAAGATTAGGCCAGATGTGTATAGAAATGCTCTTAACTGTCAAATATTAGATCTGAATATACTAACATAGTTCCACTTTCAAATTTGTCTTCAGTCTGAGCTCTCTAAGCTATTTAATTGTTAAGAATGTGGATTCTGGCTATAGCCTGCCTGGATTTAATTCCCAGCTTTACCATATAATATATGTGTGATCTTGGGCAAGTTAGTTGAACTCTCTATGACTCTGTAAAATTAGGGATAATAATAGCACTTTGTTATTAGAATTCCTTCTCTCTCTCTCTTTCTTTCTTTCCTTCCTTCTCTTCTTAAATCTCTTTTAAGACATGCATGGCCCATAGTAAGTGCTCTACAAGAGTTTTTTATTGCTGTTGTTATTTAAAAATCTAAATTACAATGTAACCTCAATCAAATTCTTATAATTTTCAGTATATGAAGTATCTTTCAAGATCAGGGACTTGATTCCACCCAATCCACATCTATAAGAATTTCCATCACCCCCTCCACATCCACACTAAGTCTCAATCCACATAAATCAGAAAAGAACACTTACCATCAGCGGGTCTTTGAACCTGAGGTCCTAACTCAGCAGAAGGCACTAGGAAAAGTGTGGTCAGAGGGCCTGGTGGCTCATGGTAAATGACCCTTATAGGTGTGGGATATATTTTGATCCTTCTTCAGGTTTTAACCCAAACAATTTAGAAATCATCAAAATTACCTATCTTTTAAACAATATTTTCATTCTGTTCTACCTATCTCTTTAAATATGATGACTCTCACAAATTTGCTTTTGTTTTTCAAAATGGAAATGTTATTTTATGAATTTTAAAGCAATATGTGAGAACTGGAAGATAATTAGATCAATAAACAACGGTGAAATAATAAACCTAAAAATCATGGGCACTTCCTGATCAATGCAAAAAAATCCTCTTAAAACTGGAAATTATGACAATCTATCTCCTGAAATTAGAGCTCTTAACATTTAGGTGTATGCCTTTCATGTTCAAGTATATGTATATGCATATGGCTGTTTGTATCAAAGACCCTCTACAATTTACATATATTATAGAAATTATTCCAAGTCAATAACTTCACAATTTGGGAAGTAATGCTTTCTCTATTTGCTATAAATTTTTCTGGCTCAGTTTAGGAAAGCCACGCCATTTTATTATCTCCAATTTTTCATAAGTCAATCTACATCTACCTATTGCCAGTCAGTCAAGCTATCATTGATCTTTACTTTCCTCTTGGAAATTGCACAGAGATATGCCCTTGGTATAGACTCCCTCTCTTCTTGCACTCAATAGCTCCTGTTACAGATTTTCCAGTTCTAAACCTTAAAATTTGGGTAATGAGAGAATGTGAAGCTCCTTTTAGCCATCACCATGCCATCATTTGTGCAGAGTTTCAGAGATCTCTTACACTAATCTCAATCTTGTCAAATATGGCTTTAAGATATGTATTATGTTTAGAGGCTCTGCAACTGTTTGTGAAAGGTGTGTAGAATTTCCAGGATCAGGAGGGGATTCTTTCCTTTTGAAGAAAATAAAAGGGCCTCCAGCAAAGTTTGACATAACCCAGTGCAGATGTAGTGCCACACAGAGAAATTGGGAGCTAAACAAAAACAGCTCTACCGGAACCCTCACCCATTCTGTGTAGGGTCTGCCATTTAGCAAGGTAGAGACCTGAGGTCTGTGATGTTATTAAAGGTCATTTGGGCACCTACTCAGGTTAGCACAAAGGGAAGGGGGATGAGTTGGTGGTGATGATTCTGGGTAGACTTCAGGGTAAGCCTGGTTCTAATCCTGTTTCTACCACTTGCCAGCTGTGGGATGTTGGGCAACTCATTTAGTCTTTCTGATCTTCTATTTCTCCATTTGTAAAATGGGGATAACAGTGGTTACTTAAGAGTTGTTTGAGGGTTGTTTAAGATAATATGTGAAAGCCTCATGGGTCTTGAGATAGGACGTTTGCTTAATAAATTGGGAATGTTATTGCTATCAGCAGTGAATATTCCATAAAGAATTATTTATGGAAATTAGCCTTATTTTGGAAACGCTTCCTTCTCATGTGGCAGGTTGAAGTGTGCTTATCTTACAGACATAATGAGTTCACTGATAGACCATGTAGCTTTGTAAAAAGTGTTTAGGAGTGAGATTGAAGAATTTAATCATCTGGACTTGATGGGTCAACTGAAAGTCTGTTTAGAGTGTTGCCATTAGGGCAGAGAACTTCCACATTTGGAAGGAACAGAAAGTGAAGCTGGACAAATTGAAACAAAAAGAAAAGAATATCCTGGGTTTTATTCCCACATATAGATTCTCTGAATCTTACTCTAAAACATTAAGTGAAAGGTATATTAAGAGTTGTATGGAGCACTTTATGTCACCAAACTCTACTCATGAAGTAGTGCTTCTTCCCTTGAGAAAGGAAATCTCCTTCACTCTTACTGCAAACTCAGGGAGGCTCAGTTTGGTCTGAGTCTGGACTCCCTTTGATCCTAGAATACAAGTATAATCAACACCAGGCCTCTTTTACAGAGCTGAAGAAGGAAAGTTTGAGAGGCTCAGGACCTCATTGGATTCATAGATGCTGGAGGTGAATGTTTGTGAATAACACTAGCCTTCAAGACCATAGTGAAGATAAAATAATACAGTAAAATTAAGCATCTAGCACAGTACCTTGCACATAGCAGACACTTAGAGATTGATGAGAACTGGTAGGGTGGATTTACAACTCAGGTCATCTTTTGACAAAAATGGCAAGAAAGTGTTAAGTTTTATAGCCAAATCTTCCTAATCGGAGCTTAACAGGTGCAGTTGGTGATGGAAGAGAAAAATGGAATAATGACGCAGAGAACCTGAGCTAAACTGTGGAGGTGATGTGGGTTTTCTATGGTTTCTCCGTCATTCATGATCTGGGCTGTGTCCTTCACTTCATGATGCCTCCTCCTCTCACTCCTCCAGGAACCTGGTGTCCACAAGGTCTTGCTCTTCTAGCTCTGTCTATCATCTAAATGCACAAATGGTTGATGTAACTGAAAGAGACTCTCTCAATGTGAGGTGAGAATTCAAAAGGCACCAAGAGATTAATTCAAGAATTAAGATTCAGATGGTAAAATTCAAGCCATCAGTCAGAAAAGAGAAACCGGGCTTTAGAGATTAGAGATCTCTTCAGTGTTTGGAAAATCTGCTATGTCAAGTCTGTCCCAATCACACCCCTTCCAAATTACTTTTCAGACTACTTACTAATAATTGGGGCTGTGTTAAAGGACATAGCAATCCCTTCCAAAACTTCATTCCCTCTTAAATCTCTTTCTAGCTGCAAGTGCTCAAACATGGTCCAGGAGGACCATCAAAGGAGCAGAAAGGTAAGATTTGGGCTGAATTTGAGGAAAGACAGATAGAATTGAAAGGTATATGGAGGTAAACTAAAATCCAAAGAGCTTCTTAGCCATCTATATGGGCTTGTAGATCTAGGGTGCTTTATAAGTGAGATTAATATGAGCATGAAGACAAAAAGTAAAATATGAATGGCTGCACCCACCTTCTCCCTCTTGTTCTGTCTGACCCTTAGCTGATACTTGTCTTGAGTTCTGCTTTGGAAGGAGTCTAATCAGGCTTTGGTAACTGCTTCCAGTCCCCAAAGTGCTAATGAGTTGGAGAGCAAGCTTGAGGCTGATTTATTTATCAAAGGTCAAAATATCCACTTGGTGAATAGAATGTGTGGGCAGAAAAGTGGAGGGAAAAGATACACAGAAGAGGAAAGATGTAATCTTAAGAAATTCTTCTGCTGTCTGCTAATATCTGCATTTGGGGTCATTTTTGAAGTGTTTCAAAGCTGGGGCTGCAGGGGAATTTGAGAGAGGTTTTTTTTTCCTCTCTCCTTGGAGGTGTTTCATTACATTTTCCCTTGAGAGTCTTTTTGAAAAAGAAAGAAATGTATTATCCAAACTTCACAGATTTGTAGTTAATTGATCTCTGGGGTGGTATGCTCATATAAGTGCTCTGAAGAAGATGCTTATTAAACTCCATCCCAATGGCTTTCTCATCCTCCAAGGCTACTCAAGATCTCTTCTGGTAGTACATAAAGAACAAGCTCAAGATAACATTGGGACACATAGGCAAGATAGACGCCTATTCTGCAGAAGAAAGAAAGATTGTAAACAAACAAACAAACACACAAACTCTTTTCCACTCCTTCATAGAAACTTTTTGGCCTGAAGTATTTTAAGCGGATGGGAATTCAAACTTATTGAGCTTCTACTATGTGCTAAACACTGTACTAGGTGTCTTATGTGTGATAACTCACTAAATCCTCCAAACCCTCCCTTGCAAGGAGGAAACTGAAATTCTGAGAAAGAGTAAGCTGTTCAAAATTTTATAGCTAATAAGGGATTGAGCCACTATTTGAACCAAGGACTGTGTGACAAGAAATCCTGCATTTGCATGTATGGTACATGCATTTATTTTGGAACTCAATTGCACATAAATGTGTATATATGGTCAATCGTATCTCTCAACTCATAATCCTTTCTCTTTTCACAGAATCCTACTACCTTCCTCCAGGAGAAAGACATTAGATACAGAAGTTTTCCTCTAAAATTTTTAGAAACTTACTCTGACTTAGCATGATAGAGTATAAAGATGTAGGATTTTTATTCTATGGAGGGCTACATACAACAAAAAATAATTTGGGTCCAGGCATTCAATAAAAATCAAGGCTTTAATTCATGTATTTGAAGATGAGGGGAGAAAAATAAAAGGTTTGATTCACTTGTTTCTTAATCTGAGAATATTGAACTGTCATCTTTTAAAAATAACTAGAATAAATAGTGGAATATTGATTCCAGCTCATGGCCAACTAAGAGAGAGAAAGTTTCTCTAACCAGACAAAGAAAGAAATAGAGGGGGAGACATCCAGGAGAGGCTAAGGAATAGAATTCCAGTGAAAACATGGATAAGAGAGATATTATTTATTCGTCCATTTTATAAGTCTTTATTAATGCCTCTTCTGTGCCAGACCCTGTGTAACTCATCAGAGACACACAGAATGGAAGATGAGATAAGAATTTTGCCTGTATGGTGCTTACATAATAATGGAGCTACTTACGATGAAGTTGTCACTGAAGACAAGCTTTGGAAAACCAAGCTACTGCTGCCTTGACCATTATGTTTGTCATAACGACTAATATGATGGCTAGATGGGATGGATGTTTCTGACTCCACTGAAGAGTTTTCATAAAGAAAGTGACAAGCTTGGGGTTTTAAACTCTCAGCTCACCTCCAAGACAACCAGAAAGCCTCTATAAAGGCTCTAAAATAAATATTTTATTTCTTGTAGATTCAAGGTCGATAAGACTTAAAATCAGATGCAAACTTAATTGTGCAGATCGCAAAGCCTCTTAAATTAAAGTTATGACATGTTTGAAAAAGAGGAAGACCCTGAAATTTGGACTGGGGATACTTCAGTAGGCTCTAAGGAAGTTGATAATCTTGAACTCCTAAATTATCCCGAGCCTTTCTAGCCATGAGAATAGTCCCTTTTACTCTGTCTGAAGAGACTAGCCTTCCTTTTTGCAATAAGTATTTATTAGCCTCGTGTGAAGCATTGCCTTGCAAGGGGATGCCTGTCCACATTAAGCCCCACCAAACCAGCCTTCATTGCTGCCAGATCATAATTAGATTCAAATATCAGCATGCTCCAGGAGGACAAGTAAAAAGTATGACTTTTGAGAAGAGATTATTTTTCCCAAGCTTGAAAGATGTTGAGTTATTTTGGAAAAATCCTGGGGGAACATATGTAGAATGGGTTCTAAATGTGTTAGGAAGAAAGACAGACTATAGCATTAGGTTGGGTAAAATGTATTCACATACTCTGGACTGTGGCTCAGTACAAAGGAAAGAATCCAATGTTTTAGGGAGATAGAAATTTTAAAGTAGGTTTATCATGTGTGATCTACATGCTAATCCCTCCCCAACCACGTCTATCTAGAGGGTTGAGAGGGAAGTCCCGTCATTCAGGCATGGAGGAACAACAGAAGGGGGAGAACCAGCATCTGTGAAAATTAGCATGTAGAATGACAGTGAAAGATGCTGTCATTGAGAAGATGTCTTGATTTTTTTGTACAGGCAAATGGTGGTGCTGAACCTCCAGAGACAAGGTGGACAAAGTTAATATATTGGGCAGCAGGACTTATACAGTCTGAGTCTGGCTTTTTTCATCTAGCATCTTGCATTCGTGATTTACTCGTATTGTTGTGTGTATCAGTATCCCATTCCTTTTTATTGCTAAGTAGCATTCCATTGTGCGAATGTAAGACAATTTGTTTAATTATTCTCCAGTTGAAGGACATTTGGATGGTTTTCACTTATGGGCCATGGTGAATAAAGCTGCTATTAACATTTTGATACAGATTTTCTTGGGAACACAGGTTTTCATTTCACTTGGGTATACATCTAAAAGTGAAATTGCTGGGTCATATAGTAACTTCATGCTTAATTTGATGAGAAACTACCAAAATGTTTTCCAAAGTGGATGCCTCATTTTTCATTTTTATTAGAAATGCATGAGAGAATCAGTTGTTCTGTATCCTTTCCACCTTTCGGCATTGTCAGAATTATTTATCTATTTATTTATTTATTATTTATCTTTGAGGAAGATTAGCCTTGAGCTAACATCTACTGGCAATCCTCCTCTTATGTGAGGAAGACTGGACCTGAGCTATCATGCATGCCCATCTTCCTCTACTTTATATGTGGGACGCCTACCACAGCATGACTTGCCAAGTGGTGCCATGTCCACATCCGGGATCCGAACCGGCGAACCCCCGGCTGCCGAAGCGGAATGGGCGCACTTAACTGCTGTGCCACTGGGCCAGACCCAGAATTTTTTGTGTTTTATTTTGCTGTTCTACTAGGTCTGTGTGGGATTTCATTTCAGTTTAACTTGCATTCTCCTGACAAATCGTGATGTTGAGTATCGTATGTTCATTTACACATGTGTTTTGCTGAACTACATGTTCAAATGTTTTGTCCATTTTTTATTTGGTTATTTTTTAAAAGAAATGTTGAGTTTTGAGGATTCTTTTTTCTGGACAAGTACTTTACCAAATATATGATTTACAAATATTTTCTTACAGTCCATAGCTTGCCTTTCTTTCTTTTAATAATGCCGTCAAGAGCAGAAGAAATTACTTTTGATAGCTGATTTGTCACTTTTTTCTTTGATGGGATTGTGCTTTTGGTATTGTATCTTGGAAATTTTTGCCTAACCCAAAGTCATAAAGACTTTCTCCTGTGTTTCTTCTGGAAATTTGTAGTTTAGATTTTACGTTTAGTTGTAAGATCCGTTTTGAGATATGGTGTGAGAAATGGATTGTGTTTCACATTTTGACACATGGATATCCAAATGTCCAGCATTGTGGAAAAGAATATCTTTTCTATATTGAATTGTTTTTTGCATCTTTGTTGGAAACCAATTGATCATAAACATGTGAGTCTATTTCTGTACTCTCTATTCTGTCCCATTGATCTATACTATATTTATCCTTTCTCCCATACAATACTTTCTCGATTTCCTTTGCTTTAGAATAAATCTTAAAAACAGCTAATGTGAGTCATCCAACTTTGCTCTTCTGTATAAAAATTATTTTGGCTCTTCTAGTTCCTTTGTCTTTCCATGTAAATTTTAGAATCAGCTTGAAAATGTCTATAGAAAATGCTACTGAGATTTTGGTTTGAAATGCATTGAGTCTAGAGATCAATTTGCGGGAATTAATATCTTCCTACATTGAGTATTCTAATAAATAAACATAATATATGCCTCAATATACTTAGATATTTGATTTCTTTCATGAGTGTTTTGTAGTCTTTTTCGTACAGATTTTGTTAGATTTATACCTAAGTATTTCATGTCGTTTTTTGGTGAGAATGTAAATGATACATTTAAAAGTTTCAATTACCAATTGCTCGTTATGAGTATGCAGAAATACATTTACTTTTTAGATATTAATCTTTTGTTTTGTGGCATTGCTTAACTTATTCTTTTTTCAACTTTATTGAGGTATAATGGACAAATAGAAATTTTACATATTTAAGGTATACAATGCAATATTTTGGTATACATTGTGAAATGATCACAATCAAGCTAATTAACATATCCATTACCTCACATAGTTACTGTTTCCTTTCTTCTTTCCTTCCTTTCCTCCTTCCTCTCTTCCTTTCTTCTTTGTTGTAAGAATGCTTAAGGGCTACCCTCCTACCAAATGTCAAGTATACAATACAGTATTGTTAAGTGCAGTCACTGTGTTGTGCATTAGATCTTTAGAACTTATTCATCTTGTGTGACTGAAACTTTCTACCCTTTGACTGGTATCTCCCCATTTTCACTCCACCTCGCATCTAGTAACCACCATTCTACTCTCAACTTCCATGAATCTGACTATCTTGGATTCCACATTTGAATGAGGCCATGGAATATTTGTCTTTCTGTGTCTGACTTATTTCACTTAGCATAACCTCCTCCAGGTTCATCTACGTTCTTGCAAATGAAAAGATTTTTTTCTTTTTAAGACTGAATAATATTTCTTTATATCTCTATATACCATATTTTCTTATCTGTCCATCTGTCAATGGATGTTTAGGTTGTTTTCACATCTTGGCTATTGTGAACAACGCTGAAATGAACTTGGAAGTGCAGATACCTCTTGAACACACTGATTTCATTTTCCTTGGATATATAACAAGAAGTGAGATTGCTAGATCATATGGAAGTTCTATTTTTAATTTTTGAGAAACCTCCATAATGTTTTCCATGTTGGCTGCACTAATTTACATTCACAGCAACAGTACACAGGGTTCTCTTTTTTCTACATTCTCGCCAAAGCTTTTCATCTTTTGTCTTTTTAGTAATAGCCATCCTTAGAGATGTGAAGTGATATCTTAGTGTGGTTTTGATTTGCCCATGCACACTCGTGTGTGTGTGTGTGTGTGTTTGTGTGTGTTGGGGGAACAGAATGAATGCAAAGAATGACAAGTTAATTGTTTTCTTCAAGGATTTTTCCTTCCCCACACTCTCACTGGTCCTCTGTTTTTCACCCTCTACACATTTTGTTTATGCCATTTCCACTTCTCTCAGAGTTTAAATCAATAATGCTATACAAAACCAGTGCTCCTGCTAAAATCAGCTGGGGGATTAAAACATGATCAGAAAACAATGAACAAACAAATTTTCCAGAGTTTCTTCTCATCTAGATTCATTCACATTCCTATGCCTGTGACTCTTCAGCAGAGAGTCTCACATGCGTTTGTACAACAATCTATCATTGTGTTACCTACTATTTTCTTTCCTTCCTGGTCTGTATCATGGTGGTGTTTCCTGCGGATACCTGCCACACCACTAACTATGATGTAAACCAACATTAGTGTCAAAGCTGAAATGCTGGCGTTGAAGACACAGATATCTGCTCTGAGAGGATCATCACCTGATGCCACCCAAACTACTTTCACTTTCAATGCCCCATTAAGTATTAGTCAACACTCTTTTTCCATTTCTTTTTCTTTCCACTATTCTTTTTCGAGGCCTCTTGTGCCAGAACTCAGGAATGAATTTTGGGCTGGGCTGAAGGATGATTTGAGTGATAGAAAAATGGCTCTTTCCAGAATCACCTCTCTCTTCTGAGACGGCATCATTGTTCTGAAACCAGACGAGTACAATTTGATTCTTTTCCTTTGAGATTCTCCCTTTGAGAGTTCCCAAGAGACATTCAGATGAATGGACATTTAGTCAGAGCAACATTCAAAGGCTTCTTGGAAAATTCATACTCAAGATGGTGTTGATTCATATGTATCTTCAAATACCTTGATAAGCAGGGAAAATTTTGTGCTTTTTTTGCATAAACAATTATTTGAAAAATTTCCTGCAATTTTCACTATATCAATGGTTAAGGATATTTTCATTTTATTTAGGAATCAGTACTTATAATTTCCTAATTATTCTTTTTTAACAGTTTTGCTTGTATTTCGAAACTCTGCTATTGAGTGCATACACATTTGAGATTATAGCTTCCTGTTTGAGATAACCTTTTTATTTCTAGTAATGTTTCTTATCTTAAAGTTTGCTCTGTAACATTGGGAAAGCTACAGCAGACTTTTTGGGTTAATTGTGTGATACCTCTGTCCTTTTGTTTTCAATCTTTCTGTGTTCTTATATTTAAATCATGTTCCATTAGTAACGTATAGTTGGGTTTGTTGTTTTTAACTAGTCTGACGATCTTATCTTTCACTTTGAGTACTTGGAGTAATTATTGAAAAACTACGTATTTCAATTTAATCAGCTGGAATTGACTCTTTGAAATAAAAAATGAATTAGTACTTTCTCCCACTTCTCCTCTTAACTGCTTCCCAGTTATTACTGTTATTTTTCATTTATTTATTTTTTTCATTCTGTTGACGTCATACTGGTTTATTACATTGTATAATTTCAGAAGTACATTATTTTATATAAATTTCTGTATAGACTGCATCATGCTCACCACCAATAGTCTAGTTTTTATGTCACCATACATATGTGCCCCTCTACCCCTTTCACCCACCTCCGACTCCCTTCCCCTCTGTGTAACCACTAACCTGTTCTCTTCGTCCATGTGTTTGTTTATCTTCCATATATGAGTGAAATCATACAGTATTTGTCTCACTCTGTCTGGTTTATTTTGCTTAACATAATGGCCTCAAGATCCATACTTGTTCTTGAAAATGGGACAATTTTATCTTTTTTATGGCTGAGTAGTATTCAATGTGATGTATACATCACATGTTCTTTATTCATTCATAAGTCAATGGGCACTTGGGTTGCTTCCAAATCTTGGCTATTGTGAATAATGCTGCAATGAACATAGGGGTGCATAAATCTCTTTGGACTGTTTATTTCATATTATTTGGATAAATACCCAGTAGTGGGACAACTTGATCACATGGTATTTCTATTTTTAATTTTTTGAGAAATCTCCTTACTGTTTTCCATAGTGCCTGCAGGAGTTTGCATTCCCAATAGCAGTATATGAGGGTTCCCTTTTCCCTACATCCTCACCAAACTTTGTTATTTTTTGTCTTGGTAATTATAGCCATTGTGATTGGTATAAGGTGATATCTCACTGTAATTTTTATTTGTATTTCCCTATTAACTAGTGATGTTGAATATATTATCATGTGCCTGCTGCCCATCTGTATATCTTCTTTGGAAAAATATCTGTTCATATCTTCTGCCCATTTCTTGGGCCGGCCCAGTGGCGCAGCGGTTAGGTTCGCACCTTCCGCTTCTCGGTGGCCCGGGGTTCCCTGGTTTGGATCCCGGGTGCAGACATGGCACCGCTTGGCACCCCATGCTGTGGTAGGTGTCCCACATATAAAGTAGAGGAAGATGGGCACGATGTTAGCTCAGGGCCAGGCTTCCTCAGCAAGAAAGAGGAGGACTGGTAGTAGTTAACTCAGGGCTAATCTGCCTCAAAAAAAAAAATCTTCTGCCCATTTCTTGATCAGGTTGTTTGTGTTTTTGTTGTTCAGTTGTATCAGTTCTTTATATATTTTGGGAATTAACCCCTTGTCAGATATATGATTTGCAAATATTTTCTTCCAGTTGGTGGGTTGTCTTTTCATTTCACTAATGGTTTCCTTTGCCTTGCAGAAGCTTTTTAGTCTGATATAATGACGTTTGTTTATTTTTCCTTTTGTTTCCCTTGCCTGAGTAGACATGATATTTGAAAACATGCTGCTAAGACCAATGTCGAAGAGTGTACTACCTACATTTTCTTCTAGGAGTTTTATGGTTTCGAGTGTTACATTCGAATTTTTAGTCCATGTAAAGTTAATTTTTGTGGATGGTGTAAGATAATGGTTTAGTTTCATACTTTTGAAAGTGGCTGTCCAGTTTCCCCAACACCATTTTTTGAAGATGCATTCCTTTCTCCATTGTATGTTCTTGCTTCCTTTGCTGAAGATTTGCTGTCTGTTGATGTGTGGTTTTATTTCTGTGCTCTCAATTCAGTTCCATTCATCTGTGTGTGTGTGCGTTTCTGTATCAGTACCATGCTGTTTTGAGTACTATAGCTCTGTAGTATATTTTGAAGTCAGGGATTGTGATGCCTTCAGTTTGATTCTTTTTTCTCAGAATTGCTATGGTTGTTTGTGGTCTTTTGTTGTTCCATATAAATTTTAGGATTCTTTGTTCTACTTTCATGAAGTGTGTCATTGAGATTCTGATTGGGATTTCATTGAATGTGTAGATTGCTTTAGGTAATATGGGCATTTCAACTATGTTTATTCTTCCAATCCATGAGCATGGAATATCTTTCCATTTCTTTATCACTCTCCAGTTTCTTTCACTAATGTCTTATAGTTTTCAGCTTATAGGTCTTTCATCTCCTTGAGTAAATTTATTCTTAGAGGTTTTATTCTTCTGTTGCAATTGTAAATGTGATTGTATTCTTGAGTTCTATTTCTGCTAGTTCACTATTAGTGTATAGACATGCAACTGATTTTTATAAGTTGATTTTGTACCTGCAACTTTGCTGTAGCTTTGGATTATGTCTAATACCTTTCTGGTAGATTTTTTAGGGTTTTCTATATATAGAATCACATTGATCACAAACACCTAGAATTTGGCTTCTTCCTTTTTAATTTTACTCCGTTTTATTTATTTTTCTTGCCTAATTGCTCTGGCAAAAACCTCCAGTACTATGTTGAATAGGAGTGGTGAGAGTGGGCACCCTTGTCTTGTTCCTGTTCTCAGAGGAATGGCTTTCAGTTTTTCACCATTAAGTTTGATGTTGGCTGTGGGTTTGTCCTATATGGCCTTTATTATGTTGAGGGAGTTTCTTTCTAAACCCATTTTATTGAGTTTTTATGGTAAATGAATGTTGGATCTTATCAAATGCTTTCTCAGCATCTATGTAGATGATCATGTGATTTTTCTTCCTCATTTTATTAATGTGGTGTATCACATTGATTGATTTGCAGATGTTGAACCATCCTTGCATCCCTGGTATAAATCCCACTTGATCATGGTGTATGATCGTTTTAATATATTGCTCTATTTTATTTCCAATATTTTGTTGAGGAATGTTACATGTGCGTTCATCGGTGATATTGGCCTGTAATTTTCCTTCTTTGTGTTGTCCTTATCTGGTTTTGGTATCAGGGTAATGTTAGCCTCATAGAATGAATCAGAAAGTGCTGCATCTTCTTCAGTTTTTTGGAATAGTTTGAGAAGGATATGTATTAAATCTTCTTTGAATGTTTGGTAGAATTCTTCAGAGATGCCATCTGATCGTGGCCTTAGTTTTTTAAGAAGTGTTTGATTCCTATTTTGATGTTTTTCCTTGTGATTGGTCTATTCAGATTCTCTATTTATTTTTGATTCAGTTTTGGGAGGTTGTATGAGTCTAAGTATGCATCCATTACTTCTAGGTTTTCCAATCTTTTGGCATATAGTTTTTTTATAGTGTTCTTTTATAGTCCTTTGTATTTCTGTGGTTTTCACTAAAATATCTCCTCATTCAATTTTAATTTTATTTATTTGAGACTTCTCTCTTTTTCTTAGTGAGTCTGGCTAAGAGTTTGTCAATTTTATTTATCTACTCAAAGATCCACTCTTAGTTTCGTTGATCTTTTTTCTTTTAGTCTTTATTTCATTTATTTCTAGTCTAATTTTTATTATTGCCATCATTCTGCTGACTTTTGGCTTTGTATGTTCTTGTTTTCCAAGTTCTGTTAGATGTAGTTTAAGATTACTTGTTTGAGATTTTTCTCATTTGTTGGGGTAGGCCTGTATTGCTATCTCCTAGGATGCTCTTAGGACCCCTTTTACTGCATCTCATAAGAGCTTGTATGTTGTGTTTTCATTTTCCAGGTACTTTTTAAAAAATTTCTCCTTCGATTTCTTCGTTGATGCAATGGTTGTTCAGCAGCATGTTGCTTAGACTCCACATAATGTGAATTTCCCAGTCTGTTTCTTGTACTTGATTTCTCATTTCATAGCATTGTGATCAGCATGATATGATTTCAATATTCTTAAATTTACTGAAGTTTCCCCTGTTTCCCAACATATGGTCTGTCCTTGAGAATATTCCATGTGCACTTGAGAAGAATATGTATTCTGCTGTTTTTCAATGTCATTTTCTTTATATATCTATTAAGGCCATCTGGTCTAGTGTCTCATTTAAGGCCACTGTTTCATTGTTGACTTTCTGCCTTGATGATTTATCCATTCACGTAAGTGAGGTTTGAGGTCCCCTACTATTATTGTGTTATAGCCCATTTCTCCCTTTATGTCTATTAATAGTAGCTTTATTTACTTTGGTGCTCCTGTGTTAGGTGCATACATATTCATAAGTGTTATGTCCTCTTGATGGAATGTTTCTTTTATCATTATATACTGCTCCTCTTTGTCTCTCACTGTCTTTTTTATCTTGAAGTTTGAGTTGTCTGATATAAGTATGGCAACATCTACTTTCTTTTGTTTGCCATTTGCTTGGAGTATCATATTCCATCCCTTCTCTCTGAGGCTGTGTTTGTCTTTAGAGCTGAGATGTGTTTCCTGGAGGCAGTGTAATGTTGGGTCTTCTATTTTAATCCATCCAGCCACTTTGTGTCTTTTGAGTGGTGAACTCAATCCATTTACTCTTAGAGTGATTATTGATATATGAGGGCTTAATTTTGCCATTTTGATGCTTGTTTTCTGGTTGTTCTATATTTCCATTGTTTCTTTTTCCTTGTATTTCTGACTGCCATTTCAGTTTTGTGGTTTCCTGTGAAGGTTTTCACTTTATTTATGATGTGGGTCTGCTCTGATTTTTGTTTAGGGGTTACCATGAGGATTAAAGATCTCATAGATGTGATAGTCTATTTTCTGATAGCCTTTTGTTTCCATTAGCCTAAGTAGGTTACATCCCTTTCCTCTTCCCCTCTGGTCATTGTTGTCACAAATTATTCTTTTTTGTGCTGTGGATTTGTGACTAAATTGAAGTGTTTATAGATATTTTTGACGCTTTCCTTACCTTTATCTTTTATGTTTTAATTAAGTTTTTACTAACCTTTCTTGATATTGAGCTGCAGTTTTCTGATTCTACTTGTCTATTTTTCTCCTTGCTCAACATTTTGTAAACCTTTGCTTTTTAGTTTTAGATGAGAGGTCTCCTTTCAACATTTCTTGTAAGGAAGGCCTAGTGGCAATGAACTCCCTTAGCTTTTGTTTATTTAGGAAAGCTTTTATTTCTCCATTGTATCTGAGGGATAGTTTCACTGGATAGAGTATTCTTGCCTGAAAATTTTTCTCTTTCAGTGTTTTGAATATATCATTCTATTCTCTCCTAGCCTGCAATGTTTCTGTTGAGAAATCTGCTGAAAGCCTGATAGGGATTCCTTTGTAGGTTATTTTCCTCTGCCTTGCTGCTCTTAATATTTTTTCTTTGTTATTGACTTTTTCCAGTTTTAATATTATATGCCTTGGAAAAGGTCTTTTTGAATTGATGAAATTAGGGGTTCTATAGGATTCATTTATTTGTAATTCCAGTTTCTTACCCAGATTTGGGAAGTTCTCAGATATTATTTCTTTGAACAAGCTCTCTGCTCAGTTTTTCAGGTGAAGAAATTGACATTTGAGAGATTTTAAAACTTCATACATGTTTATGTAGATAAAAGGACAAAGCTAGAATTTGAACTCAACCCTTTCAGTTGGAAATTTGTGTTTTTAAACACTATACGTCAGTACAAGGCTTGATCTATTTGTGTGCGGTTTACTTCCAATGAAGGGTAAGCTGTCCATCAAAGCAAAAGGAAATCTTCCCGGAGCCAGATCAGGGAAAGCTCCAAAGAGAATAAGACAGGGGACTGTAAATAAGACTCTGGTGATGGGTGGTTGGCCTCTTTCCTTGTCACCTCAGAGAACAATTATCAACCAGAAATGTTTAGCTCTAATGATCACTGGGCTTTTACTTTGGATGCAGGAGTGAGTGACAGGCAGCCACATGGTGAAAGAGTGTGGCTACACCTGCCCATTAAAATAATGAGCTCCCAAAGGCCATGTTGAAGACTTCATAATAAAGGAGCAGGAATTCAAGAAACAGATATTACTACTTGAATGAAGTCAAAGTATAAAAAAATGACTGAATCTGAAGCCCCGCATAGAGCAGTGGAAATGCAGATGAACTGAAGTTTGCAAAAGATGTTATTGGATCAAAGCAATCAATAATTCTTCTCTCGTAGCATGAGATCTCAGGACACTTCTTCCTAAAGTAATTCAGTAAGTCCAACTCCTTCCCTCCTATCTCATTCATCCAACACATGACAGTTATAAATTTACAGCCTATTCCACATTTTATCTGTAAAAGGGCAGAGTAACTCTACCCACCTTCAGAAATGAATAAATGAGTTAATATAAATCAAGTCCCTAGAACAGTACTTGGTACTCAATAAGCCCTCAATAAGTACTTGGTACTCAATAAGCCTTATATATATAATATAATTATATTATATTATTATAATTGAGTACTCACTATAAGCCACTCTGCTAAGCTCTCAGGATAAGCAGTGAAAAAAATTCATTTTTTTATATAAATATTTTCTGTACCTGGGTCCTATACACTGTTCTAGGGACTCAGGATAGATACAACAGAGAAAATTCTCTGCCTGTCTTTGAGTAGCTTACATTCTGGTAGGGAAGATTTTATTAAGATAAGAAACACCAAACTCATCATTTCCTCTTCCGTAGGATTACCAGATTGATGTCATAGTGAAGAGTGGTCTTGGTTTTGGGTGCTCAATCAGTGACTGATTATGAGAAGATTTAAAATTTTAGAAAACACAAAGCTAGAAGCACTATTTATTTATTTTAACAGTTTTATTGAGATCCCTTTAACATATAGAAATTGTTTATATTTAAGGTGTATAACTTGATGATTTTGTATATATGCACACATTGTGAAAAGATCACTGCAGTCAAGCTAAATGACTTACCCATCACCTCTAGATAGTTACCCTTGTGTGTGTGGTTATAAAATTTAATTTAAGATCTGTCCTCTTAGGAAACTTCAAGTATACAATACAGTAATGTTAACTATTGTCACCATGCTGTTCATTAGATCCCCAGAACTTAATTATCTTGAATAACTGGAACTTTGTACTCTTTGACCAACATCTCCTCATTGTCTTCTCCTCACACCTGCCCCTACTGATCTATTCGCCTGGAAACTACCATTCTACTCTCTACTTTTATGAATTTTGATTTTTTTTAGATCATGGAGAATTTGTCTTTCTGTGTCTGGCACATTTTACTAGAATAATATCCTCCAGGTTTATCTACATTGTTGTAAATGACAAGACAGTCTTATTTTTTATGGTGGAACAATATTTCATTATCTATCTATCTATCTACCTATCATGTATCATCATCTATCTATCTCATATTTTGTTTATCTATTTACCCATTGATGGACATTTAGGTTGTTTCCATATCTTGGCTATTGTGAATAATGTTGCAATGAACATGGAAGTGCAGATAGCTCTTTGAGATACTGATTTCATTTCCTTTGGATATATACCCAGGAGTGGAGTTGCTGGATGATATGGTAGTTCTATTTTTAATTTTCTGAAGAACCTCCATACTGTTTTCCATAGCGCCTGTACCAATTTGCAATCCCACCAACATGCAAGCGCTCCATTTTCTCTACATCCTTGCCAACACTTGCTATCTTTTGTCTTTTTAAGAGCCATTCTAAAGGATGTGAGGTGGTATCTCATTGTGGTTTTGATTAGCATTCCCCTGATGATTAGTGATGTTGAACACCTCTTCATGTAGAACAGTGTTTAATATGATGAATGAATAACACAATCAGATAATTGCAATTTGATGTAAATGTGCTGTGTAATCAAATTCTATAAAATGATAAAATATCAACAACTTTGATTTTACCATCGGGTCTTCTCTAGGGCACTTCTACCTTTTTACACCCATTTATATTTCCTCATTTGATCTTACACTAGTGAGGTCTTTATTAATGCAATGACCTGTCTTTCTTAATGCAAAATGTTCATGGGCTTACCTCATGTCTTCAGAATGATAATCTGGTTGGCCTGATGACATCAAAGTTGTCCTTTGCTTATACTGAAATTATTATCCTTAAATATCTAATGAACCATGTTCAGCTTTTCTTCTTCAGGAGATACTGGTTTTTGCTTGTTTTTGACCACATGGCTCACCCAATTTCAGTCAACTTTGGTGTTGCTTCCCCTCTCCCCCCATGGAGATACGTCCATAGCACTTCTATCTCATAATGGTACTGATGAGTTAGTCCAACTTTTGATCTTTTCATGCATTTTATTGAGTGACTTGTATAAAAAAATTATATAATTAGAAAAAAATTCTAGTTCTAAACATGCATGTATATGTGTGTGTATATATATATATATATATATATATATATATATATATATATACACATTTCTCTTAGTTTTACTTTAAAAGAATAGAATGTTTTGTTATGGGTTGAATTGCTTCCCTCAAAATGGAATATGTGAAATCTTATAGCCTGTTGTGTTTAGTGCCTTTTGGGACTCTTATACTAAAGATTTATAAAATATAAGAAATTCCTAACTTTATTATTAATTTGGGTTTATATTTTGAAGTCAGAATTCTAAAAAGCCATATGAAACCCAAGTCCAGAGGAACATTGAGACTCATTAGATTCAATCTTCCCATTTTCAGTTGAGACAATGAGGATCTTCAGAGATGAAGTGAATTTTCCACAGTTTCCAAGGAGTTAGGAATGGAGCTTCAGACAAAACTCAAATTACTGACTCCCAGTTGCTCTCTGCTCTATTAGATGGATTCTTTTCTGGTCAACGAAGTATATAACATACAGATTTTAAATAGTGCCAAGAGATTACCATAGGCCGACTTCCTCCGAGAAGACTTTGCCCAACAGGTGGCTAGGACGTTATTGGTATTAACTGTTTATATGACCTTCTAGAAAACATCCATTCAAATAATGACAAACAAAATCTAACTGATCACAAGATTGCTTCTTTCCTTTATGAAGGATGTAGTTCTATGGCTGTAGGAAGGAACAACACAATTGTGACAAAATTCATCCTCCTGGGATTTTCAGACCATCCTCAAATGAAAATTTTCTATTTTGTGTTGTTCCTGGGGATTTACCTCCTGACCCTAGCCTGGAACATGAGCCTCATCATCCTTATCAGGATGGACTCCCACCTACACACACCCATGTACTTCTTTCTCAGTAACCTGTCCTTCTTAGATATCTGCTATGTATCCTCCACAACTCCCAAGATGCTCTCTGGTATCATCACAGAGAAGAAAACCATTTCCTTCATTGGGTGTGCCACGCAGTACTTTGTCTTCTGTGGAATGGGGCTGACTGAATGCTTTCTTTTGGCAGCTATGGCATATGATCGGTATGCTGCAATCTGCAACCCGTTGCTCTACACAGCTGTCATATCCCATACACTTTGTTTAAAGATGGTGGCTGGGGCCTATGTGGGTGGATTCCTTAGTTCTTTGATTGAAACATACTCTGTCTATTAGCATGATTTCTGTGGGCCCAACCTAATCAACCACTTCTTTTGTGACCTTCCTCCAGTCCTGGTTCTGTCATGCTCTGATACCTTCACCAGCCAAGTGGTGAACTTCATTGTGGGTGTTGTTGTTGGAATGGTATCTGTCCTTGTGATCCTCATCTCTTATGGTTACATCGTTACTGCTGTCGTGAAGATCAGTTCAGCAAGAGGTAGGACCAAGGCCTTCAGCACCTGTGGCTCTCACCTGACTGCTGTGACCCTCTTCTATGGTTCTGGTCTCTTCATGTACATGACACCTAGTTCCAGCTACTCCTTAAACCGGGACAAGGTGGTGTCAGTGTTCTATGCTCTGGTGATCCCTATGGTGAATCCCATCATGTACAGTCTTAGAAATAAGGAGATTAAAAGTGCTGTAAGGAAAGCTATGGAAAGGAAACATGTTCTTTCTCATGAGCACTCATTTTTCTGACCCCGAGGTAATGTTTACAATAAAGCTGTGAGTTGGGTCAATTATGCTGACTTTCATGTAGTTCTGGACTAGTTGATTGACACAATGATTTTTGTTTACCAGGATTTGTGTAGATTCAGCTTATAAATGCTCAATTTAGGAAAAAGCTTCACCATGACAAAGACTGAGCAATCTGAAACATCAAAATAGAGTTGTTGTCTGTAGGAGGAAAACTAAAAAAATGTTAGTCCAGCATTCAGGGTGACGATTCTAAAGGTAGGATAGGAATATATAGCATAATAACCTGAGGACAGGGACATTTTTTCTAAAAACAATTGCCTTTCCATCTTACGAGGTTCTAACATGTTTCCTTTAGGGCAGATGAGCACTGCAAGTCAGACACCCTTCCCTATTGAGAATCATGACTATCGTGAGCCACTGTGACTGGTGGGGGTATAGTCCTGACTCTTTAGATGTAGTAAGGCAGGAAAGAGATTGAAAACTTTTGTTTAGGGCCTTAATGACTGAACAAATGGGCTGACCTCATGGCTAATTCAATCAATGATACAAAAATTGGTCACTGAAATGATTTGAAGAAAACCAGGGAATTGTCACTTCAGTCTAAAGTAACACCTTTCTAAGCAACACTCAAAGTTTCTTAGGAATCTACAGAAGAGGAGCACACTTTCATTTGGTGAGAAAGGTTCTCTGTTTTCATCAATTTTGTGATAAATTTGTGAAGAATTTAGCCAAGGAATTGAAGAGAGTGATTTTTCTCCTCCACATTGTCTAAGAACTTGTTAAGTGTCCTTTAACCAGCCGTAAAAACTAGAATAAATTTATTCAGCTGTGGCCTCTCTTGGTCAGGCCATAAATAAGTGAGTAAATGAGTATCTACCTGTATATCCTTGGATAAGATACTTGGGCCGTGTGTGCCTTAGTTCTTCATCTGTAAAATAGGAATATTAATAGTAATTATCTCATAGGCTTATTGTGAGGAATTAGATGGATCAGTATATGTAAACACTTAGAATAGTGCCTGGTGTACAGAAAATGCTCATGAGGTGATATTGTTATTACTATTATACTATAATGATTTATCACCATCTGAGCTAAAGAAGTAGAAGATGTTTCCTTAGTTTGGTAGGAAATGTGATCTTTGTAATGGCTTTGATGTGTTAGAAAGTGGGTCTACAGAGACTATAGTGAGGAGTAGTTAAGGGTGTTTGTTAAGTATTCTTAAATCATCAAACCTGTGATTATTAATCTCATCTCTGCCATTTTAAAGATATGTGGCCTTATGCAAGTTACTTACAAACCCTATCTTCTTCATCTGTAAAATGAGAAGAATAATTGTATCTACCACATAGAGCAGATATAACAATTAAATGAGAATATGCATGAAAGGGCTTAGCCTATTGTTTGATATATGGCAATACTTCATAACTATTAGCTCATAGTACTAGTTAATTAGTCAATTTTATATAAATCAGGAGAAATCCAGGTTAATGTGCTAAAAAGAGACAAATTAAGTAGCTTTGAAATGTCTACTCAAATTGGGACATAATTGTCTCAGTAAAAGGCAAGCCCATACCTCTCACCTCTGGTACCTCTTTTGCATATAGGAAGCAGTCCTTAGGGAAGTAGAAAGAACTCAAGTTCATATAGGTGATGACATATGGAAATGTTACCATTGTACCGACTCTCTCAGCTTCCTGGGCACCCTGCTCTTACCCTTATGACCAGTTTTTCATCTATGTTTATCTGTATTCCACTTCACTGAGCTCCTATCCCTCAATTTGCCTTTGGTAGCTAAGCTTAAATTCTCCTAATACCAAATTCAGTGGAACAATAAATAAGTAAATAAATAAACAAAGGAAAAAATACCTCATGCTTTGGATTTACATGGAGCTGTCACTGATCTGTTGTGTCTAATTTTCTTTTGCTGAACAAAGACTCTGGATATTAAGGTATTACAAAAATCTTTCTTGTTTGGCCACATATATGTTCGCCAGTAATGGAAACTTTTTATTTGCATTGAGAAGATACAAAGTACTTTTGCAGTTTGTCCAACTACCAAGGAGAAAGTAATGCTCATTCATTAATAATTATTAAATCCAGTGCACAAGATGGGGATTGGTCACAAGGCTTGAATAAACCAAAAATTATCTGCATTTTACAATAAGCTGCATGTTAAATAATACTTCCCAAATAAGAGCATTTATTATGTGACTACAAACAGACATACATTAAACAGAATATATTTGGCACTGAAAGAATCCAGCATTTTATAACTATTTGAAGCAGGACAAGGTACATCTGTCTCCAAGGGAGCTAGCCAGCTGCAGATTGAATCAGTTTAGTAAAATTACCACAATCCAGGGTGTGGCACTCATCTTTGCAACCTCCAAAAATCTTTTCCAGGTGGATTGAAGTTAATCAAGCTCACAGTTCTGCATAAGCCCCAATACTATTTTTAGTTTTCAGTGAAGAAAAAAGCAGCCATGCTTGTACTTGTGCCCATAGCACAATTCTCTGTGCTTTTGAGGAAACCACATGGAAGAACAAATTACAATCAAAAGTCTATTTGGAGAGAAAGGAATCAAAGCAAAGTGGATAATGTGTATCAGTGCCTGATGTGTCCAGCTATAGGGTCCTGACTGGCTGAGGTGCTACCAATGTTTCTCCCCAACCATTCATTTTTTTCTCTTCTAAGTGACTATCTTCATTTCTAATCAATATATTATTTACAGATTGATTAATTAACAGGTCTTACTTCTTTTGGTCTAAGAAATATTTTGTCCCTGAAATGCCTTTTTTACATATTTGTTTATTATGATCTGATTTTGTTGTTTAATTTTTAGAGTTTTCAGAAACCTGGTTATTGGCCATATCTAATACATACATTCCCCTAATTTTTTTGCTAGATATGTATGATTAGAAACACACACACTCACTCATTCACTCAAATACTCATAAATTAGTGACTGATGTATTAAGTGGGCTCTGATGAGATTTTAAACTTTTTTCTAAAGATTAATCATCTCATGTTTCTAGTCTTAAACCCAGACAAACCTAGAGATTGCCTATTCTGTGAACATCCACACAAATAAGGAAACACTTGCATTTCACTTCCCTGTGTCCAGACAACTGACCTGGATCTTGCTGACCTACAGTTGAGTGGGGAGAGCCTGACTGACTTGCAAATAAGCAGATACACCATGTATACCAGCATTCTCCCATAAGCTTGATCCATGACTACCTTCCCTGAATTCTTGTGTGTCTCATTGTCTATAACATCTCTTAAACAACTGGGGAACATAAACCAACTGCTTATATCTTGCCTTTGTGGCTTTTATTCCATCCTCACTCTTCTCATGTTTTCCTTTCCTCTTCTAATGCTGGTCAAGCCCTCCTAGGTGCAATGCTGACCATGGATCTGGTCAGGGATAAGGTTCCTCTCTCTCCTACAAGTAAAGAGATGGCCATAGCAGGCTGTTGCAGTCATGGCTTGGAACTGTTATAAACTGGATATGGTAGCAACTCCCTTTAGTGTTGCCAGACTAGATGGCTGGCACCATATAGTTGCAAGACTGACAATCACACACTTTGGTGGGACAAGACTATAAATAAATAGGCAACTGGGACCCAAGTAGCTCTCATAGAAGAAGAGCAATTTCATGTCTTTCTCAAAACAAAGTTCTTCTGAAACAGAACTATGATATCAAATTGGACTTAAATGTCAACATAAATAGAAAAACTAGCATGAGTAAAGTATCATGTTGATTTTGTATGTTATATTCTTGTTGTTCTAATAAAACCTCTTGCTTATGCAAAGAGAGACGGGGTTGTTTTCATCTTAAGAAATCCTTAAGGAGCAAAATTGATCCACATGGATCAGATGGAGGAAGTCCCTATATAAGACATACACTGAAGCTCACAGTTCATTTTCTAACAGCTATAAGCTAAGGAAGTATCCTAGCATGGATTGTCTCACCCCTCAACTTGAGCCTCAGTCTAGGACACAATTGGAAATAAGACTCTATCTGGGGCTGAGATACAGAGGGGAGGTGTCCTTGAGCCTAAAGAGGAAGTAGTGGGTTCTGAGAAGTCCTGCATCTCAACACACCTACCAGTCCAGTATCCTGACTATCCAGATGCTATTTACAATTTGCTGTATTGTCTGTATTAGTTTCTAGATGTCCCTTTTTCTCTTGAGGTCCCTATTTTTACCAAAAGGCAAGCAGGTATACCTTCTCTAACAATTTTGGTATCTGTGGCTTTCAGATCTCTGAAGGCTCTGGAATTACTTTTCATCACACATGTCATCCCTGGGGGTAGTTTTTCAATGGAAGACCATGCATGAGATGTTCCTGTTTTAACAAGTTAAACACCTTTAGTGAAGGCTCTAGCCTCCTTTATTAATTTGATTTACTTTTACTTTAAAATTATAATTAGGTGTAATTCATCATTAATTTCTCATTGTTTTTTTTCCTTTTGGTGTTCAGCATGTGTCCTTTAAAAAAATTTGAAAATATTTTTAAGTGAAATATGTTTGATGTATAACATTGTGTTAATGTGTACAACATATTGATTTGATACCTTTATATATTGTGACATGATTGCCTTTGTAGCAATAGTTAACACCTCTATCACATCACATAATTATCATTTCTTATTTGTGGTGGGAATAATTAAGATCTATCTTTCAGCAAGTTTGAATATTATAATATAATATCGTTGTCTACAGTCATTATAATTTACTTTAGATCTCTAGGACTTATTTACTTCTAGTTGCAAGTTTGTACCCTTAAACATCTCCCTTATTCCTCCACCCTCATGCTGTGGCAATCATCATTTTACTCTCTGTTTTTATGAGTTTGGGTTTTTCAGATTCCACATATAATTGATATTATACAGTATTTGCCTTTCTCTACCTGTCTTATCTCACTTATCAGAATGCCCTCAAGATTCACTCATGTTGTCTCAAATAGCATGATTTCCCTCTTTCTCATGGCAGAATAATATTCCATCGTATACATACATATGTATATACATATATATATCCATTGTGTATATATATATACCACTTCTTCTTTATTCATTCATGCATTGATGAACACTTAGATTGTTTCTATATCTTGGCTATTGTGAATAATGCTGCAGTGAACATGGGTATGCAGATATCTCTTTGATGTCCTGCTTGAATTTCCTTTTAGTGTATACCCAGAATTGGGATTGATGGATCATATTGTAGATCTATTTTTAATTTTTGAGGAACCTCCATATTCTTTTCCTTAGTGGCTGAACCAATTTACAATCCCATCAACAGTATGTAAGGATACCTTTTTCTCCACATCCATGCCAACACTTGTTATCTCTTCTTGTCTTGATGATAGCCATTCTAATAGGTGTGGTGATATCTCATTGTGGTTTTGATTTGCATTTCTCTGATGATTAGTGATGTTTAACATCTCTTCATGTACCTGTTGACCATTTGGATGTCTTCAGCCTGTTTCCATAAAGCTGAGTTTGATAGTATCTTTCCTCCACCCTCAGAGGGTAACCTGCCTCTTATAAGAGTTTTAGCAGGATTCAGAGTAGGATGGGGAGGAGTCTCAATTCAGTAAATCTTTCTGTGACATTATCTGCCTGTCTATTTTGGGTTCCACAGAGAGAGGGGAAGATTGTTTTACAGCATGCTCTTAGTTATCTTGATTTCTATCACTTACGTTAACAGGACCTTCAATGATCTACTATCTGAATAACGCCTGGCACATTGTATGTGCTTAATCAATATTTGTGGAATGAATTAACTTTTGTATTTTAGTAAAAATCTTCATATTTGGTTCTTACTAAGTCAAAATTATTATTCATGGGGCCAGCCAAGTGGTGCAGCAGTTAAGTGTGCACGTTCTACTTCGGCAGCCTGGGGTTCACTGGTTTGGATCCCGGGTGCGGACATGGCACCACTTGTCAAGCCATGCTGTGGTTGATGTTGCACATATAAAGTAGAGGAAGATGGGCATGGATGTTAGCTCAGGGCCAGCCTTCCTCAGCAAAAAGAGGAGGATTGACAGCAGTTAGCTCAGGGCTAATCTGCCTCAAAAAAAAAAAAAAACCACTAAAAAAATTATTATTCAGCACTGTAATTCAGGAACTTAGCTTCAGGAAAGTTCCTGAAAGTGTTTAACAAAAAATTATATAATTCATGGGACAGGTAAGTTCTCAGTAGAGTTCTTCTGAGGTAAATATGGTCATCATGAATATTTAACTTCTGGGCTCTATTACGTTGTAATAATATACATTACTTTTTTTGTTTTAAAAAGAATTGGCCTTTTAGGGTAAAATTAATCAAATTGTGTTTCAACAAAATTGTTTTTCAGATCAATTAAAATGTATAATTAAAATTATTTTGGATTTTGTTCATGGGATACAGAATTTCTCAGCTTTTCAGTCAACTCCGATATACTGCAATTTAAATTTTTAAACTATAGGCTAATTATAGTTTTGGAACAAAAGAAAAATGTGGTTTTATTCTGTCTTAACTATATGTACATTTATGTATGTGTATGTATTTGTTACTCAGATATAAGACTTTGGGAACATTAAAAAATGTGGTTGTGAGTAATCACCAGGTTATAGATATTAGTAAGATAACAGTGTAAGCTAATTACATTTTTATGAGTAGAGGTGAAACATTTGGATGAAATTGATTGAAAATATATAAACATACAAACAAAACATTTCATTTGAACGGTAATAAAGGAAAATTCAAACAATTTCTCTACCTAAGGAAATATCAGTAAAAAAAGAAATGATGGGCCAGCCGGGTAGTGTAATGATTAAGTCTGTGTGCTGTGCTTCAGTGGCCCAGGGTTTGTGGGTTTGGATCCCTGGAACAGACCCACACATCACTTATTAAGCCATGCTGTGGCAGCATCCCACATACAAAAAGTAGAGGAAGATTGGCACAGATATTAGCTCAGGGCAATCTTCCTTACCAAAAACTTAAAAAGTTAAAATAATTAAAAAATTATATTTTCATGGGCCGGCCTGGTGATGCAGCAGTTAAGTTCACACGTTCCGCTTCTTGGCGGCTGGGGGCTCGCCAGTTCAGATCCCGGGTGCGGACATGGCACCTCTTGGCACCCCATGCTGTGGTAGGCATCCCACATATAAAGTAGAGGAAGATGGGCATGATGTTAGCTCAGGACCAGGCGTCCTCAGCAAAAAGAGGAGGACTGGTAGTAGTTAGCTTAGGGCTAATCTTCCTCAAAAAAATTTATATTTTCTCAATGTTGGGGAAAATACAATGAACAATGTTATATAATTGCTTATTTCTGGTGAAGATATAAAACGGTTTAAGGAATTTGAAAATATAGTTATGATATTTTGTTAGACATCATGGGCTGAATCCACACATTTGTCTTTATTCCTTCCTGAAGCCCAACTAAAATGACAATAACAATTTAAAAAAAAACCAAACAAATTATAAAATCACCAAGATATGGATAACAAAAGAAATGACAACAATAGTTGCACCCTGGACAGCAGAGGTTGGAAGAATAATCAACAGACTCAAGAAATCAGGAAGTTATGGGTCCTGAGTAAAGTGATGAAGAAAAACCAAGAAAAAGCAAGTTGATTCCCATTGCAAGACCCCAAAAAGGATCAGAATTGAAGGCACAAGGCACTTGTATAGTGGGTGGGCTTAAAACTTTAGATTTTGTTGAAAAATATATTAAGAACAACTGGACTCCTAGACCAGCCCCTCCCCTCCTCTAGCATCATGGAAACTCCTCCTCTTCCCCCATTATCCCTTCCTCACTCTAATAGAAGACTGGAGGTTTATTCTCTGGAGAACTGGCCCAAGAAGTATCGGCTCAGTCTCATCAGACATATCTAAGGGGAAATGCTAAACATAGAGGAATTAAGATAATATCAACATAGTGAAAAGGGAGATTCTCCCTCCACCACACACCTACTCCATTCATTCATTCAACTCTCAGAACACTCCCAGCTGGGTTGGCATCTCCTGGGCAGGAGAATGGAGAATTCCTGTGTGGAGAAAAACCTGCTCAAGAGAAAACACCTTCTGATGCTTTCAGAAAGGGTTCATCAGAACAACTGTGAAGTCCTCCCCAGATGACCTAGCAGAAAGCCCACAAGGAGACAATATCTGGCCATAAACACCAAGCTTCAAATCTTGCTTTTCAGTGCCTCACTTTGCAAAAGGAAAAGACAGCCAAAAATCACCAGACAGAGGCTCTAAAATAAACAAAGAGGAAAAAGAAAAGACAACAATAAGGTGATAAAAAGATAAGGCAGGAAGCATTAGAATATGTAAAAAAAATAAAAACCCAAACCTCCAAAATTAATACCCTCAGTTAAAGAAGATATTGTGGAAGAAACTAGACATTTATAACATTATTTGAGCCACTGGATCAAATTTTCTCTGACTACTTCAGTTTTATGAGCTAGTAAATTCACTTGATTGTTTCAGCCAGTTTCAGTTCTTTTCTTCTGTCATTAAAGATGAAAGATCCCTAATTCTGAAAATAATTTTGTAATATATACCAAGAATCACAAAAATTTGACTCTTCTTGAGTAAGTGGTATCTATTCATAGTATATTAATTAGCTATTGTTGAGCAAGAAATTACTACAAAACTTTGTGGCTTCAAACAAAAATAGACATTTATTACCTTGTAGAGCTTCTGTGGGTCAGTTATTCAGGAGTAACTTGGCTGCGTGGTTCTGGCTCAGGGGGTTCTCATGAGGTTGCACTCAAGTAGTTGGTCAATGCTTGAGTCCTCTGAAGCTAGACCAAGACTAAAGGGTCCACTTCCAAAATAGATCTCTCATGCAGCTGTCACGGTGGTGCTGGCTGAGAGCAGGAGGCCAATATCCTTGGTTACATGGGTTAGCCATATTAAACATAGGAGAGTTCTACACAAGCCCATGGATACCAGGAAGCCAGGGTCATTAGAGACCATCTTGGAGGCTGCCTATCACACTCAAATGTAAAAAATGCTTCAGAGTAAATATATTCAAAACATTCATCAAAAATTTGGAAACAACCTATATGCTACATGGAGAAAATGGTTAAGCACATTAAGATGTAGCCAATTGGTCTATTATAATACACTTGAAGGAAAATAGTACTTATAATGCACACATGAGGTTTTGACAATCAATCTACAAATTCAGGTATTCAAGAAACACAATTTTCACTATCTTTCCATAATGCTGTTTCTACTTTGTACTCTCCTTATTTCTCCACTGAGGAAAATACTTAGTCAATTCAAGAGTCCTTTCCTCTTTTCCCTAGGTTTGTGTCTAAGTTCTAGAGGGCTGAATAATGCCATGACAATGGGGGCATCTGGTGCTTGTCCTCTCTCTATAGCAGCATCTCCTGAAATATCTATTGCCTCAACAGATCCCCATCTGTCAGATGGCAAATGAATTGCTGCTGAATTTCATTTATCCCCATCCTCAAGACCTGCTAGGTCTGATGACTCTGCTATTGACAGCCATTCTTGGTTAAATGGGAATTGGTCTGTTGCTCTCAAACTCGACTACGGCACAGGAAATTCTCTAGAGCTCAAGCTTTCAGTGCCCAGTGGCTGTCTCCCTGGACCCCTATGACCACGTTTTCTTAAGTTTCTGCCTACCAATCCAGGCCCTAACTATCTTTTGGTTAGGGCCCCTCTGTTCTTGGTGTCTCTAAACTTATTTGATAGTTGTGCTGTCTCTGAGACATTCTGAAGACTCACTTATGTTTTTGGCCACATCACCTCTGTTTCAACTTCTTTTAGCTGTTATATCCCTTCTTTGAGGCTTGAGAACCTAACAACTTACCTGCTTGAAAGAAGAGAATGGTCAGAGATGAGAGGAAGGAAATATTATGTAAAAGGCTGGATAACATTTTGAAATATTTTCTATTAGCTGTTCCATACAGCTAAGTGAAAAATTTAAAAGGAGGGTTGGATGGGGATAAAAGAAGACATTAAAGACATGTTAGAAGAATGAGCAGACTTTACTTTCTAATATATGGTAACTGTCTGTTTGGCCTTCTGCATAACCTGGCCTCTTCTTTCCCGTCTAAGATGTCCTTCTCATGTAGTGTCTAGAGAAAGAAAAGCCAGACCTTGAGGACCAAACACAAGGACTTAGTGTCTGGGACTGCAAAACAAGAATTGCTTCTATCAACATATGAATGGATAAAGAAGAAGTGATACACACACACACATATATATAATACAATACTACTCAACCATAAAAAAGACAAAATTGTGCCATATGCAACAACATGGATGGACCTTGAGGGAATTACGCTCAGCAAAATGGAGAAAGACAATTACTGATTGACTTCACTCATATGTGGAAGATGAACAAACAAACACACACACAGATATGGAGGATAGATTGGCGGTTACCAGAGGGGAAGATCGAAAGTGGAAAAAAGGCACATATGTCTGGTGAGCTAGACTTCTGGTGGTGAATGTGATGCAGTCTATACAGAAGTTGAAATGCAGTGATGTATACTTGAAATTTATATAATGTTATAAACCAAAGTGATCTCAACAAAATAAATTTAAAAACAAAGAATTGCTTCTCTTTTTGTACACTTGGAGAGAGAGGATAGCAAACTGGAGTGGAGGGAGGGGAAAGGGTTCCATCTTGGTGTATGTTTTGGGAAGACTGAACATTATTTATCTTTTCAAAGTTTCTTACACACTGTGCCCAGTTGTCCCTCTTTTCCTCCCTGTCTCTGCCCTTCTTCAAACAGTTCTTCTCTCCTACTCTCATTCTTTCTCTTCTACCTATTTTTTCCTTTAATCCAAGAAGCTGGAGCCATGGGGCATAAGCAGAGAGCTATTTATGTTTCTTCTTCTCGACTTCAAATCTCTATAAGGTCTTTATGAACATGACCCATCCATTCAGTCCGATATAAAAGCAAAAAAAAAAAAACAAAAACAAAAACAAAAAACTAGACAAAAATAAGAAGATAGAGAGTTGAGATTCCCTATACCACAGAGAACGTGACTCAGCATTGCTGGAGGTTCACTATTTCCTGGTGTGTTTCCCAGATGGAGATCTCTGATGATTGTTGCTATGTTTTTGTGCCATAATTTATTTTTTGGATAATAATGATGGAAGTGATCTCTAAATCAGCCCCATGATTCTTCCAGGGTGAATGAAAGGACCTTCATATAAAAATATCTCAAAAGATGAACACCCTGAAGGGAGAATCGGGAGTCTAAACAAAGGACCAATTAACAGAGTTGGTCTCCCTTCTATGACCCAGGAGGGAGGTTATTTACATTTTGCAGTGTTTTAATTGCTCCTTCTTTGTTGGGAGTTGTGCTCCCAAGTTCTCTCTAGATGTGAGAGAAGGCTCATAAGCTTTCAAGGTCCTTTTCTCCCACAGGTGGATCATTTCTGAGGGAGGCTGAGTGAACCAAACATTACTAACAAAAGACCATGAGCTCATCTCAGAGTGCTGATGGAGTAGGATACTCTCAGAAGCTGGAAATTGAAATATCTGTTGGCTATCATTGAATACCTGGGTACACCATGAAGAAAAAAGAGTTAGAGCATAGCAGAGTAAAGCTTTACAAAACTCTTGGGTGAATCCTTAGGAGCTCTGCTCTAAGGAATATGAGGGCCTAGGACCCAGGAAGAATTTTAAAGATTTGAAAATAGCTCAATATCATTGTACTTGAGGTCTAAGTTTTATAGAGGGTCATCTTCCATGGCAGCTCATTTAGTGTGAAAAACAAATCTGTAGAGGGATGATCTAAATATATAGGCTGTGTCAATACACTTTGGCATAAAATGGGGATCTGGAAAACCTCTGAGACCTTTGATTAGTGTTAAAAAGGAGAAAACACAGGCCCAGAGGAAAAGTTGTGAGTGAATTTTGAGGAGCCTATACTACTTGATTTGTTGTGTTTAAAAAGTCAAATGTCAGCATTCTATGGAAGACTCCAAAATGGAGTGGATATAATGCAACTTTGATGAACATGACAGTTCTCGAGGAAGTGAGGGACCACTAGTTGAGAATAAAGGTAACACCTGATCTTCTGAGAGTGATCCTGTCCACATTGTTTCTGATAAACAAAGCTCTTCAGATTTTGTTTCCTGCCCTACAAATATGCTGAACTTTTCCAAGGTCAACTAAGTAAACATTAGGAAGGATAATTGATAAAATATCTTTTAAAAAAGAGGCGTGTCCAAGGGGCCACTTTTTCATGTTCTCTTTCCATTTCCTTCTTTTTTTCATTTGCTAAGCAGGGTCAAATGGAGGTAAGTATGGGGATGGGGAATATCTGATGCCAAGAATGGTGTGAGAGAAACTGAAGGCAGGGAGCCCAAATAAACCTTATTTCAAGATAAACTTTATCCAAAAGAAAAAAATAAAGCTTAGGAGTCCTTGATAAATAAGAGTCAAGTAAAAATAAAGTTGAATTAGAAATGATAGAATCTGGGCGGGGGAGAAAAATAACGTGGGAATTAGACAGTGCTCTGGGATTAAGCATAACATCAGTGGCCTAACAGTTCTCTGTGTACAGTAGGGTTTGCTGTGCATTAGGGTTAATTTTGTCTCTTAGGCACCTATGGGCAAAAGCTTTGCAGTGGTTCCCATCTAAAGGCTGAGATTTCCCTCTCCCTGAGTTACATCAGCATGTATTGCAAAACATTTTATTATCTCCTTGTTTCTTACTCCTGAAAGAAGATAAATTCTCCGCGAGTTAGTCTCACTTACTTAGCAAGCAGTCAGCATTACAGCTTTTCTGTTCATTTCCTGAAAGAGCATCTATGTGAAAAGATGTGGTGATCATGTTATTGACAGCATCTTCAATTATGCTGTCATTGCCCTTTTCAGTTGTACAATAATGCATTGAGATGATCTCTGCCATTCTAGAGATCTTCTATGAGAAATTCTTGCAAAGAATATGCAGAGGCCTTCCCCAATCTCTAACTTCTTGCTCACATCCAGCTGGTGATCACCCACTAGAATTTATCTCTCTTTCCCATGCCACACATCATCTCTTGCTTTGTATTATGTCTCTATGGGCACATTATTCATCTCCCTTTCTGAGCTATAGGCCTTTATTGGATCATTTACATCATCCAAACACCAAGTATAATGCTTTGCACTCTATAGTGTTCAGAAACAAGACTAATGCAGAAATTAACATATTTTAGTGAATGATTCAATTCAGATATTTAAGATGTGACTCTGGAGCTAGACTACCTGGATTCAAATATCAGTACGTCCTTCTGACCTACTTGTGCAACCTTGAGCTATTTACTGCTCTGACACACAGTCTCCTCATTTGTAAAATGGGCATAATAAGAGTACATATCTCATAAAACTGCTGAAAATGAAAATAAGGTAAAACATAAAAGTACTCAGAATAGCACCTGGAACATAGCACACACTCAATAAATATTAGCTACTTAATACCATGCCTTGAGTTTCCAGAAAAATTTAGTCATATTAGAAGCAAAAATAAATAAATAAGCAGATCCAGTAGCTAGGCATTTTAGAGAAAAAATGGCCAGCGATAAGCTGGAGTAACCAAGACCTTCATGGAAATATTATTTATAAAGGTGTTTATAGTACTATGGTGGCTGTTATATACCAAGAAACCAAGAATGCTAGATAAAACCTAAAACACATTTTTTTCATGGCTGAGCCAGTGAGAAAGCAAATAAGTTTATCAAGGTTCAGAAATGACAAGAAAAAGCACAAAACTCAGAGGGTAGTGGGCTGCGGCCAGCATTTTCCCAGGAGGATCTACTAATCTCTGGTAGCCTCACCCTGGGTTTTAGTGGGCAAATGTATGAGGGGCAGGAGAAAAAGACAATGTGTGAGATTGCCTTACAGATAACACCCCTTCCGCCCAATGCCACTGAAAATGGTGACTCTCAAGGGGTGACATTCTTAGAAGACAAACTAGAAAAAAACCTTCTTCACAAAATGAGACAGTGATATGCACACCTCTCTGAGTTTTAGTTTGAGAGAAAGAGAGAAAGCAAAAATGCCTTCCCTGATAACACTTTTTCTGAAGTTTAATTTTATTGAGGTAAAATTAACATATAACACTGTGTAAGTTTAAGGTGTTTGATGTGTTGATTTGATACATTTACATATTGCAATACGCTTACTGTCCTAGCATTAGCTAACACCTCTATCATGTCACATAAGTAGATTTCTTTTTTTGTGGTGGGAAAGATTGAGATCTAGCTTATATAGAATTTGAAATATAATGGTGTACATCTGAAATTTATATAATGTTATAAACCAATGTTACCTCAATAAAAAAATTAAAAGATCTAGTCTCTTAGGAACTTTGAAGTTTATAATGCAGCATTGTTGTCTATAATCACTATGCTGCACATTAGATGTCTAGGATTTATCTGGTAGTTACAAGTTTGTACCTTTTAACAACATATTTTCAATTCCCCCACCCTGCAGCATCTGGTAACTACCATTCTGTTTGCTGTTTTTACATTTGGCTTCTTTAGAATCCACATATAAGTGATGTAACACAGTTTTGTCTTACTGTGTCTGATTTATCCCACGTAGTGTAATTCCCTCAATGTCCATCCATGTTGCTGCAAATGGCAGGATTTCCTTCTTTCTCTTGACTAATACTCTGCTGTGTGTGTGTGCACGCGCGTGTGTGTGTGTGTATAAATATGTATACCACCTTCTTTATCCATTCATGCATTGATGGACACTTAGGTTATTTCCATATCTTGGTTATTGTGAATAATGCTGCAATAAACATGGGAGTACAGATTTCTTTTTGATATCCTTTTTTCATTTCATTTGGATATATACCCAGAGATGGAATTGCTAGATCATATGGTAGTTCTATTCCTAATTTTTTTCAGGAAACTCCATACTTTTTTCCACAGTAGCTAAACCAGTTTACATTCCCATGACAATGTATGAGGATTCCCTTATCTCTACATCCTCTCCAACCACTTGTTGTCTTATGTCTTCTTGATGATAGCAATTCTAACAGGTGTGAGATGATATCTCATTGTGGTTTTGATTTTCATTCCCCTGATGATTAGTGCTATTGAGCATCTTTTTATGTACCTGTTGGCCATTGAATGCCTTCTTTGGAAAATGTCTATTTAGTTCCATTGCTCATTTTTAAAGATTTTATTTTTTTCCTTTTTCTCCCCAAAGCCCCCCAGTACATAGTTATATATTCTTCGTTGTGGGTTCTTCTAGTTGTGGTATGTGGGACGCTGCCTCAGCGTGGTTTGATGAGCAGTGCCATGTCCGCGCCCAGGATTCGAACCAACAAAACACTGGGCCACCTGCAGCAGAGCACTCGAACTTAACCACTCGGCCACGGGGCCAGCCCCCCATTGCTCATTTTTAAATCAGATAGTTTTATATTCATCATTGTATGAGTTGTATGAGTTCTTTAACTATATTGGATAATAACCCCTCATCCGATATACAGATGACAAATATTTTTTTCATTCTGCAGGTTGCCTTTCATTCTTTTGATCATTTCTTTTGCTGTGTAGAGGCTTTTTAGTTTGATGTAGTCTCACTTGTTGAGTTTTGCTCATCCTGCTTGTGCTTTTGGTGTCATGTCCAAAAAAATCATTCCCAAGATCAAAGTCAAGGAGCTTTTCCTAGAATTTTCTTCTAAGAGTTCCACAGTTTTAGGTCTGATGTTTAAATCTTTAAGTCATTTCAAGTTAAGTTTTGTGAGTAGTGTAAGTAAGGGATCTGGAGTTTTCTTTGCTTTTGTCGGTACACCTGCTCCACTTTTTTTTCGGTGCTTTTTTTAAAAAAAAAATTTATTGAGATTATGATAGTTTACAACCTTGTGAAATTTCAGTTGTACATTATTGTTTGTCAGTCATGTTGTAGGTGACCACTTCACCCTTTGTGCCCACCCCCACCGCCCCCTTTGCCCTGATAGCCGCTAATCTGTTCTCTTTGTCTACATGTTTAACTTCCACATGTAAGTGGAGTCATACAGAGATTCTCTTTGTCTATCTGGCTTATTTCACTTAACATAATTCCCTGAAGATCCAGACATTTCTCCAAAGAAGATATACAGATGGCCAATAGGCACACAAAACGATGCTCATCATCACTGATCATCAGGGAAGTGCAAATCAAAACTACACTGAGATATCACCTTACATCCATTAGAATGGCAAAAATAACTAAAACAAACAGTAAAAAATGTTGGAGAGGTTGTGGAGAAAAAGAAACCCTCATACACTGCTGGTGGGAATGCAAACTGGTACAGCCACTATGGAAAACAGTATGGAGATTTCTCAAAAAATTAAAAATAGAGATACCATATGACCCAGACATCCCACTGTTGGGAATCTCTCCAAAGATTTTGAAGTCAGCAATTCCAAAAGTCCCATGCACCCCTATGTTCATTGCAGCATTATTTACAATAGCCAAGACATGGAAGCAACCTAAGTGCCCATCACCTGATAATTGCATAAAGAAGATAGGGTATAAATATATATATATATATGCAATGGAATACTACTCAGCCACCTGCTCCCCTCTTATTACTCCCTCTTCTGGCTGAATTCTTAAGCTACTGTTTCTTCTCTAGTTGTTACCTCTCACCAGGCTGGCTACTGGAAATCTCTTTTTTGTTTTCCAGAAGGTGACATTCCAGTGTGGTTTGTGGTTTCTCCCGTGTCCACAGACTGGTCCTGTTTTTCTGAGAGCAGTCCGTTTACTGGAGTTGCTATCACTGCTACACTCAGGAATGTGCACAAAGAGCCAATTGCAGAGTGAGGAGAAGTGTGGGTTTAGCACTGGGAGGTTGAGATTTCCTGTGGATCTTGAGGGGAGATCCTCTGATGAGGTACTCCTAGAGCCTCACAGGTGGACTTCCTGTGAAATCCCGAGCCCCTGTCCTCCTTTAACTCCCCTTGATATTCCTGTCTGTCTTTTACTTGATTTCCCTTCACCCTCCACTTGCAATCTATTCACCTCAGTAGTCTACATATCTCTTTAGAGAAAGGAGCTCCCCAACTGAGTCCAGCACTGCTGCGGTAGCTGGGAGCTTGCTCACTGCTCTTTTTCCTTCACAGGAGGGTTAGCCACTACTGAGTGGTTCCACCTGTGCAGTGTTGTCTTCAAATGGGTGGTAATGGGGAAGCTCCTTTCACTGTTTCCACTGCAACCAAATCACACCTTTTTTTCTGCTTCAGTTGTGCACTGGAATCAACTCTCAGGAACCTGGGCTTCCACAAAGTCTGTCTCATTCACTATTTTCTGCTCTAGTTAGCACTCTCCAGGCTTTACCTGACCATGGCCGAGATAGATTGAGGCAAGTACTTAGCTCCTGTTGGTTCTGCAGCCCATACCAAAAGTCTGTCTGCCTATTACTGGATGCACAGGTGGGTGAGATTCCTCCTGGGTCCCTTGGAAGTTAGTGCTGTATACTGCAACTCCCACAAAGGCTCTTATGTTCATGGATGTCACTTCATTGTTACGAAAGTGGAAGAAAACGGAGAACGCCTTTTCGCATTATGATGCTGATGTCACTCCTTCCTCCTATAAGTTTTAGTCTCATCCATCTACTTATGTGGATATGCAGCCTAAATATTATCACTATTGTGACACCAAAACACAGCAAGTCATATATTTTTTTAAAAGAGATTCTGGTTTGGTGTTATCCACAAGATATCTGACAGAATACCTTGAAGAAAGAAATTTTAAATACAAGCATCAATGATTTCCACAAATTTTAAAGAAACATGAACTTAAGATTAAAAAAAACCTAAGCACATAAATAAAGAGGGCACTTTGAATAAGAGTCAGCCATATCATTAAACTATGAAATCAGACTTACAAACCGTGTATTGAAATTATTAGATAGCAGTAATTTCAGTAAGTATGTTTAATATGTTAAATAAGGATACTATTGAAAATATGATGAAACAATAAGAGACTGTCAAAGCTGACCATTTGATCAAAAAACCAAGTGAAACTTAAAGAGAGAAAACAAAATATTATGATTGAAATTTGAAATTAATGGATGAGTTAAACAGCGAATTAGCACAACATGGTAGAATGAATTTACTGGGAGAGAGATCTGTAAAAGTTAAACAGAACACAGTAGAGAGAAAGAAATAATTAATGCTTCAGTGGTGTAGAAGGTAAAACAAGAAGATTCAACATATGCCTAATTCTAATTGGGGTTCCAGAGGCGTATAATAGAAATATAGAGGCAATTTTCAGAGGAGTATCTCTATTTGTGGTCATCGCTTTCCCACTTAAATAAGCCCCTTCAGCATTTCTTCTAGAACTGGTTTCTTGGTGATAAACTCTTTTAATTTTTGCTTTTCTCGGAAGCTCTTCATCTCTCCTTTCATTCTGAATGAAAACCTTGATGGATAGAGTATTCTTGGCTATAGGTTTTTTCCTTCTAGCACGTTATAAATACGTTGTGCCATTCTCTTCTTGCCTGTAGGGTTGTGGCTGAGAAGTCCCCTGACAGCCTTATGGGCTTTCCTTTGTATGTCACTTGTGGCCTTTCTCTTGCTGCTTTTAGGATCTTCTCTTTAATTTTGGACATTTTAATTATAATATGTCTTGGTGTGGACCTCTTTGGGCTTCTCTTGTTTGGATCTCTCTGTGCTTCCTGTACTTGGATGTCTGTTTCCTTCCTTAGGTTAGGAAAATTTTCCTCTATTATTTCTTCAAATAAAATTTCTGCCCCTTTGTCTCTCTCTTCTCCTTCTGGGACACCTATAATCCGAATGTTGGCATGCTTGATATTGTCCCAGAGTTCCCTTAGACTGTTCTCATTCTGTCTAATTCTTTTTTCTTTTTTCTGTTTAGCTTGGGTGATTTCCTCTAGTCTTCCACCTAGCTCTCTGATCCATTCTTCTGCATCCTCTATTCTGCTACTGAGTCCCTCTAGTGAATTTTTCATTTCCAGTATTGTATGCTTCATTTCTGATTGGTTCTTTTTTATAGTTTCCAGTTCTTTGCTGATGAGCTCACTGTGTTCATCCAGTCTTCTCCCAACATCTGTGAGCATCATTATGAGATTTTGTTTGAACTCTTTGTCAAGTAGGTCACTTGTTTCTGTTTCATTTAGTCCTTTTTCTGGGGTTTTGTCCTGTTCCCTTGCTCAGAAAGCGTTCCTTTGTCTCCTCATTATGCCTCTTTCTCTGTGCTTATTTCTATGTATTAGGTGAGTCCACTATGTCTCCTGATCTTGGAAAAGTGGCCTTATATATGAGATGCCTTATGAAGCCCAGCACTGTGCTTCCCTCTCATCAGCAGTCCAAATGATCCAGGAGTGACCCCTTTGTGGGCTACTTGTGTCTTTCTACTGTGGCAGAGTTGCTCTTACTGCAGGTACCCAGGGAGTCTAGTCTTTCCTTCCCTGGCCAGCTGTTTTTAAATCCGGTTTGGGGAGCCTCAGCATCATTGGCTACATAGTCTATCAGTACACTCCTATTGCAGTTTTCCTCTTAATTGGGTTGGTACCCAGTGTAGCTGGTTGCTAGGCTCAGGGACTTACAGTTGCCATAGGCTTCAGGCCTGCAAAGCTGTTGTCAGTTCTCTTAGGAGTGCAGCTGAGTGGGGCTGACCCTAGGCATGGGAGCACCCAATTGTTTCAGACCTTGGAAGGTGGGGCTGATCCTTTTTATGGCTATTTGTGAAACACAGGTCTTCTGCCACTGATAAGCCTCACCCTTCACAGGACCACAAACACCATCAACACAGTCCTGGTCCATGCACATTTCCCAACCCCCTGGAGTGTACCCAAATGCCACACTGCAGAGGTCCCCACCTCTCCACCAATGCCCCCCACAGTTCATCTGGTCCTCACACAGGCCCTGCCCCACAGAGGTAGACACACTTGCGTGCCTGTAGAGGATCCAGGCACCCAATGAATGCTTAAAAGTAGCCTGGGGGCTTGCTGTGGGGTGGGGCCAGTCCCTAGGGCAGGCTACCTGCCCTGGCTGAACTGAATTAAATCTGTACGCTAGTGGGCATGGCAGACCCCTGGGCTAACAGGCCAAGGGAAGAACCTCAATGGCTCCCACCAAGGTCTGTGTCAGCATGCCTGGACCAGGTCAGAACAATGGCCCCCACCAATGTCTCAGTCTCCAGTGAGGTCCCTCCTCTCACCAAGATGCCCCAAGAGTCCAACACTAGAGTCTTGTTTCACCAAAGGACTGTCAGCCTTCTCTCTGGTGATTTTAGGTTGCTGCAATGAGCGAGTTTGTGCATAAGCCCTTTAAGACCCGGGTCTTTTCGGCTTTCAGCTGATAGCTTTTCTAGGGGTATCTTCATTGCAGTTAATAGCCAGCGAAGCCAGACCGTAAGACACTCATCTCAGTTGTGCTGAGTCTGAAGGATGCTCCAGTATTGGCCTTGCTCCAGACCTCATTCCTCCAGCAAGGGCTGTGTACCTTATGATGTCTCCCGCCTGGCCAGCTAAGAAGCTCTGCTGCTCCCAAAGGTGGCTCTTTTCCTCTCCATCAGGAATTTCTGGCTCTTCTGCCTTATTCAGGACTGTCCCTTGTTGTGAGGGTTCTTTTTATCCAGTTTTCAGTTTTCTATCCAGGGTGATTTTCCCAAAAATAGTTTTAACATGTTTGTGTTTGTGGGAGGAGATGAGTTCAGAGTCTGCTTACACCACCATCTTGACAAGATCTCAGGACTGGGATCCTGCTTTTGCTTTGCATTTCCCAAATGACTAGTCATGTTGAACATCTTTTCAGGTGTCTGCTGGCCATTTGGATGTCTTCAGCATGTTTCTGTAAAGCTGTTTGACAGTATCTTTTCTCCACCCTCAAAGGGTAATTTGCCTCTAATAGGAGTTGATAGCAGGGTTCAGAGTAGGATGAGGAGGAGTATCAGTTCAGAAAAACTTTTGGTTACATTATCTACTGTTCATCTTTGATTCTGAAGAAAGAGGGAAGATTGTTTCACACCACACTCTCAGTTATCTTGGCTTCTGTCACTTACATTAATGGGACTCTCAGTGTTCCAGTATCTGAATATTGTCTGGCACACTGTAAGCACTTAATCAATATTTGCCAAATGAATGAACATTAGCATTTAATACAAATCTTAATGTTTTGGTTCTTACTAAGTCAAAATTATTTTTCAGCACTGTAAGTTAGGAACTTACCTACAGTAAATTTCCTGAAAGTGTTTAACAAAAAATAAAATGAATAATGCATGTGTCAGGTAAGTTCTCTGTAGACTTCTTATAGCCAATCTTGCTTAAATGTGGATTGTTCTGTTGTTCTCATCCTCAATAGGGCGCAGGAAATTCTGTAGAGCTCAAGCCCTCAGTGTCCAGTGGCTGTCTACCTGGACCCCTATGACGACAGTTTCTTAAGTTTCTGCTTGCAAACTCAGGCCCTATCCATCTTTTGGTTAGGGCCCCTCTGTTCTTGGTATCTCTAAACTTAGTTGATAGTTGTGCTGTCTGTAAGTCATTCTGAAGGCTCACTCATGTTTTTCGCCACATCACCTCTGCTTCAACTTCTTTTAGCTATCACATCCCTTCTCTGAGGCTTGAAAACCTAACAGCTTACCTGCCTGAAAGAAGGGAACGGTCGGAGATGTGGAGACATAAATATTAGGTAAAAAGCTAGATAATATTTCAAAAATATTATCCATAAGTTGTTCCACACTGCTAAGTCAAAAATTTAAATGGAATTTTGGCTGGGGCTAAAAGAAGATAATAAAGATGTTTTAGAAGCATGAGCAGACATCATTTTTTAATATATGGCAATTTACTGTTTGGCTTTCTCCATAGCCTGATCTCTTCTATTCTCTCTAAGATGTCCTTTCCATGGAGTGTCTAGAGAAAGAAAACCAGACCTTACGGACCAAAGGACAAGGACTTAGTGTCTTGGGATGCAATATAAGAATGGATTCTTTCAATGGATAAGAAGATAAAGAAGATGTAGCACACATATATACAATGAAATACTACTCAGCCATAAAAAGATGAAATCATTTCCTGCAACAACAAGGATCGACCTTGAGGGTATTATGCTAAGCAAAATAGGTCAGATGGAGAAAGAAAATTACTGTATAACCTTACTCATAAACAAACACATAGGTGCATATAACAGATTGGTAGTTAACAGAAGGAAAGGGCAAAAGAGGTGAAGGAGCACATATGTATAGTGAGCTAGATTTCTGGTGGTAAACTCGATGCAGCCTATACAGAAGTTGAAATGCAATGATGTACACGTGAAATTTATATAACATTATAAACAGTGTGACCTCGGTAAAGTAAATTTTAAGAAAACACCAAAAAGATGAAGAATTGCTTCTCCTGTACATTTGGAGAGAGAAGAAATCAAAGTGGGGTGGAGGGAGGCGGAAGGATTCCTTCTTGGTGTGTGTTTTGAGAATTCTGAATATTATTTATCTTTTCAAATTTTATTACACACCTTGCTCAGTCTTCCCCCTTTTTATTCCCATCTCTGCCCTTCTTCATACAATCATTTTATCCTTCTCTTTTTCTCCCTCCTCTACTAATCTTTTCCTTGAAACAAAGCAGCTGGAACCATGAGAGAGAAGAAGAGATCTATTCCTGTTTCTTCTTCCCTGCTCCAAATGTCTGGAAAGTCTTTCCAAATATGAACAATCCATGGAGTCCCACATAAAAGCGAGAAAAAAAAATGTCAAAAATAAGAAGTTAGAGAGTCAAGATTCCCTCTACTGTCAAGAGTCTGACTCAGCATAGCTGGATGCTCACTACTTCCTGGTGTGTTTCCCAGACAGAGGTCATGATGATTATTCCTCTGCTTTGGTGACATAATTTATTTTATAAAGAAAAAAGTTGAAATTGTTTGTTAAATCGGCCCCATGATTTTTCCAGGCTGAATGTAGGGTTGTTGATGTAAAAGTGTCTCAAAAGATGAACACCCCAAACAAGGGACCAATTAACAGAGTTAGTCTCCCTTCCATCACCCAGGAGAGAAGTTATTCACCTCTTGCACTATTTTAATTGTTCCCTCTTTGTGGGGAGTTGTGCTCTGAAGACCTTTCTTATTTATGAGAGAAGGCTCATAAGCTTTTAAGCTCCTCTTCTCCCACAGCTGGATCATTTTTAAGGAAGGCTGAGTGAGCCCAACATTACTAACAAAAGACCATGAGTTCGTCTCAGAGCACTGATGGAGTGGGATAATCTCAAAATCTGGAAGTTGAAATATTTGTTGGCTGTTGCTGAATACCTGGGTACACCACGAAGAAAAAAGAGTTGGAACACAGGAGACTAAAGCTTTATACAACACTTGGGTGAGTCATTAGGAGCTCTGCTCTAGGGAATGTGAAGGCCTAAGACCCAGGAAGAATTTCAAAGATTTATAGATAGCTCAATATCATTGTACTTGAAGTCTAAGTTATAAGGGTCCTTATCCATGGCAGCTGATGTATCCTGAAAAGCAAATCTATGGAAGGATCAGCTAAATATATAGGCTGTGTCAATATACTTTGGCATAAAATGAGGAGCTGGAAAACCTCTGAGACCTTTGATTAGTGTTTAAAAGCAGAAAACACAGACCCAGAGGAAAAATTGTGGGTAATTTTTGAGGGGCTTATACTACCTGATTTGTCCCATTTAAAAAGTCAAATTTGACCAGTCTACAGAAGACTCCCAAATTGAGTGTATCCAAAGCATCTTTGATGAACATGTTGGGTCTTGAGGAGGTGAAAACATAAAAGTAATACTTGGTCTTCTGAGAATAATCCTGTCCACACTGTTCCTGATAAACAAAGCTCTTCAGATTTTGTTTCCTACCTTTCAAATATGTTGAATTTATCCAATGGCAAGTAAATAATTATTAGGAATGATGATTGATGAAATATCTTAAAGAAGAGAGGTTTGTCAAGGGGCACTTTTTTGGTGTGTTTGTGAGGAAGATTGGCCCTGAGCTAACATCTGTGCCAATATTCCTCTACTTTGTATATGGGACACTGCCAAAGCATGACCTGATGAGTGGTGTGTAGGTCCATGCTGATGATTGGAACCTGTGAACCTGCCAAACTGGAGCATGCATACTTAACCACTACCCCAGCACCCAAAGGGGCAACTTTTTCATGTTCTCTTTCATTTTTCTTCTTTTTTCCATTTGCTAAGCAGGGTCAAATGGAGGTTAGCAGGGGCTAGGGAAATATCTGATGCCAAGAATAATGCGAAAAAATACTGAAGGAAGAGAGCCAAGATAAACTTTATCCCAAGATAAACTTTATACAAAACAAGAGAAGAAAGCTTAGGAGTCCTTGATACAGAAGAGACAACTGAAAATAAGATTGATTAGAAATGATAGGATCTGGGGTGCTTGAGGGAAACAATGTGGCAATTAAAAGGTGCTCTGGGACTAAGAACAGCATCACAAATTTAACAAAGTCTCTGTGTACAGTAGAGTTTGCTGTGGTAATTTTGTCTCTCAGGCAACTGTGGGCAAAAGCTTTGCAGCGGTCACCATCTAAAGGCTGCGATTTCCCTTTCCCTCAGTTACATCAGCATGTATTGCAAAACATCTTCATTTCTCCTTATTTCTTCCTCTTGAAAGAAGATAAATTCTCCTCCTGTTTGTCTCACTTATTTGGCAAGCAGTCAGCATTACAGCCTTTCTGTTCATTTCCTGAAAGAGAATCTATGTGGAAAGATGTGGTGATCATGTTATCGACAGCATCTTCAATTACATTGTCATTACTATGTCCACCTGTACAATAATGTGTCTTAAGTGGTCTCTGCCATTCTAGAGATCTTTTGTGAGAACTTCTTGCAAAGCATATTAAGGGGCCTTCCCCACTCTGAAACTTCTTGCCGACATCCAGCTGGTGATCACCCACAAGAATTTATCTCTGTCTTTCTCACGCCATACATCATATCTTGTTTTGTATTATGTCTCTATGGGCTTTCTCACCTCTCTTTCTGGTCATAGGCTCCTTATTGGGTCATTTACATCATCCAAACACCAACTATATTGCTCTGTACTCTATAGCTATTTAGAAATAAGATTAATGTAACAATTAACACATTTTAGTGAGCAGTTCAGTGGAGATATTTAAGATGTGGCTCTGGAGCTATACTGCCTGAATTTGAATCCCAGTTCTGCCCGTCATGGGTTGTGTGACCTTGAGCTATTTAATGCTCTGACCCAGGGTGTCCTCAACTGTAAAATTGGAATAATAAATGTCTTATAAATTTGTTGAAAATTAAAATAAGGTTAAACCTAAAAGTATATTCAGAATAGCACCTGGAACACAGAACACACTCAATAAATATATCATGCCTTGATTTTCAGGAAAATTCAATCATATTAGAAGCAAAGAAAAAATTAATCAAATCTAGTAGTTTTGGGTTTTAGAAAAAAAGTGATAATTTGGATTAACCAATTCTTTCATAGAAATATTATTTGTAAAGGTGTTTCTGGTAATATGGTGGATGATATGTTCAAGGAAACCAATAATGCGAGATACAATCTAAAACACTTTATTTCATGGCTAAGCCAGTACTTTATCAGTACCTTGATAAAATAAATTTATCAAGGTACAGAAAAGAAAAGAAAAGCACACACCTCACAGGGTGGTGGGCTGAGACCAGTATTTTCCCAGGAGGGATCTACTAATGGCTGGCATCCCCAGGCCTGAGTTTTAATGAGCAAAGTATGAAGGGTAGGAGAAAAAGACAATGTGTGAGAATGGCCCAGAGACCATTCCTCCCCCATAATGCCACTTAAAATAGGGACTCTCAAAGGGTGATATTCTCAAGGGCAAACTAGAAAAAAACTACACAAAATGAGAGTGATATGCTCACCTTTCTCAGCTTTAGTTTGAGAGAGAGAGAAAATGTAAAAAAGTCTTCCCTGGTTCTTTTTTTTTAAATTTATTTTTTGAGATAAAATTGACTTATAACATTGTGAAGGTTTAAATTGTTGAACAGATTGATTTCATACATTTGATATTGCAATATGCTTACCATCCTAGCATTAGCTAACACCTCTACCACATTACACAAGTATGTTTCTTCTTTTGAGGTGGGAACAATCAAAGTCTAGCTTATACAGATTTTGAGATGTAATGATGTACATTTGAAAATTATATGTTAGAAGCCAATGTTACCTCAATGAATAAAGATGTAGTCTCTTAGGAACTGTGAAGTTTATAACAGAGAATTGTCTATAATCACTAGGCCGTGCATTGTATCTCTAGGATGTATTTGGTAGTTACAAGTTTGTACCCTTACAGAATGTATCTCCAATTCCCCCACCCCTAGTATCTGGTAACCACCATTCTATTTGCTGTTTTTACAAGTTCAGCTCTTTTAAAATCCGCACATAAGTGATATCATACAGTTTTCTCTTACTCTATCTGACTGATCTCACTTAGGATAATGCCTTTATGTTCCTTCCATGTTCCTGCAAATGGCAGGGTTGCCTTCTTTCTCATGAATCAGTAATATTACATTGTGTGTGTGTGTGTGTGTGTGTGTGTGTGTGTGTGTAACATCTTCTTTATCCATTCATGCATTGACGGACACTTAGGGTGTTTGCATATCTTGGCTTTTCTGAATAATGCTGCAATAAACATGAGATATCTGTTGTTTATTTCATTTATATATACCCAGCAGTGCAATTGCTGGATTATAAGGTAGTTCTATTGCTATTTCTTTGAGGAAACTCCATATTTTATTCCACAGTGGCTGAACCAGTTTACATTCCCACAACAATGTGTGATGGTTCCCTTATCTCCACATCCTTGCCTACACTTGTTCTCTCTTGTCTTCTTGATGATAGCCATTCTAACAGGTGTGAGTTGATATATCATCATGGTTTGGATTTGTATTTCCATGATGATTAATGATATTGAGCATCTTTATATGTTCCTTTTGGCTATTGAACGTCTTCTTTAGAAAAGATGTCAATTTAGTTCCACTGCTTATTTTTTAATCAGGTTGCTTGATATTTGTTACTGAGTTGAAAAAGTTCTCTAAATGTATTAAATAATAACCTCATATCTGATATATGGATTGCAACTGTTTTCTCTCATTCTGTAGGTTGCCTTTCAGTTTTTCGGTTGTTTCTTTTGCTTTGTAGAAACTTTTTACTTTGATGTAGTCCCACTTGGTGATTTTTGCTTGTGTTGCTTGTCCTTTTGGTGTCAAATCCAAAAAATCATTGCAAGATAGATGTCAAGGAGCTTTTCCTATATTTCTTCTTCTAAGTGTTTTATGGTTTTAGGTCTGATGTTTAAATCTTTAATTCATTTCAAGTTAAGTTTTCTGAGTAGTGTAAGTAAGGGGTCTCCAGTCTTCTCTGCCTTTGTATGGGGTCATCTGCTCCACTCTTCTTCCTCCCTCTTGTGGCCAAATTCTTAAGATACTGTGTTTTTAGTTGTTACCATTTACCAGGTGGTACTGGAAACTTTTTTTTTGTTTTCCAGAAGGTGGCACTCCGGCTCATGTTTGTGGTTTCTCCCTTGTCCACAAAACAGATCTGTTTTTTTTGAGATGACTCAATTTACCAGATTTGCTCTCACAGGAATATGCACAAAGAGCTAGTTGCAGAGTGTAGGGGGATATGGGTTTAACACTGGGTGGTTGGGGGTTCCAGTGGATCTGGAGGGGAGATCCTTTGCTGAGGTACCCCTTGAGGCTCATGGGTAGACTTCCTGCTGAAATTCTGAGCCCCTGTGCCCCTCTAATTCCCTTTGATATTAGTATCTTCCTCTTACCTGATGTCAGTTCTCCCTCCACTCGTGATCTATCCACCACTGTAGTCGACATACCTCTAGAGAGAACCGGGTTCTCCAGCTGTGTCCAGCCCTGCTGGAGTAGCCTGGGCACTAACTCACTGCTGTTTTTCTCTGGCAGGACAGTTTGCCACTGCTGAGTAGTTCATCTTCTGCAGTGTTGCCTTGAAGCTGGTGGTGCCAGGAAATCTCCTTTGCCTATCTTTACTGTGACCAAACTCACACGTTTTTTCTGCTCCAGTAATGTGCTGGAATCACATCTCCAGAAGACTTGCCTTACACAAATTCTCTCTCATTCACACTTGTCTGCCCAAGTGTGCACTCTCCAGGCTTACCTGACCACGGCCAAGATGGTTTGGGGCAGGTTTGTGGGCTCCTGCTGGCTCTCTAGCCCATACCAAAGTCTGTCTGTTTATTACTGGATGCACAGGTGGGTGAGATTCCTCCTGGATCCCTTTGCATTTGGTGCTGGTTACTACAACTTCCACACAGGCTCTTTTGTTCATGGTTGGACGTCCAATTCTTTATTACTAAAGCAGGACAATAATGGGAGACGTCTTTAGTCACTGTAATGCTGCTATCAGCCCTTGTCTTTATAATTTTTACTCTCATCCATCTAATTATGTAGATTGCAGCCTAAATATTATCACTATTCTGTTGTCAAAAAAACACCAAGTCAGGGGCTGGCCCTGTGGCCGAGCGGTTAAGTTCGCGCGCTCCGCTGCAGGCGGCCCAGTGTTTCATTGGTTCGAATCCTGGGCGCAGACACGGCACTGCTCATCAAACCACGCTGAGGTGGTATCCCACATGCCACGGCTGGAAGGACCCACAACTAAGAATATACAACTATGTACTGGGGGGCTTTGGGGAGAAAAAAGGAAAAAAAAAATCTTTCAAAAAAAAAACAACACTAAGTCAAAATTTTTGTTTCAAGGGATTCTGGATTGATATTTTACCCCTGGAATCTGACAGAAGTGATATAAACCATTTCTGAAGAAACAAATTTTAAACACAAGCATCAATGATTCCTACAGATAAATTTTAAAGAAATATGAACTTAAGATAAAAAATTCACTAAGCCTACTAATAAACAGGGCGCCTTTGGTAAGAGTCAGAAATATCCTTAAACCATGGAATCAGATTTGCAAATATATGTATTTAAATTATTAGATAATAACTTCAATAAGTATGTTGAATACATTTAAATAAAGGATGCTATGGAAAGTATGAAGAAACAACAAGAGACTATCAAAACTGACCATTTGGGAAGAACAAAATGGAAAATCTCAAGAGAAAAAAAATGCGATTGAAATTTGAAATTAATGAGTGAGTTAAATAGCCAATCAGCACAACTTATGATAGAATGAATTTATTGGAAGAAAGATTTGTAAAAATCAAACAGCACAGAGTAGAGCAATACAAATAATGAATGTTTCAGTGATGTAGCGGGTAGAGCAAGTAGATCCAATGGTGTACATCTAATTGGGGTTCCAGAGACATATAATAGAAATGTAGAGGCAATTTTCAGAGGAGTATCTGTGTTTAGTAGACAGCATATGAGGGTTATGGTTACCATGTTGAACGAATGGACATTAGAGGAAGCTGTGAATACATCTGTGAGTAGAAAGAGAAGAACAGTACATGCTGTAGCTGCTCAATAAATCATTTTGTTGTCATGATTATTGGTTAGGTTGATGACGAAGAATGCAATTTTCTGCTCTGTTCTCACAAAATTCTCCTTCCATTCAGTTTCCATGTGGACAGAATCACACCTAAGTCTGAGATGGTAAATGCATAGTTTGTCTGCTACCATTTCTCCTTCTGTACTGATGGCAGACATCTTGACTTTCTTTTCTAATTAATGTCTTCATTCCTTCAGATTTCTTCTCGAAACAGTGCCCCCAGAAGCAATGATTGATCTGATTTTGGGAAATGAACACTTTTACATTGTTTCTCAGGCTATACCTCATGCTTCCATGGTGATTTTCTCTTTCCATTCACTTTTGCAACTAGGAGGCTGGTAAATGGCTGGGAGGGAGGAAGACATTCTGGACGGCTAATGCTATATTTATTTGTAGTTCATACACATAGCTTATTCCATTAATATCATAGCCTTTCTCCAGGGAAGTCTCCAAGACTTCTACTTTTACCCGTATATGGAAAATCCGGGCTACATTTAACATCTATTTTCTACCTTTCATGGCCCCCATGATTTTATTTCTAGTGTAGTTCATCTGAATAAAAAATGTGTTTGCATTGGGACATGTCCTAACGACCATCTAGAGAGAAGACAGCTGTTTCATCTTGAAGAGGGCATACAGAGCCTAGTGCAAAAATATTGTTTTGCTTATTTACCATTTGGCCTGGAGACTTAGTTCTTGCCTTCCTTGAACTGGCTCCAAAGAGAAAAAGAGAAAGAACTTCCAGAAATCCTGCCTCTGTTTCCTAGTCCCCATGCCCATTGCCTAAGCGTTCTAACCCTTACATGAGTTCAAGTTACTCTACTTCATAGGAGAAGACTCGAACCTAGGAATCAATAATAAAATCCAGGATGATTGAGAATCCAACAAAACCATATGCAAGGTGTTAAGTGGTTGTAATTTGCTGTGTAAAGGTTCCAGAGTTTCCAACAGATTTTTAAAGTATCACTGACTCAAAGATGATCCAGAATCATTGCTCTAGACAGTTTAACTCATAAGTATCTCTGATTTGAGGTAATAAAAATCTGCACCGGCAAGGATGGGCATATAATGACCAGGCTTTTACAACCTGGTCTTGTCTAACTTCTCAGGAGACTTCATAGAGCCATTAAGTTTAAGTCACATCGAGCTCCAAGCTATTTCTTGGTGCATGACTCTTCCTACCATCCCATTGCATTATTCTTATTTCTCTCCAGGCTCTATGAAACCAGAAATGCAGTTATAGAATTGTCTACCCTCTCTGACTGCAGATTAATTGAATATTAGTTCCCAAAGGGATTTTAAAGAGTATCTATTTTACTATCCTCAATTGACCATGAGGTCCAGCATGATTCAGGGGTTTTTTCAAGCACTGAATTAATTTCACAGGCGTGGCTGATCAGAATCATTCTGTTTTACCATATAGAGGGAGGACAGTATTTTCCTAATTTAATCTATTTCCACTTCTCATATATTTGTAAAACCTGAAATGGTAAAACATGAAATTAAGACATTTTAGGAGATAATGTACCAATGATGTTCATTACTGTCTTTTGCCCCAAAGAGAATGACTGTACTTATGAAAGAAAATTTTTCAGTTAAGTTTGGTGATTATACATGGAACAAAAAGATTAACCCAACATTGATGATTTAAGATGTATATCTAGTCAGCTGCATGACTGGAAAGAAATGAAGAGTATTTCTTTGTGTTTTTTGAGAATAAAACCATTTCCTTCTCTCATCGTTTTCTCAGCAGCTGTCACCAAGCAGGTCCATGGAAGGGGATAGAAATCGTACCTCTGTGGACATGTTTGCTCTCCTGGGACTCTCAGATGAAAAAGGTGTGCAGCCTATCCTCTTTCCAATCTTCCTAGGGATCTACCTTGTGACTCTCATCTGGAACATGGGTCTTATCATCCTAATCAGGATGGACTCCCACCTGCACACACCTATGTACTTTTTTCTCAGTTTCCTGTCATTTATAGACATCTGCTATTCTTCTTCCACCAGCCCAAGGATGCTTTCAGACTTCTTAAAAGAAGAAAAAACGATTTCATTCATTGCTTGTGCCACCCAGTATTTTGTTGGGTGCTGGATGTGTCTGATGGAGTGCTGTCTCTTGGCTGCCATGGCCTATGACAGATATGTTGCTATTGGTAGGCCTCTGCAGTACTCAGCGGTCATGGCTCCTGGCCTCTGTCAGAAGATGATTGCTGGGGCCTATGGGAGTGGTTTCCTTAGTAGCTTAGCTGAAATAATCCCTTGCTTTCATCTCTACTACTGTGGGCCCAATATCATTCCAAATTTCTTCTGTGACATAACCCACATCATATCCTTGTCTTGTTCCAATCCCTTCATCAGTCAAATGATTCTTTTTCTCATCACTTTTTTTGTTGGATTTGGTTCTTTCCTTGTTATACTCTTATCCTATGGCTTCATTGCAGCTTCCATCCTGAAAATATCCTCTATCAAAGGTAGTGCCAAGGCCTTCAATACCTGTGCCTCTCACCTGTTAGTAGTAACAATCTTCTATGGCACAGGCCTCTTGGTGTACATGCATCCTAGTTCTACTCACTCCAAGAAGCAGAACAAGGTGCTGTCAGTGTTCTATGTTATCTTTATCCCCATGTTAAACCCTCTTATCTATAGTCTGAGGAACAAGGAGATCAAAGAGGCCTTCCAGAGGGTGATAAAGAGGACCACACATTTACTTCAGTAAGAACAATATTTGTGCAGGTGTTATTTTCCCTATAAGGAAAAGAGGGATAAGAATATGTAAATAACATTTTGTATGTCGCAAGAATAGCTAAGTAGAGAGAAGATGTGACAACCTGGCTTCTGGGTTCCTGGTGCCATTATGTTTAGCTGCCACCACCAAGTGATCTGTCTGAGGCAGTGTCATCAGCATTGAACTGCATTTAAAAGGCTTGTTTACATAACTAGGCTCAGGTAGATAAAATCTGATGTTTGGACAACAGAGGTTCTGATAGATATTATATGTAGATAAATGACAAGACCTAGGAAGTCATGCATGGTTCTTCCCTCTACAATTTTTAAAATGTCCTTTATTTATTTTTGGTTGTTAAGCACTTTTTATATTTAAATAGAAATAAAATTACTTATAAAATCACATATGTATAAGTTAACAATAATTTAAAAAAGAATACCTTATCATCTGAGTTCCAAACACAGAGCGAGAAAGTCAGTGTGAGAAAGAGGAACACAGAAAGAGATAGGTAGAAAGAGAAATAGAGACACAAACACACAGAGGGAAAAGAAAGAGAGAGTGAAAAAGTGAACAGAGAGAAGGGAAGGGGAAGGGAGGAGAGGAGACAAAAGAAGAGGAGAGGGGAAAAGATTGATCTGTCTTTATTCCAAAATAACTTTGTTCCCTCCATCTTACTCCTTGAAACTCCTTATGAAGTGAGTTGTGAAAAACAGATGGGAGAAAGGAATAGTAGAAAGGAGGGGCACTTTTCAGGTTAAGAGTTGGGGAGATTCTCAGAGGCTAGAAAGAAGTCAAAGTCATCAATTTCTGGGCACAGGTGGCCTGAAGCATGCTCCATGGTAGCTTCCCAGGGACAGCGAAAGACTCAGAAACAAAGGCTGTCATGTTATGTCTAGGGACTCACAGTCTGAGTCCCAGAGATGTGAGCCCCCTAGGAATTCCAAGTCCTTAAGTATGATCAGCAAGCAGTAGAAACAGTCTGTATGAGGGTACCATGGAGACTCAAAGTCTAACCAAGAGAATTTAAAGAAAATTTTAAAAAGAGATATTTTTCAGACAAGAGTTTATAGACTAAGCTTCATACATACTACAGTAGTGTATACACAACATACTACACTTCACTAGTTACATTGCATAGATGTGATTTTTGTTCTATTATTATGTGCACTTGGCAAGTGGGAAATTATCCCCATTTTACAGATAGAACTTTTGGGTATATTGTGGTCTGCCTTGTTCTTCCCAGGGTAGCAAGAATCCCTCTTGAAGCTCACTAAGTATCAGATGTGGAACATAAATGGTTTTTACTGATCAGAAACGTCATTTATTGCTTTGCCATGGTGCCCAATTTCTATACCTTAGGTGTTATATATTTAAACTATCTTACGAATCTGTTCATTGAAAATATTCACAACACAGTTTTTATCAGAGTGAATACATAACTATTAACCAATTGGTAAGAGTTAAATCAAATAATTAACTCATTATCCCATCCATCCCTTTCTCCTTAGAAGTAAGATTAGCTGAAGTAGATCCAACATGAATGGGGACCTTTCTAAAACATCTCTGTATCCCTAGTAATGGCAGGGTAGATGAGCTCCATTAAAAAACCAAAAACCAAAACACTAAAACCAAAAGTTCGTGGGAATGATCTTAAGTAGATATTTTTTTCTTTTGTGAGGAAGATTAGCCCTGAGCTAACATCTGCTGCCAATCCTCCTCTTTTTTGCCAAGGAAGACTGGCCCTGAACTAAATTCATGCCCATCTTCCTCTACTTTATACGTGGGATGCCTGCCACAGCATGGCTTGCCAAGTGGTGCATATGTCCACACCCGGGATCTGAACTGGCGAACCCCAGGCTGCCGAAGTGGAATGTGCGAACTTAACCGCTGCAAAACAGGGCCAGCCCCAGTAGATATTTTTAATGAAGAATTAGTAATGCAGCATAATATATTGGAAAGAACTCCAATTCAGAACACATAAATTTCACCTACTTTTTTTTTTTTGGTGAAGATTAGCCCTGAGCTAACATCCTCCTCTAATCTTCCTCTTTTTCCCTGAGGAGGATTGGCCCTGAGCTAACATCTGTGTCCATCTTCCTCTATTTTATATGTGGGATGCCTGCCACAGCATGGCTTGATAAACTGTGTGTGTGTCTGCACCCAGGTTCTGGGTCTGCAAACCCCAGGCTGCCAAAGAGGAGCACATGAACTTAACCACTGCAGCACCATGCCAGCCCCTAAATTGCACCTACTTAAAGGGAAGGCATGCTGTTTACTTCACACTCTGATAAGTGCTTCATAAGCATTGTATAATTTGATTTTATGAAGAGCTGCTCCATCAAGTAGCTCATACTATAAGCCCCATTTTTAAGGTGATAATAGTGAGGTTTGAAGAGGTTAATTTGCTCAGGAACACACAGCAAGGATGTGGAAAGCTGGAATTCAACCAATTAGCTGATACCAGTGCCCATGGTATTAACCTCAATGATCTGTGACTCTGTCATGAATTAGTTTCATTGTATTCCTTGTTGCTCCTATATCCTCACTTATGCATAGGAAATCATGCTGTGTCAGCCACCCAGGGCTGCTGTGATAATTGATTCAGGTCAGGGAGTTGAGAAAGTGTGCATATTTAAAATGGAATCAATTTGTGAACAGGGAAGTGTCCAAATATCTAATTTATTGTTTTTAAGCTGTATTGTCAGCCAGTTGTGTCATCTTTGGTAAATGTCTTAGCACCTCTGGCTTCAATCCTCACCTTGAAAATGATGGTCTTAAACTAGGTGCTCTCTCGGTCCCTTCCAGCTCAAAGAAATCTAAGTTCATTAAAAGAAAAGCTATAATTACGAGGTCATAATAGGACCATGGGGAAGTGGGGAATTGAGTCAGAAGGGACATGGCAAAGTGGGATGTGAAATTAGCAGGGAAATCATCTTGATGACAACCATGACACCAGAAGGCAGGTACCTGGAGAGTTTTCTCCCTATAATTGTCTTTTCTCCTTTCACTTCTGCCTTAATAATACATTTAAGAGGATCTCCAGTTGTGGGCATCTCTTTGGCTGTGAGTGGACAACCAATGTCATGGCCAAAAGCGCCCATCCTGGAGTGCAATAGGGCACACCTGAATAATTCTTTTGAAAAGAATAAGGAATTTCAACTTTGTCAAGAACTCTTGTTATCCTGAGGGATCTAGGTCAAGGTGAGAGGGCAAGATTTATAGAAAACAGTGGATTCTGTGTTATCCCAATATCCATGTGATTCTTCCAGTAAGACCAACATGGAGTAAGATTTATGGTCCTCATAAGTTTTATGAGGTTTATGTTATCTCTCATTCTTAACCTCTTCTCATATTTCTTTATCTAGCCTTTTTGTTCTGGTTAAGACTGTCAGTACTATGTTGAATGAGAGTGGTGAGAGTGAGCATCCTTGTCTTGTTCCTGATGTTAGAGGAAAAAGTTTGTTTTTCACATTGAGTATAACATTAGCTGTGGGTTTGTTTTTGATGGCATTTGTTATGTTAAGGTATTGTCTTTCTATTTCCAGTTTTTTTGGGTTTTAATCATGAAAGGATGTTGTATTTTATCCTATGCTTTTTCTGCATCTATGAGATGACCACGTGATTTCTATCTTTCATTCTAGTAATGTGGTGTGTCACATTTATTGATTTGTGCATGTTGAACTATCCTTCCATCCCATGGATAAATCCCAGTTGGTCATAGTATATAATCCTTTTCCTGTGTGGTCGAATTTGATTTGCTAATATTTCCTGACTATTTTTGCATCTATATTTAGGATGGATATTGGCCTATAGTTTTTTTATTTTTCCTGTGGTGTCCTTATCTGGCTTTGGTGTCAGGGTGATATTGACCTCCTAAAATTCCATTAGAAGTATTCCTTCCTGTTTTTGAAAGTGTTTGAGAAGGATTGGCACTAATTATTCTGTAAATGTTTGGTATAATTTGCCAGGGAAGATATCTGCTTCTGTGGGTTTCTGTGTTAGGAGGTTTTTGATTACTGATTCAATCTCCTTATTTGTCTTTGTTCTATTCAAATTTTCTGTGTCTTCCTGATTCATTCTTGATAGCTTGTATATTTCTAGGAAGTTCTCCATTTCTTCTAGATTATTCAATTTGTTGGCATATGATTGTTCATAGTAGTTCCTTATAATCTTACGTATTTCTGCAGTATTGCTTGTAATGTCTCCTATTTCATTTCTGATTTTGAGACTTTTGACTTTATTTCTTAGTCTAAAGATTTGTCAATTCTTTTTGTCATATGGAAAACTAGCTCTTAACTTCATTGATTGATTCTATTGTTTTTTTGGTATGTAACTTATTTACTTCCACTCTGACCTTTGTTATTTCCTTCCTTCTACTCACTTTGGGCTTAGTTTGTTCTTTTTTAGTCCCTGAGACATAATGTTAGGTTGTTATTAGAGATTCTTCTATATGCTTAATATATGCATTTATCACTATAAAATTCCCTCTCAGAAATGCTTTTGTAGCATCCCATTGGTTGTGGTGTATTATGTTTCCATTTCAGTTAGTTTCAAGATGTTTTTTGATTTCCTGTTTGATTTCTCATTTGACTCAATGGTTGTTCAGGAGTGTGTTGTTTAGTTTACACATATGTATACATTTTGCAGCTTTCTTCTTCTTTATTTCTAGTTTCATATCAATGTTGTCAGAAGAGATACTTGGTATGATTTCAATCTTAAATTTTGTAAGACATATTTTGTGTCCTATCATATGATGTATTCTGGAAATATTCTGTGTGAACTTGAGGAGTGCATGTATTCTGCTGCTATTGGATGGAATGTTCTATAAATGTCTTAGGTCCATTTCATCTAATGTGTGTTTTAAGTCCAACATTTCCTTTGTTGATTTTCTGTCTGGATGAACTACCCATTGCTAAAAGATGGGTATTAAAATCCCTATAATTATTGTATGGTGTCTAAATCTCTTTTCAGGTCTGTTCATATTTGATTAATATACTTTATTGCTCTGATTTTGAATGCATATATATTTACATTTATCATCTTGATGACTTGCCCTCTGTATTGTTATATAATGATCTTTTTTGTCTCTTGTTTCTGTGTTTGGCTTAAAGTGTTTTTGTCTGATATGAATGTAGCTATTTCTGCTTCATTTTGCTTTCTCCTTGCATAAAGTGTCTTTTCCATCCCTTCACTGTGAGTCTATGTGTGTCTTAAAGCTGTAGTGAGTCTCTTGTAGGCAGCATATAGTTGGGTCTTGCTTTTTAATCCATCCAGTACTCTGCCTGTTGATTGGTGAATTCAATCCATTTACATTTGGAGTGATTATTGATAATTGAGGACTTACTAATGCAATCTTATTCATAGTTTTCTGGTTGGTTTTTATTTTAGTTGTTTCTTTTCCCCTCTGTTTCTGTGTACCATAGTACATTGGTGATTTTCTTGGGTCGTATGCTCTATTTTCTCTTTCTTTGTGTTTTGGGAATCTACTCCAAGTTTTTGCTTTGTGCTTATCATAAGTCTTATATAAACATCTCACAGGGAGGGCAGTCCATTTTTAGCTTATAGTAACTTAACTTAGTCTACAAAAGCCGTACCTGTCTATTCTCCCCTTTTATGTTGTGTATGCCATTATTTCTTTTCACATGTATTGTTTAACAAATCATAGTAGCTACAATTATTTTAACACTCTTCACTTTTAACATTTTAAAGTATAGTTAAGTGGTTTACACACCACCCAAGTACAGAGTAAGAATCTTTTTAAGCCTGATAGTGTATTTCCCTTTATTACTGTGTTGTATACTTTCAGATGTTTTAATGTCACTGACTGATGTCTTTTTGTTTCAGCTGAAAAAACTTCTTACAGCATTTTTTCCAAGGCAGGTCTAGTGGTGATGAACAGCCTCAGCTTTTGTGTTTCTAGGAAAGTCTTTATTCATACTCGTATCTGAAGTGTAACTTTGTGGGATAGAGTATTCTTGGCTTTCAGTTTTTCTTTCAGTACTGACTGTGTCATTTTACTCTCTCCTGGCCTGTAGGATGTGTGCTTGAAAACTGCTGATAGCTTAGTGAAGATTCATTTTTAGGTTATAATCTCTCTCTCTTTTTTTTAAGGATTCTCTCTTTATCTTTGATTTTTGATAGCATTATTATAATGTGTCTTGGAGAAGCTCTTTTTTCATGAGATAATGGAGTTATCTGTTAGCTTTCTGAACTTAGATGTTTAAATCTCTCCCAGGTTTTGGAAGTTCTCAGGATTATTTATTTAAATAAAATTTTTGCCACCTTCTCTGTCTTTTCTAATTTATAACGTCTATTATTCTAATTTGGTTTTGATGGAATCCCATAGATTACGTAGGCTTTCTTTGTTATTTCTCATTCTTTTTTCTTTGCTCAGCACTGACTGTGTTATTTCAAACTCCCTGTCCTGTAGCTCACATTTTCATTTTTCATCTGCTCTACTCTACTGCAGATGCTCTCTATTGCATTTTTCATTTCATTCATTGAACGCCTCAGATCCTGAATTCCTGTTTGGTTCCTTTTTATAATTTTTATCTCTTTGGTGAGTATCTCATTTTGTTCATTTTTCCTCCCTTATGTCATTCAATTGTTTTTCCGAGTTTTCTTGTGGTTGTTTTAAACAGCTGTTTTAAAAATCTTTATCAGCCAGGTTGCAAAATTCTGTGCCTTTCAGCTTTGTACTTTGAGAATTATTGTTCTCTTTAGGTGGTGACATATTTTCTTGATAATTCATGTTTCTTGTAGGTTTGTATTGCTGCTTTAGTATTTGAAGTAGCAGACATCTCCTTAAACCTTTACTAATTGCCTCAGATGGGGTATGCCATCTTTTGTGATTTTATAGGTGAGTTTTCCTCTGCCTTTGTATGGGTACACATGTTCCACTCTTCTCGTTCCCTCTTGTTGTAGAATTCTTAAGCTATTGTATTTTCTCTCGTTCTTACCACCTAACCAGTCTGGCTATTGGAAACCTCTATTTAGTTTTCAAGAATGTGGCTCTAGAGCTCCTGTTTGTGGTTTCTCCCTCACCCAGAGACCCTGATCTCTCTTTCTGAGAGAACTCAGTTTACTAGAGCTGCTCTCACTGCTGCTCTCAAGAATATGCACAAGAAGCTAGTGGCAGGGTGAGGAGAGGTGTGGGTTTAAGACTGGGAGGCTGGGGTTTCTCGTGCATCTGGTCAGGAGATCTTCTGTTGTGGTACTCTTAGTGGCTCATTGGTGGACTTCCTGCTGAAATAGGGAACTATACTTCATTAATACCTTTGATATATGTTTTTTTGATCCCTTTCCTGATCTCCTCTCTCTCTCCAGTCATGGATTACTTGTTCAGTAGTCTAGGTACTTCTAGGGATAAAGAGGTTTCTGAATGCATCTAGCACAACTGTGGTATCCTGGGTACTCAGTGACTGTTCTTTTTCCCCTGCAGGAGAGTTTGCCACGACGAATTGTTTAACTTCTGCAGTGTTGCCTTGGGAAAGGTGGTGCTGAGAAATCTCCTTTCATTGTCTTCACTGTAAACAAATTCGTATTTTTCTTCAGCTCCAACTGTGTGCTGGAATCCTCTCTCAGGAAGTGCGACCTTCTGCAAAGTCTCTCTCATTCATGGGTGGCTGCTCAAATCATCTCTAGCCTTTGCTCAACCCTGACCAAGATGGGTTGGGGCAGGCTCACACTGATCCTGCTGGCTTTGTAGCCCATACTGAAGTCTGTTTGCCTGTTACTGGTTCACAGGTGGGCAGATTCCTCCTGGTCTCTTGGCATTTGGTGCTGGATACTACAACTCCCACAAAGGTACTTTTGTTTGTGGATGACTTCTAATTCATTGTTACTAAAGCAGGAGAAAAAGGAGGAATGTCTTTTCAGTGCTAAGATGCTGATATCACTCCTTTCCCTGATAATTTTTAATCTTATCTATCTACTTATGTAGATATGCAGTCTATTTGATGTGAATATTATAACATCAAAAAACATCAAGTCAAAATTTTTATTTAAAGGAATTCTGGCTTGGTGTTGTCCCTAAGGTATCTGACAGAAGTAATGTAAATCATTTCTGAGGGAACACATTTTAAACTGAAGCATTAATGTTTCCCACAGATAAATTTTAAGGGAACATTGTTTAAGATAAAAAAATTACTCATCACGCAATTAAACAAGGCACTTGAGCAAGAGTAAGAAACAATATCAAACTATGGAGTGCAATTTGGAAAACTATGTATTTATATTATTAGCTAATAATTATTTCAATAAGTACGTTTTAAAAGTTTAAATAAAGGATATTATTGAAAGTAAGATAAAACAATATGAGACTTTCCAAGCTGACCAAGTGGATAAAGAACAATGTGAAACCTTTAGAGAGAAAACAAAATGTTATGATTGAAATTTGAAATTCAATGGAGGAGTTAAACAGCCCACAAGCACAATTTACGAGAGAACTAATTTACTGGAATAGAGATCTTTAAAAATTAAACAGAGCACAGTAGAGGAATCCAAACAATGGATGTTTCAGTGATGTGGAAAGTAGAGCAAGAAGATTCAAGATACAGCTAACTGGGGTTCCAGAGGCATATAATAGAAATATTAATAGAAATATAGAGACAATGTTAAGAGTATTAGCTTTGTTTAGTAGGAGCACACCAGACTTAGGCTACCATATTGATTGAATGAACATTAGAGGAAGCTGTGAATGTCTCCGTGATTGCAAGAAGAACAGTATATATTGCAGTTGCTCAATAAATCTTTTTGTTGTCATGATTATTGGTCATGATGATGATGGTAACGATAATGAAGAATGTGATTGTCTCCTCTGTTCTCGCAAAATTCTCTCCCCATTCAGTCTTACTGTGGACATAACCACATCTAAGTCTGGGATGAATTACACATATCTGTCTGTTACCATTTCTCCTTCCGTATTGACTACTAATCTTAAATTTCTTCTCTAATTAATAATTTCATTCCTTCAGAATTATTTTCAAAACAGTGCATAAATCAACTGTTTTCAAAACATGTTCAAGGGACTATGAAGCAATGATTAGTCTGATTTTGGGGAATGAAACTGTCCACCTTACTTCTCAGGCTATAGTCTTATGCTTCTATGGGTATTTTCTCTTTTCATTCATTTTTGGAATTAGGAGGCTGAGAAATAGTTGGGGAAAAGAAAGACACTCTGGGTAGCTAATACTGACAAATATTTGTTGTTCACAAACGCAGTTTATTCCATTAATGTCACAGCCTACTTCCAGGGAAATCTCCAAGACTTCTACTTTTAACCATATACAACTCTTAGGCTGTATTTGGCATCTATTTTCTACCTTTCACAGCTTTCTATTATTTTCTTTCTAGTTTGAGTTCATCTAAATAAAAATGGGTTTGTGTTGGTAGTTGTTCTATGACCATCTGGAGAGATGACAACTACAGCATCTTGAAGAGGGCATTCAGTACCTAAGGCAAAAACATTATTTTGGTTATTTACCATTTGGCCTGAGGACTTAGTGCTTACTTTCCCTGGACTGGCTCCAAAGAGAAAAGGAGGAAGAACTTCCAGAAATCCTGCCTCAGTTTCCTAATCCCCATATCCACTGCCTAAGCATCCTAACCTTTACATGAGTTAAAGTCAGTTTATTTTGTAGGAGAAGTCTTTAACCTAGGAACCATGAATAGAATGGAGGGTGACTGAGAATCTAACAAAACCATGTGCAAAGGCGGTAAGTAGCTGCAGTTTGCTTGGTAGATGGTCCAGAATTTCCAAAAGAGTTTCAAAAGTATCACTGACTCAAAGAAGATCAGAAATCACTGTCCTAGATAATTTAACTCATAAGTATTTCTATACTGAGGAAAGAAAAAATACGCCTCTGAGGAAAGGAGCATAATGGCTCTTTCAATCTTTCTTACCTAATTTCTCAGTATCTTTCTTAGCATCGTTAATGAGAGTAAGTCACATCCATTTCCAAGCTGCTTCTTGGTGTGTGACTCGTCCCACCATCCCATTGCATTATTCTTATATCTTTCAAGGCTGTATGAGTGCAGAAAGACAGCTATAGAAATGTCCACACTCCCTGATTACAGATTAATTGAACATTAGTTCTCAAGGAGATTTTAAAGAGCATGTATTTCATCATCCTTATTTGACGTATGAGGCTCACAGGATTCAGTGGCTTCTTCAATCACCGAATAAATGTCAGAGCCATGCCTTGGCAGAATCGTTCTGTTTCACCATATAGAGAGATGACAGTGTTTTTCTGGTTTACTATATGTCTAAGTCTCCTATTTTTTTTGAGGAAGATTAGCCCTGAGCTAACTACTGCCAATCCTCCTTTTTTTGCTGAGGAAGACTGGCCCTGAGCTAACATCCATGCCTATCTTCCTCCACTTTATACGTGGGACGCCTACCACAGCATGGCTTTTGCCAAACGCTGCCGTGTCCACACCTGGGATCTGAACTGGCGAACCCTGGGCCGCTGAAGCTGAATGTGCGAACTTAACCGCTGCACCACCGGGCTGACCCCTCCTATATTTTTAAAATCTGGAACAGAAAAACATGAAATCAAGACATTTTAGTAGATAATGTACTAATGGTGCCTGTTTACTGTCTTTTGTCCCCAAAGAGAATGACAATATTTAACTAAGAGAAGTTTTTAGTTAAGTTTCATGATTATACATGAAACACAGATTAACTTGACATTCATGATTGAAGATGTATACACAGTCAGTAGCATCACTGGAAAAAAATAGTGTCTTCTTTTGTTTTTTGAGGATGAAAACATTTCCTTCTCTCATCTTTTTCTCAGCAGATAGTACTGAGCAGGTCCATGAAAGAGGATAGAAATCATACTTCTGTGGCCATGTTTGTTCTCCTGGGACTGTCAGATGAAAAAGAGCTGCAACTTATCCTCTTTCCAATCTTCCTAGGGATCTACCTTCTGACCATAATCTGGAACCTTGGTCTCATCCTCCTTATCAGGATGGACTCCCACCTGCACACACCTATGTACTTTTTTCTCAGTTTCCTGTCATTTATAGACATCTGCTATTCTTCTTCCATCAGCCCAAGGATGCTTTCAGACTTCTTAAAAGATGAAAAAACAATTTCGTTCATTGCTTGTGCCACCCAGTATTTTGTTGGGTCCTGGATGGCTCAGGCTGAGTGCTGCCTGTTGGCCGTAATGGCCTATGACAGATATATTGCTATTGGTAGGCCTCTGCAGTACTCAGCCATCATGGATCCTGACCTCTGTCAGAAGATGGTTGCTGGAGCCTATGGGAGTGGTTTCCTTGGTAGCTTAATTCAAACAGTTTCTTGCTTTCATCTCTACTTTTGTGGGCACAATATCATTCCAAATTTCTTCTGTGACATAACCCAGATTATTTCCTTGTCTTGCTCCAATCCCTTTATGAGCCAAATGATTCTTTTTCTGGAATCTATTTTTGTTGGATTCACTTCCTTCCTTGTCATCCTCTTATCCTATGGTTTTATTGCAACTTCCATCCTGAAAATATCCTCCATAAAAGGTAGTGCCAAGGCCTTCAATACCTGTGCCTCCCACCTGGCTGTTGTGACAATATTCTATGGCATGGGCTTCTCTGTGTACCTGCATCCTAGCTCTAGCCACTCCAAAAAGCAGAACAAGGTTCTGTCAGTGTTCTATGTTATCCTCATCCCAATGTTAAACCCTTTTATCTATAGTCTGAGGAACAAGGAGATCAAAGAGGCCTTGATGAGGGTAGTAAAGAAGGCAACATATTTATCTCAGTAAGAATAATATTTGAGCAAATATTATTTCCTCCATAAGGAAGACAAGGGTAAAAATATGCAAGTGACCTGTTATAGGTTACAAGAAAGCTAGGTAGAGAGAAGAAGTGAAAACTTGGCTTCTCATGTCTTAATGCCATTATGTTTAGCTGCCACCACCAAGTGATCTGCCTAATGCAGTGTCAGCAACATTGAATTCAGTTTAAAAGGTCTTTTTCCATGATTAGACCTAGGCAGGTAAAACAGTGTTTCGAGATTAGAAGTTCCGATTGATATTATATGTAGATAAATGAGAAGACCTAGGAAGCCACTCAAATGGGTCTTTCCTCTACAATTCTTAAAATGTCTTTTATTTATTTTTAACTAGGTATTTATTTATGTTTTGATTACAATAAAACAAAATCATGTATAAAATTATAGATGTGAAAATTAAGAGTAATTTTTAAATGAATACTTTTATAATTTCATCCCAAAGGCAGAGGGTGTGAGAGGGAGGGACACAGAAAAAAGAGAAATTGAAAGAGAGAAAAAGTCAGAGAGAGAAAGAGAGAGAGGAGATGAGAGGAGAGAAGAAGGAGAAAGATAATCTAGCTTTATTCTCAAATAATCTTATTCCCTCTATCCTACTCCTTGAGTTTCCTTGTGAAGTGAATTATGAAAAAAAAATTGGAGAAAGGAATGGTAGATAGAAGGGGCACTTTTCAGGTCAAGAGTTGGGGAGATTCTCAGAGACTAGAAAGAAGTCAAAGTCATCAACTTCTGGGCATAGGTGGCCTGGAGCATACTCCAAGGTAGCTTCCCAGAGACCATATAAGACCTCAGAAATGAAGGCTTTCATCGTGAGTGTGGGCGACAGGGTCTAAGTCCCAGTGCCCTGAGCCTCTCAGAGATTCCCAGGCCTTAAGTTTGACCAGGGAGCAGCAGAGACACCAGACTTGAGGGGACCATGGAAACTCAGAGTCCAACCAAGAGAACTTAAAGAAAATTTAAGAAGAAATATTTTTTTCAGGAAAGAGTTTAAGTACTAATCTTCATACGTATTATATTAGTATTTATACAATACTTTCAACTTCATACGGTTACATTGCATAGAAGTGATTCTTTTCTATTAACACGTGCAGTTGGTTGATGAGGAATTATTCCCCTTTTACAGATAGAACCTTTGGGCATATTGTGGTCTGCCACATTCTTCTCAGTGTAGCAACAATCCATCTTGAATCTCATGAAGTGTCATGTGTGGAGCACAAATGGTTCTTAGTGACATAAAGATGTCCTCCATTGCTTATCCATGGCAGCCAAATTCTACACTTTGATGTTGTATTTTTAAAACCATCTTAAGGGCCTGTTCAATTTAAAAGATTAAATTATTACAGTTCTTACCCGGGGGATATATGACTACTAACCTATTAGCAAGAATTAAATAATTAACTCATTGCCCCACCCACTCCTCTCTCTAGAATTAATGATAGCTGAAGTAGATGAAACAAAGAATGAGACATTCCAAAAACATCTCTGTATCCCTAGTAACGGCAAGGTAGATGAGTTCCATCTAAACAAAAAAAGACAAACAAGTTTGTGGGAATGATCTTAAATAGATATTCTTAATGAATGCTTAATAATGCAGCATAATATGTTGAAAGGAATTCCAATTCAGAACACATAAATTAAGCCTATTCTTAATAGAAGACATGCTGTGTACTTCACATTCTGATAAGTGATTTATAAGCATTATCTAATTTGATTCTATAAAAAGCTACTCTGTGAAGTAGCAACTATGATCAGCCCCATTTAATAGGTGATAATGCTGTGGCTTCAAGAGGTTAATTTGCTCAACCAGTAAGTGGAAACATTGAATTCCACCCAGATTGGCTGATAACAGTGCCCAAGGCATTAATCACAATAAGTCATGACTCTGATACGAATTAGTTTTATCATATTCCTTATTGCCTTGATTTCCTCACCTATGCATAGGAAATCATGCCATATCTGCCTCATGAACCTGCTAAGATGATTGATTCAGGTCAAATATTTGAGAATATGTATGTATGTATCTATCTGAAATCAAAGAGTTTTGTAAACAAGGAAGTGTCCACATACCTAACTTATTATTAGGCTCTATTGCCAGCCAGTTGTGTCACCTTGGACAAATCCTTTAGATAAATTGGCTTCAAATCCTCACCTGGAAATTGATGATATTAGACTATGTTATCACTATGTCCTTTCCTACTCAAATGACTCCTGGGTTGTTAAAAAAAAAAAAAAAAAAAAAGCTACATCAATCTTGAGACCATAAGAGGACCATGGGGAAGTGCTGAATTGAATCTGAAGGGACATGGCAAAGTGGGGCATGAAATTAGCACAGAAAAAACTCCGTGATAACCATAACTCCAGAGAGCAGGTATCTGGAGGGTTTTCTCCCTATAATTGTCTTCTCCTTTCATCTCTCACCTAACAACACATTGAGAGGAACCCCAGTGGTGGGCATCTCTTTGGCTCTGAGTGGACAGCCAATTTCATGGCCCAAATCACTCATCTTTGAATGCAATCTGGTCCGCCTGGAAAATTCCTATGGATAATAAATAAGTGACTTCACCCTTTGGCAAGAACTCTGTCTTCCTGGGAGATCTATGTCAAGATGAGAGGACAAGATTTACAGAAAACAGTGAATTCTGTGCTATTTCAATAGCCGTGTAATAATTCCAGTAGGACATTTGTGGAGCAAGGGTTATGGTCCTCAGTCTCTTTCATTCTCCAATTCTTCCCTCTCCCTCATTTATGCACCCTCCACTTCGGGCCCTTTCTCAGGTTCTCTTTTTCCTTACCCAATTTCCCTGACCCTCAATCAAAATAATAACTTCAAAACAAAAATATTAGGTATTACTCTGGTGAGGAGTGGATGTTCAGTTCTAGTTCTCAAATTCTTAAGTATATGATCTTGAAATCTGTTAATTTCTGTTTGCTACTTATAAATTGGGGACAATAGAATCATCTAGAATCCAATGAGATAATGTCTATAAAGCCTACACACTACTGAAGTTAATAATTGAGCACTCAATCAAAATATTAAATTGTGAATTACAGGGGACTTAACTAAGGTAAAACATATTTGTCTGTTTCCCAACTTTATCTATTCCATGAATCTTTTTAATTTAATTTTCCCTTGGGGATTGTGCTTTTGCATAATTATTAATTTGGTTTCTATTTCAGTATATAACTTTGATTCATAATTTCTGAGTAGCAGCAAAAGCCAAGCTGGTCATTTCATGATGATATGACAAAGTTTTCACGTACAATTCTATTCGTCTTTTGAAATACTCCAAATAACCATCCATTGTCATCTTTGAAGACCCTATGGGTCTGGAGAAACTAGCACTGGTGACCCAGATATTAGAGATGACCCACCAGATGAACAGGTAGTGTTGGTGGGACTGTTTCTTTTATCCTTCTTTACTATGTTGTTCGTCATTCAGCAACATTCCTGGCTTTCTTAACCTGATTTTATATCCTGCACAAAATTGCAAATTGTCGTGTCCTTAGTAGATCATATTTAGAAGGAGTTTTGGTTAGCTGTATCCCCACAGTAATATCTCCAACCAAAATTTACATCAATCATTTTTTCTTCTACAAACTGCCTTGGCAGATGGTGAACACACGCAAAAAATTAACCAGAGAGAGTGAGTATATTCAGAATGTTTTTTTTCTTTTCCTCTAGCTTACCAAATTATAAAATCATACACTTTTAGGATCAATTTTATCATGAACAAGTGAAACAATCCACAACTCCTCACAGTTTTCTGTGAATGATGAGCTACATGGAATACATTTAGTCATGGCTGCCTTTGTTACCAGAATGTTAGTAAGAAAGTGAAGAATTTTAGTACAATTATTTGATCAAAAGTTTGACTTATTTTCACCAAATTGATCAATTATGTTGTTGTTTCAGGGATGTTGTGCATGAGAGTTTATACTTTCAAAATGTTTTCATTGAATGTAATGCATCTGGGATAAATAGCTGATAAATTATATTAGCAACAGTCTATTTAAGAGTAAACAGAAAAATTTTGACACTCATAAAACCATAGCGCAAATGAAACAAAAATCTTTCTCGACATCAAAGCTCATCATAGCTTGATGGTAGTTGTCAACTGACTCAAGTGTACATGAATCGAAGCAAACTAAATAGAAATCATTTATGTGGTTTGTGTCTGTATGGCTCCAGGTGGTTTAGCTTGCCTGCGCACTAGGTCTGAATCTATACCTGACCAGAGGTAATGATGTCCGATTGTCTACAGAGCTGATGATGTCTCAGAAATTTCCCCAAATTAACCCGTACAACTCTATCGCACCTGGCATTCCTATTCACGGATATAGCCATCATTCATGGTTATCTGTAAGCAGTCAATGATAATAACAGCCAACATCTATTGAAAAATTAATGTGTACCAGATTATGTGCTGAACATTGGCACGAATTTCCTAATAAAAGCCTCCCATTAACCTTATAGTTTAGAGGCTCTTGTCGTCCTCACTTTGTTAAAAGTAAATCATACCTAGTGTGTTTAAGTGACTAGGACCAGTTCATAGAGTGAGAGAGTATCAGAACTAAATTTTTTTTTCCAGTTTTAGTGAGATGTAATTGATATATAACGTTGCATAAGTTTAAGGTGTACAACACAATGATTTGATATATGTAAATATCGTAAAATGATTACCACAATAAGATTAGTTAACATCCGTCACCCCACATAGTCACAGTATTCTTCCCTGTGATGAGAACTTTTGTGATCTATTCTCTTAGCACTTTCAAATATACAATACAATATTGTTAACCAAGTCATCTTGCTGTATGTTATATTGTCAGAAATTATTTGTCTTATAACTGGAGATATGTACCTTTAGGCCACATTCACTCAATTCCCCCACTTTCTACCCTCTGCGTCTGGCAACCACAAATCTTATCTTTGCTTCTATGAGGTTATTTTTTTTAATACTCCACATTCAAATAGATCATATGGTACTTGTCTTTCTCTGTCTGATTAATCTCAGCACAATTCCTTCAATGTCTATCCAGATTGTTGCAAATGCCAGGATTTCCTTCTTTTTTATGCCTGAATAATATTCTCTTATTATACATATTATTTATGTTACTTATACATAATTATACATACACATGTTGTTTATATTATTTTTACATTTATTATATGATTTCTTTGTCCATTCATCTGTTGATGGACACTTAGAGTGTATCCACGTCCTGGCTATTATAGATAATACTGCATTGAACATGGGAGTTCAGGTATCTTTTTGGGACAGTGATTTCATTTCCGTTGGATATATACCCAGGATGGAATTGCTGGATCATATGATAGGTTTATTTTTAATTTTTTGAGGAAAATCCACATTATTTTCCACAGTAGCTATACTAGTTTACATTCTCACAGCAGTTCATACGGTTCCTTTTTCTCCACATTCTTACCTGTAGTTTTATCTCTTGTCTTTTTTGATGATAGCCACTCTAACAGATGTGAGTTGATATCTTATTGTGGTTTTGATTTCAATTCCTTGATGATTAGTGATGCTGAACACATTTTCACATATCTGTTGTTAGTTTGGATGTCTTCTTCATAAAAATATCTATTCAGGTCCTATACCAAAATTTTAATTGGATTATTTATTTGCTGTTGAATTGTATGAGTTCCTTATGCATTGTGGATATTAACCCCTTATGAGATACGTGATTACAAATATTTTCTCCCATTCTGTAGATTACCTTTTCATTAGCTTATCGTTTCTTTTGCTGTGCAGATGTTTTTTTATTTTGATATAATCCTTCTTGATTATTTTTAATTTTTTTGCTTGTGCTTTAGGCGTAATATTGAAAAAAGTCTTTTCCAATACATGATCAGAAGAATTTTCTCTATGTTTTCTTCTAGAAGTTTTATGGTTACTGGTCTGACATTTAAGTCTTTAATTCTTTTTGAGTTTATTTTTGTGAGTGGTGTAAGATTGGTGTCTAGTTTCATTGTGTGCATGTGAATATCCAATTTTCCCAAACCCATTTATTGAAGAGACTGTATTTTTTCCATTGAGTATTTCATGCTCTCTTTTCAAATGTTAGTTGATCATATACCCACAGTTTTATTTCCGGGCTCTTGATTCTGTTCCATTGGTCTAAGTGTCTGTTTCTATGCTAGTACCATACTGCTTTGATTACTATGGCTTTGTAATATAGTTTGAAATCAGGAAGCGTAATGCCTCTTTGACAGCTTTATTCTTCTTTCTCAGGATTGCTTTGTCTGTTCAGGGCCTTTTGTATTTCAACAAAAATTTTAGGATTGTATGTTCTATTTCTGTGAAAAATGTCACTGGAATCTTGGTAGAGACTGCATTGAATATATCGATGGCTTTGGGTAGTATGGATATTTTAATAATATTAATTCTTCAAATCCATGAACATGGGATACCTTTCCATTACTTGTGTCTTTTTCAATTTCTTTTGTCAATGTCTTATAGTGTTCAGTGAAGAGAACTTTAACCTTCTTGGTTAAATTTATTGCTAAGTATTTTGTTTTTTGATGCTGTCGTGAATGAGATTATCTTATTTATTTCTTTTTCAGACAATTTGTGTTAATATCTAGAATGCTTAGTTTGTATCCTGCAACTTTACTAAATTGATGGATTAGATCTAACAGGTTTTCGGTGAAGTTTTTATGATTTTCTGTAGGTAAAATCATGTCATCTGCTTATAGACACAATTTCAATTCTTTATTTCCAATTCTGATGACTTTTATTATTATTTTTTGACCCAGTTGCACTGGCTCTGACCAAGTACTATCTTGAATAGGAATCTTGAGAATGGCCAACTTTGTCTTCTTCCTGATCTTAGAAAAATGCTTTTGATCATTCACTATTTAGTATGATGTTAGATGTTGGCTTGTTGATAGGGCCTTAATTATGTTGCATTTAGTTCCTTGTATACCTAATTTATTGAGAGTTTTTATCGTTTAGTATTTTTTGAGAATTTTGAAATCTGTATTCATCAGGAATATTGGCCTGTAGTTTTCTTTTCTTGCAGTGTCCTTATCTGGCTTTGGTGTCAGTGCTGGTCTTATAAGTGAATTTAGAAGTGGTTCTTCATCTTCAGTTTTTTGGAAGAGTTTGAGAAAGACTGGTCTTAATTCTTCTTTAAATATTTGACAGACTCACCATAAAACCATCTGGTCCTGGGTTTTTCTTTGTTGGGAGGCTGTTGATTAATAATTCAATCTCCTTAATTGTTATTTGTCTGTTCAGATTTTCTGTTTCTTCCTGATTCAGTTTTTCTAGGTTGTATGTTTCTTGTAATTTATCTATGTCTTCTAGGTTGTTTAGCTTGCTGAAGAAACCATAGGACAAGAGAGTATTCTTGGTGTGGCACTGTGCCAGCAGGGTGAGGGGCAATGGAGTCAGAGTACAGCTTCTCCTTTACCCTTTTAATGTGGTTCTTCTTGTTCTCTGTGGTTAGTGGAGGTGCTTCAGCCTCATCCTCATGTTTTAGGATTTTTGCAATGATGTCCTGTCTGTGAATAGTTGGTAATTGTTCTTATGAGGGTTACCAAAGTCAGGAATGACCTATTTTGCCATCTTGATGATGCCACTCAGAACAGAAACTCTAAAGTCTGAACCCTAACCACAGTACTATGCTATTTCCTAAGTTGAAAAATATCCTACATTTGAGACAATATTTGATTGTAATTGTGAGTTTTACTAGCCTCCTTTTAAGACTGGCTCCTATGAAGACTTCCCTAAGAAGACATTTCATAACTTTATTAGCATACATGCTGTACACCAAGAAAATATCAGGATTATAAATTATGATACAATTATCCAGGCCATTTTGAAGATATTATATTAAATATATTGGTAAAAAGGTTTGAGAAGTTATTATAAACAGGATAATTTTTCGTATAGGTGAAAGAAGAAATTTTTAAAAATCTATCTAGATGACTGTCTGGGAAAGAAGAGCTATTACAAGTTTATTCTGGAATGATGCCACTTATGCTTTACTATTATAAAGCCACAATTATATTTTTAATTATTAAAAGTCTTTTAAAAATTGATTTTAGTCAATGATGTCTATCATAGATAATTCACTGAATTTCTATTGCTTTTTAAAAAGTTCTCTATCAACTTTTTAAATATTATTTATTTATTTATTTATTTTTGAGAAAGATTGGCCTTGTGCTAACATCCGTGGCCATCTTCCTCTACTTTATCTGTGGAACACCTGCCACAGCATTGCTTAATAAGCAGTGCACAGGTCCTTGCCTGAGATCTGACCTAGGAAACTCCGAGCCGGTGAAGTGGAGAGTGAAAGCTTAACCACTATGCCACCAGTCCAGCCCCAGATCTCTTGTAATTTTCTTGAGACCTCATGAAGTAATTGAGAACCTGAAACACTGAGAAGGTATTTCTTGACAATTGGAGAAGAAAACTGGGGTCTTTCCACCAGGACAAGAAAGTGTTTTCCCTTTTTCAGTGCTCAATGAACGAAAAGAAATGGCATCTATGAGCATTGTAATGCTATTGTTTCGCCTGCGTCTGCAATCCATTCTTTTGTCTCTTTTCTGATTTTAGGAGCACGAAGCCAATGGTTTGGGGAGGAAATATTACAGATATCACCCATTTCATCCTCTTGAGATTCTCGTATTTCTCCAGAATCATAGGAGTGCTCTTTGCTGTATTCCTGTTGATCTACATTATGACTCTGACTTGGAACCCGTGCCTCCTCATCTTAATAAGGATAGATTACCCACATCCACACATCCATGAACTTCTTCCTCAGTTATCTTTCTCTCATTGATATCTGCTATGTGACCTCCACAGTCCCCAAGATGCTCTCCAATTTCTTCCAGGAACAGAAAGGTATCACCTTTGTGGGTTGTATTATTTAGGACTTTGTCTCAACCATGGGACTGAGTGAGTCTTGTCTCATGACAGCCATGTTTTATGACTGATATGTTGCCATTTGTAACCTACTTCTCTAGTCATCCATCATATCACCAACCCTCTGTGTTCAGATAGTGCTTGTGTCCTATATGGTTGGACTCTCTTGTTCTATATCCAAATTATGTGTCATGCTTCAGTCCTACTTCTGTGGGCCTGACGTCATCAACCACTTCTTCTGTGACATGCCCCAACTGTTAGTCCTGTTCTGCTCTGACACTTTCTCTGTAGAACTCATGATTGCTATATTTACAATGATCTTTGGGATAATGTCTTAGTTATTATGATATCCTATGGCTATATTATCACTTTAGCTAAAGGCAAGTTCAAAGGTTTCAACCCCTGTGCTTCTCACTTGACAGCAGTGACCCTCTTGTGTACCTCAGGTAGATTTGTCTACTTGAGTTCCAGTTGTGGTGGTTCCTCCAGCTTTGACAGTTTCACATCAGTCTTCTACACTGTGGTGATTCCCATGTTGAATCCCTTGATTTACAGTCTGAGGAACAAGGAAATCAAAGGTGCCTTGAAGATGTTGCAAAATAAGTTAGAGTATTGCTGAGGTCACAGATTATGAGATTTCTGACCAATTTGTCTTGTCAGAATCACTTTCACCCACAGCAATATGCACACTAATACACTATAACAAAATTCATACTATCTTTGGACAAAGAAGGCTTGTTTGACCCAGATAATATGCCAAAATGAGCCAATAGCTTACTCAATGCCACACAGACACAATATCTTTAAGTCCTGGAGGTTCATTACTTTCACTCTACATGAGGAGTGGCCTTATCATTTATTAATCTATCTGCAAGTATTTGTGAAACATCAGGGTTTAGAAACGTTTTGCTTCTTCTTGCTTCTGAGATTAAGCTCTGTCCAATTGCAAGCTTCTGACCTTAAAGGAGAGATAATTGACAGAGGTCCCCAGGAGTGTACAAACCTTGTCTGCCAAATATTTTGATGTAGCATTATCCAGACATCATGGTGACAAATGCTTGTTCTGTGTTTCTGACCAGAGTGGGAATGAACACAGAGTGGTAATGTGCCTTTGGACAGAAACAAAGCTATGCTATTGGCCTGATTGTGTCTCCTGGGGAGACCAGTCTGAGACAGCTAATGTCTAATGTCTATCTAAGGTCTCTTCAATGCTAATCATCTAATAAATTTTTAGTCACATCCTAGTCTCCATAGTTGTAGCCTAAGGAGGGAAGAGGTGATTTGAATCATATAAAGAATGGAATGAAGTATTGGCTCCCTTCACTGCCATTTATTTACGAGTCTGATGAGTTAATTTCCTGCATCTATTGTCCAGTGGGGATTTCTGATTGGAGATGATATTCAAAATCCATGTCACAGCCAATAGCAGCTTCTGATATTGTGGGACTCAAACATCTCTTTCTCTCCCCCATCAAATCTGGAAAACTTTACCCTTGGTTCACATAGCCAATGGGATGGCACTGCCCAATCATTTCTGGTATTTCAAGCTTCTGAACATCTTTTCTGTGAGAAGTCTTCTGTGAGAGTTCATTGTAATAATAGAGTTATTGAATATTCAATACTGCAGGAGCAAAGAACAAATATGAAAAGCTGGTATACATTATTTCTTATTGTTCATGTTGAACACATTTTATGTCTTAGAGATTTATGGTTGTTTGGGGTGATATAATAGATGGAATAGAATGGTTTAAATTACTTTAATGCTCATATTTTCCAGGAAACCTCAAGGGCCAGGAAAGGAAATAGTGGAAGAGGCAGGGTTCTCAAGTCTGGCCAGTTTTTCTTGTCTGAAGTAAGACATAAAGTGCAGTCCTTGTGTGCTGGTTAAAAAAAAGAACAAAATGTATAGCAACACTGACTATTGATTTGTGAGATTACTCAGACCAAACTAACTAGTATCAAACAGATGTCTTTACATTTACATATTACCCTTGGAGATTCATTGGATCCCTTTTTTCTTTTTGCTTCTTTATTTTTTATTGAGGTAACATTGATTAATAACATTATAACAGTTTCAGAGGTACATGACTATATTTCGGTTTCTGTGTAAATTACATAATGTTCACCACCCAAAGATTAATTACAATCTGTCCCCATATACACACCCTTTAACTCTTTTCACTATTTCCCTCCATCATATCCCCTCTGATACCCACAAATCTAATCTCTATCTCTCTGTATTTTTTGTTGCTGTTATTGTTTTTATCTTCTACCTATGAATGAAATCATATGATATTTGGCTTTCTCTGTTGGACATACTTAACTTACGTTATACCCTTAAGGTCCACCCATGTTGTCACAAATAACAGGATTTCATTTTTTTTTATGAGTGAGTAGGATTCCATTGTGTGTATATACCACATCTTTTTTATCCATTCATCCATTGATGGGCAGTTGGGTTCTTCTACATCTTGGCTACTGTGAATAATGCTGTGGTGCACAAAGGGATGCATAAATCTCTTTGAATTGCTGATTTCGAATTCTCTGGATAAATACCCAGTAGTGGAATAGCTGGATCATATGGTATTTCTATTTTTAATTTTTTTGAGAAATCTCAATACTGTTTTCCATAGTTGCTGTAGCAGTTTGCATTCCCATTGACAGTGTATGAGGGTTCCCTTTTCTCCACATCCTCTCCAACACTTGTTATTTATTATCCTGTTAATTGTGGCCATTGTGACAGGTGTGAGGTGATATCTCAGTGAAGTTTTGACTTGCATTTCTCTAAAAATTATTGATGTTGAATATCTTCTCAAGTGCCTGTTGGCCGTATGTATATCTTCTTTGGAAAATTTTTTCCTATCTTCTGCCTATTATTTGATTGGGTTGTTCATTTTTTGTTGTTGAATTGTATGAGTTCTTTTTATATTTTGGAAATTAACCTCTTGGTGGATATATGATCTATAAATCTTTTCGCCAGCTGGTAGGTGGATTTTTTTCCTTTTGTTGGTGGTTTCCTTGGCTTTGCATGAGTTTTTTGGTTTGAAGTAGTCCCATTTGTTTATGTTTTCTTTTGTTTCCCTTGACTGAGAAGACATGATATTCAAGAAGATACTGCTAAGACCAGTGTCAAAAGGTGTACTGCCTATGTTTTATCCAAAGAGTTTTATGGTTTCAGGTCTTCTATTCAAGGCTTTAACCCATTTTGTGTTAATTTTTCTGTAGGGTGTAAGAAGATCTACTTTCATTCTTTTGCACATGGCTATCCAGTTTTCTCTACAGTATTTATTGAAGAGACTTTCTTTTCTCCATTGTATGTTCTTGGCTCCATTTTCAAAGATTAGCTATACATAGATATGTGGTTTAATTTCTAGGCTCTCAATTCAGTTTCATTGATCTGAGTGTCTATTTTTGTGCCATAACCATGCTGTTTTGATTACTATAGCTTTACAGTATATTTTGAATTCAGGGAGTGTGATTTTTTCAGCTTTTTTCATTTTTCTCAGGATTGCTTTAGTTATTCAGGGTCTTTTGTTGTTTCATATAAATGTTAAGATTCTTTCTTCTGTTTTTGTGAATAACGTCATTGGGTTCAGATTGAGATTCCATTGAATCTGTAGGTTGGTTTAGGTAATATGGACATTTTAACTACGTCTTTTCTTCCACTCCAAGAGCATGGAATATCTTTCCATTTTTTTATATTTTCTTTGATTTCTTTTAATAATGTCTTAGAATGTTTGGTGTATAGCTCTTTCACCTCCTTGGTTAAATTTATTCCAAGATATTTTATTCTTTTTGTTGTGGTCGTAAAAGGTATTGTATTTTTGAGTTCTTATTCTGCTAGTTCATTAATGTAGATAAATGAAACTGATTTTTATAAGTTGATTTTGTACCCTGCAACTGTGCTGTAGTTGTTCCTTATTTCTAATAGTTTTCAGGTGGATTCGTTAGGTTTTCTATAATGGGATCATGCCATCTGCAAACAGAGAGAGTTTCTCTTCTTCTTTTCCTATTTGGATACCTTTTATTTCTTTTTCTTGCCTAATTGCTCTGGCCCAAACCTCCAGTTCTATGTTGAAAAGGAGTGGTGAGAGTGGGCACCCTTGTCTTGTTCCTCTTCTCAAGGGATGGCTTTCAGTTTTTAACCATTAAGTTTGATGTTGGCTGTGGGTTTGTCACATAAGACCTTTATTGTGTTGAGGTACTTTCCTTCTATACCCATTTTATTGAGAATTTGTATTGTAAATGGATGTTGGATTTTGTCAAACGCTTTCTCTGCATTTATTGAGATTATCATGTGACTTTTATTCCTCTTTTTGTTAATATGGTGTGATTGATTTGCAGATGTTGAATCATCCCTGCGTCCCTGGTATAAATCCCACTTGATCCTGGTGTATGACTCTTTTCACGTATTGCTGTATTTGGTCTGGCAATATTTTGTGGAGGATTTTAGAATCTACGTTCATCAGTGATATTGGCCCATAATTTTCCTTCTTTGTGTTGTCCTTGTCTGATTTTGGTATCAGGGTAATGTTGGCCTCATAGAATGAGTTGGGAAGTGCTCCATCTTCTTCAAATATTTGGAATTGTTTGAGAATGGTAGGTATTAAATCTTTGAATATTTGGTAGAATTCTCCAGAGAAGCCATGTGATCCTGGACTTTTGTTTTTTGAGAGGTTTTTGATTACTGTTTCAATCTCTTTACTTGTGATTACTCTATTCAGATTCTCTATTTCTTATTGATCCAGTTTTGGGAGGTTGTATGAGTCTAAGAATTTATTCATTTCTTCTAGATTATCCAATTTGTTGACATATAGTTTTTCATAGTATTCTCCTATAATCCTTTCCATTTCTGTAATATCCATTGTAATTTCTTCTCTTTCATTTCTAATTTTATTTATTTGAGACTTCTCTCTTTTCCTTAATGAGTCTGGCTGAGGGCTTGTCAATTTTGTTTATCTTCTCAAAGAACCAGTTCTTAGTTTTATTGATTCTTTCTACGTTTTTTTTTTTTTTTTTGGCCTCTATTTCATCTATTTCTGCTCTAATTTTTGTTTCTTCCCTCCTTCTGTTGACTTTGTACTTTGTTACTGGGATTGTAATCTCCTGTAACTTCAAGTTTGATTTCTAGAGGGTTGTTATTCTCTTTCTCTTCTTCCGTGTTACTTAGTTCTTCATGGTAACTGATTCTTTGCTGGCACATTTGTGGTAGTAACCACATTTCCTATTGGGTATGGGTTTGGTTACTTTGGTTCTGAGTTGCTTTTGTTTGTATTTGATACCCTGCACTTTCCACCCTCTACTACCTCTGCTGGTGGTGTAGTCAGTGCCCTCCTTGTGCTACTTTAGCCTCTGAGGTTGCTAGTGACTTGCTGCTTATGATGTCAGTGCAGTCTCAGGTGTCACCAGTGGGGTCACCAGGCTTCATACACTTCTGCTGCTTCTGGGGTCTCCTGGGTGTCATGCTTCTCCACTGCTTCTCCTTGGGCTCTCCATGGGAGAGGATACTGCTGCATTATATACCATCTACACTGCTGCTCCAAGGTTGTCTAGGGTTACTGTTTGCACCAATGCCTGGGTGCTGGGTTCATGAGTGTCACTGTCACTTCTGGGGCCTCTGGTACTTGAAGATTGTATGCAGCCCCTGCTGCTGGTGGACCTGATATTGGGGGTTCTGCCACTGGGGGCTGGGTAACTAGTTCCATTGTATTTCCTGAAGCCTCTGGTTACAGGTTCCACCTGCCACCACTGGGGGTTTGGAGGGGCTAAGCAGAGAGAGGTTGTTGCTTGTGCAGCCTCTGGTTTCTAGAGCTAGTTGGTTTGTTTTGCAAACTGAGGTTAGGGTCCCCTGCCCTACCTGGGAAAATATGAGTTTTGTATACTGCTCCCAATGTTGGAAAGACCTGTCCAATGCAGGTAGAGGGGGAGGGATCTGCTGAGAGACAGGCAGGGAGCAAGCTGCCCCTGTTTTCTCTGTCCCCCAGTGACCACTTACAGACACGTGGGGCAGATCCACTTGGGGACAGGCGGGGACACCTATTGGTTTTGCTCCTGCCATGACCATTCACAGTTACATGAGCTCCAGTGCCTGCTGTTTCTGTTTCCGTTGTGTCTGCCCAGAGTTATGTAAGTCATGGCACCTACTGTTTCCACTCACATGACAGTAGTGATCTATGGCACCTGCTTTTCTGCTCTTGAAGCAACTGCTTGCAGGCACATACACTGGTGTGAGGATCTACACCCTGGATAACTGCTGTTGGAGGAGGTGGAGGGGGCTGCTCCCCTAGTTCCACTGCACCCTGGGGGTCCATTCCACCCACCTTCAGATATATATGCGTGGATCTCTTATGTGTCTTGTTGTGCACTTTGGCATAAAATGGGGAACTGGAAAACCTTTGAGAACTTTTTTAGTGTTTAAAAGGAGAAAACACAGGCCCAGAGGAAAAGTTGTGGATCATTTTTGAGGGGCCTATACTATCTTATTTGATCCATTCAGAAAGTCATATATGAGCAGTCTACAGAAGGCTCCTGAGTTGAGTGGTTCCCATGTAACTTTGTTGAACATGCCAGGTCTTGAGGAAGTGAGGGGCCACCAGTCAAGAATAATTGTAATACTTGGTCTTCTGAGAGTGATCCTGTCCATATTCTTCCTAATAAACATATCTCTTCAGATTTCGTTCCTTGCCCTATAATTACACTGAACTTTTCCAAAGTCATCTAAGAAAATATAAGGAAGGCTTATACATGAATATCATAAAGAAGAGGGGCATGTCAAAAGGGTTACTTTTTCATTTACTTTTTCCATTTCTTTCTTTTTTTTTCACTTTCTAAGCAGGATCAAATGGAGATAAGTATGGGGAGGGAGAGTATCTGATGCCAAGAATGACATCTGAAAAAACCAAAGGAAGGGAGCCCAGATAAACTTTATCCAAAACAAAAGAAGAAAGCTTACGAGTCCTTGATAAATAAGAAGCAGCTAAAAACAAGGTTGAATTAGAAATGATAGACTCTAGGGTGATTGAGTAAAACCATGTGACAATTAAAGGTGCTCGGGGATTAGAGACAGTATCACTGGTTTAGCATCTTTCTCTGTGTACAGTAGGATCTTCTGGGGTAATTTTGTCTCTTAGGCATCAGCGGGCAAAAGCTTTGCAGTGGTCACCATCCAAACACTGAGATTTCCCTTCCCTCAGTTACAACAGCATATATTGCAAAACACTTTAATATCTCCTTATTTCTTCCTCCTAAAAGATGAATTCTCTTCATTTTGTCTCACTTATTTGGCAAGCAATCAGCATTACCTCCTTTCTGCTCAATTCCTGAAAGAGTATGTCAAAAGATGTGGTGATCATGTTATTTACAGCATGTTCAATTACACTGTCATTGCCCTGTCCATTTGTACAATAATGTGTCTGACATGGTCTCTGCCAGTTTAGAGATCTTTTGTGATCTGTTATTGCAAAAAATATGAAGAGGTCTTCCCTAATCTCTAACTTCCTGCCTACATCCAGCTGGTGATCACCCATAAGAATTTATCTCTGCCTTTCTCATACCACATATCATCTCTCGTTTTGTATTATATTTCTATGGGCTCATTTCTCTCTCTTCCAGGCCTATAGGCTCGTTATTGGATAATTTACATCATCCAAAATACCAAGTATAGTACTCTTCACTCTATAGTTTTTTAGAAATAAGATTAATGTAGCAGTGAACACGTTTTAGTGAGCGGTTCAGTGGAGATACTTAAGATACGGCTCTGGAGCTAGACTGCCTGGATTTGAATCTCAGTTCTTCCCTTCATGGTTTGTGTGACCTTATTTCCTCCTCTGATCCAAGTCTCCTTATCTGAAAAATGGGAATGATAAGAGTACATATCTCATGAAGTTGTTAAAAGTTAAAATAAGATGAAACATAAAAGCATGCAGAATAACACCTGGAACATAGTACACACTGAATAAATATTAGCTACCTAATAAGATGCCTTGATTTTCAGGAAAATTCAATCATATTAGAAGCAAAGACAATTAAGTAAATCAAGTAGCTTGGGGTTTTGCAAAAAATGGCCAGTGAGAAGCCAGAATACCCAATAATGTCTTAGAAATATTGTTTGTAAAGGTGTTTCTAGTAATATCTTGGGCTATATGGTCAAAGAAACCAATAATACTAGATAAAAACTAAAACACTTTTTTCATTGCTGAGCCAGTGAGAAAAGTACAGAAATGACGTGAAAAGCACAAACCAAAGAGGGTATTGGGCTGGATCCATCATTTTGCCAGGATGGACCTACAAATCTCTGGTAGGCTCAGTCCTGGGTTTTAATGAGCAAATCTATGTGGGGTAGGAGAAAAAGACAATGTGTGAGATTGTCTTAGAGACAGTACCCCTTCTCTCTAAGGCCACTGAAAACAGGGACTCTCAATGGGTGACATTCTCAGAGGGCACACCAGAAAAAAAAACTACTTCACAAAATGAGACAATTATCCACACACCTTTCTCAGCTTTAGTTTGAGAGAAAGACAAGCAGTAAAAAAAAAGTCTTTCCTGATAATTTTTTTTTTCCTAAGGAAGATTTGCCCTGAACTAAAATCCATTGCCAATATTCCTCTTTTTGCTTGGGGAAGATTCACCCTGAGCTAACATCTGCACCAGTTTTCCTCTATTTTGTATGTGGGTGGCTGCCAAGTATGGCAGCCAATGAGAGGTATAGATCCATGCCCAGGAACTGAACCCCGGCCGCCAAAGCAGAGTGCGCCAAACTTAACAACTAGGCCATGGGGCCGGCCCCTTAAATTTATTTTTATTGGTGTAAATTGACCTTATATTGTGTAAGTTTCAGGTGTTCAGTGTATTGATTTGATACATTTACATTTTGCAGTATGCTTGCTACCCTAGCATTAGCTAACACCTCTATCATGTCACATAAGTAGATTTCTTTTTTTGTGGTGAGAACAATTAAGTTCTGGCTTATTCAGATTTTGAAATATAATGCTGTATAACTGAAATTGATATACTATTATAAACCAATATTGCTTCAATAAATAAAAGATATCTAGTCTCTTAGGAACTTTGAAGTTTATAATAGAACATTGTTGTCTATAATCACAATGCTGTGCATTAGATCTCTAGGATTTATCTGGTAGTTACAAGTTTGTACCCTTAAATAACGTATCTCCAATTCCACCACCCGCCAGTCTCTGGTAACCACCATTCTGTTTGCTGTTTTTATGAGTTTGGCTTTTTTAGAACCCACATATAAGTGATATCATCCAGTTTTCTCATACTGTATCTGACTTATCTCACTTAGTGTAACACCCTCAGGTCTGTCCATGTTGCGGCAAATGGCAGGATTTCATTCTTTCTCATGACTCAGTGATATGCCAGTGTGTGTGTGTGTGTGTGTGTGTGTGTGTGTATAACGTCTACTTTATCCATTCAAGTATTGACAGACTCTTAGGTTGTTTCCATATCTTTGCTATTGTGAATAATGCTGCAATAAGCATGGGCATGAGGATATCTTTTTGATATATATTTTTTCATTTTCTTTGGCTATATATCCAGAGGAGGAATTGCTGGATCAAATGGTAGTTCTATTTTTAATTTTTTTAGGAAACTTAATACTTTTTTCCATAGTGGCTGAACCTTTTACATTCCCATGACAGCGTATGAGGGTTCCCATATCTCCACATCCTTGCCAACAGTTTCTCTCTTCTCTTCTTGATAATACACATTCTGAGAGGTGTGAGATGATATCTCATTGTGGTTTTGATTTGCATTTCCTTGATGATTAACTACATTGAGCATCTTTTTATGTTCCTTTTGGCCATTGAATGTCTTCTTTAGAAAAAATGTCCATTTCGTTCCACTGCCCATTTTTAAATCAGGTTCCTTGATATTTGTTATGAAGTTGCAAGCGTTCATTAAATACATTAGATCATAACTTCTTATCTGATGAATGGATTGGAACTATTTTCTCCCATTCTGTAGGCTTCTTTTCATTTTTTTAAATTGTTTTTTGCTGTATAGAGGCTTTTTACTTTAATGTATTCCCGCTTGTTGATTTTTGTTTCTGTTGCTTGTGCTTGTGGTGTCATATCAAAAAAATCATTGCCAAGATCAGTGTCAAGGAGCTTTGCCTCTATTTTTTCTTCTAAGAGTTTTATGAGTTTAGTTCTTATGTTTAAATCTTTAACTCATTTCGGGTTAAGTTTTGTGAGCAGTGTAAGTAACGGGTCTGGAGTTTTCTCTGCTTTTGTGGGTAGATCTGCTGCACTCTTCTTTCTCCCTCTTGTGGCTGAAATCCTAAACTATTCTGTGTTCTCTGGTTTTTGTCGCTCACCAGGCTGGCTACTGGAAATCTCTTTTTTGTTTTCCAGAAGGTGGCACTACTGCTCACGTTTGTGGTTTCTCCCTTTTCCATAGGCTGTTTCCTTTTTTTCTGAGAGCACTCAGTTTACCAGATTTTCTCTCACTGCTACATTCAGGAATGTACACAAGGAGCCAGCTGCAGATGAGGAGGAGGTGTGGATTTAACAATGGGAGCTTGTTGGTTCGCATGGATCTGGAGGGGAGATGCTCTGGTGAGATACTCCTAGAGGCTCATGAGTGGGCTTCCTACTGAAATCCTGAGCCCCTGTGCCCCTTTAACTCCCTTTGGTATTTCTCTCTATCTCTTACCTGATTTCCCTTCTCCCTACACTCATGGTCTACCTGGTCAGTAGTCTACATAACCCTAGAGAGAAAGGATTTCCTCATCTGTGTCTTGCACTGCCAGGGTAGCTGGGTGCTCATTCACGGCTCTTTCCCTGTGCAGGAGTGTTTGCCACTGCTGAGTAGTTCAGCCCATGCAGTGTTATCTTGAAGAGGGTGGTGCTGGGGAAGCTCCTTTTAGTGTCTCCACTGTGACCAGCTCACACTTTTTTTCTGCTCCAGTTGTGAACTGGCTTTCCATTTCAGGAAGACTGGGCTTCAACAAAGTCTCTCTCATTCATGGTTGTCATCACACTCTCCAGGCGTTATGTGGCCATAATCAAGATGGTTTTAGGAAGGTTTATTGGCTCCTTCTGGTTCTGCATCCCATACAAAGATCTGCCTGCCTATTACTGGATGCACAGGTGGGTGAGATTCCTCCTGGACCCGTGGCATTTAGTGCTAGATATTACAACTTCCACAAAGGCATTTGTTGGTGGATGGATGTCAAATTCATTGTTACAAAAATGGAACAAAAAGAAGGACAATAACAGGACAATAAATAACAAGTGTTGGATTACTATTGCCACTCCTTCCCCTCATAAATTTTAATCTCATCCATCTACTTATGTGGATTTGCAGCCTACATATTGTCATTATTGTGACTTCAAAAAACACCAAGTCAACATTTTTATCAAAGGAGATTCTGGGTTGGTGTCACCCCCAAAGTGTTTGACAGATGTCATATGAATCATTTCTGAAGCAATACATTTTAAACATAAGAATCATAGATTCCTAGAGATAACTTTTAAAGAAACACGAACTTAAGATGAAAACTATCACTGGGCACACAAATAAACAGGGCGCTTGAATAAGAGGCAGCGATATCATTAAACTATGGAATCAGACTTGCAAAACTATGTATTTGAATTATAGATAATAATAATTTAAATAAGTATGCTGAATATGTTTAAATAAAGGATGCTATGGAAAGTATGATGAAACAATAAAGGACTAACCAAACTGACTCTTTGGGAAAGGAACAAAATGGAAACTCTTGAGAGAAAATCAAATATTATAATTGAAATTTGAAATTAATGGATGAATTAAACAGCCAATTAGCACAACTTATGATAGAATGAATTTACTAGAAGAGACATCTATTAAAAATTAAACTGAATGCAGTAGAGAAACAAAAATAATGAATGTTTCACTGATGTGGAGAGCAGAGCAAGAATACATCTAATTGGTATTCCAGAGACATAGAACAGAAATATAGAGGCAATTTTCAGAATGCTATCGTTGTTTAGTACATAGCACACAAGGCTTATGGTTACCATATTGAATGAATGGACCTTAGAGGAAGCGGTGAATATGTCCACAAGTAGAGGGAGAATAACAGTATACACTGAAGCTGCTCAATAAATCTTTTCGTTGTCTTGATTTTTGGTTATGATGAGGAAGAATGCAATTTTCTTCACTGTTCTCACAAGATTATGCCTCCACTCAGTCTCATTGCGGAGAGCCACACCTAGGTCTGAGATGGTGAATGCATAGTCTGTCTGCTACCAGCTCTCCTTCTGTACTGATGGCAGACATCTTGAATTTATTTTCTAATGAATCTCTTCCTTACTTCAGAATTCTTCTCAAAACAGTGCACCATGAAGCAATGAGTGATCAGATTTTGGGAAATGATCCCTTTTAACTTATTTCTCAGACTTACCTTATGCTTCTATGGGAATTTTCTCTTTGCACTCATTTTTGGAACTAGGAGACTGGGAAATGGTTAGAAATAAGGAAAATATTCTTGTCGGCTAATGCTGACAAATATTTATAGTGCATAGACATAGACATAAGTTACTTCATTAATTCCACAGCCCGTTTTAAGGGAAATCTCCAAGACTTCTACATTTACCTGTATACACAACTCTCACACTACATTTGACATCTATTTTCTAGCTTTCACAGCTTCCCATGATTTTCTTTGTCGTTTGAGTTCATCTGAACAAAAATGTGTTTGTGGTGGGAGGTGTTCTAATGACCATCTGGAGAGATGCCAGCTATAGCATCTCGAAGGGGGCAAACAGTGCCCAATGAAAAATATTGGTTTTGTTATTTACCATTTGGCCTGAACACTTAGTGTTTACCTTCCCTAGACTGGCTTCAATGAGAAAACAGAAAGAACTTCCAGAAATCCCGCCTGAGTCTCTTAATCCCCATGTCCATTGCCTAAACATCCAAACTCCTACTTGAGTTCAAGTCATTTTACTATGTAGGAGAAGCCATGAACCTAGGAACTGTGAATAGAATCAACGGTGATTGAGAATCTAATAAAACCACACGCGACAGTGGAAGTGGTGGCTGTTTGCAGGGTAGAGGGTCAAGAGTTTCCAATAGATTTTCAAAAGTATCCATGACCCAAAGAATATCAAGAATCATTGTCCTAGACACTTTGACTCATGAATATCTCTGATTCACAGAAACAAAAATTGGCACTTGCAAGAAAGGGAGCATAATGGCTCTTACAGCGTTGTCGTGTCTAACTTCTCAGAAGCCTTCCTAGAGTCAAAAGTTGGTTAAGTCACATCCATTTCCAACGTGCTTCTTGGTTTGTGTCTATACCCACCAACCCATTGCACTATTCTTATATCTCTCCAAGAGTTATGAAAGCAGAAAGACAGTTATGGAATTGTCCACCTTCCCTAATTATAGATTATTTGAATATTAATTCCCAAGGAAATTTTAAAGAGCATCTACTCCATCATCCTCCTTTGACGTATGAGGCCCAGGATGATTCAGGGGCTTCTTGAGGCATTGAGTTAATATTAGAGTGATTCCTGAGCAGAATCATTCTGTTTCACCATATAGAGTGATGACAGTATTTTCTTAATTTAGGCTATTTCCAATTTTCATATACTACTTAAATATGAAATGGAAAAACATGAAATTCAGACATTTTAGGAGACAGTGTACAAATGATGTCCATTACTCTCCTTTGAGCCCAAAGAGAGAATGATAGTATTTATCCAAAAGAAGTTTTCTATTAAGGTTGGTGATTATACATGGACATATGCAGAGATTACACAAGGTTAGCTCAACTTTATGATTCAAGGTTGTATATCTAGTCACCTGCTTTCCTGGAAAAATGAAGAGTATTTCTTTGTGTTTTTTGAGGATGAAAACATTTCCTTATCTCATCTTTTTCTCAGCAGATGATATCAAGCAAGTCCATGTAAGCAGATAGAAATCACTCATCTGTGGTCATGTTTGTTCTTCTGGGACTCTAAGATGAAAAAGAGGTGCAGCTTGTCCTCTTCCCAATCTTTCTAGGTATCTATCTTGTGACCCTAATCTGGAATCTGGGTGTCATCATCCTAATCAAGATGGACTCACACCTGCACGCACCTATGTACATTTTCTCAGTTTCCTGTCATTTATAGACATTTGCTATTCTTCCACCTACCCAAGGATGTTTTCAGACTTCTTTTTTTTTAATTGCAGTAACATTGGATTATAACATTATATAGCTTTCGGATGTACATAGTAATATATTTTGAATTCTGTGTAGATTACATCATGTTCACCACCCAGAAATTAATTATAGTCCATCCCCTCACATCTGAGCCTAGTCACCCCTTTTGCCCTCCCCCCCTTCCCCATGGTAACTACCAATCTAATCTCCATTGCTATGTGTTTGTCATTGTTTTTATCTTCTACTTATGAGTGAGATCATACGGTATTTGACTTTCTCCCTCTGACTAATTTCACTCAGCATAGTGCCCTCAAGGACCATCCATGTTATCACAAATGGCCAGATTTCATCATTTCTTATGGCTGAGTAGTACTCCATTGTGTATAAATACCACATATTCTTTATCCTTTTGCCCCTTGATGGGCACCTAGGTCACTTCCAAGTCTTGGCTATTGTGTATAATGCTGCAATGAACATAGGGGTTCATGTCTCTTCATGCCTTTGTGTTTTCAAGTTCTTTTAAATGTCCAAAATTAAAGATAAAGAGAGAATCCTAAAAGCAGCAAGAGAAAGGCCACAAGTGACATACAAAGGAAAGCCCATAAGGCTGTCTGCAGACTTCTCAGCCGAGACCCTACAGGCGAGAAGAGAAGGCACGATGTATTTAAATTGCTAAAAGGAAAAAATCTACAGCCAAAAATACTCTATCCATCAAGGTTGTCATTCAGAATGGAAGGAGAGATAAAGAGCTTCCCAGACGAGCATAAATTAAAGGAGTTTATCACCAAGAAACCAGTTCTACAAGAAATGCTAAAGGGACTTATTTAAGTGGGAAAGCGATGACCACAAATAGAGAAAAACAAATTATCAAAAAAACAACAAAAAAAACCAAACTTCTTAAAGGTTGGAAAAACAATTTCATTCATTGGCTGTACCACCCAGTATTTTGCTGGGTCCTGGGTGGAAAAGACTGAGTACTGCCTCTTGGCTGCTGTGGCCTATAACATATGTTGCTATTGGTAGGCCTCTGCAGTACCCAGCCATCATGGCTCCTGGTGTCTGTGGGAAGATAGCTGCTGGGGTCTATGGGAGTCATGTCCTTGGTAGCTATTTCAAACAATTACTTGAATTCTTCTCTACTACTGTGGGCCCAATATTATTCCAAATTTCTTCTGTGACACACTCCAGATTATTAACTTGTCTTGCTCCAAACCCTTCATAAGCTAAATGATTCTATTTCTGGTATGTATTTTCATTGAGTTCAATTCTCTCCTACTTATCATCTTATCGTATGGATTCATCGCAGCTTTCATCCTGAAAATATCTTCTATCAGAGGCAGAGCCAGGGCCTTCAAAGCCTGTGCCTCCCACCTGGCAGCTGTGACAATCTATTATGGCACAAGCCTCTCCAAGCTCTAGCCACTTCTAGAAGCTGGACAAGGTGCTGTCAGTGTTCTGTGTTACCTTTATCCTCATGTTAAACCCTCTTATTTATAGTATGAGGAACAAGGAAATCAAACAGGTGCTTAAGAGGGTGGTAAAAAGGCTAACACTTTTACCTCAGTATGAACAATATTTGTGCAGGAGTTCTTTTCCCTGTAGGGTGACAAGGAACAGAATATGTATGTGACTTTTTGTAGGTCACAAGATCACTAGGTAGAGAGAAGTGAAAACCTGGCTCCTTGATTCCTGGTGCCATTATGTTTAGCTGTCACCACCAAGTGATCTTTTGGGGCAGTGTCACCAACACTGAATTCACTTTAAATGGCCTTTGTCCTTGATGAGACCAAGATATCTAAAACCCTATGTTTTGAGAATTTAGGTTCTGAAAAATACTATATGTAGAGAAATGACAAGAACCTAGGAAGCCTCACAGATAGTTTTTTCCTCATTGATTTTCTTTATTTCTTTTATTTACTTTTAATTGTGAAGCATTTATTTGTATTTCAGTAAAATAAAATAATCTGTAAAATTTGGTATGTAAAAATTAAAGACAAATTTTTTTGGAAATTATTATATTGCCGGTCATTCTTGCACTGGGGCAACATCCAGGTGTGAATTTTCCTGGCAGGGACAGGTTACCCTCATCCAAGGTTTCAGAGCAGATCACTGGCACACATGCCAGTGCCAGAACCCAGAGGCTGTGGCCCTGCCCCGTAGGAAATCATGCCATGTGTGCCTCACAGGGCTGCTGTGATTATTGATTCTGATCAGGCAGTTGAGAAAATGCATGTATGCATATATCTAAAATGAAAGTGCTTTGTAAACATTGAAGTGTCCACAAGTCTAATTTATTGTTATCAAGCTATACTACCAGCAAGCTGTGTCATCTTTGGCACATCTCTTAGCTCCTCTGGCTTCAAGTTCCTCACTTGAAAACGATGGCATTGAACTAGAAGATCTCTAGGTCTTTTCCAGCTCAAATGACTCTAAGTTTGTTATAAGAAAAGCTATAATTATGCGGTAGTAATAGGATCATAGGGAAGTGGGGAATTGAATCAGAAGGGACATGGTAAATTGAGGCATGAAATTATCAGGGAAAAAACTCCACGACAACCGTGACACCAGAGAACAAGTATCTGGAGAATTTTCTCCCTCTAATTGTTCTTTCTCCTTTCAGCTCTGCCTGAGGATCCCTAGTTGTGGCCCTAGTTGTGGCCATCTGTCTGGCTGTGAGCAGACAGCCAATTTCATGGCCAAAAGCATCCATCTTGGAGTGCAATAAGAACACTCGGAAAATTCCTTTGAAAAAGAGCTAAGCAATTTCAACCTTTGGCAAGAACTGTTTCTTCCTGGAGGGTCTGGAGGAAGGTGAGAGGGTTTGCTTTATAGAAAACAGTGGTCTGTGCTTTCTCAATATCCATGTAATTCTCCCAATAAGATCTAAGTGGAACAAGGTTTGTGGTCCTCAGTCGCTCTCATTTTTAGCTCCTCCCTCTCTTACTTCTACACCCTTCCTCAGATCCTTTCTCTTTACTCAAATTCTCTAAACTTCAGTGGAAATAATCATCTCTAATCTAAAATGTCAGTATTACTCTGGGGTGAGGGGTGGATCTTGAGTTCTAGTTCTGCAATTTCTTAATGATGTTATCCCACTGTTAAATTCTGTTTTCACCTGTAAAATTTGGATAATAGGATTATCTAGCATCTAATGCGACAATGTCTATAAAGCCAAACACACTGTAGAAGTTAATAATTGAGCACTGAATAAAAAATAATAATTTGCTCAATTTTGGGGGATTTAACTAAGATCAAAACATGCTTTTCTAAGGATGCTCACTCTAGGCACTTTTATCCAATATAATGTTGGAAGTTTTAACCAGAGCAATTAAGGAAGAAAAGGAAATAAAAGGTATCCAAATTGGAAAGGAAAGAGTAAAACTGTCACCGTTTGCAGTGACATGATTTTACAACAGAAGACCCTAAAGAATCCATCAAAAAAGTATTAGAAATGAAAAACGAGTACAGCGAAGTTGAAGAGTACAAAAGCAACATAAAAATTCAGTTGCATTTCTATACACTAACAATAAACTTGCAGAGAGAAAAATCAAAAATAAAATCTCATTTACAATTGCAACAAAACAAAAACATACCTAGAAATAAATTTAACTGAGGAAGTGGAAGACCTGCACAGTGAAAACTATAAGATATTTTTGAAAAAAATTGATGAAGCCACAAAGAAATGGAAAGCTATTACATGCTCATGGATAACAACTGATTTCTGAATGCTGATTTTATATCCTACAACTTTATTGAATTCATTGATTACTTCCAACAGTGTTTCGGTTGAGTCTTTAGGATTTTTCTATATATAAGTTCGCGCACTCTGCAAATAATGACAATTTTACTTCTTCCTTCCCAATTTGGATGTCTACTATTTCCTTATATTGCTTCATAGTATTAGTTAAGACTATCAGTTCTACGTTGAATGAGGGTGGTGAGAGTGAGTATCCTTGTCTTGTTCCTGATGTTAGAGGAAAGCTTTCAGTTATTCACCACTGAATATAATGTTAGCCATGGATTTGTTTATGTGGCCTTTATTATGTTGAGGTATGTTCCTTCCACATCCTATTTTTTGGGGTTTCAATCATGAAAGGAACGTTCTATTTTGTCCTATACTTTCTTTTCATCTATTGAAATGATAATATGAATTTAATCTTTCATTCTATTAATATGGTGTATCACATTTACTAATTTGTGCATGTTGAAGCATCCTTCCATCCCAGGGATAAATCCTAGTTGGTCAAGTGGTGTAATCCTTTTACTATGTTGTTGAATTCAGTTTACTAATATTTCATTGGGAATTTTTGCATCTATATTCATGATGGATATTGGTCCATAGTTTTCTTTTCTTGTGGTGTCCTTATCTGACTTTGGTATCAGAGTTATGCTGGTGTCATAAAATATGATTGCAAGCTTTTCTTCTGGTTCAACTTTTTGGAAGAGTTTGAGAAGGATTGGAACTAATTCTACTTTAAATATTTGGTAGAATTTGCCAGAGAAGTTATCTGGTTCTGGGGTTGTCAGTATTAGGTTTTTCATTACTGATTCAATTTTCTTAATCACTATTGTTGTATTCAGATTTTCTACTTTTTCCTGATTCAGTCTTAGTAGGATGTATCTTTCTAGGAAATTACTTATTTTTTCTAGGCTATTCAATTAGTTGGCATATAATTGTTCATGGTAGTCTCATGATCTTATATATTTCTGTAATATCACATGCAATGTCACTTCTTTCATTTCTGATTGTACATATTTGAGTATTCTGTCTTTTTTTCTTAGTCTCACTAAGGGTTTGTCAACTTTGTTCATCTTTTTGAAAGCCAGCTCTTAACTTTGTTGATTTTTTTCTATTGTTTTTATAGTCTCTTTTTCATATTTCCACTCTAATTTTTGTAATTTATTTTCTTATACTTACTTTAGGCTTATTTTTTTCTTATTTTCTATTTCCTTGAGGTGTAAATTTGGGTTGTTATTGAGAGTCTTCTATTTTCTTAACCCATGCATTTATTGCTATAAACTTCGCTGTCAGAACTGCTTTTGTAGCATCCCACTGATTTTGGTGGGTTATGTTTCCATTTTCATTTATTTCAAGATATTTTTGATTTCTCTTTTGATTTCTCTGTTGATTTCTCATTTGACCCATTTGTTGGTCAGAAGCGTGTTTAGTTTTCACATATTTGTAGATTTTCCAGCTTTCTTCTTGTGAATTTCTAGTTTCACACCAATCTTTTCAGAAAAGATACGTGGTATGATTTCAATCTTAAATTTGCCACCACGTGTTTTGTGTCCTGTCATATGATCTACCCTAGAGATATTCTGTGTGCACTTCAGGAGAATGTGTATTCTGCTGCTATTGAATAATGTGTTCCATAAATGTCTAAGTCCATTTGTTCTAATGTGATTCAAGTCCAATGTTTCCCGGTTTTTGCTGAGGAAGAATCGCCCTGAGCTAAATCTGTTGCCAATCATCCTCTTTTTTGTATATGGGCTGTCACAACAGATGGCCACTGACAGATGGAGTGGTGTGTAGATCTGTCCATGCCTGGGAACCATAGCCAGGCCACCAAAGCAGAGCACACCAAACAACCACCAGGGCTCACCTCAAACATTTCTTTTTTGATTTTCTGTCTGGATGATCTATTCTTGAAAGTGGAGTACTAAAGCCCTCTACTATTATTGTGTTGTTGTCTATTTCTCCCTTTAGATTTGTATTTGCTTAATATATTTATGTGCTCTCTTTTGGGTGAATATAGGTTTATGTTTATTATGTATTCTTGATGAATTGACCCCTTTATCATTATATAATGACCTTCTTTGTCTCTTGTTTCTATATTTGGCTTTAAGTCTATTTTGTCTGATATAAATATAGCTATTTCTGCTTTCTTTTGGTTTCCCCTTGTGTGGAATATCTTTTTACATCCCTTCACTTTGAGCCTATGTGTGTCTTAAAGCTGTAGTGTTTCTCTTGTTGGCAGCATATAGTTGAATCTTATTCTTTGTTGTTGTTGTTGTTGTTGTTGTTTTCTGCTTTATCTCCCAAAATCCCCCCGGTACATAGTTGTATATCTTAGTTACAGGTCCTTCTAGTTGCGGCATGTGGGACACCGCCTCAACATGGCCTGATGAGCGGTCCCATGTCCACACCCAGGATCCGAACCAGTGAAACCCTGGGCCGCCATAGCAGGGTGCGCAAATTTGACCACTCTGCCACAGGGCTGACCCTGAGTCTTATTCTTTTATCTATCCAGTAGTCTTCCTTTTGATTGGTGAATTCAATCCATTTACATTTAGATAGACTATTGATATGTAAGGACTTACTAATGTCCTATTATTAATTGCTTTCTGGATGTTTTATATTTCCACTGTTTATTTTTCCCCTGTTTCTGCCTACGTTTGTACATTAGTGATTTTTCGTGGTTGTATGCTGTTACTTCTTTCTTTGTCTTTTGTGAATGTACTCTAGGTTTTTGCTTTGTGGTTACCATGAGGCTTATATAAAAATCTCATAGAGAAAGCAGTCCATTTTAAGTTGATGGCAACTTAACTTCGATTGTCTACAAAAGCTGTACCATTTTAATCCCCCCCTTTTTTTCTCTCTTTTTTTTGAGGAAGATTAGCCCTAAGCTAACTACTGCCAGTCCTCCTCTTTTTGCTGAGGACACCTGGCCCTGAGCTAACATCCGTGCCCATCTTCCTCTACTTTATATGTGGGACGTCTACCACAGCATGGCTTGACAAGCAGTGCCATGTCCACACCTGGGATCCGAACTGGCGAACCCCGGGCCGCCAAGAAGCAGAACGTGCGAACTTAACTGCTGTGCCACCAGGGAGCCCCTTTTATATTATTTAATACCATTGTTTACCTCCTTTTATATTGAGTATTCTTTAAAAATTATAGTAGTTATAATTATTTTTAATACACTTTTAAGCTTTATACTATAGTGAAGTGGTCAACATACCATCCTTTTACAGAATTAGAGTTTTATAATCTGGCTATATATTTATATTATCATTGTTTTGTATACTTTCATATGTTTTTGTGACACTGATTAATGTCTTTTTTATTTCACCTTGAAAAAATCCTTTCAGCGTTTTTTTGCAAGACAGGTGCAATAGTGATGAACAATCTCAGCTTTTTTGTTTCTGGGGAAGTCTTTTTTTCTCTTTCATATCTTAAGTATAACTTTGCTGGATAGAGTATTTTTGGCTGGCAATTTTTTCTTTCAACTCTGAATATGTCATTCCACTCTCTCCTGGCCAATAGGGTGTCTGCTGAGTAAACTACTGATAGCTTAATGGGGGTTCCTTTGTAGGTTACAATGTTTTTCTCTTATTGTTTTTAGGATTCTCTATGTTTGATTTTTCACAGTTTTATTACAAAGTGTCTTGATGAAGGTCTTTTGACGTGAGATAATAGGTTAATCTGTTAGCTTCATGAACTGGATGCCCAGTGTCTCCCCATGTTTTAGAGGTTTTTGGAATTATTTAATTAATTTTCTACCCCCTTCTGTTTCTTTTCTCTTTCTCAACCCCAATTATCCTAATTTTGTTTTGATGGAATCTCATAGATCATGTAGGCTTTCTTTGCACTTTTTCATTCTTTTTTTTTCCTCTGCCCTGACTGGGTTATTTCAAATTTTCGGTCCTCTAGCATAACTTATCTGTCTTCCATTTGCTCCACTCTACCACAAATGCTCACTATTGCAGTTTTCATTTTATTCACTGAATTCTTCGGCTGCAGAATTACTGTTGTGTTCCTTTTTATAATTGCTAACCCTTTGGTAAGTATCTCATTTTGTTCATTTTTTTCTGATCTCAATAAATTGGTTTTCTGAGTTTTCTTACAGTTCATTGAATTTTTTCAAAAGAGCTATTTAAAATCTTTATCAAATAGGTCTCAAAATTCTGTGCCTTGGAGCTTGATTCTTGGAGAATCATTGTTAACTTTAGTGATGGCATGTTTTCTTTATATTTCATGTTTTTTGTAAGTTTGCACTGCTGCTTAAGCATTTGAGGCAGCAGACATCTCCTTAAAGCTTGCTAGTTAACTTCAGATAGGGTATACTGTCATTGGTAGTGTTACATATGAGGTTTTCTCTCCTTTGTATGGGTAAATCTGCTCCACCCTTCTTCCTCTCTCTCGTAACAAAATTCTTAAGCTAATGTGTCTTTTCTGTTCTTATTACTCACCAGGCTGGCTATCTGAAGTCTCTTTTTTGTTTTCCAGAATGTGACGCTACAGCTGATGTTTTTGGTTTCTCTCTTACACACAGACTCAAGTCTATTTTTCTGAGAGCAATCAGTTTACCAGATTTACTCTCACTGCTACCCATGGAAATGTGCACAAAAGCCAGTTGTAGAGTAGGGAGAAGTGTGGGTTTAGCACTGGGAGGTTGGGATTTGTGATGGATCCAGTCAGGAGATCCTGCATAAGGTACTCCTGGAGGCTCATGTTTAAACTTTCTGCTGAAATCCTGAATGCAATCAGCAGGAACTGTGTAACATTATTGCCCTTTAATATTCTTACCTGCTTCTTTCCTGATCTTCCTTCTCCCTCCTGTCATGTACTACCATTCCCAGTAGTCTAGGTACTTCTGGAGAGAAATGGGTTTCTCCAGCTGCGACTAGCACTACTGGGGTAGCTGGGTACTCCCTCACTGCTATTTTTCCCTGTGGAAGTGTTCGCCACTGCTAAAGTTTATCTTGCACAGTGTGCCTTGAGAGGGGTAGTGCTGGCACAGCTCCTTTCATTGTCTTCACTGTGACCAAACTCGCATGTTTTTTCTGCTCCATTATGGTGCTGGAATCCCTTCTTCGCAGGGCTGGGCTTCGTTGCTGAGAGACAAAGTCTGTCTCATTCATGGTTGTCTGCCCACGTCTTCAGCACTCTCCAGGCTTTACCTGACTGTGGCCAAGATAGGTTGGGGCAATTTTGCTGAGTCCTGCTGATTCTGAGGTCTGTCTGCTTAGTATTGGATTTTCAGGTGGGTGAGAGTCCTCCTGTGCCTCTTGGTGCATGGTGCTGGATACTCCAACTCACAAAGGCGCTTTTGTTTGTGGATGGATATCCAATTCATTGTTACAAAAGCAAAACAAAATCAGAGAATGTCTTTCTCTGCTAAAATGCTGATGTCACTCCTTTCTTGGATCATTTTACTCTCATCCATCTACTTATAGAAATACGCCATGTAAATATCATCATGATTATGACCTCAAAAACACCAAGTCAAAATTTTTTGTTTAAAGGGATTCTGGGTTGGTGTTGCCTTCAAAGCATCTGGCAAGTGACATAAATCATTTTTGGAACAACAGATTTTAAACTCAAGCATTATGAATTCCCACAGATAAATTTTAAAGAAACATGTACTTAAGATGCCAGGGGCCTGCCCCATGGCCAAGTGGTTAAGTTCATGCTCTCCACTTCAGCTGCCCAGGGTTTCACTGGTTCTGATCCTGGGCACAGTCATGGCACTACTCATCAAGCAATGCTAAGGCAGTGTCCCACATAGCACAACCAGAGGTGCTCAAAACTAGAATATACAGCTGTGTACTGGGGGTGCTGTGGGGAGAAGAAGAAGACGAAGAACAAAAGGAAGCTTGGCAACAGATGTTAGCTCAGGTGCCAATCCATAGGGAAAAAAAGATATAAAAATTACTAAAGATACAAATAAACAGGTCACCTTAACTAAAGTCAGCAATAACATCCAACTATAGAATGATGCATGCAAAACCATGTATTTCTATTATTAGAAAATAATAATTTTAATAAGTAAATTAAAAATGTTTAAATAAAGGATGCTATGGAAAATGTGATGAAAGAGTGAGACTATCAAAGCTGACCATTTGCGTAATGAAGAAAATAGATCCGTTAGAGAGAAAATAAAATATTATGATTGAAATTTGAAGTTCAATGGATGACTTAGGCAATTCGCACAACTTACAATAGAATGAACTTACTGGAAGATAGATCTGTAAAAATTAAACAGAACACAGTAGAGACATACAAATAATGAATGTTTCAGTGATGTGGGAGGTAGAGGAAGAAGTTTCAACACACCTCTAATTGGGGTTACAGAGGAATATAATACAAATATGGAGGCAATTTTCATTGTACTATCTGCGTTTAGTAGACGGCACGTGAGGCTTAAGGTTACCATATTGAATGAGTAGACATTACAGGAAGCTATGAATTTATCCATGAGTAGAAGGAGAAGAACAGCACATATTGTAACTGCTCAATAAATCTTTTTGTCGTCATGACTGTTGGCTAAGATGGTGATGGTGATGATGATGAAGAACACAATTTTTTGCTCTGTCCTCACAAAACTCTCCCTCCATTCAGTCTCTCTGTGGACAGAACCACATCTATGTCTAGGTTGGTAAATACATAGTCTATCTGCTCCCATTTCTTCTTCTATGTTGATGGAAAATATCTTGATTTTCTTTTCTAATTAATCTCTTCATTCCTTCAGAATTTTTCTCAAAACAGTGCACCATGAAACAATGACTGATTTGATCTTAGGAAATTCATACTTCTACATTACTTCTCAGTCTACAGCCTTATGCTTCTTTGGGGATTTTTTTTTCTTTTCAATAATTTTTGGAACTAGGAGGTTAGGAAATGTTTTTGGAGAAGGAAGACATTATGGATGGCTAATGTTGACACATGTTTATAGTTCACAGACATAGCTTATTCCATTAATGTCACAGCCTTTCTCCAGTGAAATCTCCAAGACTTCTAATTTTATCCATGTACACAACTCCCAGGCAATATTTGATATCTATTTTCTACCTTTCACAGCTTCCCATTATTTTCCTTCTAGTTAGAGTTCATCTGAATAAAAATGTGTATGTGTTGGGAGATGTTCTAATAATTATCTGAAGAGATGACTGCTATTGCATCTTGAAGAGGGTATACAGTGCCTGAGGCAAAAATATTTTTTTGGCTGTTTATCATTTGGCCTGAAGACTTAGTGCTTGCCTTCCCTGGACTGGCTCCAATAAGAAAAAGAGAAAGAACTTCCAGAAATCCTGCGTCTGCTTCCTAATCTCCATATCCATTCCTAAACATCTCAACTCTTACATGAGATCAAGTCACTTTTATTTGTAGAAGTCTTTTACCTGGGAATCATGAATAGACTGGAGTGTGATTGAGAATCCAATAAAACCACATGTAAAGGTGGTAAGTAGTTGCAGTGTCCTGGATACTGTGTCTAAAGTTTCCAACATTTTCATAAGTATCACTGACCCGAAGAAGATCAAGAATCACTATCCTAGACAGTTTAACTTATAAGTATCTCTGATTTGAGGAAATAAAAATCTTCATCTGCAATGATGGGTGCATAATGACCCTTACAACCTTGTCTTATCTAACTTCTCTGAGCCTTCTTAGCGTCATTAAGAAGTGTAAGTCACATCTATTTCCAAACTGCCTCTTGGTATGTGACTCTTCCCACCATATCATTGCATTATTCTTATGTCTCTTGAGGCATTATGAGAGCAGAAAGGCAGTTACAGAATTGTCCACCTTCCTGATTACATTAATTGAATATTAGTTCCCAAGGAGATTTTAAAGAGCCCCTACTTTGTCATCACTTAACTATAAGGTCCAGCATGATTCAGGGACTTTTTCAAGCACTGAATTAAATTCAGAGCCAGGACTTATCATACTCCTTCTGTTTCACAATATAGAGATCTGGCAGCATTTTCCTACCTTACTCTATTTCTAATTCTCATATATTTGTAAAATTGTAAGGGAAAAACATGAAATTAAGACATTTTAGGAGATAATGTACTAATCATGTTCATTTACTGTGTTTTGCCCCCAAAGAAAATGACTATTTATGCAAGAAAACTTTTAGTTAAGTTTGGTGAATATACATAAAAGACACAGATTAATTCAACACTGATGATTTAAGATGTATATTTAGTGAGCTGTGTGACTGGGAAGAAATGAAAACACTTTTTTTGAGTTTTTTGAAAATGAATCCATTTCCTTCTTTCAACTTTTTCTCAGCAGATCTCAACAAGCAGGACCATGGAAGAAAATAGAAATCACACTTCTGTGGCCGTGTTTGTTCTCCTGGGACTCTCAGGTGAAAAAGAGCTGCAACTTATCTTCTTCCCAGTCTTCCTAGGGATCTACCTTGTGGCCCTCCTCTGGAACCTGGGTCTCATCATCGTAATCAGGATGGACTCCCACCTGCACACACCTATGTACTTCTTTCTCAGTTTCCTGTCATTTATAGACATCTGCTATTCTTCTTCCACCAGCCCAAGGATGCTTTCAGACTTCCTAAAAGAGGAAAAAATGATTTCATTCATTGCCTGTGCCACCCAGTAGTTTGTTGCATCCTGGATGTGTCTGACGGAGTGCTGTCTCTTGGCTGCCATGGCCTATGACAGATATGTTGCTATTGGTAGGCCTCTGCAGTACTCAGCGGTCATGGCTCCTGGCCTCTGTCAGAAGATGGTTGCTGGGGCCTGTGGGAGTGGTTTCCTTAGTAGCTTAGCGGAAACAATCCCTTGCTTTCATCTCTACTACTGTGGGCCCAATATCATTCCAAATTTCTTCTGTGACATAACCCACATCATATCCTTGTCTTGCTCCAATCCCTTCATCAGCCAAATGATTCTTTTTCTGGTAGCTTTTTTTATTGGGTTCGGTTCTTTTCTTGTTATTCTCTTGTCCTATAGTTTCATTGCAGCTTCCATCCTGAAAATATCCTCCGTAAAAGGTAGTGCCAAGGCCTTCAATACCTGTGCCTCCCACTTGGTAGTTGTGACAATCTTCTACGGAACAGGCCTCTCAGTGTACATGCATCCTAACTCTGGTCACTCTGAGAAACAAGACAAGGTTCTGTCAGTGTTCTATGTTATCTTTATCCCCATGTTAAACCCTCTTATCTATAGTCTGAGGAATAAGGAGATTAAAGAGGCCCTCAAGAGGGTGATAAAGAGGGCAAAACATTTACTTCAGTAAGAACATATTTGAGCAGGTGTTACCCTAATAAGGAAAACAGTGGTAAGAACATTCAAGTAAACTTTTGTAGGTCACAAGACTAAGTATAGAGAAGTGAAAACCTGACTCCTTGATTTCTGTTGCCATTATATTTAGCTTCCACCAGCAAGTGATCTGTCTGAGGCAATGTTATCAACATGGGAATCAGTTTGTTAGACCCAAGTAGATGAAAAGCTTTCTTTTGAGAACACAGCTTCCAATAGCTGTTATCACTATTGCAGACAAATGACAAGACCCTAGGAAGTCATGCACATGATTCTTTCCTCTACAGTTTTTATGATTGCTTTTATTTTCAATTTTTCAGCATTATTTATATTTCTATAAAAAGAAAATAAAATAATGTATAAATTTTTATGTGTGAAAGTTAAAAATAATTTAAAGTGAATACTTTATCATCTTAATTCTAAACAGAGAGAGAGAAAGTCGGCATTAGAGAGAGGGATACAGAAAGAGAAAGCTGGAAAGAGAGAAAGAAACAGAGAGGGACACATACACAGAGAGAAAGAGAGGAGAGAGAAAGGGAAGAGAGGGAAAGAGAGAGGCTGGAAGGTTAAGGCAGGAGAGTAGACAAAAGGAGAGGAGAGGGAGAAGGATTGGTCTGGCTTTATTTCCAAATAATCTTGTTCCATTTATATTACTCTTCGAAATTTCTTGTTAAGTAAATTGTGAAAAACAGTTGGGAGAAAGGAATGGTAGAAAGAAGGGGCTTTTTTTTTTTTTCCTGAAGAAGATTCACCCTGATCTAACATTCATTACCAGCCTTCTTCATTTTTTGCTTGAGGAAGATTAGTCCTGAGCTAACATCTGTGCCAGTCTTTCTCTATTTTGTGTGTGGGCTGCCGCCTCAGAACAGCTGATGAGTGGTATGCCCATGCCCAGGATCCAAACACGTGAACCTGGGCTGCAATGTAGAATGCACAGAACTTAAGCATTATGCCACTGGGCTGGCTCCCAGAAGGGGCAATTTTAAGGTCAAGAGTTGGGGAGAGTCTCAGAGGCTAGAAAGAAGTCAAAGGCATCAATTTCTGGTCATAGGTAGCCTAGAGGAAGCTTCCATGGTAGCTTCCCAAAGATCATGCAAGACTAAGAAACGAAGGCTGTCATGGTATGTCTAGGGAGGCAGAGCCTGAGTCCCAGAGATGGGAGCTTCACAGGAACTCCAGGGCCTTCAGTATGACCAGGGAGAAGCAGAGCCACCAGCCTTGGAGAGTCCAACTAAGAGAATTTAAAGAAAATTTTAAAGAGAGATTTTTCTTCAGACAAGAGGTTGTAGGCTAAACTTCGTACATGTTACATTATTATTTACACAACTCTTTACACTTAATTAGTTACATTGTATAGATGTGATTTTTTTCTACTACCATGTGCGGTTCGCAGGTGAGAAATTATCTCCATGTCACAGATAGAACCTTTGGGCATATTTTGTTCTGCCACGTTCCTTCCAGGGTAGCAACAATCCATCTTTGAGTTCACAAAGTGTCATGTGTGGAACATAAATGGTTCTTACTGACAGGAAACATGTCCTTCATTGCTTGTCCCTGCGCCCAACTTCTACACTTTTGGTGTTACATATTTAAATCTATCTTAAGAATCTATTCAGGTTAAAACATTAAATTTTTAAAGTTCTTATCAGAGTGAATAAATAACTACTAACCAATTATCGAGTTTTAAATCAAATAATTAAGTCATTAACCCATCAATACCTTTCTCCCTAAAAGTAAGGTTACCTGAAGGACATCAAACCATGAGTGGGAACTTCCTAAAACATCTATGTATCCCTAATAATGGCAGGGTAGATGAGTTCCATTTAAAAAAAAACACAAAAAAACAAAAAGCAAAAGTTTGTGAGAATGATCGAAGTGGATATTTTTAATGAAGGATTAGTAATACAGCATAATATGTCAGAAAGAACTCCAATTCAGTGTAAATATATTATACCTATTTTAATAGAAGGCATGCTGTGTGCTTCACTCTCTGATAACTGCCTTATAAGCATTCTCTAATTTGATTCTATGAAGAGCTACTCTATGAATAGCTGATACTATGAGCCCATTTTACAGGTGACAATAGTGAGGCTTGAAGAGGTTAATTTGCTCAAGGTCACATAACCAAGAAATAGAAAGGTGGAATTCAACCCAGATTAGCTAATACCAATGCCCATGGTATTAACCATGATGATCTGTGACTCTGTCTTGAGTTACTTTTATCGTATTCCTTATTGCTTCAATTTCCTCACTTACGTGTAGCAAATCATGCCATGTCTGCCTCACATGGCTGCTGTTATTGATTCAAGTCAGGGAGTTGAGAAAATATATGTATCTAAAATGAAAGCGGTTTGTAAACAGGGAAGTGTCCAAACATCTAATTTTTGTTATCAAGTTGTATTGTCAGTCACCTGTGTCATCTCTGGCAAATCTATTAACTGCACTGGCCTCAGGTAGTCACCTTGAAAATGATGGTATTCCACTGGATGATCTCTAGGTCCTTTCCAGCTCAAATGTCTCCATGTTCATTAAAAGGAAAGCTATAATCATGAGCTAATAATAGGACCATGGGGAAGTGTGGAATTGAATCATAAGGGACATGGCAAATTGGGGCATGAAACTAGCATGGAAAAAACTCCATGACATTCATGAGTCCGGAGAGCAAGTATCTGGAGAGTTTTCTCCCTGTAACTGTCTTTTTTCCTTTCACCTCTGCCCTAAGAACACATATGAGAGGATCCCCAGTGGTGGGCATTTCTTTGGCTGTAAGTAGACAGCCAATTTCATGGCCAAAAGTCCCCATCTCGGAGTGCAGTGTGGCCTACCTAAATAATTCTTTTGAAAAGAAATAAGAAATTTCAACTTTGGCAAGAACTCTTTATCCAGGGGGATGTAGGTCAAAGTGAGAGGGCAAGACTTATAGAAAACAGTGGATTCTGTCCTATCTCAACATCCATGTGATTCTTCCAGTAAGACCTAGGTAGAGTAAGATTTATGGTTCTCATAAGTTTCATGAGATTTATGTTATCTGCCATTCTTTAACTCTTCCCTCTCCCTCACTTCCACACCCTCCACTTAGGGTTCTTCTTTGTGTTCTCTTTCTCCTCACCCAAATTCTCTGACCTTCAGTGAAAAGAGGAATCTCTAAACTGAAATATCAGGTATTACTCTGGAGTGAGAGGCGGATGTTGAGTTCTACTTCTGCAATTTCTTAATTATGTGGTCTTGAACTCTGTTGACTTCTGTTTTTCACTTGCAAAATGGGGATAATAGGATTATCTTTAATGTAGTGAGACCATATCTATAAAGCCTAAGACACTGTAGAAGATAATAGTACAGCACTGAATCAAAAATGACAATTTTCTCAATTTCAGAGAAATTAGCTAATATCAAAACGTTTGTCAAGTATGCTGCTCTCACCACTCTTATTCAAAATAGTATTAGAAGTTCTAACCAGAGCAGTTAAGAAAATGAAACAAAATGTATCCAAATCGTAAAGAAAGCAGTTAACACATCACTATTTGCAGTTGACACAATTATATGTATAAGAAAACCTAAAATTCATGAAAAGACAATTAGAAATAATCAATGAGTAGAGTAAAATTTAGTGTACAAAATCAATGCACAAAAATCAGTTGCTTTTTTATACACTAACAATGAACTAGCAGAAAGAGAAATAAAAAATATAATTTCATTTAAAATAGTAACAATAACAATAAAATACATAGAAATAAATTTAACCAAGGAAGTGAAAGACTTGTACACAGAAAACTATAACACAGTGTTGAAATAATTCAAGGAAGATAGAAATAAATGGAATGATATTTCGTGCTCGTGGAGCACAACTGGGTTCTGAACAGTGATTTTATATCCCGCAAATTTACTGCATTGGTTGATTACTTCCAACCCTTTTTTGGTTGAGTCTTTAGGATTTTCTACATCCAAGTTTATATCCTCTGAAGATAACGACAATTTTAATTCTTCCTTCTCAAGTTGGATGTCTTGTATTTCTTTATCTAGCCTGTTTACTCTATTTAAGACTTTTAGTACTAAATTGAATAAGAGTAGTGGGAGCGAGCACCATTGTCTTGTTCCTAACAGAGGAAAAACTTTGTTGTTCACCATTGAGCATAATGTTAGCTGTGGGTTTGTTTTATATGGCCTTCATTATGTTGAGGTATGTTCCTTGTATATCTAATTTTTGAGGGTTTTAATCATGAAAGGATGCGATATTTTGTCCAATGCTTTTTCTGCATCTATTGAGATGATCATATGATTTTTATCTTTCATTCTCTAAATGTGGTGTATCACATTTATTAAATTGGACATCTTGAACCTTCTTCCTTTCCAAGGATAAATCCCACTTGGTCATAGCTTTGGTGTGAGTGTAATAGTGGCCTCCTAAAATGTGATGGGAACTATTCCTTCCTGTTCAATTTTTTGAAAGTGTTCAAGAAGGATTGGCATTAATTTGGCAGAATTTGCCAGAGAAGCCATCTTGTTCTGAGGGTTTCTGTCTCGAGAGGTTTTTGATTGCTGATTTCATCTCCTTACTCATCTTTTTCTGTTCAGATTTTCTATTTCTTCTTGATTCAATCTTGATAACTTGCATATTTCTAGGAAGTTATCCATTTCTCATAGATTATCCAATTTATTGGCATATAGTTGTTCATAGTAGTCTCTTATGATCTTATGTAGTTTTGTAATATCACTTGTAATCTCTCCCCTTTCATTTCTGATTTTATTTCAGTATACTTTTTTTTCTTAACCTATCTAAAGATTTGTCAGAATAGTTTATTTTTTGAAAACTACCTCTTAACTTCATTGATTATTCTTATTGTTTTTTGGTCTCTAATTCATTTATTTTCATTCTGATCATTCTTGTTTCCTTCCTTCTACTCACTTTGGTCTTAGTTTGTTCTTCTTTTCTCATTCCTTGAGGTGTAATGTTAGGTTTTTATTGAGATTCTTCTATAGTCTTAATATATGAATTTATTGCTATAAACTTCCTTCTCAGAACTGATTTTTTTATGATGGTATTGGTTTTGGTGTGTTATATTTCTATTTTTATTTGTTTTAAGATAGTTGTTGATTTCTCTTTTGATTTCTTATTTGACTTATTGGTTGTTCAGGGTTTTTTTTTTTTGTATATTTTCTGTACACGAAAATATTTGTAAAATTTCCAGCTTTCCCTAAGTTGATTTCTAGTTTCATACCAATGTGGTCAGAAAAGATACTTGGTATGATTTCAGGCTTAAGAATTTTAAAATATGTTTGTATCCTGTCATATGATCTATCCTGGAAATATTCCATGTGCACTTAAGGAGAATATATATTCTGCTGCTATTGGATGAAATGTTGTATAAATGTCTGTTAAGTCCATTTGGTCTAATACGATGCAAGTCTAACATTTCTGTGTTGATTTTTTGCCTGGATGATCTATCCACTGCTGAAAGTGGAATACTAAGTTCTCCCACTATTATTGTGTTGCTCTCTATTTCCTTCTTCAGATCTGTTAGTATTTGCTTAATATACTCAGGTGCTCTGATTTGGGATGCATGTATATTTACATTTATTATGTTTTCTTGATGAATTGGCCCCTTTACTGTTATATAGTTACCTTCTTTGTTTCCATATTTGGCTTAAAATTTATTTTGTCTGGGAGGAAGATCCAAGATGGCGCCGTGAGTAGTCCTCTTTGTCTCTCCCCCTTTGAGTCTACAATTATTTGGACACTTATTGCTTGACAAAGGATATCCAGACAGCATCTCAGGACGTCTGAGATACCCACTCGACTATACATCGGAAGGCGGACGGACTTTCCTCCGGGAGGATGTGGAAATAGGTGAAAACTCTCCAGCCCCGACTGAGCAGCCTAGTACCTGCAAGTGGCTTTCTTCCAACGGACGCCCCCAGAGGATCTACACACATCTAGGGCAGGAGCGAGCACACAACAGAGGAGCGACGGTGGAAACAGGTGACCAGAACCCTACCTAAACCCCCCGCAATTACTCCTAAACGCAGAGGGAAACTTTGGAGTTGCACACCTGAGCCCGCAGGGAGAGTCTCTCCCCGCCATTGGTGGGGAGACCCCGCCTGGTGTTCGTGGCGCCCAGAGGGTCCCAGAGAGAGTCGCTGAGGGTACGGAGGTCTCCCAGCTGCCATTGCCCGCCCCGTGAGAGTAGGGATTGCCGGAGATCTCAGAGAGGACCGGGGCTGGGGGAAGTTTCAAAGGCCGGCTCTGCGACCCAGAGGGGAAGCGCCGGAGTTCCGCCTGGGCAGCAGACAAAACTCTCTGTCTGCCATTAGCAGAGGGGCCACGCCCAGCATTCACGGCTCCGGGAGAGGCCCGGAGAGAATCCCAGAGGGCGGGGCGACCCCCAGCTGCCGTTGCCCGCCCCGTGGGAGTAGGGATTGCCGGAGATCTCGGAGAGGACTGGGGCTGGGGGAAATTCCATAGGCCCGCTCTGCGCCCCGGAGGGGACGTTACAGAATTCTGCCCGGGCAGCAGACAAAACTCTCTGTCTGCCATTAGCGAAGGGACCACGCCCAGCACTCAACTCCGGGAAAGCCCCGGAGAGAATCCCAAAGGGTGGGGCGACCCCCAGCTGCCGTTGCCCACCCTGTGGGACTAGGGAGTGCCGGAGATCTCAGAGAGGACTGGGGCTGGGGGAAGTTTCAAAGGCTGGCTCTGCGACCCGGAGGGGAAGCTCTGGAGTTCCGCCTGGGCAGCAGACAAAACTCTCTGTCTGCCATTAGCAGAGGGGCCATGCCCAGCATTCACGGCTCCGGAAGAGGCCCGGAGAGAATCCCAGAGGGTGGGGCGACCCCCAGATGCCGTTGCCCACCCCGTGGGACTAGGGATAGCCGGAGATCTTGGACAGGACTGGGGCTGGGGGGAGTTCCAGAGACCCAGCTCCATAGCCTAGGGGGAAACCCTTCAGGCTCACAGCAGCCTTAGGGAAAGCCTCTGCACAGCACCAGTAGAAGGCACCCAGCCGCCAGCCACAAGGCTGGAAGACCCCAGGGCAAAAGCAGCATAGCTAGGTGAACTAACCACAGACTGTAGAAGATGCCAATAGCTCTCCTGCGACCCATAGAGGATAAGTGAGATTTTGTGGGTGCCGACAGCAACGGAGCGACCAATATAAGTGATCCCACCCCTGGCCGCTGGAAAAGCCCATAACACCGTTGCAGACCCCAAGGAGGGAGCACATCTAGGTGGGCTACAACAGTAGGCACCAGCAGCCTGAAGCCCCCCTGTGACGGCCCCCACGGCAGAGGAGGGAATCCAAAGGACCACTGTGGCTACGAGGAGGGACCCAGGCCCAGTTAGCAACTGCGGACAGGGTTCCTGGTTGGTGCAGTATAAACAGCTGCTCCCCCACTGCAGCAGCTGAAACAAGTGAAAGGAGCAACTAAACTCTATCTCCATGCGGAGGCACAAATCAACAACATCAAGCAATATGAAAAAATACATTAAATCTCCAGAACAGAAAGAAAGTAACAAATACACAGAAAACAATCCCAAAGAAAATGAGATGTATAACCTAAATGATGATGACTTCAAAACAGCCATCATTAAAACGCTCAATGAGTTAAGAGAGAATTCTGACCGGCAACTCAACGAGTTCAGGAGCTATGTCACAAAAGAGTTTGATACGATAAAGAAGAACCAAACAGAAATATTGGAAATGAAGAACACAATAGAGGAGATTAAAAAAAATCTAGATGCTCTGAACAGTAGGGCCGATAATATGGAGGAAAGAATTAGCAATTTGGAAGATGGCACTATAGAATTGCTGCAGGCAGAGGAGGAGAGAGAAGCAAGACTAAAAAGAAATGAAGAAACTCTCCGAGAATTATCAGACACAATTAGGAGATGCAACGTAAGGATTATAGGTATACCAGAGGGAGAAGAGAAGGAGAAAGGGGCAGAAAGCCTATTCAAAGAAATAATGGCTGAGAACTTCCCAAATCTGGTGAGGGAGATGGATCTTCAGGTGACAGAAGCCAATAGATCTCCAAACTTTATCAATGCAAGAAGACCAACTCCACGGCATATAGTAGTGAAGCTAGCAAAAGTCAACGACAAGGAGAAAATACTAAGGACAGCCAGGCAAAAGAAACTAACCTACAAAGGAACCCCCATCAGGCTATCAGCAGATTTCTCAGCAGAAACTTTACAGGCTAGAAGAGAGTGGAATGATATATTCAAAAATCTGAAGGACAAAAATCTACAGCCGAGAATTCTCTACCCAGCGAAAATATCCTTCAAATACGATGGAGAAATAAAAACTTTCCCAGATAAACAAAAATTAAGGGAGTTCATTGCCACAAAACCTCCTCTTCAGGAAATCCTCAGGAAAACCCTCATTCCTGAAAAATCCAAAAAAGGAAAGGGGCTACAAAACCAAGAGCAGAGGAGATAAGTAGAAGGACAACAACAGAGAGTAGCAGCTCTACATCAGAACAGATTAAACCACGGGACGAGAAACTAAGGAAATTGAAGAAAACCGGAAAACAAGACACAAAATGGTAGTGGTAGGCCCCCACATCTCAATAATCACTCTAAATGTAAATGGATTGAACTCCCCAATCAAAAGACACAGAGTGGCAGGATGGATCAAAGAACAAGATCCAACAATATGCTGCCTCCAGGAAACACACCTCAGCCCCAAAGACAAACACAGACTCAGACTGAAGGGATGGAGAACAATACTCCAAGCTAATAATGAACAAAAGAAAGCAGGTGTCGCTATACTAATATCAGACAAGGTAGATTTCAAAGCAAAACAGATAAAGAAAGATAAAGAGGGACAGTATATAATGATAAAAGGGACTCTCCACCAAGAAGACATAACACTTATAAATATATACGCACCAAACACAGGAGCACCAAAATTTGTAAAGTAACTCGTAATAGAACTAAAAGAAGACATCAACAACAATACGATAATAGTAGGGGACCTCAACACACCATTAACACCAATGGACAGAACATCCAGACAGAAAATCAACAAGGAAATAATAGAATTAAATGAAAAATTAGACCAGATGGACTTAATAGATATATATAGAACACTTCATCCAAAAACAGCAGGTTACACATTCTTCTCAAGTGCACATGGAACATTCTCAAGGATTGACCATATTTTGGGAACCAAAGCAAACATCAATAAATACAAGAGAGTTGAAATAATATCAAGCATCTTTTCTGATCATAATGCTATTAAACTAGAAACCAACTACAAGAAAAAAGCAGAGAAAGGTGCAAAAATGTGGAGACTAAACAACACGCTTCTCAACAAACAATGGATCATTGAAGAAATTAAAGAAGAAATCAAATTTTATCTGGAGACTAATGAAAATGAGAACACGACATACCAAATCATTTGGGATGCGGCAAAAGCAGTGGTAAGAGGGAAATTCATCGCAATACAGGCTCACCTCACTAAACAAGAAAAAGCTCACATAAGCAACCTCAAACGACACCTAACAGAACTAGAAAAAGAAGAACAAACAAAGCCCAGAGTCAGTAGAAGGAGGGAAATAATAAAAATAAGAGCAGAAATAAACGATATTGAAACAAAAAAGACAATAGAAAGGATCAATGAAACAAAGAGTTGGTTCTTCGAAAGAATTAACAAAATTGACAAACCCCTAGCCAGACTCACCAAGAAAAGAAGAGAGAAATCGCAAATTAATAAAATTAGGAATGACAGAGGAGAAATCACAACAGATACCAATGAAATACAAGAGATCATAAGAGAATACTATGAAAAACTATATGCCAACAAATTGAACAACCTGGAAGAAATGGACAAATTCCTAGACTCCTACAATCTCCCCAAACTGAATCAGGAAGAAATGGAGAATCTGAATAGGCCAATCACAAGTAAGGAAATAGAAACGGTAATCAAAAACCTCCCCAAAAATAAGAGTCCAGGACCAGACGCCTTCTCTGGAGAATTCTACCAAACATTCAAAGAAGACTTAATACCTATTCTCCTCAAACTGTTCCAGAAAATTGAGAAAGATGGAGAACTCCCTAACACATTCTATGAAGCCAACATCACTCTGATCCCCAAACCTGACAAGGACAACACAAAAAAGGAGAACTACAGGCCGATATCACTGATGAACATAGATGCAAAAATCCTCAACAAAATTTTGGCAAACCAAATACAGCAATACATCAAAAAGATTATACACCATGATCAAGTGGAATTTATACCAGGAACACAGGGATGGTTCAACATCCGCAAGTCAATCAACGTGATACACTACATTAACAAAATGAAAAACAAAAACCACATGATCATCTCAATAGATGCAGAGAAAGCATTCAACAAGATCCAACACCCATTTATGATAAAAACCCTCAGTAAAATGGGTATAGAAGGAAAGTACCTCAACATAATAAAGGCCATATATGATAGACCCACAGCCAACATCATACTCAATGGACAAAAACTGAAAGCCATCCCTCTCAGGACAGGAACAAGACAAGGGTGCCCACTTTCACCACTCCTATTCAACATAGTACTGGAGGTGCTGGCCAGAGCAATTCGGCAGGAAAAAGAAATAAAAGGAATCCAAATAGGTAATGAAGAAGTAAAACTCTCGCTGTTTGCAGACGACATGATCTTATATATAGAAAACCCCAAAGAATCCATAGAAAAACTATTAGAAATAATCAACAACTACAGCAAAGTAGCAGGGTATAAAATTAACGTGCATAAATCAGTAGCATTTCTATACACTAACAATGAACTAACAGAAAAAGAACTCAAGAACTCAATCCCATTCACAATCGCAACGAAAAGAACATAATACCTTGGGATAAACTTAACCAAGGAAGTGAAGGATCTATACAATGAAAACTACAAGACTTTCTTGAAAGAAATTGACGATGACATAAAGAGATGGAAAGACATTCCTTGCACATGGATTGGAAGAATAAACATAGTTAAAATGTCCATACTACCTAAAGCAATATACAGATTCAATGCTATCCCAATCAGAATCCCAAGAACATTCTTCACAGAAATTGAACAAACAATCCTAAAATTCATATGGGGCAACAAAAGACCACGAATTGCTAAAGCAATCCTGAGCAAAAACAAAGCCGGCGGAATCACAATCCCCGATTTCAAAACATATTACAAAGCTACAGTGATCAAAACAGCATGGTACTGGTACAAAAACAGGTCCACAGATCAGTGGAACAGAATTGAAAGCCCAGAGATAAAACCACACATCTATGGACAGCTAATCTTCGACAAAGGAGCAGAGGGCCTACAATGGAGAAAAGAATGTCTCTTCAACAAATGGTGCTGGGAAACCTGGACAGCCACATGCAAAAGATTGAAAATTGACCATTCTTTTTCACCACACACCAAAATAAACTCAAAATGGATCAAAGACCTAAAGATTAGGCCTGAGACAATAAGTCTTTTGGAAGAGAATATAGGCAGTACACTCTTTGACATCAGTTTCAAAAGAATCTTTTCGGACACTCTAACTCCTCAGTTGAGGGAAACAATAGAAAGAATAAACAAATGGGACTTCATCAGACTAAAGAGCTTCTTCAAGTCAAGGGAAAACAGGATTGAAACAAGAAAACAGCCCACTAATTGGGAAAAAATATTTACATGCCACTTATCCGACAAAGGGTTAATCTCCATAATATACAAAGAACTCACACTGATTAGCAACAAAAAAACAAACAACCCGATCAAAAAATGGGCAGAGGACATGAACAGACATTTCTCAAAAGAAGATATAAGGATGGCCAATAGACACATGAAAAGATGTTCATCATCGCTAATCATCAGGGAAATGCAAATCAAAACTACACTAAGATATCACCTTACACCCGTTAGATTGGCAAAAACATCCAAAACCAAGAGTGACAAATGTTGGAGAGGATGTGGAGAAAAAGGAACCCTCATACACTGTTGGTGGGAATGCAAACTGGTATAGCCACTGTGGAAAACAGTATGGAGATTTCTCAAAAAGTTAAAAATAGAAATACCCTATGACCCAGCCATCCCATTACTGGGTATCTATCCTAAGAACCTGATATCAGAAATCTCAAGAGTCCGTTGCACCCCTATGTTCATCGCAGCATTATTTACAATAGCCAAGACGTGGAACCAGCCTACATGCCCAGAAACTGATGATTGGATAAAGAAGATGTGGTATATATACACAATGGAATACTACTCAGCCATAAAAAAAGCCCAAATTGGCCCATTCACAACAATGTGGATGGACCTCGAGGGTATTATGTTAAGCGAAATAAGCCAGTCAGAGAAAGACGAACTCTATATGACTCCACTCATAGGTGGAAGTTAGTATATTGATAAGGAGATTTGATCGGTGGTTACCAGGGAAAAGGGGGGGTGGGGGGAGGGCACAGAGGGGGAAGTGGTGTACCCACAACATGACTAACAAAAATGTACAACTGAAATCTCACAAGGTTGTAATCTATCATAACATTAATAAAAAAAAATGAACTTTGATGCATACATCACACTATATTTCAAAATGAACTCCAAATGGATTATGGGCTGAAATGTAAAAACAAAAACTCATAAAACTTCTAGAAGTCAACACAGGAGAAAGCCTGTGTTTTTGGGGCTTTGGATTATGCAAAAGTTTCTTATATCTGACACCAAAAACATGATCCATAAAAGAACAAAGTGGTAAATTGGACATCATCAAAATTAGAAAAATCTCTTTGAGAGACACTCTTAACAAATGAAAAGAAAAGCCACAATCTGGAAGAAAATCTTTGCAAATCATAAGTCTGATAAAGAACTTGCATCAAGGCTATAAAAAGAACTCTCAAAACGCAACAATAGGGGCCGGCCCTGTGGCACAGGGGTTAAGTTTGCATGTTCCACTTTGGCGGCCTGGGGTTTGCTGGTTTGGATCCTGGGTGCAGACATGGCACTGCTCAGCTAAGCCATGCTGTGGTAGGTGTCCCACATATAAAGTAGAGGAAGATGGGCACAGATGTTAGCTCAGGGCCAGTCTTCCTCAGCAAAAAGAGGAAGATTGGCAGCAGATGTTAGCTCCGGGCTAATCTTCTTCAAACAAACAAACAAACAAAAAACCAATGCAACAATGAGAAAATAAACAACTAAATAAAAAAACCAGGTGAGAGATTTGAGCAGATACTTCACCAAAGAAGATATATGGATGGCACACAAGCACATGAAAAGATGCTCAACACTGCATCTGAGAAATGCAAATTAAAACACAGTGAAATACTTCTATACATACCTATTAGAATGGCTAAAATGAAAAAGACCAGCCAAGTTCAACGCTGGTGAGGATGTGGGGGAAAAGGACTCTCATATCCTGCTGATGGGAACTGAATACGGCACAGCCACGTTGGAAAACAGTCTGGCAATTTCTTAGAAAGTTAAACATACACCTACCATATGATCCAGCCATTCTACTCTTAGGTTTTTATCGAAGAGAAATGAAAGCATATGTCTAGACAAACACGTGCACATAAAATGTTCAAAGCAGTTTTATTTCTAATAGCCCCAAATGGGGAACAAACCCAAATGTCCGTCAGCAGGTGAATGGATAAACAAACTGTAGTATGTCTGCACGTTGGAATACTACTCAGCAGTAACAAGAAACAATGATACACGCAACAGCATAGATGAATCTCAAAATAATTATGTCAAGTAAAAGAACATAGATTAAAAAAAGAGTATATACTGTAAAAAAAAAAAATTTATTTTGTCTGATATAGATAGCTGTTCCTGCTTTCTTTTGGTTTCCACTTGCATGAAATATCTTTTTCCATTCCTTCACTTTGAGCCTGTGGCTGTCCTTGAAGCTGTAGTGAATCTCTTGTAGGCAGCATATAGTTGGGTCTTGTTTTTATCTATCCAGGACTCTGCCTTTTGATTGGTGAATTCAATCCATTTACATGTAGAGTTACTTTTGATATATAAGCACTTGCTAATGCCATCTTATTCATTGTTTTCTGACTGTTTTGTATTTCCATTGTCTCTTTTTTCCTTGTGTGTGCCTGACTTTGTATCTTTGGGATTTTATCTGGTGGTATGCTGTGTTTCCTCTTGTCTTTTTGTGAATCTACTCTAGGCCTTTTCTTTGTGATTACCATGTGCGTTACATAAACATCTTATAAAGAAAACACTGCATTTTAAACTGATAGCAACTTAAATTTTCTTCAAAAGCTGTACCCTTTTACTCCTCTCTTTTATATTTTTATGTCGTTATTTGCCTTTTTTTACATCAAGTATTCTTTAACAAATTATTGTAGCTATAACATTTTAATACTCATCACTTTTAAACTTTATATTAGAACCAAGTGGTTAACACACCATCCTATTACAGAATTAGAGTTTTTTGTGCCTGCCTATATATCTAGCTTTACACTATGCTACGTGCTTTTGTATGTTTTCATGTTGCTGGTTCGTGTCTTTTTATTTCAATGTGAAAAACATTTTTAAGGCAGCATTAGTGGTGATGAATAATACCAGCTTTTGTTTTACGGGAAAGTCTTTATTTCTCCATCGTATCTGAAGTATAACTTTGTGGGATAGAGTATTCTTGGCTGGCAGTTTTTTCTTTCAACACTGAATATACCGATCCCCTCTGTCCTGACCTATAGGATGTCTGCTGAGAAAACTGCTGATAGCTAATGAGATTCCCTTGAAGGTACAATCTTTTCTTCCCTTGTTGCTTTTAGGATTCTCTCTTTGTCTTTGATCTTTAACAGTTTTATTTTGATTTGTCTTGGAGAACGTCTTTTGAAATGAGAACATAGGGTGATCTGTGATTGTGAGCTTACCTGTCTAAGTTTCTCCAGGTTTTGGAAGTCTGTAGTATTATTCCCTAAATTAATTTTCTGCCCCCTTCTCCCTCTTTGTTCCTTTTGAACCTCAATTCTTCTAATTTTGTTTTGATGAAATCCCATAGATCACGTAGGCTTTCTTTGCTCTTTTTCCTTCTGTTTTCTTTCCTTGGCTTTGACTGTGTTAATTCAAACATCTTGCCCTCTAGCTCACTTTCCTGTCTTCCACGTTCTCTACTCTACTGAGAATGCTCTCTATTGTATTTTTCATTTCATTCATTGAATTATTCATCTCCAGAATTTCTGTTTGTTCTTTTTCATAATTTTTATTTCCTTGTTATATATCTCATTTTGTGTCTTTATTTCCTTATCTTATTATTTTCTTTTGCCTTTTATTTTCTTTCATTGAGATTCTTCAAAAAGCTATTTTGAATTCTTTATTCGCTTAGTCACAAAATTCTGTGCTTCTAAAATTCTGTTGTTGGTGATTTTTGTTAACTTTACATGATGACAGGTTCCCTTGATATTTCATGTTTCTTATAGCTTCTGGTTGCTGCTTTTGCACTTGAAATAGAAAACACCTCTTCAAATCTTTGCTAGTTGCCTTCAGATGGGGTATCCTGTTATTGGTGGTGTTATATCTGAGGTTTTCTCTGCCTTTATATGAGTAAACGTGCTCCACTCTTATTGCTCTCACTTGTGGCAGAATTCTTAAGCTATTGTGTCTTCCCTGGTTGTTACCAATCGCCAATTTGGCTACTGGAAGACTCTTTTTTGTTTTCTAGAAGCTGGCACTACAGTTCATGTATGTCTTTTTTCCCTTGCCCACATACTCAAGTTTATTTTTCCTAGATCACTCAGTTTACCAGATTTGTTGTCACTGCTGCCCTTGGAAATATGCAAAAGAAGTCAGTTGCAGAGTGGGGAGAAGTGAGGATATAGCACTGGCAACTTAGGGGTTCCCACCGACCTGGTGGGGAGATTCTTGGGTGAGGTACTCCTGGAGCCTCATGGGTGGACTTTCTGTTGAAATCCTGAGTCAGGAGGAAGAAACTATGCCACTTTAAAGCTCTTTAATATTCTCAACTGTTTCTTTCCTGCTCTTCCCTCTTCCTCCAATCACTGACTACCTGTGTCAGTACACTAGGTACTTCTGGGAAGACTTAGGTTTCTCCAGATGCTTCCAGCACTACAATGGTAGCTGGCACTCACTTGTGGCTCTTTTTCCCTGTGGGATAGTTCACCACTGCTGAAATCTTCAGTCTGTGCATTGTTGCCTTGAACAGGTGGTGCTGGGAATGCTCCTCTCACCTTCTCCACTGTGACCACTCATATTTTTTTTCTCCTCCAATAATGTGCTATAGTCCCCTCTCAGGAAGGCTAGGCTTCCATAAAGTCTCTCTCTTTCATGGGTGTCAGCCAAAGTCAGCACTTTTCAGGCTCAACCAATCATAACCCAGGTGGCTTGGGTTAGGTTCACTGTCTCCTGCTGGCCCTGTAGCCCGTTCTGATGTCTGTCTGCCTGTTACCAGATACACAGGTGGGCAAGGTTCCTCCTGGCTCCCTTGGTTTTTGGTCCTGGATGCCACAACTCCCACAAGGTGTTTTTGTTCATGGATGAACGTCCAATTCACTGTTACAAAAGTGGGACAAAAAGGAAGACCGTCTTTTACAGCTAAGATGCTAACGTTCCTCCTTCCCCTGATAATTTTTAGTCTCATACTTTGACTTACATAGATATGCAGCCTGAATCTTTCACTGTTCTGACACCAAAAGACACAAAGTCAAAATTTTTGTTTAAAGGGATTCTGTGTTGGTGTTGCCCTCAAGGTATCTTCCAGAAATAATATAAATCATTTCTGAAAGAACATATTTTAAACACAAGCATCAAAGATTCCCACAGACAAATTTTTAAAAAACATGAACTTAAGTTAAAAAAAATTCACTAAGCACAGAAATATACAAGGCATCTTGACTAAGAGTCAGCTATGACATCTAACTATAGAATCAGATTTGCAAAACTATATATTTAAATCATTAGTTATTAATGAGAAGTAGATATGTTTAATATGTTTAAATACCAGATGCTTGGAGAGTATGATGAAAGAATAAGAGGCTGTCAAAGGTGACCATTTGGGAAAAGAACTAAATGGGAACTCCAGAGAGAAAATAAAATATTATGATGGAAATTTGAAATTAAGTGGATAAGTTAAACAGCCAATTAACACAATTTATGTTAGAATAAATTTGTTGGAAAAGAGGTCTGTAAAACTTATACAGAAGACAATAGAGAAATACAAATAACGGATGTTTTAGTGATGTGGAGGATAGAGCAAGAAGATTCAGTGACATACATTTAATTGGGGTTCCAGAGGCATATAATAAAAATATGTGGGCAATTTTCAGAGTATTATTTGTGTTTGGTAGACAGCACATGAGGCTTAAGGTTACCATATTGAACAACTAGGCATTACAGGAAGCTGTGAATATGTCCATGAGTAGAGGAAGAACAGTATAAGTTGTAGCTCCACAATAAATCTTTTTGCTGTCCTGATTGTTAGTTATGATGATGATGGTAACAGTGATGAAGAATGTAATTTTCTGCTCTGTTGTCACAAAATTCTCCCTCCATTCAGTTTCACTATGGACAGAACCACATTCAAGTCTGGGAATGTTAATACATTCATGCATCACTTAATTACAAGGATACATTTATAAATGCCTTGTTAGGCTATTTTGTCTTTGTCTAAACATCATAGAGTGTACCTAGACAAACATACATGTTATGCCTACAGCACACCTATGTTATATGGCACTAATATTATGGGATCAATGTTGTATCTGTGATCTTTCATTGACCAAAATGTTGTTACCTGGTGCATGACTGTGCAGCATGTCTGCTACCATTTCTCCTTCCATATTGATGGCAAGTCTTGTATTTCTTTTCTAATTAATAACTTCATTTCTTCAGAATACTCTTCAAAGCAGTGCAACACGGAGCAATGACTGATCTGATTTTGAGAAATGAATGCTTCTGCCTTACTTCTCAGGCTGTAGCCTTATGCGTCTATGGGGATTTTCTATTTGCATTCATTTTTGGAACTAGAAGGCTTAGAAATGATTGTAGAAAAGGAAGACATTCAGGAAGTCTAATGCTGACAAATATTTGTAGTTGATAGACATAGGTTATTCCATTAAGGTCACAGCCTTTCTCCAGGGAAATTTCCAAGACATCTACTTTTACCCATATACAACTCCCAGGCCATCTCTGACATACATTTTCTACCTTTCATACCTTCCCATGATTTTCTTTCTAGTTTGAGTCATATTAATTTAAATAGCTTTGTTGGGAGATGTTCTAATGACCATCTGGAGAGAGAACAGCTATTTCATCTTGATGAGGGCATATAGTATCTGATGCAGAAATAATCTTTGGCTTATTTACTGTTTGGACTGAAGACTTAGTGCCTTCTTTCTCTGGACTAGCTCCAAAGAGGAAAACAGAAAGAATCTCCAGAAATTCTGCCTTAGTTTGATAATAAGAACGTCCATTAACTAAACATCTTAACCTTTACTTGAGTTCAAGTCACTCTACTTTGTAGGAGAAGTCTTGAAGCTAGGAACCATGAATAAACTCCAGGATGATTTAAGAATCTAATAGAACCATATGCAAAGGTGACAAGTGGTTGCAGTTTGCTGGGTAGAGGTTCTAGAGTTTCCAACAGATTTTCAAAAGTATCACTGATGGAAAGAACATCAAGAATCACTGCCTTAGATAACTTAACTTATAATATCCCTGATTTGAGGAAAGGAAAATGCTGCAACTGTAAGGAAAGGAACATAATGGCTCTTTCAACCTTGTCTTATCTAACTTCTCAGGAGCCTTCCTAGAGTCATGAGGTTGGTTAAGTCACACCCATTTCCAATCTATATCTTGGTGTGTGACTCTTTCCATCATTTAATTACGTTACTTTTATATCTCTGAAGGCTTTATAAAAGTAGAAAGGCAGTTACGAAATCGTCCACCCTCCCTGATGGCAGATTACTTGAACGTTGGTTCCAAAGGAGATTTTACAGAGCACCTACTCCAGCATCCTTATTTGACAGATGACACCCAGCATGGTTCAGGGTCTTCTGAAAGGACTGATTAATAGTGGATCCAACCGAGCAGCATCTTTGTTTCCCCATATTGAGAGATGACAGTTTTTATAATTTGGTCTAGTTCCAATTCTCATATATTTGTAAACTCTGGAATGTTAAGACATGAAATTAAGATTTTAGAGGATAATGTAAAAATAATGTCCATTTACTCCCTTTTGTCCCCTAAGAAAATGACAATATCCAAGGGAATTTTTCAGTTAAGGCTTGTAATTTCACATTTAAGACTATATTAACTCAAAGTTGAGGATTTAAGATTCACATTTAGTCAGCTGTGTGAACAGAAAAAAATGTTTGTTTTTATTTTTTGAGAATGAATTTATTTCCATTTCTAATCATTTTCTCAGCAGATGGCACCAAGCATGTCCATGGAAGGGGATAGAAATTACACTTCTGCGTCCATGTTTTTCTCCTGGGACTCTCAGATGGAAAAGAGTGGCAGCTTGTCCTCTTCCCAATCTTCCTAGGGATCTACCTTATGACCCTAGTCTGGAATCTGGGTCTTATCATCCTAATCAGGGTGGACTCCCACCTGCACACACCTATGTACTTTTTTCTCAGTTTCCTGTCATTTTTAGACATCTGCTATTCTTCTTCTACCAGCCCAAGGATGCTTTCAGACTTCTTAAAAGATGAAAAAACAATTTCCTTCACTGCCTGTGCCACCCAATATTTTGTTGGGTGCTGGATGGGTCAGGCTGAGTGCTGTCTCTTGGCTGCCATGGCCTATGACAGATATGTTGCTATTGGTAGGCCTCTGCAGTACTCAGCCATCATGGCTCCTGGCCTCTGTCAGAAGATGGTTGCTGGGGCCTATGGGAGTGGTTTCCTTGTAGTTCAGTTCAAACAGTCCCTAGTTTTCATCTCCACTTTTGTGGGCCCAATATCATTCTAAATTTCTTCTGTGACATAATCCAGATTATTTCCTTGTCTTGCACCAATCCCTTTATCATCCACATGATTATTTTTCTGGTAGCATTTTTTACTGGATTTGGGTCTTTTCTTTTTATCCTCTTATCTTATGGTTTTATTGCAGTTTCTATTCTGAAACTATCCTCTGCCAAAGGTAGTGCCAAGGCATTCAATACTTGTGCCTCCCACCTGGCAGTTGTGACAATCTTCTATGGTACAGGCCTCTTTATGTACCTGAATCCTAGCTCTAGCCACTCCAAGAATCAGAACAAGGTGCTTTCAGTGTTCTATGTTATCCTTATCCCCATGTTAAATCCTCTTATCTATAGTTTGAGGAACAAGGAAATCAAAGAGGCCCTCAAAAGGGTGGTAAAGAGGACAACACATTTATCTCACTAAGAGCAATATTTATGCAGGTGCTATTTCTCCTATAATGAAGACAAAGTTTAGAATATGTATTTGACTTTTTGTAGGTCACAGGTCTTCTTTCTAGGTAGAAAGAAGAAGTGAAAGCATTGCTCTTTGATTCCTCCTGTCATTATTCTTCGCTACCACCACCAGGTGATCTGTTCGAGACAGTGTCACCAACATTGAATTTGCTTTATAAACCTGATTCTATGATTAGACCCAGGTACATAAAACCCTACGTTTTGAGAACAGAGAATCTAATAGATATTTTATGTACGGAAATGTCAAGACCCTAGGAAGCCACATAGACTGTTTTTTCCTCTACGATTTTTAATACGTCTTTTGTTTATTTTCAACCATTAAGCATTTGTATATTTCAATAAATATAATATAAAATAATGCATAAAATTAAATATGTGAAAATTAAAAATAATTTACAAATATGTGAAAATTAAAAATAATTTACAAATGCACACTTTATCATCTTATTCATGGACAGAGAGAGAGAAAGTAAAAGAAGGATAGAGAGAGAGAATGATAGTGAGAAAGGAAACAGAGGGAAGGAGAAGGGAGGAGAGGAGACAACAGGAGAGGAGAGGGAGAAAGACTGGTCTGGCGTATTCCCAAATAATGTTTCTATCCCCTCCATCTTACTCCTGGAGAACTTCTTGTGTAGTGGCTTGTGAAAAAGAGGTGGGAAAGAGGAATGGTAGGAAGAAAGGGCCCTTTTATGGTCAAGAGTTGGGGAGATTCTCAGAGGCTAGAAAGAAATCAAAGTTATCAATTTATGGACATAGTTCACCTGAAGCATGCTCCATGGTTGCTTCCCAGAGTCAAAGCAAGACTTCAGAAATTAAGGCTGTTGTGATGTGTCTTGGGAGACAGCATCAAAGTCCCAGAGATATGAACCTCCCAGGGATTCCAGGGCCTTAAGTTTGATCAGGGAGCAGCAGAGCCAGCTGACTTAGAGACTCAGATTCCAATCAAGAGAATTTAAAGAAAATTTAAATAGATATTTTTTTCAGACAAATTTGTGTACTATATGTCATACATATTACATTAGTATTTACACAACACTTTATACTTCATATGGTTACATTGTACAGATGTGATTTATTTCTATTGCCATGTGAGTTGGCAGATGAGAAGTTATTCCCATTTCACAGATTGAAACTTTGGGCATATTGAGGTCTGCCACATTCTTCCCAGGGTAGCAACAATCCACGGTGAGTCTCACAAATTTTCATGTGTGGATTATAAGTGGTTCCTATAGGCCAGAAGCACGTCTTCCAATGCTTAGCCTTGGAACCCAAATTCTATACTTTTGGTGTTATATCTTTAAACTATCTTAAGAATCTATTCAGTGTAAAAGATTAAATTAGTATAGTTCTTATCAGAGGGAATATGTAACTGCTAACCAATTAGTGAATGTTAAATCAAAGAAATAATTTATTTCCCCATCCATCCTTTTCTCCCTAAAAGTAAGATTAGCTGAACTAGGTCAAACCAAGAAGGAGACCTTCTGAAAATATCTCTGTATTCCTAGGAATTGCAGGATAGGTGAGCTCCATTTTTCAAAAACAAAACACAAAAGTTTATGGGGATTATCTTAAGTAGATATTTTTAATGAAGGATTAGTAATGCAGCATAATATGTTGGAAAGAACTCCAATTCAGAACACATGAATTACACCTTCTGATAATAGAAGTCATCGTTTGTACTACATACTGTGGTAAGTGCTGGATAAGTGTTAACTAATTTGATTCTTTCTATGAAAATTTACTCTGAGATGTATCTACTATTATCAGCCCCATTTTATAGGTGATAGTACTGAGGTTTGGAGAGGTTAATTTGCTCAAGTTCATACAACCTACAAGTGGAAAGCTGGTATTCATCCCAGACTGGCTGATACCAATGCCCATGGTTGTAACCATGGTAACTCATCCCCCTGTCACGAATTAGTTTTATTTCTTACCTATTTCCTTGATTTCCTCACTTATGTTTAGGAAATCATGCCATGTCTGCTTCAAAGGGCTGCTTTGATTACTCACTCAGGTCAGGTATTTGAGAAAATGTATGTATGTACATATCTGAAATGAAAGCCCTTTGTAAACTGGTAAGTGCCCACATATCTAATTTATTGTTGTCAGTCTATATTGCCAACCAGCTGTGTCATCTTGGGCAAATCTCTTAGCTCCACTGGCTTCAGGTCCTCACCTGGAAATTGATGGCATTTGACTAGATGGTTTCTAGGTCCTTTCCAGCTCAAATGACTCCAAGTTCATTAAAAGAAAAACTATAATCATGAGACCATAATAGGACTGTGATGAAGTGAGGAATTGAATCAGAAGGTACATGGCAAAGTAGGGTGTGAAATTAGCATGGAAAAAACTCCATGACAACCATGACTCCAGAGAGCAAGTACCTGGAGAGTTTTCTCCCTGATTGTCTTTTCTCCTTTCACCTCTGACCTAATAACTCATTTAAGAGGATCTCTAGTTGTGGGCATCTCTCTGGGGGTGAGTGGAAAGCCAATCACATGGCCAAAAGTGCACATCTTGGAGTGCAAGGGCCCACCTGAAAAATTCCTTTGGAAAAGAAATAAGCAATTTCAATCTTTAGCAAGAACTCCGTCTTCATGTGGGATCTAGGCCAAGCTCATAAGGGAAGATTTATAGAGAACAGTGGATTCTGTGTATCTCTATATCTATGTTACTCTTCCTTTAGGACCTACACAGCACAAGGGTTATGGTTCTCAGTCTCTCCTAGACTTTAAGTTTTCCCTCTTTCTCACTTCTACACCCTTCGCTTAGGGGTCTTCCTTAGGTTCTCTTTCCCCTTACTCAAATTCTTTGAACTTCAGTGAAAAGAATATTTTCTAAACTGAAATTTCAGGTATTACTCTGTGGTGAGGCATAGATGTCTAATTCTAGTTCCCAATTTCTTAAGTATATGATCTTGAAGTCTGTTAATTTCTGTTTTTATTTTGTAAATTGGGGATAATAGAATCATCTAGAATCTAATGAGACAAAACCTATAAAGCCTAATAGATTGTAGAAATTAATAATTGTGCTCTGAAACAAAAACAATAATTTGTTGAATTTCAGGGGAATTAACTAAGGTAAAACCGACTTGCCTGTGCTTCCCAACTTCAGCCATTCCATGACTCTTTTAATTTAATTTTTCCCTTGAGAATTCTGCTTTCATATAATAATTAATTTGATTTCCATTTCAGTATACACCTTTTATTCATTATTTCTGAGCAGCAAAGCCAAGCTGGTCATTTCATAATTATATAATAAAGTACTCATGTACAAATCTATTGATCTTTTGAAATAATCCATATAGTTGTGCATTGTCATCTTTGAAAACCCTGGTGGTCCGGAGCACGGGTGCCACAGAAATCAGAGATGCCTCGCTGCAAGCACAGGCAGTGTTGATCTAACTGTTCCTTTTATCCTTCTTTTACTATGCTGTTATTCATTCAGCAACATTCCTGGCTTCCTCAACCTGATTGATTTCTTAACCTGATTTTCTACCCTGCACAAACTTGCAAATGGCCATGTCCTTAGAAGATCAGATTGGAAAAGGTTTTTGATTAACTGTATCTCCACAGCAATATCGCCAACCAATATTTACCTCAGTTATCTTTTCCTCTACAAACTGTCTTGGGAGATGGCAAACACATGCAAAAAGATAATCAAAGAGAGTAAGTATATTCAGATTTTATTTTGTTTTTCTTCTGGCTTATCAAATTTTAAAAACATACATTTTTAGGATAACTTTTCTCATGAACAAGTTAAACAATCCACGACTCATCACATTTTTTCTGGGAATGATGAGGTACATGGAATACATTTAGTTACGGCTGACTCTGTTAACAGAATGTAACAAAAAAGTGAATTTTAGTGCAACCAATTGATCAAAAGCTTGATTCACTTTCATTGAATTGATCAATTATTTTGTTGTTTCAGGGATGTTGTGCGTGAATTTATATTTTCAAAATATTTTCATTGAATTGAATTCATCTTGGATAAAACGTGATGAATTATATAGACAGCACTCTATTCTAAGTGTAAACAGAAAGATTTCAACATTCATAAAACCATAATTGAAATGAAATGAAAATCATATATTTTCAGTTTCTCCTCCAAAGCTGGGTGAAAGAACCGTTCACGAACATCTTCAGCATATATTTACTGAGTTATATAAATGTTAGTATATGAGATGCTTATCACTAAATAGGAAAACATCTCCACTAGCCCATATACTGTTATAATAGAGTATCATCAATTCAAGAGGACCTGGTGGTGGTGGAACATGAAAAATAGCACCATGTGTTTACAATCCTGCTGACTGGAAGATAACGGAATAATACAAGATAGAGATAAATGTAATCATATAACCGATATTCTTGAATCTTAGCTTAGAGAGCATCTAATTTAGCAAAGAATTTTATGAAGAGCTCCTTGATGCTATAGTATTAGTTCTGCCTTATTTTTCTTTCACAGAAAGGAATGATAATTGCTAACATTTATTGAGCCCTTACTATTTTAAACCCTTTGTGTCATTCAGTTCCTGAAACAACCATATGAAGTGGTAAATATTATTATCCCCATTTATAGATGACTCCACTGAGACACAGAAAGGTTAATAACTTGCTTAGGATCACACAGCCAGTGAGTAAATGTAAGGAAAGTCTGACAATCTATTCTCTCTGTCATTCTCCCTCTTTCATTCTCTCTCCATTATTTTCCTTCTCCCTTTCTCTCTCCCTCTTTCTCTCTCACTGTGCTAACTATTAAGGATTTCTATATCTTAATAACTTTTTATTATAAATATAGGAGTTGTAGAAAATAAAAATACAGATAAAAATAAATAAGAAAATCAAAATCATACCCCTTATTACATTTGTCAATTGTAATTGGTTCACATGATGTGTGTGTGTGTGTTTGTGTGTATGTGTGTGTGTGTCTGTGAGAGAGAGAGATTGATTATATAAAGTAGTTGTTTTCCTCTAGAAAGGTAGAACCATGTTTTGCAAACATCAGCAGTATACATGAGTGCCTATCCCTTATTGATTTATGCTTTTTATATTAAAGGCATTGCCACATTGGCATTCATATATTTTGTGACTAGGTTTCCCAGTTCATCAATCGTATTTCAAAAGTGTTTTATATAAGCGGGTTTTCAGCCATAATCAAGTTTAAGTTGTTATATCATATTTTGTCTCTTATGGTTTCTTACTTGATGTTATATTTCAGAAATTGCATTCCCATCCCAAGATTATGTACCTGTGTATGTATTGATTCCTCTAACGCTTTTTATTTATAGTAAGCTAGGTCTCATAGACCCTTTAGGGAAGAGTTTATTCTTTTCTATCAGTTGAAAATACTAAATTTATCATCTATTTAATTCTTATCAGTATTTCAATTTATTTTTTAAATTGTATTTGTTCTTTTGACACGTCTATTTTTACAAGAATAATCAATTATCAATGTTTATAATGCTTTTGAACATCTGAAAGTCCAAATCTTTCTAATTATTAATCTTTTTCACAATTTTATTGGCCATTATCATTGATTTACTCTTTCCTCTCAAGGAAGATCAGTTTGGGTATGGAGCCAATAGGTGTTATCTGTTCTGAATCTCTTAGTGAGCTCTAACTTGCTGACCGTATCAACAAATATATGAAATATATCTTCGTTGTTTTAGGGAATTGAAATAGCTACTTTGACTCTTTCTTGACATCAAGTCTCATCATAGCTTGATGCTGGCTGTCAATTGATCCAAGTGTACCTGAATTCAAGCAAACTGCATAGAAAATCTTGTATGTGGTTTCTGTCTATATGACTCCAGGTGGTTTGACTTGCCTTGACACTAGGTCTGAATCTACAGCTGCCCAGAGGTAATGATGCCTGACTGTCTGCAGGGCTGATGATGTCTCAGAAGTTTCCCCAAATTAATCAATAAAACTCTAGTACCCATGGCATTCCTATTCATGAGTACAGCTGTTATTTGTGGTTATCTGTAAGCAATCACTGATAATAATATCCAACATCTATTAAACAATTAATGTGTACCAGACTGTGCTGAGTGTTGGCATGGATCTCCTCATATAACCCTCCCATTAACCTTCTGTTTCAGGGGCTCTTGGTGCCCTAAATCTGTTAGGAGTAAATCGAACCTAGTGTGTATAAGCCACTGAGACAGGTTCATAGAGTGAGAGAACATCAGAACTGAAACTCTTTTCTTCAGCTGTATTGAGATATAATAGACATATAACATTGTATAAGTTTAAGGTGTACAACGTAATGATTTTATATATGTACATATTGTCAAATGGTTACTCCAATAAGATTAGTTAACATCCATCATCTCACACCATTACAGTATTCTTCTTTGTGACGAAAACTTTTGAGATCTACTTTCTTACTGACTTTCAAATATACAATAGAATATCGTTAACTATAGTCATCATGCTGTACATTACACTACCAGAATTTATCTTATAACTGGAAAATTTTACATTTTGACCATCTTCACCTATTTCCCCCACTTTCTGGCCCCTGCCTGTGACAACCACAAATCTGATCCTTGTTTCTGAGTTGGGCTTTTTTAGATTCCATATACAGAGAGATCATGCAGTATTTGTCTTTTTCTGTCTGACTGACCTAACTTAACATAATGTCCTCAAGGTCTGTCCAGATTATCACAAATGCCAGGATTTCCTTCTTTTTTTAAAGCCTGAATAATATCCCATTGTTAAACATATAATTTATGTTATTTATACATATTTATACGTATACTTGTTATTCATATTATTTATATATTTATAGTATGATTTCTTCATTCATTTGTCAACGGACACTTAGATTGTTTCAATGTCTTGCCTATTATAAATAATACTGCAATGAACATGAGAGTGCACATATATTTTGGTGATTACATTTCCTTTGGATATATACCCAGGTATGGAATTGCTGGATTATATGACAGGTCTGTTTTAAATTTTTTTAGGAAACTATGGTTTCCATAGTAACCACACCAATTTACATTCTCACAACAGTAAACATGGTTCTGTTTTCTCCACATTCTCACCTGCAGTTATTATCTCTTGTCTTTTTGATGATAGCCACTCTAACAGGTGTGAGTTGATATCTTATTGAGTTTGATTTGCAATTCCCTGATGATTAGTGATGTTAAGCACATTTTCATGTATGTGTTGGTATTTTGGATGTCTTCTTTGGAAAAATATCTAATTAGATTCCATGCCACAATTTTAATTGGATTATTTATTTTCTTGTTATCGAGTTGTATGGGTTCCTTATATATTTTGGATATTAAGACCCTGTCAGATAGGTGATTTACAAATAATTTCTCTCATTAGGTAGGATGCTTTTTCATTTTGTTTAGCACTTCTTTTGCCATGCAGAAGCCTTTTAGTTTGATATAATCTCTCTTGTTTACTTTTGATTATTTTGGCTTGTGGTTTAGATGTGATATCCAAAAAATCATACCCAATCCATGTTCATTTTTTCCCTATGTTTTATTCTAGGGGTGTTATGGTTACAAGTCTCACATTTAAGTCTTTAATTAATTTTGAGTTTTTTTTTTTTTTTTTGGTGGGGGGGTGGTGGTGGGAATGGGATCCAGTTTCATTCTTTTACAGGTGAATATCCAATTTTCCCAGTACCATTTATTGAAGTGACTGTGTTTTTTCTATTGAGTATTTTAGGATCTCCTGTCAAATGTTAGTTGACCATATATGCACAATTTTATTTCTGGGCTCTTGATTCTGTTCCATTGGTCTATGTATCAGTTTCTATGCCAGTATCATATGATTTTGATTACTCTAGTTTTGTAATATAGTTTGAAATCAGGAAAGGTAATATCTCTTGGCCAGCTTTATTCTTCTTTCTCAGGATTGCTTTGTCTATTCAACTTCTTTTGTGGTTCCATACAAATTTTAGGATTGTTTATTCTATTTCTGTGAAAAATATCATTGCAATCTTGATAGAAATTGCATTGGATATATGATGGCTTTTGATAGTATGGGCATTTCACCAATATTAATTCTTCTAGTCCATGAACATGGGATACCTTTCCATTTACTTGTATTTTTTTTCAATTTCTTTTGTTGATGTCTTATAGGGTTCAGTGAAGAGACCTTTCACCTTCTTGGTTAAATCTACTACTAAGTATTTTACTGTTTTTGATACTATTGTAAATAGGATTTTCTTTATTTCATTTTCCTAGAATTTGTGTAAGTATATAGAATGCTTATTTTGTATCCTGAAACTTTACTAATTTCATCGATTAGGTCTAACAGTTTTTTGGTGACATTTTTAGAGTTCTCTACAAATAAAATCATGTCATCTGCAAATAGACACAATTTCAATTCTTTTCTTCCACAACTTTGATGCCTTATATTATTTTTCTTTGACTTGACTGCAGTGGCTGGGGTCTATTACTATTTTGAATGGGAATGAGGAGAATGGTCACCTTTGTCTTCTTCTTGATCTTTCAAAAAAACTTTCAACTATTCACCATTGAGTATGTTATTGGGTATCAGCCTGTTATATATGAGCTTTAGTATGTTGAGGTTGGCTCCTTCTATACCTAATTTATTGAGAGTTTTTATCACGAATGGTGTTGAATTTTGTCAAATGATCTTTGTTCATTTATTGAGGATTATATGATTTTTATATTTCATTCTATTAATATGATGTATTACATTTGTTAATTTTTGTATATTGAACTATTCTTGCATTCTAGGAAAGAACCGTACTTGACCATGGTGTATGATCCTTTTCATATGCTGATGAGCTGAGTAATTTACTTGTTAGTATTTTGATGAAAATTTTAAAATCTGTATTCATCAGGGATATTGACCTATAGTTTTCTTTTCTTGTAGTGTCCTTATCTGGCTTTGGTATCAATGCTGGACTTATAAAATGAGTTTGGAAATGCTTCTTCCCCTTGAACGTTTTGGAAGAGTTTGAGAAGGATTAGTGTTAATTCTTCTCTAAATACTTGGTAGAATTCCCATGCAACCATCTGGTCCTGGGCTTTTCTTTGTTGGGAGGCTTCAATTACTGATTTGATCTCCTTACTTGTTATTGGTTTCTTCAGGTTTTCTATTTCTTCATGATTCAGTTTTCTGTGTTGTATGTTTCTAGTAATTTACCTATTTCTTCTAGGTTGTTTCATTTTTGGAAGAAACCATAGGACAAGGGGAGTCCTTTTGTTTTGGCACTGTGTGAGCAGGGGGCAGGGCAATAGGGTCAGAGTGCTGCTACTCCTCTACTGTTCTAGTGTGGTCCTTCTCATTTTACATGGTCCATGGGGATGCTTCAGCTTCATAAGCACATTTAGGATTTTCACCACGATATCTTTTCTATGAATAGTTACCAGTTGTTCTGGTAAAGCTGACTGAAGTCAAGAACAACTTATTTTGCTGTCTTGATGATGTCACTAGGAATGAAAACTCTAAGGTCTGAACCCTTAACCACAGTACTTTCTGTTTACTAAGACACAAAATATCCTAAAATTGAGAAAAGAATTGGGGTCAATAGTTAGTTGTAATAGCTTCCCTTTGGAATAGTTATCAGTAAATCTTCAAATATAATTTTTAATTTTCATGACCTCATGAAATAATTGAGAACCTGTAGCACAAGGCAGGTACTTTTTGATATTCAATATGAAAAACTGGGGTCTTTCCATCAGCACGGTGAAGTATTTCCCCCTTTCCGCTGATGAATGGAGGGAAAAAAATGGCACGAATGAAAATTGTAAAGCTACCAATTTACCTGAATATTGTCTATTTTCTGATTTTAGAAACACCAAGTCAATGGTTTGTGGAGGAAATATTACAGATATCAACCCTTTCATCCTCTTGAGATTCTTGGATTTCCCTGAAATCATAGTAGCGTTCTCTGTTGTATTCCTGTTGACCTAGGTTATGAGTCTAATGTGATACCTGTGCCTCATCCTCTTAGTAAGGATGGACTCCCACCTCCACACACCCACGTACTTCTTCTTCAGTATTCTGCCCTTAATGATATCTATATGTGACCTCCACAGTTCCCAAGATGCTCTCTAACTTCTTCCAGGAGCAGCAAACTATCACCTTTGTGGGTTGTGTTATTCATGACTCTGCCTTCTCAACCATGGGACTAAGTGAGTCTTGTCTCATGACAGCTATGGCTTATGACCAATATGCTGCTTTTGTAGACCACTTTTCTATTCAATCATCTACTCACCCACCCTCTGTGTTTGGATGGTACTGAGGTCCTATATGGATGGACTCTCTGGTTCTATATCCCAATTGTGTGTCATGCTTCAGCTCCACTTCTGTGAGCCTAATGTCACCAACTACGTCTTCTGTGACATGCCCCAAGTGTTAGTCCTGTCTTGCACTAACACTTTCTTTGTACAACTCATGACTGCTATATTAGCAATGATCTTTGGGATAATAAATGCCGTAGCTATTATGATATCTTATGGCTATATTGTCATCTACATTATGAAGAACACTTCAGCTACAGTACTGTCCAAAACTTTCAACACCTATTCTTCTCACCTTACAGCAGTGACCCTCTTCTAGCCCTCAAATATCTTTTTCTATTTGAGTTCCAGCTCTAGTAGCTCCCCCAGCTTTGATAGATTTGCGTCAGTCTTCTACTCTGTGGTGATTCGCATGTTGAATCCTTGATTCACAGTCTGAGGAACAAGGAAATCAAAGACACCTTGAAGAGGTTTGCAATGAAGAGTGTTCCTGAAGTCACGGAGTATAAGATTTCTGACCAATTTATCTTGTCAGAATCACTTTAATCCACAAAAGTATGCACACTACTGCACTATAACAAAACTCATATTGCCTTTGGGCAAAGAAGGCTTAATTTAACACAGATAATATGAGGAAATAGAACAATAGGTGACTCAATGCCACACAAACACTATAACTTTAGGTCCTGGAGGTTCATTACTTTCATCTTACATGAGGAGTGGCCTCATCATTTATTATTTTTTCTGAAAGTATTTGTGAAACATTAAAGTTTAAAAACTTGTTGCTTCTTTTTGCTACTGAGATTGACCTCTGTCCAATTGCAGGCCTCTGGCATTGAAGGAGAGATAATCGACATAGGCCCCTGGGGGTGTACTAACTTTGTCTCCCAAATATTTTGATGCAGCATTATCTAAACATGTTGGTGACCAATGTATGGTCTGTGTTTCTGAACAGAATGGGAATGAACAGAGAGAGGGGGTGTGCCTTTAGAGAGAAACAAAGCTATAGAGTTGGCCTGGTTGTGCCTCATGGAAGACCAGTCTGAGATAGCTAACATTTGTCTAAGGTCTCTTTCAAAGCTAATCATCTAATAAGTTTTTGGTTACATCCTAGTCTCCACCAGCTTTGGTCTAAGGAATGAGGTGATTTAAATGATAAAAGGAATCAATGAAGCATCTGTTCCACTCAGTGCCATTTATTTATGATTCTGAGGAATTAGTTTCTTGCATCTAGTGTCCAGTTGGAATTTCTGCTGGGAAATGATATTAAAAATCCATGTCACAGCCAATAGCAGTTTCTGATATTATGAAATCCAAACCTCTCTTTCTATCCTCCATTCAATCTAGAAAGTTTGTCCTTGGTTAACATAGACAATGGGATCACACTACCAAATAATTTCTGATATTTAAAGCATCTGAACATGTTAGGTAAGAAGACTTGTGTGAGAGTTCATTATAATAATAGAGTTACTGGATATTCAGTATTGCAGGGACAAAGAGGAAATATGGAAAACTTGTCTACATTCCTTCCTACTGTTTGTGTTCAACATTTTAAGTCCTAGAGATTTACGATTGTTTGGGGTGATATAATGGATGGAGTAGAATGGTTTGAGTGACTTTAATGCTCGTATTTTCTGGGAAACCTCAAGGGCCAGGAGTGATAATAGATAGTGGGATAGGCAGGGTTCTCAACTCTGACCAGTTTTCACTGTCTGAAGTAAGACATAAAGTTGTGGTCCTTGTGGTATAGTTAAAAAATAGATCAAGATGCCTAACAACACTGACTGTTGATTTACCAGATTTCTCAGACTTGAATAAACTAATGTAAAAAAGATATAAGTACATTTACATATTATCCTTGAAGAGTCATTGGATTCTTTTTTATTTTGCTTCTATTTTTTTTATTGAGGTAACATTGATTTACATCATTATATCAATTTTAGGTGTACACCATGATATTTTGATTTCTATGTAGAAAACATCATGTTCCCCACCCAAAGACTAATTACCATCTATCACTATACACGTGTGCCCTTTACTTTTTTCACCCTCCCCCCAAATCCCATCACCTCTGGTAATCACCACTGTAATATCTATTTCTATGATTTTGTTGGTTGTTATGGTTTTTATCTTCCACTTCCAGGTGAAATCATACAGATTTCAAATTTTTATAAATATACTTTTATACAAAATACAAAAATTTCCATTATAAATATATTTCCATTATAAATATTTGTTACACATATATTGCATATATGTATGGAACTGTTTATAACTATGTATAATTTATTACATTAATAGTTAAATTACAAAAAGTGGTGGCTTATTTGTTGCTCTCTAACATTCATAATCATTCTTTCTCTGAGAAATATACTGAAATATATATATGGAGAGGATGATTTTTCTGTTGTTAAACATCATTGTTTCAGTAGATTCGTCTCAACTCTGGGTTTCAGGGTTGAACCCAGATTGGTTTAAGACAATTAGAAAATATCCAATAGCTATTGCAACTAGCTTAGGGTAGAAGTGAGGGATATGAACAAATTAATTCAAGAAAGATGCAAGAAGATGATTGCTGGGGCTTCTGGGAAAGAAAATCTTTTTCTCTTCTGTGGAAGCTACCAGAAGAGATACTCTCTTCTTTTAGATGGTGTGAAGTAAGACTGTGATCTCTAGAATTTATACAATTTTTCTACCATAAGAGAAATTATCCATAGGATAGAACAATTAGTCTCCACAGCATATTAAACAAAAAAGAAAAAACTGGACATTTATAATATTGTTTCAGCCACTGGATCAAATTTTCTCTGATTACTTCTGTTCTATGAGCTAACAGATTCACTTGATTGTTTGACCAGTTTCATACTTTTTCTGTCATAAAAGACGAAAGATTCCTACTGAAAATCATTTTGTAATATATACCAAGAATAACAAAAATGTGATTTTTTGAATGTGTTTTCTATTATTTGTATATTATTTGCCTATTTTTGTACAACAAATTGGTACAAAACTTTGTGGCTTCAAACAAAAATAGATATTTATTAGCTTTTATAGTTTTTGTGGGTCAGAAATTCAAGTGCAACTTGGCTGTGTGGTTCTGGCTTAAGAGGTCTGATGAGGTTGCACTCAAGTAGTTGGTCAGGGCTGGAGTCCTCTGAAGCTAGATCAAGGTGGGAGGATCTACTTCTAAAATAGATGCCTCGCATTGCTGGCAATTTGGTGCTGTTTGATGGAAGGAGGGTAATATGCTTCTTACATGGGTTAGGCCTATTAAATGTAGGAGGGTTCTGCACAAGCCCATGAAGACCAGAAGGCCAGGGTCATTGGAGACGATCTTCAAGGCTGCCTATCACCCTCAGCTGTTAGAAATGCTTCAGAGTAAATATATTCCAAAACTTTCATTGAAAACTTGGAAACAACTTCTATGTTATGTGAAAAGAATAGTTAAATACAGTGAGATATAGCCAGTTGGCTCATTAAAATACACATGCCAGAAAGTAACACTTACACTGCAGGCACAAGATTTTGACAATCAATCTACAAATTCAGGTATTCAGGAAACACTATTTTCATTAACTTTCCATAACACAATTTCTACTTTGCGCTCTCTATTTCTTCACTGGGAAGAAACTTAGTCAATTTGTGAGTCCTTCTGTCTTTTCCCTACATTTGTGTCTAAGTTCTAGAGGACTGAATGATGTCAGGGCAAAGGAGCTATTGGGCTCTTGATCTCTCTCCACAGCAGCATCTCCTGAGATATCTATTGCCTCAACAGATCCCAAGATGTCAAATCATAATTGGGTTACTGCTGAATTCCATTTATCCGCATCCTAAAGACTGTTAGGTCTGGTGACTCTGCTACTCATGAACGGTCTTAGTTGAATGGGAATTGTTCTGTTATTCCCATCCTATACTCTGGCACAGGAAATTCTGTAGAGCTCAAGCCCTAAGTGCCCAGTGGCTGTCTCCCTGGACCTCCATGAAAACATTTTCTGAAGTTTCTGTCTACCAAAACAGGCCCTAACCATCTTTTGGTATGGCTCTTCTGTTCTTGGTGTGTCTAAACTTATTTGCTAGTTGTGGTATCTCAAAGCCATTCTGGAGACTCACTCATGTTTTTGGGCACATGATCTCTGTTTCAAATTCTTTTTGCTGTCACATCCTTTCTCTGAGGCTTGAGAACATAACAACTTGCCTGACTGAAAGAGAGGAATGGTCAGAGATATAAGGAAGGAAATATTAAGTAAAAAGCTAAATATTATTACAAAAATATTTTCTATTAGCTGTTACATACAGCTAAGTGAAAAATTTAAAAAGGAAGGTTGGATGGGGATTTGACAAGATACTAAAGACATATTAGAAGCATGAACAGACCTTATTTTCTAACATATTGTCACTGACTGCTTGACATTCTCCATAGCATGGCCTCTTCTATCTCCTCTAAGTTATTCTTTCCATGTAGCATATGGAGAAGGAAAACTCAGACCTTGAGGACCAGAGGACAAGGGTTTAGTGTCTTGGGGGCAAAACAAGAATTGCTTCTCTCAGTGAATGAATGTATAAAGAAGATGTGGTGTGTGTGTACATATATATATATACACACACACATAGAGATATATAAATAATGGAATACTACTCAGTCATAAAAAGATGATATTGTGCCATGTCTGACAACATGGGTAGATCTTGAGGGTATTATGCTAAGTGAAATAAGTCAGACATAGAAAGGCAATTTCTGTATGACTTCACTCATATGTGGAAGATAACCAAACAAACACATAGATATGGAGAACAGATAGGTGGTTAACAGAGGGGAAGAGAGAAAGGGGTAAAGGGGCACATAAATATGGTGAGCTAGCCTTCTGGTGGGGAAGAAAATGTAGTCTATACAGAAATCAAAATACAATGATGTAAAAATGAAATTTATATAATGTTATCAACCAATGTGACCCCAATAAAATAAATTTTTTAAAAAACACCCCAAATAAAGAATTGCTTCTTGTACATTTGGTGAGAGATGATAGCAAAGTAGGGTGGAGGGAGATGCAAGAGTTCCTTTTTGGTGCATGTTTTGGGAAGACTGAATGTTATTTCTCTTTTCAAAGTTCCTTATGCTCTTTGCCCAGTTCTTCCTCTTTTCCTCCTTGTCTCTACCATTCTTCATACAATTGTTGTCTCCTCTCATTTTCTCTCTTCTACTTATTTCTTCCTTTAAAATAAGAAGATGGAGCCATGGAAGAGAAGAAGAGATCAATTTCTGTTTCTTCTTCCCTACTCCAAACTTCTGGAAGGTCTTCCTGAATGTGACCCATGCTTGGGTCCCATCTAAAGGTAAAAAACCAAAACAAAACAAAAGTAAAAGAAAACAAAAAACTGGTCCAAAATAAGAAGGTAGAGAGCTGAGATTCCCTCTACTGCAGGGTCTGACTCAGCATTGTTGGAGATTCACCACTTCTTGGTGTCTTTCCCAGATAGAGGTTTCTGATGATTGTCCATATGCTTTGATGACATAATTTATTTTATAGAGAACAAGGTTGGAAGTGTTTTTTAAATTATCCCCATTATCCTTCCAGGGTGAATGGAGCTTTCCTTGACATAAAAATGTCTCAAAAGATGAGCAAGCTGAAGGAAGAACTTGGAAAATAAACAAGGGACCAATTAAGAGAGTTGGTCTCCCCTCTATCACCCAGGACGGAGGTTATTTACAGCTTGCATGATTTTAATTGCTCCTTCATTGTTGGGATCTGTGCTCCAAAGTCCTCTCTTAGATGTGAAAGAAGCCTCATAAGCTTTCAAGGTCCTCTTCTCCCACAGCTAGATCATTTCTGAGGGAGGCTGAGTGAGCAAAACATTACTAATAAAAATCATGAACTCATCTCAGAATTCTGATAGAGTGGGATACTCTCAGAAGCTGGAAGCTGAAATATTTTTTGGCTATTTCTGAATACTTGGGTAAACCACAAAGAAGAAAGAGTTAGAACAGAGGAGAGTAAAGCTTTACAGAACTCTTAGGTGAGTCATTAGGGGCTCTGCTCTGAGGAATGTGAGGGCCTGGGACCCGGGAAAAATTTCATAGTTTTACAAATAGCTCAATATCATTGTCCTTGAAGTCTAAGTTTTATGAGTCCCTCTTCCATCGCAACTCATTTAGCCTGAAAAGCATTCTGTAGAGGGAGATCTAAATATGTAGGCTGTGTCAATATACTTTGGTACAAAATGGGGAGCTGGAAAACCTCTGACACCTTTGATTAATATTTAAAAGGAGAAAACACAGGCCCAAAGGAAAAGTTGTGGGTAATTTTTGAGGGGCCTATGCTACTTGGTTTGTTCCATATAAAAGTCACATTTGAGCAGTCTACAGAAGACTCCCAAATTGAGTGATTTCAATGCATCTTTGATGAACATTTTGGGTCTTGAGGAATTGGAGGACCACCCGTCAAGAAAAACTGTAATACTTGGTCTTCTGAGACTGACCCTGTCCATATTTCCTGATAAATAAAGCTCTGCATATTTTGTTTCCTGTCCTATAAATATGTTGAATTTTTCCAAAGTCAACTGTGTAAATATTAGGAAGGATTATTGATGAAATATCTTAAAGAAGAGAGGTATGTCAAAGAATATGTATGGGCCTTCCCTGGTCTCTGACTTCTTACCACATCCAGCTGGTGATCACCCACAAGAATTTATCTCCATCTTTCTCATGCCACACATCATCTCTTGTTTTACATTATGTCTCTATGGGTCCATTTATCACCTGTCTTCCTGGGCTGTAGGCTCCTTATTGGATGATTTACATCATCCAAAACACAAAGATAGTGCTTTACAGTGTTTAGAAATAAGATTAATGCAGCAATGAACACATTTTGATGTGCAGTTCAGTGCAGATATTTAAGATGTGGCTTTGGAGCTACATTGCCTGGGTTTGAATCCCAGTTCTGCCCTTTGTGAGTTGTGTCACCTTCAGCTATTTACTACTCTGACCCACAGTCTCTTCATCTGAAAAATGGGACTAGTAAGAACACATACCTCATAAAGTTGTTGAAAATTAAAATATGATAAAACATGAAAGTATTCAGAATAGCTCTTGGAACATAGTACACACTCAATAAATATTAGCTAACTAATACCACACCTTAATTTTCAGGCAAATGCAATCACTTTAGAAGCCAAAAAAAAAAAAAAAAGCAAATCAAGTAGCTTGGGGTTTTAGAAAAACAAATGGCCAGTGATAAGCTAGAGTAACCAAAACTTCATAGAAGTATTCTTTGTAAAAGTGTTTCTGGTAATATGGTGGATCATATGTTCAAAGAAATTACTAACAGTAGATAAAATATGCTTTTTCATGCAGAAGCCAGTGAGAAAGCAAATAAATTTATCAACGTACTCAAATGACAAGAAAAAGCACAAACTTCAGAGGGCAGTAAGATGGGGCCATTATTTTCCCATGAGTATCTATTAATCTCTGGTATGCTCAGTCCTGGGTTTTAATAAGCCAATGTATGAAGGGTAGGAGAAAAAGACAATGTGTGAGATTCGCTTAGAGACAACAACTCATTCCCCCACTGCCGCTGAAAACATGAACTCTCAAAGGGTAACATTCTCAGTTGTCAAACTAGGAAAAACCTACACTCAAAATGAGATAGTGATATGCACACCTCTCTCAGCTTTATTGTGAAAGAAAGACAAAAAGTAAAAAAGCCTTGGGGCTGACCCTGTGGCTGAGTGGTTAAGTTTGTGCACTGCACTTCTGACCACCCGGGGTTTTGCAGGTTCAGATCACAGGCGCGGACATGGCACTACTCGTCAGGCCATGCTGGGGCAGCATCCCACACAACACAACCAGAGGCACTCACAACTAGAATATAAAACTATATTCTGAGGGTCTTTGGGAGAAGAAAAAAAAAAAAAGAAGACTGGCAACAGCTGTTACCTCAGCTGCCACTCTTAAAAAAAAAGTAAAAAAGCCTTCCCTGATAATTCTTTTTGTAAAATTTATTTTTATTGAGATAAAATTCACATATCACAGTGTGTAAGTTTAAGAGAGTCAGCGTGTTGATTTGAAACTTTTACATATTGCAATATGCTTACCATGCTAGCATTAGCTAACAGTTCTGTCATGTCACATAGGTAGATTTCTTTTTTTGTGGTTGGAACAATTAAGATCCAGCCTGTACAGATTTTGAAATATAGTGATGTACATTTGCAATTTATATAATGCTATAAACCAATGTTACCTCAATAATGGAAATAGATCTATTCTTATGAATATTGAAGTTTATAACAGAGTATTGTAGTCTATAATCACTATGCTTGGCATTAGATCTGTAGGATTTATCTGGGAGTTGCAAGTTTGTACCGTTAAACAAAATATCTCCAATTCCTGCATCCCCAGTCTCTGATAAGCACCATTTTGTTTGCTGTTTTTATGAACTTGACTGTTTTAGAACCCGCATATAAGTGATATTATACAGCCTTGTTTACTCTATCTGACTTATCTCACTTAATGTAATGCCCTCAAGATCCATCCATGTTGCTGCAAATAGCAGGATTTTCTTCTTTATCGTGACTCACTGATATTCCACCGTGTGTGTATGTGTGTATAACATCGTCTTTATCCATTCATTCATTGACAGATATTTTGGCTGTTTCCATATCTTGGCCATTGTGAATAATGTTGCAAGAAACATAGGAGTGCAATATCTTTTTGATATCCTTTTTTCATTTCATTTGGACAAATAGCCAGAAGTGGAATTGCTGGACAATATTGTTATTCTATTGTTATTTTTTTGAGGAAACTTCTTACTTTTTTCCATAGTGGCTGAAGTAATTTGTAATCCCATGATAGTGAATGAGGGATCCTTTATCTCCACATCCTTGCCAAACTTGTTCTCTCTCGTCTTCTTGATGATAGCCATTCTAACAGGTGTGAGAAGATATCTCATTGTGATTTTGATTTGCATTCCCCTAATGATTAGTGATATTGAGTATATTTTTGTGTTCCTTTTGGACATTGAATGTCTTCTTTGGAAAAATGTCTAGTTAGTTCTACTGCCCATTTCTTTACATCAAATTTTTGATATTTGTTACTGAGTTGTGTGAGTTCTTTAAATACATGGGATTATAAACCCTTATCCTATGTATGGATGGCAAATATTTTCTCCCATTCTGTAGGTTGCCTTTAATTTTTTTTGATTATTTCTTTTGCTGTGTAGAAGCATTTTAGTTTGATGTAGTCCCGCTTGTTGATTTTTGCTGATGTTACTTGTGCTTTTGATGTCATATCCAAAAACTCATTGCCAAGGTCAATGTCAACAAGTTTTTCCTCTAGGTTTCATTCTAAGAGTTTTATGGTTTTATGTCTATGTTTAAATCTTTAATTCACTTCGAGTTAAGTTTCATGAGTAGTTTAAGTAAGGGGTCTGGAGTTTTCTCTGCCTTTGTATGGGTACACATGCTCCACTCTGCTTGCTCCCTCTTGTGGCTGAATTCTTTTATTTTTTTCAAATAAATAGTGATTTTTTTAATACACTTTTCAACATGGCTTTTTTAAAGAAAGTACTGTCTACTTTTTAAATTAAGTATCTAAAATTTTTCATATCTATTTTTTTAATTGCAGTAACATTGGATTATAATATTATATAGCTTTCAGATGTACATCATAATATATTTCAAATTCTGCGTAACTTACATCATGTTCACCACCCAAAAGCTAATTATAGTCCATCCCCTCACATGTGAGCCTAATCACCCCTTTTGCCCTCCCCCCTTTTCCTCTCTGGTAACCACCACTCCTGTCTCCACTTCTATGTGTTTGTTTGTCGTTGTTCTTATCTTCTACTTATGAGTGAGATCATATGTTATTTGACTTTCTCCCTCTGACTAATTTCTCTCAGCATAATCCCCTCAAGTCCCATCCATGTTGTCACAAATGGCCGTATTTCATCATTTCTTATGGCTGAGTGGTAGTCCATCGTGTATAAATACCACATCTTCTTTATCCATTCGTCCCTTGATGGGCACATAAGTTGCTTCCAAGTCTTGGCTATTGTGAGTAATGCTGCAGTGAACATAGGGGTGAAGGTATCTTTATGCCTTTGTGTTTTCAAGTTCTTCGGATAAATACCCAGCAGTGGGACAGCTAGATCATATGGTAGATCTATTCTTAATTTTCTGAGGAAACTCCATACTGCTCTCCATAGTGGTTGCACAAGATTGTGCTCCCACCAGCAGCGTACTAGGGTTCCCTTCTCTCCACACCCTCTCCAACATTTGTTGTTTCCTGTCTTGTTAGTTATAGCCATTCTGACTGGAGTGAGGTGACACCTCATTGTAGTTTTGATTTGCATTTCCCTGATAGCTAATGATGTTGAGCATCTTTTCATATGCCTGTTGGCCATCCGTATATCTTCTTTTGAGAAATCTCTGTTCAGATCTTTTGCCTGTTTTTTAATTGGGCTGTTGGTCTTTTTGCAGTTGAGCTGTATGAGTTCTTTGTATACTTTGGATATTAACCCCTTACCAGATATATGGTTTGCAAATATCTTCTCCCAGTTGTTAGGTTGTCTTTTCATTTTGTTGATGGTTTCCTTTGCTGCGCCTTCTTAAGCTATTGTGTCTCCTCTGGTTTATGTCACTCACCATGCTGGCTCCTGGAACCCTTTGTTTCCATTTTACAGAAGGTGGCACTAGAGCTCACATTTGTGTTTCTGCCTTGTCCACAGACCAGGTCTGTTTTTCTGAGACTCAGTTTACCAGATTTGCTCTTATTGCTACACTCAGGAATGTGCATAAGGAGCCAGTTGCAGAGGGGTAAGAGGTGTTTGTTTAGCACTGGGAAGTTGAGGGCTCTGGTGGACCTGGTGGGGAGATTCTCTGGTGAGCTACTCCTCAATGCTCATGGATGGACTTCCTCCTGAAATCCTGAGCCTGTGTGCCCCTTTAATATTCTCAACTGCCTCTTTCCTGATCTCCCTTCTTTTTCTAGTCATGGTCAACTCACCACAGTAATCTCTGTACTTCTAGAGAGAAATGGATTTTCTAGCTGCCTCCAGCACCCCTGGGGTAGGTGGGTACTAACTCACTGATCTTTTTCCTCACCAGAAGAGTTTGCCACTGCTAAATGCTTCAGCTTCTGCAGTGTACCTTGAAGTGGTTGGTGCTAGGAAAGCTCCTTTCACTGTCTCCACTGTGACCAATCTCACACCTATTTTTCTACTCCAGCAGTACACTGGAATACCTTCTCAGGAAGACTGGACTTCCACAAAGTCTCTCTCCTTCATGGGTGTCTGCTCAAGTCAGCCCTCTGCAGGCTTTACAGGACTCTGACCAAGACGGGTTGGGGCTATTTTTCTGTCTCCTGCTGGCTCTGTAGCCCATGCTAGGGTGTGTCTGCCTATTATTGGATGCACCCGTGGGGCGAGATTCCTTCCACATCCCTTGGCATATCATGCTAGATACCACAAAAGCTCTTTTGTTCATGGATGGATGTTCAATTCATTGCTACAAAAGGGGGACAAAAAGGAGGACTGTCTTTCATCGCAATGACACTGATGTAATTCATTCCTCTGGTAGTTTTTATTTTTATATATCTGCATCTGTAAATATGCAGCCTAAATATTTTCACTATTTTGACACTTAAAAAAAATCAAAATTTTTGTTTAAAGGGATTGTGGGCTGGTTCCGCCCCCAAGGCATCTCACAATATAATATAAATCATTACTGAAGAAACAAATTTTAAACTCAAGTGTCAGTGGTTCCCATAGATAACTTTTAAAGAAACATGAACTTAAGATAAAAATAATCACTAAACACACAAACAGGGCACCTCGAGTAAGAGTAAGCAATAACATTAAATTAGAGAGTCAGACTTGCAAAACTATGCATTTACATCATTAAATAATAATAATTTCAACAAGCATGTTGAATATGTTTAAGTAAAAGATACTATAGAAATTATGAAAAACATTGAGACTATCAAAACTGAATATTTGGGAAAAGAACAAAAAGAATATTAGAGAAAAAACAAAATATTATGATTGAAATTTGAAATTCAATGTGTGAGTTAAACACCCAATTAGCACAACTTCTGATTTACTGCAAGAAGGATCTGAAAAATTAAACAAAACAAAGTAGATAAACACAAATAATGGATGTTTCAGTGATGTACAGGGTAGAGCTAGAAGATTCAACATACATCTAACTGGAATTCCATGGGCATATAATAGACATATAGAGGCAATTTTTAGAGTACTCTCTGTGTTTAGCAGACATCACAGCATGCTTAAGCTTACCATACCAAACAAATAGACGTTAAAGAAACCTGGGAATATTTCCATGAGTAGAATTCAGTATATATTGTAGCTACTCAATAAATCTTTTCGTTGCCATGATTGTTTATTATAATGATGATGGCAGTGATGATAAAGAATGGAATTTCCTGCTCTGTTCTCACAAAATTCTCCCTCCATTCAGTCTCATTGTGGACAGAACCACATCAAAGTGTGGGATGATAAATACGTAGTCTGTCTGTGACTAGTTCTCCTTCCATGTTGATGGCAAACAGCTTAATATTCTTTTCTAATTCATCTCTTCATTCCTTCAGAGTTATTCTCAAAAGAGTGCACTATGAAGCAATGACTGATCTGATTTTGGGAATTTCTGGGAATTTCTACATTCCTTCTCAGGCTATATCCTTACGCTTCTATGGGGATTTTCTCTTTCATATATTTTTGAAACTAGGAGGCTGGGAAATGGCTGGGGAGAAGGAGGATATTCTCCATGGCTAATGGTGACAAATCTTTTGTAGTTCTTAGACAGGGATTATTCCATTAATGTCACAGCCTTTCTCCAGGGAAATTTCTAAGACTTTTAGTTTTACCCATACACAATTCCCAGGTTAATTTTCACACTTATTTTCTACTTTCATGGCTTCCAAGGATATTTTTTTTAGTTTGAGTTCATCTGAATGAAAAAGTGTTTGTGTTGGGAGATGTTGTAACAACCATTTGAAGAGATGACAGCTATTGCATCTAGAAGAGGAGACACAATGCCTGATGCAAAAATATTGCTTTGGTTATTTACCCTTTGTCTTGAAGACTTAGTGATTGTCTTCCTTGGACTGGCCCCAATGAGAAAAAGAGAGAGAACTTCCAGAAATGCAGCCTCAGTTTCATAATCGCCATGTCCATTGCCTAAGCGTCTTAACACTTACATGAGTTCAAGTCACTCTATTTTGTAGGATAAATCTTGAATCTAGGAACCATGAATAGAATTGCGGGTGATTAAGAATCCAATAAGCCATTCGTGAAGGTGGAAAGCGGTTGCATTTTGCTGGGAAGAGGTCCCAAAGTTTACAAGAGATTTCAAAAGTATCACTGACCCAAAGAATATCATGGATCATGGCCTTAGATAATTTAACTCTTAAGTATCTCTGATACTTATAGGTGACAACAATGGCCACCACTAATGTCTCAGTATCTGGAGAGATTTCTCCTCTCACTGAGATGCCTCCAAAGCCCACCAGGTGAGTCTCTTTTCACCAAAGGTCTGTCACCCTTCTCTCTGGTGATTTTAGGTTGCTGAGAAGAGTGAATTTGTGCATGGGCCCCTTAAGACCTGGGTCTTTTCAGATTTCATCCAATAGCTTTTCTGGGGGTATTCCCTGCGGCAGTTAATATCCGGCAAAGCCAGATAGTAAGACCCTCATCTCAGTTGTGCTGAGTCTGAAGGATGCTTATAGCAGTATCAGGCCCCCGCTCCAGACATCACTCTTCCAGGGAGGGCTGCCTACCTTAGGGTGGCTTCTGCCTGGCTGGATGAGAAACTCTGCTGCTTCTGAAGGTGGCTTTTTTCCTCTCCAGCAGGAATTTCTGCCCCTTCTGCCTTAGTCAGGACTGTCCCTTGTTGTGAGGGTTCTTTTTATCCAGTTTTCAGTTTTCTATCCAGGGTAATTTTTCCAAAAATGATTGTAACCTGGTTCTGTTCATGGGAGGAGATGAGTTCAGAGTCTGCCTATGCCGCCATCTTGATGACATCTGCCCCTGATTCAGTCTTAATAGGACGTCTATTTGGAGTAAATCATTAATTTCTCCTAGATTATTCAATTTGTTGGCATATGATCCCTCATAGTAGTCTCTTATGATCTTATATATTTCTGTACTATCACTTGTGATGTCTCCTCTTTCATTTCTGGTTTCATTTAGTTGAGTCTTCTAACTTTTATTCTTAGTCTAGCTGAAGGTTTGTCAGTTTTGTTTATCTTTTCAAAGAACCCAGCTCTTTGTCGATTTTTTTCTGTTGTTTTTCTGCTCTCCATTTCATTTATTTCTGCTCTGCTCTTTGTTATTTCCTTCCTTCTACTCATTTTGAGCTTAATTTGTTCTTTTCTCCTTTGATTTCTGATTTGACTCATTTGTTGTTCAGGAGTGTGTTGTTTACTTTCCACATATTTTTAGGTTTTCCAGCTTTCCTCTTGTGGATTTCTAGTTTCACCTATTTTGTCAAAAACAGGTACTTTGTATTATTTTGATCTTAAATTTTGTAAGAATCTTCTGTGTCCTGTTGTATAATCTATCCTGGAAATTTTTGTTTACTCTTGAGGAGAATGTGTATTCTACTGCTATTGAAGGCAGTGTTCCATAAATGTCTGTTAGGTCCATTTGGTCTAATGTATGTTTCAAGTCCAACATTTCCTTGTTAATTTTCTGTCTGGATGATGTATCCATTGCTGAAAGTGGACTATTAAAGTCCTTACGGTTATTGTATTGTTACCTATTTCTCCCTTCAGATCTGTGAGTATTTGCTTAATATATTTATGTGCTCTGATTTTTGGTGTTCTTATATTTACACTTATTTTATCTTCTTATGAATTGACCCCATTATCACTATATAATGAACTTCTTTGTCTCCTATTTCCATATTTTGCTTAATGTCTATTTTGTCTGATATAAAATGTCTGCTTTGTTCTTGTTTCTACTTGCATGGAATATCTTTTCCATTCCTTTACTTTGAACTTATGTGTGCCCTAAAGCTATAGTGATTCTCTTGTAGGTGGCATATAGTTGGGTCTTGTTTTTCTATGCATCCCCAGTCCTCTGCCTTTTGTTGCTGAATTCAATCCATTTACATTTACAGTGATTACTCATTCACGAGAACTTTCTAATGCCATCTTATTCACTGCTTTCTGGTTGTCTTTTAATTCCCTTCTTTCTTTTTTTCATCTGTGTCTGCCTACATTTGTACAATGGTGATTTTTTGAGGTGGTATGCTCTGTTTCCTCTTTCTTCCACTTTTTGAATCTACTCTCAATTTTTGCTTTGTGGTTACCATGAGGTTTGCATAAACATCTCATAGAGAAAACAGTCCATTTTATGCTGATACCAGCTTAACTTCAATTGTCTACAAAAGCTGTCCCCTTTTGGGGCCAGCACCCTGGTATAGTGGTTAAGTTCATCATGCTCTGCCTCAGTGCCCTGAATGTCGGGCAGAAATGTAGGAATATTGGCATAGATATTACCTTAGGACTAATCTTCCCCAAACAACAAAAGAGGAAGATTGGCAACAGATGTTAGTTCAGGGTGAATCTTCCTCATAAAAAAAACTGTACTGTTTCACTCTCATCTTTTATATTTTTACGTAATTTTTTACCTTTATATTGTATATTCTTGAACAAATTATAGTAGCTATAATTATTTTTAATACTCTTCACTTTTCACTTTTATACTATAGTGAAGTGATTAACACACCATGCTATTACAGAATTAGGGGTTGTTATATGTAACTGTATATTTACCTTTATCACTCTTTTCTATACTTTCATATGTTTTCATGTCCCTGATTAGTGTCTTTTTCTTTCAGCTTAAATAACTCCTTTTAGTATTTCCTGCCAGGCAGGTCTTGTGGTGATGAACAACCTCAGCTTTTGTGTTTCTAGGAAAGTCTTTATTTCTCTTTCATATTTGAAGTACAACTTTGTGAGAGAGAGTATTCTTGGCTGGCCATTTTATCCTTCAACAATGAACATGTCATTCACTCTCTCCTGGCTTGTAGAATGTCTGCTGAGAAAATTGCTGAAAGCTTAAAGGGGATTCATTTGTAGGATATAATCTTTTGACCTTGATTATTTCTAGTATTCTCATTTTCTTTGTTTTTGACATTTTTAATATAAAGTGTATGGAGAAGGTGGTTTGGCATGATATAATAGGATGATCTGTTAGCTTTATGAAGTTGTATGTTTAAATATCTCCTCAGGTTTTGGAAGTTCTCAGGATTACTCATTAAATACATTTTGCAGGGCTGGACCAGTAGCGCAGCAGTTAAGTGCCCACATTCCGCTTCGGCAGCCCGGGGTTGGCCAGTTTGGATCCCGGGTGCGGACATGGCACCACTTGGCAAGCCACGCTGTGGTAGGCGTCCCACATATAAAGTAGAGGAAGATGGGTGTGGATGTTAGCTCAGGGCCAGGCTTCCTCAGCAAAAAGAGGAGGATTGACAGCAGTTAGCTCAGGGCTAATCTTCCTCAAAACAAATACATTTTGTTCCCCCTTCTCCATCTATTTTCCTTCTGAGCTTCAATTAACCCATAGATAATGTAGGTTATCTTTGTTCTTTTTCATTCTTTTTTCTTTGGTTGGCTCTCACTGGGTTATTTCAAACTTCCTGTCCTCTAGCTCACTCATCTGTCTTCCATTGGCTCTACTCTACTGAGGATGCTCTCTATTGCATTGTTCATTTCATTCATTGAGTTCTTTAGCTCTGGAATTTCTATTTGGTTCTTTTCTAGAATTTCTATCTCTTTGGTAAATATCTCGTTGTGTTCTTTTTTCCCTGATCTCATTGAATTTTTTTTCTGACTTTTCTTGTAGTTCATTAAGTGTTTTTGAAATGGCTGTTTTAAACTCTTTATTGGCTAGATCACATAATTCTTTGCCTTTCAACTTGGTTCTTGGAGAATTCTTGCTATTTTTAGGTGAGGAATGTTTTCTTAATATTTGATGTTTCTTACAGGTTTGTATTGCTGCTTCAGCATTTGAAGAGACAGACATCTCCTTAAACCTTTACTAGTTCCCTTTAGATGGAGTATACTATTGTTAGTAGGGTTATAGCTGGGAATGTCTCTGCCTTTATGTGGGTACACATACTCAACTCTTCTTGCTCTCTCTTCTGGCAGTATTCATAAGCTATTGCATTTTCTCTGGTTCTTACCAGAAACCAGATCTGCTAGCTAAAATGTCTTTTCCTTTTTCCAGAATGTGACACTACAGCTCATGTTTGTGATTTCACCCTTGCCCACGGATCCTGGTCTGTTTTGCTCAGAGCACTCAGTTTACCAGATTTACTCTCACTGTGCCCTCAGACAAGTACCAAGGATCCAGCTTCAGAGTGTGGAGAGGTGTGGTTTTAGTACTCCTAGAGGCATATGAGTAAACTTTCTGCTGAAATCCTGAGTGCAGACAGCAGGAACTATGACCCTTCAATACCCCTTGCTGTTCAGCATGTATTACCTGGCTGAGTAGTCTAGATATGATTTTGGGAATTGCACCCTTCTACCTACTTCTCTGGCTATAGCTTTATGCTTCTAAAGGGATTCTCCATTTTTATTCTTTCTTTTGGACCTAGGAGGCTAGAAATGGTTGAGGAAAAGGAAGACACTCTGGAGGGCTAATGCTGACAAATATTTGTAGTTCATAGACACAGTTTATTTCAGTAATGTCACAGCCTTTCTCCGGGAAATCTCCAAGACTTCACTTTTATTCATATAGACAACTCCTAGACTACATTTGGCATCTAGTTTCTACCTTTCATAGCATTTCATGATTTACTTTCTTATTTGAGTTCATCTGAACAAAATGTTTTTGTGTTGGGAGATGATCTAAAGACCACCTGAAGAGGTGACAGCTTTAGTATCTTACAGATGTCATACAGTGCCAGATGCAAAATATTATTTTGGTTATTTATGATTTGTCCTGAATACTTAGTGTTTTCCTTCCCTAGACTAGCTCCAGTGATAAAAAGAGAAAGAACTTCCAGAAATCTTGCCTCAGCTTTCTAATCTCCATGTGCATTGCCTAAACATCCTAACCCTTACTTGATTTCAAGTCACTCCACTTTATAGGAGAATTCTTTAGCCTAGGAACTATGAATAGAATTGACAGTGATTGAGAATCCAATAAAACCATATAGAAAGGCGGTAAGTGGTTCCAGTTTCCTTGGTAGAAGGTCCAGAGTTTCCAGAAGATTTCTAAAGTATCATTGACACAAATAAGATCAAGGATCATTGTCCTAGAAAATTTAACTCGTAAGAATATCTGATTTGAGGAAATAAGAATCTGCACCTGGGGCCAGCCTGGTGGCGCAGTGGTTAAGTTCACACGTTCTGCTTCTCGGTGGCCCGGGGTTCGCCAGCTCAATCCCAGGTGTGGACATGGCACCACTTGGCAAAAGCCATGCTGTGGTAGGCGTCCCATGTATAGAGGAAGATGGGCATGGGTGTTAGCTCAGGGCCAGTTTTCTTCAGCAAAAAGAGGAGGATTGGCAGTAGTTAGCTCAGGGCTAATCTTCCTCAAAAAAAAGAATCTGCCCTTTTAACGAAGAGAGCATAATGGTTATTACAACCCTGTCTTTTCTAACTTCTCAGGAGCCTTCCTAGTGTCGTTAACTTGGGTAAGTCATATCCATTTCCAAGCTGCTCTGGGTGTGTAACTCTTCCCATGATCCCATTACATTGCTCCTATATTTATCCAGGGTTTATGAAAGTAGAAAGAGAGTTACAGAATTGTCCACCTTCCCTCATTAGAGATTAATGGAATATTAGTTCCCAAGGAGATTTCAAAGAGTACCTACTTCACCAATCTCATCTTGCATATGAGGTCCAGCATGATTTGGGGACTTCCTCAAGCACTGAATTTATATCAGAGCCAAACCTTAGAAGAATCATTCTTTTTCACCATATTGAGAAATGGCACTATTTTCCTAATGTAGTCTATTTCCAATTCTCATATATGTGTAAACTCTGGAATGGGAAAACAGGAAATTAAGATATTTTAGGGGATAATGTACTAATGATGCCTATTGCTCATTCTGTTCCCACAGAGAATGGCAATATTAATCATAGAGGATTTTTTCAGTTAAGGTTGCTGATTGTACATGAGAAACATTGATTACCCTCTTTCCAGTCTTCTTGGGGATCTACCTTGTGACCCTCCTCTGGAACCTGGGGCTCATCATCCTAATCAGGATGGACTCCCACCTGCGCACATCTATATACTTTATTCTCGGTTTCCTGTCATTTATAGACATCTGCTATTCTTCTTCCACCAAACCAAGGATGCTTTGAGACGTCTTAAAGGGTGAAAAAATGATTTCCTTCATTGTTTGTGCCACCCAGTATTTTACTGGGTGCTGGATATGTCTCACTGAGTCCTTCTCCTTAACCATGATGAGCTATGACAGATATGTTGCTATCAGTAGGCCTCTGCAGTACTCAGCTATCATAGATTCTGGCCTTTGTCAGAAGATGGTTCCTGGGGCCTATGGCAGTGCTTTCCCTAGTAGCTTAGTTCAAACAGGCCCTAGCTTTCATATCTACTACTGTGGACTCAATAAAATTCCACATTTCTTCTGTGATATAGCTCAAATTATTTCCTTGCCTCACTCCAATCCTTTCATCATCCAAAAGACTGATATTCTGCTAGTTGTTTTACTGCCCTTGGTTCTTTTCTCTTTATCTTCTTAATACATGGTTTCCACCCATTGCAGCTTCCATCCTGAAAATATCCTCCATAAAATCTATTGTCAAGGCCTTCAATACCTTTGCCTCCCATCTGGCAGGTGTAAGTCTTCTACGGCACAGGCTTCTCTGTGTACCTGCATCCTAGCCCTAGACACTCTGAAAAGCAGGACAAGGTACTGTGAGTATTCTATCCTACCCTTATCCCCATGTCAAATCCTCTTATCTATAGTCTGAGTAGCAAGGAGATCAAAGCGGCTGTCAAGAGGATGGTAAAGAGGACAAAAAATTTACTTCACTAGGAACAATATTTGTGCAGGTATTATTTCCCCTATAATGAAGACAGGGTTTAGAATATTTAAGTGACCTTTTGTATGTCACAAGAATATCTATGTAAAAAGCAGAAATTAAAATCTGGTTTTCTTGATTCCTGGTGCCATTATGTTTAGCACTATGACCATGTGATCTGTTTGAGGCAACATCATAAACACTGAATTCAGTTTACAAAGCCTTTTTCCATGATTAGACTCACTTAGATAAAACTCTCTGTTTTGTGAATACAGGTTTTGATACATAGTGTATGTAGAGAAATGCCAAGAACATACAAAGACACATAGATGCTTCTTTTCTCTAGGATTTTTAAAATGTCTTTTATTTATTTTCAAATATTAAGCATTCATATATATTTGAATAAAAATAAAATGATGTGCAAAATTAAATATGTTAAATTGAAAATAATTTACTAATGTATACTTTATCGTCTTATTCATGAATAGAGAAAGTGAGAGAAAGAGAAAGAGTGTGTGACAGGGAGAGACACAAAAAGAGAGAGATAGAAACAAAAGTACAAAGACAGAAAGAGATAATGAGAATGAGAAAGGAAGTAGAGGAAAGGAGATGGGAGGGGAGGAGACAAGAGGCAAGGAGAGGGGAAAGACTGGTGTGGCATATTTAAAAATAACATTGTTATTTCCTCCAACTTACTCCTCGAGACTCCTTGTGTAGTGAATTGTGAAAAAGAGATGGGAAAACATAATGGTAGAAAGAAGGCACACTTTTGAGGTTAAGATTTGGGGAGATTCTCAGAGGCTGGAAAGAAATCAAAGTCATCAAATTCTGGGCATAGGTGGCCTGGGACATGCTCCATGGTAGCTTCCAAGAGACCTCAGAAATTAAGGCTGGTGTGATGTGTCTTGGGAGGCAGCGTCTGAAGCCCATAGATCTGAAAGTCCCAGGGATTACAAGGCCTTAAGTTTTACCAGGGTGCAGCAGAGCCAGCTAATGTCGGGGGGTACCATGGAAAGCCAGAGCACAACCAGGAGAATTTCAGGAAAATTTGAAAAGAGACATTTTTCAGGCAAGAGTTTATGGACTAATTTACTTACATATTACATTAGTGTTTATACAGCATTTTATACTTCATATAGTTACATTGCATAGGTGTGATTTGGCTCAATTACCATGAAAAGCTAGCAGATGAGAAATTGTCCCCATTTTACAGGTAGAACCTTTAGGCATATTGACGTCTGCTATATTCTTCCCAGCATAGCAACAATCCATCTTGAGTTTCACAAAGCATGATTTGTGGAACACAGATGGGTTATTACTGACCAGAGACATGACTACCATTGCTTGCCAGTGGTATGCAGATTCTATACAGTTTTTTATCAGGGGGAACATATGACTCCAAACCAAATAGAAAGTGTTAAATCAAATTAACTCATTGCCACATCCATGCCTTTCTCTCTAAAATTAAAATTGCCTGAAGTAGATCAAACCGTGATTGGGACCTTCCTAAAGCATTGCTGTATCCCCAGTAATGGCAGGGTAGATGTTTCCATCTTAAAAAAAAATACAAAAAACAAGAAAAAAAAGTTTTCAGGAATCATCTTAAGTAGATATTTTTAATAAAGGATTAGTAATGCAGCATAATATGTTGGAAAGAACTCCAATTCAGAACACATAAATTAAATCTACTGTTAATAGAAGGCATTCTCTGTACTTCACACTCTTATAAGAGCTTTGTAATCATTATATAATTCGATTCACTGTATGAAAATCTATCTGTGAAACAACTACTACTGTTGACACCACTTTAAAGGTGATAACAAAGAGATTTAAAGAGTTTAATTTGCTCAAGTTCACACAAACAGCATTTGGAAACCTGGAATTCTACCCATGCTGGCTAATACCAATGCCCATGGTATTAACTACAATGATACGTGGCTGTGCCATAAATTAGTTTTATTGTGTTCTTATTGCTTCAATTTCCTCACTTATGCACATGGAATCATGCCATGTTGACCTCATAGGATTGCTGTGATAATTGATTCAGGTCAGGTGGTTGAGGACATGTATGTATCTAAAATAGAAGTGGTTTGTAAACAGGGAAGGGTCCACATATCTAATTTATTGCTATCATGCCATATTAGCCCCCAGGTGTGTCATATTGGGCAAATCTCTTAGCTTCACTGGCTTTGGGTAGTCACCTGGAAGTTGATGTTATTGGACTAGATGATCTCTAGGTCCATTGCTGTTCAAATGACTCCAAGTTTTATAAAAGAAAAGCTGTAATTACGAGATCATGATTTTTTGAGGAATCTACATACTTTTTTCCATAGTGGCTGCACCAGTTTGCACTCTCACCAGCAATGTTTGAGAGTTTCCTTTTCTCCAAATCCTCTCCAACACTTGCTATTTCCCGTCTTGTTAAATATAGCCATTCTGACAGGTATGAGGTGATACCTTGTTGTAGTTTTGATTTGTATTTCCCTGATAATTAGTGATGTTGAATATCTTTTCATGTGCCTGTTGGCTATCTGTATAACTTATTTGCAGAAATGTCTGTTCAGATTTTTTGCCCATTTTTTAATTGGGTTGTTGGATTTTTTGTTGTTGAGATGCACGAGTTCTTTATATATTTTGGATATTAACCCCTTATCAGATATATGGTTTGCAAACATATTCTCCCAGTTATTAGGTTGTCTTTTCATCTTGTTGATGATTTCTTCTGCTGTGCAGAAGCTTTTTAGTTTGATGTAGTCCCATCTGTTTATTGTTTCCCTTGCCTGGTAAGACATGGTACTTGAAAATATGCTGCTAAGACCAATGTTAAAGAGTGTATTGCCTATCTTTTATTCTAGAAGTTTAATGGTTCCAGATCTTACATTCAAATCTTTAATCCATTTAGAGTTAATTTTTGTGTATGGTGTAAGATAGTGGTCTATTTTCATTCTTTTGCATGTGGCTGTCCAGTTTTCCAAACACCACTTATTGAAGAGACTTTCCTTTCTCCATTCTATGTTTTTGGTCCCCTTGTGAAAAATTAGCTGCTCATAGGGGCCAGCCCGTAGACGTGTGGGTTTATTTCTGAGTTCTCGATTCTGTTGCATTGATGTGTGTGTCTGTTTTTGTGCCAGTACCATGCTGTTTTGGTTACTATAGCTTTGTAGCATATTTTGAAAACAGAGAGTGTGATACTTCCAGGTTTTTTCCTTTTTCTCAGGATTCCTCTGGCTGTTTGGAGTCTTTTTTGTTCCATATAAATTTCAGGATTCTTTGTTCTTTTTCTGTTTAAAATGTCTTTGGAACTTTGATAGGAATTGCATTGATCTGTATACTGCTTTAGGAAGTATAGACATTTTAACTACATTAATTCTTCCAATCCAAGAGCATGGAATATCTTTCCATTTCTTTGTGTCCTATTTCTTTCAACAATATTTTATAGTTTTCAGTCTACAAGTCTTTCACCTCTTTGGTTAAGTTTATTCCTAGGTATTTTATTCTTTTTGTTGCACTTGTAAATGGGATTGCATTCTTAATTTCTCTTTATGCTACTTGGTTGTTAATGTATAGAAACCCAACTGATTTTTGTATGTTGATTTTGTATTCTGCAACTTTAGTGTATTTATTTATTGTTTCTAAAGTTTTTTGTGCAATTATTTAGGGTTTTCTATATATAAAATAATGTCATGTGAAAATAGCGACAGTTTCACTTCTTTCTTTCCAATTTGCATCCATTTTATTTCTGTTTCTTGCCTGATTGCACTGGCTAGAACTTCCACTGCTATGTTAAATGAAAGTGGCAAAAGTGGGCATCCTTCTCTGGTTCCTGTTCTTAGAGGAATAGTTTTCAGTTTTTCTGCATTGAGAATTATATTAGCTGAGAGATTTTCATATATGGCCTTTATGATGTTGAGATACTTTCCTTCTATACCCATTTTATTTAGAATTTTTATCATAAATAGATACTGTATCTTGTCAAATCCTTTCTCTGTATCTATTGAGATAGTCATATGGTTTTTATTCTTCCTTTTGTCTATATGGTGTATCACATTGATTGATTTGTGGAGGTTGAACCATCCCTGCATCCCTGGAATAAATCCCACTTGGTCTTTTTGATGAATTGTATTCAATTTGCTGGCATTTTATTGAATATTTTTGCATCAATATTCATCAGTGATACTGGCCTGTAATTTTGCTTTTCCGTGTTGTCCTTGTCTTGTTTTGTTATCAGGATAATATTGGCTTCCAGAATGAGTTAGGAAGCTTTCATTCCTCTTGACTTTTTTGGAAGAGTTTGAGAAGACTAGGTATTAAATCTTCATTGAGTGTTTGGTCAAATTCACTAGGGAAGCCATATAGTCTTGGACTTTTGTTTTTGGGGAGGTTTTTGATTACTGTTTTGATCTCCTTACTGGTGATTAGTCTATTCAAATTTCTATTTTTTCTTGGTTACATTTTGGAAGGTTGTATGATTCTGAGAATTTGTCCATTTCTTCTAGATTATCCAATTTATTGGCATATAGCTTTTCATAGTATTCTCTTATAATCTTTTGTATTTCTGAGGTGTCCATTGCAATTTCTCCTCTTTCGCTTCTGATTTTTTTTTATTTGAGCCTTCTGTCTTTTTTATCTTGTTGAGTCTTTCTAAAGTTTTGTCCATTTTATTTATCTTTTCAAAGAAACAGCTCTTGGTTACATCAGTTTTTTCTATTGTTTTTGTTGTCTCTATTTGATTTGTTTCTGCTCTGATTTTTATTCTTTCCTTTCTTCTGCTGATTTGGGGCTTGGTTCATTCTTCTTTTTGCAGTTCCTTTAAGTATACTGTTAGATTGTTTATTTGAGATTCTTCTTGTTTGTTGAGGTAGGCCTGTATTGTTATAAACTTCCCTGTTAGAACCACTTTTGCTGTATCCCATGAATTTTGGCATGTCCTATTTTCATTTTCATTTCTCTCCAGGTACTTTTTGATCTCTCCTTTTATTTCTTCATTGACCTAATCATTGTTCAGTAACTTTTGTTTAATCTCCACATATTTGTGGCTCTTCCGATTTGCATTCTGTAGTTGATTTCTAGTTTCACACAATTGTGGCCAGAGAAGATGCTTTGTGTTATTTCGGTCTTCTTAAATTTGTTGAGACTTGTTTTGTGGCTTAATATGTGATCTACCCAGGAGAATGTTTCATGTGCATTTGAGAAGAATGTGTATTCTGCAGCTTTTGTTGGGAATGTTCTATATATATCTACTAAGTCCATCTGGTCTAACATGTCATTTAAGGCTAATGTTTCCTTACTGATCTTCTGTTTGGATGATATACCCATTGGTGGAGTGTTAAGTGGAGTGTTACAGTCCCTTGCTATTATTATGTTATTGCCTATTTCTCCTTTTATGTCTGTTAATAATGGCTTTATATATTTAGGTGTTTCGATGTTGGGTGAATAGATAATTAGAAGTGTTATATCATCTTATTGGATTGTTCCTTTTGTGATTATGCAGTGCCCTTCTTTGCCTCTTGTTAACAGTTTTGTTTTACAGTCCATTTTTTTCTGATACAAATATTTCTACCACAGCCTTCTTTTCATTGTCATTGCATGGAGATTCTTTTTCCATCCTTTCACTTTCAGCTTGTGAGTGTCCTTAGGTCTGAAGTGTGTCTCTTGTGTGTAGCATATATATAGATCTTCTTTTTCTTGTTCAGTTGGCCACCTTATGCCTTTTTATTAGAACATTTAGCTTATGAATATTTAATGTATCTATTGATAAGAGTGTACTTATTGCCATTTTCTAACTTTTTTTCTGAATGTTTTAATTGTTTTTCTCTGTTCCTTTCTTCTTCTCTTGAATCTTCCCCTGTGGTTCAATGTCTTTCTTTAGCATTATGTTTCAGTTCCTTTCTCTCTTTTTTGTGTATTTATTATAGGTTTCTGGTTTGTGATTATGATGAGGTTCACATACAGTCACCTATGTATATAGCAATCTATATTAAGTTGATGAACCCTTTAGTTTGACCTCTTGCTGAAAATGCTACTCTTTTCTTCCTCTCTTCCCATATTTTATGTTTTTTACATCCTAATCTCTTTTCTTTTTGCATGTGTATCTGTTACCCTCATCATGGAAATAGAGAACTGTAGTACTTTTGTCTTATGTCCTTTTTATTGATCTGCTATCTCTATTGTATATTTGCCATTGCAAGTGATTTGACTCCTGTAAAACTTCTGCTGAGAAGTAAGCCAATAGTCTTATGTGGTTTCCTTTGTATGTAACTTGTTGTCTTTCTCTTGCAGCTTTTGGGACTGTCTCTTTATCTTTAATTCTTAACATTTTAATTATAATGTGTCTTGGTGTGGACCTCTTTCAGTTTACCTTGTTTGGTGTTCTCTGTGCTTCCTGTACCTGGATGTCTATTTCTTTCCTTAGGTTAGGAAAGTTTTCAGCTATAATTTTTTCAAATAGATTCTCTCCCACTTTTTCTTTCTCTTCTCCTTCTGGGACAAATATAATATGGATATTAGTGTGCTTGCTGTTGTCCCAGAGGTCCCTTAGACTGTCCTAGTTCTTTTTAATTCTTTTTTTCTTTTATGTTCAGCTCGAGTGATTTTCTCTACTCTTTCACCCAGCTCATTGATCTATTCTTATGTATCACCTACTCTGCTATTGAGTCCCTCTAATGAATTTTTCATTTCCAGTATTGTATTCTTCACATCTGATTGATTATTTTTTATATTTTCCAATTCTTTGTTGAAGTTCTCACTGAGTTCATCCCTTCTTCTCCCAAGATCAGTGAGCACCCTTATGACTATTAGTTTGTACTCTTTGTCAGGTAGATTGTTTATGTCTGTTTCATTTAGCTCTTTTTCTGGGTTTTGTCCTTTTCCCTTATTTGGAACATATTCCTTTGTCTCCTCATTTTGCTTCTTTCTCTGTGCTTATATCTATGTATTAGGTAGGTCACCTACATCTCCCAATCTTAGACAGGCGGCTTTATTTAAGAGATGCCTTGAGGTCCATCAGTCTTTTTCCCTCTTGTGACTAGTTCCAAATGTTTCAGGAGTGTCCCCTGTGGGGGCTACATGTGTTCTGTTGTGGCAGGGTTGCTCTTGCTGCAGGTGCCTGGGGAGGCTAGGCTGTCCCCCTGGCTGGCTGGTTGTAAGGTTCAGTTTCATGTTGCTGCTATGGTCACCTTAGTCAGTTTATCAAGTGTGGGGAGCCCCAGAACAGTTGATTGAAAGGTCTCATATCATGTCCCTATTGCACTTTTTCTGTTAAGTGAGTAGTTCCCCTTGTGTGGCTGGTTGCTAGACTGAGGGACTGACAACAGCTATAGGCCTATGACTTGCAAGGCTATTGCCAGCTCTCTCAGGATTGCAGCTGAGTTGGGCCAGCCCCAGGCATGGGAGCATCCAACTTATTCAGGCTTTGGAAGATGGGGCCGATCCCCTATGTGGTTGTTTGATAAGCACAAGTCTGCTGCAGCTGACAAAACCCACCACCCACAGGGCCACATACATCATCAACACAGTCTTGCCATGTGCGCATGCCCCCACCCACTTAAGTGGACACAGTTGCATCACTGCAGAGGCTCCACACACTCTGCCAATGCAGACCTGCTCCTCATGCATGCCCTGCCCCACAGAGATAGACCCACTCACCTGGCAGCAGAGGTTCCAAGCACCCCACATCTGTGGAACCACAAGTTGTCCAAGGGTTTGCTGTTAGATGGTGCCAGTCCCAAGGGCACGTTGTCTGTCCTGGCTGAACTGGATTAAATCAGTGCTCTAGTGGGGGGGGGGGGTGGCGCAGACCCCTGTGCTAACAGGCCAGAGGAAGAATTCCAATGGCATTTGGCAGCTTCTGTGTCAGCTTGCCTGTACTAGATCATAATGCCCACTGCCAATGTCTCAGTCCCTGTGGATGTCTCACTTCTCAGCGAGATCCACCCAGAGCCTATCAAGTGATTCTCTTTTCACCAAAGGACTGTACACTTTTCTTTCTGGTGATTTTAGGTTGCTTTCCAAAATGGGTGAATTTGCAAATGGGCTCTTTAAGAGTAGGCTTTTGTTCCCCTTATGTCTGATAGCTTTTGGGGGGTATTCCTTATTGTAGTTAATAGCCAGCAAAGCCAAAAATTATGACACCTATCTCATTTGTGTTGAATCTAAAAGTTGCTTATGGCAGTAATCTTCCCCTACTCAGACAGCCCAATCGTCCAGAAATGGCTTTGTACCTTAGGATCACTCCCTCCCAGCTGAGAAGTGTCATAGCTTGAAGGTGGCTTTTTTTCTCTCCAGTAAGGAATTTATACCTCTTCTAGCTCTGCCAGCACTGTCCCTTGTTGCCAGTGTTCTTTTTATTCACTTTTCGGTGATCTCCAAGAGGTAATTGTTCCAAGAGTAGTTGTAAATTTGTTGTGTCCATGGGAGGGGGGGAGTTTAGAGTCCACCTACACCTCAATCTTGATGCCTTCTTCCCAGTAATGCAGCATAATATGTGGAAAAGAACTCCAATTTAGAACACAAAATTAAACCTATTAATAGAAGGCATACTGTGTACTACACAGTCTCAATGCTTTATAAGCATTTAACTAATTTGATTCTCTGTATGACAAACTACTCTATCAAGGAGCTACTACTATCAGCCTTATTTTATAGGTGAAAATTCTGAGGCTTGAAGAGCTTAATTTGCTGAAGTTCACACAATCAGCTAGTGGAAAACTGGCATTCAAACCAGATTGGCTGATATCAATGCCCATGGTTGTAACCATGATAAGTTATGATTTTGTAATAAAGAAGTTCTACTGTATTCCTTATTGACTTGTTTTCCTCACTTGTGCATAGGAAATCAGCCCTATCTGCCTCACATTGCTGCTGTGATGATTGATTTAGGTCAGCTATTTGAGAAAGTGTACTTAAAATGAAAGTACTCTGTAAACAAGTAAGTGTCTACATATCTAATTTATGGTTATCAGGCTGTATCATCAACCAGATGTGTCATCTTGGGGAAATCTCTTAGCTCCACTGGCTTCAGATCCTCACCAGGAAATTCACGGTATTGGACTAGATGATCTCTAGGTGCTTTCCAACTTCAGTGACTCCAGCTGTATTAAAAGAAAAGCTATAATCATGAGATCATAATAGGACCATGGGGAAGTGGGGGATTGAATCAGAAGGGACATGAGAAAGTGGGACATGAAATTATCAGGAAAAGAACTCTATGTCTCAAGAGAGCAAGTGCATGGAGAGTTTTCTCCCTGTAATTGTCTTTTCTCCTTTCACCTCTGTCCTAATAACATATTTAAGAGGACTCCAGATATGCGCATCTCTTTGGCTGTGAGTGGACAGCCAATTTCATGGCCAAAATCACACATCTTGGAGTGTAATAGGGTCCAGTTGTAAAATTCCTTTGGAAAAGAAATAAGCAATTTCAACCTTTGGCAAGAAGCTTGTCTTCCTGGAGGATCTGGGTCAAGGTCAGAGAGCAAGATTTATAGAAAACAGTGAATTCTATGCTATCTCAATTGCTGTGTGATTCTTCTAGTAGGAAGAGGAAGTACATGAAGCATGGGTTATGGTCCTCAATCTCATTCATTCTTCAACTCTCCCCTCTTTCTCACTTCCACACCCTGCACTTATATCTCTTCTTCAGGTTTTCTTTCACCTTACCCAAATTCTATGGTATACAGTGAAAAGAATAATTTCTAAACTAAACTGTCAGGCATGGATGTTGAGTACTGGTTCTCAATTTCCTAAGTGTATGATCTCAAACGCTGTTAATTTCTGGTTTTCACCTGTAAATTGGGGATAATAGAATCATCTATAATATAATGAGACAATATGCATAAAGGCTAACACATTGTAGATATTAATAATTGAGCACTGAATCAAAATAATAACTTGCTGAATTTCAGGATTAACTAAGATAAAATATGCTTGTCTGTGTTTCCCAACTTTATACAGTCCACTGCCTTTTTTTAAACTTTTATTTTATTTTTTTTGAGGAAGATTAGCCCTGAGCTAACATCTGCTGCCAATCCACCTCTTTTTTGCTGAGAAAGACTGGCCCTGAGCTAACATCCGTCTCCATCTTCCTGTACTTTATATGTGGGGCAGCTGCCTCAGCATGGTTTGATGAGCGGTCCCATGTCTGCACCTGGGAACCAAACCAGCAAACCCCAGGCCACCAAAGCGGAATGTGCAAAATTAACTGCTTGATATCTACAATGTGTTAACCTTTATAGATATTGTCTCATTATATTATAGATGATTCTATTCTCCCCAATTTACAGTTTATCAATTGTATTTATATAAGTAGGTTTTTCACCCATAGCCAAGTTTAAATTGTTGTATCATATTTTTTCTCATAGTTTCTGGCTTCATGTTATAGTTTAGAAATTTCTTTCCCATCCTAAGATTATATAAATGAATATCTATTAATCCCTCTAATGCTTTTTACTGATAGTGAGCCAGGTTTAAGCGATCACTTCGGGCAGAGATTATCCTTTTTCTATCAGTTTAAAATACTACCTATATCGTATGTTAAATTCTTACCAATGTTAAAATTTACTTGTTAAATTCTATTTCTTCTTTTGACATGTCTATTTTTACAAGAATAAGGAATTGTTAATGTTTATATTATTTTTTAAAGTCTGAATCTCCAAGTCTTTTTAATTATTAATCTTTTTTCAAAATTTTCTTGGTCATTAATATTGATTTACTCTTTCAACTCAAGGAAGATCACTTTGGATATGGAACATAGCCAGTTGTTGTTATCTGCTATGAATCTATTAGTGAGCTATCACACACTGAATGTATCAACAAACATATGAAATATACTTTTGTTGTATTTGGGAATTGAAACAGTTGCTTTGACTCTTTCTCGACATCAATGCTCATCATAGCTTGATGCTGGTTACCTGTTGACTCAAGTGTACATGAACTGAAGCAAACTAAACAGAAGATCATTTCTGTGATTTGTGTCTTTATGACTTCAGGCGGTTTGATTTGTCTGGATGCTAGGTCTGAATCTACACCTGCCCAGAAGTAATGATGCCTAGCTGTCTACAGAGCTGATGATGTCTCAGGAATTTCCCCAAGTTAACCCATAAATTCTAGCACCCCTGGCATTCCTTTTTACAGGTACAGCTGTCATTCATAGTTATCTGTAAGTAATCAATGATAGTAATAGCCAACATCTATTGAACAATTTAATGTGTCCTGGATTGTGTGCTGAGCAGTGTCATGAATTTCCTCATAAAACCCTCCCATTAACCTTACAGTTAAGGGGCTCTTGTCCTCACTTTGTTATGAGTAAATAATTTCTAGTGTGTTAAAACCACCAGGGTAAGTTCAGAGCATGAGAGAGTATCAAAACTAAAATTATTTTTTTCCATTTGTATTGATATACGGTTGATATACAACATTGTATAAGTTCAAGGTGTACAACATAATTTACTATATATATATATAATAAAATGATTACCACAGTAAGATTAATCTTCATCACCTCACATAATTACAGTATTCTTCCTTGTGATGAGAACTTTTGAGATCTAGTCTCTTAGCAACTTTTAAATATATGATACAGTATTTTTAACTATACTCATCATGCTGTACATTATATTCACAGATCTTATTTACCTTATAACTGGAAATGTTTTACTTTCTGACCACCTTCACCCAATTCCCCTACCTTCCACTCCTTGCCTCTGGCAACCACAAATCTGATCTTTGTTTCTATGAGTTTGTTTCGTTTTAGATTCCACATACAGTGAGACCATAATGTGCTTGCCTTTCTCTGTCTGATTGATCTTACTTAGCATAATATCCTGATGGTCTATCCATATTGTCACAAATTCCAGGATATCCTTCTTTTTTATGCCTGAACAATATTCCTTTATGATACATCCTATTATTTATGTTATTTATACATGTGTTATTTATATTTATAAATATATAATTTGACTTTTTATCCATTTATCTGTTGGTGGTTGCTTAGATTGTTTCAATACTCTGGCTATAATAAATAATCCTGCAATGAACATTGGGATACAGGTTTGTTTTAGGGGCAGTGATACCATTTCCTTTGTATATATATATATCCAAGATATGGAATTGCTGGATCATATGGTAGGTCTATTCTTAATTTTTTGAAAAAACTCTATACTGTTTTCCATAGTCACTATACCAATTTAAATTCTCATAGCAGTGCACGTTTCCCTTTTCTCCACATTCTGGCCAGGAGTTGTTGTCTCCTTTTTGATTATAGCCATTCTAACAGTTGTGAGTTGGTATCTTACTGCGATTTTGATTTGCAATTCCCTGATGATTATGATGTTGAGCACATATTTATGTACCTGTTGGCATTTTATATGTCTTCTTTGGAAAAATATCTATTCAGGTCCTATGAAAAATTTGAATTGGATTATTTATTTTCTTGCTACGGAGTTGTATGTGTTCCTATATATTTTAGATATTAACTCCTTATCAGAGATGTGATGTGCTAATATTTTCTGCTATTCTGTTGGTTACCTTTTCATTTTGCTTATCATTTTCTTTGCTGTGCAGAAGCCTGTTAGTTTGATATAATCCATCTTACGTATTTATTTATTTAATTATTTAATTTCGCTTGTGCTTTAGGTGTGATATCCAAAACATCATTTCCAATCCATGTTCAGAAGTTTTTTCCCTATGTTTTCCTCAAGGAGTCTTATGATTACAGGTCTCACACTTAAGTCTTCATTCATTTTGAGTTTATTTTTCTGAGTGATGTAAGATCAGGGTCTAGTTTCATTCTTTTGCATGTGAATATCCAATTTTCCCATCATCGTTTATTGAAGAAACTGTTTTTTTCCATTGAGTATGTTAGGCTCTCTTGTCAAATGTTAGTTGACCATATATACACAGTTTTATTTCTGGGGTCTTGATCCTGTTCCATTGGTCTTTGTGTCTGTTTCTATGCCAGTGGCATACTGTTTTTATTTCTATGGCTTTGTAACATAGTTTGAAACATTTGCCAGCTTTATTCTTCTTTCTCAGGATTGCTTTGTCTATACAAAGTCTTTTGTGGTTCTACAGGGATTTTAGGATTGTTTGCTCTATTTCTGTGAAAAATGCCATTGGAATTTTGATAGAGATTGCATTGAGTCTATTGGCAGATTTGTGTAGCATAGACTTTTTAATAATATTAATTCTTCCAATCCAAGTACATGGGATACCTTTCAATTTACTTGTACCTTTTTCAATTTCTTTGGTCAGTGACTTATAGTATTCAGTGAAGAGATCTTTCACCTTCCTGTTTAATTTTTTTCTACACATCTTATTGTTTTTGATGCTATTGTAAATGGGATTGGTTCTTTATGTCTTTTTCAGACAATTTGTGTTAGTATATAGAATGCTTATTTTGTATCCCAGGACTTTAGTGAATTATTTGATTAGATCTAACAGTTTTTAGTGAAGATTTTAGGATTTTCTATACGTGAAATCATGTCATCTGCAAATAGACACAATTTCAATCTTTTATTTCCATTTATGAGGCTTTATTATTATTATTATTTGGACTTTATTGTGTTGGCTAGGACTTATTGTTGTGTTTTAGGAATAAAGAGAATGGCCATCTTTGTCTTCTTCCTGGTCTTAGAAAAAAATCTTACAACCATTTACCATTGAGTATGATGTTAGATGTCACTTTGTTAAATATGGCCTTTATTAAGTTCGATTTAGTTCCTTTTATACCTAATTTATTGAGAATTTTTATCAGGAATGTATGTTGAATTGTGTCAAATGCTTTTTGTGCATCTATGGAGAATTATATGATTTTTATATTTCATTTTATTAACGTGACTATCACTTTTGTTAATTTTTGTATACTAAACCATCTGTGCATCCTCAGAATGAATCCTACTTGATAGTGGAGTAGGATCCTTTTAGTATGCTGCTGAATTCTGTTTGTTAGGATTTTTTTTTGAAAATTTAGAATCTGTATTCAACAGGTCAGGGACATTGACCTGCAGTTTTCTTTTCTTCTAATGTCCTTATCTGGCTTTGGTATCAGTGCTGGCAGGGGGAGGGACCATGGAGTCAGAGTGTAGCTGTTCCTCTAACTTTCTAACAGGATTCTTCTCATTCTCTGTGGCCCATGGGGATATTTCAGCCTCATCCCCGTGTTCTAGGATTTTCAAAATGATGTGTTGTTATGAGTAGTTGCTAGTTTTTTCTGGCAAGAGTGACAAAGTGCATGACCTATTTTGCCATCTTGATGACGTCATTCAGAATAAAAACTCTAAAGTCTGAACCCTTAACCACAGTACTATGCTGTTTCCTAAGATGCAAAATATCCTACAATTGATACAGTAGTTGGGGCTAATATTTGTACCAGCCTCCCTCAGGAATAGTTCATATGAAGACTTCCCTAAGAAGACTTACTTCATAACTTTATTGGGCATACATGCTATCCCACAAGAAAATATCAGGATTATAAATTATGATAGAATTTTCCAGGCCATGTTGAAGGTGTTGTATTAAATATATTTGTAAAAAGTTTGAGAAGTTATTATAAACAGGGTAATTTTTCTTATGTGTAAAAGAAGAAAATTTTAAAAATCTACCTGGATGAGATCTTGGAGAGAAGAGCTATTTCAAGTTTATTCTGGAATGATGCCAGTTTTACCTCACTATTATTAAGCAGCAGTTATGTATTGAATTTTCAAAATTCCTATAAAATCTTACAGTTTTACAATGATCTCTCTCATATAATTATAGAGTTTCTATTGCTTTTTAGAAAATTTTTAAAATATTTAATATTTCATCTCCACATACCCATGTACTTCTTCCTCCATAATGTGTCGTTCATTGATATCTGCTACGTGACCCCCACAGCCCCCAAGATACTCTCCAACTTCTTCCAGGAGTAGCAAACTATCACCCTTGTGGGTTGTGCTGTTCAGTACTTCACCCTTCCAAACGTGGGACTGAGTGAGTCTTGTCTCATGACAGCCATGGTTTATGATTGATATGCTGCCATTTGTAGCCCACTTCTCTATTCATCCATCATGTCACCCACTCTGTGTGTTCAGATGGTTCTGGGGTCCTATATTAAATATTTAATTTAATAAATATTTAATATTTTTAAAATATGTCTTTTAATTTTTCTGAGACCTCATCAGGTAATTGGGAACCTGAAACACTGAGAAGGTCCTATTTGACAATTAGATGGAAACTGTAGTCTTTCTTCTAGGACGGTAAAGCGTTTTCCATTTTTCAGTGCTCAGTGAAGGGAAGAAAATGGCAGATGTGAGAATTATAATGTTGTCATTTCACGTGAGTCAGTAATGCATTCTTTTGACTCTTTTCTCATTTTAGGAGCACCAAGCCAATGACTCAAGGAGGAAATATTACAGCTATCACCCATTTCCTCCTCTTGGGATTCTCAGATTTCCCCGGAATCAGAGCAGTGCTCTTCGTTGTATTCCTGTTGGTGTACATTATGACTCTGATTTGGAACCTGTGTCTCATCATCTTAATAAGGATGGATTTCCATCTCCACACACCCATGTACTTCTTCCTCCATAATCTGTCCTTCATTGATATCTGCTACGTGACCTCCACAGTCCCCAAGATGCTCTCCAACTTTTTCCAGGAGCAGCAAACCATCACCCTTGTGGGTTGTGCTGTTCAATACTTCATCTTTTCAACCATGGGACCGAGTGAGTCTTGTCTCATGACAGCCATGGCTTATGATCGATATGCTGCCATTTGTAACCCACTTCTCTATTCATCCATCATGTCACCCACTCTGTGTGTTCAAATGGTGCTTGGGTCCTATATGGCAGGATTCTCTGGTTCTATATCCCAATTGTGTGCCATGCTTCAGCTCCAATTCTGTGGGCCTAATGTCATCAACCACTTCTTCTGTGACATGCCACAACTGTTAGTCCTGTCCTGCACTGACACTTTCTTTGTACAACTCATGACTGCGGTATTAATAGTGATCTTTGGGATAATAAATGTCTCAATTATCATGATATCTTATGGCTGTATTGTCATCTCCATTATGAAGATCACTTCAGCTAAAGGCAGGTCCAAGGCTTTCAGCACCTGTGCTTCTCACCTGACAGCAGTGACCCTCTTCTATTCCTCAAGTATCTTTGTCTACTTGAGTTCCAGCTCTGGCGGTTCCTCTAGCTTTGACAGGTTTGCATCAGTCTTCTACACTGTGGTGATTCCCATGTTGAATCCCTTGATTTATAGTCTGAGGAACAAAGAAATCAAAGACGCCTTGAAGAGGTTGCAAAAGAAGGGAAAGTATTGCTGAGGTCACAGATTATGAGATTTTTGACATATTTATCCTATCAGAATCACCTTAACCCAGAATAATATGCACAAGAATGCACTATAACAAAATTCATACTGCCTTTCGAAAAAGAAGACTTAGTTTGACACAAATAATATGCCAAAATGGACCAATAGGTGACTCAATGCCATGCAAACACAATATCTTTAAGTCCTAGAGGTTCATGAACATCAGCTTACATGAGGAGTAGATTGATCATTTATTTATATATCAATCTTTCCATCATTTATGAAACATCAGGTTTAAAAACTTGTTGCTTCCTTTAGTTTCTGAGATTGAACCCTGCCCAATTGCAGGACTCTGACATGAAAGGAAAGGTAACAGACAGAGGTCCTCTTGGATATAGAAACTTTGTCACTCAAATATTTTGATGCAGCAGCATGACTAAGACACAGAAGTGACCAATGTTTGTTTTGTGTTTCTGACCAGAATAGGAAGGAACAAAGAGAAAGGATGTGACTTTGGACAGAAACAATCCTGTGCAATTGGTCTGGTTGTGCCTACTGCAAAGACCAATCTTACCTAGCTAGTGTTTGTCTAAGGCCTCTTTCAATGCTAATCATCTAATAAATTTTTGATTACATCCTAGTCTATACCACCTATAGTCTAAGGAAGGAGGAGGTGATTTGAATCATAAAAGGAATGGAAGGAAGTATCTTGTCCCTTCAATGCCGTTTATTTATGAATCTGATGAGTTAATTTTTTGCACATAGTGTCCAGTGGGGATTTCTGATGGGAGATGATATTCAAAATCCATGTCACAGCCAATAGCAATTTCTGATATTGTGGGACTCAACTCTCCCTTTTTCTCCCCCATCCAATCTGGAAAATTTACCCTTGGTTCACATAGCCAATGGGATCACACTACCAAATCATTTTTCATATCTCAAACATCTGAAACTATTTGGTGTGAGAATACATGTGACAGCTCATCATAATAACAGAATTACTGAATATTCAGTATTGCAAAGACAAAGAGCAAATATGGAAAATTGATATACTTTCTTTCCTATCATTTTGTTCAACATTTTATGTCTTAGAGATTTATGGTTTTTTGGGGTGATATTATAGATGAAGTAGAATGGTTTGTGTTACTCTAATGCTGATATTTCCAGCAGACTTCAAGGGCCAGGAAAGGAGATAGATGGTGGTACAAGCAAGGTTCTCAACTCTGAACAGTTTTTGCTGTGTGAAGTAGGAGAGAAAGTTGTGGTCAGGTTAAAAAAAAGATGTGTAGCAACACTGAATGTTGACTTTCGAGATTGCTCTGACTTGAACAAACTGGTACAAAACATGTCATTACATTTACATATTATTCTTAGAGTTTCATTGAATTCTTATTTTTGGCTTGTTATTATTTTTTTTTTGAGGTAATGCTGATTTAGAACATTATATCAATTTCAGGTATACATCATTACATTTCAAATTATATGTAGACTACATCATGTTCACCCCCCAAAGAATAGTTACCATTTGTCATTGTACTCATGTGCCCTTTTACTCTTTTCACCCCTTGCCCCACAACCCATCCCCTTTGGTAACAGCTGATCTAATCTGTATTTCCCTGTGTTTGTTTATTGTTGTTACTGCTTGTATCTTCCACTTATGAGTGAAATCTTACGATATTTGACTTTCTCTGTCTGACTTTTTGCTTACATAATATAGTCAAGGTCCATCCATCTTGTCGCAAATGGTAAAATTTCATCTTCTTTAATAGCTGAGTAGTGTTCCATTGTGTATATATGCTGCATCTTCTTTATCCGTTCATCCACTGATGGGCACTTAGGTTGCTTCTGTCTTGGCTTTTGTGTATAATGCTGCAATGAACATATGGGTGCATATATCTTTTTGAATTAGTGTTCTTATGTTCTTTGGATACATACCCGGGATTGGACTAGTTGGATCATATGGTATTTCTATTTTTAATTATTTGAGAAGTCTCTATACTGTTTTCCATAATGGCTGTACCAGTTTGCATTTCCACTCGCAATGTATGAGGTTCCCTTTTCTCCACATCCTCTCCAACATTTGTTATTTTTGTCTTGGCAATTATAGATAGTGTGACAGGAGTAAGGTGATATCTTACTGTAGTTTTGATTTGCATTTCCCTTATGATTAGTGATATTGAACATCATTTCATATACCTGTTGGTCATCCATATATCCTCTTTGAAAAAAATGTCCGTTCATATCCTCTGCACATTATTTGATTAGCTTGTTTGTATTTTTGTTGTTGAGTTGTATGCATTCTTTTATATATTTTGCATATTACCCTCTTGTCTCATACATGATTTGCAAATATTGTATCCAAGTTGGTGAGTTGTATGTGTTCTTTTGCATATTTTGCAGATTACCCCCTTGTCTCATACATGATTTGCAAATATTTTCTCCCAGTTGGTGAGTTATATTTTCCTTTTGTTGGTAATTTCTTTGCAATGCAGTTTTTCAGTCTGATCAGTCCCATTTGTTTATTCTTGCTTTTGTCTCCTTTGCCCGAGTAGACATGGTATTCAAAAAGGCACTGCTAATACCGATTTCAAAGAGCTTACTGCCTATATTTTCCTCTAGGACTTTTATGGTTTTAGGTCTTGTATTGAAGCCTTTAATCCATTTTGAGTTAATGTTTGGATATGGTGTAATATGATGGCCTGCTTACATTCCTTTGCATTTTGTTGTCCAGCTTTTCCAATGCAATTCATTGAAGAGACTTTATGTTCTCCATTGCACATTCTTTACTCCTTTGTTGAAGATTAGCTGTCCATAGTTGTGTGGTTTTATTTCTGGGCCCTCAATTCTCTTCCATTGATCTGTGTATCTGTTTTTGTGCCAATACCATGCTCTTTTGATTACTAGCTTTGCAATACATTTTGAATTCAGTGAGTGTGATACCTCTGACTTTGTTCTTTTTTCTTAGGATTGCATTGGCTATTTAGGGTCCTTTCTTGTTCAATATAGATTTTAGGATTATTTACTCTATTCCCATGAGGAGTGTCATTGGGTTTCTGATTGGAATTGTGATGAATTTGTAGATTGCTTTAGGTAATATGGATATTTTTACTATGTTTACTCTTCCACTCAAAGTACATGGAATATCTTTCCATTTCTTTATATCTTCTTTGATTTCTTTCAATAATGTCTTATAGTTTTCAGCGTATTGGTCTTTTACTTCCTGGGTTAAATTTATTCCTAGATATTTTATTGCTATTGTAGTCTTGATTTTTCTTTCTGACAGTTCACTGTTAGCATATTGAAATGTGACTGATTTTTCTATGTTGATGTTTTGCCCTGCAACTTTATTGTATTTGTTGATTGTTTTTTACAGATTCTTGGTGGATTTGCTAGGATTTTCTATATATTGATTTATGTCATCAGCAAATAATGACAGTTTTGCACCTTGCTCTCCAATTTGGATGTTTTTTATTATTTTTTCTTACCTAATTGCTCTGGCCAAAACTTCCATTAATATGTTGAATGAGTGGCAAGAGTGCGCATCCTTTTCCTGTTACTGTCCTCTGAGAAATAGCTTTGAGTTTTTCACCATTAACTATGGTGATAGCTATGGGTATGTCATATATGGCCTTTAGTATGTTGAGTTATTTTCCTTCTATACCCATTTTATTCATAGTTTTTTTTTATTATAAATGTATTTTGAATCTTGTCAAATGCTATCTCTGCATCTACTGAGATGATCATGTGATTCTTGTTCTTCTTTGTTTATATGGTGTATCACATTAATTGATTTTCAGATGTTGACCCATCCCTGTGTCCCTGGAATAAATCTCACTTGATAGTGGTGTATGATCCTTCCAATGTATTGTTGTATTTGATTTGTTAACATTTGTTCAGGAGATTTGCATCTATGTTCATCAGCAATATTGGCCTGTAATGTTCCCTTTTTTGTTTTCCTTGTCTGATTTTGGAATCAGAATAATTTTGGCCTCATAAAATGAGCTAGGATACATCCTGTCTTCTTCAAATTTTTGGAAGAGTTTGAGGATAGGTATTAAATCTTGTTTCAATGTTTGGTAGAATTCACCAGTAGAACTTCCCTGTCTTGGACTTTTGTTCCTTGGGAGATTTTTTATTACTGTTTCAATCTCTTTATTTGTGATTGCTCTATTCAGATTCTCTATTTCTTCTTTATTCAGTTTTAGGAGGCTACATGTTTCTAAGAATGTATTCCTTTCTTCTAGATTACCCTGTTTTGTGGGCATATAGCTTTTCATAGTATTCTCTTATAATCTGTATTTCTGTGGTGTCCATTGGAATTTCTCCACTTTTATTTCTGATTTTATTTATTTGAGCCTTCTGTCTATTTTCCTTACTGAGTCTGGATAAGGGTTTATTAATTCTGTTTAACTTTTCAAAGAACCAGATCTTAGTTTCATTGATCCTTTCTATTGATTTTTTAGTCTCTATTTCATTTATTTCTGCTCTGATTTTTATTATTTCCTTCCTTCTACTGACTTTGGGCTTCATTTGTTCTTTTCCTACTTCTTTTAGGTATAGTTTGAAATTGTTTATTTTATATTTTTCATGTTTCTTGAAATAAGCTTGTAGTTATGTAAACTTCCCTCTTAGTATTGCTTTCACAGCATCCCATAAGGTTTGGTACACTGTGTTTTACTGTCATTTCTCCTGAGGTATTTTTTGATTTCTTCATTGATTCAACAGTTATTCAGTAGCATGTTGCTTGTTTCCACATATTTGTGACTTCTGGCCTTTTTTGTAGTTTATTTCTAATTTCATAGCATTGTGGTCAGAAAAGGCTTTTGATACAATTTAATTCTTCTTAAAGTCACTGAGGCTTGCTTTGTTTTCCAACATATGGTCTATCTTTGAGAATATTCCATATGCACTTGAGAAAAATGTGTATTCTGCTGTTTTTGAATGGGATGTTCTATATAAATCTATTAAGTCCATATGACCTAGAGTTTCATTTGAGGCCATCGTTTCCTTGTTGACTTTCTGTCTGGATGACCTATCCAATGAAATAAGTGGAGTGTTAAGATCCTCTACCATTCCTGTGTTGCTGTCAAGTTCTCCCTTTCAGACTGTTAACAGTTGCTTTATGTACTTTGGTGCTCCTTCGTTAAGTGCATTTATGTTAAAAAGGGTTATGTATTCTTGGTGGAATGTCCCTTTTATCATTATATTATCCCAATCTTTGTCTTTTGTTATATTTTTTGTCTTGATGTTTGTTTTGTCTGATATAAGAATGACTCTGTCCACTTTATTTTGCTTGCCATTTGTTTGGCGTATCATCTTCCATCCCTTCACACTGAGTCTATGTTTGTCTTTAGAGCTGAGATGTGTTTCCTGGAGACACCATATTGTTGGGTCTTCTTTTGTAATCCATCCAGCCACTCTGCATTTTTTGATTGGTGAATCAATTCATTTTCATTTAGAGGGATTATTGCCTTATGAGGGCTTACTGCTGTCATTTTATCTTTTGTTTTTGTTTTCTGGTTGTTTTATGTTTAAGTTGTTTCTTTTTACTTGTATTTCTCTCTGCCGTTTCAGTTTGGTGCTTTTCTGTGATGTTTTTCTCAGTTTCCTCTTTATTTCTGAATTGTGACTCTGATTTTTTGTTTTGTGGTTACCATGAGATTTGTATAAAAGATCTCATAATTGAGATAGTACTTTTTCTGATAGCCTCTTATCTCTATTAGCCTATGCAGGTTCAGCCCTTTTCCTCTTACCTTCCTATGTTTTTTTTTTGTCATGAGTTATTCTTTTCTGTGTCGTAAGTTTGTGACCAAATTGAAGTATCGATAGTTGTTTTTTGATGCTTTCTTTCCCTTTATTTTTTGTGTTATAATTGTTTATACAAACCTATTCTGATATAGAACTGCAATATTTTGATTCTTTCACTCTATTTATCTCTTTGCACAAAGCTTTGTATAATTTTTCCTTTTCGTTTCAGGTAGGAGGGTCCCTTTCATCATTTCTTCTACAATAGGCCTAGTGATGATGAACTCCCTCAGATCTTGTTTGGGAAATTTTTATTTTCCTATCATATCTGAAGGATAATTTTGCTGGACAGAGTATTCTTGGCAGATAGTTTTTGTCTTTCAGTATTTTGAATATATCATTCCACTCTTTCCTAGCCTGTAGGATTTCTACTTGTAAATTTGCTGAAAGCCTGATAAATATTCCTTTGTAGGTTATTTTCTTCTGTCTTGTGGCCCTTAATATTTTTTCTTTGTCATTGAATTTTGACAGCTTTGGTATTATATGCCTTGGGTAAGATCTTTTTGCCTTGATGTAATTAGGAGTTCTATTGCTTTCAAGTAATTGTAAGTCCAGTTACTTCCTCAGGTTTGTGAAGATCTCAGCTACTGTTCTTTTGAATAAGCTCTCTTCTCCTTTTCCCCTCTCTTCTCCTCCTGGGATATCTATTATCCTTATGTTACTTTTCCTAATTGAGTCAGATATTTCTTGAAGAATTTCTTCACTTTTTAAAATCTTCATTCTCTCTCTTCCTCCACCTGAATCAATTCGAAGTTTCTATCTTTGAGGTCACTAATTCTCCCCTCCATATGTTCTGCTCTATCTTTAATGCTTTCTTACTTATTTTTAATCTCATAATTGTGTTCTTCATCTCCAACATTTGTTTGTTTTTTGTTTATTTTTTTTAATCCTGAGCTCATTGAACGATATTTCTGAGTTTTCTTGTAACTCATTGATTTACTGTGGAAGAGCTATTGTGAATTCTCTTTCAGTTAGATTATATTCTTCTGTGACTTCAAGTTTGGTTTCTGGAGAGTTTTCCTTCTCATTCTCTTGTACCATGTTACTGTAGTTATTCACAGTATTTGGTGAGTTAAGTCTCTGCTGGGGCACTTGTGATAGTACTACCATTCTTAATTGGGTATAGCTTTGATTACTTTGGTTTTGATCTGCTTCTTATTGTATTTGAGATCCTACACTTTCCATCCTGGGGTCTGTTCCCTGGATTACTGATACCAAGGGAGGAGGAGGGTGTTGCTACTCTGGTTCCATTGCCTCCTGTGGGTCCAGGCCACCTGCCTTCAGTTGTATATAGGTATGGATCTGTTATTTTTCCTGCGATGCTGTGTAGGGGATCTTCTGTTGGTCAATGGTATTCCAATGGTTTGTAACTTAGAAAGGAAAGACAAAGAGAATAACTTACTCTGCCATGATGATGATGTCATTGCATTTCATTTACTTTTATTTTACAATTACAATTGGGGGCAACTCACCATTAATTTCTTATCCTTTTGTTTTTTGATATTCAGCTTGTGTCTGTTTTCAAAATAAAAACAAAATTTCAATCAAAATATATTTGATATACAAGTGTTAAATTAAATTCTACAACATGTTGATTTGATATGTTTATATATTGTGATATTATTGCATTTGTAGTGATAATTAGCACCTCTATCACGTCACATAATTATCATGTCTAATATGTGTTTGGAATAATTAAGATCTAATCTCTTAAGTTTGAATATTATAAGGCAATATTGTTGTCTATAGTCACTGTACTTTTCATTAGATCTCTAGGACGTATTTACTACTAGTTGCAAATTTGTACCCTTAAACAACTTTTCTCATATTCCCCCACAACCAAGGCCCTGGTATCCACTATTTTCCTCTTTGTTTTTACAAGTTTAGCTTTTTTAGATTCCACATATAAGTGATATCATATAGGGTTTATCTTTCTCTGTGTGTGTTCTCTCTCTTAGTATAATGTACTCAGTCTTTCAATGCTGTCTCAAATGGAAGGATTTCCTTCTTTTTCATAGCAGAATAATAATGCATTGTGTGTGTGTATGTGTGTGTGTATCACTTCTTCTTTATCCATTCATCCATTGATGGGCGCTTACAGTGATTCCATATTTCAGCTATTGCAAATAATGGTGCAATAAACATGGGAGTGCAAATATATTTATGATATCCTATTTTCCTCTCCTTTGGGTATATATTCAGAAGTAGGATTGATGGATAATCTTTTAGTTCTATTTCTTAATTTTTTGAGGAACCTCTTTATTGTTTTCCTTAGTGAATGAACCAATTGACATTCCTATCAACAGTGTACAAGGGTTCCCTTTTCTCCATATCTTCACCAACAGTTGTTATCTCTTCTCTTCTTGATGATAGCCATTCTAACAGGTGTGGTGATATCTCATTGTGGTTTTGATTTGCATTTCCCTGATGATTAGTGATGACAAACATCTTTTCATGCACCTGTTGACCATTTGAATGTCCTGAGCATGTTTCTTTAAAGTTGTGTTTGACAATATCTTTTCTCCACCCTCAAAGGGTAGCCTGCCTCTTCTAGGAGTTGTTATGAGTTCAGAGTAGGATATGGAGGAGACTTGCTTCAATAAAACTTTCTGTGACATTATCTACCTGTCTGTTTTGGGTTCTTAAGAAAGAGGGGAAGATTAGTTCACAGCACACTCTTAGTTATCTTGGCTTCTATCACTTACACTTACCAGAACCCTCAATATTCCAGTATCTGAATAATTCCTGGTAGATTGTATGCCCCTAATCAATATTTGTCAAATGAATTAACCTTGTGTCTTAGCACAAATCTTAACATTTTGGTTCTTACTAAGTCAGTAAGTACGGTACAATAATTCAAGAACCAACCTTCAACAAAGTTTCTGAAAGTGTTTAACAAAAATAAAATGAATAATTCACATTACAGATAAGTTCTCAGTAGACTTCTTCTGAGAGAAACATGGAGATCATGACTATTTAAATATTAGACTATATTATATTGTGACAATATGCTTTACTTTTTTGTTTTAAAAATAACTGACCTATGAGGTCATCCCGGTGGCACAGCAGTTAAGTGCCCACATTCCACTTTGGTGCCCTGGGGTTCGCTGGTTCAGATCCTGGGTGCTGACATGGCACCACGTGGCATGCCCTACTGTGGTAGGCATCCCACATATGAAGTAGAGGAAGATGGGCATGGATGTTAGATCAGGGCCAGTCTTCCTCAGCAAAAAGAGGAGGATTGGCAGCAGTTAGCTCAGGGCTAGCTTCCTCAAAAAAAATAAAAAATAAAAATAACTGACCTTTTATAGTAAAATTAATCAAAATTGTGATTCAACAAAACTGTTTTTCAGATCTATTAAAATATATAAGCAAAATTATTTATTTTTGACTTTATTCATGGGATACAGAATTTCTCAGTTTTTCAGTCAACCCTGACATACTGCAATTTAAGTTTTAAAACTATGGCCTAATTATAGTTTCTGAATGACAGCAAAATGTGCTTTTATCATATATTAAATAACATACATTTTTATATGTATATATATTTATTACTCAGATTTAAGGCCTTAGGGACATTAGAAAATATGATAGTGAATAATCAGTAGGTTATAGACAGTAGTAAGATAATAGCATAAGCTAATTACATTTTTATGAGTAGATAAGATAAATAGAAATTAGGATGAAAATAAATATGATTAAAAATATATAAACATAAATACAAAAAGTTTCATATCAAAGGTAATAAAGGGAAGTTAAATCAATTTTTCTACCTAATGAAATATCAGTAAAAAATAAATGTTGAAATAATTTAAATATTACAGTATATGAATGCCGGGGACAATACAATGAGCAATAATATGTTGTAACTTATTTCTGGTGGAAATATTAAATGGTTTAAGAAATTTGAAAATGTGGTTGTGATATTTGGTTAAACCTTGTGGGCTGAATCCAAATGTTTGTCTTGCTCATTCTTGGAGGCCACCTAAAATGATAATAAAAGTTTTTTAGAAAAAACCTATAAAGTCATGAAGATATGGATAACAGGAAATGTGACAACAAAGGTTGGAAACTACGAGGCAGATTTATGAAGAATAACCAACTCAGATTCTAGAAATCAGGAAGCCATGGGTCCTGGGGAGAGTGGAGAGCAAAAAACAAGAAGCAGCAAGTTGTTTCCCCTTGTAAGACCTCAATGAGGATCAGTAATTGAAGGCATTATGGACCTGCACAGTGAGTGGGGCTTAAAACTGGATATTTGGTTGAAAAAAATCTGCTAAGAACAATTAGACTACTAGACAAGGCCTTCCCCCGCTTTTGCATCCAAGAAACTCCTGTCCCTCCCTCCTAATCCTTCCCTTGCTCTAACAGAAGACTGAAGGTTTATTCTCTGGAGAATTGAACCAAGAAGTATGGGCTTAGAGTCATCACACATATCTAAGGGGGGATGCTAAAAACAGAGGAATTAAGATAATAAACGCACAGTGAAAAAGGAGATTCTCCCTGCTTGAGCCTCTCCTTCCACCACACACCTACTGCATTCACTCATTCAACTCTCAGAACACTCCCAGCTGGGATGATTTCTCTTTGGCAGGAGACTGGAGAATTCCTTTCTGGAGAAAGACCCACCCAAGATAAAATATATATCTCCTGATGCTTAAAGCTGGGGCCCATCAAAGCAATTGTGAAGTCCTCCCCAGATTGCCCAGCAGAAACCCCACCAGAGGACAATATCTGGCCAGAAAAACCATGCTTGAAATGTTGCTTTTTAGTGCCTCACTTTGCAATGGGAAAGGACAGCAAAGAACAACCACACAGAGGCTCTAAAATAAACAAAGAGTAATAAAAGGAAAAGAATTCAGGGGACACAAAGGTGATGCAGGGAGCATTAGGGTATTTAAAAAACTAAAACTCCAAAATTAAAACACTCAGTTAAAGAAGATATTGTGGAAGAAATTGGACATTTATTTATAATATTGTTTGAGCCACAGGATCAAATTTTCTCTGACGACTTCAATTTTATGAGCTAATGGATTCACTTGATTGTTTTAACCAGTTTCAGTTCTTTCCTTTTGTCATTAAACATGAAAGATTCCTAATTCTGAAAAAAATGCTATAATTTATACCAAGAATCACAAAAATGTGACTCTCCTTGAGTAACTGGTCTCTTCCTGTAGTATATTAGTTATCTATTGATGCACAACAAATTACTACCAAACTTTGTGGTTTCAAACAAAAATATTCATTTATTACCTCATATATTTTCTGTGGGTCAGAAATTCAGGGGCAACCTGGCTGTGTAATTCTGGCTTAGGGAGCCTCATGTGGTTCCATACTAGTAGATGGTCAAAGCTGAAGTCCTTTGAAGCTAGATCAAGGCTGAAAGATCCACTTCCAAAGTAGATCTCTCACATAGCTGTCAAGTTGGAGCTGGCTTATGACAGGAGACCAATATTCTTGGTTACATGGGATAGCCCCATTAAATATTGTAGGGTTAGACACAAGCCTATGAATACCAGGAAGCTAGGGTCATTGGGAACCATTTGGGAGGGACTCAGATGGTAGAAATGCTTCAGAGTAGATATATTCAAAAATATTCATTGACAACTTGGAAATAACCCATATGCTACATGAAGAAAAAGGTTAAATACATTAGGATATAATGAATTGATCTATTATAATACACATGAAGGAAAATAATACTTATGATGCATGTGACAGGTTTTGAAAATCAATCTACAAAATCAGGAATTCAAGAAATACAATTTTCATTATGTTTCCATCACACTATTCCTACTTTGCACTCTTCTTATTTCTCCTCTGTGAAAAAAGCTTAGTCAATTAAAGGATCGTTTCTTCTTTTCTCTACATTTGTGTCTAAGTTCTAGAGGGCTGAATGATACCACAGCAACAGGGGAATCGGGTCCTTGACTTCCCTCCATAGCAGCATCTTGTGAAATATGTTACCTCAACAGATCCTCAGCTGTCAAATCACAAATGAATTGCTACTGAATTCCATTTATCCTCATCCTAAAGACTTGTAAGATCTGATGATTCTGCTGCTCACAGCGAGTCTTGGTTAAATGGGAATTGTTCTGCTGCTCCCATCTTTGACTACGGCACAGAAAATTCTGTAGAGTGTAAGCCCTCAGTGCCCAGTTGCTATCTCCCTGGACTCCCATGACCACATTTTCTTAAGTTTTGGCCTGCCAACTCAGGCCCTAAAAATCTTTTGGTTAGGGTCCCTCTGTTTTTGGTGTCTCTAAACTTATTTGATAGTTGTGCTGTCTCTAAGCCATTCTGAGACTTACTTATGTTTTTGGCCACATCATCTCTGCTTCGATTTCTTTTCGCTGCCACATCCCTTCTCTGAAGGTTGAGAACCTAATAACTTACGTACTTGAGAAAAAGGAATGATCAGAGATGTGGGGAAGGAAATGTTAGGTGAAATACTATACATACTTTACCCCATTATCCCTCTTTTCCTCCCTGTCTCTGCCATTCTCCATAAAATAATTTTCTTCTTCTCTCATTCTCACTCTTCTACTCACTTCTTCCTTCAAAACAAGCAGTCAAAGCCATGGGAGAGAAGAAGAGAATCATTTATGTTTCTACTTCCATACTCCAAATCTCTGGAAGGTCTTTCTGAATATAACCCTCCCAAGAAGTCCCATCTAAAAGTAAAAACAAAAACAAAGGTCCAAAACAAGAAAGTAGAGAGCTGAGATTCCCTATACCACAGAGAGTCTGACTCAGCATTGCTGGAGGTTCACTACTTCCTGGCATGTTTCCCAGACAGAGGTCTCTGATGATTGTTCCTATGCTTTGGGCGTAGGATGGAAGTGATCTCTAAATGAACTCCATGATTCTTCCAGGGTGAATGGAGGGTTCCTTGACATAAACATGTCTCAAAATTTGAACACCCTGAAGCAAGATCTCGGAGCCTAAAAAAGGAACCCATTAACAGAGTTGGTCTCCCCTCTATCACCCAGGAGGGAGGTTATTTACAGCTTGCATGATTTTAATTGCTCCTTTTTTATTGCAAGCTGTGTTCCCAAGTCCTCTCTTAGATGTGAGAGAAACCTCATAAGCTTTTAAGGTCCTCTTCTCCCATTTCTGGATCATTCTTGAGGGAGGCTGAGTGAGTCAAACCTTACTAACAAAAGACCATGCGCTCATCTCAGAGTAGTGATGGAGTAGGATACTCACAGAACCTGGAAGTTGAACTATGTGTGGGCTCTTTCTGAATACCTGGGTACACCACACACAATAAAAAGAAGAGTAAATCTTTACAGCACTCTTATGTAAGTAATTAGGGACTCTGCTCTAAGGAATATGAAGGCCTAGGACCCAGGAAGAATCTCAAAGGTTTGCAAACAACTCAATATCATTGTACTTCAAGTCTAATTTTTATAAGGAGTCTTCTTCTACGGTGGCTCATTTAGCCTGAAAAGACAAATCTGTAGAGGGATGATCTAAATTTATAGGCTGTGTCAATACACTTTGGCATAAAATGGGGAGCTGGAACCCCTCTGAGACTATTGTTCATATTTAAAAGGAGAAAACAAAGAGCCAGAAGAAAAGGTGTGGGTAATTATTGAGAGGCCTATACTTCCTGATTTGTTCCACTAACAAGTCAAATTTGAGCATTCTACAGAAGTCTCCCTAACTGAGTGGACTCAGTTCAACTTTGATGAACAGGTCAGTTCTTGAGGAAGTGAGGGACCACCAGCTGAGAATAAATGCAATGCTTGGTTTTCTGACAGTGATCCTGCCCATATTGTTCCTGATAAACAAAGCTCTTCAGATTTTGTTTCCTGCTCTACAAATATGGTGAACTTTTCCAAAGTCAGCTAACTAAATATTAGGAAGGATTATTGATGAAATATCTTAAAGAAGCAGAGCTTGTCAAATGGGCCACTTTTTAATAGTCTCCTTCCATTTCCTTTGTTTTTTTTTTAATTTACTAAGCAGAGTAAAATGGAGGTCAGTATGTGGAGGGGGACTATCTGATGTCAGAAATGACTTGAGAAAAATTGAAGGAAGAGAATCCACATAAGCTTTATCCTAAGATAAACTTTATCCAAAACAAAAGGTAGAAAGCTTAGCAGTCCTTAATAAAGAAGAGGAAACTAAAAATAAGGTTTAATTAGAAATGATAGAATCTGGGCTGGTTGAGAAAAGCAATGTGGCAATTAAAAGGTGCTCTGGGATAAAGAATAGCATCACTAGTCTGACATAGTTCTCTGTGTGTGGTACAATTGGCCTCGGTAATTTTATCTTAGACATCTGTGGGTACAAGCTTTGCAGTGTTCACCATCTAAACCTGAGATTTCCCTTTCTGGCAGTTATACCAGCACGTATTGCAAAACATTTTAATATCCCCTTATTTCTTCTTCCTGAAAGAAGATAAATTCTCCTTCAGTTTATCTCACTGACTTGGCAAGCAGTCACCATTACAGCCTTTCTGTTCATTTCCTGAAAGTGCATCTATGTGAAAAGATGTGGTGATCATGTTATTGAAAGCATGCTCAATTACGTTTTCATTGCCCTGTCCATTTTTATAATAATGCATCTGAAATGGTGTCTGTCATTCTAGAGATCTTTTGTGAGAAATTCTTGCAATGACTATGCGGGGGCATTCCCCCATCTCTAATCTCTTGCCCACATCCTGTCAGTGATCACCTACAAGAATTTCTCTCTGTCTTTCCCATGCCACACATCATCTCTCGTTTTGTGCGATGTCTCTATGGGTACATTTCTCATCTCTCTTCCTGGGCTATAAGCTCCGTATTGGATCGTTTACATCATCCAACGCACCAAGTATAGTCCTTTACACTCTCCAGTGTTTAGAAACAAGATTAATGCAGCAATTAACATATTTTAGTGTGCAGTTTTAGTGCAGATATTAAAACGTGGCTCTGGAGTTAGACTGCCTGGATTTGAATCCCAGTTTGGCCTTTCATCGGTTGTGTGTCCTTTAAGTTCTTTGCTGCTCTGACCCAAGGTCTTCTCATTTGTAAAATGGCAATAACAAGTGCACATATCTCATAAATTTTAGTTGAAAACTAAAATAAGATAAAACATAGAAGTATTCAGAATAGCACCTGGAACATAGTACATACTCAATAAATATTAGCTACCTAAAAATATACTTGATCTTCTGGCAAATTCAATCCTATTAGAAGCAGAAAAAAATGAAGCAAATCAAGTAGCTTTGCGTTTTAGAAAAAAAATGGCCAGGAGTAAGCTGCAGTATTCAACTCTTTCACAGAAATATTATTTGTAAAGATGTTACTGTTAGTACTGTGGACTATATATTCAAGGAAACTAGTAATGCCAGATAAAATTTAAAAGAATTTTTTAAAGGCTGAGTCAGTGAGAAAGCAAATAAACTTATAAAGATTCAGAAATGAGAAGAAAAAGCACAAACCTCAGAGGCAGTGAGCTGGGGCCAGTATTTTCCCCAGAGGATCTGCGAATCTCTGGTCGCCTCATTATGGGTTTCAATGAGCAAATATCTAAGAGTTAGGAGAAAAAGACAATGTGTGAGATGGACTTAGAGACAACACCCTTTCCCCTCAATGCCACTGAAAACAGGGACTCTCCAGGAGTGACATTCTCAGAAGGCAAACTATTAGAAAAAAGAAAAAACTATGCACAAAATGAGACAGTGATAAGCACACCTCCCTCAGCTTTAGTTTGAGATAAAGAGAAAAAGCAAAAGAGTCTTCCTTGATAATTCTGTTTTTAAAATTTATTTTTATTGAGATAATATTGACATATGACATTGTGTAAGTTTAAGGTGTTTGATGTGTCGATACATTTACATATTGCAATGCACTTACCACTCTAGCATTAGCTAACACCTCTATCATATCACATAATTATATTTATTATTTTGTGGTGGGGACAATTAAGATCTAGCCTATACAGATTTTGAAATATACTGATGTACCTCCGAAATTTATATAATGTTATAAACCAATGTCACCTCAATAAATAAATAAAATATCTAGTTTCTTAGGAACTTTGAAGTTTAAGATAGAATATTGCTGTCTGTAATCACTATACTGTGCATTAGATCTCTAGGATTTATCTGAAAGTTAAAAGTTTGTACCATTAAACAACATATCTCCAATTCCCTTAGCCCCCAGTCTCTAGTAACTTCCATTCCATTTGTTTTTACAAGTTCGGCATTTTTAGAATCCACATGTTACTATCATATAGTTCTGTCTTACTCTGTCTGACTTATCTCACTTAGTGTAATGCCCTCACTGTCCATCCATGTTGCTGCAAATGGCAGAATTTCCTTCTTTCTCTTGTCTGAGTAATATTCCACTGTGTGTGTGTGTGTGTGTGTAACATCTTCTTTATCTATTAATGCATTGACAGACACTTAGGTTGTTTCCATATCATGGCTATTGTGAATAATGTTGCAATAAACATGAGAATGAAGAGATCTTTTTGATATCCTTTTTTCATTTCCTTTGGATATATACCCAGAAGTAGAATTACTGGATCATATGATAGTTATATTCTTAATTTTTTGAGGAATCTCCATACTTTTTTCCTTAGTGGCTGGACCAGTTTACATTCCCAAGGCAACACATGCGAGTTCCCTTATCTCCACCTTCTCGCCAACACTTGTTCTCTCTTGTCTTCTTGATGACGACCATTCTAACAGGTGTGACGTCATATCTCATGGTTTTCATTTTCATTTCTCTGATGATTAGTGATATCAACCATCTTTTATGTTCCTTTCGGCAGTTGAATGTCTTCTATAGAAAGAATGTCTATTTATTTTCAATGTCATTTTTAATCAGATTATTTGTTATTAAGTTGTATGAGTTCTTTAAATATAGAATATAATAAGCCCTTATCTGATATATGGATTGCAAATATTTTCTTCCATTCTGTTGGCTGCATTTAATTTTTTTGATTGTTTCTTTTGCTCTGTAGAAGCTTTTTAGTTTGATCTAGTCCCACTTGTTGATTTTTGCATGTGTTTCTTGTGCTTTTGGTGTCATACAGAAAAAATCATTGCAAGATCAATGTCAAGGAGTTTTCCTCTATTTTTTCTTCTATTTTATGGTTTTAGGTCTTATGTTTAAATCTTTAGTTCATTGCAAGTTAAGTTTTGTGAGTTTTGTGAGTAAGGGATCTAGAGTTTGCTCTGCCTTTCTTTGGGTACTCCTGGTTCACTCTTCTTGTTCCCTCTTGTGGCTGAATTCTTAAGTTATTGTGTCTTTGGTTGTTACCACTCACTAGGCTGGCTACTGGAAACCTCTTTTCTGTTCCAGAAGGTGGCGCTCTAGCTCATGTTTGCAGTTTCTCCCTTGTACAAAGGCCAGTTCTGTTTTTCTGAGAGCAGTCTGTTTGCCAGATTCAGGAATGTGCACAAGGAGCCAGTTGCAGAGTGGAGAGAAGTGTGGGTTTGGCACTGGAGTTTTGGGCATTCCTGTGGATGTGGTGGGGTAATCCTCTGGTGAGGTACTCCTGGGGCCTCATGGGAGGACTTCCTGCTGAAATCATGAGCCCTTGCATTCCTCTAATTCTCTCTGATATTCCTATCTGCCTTTTAACCTGATCTCCCTTCTCCCTCTGCTCATGGTCTATCTGCCTCAGTAGTCTAAGTATCTCTAGAGAGCAAGGAATTCCTAGCTGCATCCATATTTGGGGAAAGGAACCCTTTTACCTTATTTATCAGGCTATACCTTATGCTTCTATAAGGATTTTCTCTTTTCATTCATCTTTGGAACAAGGAGAATGGGAAATGTTGAGGAAGTAGGAAGAAGTTCGGGATGCCTAATGCTGACCAATGATTGCAGCTCATAGACAAAGTTTATTCCATTAAAGACACAGCCCTTTTCCAGGGAAATCTCCATGACTTCTACTATTACCCATATACATGACTGCCAGGCTACATTTGACATCTGTTTTCTACTTTTCATGGCTTCCCATGGTTTGCTTTCTATTTTGAGATTATCTGAATAAAAATGTGTTTTTGATGGGAGATGTTCTGTGACCATCTGGAAAGATGACAGCTATAACATCTTGAAGAAGGCTTACCGTGCCTGATGAAAAATATTCTTTGGTTATTTAGCATTTGGCCTGAAGGCCTAGTGCTTTCCTTCCCTGGACTGGCTCCAAAGAACAAAAAGAGAAAGAACTTCCAGAAACCCTGCCTAAGTTTCCCATCCCTGTGTCCATTGCCTAAGCATCGTAACCTTTTCATGATTCAAGTCACTCTACTTTGTAGGAGAAACCTTGAACATAAGAACAATGAATAGAACCAAGGGTGATTGAGAATCCAATAAAACCATATGCAAAAGTGATAAGAGGTTGCAGTTTGCTGGGTAGAGGGTCCAGAGTTTCCAATAGACTTTTGAAAGTATCACTGACCAAAGAAGATCAAGAATCACTGTCTTAGACAGTTTAATTCATAAGTATCTCTGATTAGAGGAAATAAAAATCTGTACCTGCAAGGATGGGTGGATAACGGCTCTTACAACTTGATCTTTTCTAGCTCCTCAGGAGCCTTCTTGGTGTCATTAAGTTGGGTAAGTCACATCCATTTCTAAGCTGTGTCTTGGCGTGTGACTCTTTCTACCATTTCATTATATTTTTCTTATATCTCTCTTGGCTTTGTGAAAGCAGAAAGGCAGTTACAGAACTTTCCACCCTCCCTGATTACAAATTAATTGAGTATTAGTTCCCAAGGGGATTTTAAAGAGCACCTACTTCACCATCCTCATTTAATGGTCCAGCATAATTCAGGGGCTTTTTCAAGCGCTTAATTAATTTCAGAGCCATGACTGATCAGATTCTTTCTCTTTTACCATATAAAGAGATGAGAGTATTTTCCTTAATTACTTTGTTTCCAATCCTCATACGTTCGTAAACTATGGATTGGGAAAATATGAAATTAAGGCATTTTAGAAGATAATGTACTAATGATGTCCGTTTATTGTCTTTGTCCCCAAAGAGAATTACAGTATTTACGCAAGAGAATTTTTTAAGTTGAGTTTGGTAATTATAAATGGAAGGCACTGATTAACTCAAAGTTGATGATTAAGATATATATGTAGCCAGCTGCAGAGTGGAAAGAAATTAAGAGTATTTCTTTTTGTCTTTTTAAAATGAAATAATTTCCTTCTCCCATCTTTTTCCCTGCAGATGGTACCAACCAGGTCCATGGAAGGAGATAGAAATCAACCTCTGCAGTCGTGTTTGTTCTCCTGGGACTCTTAGATGAAAAAAGGTAAAGCTTATCCTCTCTCCACTCTTCCTAGGGATCTACCTTGTGATCCTAATTTGGAAACTGGGTCTCATCATCCTAATCAGGATGGACTCCCATCTGCACACACCCACGTACATTTTTCTCAGTTTCCTGTCCTTTACAGACATCTGTTCTTCTTCTTCCACCAGCCCAAGGATGCTTTCGGACTTCTTAAAAGATACAAAAAATGATTTTGCTCGTTTCCTGTGCCACCCAGTATTTTGTTGAGTCCTAGATTTGTCTGACTGAATGCTGCCTCTTGGCTGCCATGGCCTATGACAGATATGTTGCTATTGGTAGGCCTCTGCAGTACTCAGCCATCATGGCTCCCAGCCTCTGTCAGAAGATGGCTGCTGGGGCCTATGGGAGTGGTTTCCTTGCTGTCATCGCTATTACTATGCCACTTGGTTTCATCTCTGTTACCATGGGCCCAACATCAGTTCAAATTTCTTCCTTGACATAATCCAAATTATTTTCTTGTCTTGTTCTAATCCCTTCATCAGCCATACCATTCTTTTTCTCGTATGTATTTTTGTTGGGTTCAGTTCTTTCTTAGTTATCAGCTTATCCTATGTTTTTGTTTCACCTTCCATTCTGAAAATATCTTCTGTCAAAGGTAGTGCCAAAGCTTGCAATACCTGTGCCTCTCACCTGGTAGTTGTGACAATCTTCTATGGCACAAGCCTCTCTGTGTGCCTACTTCCCAGCTCTAGCCACTCCAACAAGCAGGACAACGTGCTGTTAGTGTTCTATGTTATCTTTATACCCATGTTAAATCCTCTTATCTATAGTTTGAGGAAAAGGGCTTTCAAAGAGGCCCTGAAGCGGGTGGTAAAGAGGCTAATACATTTACCTCAGTGAGAACAATATTTTTGCAGCTGTTATTTCCCCTATGAGGAACACAAGAATAAGAATACGTGTGACCCTTTGTAGGTCACAAGAATAGCTAGGTAGAGAGATGGAATGAAAACCTGGCTCCTTGATTCCTGGTGCCATTATGTTTAGCTGTCACCATCAAGTGATCTATTTGAGGCAGTGTCACCACCATTGAATTCAGTTTATAAAGTGTGTATCCATGATTAGACCCAGGTCGATAAAACCCTACACTTTGAGAATAGAAGTTCTGTAATATATTTCATGTAGAGAAATGATGAGAATCTAGGAAGCCACACAGACAGTTCTTTCCTCATTGATTTTTTCTTTTATATATTTTCAATTGTTGAGAATTTATTTGTACTTCAAGAAAATTTTTAAAAAGAATGTATAAAATTGCATATGTGAATGTTAAAAATAATTTAAAAGTGAATACTTTATCTTATTAATTCCAAAGAGAGTGAGAGAAATCTAGTGTGAGAGAGATGGCACAGAATCAGAAAATTGGAAAGAGGGAGAAAAACAGAGAGAGAGAGAGAGCAGAAAAAATGGGTACAGAGGGAAGGGGAGGGGAAGGAGGAGAAAGCAGGAGAGGAAACTAAAGGAAAAGAGAAAAAAATAGTGTTCTGGCTTTATTCCCAAATAACATTGTTCCTTCTATCTTATTCCTTGAAACTCCTTGTGAATTGAATTGTGAAAAACAGATGGGAGAAAGGAATGGTAGAAAGAAGGGGCAATTTTAAGGTCAAGAGTTGGGGAGATTCTCACAGGCTAGAAAGAAGTCAAAGTCATCAATTTCCGGGCATACGTGGCCTGAAGCATGTTCTGTGGTAGCCTCCCAGAGACCATGCCAGACTCAGAAATGAAGGCTGTCATGGTATGTCTAGGAAGGCAGAGTCTGAATCTCAGAGATCTAAGCGCATGGAATTTCAAGGCCTTAAGTTGACCAGAGAGCAGCAGAGCAACCAGATGTGGGGTACCATGGAGACTCAGGGTCCAACTGGTATAATTTAAAGAAAATTTTGAAAAGAGATGTTTTCTCATGCATGAGTTGTAGACTAAGCTTTACATATATTATGTTACTATTTACACAGTATTTTACACTTTACATAGTTACATTGCATAGGTTTGATTTTTTTCTCTTACCATGTTCAGTTGGCAGGGGATAAATTAGACCCATTTACAGATAAAACCTTTGGTCATATTGAGGTCTGCCACATTCTTCCCAGGGTAGCAACAATTCTTCTTGAAGCTCACAAAGTGTCATGTATGGAACAAAATGGTTCTTACTAACCAGAAACATTTCTACTGCTACTTGTCCATGGTGCCAAATTTCTGTACATTTGATGGTATAGCTTTAAAACTATCTTAAGAATCTGTTCCTTTTAAAATATTAATTTTTTACAGTTCTTATCAGAGTGACTATACAACTACTGACCAATTAGCAAGTGTTAAACTGAATAATTAACTCCTTATCCCATCCATCCTTTTCTCTCTAGAAGTAGGATTAGCAGAAGCAGATCAAATCATGAATGAGAACTTCCTAAATCAGGTGTTTCCCTAGTAATGGCAGGGTAGATGAGCTCCATCTTAAAAAAAAAGGAAAAACAAAACCCAAAAAACAAAACCAAAATTTTGTGGGAATCATCTTAAGCAGATATTTTTAATGAAGGATTAGTAATGCAGCATAATATGTTGTAAAGAACTCCAATTCAGAACACATGAATTAAACCTACTTTTAATAGAAGGCATGCCACGTACTTCACACTCTCAGTGCTTTATAAGGATTATCTAATTGATTCTACGAAGAACTACTCTATAAAGTAGCTGATACTATAAGCCCATTTTATGGGTGATATTAATGGAGCTTGAAGAGGTTAACTTGCTCAAGGTCACACAACCAGGAAATGGAAAGCTGGAATTCAAACCAGATTAGCTGATACTAATGTCCATGGTATTAACCATGATGATCTGTGGCTCTGTCAAGAATTAGTTTTACTGTATTCCTTATTACTTCAATATCCTTACTTATGCCTAGGAAACCATGCAATATCTGTCTCATAGGGCTGCTGTGATAATTAGCTCAGGTCACGGAGTGAGAAAAAATATATATCTAAAATGGAAGGCTTTGTAAACAGGGAAATGTCCACATATCTAATTTATTGTTATCAAGCAGTATTCTCAGTTAGCTGTGTCATCTTTGGCAAATCTCTTAGCTCCTCTGGCTTCTAGCTCCTCACCTTGAAAATGATGATGGTATTAGACTAGAAGATGTCCAGGTCCTTTCCATGTCAAATGCCTCCAAGGTTGTTAAAAGAAATGTTATAATCGCAAGACCATAATAGGACCATGAGGAAGTGGGGAATTGAATCAGAAGGGACATGGCAAAGTGGGGCATGAAATTAGATGGAGTAAAATTCCATGACAACCATGACCCAAGAGAATAAGCACCTGGAGTGTTTTCTCCCTCATTGTCTTTTCTCTTTTCACCTCTGCCCTAATAACACATTTAAGAAATACCCATCCAGTTGTGGGTATTTCTTTGGCTGTGAATGGACAGCCAATTTCATGGCCTAAAGCACCAGTCTTGGAGTGCAGTAGGGCCCACCTGAATAGATCTTTTGAAAGCAAATGAGCAATTTCAAGTTTGGCAAGAGCTCTGTTATCCTGGGGGATGTAGGTCAAGGTAAGAGGGCAAGATTTATAGAAAAGAGTGGATTCCGTGTTATCTCAATATCCAAGTGATTCTTCCAGTAAAACCTATGTGAAGTAAGATTTGTGGTCCTCATACATTTTATGAGGTTTATGCTCTCTTCTCTTCTTTATCTCTTTCCTCTCCCTTACTTCCACACCCTCCACTTAGGGCTTTTCCTGGGGTTCTCTTTCTCCCTACCCAAATTCTCTCACCTTCAGTGAAAAGAATAATCTCTAATCTAAAATGTCAATATTACTATGGAGTGAGGGGTGGATGATGTTGAGTTCTAGTTCTGCAATTTCCTAATGATGTGGTCTTTAACTCAGTTAACTTGTGTTTTTCACTTGTAAAATGAGAGAAATAGAAACATTTAGAATCTAATGAGACAATTTCTATAAAGCCCAGCACACTCTAGAAATTAATAATAAAGCATTGAATGAAAAATAATAATTTGCTGAATTCCAGGGGATTTAACTAATATCAAAACATCTTTGTCTAAGTATGGCCCTCTCATCACTCTTATTCAACACAGTACTGGAAGTTCTAAGCAGAGAAATTAAGCAATAAAAAGAAATAAAAAGTAACAAAATTGGAAGAGAAGGAGTAAAACTGTCACTATCTGCAGTTGACATGATTTTATACTTAGAAAGCCATAAAGAATCCATCAAAAAACTATCAGAAATAATAAGCGAATACAATAAAGTTTCAGGGTACAAAGTCAATATACAAAAATCAGTTTTTTTTTTAAAGGCAAAGATCATACCCATTTCATTTATTTATTTTTTTAAAGATTGACATCTGAGCTAACATCTGTTGCCAATCTTCTTTTCTTCTTCTTGTCCCTAAAGTCCACAGTGTATAGTTGTATATTCTAAGTGTAGGTCCTTTTGGTTGTGCTATGTGGGACACCACCTCAGCATGGTCTGACGAGTGTTGCCACGTATGCATCCAGGATCCAAACCGGAGAAACCCTGGGCCGCTGAAGCAGAGCACGTAAACTTAACCACACAGCCACGGGGGCCAGCTCCAGTTGTTTTTCTATATACTAACAATGAACCAGCAGAAAGAGCAATCAAAAATAAAATCCCATTTATAATCACAATAAAAACAACAAAATGCCTAGAAATAAATTTCACCAAGGAGATGAAAGACCTGCACACTGAAAACAGTTAGGGATTGTTGAAAGAAACTGAAGACAGAAAGAAATGAAATGATATTTCATGCTCATGGATCACAACTGATTTCTGAATGTTGACTTTTTGTTCTGGAACTTTATCAAATTCATTTATTACTTTCAACACAGTTTTGGTTGAATCTTTAGGATTTTCTGTCTACAAGCTCATAACATCTGCAAGTAATGCTAATTTTATTTCTTATTTCCCCATTTGTATGTCTTATATTTCTTTATCTAGCCTTTTTGCTCTAGCTAAGATTTTCAGTTGCTATATTGAATAAGAGTGGTGAGAGTGAGAACCCTTGTCTTGTTCCTAATGTTAGAGGGAAAGCTTTGTTTTTCACCGTTGACTATAATATTACCTCTGGGTTTGTTTTATATGTTCTTTGTTATGTTGAGGAACATTCCCTCTAGATCCAATTTTGCAGGGTTTTAATCATGAAAGGATATTGTACTTTGTCAAATGCTTTTTCTGCATCTATTGAGATGATCATGTTTTTCACCTTTCATTCTACTAATGTGGTGTATCACATTTATTGATTTGTTCATTGAACTTTCTTCCTTTCCTAGGATAAATCCCACTTGTTCGTGGTGTATAATCCTTTTACTGTGTTGTTGAATTTGGTTTCCTAATATTTTGTTGTGAATTTTTGCATCTTTTTCAAGATGGATATTGGTCTGTAGTTTTCTTTTCCTGTGTGCTGTTCTTGTTTTCTTTTCTTGTGTGTTTATCTGGCTTTGGTGTCAGAGTAATACTTTCAATTCCAAAATGCAATAGGAAGTATTCCTTCCTGTTCAATTTTTTGAAAATGTTTGAGAAGGATTGTCATTAATACTTTTTTTAACGTTTGGTAGAATTTGCCAAAGAAGCCATCTGGTTCTGGGGATTTCTGTGTTAGGAGGTTTTCAATTACTGATTCAATTTCCTTACTTGATTTTTTTCTATTTAGATTTTCTGATTCTTCCTGATTCAATCTTGACCGTTTGTATATTTCTCGGAAGTTATTCATTTCTTCTGGATTATCCAATTTGCTGGGCTGTAATTGTTCATAGCAGTCTCTTATAATCTTATGTATTTTTTACTATCACTTGTAATGTCTCCCCTTCCATTTCTGATTTATTGGAGTCTCCTGTCTTTTATTGTTGGTGTAGCTAAAGATTTGTCAATATAGTTTATCTTTTAGAAAACTAGCCCTTAATGTCATTTATTATTTCTATTGTTTTTCTGGTCTCTATTTAGTTTATTTCTAGCCTGGTCTTTGTTATTTCCTTCCTTCTATTCACTTTGGTCTTTGTTCTTCTTTTCTCATTCCTTGAAGTGTAAGGTTAGGTTGTTATTTGAGATCCTTCTGTATTCTTAATGTATGCATTTATTGCTGTAAACTTCCTTCTCAGAACTGCTTTTGTACCATAGTATTGGTTTTGGTGTATTATATTTCCATTGTTATATGTTTCAAGATGTTTTTTGATTTCTCAGCTGCACATTGATTTTTCAGTAGTGTGCTGTTTAGTTTTCACATATTTGTTCATTTCTCAGCTTTCTGCTAATGGATTTCTAGTTTCATGCCAATGTGGTCAGAAATGATACTTGGTATGATTTAAATCTTAAATTTTCTAAAACACATTTTGTGTCCTCTCATGTGATCTATCCTGGAAATGTTTTCTGTGCACTTTAGGAGAATGTGTGCTCTGCTGCTATTGGATGGAATGTTCTATAAATGTCTGTTATATCCATTTGGTCTAACGTGATTCAAGTTGAACATTTTTGTGGGAATTTCCTCTCTGGATCATCTATCCATTTCTGAAAATGGAGTATTAAAGTCCCCTACTATTGTTGTATTGTTGTCTATTTCACCCTTTGTATCTGTTAATATTTGGTTAATATATTTAGGTGCTCTGATTTTGGGTGCATATATATTTACATTTATTATGTCTTCCTGATGAATTGACCCCTTTATTATTATATAATGACCTTCTTTGTCTCTTGTTTCAATATTTGGCTTAAAGTCTATTTTATCTGATATAAATATAGCTATTCCTGCCTTCTTTTGTTTTCCACTTGCATGAAATATCTTTTTCCATTCTTCCACTTTGAGCCTATGGGTCTCATGAAAGCTTAGTGAGCCTCTTGTAGGCAGCACATAGTTGGATCTTGATTTTTCATCTATCTAGGACTCTGCCCTTTTTTTTGGTGAATTCAATTCATTTACATCTATTGTAATTATTGATATGTAAGCACTTACTAATGCCATCTTACTCATTGCTATCCAGTTGTTTGTATTTCCATTGTTTCCTTTTTTCTTGTGTGCACCTACCTTTGCACATGTGTTTTTTTCCATGGTGGTAGGCTCTGTTTCCCCTTTCTTATCTTTCGTGAACCTAGTCTAGATTTTCACTAGGTGATTACAATGAGGGTTGTATAGAAATCTCATAAGGAAAACAGTCCATTTTAAGCTCATAGCAGCTTGACTTCCATTTTCTACAAAAACTGGACCCTTCTACTCTTCTGTTTTACATTGTTATGTTATTTTTGCCTCTTTTTATATTCTGTATTCTTTAACAAATTATAGTAGCTATAATTATATAATACTCCTCACTTTTAGTCTTTATACTACAATTTAGTGGTTAGCACACCATCCTATTACAGAATTAGTCTTTTCAGTCTGCCTTTATATTTACCTTTATCACTGTGCTGTATTCTTTTGTATGTTTTCATGTTGCTGATTAGTGTCTTTTCATTTCAGCTCAAAAAACTCCTTTCAGCAGTTTTTAGAAGGAAGATGTAGTGGTGATGAACAAGCTCAGCTTTTGTTTTTCTGGGAAACTCTTTACTTTCCCTTCATATATGAAGTATAACTTTGCCTGATAGAGTATTCTTGACTGGCAGTTTATTCTTTCAACACTAAGTATGTCATTTCACTTTGTCTTGGTCTGTGGGATGTGGCTGAGAAAACTCCTGGTAACTTAATGGGGGTTCCTCTGTAGGTTACCATCATTTTTCCCTAGTTGCTTTTGGGATTTTGTGTTTATCTTTGATTTTTAAAAGTTTAATTATAATATGTCTTGGAGAAAGTCTTTTGGCATGAAATAATTGGGTGGTCTATAAGCTTTGTGAGCTTGGCTGTCCAAGTGTCTCCGGGTTTGAGAAGTCTGTAGTATTATTCCCTAAATAAATTTTCATCTGCCTTCTTCCTCTTTTTTCCTTTCAATCTTCAATTCTTTTAATTTTGTTTTGATGAAATCCCATAGATTGTATAGGCTTTCTTTGCTCTATTGTCTTTCTTTTTTTCTTTGCCTTGCTCTGACTGGGTTATTTCTAACTTCTTGTCTTCTAGCTCACTTATTTGTCTTCAGTTTTCTTTACTGCAAATGCTCTTTATTGCATTTTTCATTTCATTCATTGAATTCTTCAGTGCCAGAAATTGTTTCTTTTTTATAGTTTTGGTTTATTTAGTACATATATATATATATGTGTGTGTGTGTGTATATATATCATTTTGTTCATTTTTTTCTCCTAACCTCATTATTGTCTTTTTAGTTACCTTGTAGTTCATTGAGATTCTTCAAAAAGCTATTTTGAATTCTTTATTAGCTTGGTCACAAAATTATGTACCTTTAAACTTCTGAAATTGGAGATTATGGTCATCTTTAGGTGACAACATATTTCCTTGATATTTCATATTTCTTGTAGGTTTTGGTTGCTGCTTTTACATTTGAATTAAAAAAGACTTCCTAAAATCTTTACTAATTGCCTTCCTATGGGGTTTACCGTCACTGGTGGTGTTATATCTGAGATTTTCTCTGCCTTTATATGGGTGAATGTGCTCCACTCTGCTTGCTACCATGGTTGGCAGAATTTTTAGGCTATTGTGTCTTCCTCGTTACAATTCACGAGGATGGCTACTGGAAACCTCTTATTTGTTTTCTCAAAGCTAGTGCTATAGCTCATGTTTGTGTTTTCTCTCTTGCCGTAGACCCAGGTTTATTTTTCTGAGACCACCCAGTTTACCAGCTTTGTTGTCACTGCTTCCCTTAGAAATATTCACAAGAAGCCAGTTGCAGAGTGGGGAGAGGTGTGGGTTTGGCACTGGGGCCTTGTGGTTCCCACTGATCTCGGGGGGAGATTCTTGGGTGAGGTACTCCTGGAGGCTCACGGAGGATTTCAGCTGAAATCCTGAGTGCAGTAGGCAGGAACTATGCTCATTTAATGTCTTTTGTTATTATCATTTGTTTATTTCCTGATCTTCCCCCTCCCTCCATCACCAACTACCTGTCTCAGTGCGCTAGGTTCTTTTTAGAGACACAGATTTCTCCAGCTGTGTCCAACACTGTGGCTGGGCACTCACTCACTGTTCTTTTCCCCTGTGGCATAGTTCACCACCGTTGAATATTTCAGACTGTGCATTGTTGCCTTGAATGAGTGGTCCTTGGAATGCTCCTCTCACCTTCCCCACTGTGACCAACTCATGCTGCTTTTCTGTTCCAATAGTTCACTGTACTCCACTCTCAAGAAGGCTGGGGTTCCACAAAGTCTCTCTCATTCATGGGTGTCTGCCAAAGACAGCACTCTCCAGACTTTACCTGATCATAACCCAGATGGACTTAGGTAGGTTCACTGACTCCTGCTGGCTCTGCAGCCCATTCTGAGGTCTGTTTGACTATTATGGGATACACAGGTAGGCAAGATTTTTCCTGGGTCCCTTGGTCTATGGCCCTGGATACCACAACTCCCACAAGGTGTTTTTGCTCAAGAATGGATGTCTAATTCATTCTTACAAAAGTGGGACAAAAAGAAGGACTGTCTTTTACTGCTAAGATGCTAACATTCCTCCTTCCTCTGATAATTTTTAATCTCATACACTTACTCATGTAGATATGCAGCTTATATCTTTGACTATTGTGACACCAAAAGACACCAAGTCAAAATTTTTGTTTAAAGGGATTCTGTGTTGGTGTTGCCCCTAAGGTATCTGACAGAAATAATATAAAGCATTTCTGAAAGAAGACATTTTAAACTCAAGCCTCAGTGATTCCCACAGATAAATTTTTTTTAAATGCTAAATTAAGATAAAAAAAATCACTAAGCAGACAAAAATACAAGATACCTTGCTAAGAGTCAGCTATAACATCAAACTATAAAATCAGATTTGCAAAACTATGTAGTTAAATTATTAGATATTAATAAGAAATAAATATGTTTAATATGTTTAAATAATGGATGCTATGGAAAGTATGATGAAAGAATAAGAGACTATCAAAGATGACCACTCAGGAAAAGAACAAAATGAAACCTTTAGAGAGAAAACAAAATATTATCACTGAAATGTGAAATTAAACAGATGCATTAAACAACCAGTTAGCAAAACTTATGATAGAATAAATTATCTGGAAGAGAGATCTGTAAAAATTAAACAGAACACAGGAGAGAAATACAAATAATGGATGTTTGAGTGAAGTGGAGGGTAGAGCAAGAAGATTCAATGACAGACATTTAATTGTGGTTCCAGAGGCATATACTAGAAATATAAAGACAATTTCAGAATATTACCTGTGTTTGATAGATAGCACATCAGGCTTAAGTTTACCTTATTGAATGAATGGACATTAGAGGAAGCTGTGAATACCTCCGTGAGTAGAAGATGAACAGAATATATCGTAGATGTAAAATCAATCTTTTTGTTGTCATGATTGTTGGTTAAGATGATGACTGCGATGATGATGAAGAATGCAGTTTTCTGCTCTGTTCTCACAAAATTCTCTTTCTATTCAGTCTCACTGTGGACAGAACCACACCTAAGTCTGGCACGATCAATACACTCATGCATCACTTAATTGTGGGGAAACATTGAGCAATGAATCATTAGTCAATTTCGTTTTTGTCTGAACATCATAGACTGTACCTCCACAAACCTACTTGGTATACCTACTACACACCTATGCTATATGGTACTAGTCTTACAGGATCACCATCATTTATGCGGTCTGTTGGTGACTGAAATGTTGTTACGTGGCACATGACTGTACACATTCTGTCTGCTCCCATTTTTCCTTCCACATTGATCTCAAATCTTGCATTTATTTTCTAATTAGTAACTTCCTTCCTTCAGAATACTTTTCAAAAGAGTTCACCATGAAGCAAAGACAGATCTAATTTTGGGAAATGAACCCGTCTGCCTCACTTCTCAGACTACAGCCTTATGCTTCAATGGGGATTTTCTCATATTGTTCATTTTTGGTCCTAGAAGGCTGGGAAATGATTGGCGAAAAGAAAGTCATTCTGGATGGCTAATACTGACAGGTATTTGTAGTTTATAGACATAGTTTATTCCACTAATGTTGCAGTCTTTCTCCAGGGGAATCTCCAAGACTTCTACTTTACGCAAACACAAAACTCTCAGCTACATGTGACATATATTTTCTAGGTTTCATGGCTTCCCATGATTTTCTTTCTAGTTTGAGTTCATCTGAATAAAAATATACTTGTGCTGGAGATGTTCTAATGACCACCTGAAGAGATGACAGCTATTGCATCTTGAAGAGGGCATGCAGTGTCTTATGCAAAAATATTATTTTGGTTATTTACTGTTTGGCCTGAAGACTTAGTGCTTAACTTCTCTGGACTGGCTCCAAGGAGAAAAAGAGAAAGGACTTCCAGAAATCCTGCCTCAGTTTTCTAATCCCCATATCCCTTGCCTAAGCATCCTCATCCTTACATGAGTTCAAATCACTCTACTTCTACAGAAGTCTTGAATCTAGGAACCATGAATAGACTTGAGGGTGACAGAGAATCCAATAAAACCATATGCAGAGGTGATAAGTGGCTGCAGTTTCCTGGGTACAGGGTTCAGACTTTGTAACAGATTTTCAAATGTATCACTGACTCAAAGAAGATCAAGAGTCGCTGTCTTAGATAATTTAACTTATAAGTATCTCTGATTTGAAGAAAGAAAAAGCTGCACCTGCAAAGAAAGGAGCATAATGGCTCTTTCAAACTTATCTTATCTAACTTCTCAGGTGCTTTCCTAGAATCATTAAGTTGTTCAACTCACATCCATTTCCAAACTATATCTTGTCTCTGACTCTTCCCACTATTCTATGGCATTATTTTTAGATCTCAGATGGTTTTATGAAAACAGAAAGGCAGTTACAAGATAGTCCACCCTCCCTGATTACAGTTTAGTGGAATCTTGGTTCCAAAGATTCTATTTATTTATTTATTTATTTTCTGAGGAAGATTTGCCTTGAGCTAACATCCATTTCCAATATTTCCCCTTTTTTTCTTTTTATGTGGGCTGTACCACAGCATGGCCTCTAACAGAAGAATGGTGTAGGTCAGTGTCTAGGATTCAAACCCAGGTACCCTAAGTGAAGGGCACTGAACGTAACCGCTAGGCCTCTAGGGCTTGCCCCCGAAGGAGATTTTAAAAGACATGTACTCCAGCATCCTCATTTGGTGTATGAAGCCTCATGATTCAGGGACTTCTTCAAGCACTGATTAACATCAGAGCCATGTGTGAGGAGAATTTTCGTTTCACCATATCGAGAGATAGCAGTTTTCACCAGTTTTGTCTATTTCTGATTCTCATATATTTGTGAATTCTAGGAAGTTAAAACATGAAATTAAGACATTTCAGAGGATAATGTACTCATAATGCCAATTTACTGTCTTTTGTCCCCAAAGAGAATGAGAATGTTTATTGAAGGGAATTGTTCATTTAAGTTTAGTAATCATGCGTGGAAGACAGATTAACTCAACATGATGATTTAAGTTGTATATTTAGTCAGCTGCATGACTGGAAAAAGACGAAGAATACTTGTTTTTGTTTTTTGAGAATGAAATAATTTCCATCTGTCATCTTTTTGTCAGTAGATGACACTAACCATGTCCATGGAAAGGAATAGAAATGAGACTTCTGTGTCCACGTTTGTTCTCCTGGGACTTTCAGATGAAAAAGAGGTGCAGCGTGTACTATTCCCAGTCTTTCTAGGGATCTACCTTATGACTCTAATCTGGAACCTGGGTCTTATCATCGTAATCAGGATGAACTCCCACCTGCACACGCCTATGTACTTTTTTCTCAGTTTCCTATCATTTTTAGACATCTGTTATTCTTCTTCAAATAGCCCAAGAATGCTTTCAGACTTCTTAAAAGATGAAAAAAAATTTCCTTCATTGCCTGTGCCACCCAGTATTTTATTGGGTGCTGGATGGGTCAGGCTGAATGCTGCATCTTGGCCACCATGGCCTATGACAGATTTGTTGGTATCGGTAGGCCTCTGCAGTACTCGAGCATCATGGCTCCTGGCCTCTGTCATAAGTTGATTGCTGGGGCCTATGGGAGTGGTTTCCTTGGTAGCTTAGTTCAAACAGTTTCTTGCTTTCGTCTCTACTACTGTGGGCCCAATATCATTCCAAATTTCTACTGTGATGTAACCCAGATTATTTCTTTGTCTTGTTCTGATTCCTACATCAGCCAAATGATTCTGTCTCTCGAATCTATTCTTGTTGGGTTTGGTTCCTTCTTGGTAATCATCTTATCTCATGCAATCACTGTAGCTTCCATCCTGAAACTATCTTCCATCAAAGGTAGTGCCAAGGTCTTCAATACCTGTGCCTCCCACCTAGTAGTTGTGACAATCTTCTATAGCACAAGCCTCTTTATGTACCTGCATCCTAACTCTAGCCACTCCAAGAAGCAAAACAAGGTGCTGTCAGTGTTCTATGTTATCCTAATCCCCATGTTAAACCCCGTTATCTATAGTTTCAGGAACAAGGAGATCAAAGAGGCCCTCAAGAGGATGACAGAGAGTAACACATTTATCTCCATAAAAACAATATTTGGGCAGGTGTTATTTCCCCTATAAGGAAAATAGAGATAAGAACATGTAAGAACTTTTTGTAGGTCATACAACAGCTAGATAGAGAGAAGTGAAAAACTCACTTCTTGATTCCTGGTGCCATCATATTTAGCTCACACTACCAAGCGATCAGTTTGAGGCAGTGTTATGAACATTGAATCTAGTTTAAAAGGTTTGTTCCCAGGATTATACCCACGTAGGTAAACCCCATATTTTGAGAACAGAGGTTCTGATAGACATTATATGCAGAGATAGACAAGAACCTAGGAATCCACACAGTCTTTCTCCTATGATTTTTAAAATGTCTTTTATTCATTTTCAACTGTTAAGCTTTTATATGTATTTCAATAAAATAAAATAATGTATAAAATCAAGTTGTGAAACTTAAAAATTATTTTAAAATGAGTACTTTTAATCTCCACCTCAAAGAGGGAGAGAGAGTGAGTATGAGAGGGAGGGACACAGAAAGAGAGAGATAGAAAGACTGAAGGAAAGACAGAGAAAGATAAAATATGACAGGAGAGGAGAAGAAGAAAGATTGATCTGGCTTTATTCCCAAATAAGCTTGTTCCTTCCATCTTACTCATTGAGCCTCCTTGTGAAGCGAATTTTGAAAAAGGTATGGGTGAAAGGAATGGTAGAAAGAAGGGGCACAATAAGGTCAAGAGTTAGAGAGATTCTCAGAGGCTAGAAAGAAGTCAAAGTCATCAACTTCTGGTCATAGTTGGCCTGTAGCCTGCTCTATGGTAGCTTACCAGAGACCATGCAAGACCTCAGAAATGCAGGCTGTCATGGTGTGTCTAGGGAGACAGGATCTGAGTCCCAGAGATCTGAGTCTCCCAAATATTCCTGGACCTTAAGTTTGACCAGGGAGCAGCAAAGCCAGTTTACTTGGGGGTATGATGTAGACTCCAGTCCAACTAAGAGAATTTAAAGAACATTTAAATGGACATATACTTTTAGAGGAGAATTTTTTTACTTTTTACTTTTTTAAAGATTGGAACCTAAGCTAACAACTGTTGCCAATCTATATTTTATTCTTTCTGCTTTTTTCCCCAAATCCCCCCAGTACATAGTTGTATATTTCAGTTGTGGGTCCTTCCAGTTGTGGCACGTGGGACGCCACCTCAACGTGGCCTGATGAGTGGTGCCACGTCCATGCCCAGGATCCAAACCAGCAAAAGCCTGGGCTGCCACATCGGAGTGCACAAACTTAACCACTCGGCCAGAGGGCTGGCCCCTAGAGGAGAATTTAAATAGTAAGCTTCACATATATTACATTAGTATTTATACAATACTCTACACTTCATATAGTTAAATTGCATGGATGTGATTTTTTTCTATTACCATATGAAGTTGGCAGTTGAGAAATTATCCACATTTTACAGATAGAAGCTTTGAGCATATTGAGGTCTTCCATGTTCTTCCCAGAGTAGCCACAATTCATCTTAAGTCTCACAAAATTTAATTTGTGGAGCATAGATGCTTCTTATTGACCAGAAACATGCTCTCCATGGTTTGAATGGGTGCCCTAATTCTATACTTTTGGTGTTATATTTTTAAAAACATCTTAAGAATCTGTTCAATTTAAAAGATTAATCTATTACAGTTCTTACTTGTGGGAATATCTGACTACTAACCTATTAGGAAGAGTTAAATTAAATAATTAACTCATTGCCCCACCCACCACTCTCTCTCTAGAATTAATATTAACTGAAATAGAGCAAACCAAGAATGAGACCTTCCTAAAACATCTCTGTTTCCCTAGTAATGGCAGGGTAGATGATCTCCACCAAAAAAAAAAAAAAAAAAGACAAGAAACGTTTGTGAGAATGATCTTAAACAGATATTTTTTAATGAAGGATTAGTAATGCAGCATAATATGTTGTAAAGAACTCCAATTCAGAACACACAAATTAAACCTGCTATTAATGGGAGGCATGCTGTGTACCTCACAGGCTAAGTGCTTTATGAGCATTATCTGATTTGATTCTATGAAAAACTGCTGTATGAAGTAGCTACTATTATTAGCCCCATTTAATAGGTGATATATACTTAGGCTTGGAGAGGTTAATTTGCTCAAGGTCACACAACCAATAAATGGAAAGCTGGAATTCCACCCAGATTGGCTGACACCAATGCCCATGGTATTAACCACAATAAGTCATGGCTCTATCATGAATTAGTTTTATTGTATTCCTTTTTGCTGTGATTTCCTCACTTATGCATAGTAAATCACACCATGTATGCCTCATAGGACTGCTGAGATGATTGATTCAGGTTAGGTATTTGAGAAAGTGCATGTATGTATTTGTCTAAAATGAAAGTGCTTTGTAAAAGTGTCCACATATCTAATTTACTGTTGTCAGGTTATATTACCAGCCAGCTGTGTCATCTTGGGCAAATCTCTTAGATCCACTGGCTTCTAGTCCCCACCTGGAAATTAATGGTATTGAAACAGATGATCACTAGGTCCTTTCCACCACAAATGATTCCAAGTTCATTAAAAGAAAAGCTATAATCATGAGATCATAGTAGGACCATGAGGAAGTGTGGAATTGAATTAGAAGGGACGTGGCAAAGTGGGGCATGAAAAATTAGCAGGGGAATAATTCCATGGTAAACGTGACTCCAGAGAGCAAGAGCCTGGGGAGTTTTCTCCCTCTAACTCTTTTCCCTTTTAAGTGGGAAGTGTTTCTTAAAATATTTTTTACTTTATTTTTTTAAAAAAGATTTTTTTTTCCTTTTTCTCCCCAAAGACCCCCCCCCAGTGCATATTTGTATATTTTTCGTTGTGGGTCCTTCTAGTTGTGGCATGTGGGACACTGCCTCAGCGTGGTTTGATGAGCAGTGCCATGTCCGCACCCAGGATTCGAACCAACGAAACGCTGGGCCGCCTGCAGCGGAGCGTGAGAACTTAACCACTCGGCCACGGGGCCAGCCCCTACTTTATTTTTTTTAATTGCGGCAACATTGGTTTATAACAAGTGGGAAGTGTTTTGTTTTGCTTTTTCTCTTCCTCCCTCGGTGTGGGGCCCTGCCCGTCTTCCTGTTCTGCACTCGCCTCCAAGCTCTCTGTATTGGGGTGGGCCAGACACCTGTAACAAATTGACTGCGCAGATCATGTCTTAAACACAGGATTTCATTTCCATCTCATGCAACAGGCCAGGGTGTATGTTCCCGGTCAGACAGAGGAGGAGGAGGGGATGGTAAGGAAGATCTGTTCCGTTCAGTCTCGCAGGGACCCAGGCTAGTGGGGGCTCTGCCGTCTCCAGCACATGGCTTCCAAGGTCTACCTGTCACCTTAATGTGGCTGGCTGAATAACGGCCCCCGAGAATGTCCATTCGGCAATCGTCAGAACACGTGAATATTACCTTATATGGAAAAAGGGACTCTGGAGATTCTCCTGGATTATCCGGTTGGGTCCTGAGTGTGATCACAAGGTCCCCACAACAGGGAGGCAGTGAGAGATTCCACCACAGAGAGGAAGTAGATGTGACAACACAAGCCTGAGTCTCAGTGACTCGAGCAAGAGGCCCCGAGGCACGGAATGCAGGTACAGGTGGCCTTCAGAAGCTGGAAGGGGCAGCGGGCTCTTCCTTGGGGGTCTCTCTTTGGCCTTGACTTTGGCCCAATGAAACTGATTTCAGACTTCCGGCCTCCAGAACTGTAAGTATCTGCATTTTTTCAGCCACAACCTTGGTTGTAATTCGTCTCAGCAGCAACGGGCACGGATCCATCTTTGCCGTCATCCCAACCTATGGTAAGGGGGAAGCCGTGCGGGCGTTTTTATGGGCCAGAAAGCAGTGCATATCCTCCTCTCTGATGTTCCATTGTGAGATCCTGGCTATGTGGCCACACCCGTCACCTAGAGAAGCTGGGAGATGTGGAGCTGGGCAGCCAGAGGCCCAGTGAGTCCAGAAGGAGGGCAGGGGATCCACTCTCTGCCACACTGAGTTATCCCGCCCTGCGTGGTGGTGTGGATGCCACAGGGGCTGGCCCGCTGGGGTCCTGTGTGGGCTGGGCAGGTTGTCCTCACTGCATTTGCCTTTTCGGCTCCTTGGACCAGGGTGGGCGCCCCGGGCCCAGCAGGCCTACAGCCTCAGCTCCCCACGTCACATTTCTATTCACTTCCGGTCCACAGAGACATTCAACTTGTTTTTGAGCACGGCTAAACCTTTTCGCTTTCCAAATTTGACGTTGTATCTGTCATGCTACTTGGCCAGCCAGTCTCTGCCACACACTCTCCTGACACGGTGTGTCAAAGGGGAGACAGGCGCCGCCTTTTGCCTTTTCGCCGGATGTGACTCTGAAGCAGTCTGTTCTCCATAGAGAGGCTGGATGGATCTGGGTGTCACAAACGGCTCACGCCACCCTCCCGCTGAAAGCCCCAGTGAGCTCTGGCTGTCCTCATCTGGGAAACGGAAGCAACAATACCCACCTCACAGAGAGAAAGTAATGAGTGGCTGCTTGCGCGGGCGGGGGGGGGGGGGGGGGGAGCGGGGCACAGGGGTTGACTGCTAACAAGGTGGGCTTCTTTGGGGGGGGATGAAAATGTTCTAAAATTAGGTCGTGGTGATGGTTACACCACCCTGTGACTATATTAAAAACCACAGAATTGTACACGAGTGTATTATATTTTATGCAAATTACATCTCAATAAGATGCTCTTAAAAATAATTTTCAACTCATAAAGCTGTTTCCAGGGAAAAATGAACCATCCTGTATTAAAAGGATTACCTTGTATCCACAATCGCTATGTGGCCAGCTGGTCTGGGCCACACACTCTCCTGAGGGGCAGAAGCCACGTGCCCCGCAGGCTGCCTCCCCAGTATTAGTTCCCCTCCTTCCAGTTCTGACTTCCTCATTAAGCCTACAAACCCCTCATTCTTCCCAGTCACTCAGTCAAGAAACCGCCTTCTGGGGGCCGGCCCGGTGGCGCAGCAGTTAAGTTCGCACATTGTGCTTCGGAGGCCTGGGGTTTGCTGGTTCGGATCCCGGGTGCGGACATGGCACCGCTTGGCATGCCATGCTGTGGCAAGCATCCCACATATAAAGTAGAGGAAGACGGGCACGGATGTGAGCTCAGGGCCAGTCTTCCTCAGCAAAAAGAGGAGGATTGGTGGCAGATGTTAGCTCAGGGCTAATCTTTCTCAAAAAAGAGAAAAGAAACCTCCTTCTGGAGCCTTCGCTCCGTACATTGACTCTGCGTGTAGGAACAGACTGTTTCCACGCGTGCTTTGCAGGCTCGCACCCCGGCGGAGCTCGGCCCGCGCTGCCCGCGCACGCGCGCGAGGGAGGCGGCCGGGCGAGGGGCGCGACGTGCCGGGGAGGGGCGGGGCCTCGTCGGGACCCGGATGAGGCCCCGCCCCCGCCCGAGGAACCGGAAGTGGAGCAGGGCGCCTGGGAGCGGCGGGCGCGCAGCTGCAGGGGCCGGGGCCGGGGCCGGAGCCGGAGTCGGAGTCGAGTGGGTCCGGACGGAGCCAGGCGGCGGTGAGCGAGCGCGGCTTCCGCCGGGCGGGGGGGGCCGGCCCCTCCGCGGCGCTCCTGGGCCCCGAAAAGGGAAGGAAGCGGCGGCCGCAGCGGTCTAGCCGCTCTTCCGCTCGCGGTTTCGGGTCGGCCGCGGGGGGAGCGCGGGCGAGGCTTCCCCAGGCGGGGGAGCCGGGGCCGGGGGCCGAGGGGTGGGGGCCGGGGGGCCGCGGGGTGAGGGGCGGGGCGCCGAGCGGTGGGGAGGGCCTGGTGTCGGGGAGGAAGGGGCAGTTCTGAGGTTTAGGGGTCCGAAGGAGAGGGGCCGGGGCTGCAGGGAGGAAGGGGAGGAGAGGGCCAGACGGGGAGGGGGTCTGGGGTCTGAGAGGGTGCCCGGGACCCGGGGGCTAGGAGAAGAGAGAGTGGAGGGGCCGAGGGTCGGAGGGGGGCGAGGTGCGAGAGAGGCCATGCTGGGAGGGGGTGTGATCCGGGGGGAGGGGCTCAGGGCCCAGGGGTTTAGGGGAGGGGCGTGGAGGGCCGAGGGGAAGGGGCTGGGGTCCAAGCGGGGCGAGGTAGGAGAGGGGCCCTGCGGGCAGGGGTCCGGGATCGGGGGCGACGGGATCAGGGCCCTGGGGTTTAGGGGAAGGGGATGGAGGGCCGACAGGGAGGGGTTTGGGTCCAAGCGGGGCGAGGTAGGAGTGGGGCCCTGCGGGGAAGGACCGAGAGGGGCCGGGGTCTCCCTGGCGCCCGGGCGGGGCCGTCGCAGCCGCGGCTCCTGCGGCCCGGCCCGCACCTACAGGGAGGTTTAGCAATCAGGTCACTGGAAATGCAGCGACACGCGCAGCTGCAGACGGCCGAGAGGCTCTAAATTTGGAGCCATCCCTCTTCTGGCTGTGTTGGAAATCAGCAGAAAGGTGCTTCTGGGTTTTTGGTTCCTCTGTTGGAATCGCCTGAGTGTGACACCAGGAACTCGATCTCCGCGGGCGGCCTCCCTGGAGCGGGTGCGGGGCTTCCTCCGCCCGCGGTCTGTGGACGTGTCGGGCCTGGGGGCGGGGGTGGGATGTGGGGGGGTTCCGTTTCCCGCTGATCGCAGCGCTGGCGGCATCCCCACTGAGTGCGCCCTCCCCGGGCGCTCCGCTTGGCGCGGGGCTGCCTGGGCCCGCGGCGCTCTGCCTGGCTAATCCCCCAGGCCCTGACCGCGGGATTCAGCCGGGCGCCGGCTGGCGGCTGGCGAGGGCTGAGATCCCAGGGCTGTGGGTCGGTGGGCCCCCCTGCCCCTGGCTGAGCGCGGCTGAGCCCCTGGCGCAATCCTGACTCTCCTCTGGTTGGAAAAGTGCTCCCAGATGCTCAGGGAGCCGGGCAGAGTCCTAGAGGCAACTTTCAGACCCGCTGGAAGAAGGAGCCAAAGGGATGCAGAGTTGGTTTTGATCCTCTGCCCCCCAGGAACTGGAAGTTACCCCCACCCCGTTCCCGCCCCACAGCTGACTTGTAGTGGAAGCATCTTGTTAGACTTATTCTTGAAACACTTTTGAGTGTATGTAAGTGGTGATTCAGACCTTTGCTCGCTGCCGTGCAGTCGGTGCTCAGAAAGTGTCTGAACGGTGAACTTCCGAGGTGGGAACGCAGTTCACGTCTGCCATCAGGAACGAAGTGCCCCTAACAGGTGAAAGGGACGCTGTAGACTGAGTCGAGCGTCACGCGTGGGTGATAGTGGGTGGCTCGTGTGTTTTAGAATGTGTGCTTGATCTCTTGCTGAGTCACACCGCGAGTCGTTTCTGTTCTGGTTCAACCAAGCGCCGGGTTAGCTCCTATCTGCTCCCATGCCGACTGCTGCGTGTCTCCACAGACTACTCCAGCGGCTTCGGCGGCAAGTATGGCGTGCAGGCCGACCGGGTGGACAAGAGCGCCGTGGGCTTCGACTACCAGGGCAAGACGGAGAAGCACGAGTCGCAGAAAGGTCCGCCCGGGCGGCGCCCCGCAGCCGGTCCACCGCGCGGCCTGCCCCCTCGCCGCTGCTTCCCACACGCTTACAGACATGCGCACTGGGGCGTTTCCCCTGTGTACGGCGGGTCACGTTATAGTTACACGGTTTTTTAACTCAAACGTTTGGCCGTTGTTGTTCCGTTCAGGTCAGCGTAGGGGTCTGTCGCGTTTTTGGTGACTGCTCAGTCCTTGTGGTGGGAAGATCCCGTAGTCTACGTAACCATTCCTCTGTGGAATGTACAAGTTAGGTTGTTTTCAATTTTCGATGTTAAAAGTCGACTGCATGAGTATTCTTCTCCCTGTGTCTTATGTACGTAAGTGGTTATTCAAGAGTAAATTCCTAGAAATAGAATTGGGTCAGAGAACACTGAATTAAAATTTCGATAGATTGCCAGATTGTCCTCAGAAGCCGTGCTGGCTTCCTTTGCTGTGGCGGCCTCGCGGGTCACTTACTGCCGTCACCCAGCGAGGGCTGTAGGTGGAGGGCGTTAGATTCAGTCCCTCCTGCAGAGGCCACGAACGGTTGGTTCTCCTCATTGTTTTGTTTGGCCTGTACATTTAGATTTTTTAAAACGATTGCCAACATATAAAAACTGAGAGCTCACGTATTTAAAAAAAATCCCAGGTTTCTTTAAAGAACAAAACCAAAACCCAGCACTGGAAACCCCACTGGCTTGGCGTTTCTGCGAGGAGCTGGCTGTGGGCCAGCCCAGTGTCCCTTTGCCGCAGGCGTCACTTCCGTTACAGCAGGTGGCCTGCGGCACGGGGTCGCTGTCACTGCCTTCTCTCCCTCCCTCCTTGGAGCAGACCTGTGCTCCTCTGCCCCACGCGCACCCAGTACCTCAGGACCTGCTGCTGGATGCCTTGCAGTCTGCACTGACTTTCTCCCCAAGAGGCCTCTGGGGCAGAGGAAATGCCACTCTGGGAGGTCGGGGGCACAGCCCCAAGTGCCTGGGCAGGCAGGCTCCTCGGCAGCCCCAGGCCTTTGCGGAAGGGGTTTGCTCCGCGCGCTCGTGCGTTGACGTGCCCACGATGGAGTCCTCCTTTAGTGCAGAGGGAACCATTCCACTGGCGTTTCTGGAGGGCGTGTGTTTCTGGAGGGCGTTCGTTTCTGGAGGGCGTTCCAGGTTTATCCTGTCTTTGCAGGCACCCCTGCATGCCTCTCCTTGTGCTGGTCCATGAAGCAGAGGGACCCATTAAAAGCCGGCTGCTCAGCTCGTGCTGATCCAGAAGCTTTGTAATAAACTGTTACTCCATGCTGTCTTTTGGAATGAAGGAAAGATGCTGCAGTTATAAATCTGCTGTCTTTATAGGACTCTTCCTAGTCCTGTTATTACATATGAGCAAGACTTTTAGATATTTTCTGTATCAGTGATCTTATAGTGAGCCTAAAAGATTTTTGGTTTATATTTTTTTTAATTGAGTGTTAAAAGTACTTTCTTGAAGCCTGCTGGAATCCACAGCTTGCTCGCTGGTTGTGTTGCTGGCCTGTAAACTGCTTTCCTTGTTTTTAGATTACTCCGAAGGCTTCGGTGGCAAGTACGGTATCGACAAGGACAAGGTGGATAAAAGTGCCGTCGGCTTTGAGTATCAAGGCAAAACGGAGAAGCACGAGTCCCAGACAGGTGCCTGCATCTTACCAGCTCTCCAGCCGGTGACCGTTAACGGGATGGGTGGTAACCAGAGCAGCAGGCAGAGACGGAGCGTAACCAGCAGCCCTTAATACGGACATCTCTCAGTTAAGCAGCCAGCTTTAAAACAGCAAAGCAGAAACACAGCTGTTACATGAGAGATCGACTCTTGCCAGTTGTTTTGGCTCTGACACCCCAGCAGTGCCGCTTGTGCTAATAGTGTCGCGTGTGTAAGTGGTGGGACTGTGGGGCTCCGGTTGCTGCTTAAGCTGCATCGCTTGGCGCTGCTTCTGTGGGGTCCCGTCTGCGTTTATTCGGAACGCTGGGATTACAGATGGGGTCAGTTTCCAGACGCTGTATGAGGAGGGCCTCTTGATGAGTGTTACCTAAAGTTTTACCGAAGATCTGAGAGAGAAGGGATGAATTGAGCGAATTGTGTGTATTGACGTGCATTGAAAAACATGTTTTCTCTCTGTTGCCCGGGCTATCCCTTAATACCAGTTTGTGTCCTTTTTCTAATCAATTAGACTACGTGAAAGGGTTTGACGGAAAATTTGGTGTGCAGACAGACAGACAAGACAAATGTGCTCTTGGCCGGGATCACCAGGAGAAATTGCAGCTGCACAAATCCCAAAAAGGTACCTTCATTTTGAATCTCCTACTTGGGATCGTTTCCCGAGTTTATTTCCCTTCCCAGGTCCGTCACTGTGCCGTGTTTTTGCCGTGTCTCTGTAGCAGTGGTGTTGTGTCTTCAGTGTGGGAGGTAGTCGTAGCCCTCCCGTGATTTGAGACAGCCCTTCAGCTAGAGGAGTGAGGAACCCCCGTCCCCTCCCACGGGAGGGCTCCCGCGAGAAGGCCCCATGTCACTGGGCTTCTGGAGCGCCGGTCACTGCCTGCAGCAGCTCTGGGAACACTGTTTTCTGCCCTCAGCGGGCGGCCAGAGGGCCGACAGCGATCCAGTCCATGAATTGGTGCTGATAAAGCGTGCTGTAGGCTGTGGAAGGGGATGCCTCCTCTCTGCCCGGGAGTGTGTGCTTTCCACGACAGAACCATGTCCCTGGGAAAGTAGCACGTGGGGACGGGAGACCTCTGAGTGAGCCCCAGACTCACCCCGTCCTTTCAGCCAGCACAGATGGAGGTGGGGCTGGTACGCGTTGCCGTGCAGTAACCTCGTGTATAACGTGTCTCTTTCTTCACATGCGCAGAGATGCGTTCTCTTGTCTGCAGCGTGGATAGGACCTAGAAAGAAACCTCAAAGCATGGAGTGGCTTTCCCGAATTACTTGAAATACATTTCCTAACCCGGTCTCTGATCTTGGCTGGAGTGTTAAGAGTTTGAGTTTGCCCTCTAACCTTTGAGCCCAGTTTTGACTGTTGCTGAGCCTGCGAGCTGGCTCTGCAGCCCCTGAGCCTGGCAGAGCTTTTCCTTTCTCTAAACGATGTACTTGATTCTTGCCCATGCTCCCACGATTCTAACCGAACTGTGTTTCCTCTCTCGGTTTTCTTCACTGTTGCTTGTGGATTTCCAGGTTATAAGACTGGTTTCGGAGGCAGATTTGGTGTTCAGCCCGAGAGGCAGGACTCCTGTGCTGTGGGGTTTGATTACAAGGAGAGGCTGGCCAAGCACGAGTCCCAGCAAGGCACCGTTGCTCACCACCCCCCGCCCCCGCCTCCCCTCCAGTGCGGCCACTTCTAGCACAGACTTCCAGCCTCAGCCTTGCCAGCACCCTCTGTGCCCTCGAGGGGCACTCGGGCGTTGAAACCCAGGTGTATGCTGGAGCCATGGTCGTCTGCACTCCTCCCACCCCCATTCACTTGTTCCCTGGCACCATGGGGTTTGTGCTTGGCAAGACATGGCCGTAGTTTGCAGGGTGTGTTGCCCTAAACCCATAACGTGGCTCCATCCTGGAGCGGGGTGTCCCTGGTCTCCCAGCAGCCTTCTGCTGGAGCTCTTGCTGTTGACCGTGACTTACCTACTGAGTAAGCCACCTGACTGCCTCTGAGACGGGGAGAACCATGTTTAGTTCAGCCAGAGGCGCGGGTCACCGGGGGGCAGGGGCAGGGGCAGCCGTGTTCTGTGTGGTCTCTGTTTCATCGTGGTGGTGTTTTTTTGACCAGGAGTGGGAGGTGTTTTTCGTTTGTTTTGGTTTTTTTGACGACACCACCTACGTATAACTTCCCCACACAGAGCTAAACGGTATGTACAGGAAGCTAAGAAGACACAGGAAATTTCTAGGTGTATCTGTTGGGAGTCCACACGGTGAACACATTTCTCCTTAGAGCAGTTATTTAATTGCTGTCCAAATTCGGACTTGGCCGTTAGAACCTGGACACACGAGCGGAAGACAAGGACGGTCCTCCTTGCCAGGGCAGAGCGTAGGCTCCGTCTCCTGGTTGGGAACACACGGCCGTGTTCAGGCGAGGGACGGCAGACGCACCTGATCCGGTGCTGATCCGGCAACCTGCGCGGAGACGGCCTTGGCTCTGCGTGGCCTTAAGGCCGTGTGACGGTGTGACTGTCACGGAGATCTGTGTTGCTACGTCCTAAGAGTTGGCTGGTAGAATTTCCCCATGGAATTTTTTTTTTTCTTTTAAAAAGCAAGAAAACAGCTGCCTCGAGCCTCTGCCTAGTCCTAGTAGGGAGGGAGCGGTGCCAGGTGGAGGACTGTGCTGTTGGAGTGGCACGCTGCCCCGCGCCTGTGCTGGGCCCTCGGCTCACTGCCTGCCAGCCCACCCGGCACCCTCTGTCCCTCAGGAGAGCGCGGGACGCATGCGCACACCCCTTTTCTGCTTCTCCCCCGCCTGTGTGCTGAACACCACGGGTAGAAACCAACTCAGCTTGCAAGTGAGGACCGCGCGGGGTGCGGTTCTGGTCTCTTTCTGCTCGGGGTGCGTCTTCTTGGGCTGTTTCTGGATCTGTTTGCATGCCTCTGCCCCGGGCACCTCGCTGGTCCTCAGCCTAAGTGTAAGTGTTGTGTTGTGCCACTTTGCAGACTATTCCAAAGGATTCGGCGGAAAGTACGGGGTCCAGAAGGACCGGATGGACAAGGTAAGGATTCCAGATCCAGGCCTGAGTGTCTTCTGCTGCCGTGTTCGGGAATTTAGGAGGTCCGGGAATTCGTGGAGCTCTTGGTGTGTCAGCGCACGGCTCCGTGGATGGTCTGGGGTGGGGTGTGGCTCAGGTTTTCAGAAGCACGAACGTTTAAGTCGGGCACGTGTCATCACTGATGGTGCCGATTGCTGACCTGTATGCCAGGCCTCGTCTACCGGTCACGGACATCCTCTCCGGTACCCCACATGGTCGTGCTGTGGGGGAGAGACTTGTCCCTGTCCCCTTTTGCATTTGGGGGTCCCTGGCCAGGCAGGCTCAGTGCTTGGCCACAGCATAGCAGCAAGTGGCGGGGCCACCTTTGGAAGCCAGGCATTAGGCTCTGGGGCCAACACGAGACCCTTGAGGACGTGTGGCTGTTTGAATCCAAAGTAGTTAGCGGTAAACCGGCTGGAAATTGAGCTCCTTGGTCACACTGTCCATGTCAGGAGCTCAGTAGGCACGCGTGGCGGCGGCGGCTCTGGGAGCGCGCGGGTCTAGAACATCTGTATCATGGTTCATGGTGGAAGGTCCACGGGACAGGGACCGTGTAGAGGCAGGTCCTGCCCACAGCACCGCCTCCCACGGGTGTCCCGGGGGAACACGCTTGTTTCTCACTGGGGACTTTGTCACACGGTGTCGGATCTCTGAGAGTCAGTCTTAAGTGTATCAGACGGCCGTTTTTCTAGCGTACGGTCCAGCCATAGCAGAGTCTACACTTAGAGCAGGTGTGGAGTTGTCCACACGAGGACACGTGTGGCTTGTATCTCCTGAGCAAAGACGGAGGCCGTCCTGCCTGGTCCTGTGCCCGGCCTGTGGTCAAGGAGAGCAGGGCCAGTCCTCACGGAGTTCTGCTGCTGTCAGGCTCACAGCTGACCACACAGAGGCCGTCACCCAGGGGCTCCACCACGTGACCACGCATGGGCCCTGGGAGCATGTGGCAGGCCCAGGGCTCAGGCTGAGGGGCCAGAAGGGTCCTGGGGAAGTGAGAGGCTGGGCTCAGCTTTGACGGGTGGAGCATGCCGGGAAGATGGGCCAGGAGCCTGGAGAGCAGGGGCATAGCGTGTGTGCGGGGGTGGGGGTGACGCCGCAAAGACTGTTAGGGTCTCACTGCAGAGGAGGGCCGAGGGGTGAGGAGCTGGGAGGGACCATCTCGGGGAGCCCTGCAGACTACGTACGTCAGGTTTCGTTCTTCATCAGATGAGTCCTGAGTGGCCCTCGAAGGGTTTGGCAGGCAAGTGACACAAACGGGATCTGTGTTGAGAAGACCCTGGTCACAGTGTGGAAGTGGATTGCGGAGAAGCAGCGAGGCTGTGGCCCTAGTTAGGAGGTGGCTTCAGCGGTGTGAGCAGGGTGCGGTGCTGGCTCGGGCAGGGGCTCGTGGCAGAGGGAGAGCGGCACTGACCTCAGCGAGGCGGGAGGTAAAGCCCCCGGCTTTAAGGGCTGGCAGGGGCAGGCAGGACTGCCCCAGGTGGGCGGTGGGCCTCTGCTGAGGTGGGGCGCCTGGGAGGAGCAGGGGTGGGTAGCTGAGTCAGCTGTGGGTGTGTCCGGGGTGGGCTACCCAGCAGGGCAGGTGGATGAGAGTGCGGCTGGACCAGAGGCAGACGGCCACTGCACAGATGTGGACGGAGCCGGGGTCAAGTCGGAGGCGAGGAGAGCCTGCAGAGTGGTGAGCGGGCCCAGGGACACACCTGGGGATGGCAGCAGTCAGGCTGGTAGAGGAGACTGGGAAGTGCACCCAGCAAGGTGGGGGGAGCCCACAGGGTCTGGTGGTGCTGGTCTGAGGGTAAACAGCTTTGGGGCAGGGGGGTCACCTGTGCCCAGCAGTGCTGCTGGTGGGGGCGACGTCTGGGCGAGCAACGTGGTAGTCCCGGGAGTCCTGGTGAGGGCATTGTTGTGGGTGTTGGGGGGCAGGTTGGGGGAAGCTGGCCTGCAGGGACCCGCACCGTGTGGGGAGGGTCAGTCGTAGAGTCGGCAAGCTTGGGCCCACTCCGCCCACTGTGGTCCTGTGAGCTGGGCAGCGGTCAGCCGAGGGGATGGTTCTGTTTAAGATGGAAGAGACGAGAACGTGTAGGGGAGCCCAGGCCGTAGACAGGCATGTGGAGGGAGACCGTGAGGTGGTGCTGGTGGAGAATGTGGGGTCACTGAGACGCAGCCGTGGACGGTAGAGGCTGACGAGGGGGCCTGCGACCGAGGCAGCGTGGTGGCTTGGCGCAGAGGTTGGGTGAGCCTGTGTCTGACGGTGACTGTGGTTCCTGTTGGTGGTGTGACGGCGTCCGTGTTGTGCGGTTGGCGGCCTGAGGCTTAGGAAGGTGAGGGAGCTGCGCGGGGTCCCAGTGAGCTGCGTGTGGAGGGATTCGGGTGTGAAGTCCCTATAGGGGATGGAAACGGGTTGAGGGGTGTCCAGCAGGTGGGACCTGGGAGAGGTTGTGACCTTGAGTTGCCAGGCTGGACCGAGGGGAGGGAGGAGCAGGCGCCGCGTAGAGGAGGGCGGTGAGAGGGAGAAGCTTCTAGTCGGCAAGCGGGTCTTGGTGATGGGGGCGTGCTGTGGAGGAGGTCTGGCGCGGTGTGGTGGGGACGCTGCAAAATGAGAGGTTGGGGGCCGTGTTTGCTGGAAGCCCCCAGGTGACGGCAGAGAACTGGCTCTGGGCAGCGTGCTGGAGAACTGGCTGGGCTGGGCAGATGGGGGCGACAGGAGGGGCCCATGGGGAGGGTGCTGACGCCCCTACCCCTGAAGCCACAGGGCAGGCAGGAGCCTGATGGGACATCCGGAGGTGGGGGGCAGGGCAGGGAGTGAGTGTGAGAAGAGATTGTTCTGGAGAGAGGTGGCAGAGGCCCTGTCTGGTGGGCGGGTGGTCTGGGAAGGGAGAGCGCTTGGTCAGGGCAGCTGAGCGGTCGCACTCGGAGAGGGGTCAGGGGGGCCAGGGTGGCCCGGGCGCCGGGCTCTCAGGCTGGCTGTGGCTGGGCATGGCAGACGGGTGGGCGGACAGCCGTGCTCTGGCCGAGCGGGGTGGCTGTGGAGGGAGAACGGGGCTCTGGGGGAGGGTGGGGGCCTGGCCCGTGAGTGCGGCACTCCGCGCAGGGCTCAGCCTGTGCCTGGACGGGAGGGAGCTGCCACTCACAGTCACCCTCAGACAGTGCCCGCTAACTTCAGGTCCACGTCCTTGGGGCCCTGCTCCCCTGATTTGTGTCAGGAAGGCAGTGACTGTCCCACGCCCCAGGTGTGTCACTGGGAAGTGGTTGCTCACGAAGAAACTGAGGATGGCCCGTGGTTCCCAGAGCCTGTCTGCATCAGTGTCTGCGTCAGCATCAGCCTTGAAGGAGCAGCTGTCGCTCAAAGTGTCGTCTGACAGAATTGGGCCCCCGTACTCACGCTTGTGGGGGATGTGGACGGTCAGGCCAGGCGAGGCTTGTGGCACTGTGTCCCCTCCCGGGGTGAGGGCTAGAGCAGAACCCGCACCTGGTTTCTGGTTGCGCAGGTGTAGATATGCTTTTGGGTTTTTTCCTACTCTTTTTTTTTGGAGCAGTTTTAGCAAATTTGAGAGGATGGTACAGAGATTTCCCATATGCCCCCCGACCCCACCACGCACAACCTCCGCCACCATCAGCATCCTCCGCCAGCTGGGACGTTGGGTACAGTCCGCGAGCCTGCGCTGACAGGTCGTCGTCACCAGAGTCCACGGTTGACTTTAGCGTCCACTCTTGGTGCTGGACGTTCTGTGGCTTTGCACACGTGCGTAAGGACATGTGTCCCCCTTGCACTGCCCTACAGAGTATTTTCACTGCCCTAGAAATCCTCTGTGCTCCGTCTGTCCATCCCTCCTCACGTGTGTACTTTTTCTTCTCATGCTGACCCACGTCGTCACCAGCAAGTGTGTGTCGTAACCCTTTTCATGCCTCAGTTAACTTGCAGAACAGAGAAGGAGATACGAAAGCTTTGGGCTCCCCGGTGGGCTCTTTGGGAAGGTCGAGGGCAGGCTTTGCCGTCTGGGTGAGGTGGCAGCCGTCACGGGGTGTGAGGAGCAGAGAACAGTGCCTTCCTGATGTTCCTTTCCTGTCTCGGTAGAATGCTTCAATCCTTGAGGATGTCGCCAAGGTGGCCTCCACGTATCAGAAGACTGTCCCTGTCGAAGCAGGTGAGTCCTGGCGGACCCCCTACCGGCACTGTGGTTTTTCCAGGAGGAAATTCCACGCTCTTTGGTTGTCCCAGGAAAATGCTCAGGGCAAAGGGTAGTTGGGGGGCTGGCCCAGTAGCACAGCAGTTGAGTTCGCACGTTCTGCTTCGGCAGCCCGGGGTTTGCTGGTTCAGATCCCGGGTGCAGACATGGCACCACTTGGCAAGCCATGCTGTGGCAGGCGTCCCACATATAAAGTGGAGGAAGATGGGCACGGATGTGCGCTCAGGGCAGTCTTCCTCAGCAAAACGAGGAGGATTGGTGGCCGATGTTAGCTCAGGGCTAATCTTCCTCAAAAAAAAGGGTAGTTGGCAGAATGTGCACCGGGAGCAGATGGAGCATGAGTGGAGAGATGGAGCTGAATGGGGAGCAGAGTCGTTCCTGTGTATTTTCAGGAAAGAAATTGACTTGCCTTTTGAGGGAAGATCCTCTTTATTCCTGCAGAGGGTCAGAGGCAGCTTTCCCACACTGCGTGTTGTGCTCTCCGGCCGTGGGGATCTGCTTTGGTGGGTGCCTCCCAAAGTAGAGCTGGGTTAACTGCACGTGTGCGAGGGCCCTTCTCGCTGCTGGAACCGCGTTCTGGGAGGGTCCTGTGGCACCTGCTGCTCAGACACGCTCGCTGGTGCCCCTGGACGCGGTCGGCCCTGGCTGTGACCCGAGGGATGTGTTGTAGCGCCTGTGCGTGAGCTGGAGTAGGCACTCTCTCCTTCGCTCCTTCTCCTCCTTGGGCCTGGTCCAGGCTGCCGCAGTCTGTCCTTTCAGGTGATTGCTCGTGTGAGGGCCTCTTCTAGTCCAGGGGTCTGCAGCCTGGGTCTGCTGCCTTTTCCTGTGAGTGTTTGTAGTGTTTCCCACCAGAGAAGGTAGGAGCGGGAGCCTGGGAGGTGAGCCGGAGGGGTGGGCTCCTCCTTCCTCAACCTGTCCTAGGGGGGCTGGTGTCTGAAGGCTCAGGTCCCTACGTTCTCGCCTACCAACTGGGCGACCCGTGACAGATGAGCTCGCTGTTCTGTGCCTCATGTTCTGGTCCATGAAATGGGGGTGGAGACACTCATCATGACTCTTTTTGGGGTAGTGACGAGGTAGAGTCTGAAGTCATGCATGCAACATTGATAAACCGTAAAGGTGTGTTTAACTCTGTGGACGTTCTGCCCGAAATCATGGGGGGGAATGTTGAGAACGTGGATAATCGAGGAAATTAACATGCAATAGACAGAAAATGCCGACGCGGAGGACGTGAGTTAAATAAGCCCTGCTGTCTTACCACGTGCGGCGAAGTCGGAATAAGAGCAAGTTTTACGGTTACCATTTACTATTCCTTAATTGCTGGAAAACTTTTAGACATGTCTCCTTCAAGTTTTTAGTAAGCTGCTTGTAAGTTAGCTTTCTTTCATTGCAGAACACACGCTCACAGACTACAAGGCATTTTTTCCTGCTATCTTGGTCTTCTTTTCAAATAGTGCCCTCCTCATTTTTTGCCTTAGAAGTTTGACCCCTGCCATCTAAGTCGCCTCAGCATCCACAAGATGCAGACGGGATGGGCTGCTTGAGAAGAAGAAAACTTTTGATCATCGTCACCTAACCTCTCTCCTTTTGAGGTTCTCCTGCTGTCCCTTCGGGTGTGTTGTCCTTCTCTGTCCCCAGCCCCTGCCACCCGTCTGCTCTCTTCCTCCTCCCCAGTGAGAGCGAGTCTCCGTCGGCACAGTACTGCTCCCAGCAGAACCCCCTGGGCTGTGGAAGGGCGCTGGAGCACTCGGCTCCCCGACAGCACATGTCTTCTGAGTGCTCCCTCCTGGCAGGCGAGGAGAGTTTGACTTGGGTCCCGTACGCCTGACTCTCAGATCCTGGAAGCCCGCCTCTGGGAAGGAGTCTGCCTATACCCTGCCACCTTTGAGAGGGGCTGTCCTAGAGCCCGTGGCCTGGAGACATGTTTCTAGAAGTGATTCATAGACGAATCCGTGGCCCTGTGCCTCTGCAGTTCCCGGTCTCTCTGCAAGCCCACCTTCAGCCCGGCCGCCCAGCCCAGGCACAGCCCCTTCGAGGAGGTGCTCTGCTGCCTCAAGTACTTGTGGGTGCGTCCAAGTGACTTGTGGTGCTGGGACTCTCCTGGGGGGTGGGGAGGAGAGGGCTCAGATTCCGCTTCTGCCCCTCGCTGGCATGCGTCCCTGGGTGTGTGACTTACCCTCTCCGGGAGCTCAGTCTCCTCGTCTGAAACCTGGAGAAAAATCCAGCCTTCCAGCTGGCAGAACTCGTTCCTGTGGCTGCTGGATCAAATGACCACAAGTTTAGTGGCTTAAAACAACACTCATTTCCTGTCTATAGTGCTGGAGGGCAGAAGTCCTAACAGGTCAGCAGGGCTGCGTCCGTTCTGGAGGCTGGAGAGGACGACGTTCCCTGGCCTTCTCCAGTTTCTGGGGCCGTCCGCATTGCACCCTCTGCTTTGCTCTCTCTCTCACATGGCTGTCCCCCTCTTGTAAGACCCCGTGATGACATGGGCCAACCCAGATAATCCCGGATTGTCTCCCATCTCAGATGCCTAACTTCGTCGCATCTGCGGTCCCTTCTGCCCTGTGAGGTCACGTGTTCACAGCATCTGGGGCCTGGGATGTCAGCTTGTTTAGGGGCCGTATTCTGTCCATGACAGTCCTCGCTCTGAGCCCCAAAGATTCATGTCCGTACTACATGCAGAATGCATTCTGTCCATTTTAAAAGTCTGAGTTGGGTTTGGGTGGGACGGGGGTTGTAGCTCGGTAGTGGTACTGTTGCCTTGCCGACTGCACAGTGAGTAAATCCTGTGGCTTATGTGGTGGCAGCAGGAGTATTACGGGCCACCGAGGTCCTAGTTCTTGAGAATACTTGACTGACTGCGTGACCTTCACTTCAGAGCAAACTTCCCTTAAGACCTGCTGGTGTTCGGTCTCCGTGCTTGGTCCTCTCTGCTCTTTCTGCCGGAGCCGTGTTGCCGCGGAGGCGGCCTGGTGACCCAGAGTGTCCTAGGCGTGTTCTGAGTGCTGCGTGTCTGTCGATCACAGGAGCAGGCCAGAGCCGGGAAGCAGACCCCGCCCGCGTCCCCTGCTCCTCAGCCGGCACAGGAGAGGCCGCCTTCGAGCCCCGTCTATGAGGTGGGTCTTCCGTTGTTTGTGAGTGAGTCTCTGGCTTCTTGAAGCCATCCCTCCTGGGGCAGTGCCGCCACCGCGGACGGCGTGGGCTCCCTCCTCAGCTCTGCTAGGTGCCCATCCACAGAGGGCGGCTTGGCGAGCAGCCTCCTGGTGCTGGGGGACGCTCCCGGGCACACGGCCTGCTTCTCACCGAGAATGGCCGTCCTCACTGGGCTCCTGGACGAGGCCCCCTTGCTCAGCCAGCCCGCAGCCCCCCAGTGGGGTCTGCGAACACCGAGTGGATGGCTTCTGGTCCGGAGCTCACGTGGTCATGCTGCATTTGCGCTGACCCCGCTCTTCTAGAATCCGCATCCTGCGGCACCCAGCTGCCTCTCCCGCGTGGCCTCGCTTCACTGGAGCCCTCTGCAGCTCTCCCCTCCCTCAGCCCCTCTTGAACGTGTCTGCTCCAGAGCCTCTGTCCTTGGCCCTTTCTCCTCAGTTGTGTCGTCAGTGCCTAGTGCCTGCCTGTGTCCCCAGGGCCTGCTAACACGGATCCCCATGCTCTCTCCTGATCTGAGTTACTGAGCTGCCTGCCTCAGCTCTCCTTCGCTCCGTCACGGGGTCTCCGCATCTCCCTCTCTCGGGAGCACCCCTGCCACCACCGTCCATGGCCATACCCGGCTGAGCCCCGAATTCCATCCCTTCTCTGGCCCTGCGGCCACTGTCCTGGTTCCCACACCTGTCTTCTCTCCCTGGACATTAGCCCTCAAAGATCATTGAGTCGCAGGGGATGAGAACTAACTCATATCAGCTGAGGCATAAAGGGACGAGGATGCGGGGAGAGCTGTGGGCCGGGGCAGCAGGCCTGGCCTCAGGTCCACAGTCTCATCACCACCAGGGTCATCTCCTTGTGTTGCTGTTCCCTCTGTGTGGCGGCCGTGTCCTTCTGGACTTCTGGGCGGGTGTGTTGGATGTGGCCTTATAATTCGTAATCCAATGGAAAACGGGGACCTTGAGCCACCCCCCCCATCATGTTCCACTACTGGCCCGTCACTGAGCAGTTGGTTCTTGAGAAGGCCAAGATGGCATGCTGTCCCTGGCAGGGATGGGAGGTGGGTCCTAGATCAGCAGCCCTGCTGGAACCCTGTGCTGGGTGGGGCAGAGGTGGCATTGCTGGAAGATAGGAGAATAGGGTGCTGCCAGTGTGGGATGCCCGCCGTAGCGCCCACCTGCTCACGGTGCCCCCACATGACTAAGCTGAGGGTGCGGGCAGCCAGCTCGTGCCCCCACACCATGGCCTGGCCTTTAATCCTCCAGTCCGTTCCCTTTGAATCCAGGGGGACCTTGCCAAAAGGAGCCTCTGGCTCTGTCCCTCCCTCTTTAACCCTTGAGTGACTCCTGGTACCTGGCCTGGAGGTGGAGTGCCCTCTCTGTGGCCTTCATAGTACCTCTCCCAGGCAGCATGCACTGTGCTGCTCACCCTCCATCGAGAGCTGGTGCCTGAGTGCCGGCCCTTCCTGGAGCTTCTCCCCATGCCCCGCCGCCTCTGGCTCCCGAGGGCGCCTTCAGGAGGACCCTCGTTGGAAACACTGGTGAAAGCCACCGTTGATGATCAGGAGTTCAGGACTTGGGTTCGAGCTTGGAAGTCCCGGTGCTTGTGACCAGGGAGTTGGTGATTTCCTCCTGCACGTGACCTGGTGCTCCCTCCCTCCCGCCTCTCCGCCAGAGGACTTGGTTAGGACAGAACCCGGCCGTCCGCGGCCTTGCCAGCTCTGGCCGTGTGATGGGGTGACATTGTGAAGCTGCTGGGTGGCCGTCGGAGGGCTGGGACCTGAAAAAGAAACAGGCCAGACCTGCCCCAGGCGACAGCCTGAGAAGCGCTCAGCTCGTGACAGCCGTGCGGGTTCCAGTTCCTGCAGGATTTGCGGGCGCTGGGGGGCGGTGAGGATGGGGGTTATTCAGGAAGAAGTGCCACGTGGTCCCTCTGAACACACTTAGCACGGTTAGAATCGAAGCCGTCTGCACACGTCGGCAGGTGTTGCCTCCTCTTCTCCCTGTCCATTTGCTCGGTCTCAGCTGGACCGAGAAGTGGTCCGTGTGTTTCCCTTGGCCGTGGCAGCGACCCGCCTGGCCCATGTGAACTGTCTCCCTGGCTCTTCCCCAGGATGCGGCTTCGTTCAAGGCCGAGCCGAGCTACAGAGGCCCCGTGAGCGAGCCGGAACCCGTGTACAGCACCGAGGCCGCCGACTACCAGGACGCCGATAGCCAGCAGGGTCTGGCCTACGCCCCAGAGGCCGTCTATGAAAGCACGGAGGCCCAGGGCCACTATCCTGCAGGTACGGGGGGGCCCCTGTGGTGTTCCCCGGGCAGAGGGTGCCCCTGTTAAGTTGCCCTGTGAAAGTCGCCTTCTCCGATGACTGATCTGCCCCCCGCTGTGTGGTGCCTTCTGACCTGTCGTCTTAAGCCATTTCTCGCTAAATGTGTATTTCCCATGGGTTTCATCATATATTTCCAATATCCTAATGAAATTTAGTGGACAAATAGGATGGATTTCACAGAGAAAATATTTTTACACACCACCTTTATTAGAACACCTGTGTTTTGTAAATCCAATCTGTTTTAGGGGGTGGAAGACTGGAGGTTGACCCCTTTGGAACTTTGTCCTTGGCGGATGAGAGTTACAAAGCTTAGAGTCACACTGAACTTGTTAGTCCCGGTGTGTTGGTGTTGGGACCAGGGTGTCAGAGCCTTTCCGTCGGGAGCTGAGTGAGGTGTCATGGCAGGTGAAGGAGGAAAGCGGCACCTAGGAAAGTGGAGGGTACGTGGGTTCCGGGGGCCTCTGGGCTGTCTTGGTGCCGTTTTACTTGCTCATAACAGGTGCCTCTGTGGTGCTTTCAGGTGGACCGAGTGGGTGCACACTTACACTCTCGTGATGGGTCTGCAGCAGTGACTTAGGAGATGAGTAATGACAAGCTTAATGTGCTTCTTGGCTTAGTCAGTCCTTCTGAAAGATTGATTAGCCAAACATTTGGGTTTCCTTTTTTTTTTTTAAATATTTTATTTTTTTCTTTTTCTCCCCAAAGCTCCCCGGTACATAGTTGTGTATTCTTTGTTGTGGGTTCTTCTAGTTGTGGCATGTGGGACGCTGCCTCAGTGTGGTCTGATGAGCAGTGCCATGTCCACGCCCAGGATTCGAACTAACGAAACACTGGGCCGCCTGCAGTGGAGCGTGCGAACTTAACCACTCGGCCACGGGGCCAGGCCCTGGGTTTCCTTTTTAACATCTAATTCGCGCTATGCAGGGCTATAATGCTCCTTCTCTGTTGGGTTAGAGAATCATTAAGTTTTTTGTCCTCTGAATCTTATAAATTACGAAGTTCGTTTAGGTCAAATTTTATTACCACAGCTTAGAAGGATTGGTCAAATTATGTTTTACTGGGATTTTCATGTATTTATCTTTTCAGTAGTTTTGTTTGTTTGGTTTTGTAGCTGTGTTTGTTTTCATGTAATTTGGGGCACTTACACTGAAGTGTGTGTCAGATACCGCGTATTTGATAAGGTGGTTTTTGAGAGAATGGTCTCAGGGGCCCTCGCAGGGAAGGGACAGGAGTGTGTGCAGTCCAGTGTGGAGCGGCGGAGGCCATCGCACCGGCGGAGGAGCCGGTCGCTTAGTGGTTTGTTTCCAGCCACTGCTCAGTGTTGTAGCCTGGAAATGCCTCGCCGGGTGGAGAAGGTGGTGACGTCAGCGGTCCCTGAGCCCAGCGTTTCAGAAACGCAGGAACCACTGAGTGAACACTTTCAGGACCCTTCCGATTCCTGGCGTTTGTCTCATGTTTCGTGGCTAATAGTGTGACCAGAGAGGCATGTGCTTAACTAAATGCATTTGTCTTCCTGGCACTTTATGTTGGCACGTAATGCTGTACTTATAAAAGATTTAGCTGTAGCATACATCAGAGAATTTCCCCAAGCGTAAGTGTGCACCTCAGTGACTTTTTCACTAAGTGAACACACTCTCGTAATATACCGCCTACATTAAGAAGTGAAACATGGCCAAGCTTCCCAGAAGCCCCCTCGTCCCCACTCCCAGGAACTGTCCCCCAAAGCCGGCAGTGGTCTTGGCTTTCCACCATTGATGACTTTCCCGTGTGCTTGACTGTCTAAGTGAAATAAAGTTATACGTACATTTGGTTTCTTGGTTCTTTCATTCAGTAGTACCTTTGTGGAATCCACTCGCATTGTCTCGTAGCTTTGTTCTTTCTTGTCTGCTGCCCAGGAACCCAGTCTCTGAATTTACCATCATTTATTCTTTCTGCCATTCTTGGGTATTCTGGATGTTCCTAGTTCAGACGAACGCCGCCCTGCATATTCGTGCTTGTTTCTTTGGTGCAGGTATGTATGCGTTTCTGTTGGTGTTCACAGGAGTGGCACTGCAGAGGGCCAGGGTCTGCGTCTGTCCAACCTGAGTAGACACTGCCCAAAGTGGCGGTGCTGCCGCCAGCCGTGTGTGAGCCGTCCGCCGTTCCCCAGCGCTTGGTGTCGTCAGCTCGTTCGTTGTGGCTGTCCGGTGGGCACCGAGTGGAGGAGGCTCAGTGTGCTGTGGGCTGGCTGCTGCCCGGTGGCCGGGGACGCGCAGAAGCAGACTCTGTGTGTGTGTCTGTTGGCGGTTTCGAGATCCTCTCTTGTGAGTGCTTGTCCTTTGCCCGTTTTTCGATTGGGTTTTCTGTGTTGTTTCTTACTGAGTTGAAGGAGTTCTTTTCATATGTTCTGAGTACAAGTTATATATTCTGAGTACATGTGTGTGTGGCAGGTTATTTTACATTCTTGTGTATGTTTGCCCTTTGGCTCTCAGTGGTGTCTTGATAAGCAGAAGTTTTAATTGTAATCTAGCCCGATGGATCAGTCTTTTCAGTAATATTGAATGCTCTTTGTGTTCATTGGAAGATAGTATCACAAAGATCATGAAGATATTATCCTGTAAAAGCTTTATGATTTTATCTTTCACATTTAGACCTGTAATCCATCTGAAAGTGATTTTTGTTTGTGGTGTGAGATAACGGCCAAGGTTCCTTTTTTTTCCTTAAGTGTATGCTATACAGTTGACCGAGAATAATTTATTAAACAGACCCTCCTCTCCCCAGTGCACGACAGTGTCGTCTGTGTCATCAGGCAAGTGACCGTAAATATACGGGCCTGGATCTAGACTCCGCTCTGCCCCGTTGGTCTTTCTGTCGTCTTTGCACAAGCAGCACGCTGTGTAAATTGCTGTAGATTTAGCCTGTCCTGGCATCTGGTAATTTGAGTCCCCCAGCCTCGTTCTTGTGCAAGGCTAGCTGGGCTAATCTTCACCCTTTACATCCTCGGTTAAAATGTAGAGTCTGCGTGGCCGCCTCTCCCCGGAAAACGTGCTCTGATTTTCACTGAGATTGCGTTTCATCTGTAGACTAGCGTGGGGAGAAATGACAGCTTCTTAATATTGGTCTTACAGGGGCCCACGCGGTGTGCGGCGGTTAAGTTTGCGCTCTGCTTTGGCGGCCCAGGGTTTGCAGGTTTGGATCCCGGCTGTGGACCTGCGCACCACTTATCAAGCCGTGCTGTGGCAGGCGTCCCACGTATAAAGTGGAGGAAGATGGGCATGGACGTTAGCTCAGGGCCAGTCTTCCTCAGCCAAAAGAGGAGGATTGGCAGCAGATGTTAGCTCAGGGCTAGTCTTCCTCGGAGGGAAAAAACATGGGTTTTAAAATCCATGAACACAATATAGCCTTCTATTTATTTAGCTCTTCTTTAATTTGTCTTAATACTATACAGTTTTCTGTATATATATCGTCTACATGTTTAATTACATTTATTCATAGATATTTCACATTTCTTACTTTATTATAAATTATATTATGTAATTGTTTATTACTGTTATATAGTGATAGAATTGATTTCTGCGTATTCACTTGCTAAATCCATTTATTTCTAATAGTAATTCTTCTTGTATTTTGTAGGTGTTCACAAGTATGTCTGCAAGAGACAGTTTCTTTTCTTTTTTGTTTCCAAGTGCTGTACTCGTTTTTCTTTTTCTTGCCTCGCTGGCCTGGCTGGGACCTCCAGCACAGTGCTGAGTAGAAGTGGTGAGGGTAGGGATCCTCGTCTCCCTCCCAGTGTCAGAGGGAAGGCTTTCGGTATCTCACTGTTATATCTGATGTTGGCTGTAGCTTTTCCATAAATATTTTTATCGAAATATCCAAATTCTCCTCTATTAGTTTGCTAAGTGTTTTTTTAAATCATGAATTAAATTATTAAATTTTCTTAAGTGCATTTTCTGCATCTTTTGAGACAGTCCAGTTTTTTCCCTTTTATGTGGTGATTTACCTTTTAGTTTGCAATTCTAGAAGAATCCCAACCTGACCTTGATGTATTCTGCTTTCCCCGGATTTTGTTTGTTAATATTTTAAGATTGTTGCGTCTGTGTTTGTGAGAGCTTGGTCTGTAACTTTGCTGTCTTGTGTTGTCCTTGTTAGGTTTGGCTCATGCTCGTCTCCTAACACAAGGTGGAAAGCGTTCCTTGTTGATTCCCAGAAGAGCCCCTGTGAGACTGGTGTTTTCTTCCTTGCAGTTTTGGAAGAATTGACCAGCAAAACCAGCTGGTGTAAGGTTTTCTTTGTGAGAAGGCTTTTAGTTTCAGATTCAGTTATTCACGTGGAAATAGGATTTTTCTGATTTTATATTTCTTCTTGTGTCTGTTTGGGTAAGATGCTCTTTTTTCCTAGGAATTTGTTCAGGCCACCCAAACTTTCCGATTGTTAAGTGTAATATGGTTCATAATATCCTTATTTTGTGCAAGATCTCCTGTAATATCCCCTTTTAAAAATTTTTGATATTGGTAATTTGTCCTTTTCTCTTTTTCTTCATCGGTCTTGCTAGAGTCTTATGAATTGTAGTAGCCCTTTCAAAGGACAGCTTTTGGCTTTATTGATTTTTTTCTGTTTAGTATTTGTTCTCTATTTTGTTAATTTATGCTTTTTTCCTTCCATTTACTTTGTGTTCTGTTTGCTGTTCTTTTTTCTAGTTTCTTGAGATAGATGCTTAACTGATTTTGGCTCTTTCGTCTTTTCCAGTCTATGTATGTGAGGCTCCAGCTGGCCCTGTAAGTGCACCTTTAGCTGCATCCCGCAAGTTCTGAAAGCCAGATTTTCGTTCTCTCTTGTGTGAAAACATGTTCTGATGTTCATCGTGGTATCTTTTTTTACTCATAAAGTTTTTAAAGAATTATGTCACTTGACTTCCCAATGTTTGTGGGGATTCTCTGGTTAGCTTTTTGTTGGTTTCTACCTTCCTTGCATGAAGATCCCTGTCTTGGTCTTTTGGGGCTGCTATGATCAGATGCATAGACTAACTGGTTTATGAACAACAGAAGTTTATTTCGCATCGTTCTGGAGGCTGTGAAGTCCCGGATCAAGACACCGGCAGATTCCGTGGCTGGTGAGGGGCCGCTTCCTGGTTCGTAGACGGCCAGCCTCTCACTGTCCTCACATGGCGGAGGGGGCGAGGGAGCTCTCTCAACTCCAGACTAATCACCTCGCAGAGTCCCCGCCTCCTGATACCATCACCTTGGGGCTGACGAATTTTAGGGGGACGTAAACTGTCAGTCTGTTGTAATCTCTACGTACACCCTGCATTATTTCAACGTTTTGAAATGAGTCGAGCTTTCCTAATGGCCCAGCATACATTCATTTTTGTTAAACGTTCCTTGGGCCCTTGAAAATGTTATTTATCGGTGAGAATGCAGTGTTGTATGTATACCAGTTAGATCAAGTTTGTTAATCATATAATTTAGATTCTAGTAGCCACATTACATAAAGTAAAAAGAAATAGGTGAAATTAATTTTGATAATGTATTTTATTTAACCTAAATATCCAAAATATTATAATTTCAATGTGTAATCAACATGAAAAGACTACTGAAATATTTTGCCTTCTTTTTGTTGTGATAAGTCTTTAAAATCGGGTGTGCATTCTTGCAACACGTCTCAATTTGAAGTAGGCACATTTCAGGTACTTAATAGCTGCATGTGACTGTTTACTGGGCAGCCCAGTTCTACACTGTTACTTTTTTTTTTTTGAGGAAGATTAGCCCTGAGCTAACATCTACCGTCAGTCCTCCTCTTTTTGCTGAAGAAGGCTGGCCCTGAGCTAACACCTGTGCCCGTCTCCCTCTACTTTATACGTGGGGCGCCTGCCACAGCATGGCTTGATGAGCGGTGTGTAGGTCTGCAGCCAGGATCTGAACCGCCGAACCCCAGGCCACCGAAGTGGGACGTGGGAACTTGACTGCTGCGCCACTGGGCCGACCCCTACACCCGTACCTTTTTTGGGTCTGTTTTTTCTATCAGTTACTGAGAGATGTGTCTTAAAGCCTCCCACTGTGATGTTGGCTTTGGTTGTTTCTCCTTTTCTATTTCTATCAATGTTTCTGTCTTTTGAGATCGTGTTGTGGGGTGCATTCAGATTTAGCGTTTTTATCTTCTTGGTGGATTGCACTTTATCATTGTGAAATGCTCCTCGTTAGTCAGGCTTCTTGCTGTCGAGGCTGCTTTATTTGATAGTGATCTTTGCCACATCGGTGTTCTCTTAGGTAGCGTTGGCCTGGGGATGTTTTGCTTTCACCTGTCTGTGATCTTGTATTTTTAAGCGTGCCTCTGTGGAGAGTATACAGCTAGTTTGATTTTAATCAATTTGACGATTTTTATCTTTTAATTAGAGCGTTTGCTCCATTTAAATATAATGGCTGGTATTTTGGTTTGTAGGTACCATGTTACTATCTGTTCTCTGTTTGTTCCACCTATGCTGTGCTGTGTTTCTCTCTGGCCTTCTGTTAGACGTATCGTGGTGTTTGGTTCGGTACTTCTCTCTTAGGTTGTTGGCTGTGTACATTCCTAGATACAGGGTGCATTTTACATTTGAGCCTTATTTACTGCTTTTACTACCTCCTGACACTGCTGTTTCCTTTGACACTTGAACTGCACTGAACTCCCTCCCGCCTCCTGTGTCATTATCATACTTTTGAATTTTAGATACATTTTTGGCATTATCCTCGTTTTGTACAGTTAGTGCTTATGAAGGTTTATTCTCGTAGTGACCCTTTCTGTTGCTCTTCACTCCTTGTTTTTTCGTATTTCTGTCAGAGACTACTTTTCCCTGAAGAACTGCTTTCATAATCCTTTTAGTTCACGCCTGTGGGCAATGAGTTGTCTCATTCTTGTTTCCTGAAAAGTCTATATTTTGTCTTCACTTTTGAAGTGAAAAGTCTATATTTTGTCTTGACTTTCTATTGGGTATAGGATTCCAGGTTGGTGGTTATTTTCTTTCGGCATTTTATAGATGCCAATCCATTGTCGTCTGGCTTCCTTCCCTTTCCTTAAAAAGTCAGCTCTCAGTGTTCCTGTTGTCCCACTGAAGGTGGTGCCTTTTTTCGTCTGGCTCCTTTTGACACTTTGTTCTTGCCTTAGGCACACTCCGAAGGACTGCTGAAAACCAAAGTGTGGTTTTCTTTGTTGAGTCAATGGCTTGATTCCTTCATCACTTTCAGACAAGTTTTGACCATTGTCTGTAGATGTTTCTTACTCCCTGTTCTGTCTTTCCTCACTTTGGGAGTCCCCATTTATATGGACATTAGACCTTTTACCGTGTCCTACACGTCTTTTGGGCTCCTTCTGTATTTTCCAGACTTTTTTCTTGTGACTTCTATCTGGCTGTTTTTTACTGACCTGTCTTCTGGTTCACTGATCCTCTCTTCAGTTGTGTTCAACCTGAGCTTAAACCCATAGATTGGGTTCTTAATTTCACTTACCCTATTTTTCAGTTCTAGAATCTGTTTTGATTCTTTGGTGAAAATTTTCATTTTGTCAAGTCTATTTTTGACCAGTTGAAGTCTGCATCTGATAACTACACTGTATGGGTCACCTCAGGGTCTGTTTCTATTTCTGTTTTCCTTTTTTCTCTTGGTCCTGTTTGTTGTTATTTTTCTAAGTGAACCTTGGGCGTTATGGATGAAAACCTGTGGAGACTCTAGGTGATGCTGTCTTCCCTCAGCGCTTCCTCTGACACACACCCAGAGGACAGACACTCTCCGTTCAGCCAGCTTCTGAGCGACTCTAGGCTGGATTCGGTCTTTGTAAGCCTCAGTCCTTATAAGCTGCCTTCATCTGCCCTCTCACCCAGTGTGTAGCCCCCGGGTCTCCATCTGAAAGCCTGAAGTGTTTCCCGGGGCCCCTCCTCCTTGGCAGGTCCTGAAGCCCAATTTTTGTCACCTGAAGACAATGAGATTCCTGAAGGCTCAGCCTGTCAGGCAGTTTTTGCACAGTGCTGGGCTCATTTTCTCTGCCTCCCTTTTCTCAGAGATCTTGGCGCCTTAAGTCCCGTCTGATTTGTCAGGCCTGTATTTGAATTTCTGTCTTCCCAGCCCAATGGAACTCTCCAGAGCTCTGTTAGCCAGTACTTTCTGCTTGGCTTTCTGCTGTTTTCTTCCCAGCTTATTGGTGCATTTCCCCAAATCCCTGAGGAACACCTGATCGTCCCATGCCCTGAGGGAGAGAGTGGCTCTCGGAATGTTAGACTGGCCTCAGTGGGCTGCCCTTTTGTTTGGAATCTTTGCCCCTCCAGTTGGCTGCCTCAGTATCTCCTTGATGCCTTCAAACAGTCTTAAAAGTGTATCCAGCTTTTCTAGTTGTTGGTGAGTGGATCTCCTGCAGGCTGTTCGTGTATGTAGCTGGACGTGGGCAAACAAATCGGTGTTCCCTCTCCATCTGAAGCAAGATGTCAGAGTCCTAGTAAGTATAGTGATCGTTATTGTTATGAGAGCAACCTAAACCCACTAGTCCTTGCTTAGTACCCCCTGTTCTTTTTCTACTCAGCATCCCGTTTGCCCTGGCCCAGCCACGTACACAGGGAAAGAAGGAGCAGGTGGCCCACCCCACCAGGACACACAGGCAGCACCTCCGCTCCTGGCTCCTCTCTCAGCTGCTGCGCGGACGCTCCATCCTGGCACTGCTCCCTCCTCTTCCCCTTGCCCTGAGCCAGCCCAGGGCAGGCTTTGTGATGACAGGCTGGCAGTGGCAGAGGAGAAGGCTTAAGAGTTGGAAGGGGTTAAGTGACATTCTGTGAATTGATCACATGTGAGTCTTCACTTTGAGTGTTTAAACAAATTACTGCTTTTAAGCTTCCCTCTGGTTTCATTTTAAAGTTGAAAATGCAGATTTTGTTCTTGAAATCTAGTGCAGTGATTTTACAGTGTTTTTGAAAGCACCGAATGAGATTTTAATAAGACGTCTCACTCAGAGAGCTCCAGTATGTAAGACTGAGAAAAGAGAATCTATTTGGGTTGAATTGTGGGTGGGACCCCAGTTGTGGGTCCCCCAGAGTCCACCAATGCCTGAGACGGGGCGTGTCTGTAGGACTCAGAACGCCCTCGGGAGTAAGGTCTTAAAGCCACGACCTCGTGACGCCTGAGTCGACCTGTGTCGGGTGTGTTGGTTGTCAGAGCACAGGTCGAGGCTAAACTGGTAGCGGTATGAGGTGTGCTGGGGGCTGGAAAGGAAGAAGGTGCAGGTGCAGCCCGGTCGGCAGGAGGAGAAAGGACGAAAGATGATGCGGGGGACAGCTCGGGTGGTTGGGGTGACAGAGGAAGGTGCAGACACTGGGCAGTGTCTGGGGTGTTCTGGTTGTCACAGCTAGGGGCAGGGGTGCTCCTACACATTCTGCAGTGCGGCCCCCACAACGAGGAGTTACTACTATTCAGGAAGCAGGTGCCAAGTGGAGAGGCTCTGGTGGAGGAACCCAGGCTTCTCCCGGGGACTGCTCTAATCTCCAGTGGGGTGCGGCGCGCCCCTGTCGTTTCATCCTGAGTGCTCTTAGCAAGGCTTCCTCAAGCCCTTGCTGGGCTTAAGCTGGTGAGTAAATGAGGGAGAATTGACCTCGTAGTCCGCATGAGGTGAGACTAGCTCAGTGACTGCTGACTGAGGGTCCATTCTAGACGTCCCCTTCAGTTTAGATAGTGCCCCTCTGGTGGCCGTTACTGACTGCTGCTCTTGTAGGAGGAGGTGGCAGACCCCCCAGAAAATCAGGCTTATTTCTGTTGTGTTTGGTTTATGAAACAGTTAAATATATCCCTTCAAAGTAGTAGTGGAGTATTTGCATCTTCTCTCTTTTCTACACACTCAACTTGCCATCTCTTTGAAAGCAGCCCTGCCTTCTTTTCTCTTTTGAGGAAGATTAGCCCTGAGCTAACAACTGCCAGTCCTCCTGTTTTTGCTGAGGAAGACTGGCCCTGAGCTAACATCCATGCCCATCTTCCTCTACTCTATATGTGGGATGCCTACCACAGCATGGCATGCCAAGCGGTGCCATGTCCGCACCCGGGTTCCGAACTGGCGAACCCTGGGCCGCAGAGAAGCGGAACGTGCAAACCTAAGTGCCGTGCCACGGGGCTGGCCCCGCCTTCTTTTTTCTTTTTGTGAATCCTCTTCTTTTTGCTGAGGAAGACTGGCCCTGAGCTAACATCCGTGCCCATAATTCCTCTGCTTTATGTGTGGGATGCCTGCCGCAGCCTGGCCTGACAAGTGGTGTGCAGGCCCGCCCTCGGGGTCCGAACCAGCAAACCCCACGCCGCCCAAGTGAAGAGTGTGAACTTAACCACTGTGCCACCGGGCCGGCCCCCAGCTCTGCCTTCTTGTCTTCCTGTTTCTGTCCCTTTAATCGTCTGCAGGAGCCAGCGCCACCCCCAGCCCCTCTGTGACTATATCTGGTTCCGGGTTCCAGGTTCCGTGCTCCTGGGAGACAGTGGTGGAGGCACACAGGATCGCAGTCCTCAGAGAGCTGACAGAGCGGATCCTTTCTCACGATCAGTACAGGTTGTGAGCGCACCCTGACAGGAGGAAGTAGTTAAGAGGAAAGACACGACCTGGTGTGTGGGCAGGCCGCCTGTGTGCACACCGTGGTCCAGCAAAGGCCTTTCGGAGGGCTCACGTTTGAGCCAAGATCTGAAGCTGAGCGGAGCCAGCCTGAGCGCTTTCCCGGTGCTGGGCCTGCTGGGGCCAAGGCCAGGGGCAAGGAACAACTTGGCCGCGTCAGGCCATGAAGCTGTTGCGGAGGTTCCTGGACCGGAGGCGGAGGGAAAAGACGAACAAGGTGAGGGGGACCAGGGAGTTGGGAGTCAGGTGGAGCCTTCCCCAGCAGAGCTGGGATTTTTGTTTTGTTTTTAAGGACTTCTGAGGGCCCGAGGGTATTGTGGCTTCTCAGGGAGGGGTTGAGGTGATTTGGGTGGGTTTTTATGACGCTGGTGCTGTGTGGAGAATGGGTTGAGCTGGAGGCAAGAACGGATGGGGAGTAGGAACCGTTGGTCCAAGAAGGCACTCCTGATGCCTGGGTTGAGCTGTGAAGTTAGTGCTTTGGGCCAGCATTAAAGTCCCCTTCACATCGCCCACCCCACAGAGCGCAGAGCAGTGTGCATGTGTTTGATGTTGCAGAGATAGAGAATGTTTCAGTGGCGGGTGTGTAACGGCTGTGTGTGTACGCCTGTCACATGCACAGCACTGTGTTCAGATACTTTCCGAGTGCCTGTTACGGGGCAGGCACTGTTCTAGGTGCCGAAGAGTCAGGATGTAGTAAGGGGCGCATAACCCAGGCATGTTTCAGTTGTGCAAGGAGAGCTGGAGGACGGAAGGGCTGTGTGGGTTCAGCTGGAGCAGGTGAAATGTGTGGACGGTGCGGTGGCTGCAGCCGTGGCTGTTTTGTCCTGGGTGTCTGTGCAGGCGGACTTGGGGAGGCCGTGATCCCTGTACTTTCAGCCACGCCCTCTGCTCTGTCTCGCAGAGACCTGCCTCAGCGCCACGCTCTCTACCTCCGTTTGGGCGGTCTTTGGGTTCCTTCAGTTCAACATCGGCCACAACCATCCTTTGCCCTCGTCTGTCCCTCCTCCTGTGAGCAGTGTGGCCTCCCCCCAGCCAGGGGCTCAGAAACCGGGGAGCCCGCTTCGCCTCTTCCTCAGCCTGCAGTCTGCAGGTCCTGAGGCGTGTGCCTGTCCTGTCGGAGCCCGCCTCTGAGGTGCACTGGCGAGAGCTGGACCGTTTTTTCCATCAGGGTGATTCGAGGAGCGGTTGGCTCCCGTGGCCTCTCCCGCCCCGGCCCCCTGTGGTCTGGCACCCGCGGCGCTGAGCTGTGGGCAGTTCCTCACATGCAGATGTGTTGTTTTCTGGAAACTTCTTTGTAAATATGCTGTTCTCAGAGAAGGCGGTCTTTTTTACTCACCCTGTGTTCTGCTTGCTGATTCTTCGTGCTAACGACTGCTAAGTAATTTGATAACTAACTCTTTTGGAGAACCAGTTTTGCCCTGTGAATAAAGATCTTCAAAAGTGCTCGTATTCTGCCCGAGCAGTTTTACTTCTGCTCCAGAAATGGTTGCTTTCTGGAGGGGACTTTCGGCATAAGGATGTTCACCATAACAACTTAGCGTGTTTACATCCTTTATTCCTGAGCAAGTTAGAAGAGTAATAGATGCCAGCATCTATTTATTTTTAGAAACCATTTAAAGCATAAATAATGTGTAATTCCCACTTCATGGGTTTACCATCTCTCGCTTTTGCCTCCCAGCCTCACCTCCTTCCCCCTGGTTTTGGCATCACCTCGGGAGGGACATGATTTCCTGTGGGCCCGTTCTTGTGGTTGGAGGTGGGGCAGCGGGCCCTGGCTGTGACTGCAGACCATGCTGGACTCTCCCGGAGCTTCCTCGGGCGTCTGCGGAGGGCCTCAGACAGGGAGCCCATTCCCAGCGACCTTCCTGGTCAGCTGGGGCCTTCTAGTAGTCGGAGTGCCCATTGGTGTTCCTGCCCGAACCGGGTCCTGTACTGGAGGTTGCGAAGTGGTGATTTTTCTGACTCAATCCTCCTTCATTTGTTAGCTGCTCCTCTTCAGTAAGGAGCATCCCTTTCTGTTCTCTTTCTCTCTCTCAGTTGCTGTGGCCCCTTGCATTTGTATTTATTCAGTGTATCGCAGTCAGTTATCATCATTATTCCTTTGGATACTCAGATTGTCCCCTCAGCTGGGCTCCTGTGTCCTTTCTCCAGGGCCCTGTTAGTCTTTGAATGCTCCGTTGTTTCCTGACACAGAATTTGCCGCAGACCCACTTTGTGTTTCTCCTGCCTCAGATCTGCAGTCGTTCCTCTGAGGAGCCCTGGTTCCTTTTGGTGGGGAAATGCTGTTTAGAAATCAGTATCTGGGGGCTCGGTGTGCTCACTGTCACAGAGGTTCACATCTAGGTTCTTTTCGGGACAGAGCTGGAGAAAAATCTTGACAAAAAGAAAAACCTGGATTTCATATTGGTATTTCCTTTACAAATTAAACCTAGTTTTTTCCCCTTAATTTCTTTCTTTCTTTTTTTCTTTTTTCTTTTTTCTGCTTGATCTCCCCCAACCCCCCGATACATAGTTGTATATCTCAGTTGCAGGTCCTTCTAGTTGTGGCACGTGGGATGCCGCCTCAGCGTGGCCTGACGAGCAGTGCCATGTCTGCTCCCAGGATCCGAACCCGCGAAACCCTGGGCCCCCGAAGCGGAGCGCATGAACTTAACCACTCGACCCCGGGGCCGGCCCTTATTTTATATTTCTTGTCTTACACTGACAGTTTTGATTTCTAATGATATTAGCCTTAATTTTTTTATCCTATGATACACATAAAATAGTTTAAACCTTTTAATATCGTATTGTTATAATCATCCTGTTGAGTGAAGTTTTAGAGTTTCTTTGTAGTTCTTTTGGATGTTAGAATAAACCTATCTTAAGAATACATAGCTAGAATAATGGGTTTTAAAGCAATGTGAGGTAACATAACCACACAACACTTGATAAACAGTTGGAGTGCCCGTTGGTGTTCCTGCCCAAATCGGGCCTTCTGTTGGAAGTTGCAAAGTTCATTTGTTTCTCCTTCTTCTTAAGTTTAGGGTTTACATTGTTCTTCTGGAGTTAATTTTTCTTCAAATACATAAAGCTTTTACGTGATTCAAAAACGAGAAGTATAGAAAAAGGCATAGTCGGAAGTCTTGCTCCTCCCGTCCCTGTCCCACTCACGCCTTCTAGGTGGGGGACCACGGTCCGGTTTGCCTGAGGGTAGGCCTGGGTTTTGCCTCTTATCCTCAGGCAATTAGCAGTCGTGCCCCTTTCACTCTCAGAAATGAAGCATAGGGAAAGCCTTGTCGGCGCTTGCTAATGCTCATGAGAGAGGAGACAAAATGTTTCCACTTGGTAGGTTTTTCCCTGTGGCTGGAAGGAAGCTCTTGGCCGAGTTCTGCTGACTTGGATCGCGGTTCGCTGGGCAGGGAAGGTCCACCCAGGGAGTTCTTTGTGGCTTCCAGAGGCTCATTCTTATTCTGAGGAGGAAATTTCCTTTTTCTCTGAAAATAATCTGGGAGCTTCAAGCATATCTTGCATTTCCAAGTTTTTCTGCTTTGCAAATGGGTAATTATCCCTCCTGCCTATGTATTTTTAAACCTTTGCCAGTAGTAATATGGAAATTGATTTCGTGTAGCGCCATGCTGAAGAAGACTAATCAATGTCGCTGAGCCCTTAACATCTCTGGAAATCCCGGGGTGCTGCTAAGAAGCTAGGACACACTCTTGCTCCCGCCTTAAAAATAGTTCATGGGGAGAACGTGAGTGACAGGTGAGGTCGCGATAGCCTGCGCGCCCTGCAATAGAAACAGCTGTGGCAGGGCAAGGGTATTTTGAAGAGTCTTGAGTATGAATTCTAGGATAGTCTGATGTGTTATTTTCATGCAAATGAAAATATGAAAGACTTCATTTTTGACTGAGTGTGAAATGCAGTTGATGCACAGAGTTAAAGAAGTCCTGTATAGAATTTTACTTGGCTGTTTTGTGGCTCAGCTCCTGTAGCTCCCGCAGAGATACACACGGAAGGGAGACCGTCAGCCAGCTGGCGTCTCCTTCTTCGTGCTGTTTGAAGGCGCTTTATGCAACGTGCTGAGTGCCTGTCCCTCCTCCGGCGGACAGACTGACTGCAGAGGACAGTGGCAGCAGGTGTGTGGGTGTGTGCCGCCCTGTCTCCCGTGCTGCCGTCCGTCTCTGTAGGTAGACCCCCGGTCTCCCTCGGTCCCGGTGGGCAAGGCTCGGAGGAAGCAGCCTGGTGGGCAGTCGGCGGACTCGCGCCCCATCCTCGTGGAGTTCCCTGCGTCAGTTACCTCGTCTCTGAGCCTTCGGAGTTCTCATCCGTCAGTTAGGGACGGTAACTGTCGGTTTTGCTTCAGCAAATATTGATTGTCTGCCGTGTGTTAGGCACTGTCTGTCCAAGGGCTGGGTAGACAGATGTTTGGGGGATTAAATGAGATAATAGCCAGCATTTATTGCTTCTAAGCCTCTTTCTGTGAGTTATCTCCCTGAGTCTCATAACAGTACTGTAGAGCATTCTTTCTACTATAAATAGTGCTGGAAGGCAGGGGACTGTTCCGCAGCCCGTCTGACAGTGAAGGAATTGAGGCACGGAGAGGTTTGGGAGCCCCTTCAGAGGCCGGTAGCGAATGAGTGTGGAGATTGGTTATGGTGAAGAGTGCTTCCCTCTGACTCCCACAGTTAACCGTGACCAATAGGGAAAAAAGGAGAATGACGAAGAAAAAGTGCAAACGGTATGCAAATGTGTGGTGGACGGAGTGACAGTCTCTCTCTCCACCCCGTATGTCCACAGTGTGGGGTATTTTATCTGAAAGGTGGTGGTGTTTTTACTGTGCGTTCATACTTTTCGTAGAGAAAGATGGGTGAAGTTCTACATTGTGAGAATACAAGTAATGAGTACAATAAACTTGCTGAGTCAGGGGGCTTAGCGACAAGCTGCCTGGTGATCCGTGCAGAGAAATAAATTATTCTAAGGCCTTTGGTTCCCTGCGTCGATGGGAGGGTGGGAGAAGAGCTCTGGAGGCCCCCCCGGGTGTGTTGCGGTCCAGTGCTGCCCCCCTCCCGCATCCTCACCAGGCATGCCTTGGTCCAGTGCTGCCCCCCTGCCGCATCCTGAGCTGGCGTACCTCGGTCCAGTGCTGCCCCCCCTGCCGCATCCTGAGCTGGCGTGCCTCGGTCCAGTACTGCCCCCCCGCCGCATCCTCACCAGGCGTGCCTCGGTCCAGTGCTGCCCCCCTGCCGCATCCACACCAGGCGTGTCTCGGTCCAGTGCTGCCCCCCTGCCGCATCCTTGCCCGGCGGGGCCCGCGATTAAAGGATGCCTCTGCACACTGCTCGCTTCTTGTCTCAAGTCTGAGATTGGCAGGCCTGGGGCCATCGTGCGCTGCCCCAAATGCAGGAGAGGCCGGGAGAGTAAGTGCCTGGGGCTCTCAGCTCCTCTGGCCCGGTGCTGTTCCCAGGCCTGGGGAGGGGCTCAGAGGCCAGGCAGCCAAAACAGGTGACAAATTGTGACAGCGTGCCTGAAATCACTGCAGCTGTGCCTCTGCAGCTGGAGAAGGCAGTTTAGTGTTACTTACATGGCAGCTGGAAGGCTCCTCCTGGCTGGGATTATCAGGGCCAACTGCCGCCTCCCCCTCCCCTGCCCTGACTTCCCCGAGAAGGGAAGAGAACACTTGTTAAGTAAACCTGGGGATTAGGGATTTGGAGTTATATACCGCCCCTCCCCCCCGTTTGTTACTTTTATTCTCCTTCCTGATGATCTTGACTCCATTTCTGTGAGAAAGTTTCACAAACTGGACAGCGTGTCTTTTTGATGTGTGTATGGTGGGTGCCTGACAGTCACCAGAGTGGGAGAAAGGCCCATGCAGGAAAAAGTAGTAGGTGGTTAGAATAAAGGGTTTAAGTTGGAGAGAATGTGCACTCTGAGGTTGTTTTCTTGTGCAAACCATAGAAATAGTTGTTCCTAACGAAGTTTGACGATGAATTAAGAGATTGTGTGGAAGCAGATTCCTGATTATAGGTTCTGCGTAGTTTGTACAAACCCTTAACGTGCAGTTCGTTCCCCTTCATGTTCCCCAACTGTGTCCACAGGGCTGGGCGCTGCGGGAAGGGAGCCGTTTCCAGCAGACCTGGAAGCGTTAATATAGTAGCCGCTCTTTCCGCGGCTTCCAGGCTGCGAGCCCGTGCCCCCGCCTGGCCTGGAAACCCACGAGCGGTGGAGGGCAGGGCGTCGCTGCCCACCGTGTCTGGGACTCGGGATGCGGGTTTCTCTGTGCTTTGAAACGCTGCTGGTGTTGCTTCAGTTGTAAATTCGTCTGAAGAGCCTCTGCTGGGAAGTTTTATAGTAATGCCGTGTAAAGAGATAGTGACACACGTAGTGCTAATTTACAGTAACTTTAAGCATTGCCAGTAATTTAATTTCCAGGGAGCTCCTGAACCGCCTGTGCTCGGGTCTCCGTGGTTCTGTTTGCTGCGCTCGCTGGCGGGCATTAGGTTCGTTCCAGTTGGAAAACCTCTGCGGGAAGGACGGAGGGAAAGGAAGCACTTGCTATCCACACATTCTTGGGTAATTATTTTCATTTGAACGAAAGTTTTGTGCCACTGACTAGGAAATACGTTAAATCCTAGCCCTCTGCTCCCTCTGCTCTAGTCGTCATCTTGGAGATTCCTTCGTCTCTGTGGGGTCACCCGTCCCCTTTTTGAAGATGATCGCCACGTTTCTGTCTGGAGCTCCACATTTGGGATGCTCCTGCATGCCCAGCCCCGAGTTTTGCCGTATCCCTTAGAAGGCCCGTAGACGTCCTGCTGTGTCTCAGTCCAGGGTCCTGCTCCGCCTTCCTCCTTGGTCAGCCTCGAGTCTCCCCGCCTCCCTCCCCACTTCACGCGCCTCCTCTGCCCTTCCTCGCTCATCCTGCTGGGCCAGTCCGCAGCTCTGTCCGTGTTTTCTGCTCTCACGTCGTTTCTGTTTTCCTTTGTGCTCTGGTGCGCTAGCTTGGGCCGTTCGTGGGGCCTTGGTGTCTACATGAGGTGGCTTTGCTTGTGCTTTCTTCCTTTCCAGGCCACCTAGCTCCCAGGGTAACCCAGACCTCTGGCATGAGAAGGTTTTGGCAGGGCCTATCCATGGCAGCAGGTGTTTGGCAGTTTGGCATTCATGGCTCCATGTTCTGGCTTTATTCACCTTTCCCACATCTTTCCCTCTGTAAATGCCCCTTCACTCTGCCCAACCAGTCTGCTCACTCTGCTCCCCTTCCCTGACGCCTCGTCCTGCGCGATTCCCTGCTCGGGTACTGCCTCTCCCTCTCCTCGCTTTCATCAGACCCCACCTGCCTCTCCAGGCCGAGGTCACCCCTGTGAGGTCTGCTCGGACCAACTCCGATTCCTACTGGGATTCACAGTCGCTCCCATCTCTAGGAGACGACAGATTTGGTGCTTGGGGCTGGTTTTACTGTGATTCCTTTTATCTTTTCTCCAGTTTTTCAAAATGCCACCAGCTTTAAGAAAAACGCAGATGAAAGAGTAGGATCAAGGTCATTCTTGAGGGGGTAAAAGAAATCACAAAAAGATCTCCTGTGGGGTGTGTGGCCAGCCTCTTTCTCCCCATGGGATGATGGCGGTGGGCTTGCTGGGTGAGCGTGGAACAGTCTGCTTTTTCACTGACTGCTGAGTGGCTTCCTCTACTTTCCCACCCTCCCCTCCTCCTCTACCTCCCCCTCCACACCCGTGTCAAATCTTGGATCCTCTGCTTACTAACTTTCTGATCTTGGCCAAGATATTTCACTTCTGAGACCGTTTTGTCGTCTGTAAAGTAGAGATACTATTTATTTCCCAATATTATAGGCAGATTTAGTGAGAACTAAAATAAAGCATCCACCGCTGTACCCTGCACAAGGTGGGCCTTCATTAGATGCGAGGTGTCTGTCTGCAGACCCCGTAGCCCCGACTCGGGTGACTGGGAGGGCGTACAGCCTGCAGGGGCTTGGTTTGGGTGCTCACCGTGGGATCTCCCCCTGAAGATGACATCGTCTTGAGCTCTGAGTCCCGAGCTGCTTATCAGCCAAGTGACCTTTGTAGGTCACTAACCTGCCCGGGCCTGTCTTCCAGTCTGTGAAGTGAGCTAATTATGTATGCCTTCCTGTCGTATGTGACATCTACTTTTATGTGATAAATATTGGAAAATATTTTGAAAACCAGTCAAGCATTAAGCACGTATAAAGTTATTACAATGAATATTTGTGTCTTAGGAGTACTTAGCATCGTGCCTCCCAACTTTTTTGTTCAGTAAATTGTCCAAATTAATAGGGCTGCTCCTTCTCCAGCTGGTATTGCTGTCTCCTGAGCTTGCTGGAGCCTCGAGAGGAAATCCCTAATAAAGTAGCTTCCGTTCCAGTTTTGTACTTAGACCTTTGGTTCATTCTGAGACGCCCTTCTTGTTAAGTTAGAGGGTAGGTAAAACTGGTTATAATATAAGGCTCGTGTGAGACTGGTTTGCAAGACGTGAATACACGGAGCCATGACAGTTTAAGAAGGTTACAACGCGGTAATATTCACAGTCAGACGTAGTCGTTGCTGGTTCAGATCCACGGGGACCTGTTGTTTGAACACTACATTGTTCGCCCGGGCTGGGGATTTTGAAACAGTGAGGGGAGCAGTTCTTTCCCTCGAGCAGACTCGTGTGAGTGTGGTCCCGCACGGAAGGGACAGGTGCTGTCTTTCTGAGGGGCCGGCGGAGCCTGTACAGAGCGGCAGGGTTGAGCTCCGGCTGCGACGTCGTGTTGGGCATGCGGGAGGCGCGGGGCTGGGGCGGCATTGGGAAGGAGGAGCTGCCACGGGCGCGCGAGCAGGAGCAGAGGGCGCAGTTTGGGCCGGCTGGGCGGGCCTGCTCCGTGTCGGGTGGTTGGCTGCGGAGGGGTGTGGTGTGCCAGGCACGCCGGGTGGGAGGAGAAGGGTCGACAGAGGAACAGAAAGGCACCGAGGGTGTGAGCTCACGGCAGGGCGGTCCCCGAGGGCTGGAGTCAGTTCTCCGAGAGCGCTCTGGTGGGGCAGCGTGATGGGGGCCCTGCAGGTGCCGAGAGGCCGCCTTTGTTGACGCTGCACCCTTACCTGAGATCCGCCAGCCAGCTCTGTGTGCTCCGGGGGCCGTTGTCACTCCTGCTGTGGACACTGCAGGAGAGGGGGTCGACAGCGTCTTCGGGCTCACCTGTCCTCACTACTCTCAGCCGAGGCTGCGTGGCCTTGCAGGCCGCAGCTGCTGTGTTTCTTTGACTTGTTAGCAGGCGGGGAGGAGCTGCTGTCAGTGTAGCCTCAGGTAGCCGTAGGTGCTCCTTCTGAACTTGTGTTTCTGCTGACCCGGCGTGATGGAGCCGCGGGAGGAATCCCACATGGAGAACTTTCAGGCACGGCTGATGTCGAGACCCCTGCCTCAGCCCGAGATGCCCTCCTGTCCCGTGTGTCCAAAACGCTCGTCAGAGACGGAAAGGAGAGCAGGCTGCTCGCTTGTCCTCGGTGTCCTGTGCGCTCAGCTGGAGCTTCGAGGTGTGGTCTCCCCGTATGTGTTGCAGTGCTGGCCCAGCTTCTCCGTGCTCGTTTCCTGCCTGCCTTGGGAATTGCGGGTGGCTCTAGGGCAGTGAGGTGCAGTGTGCGGAGACCCAGTTGCCGTCAGAGTGGGGCTGTTGAATAGTACCCGCGGGGGTCTTGTTTGACATTTCTGTTCCCGTCAGTAGTGGAGTCTCAAAGTGTGACAGAGCAGGTCCTGTCTTAGATCCCTTTCTGTGCCGTTGTGCTCGGTGGTACCTATGAAGGCCTAGGGGGTGGTGTCCAAACGCTCTTCCACATCTCGGACGTCCTCATGTAATAAAGGTCATGAAATAACTTCACAGAGTGCTTCATCACACGCAAAAGAGTGGATTGTGGCTTTCTTTGCAGAATTGAAGTGCTAGTGTGAACTACTGACAAGCCTGAAAAATGCTAAAATTGTAACTGAATCGGGGAAACCTTGCTCATACCCTAAGACTTTTCAGGAGAATTGCTAACCTGTGAACTCTAAAGCTGTTCCCGAGAGGGGCTGGGGAGACCAGTATGACGTCATTTTACTCGAGGAGCGGGGGCCTTAATCAGGTTACTGTCCTCCCCTCTCAGGGTCAGGATGCCTGGAACACTGGCACCCTCCATCACTTCCATGCCTTTATTGGCTCCGTGTTTTGGTGGAGCCATCATTGCCGGGAGGGATACCACCACATGCTAAGGCGGGACCACCAGTGGTTCTGGAACGTGGCGGAGTGTGAGTGACGGAGCAGTGACTCGCAGGTGGAGCGTCCTAACGGAGGGACTCCCTCGTGGTAGATGGTGTCAGATGAGTCTCCAAGGGCTCACTAAAAGATGAGCTGCTGTTGTCAAGCAAGGAAGACTAGGAAACATAGTTTAAGGGTCTCGCGGAGATGTTTTAAAGCCTGGTGATGTAAGTGCAGAGTAAGCATGTTCGATGTGGTAACTTAGCGTGCAGCTGGCACGAACACTTTTGTCTGCCTGTTTATTGTAATAAATTTGTGGGGCTGAGTCGGAGTCACAGTCGGCTGGTGCTCTACTTTCCTGGAAGGGTGTGTTAACGTGGCCAAGCTTTCGGGCAGCGTCTTCATAGGGAAATGGGGGGCTGGCCCCTTGAAGTCGCCTTGTGTTTAGGCACACAGTCTATGTATGTGATGTTTACATAAGCTTCATAACTGGGGTGTCAAGCTGAATAATCACAGGTTTGTGATTATTTCTACTGTTATGTAATAGCGTAATATTTTAATCTGTCCTTTATTGCCATGGGAGGTTAAAAAAGGCAAAGATTTGGGGCCAGCCCCCTGGTGTGGTTAAGTTCGGTGCACTGCACTTCAGTGGCCTGGGTTTCGGGTTTGGCTCCTGGGCACAGACCTACTCCACTCGTCAGCCATGCTGTGCCAGCAACCCACATGCCAAGTAGAGGAAAATTGGCAACAGATGTTAGCTCGGGGGCAGTCTTCCTGGCCAAAAAGAAAGGGCAAAGATTCTACATAGAGAAATTGCAGTGAAATAAAACATTATTTTTGCAAATAATGTTTTATCTTCTAAAAAGTAGTAAGACAGTCCTCACTTTGCATGGGACTATAAAAATGACCATGCAGCTGGCCCGCTACAAAGCAATATTAATCATTGATGGAGATGATTATGTTTGTGATTGTTACGTTTTTTTCAAGGCATTGCAAACTCTCTTAAATTATCAATGTATGAGGAAATGACAAAAACAGTAAAACTAATCTTTATTTAGTACAGTGCAATTTATAACATTAGAAACGTTGAGAATTCAATTCCATAGGTCTTGGAGCCAGCAGGTCCATTTCTGGGTCTGTCCCTCAGAGCAATCCAGTACCTCCTTTTTGTACATAATTTTAAAAAATCAGTACAATATCCTAATTATAAAATAAAGTAAATTTAAAAAGTTAGTTTACGGTGAAACATTTCATTCTGTAAATGTTTGGGCACGACTGCACCGAAGACGCAAGTCAGATGTTTGTACCTTCTGCTGATGAATGAGTTTAAGAGAAGATGATCAGAAGCCATTCCATAGAAAAATAGAGAAATGTGAAAGAAGAGGTGGCCACTCCATAAAAGTGTGTTAGGATAAGTAAACACAGACCAATCTCAATTGTATTTGATCCGAGAAAAATGAATAACCGTGACTGAAATAAGGACAACGTGCCTTTCGTATCACAGATTGTCAAGTAGAGACCTGGGCAAGTACAACAGTCTCGCATACGAGCTGAGCCTTCTTTGCAGGTGAAATGTCAGAAGAGTTCCCTTGGTCATGAGAGGGCCAGGGGAGTGACGGAGGGTCACGAAGAACATATTGCCTCTGGAACTCTCACCAAATGCCCAGGCATGCGTTCAGTCCCTGTCATATGAGAAGATTTTGGAGACCCCCTATTTGATGGGCGACAGGGAATGGAAGATGGATCCAAAAAAGAAAGTGGGCCCTAAAGTTTAATAACACACCAGGGTGGCAGAGCTACAGGAAACAGGTGTTTCATAAGCTGCTGGCCCAGGAGGAATAATTTAGCAGTAGCTATTAAAATTGCAACTGACCTTTGACTCAGAAGTTCTAAGGTTTTATCCTGCAGATGCACTTGGCACACGTGCAGAATGATACATGTACAAGGTTATTTGTTGCCATGCTGTTTGTCAGAGCTAAAGATCGGAAGCACAGTCGTAAGTGTCCATCGGTAGGAGAAGAATAAATACGTTACGGCTTTTGTGTCAGTGCGGCTGTGAGAGGAGGAGGACGCTGCGAGCCGGCCGGCCGTCCTCAGGCCGTGTCCCTGCTGGAGAGGCACTAGAGGGAATGCGTGTCTCACTGGATTCTCCGCGCGTCGAACCTCGGGATAAACGGGGAGCGTCTGCCTTCAGCTGCCTGCCGAGTTGAAGAGCCACCAGGGCTGGAAGGGAGGCCTCCATGGATACCTTTATTACCATTTGTAAAAAACAAAGTTTTAAAAGTTGGTGTGAAAAAGAGCTCTGTCCTGAGCATCCTTCCATTGCTGCTGCTATCCCTGTTTTGTAAAAGTTTGTGATGGCCAAAACATCTCCGTGGAAATGTAGATTTTACGCTGCTCCTAATGATGGCTTTAGGCTGTCAAGGCCAGGCAGGCAGTTTCTGGTCTCATACTTTAAAGACAGTTTCTTTATGATTCAGTGGTTTTTTGGCACGTGCATAGATCTATGAAAGGAAGTATTCGAAAATGAAAACTATTTTATACTCCAGTAAGCACGAGCAGCGCCAAAAATCACATACTTGCTTTACTGGAAAGTTTGAAACATGGTGTGAATATAAACTGGACATTAATATGCTTCATATTGTGTTTTCATTTTATTATTATCTAGTGTTGTTAATTTATCTGAAACTCTTTAAGGTAGTCGTCTTTTGTAAAAAAGTAATGTTTAAAAAAAAAACCTACCTAGAAGATTCCAGAAGGCACTCATTCCTATTTGAATAAATATTTCTGCCCTTGATTTTTTATTTCATTGGTTTGATTCTCCCCTGCCGCTCAGGCTCCGTTTGAAAAATTTAATCAGAATGTTTTTGCCTGTGAGTATTTCGCTGTTATTATGCACTGAAATGTTATGCTTCTGAAATATACTTTCACACTAATATTTCAGATTGTTTTGAAATATACGTGTGCATTCATATTTCACATTGTCTTGACTAATTGTGAGACATTATTTGTGTTTAAATACAACATGCTTGTAACAACCGAAAACATTTTGGTTTACTCTTTAGCAGAAAGGTAAAAATACGTGAAGCAAATCTTATACTCACTGCCCATGAGTAAATCCCCATTTTTGCTTAAAAGCAGATGCCTTCCAAAGAAGAAAGGAGTGATGGCTAACATAGCTAGAAATTTAAATTGGAAATGAGGAACAAAAATGGAACAATTCGGGGCTGGCCCCGTGGCCGAGTGGTTAAGTCTGTGCGCTCTGCTGCAGGCGGCCCAGTGTTTCGTCAGTTCGAATCCTGGGCACGGACATAGCTCTGCTCATCAAACCACGCTGAGGCAGCGTCCCACGTGCTACAACTAGAAGGACCCACAACGAAGAATATACAACTATGTACTGGGGGGCTTTGGGGAGAAAAAGGAAAAAATAAAATCTTTAAAAAAAAAAAAAAGGAATAATTCACTCATTGCCATTGTAAAGAAATGTGTCTACCCATGTGTACACCCGAGAGAAAACATAGCATAAATCCACATGAAAACTTGTGCAGGAACGTTCATAGCAGCATTATTCGTGATCGCTAGGAAGTGGAAGCAACCCACATGTTCATCAGCGAATGAAGGGATAAACAAAACATGGTCCATCCGTGCGGTCGAATGTTATTCAGCCATAAAAGTGAACAAGGCCCTGACACACGCTACGATGTGGATGAACCTTAAATATGTGATGCTGACTGAAAGACACCAGACACGGAAGGACAGATATTGTGTGATTTCATTTATACGAAACGTCCAGAACAGGCGAGTCCATGGACTCAGCGGATTTGTGGCTGCCAGGGGCTGGTGGGGAGGTAATGGGGAGTGACTGCTAATGGATCAGCTTTTGGGGCGTGACCAAAATGTTCTGGAATTACTGGTGATGGTAACTCAACATTGTGAATATGCTGAAAATCACTGAATTGTACTCTTGAAAATGGTTAAGATGGTGAATTTTATGTTAGTGACTTTTGTCGTAGTAAAAAATCTCAAAAAGAAAAGAAAAGAAAAGCAGTGTGGTCCCATTTTTTCTGACTTTGAGTGATGTGGATTGAAAATAGTGTTATAAAATAGTCACATCAGGGGCCGGCCCACGGCCGAGTGGTTAAGTTCCCGCGTTCTGCTGCGGCGGCCCGGGGCTTCACTGGTTCGGATCCTGGGCATGGACATGGCACCACTTGTCAGGCCACACCGAGGCAGTGTCCCACATGCCACAACTAGAAGGACCCACAACTAGGAGATACAACTATGTACTGGGGGGATTTGGGGAGAAAAAGCAGAAAGAAAAAAGGGAAGAAGAAGATTGGCAGCAGTTGTTAGCTCAGGTGCCAGTCTTGGGGGGAAAAGAAATTCACATCAGTGTTTCAATTACTGTGAGGTAATGCAGTTCTCTCAAGAGTAAAAAAAGTTAAGATGTCAAAAATGATCAAATGTCAGAGTGGGCAGACCAAGTTGTGAGTTGTGTTTGTGTTATTGCCGCCTGGCAGTGCCCCTGCAGCCGGTGGACAGACCGCATCCTACAGAGATGCTCAGGTTTGGCTCTAAAGGATGCTCGTTTGGAATTAGACTCCCACACAATGCATCCTCCCTAGTTGCCAAGCCAACAGTTAGGAAAGAGGCACAGGATGGTTTTTTTCCATAAACTTTATTTTTTAGAGCCATTTTCGGCTTACAGCAAAATTGAGGGGGAGATACAGAGGTTTCCCGTATACCTCCTGCCCCCCACTCCCCCAGCCTCCCCTACTGTCCACACCCCCCACCAGCGTGGCACATTGGTTACAGTCCTTGAACCTACGTTGATGCATCGTCACCACCTAGAATCCACGGTTGACGTCAGGGTTCGCTCTTGGTGCTGGACCTGCTGTGGGCTGAACACGTGTGTAAGGACCTGTGTCCACCATTATAGGTCATCCGGAGTAGTTTCACTGCCCTGAAATCCCGTGCTCCCCCTGTGCATCCTTCCCTTCCCCCAGCCCTGGCCATCACTGATCTTTCGAGCATCTCCATAGTTTTCCCTTTTCCAGAATGTCATATAGTTGGAATCATACAGTATGTGATTCTTTCACCAAGATTAGCTTCTTTCACCAAGGAATGTGCATTTAAGATTCCTCGGTATCTTTTCACGGCTTAATAGCTCCTTCTTATTAGTGCTGAATAGTACTCCATTGTCTGGGTGGACCATAGTTCATCCACTCACCCACTGAGGGACTTCTTGGTTGCTTCCAGGTTTTGGCCATTATGGGTAAATCTGTAACCATCTGGCACAGTGTATTTTTGACCTGGTCCATACATACATTAAAAAAAAAAACACTAAGGTAGTTTTTTTCTCCTCCAAATGGAAGTCACGTTCGGTTTTTGGCAAAACAGGTTTGAGCTGCTGTTGGGAGCAGTGGCTGCTCAGCACTTAGCAGAGACGAGTTTTGGAAGACGAGAGCAGACCCCGGGGCCGACAGCTGGCGAAGGGTCCAGCGCAGGGAGAGCGGAGGGCTGGGTGGCGCTCAGGTTTGCTGATCTTGGAGAGCGGTAGGTCGGTGAGTGGCAGGGAGAGGGGGCGGACAGCGAGAACCTGGGCGGGCATGAGCACGGGGACGCGGGGCGGAGTGCAGACCGCCTCTGAAGTGCGGTGGCGACGGTAATGGGAGGTGACAGGGCGGGCTGGAAAGCCAGCCAGTGGTCCCTGTTGGAAGAAGGTGAGTGTACGTGTGATCGTTTTCCCCATCATGGGTGGGAATGCTTCTGTTAAGAGCTGAGCTAACGTTTGAAGGTACTTAAGTGACATCCGTTTTAGCAATATTGCAAAAATCAGCCCGTCAGAACCCTGTTAGCCACCTGCTCCTGGTGGAAACGCCCGGAGATGCTGTGGAAGGAGCTCGGCGGGGCCAGGTGGCGGCCGTCGCCTGTGTTTGAGGGCTGACAGTGAGGCCTTTCAGCGGAGTGGCTCATTTCCAGCGTCCTCATTTGATGTCACACTTGTGGCCGTGGTAGAACGTAGATATTGCTCCCCGTATTTTTAGATGAGTGGTCAAGATGGAGAACTAAGTGACCAGTCCAAGGTCATAAAGGTCAGTTGTTTCCCAGCATGGCTACTGAATTCCTCTGGGAAGCCTTTAAAAATACATATTCCAGGTTCCACCCCAGAAATGTTGATTCAGTAGGCTGAGGCCTAGGAGTCTGTATTTTCGTCAGCTGCACAGGTGGTTTTTAGGCAGCTGGTCTGGACAGCACGGTTCCCTGTGCCGCCTGCAAACCTCTGAGGTGGACGGGTGTTTTGTTCTGCAGCACACGGCCCTTAGGCCGTGAACTGAGCAGGGCGAGTGGTGGCCAGGGGAAGACCGGCCGATTCACAGACCTGAGGCAGAGGGCACAGCCGAGGCACAGACGTGTTCTAGGAACTGTAGATGAGTTGGGACTGACATGCCGAGTAGGAGACACAGAGTGATGAGGGAGGAGGCTGCAGAGAGAGAGGCAGGGTCAGAGCTGCGGGAGCTGACTTCTGGAACCACCCCTCCAGACCAAGGAGACCTGGTGGCCTAGGCAGAGCAGGAGGCAGCGAGGACCCTCCAGAAGATCCAGGTAGGAGGCAGAATTAGTACCCAGCAGCTGGTTAATGTGGGGGGAGAGGAAGTGGGTGATGTGACGTCCGGGAGTCTGGCTTGGACAACTGCCTGGGTGGGTCCTCTGCTGAGTTGAGTGAGGGCCTGGGAGGAGTTGGGGGCTGGGTCAGGGAGGAGGGTGATGAACTCCGTTTGGGGAAGGTGGTTTAAGCGTCCAAGTAGAGATGTCTGACGGGCAGTTGGACAGTTGCCGGGGTGGGGGCTTAAAGCCTTGGACACAGGACACAGTTGTGGAGAGTGAACAGGGCACCCAGGAACCTTTTGTTCAGCAGTTACGAGATGAGCAGGGAAAAGGACGAGGGGAAGAGAAGGGGAAGGTGGGATCGCATGCTCCCTGACGGTGGTTGGCGAGGTCAGCGAGCACGAAGCCTGCCTGGGGTTAGCGCAGGCGAGGGGATTGCTGTGTCTGAGCCAGAGCGCTTTCAGGGCAGCAGCGGGGCCTGAGGCCAGGTTGCAGAGAGCAAGAACAGGATTCAGGATTGGGGTGTGGTGGCTGAGGGGGCAGGTGTTTCTGAACAAGTTCTGTGTCCACGTGGACAGTCCATATTCTGGTCACGTCCTGTGCTCTAGCATGGTTTTGGGAGACAAAAAGAGAAGGGAGGATTGGTCTTTTTTTTGTTTGTTTTTAAATACAAGGCAAGTACATAGTTAAAAATTTAAAAAGGAATATAAATTAAAAACGAAGTCTCGCTTCAGCCCCCTTTCCCAGTCCCGGTGGGTAACCTGCATTAGCTGTTTGCTGGGTGTCCGTCTCTGTGTTATCTTAAAGACGTAAAAAATACGCATGGTGTGTGTTTGCTGTGAACCAAGTTGAGATGACGCTGAAATACTGTGCTGTACTGTCTTTTTCGGTTCGGATTATACAGTCTCTGCTATGAATCCCTAAATGCTGAGCAGCAGCATAAATTGTGTCAGTATCCATTTCTTAAAGAGAAACCGACAAGAAAAGAAATTAGATGTATTGGGACTTTGTAACTGCTTATGCATTTTACTCTGTTGCTTGCAAATGACATTCAGTGACTGAAAATCCCGTGCTGTTGCCTTAAAAGTGGCTTTCCACAAGTCTAGTGAGCTGACGGTCAGCTTTTCCAAGGGCGTAAAGTTTGCTGTCTTCTGACTGTGCCTCTTCTCCCGTCGTTAGATGCGACATGAACAGACAGTTAGACATAGTCTGTTAACAGGAATAGATAGTTGTAATAACCTTTCTAAGCACACTTTTAATCAAGATGCTGGAGTTTTGAAACATATGATTTGCTGACTCGTAAATAAACTTCCAATTTCCCTTATTTCACAATTTGACATGCTTTAAAACCTAAGGCTGAAGCGGGTAGCTTCTGCTGGCACAAGATAATCTGTCAGTTCTGCAAGTCAGTTTTTCAGGGGTTCGTTTGGTGTGCTAACAGTTAGACCCTGTTTCTATTTGTTTATTACCCTCCCTGTCCCCACACCAAGAGGACGGGTACTTTTTGCCGCCACTGAAGCTTCGCTCCTGTTTCAGCAGGTTAGCGAAAATAATGAAGAGTAGCTAAAACATAAAACGAAAGTACTGATGGAGATGCTAGAGAGTGAAAGATGCTGAAGCGCAGCGTGGGATGGCCGAGTGAAGAATTTGGGGGAGGGCGGGGGGGGGCAGGACTCACGTGGGGCTGGGGGAGTGGGAAGGGTGGCTGCTTCCAGCCCAGAGTCCTGCAGTTGCTGGGAGCTACTGGAATGACTGGGAAGAAAGAATGTTCTTTGCTTTCGGAGCTAAATGTTGCATCTGATCCATAGGACGTAACTTAAAATTGGTCTCATGGCGGATTTTGATAAATAATGTCTGGTTTGCATAATCTGGACCTGTTATCCAGATCTGAACCTTTTGTCCAGAAATGCTAAATGTCAGCATTTTTGAGCGTTATGTGAAACCAAGTTCTTGAGCTGGTGTTAATGGCTGTTACCTTCCCTGTTCTCAATCCTAGAAAGTGTCAAACGGAAATGCAAATCTGTATTGCTCAGACTTATACTTTAAATGAAAGTATCCCAGTGATTATTGGATCTGTTCAGTTTCAGAGATACTTTAATTATAGTAAATAGAATGACACTTTAGACTAGTAGTATATGTGGCTTACAGTATTTTTTAGAGCAACGTTTTTTTTCTAAAGAGGAAAAAGGTAGATGCTGACAATTAGATTCCTGTGATGGTAATAGGGGAGATCATTTACTGCACATATTTGGGGTTTGTTCAGCCTGTGCTAGTTTTTTCTGCAATAATGATACACAGTGCACATATGAACGTGCTTCTGGAGTCTTAAACTTTGGAATTTCCTGTCTAATGTGTATCTAAACTCCTAAGTTTAAATTTGCTTTGATGCTTTTTCAGTTGTCGAATTCTTTTGAGCCAAGGGAAAAGGTTTTCCTTTAAGGAGTAAAAATAATTGTCAAGTTCTGTAAATGTGTTTTCTACCATGGCCAAAGCAGTGTGTCACAGATTTCTTTTGAGATATAACCCAGCGATAGGAATGAAGCATATTCTCTTTACAGGTGAACGAAGACAGTCTGGGCTGTTAGGAAGAACTTAGGGGAACTGCATGAAAGAGACAGAGGCTTGCCCGGGGAGGGGGGCGGGAGGAGGTCACGGGAAAGCGAGGTGACAGGCATCCAGCATAGGGGCTCGATGGGAGCGCAAGTGGGCTCCGGGGCGGAGCTCCCTCTTTCCAGGCGGTGTGAGTCCGTGTAGGAGCCAGCTCCTCGTCCCGGTGCGCAGGGGAGCTTCGACGCACCCCCTGAAGCGTCCAGTGTCCACCTTGTTGTGCTTCGACTAGGCGTTTCATTTAAAGGTGGCGAAATTTGTCCATGACAGCTAGTAAGACTTAAAAATAAAACGCTGATACTCAACCCTCCTGGGACTGCAGGTCCCCTGCCACTTGTCATGGTCCCTCGCCCTTCTCCCCTCTCCCTTCTTCCTCACCCCCCTGAAATCCCATGGTCCGTTATCATCACAGCCTTGCACGCCCTGCCCCTCCCTCGCCTCTTTCACTTCACTGTACTCACCGGCAGAAGCCTGCACCCAGTAAGTGCGTTTTCTGTCCGCTGTCGTGACCAGTGACCGGAAGTGGACCTGCATGCCGCCACAGTCACAGCGACTCTTCTCTTCTAGGTGGCTGTTTTCTTCCTTCCCCTTTCCCCTCCCCAGCGCTCCTCACCCACCCTGAAACTTAATGCCAAGTCCTCTGTTTTCTCAGTGAAATCGGAAGAAATCAGAAGAGGTCTTGCGTAAACTCTCACCACATGTCTACCTATTTACCTGGATCTGTGCCCGTGTATTCGGCTGCCCTTCCTCTTACTGTGGGCGAACTGTGTGCACCCAGGAAAGGCCACCTCTGCACTTGGCCGCTTGGCCCGATCTGCTCGCCTTACTCAGGGGAGTTACTCTGTCAGTCCCACCGCTCCCCTGGCTTCCTGCCAGTCAGCACGCACACTGTCTCGCACACTGTCTCGTCCTCCAGAAGGTCTTTCTAAACCCATGTCTGCTGCAGCCCCTGCCCTGTTTCTCTTCCCCCTCTACCGCCCAGTTCCTCAAAGGAGTTTTCGCTTCTCCTCCTGCTCTCTAGTGACCTCAGCCCAGTCAGGCTTTCGGCCCTGCCGCTGCGCCAGAACTGCTGTTCTCACGGTCACCGCTGACCTGCCTTTCAGCAGATCCACCTATCAGTGATCGGTCAGCCAGCATCAGAGATAGGGCTGATTCCTGCTGGGAGCGCTGGATTCCGGCATGTCCTCCTGCCCACTGCCCGCTCCCAGTCTGCTTTGTTGATGCCCCTCATCTCCCAGCCGTCCAATGTTAGGTTGTCACAGGGCTGGAACCTCATCTCTTCTTGTCTGCGCTCAGTGCCTTGTCCATTTGCGTGGAATGCAATTGCTATCCCGTCTTGGCCAACGTTCCCGAGAACTCCAGACAGGGAATTGCAGCTCTGCACTGGGTATCTCACTCCGCGTGAGTGTCTGATGCTATCTCAAATGGAGCAGTCCACACTGGACTTCCGCCCCTCTCTTCAGAACGTGCTCTTCCCATGCTCGTTCCCTTCTCGGAACGTAGTGACTCCGTCCCTCCCTTGCTCCTGCCGGAATCCTTGGCATGGTCTTGGGCCTTTCTTCCTCTCAGATCTGTTGGGTCTGTCAGCACATCCTGTTGGCTCTCCTCCAGGGCATCTTCGGAGCCCTCCGACTTCTCTTACAGTGCGCTCGCTCACCTGGTCTTGCCTGCGTCATTGCAATACCTGCCTGGTCCCTCCACTTCTGGCCTCACCCTCTTACCAGCTCTTCTGAACACAGCATCTCCCTTGAGGGAGTGTGTGTCAGGCTTCAAGGCACATTGAATGACTTCTTTTAGTGTTCCCGGAGTTTCTTTCTGTTTGCAGGCCTGCGGTGGAATACTGAAGTACAGAGTCGTCCGTGTTCTTTAGCCAGTCTTGTGCTCTCAGGAGCAGCCTTTTCTCCAAGGGCACCGTGTGTGTGTAAATTGTGATAAAATATACAGACCATATGGAGTAAAGCGATTCGTTTCAGCAGGGGAAAGGATGACTTGAGTAACTATTGGTGTTGAAACTGTTGTCTATCCATTTGAACTAAAATAAAGTTAAACCTTAATTTTGTACAATGAAAACGTATATACCTACCATTTTAACCAGTTTATTGAGTAGCTGGATGATTTCAGTGAAGCCTGTGTCTGTGGCCCCCGGCTGTGCTCCTGGGGGGGGCGGGGAGGTGCGGCTCTGGACAGGCCCCCAGTCGCCCTGGGCGGTAGTGGCAGTGGTAGGGGCCCTCTTCCCCTCTGTCCCTGACCCACCCAGCTGTTAACTCCACTAATTGCCAGCCAATTGCTCTAGTTCCAGCAGTGCCCTGGGGCATAAATTCCCCTACACATGAACCCAGTCAAATCCTGCCTCCTTTCTAGGAGTTGTCTCCAGGTCAGAGTTTGGTATTTGCCCTGACCCCAGGAGGGTTCCTCCCAGCTCCCCGAAGCTCCAGTTCCCTCCTGCACACCAGCGGGGTACCGTCTGGGCTGTGTCTTGGGAAAGCCGGTCATCTCCTCCCAGCTGCCCAGCTGCCTGTCACCTGACCCCCACTGTTCTTGAGAGCGCCCTTAGGCTTAAACTTCACCCGTGGAGTCAGCTCCTTTTGGACGAGATTAGGAGCTCTCTTACTGCCTCCCCCCGCCCCCCCACCGGAAAATCTCTGAACTAGGGCTCTGGAGCCTGGTGCGGACAATGGCAGGCTCCTCTGAGTGACACCTGTGCTCTAGGAGCTGAGCACTGGCAGGGGTGGGCAGCAGCCTGGGGTCTCTGCAGCCTTGGAACCACTGCCTCAGAGAGCGAGGGCGGGGATGATCAGGGCCAGGATTCTCAGCACGCGCCACCCAAGGTGTGGCGTGAGCCTCTATTCCTTGAGTGGAAGTTGGGCAGAACCTGGGAGCCCGCACATCTCCACCATGCTTCCCTCTGCGCCAGGTAGCTGGGGGCCCAGGTGGGAAATGCTGCTGTCCTGCCCCTCCCAGGAAGAAGTCCTTCTGATGGGGGCGAGGGGACGGGAAGCCTGTGTTCTTGGCTGCAGCCTCTAGATTGGAGTCTCTACCTCCTGGAGCTGGGGTGGGGGAGGGAGCAGTCTTGGTGCAGAAGCCGCAGACTCGTCCCTTTCCACGGAATCTTCATAGATTTTCTTGAATAGATGTTTCTTCATTTGTTATTTGCCCTTAGGACCAGGTCAGAGGCTTTGAATAGTTGTTTTTTTGGTTTAGTGGGAAGATTAGCCCTAGGCTAACTACTGCCAGTCCTCCTCTTTTTCGCTGAGGAAGCCTGGCCCTGAGCTAACATCCATGCCCATCTTCCTCTGCTTTATATGTGGGACACCTACCACAGCATGGCATGCCAGGCGGTGCCATGGCCGCACCCGGGATCTGAACCGGCGAACCCCGGGCTGCTGAAGCGGAACGTGTGAACTTAACTGCTGTGCCACCGGGCCGGCCCCACGAATAGTTGTTTTTATCTATTAATCTCACGAGTTTCACTGGGGAGCAGGTCAGCAGAGCTCCTCATGCTGTCAGGCTGGAAGTTGATCACCCACAGTCATAGACTCTTGAAGAAGAAATTAGATAAAATGGGCGTTAGCTGACTATATCCACAAAAATGTTCACATGTCCTTCAAGATCTCTGTAAACTGTCTCCATCCCCATCCCCTTCTGTTTGTTACCCTTGAGATAACAGCATTCGAGAAAAAAATAAATGTTTTCACTTTACTCTTTTCCATTGTGGAATGTAACAATATGGCTTGCTTCCTTTCATCCCCCAGGGGTAAGTATTTCAGTTCTGCATCATGGCTCAAATAGGCTTTTGTGGGCTAGCCTTATAAAGTCAAATTCTAATTGACCACAGATGGTAATGCTGACTTTGAGTTGCAAATGATTAATTTAGGAATGAGCTTTACACCACCTGTTTGTCAATTGATTTTCTAGAATTACCTCAATCAGCCTCTTTTCGTATTTTGACTGGCAGCTGGATTATTTGTTAGGTGAACCTTTATCCGTTCCTTTGTCCAGTAAAGAGAAAACTCTTAAAATGTTGAGAAACGTTGGCAGTTGGCAGATAATTTTAATTATTTCAGAGGAGTTTTGCTCCATTGAAAAACTGACAGGAGAATGTGAGTCCTTTCCTTTCTCCCCAGCTTAATGACATCGTGTTTGTGTGAGGGTGCTCAGTGTTGCAGTTAGAAGTGACCCACGGTTGACAAGGGGAGCGCCTGGCACCTCTCCTCTCAGTGATGTCGTCAAGGAACTTTTTCCCCTTAGCTAACGAAATGTCTTCTTTTTTTTTTTTCTTTCTGCTTTATCTCCCCAAATCCCCCCCGACCCCGTACATAGTTGTATGTCTTAGTTGCAGGTCCTTCTAGTGGTGGCACGTGGGCCGCCGCCTCAGCGTGGCCTGATGAGCGGTACCATGTCCGCGCCCAGGATCCGAACCAGTGAAACCCTGGGCCGCCACAGCGGAGTGCGCGAACTTAACCGCTTGGCCGCGGGGCCGGCCCCAGAAATAAGTCTTCTTAAACTTCCCCTTCCTACCAAAGGCTTACCGGCATTTGTGAAAAGTCCACATTAGGGAGTTGGCTTTGAGTAATTACTTGGCCAATCCGTTAGCGTTGGAGTGCCATCAGCCTTTTCCTGGGGATGCTCTTCCCCAGGGGAGAATCCGCGTAGAGCAGGAGGCTGGGCACAGGGCGGCGGCCTTCGGGGCCTCTTTACTCTCCGGTGGCTCCAGGTCACCGGGGTGCGAGTCGTTTAAAGATGTCTGTGTCCACTTGGTGTCAGGATTCCTGCTCAGGAACGTGTCGAGGGCTTCTGTGGGTCTGAGGAGGTGGGCTTGGAGTCCCTTCTTCCTCCGCTGTGCCTGTGCCCAGGTGCAGGGGTGGAGGGAGGGTGGCGTCTGAGTTACGGCGTCTGCGCGGTCTTGGGCTGGTGGCTCGACCCCCCACGGAGGTCCCTTAGAGCCTCCGGCTGGGGTTGCCTGTGTGAGGACTGGGGTGGCTTGCTGGGAGTCTGTCCTTAAAAGATCTCTTTCCCCCCTTATTTTCTAGGAGTATGCAGCACTCATTAAAGACCTCAGTGCGTGCAGGGAACAGCTCCTTGAGAGGGAGGAAGAAATTGCCGAAATGAAGGCCGAAAGAAACAACACCAGGGTCAGTAGGTGCCGGAACTTGAGCCTCTGGGCCACTATCAGTCACTCTGGCTGGCTTTAAACTCGAAAGACGTCCACTCTACCTGGTTTCAAACACATTTTCGACATTTTCCCACGACTTAACTGTGATCGATCAGTTCAGCGTTCTCATACTTTTCTTGAAATTCATAGTTAAGAATTAGTATTTTGATCCATTTGAGGAGGAATTTCTCTAACTTTCTACTGGATTGAAGGCATTCACACTGGTTCAGCATGAGATGGAAAGGATTGATTTGCCCCGAATCCCAATGTGCAATTGAAGGTGTTGTTTAAACTTGCGTCTCTGTTGGCCTTTTCTCCCAGCTGCTGTTGGAGCACTTAGAGTACCTCGTCTCCAGGCACGAGCCGTCCCTGAGGATGACGGTGGTGAAGAGGCAGGCGCAGTCCCCCGCCGGCGTGTCCAGTGAGGTGGAAGTGCTGAAGGCGCTGAAATTTTTGTTCCAGCACCACAAAGCTCTGGATGAGAAGGTACCGGCGGCCCCGGGGCCAGCCTTGGGCTGCGCGCTGTGCGCCCGGCGGGCGTTGTGCGTGTGCAGCTTCAGTTTACTCTTAGTAGCTTCTGGAATTCTTCTCAACAAAGTTCTTCTATAAGAAGACAGTTCTATATGGTTAAAAAGTATTAGTTGGCAGAAATGTTTTAGATTTTTGTTTGTTGTTTTTTCCTTTTTCTCCCCAAAGCCCCCGGTACACAGTTGTGTATTCTTCGTTGTGGGTCCTTCTAGTTGTGGCATGTGGGACGCTGCCTCAGCGTGGTCTGATGAGCAGTGCCATGTCCGTGCCCAGGATTCGAACCGACGAAACACTGGGCCGCCTGCAGCGGAGCGCGCGAACTTAACCACTCGGCCACGGGGCCAGCCCCTGACATAAATGTTTTAAAATTTATTATATCCCGTTTATAGATTTGCTGTTAAGAATTGGGTAATGTAATTTATTTAGGGAGAAGATTTTTCTCAAACTTAAAATTTAAAGCTGTTAAAAGCAAGTTTCCATGACGGTAACATCAATGAGAGACGTTCCAGGTGTTCTGTGTTATATTCTGCTAGTGATAGGGTCACTGTCGGCGAAGGCTTGGAGAAGTGTGCACCCACACACTCCACCCCTGCTGTTTTCAGGTGAGAGAGCGGTTACGAGTAGCACTTGAAAGATGTAGTTTGTTGGAAGAAGAATTAGGAGCCACACACGAGGAGGTAAACTTGCTAAATCATTGTGTGCTTGGAATTGAGGGCTGTTAATTTTTACTTCTTAATTTTGAAAAAAGTATGATGCCTTAGTGGTGGATATCGGATGTTCTTTATCTTTCTGAATCTGGGTCATTTGAATGACTCGTAAACTAGACTTTTATTTCCAAGTTGCAAAAGTCTCTTAAGTACCCGGTTGGCCGGGAGATAATAAACTCTGTTTTGATAACCTGGTTCCCCTCAGGGTGGGTGACACCACCATGTGTTTTCTTTTTGTGTTATGGTTACAGTTTATAGTTATGTTTTTCCAAAAGAAGTTTGCTATCTTTCCTTATTTCTTTGCTCTTATCCAATTTTTTTTGGTTTTAGCTAATGATTCTTAAGGAACAGAATAATCAGAAAAAAACACTCAAAGATGGGGTGCTTGACGTAAACCGCAAACAAGAAAATACACGGAGCACTAATGGAAAGGCAAGTCCGTGGGCTTTCTCTTTGTCGTCTCCTAGTTCCATCTGCCCGCAGTGTGCGTGCAGCACTGTTTCACAACTGTTGTCGAGCCCCGCTTCGAGCTTGAGTGTCGTGAGCGCTGTGCCATCCAGCAGGTCTCGTAAATCAGCTTTGGTTTTACCTTCCTCCTGGAAGTCCTTTACTTCCTAGCTCACCAAACAAGCCTATTTAAGGATTTTTTTCCCCCAGCAGCGATCTTCCAATGGTTCCTTAAGCCACGAGGAGGACCTTGCTAAAGTCATCGAGCTCCAGGAAGTCATAGATAAGCAGTCGAGAGAGCAGAGGCAGATGAAGGAGCGTCTGGCCGCCCTTTCCAGTCACGTCACGGAGCTGGAGGAAGACCTGGACACCGCTAGGAAAGCTCTCATCAAATCTGAGGAAATGAACACCAAGTTGCAGCGGGACGTCCGCGAAGTGAGTGGTGGTGGAGACGGCGCTGCCCTGGAGTCCCAGGGCTGGGCGGTTTGGGTTTGATCCTCGCTCATCTTGTCCCTCACGCTCCCAGCTCCCTCCAGCCTTTGGGTTACTGTATAAGTGACGGCCAAACAGAACAGCACTGTGAGGCTGTGGTAGGCGCCTCCCCATCTCTGTGGTGAGGCCTCCTTTCCCTGAGGTCTTCGGAGCTGGAGGACCCCCGGTCCAGCTGGTCTGTTAGCCTGGTGGCCGCGGCTCCCCGCCGTGCTGCAGTGTGGCTGTAGTGCCCTGGTCTGTGGGTCCCTCACGTCCACGGCTTCCAGGCTGTCTGAATTTATTCTTCGTTATGCTCAGGTTTCCTTCTTGCTTAAGGGGAATGTTGGTTTCGGTTGTCTGCTTGTTCCCTGAAAGTGATGTGAGCGTGATCTGCTGAGCGTTAAGGGCGCGTTCCTGGCAGTCTTCCGGCGCTCTGACCTTCTGCTCTGCGAAGGGATGGGTGACGGTATTGAATGTCAGAGGTCGGACCACAGCGAGAGTGGAATTGGCTCACACTGTGCCGTGAGGAGCGTGCTGGAACAATATGCAGAAATAGACTCGTTTCCGGCACATGTTTCTGCACGTAGAATTATTTACGAGAATCTGTCTAACCATCATTATAAGAGCAAATGAGGGCTGGATACTTTCTCTGCTGCTTCCTCCTGTCACTGCAGCCTGTCCTTTGTAAACAAACAGAAAACACGCACGCGCACCCCTGCGAGACCATCTCAGAGAGCCTGTCGGGAAGACCCTTCAGACCTTTTCACGTGGGTGCGGAGCAGCCGCACTGCCCCTTCAGCAACTCGGTGTGAGCAGTTTTCTGTAGGAATTTAAAACAAAGAAAAAGACTACATTTATTACAGAACTTGTTTAGTTATATTGTTCTTTGGCAGCAGGAGGAGATTATTTATGTGGCGGAGTTTAATATGCAGAGGATTTCGAACTTCTTTAAGACCCGTCACTTTGAATATTAAGACGTGGCTAACGTGAGTTCCTTAGTAAACAAAGAGGGACCTGAAATGGACTTTTAGGTTGGGGGACAGGAATGGCGCTATCAGAAAGTTCTGGTCCTGGTTTCAGTGTTCGATACTGTGTAATAGAATTTTGCTGCTGAATGAGGCATCAGAAGGTTGCATCCAATTAAATTGAACTTTGACTTCTGTTCCCATTTGTTAATGTTATTGCTTTAATTTTGTGGTAATTGCATGAGATTTCATCCAACTTCTAGCCAAGAAAATGAGCCTAGTGTCTCAGCATCGTGTCCTTGAGGGGCTTCGCCCCGTCCTGCAGGAGCGCACTTGCATCGTGAGGCACACAGAGGTCGTGTCTTCATTGTCAAGACCTTCACCTCCTGGGATTCTTGCAAGATTGGGCTATTTTATTGTCCATTTTTCTGGGTAATCTTATGTAGAAAAGGATAAGCTTCGTAAACTGAGTGGCCAAACATAGTAGGTGAATATTTATGAATATTTATGATATTTGAGATAGGTACATTGCCATTCACCTTGAAGGAAACTGGCATCTCTATCAACTGAATTCTGAGGACACTAATTTTATATTTGATTTCAAAATTAGAGTTTAGTCCAGTTTTTTCTCTCTTTAGCATTCACCTTTTTTCCGTCTGAAACACCTAATGTAGGCCATGGCCCAAAAGGAAGACATGGAAGAGAGAATCACTGCTCTGGAGAAGCGCTACCTCGTGGCGCAGCGGGAGGCCACCTCTGTGCACGACCTCAACGACAAACTCGAAAACGAAATCGCGCACAAAGACTCCGTGCATCGCCAGGTAGGGGATCTTACAGAGCTCTGTCTGGCTTTCGCTGAATAATTACTAAGGCAGTTAAAGGCCTTTTTCCTGTGACTTCCATGTTGGAAACCAAGGCCCAATGTAAAGTTTTTGTAATCTTAGACTACTGTGTTCAAAAGGGTGAATGACTTCAACTGGCCAGTTTTAATTACTTAGGATTTGATTTAACCATTTTATGGAACTGCACTCCTTGCTTCTTTCTCCTGTTTTGTTTTGTTTTAAGTGAATGTTAATCTGTTGCTTGTTAGCGTTTTTACCAAAGGAGCAGAGTGGCAGAGAGCTGCAAGGCAGTGGCTGCTTGTTAACAGCTGGGTCAGTGTAATACATGGCGCGTTTAGAAATGCAGCCAGCAGGGAGAGTCTGCCCCTCCTGCGGTTTGCTGAGGCACGCTTGCTCCTGTTTCTCTGTAGCCCCAGAGAATCGAGTTAACCAGAAAACCCCAATCCAGCTTCTTGAAAATAAAGTGAGTTCATCTGGTATATCATAAAGTATATCATTAAACCCAAAATAAAAATAAAACATAAAATACTAGGAAGCCATTAACAATTTTATTGTGGAATACTGTTTGAGAGCTTGGGAGTTGTTCACAGGGATGACTTTAAAGGGCAGACCACAAAATACTGTGGACAGTGTGACGCGTTTTCCAAAGGTTTTCAAGCGTAATATATTGTCTGTATGTCTACGGAGATACGTGCACACAGGAAGAGGAGAAAGCTGCTTAGGAGCAAATGTCCGCCTCTCAGGAACCTGAACTTACAGATGATTTTTAAAATTTTCTTTTTTTAAGAAGTTCTTGTCTAAATTTCCCACATTGAAGTTTTTTTTTAGAGTAGGAGGACTTTTTAAAAGAACAATGATACATTTACAAAAATAGCTTGACTAGCTTTTCCTTAGGCCGACTCTTCGAAGGTCTCTGTTTCAAAGGAGAAGGCCATCTTTTGGCTTACCTGCCCCTGGCAGTTGGCTGGAAGTAGTGTTACCTTCAAATCATGGGTCTGGTTATTTTTTAAAAAGGGTTAATGATGACTCTTCTTCCTTAACTTGTCAATAGGAATGAGCAAGCTTCCACAGAAAATGCGTTTTCTTTCATGTATAGGAACTTTGTTTTTTGTTTTGTTTTTTTTTTAAGAAAAAAGACTTCTTCAAAGATATTTAGGTAAAGTAACTACTTTGGCAGAGGCGCTTTGCACATTGAAATCAAGCCCAAACAGTGGAAGACGAGGTTCACTCTGAAGTGCCTGCCAGCACAGTGCTGCTTCTGTCAGAGCTGGTTTAGGAGATGTCTGCGTTTAGAGTTTTCCTCAGTTTGTCAATATGGAGAGGGCCAGAAGATTTGGTCCATTTTGATGCTCTGCTCTCGTTTCGTAGACTGAGGATAAGAACCGCCGGTTACAAGAGCGCCTGGAGTTGGCGGAGCAGAAGCTGCAGCAGACCTTGCGGAAAGCGGAGACGCTCCCCGAGGTGGAAGCGGAGCTGGCCCAGAGGGTGGCCGCGCTCTCCAAGGTGCCGCCTTGGGTTCCCTTCTGGGGCCAATGTCGGGATTTTGATCTTGAGATGATTTCCCTGTGTGCCTTGTTTACCTTTTGTTCTTATGTCGGTGCACCTCCGCCCACGAAAGAGCTCAGATTGCTTCTTAGTCTTGCGTTGTCTGAGATTGGACCGCTTTTTAAATGTCCAGTGTGAGCCTCCTCTTTTGTTATCCCTGAACTAATTTCTCTCCAGTTTTGTCAGGTGTGTGCTGTTCATCCCCAGGCTGCTTGATCTAAGAGTCACTGCTGCTTAGAGTTAGTCAGCAACTCAAAGTGTAGGATGGAAGCTTTGTGTAGAAGGATAGACTTGGTCCCAGAAATCGGAAAACACCATTCTCATTTGTTTTACTTTTTCTTTTTTTTTTGCTAAGCAAGAGTCACCCTGAGCTAACGTCTGTTGCCAGTCTTCCCCTTTTTTGTATGTGAGCTGCTGTCACAGCATGGCCACTGGCAGATGAGTGGTATAGGTTTGCTCCTTGGAATTGAACTCGGGCTGCCAAAGCGGAGCACAGCGAACTTAACCACCAGGCCACCAGGGCTAGCCCTGCCATTTTCTTTTAAAGACAATGAAAATAAATTTGTAATAAACAAATTTTTAAGCAATTTATTCATTCATCTGTTCAACAAATGTTGACTAGGCGTATGCAAGACACGCGCCCTGCCCTCTCTATCCACAGGTGACTAGGCACCTTCAGAATGATGTTGTAGGTGCTAGAAGCAGGTGGCCCGTACGGGAGGAGGAAGCACGTGATGACAGAGAGCCCAGCCTCCCTGGGCCTAGGGAAGGCTTAGCCTCCAGTGCCCGTGGGAGTCAGCCAGGCAGAGAAGCGGCCCCGGGCCAGGGGGCCTCCTGGCAGAGGCCTGTGTGGGCGCCTCCGTCAGTGGTTTCATGTCGCCTGGTTCGAGCTTAGTGAGCTGCTGGGGAGGGCACCCGTGGGAAAAGGGCAGGACAGGCACAGGCTGCTGCTGGTGAAAACTCGCCTTGGGTGGGTCAGATGCTGTCGAGTGCGCACAGGCCTCCCTCAGAGCAAGTTCATTGCTAACAGCTGTCGCAGAACCGCTTCTCTTCCTTCGTGATCTGTGTTTAAAGTGTCGGTTTCTTCTCTCCCCTGTCATCTCTCCTGTCCCTGGTTGACCTTATAGTCTGACCCTTGGTCTTCTGGAATGTCTGCTGCTAAGGAAGCTAAACTGTTCGAACTTACTTCCCAGCTCAGGAAGGTAGAACGTGTGCATTGCTCTCACTCGCGCTTGCTGCTTCCTGCTTTCCCTGCTGACTAACCAAACGCGGTGTGAGGGTGGGGAGCATACGATCCACTGAAATTGGGCACGGGGTCGGGGAAGCACATTTCTCTCACCACATTTGTCACCAACACCAGTCCTGCCTCAGCGTCACCAACGTGAGAGGATTAACCGCTTCCCAGATGAGCACGTGAAGCCACGTAGGCTGTGTCGGGAGATGTAAGGAGACGCTTTCCGTCTCACGTGGTTGACAGTGGTGCACGCAGAGCATGTTCCGCTGGCTGCCGCCGCAGTGGTGTACAGCATGCTGCCAGGGAAGCGGAGGCACTGGTTGAACTTACACTGTGTTTGCTGACAGGCCGAGGAGAGACACGGCAACATTGAGGAGAGGCTGCGCCAGATGGAGGCACAGTTGGAGGAGAAGAATCAAGAGCTGCAGCGGGTACGTGTCCAGGCACAAGGCCGAGCGCCGAGCCCGGTGCGGGGGGACGCGCTCAGGCAGGGGAAAGCGACACCTCGTGATTCCACTTGTCCCGACGCGGACACCGGTCCCTTCTCCATCCTGTCATGTGTGTTTCGTTTGTGGCCTCATGTACGAGTCGTCTGCTGACAGGTGCATCCACCCCGGGGACAGTCATGCCAGCACTGCAGCAGGGGAAGAGCTTGGTGCCCGTAGGCCCTGCAGGGAGGTGGGTCCCCAGCCCGAGGAGGCCGCTTGCTTCTCTGACCCGCCCGTCAGGGGACCTGCTCCAGGCGCCCCTGAAACCTGAGGTGCTGGCCTGGGGTCCCCGTGAAACTTAGAGTGAGGCGTGTTGTCCTAGATGACAGGTCCACTTGCTTAGGATATGGCACTGAAAGCCCAAATTCAGGTCACGGGCCTGACTGTCTCCCAAAGTACCAAAGTATGACTGCAGACACACAGGTGTGTGCAGAAGTGGGTATTGGCGAGGAAGAGGAGACTGTGACTGAGCTGTGAGCTGTGAAGAGAGTGTGCAGTGGAGGCTCGTGTCAGTTGAATCCTGAGAGAGTTTTCCCTGAGGAGTTGGTCAGGTGTCAGTGTGGAGCATCCAGGCAATGGAGCGAGTGGCCGTCCTGCGTCCGGCTGGCACCCAACCTTACGACACCAATTCAAGGCCGTCAGATTTTATTTTCACCAGAAGCCCGTATTCTTGGGCGTGGACCGCAGACTTTCAAACATTCTGACTCCCTTCAGAAGATTGTATCTTAGTCCTCTGCCTGCCCCCCATACGCACACACGTAGCTCTTAGGCAGAGATTTTTATCCGTTTGGGGATGCACTTCCTTACTTTCAGAACTGTTGATAGAATTTGGAAGGACCAGTGTTGAGATAGGGGTGCCATTAATAAGTAAGGCAATTCCAAGTAAACGTTTAAGTTGCTTTGCTTTAAAAATATTTGAACACCGGTGCCTTATTGTGTGGTGTGCTGGGTCTCTCCAGATGGTGGTAGCTGCTGTGTGTTGGGCATGATTCTGAGAGCCTTCTGTTTGATTTGACCGTGACCCATGAGAAAAGGGAGATGCTGGCACCCGTGGTGGTCAGCTGAGGACGCTGAAGCACGGAGGGCTTGACTGTGTTGGCGATTCCCTGTGGGCTGCTCCTCCAGGCAGCGTGGCTTGAGCGCAGGTCTCAGCCCCCGAGCCATGCTGCCCTCTGCCCGGGAGCTGCCCACCGGCCCGGGGGACTCACCCTGACAGGTGCCGCCTGTTAGCCCTTCCTGTCCCCTCCACGTGCCCTTTGTCTTTGTTCAGAATAAGGGGTGAAAGCAAGCTTTTTAAGCCATGAAATTGATGATAGTTTTATAAAACACAGACTTAGCGACTTTATTTTTAAGTTTTAAAATTACTCGTGATTATTTGTAATTTTTCAACATAAACGTTCATTACGAAAAATTCAAGTGATGTAGGAGTATAAAGAACAGGTGAAAGTCTCTGTCTCCACTGTTTTTTCCCCAGATGAATTTCTTTACCTTTTGCTTTGTGAGTTGAGTTCATTTTTTCTCCTGAATCCAGACGCAAGCTTCTGTTTACATGGGCAGATTCCTCCACTGGTGTGTGGATAAGCTGATCCCCTTGAAACTCTGCTGTGTCTGGGTGTAAATCTGCTCCTGGAGCCCACCCGACAGTCAGGGATGGGTGACGTTGCTGAGGCCCCGTGAGGGCCTCGTTTAAGGAGCAGTGGACGTTCTCATTAACGCTCTCGCAGACTTGGCCCTGCCTTTCTCTGCGCCTGTGAGGCAGTCCTGGTCATCGTGTAGATGTCCACTGATGGCGGAGGGCCGGAACAGCCCAGGGATGGCGGCACGGGTGACTCCAAGGTGGGGGAAACGATCCTGCCTTTGCTCGCAGTGGCCAGGTTTTTGTTTCTCCTGTTCCAGGCAAGGCAGAGAGAGAAGATGAACGAGGAGCATAACAAACGCCTGTCCGACACCGTCGACAAGCTTCTGTCAGAGTCTGATGAGAGGCTCCAGCTTCATCTCAAAGAGAGGATGGCTGCCCTGGAAGACAAGGTGGGATGTCACACACCTCGCCGAAGGTTTCCCATCCTTTACAGAGAGATCGCCCATGTTCTGCTCCCCAGGAATGCTGCATAATGGTGGTTAACAGCCATTACAGGAAGTAGAAATGACTCCGTAAGGAGGAAAAAGTGCCAACTGTTAACCGCTCGCTGAATTAACTTCTCGTTTGTTATGTTCTTGCCCAATTTGTGTGTATGGAAGCTTGTTTACCATTCTTATTCTCTAGAGCAGGAGTTGGCAAACTGTTTCTATAAAGGGCCAGATAGTAAAAATTTTAGGCTTTTACGAATTATGAGTAATTGAGCAAAATAATTTCATGCCTACTAATAATGAGCATGAAAGCAGCCGCTGGTGACATGTGAGTGAGTGACTGTGTTCCAGTAGAACTTTGTTGACAGGGACAGGCCCTCGCTTGCCAGCTCCTGCACTGGAATCTTTTGCTGGGCCCAGCCCTCACCCCTTCGTTGCTCCTGCGTCGGAAGTTAATTTCTGTCTCATTTATAAACATAACGGTGTAGGAGAATGGTGTAAAATAAAGGCTTGGATCAACTGAAAGTGTTCCAGCTCCTCCCTCTCTCCCTCCATTCGGTTTGGAAAACGTCTGAGCAGGACTCATGCTCCTCTCATCATGGGGACACTTCAGCCATCCCCAGGGTGAAGGAGAGCCCTAGAATTTGTCAGAGAAGCTCTCATGGGCGACAGTTGCATTGGGCCTTGGCACGACCTGTCCCGACTGCACGGGTGTCCCTAAAGATAACGGCCAGAGCCTGCCCTGAGGTGGGCACCGTGGTCACGCTCATTCGAGAGAGACCAGTGGTCATTACTAATGACGTGACGTTCCTGTTGCACAGAGCCCGTCAGGAAAGGCGTTATCAGAGACCACACAGGGCGCTTCCCCCTTTCCTCCTTGATCAGTGGGCCAACCTTAAGGGCAGAATACTTTGACCTTAGATTTAAACTGTACATTTGAAACTTATGTCAGGTTTCCCAAGTGACCGATGAATTGTAAAATCTAAAAGCTGCTATAAACCAGTTTAACGGATGCAGATAGGCCTACACTATGGGCTTGACATGCTTACTTAGAAAAATCCATCACGGAGGTAGTAGGTTCTGTATTTAAAAATTATCATGAGAAGTTGCGATGGTCTCACTGTTGCATTTCACTCTAATACTGCTCATGAGTACGTTCACGTGGCCCCTTTTCCGTGGTACTTTATTATCTTAGACAGAAATGTAGCCATACTATTATGTGGAACGTTTTCAAGAATCAACACTAAAGGACTCTTCATCTTTTGCAGAATTCTCTATTACGAGAAGTTGAAAATGCAAAAAAGCAGTTAGAAGAAACGCAACATGATAAGGTACTTAAATCTCTAAATCATTGAGAAATCCGTGAATTGAGCGAGTTCACTGTTGCTATAACTACTACAGACGTTGGGTGAAGTGGGGTCAGACTTTCCTGCTGTAAGATTTATGGCACTCCTAGAGTTGTGCGTGAATGCGTTTGTGTTGGCGGTGGATGTTAAGTCTGGCAGCGGGTAGGGATCAGAGTTCTGAGTCCTTTCTGGGTTCATTTGGAAGCTAAAACCTTAGCACAAACCTGTCGTCTAGAACTGTGCTGTGCAACAGAAATGTAATGGGAGCCACATGTATAATCTAAAATTTTCTAGTAGCCACATTTAAAAGTGTAATATGAAACAGGTGAAATTAGTTTTACTTAACCTGATAGAGTCAAATGTTATTTTATCATGTCATTAATATAAAAGCTAATGAGCTGCTTTACATTCATTTTTTCATAGTGGGTCTTTGAAACCCGCTGTGTGCTTTATAGTTACAGGACATCTCAGTTTGGACCAGCCCCATTCAGGTGCTCAATGGCCACGTGTGGCGAGTGGCTGCTGTATGGGACAGGATAGATCTAGAAGGTTATAGGTGACTTAAAAAGTTTTTTGTCAGTTTTCCTTACTGTTTTGACGTGTACAAAAATGAGATTGGACGTACAAATGAACAAATGATTCATGAATGAATGAATGTGTGCTCGATGTGAGACAAAGACAATACAGAAAGGAAAAAGACAACACAGGGAAGTCTGTGCAGTAGAAGGTGAGTATTGTTCGCCTCTCCCACCCCAAATCTCTCTACAGAATTAATAATTGTTAATGACTCGGTGTTTCGCCTCTAAAAACTTCTCTTTGACTAAGACATGACTTTTTATGCATCAGGGTTTATAAAGCTAATTTGGTGGTCTGAGTGTTTATGTTTACTATAGGACTCTCGGAGAAAACGTTCTCAGAACTAAAATACTTGATATTTATAACTGCTAATTTAACCTATTATGGTTATGTTCAACATTTGATGCAAATAATTTTAAATCCTGAAGGAGACAGCTGCAGTATGTGTCATTTGCTGTTTTGTAGGATCAGCTCGTACTGGACATCGAAGCCTTGAGGGCTGAGCTGGACCAAGCGAGGCTGAGAGGGGTGTCCCTTCACCACGGGTACGGCACTCACGCGTTCACAGACATACTCCAGCACCTGCTGTGTGTGTACGGGGCGCTCACAGACGTGCTCCGGCATCTGCCGTGTGTGTACAGGCCACTCACGTGCTCACAGACGTGCTCTGGCACCTGCCGTGTGTGTACGGGCCACGCATGCGCTCACAGACACTCTCCAGCACCTGCTGTGTGTGTACAGGGTGCTCGCACACTCACAGACGCACTCCAGCACCTGCTGTGTGTGTACAGGGCGCTCACACCCTCACAGACACTCTCCAGCACCTGCTGTGTGTGTCCGGGGCGCTCACAGACATGCTCCGGCATCTGCCATGTGTGTCCAGGGGATTCACGTGCTCACAGACATGCTCCGGCACCTGCCATGTGTGTACAGGGCACTCATGTGCTCACAGACACGCTCCAGCACCTGCCCTGTGTGTACAGGGTGCTCGCACACTCACAGACACATTCCAGCACCTGCTGTGTGTGTACAGGGCGCTCACAGACATGCTCCAGCACCTGCCGTGTGTGTACAGGGCGCTCACATGCTCACAGGCGCACTCTGGCACGTGCCATGTGTGTACAGGGTGCTCACGCGCTCACAGACACACTCTAGCACCTGCCATGTGTGTGCAGGGTGCTCACGTGCTCACAGACGTGCTCTGGCACCTGCTGTGTGTTTACGGGGTGCTCAGACATGTTCAAGCGCCTGTCGTATGTGTATAGGGCGCTCACACCCTCACAGACGCACTCCAGCACCTGCCGTGTGTGTACAGGGCGCTCACATGCTCACAGGCGCACTCTGGCACGTGCCATATGTGTACAGGGTGCTCACGTGCTCACAGACACGCTCCAGCACCTGCTGTGTGTGTACGGGGAGCTCACGCACTCACAGACACGCTCCAGCCCCTGCCGTGTGTGTACAGGAACACATGCAGGCCACAGGGGCAGCCAACTGAACACACTGCCTGGCCTGAGCTCAGGGAGCCTGGAGCTTCGGAGCAGGCCGGAGGGCAGAGGACAGCATCATCCTGAAGGTTAGGTTCTGGTACCTTGGAGGTTCCCGTCACATCCTTGACTCAACTCAGAACCGCAGGAGGAGGTGGGGCTGGGGACGATTGATTAGTGTCGGGCATATGAGTCTGAGGCACCCGCCAGAGTGTGGGCGTGATGGTGTCGGGATCGGAGGACAGAGCCCAGGGTGCCAGAGGAAGCCCCGTCCACCTGGGAGTGACGGTCGCATCCTCGAGGTGAAAGAGAAGGCCGCGGAGAGCCTGCGCTGCTGGAGCGGGAGGATGCCCTGACGTTCGCGTGTCTGGTGCGGCGCTTGGAGTCTGTATGTTTTGAAGAGGCTGAGAGTTAACGGCGTGGCGCTCGCAGATCTTTCGAGGCGTGACCGGGCCGGCTGCTGCGGGAGTGAGCCCCCTGGCTCGGCGTGAATCTACCAAGTTGCCCGGCATCCTGAGTTTTTCTTCCTCATCGTGGTAGAGGCGGTAATTCTCATTTAGGTGATTTACTTCTTTGTAGAAAATGGTCATCAAGTGAGAGTTACGCTTTAGCAAAAGTTATCGAAGCGCTTACCTGGTGGCAGTGACTGAAACACAGGAGACGGGCCCCTGCCTCCAACACGACTCAGGAGGAAGCTCCGAACCTCTGCAGGTGTTCCGGCATTTGCCAAGTTAGGACATCCTGAAGGTTTAGGGTATCTTGCGGCTGTCCCTGCCTAACCCACTCCTAGAAACTAGAGGAGAAATCAGCGAGGACAGAGAGGCAGAGCCAGAAGCTTCCCCTGACGCCGAACCCGCTGGAAGGTGGAGTTTCGAGGAGGAGAGTGTGCGCTTCAGAGAGCGAGGTGCAGAGGAGGACCAGTGCAGGGAACAGGCACTTGCTTTCTGCTTCAGGTCCTCGCTGGTGGAAGGCTCGTGTCGTTAGAGCGCTGCAGGCGGACCCGCTGCTCGGGATTGCAGGCGTGTGTGCGAGGAGGCTCTCACAGGCACGTGGGTGAAGAGGAAGTGGACACGCGTGTGTGACTCTTGTGGAAGTTGAGTCCTGAAGGGAAGGGAGCCGGTGTAGGAGCTTGAGGGGGTGGCAGAGCTGGGGGCAGTTTTTCCGATGGAGACGTCTTGACATGTTTGCCGGTCCCAGGTGTGATGTTAGAGGTGAAAGACAAGGAGAGAAAGGAGCTCTTTGCTCTGGTAGTGCAGAGGTGGCAGGAGGGGATGGCCAAGGTCACCTGGGGCGGAGTGGTCTGAAGACAGTGGGCAGGAGAGGCTGCATGCGGAGGGAAGGGCTTTGTTTTAGGGAGGCAAGGCTAGAGGCTGCATGTCAAGTGGCCTAGAAGAGAGGTGGTTGGGAGCTGTAGAAACGGGGGGAAGACCAATCACAGTAGGCGTGGAAGGGCCTTGGGTGGACTGAGGAGAAGGGGTCTGGCAGGCAGGGCAGGCTCAGCTCATTTGGTGTGACTCCACGGTGAGATCGGTCATCTTGTTTTTGTGATCTTCTCCATGAGAAAAGGTAGTCTAGCTTGAGGAGTGGAAAAGCACGGTGATGGGTGGCCTTCCATAAACAGATTGGCCATATAGAAGAGAGGCTTCAGCAAGTGATGAGCTGCAGGGTGGTGGCGGGTCGGGAGGCAGGTAAGCCTGGGAAGGGGTGTCAGAATCGGGAAGCATTTGTGCTTCCCGAACCGTCCAGAGGTACACGCAGGATTTCAGGTGCATCGCTTTCATCTGCCGTTGAACCGTCTCACGGCCCCAGAGCAGTTGGGCTGGAAGTCACCCTGAGGGAGAGTGAGAGTGTCGTGAGGAGTAAGGGGTAGAGGAAGTAGGGCTGGGTGTGCTCCAAGGGGAATTCCAGACTTGGAGATCTTCGAACAGGCAGTAAATCTCGTGTAACGCTACAAGAAGGTATTTCTTTAAAAAGATGTCGAGAGGTGTGTACCAAAAGTAGATGAGTTGGCATGTCAGCCTGGCCCTGTCCACGATCGGGTGGGGAGGCTCGAGGGGTCCCCTGTCTAACTGGCTTTAATCAGATGAATGGACTCTGTCTTCTCAGATCGTAAGGCCTCCTGAAAATGAAGGCAGCCAGCCTTCTTTCCGGAGAACAGGGAGGCCCTCGGTGGCGGGCCAGGACTGAGGTGTGGCTGGGGTGCCCACGGTCACGGCTGAGCGCTGGGCTGGGCTGCGCCCTCCTCGCCTCTGCTCACCAGTTCCTCCCCAGGGCCTCTCCTAGTGACTCTCTTGAGCGTCTCCCTCGCGGGTGCTCAGGGCCCCAGTCACTGGTTCAGGGGACTGTTTTAGCCGGGCGTGTTGATTGTCTGTCAGTCTGATTGCACGCAGTCTCTGCTTTTGGTTTGGAATCCTCAAAGCGTCCTGCCCAGCCCGGTTCATACCAGCCCGAGCTGTGGTCAGAAGGGCTTCTGCAGCCGCTCCCTCCGAGGGGCCTGTGGGAGCGCTTCAGACAGTGCCACGCAGAGAGAGGAGTGTCGGTGTCCACCAGCCTCACACTGCGGAGCCTGGCACAAATGGGAGAGTGACCGTGGAAGGCCGCAGGTCGGGGTGGGGGTGCTTCCTGGTGGGTCGAGGAGAAGGTCGAGCAGAGGCAGGGCTGAGCACCCCTCTGCGGGCCCTGACATGGGTGACGGATGCCTCTTCCACGGCCCAGACAGCTGGACCCCATCCTCTCATCTCCAGGTCTGCAGTGGCAGCATTGGCTTTCCTAGGTATGGAGTGTCCCCGCTGGCGGGGCTGAAAGGCTCAGTGCTGGCGGGAGCGAGGACAGAGGTGCCCTCCTTGGAGTCCTTTTTCTGTGAAATTACGTGTTTTCCAAATTGACAGCTTCTGGCTTGACTAACAAACTTAGTTCGCTTTTCTTATCTAATAATGACCTTTTGTTTTCCATATTTCAGCCGACCCCACTTGGGCAGTGTCTCGGATTTCAGGTTCCCTGTGGCAGACGGTCCCGCAGACGCCTCCAGCAGCAGCGCGGTGTTGCGGCGCCCCCAGAAAGGCCGCGTGGCAGCCCTGCGGGATGAGCCGTCCAAGGCAAGGGCCTCCGTCCTCGCCGCCCGCGAGCTGCCGGCCCTCGGGCGTGTCTCCTGCTCGTCCCGTGACTTTGAGACTTTGGGGATTCCAATGGTCATAGGTCGCCTTCTCTCTTCCCCTCCCCCCATTTTCCTTTTTCTGGCTAAGAGTTTCGTTTTAGGCATGCTTTTTTCTGAAGAACAAGTTCTGATAGAATATGACCTACTCTTAAGTGCAACGTAATGTAATTAGTACGGTTTGGAAGCAGCGATAAGCGTGAATGAATGCGTGTATCCGTCATCTTTTAGTGAGAAGAATTCACATCGGGAAGTTTAAATACCTTCCTACTTGTGTCTGTTTAACAGCACGTCTTTATCTACTTCTGCGTATTTTTATTTACAGCACCCGTATTCAGTGCACACCTGGTTTGGGCCAGGCGTCATTATAGACTAGGGCTCCAGCAGTGAATACAGGCAGAGAAGATGCCCGCACCGCCAGGGCGCACGTTCTAGTGAGGAGCCAGCGTGCGTGAGAAGTACAGTACGGGCCGTGTGTCAGTTTCCTCTCACTGCGGTCACGGGCTGCTGCGAGCTCAGTGGCCTAAAGCAAGGAGCACTTAGAGTTCACAGGTTCCGTGGGCTCGGGGCTGTGAGCAGGACGGTTCGGGCTCAGTTCTCCTGAGGTTGCAGCCGTCCGGATTCTCGCCTGGGGCTGAAGAGTGCACTTCCAGGCTCACTTGCCTGGCTCTGCCTGGCCCCTCTCTGGGGGCTGCTTGAGTGTCCTGGAAAGGTGCCCGCCAGCTTTGCTCCGGGCTCATTCTGAGAGAGAGCCAGGAGAAAGCCCCAGAGCCTCTGAGGCCCTGGTCTGGAGGCAGCACGCCTTCACCTGGGCTGCACTCGGTGCGTTAGAGTGAGTTAGCGAGTCCTGCCCTCACTGTGGGCCAAGGGAGGAGTGTTAGAGAAGTGTGGACGTATATTTAAACCACCACAGGGTTTCCGATGGTCATAAGCAGGGAAAGGAAACCCGGGGTACCCTGAGCTGTAGGAGGGGAATGATAGTTTTAAGTAGGGTAGCCAGCGAGGTCTCACAGGGACGGTGACATTTGAGCCAAGGAAGGGAAGGACCCATTTGGAGATATTAGAAGGTCCTGCCAACACGATGTGCTGATGGGTTGAATATAGAGTATGAGACAAAGAGGCGAGTGAGGCCCCCGAGGGCCCGTGCTTGAGCAGCTGGAGGCTGGAGGCTGTCTCCTGCGATGAGGAAGACTGCGGGGCAGGGGAGACGAGTGGAGCCTGGCCCTGATCAGGTCGACAGCCCTATCTGCTGTCCAGGTGGACGTGTCAGGTAGGCAGTTGGATATTCTGGCCTGGAACCCAAGAGAGAAGTCTGGACTAGAGATAAAGATGTGGGGGTCATGACCATACAGATGGTGTTTAAAGGTGTAAGATGAGATCAAGTCCAAAGTGGGTGCCTGTTGATAGAGAGGAGCTTCCAGGATAGAGCCGTGGGCCCCTCCAAAATTGAGAGGTTGGGGAGACTGAGAAAGGACCGGCAGGAGACTAAAGAGTGACAAGGAGGTAGGCAGAAACCCTGGACAACGGGGCCTGCAGCCGAGTGAGCGAGATGCTCAGGGAAGAGGGAAGAGCAGCAGGCCTGGGCCTGCCGATGGGCCAGACGAGAGGGCGGTGGAGGTCAGTGGCGGACTTCTTAAGGTGGGCGCTTTGATCCTGGAGCAGCTCTGTGGGAGGGGAGGTGAGCAGGAGGAGAGGAGGTGGAGGCGGAGTCAAGGCGGCTCTGGAGACCTTTTACTCATCGGGACGAAGTGCAGTGGTGGCTGGAAAGAGACGTGGCATCCAGGTTCCGTGGTTCTGGTGTGTTATCTGAAGGAGGGAGAAGGGCGCAAACCTTCTCAGGCTGATGGGTGTGGGCCAGTAGAGAATCGATTACCCCGAGAGAGGGAGGGAGCACAGCAGGCGAGCCTGGAGTCAGCCGGAGGGGGTGCGCCTCGTGCCCAGAGGTGGGGCTGGCCTGGGTGGGGGCCCAGGTACCTGGCCGCGACCTCAGATCTTGGGAGGGGAGGTGGAGTGCATGGGTAAAGGCCCGGGGGACGGGGAGATAAGCCAGCAGGGCATCTCAAGTCTTGTGGTTGCTCTGATGTCGTGTCAGTGAAGTGGGAGGCAGGGCCCTGGGCTCAGTGAGGACGGGAGAGGAAGAGATGGAGGCTTCGAGAGAGGGGCTGAGACAGCCGCACGGGATGGGTCACGTGGCCCCGGCGCGCATGCCTTCTCTGTGTGCGTTCTGATTGCACACGGTACCCCTCCATCACGCGAGAGAGGAGTTGGCTCGGCACAGAGGAGCCTTTTCTCCGAGAGCCTCAGTTCTCTAGAGACCGTGGTCCGCCAGCTCGCTCTTCCCTGGGTGTTGAGACGAGTGCGTCCGACAGCTGCCCTGCTGTCTCCTTCTGCCCCTGCCTGCTGCTGTCTGTGCTCGTCCACACCGGGCTCAGAAGAGGGAGGATTGGGGAACTCCAGTGAGGTGTGTTACTTGATAACACTAGTACAGTGGTGTGGCAACTGCAGTGAACACAGCTGCCATGGATCTAGTGAACTTTTTACTTCCCATTAGCGTGGCTGATCGTGCCATGTTTTTGTGTGTGTGGTTTTTGTTTTTGTTTTTGCTGAGGAAGATTAGCCCTGAGCTAACGTCTGTGCCGGTCTTCCTCTGTTTTATATGTGGTTCGCTGCTACAGCGTGGCCAACTAGCAGTGTAGGTCCAAACCCGTGGATTCAGGCCACCGAGGCAGAGTGCACCGAACTTAACCACTATGCCACAGGGCCGGCCCCCCCATGGTGTATTTTTCTAATTTTCAGTTTTTGTTTGCACTCGGTCTTGTCACCATTGTGAATAACGTCATGGAAATGCCTTGTGTCCACAGTGAGATGTGACTGTTACCAGGCAGTCTAAGTAATCGACTGTCCTGCCCCTGAAATACTGCCTGCTTAATACGTGTCAGCAACTTACAAGCATGGCCTATTTTTCCAAAATCTTTTGGGCTTCTATTTAAAAGATATTTAAGTTTCTGCTAGGTTTACTGTAAGTTGCTGTAACTTGGTTGTTATTTTCCATCTTTGCTGAGATTTGATTTTCTTGTTTCTAGGTACAGACTCTTAATGAACAGGATTGGGAACGTGCCCAACAAGCGAGTGTCCTGGCCAACGTGGCGCAGGCCTTCGAGAGTGATGTGGACGCGTCCGACGGCGAAGACGACAGGGACACCATCTTCAGCCCAGCTGGCCTCTTGTCCCCCAGTGGGCAGGCCGATGCCCAGACGCTGGCCATGATGCTTCAGGAGCAGCTGGACGCCATCAACAAGGAGATCAGGTACGTGGGCTTGTGCATAGCACCACAGACACCATGCATGTCTCTAAAGAATTGTATGCTACCTAGGACAGTCTGGAAGAAATACTGTGGACGTATTCTACACGTCCCATGATAGTAAAACTTAGTTCAATCCTGTTTGAATAGTTTTAAGTTCTGAGGTTGCCCTTGATTGGAAAGTTCAGTTGACCGGGCGTTCTCGCCACAGTTGTGGTGTGGGTACACTTGTGTAAGATCTTGCAGAAGGGTGAAAGGGGTTCGGTCCGTTCCCCCACGAGCCGATGACACAGCTGGAGAGCGTTGCCGGGGAGCTCAGTGTCCACCTGTGCCACTCTGGATCCCAGGCCGGGTTCCAGAGACGGGCGGGGTGCAGAGAGCTGAGCGCACATCGGAGGAGGCCTCCCTGCTCCGAAGTGCAGAGGGGAGCTGTGGTGTGGGGCAGGGCACCATGGAGAGCCAGGAGGAGGTGGACTGGCCTGGCGCCCTTGTGGGTAAGAAGCAGGACTCTTTTCACGGGCAGTGCCAGGTGGCGGGTGACTTACGAGGAGAAACGCCAGAGTTCAGTCCACTGGCAAGCGAAGGTGAAACATGCAGTAGGAAGCGGGAGGGAGAGTTTCCTGCCCCCCTCCAGCCTGAGTGTCCCCCAACTCTGAACCCTGCGGGGGGCAGGGAGCTGGGGCAGCGTCCACCTGCCGCTTGTGCCTCCTCCAGCGCTGAGGAGGGCCCTCTTGTGTGTCTTTCAGAGCCTCACGTTTTCAGGTGTGTCACCCAACCACCTGGAACAGAAAGCCGAGGTTTTCAGATTGGCAAATTCCCACTCCTACTTGCGTTTTCCTCTATTAAACTAATAGAATGTGAAAATTGGTTCATTACAAGACAGTGGTCAGGGGCAGGCCCCATGGCCGAGTGGTTAAGTTCACGCGCTCCACTTTGGCGGCCCTGGATTTCACCAATTTGGATCCTGGGTGCTGACACAGCACCGCTCTTCAGGCCATGTTGAGGCGGCATCCCACATAGCACAACCAGAGGCACTCCCAACTAGAATCCAGCACTATGTACTGGGGGCTTTGGGGAGAAGAAGAAGAAGAAAGAAGGCGACGATTGGCAACAGTTGTTAGCTCAGGCGCCAATCTTTAAAAAAAAAAAAAAGACAGTGGTCAAAGGATGGTTTGAATCTTAACCTCGTCAGTGTTTCAGAGGTGTTTTCTTTCGAAAGCCTCTTAGCAGTTATAACAGTAAATTTACACGACAAAGGGCCGACTGTGGGGTGCAATCCAAAGACTTGCCCGTCTGAGGGGGGGCTGTCCCCGTGGCCGAGTGGTTAAGTTCCTGAGCTCCGCTGCAGGCGGCCCGGTGTTTTGTTGGTTCGGATCCTGGGCGCAGACATGGCACTGCTCATCAAGCCAAAGACTTGCCCGTCCGAGGGGGGATTAAGAGGCCTTAGGTCTGGGGTGCAGGGTGACAGGGAGCCCAAGATCTGCCCTGTCAGGCCTGAGGCAGCCGTGGTCCGGTCCTGCATGCACACAGAGACCAGCCGTGTGCCGGTGACCCTGCGGGAGGTCCGGGCAGAGTTGCTGCCAACATTTTGTTCTTGTCAAGCTGACACAGACGCCAAGTGCCGGTTCCTGCGCAGAGCCTGCGGGAGGGAAGGAGGGGCAGAACTAACTCCAGGGAGAGCTGTAGGCTCTGCAAGGAAGGGGTGTGCGGCCTGCAGTCTGCCTCCGTAAACCACGGTTCGTGTGCTGTGTTCAACCCCGCAGAGCCCGGAAGACTGCCTTTCCCCATCGCTGTGGGAAATGCGAAAGGATTATAAACGTCAGCTTTTATTTTTCACAGTGTATTGCTAAGTAAAATGGGTTCTTCTTTATGTAGCAAGTTGACCTGATATAAATGGTAAATTCTGTCCACTGCCTTGGTATCAGTAACAGAAAGTACTTTCAGAATATATAAGTAGAACTTTAATTGGACAGGTTACTGCAAGGTTACTACTAATTTAATATTAGAGTAATGATTTGCATAGTCAAATATTAAAACTGCTGTTTAAGCATCCACTATACATTAGGAGAGAAGAGCTTTAATTATGAATTTCCAAATTAATGCAGCATGGTTGACGTGAATTCATTCAGATGAGGCTGGTGGAGAATTCTGTCAAATAATACAAACAAAATACTTTTGTTCGAACTCAACCTTTAAAAAAAAAAAATCAATGTTTTCGTCTAGTCTAGAGACTTAAGTGTTTGGAAACTCCTGATTGCTTTGTAAATTGATTTTTTGATTATATCAGAGTTCCCAGTTTCCAGTCAAAAAAACCGATAGGTAAATGTGCAGCTGTGCCCTGAGAAGTGGGAATGTCGGAGCTGTAAAATTCAAACATCTCGTTGTGTAGTAAGAGAGTTGCCAACTAGCCCCTCCAGACTTGTGGGGTACGTAAATAAAATCAAACGCGAGTGATCAGAGATAGTTGGTAAGACTCAGTGGAAGGTGTACTTTGTGCTGTTCCGAAGCCGAGTGTGTTAAAGAGAGAAAAAGTGGAACGTTTTTGCTGAAGTGTTAATTGTTGGAGCAACCGTCATTGGAGTTTCCTTACAGTAATGCAAGCACCGATTTTTTCATCTGAACCCGTTAATCTGTCTGCTAATGAAGGAAGGATGACTGTTTTGTTTTTACTTTAGGTTGATACAGGAAGAAAAGGAAAACACAGAGCAGCGGGCGGAGGAGATTGAGAGTCGAGTTGGCAGTGGGAGTTTTGGCAATCTTCGTCGTTTTAGATCAGTGAGCTCCATTCCCCTCTACCCTGCCTCCTCGCTCGCCGGCTCCTCTCCTCCGAACAGTGGCCGGTCCACCCCGCGAAGGATTCCGCACAGCCCAGCTCGGGAGGTGGACAGACTAGGTATCATGACTCTGGTAAGGATTTGTCTTTTCTTGTGCTGTCTCCCCTCGCCCCCGACACACCTGATTTAAGTCTTGGACACCACGAATATGCTTTATTTTTAACCCGGAAGAAAATCAGGTGCATTTGTTATGCTCAGAGGTTTGAGATTTTTAAAACCAACTCATATTTAATCATTCAACAATAGCATGGTGACAAATTAATTTTAATATTGGGGTGATGCCTGAACTCCAGAGAAGTTTTCACTTGTTCAGCTCTGAGCGTGGTCAGCTCTGCAGGGTTCGGCAGCTAGGGGGATATTTTTGTTTTCCAGCGATAGACAGTGTAACAAAAGTAAATACAGCAGCCATCGTAACATATAGGAAAATGTGCAGAGAGAGTCAGTGCTGTCTGTCTTTACGTTCGGGATGCCTGACTGGAGGGTACAGAATATGCCGTCAAAAACAAAACTGAAGAAAAAGCTAAATCGGTCCTCTTAATAATGCCCTCGGTGGCATGCTTGGCACCGGTTCTGCAGGTGAATCCAGGCTGGCGTGAGTGAGAGCGCGCTGCCGCTTGGCCTCCCCGGGAAGCGCGGGGCTGCGTTCGTGCGCAGCCTCTGGAAGTGTAGGGACCGCGACAGCGTGCTGCTCTAAAGAATAGTGCCTAGCTTTCTCACGTGTTTAGTCTGGGTTTTGTGAATGCATGAAATCATGTTGACAGCGTTCTGCTTTCTCACTGCGCTTCCGTTCTCATTTCTTCTGCTACCACCCATTTTCGTTTTTAGTTGCGTTGTTAGCCTGCGTGTAATTAAATGAACCGTGAATCGCTTTAGTAGCGTCCGAAGTGGTAACTAGTCCATTTCGCGTGTTTTGACATAGTATTTTTATAATTTACATCGTTAGCTCATTAGCTGATATTTTAAGCTCTTTGACAATTTCATGCTTATTTCCTTTCAGAGAATTTGTAAAAACAGTTCTGTTTTTCTTTTTCCTTGTTTTTGTAGTTGTGTGTGCCGGCTGACGCTGTGTCTGCTTCCGTGTTTAGTTTTGATTTCCTGTGTCATCCTTCTGTTTATTTTGTCACTGTTAGTCCAGGCCTCAGCCCGCGCTGTGACACCCCCTCCACGGGGTGCTCAGGGAACCGCCACAGTGGGGGCCATGGTGTGTGTGTGGGGGCCACTGGGGCTCATTAGTGGGGTTTCTGCGTTATCTTCGTTTCTCATGAAATAGTGTCTTTTTCCCTCAGTAGTGATACGTTTTTACTGCTGTGTCACTGTACAACAGATGTGGATACAGGCATGATATCGCTGGATCAGAGTGCTTTTATTCAAACTGTGTAGGGTTTGTGTAATTCAGAAATGAAATCTTTTATATATACAGAGATAATCCGCCAAGTATAGAATTAACGGAAACTTGACACAAACAGTATACCTTTTGGTTTTGATGCTTATATTCAAGACTGTAAATTTCATCAACTTGTTGGACATAAACAATTAATGCCTTTAATAGACTATTTTTTAAATTCACATATCTCATAGGAATCATAGAATGTGAAGATTCCACCTGCTATTCTGCTAGCTTTTATCCTTACGTATTTTCACAGGGTACCCTGCTTTAATCAAAAAATTTATGTTTGAGAAATTTTAAATCAATTTCTAGGTAAGAATTTTATATGAATGACCAATAGGTGATTAATAACTAAAAGTAGGTTTGTTCAGTTTTATAGTAAGTCTTGCAATAACTTCCTCGTCAACTAAATTGATGTTTAGAGACATGTTTTTCATTAGGGCAAACTAAGTTCTAGAGAAGTTTGGCTTAGAATAGACAACTGTTAGGGCCCTTTGTTCTATAAAATGCCGTATTTTAATAAATTGTATATGTTGTAATAGAATTTTATCTCCCTGAGTAACGATTTATAGTGTTTCTCTAGTAAATCTTGAGTAACTTACTGTTTAAATTTCATGGTGAAAAAGATGTTCCATTTCCAGTTACGTTTTCTCTGAATCTCAGCTTGCTTATATCTGTCTTGTCATTCTCTTTTTAATATATTTACCTGTACTGATCCTTGAATTTTTAACTTCAGAGTATGCAGTAAATCTGGTTTCTCTTCATTTCTTTGCATGCGTCCGTCAGCCTAGTGATTTAAGGAAACATCATAGAAAGGTCAAGTGTTTAGTAATTTAACATACCTTTGTTTCTCTGAAGTATTGACGGGCACCTATCATTTGGCATGAATGAGCCCTGTGAATCACTGACATTTAAATGGACATGTTGACACTCACCTGGCATGTCACAAATGACGATTGTCCTGTTGGAGACAGGTCACTGGTGGTTTGCATAGAATGCTGGGACAGGCGTAAGGGTGTGCCTTTCTTCCACTCATTTGCCTTCTCATCGTTGCATGCTTATTTATAATGGCTATAGTATTTTTTCAATGAGAAATTACTGAAGCAGAGCCACAGATTTTAGTTTGGGGAAAAACTAATTTTAATAAGCATAGCTAGAAGGGCCGGCCTGGTGGCGCGGCACTTAAGTTCGCATGTTCTGCTCCTCGGCAGCCCGGGGTTCGCCGGTTCGGATCCCGGGTGTGGACCTGGCGCCCCTTTGCGAAAGTCATACTGTGGGAGGTGTCCCACATATAAAGTAGAGCAAGATGGGCACGGATGTGAGCTCAGGGCCAGTCTTCCTCAGCAAAAATAGGAAGATTGGCAGTAGTTAGCTCAGGGCTAATCTTCCTCAAAAAAAAAAAAAAACATAGCTAGCTGTCATGAGCTCTTATTGTATGCCAGGCCCTGTGCTGAGTGCTCTACGAGTCTGCTCTCTTGTCCTCATGGACTTCCGGTGAGATGCAGGTTACTGTCGTTATCCCCATGGACAGATGTGGAACGGAGGCTCAGAGAGGCCACGTGCTGTGCCTAGGGGCACACAGTTAGGGAACGCTGCAGTGTGGACTGGTCTGATTTCAAAACCAGGACACTGAGTCGCTTCCCCCACGGCCTGACTTCTCTGCAGATTCTCTCACCTCCTCACTCGTCCCTGACAGCGGGGGCCAGCGGGCCTCTTCTCCTTATAGATAGTCGTGAATCGGGCTTCCCTGTTCTTGGAGGACGTGCACGCACTGGGGAGCAGATCTGTTGACCAGAATGCCTTCCTCCTAACCTTCACGCCATGTGCCTAGCCTGCACCCCGACCCAGAAGCTGCCTGATCCTGCGCTGGTAGGCCGCCCTTCGGATGCTCGGGCAGCTGTCCTCTGACCGCAGCGCTTAGAGCACATGAGCTGGGTGGCAGCCGTGGGAGCCCTCCGCTGCGCAGAGCACCGTGGCGATTCAGCGAAACGCAGGCTCAAGTCCCCGCTGTCAGTGATGATTTGTGACCCGGGTGTGCTGCTCGCCCTCTCTGCGCCTTGGTTTGCCCTCCTGTTTAAGTGAAGACAACGACAGAAGCGCGCTCCTCGGGGTGGCCGCAGACGGTGCCCGTCCGTGCACGATCTGCAAGGAGCTGAGAGCTTATAACCGGCCCCGCGGCGCACAGCACGCCCTCAGTCCCGCCGACTCGCATCCGTGTTTCCCTCGGTGGGAAGGCTTTCTCAGGGAAGGAAGGAGCGTGTTGATTGACGTCCAGGCAGGACAGCCTGACCCTGTTGCTCACGGCACTGTGGGCTGGCTGGCTGGCTCCTTCGAGGGCCTTGCTGTGGGGCTGTGGTGAGGATGAAAGGCAGGAGTGCAGGCATGGTGCAGACACGGGCGGCGTGGGCCACGCACTGTCCTCCTCCTCAGCGTCCCTGGCCTACGCCGCCGTGACCCCCCAGCTGTCGGGGAGCTTCGTTCCAGTCAGCTCTGAAAGAGCGTGCAGGCCCCAGCCTGGCGGGCCCCGGGCTGGGCAGGGCCCCTCACCACGGGGGCGCAACGGGAGCAGCCACCGGCCAGGGCGGGCCGCTCCTCCTGAGCTCTGTCTCCGCTGAGGACAGTGAACTCAGTCCCGTGGACTGCTCCCTGTCCTGTTCTTTTTTGTTTTTTATAGGTGATTGTTTTAACCTCAGTTTGAAATCTCTCCCTGTTTCAGTTTCGTATTGATAGTTTCTAGCCGTCGTAGCCTTTGGTTGTCTGCAGATTGTAATTTGAAATCAGGAGAGCATGCGGAATCTATCCAGCTACGGCTTAAGGTTCTATCTTAAATGAGTTCGACTCCGTTTTGCACTAAGCCCCTTGGTTGTCACTGAGCCGCTGTGGGGCTGCAGTGGAGCGACACTCTACACAGTCGCATTAAAAAAGCCCAAGTTGGCTGCTCAGGTCTTGCTGTTTGTACAAACGCCTGCCACGCACGTTTTGAGGACTCCAGCCCTGCCTTCACCACGGAGCCACATGGATCAGTAAGACCTGCCGGAGTTAACGTTTTCCCCACCGCCTCCTTCCTGTCCTCACGTTCCCCGACCCGGGAAAACTGGCAGTCTGAAGGAGAGGATCTTCCAGTGGAAGGCCAGGACTGCTTTGAGCCGGCTTAAACAAATTGCTTTTAAACCGCGTAGAAAGACCTCAGTTTATAGCATCTGTTCTGCACGCTGAGACGTATGAGACAGACAGGCGTGTCTGGGATGCAGGAGTTAGATCCCTTTTTGCTTTTCCACTTGTTACAGAGTCCAGGAAGGTGCATCACTACTCAAAATGATAGTGGATCATGGTACAAGCTATTTCTCTTTTTCTCCCAAAACAAAAAGTTCTGGACAGTTTACCCAAGAGGTTTCTGCCCTCTCTGGTGTTTCTTCTGAATGCATCAGGAGATAAACACGTTCATCTTCAGCTCCTCATCAGGGACAGTGAGTGCCGTGCGTGCTGTGTGAGGACGAGGTTTTGGGCGTGGTTCAGATCTCGGTGCCCTTCAGTGGCTGTCCTCGTGGTGGCCTAGGATCCTAGGGCGGGCGGGCCCTCGGGCTGCGAGGAGGCTCAGGAGGAGGAGTGCCCGTGTGTCCTGCCCGGGTCTCTACGCTCGTTCTGGTGCTCGTAGGCCAGGAGTCGGGCTCTGCTCTGTGCTCCTGCTCCTGATAAGTAAGACGGTCCTTTAACGTGGCGTTGGGCTAGAACGAGGCTGGTTGTACTCAGCAGAAAGCATAGCTCGTGGATTTCCACATAAGTTTATGGTTATAATTTAAAGCCTATGTGTTGTGGGGTTTTTTTGGTCACAGTGTGTTGTTCACTAATTTTACACTGGTCTCAACCCCTCAGTTGCCAGCCTCCCTAGAAGAGGTACGAGACGACAAGACGACAATAAAATGTGAAACCTCGCCCCCGCCCTCCCCGCGGTCCCTTCGGCTGGACAGGCTGCACAAAGGGGCACTGCACACGGTCGGCCACGAGGACCTCAGGGACTTACGGAAGTAAGGAGGGCAGCGTCCCACCCTAGCCCGGCTCCAAACAGACCGCCTTCCCATGCTCAGCTTTCAGAAATCCATTGCTCCCTTCTTGGGGAAAAAAGTCAGAATGATGACTTTAAAGAAATACTGGTTAATTGAGTTGAGTTGATTTAGATGATGCCCTCGGGCTGCCCTGGGAGCTCAGGTGAGCCCAGCAGAAGATGCTGTCTGTTTGGGCGACGTGAGTTTAGAAAGAGAGTTCAGTGATAGCAGCAATCTTAGAAAGCCTTCATTTCTTCAGAGTCTGCAAATTGACTCTTGTGAGAACTTTCTCTTCTTGTGGAGCATTTGCTAAGCATGTGGCATGTTCTGAGCGTTGCTCTGCAGGACCGTCCGTGTCCCGCCGCTCGGATGCGCTCTCTGCCTCTGAGCTGTGGAGAGCCCCACCTCGTCCCCAGCGCTCCAAGCGCCTCCCCACAGGGACCATGAGAGCCAGTGGGTGACTAGTGTGCTCCTATGTCAAACTACCACGGGCTGTGCTTTTGTCCCCCCCTGGCAGCCCTCGGTGGCGGGTGCAGGTGTCCATCCTCGCCGCCTCTGCAGTAGGCCCTGTGGCTCTTGTTTCGCGGCAGGGACGGTGGCACTGGGGAGGTTGCTGGGGCGCTGGGGTCAGGCCTCCAGTTGGGAGAGCATCTTCACAGCCGAGGGGCGGCCCTCAGGTGGGCTCATGGTGCTCTCTGCCTTCCATGGTTCGGACTGGAAGCCTTCTCAGAAGGAGAGCTCTGGCTCAGAGCCTCAGCTCCTCAGAAACGGTTCTCCGTGGTGGGATGGCTGGGAGCCTTCGTTTCTACACGCGATGCATTTTGCGAAGGAGACATGCCTGGAGGAGACTTGGAATGCTCGTGTAGTTGGAAGAGCAAGTATTAAAAGCGTGGAGTGTTCTAGTGCCTGTGAATGGAACGTTGTGTTGGGACGAGGGCGCTCATTAAAGATCGTTTTCTGTCCCCAAAGCTCCACAGGCTCACAGGACGGCCCCGTGAGCAACCCCAGCAGTAGTAATAGTGGCCAGGACTCGCTCCACAAAGCCCCCAAGAAGAAGGGCATCAAGTCCTCCATCGGCCGCCTGTTTGGCAAGAAAGAAAAGGGCCGACCTGGACATGCCGGCAAGGAGTCATTAGGACAAGGTGGGTGGCTTCCAGCAAACATTCTTAACCCTTAGGATGGAGGCGGGGGGCCTGCCGTGTGTGTGCCTACTGTGTGCCCCCGGTTGTTCCCACGGGCGGTCTGTCGAAGACGCTGGGCGTTCTCAGGGAGTGAAAGCTCAGGAGGCGTATGTTTTCTCTGGGACACATGCGACCCAGAGAGCCACGGTGGACGTTCTTTGGCCCTGAACAACCTGGCGTCCCAGACAGAAAGGGCTCACTGTCTCTCGAGCATTCTCGTGCCTTGGTTGCCTAGTCAGAAACTTAGCCTTTAGAGGTGTTCTTTGCCTGCAAGTGCTCTTCCACCTGTTTCTGAACTCACCTAATGCGGCCGTGTTGATTTCTCTCGCTGTTTCAACCGCTGGGCCCTCACAGCTGGCGTTTCGGAGACCGAAAACTCAGCTCAGGATGCCTTGGGACTCAGCAAACTAGGAGGACAGGCGGAGAAAAACCGGAAACTTCAAAAAAAGTAAGCTTTTCGTTATTCGTCCATCTCACTGAACACTTCTCAGTTGTGCCTGATTTTTAACTAACGTTTATTTAATAAATGTAGTATCTATTTATGTGTCTATATTACCTTCTGAAAGGTTAACCTAAAGCTTTTAACAGACTGTGCTTCCTGGGGGGCTGAGAGCCTCTGCTCAGGAAGGGGGAGAGGACTCAGGGGAGGCTCCCGTCCCCCGGAGAGCTGTCTGACGAGGAGGGCTCCCCGCCAGGCGTGGGGCCCCGAGTCCGGCTCCAGTGCGTCAGCTCTGGGGGGAGGGGCCGCTTAGCCTTGCTGCATTCCCGGTTTCCTCCTCTAAGATGGGAGTGCAGCGGTACACGCCTCACACGGCTTTGTGAGTGTTAGACACACATCTGTCGCTACATAAACACACGTAAAGCACTGGCAACAGTGCCAGCCATCCTAAAATAGGGAGAACTGAGTGTGTAATTGCAGCCACCGCTCCGACTTGATCACCAGCATCCAGAGTTTGCCGTGCGGGCTATGATCTGTCAGGAAATATTCACTGTGTTGCCCCTTTTTTCCTCCTCCGGTAGATTTTGTATTTTTATCTTCAATAGACTCGTGATTTTGTGGTCTGTTTATTAAATTTTGATTCTGATTTGTCTTGACTCTGAAAATAGGTGATAGCAGGGTGATCATTTTCTGCAAAGGTGCTGAGACGCTGCGATGCCCCGGGGTAGGGGCATGGAGGAATAGTGTGTGCGTGTTTCTCTGGCTTCGTTCTGATCGGGAGCAGGTTGTGTGTTGGTTGACCGTATGTCAACCAGAATTAAGTAGATGAACGAGGTAGGGAGAGACAGTATCCCAGTGAACTGGCGACTGAAAACTGAAACTGAACCACCCTCTATGACAGAAGGGGCAGTTAGCAGTCCCAGAGGGAAGCGCTGACCTTGAGAATGGGGAAGACGGGCGAGAGCCAGTGGTCAGATGGCAAAGCTGGTCCTTGCGACAGGCTGACGATTGGTAGGTTCTGTGGTCAGTCTGACGATAGGAAAGGTCGTCTGGCCACTCAAGTACCCTGAGACAGCCTCATTGGTGTGGCACCCGGGCCTGCAGTGCGCCCCGAGGACCACGCTGGGGCCCGGGGACCCTCTCCCCTAGAGGCCACGTGCCTTTAGCTGTAGAGTTGCCGGTTGGGTTCCCTTTTGTGAACCCTGCCTCGTTTTCGTTCTCTTCTCAGAATCGTACTAATCTTCTTGACTGGCCCACTGCTGGTCTTATTTCAGGCGAAGTGCCGTTGTTTCTGTTATTGCTCACCATGCCCTAGGAATACTCAGTCTTTCAGGTCCCCGTGAATGGAAATCCGCAGACACCATTGAAAGCAAAACGTGCTTTGAACGTTGCTGTCTTTGAACTGTATAAAAATGTTTTAAAGTAACTTGGGTAATTGCCATTTGCCTTTGTGAAACGTATCCCAGCCAGGCCTTTTGCCTCCTGGAGCCATGCCAGGAAAAATGTGTCCGTTAGATTTTGCTGACGTGTTCTAGTGCACACGCTTGCACATGCTGGAATAAAATCCGTAAGGTTTGTGGCAGTGCGCCTCGGTCCTCGTCCCCGGAAGTTCATGGTTCCTGTAGGGTCACAAACTATTCAAATTGGCCCAAGTTTGGGTCACCCTTGTTTTCTAAATTTATTTTGTAATTCGCAGGAGGTATGCTTGAGCACTTGGCTGTGTGGAGACAGCCTTTATTGTTTGTCCCGGCACGTGACTCCGTTTCCCGCTGCGTGGGGAGCGTGTGTGGTGGTGGGTGGTAGGCAGGTTTCTCTGGAGCTCCGGGTTCCCCGTGATGGCATTGGCTCTGCACTTCTGTGTCACCATAGCTGTAACTGTCCAGGGGCAGGCCGTTCTCTGAACTCTGTGGTCGTGCACGGCAAGTTCTAGGATGTACTAGTAAGTTACTAGGGAAAAATTCAAAGTATGGAGGTTATTTGTCTGACTACAGTGGGTAATTTTAGTTCTGTCAGTTAACCAGAAATAAAATTGACTTTAGGAAAAATGCTTTATTTATACTTGTGGGAAAATGTTTGAGTTATCCGGAAAAAGTATTATTGGAATACAGTTTTATGTTTATGGCATTATAGAGGTAAGAATCAAAATACGGTCCTCAGAAATATTTCTTTTTATTACCTCAAAAGTGTGCCTTTAGCTGCCAAAGTCACACAGCCAAACACATCCACTTTTAGAGAGTTTTCAAGAACCTGGTGACTTCGGTGGAGAGCTGACTTTGAGGTTTTGTCTAAGGTACATAAAAGAGAGTGGTGGGCGCATTCGGTGCTGGACATGCTTAATGAATCCGTGGAGGGTACCGCTGGCGTGAAATCAGACATCACTGTGTTCGTCCGCTTGGCGGTGCTCCCACAGCGTTGCCGGGTGTCCCTGGTGCTGTCTGAACTCCGTCGCCTTAAGTAACCTGGTGTTCTAATGCTCTCTTTCCCGTTTCTCCCTGGTTGACTCTAGTGTGGTCGCAGGGTAAGTTGAGGCGGAGGGTGTGCTGTGCTGAGCGTGTGTTACAGCCTGTGGCGTTGGCAGTCACCAGCCTCAGGCTCTGAACTGAGGTTCCGGGAGAGTCGTGCTGCTTTGCTGAGAGCTGTCCCGGGTCCCCTCACCCTGGCCGCCCCCACCCCCAGCCTCTGACAGCGAGCTGCACCCCATGGCGGGAGTAGTGCTTTGCGTGGGCCGTAGAGCCGTGTTTGTGACATGAGCCCAGCAGGTGTTGGTGCAAGGTGCCATGGTACTGAACGTGTCAGCCTCAGAGAAACGAGGTGCGTGTGTCACTTGGATGGTACACCTTATCTGGGGTCTGGTCAGCAAAGCCCACACCGCTTCTCGTTATGAAAGATAACTTCATCATCGTGTCCTGTCCTAGTTATAAAACACACGCCGTCACTCACGGGTTACATGACCTTTGTCTCATCCGTGTGCCTGTTCCCCAGGGGATTTAGCATATTTCTGAATGTCTTTCTCCTCTGACTCTAATGTTAAGGCTGGGAAGCATGGCACATCAGTTTCCTGGTATAGAGGTATTTAAAAAATCGCCCTTGGGGTCTAGAATGATCTTCGAGGGAGGAGGTCAAGTCCCAGCCAAGCAGCCGCGAGTTGCTGGCTGACTATCGCGGGCCCAGCGCTCGTCCCTTTACTCCGCAGGGACGGCAGCCCCGCCCTTGTTTCTTGAGTAGCTCTCTGTAAACGGAGATCGCAGATCCTAAGGGTGGACAAAGCGATGACAGAGATTGCAGTATCTCCAAGCAGAGGAGGGAAATACGTAACAACAGAAACCAGACGAGTTTTCTGTTTGCTCTGGACAGTGGTTTGGGGCCGTAGAATCTGGGCACACAGAATACACCTCATTGCCCCAGGATATCAGCTTCTGCCTCAGCCTCTGCAGAACAGAGGTGGGTGCCTCGGGTAGACTTAGGATGCAGAGAAACGCACGGCACTTGAGAGGCCCGCCGCCTTCGATCTCTCGGGTTTCAGGCCTTGGAGCGAAGGGCCAGTAGAAGACGACCTCGTGCCCTGGCGGTTAGCTGTCGCGAGGACTCAGCAGCCTTCGTGGTGATCTCTGGTTGCGGTGATGTCGAACCACACGGGTGGTTCTGTTGATTCTTAGAAAGTGCTCTGATGAGTAGTCTCAAACGAAGGAGAGCGGCCGTCTGCCTGAGGCCGTTCTCAGTGGCCAGCAGGGAAAGGCAGTTCCTAGACCGAGCAAGAAGGGAGCGTATTTGTTCGAGAAACCGAGCTCCAGAGAGGGCAGGAGAGGCACTGGCCCCGGCGTCTCCAGTCTGGTCTCCGCATCCTGTGCTCGCCCTACCCTGCACAGCTTCCAGGGGCGCTGCCCTCTCCTCTCCCACGGGCAGGGGCCTTCTTCACGTGACAGAACAGTCACCCCCAGAGAAGAAGGGGGTGCTGGTGTTCCTGCCTGGGGTGATAACGCAGGGATCTGGCTCCGTGTGGGGTCTTCAAGGTCACCAACTAGCCTGATAGGGGAGGGAGCTGGAAGCAGACAGAGACCTGGGCCGGCCGCCCAGCTGGGGTCTCCTCTGCCCTCGCGCTCACTTCTCGCGTCTCTCTCGGCGGCATCTAAGAGATGCATCGTTCTCCCTCCATTGCCTTATCGCCCTTTCAGCAGGGCGCTGGGCCTGCACTGTGAAACCCAGAAGTAATCCATACTAGAGAAAGCTGTTGATAAAAGCCAACGACCATTGCAGGTGAAGTCAGAAGGGTGTGCACCAGTCCCCAGATGATGGAATTACCAGACTATTTTTAACCCTATGTTCCTGTGTACAGTGAGTGTCTGTTTCATATGAAAAACGAACTCTCTGCCAAGTGCCCCGGACTCAGTACCTGTTTAGTTCACTTCAGAGTGTGGGGATCGGAAAGCCCTGTTGGCCCGGCACCAGTGCCATCCCCGCCCCTCCGCTGGGCCAGGCGGGCAGGACTTGGGCCTTGACCGTGCTGTCAGGGTTCAGGTCTTTCCCTGCTCTGTCTGCCGAGGAGGTGTTTGTCTTGCTCGTATGGCTCCTATGGCTCACAGACATGTTTACATAAGATAGAGCCACTGTCCTTGAGGAGAACTTGTCCCCAGGAAACACAAAGTGGCACTTAATTCAGCACACTGGCGGTCGGTCCCGCCCAGCGAGGCCCTCCTCCCCCCTCCGTCCAGCATTGGCCTCCTGTGTCAGGGGGACGGCAGTTCCAGTGGACTTGGCTGCTTTTTTATTTATGAGTAGCTTTGCTTATTTGAACTAGAGAAGTTTGCCCCTTGTTAACTCTACTTGAGCTATTAAGATATTTGTTGCATCCTCTGGTCGAATTATCCTGGATAGTTACAATATCTGTTATTCCCCAGAAGCCTAAGGGTGACTTAAGGAACACTTACTTGAGATCCTGTGTGAAACGTTTTGAGCTTTAATTGTCCGTAGACTTCATAGTCTTAAGAAAAGTCTAATAGCATTTCAATATGTTGAAGAGCTGTTATGTATCTTTAGAAGTAAAAGATTCGACGACGTGTTCTGTAGAAATGATTATGGAAAATGACTTGGGGTGTCGGGGCACGTGCGGTGAGCAGCCCCGTCTCCTCTCCGAGGCTCTCCCTGTCAAAGTAATAGGGTGTCTTAGAAAGGCTTGGAGGTAAACAGCACAAAGCAGTAAGATAAGATTCGTGAAGCTTCTTTGTTCTCTCTTACATAGCCATGTTCCCAGTAGACAGAATCATTTGCAAAGATGGTAATGTGGTAAAGTTCCAGTTCGCCTATTTGAAAATCAGGCCTACAGAATATTTCTGATCTCACGAGGGCCCTGGGACTCCTCCCTGCCTCCTGCCCCACGGTAGCTGTCAGCGCAGGGCATCTTAGGCTCACACTCCGTCTGGGGTCCTGGTAGAAACTGTCCGGGTTGAAATTTTCTGGATTTGAAGCCTGTGGGTTAAACCACAGAAATGACCCAATGTCTGAATTTAGCAAGTACCTAGTTAGCTAACTAGCAACGTGGAAGAGAAACAGCCAAAATCCAGTCCACTACTTGCTTGCTACAGTAGACCATTCCTAGTGTTAAAAATCCACATTGTTCTCGGTGTTGGTGGTGTGAACGCTGAACGTTTGTGAAGCTCCCACAGAGGCAGGCTTCTCTGTTCAGACCCGGTCTAGTTTCCTCTTTCTCCATATTTTCCCTCATCGTTTAGAAAGAGAAGAGCGAGTATGTTTTCGCTTGAATGTCCTAGCTTGGATACAAAGGCTCTGCTGGGTTTTTTTAAAGTGGGTAATAATTCTTTAATTCTGCGAGGAGATGATTCTACAGAGAACCTTGTCGAGTCCGTCAGCATTTCATTGTTCAGGAGTTCTTCCTGACATGTACCAAACTACCGTTAAGTGGATGGTTTAGAAGATTAAAGGAAAATAATGAGATATGTGCTACTATGCTTGTGAAAGTGTATAGAGCGAGTACTCTGCTAACTTGCTTCCTGTATGCGTGTGATCGAGTCTTTCACTGTGACTGTCTGGTTATTTGTAGGCATGAGTTGCTCGAGGAAGCCCGGAGACAAGGTTTACCTTTTGCACAATGGGATGGGCCAACTGTTGGCGTCTGGCTGGAGGTATAGTCGTCTTTCGATCCTGGATCAAGTATGTGACTCATGTGAACGTGTTAATCCATTTCACACACTGTGCATAACCTTCTGGCCTTAACATTTCCTGTCTCTAGCTCTGGGTTGGGTTGCCAGCCTGGTATGTGGCCGCCTGCCGAGCCAACGTGAAAAGTGGGGCTATCATGTCCACCCTGTCAGACACGGAGATCCAGCGCAAGATCGGCATCAGCAACCCTCTGCACAGGCTGAAGCTGAGGCTGGCCATTCAGGCGATCACGTCCCTCACGAGTCCGTCAGCCCCTCCTACGTCAAGAACGGTGCGTCTCCCTGAAAGCAGTTTATCCCCTCCTGACGTTGCTTCTCCAAGTCTTCGTAAACACACCCAGGGCTCCGGTTTAAAATTTCAGCCTGCAGAAACGTCACAGCTTCTAACGGGTGAAAACTGAGTGGTTAAAAATACTTTATTGAATGCTTTTTTTAACAGCCTGGCTTCAGTGGCTGCATTGTAACATAGAAGTAGGAGTTTCTGAAAACAACAGTAGCGATCACAAATTTAAACATAAATTCATCAAAAGTGAAGGGAAAAAAGCCTCGATCCCCAGTTGCGCTATAAGCAGTGTTTTACTCTAATGTGACGTTGGGCCCCTCGGTGCTTCCATTTTTGGCACTGAGGGCCCTGGGAGCTCAGGGTTCTGAGCAGTCCATTAGCCTGCGTGTGCTCACGCACCAGGCATTACCTGTGCTCATCCGGTTTGCTCCCCGTGGGGAGACCTCGAACGTCCTTAAAGAGGGTCCTCCTGTTTGAAACGTTAAAAACTAATCTAATGAAAACATTAGCGGTTACTGGGAGATAAGGGCAGGCCGACGCCTCATTTCTAAAGTGCAGACTCTTTTCATTGGCCCAGTGCCCACTCTCTGCTTTTAGCTTTTGGTTTACTCTCGAGAGAAAAACCCTGATTAAGAAACCAAGAGCCTCACAGGCATGCTTCTCTGAGTAGCAGGTCAGGGCCCGATTCAGGCCTCGGTTCCTTTGCACAAAAAGTGTTAAGAGCCTTTTTTGTTTGTTTGTTTGATTTTGTCTCTTAGTAAAGAGTTGTGGTAGCGACAATCAGCCTGTGTTCTCACCTGTCGCACAGACAGCTCTTCTCCCAGTGGAAAGTTTTGTCGCAGTATCCGATCTGGTCCCTGTTCCCCCATCATTTCACATGAGAGTGGCCTTTCTACAAGTGAAGGCGCTGGGGTGGTTTTCCCCAAGTTTTTATCAACTGTCTTGAGAAAGCTCGCGTCCTGCGAGCTGAGGTTAACGGCCAGTGGTGAAGAGCCCGTCCCCCGGGAAGCTCTGCGTTGAGAGCCGCGGGGCCTGGCTGTCCGCGGCTGCAGTGACGGGGACAGGACGTGGGGCCGGTGTTCCGGTACAGTTGCGATTGGGCCTTCTTTTGGACACACTCAGTCCTGCTCCCTGCCTCTTGAGCCCCCCGGCGAGGTTGTGCAGGCCGAGAGGCCCCATCCTGGGAGCGCCTGCCCCGAGCCGTCTCCCCCAGTCCGGAGCTCGGCTGCGTGGGCTTCCTGGGCTGAGGCCCTTTCCCATGGGGCGGGTTGATGGGCACTGGAGAATTACTCACACTTTGAGAGGCGCAAAATGTATTTTCTTCTCTTTATATTTCACATACCTCAGGGGGTGAGCAGGGCAGATCCAGCTCTAGGAATCATGGGCTCTTCTCGTGTGGCTGACCACACAGCATTAATTAGGTGTGGTCACTCTTTAAGAAGGGCGAGCTGGTCGATGTTCTCTCCTTTTCTACGTGGGCATCTCAAATGAGAAGAGGGGGAGACGGGCCTCGCCTCCCCTGCTCCTCCTGTGTGCCCGTGGCTCACGTGTCTGCCACCTTCCTCTCTGTCACTGCTTCCCTCGCCCTGGATGTGGTGGTCCCTGGGTCACCGTAGACCACAGGAAATGTCTGGTTAACGCATGAGGAGATGGAAACACTCGCGGCCTCGCCACAAACGGTCAGTCCCGCCCCGAGCCTGTCCTCCTCCCAGGGCACCCCACTTACAAGCGGCACCATTCCCGGCCTTTTTGTGGGAAACAGAAAGGTCATTTTACACTCAGTTGTTCCTGATAAGTATTTCCGCTAGGTATTAGTCAAATGTATAAAATAGGATCCGTATTTTGTCTTATTTTCGATTTTTCCAGGAACTTTACATTGGTAGGCCCTCTCTCTTTAGAGTAGGTTGAATTCACACCTCCTTTAGGGAGAGGCCTCGGCCGAACACTCCATTTTGAGGGTCTGGCCCATTTTCTCCCTCACTGAGTGTGCTTGCCGGGGGGGCCTCGGCTCCTGCATGAGAAGCTGGGATTGTTGTTTTGCATGCGTTTTGCATGATACCTTGATTTCTCGAACTTTCCCCTCCGTCTCGCTGCACCTTCTGAAGTTGATCTGCTTGCCTTACTAAGCTCACCGATACTAACAGCTGTGTTCTTTTCATTCCTAACCACGTAACATCAGGAGGATGAGGAGGGAAGCTGGGCTCAGGTTGGAGACTTTCTATACTATATTCTTCACTATATGTACAGCAACAAAAAGAATTGGCGTATGAAAACTCGTAATTTACTTTTCTTGACATTTTTAACATCTTAACTTTTTCAGGATATTGTTAACGATTTGAAAGCATTAGGCGGAAGCAGAGCGTAGAGTTAAAGAGCACGTCTCATGGACAATTTTGAACCTCTCTTCCGTGGGGCCGTGGTGTCAGTTCTGGTTAGCGTAGACGGCTCTGTGTAGCGGACCGGCTCCTGGACGCGGTCCTGGGGCTTCGGCGGCTCCTGACATTGCGGATTTAAGTACCCGCTTGGGTAACTTAACCGCAAGGTCTGCCGGTGGGAAAACTGAATTCTGAGAACTTTCCAGCACAGGAGTTGCTGTGGAGACGTCACGTCCGGGTCTTCGTGTTGGTGTTTTACTAAGTGCTGATCAAAAGGCTTTCTTACTAATGGAATTCTCAGAAATTAAGCCTCTTCTTGCTTAATGTACTTTTCCGTTTTCAGCTCCCCAGCTCTTCAGCTCACAAAAAGCTGCCACACGTGTCTTGCAGCCTTCCTCTGAGACAGCTCGACTAACACAGCGGTGTCCCTGCCTGTGACCCCACCAGCGTTGCTGTGTGACATGCCGCACTTTAGAGGGACCCGCACAGCCGCGCGGTGTGAGCAGGCGGCGTCTCCAGAGGCTCTTGCTGAGGGCAGAGCGCTCAGGGTCCTCACGGGATCGTTGTATGTCTGAAAAGAATCAGGATAGTTTCAAATCAGAATTTTCCTGAGTACAAGTTGTTGGTTGAAATGCCAGTTTCCCTCTGTTTGTATTCCCAACATAAAGCCAATTCTCTCTCTCTTTGTAACAAAAGAAGAGAGAAGCTATAATATGATGGTGTGAGCCCTCTGCTCCTGATTTGGGCCTTCTGTGCTGCTACGCCAGATAAATATCCTCATTAATGATTTAACCTGGTCAGCTACCTCTTTACAAGGCCACTGATGACCATCAGTGAATTAAAAAGGGTGCATTTCGTAATTACTTAAATGTCGGTGTATTTCACACTAGGAAGCAGAACTTTGTCAGCACTTGAGTAGGAAATTCCCTGTGTCCGGGGCACGAGGTATAAATTAAATAAGCGGAATGTTTGCTCTCTGCAGTAGAAATACAAACACGGGTGAGCTGTGCCCGCGGCAGCAGAGTTAGCCAACACTCAGTGTTCCTAGTAAGCAAGAGCTGCTCTCGCTGTCGCCTCCCCCAGATGAGAGGAGTGAAGAGGCTTCCTGGGCTCTGTGAGGCCGCCCGGTCTGCTGAGGGCCGCGGTCACACAGTGTTCCTCTCCTGTGCCCTTACCTCGTGGCCAGCTCTGAAGCCGAGAGGACGTTCAAGGTTTCCTCGGGCCCTCGGGAAGAAAGCATCAAGGTGTGGTGAGAGCCGTGGGTGCCTTCATTTAGCAAGTGGCACATGTGGGCTGTCTGTGGGAGGCTGTGCTGCTTGCTGCAGACACAGGAGTGAGCGGGACAGCCACAGTCCCTGCCGCTGGCCCTCACAGTTTACAGAGATCACAGAAGTGTGTTTGTGATTATTTCAGTGGTGGATTAGCAGGCCCTGGGCAGTGGCTGCCTCTTCTGGCCCAGGTGTTGTCCGATGCTGGAGATCCGTGTCAAGGGCTTTTTCAGAAGGCTCTGATGGCGGCCCGGGAGATGGAGGGCTCCCTGGACTGGGCCTGATCCTCAGTCGCTGACCTATGTTATCTGACGCTGACCACTTAAGAAGTGTGACTAGAGTGTATGATGAGTAAACAAAAAGGAGGAGGGTTCCGCTTCCATGGAATTCTCTTATTTAGAAATCTTTGCGTTGTGTGCCCATTTAAGAATACGTAATCACAGGCAAGGAAATGAGACCAGATGCTCATGCGTAAGTCTCAGGCATATGAGATGAGAGTAAGGTTTGAAAGAGTGAAAAACATGACAGTGTGATGATTTCCCGAAAATGTTTGATGTTTTTCCCACTCATGGTTGCTTAGAGAAAATAGTGAAAATGTTTTTTTCTGTTCGAATTTGAGCATTCTTGTTGGAGTGTGAGTCATTTCTTCCAGCTTGGTTGGTGTAAGTGATAAATTAGACCAGAGGCCGTGTTTTCAAGGCACAGCACGGTGGTAGTTGAGAGGGACTGTGTCCAGGGATTCCGTGATGGGACTGCAGAAGGCCTGCGGGCGCAGCTGGTCTCGGACAGAGGGGCAGCGAGTGCCTTTTTTGGATATGTCTGTAGATACATATAATGTGTGTGCTTATTTTTCATTGTACAAAGCTTGGCTGTGTTCTGTTAGATTTATCCCTAAGGATTTCATGACTTTGATGACATTGTGAATGGCATTTTGTAAATTTCAGTTTCCAGTTCACTTCTAGTATTTAGAAGCACAGCTCGTGTTTGTGTCCTGGCCTTGTGTCCTGCCGCTTTGCTAAGCTCACTGTAGTTCTCACAGCCAGTTTGTAGGTGCATTTTCTATGTTGCTAATCAGGTCATCTGCAAATAAAGACAGGTTTTTTTTTTCCAATTCCTATGCTTTTGATTTCTTTTTCTTGCCTTGTTACCGTGGCTTGGAGTTCCACCGCAGCGCTGAATAAAATTAGTGAGAGCAGACCCTTTGTTCCTGATCTCAGGAAGAATACATTGTCTTTCACCGTTAAGTGTGATGTCAGCCCTGTGTTTGCTGTAGATGCCCCTTATCAGGTTGAGGCCGTTTTCTTCCATTGCTAGATTGCTGAGATTTCCATAAATGAATGGTGAATTTTGTCAAATGCCTTTTCTGCATCTTTTGAGATGATATAGTGGTATTTCTTTTGAATCCATTGATAGGATGAATGTCATTGATTTTTCAAGTGTTGACCCAACCTTATGTTCGTAGGATGAACCTCACTTGTCGTGATAGCTTATTCTTTTAATTTATTATTGATTTAATTTGCTCATATTTTGTCGAGGAATTTTGCATCTGTGTCTATGAGAGATACTGGTCTGTAGTTTTCTTGTAATGTCTTTGTCTGGTTTTGGTATCAGGATAGTGCTGGCTTCATAGGATGAGTTAGGCATTTCTTCTCCATTTTTTTGGAATAATAGTGTAGAATTGTTATTTTTTCCATAAATATTTGGTAAGATTCACCAGTGAAGACATTTAAGGTAAAGATTTTATGTGTATGTGAGAGAAAGTTTATAACTGCAAATTTGAGTCCTGATAAGATACAACTTATCTCTTTCTTATGAGTTGCTCTCATAGATGATGTCTTTTGCCCATTTTATCTAAGTTGCTTACAGTTGTTCACAGTTTTCCCTTTCAGTGTCTATGTCCTATAGTGTGTCCCCTCTTTCATTCTTGATATTGGTAATGTACGTCTTTTCTTTTTTCTTAGTCACTCTGTCTAGGGCTTAGTCAATTTTACTGATCTTTATGAAGAACCAGATTTTAGTTTCATAGTTTTATTTTTCTTGTTTCTGTTTCATTGATTTCTGCTCTTTTATTTTCTTCCTTCTGCTTGCTGTGGATTTCATTTGTTCTTCTTTTTCAAGTTTTTTAAGGTAGAATCTTACATTGTTGTTTTGAGACCTTCCTTCATTTACGACATAAGTGTTTAATACTATAAATTTCCCTCAAGACACTGCTTTAGCCATGTCCTACAATTTTTGAATAGATTGTGTTTCACTTTCATTCAGTTAGAAATATTTTCCCATTTCTCTTGTTTTCTTCTTTGGCACGTGGGTTATTTAGCCGTATGCTAATTTCCAAATACTTGAGAATTTTCTAGATATCTTTTTATTATTGATTTCTAATTTAATTCTGTTGAGGTCAGAGAACATAGTTTGTATGATTTCAGTCCCTTTAGATCTGTTGAGATTTGTCTTGGAGAATCCCATACGCACTTGAAATGAACGTATTCTGCTATTATTGGGTGGGGTGTTCCACGAAACGTCACTTAGGTCAAGCTGGTCAATAGTGTTGTTTAAGGCTTCTGGATCCTTACTGAGGGGGTCTGTCTGCCTGTTTTGGCTTCTTTGTTCAATCAGTGACTGAGTCAGAGGAGGGTTGAGGTCTTGTGACTGTGACTGTGGATTTTTCTGTTTCTCCTTTCAGTTCTGTCAGTTGTTGTCTTGCTTCTCTCTTCTTTTAAAACTATTTTTCGGTTCACTTTTTTTTTAAGATTTTATTTTTCCTTTTTCTCCCCAAAGTCCCCTGGTATGTAATTGTATGTTTTTAGTTGTGGGTCCTTCTAGTTGGGGCATGTGGGACGCCACCTCAACATGGCTTGATGAGCAGTGTCATATCCAGGCCCAGGATGCAAACCGGTGAAACCCTGGGCTGCTGAAGCGGAGTGCGCCAACGTAACCACTCAGCCACGGGGCCGGCCCCTTCAGTTCACTTTTTACACGGATTTTGAAATTAACAGATTTTTTGTTGAGGAAATTTGGAAAACAAAGTGTTAAAATTAAAACCAGCCACAGATATTTTTGTGTACAGTTGGATTGATCCTTCAAACTTGTTCATGAGTCGTGATCATTCTTTGTTGTTATAGTATTATACACAAAAATTACTTCAGAAAGATCATGTGTTATCAGCTACATTTTTATTGTGGTTGGGGAAATAGGTTAAATTTATAAACACGAATGAGTCATAGGTTTTCAGTGGTATAATACCTTCTGTTAAAATTCTACTGACAAATTTAAAAGGTACATAGGAGATCAAATTATTTTGAAATGATAAAGAACAGTGTTGTCATTCATTTAAGCTTTAAGGATATGTAATAGGTTAAAAATCCAGTTTAAAGATTATTTAAACTGCCCTTGTGACCTCTTGGGTGTTCTTTTTCCTGAACTGATCGTACTTGCTTGTTGAAAGCAGACGCTCGCCTACGGGGACATGAACCATGATTGGATCGGGAACGAGTGGCTGCCCAGCCTGGGCCTCCCGCAATACCGCAGCTACTTCATGGAGTGCCTGGTGGACGCGCGCATGCTGGCCTATCTCACCAAGAAGGACCTGCGCGGGCAGCTGAAGATGGCGGACAGCTTCCACAGGTCAGTCGTTGCACACAGTTCCTGCTCGTTGGCTAGGAGGCTTTTGACTGTTTCCATCTGTAATTTTGTTTTTTTTTGTAAATAGAAAGAGCTTCCAGTGTGGAATTATGTGCCTGCGAAGGCTGAATTATGACCGAAAAGAACTGGAAAGAAAAAGAGAAGAAAGCCAGAATGAAATAAAAGGCTAGTACATTACGTTTAATTGATTTAGCGTATTTCTGCTTCCCAGTCTATTAGCAGCCTAAGTGATTTCCTAGTTTCTTTAAATTAAAAAAAATATTTTTTTTATTGTGGTCATAATAGTTTATAGCATTGTGAAATTTCAGTTGTACATTAATATTTGTCAGACACCATGTGAGTGTGCCGCTTCGCCCCTTGTGGCCACCTTCCACACCCCTTGCCCCTTGTAACCACTAAATTGTTCTCTTTGTCCGTAAGTTTGATTATCTTCTACATAGGAGTGAAATCATCCAGTGTTTGTCTTTCTCCATTTGGCTTATTTCGCTTCACAGGATGCCCTCAAGGTCCATCCATGTGGTTGCGAATGGGACGATTACATCTTTTTTTTTATGGCTGAGTAGTATTCCATTGTGTATTTATATACCCCATACTCTTTATCCAATCATCCGTCGATGGGCACTTGGGCTGCTTCCACATCTTGGCTATTGTGAATAATGCTGCCATGAACATGGGGTACATAAGTCTCTTTGAATTGTGGATTTCAGTTTTTTTTGATAAATACCCAGTAGTGGGTTAGCTGGGTTGTATGGAATTTCTATTTTTAATTTTTTGAGAAATCTCCGTACTGTTTTCTGCAGTGGCTGCACCAGTTTGCATTCCCACCAGCAGTGGATGAGGGTTCCCTTTTCTCTACAACCTCTCCAACGCTTGTTGTTTTTTGTCTTGGTGATTATAGCCATTCTAATGGGTGTAAGATATCTAAGTGTAGTTTTTTGCTTTTTAGGTTTTTTTTTTAAAGACGGGCACCTGAGCTAACATCTGTTGCCAATCTTTTTTTTCTTTTTTCCCCTTCTTCTTCTTCCCAAAGCCTGCCGGTACATAGTTGTATCCTCCAGTTGCACGTCCTTCTGTCTGTGCTATGTGGGGTACCACCTCAGCATGGCTTGATGAGCGGTGCCATATCTCCACCCAGGATCTGAACCAGCGAAACCCTGGGCCTCTAAAGCGGGGCATGCGAACTTAACCACTCGGCCACGGCCCCGGCCCCTAAATGTAGTTTTGATTTGCATTTCCCTGATGATTAGTGATGTTGAGCATCTTTTCATGTGCCTATTGGCCATCCAGCTATCTTCTTTGGAAAAATGTCTGTTCGTATCCTCTGCCTACTTTTTGATTGGGTTGTTTGTTTTTTTTGTTGTTCATTTGTGTGAGTTGTTTCTATATTATGGAGATTAACTCCTTGTCGGATATATGATTTGCAAATATTTTCTCCCATTTGGTGGGTTGTTTTTTCATTTTAATCTTGATTTCCTTTGACTTCCAGAAGCTCTTTAGTCTGATGAAGTCCCACTTGTTTCTTTTTTCCTTTTGTTTTCCTTGTCTGGGTAGACATGGTATTCAGTAAGATCCTTTTAAGTGTGATGTCAAAGAATGGACTGCCTGTATTTTCTTCCAGAAGTTTTATGGTTTCAGCTCTTACCTTCAAGTCTCTGGTCCATTTTGAGTCTATTTTTGTGTATGGAGAAAGGTAGTGGTCTACTTTCGTTGTTTTGCATGTGGCTATCCAGTTTTCCCAGCACCATTTATTGAAGAGGCTTTCCTTTCTCCATTGTATATTCTTAGCTCCTTTGCCGAAGATTAGCTGTCTGTAGATGTGTGGTTTTATTTCTGGGCTTTCGGTTCTCTTCCATTGATCTGTGTGCCTGTTTTTGTACCAGTACCATGCTGTTTTGATCACTATGGGTCTGTAGTACGTTTTGAAGTCAGGCACTGTGATGCTCCAGCTTTGTTGTTCTTTCTCAGGATTGCTTTGGCTATTCAGGGTCTTTTGTTGACCCATGTGAATTTTAAGATTCTTTGTTCTATGAAGAATGTCATTGGGATTCTGATTGGGATTCCATTGAATCTATAGATTGCTTTAGGTAGAATGGACTTTTTTTTTTCTTTTAGGAAGATCAGCCCTGAGCTAACTACTGCCAATCCTCTTCTTTTTGCTGAGAAAGACTGGCCCTGAGCTAACATCTATGCCCATCTTCCTCTACTTTGTATGTGGGACGCCTTCCACAGCATAGCTTTTGCCAAGCAGTGCCCCGTCCGCACCCAGGATCCGAACCGGTGGAGCCCGGGCTGCTGAGAAGGAGAACGTGCGCACTTAACCGCTGCACCACCGGGCCGGCCCCTAGAATGGACATTTTAACTATGCTTATTCTTCCAAATCCATGTGCATGGGATATCTTCCCATTTCTTTTGTCATTATTGATTTCTTTCAGTGATGTCTTATAGTTTTCCTTGTATAGATCTTTTTATTTTTTATTTTTTTATCGCAGTAACATTTGATTATAACATTATATAACTTTCAGATGTACATCATAGCATGTTTCAAATTCTATGTAGATTCCATCATGTTCACCACCCAAAGACTAATTACAAGCCATCACCACACACGTGTGCTTAATCACCCCTTTCACCCTCCCCCTATTAAATTTATTCCTGGGTATTTTTTTTTCATGTTGTGAGATTTTTTACTTTATTTTATTTTTTAAAAAAATTTTTATTGAGTTAATGATAGGTTACAATCTTGTGAAATTTCAGTTATGTATTATCGTCTGTCAGTCGTGTTGTAGGTGCAACCCTTCACCCTTTGTGCCCACCCCCCACCCCCCCTTCCCCTGGTAGCCACTAATCTGTTCTCTTTGCCCACAGGTTTAAATTCCTCATAGGAGTGGAGTCACACAGAGATTGTCTTGTCTATCTGGCTTATTTCACTTAACATAATTCCCTCAAGGTCCATCCATGTTGTTGCAAATGGGACGATTTTGTTCTTTTTTACGGCTGAGTAGTATTCCATTGTATATATGTACCACATCTTCTTTATCCAGTCATCTGTTGATGGGCACTTAGGTTGCTTCCATGTCTTGGCTATTGTAAATAATGCTGCAGTGAACATTGGGGTGCATAGGACTTTTGGAATTGCTGACTTCAAGCTCTTTGGATAGATACCCAGTAGTGGGATGGCTGGATCGTATGGTAGTTCTATTTTTAATTTTTTGAGGAATCTCCATACTGTTTTCCATAGTGGCTGCACCAGTTTGCATTCCCGCCAGCAGTGTATGAGGGTTCCTTTTTCTCCACAACCTCTCCAACATTTATTACTATTTGTTTCAGTTATTTTTGTCACTCTAATGGGTGTAAGGTAATATCTTAGTGTAGTTTTGATTTGCACTTCCCTGATGATCAGCGATGATGAGTGTCTTTTCATGTGCCTATTGGCCATCCGTATATCTTCTTGGGAGAAATGTCTGTTCATGTCTCCTGTCCATTTTTTGATCGGGTTGTTTAATTTTTTGTTGTTGAGTTGTGTGAGTTCTTCATCTGTTATGGATATTAAGCCTTTGTCAGATGTATTACTTGGAAATGTTTTTTCCCAGTTAGTGGGTTGTTTTTTTGTTTCACTCCTGTTTTCCCTTGCCTTGAAGAAGCGCTTTCGTCTGATGAAGTCCCATTTGTTTATTCTTTCTGTTGTTTCCCTTCTCTGAGAAGACATGGTGTCCGAAAAGATCCCTTTAATACTGATGTCAAAGAGTGTACTTCCTATATTTTCTTCTAGAAGCCTTATGGTTTCAGGTCTTACCTTTAGGTCTTTGATCCATTTTGAGTTCATTTTGGTGAATGGTGAAAAAGAATGGTCCAATTTTCATTCTTTTACATGTGGCTTTCCAGTTTTCCCAGCGCCGTTTGTTGAAGAGACTTTCTTTTCTCCATTGTAGGCCCTCAGCTCCTTTGTCGAAGATTAGCTGTCCATAGATGTGTGGTTTTATTTCTGCGCTTTCAGTTCTGTTCCATGGATCTGTGCACCTGTTTTTGTACCAGTACCATGCTGTTTTGATTACTGTAGCTTTGTGGTATGTTTTGAAGTCAGGGATTGTGATGCCTCCAGCTTTGTTCTTCTTTCTCAGGATTGCTTTAGCAATTCAGGGTCTTTTGTTGTCCCATATGAATTTTAGGATTCTTTGTTCTATTTCTGTAAAGATGTCATTGGGATTCTGATTGGGATGGCGTTGAATCTGTAGATTGCTTTAGGTAGAGTGGATATTTTAACTGTGTTTATTCTTCCAATCCATGTGCATGGAATGTCTTTCCATCTCTTTATGTTGTCATCCATTTCTTTCAGAAAAGCCTTGTAATTTTCATTGTATAGGTCTTTCACTTCCTTAGTTAAATTCACCCTGAGGTATGTTCTTCTTTTTGTTGCGATTATGAATGGTATTGTGTTCTTGAGTTCTTTTTCTGTTAGTTTGTTATTAGAGTATAGAAATGCTACTGATTTATGTAAATTGATTTTATATCCTGCTACTTTGCTGTAGTTGTTGATTACTTCTAAAAGTTTTCCAATGGATTCTTTGGGGTTTTCTATGTATAAGATCACGTCGTCTGCAAATAGCGAGAGTTTCACTTCTTCCGCCCCTATTTGGATTCCTTTTATTCCTTTTTCTTGCCTGATTGCTCTGGCCAGGACCTCCAGTACTATGCTGAATAAGAGTGGTGATAGAGGGCATCCTTGTCTCGTTCCGGTTCTCAGGGGGATGGTGCTCAGTTTTTGCCCATTGAGTACGATGTTGGCTGTGGGTTTGTCATCTATGGCCTTTATTGTGTTGAGGTAGTTCCCGTCTATCCCCATTTTGTTGAGTTTTTGTCATAAATGGCTGTTGGATCTTGTCAAATGCTTTCTCTGCATCTATTGAGATGATCATGTGGTTTTTATTCCTCAGTTTGTTGATGTGGTGTATCACATTGATTGATTTGCGGATGCTGAACCATCCCTGTGTCCCTGGTATGAATCCCACCTGATCATGATGTAGGATCCTTTTGATGAATTACTGTATTCTGGTTGCCAAAATTTTGTTGAGAATTTTTGCATCTGTGTTCATCAGCGATATTGGCCTGTAGTTCTTTTTCGTGCTGTCCTTGTCAGGCTTTGGTATCAGCATGATGTTGGCCTCATAGAATGTGTTAGGAAGTGTTCCATCCTCCCTAATTTTTTGGAATAGCTTGAAAAGGATAGGTATTAAATCCTCTCTGAAAGTTTGGTAAAATTCCCCAGGAAAGCCATCTGGTCCTGGGGGTTTATTCTTTGGGTGCTTTTGATGGCTGTTTCAGTCTCTTTGCTTGTGACTGGTCTGTTCAGATTGTCTCCTCCTTCTTGAGTGAGCTTTGGGAGATTGTAGGAGTCCAAGAATTTATCCATTTCCTGTAGGTTATCCATTTTGCTGGCATATAGTTTTTGCGTAGTATTCTCTTATAATCCATTGTATTTCTGTGGAGTCTGTTGTTATTTCTCCTCTTTCATTTCTGATTTTGTTTATTTGAGCTTTCTCTCTTTTTTTCTTTGTAAGTCTGGCTAGGAGTTTGTCAATTTTATTTACCTTCTCAAAGAACAAGCTCTTTGTTTCATTAATCCTTTCTACTGCCTTTTTTGTTTCAATACCATTTATTTCTGCTCTGATTTTTATTATTTCTCTCCTTCTGCTGACTTTTGGCTTTGTTTGTTCTTCTTTCTCTAATTCAGTTAGGTGTAGTTTAAGATTGCTGATTTTCTGGTTTGTTAAGATGTCCCTGAATGGCGATGAATTTTCCTCTTAATAGAGCTTTTACTGCATCCCATATGAGTTGGTATAGCATGCTATCATTTTCATTTGTCTCCAGGTATTTTTGGATTTCTTCTTTAATTTCTTCCATGATCCATTGCTTGTTCAATAGCGTATTGTTTAGTCTCCACATCCTTGTGCCTTTCTCAGCTTCTTCCTTGTAATTAATTTCTAGCCTTATAACATTATGATCAGAGAAGATGCTCGTTATTATTTCAATTTTTTTAAATTTGTAGAGGCTTGCCTTGTTTCCCAACCTATGGTCTATCCTTGAGAATGTTCCATGCACGCTTGAGAAGAATGTGTATTCTGCTGTTTTTGGATGAAGCATTCTATATGTATCTATGAAGTCCCACTGTTTTAGCTTTTCGTTTAGCTCCACTGTTTCTCTGTTGATTTCCTGTCTGGATGATCTATCCATTGATGTGAGTGTGGTGTTGAGGTCCCCTACTATTTTTGTGTTATTTTTGATATCTTCTTTTAGGTTTGTTAATAGTTACTTTATGAACTTTGGTGCTCCTGTGTTGGGGGCATAGATATTTATAAGCGTTATTTCTTCTTGATGAAGTGTCCCTCTGATCATTATATATTGGCCCTCTATGTCTCTCTTTACCTGCCTTATCTTGAAGTCTGTTTTGTCTGATATAAGCATTGCGACCCCTGCTTTCTTTTGTTTGCTATTGGCTTGGAGTGTTGTCTTCCACCCCTTCACTCTGAGCCTGTGTTTGTCCTTGGAGCTGAGGTGTGTTTCCTGGAGGCAACAAATTGTTGGATCTCATTCTTTAATCTATTTTGCCACTCTGTGTCTTTTTATTGGCGAGTTCAATCCGTTTACGTTGAGGGTGAGTATTGATGCATGAGAGCTGAATGCTGTCATTCTGTTGCTCGTTTTCCGGTTTTCCTGTGTTTCCTTTGTTTCTTGTCCTGTGTGTTTTAGCCTACCCATTGACTTCTGCAGTTTCTTAGGCTGGGTTTCTTAGATTTTTCCTTATTTATGTTTTATGTTTCTGTTCTGTTTTTCAGTTTAGTGGCTACCCTGAAGTTTGTATTCAGAATCTCGTGTATAACATAGTCCATTTTCTGGTGGTCTCTTACTTCCTTAGCCTAGATTGTTTCAGTCCCTTTCCTCCTCCCCTCCGAAATTATTATTTTCATCTCTTATTCCAACTTGTGTTGTGAGTTTGTGGTTAGAGTGATAAGATTATCTTTGCTTTGGTGATTTCCTTCCCTTTATCCTAATGCTATAGTTGAATATTTGCTATCCTATTTAGCTTCTGTCTATTTGTCTCCCTACTCTGTGTTTTGTGACCCCTTAGTCCCTTTTTTTCTTTTTTCAGGTATGAGAGCCTTCTTGAGGATTTCTTGTAGTGAAGGTCCTGTGACTACGAAGTCCCTTAGCTTTTGTTTGTCTGGAAAAGATTTAATTTCTCCCTCCTATCTGAAGGATATTTTTCCTGGATAGAGTATTCTTGGCTGAAGATTTTTATCCTTTAAAGTTTTGAATATGTCACTCCAGTCTCTCCTAGCTTGTAAGGTTTCTGTCGAGAAATCCGCTGAAGGTCTGATAGGGGTTCCTTTGTAGGTTCTTTTCTTCTGCCTTGCTGCCCTGAGTATTCTTTCTCTGTCCTTCATTTTTGCCATTTTTACTACTATGTACCTTGCAGTAGGTCTTTTTACATTGACAAATGTAGGAGATCTGAAAGCTTCCTCCACACACATTTCTCTCTCAATCCCTAGATTTGGGAAGTTCTCTTCTCTGATTTCGTTGAGCACACTTTCTGCTCCATTTTCCTTTTCCACGCCCTCAGGAATTCCGATGATTCTTAAGTTGCATTTTCTCATTGAGTCAGCTATTTCTCTGAGCTTTTCTTCAGTTTTTTTAATTCTTAGTTGTCTTTCTTCCTCTGTCTGGAGCCATTCAGCCTGTCTTTGATTATGCTAGTTTACTCCTCTATGGTGTCTACACGGGCATTCAGGGAATCTGTATTCTGTTTTATCTGGTCCATTGTGTTTTTCGTCTCTAGTGTTTCTAATTGATTCTTCTTTATAATTTCAATCTCTTTTGTGAAGTAACTCCAGAACTTGTTGACTTGTTTCTCTATATTTCCCTTTACCTCATTGAGTATTTTGAGGATAGCTATTTTGAACTCCTCTTCACTTACTTTACCCATTTCCAAGCCCTCAGGACATAATTCTGTGTTTTTATTGTTTTCCTTTTGGACTGGAACTTTTATAAATTGCTGGATGGTAGAGGAGAGGTTTTTGCGCATGATGCTGTTATTTGGTTGCAGGTACAGCCTGTCGCCACTAGATGGGGGTCGAGAGCCTTGGTTCTGAGCCCTGCGCCTTCAGCCACGATGGTGGCGCCCAGAATGGGTTGAGGGAGGAGGGACACTTTCTCTCATGCCGACCTGGATTGGCACAGCTCTCGCTCTCTGGTCTCCCAGGGCCCTGGCTTGCTGGGGTTCCCCCACGCGAAAGCTGTCCCCTGTTAGAGGGTTTCCGCTGCTCCAGCGGTGGGAGTCCTGCACGATCTCCCAATGCACGGCCCCTCCCCTGCTCCTTCTCACACCCACGGCAGCGATCCCAGTCTCTAGGGGAGGGAGCGAAGACCCCGTTCCAGCTCCTCCGAGGGCGGCTCCAGCCTCTCCGCCTTCCGTCGTTTGGCTGCTGTGGGTCTGTGAGGATTTCTGTTATTGGGATTTTTTTTTTTTTGGTTGGAAAGCAGTTGCTCTTTTTAGTTGTAATTTGGAGGGGAGAGAGTCCTGGGTGAGCTCACGCTGCCATGTTGCTGACGTCACCCCTATTTCTAGATATTTTATTCTCTTTGTTGCGATTGTAAATGGTATTCTATTCTTGAGTTCTCGTTCTGTTAGTTTGTTATTAGAGTAGAGAAATGCAACTGATTTTTGTAAGTAGACTTTGTATCCTGCAACTTTGCTGTAGATGTTTATTTCTAATTGTTTTCCCATGGCTTCTTTTTTTTTTTTTTAAAGATTGGCACCTAGGCTAACAACTGTTGCCAATCTTTTTTTTTTTTTTTTCCCTGCTTTATTTCCCAAACCCCCCTGGTACATAGTTGCATATCTTAGTTGCATGTCTTTCTAGTTGTGGGATGTGGGACGCCGTCTCAACGTGGCCTGATGAGCGGTGCCATGTCCGTGCCCAGGATCCGAACCCTGGGCTGCCTCAGCGGAGCGCGTGAACTTAGCCACTCAGCCACCGAGCCGGCCCCGCCATGGCTTCTTTAGGGTTTTCTCTATATAAAATCATGTCGTCTGCAAACAGTGAGAGTTACACTTCTTCACTGCCAATTTGGATTCCTTTTCTTTCTTTTTCTTGCCTAATTGCTCTGGCCCAAACCTGCAGTACTATGTTCAGTAAGAGTGGTGGGAGTGGGCTCCCTTGTCTTGTTCCTGTTCTCAGGGGGATGGCGCTCAGTTTTTCCCCGTTGAGTATGATGCTGGCTGTGGGTTAGTGATTTCCCATTTTTAAAAATATTAGGAAATTTGTTAAGTGGAGAAAACTAGTCTGGCATCCTTACAGAGGAGGGAGGGTTGGAGATGAGTGCTTTGAAGACCCTCCTCTCATGGCCTGGTGGTTCAAGTCTGGCCCCCAGCACTCAGCGGCCCAGGTTCGCTCCCTGGCCGCAGCACCACAGCACCTGTCTGTGTGTGGCTGTGCTGTGGGGCAGCTCGTGACTTACCACCAGGGTGCGCCACCACGCCCTGCAGCTCTGGGAGGAAGCACGGTCCTCCTCTGAGGCACAGCACCTGTGCCTGCTTTCTTGTGCTTACGTCAGTCTGCGCGAACCGTCTCAAGGGGAACACTCCTCCTGTGACTTGTTCTGACGTGTGTACTCCTTCACTCAGAAATGCCACCCCGTGCCACACTGCTGGGTAACAGCAGGGCACAGACGGGCAGGACTCTGCTATCGGCTCACTGGACTCCAGTGTGGCGATTCTGCTCTAGCCACTTATCAGAGGGCTTCAGGAGCACAGATGGAGCCCTGTGGCTCTGCCTCCAGGGCTCAGGGGGCAGCACAGAGGCGCTGGTTCAGCTGGGCCTTGGAGGTGGAGGAGGAGCTCCTTAGCAGGGGACGATGGCAGAGGCGGCTCAGTGAGAGCGCAGGTGGGGAGATGCAATGGGAGCCTCTCACCCGGCATGCCTCGAAAGCATCGACTACAATAGTCTGCTTTTAAGTAAGACGTTAACGATTAAGCTCAAAGTAAAATCTCCCAGAATTTTCAGAATAAAGAAATCACTAACAACAGTCATAATAATAGGTAAGACTTAAGAACTCGAAGCACTTTCAGAGGTTAATTGTTTAATCCTTCCCACAACCCCGTGCGTGTGAGTGCTGTCTTCTTCCCCAGGTTTTACAAAGAAAGAAACTGAAGACAAAACTGGTTGAGGACACAGCCCGTTTAAAGGATAGTCTGGTCATGATTGAGCTAACGTGAATCACAAGAAAAACCGTAAGCCAGCTTTTATACTATATATATATACACACTTTATACTATATATGTAGTGCATATATTTTATACTATATATATAGTGTTTGTGTGTGTATAGTATAAAAGGGCATTGGAAATAAAATGGGTAAATCAGTTTTGTCTGTTTTCTGTATCTGTTTTAAATCTTTTTATAGTTGACAAAAGTTGTCTTTGGAAGTGATTGGTGAGCATCCGGAGATATTTTCATGGAGTGGCTATTTTTAGATCTCTACTAGAGCGAATTTAATAATGGATCACTTCGTGTGGTGTAAGATCTTCCCCCCAGTCTCTGATATGCTGGAGAGCATCTTTAAGTTTCTCTCTTTTTAAAATGAGACAACAAAAAAGGCTTCAAGGAAACAAGCTTCAAGATTACAAATGAGACATTTGTGTTGAATCGAGCAGGGCGCCAACTCCTTCTCTGACGAAAAGAAAGTGTTTCAGAAACTCTGAAGGCTGTAGAGGAAGCGCGCTCGTGCCTGGTGGGCATTCAGCTTCTTCTCTGTCCTTCTGGTTTCTGACCCTGGATCCTCCTCATTTTCTGTTCTCTAGAAAATCAATGTCCGTAAGAACTTCATTGCTCTTAGGTTCTTTGGCAGCATGAGTTCTAGTGGGACAGTTTCCCTTCGATGGAGGAGGGCCGAGGCGTGACCTCTAAATGCAGCAGCGGTTGCCTGCCTACCTTCTGTGTGCTGTTACAGGTGTGCATGATGAAGACAGCTTTGTGCAGACGCCGTTCTAATTGTTTCTGTTCACCTGTAGACGTGCTTGTGTGGAGCAACGATCGAGTGATTCGCTGGATCGTCTCAATTGGTCTTAAAGAATATGCAAACAATCTGGTGGAGAGTGGCGTTCACGGTGCACTTGTGGCCTTAGATGAAACCTTCGATTTCAGTGCACTGGCGCTCTTGTTACGGATCCCTAAGCAGAACACACAGGTATGCTGCAGAGCCGGCCCGGCTCTCACTCAGCGTTCAGTCAGGTCTCCTGATGGAGACGTCTAGCTGGTTAACTGAGTGGACACAAAACTTCACAGTACCTCAGACAACTATCCCTAATCCACAAAATACTGGTTCCAAACCAGCAATGCTTAATTCTTCATTAGTTTTGCCTGTCCTTCCATTTTCTGTTGTCAGCATGAGAGTCTTGCAATTAAAAAAAAAGGGGAAACTTCGTTCAAGTCCATATGCTCGTAGGAGTGACGACGTGTATTTAGTTCTTACGTGGAAAGAGAAATGCTCATAGGTACACCGATGGAGATTCTGTTAATTTTGTTTCTATTGCCCTGTGTGATTCTTTTTGACACACGGGCTCACCTGAGAATCAGGAAATTTATTCTTCTTCTACAGAAGATTGTATGTCTTTTGCCGATACCCCCCATCCCCCCACCAGCACCAACCCACAGAGCACACTTTCGTAGATAGTCTGCCAGCGGTCATGGGTCCCTTTCCCTGAAAGCCCATCCATGGGCTCCGCAGGAATCCCCTAATTTAAAATGTGGTTGTGGGGGCCAGCCCGGTGTTGCAGTGGTTAAGTGCGCACGTTCTGCTTCTCGGCAGCCCGGGGTTCGCCGGTTCGGAGCCCGGGTGCAGACGTGGAAGCACTTGGCAAGCCATGCTGTGGCAGCGTCCCACATATAAAATAGAGGACGATGGGCATGGATTCTAGCTCAGGGCCAGTCTTCCTCAGCAAAAAAGAGGAGGATTGGCAGCTGGTGTTAGCTCAGTGCTAATCTTCCTCAAATAAATTAATTAATTCAATTAAATTAAATGCTGTCATGGCTCAAGGTGTTTATAGCCTGAGCTTTTTAAAAGTCTTGATTTGAAAAACAGTTGTGATATGCTAACGTCCTTCAGATTAGATTGATGAAGCTTTGCGGTATTGTTGTTTTGTTATGATTTCAGGCTCGCGCTGTCTTGGAACGAGAATTTAACAACCTTTTGGTCATGGGGACGGACAGAAGTTTTGATGAAGTGAGTTTTCAGCCTAATGAATTTTATTTAAATTTGCATTCAGTGTGAATTATTTGTTCATATGCACGTGAGCCCCGTCGGCAGTCTCTCTTCTAAGTGTGGAGATGATTTTACCTCCTGAGCTAAGCTTTGCTCTCAAAAATGTGTTAAATGAGATAGTAAGAAACTCGTATTTTCAGTCTGAGGTTTTCTGTTTTTAAAATATTTGCTATTTAAGTTTTGATAGCCCTCAAAAATGTTGTTCCCATCAACATTGGTGGCAGCCGAGGCATGGCGTCCATGGGCTATGTTTGGGGACCGCTGGATGTCTGACCCCAATCCAGAGTCCCTGTGCTTTGGAGAAACCTGTTAGAAGGAGATTAGAGAAACGCAACATGTTAATTTCCCCTCACACAGTCGTGACTTGTTTGTTCCCACACTGTTTTTATTCTTTCCTTCGTTGCCCCTTAAGAAAACGTGAGTTTGCCTGGTGACTAGGAGGACAGCTAAAGGAGTGCTTGCTGGCTCTTCCCCAGCTCTAAGGCAGAACTGCTTACAGCTTGGAAACTATTTTAAGACAAATAGAAATGTATTATCTTATACGGCAAGAAGATGATTTCTCCAAGATAAGAAAGGAAACAGGGTGATGAACAGGAGGCACATGCACCTGGCCGGCCCAGGGCCGTCCTCATCGATGCCCAGTGAGGGCCCCACATAGTGTTACTGGGCCCGTCACTCTCAGAAGTTCCCGGTGGGGACAGTAGATCCTGTGGTTATCAGGAACGGGTTAAATAGGTGTGAACAAACATGCAGTGACGAGTTCAGCAGTCAGGTTCAAGGCTGGTAACTTGACTGTCTATTTTTGTCCTTTATTTTAAAATCAGTCTTGTTTTCTGTCCTTTAATTTCCCAGGACGATGATAAAAGCTTTAGGAGAGCACCTTCTTGGAGAAAAAAATTTAGACCAAAGGATGTTCGTGGCTTAGCTGCTGGGTCCGCAGAGACTCTCCCCGCCAACTTCCGGGTCACCTCCTCTCTGTCCTCACCCTCCATGCAGCCGAAGAAGACGCAGCTGGACGGTAGGTGTGCAGGGGCGGCCAGCCGCTGTGGGCGGCATGAGCAGCTTTGTGGCTGGAATGTTAACCGTGATCCAGAATGGCCTCTTGATTGTGTTACAAGGCATTGAGTACTGGTGCATGCCCAGGTTAAGTGTTTTAAAATGAATCCTAACATCTGTGCATAACAGTTTAACAATAATGTAGGTTTTTTAGAGTCTTGTCTGGTTGAATCTTAGCATATCCTTCCAACTAATAAAGCTGAGCGTCGCGTGTGTTCTCGGCGTGCTGAGTGGACGTCCTGTAGCCTGTGTGTGTGGCAGGCAGCCCTGGAAGGCTCCGCCGGAAGGTGGTGCAGCAGCTCTCGGGCCACGCCGGGTGCTCCCGGGACGTCTCTCCACCTGGAGAGGTGACTGAGTCCATCTTAGAGAACACAGTTTCCCCCTCTGTGAGCCTTCCCTTTCCTCTCTCCACCCCTGCTGGCGTTGGTCCCTGTCACTGCGCACCATAAGGACGGAGAGGAGGAAGAAGGTGAGCCTGGGCAGGTCGTCACTGGAGCGCGGTGGGCCGTGGGAGCGCACGAGCCTTGCAGTCAGGGTTCCAGATGGAGCTTGCGGTTTTCCCTTTGACCGCCGCTCCGCTTGGAGGACACGGCTGATGACAAGTTGGTCGCGCTTTACTGACAGACCTCTCAGCTCTGACCGCGGCCCCCACGATGACAGGATCAAGGGCAGATGGCCTCGGTGGACCCTGGCTCTGCCACTGAGGAGGGGCACAGCCTCGAGCACTGTGCCTCAGTCTCCCCGTCTGTAGGGCCGTCGTCGTACAGCCGTGTCCTCTTCAGCGGCTGTGGCAGTGAAACGGCTGCTCCTCGTCAGGCTCGTAGGAGGCGTCTGCGGGTCCTGGTCCCGTGTGGTGCTGGCCGCTGGGGCCATTGTAGCCACACTCCCGTTACGAAGGACTTCGTTCTCCTCTCTGTGGCCCATGGATCGGCTATGGGAAAGGAAGCGCTTTTAAAAATTGTCCTGAGTTGGCTTTTACAAGTTTCCCTGTTCTTAGCCCTTCCCGTATGTAGGTTTGTGAGTTTGGCTCTCACTTGCTTATATCAAAATGAGAGAAAAGCGCGTGTGTGTAAAGCCTTCGCTCAGCCGGACGCTTGGTGAGATGGCCCCCAGGGCAGCACTGCTGCTGGAAGCCTGCATCTCTCTGCAGAGCTCAGTGATCTGGTTAATGGGGCAAGAGTAGCAGTGTCTTTAGTAGCATTCTTATTCTAAGGAGCATGAGGTAATTTGTATAACTCTAACGGTAACTCGGCCCTCCACTTATTGAATAGGCTGACGGAGCGCCTTCTGATTTTCTTCACAGCTTCGTGCCCAGTTTCCTCAGACTCAGTCACACTTCCCGTGTTCAGTATTGACGGCGACATTGAGATTAGAGTTCAGATAAATTAAAAATAAGCCTAGAGAGAGGTGTAGGGAATATATTACATGGAAGACGGCTGTTGACCCTTGTAGGAAAACTGAGGCCCAACCCCGGGAGAGTGGACTGCTCAATGCCTTCTTAAATAAGGGGCATCGGGGAAGCTGCAGCTGGCCTCCTGGGACCTCAGGGTCAGGGTTTGGAAAGATGACCCATGCTCACCGACAGTGCCGGCTGTCGTGCCATCTCTTCTGGAACCACGGCACATTCTTGATAAAACGTGTTCCTGCTGGACCCGTGGGAACACAAACTGTGTAACTGGCAGTCGGGAATATCTGCTCCAGGTGTTTGCACATTTTCTGTCCAGGTTGCAAGGGAGAGGCGGGGCTCACCTCTTGGGCCGTGCCGTGTGTTTCTCGACAGGAACAAGGCCTCAGTGGTACACATCACTTCCGGCAGAAACTGAGACTGGGTTTTAGTGTTCTTAGATGAGTCATTGTCCTCTACCCACCCCCTGCAGCCAGGCCCTGGGGAGGAGTGCCCTGGATGCTCCCTCAGACAGGCGCGGAGGGCAGGTGGCCCGAGGGCACGTCTCCCGTCAGGCCAGGCCTGCGTTTGACTCCGGTCACCTGCACCCCGTGGTGTCTAGCGCTGCCCCGGGTTATCTACCTCACACCGGCCTTGGGGATATCACGTTTAGGCCCCGAAGAAAAGTCTAGTTGCTCTGCAAATCTAGAGAGTTTCAGGAGAAACAAAGTTACCAGGTGAAGTAGTTGTCACTTAGACAGAGGACATCACGAAGTGTGTATCATCTGAGGCGTCCTTGCTGTCGTGAGATTAGCTGCCAGTGGCTCCCAGGGCTGCTGGGGGCTGAAGAGAACCCCCTCCTGGCGACGCTTAGGTTCTCTTTCCCTGGCTCGTCCGCTCCCATCTAGCAGTTTCCCTGGGAGCCCTCAGTAGGTGTTGTTGTAGGTGTGCAGATGTGTGTGTACGTGTGCCCCGTGTGACGTCTGAAGACTAACCGCACGCTGTGTTTGCACGCTTCCTCCCCGGTGTCGGAGCAGGCAGCGTGTCGGGAGCGCAGAGGCTGGACGCCGCCACGGTCAGGACTTACTCCTGCTGAAGCCCCGTGGTGAGTAGAGGGCTCCGCGTGCCCGGAGGCCGCAGAGGCGGCCGGGTGACCGCACGGGGGCGCTGCCTGGCCCGGAGAGCCCGTTTCCGTTCCTGCAGGCCTTTAGGAACACGCATGCAAGCCCGGCTGCACCCGTTACGTGGTTCTGGTGTTCTGTATGCTCACAGTTGGTCACAGAGGGGTTCGTGTATCCTCATTTGTTAAGGAAAAAAGTGTATTTGCATTTTTTCCTTAAAACTGAAAGTGCTGGACTCTTTTCAGTATCTGCTAATGTCTTTTGGGGGTGGGGAGGCAGGAGAGCAGCGCGTGGCAGGAGCTCACCGGCTCAGCTCTTGGCTGGCGACCACCCGTGGTTGAGAGCGCCCGGCACGGCGGCTCTCCGCCTTGACCCTGGCATCCGCGCTGGTGTCGCTCCCAGGTCAGCGGCGCCCACTGGCTTTCTTAGAAATACACGGTCTTGAATGAGCCGCACCCCGCACGGCCAGGTTTCCTGGGGCCACGCTGTCGTGCGACCCTGAGGGCCTGGCGGGTGGTTTTAAACACACAGCTGCGTTGCCATCGCAGGGGTGCAGTTACGAGCAGCCCGCTCGCGCTGAAGGGGTGACGTGGGGCTGGGAGCCCAGCCTCTGCTCGTGGCGCCAGGGCCGGGGGCTCTGTTCCGCTCTCCACTTTTCACGTCTCCGCCAGAAGGTTTGATTGGTTTCCTAATCTTTTTAATTGGTAACTTTTAGACATACGCCAAAAGGAAGTCAGCAAGGAATTTTCTCATTGATACGCGTACTCCTTGACGTTTCATCTCAGTTCTCAAGCAGCTACAGCGCAAGGGGCAGGGAGGCAGGGCTGGGCCTCAGGACGCAGGTGCGCGCCGGGCGGCCCGTCCTGAGGCTGATTGTCCTGTTTGTGCTTCCTTTCCAGTTTACCCACACTACTTCTACAGATGACCGTGCAGCGCTCGGGACCCGGCGAAGACGGCCTTTCAGAATTCAGTGGATCTGCAATCTGTTGATACTTGTTATATGGACCCTAAGATATTTTATTACAGAGTTTTTAATTAGTGAAAAATTCACGAATACCATAGAGAAAATATTTTAGAATTTAATGTTTCTTATATTTATGTAAACATGACTTCATTTATATAGTTAGTTACTTTTTCATGTATATCCAGGCTATAAATATCCTTTCAAATCGATTCTGTTCTTCTATCTAATTTTAGTCTTTCAAACGAATGTACTGTAATGCTTGTATGTATAAATCCTATGAAAAGATACAGGGCTTTTGTAAATTATGCATTTATTGTAATTATCATTAATTTTTTAATAATAATCGGCGAGAGAGAAGAGGATTTTACTGCATTTGCATTTGTAAGATCATCATGACATGGTGCGGGTTATCCTGACAAATGTAACCAGCTCTACAACAATCATTTTGAAACAAGCAGACTTAATTTCAAGCAATTGCGTTTTAATGACTGACCTTACTCTACTTTTTCTAGCAAGAAATGCTTTATTCTGCAGCGTGAACAGACTGAAAGTACCTGGTGTTAAATATGAGCTTCTGATAAAATTTGGGCTGAAGGGGCCGTCAGAACTGTGAGCATCTCTGGTGGCTCTCAGTAGCTTGCAGAGCTCGTCCCTGGAGACCCGCACGGCTTGTCCTCAGCGCCCGGCACGAGCCCCAGCCGGGAGCACTTCTCTTGGCCGCAGGAAGGGCTGGGGGGCTCTCTGGGCTCTGCCCCGACGGACGGACGCGGGCCCCCGCCCCGCTGCTCTTTGAGGACCAAGCAGGAAGCACCGCGCTCCACAGGGACGCCCGTGCCGGAAGAGGAAGGCGCGGGCTCCCTGAAACCAGGAAACCACGCAGTGCGACTCTACTAAAGGCCTTATTTTTTCTTATGTAAATCATCTTTTTACATTTGTTTGTAAACATGTTGAAAGGAGGGACCTATTGGTACATTTTTAGCTTTTGACGATATAGCCGTGTTGGACTGTCTAAGTAGCAGATGTAACTTTTCCTTTTTAAATGGCACATTAAAGAGCCAGCAGGAAATGTGTTCCCACCACGGTGCGTTATTTATTATACAGCTCATTTTGTCGGTGGACGGTTTACATTCGGTTTCTGCTTTTAACTTCCTTGTACGATTCATTCGTTGTTACATTCTGTTTTCTGTTAATCTTTTGTGAACCTCCTGATTATGTAACAAAGTATGTACAGTCTCCTTTTGAACTATTTTTATCACAGTATTATTTATTGCTTTCTTTCAATAAAGTACTGAGGCGTTTTCCACTGCCAATAAAGGATACTGAGAATAAGCTGTCATTCTGTGACAAATCGGCCGCAGCTGGCTCATCTCCGGCTCCAGGCTGATTCAGTGGCGGCAGCGTGGTCGAGTGGACTTTCTTGGGTAGAAATCAGTTGACAGAATGAAAAAGCTGGGGGTGGAAGCACAGGATGGGGGCGTCCCCGCCAGGAAGCCCAGGGGCTTCCCGCCTCGGCCCCCGAGGCCCAGACCCTCTCTCGCTGAGACCTGGGGGACCAGGCCCGGGCAGCCTGGCGCTCAGAGGCACCGCAGGCCACAGGGAGGCGCGGAGGCGCGTCAGTCCATGCGCGCACTGGGGCCCTGCTCTCCTGCTGCTCCCGCCCTGGGCTGTGTCCTTCCGGTTCCCAGGGAGCCTGGTCTCGGAGCGCTCAGACGGAGTCCTGAGTCATGAAGCAGTCCGGCGCGAGAGGGGAGGGACGCGCCGACGGGCCCAGGCAGGCAGGCAGGCAGGACGCGCCCGGCTGCAGGGCGGCAAGGCGCGGCGCTCGTGGCTGGCAGCGCCAGACCCAGGGCACCCGATGCCTCAGCCCCTACGTGCTGTCGCCCGCCCTCCCCCCACCGCAGTATTGTCATCAGGTCTGGGGGTGCACGATGCCCAGGCCGACCCCATGCCTCGCGCTGTGTTGGGTGGGCGCTGCTGACTGTCGCCTCGGTTTTCCTTTTCCTGTTCTGCTGTCCTTCCAGGGCTGACGGCCGCCTCTCCTGAGTGACGTGTTTTCTTTATTCGGGTGAATACATTCCAGCTGGTGTCCGTCAGGGCACAGCGATCCGGTGGTTTGGTGTTCTCTTGAGAGCCTGTGCTGGCTGGTTTTCCAGTTTTGTTGGGGGCAGCCTTTTCTTGGCATTTCCTCGTTCTTGGGTTCACTTAAGTGTGAGACTCAAAAGCACATAGCGCTTCCCTGCTTTTTCACCCACCAGTCCGTTTGCCTGACCAAAGCCGGGCAAGCCTTGGGTAGCCTGAAGCTTCTGGAAGCAGACCAGGTCATCACTGACTCTTTAAGTTGCAGGTGTTTGATTAAAACTTCATTCGGTGGTTCCGTTTACGCCTTTAACAAAAGGTCAGCTCAGAACGACGCAGAGAGCACAGGCCGGTGTTGCAGTAGCTCTGCTGTGCTACGCGCACTCTGCTGTGCTAGGCACACTCTCAGCCACGCCTCCCGGGTCTGCTCGCCCCACACGCAGTGTCCCAGGGCTCGCCCGCAGTCGGCGGGGATGGGAGCCATTCGCAAGCCAGGTGTGGCCACACTGAAGACTCTCTGGACCCTTCCCACCGCTAGAACTCTGTCGAGCCTCCTTTAGCCTCATAATTGCTGCCCTTAAGTTTCTCTTTTCAAGTCTCACATCATGCACTTTAAGGTAATTGTGGGTTTGGGGTTTTCTTTGCTCTTTTGCTGACTAAGTCCTGTGCTCATGGGGATGGGCTCCCCAGGGTCTGGGGAGGAGCGTGTCTCCCCTGTATCTCCGGCAGGTGGATAGCGAGGTGGCCGTCCGGGTGCTGTGGCTGCTGTCCTAACCACCGACATGTCATCGAGTGCATTCCCAAATAGCTCAGAGGCTTCTGTTTCTGACATTTCCTTAGCTTAACTCCTCGGTGAGGAGTAGTAGCCAGTGGTTTTGCAACCGCGTGTCCTTGACTCAGTGGGGCACCTTTTGGAGTCCTGTTGTTTGAGGCCAGCACTGCGTGCGCCCCCTCCACCTGGCACACGCCGAGGGCACACCCAGTGCAGGGAGGAGCAGGGCTGGCGTGGAGGATCCATCCTTCGCCTCTTCCCGCTTTCAGTGCTTGTTGGCCTCCTGGGCTGTGAGCCGGGTCTCCCGTCTCTGCCTCTGTCTTCACGTGGCCCCACCCTGTGTCTTATCTTCTGTCTCTTACGAGGACACTTGTCACTGGCCCACCTAGGTCATCTGGGATGGTCTCACCTCAAGACGCTTCACTTAGTTACACCTACAAAGACCCCTTTCCCAAATAAACTCACGTTCACAGGATCCTGCGATTTGCACACAGACACATGCTTGTGGGGCCCCTGTTCACCCCATTCCACCTTTCGACATTCTGGAGAAGAGCTGCCCTGCCCGGGAGATACCCGGATGGATAGACCTGGCTCTACCCCAAGGGACCCACCCCCCAGTGGGAACATGGTGAGCCGAGAGAGGGAGCCGTGACGCCCGGGCTCCTACATAACACGTGCTTAATGTGGCCTCTCGATTCCTCCAGTGTGGACTTTGCCTCTTGGCATCTCCTTCTGGGGGATGAGAATTTCAGCTTTCCCGCACCTCCCTTTCTCCTCCCCAGCTCCCAGCAGAGCTGAATCCGTGTTCACTGTTGCCGTGAGGAAGGCTGGAGGTGTTATTCATTGCTGGGTCAAGTGGGTTACTATGATTACAACCGAGGGCACGTGTTGTGTGCCCAGTATTTACAGATGAAATGACCGTGTCTGGGATTTGCTTGACAATAATCTTGGCGGAGGGGTAGGTCAGGATATGGGTCAAACCAAATTGACCGTGTGGGTTGATAGTTGTTGAAGGTGGGTGATGGGTTCATGAGGGTTTATCATAGTATTCTCTTTTTGCATTTGTGTGACATTTTCTATAATAATATTTTAATAGTTATTTTAGGGAGACCCTCTGTGTTTTAAACCCTCAGTCTTTAGATGTCGGGAAAAATTGCTTCTTGGTCCTCACTTTGGAATGTAATTTACCCAAGTTTTGAACATTAACTGCAGCCCACCCATTTTACACCACAACTCAGCATGCACACACTACGTTTCATCCATTCTGTCGTGACTCCTTTGTGACATTTTGGTGTCTTTGAAGTCAGGATGTGTCTTACAAACGATGGCATCTTAGACTTGATGAACTATGGCGTACGACAAAACTTCACGTGGGCTGCAGCTTCTCTGCTGCTCCTCCCACTGACAGGTGGGGTCTCATCCCCTGCAGCCTGGCCAGCCTCAGTGACTTGGTTGACCAAATGAATGTGGCAGATGTGTGTTAAAGAAAGTGTGTTAAACCACACCAAGGACTGTGCTGTCTTCCTTCTAACCAAAATTGCTTTGCTTAGGGGGCTGGGAAATAAAGCTTAAATAAAAGGGTAGTGAGGGAAAAATCAAATCTTTGTGGCTACTGTCAGGGCCGCTGTTAGAGACTGAATGGTGTAGATTTATATGTCCAATTTCTGTTGAATGCAATATATTCATTGAGGCTATACAATTATCTTAATCTACATCTCTAAGATCCACAGCTCCCTTAGAATCTAGGAAGGTAGCACAGTGACAGCTGTTGATATTCATCAGGTTAATTACTTCAGAATAATTTTATGTTATTGGGTTCACGGGTACCCAGAGATGTTGGTCATTGAAATATTCGATTCAGGGAACAATGTAAGAAAGGGTAGTTTGAAAGCTATGTGTGTGTGTCCAGAGCCAGTCAACCTTTCCATGGCTATTAGGAACAGAGCTTAAAAATAATAAAAGCTGATTTAATTGGAACAAATGCAACCCAGCTTTAGATTTTATGTCATCCAGAGTAATGATAATGTTTATGTAATCAGATGTAATTCTTTCTCCTTCTCCTGAAATATTGAATCAGATTGTGTTGTGTGTTTAAACATGGCTTGAGAAAGTCTCAGGGACAGTGATGTGGCAGGAGTTCTTTGGTCCTTGGTCTCCTGGGATTATGCCTCTGAGATGCAATCAGTGATTCAGTCCCCATAGATCTTTGGTGCCATCCAATTCTGACATAGTGATAAAACTCTGATTTGAGTGATTCACAAGAGATAGGAAGGACAGAAAAGGACAAATTGGCATGAAATAGACTGTAAGGTGGTTTGTGGCATGCATTTTTCATAGGCAATTTCACATAGAAAAGCTTAGAGACTCGTGACCAGTGCTACCTGAGCAAAGGTAGCAGGACCATATGAACGGTGACTTGACAAATGTGAATTATTCTTAGAATTTTCATGTTAGGGGAAGTAGGTCAATATGGTAAACATTTAGAATTTATAGACCAGGTGACAAGAAATGGCAATGAACCAGTTAGTTAATCAATGCTTATGGTGCCATTCCAGATCCAAAGTGGGACATAAGTAAAGTTTGTCCTCAACGCTCAGTATCCTTTGGCTAACTCTACTTGGGCTCTTCTCTGTCCTGGGTGATCTGACTTCTTGTTCTGATCCCTTATCCCTGCCAGAAAAGCCAAGGGTTTATATTTGATCCATTACTTTCTTTTAATATGAAACTATCCAATGCATTATGTCAACAGCTTCAGGATGACTTTTTAAGCTATAAAAATAACCAGCAAAGCTGTAGTCATGTTTTAATGACAGAAAGCTAGAAATTTGTTTTTTTCCTAGATTGACACCTGAGCTAAAACTGTTGCCATCTTTTTTTTTTGTTCTTCTCCCCAAAGCCCCCCAGTACACAGTTGTAGGTTCTAGTTGTGAGTGCCTCTGGTTGTGAAATGTGGGACTCCGCCTCACCGTGGCCTGACGAGTGATGCCACGTCTGCATCCAGGATCTGAACCAGTTAATCCCTGGGCTGCTGAAGCAGAGCACACGAACTTAACCACTTGGCCATGGCGCTGGTCCAAGAAAGCTGGATGAAAAATGCTTTGAATTCAATGTATATTCCTATGTTTTGCTACCCCATCAGTTTTTTCCAATAATGAGGAGTAGTGGCCCTGTAGTAGGAGAGTGTAACAGATCATTGGGGGTTGGGGTTAGGGTTCAGGTCAGAATGTGCATAATGTAGAGCAATTTGGATGGTATTAATAATGATATTTGCCTTTCACTGAGAATTTACTATCTGCCAGGCATTGTATGTTTCACATATACCATCTCATTTTAACCCTGACAACAACTCCATGAGATGGATATTATAAGTACCTTTTTATAAGTGACATATGACCTGTGAAGACATGAAATAATTTGCTCAAGATCACACAGTTGAGGGATGGCAGAGATAGGATTTGGACCCAAGGCCGTATGACTCTGAGGTTAGAGCATTCAGCTATAATGGTTTACTTTTACCATGCTTTCCCAGACAAAAACACTACCTTTTACTTCTTCACAAACACCAACAAATTGAAGACTGGATTGTTTAGAGTTTTATCTTCTTTAACCCTTCCTCTCTCTCTCTCAGGAAGTGGGAAGTGAAAAGAGTGTAAATTCTCAATGGAGAACCCAGTCTGAGATTGGCCCTGGTAAGGCTGGACTAGAAGATCAGTTCTTGAATAATGAGAATGGCTTGCTCGTTGTGTAGGATTTCTGAGGTTCTGCCTTTGTCTAAACTTATCACAAGAATGTGAATCTGGCACGTGCAGTTCTGCATAAGATAAATCCCTGTAGGCCATTATGGGAAGTCTTTCAAAGCTTCTTCGTTCCTTATAGGAATCCAGGAGGACAACAATTGTGTGCCTTTGAGGTTCTCAAGAGGTCACAAGCCCATGTGGTGTTCAACTAAGCAAAAAAAAGTCTTAATCTGTGATGGGCCATTTGTCCCCATATACGGGTGCTGCATTTGCAGTGATCATGAAATCTTTCTAGAACAGGATTACAGTTTGGCATAGACAGGTCCAGTAATGTAATACATTACATCCAAATGGTTTAAGAGCAATCAATTGGGTATCTGAAGACTTATCTCTGTGATTAAGTGGATATGAGTTCTTGAGCAAATCACTCTAACTCTAGGCTTCTGTGTACTTACCTCTGGAAAAGGAGTTGGATTTAATCAATCTCTTCACCTGCGATATAGTTGTCCTGACACATTGTTACTTTGTTCTTTGAATGGAAATACATCAATCAGCTCAATCCTGTAGCACTAGTTACTTTATGCTTACCAGAAGCTAGGGTTACCAGCAACCTATTAATTTACTAGAAAAATAAATTGTTACCTAGTACGTGTAGTTGGTTTATTGATAATATATTTGAGTATATAAATAGGACTCTGTGGGAAAAATGATGAAAGGAGTCCTTGGTGATGAAGAGGTTGGAAACTCTTATTCTATTCCACCACAGAAGGCATGAGTCTTCTCTTCAGTCTCTTCATGGCTGACTTCATTTCTTGGTTCCTCAGAGTGTAGATCAAGGGGTTCATCAGAGGGGAGATGACAGTGAAGGTGACAGAGATGGCTTTATCTGTGGGGAGGGCAGTGAAGGGCCGGGCATAGACATAGATGCAGGGCACAAAGTGCAGAGTCACCACCGTGATGTGTGAGGTGCAGGTGGAGATGGCTTTCCTCCTGCCCTCCCCTGCCTGAGACCTCAGCATCATTAGGATGACTGTGTAGGACACAAGCAGGAAGATAAACCACAGGGTACTCACTAAGCCATTGTTGGAAATCATCAGGAGCTCAAGTGCAGAGGTGTCTGTACAGGCGAGTTTGAGGACCTGGGGGACATCACAGTAGAATGTGTCAAGAACATTGGGTCCACAGAAGGGGAGGGGCAGCAACAGGGAAATTTGCATGATGGAGTGGACAAAGCCCCCCACCCAGGAAGCCAAAATGAGGGCAGTGCATCGCCCCCTACTCATGATGGTGACATAATGCAGGGGCTTGGAGATGGCTATGTAGCGATCAAATGCCATCACAGAGAGAGAGAAAATATCTGCTCCACCGAGGAGATGGAAGAAGAACGTTTGTGTCATGCAGCTAGTATAGGATATGGTCTTTATCTTTGACAGAAGGTCTGCCAGGACCTTTGGAGCGGTGATGGAGGAGAAGCAGACGTCAAGGATGGCTAGATTGCGGAGCAGGAAGTACATGGGGGTGTGAAGGCAAGGCTCACAGGTCACAGTGACCATGATGAGGAGGTTTCCCAGCAGAGTTGTCATGTACACAAAACACAGAAAAAGAAATAAGACCAAACTGAGATCTTGGGACTGAGTAAGTCCTAGAAATATAAATTCTTTTACCCTGGTGCCATTTCCCAACTCCATTGAATCATGTTTCTTCTTCTTTGTGTAGCTTGGAAAAAATTAAAAGTGTTATTTCAGAAAGGGTTTACTCCCCCTTAATAGATTCAGGTTTACAGTTGGGTATTAGGTCGGAAGACTAGTGAGGCATTATCACCACATGAAGACTCTTTCCAAGGTTATTGTTAACACATCCTACATGCCATCTTATTCCATAAGCATGCAGTTAATTATTGTTTTCTTCTGTAAATTATATGTATTTTAGAAAATGCATAAAAGTAATGTTCTCAGAATAGAAGTTGTAAGTATCCAAGATAAAAAGGTGAATAGTAAATAATCAGAAAGGGAATATTTTGGCACAAGGGATACAAAAATGGATGCAGTTTGGTGTGTAAATAAGACAATGCCTATTTGGTACAACTGGGGTCCTTTGAGGTTTTACACAAATGTGGGGTTTTTTCCAGACTGGGTGCTCCATTTAAATGCTTTAAGAACTCCTATCTGCAAAATGATTGTCTTTGGACTGAATTTCACAGAAGCACTCCTCCCTTTTTTAGGTCACAGATTTAATGCTATGAAAAATCAGATAATTTTAAAGCTGTAAAATTCTTCTTTATCATTCTATTTTTCCTTAAGGGGATTTATTTGTTTCTTTCTTTAATATACTTTAGGTACCAAAACCCCTGGATGTTGAATAACTCCTCAGCTATGAAAGAAAAGTGGTAACTCAGAGCTTCTCTTCTGTTCACTGGTCAAATTTCTTTCCTAAAAGCTATTTTTTTTTATTGCGCTATCATTGACATACGATAGACTCATGTGTTTGACGTGTACACTTTGATAAGTTCTGACGTACGCATATACCCATGCAATCATCAATATGTTTAAGATAGTTAATTAATATGTCAATATATATTAAGATATAATAAGATATAAGTTAATTAATATATGTATCACTCCAAAAGTGTCCTTGTGACTCTGTAATATGTCCCCTCTGCCCCCTTTCTTCAGGCAAGCACTGATCTGCATTCTGTCACTATCCATTAGTTTGCATTCTCTAAAATTTTCTATAAATGGAATCCTAAAAGGTGTACGTTCTCTTTTTGTCTGGCTTGTTTCACTTACAAAATACATCCACGTTTTGTGTGTACCAATATTTTGCTCCCTTTTATTGTACGGATGTGCCACATTTTGTTTATCAATTCACTTGTTGATGAACATTTGGGTTGTTTCTAGTTTTTGGCTATTACACGTAAAGCTGCTATGAATATTCTTGTAGAGGTCTTCATGTAGATATATGTTTCCATTTCTCTTAGGTAAGTACCTAGGAATGGAATGGCTGTAACTCTTAAAATTCAATAAGAAAACCAACCACCCAATTAAAAAAAAAGGGACAAATGGTTTGAAGAGATACTTCAACGAGAAGATATAGGTTTAGCAATTAAGCATATGAAAAGATGCTCAATGTCATTTATCAGTGGGGAAATGTAAATGAAAGCTATAGTGAGATAGTGCACATTTATTAAAATGGCTAAAATAAGAGAGAAGGGGTTAATATCCAAAATATACAAAGAACTCATACATCTCAACAACATAAAATCAACAACCCAATTTAAAAATGGGCAAAAGATCTGAACAGAGATTTCTCCAAAGAAGACATACAGATGGCCAACAGGCACGTGAAAGGATGTTCAACATCATTAGCTATCAGGGAAATGCAAATTAAAATTACAATGAGATATCACCTCTCTCCCATCAGAATGGCTATAATTAACAAGACAGGAAACAAGTGTTGGAGAGGATGTGGAGAGAAGGGAACCCTCGTACACTGCTGGTGGGAGTGCAAACTGGTGCAGCCACTATGGAAAGCAACATGGAGCATCCTCAGAAAATTAAGAATAGATCTACCGTATGATCCAGCTATCCCACTGCTGGGTATTTATCCAAAGATCTTGAAAACACAAATGCATAAAGATACATGCACCCCTGTGTTCATTGCAGCATTATTCACAATAGCCAAGACTTGCAAGCAACCTAGGTGCCCATCAAGGGAAGAATGGATAAAGAAGATGTGGTATATATTCATAATGGAATACTACTCAGCCATAAGAAATGATGCAATCCAGCCATTTGTGACAACATGGATGAACCTTGAGGTTATTATGCTGAGTGGAATAAGTCAGAGGGAGAAAGTCAGATACTGTATGATCTCACTCATAAGTAGAAGATAAAAACAACGACAAACAAACACATAGCAACAGAGATTGGATTGGTGGTTACCACAGAGGAAGAGGGGAGAGGGGAGAGTAAAAGGGATGATTTAGGCTCACATGTGTGGTGATGGATTATGATTAGTTTTTGGGTGGTGAACATGATGTAATCTACACAGTCTTCGAAATATGTTACGATGTACGTCTGAAAGCTATATAATGTTATGATCCAGTGTTACTGCAATAAAAAAAGAAGATTGACATATCAGAGTTGACAAAAATGTAGAGGAACTGTAACTCTGGTGGGAATGTGCAATGATGCAACCACTTTTTATTATTATTATTATTTTTTATTGAGTCATTGATAGGTTACAATCTTGTGAAATTTCAATTGTACATTAATGTTTGTCAGTCATGTTGTAGGTGCACCACTTCACCCTTTATGCCCACCCCCCACCCCACCTTTCCCCTGGTATCCACTAAACTGTTCTTGGTCCATAGTTTTAAATTCCTCATATGAGTGGAGTCATACACAGATTATCTTTCTCTCGCTGGCTTATTTCACTTAACATAATTCTCTCAAGGTCCATCCATGTTATGATGCAACCACTTTTGAAAACAATTTGTCACTTTCTTAAAATGTTAGGCATGTGCTTACAATATAATCATTTTGCTCTTGAATTCCTTCCTTTTTTTATTTTGCGAATCCTTGAAATGGACTTAATTTCTTTCTTTGCAGTTTATCTCCTTTTTCTTACCATGATCAGAAAGAAAAGAAAGGTGAAAGTCACTTCTCTCACTTTTTTGGGGTGTTTTCCAGTTCAAATGAAGATATTTCTTTTCACCTAGCTCACTTTCCATTCAAGTTGTCTTTCTTCTGTATACAATTTTGTCGAAAGTCTACTTAATATGGAAAACTAAAAAAGCTACCAAGAGTTATCAGAGCATGCAGGCAGATACCTGGGGGCCTCTGGCATAGCACAGCCTGTTGCAATCCCAGCTGGGTACTTACTGCTTACGCTACAGGAGAAGTTAGTTTACCCCTTTGGCCTCAGGCTCTGCATCAGTATCTGGAAACAATAGCATCTCCCTCATGTGATTTTTGTGAGGATTAAATGAATTAATATATGCAAAAACATCAATACTTAGAGCATTGCCTAAGCAATAATAAGTATGCTCATACGTGTGTTACCTTAAAGTAAAACGCTGGGTTAGTAACTGTCTCAGGCACACAGCTTCTTAAATGTACTGACAATCTTTTAGAAGAGTTGTATGTTTTCCAGAATCTGTATTCTAAAACAGCTTCATCAGAACATACTTTTTTTGGGGAAAATAGGAGGTACTTTTCTTTTACTGTCAATGAGAGTGGCCCAGAGTGTGGTGACAGCGTTTGGTAGTAAGGAGAGCACTTGCTTGGTTTGGTTTCTTATCTGACAACATCTTAGCAGACCAGAGAAGTCAAGTGCTGGTCTCTGCAGTGAAAGCCATCTGGGCTCAAGTCCTGGCTTTGTCCCTGTGTGACTTGGGTAAGTGAGAGACCTCATGGAGTCTCCACTTCATCTGTGGAATGGGGATTATAGTAATACCCACCTCACAGGGAAGTTATCAGGATTAGGTGAATTAACATACATAGAGTCTCACATACATGACTGGTTATCTGTTATGATTAGTACTATGTTGGGTAACCTTAACATGGGAGGCTCATCAGGAAATGGAGTGTGTTGAACCAAATAGTAGCTGAGCTATCAATTCTGACTAGTTAAAGTGGGGAAATAATCACCAGAAAACACCAACTCAATATAGTTACTAAAGATATTGAGGAGGTCTTACCTACTTATGATATCCTTCCACAGGGACTATGGAATTGTAAATAGTAGACTATGGTCTACACAGAAGGGTAGAAGGTACAGTACCTCAGACCCCGAGTCAGTACTGTTTGTCAGAGAGGAATAGGTCCTACGTTCACAAAATACTTTTGGTAATTCAGACAACATCCTCTGCCTTCTGCTCCATGTTTCTGCTATTTTTACTCCATCTATTTAACAAATATTGATAGAAAGTTGGCAGAGTTCTAGGTTATTTGAGAGAAATGAATATAATCCAAAACCAGTGGAGAAAGAACTGAAATTTAATAATATGACATTGATGGGGACCGTCTAAAGACAGATGAGGTGTGTGTGAGAAAAGGGTGATTTCTCTCCAAGAGGCTCAGAGGAAGCTGCATGGAGGAGGTGACATTTCTGTTTGGGGCACATGGGAGTGGAGAGAATGGGAGATCTGGCTTGAGGGGACCAGTTGAATATATAACAGTTGCTGATGAGTGGGAAGTTTGGCTGGAAAGAAAGGATCCAAATCTGTAGGCACGGAAAGACAAGCAAAAGAAAATCGTTGTTACAAAATTTTTATTTTTTGATAAATCTAAGGGAGGGTATGTAGGTGTTCACTGTATTATTCTTTCAACTTTTTTGAAATATTTTATTTTCTTTCTAGTTTTGAATTTAGCATAAGAAAAACCTCTGTAGATTTCAGTTTCAAGAGATCCATCTATAGGATGAGAAAATCTCATTGTTTTTTCTGAGAAAAATCTCTTGTTTGTGCAATTCAAAGGATCCTGGAAAAAAAGAGCTTCCTCTGCCTACTTCCAAACTGAACTCATTTCTATGACTCTCCTTTCACAATATCTTCTTTGTTCATATTTCTTAGCTGCGCTGTCTGCCACTGACAGTTCACCCTGGAATGCAGCATCTTGTGTATATATTTCATTATTTTTAGTCAAAGTGTATTTATGAATCTTACAATTCCATCTAGATTTCAGTTTTTCTCACTCTTCTCTTCTCACACTTATTCATCGACACCCAGACACCATAGTCATTCACACTCATGTAGAGTTATGTGTCTTACCTAAAATTTCCAACCTCCTTCTCAAACATCTTGAATAATGTTCACACGAACCTTGGGAGTCATTCAGCTTCAGGAAATTTTGTTAAATACCCCTCTGAAGGCCAGTGATTTCAGTGGCTTCCTGTCTATCTTTACGTGGAAAAAGGCAGACTCAGGGAATAATATTTCCTTGGCTCTTCCACACTGATTCACAGTGTTCCATCATATGTACCAATTTGTCAATCCCAGAACTAGTGTGAGAATTATCAGAGGGCATATAATTGGATGTGGCTGTGGAAAAATTCTACTGATGGAGAGGTGGTTTCAGTGGGAGTAATCAAGATGTGACTCAGGCACATGTCCTTAGGAACACACTTTTTGTGTAGGATCTAAAAGTTTTTAGCAGTGACAAAGATTCTCCCCTTGACCAAACTCTACTCAGACTCCCCTGAACTTTTCAACTAGGCCTCCACTTTGAGACCTCCATGCTTGTCTCTGCATTGTCCAATTTTAGCAAGAATTCTGCTAATTCAGTTTAGCCAAAATCCCCCAACCTCCATGTTGATCACCCTCAGTATCTTATCAGGTTCCTCACCATTCTCCATCCCCCAAGTGATATTTGATCACCGTGGCCTGCCTTCAGCAAGAATCCTGTTAGGTCAGCTTACCAGAATTCTACCTTACCTCTTAGTAGATTTTCTATTGGGACATAAATGCCTATTCTTAGGGATTCTGCACAACTTCCTTAGCAGTTTCACCCACGTAGGGTAATTCCTGAAGTGTGACACACAAGTATTGGAAGGAGCCATTGGACCTGAAAGGATTATGTAGACGAGAGTGAAGGAGCTCTCAATGGGCAGATGAAGAAAGTGGGTGATGGAGTTCTCACAGGACACACATGTCACCAGGAAATCCACGCTGGATCCATCAGCAACTCCTACTTGCTCGACTTTCAGAGTTTTTCACCATTCTCACCACCTCCACTGTTACTACCCTAAGTTATGTCTTCATTATTTCTTTCATGGGACTATTGTTGTAGCCTCTTAATTGGTCTCCCTGTTTTTGTCCTCACCTCTCTTCATTCTATTTGTAACAGGAGCCCCTGCAATTCTGTTAAAACATGCATCACTATTCTGCTCTTCAAAGCCCTTCAGATGCATCTCATGTTATTTAGAGTGAAAGTCATAATCCTCACAATGTCTAAAAGGTCCTAAGGACCTGGTCCCATGGCCTCATTATCTCTCTGACTTCAATCATTACCTGGCTCCTCCTTGCTTCCTCTCATCTTCTTATGAAGGCCTGGGCACAGCCCCACCTGAGGACCTTTGCATGTCTGATTTTTGAACTGACATTTGTACTGTGCCATGAACATTTGTCTAATTTCAAAAATTTTAAGATCTAGGATCTACCTGCAGAAATGAAGGGCAAAAAAGAAAAACTCCCAAATGCTGTAAATAGCAGAACAAGAAAACAAATAAAAACCAAGTTCATGTATTGAATAATGTTTTTCCGTTCATGCCAACCTTTTTGAATGTATATGCGTAGTCTGAAGCAGCTTCATAGGTTTCTGTCATTTTTAGGGAGTCATGTTAACAGAAAATAATAACAAATCCATTGTTTTCTTACTCCTATTCTCCAATGATTTGAGAAACAGAAAGGAGTGAGAGGTGATATTCATTCACTGAGTTCTTTAACTCAACCATTTTTTGGACAGTTTTCTATGTTCTACTTGCTGTGCCAGGTGCTGGGGATACAATAAATAAATCATAGCCCTACTGGGGGAATAGGAAGAAGGAGGACAGGGAATTGGAAACAAGGTCCTGAGTGTGGTGGTTGAGCTGAGCCCCGGTCGCTGAGGCAATGTCATGGAAGTGTGGTCAGTAGGTGTGGGGTTCAGAGGAAGGTCAGGGTAAGGACCTACATGAGGTCATAGAACCCATAGTTACTGGGGTCCACATTCTAACTCAAGCTGTGCTGGCTTCAAAGCACCTGCACTCAACCACTGGAGTGTGGGCTTCAGACGGAAAAATCTTCAGGTAGTAGTTATTTAATTTACTCATATCAGAAAGTCAGAGGAGGAACTTAATTTGAGTGTGCTTACTTCATTAAAATGTGATTACTTCATGAAAGACCTTAGCAATCCAATGCCCAAGCTGCATTATGTTTCTCAGCTCCCTTCCTGGTAACAAGAATATAGTGGGAATGTCTGAGTATATATATATTTGCTTTTTCTTATTGTTAATTTTATTTATACAATTGGAGATTTCCATGTTGTTGTAAGTAATAACCAAGAGAGGTCCCACCTTAATCCATTTTCCCCCAATGATCATTTCACAATCTATATGTATATCAAAACATCAAGTTGTACATCTGAAATAAACAACATTTGTATTTCTCAATTATATGCAATAGAGCTGAACGAAACCCCCACAACAATTCCAATGTGATAAAATTTCTGAGTGCATACATATTCTCTTTTCTTTATTTCTTCCAAGGCTTTATTGCATAAGCATTATGCAATAACTCTTCAGCTAACAGTTTGATTTCTCTGCTTCCTTTTGCAACATGAAACGTATCTTTTTACATTATTATTGCATGCCAAACAGAATCTTTGAAAGTCGTGTGCATCTCATTAGAAATATCAAAATTATTTAGAAATCCTTTAGTCAATGCGGTTTATTTGATGGACATTTTCAAAGGTGGTGAGAAGGAGTGAGCGACCAGTCTATATCCTCTCAGAAGGTACACATCTTCTTCTCAGTTTCCTGATGGCTGACTTCATCTCCTGGTTCCTCAGAGTGTAGATCAAGGGATTCAGCAGAGGGGAGATGACAGTGAAGGTGACGGAGATGGCCTTATCTGTGGGGAGGGCATTGAAGGGCTGGGCATAGACATAGATACAGGGCACAAAGTGCAAGGTCACCACAGTGATGTGTGAGGTGCAGGTGGAGATGGCTTTCCTCCTGCCCTCCCCTGCCTGAGACCTCAGCATCATTAGGATGACTGTGTAGGACACAAGCAGGAAGATAAACCACAGTGTGGTGAGCAGCCCACTATTGGAAATCATCAGTAGCTCAAGCACAAAAATGTCAGTATGGGCGAGTTTGAGGACCTGGGGGACATCACAGTAGAATGTGTCAAGAACATTGGGTCCACAGAAGGGGAGGGGCAGCAACAGGGAAATCTGCATGATGGAGTGGACAAAGCCCCCCAGCCAGCAGGCTACAATGAGGGCAGTGCATCGCCCTCTGCTCATGATGGTCACGTAGTGCAGGGGCTTGGAGATGGCCACATAGCGATCAAATGCCATCACCGACAAAGAACCTACATCCACCCCTCCAACAAGGTGGAAGAAAAACATCTGGGTGGAGCAGCCATTGAAGGAGATGGTCTTTCTCTCTGACAGAAGGTCCACCAGAACCTTGGGAGCTGTGATGGAGGAAAAGCAGATGTCGGCAACAGACAAATTACGGAGCAAAAAATACATGGGGGTGTGAAGGCGAGATTCACAGGTCACAGTGACCGTGATGAGGAGGTTTCCCAGCAGAGTTGTCACATACACCCAAAGCAGGAAAAGGAATAAGACCCAGTTCAGTTCTTGATTCTGGGTTAGGCCAAGGAAAATAAATTCTTTGACCCTCGTGCAGTTTTTTAGCTCCATTGAGTCAACTTCTTTCTCTCTCTCTTGTTTCAAGCTTCTTCATTTGAAAAGACTTGGCTCTTTATTTTGTTTTCTTCTCAAGCACTAAGAATACAATTCAGAATGTTCCTCGCGTGGTTGCACTGTTTGTGATTTGTTGTTTTGTCTAAATTTTTAAGATTGCAGTCAGTTTGGTGATCAAATCAAATTATCCCATGTAAAGTCATTCAATAATTCTGTTCTTATAAAACTATTTTTGAAAAGAACAAACTTTATGTTCAGCAGTGATGTTTACATAACATTTTATTTAATTAATTTTAGTTTTCAAATTTTGTTATTGTTTTCTTCCATCCAAATATATCGAATGTCCAAAATGTCTGAATCATAAACAGAAAGATAAGTACAATGAGGTTCCAGCCACTGTAGACTCATAGTATGAAAGTTTAATATTCATATTAGCAAACTTTCTGTTGACTTCCACAGGGTCTTGTCTTGCTAAAAAGAAAAAAAGAGTATCATTCTGTTTCTTACTGCAATGTTGCTGTGGCATGAGTCAGTTTCCTTACTGTTGGCTGTTTTATGTTGAATTTCTTAAAATTGTCACCTGTTATTCCATATATGTAGCTTTTCTTTGTCATTACCTTATACGAATCAGATTTTTTATTAATTATTTTAAAATATTCAAAATTTATTTTTAAGAAACGCATTGAAACAATATATAAATACAAATATCAAAGAATATCTTTAGTTTCTTTTATTGTGATAACACTTGAACATGAGAGCTGCCCTCTTAACAAATTTTTGGGTGCCAATACAGTATAGCCACAGTGCTGCACAGCAATTCTCTAGAACTTATTCATCTCATGTAACTGTTGTGATCCTTGCTTGAGTGTGGGGGAGAGAATAAAGATAGTGACCCACTTTTGAAAGGTCATCCATACTCTATCAACCACACTCTCTTCTGCCTCTATCTCTGTGTGGATCAAAGCTAAGAGAGTGGAGGGTTCACACAGGAGGGAGAGATGTAGATATGTTTAGAATAATACCTATTTTTTATAAGCTGTTATTGGCCATTCTTAGGAAATTATATAATTATTACTTATTCCACCTTATACTTAGCAAGTCAACATTTATTGCAATGTTCAAATGTATATGAACAAATGGGACCACATTGTCAAAGTGTTTGCAGCTTAGCGAAAGTGAATGATTTGTATAAATTGATGAACATAATGCATGATAAAATGTAAAATGTCAAGAGAAAAGTAGAGATTGATTTGGTTGGGATAGGAACTATGCTAAGAGATATAATGATTTCTAGCAGTAATAAAACCTGCTACTTTTTGAGTGTTTACTGTGTGTGAAGAGTTATGAAATGTTGACATTGAATTTTCACCACTATCCTTTAGAAAGTATTAATGTTATTCCTGTTTTTCAGATGGAATATAGTGTGAATCTATGTTTGAAGTTAAGGAAAAGATAGAAATAGGATGGAAAAAACATTGTTTTGTTTGCCTCTTCAACCTTATGTATATAGGGTCTCATTTTGTATAACAAGAATATTTTGGGGTGCGCCTGATAGCCGTGTGGTTAAGTTTGCATGCACTGCTTTGGTGGCCCCAGGTTCACTGGTTCGGATCCTGGACACGGACCTACGCCCTGCTCATCAAGCTATGCTGTGGCAGGCGTCCCACATAGGAAAAATAGAGAAAGACGGGCACAGATAGTAGCTCAGGGCCAATCTTCCTCAGCATAAGAGAGGAGGATTGGCAGCAGATGTTAGCTCAGTGATAATCTTTCTCAGAGAAACAAAACAAAGAAAAGAAAATTTGGTAAAGTCTGTCTGAAGATAAGAATTTTTCAGAAAGGGGTTCTGGAAACCCAATTTATGTGGAGCTTAGTCTGAGACTATCTCATCAAGAAGCAACTCAAATGATCACAGCAAACGAATGATGCCTTCTCTCACACTGAGTGGACCACATTTCTGAATCCCTCTTAACATATCACCTCTCTTCCAATAGTTAACACCCACCTTTGTTGTTTCTGTCACTGAGAAGATCATCTTGGCTCTGAAGCATTTAGTATACCTGGAAAATATCAAAGTCAAACTATTCATACATAGTTTGTATAATCAATAACAACATCTCAATGTCACTATCGATAACTTTAACCTTAGCTAAATCTTAACATCTTTACCTAATACCTTTGATCCTGAAACTCCAACTACAAATTGTATGTCATCAGGTACAGACCAGAATAGAACACTAGTGACACTAGTGACGTTAATTCTTGAAAATATTGTTTCTGAAGGCAGAGCCTCTTGGAAGACTAAATATCTTAGTGTCTTTATTCTCCTTTCAGGAAAGAAAGGGCAGATTCAAAGAATCACATCTTCAAGAACTTCCTCTGTGTCCCTATCTTACGTGCAAATCCCTCAGCCTCAGGCTTAATGTGAGAATTGCAAAGGGAATAATATTGGACAAGGAAGTGGAATTCAGTGCCTGATTCTGTTGTTGGTGATGAAGTTTCAAAGGGAGTTATTAAGAAGTTACTGAAACATTCACATGTGTAAACACACATTCACGCATACACAGACGGACACATTTTGATTGATATCCAAATTCTTTAGAGGCAGTAGAGGAAATCTATCTGTTTATCCATAGCTCAATAAGAACTTTGTTAAAACATGCCAAATACTGCACCTGAGAGAGAAAAAGGGTCCAGTTTTCATTGCTTGTAAGGCTCAGAGGACAGTATATACAAATCAGTTTCATTTTGATTGTCAAAAATCTCAAAAAAAACTGCACCTCAAATCCTTTGCTACCAGTCTAGTTTCTAATTATATGCAGAATGATTATAGTCTCATGATGTTGCTCTAAGTCTCTGCATGTAGAGAAACAAGACTTAGATGACGTTTGGGGAATGCACGTTTTTCCTTTTTTCCAACACTCTACTCAAATGGAAACTCTCAATTTGGATACATCTAGATAAGTATGTTAGTAAAGCTGTCTACAAAATCATAATAGTTACTTAAGATTACCTGAATTTATTGAATGATGTGATCTTATATAAAATGAACTTCCACTGTTTGCAGAATGCTGATGGGTTTGGATTTACTTGCTTTTCCATTTTGTTTTAGTACTGTAAACTAGCCTACACAGATTAAAAAGTGCATGATGCAGGTTATGTGTTTGAGATGGGTAATTCCTCCCCCAACCCAGCTTTACTGAGATTTAATTGACATATATCATTGAGTGTGTTTAAGGCATATAATGTGTTGATTTGATACCTTTATAATTGCAAAATGCTTATCATCTTAGTGTTAGCGAACACTTTCATCACCTCACATAATTACTCGTTCTTTTTGGTAGTGAGATCATTTAAGACATACTCTCTTTTAAACTTTCAAGTATTGTTACCATATTGTTAACTATAATCACCATCTTTACATTAGATCCAAAACTTATTCATCTTATAGCTGGGAATTTGTACAGTTTAACCAACATCTCCTTACTTCTCCCCATCCCCAACACCTGGTAACCTACCTTCATTCTACTCTGTTTCTATGAGATCAGATTTTTAGGTTCCATATATATATGAGATCATAGAATATTTGTCTTTGTTTGACTTAGTTCACTTAGCATAATGCCCTCAAGGTCCATCTGTGTTGTTGCAAATGGCAGGACTTTCTATTTTTTGTGACTGACCACACCTTCTTTATCCATCCATCCGTTGATGGACACTGAGATTGCTTTCATATCTTGAATGTTGTGAATAATGCTGCAATGAACATAGAAGTGCTGATACTTCTTCAAGACCTTAATTTCATTTCCTTTTGGTATATATCCAGAGATGGTATTGCTGGTTCATATGGTAGTCTTATTTTAAATCTTTTGAGGAACCTCTCTACTGTTTTCCACAGTGGTTGTATCAATGTATATTTCCAGCAGCAGTGCACAAGGATTTTCTTTCCTCCACATCCTCACCAACACTTATCTTTTGTCTTTTTGATGATAGCCATTCTAACAGGTGTGAAGTGATATCTCACTGTGGTTTTGAATTGCATTTCTCTCATGCTTAGTGATGTTGAGCACATTTTCATGTACCTATTGGCCATTTGAATGCCCTGTTTAAAAAAATATCTATTCAGTTCCTATGCCCATTTTTAAATCGGATTGTGTGTTTTTGGTATTGAGTTTATCAGTTCTTTATGTGTTTTGGATACTAACAGCTTATCAGATACATAATTTGCAAATAATTTCTCCCATTCTGTAGGTTGTCTTCTCATGTTTTGATTGTCTCTTTTGCTGTGCAGAAGCTTTCAGTTTGATGTAGTTTCATTTATTAAGTTTTTCTTTTGTTGCTTGTCCTTTTGGTGTCATATCCAAAAAATTATTGACAAGGCCAATGTTGAGGAGATTTTCCATGACTTTTTCTCCTAGGAGTTTTATTGTTTCAGGTCTTTAATATTTAAATATTTAAATATTTAATCCATTTCAAATAATTTTTCTGAGCTGTGTAAGACAGGGGTCTGATTTCATTATTATGCATCTAGTTATCTAGTTTTTCCAGTATCATTTATTGAAGAGAGTATCCCTTTCCCATTGTACATTCTTGGCTTCTTTGTTGTAAATTAATTGCCTGTATATGCATGGATTTATTTATGAGCTCTTGATTATGTTCCATTTATCTGTATGTCTGTTTTTATGCCAGACTATACTGTTTTGATTATTAAAGCTTTGTAGTATAAAGGTTGAAATCATAAGCATGATGCCTCCGAATTTATTTTTCTTTCTCTCAATTGCTTTTTCTAATTCTGTGAAAGATGTTATTGGAATTTGGATAGGGATTGCATTGAATCTGTAGATCTCTTTGGGTAGTATGTACATTTTACAATATTAATTCTTACAATCCATGAGCATAGAATATCTTTGTATTTATATATATCTTCTTCAATTTCTTTCATCAATGGCTTATGATTCAGTGAACAGATCTTTCACTTCCTTGGTTAAATTTCTTCCTTAGCGTGTTATCCGTTTGATTCAATTCTAAATGGGATTGTATCTTTGAGTTCTCTTCTGTTAGTTCATTATCAGAATATAGAAATACTACTGATTTTTGTAAGGTGACTTTGCACCCTGCAACTTTGATGTAGTTGTTGATTATTTATCATAATTTTCCAATGGATTCTTTAGGGTTTTCTACATATAAAATCATCTAATCTGCAAATAGTGAGAGTTCCACTTCTTCATTGCCTATTTGGATTCCTTTTATTTCTTTTTCTTGCCTAATTGCTCTGGCCCAAACCTCCAATACTATGTTGAAGAAGAGTGGTGAGAGTGACCACACTTGTCTTGTTCCTGTTTTCAGAGGGATGGCTTTCATTTTTTCTCCATTGAGTATGATGTTGGCTGTGGGTTTGTCATATATGGCCTTTAATATGTTGAGTTACTCTCCTTCTATAAACATTTCTTTTTGAGGAAAATTAGCCCTGAGCTAACTGCTGCCAATCCTCCTCTTTTTGCTGAGGAAGGCTGGCCCTGAGCTAACATCCATGCCCATCTTCCTCTACTTGATACATGGGACGCCTACCACAGCATGGCTTGCCAAGCAGTGCCATGTCTGCACCTGGGATCTGAACAGGCAAACCCTGGGCTGCTGAAGCTGAACATGTTTACTTAACCGCTGTGCTATGGGGCCTGCCCCTATATATATTTTATTGAGAGTTTTTATCATGAATGGGTGTTATATCTTGTCTAATGCTTTCTCTGTGTCTGTTGAGATTATTGTGTGGCTTTTATTCCTCATTTCGTTAATGTGGTGTATCACCTTGATTGATTTACAGATGTCGAACCATCCCTGTGTCTCTGGTATGAATCCCACTTGATCATGGTGTGTGATTTTTTTAATGTATTGCTGTTTTCAGTTTGCCAATATTTTGTTGAAGATTTTTGCGTCTATGCTCATCAGTGATATTGGCATGTAATTTTCCTTGTTTGTGTTATCCTTGTCTTCTTTTGGTATCTGGGTGATGTTGGCCTCATAGAATGTGTTAGGAAGTGTTCTGGCTTCCTCAATGTTTTGGAATAGTTTGAGGATAGTTAATAAATCTTCTTTGAATGTTTGGTAGAATTCTCCATAGAAGCCATCTGTTCCTGTGCTTTTATTTTGGGGGAGGTTTTTGATTACTATTTCAACCTCTCTACTTGTGATTTGTCTATTCAGATTCTCTATTTCTTCTTGATTCAGTTTTGGTAAGTTGTAAGAGTCTAAGAATTTATTCATTTCTTCTAAACTGTCCAATTTGTAGGCGTATAGGTTTCCAAAGTATTCTTTTATAATCTTTTGTATTTCTGTGGTAGCCATTGTAATTTTTCCTTTTTCATTTCTAATTTTATCTATTTGAGACTTCTCTCGTTTTTTCTTAGTGAGTCTCCCTAAAGGTTTGTCAATTTTGTTTATCCTCCCAAAGAACCAGCTCTTTGATTCATCGATCCTTTCTACTGTCTTTTTTGTTTCAATATCATTTGTTTCTGCTCTACTTTTTCTTTTTTCCCTCCACCCACTGAGTATGGGCTTTATTTGTTCTTCTTTTTCTAATTCTGTTAGGAGAAGTTTAAGGTTGCTTATTGGAGATTTTTATTGTTTGTTAACATGGGCCTGTATTGCTATAAATTTCCATCTTAGGATCACTTTTGCTGCATCCCGTATAAGCTGGTCTGATGCATTTTCATTTTCCTTTGTCTATAGTATTTTTTGATTTCTCCTTTAATTTCTTTAATCATCCATTTGTTGTTCAGTAGCATATTGTTTAGTTTCCACATTTTTGTCCCTTTCCCAGCTTTTTTCTCCTAGTGGATTTCTAGTTTCATAGCATTGTGGTCAGAAAAGATGCTAGATATTATTTCAATCTACTTAAATTTATTGAGGCTTGCCTTATTTCCCAATATATGGTCTACCCTTGAGAATGTTACATGCGCACTAGAGAAGAATGTGTATTCTGCTGTTTTGGCATGGAGTGTTCTATATATATCTCTAAAGTCCATCTGGTCTTTTCATTTAATTCCACTATTTCCTTGTTGAATTTTTGTCTGGATGATCTATCCATTGATTTAAAAGGAGTGTTCAGGTCCATACTGTTATTGTGTTGTTGGTAATATCTCCTTTTAAGTTTGTTAACAGTTGCTTTATGTACTTTGGTACTCCTGTGTTGGGTGCATAAATATTTATAAATGTTAATTCTTCTTGGTGGAGTGTCCCTTTAATCATTATATACTGCCCCTCTTTGTGTCTCTTTACCTGTTTTATCTTGACATCTACTTTGTCTGATACAAGTATGGCAACATCTGCTGTCATTTATTTGTCATTAGCATGGGATATCTTCTTCCATTGCTTCACTCTGAGACTGTGTTTGTCTTTGGGGCTGAGATGTGTTTCCTGGAGGCAGCATATTGTTGGGTCTTGTTTTTTAATCCATCCTACCACTCTGTCTTTTGATTGGAGAATTCAATCCATTTACATTTAGAGTGATTATTGATATATGAGGGCTTAATGCTCCCCTCTCATTGCTTATTTTCTGCATTTCCCTTTTTTCTCGTCCCATGTATTTTGGATTACCAATTGGGTTAAGTAGTTTTCTATGATGATTTTCTCCTTATGTCTCTGTTTTAATTATTTGTTTACTGATTACCATTAGGTTTATAGAAATATCTTATAGATGAGCTAGTGCATTTTTGATAGCCTTTTATTTCATTAGACTAAACCAATTCCATCTCTTTCCTCCTCCCCTTTTAGGTTATCATTGTCATATCTTTTTCCATCTTGCGTTGTGAGTTTGTGTTAAAGTGACAAGATTATATTTATTTTGGTGTTTTCCTTCCCTTTATCTTTAATGTTATAGTTAAGTGTTTACTAATCTGTTCTAATAGACAGCTGCATTTTCCTGATTATTGCCTACCTATTTATCTCCTGGCTCAGGGCTTTGTAGCCCCTTTCCTTTTATTTTTCCACTATGAGGGCCTTACTGAGGATTTCTTGTAGGAATGTCATGTGGTGATGAACTCCCTTAGCTTTTGTTTATCTGGGAAACTTTTTATTTCTCTGTCATATCTAAAGGATATTTTTGATTGATAGACTATTCTTGGCTTAAAGTTTTTGTTTTTCAAAATTTTGAATATATCATTCCACTTTCTCCTAGCCTGTAAGGTTTCTGCTGAGAAATCCTCTGAAAGCCTGTTAGGGGTTCCTTTGTTAGTTGTTTTCTTTTGCCTTGCTTCCCTTAATATTTTCTCTTTGTCATTGACTTTTGCCAGCTTTACTAATATATGCCTTGGAGAAGGTCTTTTTACATTGATACAGTTAGGAAATATATTGGCTTATTTCACTTGCATTTCCAACTCCTTCCTCATGTTTGGGAAGTTCTCTGCTATTATTTCTTTGAACAAGCTTTCTGCTCCATTCTCCTTCTCTTATCCCTCTGGAATACCTATAATCCTTATGTTGCATTTCCTAATTGAGTCTGATATTTCTCAGATAATTTCTTCATTTCTTTTTAATCTCAGTTCTCTCTCCTCCTCCATCTGAAACATTTCTATATTTCTGTTCTCTAAGTTGGTAATTCAATCCTCCATAATATCAGCTCTATTGTTTAGGGAATCCAGATTTTTCTTCATCTCATTCATTGTGTTTTTCATCTCCACACAGTTCTGATTGGTTCTTTTTATAGTTTCAATCTCTTTTATGAAGAAGTTCCTCAATTCATTGAACTGCCTTTCTGCATTTTCTAGTTACTCGTTGAGTATTTTTTTAATGATAGTTATTTTGAATTCTCTGTCATTTAGGTTGTGAATTTCCATGCTGTTGGGGCTGATTGCTGGGTACTTGTCATTTTCCTTCTGTTCTTGAGATTTAATATCTTCATACAGCTTGATGGCCTGGATTTTTGTCTCCATCTCGTGATATTATCTTTTATTTTTTTTAGGAAGATTAACCCTGAGCTAACTGCTGCCAATCCTCCTCTTTATTCTGAGGAAGACTGGCCCTGAGCTAACATCCGTGCCCAGCTTCCTCCATGTTATATGTGGGACGCTTACCACAGCATGGCATGCCAAGCAATGCCATGTTCACACCCGGTATCCGAACTGGTGAACCCAGGGCTGCCAAAGTGGAACATGCACACTTAACTGCTGTGCCACTGGGCCGGCCCCTCATGATATTATCTGTTCACAGTTTCCAACTGCCACCACTGAATGGGGTCAGGCACTGTGTATTCTGAGCTTGCCACAATCTGCAGCTCCCTAGCTCAAAACAGACTCCTTTTCTGTTTGTGTGGCACTCTGGCCAGTTGCTGAGCTAGATCACTGGGCAGGGGGAGGGGCACTTTCTTTCACCTGTGTGATCCCCTCAGCTGCTGGCTACTTTTCTCTCTGTGCGGTGGTCTGTCTGATGGCAGAGCTGGAGTGCTGGGCAGGAGGAGGGGCACTTTCTGTTAAGATTTTTCTACTTTCTTTTAGTCCATTTTGGTAACCTATAATTCCCATGAAAATTATATACTTTAGTATATCCTGGAAATTTTAAAAATTGCATTTCAACGCACTGAGTCTTTACTTCTTCCTCTTGAAAGGCTGAAAGTCCATAGAGTGCATTTGTTTATATGTTCAATGAGAAAAGTGTAACTCCTGAATGTGCCTGGATCTTTGGGAAACAAAAGGAGGGTGTCTAGAAGAGAATATCTTATCAGGTTCCCATAAGATAAGTATCTTCATGTCTTCCAAAATGAGGAACTGTAGCTGTAGCATCTTTGGTCCCCTAAAGTGAGCAAAAATAGAAGTTTCACACTTTATTTTAATACCAAGAAAATGATGAACTGCACATAAATAATGTAATGTGTTATTGACGATCAGAATTTGATTATAAAAATCTGCTTTGTACTAGTGAGTTGACGACAGTCTTCTGTGTTCCTAAAATACATGGCTGACAAAATAAAACTTGTTTACTTTTTACCTGTCTCTCTTTGGAAAAGTGTTTGTGTGTGACTGTGTGTGTTTGCATGTGTATGTGTGTGTGACAGGGACTGATTACCTCATACAGTCATGTGTTGCTTTATGGTGAGGATGCATTCTGAGAAATTCATTTTTAGGTGATTTCGTCATTGTGTGAACATCATAGAGTGTACTCACACAAATCTAGATAATACAGACTTCTATACACCTAGGTTATATGGTATTAATCTTGTAGGATTACAGTCATTAATGTGGTCTGAATTGACCAAAATGCCATTATGTGACACATGACTGTATTTTTAAATATTCAATTTCTTGAGTTCTAAGATGAACTTTTCTTTCATATTTTAACATCCATGAAATTAAGATTTGTCTTACAATCAGTGAGTACATGTGATATGGAAATGCTTCATTTTTACTACTTAGCTGTCATTAAAGTGGCAAATACAGTTTACAGAGGATGACATTTTAAATTCTAATATGGTAAGTATAGTCAATATACAAAATGCTTGAGACTCCATCTCTGAGTCTCTTTTCATAAAGTCTAGGGGCACTTCAATTGATATCAAGTCATCTCACTATTAGCCAATTACATGTGGAATTTATGAGAGTGTTAAATTAGACCTTTACTTCAGATTTGAAGGTCGATTTCATCCTATACAGAGTTTTAAAGTGGTGACAGCTTGGGACTGGCTTCTCTAGCCCATTGCCCTTGTACTTGAGATTTGTGCATGGTGTGTTGCTCATTCTTAGGCTTTTGGGAGAAACATGTGGGCACCTTCCCTTGATTGAGCCCTGTCCCACCTCTGACCCTTTTTATTCATTTTTCTCTTTCTTTCCCTTTTCAGTCCATACAGCCCCTTCATCTCCAATTGAAGCATTCTCTTATATTAGTTTCCTACTACTCCTGTTACAAAATTTCAAAGAGTTAGTTGTTTAAAACAACACAAATTTATTGTCCTAAAATTCTGTAGGTCAGAAATCTGACATGGGCCTCACAAAGCTAAAATCAAGGTGTTGGCAGGATGCATTCTTTTCTGGAGGTTCTAAGGCAGAACCCATTCTTCTCTTTTTCTAGCTTCTAGAGTCTAGCTGCATTCCTTGACTTGTGGATACTTCCGTCTTTAAAGCCAACCATGTCAACTCAAGTACTCCTCACGTTGCTTACTCTGACCTCCTCTTCTGTCTACCTCTTCCACTTTTGAAGGCCCTTGTGATTTTATTGGCCCTCTCCCAGATAATCCAGGGTAATCTCCCTCTTCCAGGTCAGCTCATTAGCAACCTTAATTCCACCTGCAACCTTAATTTCCTTTACTATCTAAATAGGATACTCACAGATTCTGAAGATTAGGATGTGAATATCTTTGTGGGGGGATTACTCTTCCTACTACAACTCCCTCTTACTCAGCTTCTGCATTTTTTGCAAGTCATTCTGAAATCTCAAAACTCTGAATGCTGGAAAATTTTTAGGAATACATTTGGCAGTAAACTCTGATCTGACATGAATTAATTTTGTTGCAAAATTTGATCTGAATTTATGTGACACCATGCACAGTTTTTATTTATTGCATGTTTGTGGAAATATTCATACATTTGCCTGCAGAAATATTAAAGTGTTTGTGTATCAGATGCTTCCCATGGGAGAAATTACGTAATACATAATACATGCACTGTATTATGTTTCTAAAATATAAGAAATTATAAATTAAAAAATCTAGCTGTTTCCAATAAATGAAAATGAAGGAATGCAGTCTTACATTATCATTATTATTATCATAATAATTAGCCTACTGCTACATTTCAATGAATCTGTTTACTTACTCAATCTTACTAGGATTTGTGCTCTAGAAGAAAGAGAGAGTAAAAAAATTCCATCCTCCCATATATGATTGTCAGGTATTTCAAGTGTCTGTCTGGACATACTCAAAGCACTGGTTTATTGAAACTCCGATTGAATGAATTTGTACATTCATTTTCCATGAATATTGCAAAACACTCATTTTTCCTGGGATGTTTCTATTCTATGGTGTACATGGGTCTCAACAAATGTTATTGAATCTAACATTTGATTTGGTGTTCGTATAAAGACACACACAGATGCCCAGATCTTGAGTATAAGATTGCAGATACTGTGATTCAAATACTTCCATTTCCTTTGACTTCCATGATGAATTATCTGTTCAAGAAACAGAGACAATTTTAAATACTAAAAACCAAGGAGGATCTCGTCAAGATGGCAGCATAGGCAGACTCTGAACTCACCTCCTCCCACAAACACAGCCAGATCACAACTATTCTTGGAAAAATTATCCCAGACAGACAACTGAAATGTGGATAAAAAGAACACCCACAACAAGAAACTGTCCTGACTGAGGCAGAAGAGGGAGAAATTACTTATGGAGAGAAAATGAAGCCCCCTTTGTGAGTGGTGGAGCTTCACAGCCAGCCAGATGGGAGCCATCCTAAGGTATGCAGCCTCCCTTGGAGAAGTAGGGCCCTTAGTAAGGGCACTGTACCACTATAAGCATCCTTCAGACTCAGCACAACTGAGATAAGTGTCCTACTATCTGGCTCCACTGGCTATTAACTGCAATGGGGAATAACCCCAGAAAAGCTATCAGAAGAAAGCTGGAAATATCCAGCTCTTAAAAGGCCCATACATAGATTCACCCATCTCAGACAGCAACCTAAAATCACCAAAAAGAAAGCTCCACAGTCCTTTGGTGAAAAGAGACTCACCTGGCAGGCTCTGGGTGCATCTCAGTGAGTGATGAGACCTCTCCAGAGACTGAGACATTAGTGGCAGCCATTGTTGTGACCAAGTACAGGAGAGCTGACATAGATGCTGGCAGATGCCATTGGAGTTCTTCCCCTGGCTTGTTAGTTCAAGGGTCTGCCACACCCCCGCACCCAATAAAGAATGGATTTAATTCAGTTCATCCCAGGCAGGCAGCCCACTCTAGGGACTGGAACCACGTAACAACAAGCCCTCATGCTACTTGTCAGCCTGCGTAGACTGGGTACCTTAATCCTCTACAGACAGGCTGGTGTGTCCACCTTTGTGGAGCAGGGCCTGTGTGAGGACCAGATGAACTGTGGGGGGCATTGGTGGAGGGGTGGGGGCATCTACAGTGGGGTTACAGAGTACCCTTCAGGAGATCAGGAAGTATTCATGAGCCAGGACTGTGTTTATGGTGTGTGTGGACTGGGGGCGGGGGGTGGGGTGGCTTATCAGTGGCAGAAGACTTGTGCTTCACAAAAACCCACAAACAAGATTTGCCCCACCTTCTGAAGCCTGAAACAGTTGAGTGCTCCCCATGCCTAGGGCCTGCCCCGCAGAACTGTGATTCTAAGAGAGCTGACAATAGCCTTGCAAGCCTGAGGCCTACAGCAACTGTTATCCCCTGAGCCTAGCAACCAACTACATTGGGTACCTACTCAAGTAACAGGAAAACTGCAACAAGAGTGTGCTATTAGATCTTGTTGCCAATGCTGCTGGGGCTCCCCAAACCCAATTTACAAACAGCTGGCCAGGGAGTGAAAAACTAGACTCCTTGAGTATCTGCAGTAACAGCAACCCTGACACAGCAGAAGGACATAAATAGCACACACAGGGGTCACTCATGGGTCATTTGGATTGCTGATGAGAGGGAAGCACACTACTGGGCCTCTAAAGGCTTTTCTTACATAAAGCCACTTCTCCAAGATCAGTTGACATGGCTGACTCACCTAAAACATAGAAATAAGTGCAGAGAAAGAGGCATAATCAGTAGGCAAAGGAATACATTCCATGCAAAGGAACAGGACAACCCCCCTCCCTAAAAGAATTAAATGAAACAGAAATAAGCAATCTACCTGACAAAGATTTCAAGCAAAAACTCATAGGGATTCTCATAGATATTGGGAGAAGACTGGATGAACACACTGAGAACATCAACAAAAAATTAGAAAATATAAAAAAGAACCAGTCAGAAATAAAGAATACAATACTGGAAATGAAAAATTCACTAGAGGGACTTAATAGCCAAGTAGATGATACAGAAAGGATCAGCAAGCTGGATGAAAGACTAGAGGAAATCACCCAAGCTGAACACATAAAAGAAAAAAGACTTTAAAAGAATGAGGACAGTCTAAGAGAACTTTGGGACCATATCAAGCACACTAACATTCGTATTATGTGTGTCCCAGAAGGAGAAGATAGAGACAAAAGGGCAGATAATCTATTTGAAGAAATAATAGATGAAAACTTTCCTAACCTAAGGAAGGAAACAGACACCCAAGTACAGGAAACACAGAGGACACCAAACAAGATAATCCCAAAGAGACCCACACCAAGACACATTATAGTTAAAATGTCCACAATTAAAGATAAAGAGAGAATCTTAAAAGCAGCAAAGAAGGGCCATAAATGACATACAAAGGAAAGCCCATAAGGCTATTGGTGCTCTTCTCAGCCTAAACCCTAAAGGCTAGAAGAGAGTGGCATGACATATTTAAAGTGCTGAAAGGAAAAAAAGCTACAGCCAAGAATACTCTCTTCAGCAAGATTATCATTCAGAATGGAAGGAGAGATAAAGAGCTTCCCAGACATGCAAAAATTAAAGGAGTTTACTACTATGAAACAAGTTCTAAAAGAAATGCTGAAGGGACTTATTTAAGTGGGAAAGAGAAGATCACAAATAGGGATAAGAAAATTATCAAAAAACCAAACAGATAATAAAAATCTCTGGTAAAGGCAAAAATACAGTAAAGGCAGCAGATCAACCACCTCTGAAGATAATATGAGGGTTAAAAGACAAAAGTACTAAAATTACCTATTTCAACAATAAGAGGGTAATGAATAGACACACACAAAATAAGAAATTAGATATTATTTCAAAAACATAAAATGTGGGAGGAGGGGAGTAAGAGATTAGAGATTTTACAAGAGCTCAAGCTAAAGAGACTATCAACTCAATATAGATTGCTGTATACTTAGAATAGTATATGGGAACCTCATGGTAATCACAAATCAGAAACCTATAATAAGTGAACAAATAAGTGAGAGGAAAGAAATCAAACACATTACTAAAGAAAGCCATAAAACCACAAGGGAAGACAGCAAGAGAAGGAGAATGAACAGAGAACTACTAAAACATCTAGAAAACGAAAAGTAACAAAATGGCAATAAATACATACTTATCAATAGCTACTTTAAATGTCAGTGGACTAAAGGCTCCAATCAAAAGGCATAGGGTGGCCAACTGGATAAAAAAAACCAAGACTCATATATATGCTGCATATAAAAGACACACTTCAGACCTAAAGGCACTCACAAACTGAAAGTGAAAGGATGGAAAAAGATATTCCATGCAAATGGCAAAGAAAACAAAGCAAGGGTAGCAATACTTATATCAGACAAAATAGATTTTAAAACAAAAACTATAACAAGAGACAAAGAAGGGCACTACATAATGATAAAGGGAACAAAGCAACAAGAAGATACAACACTTGTAAATATCTATGAAGCCAATATAGGAGGCCCTAAATATATAAAGTAATCATTAACAGACATAAAAGGAGAAATATGCAGTAACACAATACTAATAGAGAACTTTAACATTCCACTTACACCAATGGATAGGTTACCCAAACAGAAGATCAATGAGGAAACATTGGCCTTAAATGACACATTAGACCAGATTGACTTAGTAGATATATATATATATATAGAACATTCCATCCCCAAACCACAAAATACATATTGTTTTCAAATGCACATGGGACATTCTCCAGGACTGATCACATATTAGGCTACAAAACAAGTCACAATAAATTTAAGAAAACTGAAATAATACCAAGCATCTTTTCAGACTACAAAGGTAAGAAACTAGAAATCAGCTACAGGAAGAAAATCAGAAAAGCCACAAAAATGTGATGAATAAACAAAATGCTACTGAGCAACGATTGGGTCAGTGAAATCAAAGGAGAAATAAAAAAAATACTGGCAGACAAAAGAAAATGAAAATACAACATGATAAAATCTATGAGGTACAGCAAAAGTGCTTCTAAGAGGGAAGTGTATAGCAATTCTGGCCTGCCTCAACAAACAAGAAATACCCCAAATAAACTAACAGTGCACCTAAAGGAAGTGGAAACAGAAGAAGAAGACAAAGCCCCAAATCAGTAGAAGGAAGGAAATAATAAAAATCAGAGCAGAAATAAAGGAAATAGAGACTGAAAAAAAATAGAAAAAATTAATGAAAGCAAGAGCTCGTTCTTTGAAAAGATAAACCAAATTAGCAAATCTTTAGCTAGAAGCACCGAGAAAAAAAGAGAGAAGCCTCAAATAAACAAAATCAGAAATGAAAGAGGAGAAATTACAATGGACATCTCAGAATTACAAAAGATTATAAGAGAATATTATGAAAAGCTATATGCCAACAAATTGGATAATCTTGAAGAAATAGATAAATTGTTAGAATCATACAACCTTCCAAAACTGGATCAAGAAGAAGTAGAGTATTTGAATAGACCAATCACCAGTATGGAGATCAAAACAGTAATCATTGCCTACCAAAAAACAAAAGCCAGACGGCTTCCCTGGTGAATTCTACAAAACATTCAAAGAATACATAATACCTATCCTTCTCAAACTGTTACACAAATTTGTAGAGGAGGCAAGCCTTCCTAAATCTTTCTATGAAGCCAACATTATCCTGATATCTAAACCAGACAAGGACAATACAAAAAATGAAAATTACAGGCCAATATCACTGATGAACATCGATGAAAATAAAACTCAACAAAATACTAGAAAATCTAATACAACAGTACCTTAAAAAGATCATACATCATGATTTAGTGGGTTTCATTCCAGGGATGCAAGGATGGTTCAACATGTGCAAATCTATCAATGTGATACACCACATTAACAAAATGAAGAATAAAAATCACATGATCATCTCAATAGATGCAGAGAAAGCATTTGACAAGATACAGTATCCATTTATGATAAGAACTCTAAATAAAATGGGTATAGAAGGAAAATACCTCAAAATAATAAAGGCCATATATGACAAACCCACAGCTAATATTATTCTCAATGGAGAAAAACGGAAAGCTATCCGTCTAAGAACTGGAACCAGAAAAGGATGCCCACTGTCACCACTCTTATTTTACATCGTATTGGAAGTCTCAGCTAGAGCAATCAGTCAAGAAAAAGAAATAAAAGGGATCCAAATAGGAAAAGAAGTAAAACTGTCACTCTTTGCAGACGACATGATTTTATATGTAGAAAACCATAAGGAATCCACTAAAAAATCTTTTAGAAATAATAAATGAATACAGTCAAGTTGCAGGATGCAACATCAACATACAAAAATCAGTCCCGTTTCTATACACTAACAACGAAGTAGTAGAAAGAGAAATTAAGAATATAATACCATTTACAAGTGCAACAAAAACAATAAAATACCTAGGAATATCCTTAACCAAGGAGGTGAAAGATCTGTATACCAACAACTATAAAACATTGTTGAAAGAAATTGAAGAAGATACAAAGAAATGGAAAGATATTCCATGCTCTTGGATTGGAAGAATTACCATAGTTAAAATATCCATCCTTCCTAAAGCAATCTATAGATTCAACGCAATTCCTATCAAACTTCCAACATCATTCTTTCACAGAAATAGAACAAAGAATCCTACAATTTATATGGAACAACAAAAGACCCCGAATAGCCAAAGCAATGCTGAGGAAAAAGAATAAAGCTGGAGGTACCACAACCCCAGATTTCAAAATATACTACAAAGGTTTAGTAAAAAAACAAGCTTGGTAATAGCACAAAAAGAGACACATAGATCAATGGAACAGAATCAAGAGCCCAGAAATAAACCCGCACATTTATGGACAACTAATTTTTGACAAGGGAGCCAAGAGCATATAATGGATAGAGGAGAGTCTCTTCAATAAATCATGTGAAAACTGGACAGTCACGTGCAAAAGAATGGAAGCAGACTATTATCTTACACCACGCACAAAAATCAACTCAAAATGGATTAAATCCTTGAATGTGAGAACTGAAAACATGAAACTTCTAGAAGAAAATATACTCAGTACCCTCTTTGACATCGGTCTTTCCAGCAGTCTTTCAAATACCATGTCTGACCAGGCAAGATAAACAATAGTAAAACAATAAACCTACAGGATGACATCAAACTAAAAAGCTTCTGCACAGCAACAGAAACCATCAATAAAATGAAAAGACAACCTAGAAATTGGGAGAAGATATTTGCAAACCCTATATAAGGTGTTAATACCCAAAATATAGAAGGAACTCATAAATCTCAACAATAAAAAAACTAACAACCCAATTAAAAAATGGACAAAAGATCTGAACAGAGATTTCTCCAAAGAAAACATATGAATGGCCAACAGGCACAGGCAAAGATGTTCAACATTATTAACTATCAGAGAAAAATAAATCAAATTGCAATGAGATATGACCTCACTCTGGTCAGAATGACTATAATTAACAAGACAGGAAACAGCAAATGTTGGGGAGGATGCGGAGAGAAGGGAACCCTTGTACACTCCTGGTGGAAGTGTAAACTGGTGCAGCTGCCATGGAAAACAGTATGGAGTTTCAGAAAATTATGAAATCAGAAAATTAAGAATGGATCTACCATATGATCCAGCTATTCCACTGCTGAGTCTTTATCCAAAGAACTTGAAAACACAAATTCATAAAGATACATGCACCCCTATGTTCATTGCAGCACGATTCACAACAGCCAAGACTTGGAAGCAACCTAGGTCCTGATCAAGGGACAAATGGATAAAGAAGATGTAGTATATATACACAATGGAATACTACTCAGTCATAAGAAATGTTGAAATCTGGCCATTTGTGACAACATGGATGGACCTTGAAGGTATTATGCTGAGTGAAATAAGTCAGACAGAGAAAGTAAAATACTCTATGATCTCACTCTTAAGTAGAAGATTAAAAGAAAGGACAAACAAAAAGATAACAACAGAGACTGGATTTCTGGTTACCAGAGGGGAAGTGGGAAGGGAGGAGGGCAAAAGGGGTGATTAGGCACACATGTGTGGTGACGGATCGTAATTAGTCTTTGGGTGGTGAACATGATGTAATCTACACAGAATTTGAAATATATTTTAATGTACACCTGAAAGTTTTATAATGTTATAATCCAATGTTACTTCAATAAAAATAAATAAATAAATTCTAAAAACCATGATTAAGTAGAACTGATGTCATACTCTTATATAAATTCCTTTCCTTCCATGCCACAAATTCAATGAACAAACACTAATAGCTTCTTACAGGTCAGGCACTTTTCTAGACACTGCGAATATAATGGAGAATTAGATCTGCTAAGTTCTCTGGAGCTCTTTAATGCACTGTGGTAAGGGAAATGACAAAGAAGTGCACATAGGAAAAAAATATTTATTGCCTTAGATACAGCTTTTCCTTTTTCAACTAGTCAAACTAACTTATGTCTGAGGCAATAGTATGAACAGTTAGACAGGTAGTTCCAGATTCTTACCCTTGCTGTAGGCATACATTGGAGCTTTAAAAATAAGACTGTATAAGTTCTAGGTCACATCCAACTGTTAGGAAGTCACAGGGAGTGAAAGACAATGAAGATCCTTAAAACTAAGTCTCTACACATACTGAATGGTTGTGTCCCTGTTGCCTACTGCATGTCTGGACACCACAGTCCTATCTTTCATCCCATTGCCTGGACACCAAGAACTTCTACAGTATTTCACGTTTGTGCCCTGCTTGCTGTCAATTGCTCTTTAAGGACTATGTTCTATCTGCTTAATTTCTTGCTGGTGTTCCTTCTCAATATCGTTGTGCCAGGTAGCTGATCCTTTGTGCCTGTGCCATCTTGCTATACTCGTCTATTTATGGTTGAGGCATGACAATATGTGACAGCTAATATTTTAAGAAAATATCTCAATTATATTCTTGCAGCTTGATCCACAATCTGTAATCAGGCTATCCCCTTTCAGAAAGCATGATTCTTCTCTTCAGTCTTCTCATGGATGACTTCATCTCTTGGTTCCTCAGGGTGTAAATCATGGGGTTCAGAACAGGGATGATGACAGTGAAGGTGATGGAGACAGCTCTGTCCATGGGGAGGGCAGTGAAGGGCCGGGCATAGACATAGATGCAGGGCACAAAGTGCAGTGTCACCACAGTGATGTGGGCTGTGCAGGTACAGATGGCTTTCTTCCTGCCTTCTCCAGTTTGAGTTCTCAGCATCATCAAGATCACTGTGTATGACACAAGAAGAAGGACAAACCACAGGGTAGTGACCAGGCCATTGTTGGAAATCATTAAAAGCTCAATGACAAAGGTGTCAGTGCAGGCGAGTTTGAGCACCTGCGGGACATCACAATAGAAGCCATCAACAACATTAGGTCCACAGAAGGGGAGGGGTGGCAAAAGGGAGATCTGCACAATGGAGTGGACAAAGCCCCCCATCCAGGAAGCCACAATGAGGGCAGTGCATCTCCCCCTACTCATGATGGTCACATAGTGCAGGGGCTTGGAGATGGCCATGTAGCGATCAAAGGCCATCACAGAGAGAGAAAAAATGTCTGCTCCACCGAGGAGGTGGAAGAAAAACATCTGTGTGATGCAACCGTTGAAGGAGATGGTCTTTCTCCTTGAAAGAAGGTCAGCTAGGACCTTCGGAGCAGTGATGGAGGAGAAGCAGATGTCCAAGACAGAGAGATTGCGGAGCAGGAAGTACATGGGGGTGTGAAGGCGAGGCTCACAGGTCACAGTGACCATGATGGCAACATTTGCTAACACAGTTGTTACATAAATCACAGCTAAAAATGAAAATAAGAGCAAGCTTAACTCTTGAGACTGGGTAAGGCCACAAAAAATGAATTCAGACACCCTGGTATGATTTCTCAGGGCCATTGGATGATATTTCCTCCTCCAAGTACAGCTTGGAAAGAAATAATATTACTTAGGTAATGAAATCAAAGTTTTACCTCATACAGAAAATGAACATACATAAATATATCTTATTCTTCATGAACTAGCTGTGTTACCAGGGAAATCACTCAGTTCTACTTGCTTCAGTTCCCTCATTAGTACAAGTTGAGTTTTGAGCTAGATCATTTGCTTTCCTACCGTACTTGATTGGGGACTTTGTGATCTTTTAAAGTTCACCCCTAGAAGTTGCTGAGGAAGAGATCTAAGGAAGGCTTTATGGAAGGAATTATGGGTTCCCTACATCTTCGTGAATCAGAGCAGCTCTGATTTTATTCAAGTTTCACTTTGTTTCTATGGCTTAAAAGCCATTGGAATAAATCAACCCTCAAATGCCTTTCAGTAACAAGATGATATGGGTCAATTTGAACAGCATATTATTGTTTTAAAAGCTACTGCACACTTAATTACAATAAAATTTCCTAATATCCCTCTGAGTTTAGGGAGAAAGCTGTTATTCCCACTTTAATAATACCAAAACTGAAATCAATAAGTATAAGCCAATTTTCCAAAGTAATTCAGAAAACCAGTGGCAGAGAAAAAGTAACAGTTTTCTTCTGTCTCTTAGTTCTAGGATCTTTCCATTATACCACACTGCCTGCCAGTTTCAAAATATATAAATCCATGAATAATTTGTGTAAGGAACACTCTACAGAACTTTCAGTGGTGAGTTTTATTAGCTCCTCAATTTCCTCTTTCCATCAATGGAATTTTAGACCTTTCAGAAATGACATCTTCTCTTCAATGTTTTATTTCATTTCATAGATACTAAGAGGTCAAGGGTAAATGATGAATTTAACACAAAGAAGTTGACAAAGATGGTGATGGAGATGATTATGTTCACAAAGGTCCAGACATGCATACATAGAGAACGAGCATGAAATTCAAGGTTACCACAGAAATGTAGGCAGTACAGGTAAATGTGAATTTCCTCCTGTGCCCTTCCTATAAAAGATAAACAGTTTCTAGTGAGCTTGCGATTTTCACTTTCTGATGGAGTAAAATAAACACAAGATGGAAGCAATGGTTGTTCCCATCCCTGAGGGTTGGTATGTTCTCTTACCATAGAGTCGTGGCTGAGGAGGAAGGGGCAGATCCAACTTAGAGGATTTTTATTTCCTTGTATTTTTCCCGTATGAGTCAGGAGTAAGCAACCCTTGGTTGTTTGAAGATCAATTAAGGAAAAATAAAGTTCTTAAGAGGCCCAAGTGACAAGTATAAGATCACGCAGGAAGCTAGTGATGGAGTTAGACTTTGACATTCAGCCCATGTCATTTCAATAATTTATAAGAAGATTTATGATGGTGGCAGTGGTCACAAAGTTAACTCAGAGTTATAGGTAAAAGCCATCCTCAGCCTAAGCATCTGCCTGAATCACCTGGCATTACCTTATTGATAGATGGTCACTGTCCAGATCAGTGCCCAACTGGGAAGCATCATGATTGGTCTGTGTAAAAACAAACTTTGGGAAGGTAAGAGTCTTGAAAAACTATGTGGATAAATAAGCCCAAAACACATGTTGCCTCTCATTTGCTCTGGAGAATTTGATGACTTGTCTTGTTTTCCCAGTTTATTCAGTCTCTGAGGACACACTTACCTCCACAGCATGTACTGATAGGCAGTATGTTTTATCCAAAAGACTTATATTGAGCCACCCACATGCAAGAGACCTGGGCACTGTTAAAACTCTCCTGAGGGTACTACTTTTTTCACTTCTCTCAATTTGTCCCATTCTCCTCATCCTCACTTAAACCTTTATCACTTCTCCTCAGATTGTTGCAGGAGTTCTGTAACTGGTCTCCTTTTCTTCGGTGTAGTTTTCTCTAATTCATCCTCTCTGTTGTTTGCAGAAATATCTTCACAAGTCATAAATGAGACCATTTATTCCCTTGCTGGAAAATTTCTAGTAGTTCCCTATTGCTTATAGAATAAAGATTAAACTTTTCTTATAGCATCTAAGACTTCCCTCCATCTTCGATATTATCTAGTGCCCTGTTTCCTTTGATTCTGTTTCAGGTGTTTAAATGTTATACACATTCTTATGCCTTTGGATCTGTGATCCTGTTGCTCCCTCTACCTACCGTATCCTCCCTACTCTCAGAATCTCCCATCTATCCGTCTTCACAAACACTGACCTTTCGACGCTCGGGTCCAGAGACTCCTCTTCTGTGAAAACTTCCCTGACACCCCTTTGTGACTCATTCCCTGCATTGACTTCTCTTCTGGTATTTTTAACAGTTTCTTCTAATTATATGTCTCTTTTCCCTTAGCACGCTATAATTTCCCTATTATACCTCAAGTTCATCCTGTCTGCTGAGTATTTCATCCATCCTAATATCATCAAATCTTCACTTAGTATGGGGCATGCGTTAGGTGCTCAATAAATGTTTTGTTGCTTTTTTAAAGATTGACACCTGAGCTAACATCTGTTGCCAATTTTCTTTTTTTCCCTTCTTTTCCCCAAAGCCCCCAAGTACATAGTTGTATATTTCAGTTGTGAGTGCCTCTGGTTGTGCTGTGTGGGATGCTGCCTCACCGTGGCCTGAGGGGTGCCATGTCCATGCCCTGGCTCTGAACCGGCAAAACCCTGGACTGCCCAAGCAGATTGCATGAACTTAACCACTCGGCCACAGGGCCAGGCCCTCAATAAATGTTTCTTAAATTTATAAATCTAGCTGGTAAGTGCACATCATTACTTATAAGCATTGGCATTGGAATGTGAGCGAGGGAGAAGGATCTTGACGAACACAGGCTAAGAAACTCTTTTGTTAACATCTTTGACATGGCCTGAGGGATGCCAGATAGAGATTTGTTTTCTGATCCAGGCTATAAAACACCTCTGTGACCTTGAGAAAGTCACATTGCCTCTCTGTTCCTTGGATCCTCAGTTGTAAAATGTGAGGGCAATCTAATGTGATGTGGTGTAGGGCAATGTTAAGAGTTTTCAGGTAGGGCAAATTTGGGTTGGAATTTTGCCTCTTCCTCATTTGTTACATGGAGCAAGTTCTTTATTTTCCTTCAATTTATTCCTCTGCAAACTGGGAAGCATACCACTTACTTCAATGGGTGGCATAAGGAGTAACTATGATCATGTTTGTAAAGTACCAAGATCAGAGTGGACATTCAATTAACTTGATTCCTTTCCCTTTTTCCTGAAAACAGAATCTGACCTGCCTATCATGAGGGTTATTTATGAAGACATATGTAGAATATTCTATTGAATAGCAATAAAATGCGATTCAATAGAAGTACAACTTCTCTTTGAACCAACTTAACTATTTTTGTTTCCATAAACTTGCATGAATTAACCAAGTGGACTTGAGCCTTCAGCTCTGGGTCATTGGGTTCAGGAATAAGACAGGCTCTGGATCAAAGGCTAAAGAGACCCAGTGAGTCATGGGCAGTGTATGGAAATAGGGTTGCCTTTGAAACCTCCACAGTTTTTAAGATAATTTGAGGTTAAGATTATGTTTTTTAAGGAAGCACCAATGTTGTGGAAAGAGGCTCCATGATCCCATGGACAAACCCTAAGCTAGAATAAAATCTGCTCCTTATATGCAACTCAATTGTTCCATCAAATACGAGCTGCTTTCTCTTTTACCATGCTGACTCCATCTCTGTGGCTCCTTCTTCTTAAGGAGACATTCCTCCTTTTCCAGTATTTAAAATCTACTTCTTTGTTTTCCGTTACTAAAATTGTCAGCTATTTTTGCAATATCTTATACACTAGGTACATTTTCATGCACATCCTATCCATGTATAATCCACAATGTCTCACACTCTGACAGTTCAATGTTCTTACCCAAATCCTTCAGTATCCAAGCTGGAATTTATGCCATCTGAGACTGGATAGCTGGGCCTCAGTGTGTATGGTTCTGGGGAAATATCATGTTAGAAGTTGAAGTCCTTCTGCAGGTTAGTTACATTAGACTTCGGTATCTTCTCTTAAAACTTCACATTGGAAAGGGCAGACTCAGGGAGTTACATCATCATGGCTCTTCATCTGGTCCCAAAGCATCCCTATCACATACAGTAGTCCCTTAGGCTCAAGCCTAATATGAGAATTAGCAAAGGGAATTTTATTATATCTGAGTGTGGAAATAGAATGGACATTCTTATGACAGTGTTGGAGTTCCAGTGGGAGTTATTAAATATTTTCCAAGTCATTATTGGACACAAATCCACGCATATGTGCACACACATATATATGCATGCACTTACAGACACACACAAACAAAGATGCCCACATTTCTATGCTTTCCAAATTCTTGCAAGGCCCCAGAAGACATGTGCTATTTATTCTGTGATTCTTTGAATTTCGGGGAAACATGTTAATAGAAATATCTAATGCCATGTTATCATTCATTCTCAGTGTGGGCAATGTGACCAAGAGGGCAAAAATTGGTTATTGGTAGCCAAAAAATCTTAGATATTGCAATGATGTGTGGTCCTTCAAAGATCTTTGGTGTGTAAAAAGATATACAGTATATCTTTGGTATTACATTTTCTTGTGGGAAAGCAATTAGTAAAAATACCTAATAAAGCTCCTTGGGGGGGGCAATAATTTTAAAAAGTTTGAGAAGCACTGCCATGTGGTTAAGAGTCTTGGCCCAATGTCTCTGTCTTGTAGGACTCAGAGAAAATCACAAATGTATGTCATCTACTAGGACCATTTTGCAAGTATTAATGCATCATAACAATTTCAAAAGAATGGTCTATATGTTGAAGTTTCCTGAGATTTCTTATTCCTCTTGGCCAATTTTTTAATGACTTTTGGAGGCTGAAGGGTAGAATTTGAAGCAGGAATAAAGAGAGAAGGGAGATTCATTGTCTCTCTACATAATTACATTTTTAGAATCGTCCTCTTTGGAGAGAGGTGGATTACAAAGAAGACCCAGTGGCTATTCCTAAATGGCCCTGCCTACAATGTGTTTCTTTTCTCTCCTGCTACAAAAAATGGATCTTGAGTGTGTGAAAAGGTATTTTTTTTTTACCAGTGATTTATCTTGAATTGTCTGTGCATATATAGACAAAACTATAGTTTTGCTCCAGCTATAAAAGCCCTGGGAGTGAAGTGGAGAGAAGATAGAGGGAATAAAGAAGTTTAAGTTAACAAAAAATAAATTATCTTTGTGGATTTTGTGCAGATATAGCCCCAATTTGTACAAGTACTTTTGAGATTAATTTGAGTGAGAAAATCAGTAGAATGGATCTGAGAATGGTGAAATATATTGAAATATGTTGAAGATTCTGTACTCAAAATATTAAATCAAGAAGTGATTTTAATAATCAACTGGGAATAATCGGAGAAGGCAGAGAAATCTCAGAGACACTAGAGAAAGCATGTGAGAAAGAAATACATCCATATTCTGTATATATGCACATTTAGGAATATTATAACAGGGAAATCGTTTGTATGCCTGATTAATTCCAGGAGCAATACTAATTTTTGCAGCTATCATCCTCTCAACATTTGTAATTCTTCACTCTCTTGGCAACCTTGTGAGGAGACAATGTTATTTCCATATTACAGGTGGTAAAAGTGAGGTAAAGTATGTTGGCATGAGAGTCACAGATTACAACAAAATAGCATTAGGTTATTGATTTTAGTTTTATACCTCATTCCTCTCCCCAGTCTGCAAGCCCAATATCTCATGTTGTTCAACCTCATCTCTTCTTTTTGTTTCTATATTCCCTCTAATAGAGTTAAGCGTCTATGAGGATGTAGAGAAATGACCATGGAGAAAAGAGATAGCTGTCTCTTACTCCCAGGATAGTGGTTTGAGAAATTAATCAGAGTTAGATTTCCATCTCAATCTGACTGCTCACCCCAGTTTACTGCTCTCAGAAAATCCAATCCTTCTCTGAAGTCTCTTCATGGCTGATTTCATCTCTTGGCTCCTCAGAGTGTAGATGATGGGGTTCACCATGGGGGTGATGACCGTGTTATTGGTAGACACAGCTATGTCCATGGGCAGTGTAGTGAAGGGCCGGCAGTAGATGTAAATGCAAGGCACAAAGTGAAGAGTCACCACCAGGATGTGGGAGGTGCAGGTGGTGAGGGCCTTGTGCCGGCCCTCCCCAGAGTGAGATCTCAGCATCACCAGAATAATAGTGTAGGACCCCAGGAGCCCGAGGAACCACAGGAGTGTCACCAGCCCATTGTTAGAGATCATAAGGAGTTCCAGAGCAAAGGTGTCAGTGCAGGCCAGTTTAACCACTTGGGGCACATCACAGTAGAAGGCATCTAGGACATTGGGACCACAGAAGGGGAGTGGAAGTAAGAGAATTATCTGGACAATTGAGTGCAAACCACCACCCATCCAAGAGGCGACCACCAAACCCACCCACATCGATCTCCTCATAATGGTCACATAATGCAGAGGTTTGGCAATTGCAAGGTATCTGTCATAGGCCATCACGGAGAGGAAAAAAAATCTGCCCCACCAGCAAAGTGGAAGAAGAAGATCTGTACCATGCAGCCATGGTAAGAGATGGTTTTCCTCTCTGATAAAAGATCCACCAGGAACTTGGGAACGGTGACAGCTGAAAAAACAATGTCCAGGACTGATTTGTTCCTCAGGAGAAAGTACATGGGAGTGTGGAGGTGGGACTCACAGGTGATGGTCAGCACAATGAGTGCGTTACCCAGCACAGTTGTTACGTACACAGAAAGGAAGACCACAAACAAGCAAAACTCTAGCTCCCGGAAGCGAGTGAGTTCCAGGAAGACAAATTCCTTCACGGTGGTGTGGTTGCTCTGGCCCATGATGGGGACTACCCTCTGCTAGCTCTACCTTAGGAGAAGATATGTCAGGATTAGGAGTATGCAGTCATGAGGCGGCAATATCATTTATCATATATTGTTATAAGGCTCTTGCAAGTATCCAGATCATAACGACTACTCAGAAAAACTGTGCTAGAGTCTCCCTTTTCATTGTGTGGAAACTCTTTATCCTGGTGATTTTCCTTTCTTGTTGTAAAACCCTAGGTTGACAAGAAGAACCATCACACTCCTATGTCCTTACTCTGACTAGAGGGAGATGGAAAGGCTATGGTCATTTGACCATGGCTTATTTTCTATCCTGCAGGAATAACTTCTTTACATGTATGCAAAGCTTTATAATTTACTAAAAGCTTTCACCTGCAACATTTCATCTTGATTTTGATTCTTGTGGTGTCTCTGTGGGCTCTGTAGAGTAGTTATGATTATCTCCATTTTACATAGGAGAAACTGAAGCTTAGAGCAGTTAATGACTTTCCCACATTTGCAAAATCACAAAGTTAATAAGTGGCAAATCAAGGATTTGAACCCAAATAATTTTTCTGACTTGACAGAGACTCCCTTCTTGACGAGATTTTAGTTAGGCCCTTCTGAGCCCTCTTCTCAACTAGGTGTCAACCTCGACCTTACACATTTTTCCTGGATAAACTCAGTTTTAGCAAGAATCCTGCTAAATCAGTTTAGCAAGAAGCCCCTACCCTTGATATCTGATCAAATTTCTCAACCCCCACCCTAGACATCTAACTCCTTGTATCAAAGTTCTTGGCTTGTCTTTAGCAAGAATCCTGTTAAGCCAATTTAGCAAGAATCCCCCTATCCTTGCATTCTCCCTTTAGTAATTCTCTATCCACTGACCCTCTCCCTCTGTTCATTGGATATAAATCCCAACTTCTCCTCATTGTTTTTGCAGTTGAGCTTAATCTCTCCCCTCTATGGCAATTGTCTTGACCTCTACTGCAACAGTCTTGAATAAAATCTGTCTTGCCATTTTTAACAAGTGTCTGGTGAATAATTTTTATTTAACAGTCTCCAGAGGTTTTTCCACTGTAGCATTCTGCCAGATCAGAGAGTGTGGGGCTTACTTTGCTATATCAGAATTATAGTGGGTAGATTAACTTTACAGTTAATTAAGTAGCCTGACTAGTTAATCCTCATCTCCTTTCATACAGGAGAGAAGAATCAGGCCCTCATAAGTACTCCTCCATGCGCTCTGAGACACTTGGATCTCACTTGGTCCACAAGGCTCTTGGTTGAGTGTAGAGCTGCAATCATCATTCAGAGCACATGAAATCATCACAAACAAACTCATCATTAAAACTTCCAGACCTCAGTGGTGACTTAATCTGATCCTCCTTACTTTAGGGGTGAATGGAGAAGGGTATTTATTTTTCTAGAATCAGTCTATGGATTGGTGAAAGATACATAACTTTAATAAAAATTTTCCGAGTCCTCTTTGAATTTTTGCCATGAGAATACTTAATATCTACCCTTTAAACAAATTTCAAGCATACAATAAAGTATTGTTAACTATAGTGCATTACATTTCCAGGACTTATTCACCCTGCATAACTGAAACTTTGTACCGCTCATATCCCTTGACTAGCATCTTCCCATTTCTCTCTACCCCAAGCCTCTGGTGATCACCATCCTACTCTCTGCTTCTCTGAGTGGAAGACATTATGCTAAGCGAAATAAGCCAGCCACAGAAAGACAAACACTGCATGATCTCACCTATAGGTAGAATCTAAAACAGTTAAACTCTTGCAAAGATAGAGAATTTTAACCTGGGATTAAATATAACCTCAAATTCCAGGGATTTTCTTCTGTTGCTATGTTGGCAAGTAAGGTTTTTTCAAATCAGATATCTGGCCATCAGAGGACAAAACTCTCTTAAATATGAATATTTGTATGTCCAAGGACTCTCGTATTGCAGATAATTTTTAAAAATTCAAATAGTTGAGATGACCCAAAGCCAGTTCAACAGTAGAAAGTAAACAGTTTTGGCATTCAAAGCAATGGAAGCATATCTGAAGAAAATAGGATAAAAAAGAGAGTAGACTAGATAAAAAAAGAACAGAGCACAATCCCTGAAATAAAAACATAATAAAGCACCCTGCAAATGACCTGTTTAGTGGCATTTCTTTTTTTCAGTTCTGTTACAGTTGAGGGTATTTTATGGTTTAATTTGAGGAGTTCAGACATGCAGAAAGCTTCTTAAATAAAAATCTTCTCTGTTGATTTTCCTAGATTTCTGATTTCACCATTAGAACCATTTAATTCCTGTGGAAAAGTGAATTTCCTCTCTAAGGGTCCTTTTAATATGATGCAATAAGAATCCTACTTTAATATCCCATCATAACACAGTACCTGGAGGTAGTATTCTGGAATTTTTTACTGCCACCTAGCAAACAACAGAAACCTACTCAAATTATGTTATTTCCCTTTATAAAAGGTGTCTACAAAGAAGAGCCCACCTTAGGATTGTATTGAGGGCAAGATATATTAGCTTCCCAACTTGAAACTCCAAGGGAAACATTTGTCCTAGACCCAAGTGTCAGGGACAGCTCCCCTAGGAGACCAGTAAGATCTTCCTCTTAGACAATGAAGACTATGTACTGGGCCATTTCTGTTTTGTCTTCCATACACTCAAAAACCTATATATGGGTTAATTTCCTACTCCATACTTTCTCAATTGTAATCTCTTAACAGTTTCCTACTTATATTTTGTTGTTCTGTTACGTGTTTTGCTGTTGTTGCTGTAAGATCTCCCTAATCCTTTGTAGACGTGATGGGTAAATACATTGGTTACTAAGGTAGAGACTGATTTTCATAGGTATAAGGCAATCAGCCATGTCCAGAACAAGCATTGGTTATGAAGGCAAGATTGGAATGGGCGCTAGGCAGGAAATCATAGCAGTCTTGGCCGACAGGGGTTGAAAAGGTAATATGGAAACTAAGGATGGGTGTGTAGCATTGGGAGTCAGGCTTGTAGAATCTACAGGAGGTGAGGGGCCACAAAAATCATACATTGCCACCTTCAGTTTGCCTAGTTGGGCCCTCATTACTATTTTCAAATAATGCTGCACTCAGCATTTTGGAAATGCGTTTTTGTGTACATCTGTAAGTCCAGACATGAACTTTACTGGGTCTAGGTCTAGTCAAAAATTACTTTAGTTTTCTAATTTTAACTAAGGATTAAGGTATTGTAAAGAAACAGCCTAATTCTAATTGTGGTTGGATGTTTGATTTCTTTTTATAGATGGATGTTATAAGCCAAAATAAATTACAACACATTTTAACTTGAAATGGAAGACTGAAGAGTTTGTCATCTTGATGATACAAATGCCAAAAAAACAAATTTATTATAATATTCGAATAAAATTTAAGTAATTGTTTTTTATAATTTTGGGGTTGAGAAGAACTTTGTAAGCATTACACCAAAGATTACCAAAGACTATTAGATTTGGTTGAATAAAAATATGAAACTTCCATGTTTCAAAAGCATTAAAAATAAGTTAAAAACTAAAAATGAATGAAAAACTTGGGAAAATGTATGTAAAAAATAATACAAAATAAGTTTACTACTTTTGCTATAAATAGAGCTTTTATCATTCAGTGAGAAATGTATACTTTAAAACAAAAGTGGGTCATGATTCACAGAGAAATATAGTTGGTCAGCTCATATATGAATTGATGTTCAATTACACTATTAAGCAAAGAAATGAAAATTAAAATTGCAATGAGATATCAATTTTCACCTGAAGTATTGGTCAATGTTTAAACGACCCATTATTTGCATGGATATGGGGAAGGAGATATATGGTTGGTAGGAGTGTACAGAGGGACAAACTTTCTGGGGTCATTCTTGAAATATGTGCCAAAACTTAAAATGTGCAAGTCCTTTGACTCAGGAATTCTATCTTAGGAATTTATGCTAAACAGTTAATAAATCAAGTGCTTAATGCCATAAGTGCAAAGAAAGTTTGTGACAGTACAGATTATAAGAAATAAGAATTTAGATTAATATCTGATATATAAAACTTGTTCAATAAGTTACTGCACAATAGAATAATTCAGTATTTTCAGCCAACAAAATTGATAATGTAGAACTTTACTCTTAGATGTGGTAAGAGTCCTTTTTAGTGATAGGTTGAAGTGCTGACTGTATCACATACTGTTACTTTTGCAAATAAATCTATTTTTTTTGTGAGGAAGATTAACCCTGAGCTAACATCTGTTACCAATCCTCCTCTTTTTGCTGAGGAAGACTGGCCCTGAGCTAACATCCATGCCCATATTCCTCTACTGTATATGTGGGACACCTACCACAGCATGGCTTGAGAGGTGGTGCCATGTCTGCACCCGGGATCTGAACTGGCGAACCCTGGGCCACTGAAGCAGAACATGTAAACTTAACCTCTATGCTACTGGGCAGGCCCCAAAATCTATATGTTTAAAAGAAGTCTGGAAAGATGTCTACCTCAATAGTAGCAGCTATTATCTGTGGGTATTTGGATTTTGGTAATCTAATTTTTAAAATAGATTTTAAATGGCTTCTGATTTTGAAAATTAGAAAAAGCGTATTAACATACACTTTGAAGTAAAAGGTTTTCCTCATTAATTTGAGCTCTGATGTTATGCCTCTTGTGTTTTTCTTTTCCATTTCCATAAAATTGTCCTAAGAAAGGTAACTTATTAAGGAAAGAGATGTGTGGGGAAAAGAATTCTAATTATTCTCTCAGTGTGTTACGGTTCCATGAGACATTGGCTGGAGGCATCATATAGAGAGCCTCGGACCAGCCAAGTCAGGTCTCTAGAAACTGAGATCGAAGCTACTTACTGCTGGCTTCTCTTTTGAATTAATACAGTTCCACTTGCTCTTCTGGTCAATTACTTTAGAAGGTTCTAGACTATCAGGTGCGATGTCAGGTCAGGATGGAATGGTGGATTGTCTATTTTGTAACCTCAGGGTTGCATTATGAAACTTAGAGGCGGCTTGTTCAAAAGACAATAGTCTTTGAACTGAGATTCAAGTATTTTAAATTTTGGCTGGATGGGCCTGAGCAATTTAACTTTTATGCATCTCAGCATCTTCTTCCATAGAATGGGGAGCATATGCCTTGCTTTGCAGTGGGGTTTACTTGAGATAATCTAGCACTTTTTACTGCCTGTCATTATGTATCTATTTATTTCTGCCTCTTGCTCCAAATGTAAACTCCTTGAAGGCAGGGACTTAGTTTTGTCATCATTGTTTCCCCAGCTCCTACTGGCACAAAGCAATTATTCTGTAATTCTTTTTGAATAGATGATGAACGAATGGCTGGCCAGTGACTAACATGCAGTAGTTACTTAACAAGTCCTTGTTCTCCTTTATCTCCAGTCTCATCCCACTTCTGTCCCTCATTCACTTTTGTTGCTGTAAATTCAATGAAATGACAATTCACATGAGAGCACATTGTACACTTCAAAGCATTATACAAACATAGGGTGTTAATATCATCATAATGCTAATGGTATTATATAATTGTGTTTCTCACCCTGTTCCCAGCTATCTTTGAATCTCTTTTTCATAAAGGAACTGGGCCAGTTATTTTCCCATATATTGTAAGTGCTCCATAAATGTTTATGAAATTTGTTTTAATATAAAGGAAATCACCTTCTAATCAGAAGGTGTCTTGAGACGCCTAATATTTTATATGAGAGGCAGGAGATTTTAATCAGCCTAAGGCTTTCAGTTCTAAATGATGTACACTTCAAGAATTGCACATGAATATTTTACCTTTCAGGGACTGAAGACTGAACACTATCAAATCAAAAAATTATATGTGTGCTAAGCTGAGGTTGCCTGCACCTACCTTTGCATTAAAAAGGTGAGCCTGTCAGGTTCCCCATCTTCACTGCTCTGTTCGTCTTTACCCAAACACATGCACAGTCCACATTATTCCCTTAGACACTGAATTGGAAGTCTAATATAATAATCAGCATAGGGAACAGTGTCAGATATTTGTAAGAAACATAATTTTCAATGGAGAAGCTAGCAGTTGCAGATGCAATGGGAGTTATTAAAAGGTTACTAGGCAACATGTATATATATATTGGGATTTTTCCAACTAACTTTCTGTTATTGATTTCTAGTTTAATTCCATTGTGGTATGAGAGCATACTTTGTGTGATTTGTGACGGTCTGTTTTATAGCCCAGAATGTGGTCTATCTTGGTGAATGTTCCATGTGAGCTCGAGAAGAATGTGTATTCTGCTGTTTTGGGATGAAATATTTTATAAATATCAATTAGATCCAATTGATTAATGTTGCTTTTTAATTCAACTGTATTCTGCATACTGAATTTATGCCTACTGGATCTATAAATTACCGACAGAAGGTATTGAAGTCTCCAAATATTATAGTGGATTGGTCTATTTCTCTTTGTATTTCTATCAGTTTTTACCATATCTATTTTGACACTCTAAGTGCATACACATTAAGGCTTGTTGTGTACTAGGAGAATTAACCCCTTTATCATTTTCATTATAAAAACCCTCTCCTAAGATGGGCATGGATGTTAGCTCAGGGCCAGTCTTCCTCAGCAAAAAGAGGAGGATTGGCAGCAGATGTTAGCTCAGGGTTAAGCTTCGTCAAAAAGAAAAAAACCCTCTCCTTATCACTGATAATTTTCCTTGTTCTAAAGTCTGCTTTATCTCAAATTACTATACAGTCATGCACTGAATGACATTTTGATCAACGATGGATGTGGTGGTCCCACAAGATTAATACCATACAGCCTACATGTGTAGTAGGCTATACCACCTAGGGTTGTGTAAGTACACTCTATGATGTTTGCACAACGACGAAATCACCTAAAGACTCTTTTCTCAGAACTATCTCCCATTAATTGACACATCACTGTATCTTCTCCAGTTTTCTTCTGGTATATCTTTCTCGACTGAATTATTTTTAATCTGTGTCTCTATATTTAAAGTGAGTTTCTTGTAGAAAACATATAGTTGGGTCTTTTTTAAAAAAATCCACTTTGGGGGCTAGCCCAGTGGTGTAACAATTAAGTTTGCATGTTCCACTTTGCCGGCTCGGGGTTCGCCAGTTCAGATCCCGGGTGCAGAGCTATGCACCGCTTGTCAAGCCATGCTGTGGCTGGCGTCCCACAGATATACAGTAGCAGAAGTGGGGCTGGCCCTGTGGCACAATGGTTAAGTTTGCACGTTCTGCTTTGGCGGTATGGGGTTCATGGGTTGGATCCTGAGTGCAGAGATGGCACCGCTTGGCAAACCATGCTGTGGTAGGCGTCCCACATAGAAAGTAGAGGAAGATGGGCACGGATGTTAGCTTAGGGCCAGTCTTCCTCAGCAAAAAGAGGAGGATTAGTGGCAGATGTTAGCTCAGGGCTAATCTTCCTCAAAAAAAAAATCTACCTTGCACTCTCTGTCATTTAATTGGTGTATTCAGACTGTTTGCATCAGCAGGTGGCTTAAGAAAACTTCCTATTGTAAATGACAGCTCACTTTCAGCAAAGTAAAGCACAGCTGTAGAACAAACTACGTGTTTGTTCTATAACCATCACCCAGATTGGGAAATGAAACATTGCTAACACTTCAGAAGCCTTAGAATGTTACACCCCGTCCATTTCCTTACCACTAGATCTAATGCCAATCCTGACTTTTATGGTAACCATTTGCTTGTCTTTTATTATTTTAGCCACTTATGCACCCATAAACTATAAAATTAATTTTGTCTGTTTTTGAACTTTATATGCATTAGGTAACATTTTAGGTATTATTTTGTGCCTGGCATCTTCTGCTTAACAGTATGCTTGTGAGGTCAATCCATGTTGTTGCATGTAGCTATAATTTGTTTACACTTATCACTATATGATATTCCATTGGATAATATAGCTCCATTATTCAACCACATCTTTATGGACATTTAGATAGTTTAGTATTTGGAGCTTTTATGAACAATGCATTGTGTTAGTCCGGGTCTTCCAAGAAGCAGAAACCAAGCAGAATTGAACATAGAGGGTTTTAGTAAAGGAAATTCCTGTGAGAGGAAATGTGAAGGGAGCCAGGAAAGATTGGGGTTGATGTCAGACTATGATGTGAGCCTGATCCTAAGTGAAGGAGAGAGGGAAGAAATATTTGGGTGGAAGCCAAGTTTAGTTTTGACCCTTGTGCTGGCAGAAAGGGATGGTAAGAGAGTGTAGTGGTTTAATATTGAGTGGGCTTTAGAGATAAGACAGTACTTGTTTCTAATTCTAACTGTAATTAACAAGTTGTGTGACTTTGGGCTACAATTATGCCAACAGGTTATTTTTGAGGCTCAGTTTCTTTTCTTGATAGGAATGATATTGCCTATCTCATGAGGCTGCTGAGACTCCTGGTTCAGAGGGTGTATATAAAGTTTATGATATAAGATAGGCACAAAGTGAGTGCTTATCTAAAGGGGCATTTTAAGAACAGTGGCTCTTGGGCATGGATGGATTATATATCATGAGACTCCATGTTGACATATGCTAAATACAGAAGTGAGTCCACTCTGAGAGATAATGCAAGTTCAAAGGAAGATGGTGTTAGAGGTGATGTTGGGAGTTTGGTCTTCTTGAGATTGAAAACTCCATCAAGCGGCTCTTTTTAACCATTATTTTATTTTGTCCTTAAAAATTCAGTTTAGGGAGTAGCCTTGAGGAAGAACATTCAAAGTTTAAGGGTAAGATGTCTCAGCACCATAACTTTTATTTTCTATTAGACAAGTTGACATCAGAAGAAGAGGAGTAGGGATATCCTACCCTGAATGTTACTTTAGAAACAAATTAGAATTATTTATGATTGTTAGGGGTTTTTAACATAATTTCGATCCCTGGACTCTTATAGTGAAAGATGTAGAAACACCTTGAACTTGGAAGAGGTGATTCTTTCCTTGAGACAGAGGGGAAAGCCCCTCCTCTCACCATAAAACAGAAAATTCACTCTGCACACAGAACCACATGGAGAGATGGAAACCTAACATAAATTGCACAGATTACATATGTGTATATAATTTAATTCACACACCTATTTTGCAAAATAGATGTGAAAATTAGATGTTAATCAATTTTAAACTAGAATTACTTCCTTGGTAGATTTTAGAGAATAAGGATACGAGAGCATAAGTAACATCTATAAATTGTCAAAGCCGTCAACGTTTGGATCTAGGATTAGAACCTTGATCATCTGAGAAATATCCACCTTGCAGGTTACTGACCTGATCACATCAAACAGAAACTGTGAAGTGTCTGGTACAATGCTCCATGAATAGTAGACACTCAGTAAATATTAATTTCTTTACGTATATGTAGGGAAATGGTGGCAGGCATCTTGGGAGTTGATCCTTCTTCAATTAGATGATAATACTAAAACCAAAAAAACAGATAAGATTTTACTAGTGTGCAAGACCCAGATGTTTTGCATCTAGCTCATTTAACTATCTCTTGCCATTCTCAACTGTCTTAAAATTTGTGATTAAGTTTGAGCTTGAGCATCTGTACTGCAGTTTTGATTTGACAGGTGTCCTGGCTGTGAAAGTGAAATGGCATAAATTGCTATCAGCATTATGTAACCAGAACTGTCAACCTGAGTTTGAAGTTTGTCTGTGAGTGCGCCTTCTTCTGGTCTGAAACTTTTCCTCACTCAGTATTTCTTTTAGCTTCTCAGGAAGCTTAGAAAGCTTTTAGCTTTCTCTCTCAGATCCTTACTGGACAAATGACTATGAAACTTAAAGAATAACTTCTTTTAAAAGAGAAAATTTGGCACTTTTAAAAGAGGACAAGCCTTAAACTAACAAATGAGTTTCAGATGGTAGAATTCCAGGCATCAGCATGCAAATAAGGGGACGTTTGGAAGTGAAGCACCTCCTTTGTGCTTAAGATATATATCACTTCCTAATTATTTGGGTAGGGGTCTGGAGCAAGCAACCTCCACAGGAACTTTTTTAAAATTTCTCTTCCTAGGAGCAGAACTTCAAACATGGGTCAGGATGCCCATCAGAGGATGTCATCAGAAGAGCAGAAGAGAAAAGGGAAGAATCTGAGTTGAGTTTATGGGAAGACAGAAAGATTGGAGTAATTTATGGAGAAGAAATACTAAAGAAGTTCTTGTCATTTCACAAAGTCTTACAGTTCCAGGGGACTTGTAAATAAGACTCCATGGTACATACACGCAGAAAGAATGCAGACTGGATGTCATCACCTCTCCCTTCCCCTCTCTCCTGCCTCTCCCTCTTGCCAATCTATTCTATAACTACTTTATATTTTGATTTATTCTGCTTTCAATGCAGTCTAATCAGGCGCATCCAGCTCCTTCCCATCTCCAAGTTGCTCTCTAATGAGACTGAGAGAACTTGAAACTGGTGCGAGAAATGTGTGTTTGTGGGAAGATACTTGAAGCAAGAAGATAAAAGGAGATTGGAGAGAGATTGCAACCTCTAAGACATTCTTTTCTAGTGCCTATTATCATCTGTAGCTTTGGACAGTAGAGAAGTGGTTTTCAAAGTTCGTGGTTGGGGGTGCATTTGAGGAGATGGCTCTCTCTATCCTTGCAGATGAATCACCACATTTACAACTTGGCTGTCTCTACAAAGGAAGGATTTTCAGAATTCAAAATTCATGGCTGCATAAATTAATCACTCTCTGGGGTGTAAAAAACATATCCTCATTTAAATTTTCTGAAAGCAGAGATAATTAATTTCCATCCCAGTGGTCAGACCCTGAGATTCCCCAGGGTTGATCTAACTCAGAATTTTCCTTTGTGGTCCATGAAGAAAAAACACAGGAAGGTCTGGAAGAGAGAGCAAGGATAAACACTTAAATTCTGCCTTCTACACTTCCAAATAACTTGTTATCATAGAGAATCTCATAATTATTGAGTTTCTATTGTCTACCCAATGTTATGCTGGGAATTTTGCATATATTAACATATTAAATCCATTTACAGATGATTTGATGGGCACTGACACTCATAATTAGAGGGACACTGTGCACCACATCCTCGCATCATGAACTCATACTCTCCTCACCTCAGACGTTGCGACCTTTCCCTCAGGTGAGGGAGGGCAAAATGCACAGACTTTTCCTGGAAAATTTTGGTTTTGTTTTATTAAAAATGTAGCACTATTTAGGGTGGCAGTGGAGAATATCTTTTCTATGGAGGAATCACATGCATATAAAAAATCAATAGAGGGGAAATTGGCAGAACATGGTTAAAAGCATAGACTTCCAGTTATAAGATAAATAAGTCCTGAGGATGCAACATACAACATGGTCACTATAGTTAACACTGCTATATGGTATATTTGAAAGTTGCTAAGAAAGTAGATCTTAAAAGTTCTCATCACAAGGAAAAAACTAGTTTTTCTTTCACCTATAGGAGATGATGGATGTTAACCAAACTTATTGTGGTAATCATTCCACAACACACATAAGTCAAGTCATGGTACTGTACACCTTAAACTTGTACAGTGTCATATATCAATATATCTCAATAAAACAGAAAGAAATAACAGCAATAGAAGATGACAGACTCATAAAAAAGCAACTTACCAGTTAAATATAACATTAAAATTTTTATATATAAACATAAAATTAAGTGAAAATATGATTTTATTTTTAATATGTTAAATTAAAAGTTTATTATAAATTTTCATAATATTAATAAACTATTTAATTTTAATTTAATATAAATGTTAATTTAACATAAATATAAACATTTTAATTCATTTGCTTCACCACAGAACATAGAATTGGACTTTTAAAATTAAATAGCTAAAACAGTGAAAAGGTAGAGAGAAGTTGAATCTTGACTCATGTTATGGCCAATTAAAGGAAAGAAAGGCATTTGATTTAGAAAACAGGGTATGACTTTCAAGGGCAAAAAGGTTGCTTCAGATCTTGATGATGTCACCAAGATGGCGGAGTGAGTAGTCTTCTTTGTCTCTCCCCCTTCGAATCTACAACTAATTGGACGTTCATCAGTTAACAAAGGATATCCATATAGCATCTCAGGACACCTGAGAGACCCGTGCTGCTATACATCGGAAGGTGGACAGACTTCCCCCTGGGAGGAGATGGAGATAGACGAAAACTCTCCGACCCCCGGCCCCCAGACAGCCTAGTACCTGCAAGCAGCTTTCTTCCAGCGGACTCCCCCATAGCATTGCCATGCACCAAGGGCAGGTGTGAGCATGCACCAGGGGAGCCACAGTGGAAACAGGTGACTACAGCCCCCCGTGATTACCCCTAAGCCCAGGGGGAAACTCCATGGTCCTGCACCAGCAGGGAAAGCCTCTACTTGCCATTAGTGGAGAGGCCCCACCAAGCATTCAGAACAGCAGGAGGCTCCTGAAGAGGAGGATCCCAGGCAGGGCAGCAGCCCGCCAGATGCTGCTGACTCACAGACTCTGGCTGTGTCCAAGAGGGGGCAAGGGACAGCCAGAGATCCCATTGGAGTGGCTGGGGGCTAGGTGGAGCTCCAGTGGCCTGGCTCCACGGCCCAAGGGGAAACTCTATGGTCCCACAACAGCAGGCGGGAAAGCCTCTACTGGTGTTAGTGGAGAAGCCCTGCCCAGCATTCAGAACACTGGGAGGCTCTGGGAGAGGAGGATCCCAGGCAGAGCAGCAGCCCGCGAGCTGTCTCTGACTCACGGACTCTGGCTGTGTCCCAGAGGGGGCAAGAGACACCCACTGATCCTGTGGGAGTGTCCAGGGGATGGGTGGAGCTCCAGCTGCCTGACTCCATGGCCCAGGGGGAAAACTCACAGTCCCACAGTAGCCACAGTGAAAGCCTCTGCACAGCACTAGTGGAGAGGCCCCAACTGGCAATCACAAGGCTGGAAGGCCCTGGGGCAAAAGTAGCACAGCTAGGTAAGCTAACCACAGACTGCAGAAGATACCCATAGCTCTGCCGTGGCCTCTAGTGGACAAGTGAGATCTTGTGGGCCAAGAAAGTGACAGAGCTGCGAATATAGGTGATCCTGCTCCCGGACGCTGGGAAAGCCCATAACACCACTGCAGACCCTAAGGAGGGAGCGCGTCTAGGTGGTCTGCAACAGTAGGCACCAGCAGCCTGAGGCCCCCTTGTGATTGCCCCCACAGATGATGAGAGACCCCACAGGACCACTGTGACTATGAGGAGGGGCCCAGGTCCAGTCAGCAACACCTGACAGTGTTCCTGGTTGGTGCAGCCTAAACAGCTTCTCCCCCCTACACCAGTAGAAGCAAGTGGAGGCAGTAACTAAACTCTATCTCTATGCAGAGGCACAAATCCACGCCATCAAGCAGTATGAAAAAAATATATTAAATCTCCAGCACAGAAGGAAAATGACAAGTACCCAGAAAACAATCCCAAAGACAATGAAATCCATAACCTAAATGATGATGAATTCAAAACAGCCATTATTAAAAAAACTCAACAAGTTAAAAGAGAATACAGATAGACAACTCAATGAGTTCAGGAGCTATGTCACAAAAGAGCTTGACACTATATAGAAGAACCAATCAGAAATACTGGAGATGAAGAACACAATGGAAGAGATTAAGAAAGATCTGGACTCTCTGAACAGTAGGGTCGATAATACAGAGGAGAGAATTAGCAATTTGGAGGATAGGAATATAGAAATGCTGCAGACAGAGGAGGAGAGAGAACTAAGACTAAAAAGTGTAGCCACCCCTGATGCAGGAAGTGTTGATAATCACTGGAAAATGCTTGCCAACAAACTGTGACCCAGAGGTGAGAAGGCCAGTTAGCCAATGAGAGGTAAGACCTCCAGTGGGAGGCAACCTAAGCCAGGCATGGTCACCCGGGGGCACAGATGGAGACATGATATAGGGAGCAGGAGGGGCCATTGCCTAGGAGGCCTAGCATGCTCCAAGATAAAAATATACGAGCACAGCAATAACATGATAATATCAAAACAGAGGCCAAGGGAGGGTTCCTTGAGAAATCACAAAGAATTCTTGGCATTTGCTAATTACATTGTCCAGAACACCTGTGTATGTTTAACAGATGTAAGCTATGTATATATTGAAACGCTGGTTATAATAAACTCAGAGTGGCCATCAGCCCTCTCCGCATCTATCTTGATGTGTACATTGGATTGCGACACCGACAAAAAGAAATGAAGAAACTCTCCAAGAATTATTAGACTCAATTAGGAGTCAAAACATAAGGATTATAGGTATACCAGAGGGAGAAGAGAAGGAGAAGGGGGCAGAATGCCTGTTCAAAGAAATAATGGCTGAGAACTTTCCAAACCTGGGGGAGAGATGGAACTCCATGTGACAGAAGCCAATAGATCTCCAAACTTTATCAATGTAAGAAGACCACCCTAAGGCATATAATAGTGAAGCTAGCAAAAGTCAATGACAAAGAGAAAATACTAAGGGCAGCCAGGCAGAAGAAAATAACCTGCAAAGGAACCCCCATGAGGCTATCAGAAGATTTCTCAGCAGATGCCTTACAGGCTAGAAGAGAGTGGAATGTATATTCAAAACTCTGAAAGACAAAAATTTGCAGCCAAGAATACTCTACCCAGCGAAAATATCCTTCAAATATGATGGAGAAATAAAAACTTTCCCAGATAAACAAAAGTTAAGGGAGTCCATTGTCACAAGACCTCCTCTTCAAGAAATGCTCAGGAAGACCCTCATACCTGAAAAATCAAAAAAAGGAAAGGGGTTCCAAAACCCAGAGCAAAGGAGATAAGTAGAAGGACAATAACAGAAAGTAGCAACTCTCCATCAGGACAGGTTAGCAAAAGTTAAATAAAACATTAAAGATAAAAGGAAGGGAAACACCAAGAAAAAATATAATCCTGTCATTTTAACCACAAACCCACAACACAAGAAGGAAGGGGAAAAAAATCTGACAATAACAACCTGGAAGGGGAAGAGAAAAGGGATGGAATGTTTTAATTTAAGGAAATAAGAGGCTATCAGAAAATGAACTACCTCATCTATGAGATGTTTTATAAAAACCACCTGGTAACCATTAAATAAATAACAAGAATAAAGACACAAATTACAAATAAGAAGAAAGCCAATATAGAAATTTACCTACCTGAATTATTAGTCCAAAAATCATGGGACAAGAAACAAAGGAAATGAAAGAGAACCAGAAAACAAGTGAAAAAATGGCAGCGATAGGCCCCCACATTTCAATAATCACTCTAAATGTAAATGGATTGAACTCTCCAATCAAAAGACACAGAGTGGCAGGATGGATCAAAGAACAAGACCCAACAATATGCTTCCTCCAGGAAACACACCTCAGCCCCAAAGACAAACACAGACTCAGGCTGAAGGGATGGAAGACAATACTCAAGGCTAATAATGAACAAAAGAAAGCAGGTGTCACCATACTTATATCAGACAAAGTAGACTTCAAAGCAAAACAGATAAAGAAAGACAAAGAGGAGCAGTTTATAATGACAAAAAGGGACACGCCACCAAGATGACATAACATTTATAAATATACATGCACCCAACACAGGAGCACCAAAATTTGTAAAGCAACTCTGAACAAAACTAAAATGAGACATCAACAACAATACAATAATAGTAGGGAACCTCAACACCCCATTAACACCAATGGGTAGACCATCCAGACAGAAAATCAACAAGGAAATTAAAGAATTAAATGAAAAATTAGACCAGATGGACTTAATAGAAATATATAGAACACTTCATCCAAAAACAGCAGGTTACACATTCTTCTCAAGTGCTCATGGAACATTCTCAAGGATAGATCATATCTTGGGAAACAAAGCAAGCATCAATCAATTCAAGAGGGTTGAAATAATATCGAGCATCTTTTTGGATCATAATGCTATAAACCTAGAAATCAACTACAAGAATAAAGCTGGGAAAGGAGCAAAAATGCGGAGACTAAACAGCATACTACTGAACAAACAATGGATTATTGAAGAAATTAAAGAAGAAATCAAATATTATATGGAGACAAATGAAAATGAAAACACGCCATACCAACTCATTTGGGACACAGCAAAAGCACTCCTAAGAGGGAAATTCATTGCAAGACAGGCTCACCTCAAAAAACAAGAAAAATCTCACATAAGCAACCTCAAACAACACCTAACACAATTAGAAATAGAAGAACAAACAAAGCCCAAAGTCAGTAGAAGGAGGGAAATAATAAAAATTAGAGCAGAAATAAATGATATTGAAACAAAAAAGATGGTAGAAAGGATCAATGAAACAAAGAGTTGGTTCTTTGAAAAAATTAACAAAATCGACAAACCCTTAGCTAGACTCACTAAGAGAAAAAGAGAGAAGACTCAAATAAATAAAATTAGAAATGAGAGAGGAGAAATCACAATGGATACCAAAGAAATACAAGGGATTGTAAGAGAATACTATGAAAAACTATATGCCGACAAATTGAACAACCTAGAAGAAATGGGTAAATTCCTAGACTCTTACAACCTCCCCAAACTGAAGCAGGAAGAAATAGAGAATCTGAATAGACCAATCACAAGTAAAGAAATAGAAACAGTAATCAAAAACCTCCCCCAAAATAAAAGTCCAGGCTTCTCTGGAGAATTCTACCAAACATTCAAAGAAGATTTAATGCCTATCCTTCTCAAACTACTTCAGAAAATTGAGGAAGATGGAGCACTCCCTAACACATTCTATGAAGCCAACATCACCCTGATCCCCAAACCTGACAAGGACAACACAAAGAAGGGAAACAACAGGCCAATATCACTGAGGAACATAGATGCAGAAATCCTCAACAAAATTTTGGCAAACCGAATACAGCATTACATCAAAAAGATTATACACCATTATCAAGTGGGATTTATACCAGGGACACAGGGATGGTTCAACATCCGCAAGTCAATCAACATGATACACTGCATTAACAAAATGAGAAGCAAAAACCACATGATCATCTCAATAGATGCAGAGAAATCATTCGACAAGATCTAACATCCATTTATGTTAAAAACCCTCAATAAAATGGGTATAGAAGGAAAGTACCTCAACATAATAAAAGCCATATATGACAAACCCACAACCAACATCAGACTCAAGGGACAAAAACTGAAAGCCACTCCTCTGAGAACAGGAACAAGACAAGGGTGCCCACTTTCACCACTCTTATATACATAGTCTATACATAGTACTGGAGGTGTTGGCCAGAGCAATTCGGCAGGAAAAAGAAATAAAAGGAATACAAATAGGCAACGAAGAAGTAAAACTCTCGCTGTTTGCAGACGGCATGATCTTATATATAGAAAACCCCAAAGAACCCATAGGAAAACTATTGGAAATAATCAACAGCTACAGCAATGTTCCAGGGTATAAAATCAACATACATAAATCAGTAGCATTTTTATATGCTAACAATGAGCTAACAGAAAAAGAACTCAAGATCTCAATCCCATTCACAATCGCAAGAAAAAGAATAAAATACCTTGGGATAAATTTAACCAAGGAAGTGAAAAATCTATACAACAAAAACTAAAAGACTTTCCTGAAAGAAATTGATGACGACATAAAGAGATGGAAAGACATTCCACGCACATGGATTGGAAGAATAAACATAGTTAAAATGTCCATACTACCTAAAGCAATCTACAGATTCAATGCTATCCCAATCAGAATCCCAGTGACATTCTTTACAGAAATTGAACAAAGAATCCTAAAATTCATGCGGGGCAACAAAAGACCCCAAATTGCTAAAGCAATCCTGAGAAAAAGGAATAAAGCTGGAGGCATCACAATCCCTGACTTCAAAACATACTGCAAAGCTACAGTAATCGAAAGAGCATGGTACTGGTACAAAAACAGGTGCACAGATCAATGGAACAGAATTGAAAGCCCAGAAATAAAACCACACATCTGTGGACAGCTAATCTTCGACAAAAGAGCTGAGGGCCTACAATGGAGAAAAGAATGTCTCTTCAATGAATGGTGCTGGGAAAACTGGACAGCCACATGCAAATGAATGAAAATTGACCATTCTTTTTCATCATTCACAAAAATAAACTCAAAATGGATCAAAGACCTAAAGATTAGGCCTGAAACAATATGTCTTCTAGAAGAGAATATAGGCAGTACACTCTTTAACATCAGTTTCAAAAGAATCTTTTCAGACACCATAACTCCTCAGACGAGGGAAACAATAGAAAGAATAAACAAATGCGACTTTATCAGACTAAAGAGCTTCTTCAAGGCAAGGGAAAACAGGATTGAAACAAAAAAAGCTACCTACTAATTGGGAAAAAATATTTACAAGTTATTTATCCGACAAAAGGTTAATCTCCATAATATATAAAGAACTCACACAGCTCAACAACAAAAAATCAAGCAACCCGATCAAAAAATGGCCAGGGGACATGAACAGAGATTTCTCCAAAGAAGATATAAGGATGGCCAATAGACACATGAAAAGATGCTCATCATCACTAATCATCAGGGAAATGCAAATCAAAACTACACTAATATATCATCTTACACCTATTAGCATGGCAAAAATATCCAAAAGCAAAAGTGACAAATGTTGGAGAGGTTGTGGAGAAAAAGAACCCTCATACACTGTTGGTGGGAAGGATAGTGGTGCAGCCACTATGGAAGACAGTATGGAGGTTTCTCAAAAAATTAAAAATAGAAATACCTTATGACCCAGCCATCCCACTACTGAGTATCTATCCTAAGAACCTGAAATCAGCAATTCCAAAAGTCCCATGCACCCCTATGTTCATTGCAGCATTATATACAATAGCCAAGACGTGGAAGCAACCTAAGTGCCCAGCAACTGATGATTGGATAAAGAAGATATGGTATATATATACAATGGAATACTACTCAGCCATAAAAAAGGACAAAATTGTCCCATTCACAACAACGTGGATGGACCTTGAGGGTATTATGTTAAGTGAAATAAGCCAGATAGAGAAAGATGAACTTTGTATCACTCCACTCATAGGTGGAAGTTAACATATAGGCAAAGAGAACTGATTGTTGGTTAGCAGGGGAAAGGGGGCATGGGCGGAGGTCATAAAGGGTGAAGTGGTGTACCTACAACATGACTAACAATAATGTACAACTGAAATTTCACAAGGTTGTAATCTATCATAATCTTAATAAAAAAAAAGGTTGCTTCAATTTTCACCATTATGTAGCACTGTGATGAGCATCCCTGGACATACATGCACACCTTAGAATACATTCCAAGAAGGACGATAGGTGAGGCAAAAGTATGTACATTGTTTTATCAATTATTTTATTCAGGTTGTAGTGGTTTTTAACATTGTGTAAAAGCATGTACATTTAATTACTTTTGGTACATGTAGTCAAACTGACCTTCAAAAAGATGATGCAATTTATGTTTTACCAATTATATATGAGAGGGCCTATTTTTCTGTAACTTTGTTAGCATTTGGTATTATTGTTACTTTTAACATCTGCCTTTTTAATAGAAAAAAATTCTCACTGCTATGTTTTCATTTCTTTGAATATTAGTACTCTAGAGTATTTTCTCATCAAATTATTAGCCATTTGTATTTCTTTTTTGTGAATTGCTTGCTCATAACTGTGCCCCCCCTTTTTTTTACTGAGGTAACATTGGTTTTTAACATTATGTAAATTTCAGGTGTACATGATTATATTTTGATTCCTGTGAAGACTGCATCACCTTCACCACCCACAGACTAATTACAATCCAACACCACACACATGTGCCTCATCACCCCTTTCTCCCTCCTCCCTCCCCTCTATAAAAAAAAAAAGGTGCTAAAATCACCGGTAAAGGCAAAAATACAGTAAAGGTATCAGATCAAACACCTATGAAGATAACATGAAGGCCAAAAAACAAAAGTACTAAAATTTCCATAATAAGAGGGTAACAATACACACACACAAAAAAAGGAGGTTAGATTTGATATCAAAAACAGAAACTGTGGGAGAAGGAGAGAATAAGAGTAGAACTTTTAGAAAGAGGTCAAACTAAAGAGACCATCAAGTTAATATAGATTGCTATGTACATAGGTTATTATATATGAACCTCATGGCAATTATAAGTCAGAAATCTATGATAAATACACAAAAACTTATGAGAAAGAAACCCAAACATAATACTAAGGAAAGCCATCAAACCACAAAGGAAGAGAGCAAGACAAGAAAGGAACAGAGAAGAACTATTAAAACACCAAGAAAGAAGGAACAAAATGGCAATAAGTACATACTTATCAATAGCTACTTTAAATGTCAATGGACTAAATGCTCCAATCAAAAGGCATAGGGTGGCTAACTGGATGAATAAACAAGACCCATATCTATGCTGCATACAAGAGACACACTTCTGACCTAAAGACAGAATTGTGCCCATTTTTCTATTGGTTTATCTTGTTCTAATTTTGTTTGTAAGATAAACTTATATAAACTACTGTCTACCATAAGTAGTGCACATATTTTTCCTCATTAGACTTCTGTCCTTTGACTTTCTTTATTTTGTTTTTTTGCCATATAGATTTTAACACTATTGTAGTCTAACCTGTCCTTTGTTTCTTTATGGTTTTGCTTTTAGCATTAAGTTTAGAAAGATCTTTTCTATTCCAAGATTACATGTATATATTTATCTATGTTTTTCTAATTGCCATGCAGCATTTTAACTTTTTAAAAAGCATATAGCTGTTGACTTATTTGCAACTTGCTTTATTTTGTTCATTGCATGAATATTTCAAGTCATCCTAAAATATTTTGAAACTACAAAGAGCAAAAGCAAATAAGTGGAGACCTTTTATCTCTGCTTAAAAACTTTATTTAAATATATCCCAGAACATGTTTCTGGTAAAATTGAGTTTGTAAATATTTATCAAATCATTTTGTACTTTAACCAAGTTAAGGTAGCTTCTAATTTCTAAGGGGAGAGAGCTAAATTTGAGAGATGGAAGATTTCTGAAGGAGAGGGAGAAAGCTAATCTTCACAGAGTATTTTGTTCTGGACACAGTGGATTCATGGGTGATAGAATAATGGTCTCTTTTTCTCTTTATAGTTAGAAAGGAAGGAAGCAGAAGAGGTTGAAAAAGTCTCAGGGGAGGTTTGCACTTGTCTTCAGGCACAAACTGGGTTAGATTTCTCAGATTGGGGAAATGAGTGCCTTGATTTCTGGTGAAGATGGGAGTCCACTAAAGCCAGAAATATGGTAACCTGGCTTTAATTTTAATTGAGTAATTCTGTGTGAGTTTAAATAAATTATGCCTAGAGATGGCAAAGATGGAAAGAAATTAAGTACTGCTGTATGGAGTGTTTTATTTGTGAGGATTCTCTGGTATCTGTTTTTCTATTTAACTGTCTCTAGTTGTGTATTATATTTACAGTAATCAGTACTGCTAATTTATTTGAATCGTTATGATTAGCAGTTTAATTAAAAGCCCTCCTAAAATTTTATAGAAGGATAATAGATGAGAAAAGTGGTCTAATTTTGTTCAGTCTCTCTTTTGTTGAAATACATCTATAAGAAACCTTGTTAGCCATACCACAAGACAATAATACAATCACTATATGCAGCAAAAGCCAAAGTTACTATAAACAATGAATTGTTTATTTATTAAAGAAATATTTATCATATGTCTACTATGTGCCAAACACTGTGTTAGATGGATGAATGAAAGTGAACAAGGGTCTATCTCTATCCTCGAGGAAGTTATAGTTTAGTGTAAGGTACATGCAATAGAACAAATGATTACAAACAGTAATGTTAGTGCAACAACTGGGTAAACCATGATGTCCTGGGTTTGGGAAATGGGTGGGAAGATCTTCATGGAGGAAGTGCTCTGAGTAGAGATCTGAAGGTTGAACAACCATCAGTCAGTTAAAAAGATTATGGAGGAAAGAGGAAACTCCTAGTACAAAGAGCTTGAGGGGAAGAAAAAGAAATAGATGCCTTGGGACAGCATGCTGTCCCCAAAGTACTAGGGGAGATGTAGTAGGGGGTGAAGAGTTGAAGTAAGCAGAGCTGCAGCATGAAGCAAAGAGGACTTTATAATGCATGTTAAGGACTTTAACCTGAGGGCAATGGGGAGCTCATGAATGTTCTTGAGAGCTGGCCTCATAAACTCAAATCAGTAAAGTGACATCAAATGTTAAAAGAGCTAAGTAGGGAGAATAGTGGTCCCCAAACATGACAAAATCTTAATCCTATGAGCCTGTGAATAGATTATCTTTCAGGAAAAAGAGAGTTTTAAGATGTGATTGAATTATAGACTTTGAAATGGGGAGATTATCCTGGATTATCTGAGCAGGCCCAACCTACACTCAAGTGTCACATTCTGAGATATGCATCGTTAGGCGATTTTGTCATTGTGCAAACATCACAGAGTGTATCTACACAAATCTAGATGGTGTATACTACAACACATCTATGCTATATGATACTAATCTTATGGGACCACCGTCATATAGGCAGCCTGTTTTTGACTGAACCCTAGTTATGTGGCGCATGACTCTAATCACGAGAGTCTTTAAAAGCAGAGAACCTTTCCCAGTGAGGGTAGATGTGACATTGTGGGCTTTGAAGATGGTGGAAGGGAACCATGAGCCAAGGAATGTGGGTGGTCTCTAAAAGCTGCAAAGGGCAAGGAAATGGATTCTATCATAGAGCCTCTAGAAAGGGACACAGCTCTGCTACTACTTTGATTTCAGCCCAGTGAGACCTCTCTCAAACGTCTAACCTACAGAACTGTGAGATAATAACATTATGTTGTTTTAAGCCACTTACTTTGTGGTAATTAGTTACATTAGTGATAGTAAACCAATACACTCAGATTCCTCAGAGTGAACTGTGTAGAGGCCACATTGTATTTTGCTTATATGTAAAGTTCTCTCAAGAGGCCAGGTGGAGGGTTTATGTTATATGAACTAAGATGAGTTGGAACATAAAGCAGATGAGGAATGTGTGTGTGTTTTAAAGAAGGAGAAGAAGGTAAAATGATTTGATATTAAATAATTTGTACTTTTCCTTTAAGGTAAACCTTTTCCATATTTTTCATAAATTGAATCACTTCCTTTAGGAAGAAAAAATAATTCTACTTAATCATAGCTATTAATTTGAATGGAAATATATCAGAATTCAAGAATGTCAATTCTAAACTTCAAAGAAATCATCTATTCACATGTATCGAAATCTGCTCCGCTTGGCCTGACTGGCCCCTTCATTAGATCTTACATCTGAAATAATCCTAAAGACTTCCTCACATTGTACTCAGCCTGCTAAGGAAGCAGAAAACTAGAAGTATCCTGGGTATAACATCCATCAATAAAGGTGATTCCCAGAATTTCCAATACAGTGCCATATAAGTCCTAATATTCATAGAGGTAACTGATAAAAAAATTTCAGGAAAAGTTACCCATTGGGTAATATCATTGGATATTATTTGTATGAATCACTTTAAGTTTGTTTGACTTTGAATGGGAATGAATTTAGGAGACTCAAGAATCCAGGAGACCTGGGACAGAGATCTCACCTCCCCTGTGCGTTGTTTATGCTCTTCCAAATATGAAGTAGTTAATCCACTTACATGAACAATGAAATCAAATGAAGACTTTCTGCATATCCAATAGACCTCTATTAATGGAAAAATGAATGTGTTGAGAAGAGGACAGGGCCATAAAGGAATGATGGAGGGATTTACCAGCAGAAATGGTTGTGCTGGACAACTCCACTGTCCATGTCCTTTAAGAAGGACTAATGACCTGGAGGTGATGGCCTGAGACATACCTTCCAGAGATAGTGGCAAATAGTACTGAATGTGGGCTAATCCATTCAGGTTAAGAAACAAAGATTTTATGGGAGCAATGGGTTTGGATAGAAGAGAGCAAGAGGAACTCAGAGTGTGGTGATCAAAAGGGAGACTAAGCTGTGAAGTGGAGTCGGGTGCTGAACTGGTAAAGGAATGACATGGTTGAAATCAAGGAAATACAGACCTAGTAGGCACTTTAGGTGACAGAGACTGGGAAGAGAAGAGTACGGATGTGATATCATGGGACACAAATTTTCCAGGCCCCTACACAGCTCAGATAGAAATGGCGGAAAAGGGTAATGTACTTCGGTACATTTTGTTTAGAAAATTATTCAGTAGCCATAATGGGAATCCAACAGGGATACCTTGGAGAGAATGTTTAATGGAGTAAAAAGGCATCTTGTTTTGTAAGGTACCTCAGCTATACATAGTGTATCTTTTTGGATCCTGCCATATACTAGTAATAAGAGTTATACACATGTACAACTTCAGGGCTGTTTGTTGTTGAACACGGAAGGCAGCATTTGGGCAGAGTATGGGCTCTGGAGTCAGGAGGACCTAGGTTTGAATGGGATTCTTGCCCCTTACTTTCCGTATAACGCTGGGCAAGTCATTTTTTCTTCCTAGGACCTCATTTCTTCATTTGTAACATAGGGATAGTACTATTTGCCTCATAGCACTGCAATGAGTATTTTATTAAATAACTTTTGTGCCTCATATATGTTAAGTACCCAATAAAATGTGGTTGCTGTAATACTAATTGTGAGAATCCCAGGGAGATTATTTTTGTGCAATAATCATTTCCCCTTTTTGGCTATCCACGGTGGGGTCAGTGGACAGATCACCAGGGGGAACAGTGAGAAAAATTTGGCAGGAGGAGCCTCCATTTCCAAATATGCACACAAAATGTACCTCTTGCCTAAGCCAGAGGTGGAGGTAGATATCATATGTTATATAAGTCTCTGTCAGTTTGGAGAAATATGTTTTCAATCATAAACTAGGAAAACACTTTCTTATTCTCCAACAACTTCCACAGGGCATCTTTGATCTCTTTGTTCCTCAAACTGTAGATTAGAGGGTTCAGCATGGGGATCACCAGTGAATAGAACACAGACACCACCTTGTCCCTGCCAAGAGAGTAGCTGGAGCTGGGTCGCAGGTACATGAAAAGGGCTGTCCCAAACAGCAGAGTCACCACCATCAGGTGTGAGGCACATGTGTTGAAGGCTTTCCTTTGGCCTTCCACTGAATGGATCTTCAAGACAGCAGCAACTATGTAACTGTAGGAGATGACGAGGATGAGGAATGATGTTCCCCCAATAGTGACCACTACAAGAAAATTCACCACTTGACTGAGGAACGTGTCAGAGCAAGAAAGCGCTAAGACTGGTGGGAGGTCACAGAAGAAATGGTTGATGATGTTGGGTCCACAGAAGTGGAGCTGAAATATAGAGCAGGCCTGGATCAGGGAGCTCAGGAAGCCACTGAAATATGCCCCAATCACCATGTGTGTACAGAGACCCTGGGACATGATGGCAGTGTAGAGCAGGGGACTGGAGATGGCTGTGTATCGATCATATGCCATAGCAGTCAGGAGAAAGCACTCAGTTAGACCTATGCCAACAAAAAAAAAAGAACTGAGCAGCACAACCCAAGAATGATATGGTCTTCTGCTCCTGGAAGAAGTCAGTGAGCATCTTGGGAGCCACTGTGGAAGAGTAACAGATGTCAATGAAGGACAAGTTGCTGAGGAAGAAATACATGGGTGTTTGCAGACGGGTGTCACTTCTGATTAGAAAGATGAGGGCCAGGTTCCAGGAGAGGGTCACAAGATAGATACCCAGGAAGGTCACAAAGAGCAGGACCTGGAGTTCTGGATGGTCTGCAAATCCCACGAAGATGAATGTGGTCACTGATGAGCTGTTCCAGGCCTTAGTTGTGGACGTGTTTCCCATGGACCACAATGACAAGATGCAGATCTGGGATAATAATGACAATCTGCATTACAGTGGTATCAAGAAATAATTAAAAAATATGTGAGAGGGAGGGCAAAGTATTACAGAGGATTACAACTTTATGCAAAGATTCTCTCTCTTTCTCTCAGAAGGCAATTATAGTCATTGTCTTAAATATTTGCTTTTTAATATAGCATGGTTGATATGAGCTTAAACTTTGGATTCAGACTTCCTGTGATCAAGTCCTGCCTCTACCAATTAGCAGCTGTGTTACTTTGGGTGATATGTATATCATCTCTAGGCTTCAATTTCTTTTTCTTTAAGACAGATGACAGGATCAATGTCATACATTTATTTTAAGAATTAAAATAAGGCAAAGTTTGTAAAGTGCCTGATACATAGTAAATCCCCGATGAAAGTTATTATTTGGACAGTTTTTTGTATGTCCCAGATGAGTTACCTCATGCCCTGAAAATAACTATTCATCTAACTTATTTAAGTTTCAGTATTAGAATGGAGAAACCAAGGGAGAGACCAGGTTCAGCTACGTAATTGTGAAACAACCAATCAGACATTTAGAATATTTTTTTTAAACTTAAAGTCTCAGCTATGTTCCATTTTGACATTTTATGTAGACTCTAAGTAAAATGAAATTTCTTTTTACTTTTATTAAGATTATGATAGTTTACAACCTTGTGAAATTTCAGTTGTACATTATTGTCAGTCTTGTTGTAGGTGCCCCACTTCACCCTCTGTGCCCACTCCCCCATCCCGCTTTTCCCCTGGTAACCACCAATCAGTTCTCTTTGTCTACATGTTTAACTTCCACCTATGAGTGGAGTCATACGGAGTTCATCTTTCTCTATCTGGCTTATTTCATCAAAAAGATTAGGCCAGATGTGTATAGAAATGCTCTGAACTGTCAAATATTAGATCTGAATATACTAACATAGTTCCACTTTCAAATTTGTCTTCAGTCTGAGCTCTCTAAGCTATTTAATTGTTAAGAATGTGGATTCTGGCTATAGCCTGCCTGGATTTAATTCCCAGCTTTACCATATAATATATGTGTGATCTTGGGCAAGTTAGTTGAACTCTCTATGACTCTGTAAAATTAGGGATAATAATAGCACTTTGTTATTAGAATTCCTTCTCTCTCTCTCTTTCTTTCTTTCCTTCCTTCTCTTCTTAAATCTCTTTTAAGACATGCATGGCCCATAGTAAGTGCTCTACAAGAGTTTTTTATTGCTGTTGTTATTTAAAAATCTAAATTACAATGTAACCTCAATCAAATTCTTATAACTTTCAGTATATGAAGTATCTTTCAAGATCAGGGACTTGATTCCACCCAATCCACATCTATAAGAATTTCCATCACCCCCTCCACATCCACACTAAGTCTCAATCCACATAAATCAGAAAAGAACACTTACCATCAGCGGGTCTTTGAACCTGAGGTCCCAACTCAGCAGAAGGCACTAGGAAAAGTGTGGTCAGAGGGCCTGGTGGCTCATGGTGAATGACCCTTATAGGTGTGGGATATATCTTGATCCTTCTTCAGGTTTTAACCCAAACAATTTAGAAATCATCAAAATTACCTATCTTTTAAACAATATTTTCATTCTGTTCTACCTATCTCTTTAAATATGATGAATCTCACAAATTTGCTTTTGTTTTTCAAAATGGAAATGTTATTTTATGAATTTTAAAGCAATATGTGAGAACTGGAAGATAATTAGGTCAATAAACAACGGTGAAATAATAAACCTAAAAATCATGGGCACTTCCTGATCAATGCAAAAAAATCCTCTTAAAACTGGAAATTATGACAATCTATCTCCTGAAATTAGAGCTCTTAACATTTAGGTGTATGCCTTTCATGTTCAAGTATATGTATATGCATATGGCTGTTTGTATCAAAGACCCTCTACAATTTACATATATTATAGAAATTATTCCAAGTCAATAACTTCACAATTTGGGAAGTAATGCTTTCTCTATTTGCTATAAATTTTTCTGGCTCAGTTTAGGAAAGCCACGCCATTTTATTATCTCCAATTTTTCATAAGTCAATCTACATCTACCTATTGCCAGTCAGTCAAGCTATCATTGATCTTTACTTTCCTCTTGGAAATTGCACAGAGATATGCCCTTGGTATAGACTCCCTCTCTTCTTGCACTCAATAGCTCCTGTTACAGATTTTCCAGTTCTAAACCTTAAAATTTGGGTAATGAGAGAATGTGAAGCTCCTTTCAGCCATCACCATGCCATCATTTGTGCAGAGTTTCAGAGATCTCTTACACTAATCTCAATCTTGTCAAATATGGCTTTAAGATTTGTATTATGTTTAGAGGCTCTGCAACTGTTTGTGAAAGGTGTGTAGAATTTCCAGGATCAGGAGGGGATTCTTTCCTTTTGAAGAAAATAAAAGGGCCTCCAGCAAAGTTTGACATAACTCAGTGCAGATGTAGAGCCACGTAGAGAAATTGGGAGCTAAACAAAAACAGCTCTACCGGAACCCTCACCCATTCTGTGTTGGGTCTGCCATTTAGCAAGGTAGAGACCTGAGGTCTGTGATGTTATTAAAGGTCATTTGGGCACCTACTCAGGTTAGCACAAAGGGAAGGGGGATGAGTTGGTGGTGATGATTCTGGGTAGGCTTCAGGATAAGCCTGGTTCTAATCCTGTTTCTACCACTTGCCAGCCGTGGGATGTTGGGCAACTCATTTAGTCTTTCTGATCTTCTATTTCTCCATTTGTAAAATGGGGATAACAGTGGTTACTTAAGAGTTGTTTGAGGGTTGTTTAAGATAATATGTGAAAGCCTCATGGGTCTTGAGATAGGACGTTTGCTTAATAAATTGGGAATGTTATTGCTATCAGCAGTGAATATTCCATAAAGAATTATTTATGGAAATTAGCCTTATTTTGGAAACGCTTCCTTCTCATGTGGCAGGTTGAAGTGTGCTTATCTTACAGACATAATGAGTTCACTGATAGACCATGTAGCTTTGTAAAAAGTGTTTAGGAGTGAGATTGAAGAATTTAATCATCTGGACTTGATGGGTCAACTGAAAGTCTGTTTAGAGTGTTGCCATTAGGGCAGAGAACTTCCACATTTGGAAGGAACAGAAAGTGAAGCTGGACAAATTGAAACAAAAAGAAAAGAATATCCCGGGTTTTATTCCCACATATAGATTCTCTGAATCTTACTCTAAAACATTAAGTGAAAGGTATATTAAGAGTTGTATGGAGCACTTTTATGTCACCAAACTCTACTCATGAAGTAGTGCTTCTTCCCTTGAGAAAGGAAATCTCCTTCACTCTTACTGCAAACTCAGGGAGGCTCAATTTGGTCTGAGTCTGGACTCCCTTTGATCCTAGAATACAGGTATAATCAACACCAGGCCTCTTTTACAGAGCTGAAGAAGGAGAGTTTGAGAGGCTCAGGACCTCATTGGATTCATAGACGCTGGAGGTGAATGTTTGTGAATAACACTAGCCTTCAAGACCATAGTGAAGATAAAATAATACAGCAAAATTAAGCATCTAGCACAGTACCTTGCACATAGCAGACACTTAGAGATTGATGAGAACTGGTAGGGTGGATTTACAACTCAGGTCATCTTTTGACAAAAATGGCAAGAAAGTGTTAAGTTTTATAGCCAAATCTTCCTACTCGGAGCTTAACAGGTGCAGTTGGTGATGGAAGAGAAAAATGGAATAATGACGCAGAGAACCTGAGCTAAACTGTGGAGGTGATGTGGGTTTTCTATGGTTTCTCCATCATTCATGATCTGGGCTGTGTCCTTCACTTCATGATGCCTCCTCCTCTCACTCCTCCAGGAACCTGGTGTCCACAAGGTCTTGCTCTTCTAGCTCTATCATCTAAATGCACAAATGGTTGATGTAACTGAAAGAGACTCTCTCAATGTGAGGTGAGAATTCAAAAGGCACCAAGAGATTAATTCAAGAATTAAGATTCAGATGGTAAAATTCAAGCCATCAGTCAGAAAAGAGAAACCGGGTTTTAGAGATTAGAGATCTCTTCAGTGTTTGGAAAATCTGCTATGTCAAGTCTGTCTCAATCACACCCCTTCCAAATTACTTTTCAGACTACTTACTAATAATTGGGGCTGTGTTAAAGGACATAGCAATCCCTTCCAAAACTTCATTCCCTCTTAAATCTCTTTCTAGCTGCAAGTGCTCAAACATGGTCCAGGAGGACCATCAAAGGAGCAGAAAGGTAAGATTTGGGCTGAATTTGAGGAAAGACAGATAGAATTGAAAGGTATATGGAGGTAAACTAAAATCCAAAGAGCTTCTTAGCCATCTATATGGGCTTGTAGATCTAGGGTGCTTTATAAGTGAGATTAATACGAGCATGAAGACAAAAAGTAAAATATGAATGGCTGCACCCACCTTCTCCCTCTTGTTCTGTCTGACCCTTAGCTGATACTTGTCTTGAGTTCTGCTTTGGAAGGAGTCTAATCAGGCTTTGGTAACTGCTTCCAATCCCCAAAGTGCTAATGAGTTGGAGAGCAAGCTTGAGGCTGATTTATTTATCAAAGGTCAAAATATCCACTTGGTGAATAGAATGTGTGGGCAGAAAAGTGGAGGGAAAAGATACACAGAAGAGGAAAGATGTAATCTTAAGAAATTCTTCTGCTGTCTGCTAATATCTGCATTTGGGGTCATTTTTGAAGTGTTTCAAAGCTGGGGCTGCAGGGGAATTTGAGAGAGGTTTTTTTTTCCTCTCTCCTTGGAGGTGTTTCATTACATTTTCCCTTGAGAGTCTTTTTGAAAAAGAAAGAAATGTATTATCCAAACTTCACAGATTTGTAGTTAATTGATCTCTGGGGTGGTATGCTCATATAAGTGCTCTGAAGAAGATGCTTATTAAACTCCATCCCAATGGCTTTCTCATCCTCCAAGGCTACTCAAGATCTCTTCTGGTAGTACATAAAGAACAAGCTCAAGATAACATTGGGACACATAGGGCAAGATAGACGCCTATTCTGCAGAAGAAAGAAAGATTGTAAACAAACAAACAAACACACAAACAAACTCTTTTCCACTCCTTCATAGAACCTTTTTGGCCTGAAGTATTTTAAGCGGATGGGAATTCAAACTTATTGAGCTTCTACTATGTGCTAAACACTGTACTAGGTGTCTTATGTGTGATAACTCACTAAATCCTCCAAACCCTCCCTTGCAAGGAGGAAACTGAAATTCTGAGAAAGAGTAAGCTGTTCAAAATTTTATAGCTAATAAGGGATTGAGCCACTATTTGAACCAAGGACTATGTGACAAGAAATCCTGCATTTGCATGTATGGTACATGCATTTATTTTGGAACTCAATTGCACATAAATGTGTATATATGGTCAATCGTATCTCTCAACTCATAATCCTTTCTCTTTTCACAGAAACCTACTACCTTCCTGCAGGAGAAAGACATTAGATACAGAAGTTTTCCTCTAAAATTTTTAGAAACTTCCTCTGACTTAGCATGATAGAGTATAAAGATGTAGGATTTTTATTCTATGGAGGGCTACATACAACAAAAAATAATTTGGGTCCAGGCATTCAATAAAAATCAAGGCTTTAATTCATGTATTTGAAGATGAGGGGAGAAAAATAAAAGGTTTGATTCACTTGTTTCTTAATCTGAGAATATTGAACTGTCATCTTTTAAAAATAACTAGAATAAATAGTGGAAAATTGATTCCAGCTCATGGCCAACTAAGAGAGAGAAAGTTTTTCTAACCAGACAAAGAAAGAAATAGAGGGGGAGACATCCAGGAGAGGCTAAGGAATAGAATTCCAGTGAAAACATGGATAAGGGAGATATTATTTATTCGTCCATTTTATAAGTCTTTATTAATGCCTCTTCTGTGCCAGACCCTGTGTAACTCATCAGAGACACACAGAATGGAAGATGAGATAAGAATTTTGCCTGTATGGTGCTTACATAATAATGGAGCTACTTACGATGAAGTTGTCACTGAAGGCAAGCTTTGGAAAACCAAGCTACTGCTGCCTTGACCATTATGTTTGTCATAACGACTAATATGATGGCTAGATGGGATGGATGTTTCTGACTCCACTGAAGAGTTTTCATAAAGAAAGTGACAAGCTTGGGGTTTTAAACTCTCAGCTCACCTCCAAGACAACCAGAAAGCCTCTATAAAGGCTCTAAAATAAATATTTTATTTCTTGTAGATTCAAGGTCGATAAGACTTAAAATCAGATGCAAACTTAATTGTGCAGATCGCAAAGCCTCTTAAATTAAAGTTATGACATGTTTGAAAAAGAGGAAGACCCTGAAATTTGGATTGGGGATACTTCAGTAGGCTCTAAGGAAGTTGATAATCTTGAACTCCTAAATTATCCCGAGCCTTTCTAGCCATGAGAATAGTCCCTTTTAATCTGTCTGAAGAGACTAGCCTTCCTTTTTGCAATAAGTATTTATTAGCCTCGTGTGAAGCATTGCCTTGCAAGGGGATGCCTGTCCACATTAAGCCCCACCAAACCAGCCTTCATTGCTGCCAGATCATAATTAGATTCAAATATCAGCATGCTCCAGGAGGACAAGTAGAAAGTATGACTTTTGAGAAGAGATTATTTTTCCCAAGCTTGAAAGATATTGAGTTATTTTGGAAAAATCCTGGGGGAACATATGTAGAATGGGTTCTAAATGTGTTAGCAAGAAAGACAGACTATAGCATTAGGTTGGGTAAAATGTATTCACATACTCTGGACTGTGGCTCAGTACAAAGGAAAGAATCCAATGTTTTAGGGAGATAGAAATTTTAAAGTAGGTTTATCATGTGTGATCTACATGCTAATCCCTCCCCAACCACGTCTATCTAGAGGGTTGAGAGGGAAGTCCCGTCATTCAGGCATGGAGGAACAACAGAAGGGGGAGAACCAGCATCTGTGAAAATTAGCATGTAGAATGACAGTGAAAGATGCTGTCATTGAGAAGATGTCTTGATTTTGTTGTACAGGCAAATGGTGGTGCTGAACCTCCAGAGACAAGGTGGACAAAGTTAATATATTGGGCAGCAGGACTTATACAGTCTGAGTCTGGCTTTTTTCATCTAGCATCTTGCATTCGTGATTCACTCGTATTGTTGTGTGTATCAGTATCCCATTCCTTTTTATTGCTAAGTAGCATTCCATTGTGCGAATGTAAGACAATTTGTTTAATTATTCTGCAGTTGAAGGACATTTGGATGGTTTTCACTTATGGGCCATGGTGAATAAAGCTGCTATTAACATTTTGATACAGATTTTCTTGGGAACACAGGTTTTCATTTCACTTGGGTACACATCTAGAAGTGAAATTGCTGGGTCATATAGTAACTTCATGCTTAATTTGATGAGAAACTACCAAAATGTTTTCCAAAGTGGATGCCTCATTTTTCATTTTTATTAGAAATGCATGAGAGAATCAGTTGTTCTGTATCCTTTCCACCTTTCGGCATTGTCAGAATTATTTATCTATTTATTTATTTATTATTTATCTTTGAGGAAGATTAGCCTTGAGCTAACATCTACTGGCAATCCTCCTCTTATGTGAGGAAGACTGGACCTGAGCTATCATGCATGCCCATCTTCCTCTACTTTATATGTGGGACGCCTACCACAGCATGACTTGCCAAGTGGTGCCATGTCCACACCCGGGATCCGAACCGGCGAACCCCCGGCTGCCGAAGCGGAATGGGCGCACTTAACTGCTGTGCCACTGGGCCAGACCCAGAATTTTTTGTTTTTTATTTTGCTGTTCTACTAGGTCTATGTGGGATTTCATTTCAGTTTTAACTTGCATTTTCCTGACAAATCGTGATGTTGAGTATCATATGTTCATTTACACATGTGTTTTGCTGAACTACATGTTCAAATGTTTTGTCCATTTTTTATTTGGTTATTTTTTAAAAGAAATGTTGAGTTTTGAGGATTCTTTTTTCTGGACAAGTACTTTACCAAATATATGATTTACAAATATTTTCTTACAGTCCATAGCTTGCCTTTCTTTCTTTTAATAATGCCGTTCAAGAGCAGAAGAAATTACTTTTGATAGCTGATTTGTCACTTTTTTCTTTGATGGGATTGTGCTTTTGGTATTGTATCTTGGAAATTTTTGCCTAACCCAAAGTCATAAAGACTTTCTCCTGTGTTTCTTCTGGAAATTTGTAGTTTAGATTTTACGTTTAGTTGTAAGATCCGTTTTGAGTTATGGTGTGAGAAATGGATTGTGTTTCACATTTTGACACATGGATATCCAAATGTCCAGCATTGTGGAAAAGAATATCTTTTCTATATTGAATTGTTTTTTGCATCTTTGTTGGAAACCAATTGATCATAAACATGTGAGTCTATTTCTGTACTCTCTATTCTGTCCCATTGATCTATACTATATTTATCCTTTCTCCCATACAATACTTTCTCGATTTCCTTTGCTTTAGAATAAATCTTAAAAACAGCTAATGTGAGTCATCCAACTTTGCTCTTCTGTATAAAAATTATTTTGGCTCTTCTAGTTCCTTTGTCTTTCCATGTAAATTTTAGAATCAGCTTGAAAATGTCTACAGAAAATGCTGCTGAGATTTTGGTTTGAAATGCATTGAGTCTAGAGATCAATTTGTGGGAATTAATATCTTCCTACATTGAGTATTCTAATAAATAAACATAATATATGCCTCAATATACTCAGATATTTGATTTCTTTCATGAGTGTTTTGTAGTCTTTTTCGTACAGATTTTGTTAGATTTATACCTAAGTATTTCATGTCGTTTTTTGGTGAGAATGTAAATGATACATTTAAAAGTTTCAATTACCAATTGCTCGTTATGAGTATGCAGAAATACATTTACTTTTTAGATATTAATCTTTTGTTTTGTGGCATTGCTTAACTTATTCTTTTTTCAACTTTATTGAGGTATAATGGACAAATAGAAATTTTACATATTTAAGGTATACAATGCAATATTTTGGTATACATTGTGAAATGATCACAATCAAGCTAATTAACATATCCATTACCTCACATAGTTACTGTTTCCTTTCTTCTTTCCTTCCTTTCCTCCTTCCTCTCTTCCTTTCTTCTTTGTTGTAAGAATGCTTAAGGGCTACCCTCCTACCAAATGTCAAGTATACAATACAGTATTGTTAAGTGCAGTCACTGTGTTGTGCATTAGATCTTTAGAACTTATTCATCTTGTGTGACTGAAACTTTCTACCCTTTGACTGGTATCTCCCCATTTTCACTCCACCTCGCATCTAGTAACCACCATTCTACTCTCAACTTCCATGAATCTGACTATCTTGGATTCCACATTTGAATGAGGCCATGGAATATTTGTCTTTCTGTGTCTGACTTATTTCACTTAGCATAACCTCCTCCAGGTTCATCTACGTTCTTGCAAATGAAAAGATTTTTTTCTTTTTAAGACTGAATAATATTTCTTTATATCTCTATATACCATATTTTCTTATCTGTCCATCTGTCAATGGATGTTTAGGTTGTTTTCACATCTTGGCTATTGTGAACAATGCTGAAATGAACTTGGAAGTGCAGATACCTCTTGAACACACTGATTTCATTTTCCTTGGATATATAACAAGAAGTGAGATTGCTAGATCATATGGAAGTTCTATTTTTAATTTTTGAGAAACCTCCATAATGTTTTCCATGTTGGCTGCACTAATTTACATTCACAGCAACAGTACACAGGGGTCTCTTTTTTCTACATTCTCGCCAACGCTTTTCATCTTTTGTCTTTTTAGTAATAGCCATCCTTAGAGATGTGAAGTGATATCTTAGTGTGGTTTTGATTTGCCCATGCACACTCGTGTGTGTGTGTGTGTGTGTGTTTGTGTGTGTTGGGGGAACAGAATGAATGCAAAGAATGACAAGTTAATTGTTTTCTTCAAGGATTTTTCCTTCCCCACACTCTCACTGGTCCTCTGTTTTTCACCCTCTACACATTTTGTTTATGCCATTTCCACTTCTCTCAGAGTTTAAATCAATAATGCTATACAAAACCAGTGCTCCTGCTAAAATCAGCTGGGGGATTAAAACATGATCAGAAAACAATGAACAAACAAATTTTCCAGAGTTTCTTCTCATCTAGATTCATTCACATTCCTATGCCTGTGACTCTTCAGCAGAGAGTCTCACATGCGTTTGTACAACAATCTATCATTGTGTTACCTACTATTTTCTTTCCTTCCTGGTCTGTATCATGGTGGTGTTTCCTGCGGATACCTGCCACACCACTAACTATGATGTAAACCAACATTAGCGTCAAAGCTGAAATGCTGGCGTTGAAGACACAGATATCTGCTCTGAGAGGATCATCACCTGATGCCACCCAAACTACTTTCACTTTCAATGCCCCATTAAGTATTAGTCAACACTCTTTTTCCATTTCTTTTTCTTTCCACTATTCTTTTTCGAGGCCTCTTGTGCCAGAACTCAGGAATGAATTTTGGGCTGGGCTGAAGGATGATTTGAGTGATAGAAAAATGGCTCTTTCCAGAATCACCTCTCTCTTCTGAGACGGCATCATTGTTCTGAAACCAGACGAGTACAATTTGATTCTTTTCCTTTGAGATTCTCCCTTTGAGAGTTCCCAAGAGACATTCAGATGAATGGACATTTAGTCAGAGCAACATTCAAAGGCTTCTTGGAAAATTCATACTCAAGATGGTGTTGATTCATATGTATCTTCAAATACCTTGATAAGCAGGGAAAATTTTGTGCTTTTTTTGCATAAACAATTATTTGAAAAATTTCCTGCAATTTTCGCTATATCAATGGTTAAGGATATTTTCATTTTATTTAGGAATCAGTACTTATAATTTCCTAATTATTCTTTTTTAACAGTTTTGCTTGTATTTCGAAACTCTGCTATTGAGTGCATACACATTTGAGATTATAGCTTCCTGTTTGAGATAACCTTTTTATTTCTAGTAATGTTTCTTATCTTAAAGTTTGCTCTGTAACATTGGGAAAGCTACAGCAGATTTTTTGGGTTAATTGTGTGATACCTCTGTCCTTTTGTTTTCAATCTTTCTGTGTTCTTATATTTAAATCATGTTCCATTAGTAACGTATAGTTGGGTTTGTTGTTTTTAACTAGTCTGACGATCTTATCTTTCACTTTGAGTACTTGGAGTAATTATTGAAAAACTACGTATTTCAATTTAATCAGCCGGAATTGACTCTTTGAAATAACAAATGAATTAGTACTTTCTCCCACTTCTCCTCTTAACTGCTTCCCAGTTATTACTGTTATTTTTCATTTATTTATTTTTTTCATTCTGTTGACGTCATACTGGTTTATTACATTGTATAATTTCAGAAGTACATTATTTTATATAAATTTCTGTATAGACTGCATCATGCTCACCACCAATAGTCTAGTTTTTATGTCACCATACATATGTGCCCCTCTACCCCTTTCACCCACCTCCGACCCCCTTCCCCTCTGTGTAACCACTAACCTGTTCTCTTCGTCCATGTGTTTGTTTATCTTCCATATATGAGTGAAATCATACAGTATTTGTCTCACTCTGTCTGGTTTATTTTGCTTAACATAATGGCCTCAAGATCCATACTTGTTCTTGAAAATGGGACAATTTTATCTTTTTTATGGCTGAGTAGTATTCAATGTGATGTATACATCACATGTTCTTTATTCATTCATAAGTCAATGGGCACTTGGGTTGCTTCCAAATCTTGGCTATTGTGAATAATGCTGCAATGAACATAGGGGTGCATAAATCTCTTTGGACTGTTTATTTCATATTATTTGGATAAATACCCAGTAGTGGGACAACTTGATCACATGGTATTTCTATTTTTAATTTTTTGAGAAATCTCCTTACTGTTTTCCATAGTGCCTGCAGGAGTTTGCATTCCCAATAGCAGTATATGAGGGTTCCCTTTTCCCTACATCCTCACCAAACTTTGTTATTTTTTGTCTTGGTAATTATAGCCATTGTGATTGGTATAAGGTGATATCTCACTGTAATTTTTATTTGTATTTCCCTATTAACTAGTGATGTTGAATATATTATCATGTGCCTGCTGCCCATCTGTATATCTTCTTTGGAAAAATATCTGTTCATATCTTCTGCCCATTTCTTGGGCCGGCCCAGTGGCGCAGCGGTTAGGTTCGCACCTTCCGCTTCTCGGTGGCCCGGGGTTCCCTGGTTTGGATCCCGGGTGCAGACATGGCACTGCTTGGCACCCCATGCTGTGGTAGGTGTCCCACATATAAAGTAGAGGAAGATGGGCACGATGTTAGCTCAGGGCCAGGCTTCCTCAGCAAGAAAGAGGAGGACTGGTAGTAGTTAACTCAGGGCTAATCTGCCTCAAAAAAAAAAATCTTCTGCCCATTTCTTGATCAGGTTGTTTGTGTTTTTGTTGTTCAGTTGTATCAGTTCTTTATATATTTTGGGAATTAACCCCTTGTCAGATATATGATTTGCAAATATTTTCTTCCAGTTGGTGGGTTGTCTTTTCATTTCACTAATGGTTTCCTTTGCCTTGCAGAAGCTTTTTAGTCTGATATAATGACGTTTGTTTATTTTTCCTTTTGTTTCCCTTGCCTGAGTAGACATGATATTTGAAAACATGCTGCTAAGACCAATGTCGAAGAGTGTACTACCTACATTTTCTTCTAGGAGTTTTATGGTTTCGAGTGTTACATTCGAATTTTTAGTCCATGTAAAGTTAATTTTTGTGGATGGTGTAAGATAATGGTTTAGTTTCATACTTTTGAAAGTGGCTGTCCAGTTTCCCCAACACCATTTTTTGAAGATACATTCCTTTCTCCATTGTATGTTCTTGCTTCCTTTGCTGAAGATTTGCTGTCCGTTGATGTGTGGTTTTATTTCTGTGCTCTCAATTCAGTTCCATTCATCTGTGTGTGTGTGTGTTTCTGTATCAGTACCATGCTGTTTTGAGTACTATAGCTCTGTAGTATATTTTGAAGTCAGGGATTGTGATGCCTTCAGTTTGATTCTTTTTTCTCAGAATTGCTATGGTTGTTTGTGGTCTTTTGTTGTTCCATATAAATTTTAGGATTCTTTGTTCTACTTTCATGAAGTGTGTCATTGAGATTCTGATTGGGATTTCATTGAATGTGTAGATTGCTTTAGGTAATATGGGCATTTCAACTATGTTTATTCTTCCAATCCATGAGCATGGAATATCTTTCCATTTCTTTATCACTCTCCAGTTTCTTTCACTAATGTCTTATAGTTTTCAGCTTATAGGTCTTTCATCTCCTTGAGTAAATTTATTCTTAGAGGTTTTATTCTTCTGTTGCAATTGTAAATGTGATTGTATTCTTGAGTTCTATTTCTGCTAGTTCACTATTAGTGTATAGACATGCAACTGATTTTTATAAGTTGATTTTGTACCTGCAACTTTGCTGTAGCTTTGGATTATGTCTAATACCTTTCTGGTAGATTTTTTAGGGTTTTCTATATAGAGAATCACATTGATCACAAACACCTAGAATTTGGCTTCTTCCTTTTTAATTTTACTCCGTTTTATTTATTTTTCTTGCCTAATTGCTCTGGCAAAAACCTCCAGTACTATGTTGAATAGGAGTGGTGAGAGTGGGCACCCTTGTCTTGTTCCTGTTCTCAGAGGAATGGCTTTCAGTTTTTCACCATTAAGTTTGATGTTGGCTGTGGGTTTGTCCTATATGGCCTTTATTATGTTGAGGGAGTTTCTTTCTAAACCCATTTTATTGAGTTTTTATGGTAAATGAATGTTGGATCTTATCAAATGCTTTCTCAGCATCTATGTAGATGATCATGTGATTTTTCTTCCTCATTTTATTAATGTGGTGTATCACATTGATTGATTTGCAGATGTTGAACCATCCTTGCATCCCTGGTATAAATCCCACTTGATCATGGTGTATGATCGTTTTAATATATTGCTCTATTTTATTTCCAATATTTTGTTGAGGAATGTTACATGTGCGTTCATCGGTGATATTGGCCTGTAATTTTCCTTCTTTGTGTTGTCCTTATCTGGTTTTGGTATCAGGGTAATGTTAGCCTCATAGAATGAATCAGAAAGTGCTGCATCTTCTTCAGTTTTTTGGAATAGTTTGAGAAGGATATGTATTAAATCTTCTTTGAATGTTTGGTAGAATTCTTCAGAGATGCCATCTGATCGTGGCCTTAGTTTTTTAAGAAGTGTTTGATTCCTATTTTGATGTTTTTCCTTGTGATTGGTCTATTCAGATTCTCTATTTATTTTTGATTCAGTTTTGGGAGGTTGTATGAGTCTAAGTATGCATCCATTACTTCTAGGTTTTCCAATCTTTTGGCATATAGTTTTTTTATAGTGTTCTTTTATAGTCCTTTGTATTTCTGTGGTTTTCACTAAAATATCTCCTCATTCAATTTTAATTTTATTTATTTGAGACTTCTCTCTTTTTCTTAGTGAGTCTGGCTAAGAGTTTGTCAATTTTATTTATCTACTCAAAGATCCACTCTTAGTTTCGTTGATCTTTTTTCTTTTAGTCTTTATTTCATTTATTTCTAGTCTAATTTTTATTATTGCCATCATTCTGCTGACTTTTGGCTTTGTATGTTCTTGTTTTCCAAGTTCTGTTAGATGTAGTTTAAGATTACTTGTTTGAGATTTTTCTCATTTGTTGGGGTAGGCCTGTATTGCTATCTCCTAGGATGCTCTTAGGACCCCTTTTACTGCATCTCATAAGAGCTTGTATGTTGTGTTTTCATTTTCCAGGTACTTTTTAAAAAATTTCTCCTTCGATTTCTTCGTTGATGCAATGGTTGTTCAGCAGCATGTTGCTTAGACTCCACATAATGTGAATTTCCCAGTCTGTTTCTTGTACTTGATTTCTCATTTCATAGCATTGTGATCAGCATGATATGATTTCAATATTCTTAAATTTATTGAAGTTTCCCCTGTTTCCCAACATATGGTCTGTCCTTGAGAATATTCCATGTGCACTTGAGAAGAATATGTATTCTGCTGTTTTTCAATGTCATTTTCTTTATATATCTATTAAGGCCATCTGGTCTAGTGTCTCATTTAAGGCCACTGTTTCATTGTTGACTTTCTGCCTTGATGATTTATCCATTCACGTAAGTGAGGTTTGAGGTCCCCTACTATTATTGTGTTATAGCCCATTTCTCCCTTTATGTCTATTAATAGTAGCTTTATTTACTTTGGTGCTCCTGTGTTAGGTGCATACATATTCATAAGTGTTATGTCCTCTTGATGGAATGTTTCTTTTATCATTATATACTGCTCCTCTTTGTCTCTCACTGTCTTTTTTATCTTGAAGTTTGATTTGTCTGATATAAGTATGGCAACATCTACTTTCTTTTGTTTGCCATTTGCTTGGAGTATCATATTCCATCCCTTCTCTCTGAGGCTGTGTTTGTCTTTAGAGCTGAGATGTGTTTCCTGGAGGCAGTGTAATGTTGGGTCTTCTATTTTAATCCATCCAGCCACTTTGTGTCTTTTGAGTGGTGAACTCAATCCATTTACTCTTAGAGTGATTATTGATATATGAGGGCTTAATTTTGCCGTTTTGATGCTTGTTTTCTGGTTGTTCTATATTTCCATTGTTTCTTTTTCCTTGTATTTCTGACTGCCATTTCAGTTTTGTGGTTTCCTGTGAAGGTTTTCACTTTATTTATGATGTGGGTCTGCTCTGATTTTTGTTTAGGGGTTACCATGAGGAGTAAAGATCTCATAGATGTGATAGTCTATTTTCTGATAGCCTTTTGTTTCCATTAGCCTAAGTAGGTTACATCCCTTTCCTCTTCCCCTCTGGTCATTGTTGTCACAAATTATTCTTTTTTGTGCTGTGGATTTGTGACTAAATTGAAGTGTTTATAGATATTTTTGATGCTTTCCTTACCTTTATCTTTTATGTTTTAATTAAGTTTTTACTAACCTTTCTTGATATTGAGCTGCAGTTTTCTGATTCTACTTGTCTATTTTTCTCCTTGCTCAACATTTTGTAAACCTTTGCTTTTTAGTTTTAGATGAGAGGTCTCCTTTCAACATTTCTTGTAAGGAAGGCCTAGTGGCAATGAACTCCCTTAGCTTTTGTTTATTTAGGAAAGCTTTTATTTCTCCATTGTATCTGAGGGATAGTTTCACTGGATAGAGTATTCTTGCCTGAAAATTTTTGTCTTTCAGTGTTTTGAATATATCATTCTATTCTCTCCTAGCCTGCAATGTTTCTGTTGAGAAATCTGCTGAAAGCCTGATAGGGATTCCTTTGTAGGTTATTTTCCTCTGCCTTGCTGCTCTTAATATTTTTTCTTTGTTATTGACTTTTTCCAGTTTTAATATTATATGCCTTGGAAAAGGTCTTTTTGAATTGATGAAATTAGGGGTTCTATAGGATTCATTTATTTGTAATTCCAGTTTCTTACCCAGATTTGGGAAGTTCTCAGATATTATTTCTTTGAACAAGCTCTCTGCTCAGTTTTTCAGGTGAAGAAATTGACATTTGAGAGATTTTAAAACTTCATACATGTTTATGTAGATAAAAGGACAAAGCTAGAATTTGAACTCAACCCTTTCAGTTGGAAATTTGTGTTTTTAAACACTATACGTCAGTACAAGGCTTGATCTATTTGTGTGCAGTTTACTTCCAATGAAGGGTAAGCTGTCCATCAAAGCAAAAGGAAATCTTCCCGGAGCCAGATCAGGGAAAGCTCCAAAGAGAATAAGACAGGGGACTGTAAATAAGACTCTGGTGATGGGTGGTTGGCCTCTTTCCTTGTCACCTCAGAGAACAATTATCAACCAGAAATGTTTAGCTCTAATGATCACTGGGCTTTTACTTTGGATGCAGGAGTGAGTGACAGGCAGCCACATGGTGAAAGAGTGTGGCTACACCTGCCCATTAAAATAATGAGCTCCCAAAGGCCATGTTGAAGACTTCATAATAAAGGAGCAGGAATTCAAGAAACAGATATTACTACTTGAATGAAGTCAAAGTATAAAAAAATGACTGAATCAGAAACCACGCATAGAGCAGTGGAAATGCAGATGAACTGAAGTTTGCAAAAGATGTTATTGGATCAAAGCAATCAATAATTCTTCTCTTGTAGCATGAGATCTCAGGACACTTCTTCCTAAAGTAATTCAGTAAGTCCAACTCCTTCCCTCCTATCTCATTCATCCAACACATGACAGTTATAAATTTACAGCCTATTCCACATTTTATCTGTAAAAGGGCAGAGTAACTCTACCCACCTTCAGAAATGAATAAATGAGTTAATATAAATCAAGTCCCTAGAAGAGTACTTGGTACTCAATAAGCCCTCAATAAGTACTTGGTACTCAATAAGCCTTATATATATAATATAATTATATTATATTATTATAATTGAGTACTCACTATAAGCCACTCTGCTAAGCTCTCAGGATAAGCAGTGAAAAAAATTCATTTTTTTATATAAATATTTTCTGTACCTGGGTCCTATACACTGTTCTAGGGACTCAGGATAGATACAACAGAGAAAATTCTCTGCCTGTCTTTGAGTAGCTTACATTCTGGTAGGGAAGATTTTATTAAGATAAGAAACACCAAACTCATCATTTCCTCTTCCGTAGGATTACCAGATTGATGTCATAGTGAAGAGTGGTCTTGGTTTTGGGTGCTCAATCAGTGACTGATTATGAGAAGATTTAAAATTTTAGAAAACACAAAGCTAGAAGCACTATTTATTTATTTTAACAGTTTTATTGAGATCCCTTTAACATATAGAAATTGTTTATATTTAAGGTGTATAACTTGATGATTTTGTATATATGCACACATTGTGAAAAGATCACTGCAGTCAAGCTAAATGACTTACCCATCACCTCTAGATAGTTACCCTTGTGTGTGTGGTGATAAAATTTAATTTAAGATCTGTCCTCTTAGGAAACTTCAAGTATACAATACAGTAATGTTAACTATTGTCACCATGCTGTTCATTAGATCCCCAGAACTTAATTATCTTGAATAACTGGAACTTTGTACTCTTTGACCAACATCTCCTCATTGTCTTCTCCTCACACCTGCCCCTACTGATCTATTCGCCTGGAAACTACCATTCTACTCTCTACTTTTATGAATTTTGATTTTTTTTAGATCATGGAGAATTTGTCTTTCTGTGTCTGGCACATTTTACTAGAATAATATCCTCCAGGTTTATCTACATTGTTGTAAATGACAAGACAGTCTTATTTTTTATGGTGGAACAATATTTCATTATCTATCTATCTATCTACCTATCATGTATCATCATCTATCTATCTCATATTTTGTTTATCTATTTACCCATTGATGGACATTTAGGTTGTTTCCATATCTTGGCTATTGTGAATAATGTTGCAATGAACATGGAAGTGCAGATAGCTCTTTGAGATACTGATTTCATTTCCTTTGGATATATACCCAGGAGTGGAGTTGCTGGATGATATGGTAGTTCTATTTTTAATTTTCTGAAGAACCTCCATACTGTTTTCCATAGCGCCTGTACCAATTTGCAATCCCACCAACATGCAAGCGCTCCATTTTCTCTACATCCTTGCCAACACTTGCTATCTTTTGTCTTTTTAACAGCCATTCTAAAGGATGTGAGGTGGTATCTCATTGTGGTTTTGATTAGCATTCCCCTGATGATTAGTGATGTTGAACACCTCTTCATGTAGAACAGTGTTTAATATGATGAATGAATAACACAATCAGATAATTGCAATTTGATGTAAATGTGCTGTGTAATCAAATTCTATAAAATGATAAAATATCAACAACTTTGATTTTACCATCGGGTCTTCTCTAGGGCACTTCTACCTTTTTACACCCATTTATATTTCCTCATTTGATCTTACACTAGTGAGGTCTTTATTAATGCAATGACCTGTCTTTCTTAATGCAAAATGTTCATGGGCTTACCTCATGTCTTCAGAATGATAATCTGGTTGGCCTGATGACATCAAAGTTGTCCTTTGCTTATACTGAAATTATTATCCTTAAATATCTAATGAACCATGTTCAGCTTTTCTTCTTCAGGAGATACTGGTTTTTGCTTGTTTTTGACCACATGGCTCACCCAATTTCAGTCAACTTTGGTGTTGCTTCCCCTCTCCCCCCATGGAGATACGTCCATAGCACTTCTATCTCATAATGGTACTGATGAGTTAGTCCAACTTTTGATCTTTTCATGCACTTTATTGAGTGACTTGTATAAAAAAATTATATAATTAGAAAAAAATTCTAGTTCTAAACATGCATGTATATGTGTGTGTGTATATATATATATATATATATATATATATATATATATATATACACATTTCTCTTAGTTTTACTTTAAAAGAATAGAATGTTTTGTTATGGGTTGAATTGCTTCCCTCAAAATGGAATATGTGAAATCTTATAGCCTGTTGTGTTTAGTGCCTTTTGGGACTCTTATACTAAAGATTTATAAAATATAAGAAATTCCTAACTTTATTATTAATTTGGGTTTATATTTTGAAGTCAGAATTCTAAAAAGCCATATGAAACCCAAGTCCAGAGGAACATTGAGACTCATTAGATTCAATCTTCCCATTTTCAGTTGAGATAATGAGGATCTTCAGAGATGAAGTGAATTTTCCACAGTTTCCAAGGAGTTAGGAATGGAGCTTCAGACAACACTCAAATTACTGACTCCCAGTTGCTCTCTGCTCTATTAGATGGATTCTTTTCTGGTCAACGAAGTATATAACATACAGATTTTAAATAGTGCCAAGAGATTACCATAGGCCGACTTCCTCCGAGAAGACTTTGCCCAACAGGTGGCTAGGACGTTATTGGTATTAACTGTTTATATGACCTTCTAGAAAACATCCATTCAAATAATGACAAACAAAATCTAACTGATCACAAGATTGCTTCTTTCCTTTATGAAGGATGCAGTTCTATGGCTGTAGGAAGGAACAACACAATTGTGACAAAATTCATCCTCCTGGGATTTTCAGACCATCCTCAAATGAAAATTTTCTATTTTGTGTTGTTCCTGGGGATTTACCTCCTGACCCTAGCCTGGAACATGAGCCTCATCATCCTTATCAGGATGGACTCCCACCTACACACACCCATGTACTTCTTTCTCAGTAACCTATCCTTCTTAGATATCTGCTATGTATCCTCCACAACTCCCAAGATGCTCTCTGGTATCATCACAGAGAAGAAAACCATTTCCTTCATTGGGTGTGCCACGCAGTACTTTGTCTTCTGTGGAATGGGGCTGACTGAATGCTTTCTTTTGGCAGCTATGGCATATGATCGGTATGCTGCAATCTGCAACCCGTTGCTCTACACAGCTGTCATATCCCATACACTTTGTTTAAAGATGGTGGCTGGGGCCTATGTGGGTGGATTCCTTAGTTCTTTGATTGAAACATACTCTGTCTATCAGCATGATTTCTGTGGGCCCAACCTAATCAACCACTTCTTTTGTGACCTTCCTCCAGTCCTGGTTCTGTCATGCTCTGATACCTTCACCAGCCAAGTGGTGAACTTCATTGTGGGTGTTGTTGTTGGAATGGTATCTGTCCTTGTGATCCTCATCTCTTATGGTTACATCGTTACTGCTGTCGTGAAGATCAGTTCAGCAAGAGGTAGGACCAAGGCCTTCAGCACCTGTGGCTCTCACCTGACTGCTGCGACCCTCTTCTATGGTTCTGGTCTCTTCATGTACATGACACCTAGTTCCAGCTACTCCTTAAACCGGGACAAGGTGGTGTCAGTGTTCTATGCTCTGGTGATCCCTATGGTGAATCCCATCATGTACAGTCTTAGAAATAAGGAGATTAAAAGTGCTGTAAGGAAAGCTATGGAAAGGAAACATGTTCTTTCTCATGAGCACTCATTTTTCTGACCCCGAGGTAATGTTTACAATAAAGCTGTGAGTTGGGTCAATTATGCTGACTTTCATGTAGTTCTGGACTAGTTGATTGACACAATGATTTTTGTTTACCAGGATTTGTGTAGATTCAGCTTATAAACGCTCAATTTAGGAAAAAGCTTCACCATGACAAAGACTGAGCAATCTGAAACATCAAAATAGAGTTGTTGTCTGTAGGAGGAAAACTAAAAAAATGTTAGTCCAGCATTCAGGGTGACGATTCTAAAGGTAGGATAGGAATATATAGCATAATAACCTGAGGACAGGGACATTTTTTCTAAAAACAATTGCCTTTCCATCTTACGAGGTTCTAACATGTTTCCTTTAGGGCAGATGAGCACTGCAAGTCAGACACCCTTCCCTATTGAGAATCATGACTATCGTGAGCCACTGTGACTGGTGGGGGTATAGTCCTGACTCTTTAGATGTAGTAAGGCAGGAAAGAGATTGAAAACTTTTGTTTAGGGCCTTAATGACTGAACAAATGGGCTGACCTCATGGCTAATTCAATCAATGATACAAAAATTGGTCACTGAAATGATTTGAAGAAAACCAGGGAATTGTCACTTCAGTCTAAAGTAACACCTTTCTAAGCAACACTCAAAGTTTCTTAGGAATCTACAGAAGAGGAGCACACTTTCATTTGGTGAGAAAGGTTCTCTGTTTTCATCAATTTTGTGATAAATTTGTGAAGAATTTAGCCAAGGAATTGAAGAGAGTGATTTTTCTCCTCCACATTGTCTAAGAACTTGTTAAGTGTCCTTTAACCAGCCGTAAAAACTAGAATAAATTTATTCAGCTGTGGCCTCTCTTGGTCAGGCCATAAATAAGTGAGTAAATGAGTATCTACCTGTATATCCTTGGATAAGATACTTGGGCCGTGTGTGCCTTAGTTCTTCATCTGTAAAATAGGAATATTAATAGTAATTATCTCATAGGCTTATTGTGAGGAATTCGATGGATCAGTATATGTAAACACTTAGAATAGTGCCTGGTGTACAGAAAATGCTCATGAGGTGATATTGTTATTACTATTATACTATAATGATTTATCACCATCTGAGCTAAAGAAGTAGAAGATGTTTCCTTAGTTAGGTAGGAAATGTGATCTTTGTAATGGCTTTGATGTGTTAGAAAGTGGGTCTACAGAGACTATAGTGAGGAGTGGTTAAGGGTGTTTGTTAAGTATTCTTAAATCATCAAACCTGTGATTATTAATCTCATCTCTGCCATTTTAAAGATATGTGGCCTTATGCAAGTTACTTACAAACCCTATCTTCTTCATCTGTAAAATGAGAAGAATAATTGTATCTACCACATAGAGCAGATATAACAATTAAATGAGAATATGCATGAAAGGGCTTAGCCTATTGTTTGATATATGGCAATACTTCATAACTGTTAGCTCATAGTACTAGTTAATTAGTCAATTTTATATAAATCAGGAGAAATCCAGGTTAATGTGCTAAAAAGAGACAAATTAAGTAGCTTTGAAATGTCTACTCAAATTGGGACATAATTGTCTCAGTAAAAGGCAAGCCCATACCTCTCACCTCTGGTACCTCTTTTGCATATAGGAAGCAGTCCTTAGGGAAGTAGAAAGAACTCAAGTTCATATAGGTGATGACATATGGAAATGTTACCATTGTACCGACTCTCTCAGCTTCCTGGGCACCCTGCTCTTACCCTTATGACCAGTTTTTCATCTACGTTTATCTGTATTCCACTTCACTGAGCTCCTATCCCTCAATTTGCCTTTGGTAGCTAAGCTTAAATTCTCCTAATACCAAATTCAGTGGAACAATAAATAAGTAAATAAATAAACAAAGGAAAAAATACCTCATGCTTTGGATTTACATGGAGCTGTCACTGATCTGTTGTGTCTAATTTTCTTTTGCTGAACAAAGACTCTGGATATTAAGGTATTACAAAAATCTTTCTTGTTTGGCCACATATATGTTCGCCAGTAATGGAAACTTTTTATTTGCATTGAGAAGATACAAAGTACTTTTGCAGTTTGTCCAACTACCAAGGAGAAAGTAATGCTCATTCATTAATAATTATTAAATCCAGAGCACAGGATGGGGATTGGTCACAAGGCTTGAATAAACCAAAAATTATCTGCATTTTACAATAAGCTGCATGTTAAATAATACTTCCCAAATAAGAGCATTTATTATGTGACTACAAACAGACATACATTAAACAGAATATATTTGGCACTGAAAGAATCCAGCATTTTATAACTATTTGAAGCAGGACAAGGTACATCTGTCTCCAAGGGAGCTAGCCAGCTGCAGATTGCATCAGTTTAGTAAAATTACCACAATCCAGGGTGTGGCACTCATCTTTGCAACCTCCAAAAATCTTTTCCAGGTGGATTGAAGTTAATCAAGCTCACAGTTCTGCATAAGCCCCAATACTATTTTTAGTTTTCAGTGAAGAAAAAAGCAGCCATGCTTGTACTTGTGCCCATAGCACAATTCTCTGTGCTTTTGAGGAAACCACATGGAAGAACAAATTACAATCAAAAGTCTATTTGGAGAGAAAGGAATCAAAGCAAAGTGGATAATGTGTATCAGTGCCTGATGTGTCCAGCTATGGGGTCCTGACTGGCTGAGGTGCTACCAATGTTTCTCCCCAACCATTCATTTTTTTCTCTTCTAAGTGACTATCTTCATTTCTAATCAATATATTATTTACAGATTGATTAATTAACACGTCTTACTTCTTTTGGTCTAAGAAATATTTTGTCCCTGAAATGCCTTTTTTACATATTTGTTTATTATGATCTGATTTTGTTGTTTAATTTTTAGAGTTTTCAGAAACCTGGTTATTGGCCATATCTAATACATACATTCCCCTAATTTTTTTGCTAGATATGTATGATTAGAAACACACACACTCACTCATTCACTCAAATACTCATAAATTAGTGACTGATGTATTAAGTGGGCTCTGATGAGATTTTAAACTTTTTTCTAAAGATTAATCATCTCATGTTTCTAGTCTTAAACCCAGACAAACCTAGAGATTGCCTATTCTGTGAACATCCACACAAATAAGGAAACACTTGCATTTCACTTCCCTGTGTCCAGACAACTGACCTGGATCTTGCTGACCTACAGTTGAGTGGGGAGAGCCTGACTGACTTGCAAATAAGCAGATACACCATGTATACCAGCATTCTCCCATAAGCTTGATCCATGACTACCTTCCCTGAATTCTTGTGTGTCTCATTGTCTATAACATCTCTTAAACAACTGGGGAACATAAACCAACTGCTTATATCTTGCCTTTGTGGCTTTTATTCCATCCTCACTCTTCTCATGTTTTCCTTTCCTCTTCTAATGCTGGTCAAGCCCTCCTAGGTGCAATGCTGACCATGGATCTGGTCAGGGATAAGGTTCCTCTCTCTCCTACAAGTAAAGAGATGGCCATAGCAGGCTGTTGCAGTCATGGCTTGGAACTGCTATAAACTGGATATGGTAGCAACTCCCTTTAGTGTTGCCAGACTAGATGGCTGGCACCATATAGTTGCAAGACTGACAATCACACACTTTGGTGGGACAAGACTATAAATAAATAGGCAACTGGGACCCAAGTAGGTCTCATAGAAGAAGAGCAATTTCATGTCTTTCTCAAAACAAAGTTCTTCTGAAACAGAACTATGATATCAAATTGGACTTAAATGTCAACATAAATAGAAAAACTAGCATGAGTAAAGTATCATGTTGATTTTGTATGTTATATTCTTGTTGTTCTAATAAAACCTCTTGCTTATGCAAAGAGAGACGGGGTTGTTTTCATCTTAAGAAATCCTTAAGGAGCAAAATTGATCCACATGGATCAGATGGAGGAAGTCCCTATATAAGACATACACTGAAGCTCACAGTTCATTTTCTAACAGCTATAATCTAAGGAAGTATCCTAGCATGGATTGTCTCACCCCTCAACTTGAGCCTCAGTCTAGGACACAATTGGAAATAAGACTCTATCTGGGGCTGAGATACAGAGGGGAGGTGTCCTTGAGCCTAAAGAGGAAGTAGTGGGTTCTGAGAAGTCCTGCATCTCAACACACCTACCAGTCCAGTATCCTGACTATCCAGATGCTATTTACAATTTGCTGTATTGTCTGTATTAGTTTCTAGATGTCCCTTTTTCTCTTGAGGTCCCTACTTTTACCAAAAGGCAAGCAGGTATACCTTCTCTAACAATTTTGGTATCTGTGGCTTTCAGATCTCTGAAGGCTCTGGAATTACTTTTCATCACACATGTCATCCCTGGGGGTAGTTTTTCAACGGAAGACCATGCATGAGATGTTCCTGTTTTAACAAGTTAAACACCTTTAATGAAGGCTCTAGCCTCCTTTATTAATTTGATTTACTTTTACTTTAAAATTATAATTAGGTGTAATTCATCATTAATTTCTCATTGTTTTTTTTCCTTTTGGTGTTCAGCATGTGTCCTTTAAAAAAATTTGAAAGTATTTTTAAGTGAAATATGTTTGATGTATAACATTGTGTTAATGTGTACAACATATTGATTTGATACCTTTACATATTGTGACATGATTGCCTTTGTAGCAATAGTTAACACCTCTATCACATCACATAATTATCATTTCTTATTTGTGGTGGGAATAATTAAGATCTATCTTTCAGCAAGTTTGAATATTATAATATAATATCGTTGTCTACAGTCATTATAATTTACTTTAGATCTCTAGGACTTATTTACTTCTAGTTGCAAGTTTGTACCCTTAAACATCTCCCTTATTCCTCCACCCTCATGCTGTGGCAATCATCATTTTACTCTCTGTTTTTATGAGTTTGGGTTTTTCAGATTCCACATATAATTGATATTATACAGTATTTGCCTTTCTCTACCTGTCTTATCTCACTTATCAGAATGCCCTCAAGATTCACTCATGTTGTCTCAAATAGCATGATTTCCCTCTTTCTCATGGCAGAATAATATTCCATCGTATACATACATATGTATATACATATATATATCCATTGTGTATATATATATACCACTTCTTCTTTATTCATTCATGCATTGATGAACACTTAGATTGTTTCTATATCTTGGCTATTGTGAATAATGCTGCAGTGAACATGGGTATGCAGATATCTCTTTGATGTCCTGCTTGAATTTCCTTTTAGTGTATACCCAGAATTGGGATTGATGGATCATATTGTAGATCTATTTTTAATTTTTGAGGAACCTCCATATTGTTTTCCTTAGTGGCTGAACCAATTTACAATCCCATCAACAGTATGTAAGGATACCTTTTTCTCCACATCCATGCCAACACTTGTTATCTCTTCTTGTCTTGATGATAGCCATTCTAATAGGTGTGGTGATATCTCATTGTGGTTTTGATTTGCATTTCTCTGATGATTAGTGATGTTTAACATCTCTTCATGTACCTGTTGACCATTTGGATGTCTTCAGCCTGTTTCCATAAAGCTGAGTTTGATAGTATCTTTCCTCCACCCTCAGAGGGTAACCTGCCTCTTATAAGAGTTTTAGCAGGATTCAGAGTAGGATGGGGAGGAGTCTCAATTCAGTAAATCTTTCTGTGACATTATCTGCCTGTCTATTTTGGGTTCCACAGAGAGAGGGGAAGATTGTTTTACAGCATACTCTTAGTTATCTTGATTTCTATCACTTACGTTAACAGGACCTTCAATGATCTACTATCTGAATAACGCCTGGCACATTGTATGTGCTTAATCAATATTTGTGGAATGAATTAACTTTTGTATTTTAGTAAAAATCTTCATATTTGGTTCTTACTAAGTCAAAATTATTATTCATGGGGCCAGCCAAGTGGTGCAGCAGTTAAGTGTGCACGTTCTACTTCGGCAGCCTGGGGTTCACTGGTTTGGATCCCGGGTGCGGACATGGCACCACTTGTCAAGCCATGCTGTGGTTGATGTTGCACATATAAAGTAGAGGAAGATGGGCATGGATGTTAGCTCAGGGCCAGCCTTCCTCAGCAAAAAGAGGAGGATTGACAGCAGTTAGCTCAGGGCTAATCTGCCTCAAAAAAAAAAAAACCACTAAAAAAATTATTATTCAGCACTGTAATTCAGGAACTTAGCTTCAGGAAAGTTCCTGAAAGTGTTTAACAAAAAATTATATAATTCATGGGACAGGTAAGTTCTCAGTAGAGTTCTTCTGAGGTAAATATGGTCATCATGAATATTTAACTTCTGGGCTCTATTACGTTGTAATAATATACATTACTTTTTTTGTTTTAAAAAGAATTGGCCTTTTAGGGTAAAATTAATCAAATTGTGTTTCAACAAAATTGTTTTTCAGATCAATTAAAATGTATAATTAAAATTATTTTGGATTTTGTTCATGGGATACAGAATTTCTCAGCTTTTCAGTCAACTCCGATATACTGCAATTTAAATTTTTAAACTATAGGCTAATTATAGTTTTGGAACAAAAGAAAAATGTGGTTTTATTCTGTCTTAACTATATGTCCATTTATGTATGTGTATGTATTTGTTACTCAGATATAAGACTTTGGGAACATTAAAAAATGTGGTTGTGAGTAATCACCAGGTTATAGATATTAGTAAGATAACAGTGTAAGCTAATTACATTTTTATGAGTAGAGGTGAAACATTTGGATGAAATTGATTGAAAATATATAAACATACAAACAAAACATTTCATTTGAACGGTAATAAAGGAAAATTCAAACAATTTCTCTACCTAAGGAAATATCAGTAAAAAAAGAAATGATGGGCCAGCCGGGTAGTGTAATGATTAAGTCTGTGTGCTGTGCTTCAGTGGCCCAGGGTTTGTGGGTTTGGATCCCTGGAACAGACCCACACATCACTTATTAAGCCATGCTGTGGCAGCATCCCACATACAAAAAGTAGAGGAAGATTGGCACAGATATTAGCTCAGGGCAATCTTCCTTACCAAAAACTTAAAAAGTTAAAATAATTAAAAAATTATATTTTCATGGGCCGGCCTGGTGATGCAGCAGTTAAATTCACACGTTCCGCTTCTTGGCGGCCGGGGGCTCGCCAGTTCAGATCCCGGGTGCGGACATGGCACCTCTTGGCACCCCATGCTGTGGTAGGCATCCCACATATAAAGTAGAGGAAGATGGGCATGATGTTAGCTCAGGACCAGGCGTCCTCAGCAAAAAGAGGAGGACTGGTAGTAGTTAGCTTAGGGCTAATCTTCCTCAAAAAAAATTATATTTTCTCAATGTTGGGGAAAATACAATGAACAATGTTATATAATTGCTTATTTCTGGTGAAGATATAAAACGGTTTAAGGAATTTGAAAATATAGTTATGATATTTTGTTAGACATCATGGGCTGAATCCACACATTTGTCTTTATTCCTTCCTGAAGCCCAACTAAAATGACAATAACAATTTAAAAAAAAACCAAACAAATTATAAAATCACCAAGATATGGATAACAAAAGAAATGACAACAATAGTTGCACCCTGTACAGCAGAGGTTTGAAGAATAATCAACAGACTCAAGAAATCAGGAAGTTATGGGTCCTGAGTAAAGCGATGAAGAAAAACCAAGAAAAAGCAAGTTGATTCCCATTGCAAGACCCCAAAAAGGATCAGAATTGAAGGCACAAGGCACTTGTATAGTGGGTGGGCTTAAAACTTTAGATTTTGTTGAAAAATATATTAAGAACAACTGGACTCCTAGACCAGCCCCTCCCCTCCTCTAGCATCGTGGAAACTCCTCCTCTTCCCCCATTATCCCTTCCTCACTCTAATAGAAGACTGGAGGTTTATTCTCTGGAGAACTGGCCCAAGAAGTATCGGCTCAGTCTCATCAGACATATCTAAGGGGAAATGCTAAACATAGAGGAATTAAGATAATATCAACATAGTGAAAAGGGAGATTCTCCCTCCACCACACACCTACTCCATTCATTCATTCAACTCTCAGAACACTCCCAGCTGGGTTGGCATCTCCTGGGCAGGAGACTGGAGAATTCCTGTGTGGAGAAAAACCTGCTCAAGAGAAAACACCTTCTGATGCTTTCAGAAAGGGTTCATCAGAACAACTGTGAAGTCCTCCCCAGATGACCTAGCAGAAAGCCCACAAGGAGACAATATCTGGCCATAAACACCAAGCTTCAAATCTTGCTTTTCAGTGCCTCACTTTGCAAAAGGAAAAGACAGCCAAAAATCACCAGACAGAGGCTCTAAAATAAACAAAGAGGAAAAAGAAAAGACAACAATAAGGTGATAAAAAGATAAGGCAGGAAGCATTAGAATATGTAAAAAAAATAAAAACCCAAACCTCCAAAATTAATACCCTCAGTTAAAGAAGATATTGTGTAAGAAACTAGACATTTATAACATTATTTGAGCCACTGGATCAAATTTTCTCTGACTACTTCAGTTTTATGAGCTAGTAAATTCACTTGATTGTTTCAGCCAGTTTCAGTTCTTTTCTTCTGTCATTAAAGATGAAAGATCCCTAATTCTGAAAATAATTTTGTAATATATACCAAGAATCACAAAAATTTGACTCTTCTTGAGTAAGTGGTATCTATTCATAGTATATTAATTAGCTATTGTTGAGCAAGAAATTACTACAAAACTTTGTGGCTTCAAACAAAAATAGACATTTATTACCTTGTACAGCTTCTGTGGGTCAGTTATTCAGGAGTAACTTGGCTGCGTGGTTCTGGCTCAGGGGGTTCTCATGAGGTTGCACTCAAGTAGTTGGTCAATGCTTGAGTCCTCTGAAGCTAGACCAAGACTAAAGGGTCCACTTCCAAAATAGATCTCTCATGCAGCTGTCACGGTGGTGCTGGCTGAGAGCAGGAGGCCAATATCCTTGGTTACATGGGTTAGCCATATTAAACATAGGAGAGTTCTACACAAGCCCATGGATACCAGGAAGCCAGGGTCATTAGAGACCATCTTGGAGGCTGCCTATCACACTCAAATGTAAAAAATGCTTCAGAGTAAATATATTCAAAACATTCATCAAAAATTTGGAAACAACCTATATGCTACATGGAGAAAATGGTTAAACACATTAAGATGTAGCCAATTGGTCTATTATAATACACTTGAAGGAAAATAGTACTTATAATGCACACATGAGGTTTTGACAATCAATCTACAAATTCAGGTATTCAAGAAACACAATTTTCACTATCTTTCCATAATGCTGTTTCTACTTTGTACTCTCCTTATTTCTCCACTGAGGAAAATACTTAGTCAATTCAAGAGTCCTTTCCTCTTTTCCCTAGGTTTGTGTCTAAGTTCTAGAGGGCTGAATAATGCCATGACAATGGGGGCATCTGGTGCTTGTCCTCTCTCTATAGCAGCATCTCCTGAAATATCTATTGCCTCAACAGATCCCCATCTGTCAGATGGCAAATGAATTGCTGCTGAATTTCATTTATCCCCATCCTCAAGACCTGCTAGGTCTGATGACTCTGCTATTGACAGCCATTCTTGGTTAAATGAGAATTGGTCTGTTGCTCTCAAACTCAACTACGGCACAGGAAATTCTCTAGAGCTCAAGCTTTCAGTGCCCAGTGGCTGTCTCCCTGGACCCCTATGACCACGTTTTCTTAAGTTTCTGCCTACCAATCCAGGCCCTAACTATCTTTTGGTTAGGGCCCCTCTGTTCTTGGTGTCTCTAAACTTATTTGATAGTTGTGCTGTCTCTGAGACATTCTGAAGACTCACTTATGTTTTTGGCCACATCACCTCTGTTTCAACTGCTTTTAGCTGTTATATCCCTTCTTTGAGGCTTGAGAACCTAACAACTTACCTGCTTGAAAGAAGAGAATGGTCAGAGATGAGAGGAAGGAAATATTATGTAAAAGGCTGGATAACATTTTGAAATATTTTCTATTAGCTGTTCCATACAGCTAAGTGAAAAATTTAAAAGGAGGGTTGGATGGGGATAAAAGAAGACATTAAAGACATGTTAGAAGAATGAGCAGACTTTACTTTCTAATATATGGTAACTGTCTGTTTGGCCTTCTGCATAACCTGGCCTCTTCTTTCCCGTCTAAGATGTCCTTCTCATGTAGTGTCTAGAGAAAGAAAAGCCAGACCTTGAGGACCAAACACAAGGACTTAGTGTCTGGGACTGCAAAACAAGAATTGCTTCTATCAACATATGAATGGATAAAGAAGAAGTGATACACACACACACATATATATAATACAATACTACTCAACCCTAAAAAAGACAAAATTGTGCCATATGCAACAACATGGATGGACCTTGAGGGAATTATGCTCAGCAAAATGGAGAAAGACAATTACTGATTGACTTCACTCATATGTGGAAGATGAACAAACAAACACACACACAGATATGGAGGATAGATTGGCGGTTACCAGAGGGGAAGATCGAAAGTGGAAAAAAGGCACATATGTCTGGTGAGCTAGACTTCTGGTGGTGAATGTGATGCAGTCTATACAGAAGTTGAAATGCAGTGATGTATACTTGAAATTTATATAATGTTATAAACCAAAGTGATCTCAACAAAATAAATTTAAAAACAAAGAATTGCTTCTCTTTTTGTACACTTGGAGAGAGAGGATAGCAAACTGGAGTGGAGGGAGGGGAAAGGGTTCCATCTTGGTGTATGTTTTGGGAAGACTGAACATTATTTATCTTTTCAAAGTTTCTTACACACTGTGCCCAGTTGTCCCTCTTTTCCTCCCTGTCTCTGCCCTTCTTCAAACAGTTCTTCTCTCCTACTCTCATTCTTTCTCTTCTACCTATTTTTTCCTTTAATCCAAGAAGCTGGAGCCATGGGGCATAAGCAGAGAGCTATTTATGTTTCTTCTTCTCGACTTCAAATCTCTATAAGGTCTTTATGAACATGACCCATCCATTCAGTCCGATATAAAAGCAAAAAAAAAAAAAAAACAAAAAACAAAAAACTAGACAAAAATAAGAAGATAGAGAGTTGAGATTCCCTATACCACAGAGAACGTGACTCAGCATTGCTGGAGGTTCACTATTTCCTGGTGTGTTTCCCAGATGGAGATCTCTGATGATTGTTGCTATGTTTTTGTGCCATAATTTATTTTTTGGATAATAATGATGGAAGTGATCTCTAAATCAGCCCCATGATTCTTCCAGGGTGAATGAAAGGACCTTCATATAAAAATATCTCAAAAGATGAACACCCTGAAGGGAGAATCGGGAGTCTAAACAAAGGACCAATTAACAGAGTTGGTCTCCCTTCTATGACCCAGGAGGGAGGTTATTTACATTTTGCAGTGTTTTAATTGCTCCTTCTTTGTTGGGAGTTGTGCTCCCAAGTTCTCTCTAGATGTGAGAGAAGGCTCATAAGCTTTCAAGGTCCTTTTCTCCCACAGGTGGATCATTTCTGAGGGAGGCTGAGTGAACCAAACATTACTAACAAAAGACCATGAGCTCATCTCAGAGTGCTGATGGAGTAGGATACTCTCAGAAGCTGGAAATTGAAATATCTGTTGGCTATCATTGAATACCTGGGTACACCATGAAGAAAAAAGAGTTAGAGCATAGCAGAGTAAAGCTTTACAAAACTCTTGGGTGAATCCTTAGGAGCTCTGCTCTAAGGAATATGAGGGCCTAGGACCCAGGAAGAATTTTAAAGATTTGAAAATAGCTCAATATCATTGTACTTGAGGTCTAAGTTTTATAGAGGGTCATCTTCCATGGCAGCTCATTTAGTGTGAAAAACAAATCTGTAGAGGGATGATCTAAATATATAGGCTGTGTCAATACACTTTGGCATAAAATGGGGATCTGGAAAACCTCTGAGACCTTTGATTAGTGTTAAAAAGGAGAAAACACAGGCCCAGAGGAAAAGTTGTGAGTGAATTTTGAGGAGCCTATACTACTTGATTTGTTGTGTTTAAAAAGTCAAATGTCAGCATTCTATGGAAGACTCCAAAATGGAGTGGATATAATGCAACTTTGATGAACATGACAGTTCTCGAGGAAGTGAGGGACCACTAGTTGAGAATAAAGGTAACACCTGATCTTCTGAGAGTGATCCTGTCCACATTGTTTCTGATAAACAAAGCTCTTCAGATTTTGTTTCCTGCCCTACAAATATGCTGAACTTTTCCAAGGTCAACTAAGTAAACATTAGGAAGGATAATTGATAAAATATCTTTTAAAAAAGAGGCGTGTCCAAGGGGCCACTTTTTCATGTTCTCTTTCCATTTCCTTCTTTTTTTCATTTGCTAAGCAGGGTCAAATGGAGGTAAGTATGGGGAGGGGGAATATCTGATGCCAAGAATGGTGTGAGAGAAACTGAAGGCAGGGAGCCCAAATAAACCTTATTTCAAGATAAACTTTATCCAAAAGAAAAAAATAAAGCTTAGGAGTCCTTGATAAATAAGAGTCAAGTAAAAATAAAGTTGAATTAGAAATGATAGAATCTGGGCGGGGGAGAAAAATAACGTGGGAATTAGACAGTGCTCTGAGATTAAGCATAACATCAGTGGCCTAACAGTTCTCTGTGTACAGTAGGGTTTGCTGTGCATTAGGGTTAATTTTGTCTCTTAGGCACCTATGGGCAAAAGCTTTGCAGTGGTTCCCATCTAAAGGCTGAGATTTCCCTTTCCCTGAGTTACATCAGCATGTATTGCAAAACATTTTATTATCTCCTTGTTTCTTACTCCTGAAAGAAGATAAATTCTCCGCGAGTTAGTCTCACTTACTTAGCAAGCAGTCAGCATTACAGCTTTTCTGTTCATTTCCTGAAAGAGCATCTATGTGAAAAGATGTGGTGATCATGTTATTGACAGCATCTTCAATTATGCTGTCATTGCCCTTTTCAGTTGTACAATAATGCATTGAGATGATCTCTGCCATTCTAGAGATCTTCTATGAGAAATTCTTGCAAAGAATATGCAGAGGCCTTCCCCAATCTCTAACTTCTTGCTCACATCCAGCTGGTGATCACCCACTAGAATTTATCTCTCTTTCCCATGCCACACATCATCTCTTGCTTTGTATTATGTCTCTATGGGCACATTATTCATCTCCCTTTCTGAGCTATAGGCCTTTATTGGATCATTTACATCATCCAAACACCAAGTATAATGCTTTGCACTCTATAGTGTTCAGAAACAAGACTAATGCAGAAATTAACATATTTTAGTGAATGATTCAATTCAGATATTTAAGATGTGACTCTGGAGCTAGACTACCTGGATTCAAATATCAGTAGGTCCTTCTGACCTACTTGTGCAACCTTGAGCTATTTACTGCTCTGACACACAGTCTCCTCATTTGTAAAATGGGCATAATAAGAGTACATATCTCATAAAACTGCTGAAAATGAAAATAAGGTAAAACATAAAAGTACTCAGAATAGCACCTGGAACATAGCACACACTCAATAAATATTAGCTACTTAATACCATGCCTTGAGTTTCCAGGAAAATTTAGTCATATTAGAAGCAAAAATAAATAAATAAGCAGATCCAGTAGCTAGGCATTTTAGAGAAAAAATGGCCAGCGATAAGCTGGAGTAACCAAGACCTTCATGGAAATATTATTTATAAAGGTGTTTATAGTACTATGGTGGCTGTTATATACCAAGAAACCAAGAATGCTAGATAAAACCTAAAACACATTTTTTTCATGGCTGAGCCAGTGAGAAAGCAAATAAGTTTATCAAGGTTCAGAAATGACAAGAAAAAGCACAAAACTCAGAGGGTAGTGGGCTGCGGCCAGCATTTTCCCAGGAGGATCTACTAATCTCTGGTAGCCTCACCCTGGGTTTTAGTGGGCAAATGTATGAGGGGCAGGAGAAAAAGACAATGTGTGAGATTGCCTTACAGATAACACCCCTTCCGCCCAATGCCACTGAAAATGGTGACTCTCAAGGGGTGACATTCTTAGAAGACAAACTAGAAAAAAACCTTCTTCACAAAATGAGACAGTGATATGCACACCTCTCTGAGTTTTAGTTTGAGAGAAAGAGAGAAAGCAAAAATGCCTTCCCTGATAACACTTTTTCTGAAGTTTAATTTTATTGAGGTAAAATTAACATATAACACTGTGTAAGTTTAAGGTGTTTGATGTGTTGATTTGATACATTTACATATTGCAATACGCTTACTGTCCTAGCATTAGCTAACACCTCTATCATGTCACATAAGTAGATTTCTGTTTTTTGTGGTGGGAAAGATTGAGATCTAGCTTATATAGAATTTGAAATATAATGGTGTACATCTGAAATTTATATAATGTTATAAACCAATGTTACCTCAATAAAAAAATTAAAAGATCTAGTCTCTTAGGAACTTTGAAGTTTATAATGCAGCATTGTTGTCTATAATCACTATGCTGCACATTAGATGTCTAGGATTTATCTGGTAGTTACAAGTTTGTACCTTTTAACAACATATTTTCAATTCCCCCACCCTGCAGCATCTGGTAACTACCATTCTGTTTGCTGTTTTTACATTTGGCTTCTTTAGAATCCACATATAAGTGATGTAACACAGTTTTGTCTTACTGTGTCTGATTTATCTCACGTAGTGTAATTCCCTCAACGTCCATCCATGTTGCTGCAAATGGCAGGATTTCCTTCTTTCTCTTGACTAATACTCTGCTGTGTGTGTGTGCACGCGCGCGTGTGTGTGTGTATAAATATGTATACCACCTTCTTTATCCATTCATGCATTGATGGACACTTAGGTTATTTCCATATCTTGGTTATTGTGAATAATGCTGCAATAAACATGGGAGTACAGATTTCTTTTTGATATCCTTTTTTCATTTCATTTGGATATATACCCAGAGATGGAATTGCTAGATCATATGGTAGTTCTATTCCTAATTTTTTTCAGGAAACTCCATACTTTTTTCCACAGTAGCTAAACCAGTTTACATTCCCATGACAATGTATGAGGATTCCCTTATCTCTACATCCTCTCCAACCACTTGTTGTCTTATGTCTTCTTGATGATAGCAATTCTAACAGGTGTGAGATGATATCTCATTGTGGTTTTGATTTTCATTCCCCTGATGATTAGTGCTATTGAGCATCTTTTTAGGTACCTGTTGGCCATTGAATGCCTTCTTTGGAAAATGTCTATTTAGTTCCATTGCTCATTTTTAAAGATTTTATTTTTTTCCTTTTTCTCCCCAAAGCCCCCCAGTACATAGTTATATATTCTTCGTTGTGGGTTCTTCTAGTTGTGGTATGTGGGACGCTGCCTCAGCATGGTTTGATGAGCAGTGCCATGTCCGCGCCCAGGATTCGAACCAACAAAACACTGGGCCACCTGCAGCAGAGCACTCGAACTTAACCACTCGGCCACGGGGCCAGCCCCCCATTGCTCATTTTTAAATCAGATAGTTTTATATTCATCATTGTATGAGTTGTATGAGTTCTTTAACTATATTGGATAATAACCCCTCATCCGATATACAGATGACAAATATTTTTTTCATTCTGCAGGTTGCCTTTCATTCTTTTGATCATTTCTTTTGCTGTGTAGAGGCTTTTTAGTTTGATGTAGTCTCACTTGTTGAGTTTTGCTCATCCTGCTTGTGCTTTTGGTGTCATGTCCAAAAAAATCATTCCCAAGATCAAAGTCAAGGAGCTTTTCCTAGAATTTTCTTCTAAGAGTTCCACAGTTTTAGGTCTGATGTTTAAATCTTTAAGTCATTTCAAGTTAAGTTTTGTGAGTAGTGTAAGTAAGGGATCTGGAGTTTTCTTTGCTTTTGTCGGTACACCTGCTCCACTTTTTTTGGTGCTTTTTTAAAAAAAAATTTATTGAGATTATGATAGTTTACAACCTTGTGAAATTTCAGTTGTACATTATTGTTTGTCAGTCATGTTGTAGGTGACCACTTCACCCTTTGTGCCCACCCCCACCGCCCCCTTTGCCCTGATAGCCGCTAATCTGTTCTCTTTGTCTACATGTTTAACTTCCACATGTAAGTGGAGTCATACAGAGATTCTCTTTGTCTATCTGGCTTATTTCACTTAACATAATTCCCTGAAGATCCAGACATTTCTCCAAAGAAGATATACAGATGGCCAATAGGCACACAAAACGATGCTCATCATCACTGATCATCAGGGAAGTGCAAATCAAAACTACACTGAGATATCACCTTACATCCATTAGAATGGCAAAAATAACTAAAACAAACAGTAAAAAATGTTGGAGAGGTTGTGGAGAAAAAGAAACCCTCATACACTGCTGGTGGGAATGCAAACTGGTACAGCCACTATGGAAAACAGTATGGAGATTTCTCAAAAAATTAAAAATAGAGATACCATATGACCCAGACATCCCACTGTTGGGAATCTCTCCAAAGATTTTGAAGTCAGCAATTCCAAAAGTCCCACGCACCCCTATGTTCATTGCAGCATTATTTACAATAGCCAAGACATGGAAGCAACCTAAGTGCCCATCACCTGATAATTGCATAAAGAAGATAGGGTATAAATATATATATATATATGCAATGGAATACTACTCAGCCACCTGCTCCCCTCTTATTACTCCCTCTTCTGGCTGAATTCTTAAGCTACTGTTTCTTCTCTAGTTGTTACCTCTCACCAGGCTGGCTACTGGAAATCTCTTTTTTGTTTTCCAGAAGGTGACATTCCAGTGTGGTTTGTGGTTTCTCCCGTGTCCACAGACTGGTCCTGTTTTTCTGAGAGCAGTCCGTTTACTGGAGTTGCTATCACTGCTACACTCAGGAATGTGCACAAAGAGCCAATTGCAGAGTGAGGAGAAGTGTGGGTTTAGCACTGGGAGGTTGAGATTTCCTGTGGATCTTGAGGGGAGATCCTCTGATGAGGTACTCCTAGAGCCTCACAGGTGGACTTCCTGTGAAATCCCGAGCCCCTGTCCTCCTTTAACTCCCCTTGATATTCCTGTCTGTCTTTTACTTGATTTCCCTTCACCCTCCACTTGCAATCTATTCACCTCAGTAGTCTACATATCTCTTTAGAGAAAGGAGCTCCCCAACTGAGTCCAGCACTGCTGCGGTAGCTGGGAGCTTGCTCACTGCTCTTTTTCCTTCACAGGAGGGTTAGCCACTACTGAGTGGTTCCACCTGTGCAGTGTTGTCTTCAAATGGGTGGTAATGGGGAAGCTCCTTTCACTGTTTCCACTGCAACCAAATCACACCTTTTTTTCTGCTTCAGTTGTGCACTGGAATCAACTCTCAGGAACCTGGGCTTCCACAAAGTCTGTCTCATTCACTATTTTCTGCTCTAGTTAGCACTCTCCAGGCTTTACCTGACCATGGCCGAGATAGATTGAGGCAAGTACTTAGCTCCTGTTGGTTCTGCAGCCCATACCAAAAGTCTGTCTGCCTATTACTGGATGCACAGGTGGGTGAGATTCCTCCTGGGTCCCTTGGAAGTTAGTGCTGTATACTGCAACTCCCACAAAGGCTCTTATGTTCATGGATGTCACTTCATTGTTACGAAAGTGGAAGAAAACGGAGAACGCCTTTTCGCATTATGATGCTGATGTCACTCCTTCCTCCTATAAGTTTTAGTCTCATCCATCTACTTATGTGGATATGCAGCCTAAATATTATCACTATTGTGACACCAAAACACAACAAGTCATATATTTTTTTAAAAGAGATTCTGGTTTGGTGTTATCCACAAGATATCTGACAGAATACCTTGAAGAAACAAATTTTAAATACAAGCATCAATGATTTCCACAAATTTTAAAGAAACATGAACTTAAGATTAAAAAAAAACTAAGCACATAAATAAAGAGGGCACTTTGAATAAGAGTCAGCCATATCATTAAACTATGAAATCAGACTTACAAACCGTGTATTGAAATTATTAGATAGCAGTAATTTCAGTAAGTATGTTTAATATGTTAAATAAGGATACTATTGAAAATATGATGAAACAATAAGAGACTGTCAAAGCTGACCATTTGATCAAAAAACCAAGTGAAACTTAAAGAGAGAAAACAAAATATTATGATTGAAATTTGAAATTAATGGATGAGTTAAACAGCGAATTAGCACAACATGGTAGAATGAATTTACTGGGAGAGAGATCTGTAAAAGTTAAACAGAACACAGTAGAGAGAAAGAAATAATTAATGCTTCAGTGGTGTAGAAGGTAAAACAAGAAGATTCAACATATGCCTAATTCTAATTGGGGTTCCAGAGGCGTATAATAGAAATACAGAGGCAATTTTCAGAGGAGTATCTCTATTTGTGGTCATCGCTTTCCCACTTAAATAAGCCCCTTCAGCATTTCTTCTAGAACTGGTTTCTTGGTGATAAACTCTTTTAATTTTTGCTTTTCTGGGAAGCTCTTCATCTCTCCTTTCATTCTGAATGAAAACCTTGATGGATAGAGTATTCTTAGCTATAGGTTTTTCCTTCTAGCACGTTATAAATACGTTGTGCCATTCTCTTCTTGCCTGTAGGGTTGTGGCTGAGAAGTCCCCTGACAGCCTTATGGGCTTTCCTTTGTATGTCACTTGTGGCCTTTCTCTTGCTGCTTTTAGGATCTTCTCTTTAATTTTGGACATTTTAATTATAATATGTCTTGGTGTGGACCTCTTTGGGCTTCTCTTGTTTGGATCTCTCTGTGCTTCCTGTACTTGGATGTCTGTTTCCTTCCTTAGGTTAGGAAAATTTTCCTCTATTATTTCTTCAAATAAAATTTCTGCCCCTTTGTCTCTCTCTTCTCCTTCTGGGACACCTATAATCCGAATGTTGGCATGCTTGATATTGTCCCAGAGTTCCCTTAGACTGTTCTCATTCTGTCTAATTCTTTTTTCTTTTTTCTGTTTAGCTTGGGTGATTTCCTCTAGTCTTCCACCTAGCTCTCTGATCCATTCTTCTGCATCCTCTATTCTGCTACTGAGTCCCTCTAGTGAATTTTTCATTTCCAGTATTGTATTCTTCATTTCTGATTGGTTCTTTTTTATAGTTTCCAGTTCTTTGCTGATGAGCTCACTGTGTTCATCCAGTCTTCTCCCAACATCTGTGAGCATCATTATGAGATTTTGTTTGAACTCTTTGTCAAGTAGGTCACTTGTTTCTGTTTCATTTAGTCCTTTTCCTGGGGTTTTGTCCTGTTCCCTTGCTCAGAAAGCGTTCCTTTGTCTCCTCATTATGCCTCTTTCTCTGTGCTTATTTCTGTGTATTAGGTGAGTCCACTATGTCTCCTGATCTTGGAAAAGTGGCCTTATATATGAGATGCCTTATGAAGCCCAGCACTGTGCTTCCCTCTCATCAGCAGTCCAAATGATCCAGGAGTGACCCCTTTGTGGGCTACTTGTGTCTTTCTACTGTGGCAGAGTTGCTCTTACTGCAGGTACCCAGGGAGTCTAGTCTTTCCTTCCCTGGCCAGCTGTTTGTAAATCCGGTTTGGGGAGCCTCAGCATCATTGGCTACATAGTCTATCAGTACACTCCTATTGCAGTTTTCCTCTTAATTGGGTTGGTACCCAGTGTAGCTGGTTGCTAGGCTCAGGGACTTACAGTTGCCATAGGCTTCAGGCCTGCAAAGCTGTTGTCAGTTCTCTTAGGAGTGCAGCTGAGTGGGGCTGACCCTAGGCATGGGAGCACCCAATTGTTTCAGACCTTGGAAGGTGGGGCTGATCCTTTTTATGGCTATTTGTGAAACACAGGTCTTCTGCCACTGATAAGCCTCACCCTTCACAGGACCACAAACACCATCAACACAGTCCTGGTCCATGCACATTTCCCAACCCCCTGGAGTGTACCCAAATGCCACACTGCAGAGGTCCCCACCTCTCCACCAATGCCCCCCACAGTTCATCTGGTCCTCACACAGGCCCTGCCCCACAGAGGTAGACACACTTGCGTGCCTGTAGAGGATCCAGGCACCCAGTGAATGCTTAAAAGTAGCCTGGGGGCTTGCTGTGGGGTGGGGCCAGTCCCTAGGGCAGGCTACCTGCCCTGGCTGAACTGAATTAAATCTGTACGCTAGTGGGCATGGCAGACCCCTGGGCTAACAGGCCAAGGGAAGAACCTCAATGGCTCCCACCAAGGTCTGTGTCAGCATGCCTGGACCAGGTCAGAACAATGGCCCCCACCAATGTCTCAGTCTCCAGTGAGGTCCCTCCTCTCACCAAGATGCCCCAAGAGTCCAACACTAGAGTCTTGTTTCACCAAAGGACTGTCAGCCTTCTCTCTGGTGATTTTAGGTTGCTGCAATGAGCGAGTTTGTGCATAAGCCCTTTAAGACCCGGGTCTTTTCGGCTTTCAGCTGATAGCTTTTCTAGGGGTATCTTCATTGCAGTTAATAGCCAGCGAAGCCAGACCGTAAGACACTCATCTCAGTTGTGCTGAGTCTGAAGGATGCTCCAGTATTGGCCTTGCTCCAGACCTCATTCCTCCAGCAAGGGCTGTGTACCTTATGATGTCTCCCGCCTGGCCAGCTAAGAAGCTCTGCTGCTCCCAAAGGTGGCTCTTTTCCTCTCCATCAGGAATTTCTGGCTCTTCTGCCTTATTCAGGACTGTCCCTTGTTGTGAGGGTTCTTTATATCCAGTTTTCAGTTTTCTATCCAGGGTGATTTTCCCAAAAATAGTTTTAACATGTTTGTGTTTGTGGGAGGAGATGAGTTCAGAGTCTGCTTACACCACCATCTTGACAAGATCTCAGGACTGGGATCCTGCTTTTGCTTTGCATTTCCCAAATGACTAGTCATGTTGAACATCTTTTCAGGTGTCTGCTGGCCATTTGGATGTCTTCAGCATGTTTCCGTAAAGCTGTTTGACAGTATCTTTTCTCCACCCTCAAAGGGTAATTTGCCTCTAATAGGAGTTGATAGCAGGGTTCAGAGTAGGATGAGGACGAGTATCAGTTCAGAAAAACTTTTGGTTACATTATCTACTGTTCATCTTTGATTCTGAAGAAAGAGGGAAGATTGTTTCACACCACACTCTCAGTTATCTTGGCTTCTGTCACTTACATTAATGGGACTCTCAGTGTTCCAGTATCTGAATATTGTCTGGCACACTGTAAGCACTTAATCAATATTTGCCAAATGAATGAACATTAGCATTTAATACAAATCTTAATGCTTTGGTTCTTACTAAGTCAAAATTATTTTTCAGCACTGTAAGTTAGGAACTTACCTACAGTAAATTTCCTGAAAGTGTTTAACAAAAATTAAAATGAATAATGCATGTGTCAGGTAAGTTCTCTGTAGACTTCTTATAGCCAATCTTGCTTAAATGTGGATTGTTCTGTTGTTCTCATCCTCAATAGGGCACAGGAAATTCTGTAGAGCTCAAGCCCTCAGTGTCCAGTGGCTGTCTACCTGGACCCCTATGACGACAGTTTCTTAAGTTTCTGCTTGCAAACTCAGGCCCTATCCATCTTTTGGTTAGGGCCCCTCTGTTCTTGGTATCTCTAAACTTAGTTGATAGTTGTGCTGTCTGTAAGTCATTCTGAAGGCTCACTCATGTTTTTGGCCACATCACCTCTGCTTCAACTTCTTTTAGCTATCACATCCCTTCTCTGAGGCTTGAAAACCTAACAGCTTACCTGCCTGAAAGAAGGGAACGGTCAGAGATGTGGAGACATAAATATTAGGTAAAAAGCTAGATAATATTTCAAAAATATTATCCATAAGTTGTTCCACACTGCTAAGTCAAAAATTTAAATGGAATTTTGGTTGGGGCTAAAAGAAGATAATAAAGATGTTTTAGAAGCATGAGCAGACATCATTTTTTAATATATGGCAATTTACTGTTTGGCTTTCTCCATAGCCTGATCTCTTCTATTCTCTCTAAGATGTCCTTTCCATGGAGTGTCTAGAGAAAGAAAACCAGACCTTATGGACCAAAGGACAAGGACTTAGTGTCTTGGGATGCAATATAAGAATGGATTCTTTCAATGGATAAGAAGATAAAGAAGATGTAGCACACATATATACAATGAAATACTACTCAGCCATAAAAAGATGAAATCATTTCCTGCAACAACGAGGATCGACCTTGAGGGTATTATGCTAAGCAAAATAGGTCAGATGGAGAAAGAAAATTACTGTATAACCTTACTCATAAACAAACACATAGATGCATATAACAGATTGGTAGTTAACAGAAGGAAAGGGCAAAAGAGGTGAAGGAGCACATATGTATAGTGAGCTAGATTTCTGGTGGTAAACTCGATGCAGCCTATACAGAAGTTGAAATGCAATGATGTACACGTGAAATTTATATAACATTATAAACAGTGTGACCTCGGTAAAGTAAATTTTAAGAAAACACCAAAAAGATGAAGAATTGCTTCTCCTGTACATTTGGAGAGAGAAGAAATCAAAGTGGGGTGGAGGGAGGCGGAAGGATTCCTTCTTGGTGTGTGTTTTGAGAATTCTGAATATTATTTATCTTTTCAAATTTTATTACACACCTTGCTCAGTCTTCCCCCTTTTTATTCCCATCTCTGCCCTTCTTCATACAATCATTTTATCCTTCTCTTTTTCTCCCTCCTCTACTAATCTTTTCCTTGAAACAAAGCAGCTGGAACCATGAGAGAGAAGAAGAGATCTATTCATGTTTCTTCTTTCCTGCTCCAAATGTCTGGAAAGTCTTTCCAAATATGAACAATCCATGGAGTCCCACATAAAAGCGAGAAAAAAAAATGTCAAAAATAAGAAGTTAGAGAGTCAAGATTCCCTCTACTGTCAAGAGTCTGACTCAGCATAGCTGGATGCTCACTACTTCCTGGTGTGTTTCCCAGACAGAGGTCACGATGATTATTCCTCTGCTTTGGTGACATAATTTATTTTATAAAGAAAAAAGTTGAAATTGTTTGTTAAATCGGCCCCATGATTTTTCCAGGCTGAATGTAGGGTTGTTGATGTAAAAGTGTCTCAAAAGATGAACACCCCAAACAAGGGACCAATTAACAGAGTTAGTCTCCCTTCCATCACCCAGGAGAGAAGTTATTCACCTCTTGCACTATTTTAATTGTTCCCTCTTTGTGGGGAGTTGTGCTCTGAAGACCTTTCTTATTTATGAGAGAAGGCTCATAAGCTTTTAAGCTCCTCTTCTCCCACAGCTGGATCATTTTTAAGGAAGGCTGAGTGAGCCCAACATTACTAACAAAAGACCATGAGTTCGTCTCAGAGCACTGATGGAGTGGGATAATCTCAAAATCTGGAAGTTGAAATATTTGTTGGCTGTTGCTGAATACCTGGGTACACCACGAAGAAAAAAGAGTTGGAACACAGGAGACTAAAGCTTTATACAACACTTGGGTGAGTCATTAGGAGCTCTGCTCTAGGGAATGTGAAGGCCTAAGACCCAGGAAGAATTTCAAAGATTTATAGATAGCTCAATATCATTGTACTTGAAGTCTAAGTTATAAGGGTCCTTATCCATGGCAGCTGATGTATCCTGAAAAGCAAATCTATGGAAGGATCAGCTAAATATATAGGCTGTGTCAATATACTTTGGCATAAAATGAGGAGCTGGAAAACCTCTGAGACCTTTGATTAGTGTTTAAAAGCAGAAAACACAGACCCAGAGGAAAAATTGTGGGTAATTTTTGAGGGGCTTATACTACCTGATTTGTCCCATTTAAAAAGTCAAATTTGACCAGTCTACAGAAGACTCCCAAATTGAGTGTATCCAAAGCATCTTTGATGAACATGTTGGGTCTTGAGGAGGTGAAAACATAAAAGTAATACTTGGTCTTCTGAGAATAATCCTGTCCACACTGTTCCTGATAAACAAAGCTCTTCAGATTTTGTTTCCTACCTTTCAAATATGTTGAATTTATCCAATGGCAAGTAAATAATTATTAGGAATGATGATTGATGAAATATCTTAAAGAAGAGAGGTTTGTCAAGGGGCACTTTTTTGGTGTGTTTGTGAGGAAGATTGGCCCTGAGCTAACATCTGTGCCAATATTCCTCTACTTTGTATATGGGACACTGCCAAAGCATGACCTGATGAGTGGTGTGTAGGTCCATGCTGATGATTGGAACCTGTGAACCTGCCAAACTGGAGCATGCATACTTAACCACTACCCCAGCACCCAAAGGGGCAACTTTTTCATGTTCTCTTTCATTTTTCTTCTTTTTTCCATTTGCTAAGCAGGGTCAAATGGAGGTTAGCAGGGGCTAGGGAAATATCTGATGCCAAGAATAATGCGAAAAAATACTGAAGGAAGAGAGCCAAGATAAACTTTATCCCAAGATAAACTTTATACAAAACAAGAGAAGAAAGCTTAGGAGTCCTTGATACAGAAGAGACAACTGAAAATAAGATTGATTAGAAATGATAGGATCTGGGGTGCTTGAGGGAAACAATGTGGCAATTAAAAGGTGCTCTAGGACTAAGAACAGCATCACAAATTTAACAAAGTCTCTGTGTACAGTAGAGTTTGCTGTGGTAATTTTGTCTCTCAGGCAACTGTGGGCAAAAGCTTTGCAGCGGTCACCATCTAAAGGCTGCGATTTCCCTTTCCCTCAGTTACATCAGCATGTATTGCAAAACATCTTCATTTCTCCTTATTTCTTCCTCTTGAAAGAAGATAAATTCTCCTCCTGTTTGTCTCACTTATTTGGCAAGCAGTCAGCATTACAGCCTTTCTGTTCATTTCCTGAAAGAGAATCTATGTGGAAAGATGTGGTGATCATGTTATCGACAGCATCTTCAATTACATTGTCATTACTATGTCCACCTGTACAATAATGTGTCTTAAGTGGTCTCTGCCATTCTAGAGATCTTTTGTGAGAACTTCTTGCAAGGCATATTAAGGGGCCTTCCCCACTCTGAAACTTCTTGCCGACATCCAGCTGGTGATCACCCACAAGAATTTATCTGTCTTTCTCACGCCATACATCATATCTTGTTTTGTATTATGTCTCTATGGGCTTTCTCACCTCTCTTTCTGGTCATAGGCTCCTTATTGGGTCATTTACATCATCCAAACACCAACTATATTGCTCTGTACTCTATAGCTATTTAGAAATAAGATTAATGTAACAATTAACACATTTTAGTGAGCAGTTCAGTGGAGATATTTAAGATGTGGCTCTGGAGCTATACTGCCTGAATTTGAATCCCAGTTCTGCCCGTCATGGGTTGTGCGACCTTGAGCTATTTAATGCTCTGACCCAGGGTGTCCTCAACTGTAAAATTGGAATAATAAATGTCTTATAAATTTGTTGAAAATTAAAATAAGGTTAAACGTAAAAGTATATTCAGAATAGCACCTGGAACACAGAACACACTCAATAAATATATCATGCCTTGATTTTCAGGAAAATTCAATCATATTAGAAGCAAAGAAAAAATTAATCAAATCTAGTAGTTTGGGGTTTTAGAAAAAAAGTGATAATTTGGATTAACCAATTCTTTCATAGAAATATTATTTGTAAAGGTGTTTCTGGTAATATGGTGGATGATATGTTCAAGGAAACCAATAATGCTAGATACAATCTAAAACACTTTATTTCATGGCTAAGCCAGTACTTTATCAGTACCTTGATAAAATAAATTTATCAAGGTACAGAAAAGAAAAGAAAAGCACACACCTCACAGGGTGGTGGGCTGAGACCAGTATTTTCCCAGGAGGGATCTACTAATGGCTGGCATCCCCAGGCCTGAGTTTTAATGAGCAAAGTATGAAGGGTAGGAGAAAAAGACAATGTGTGAGAATGGCCCAGAGACCATTCCTCCCCCATAATGCCACTTAAAATAGGGACTCTCAAAGGGTGATATTCTCAAGGGCAAACTAGAAAAAAACTACACAAAATGAGAGTGATATGCTCACCTTTCTCAGCTTTAGTTTGAGAGAGAGAGAAAATGTAAAAAAGTCTTCCCTGGTTCTTTTTTTTTAAATTTATTTTTTGAGATAAAATTGACTTATAACATTGTGAAGGTTTAAATTGTTGAACAGATTGATTTCATACATTTGATATTGCAATATGCTTACCATCCTAGCATTAGCTAACACCTCTACCACATTACACAAGTATGTTTCTTCTTTTGAGGTGGGAACAATCAAAGTCTAGCTTATACAGATTTTGAGATGTAATGATGTACATTTGAAAATTATATGTTAGAAGCCAATGTTACCTCAATGAACAAAGATGTAGTCTCTTAGGAACTGTGAAGTTTATAACAGAGTATTGTTGTCTATAATCACTAGGCCGTGCATTGTATCTCTAGGATGTATTTGGTAGTTACAAGTTTGTACCCTTACAGAATGTATCTCCAATTCCCCCACCCCTAGTATCTGGTAACCACCATTCTATTTGCTGTTTTTACAAGTTCAGCTCTTTTAAAATCCGCACATAAGTGATATCATACAGTTTTCTCTTACTCTATCTGACTGATCTCACTTAGGATAATGCCTTTATGTTCCTTCCATGTTCCTGCAAATGGCAGGGTTGCCTTCTTTCTCATGAATCAGTAATATTACATTGTGTGTGTGTGTGTGTGTGTGTGTGTGTGTGTAACATCTTCTTTATCCATTCATGCATTGACGGACACTTAGGGTGTTTGCATATCTTGGCTTTTCTGAATAATGCTGCAATAAACATGAGATATCTGTTGTTTATTTCATTTATATATACCCAGCAGTGCAATTGCTGGATTATAAGGTAGTTCTATTGCTATTTTTTTGAGGAAACTCCATATTTTATTCCACAGTGGCTGAACCAGTTTACATTCCCACAACAATGTGTGATGGTTCCCTTATCTCCACATCCTTGCCTACACTTGTTCTCTCTTGTCTTCTTGATGATAGCCATTCTAACAGGTGTGAGTTGATATATCATCATGGTTTGGATTTGTATTTCCATGATGATTAATGATATTGAGCATCTTTATATGTTCCTTTTGGCTATTGAACGTCTTCTTTAGAAAAGATGTCAATTTAGTTCCACTGCTTATTTTTTAATCAGGTTGCTTGATATTTGTTACGGAGTTGAAAAATTTCTCTAAATGTATTAAATAATAACCTCATATCTGATATATGGATTGCAACTGTTTTCTCTCATTCTGTAGGTTGCCTTTCAGTTTTTCGGTTGTTTCTTTTGCTTTGTAGAAACTTTTTACTTTGACGTAGTCCCACTTGGTGATTTTTGCTTGTGTTGCTTGTCCTTTTGGTGTCAAATCCAAAAAATCATTGCAAGATAGATGTCAAGGAGCTTTTCCTATATTTCTTCTTCTAAGTGTTTTATGGTTTTAGGTCTGATGTTTAAATCTTTAATTCAGTTCAAGTTAAGTTTTCTGAGTAGTGTAAGTAAGGGGTCTCCAGTCTTCTCTGCCTTTGTATGGGGTCATCTGCTCCACTCTTCTTCCTCCCTCTTGTGGCCAAATTCTTAAGATACTGTGTTTTTAGTTGTTACCATTTACCAGGTGGTACTGGAAACTTTTTTTTTGTTTTCCAGAAGGTGGCACTCCGGCTCATGTTTGTGGTTTCTCCCTTGTCCACAAAACAGATCTGTTTTTTTGAGATGACTCAATTTACCAGATTTGCTCTCACAGGAATGTGCACAAAGAGCTAGTTGCAGAGTGTAGGGGGATATGGGTTTAACACTGGGTGGTTGGGGGTTCCAGTGGATCTGGAGGGGAGATCCTTTGCTGAGGTACCCCTTGAGGCTCATGGGTAGACTTCCTGCTGAAATTCTGAGCCCCTGTGCCCCTCTAATTCCCTTTGATATTAGTATCTTCCTCTTACCTGATGTCAGTTCTCCCTCCACTCGTGATCTATCCACCACTGTAGTCGACATACCTCTAGAGAGAACCGGGTTCTCCAGCTGTGTCCAGCCCTGCTGGAGTAGCCTGGGCACTAACTCACTGCTGTTTTTCTCTGGCAGGACAGTTTGCCACTGCTGAGTAGTTCATCTTCTGCAGTGTTGCCTTGAAGCTGGTGGTGCCAGGAAATCTCCTTTGCCTATCTTTACTGTGACCAAACTCACACGTTTTTTCTGCTCCAGTAATGTGCTGGAATCACATCTCCAGAAGACTTGCCTTACACAAATTCTCTCTCATTCACACTTGTCTGCCCAAGTGTGCACTCTCCAGGCTTACCTGACCACGGCCAAGATGGTTTGGGGCAGGTTTGTGGGCTCCTGCTGGCTCTCTAGCCCATACCAAAGTCTGTCTGTTTATTACTGGATGCACAGGTGGGTGAGATTCCTCCTGGATCCCTTTGCATTTGGTGCTGGTTACTACAACTTCCACACAGGCTCTTTTGTTCATGGTTGGACGTCCAATTCTTTATTACTAAAGCAGGACAATAATGGGAGACGTCTTTAGTCACTGTAATGCTGCTATCAGCCCTTGTCTTTATAATTTTTACTCTCATCCATCTAATTATGTAGATTGCAGCCTAAATATTATCACTATTCTGTTGTCAAAAAAACACCAAGTCAGGGGCTGGCCCTGTGGCCGAGTGGTTAAGTTCGCGCGCTCCGCTGCAGGCGGCCCAGTGTTTCGTTGGTTCGAATCCTGGGCGCAGACACGGCACTGCTCATCAAACCACGCTGAGGTGGTATCCCACATGCCACGGCTGGAAGGACCCACAACTAAGAATATACAACTATGTACTGGGGGGCTTTGGGGAGAAAAAAGGAAAAAAAAAATCTTTCAAAAAAAAAAAACAACACCAAGTCAAAATTTTTGTTTCAAGGGATTCTGGATTGATATTTTACCCCTGGAATCTGACAGAAGTGATATAAACCATTTCTGAAGAAACAAATTTTAAACACAAGCATCAATGATTCCTACAGATAAATTTTAAAGAAATATGAACTTAAGATAAAAAATTCACTAAGCCTACTAATAAACAGGGCGCCTTTGGTAAGAGTCAGAAATATCCTCAAACCATGGAATCAGATTTGCAAATATATGTATTTAAATTATTAGATAATAACTTCAATAAGTATGTTGAATACATTTAAATAAAGGATGCTATGGAAAGTATGAAGAAACAACAAGAGACTATCAAAACTGACCATTTGGGAAGAACAAAATGGAAAATCTCAAGAGAAAAAAAATGCGATTGAAATTTGAAATTAATGAGTGAGTTAAATAGCCAATCAGCACAACTTATGATAGAATGAATTTATTGGAAGAAAGATTTGTAAAAATCAAACAGCACAGAGTAGAGCAATACAAATAATGAATGTTTCAGTGATGTAGCGGGTAGAGCAAGTAGATCCAATGGTGTACATCTAATTGGGGTTCCAGAGACATATAATAGAAATGTAGAGGCAATTTTCAGAGGAGTATCTGTGTTTAGTAGACAGCATATGAGGGTTATGGTTACCATGTTGAACGAATGGACATTAGAGGAAGCTGTGAATACACCTGTGAGTACAAAGAGAAGAACAGTACATGCTGTAGCTGCTCAATAAATCATTTTGTTGTCATGATTATGGGTTAGGTTGATGACGAAGAATGCAATTTTCTGCTCTGTTCTCACAAAATTCTCCTTCCATTCAGTTTCCATGTGGACAGAATCACACCTAAGTCTGAGATGGTAAACGCATAGTTTGTCTGCTACCATTTCTCCTTCTGTACTGATGGCAGACTTCTTGACTTTCTTTTCTAATTAATGTCTTCATTCCTTCAGATTTCTTCTCGAAACAGTGCCCCCAGAAGCAATGATTGATCTGATTTTGGGAAATGAACACTTTTACATTGTTTCTCAGGCTATACCTCATGCTTCCATGGTGATTTTGTCTTTCCATTCACTTTTGCAACTAGGAGGCTGGTAAATGGCTGGGAGGGAGGAAGACATTCTGGACGGCTAATGCTATATTTATTTGTAGTTCATACACATAGCTTATTCCATTAATATCATAGCCTTTCTCCAGGGAAGTCTCCAAGACTTCTACTTTTACCTGTATATGGAAAATCCGGGCTACATTTAACATCTCTTTTCTACCTTTCATGGCCCCCATGATTTTATTTCTAGTGTAGTTCATCTGAATAAAAAATGTGTTTGCATTGGGACATGTCCTAACGACCATCTAGAGAGAAGACAGCTGTTTCATGTTGAAGAGGGCATACAGAGCCTAGTGCAAAAATATTGTTTTGCTTATTTACCATTTGGCCTGAAGACTTAGTTCTTGCCTTCCTTGAACTGGCTCCAAAGAGAAAAAGAGAAAGAACTTCCAGAAATCCTGCCTCTGTTTCCTAGTCCCCATGCCCATTGCCTAAGCGTTCTAACCCTTACATGAGTTCAAGTTACTCTACTTCATAGGAGAAGACTCGAACCTAGGAATCAATAATAAAATCCAGGATGATTGAGAATCCAACAAAACCATATGCAAGGTGTTAAGTGGTTGTAATTTGCTGTGTAAAGGTTCCAGAGTTTCCAACAGATTTTTAAAGTATCACTGACTCAAAGATGATCCAGAATCATTGCTCTAGACAGTTTAACTCATAAGTATCTCGGATCTGAGGTAATAAAAATCTGCACCGGCAAGGATGGGCATATAATGACTAGGCTTTTACAACCTGGTCTTGTCTAACTTCTCAGGAGACTTCATAGAGCCATTAAGTTTAAGTCACATCGAGCTCCAAGCTATTTCTTGGTGCATGACTCTTCCTACCATCCCATTGCATTATTCTTATTTCTCTCCAGGCTCTATGAAACCAGAAATGCAGTTATAGAATTGTCTACCCTCTCTGACTGCAGATTAATTGAATATTAGTTCCCAAAGGGATTTTAAAGAGTATCTATTTTACTATCCTCAATTGACCATGAGGTCCAGCATGATTCAGGGGTTTTTTCAAGCACTGAATTAATTTCACAGGCGTGGCTGATCAGAATCATTCTGTTTTACCATATAGAGGGAGGACAGTATTTTCCTAATTTAATCTATTTCCACTTCTCATATATTTGTAAAACCTGAAATGGTAAAACATGAAATTAAGACATTTTAGGAGATAATGTACCAATGATGTTCATTACTGTCTTTTGCCCCAAAGAGAATGACTGTACTTATGAAAGAAAATTTTTCAGTTAAGTTTGGTGATTATACATGGAACAAAAAGATTAACCCAACATTGATGATTTAAGACGTATATCTAGTCAGCTGCATGACTGGAAAGAAATGAAGAGTATTTCTTTGTGCTTTTTGAGAATAAAACCGTTTCCTTCTCTCATCGTTTTCTCAGCAGCTGTCACCGAGCAGGTCCATGGAAGGGGATAGAAATCGTACCTCTGTGGACATGTTTGCTCTCCTGGGACTCTCAGATGAAAAAGGTGTGCAGCCTATCCTCTTTCCAATCTTCCTAGGGATCTACCTTGTGACTCTCATCTGGAACATGGGTCTTATCATCCTAATCAGGATGGACTCCCACCTGTGCACACCTATGTACTTTTTTCTCAGTTTCCTGTCATTTATAGACATCTGCTATTCTTCTTCCACCAGCCCAAGGATGCTTTCAGACTTCTTAAAAGAAGAAAAAACGATTTCATTCATTGCTTGTGCCACCCAGTATTTTGTTGGGTGCTGGATGTGTCTGATGGAGTGCTGTCTCTTGGCTGCCATGGCCTTTGACAGATATGTTGCTATTGGTAGGCCTCTATAGTACTCAGCGGTCATGGCTCCTGGCCTCTGTCAGAAGATGATTGCTGGGGCCTATGGGAGTGGTTTCCTTAGTAGCTTAGCTGAAATAATCCCTTGCTTTCATCTCTACTACTGTGGGCCCAATATCATTCCAAATTTCTTCTGTGACATAACCCACATCATATCCTTGTCTTGTTCCAATCCCTTCATCAGTCAAATGATTCTTTTTCTCATCACTTTTTTTGTTGGATTTGGTTCTTTCCTTGTTATACTCTTATCCTATGGTTTCATTGCAGCTTCCATCCTGAAAATATCCTCTATCAAAGGTAGTGCCAAGGCCTTCAATACCTGTGCCTCTCACCTGTTAGTAGTAACAATCTTCTATGGCACAGGCCTCTCGGTGTACATGCATCCTAGTTCTACTCACTCCAAGAAGCAGAACAAGGTTCTGTCAGTGTTCTATGTTATCCTTATCCCCATGTTAAACCCTCTTATCTATAGTCTGAGGAACAAGGAGATCAAAGAGGCCTTCCAGAGGGTGATAAAGAGGACCACACATTTACTTCAGTAAGAACAATATTTGTGCAGGTGTTATTTTCCCTATAAGGAAAAGAGGGATAAGAATATGTAAATAACATTTTGTATGTCGCAAGAATAGCTAAGTAGAGAGAAGATGTGACAACCTGGCTTCTGGGTTCCTGGTGCCATTATGTTTAGCTGCCACCACCAAGTGATCTGTCTGAGGCAGTGTCATCAGCATTGAACTGCATTTAAAAGGCTTGTTTACATAACTAGGCTCAGGTAGATAAAATCTGATGTTTGGACAACAGAGGTTCTGATAGATATTATATGTAGATAAATGACAAGACCTAGGAAGTCATGCATGGTTCTTCCCTCTACAATTTTTAAAATGTCCTTTATTTATTTTTGGTTGTTAAGCACTTTTTATATTTAAATAGAAATAAAATTACTTATAAAATCACATATGTATAAGTTAACAATAATTTAAAAAAGAATACCTTATCATCTGAGTTCCAAACACAGAGCGAGAAAGTCAGTGTGAGAAAGAGGAACACAGAAAGAGATAGGTAGAAAGAGAAATAGAGAGAGACACAAACACACAGAGGGAAAAGAAAGAGAGAGTGAAAAAGTGAACAGAGAGAAGGGAAGGGGAAGGGAGGAGAGGAGACAAAAGAAGAGGAGAGGGGAAAAGATTGATCTGTCTTTATTCCAAAATAACTTTGTTCCCTCCATCTTACTCCTTGAAACTCCTTATGAAGTGAGTTGTGAAAAACAGATGGGAGAAAGGAATAGTAGAAAGGAGGGGCACTTTTCAGGTTAAGAGTTGGGGAGATTCTCAGAGGCTAGAAAGAAGTCAAAGTCATCAATTTCTGGGCACAGGTGGCCTGAAGCATGCTCCATGGTAGCTTCCCAGGGACAGCGAAAGACTCAGAAACAAAGGCTGTCATGTTATGTCTAGGGACTCACAGTCTGAGTCCCAGAGATGTGAGCCCCCTAGGAATTCCAAGTCCTTAAGTATGATCAGCAAGCAGTAGAAACAGTCTGTATGAGGGTACCATGGAGACTCAAAGTCTAACCAAGAGAATTTAAAGAAAATTTTAAAAAGAGATATTTTTCAGACAAGAGTTTATAGACTAAGCTTCATACATACTACAGTAGTGTATACACAACATACTACACTTCACTAGTTACATTGCATAGATGTGATTTTTGTTCTATTATTATGTGCACTTGGCAAGTGGGAAATTATCCCCATTTTACAGATAGAACTTTTGGGTATATTGTGGTCTGCCTTGTTCTTCCCAGGGTAGCAAGAATCCGTCTTGAAGCTCACTAAGTATCAGATGTGGAACATAAATGGTTTTTACTGATCAGAAACGTCATTTATTGCTTTGCCATGGTGCCCAATTTCTATACCTTAGGTGTTATATATTTAAACTATCTTACGAATCTGTTCGTTGAAAATATTCACAACACAGTTTTTATCAGAGTGAATACATAACTATTAACCAATTGGTAAGAGTTAAATCAAATAATTAACTCATTATCCCATCCATCCCTTTCTCCTTAGAAGTAAGATTAGCTGAAGTAGATCCAACATGAATGGGGACCTTTCTAAAACATCTCTGTATCCCTAGTAATGGCAGGGTAGATGAGCTCCATTAAAAAACCAAAAACCAAAACACTAAAACCAAAAGTTCGTGGGAATGATCTTAAGTAGATATTTTTTTCTTTTGTGAGGAAGATTAGCCCTGAGCTAACATCTGCTGCCAATCCTCCTCTTTTTTGCCAAGGAAGACTGGCCCTGAACTAAATTCATGCCCATCTTCCTCTACTTTATACGTGGGATGCCTGCCACAGCATGGCTTGCCAAGTGGTGCATATGTTCACACCCGGGATCTGAACTGGCGAACCCCAGGCTGCCGAAGTGGAATGTGAGAACTTAACCGCTGCAAAACAGGGCCAGCCCCAGTAGATATTTTTAATGAAGAATTAGTAATGCAGCATAATATATTGGAAAGAACTCCAATTCAGAACACATAAATTTCACCTACTTTTTTTTTTTTTGGTGAAGATTAGCCCTGAGCTAACATCCTCCTCTAATCTTCCTCTTTTTCCCTGAGGAGGATTGGCCCTGAGCTAACATCTGTGTCCATCTTCCTCTATTTTATATGTGGGATGCCTGCCACAGCATGGCTTGATAAACTGTGTGTGTGTCTGCACCCAGGTTCTGGGTCTGCAAACCCCAGGCTGCCAAAGAGGAGCACATGAACTTACCCACTGCAGCACCATGCCAGCCCCTAAATTGCACCTACTTAAAGTGAAGGCATGCTGTTTACTTCACACTCTGATAAGTGCTTCATAAGCATTGTATAATTTGATTTTATGAAGAGCTGCTCCATCAAGTAGCTCATACTATAAGCCCCATTTTTAAGGTGATAATAGTGAGGTTTGAAGAGGTTAATTTGCTCAGGAACACACAGCAAGGATGTGGAAAGCTGGAATTCAACCAATTAGCTGATACCAGTGCCCATGGTATTAACCTCAATGATCTGTGACTCTGTCATGAATTAGTTTCATTGTATTCCTTGTTGCTCCTATATCCTCACTTATGCATAGGAAATCATGCTGTGTCAGCCACCCAGGGCTGCTGTGATAACTGATTCAGGTCAGGGAGTTGAGAAAGTGTGCATATTTAAAATGGAATCAATTTGTGAACAGGGAAGTGTCCAAATATCTAATTTATTGTTTTTAAGCTGTATTGTCAGCCAGTTGTGTCATCTTTGGTAAATGTCTTAGCACCTCTGGCTTCAATCCTCACCTTGAAAATGATGGTATTAAACTAGGTGCTCTCTCGGTCCCTTCCAGCTCAAAGAAATCTAAGTTCATTAAAAGAAAAGCTATAATTACGAGGTCATAATAGGACCATGGGGAAGTGGGGAATTGAGTCAGAAGGGACATGGCAAAGTGGGATGTGAAATTAGCAGGGAAATCATCTTGATGACAACCATGACACCAGAAGGCAGGTACCTGGAGAGTTTTCTCCCTAGAATTGTCTTTTCTCCTTTCACTTCTGCCTTAATAATACATTTAAGAGGATCTCCAGTTGTGGGCATCTCTTTGGCTGTGAGTGGACAACCAATGTCATGGCCAAAAGCGCCCATCCTGGAGTGCAATAGGGCACACCTGAATAATTCTTTTGAAAAGAATAAGGAATTTCAACTTTGTCAAGAACTCTTGTTATCCTGAGGGATCTAGGTCAAGGTGAGAGGGCAAGATTTATAGAAAACAGTGGATTCTGTGTTATCCCAATATCCATGTGATTCTTCCAGTAAGACCAACATGGAGTAAGATTTATGGTCCTCATAAGTTTTATGAGGTTTATGTTATCTCTCATTCTTAACCTCTTCTCATATTTCTTTATCTAGCCTTTTTGTTCTGGTTAAGACTGTCAGTACTATGTTGAATGAGAGTGGTGAGAGTGAGCATCCTTGTCTTGTTCCTGATGTTAGAGGAAAAAGTTTGTTTTTCACATTGAGTATAACATTAGCTGTGGGTTTGTTTTTGATGGCATTTGTTATGTTAAGGTATTGTCTTTCTATTTCTAGTTTTTTTGGGTTTTAATCATGAAAGGATGTTGTATTTTATCCTATGCTTTTTCTGCATCTATGAGATGACCACGTGATTTCTAGCTTTCATTCTAGTAATGTGGTGTGTCACATTTATTGATTTGTGCATGTTGAACTATCCTTCCATCCCAGTTGGTCATAGTATATAATCCTTTTCCTGTGTGGTTGAATTTGATTTGCTAATATTTCCTGACTATTTTTGCATCTATATTTAGGATGGATATTGGCCTATAGTTTTTTTTTTTTTTTCCTGTGGTGTCCTTATCTGGCTTTGGTGTCAGGGTGATATTGACCTCCTAAAATTCCATTAGAAGTATTCCTTCCTGTTTTTGAAAGTGTTTGAGAAGGATTGGCACTAATTATTCTGTAAATGTTTGGTATAATTTGCCAGGGAAGATATCTGCTTCTGTGGGTTTCTGTGTTAGGAGGTTTTTGATTACTGATTCAATCTCCTTATTTGTCTTTGTTCTATTCAAATTTTCTGTGTCTTCCTGATTCATTCTTGGTAGCTTGTATATTTCTAGGAAGTTCTCCATTTCTTCTAGATTATTCAATTTGTTGGCATATGATTGTTCATAGTAGTTCCTTATAATCTTACGTATTTCTGCAGTATTGCTTGTAATGTCTCCTATTTCATTTCTGATTTTGAGACTTTTGACTTTATTTCTTAGTCTAAAGATTTGTCAATTCTTTTTGTCATATGGAAAACTAGCTCTTAACTTCATTGATTGATTCTATTGATTTTTTGGTATGTAACTTATTTACTTCCACTCTGACCTTTGTTATTTCCTTCCTTCTACTCACTTTGGGCTTAGTTTGTTCTTTTTTAGTCCCTGAGACATAATGTTAGGTTGTTGTTAGAGATTCTTCTATATGCTTAATATATGCATTTATCACTATAAAATTCCCTCTCAGAAATGCTTTTGTATCATCCCATTGGTTGTGGTGTATTATGTTTCCATTTCAATTAGTTTCAAGATGTTTTTTGATTTCCTGTTTGATTTCTCATTTGACTCAATGGTTGTTCAGGAGTGTGTTGTTTAGTTTACACATATGTATACATTTTGCAGCTTTCTTCTTCTTTATTTCTAGTTTCATATCAATGTTGTCAGAAGAGATACTTGGTATGATTTCAATCTTAAATTTTGTAAGACATGTTTAGTGTCCTATCATATGATGTATTCTGGAAATATTCTGTGTGAACTTGAGGAGTGAATGTATTCTGCTGCTATTGGATGCAACGTTCTATAAATGTCTTAGGTCCATTTCATCTAATGTGTGTTTTAAGTCCAACATTTCCTTTGTTGATTTTCTGTCTGGATGAACTACCCATTGCTAAAAGATGGGTATTAAAATCCCTATAATTATTGTATGGTGTCTAAATCTCTTTTCAGGTCTGTTCATATTTGATTAATATACTTTATTGCTCTGATTTTGAATGCATATATATTTACATTTATCATCTTGATGACTTGCCCTCTGTATTGTTATATAATGATCTTTTTTGTCTCTTGTTTCTGTGTTTGGCTTAAAGTGTTTTTGTCTGATATGAATGTAGCTATTTCTGCTTCATTTTGCTTTCTCCTTGCATAAAGTGTCTTTTCCATCCCTTCACTGTGAGCCTATGTGTGTCTTAAAGCTGTAGTGAGTCTCTTGTAGGCAGCATATAGTTGGGTCTTGCTTTTTAATCCATCCAGTACTCTGCCTGTTGATTGGTGAATTCAATCCATTACATTTGGAGTGATTATTGATATTTGAGGACTTACTAATGCAATCTTATTCATAGTTTTCTGGTTGGTTTTTATTTTAGTTGTTTCTTTTCCCCTCTGTTTCTGTGTACCATAGTACATTGGTGATTTTCTTGGGTCGTATGCTCTATTTTCTCTTTCTTTGTGTTTTGTGAATCTACTCCAAGTTTTTGCTTTGTGCTTATCATAAGTCTTATATAAACATCTCACAGGGAGGGCAGTCCATTTTTAGCTTATAGTAACTTAACTTAGTCTACAAAAGCCGTACCTGTCTATTCTCCCCTTTTATGTTGTGTATGCCATTATTTCTTTTCACATGTATTGTTTAACAAATCATAGTAGCTACAATTATTTTAACACTCTTCACTTTTAACATTTTAAAGTATAGTTAAGTGGTTTACACACCACCCAAGTACAGAATAAGAATCTTTTTAAGCCTGATAGTGTATTTCCCTTTATTACTGTGTTGTATACTTTCAGATGTTTTAATGTCACTGACTAATGTCTTTTTGTTTCAGCTGAAAAAACTTCTTACAGCATTTTTTCCAAGGCAGGTCTAGTGGTGATGAACAGCCTCAGCTTTTGTGTTTCTAGGAAAGTCTTTATTCATACTCGTATCTGAAGTGTAACTTTGTGGGATAGAGTATTCTTGGCTTTCAGTTTTTCTTTCAGTACTGACTGTGTCATTTTACTCTCTCCTGGCCTGTAGGATGTGTGCTTGAAAACTGCTGATAGCTTAGTGAAGATTCATTTTTAGGTTATAATCTCTCTCTCTTTTTTTTTAAGGATTCTCTCTTTATCTTTGATTTTTGATAGCATTATTATAATGTTTCTTGGAGAAGCTCTTTTTTCATGAGATAATGGAGTTATCTGTTAGCTTTCTGAACTTAGATGTTTAAATCTCTCCCAGGTTTTGGAAGTTCTCAGGATTATTTATTTAAATAAAATTTTTGCCACCTTCTCTGTCTTTTCTAATTTTTAACGTCTATTATTCTAATTTGGTTTTGATGGAATCCCATAGATTACGTAGGCTTTCTTTGTTATTTCTCATTCTTTTTTCTTTGCTCAGCACTGACTGGGTTATTTCAAACTCCCTGTCCTGTAGCTCACTTTTTCATTTTTCATCTGCTCTACTCTACTGCAGATGCTCTCTATTGCATTTTTCATTTCATTCATTGAACGCCTCAGATCCTGAATTCCTGTTTGGTTCCTTTTTATAATTTTTATCTCTTTGGTGAGTATCTCATTTTGTTCATTTTTCCTCCCTTATGTCATTCAATTGTTTTTCCGAGTTTTCTTGTGGTTGTTTTAAACAGCTGTTTTAAAAATCTTTATCAGCCAGGTTGCAAAATTCTGTGCCTTTCAGCTTTGTACTTTGAGAATTATTGTTCTCTTTAGGTGGTGACATATTTTCTTGATAATTCATGTTTCTTGTAGGTTTGTATTGCTGCTTTAGTATTTGAAGTAGCAGACATCTCCTTAAACCTTTACTAATTGCCTCAGATGGGGTATGCCATCTTTTGTGATTTTATAGGTGAGTTTTCCTCTGCCTTTGTATGGGTACACATGTTCCACTCTTCTCGTTCCCTCTTGTTGTAGAATTCTTAAGCTATTGCATTTTCTCTCGTTCTTACCACCTAACCAGTCTGGCTATTGGAAACCTCTATTTAGTTTTCAAGAATGTGGCTCTAGAGCTCCTGTTTGTGGTTTGTCCCTCGCCCAGAGACCCTGATCTCTCTTTCTGAGAGAACTCAGTTTACTAGAGTTGCTCTCACTGCTGCTCTCAAGAATATGCACAAGAAGCTAGTGGCAGGGTGGGGAGAGGCGTGGGTTTAAGACTGGGAGGCTGGGGTTTCTCGTGCATCTGGTCAGGAGATCTTCTGTTGTGGTACTCTTAGTGGCTCATTGGTGGACTTCCTGCTGAAATAGGGAACTATACTTCATTAATACCTTTGATATATGTTTTTTTGATCCCTTTCCTGATCTCCTCTCTCTCTCCAGTCATGGATTACTTGTTCAGTAGTCTAGGTACTTCTAGGGATAAAGAGGTTTCTGAATGCATCTAGCACAACTGTGGTATCCTGGGTACTCAGTGACTGTTCTTTTTCCCCTGCAGGAGAGTTTGCCACAACGAATTGTTTAACTTCTGCAGTGTTGCCTTGGGAAAGGTGGTGCTGAGAAATCTCCTTTCATTGTCTTCACTGTAAACAAATTCGTATTTTTCTTCAGCTCCAATTGTGTGCTGGAATCCTCTCTCAGGAAGTGCGAGCTACTGCAAAGTCTCTCTCATTCATGGGTGGCTGCTCAAATCATCTCTAGCCTTTGCTCAACCCTGACCAAGATGGGTTGGGGCAGGCTCACACTGATCCTGCTGGCTTTGTAGCCCATACTGAAGTCTGTTTGCCTGTTACTGGTTCACAGGTGGGCAGATTCCTCCTGGTCTCTTGGCATTTGGTGCTGGATACTACAACTCCCACAAAGGTACTTTTGTTTGTGGATGACTTCTAATTCATTGTTACTAAAGCAGGAGAAAAAGGAGGAATGTCTTTTCAGTGCTAAGATGCTGATATCACTCCTTTCCCTGATAATTTTTAATCTTATCTATCTACTTATGTAGATATGCAGCCTATTTGATGTGAATATTATAACATCAAAAAACATCAAGTCAAAATTTTTGTTTAAAGGAATTCTGGCTTGGTGTTGTCCCTAAGGTATCTGACAGAAGTAATGTAAATCATTTCTGAGGGAACACATTTTAAACTGAAGCATTAATGTTTCCCACAGATAAATTTTAAGGGAACATTGTTTAAGATAAAAAAATTACTCATCACGCAATTAAACAAGGCACTTGAGCAAGAGTAAGAAACAATATCAAACTATGGAGTGCAATTTGGAAAACTATGTATTTATATTATTAGCTAATAATTATTTCAATAAGTACGTTTTAAAAGTTTAAATAAAGGATATTATTGAAAGTAAGATAAAACAATATGAGACTTTCCAAGCTGACCAAGTGGATAAAGAACAATGTGAAACCTTTAGAGAGAAAACAAAATGTTATGATTGAAATTTGAAATTCAATGGAGGAGTTAAACAGCCCACAAGCACAATTTACGAGAGAACTAATTTACTGGAATAGAGATCTTTAAAAATTAAACAGAGCACAGTAGAGGAATCCAAACAATGGATGTTTCAGTGATGTGGAAAGTAGAGCAAGAAGATTCAAGATACAGCTAACTGGGGTTCCAGAGGCATATAATAGAAATATTAATAGAAATATAGAGACAATGTTAAGAGTATTAGCTTTGTTTAGTAGGAGCACACCAGACTTAGGCTACCATATTGATTGAATGAACATTAGAGGAAGCTGTGAATGTCTCCGTGATTGCAAGAAGAACAGTATATATTGCAGTTGCTCAATAAATCTTTTTGTTGTCATGATTATTGGTCATGATGATGATGGTAACGATAATGAAGAATGTGATTGTCTCCTCTGTTCTCGCAAAATTCTCTCCCCATTCAGTCTTACTGTGGACATAACGACATCTAAGTCTGGGATGAATTACACATATCTGTCTGTTACCATTTCTCCTTCCGTATTGACTACTAATCTTAAATTTCTTCTCTAATTAATAACTTCATTCCTTCAGAATTATTTTTAAAACAGTGCATAAATCAACTGTTTTCAAAACATGTTCAAGGGACTATGAAGCAATGATTAGTCTGATTTTGGGGAATGAAACTGTCCACCTTACTTCTCAGGCTATAGTCTTATGCTTCTATGGGTATTTTCTCTTTTCATTCATTTTTGGAATTAGGAGGCTGAGAAATAGTTGGGGAAAAGAAAGACACTCTGAGTAGCTAATACTGACAAATATTTGTTGTTCACAAACGCAGTTTATTCCATTAATGTCACAGCCTACTTCCAGGGAAATCTCCAAGACTTCTACTTTTAACCATATACAACTCTTAGGCTGTATTTGGCATCTATTTTCTACCTTTCACAGCTTTCTATTATTTTCTTTCTAGTTTGAGTTCATCTAAATAAAAATGGGTTTGTGTTGGTAGTTGTTGTATGACCATCTGGAGAGATGACAACTACAGCATCTTGAAGAGGGCATTCAGTACCTAAGGCAAAAACATTATTTTGGTTATTTACCATTTGGCCTGAGGACTTAGTGCTTACTTTCCCTGGACTGGCTCCAAAGACAAAAGGAGGAAGAACTTCCAGAAATCCTGCCTCAGTTTCCTAATCCCCATATCCACTGCCTAAGCATCCTAACCTTTACATGAGTTAAAGTCAGTTTATTTTGTAGAAGTCTTTAACCTAGGAACCATGAATAGAATGGAGGGTGACTGAGAATCTAACAAAACCATGTGCAAAGGCGGTAAGTAGCTGCAGTTTGCTTGGTAGATGGTCCAGAATTTCCAAAAGAGTTTCAAAAGTATCACTGACTCAAAGAAGATCAGAAATCACTGTCCTAGATAATTTAACTCATAAGTATTTCTATACTGAGGAAAGAAAAAATACGCCTCTGAGGAAAGGAGCATAATGGCTCTTTCAATCTTTCTTACCTAATTTCTCAGTATCTTTCTTAGCATCGTTAATAAGAGTAAGTCACATCCATTTCCAAGCTGCTTCTTGGTGTGTGACTCGTCCCACCATCCCATTGCATTATTCTTATATCTTTCAAGGCTGTATGAGTGCAGAAAGACAGCTATAGAAATGTCCACACTCCCTGATTACAGATTAATTGAACATTAGTTCTCAAGGAGATTTTAAAGAGCATGTATTTCATCATCCTTATTTGATGTATGAGGCTCACAGGATTCAGTGGCTTCTTCAATCACTGAATAAATGTCAGAGCCATGCCTTGGCAGAATCGTTCTGTTTCACCATATAGAGAGATGACAGTGTTTTTCTGGTTTACTATATGTCTAAGTCTCCTATTTTTTTTGAGGAAGATTAGCCCTGAGCTAACTACTGCCAATCCTCCTTTTTTTGCTGAGGAAGACTGGCCCTGAGCTAACATCCATGCCTATCTTCCTCCACTTTATACGTGGGACGCCTACCACAGCATGGCTTTTGCCAAACGCTGCCGTGTCCACACCTGGGATCTGAACCGGCGAACCCTGGGCCGCTGAAGCTGAATGTGCGAACTTAACCGCTGCACCACCGGGCTGACCCCTCCTATATTTTAAAAATCTGGAACAGAAAAACATGAAATCAAGACATTTTAGTAGATAATGTACTAATGGTGCCTGTTTACTGTCTTTTGTCCCCAAAGAGAATGACAATATTTAACTAAGAGAAGTTTTTAGTTAAGTTTCATGATTATACATGAAACACAGATTAACTTGACATTCATGATTGAAGATGTATACACAGTCAGTAGCATCACTGGAAAAAAATAGTGTCTTCTTTTGTTTTTTGAGGATGAAAACATTTCCTTCTCTCATCTTTTTCTCAGCAGATAGTACTGAGCAGGTCCATGAAAGAGGATAGAAATCATACTTCTGTGGCCATGTTTGTTCTCCTGGGACTGTCAGATGAAAAAGAGCTGCAACTTATCCTCTTTCCAATCTTCCTAGGGATCTACCTTCTGACCATAATCTGGAACCTTGGTCTCATCCTCCTTATCAGGATGGACTCCCACCTGCACACACCTATGTACTTTTTTCTCAGTTTCCTGTCATTTATAGACATCTGCTATTCTTCTTCCATCAGCCCAAGGATGCTTTCAGACTTCTTAAAAGATGAAAAAACAATTTCGTTCATTGCTTGTGCCACCCAGTATTTTGTTGGGTCCTGGATGGCTCAGGCTGAGTGCTGCCTGTTGGCCGTAATGGCCTATGACAGATATATTGCTATTGGTAGGCCTCTGCAGTACTCAGCCATCATGGATCCTGACCTCTGTCAGAAGATGGTTGCTGGAGCCTATGGGAGTGGTTTCCTTGGTAGCTTAATTCAAACAGTTTCTTGCTTTCATCTCTACTTTTGTGGGCACAATATCATTCCAAATTTCTTCTGTGACATAACCCAGATTATTTCCTTGTCTTGCTCCAATCCCTTTATGAGCCAAATGATTCTTTTTCTGGAATCTATTTTTGTTGGATTCACTTCCTTCCTTGTCATCCTCTTATCCTATGGTTTTATTGCAACTTCCATCCTGAAAATATCCTCCATAAAAGGTAGTGCCAAGGCCTTCAATACCTGTGCCTCCCACCTGGCTGTTGTGACAATCTTCTATGGCATGGGCTTCTCTGTGTACCTGCATCCTAGCTCTAGCCACTCCAAAAAGCAGAACAACGTTCTGTCAGTGTTCTATGTTATCCTCATCCCAATGTTAAACCCTTTTATCTATAGCCTGAGGAACAAGGAGATCAAAGAGGCCTTGATGAGGGTAGTAAAGAAGGCAACATATTTATCTCAGTAAGAATAATATTTGAGCAAATATTATTTCCTCCATAAGGAAGACAAGGGCAAAAATATGCAAGTGACCTGTTATAGGTTACAAGAAAGCTAGGTAGAGAGAAGAAGTGAAAACTTGGCTTCTCATGTCTTAATGCCATTATGTTTAGCTGCCACCACCAAGTGATCTGCCTAATGCAGTGTCAGCAACATTGAATTCAGTTTAAAAGGTCTTTTTCCATGATTAGACCTAGGCAGGTAAAACAGTGTTTCGAGATTAGAAGTTCCGATTGATATTATATGTAGATAAATGAGAAGACCTAGGAAGCCACTCAAATAGGTCTTTCCTCTACAATTCTTAAAATGTCTTTTATTTATTTTTAACTAGGTATTTATTTATGTTTTGATTACAATAAAACAAAATCATGTATAAAATTATAGATGTGAAAATTAAGAGTAATTTTTAAATGAATACTTTTATAATTTCATCCCAAAGGCAGAGGGTGTGAGAGGGAGGGACACAGAAAAAAGAGAAATGGAAAGAGAGAAAAAGTCAGAGAGAGAAAGAGAGAGAGGAGATGAGAGGAGAGAAGAAGGAGAAAGATAATCTAGCTTTATTCTCAAATAATCTTATTCCCTCTATCCTACTCCTTGAGTGTCCTTGTGAAGTGAATTATGAAAAAAAAATTGGAGAAAGGAATGGTAGATAGAAGGGGCACTTTTCAGGTCAAGAGTTGGGGAGATTCTCAGAGACTAGAAAGAAGTCAAAGTCATCAACTTCTGGGCATAGGTGGCCTGGAGCATACTCCAAGGTAGCTTCCCAGAGACCATATAAGACCTCAGAAATGAAGGCTTTCATCGTGAGTGTGGGCGACAGGGTCTAAGTCCCAGTGCCCTGAGCCTCTCAGAGATTCCCAGGCCTTAAGTTTGACCAGGGAGCAGCAGAGACACCAGACTTGAGGGGACCATGGAAACTCAGAGTCCAACCAAGAGAACTTAAAGAAAATTTAAGAAGAAATATTTTTTTCAGGAAAGAGTTTAAGTACTAATCTTCATACGTATTATATTAGTATTTATACAATACTTTCAACTTCATACGGTTACATTGCATAGAAGTGATTCTTTTCTATTAACACGTGCAGTTGGTTGATGAGGAATTATTCCCCTTTTACAGACAGAACCTTTGGGCATATTGTGGTCTGCCACATTCTTCTCAGTGTAGCAACAATCCATCTTGAATTTCATGAAGTGTCATGTGTGGAGCACAAATGGTTCTTAGTGACATAAAGATGTCCTCCATCGCTTATCCATGGCACCCAAATTCTACACTTTGAGGTTGTATTTTTAAAACCATCTTAAGGGCCTGTTCAATTTAAAAGATTAAATTATTACAGTTCTTACCCGGGGGATATATGACTACTAACCTATTAGCAAGAATTAAATAATTAACTCATTGCCCCACCCACTCCTCTCTCTAGAATTAATGATAGCTGAAGTAGATGAAACAAAGAATGAGACATTCCAAAAACATCTCTGTATCCCTAGTAATGGCAAGGTAGATGAGTTCCATCTAAACAAAAAAATACAAACAAGTTTGTGGGAATGATCTTAAATAGATATTCTTAATGAATGCTTAATAATGCAGCATAATATGTTGAAAGGAATTCCAATTCAGAACACATAAATTAAGCCTATTCTTAATAGAAGACATGCTGTGTACTTCACATTCTGATAAGTGATTTATAAGCATTATCTAATTTGATTCTATAAAAAGCTACTCTGTGAAGTAGCAACTATGATCAGCCCCATTTAATAGGTGATAATGCTGTGGCTTCGAGAGGTTAATTTGCTCAACCAGTAAGTGGAAACCTGGAATTCCACCCAGATTGGCTGATAACAGTGCCCAAGGCATTAATCACAATAAGTCATGACTCTGATACGAATTAGTTTTATCATATTCCTTATTGTCTTGATTTCCTCACCTATGCATAGGAAATCATGCCATATCTGCCTCATGGACCTGCTAAGATGATTGATTCAGGTCAAATATTTGAGAATATGTATGTATGTATCTATCTGAAATCAAAGAGTTTTGTAAACAAGGAAGTGTCCACATACCTAACTTATTATTAGGCTCTATTGCCAGCCAGTTGTGTCACCTTGGACAAATCCTTTAGATAAATTGGCTTCAAATCCTCACCTGGAAATTGATGATATTAGACTATGTTATCACTATGTCCTTTCCTACTCAAATGACTCCTGGGTTGTTAAAAAAAAAAAAAAAAAGCTACGTCAATCTTGAGACCATAAGAGGACCATGGTTAAGTGCTGAATTGAATCTGAAGGGACATGGCAAAGTGGGGCATGAAATTAGCACAGAAAAAACTCCGTGATAACCATAACTCCAGAGAGCAGGTATCTGGAGGGTTTTCTCCCTATAATTGTCTTCTCCTTTCATCTCTCACCTAACAACACATTGAGAGGAACCCCAGTGGTGGGCATCTCTTTGGCTCTGAGTGGACAGCCAATTTCATGGCCCAAATCACTCATCTTTGAATGCAATCTGGTCCGCCTGGAAAATTCCTATGGATAATAAATAAGTGACTTCACCCTTTGGCAAGAACTCTGTCTTCCTGGGAGATCTATGTCAAGATGAGAGGACAAGATTTACAGAAAACAGTGAATTCTGTGCTATTTCAATAGCCGTGTAATAATTCCAGTAGGACATTTGTGGAGCAAGGGTTATGGTCCTCAGTCTCTTTCATTCTCCAATTCTTCCCTCTCCCTCATTTATGCACCCTCCACTTCGGGCCCTTTCTCAGGTTCTCTTTTTCCTTACCCAATTTCCCTGACCCTCAATCAAAATAATAACTTCAAAACAAAAATATTAGGTATTACTCTGGTGAGGAGTGGATGTTCAGTTCTAGTTCTCAAATTCTTAAGTATATGATCTTGAAATCTGTTAATTTCTGTTTGCTACTTATAAATTGGGGACAATAGAATCATCTAGAATCCAATGAGATAATGTCTATAAAGCCTACACACTACAGAAGTTAATAATTGAGCACTCAATCAAAATATTAAATTGTGAATTACAGGGGACTTAACTAAGGTAAAACATATTTGTCTGTTTCCCAACTTTATCTATTCCATGAATCTTTTTAATTTAATTTTCCCTTGGGGATTGTGCTTTTGCATAATTATTAATTTGGTTTCTATTTCAGTATATAACTTTGATTCATAATTTCTGAGTAGCAGCAAAAGCCAAGCTGGTCATTTCATGATGATATGACAAAGTTTTCACGTACAATTCTATTCGTCTTTTGAAATACTCCAAATAACCATCCATTGTCATCTTTGAAGACCCTATGGGTCTGGAGAAACTAGCACTGGTGACCCAGATATTAGAGATGACCCACCAGATGAACAGGTAGTGTTGGTGGGACTGTTTCTTTTATCCTTCTTTACTATGTTGTTCGTCATTCAGCAACATTCCTGGCTTTCTTAACCTGATTTTATATACTGCACAAAATTGCAAATTGTCGTGTCCTTAGTAGATCATATTTAGAAGGAGTTTTGGTTAGCTGTATCCCCACAGTAATATCTCCAACCAAAATTTACATCAATCATCTTTTCTTCTACAAACTGCCTTGGCAGATGGTGAACACACGCAAAAAATTAACCAGAGAGAGTGAGTATATTCAGAATGTTTTTTTTCTTTTCCTCTAGCTTACCAAATTATAAAATCATACACTTTTAGGATCAATTTTCTCATGAACAAGTGAAACAATCCACAACTCCTCACAGTTTTCTGTGAATGATGAGCTACATGGAATACATTTAGTCATGGCTGCCTTTGTTACCAGAATGTTAGTAAGAAAGTGAAGAATTTTAGTACAATTATTTGATCAAAAGTTTGACTTATTTTCACCAAATTGATCAATTATGTTGTTGTTTCAGGGATGTTGTGCATGAGAGTTTATACTTTCAAAATGTTTTCATTGAATGTAATGCATCTGGGATAAATAGCTGATAAATTATATTAGCAACAGTCTATTTAAGAGTAAACAGAAAAATTTTGACACTCATAAAACCATAGCGCAAATGAAACAAAAATCTTTCTCGACATCAAAGCTCATCATAGCTTGATGGTAGTTGTCAACTGACTCAAGTGTACATGAATCAAAGCAAACTAAATAGAAATCATTTATGTGGTTTGTGTCTGCATGGCTCCAGGTGGTTTAGCTTGCCTGCGCACTAGGTCTGAATCTATACCTGACCAGAGGTAATGATGTCCGATTGTCTACAGAGCTGATGATGTCTCAGAAATTTCCCCAAATTAACCCGTACAACTCTATCGCACCTGGCATTCCTATTCACGGATATAGCCATCATTCATGGTTATCTGTAAGCAGTCAATGATAATAACAGCCAACATCTATTGAAAAATTAATGTGTACCAGATTATGTGCTGAACATTGGCACGAATTTCCTAATAAAAGCCTCCCATTAACCTTATAGTTTAGAGGCTCTTGTCGTCCTCACTTTGTTAAAAGTAAATCATACCTAGTGTGTTTAAGTGACTAGGACCAGTTCATAGAGTGAGAGAGTATCAGAACTAAATTTTTTTTCCAGTTTTAGTGAGATGTAATTGATATATAACGTTGCATAAGTTTAAGGTGTACAACACAATGATTTGATATATGTAAATATCGTAAAATGATTACCACAATAAGATTAGTTAACACCCGTCACCCCACATAGTCACAGTATTCTTCCCTGTGATGAGAACTTTTGTCATCTATTCTCTTAGCACTTTCAAATATACAATACAATATTGTTAACCAAGTCATCTTGCTGTATGTTATATTGTCAGAAATTATTTGTCTTATAACTGGAGATATGTACCTTTAGGCCACATTCACTCAATTCCCCCACTTTCTACCCTCTGCGTCTGGCAACCACAAATCTTATCTTTGCTTCTATGAGGTTATTTTTTTTAATACTCCACATTCAAATAGATCATATGGTACTTGTCTTTCTCTGTCTGATTAATCTCAGCACAATTCCTTCAATGTCTATCCAGATTGTTGCAAATGCCAGGATTTCCTTCTTTTTTATGCCTGAATAATATTCTCTTATTATACATATTATTTATGTTACTTATACATAATTATACATACACATGTTGTTTATATTATTTTTACATTTATTATATGATTTCTTTGTCCATTCATCTGTTGATGGACACTTAGAGTGTATCCACGTCCTGGCTATTATAGATAATACTGCATTGAACATGGGAGTTCAGGTATCTTTTTGGGACAGTGATTTCATTTCCGTTGGATATATACCCAGGATGGAATTGCTGGATCATATGATAGGTTTTTTTTTAATTTTTTGAGGAAAATCCACATTATTTTCCACAGTAACTATACTAGTTTACATTCTCACAGCAGTTCATACGGTTCCTTTTTCTCCACATTCTTACCTGTAGTTTTATCTCTTGTCTTTTTTGATGATAGCCACTCTAACAGATGTGAGTTGATATCTTATTGTGGTTTTGATTTCAATTCCTTGATGATTAGTGATGCTGAACACATTTTCACATATCTGTTGTTAGTTTGGATGTCTTCTTCATAAAAATATCTATTCAGGTCCTATACCAAAATTTTAATTGGATTATTTATTTGCTGTTGAATTGTATGAGTTCCTTATGCATTGTGGATATTAACCCCTTATGAGATACGTGATTACAAATATTTTCTCCCATTCTGTAGATTACCTTTTCATTAGCTTATCATTTCTTTTGCTGTGCAGATGTTTTTTTATTTTGATATAATCCTTCTTGATTATTTTTAATTTTTTTGCTTGTGCTTTAGGCGTAATATTGAAAAAAGTCTTTTCCAATACATGATCAGAAGAATTTTCTCTATGTTTTCTTCTAGGAGTTTTATGGTTACTGGTCTGACATTTAAGTCTTTAATTCTTTTTGAGTTTATTTTTGTGAGTGGTGTAAGATTGGTGTCTAGTTTCATTGTGTGCATGTGAATATCCAATTTTCCCAAACCCGTTTATTGAAGAGACTGTATTTTTTCCATTGAGTATTTCATGCTCTCTTTTCAAATGTTAGTTGATCATATACCCACAGTTTTATTTCCGGGCTCTTGATTCTGTTCCATTGGTCTAAGTGTCTGTTTCTATGCTAGTACCATACTGCTTTGATTACTATGGCTTTGTAATATAGTTTGAAATCAGGAAGCGTAATGCCTCTTTGACAGCTTTATTCTTCTTTCTCAGGATTGCTTTGTCTGTTCAGGGCCTTTTGTATTTCAACAAAAATTTTAGGATTGTATGTTCTATTTCTGTGAAAAATGTCACTGGAATCTTGGTAGAGACTGCATTGAATATATCGATGGCTTTGGGTAGTATGGATATTTTAATAATATTAATTCTTCAAATCCATGAACATGGGATACCTTTCCATTACTTGTGTCTTTTTCAATTTCTTTTGTCAATGTCTTATAGTGTTCAGTGAAGAGAACTTTAACCTTCTTGGTTAAATTTATTGCTAAGTATTTTGTTTTTTGATGCTGTCGTGAATGAGATTATCTTATTTATTTCTTTTTCAGACAATTTGTGTTAATATCTAGAATGCTTAGTTTGTATCCTGCAACTTTACTAAATTGATGGATTAGATCTAACAGGTTTTCGGTGAAGTTTTTATGATTTTCTGTAGGTAAAATCATGTCATCTGCTTATAGACACAATTTCAATTCTTTATTTCCAATTCTGATGACTTTTATTATTATTTTTTGACCCAGTTGCACTGGCTCTGACCAAGTACTATCTTGAATAGGAATCTTGAGAATGGCCAACTTTGTCTTCTTCCTGATCTTAGAAAAATGCTTTTGATCATTCACTATTTAGTATGATGTTAGATATTGGCTTGTTGATAGGGCCTTAATTATGTTGCATTTAGTTCCTTGTATACCTAATTTATTGAGAGTTTTTGTCATTTAGTATTTTTTGAGAATTTTGAAATCTGTATTCATCAGGAATATTGGCCTGTAGTTTTCTTTTCTTGCAGTGTCCTTATCTGGCTTTGGTGTCAGTGCTGGTCTTATAAGTGAATTTAGAAGTGGTTCTTCATCTTCAGTTTTTTGGAAGAGTTTGAGAAAGACTGGTCTTAATTCTTCTTTAAATATTTGACAGACTCACCATAAAACCATCTGGTCCTGGGTTTTTCTTTGTTGGGAGGCTGTTGATTAATAATTCAATCTCCTTAATTGTTATTTGTCTGTTCAGATTTTCTGTTTCTTCCTGATTCAGTTTTTCTGGGTTGTATGTTTCTTGTAATTTATCTATGTCTTCTAGGTTGTTTAGCTTGCTGAAGAAACCATAGGACAAGAGAGTATTCTTGGTGTGGCACTGTGCCAGCAGGGTGAGGGGCAATGGAGTCAGAGTACGGCTTCTCCTTTACCCTTTTAATGTGGTTCTTCTTGTTCTCTGTGGTTAGTGGAGGTGCTTCAGCCTCATCCTCATGTTTTAGGATTTTTGCAATGATGTCCTGTCTGTGAATAGTTGGTAATTGTTCTTATGAGGGTTACCAAAGTCAGGAATGACCTATTTTGCCATCTTGATGATGCCACTCAGAACAGAAACTCTAAAGTCTGAACCCTAACCACAGTACTATGCTATTTCCTAAGTTGAAAAATATCCTACATTTGAGACAATATTTGATTGTAATTGTGAGTTTTACTAGCCTCCTTTTAAGACTGGCTCCTATGAAGACTTCCCTAAGAAGACATTTCATAACTTTATTAGCATACATGCTGTACACCAAGAAAATATCAGGATTATAAATTATGATACAATTATCCAGGCCATTTTGAAGATATTATATTAAATATATTGGTAAAAAGGTTTGAGAAGTTATTATAAACAGGATAATTTTTCGTATAGGTGAAAGAAGAAATTTTTAAAAATCTATCTAGATGACTGTCTGGGAAAGAAGAGCTATTACAAGTTTATTCTGGAATGATGCCACTTATGCTTTACTATTATAAAGCCACAATTATATTTTTAATTATTAAAAGTCTTTTAAAAATTGATTTTAGTCAATGATGTCTATCATAGATAATTCACTGAATTTCTATTGCTTTTTAAAAAGTTCTCTATCAACTTTTTAAATATTATTTATTTATTTATTTATTTTTGAGAAAGATTGGCCTTGTGCTAACATCCGTGGCCATCTTCCTCTACTTTATCTGTGGAACACCTGCCACAGCATTGCTTAATAAGCAGTGCACAGGTCCTTGCCTGAGATCTGACCTAGGAAACTCCGAGCCGGTGAAGTGGAGAGTGAAAGCTTAACCACTATGCCACCAGGCCAGCCCCAGATCTCTTCTAATTTTCTTGAGACCTCATGAAGTAATTGAGAACCTGAAACACTGAGAAGGTATTTCTTGACAATTGGAGAAGAAAACTGGGGTCTTTCCACCAGGACAATAAAGTGTTTTCCCTTTTTCAGTGCTCAATGAACGAAAAGAAATGGCATCTATGAGCATTGTAATGCTATTGTTTCGCCTGCGTCTGCAATCCATTCTTTTGTCTCTTTTCTGATTTTAGGAGCACGAAGCCAATGGTTTGGGGAGGAAATATTACAGATATCACCCATTTCATCCTCTTGAGATTCTCGTATTTCTCCAGAATCATAGGAGTGCTCTTTGCTGTATTCCTGTTGATCTACATTATGACTCTGACTTGGAACCCGTGCCTCCTCATCTTAATAAGGATAGATTACCCACATCCACACATCCATGAACTTCTTCCTCAGTTATCTTTCTCTCATTGATATCTGCTATGTGACCTCCACAGTCCCCAAGATGCTCTCCAATTTCTTCCAGGAACAGAAAGGTATCACCTTTGTGGGTTGTATCATTTAGGACTTTGTCTCAACCATGGGACTGAGTGAGTCTTGTCTCATGACAGCCATGTTTTATGACTGATATGTTGCCATTTGTAACCTACTTCTCTAGTCATCCATCATATCACCAACCCTCTGTGTTCAGATAGTGCTTGTGTCCTATATGGTTGGACTCTCTGGTTCTATATCCAAATTATGTGTCATGCTTCAATCCTACTTCTGTGGGCCTGACGTCATCAACCACTTCTCCTGTGACATGCCCCAACTGTTAGTCCTGTTCTGCTCTGACACTTTCTCTGTAGAACTCATGATTGCTATATTTACAATGGTCTTTGGGATAATGTCTTAGTTATTATGATATCCTATGGCTATATTATCACTTTAGCTAAAGGCAAGTTCAAAGGTTTCAACCCCTGTGCTTCTCACTTGACAGCAGTGACCCTCTTGTGTACCTCAGGTAGATTTGTCTACTTGAGTTCCAGTTGTGGCGGTTCCTCCAGCTTTGACAGTTTCACATCAGTCTTCTACACTGTGGTGATTCCCATGTTGAATCCCTTGATTTACAGTCTGAGGAACAAGGAAATCAAAGGTGCCTTGAAGATGTTGCAAAATAAGTTAGAGTATTGCTGAGGTCACAGATTATGAGATTTCTGACCAATTTGTCTTGTCAGAATCACTTTCACCCACAGCAATATGCACACTAATACACTATAACAAAATTCATACTATCTTTGGACAAAGAAGGCTTGTTTGACCCAGATAATACGCCAAAATGAGCCAATAGCTTACTCAATGCCACACAGACACAATATCTTTAAGTCCTGGAGGTTCATTACTTTCACTCTACATGAGGAGTGGCCTTATCATTTATTAATCTATCTGCAAGTATTTGTGAAACATCAGGGTTTAGAAACGTTTTGCTTCTTCTTGCTTCTGAGATTAAGCTCTGTCCAATTGCAAGCTTCTGACCTTAAAGGAGAGATAATTGACAGAGGTCCCCAGGAGTGTACAAACCTTGTCTGCCAAATATTTTGATGTAGCATTATCCAGACATCATGGTGACAAATGCTTGTTCTGTGTTTCTGACCAGAGTGGGAATGAACACAGAGTGGTAATGTGCCTTTGGACAGAAACAAAGCTATGCTATTGGCCTGATTGTGTCTCCTGGGGAGACCAGTCTGAGACAGCTAATGTCTAATGTCTATCTAAGGTCTCTTCAATGCTAATCATCTAATAAATTTTTAGTCACATCCTAGTCTCCATAGTTGTAGCCTAAGGAGGGAAGAGGTGATTTGAATCATATAAAGAATGGAATGAAGTATTGGCTCCCTTCACTGCCATTTATTTATGAGTCTGATGAGTTAATTTCCTGCATCTATTGTCCAGTGGGGATTTCTGATTGGAGATGATATTCAAAATCCATGTCACAGCCAATAGCAGCTTCTGATATTGTGGGACTCAAACATCTCTTTCTCTCCCCCATCAAATCTGGAAAACTTTACCCTTGGTTCACATAGCCAATGGGATGGCACTGCCCAATCATTTCTGGTATTTCAAGCATCTGAACATCTTTTCTGTGAGAAGTCTTCTGTGAGAGTTCATTGTAATAATAGAGTTATTGAATATTCAATACTGCAGGAACAAAGAACAAATATGAAAAGCTGGTATACATTATTTCTTATTGTTCATGTTGAACACATTTTATGTCTTAGAGATTTATGGTTGTTTGGGGTGATATAATAGATGGAATAGAATGGTTTAAATTACTTTAATGCTCATATTTTCCAGGAAACCTCAAGGGCCAGGAAAGGAAATAGATAGTGGAAGAGGCAGGGTTCTCAAGTCTGGCCAGTTTCTCCTGTCTGAAGTAGGACATAAAGTGCAGTCCTTGTGTGCTGGTTAAAAAAAAGAACAAAATGTATAGCAACACTGACTATTGATTTGTGAGATTACTCAGACCAAACTAACTAGTATCAAACAGATGTCTTTACATTTACATATTACCCTTGGAGATTCATTGGATCCCTTTTTTCTTTTTGCTTCTTTATTTTTTATTGAGGTAACATTGATTAATAACATTATAACAGTTTCAGAGGTACATGACTATATTTCGGTTTCTGTGTAAATTACATAATGTTCACCATCCAAAGATTAATTACAATCTGTCCCCATATACACACCCTTTAACTCTTTTCACTATTTCCCTCCATCATAACCCCTCTGATACCCACAAATCTAATCTCTATCTCTCTGTATTTTTTGTTGCTGTTATTGTTTTTATCTTCTACCTATGAATGAAATCATATGATATTTGGCTTTCTCTGTTGGACATACTTAACTTACGTTATACCCTTAAGGTCCACCCATGTTGTCACAAATAACAGGATTTCATTTTTTTTTATGAGTGAGTAGGATTCCATTGTGTGTATATACCACATCTTTTTTATCCATTCATCCATTGATGGGCAGTTGGGTTCTTCTACGTCTTGGCTACTGTGAATAATGCTGTGGTGCACAAAGGGATGCATAAATCTCTTTGAATTGCTGATTTCGAATTCTCTGGATAAATACCCAGTAGTGGAATAGCTGGATCATATGGTATTTCTATTTTTAATTTTTTTGAGAAATCTCAATACTGTTTTCCATAGTTGCTGTAGCAGTTTGCATTCCCATTGACAGTGTATGAGGGTTCCCTTTTCTCCACATCCTCTCCAACACTTGTTATTTATTATCCTGTTAATTGTGGCCATTGTGACAGGTGTGAGGTGATATCTCAGTGAAGTTTTGACTTGCATTTCTCTAAAAATTATTGATGTTGAATATCTTCTCAAGTGCCTGTTGGCCGTATGTATATCTTCTTTGGAAAATTTTTTCCTATCTTCTGCCTATTATTTGATTGGGTTGTTCATTTTTTGTTGTTGAATTGTATGAGTTCTTTTTATATTTTGGAAATTAACCTCTTGGTGGATATATGATCTATAAATCTTTTCGCCAGCTGGTAGGTGGATTTTTTTCCTTTTGTTGGTGGTTTCCTTGGCTTTGCATGAGTTTTTTGGTTTGAAGTAGTCCCATTTGTTTATGTTTTCTTTTGTTTCCCTTGACTGAGAAGACATGATATTCAAGAAGATACTGCTAAGACCAGTGTCAAAAGGTGTACTGCCTATGTTTTAGCCAAAGAGCTTTATGGTTTCAGGTCTTATATTCAAGGCTTTAACCCATTTTGTGTTAATTTTTCTGTAGGGTGTAAGAAGATCTACTTTCATTCTTTTGCACATGGCTATCCAGTTTTCTCTACAGTATTTATTGAAGAGACTTTCTTTTCTCCATTGTATGTTCTTGGCTCCATTTTCAAAGATTAGCTATACATAGATATGTGGTTTAATTTCTAGGCTCTCAATTCAGTTTCATTGATCTGAGTGTCTATTTTTGTGCCATAACCATGCTGTTTTGATTACTATAGCTTTACAGTATATTTTGAATTCAGGGAGTGTGATTTTTCAGCTTTTTTCATTTTTCTCAGGATTGCTTTAGTTATTCAGGGTCTTTTGTTGTTTCATATAAATGTTAAGATTCTTTCTTCTGTTTTTGTGAATAATGTCATTGGGTTCAGATTGAGATTCCATTGAATCTGTAGGTTGGTTTAGGTAATATGGACATTTTAACTACGTCTATTCTTCCACTCCAAGAGCATGGAATATCTTTCCATTTTTTTATATTTTCTTTGATTTCTTTTAATAATGTCTTAGAATGTTTGGCGTATAGCTCTTTCACCTCCTTGGTTAAATTTATTCCAAGATATTTTATTCTTTTTGTTGTGGTCGTAAAAGGTATTGTATTTTTGAGTTCTTATTCTACTAGTTCATTAATGTAGATAAATGAAACTGGTTTTTATAAGTTGATTTTGTACCCTGCAACTGTGCTGTAGTTGTTCCTTATTTCTAATAGTTTTCAGGTGGATTCGTTAGGTTTTCTATAATGGGATCATGCCATCTGCAAACAGAGAGAGTTTCTCTTCTTCTTTTCCTATTTGGATACCTTTTATTTCTTTTTCTTGCCTAATTGCTCTGGCCCAAACCTCCAGTTCTATGTTGAAAAGGAGTGGTGAGAGTGGGCACCCTTGTCTTGTTCCTCTTCTCAAGGGATGGCTTTCAGTTTTTAACCATTAAGTTTGATGTTGGCTGTGGGTTTGTCACATAAGACCTTTATTGTGTTGAGGTACTTTCCTTCTATACCCATTTTATTGAGAATTTGTATTGTAAATGGATGTTGGATTTTGTCAAACGCTTTCTCTGCATTTATTGAGATTATCATGTGACTTTTATTCCTCTTTTTGTTAATATGGTGTGATTGATTTGCAGATGTTGCATCATCCCTGCGTCCCTGGTATAAATCCCACTTGATCCTGGTGTATGACTCTTTTCACGTATTGCTGTATTTGGTCTGGCAATATTTTGTGGAGGATTTTAGAATCTACGTTCATCAGTGATATTGGCCCGTAATTTTCCTTCTTTGTGTTGTCCTTGTCTGATTTTGGTATCAGGGTAATGTTGGCCTCATAGAATGAGTTGGGAAGTGCTCCATCATCTTCAAATATTTGGAATTGTTTGAGAATGGTAGGTATTAAATCTTTGAATATTTGGTAGAATTCTCCAGAGAAGCCATCTGATCCTGGACTTTTGTTTTTTGAGAGGTTTTTGATTACTGTTTCAATCTCTTTACTTGTGATTACTCTATTCAGATTCTCTATTTCTTATTGATCCAGTTTTGGGAGGTTGTATGAGTCTAAGAATTTATTCATTTCTTCTAGATTATCCAATTTGTTGACATATAGTTTTTCATAGTATTCTCCTATAATCCTTTCCATTTCTGTAATATCCATTGTAATTTCTTCTCTTTCATTTCTAATTTTATTTATTTGAGACTTCTCTTTTTTCCTTAATGAGTCTGGCTGAGGGCTTGTCAATTTTGTTTATCTTCTCAAAGAACCAGTTCTTAGTTTTATTGATTCTTTCTACTTTTTTTTTTTTTTTTTGGTCTCTATTTCATCTATTTCTGCTGTAATTTTTGTTTCTTCCCTCCTTCTGTTGACTTTGTACTTTGTTACTGGGATTGTAATCTCCTGTAACTTCAAGTTTGATTTCTAGAGGGTTGTTATTCTCTTTCTCTTCTTCCGTGTTACTTAGTTCTTCATGGTGACTGATTCTTTGCTGGCACATTTGTGGTAGTAACCACATTTCCTATTGGGTATGGGTTTGGTTACTTTGGTTCTGAGTTGCTTTTGTTTGTATTTGATACCCTGCACTTTCCACCCTCTACTACCTCTGCTGGTGGTGTAGTCAGTGCGCTCCTTGTGCTACTTTAGCCTCTGAGGTTGCTAGTGACTTGCTGCTTATGATGTCAGTGCAGTCTCAGGTGTCACCAGTGGGGTCACCAGGCTTCATACACTTCTGCTGCTTCTGGGGTCTCCTGGGTGTCATGCTTCTCCACTGCTTCTCCTTGGGCTCTCCATGGGAGAGGATACTGCTGCATTATATACCATCTACACTGCTGCTCCAAGGTTGTCTAGGGTTACTGTTTGCACCAATGCCTGGGTGCTGGGTTCATGAGTGTCACTGTCACTTCTGGGGCCTCTGGTACTTGAAGATTGTATGCAGCCCCTGCTGCTGGTGGACCTGATATTGGGGGTTCTGCCACTGGGGGCTGGGTAACTAGTTCCATTGTATTTCCTGAAGCCTCTGGTTACAGGTTCCACCTGCCACCACTGGGGGTTTGGAGGGGCTAAGCAGAGAGAGGTTGTTGCTTGTGCAGCCTCTGGTTTCTAGAGCTAGTTGGTTTGTTTTGCAAACTGAGGTTAGGGTCCCCTGCCCTACCTGGGAAAATATGAGTTTTGTATACTGCTCCCAATGTTGGAAAGACCTGTCCAATGCAGGTAGAGGGGGAGGGATCTGCTGAGAGACAGGCAGGGAGCAAGCTGCCCCTGTTTTCTCTGTCCCCCAGTGACCACTTACAGACACGTGGGGCAGATCCACTTGGGGACAGGCGGGGACACCTATTGGTTTTGCTCCTGCCATGACCATTCACAGTTACATGAGCTCCAGTGCCTGCTGTTTCTGTTTCCGTTGTGTCTGCCCAGAGTTATGTAAGTCATGGCACCTACTGTTTCCACTCACATGACAGTAGTGATCTATGGCACCTGCTTTTCTGCTCTTGAAGCAACTGCTTGCAGGCACATACACTGGTGTGAGGATCTACACCCTGGATAACTGCTGTTGGAGGAGGTGGAGGGGGCTGCTCCCCTAGTTCCACTGCACCCTGGGGGTCCATTCCACCCACCTTCAGATATATATGCGTGGATCTCTTATGTGTCTTGTTGTGCACTTTGGCATAAAATGGGGAACTGGAAAACCTTTGAGAACTTTTTTAGTGTTTAAAAGGAGAAAACACAGGCCCAGAGGAAAAGTTGTGGATCATTTTTGAGGGGCCTATACTATCTTATTTGATCCATTCAGAAAGTCATATATGAGCAGTCTACAGAAGGCTCCTGCGTTGAGTGGTTCCCATGTAACTTTGTTGAACATGCCAGGTCTTGAGGAAGTGAGGGGCCACCAGTCAAGAATAATTGTAATACTTGGTCTTCTGAGAGTGATCCTGTCCATATTCTTCCTAATAAACATATCTCTTCAGATTTCGTTCCTTGCCCTATAATTACACTGAACTTTTCCAAAGTCATCTAAGAAAATATAAGGAAGGCTTATACATAAATATCATAAAGAAGAGGGGCATGCCAAAAGGGTTACTTTTTCATTTACTTTTTCCATTTCTTTCTTTTTTTTCACTTTCTAAGCAGGATCAAATGGAGATAAGTATGGGGAGGGAGAGTATCTGATGCCAAGAACGACATCTGAAAAAACCAAAGGAAGGGAGCCCAGATAAACTTTATCCAAAACAAAAGAAGAAAGCTTAGGAGTCCTTGATAAATAAGAAGCAGCTAAAAACAAGGTTGAATTAGAAATGATAGACTCTAGGGTGATTGAGTAAAACCATGTGACAATTAAAGGTGCTCGGGGATTAGAGACAGTATCACTGGTTTAGCATCTTTCTCTGTGTACAGTAGGATCTTCTGGGGTAATTTTGTCTCTTAGGCATCAGCGGGCAAAAGCTTTGCAGTGGTCACCATCCAAACACTGAGATTTCCCTTCCCTCACTTACAACAGCATATATTGCAAAACACTTTAATATCTCCTTATTTCTTCCTCCTAAAAGACGAATTCTCTTCATTTTGTCTCACTTATTTGTCAAGCAATCAGCATTACCTCCTTTCTGTTCAATTCCTGAAAGAGTATGTGAAAAGATGTGGTGATCATGTTATTGACAGCATGTTCAATTACACTGTCATTGCCCTGTCCATTTGTACAATAATGTGTCTGACATGGTCTCTGCCAGTTTAGAGATCTTTTGTGATCTGTTATTGCAAAAAATATGAAGAGGTCTTCCCTAATCTCTAACTTCCTGCCTACATCCAGCTGGTGATCACCCATAAGAATTTATCTCTGCCTTTCTCATACCACATATCATCTCTCGTTTTGTATTATATTTCTATGGGCTCATTTCTCTCTCTTCCAGGCCTATAGGCTCGTTATTGGATAATTTACATCATCCAAAATACCAAGTATAGTACTCTTCACTCTATGGTTTTTTAGAAATAAGATTAATGTAGCAGTGAACACGTTTTAGTGAGCGGTTCAGTGGAGATACTTAAGATACGGCTCTGGAGCTAGACTGCCTGGATTTGAATCTCAGTTCTTCTCTTCATGGTTTGTGTGACCTTATTTCCTCCTCTGATCCAAGTCTCCTTATCTGAAAAATGGGAATGATAAGAGTACATATCTCATGAAGTTGTTAAAAGTTAAAATAAGATGAAACATAAAAGCATGCAGAATAACACCTGGAACATAGTACACACTGAATAAATCTTAGCTACCTAATAAGATGCCTTGATTTTCAGGAAAATTCAATCATATTAGAAGCAAAGACAATTAAGTAAATCAAGTAGCTTGGGGTTTTGGAAAAAATGGCCAGTGAGAAGCCAGAATACCCAATAATGTCTTAGAAATATTGTTTGTAAAGGTGTTTCTAGTAATATCTTGGGCTATATGGTCAAAGAAACCAATAATACTAGATAAAAACTAAAACACTTTTTTCATTGCTGAGCCAGTGAGAAAAGTACAGAAATGACATGAAAAGCACAAACCAAAGAGGGTATTGGGCTGGATCCATCATTTTGCCAGGATGGACCTACAAATCTCTGGTAGGCTCAGTCCTGGGTTTTAATGAGCAAATCTATGTGGGGTAGGAGAAAAAGACAATGTGTGAGATTGTCTTAGAGACGGTACCCCTTCTCTCTAAGGCCACTGAAAACAGGGACTCTCAATGGGTGACATTCTCAGAGGGCACACCAGAAAAAAAAACTACTTCACAAAATGAGACAATTATCCACACACCTTTCTCAGCTTTAGTTTGAGAGAAAGACAAGCAGTAAAAAAAAAGTCTTTCCTGATAAATTTTTTTTTTCCTAAGGAAGATTTGCCCTGAACTAAAATCCATTGCCAATATTCCTCTTTTTGCTTGGGGAAGATTCACCCTGAGCTAACATCTGCACCAGTTTTCCTCTATTTTGTATGTGGGTCACTGCCAAGTATGGCAGCCAATGAGAGGTATAGATCCATGCCCAGGAACTGAACCCCGGCCGCCGAAGCAGAGTGCGCCAAACTTAACAACTAGGCCATGGGGCCGGCCCCTTAAATTTATTTTTATTGGTGTAAATTGACCTTATATTGTGTAAGTTTCAGGTGTTCAGTGTATTGATTTGATACATTTACATTTTGCAGTATGCTTGCTCCCCTAGCATTAGCTAACACCTCTATCATGTCACATAAGTAGATTTCTTTTTTTGTGGTGAGAACAATTAAGTTTTGGCTTATTCAGATTTTGAAATATAATGCTGTATAACTGAAATTGATATACTATTATAAACCAATATTGCTTCAATAAATAAAAGATATCTAGTCTCTTAGGAACTTTGAAGTTTATAATAGAACATTGTTGTCTATAATCACAATGCTGTGCATTAGATCTCTAGGATTTATCTAGTAGTTACAAGTTTGTACCCTTAAATAACATATCTCCAATTCCACCACCCGCCAGTCTCTGGTAACCACCATTCTGTTTGCTGTTTTTATGAGTTTGGCTTTTTTAGAACCCACATATAAGTGATATCATCCAGTTTTCTCATACTGTATCTGACTTATCTCACTTAGTGTAACACCCTCAGGTCTGTCCATGTTGCGGCAAATGGCAGGATTTCATTCTTTCTCATGACTCAGTGATATGCCAGTGTGTGTGTGTGTGTGTGTGTGTGTGTGTGTGTGTGTATAATGTCTACTTTATCCATTCAAGTATTGACAGACTCTTAGGTTGTTTCCATATCTTTGCTATTGTGAATAATGCTGCAATAAGCATGGGCATGAGGATATCTTTTTGATATATATTTTTTCATTTTCTTTGGATATATATCCAGAGGAGGAATTGCTGGATAAAACGGTAGTTCTATTTTTAATTTTTTTAGGAAATTTAATACTTTTTTCCATAGTGGCTGAACCTTTTACATTCCCATGACAGCGTATGAGGGTTCCCATATCTCCACATCCTTGCCAACAGTTTCTCTCTTCTCTTCTTGATAATAAACATTCTGAGAGGTGTGAGATGATATCTCATTGTGGTTTTGATTTGCATTTCCTTGATGATTAACTACATTGAGCATCTTTTTATGTTCCTTTTGGCCATTGAATGTCTTCTTTAGAAAAAATGTCCATTTCGTTCCACTGCCCATTTTTAAATCAGGTTCCTTGATATTTGTTATGAAGTTGCAAGCGTTCATTAAATACATTAGATCATAACTTCTTATCTGATGAATGGATTGGAACTATTTTCTCCCATTCTGCAGGCTTCTTTTCATTTTTTTTAATTGTTTTTTGCTGTATAGAAGCTTTTTACTTTAATGTATTCCCGCTTGTTGATTTTTGTTTCTGTTGCTTGTGCTTGTGGTGTCATATCAAAAAAATCATTGCCAAGATCAGTGTCAAGGAGCTTTGCCTCTATTTTTTCTTCTAAGAGTTTTATGAGTTTAGTTCTTATGTTTAAATCTTTAACTCATTTCGGGTTAAGTTTTGTGAGCAGTGTAAGTAACGGGTCTGGAGTTTTCTCTGCTTTTGTGGCTAGATCTGCTGCACTCTTCTTGCTCCCTCTTGTGGCTGAAATCCTAAACTATTCTGTGTTCTCTGGTTTTTGTCGCTCACCAGGCTGGCTACTGGAAATCTCTTTTTTGTTTTCCAGAAGGTGGCACTACTGCTCACGTTTGTGGTTTCTCCCTTTTCCATAGGCTGTTTCCTTTTTTTCTGAGAGCACTCAGTTTACCAGATTTTCTCTCACTGCTACATTCAGGAGTGTACACAAGGAGCCAGCTGCAGATGAGGAGGAGGTGTGGATTTAACAATGGGAGCTTGTTGGTTCGCATGGATCTGGAGGGGAGATGCTCTGGTGAGATACTCCTAGAGGCTCATGAGTGGGCTTCCTACTGAAATCCTGAGCCCCTGTGCCCCTTTAACTCCCTTTGGTATTTCTCTCTATCTCTTACCTGATTTCCCTTCTCCCTACACTCATGGTCTACCTGGTCAGTAGTCTACATAACCCTAGAGAGAAAGGATTTCCTCATCTGTGTCTTGCACTGCCAGGGTAGCTGGGTGCTCATTCACGGCTCTTTCCCTGTGCAGGAGTGTTTGCCACTGCTGAGTAGTTCAGCCCATGCAGTGTTATCTTGAAGAGGGTGGTGCTGGGGAAGCTCCTTTTAGTGTCTCCACTGTGACCAGCTCACACTTTTTTTCTGCTCCAGTTGTGAACTGGCTTTCCATTTCAGGAAGACTGGGCTTCAACAAAGTCTCTCTCATTCATGGTTGTCATCACACTCTCCAGGCGTTATGTGGCCATAATCAAGATGGTTTTAGGAAGGTTCATTGGCTCCTTCTGGTTCTGCATCCCATACAAAGATCTGTCTGCCTATTACTGGATGCACAGGTGGGTGAGATTCCTCCTGGACCCGTGGCATTTAGTGCTAGATATTACAACTTCCACAAAGGCATTTGTTGGTGGATGGATGTCAAATTCATTGTTACAAAAATGGAACAAAAAGAAGGACAATAACAGGACAATAAATAACAAGTGTTGGATTACTATTGCCACTCCTTCCCCTCATAAATTTTAATCTCATCCATCTACTTATGTGGATTTGCAGCCTACATATTGTCATTATTGTGACTTCAAAAAACACCAAGTCAACATTTTTATCAAAGGAGATTCTGGGTTGGTGTCACCCCCAAAGTGTTTGACAGATGTCATATGAATCATTTCTGAAGCAATACATTTTAAACATAAGAATCATAGATTCCTAGAGATAACTTTTAAAGAAACACGAACTTAAGATGAAAAATATCACTGGGCACACAAATAAACAGGGCGCTTGAATAAGAGGCAGCGATATCATTAAACTATGGAATCAGACTTGCAAAACTATGTATTTGAATTATAGATAATAATAATTTAAATAATATGTTGAATATGTTTAAATAAAGGATGCTATCGAAAGTATGATGAAACAATAAAGGACTAACCAAACTGACTCTTTGGGAAAGGAACAAAATGGAAACTCTTGAGAGAAAATCAAATATTATAATTGAAATTTGAAATTAATGGATGAATTAAACAGCCAATTAGCACAACTTATGATAGAATGAATTTACTAGAAGAGACATCTATTAAAAATTAAACTGAATGCAGTAGAGAAACAAAAATAATGAATGTTTCACTGATGTGGAGATCAGAACAAGAATACATCTAATTGGTATTCCAGAGACATAGAACAGAAATATAGAGGCAATTTTCAGAATGCTATCGTTGTTTAGTACATAACACACAAGGCTTATGGTTACCATATTGAATGAATGGACCTTAGAGGAAGCGGTGAATATGTCCGCAAGTAGAGGGAGAATAACTGTATACACTGAAGCTGCTCAATAAATCTTTTCGTTGTCTTGATTTTTGGTTATGATGAGGAAGAATGCAATTTTCTTCACTGTTCTCACAAGATTATGCCTCCACTCAGTCTCATTGCGGAGAGCCACACCTAGGTCTGAGATGGTGAATGCATAGTCTGTCTGCTACCAGCTCTCCTTCTGGACTGATGGCAGACATCTTGAATTTATTTTCTAATGAATCTCTTCCTTACTTCAGAATTCTTCTCAAAACAGTGCACCATGAAGCAATGAGTGATCAGATTTTGGGAAATGATCCCTTTTAACTTATTTCTCAGACTTACCTTATGCTTCTATGGGAATTTTCTCTTTGCACTCATTTTTGGAACTAGGAGACTGGGAAATGGTTAGAAATAAGGAAAATATTCTTGTCGGCTAATGCTGACAAATATTTATAGTGCATAGACATAGACATAAGTTACTTCATTAATTCCACAGCCCGTTTTAAGGGAAATCTCCAAGACTTCTACATTTACCTGTATACACAACTCTCACACTACATTTGACATCTATTTTCTAGCTTTCACAGCTTCCCATGATTTTCTTTGTAGTTTGAGTTCATCTGAACAAAAATGTGTTTGTGGTGGGAGGTGTTCTAATGACCATCTGGAGAGATGCCAGCTATAGCATCTCGAAGGGGGCAAACAGTGCCCAATGAAAAATATTGGTTTTGTTATTTACCATTTGGCCTGAACACTTAGTGTTTACCTTCCCTAGACTGGCTTCAATGAGAAAACAGAAAGAACTTCCAGAAATCCCGCCTGAGTCTCTTAATCCCCATGTCCATTGCCTAAACATCCAAACTCCTACTTGAGTTCGTCATTTTACTATGTAGGAGAAGCCATGAACCTAGGAACTGTGAATAGAATCAAGGGTGATTGAGAATCTAATAAAACCACACGCGACAGTGGAAGTGGTGGCTGTTTGCAGGGTAGAGGGTCAAGAGTTTCCAATAGATTTTCAAAAGTATCCATGACCCAAAGAATATCAAGAATCATTGTCCTAGACAGTTTGACTCATGAATATCTCTGATTCACAGAAACAAAAATTGGCACTTGCAAGAAAGGGAGCATAATGGCTCTTACAGCGTTGTCGTGTCTAACTTCTCAGAAGCCTTCCTAGAGTCAAAAGTTGGTTAAGTCACATCCATTTCCAACGTGCTTCTTGGTTTGTGTCTATACCCACCAACCCATTGCACTATTCTTATATCTCTCCAAGAGTTATGAAAGCAGAAAGACAGTTATGGAATTGTCCACCTTCCCTAATTATAGATTATTTGAATATTAATTCCCAAGGAAATTTTAAAGAGCATCTACTCCATCATCCTCCTTTGACATATGAGGCCCAGGATGATTCAGGGGCTTCTTGAGGCATTGAGTTAATATTAGAGTGATTCCTGAGCAGAATCATTCTGTTTCACCATATAGAGTGATGACAGTATTTTCTTAATTTAGGCTATTTCCAATTTTCATATACTACTTAAATATGAAATGGAAAAACATGAAATTCAGACATTTTAGGAGACAATGTACAAATGATGTCCATTACTCTCCTTTGAGCCCAAAGAGAGAATGATAGTATTTATCCAAAAGAAGTTTTCTATTAAGGATGGTGATTATACATGGACATATGCAGAGATTACACAAGGTTAGCTCAACTTTATGATTCAAGGTTGTATATCTAGTCACCTGCTTTCCTGGAAAAATGAAGAGTATTTCTTTGTGTTTTTTGAGGATGAAAACATTTCCTTATCTCATCTTTTTCTCAGCAGATGATATCAAGCAAGTCCATGTAAGCAGATAGAAATCACTCATCTGTGGTCATGTTTGTTCTTCTGGGACTCTAAGATGAAAAAGAGGTGCAGCTTGTCCTCTTCCCAATCTTTCTAGGTATCTATCTTGTGACCCTAATCTGGAATCTGGGTGTCATCATCCTAATCAAGATGGACTCACACCTGCACGCACCTATGTACATTTTCTCAGTTTCCTGTCATTTATAGACATTTGCTATTCTTCCACCTACCCAAGGATGTTTTCAGACTTCTTTTTTTTTAATTGCAGTAACATTGGATTATAACATTATATAGCTTTCGGATGTACATAGTAATATATTTTGAATTCTGTGTAGATTACATCATGTTCACCACCCAGAAATTAATTATAGTCCATCCCCTCACATCTGAGCCTAGTCACCCCTTTTGCCCTCCCCCCCTTCCCCATGGTAACTACCAATCTAATCTCCATTGCTATGTGTTTGTCATTGTTTTTATCTTCTACTTATGAGTGAGATCATACGGTATTTGACTTTCTCCCTCTGACTAATTTCACTCAGCATAGTACCCTCAAGGACCATCCATGTTATCACAAATGGCCAGATTTCATCATTTCTTATGGCTGAGTAGTACTCCATTGTGTATAAATACCACATATTCTTTATCCTTTTGCCCCTTGATGGGCACCTAGGTCACTTCCAAGTCTTGGCTATTGTGTATAATGCTGCAATGAACATAGGGGTTCATGTCTCTTCATGCCTTTGTGTTTTCAAGTTCTTTTAAATGTCCAAAATTAAAGATAAAGAGAGAATCCTAAAAGCAGCAAGAGAAAGGCCACAAGTGACATACAAAGGAAAGCCCATAAGGCTGTCTGCAGACTTCTCAGCCGAGACCCTACAGGCGAGAAGAGAAGGGCACGATGTATTTAAATTGCTAAAAGGAAAAAATCTACAGCCAAAAATACTCTATCCATCAAGGTTGTCATTCAGAATGGAAGGAGAGATAAAGAGCTTCCCAGACGAGCATAAATTAAAGGAGTTTATCACCAAGAAACCAGTTCTACAAGAAATGCTAAAGGGACTTATTTAAGTGGGAAAGCGATGACCACAAATAGAGATAAACAAATTATCAAAAAAACAACAAAAAAAAACAAACTTCTTAAAGGTTGGAAAAACAATTTCATTCATTGGCTGTACCACCCAGTATTTTGCTGGGTCCTGGGTGGAAAAGACTGAGTACTGCCTCTTGGCTGCTGTGGCCTATAACATATGTTGCTATTGGTAGGCCTCTGCAGTACCCAGCCATCATGGCTCCTGGTGTCTGTGGGAAGATAGCTGCTGGGGTCTATGGGAGTCATGTCCTTGGTAGCTATTTCAAACAATTACTTGAATTCTTCTCTACTACTGTGGGCCCAATATTATTCCAAATTTCTTCTGTGACACACTCCAGATTATTAACTTGTCTTGCTCCAAACCCTTCATAAGCTAAATGATTCTATTTCTGGTATGTATTTTCATTGAGTTCAATTCTCTCCTACTTATCATCTTATCGTATGGATTCATCGCAGCTTTCATCCTGAAAATATCTTCTATCAGAGGCAGAGCCAGGGCCTTCAAAGCCTGTGCCTCCCACCTGGCAGCTGTGACAATCTATTATGGCACAAGCCTCTCCAAGCTCTAGCCACTTCTAGAAGCTGGACAAGGTGCTGTCAGTGTTCTATGTTACCTTTATCCTCATGTTAAACCCTCTTATTTATAGTATGAGGAACAAGGAAATCAAACAGGTGCTTAAGAGGGTGGTAAAAAGGCTAACACTTTTACCTCAGTATGAACAATATTTGTGCAGGAGTTCTTTTCCCTGTAGGGTGACAAGGAACAGAATATGTATGTGACTTTTTGTAGGTCACAAGATCACTAGGTAGAGAGAAGTGAAAACCTGGCTCCTTGATTCCTGGTGCCATTATGTTTAGCTGTCACCACCAAGTGATCTTTTGGGGCAGTGTCACCAACACTGAATTCACTTTAAATGGCCTTTGTCCTTGATGAGACCAAGATATCTAAAACCCTATGTTTTGAGAATTTAGGTTCTGAAAAATACTATATGTAGAGAAATGACAAGAACCTAGGAAGCCTCACAGATAGTTTTTTCCTCATTGATTTTCTTTATTTCTTTTATTTACTTTTAATTGTGAAGCATTTATTTGTATTTCAGTAAAATAAAATAATCTGTAAAATTTGGTATGTAAAAATTAAAGACAAATTTTTTTGGAAATTATTATATTGCCGGTCATTCTTGCACTGGGGCAACATCCAGGTGTGAATTTTCCTGGCAGGGACAGGTTACCCTCATCCAAGGTTTCAGAGCAGATCACTGGCACACATGCCAGTGCCAGAACCCAGAGGCTGTGGCCCTGCCCCGTAGGAAATCATGCCATGTGTGCCTCACAGGGCTGCTGTGATTATTGATTCTGATCAGGCAGTTGAGAAAATGCGTGTATGCATATATCTAAAATGAAAGTGCTTTGTAAACATTGAAGTGTCCACAAGTCTAATTTATTGTTATCAAGCTATACTACCAGCAAGCTGTGTCATCTTTGGCACATCTCTTAGCTCCTCTGGCTTCAAGTTCCTCACTTGAAAACGATGGCATTGAACTAGAAGATCTCTAGGTCTTTTCCAGCTCAAATGACTCTAAGTTTGTTATAAGAAAAGCTATAATTATGCGGTAGTAATAGGATCATAGGGAAGTGGGGAATTGAATCAGAAGGGACATGGTAAATTGAGGCATGAAATTATCAGGGAAAAAACTCCACGACAACCGTGACACCAGAGAACAAGTATCTGGAGAATTTTCTCCCTCTAATTGTTCTTTCTCCTTTCAGCTCTGCCCGAGTAACACATTTAAGAGGATCCCTAGTTGTGGCCATCTGTCTGGCTGTGAGCAGACAGCCAATTTCATGGCCAAAAGCATCCATCTTGGAGTGCAATAAGAACACTCGGAAAATTCCTTTGAAAAAGAGCTAAGCAATTTCAACCTTTGGCAAGAACTGTTTCTTCCTGGAGGGTCTGGAGGAAGGTGAGAGGGTTTGCTTTATAGAAAACAGTGGTCTGTGCTTTCTCAATATCCATGTAATTCTTCCAATAAGATCTAAGTGGAACAAGGTTTGTGGTCCTCAGTCGCTCTCATTTTTAGCTCCTCCCTCTCTTACTTCTACACCCTTCCTCAGATCCTTTCTCTTTACTCAAATTCTCTAAACTTCAGTGGAAATAATCATCTCTAATCTAAAATGTCAGCATTACTCTGGGGTGAGGGGTGGATCTTGAGTTCTAGCTCTGCAATTTCTTAATGATGTTATCCCCCTGTTAAATTCTGTTTTCACCTGCAAAATTTGGATAATAGGATTATCTAGCATCTAATGCGACAATGTCTATAAAGCCAAACACACTGTAGAAGTTAATAATTGAGCACTGAATAAAAAATAATAATTTGCTCAATTTCGGGGGATTTAACTAAGATCAAAACATGCTTTTCTAAGGATGCTCACTCTAGGCACTTTTATCCAATATAATGTTGGAAGTTTTAACCAGAGCAATTAAGGAAGAAAAGGAAATAAAAGGTATCCAAATTGGAAAGGAAAGAGTAAAACTGTCACCGTTTGCAGTGACATGATTGTACAACAGAAGACCCTAAAGAATCCATCAAAAAAGTATTAGAAATGAAAAACGAGTACAGCGAAGTTGAAGAGTACAAAAGCAACATAAAAATTCAGTTGCATTTCTATACACTAACAATAAACTTGCAGAGAGAAAAATCAAAAATAAAATCTCATTTACAATTGCAACAAAACAAAAACATACCTAGAAATAAATTTAACTGAGGAAGTGGAAGACCTGCACAGTGAAAACTATAAGATATTTTTGAAAGAAATTAATGAAGCCACAAAGAAATGGAAAGCTATTACATGCTCATGGATAACAACTGATTTCTGAATGCTGATTTTATATCCTACAACTTTATTGAATTCATTGATTACTTCCAACAGTGTTTCGGTTGAGTCTTTAGGATTTTTCTATATATAAGTTCGCGCACTCTGCAAATAATGACAATTTTACTTCTTCCTTCCCAATTTGGATGTCTACTATTTCCTTATATTGCTTCATAGTGTTAGTTAAGACTATCAGTTCTACGTTGAATGAGGGTGGTGAGAGTGAGTATCCTTGTCTTGTTCCTGATGTTAGAGGAAAGCTTTCAGTTATTCACCATTGAATATAATGTTAGCCATGGATTTGTTTATGTGGCCTTTATTATGTTGAGGTATGTTCCTTCCACATCCTATTTTTTGGGGTTTCAATCATGAAAGGAACGTTCTATTTTGTCCTATACTTTCTTTTCATCTATTGAAATGATAATATGAATTTAATCTTTCATTCTATTAATATGGTGTATCACATTTACTAATTTGTGCATGTTGAAGCATCCTTCCATCCCAGGGATAAATCCCAGTTGGTCAAGTGGTGTAATCCTTTTACTATGTTGTTGAATTCAGTTTACTAATATTTCATTGGGAATTTTTGCATCTATATTCATGATGGATATTGGTCCATAGTTTTCTTTTCTTGCGGTGTCCTTATCTGGCTTTGGTATCAGAGTTATGCTGGCCTCATAAAATATGATTGGAAGCTTTTCTTCTGGTTCAACTTTTTGGAAGAGTTTGAGAAGGATTGGAACTAATTCTACTTTAAATATTTGGTAGAATTTGCCAGAGAAGTCATCTGGTTCTGGGGTTGTCAGTATTAGGTTTTTCATTACTGATTCAATTTTCTTAATCACTATTGTTGTATTCAGATTTTCTACTTTTTCCTGATTCAGTCTTAGTAGGATGTATCTTTCTAGGAAATTACTTATTTTTTCTAGGCTATTCAATTAGTTGGCATATAATTGTTCATGGTAGTCTCATGATCTTATATATTTCTGTAATATCACATGCAATGTCACTTCTTTCATTTCTGATTGTACATATTTGAGTATTCTGTCTTTTTTTCTTAGTCTCACTAAGGGTTTGTCAACTTTGTTCATCTTTTTGAAAGCCAGCTCTTAACTTTGCTGATTTTTTTCTATTGTTTTTATAGTCTCTTTTTCATATTTCCACTCTAATTTTTGTAATTTATTTTCTTATACTTACTTTAGGCTTATTTTTTTCTTATTTTCTATTTCCTTGAGGTGTAAATTTGGGTTGTTATTGAGAGTCTTCTATTTTCTTAACCCATGCATTTATTGCTATAAACTTCGCTGTCAGAACTGCTTTTGTAGCATCCCACTGATTTTGGTGGGTTATGTTTCCATTTTCATTTATTTCAAGATATTTTTGATTTCTCTTTTGATTTCTCTGTTGATTTCTCATTTGACCCATTTGTTGGTCAGAAGCGTGTTTAGTTTTCACATATTTGTAGATTTTCCAGCTTTCTTCTTGTGAATTTCTAGTTTCACACCAATCTTTTCAGAAAAGATACGTGGTATGATTTCAATCTTAAATTTGCCACCACGTGTTTTGTGTCCTGTCATATGATCTACCCTAGAGATATTCTGTGTGCACTTCAGGAGAATGTGTATTCTGCTGCTATTGAATAATGTGTTCCATAAATGTCTAAGTCCATTTGTTCTAATGTGATTCAAGTCCACTGTTTCCCGGTTTTTGCTGAGGAAGAATCGCCCTGAGCTAAATCTGTTGCCAATCATCCTCTTTTTTTGTATATGGGCTGTCACAACAGATGGCCACTGACAGATGGAGTGGTGTGTAGATCTGTCCATGCCTGGGAACCATAGCCAGGCCACCAAAGCAGAGCACACCAAACAACCACCAGGGCTCACCTCAAACATTTCTTTTTTGATTTTCTGTCTGGATGATCTATTCTTGAAAGTGGAGTACTAAAGCCCTCTACTATTATTGTGTTGTTGTCTATTTCTCCCTTTAGATTTGTATTTGCTTAATATATTTATGTGCTCTCTTTTGGGTGAATATAGGTTTATGTTTATTATGTATTCTTGATGAATTGACCCCTTTATCATTATATAATGACCTTCTTTGTCTCTTGTTTCTATATTTGGCTTTAAGTCTATTTTGTCTGATATAAATATAGCTATTTCTGCTTTCTTTTGGTTTCCCCTTGTGTGGAATATCTTTTTACATCCCTTCACTTTGAGCCTATGTGTGTCTTAAAGCTGTAGTGTTTCTCTTGTTGGCAGCATATAGTTGAATCTTATTCTTTGTTGTTGTTGTTGTTGTTGTTGTTTTCTGCTTTATCTCCCAAAATCCCCCCGGTACATAGTTGTATATCTTAGTTACAGGTCCTTCTAGTTGCGGCATGTGGGACACCACCTCAACGTGGCCTGATGAGCGGTCCCATGTCCACACCCAGGATCCGAACCAGTGAAACCCTGGGCCGCCATAGCAGGGTGCGCAAATTTGACCACTCGGCCACAGGGCTGACCCTGAGTCTTATTCTTTTATCTATCCAGTAGTCTGCCTTTTGATTGGTGAATTCAATCCATTTACATTTAGATAGACTATTGATATGTAAGGACTTACTAATGTCCTATTATTAATTGCTTTCTGGATGTTTTATATTTCCACTGTTTATTTTTCCCCTGTTTCTGCCTACGTTTGTACATTAGTGATTTTTCGTGGTTGTATGCTGTTACTTCTTTCTTTGTCTTTTGTGAATGTACTCTAGGTTTTTGCTTTGTGGTTACCATGAGGCTTATATAAAAATCTCATAGAGAAAGCAGTCCATTTTAAGTTGATGGCAACTTAACTTCGATTGTCTACAAAAGCTGTACCATTTTAATCCCCCCCCTTTTTTTCTCTCTTTTTTTTGAGGAAGATTAGCCCTAAGCTAACTACTGCCAGTCCTCCTCTTTTTGCTGAGGACACCTGGCCCTGAGCTAACATCCGTGCCCATCTTCCTCTACTTTATATGTGGGATGTCTACCACAGCATGGCTTGACAAGCAGTGCCATGTCCACACCTGGGATCCGAACTGGCGAACCCCGGGCCGCCAAGAAGCAGAACGTGCGAACTTAACTGCTGTGCCACCAGGGAGCCCCTTTTATATTATTTAATACCATTGTTTACCTCCTTTTATATTGAGTATTCTTTAAAAATTATAGTAGTTATAATTATTTTTAATACACTTTTAAGCTTTATACTATAGTGAAGTGGTCAACATACCATCCTTTTACAGAATTAGAGTTTTATAATCTGGCTATATATTTATATTATCATTGTTTTGTATACTTTCATATGTTTTTGTGACACTGATTAATGTCTTTTTTATTTCACCTTGAAAAAATCCTTTCAGCGTTTTTTTGCAAGACAGGTGCAATAGTGATGAACAATCTCAGCTTTTTTGTTTCTGGGGAAGTCTTTTTTTCTCTTTCATATCTTAAGTATAACTTTGCTGGATAGAGTATTTTTGGCTGGCAATTTTTTCTTTCAGCTCTGAATATGTCATTCCACTCTCTCCTGGCCAATAGGGTGTCTGCTGAGTAAACTACTGATAGCTTAATGGGGGTTCCTTTGTAGGTTACAATGTTTTTCTCTTATTGTTTTTAGGATTCTCTATGTTTGATTTTTCACAGTTTTATTACAAAGTGTCTTGATGAAGGTCTTTTGACGTGAGATAATAGGTTAACCTGTTAGCTTCATGAACTGGATATCCAGTGTCTCCCCATGTTTTAGAGGTTTTTGGAATTATTTAATTAATTTTCTACCCCCTTCTGTTTCTTTTCTCTTTCTCAACCCCAATTATCCTAATTTTGTTTTGATGGAATCTCATAGATCATGTAGGCTTTCTTTGCACTTTTTCATTCTTTTTTTTTCCTCTGCCCTGACTGGGTTATTTCAAATTTTTGGTCCTCTAGCATAACTTATCTGTCTTCCATTTGCTCCACTCTACCACAAATGCTCACTATTGCAGTTTTCATTTTATTCACTGAATTCTTCAGCTGCAGAATTACTGTTGTGTTCCTTTTTATAATTGCTAACCCTTTGGTAAGTATCTCCTTTTGTTCATTTTTTTCTGATCTCAATAAATTGGTTTTCTGAGTTTTCTTACAGTTCATTGAATTTTTTCAAAAGAGCTATTTAAAATCTTTATCAAATAGGTCTCAAAATTCTGTGCCTTGGAGCTTGATTCTTGGAGAATCATTGTTAACTTTAGTGATGGCATGTTTTCTTTATATTTCATGTTTTTTGTAAGTTTGCACTGCTGCTTAAGCATTTGAGGCAGCAGACATCTCCTTAAAGCTTGCTAGTTAACTTCAGATAGGGTATACTGTCATTGGTAGTGTTATATATGAGGTTTTCTCTCCTTTGTATGGGTAAATCTGCCCCACCCTTCTTCCTCTCTCTCGTAACAAAATTCTTAAGCTAACGTGTCTTTTCTGTTCTTATTACTCACCAGGCTGGCTATCTGAAGTCTCTTTTTTGTTTTCCAGAATGTGACGCTACAGCTGATGTTTTTGGTTTCTCTCTTACGCACAGACTCAAGTCTATTTTTCTGAGAGCAATCAGTTTACCAGATTTACTCTCACTGCTACCCATGGAAATGTGCACAAAAGCCAGTTGTAGAGTAGGGAGAAGTGTGGGTTTAGCACTGGGAGGTTGGGATTTGTGATGGATCCAGTCAGGAGATCCTGCATAAGGTACTCCTGGAGGCTCATATTTAAACTTTCTGCTGAAATCCTGAATGCAATCAGCACAAACTGTGTAACATTATTGCCCTTTAATATTCTTACCTGCTTCTTTCCTGATCTTCCTTCTCCCTCCTGTCATGTACTACCATTCCCAGTAGTCTAGGTGCTTCTGGAGAGAAATGGGTTTCTCCAGCTGCGACTAGCACTACTGGGGTAGCTGGGTACTCCCTCACTGCTATTTTTCACTGTGGAAGTGTTCACCACTGCTAAAGTTTATCTTGCACAGTGTGCCTTGAGAGGGGTGGTGCTGGCACAGCTCCTTTCATTGTCTTCACTGTGACCAAACTCACGTGTTTTTTCTGCTCCATTATGGTGCTGGAATCCCTTCTTCGCAGGGCTGGGCTTCGTTGCTGAGAGACAAAGTCTGTCTCATTCACGGTTGTCTGCCCAAGTCTTCAGCACTCTCCAGGCTTTACCTGACTGTGGCCAAGATAGGTTGGGGCAATTTTGCTGAGTCCTGCTGATTCTGAGGTCTGTCTGCTTAGTATTGGATTTTCAGGTGGGTGAGAGTCCTCCTGTGCCTCTTGGTGCATGGTGCTGGATACTCCAACTCACAAAGGTGCTTTTGTTTGTGGATGGATATCCAATTCATTGTTACAAAAGCAAAACAAAATCAGAGAATGTCTTTCTCTGCTAAAATGCTGATGTCACTCCGTTCTTGGATCATTTTACTCTCATCCATCTACTTATAGAAATACGCCATGTAAATATCATCATGATTATGACCTCAAAAACACCAAGTCAAAATTTTTTGTTTAAAGGGATTCTGGGTTGGTGTTGCCTTCAAAGCATCTGGCAAGTGACATAAATCATTTTTGGAACAACAGACTTTAAACTCAAGCATTATGAATTCCCACAGATAAATTTTAAAGAAACATGTACTTAAGATGCCAGGGGCCGGCCCCATGGCCAAGTGGTTAAGTTCATGCTCTCCACTTCAGCTGCCCAGGGTTTCACTGGTTCTGATCCTGGGCACAGTCATGGCACTACTCATCAAGCAATGCTAAGGCAGTGTCCCACATAGCACAACCAGAGGTGCTCAAAACTAGAATATACAGCTGTGTACTGGGGGTGCTGTGGGGAGAAGAAGAAGACAAAGAAAAAAAGGAAGCTTGGCAACAGATGTTAGCTCAGGTGCCAATCCATAGGGAAAAAAAAGATATAAAAATTACTAAAGATACAAATAAACAGGTCACCTTAACTAAAGTCAGCAATAACATCCAACTATAGAATGATGCATGCAAAACCATGTATTTCTATTATTAGAAAATAATAATTTTAATAAGTAAATTAAAAATGTTTAAATAAAGGATGCTATGGAAAATGTGATGAAAGAGTGAGACTATCAAAGCTGACCATTTGAGTAATGAAGAAAATAGATCCGTTAGAGAGAAAATAAAATATTATGATTGAAATTTGAAGTTCAATGGATGACTTAGGCAATTCGCACAACTTACAATAGAATGAACTTACTGGAAGATAGATCTGTAAAAATTAAACAGAACACAGTAGAGACATACAAATAATGAATGTTTCAGTGATGTGGGAGGTAGAGGAAGAAGTTTCAACACACCTCTAATTGGGGTTCCAGAGGAATATAATACAAATATGGAGGTAATTTTCATTGTACTATCTGCGTTTAGTAGACAGCACGTGAGGCTTAAGATTACCATATTGAATGAGTAGACATTACAGGAAGCTATGAATTTATCCATGAGTAGAAGGAGAAGAACAGCACATATTGTAACTGCTCAATAAATCTTTTTGTCGTCATGACTGTTGGCTAAGATGGTGATGGTGATGATGATGAAGAATACAATTTTTTGCTCTGTCCTCACAAAACTCTCCCTCCATTCAGTCTCTCTGTGGACAGAACCACATCTACGTCTAGGTTGGTAAATACATAGTCTATCTGCTCCCATTTCTTCTTCTATGTTGATGGAAAATATCTTGATTTTCTTTTCTAATTAATCTCTTCATTCCTTCAGAATTTTTCTCAAAACAGTGCACCATGAAACAATGACTGATTTGATCTTAGGAAATTCATACTTCTACATTACTTCTCAGTCTACAGCCTTATGCTTCTATGGGGATTTTTTTTTTCTTTTCAATAATTTTTGGAACTAGGAGGTTAGGAAATGTTTTTGGAGAAGGAAGACATTACGGATGGCTAATGTTGACACATGTTTATAGTTCACAGACATAGCTTATTCCATTAATGTCACAGCCTTTCTCCAGTGAAATCTCCAAGACTTCTAATTTTATCCATGTACACAACTCCCAGGCAATATTTGATATCTATTTTCTACCTTTCACAGCTTCCCATTATTTTCCTTCTAGTTAGAGTTCATCTGAATAAAAATGTGTATGTGTTGGGAGATGTTCTAATAATTATCTGAAGAGATGACTGCTATTGCATCTTGAAGAGGGTATACAGTGCCTGAGGCAAAAATATTTTTTTGGCTGTTTATCATTTGGCCTGAAGACTTAGTGCTTGCCTTCCCTGGACTGGCTCCAATAAGAAAAAGAGAAAGAACTTCCAGAAATCCTGCGTCTGCTTCCTAATCTCCATATCCATTCCTAAACATCTCAACTCTTACATGAGATCAAGTCACTTTTATTTGCAGAAGTCTTTTACCTGGGAATCATGAATAGACTGGAGTGTGATTGAGAATCCAATAAAACCACATGTAAAGGTGGTAAGTAGTTGCAGTGTCCTGGATACTGTGCCTAAAGTTTCCAACATTTTCATAAGTATCACTGACCCGAAGAAGATCAAGAATCACTATCCTACACAGTTTAACTTATAAGTATCTCTGATTTGAGGAAATAAAAATCTTCATCTGCAATGATGGGTGCATAATGACCCTTACAACCTTGTCTTATCTAACTTCTCTGAGCCTTCTTAGCGTCATTAAGAAGTGTAAGTCACATCTATTTCCAAACTGCCTCTTGGTATGTGACTCTTCCCACCATATCATTGCATTATTCTTATGTCTCTTGAGGCATTATGAGAGCAGAAAGGCAGTTACAGAATTGTCCACCTTCCTGATTACATTAATTGAATATTAGTTCCCAAGGAGATTTTAAAGAGCCCCTACTTTGTCATCACTTAACTATAAGGTCCAGCATGATTCAGGGACTTTTTCAAGCACTGAATTAAATTCAGAGCCAGGACTTATCATACTCCTTCTGTTTCACAATATAGAGATCTGGCAGCATTTTCCTACCTTACTCTATTTCTAATTCTCATATATTTGTAAAATTGTAAGGGAAAAACATGAAATTAAGACATTTTAGGAGATAATGTACTAATCATGTTCATTTACTGTGTTTTGCCCCCAAAGAAAATGACTATTTATGCAAGAAAACTTTTAGTTAAGTTTGGTGAATATACATAAAAGACACAGATTAATTCAACACTGATGATTTAAGATGTATATTTAGTGAGCTGTGTGACTGGGAAGAAATGAAAACACTTTTTTTGAGTTTTTTGAAAATGAATCCATTTCCTTCTTTCAACTTTTTCTCAGCAGATCTCAACAAGCAGGACCATGGAAGAAAATAGAAATCACACTTCCGTGGCCGTGTTTGTTCTCCTGGGACTCTCAGATGAAAAAGAGCTGCAACTTATCTTCTTCCCAGTCTTCCTAGGGATCTACCTTGTGACCCTCCTCTGGAACCTGGGTCTCATCATCCTAATCAGGATGGACTCCCACCTGCACACACCTATGTACTTCTTTCTCAGTTTCCTGTCATTTATAGACATCTGCTATTCTTCTTCCACCAGCCCAAGGATGCTTTCAGACTTCCTAAAAGAGGAAAAAATGATTTCATTCATTGCCTGTGCCACCCAGTATTTTGTTGCATCCTGGATGTGTCTGACGGAGTGCTGTCTCTTGGCTGCCATGGCCTATGACAGATATGTTGCTATTCGTAGGCCTCTGCAGTACTCAGCGGTCATGGCTCCTGGCCTCTGTCAGAAGATGGTTGCTGGGGCCTGTGGGAGTGGTTTCCTTAGTAGCTTAGCGGAAACAATCCCTTGCTTTCATCTCTACTACTGTGGGCCCAATATCATTCCAAATTTCTTCTGTGACATAACCCACATCATATCCTTGTCTTGTTCCAATCCCTTCATCAGCCAAATGATTCTTTTTCTGGTAGCTTTTTTTATTGGGTTCGGTTCTTTTCTTGTTATTCTCTTGTCCTATAGTTTCATTGCAGCTTCCATCCTGAAAATATCCTCCGTAAAAGGTAGTGCCAAGGCCTTCAATACCTGTGCCTCCCACTTGGTAGTTGTGACAATCTTCTACGGAACAGGCCTCTCAGTGTACATGCATCCTAACTCTGGTCACTCTGAGAAACAAGACAAGGTTCTGTCAGTGTTCTATGTTATCCTTATCCCCATGTTAAACCCTCTTATCTATAGTCTGAGGAACAAGGAGATCAAAGAGGCCCTCAAGAGAGTGATAAAGAGGGCAAAACATTTACTTCAGTAAGAACATATTTGAGCAGGTGTTACCCTAAGAAGGAAAACAGTGGTAAGAACATTCAAGTAAACTTTTGTAGGTCACAAGACTAAGTATAGAGAAGTGAAAACCTGACTCCTTGATTTCTGTTGCCATTATATTTAGCTTCCACCAGCAAGTGATCTGTCTGAGGCAATGTCATCAACATGGAAATCAGTTTGCTAGACCCAAGTAGATGAAAAGCTTCCTTTTGAGAACACAGCTTCCAATAGCTGTTATCACTATTGCAGACAAATGACAAGACCCTAGGAAGTCATGCACATGATTCTTTCCTCTACAGTTTTTATGATTGCTTTTATTTATTTTCAATTTTTCAGCATTATTTATATTTCTATAAAAAGAAAATAAAATAATGTATAAATTTTTATGTGTGAAAGTTAAAAATAATTTAAAGTGAATACTTTATCATCTTAATTCTAAACAGAGAGAGAGAAAGTCAGCATTAGAGAGAGGGATACAGAAAGAGAAAGCTGGAAAGAGAGAAAGAAACAGAGAGGGACACATACACAGAGAGAAAGAGAGGAGAGAGAAAGGGAAGAGAGGGAAAGAGAGAGGCTGGAAGGTTAAGGCAGGAGAGTAGACAAAAGGAGAGGAGAGGGAGAAGGATTGGTCTGGCTTTATTTCCAAATAATCTTGTTCCATTTATATTACTCTTCGAAATTTCTTGTGAAGTAAATTGTGAAAAACAGTTGGGAGAAAGGAATGGTAGAAAGAAGGGGCTTTTTTTTTTTTTCCTGAAGAAGATTCACCCTGATCTAACATTCATTACCAGCCTTCTTCATTTTTTGCTTGAGGAAGATTAGTCCTGAGCTAACATCTGTGCCAGTCTTTCTCTATTTTGTGTGTGGGCTGCCGCCTCAGAACAGCTGATGAGCGGTATGCCCATGCCCAGGATCCAAACACGTGAACCTGGGCTGCAATGTAGAATGCACAGAACTTAAGCATTATGCCACTGGGCTGGCTCCCAGAAGGGGCAATTTTAAGGTCAAGAGTTGGGGAGAGTCTCAGAGGCTAGAAAGAAGTCAAAGGCATCAATTTCTGGTCATAGGTAGCCTAGAGCAAGCTTCATGGTAGCTTCCAAAGATCATGCAAGACTAAGAAACGAAGGCTGTTATGGTATGTCTAGGGAGGCAGAGCCTGAGTCCCAGAGATGGGAGCTTCACAGGAACTCCAGGGCCTTCAGTATGACCAGGGAGAAGCAGAGCCACCAGCCTTGGAGAGTCCAACTAAGAGAATTTAAAGAAAATTTTAAAGAGAGATTTTTCTTCAGACAAGAGGTTGTAGGCTAAACTTCGTACATGTTACATTATTATTTACACAACTCTTTACACTTAATTAGTTACATTGTATAGATGTGATTTTTTTCTACTACCATGTGCGGTTTGCAGGTGAGAAATTATCTCCATGTCACAGATAGAACCTTTGGGCATATTTTGTTCTGCCACGTTCCTTCCAGGGTAGCAACAATCCATCTTTGAGTTCACAAAGTGTCATGTGTGGAACATAAATGGTTCTTACTGACAGGAAACATGTCCTTCATTGCTTGTCCCTGCGCCCAACTTCTACACTTTTGGTGTTACATATTTAAATCTATCTTAAGAATCTATGCAGGTTAAAACATTAAATTTTTAAAGTTCTTATGAGAGTGAATAAATAACTACTAACCAATTATCGAGTTTTAAATCAAATAATTAAGTCATTAACCCATCAATACCTTTCTCCCTAAAAGTAAGGTTACCTGAAGGACATCAAACCATGAGTGGGAACTTCCTAAAACATCTATGTATCCCTAATAATGGCAGGGTAGATGAGTTCCATTTAAAAAAAAAAACACAAAAAAACAAAAAGCAAAAGTTTGTGAGAATGATCGAAGTGGATATTTTTAATGAAGGATTAGTAATACAGCATAATATGTCAGAAAGAACTCCAATTCAGTGTAAATATATTATACCTATTTTAATAGAAGGCATGCTGTGTGCTTCACTCTCTGATAACTGCCTTATAAGCATTATCTAATTTGATTCTATGAAGAGCTACTCTATGAATAGCTGATACTATGAGCCCATTTTACAGGTGACAATAGTGAGGCTTGAAGAGGTTAATTTGCTCAAGGTCACATAACCAAGAAATAGAAAGGTGGAATTCAACCCAGATTAGCTAATACCAATGCCCATGGTATTAACCATGATAATCTGTGACTCTGTCTTGAGTTACTTTTATCGTATTCCTTATTGCTTCAATTTCCTCACTTACGTGTAGCAAATCATGCCATGTCTGCCTCACATGGCTGCTGTTATTGATTCAAGTCAGGGAGTTGAGAAAATATATGTATCTAAAATGAAAGCGGTTTGTAAACAGGGAAGTGTCCAAACATCTAATTTTTGTTATCAAGTTGTATTGTCAGTCACCTGTGTCATCTTTGGCAAATCTATTAACTGCACTGGCCTCAGGTAGTCACCTTGAAAATGATGGTATTCCACTGGATGATCTCTAGGTCCTTTCCAGCTCAAATGTCTCCATGTTCATTAAAAGGAAAGCTATAATCATGAGCTAATAATAGGACCATGGGGAAGTGTGGAATTGAATCATAAGGGACATGGCAAATTGGGGCATGAAACTAGCATGGAAAAAACTCCATGACATTCATGAGTCCGGAGAGCAAGTATCTGGAGAGTTTTCTCCCTGTAACTGTCTTTTTTCCTTTCACCTCTGCCCTAAGAACACATATGAGAGGATCCCCAGTGGTGGGCATTTCTTTGGCTGTAAGTAGACAGCCAATTTCATGGCCAAAAGTCCCCATCTCGGAGTGCAGTGTGGCCTACCTAAATAATTCTTTTGAAAAGAAATAAGAAATTTCAACTTTGGCAAGAACTCTTTATCCAGGGGGATGTAGGTCAAAGTGAGAGGGCAAGACTTATAGAAAACAGTGGATTCTGTCCTATCTCAACATCCATGTGATTCTTCCAGTAAGACCTAGGTAGAGTAAGATTTATGGTTCTCATAAGTTTCATGAGATTTATGTTATCTGCCATTCTTTAACTCTTCCCTCTCCCTCACTTCCACACCCTCCACTTAGGGTTCTTCTTTGTGTTCTCTTTCTCCTCACCCAAATTCTCTGACCTTCAGTGAAAAGAGGAATCTCTAAACTGAAATATCAGGTATTACTCTGGAGTGAGAGGCGGATGTTGAGTTCTACTTCTGCAATTTCTTAATTATGTGGTCTTGAACTCTGTTGACTTCTGTTTTTCACTTGTAAAATGGGGATAATAGGATTATCTTTAATGTAGTGAGACCATATCTATAAAGCCTAAGACGCTGTAGAAGATAATAGTACAGCACTGAATCAAAAATGACAATTTTCTCAATTTCAGAGAAATTAGCTAATATCAAAACGTTTGTCAAGTATGCTGCTCTCACCACTCTTATTCAAAATAGTATTAGAAGTTCTAACCAGAGCAGTTAAGAAAATGAAACAAAATGTATCCAAATCGTAAAGAAAGCAGTTAACACATCACTATTTGCAGTTGACACAATTATATGTATAAGAAAACCTAAAATTCATGAAAAGACAATTAGAAATAATCAATGAGTAGAGTAAAATTTAGTGAACAAAATCAATGTACAAAAATCAGTTGCTTTTTTATACACTAACAATGAACTAGCAGAAAGAGAAATAAAAAATATAATTTCATTTAAAATAGTAACAATAACAATAAAATACGTAGAAATAAATTTAACCAAGGAAGTGAAAGACTTGTACACAGAAAACTATAACACAGTGTTGAAATAATTCAAGGAAGATAGAAACAAATGGAATGATATTTCGTGCTCGTGGAGCACAACTGAGTTCTGAACAGTGATTTTATATCCCGCAAATTTACTGCATTGGTTGATTACTTCCAACCCTTTTTTGGTTGAGTCTTTAGGATTTTCTACATCCAAGTTTATATCCTCTGAAGATAACGACAATTTTAATTCTTCCTTCTCAATTTGGATGTCTTATATTTCTTTATCTAGCCTGTTTACTCTATTTAAGACTTTTAGTACTAAATTGAATAAGAGTAGTGGGAGCGAGCACCATTGTCTTGTTCCTAACAGAGGAAAAACTTTGTTGTTCACCATTGAGCATAGTGTTAGATGTGTGTTTGTTTTATACGGCCTTCATTATGTTGAGGTATGTTCCTTGTATATCTAATTTTTGAGGGTTTTAATCATGAAAGGATGTGATATTTTGTTCAATGCTTTTTCTGCATCTATTGAGATGATCATATGATTTTTATCTTTCATTCTCTAAATGTGGTGTATCACATTTATTAAATTGGACATCTTGAACCTTCTTCCTCTCCAAGGATAAATCCCACTTGGTCATAGCTTTGGTGTGAGTGTAATAGTGGCCTCCTAAAATGTGATGGGAACTATTCCTTCCTGTTCAATTTTTTGAAAGTGTTCAAGAAGGATTGGCATTAATTTGGCAGAATTTGCCAGAGAAGCCATCTTGTTCTGAGGGTTTCTGTATCAAGAGGTTTTTGATTGCTGATTTCATCTCCTTACTCATCTTTTTTCTGTTCAGATTTTCTATTTCTTCTTGATTCAATCTTGATAACTTGCATATTTCTAGGAAGTTATCCATTTCTTATAGATTATCCAATTTATTGGCATATAGTTGTTCATAGTAGTCTCTTATGATCTTATGTAGTTTTGTAATATCACTTGTAATGTCTCCCCTTTCATTTCTGATTTTATTTCAGTATACTTTTTTCTTAGCCTATCTAAAGATTTGTCAGAATAGTTTATTTTTTGAAAACTACCTCTTAACTTCATTGATTATTCTTATTGTTTTTTGGTCTCTAATTCATTTATTTTCATTCTGATCATTCTTGTTTCCTTCCTTCTACTCACTTTGGTCTTAATTTGTTCTTTTTTTCTCATTCCTTGAGGTGTAATGTTAGGTTTTTATTGAGATTCTTCTATAGTCTTAATATATGAATTTATTGCTATAAACTTCCTTCTCAGAACTGATTTTTTTTATGATGGTATTGGTTTTGGTGTGTTATATTTCTATTTTTATTTGTTTTAAGATAGTTGTTGATTTCTCTTTTGATTTCTTATTTGACTTATTGGTTGTTCAGGGGGTTTTTTTGGTATATTTTCTGTACACGAAAATATTTGTAAAATTTCCAGCTTTCCCTAAGTTGATTTCTAGTTTCATACCAATGTGGTCAGAAAAGATACTTGGTATGATTTCAGGCTTAAGAATTTTAAAATATGTTTGTATCCTGTCATATGATCTATCCTGGAAATGTTCCATGTGCACTTAAGGAGAATATATATTCTGCTGCTATTAGATGAAATGTTGTATAAATGTCTGTTAAGTGCATTTGGTCTAATACGATGCAAGTCGAACATTTCTGTGTTGATTTTTTGCCTGGATGATCTATCCACTGCTGAAAGTGGAATACTAAGTTCTCCCACTATTATTGTGTTGCTCTCTATTTCCTTCTTCAGATCTGTTAGTATTTGCTTAATATACTTAGGTGCTCTGATTTGGGATGCATGTATATTTACATTTATTATGTTTTCTTGATGAATTGGCCCCTTTACTGTTATATAGTTACCTTCTTTGTTTCCATATTTGGCTTAAAATTTATTTTGTCTGATATAGATAGCTGTTCCTGCTTTCTTTTGGTTTCCACTTGCATGAAATATCTTTTTCCATTCCTTCACTTTGAGCCTGTGGCTGTCCTTAAAGCTGTAGTGAATCTCTTGTAGGCAGCATATAGTTGGGTCTTGTTTTTATCTATCCAGGACTCTGCCTTTTGATTGGTGAATTCAATCCATTTACATGTAGAGTTACTTTTGATATATAAGCACTTACTAATGCCATCTTATTCATTGTTTTCTGATTGTTTTGTATTTCCATTGTCTCTTTTTTCCTTGTGTGTGCCTGACTTTGTATCTTTGGTGGTATGCTGTGTTTCCTCTTGTCTTTTTGTGAATCTACTCTAGGCCTTTTCTTTGTGATTACCATGTGCGTTACATAAACATCTTATAAAGAAAACACTGCATTTTAAACTGATAGCAACTTAAATTTTCTACAAAAGCTGTACCCCTTTACTCCTCTCTTTTATATTTTTATGTCGTTATTTACCTTTTTTTACATCAAGTATTCTTTAACAAATTATTCTAGCTATAAACATTTTAATACTCATCATTTTTAAACTTTATACTAGAATTAAGTGGTTAACACACCATCCTATTACAGAATCAGAGTTTTTTGTGCCTGCCTATATACCTACCTTTATGCTATGCTACTTGCTTTTGTATGTTTTCATGTTGCTGGTTGGTGTCTTTTTATTTCAACGTGAAAAACTTTTTTAAGGCAGGATTAGTGGTGATGAATAATCTCAGCTTTTGTTTCATGGGAAAGTCTTTATTTCTCCATCGTATCTGAAGTATAACTTTGTGGGATAGAGTATTCTTGGCTGGCAGTTTTTCTTTCAACACTGAATATACCGTTCCCCTCTGTCCTGGCCTATAGGATGTCTGTTGAGAAAACTGCTGATAGCTAATGAGATTCCCTTGAAGGTACAATCTTTTCTTCCCTTGTTGCTTTTAGGATTCTCTCTTTGTCTTTGATCTTTAACAGTTTTATTTTGATTTGTCTTGGAGAACGTCTTTTGAAATGAGAACATAGGGTGATCTGTGATTGTGAGCTTACCTGTCTAAGTCTCTCCAGGTTTTGGAAGTCTGTAGTATTATTCCCTAAATTAATTTTCTGCCCCCTTCTCCCTCTTTGTTCCTTTTGAACCTCAATTCTTCTAATTTTGTTTTGATGAAATCCCATAGATCACGTAGGCTTTCTTTGCTCTTTTTCCTTCTGTTTTGTTTCCTTGGCTTTGACTGCGTTAATTCAAATGTCTTGCCCTCTAGCTCACTTTCCTGTCTTCCGTGTTCTCTACTCTACTGAAGATGCTCTCTATTGTATTTTTCGTTTCATTCATTGAATTATTCATCTCCAGAATTTGTTTGTTCTTTTTTATAATTTTTATTTCCTTGTTATATATCTCATTTTGTGTCTTTATTTCCTTATCTTATTATCTTCTTTTGCCTTTTATTTTCTTTCATTGAGATTCTTCGAAAAGCTATTTTGAATTCTTTATTCGCTTAGTCACAAAATTCTGTGCTTCTAAAATTCTGTTGTTGGCGATTTTTGTGAACTTTACATGATGACATGTTCCCTTGATATTTCATGTTTCTTATAGCTTCTGGTTGCTGCTTTTGCACTTGAAATAGAAAACACCTCTTCAAATCTTTGCTAGTTGCCTTCAGATGGGGTATCCTGTTATTGGTGGTGTTATATCTGAGGTTTTCTCTGCCTTTATATGGGTAAATGTGCTCCACTCTTATTGCTCTCACTTGTGGCAGAATTCTTAAGCTATTGTGTCTTCCCTGGTTGTTGCCAATCGCCAATTTGGCTACTGGAAGACTCTTTTTTTGTTTTCTAGAAGCTGGCACTACCGTTCATGTATGTCTTTTTTCCCTTGCCCACATACTCAAGTTTATTTTTCCTAGATCACTCAGTTTACCAGATTTGTTGTTGCTGCTGCCCTTGGAAATATACAAAAGAAGTCAGTTGCAGAGTGGGGAGAAGTGTGGGTTTAGCACTGGCAACTTAGGGGTTCCCACCGACCTGGTGGGGAGATTCTTGAGTGAGGTACTCCTGGAGCCTCATGGGTGGACTTTCTGTTGAAATCCTGAGTCAGGAGGAAGAAACTATGCCACTTTAAAGCTCTTTAATATTCTCAACTGTTTCTTTCCTGCTCTTCCCTCTTCCTCCAATCACTGACTACCTGTCTCAGTACACTAGGTACTTCTGGGAAGACTTAGGTTTCTCCAGATGCTTCCAGCACTACAATGGTAGCTGGGCACTCACTTGTGGCTCTTTTTCCCTGTGGGATAGTTCACCACTGCTGAAATCTTCAGTCTGTACGTTGTTGCCTTGAGCAGGTGGTGCTGGGAATGCTCCTCTCACCTTCTCCGCTGTGACCAACTCATATTTTTTTTCTCCTCCAATAATGTGCTATAGTCCCCTCTCAGGAAGGCTAGGCTTCCATAAAGTCTCTCTCTTTCATGGGTGTCAGCCAAAGTCAGCACTTTCCAGGCTTAACCAATCATAACCCAGGTGGCTTGGGTTAAGTTCACTGTCTCCTGCTGGCCCTGTAGCCCATTCTGATGTCTGTCTGCCTGTTACCAGATACACAGGTGGGCAAGATTCCTCCTGGCTCCCTTGGTTTTTGGTCCTGGATGCCACAACTCCCACAAGGTGTTTTTGTTCATGGATGAACGTCCAATTCACTGTTACAAAAGTGGGACATAAAGGAAGACTGTCTTTTACAGCTAAGATGCTAACGTTCCTCCTTCCCCTGATAATTTTTAGTCTCATACTTTGACTTACATAGATATGCAGCCTGAATCTTTCACTGTTCTGACACCAAAAGACACAAAGTCAAAATTCTTGTTTAAAGGGAGTCTGTGTTGGTGTTGCCCTCAAGGTATCTTCCAGAAATAATATAAATCATTTCTGAAAGAACATATTTTAAACACAAGCATCAAAGATTCCCACAGACAAATTTTTAAAAAACATGAACTTAAAAAAAATTCACTAAGCACAGAAATATACAAGGCATCTTGACTAAGAGTCAGCTATGACATCTAACTATAGAATCAGATTTGCAAAACTATATATTTAAATCATTAGTTATTAATGAGAAGTAAATATGTTTAATATGTTTAAATACCAGATGCTTGGAGAGTATGATGAAAGAATAAGAGGCTGTCAAAGGTGACCATTTGGGAAAAGAACTAAATGGGAACTCCAGAGAGAAAATAAAATATTATGATGGAAATTCGAAATTAAGTGGATAAGTTAAACAGCCAGTTAGCACAATTCATGTTAGAATAAATTTGTTGGAAAAGAGGTCTGTAAAAATTATACGGAAGACAATAGAGAAATACAAATAACGGATGTTTTAGTGATGTGGATGATAGAGCAAGGAGATTCAGTGACATACATTTAATTGGGGTTCCAGAGGCATATAATAAAAATATGTGGGCAATTTTCAGAGTATTATTTGTGTTTGGTAGACAGCACATGAGGCTTAAGGTTACCATATTGAACAACTAGGCATTACAGGAAGCTGTGAATATGTCCATGAGTAGAGGAAGAACAGTATAAGTTGTAGCTCCACAATAAATCTTTTTGCTGTCCTGATTGTTAGTTATGATGATGATGGTAACAGTGATGAAGAATGTAATTTTCTGCTCTGTTGTCACAAAATTCTCCCTCCATTCAGTTTCACTATGGACAGAACCACATTCAAGTCTGGGAATGTTAATACATTCATGCATCACTTAATTACAAGGATACATTTATACATGCCTTGTTAGGCTATTTTGTCTTTGTCTAAACATCATAGAGTGTACCTAGACAAACATACATGTTATGCCTACAGCACACCTATGTTATATGGCACTAATATTATGGGATCAATGTTGTATCTGTGATCTTTCATTGACCAAAATGTTGTTACATGGTGCATGACTGTGCAGCATGTCTGCTACCATTTCTCCTTCCATATTGATGGCAAGTCTTGTATTTCTTTTCTAATTAATAACTTCATTTCTTCAGAATACTCTTCAAAGCAGTGCAACACGGAGCAATGACTGATCTGATTTTGAGAAATGAATGCTTCTACTTTACTTCTCAGGCTGTAGCCTTATGCGTCTATGGGGATTTTCTATTTGCATTCATTTTTGGAACTAGAAGGCTTGGAAATGATTGTAGAAAAGGAAGACATTCAGGAAGTCTAATGCTGACAAATATTTGTAGTTGATAGACATAGGTTATTCCATTAAGGTCACAGCCTTTCTCCAGGGAAATTTCCAAGACATCTACTTTTACCCATATACAACTCCCAGGCCATCTCTGACATACATTTTCTACCTTTCATACCTTCCCATGATTTTCTTTCTAGTTTGAGTCATATTAATTTAAATAGCTTTGTTGGGAGATGTTCTAATGACCATCTGGAGAGATAACAGCTATTTCATCTTGATGAGGGCATATAGTATCTGATGCAGAAATAATCTTTGGCTTATTTACTGTTTGGACTGAAGACTTAGTGCTTCTTTCTCTGGACTAGCTCCAAAGAGGAAAACAGAAAGAATCTCCAGAAATTCTGCCTTAGTTTGATAATAAGAATGTCCATTAACTAAACATCTTAACCTTTACTTGAGTTCAAGTCACTCTACTTTGTAGGAGAAGTCTTGAAGCTAGGAACCATGAATAAACTCCAGGATGATTTAAGAATCTAATAGAACCATATGCAAAGGTGACAAGTGGTTGCAGTTTGCTGGGTAGAGGTTCTAGAGTTTCCAACAGATTTTCAAAAGTATCATTGATGGAAAGAACATCAAGAATCACTGTCTTAGATAACTTAACTTATAATACCCCTGATTTGAGGAAAGGAAAATGCTGCAACTGTAAGGAAAGGAACATAATGGCTCTTTCAACCTTGTCTTATCTAACTTCTCAGGAGCCTTCCTAGAGTCATGAGGTTGGTTAAGTCACACCCATTTCCAATCTATATCTTGGTGTGTGACTCTTTCCATCATTTAATTACGTTACTTTTATATCTCTGAAGGCTGTATAAAAGTAGAAAGGCAGTTACGAAATCGTCCACCCTCCCTGATGGCAGATTAATTGAACGTTGGTTCCAAAGGAGATTTTACAGAGCACCTACTCCAGCATCCTTATTTGACAGATGACACCCAGCATGGTTCAGGGTCTTCTGAAAGGACTGATTAATAGTGGATCCAACCGAGCAGAATCTTTGTTTCCCCATATTGAGAGACGACAGTTTTTATAATTTGGTCTAGTTCCAATTCTCATATATTTGTAAACTCTGGAATGTTAAGACATGAAATTAAGATTTTAGAGGATAATGTAAAAATAATGTCCATTTACTCCCTTTTGTCCCCTAAGAAAATGACAATATCCAAGGGAATTTTTCAGTTAAGGCTTGTAATTTCACATCTAAGACTATATTAACTCAACATTGAGGATTTAAGATTGATATTTAGTCAGCTGTGTGAACAGAAAAAAATGTTTGTTTTTATTTTTTGAGAATGAATTTATTTCCATTTCTAATCATTTTCTCAGCAGATGGCACCAAGCATGTCCATGGAAGGGGATAGAAATTACACTTCTGCGTCCATGTTTATTCTCCTGGGACTCTCAGATGAAAAAGAGTGGCAGCTTGTCCTCTTCCCAATCTTCCTAGGGATCTACCTTATGACCCTAGTCTGGAATCTGGGTCTTATCATCCTAATCAGGGTGGACTCCCACCTGCACACACCTATGTACTTTTTTCTCAGTTTCCTGTCATTTTTAGACATCTGCTATTCTTCTTCCACCAGCCCAAGGATGCTTTCAGACTTCTTAAAAGATGAAAAAACAATTTCCTTCACTGCCTGTGCCGCCCAATATTTTGTTGGGTGCTGGATGGGTCAGGCTGAGTGCTGTCTCTTGGCTGCCATGGCCTATGACAGATATGTTGCTATTGGTAGGCCTCTGCAGTACTCAGCCATCATGGCTCCTGGCCTCTGTCAGAAGATGGTTGCTGGGGCCTATGGGAGTGGTTTCCTTGTAGTTCAGTTCAAACAGTCCCTAGTTTTCATCTCCACTTTTGTGGGCCCAATATCATTCTAAATTTCTTCTGTGACATAATCCAGATTATTTCCTTGTCTTGCACCAATCCCTTTATCATCCACATGATTATTTTTCTGGTAGCATTTTTTACTGGATTCGGGTCTTTTCTTTTTATCCTCTTATCTTATGGTTTTATTGCAGTTTCTATTCTGAAACTATCCTCTGCCAAAGGTAGTGCCAAGGCATTCAATACTTGTGCCTCCCACCTGGCAGTTGTGACAATCTTCTATGGTACAGGCCTCTTTATGTACCTGAATCCTAGCTCTAGCCACTCCAAGAATCAGAACAAGGTGCTTTCAGTGTTCTATGTTATCCTTATCCCCATGTTAAATCCTCTTATCTATAGTTTGAGGAACAAGGAAATCAAAGAGGCCCTCAAAAGGGTGGTAAAGAGGACAACACATTTATCTCACTAAGAGCAATATTTATGCAGGTGCTATTTCTCCTATAATGAAGACAAAGTTTAGAATATGTATTTGACTTTTTGTAGGTCACAGGTCTTCTTTCTAGGTAGAAAGAAGAAGTGAAAGCATTGCTCTTTGATTCCTCCTGTCATTATTCTTAGCTACCACCACCAGGTGATCTGTTCGAGACAGTGTCACCAACATTGAATTTGCTTTATAAACCTGATTCTATGATTAGACCCAGGTACATAAAACCCTACGTTTTGAGAACAGAGAATCTAATAGATATTTTATGTACAGAAATGTCAAGACCCTAGGAAGCCACATAGACTGTTTTTTCCTCTACGATTTTTAATACGTCTTTTGTTTATTTTCAACCATTAAGCATTTGTATATTTCAATAAATATAATATAAAATAATGTATAAAATTAAATATGTGAAAATTAAAAATAATTTACAAATATGTGAAAATTAAAAATAATTTACAAATGCACACTTTATCATCTTATTCATGGACAGAGAGAGAGAAAGAAAAAGAAGGATAGAGAGAGAGAATGATAGTGAGAAAGGAAACAGAGGGAAGGAGAAGGGAGGAGAGGAGACAACAGGAGAGGAGAGGGAGAAAGACTGGTCTGGCGTATTCCCAAATAATGTTTCTATCCCCTCCATCTTACTCCTGGAGAACTTCTTGTGTAGTGGCTTGTGAAAAAGAGGTGGGAGAGAGGAATGGTAGGAAGAAAGGGCCCTTTTATGGTCAAGAGTTGGGGAAATCCTCAGAGGCTAGAAAGAAGTCAAAGTTATCAATTTATGGACGTAGTTCACCTGAAGCATGCTCCATGGTTGCTTCCCAGAGTCAAAGCAAGACTTCAGAAATTAAGGCTGTTGTGATGTGTCTTGGGAGACAGCGTCAAAGTCCCAGAGATATGAACCTCCCAGGGATTCCAGGGCCTTAAGTTTGATCAGGGAGCAGCAGAGCCAGCTGACTTAGAGACTCAGATTCCAATCAAGAGAATTTAAAGAAAATTTAAATAGATATTTTTTTTCAGACAAGTTTGTGTACTATACGTCATACATATTACATTAGTATTTACACAACACTTTATACTTCATATGGTTACATTGTACAGATGTGATTTATTTCTATTGCCATGTGAGTTGGCAGATGAGCAGTTATTCCCATTTCACAGATTGAAACTTTGGGCATATTGAGGTCTGCCACATTCTTCCCAGGGTGGCAACAATCCACGGCGAGTCTCGCAAATTTTCATGTGTGGATTATAAGTGGTTCCTATAGGCCAGAAGCACGTCTTCCAATGCTTAGCCTTGGAACCCAAATTCTATACTTTTGGTGTTATATCTTTAAACTATCTTAAGAATCTATTCAGTTTAAAAGATTAAATTAGTATAGTTCTTATCAGAGGGAATATGTAACTGCTAACCAATTAGTGAATGTTCAAAGAAATAATTTATTTCCCCATCCATCCTTTTCTCCCTAAAAGTAAGATTAGCTGAACTAGGTCAAACCAAGAAGGAGACCTTCTGAAAATATCTCTGTATTCCTAGGAATTGCAGGATAGGTGAGCTCCATTTTTCAAAAACAAAACACAAAAGTTTATGGGGATTATCTTAAGTAGATATTTTTAATGAAGGATTAGTAATGCAGCATAATATGTTGGAAAGAACTCCAATTCAGAACACATGAATTACACCTTCTGATAATAGAAGTCATTGTTTGTACTACATACTGTGGTAAGTGCTGGATAAGTGTTAACTAATTTGATTCTTTCTATGAAAATTTACTCTGAGATGTATCTACTATTATCAGCCCCATTTTATAGGTGATAGTACTGAGGTTTGGAGAGGTTAATTTGCTCAAGTTCATACAACCTACAAGTGGAAAGCTGGTATTCATCCCAGACTGGCTGATACCAATGCCCATGGTTGTAACCATGGTAACTCATCCCCCTGTCACGAATTAGTTTTATTTCTTCCCTATTTCCTTGATTTCCTCACTTATGTTTAGGAAATCATGCCATGTCTGCTTCAAAGGGCTGCTTTGATTACTGACTCAGGTCAGGTATTTGAGAAAATGTATGTATGTACATATCTGAAATGAAAGTACTTTGTAAACTGGTAAGTGCCCACATATCTAATTTATTGTTGTCAGTCTATATTGCCAACCAGCTGTGTCATCTTGGGCAAATCTCTTAGCTCCACTGGCTTCAGGTCCTCACCTGGAAATTGATGGCATTTGACTAGATGGTTTCTAGGTCCTTTCCAGCTCAAATGACTCCAAGTTCATTAAAAGAAAAACTATAATCATGAGACCATAATAGGACCGTGATGAAGTGAGGAATTGAATCAGAAGGGACATGGCAAAGTAGGGTGTGAAATTAGCATGGAAAAAACTCCATGACAACCATGACTCCAGAGAGCAAGTACCTGGAGAGTTTTCTCCCTGATTGTCTTTTCTCCTTTCACCTCTGACCTAATAACTCATTTAAGAGGATCTCTAGTTGTGGGCATCTCTCTGGGGGTGAGTGGAAAGCCAATCACATGGCCAAAAGTGCACATCTTGGAGTGCAAGGGCCCACCTGAAAAATTCCTTTGGAAAAGAAATAAGCAATTTCAATCTTTAGCAAGAACTCCGTCTTCATGTGGGATCTAGGCCAAGCTCATAAGGGAAGATTTATAGAGAACAGTGGATTCTGTGTATCTCTATATCTATGTTACTCTTCCTTTAGGACCTACACAGCACAACGGTTATGGTTCTCAGTCTCTCCTAGACTTTAACTTTTCCCTCTCTCTCACTTCTACACCCTTCGCTTAGGGGTCTTCCTTAGGTTCTCTTTCCCCTTACTCAAATTCTTTGAACTTCAGTGAAAAGAATATTTTCTAAACTGAAATTTCAGGTATTACTCTGTGGTGAGGCATAGATGTCTAATTCTAGTTCCCAATTTCTTAAGTATATGATCTTGAAGTCTGTTAATTTCTGTTTTTATTTTGTAAATTGGGGATAATAGAATCATCTAGAATCTAATGAGACAAAACATATAAAGCCTAATAGATTGTAGAAATTAATAATTGTGCTCTGAATCAAAAATAATAATTTGTTGAATTTCAGGGGAATTAACTAAGGTAAAACCGACTTGCCTGTGCTTCCCAACTTCAGCCATTCCACGACTCTTTTAATTTAATTTTTCCCTTGAGAATTCCGCTTTCATATAATAATAATTAATTTGATTTCCATTTCAGTATACACCTTTTATTCATTATTTCTGAGCAGCAAAGCCAAGCTGGTCATTTCATAATTATATAATAAAGTACTCATGTACAAATCTATTGATCTTTTGAAATAATCCATATAGTTGTGCATTGTCATCTTTGAAAACCCTGGTGGTCCGGAGCACAGGTGACACAGACATCAGAGATGCCTCGCTGCAAGTACAGGCAGTGTTGATCTAACTGTTCCTTTTATCCTTCTTTTACTGTGCTGTTATTCATTCAGCAACATTCCTGGCTTCCTCAACCTGATTGATTTCTTAACCTGATTTTCTACCCTGCACAAACTTGCAAATGGCCATGTCCTTAGAAGATGAGATTGGAAAAGGTTTTGATTAACTGTATCTCCACATCAATATCGTCAACCAATATTTCCCTCAGTTATCTTTTCCTCTACAAACTGTCTTGGGAGATGGCAAACACATGCAAAAAATAATCAAAGAGAGTAAGTATATTCAGATTTTATTTTGTTTTTCTTCTGGCTTATCAAATTTTAAAAACATACATTTTTAGGATAACTTTTCTCATGAACAAGTTAAACAATCCACGACTCATCACATTTTTTCTGGGAATGATGAGGTACATGGAATACATTTAGTTACGGCTGACTCTGTTAACAGAATGTAACAAAAAAGTGAATTTTAGTGTAACCAATTGATCAAAAGCTTGATTCATTTTCATTGAATTGATCAATTATTTTGTTGTTTCAGGGATGTTGTGCGTGAATTTATATTTTCAAAATATTTTCATTGAATTGAATTCATCTTGGATAAAACATGTGATGAATTATATAGACAGCACTCTATTCTAAGAGTAAACAGAAAGATTTCAACATTCACAAAACCATAATTGAAATGAAACGAAAATCATATATTTTCAGTTTCTCCTCCAAAGCTGGGTGAAAGAACCGTTCACGAACATCTTCAGCATATATTTACTGAGTTATATAAATGTTAGTATATGAGATGCTTATCACTAAATAGGAAAACATCTCCACTAGCCCATATACTGTTATAATAGAGTATCATCAATTCAAGAGGACCTGGTGGTGGTGGAACATGAAAAATAGCACCATGTGTTTACAATCCTGCTGACTGGAAGATAACGGAATAATACAAGATAGAGATAAATGTAATCATATAACCGATATTCTTGAATCTTAGCTTAGAGAGCATCTAATTTAGCAAAGAATTTTATGAAGAGCTCCTTGATGCTATAGTATTAGTTCTGCCTTATTTTTCTTTCACAGAAAGGAATGATAATTGCTAACATTTATTGAGCCCTTACTATTTTAAACCCTTTGTGTCATTCAGTTCCTGAAACAACCATATGAAGTGGTAAATATTATTATCCCCATTTATAGATGACTCCACTGAGACACAGAAAGGTTAATAACTTGCTTAGGATCACACAGGCAGTGAGTAAATGTAAGGAAAATCTGACAATCTATTCTCTCTGTCATTCTCCCTCTTTCATTCTCTCTCCATTATTTTCCTTCTCCCTTTCTCTCTCCCTCCTTCTCTCTCACTGTGCTAACTATTAAGGATTTCTATATCTTAATAACTTTTTATTATAAATATAGGAGTTGTAGAAAATAAAAATACAGATAAAAATACAGAAGAAAATCAAAATCATACCACTTATTACATTTGTCAATTGTAATTGGTTCACATGTGTGTGTGTGTTTGTGTGTATGTGTGTGTGTGTCTGTGAGAGAGAGAGATTGATTATATAAAGTAATCGTTTTCCTCTAGAAAGGTAGAACCATGTTTTGCAAACATCAGCAGTATACATGAGTGCCTATCCCTTATTGATTTATGCTTTTTATATTAAAGGCATTGCCACATTGGCATTCATATATTTTGTGACTAGGTTTCCCAGTTCATCAATCGTATTTCAAAAGTGTTTTATATAAGTGGGTTTTCAGCCATAATCAAGTTTAAATTGTTATATCATATTTTGTCTCTTATGGTTTCTTACTTGATGTTATATTTCAGAAATTGCATTCCCATCCCAAGATTATGTACCTGTGTATGTATTGATTCCTCTAACGCTTTTTATTTATAGTAAGCTAGGTCTCATAGACCCTTTAGGGAAGAGTTTATTCTTTTCTATCAGTTGAAAATACTAAATTTATCATCTATTTAATTCTTATCAGTATTTAAATTTATTTTTTAAATTGTATTTGTTCTTTTGACACATGTCTATTTTTACAAGAATAATCAATTATCAATGTTTATAATGCTTTTGAACATCTGAAAGTCCAAATCTTTCTAATTATTAATCTTTTTCACAATTTTATTGGCCATTATCATTGATTTACTCTTTCCTCTCAAGGAAGATCAGTTTGGGTATGGAACATAGCCAATAGGTGTTATCTGTTCTGAATCTCTTAGTGAGCTCTAACTTGCTGACCGTATCAACAAATATATGAAATATATCTTCGTTGTTTTAGGGAATTGAAATAGCTACTTTGACTCTTTCTTGACATCGTCTCATCATAGCTTGATGCTGGCTGTCAATTGATCCAAGTGTACCTGAATTCAAGCAAACTGCATAGAAAATCTTTTATGTGGTTTCTGTCTATATGACTCCAGGTGGTTTGACTTGCCTGGACACTAGGTCTGAATCTACAGCTGCCCAGAGGTAATGATGCCTGACTGTCTGCAGGGCTGATGATGTCTCAGAAGTTTCCCCAAATTAATCAATAAAACTCTAGTACCCATGGCATTCCTATTCATGAGTACAGCTGTTATTTGTGGTTATCTGTAAGCAATCACTGATAATAATATCCAACATCTATTAAACAATTAATGTGTACCAGACTGTGCTGAGTGTTGGCATGGATCTCCTCATATAACCCTCCCATTAACCTTCTGTTTCAGGGGCTCTTGGTGCCCTAAATCTGTTAGGAGTAAATCGAACCTAGTGGGTATAAGCCACTGAGACAGGTTCATAGAGTGAGAGAACATCAGAACTGAAACTCTTTTCTTCAGCTTTATTGAGATATAATAGACATATAACATTGTATAAGTTTAAGGTGTACAACGTAATGATTTTATATATGTACATATTGTCAAATGGTTACTCCAATAAGATTAGTTAACATCCATCATCTCACACCATTACAGTATTCTTCTTTGTGACGAAAACTTTTGAGATCTACTTTCTTACTGACTTTCAAATATACAATAGAATATCGTTAACTATAGTCATCATGCTGTACATTACACTACCAGAATTTATCTTATTACTGGAAAATTTTACATTTTGACCATCTTCACCTATTTCCCCCACTTTCTGGCCCCTGCCTGTGACAACCACAAATCTGATCCTTGTTTCTGAGTTGGGCTTTTTTAGATTCCATATACAGAGAGATCATGCAGTATTTGTCTTTTTCTGTCTGACTGACCTAACTTAACATAATGTCCTCAAGGTCTGTCCAGATTATCACGAATGCCAGGATTTCCTTCTTTTTTTAAAGCCTGAATAATATCCCATTGTTAAACATATAATTTATGTTATTTATACATATTTATACGTATACTTGTTATTCATATTTTTTATATATTTATAGTATGATTTCTTCATTCATTTGTCAACGGACACTTAGATTGTTTCAATGTCTTGCCTATTATAAATAATACTGCAATGAACATGAGAGTGCACATATATTTTGGTGATGACATTTCCTTTGGATATATACCCAGGTATGGAATTGCTGGATTATATGACAGGTCTGTTTTAAATTTTTTTAGGAAACTATGGTTTCCATAGTAACCACACCAATTTACATTCTCACAACAGTACACATGGTTCTGTTTTCTCCACATTCTCACCTGCAGTTATTATCTCTTGTCTTTTTGATGATAGCCACTCTAACAGGTGTGAGTTGATATCTTATTGAGTTTGATTTGCAATTCCCTGATGATTAGTGATGTTAAGCACATTTTCATGTATGTGTTGGTATTTTGGATGTCTTCTTTGGAAAAATATCTAATTAGATTCCATGCCAAAATTTTAATTGGATTATTTATTTTCTTGTTATCGAGTTGTATGGGTTCCTTATATATTTTGGATATTAAGACCCTGTCAGATAGGTGATTTACAAATAATTTCTCTCATTATGTAGGATGCTTTTTCATTTTGTTTAGCACTCCTTTTGCCATGCAGAAGCTTTTTAGTTTGATATAATCTCTCTTGGTTACTTTTGATTTTTTTGGCTTGTGGTTTAGATGTGATATCCAAAAAATCATACCCAATCCATGTTCATTTTTTCCCTATGTTTTATTCTAGGGGTGTTATGGTTACAAGTCTCACATTTAAGTCTTTAATTCATTTTGAGTTTTTTTTTTTTTGGTGGGGGGGTGGTGGTGGGAATGGGATCCAGTTTCATTCTTTTACAGGTGAATATCCAATTTTCCCAGTACCATTTATTGAAGTGACTGTGTTTTTTCTATTGAGTATTTTAGGATCTCCTGTCAAATGTTAGTTGACCATATATGCACAATTTTATTTCTGGGCTCTTGATTCTGTTCCATTGGTCTATGTATCAGTTTCTATGCCAGTATCATATGATTTTGATTACTCTAGTTTTGTAATATAGTTTGAAATCAGGAAAGGTAATATCTCTTGGCCAGCTTTATTCTTCTTTCTCAGGATTGCTTTGTCTATTCAACTTCTTTTGTGGTTCCATACAAATTTTAGGATTGTTTATTCTATTTCTGTGAAAAATATCATTGCAATCTTGATAGAAATTGCATTGGATATATGATGGCTTTTGATAGTATGGGCATTTCACCAATATTAATTCTGCTAGTCCGTGAACATGGGATACCTTTCCATTTACTTGTATTTTTTTTCAATTTCTTTCGTTGATGTCTTATAGTGTTCAGTGAAGAGACCTTTCACCTTCTTGGTTAAATCTACCACTAAGTATTTTACTGTGTTTGATACTATTGTAAATGGGATTTTCTTTATTTCATTTTCCTAGAATTTGTGTAAGTATATAGAATGCTTATTTTGCATCCTGAAACTTTACTAATTTCATCGATTAGGTCTAACAGTTTTTTGGTGACATTTTTAGAGTTCTCCACAAATAAAATCATGTCATCTGCAAATAGACACAATTTCAATTCTTTTCTTCCACAACTTTGATGCCTTATATTATTTTTCTTTGACTTGATTGCAGTGGCTGGGGTCTATTACTATTTTGAATGGGAATGAGGAGAATGGTCACCTTTGTCTTCTTCTTGATCTTTCAAAAAAACTTTCAACTATTCACCATTGAGTATGTTATTGGGTATCAGCTTGTTATATATGAGCTTTAGTATGTTGAGGTTGGCTCCTTCTATACCTAATTTATTGAGAGTTTTTATCACGAATGGTGTTGAATTTTGTCAAATGATCTTTGTTCATTTATTGAGGATTATATGATTTTTATATTTCATTCTATTAATATGATGTATTACATTTGTTAATTTTTGTATATTGAACTATTCTTGCATTCTAGGAAAGTACCGTACTTGACCATGGTGTATGATCCTTTTCATATGCTGATGAGCTGAGTAATTTACTTGTTAGTATTTTGATGAAAATTTTAAAATCTGTATTCATCAGGGATATTGACCTATAGTTTTCTTTTCTTGTAGTGTCCTTATCTGGCTTTGGTATCAATGCTGGACTTATAAAATGAGTTTGGAAATGCTTCTTCCCCTTGAACTTTTTGGAAGAGTTTGAGAAGGATCAGTGTTAATTCTTCTCTAAATATTTGGTAGAATTCCCATGCAACCATCTGGTCCTGGGCTTTTCTTTGTTGGGAGGCTTCAATTACTGATTTGATCTCCTTACTTGTTATTGGTTTCTTCAGGTTTTCTATTTCTTCATGATTCAGTTTTCTATGTTGTATGTTTCTAGTAATTTACCTATTTCTTCTAGGTTGTTTCATTTTTGGAAGAAACCATAGGACAAGGGGAGTCCTTTTGTTTTGGCACTGTGTGAGCAGGGGGCAGGGCAATAGGGTCAGAGTGCTGCTACTCCTCTACTGTTCTAGTGTGGTCCTTCTCATTTTACATGGTCCATGGGGATGCTTCAGCTTCATAAGCACATTTAGGATTTTCACCACGATATCTTTTCTATGAATAGTTACCAGTTGTTCTGGTAAAGCTGACTGAAGTCAAGAACAACTTATTTTGCTGTCTTGATGATGGCACTAGGAATGAAAACTCTAAGGTCTGAACCCTTAATCACAGTACTTTTCTGTTTACTAAGACACAAAATATCCTAAAATTGAGAAAAGAATTGGGGTCAATAGTTAGTTGTAATAGCTTCCCTTTGGAATAGTTATCAGTAAATCTTCAAATATCATTTTTAATTTTCATGACCTCATGAAATAATTGAGAACCTGTAGCACAAGGCAGGTACTTTTTGATATTCAATATGAAAAACTGGGGTCTTTCCATCAGCACGGTGAAGTATTTCCCCCTTTCCACTGATGAATGGAGGGAAAAAAATGGCATGAATGAAAATTGTAAAGCCACCAATTTACCTGAATATTGTCTATTTTCTGATTTTAGAAACACCAAGTCAATGGTTTGTGGAGGAAATATTACAGATATCAACCCTTTCATCCTCTTGAGATTCTTGGATTTCCCTGAAATCATAGTAGCGTTCTCTGTTGTATTCCTGTTGACCTAGGTTATGAGTCTAATGTGATACCTGTGCCTCATCCTCTTAGTAAGGATGGACTCCCACCTCCACACACCCATGTACTTCTTCTTCAGTATTCTGCCCTTAATGATATCTATATGTGACCTCCACGGTTCCCAAGATGCTCTCTAACTTCTTCCAGGAGCAGCAAACTATCACCTTTGTGGGTTGTGTTATTCATGACTCTGCCTTCTCAACCATGGGACTAAGTGAGTCTTGTCTCATGACAGCTATGGCTTATGACCAATATGCTGCTTTTGTAGACCACTTTTCTATTCAATCATCTACTCACCCACCCTCTGTGTTTGGATGGTACTGAGGTCCTATATGGATGGACTCTCTGGTTCTATATCCCAATTGTGTGTCATGCTTCAGCTCCACTTCTGTGAGCCTAATGTCACCAACTACGTCTTCTGTGACATGCCCCAAGTGTTAGTCCTGTCTTGCACTAACACTTTCTTTGTACAACTCATAACTGCTATATTAGCAATGATCTTTGGGATAATAAATGCCTTAGCTATTATGATATCCTATGGCTATATTGTCATCTACATTATGAAGAACACTTCAGCTACAGTACTGTCCAAAACTTTCAACACCTATGCTTCTCACCTTACAGCAGTGACCCTCTTCTAGCCCTCAAATATCTTTTTCTATTTGAGTTCCAGCTCTAGTAGCTCCCCCAGCTTTGATAGATTTGCATCAGTCTTCTACTCTGTGGTGATTCACATGTTGAATCCTTGATTCATAGTCTGAGAAACAAGGAAATCAAAGTCGCCTTGAAGAGGTTTGCAAGAGAAGAGAGAGTATTCCTGAAGTCACGGAGTATAAGATTTCTGACCAATTTGTCTTGTCAGAATCACTTTAATCCACAAAAGTATGCACACTACTGCACTATAACAAAACTCATATTGCCTTTGGGCAAAGAAGGCTTAATTTAACACAGATAATATGAGGAAATAGAACAATAGGTGACTCAATGCCACACAAACACTATAACTTTAGGTCCTGGAGGTTCATTACTTTCATCTTACATGAGGAGTGGCCTCATCATTTATTATTTTTTCTGAAAGTATTTGTGAAACATTAAAGTTTAAAAACTTGTTGCTTCTTTTTGCTACTGAGATTGACCTCTGTCCAACTGCAGGCCTCTGGCATTGAAGGCAAGATAATTGACAGAGGCCCCTGGGGGTGTACTAACTTTGTCTCCCAAATATTTTGATGCAGCATTATCTAAACATGGTGGTGACCAATGTATGGTCTGTGTTTCTGAACAGAATGGGAATGAACAGAGAGAGGGGGTGTGCCTTTAGAGAGAAACAAAGCCATAGAGTTGGCCTGGTTGTGCCTCATGGAAGACCAGTCTGAGATAGCTAACATTTGTCTAAGGTCTCTTTCAAAGCTAATCATCTAATAAGTTTTTGGTTACATCCTAGTCTCCACCAGCTTTGGTCTAAGGAATGAGGTGATTTAAATGATAAAAGGAATCAATGAAGCATCTGTTCCACTCAGTGCCATTTATTTATGATTCTGAGGAATTAGTTTCTTGCATCTAGTGTCCAGTTGGAATTTCTGCTGGGAAATGATATTAAAAATCCATGTCACAGCCAATAGCAGTTTCTGATATTATGAAATGCAAACCTCTCTTTCTATCCTCCATTCAATCTAGAAAGTTTGTCCTTGGTTAACATAGACAATGGGATCACACTACCAAATCATTTCTGATATTTAAAGCATCTGAACATGTTAGGTAAGAAGACTTGTGTGAGAGTTCATTATAATAATAGAGTTACTGAATATTCAGTATTGCAGGGACAAAGAGGAAATATGGAAAACTTGTCTACATTCCTTCCTACTGTTTGTGTTCAACATTTTAAGTCCTAGAGATTGGCGATTGTTTGGGGTGATATAATGGATGGAGTAGAACGGTTTGAGTGACTTTAATGCTCGTATTGTCTGGGAAACCTCAAGGGCCAGGAGTGATAATAGATAGTGGGATAGGCAGGGTTCTCAACTCTGACCAGTTTTCACTGTCTGAAGTAAGACATAAAGTTGTGGTCCTTGTGGTATAGTTAAAAAATAGATCAAGATGCCTAACAACACTGACTGTTGATTTACCAGATTTCTCAGACTTGAATAAACTAATGTAAAAAAGATATAATTACATTTACATATTATCCTTGAAGAGTCATTGGATTCTTTTTTATTTTGCTTCTATTTTTTTTTTATTGAGGTAACATTGATTTACATCATTATATCAATTTTAGGTGTACACCATGATATTTTGATTTCTATGTAGAAAACATCATGTTCCCCACGCAAAGACTAATTACCATCTATCACTATACACGTGTGCCCTTTACTTTTTTCACCCTCCCCCCAAATCCCATCACCTCTGGTAATCACCACTGTAATATCTATTTCTATGATTTTGTTGGTTGTTATGGTTTTTATCTTCCACTTCCAGGTGAAATCATACAGATTTCAAACTTTTATAAATATACTTTTATACAAAATACAAAAATTTCCATGATAAATATATTTCCATTATAAATATTTGTTACACGTATATTGCATATATGTATGGAACTGTTTATAACTATGTATAATTTATTACATTAATAGTTAAATTACAAACAGTGGTGGCTTATTTGTTGCTCTCTAACATTCATAATCATTCTTTCTCTGAGAAATATACTGAAATATATATATATACAGAGAGGATGATTTTTCTGTTGTTAAACATCATTGTTTCAGTAGATTCGTCCCAACTCTGGGTTTCAGGGTTGAACCCAGATTGGTTTAAGACAATTAGAAAATATCCAATAGCTATTGCAACTAGCTTAGGGTAGAAGTGAGGGATATGAACAAATTAATGCAAGAAAGATGCAAGAAGATGTTTTCTGGGGCTTCTGGGAAAGAAAATCTTTTTCTCTTCTGTGGAAGCTACCAGAAGAGACACTCTCTTCATTTAGATGGTGTGAAGTAAGACTGTGATCTCTAGAATTTATACACTTTTTCTACCATAAGAGAAATTATCCATAGGATAGAACAATTAGTCTCCACAGTATATTAAACAAAAAAGAAAAAACTGGACATTTATAATATTGTTTCAGCCACTGGATCAAATTTTCTCTGATTACTTCTGTTCTATGAGCTAACAGATTCACTTGATTGTTTGACCAGTTTCATACTTTTTCTGTCATAAAAGATGAAAGATTCCTACTGAAAATCATTTTGTAATATATACCAAGAATAACAAAAATGTGATTTTTTGAATGTGTTCTCTATTATTTGTATATTATTTGCCTATTTTTGTACAACAAATTGGTAGAAAACTTTGTGGCTTCAAACAAAAATAGATATTTATTACCTTTTATAGTTTTTGTGGGTCAGAAATTCAAGTGCAACTTGGCTGTGTGGTTCTGGCTTAAGAGGTCTGATGAGGTTGCACTCAAGTAGTTGGTCAGGGCTGGAGTCCTCTGAAGCTAGATCAAGGTGGGAGGATCTACTTCTAAAATAGACGCCTCACATTGCTGGCAATTTGGTGCTGTTTGATGGAAGGAGGGTAATATGCTTCTTACATGGGTTAGGCCTATTAAATGTAGGAGGGTTCTGCACAAGCCCATGAAGACCAGAAGGCCAGGGTCATTGGAGACGATCTTCAAGGCTGCCTATCACCCTCAGCTGTTAGAAATGCTTCAGAGTAAATATATTCAAAAACTTTCATTGAAAACTTGGAAACAACTTCTATGCTACATGAAAAGAATAGTTAAATACAGTGAGATATAGCCAGTTGGCTCATTAAAATACACATGCCAGAAAGTAACACTTACACTGCAGGCACAAGATTTTGACAATCAATCTACAAATTCAGATATTCAGGAAACACTATTTTCATTAACTTTCCATAACACAATTTCTACTTTGCGCTCTCTATTTCTTCACTGGGAAGAAACTTAGTCAATTTGTGAGTCCTTCTGTCTTTTCCCTACGTTTGTGTCTAAGTTCTAGAGGACTGAATGATGTCAGGGCAAAGGAGCTATTGGGCTCTTGATCTCTCTCCACAGCAGCATCTCCTGAGATATCTATTGCCTCAACAGATCCCAAGATGTCAAATCATAATTGGGTTACTGCTGAATTCCATTTATCCGCATCCTAAAGACTGTTAGGTCTGGTGACTCTGCTACTCGTGAACGGTCTTAGTTGAATGGGAATTGTTCTGTTATTCCCATCCTATACTCTGGCACAGGAAATTCTGTAGAGCTCAAGCCCTAAGTGCCCAGTGGCTGTCTCCCTGGACCTCCATGAAAACATTTTCTGAAGTTTCTGTCTGCCAAAACAGGCCCTAACCATCTTTTGGTATGGCTCTTCTGTTCTTGGTGTGTCTAAACTTATTTGATAGTTGTGGTATCTCAAAGCCATTCTGGAGACTCACTCATGTTTTTGGGCACATGATCTCTGTTTCAAATTCTTTTTGCTGTCACATCCTTTCTCTGAGGCTTGAGAACATAACAACTTGCCTGACTGAAAGAGAGGAATGGTCAGAGATAGGAGGAAGGAAATATTAAGTAAAAAGCTAAATATTATTACAAAAATATTTTGTATTAGCTGTTACATACAGCTAAGTGAAAAATTTAAAAAGGAAGGTTGGATGGGGATTTGACAAGATACTAAAGACATATTAGAAGCATGAACAGACCTTATTTTCTAACATATTGTCACTGACTGCTTGACATTCTCCATAGCATGGCCTCTTCTATCTCCTCTAAGTTATTCTTTCCATGTAGCATATGGAGAAGGAAAACTCAGACCTTGAGGACCAGAGGACAAGTGTTTAGTGTCTTGGGTGCAAAACAAGAATTGCTTCTCTCAGTGAATGAATGTATAAAGAAGATGTGGTGTGTGTGTACATATATATATATACACACACACACATAGAGATATATAAATAATGGAATACTACTCAGTCATAAAAAGATGATATTGTGCCATGTCTGACAACATGGGTAGATCTTGAGGGTATTATGCTAAGTGAAATAAGTCAGAAATAGAAAGGCAATTTCTGTATGACTTCACTCATATGTGGAAGATAACCAAACAAACACATAGATATGGAGAACAGATAGGTGGTTAACAGAGGGGAAGAGAGAAAGGGCTAAAGGGGCACATAAATATGGTGAGCTAGCCTTCTGGTGGGGAAGAAAATGTAGTCTATACAGAAATCAAAATACAATGATGTAAAAATGAAATTTATATAATGTTATCAACCAATGTGACCCCAATAAAATAATTTTTTTAAAAAACACCCCAAATAAAGAATTGCTTCTTGTACATTTGGTGAGAGATGATAGCAAAGTAGGGTGGAGGGAGATGCAAGAGTTCCTTTTTGGTGCATGTTTTGGGAAGACTGAGTGTTATTTCTCTTTTCAAAGTTCCTTATGCTCTTTGCCCAGTTCTTCCTCTTTTCCTCCTTGTCTCTACCATTCTTCATACAATTGTTGTCTCCTCTCATTTTCTCTCTTCTACTTATTTCTTCCTTTAAAATAAGAAGATGGAGCCATGGAAGAGAAGAAGAGATCAATTTCTGCTTCTTCTTCCCTACTCCAAACTTCTGGAAGGTCTTCCTGAATGTGACCCATGCTTGGGTCCCATCTAAAGGTAAAAAACCAAAACAAAACAAAAGTAAAAGAAAACAAAAAACTGGTCCAAAATAAGAAGGTAGAGAGCTGAGATTCCCTCTATTGCAGGGTCTGACTCAGCATTGTTGGAGATTCACCACTTCTTGGTGTCTTTCCCAGATAGAGGTTTCTGATGATTGTCCATATGCTTTGATGACATAATTTATTTTATAGAGAACAAGGTTGGAAGTGTTTTTTAAATTATCCCCATTATCCTTCCAGGGTGAATGGAGCTTTCCTTGACATAAAAATGTCTCAAAAGATGAGCATGCCGAAGGAAGAACTTGGAAAATAAACAAGGGACCAATTAAGAGAGTTGGTCTCCCCTCTATCACCCAGGACGGAGGTTATTTACAGCTTGCATGATTTTAATTGCTCTTCATTGTTGGGATCTGTGCTCCAAAGTCCTCTCTTAGATGTGAAAGAAGCCTCATAAGCTTTCAAGGTCCTCTTCTCCCACAGCTAGATCATTTCTGAGGGAGGCTGAGTGAGCAAAACATTACTAATAAAAATCATGAACTCATCTCAGAATTCTGATAGAGTGGGATACTCTCAGAAGCTGGAAGCTGAAATATTTTTTGGCTATTTCTGAATACTTGGGTAAACCACAAAGAAGAAAGAGTTAGAACAGAGGAGAGTAAAGCTTTACAGAACTCTTAGGTGAGTCATTAGGGGCTCTGCTCTGAGGAATGTGAGGGCCTGGGACCCGGGAAAAATTTCATAGTTTTACAAATAGCTCAATATCATTGTCCTTGAAGTCTAAGTTTTATGAGTCCCTCTTCCATTGCAACTCATTTAGCCTGAAAAGCATTCTGTAGAGGGAGATCTAAATATGTAGGCTGTGTCAATATACTTTGGTACAAAATGGGGAGCTGGAAAACCTCTGACACCTTTGATTAATGTTTAAAAGGAGAAAACACAGGCCCAAAGGAAAAGTTGTGGGTAATTTTTGAGGGGCCTATGCTACTTGGTTTGTTCCATATAAAAGTCACATTTGAGCAGTCTACAGAAGACTCCCAAATTGAGGGATTTCAATGCATCTTTGATGAACGTTTTGGGTCTTGAGGAATTGGAGGACCACCCATCAAGAAAAACTGTAATACTTGGTCTTCTGAGACTGACCCTGTCCATATTTCCTGATAAATAAAGCTCTGCATATTTTGTTTCCTGTCCTATAAATATGTTGAATTTTTCCAAAGTCAACTGTGTAAATATTAGGAAGGATTGTTGATGAAATATCTTAAAGAAGAGAGGTATGTCAAAGAATATGTATGGGCCTTCCCTGGTCTCTGACTTCTTACCACATCCAGCTGGTGATCACCCACAAGAATTTATCTCCATCTTTCTCATGCCACACATCATCTCTTGTTTTACATTATGTCTCTATGGGTCCATTTATCACCTGTCTTCCTGGGCTGTAGGCTCCTTATTGGATGATTTACATCATCCAAAACACAAAGATAGTGCTTTACAGTGTTTAGAAATAAGATTAATGCAGCAATGAACACATGTTGATGTGCAGTTCAGTGCAGATATTTAATATGTGGCTTTGGAGCTATATTGCCTGGGTTTGAATCCCAGTTCTGCCCTTTGTGAGTTGTGTGACCTTCAGCTATTTACTACTCTGACCCACAGTCTCTTCATCTGAAAAATGGGACTAGTAAGAACACATACCTCATAAAGTTGTTGAAAATTAAAATATGATAAAACGTGAAAGTATTCAGAATAGCTCTTGGAACATAGTACACACTCAATAAATATTAGCTAACTAATACCACACCTTAATTTTCAGGCAAATGCAATCACTTTAGAAGCCAAAAAAAAAAGCAAATCAAGTAGCTTGGGGTTTTAGAAAAACAAATGGCCAGTGATAAGCTAGAGTAACCCAAACTTCATAGAAGTATTCTTTGTAAAAGTGTTTCTGGTAATATGGTGGATCATATGTTCAAAGAAATTACTAGCAGTAGATAAAATATGCTTTTTCATGCAGAAGCCAGTGAGAAAGCAAATAAATTTATCAACGTACTCAAATGACAAGAAAAAGCACAAACTTCAGAGGGCAGTAAGATGGGGCCATTATTTTCCCATGAGTATCTATTAATCTCTGGTATGCTCAGTCCTGGGTTTTAATAAGCCAATGTATGAAGGGTAGGAGAAAAAGACAATGTGTGAGATTCGCTTAGAGACAACAACTCATTCCCCCACTGCCGCTGAAAACATGGACTCTCTAAGGGTAACATTCTCAGTTGTCAAACTAGGAAAAACCTACACTCAAAATGCGATAGTGATATGCACACCTCTCTCAGCTTTATTGTGAAAGAAAGACAAAAAGTAAAAAAGCCTTGGGGCTGACCCTGTGGCTGAGTGGTTAAGTTTGTGCACTGCACTTCTGACGACCCGGGGTTTTGCAGGTTCAGATCACAGGCGCGGACATGGCACTACTCGTCAGGCCATGCTGGGGCAGCATCCCACACAACACAACCAGAGGCACTCACAACTAGAATATAAAACTATATTCTGAGGGTCTTTGGGAGAAGAAAAAAAAAAAAAGAAGATTGGCAACAGCTGTTACCTCAGCTGCCACTCTTAAAAAAAAAGTAAAAAAGCCTTCCCTGATAATTCTTTTTGTAAAATTTATTTTTATTGAGATAAAATTCACATATCACAGTGTGTAAGTTTAAGAGAGTCAGCGTGTTGATTTGAAACTTTTACATATTGCAATATGCTTACCATGCTAGCATTAGCTAACACTTCTGTCATGTCACATAGGTAGATTTCTTTTTTTGTGGTTGGAACAATTAAGATCCAGCCTGTACAGATTTTGAAATATAGTGATGTACATTTGCAATTTATGTAATGCTATAAACCAATGTTACCTCAATAATGGAAATAGATCTATTCTTATGAATATTGAAGTTTATAACAGAGTATTGTAGTCTATAATCACTATGCTTGGCATTAGATCTGTAGGATTTATCTGGGAGTTGCAAGTTTGTACCGTTAAACAAAATATCTCCAATTCCTGCATCCCCAGTCTCTGATAAGCACCATTTTGTTTGCTGTTTTTATGAACTTGACTGTTTTAGAACCTGCATATAAGTGATATTATACAGCCTTGTCTTACTCTATCTGACTTATCTCACTTAATGTAATGCCCTCAAGATCCATCCATGTTGCAGCAAATAGCAGGATTTTCTTCTTTATCGTGACTCACTGATATTCCACCGTGTGTGTATGTGTGTATAACATCGTCTTTATCCATTCATTCATTGACAGATATTTTGGCTGTTTCCATATCTTGGCCATTGTGAATAATGTTGCAAGAAACATAGGAGTGCAATATCTTTTTGATATCCTTTTTTCATTTCATTTGGACAAATAGCCAGAAGTGGAATTGCTGGACAATATTGTTATTCTATTGTTATTTTTTTGAGGAAACTTCTTACTTTTTTCCATAGTGGCTGAAGTAATTTGTAATCCCATGATAGTGAATGAGGGATCCTTTATCTCCACATCCTTGCCAAACTTGTTCTCTCTCGTCTTCTTGATGATAGCCATTCTAACAGGTGTGAGAAGATATCTCATTGTGATTTTGATTTGCATTCCCCTAATGATTAGTGATATTGAGTATATTTTTGTGTTCCTTTTGGACATTGAATGTCTTCTTTGGAAAAATGTCTAGTTAGTTCTACTGCCCATTTCTTTACATCAAATTTTTGATATTTGTTACTGAGTTGTGTGAGTTCTTTAAATACATGGGATTATAAACCCTTATCCTATGTATGGATGGCAAATATTTTCTCCCATTCTGTAGGTTGCCTTTAATTTTTTTTGATTATTTCTTTTGCTGTGTAGAAGCATTTTAGTTTGATGTAGTCCCGCTTGTTGTTTTTGCTGATGTTACTTGTGCTTTTGATGTCATATCCAAAAACTCATTGCCAAGGTCAATGTCAACAAGTTTTTCCTCTAGGTTTCATTCTAAGAGTTTTATGGTTTTATGTCTATGTTTAAATCTTTAATTCACTTCGAGTTAAGTTTCATGAGTAGTTTAAGTAAGGGGTCTGGAGTTTTCTCTGCCTTTGTATGGGTACACATGCTCCACTCTGCTTGCTCCCTCTTGTGGCTGAATTTCATCATTTCTTATGGCTGAGTAGTATTCCATTGTGTATAAATACCACATCTTCTTTATCCATTCGTCCCTTGATGGGCACATAAGTTGCTTCCAAGTCTTGGCTATTGTGAGTAATGCTGCAGTGAACATAGGGGTGAAGGTATCTTTATGCCTTTGTGTTTTCAAGTTCTTCGGATAAATACCCAGCAGTGGGACAGCTAGATCATATGGTAGATCTATTCTTAATTTTCTGAGGAAACTCCATACTGCTCTCCATAGTGGTTGCACAAGTTTGTGCTCCCACCAGCAGCGTACTAGGGTTCCCTTCTCTCCACACCCTCTCCAACATTTGTTGTTTCCTGTCTTGTTAGTTATAGCCATTCTGACTGGAGTGAGGTGACACCTCATTGTAGTTTTGATTTGCATTTCCCTGATAGCTAATGATGTTGAGCATCTTTTCATATGCCTGTTGGCCATCCGTATATCTTCTTTTGAGAAATCTCTGTTCAGATCTTTTGCCTGTTTCTTAATTGGGCTGTTGGTCTTTTTGCAGTTGAGCTGTATGAGTTCTTTGTATACTTTGGATATTAACCCCTTACCAGATATATGGTTTGCAAATATCTTCTCCCAGTTGTTAGGTTGTCTTTTCATTTTGTTGATGGTTTCCTTTGCTGCGCCTTCTTAAGCTATTGTGTCTCCTCTGGTTTATGTCACTCACCATGCTGGCTCCTGGAACCCTTTGTTTCCATTTTACAGAAGGTGGCACTAGAGCTCACATTTGTGTTTCTGCCTTGTCCACAGACCAGGTCTGTTTTTCTGAGACTCAGTTTACCAGATTTGCTCTTATTGCTACACTCAGGAATGTGCATAAGGAGCCAGTTGCAGAGGGGTAAGAGGTGTTTGTTTAGCACTGGGAGGTTGAGGGCTCTGGTGGACCTGGTGGGGAGATTCTCTGGTGAGCTACTCCTCAATGCTCATGGATGGACTTCCTCCTGAAATCCTGAGCCTGTGTGCCCCTTTAATATTCTCAACTGCCTCTTTCCTGATCTCCCTTCTTTTTCTAGTCATGGTCTACTCACCACAGTAATCTCTGTACTTCTAGAGAGAAATGGATTTTCTAGCTGCCTCCAGCACCCCTGGGGTAGGTGGGTACTAACTCACTGATCTTTTTCCTCACCAGAAGAGTTTGCCACTGCTAAATGCTTCAACTTCTGCAGTGTACCTTGAAGTGGTTGGTGCTAGGAAAGCTCCTTTCACTGTCTCCACTGTGACCAATCTCACACCTATTTTTCTACTCCAGCAGTACACTGGAATACCTTCTCAGGAAGACTGGACTTCCACAAAGTCTCTCTCCTTCATGGGTGTCTGCTCAAGTCAGCCCTCTGCAGGCTTTACAGGACTCTGACCAAGACGGGTTGGGGCTATTTTTCTGTCTCCTGCTGGCTCTGTAGCCCATGCTAGGGTGTGTCTGCCTATTATTGGATGCACCCGTGGGGTGAGATTCCTTCCACATCCCTTGGCATATCATGCTAGATACCACAAAAGCTCTTTTGTTCATGGATGGATGTTCAATTCATTGTTACAAAAGGGGGACAAAAAGGAGGACTGTCTTTCATCACAATGACACTGATGTAATTCATTCCTCTGGTAGTTTTTATTTTTATATATCTGCATCTGTAAATATGCAGCCTAAACATTTTCACTATTTTGACACTTAAAAAAAATCAAAATTTTTGTTTAAAGGGATTGTGGGCTGGTTCCACCCCCAAGGCATCTCACAATATAATATAAATCGTTACTGAAGAAACAAATTTTAAACTCAAGTGTCAGTGGTTCCTATAGATAACTTTTAAAGAAACATGAACTTAAGATAAAAATAATCACTAAACACACAAACAGGGCACCTCGAGTAAGAGTAAGCAATAACATTAAATTAGAGAGTCAGACTTGCAAAACTATGCATTTACATCATTAAATAGTAATAATTTCAACAAGCATGTTGAATATGTTTAAGTAAAAGATACTATAGAAATTATGAAAAACATTGAGACTATCAAAACTGAATATTTGGGAAAAGAACAAAAAGAATATTAGAGAAAAAACAAAATTTTATGATTGAAATTTGAAATTCAATGTGTGAGTTAAACACCCAATTAGCACAACTTCTGATTTACTGCAAGAAGGATCTGAAAAATTAAACAAAACAAAGTAGATAAACACAAATAATGGATGTTTCAGTGATGTAGAGGGTAGAGCTGGAAGATTCAACATACATCTAACTGGAATTCCATGGGCATATAATAGACATATAGAGGCAATTTTTAGAATACTCTCTGTGTTTAGCAGACATCACAGCATGCTTAAGCTTACCATACCAAACAAATAGACGTTAAAGAAACCTGGGAATATTTCCATGAGTAGAATTCAGTATATATTGTAGCTACTCAATAAATCTTTTCGTTGCCATGATTGTTTATTATAATGATGATGGCAGTGATGATAAAGAATGGAATTTCCTGCTCTGTTCTCACAAAATTCTCCCTCCATTCAGTCTCATTGTGGACAGAACCACATCAAAGTGTGGGATGATAAATACGTAGTCTGTCTGTGACTAGTTCTCCTTCCATGTTGATGGCAAACAGCTTAATATTCTTTTCTAATTCATCTCTTCATTCCTTCAGAGTTATTCTCAAAAGAGTGCACTATGAAGCAATGACTGATCTGATTTTGGGAATTTCTGGGAATTTCTACATTCCTTCTCAGGCTATATCCTTACGCTTCTATGGGGATTTTCTCTTTCATATATTTTTGAAACTAGGAGGCTGGGAAATGGCTGGGGAGAAGGAAGATATTCTCCATGGCTAATGGTGACAAATCTTTTGTAGTTCATAGACAGGGATTATTCCATTAATGTCACAGCCTTTCTCCAGGGAAATTTCTAAGACTTTTAGTTTTACCCATACACAATTCCCAGGTTAATTTTCACACTTATTTTCTACTTTCATGGCTTCCAAGGATATTTTTTTTAGTTTGAGTTCATCTGAATGAAAAAGTGTTTGTGTTGGGAGATGTTGTAACAACCATTTGAAGAGATGACAGCTATTGCATCTAGAAGAGGAGACACAATGCCTGATGCAAAAATATTGCTTTGGTTATTTACCCTTTGTCTTGAAGACTTAGTGATTGTCTTCCTTGGACTGGCCCCAATGAGAAAAAGAGAGAGAACTTCCAGAAATGCAGCCTCAGTTTCATAATCCCCATGTCCATTGCCTAAGCGTCTTAACACTTACATGAGTTCAAGTCACTCTATTTTGTAGGATAAATCTTGCATCTAGGAACCATGAATAGAATTGCGGGTGATTAAGAATCCAATAAGCCATTCGTGAAGGTGGAAAGCGGTTGCATTTTGCTGGGAAGAGGTCCCAAAGTTTACAAGAGATTTCAAAAGTATCACTGACCCAAAGAATATCATGGATCATGGCCTTAGATAATTTAACTCTTAAGTATCTCTGATACTTATAGGTGACAACAATGGCCACCACTAATGTCTCAGTATCTGGAGAGATTTCTCCTCTCACTGAGATGCCTCCAAAGCCCACCAGGTGAGTCTCTTTTCACCAAAGGTCTGTCACCCTTCTCTCTGGTGATTTTAGGTTGCTGAGAAGAGTGAGTTTGTGCATGGGCCCCTTAAGACCTGGGTCTTTTCAGCTTTCATCCAATAGCTTTTCTGGGGGTATTCCCTGCGGCAGTTAATATCCGGCAAAGCCAGATAGTAAGACCCTCATCTCAGTTGTGCTGAGTCTGAAGGATGCTTATAGCAGTATCAGGCCCCCGCTCCAGACATCACTCTTCCAGGGAGGGCTGCCTACCTTAGGGTGTCTTCTGCCTGGCTGGATGAGAAACTCTGCTGCTTCTGAAGGCGGCTTTTTTCCTCTCCAGCAGGAATTTCTGCCCCTTCTGCCTTAGTCAGGACTGTCCCTTGTTGTGAGGGTTCTTTTTATCCAGTTTTCAGTTTTCTATCCAGGGTAATTTTTCCAAAAATGATTGTAACCTGGTTCTGTTCATGGGAGGAGATGAGTTCAGAGTCTGCCTATGCCGCCATCTTGATGACATCTGCCCCGATTCAGTCTTAATAGGACGTCTATTTTGAGTAAATCATTAATTTCTCCTAGATTATTCAATTTGTTGGCATATGATCCCTCATAGTAGTCTCTTATGATCTTATATATTTCTGTACTATCACTTGTGATGTCTCCTCTTTCATTTCTGGTTTCATTTAGTTGAGTCTTCTAACTTTTATTCTTAGTCTAGCTGAAGGTTTGTCAGTTTTGTTTATCTTTTCAAAGAACCCAGCTCTTTGTCGATTTTTTTCTATTGTTTTTCTGCTCTCCATTTCATTTATTTCTGCTCTGCTCTTTGTTATTTCCTTCCTTCTACTCATTTTGAGCTTAATTTGTTCTTTTCTCCTTTGATTTCTGATTTGACTCATTTGTTGTTCAGGAGTGTGTTGTTTACTTTCCACATATTTTTAGGTTTTCCAGCTTTCCTCTTGTGGATTTCTAGTTTCACCTATTTTGTCAAAACAGGTACTTTGTATTATTTTGATCTTAAATTTTGTAAGAATCTTCTGTGTCCTGTTGTATAATCTATCCTGGAAATTTTTGTTTACTCTTGAGGAGAATGTGTATTCTACTGCTATTGAAGGCAGTGTTCCATAAATGTCTGTTAGGTCCATTTGGTCTAATGTATGTTTCAAGTCCAACATTTCCTTGTTAATTTTCTGTCTGGATGATGTATCCATTGCTGAAAGTGGACTATTAAAGTCCTTACGGTTATTGTATTGTTACCTATTTCTCCCTTCAGATCTGTGAGTATTTGCTTAATATATTTATGTGCTCTGATTTTTGGTGTTCTTATATTTACACTTATTTTATCTTCTTATGAATTGACCCCATTATCACTATATAATGAACTTCTTTGTCTCCTATTTCCATATTTTGCTTAATGTCTATTTTGTCTGATATAAAATGTCTGCTTTGTTCTTGTTTCTACTTGCATGGAATATCTTTTCCATTCCTTTACTTTGAACTTATGTGTGCCCTAAAGCTATAGTGATTCTCTTGTAGGTGGCATATAGTTGGGTCTTGTTTTTCTATGCATCCCCAGTCCTCTGCCTTTTGTTGCTGAATTCAATCCATTTACATTTACAGTGATTACTCATTCACGAGAACTTTCTAATGCCATCTTATTCACTGCTTTCTGGTTGTCTTTTAATTCCCTTCTTTCTTCTTTTCATCTGTTTCTGCCTACATTTGTACAATGGTGATTTTTTGAGGTGGTATGCTCTGTTTCCTCTTTCTTCCACTTTTTGAATCTACTCTCAATTTTTGCTTTGTGGTTACCATGAGGTTTGCATAAACATCTCATAGAGAAAACAGTCCATTTTATGCTGATACCAGCTTAACTTCAATTGTCTACAAAAGCTGTCCCCTTTTGGGGCCAGCACCCTGGTATAGTGGTTAAGTTCATCATGCTCTGCCTCAGTGCCCTGAATGTCGGGCAGAAATGTAGGAATATTGGCATAGATATTACCTTAGGGCTAATCTTCCCCAAACAACAAAAGAGGAAGATTGGCAACAGATGTTAGTTCAGGGTGAATCTTCCTCATAAAAAAAACTGTACTGTTTTACTCTCATCTTTTATATTTTTATGTAATTTTTTACCTTTATATTGTATATTCTTGAACAAATTATAGTAGCTATAATTATTTTTAATACTCTTCACTTTTCACTTTTATACTATAGTGAAGTGATTAACACACCATGCTATTACAGAATTAGGGGTTGTTATATGTAACTGTATATTTAACTTTATCACTCTTTTCTATACTTTCATATGTTTTCATGTCCCTGATTAGTGTCTTTTTCTTTCAGCTTAAATAACTCCTTTTAGTATTTCCTGCCAGGCAGGTCTTGTGGTGATGAACAACCTCAGCTTTTGTGTTTCTAGGAAAGTCTTTATTTCTCTTTCATATTTGAAGTACAACTTTGTGAGAGAGAGTATTCTTGGCTCGCCATTTTATCCTTGAACAATGAACATGTCATTCACTCTCTCCTGGCTTGTAGAATGTCTGCTGAGAAAATTGCTGAAAGCTTAAAGGGGATTCATTTGTAGGATATAATCTTTTGACCTTGATTATTTCTAGTATTCTCATTTTCTTTGTTTTTGACATTTTTAATATAAAGTGTATGGAGAAGGTGCTTTGGCATGATATAATAGGATGATCTGTTAGCTTTATGAAGTTGGATGTTTAAATATCTCCTCAGGTTTTGGAAGTTCTCAGGATTATTCATTAAATACATTTTGCAGGGCTGGACCAGTAGCGCAGCAGTTAAGTGCCCACATTCCACTTCGGCAGCCCGGGGTTGGCCAGTTTGGATCCCGGGTGCGGACATGGCACCACTTGGCAAGCCACGCTGTGGTAGGCGTCCCACATATAAAGTAGAGGAAGATGGGTGTGGATGTTAGCTCAGGGCCAGGCTTCCTCAGCAAAAAGAGGAGGATTGACAGCAGTTAGCTCAGGGCTAATCTTCCTCAAAACAAATACATTTTGTTCCCCCTTCTCCATCTGTTTTCCTTCTGAGCTTCAATTATCCCATAGATAATGTAGGTTATCTTTGTTCTTTTTCATTCTTTTTTCTTTGGTTGGCTCTCACTGGGTTATTTCAAACTTCCTGTCCTCTAGCTCACTCATCTGTCTTCCATTGGCTCTACTCTACTGAGGATGCTCTCTATTGCATTGTTCATTTCATTCATTGAATTGTTTAGCTCTGGAATTTCTATTTGGTTCTTTTCTATAATTTCTATCTCTTTGGTAAATATCTCGTTGTGTTCTTTTTTCCCTGATCCCATTGAATTTTTTTTCTGACTTTTCTTGTAGTTCATTAAGTGTTTTTGAAATGGCTGTTTTAAACTCTTTATCGGCTAGATCTCATAATTCTTTGCCTTTCAACTTGGTTCTTGGAGAATTCTTGTTATTTTTAGGTGAGGAATGTTTTCTTAATATTTGATGTTTCTTACAGGTTTGTATTGCTGCTTCAGCATTTGAAGAGACAGACATCTCCTTAAACCTTTACTAGTTCCCTTTAGATGGAGTATACTATTGTTAGTAGGGTTATAGCTGGGAATGTCTCTGCCTTTATGTGGGTACACATACTCAACTCTTCTTGCTCTCTCTTCTGGCAGTATTCATAAGCTATTGCATTTTCTCTGGTTCTTACCAGAAACCAGATCTGCTAGCTAAAATGTCTTTTCCTTTTTCCAGAATGTGGCACTACAGCTCATGTTTGTGATTTCTCCCTTGCCCACAGATCCTGGTCTGTTTTGCTCAGAGCACTCAGTTTACCAGATTTACTCTCACTGTGCCCTCAGACAAGTACCAAGGATCCAGCTTCAGAGTGTGGAGAGGTGTGGTTTTAGTACTCCTAGAGGCATATGAGTAAACTTTCTGCTGAAATCCTGAGTGCAGACAGCAGGAACTATGACCCTTCAATACCCCTTGCTGTTCAGCATGTATTACCTGGCTGAGTAGTCTAGATATGATTTTGGGAATTGCACCCTTCTACCTACTTCTCTGGCTATAGCTTTATGCTTCTAAAGGGATTCTCCATTTTTATTCTTTCTTTTGGACCTAGGAGGCTAGAAATGGTTGAGGAAAAGGAAGACACTCTGGAGGGCTAATGCTGACAAATATTTGTAGTTCATAGACACAGTTTATTTCAGTAATGTCACAGCCTTTCTCTGGGAAATCTCCAAGACTTCACTTTTATTCATATAGACAACTCCTAGACTACATTTGGCATCTAGTTTCTACCTTTCATAGCATTTCATGATTTACTTTCTTATTTGAGTTCATCTGAACAAAATTTTTTTGTGTTGGGAGATCATCTAAAAACCACCTGAAGAGGTGACAGCTTTAGTATCTTACAGATGTCATACAGTGCCAGATGCAAAATATTATTTTGGTTATTTATGATTTGTCCTGAATACTTAGTGTTTTCCTTCCCTAGACTAGCTCCAGTGATAAAAAGAGAAAGAACTTCCAGAAATCTTGCCTCAGCTTTCTAATCTCCATGTGCATTGCCTAAACATCCTAACCCTTACTTGATTTCAAGTCACTCCACTTTATAGGAGAATTCTTTAGCCTAGGAACTATGAATAGAATTGACAGTGATTGAGAATCCAATAAAACCATATAGAAAGGCGGTAAGTGGTTCCAGTTTCCTTGGTAGAAGGTCCAGAGTTTCCAGAAGATTTCTAAAGTATCATTGACACAAATAAGATCAAGGATCATTGTCCTAGAAAATTTAACTCGTAAGAATATCTGATTTGAGGAAATAAGAATCTGCACCTGGGGCCAGCCTGGTGGCACAGTGGTTAAGTTCACACGTTCTGCTTCTCGGTGGCCTGGGGTTCGCCAGCTCAATCCCGGGTGTGGACATGGCACCACTTGGCAAAAGCCATGCTGTGGTAGGCGTCCCATGTATAGAGGAAGATGGGCATGGGTGTTAGCTCAGGGCCAGTTTTCTTCAGCAAAAAGAGGAGGATTGGCAGTAGTTAGCTCAGGGCTAATCTTCCTCAAAAAAAAAAAGAATCTGCCCTTTTAACGAAGAGAGCATAATGGTTATTACAACCCTGTCTTTTCTAACTTCTCAGGAGCCTTCCTAGTGTCGTTAACTTGGGTAAGTCATATCCATTTCCAAGCTGCTCTGGGTGTGTAACTCTTCCCATGATCCCATTACATTGCTGCTATATTTATCCAGGGTTTATGAACGTAGAAAGAGAGTTACAGAATTGTCCACCTTCCCTCATTAGAGATTAATGGAATATTACTTCCCAAGGAGATTTCAAAGAGTACCTACTTCACCAATCTCATCTTGCATATGAGGTCCAGCATGATTTGGGGACTTCCTCAAGCACTGAATTTATATCAGAGCCAAACCTTAGAAGAATCATTCTTTTTCACCATATTGAGAAATGGCACTATTTTCCTAATGTAGTCTATTTCCAATTCTCATATATGTGTAAACTCTGGAATGGGAAAACAGGAAATTAAGATATTTTAGGGGATAATGTACTAATGATGCCTATTGCTCATTCTGTTCCCACAGAGAATGGCAATATTAATCATAGAGGATTTTTTCAGTTAAGGTTGCTGATTGTACATGAGAAACATTGATTACCCTCTTTCCAGTCTTCTTGGGGATCTACCTTGTGACCCTCCTCTGGAACCTGGGTCTCATCATCCTAATCAGGGTGGACTCCCACCTGCGCACATCTACATGCTTTATTCTCGGTTTCCTGTCATTTATAGACATCTGCTATTCTTCTTCCACCAAACCAAGGATGCTTTGAGACGTCTTAAAGGGTGAAAAAATGATTTCCTTCATTGTTTGTGCCACCCAGTATTTTACTGGGTGCTGGATATGTCTCACTGAGTCCTTCTCCTTAACCATGATGAGCTATGACAGATATGTTGCTATAAGTAGGCCTCTGCAGTACTCAGCCATCATCGCTCCTTACTTCTGTCAGAAGATGGTTGCTGGTGCCTATGGGAGTGGTTTCCTTGATAGTTTACTTCAAACAGTCACTTGCTTTCTTCTCTAATACTGTGGGTCCACTATCATTCTAGATTTCTTCTGTGACACAGCCCAGATTATTACCTTGTCTTGTTCCAATTCCTTCCTCGGCCACTTGATTCTTTTTCTGATATGTGTTTTTGTTAGGTTTTTATTTCCTAGTTATCATCTTATTGTAGGTTTTTATAGTAGCTTCCATCCTGAAAATATCTTCTGTCAAAGGTAATGCCATGACCTTCAATACCCATGCCTCCCACCTGGCAGTTATGAGACTATTCTAAGACACAAGCCTCTCTGTATATCTACTTCCAAACTCTAGCCACTCCAACAAGAAGGACAAGGTGCTGTCAGTGTTCTGTGTTATCTTTATCCCCATGTTAAATCTTCTTATCAATAATCTGAGGAACAAGGAGGTCAAAGAGGCCCTCAGAGAGTGTTAAAGTGGCTAACATATTTACCTCACTAGGAATAATATTTGTGCAGCTGTTATTTCCTCTTAAGGAAGACAGAGTAAGAAGATGCAAGTGGCCTTTTGTAAGTCATAAGATAGCTAGGTAGAGAGAAGGGGTTAAAACCTGCGTCACTGATTCCTGGTGTCGTAATGTTTAGCTGCCACAACCAAGTTATCTGTCTAAAACAGTGTCATCACCATTGAATTTAGTTTAAAAACCCTGTGTCTATGATTACACTCAGGTAGATAAAACTCTACGTTTTGAGAACAGAGGTTCTGATGGATGTTATACGTAGGGAAATGACAAGAATCTTGGAAGCCACACAGATGATTTGACAGGAGATCCTAAAATACTCAATAGAAAAAACACAGTCACTTCAATAAATGGTACTGGAATAAATGGTACTGGGAAAATTGGATATCACCTGTAAAAGAATGAAACTGGATCCCATTCCCACCACCACCCCCCCACCAAAAAAAAAAAAAAAAACTCAAAATGAATTAAAGACTTAAATGTGAGACTTGTAACCATAACACCGCTAGAATAAAACATAGGGAAAAAATGAACATGGATTGGGTATGATTTTTTGGATATCACATCTAAACCACAAGCCAAAAAAATCAAAAGTAAACAAGAGAGATTATATCAAACTAAAAAGCTTCTGCATGGCAAAAGAAGTGCTAAACAAAATGAAAAAGCATCCTACATAATGAGAGAAATTATTTGTAAATCACCTATCTGACAGGGTCTTAATATCCAAAATATATAAGGAACCCATACAACTCGATAACAAGAAAATAAATAATCCAATTAAAATTTTGGCATGGAATCTAATTAGATATTTTTCCAAAGAAGACATCCAAAATACCAACACATACATGAAAATGTGCTTAACATCACTAATCATCAGGGAATTACAAATCAAACTCAATAAGATATCAACTCACACCTGTTAGAGTGGCTATCATCAAAAAGACAAGAGATAATAACTGCAGGTGAGAATGTGGAGAAAACAGAACCATGTGTACTGTTGTGAGAATGTAAATTGGTGTGGTTACTATGGAAACCATAGTTTCCTAAAAAAATTTAAAACAGACCTGTCATATAATCCAGCAATTCCATACCTGGGTATATATCCAAAGGAAATGTCATCACCAAAATATATGTGCACTCTCATGTTCATTGCAGTATTATTTATAATAGGCAAGACATTGAAACAATCTAAGTGTCCGTTGACAAATGAATGAAGAAATCATACTATAAATATATAAAAAATATGAATAACAAGTATACGTATAAATATGTATAAATAACATAAATTATATGTTTAACAATGGGATATTATTCAGGCTTTAAAAAAAGAAGGAAATCCTGGCATTCGTGATAATCTGGACAGACCTTGAGGACATTATGTTAAGTTAGGTCAGTCAGACAGAAAAAGACAAATACTGCATGATCTCTCTGTATATGGAATCTAAAAAAGCCCAACTCAGAAACAAGGATCAGATTTGTGGTTGTCACAGGCAGGGGCCAGAAAGTGGGGGAAATAGGTGAAGATGGTCAAAATGTAAAATTTTCCAGTAATAAGATAAATTCTGGTAGTGTAATGTACAGCATGATGACTATAGTTAACGATATTCTATTGTATATTTGAAAGTCAGTAAGAAAGTAGATCTCAAAAGTTTTCGTCACAAAGAAGAATACTGTAATGGTGTGAGATGATGGATGTTAACTAATCTTATTGGAGTAACCATTTGACAATATGTACATATATAAAATCATTACGTTGTACACCTTAAACTTATACAATGTTATATGTCTATTATATCTCAATAAAGCTGAAGAAAAGAGTTTCAGTTCTGATGTTCTCTCACTCTATGAACCTGTCTCAGTGGCTTATACCCACTAGGTTCGATTTACTCCTAACAGATTTAGGGCACCAAGAGCCCCTGAAACAGAAGGTTAATGGGAGGGTTATATGAGGAGATCCATGCCAACACTCAGCACAGTCTGGTACACATTAATTGTTTAATAGATGTTGGATATTATTATCAGTGATTGCTTACAGATAACCACAAATAACAGCTGTACTCATGAATAGGAATGCCATGGGTACTAGAGTTTTATTGATTAATTTGGGGAAACTTCTGAGACATCATCAGCCCTGCAGACAGTCAGGCATCATTACCTCTGGGCAGCTGTAGATTCAGACCTAGTGTCCAGGCAAGTCAAACCACCTGGAGTCATATAGACAGAAACCACATAAAAGATTTTCTATGCAGTTTGCTTGAATTCAGGTACACTTGGATCAATTGACAGCCAGCATCAAGCTATGATGAGACGATGTCAAGAAAGAGTCAAAGTAGCTATTTCAATTCCCTAAAACAACGAAGATATATTTCATATATTTGTTGATACGGTCAGCAAGTTAGAGCTCACTAAGAGATTCAGAACAGATAACACCTATTGGCTCCATACCCAAACTGATGTTCCTTGATTTCCTCTCAATGATAATGGCCAATAAAATTGTGAAAAAGATTAATAATTAGAAAGATTTGGACTTTCAGATGTTCAAAAGCATTATAAACATTGATAATTGATTATTCTTGTAAAAATAGACATGTGTCAAAAGAACAAATACAATTTAAAAAATAAATTTAAATACTAATAAGAATTAAATAGATGATAAATTTAGTATTTTCAACTGATAGAAAAGAATAATCTCTTCCCTAAAGGGTCTATGAGACCCAGTTTACTATAAATAAAAAGCGTTAGAGGAATCAATACATACACAGGTACATAATCTTGGGATGGGAATGCAATTTCTGAAATATAACATCAAGTAAGAAACCATAAGAGACAAAATATGATACAACAATTTAAACTTGATTATGGCTGAAAACCCACTTATATAAAACACTTTTAAAATACGATTGATGAACTGGGAAACCTAGTCACAAAATATATGAATGCCAATGTGGCAATGCCTTTAATATAAAAAGCATAAATCAATAAGGGATAGGCACTCATGTATACTGCTGATGTTTGCAAAACATGGTTCTACCTTTCTAGAGGAAAACGATTACTTTATATAATCAATCTCTCTCTCTCACAGACACACACACACATACACACAAACACACACACACACGTGAACCAATTACAATTGACAAATGTAATAAGTGGTATGATTTTGATTTTCTTCTCTATTTTTATCTGTATTTTTATTTTCTACAACTCCTATATTTATAATAAAAAGTTATTAAGATATAGAAATCCTTAATAGTTAGCACAGTGAGAGAGAAAGAGGGAGAGAGGAAGGGAGAAGGAAAATAATGGAGAGAGAATGAAAGAGGGAGAATGACAGAGAGAATAGATTGTCAGACTTTCCTTACATTTACTCACTGGCTGTGTGATCCTAAGCAAGTTATTAACCTTTCTGTGTCTCAGTGGAGTCATCTATAAATGGGGATAATAATATTTACCACTTCATATGGTTGTTTCAGGAACTGAATGACACAAAGGGTTTAAAATAGTAAGGGCTCAATAAATGTTAGCAATTATCATTCCTTTCTGTGAAAGAAAAATAAGGCAGAACTAATACTATAGCATCAAGGAGCTCTTCATAAAATTCTTTGCTAAATTAGATGCTCTCTAAGCTAAGATTCAAGAATATCAGTTATATGATTACATTTATCTCTATCTTGTATTATTCCGTTATCTTCCAGTCAGCAGGATTGTAAACACGTGGCGCTATTTTTCATGTTCCACCACCACCAGGTCCTCTTGAATTGATGATACTCTATTATAACAGTATATGGGCTAGTGGAGATGTTTTCCTATTTAGTGATAAGCATCTCATATACTAACATTTATATAACTCAGTAAATATATGCTGAAGATGTTCGTGAACGGTTCTTTCACCCAGCTTTGGAGGAGAAACTGAAAATATATGATTTTCGTTTCATTTCAATTATGGTTTTGTGAATGTTGAAATCTTTCTGTTTACTCTTAGAATAGAGTGCTGTCTATATAATTCATCACATGTTTTATCCAAGATGAATTCAATTCAATGAAAATATTTTGAAAATATAAATTCACGCACAATATCCCTGAAACAACAAAATAATTGATCAATTCAATGAAAACGAATCAAGCTTTTGATCAATTGGTTGCACTAAAATTCACTTTTTTGTTACATTCTATTAACAGAGTCAGCCGTAACTAAATGTATTCCATGTACCTCATCATTCCCAGAAAAAATGTGATGAGTCGTGGATTGTTTAACTTGTTCATGAGAAAAGTTATCCTAAAAATGTATGTTTTTAAAATTTGATAAGCCAGAAGAAAAACAAAATAAAATCTGAATATACTTACTCTCTTTGATTATTTTTTTGCATGTGTTTGCCATCTCCCAAGACAGTTTGTAGAGGAAAAGATAACTGAGGTAAATATTGGTTGACGATATTGATGTGGAGATACAGTTAATCAAAACCTTTTCCAATCTCATCTTCTAAGGACAAGGCCATTTGCAAGTTTGTGCAGGGTAGAAAATTAGGTTAAGAAATCAATCAGGTTGAGGAAGCCAGGAATGTTGCTGAATGAATAACAGCATAGTAAAAGAAGGATAAAAGGAACAGTTAGATCAACACTGCCTGTGCTTACAGCGAGGCATCTCTGATTTCTGTGTCACCCGTGCTCCGGACCACCAGGGTTTTCAAAGATGACAATGCACAACTATATGGGTTATTTCAAAAGATCAATAGATTTGTACATGAGTACTTTATTATATAATTATGAAATGACCAGCTTGGCTTTGCTGCTCAGAAATAATGAATAAAAGGTGTATACTGAAATGGAAATCAAATTAATTATTATTATATGAAAGCAGAATTCTCAAGGGAAAAATTAAATTAAAAGAGTCATGGAATGGCTGAAGTTGGGAAGCACAGGCAAGTCGGTTTTACCTTAGTTAATTCCCCTGAAATTCAACAAATTATTATTTTTGATTCAGAGCACAATTATTAATTTCTACAATCTATTAGGCTTTATATGTTTTGTCTCATTAGATTCTAGATGATTCTATTATCCCCAATTTACAAAATAAAAACAGAAATTAACAGACTTCAAGATCATATACTTAAGAAATTGGGAACTAGAATTAGACATCTATGCCTCACCACAGAGTAATACCTGAAATTTCAGTTTAGAAAATATTCTTTTCACTGAAGTTCAAAGAATTTGAGTAAGGGGAAAGAGAACCTAAGGAAGACCCCTAAGCGAAGGGTGTAGAAATGAGAGAGAGGGAAAAGTTAAAGTCTAGGAGAGACTGAGAACCATAACCCTTGTACTGTGTAGGTCCTAAAGGAAGAGTAACATAGATATAGAGATACACAGAATCCACTGTTCTCTATAAATCTTCCTTTATGAGCTTGGCCTAGATCCCACATGAAGACGGAGTTCTTGCTAAAGATTGAAATTGCTTATTTCTTTTCCAAAGGAATTTTTCAGGTAGGCCCTTGCACTCCAAGATGTGCACTTTTGGCCATGTGATTGGCTTTCCACTCACCCCCAGAGAGATGCCCACAACTAGAGATCCTCTTAAATGAGTTATTAGGTCAGAGGTGAAAAGAGAAAAGACAATCAGGGAGAAAACTCTCCAGGTACTTGCTCTCTGGAGTCACGGTTGTCATGGAGTTTTTTCCATGCTAGTTTCACACCCTACTTTGCCATGTCCCTTCTGATTCAATTCCTCACTTCATCACGGTCCTATTATGGTCTCATGATTATAGTTTTTCTTTTAATGAACTTGGAGTCATTTGAGCTGGAAAGGACCTAGAAACCATCTAGTCAAATGCGATCAATTTCCAGGTGAGGACCTGAAGCCAGTGGAGCTAAGAGATTTGCCCAAGATGACACAGCTGGTTGGCAATATAGACTGACAACAATAAATTAGATATGTGGGCACTTACCAGTTTACAAAGTACTTTCATTTCAGATATGTACATACATACATTTTCTCAAATACCTGACCTGAGTCAGTAATCAAAGCAGCCCTTTGAAGCAGACATGGCACGATTTCCTAAACATAAGTGAGGAAATCAAGGAAATAGGGAAGAAATAAAACTAATTCGTGACAGGGGGATGAGTTACCATGGTTACAACCATGGGCATTGGTATCAGCCAGTCTGGGATGAATACCAGCCTTCCACTTGTAGGTTGTATGAACTTGAGCAAATTAACCTCTCCAAACCTCAGTACTATCACCTATAAAATGGGGCTGATAATAGTAGATACATCTCAGAGTAAATTTTCATAGAAAGAATCAAATTAGTTAACAGTTATCCAGCACTTACCACAGTATGTAGTACAAACGATGACTTCTATTATCAGAAGGTGTAATTCATGTGTTCTGAATTGGAGTTCTTTCCAACATATTATGCTGCATTACTAATCCTTCATTAAAAATATCTACTTAAGATAATCCCCATAAACTTTTGTGTTTTGTTTTGGAAAAATGGAGCTCACCTATCCTGCAATTCCTAGGAATACAGAGATATTTTCAGAAGGTCTCCTTCTTGGTTTGACCTAGTTCAGCTAATCTTACTTTTAGGGAGAAAAGGATGGATGGGGAAATAAATTATTTCTTTGAACATTCACTAATTGGTTAGCAGTTACATATTCCCTCTGATAAGAACTATACTAATTTAATCTTTTAAACTGAATAGATTCTTAAGATAGTTTAAAGATATAACACCAAAAGTATAGAATTTGGGTTCCAAGGCTAAGCATTGGAAGACGTGCTTCTGGCCTACAGGAACCACTTATAATCCACACATGAAAATTTGCGAGACTCGCCGTGGATTGTTGCTACCCTGGGAAGAATGTGGCAGACCTCAATATGCCCAAAGTTTCAGTCTGTGAAATGGAAATAACTTCTCATCTCCCAACTCACATGGCAATAGAAATAAATCACATCTGTACAATGTAACCATATGAAGTATAAAGTGTTGTGTAAATACTAATGTAATATGTATGACATATAGTACACAAACTTGTCTGAAAAAAATATCTATTTAAATTTTCTTTAAATTCTCTTGATTGGAATCTGAGTCTCTAAGTCAGCTGGCTCAGCTGCTCCCTGATCAAACTTAAGGCCCTGGAATCCCTGGGAGGTTCATATCTCTGGGACTTTGACGCTGTCTCCCAAGACACATCACAACAGCCTTAATTTCTGAAGTCTTGCTTTGACTCTGGGAAGCAACCATGGAGCATGCTTCAGGTGAACTATGTCCGTAAATTGATAACTTTGATTTCTTTCTAGCCTCTGAGGATTTCCCCAACTCTTGACCATAAAAGGGCCCTTTCTTCCTACCATTCCTCTCTCCCACCTCTTTTTCACAAGCCACTACACAAGAAGTTCTCCAGGAGTAAGATGGAGGGGATAGAAACATTATTTGGGAATACGCCAGACCAGTCTTTCTCCCTCTCCTCTCCTGTTGTCTCCTCTCCTCCCTTCTCCTTCCCTCTGTTTCCTTTCTCACTATCATTCTCTCTCTCTATCCTTCTTTTTCTTTCTCTCTCTCTGTCCATGAATAAGATGATAAAGTGTGCATTTGTAAATTATTTTTAATTTTCACATATTTGTAAATTATTTTTAATTTTCACATATTTAATTTTATACATTATTTTATATTATATTTATTGAAATATACAAATGCTTAATGGTTGAAAATAAACAAAAGACGTATTAAAAATCGTAGAGGAAAAAACAGTCTATGTGGCTTCCTAGGGTCTTGACATTTCTGTACATAAAATATCTATTAGATTCTCTGTTCTCAAAACGTAGGGTTTTATGTACCTGGGTCTAATCATAGAATCAGGTTTATAAAGCAAATTCAATGTTGGTGACACTGTCTTGAACAGATCACCTGGTGGTGGTAGCTAAGAATAATGACAGGAGGAATCAAAGAGCAATGCTTTCACTTCTTCTTTCTACCTAGAAAGAAGACCTGTGACCTACAAAAAGTCAAATACATATTCTAAACTTTGTCTTCATTATAGGAGAAATAGCACCTGCATAAATATTGCTCTTAGTGAGATAAATGTGTTGTCCTCTTTACCACCCTTTTGAGGGCCTCTTTGATTTCCTTGTTCCTCAAACTATAGATAAGAGGATTTAACATGGGGATAAGGATAACATAGAACACTGAAAGCACCTTGTTCTGATTCTTGGAGTGGCTAGAGCTAGGATTCAGGTACATAAAGAGGCCTGTACCATAGAAGATTGTCACAACTGCCAGGTGGGAGGCACAAGTATTGAATGCCTTGGCACTACCTTTGGCAGAGGATAGTTTCAGAATAGAAACTGCAATAAAACCATAAGATAAGAGGATAAAAAGAAAAGACCCGAATCCAGTAAAAAATGCTACCAGAAAAATAATCATGTGGATGATAAAGGGATTGGTGCAAGACAAGGAAATAATCTGGATTATGTCACAGAAGAAATTTAGAATGATATTGGGCCCACAAAAGTGGAGATGAAAACTAGGGACTGTTTGAACTGAACTACAAGGAAACCACTCCCATAGGCCCCAGCAACCATCTTCTGACAGAGGCCAGGAGCCATGATGGCTGAGTACTGCAGAGGCCTACCAATAGCAACATATCTGTCATAGGCCATGGCAGCCAAGAGACAGCACTCAGCCTGACCCATCCAGCACCCAACAAAATATTGGGCGGCACAGGCAGTGAAGGAAATTGTTTTTTCATCTTTTAAGAAGTCTGAAAGCATCCTTGGGCTGGTGGAAGAAGAATAGCAGATGTCTAAAAATGACAGGAAACTGAGAAAAAAGTACATAGGTGTGTGCAGGTGGGAGTCCACCCTGATTAGGATGATAAGACCCAGATTCCAGACTAGGGTCATAAGGTAGATCCCTAGGAAGATTGGGAAGAGGACAAGCTGCCACTCTTTTTCATCTGAGAGTCCCAGGAGAACAAACATGGACGCAGAAGTGTAATTTCTATCCCCTTCCATGGACATGCTTGGTGCCATCTGCTGAGAAAATGATTAGAAATGGAAATAAATTCATTCTCAAAAAATAAAAACAAACATTTTTTTCTGTTCACACAGCTGACTAAATATCAATCTTAAATCCTCAATGTTGAGTTAATATAGTCTTAGATGTGAAATTACAAGCCTTAACTGAAAAATTCCCTTGGATATTGTCATTTTCTTAGGGGACAAAAGGGAGTAAATGGACATTATTTTTACATTATCCTCTAAAATCTTAATTTCATGTCTTAACATTCCAGAGTTTACAAATATATGAGAATTGGAACTAGACCAAATTATAAAAACTGTCGTCTCTCAATATGGGGAAACAAAGATTCTGCTCGGTTGGATCCACTATTAATCAGTCCTTTCAGAAGACCCTGAACCATGCTGGGTGTCATCTGTCAAATAAGGATGCTGGAGTAGGTGCTCTGTAAAATCTCCTTTGGAACCAACGTTCAATTAATCTGCCATCAGGGAGGGTGGACGATTTCGTAACTGCCTTTCTACTTTTATACAGCCTTCAGAGATATAAAAGTAACGTAATTAAATGATGGAAAGAGTCACACACCAAGATATAGATTGGAAATGGGTGTGACTTAACCAACCTCATGACTCTAGGAAGGCTCCTGAGAAGTTAGATAAGACAAGGTTGAAAGAGCCATTATGTTCCTTTCCTTACAGTTGCAGCATTTTCCTTTCCTCAAATCAGGGGTATTATAAGTTAAGTTATCTAAGACAGTGATTCTTGATGTTCTTTCCATCAATGATACTTTTGAAAATCTGTTGGAAACTCTAGAACCTCTACCCAGCAAACTGCAACCACTTGTCACCTTTGCATATGGTTCTATTAGATTCTTAAATCATCCTGGAGTTTATTCATGGTTCCTAGCTTCAAGACTTCTCCTACAAAGTAGAGTGACTTGAACTCAAGTAAAGGTTAAGATGTTTAGTTAATGGACATTCTTATTATCAAACTAAGGCAGAATTTCTGGAGATTCTTTCTGTTTTCCTCTTTGGAGCTAGTCCAGAGAAAGAAGCACTAAGTCTTCAGTCCAAACAGTAAATAAGCCAAAGATTATTTCTGCATCAGATACTATATGCCCTCATCAAGATGAAATAGCTGTTATCTCTCCAGATGGTCATTAGAACATCTCCCAACAAAGCTATTTAAATTAATATGACTCAAACTAGAAAGAAAATCATGGGAAGGTATGAAAGGTAGAAAATGTATGTCAGAGATGGCCTGGGAGTTGTATATGGGTAAAAGTAGATGTCTTGGAAATTTCCCTGGAGAAAGGCTGTGACCTTAATGGAATAACCTATGTCTATCAACTACAAATATTTGTCAGCATTAGACTTCCTGAATGTCTTCCTTTTCTACAATCATTTCCAAGCCTTCTAGTTCCAAAAATGAATGCAAATAGAAAATCCCCATAGACGCATAAGGCTACAGCCTGAGAAGTAAAGTAGAAGCATTCATTTCTCAAAATCAGATCAGTCATTGCTCCGTGTTGCACTGCTTTGAAGAGTATTCTGAAGAAATGAAGTTATTAATTAGAAAAGAAATACAAGACTTGCCATCAATATGGAAGGAGAAATGGTAGCAGACATGCTGCACAGTCATGCACCATGTAACAACATTTTGGTCAATGAAAGATCACAGATACAACATTGATCCCATAATATTAGTGCCATATAACATAGGTGTGCTGTAGGCATAACATGTATGTTTGTCTAGGTACACTCTATGATGTTTAGACAAAGACAAAATAGCCTAACAAGGCATGTATAAATGTATCCTTGTAATTAAGTGATGCATGAATGTATTAACATTCCCAGACTTGAATGTGGTTCTGTCCATAGTGAAACTGAATGGAGGGAGAATTTTGTGACAACAGAGCAGAAAATTACATTCTTCATCACTGTTACCATCATCATCATAACTAACAATCAGGACAGCAAAAAGATTTATTGTGGAGCTACAACTTATACTGTTCTTCCTCTACTCATGGACATATTCACAGCTTCCTGTAATGCCTAGTTGTTCAATATGGTAACCTTAAGCCTCATGTGCTGTCTACCAAACACAAATAATACTCTGAAAATTGCCCACATATTTTTATTATATGCCTCTGGAACCCCAATTAAATGTATGTCACTGAATCTCCTTGCTCTATCATCCACATCACTAAAACATCCGTTATTTGTATTTCTCTATTGTCTTCCGTATAATTTTTACAGACCTCTTTTCCAACAAATTTATTCTAACATGAATTGTGCTAACTGGCTGTTTAACTTATCCACTTAATTTCGAATTTCCATCATAATATTTTATTTTCTCTCTGGAGTTCCCATTTAGTTCTTTTCCCAAATGGTCACCTTTGACAGCCTCTTATTCTTTCATCATACTCTCCAAGCATCTGGTATTTAAACATATTAAACATATTTACTTCTCATTAATAACTAATGATTTAAATATATAGTTTTGCAAATCTGATTCTATAGTTAGATGTCATAGCTGACTCTTAGTCAAGATGCCTTGTATATTTCTGTGCTTAGTGAATTTTTTTTAAGTTCATGTTTTTTAAAAATTTGTCTGTGGGAATCTTTGATGCTTGTGTTTAAAATATGTTCTTTCAGAAATGATTTATATTATTTCTGGAAGATACCTTGAGGGCAACACCAACACAGACTCCCTTTAAACAAGAATTTTGACTTTGTGTCTTTTGGTGTCAGAACAGTGAAAGATTCAGGCTGCATATCTATGTAAGTCAAAGTATGAGACTAAAAATTATCAGGGGAAGGAGGAACGTTAGCATCTTAGCTGTAAAAGACAGTCTTCCTTTATGTCCCACTTTTGTAACAGTGAATTGGACGTTCATCCATGAACAAAAACACCTTGTGGGAGTTGTGGCATCCAGGACCAAAAACCAAGGGAGCCAGGAGGAATCTTGCCCACCTGTGTATCTGGTAACAGGCAGACAGACATCAGAATGGGCTACAGGGCCAGCAGGAGACAGTGAACTTAACCCAAGCCACCTGGGTTATGATTGGTTAAGCCTGGAAAGTGCTGACTTTGGCTGACACCCATGAAAGAGAGAGACTTTATGGAAGCCTAGCCTTCCTGAGAGGGGACTATAGCACATTATTGGAGGAGAAAAAAAATATGAGTTGGTCACAGCGGAGAAGGTGAGAGGAGCATTCCCAGCACCACCTGCTCAAGGCAACAACGTACAGACTGAAGATTTCAGCAGTGGTGAACTATCCCACAGGGAAAAAGAGCCACAAGTGAGTGCCCAGCTACCATTGTAGTGCTGGAAGCATCTGGAGAAACCTAAGTCTTCCCAGAAGTACCTAGTGTACTGAGACAGGTAGTCAGTGATTGGAGGAAGAGGGAAGAGCAGGAAAGAAACAGTTGAGAATATTAAAGAGCTTTAAAGTGGCATAGTTTCTTCCTCCTGACTCAGGATTTCAACAGAAAGTCCACCCATGAGGCTCCAGGAGTACCTCACTCAAGAATCTCCCCACCAGGTCGGTGGGAACCCCTAAGTTGCCAGTGCTAAACCCACACTTCTCCCCACTCTGCAACTGACTTCTTTTGTATATTTCCAAGGGCAGCAGCAACAACAAATCTGGTAAACTGAGTGATCTAGGAAAAATAAACTTGAGTATGTGGGCAAGGGAAAAAAGACATACATGAACGGTAGTGCCAGCTTCTAGAAAACAAAAAAAGAGTCTTCCAGTAGCCAAATTGGCGATTGGCAACAACCAGGGAAGACACAATAGCTTAAGAATTCTGCCACAAGTGAGAGCAATAAGAGTGGAGCACATTTACCCATATAAAGGCAGAGAAAACCTCAGATATAACACCACCAATAACAGGATACCCCATCTGAAGGCAACTAGCAAAGATTTGAAGAGGTGTTTTCTATTTCAAGTGCAAAAGCAGCAACCAGAAGCTATAAGAAACATGAAATATCAAGGGAACATGTCATCATGTAAAGTTCACAAAAATCGCCAACAACAGAATTTTAGAAGCACAGAATTTTGTGACTAAGCGAATAAAGAATTCAAAATAGCTTTTCGAAGAATCTCAATGAAAGAAAATAAAAGGCAAAAGAAGATAATAAGATAAGGAAATAAAGACACAAAATGAGATATATAACAAGGAAATAAAAATTATAAAAAAGAACAAACAAATTCTGGAGATGAATAATTCAATGAATGAAACGAAAAATACAATAGAGAGCATCTTCAGTAGAGTAGAGAACACGGAAGACAGGAAAGTGAGCTAGAGGGCAAGACATTTGAATTAACGCAGTCAAAGCCAAGGAAACAAAACAGAAGGAAAAAGAGCAAAGAAAGCCTACGTGATCTATGGGATTTCATCAAAACAAAATTAGAAGAATTGAGGTTCAAAAGGAACAAAGAGGGAGAAGGGGGCAGAAAATTAATTTAGGGAATAATACTACAGACTTCCAAAACCTGGAGAGACTTAGACAGGTAAGCTCACAATCACAGATCACCCTATGTTCTCATTTCAAAAGACGTTCTCCAAGACAAATCAAAATAAAACTGTTAAAGATCAAAGACAAAGAGAGAATCCTAAAAGCAACAAGGGAAGAAAAGATTGTACCTTCAAGGGAATCTCATTAGCTATCAGCAGTTTTCTCAACAGACATCCTATAGGCCAGGACAGAGGGGAACGGTATATTCAGTGTTGAAAGAAAAACTGCCAGCCAAGAATACTCTATCCCACAAAGTTATACTTCAGATACGATGGAGAAATAAAGACTTTCCCATGAAACAAAAGCTGAGATTATTCATCACCACTAATCCTGCCTTAAAAAAGTTTTTCACGTTGAAATAAAAAGACACCAACCAGCAACATGAAAACATACAAAAGCAAGTAGCATAGCATAAAGGTAGGTATATAGGCAGGCACAAAAAACTCTGATTCTGTAATAGGATGGTGTGTTAACCACTTAATTCTAGTATAAAGTTTAAAAATGATGAGTATTAAAATGTTTATAGCTAGAATAATTTGTTAAAGAATACTTGATGTAAAAAAAGGTAAATAACGACATAAAAATATAAAAGAGAGGAGTAAAGGGGTACAGCTTTTGTAGAAAATTTAAGTTGCTATCAGTTTAAAATGCAGTGTTTTCTTTATAAGATGTTTATGTAACGCACATGGTAATCACAAAGAAAAGGCCTAGAGTAGATTCACAAAAAGACAAGAGGAAACACAGCATACCACCAAAGATACAAAGTCAGGCACACACAAGGAAAAAAGAGACAATGGAAATACAAAACAATCAGAAAACAATGAATAAGATGGCATTAGTAAGTGCTTATATATCAAAAGTAACTCTACATGTAAATGGATTGAATTCACCAATCAAAAGGCAGAGTCCTGGATAGATAAAAACAAGACCCAACTATATGCTGCCTACAAGAGATTCACTACAGCTTTAAGGACAGCCACAGGCTCAAAGTGAAGGAATGGAAAAAGATATTTCATGCAAGTGGAAACCAAAAGAAAGCAGGAACAGCTATCTATATCAGACAAAATAAATTTTAAGCCAAATATGGAAACAAAGAAGGTAACTATATAACAGTAAAGGGGCCAATTCATCAAGAAAACATAATAAATGTAAATATACATGCATCCCAAATCAGAGCACCTAAGTATATTAAGCAAATACTAACAGATCTGAAGAAGGAAATAGAGAGCAACACAATAATAGTGGGAGAACTTAGTATTCCACTTTCAGCAGTGGATAGATCATCCAGGCAAAAAATCAACACAGAAATGTTCGACTTGCATCGTATTAGACCAAATGCACTTAACAGACATTTATACAACATTTCATCTAATAGCAGCAGAATATATATTCTCCTTAAGTGCACATGGAACATTTCCAGGATAGATCATATGACAGGATACAAACATATTTTAAAATTCTTAAGCCTGAAATCATACCAAGTATCTTTTCTGACCACATTGGTATGAAACTAGAAATCAACTTAGGGAAAGCTGGAAATTTTACAAATATTTTCGTGTACAGAAAATATACCAAAAAAACCCCCTGAACAACCAATAAGTCAAATAAGAAATCAAAAGAGAAATCAACAACTATCTTAAAACAAATAAAAATAGAAATATAACACACCAAAACCAATACCATCATAAAAAAAATCAGTTCTGAGAAGGAAGTTTATAGCAATAAATTCATATATTAAGACTATAGAAGAATCTCAATAAAAACCTAACATTACACCTCAAGGAATGAGAAAAAAAGAACAAATTAAGACCAAAGTGAGTAGAAGGAAGGAAACAAGAATGATCAGAATGAAAATAAATGAATTAGAGACCAAAAAACAATAAGAATAATCAATGAAGTTAAGAGGTAGTTTTCAAAAAATAAACTATTCTGACAAATCTTTAGATAGGCTAAGAAAAAAGTATACTGAAATAAAATCAGAAATGAAAGGGGAGACATTACAAGTGATATTACAAAACTACATAAGATCATAAGAGACTACTATGAACAACTATATGCCAATAAATTGGATAATCTATAAGAAATGGATAACTTCCTAGAAATATGCAAGTTATCAAGATTGAATCAAGAAGAAATAGAAAATCTGAACAGAAAAAAGATGAGTAAGGAGATGAAATCAGCAATCAAAAACCTCTTGATACAGAAACCCTCAGAACAAGATGGCTTCTCTGGCAAATTCTGCCAAATTAATGCCAATCCTTCTTGAACACTTTCAAAAAATTGAACAGGAAGGAATAGTTCCCATCACATTTTAGGAGGCCACTATTACACTCACACCAAAGCTATGACCAAGTGGGATTTATCCTTGGAGAGGAAGAAGGTTCAAGATGTCCAATTTAATAAATGTGATACACCACATTTAGAGAATGAAAGATAAAAATCATATGATCATCTCAATAGATGCAGAAAAAGCATTGAACAAAATATCACATCCTTTCATGATTAAAACCCTCAAAAATTAGATATACAAGGAACATACCTCAACATAATGAAGGCCGTATAAAACAAACACACATCTAACACTATGCTCAATGGTGAACAACAAAGTTTTTCCTCTGTTAGGAACAAGACAATGGTGCTCGCTCCCACTACTCTTATTCAATTTAGTACTAAAAGTCTTAAATAGAGTAAACAGGCTAGATAAAGAAATATAAGACATCCAAATTGAGAAGGAAGAATTAAAATTGTCGTTATCTTCAGAGGATATAAACTTGGATGTAGAAAATCCTAAAGACTCAACCAAAAAAGGGTTGGAAGTAATCAACCAATGCAGTAAATTTGCGGGATATAAAATCACTGTTCAGAACTCAGTTGTGCTCCACGAGCACGAAATATCATTCCATTTGTTTCTATCTTCCTTGAATTATTTCAACACTGTGTTATAGTTTTCTGTGTACAAGTCTTTCACTTCCTTGGTTAAATTTATTTCTACGTATTTTATTGTTATTGTTACTATTTTAAATGAAATTATATTTTTTATTTCTCTTTCTGCTAGTTCATTGTTAGTGTATAAAAAAGCAACTGATTTTTGTACATTGATTTTGTTCACTAAATTTTACTCTACTCATTGATTATTTCTAATTGTCTTTTCATGAATTTTAGGTTTTCTTATACATATAATTGTGTCAACTGCAAATAGTGATGTGTTAACTGCTTTCTTTACGATTTGGATACATTTTGTTTCATTTTCTTAACTGCTCTGGTTAGAACTTCTAATACTATTTTGAATAAGAGTGGTGAGAGCAGCATACTTGACAAACGTTTTGATATTAGCTAATTTCTCTGAAATTGAGAAAATTGTCATTTTTGATTCAGTGCTGTACTATTATCTTCTACAGCGTCTTAGGCTTTATAGATATGGTCTCACTACATTAAAGATAATCCTATTATCCCCATTTTACAAGTGAAAAACAGAAGTCAACAGAGTTCAAGACCACATAATTAAGAAATTGCAGAAGTAGAACTCAACATCCGCCTCTCACTCCAGAGTAATACCTGATATTTCAGTTTAGAGATTCCTCTTTTCACTGAAGGTCAGAGAATTTGGGTGAGGAGAAAGAGAACACAAAGAAGAACCCTAAGTGGAGGGTGTGGAAGTGAGGGAGAGGGAAGAGTTAAAGAATGGCAGATAACATAAATCTCATGAAACTTATGAGAACCATAAATCTTACTCTACCTAGGTCTTACTGGAAGAATCACATGGATGTTGAGATAGGACAGAATCCACTGTTTTCTATAAGTCTTGCCCTCTCACTTTGACCTACATCCCCCTGGATAAAGAGTTCTTGCCAAAGTTGAAATTTCTTATTTCTTTTCAAAAGAATTATTTAGGTAGGCCACACTGCACTCCGAGATGGGGACTTTTGGCCATGAAATTGGCTGTCTACTTACAGCCAAAGAAATGCCCACCACTGGGGATCCTCTCATATGTGTTCTTAGGGCAGAGGTGAAAGGAAAAAAGACAGTTACAGGGAGAAAACTCTCCAGATACTTGCTCTCCGGACTCATGAATGTCATGGAGTTTTTTCCATGCTAGTTTCATGCCCCAATTTGCCATGTCCCTTATGATTCAATTCCACACTTCCCCATGGTCCTATTATTAGCTCATGATTATAGCTTTCCTTTTAATGAACATGGAGACATTTGAGCTGGAAAGGACCTAGAGATCATCCAGTGGAATACCATCATTTTCAAGGTGACTACCTGAGGCCAGTGCAGTTAATAGATTTGCCAAAGATGACACAGGTGACTGACAATACAACTTGATAACAAAAATTAGATGTTTGGACACTTCCCTGTTTACAAACCGCTTTCATTTTAGATACATATATTTTCTCAACTCCCTGACTTGAATCAATAACAGCAGCCATGTGAGGCAGACATGGCATGATTTGCTACACGTAAGTGAGGAAATTGAAGCAATAAGGAATACGATAAAAGTAACTCAAGACAGAGTCACAGATTATCATGGTTAATACCATGGGCATTGGTATTAGCTAATCTGGGTTGAATTCCACCTTTCTATTTCTTGGTTATGTGACCTTGAGCAAATTAACCTCTTCAAGCCTCACTATTGTCACCTGTAAAATGGGCTCATAGTATCAGCTATTCATAGAGTAGCTCTTCATAGAATCAAATTAGATAATGCTTATAAGGCAGTTATCAGAGAGTGAAGCACACAGCATGCCTTCTATTAAAATAGGTATAATATATTTACACTGAATTGGAGTTCTTTCTGACATATTATGCTGTATTACTAATCCTTCATTAAAAATATCCACTTCGATCATTCTCACAAACTTTTGCTTTTTGTTTTTTTGTGTTTTTTTTTTTAAATGGAACTCATCTACCCTGCCATTATTAGGGATACATAGATGTTTTAGGAAGTTCCCACTCATGGTTTGATGTCCTTCAGGTAACCTTACTTTTAGGGAGAAAGGTATTGATGGGTTAATGACTTAATTATTTGATTTAAAACTCGATAATTGGTTAGTAGTTATTTATTCACTCTCATAAGAACTTTAAAAATTTAATGTTTTAACCTGAATAGATTCTTAAGATAGATTTAAATATGTAACACCAAAAGTGTAGAAGTTGGGCGCAGGGACAAGCAATGAAGGACATGTTTCCTGTCAGTAAGAACCATTTATGTTCCACACATGACACTTTGTGAACTCAAAGATGGATTGTTGCTACCCTGGAAGGAACGTGGCAGAACAAAATATGCCCAAAGGTTCTATCTGTGACATGGAGATAATTTCTCACCTGCAAACCGCACATGGTAGTAGAAAAAAATCACATCTATACAATGTAACTAATTAAGTGTAAAGAGTTGTGTAAATAATAATGTAACATGTACGAAGTTTAGCCTACAACCTCTTGTCTGAAGAAAAATCTCTCTTTAAAATTTTCTTTAAATTCTCTTAGTTGGACTCTCCAAGGCTGGTGGCTCTGCTTCTCCCTGGTCATACTGAAGGCCCTGGAGTTCCTGTGAAGCTCCCATCTCTGGGACTCAGGCTCTGCCTCCCTAGACATACCATAACAGCCTTCGTTTCTTAGTCTTGCATGATCTTTGGAAGCTACCATGAAGCTTGCTCTAGGCTACCTATGACCAGAAATTGATGCCTTTGACTTCTTTCTAGCCTCTGAGACTCTCCCCAACTCTTGACCTTAAAATTGCCCCTTCTGGGAGCCAGCCCAGTGGCATAATGCTTAAGTTCTGTGCATTCTACATTGCAGCCCAGGTTCACGTGTTTGGATCCTGGGCATGGGCATACCGCTCATCAGCTGTTCTGAGGCGGCAGCCCACACACAAAATAGAGAAAGACTGGCACAGATGTTAGCTCAGGACTAATCTTCCTCAAGCAAAAAATGAAGAAGGCTGGTAATGAATGTTAGATCAGGGTGAATCTTCTTCAGGAAAAAAAAAAAAAGCCCCTTCTTTCTACCATTCCTTTCTCCCAACTGTTTTTCACAATTTACTTCACAAGAAATTTCGAAGAGTAATATAAATGGAACAAGATTATTTGGAAATAAAGCCAGACCAATCCTTCTCCCTCTCCTCTCCTTTTGTCTACTCTCCTGCCTTAACCTTCCAGCCTCTCTCTTTCCCTCTCTTCCCTTTCTCTCTCCTCTCTTTCTCTCTGTGTATGTGTCCCTCTCTGTTTCTTTCTCTCTTTCCAGCTTTCTCTTTCTGTATCCCTCTCTCTAATGCTGACTTTCTCTCTCTCTGTTTAGAATTAAGATGATAAAGTATTCACTTTAAATTATTTTTAACTTTCACACATAAAAATTTATACATTATTTTATTTTCTTTTTATAGAAATATAAATAATGCTGAAAAATTGAAAATAAATAAAAGCAATCATAAAAACTGTAGAGGAAAGAATCATGTGCATGACTTCCTAGGGTCTTGTCATTTGTCTGCAATAGTGATAACAGCTATTGGAAGCTGTGTTCTCAAAAGGAAGCTTTTCATCTACTTGGGTCTAGCAAACTGATTTCCATGTTGATGACATTGCCTCAGACAGATCACTTGCTGGTGGAAGCTAAATATAATGGCAACAGAAATCAAGGAGTCAGGTTTTCACTTCTCTATACTTAGTCTTGTGACCTACAAAAGTTTACTTGAATGTTCTTACCACTGTTTTCCTTCTTAGGGTAACACCTGCTCAAATATGTTCTTACTGAAGTAAATGTTTTGCCCTCTTTATCACTCTCTTGAGGGCCTCTTTGATCTCCTTGTTCCTCAGACTATAGATAAGAGGGTTTAACATGGGGATAAGGATAACATAGAACACTGACAGAACCTTGTCTTGTTTCTCAGAGTGACCAGAGTTAGGATGCATGTACACTGAGAGGCCTGTTCCGTAGAAGATTGTCACAACTACCAAGTGGGAGGCACAGGTATTGAAGGCCTTGGCACTACCTTTTACGGAGGATATTTTCAGGATGGAAGCTGCAATGAAACTATAGGACAAGAGAATAACAAGAAAAGAACCGAACCCAATAAAAAAAGCTACCAGAAAAAGAATCATTTGGCTGATGAAGGGATTGGAACAAGACAAGGATATGATGTGGGTTATGTCACAGAAGAAATTTGGAATGATATTGGGCCCACAGTAGTAGAGATGAAAGCAAGGGATTGTTTCCGCTAAGCTACTAAGGAAACCACTCCCACAGGCCCCAGCAACCATCTTCTGACAGAGGCCAGGAGCCATGACCGCTGAGTACTGCAGAGGCCTACGAATAGCAACATATCTGTCATAGGCCATGGCAGCCAAGAGACAGCACTCCGTCAGACACATCCAGGATGCAACAAAATACTGGGTGGCACAGGCAATGAATGAAATCATTTTTTCCTCTTTTAGGAAGTCTGAAAGCATCCTTGGGCTGGTGGAAGAAGAATAGCAGATGTCTATAAATGACAGGAAACTGAGAAAGAAGTACATAGGTGTGTGCAGGTGGGAGTCCATCCTGATTAGGATGATGAGACCCAGGTTCCAGAGGAGGGTCACAAGGTAGATCCCTAGGAAGACTGGGAAGAAGATAAGTTGCAGCTCTTTTTCATCTGAGAGTCCCAGGAGAACAAACACGGCCACGGAAGTGTGATTTCTATTTTCTTCCATGGTCCTGCTTGTTGAGATCTGCTGAGAAAAAGTTGAAAGAAGGAAATGGATTCATTTTCAAAAAACTCAAAAAAAGTGTTTTCATTTCTTCCCAGTCACACAGCTCACTAAATATACATCTTAAATCATCAGTGTTGAATTAATCTGTGTCTTTTATGTATATTCACCAAACTTAACTAAAAGTTTTCTTGCATAAATAGTCATTTTCTTTGGGGGCAAAACACAGTAAATGAACATGATTAGTACATTATCTCCTAAAATGTCTTAATTTCATGTTTTTCCCTTACAATTTTACAAATATATGAGAATTAGAAATAGAGTAAGGTAGGAAAATGCTGCCAGATCTCTATATTGTGAAACAGAAGGAGTATGATAAGTCCTGGCTCTGAATTTAATTCAGTGCTTGAAAAAGTCCCTGAATCATGCTGGACCTTATAGTTAAGTGATGACAAAGTAGGGGCTCTTTAAAATCTCCTTGGGAACTAATATTCAATTAATGTAATCAGGAAGGTGGACAATTCTGTAACTGCCTTTCTGCTCTCATAATGCCTCAAGAGACATAAGAATAATGCAATGATATGGTGGGAAGAGTCACATACCAAGAGGCAGTTTGGAAATAGATGTGACTTACACTTCTTAATGACGCTAAGAAGGCTCAGAGAAGTTAGATAAGACAAGGTTGTAAGGGTCATTATGCACCCATCATTGCAGATGAAGATTTTTATTTCCTCAAATCAGAGATACTTATAAGTTAAACTGTGTAGGATAGTGATTCTTGATCTTCTTCGGGTCAGTGATACTTATGAAAATGTTGGAAACTTTAGGCACAGTATCCAGGACACTGCAACTACTTACCACCTTTACATGTGGTTTTATTGGATTCTCAATCACACTCCAGTCTATTCATGATTCCCAGGTAAAAGACTTCTGCAAATAAAAGTGACTTGATCTCATGTAAGAGTTGAGATGTTTAGGAATGGATATGGAGATTAGGAAGCAGACGCAGGATTTCTGGAAGTTCTTTCTCTTTTTCTTATTGGAGCCAGTCCAGGGAAGGCAAGCACTAAGTCTTCAGGCCAAATGATAAACAGCCAAAAAAATATTTTTGCCTCAGGCACTGTATACCCTCTTCAAGATGCAATAGCAGTCATCTCTTCAGATAATTATTAGAACATCTCCCAACACATACACATTTTTATTCAGATGAACTCTAACTAGAAGGAAAATAATGGGAAGCTGTGAAAGGTAGAAAATAGATATCAAATATTGCCTGGGAGTTGTGTACATGGATAAAATTAGAAGTCTTGGAGATTTCACTGGAGAAAGGCTGTGACATTAATGGAATAAGCTATGTCTGTGAACTATAAACATGTGTCAACATTAGCCATCCGTAATGTCTTCCTTCTCCAAAAACATTTCCTAACCTCCTAGTTCCAAAAATTATTGAAAAGAAAAAAAAAATCCCCATAGAAGCATAAGGCTGTAGACTGAGAAGTAATGTAGAAGTATGAATTTCCTAAGATCAAATCAGTCATTGTTTCATGGTGCACTGTTTTGAGAAAAATTCTGAAGGAATGAAGAGATTAATTAGAAAAGAAAATCAAGATATTTTCCATCAACATAGAAGAAGAAATGGGAGCAGATAGACTATGTATTTACCAACCTAGACGTAGATGTGGTTCTGTCCACAGAGAGACTGAATGGAGGGAGAGTTTTGTGAGGACAGAGCAAAAAATTGTATTCTTCATCATCATCACCATCACCATCTTAGCCAACAGTCATGACGACAAAAAGATTTATTGAGCAGTTACAATATGTGCTGTTCTTCTCCTTCTACTCATGGATAAATTCATAGCTTCCTGTAATGTCTACTCATTCAATATGGTAATCTTAAGCCTCACGTGCTGTCTACTAAACGCAGATAGTACAATGAAAATTACCTCCATATTTGTATTATATTCCTCTGGAACCCCAATTAGAGGTGTGTTGAAACTTCTTCCTCTACCTCCCACATCACTGAAACATTCATTATTTGTATGTCTCTACTGTGTTCTGTTTAATTTTTACAGATCTATCTTCCAGTAAGTTCATTCTATTGTAAGTTGTGCGAATTGCCTAAGTCATCCATTGAACTTCAAATTTCAATCATAATATTTTATTTTCTCTCTAACGGATCTATTTTCTTCATTACTCAAATGGTCAGCTTTGATAGTCTCACTCTTTCATCACATTTTCCATAGCATCCTTTATTTAAACATTTTTAATTTACTTATTAAAATTATTATTTTCTAATAATAGAAATACATGGTTTTGCATGCATCATTCTATAGTTGGATGTTATTGCTGACTTTAGTTAAGGTGACCTGTTTATTTGTATCTTTAGTAATTTTTATATCTTTTTTTTCCCTATGGATTGGCACCTGAGCTAACATCTGTTGCCAAGCTTCCTTTTTTTCTTTGTCTTCTTCTTCTCCCCACAGCACCCCCAGTACACAGCTGTATATTCTAGTTTTGAGCACCTCTGGTTGTGCTATGTGGGACACTGCCTTAGCATTGCTTGATGAGTAGTGCCATGACTGTGCCCAGGATCAGAACCAGTGAAACCCTGGGCAGCTGAAGTGGAGAGCATGAACTTAACCACTTGGCCATGGGGCCGGCCCCTGGCATCTTAAGTACATGTTTCTTTAAAATTTATCTGTGGGAATTCATAATGCTTGAGTTTAAAGTCTGTTGTTCCAAAAATGATTTATGTCACTTGCCAGATGCTTTGAAGGCAACACCAACCCAGAATCCCTTTAAACAAAAAATTTTGACTTGGTGTTTTTGAGGTCATAATCATGATGATATTTACATGGCGTATTTCTATAAGTAGATGGATGAGAGTAAAATGATCCAAGAACGGAGTGACATCAGCATTTTAGCAGAGAAAGACATTCTCTGATTTTGTTTTGCTTTTGTAACAATGAATTGGATATCCATCCACAAACAAAAGCACCTTTGTGAGTTGGAGTATCCAGCACCATGCACCAAGAGGCACAGGAGGACTCTCACCCACCTGAAAATCCAATACTAAGCAGACAGACCTCAGAATCAGCAGGACTCAGCAAAATTGCCCCAACCTATCTTGGCCACAGTCAGGTAAAGCCTGGAGAGTGCTGAAGACTTGGGCAGACAACCGTGAATGAGACAGACTTTGTCTCTCAGCAACGAAGCCCAGCCCTGCGAAGAAGGGATTCCAGCACCATAATGGAGCAGAAAAAACACGTGAGTTTGGTCACAGTGAAGACAATGAAAGGAGCTGTGCCAGCACCACCCCTCTCAAGGCACACTGTGCAAGATAAACTTTAGCAGTGGTGAACACTTCCACAGTGAAAAATAGCAGTGAGGGAGTACCCAGCTACCCCAGTAGTGCTAGTCGCAGCTGGAGAAACCCATTTCTCTCCAGAAGCACCTAGACTACTGGGAATGGTAGTACATGACAGGAGGGAGAAGGAAGATCAGGAAAGAAGCAGGTAAGAATATTAAAGGGCAATAATGTTACACAGTTTGTGCTGATTGCATTCAGGATTTCAGCAGAAAGTTTAAATATGAGCCTCCAGGAGTACCTTATGCAGGATCTCCTGACTGGATCCATCACAAATCCCAACCTCCCAGTGCTAAACCCACACTTCTCCCTACTCTACAACTGGCTTTTGTGCACATTTCCATGGGTAGCAGTGAGAGTAAATCTGGTAAACTGATTGCTCTCAGAAAAATAGACTTGAGTCTGTGCGTAAGAGAGAAACCAAAAACATCAGCTGTAGCGTCACATTCTGGAAAACAAAAAAGAGACTTCAGATAGCCAGCCTGGTGAGTAATAAGAACAGAAAAGACACGTTAGCTTAAGAATTTTGTTACGAGAGAGAGGAAGAAGGGTGGGGCAGATTTACCCATACAAAGGAGAGAAAACCTCATATATAACACTACCAATGACAGTATACCCTATCTGAAGTTAACTAGCAAGCTTTAAGGAGATGTCTGCTGCCTCAAATGCTTAAGCAGCAGTGCAAACTTACAAAAAACATGAAATATAAAGAAAACATGCCATCACTAAAGTTAACAATGATTCTCCAAGAATCAAGCTCCAAGGCACAGAATTTTGAGACCTATTTGATAAAGATTTTAAATAGCTCTTTTGAAAAAATTCAATGAACTGTAAGAAAACTCAGAAAACCAATTTATTGAGATCAGAAAAAAATGAACAAAAGGAGATACTTACCAAAGGGTTAGCAATTATAAAAAGGAACACAACAGTAATTCTGCAGCTGAAGAATTCAGTGAATAAAATGAAAACTGCAATAGTGAGCATTTGTGGTAGAGTGGAGCAAATGGAAGACAGATAAGTTATGCTAGAGGACCAAAAATTTGAAATAACCCAGTCAGGGCAGAGGAAAAAAAAAGAATGAAAAAGTGCAAAGAAAGCCTACATGATCTATGAGATTCCATCAAAACAAAATTAGGATAATTGGGGTTGAGAAAGAGAAAAGAAACAGAAGGGGGTAGAAAATTAATTAAATAATTCCAAAAACCTCTAAAACATGGGGAGACACTGGATATCCAGTTCATGAAGCTAACAGGTTAACCTATTATCTCACGTCAAAAGACCTTCATCAAGACACTTTGTAATAAAACTGTGAAAAATCAAACATAGAGAATCCTAAAAACAATAAGAGAAAAACATTGTAACCTACAAAGGAACCCCCATTAAGCTATCAGTAGTTTACTCAGCAGACACCCTATTGGCCAGGAGAGAGTGGAATGACATATTCAGAGCTGAAAGAAAAAATTGCCAGCCAAAAATACTCTATCCAGCAAAGTTATACTTAAGATATGAAAGAGAAAAAAAGACTTCCCCAGAAACAAAAAAGCTGAGATTGTTCATCACTATTGCACCTGTCTTGCAAAAAAACGCTGAAAGGATTTTTTCAAGGTGAAATAAAAAAGACATTAATCAGTGTCACAAAAACATATGAAAGTATACAAAACAATGATAATATAAATATATAGCCAGATTATAAAACTCTAATTCTGTAAAAGGATGGTATGTTGACCACTTCACTATAGTATAAAGCTTAAAAGTGTATTAAAAATAATTATAACTACTATAATTTTTAAAGAATACTCAATATAAAAGGAGGTAAACAATGGTATTAAATAATATAAAAGGGGCTCCCTGGTGGCACAGCAGTTAAGTTCGCACGTTCTGCTTCTTGGCGGCCCGGGGTTCGCCAGTTCGGATCCCAGGTGTGGACATGGCACTGCTTGTCAAGCCATGCTGTGGTAGACGTCCCACATATAAAGTAGAGGAAGATGGGCACGGATGTTAGCTCAGGGCCAGGTGTCCTCAGCAAAAAGAGGAGGACTGGCAGTAGTTAGCTTAGGGCTAATCTTCCTCAAAAAAAAGAGAGAAAAAAAGGGGGGGGGATTAAAATGGTACAGCTTTTGTAGACAATCGAAGTTAAGTTGCCATCAACTTAAAATGGACTGCTTTCTCTATGAGATTTTTATATAAGCCTCATGGTAACCACAAAGCAAAAACCTAGAGTACATTCACAAAAGACAAAGAAAGAAGTAACAGCATACAACCACGAAAAATCACTAATGTACAAACGTAGGCAGAAACAGGGGAAAAATAAACAGTGGAAATATAAAACATCCAGAAAGCAATTAATAATAGGACATTAGTAAGTCCTTACATATCAATAGTCTATCTAAATGTAAATGGATTGAATTCACCAATCAAAAGGCAGACTACTGGATAGATAAAAGAATAAGACTCAGGGTCAGCCCTGTGGCCGAGTGGTCAAATTTGCGCACCCTGCTATGGCGGCCCAGGGTTTCACTGGTTCGGATCCTGGGTGTGGACATGGGACCGCTCATCAGGCCACGTTGAGGTGGTGTCCCACATGCCGCAACTAGAAGGACCTGTAACTAAGATATACAACTATGTACCGGGGGGATTTTGGGAGATAAAGCAGAAAACAACAACAACAACAACAACAACAAAGAATAAGATTCAACTATATGCTGCCAACAAGAGAAACACTACAGCTTTAAGACACACATAGGCTCAAAGTGAAGGGATGTAAAAAGATATTCCACACAAGGGGAAACCAAAAGAAAGCAGAAATAGCTATATTTATATCAGACAAAATAGACTTAAAGCCAAATATAGAAACAAGAGACAAAGAAGGTCATTATATAATGATAAAGGGGTCAATTCATCAAGAATACATAATAAACATAAACCTATATTCACCCAAAAGAGAGCACATAAATATATTAAGCAAATACAAATCTAAAGGGAGAAATAGACAACAACACAATAATAGTAGAGGGCTTTAGTACTCCACTTTCAAGAATAGATCATCCAGACAGAAAATCAAAAAAGAAATGTTTGAGGTGAGCCCTGGTGGTTGTTTGGTGTGCTCTGCTTTGGTGGCCTGGCTATGGTTCCCAGGCATGGACAGATCTACACACCACTCCATCTGTCAGTGGCCATCTGTTGTGACAGCCCATATACAAAAAAAGAGGATGATTGGCAACAGATTTAGCTCAGGGCGATTCTTCCTCAGCAAAAACCGGGAAACAGTGGACTTGAATCACATTAGAACAAATGGACTTAGACATTTATGGAACACATTATTCAATAGCAGCAGAATACACATTCTCCTGAAGTGCACACAGAATATCTCTAGGGTAGATCATATGACAGGACACAAAACACGTGGTGGCAAATTTAAGATTGAAATCATACCACGTATCTTTTCTGAAAAGATTGGTGTGAAACTAGAAATTCACAAGAAGAAAGCTGGAAAATCTACAAATATGTGAAAACTAAACACGCTTCTGACCAACAAATGGGTCAAATGAGAAATCAACAGAGAAATCAAAAGAGAAATCAAAAATATCTTGAAATAAATGAAAATGGAAACATAACCCACCAAAATCAGTGGGATGCTACAAAAGCAGTTCTGACAGCGAAGTTTATAGCAATAAATGCATGGGTTAAGAAAATAGAAGACTCTCAATAACAACCCAAATTTACACCTCAAGGAAATAGAAAATAAGAAAAAAATAAGCCTAAAGTAAGTATAAGAAAATAAATTACAAAAATTAGAGTGGAAATATGAAAAAGAGACTATAAAAACAATAGAAAAAAATCAGCAAAGTTAAGAGCTGGCTTTCAAAAAGATGAACAAAGTTGACAAACCCTTAGTGAGACTAAGAAAAAAAGACAGAATACTCAAATATGTACAATCAGAAATGAAAGAAGTGACATTGCATGTGATATTACAGAAATATATAAGATCATGAGACTACCATGAACAATTATATGCCAACTAATTGAATAGCCTAGAAAAAATAAGTAATTTCCTAGAAAGATACATCCTACTAAGACTGAATCAGGAAAAAGTAGAAAATCTGAATACAACAATAGTGATTAAGAAAATTGAATCAGTAATGAAAAACCTAATACTGACAACCCCAGAACCAGATGACTTCTCTGGCAAATTCTACCAAATATTTAAAGTAGAATTAGTTCCAATCCTTCTCAAACTCTTCCAAAAAGTTGAACCAGAAGAAAAGCTTCCAATCATATTTTATGAGGCCAGCATAACTCTGATACCAAAGCCAGATAAGGACACCGCAAGAAAAGAAAACTATGGACCAATATCCATCATGAATATAGATGCAAAAATTCCCAATGAAATATTAGTAAACTGAATTCAACAACATAGTAAAAGGATTACACCACTTGACCAACTGGGATTTATCCCTGGGATGGAAGGATGCTTCAACATGCACAAATTAGTAAATGTGATACACCATATTAATAGAATGAAAGATTAAATTCATATTATCATTTCAATAGATGAAAAGAAAGTATAGGACAAAATAGAACGTTCCTTTCATGATTGAAACCCCAAAAAATAGGATGTGGAAGGAACATACCTCAACATAATAAAGGCCACATAAACAAATCCATGGCTAACATTATATTCAATGGTGAATAACTGAAAGCTTTCCTCTAACATCAGGAACAAGACAAGGATACTCACTCTCACCACCCTCATTCAACGTAGAACTGATAGTCTTAACTAACACTATGAAGCAATATAAGGAAATAGTAGACATCCAAATTGGGAAGGAAGAAGTAAAATTGTCATTATTTGCAGAGTGCGCGAACTTATATATAGAAAAATCCTAAAGACTCAACCGAAACACTGTTGGAAGTAATCAATGAATTCAATAAAGTTGTAGGATATAAAATCAGCATTCAGAAATCAGTTGTTATCCATGAGCATGTAATAGCTTTCCATTTCTTTGTGGCTTCATCAATTTCTTTCAAAAATATCTTATAGTTTTCACTGTGCAGGTCTTCCACTTCCTCAGTTAAATTTATTTCTAGGTATGTTTTTGTTTTGTTGCAATTGTAAATGAGATTTTATTTTTGATTTTTCTCTCTGCAAGTTTATTGTTAGTGTATAGAAATGCAACTGAATTTTTATGTTGCTTTTGTACTCTTCAACTTCGCTGTACTCGTTTTTCATTTCTAATACTTTTTTGATGGATTCTTTAGGGTCTTCTGTTGTACAATCATGTCACTGCAAACGGTGACAGTTTTACTCTTTCCTTTCCAATTTGGATACCTTTTATTTCCCTTTCTTCCTTAATTGCTCTGGTTAAAACTTCCAACATTATATTGGATAAAAGTGCCTAGAGTGAGCATCCTTAGAAAAGCATGTTTTGATCTTAGTTAAATCCCCCGAAATTGAGCAAATTATTATTTTTTATTCAGTGCTCAATTATTAACTTCTACAGTGTGTTTGGCTTTATAGACATTGTCGCATTAGATGCTAGATAATCCTATTATCCAAATTTTGCAGGTGAAAACAGAATTTAACAGGGGGATAACATCATTAAGAAATTGCAGAGCTAGAACTCAAGATCCACCCCTCACCCCAGAGTAATGCTGACATTTTAGATTAGAGATGATTATTTCCACTGAAGTTTAGAGAATTTGAGTAAAGAGAAAGGATCTGAGGAAGGGTGTAGAAGTAAGAGAGGGAGGAGCTAAAAATGAGAGCGACTGAGGACCACAAACCTTGTTCCACTTAGATCTTATTGGAAGAATTACATGGATATTGAGAAAGCACAGACCACTGTTTTCTATAAAGCAAACCCTCTCACCTTCCTCCAGACCCTCCAGGAAGAAACAGTTCTTGCCAAAGGTTGAAATTGCTTAGCTCTTTTTCAAAGGAATTTTCCGAGTGTTCTTATTGCACTCCAAGATGGATGCTTTTGGCCATGAAATTGGCTGTCTGCTCACAGCCAGACAGATGGCCACAACTAGGGATCCTCTTAAATGTGTTACTCGGGCAGAGCTGAAAGGAGAAAGAACAATTAGAGGGAGAAAATTCTCCAGATACTTGTTCTCTGGTGTCACGGTTGTCGTGGAGTTTTTTCCCTGATAATTTCATGCCTCAATTTACCATGTCCCTTCTGATTCAATTCCCCACTTCCCTATGATCCTATTACTACCGCATAATTATAGCTTTTCTTATAACAAACTTAGAGTCATTTGAGTTGGAAAAGACCTAGAGATCTTCTAGTTCAATGCCATCGTTTTCAAGTGAGGAACTTGAAGCCAGAGGAGCTAAGAGATGTGCCAAAGATGACACAGCTTGCTGGTAGTATAGCTTGATAACAATAAATTAGACTTGTGGACACTTCAATGTTTACAAAGCACTTTCATTTTAGATATATGCATACACGCATTTTCTCAACTGCCTGATCAGAATCAATAATCACAGCAGCCCTGTGAGGCACACATGGCATGATTTCCTACGGGGCAGGGCCACAGCCTCTGGGTTCTGGCACTGGCATGTGTGCCAGTGATCTGCTCTGAAACCTTGGATGAGGGTAACCTGTCCCTGCCAGGAAAATTCACACCTGGATGTTGCCCCAGTGCAAGAATGACCGGCAATATAATAATTTCCAAAAAAATTTGTCTTTAATTTTTACATACCAAATTTTACAGATTATTTTATTTTACTGAAATACAAATAAATGCTTCACAATTAAAAGTAAATAAAAGAAATAAAGAAAATCAATGAGGAAAAAACTATCTGTGAGGCTTCCTAGGTTCTTGTCATTTCTCTACATATAGTATTTTTCAGAACCTAAATTCTCAAAACATAGGGTTTTAGATATCTTGGTCTCATCAAGGACAAAGGCCATTTAAAGTGAATTCAGTGTTGGTGACACTGCCCCAAAAGATCACTTGGTGGTGACAGCTAAACATAATGGCACCAGGAATCAAGGAGCCAGGTTTTCACTTCTCTCTACCTAGTGATCTTGTGACCTACAAAAAGTCACATACATATTCTGTTCCTTGTCACCCTACAGGGAAAAGAACTCCTGCACAAATATTGTTCATACTGAGGTAAAAGTGTTAGCCTTTTTACCACCCTCTTAAGCACCTGTTTGATTTCCTTGTTCCTCATACTATAAATAAGAGGGTTTAACATGAGGATAAAGGTAACATAGAACACTGACAGCACCTTGTCCAGCTTCTAGAAGTGGCTAGAGCTTGGAGAGGCTTGTGCCATAATAGATTGTCACAGCTGCCAGGTGGGAGGCACAGGCTTTGAAGGCCCTGGCTCTGCCTCTGATAGAAGATATTTTCAGGATGAAAGCTGCGATGAATCCATACGATAAGATGATAAGTAGGAGAGAATTGAACTCAATGAAAATACATACCAGAAATAGAATCATTTAGCTTATGAAGGGTTTGGAGCAAGACAAGTTAATAATCTGGAGTGTGTCACAGAAGAAATTTGGAATAATATTGGGCCCACAGTAGTAGAGAAGAATTCAAGTAATTGTTTGAAATAGCTACCAAGGACATGACTCCCATAGACCCCAGCAGCTATCTTCCCACAGACACCAGGAGCCATGATGGCTGGGTACTGCAGAGGCCTACCAATAGCAACATATGTTATAGGCCACAGCAGCCAAGAGGCAGTACTCAGTCTTTTCCACCCAGGACCCAGCAAAATACTGGGTGGTACAGCCAATGAATGAAATTGTTTTTCCAACCTTTAAGAAGTTTGTTTTTTTTTGTTGTTTTTTTTTGATAATTTGTTTATCTCTATTTGTGGTCATCGCTTTCCCACTTAAATAAGTCCCTTTAGCATTTCTTGTAGAACTGGTTTCTTGGTGATAAACTCCTTTAATTTATGCTCGTCTGGGAAGCTCTTTATCTCTCCTTCCATTCTGAATGACAACCTTGATGGATAGAGTATTTTTGGCTGTAGATTTTTTCCTTTTAGCAATTTAAATACATCGTGCCCTTCTCTTCTCGCCTGTAGGGTCTCGGCTGAGAAGTCTGCAGACAGCCTTATGGGCTTTCCTTTGTATGTCACTTGTGGCCTTTCTCTTGCTGCTTTTAGGATTCTCTCTTTATCTTTAATTTTGGACATTTAAAAGAACTTGAAAACACAAAGGCATGAAGAGACATGAACCCCTATGTTCATTGCAGCATTATACACAATAGCCAAGACTTGGAAGTGACCTAGGTGCCCATCAAGGGGCAAAAGGATAAAGAATATGTGGTATTTATACACAATGGAGTACTACTCAGCCATAAGAAATGATGAAATCTGGCCATTTGTGATAACATGGATGGTCCTTGAGGGTACTATGCTGAGTGAAATTAGTCAGAGGGAGAAAGTCAAATACCGTATGATCTCACTCATAAGTAGAAGATAAAAACAATGACAAACACATAGCAATGGAGATTAGATTGGTAGTTACCATGGGGAAGGGGGGGAGGGCAAAAGGGGTGACTAGGCTCAGATGTGAGGGGATGGACTATAATTAATTTCTGGGTGGTGAACATGATGTAATCTACACAGAATTCAAAATATATTACTATGTACATCCGAAAGCTATATAATGTTATAATCCAATGTTACTGCAATTAAAAAAAAAGAAGTCTGAAAACATCCTTGGGTAGGTGGAAGAATAGCAAATGTCTATAAATGACAGGAAACTGAGAAAATGTACATAGGTGCGTGCAGGTGTGAGTCCATCTTGATTAGGATGATGACACCCAGATTCCAGATTAGGGTCACAAGATAGATACCTAGAAAGATTGGGAAGAGGACAAGCTGCACCTCTTTTTCATCTTAGAGTCCCAGAAGAACAAACATGACCACAGATGAGTGATTTCTATCTGCTTACATGGACTTGCTTGATATCATCTGCTGAGAAAAAGATGAGATAAGGAAATGTTTTCATCCTCAAAAAACACAAAGAAATACTCTTCATTTTTCCAGGAAAGCAGGTGACTAGATATACAACCTTGAATCATAAAGTTGAGCTAACCTTGTGTAATCTCTGCATATGTCCATGTATAATCACCAACCTTAATAGAAAACTTCTTTTGGATAAATACTATCATTCTCTCTTTGGGCTCAAAGGAGAGTAATGGACATCATTTGTACATTGTCTCCTAAAATGTCTGAATTTCATGTTTTTCCATTTCATATTTAAGTAGTATATGAAAATTGGAAATAGCCTAAATTAAGAAAATACTGTCATCACTCTATATGGTGAAACAGAATGATTCTGCTCAGGAATCACTCTAATATTAACTCAATGCCTCAAGAAGCCCCTGAATCATCCTGGGCCTCATATGTCAAAGGAGGATGATGGAGTAGATGCTCTTTAAAATTTCCTTGGGAATTAATATTCAAATAATCTATAATTAGGGAAGGTGGACAATTCCATAACTGTCTTTCTGCTTTCATAACTCTTGGAGAGATATAAGAATAGTGCAATGGGTTGGTGGGTATAGACACAAACCAAGAAGCACGTTGGAAATGGATGTGACTTAACCAACTTTTGACTCTAGGAAGGCTTCTGAGAAGTTAGACACGACAACGCTGTAAGAGCCATTATGCTCCCTTTCTTGCAAGTGCCAATTTTTGTTTCTGTGAATCAGAGATATTCATGAGTCAAACTGTCTAGGACAATGATTCTTGATATTCTTTGGGTCATGGATACTTTTGAAAATCTATTGGAAACTCTTGACCCTCTACCCTGCAAACAGCCACCACTTCCACTGTCGCGTGTGGTTTTATTAGATTCTCAATCACCCTTGATTCTATTCACAGTTCCTAGGTTCATGGCTTCTCCTACATAGTAAAATGACGAACTCAAGTAGGAGTTTGGATGTTTAGGCAATGGACATGGGGATTAAGAGACTCAGGCGGGATTTCTGGAAGTTCTTTCTGTTTTCTCATTGAAGCCAGTCTAGGGAAGGTAAACACTAAGTGTTCAGGCCAAATGGTAAATAACAAAACCAATATTTTTCATTGGGCACTGTTTGCCCCCTTCGAGATGCTATAGCTGGCATCTCTCCAGATGGTCATTAGAACACCTCCCACCACAAACACATTTTTGTTCAGATGAACTCAAACTACAAAGAAAATCATGGGAAGCTGTGAAAGCTAGAAAATAGATGTCAAATGTAGTGTGAGAGTTGTGTATACAGGTAAATGTAGAAGTCTTGGAGATTTCCCTTAAAACGGGCTGTGGAATTAATGAAGTAACTTATGTCTATGTCTATGCACTATAAATATTTGTCAGCATTAGCCGACAAGAATATTTTCCTTATTTCTAACCATTTCCCAGTCTCCTAGTTCCAAAAATGAGTGCAAAGAGAAAATTCCCATAGAAGCATAAGGTAAGTCTGAGAAATAAGTTAAAAGGGATCATTTCCCAAAATCTGATCACTCATTGCTTCATGGTGCACTGTTTTGAGAAGAATTCTGAAGTAAGGAAGAGATTCATTAGAAAATAAATTCAAGATGTCTGCCATCAGTACAGAAGGAGAGCTGGTAGCAGACAGACTATGCATTCACCATCTCAGACCTAGGTGTGGCTCTCCGCAATGAGACTGAGTGGAGGCATAATCTTGTGAGAACAGTGAAGAAAATTGCATTCTTCCTCATCATAACCAAAAATCAAGACAACGAAAAGATTTATTGAGCAGCTTCAGTGTATACTGTTATTCTCCCTCTACTTGTGGACATATTCACCGCTTCCTCTAAGGTCCATTCATTCAATATGGTAACCATAAGCCTTGTGTGTTATGTACTAAACAACGATAGCATTCTGAAAATTGCCTCTATATTTCTGTTCTATGTCTCTGGAATACCAATTAGATGTATTCTTGCTCTGCTCTCCACATCAGTGAAACATTCATTATTTTTGTTTCTCTACTGCATTCAGTTTAATTTTTAATAGATGTCTCTTCTAGTAAATTCATTCTATCATAAGTTGTGCTAATTGGCTGTTTAATTCATCCATTAATTTCAAATTTCAATTATAATATTTGATTTTCTCTCAAGAGTTTCCATTTTGTTCCTTTCCCAAAGAGTCAGTTTGGTTAGGCCTTTATTGTTTCATCATACTTTCCATAGCATCCTTTATTTAAACATATTCAGCATACTTATTTAAATTATTATTATCTATAATTCAAATACATAGTTTTGCAAGTCTGATTCCATAGTTTAATGATATCGCTGCCTCTTATTCAAGCGCCCTGTTTATTTGTGTGCCCAGTGATATTTTTCATCTTAAGTTCGTGTTTCTTTAAAAGTTATCTCTAGGAATCTATGATTCTTATGTTTAAAATGTATTGCTTCAGAAATGATTCATATGACATCTGTCAAACACTTTGGGGGTGACACCAACCCAGAATCTCCTTTGATAAAAATGTTGACTTGGTGTTTTTTGAAGTCACAATAATGACAATATGTAGGCTGCAAATCCACATAAGTAGATGGATGAGATTAAAATTTATGAGGGGAAGGAGTGGCAATAGTAATCCAACACTTGTTATTTATTGTCCTGTTATTGTCCTTCTTTTTGTTCCATTTTTGTAACAATGAATTTGACATCCATCCACCAACAAATGCCTTTGTGGAAGTTGTAATATCTAGCACTAAATGCCACGGGTCCAGGAGGAATCTCACCCACCTGTGCATCCAGTAATAGGCAGACAGATCTTTGTATGGGATGCAGAACCAGAAGGAGCCAATGAACCTTCCTAAAACCATCTTGATTATGGCCACATAACGCCTGGAGAGTGTGATGACAACCATGAATGAGAGAGACTTTGTTGAAGCCCAGTCTTCCTGAAATGGAAAGCCAGTTCACAACTGGAGCAGAAAAAAAGTGTGAGCTGGTCACAGTGGAGACACTAAAAGGAGCTTCCCCAGCACCACCCTCTTCAAGATAACACTGCATGGGCTGAACTACTCAGCAGTGGCAAACACTCCTGCACAGGGAAAGAGCCGTGAATGAGCACCCAGCTACCCTGGCAGTGCAAGACACAGATGAGGAAATCCTTTCTCTCTAGGGTTATGTAGACTACTGACCAGGTAGACCATGAGTGTAGGGAGAAGGGAAATCAGGTAAGAGATAGAGAGAAATACCAAAGGGAGTTAAAGGGGCACAGGGGCTCAGGATTTCAGTAGGAAGCCCACTCATGAGCCTCTAGGAGTATCTCACCAGAGCATCTCCCCTCCAGATCCATGCGAACCAACAAGCTCCCATTGTTAAATCCACACCTCCTCCTCATCTGCAGCTGGCTCCTTGTGTACATTCCTGAATGTAGCAGTGAGAGAAAATCTGGTAAACTGAGTGCTCTCAGAAAAAAAGGAAACAGCCTATGGAAAAGGGAGAAACCACAAACGTGAGCAGTAGTGCCACCTTCTGGAAAACAAAAAAGAGATTTCCAGTAGCCAGCCTGGTGAGCGACAAAAACCAGAGAACACAGAATAGTTTAGGATTTCAGCCACAAGAGGGAGCAAGAAGAGTGCAGCAGATCTAGCCACAAAAGCAGAGAAAACTCCAGACCCGTTACTTACACTGCTCACAAAACTTAACCCGAAATGAGTTAAAGATTTAAACATAAGAACTAAACTCATAAAACTCTTAGAAGAAAAAATAGAGGCAAAGCTCCTTGACACTGATCTTGGCAATGATTTTTTTGATATGACACCACAAGCACAAGCAACAGAAACAAAAATCAACAAGCGGGAATACATTAAAGTAAAAAGCTTCTATACAGCAAAAAACAATTAAAAAAAATGAAAAGAAGCCTGCAGAATGGGAGAAAATAGTTCCAATCCATTCATCAGATAAGAAGTTATGATCTAATGTATTTAATGAACGCTTGCAACTTCATAACAAATATCAAGGAACCTGATTTAAAAATGGGCAGTGGAACGAAATGGACATTTTTTCTAAAGAAGACATTCAATGGCCAAAAGGAACATAAAAAGATGCTCAATGTAGTTAATCATCAAGGAAATGCAAATCAAAACCACAATGAGATATCATCTCACACCTCTCAGAATGTTTATTATCAAGAAGAGAAGAGAGAAACTGTTGGCAAGGATGTGGAGATATGGGAACCCTCATACGCTGTCATGGGAATGTAAAAGGTTCAGCCACTATGGAAAAAAGTATTAAATTTCCTAAAAAAATTAAAAATAGAACTACCGTTTTATCCAGCAATTCCTCCTCTGGATATATATCCAAAGAAAATGAAAAAATATATATCAAAAAGATATCCTCATGCCCATGCTTATTGCAGCATTATTCACAATAGCAAAGATATGGAAACAACCTAAGAGTCTGTCAATACTTGAATGGATAAAGTAGACATTATACACACACACACACACACACACACACACACACACACACACACTGGCATATCACTGAGTCATGAGAAAGAATGAAATCCTGCCATTTGCCGCAACATGGACAGACCTGAGGGTGTTACACTAAGTGAGATAAGTCAGATACAGTATGAGAAAACTGGATGATATCACTTATATGTGGGTTCTAAAAAAGCCAAACTCATAAAAACAGCAAACAGAATGGTGGTTACCAGAGACTGGCGGGTGGTGGAATTGGAGATATGTTATTTAAGGGTACAAACTTGTAACTACTAGATAAATCCTAGAGATCTAATGCACAGCATTGTGATTATAGACAACAATGTTCTATTATAAACTTCAAAGTTCCTAAGAGACTAGATATCTTTTATTTATTGAAGCAATATTGGTTTATAATAGTATATCAATTTCAGTTATACAGCATTATATTTCAAAATCTGAATAAGCCAGAACTTAATTGTTCTCACCACAAAAAAAGAAATCTACTTATGTGACATGATAGAGGTGTTAGCTAATGCTAGGGTAGCAAGCATACTGCAAAATGTAAATGTATCAAATCAATACAATGAACACCTGAAACTTACACAATATAAGGTCAATTTACACCAATAAAAATAAATTTAAGGGGCCGGCCCCATGGCCTAGTTGTTAAGTTTGGCGCACTCTGCTTTGGCGGCCGGGGTTCAGTTCCTGGGCATGGATCTATACCTCTCATTGGCTACCATACTTGGCAGCCACCCACATACAAAATAGAGGAAAACTGGTGCAGATGTTAGCTCAGGGTGAATCTTCCCCAAGCAAAAAGAGGAATACTGGCAATGGATTTTAGTTCAGGGCAAATCTTCCTTAGGAAAAAAAAAATTATCAGGAAAGACTTTTTTTTTACTGCTTGTCTTTCTCTCAAACTAAAGCTGAGAAAGGTGTGTGGATAATTGTCTCATTTTGTGAAGTAGTTTTTTTTTCTGGTGTGCCCTCTGAGAATGTCACCCATTGAGAGTCCCTGTTTTCAGTGGCCTTAGAGAGAAGGGGTACTGTCTCTAAGACAATCTCACACATTGTCTTTTTCTCCTACCCCACATAGATTTGCTCATTAAAACCCAGGACTGAGCCTACCAGAGATTTGTAGGTCCATCCTGGCAAAATGATGGATCCAGCCCAATACCCTCTTTGGTTTGTGCTTTTCATGTCATTTCTGTACTTTTCTCACTGGCTCAGCAATGAAAAAAGTGTTTTAGTTTTTATCTAGTATTATTGGTTTCTTTGACCATATAGCCCAAGATATTACTAGAAACACCTTTACAAACAATATTTCTAAGACATTATTGGGTATTCTGGCTTCTCACTGGCCATTTTTTCCAAAACCCCAAGCTACTTGATTTACTTAATTGTCTTTGCTTCTAATATGATTGAATTTTCCTGAAAATCAAGGCATCTTATTAGGTAGCTAAGATTTATTCAGTGTGTACTATGTTCCAGGTGTTATTCTGCATGCTTTTATGTTTCATCTTATTTTAACTTTTAACAACTTCATGAGATATGTACTCTTATCATTCCCATTTTTCAGATAAGGAGACTTGGATCAGAGGAGGAAATAAGGTCACACAAACCATGAAGGGAAGAACTGAGATTCAAATCCAGGCAGTCTAGCTCCAGAGCCGTATCTTAAGTATCTCCACTGAACCGCTCACTAAAACGTGTTCACTGCTACATTAATCTTATTTCTAAAAAACTATAGAGTGAAGAGTACTATACTTGGTATTTTGGATGATGTAAATTATCCAATAACGAGCCTATAGGCCTGGAAGAGAGAGAAATGAGCCCATAGAAATATAATACAAAACGAGAGATGATATGTGGTATGAGAAAGGCAGAGATAAATTCTTATGGGTGATCACCAGCTGGATGTAGGCAGGAAGTTAGAGATTAGGGAAGACCTCTTCATATTTTTTGCAATAACAGATCACAAAAGATCTCTAAACTGGCAGAGACCATGTCAGACACATTATTGTACAAATGGACAGGGCAATGACAGTGTAATTGAACATGCTGTCAATAACATGATCACCACATCTTTTCACATACTCTTTCAGGAATTGAACAGAAAGGAGGTAATGCTGATTGCTTGACAAATAAGTGAGACAAAATGAAGAGAATTCGTCTTTTAGGAGGAAGAAATAAGGAGATATTAAAGTGTTTTGCAATATATGCTGTTGTAAGTGAGGGAAGGGAAATCTCAGTGTTTGGATGGTGACCACTGCAAAGCTTTTGCCCGCTGATGCCTAAGAGACAAAATTACCCCAGAAGATCCTACTGTACACAGAGAAAGATGCTAAACCAGTGATACTGTCTCTAATCCCCGAGCACCTTTAATTGTCACATGGTTTTACTCAATCACCCTAGAGTCTATCATTTCTAATTCAACCTTGTTTTTAGCTGCTTCTTATTTATCAAGGACTCCTAAGCTTTCTTCTTTTGTTTTGGATAAAGTTTATCTGGGCTCCCTTCCTTTGGTTTTTTCAGATGTCGTTCTTGGCATCAGATACTCTCCCTCCCCATACTTATCTCCATTTGATCCTGCTTAGAAAGTGAAAAAAAGAGAAAGAAATGGAAAAAGTAAATGAAAAAGTAACCCTTTTGGCATGCCCCTCTTCTTTATGATATTTATGTATAAGCCTTCCTTATATTTTCTTAGATGACTTTGGAAAAGTTCAGTGTAATTATAGGGCAAGGAACGAAATCTGAAGAGATATGTTTATTAGGAAGAATATGGACAGGATCACTCTCAGAAGACCAAGTATTACAATTATTCTTGACTGGTGGCCCCTCACTTCCTCAAGACCTGGCATGTTCAACAAAGTTACATGGGAACCACTCAACTCAGGAGCCTTCTGTAGACTGCTCATATATGACTTTCTGAATGGATCAAATAAGATAGTATAGGCCCCTCAAAAATGATCCACAACTTTTCCTCTGGGCCTGTGTTTTCTCCTTTTAAACACTAAAAAAGTTCTCAAAGGTTTTCCAGTTCCCCATTTTATGCCAAAGTGCACAACAAGACACATAAGAGATCCACGCATATATATCTGAAGGTGGGTGGAATGGACCCCCAGGGTGCAGTGGAACTAGGGGAGCAGCCCCCTCCACCTCCTCCAACAGCAGTTATCCAGGGTGTAGATCCTCACACCAGTGTATGTGCCTGCAAGCAGTTGCTTCAAGAGCAGAAAAGCAGGTGCCATAGATCACTACTGTCATGTGAGTGGAAACAGTAGGTGCCATGACTTACATAACTCTGGGCAGACACAACGGAAACAGAAACAGCAGGCACTGGAGCTCATGTAACTGTGAATGGTCATGGCAGGAGCAAAACCAATAGGTGTCCCCGCCTGTCCCCAAGTGGATCTGCCCCACGTGTCTGTAAGTGGTCACTGGGGGACAGAGAAAACAGGGGCAGCTTGCTCCCTGCCTGTCTCTCAGCAGATCCCTCCCCCTCTACCTGCATTGGACAGGTCTTTCCAACATTGGGAGCAGTATACAAAACTCATATTTTCCCAGGTAGGGCAGGGGACCCTAACCTCAGTTTGCAAAACAAACCAACTAGCTCTAGAAACCAGAGGCTGCACAAGCAACAACCTCTCTCTGCTTAGCCCCTCCAAACCCCCAGTGGTGGCAGGTGGAACCTGTAACCAGAGGCTTCAGGAAATACAATGGAACTAGTTACCCAGCCCCCAGTGGCAGAACCCCCAATATCAGGTCCACCAGCAGCAGGGGCTGCATACAATCTTCAAGTACCAGAGGCCCCAGAAGTGACAGTGACACTCATGAACCCAGCACCCAGGCATTGGTGCAAACAGTAACCCTAGACAACCTTGGAGCAGCAGTGTAGATGGTATATAATGCAGCAGTATCCTCTCCCATGGAGAGCCCAAGGAGAAGCAGTGGAGAAGCATGACACCCAGGAGACCCCAGAAGCAGCAGAAGTGTATGAAGCCTGGTGACCCCACTGGTGACACCTGAGACTGCACTGACATCATAAGCAGCAAGTCACTAGCAACCTCAGAGGCTAAAGTAGCACAAGGAGCGCACTGACTACACCACCAGCAGAGGTAGTAGAGGGTGGAAAGTGCAGGGTATCAAATACAAACAAAAGCAACTCAGAACCAAAGTAACCAAACCCATACCCAATAGGAAATGTGGTTACTACCACAAATGTGCCAGCAAAGAATCAGTCACCATGAAGAACTAAGTAACACGGAAGAAGAGAAAGAGAATAACAACCCTCTAGAAATCAAACTTGAAGTTACAGGAGATTACAATCCCAGTAACAAAGTACAAAGTCAACAGAAGGAGGGAAGAAACAAAAATTACAGCAGAAATAGATGAAATAGAGACCAAAAAAAAAAAAACGTAGAAAGAATCAATAAAACTAAGAACTGGTTCTTTGAGAAGATAAACAAAATTGACAAGCCCTCAGCCAGACTCATTAAGGAAAAGAGAGAAGTCTCAAATAAATAAAATTAGAAATGAAAGAGAAGAAATTACAATGGATATTACAGAAATGGAAAGGATTATAGGAGAATACTATGAAAAACTATATGTCAACAAATTGGATAATCTAGAAGAAATGAATAAATTCTTAGACTCATACAACCTCCCAAAACTGGATCAATAAGAAATAGAGAATCTGAATAGAGTAATCACAAGTAAAGAGATTGAAACAGTAATCAAAAACCTCTCAAAAAACAAAAGTCCAGGATCAGATGGCTTCTCTGGAGAATTCTACCAAATATTCAAAGATTTAATACCTACCATTCTCAAACAATTCCAAATATTTGAAGAAGATGGAGCACTTCCCAACTCATTCTATGAGGCCAACATTACCCTGATACCAAAATCAGACAAGGACAACACAAAGAAGGAAAATTACGGGCCAATATCACTGATGAACGTAGATTCTAAAATCCTCCACAAAATATTGCCAGACCAAATACAGCAATACGTGAAAAGAGTCATACACCAGGATCAAGTGGGATTTATACCAGGGACGCAGGGATGATTCAACATCTGCAAATCAATCACACCATATTAACAAAAAGAGGAATAAAAGTCACATGATAATCTCAATAAATGCAGAGAAAGCGTTTGACAAAATCCAACATCCATTTACAATACAAATTCTCAATAAAATGGGTATAGAAGGAAAGTACCTCAACACAATAAAGGTCTTATGTGACAAACCCACAGCCAACATCAAACTTAATGGTTAAAAACTGAAAGCCATCCCTTGAGAAGAGGAACAAGACAAGGGTGCCCACTCTCACCACTCCTTTTCAACATAGAACTGGAGGTTTGGGCCAGAGCAATTAGGCAAGAAAAAGAAATAAAAGGTATCCAAATAGGAAAAGAAGAAGAGAAACTCTCTCTGTTTGCAGATGGCATGATCCCATTATAGAAAACCTAACGAATCCACCTGAAAACTATTAGAAATAAGGAACAACTACAGCACAGCTGCAGGGTACAAAATCAACTTATAAAAATCAGTTTCATTTATCTACATTAATGAACTAGCAGAATAAGAACTCAAAAATACAATACCTTTTACGACCACAACAAAAAGAATAAAATATCTTGGAATAAATTTAACCAAGGAGGTGAAAGAGCTATACACCAAACATTCTAAGACATTATTAAAAGAAATCAAAGAAAATATAAAAGAATGGAAAGATATTCCATGCTCTTGGAGTGGAAGAATAGACGTAGTTAAAGTGTCCATATTACCTAAACCAACCTACAGATTCAATGGAATCTCAATCTGAACCCAATGACATTATTCACAAAAACAGAAGAAAGAATCTTAACATTTATATGAAACAACAAAAGACCCTGAATAACTAAAGCAATCCTGAGAAAAATGAAAAAAGCTGAAAAATCACACCCCCTGAATTCAAAATATACTGTAAAGCTATAGTAATCAAAACAGCATGGTTATGGCACAAAAATAGACACTCAGATCAATGAAACTGAATTGAGAGCCTAGAAATTAAACCACATATCTATGTATAGCTAATCTTTGAAAATGGAGCCAAGAACATACAATGGAGAAAAGAAAGTCTCTTCAATAAATACTGTAGAGAAAACTGGATAGCCATGTGCAAAAGAATGAAAGTAGATCTTCTTACACCCTACAGAAAAATTAACACAAAATGGGTTAAAGCCTTGAATATAAGACCTGAAACCATAAAGCTCTTTGGCTAAAACATAGGCAGTACACCTTTTGACACTGGTCTTAGCAGTATCTTCTTGAATATCATGTCTTCTCAGTCAAGGGAAACAAAAGAAAACATAAACAAATGGGACTACTTCAAACCAAAAAACTCATGCAAAGCCAAGGAAACCACCAACAAAAGGAAAAAAATCCACCTACCAGCTGGCGAAAAGATTTATAGATCATATATCCACCAAGAGGTTAATTTCCAAAATATAAAAAGAACTCATACAATTCAACAACAAAAAATGAACAACCCAATCAAATAATAGGCAGAAGATAGGAAAAAATTTTCCAAAGAAGATATACATACGGCCAACAGGCACTTGAAAAGATATTCAACATCAATAATTTTTAGAGAAATGCAAGTCAAAACTTCACTGAGATATCACCTCACACCTGTCACAATGGCCACAATTAACAGGATAATAAATAACAAGTGTTGGAGAGGATGTGGAGAAAAGGGAACCCTCATACACTGTCAATGGGAATGCAAACTGCTACAGCAACTATGGAAAACAGTATTGAGATTTCTCAAAAAATTAAAAATAGAAATACCATATGATCCAGCTATTCCACTACTGGGTATTTATCCAGAGAATTCGAAATCAGCAATTCAAAGAGATTTATGCATCCCTTTGTGCACCACAGCATTATTCACAGTAGCCAAGACGTAGAAGAACCCAACTGCCCATCAATGGATGAATGGATAAAAAAGATGTGGTATATACACACAATGGAATCCTACTCACTCATAAAAAAAAATGAAATCCTGTTATTTGTGACAACATGGGTGGACGTTAAGGGTATAACGTAAGTTAAGTATGTCCAAAAGAGAAAGCCAAATATCATATGATTTCATTCATAGGTAGAAGATAAAAACAATAACAGCAACAAAAAATACAGAGAGATAGAGATTAGATTTGTGGGTATCAGAGGGGATATGATGGAGGGAAATAGTGAAAAGAGTAAAAGGGTGTGTATATGGGGACAGACTGTAATTAATCTTTGGGTGGTGAACATTATGTAATTTACACAGAAACCGAAATATAGTCATGTACCTCTGAAACTGTTATAATGTTATTAATCAATGTTACCTCAATAAAAAATAAAGAAGCAAAAAGAAAAAAGGGATCCAATGGAATCTCCAAGGGTAATATGTAAATGTAAAGACATCTGTTTGATACTAGTTAGTTTGGTCTGAGTAATCTCACAAATCAATAGTCAGTGTTGCTATACATTTTGTTCTTTTTTTTAACCAGCACACAAGGACTGCACTTTATGTCCTACTTCAGACAGGAGAAACTGGCCAGACTTGAGAACCCTGCCTCTTCCACTATCTATTTCCTTTCCTGGCCCTTGAGGTTTCCTGGAAAATATGAGCATTAAAGTAATTTAAACCATTCTATTCCATCTATTATATCACCCCAAACAACCATAAATCTCTAAGACATAAAATGTGTTCAACATGAACAATAAGAAATAATGTATACCAGCTTTTCATATTTGTTCTTTGTTCCTGCAGTATTGAATATTCAATAACTCTATTATTACAATGAACTCTCACAGAAGACTTCTCACAGAAAAGATGTTCAGATGCTTGAAATACCAGAAATGATTGGGCAGTGCCATCCCATTGGCTATGTGAACCAAGGGTAAAGTTTTCCAGATTTGATGGGGGAGAGAAAGAGATGTTTGAGTCCCACAATATCAGAAGCTGCTATTGGCTGTGACATGGATTTTGAATATCATCTCCAATCAGAAATCCCCACTGGACAATAGATGCAGGAAATTAACTCATCAGACTCATAAATAAATGGCAGTGAAGGGAGCCAATACTTCATTCCATTCTTTATATGATTCAAATCACCTCTTCCCTCCTTAGGCTACAACTATGGAGACTAGGATGTGACTAAAAATTTATTAGATGATTAGCATTGAAGAGACCTTAGATAGACATTAGACATTAGCTGTCTCAGACTGGTCTCCCCAGGAGACACAATCAGGCCAATAGCATAGCTTTGTTTCTGTCCAAAGGCACATTACCACTCTGTGTTCATTCCCACTCTGGTCAGAAACACAGAACAAGCATTTGTCACCATGATGTCTGGATAATGCTACATCAAAATATTTGGCAGACAAGGTTTGTACACTCCTGGGGACCTCTGTCAATTATCTCTCCTTTAAGGTCAGAAGCTTGCAATTGGACAGAGCTTAATCTCAGAAGCAAGAAGAAGCAAAACGTTTCTAAACCCTGATGTTTCACAAATACTTGCAGATAGATTAATAAATGATAAGGCCACTCCTCATGTAGAGTGAAAGTAATGAACCTCCAGGACTTAAAGATATTGTGTCTGTGTGGCATTGAGTAAGCTATTGGCTCATTTTGGCATATTATCTGGGTCAAACAAGCCTTCTTTGTCCAAAGATAGTATGAATTTTGTTATAGTGTATTAGTGTGCATATTGCTGTGGGTGAAAGTGATTCTGACAAGACAAATTGGTCAGAAATCTCATAATCTGTGACCTCAGCAATACTCTAACTTATTTTGCAACATCTTCAAGGCACCTTTGATTTCCTTGTTCCTCAGACTGTAAATCAAGGGATTCAACATGGGAATCACCACAGTGTAGAAGACTGATGTGAAACTGTCAAAGCTGGAGGAACCGCCACAACTGGAACTCAAGTAGACAAATCTACCTGAGGTACACAAGAGGGTCACTGCTGTCAAGTGAGAAGCACAGGGGTTGAAACCTTTGAACTTGCCTTTAGCTAAAGTGATAATATAGCCATAGGATATCATAATAACTAAGACATTATCCCAAAGATCATTGTAAATATAGCAATCATGAGTTCTACAGAGAAAGTGTCAGAGCAGAACAGGACTAACAGTTGGGGCATGTCACAGGAGAAGTGGTTGATGACGTCAGGCCCACAGAAGTAGGATTGAAGCATGACACATAATTTGGATATAGAACCAGAGAGTCCAACCATATAGGACACAAGCACTATCTGAACACAGAGGGTTGGTGATATGATGGATGACTAGAGAAGTAGGTTACAAATGGCAACATATCAGTCATAAAACATGGCTGTCATGAGACAAGACTCACTCAGTCCCATGGTTGAGACAAAGTCCTAAATGATACAACCCACAAAGGTGATACCTTTCTGTTCCTGGAAGAAATTGGAGAGCATCTTGGGGACTGTGGAGGTCACATAGCAGATATCAATGAGAGAAAGATAACTGAGGAAGAAGTTCATGGATGTGTGGATGTGGGTAATCTATCCTTATTAAGATGAGGAGGCACGGGTTCCAAGTCAGAGTCATAATGTAGATCAACAGGAATACAGCAAAGAGCACTCCTATGATTCTGGAGAAATACGAGAATCTCAAGAGGATGAAATGGGTGATATCTGTAATATTTCCTCCCCAAACCATTGGCTTCGTGCTCCTAAAATCAGAAAAGAGACAAAAGAATGGATTGCAGACGCAGGCGAAACAATAGCATTACAATGCTCATAGATGCCATTTCTTTTCGTTCATTGAGCACTGAAAAAGGGAAAACACTTTATTGTCCTGGTGGAAAGACCCCAGTTTTCTTCTCCAATTGTCAAGAAATACCTTCTCAGTGTTTCAGGTTCTCAATTACTTCATGAGGTCTCAAGAAAATTACAAGAGATCTGGGGCTGGCCTGGTGGCATAGTGGTTAAGCTTTCACTCTCCACTTCACCGGCTCGGAGTTTCCTAGGTCAGATCTCAGGCAAGGACCTGTGCACTGCTTATTAAGCAATGCTGTGGCAGGTGTTCCACAGATAAAGTAGAGGAAGATGGCCACGGATGTTAGCACAAGGCCAATCTTTCTCAAAAATAAATAAATAAATAAATAATATTTAAAAAGTTGATAGAGAACTTTTTAAAAAGCAGTAGAAATTCAGTGAATTATCTATGATAGATATCATTGACTAAAATCAATTTTTAAAAGACTTTTAATAATTAAAAATATAATTGTGGCTTTATAATAGTAAAGCATAAGTGGCATCATTCCAGAATAAACTTGTAATAGCTCTTCTTTCCCAGACAGTCATCTAGATAGATTTTTAAAAATTTCTTCTTTCACCTATATGAAAAATTATCCTGTTTATAATAACTTCTCAAACCTTTTTACAAATATATTTAATATAATATCTTCAAAATGGCCTGGATAATTGTATCATAATTTATAATCCAGATATTTTCTTGGTGTACAGCATGTATGCTAATAAAGTTATGAAATGTCTTCTTAGGGAAGTCTTCATAGGAGCCAGTCTTAAAAGGAGGCTAGTAAAACTCACAATTACAATCAAATATTGTCTCAAATGTAGGATATTTTTCAACTTAGGAAATAGCATAGTACTGTGGTTAGGGTTCAGACTTTAGAGTTTCTGTTCTGAGTGGCATCATCAAGATGGCAAAATAGGTCATTCCTGACTTTGGTAACCCTCATAAGAACAGTTACCAACTATTCACAGACAGGACATCATTGCAAAAATCCTAAAACATGAGGATGAGGCTGAAGCACCTCCACTAACCACAGAGAACAAGAAGAACCACATTAAAAGGGTAAAGGAGAAGCCGTACTCTGACTCCATTGCCCCTCACCCTGCTGGCACAGCGCCACACCAAGAATACTCTCTTGTCCTATGGTTTCTTCAGCAAGCTAAACAACCTAGAAGACATAGATAAATTACAAGAAACATACAACCTAGAAAAACTGAATCAGGAAGAAACAGAAAATCTGAACAGACAAATAACAATTAAGGAGATTGAATCATTAATCAACAGCCTCCCAACAAAGAAAAACCCAGGACCAGATGGTTTTATGGTGAGTCTGTCAAATATTTAAAGAAGAATTAAGACCAGTCTTTCTCAAACTCTTCCAAAAAACTGAAGATGAAGAACCACTTCTAAATTCACTTATAAGACCAGCACTGACACCAAAGCCAGATAAGGACACTGCAAGAAAAGAAAACTACAGGCCAATATTCCTGATGAATACAGATTTCAAAATTCTCAAAAAATACTAAATGATAAAAACTCTCAATATCTTAGGTATACAAGGAACTAAATGCAACATAATTAAGGCCCTATCAACAAGCCAACATCTAACATCATACTAAATAGTGAATGATCAAAAGCATTTTTCTAAGATCAGGAAGAAGACAAAGTTGGCCATTCTCAAGATTCCTATTCAAGATAGTACTTGGTCAGAGCCAGTGCAAGTGGGTCAAAAAATAATAATAAAAGTCATCAGAATTGGAAATAAAGAATTGAAATTGTGTCTATAAGCAGATGACATGATTTTACCTACAGAAAATCATAAAAACTTCACCGAAAACCTGTTAGATCTAATCCATCAATTTAGTAAAGTTGCAGGATACAAACTAAGCATTCTAGATATTAACACAAATTGTCTGAAAAAGAAATAAATAAGATAATCTCATTCACAACAGCATCAAAAAACAAAATACTTAGAAATAAATTTAACCAAGAAGGTTAAAGTTCTCTTCACTGAACACTATAAGACATTGACAAAAGAAATTGAAAAAGACACAAGTAAATGGAAAGGTATCCCATGTTCATGGATTTGAAGAATTAATATTATTAAAATATCCATACTACCCAAAGCCATCGATATATTCAATGCAGTCTCTACCAAGATTCCAGTGACATTTTTCACAGAAATAGAACATACAATCCTAAAATTTTTGTTGAAATACAAAAGGCCCTGAACAGACAAAGCAATCCTGAGAAAGAAGAATAAAGCTGTCAAAGAGGCATTATGCTTCCTGATTTCAAACTATATTACAAAGCCATAGTAATCAAAGCAGTATGGTACTAGCATAGAAACAGACACTTAGACCAATGGAACAGAATCAAGAGCCCGGAAATAAAACTGTGGGTATATGATCAACTAACATTTGAAAAGAGAGTGTGAAATACTCAATGGAAAAAATACAGTCTCTTCAATAAACGGGTTTGGGAAAATTGGATATTCACATGCACACAATGAAACTAGACGCCAATCTTACACCACTCACAAAAATAAACTCAAAAAGAATTAAAGACTTAAATGTCAGACCAGTAACCATAAAACTCCTAGAAGAAAACATAGAGAAAATTCTTCTGATCATGTATTGGAAAAGACTTTTTTCAATATTACACCTAAAGCACAAGCAAAAAAATTAAAAATAATCAAGAAGGATTATATCAAAATAAAAAAACATCTGCACAGCAAAAGAAAAGATAAGCTAATGAAAAGGTAATCTACAGAATGGGAGAAAATATTTGTAATCACGTATCTCATAAGGGGTTAATATCCACAATGCATAAGGAACTCATACAATTCAACAGCAAATAAATAATCCAATTAAAATTTTGGTATAGGACCTGAATAGATATTTTTATGAAGAAGACATCCAAACTAACAACAGATATGTGAAAATGTGTTCAGCATCACTAATCATCAAGGAATTGAAATCAAAACCACAATAAGATATCAACTCACATCTGTTAGAGTGGCTATCATCAAAAAAGACAAGAGATAAAACTACAGGTAAGAATGTGGAGAAAAAGGAACCGTATGAACTGCTGTGAGAATGTAAACTAGTATAGTTACTGTGGAAAATAATGTGGATTTTCCTCAAAAAATTAAAAATAAACCTATCATATGATCCAGCAATTCCATCCTGGGTATATATCCAACGGAAATGAAATCACTGTCCCAAAAAGATACCTGAACTCCCATGTTCAATGCAGTATTATCTATAATAGCCAGGACGTGGATACACTCTAAGTGTCCATCAACAGATGAATGGACAAAGAAATCATATAATAAATGTAAAAATAATATAAACAACATGTGTATGTATAATTATGTATAAGTAACATAAATAATATGTATAATAAGAGAATATTATTCAGGCATAAAAAAGAAGGAAATCCTGGCATTTGCAACAATCTGGATAGACATTGAAGGAATTGTGCTGAGATTAATCAGACAGAGAAAGACAAGTACCATATGATCTATTTGAATGTGGAGTATTAAAAAAAATAACCTCATAGAAGCAAAGATAAGATTTGTGGTTGCCAGACGCAGAGGGTAGAAAGTGGGGGAATTGAGTGAATGTGGCCTAAAGGTACATATCTCCAGTTATAAGACAAATAATTTCTGACAATATAACATACAGCAAGATGACTTGGTTAACAATATTGTATTGTATATTTGAAAGTGCTAAGAGAATAGATGACAAAAGTTCTCATCACAGGGAAGAATACTGTGACTATGTGGGGTGACGGGTGTTAACTAATCTTATTGTGGTAATCATTTTACGATATTTACATATATCAAATCATTGTGTTGTACACCTTAAACTTATGCAACGTTATATATCAATTACATCTCACTAAAACTGGAAAAAAAATTTAGTTCTGATACTCTCTCACTCTATGAACTGGTCCTAGTCACTTAAACACACTAGGTATGATTTACTTTTAACAAAGTGAGGACGACAAGAGCCTCTAAACTATAAGGTTAATGGGAGGCTTTTATTAGGAAATTCGTGCCAATGTTCAGCACATAATCTGGTACACATTAATTTTTCAATAGATGTTGGCTGTTATTATCATTGACTGCTTACAGATAACCATGAATGATGGCTATATCCGTGAATAGGAATGCCAGGTGCGATAGAGTTGTACGGGTTAATTTGGGGAAATTTCTGAGACATCATCAGCTCTGTAGACAATCGGACATCATTACCTCTGGTCAGGTATAGATTCAGACCTAGTGCGCAGGCAAGCTAAACCACCTGGAGCCATGCAGACACAAACCACATAAATGATTTCTATTTAGTTTGCTTTGATTCACGTACACTTGAGTCAGTTGACAACTACCATCAAGCTATGATGAGCTTTGATGTCGAGAAAGATTTTTGTTTCATTTGCGCTATGGTTTTATGAGTGTCAAAATTTTTCTGTTTACTCTTAAATAGACTGTTGCTAATATAATTTATCAGCTATTTATCCCAGATGCATTACATTCAATGAAAACATTTTGAAAGTATAAACTCTCATGCACAACATCCCTGAAACAACAACATAATTGATCAATTTGGTGAAAATAAGTCAAACTTTTGATCAAATAATTGTACTAAAATTCTTCACTTTCTTACTAACATTCTGGTAACAAAGGCAGCCATGACTAAATGTATTCCATGTAGCTACTCATTCACAGAAAACTGTGAGGAGTTGTGGATTGTTTCACTTGTTCATGAGAAAATTGATCCTAAAAGTGTATGATTTTATAATTTGGTAAGCTAGAGGAAAAGAAAAAAAACATTCTGAATATACTCACTCTCTCTGGTTAATTTTCTGCGTGTGTTCACCATCTGCCAAGGCAGTTCGTAGAAGAAAAAATGATTGATGTAAATTTTGGTTGGAGATATTACTGTGGGGCTACAGCTAACCAAAACTCCTTCTAAATATGATCTACTAAGGACACGACAATTTGCAATTTTGTGCAGTATATAAAATCAGGTTAAGAAAGCCAGGAATGTTGCTGAATGACGAACAACATAGTAAAGAAGGATAAAAGAAACAGTCCCACCAACACTACCTGTTCATCTGGTGGGTCATCTCTAATATCTGGATCACCAGTGCTAGTTTCTCCAGACCCATAGGGTCTTCAAAGATGACAATGGATGGTTATTTGGAGTATTTCAAAAGACGAATAGAATTGTACATGAAAACTTTGTCATATCATCATGAAATGACTAGCTTGGCTTTTGCTGCTACTCAGAAATTATGAATCAAAGTTATATACTGAAATAGAAACCAAATTAATAATTATGCAAAAGCACAATCCCCAAGGGAAAATTAAATTAAAAAGATTCATGGAATAGATAAAGTTGAGAAACAGACAAATATGTTTTACCTTAGTTAAGTCCCCTGTAATTCACAATTTAATATTTTGATTGAGTGCTCAATTATTAACTTCTGTAGTGTGTAGGCTTTATAGACATTATCTCATTGGATTCTAGATGATTCTATTGTCCCCAATTTATAAGTAAGAAACAGAAATTAACAGATTTCAAGATCATATACTTAAGAATTTGAGAACTAGAACTGAACATCCACTCCTCACCAGAGTAATACCTAATATTTTTGTTTTGAAGTTATTATTTTGATTGAGGGTCAGGGAAATTGGGTAAGGAAAAAGAGAACCTGAGAAAGGGCCCGAAGTGGAGGGTGCATAAATGAGGGAGAGGGAAGAATTGGAGAATGAAAGAGACTGAGGACCATAACCCTTGCTCCACAAATGTCCTACTGGAATTATTACACGGCTATTGAAATAGCACAGAATTCACTGTTTTCTGTAAATCTTGTCCTCTCATCTTGACATAGATCCCCCAGGAAGACAGAGTTCTTGCCAAAGGGTGAAGTCACTTATTTATTATCCATAGGAATTTTCCAGGCGGACCAGATTGCATTCAAAGATGAGTGATTTGGGCCATGAAATTGGCTGTCCACTCAGAGCCAAAGAGATGCCCACCACTGGGGTTCCTCTCAATGTGTTGTTAGGTGAGAGATGAAAGGAGAAGATAATTATAGGGAGAAAACCCTCCAGATACCTGCTCTCTAGAGTTATGGTTATCACGGAGTTTTTTCTGTGCTAATTTCATGCCCCACTTTGCCATGTCCCTTCAGATTCAATTCAGCACTTCCCCATGGTCCTCTTATGGTCTCAAGATTGATGTAGCTTTTTTTTTTTTTTTTTAACAACCCAGGAGTCATTTGAGTAGGAAAGGACATAGTGATAACATAGTATAATATCATCAATTTCCAGGTGAGGATTTGAAGCCAATTTATCTAAAGGATTTGTCCAAGGTGACACAACTGGCTGGCAATAGAGCCTAATAATAAGTTAGGTATGTGGACACTTCCTTGTTTACAAAACTCTTTGATTTCAGATAGATACATACATACATATTCTCAAATATTTGACCTGAATCAATCATCTTAGCAGGTCCATGAGGCAGATATGGCATGATTTCCTATGCATAGGTGAGGAAATCAAGGCAATAAGGAATATGATAAAACTAATTCGTATCAGAGTCATGACTTATTGTGATTAATGCCTTGGGCACTGTTATCAGCCAATCTGGGTGGAATTCAAGGTTTCCACTTACTGGTTGAGCAAATTAACCTCTCGAAGCCACAGCATTATCACCTATTAAATGGGGCTGATCATAGTTGCTACTTCACAGAGTAGCTTTTTATAGAATCAAATTAGATAATGCTTATAAATCACTTATCAGAATGTGAAGTACACAGCATGTCTTCTATTAAGAATAGGCTTAATTTATGTGTTCTGAATTGGAATTCCTTTCAACATATTATGCTGCATTATTAAGCATTCATTAAGAATATCTATTTAAGATCATTCCCACAAACTTGTTTGTCTTTTTTTGTTTAGATGGAACTCATCTACCTTGCCGTTACTAGGGATACAGAGATGTTTTTGGAATGTCTCATTCTTTGTTTCATCTACTTCAGCTATCATTAATTCTAGAGAGAGGAGTGGGTGGGGCAATGAGTTAATTATTTAACTCTTGCTAATAGGTTAGTAGTCATATATCCCCCTGGTAAGAACTGTAATAATTTAATCTTTTAAATTGAACAGGCCCTTAAGATGGTTTTAAAAATACAACCTCAAAGTGTAGAATTTGGGTGCCATGGATAAGCGATGGAGGACATCTTTATGTCACTAAGAACCATTTGTGCTCCACACATGACACTTCATGAGATTCAAGATGGATTGTTGCTACACTGAGAAGAATGTGGCAGACCACAATATGCCCAAAGGTTCTATCTGTAAAAGGGGAATAATTCCTCATCAACCAACTGCACGTGTTAATAGAAAAGAATCACTTCTATGCAATGTAACCGTATGAAGTTGAAAGTATTGTATAAATACTAATATAATACGTATGAAGATTAGTACTTAAACTCTTTCCTGAAAAAAATATTTCTTCTTAAATTTTCTTTAAGTTCTCTTGGTTGGACTCTGAGTTTCCATGGTCCCCTCAAGTCTGGTGTCTCTGCTGCTCCCTGGTCAAACTTAAGGCCTGGGAATCTCTGAGAGGCTCAGAGCACTGGGACTTAGACCCTGTCGCCCACACTCACGATGAAAGCCTTCATTTCTGAGGTCTTATATGGTCTCTGGGAAGCTACCTTGGAGTATGCTCCAGGCCACCTATGCCCAGAAGTTGATGACTTTGACTTCTTTCTAGTCTCTGAGAATCTCCCCAACTCTTGACCTGAAAAGTGCCCCTTCTATCTACCATTCCTTTCTCCAATTTTTTTTTCATAATTCACTTCACAAGGACACTCAAGGAGTAGGATAGAGGGAATAAGATTATTTGAGAATAAAGCTAGATTATCTTTCTCCTTCTTCTCTCCTCTCATCTCCTCTCTCTCTTTCTCTCTCTGACTTTTTCTCTCTTTCCATTTCTCTTTTTTCTGTGTCCCTCCCTCTCACACCCTCTGCCTTTGGGATGAAATTATAAAAGTATTCATTTAAAAATTACTCTTAATTTTCACATCTATAATTTTATACATGATTTTGTTTTATTGTAATCAAAACATAAATAAATACCTAGTTAAAAATAAATAAAAGACATTTTAAGAATTGTAGAGGAAAGACCTATTTGAGTGGCTTCCTAGGTCTTCTCATTTATCTACATATAATATCAATCAGAACTTCTAATCTCGAAACACTGTTTTACCTGCCTAGGTCTAATCATGGAAAAAGACCTTTTAAACTGAATTCAATGTTGCTGACACTGCATTAGGCAGATCACTTGGTGGTGGCAGCTAAACATAATGGCATTAAGACATGAGAAGCCAAGTTTTCACTTCTTCTCTCTACCTAGCCTTCTTGTAACCTATAAAAGGTCACTTGCATATTTTTACCCTTGTCTTCCTCATGGAGGAAATAATATTTGCTCAAATATTATTCTTACTGAGATAAATATGTTGCCTTCTTTACTACCCTCATCAAGGCCTCTTTGATCTCCTTGTTCCTCAGGCTATAGATAAAAGGGTTTAACATTGGGATGAGGATAACATAGAACACTGACAGAACGTTGTTCTGCTTTTTGGAGTGGCTAGAGCTAGGATGCAGGTACACAGAGAAGCCCATGCCATAGAATATTGTCACAACAGCCAGGTGGGAGGCACAGGTATTGAAGGCCTTGGCACTACCTTTTATGGAGGATATTTTCAGGATGGAAGTTGCAATAAAACCATAGGATAAGAGGATGACAAGGAAGGAAGTGAATCCAACAAAAATAGATTCCAGAAAAAGAATCATTTGGCTCATAAAGGGATTGGAGCAAGACAAGGAAATAATCTGGGTTATGTCACAGAAGAAATTTGGAATGATATTGTGCCCACAAAAGTAGAGATGAAAGCAAGAAACTGTTTGAATTAAGCTACCAAGGAAACCACTCCCATAGGCTCCAGCAACCATCTTCTGACAGAGGTCAGGATCCATGATGGCTGAGTACTGCAGAGGCCTACCAATAGCAATATATCTGTCATAGGCCATTACGGCCAACAGGCAGCACTCAGCCTGAGCCATCCAGGACCCAACAAAATACTGGGTGGCACAAGCAATGAACGAAATTGTTTTTTCATCTTTTAAGAAGTCTGAAAGCATCCTTGGGCTGATGGAAGAAGAATAGCAGATGTCTATAAATGACAGGAAACTGAGAAAAAAGTACATAGGTGTGTGCAGGTGGGAGTCCATCCTGATAAGGAGGATGAGACCAAGGTTCCAGATTATGGTCAGAAGGTAGATCCCTAGGAAGATTGGAAAGAGGATAAGTTGCAGCTCTTTTTCATCTGACAGTCCCAGGAGAACAAACATGGCCACAGAAGTATGATTTCTATCCTCTTTCATGGACCTGCTCAGTACTATCTGCTGAGAAAAAGATGAGAGAAGGAAATGTTTTCATCCTCAAAAAACAAAAGAAGACACTATTTTTTTCCAGTGATGCTACTGACTGTGTATACATCTTCAATCATGAATGTCAAGTTAATCTGTGTTTCATGTATAATCATGAAACTTAACTAAAAACTTCTCTTAGTTAAATATTGTCATTCTCTTTGGGGACAAAAGACAGTAAACAGGCACCATTAGTACATTATCTACTAAAATGTCTTGATTTCATGTTTTTCTGTTCCAGATTTTTAAAATATAGGAGGGGTCAGCCCGGTGGTGCAGCGGTTAAGTTCGCACATTCAGCTTCAGCGGCCCAGGGTTCGCCAGTTCAGATCCCAGGTGTGGACACGGCAGCGTTTGGCAAAAGCCATGCTGTGGTAGGCGTCCCACGTATAAAGTGGAGGAAGATAGGCATGGATGTTAGCTCAGGGCCAGTCTTCCTCAGCAAAAAAAGGAGGATTGGCAGTAGTTAGCTCAGGGCTAATCTTCCTCAAAAAAAATAGGAGACTTAGACATATAGTAAACCAGAAAAACACTGTCATCTCTCTATATGGTGAAACAGAACGATTCTGCCAAGGCATGGCTCTGACATTTATTCGGTGATTGAAGAAGCCACTGAATCCTGTGAGCCTCATACGTCAAATAAGGATGATGAAATACATGCTCTTTAAAATCTCCTTGAGAACTAATGTTCAATTAATCTGTAATCAGGGAGTGTGGACATTTCTATAGCTGTCTTTCTGCACTCATACAGCCTTGAAAGATATAAGAATAATGCAATGGGATGGTGGGACGAGTCACACACCAAGAAGCAGCTTGGAAATGGATGTGACTTACTCTTATTAACGATGCTAAGAAAGATACTGAGAAATTAGGTAAGAAAGATTGAAAGAGCCATTATGCTCCTTTCCTCAGAGGCGTATTTTTTTCTTTCCTCAGTATAGAAATACTTATGAGTTAAATTATCTAGGACAGTGATTTCTGATCTTCTCTGAGTCAGTGATACTTTTGAAACTCTTTTGGAAATTCTGGACCATCTACCAAGCAAACTGCAGCTACTTACCGCCTTTGCACATGGTTTTGTTAGATTCTCAGTCACCCTCCATTCTATTCATGGTTCCTAGGTTAAAGACTTCTACAAAATAAACTGACTTTAACTCATGTAAAGGTTAGGATGCTTAGGCAGTGGATATGGGGATTAGGAAACTGAGGCAGGATTTCTGGAAGTTCTTCCTCCTTTTGTCTTTGGAGCCAGTCCAGGGAAAGTAAGCACTAAGTCCTCAGGCCAAATGGTAAATAACCAAAATAATGTTTTTGCCTTAGGTACTGAATGCCCTCTTCAAGATGCTGTAGTTGTCATCTCTCCAGATGGTCATACAACAACTACCAACACAAACCCACTTTTATTTAGATGAACTCAAACTAGAAAGAAAATAATAGAAAGCTGTGAAAGGTAGAAAATAGATGCCAAATACAGCCTAAGAGTTGTATATGGTTAAAAGTAGAAGTCTTGGAGATTTCCCTGGAAGTAGGCTGTGACATTAATGGAATAAACTGCGTTTGTGAACAACAAATATTTGTCAGTATTAGCTACCCAGAGTGTCTTTCTTTTCCCCAACTATTTCTCAGCCTCCTAATTCCAAAAATGAATGAAAAGAGAAAATACCCATAGAAGCATAAGACTATAGCCTGAGAAGTAAGGTGGACAGTTTCATTCCCCAAAATCAGACTAATCATTGCTTCATAGTCCCTTGAACATGTTTTGAAAACAGTTGATTTATGCACTGTTTTGAAAATAATTCTGAAGGAATGAAGTTATTAATTAGAGAAGAAATTTAAGATTAGTAGTCAATACGGAAGGAGAAATGGTAACAGACAGATATGTGTAATTCATCCCAGACTTAGATGTGGTTATGTCCACAGTAAGACTGAATGGGGAGAGAATTTTGCGAGAACAGAGGAGACAATCACATTCTTCATTATCGTTACCATCATCATCATGACCAATAATCATGACAACAAAAAGATTTATTGAGCAACTGCAATATATACTGTTCTTCTTGCAATCACGGAGACATTCACAGCTTCCTCTAATGTTCATTCAATCAATATGGTAGCCTAAGTCTGGTGTGCTCCTACTAAACAAAGCTAATACTCTTAACATTGTCTCTATATTTCTATTAATATTTCTATTATATGCCTCTGGAACCCCAGTTAGCTGTATCTTGAATCTTCTTGCTCTACTTTCCACATCACTGAAACATCCATTGTTTGGCTTCCTCTACTGTGCTCTGTTTAATTTTTAAAGATCTCTATTCCAGTAAATTAGTTCTCTCATAAATTGTGCTTGTGGGCTGTTTAACTCATCCATTGAATTTCAAATTTCAATCATAACATTTTGTTTTCTCTCTAAAGGTTTCACATTGTTCTTTATCCACATGGTCAGCTTGGAAAGTCTCATATTGCTTTATCTTACTTTCAATAATATCCTTTATTTAAACTTTTAAAACGTACTTATTGAAATAATTATTAGCTAATAATATAAATACATAGTTTTCCAAATTGCACTCCATAGTTTGATATTGTTTCTTACTCTTGCTCAAGTGCCTTGTTTAATTGTGTGGTGAGTAATATTTTTATCTTAAACAATGTTCTCTTAAAATTTATCTGTGGGAAACATTGATGCTTCAGTTTAAAATGTGTTCCCTCAGAAATGATTTACATTACTTCTGTCAGATACCTTAGGGACAACACCAAGCCAGAATTCCTTTAAACAAAAATTTTGACTTGATGTTTTTTGATGTTATAATATTCACATCAAATAGACTGCATATCTACATAAGTAGATAGATAAGATTAAAAATTATCAGGGAAAGGAGTGATATCAGCATCTTAGCACTGAAAAGACATTCCTCCTTTTTCTCCTGCTTTAGTAACAATGAATTAGAAGTCATCCACAAACAAAAGTACCTTTGTGGGAGTTGTAGTATCCAGCACCAAATGCCAAGAGACCAGGAGGAATCTGCCCACCTGTGAACCAGTAACAGGCAAACAGACTTCAGTATGGGCTACAAAGCCAGCAGGATCAGTGTGAGCCTGCCCCAACCCATCTTGGTCAAGGTTGAGCAAAGGCTAGAGATGATTTGAGCAGCCACCCATGAATGAGAGAGACTTTGCAGAAGCTCGCACTTCCTGAGAGAGGATTCCAGCACACAATTGGAGCTGAAGAAAAATACGAATTTGTTTACAGTGAAGACAATGAAAGGAGATTTCTCAGCACCACCTTTCCCAAGGCAACACTGCAGAAGTTAAACAATTCGTCGTGGCAAACTCTCCTGCAGGGGAAAAAAAACAGTCACTGAGTACCCAGGATACCACAGTTGTGCTAGATGCATTCAGAAACCTCTTTATCCCTAGAAGTACCTAGACTACTGAACAAGTAATCCATGACTGGAGAGAGAGAGGAGATCAGGAAAGGGATCAAAAAAACATATATCAAAGGTATTAATGAAGTATAGTTCCCTATTTCAGCAGGAAGTCCACCAATGAGCCACTAAGAGTACCACAACAGAAGATCTCCTGACCAGATGCACGAGAAACCCCAGCCTCCCAGTCTTAAACCCACACCTCTCCCCACCCTGCCACTAGCTTCTTGTGCATATTCTTGAGAGCAGCAGTGAGAGCAAATCTAGTAAACTGAGTTCTCTCAGAAAGAGAGATCAGGGTCTCTGGGCGAGGGAGAAACCACAAACAGGAGCTCTAGAGCCACATTCCGGAAAACTTAATAGAGGTTTCCAGTAGCCAGACTGGTTAGGTGGTAAGAACGAGAGAAAATACAATAGCTTAAGAATTCTACAACAAGAGGGAACGAGAAGAGTGGAACATGTGTACCCATACAAAGGCAGAGGAAAACTCACCTATAAAATCACAAAAGATGGAATACCCCATCTGAGGCAATTAGTAAAGATTTAAGGAGATGTCTGCTACTTCAAATACTAAAGCAGCAATACAAACCTACAAGAAACATGAATTATCAAGAAAATATGTCATCACCTAAAGAGAACAATAATTCTCAAAGTACAAAGCTGAAAGGCACAGAATTTTGCAACCTGGCTGATAAAGATTTTTAAAACAGCTGTTTAAAACAACCACAAGAAAACTGGGAAAAACAATTGAATGACATAAGGGAGGAAAAATGAACAAAATGAGATACTCACCAAAGAGATAAAAATTATAAAAAGGAACCAAACAGGAATTCAGGATCTGAGGCGTTCAATGAATGAAATGAAAAATGCAATAGAGAGCATCTGCAGTAGAGTAGAGCAGATGAAAAATGAAAAAGTGAGCTACAGGACAGGGAGTTTGAAATAACCCAGTCAGTGCTGAGCAAAGAAAAAAGAATGAGAAATAACAAAGAAAGCCTACGTAATCTATGGGATTCCATCAAAACCAAATTAGAATAATAGACGTTAAAAATTAGAAAAGACAGAGAAGGTGGCAAAAATTTTATTTAAATAAATAATCCTGAGAACTTCCAAAACCTGGGAGAGATTTAAACATCTAAGTTCAGAAAGCTAACAGATAACTCCATTATCTCATGAAAAAAGAGCTTCTCCAAGAAACACTATAATAATGCTATCAAAAATCAAAGATAAAGAGAGAATCCTTAAAAAAAAGAGAGAGAGATTATAACCTAAAAATGAATCTTCACTAAGCTATCAGCAGTTTTCAAGCACACATCCTACAGGCCAGGAGAGAGTAAAATGACACAGTCAGTACTGAAAGAAAAACTGAAAGCCAAGAATACTCCATCCCACAAAGTTACACTTCAGATACGAGTATGAATAAAGACTTTCCTAGAAACACAAAAGCTGAGGCTGTTCATCACCACTAGACCTGCCTTGGAAAAAATGCTGTAAGAAGTTTTTTCAGCTGAAACAAAAAGACATTAGTCAGTGACATTAAAACATCTGAAAGTATACAACACAGTAATAAAGGGAAATACACTATCAGGCTTAAAAAGATTCTTATTCTGTACTTGGGTGGTGTGTAAACCACTTAACTATACTTTAAAATGTTAAAAGTGAAGAGTGTTAAAATAATTGTAGCTACTATGATTTGTTAAACAATACATGTGAAAAGAAATAATGGCATACACAACATAAAAGGGGAGAATAGACAGGTACGGCTTTTGTAGACTAAGTTAAGTTACTATAAGCTAAAAATGGACTGCCCTCCCTGTGAGATGTTTATATAAGACTTATGATAAGCACAAAGCAAAAACTTGGAGTAGATTCCCAAAACACAAAGAAAGAGAAAATAGAGCATACGACCCAAGAAAATCACCAATGTACTATGGTACACAGAAACAGAGGGGAAAAGAAACAACTAAAATAAAAACCAACCAGAAAACTATGAATAAGATTGCATTAGTAAGTCCTCAAATATCAATAATCACTCCAAATGTAAATGGATTGAATTCACCAATCAACAGGCAGAGTACTGGATGGATTAAAAAGCAAGACCCAACTATATGCTGCCTACAAGAGACTCACTACAGCTTTAAGACACACATAGGCTCACAGTGAAGGGATGGAAAAGACACTTTATGCAAGGAGAAAGCAAAATGAAGCAGAAATAGCTACATTCATATCAGACAAAAACACTTTAAGCCAAACACAGAAACAAGAGACAAAAAAGATCATTATATAACAATACAGAGGGCAAGTCATCAAGATGATAAATGTAAATATATATGCATTCAAAATCAGAGCAATAAAGTATATTAATCAAATATGAACAGACCTGAAAAGAGATTTAGACACCATACAATAATTATAGGGATTTTAATACCCATCTTTTAGCAATGGGTAGTTCATCCAGACAGAAAATCAACAAAGGAAATGTTGGACTTAAAACACACATTAGATGAAATGGACCTAAGACATTTATAGAACATTCCATCCAATAGCAGCAGAATACATGCACTCCTCAAGTTCACACAGAATATTTCCAGAATACATCATATGATAGGACACAAAATATGTCTTACAAAATTTAAGATTGAAATCATACCAAGTATCTCTTCTGACAACATTGATATGAAACTAGAAATAAAGAAGAAGAAAGCTGCAAAATGTATACATATGTGTAAACTAAACAACACACTCCTGAACAACCATTGAGTCAAATGAGAAATCAAACAGGAAATCAAAAAACATCTTGAAACTAATTGAAATGGAAACATAATACACCACAACCAATGGGATGCTACAAAAGCATTTCTGAGAGGGAATTTTATAGTGATAAATGCATATATTAAGCATATAGAAGAATCTCTAACAACAACCTAACATTATGTCTCAGGGACTAAAAAAGAACAAACTAAGCCCAAAGTGAGTAGAAGGAAGGAAATAACAAAGGTCAGAGTGGAAGTAAATAAGTTACATACCAAAAAAACAATAGAATCAATCAATGAAGTTAAGAGCTAGTTTTCCATATGACAAAAAGAATTGACAAATCTTTAGACTAAGAAATAAAGTCAAAAGTCTCAAAATCAGAAATGAAATAGGAGACATTACAAGCAATACTGCAGAAATACGTAAGATTATAAGGAACTACTATGAACAATCATATGCCAACAAATTGAATAATCTAGAAGAAATGGAGAACTTCCTAGAAATATACAAGCTATCAAGAATGAATCAGGAAGACACAGAAAATTTGAATAGAACAAAGACAAATAAGGAGATTGAATCAGTAATCAAAAACCTCCTAACACAGAAACCCACAGAAGCAGATATCTTCCCTGGCAAATTATACCAAACATTTACAGAATAATTAGTGCCAATCCTTCTCAAACACTTTCAAAAACAGGAAGGAATACTTCTAATGGAATTTTAGGAGGTCAATATCACCCTGACACCAAAGCCAGATAAGGACACCACAGGAAAAAAAAAAAAAACTATAGGCCAATATCCATCCTAAATATAGATGCAAAAATAGTCAGGAAATATTAGCAAATCAAATTCAACCACACAGGAAAAGGATTATATACTATGACCAACTGGGATTTATCCATGGGATGGAAGGATAGTTCAACATGCACAAATCAATAAATGTGACACACCACATTACTAGAATGAAAGATAGAAATCACGTGGTCATCTCATAGATGCAGAAAAAGCATAGGATAAAATACAACATCCTTTCATGATTAAAACCCAAAAAAACTGGAAATAGAAAGACAATACCTTAACATAACAAATGCCATCAAAAACAAACCCACAGCTAATGTTATACTCAATGTGAAAAACAAACTTTTTCCTCTAACATCAGGAACAAGACAAGGATGCTCACTCTCACCACTCTCATTCAACATAGTACTGACAGTCTTAACCAGAACAAAAAGGCTAGATAAAGAAATATGAGAAGAGGTTAAGAATGAGAGATAACATAAACCTCATAAAACTTATGAGGACCATAAATCTTACTCCATGTTGGTCTTACTGGAAGAATCACATGGATATTGGGATAACACAGAATCCACTGTTTTCTATAAATCTTGCCCTCTCACCTTGACCTAGATCCCTCAGGATAACAAGAGTTCTTGACAAAGTTGAAATTCCTTATTCTTTTCAAAAGAATTATTCAGGTGTGCCCTATTGCACTCCAGGATGGGCGCTTTTGGCCATGACATTGGTTGTCCACTCACAGCCAAAGAGATGCCCACAACTGGAGATCCTCTTAAATGTATTATTAAGGCAGAAGTGAAAGGAGAAAAGACAATTCTAGGGAGAAAACTCTCCAGGTACCTGCCTTCTGGTGTCATGGTTGTCATCAAGATGATTTCCCTGCTAATTTCACATCCCACTTTGCCATGTCCCTTCTGACTCAATTCCCCACTTCCCCATGGTCCTATTATGACCTCGTAATTATAGCTTTTCTTTTAATGAACTTAGATTTCTTTGAGCTGGAAGGGACCGAGAGAGCACCTAGTTTAAGACCATCATTTTCAAGGTGAGGATTGAAGCCAGAGGTGCTAAGACATTTACCAAAGATGACACAACTGGCTGACAATACAGCTTAAAAACAATAAATTAGATATTTGGACACTTCCCTGTTCACAAATTGATTCCATTTTAAATATGCACACTTTCTCAACTCCCTGACCTGAATCAATTATCACAGCAGCCCTGGGTGGCTGACACAGCATGATTTCCTATGCATAAGTGAGGATATAGGAGCAACAAGGAATACAATGAAACTAATTCATGACAGAGTCACAGATCATTGAGGTTAATACCATGGGCACTGGTATCAGCTAATTGGTTGAATTCCAGCTTTCCACATCCTTGCTGTGTGTTCCTGAGCAAATTAACCTCTTCAAACCTCACTATTATCACCTTAAAAATGGGGCTTATAGTATGAGCTACTTGATGGAGCAGCTCTTCATAAAATCAAATTATACAATGCTTATGAAGCACTTATCAGAGTGTGAAGTAAACAGCATGCCTTCCCTTTAAGTAGGTGCAATTTAGGGGCTGGCATGGTGCTGCAGTGGTTAAGTTCATGTGCTCCTCTTTGGCAGCCTGGGGTTTGCAGACCCAGAACCTGGGTGCAGACACACACACAGTTTATCAAGCCATGCTGTGGCAGGCATCCCACATATAAAATAGAGGAAGATGGACACAGATGTTAGCTCAGGGCCAATCCTCCTCAGGGAAAAAGAGGAAGATTAGAGGAGGATGTTAGCTCAGGGCTAATCTTCACCAAAAAAAAAAAAAGTAGGTGAAATTTATGTGTTCTGAATTGGAGTTCTTTCCAATATATTATGCTGCATTACTAATTCTTCATTAAAAATATCTACTGGGGCTGGCCCTGTTTTGCAGCGGTTAAGTTCGCACATTCCACTTCGGCAGCCTGGGGTTCGCCAGTTCAGATCCCGGGTGTGGACATATGCACCACTTGGCAAGCCATGCTGTGGCAGGCATCCCACGTATAAAGTAGAGGAAGATGGGCATGAATTTAGTTCAGGGCCAGTCTTCCTTGGCAAAAAAGAGGAGGATTGGCAGCAGATGTTAGCTCAGGGCTAATCTTCCTCACAAAAGAAAAAAATATCTACTTAAGATCATTCCCACGAACTTTTGGTTTTAGTGTTTTGGTTTTTGGTTTTTTAATGGAGCTCATCTACCCTGCCATTACTAGGGATACAGAGATGTTTTAGAAAGGTCCCCATTCATGTTGGATCTACTTCAGCTAATCTTACTTCTAAGGAGAAAGGGATGGATGGGATAATGAGTTAATTATTTGATTTAACTCTTACCAATTGGTTAATAGTTATGTATTCACTCTGATAAAAACTGTGTTGTGAATATTTTCAACGAACAGATTCGTAAGATAGTTTAAATATATAACACCTAAGGTATAGAAATTGGGCACCATGGCAAAGCAATAAATGACGTTTCTGATCAGTAAAAACCATTTATGTTCCACATCTGATACTTAGTGAGCTTCAAGACGGATTCTTGCTACCCTGGGAAGAACAAGGCAGACCACAATATACCCAAAAGTTCTATCTGTAAAATGGGGATAATTTCCCACTTGCCAAGTGCACATAATAATAGAACAAAAATCACATCTATGCAATGTAACTAGTGAAGTGTAGTATGTTGTGTATACACTACTGTAGTATGTATGAAGCTTAGTCTATAAACTCTTGTCTGAAAAATATCTCTTTTTAAAATTTTCTTTAAATTCTCTTGGTTAGACTTTGAGTCTCCATGGTACCCTCATACAGACTGTTTCTACTGCTTGCTGATCATACTTAAGGACTTGGAATTCCTAGGGGGCTCACATCTCTGGGACTCAGACTGTGAGTCCCTAGACATAACATGACAGCCTTTGTTTCTGAGTCTTTCGCTGTCCCTGGGAAGCTACCATGGAGCATGCTTCAGGCCACCTGTGCCCAGAAATTGATGACTTTGACTTCTTTCTAGCCTCTGAGAATCTCCCCAACTCTTAACCTGAAAAGTGCCCCTCCTTTCTACTATTCCTTTCTCCCATCTGTTTTTCACAACTCACTTCATAAGGAGTTTCAAGGAGTAAGATGGAGGGAACAAAGTTATTTTGGAATAAAGACAGATCAATCTTTTCCCCTCTCCTCTTCTTTTGTCTCCTCTCCTCCCTTCCCCTTCCCTTCTCTCTGTTCACTTTTTCACTCTCTCTTTCTTTTCCCTCTGTGTGTTTGTGTCTCTCTCTATTTCTCTTTCTACCTATCTCTTTCTGTGTTCCTCTTTCTCACACTGACTTTCTCGCTCTGTGTTTGGAACTCAGATGATAAGGTATTCTTTTTTAAATTATTGTTAACTTATACATATGTGATTTTATAAGTAATTTTATTTCTATTTAAATATAAAAAGTGCTTAACAACCAAAAATAAATAAAGGACATTTTAAAAATTGTAGAGGGAAGAACCATGCATGACTTCCTAGGTCTTGTCATTTATCTACATATAATATCTATCAGAACCTCTGTTGTCCAAACATCAGATTTTATCTACCTGAGCCTAGTTATGTAAACAAGCCTTTTAAATGCAGTTCAATGCTGATGACACTGCCTCAGACAGATCACTTGGTGGTGGCAGCTAAACATAATGGCACCAGGAACCCAGAAGCCAGGTTGTCACATCTTCTCTCTACTTAGCTATTCTTGCGACATACAAAATGTTATTTACATATTCTTATCCCTCTTTTCCTTATAGGGAAAATAACACCTGCACAAATATTGTTCTTACTGAAGTAAATGTGTGGTCCTCTTTATCACCCTCTGGAAGGCCTCTTTGATCTCCTTGTTCCTCAGACTATAGATAAGAGGGTTTAACATGGGGATAAAGATAACATAGAACACTGACAGCACCTTGTTCTGCTTCTTGGAGTGAGTAGAACTAGGATGCATGTACACCGAGAGGCCTGTGCCATAGAAGATTGTTACTACTAACAGGTGAGAGGCACAGGTATTGAAGGCCTTGGCACTACCTTTGATAGAGGATATTTTCAGGATGGAAGCTGCAATGAAACCATAGGATAAGAGTATAACAAGGAAAGAACCAAATCCAACAAAAAAAGTGATGAGAAAAAGAATCATTTGACTGATGAAGGGATTGGAACAAGACAAGGATATGATGTGGGTTATGTCACAGAAGAAATTTGGAATGATATTGGGCCCACAGTAGTAGAGATGAAAGCAAGGGATTATTTCAGCTAAGCTACTAAGGAAACCACTCCCATAGGCCCCAGCAATCATCTTCTGACAGAGGCCAGGAGCCATGATGGCTGAGTACTGCAGAGGCCTACCAATAGCAACATATCTGTCAAAGGCCATGGCAGCCAAGAGACAGCATTCTGTCAGACACATCCAGCACCCAACAAAATACTGGGTGGCACAAGCAATGAATGAAATCGTTTTTTCTTCTTTTAAGAAGTCTGAAAGCATCCTTGGGCTGGTGGAAGAAGAATAGCAGATGTCTATAAATGACAGGAAACTGAGAAAAAAGTACATAGGTGTGCACAGGTGGGAGTCCATCCTGATTAGGATGATAAGACCCATGTTCCAGATGAGAGTCACAAGGTGGATCCCTAGGAAGATTGGAAAGAGGATAGGCTGCACACCTTTTTCATCTGAGAGTCCCAGGAGAGCAAACATGTCCACAGAGGTACGATTTCTATCCCCTTCCATGGACCTGCTCGGTGACAGCTGCTGAGAAAACGATGAGAGAAGGAAACGGTTTTATTCTCAAAAAGCACAAAGAAATACTCTTCATTTCTTTCCAGTCATGCAGCTGACTAGATATACGTCTTAAATCATCAATGTTGGGTTAATCTTTTTGTTCCATGTATAATCACCAAACTTAACTGAAAAATTTTCTTTCATAAGTACAGTCATTCTCTTTGGGGCAAAAGACAGTAATGAACATCATTGGTACATTATCTCCTAAAATGTCTTAATTTCATGTTTTATCATTTCAGATTTTACAAACATATGAGAAGTAGAAATAGCTTAAATTAGCAAAATAATGTCCTCCCTCTATATGGTAAAACAGAATGATTCTGATCAGTCATGCCTGTGAAATTAATTCAGTGCTTGTAAAAGCCCCTGAATCATACTGGACCCCATAGTCACTTGAGGATAGTAAAATAGATACTCTTTAAAATCCCTTTGGGAACTAATATTCAATTAATCTGCAGTCAGAAAGGGTAGACAATTCTATAACTGCATTTCTGGTTTCATAGAGCCTGGAGAGAAATAAGAATAATGCAATGGGATGGTAGGAGGAGTCACGCACCAAGAAATAGCTTGGAGCTCAACGTGACTTAAACTTAATGGCTCTATGAAGTCTCCTGAGAAGTTAGACAAGACCAGGTTGTAAAAGCCTAGTCATTATATGCCCATCCTTGCCGGTGCAGATTTTTATTACCTCAGATCCGAGATACTTATGAGTTAAACTGTCTAGAACAATGATTCTTGAACATCTTTGAGTCAGTGATACTTTAAAAATCTGTTGGAAACTCTGGAACCTTTACACAGCAAATTACAACCACTTAACACCTTGCATATGGTTTTGTTGGATTCTCAATCATCCTGGATTTTATTATTGATTCCTAGGTTCGAGTCTTCTCCTATGAAGTAGAGTAACTTGAACTCATGTAAGGGTTAGAACGCTTAGGCAATGGGCATGGGGACTAAGAAACAGAGGCAGGATTTCTGGAAGTTCTTTCTCTTTTTCTCTTTGGAGCCAGTTCAAGGAAGGCAAGAACTAAGTCTTCAGGCCAAATGGTAAATAAGCAAAACAATATTTTTGCACTAGGCTCTGTATGCCCTCTTCAAGATGAAATAGCTGTCTTCTCTCTAGATGGTCGTTAGGACATGCCCCAATGCAAACACATTTTTTATTCAGATGAACTACACCAGAAATAAAATCATCGGGGCTGTGAAAGGTAGAAAATAGATGTTAAATGTGGCCTGGATTTTCCATATACAGGTAAAAGTAGAAGTCTTGGAGACCTCTCTGGAGAAAGGCTATGATATTAACGGAATAAGCTATGTGTATGAACTACAAATAAATACAGCATTAGCCATCCAGAATGTCTTCCTCCCTCCCAGCCATTTACCAGCCTCCTAGTTGCAAAAGTGAATGGAAAGACAAAATCACCATGGAAGCACAAGGTATAGCCTTAGAAACAATGTAAAACTGTTCATTTCCCAAAATCAGATCAATCATTGATTCTGGGGGCACCGTTTCAAGAAGAAATCTGAAGCAATGAAGACATTAATTAGAAAAGAAAGTCAAGATGTCTGCCATCAGTACAGAAGGAGAAATGGTAGCAGACAAGCTATGCATTTACCGTCTCAGACTTAGGTGTGATTCTGTCCACATGGAAACTGAATGGAAGGAGAATTTTGTGAGAACAGAGCAGAAAATTACATTCTTCATCATCAACGTAACCAATAATCATGACAACCAAATTAATTTATTGAGCAGCTACAGCATGTACCGTTCTTCTCTTTCTACTCACAGACGTATTCACAGCTTCCTCTAATGTCCATTCATTCAACACGGTAACCATGACTCTCGTATGCTGTCTACTAAACACAGATACTCCTCTGAAAATTGCCTCTACATTTCTATTATATGTCTCTGGGACCCCAATTAGATGTACATCATTGGATCTACTTGCTCTGCCCCCTACATCACTGAAACATTCATTATTTGTATTGCTCTACTGTGTTCTGTTTAATTTTTACAAATCTCTCTTCCAGTAAATTCATTCCACCATAAGTTGTGCTGATTGGCTATTTAACTCACTCATTAATTTCAAATTTCAATCATATTTTTTTTCTCTTGAGATGTTCCATTTCGTTCTTCCCAAATGGTCAGTTTTGATAGTCTCTTATTGTTTCTTCATACTTTCCATAGCATCCTTTATTTAAATGTATTCAACATACTTATTGAAGTTATTATCTAATAATTTAAATACATATATTTGCAAATCTGATTCCATGGTTTGAGGATATTTCTGACTCTTACCAAAGGCGCCCTGTTTATTAGTAGGCTTAGTGAATTTTTTATCTTAAGTTCATATTTCTTTAAAATTTATCTGTAGGAATCATTGATGCTTGTGTTTAAAATTTGTTTCTTCAGAAATGGTTTATATCACTTCTGTCAGATTCCAGGGGTAAAATATCAACCAAGAATCCCTTTAAACAAAAATTTTGACTTGGCGTTTTTTTGACAACACAATAGTGATAATATTTAGGCTGCAATCTACATAATTAGATGGATGAGAGTAAAAATTATCAAGACAAGGGCTGATATCAGCATTACAGTGACTAAAGACGTCCCCCATTATTGTCCTGCTTTAGTAATAAAGAATTGGACATCCAACCATGAACAAAAGAGCCTGTGTGGAAGTTGTAGTAACCAGCACCAAATGCAAAGGGATCCAGGAGGAATCTCACCCACCTGTGCATCCAGTAATAAGCAGACAGACTTTGGTATGGGCTAGAGAGCCAGCAGGAGCCCACAAACCTGCCCCAAACCATCTTGGCCGTGGTCAGGTAAGCCTGGAGAGTGCACACTTGGGCAGACAACTGTGAATGAGAGAGATTTTGTGTAAGATAAGTCTTCTGGAGATGTGATTCCAGCACATTACTGAAGCAGAAAAAAGGTGTGAGTTTGGTCACAGTAAAGATAGGCAAAGGAGATTTCCCGGCACCACCACCTTCAAGGCAACACTGCAGAAGATGAACTACTCAGCAGTGGCAAACTGTCCTGCCAGAGGAAAGCAGCAGTGAGTTAGTGCCCAGGCTACTCCAGCAGGGCTGGACACAGCTGGAGAACCCGGTTCTCTCTAGAGGTATGTCGACTACAGGGGTGGATAGACCACGAGTGGAGGGAGAAGGGAGATCAGGTAAGAGGAAGATACTAATATCAAAGGGAATTAGAGGGGCACAGGAGCTCAGAATTTCAGCAGGAAGTCTACCCATGAGCCTCAAGGGGTACCTCAGCAAAGGATCTCCCCTCCAGATCCACTGGAACCCTCAACCACCCAGTGCTAAACCCATATCCCCCTCACTCTGCAACTAGCTCTTTGTGCACATTCCTGTGAGAGCAAATCTGGTAAATTGAGTCATCTCAAAAAAACAGACCTGTTTTGTGGACAAGGGAGAAACCACAAACATGAGCTGGAGTGCCACCTTCTGGAAAACAAAAAAAAGTTTCCAGTACCACCTAGTAAATGGCAACAACTAAAAACACAGTATCTTAAGAATTTGGCCACAAGAGGGAGGAAGAAGAGTAGAGCAGATGACTCCATACAAAGGCAGAGAAGACTGGAGACCCCTTACTTACACTACTCAGAAAACTTAACTTGAAATGAATTAAAGATTTAAACATCTAAAACCATAAAACACTTAAAAGAAGAAATATAGGAAAAGCTCCTTCACATCGATCTTGCAATGATTTTTTGGATTTGACACCAAAAGGACAAGCAACACAAGCGAAAATCACCAAGTGGGACTACATCAAAGTAAAAAGTTTCTACAAAGCAAAAGAAACAACCCAAAAACTGAAAGGCAACCTAGAGAATGGGAGAAAACAGTTGCAATCCATATATCAGATATGAGGTTATTATTTAATACATTTAGAGAACTTTTTCAACTCAGTAACAAATATCAAGCAACCTGATTAAAAAATAAGCAGTGGAACTAAATTGACATCTTTTCTAAAGATGACGTTCAATAGCCAAAAGGAACATATAAAGATGCTCAATATCATTAATCATCATGGAAATACAAATCAAAACCGTGATGAGATATCAACTCACACCTGTTAGAATGGCTATCATCAAGAAGACAAGAGTGAACAAGTGTAGGCAAGGATGTGGAGATAAGGGAACCATCACACATTGTTGTGGGAATGTAAATTGGTTCAGCCACTGTGGAATAAAATATGGAGTTTTCTCAAAAAAATAGCAATAGAACTACCATATGATCCAGCAATTGCACTGCTGGGTATATATAAATGAAATAAACAACAGATATCCCATGTTTATTGCAGCATTATTCAGAAAAGCCAAGATATGCAAACACCCTAAGTGTCCGTCAATGCATGAATGGATAAAGAAGATGTTACACACACACACACACACACACACACACAATGTAATATTACTGATCCATGAGAAAGAAGGCAACCCTGCCATTTGCAGGAACATGGAAGGAACATAAAGGCATTATCCTAAGTGAGATCAAGTCAGATAGAGTAAGAGAAAACTGTATGATATCACTTATGTGCGGATTTTAAAAGAGCTGAACTTGTAAAAACAGCAAATAGAATGGTGGTTACCAGATACTAGGGGTGGGGGAATTGGAGATACATTCTGTAAGGGTACAAACTTGTAACTACCAAATACATCCTAGAGATACAATGCACAGCCTAGTGATTATAGACAACAATATGCTGTCATAAACTTCACAGTTCCTAAGAGACTACATCTTTGTTCATTGAGGTAACATTGGCTTCTAACATATAATTTTCAGATGTACATCATTACATCTCAAAATCTGTATAAGCTAGACTCTTATTGTTCCCACCTCAAAAGAAGAAACGTACTTGTGTAATGTGGTAGAGGTGTTAGCTAGTGCTAGGATGGTAAGAATATTGCAATATCAAATGTAAGAAATCAATCTGTTCAACAATTTAAACTTACACAATGTTATAAGTCAATTTTATCTCAAAAAATAAATTTTAAAAAAAAGAACCAGGGAAGACGTTTTTACATTTTCTCTCTCTCTCAAACTAAAGCTGAGAAAGGTGAGCATATCACTGTCTCATTTTGTGTAGTTTTTTTCTAGTTTGCCCTTGAGAATATCACCCTTTGAGAGTCCCTATTTTAAGTGGCATTATGGAGAAGGAATGTTGTCTCTGGGCCATTCTCACACCTTGTCTTTTTCTCCTACCCTTCATACTTTGCTCATTAAAACTCAGGCCTCGGGTTGCCAGCCATTAGTAGATCCCTCCTGGGAAAATACTGGTCTCAGCCCACCACCCTGTGAGGTGTGTGCTTTTCTTTTCTTTTCTGTACCTTGATAAATTTATTTTATCAAGGTACTGATAAAGTACTGGCTTAGCCATGAAATAAAGTGTTTTAGATTGTATCTCGCATTATTGGTTTCCTTGAACATATCATCCACCATATTACCAGAAACACCTTTACAAATAATATTTCTATGAAAAGAATTGGTTAACCCAAATTATCACTTTTTTTCTGAAACCCCAAACTACTAGATTTGATTAATTTTTTCTTTGCTTCTAATATGATTGAGTTTTCCTGAAAATCAAGGCATGATATATTTATCGAGTGTGTTCTGTGTTCCAGGTGCTATTCTGAATATACTTTTATGTTTTACCTTATTTTAATTTTCAACAAATTTATAAGACATTTATTATTCCAATTTTACAGTTGAGGACACCCTGGGTCAGAGCATTAAATAGCTCAAGGTCACACAACCCATGATGATAAATCTTTGAAATTCTTCCTGGGTCTTAGGCCTTCACAATCCCTAGAGCAGAGCTCCTAATGACTCACCCAAGTGTTCCATAAAGCTTTAGTCTCCTGTGTTCCAACTCTCTTTTCTTCGTGGTGTACCCAGGTATTCAGCAACAGCCAACAAATATTTCAACTTCCAGATTTTGAGATTATCCCACTCCATCAGTGCTCTGAGACGAACTCATGGTCTTTTGTTAGTAATGTTTGGCTCACTCAGCCTGCCTTAAAAATGATCCAGCTGTGGGAGAAGAGGAGCTTAAAAGCTTATGAGCCTTCTCTCATAAATAAGAAAGGTCTTCAGAGCACAACTCCCCACAAAGAGGGAACAATTGAAATAGTGCAAGAGGTGAATAACTTCTCTCCTGGGTGATGGAGGGGAGACTAACTCTGTTAATTGGTCCCTTGTTTGGGGTGTTCATCTTTTGAGACACTTTTACATCAACAACCCTACATTCAGCCTGGAAAAATCATGGGGCCGATTTAACAAACAATTTCAACCTTTTTCTCTATAAAATAAATTATGTCACCAAAGCAGAGGAATATTCATCATGACCTCTGTCTGGGAAACATACCAGGAAGTAGTGAGCATCCAGCAATGCTGAGTCAGACTCTTGACAGTAGAGGGAATCTTGACTCTCTAACTTCTTATTTTTGACTTTTTTTTTTTTTTTTTTTTTTTTGCTTTTATGTGGGACTCCATGGATTGTTCATATTTGGAAAGACTTTCCAGACATTTGGAGCAGGGAAGAAGAAACATGAATAGATCTCTTCTTCTCTCTCATGGTTCCAGCTGCTTTGTTTCAAGGAAAAGATTAGTAGAGGAGGGAGAAAAAGAGAAGGATAAAATGATTGTATGAAGAAGGGCAGAGATGGGAATAAAAAGGGGGAAGACTGAGCAAGGTGTGTAATAAAATTTGAAAAGATAAATAATATTCATAATTCTCAAAACACACACCAAGAAGGAATCCTTCCGCCTCCCTCCACCCCACTTTGATTTCTTCTCTCTCCAAATGTACAGGAGAAGCAATTCTTCATCTTTTTGGTGTTTTCTTAAAATTTACTTTACCGAGGTCACACTGTTTATAATGTTATATAAATTTCACGTGTACATCATTGCATTTCAACTTCTGTATAGGCTGCATCGAGTTTACCACCAGAAATCTAGCTCACTATACATATGTGCTCCTTGACCTCTTTTGCCCTTTCCTTCTGTTAACTACCAATCTGTTAAATGCATCTATGTGTTTGTTTATGAGTAAGGTTATACAGTAATTTTCTTTCTCCATCTGACCTATTTCGCTTAGCATAATACCCTCAAGGTCGATCCTCATTGTTGCAGGAAATGATTTCATCTTTTTATGGCTGAGTAGTATTTCATTGTATATATGTGTGCTACATCTTCTTTATCTTCTTATCCATTGAAAGAATCCATTCTTATATTGCATCCCAAGACACTAAGTCCTTGTCCTTTGGTCCATAAGGTCTGGTTTTCTTTCTCTAGACACTCCATGGAAAGGACATCTTAGAGAGAATAGAAGAGATCAGGCTATGGAGAAAGCCAAACAGTAAATTGCCATATATTAAAAAATGATGTCTGCTCATGCTTCTAAAACATCTTTATTATCTTCTTTTAGCCCCAACCAAAATTCCATTTAAATTTTTGACTTAGCAGTGTGGAACAACTTATGGATAATATTTTTGAAATATTATCTAGCTTTTTACCTAATATTTATGTCTCCACATCTCTGACTGTTCCCTTCTTTCAGGCAGGTAAGCTGTTAGGTTTTCAAGCCTCAGAGAAGGGATGTGATAGCTAAAAGAAGTTGAAGCAGAGGTGATGTGGCCAAAAACATGAGTGAGCCTTCAGAATGACTTACAGACAGCACAACTATCAACTAAGTTTAGAGATACCAAGAACAGAGGGGCCCTAACCAAAAGATGGATAGGGCCTGAGTTTGCAAGCAGACACTTAAGAAACTGTCGTCATAGGGGTCCAGGTAGACAGCCACTGGACACTGAGGGCTTGAGCTCTACAGAATTTCCTGTGCCCTATTGAGGATGAGAACAACAGAACAATCCACATTTAAGCAAGATTGGCTATAAGAAGTCTACAGAGAACTTACCTGACACATGCATTATTCATTTTAATTTTTGTTAAACACTTTCAGGAAATTTACTGTAGGTAAGTTCCTAACTTACAGTGCTGAAAAATAATTTTGACTTAGTAAGAACCAAAATATTAAGATTTGTATTAAATGCTAATGTTCATTCATTTGGCAAATATTGATTAAGTACTTACAGTGTGCCAGACAATATTCAGATACTGGAACACTGAGAGTCCCATTAATGTAAGTGACAGAAGCCAAGATAACTGAGAGTGTGGTGTGAAACAATCTTCCCTCTTTCTTCAGAATCAAAGATGAACAGTAGATAATGTAACCAAAAGTTTTTCTGAACTGATACTCGTCCTCATCCTACTCTGAACCCTGCTATCAACTCCTATTAGAGGCAAATTACCCTTTAAGGGTGGAGAAAAGATACTGTCAAACAGCTTTACAGAAACATGCTGAAGACATCCAAATGGCCAGCAGACACCTGAAAAGATGTTCAACATGACTAGTCTTTTGGGAAATGCAAAGCAAAAGCAGGATCCCAGTCCTGAGATCTTGTCAAGATGGTGGTGTAAGCAGACTCTGAACTCATCTCCTCCCACAAACACAAACATGTTAAAACTATTTTTGGGAAAATCACCCTGGATAGAAAACTGAAAACTGGATAAAAAGAACCCTCACAACAAGGGACAGTCCTGAATAAGGCAGAAGAGCCAGAAATTCCTGATGGAGAGGAAAAGAGCCACCTTTGGGAGCAGCAGAGCTTCTTAGCTGGCCAGGCGGGAGACATCATAAGGTACACAGCCCTCGCTGGAGGAATGAGGTCTGGAGCAAGGCCAATACTGCTATAAGCATCCTTCAGACTCAGCACAACTGAGATGAGTGTCTTACGGTCTGGCTTCGCTGGCTATTAACTGCAATGAAGATACCCCCAGAAAAGCTATCAGCTGAAAGCCGAAAAGACCCGGGTCTTAAAGGGCTTATGCACAAACTCGCTCATTGCAGCAACCTAAAATCACCAGAGAGAAGGCTGACAGTCCTTTGGTGAAACAAGACTCTAGTGTTGGACTCTTGGGGCATCTTGGTGAGAGGAGGGACCTCACTGGAGACTGAGACATTGGTGGGGGCCATTGTTCTGACCTGGCCCAGGCATGCTGACACAGATCTTGGGGGGAGCCATTGAGGTTCTTCCCTTTGCCTGTTAGCCCAGGGGTCTGCCACACCCACTAGAGCACAGATTTAATCCAGTTCAGCCAGGGCAGGTAGCCTGCCCTAGGGACTGGCCCCACCCCACAGCAAGCCCCCAGGCTACTTTTAAGCATTCACTGGGTGCCTGGATCCTCTACAGGCACGCAAGTGTGTCTACCTCTGTGGGGCAGGGCCTGTGTGAGGACCAGATGAACTGTGGGGGGCATTGGTGGAGAGGTGGGGACCTCTGCAGTGTGGCATTTGGGTACACTCCAGGGGGTTGGGAAATGTGCATGGACCAGGACTGTGTTGATGGTGTTTGTGGTCCTGTGAAGGGTGAGGCTTATCAGTGGCAGAAGACCTGTGTTTCACAAATAGCCATAAAAAGGATCAGCCCCACCTTCCAAGGTCTGAAACAATTGGGTGCCCCCATGCCTAGGGTCAGCCCCACTCAGCTGCACTCCTAAGAGAACTGACAATAGCTTTGTAGACCTGAAGCCTATGGCAACTGTAAGTCCCTGAGCCTAGCAACCAGCTACACTGGGTACCAACCCAATTAAGAGGAAAACTGCAATAGGAGTGTACTGATAGACTATGTAGCCAATGATGCTGAGGCTCCCCAAACCGGATTTACAAACAGCTGGCCAGGGAAGGAAAGACTAGACTCCCTGGGTACCTGCAGTAAGAGCAACTCTGCCACAGTAGAAAGACACAAGTAGCCCACAAAGGGGTCACTCCTGGATCATTTGGACTACTGATGAGAGGGAAGCACAGTGCTGGGCTTCATAAGGCATCTCATATATAAGGCCACTTTTCCAAGATCAGGAGACATAGTGGACTCACCTAATACATAGAAATAAGCACAGAGAAAGAGGCATAATGAGGAGACAAAGGAATGCTTTCTGAGCAAGGGAACAGGACAAAACCCCAGAAAAAGGACTAAATGAAACAGAAACAAGTGACCTACTTGACAAAGAGTTCAAACAAAATCTCATAATGATGCTCACAGATGTTGGGAGAAGACTGGATGAACACAGTGAGCTCATCAGCAAAGAACTGGAAACTATAAAAAAGAACCAATCAGAAATGAAGAATACAATACTGGAAATGAAAAATTCACTAGAGGGACTCAGTAGCAGAATAGAGGATGCAGAAGAATGGATCAGAGAGCTAGGTGGAAGACTAGAGGAAATCACCCAAGCTAAACAGAAAAAAGAAAAAAGAATTAGACAGAATGAGAACAGTCTAAGGGAACTCTGGGACAATATCAAGCATGCCAACATTCGGATTATAGGTGTCCCAGAAGGAGAAGAGAGAGACAAAGGGGCAGAAATTTTATTTGAAGAAATAATAGAGGAAAATTTTCCTAACCTAAGGAAGGAAACAGACATCCAAGTACAGGAAGCACAGAGAGATCCAAACAAGAGAAGCCCAAAGAGGTCCACACCAAGACATATTATAATTAAAATGTCCAAAATTAAAGAGAAGATCCTAAAAGCAGCAAGAGAAAGGCCACAAGTGACATACAAAGGAAAGCCCATAAGGCTGTCAGGGGACTTCTCAGCCAAGACCCTGCAGGCAAGAAGAGAATGGCACAACGTATTTATAACGTGCTAGAAGGAAAAAACCTATAGCCAAGAATACTCTATCCATCAAGGTTTTCATTCAGAATGAAAGGAGAGATGAAGAGCTTCCCAGAAAAGCAAAAATTAAAAGAGTTTATCACCAAGAAACCAGTTCTAGAAGAAATGCTGAAGGGGCTTATTTAAGTGGGAAAGCGATGACCACAAATAGAGATACTCCTCTGAAAATTGCCTCTGTATTTCTATTATATGCCTCTGGAACCCCAATTAGAATTAGGCATATGTTGAATCTTCTTGTTTTACCTTCTACACCACTGAAGCATTAATTATTTCTTTCTCTCTACTGTGTTCTGTTTAACTTTTACAGATCTCTCTCCCAGTAAATTCATTCTACCATGTTGTGCTAATTCGCTGTTTAACTCATCCATTAATTTCAAATTTCAATCATAATATTTTGTTTTCTCTCTTTAAGTTTCACTTGGTTTTTTGATCAAATGGTCAGCTTTGACAGTCTCTTATTGTTTCATCATACTTTCAATAGTATCCTTATTTAACAGATTAAACATACTTACTGAAATTACTGCTATCTAATAATTTCAATACACGGTTTGTAAGTCTGATTTCATAGTTTAATGATATGGCTGACTCTTATTCAAAGTGCCCTCTTTATTTATGTGCTTAGTTTTTTTAATCTTAAGTTCATGTTTCTTTAAAATTTGTGGAAATCATTGATGCTTGTATTTAAAATTTGTTTCTTCAAGGTATTCTGTCAGATATCTTGTGGATAACACCAAACCAGAATCTCTTTAAAAAAAATATATGACTTGCTGTGTTTTGGTGTCACAATAGTGATAATATTTAGGCTGCATATCCACATAAGTAGATGGATGAGACTAAAACTTATAGGAGGAAGGAGTGACATCAGCATCATAATGCGAAAAGGCGTTCTCCTTTTTCTTCCACTTTTGTAACAATGAAGTGGATATCCATGAACATAAGAGCCTTTGTGGGAGTTGCAGTATACAGCACTAACTTCCAAGGGACCCAGGAGGAATCTCACCCACCTGTGCATCCAGTAATAGGCAGACAGACTTTGGTATGGGCTGCAGGACCAACAGGAGCTAAGTACTTGCCTCAATCTATCTCGGCCATAGTCAGGTAAAGCCTGGAGAGTGCTAACTAGAGCAGAAAATAGTGAATGAGACAGACTTTGTGGAAGTCCAGTTTCCTGAGAGTTGATTCCAGTGCACAATTGAAGCAGAAAAAAAGGTGTGATTTGGTTGCAGTGGAAACAGTGAAAGGAGCTTCCCCATTACCACCCATTTGAAGACAACACTGCACAGGTGGAACCACTCAGTAGTGGCAAACCCTCCTGTGAAGGAAAAAGAGCAATGAGCAAGCTCCCAGCTACCACAGCAGTGCTGGACTCAGTTGGGGAACTCCTTTCTCTAAAGAGGTATGTAGACTACTGAGGTGAATAGATCGCAAGTGGAGGGTGAAGGGAAATCAAGTAAAAGACAGACAGGAATATCAAGGGGAGTTAAGGGAGGACAGGGGCTCGGGATTTCACAGGAAGTCCACCTGTGAGGCTCTAGGAGTACCTCATCAGAGGATCTCCCCTCAAGATCCACAGGAAATCTCAACCTCCCAGTGCTAAACCCACACTTCTCCTCACTCTGCAATTGGCTCTTTGTGCACATTCCTGAGTGTAGCAGTGAGAGCAACTCTAGTAAATGGACTGCTCTCAGAAAAACAGGACCAGTCTGTGGACACAGGAGAAACCACAAACCACACTGGAATGTCACCTTCTGGAAAACAAAAAAGAGATTTCCAGTAGCCAGCCTGGAGAGAGGTAACAACTAGAGAAGAAACAGTAGCTTAAGAATTCAGCCAGAAGAGGGAGTAATAAGAGGGGAGCAGGTGGCTGAGTAGTATTCCATTGCACATGTATATATATATATACATATATATATATATGTGTATATATATACCCTATCTTCTTTATGCAATTATCAGTTGATGGGCACTTAGGTTGCTTCCATGTCTTGGCTATTGTATATAATGCTGCAATGAACATAGGGGTGCATGGGACTTTTGGAATTGCTGACTTCAAATTCTTTGGATAGATTCCCAACAGTGGGATGTCTGGGTCATATGGTATCTCTATTTTTAATTTTTTGAGAAATCTCCATACTGTTTTCCATAGTGGCTGCACCAGTTTGCATTCCCACCAGCAGTGTATGAGGGTTTCTTTTTCTCCACAACCTCTCCAACATATTTTAGTTTGTTTTGGTTATTTTTGCCATTCTAATGGATGTAAGGTGATATCTCAGTGTAGTTTTGATTTGCACTTCCCTGATGATCAGTGATGATGAGCATCGTTTTGTGTGCCTATTGGGCATCTGTATATCTTCTTTGGAGAAATGTCTGGATCTTCAGGGAATTATGTTAAGTGAAATAAGCCAGATAGACAAAGAGAATCTCTGTATGACTCCACTTACATGTGGAAGTTAAACATGTAGACAAAGAGAACAGATTAGTGACTATCAGGGGAAAGGTGGGGTGGCGGTGGGCACAAAGGGTGAAGTGGTCACCTACAACATGACTGACAAACAATAATGTACAACTGAAATTTCACAAGGTTGTAAACTATCATAATCTCAATAATTTTTTTTTTAAAAAAGCACCAAAAAAAAGTGGAGCAGGTGTACCCACAAAAGCAAAGAAAACTCCAGATCCCTTACTTACACTACTCACAAAACTTAACTTGAAATGACTTAAAGATTTAAACATCAGACCTAAAACTGTGGAACTCTTAGAAGAAAATTCTAGGAAAAGCTCCCTGACATTGATCTTGGGAATGATTTTTTTGGGCATGACACCAAAAGCACAAGCAGGATGAGCAAAACTCAACAAATGAGACTACATCAAACTTAAAAGCCTCTACACAGCAAAAGAAATGATCAAAAGAATGAAAAGCAACCTGCAGAATGAAAAAAATATTTGTCATCTGTATATCGGATGAGGGGTTATTATCCAATATAGTTAAAGAACTCTTACAACTCATACAATGATGAATATAAAACTATCTGATTTAAAAATGAGCAATGGGGGGCTGGCCCCGTGGCCGAGTGGTTAAGTTCGAGCGCTCCTCTGCAGGTGGCCCAGTGTTTCGTTGGTTCGAATCCTGGGCGCAGACATGGCACTGCTCATCAAACCACGCTGAGGCAGCGTCCCACATACCACAACTAGAAGAACCCACAATGAAGAATATACAACTATGTATGGGGGGCTTTGGGGAGAAAAAGGAAAAAAATAAAATCTTTAAAAATGGGCAATGGAACTAAATAGACATTTTCCAAAGAAGACATTCAATGGCCAACAGGTACATAAAAAGATGCTCAATAGCACTAATCATCAGGGGAATGAAAATCAAAACCACAATGAGATATCATCTCACACCTGTTAGAATCGCTATCATCAAGAAGGCATAAGACAACAAGTGGTTGGAGAGGATGTAGAGATAAGGGAATCCTCATACATTGTCATGGGAATGTAAACTGGTTTAGCTACTGTGGAAAAAAGTATGGAGTTTCCTGAAAAAAATTAGGAATAGAACTACCATATGATCTAGCAATTCCATCTCTGGGTATATATCCAAATGAAATGAAAAAAGGATATCAAAAAGAAATCTGTACTCCCATGTTTATTGCAGCATTATTCACAATAACAAGATATGGAAATAACCTAAGTGTCCATCAATGCATGAATGGATAAAGAAGGTGGTATACATATTTATACACACACACACGCACGCGCACACACACACAGCAGAGTATTAGTCAAGAGAAAGAAGGAAATCCTGCCATTTGCAGCAACATGGATGGACGTTGAGGGAATTACACTACGTGAGATAAATCAGACACAGTAAGACAAAACTGTGTTACATCACTTATATGTGGATTCTAAAGAAGCCAAACATAAAAACAGCAAACAGAATGGTAGTTACCAGATGCTGCAGGGTGGGGGAATTGAAAATATGTTGTTAAAAGGTACAAACTTGTAACTACCAGATAAATCCTAGACATCTAATGTGCAGCATAGTGATTATAGACAACAATGCTGCATTATAAACTTCAAAGTTCCTAAGAGACTAGCTCTTTTAATTTTTTTTATTGAGGTAACATTGGTTTATAACATTATATAAATTTCAGATGTACACCATTATATTTCAAATTCTATATAAGCTAGATCTCAATCTTTCCCACCAGAAAAAACAGAAATCTACTTATGTGACATGATAGAGGTGTTAGCTAATACTAGAACAGTAAGCGTATTGCAATATGTAAATGTATCAAATCAACACATCAAACACCTTAAACTTACACAGTGTTATATGTTAATTTTACCTCAATAAAATTAAACTTCTGAAAAAGTGTTATCAGGGAAGGCATTTTTGCTTTTTCTCTTTCTCTCAAACTAAAGCTCAGAGAGGTGTGCATATCACTGTCTCATTTTGTGAAGAAGGTTTTGTTCTAGTTTGCCTTCTAAGAATGTCACTCCTTGAGAGTCACTGTTTTCAGCGGCAGTGGGCAGAAGGGGTGTTATCTGTAAGGCAATCTCACACATTGTCTTTTTCTCCTGCCCCTCATACATTTGCCCACTAAAACCCAGGGTGAGGCTACCAGAGATTAGTAGATCCTCCTGGGAAAATGCTGGCCGCAGCCCACTACCCTCTGAGTTTTGTGCTTTTTCTTGTCATTTCTGAACCTTGATAAACTTATTTGCTTTCTCACTGGCTCCGCCATGAAAAAAAATGTGTTTTAGGTTTTATCTAGCATTCTTGGTTTCTTGGTATATAACAGCCACCATAGTACTATAAACACCTTTATAAATAATATTTCCATGAAGGTCTTGGTTACTCCAGCTTATCGCTGGCCATTTTTTCTCTAAAATGCCTAGCTACTGGATCTGCTTATTTATTTGTTTTGCTTCTAATATGACTAAATTTTCCTGAAAACTCAAGGCATGGTATTAAGTAGCTAATATTTATTGAGTGTGTGCTATGTTCCAGGTGCTATTCTGAGTACTTTTATGTTTTACCTTATTTTCATTTTCAGCAGTTTTATGAGATATGTACTCTTATTATGCCCATTTTACAAATGAGGAGACCATGTGTCAGAGCAGTAAATAGCTCAAGGTTGCACAAGTAGGTCAAGAAGGACCTACTGATATTTGAATCCAGGTAGTCTAGCTCCAGAGTCACATCTTAAATATCTGAATTGAATCATTCACTAAAATATGTTAATTTCTGCATTAATCTTGTTTCTGAACACTATAGAGTGCAAAGCATTATACTTGGTGTTTGGATGATGTAAATGATCCAATAAAGGCCTATAGCTCAGAAAGGGAGATGAATAATGTGCCCATAGAGACATAATACAAAGCAAGAGATGATGTGTGGCATGGGAAAGAGAGATAAATTCTAGTGGGTGATCACCAGCTGGATGTGGGCAAGAAGTTAGAGATTGGGGAAGGCCTCTGCATATTCTTTGCAAGAATTTCTCACAGAAGATCTCTAGAATGGCAGAGATCATCTCAATGCATTACTGTACAACTGAAAAGGGCAATGACAGCATAATTGAAGATGCTGTCAATAACATGATCACCACATCTTTTCACATAGATGCTTTTTCAGGAAATGAACAGAAAAGCTGTAATGCTGACTGCTTGCTAAGTAAGTGAGACTAACTCGTGGAGAATTTATCTTCTTTCAGGAGTAAGAAACAAGGAGATATTAAAATGTTTTGCAATACATGCTGATGTAACTCAGGGAAAGGGAAATCTCAGCCTTTAGATGGGAACCACTGCAAAGCTTTTGCCCATAGGTGCCTAAGAGACAAAATTAACCCTAATGCACAGCAAACCCTACTGTACACAGAGAACTGTTAGGCCACTGATGTTATGCTTAATCCCAGAGCACTGTCTAATTCCCACGTTATTTTTCTCCCCCGCCCAGATTCTATCATTTCTAATTCAACTTTATTTTTACTTGACTCTTATTTATCAAGGACTCCTAAGCTTTATTTTTTTCTTTTGGATAAAGTTTATCTTGAAATAAGGTTTCTATGGGCTCCCTGCCTTCAGTTTCTCTCACACCATTCTTGGCATCAGATATTCCCCCTCCCCATACTTACCTCCATTTGACCCTGCTTAGCAAATGAAAAAAAGAAGGAAATGGAAAGAGAACATGAAAAAGTGGCCCCTTGGACACGCCTCTTTTTTAAAAGATATTTTATCAATTATCCTTCCTAATGTTTACTTAGTTGACCTTGGAAAAGTTCAGCATATTTGTAGGGCAGGAAACAAAATCTGAAGAGCTTTGTTTATCAGAAACAATGTGGACAGGATCACTCTCAGAAGATCAGGTGTTACCTTTATTCTCAACTAGTGGTCCCTCACTTCCTCGAGAACTGTCATGTTCATCAAAGTTGCATTATATCCACTCCATTTTGGAGTCTTCCATAGAATGCTGACATTTGACTTTTTAAACACAACAAATCAAGTAGTATAGGCTCCTCAAAATTTACTCACAACTTTTCCTCTGGGCCTGTGTTTTCTCCTTTTAAACACTAATCAAAGGTCTCAGAGGTTTTCCAGATCCCCATTTTATGCCAAAGTGTATTGACACAGGCTATGTATTTAGATCATCCCTCTACAGATTTGTTTTTCACACTAAATGAGCTGCCATGGAAGATGACCCTATATAAAACTTAGACCTCAAGTACAATGATATTGAGCTATTTTCAAATCTTTAAAATTCTTCCTGGGTCCTAGGCCCTCATATTGCTTAGAGCAGAGCTCCTAACGATTCACCCAAGAGTTTTGTAAAGCTTTACTCTGCTATGCTCTAACTCTTTTTTTCTTCATGGTGTAGCCAGGTATTCAATGATAGCCAACAGATATTTCAACTTCCAGCTTCTGAGAGTATCCTACTCCATCAGCACTCTGAGATGAGCTCATGGTCTTTTGTTAGTAATGTTTGGTTCACTCAGCCTCCCTCAGAAATGATCCACCTGTGGGAGAAAAGGACCTTGAAAGCTTATGAGCCTTCTCTCACATCTAGAGAGAACTTGGGAGCACAACTCCCAACAAAGAAGGAGCAATTAAAACACTGCAAAATGTAAATAACCTCCCTCCTGGGTCATAGAAGGGAGACCAACTCTGTTAATTGATCCTTTGTTTAGACTCCCGATTCTCCCTTCAGGGTGTTCATCTTTTGAGATATTTTTATATGAAGGTCCTTTCATTCACCCTGGAAGAATCATGGGGCTGATTTAGAGATCACTTCCATCCTTATTATCCAAAAAATAAATTATGGCACAAAAGCATAGCAACAATCATCAGAGATCTCCATCTGGGAAACACACCGGGAAATAGTGAACCTCCAGCAATGCTGAGTCAGGTTCTCTGTGGTATAGGGAACCTCAACTCTCTATCTTCTTATTTTTGTCTAGTTTTTTTTTTTTTTTTGCTTTTATATCAGACTGAATGGATGGGTCATGTTCATAAAGACCTTATAGAGATTTGAAGTCGAGAAGAAGAAACATAAATAGCTCTCTGCTTATGCCCCATGGCTCCAGCTTCTTGGATTAAAGGAAAAAATAGGTAGAAGAGAAAGAATGAGAGTAGGAGAGAAGAACTGTTTGAAGAAGGGCAGAGACAGGGAGGAAAAGAGGGACAACTGGACAAAGTGTAAGAAACTTTGAAAAGATAAATAATGTTCAGTCTTCCCAAAACATACACCAAGTTGGAACCCTTTCCCCTCCCTCCACTCCAGTTTGCTATCCTCTCTCTCCAAGTGTACAAAAAGAGAAGCAATTCTTTGTTTTTAAATTTATTTTGTTGAAGTCACTTTGGTTTATAACATTATATAAATTTCAAGTATACATCACTGCATTTCAACTTCTGTATAGACTGCATCACATTCACCACCAGAAGTCTAGCTCACCAGACATATGTGCCTTTTTTCCACTTTCGATCTTCCCCTCTGGTAACCACCAATCTATCCTCCAAATCTGTGTGTGTGTTTGTTTGTTCATCTTCCACATATGAGTGAAGTCAATCAGTAATTGTCTTTCTCCATTTTGCTGAGCATAATTCCCTCAAGGTCCATCCATGTTGTTGCATATGGCACAATTTTGTCTTTTTTATGGTTGAGTAGTATTGTATTATATATATATGTGTGTGTGTGTGTATCACTTCTTCTTTATCCATTCATATGTTGATAGAAGCAATTCTTGTTTTGCAGTCCCAGACACTAAGTCCTTGTGTTTGGTCCTCAAGGTCTGACTTTTCTTTCTCTAGACACTACATGAGAAGGACATCTTAGATGGGAAAGAAGAGTCCGGGTTATGCAGAAGGCCGAACAGACAGTTACCATATATTAGAAAATAAAGTCTGCTCATTCTTCTAACATGTCTTTAAAGTCTTCTTTTATCCCCATCCAACCCCCCTTTTAAATTTTTCACTTAGCTGTATGGAACAGCTAATAGAAAATATTTCAAAATGTTATCCAGCCTTTTACATAATATTTCCTTCCTCTCATCTCTGACCATTCTCTTCTTTCAAGCAGGTAAGTTGTTAGGTTCTCAAGCCTCAAAGAAGGGATATAACAGCTAAAAGAAGTTGAAACAGAGGTGATGTGGCCAAAAACATAAGTGAGTCTTCAGAATGTCTCAGAGACAGCACAACTATCAAATAAGTTTAGAGACACCAAGAACAGAGGGGCCCTAACCAAAAGATAGTTAGGGCCTGGATTGGTAGGCAGAAACTTTAGAAAACGTGGTCATAGGGGTCCAGGGAGACAGCCACTGGGCACTGAAAGCTTGAGCTCTAGAGAATTTCCTGTGCCGTAGTCGAGTTTGAGAGCAACAGACCAATTCCCATTTAACCAAGAATGGCTGTCAATAGCAGAGTCATCAGACCTAGCAGGTCTTGAGCATGGGGATAAATGAAATTCAGCAGCAATTCATTTGCCATCTGACAGATGGGGATCTGTTGAGGCAATAGATATTTCAGGAGATGCTGCTATAGAGAGAGGACAAGCACCAGATGCCCCCATTGTCATGGCATTATTCAGCCCTCTAGAACTTAGACACAAACCTAGGGAAAAGAGGAAAGGACTCTTGAATTGACTAAGTATTTTCCTCAGTGGAGAAATAAGGAGAGTACAAAGTAGAAACAGCATTATGGAAAGATAGTGAAAATTGTGTTTCTCGAATACCTGAATTTGTAGATTGATTGTCAGAACCTCATGTGTGCATTATAAGTACTATTTTCCTTCAAGTGTATTATAATAGACCAATTGGCTACATCTTAATGTGTTTAACCATTTTCTCCATGTAGCATATAGGTTGTTTCCAAATTTTTGATGAATGTTTTGACTATATTTACTCTGAAGCATTTTTTACATTTGAGTGTGATAGGCAGCCTCCAAGATGGTCTCTAATGACCCTGGCTTCCTGGTATCCATGGGCTTGTGTAGAACTCTCCTATGTTTAATATGGCTAACCCATGTAACCAAGGATATTGGCCTCCTGCTCTCAGCCAGCACCAACATAACAGCTACATGAGAGATCTATTTTGGAAGTGGACCCTTTAGTCTTGGTCTAGCTTCAGAGGACTCAAGCATTGACCAACAACTTGAGTGCAACCTCATGAGAACCCCCTGAGCCAGAACCACACAGCCAAGTTACTCCTGAATAACTGACCCACAGAAACTGTACAAGGTAATAAATGTCTACTTTTGTTTGAAGCCACAAAGTTTTGCCGTAATTTGTTGCTCAACAATAGCTAATTAATATACTATGAATAGATACCACTTACTCAAGAAGAGTCAAATTTTTGTGATTCTTGGTATATATTACAAAATTATTTTCAGAATTAGGGATCTTTCATCTTTAATGACAGAAGAAAAGAACTGAAACTGGCTGAAACAATCAAGTGAATTTACTAGCTCATAAAACTGAAGTAGTCAGAGAAAATTTGATCCAGTGGCTCAAATAATGTTATAAATGTCTAGTTTCTTCCACAATGTCTTCTTTAACTGAGGGTATTAATTTTGGAGGTTTGGGTTTTTTTTTTTTTTTACATATTCTAATGCTTCCTGCCTTATCTTTTTATCACCTTATTGTTGTCTTTTCTTTTTCCTCTTTGTTTATTTTAGAGCCTCTGTCTGGTGATTTTTGGCTGTCTTTTCCTTTTGCAAAGTGAGGCACTGAAAAGCAAGATTTGAAGCTTGGTGTTTATGGCCAGATATTGTCTCCTTGTGGGCTTTCTGCTAGGTCATCTGGGGAGGACTTCACAGTTGTTCTGATGAACCCTTTCTGAAAGCATCAGAAGGTGTTTTCTCTTGAGCAGGTTTTTCTCCACACAGGAATTCTCCAGTCTCCTGCCCAGGAGATGCCAACCCAGCTGGGAGTGTTCTGAGAGTTGAATGAATGAATGGAGTAGGTGTGTGGTGGAGGGAGAATCTCCCTTTTCACTATGTTGATATTATCTTAATTCCTCTATGTTTAGCATTTCCCCTTAGATATGTCTGATGAGACTGAGCCGATACTTCTTGGGCCAGTTCTCCAGAGAATAAACCTCCAGTCTTCTATTAGAGTGAGGAAGGGATAATGGGGGAAGAGGAGGAGTTTCCACGATGCTAGAGGAGGGGAGGGGCTGGTCTAGGAGTCCAGTTGTTCTTAATATATTTTTCAACAAAATCTAAAGTTTTAAGCCCACCCACTATACAAGTGCCTAGTGCCTTCAATTCTGATCCTTTTGGGGGTCTTGCAATGGGAATCAACTTGCTTTTTCTTGGTTTTTCTTCATCACTTGACTCAGGACCCATAACTTCCTGATTTCTTGAGTCTGTTGATTATTCTTCAAACCTCTGCTGTCCAGGGTGCAACTATTGTTGTCATTTCTTTTGTTATCCATATCTTGGTGATTTTATAATTTGCTTGTTTTTTTTAAAATTGTTATTGTCATTTTAGTTGGGCTTCAGGAAGGAATAAAGACAAACGTGTGGATTCAGCCCACGATGTCTAACAAAATATCATAACTATATTTTCAAATTCCTTAAACCGTTTTATATCTTCACCAGAAATAAGCAATTATATAACATTGTTCATTGTATTTTCCCCAACATTGAGAAAATATAATTTTTTTGAGGAAGATTAGCCCTGAGCTAACTACTACCAGTCCTCCTCTTTTTGTTGAGGAAGCCTGGCCCTGAGCTAACATCATGCCCATCTTCCTCTACTTTATATGTGGGACGCCTACCACAGCGTGGGGTGCCAAGAGGTGCCATGTCTGCACCTGGGATCTGAACTGGTGAACCCCCGGCCGCCAAGAAGCGGAACGTGCGAACTTAACTGCTGCATCACCAGGCCGGCCCATGAAAATATAATTTTTTAATTATTCTAACTTTTTAAGTTTTTGGTAAGGAAGATTGCCCTGAGCTAATATCTGTGCCAATCTTCCTCTACTTTTTGTATCTAGGATGCTGCCACAGCATGGCTTAATAAGTGGTGTGTGGGTCTGTTCCAGGGATCCAAACCCACAAACCCTCGGCCACTGAAGCACAGCACACAGACTTAATCATTACACTACCCGGCTGGCCCATCATTTCTTTTTTTACTGATCTTTCCTTAGGTAGAGAAATTGTTTGAATTTTCCTTTATTACCTTTGAAATGAAATGTTTTGTTTGTATGTTTATATATTTTTAATCAATTTCATCCTAATGTTTCACCTCTACTCATAAAAATGTAATTAGCTTACACTGTTATCTTACTAGTATCTATAACCTACTGATTACTCACAACCACATTTTTTAATGTTCCCAAAGTCTTATATCTGAGTAACAAATACATACACATACATAAATGGACATATAGTTAAGACAGAATAAAACCACATTTTTCTTTTGTTCCAAAACTATAATTAGCCTATAGTTTAAAAAATTAAATTGCAGTATATCAGAGTTGACTGAAAAGCTGAGAAATTCTGTATCCCATGAACAAAATCCAAAATAATTTTCATTATACATTTTAATTGATCTGAAAAACAACTTTGTTGAAACACAATTTGATTAATTTTACCCTAAAAGGCCAATTCTTTTTAAAACAAAAAAAGTAATGTATATTATTACAATGTAATAGAGCCCAGAAGTTAAATATTCATGATGACCGTATTTACCTCAGAAGAACTCTACTGAGAACTTACCTGTCCCATGATTTATATAATTTTTTGTTAAACACTTTCAGGAACTTTCCTGAAGCTAAGTTCCTGAATTACAGTGCTGAATAATAATTTTTTTAGTGGTTTTTTTTTTGAGGAAGATTAGCCCTGAGCTAACCGCTGTCAATCCTCCTCTTTTTGCTGAGGAAGGCTGGCCTTGAGCTAACATCCATGCCCATCTTCCTCTGCTTTATATGTGCGACACCAACCACAGCATGGCTTGACAAGTGGTGCCATGTCCACACCCGGGATCCAAACCAGTGAACCCCAGGCTGCCGAAGTAGAACGTGCACACTTAACTGCTGCACCACTTGGCTGGCCCCATGAATAATAATTTTGACTTAGTAAGAACCAAATGTGAAGATTTTTACTAAAATACAAAAGTTAATTCATTCCACAAATATTGATTAAGCACATACAATGTGCCAGGCATTATTCAGATAGTAGAACATTGAAGGTCCTGTTAACGTAAGTGATAGAAATCAAGATAACTAAGAGCATGCTGTAAAACAATCTTCCCCTCTCTCTGTGGAACCCAAAATAGACAGGCAGATAATGTCACAGAAAGATTTACTGAATTGAGATTCCTCCCCATCCTACTCTGAATCCTGCTAAAACTCTTATAAGAGGCAGGTTACCCTCTGAGGGTGGAGGAAAGATACTATCAAACTCAGCTTTATGGAAACAGGCTGAAGACATCCAAATGGTCAACAGGTACATGAAGAGATGTTAAACATCACTAATCATCAGAGAAATGCAAATCAAAACCACAATGAGATATCACCACACCTATTAGAATGGCTATCATCAAGACAAGAAGAGATAAGTGTTGGCATGGATGTGGAGAAAAAGGTATCCTTATATACTGTTGATGGGATTGTAAATTGGTTCAGCCACTAAGGAAAACAATATGGAGGTTCCTCAAAAATTGAAAATAGATCTACAATATGATCCATCAATCCCAATTCTGGGTATACACTAAAAGGAAATTCAAGCAGGACATCAAAGAGATATCTGCATACCCATGTTCATTGCAGCATTATTCACAATAGCCAAGATATAGAAACAATCTAAGTGTTCATCAATGCATGAATGAATAAAGAAGATGTGGTATATATATATACACAATGGATATATATATGTATATACATATGTATGTATACGATGGAATATTATTCTGCCATGAGAAAGAGGGAAATCATGCTATTTGAGACAACATGAGTGAATCTTGAGGGCATTCTGATAAGTGAGATAAGACAGGTAGAGAAAGGCAAATACTGTATACTATCAATTATATGTGGAATCTGAAAAACCCAAACTCATAAAAACAGAGAGTAAAATGATGATTGCCACAGCGTGAGGGTGGAGGAATAAGGGAGATGTTTAAGGGTACAAACTTGCAACTAGAAGTAAATAAGTCCTAGAGATCTAAAGTAAATTATAATGACTGTAGACAACGATATTATATTATAATATTCAAACTTGCTGAAAGATAGATCTTAATTATTCCCACCACAAATAAGAAATGATAATTATGTGATGTGATAGAGGTGTTAACTATTGCTAAAAAGGCAATCATGTCACAATATATAAAGGTATCAATCAAATCAATATGTTGTACACATTAACACAATGTTATACATCAAACATATTTCACTTAAAAATACTTTCAAATTTTTTTAAAGGACACATGCTGAACACCAAAAGGAAAAAAAACAATGAGAAATTAATGATGAATTACACCTAATTATAATTTTAAAGTAAAAGTAAATCAAATTAATAAAGGAGGCTAGAGCCTTCATTAAAGGTGTTTAACTTGTTAAAACAGGAACATCTCATGCATGGTCTTCCGTTGAAAAACTACCCCCAGGGATGACATGTGTGATGAAAAGTAATTCCAGAGCCTTCAGAGATCTGAAAGCCACAGATACCAAAATTGTTAGAGAAGGTATACCTGCTTGCCTTTTGGTAAAAGTGGGGACCTCAAGAGAAAAAGGGACATCTAGAAACTAATACAGACAATACAGCAAATTGTAAATAGCATCTGGATAGTCAGGATACTGGACTGGTAGGTGTGTTGAGATGCAGGACTTCTCAGAACCCACTGCTTCCTCTTTAGGCTCAAGGACACCTCCCCTCTGTATCTCAGCCCCAGATAGAGTCTTATTTCTAATTGTGTCCTAGACTGAGGCTCAAGTTGAGGGGTGAGACAATCCATGCTAGGCTACTTCCTTAGCTTATAGCTGTTAGAAAATGAACTGTGAGCTTCAGTGTATGTCTTATATAGGGACTTCCTCCATCTGATCCATGTGGATCAATTTTGCTCCTTAAGGATTTCTTAAGATGAAAACAACCCCGTCTCTCTTTGCATAAGCAAGAGGTTTTATTAGAACAACAAGAATATAACATACAAAATCAACATGATACTTTACTCATGCTAGTTTTCTATTTATGTTGACATTTAAGTCCAATTTGATATCATAGTTCTGTTTCAGAAGAACTTTGTTTTGAGAAAGACATGAAATTGCTCTTCTTCTATGAGATCTACTTGGGTCCCAGTTGCCTATTTATTTATAGTCTTGTCCCACCAAAGTGTGTGATTGTCAGTCTTGCAACTATATGGTGCCAGCCGTCTAGTCTGGCAACACTAAAGGGAGTTGCTACCATATCCAGTTTATAACAGTTCCAAGCCATGACTGCAACAGCCTGCTATAGACATCTCTTTACTTGTAGGAGAGAGAGGAACCTTATCCCTGACCAGATCCATGGTCAGCATTGCACCTAGGAGGGCTTGACCAGCATTAGAAGAGGAAAGGAAAACATGAGAAGAGTGAGGATGGAATAAAAGCCACAAAGGCAAGATATAAGCAGTTGGTTTATGTTCCCCAGTTGTTTAAGAGATGTTATAGACAATGAGACACACAAGAATTCAGGGAAGGTAGTCATGGATCAAGCTTATGGGAGAATGCTGGTATACATGGTGTATCTGCTTATTTGCAAGTCAGTCAGGCTCTCCCCACTCAATTGTAGGTCAGCAAGATCCAGGTCAGTTGTCTGGACACAGGGAAGTGAAATGCAAGTGTTTCCTTATTTGTGTGGATGTTCACAGAATAGGCAATCTCTAGGTTTGTCTGGGTTTAAGTCTAGAAACATGAGATGATTAATCTTTAGAAAAAAGTTTAAAATCTCATCAGAGCCCACTTAATACATCAGTCACTAATTTATGAGTATTTGAGTGAATGAGTGAGTGTGTGTGTTTCTAATCATACATATCTAGCAAAAAACTTAGGGGAATGTATGTATTAGATATGGCCAATAACCAGGTTTCTGAAAACTCTAAAAATTAAACAACAAAATCAGATCATAATAAACAAATATGTAAAAAAGGCATTTCAGGGACAAAATATTTCTTAGACCAAAAGAAGTAAGACCTGTTAATTAATCAATCTGTAAATAATATATTGATTAGAAATGAAGATAGTCACTTAGAAGAGAAAAAAATGAATGGTTGGGGAGAAACATTGGTAGCACCTCAGCCAGTCAGGACCCTATAGCTGGACACATCAGGCACTGATACACATTATCCACTTTGCTTTGATTCCTTTCTCTCCAAATAGACTTTTGATTGTAATTTGTTCTTCCATGTGGTTTCCTCAAAAGCACAGAGAATTGTGCTATGGGCACAAGTACAAGCATGGCTGCTTTTTTCTTCACTGAAAACTAAAAATAGTATTGGGGCTTATGCAGAATTGTGAGCTTGATTAACTTCAATCCACCTGGAAAAGATTTTTGGAGGTTGCAAAGATGAGTGCCACACCCTGGATTGTGGTAATTTTACTAAACTGATTCAATCTGCAGCTGGCTAGCTCCCTTGGAGACAGATGTACCTTGTCCTGCTTCAAATAGTTATAAAATGCTGGATTCTTTCAGTGCCAAATATATTCTGTTTAATGTACGTCTGTTTGTAGTCACATAATAAATGCTCTTATTTGGGAAGTATTATTTAACATGCAGCTTATTGTAAAATGCAGATAATTTTTGGTTTATTCAAGCCTTGTGACCAATCCCCATCTTATGCACTGGATTTAATAATTATTAATGAATGAGCATTACTTTCTCCTTGGTAGTTGGACAAACTGCAAAAGTACTTTGTATCTTCTCAATGCAAATAAAAAGTTTCCATTACTGGCGAACATATATGTGGCCAAACAAGAAAGATTTTTGTAATACCTTAATATCCAGAGTCTTTGTTCAGCAAAAGAAAATTAGACACAACAGATCAGTGACAGCTCCATGTAAATCCAAAGCATGAGGTATTTTTTCCTTTGTTTATTTATTTACTTATTTATTGTTCCACTGAATTTGGTATTAGGAGAATTTAAGCTTAGCTACCAAAGGCAAATTGAGGGATAGGAGCTCAGTGAAGTGGAATACAGATAAACGTAGATGAAAAACTGGTCATAAGGGTAAGAGCAGGGTGCCCAGGAAGCTGAGAGAGTCGGTACAATGGTAACATTTCCATATGTCATCACCTATATGAACTTGAGTTCTTTCTACTTCCCTAAGGACTGCTTCCTATATGCAAAAGAGGTACCAGAGGTGAGAGGTATGGGCTTGCCTTTTACTGAGACAATTATGTCCCAATTTGAGTAGACATTTCAAAGCTACTTAATTTGTCTCTTTTTAGCACATTAACCTGGATTTCTCCTGATTTATATAAAATTGACTAATTAACTAGTACTATGAGCTAACAGTTATGAAGTATTGCCATATATCAAACAATAGGCTAAGCCCTTTCATGCATATTCTCATTTAATTGTTATATCTGCTCTATGTGGTAGATACAATTATTCTTCTCATTTTACAGATGAAGAAGATAGGGTTTGTAAGTAACTTGCATAAGGCCACATATCTTTAAAATGGCAGAGATGAGATTAATAATCACAGGTTTGATGATTTAAGAATACTTAACAAACACCCTTAACTACTCCTCACTATAGTCTCTGTAGACCCACTTTCTAACACATCAAAGCCATTACAAAGATCACATTTCCTACCAAACTAAGGAAACATCTTCTACTTCTTTAGCTCAGATGGTAATAAATCATTATAGTATAATAGTAATAACAATATCACCTCATGAGCATTTTCTATACACCAGGCACTATTCTAAGTGTTTACATATACTGATCCATCTAATTCCTCACAATAAGCCTATGAGATAATTACTATTAATATTCCTATTTTACAGATGAAGAACTACGGCACACAGGGCCCAAGTATCTTATCCAAGGATATACAGGTAGATACTCATTTACTCACTTATTTATGGCCTGACCAAGAGAGGCCACAGCTGAATAAATTTATTCTAGTTTTTACGGCTGGTTAAAGGACACTTAACAACTTCTTAGAAAATATGGAGGAGAAAAATCACTCTCTTCAATTCCTTGGCCAAATTCTTCACAAATTTATCACAAAATTAATGAAAACAGAGAACCTTTCTCACCAAATGAAAGTGTGCTCCTCTTCTGTAGATTCCTAAGAAACTTTGAGTGTTGCTTAGAAAGGTGTTACTTTAGACTGAAGTGACAATTTCCTGGTTTTCTTCAAATCATTTCAGTGACCAATTTTTGTATCATTGATTGAATTAGCCATGAGGTCAGCCCATTTGTTCAGTCATTAAGGCCCTAAACAAAAGTTTTCAATCTCTTTCCTGCCTTAATACATCTAAAGAGTCAGGACTATACACCCACCAGTCACAGTGGCTCACTATAGCCATGATTCTCAAAAGGGAAGGGTGTCTGACTTGCAGTGCTCATCTGCCCTAAAGGAAACATGTTAGAACCTCGTAAGATGGAAAGGCAATTGTTTTTAGAAAAAATGTCCCTGTCCTCAGGTTATTATGCTATATATTCCTATCCTACCTTTAGAATCGTCACCCTGAATGCTGGACTAACATTTTTTTAGTTTTCCTCCTACAGACAACAACTCTATTTTGATGTTTCAGATTGCTCAGTCTTTGTCATGGTGAAGCTTTTTCCTAAATTGAGCGTTTATAAGCTGAATCTACACAAATCCTGGTAAACAAAAATCATTGTGTCAATCAACTAGTCCAGAACTACATGAAAGTCAGCATAATTGACCCAACTCACAGCTTTATTGTAAACATTACCTCGGGGTCAGAAAAATGAGTGCTCATGAGAAAGAACATGTTTCCTTTCCATAGCTTTCCTTACAGCACTTTTAATCTCCTTATTTCTAAGACTGTACATGATGGGATTCACCATAGGGATCACCAGAGTATAGAACACTGACACCACCTTGTCCCGGTTTAAGGAGTAGCTGGAACTAGGTCTCATGTACATGAAGAGACCAGAACCATAGAAGAGGGTCACAGCAGTCAGGTGAGAGCCACAGGTGCTGAAGGCCTTGGTCCTACCTCTTGCTGAACTGATCTTCACGACAGCAGTAACGATGTAACCATAAGAGATGAGGATCACAAGGACAGATACCATTCCAACAACAACACCCACAATGAAGTTCACCACTTGGCTGGTGAAGGTATCAGAGCATGACAGAACCAGGACTGGAGGAAGGTCACAAAAGAAGTGGTTGATTAGGTTGGGCCCACAGAAATCATACTGATAGACAGAGTATGTTTCAATCAAAGAACTAAGGAATCCACCCACATAGGCCCCAGCCACCATCTTTAAACAAAGTGTATGGGATATGACAGCTGTGTAGAGCAACGGGTTGCAGATTGCAGCATACCGATCATATGCCATGGCTGCCAAAAGAAAGCATTCAGTCAGCCCCATTCCACAGAAGACAAAGTACTGCGTGGCACACCCAATGAAGGAAATGGTTTTCTTCTCTGTGATGATGCCAGAGAGCATCTTGGGAGTTGTGGAGGATACATAGCAGATATCTAAGAAGGACAGGTTACTGAGAAAGAAGTACATGGGTGTGTGTAGGTGGGAGTCCATCCTGATAAGGATGATGAGGCTCATGTCCCAGGCTAGGGTCAGGAGGTAAATCCCCAGGAACAACACAAAATAGAAATTTTTCATTTGAGGATGGTCTGAAAATCCCAGGAGGATGAATTTTGTCACAATTGTGTTGTTCCTTCCTACAGCCATAGAACCACATCCTTCATAAAGGAAAGAAGCAATCTTGTGATCAGTTAGATTTTGTTTGTCATTATTTGAATGGATGTTTTCTAGAAGGTCATATAAACAGTTAATACCAATAACATCCTAGCCACCTGCTGGGCAAAGTCTTCTCAGAGGAAGTCAGCCTATGGTAATCTCTTGGCACTATTTAAAATCCGTATGTTATATACTTCGTTGACCAGAAAAGAATCCATCCAATAGAGCAGAGAGCAACTGGGAGTCAGTAATTTGAGTTTTGTCTGGAGCTCCATTCCTAACTCCTTGGAAACTGTGGAAAATTCACTTCATCTCTGAAGATCCTCATTGTCTCAACTGAAAATGGGAAGATTGAATCTAATGAGTCTCAATGTTCCTCTGGACTTGGGTTTCATATGGCTTTTTAGAATTCTGACTTCAAAATATAAACCCAAATTAACAATAAAGTTAGGAATTTCTTATATTTTATAAATCTTTAGTATAAGAGTCCCAAAAGGCACTAAACACAACAGGCTATAAGATTTCACATATTCCATTTTGAGGGAAGCAATTCAACCCATAACAAAACATTCTATTCTTTTAAAGTAAAACTAAGAGAAATGTGTGTGTGTATATATATATATATATATATATATATATATATATATATACACACATATACATGCATGTTTAGAACTAGAATTTTTTTCTAATTATATAATTTTTTTATACAAGTTACTCAATAAAATGCATGAAAAGATCAAAAGTTGGACTAACTCATCAGTACCATTATGAGATAGAAGTGCTATGGACGTATCTCCATGGGGGGAGAGGGGAAGCAACACCAAAGTTGACTGAAATTGGGTGAGCCATGTGGTCAAGAACAAGCAAAAACCAGTATCTCCTGAAGAAGAAAAGCTGAACATGGTTCATTAGATATTTAAGGATAATAATTTCAGTATAAGCAAAGGACAACTTTGATGTCATCAGGCCAACCAGATTATCATTCTGAAGACATGAGGTAAGCCCATGAACATTTTGCATTAAGAAAGACAGGTCATTGCATTAATAAAGACCTCACTAGTGTAAGATCAAATGAGGAAATATAAATGGGTGTAAAAAGGTAGAAGTGCCCTAGAGAAGACCCGATGGTAAAATCAAAGTTGTTGATATTTTATCATTTTATAGAATTTGATTACACAGCACATTTACATCAAATTGCAATTATCTGATTGTGTTATTCATTCATCATATTAAACACTGTTCTACATGAAGAGGTGTTCAACATCACTAATCATCAGGGGAATGCTAATCAAAACCACAATGAGATACCACCTCACATCCTTTAGAATGGCTGTTAAAAAGACAAAAGATAGCAAGTGTTGGCAAGGATGTAGAGAAAATGGAGCGCTTGCATGTTGGTGGGATTGCAAATTGGTACAGGCGCTATGGAAAACAGTATGGAGGTTCTTCAGAAAATTAAAAATAGAACTACCATATCATCCAGCAACTCCACTCCTGGGTATATATCCAAAGGAAATGAAATCAGTATCTCAAAGAGCTATCTGCACTTCCATGTTCATTGCAACATTATTCACAATAGCCAAGATATGGAAACAACCTAAATGTCCATCAATGGGTAAATAGATAAACAAAATATGAGATAGATAGATGGTGATACATGATAGGTAGATAGATAGATAGATAATGAAATATTGTTCCACCATAAAAAATAAGACTGTCTTGTCATTTACAACAATGTAGATAAACCTGGAGGATATTATTCTAGTAAAATGTGCCAGACACAGAAAGACAAATTCTCCATGATCTAAAAAAAATCAAAATTCATAAAAGTAGAGAGTAGAATGGTAGTTTCCAGGGGAAGAGATCAGTAGGGGCAGGTATGGGGAGAAGACAATGAGGAGATGTTGGTCAAAGAGTACAAAGTTCCAGTTATTCAAGATAATTAAGTTCTGGGGATCTAATGAACAGCATAGTGACAATAGTTAACATTACTGTATTGTATACTTGAAGTTTCCTAAGAGGACAGATCTTAAATTAAATTTTATCACCACACATACAAGGGTAACTATCTAGAGGTGATGGGTAAGTCATTTAGCTTGACTGCAGTGATCTTTTCACAATGTGTGCATATATACAAAATCATCAAGTTATACACCTTAAATATAAACAATTTCTATATGTTAAAGGGATCTCAATAAAACTGTTAAAATAAATAAATAGTGCTTCTAGCTTTGTGTTTTCTAAAATTTTAAATCTTCTCATAATCAGTCACTGATTGAGCACCCAAAACCAAGACCACTCTTCACTATGACATCAATCTGGTAATCCTACGGAAGAGGAAATGATGAGTTTGGTGTTTCTTATCTTAATAAAATCTTCCCTACCAGAATGTAAGCTACTCAAAGACAGGCAGAGAATTTTCTCTGTTGTATCTATCCTGAGTCCCTAGAACAGTGTATAGGACCCAGGTACAGAAAATATTTATATAAAAAAATGAATTTTTTTCACTGCTTATCCTGAGAGCTTAGCAGAGTGGCTTATAGTGAGTACTCAATTATAATAATATAATATAATTATATTATATATATAAGGCTTATTGAGTACCAAGTACTTATTGAGGGCTTATTGAGTACCAAGTACTCTTCTAGGGACTTGATTTATATTAACTCATTTATTCATTTCTGAAGGTGGGTAGAGTTACTCTGCCCTTTTACAGATAAAATGTGGAATAGGCTGTAAATTTATAACTGTCATGTGTTGGATGAATGAGATAGGAGGGAAGGAGTTGGACTTACTGAATTACTTTAGGAAGAAGTGTCCTGAGATCTCATGCTACAAGAGAAGAATTATTGATTGCTTTGATCCAATAACATCTTTTGCAAACTTCAGTTCATCTGCATTTCCACTGCTCTATGCGTGGTTTCTGATTCAGTCATTTTTTTATACTTTGACTTCATTCAAGTAGTAATATCTGTTTCTTGAATTCCTGCTCCTTTATTATGAAGTCTTCAACATGGCCTTTGGGAGCTCATTATTTTAATGGGCAGGTGTAGCCACACTCTTTCACCATGTGGCTGCCTGTCACTCACTCCTGCATCCAAAGTAAAAGCCCAGTGATCATTAGAGCTAAACATTTCTGGTTGATAATTGTTCTCTGAGGTGACAAGGAAAGAGGCCAACCACCCATCACCAGAGTCTTATTTACAGTCCCCTGTCTTATTCTCCTCTGAGCTTTCCCTGATCTGGGTCCAGGAAGATTTACTTTTGCTTTGATGGACAGCTTACCCTTCATTGGAAGTAAACTGCACACAAATAGATCAAGCCTTGTACTGATGTATAGTGTTTAAAAACACAAATTTCCAACTGAAAGGGTTGAGTTCAAATTCTAGCTTTGTCCTTTTATCTACATAAACATGTATGAAGTTTTAAAATCTCTCAAATGTCAATTTCTTCACCTGAAAATCTGAGCAGAGAGCTTGTTCAAAGAAGTAATATCTGAGAACTTCCCAAATCTGGGTAAGAAACTGGAATTACAAATAAATGAATCCTATAGAACCCCTAATTTCATCAATTCAAAAAGACCCTTTCCAAGGCATATAATATTAAAACTGGAAAAAGTCAATAACAAAGAAAAAATATTAAGAGCAGCAAGGCAGAGGAAAATAACCTACAAAGGAATCCCTATCAGGCTTTCAGCAGATTTCTCAACAGAAACATTGCAGGCTAGGAGAGAATAGAATGATATATTCAAAACACTGAAAGACAAAAATTTTCAGGCAAGAATACTCTATCCAGTGAAACTATCCCTCAGATACAATGGAGAAATAAAAGCTTTCCTAAATAAACAAAAGCTAAGGGAGTTCATTGCCACTAGGCCTTCCTTACAAGAAATGTTGAAAGGAGACCTCTCATCTAAAACTAAAAAGCAAAGGTTTACAAAATGTTGAGCAAGGAGATAAATAGACAAGTAGAAAACTGCAGCTCAATATCAAGATAGGTTAGTAAAAACTTAATTAAAACATAAAAGATAAAGGTAAGGAAAGCATCAAAAATATCTATAAACACTTCAATTTAGTCACAAATCCACAGCACAAAAAAGAATAATTTGTGACAACAATGACCAGAGGGGAAGAGGAAAGGGATGTAACCTACTTAGGCTAATGGAAACAAAAGGCTATCAGAAAATAGACTATCACATCTATGAGATCTTTACTCCTCATGGTAACCCCTAAACAAAAATCAGAGCAGACCCACATCATAAATAAAGTGAAAACCTTCACAGGAAACCACAAAACTGAAATGGCAGTCAGAAATACAAGGAAAAAGAAACAATGGAAATATAGAACAACCAGAAAACAAGCATCAAAACGGCAAAATTAAGCCCTCATATATCGATAATCACTCTAAGAGTAAATGGATTGAGTTCACCACTCAAAAGACACAAGGTGGCTGGATGGATTAAAATAGAAGACCCAACATTACACTGCCTCCAGGAAACACATCTCAGCTCTAAAGACAAACACAGCCTCAGAGAGAAGGGATGGAATATGATACTCCAAGCAAATGGCAAACAAAAGAAAGTAGATGTTGCCATACTTATATCAGACAAATCAAACTTCAAGATAAAAAAGACAGTGAGAGACAAAGAGGAGCAGTATATAATGATAAAAGAAACATTCCATCAAGAGGACATAACACTTATGAATATGTATGCACCTAACACAGGAGCACCAAAGTAAATAAAGCTACTATTAATAGACATAAAGGGAGAAATGGGCTATAACACAATAATAGTAGGGGACCTCAAACCTCACTTACGTGAATGGATAAATCATCAAGGCAGAAAGTCAACAATGAAACAGTGGCCTTAAATGAGACACTAGACCAGATGGCCTTAATAGATATATAAAGAAAATGACATTGAAAAACAGCAGAATACATATTCTTCTCAAGTGCACATGGAATATTCTCAAGGACAGACCATATGTTGGGAAACAGGGGAAACTTCAATAAATTTAAGAATATTGAAATCATATCATGCTGATCACAATGCTATGAAATGAGAAATCAAGTACAAGAAACAGACTGGGAAATTCACATTATGTGGAGTCTAAGCAACATGCTGCTGAACAACCATTGCATCAACGAAGAAATCGAAGGAGAAATTTTTTAAAAAGTACCTGGAAAATGAAAACACAACATACAAGCTCTTATGAGATGCAGTAAAAGGGGTCCTAAGAGCATCCTAGGAGATAGCAATACAGGCCTACCCCAACAAATGAGAAAAATCTCAAACAAGTAATCTTAAACTACATCTAACAGAACTTGGAAAACAAGAACATACAAAGCCAAAAGTCAGCAGAATGATGGCAATAATAAAAATTAGACTAGAAATAAATGAAATAAAGACTAAAAGAAAAAAGATCAACGAAACTAAGAGTGGATCTTTGAGTAGATAAATAAAATTGACAAACTCTTAGCCAGACTCACTAAGAAAAAGAGAGAAGTCTCAAATAAATAAAATTAAAATTGAATGAGGAGATATTTTAGTGAAAACCACAGAAATACAAAGGACTATAAAAGAACACTATAAAAAAACTATATGCCAAAAGATTGGAAAACCTAGAAGTAATGGATGCATACTTAGACTCATACAACCTCCCAAAACTGAATCAAAAATAAATAGAGAATCTGAATAGACCAATCACAAGGAAAAACATCAAAATAGGAATCAAACACTTCTTAAAAAACTAAGGCCATGATCAGATGGCATCTCTGAAGAATTCTACCAAACATTCAAAGAAGATTTAATACATATCCTTCTCAAACTATTCCAAAAAACTGAAGAAGATGCAGCACTTTCTGATTCATTCTATGAGGCTAACATTACCCTGATACCAAAACCAGATAAGGACAACACAAAGAAGGAAAATTACAGGCCAATATCACCGATGAACGCACATGTAACATTCCTCAACAAAATATTGGAAATAAAATAGAGCAATATATTAAAGCGAGCATACACCATGATCAAGTGGGATTTATACCAGGGATGCAACAATGGTTCAACATCTGCAAATCAATCAATGTGATACACCACATTAATAAAATGAGGAAGAAAAATCACATGATCATCTACATAGATGCTGAGAAAGCATTTGATAAGATCCAACATCCATTTACCATAAAAACTCAATAAAATGGGTTTAGAAAGAAACTCCCTCAAAATAATAAAGGCCATATAGGACAAACCCACAGCCAACATCAAACTTAATGGTGAAAAACTGAAAGCCATTCCTCTGAGAACAGGAACAAGACAAGGGTGCCCACTCTCACCACTCCTATTCAACATAGTACTGGAGGTTTTTGCCAGAGCAATTAGGCAAGAAAAATAAATAAAACGGAGTAAAATTAAAAAGGAAGAAGCCAAATTCTAGGTGTTTGTGATCAATGTGATTCTATATATAGAAAACCCTAAAAAATCTACCAGAAAGGTATTAGACATAATCCAAAGCTACAGCAAAGTTGCAGGTACAAAATCAACTTATAAAAATCAGTTGCATGTCTATACACTAATAGTGAACTAGCAGAAATAGAACTCAAGAATACAATCACATTTACAATTGCAACAGAAGAATAAAACCTCTAAGAATAAATTTACTCAAGGAGATGAAAGACCTATAAGCTGAAAACTATAAGACATTAGTGAAAGAAACTGGAGAGAGATAAAGAAATGGAAAGATATTCCATGCTCATGGATTGGAAGAATAAACATAGTTAAAATGTCCATATTACCTAAAGCAATCTACACATTCAATGAAATCCCAATCAGAATCTCAATGACGCACTTCATGAAAGTAGAACAAAGAATCCTAAAATTTATATGGAACAACAAAAGACCACAAACAACGATAGCAATTCTGAGAAAAAAGAATCAAACTGAAGGCATCACAATCCCTGACTTCAAAATATACTACAGAGCTATAGTACTCAAAACAGCATGGTACTGATACAGAAACGCACACACACACAGATGAATGGAACTGAATTGAGAGCACAGAAATAAAACCACACATCAACAGACAGCAAATCTTCAGCAAAGGAAGCAAGAACATACAATGGAGAAAGGAATGTATCTTCAAAAAATGGTGTTGGGGAAACTGGACAGCCACTTTCAAAAGTATGAAACTAAACCATTATCTTACACCATCCACAAAAATTAACTTTACATGGACTAAAAATTCGAATGCAACACTCGAAACCATAAAACTCCTAGAAGAAAATGTAGGTAGTACACTCTTCGACATTGGTCTTAGCAGCATGTTTTCAAATATCATGTCTACTCCGGCAAGGGAAACAAAAGGAAAAATAAACAAACGTCATTATATCAGACTAAAAAGCTTCTGCAAGGCAAAGGAAACCATTAATGAAATGAAAAGACAACCCACCAACTGGAAGAAAATATTTGCAAATCATATATCTGACAAGGGGTTAATTCCCAAAATATATAAAGAACTGATACAACTCAACAACAAAAACACAAACAACCTGATCAAGAAATGGGCAGAAGATTTTTTTTTTTGAGGCAGATTAGCCCTGAGTTAACTACTACCAGTCCTCCTCTTTTTTGCTGAGGAAGCCTGGCCCTGAGCTAACATCGTGCCCATCTTCCTCTACTTTATATGTGGGACACCTACCACAGCACGGGGTGCCAAGCAGTGCCATGTCTGCACCCGGGATCCAAACCAGGGAACCCCGGGCCACCGAGAAGCAGAAGGTGCGAACCTAACCGCTGCGCCACTGGGCCGGCCCAAGAAATGGGCAGAAGATATGAACAGATATTTTTCCAAAGAAGATATACAGATGGGCAGCAGGCACATGATAATATATTCAACATCACTAGTTAATAGGGAAATACAAATAAAATTACAGTGAGATATCACCTTATACCAATCACAATGGCTATAATTACCAAGACAAAAAATAACAAAGTTTGGAGAGGATGTAGGGAAAAGGGAACCCTCATATACTGCTATTGGGAATGCAAACTCCTGCAGGCACTATGGAAAACAGTAAGGAGATTTCTCAAAATATTAAAAATAGAAATACCATGTGATCAAGTTGTCCCACTACTGGGTATTTATCCAAATAATATGAAATAAACAGTCCAAAGAGATTTATGCACCCCTATGTTCATTGCAGCATTATTCACAATAGCCAAGATTTGGAAGCAACCCAAGTGCCCATTGACTTATGAATGAATAAAGAACATGTGATGTATACATCACATTGAATACTACTCAGCCATAAAAAAGATAAAATTGTCCCATTTTCAAGAACAAGTATGGATCTTGAGGCTATTATGTTAAGCAAAATAAACCAGACAGAGTGAGACAAATACTGTATGATTTCACTCATATATGGAAGAGAAACAAACACATGGACGAAGAGAACAGGTTAGTGGTTACACAGAGGGGAAGGGGGTCGGAGGTGGGTGAAAGGGGTAGAGGGGCACATATGTATGGTGACATAAAAACTAGACTACTGGTGGTGAGCATGATGCAGTCTATACAGAAATTTATATAAAATAATGTACTTCTGAAATTATACAATGTAATAAACCAGTATGACGTCAACAGAATGAAAAAAAATAAATAAATGAAAAATAACAGTAATAACTGGGAAGCAGTTAAGAGGAGAAGTGGGAGAAAGTACTAATTCATTTTTTATTTCAAAGAGTCAAATCCGGCTGATTAAATTGAAATACGTAGTTTTTCAATAATTACTCCAAGTACTCAAAGTGAAAGATAAGATCGTCAGACTAGTTAAAAACAACAAACCCAACTATACGTTACTAATGGAACATGATTTAAATATAAGAACACAGAAAGATTGAAAACAAAAGGACAGAGGTATCACACAATTAACCCAAAAAATCTGCTGTAGCTTTCCCAATGTTACAGAGCAAACTTTAAGATAAGAAACATTACTAGAAATAAAAAGGTTATCTCAAACAGGAAGCTATAATCTCAAATTTGTATGCACTCAATAGCAGAGTTTCGAAATACAAGCAAAACTGTTAAAAAAGAATAATTAGGAAATTATAAGTACTGATTTCTAAATAAAATGAAAATATCCTTAACCATTGATATAGTGAAAATTGCAGGAAATTTTTCAAATAATTGTTTATGCAAAAAAAGCACAAAATTTTCCCTGCTTATCAAGGTATTTGAAGATACATATGAATCAACACCATCTTGAGTATGAATTTTCCAAGAAGCCTTTGAATGTTGCTCTGACTAAATGTCCATTCATCTGAATGTCTCTTGGGAACTCTCAAAGGGAGAATCTCAAAGGAAAAGAATCAAATTGTACTCGTCTGGTTTCAGAACAATGATGCCGTCTCAGGAGAGAGAGGTGATTCTGGAAAGAGCCATTTTTCTATCACTCAAATCATCCTTCAGCCCAGCCCAAAATTCATTCCTGAGTTCTGGCACAAGAGGCCTCGAAAAAGAATAGCGGAAAGAAAAAGAAATGGAAAAAGAGTGTTGACTAATACTTAATGGGGCATTGAAAGTGAAAGTAGTTTGGGTGGCATCAGGTGATGATCCTCTCAGAGCAGATATCTGTGTCTTCAACGCCAGCATTTCAGCTTTGACGCTAATGTTGGTTTACATCATAGTTAGTGGTGTGGCAGGTATCCGCAGGAAACACCACCATGATACAGACCAGGAAGGAAAGAAAATAGTAGGTAACACAATGATAGATTGTTGTACAAACGCATGTGAGACTCTCTGCTGAAGAGTCACAGGCATAGGAATGTGAATGAATCTAGATGAGAAGAAACTCTGGAAAATTTGTTTGTTCATTGTTTTCTGATCATGTTTTAATCCCCCAGCTGATTTTAGCAGGAGCACTGGTTTTGTATAGCATTATTGATTTAAACTCTGAGAGAAGTGGAAATGGCATAAACAAAATGTGTAGAGGGTGAAAAACAGAGGACCAGTGAGAGTGTGGGGAAGGAAAAATCCTTGAAGAAAACAATTAACTTGTCATTCTTTGCGTTCATTCTGTTCCCCCAACACACACAAACACACACACACACACACACACACGAGTGTGCATGGGCAAATCAAAACCACACTAAGATATCACTTCACATCTCTAAGGATGGCTATTACTAAAAAGACAAAAGATGAAAAGCGTTGGCGAGAATGTAGAAAAAAGAGACCCCTGTGTACTGTTGCTGTGAATGTAAATTAGTGCAGCCAACATGGAAAACATTATGGAGGTTTCTCAAAAATTAAAAATAGAACTTCCATATGATCTAGCAATCTCACTTCTTGTTATATATCCAAGGAAAATGAAATCAGTGTGTTCAAGAGGTATCTGTACTTCCAAGTTCATTTCAGCATTGTTCACAATAGCCAAGATGTGAAAACAACCTAAACATCCGTTGACAGATGGACAGATAAGAAAATATGGTATATAGAGATATAAAGAAATATTATTCAGTCTTAAAAAGAAAAAAATCTTTTCATTTGCAAGAACGTAGATGAACCTGGAGGAGGTTATGCTAAGTGAAATAAGTCAGACACAGAAAGACAAATATTCCATGGCCTCATTCAAATGTGGAATCCAAGATAGTCAGATTCATGGAAGTTGAGAGTAGAATGGTGGTTACTAGATGCGAGGTGGAGTGAAAATGGGGAGATACCAGTCAAAGGGTAGAAAGTTTCAGTCACACAAGATGAATAAGTTCTAAAGATCTAATGCACAACATAGTGACTACAGTTAACAATACTGTATTGTATACTTGACATTTGGTAGGAGGGTAGCCCTTAAGCATTCTTATAACAAAGAAGAAAGGAAGAGAGGAAGGAGGAAAGGAAGGAGGAAAGGAAGGAAACAGTAACTATGTGAGGTAATGGATATGTTAATTAGCTTGATTGTGATCATTTCACAATGTATATCAAAATATTGCATTGTATACCTTAAATATGTAAAATTTCTATTTGTCCATTATACCTCAATAAAGTTGAAAAAAGAATAAGTTAAGCAATGCCACAAAACAAAAGATTAATATCTAAAAAGTAAATGTATTTCTGCATACTCATAACGAGCAATTGGTAGTTGAAACTTTTAAATGTATCATTTACATTCTCACCAAGAAACGACATGAAATACTTAGGTATAAATCTAACAAAACCTGTACGAAAAAGACTACAAAACACTCATGAAAGAAATCAAATATCTAAGTATATTGAGGCATATATCATGTTTATTTATTAGAATACTCAATGTAGGAAGATATTAATTCCCTCAAATTCATCTCTAGACTCAATGCATTTCAAACCAAAATCTCAGCAGCATTTTCTGTAGACATTTTCAAGCTGATTCTAAAATTTACATGGAAAGACAAAGGAACTAGAAGAGCCAAAATAATTTTTATACAGAAGAGCAAAGTTGGATGACTCACATTAGCTGTTTTTAAGATTTATTCTAAAGCAAAGGCAATCGAGAAAGTATTGTATTGGAGAAAGGATAAATATAGTATAGATCAATGGGACAGAATAGAGAGTACAGAAATAGACTCACATGTTTATGATCAATTGGTTTCCAACAAAGATGCAAAAAACAATTCAATATAGAAAAAATATTCTTTTCCACAATGCTGGACATTTGGATATCCATGTGTCAAAATGTGAAACACAATCCATTTCTCACACCATAACTCAAAACGGATCTTACAACTAAATGTAAAATCTAAACTACAAATTTCCAGAAGAAACACAGGAGAAAGTCTTTATGACTTTGGGTTAGGCAAAAATTTCCAAGATACAATACCAAAAGCACAATCCCATCAAAGAAAAAAGTGACAAATCAGCTATCAAAAGTAATTTCTTCTGCTCTTGAACGGCATTATTAAAAGAAAGAAAGGCAAGCTATGGACTGTAAGAAAATATTTGTAAATCATATATTTGGTAAAGTACTTGTCCAGAAAAAAGAATCCTCAAAACTCAACATTTCTTTTAAAAAATAACCAAATAAAAAATGGACAAAACATTTGAACATGTAGTTCAGCAAAACACATGTGTAAATGAACATATGATACTCAACATCACGATTTGTCAGGAAAATGCAAGTTAAAACTGAAATGAAATCCCACATAGACCTAGTAGAACAGCAAAATAAAAAACAAAAAATTCTGGGTCTGGCCCAGTGGCACAGCAGTTAAGTGCGCCCATTCCGCTTCGGCAGCCGGGGGTTCGCCGGTTCGGATCCCGGGTGTGGACATGGCACCACTTGGCAAGTCATGCTGTGGTAGGCGTCCCACATATAAAGTAGAGGAAGATGGGCATGCATGATAGCTCAGGTCCAGTCTTCCTCACATAAGAGGAGGATTGCCAGTAGATGTTAGCTCAAGGCTAATCTTCCTCAAAGATAAATAATAAATAAATAAATAGATAAATAATTCTGACAATGCCGAAAGGTGGAAAGGATACAGAACAACTGATTCTCTCATGCATTTCTAATAAAAATGAAAAATGAGGCATCCACTTTGGAAAACATTTTGGTAGTTTCTCATCAAATTAAGCATGAAGTTACTATATGACCCAGCAATTTCACTTCTAGATGTGTACCCAAGTGAAATGAAAACCTGTGTTCCCAAGAAAATCTGTATCAAAATGTTAATAGCAGCTTTATTCACCATGGCCCATAAGTGAAAACCATCCAAATGTCCTTCAACTGCAGAATAATTAAACAAATTGTCTTACATTCGCACAATGGAATGCTACTTAGCAATAAAAAGGAATGGGATACTGATACACACAACAATACGAGTGAATCACGAATGCAAGATGCTAGATGAAAAAAGCCAGACTCAGACTGTATAAGTCCTGCTGCCCAATATATTAACTTTGTCCACCTTGTCTCTGGAGGTTCAGCACCACCATTTGCCTGTACAACAAAATCAAGACATCTTCTCAATGACAGCATCTTTCACTGTCATTCTACATGCTAATTTTCACAGATGCTGGTTCTCCCCCTTCTGTTGTTCCTCCATGCCTGAATGACGGGACTTCCCTCTCAACCCTCTAGATAGACGTGGTTGGGGAGGGATTAGCATGTAGATCACACATGATAAACCTACTTTAAAATTTCTATCTCCCTAAAACATTGGATTCTTTCCTTTGTACTGAGCCACAGTCCAGAGTATGTGAATACATTTTACCCAACCTAATGCTATAGTCTGTCTTTCTTGCTAACACATTTAGAACCCATTCTACATATGTTCCCCCAGGATTTTTCCAAAATAACTCAATATCTTTCAAGCTTGGGAAAAATAATCTCTTCTCAAAAGTCATACTTTCTACTTGTCCTCCTGGAGCATGCTGATATTTGAATCTAATTATGATCTGGCAGCAATGAAGGCTGGTTTGGTGGGGCTTAATGTGGACAGGCATCCCCTTGCAAGGCAATGCTTCACACGAGGCTAATAAATACTTATTGCAAAAAGGAAGGCTAGTCTCTTCAGACAGATTAAAAGGGACTATTCTCATGGCTAGAAAGGCTCGGGATAATTTAGGAGTTCAAGATTATCAACTTCCTTAGAGCCTACTGAAGTATCCCCAATCCAAATTTCAGGGTCTTCCTCTTTTTCAAACATGTCATAACTTTAATTTAAGAGGCTTTGCGATCTGCACAATTAAGTTTGCATCTGATTTTAAGTCTTATCGACCTTGAATCTACAAGAAATAAAATATTTATTTTAGAGCCTTTATAGAGGCTTTCTGGTTGTCTTGGAGGTGAGCTGAGAGTTTAAAACCCCAAGCTTGTCACTTTCTTTATGAAAACTCTTCAGTGGAGTCAGAAACATCCATCCCATCTAGCCATCATATTAGTCGTTATGACAAACATAATGGTCAAGGCAGCAGTAGCTTGGTTTTCCAAAGCTTGCCTTCAGTGACAACTTCATCGTAAGTAGCTCCATTATTATGTAAGCACCATACAGGCAAAATTCTTATCTCATCTTCCATTCTGTGTGTCTCTGATGAGTTACACAGGGTCTGGCACAGAAGAGGCATTAATAAAGACTTATAAAATGGACGAATAAATAATATCTCCCTTATCCATGTTTTCACTGGAATTCTATTCCTTAGCCTCTCCTGGATGTCTCCCCCTCTATTTCTTTCTTTGTCTGGTTAGAAAAACTTTCTCTCTCTTAGTTGGCCATGAGCTGGAATCAATTTTCCACTATTTATTCTAGTTATTTTTAAAAGATGACAGTTCAATATTCTCAGATTAAGAAACAAGTGAATCAAACCTTTTATTTTTCTCCCCTCATCTTCAAATACATGAATTAAAGCCTTGATTTTTATTGAATGCCTGGACCCAAATTATTTTTTGTTGTATGTAGCCCTCCATAGAATAAAAATCCTACATCTTTATACTCTATCATGCTAAGTCAGAGGAAGTTTCTAAAAATTTTAGAGGAAAACTTCTGTATCTAATGTCTTTCTCCTGCAGGAAGGTAGTAGGTTTCTGTGAAAAGAGAAAGGATTATGAGTTGAGAGATACGATTGACCATATATACACATTTATGTGCAATTGAGTTCCAAAATAAATGCATGTACCATACATGCAAATGCAGGATTTCTTGTCACATAGTCCTTGGTTCAAATAGTGGCTCAATCCCTTATTAGCTATAAAATTTTGAACAGCTTACTCTTTCTCAGAATTTCAGTTTCCTCCTTGCAAGGGAGGGTTTGGAGGATTTAGTGAGTTATCACACATAAGACACCTAGTACAGTGTTTAGCACATAGTAGAAGCTCAATAAGTTTGAATTCCCATCCGCTTAAAATACTTCAGGCCAAAAAGGTTCTATGAAGGAGTGGAAAAGAGTTTGTTTGTGTGTTTGTTTGTTTGTTTACAATCTTTCTTTCTTCTGCAGAATAGGCGTCTATCTTGCCCTATGTGTCCCAATGTTATCTTGAGCTTGTTCTTTATGTACTACCAGAAGAGATCTTGAGTAGCCTTGGAGGATGAGAAAGCCATTGGGATGGAGTTTAATAAGCATCTTCTTCAGAGCACTTATATGAGCATACCACCCCAGAGATCAATTAACTACAAATCTGTGAAGTTTGGATAATACATTTCTTTCTTTTTCAAAAAGACTCTCAAGGGAAAATGTAATGAAACACCTCCAAGGAGAGAGGAAAAAAAAAACCTCTCTCAAATTCCCCTGCAGCCCCAGCTTTGAAACACTTCAAAAATGACCCCAAATGCAGATATTAGCAGACAGCAGAAGAATTTCTTAAGATTTCATCTTTCCTCTTCTGTGTATCTTTTCCCTCCACTTTTCTGCCCACACATTCTATTCACCAAGTGGATATTTTGACCTTTGATAAATAAATCAGCCTCAAGCTTGCTCTCCAACTCATTAGCACTTTGGGGATTGGAAGCAGTTACCAAAGCCTGATTAGACTCCTTCCAAAGCAGAACTCAAGACAAGTATCAGCTAAGGGTCAGACAGAACAAGAGGGAGAAGGTGGGTGCAGCCATTCATATTTTACTTTTTGTCTTCATGCTCGTATTAATCTCACTTATAAAGCACCTAGATCTACAAGCCCATATAGATGGCTAAGAAGCTCTTTGGATTTTAGTTTACCTCCATATACCTTTCAATTCTATCTGTCTTTCCTCAAATTCAGCCCAAATCTTACCTTTCTGCTCCTTTGATGGTCCTCCTGGACCATGTTTGAGCACTTGCAGCTAGAAAGAGATTTAAGAGGGAATGAAGTTTTGGAAGGGATTGCTATGTCCTTTAACACAGCCCCAATTATTAGTAAGTAGTCTGAAAAGTAATTTGGAAGGGGTGTGATTGGGACAGACTTGACATAGCAGATTTTCCAAACACTGAAGAGATCTCTAATCTCTAAAACCCGGTTTCTCTTTTCTGACTGATGGCTTGAATTTTACCATCTGAATCTTAATTCTTGAATTAATCTCTTGGTGCCTTTTGAATTCTCACCTCACATTGAGAGAGTCTCTTTCAGTTACATCAACCATTTGTGCATTTAGATGATAGACAGAGCTAGAAGAGCAAGACCTTGTGGACACCAGGTTCCTGGAGGAGTGAGAGGAGGAGGCATCATGAAGTGAAGGACACAGCCCAGATCATGAATGATGGAGAAACCATAGAAAACCCACATCACCTCCACAGTTTAGCTCAGGTTCTCTGCGTCATTATTCCATTTTTCTCTTCCATCACCAACTGCACCTGTTAAGCTCCGATTAGGAAGATTTGGCTATAAAACTTAACACTTTCTTGCCATTTTTGTCAAAAGATGACCTGAGTTGTAAATCCACCCTACCAGTTCTCATCAATCTCTAAGTGTCTGCTATGTGCAAGGTACTGTGCTAGATGCTTAATTTTGCTGTATTATTTTATCTTCACTATGGTCTTGAAGGCTAGTGTTATTCACAAACATTCACCTCCAGCGTCTATGAATCCAATGAGGTCCTGAGCCTCTCAAACTCTCCTTCTTCAGCTCTGTAAAAGAGGCCTGGTGTTGATTATACCTGTATTCTAGGATCAAAGGGAGTCCAGACTCAGACCAAATTGAGCCTCCCTGAGTTTGCAGTAAGAGTGAAGGAGATTTCCTTTCTCAAGGGAAGAAGCACTACTTCATGAGTAGAGTTTGGTGACATAAAGTGCTCCATACAACTCTTAATATACCTTTCACTTAATGTTTTAGAGTAAGATTCAGAGAATCTATATGTGGGAATAAAACCCGGGATATTCTTTTCTTTTTGTTTCAATTTGTCCAGCTTCACTTTCTGTTCCTTCCAAATGTGGAAGTTCTCTGCCCTAATGGCAACACTCTAAACAGACTTTCAGTTGACCCATCAAGTCCAGATGATTAAATTCTTCAATCTCACTCCTAAACACTTTTTACAAAGCTACATGGTCTATCAGTGAACTCATTATGTCTGTAAGATAAGCACACTTCAACCTGCCACATGAGAAGGAAGCGTTTCCAAAATAAGGCTAATTTCCATAAATAATTCTTTATGGAATATTCACTGCTGATAGCAATAACATTCCCAATTTATTAAGCAAACGTCCTATCTCAAGACCCATGAGGCTTTCACATATTATCTTAAACAACCCTCAAACAACTCTTAAGTAACCACTGTTATCCCCATTTTACAAATGGAGAAATAGAAGATCAGAAAGACTAAATGAGTTGCCCAACATCCCACGGCTGGCAAGTGGTAGAAACAGGATTAGAACCAGGCTTATCCTGAAGCCTACCCAGAATCATCACCACCAACTCATCCCCCTTCCCTTTGTGCTAACCTGAGTAGGTGCCCAAATGACCTTTAATAACATCACAGACCTCAGGTCTCTACCTTGCTAAATGGCAGACCCAACACAGAATGGGTGAGGGTTCCGGTAGAGCTGTTTTTGTTTAGCTCCCAATTTCTCTACGTGGCACTACATCTGCACTGAGTTATGTCAAACTTTGCTGGAGGCCCTTTTATTTTCTTCAAAAGGAAAGAATCCCCTCCTGATCCTGGAAATTCTACACACCTTTCACAAACAGTTGCAGAGCCTCTAAACATAATACAAATCTTAAAGCCATATTTGACAAGATTGAGATTAGTGTAAGAGATCTCTGAAACTCTGCACAAATGATGGCATGGTGATGGCTGAAAGGAGCTTCACATTCTCTCATTACCCAAATTTTAAGGTTTAGAACTGGAAAATCTGTAACAGGAGCTATTGAGTGCAAGAAGAGAGGGAGTCTATACCAAGGGCATATCTCTGTGCAATTTCCAAGAGGAAAGTAAAGATCAATGATAGCTTGACTGACTGGCAATAGGTAGATGTAGATTGACTTATGAAAAATTGGAGATAATAAAATGGCGTGGCTTTCCTAAACTGAGCCAGAAAAATTTATAGCAAATAGAGAAAGCATTACTTCCCAAATTGTGAAGTTATTGACTTGGAATAATTTCTATAATATATGTAAATTGTAGAGGGTCTTTGATACAAACAGCCATATGCATATACATATACTTGAACATGAAAGGCATACACCTAAATGTTAAGAGCTCTAATTTCAGGAGATAGATTGTCATAATTTCCAGTTTTAAGAGGATTTTTTTGCATTGATCAGGAAGTGCCCATGATTTTTAGGTTTATTATTTCACCGTTGTTTATTGACCTAATTATCTTCCAGTTCTCACATATTGCTTTAAAATTCATAAAATAACATTTCCATTTTGAAAAACAAAAGCAAATTTGTGAGATTCATCATATTTAAAGAGATAGGTAGAACAGAATGAAAATATTGTTTAAAAGATAGGTAATTTTGATGATTTCTAAATTGTTTGGGTTAAAACCTGAAGAAGGATCAAGATATATCCCACACCTATAAGGGTCATTCACCATGAGCCACCAGGCCCTCTGACCACACTTTTCCTAGTGCCTTCTGCTGAGTTGGGACCTCAGGTTCAAAGACCCGCTGATGGTAAGTGTTCTTTTCTGATTTATGTGGATTGAGACTTAGTGTGGATGTGGAGGGGGTGATGGAAATTCTTATAGATGTGGATTGGGTGGAATCAAGTCCCTGATCTTGAAAGATACTTCATATACTGAAAGTTATAAGAATTTGATTGAGGTTACATTGTAATTTAGATTTTTAAATAACAACAGCAATAAAAAACTCTTGTAGAGCACTTACTATGGGCCATGCATGTCTTAAAAGAGATTTAAGAAGAGAAGGAAGGAAAGAAAGAAAGAGAGAGAGAGAAGGAATTCTAATAACAAAGTGCTATTATTATCCCTAATTTTACAGAGTCATAGAGAGTTCAACTAACTTGCCCAAGATCACACATATATTATATGGTAAAGCTGGGAATTAAATCCAGGCAGGCTATAGCCAGAATCCACATTCTTAACAATTAAATAGCTTAGAGAGCTCAGACTGAAGACAAATTTGAAAGTGGAACTATGTTAGTATATTCAGATCTAATATTTGACAGTTAAAAGCATTTCTATACACATCTGGCCTAATCTTTTTGATGAAATAAGCCAGATAGAGAAAGATGAACTCCGTATGACTCCACTCATAGGTGGAAGTTAAACATGTAGACAAAGAGAACTGATTGGTGGTTACCAGGGGAAAAGCGGGATGGGGGAGTGGGCACAGAGGGTGAAGTGGGGCACCTACAACAAGACTGACAATAATGTACAACTGAAATTTCACAAGGTTGTAAACTATCATAATCTTAATAAAAGTAAAAAGAAATTTCATTTTACTTAGAGTCTACATAAAATGTCAAAATGGAACATAGCTGAGACTTTAAGTTTAAAAAAAATATTCTAAATGTCTGATTGGTTGTTTCACAATTACGTAGCTGAACCTGGTCTCTCCCTTGGTTTCTCCATTCTAATACTGAAACTTAAATAAGTTAGATGAATAGTTATTTTCAGGGCATGAGGTAACTCATCTGGGACATACAAAAAACTGTCCAAATAATAACTTTCATCGGGGATTTACTATGTATCAGGCACTTTACAAACTTTGCCTTATTTTAATTCTTAAAATAAATGTATGACATTGATCCTGTCATCTGTCTTAAAGAAAAAGAAATTGAAGCCTAGAGATGATATACATATCACCCAAAGTAACACAGCTGCTAATTGGTAGAGGCAGGACTTGATCACAGGAAGTCTGAATCCAAAGTTTAAGCTCATATCAACCATGCTATATTAAAAAGCAAATATTTAAGACAATGATTATAATTGCCTTCTGAGAGAAAGAGAGAGAATCTTTGCATAAAGTTGTAATCCTCTGTAATACTTTGCCCTCCCTCTCACATATTTTTTAATTATTTGTTGATACCACTGTAATGTAGATTGTCATTATTATCCCAGATCTGCATCTTGTCATTGTGGTCCATGGGAAACACGTCCACAACTAAGGCCTGGAACAGCTCATCAGTGACCACATTCATCTTCGTGGGATTTGCAGACCATCCAGAACTCCAGGTCCTGCTCTTTGTGACCTTCCTGGGTATCTATCTTGTGACCCTCTCCTGGAACCTGGCCCTCATCTTTCTAATCAGAAGTGACACCCGTCTGCAAACACCCATGTATTTCTTCCTCAGCAACTTGTCCTTCATTGACATCTGTTACTCTTCCACAGTGGCTCCCAAGATGCTCACTGACTTCTTCCAGGAGCAGAAGACCATATCATTCTTGGGTTGTGCTGCTCAGTTCTTTTTTTTTGATGGCATAGGTCTAACTGAGTGCTTTCTCCTGACTGCTATGGCATACGATTGATACACAGCCATCTCCAGTCCCCTGCTCTACACTGCCATCATGTCCCAGGGTCTCTGTACACACATGGTGATTGGGGCATATTTCAGTGGCTTCCTGAGCTCCCTGATCCAGGCCTGCTCTATATTTCAGCTCCACTTCTGTGGACCCAACATCATCAACCATTTCTTCTGTGACCTCCCACCAGTCTTAGCGCTTTCTTGCTCTGACACGTTCCTCAGTCAAGTGGTGAATTTTCTTGTAGTGGTCACTATTGGGGGAACATCATTCCTCATCCTCGTCATCTCCTACAGTTACATAGTTGCTGCTGTCTTGAAGATCCATTCAGTGGAAGGCCAAAGGAAAGCCTTCAACACATGTGCCTCACACCTGATGGTGGTGACTCTGCTGTTTGGGACAGCCCTTTTCATGTACCTGCGACCCAGCTCCAGCTACTCTCTTGGCAGGGACAAGGTGGTGTCTGTGTTCTATTCACTGGTGATCCCCATGCTGAACCCTCTAATCTACAGTTTGAGGAACAAAGAGATCAAAGATGCCCTGTGGAAGTTGTTGGAGAATAAGAAAGTGTTTTCCTAGTTTATGATTGAAAACATATTTCTCCAAACTGACAGAGACTTATATAACATATGATATCTACCTCCACCTCTGGCTTAGGCAAGAGGTACATTTTGTGTGCATATTTGGAAATGGAGGCTCCTCCTGCCAAATTTTTCTCACTGTTCCCCCTGGTGATCTGTCCACTGACCCCACCGTGGATAGCCAAAAAGGGGAAATGATTATTGCACAAAAATAATCTCCCTGGGATTCTCACAATTAGTATTACAGCAACCACATTTTATTGGGTACTTAACATATATGAGGCACAAAAGTTATTTAATAAAATACTCATTGCAGTGCTATGAGGCAAATAGTACTATCCCTATGTTACAAATGAAGAAATGAGGTCCTAGGAAGAAAAAATGACTTGCCCAGCGTTATACGGAAAGTAAGGGGCAAGAATCCCATTCAGACCTAGGTCCTCCTGACTCCAGAGCCCATACTCTGCCCAAATGCTGCCTTCCGTGTTCAACAACAAACAGCCCTGAAGTTGTACATGTGTATAACTCTTATTACTAGTATATGGCAGGATCCAAAAAGATACACTATGTATAGTTGAGGTACCTTACAAAACAAGATGCCTTTTTACTCCATTAAACATTCTCTCCAAGGTATCCCTGTTGGATTCCCATTATGGCTACTGAATAATTTTCTAAACAAAATGTACCGAAGTACATTACCCTTTTCTGCCATTTCTATCTGAGCTGTGTAGGGGCCTGGAAAATTTGTGTCCCATGATATCACATCCGTACTCTTCTCTTCCCAGTCTCTGTCACCTAAAGTGCCTACTAGGTCTGTATTTCCTTGATTTCAACCATGTCATTCCTTTACCAGTTCAGCACCCGACTCCACTTCACAGCTTAGTCTCCCTTTTGATCACCACACTCTGAGTTCCTCTTGCTCTCTTCTATCCAAACCCATTGCTCCCATAAAATCTTTGTTTCTTAACCTGAATGGATTAGCCCACATTCAGTACTATTTGCCACTATCTCTGGAAGGTATGTCTCAGGCCATCACCTCCAGGTCATTAGTCCTTCTTAAAGGACATGGACAGTGGAGTTGTCCAGCACAACCATTTCTGCTGGTAAATCCCTCCATCATTCCTTTATGGGCCTGTCCTCTTCTCAACACATTCATTTTTCCATTAATAGAGGTCTATTGGATATGCAAAAAGTCTTCATTTGATTTCATTGTTCATGTAAGTGGATTAACTACTTCATATTTGGAAGAGCATAAACAACGCACAGGGGAGGTGAGATCTCTGTCCCAGGTCTCCTGGATTCTTGAGTCTCCTAAATTCATTCCCATTCAAAGTCAAGCAAACTTAAAGTGATTCATACAAATAATATCCAATGATATTACCCAATGGGTAACTTTTCCTGAAATTTTTTTATCAGTTACCTCTATGAATATTAGGACTTATATGGCACTGTATTGGAAATTCTGGGAATCACCTTTATTGATGGATGTTATACCCAGGATACTTCTAGTTTTCTGCTTCCTTAGCAGGCTGAGTACAATGTGAGGAAGTCTTTAGGATTATTTCAGATGTAAGATCTAATGAAGGGGCCAGTCAGGCCAAGCGGAGCAGATTTCGATACATGTGAATAGATGATTTCTTTGAAGTTTAGAATTGACATTCTTGAATTCTGATATATTTCCATTCAAATTAATAGCTATGATTAAGTAGAATTATTTTTTCTTCCTAAAGGAAGTGATTCAATTTATGAAAAATATGGAAAAGGTTTACCTTAAAGGAAAAGTACAAATTATTTAATATCAAATCATTTTACCTTCTTCTCCTTCTTTAAAACACACACACATTCCTCATCTGCTTTATTTTCCAACTCATCTCAGTTCATATAACATAAACCCTCCACCTGGCCTCTTGAGAGAACTTTACATATAAGCAAAATACAATGTGGCCTCTACACAGTTCACTCTGAGGAATCTGAGTGTATTGGTTTACTATCACTAATGTAACTAATTACCACAAAGTAAGTGGCTTAAAACAACATAATGTTATTATCTCACAGTTCTGTAGGTTAGACGTTTGAGAGAGGTCTCACTGGGCTGAAATCAAAGTAGTAGCAGAGCTGTGTCCCTTTCTAGAGGCTCTATGATAGAATCCATTTCCTTGCCCTTTGCAGCTTTTAGAGACCACCCACATTCCTTGGCTCATGGTTCCCTTCCACCATCTTCAAAGCCCACAATGTCACATCTACCCTCACTGGGAAAGGTTCTCTGCTTTTAAAGACTCTCGTGATTAGAGTCATGCGCCACATAACTAGGGTTCAGTCAAAAACAGGCTGCCTATATGACGGTGGTCCCATAAGATTAGTATCATATAGCATAGATGCGTTGTAGTATACACCATCTAGATTTGTGTAGATACACTCTGTGATGTTTGCACAATGACAAAATCGCCTAACGATGCATATCTCAGAATGTGACACTTGAGTGTAGGTTGGGCCTGCTCAGATAATCCAGGATAATCTCCCCATTTCAAAGTCTATAATTCAATCACATCTTAAAACTCTCTTTTTCCTGAAAGATAATCTATTCACAGGCTCATAGGATTAAGATTTTGTCATGTTTGGGGACCACTATTCTCCCTACTTAGCTCTTTTAACATTTGATGTCACTTTACTGATTTGAGTTTATGAGGCCAGCTCTCAAGAACATTCATGAGCTCCCCATTGCCCTCAGGTTAAAGTCCTTAACATGCATTATAAAGTCCTCTTTGCTTCATGCTGCAGCTCTGCTTACTTCAACTCTTCACCCCCTACTACATCTCCCCTAGTACTTTGGGGACAGCATGCTGTCCCAAGGCATCTATTTCTTTTTCTTCCCCTCAAGCTCTTTGTACAAGGAGTTTCCTCTTTCCTCCATAATCTTTTTAACTGACTGATGGTTGTTCAACCTTCAGGTCTCTACTCAGAGCACTTCCTCCATGAAGATCTTCCCACCCATTTCCCAAACCCAGAACATCATGGTTTACCCAGTTGTTGCACTAACATTACTGTTTGTAATCATTTGTTCTATTGCACGTACCTTACACTAAACTGTAACTTCCTTGAGGATAGAGATAGACCCTTGTTCACTTTCATTCATCCATCTAACACAGTGTTTGGCACATAGTAGACATATAATAAATATTTCTTTAATAAATGAACAATTCATTGTTTATAGTAACTTTGGCTTTTGCTGCATATAGTGATTGTATTATTGTCTTGTGGTATGGCTAAAAAGGTTTCTTATAGATGTATTTCAACAAAAGAGAGACTGAACAAAATTAGACCACTTTTCTCATCTATTATCCTTCTATAAAATTTTAGGAGGGCTTTTAATTAAACTGCTAATCATAACGATTCAAATAAATTAGCAGTACTGATTACTGTAAATATAATACACAACTAGAGACAGTTAAATAGAAAAACAGATACCAGAGAATCCTCACAAATAAAACACTCCATACAGCAGTACTTAATTTCTTTCCATCTTTGCCATCTCTAGGCATAATTTATTTAAACTCACACAGAATTACTCAATTAAAATTAAAGCCAGGTTACCATATTTCTGGCTTTAGTGGACTCCCATCTTCACCAGAAATCAAGGCACTCATTTCCCCAATCTGAGAAATCTAACCCAGTTTGTGCCTGAAGACAAGTGCAAACCTCCCCTGAGACTTTTTCAACCTCTTCTGCTTCCTTCCTTTCTAACTATAAAGAGAAAAAGAGACCATTATTCTATCACCCATGAATCCACTGTGTCCAGAACAAAATACTCTGTGAAGATTAGCTTTCTCCCTCTCCTTCAGAAATCTTCCATCTCTCAAATTTAGCTCTCTCCCCTTAGAAATTAGAAGCTACCTTAACTTGGTTAAAGTACAAAATGATTTGATAAATATTTACAAACTCAATTTTACCAGAAACATGTTCTGGGATATATTTAAATAAAGTTTTTAAGCAGAGATAAAAGGTCTCCACTTATTTGCTTTTGCTCTTTGTAGTTTCAAAATATTTTAGGATGACTTGAAATATTCATGCAATGAACAAAATAAAGCAAGTTGCAAATAAGTCAACAGCTATATGCTTTTTAAAAAGTTAAAATGCTGCATGGCAATTAGAAAAACATAGATAAATATATATATGTAATCTTGGAATAGAAAAGATCTTTCTAAACTTAATGCTAAAAGCAAAACCATAAAGAAACAAAGGACAGGTTAGACTACAATAGTGTTAAAATCTATATGGCAAATAAACAAAAAAAAGAAAGTCAAAGGACAGAAGTCTAATGAGGAAAAATATGTGCACTACTTATGGTAGACAGTAGTTTATATAAGTTTATCTTACAAACAAAATTAGAACAAGATAAACCAATAGAAAAATGGGCACAATTCTGTCTTTAGGTCAGAAGTGTGTCTCTTGTATGCAGCATAGATATGGGTCTTGTTTATTCATCCAGTTAGCCACCCTATGCCTTTTGATTGGAGCATTTAGTCCATTGACATTTAAAGTAGCTATTGATAAGTATGTACTTATTGCCATTTTGTTCCTTCTTTCTTGGTGTTTTAATAGTTCTTCTCTGTTCCTTTCTTGTCTTGCTCTCTTCCTTTGTGGTTTGATGGCTTTCCTTAGTATTATGTTTGGGTTTCTTTCTCATAAGTTTTTGTGTATTTATCATAGATTTCTGACTTATAATTGCCATGAGGTTCATATATAATAACCTATGTACATAGCAATCTATATTAACTTGATGGTCTCTTTAGTTTGACCTCTTTCTAAAAGTTCTACTCTTATTCTCTCCTTCTCCCACAGTTTCTGTTTTTGATATCAAATCTAACCTCCTTTTTTTTGTGTGTGTGTATTGTTACCCTCTTATTATGGAAATTTTAGTACTTTTGTTTTTTGGCCTTCATGTTATCTTCATAGGTGTTTGATCTGATACCTTTACTATATTTTTGCCTTTACCGGTGATTTTAGCACCTTTTTTTTTATAGAGGGGAGGGAGGAGGGAGAAAGGGGTGATGAGGCACATGTGTGTGGTGTTGGATTGTAATTAGTCTGTGGGTGGTGAAGGTGATGCAATCTTCACAGGAATCAAAATATAATCATGTACACCTGAAATTTACATAATGTTAAAAACCAATGTTACCTCAGTAAAAAAAAGGGGGGGGCACAGTTATGAGCAAGCAATTCACAAAAAAGAAATACAAATGGCTAATAATTTGATGAGAAAATACTCTAGAGTACTAATATTCAAAGAAATGAAAATGTAGCAGTGAGAATTTTTTTCTATTAAAAAGGCAGATGTTAAAAGTAACAATAATACCAAATGCTAACAAAGTTACAGAAAAATAGGCCCTCTCATATATAATTGGTAAAACATAAATTGCATCATCTTTCTGAAGGTCAGTTTGACTACACGTACCAAAAGTAATTAAATGTACATGCTTTTACACAATGTTAAAAACCACTACAACCTGAATAAAATAATTGATAAAACAATGTACATACTTTTGCCTCACCTATCGTCCTTCTTGGAATGTATTCTAAGGTGTGCATATATGTCCAGGGATGCTCATCACAGTGCTACATAATGGTGAAAATTGAAGCAACCTTTTTTTTTATTAAGATTATGATAGGTTACAACCTTGTGAAATTTCAGTTGTACATTATTGTTAGTTATGTTGTAGGTACACCACTTCACCCTTTATGGCCTCCGCCCATGCCCCCTTTCCCCTGCTAACCAACAATCAGTTCTCTTTGCCTATATGTTAACTTCCACCTATGAGTGGAGTGATACAAAGTTCATCTTTCTCTATCTGGCTTATTTCACTTAACATAATACCCTCAAGGTCCATCCATGTTGTTGTGAATGGGACAATTTTGTCCTTTTTTTATGGCTGAGTAGTATTCCATTGTATATATATACCATATCTTCTTTATCCAATCATCAGTTGCTGGGCACTTAGGTTGCTTCCACGTCTTGGCTATTGTATATAATGCTGCAATGAACATAGGGGTGCATGGGACTTTTGGAATTGCTGATTTCAGGTTCTTAGGATAGATACTCAGTAGTGGGATGGCTGGGTCATAAGGTATTTCTATTTTTAATTTTTTGAGAAACCTCCATACTGTCTTCCATAGTGGCTGCACCACTATCCTTCCCACCAACAGTGTATGAGGGTTCCTTTTTCTCCACAACCTCTCCAACATTTGTCACTTTTGGTTTTGGATATTTTTGCCATGCTAATAGGTGTAAGATGATATATTAGTGTAGTTTTGATTTGCATTTCCCTGATGATTAGTGATGATGAGCATCTTTTCATGTGTCTATTGGCCATCCTTATATCTTCTTTGGAGAAATCTCTGTTCATGTCCCCTGGCCATTTTTTGATCGGGTTGCTTGATTTTTTGTTGTTGAGCTGTGTGAGTTCTTTATATATTATGGAGATTAACCTTTTGTCGGATAAATAACTTGTAAATATTTTTTCCCAATTAGCAGGTAGCTTTTTTTGTTTCAATCCTGTTTTCCCTTGCCTTGAAGAAGCTCTTTAGTCTGATAAAGTCGCATTTGTTTATTCTTTCTATTGTTTCCCTCGTCTGAGGAGTTATGGTGTCTGAAAAGATTCTTTTGAAACTGATGTTAAAGAGTGTACTGCCTATATTCTCTTCTAGAAGACATATTGTTTCAGGCCTAATCTTTAGGTCTTTGATCCATTTTGAGTTTATTTTTGTGAATGATGAAAAAGAATGGTCAATTTTCATTCATTTGCATGTGGCTGTCCAGTTTTCCCAGCACCATTCATTGAAGAGACATTCTTTTCTCCATTGTAGGCCCTCAGCTCTTTTGTCGAAGATTAGCTGTTCACAGATGTGTGGTTTTATTTCTGGGCTTTCAATTCTGTTCCATTGATCTGTGCACCTGTTTTTGTACCAGTACCATGCTCTTTTGATTACTGTAGCTTTGCAGTATGTTTTGAAGTCAGGGATTGTGATGTCTCCAGCTTTATTCCTTTTTCTCAGGATTGCTTTAGCAATTTGGGGTCTTTTGTTGCCCCGCATGAATTTTAGGATTCTTTGTTCAATTTCTGTAAAGAATGTCACTGGGATTCTGATTGGGATAGCATTGAATCTGTAGATTGCTTTAGGTAGTATGGACATTTTAACTATGTTTATTCTCTCAATCCATGTGCATGGAATGTCTTTCCATCTCTTTATGTCGTCATCAATTTCTTTCAGGAAAGTCTTTTAGCTTTTGTTGCGTAGATTTTTCACTTCCTTGGTTAAATTTATCCCAAGGTATTTTATTCTTTTTCTTGCGATTGTGAATGGGATTGAGATCTTGAGTTCTTTTTCTGTTAGCTCATTGTTAGCATATAAAAATGCTACTGATTTACGTATGTTGACTTTATACCCTGGACCATTGCTGTAGCTGTTGATTATTTCCAATAGTTTTCCTATGGGTTCTTTGGGGTTTTCTATATATAAGATCATGCCGTCTGCAAACAGCGAGAGTTTTACTTCTTCGTTGCCTATTTGTATTCCTCTTATTTCTTTTTCCTGCCGAATTGCTCTGGCCAACACCTCCAGTACTATGTTGAATAAGAGTGGTGAAAGTGGGCACCCTTGTCTTGTTCCTGTTCTCAGAGGAGTGGCTTTCAGTTTTTGTCCCTTGAGTCTGATGTTGGTTGTGGGTTTGTCATATATGGCCTTTATTATGTTGAGGTACTTTCCTTCTATACCCATTTTATTGAGGGTTTTTAACATAAATGGATGTTAGATCTTGTCGAATGATTTCTCTGCATCTATTGAGATGATCATGTGGTTTTTGCTTCTCATTTTGTTAAGGCAGTGTATCACGTTGATTGACTTGCGGATGTTGAACCATCCCTGTGTCCCTGGTATAAATCCCACTTGATAATGGTGTATAATCTTTTTGATGTAATGCTGTATTCGGTTTGCCAAAATTTTGTTGAGGATTTCTGCATCTATGTTCCTCAGTGATATTGGCCTGTTGTTTCCCTTCTTTGTGTTGTCCTTGTCAGGTTTGGGGATCAGGGTGATGTTGGCTTCATAGAATGTGTTAGGGAGTGCTCCATCTTCCTCAATTTTCTGAAGTAGTTTGAGAAGGATAGGCATTAAATCTTCTTTGAATGTTTGGTAGAATTCTCCAGAGAAGCCTGGACTTTTATTTTGGGGGAGGTTTTTGATTACTGTTTCTATTTCTTTACTTGTGATTGGTCTATTCAGATTGTCTATTTCTTCCTGCTTCAGTTTGGGGAGGTTGTAAGAGTCTAGGAATTTACCCATTTCTTCTAGGTTGTTCAATTTGTCGGCATATAGTTTTTCATAGTATTCTCTTACAATCCCTTGTATTTCTTTGGTATCCATTGTGATTTCTCCTCTCTCATTTCTAATTTTATTTATTTGAGTCTTCTCTCTTTTTCTCTTAGTGAGTCTGGCTAAGGGTTTGTCGATTTTGTTAATTTTTTCAAAGAACCAACTCTTTGTTTCATTGATCCTTTCTACTATCTTTTTTGTTTCAGTATCATTTATTTCTGCTCTAATTTTTATTATTTCCCTCTTTCTACTGACTTTGGGCTTTGTTTGTTCTTCTATTTCTAATTGTGTTAGGTGTTGTTTGAGGTTGCTTATCTGAGATTTTTCTTGTTTTTTGAGGTAAGCCTGTCTTGCAATGAATTTCCCTCTTAGGAGTGCTTTTGCTGTGTCCCAAATGAGTTGGTATGGCATGTTTTCATTTTCATTTGTCTCCATATAATATTTGATTTCTTCTTTAATTTCTTCAATAATCCATTGTTTGTTCAGTAGTATGCTGTTTAGTCTCCGCATTTTTGCTCCTTTCCCAGCTTTATTCTTGTAGTTGATTTCTAGGTTTATAGCATTATGATCCAAAAAGATGCTCGATATTATTTCAACCCTCTTGAATTGATTGATGCTTGCTTTGTTTCCCAAGATATGGTCTATCATTGAGAATGTTCCATGAGCACTTGAGAAGAATGTGTAACCTATATATTTCTATTAAGTCCATCTGGTCTAATTTTTCATTTAATTCTTTAATTTCCTTGTTGATTTTCTGTCTGGATGGTCTACCCATTGGTGTTAATGGGGTGTTAAGGTTCCCTACTATTATTGTATTGTTGTTGATGTCTCATTTTAGTTTTGTTCAGAGTTGCTTTAAAATTTTGGTGCTCCTGTGTTGGGTGCATGTATATTTATAAATGTTATGTCATCTTGGTGGTGTGTCCCTTTTTGTCATTATAAACTGCTCCTCTTTGTCTTTCTTTATCTGTTTTGCTTTGAAGTCTACTTTGTCTGATATAAGTATGGTGACACCTGCTTTCTTTTGTTCATTATTAGCCTTGAGTATTGTCTTCCATCCCTTCAGTCTGAGTCTGTGTTTGTCTTTGGGGCTGAGGTGTGTTTCCTCGAGGCAGCATATTGTTGGGTCTTGTTCTTTGATCCATCCTGCCACTCTGTGTCTTTTGATTGGAGAGTTCAATCCATTTACATTTAGAGTGATTATTGAAATGTGGGGGCCTACCGCTGCCATTTTTTCACTTGTTTTCTGGTTCTCTTTCATTTCCTTTGTTTCTTGTCCCATGATTTTTGGACTAATAATTCAGGTAGGTAAATTTCTATATTGGCTTTCTTCTTATTTGTAATTTGTGTCTTTATTCTTGTTATTTATTTAATGGTTACCAGGTGGTTTTTATAAAACATCTCATAGATGAGGTAGTTCATTTTCTGATAGCCTCTTATTTCCTTAAATTAAAACATTCCATCCCTTTTCTCTTCCCCTTCCAGGTTGTTATTGTCAGATTTTTTCCCCTTCCTTCTTGTGTTGTGGGTTTGTGGTTAAAATGACAGGATTATATTTTTTCTTGGTGTTTCCCTTCCTTTTATCTTTAATGTTTTATTTAACTTTTGCTAACCTGTTCTGATGGAGAGTTGCTACTTTCTGTTATTGTCCTTCTACTTATCTCCTTTGCTCTGGGTTTTGTAACCCCTTTCCTTTTTTTGATTTTTCAGGTATGAGGGTCTTTCTGAGCATTTCTTGAAGAGGAGGAGGTCTTGTGACAATGGACTCCCTTAACTTTTGTTTATCTGGGAAAGTTTTTATTTCTCCATCGTATTTGAAGGATATTTTCACTGGGTAGAGTATTCTTGGCTGCAAGTTTTTGTCTTTCAGAGTTTTGAATATACATTCCACTCTCTTCTAGCCTGTAAGGTATCTGCTGAGAAATCTTCTGACAGCCTCATGGGGGTTCCTTTGCAGGTTATTTTCTTCTGCCTGGCTGCCCTTAGTATTTTCTCGTTGTCATTGACTTTTGCTAGCTTCACTATTATATGCCTTAGGGTGATCTTCTTACATTGATAAAGTTTGGAGATCTATTGGCTTCTGTCACATGGAGTTCCATCTCTCTCCCCAGGTTTGGAAAGTTCTCAGCCATTATTTCTTTGAACAGGCATTCTGCCCCCTTCTCCTTCTCTTCTCCCTCTGGTATACCTATAATCCTTATGTTTTGACTCCTAATTGAGTCTAATAATTCTCAGAGAGTTTCTTCATTTCTTTTTGTCGGTGTCGCAATCCAATGTACACATCAAGATAGATGCGGAGAGGGCTGATGGCCACTCTGAGTTTATTATAACCAGCGTTTCAATATATACATAGCTTACATCTGTTAAACATACACAGGTGTTCTGGACAATGTAATTAGCAAATGCCAAGAATTCTTTGTGATTTCTCAAGGAACCCTCCCTTGGCCTCTGTTTTGATATTATCATGTTATTGCTGTGCTCGTATATTTTTATCTTGGAGCATGCTAGGCCTCCTAGGCAATGGCCCCTCCTGGTCCCTATATCATGTCTCCATCTGTGCCCCCGGGTGACCATGCCTGGCTTAGGTTGCCTCCCACTGGAGGTCTTAACTCTCATTGGCTAACTGGCCTTCTCACCTCTGGGTCACAGTTTGTTGGCAAGCATTTTCCAGTGATTATCAACACTTCCTGCATCAGGGGTGGCTACACTTTTTAGTCTTAGTTCTCTCTCCTCCTCTGTCTGCAGCATTTCTATATTCCTATCCTCCAAATTGCTAATTCTCTCCTCTGTATTATCGACCCTACTGTTCAGAGAGTCCAGATCTTTCTTAATCTCTTCCATTGTGTTCTTCATCTCCAGTATTTCTGATTGGTTCTTCTATATAGTGTCAAGCTCTTTTGTGACATAGCTCCTGAACTCATTGAGTTGTCTATCTGTATTCTCTTTTAACTTGTTGAGTTTTTTAATAATGGCTGTTTTGAATTCATCATCATTTAGGTTATAGATTTCATTGTCTTTGGGATTGTTTTCTGGGTACTTGTCATTTTCCTTCTGTGCTGGAGATTTAATATATTTTTTTCATACTGCTTGATGGCGTGGATTTGTGCCTCTGCATAGAGATAGAGTTTAGTTACTGCCTCCACTTGTTTCTACTGGTGTAGGGGGGAGCAGCTGTTTAGGCTGCACCAACCAGGAACCCTGTCAGGTGTTGCTGACTGGACCTGGGCCCCTCCTCATAGTCACAGTGGTCCTGTGGGGTCTCTCATCATCTGTGGGGGCAATCACAAGGGGGCCTCAGGCTGCTGGTGCCTACTGTTGCAGACCACCTAGACGCGCTCCCTCCTTAGGGTCTGCAGTGGTGTTATGGCCTTTCCCAGCGTCCGGGAGCAGGATCACCTATATTCGCAGCTCTGTCACTTTCTTGGCCCACAAGATCTCACTTGTCCACTAGAGGCCACGGCAGAGCTATGGGTATCTTCTGCAGTCTGTGGTTAGCTTACCTAGCTGTGCTACTTTTGCCCCAGGGCCTTCCAGCCTTGTGATTGCCAGTTGGGGCCTCTCCACTAGTGCTGTGCAGAGGCTTTCACTGTGGCTACTGTGGGACTGTGAGTTTTCCCCCTGGGCAATGGAGTCAGGCAGCTGGAGCTCCACCCATCCCCTGGACACTCCCACAGGATCAGTGGGTGTCTCTTGCCCCCTCTGGGACACAGCCAGAGTCCGTGAGTCAGAGACAGCTCGTGGGCTGCTGCTCTGCCTGGGATCCTCCTCTCCCAGAGCCTCCCAGTGTTCTGAATGCTGGGCAGGGCTTCTCCACTAACACCAGTAGAGGCTTTCCCGCCTGCTGTTGTGGGACCATAGAGTTTCCCCTTGGGCCGTGGAGCCAGGCCACTGGAGCTCCACCTAGCCCCCAGCCACTCCAATGGGATCTCTGGCTGTCCCTTGCCCCCTCTTGGACACAGCCAGAGTCTGTGAGTCAGCAGCAGCTGGCGGGCTGCTGCCCTGCCTGGGATCCTCCTCTTGAGGAGCCTCCTGGTGTTCTGAATGCTGGGTGGGGCCTCTCCACTAATGGCAAGTAGAGGCTTTCCCTGCTGGTGCAGGACCATGGAGTTTCCCCCTGGGCTTAGGGGTAATCACGGGGGGATTAGGTAGGGCTGTAGTCACCTGTTTCCACTGTGGCTCCCCTGGTGCATGCTCACACCTGCCCTTGGTGCATGGCAATGCTATGGGGGAGTCCGCTGGAAGAAAGCTGCTTGCAGGTACTAGGCTGTCTGGGGGCTGGGGGTCGGAGAGTTTTCATCTATCTCCATCTCCTCCCAGGGGGAAGTCTGTCCACCTTCCGATGTATAGCAGCACGGGTCTCTCAGGTGTCCTGAGATGCTATATGGATATCCTTTGTTAACTGATGAACGTCCAATTAGTTGTAGATTCCAAGGGGGAGAGACAAAGAAGACTACTCACTCCGCCATCTTGGTGACATCATCAAGATCTGAAGCAACCTTTTTGCCCTTGAAAGTCATACCCTGTTTTCTAAATCAAATGCCTTTCTTTCCTTTAATTGGCCATAACATGAGTCAAGATTCAACTTCTCTCTACCTTTTCACTGTTTTAGCTATTTAATTTTAAAAGTCCAATTCTATGTTCTGTGGTGAAGCAAATGAATTAAAATGTTTATATTTATGTTAAATTAACATTTATATTAAATTAAAATTAAATAGTTTATTAATATTATGAAAATTTATAATAAACTTTTAATTTAGCATATTAAAAATAAAATCATATTTTCACTTAATTTTATGTTTATATATAAAAATTTTAATGTTATATTTAACAGGTAAGTTGCTTTTTTATGAGTCTGTCATCTCCTATTGCTGTTATTTCTTTCTGTTTTATTGAGATATATTGATATATGACACTGTACAAGTTTAAGGTGTACAGTACCATGACTTGACTTATGTGTGTTGTGGAATGATTACCACAATAAGTTTGGTTAACATCCATCATCTCCTATAGGTGAAAGAAAAAATAGTTTTTTCCTTGTGATGAGAACTTTTAAGATCTACTTTCTTAGCAACTTTCAAATATACCATATAGCAGTGTTAACTATAGTGACCATGTTGTATGTTGCATCCTCAGGACTTATTTATCTTATAACTGGAAGTCTATGCTTTTAACCATGTTCTGCCAATTTCCCCTCTATTGATTTTTTATATGCATGTGATTCCTCCATAGAAAAGATATTCTCCACTGCCACCCTAAATAGTGCTACATTTTTAATAAAACAAAACCAAAATTTTCCAGGAAAAGTCTGTGCATTTTGCCCTCCCTCACCTGAGGGAAAGGTCGCAACGTCTGAGGTGAAGAGAGTATGAGTTCATGATGCGAGGATGTGGTGCACAGTGTCCCTCTAATTATGAGTGTCAGTGCCCATCAAATCATCTGTAAATGGATTTAATATGTTAATATATGCAAAATTCCCAGCATAACATTGGGTAGACAATAGAAACTCAATAATTATGAGATTCTCTATGATAACAAGTTATTTGGAAGTGTAGAAGGCAGAATTTAAGTGTTTATCCTTGCTCTCTCTTCCAGACCTTCCTGTGTTTTTTCTTCATGGACCACAAAGGAAACTTCTGAGTTAGATCAACCCTGGGGAATCTCAGGGTCTGACCACTGGGATGGAAATTAATTATCTCTGCTTTCAGAAAATTTAAATGAGGATATGTTTTTTACACCCCAGAGAGTGATTAATTTATGCAGCCATGAATTTTGAATTCTGAAAATCCTTCCTTTGTAGAGACAGCCAAGTTGTAAATGTGGTGATTCATCTGCAAGGATAGAGAGAGCCATCTCCTCAAATGCACCCCAACCACGAACTTTGAAAACCACTTCTCTACTGTCCAAAGCTACAGATGATAATAGGCACTAGAAAAGAATGTCTTAGAGGTTGCAATCTCTCTCCAATCTCCTTTTATCTTCTTGCTTCAAGTATCTTCCCACAAACACACATTTCTCGCACCAGTTTCAAGTTCTCTCAGTCTCATTAGAGAGCAACTTGGAGATGGGAAGGAGCTGGATGCGCCTGATTAGACTGCATTGAAAGCAGAATAAATCAAAATATAAAGTAGTTATAGAATAGATTGGCAAGAGGGAGAGGCAGGAGAGAGGGGAAGGGAGAGGTGATGACATCCAGTCTGCATTCTTTCTGCGTGTATGTACCATGGAGTCTTATTTACAAGTCCCCTGGAACTGTAAGACTTTGTGAAATGACAAGAACTTCTTTAGTATTTCTTCTCCATAAATTACTCCAATCTTTCTGTCTTCCCATAAACTCAACTCAGATTCTTCCCTTTTCTCTTCTGCTCTTCTGATGACATCCTCTGATGGGCATCCTGACCCATGTTTGAAGTTCTGCTCCTAGGAAGAGAAATTTTAAAAAAGTTCCTGTGGAGGTTGCTTGCTCCAGACCCCTACCCAAATAATTAGGAAGTGATATATATCTAAGCACAAAGGAGGTGCTTCAATTCCAAACGTCCCCTTATTTGCATGCTGATGCCTGGAATTCTACCATCTGAAACTCATTTGTTAGTTTAAGGCTTGTCCTCTTTTAAAAGTGCCAAATTTTCTCTTTTAAAAGAAGTTATTCTTTAAGTTTCATAGTCATTTGTCCAGTAAGGATCTGAGAGAGAAAGCTAAAAGCTTTCTAAGCTTCCTGAGAAGCTAAAAGAAATACTGAGTGAGGAAAAGTTTCAGACCAGAAGAAGGCGCACTCACAGACAAACTTCAAACTCAGGTTGACAGTTCTGGTTACATAATGCTGATAGCAATTTATGCCATTTCACTTTCACAGCCAGGACACCTGTCAAATCAAAACTGCAGTACAGATGCTCAAGCTCAAACTTAGTCACAAATTTTAAGACAGTTGAGAATGGCAAGAGATAGTTAAATGAGCTAGATGCAAAACATCTGGGTCTTGCACACTAGTAAAATCTTATCTGTTTTTTTGGTTTTAGTATTATCATCTAATTGAAGAAGGATCAACTCCCAAGATGCCTGCCACCATTTCCCTACATATACGTAAAGAAATTAATATTTACTGAGTGTCTACTATTCATGGAGCATTGTACCAGACACTTCACAGTTTCTGTTTGATGTGATCAGGTCAGTAACCTGCAAGGTGGATATTTCTCAGATGATCAAGGTTCTAATCCTAGATCCAAACGTTGACGGCTTTGACAATTTATAGATGTTACTTATGCTCTCGTATCCTTATTCTCTAAAATCTACCAAGGAAGTAATTCTAGTTTAAAATTGATTAACATCTAATTTTCACATCTATTTTGCAAAATAGGTGTGTGAATTAAATTATATACACATATGTAATCTGTGCAATTTATGTTAGGTTTCCATCTCTCCATGTGGTTCTGTGTGCAGAGTGAATTTTCTGTTTTATGGTGAGAGCAGGGGCTTTCCACTCTGTCTCAAGGAAAGAATCACCTCTTCCAAGTTCAAGGTGCTTCTACATCTTTCACTATAAGAGTCCAGGGATCGAAATTATGTTAAAAACCCCTAACAATCATAAATAATTCTAATTTGTTTCTAAAGTAACATTCAGGGTAGGATATCCCTACTCCTCTTCTTCTGATGTCAACTTGTCTAATAGAAAATAAAAGTTATGGTGCTGAGACATCTTACCCTTAAACTTTGAATGTTCTTCCTCAAGGCTACTCCCTAAACTGAATTTTTAAGGACAAAATAAAATAATGGTTAAAAAGAGCCGCTTGATGGAGTTTTCAATCTCAAGAAGACCAAACTCCCAACATCACCTCTAACACCATCTTCCTTTGAACTTGCATTATCTCTCAGAATGGACTCACTTCTTCTGTATTTAGCATATGTCAACATGGAGTCTCATGATATATAATCCATCCATGCCCAAGAGCCACTGTTCTTAAAATGCCCCTTTAGATAAGCACTCACTTTGTGCCTATCTTACATCATAAACTTTATATACACCCTCTGAACCAGGAGTCTCAGCTGCCTCATGAGATAGGCAATATCATTCCTATCAAGAAAAGAAACTGAGCCTCAAAAATAACCTGTTGGCATAATTGTAGCCCAAAGTCACACAACTTGTTAATTACAGTTAGAATTAGAAACAAGTACTGTCTTATCTCTAAAGCCCACTCAATATTAAACCACTACACTCTCTTACCATCCCTTTCTGCCAGCACAAGGGTCAAAACTAAACTTGGCTTCCACCCAAATATTTCTTCCCTCTCTCCTTCACTTAGGATCAGGCTCACATCATAGTCTGACATCAACCCCAATCTTTCCTGGCTCCCTTCACATTTCCTCTCACAGGAATTTCCTTTACTAAAACCCTCTATGTTCAATTCTGCTTGGTTTCTGCTTCTTGGAAGACCTGGACTAACACAATGCATTGTTCATAAAAGCTCCAAATACTAAACTATCTAAATGTCCATAAAGATGTGGTTGAATAATGGAGCTATATTATCCAATGGAATATCATATAGTGATAAGTGTAAACAAATTATAGCTACATGCAACAACATGGATTGACCTCCCAAGCATACTGTTAAGCAGAAGATGCCAGGCACAAAATAATACCTAAAATGTTACCTAATGCATATAAAGTTCAAAAACAGACAAAATTAATTTTATAGTTTATGGGTGCATAAGTGGCTAAAATAATAAAAGACAAGCAAGTGGTTACCATAAAAGTCAGGATTGGCATTAGATCTAGTGGTAAGGAAATGGACGGGGTGTAACATTCTAAGGCTTCTGAAGTGTTAGCAATGTTTCATTTCCCAATCTGGGTGATGGTTATAGAACAAACACGTAGTTTGTTCTATAGCTGTGCTTTACTTTGCTGAAAGTGAGCTGTCATTTACAATAGGAAGTTTTCTTAAGCCACCTGCTGATGCAAACAGTCTGAATACACCAATTAAATGACAGAGAGTGCAAGGTAGATTTTTTTTGAGGAAGATTAGCCCTGAGCTAACATCTGCCACTAATCCTCCTCTTTTTGCTGAGGAAGACTGGCCCTAAGCTAACATCTGTGCCCATCTTCCTCTACTTTCTATGTGGGACGCCTACCACAGCATGGTTTGCCAAGCGGTGCCATCTCTGCACTCAGGATCCAACCCATGAACCCCATACCGCCAAAGCAGAACGTGCAAACTTAACCATTGTGCCACAGGGCCAGCCCCACTTCTGCTACTGTATATCTGTGGGACGCCAGCCACAGCATGGCTTGACAAGCGGTGCATAGGTCCGCACCCGGGATCTGAACTGGCGAACCCCGAGCCGGCAAAGTGGAACATGCAAACTTAATTGTTGCACCACTGGGCTAGCCCCCAAAGTGGATTTTTTTTAAAAAGACCCAACTATATGTTTTCTACAAGAAACTCACTTTAAATATAGAGACACAGATTAAAAATAATTCAGTCGAGAAAGATATACCAGAAGAAAACTGGAGAAGATACAGTGATGTGTCAATTAATTGGAGAGAGTTCTGAGAAAAGAGTCTTTAGGTGATTTCGTCGTTGTGCAAACATCATAGAGTGTACTTACACAACCCTAGGTGGTATAGCCTACTACACATGTAGGCTGTATGGTATTAATCTTGTGGGACCACCACATCCATCGTTGATCAAAATGTCATTCAGTGCATGACTGTATAGTAATTGAGATAAAGCAGACTTTAGAACAAGGAAAATTATCAGTGATAAGGAGAGGGTTTTTTTCTTTTTGACGAAGCTTAACCCTGAGCTAACATCTGCAGCCAATCCTCTTCTTTTTGCTGAGGAAGACTGGCCCTGAGCTAACATCCATGCCCATCTTAGGAGAGGGTTTTTATAATGAAAATGATAAGGGGGTTAATTCTCCTAGTACACAACAAGCCTTAATGTGTATGCACTTAGAGTGTCAAAATAGATATGGTAAAAACTGATAGAAATACAAAGAGAAATAGACCAATCCACTATTATATTTGGAGACTTCAATACCTTCTGTCGGTAATTTATAGATCCAGTAGGCATAAATTCAGTATGCAGAATACAGTTGAATTAAAAAGCAACATTAATCAATTGGATCTAATTGATATTTATAAAATATTTCATCCCAAAACAGCAGAATACACATTCTTCTCGAGCTCACATGGAACATTCACCAAGATAGACCACATTCTGGGCTATAAAACAGACCGTCACAAATCACACAAAGTATGCTCTCATACCACAATGGAATTAAACTAGAAATCAATAACAGAAAGTTAGTTGGAAAAATCCCAATATATATATACATGTTGCCTAGTAACCTTTTAATAACTCCCATTGCATCTGCAACTGCTAGCTTCTCCATTGAAAATTATGTTTCTTACAAATATCTGACACTATTCCCTATGCTGATTATTATATTAGACTTCCAATTCAGTGTCTAAGGGAATAATGTGGACTGTGCATGTGTTTGGGTAAAGACGAACAGAGCAGTGAAGATGGGGAACCTGACAGGCTCACCTTTTTAATGCAAAGGTAGGTGCAGGCAACCTCAGCTTAGCACACATATAATTTTTTGATTTGATAGTGTTCAGTCTTCAGTCCCTGAAAGGTAAAGTATTCATGTGCAATTCTTGAAGTGTACATCATTTAGAACTGAAAGCCTTAGGCTGATTAAAATCTCCTGCCTCTCATATAAAATATTAGGCGTCTCAAGACACCTTCTGATTAGAAGGTGATTTCCTTTATATTAAAACAAATTTCATAAACATTTATGGAGCACTTACAATGTATGGGAAAATAACTGGCCCAGTTCCTTTATGAAAAAGAGATTCAAAGATAGCTGGGAACAGGGTGAGAAACACAATTATATAATACCATTAGCATTATGATGATATTAACACCCTATGTTTGTATAATGCTTTGAAGTGTACAACGTGCTCTCATGTGAATTGTCATTTCATTGAATTTACAGCAACAAAAGTGAATGAGGGACAGAAGTGGGATGAGACTGGAGATAAAGGAGAACAAGGACTTGTTAAGTAACTACTGCATGTTAGTCGCTGGCCAGCCATTCGTTCATCATCTATTCAAAAAGAATTACAGAATAATTGCTATGTGCCAGTAGGAGCTGGGGAAACAATGATGACAAAACTAAGTCCCTGCCTTCAAGGAGTTTACATTTGGAGCAAGAGGCAGAAATAAATAGATACATAATGACAGGCAGTAAAAAGTGCTAGATTATCTCAAGTAAACCCCACTGCAAAGCAAGGCATATGCTCCCCATTCTATGGAAGAAGATGCTGAGATGCATAAAAGTTAAATTGCTCAGGCCCATCCAGCCAAAATTTAAAATACTTGAATCTCAGTTCAAAGACTATTGTCTTTTGAACAAGCCGCCTCTAAGTTTCATAATGCAACCCTGAGGTTACAAAATAGACAATCCACCATTCCATCCTGATCTGACATCGCACCTGATAGTCTAGAACCTTCTAAAGTAATTGACCAGAAGAGAAAGTGGAACTGTATTAATTCAAAAGAGAAACCAGCAGTAAGTAGCTTCAATCTCAGTTTCTAGAGACCTGACTTGGCTGGTCCGAGGCTCTCTATATGATGCCTCCAGCCAACGTCTCATGGAACTGTAACACACTGAGAGAATAATTAGAATTCTTTTCCCCACACATCTCTTTCCTTAATAAGTCACCTTTCTTAGGACAATTTTATGGAAATGGAAAAGAAAAACACAAGAGGCATAACATCAGAGCTCAAATTAATGAGGAAAACCTTTTACTTCAAAGTGTATGTTAATACGCTTTTTCTAATTTTCAAAATCAGAAGCCATTTAAAATCTATTTTAAAAATTAGATTACCAAAATCCAAATACCCACAGATAATAGCTGCTACTATTGAGGTAGACATCTTTCCAGACTTCTTTTAAACATATAGATTTTGGGGCCTGCCCAGTAGCGTAGAGGTTAAGTTTGCATGTTCTGCTTCAGTGGCCCAGGGTTCGCCAGTTCAGATCCCGGGTGCAGACATGGCACCACCTCTCAAGCCATGCTGTGGTAGGTGTCCCACATATACAGTAGAGGAATATGGGCATGGATGTTAGCTCAGGGCCAGTCTTCCTCAGCAAAAAGAGGAGGATTGGTAACAGATGTTAGCTCAGGGTTAATCTTCCTCACAAAAAAAATAGATTTATTTGCAAAAGTAACAGTATGTGATACAGTCAGCACTTCAACCTATCACTAAAAAGGACTCTTACCACATCTAAGAGTAAAGTTCTACATTATCAATTTTGTTGGCTGAAAATACTGAATTATTCTATTGTACAGTAACTTATTGAACAAGTTTTATATATCAGATATTAATCTAAATTCTTATTTCTTATAATCTGTACTGTCACAAACTTTCTTTGCACTTATGGCATTAAGCACTTGATTTATTAACTGTTTAGCATAAATTCCTAAGATAGAATTCCTGAGTCAAAGGACTTGCACATTTTAAGTTTTGGCACATATTTCAAGAATGACCCCAGAAAGTTTGTCCCTCTGTACACTCCTACCAACCATATATCTCCTTCCCCATATCCATGCAAATAATGGGTCGTTTAAACATTGACCAATACTTCAGGTGAAAATTGATATCTCTTTGCAATTTTAATTTTCATTTCTTTGCTTAATAGTGTAATTGAACATCAATTCATATATGAGCTGACCAACTATATTTCTCTGTGAATCATGACCCACTTTTGTTTTAAAGTATACATTTCTCACTGAATGATAAAAGCTCTATTTATAGCAAAAGTAGTAAACTTATTTTGTATTATTTTTTACATACATTTTCCCAAGTTTTTCATTCATTTTTAGTTTTTAACTTATTTTTAATGCTTTTGAAACATGGAAGTTTCATATTTTTATTCAACCAAATCTAATAGTCTTTGGTAATCTTTGGTGTAATGCTTACAAAGTTCTTCTCAACCCCAAAATTATAAAAAACAATTACTTAAATTTTATTTGAATATTATAATAAATTTGTTTTTTTGGCATTTGTATCATCAAGATGACAAACTCTTCAGTCTTCCATTTCAAGTTAAAATGTGATGTAATTTATTTTGGCTTATAACATCCATCTATAAAAAGAAATCAAACATCCAACCACAATTAGAATTAGGCTGTTTCTTTACAATACCTTAATCATTAGTTAAAATTAGAAAGCTAAAGTAATTTTTGACTAGACCTAGACCCGGTAAAGTTCATGTCTGGACTTACAGATGTACACAAAAACGCATTTCCAAAATGCTGAGTGCAGCATTATTTGAAAATAGTAATGAGGGCCCAACTAGGCAAACTGAAGGTGGCAATGTATGATTTTTGTGGCCCCTCACCTCCTGTAGATTCTACAAGCCTGACTCCCAATGCTACACACCCATCCTTAGTTTCCATATTACCTTTTCAACCCCTGTCGGCCAAGACTGCTATGATTTCCTGCCTAGCGCCCATTCCAATCTTGCCTTCATAACCAATGCTTGTTCTGGACATGGCTGATTGCCTTATACCTATGAAAATCAGTCTCTACCTTAGTAACCAATGTATTTACCCATCACGTCTACAAAGGATTAGGGAGATCTTACAGCAACAACAGCAAAACACGTAACAAAACAACAAAATATAAGTAGGAAACTGTTAAGAGATTACAATTGAGAAAGTATGGAGTAGGAAATTAACCCATATATAGGTTTTTGAGTGTATGGAAGACAAAAGAGAAATGGCCCAGTACGTAGTCTTCATTGTCTAAGAGGAAGATCTTACTGGTCTCCTAGGGGAGCTGTCCCTGACACTTGGGTCTAGGACAAATGTTTCCCTTGGAGTTTCAAGTTGGGAAGCTAATATATCTTGCCCTCAATACAATCCTAAGGTGGGCTCTTCTTTGTAGACACCTTTTATAAAGGGAAATAACATAATTTGAGTAGCTTTCTGTTGTTTGCTAGGTGGCAGTAAAAAATTCCAGAATACCACCTCCAGGTACTGTGTTATGATGGGATATTAAAGTAGGATTCTTATTGTATCATATTAAAAGAACCCTTAGAGAGGAAATTCACTTTTCCACAGGAATTAAATGGTTCTAATGGTGAAATCAGAAATCTAGGAAAATCAACAGAGAAGATTTTTATTTAAGAAGCTTTCTGCATGTCTGAACTCCTCAAATGAAACCATAAAATACCCTCAACTGTAACAGAACCGAAAAAAAGAAATGCCACTAAACAGGTCATTTGCAGGGTGCTTTATTATGTTTTTATTTCAGGGATTGTGCTCTGTTCTTTTTTTATCTAGTCTACTCTCTTTTTTATCCTATTTTCTTCAGATATGCTTCCATTGCTTTGAATGCCAAAACTGTTTACTTTCTACTGTTGAACTGGCTTTGGGTCATCTCAGCTATTTGAATTTTTAAAAATTATCTGCAATATGAGAGTCCTTGGACATACAAATATTCATATTTAAGAGAGTTTTGTCCTCTGATGGCCAGATATCTGATTTGAAAAAACCTTACTTGCCAACATAGCAACAGAAGAAAATCCCTGGAATTTGAGGTTATATTTAATCCCAGGTTAAAATTCTCTATCTTTGCAAGAGTTTAACTGTTTTAGATTCTACCTATAGGTGAGATCATGCAGTGTTTGTCTTTCTGTGGCTGGCTTATTTCGCTTAGCATAATGTCTTCCACTCAGAGAAGCAGAGAGTAGGATGGTGATCACCAGAGGCTTGGGGTAGAGAGAAATGGGAAGATGCTAGTCAAGGGATATGAGCGGTACAAAGTTTCAGTTATGCAGGGTGAATAAGTCTGGAAATGTAATGCACTATAGTTAACAATACTTTATTGTATGCTTGAAATTTGTTTAAAGGGTAGATATTAAGTATTCTCATGACAAAAATTCAAAGAGGACTCGGAAAATTTTTATTAAAGTTATGTATCTTTCACCAATCCATAGACTGATTCTAGAAAAATAAATACCCTTCTCCATTCACCCCTAAAGTAAGGAGGATCAGATTAAGTCACCACTGAGGTCTGGAAGTTTTAATGATGAGTTTGTTTGTGATGATTTCATGTGCTCTGAATAATGATTGCAGCTCTACACTCAACCAAGAGCCTTGTGGACCAAGTGAGATCCAAGTGTCTCAGAGCACATGGAGGAGTACTTATGAGGGCCTGATTCTTCTCTCCTGTATGAAAGGAGATGAGGATTAACTAGTCAGGCTACTTAATTAACTGTAAAGTTAATCTACCCACTATAATTCTGATATAGCAAAGTAAGCCCCACACTCTCTGATCTGGCAGAATGCTACAGTGGAAAAACCTCTGGAGACTGTTAAATAAAAATTATTCACCAGACACTTGTTAAAAATGGCAAGACAGATTTTATCCAAGACTGTTGCAGTAGAGGTCAAGACTATTGCAATAGAGGGGAGAGATTAAGCTCAACTGCAAATACAATGAGGAGAAGTTGGGATTTATAGCCAATGAACAGAGGGAGAGGGTCAGTGGATAGAGAATTACTAAAGGGAGAATGCAAGGATAGGGGGATTCTTGCTAAATTGGCTTAACAGGATTCTTGCTAAAGACAAGCCAAGAACTTTGATACAAGGAGTTAGATGTCTAGGGTGGGGGTTGAGAAATTTGATCAGATATCAAGGGTAGGGGCTTCTTGCTAAACTGATTTAGCAGGATTCTTGCTAAAACTGAGTTTATCCAGGAAAAATGTGTAAGGTCGAGGTTGACACCTAGTTGAGAAGAGGGCTCAGAAGGGCCTAACTAAAATCTCGTCAAGAAGGGAGTCTCTGTCAAGTCAGAAAAATTATTTGGGTTCAAATCCTTGATTTGCCACTTATTAACTTTGTGATTTTGCAAATGTGGGAAAGTCATTAACTGCTCTAAGCTTCAGTTTCTCCTATGTAAAATGGAGATGATCATAACTACCCTACAGAGCCCACAGAGACACCACAAGAATCAAAATCAAGATGAAATGTTGCAGGTGAAAGCTTTTAGTAAATTATAAAGCTTTGCATACATGTAAAGAAGTTATTCCTGCAGGATAGAAAATAAGCCATGGTCAAATGACCATAGCCTTTCCATCTCCCTCTAGTCAGAGTAAGGACATAGGAGTGTGATGGTTCTTCTTGTCAACCTAGGGTTTTACAACAAGAAAGGAAAATCACCAGGATAAAGAGTTTCCACACAATGAAAAGGGAGACTCTAGCACAGTTTTTCTGAGTAGTCGTTATGATCTGGATACTTGCAAGAGCCTTATAACAATATATGATAAATGATATTGCCGCCTCATGACTGCATACTCCTAATCCTAACATATCTTCTCCTAAGGTAGAGCTAGCAGAGGGTAGTCCCCATCATGGGCCAGAGCAACCACACCACTGGGAAGGAATTTGTCTTCCTGGAACTCACTCGCTTCCGGGAGCTAGAGTTTTGCTTGTTTGTGGTCTTCCTTGCTGTGTATGTAACAACTGTGCTGGGTAACGCACTCATTGTGCTGACCATCACCTGTGAGTCCCACCTCCACACTCCCATGTACTTTCTCCTGAGGAACAAATCAGTCCTGGACATTGTTTTTTCAGCTGTCACCGTTCCCAAGTTCCTGGTGGATCTTTTATCAGAGAGGAAAACCATCTCTTACCATGGCTGCATGGTACAGATCTTCTTCTTCCACTTTGCTGGTGGGGCAGATATTTTTTTCCTCTCTGTGATGGCCTATGACAGATACCTTGCAATTGCCAAACCTCTGCATTATGTGACCATTATGAGGAGATCGATGTGGGTGGGTTTGGTGGTCGCCTCTTGGGTGGGTGGTGGTTTGCACTCAATTGTCCAGATAATTCTCTTACTTCCACTCCCCTTCTGTGGTCCCAATGTCCTAGATGCCTTCTACTGTGATGTGCCCCAAGTGGTTAAACTGGCCTGCACTGACACCTTTGCTCTGGAACTCCTTATGATCTCTAACAATGGGCTGGTGACACTCCTGTGGTTCCTCGGGCTCCTGGGGTCCTACACTATTATTCTGGTGATGCTGAGATCTCACTCTGGGGAGGGCCGGCACAAGGCCCTCACCACCTGCACCTCCCACATCCTGGTGGTGACTCTTCACTTTGTGCCTTGCATTTACATCTACTGCCGGCCCTTCACTACACTGCCCATGGACATAGCTGTGTCTATCAATAACACGGTCATCACCCCCATGGTGAACCCCATCATCTACACTCTGAGGAGCCAAGAGATGAAATCAGCCATGAAGAGACTTCAGAGAAGGATTGGGTTTTCTGAGAGCAGTAAACTGGGGTGAGCAGTCAGATTGAGATGGAAATCTAACTCTGATTAATTTCTCAAACCACTATCCTGGGAGTAAGAGACAGCTATCTCTTTTCTCCATGGTCATTTCTCTACATCCTCATAGACGCTTAACTCTATTAGAGGGAATATAGAAACAAAAAGAAGAGATGAGGTTGAACAACATGAGATATTGGGCTTGCAGACTGGGGAGAGGAATGAGGTATAAGACTAAAATCAATAACCTAATGCTATTTTGTTGTAATCTGTGACTCTCATGCCAACATACTTTACCTCACTTTTACCACCTGTAATATGGAAATAACATTGTCTCCTCACAAGGTTGCCAAGAGAGTGAAGAATTACAAATGTTGAGAGGATGATAGCTGCAAAAATTAGTATTGCTCCTGGAATTAATCAGGCATACAAACGATTTCCCTGTTATAATATTCCTAAATGTGCATATATACAGAATATGGATGTATTTCTTTCTCACATGCTTTCTCTAGTGTCTCTGAGATTTCTCTGCCTTCTCTGATTATTCCCAGTTGATTATTAAAATCACTTCTTGATTTAATATTTTGAGTACAGAATCTTCAACATATTTCAATATATTTCACTATTCTCAGATCCCTTCTACAGATTTTCTCACTCAAATTAATCTCAAAAGTACTTGTACAAATTGGGGCTATATCTGCACAAAATCCACAAAGATAATTTATTTTTTGTTAACTTAAACTTCTTTATTCCCTCTATCTTCTCTCCACTTCACTCCCAGGGCTTTTATAGCTGGAGCAAAACTATAGTTTTGTCTATATATGCACAGACAATTCAAGATAAATCACTGGTAAAAAAAAAATACCTTTTCACACGCTCAAGATCCATTTTTTGTAGCAGGAGAGAAAAGAAACACATTGTAGGCAGGGCCATTTAGGAATAGCCACTGGGTCTTCTTTGTAATCCACCTCTCTCCAAAGAGGAGGATTCTAAAAATGTAATTATGTAGAGAGACAATAAATCTCCCTTCTCTCTTTATTCCTGCTTCAAATTCTACCCTTCAGCCTCCAAAAGTCATTAAAAAATTGGCCAAGAGGAATAAGAAATCTCAGGAAACTTCAACATATAGACCATTCTTTTGAAATTGTTATGATGCATTAATACTTGCAAAATGCTCCTAGTAGATGACATACATTTGTGATTTTCTCTGAGTCCTACAAGACAGAGACATTGGGCCAAGACTCTTAACCACATGGCAGTGCTTCTCAAACTTTTTAAAATTATTGCCCCCCCAAGGAGCTTTATTAGGTATTTTTACTAATTGCTTTCCCACAAGAAAATGTAATACCAAAGATATACTGTATATCTTTTTACACACCAAAGATCTTTGAAGGACCACACATCATTGCAATATCTAAGATTTTTTGGCTACCAATAACCAATTTTTGCCCTCTTGGTCACATTGCCCACACTGAGAATGAATGATAACATGGCATTAGATATTTCTATTAACATGTTTCCCCGAAATTCAAAGAATCACAGAATAAATAGCATATGTCTTCTGGGGCCTTGCAAGAATTTGGAAAGCATAGAAATGTGGGCATCTTTGTTTGTGTGTGTCTGTAAGTGCATGCATATGTATGTGTGTGCACATATGCGTGGATTTGTGTCCAATAATGACTTGGAAAATATTTAATAACTCCCACTGGAACTCCAACACTGTCATAAGAATGTCCATTCTATTTCCACACTCAGATATAATAAAATTCCCTTTGCTAATTCTCATATTAGGCTTGAGCCTAAGGGACTACTGTATGTGATAGGGATGCTTTGGGACCAGATGAAGAGCCATGATGATGTAACTCCCTGAGTCTGCCCTTTCCAATGTGAAGTTTTAAGAGAAGATACCGAAGTCTAATGTAACTAACCTGCAGAAGGACTTCAACTTCTAACATGATATTTCCCCAGAACCATACACACTGAGGCCCAGCTATCCAGTCTCAGATGGCATAAATTCCAGCTTGGATACTGAAGGATTTGGGTAAGAACATTGAACTGTCAGAGTGTGAGACATTGTGGATTATACATGGATAGGATGTGCATGAAAATGTACCTAGTGTATAAGATATTGCAAAAATAGCTGACAATTTTAGTAACGGAAAACAAAGAAGTAGATTTTAAATACTGGAAAAGGAGGAATGTCTCCTTAAGAAGAAGGAGCCACAGAGATGGAGTCAGCATGGTAAAAGAGAAAGCAGCTCGTATTTGATGGAACAATTGAGTTGCATATAAGGAGCAGATTTTATTCTAGCTTAGGGTTTGTCCATGGGATCATGGAGCCTCTTTCCACAACATTGGTGCTTCCTTAAAAAACATAATCTTAACCTCAAATTATCTTAAAAACTGTGGAGGTTTCAAAGGCAACCCTATTTCCATACACTGCCCATGACTCACTGGGTCTCTTTAGCCTTTGATCCAGAGCCTGTCTTATTCCTGAACCCAATGACCCAGAGCTGAAGGCTCAAGTCCACTTGGTTAATTCATGCAAGTTTATGGAAACAAAAATAGTTAAGTTGGTTCAAAGAGAAGTTGTACTTCTATTGAATCGCATTTTATTGCTATTCAATAGAATATTCTACATATGTCTTCATAAATAACCCTCATGATAGGCAGGTCAGATTCTGTTTTCAGGAAAAAGGGAAAGGAATCAAGTTAATTGAATGTCCACTCTGATCTTGGTACTTTACAAACATGATCATAGTTACTCCTTATGCCACCCATTGAAGTAAGTGGTATGCTTCCCAGTTTGCAGAGGAATAAATTGAAGGAAAATAAAGAACTTGCTCCATGTAACAAATGAGGAAGAGGCAAAATTCCAACCCAAATTTGCCCTACCTGAAAACTCTTAACATTGCCCTACACCACATCACATTAGATTGCCCTCACATTTTACAACTGAGGATCCAAGGAACAGAGAGGCAATGTGACTTTCTCAAGGTCACAGAGGTGTTTTATAGCCTGGATCAGAAAACAAATCTCTATCTGGCATCCCTCAGGCCATGTCAAAGATGTTAACAAAAGAGTTTCTTAGCCTGTGTTCGTCAAGATCCTTCTCCCTCGCTCACATTCCAATGCCAATGCTTATAAGTAATGATGTGCACTTACCAGCTAGATTTATAAATTTAAGAAACATTTATTGAGGGCCTGGCCCTGTGGCCGAGTGGTTAAGTTCATGCAATCTGCTTGGGCAGTCCAGGGTTTTGCCGGTTCAGAGCCAGGGCATGGACATGGCACCCCTCAGGCCACGGTGAGGCAGCATCCCACACAGCACAACCAGAGGCACTCACAACTGAAATATACAACTATGTACTTGGGGGCTTTGGGGAAAAGAAGGGAAAAAAAGAAAATTGGCAACAGATGTTAGCTCAGGTGTCAATCTTTAAAAAAGCAACAAAACATTTATTGAGCACCTAACGCATGCCCCATACTAAGTGAAGATTTGATGATATTAGGATGGATGAAATACTCAGCAGACAGGATGAACTTGAGGTATAATAGGGAAATTATAGCGTGCTAAGGGAAAAGAGACATATAATTAGAAGAAACTGTTAAAAATACCAGAAGAGAAGTCAATGCAGGGAATGAGTCACAAAGGGGTGTCAGGGAAGTTTTCACAGAAGAGGAGTCTCTGGACCCGAGCGTCGAAAGGTCAGTGTTTGTGAAGACGGATAGATGGGAGATTCTGAGAGTAGGGAGGATACGGTAGGTAGAGGGAGCAACAGGATCACAGATCCAAAGGCATAAGAATGTGTATAACATTTAAACACCTGAAACAGAATCAAAGGAAACAGGGCACTAGATAATATCGAAGATGGAGGGAAGTCTTAGATGCTATAAGAAAAGTTTAATCTTTATTCTATAAGCAATAGGGAACTACTAGAAATTTTCCAGCAAGGGAATAAATGGTCTCATTTATGACTTGTGAAGATATTTCTGCAAACAACAGAGAGGATGAATTAGAGAAAACTACACCGAAGAAAAGGAGACCAGTTACAGAACTCCTGCAACAATCTGAGGAGAAGTGATAAAGGTTTAAGTGAGGATGAGGAGAATGGGACAAATTGAGAGAAGTGAAAAAAGTAGTACCCTCAGGAGAGTTTTAACAGTGCCCAGGTCTCTTGCATGTGGGTGGCTCAATATAAGTCTTTTGGATAAAACATACTGCCTATCAGTACATGCTGTGGAGGTAAGTGTGTCCTCAGAGACTGAATAAACTGGGAAAACAAGACAAGTCATCAAATTCTCCAGAGCAAATGAGAGGCAACATGTGTTTTGGGCTTATTTATCCACATAGTTTTTCAAGACTCTTACCTTCCCAAAGTTTGTTTTTACACAGACCAATCATGATGCTTCCCAGTTGGGCACTGATCTGGACAGTGACCATCTATCAATAAGGTAATGCCAGGTGATTCAGGCAGATGCTTAGGCTGAGGATGGCTTTTACCTATAACTCTGAGTTAACTTTGTGACCACTGCCACCATCATAAATCTTCTTATAAATTATTGAAATGACATGGGCTGAATGTCAAAGTCTAACTCCATCACTAGCTTCCTGCGTGATCTTATACTTGTCACTTGGGCCTCTTAAGAACTTTATTTTTCCTTAATTGATCTTCAAACAACCAAGGGTTGCTTACTCCTGACTCATACGGGAAAAATACAAGGAAATAAAAATCCTCTAAGTTGGATCTGCCCCTTCCTCCTCAGCCACGACTCTATGGTAAGAGAACATACCAACCCTCAGGGATGGGAACAACCATTGCTTCCATCTTGTGTTTATTTTACTCCATCAGAAAGTGAAAATCGCAAGCTCACTAGAAACTGTTTATCTTTTATAGGAAGGGCACAGGAGGAAATTCACATTTACCTGTACTGCCTACATTTCTGTGGTAACCTTGAATTTCATGCTCGTTCTCTATGTATGCATGTCTGGACCTTTGTGAACATAATCATCTCCATCACCATCTTTGTCAACTTCTTTGTGTTAAATTCATCATTTACCCTTGACCTCTTAGTATCTATGAAATGAAATAAAACATTGAAGAGAAGATGTCATTTCTGAAAGGTCTAAAATTCCATTGATGGAAAGAGGAAATTGAGGAGCTAATAAAACTCACCACTGAAAGTTCTGTAGAGTGTTCCTTACACAAATTATTCATGGATTTATATATTTTGAAACTGGCAGGCAGTGTGGTATAATGGAAAGATCCTAGAACTAAGAGACAGAAGAAAACTGTTACTTTTTCTCTGCCACTGGTTTTCTGAATTACTTTGGAAAATTGGCTTATACTTATTGATTTCAGTTTTGGTATTATTAAAGTGGGAATAACAGCTTTCTCCCTAAACTCAGAGGGATATTAGGAAATTTTATTGTAATTAAGTGTGCAGTAGCTTTTAAAACAATAATATGCTGTTCAAATTGACCCATATCATCTTGTTACTGAAAGGCATTTGAGGGTTGATTTATTCCAATGGCTTTTAAGCCATAGAAACAAAGTGAAACTTGAATAAAATCAGAGCTGCTCTGATTCACGAAGATGTAGGGAACCCATAATTCCTTCCATAAAGCCTTCCTTAGATCTCTTCCTCAGCAACTTCTAGGGGTGAACTTTAAAAGATCACAAAGTCCCCAATCAAGTACGGTAGGAAAGCAAATGATCTAGCTCAAAACTCAACTTGTACTAATGAGGGAACTGAAGCAAGTAGAACTGAGTGATTTCCCTGGTAACACAGCTAGTTCATGAAGAATAAGATATATTTATGTATGTTCATTTTCTGTATGAGGTAAAACTTTGATTTCATTACCTAAGTAATATTATTTCTTTCCAAGCTGTACTTGGAGGAGGAAATATCATCCAATGGCCCTGAGAAATCATACCAGGGTGTCTGAATTCATTTTTTGTGGCCTTACCCAGTCTCAAGAGTTAAGCTTGCTCTTATTTTCATTTTTAGCTGTGATTTATGTAACAACTGTGTTAGCAAATGTTGCCATCATGGTCACTGTGACCTGTGAGCCTCGCCTTCACACCCCCATGTACTTCCTGCTCCGCAATCTCTCTGTCTTGGACATCTGCTTCTCCTCCATCACTGCTCCGAAGGTCCTAGCTGACCTTCTTTCAAGGAGAAAGACCATCTCCTTCAACGGTTGCATCACACAGATGTTTTTCTTCCACCTCCTCGGTGGAGCAGACATTTTTTCTCTCTCTGTGATGGCCTTTGATCGCTACATGGCCATCTCCAAGCCCCTGCACTATGTGACCATCATGAGTAGGGGGAGATGCACTGCCCTCATTGTGGCTTCCTGGATGGGGGGCTTTGTCCACTCCATTGTGCAGATCTCCCTTTTGCCACCCCTCCCCTTCTGTGGACCTAATGTTGTTGATGGCTTCTATTGTGATGTCCCGCAGGTGCTCAAACTCGCCTGCACTGACACCTTTGTCATTGAGCTTTTAATGATTTCCAACAATGGCCTGGTCACTACCCTGTGGTTTGTCCTTCTTCTTGTGTCATACACAGTGATCTTGATGATGCTGAGAACTCAAACTGGAGAAGGCAGGAAGAAAGCCATCTGTACCTGCACAGCCCACATCACTGTGGTGACACTGCACTTTGTGCCCTGCATCTATGTCTATGCCCGGCCCTTCACTGCCCTCCCCATGGACAGAGCTGTCTCCATCACCTTCACTGTCATCATCCCTGTTCTGAACCCCATGATTTACACCCTGAGGAACCAAGAGATGAAGTCATCCATGAGAAGACTGAAGAGAAGAATCATGCTTTCTGAAAGGGGATAGCCTGATTACAGATTGTGGATCAAGCTGCAAGAATATAATTGAGATATTTTCTTAAAATATTAGCTGTCACATATTGTCATGCCTCAACCATAAATAGACGAGTATAGCAAGATGGCACAGGCACAAAGGATCAGCTACCTGGCACAACGATATTGAGAAGGAACACCAGCAAGAAATTAAGCAGATAGAACATAGTCCTTAAAGAGCAATTGACAGCAAGCAGGGCACAAACGTGAAATACTGTAGAAGTTCTTGGTGTCCAGGCAATGGGATGAAAGATAGGACTGTGGTGTCCAGACATGCAGTAGGCAACAGGGACACAACCATTCAGTATGTGTAGAGACTTAGTTTTAAGGATCTTCATTGTCTTTCACTCCCTGTGACTTCCTAACAGTTGGATGTGACCTAGAACTTATACGGTCTTATTTTTAAAGCTCCAATGTATGCCTACAGCAAGGGTAAGAATCTGGAACTACCTGTCTAACTGTTCATACTATTGCCTCAGACATAAGTTAGTTTGACTAGTTGAAAAAGGAAAAGCTGTATCTAAGGCAATAAATATTTTTTTCCTATGTGCACTTCTTTGTCATTTCCCTTACCACAGTGCATTAAAGAGCTCCAGAGAACTTAGCAGATCTAATTCTCCATTATATTCGCAGTGTCTAGAAAAGTGCCTGACCTGTAAGAAGCTATTAGTGTTTGTTCATTGAATTTGTGGCATGGAAGGAAAGGAATTTATATAAGAGTATGACATCAGTTCTACTTAATCATGGTTTTTAGAATTTATTTATTTATTTTTATTGAAGTAACATTGGATTATAACATTATAAAACTTTCAGGTGTACATTAAAATATATTTCAAATTCTGTGTAGATTACATCATGTTCACCACCCAAAGACTAATTACGATCCGTCACCACACATGTGTGCCTAATCACCCCTTTTGCCCTCCTCCCTTCCCACTTCCCCTCTGGTAACCAGAAATCCAGTCTCTGTTGTTATCTTTTTGTTTGTCCTTTCTTTTAATCTTCTACTTAAGAGTGAGATCATAGAGTATTTTACTTTCTCTGTCTGACTTATTTCACTCAGCATAATACCTTCAAGGTCCATCCATGTTGTCACAAATGGCCAGATTTCAACATTTCTTATGACTGAGTAGTATTCCATTGTGTATATATACTACATCTTCTTTATCCATTTGTCCCTTGATCAGGACCTAGGTTGCTTCCAAGTCTTGGCTGTTGTGAATCGTGCTGCAATGAACATAGGGGTGCATGTATCTTTATGAATTTGTGTTTTCAAGTTCTTTGGATAAAGACTCAGCAGTGGAATAGCTGGATCATATGGTAGATCCATTCTTAATTTTCTGATTTCATAATTTTCTGAAACTCCATACTGTTTTCCATGGCAGCTGCACCAGTTTACACTTCCACCAGGAGTGTACAAGGGTTCCCTTCTCTCCGCATCCTCCCCAACATTTGCTGTTTCCTGTCTTGTTAATTATAGTCATTCTGACCAGAGTGAGGTCATATCTCATTGCAATTTGATTTATTTTTCTCTGATAGTTAATAATGTTGAACATCTTTGCCTGTGCCTGTTGGCCATTCATATGTTTTCTTTGGAGAAATCTCTGTTCAGATCTTTTGTCCATTTTTTAATTGGGTTGTTAGTTTTTTTATTGTTGAGATTTATGAGTTCCTTCTATATTTTGGGTATTAACACCTTATATAGGGTTTGCAAATATCTTCTCCCAATTTCTAGGTTGTCTTTTCATTTTATTGATGGTTTCTGTTGCTGTGCAGAAGCTTTTTAGTTTGATGTCATCCTGTAGGTTTATTGTTTTACTATTGTTTATCTTGCCTGGTCAGACATGGTATTTGAAAGACTGCTGGAAAGACCGATGTCAAAGAGGGTACTGAGTATATTTTCTTCTAGAAGTTTCATGTTTTCAGTTCTCACATTCAAGGATTTAATCCATTTTGAGTTGATTTTTGTGCGTGGTGTAAGATAATAGTCTGCTTCCATTCTTTTGCACGTGACTGTCCAGTTTTCACATGATTTATTGAAGAGACTCTCCTCTATCCATTATATGCTCTTGGCTCCCTTGTCAAAAATTAGTTGTCCATAAATGTGCGGGTTTATTTCTGGGCTCTTGATTCTGTTCCATTGATCTATGTGTCTCTTTTTGTGCTATTACCAAGCTTGTTTTTTTACTAAACCTTTGTAGTATATTTTGAAATCTGGGGTTGTGGTACCTCCAGCTTTATTCTTTTTCCTCAGCATTGCTTTGGCTATTCGGGGTCTTTTGTTGTTCCATATAAATTGTAGGATTCTTTGTTCTATTTCTGTGAAAGAATGATGTTGGAAGTTTGATAGGAATTGCGTTGAATCTATAGATTGCTTTAGGAAGGATGGATATTTTAACTATGGTAATTCTTCCAATCCAAGAGCATGGAATATCTTTCCATTTCTTTGTATCTTCTTCAATTTCTTTCAACAATGTTTTATAGTTGTTGGTATACAGATCTTTCACCTCCTTGGTTAAGGATATTCCTAGGTATTTTATTGTTTTTGTTGCACTTGTAAATGGTATTATATTCTTAATTTCTCTTTCTACTACTTCGTTGTTAGTGTATAGAAACGGGACCGATTTTTGTATGTTGATGTTGCATCCTGCAACTTGACTGTATTCATTTATTATTTCTAAAAGATTTTTTAGTGGATTCCTTATGGTTTTCTACATATAAAATCATGTCGTCTGCAAAGAGTGACAGTTTTACTTCTTTTCCTATTTGGATCCCTTTTATTTCTTTTTCTTGACTGATTGCTCTAGCTGAGACTTCCAATACGATGTAAAATAAGAGTGGTGACAGTGGGCATCCTTTTCTGGTTCCAGTTCTTAGACGGATAGCTTTCCGTTTTTCTCCATTGAGAATAATATTAGCTGTGGGTTTGTCATATATGGCCTTTATTATTTTGAGGTATTTTCCTTCTATACCCATTTTATTTAGAGTTCTTATCATAAATGGATACTGTATCTTGTCAAATGCTTTCTCTGCATCTATTGAGATGATCATGTGATTTTTATTCTTCATTTTGTTAATGTGGTGTATCACATTGATAGATTTGCACATGTTGAACCATCCTTGCATCCCTGGAATGAAACCCACTAAATCATGATGTATGATCTTTTTAAGGTACTGTTGTATTAGATTTTCTAGTATTTTGTTGAGTTTTATTTTCATCGATGTTCATCAGTGATATTGGCCTGTAATTTTCATTTTTTGTATTGTCCTTGTCTGGTTTAGATATCAGGATAATGTTGGCTTCATAGAAAGATTTAGGAAGGCTTGCCTCCTCTACAAATTTGTGTAACAGTTTGAGAAGGATAGGTATTATGTATTCTTTGAATGTTTTGTAGAATTCACCAGGGAAGCCGTCTGGCTTTTGTTTTTTGGTAGGCAATGATTACTGTTTTGATCTCCATACTGGTGATTGGTCTATTCAAATACTCTACTTCTTCTTGATCCAGTTTTGGAAGGTTGTATGATTCTAACAATTTATCTATTTCTTCAAGATTATCCAATTTGTTGGCATATAGCTTTTCATAATATTCTCTTATAATCTTTTGTAATTCTGAGATGTCCATTGTAATTTCTCCTCTTTCATTTCTGATTTTGTTTATTTGAGGCTTCTCTCTTTTTTTCTCGGTGCTTCTAGCTAAAGATTTGCTAATTTGGTTTATCTTTTCAAAGAACGAGCTCTTGCTTTCATTAATTTTTTCTATTTTTTTTCAGTCTCTATTTCCTTTATTTCTGCTCTGATTTTTATTATTTCCTTCCTTCTACTGATTTGGGGCTTTGTCTTCTTCTTCTTTTTCCACTTCCTTTAGGTGCACTGTTAGTTTATTTGGGGTATTTCTTGTTTGTTGAGGCAGGCCAGAATTGCTATAAACTTCCCTCCTAGAAGCACTTTTGCTGTACCTCATAGATTTTATCATGTTGTATTTTCATTTTCTTTTGTCTGCCAGTATTTTTTATTTCTCCTTTGATTTCACTGACCCAATCGTTGCTCAGTAGCATTTTGTTTATTCATCACATTTTTGTGGCTTTTCTGATTTTCTTCCTGTAGCTGATTTCTAGTTTCTTACCTTTGTAGTCTGAAAAGATGCTTGGTATTATTTCAGTTTTCTTAAATTTATTGTGACTTGTTTTGTAGCCTAATATGTGATCAGTCCTGGAGAATGTCCCATGTGCATTTGAAAACAATATGTATTTTGTGGTTTGGGGATGGAATGTTCTATATATATATCTACTAAGTCAATCTGGTCTAATGTGTCATTTAAGGCCAATGTTTCCTCATTGATCTTCTGTTTGGGTAACCTATCCATTGGTGTAAGTGGAATGTTAAAGTCCTCTATTATTATTGTGTTACTGCATATTTCTCCTTTTATGTCTGTTAATGATTACTTTATATATTTAGGGGCTCCTATATTGGCTTCATAGATATTTACAAGTGTTGTATCTTCTTGTTGCTTTGTTCCCTTTATCATTATGTAGTGCCCTTCTTTGTCTCTTGTTATAGTTTTTGTTTTAAAATCTATTTTGTCTGATATAAGTATTGCTACCCCTGCTTTGCTTTCTTTGCCATTTGCATGGAATATTTTTTTCCATCCTTTCACTTTCAGTTTGTGAGTGCCTTTAGGTCTGAAGTGTGTTTTTTATATGCAGCATATATATGAGTCTTGTTTTTTTTATCCAGTTGGCCACCCTATGCCTTTTGATTGGAGCCTTTAGTCCACTGACATTTAAAGTAGCTATTGATAAGTATGTATTTATTGCCATTTTGTTACTTTTCGTTTTCTAGATGTTTTAGTAGTTCTCTGTTCATTCTCCTTCTCTTGCGGTTTTATGGCTTTCTTTAGTAATGTGTTTGATTTCTTTCCTCTCACTTATTTGTTCACTTATTATAGGTTTCTGATTTGTGATTACCATGAGGTTCCCATATACTATTCTACATATACAGCAATCTATATTGAGTTGATAGTCTCTTTAGCTTGAGCTCTTGTAAAATCTCTAATCTCTTACTCCCCTCCTCCCACATTTTATGTTTTTGAAATAATATCTAATTTCTTATTTTGTGTGTGTCTATTCATTACCCTCTTATTGTTGAAATAGGTAATTTTAGTACTTTTGTCTTTTAACCCTCATATTATCTTCAGAGGTGGTTGATCTGCTGCCTTTACTGTATTTTTGCCTTTACCAGAGATTTTTATTATCTGTTTGGTTTTTTGATAATTTTCTTATCCCTATTTGTGATCTTCTCTTTCCCACTTAAATAAGTCCCTTCAGCATTTCTTTTAGAACTTGTTTCATAGTAGTAAACTCCTTTAATTTTTGCATGTCTGGGAAGCTCTTTATCTCTCCTTCCATTCTGAATGATAATCTTGCTGAAGAGAGTATTCTTGGCTGTAGCTTTTTTTCCTTTCAGCACTTTAAATATGTCATTCCACTCTCTTCTAGCCTTTAGGGTTTGGGCTGAGAAGAGCACCAATAGCCTTATGGGCTTTCCTTTGTATGTCATTTATGGCCCTTCTTTGCTGCTTTTAAGATTCTCTCTTTATCTTTAATTGCGGACATTTTAACTATAATGTGTCTTGGTGTGGGTCTCTTTGGGATTATCTTGTTTGGTGTTCTCTGTGTTTCCTGTACTTGGGTGTCTGTTTCCTTCCTTAGGTTAGGAAAGTTTTCATCTATTATTTCTTCAAATAGATTATCTGCCCTTTTGTCTCTATCTTCTCCTTCTGGGACACACATAATACGAATGTTAGTGTGCTTGATATGGTCCCAAAGTTCTCTTAGACTGTCCTCATTCTTTTAAATTCTTTTTTCTTTTATGTGTTCAGCTTGGGTGATTTCCTCTAGTCTTTCATCCAGCTTGCTGATCCTTTCTGTATCATCTACTCGGCTATTAAGTCCCTCTAGTGAATTTTTCATTTCCAGTATTGTATTCTTCATTTCTGACTGGTTCTTTTTGAGATTTTCTAATTTTTTGTTGATGTTCTCAGTGTGTTCATCCAGTCTTCTCCCAATATCTATGAGAATCCCTATGAGTTTTTGCTTGAAATCTTTGTCAGGTAGATTGCTTATTTCTGTTTCATTTAATTCTTTTTGGGAGGGGGGTTGTCCTGTTCCTTCGCATGGAATGTATTCCTTTGCCTACTGATTATGCCTCTTTCTCTGTGCTTATTTCTATGTATTAGGTGAGTCAGCCATGTCAACTGATCTTGGAGAAGTGGCTTTATGTAAGAAAAGCCTTTAGAGGCCCAGTAGTGTGCTTCCCTCTCATCAGCAGTCCAAATGATCCATGAGTGACCGCTGTGAGTGCTATTTATGTCCTTCTGCTGTGTCAGGGTTGCTCTTACTGCAGATACTCAAGGAGTCTAGTCTTTGACTCCCTGGCCAGCTGTTTGTAAATTGGGTTTGGGGAGCCCCAGCAGCATTGGCAACAAGATCTAATAGCACACTTTTGTTGCAGTTTTCCTGTTACTTGAGTAGGTACCCAATGTAGTTGGTTGCTAGGCTCAGGGGATAACAGTTGCTGTAGGCCTCAGGCTTGCAAGGCTATTGTCAGCTCTCTTAGAATCACAGTTCTGGGGGCACAGGCCCTAGGCATGGGGAGCACTCAACTGTTTCAGGCTTCAAAAGGTGGGGCAAATCTTGTTTGTGGGTTTTTGTGAAGCACAAGTCTTCTGCCACTGATAAGCCCCCCCCCTCGCCCCCAGTCCACACACACCATAAACACAGTCCTGGCTCATGAATACTTCCTGATCTCCTGAAGCATACTCTGTAACCCCACTGTAGATGCCCCCACCACTCCACCAATGCCCCCCACAGTTCACCTGGTCCTCACACAGGCCCTGCTCCACAGAGGTGGACACACCAGCCTGTCTGTACAGGATTAAGGTACCCAGTCTACACAGGCTGACAAGTAGCATGAGGGCTTGTTGTTACGTGGTTCCAGTCCCTAGAGTGGGCTGCCTGCCCGGGATGAACTGAATTAAATCCACTCTTTATTGGGTGCAGGGGTGTGGCAGACCCTTGAACTAACAAGCCAGGGGAAGAACGCCAATGGCATCTGCCAGCATCTATGTCAGCTCTCCTGTACTTGGTCACAACAATGGCTGCCACTAATGTCTCAGTCTCTGGAGAGGTCTCATCACTCACTGAGATGCACCCAGAGCCTGCCACGTGAGTCTCTTTTCACCAAAGGACTGTGGAGCTTTCTTTCTGGTGATTTTAGGTTGCTGTCTGAGATGGGTGAATCTATGTGTGGGCCTTTTAAGAGCTGGATATTTCCAGCTTTCTTCTGATAGCTTTTCTGGGGTTATTCCCCATTGCAGTTAATAGCCAGTGGAGCCAGATAGTAGGACACTTATCTCAGTTGTGCTGAGTCTGAAGGATGCTTATAGTGGTACAGTGCCCTTACTAAGGGCCCTACTTCTCCAAGGGAGACTGCATACCTTAGGATGGCTCCCATCTGGCTGGCTGTGAAGCTCCACCACTCACAAAGGTGGCTTCTTTTTCTCTCTATAAGGAATTTCTCCCTCTTCTGCCTCAGTCAGGACAGTTTCTTGTTGTGGGTGTTCTTTTTATCCACATTTCAGTTGTCTGTCTGGGATAATTTTTCCAAGAATAGTTGTGATCTGGCTGTGTTTGCGGGAGGAAGTGAGTTCAGAGTCTGCCTGTGCTGCCATCTTGACGAGATCCTCCTTGGTTTTTAGTATTTAAAATTGTCTCTATTTCTTGAACAGATACTTCATCATGGAAGTCAAAGGAAATGGAAGTATTTGAATCACAGTATCTGCAATCTTATACTCAAGATCTGGGCATCTGTGTGTGTCTTTATGAGAACACCAAATCAAATGTTAGATTCAATAACATTTGTTGAGACCCATGTACACCATAGAATAGAAACATCCCAGGAAAAATGAGTGTTTTGCAATATTCATGGAAAATGAATGTACAAATTCATTCATTCGGAGTTTCAATAAACCAGTGCTTTGAGTATGTCCAGACAGACACTTGAAATACCTGACAATCAAATATGGGAGGATGGAATTTTTTTACTCTCTCTTTCTTCTGGAGCACAAATCCTAGTAAGATTGAGTAAGTAAACAGATTCATTGAAATGTAGCAGTAGGCTAATTATTATGATAATAATAATGATAATGTAAGACTGCATTCCTTCATTTTCATTTATTGAAAACAGCTAGATTTTTTAATTTATAATTTCTTATATTTTAGAAACATAATACAGTGCATGTATTATGTATTACGTAATTTCTCCCATGGGAAGCATCTGATACACAAACACTTTAATATTTCTGCAGGCAAATGTATGAATATTTCCACAAACATGCAATAAATAAAAACTGTGCATGGTGTCACATAAATTCAGATAAAATTTTGCAACAAAATTAATTCATGTCAGATCAGAGTTTACTGCCAAATGTATTCCTAAAAATTTTCCAGCATTCAGAGTTTTGAGATTTCAGAATGACTTGCAAAAAATGCAGAAGCTGAGTAAGAGGGAGTTGTAGTAGGAAGAGTAATCCCCCCAGAAAGATATTCACATCCTAATCTTCAGAATCTGTGAGTATGCTATTTAGATAGTAAAGGAAATTAAGGTTGCAGGTGGAATTAAGGTTGCTAATGAGCTGACCTTGAAGAGGGAGATTACCCTGGATTATCTGGGAGAGGGCCAATAAAATCACAAGGGCCTTCAAAAGTGGAAGAGGTAGACAGAAGAGGAGGTCAGAGTGAGCAACGTGAGGAGTACTTGAGTTGACATGGTTGGCTTTAAAGACGGAAGTATCCACAAGCCAAGGAATGTAGCTAGACTCTAGAAGCTAGAAAAAGAGAAGAATGGGTTCTGCCTTAGAACCTCCAGAAAAGAATACATCCTGCCAACACCTTGATTTTAGCTTTGTGAGGCCCATGTCAGATTTCTGACCTACAGAATTTTAGGACAATAAATTTGTGTTGTTTTAAACAACTAACTCTTTGTAATTTTGTAACAGGAGTAGTAGGAAACTAATATAAGAGAAATGCTTCAATTGGAGATGAAGGGGCTGTATGGACTGAAAAGGTAAAGAAAGAGAAAAATGAATAAAAAGGGTCAGAGGTGGGACAGGGCTCAATCAAGGGAAGGTGCCCACATGTTTCACCCAAAAGCCTAAGAATGAGCAACACACCATGCACAAATCTCAAGTACAAGGGCAATGGGCTAGAGAAGCCAGTCCCAAGCTGTCACCACTTTAAAACTCTGTATAGGATGAAATCGACCTTCAAATCTGAAGTAAAGGTCTAATTTAACACTCTCATAAATTCCACATGTAATTGGCTAATAGTGAGATGACTTGATATCAATTGAAGTGCCCCTAGACTTTATGAAAAGAGACTCAGAGATGGAGTCTCAAGCATTTTGTATATTGACTATACTTACCATATTAGAATTTAAAATGTCATCCACTGTAAACTGTATTTGCCACTTTAATGACAGCTAAGTAGTAAAAATGAAGCATTTCCATATCACATGTACTCACTGATTGTAAGACAAATCTTAATTTCATGGATGTTAAAATATGAAAGAAAAGTTCATCTTAGAACTCAAGAAATTGAATATTTAAAAATACAGTCATGTGTCACATAATGGCATTTTGGTCAATTCAGACCACATTAATGACTGTAATCCTACAAGATTAATACCATATAACCTAGGTGTATAGAAGTCTGTATTATCTAGATTTGTGTGAGTACACTCTATGATGTTCACACAATGATGAAATCACCTAAAAATGAATTTCTCAGAATGCATCCTCACCATAAAGCAACACATGACTGTATGAGGTAATCAGTCCCTGTCACACACACATACACATGCAAACACACACAGTCACACACAAAGACTTTTCCAAAGAGAGACAGGTAAAAAGTAAACAAGTTTTATTTTGTCAGCCATGTATTTTAGGAACACAGAAGACTGTGGTCAACTCACTAGTACAAAACAGATTTTTATAATCAAATTCTGATCGTCAATAACACATTACCTTATTTATGTGCAGTTCATCATTTTCTTGGTATTAAAATAAAGTGTGAAACTTCTATTTTTGCTCACTTTAGGGGACCAAAGATGCTACAGCTACAGTTCCTCATTTTGGAAGACATGAAGATACTTATCTTATGGGAACCTGATAAGATATTCTCTTCTGGACACCCTCCTTTTGTTTCCCAAAGATCCAGGCACATTCAGGAGTTACACTTTTCTCATTGAACATATAAACAAATGCACTCTATGGACTTTCAGCCTTTCAAGAGAAAGAAGTAAAGACTCAGTGCGTTGAAATGCAATTTTTAAAATTTCCAGGATATACTAAAGTATATAATTTTCATGGGAATTATAGGTTACCAAAATGGACTAAAAGAAAGTAGAAAAATCTTAACAGAAAGTGCCCCTCCTCCTGCCCAGCACTCCAGCTCTGCCATCAGACAGACCACCGCACAGAGAGAAAAGTAGCCAGCAGCTGAGGGGATCACACAGGTGAAAGAAAGTGCCCCTCCCCCTGCCCAGTGATCTAGCTCAGCAACTGGCCAGAGTGCCACACAAACAGAAAAGGAGTCTGTTTTGAGCTAGGGAGCTGCAGATTGTGGCAAGCTCAGAATACACAGTGCCTGACCCCATTCAGTGGTGGCAGTTGGAAACTGTGAACAGATAATATCATGAGGGGCCGGCCCAGTGGCACAGCAGTTAAGTGTGCATGTTCCACTTTGGCAGCCCTGGGTTCACCAGTTCAGATCCCGGGTGTGAACATGGCATTGCTTGGCATGCCATGCTGTGGTAAGCGTCCCACATATAACATGGAGGAAGCTGGGCACGGATGTTAGCTCAGGGCCAGTCTTCCTCAGAATAAAGAGGAGGATTGGCAGCAGTTAGCTCAGGGTTAATCTTCCTAAAAAAAATAAAAGATAATATCACGAGATGGAGACAAAAATCCAGGCCATCAAGCTGTATGAAGATATTAAATCTCAAGAACAGAAGGAAAATGACAAGTACCCAGCAATCAGCCCCAACAGCATGGAAATTCACAACCTAAATGACAGAGAATTCAAAATAACTATCATTAAAAAAATACTCAACGAGTAACTAGAAAATGCAGAAAGGCAGTTCAATGAATTGAGGAACTTCTTCATAAAAGAGATTGAAACTATAAAAAGAACCAATCAGAACTGTGTGGAGATGAAAAACACAATGAATGAGATGAAGAAAAATCTGGATTCCCTAAACAATAGAGCTGATATTATGGAGGATTGAATTACCAACTTAGAGAACAGAAATATAGAAATGTTTCAGATGGAGGAGGAGAGAGAACTGAGATTAAAAAGAAATGAAGAAATTATCTGAGAAATATCAGACTCAATTAGGAAATGCAACATAAGGATTATAGGTATTCCAGAGGGATAAGAGAAGGAGAATGGAGCAGAAAGCTTGTTCAAAGAAATAATAGCAGAGAACTTCCCAAACATGAGGAAGGAGTTGGAAATGCAAGTGAAATAAGCCAATATATTTCCTAACTGTATCAATGTAAAAAGACCTTCTCCAAGGCATATATTAGTAAAGCTGGCAAAAGTCAATGACAAAGAGAAAATATTAAGGGAAGCAAGGCAAAAGAAAACAACTAACAAAGGAACCCCTAACAGGCTTTCAGAGGATTTCTCAGCAGAAACCTTACAGGCTAGGAGAAAGTGGAATGATATATTCAAAATTTTGAAAAACAAAAACTTTAAGCCAAGAATAGTCTATCAATCAAAAATATCCTTTAGATATGACAGAGAAATAAAAAGTTTCCCAGATAAACAAAAGCTAAGGGAGTTCATCACCACATGACATTCCTACAAGAAATCCTCAGTAAGGCCATCATAGTGGAAAAATAAAAGGAAAGGGGCTACAAAGCCCTGAGCCAGGAGATAAATAGGTAGGCAATAATCAGGAAAATGCAGCTGTCTATTAGAACAGATTAGTAAACACTTAACTATAACATTAAAGATAAAGGGAAGGAAAACACCAAAATAAATATAATCTTGTCACTTTAACACAAACTCACAACGCAAGATGGAAAAAGATATGACAATGATAACCTAAAAGGGGAGGAGGAAAGAGATGGAATTGGTTTAGTCTAATGAAATAAAAGGCTATCAAAAATGCACTAGCTCATCTATAAGATATTTCTATAAACCTAATGGTAATCAGTAAACAAATAATTAAAACAGAGACATAAGGAGAAAATCATCATAGAAAACTACTTAACCCAATTGGTAATCCAAAATACATGGGACGAGAAAAAAGGGAAATGCAGAAAATAAGCAATGAGAGGGGAGCATTAAGCCCTCATATATCAATAATCACTCTAAATGTAAATGGATTGAATTCTCCAATCAAAAGACAGAGTGGTAGGATGGATGAAAAAAGAAGACCCAACAATATGCTGCCTCCAGGAAACACATCTCAGCCCCAAAGACAAACACAGTCTCAGAGTGAAGCAATGGAAGAAGATATCCCATGCTAATGACAAATAAATGACAGCAGATGTTGCCATACTTGTATCAGACAAAGTAGATGTCAAGATAAAATAGGTAAAGAGACACAAAGAGGGGCAGTATATAATGATTAAAGGGACACTCCACCAAGAAGAATTAACATTTATAAATATTTATGCACCCAACACAGGAGTACCAAAGTACATAAAGCAACTGTTAACAAACTTAAAAGGAGATATTACCAACAACACAATAACAGTATGGACCTGAACACTCCTTTTAAATCAATGGATAGATCATCCAGACAAAAATTCAACAAGGAAATAGTGGAATTAAATGAAAAGACCAGATGGACTTTAGAGATATATATAGAACACTCCATGCCAAAACAGCAGAATACACATTCTTCTCTAGTGCGCATGTAACATTCTCAAGGGTAGACCATATATTGGGAAATAAGGCAAGCCTCAATAAATTTAAGTAGATTGAAATAATATCTAGCATCTTTTCTGACCACAATGCTATGAAACTAGAAATCCACTAGGAGAAAAAAGCTGGGAAAGGGACAAAAATGTGGAAACTAAACAATATGCTACTGAACAACAAATGGATGATTAAAGAAATTAAAGGAGAAATCAAAAAATACTATAGACAAAGGAAAATGAAAATGCATCAGACCAGCTTATACGGGATGCAGCAAAAGTGATCCTAAGATGGAAATTTATAGCAATACAGGCCCATGTTAACAAACAATAAAAATCTCCAATAAGCAACCTTAAACTTCTCCTAACAGAATTAGAAAAAGAAGAACAAATAAAGCCCATACTCAGTGGGTGGAGGGAAAAAAGAAAAAGTAGAGCAGAAACAAATGATATTGAAACAAAAAAGACAGTAGAAAGGATCGATGAATCAAAGAGCTGGTTCTTTGGGAGGATAAACAAAATTGACAAACCTTTAGGGAGACTCACTAAGAAAAAACGAGAGAAGTCTCAAATAGATAAAATTAGAAATGAAAAAGGAAAAATTACAATGGCTACCACAGAAATACAAAAGATTATAAAAGAATACTTTGGAAACCTATACGCCTACAAATTGGACAGTTTAGAAGAAATGAATAAATTCTTAGACTCTTACAACTTACCAAAACTGAATCAAGAAGAAATAGAGAATCTGAATAGACAAATCACAAGTAGAGAGGTTGAAATAGTAATCAAAAACCTCCCCCAAAATAAAAGCACAGGAACAGATGGCTTCTATGGAGAATTCTACCAAACATTCAAAGAAGATTTATTAACTATCCTCAAACTATTCCAAAAAATTGAGGAAGCCAGAACACTTCCTAACACATTCTATGAGGCCAACATCACCCAGATACCAAAAGAAGACAAGGATAACACAAACAAGGAAAATTACATGCCAATATCACTGATGAGCATAGATGCAAAAATCTTCAACAAAATATTGGCAAACTGAAAACAGCAATACATTAAAAAAATCACACACCATGATCAAGTGGGATTCATACCAGAGACACAGGGATGGTTCAACATCTGTAAATCAATCAAGGTGATACACCACATTAACGAAATGAGGAATAAAAACCACACAATAATCTCAACAGACACAGAGAAAGCATTAGACAAGATATAACACCCATTCATGATAAAAACTCTCAATAAAATATATATAGGGGCAGGCCCCATAGCACAGCGGTTAAGTAAACATGTTTAGCTTCAGCAGCCCAGGGTTTGCCTGTTCAGATCCCAGGTGGAGACATGGCACTGCTTGGCAAGCCATGCTGTGGTAGGCGTCCCATGTATCAAGTAGAGGAAGATGGGCATGGATGTTAGCTCAGGGCCAGCCTTCCTCAGCAAAAAGAGGAGGATTGGCAGCAGTTAGCTCAGGGCTAATTTTCCTCAAAAAGAAATGTTTATAGAAGGAGAGTAACTCAACATATTAAAGGCCATATATGACAAACCCACAGCCAACATCATACTCAATGGAGAAAAAATGAAAGCCATCCCTCTGAAAACAGGAACAAGACAAGTGTGGTCACTCTCACCACTCTTCTTCAACATAGTATTGGAGGTTTGGGCCAGAGCAATTAGGCAAGAAAAAGAAATAAAAGGAATCCAAATAGGCAATGAAGAAGTGGAACTCTCACTATTTGCAGATTAGATGATTTTATATGTAGAAAACCCTAAAGAATCCATTGGAAAATTATGATAAATAATCAACAACTACATCAAAGTTGCAGGGTGCAAAGTCACCTTACAAAAATCAGTAGTATTTCTATATTCTGATAATGAACTAACAGAAGAGAACTCAAAGATACAATCCCATTTAGAATTGAATCAAACGGATAACACGCTAAGGAAGAAATTTAACCAAGGAAGTGAAAGATCTGTTCACTGAATCATAAGCCATTGATGAAAGAAATTGAAGAAGATATATATAAATACAAAGATATTCTATGCTCATGGATTGTAAGAATTAATATTGTAAAATGTACATACTACCCAAAGAGATCTACAGATTCAATGCAATCCCTATCCAAATTCCAATAACATCTTTCACAGAATTAGAAAAAGCAATTGAGAGAAAGAAAAATAAATTCGGAGGCATCATACTTATGATTTCAACCTTTATACTACAAAGCTTTAATAATCAAAACAGTATAGTCTGGCATAAAAACAGACATACAGATAAATGGAACATAATCAAGAGCTCATAAATAAATCCATGCATATACAGGCAATTAATTTACAACAAAGAAGCCAAGAATGTACAATGGGAAAGGGATACTCTCTTCAATAAATGATACTGGAAAAACTAGATAACTAGATGCATAATAATGAAATCAGACCCCTGTCTTACACAGCTCAGAAAAATTATTTGAAATGGATTAAATATTTAAATATTTAAATATTAAAGACCTGAAACAATAAAACTCCTAGGAGAAAAAGTCATGGAAAATCTCCTCAACATTGGCCTTGTCAATAATTTTTTGGATATGACACCAAAAGGACAAGCAACAAAAGAAAAACTTAATAAATGAAACTACATCAAACTGAAAGCTTCTGCACAGCAAAAGAGACAATCAAAACATGAGAAGACAACCTACAGAATGGGAGAAATTATTTGCAAATTATGTATCTGATAAGCTGTTAGTATCCAAAACACATAAAGAACTGATAAACTCAATACCAAAAACACACAATCCGATTTAAAAATGGGCATAGGAACTGAATAGATATTTTTTTAAACAGGGCATTCAAATGGCCAATAGGTACATGAAAATGTGCTCAACATCACTAAGCATGAGAGAAATGCAATTCAAAACCACAGTGAGATATCACTTCACACCTGTTAGAATGGCTATCATCAAAAAGACAAAAGATAAGTGTTGGTGAGGATGTGGAGGAAAGAAAATCCTTGTGCACTGCTGCTGGAAATATACATTGGTACAACCACTGTGGAAAACAGTAGAGAGGTTCCTCAAAAGATTTAAAATAAGACTACCATATGAACCAGCAATACCATCTCTGGATATATACCAAAAGGAAATGAAATTAAGGTCTTGAAGAAGTATCAGCACTTCTATGTTCATTGCAGCATTATTCACAACATTCAAGATATGAAAGCAATCTCAGTGTCCATCAACGGATCGATGGATAAAGAAGGTGTGGTCAGTCACAAAAAATAGAAAGTCCTGCCATTTGCAACAACACAGATGGACCTTGAGGGCATTATGCTAAGTGAACTAAGTCAAACAAAGACAAATATTCTATGATCTCATATTTATATGGAACCTAAAAATCTGATCTCATAGAAACAGAGTAGAATGAAGGTAGGTTACCAGGTGTTGGGGATGGGGAGAAGTAAGGAGATGTTGGTTAAACTGTACAAATTCCCAGCTATAAGATGAATAAGTTTTGGATCTAATGTAAAGATGGTGATTATAGTTAACAATATGGTAACAATACTTGAAAGTTTAAAAGAGAGTATGTCTTAAATGATCTCACTACCAAAAAGAACGAGTAATTATGTGAGGTGATGAAAGTGTTCGCTAACACTAAGATGATAAGCATTTTGCAATTATAAAGGTATCAAATCAACACATTATATGCCTTAAACACACTCAATGATATATGTCAATTAAATCTCAGTAAAGCTGGGTTGGGGGAGGAATTACCCATCTCAAACACATAACCTGCATCATGCACTTTTTAATCTGTGTAGGCTAGTTTACAGTACTAAAACAAAATGGAAAAGCAAGTAAATCCAAACCCATCAGCATTCTGCAAACAGTGGAAGTTCATTTTATATAAGATCCCATCATTCAATAAATTCAGGTAATCTTAAGTAACTATTATGATTTTGTAGACAGCTTTACTAACATACTTATCTAGATGTATCCAAATTGAGAGTTTCCATTTGAGTAGAGTGTTGGAAAAAAGGAAAAACGTGCATTCCCCAAACGTCATCTAAGTCTTGTTTCTCTACATGCAGAGACTTAGAGCAACATCATGAGACTATAATCATTCTGCATATAATTAGAAACTAGACTGGTAGCAAAGGATTTGAGGTGCAGTTTTTCTTGAGATTTTTGACAATCAAAATGAAACTGATTTGTCTATACTGTCCTCTGAGCCTTACAAGCAATGAAAACTGGACCCTTTTTCTCTCTCAGGTGCAGTATTTGGCATGTTTTAACAAAGTTCTTATTGAGCTATGGATAAACAGATAGATTTCCTCTACTGCCTCTAAAGAATTTGGATATCAATCAAAATGTGTCCGTCTGTGTATGCGTGAATGTGTGTTTACACATGTGAATGTTTCAGTAACTTCTTAATAACTCCCTTTGAAACTTCATCACCAACAACAGAATCAGGCACTGAATTCCACTTCCTTGTCCAATATTATTCCCTTTGCAATTCTCACATTAAGCCTGAGGCTGAGGGATTTGCACGTAAGATAGGGACACAGAGGAAGTTCTTGAAGATGTGATTCTTTGAATCTGCCCTTTCTTTCCTGAAAGGAGAATAAAGACACTAAGATATTTAGTCTTCCAAGAGGCTCTGCCTTCAGAAACAATATTTTCAAGAATTAACGTCACTAGTGTCACTAGTGTTCTATTCTGGTCTGTACCTGATGACATACAATTTGTAGTTGGAGTTTCAGGATCAAAGGTATTAGGTAAAGATGTTAAGATTTAGCTAAGGTTAAAGTTATCGATAGTGACATTGAGATGTTGTTATTGATTATACAAACTATGTATGAATAGTTTGACTTTGATATTTTCCAGGTATACTAAATGCTTCAGAGCCAAGATGATCTTCTCAGTGACAGAAACAACAAAGGTGGGTGTTAACTATTGGAAGAGAGGTGATATGTTAAGAGGGATTCAGAAATGTGGTCCACTCAGTGTGAGAGAAGGCATCATTCATTTGCTGTGATCATTTGAGTTGCTTCTTGATGAGATAGTCTCAGACTAAGCTCCACATAAATTGGGTTTCCAGAACCCCTTTCTGAAAAATTCTTATCTTCAGACAGACTTTACCAAATTTTCTTTTCTTTGTTTTGTTTCTCTGAGAAAGATTATCACTGAGCTAACATCTGCTGCCAATCCTCCTCTCTTATGCTGAGGAAGATTGGCCCTGAGCTACTATCTGTGCCCGTCTTTCTCTATTTTTCCTATGTGGGACGCCTGCCACAGCATAGCTTGATGAGCAGGGCGTAGGTCCGTGTCCAGGATCCGAACCAGTGAACCTGGGGCCACCAAAGCAGTGCATGCAAACTTAACCACACGGCTATCAGGCGCACCCCAAAATATTCTTGTTATACAAAATGAGACCCTATATACATAAGGTTGAAGAGGCAAACAAAACAATGTTTTTTCCATCCTATCTCTATCTTTTCCTTAACTTCAAACATAGATTCACACTATATTCCATCTGAAAAACAGGAATAACATTAATACTTTCTAAAGGATAGTGGTGAAAATTCAATGTCAACATTTCATAACTCTTCACACACAGTAAACACTCAAAAAGTAGCAGCTTTTATTACTGCTAGAAATCATTATATCTCTTAGCATAGTTCCTATCCCAACCAAATCAATCTCTACTTTTCTCTTGACATTTTACATTTTATCATGCATTATGTTCATCAATTTATACAAATCATTCACTTTCGCTAAGCTGCAAACACTTTGACAATGTGGTCCCATTTGTTCATATACATTTGAACATTGCAATAAATGTTGACTTGCTAAGTATAAGGTGGAATAAGTAATAATTATAAAATTTCCTAAGAATGGCCAATAACAGCTTATAAAAAATAGGTATTATTCTAAACATATCTACATCTCTCCCTCCTGTGTGAACCCTCCACTCTCTTAGCTTTGATCCACACAGAGATAGAGGCAGAAGAGAGTGTGGTTGATAGAGTATGGATGACCTTTCAAAAGTGGGTCACTATCTTTATTCTCTCCCCCACACTCAAGCAAGGATCACAACAGTTACATGAGATGAATAAGTTCTAGAGAATTGCTGTGCAGCACTGTGGCTATACTGTATTGGCACCCAAAAATTTGTTAAGAGGGCAGCTCTCATGTTCAAGTGTTATCACAATAAAAGAAACTAAAGATATTCTTTGATATTTGTATTTATATATTGTTTCAATGCGTTTCTTAAAAATAAATTTTGAATATTTTAAAATAATTAATAAAAAATCTGATTCGTATAAGGTAATGACAAAGAAAAGCTACATATATGGAATAACAGGTGACAATTTTAAGAAATTCAACATAAAACAGCCAACAGTAAGGAAACTGACTCATGCCACAGCAACATTGCAGTAAGAAACAGAATGATACTCTTTTTTTCTTTTTAGCAAGACAAGACCCTGTGGAAGTCAACAGAAAGTTTGCTAATATGAATATTAAACTTTCATACTATGAGTCTACAGTGGCTGGAACCTCATTGTACTTATCTTTCTGTTTATGATTCAGACATTTTGGACATTCGATATATTTGGATGGAAGAAAACAATAACAAAATTTGAAAACTAAAATAAATTAATTAAATAAAATGTTATGTAAACATCACTGCTGAACATAAAGTTTGTTCTTTTCAAAAATAGTTTTATAAGAACAGAATTATTGAATGACTTTACATGGGATAATTTGATTTGATCACCAAACTGACTGCAATCTTAAAAATTTAGACAAAACAACAAATCACAAACAGTGCAACCACGCGAGGAACATTCTGAATTGTATTCTTAGTGCTTGAGAAGAAAACAAAATAAAGAGCCAAGTCTTTTCAAATGAAGAAGCTTGAAACAAGAGAGAGAGAAAGAAGTTGACTCAATGGAGCTAAAAAACTGCACGAGGGTCAAAGAATTTATTTTCCTTGGCCTAACCCAGAATCAAGAACTGAACTGGGTCTTATTCCTTTTCCTGCTTTGGGTGTATGTGACAACTCTGCTGGGAAACCTCCTCATCACGGTCACGGTGACCTGTGAATCTCGCCTTCACACCCCCATGTATTTTTTGCTCCGTAATTTGTCTGTTGCTGACATCTGCTTTTCCTCCATCACAGCTCCCAAGGTTCTGGTGGACCTTCTGTCAGAGAGAAAGACCATCTCCTTCAATGGCTGCTCCACCCAGATGTTTTTCTTCCACCTTGTTGGAGGGGTGGATGTATGTTCTTTGTCGGTGATGGCATTTGATCGCTATGTGGCCATCTCCAAGCCCCTGCACTACATGACCATCATGAGCAGAGGGCGATGCACTGCCCTCATTGTAGCCTGCTGGCTGGGGGGCTTTGTCCACTCCATCGTGCAGATTTCCCTGTTGCTGCCCCTCCCCTTCTGTGGACCCAATGTTCTTGATACTTTCTACTGTGATGTCCCCCAGGTCCTCAAACTCGCCCATACTGACATTTTTGTGCTTGAGCTACTGATGATTTCCAATAGTGGGCTGCTCACCACACTGTGGTTTATCTTCCTGCTTGTGTCCTACACAGTCATCCTAATGATGCTGAGGTCTCAGGCAGGGGAGGGCAGGAGGAAAGCCATCTCCACCTGCACCTCACACATCACTGTGGTGACCTTGCACTTTGTGCCCTGCATCTATGTCTATGCCCGGCCCTTCACTGCCCTCCCCACAGATAAGGCCATCTCCGTCACCTTCACTGTCATCTCCCCTCTGCTGAACCCCTTGATCTACACTCTGAGGAACCAGGAGATGAAGTCAGCCATCAGGAAACTGAGAAGAAGATGTGTACCTTCTGAGAGGATATAGACTGGTCGCTCACTCCTTCTCACCACCTTTGAAAATGTCCATCAAATAAACCGCATTGACTAAAGGATTTCTAAATAATTTTGATATTTCTACTGAGATGCACACGACTTTCAAAGATTCTGTTTGGCATGCAATAATAATGTAAAAAGATACGTTTCATGTTGCAAAAGGAAGCAGAGAAATCAAACTGTTAGCTGAAGAGTTATTGCATAATGCTTATGCAATAAAGCCTTGGAAGAAATAAAGAAAAATGAACCTGTATGCACTCAGACAATTTTATCACATTGGAATTGTTGTGGGGGTTCGTTCAGCTCTATTGCTTATAATTGAGAAATACAAATGTTGTTTATTTCAGATGTACAACTTGATGTTTTGATATACATATAGATTGTGAAATGATCATTGGGGGAAAATGGATTAAGGTGGGACCTCTCTTGGTTATTACTTACAACAACATGGAAATCTCCAATTGTATAAATAAAATTAACAATAAGAAAAAGCAAATATATATATACTCAGACATTCCCACTATATTCTTGTTACCAGGAAGGGAGCTGAGAAACATAATGCAGCTTGGGCATTGGATTGCTAAGGTCTTTCATGAAGTAATCACATTTTAATGAAGTAAGCACACTCAAATTAAGTTCCTCCTCTGACTTTCTGATATGAGTAAATTAAATAACTACTACCTGAAGATTTTTCCGTCTGAAGCCCACACTCCAGTGGTTGAGTGCAGGCGCTTTGAAGCCAGCACAGCTTGAGTTAGAATGTGGACCCCAGTAACTATGGGTTCTATGACCTCATGTAGGTCCTTACCCTGACCTTCCTCTGAACCCCACACCTACTGACCACACTTCCATGACATTGCCTCAGCGACCGGGGCTCAGCTCAAGCACCACACTCAGGACCTTGTTTCCAATTCCCTGTCCTCCTTCTTCCTATTCCCCCAGTAGGGCTATGATTTATTTATTGTATCCCCAGCACCTGGCACAGCAAGTAGAACATAGAAAACTGTCCAAAAAATGGTTGAGTTAAAGAACTCAGTGAATGAATATCACCTCTCACTCCTTTCTGTTTCTCAAATCATTGGAGAATAGGAGTAAGAAAACAATGGATTTGTTATTATTTTCTGTTAACATGACTCCCTAAAAATGACAGAAACCTATGAAGCTGCTTCAGACTACGCATATACATTCAAAAAGGTTGGCATGAACGGAAAAACATTATTCAATACATGAACTTGGTTTTTATTTGTTTTCTTGTTCTGCTATTTACAGCATTTGGGAGTTTTTCTTTTTTGCCCTTCATTTCTGCAGGTAGATCCTAGATCTTAAAATTTTTGAAATTAGACAAATGTTCATGTCACAGTACAAATGTCAGTTCAAAAATCAGACATGCAAAGGTCCTCAGGTGGGGCTGTGCCCAGGCCTTCATAAGAAGATGAGAGGAAGCAAGGAGGAGCCAGGTAATGATTGAAGTCAGAGAGATAATGAGGCCATGGGACCAGGTCTTTAGGACCTTTTAGACATTGTGAGGATTATGACTTTCACTCTAAATAACATGAGATGCATCTGAAGGGCTTTGAAGAGCAGAATAGTGATGCATGTTTTAACAGAATTGCAGGGGCTCCTGTTACAAATAGAATGAAGAGAGGTGAGGACAAAAACAGGGAGACCAATTAAGAGGCTACAACAATAGTCCCATGAAAGAAATAATGAAGATATAACTTAGGGTAGTAACAGTGGAGGTGGTGAGAATGGTGAAAAACTCTGAAAGTCGAGCAAGTAGGAGTTGCTGATGGATCCAGCGTGGATTTCCTGGTGACATGTGTGTCCTGTGAGAACTCCATCACCCACTTTCTTCATCTGCCCATTGAGAGCTCCTTCACTCTCGTCTACATAATCCTTTCAGGTCCAATGGCTCCTTCCAATACTTGTGTGTCACACTTCAGGAATTACCCTACGTGGGTGAAACTGCTAAGGAAGTTGTGCAGAATCCCTAAGAATAGGCATTTATGTCCCAATAGAAAATCTACTAAGAGGTAAGGTAGAATTCTGGTAAGCTGACCTAACAGGATTCTTGCTGAAGGCAGGCCACGGTGATCAAATATCACTTGGGGGATGGAGAATGGTGAGGAACCTGATAAGATACTGAGGGTGATCAACATGGAGGTTGGGGGATTTTGGCTAAACTGAATTAGCAGAATTCTTGCTAAAATTGGATAATGCAGAGACAAGCATGGAGGTCTCAAAGTGGAGGCCTAGTTGAAAAGTTCAGGGGAGTCTGAGTAGAGTTTGGTCAAGGGGAGAATCTTTGTCACTGCTAAAAACTTTTAGATCCTACACAAAAAGTGTGTTCCTAAGGACATGTGCCTGAGTCACATCTTGATTACTCCCACTGAAACCACCTCTCCATCAGTAGAATTTTTCCACAGCCACATCCAATTATATGCCCTCTGATAATTCTCACACTAGTTCTGGGATTGACAAATTGGTACATATGATGGAACACTGTGAATCAGTGTGGAAGAGCCAAGGAAATATTATTCCCTGAGTCTGCCTTTTTCCACGTAAAGATAGACAGGAAGCCACTGAAATCACTGGCCTTCAGAGGGGTATTTAACAAAATTTCCTGAAGCTGAATGACTCCCAAGGTTCGTGTGAACATTATTCAAGATGTTTGAGAAGGAGGTTGGAAATTTTAGGTAAGACACATAACTCTACATGAGTGTGAATGACTATGGTGTCTGGGTGTCGATGAATAAGTGTGAGAAGAGAAGAGTGAGAAAAACTGAAATCTAGATGGAATTGTAAGATTCATAAATACACTTTGACTAAAAATAATGAAATATATACACAAGATGCTGCATTCCAGGGTGAACTGTCAGTGGCAGACAGCACAGCTAAGAAATATGAACAAAGAAGATATTGTGAAAGGAGAGTCATAGAAATGAGTTTAGTTTGGAAGTAGGCAGAGGAAGCTCTTTTTTTCCAGGATCCTTTGAATTGCACAAACAAGAGATTTTTCTCAGAAAAAAACAATGAGATTTTCTCATCCTATAGATGGATCTCTTGAAACTGAAATCTACAGAGGTTTTTCTTATGCTAAATTCAAAACTAGAAAGAAAATAAAATATTTCAAAAAAGTTGAAAGAATAATACAGTGAACACCTACATACCCTCCCTTAGATTTATCAAAAAATAAAAATTTTGTAACAACGATTTTCTTTTGCTTGTCTTTCCGTGCCTACAGATTTGGATCCTTTCTTTCCAGCCAAACTTCCCACTCATCAGCAACTGTTATATATTCAACTGGTCCCCTAAAGCCAGATCTCCCATTCTCTCCACTCCCATGTGCCCCAAACAGAAATGTCACCTCCTCCATGCAGCTTCCTCTGAGCCTCTTGGAGAGAAATCACCCTTTTCTCACACACACCTCATCTGTCTTTAGACGGTCCCCATCAATGTCATATTATTAAATTTCAGTTCTTTCTCCACTGGTTTTGGATTATATTCATTTCTCTCAAATAACCTAGAACTCTGCCAACTTTCTATCAATATTTGTTAAATAAATGGAGTAAAAATAGCAGAAACATGGAGCAGAAGGCAGAGGATGTTGTCTGAATTACCAAAAGTATCTTGTGAACGTAGGACCTATTCCTCTCTGACAAACAGTACTGACTCGGGGTCTGAGGTACTGTACCTTCTACCCTTCTGTGTAGACCACAGTCTACTATTTACAATTCCATAGTCCCTGTGGAAGGATATCATAAGTAGGTAAGACCTCCTCAATATCTTTAGTAACTATATTGAGTTGGTGTTTTCTGGTGATTATTTCCCCACTTTAACTAGTCAGAATTGATAGCTCAGCTACTATTTGGTTCAACACACTCCATTTCCTGATGAGCCTCCCATGTTAAGGTTACCCAACATAGTACTAATCATAAGAGATAACCAGTCATGTATGTTGAGACTCTATGTATGTTAATTCACCTAATCCTGATAACTTCCCTGTGAGGTGGGTATTACTATAATCCCCATTCCACAGATGAAGTGGAGACTCCATGAGGTCTCTCACTTACCCAAGTCACACAGGGACAAAGCCAGGACTTGAGCCCAGATGGCTCTCACTGCAGAGACCAGCACTTGACTTCTCTGGTCTGCTAAGATGTTGTCAGATAAGAAACCAAACCAAGCAAGTGCTCTCCTTACTACCAAACGCTGTCACCACCCTCTGGGCCACTCTCATTGACAGTAAAAGAAAAGTACCTCCTATTTTCCCCAAAAAAAGTATGTTCTGATGAAGCTGTTTTAGAATACAGATTCTGGAAAACATACAACTCTTCTAAAAGATTGTCAGTACATTTAAGAAGCTGTGTGCCTGAGACAGTTACTAACCCAGCGTTTTACTTTAAGGTAACACACGTATGAGCATACTTATTATTGCTTAGGCAATGCTCTAAGTATTGATGTTTTTGCATATATTAATTCATTTAATCCTCACAAAAATCACATGAGGGAGATGCTAATGTTTCCAGATACTGATGCAGAGCCTGAGGCCAAAGGGGTAAACGAACTTCTCCTGTAGCGTAAGCAGTAAGTACCCAGCTGGGATTGCAACAGGCTGTGCTATGCCAGAGGCCCCCAGGTATCTGCCTGCATGCTCTGATAACTCTTGGTAGCTTTTTTAGTTTTCCATATTAAGTAGACTTTCGACAAAATTGTATACAGAAGAAAGACAACTTGAATGGAAAGTGAGCTAGGTGAAAAGAAATATCTTCATTTGAACTGGAAAACACCCCAAAAAAGTGAGAGAAGTGACTTTCACCTTTCTTTTCTTTCTGATCATGGTAAGGAAAAGGAGATAAACTGCAAAGAAAGAAATTAAGTCCATTTCAAGGATTCGCAAAATAAAAAAAGGAAGGAATTCAAGAGCAAAATGATTATATTGTAAGCACATGCCTAACATTTTAAGAAAGTGACAAATTGTTTTCAAAAGTGGTTGCATCATAACATGGATGGACCTTGAGAGAATTATGTTAAGTGAAATAAGCCAGCGAGAGAAAGATAATCTGTGTATGACTCCACTCATATGAGGAATTTAAAACTATGGACCAAGAACAGTTTAGTGGATACCAGGGGAAAGGTGGGGTGGGGGGTGGGCACAAAGGGTGAAGTGGTGCACCTACAACATGACTGACAAACATTAATGTACAATTGAAATTTCACAAGATTGTAACCTATCAATGACTCAATAAAAAATAATAATAATAATAAAAAGTGGTTGCATCATTGCACATTCCCACCAGAGTTACAGTTCCTCTACACTTTTGTCAACTCTGATATGTCAATCTTCTTTTTTTATTGCAGTAACACTGGATCATAACATTATATAGCTTTCAGACGTACATCGTAACATATTTCGAAGACTGTGTAGATTACATCATGTTCACCACCCAAAAACTAATCATAATCCATCACCACACATGTGAGCCTAAATCATCCCTTTTACCCTCCCCTCTCCCCTCTTCCTCTGTGGTAACCACCAATCCAATCTCTGTTGCTATGTGTTTGTTTGTCGTTGTTTTTATCTTCTACTTATGAGTGAGATCATACAGTATCTGACTTTCTCCCTCTGACTTATTCCACTCAGCATAATAACCTCAAGCTTCATCCATGTTGTCACAAATGGCTGGATTGCATCATTTCTTATGGCTGAGTAGTATTCCATTATGAATATATACCACATCTTCTTTATCCATTCTTCCCTTGATGGGCACCTAGGTTGCTTGCAAGTCTTGGCTATTGTGAATAATGCTGCAATGAACACAGGGGTGCATGTATCTTTATGCATTTGTGTTTTCAAGATCTTTGGATAAATACCCAGCAGTGGGATAGCTGGATCATACGGTAGATCTATTCTTAATTTTCTGAGGATGCTCCATGTTGCTTTCCATAGTGGCTGCACCAGTTTGCACTCCCACCAGCAGTGTACGAGGGTTCCCTTCTCTCCACATCCTCTCCAACACTTGTTTCCTGTCTTGTTAATTATAGCCATTCTGATGGGAGAGAGGTGATATCTCATTGTAATTTGAATTTGCATTTCCCTGATAGCTAATGATGTTGAACATCCTTTCACGCACCTGTTGGCCATCTGTATGTCTTCTTTGGAGAAATCTCTGTTCAGATCTTTTGCCCATTTTTAAATTGGGTTGTTGATTTTATGTTGTTGAGATGTATGAGTTCTTTGTATATTTTGGATATTAACCCCTTCTCTCTTATTTTAGCCATTTTAATAAATGTGCACTGTTACCTCACTATAGCTTTCATTTACATTTCCCCACTGATAAATGACATTGAGCATCTTTTCATATGCTTAATTGCTAAACCTATATCTTCTCGTTGAAGTATCTGTTCAAACCATTTGTCCCTTTTTTTTTAATTGGGTGGTTGGTTTTCTTATTGAATTTTAAGAGTTACAGCCATTCCATTCCTAGGTACTTACCTAAGAGAAATGGAAACATGTATCTACATGAAGACCTCTACAAGAATATTCATAGCAGCTTTATGTGTAATAGCCAAAAACTAGAAACAACCCAAATGTTCATCAACAAGTGAATTGATAAACAAAATGTGGCACATCCGTACAATAAAAGGGAACAAAATATTGGTACACACAAAACGTGGATGTATTTTGTAAGTGAAACAAGCCAGACAAAAAGAGAACGTACACCTTTTAGGATTCCATTTATAGAAAATTTTAGAGAATGCAAACTAATGGATAGTGACAGAATGCAGATCAGTGCTTGCCTGAAGAAAGGGGGCAGAGGGGACATATTAGAGTCACAAGGACACTTTTGGAGTGATACATATATTAATTAACTTATATCTTATTATATCTTAATATATATTAAGACATATTAATTAACTATCTTAAACATATTGATGATTGCATGGGTATATGCGTACGTCAGAACTTATCAAAGTGTACACGTCAAACACATGAGTCTATCGTATGTCAATGAAAGCGCAATAAAAAAAATAGCTTTTAGGAAAGAAATTTGACCAGTGAACAGAAGAGAAGCTCTGAGTTACCACTTTTCTTTCATAGCTGAGGAGTTATTCAACATCCAGGGGTTTTGGTACCTAAAGTATATTAAAGAAAGAAACAAATAAATCCCCTTAAGGAAAAATAGAACGATAAAGAAGAATTTTACAGCTTTAAAATTATCTGATTTTTCATAGCATTAAATCTGTGACCTAAAAAAGGGAGGAGTGCTTCTGTGAAATTCAGTCCAAAGACAATCATTTTGCAGATAGGAGTTCTTAAAGCATTTAAATGGAGCACCCAGTCTGGAAAAAACCCCACATTTGTGTAAAACCTCAAAGGACCCCAGTTGTACCAAATAGGCATTGTCTTATTTACACACCAAACTGCATCCATTTTTGTATCCCTTGTGCCAAAATATTCCCTTTCTGATTATTTACTATTCACCTTTTTATCTTGGATACTTACAACTTCTATTCTGAGAACATTACTTTTATGCATTTTCTAAAATACATATAATTTACAGAAGAAAACAATAATTAACTGCATGCTTACGGAATAAGATGGCATGTAGGATGTGTTAACAATAACCTTGGAAAGAGTCTTCATGTGGTGATAATGCCTCACTAGTCTTCCGACCTAATACCCAACTGTAAACCTGAATCTATTAAGGGGGAGTAAACCCTTTCTGAAATAACACTTTTAATTTTTTCCAAGCTACACAAAGAAGAAGAAACATGATTCAATGGAGTTGGGAAATGGCACCAGGGTAAAAGAATTTATATTTCTAGGACTTACTCAGTCCCAAGATCTCAGTTTGGTCTTATTTCTTTTTCTGTGTTTTGTGTACATGACAACTCTGCTGGGAAACCTCCTCATCATGGTCACTGTGACCTGTGAGCCTTGCCTTCACACCCCCATGTACTTCCTGCTCCGCAATCTAGCCATCCTTGACGTCTGCTTCTCCTCCATCACCGCTCCAAAGGTCCTGGCAGACCTTCTGTCAAAGATAAAGACCATATCCTATACTAGCTGCATGACACAAACGTTCTTCTTCCATCTCCTCGGTGGAGCAGATATTTTCTCTCTCTCTGTGATGGCATTTGATCGCTACATAGCCATCTCCAAGCCCCTGCATTATGTCACCATCATGAGTAGGGGGCGATGCACTGCCCTCATTTTGGCTTCCTGGGTGGGGGGCTTTGTCCACTCCATCATGCAAATTTCCCTGTTGCTGCCCCTCCCCTTCTGTGGACCCAATGTTCTTGACACATTCTACTGTGATGTCCCCCAGGTCCTCAAACTCGCCTGTACAGACACCTCTGCACTTGAGCTCCTGATGATTTCCAACAATGGCTTAGTGAGTACCCTGTGGTTTATCTTCCTGCTTGTGTCCTACACAGTCATCCTAATGATGCTGAGGTCTCAGGCAGGGGAGGGCAGGAGGAAAGCCATCTCCACCTGCACCTCACACATCACGGTGGTGACTCTGCACTTTGTGCCCTGCATCTATGTCTATGCCCGGCCCTTCACTGCCCTCCCCACAGATAAAGCCATCTCTGTCACCTTCACTGTCATCTCCCCTCTGATGAACCCCTTGATCTACACTCTGAGGAACCAAGAAATGAAGTCAGCCATGAAGAGACTGAAGAGAAGACTCATGCCTTCTGTGGTGGAATAGAATAAGAGTTTCCAACCTCTTCATCACCAAGGACTCCTTTCATCATTTTTCCCACAGAGTCCTATTTATATACTCAAATATATTATCAATAAACCAACTACACGTACTAGGTAACAATTTATTTTTCTAGTAAATTAATAGGTTGCTGGTAACCCTAGCTTCTGGTAAGCATAAAGTAACTAGTGCTACAGGATTGAGCTGATTGATGTATTTCCATTCAAAGAACAAAGTAACAATGTGTCAGGACAACTATATCGCAGGTGAAGAGATTGATTAAATCCAACTCCTTTTCCAGAGGTAAGTACACAGAAGCCTAGAGTTAGAGTGATTTGCTCAAGAACTCATATCCACTTAATCACAGAGATAAGTCTTCAGATACCCAATTGATTGCTCTTAAACCATTTGGATGTAATGTATTACATTACTGGACCTGTCTATGCCAAACTGTAATCCTGTTCTAGAAAGATTTCATGATCACTGCAAATGCAGCACCCGTATATGGGGACAAATGGCCCATCACAGATTAAGACTTTTTTTTGCTTAGTTGAACACCACATGGGCTTGTGACCTCTTGAGAACCTCAAAGGCACACAATTGTTGTCCTCCTGGATTCCTGTAAGGAACGAAGAAGCTTTGAAAGACTTCCCATAATGGCCTACAGGGATTTATCTTATGCAGAACTGCACGTGCCAGATTCACATTCTTGTGATAAGTTTAGACAAAGGCAGAACCTCAGAAATCCTACACAACAAGCAAGCAATTCTCATTATTCAAGAACTGATCTTCTAGTCCAGCCTTACCAGGGCCAATCTCAGACTGGGTTCTCCATTGAGAATTTACACTCTTTTCACTTCCCACTTCCTGAGAGAGAGAGAGGAAGGGTTAAAGAAGATAAAACTCTAAACAATCCAGTCTTCAATTTGTTGGTGTTTGTGAAGAAGTAAAAGGTAGTGTTTTTGTCTGGGAAAGCATGGTAAAAGTAAACCATTATAGCTGAATGCTCTAACCTCAGAGTCATACGGCCTTGGGTCCAAATCCTATCTCTGCCATCCCTCAACTGTGTGATCTTGAGCAAATTATTTCATGTCTTCACAGGTCATATGTCACTTATAAAAAGGTACTTATAATATCCATCTCATGGAGTTGTTGTCAGGGTTAAAATGAGATGGTATATGTGAAACATACAATGCCTGGCAGATAGTAAATTCTCAGTGAAAGGCAAATATCATTATTAATACCCTCCAAATTGCTCTACATTATGCACATTCTGACCTGAACCCTAACCCCAACCCCCAATGATCTGTTACACTCTCCTACTACAGGGCCACTACTCCTCATTATTGGAAAAAACTGATGGGGTAGCAAAACATAGGAATATACATTGAATTCAAAGCATTTTTCATCCAGCTTTCTTGGACCAGCGCCATGGCCAAGTGGTTAAGTTCGTGTGCTCTGCTTCAGCAGCCCAGGGATTAACTGGTTCAGATTCTGGATGCAGACGTGGCATCACTCGTCAGGCCACGGTGAGGCGGAGTCCCACATTTCACAACCAGAGGCACTCACAACTAGAACCTACAACTGTGTACTGGGGGGCTTTGGGGAGAAGAACAAAAAAAAAAGATGGCAACAGTTTTAGCTCAGGTGTCAATCTAGGAAAAAAACAAATTTCTAGCTTTCTGTCATTAAAACATGACTACAGCTTTGCTGGTTATTTTTATAGCTTAAAAAGTCATCCTGAAGCTGTTGACATAATGCATTGGATAGTTTCATATTAAAAGAAAGTAATGGATCAAATATAAACCCTTGGCTTTTCTGGCAGGGATAAGGGATCAGAACAAGAAGTCAGATCACCCAGGACAGAGAAGAGCCCAAGTAGAGTTAGCCAAAGGATACTGAGCGTTGAGGACAAACTTTACTTATGTCCCACTTTGGATCTGGAATGGCACCATAAGCATTGATTAACTAACTGGTTCATTGCCATTTCTTGTCACCTGGTCTATAAATTCTAAATGTTTACCATATTGACCTACTTCCCCTAACATGAAAATTCTAAGAATAATTCACATTTGTCAAGTCACCGTTCATATGGTCCTGCTACCTTTGCTCAGGTAGCACTGGTCACGAGTCTCTAAGCTTTTCTATGTGAAATTGCCTATGAAAAATGCATGCCACAAACCACCTTACAGTCTATTTCATGCCAATTTGTCCTTTTCTGTCCTTCCTATCTCTTGTGAATCACTCAAATCAGAGTTTTATCACTATGTCAGAATTGGATGGCACCAAAGATCTATGGGGACTGAATCACTGATTGCATCTCAGAGGCATAATCCCAGGAGACCAAGGACCAAAGAACTCCTGCCACATCACTGTCCCTGAGACTTTCTCAAGCCATGTTTAAACACACAACACAATCTGATTCAATATTTCAGGAGAAGGAGAAAGAATTACATCTGATTACATAAACATTATCATTACTCTGGATGACATAAAATCTAAAGCTGGGTTGCATTTGTTCCAATTAAATCAGCTTTTATTATTTTTAAGCTCTGTTCCTAATAGCCATGGAAAGGTTGACTGGCTCTGGACACACACACATAGCTTTCAAACTACCCTTTCTTACATTGTTCCCTGAATCGAATATTTCAATGACCAACATCTCTGGGTACCCGTGAACCCAATAACATAAAATTATTCTGAAGTAATTAACCTGATGAATATCAACAGCTGTCACTGTGCTACCTTCCTAGATTCTAAGGGAGCTGTGGATCTTAGAGATGTAGATTAAGATAATTGTATAGCCTCAATGAATATATTGCATTCAACAGAAATTGGACATATAAATCTACACCATTCAGTCTCTAACAGCGGCCCTGACAGTAGCCACAAAGATTTGATTTTTCCCTCACTACCCTTTTATTTAAGCTTTATTTCCCAGCCCCCTAAGCAAAGCAATTTTGGTTAGAAGGAAGACAGCACAGTCCTTGGTGTGGTTTAACACACTTTCTTTAACACACATCTGCCACATTCATTTGGTCAACCAAGTCACTGAGGCTGGCCAGGCTGCAGGGGATGAGACCCCACCTGTCAGTGGGAGGAGCAGCAGAGAAGCTGCAGCCCACGTGAAGTTTTGTCGTACGCCATAGTTCATCAAGTCTAAGATGCCATCATTTGTAAGACACATCCTGACTTCAAAGACACCAAAATGTCACAAAGGAGTCACGACAGAATGGATGAAACGTAGTGCGTGCATGCTGAGTTGTGGTGTAAAATGGGTGGGCTGCAGTTAATGTTCAAAACTTGGGTAAATTACATTCCAAAGTGAGGACCAAGAAGCAATTTTTCCCGACATCTAAAGACTGAGGGTTTAAAACACAGAGGGTCTCCCTAAAATAACTATTAAAATATTATTATAGAAAATGTCACACAAATGCAAAAAGAGAATACTATGATAAACCCTCATGAATCCATCACCCACCTTCAACAACTATCAACCCACACGGTCAATTTGGTTTGACCCATATCCTGACCTACCCCTCCGCCAAGATTATTGTCAAGCAAATCCCAGACACGGTCATTTCATCTGTAAATACTGGGCACACAACACGTGCCCTCGGTTGTAATCATAGTAACCCACTTGGCCCAGCAATGAATAACACCTCCAGCCTTCCTCACGGCAACAGTGAACACGGATTCAGCTCTGCTGGGAGCTGGGGAGGAGAAAGGGAGGTGCGGGAAAGCTGAAATTCTCATCCCCCAGAAGGAGATGCCAAGAGGCAAAGTCCACACTGGAGGAATCGAGAGGCCACATTAAGCACGTGTTATGTAGGAGCCCGGGCGTCACGGCTCCCTCTCTCGGCTCACCATGTTCCCACTGGGGGGTGGGTCCCTTGGGGTAGAGCCAGGTCTATCCATCCGGGTATCTCCCGGGCAGGGCAGCTCTTCTCCAGAATGTCGAAAGGTGGAATGGGGTGAACAGGGGCCCCACAAGCATGTGTCTGTGTGCAAATCGCAGGATCCTGTGAACGTGAGTTTATTTGGGAAAGGGGTCTTTGTAGGTGTAACTAAGTGAAGCGTCTTGAGGTGAGACCATCCCAGATGACCTAGGTGGGCCAGTGACAAGTGTCCTCGTAAGAGACAGAAGATAAGACACAGGGTGGGGCCACGTGAAGACAGAGGCAGAGACGGGAGACCCGGCTCACAGCCCAGGAGGCCAACAAGCACTGAAAGCGGGAAGAGGCGAAGGATGGATCCTCCACGCCAGCCCTGCTCCTCCCTGCACTGGGTGTGCCCTCGGCGTGTGCCAGGTGGAGGGGGCGCACGCAGTGCTGGCCTCAAACAACAGGACTCCAAAAGGTGCCCCACTGAGTCAAGGACACGCGGTTGCAAAACCACTGGCTACTACTCCTCACCGAGGAGTTAAGCTAAGGAAATGTCAGAAACAGAAGCCTCTGAGCTATTTGGGAATGCACTCGATGACATGTCGGTGGTTAGGACAGCAGCCACAGCACCCGAACGCCCACCTCGCTATCCACCTGCCGGAGATACACGGGAGACACGCTCCTCCCCAGACCCTGGGGAGCCCATCCCCATGAGCACAGGACTTAGTCAGCAAAAGAGCAAAGAAAACCCCAAACCCACAATTACCTTAAAGTGCATGATGTGAGACTTGAAAAGAGAAACTTAAGGGCAGCAATTATGAGGCTAAAGGAGGCTCGACAGAGTTCTAGCGGTGGGAAGGGTCCAGAGAGTCTTCAGTGTGGCCACACCTGGCTTGCGAATGGCTCCCATCCCCGCCGACTGCGGGCGAGCCCTGGGACACTGCGTGTGGGGCGAGCAGACCCGGGAGGCGTGGCTGAGAGTGTGCCTAGCACAGCAGAGTGCGCGTAGCACAGCAGAGCTACTGCAACACCGGCCTGTGCTCTCTGCGTCGTTCTGAGCTGACCTTTTGTTAAAGGCGTAAACGGAACCACCGAATGAAGTTTTAATCAAACACCTGCAACTTAAAGAGTCAATGATGACCTGGTCTGCTTCCAGAAGCTTCAGGCTACCCAAGGCTTGCCCGGCTTTGGTCAGGCAAACGGACTGGTGGGTGAAAAAGCAGGGAAACGCTATGTGCTTTTGAGTCTCACACTTAAGTGAACCCAAGAACGAGGAAATGCCAAGAAAAGGCTGCCCCCAACAAAACTGGAAAACCAGCCAGCACAGGCTCTCAAGAGAACACCAAACCACCGGATCGCTGTGCCCTGACGGACACCAGCTGGAATGTATTCACCCGAATAAAGAAAACACGTCACTCAGGAGAGGCGGCCGTCAGCCCTGGAAGGACAGCAGAACAGGAAAAGGAAAACCGAGGCGACAGTCAGCAGCGCCCACCCAACACAGCGCGAGGCATGGGGTCGGCCTGGGCATCGTGCACCCCCAGACCTGATGACAATACTGCGGTGGGGGGAGGGCGGGCGACAGCACCTAGGGGCTGAGGCATCGGGTGCCCTGGGTCTGGCGCTGCCAGCCACGAGCGCCGCGCCTTGCCGCCCTGCAGCCGGGCGCGTCCTGCCTGCCTGCCTGCCTGGGCCCGTCGGCGCGTCCCTCCCCTCTCGCGCCGGACTGCTTCATGACTCAGGACTCCGTCTGAGCGCTCCGAGACCAGGCTCCCTGGGAACCGGAAGGACACAGCCCAGGGCGGGAGCAGCAGGAGAGCAGGGCCCCAGTGCGCGCATGGACTGACGCGCCTCCGCGCCTCCCTGTGGCCTGCGGTGCCTCTGAGCGCCAGGCTGCCCGGGCCTGGTCCCCCAGGTCTCAGCGAGAGAGGGTCTGGGCCTCGGGGGCCGAGGCGGGAAGCCCCTGGGCTTCCTGGCGGGGACGCCCCCATCCTGTGCTTCCACCCCCAGCTTTTTCATTCTGTCAACTGATTTCTACCCAAGAAAGTCCACTCGACCACGCTGCCGCCACTGAATCAGCCTGGAGCCGGAGATGAGCCAGCTGCGGCCGATTTGTCACAGAATGACAGCTTATTCTCAGTATCCTTTATTGGCAGTGGAAAACGCCTCAGTACTTTATTGAAAGAAAGCAATAAATAATACTGTGATAAAAATAGTTCAAAAGGAGACTGTACAGACTTTGTTACATAATCAGGAGGTTCACAAAAGATTAACAGAAAACAGAATGTAACAACGAATGAATCGTACAAGGAAGTTAAAAGCAGAAACCGAATGTAAAACGTCCACCGACAAAATGAGCTGTATAATAAATAATGCACCGTGGTGGGAACACATTTCCTGCTGGCTCTTTAATGTGCCATTTAAAAAGGAAAAGTTACATCTGCTACTTAGTCCAAAACGGCTATATCGTCAAAAGCTAAAAATGTACCAATAGGTCCCTCCTTTCAACATGTTTACAAACAAATGTAAAAAGATGATTTACATAAGAAAAAATAAGGCCTTTAGTAGAGTCGCACTGCGTGGTTTCCTGGTTTCAGGGAGCCCGCGCCTTCCTCTTCCGGCACGGGCGTCCCTGTGGAGCGCGGTGCTTCCTGCTTGGTCCTCAAAGAGCAGCGGGGCGGGGGCCCGAGTCCGCCCGTCAGGGCAGAGCCCAGAGAGCCCCCCAGCCCTTCCTGCGGCCGAGAGAAGTGCTCCCGGCTGGGGCTCGTGCCGGGCGCTGAGGACAAGCCGTGCGGGTCTCCAGGGACGAGCTCTGCAAGCTACTGAGAGCCACCAGAGATGCTCACAGTTCTGACGGCCCCTTCAGCCCAAATTTTATCAGAAGCTCATATTTAACACCAGGTACTTTCAGTCTGTTCACGCTGCAGAATAAAGCATTTCTTGCTAGAAAAAGTAGAGTAAGGTCAGTCATTAAAACGCAATTGCTTGAAATTAAGTCTGCTTGTTTCAAAATGATTGTTGTAGAGCTGGTTACATTTGTCAGGATAACGCGCACCATGTCATGATGATCTTACAAATGCAAATGCAGTAAAATCCTCTTCTCTCTCGCCGATTATTATTAAAAAATTAATGATAATTACAATAAATGCATAATTTACAAAAGCCCAGTATCTTTTCATAGGATTTATACATACAAGCATTACAGTACATTCGTTTGAAAGACTAAAATTAGAAGAACAGAATCGATTTGAAAGGATATTTATAGCCTGGATATACATGAAAAAGTAACTAACTATATAAATGAAGTCATGTTTACATAAATATAAGAAACATTAAATTCTAAAATATTTTCTCTATGGTATTCGTGAATTTTTCACTAATTAAAAACTCTGTAATAAAATATCTTAGGGTCCATGTAACAAGTATCAACAGATTGCAGATCCACTGAATTCTGAAAGGCCGTCTTCGCCGGGTCCCGAGCGCTGCACGGTCATCTGTAGAAGTAGTGTGGGTAAACTGGAAAGGAAGCACAAACAGGACAATCAGCCTCAGGACGGGCCGCCCGGCGCACACCTGCGTCCTGAGGCCCAGCCCTGCCTCCCTGCCCCTTGCGCTGTAGCTGCTTGAGAACTGAGATGAAACGTCAAGGAGTACGCGTATCAATGAGAAAATTCCTTGCTGACTTCCTTTTGGCGTATGTCTAAAAGTTACCAATTAAAAAGATTAGGAAACCAATCAAACCTTCTGGCGGAGACGTGAAAAGTGGAGAGCGGAACACAGCCCCCGGCCCTGGCGCCACGAGCAGGGGCTGGGCTCCCAGCCCCACGTCACCCCTTCAGCGCGAGCGGGCTGCTCGTAACTGCACCCCTGCGATGGCAACGCAGCTGTGTGTTTAAAACCACCCGCCAGGCCCTCAGGGTCGCACGACAGCGTGGCCCCAGGAAACCTGGCCGTGCGGGGTGCGGCTCATTCAAGACCGTGTATTTCTAAGAAAGCCAGTGGGCGCCGCTGACCTGGGAGCGACACCAGCGCGGATGCCAGGGTCAAGGCGGAGAGCCGCCGTGCCGGGCGCTCTCAACCACGGGTGGTCGCCAGCCAAGAGCTGAGCCGGTGAGCTCCTGCCACGCGCTGCTCTCCTGCCTCCCCACCCCCAAAAGACATTAGCAGATACTGAAAAGAGTCCAGCACTTTCAGTTTTAAGGAAAAAATGCAAATACACTTTTTTCCTTAACAAATGAGGATACACGAACCCCTCTGTGACCAACTGTGAGCATACAGAACACCAGAACCACGTAACGGGTGCAGCCGGGCTTGCGTGCGTGTTCCTAAAGGCCTGCAGGAACGGAAACGGGCTCTCCGGGCCAGGCAGCGCCCCCGTGCGGTCACCCGGCCGCCTCTGCGGCCTCCGGGCACGCGGAGCCCTCTACTCACCACGGGGCTTCAGCAGGAGTAAGTCCTGACCGTGGCGGCGTCCAGCCTCTGCGCTCCCGACACGCTGCCTGCTCCGACACCGGGGAGGAAGCGTGCAAACACAGCGTGCGGTTAGTCTTCAGACGTCACACGGGGCACACGTACACACACATCTGCACACCTACAACACCTACTGAGGGCTCCCAGGGAAACTGCTAGATGGGAGCGGACGAGCCAGGGAAAGAGAACCTAAGCGTCGCCAGGAGGGGGTTCTCTTCAGCCCCCAGCAGCCCTGGGAGCCACTGGCAGCTAATCTCACGACAGCAAGGACGCCTCAGATGATACACACTTCGTGATGTCCTCTGTCTAAGTGACAACTACTTCACCTGGTAACTTTGTTTCTCCTGAAACTCTCTAGATTTGCAGAGCAACTAGACTTTTCTTCGGGGCCTAAACGTGATATCCCCAAGGCCGGTGTGAGGTAGATAACCCGGGGCAGCGCTAGACACCACGGGGTGCAGGTGACCGGAGTCAAACGCAGGCCTGGCCTGACGGGAGACGTGCCCTCGGGCCACCTGCCCTCCGCGCCTGTCTGAGGGAGCATCCAGGGCACTCCTCCCCAGGGCCGGGCTGCAGGGGGTCGGTAGAGGACAATGACTCATCTAAGAACACTAAAACCCAGTCTCAGTTTCTGCCGGAAGTGATGTGTACCACTGAGGCCTTGTTCCTGTCGAGAAACACACGGCACGGCCCAAGAGGTGAGCCCCGCCTCTCCCTTGCAACCTGGACAGAAAATGTGCAAACACCTGGAGCAGATATTCCCGACTGCCAGTTACACAGTTTGTGTTCCCACGGGGCCAGCAGGAACACGTTTTATCAAGAATGTGCCGTGGTTCCAGAAGAGATGGCACGACAGCTGGCACTGTCGGTGAGCATGGGTCATCTTTCCAAACCCTGACCCTGAGGTCCCAGGAGGCCAGCTGCAGCTTCCCCGATGCCCCTTATTTAAGAAGGCATTGAGCAGTCCACTCTCCCGGGGTTGGGCCTCAGTTTTCCTACAAGGGTCAACAGCCGTCTTCCATGTAATATATTCCCTACACCTCTCTCTAGGCTTATTTTTAATTTATCTGAACTCTAATCTCAATGTCGCCGTCAATACTGAACACGGGAAGTGTGACTGAGTCTGAGGAAACTGGGCACGAAGCTGTGAAGAAAATCAGAAGGCGCTCCGTCAGCCTATTCAATAAGTGGAGGGCCGAGTTACCGTTAGAGTTATACAAATTACCTCATGCTCCTTAGAATAAGAATGCTACTAAAGACACTGCTACTCTTGCCCCATTAACCAGATCACTGAGCTCTGCAGAGAGATGCAGGCTTCCAGCAGCAGTGCTGCCCTGGGGGCCATCTCACCAAGCGTCCGGCTGAGCGAAGGCTTTACACACACGCGCTTTTCTCTCATTTTGATATAAGCAAGTGAGAGCCAAACTCACAAACCTACATACGGGAAGGGCTAAGAACAGGGAAACTTGTAAAAGCCAACTCAGGACAATTTTTAAAAGCGCTTCCTTTCCCATAGCCGATCCATGGGCCACAGAGAGGAGAACGAAGTCCTTCGTAACGGGAGTGTGGCTACAATGGCCCCAGCGGCCAGCACCACACGGGACCAGGACCCGCAGACGCCTCCTACGAGCCTGAGGAGGAGCAGCCGTTTCACTGCCACAGCCGCTGAAGAGGACACGGCTGTACGACGACGGCCCTACAGACGGGGAGACTGAGGCACAGTGCTCGAGGCTGTGCCCCTCCTCAGTGGCAGAGCCAGGGTCCACCAAGGCCATCTGCCCTTGATCCTGTCATCGTGGGGGCCGCGGTCAGAGCTGAGAGGTCTGTCAGTAAAGCGCGACCAACTTGTCATCAGCCGTGTCCTCCAAGCGGAGCGGCGGTCAAAGGGAAAACCGCAAGCTCCATCTGGAACCCTGACTGCAAGGCTCGTGCGCTCCCACGGCCCACCGCGCTCCAGTGACGACCTGCCCAGGCTCACCTTCTTCCTCCTCTCCGTCCTTATGGTGCACAGTGACAGGGACCAACGCCAGCAGGGGTGGAGAGAGGAAAGGGAAGGCTCACAGAGGGGGAAACTGTGTTCTCTAAGATGGACTCAGTCACCTCTCCAGGTGGAGAGACGTCCCGGGAGCACCCGGCGTGGCCCGAGAGCTGCTGCACCACCTTGCGGCGGAGCCTTCCAGGGCTGCCTGCCACACACACAGGCTACAGGACGTCCACTCAGCACGCCGAGAACACACGCGACGCTCAGCTTTATTAGTTGGAAGGATATGCTAAGATTCAACCAGACAAGACTCTAAAAAACCTACATTATTGTTAAACTGTTATGCACAGATGTTAGGATTCATTTTAAAACACTTAACCTGGGCATGCACCAGTACTCAATGCCTTGTAACACAATCAAGAGGCCATTCTGGATCACGGTTAACATTCCAGCCACAAAGCTGCTCATGCCACCCACAGCGGCTGGCCGCCCCTGCACACCTACCGTCCAGCTGCGTCTTCTTCGGCTGCATGGAGGGTGAGGACAGAGAGGACGTGACCCGGAAGTTGGCGGGGAGAGTCTCTGCGGACCCAGCAGCTAAGCCACGAACATCCTTTGGTCTAAATTTTTTTCTCCAAGAAGGTGCTCTCCTAAAGCTTTTATCATGGTCCTGGGAAATTAAAGGACAGAAAACAAGACTGATTTTAAAATAAAGGACAAAAATAGACAGTCAAGTTACCAGCCTTGAACCTGACTGCTGAACTCGTCACTGCAAGTTTGTTCACACCTATTTAACCCGTTCCTGATAACCACAGGATCTACTGTCCCCACCGGGAACTTCTGAGAGTGACGGGCCCAGTAACACTATGTGGGGCCCTCACTGGGCATTGATGAGGACGGCCCTGGGCAGGCCAGGTGCATGTGCCTCCTGTTCATCACCCTGTTTCCTTTCTTATCTTGGAGAAATCATCTTCTTGCCGTATAAGATAATACATTTCTATTTGTCTTAAAATAGTTTCCAAGCTGTAAGCAGTTCTGCCTTAGAGCCGGGGAAGAGCCAGCAAGCACTCCTTTAGCTGTCCTCCTAGTCACCAGGCAAACTCACGTTTTCTTAAGGGGCAACGAAGGAAAGAATAAAAACAGTGTGGGAACAAACGAGTCACGACTGTGTGAGGGGAAATTAACATGTTGCGTTTCTCTAATCTCCTTCTAACAGGTTTCTCCAAAGCACAGGGACTCTGGATTGGGGTCAGACATCCAGCGGTCCCCAAACATAGCCCATGGACGCCATGCCTCGGCTGCCACCAATGTTGATGGGAACAACATTTTTGAGGGCTATCAAAACTTAAATAGCAAATATTTTAAAAACAGAAAACCTCAGACTGAAAATACGAGTTTCTTACTATCTCATTTAACACATTTTTGAGAGCAAAGCTTAGCTCAGGAGGTAAAATCATCTCCACACTTAGAAGAGAGACTGCCGACGGGGCTCACGTGCATATGAACAAATAATTCACACTGAATGCAAATTTAAATAAAATTCATTAGGCTGAAAACTCACTTCATCAAAACTTCTGTCCGTCCCCATGACCAAAAGGTTGTTAAATTCTCGTTCCAAGACAGCGCGAGCCTGAAATCATAACAAAACAACAATACCGCAAAGCTTCATCAATCTAATCTGAAGGACGTTAGCATATCACAACTGTTTTTCAAATCAAGACTTTTAAAAAGCTCAGGCTATAAACACCTTGAGCCATGACAGCATTTAATTTAATTGAATTAATTAATTTATTTGAGGAAGATTAGCACTGAGCTAACACCAGCTGCCAATCCTCCTCTTTTTTGCTGAGGAAGACTGGCCCTGAGCTAGAATCCATGCCCATCGTCCTCTATTTTATATGTGGGACGCTGCCACAGCATGGCTTGCCAAGTGCTTCCACGTCTGCACCCGGGCTCCGAACCGGCGAACCCCGGGCTGCCGAGAAGCAGAACGTGCGCACTTAACCACTGCAACACCGGGCTGGCCCCCACAACCACATTTTAAATTAGGGGATTCCTGCGGAGCCCATGGATGGGCTTTCAGGGAAAGGGACCCATGACCGCTGGCAGACTATCTACGAAAGTGTGCTCTGTGGGTTGGTGCTGGTGGGGGGATGGGGGGTATTGGCAAAAGACATACAATCTTCTGTAGAAGAAGAATAAATTTCCTGATTCTCAGGTGAGCCCGTGTGTCAAAAAGAATCACACAGGGCAATAGAAACAAAATTAACAGAATCTCCATCGGTGTACCTATGAGCATTTCTCTTTCCACGTAAGAACTAAATACACGTCGTCACTCCTACGAGCATATGGACTTGAACGAAGTTTCCCCTTTTTTTTTAATCGCAAGACTCTCATGCTGACAACAGAAAATGGAAGGACAGGCAAAACTAATGAAGAATTAAGCATTGCTGGTTTGGAACCAGTATTTTGTGGATTAGGGATAGTTGTCTGAGGTACTGTGAAGTTTTGTGTCCACTCAGTTAACCAGCTAGACGTCTCCATCAGGAGACCTGACTGAACGCTGAGTGAGAGCCGGGCCGGCTCTGCAGCATACCTGTGTGTTCTGCTTAGGGATCCGTAACAAGAGCGCCAGTGCACTGAAATCGAAGGTTTCATCTAAGGCCACAAGTGCACCATGAACGCCACTCTCCACCAGATTGTTTGCATATTCTTTAAGACCAATTGAGACGATCCAGCGAATCACTCGATCGTTGCTCCACACAAGCACGTCTACAGGTGAACAGAAACAATTAGAACGGCGTCTGCACAAAGCTGTCTTCATCATGCACACCTGTAACAGCACACAGAAGGTGGGCAGGCAACCGCTGCTGCATTTAGAGGTCACGCCTCGGCCCTCCTCCATCGAAGGGAAACTGTCCCACTAGAACTCATGCTGCCAAAGAACCCAAGAGCAATGAAGTTCTTACGGACATTGATTTTCTAGAGAACAGAAAATGAGGAGGATCCAGGGTCAGAAACCAGAAGGACAGAGAAGAAGCTGAATGCCCACCAGGCACGAGCGCGCTTCCTCTACAGCCTTCAGAGTTTCTGAAACACTTTCTTTTCGTCAGAGAAGGAGTTGGCGCCCTGCTCGATTCAACACAAATCTCTCATTTGTAATCTTGAAGCTTGTTTCCTTGAAGCCTTTTTTGTTGTCTCATTTTAAAAAGAGAGAAACTTAAAGATGCTCTCCAGCATATCAGAGACTGGGGGGAAGATCTTACACCACACGAAGTGATCCATTATTAAATTCGCTCTAGTAGAGATCTAAAAATAGCCACTCCATGAAAATATCTCCGGATGCTCACCAATCACTTCCAAAGACAACTTTTGTCAACTATAAAAAGATTTAAAACAGATACAGAAAACAGACAAAACTGATTTACCCATTTTATTTCCAATGCCCTTTTATACTATACACACACAAACACTATATATATAGTATAAAATATATGCACTACATATATAGTATAAAGTGTGTATATATATATAGTATAAAAGCTGGCTTACGGTTTTTCTTGTGATTCACGTTAGCTCAATCATGACCAGACTATCCTTTAAACGGGCTGTGTCCTCAACCAGTTTTGTCTTCAGTTTCTTTCTTTGTAAAACCTGGGGAAGAAGACAGCACTCACACGCACGGGGTTGTGGGAAGGATTAAACAATTAACCTCTGAAAGTGCTTCGAGTTCTTAAGTCTTACCTATTATTATGACTGTTGTTAGTGATTTCTTTATTCTGAAAATTCTGGGAGATTTTACTTTGAGCTTAATCGTTAACGTCTTACTTAAAAGCAGACTATTGTAGTCGATGCTTTCGAGGCATGCCGGGTGAGAGGTTCCCATTGCATCTCCCCACCTGCGCTCTCACTGAGCCGCCTCTGCCATCGTCCCCTGCTAAGGAGCTCCTCCTCCACCTCCAAGGCCCAGCTGAACCAGCGCCTCTGTGCTGCCCCCTGAGCCCTGGAGGCAGAGCCACAGGGCTCCATCTGTGCTCCTGAAGCCCTCTGATAAGTGGCTAGAGCAGAATCGCCACACTGGAGTCCAGTGAGCCGATAGCAGAGTCCTGCCCGTCTGTGCCCTGCTGTTACCCAGCAGTGTGGCACGGGGTGGCATTTCTGAGTGAAGGAGTACACACGTCAGAACAAGTCACAGGAGGAGTGTTCCCCTTGAGACGGTTCGCGCAGACTGACGTAAGCACAAGAAAGCAGGCACAGGTGCTGTGCCTCAGAGGAGGACCGTGCTTCCTCCCAGAGCTGCAGGGCGTGGTGGCGCACCCTGGTGGTAAGTCACGAGCTGCCCCACAGCACAGCCACACACAGACAGGTGCTGTGGTGCTGCGGCCAGGGAGCGAACCTGGGCTGCTGAGTGCTGGGGGCCAGACTTGAACTACCAGGCCATGAGAGGAGGGTCTTCAAAGCACTCATCTCCAACCCTCCCTCCTCTGTAAGGATGCCAGACTAGTTTTCTCCACTTAACAAATTTCCTAATATTTTTAAAAATGGGAAATCACTAACCCACAGCCAGCATCATACTCAACGGGGAAAAACTGAGCGCCATCCCCCTGAGAACAGGAACAAGACAAGGGAGCCCACTCCCACCACTCTTACTGAACATAGTACTGCAGGTTTGGGCCAGAGCAATTAGGCAAGAAAAAGAAAGAAAAGGAATCCAAATTGGCAGTGAAGAAGTGTAACTCTCACTGTTTGCAGACGACATGATTTTATATAGAGAAAACCCTAAAGAAGCCATGGCGGGGCCGGCTCGGTGGCTGAGTGGCTAAGTTCGCGCGCTCCGCTGAGGCAGCCCAGGGTTCGGATCCTGGGCACGGACATGGCACCGCTCATCAGGCCACGTTGAGACGGCGTCCCACATCCCACAACTAGAAAGACATGCAACTAAGATATGCAACTATGTACCAGGGGGGTTTGGGAAATAAAGCAGGGAAAAAAAAAAAAAAAAGATTGGCAACAGTTGTTAGCCTAGGTGCCAATCTTTAAAAAAAAAAAAAAGAAGCCATGGGAAAACAATTAGAAATAAACATCTACAGCAAAGTTGCAGGATACAAAGTCTACTTACAAAAATCAGTTGCATTTCTCTACTCTAATAACAAACTAACAGAACGAGAACTCAAGAATAGAATACCATTTACAATCGCAACAAAGAGAATAAAATATCTAGAAATAGGGGTGACGTCAGCAACATGGCAGCGTGAGCTCACCCAGGACTCTCTCCCCTCCAAATTACAACTAAAAAGAGCAACTGCTTTCCAACCAAAAAAAAAAAAATCCCAATAACAGAAATCCTCACAGACCCACAGCAGCCAAATGACGGAAGGCGGAGAGGCTGGAGCCGCCCTCGGAGGAGCTGGAACGGGGTCTTCGCTCCCTCCCCTAGAGACTGGGATCGCTGCCGTGGGTGTGAGAAGGAGCAGGGGAGGGGCCGTGCATTGGGAGATCGTGCAGGACTCCCACCGCTGGAGCAGCGGAAACCCTCTAACAGGGGACAGCTTTCGCGTGGGGGAACCCCAGCAAGCCAGGGCCCTGGGAGACCAGAGAGCGAGAGCTGTGCCAATCCAGGTCGGCATGAGAGAAAGTGTCCCTCCTCCCTCAACCCATGCTGGGCGCCACCATCGTGGCTGAAGGCGCAGGGCTCAGAACCAAGGCTCTCGACCCCCATCTAGTGGCGACAGGCTGTACCTGCAACCAAATAACAGCATCATGCGCAAAAACCTCTCCTCTACCATCCAGCAATTTATAAAAGTTCCAGTCCAAAAGGAAAACAATAAAAACACAGAATTATGTCCTGAGGGCTTGGAAATGGGTAAAGTAAGTGAAGAGCAGTTCAAAATAGCTATCCTCAAAATACTCAATGAGGTAAAGGGAAATATAGAGAAACAAGTCAACAAGTTCTGGAGTTACTTCACAAAAGAGATTGAAATTATAAAGAAGAATCAATTAGAAACACTAGAGACGAAAAACACAATGGACCAGATAAAACAGAATACAGATTCCCTGAATGCCCGTGTAGACACCATAGAGGAGTAAACTAGCATAATCAAGGACAGGCTGAATGGCTCCAGACAGAGGAAGAAAGACAACTAAGAATTAAAAAAACTGAAGAAAAGCTCAGAGAAATAGCTGACTCAATGAGAAAATGCAACTTAAGAATCATCGGAATTCCTGAGGGCGTGGAAAAGGAAAATGGAGCAGAAAGTGTGCTCAACGAAATCAGAGAAGAGAACTTCCCAAATCTAGGGATTGAGAGAGAAATGTGTGTGGAGGAAGTTTTCAGATCTCCTACATTTGTCAATGTAAAAAGACCTACTGCAAGGTACATAGTAGTAAAAATGGCAAAAATGAAGGACAGAGAAAGAATACTCAGGGCAGCAAGGCAGAAGAAAAGAACCTACAAAGGAACCCCTATCAGACCTTCAGCGGATTTCTCGACAGAAACCTTACAAGCTAGGAGAGACTGGAGTGACATATTCAAAACTTTAAAGGATAAAAATCTTCAGCCAAGAATACTCTATCCAGGAAAAATATCCTTCAGATAGGAGGGAGAAATTAAATCTTTTCCAGACAAACAAAAGCTAAGGGACTTCGTAGTCACAGGACCTTCACTACAAGAAATCCTCAAGAAGGCTCTCATACCTGAAAAAAGAAAAAAAGGGAGTAAGGGGTCACAAAACACAGAGTAGGGAGACAAATAGACAGAAGCTAAATAGGATAGCAAATATTCAACTATAGCATTAGGATAAAGGGAAGGAAATCACCAAAGCAAAGATAATCTTATCACTCTAACCACAAACTCACAACACAAGTTGGAATAAGAGATGAAAATAATAATTTCGGAGGGGAGGAGGAAAGGGACTGAAACAATCTAGGCTAAGGAAGTAAGAGACCACCAGAAAATGGACTATGTTATACACGAGATTCTGAATACAAACTTCAGGGTAGCCACTAAACTGAAAAACAGAACAGAAACATAAAACATAAATAAGGAAAAATCTAAGAAACCCAGCCTAAGAAACTGCAGAAGTCAATGGGTAGGCTAAAACACACAGGACAAGAAACAAAGGAAACACAGGAAAACCGGAAAACGAGCAACAGAATGACAGCATTCAGCCCTCATGCATCAATACTCACCCTCAACGTAAACGGATTGAACTCGCCAATAAAAAGACACAGAGTGGCAAAATAGATTAAAGAACGAGATCCAACAATTTGTTGCCTCCAGGAAACACACCTCAGCTCCAAGGACAAACACAGGCTCAGAGTGAAGGGGTGGAAGACAACACTCCAAGCCAATAGCAAACAAAAGAAAGCAGGGGTCGCAATGCTTATATCAGACAAAACAGACTTCAAGATAAGGCAGGTAAAGAGAGACATAGAGGGCCAATATATAATGATCAGAGGGACACTTCATCAAGAAGAAATAACGCTTATAAATATCTATGCCCCCAACACAGGAGCACCAAAGTTCATAAAGTAACTATTAACAAACCTAAAAGAAGATATCAAAAATAACACAAAAATAATAGGGGACCTCAACACCACACTCACATCAATGGATAGATCATCCAGACAGGAAATCAACAGAGAAACAGTGGAGCTAAACGAAAAGCTAAAACAGTGGGACTTCATAGATACATATAGAATGCTTCATCCAAAAACAGCAGAATACACATTCTTCTCAAGCGTGCATGGAACATTCTCAAGGATAGACCATAGGTTGGGAAACAAGGCAAGCCTCTACAAATTTAAAAAAATTGAAATAATAACGAGCATCTTCTCTGATCATAATGTTATAAGGCTAGAAATTAATTACAAGGAAGAAGCTGAGAAAGGCACAAGGATGTGGAGACTAAACAATACGCTATTGAACAAGCAATGGATCATGGAAGAAATTAAAGAAGAAATCCAAAAATACCTGGAGACAAATGAAAATGATAGCATGCTATACCAACTCATATGGGATGCAGCAAAAGCTCTATTAAGAGGAAAATTCATCGCCATTCAGGGACATCTTAACAAACCAGAAAATCAGCAATCTTAAACTACACCTAACTGAATTAGAGAAAGAAGAACAAACAAAGCCAAAAGTCAGCAGAAGGAGAGAAATAATAAAAATCAGAGCAGAAATAAATGGTATTGAAACAAAAAAGGCAGTAGAAAGGATTAATGAAACAAAGAGCTTGTTCTTTGAGAAGGTAAATAAAATTGACAAACTCCTAGCCAGACTTACAAAGAAAAAAAGAGAGAAAGCTCAAATAAACAAAATCAGAAATGAAAGAGGAGAAATAACAACAGACTCCACAGAAATACAATGGATTATAAGAGAATACTACGCAAAAACTATATGCCAGCAAAATGGATAACCTACAGGAAATGGATAAATTCTTGGACTCCTACAATCTCCCAAAGCTCACTCAAGAAGGAGGAGACAATCTGAACAGACCAGTCACAAGCAAAGAGACTGAAACAGCCATCAAAAGCACCCAAAGAATAAACCCCCAGGACCAGATGGCTTTCCTGGGGAATTTTACCAAACTTTCAGAGAGGATTTAATACCTATCCTTTTCAAGCTATTCCAAAAAATTAGGGAGGATGGAACACTTCCTAACACATTCTACGAGGCCAACATCATGCTGATACCAAAGCCTGACAAGGACAGCACGAAAAAGAACTACAGGCCAATATCGCTGATGAACACAGATGCAAAAATTCTCAACAAAATTTTGGCAACCAGAATACAGTAATTCATCAAAAGGATCCTACATCATGATCAGGTGGGATTCATACCAGGGACACAGGGATGGTTCAGCATCCGCAAATCAATCAATGTGATACACCACATCAACAAACTGAGGAATAAAAACCACATGATCATCTCAATAGATGCAGAGAAAGCATTTGACAAGATCCAACAGCCATTTATGACAAAAACTCAACAAAATGGGGATAGACGGGAACTACCTCAACACAATAAAGGCCATAGATGACAAACCCACAGCCAACATCGTACTCAATGGGCAAAAACTGAGCACCATCCCCCTGAGAACCGGAACGAGACAAGGATGCCCTCTATCACCACTCTTATTCAGCATAGTACTGGAGGTCCTGGCCAGAGCAATCAGGCAAGAAAAAGGAATAAAAGGAATCCAAATAGGGGCGGAAGAAGTGAAACTCTCGCTATTTGCAGACGACGTGATCTTATACATAGAAAACCCCAAAGAATCCATTGGAAAACTTTTAGAAGTAATCAACAACTACAGCAAAGTAGCAGGATATAAAATCAATTTACATAAATCAGTAGCATTTCTATACTCTAATAACAAACTAACAGAAAAAGAACTCAAGAACACAATACCATTCATAATCGCAACAAAAAGAAGAACATACCTCAGGGTGAATTTAACTAAGGAAGTGAAAGACCTATACAATGAAAATTACAAGGCTTTTCTGAAAGAAATGGATGACGACATAAAGAGATGGAAAGACATTCCATGCACATGGATTGGAAGAATAAACACAGTTAAAATATCCACTCTACCTAAAGCAATCTACAGATTCAACGCCATCCCAATGAGAATCCCAATGACATCTTTACAGAAATAGAACAAAGAATCCTAAAATTCATATGGGACAACAAAAGACCCTGAATTGCTAAAGCAATCCTGAGAAAGAAGAACAAAGCTGGAGGCATCACAATCCCTGACTTCAAAACATACCACAAAGCTACAGTAATCAAAACAGCATGGTACTGGTACAAAAACAGGTGCACAGATCCATGGAACAGAACTGAAAGCGCAGAAATAAAACCACACATCTATGGACAGCTAATCTTCAACAAAGGAGCTGAGGGCCTACAATGGAGAAAAGAAAGTCTCTTCAACAAACGGCGCTGGGAAAACTGGAAAGCCACACGTAAAAGAATGAAAATTGGACCATTCTTTTTCACCATTCACCAAAATGAACTCAAAATGGATCAAAGACCTAAAGGTAAGACCTGAAACCATAAGGCTTCTAGAAGAAAATATAGGAAGTACACTCTTTGACATCAGTATTAAAGGGATCTTTTCGGACACCATGTCTTCTCAGAGAAGGGAAACAACAGAAAGAATAAACAAATGGGACTTCATCAGACGAAAGTGCTTCTTCAAGGCAAGGGAAAACAGGAGTGAAACAAAAAAACAACCCACTAACTGGGAAAAAACATTTCCAAGTAATACATCTGACAAAGGCTTAATATCCATAACAGATGAAGAACTCACACAACTCAACAACAAAAAATTAAACAACCCGATCAAAAAATGGACAGGAGACATGAACAGACATTTCTCCCAAGAAGATATACGGATGGCCAATAGGCACATGAAAAGACGCTCATCATCGCTGATCATCAGGGAAGTGCAAATCAAAACTACACTAAGATATTACCTTACACCCATTAGAGTGACAAAAATAACTGAAACAAATAGTAATAAATGTTGGAGAGGTTGTGGAGAAAAAGGAACCCTCATACACTGCTGGCGGGAATGCAAACTGGTGCAGCCACTATGGAAAACAGTATGGAGATTCCTCAAAAAATTAAAAATAGAACTACCATACGATCCAGCCATCCCACTACTGGGTATCTATCCAAAGAGCTTGAAGTCAGCAATTCCAAAAGTCCTATGCACCCCAATGTTCACTGCAGCATTATTTACAATAGCCAAGACATGGAAGCGACCTAAGTGCCCATCAACAGATGACTGGATAAAGAAGATGTGGTACATATATACAATGGAATACTACTCAGCCGTAAAAAAGAACAAAATCGTCCCATTTGCAACAACATGGATGGACCTTGAGGGAATTATGTTAAGTGAAATAAGCCAGATAGACAAGACAATCTCTGTGTGACTCCACTCCTATGAGGAATTTAAACCTGTGGGCAAAGAGAACAGATTAGTGGCTACCAGGGGAAGGGGGGGTGGGGGGTGGGCACAAAGGGTGAAGGGTTGCACCTACAACACGACTGACAGACGATAATACATAACTGAAATTTCACAAGATTGTAACCTATCATTAACTCAATAAAAATTTTTTTAAAAAATAAAATAAAGTAAAAAATCTCACAACATGAAAAAAAAATACCCAGGAATAAATTTAATAGGGGGAGGGTGAAAGGGGTGATTAAGCACACGTGTGTGGTGATGGCTTGTAATTAGTCTTTGGGTGGTGAACATGATGGAATCTACATAGAATTTGAAACATGCTATGATGTACATCTGAAAGTTATATAATGTTATAATCAAATGTTACTGCGATAAAAAAATAAAAAATAAAAAGATCTATACAAGGAAAACTATAAGACATCACTGAAAGAAATCAATAATGACAAAAGAAATGGGAAGATATCCCATGCACATGGATTTGGAAGAATAAGCATAGTTAAAATGTCCATTCTAGGGGCCGGCCCGGTGGTGCAGCGGTTAAGTGCGCACGTTCTGCTTCTCAGCAGCCCGGGCTCCACCGGTTCGGATCCTGGGTGCGGACGGGGCACTGCTTGGCAAAAGCTATGCTGTGGAAGGCGTCCCACATACAAAGTAGAGGAAGATGGGCATAGATGTTAGCTCAGGGCCAGTCTTTCTCAGCAAAAAGAAGAGGATTGGCAGTAGTTAGCTCAGGGCTGATCTTCCTAAAAGAAAAAAAAAAGTCCATTCTACCTAAAGCAATCTATAGATTCAATGGAATCCCAATCAGAATCCCAATGACATTCTTCATAGAACAAAGAATCTTAAAATTCACATGGGTCAACAAAAGACCCTGAATAGCCAAAGCAATCCTGAGAAAGAACAACAAAGCTGGAGCATCACAGTGCCTGACTTCAAAACGTACTACAGACCCATAGTGATCAAAACAGCATGGTACTGGTACAAAAACAGGCACACAGATCAATGGAAGAGAATCGAAAGCCCAGAAATAAAACCACACATCTACAGACAGCTAATCTTCGGCAAAGGAGCTAAGAATATACAATGGAGAAAGGAAAGCCTCTTCAATAAATGGTGCTGGGAAAACTGGATAGCCACATGCAAAACAACGAAAGTAGACCACTACCTTTCTCCATACACAAAAATAGACTCAAAATGGACCAGAGACTTGAAGGTAAGAGCTGAAACCATAAAACTTCTGGAAGAAAATACAGGCAGTCCACTCTTTGACATCACACTTAAAAGGATCTTACTGAATACCATGTCTACCCAGACAAGGAAAACAAAAGGAAAAAAGAAACAAGTGGGACTTCATCAGACTAAAGAGCTTCTGGAAGTCAAAGGAAATCAAGATTAAAATGAAAAAACAACCCACCAAATGGGAGAAAATATTTGCAAATCATATATCCGACAAGGAGTTAATCTCCATAATATAGAAACAACTCACACAAATGAACAACAAAAAAAACAAACAACCCAATCAAAAAGTAGGCAGAGGATACGAACAGACATTTTTCCAAAGAAGATAGCTGGATGGCCAATAGGCACATGAAAAGATGCTCAACATCACTAATCATCAGGGAAATGCAAATCAAAACTACATTTAGGGGCCGGGGCCGTGGCCGAGTGGTTAAGTTCGCATGCCCCGCTTTAGAGGCCCAGGGTTTCGCTGGTTCAGATCCTGGGTGGAGATATGGCACCGCTCATCAAGCCATGCTGAGGTGGTACCCCACATAGCACAGACAGAAGGACGTGCAACTGGAGGATACAACTATGTACCGGCAGGCTTTGGGGAGAAGAAGAAGGGGAAAAAAGAAAAAAAAGATTGGCAACAGATGTTAGCTCAGGTGCCCGTCTTTAAAAAAAAAACCTAAAAAGCAAAAAACTACACTTAGATATCTTACACCCATTAGAATGGCTATAATCACCAAGACAAAAAACAACAAGCGTTGGAGAGGTTGTAGAGAAAAGGGAACCCTCATCCACTGCTGGTGGGAATGCAAACTGGTGCAGCCACTGCAGAAAACAGTACGGAGATTTCTCAAAAAATTAAAAATAGAAATTCCATACAACCCAGCTAACCCACTACTGGGTATTTATCAAAAAAAACTGAAATCCACAATTCAAAGAGACTTATGTACCCCATGTTCATGGCAGCATTATTCACAATAGCCAAGATGTGGAAGCAGCCCAAGTGCCCATCGACGGATGATTGGATAAAGAGTATGGGGTATATAAATACACAATGGAATACTACTCAGCCATAAAAAAAAAGATGTAATCGTCCCATTCGCAACCACATGGATGGACCTTGAGGGCATCCTGTGAAGCGAAATAAGCCAAATGGAGAAAGACAAACACTGGATGATTTCACTCCTATGTAGAAGATAATCAAACTTACGGACAAAGAGAACAATTTAGTGGTTACAAGGGGCAAGTGGTGTGGAAGGTGGCCACAAGGGGCGAAGCGGCACACTCACATGGTGTCTGACAAATATTAATGTACAACTGAAATTTCACAATGCTATAAACTATTATGACCACAATAAAAAAAATATTTTTTTTAATTTAAAGAAACTAGGAAATCACTTAGGCTGCTAATACACTGGGAAGCAGAAATACGCTAAATCAATTAAACGTAATGTACTAGCCTTTTATTTCATTCTGGCTTTCTTCTCTTTTTCTTTCCAGTTCTTTTCGGTCATAATTCAGCCTTCGCAGGCACATAATTCCACACTGGAAGCTCTTTCTATTTACAAAAAAAAACAAAATTACAGATGGAAACAGTCAAAAGCCTCCTAGCCAACGAGCAGGAACTGTGTGCAACGACTGACCTGTGGAAGCTGTCCGCCATCTTCAGCTGCCCGCGCAGGTCCTTCTTGGTGAGATAGGCCAGCATGCGCGCGTCCACCAGGCACTCCATGAAGTAGCTGCGGTATTGCGGGAGGCCCAGGCTGGGCAGCCACTCGTTCCCGATCCAATCATGGTTCATGTCCCCGTAGGCGAGCGTCTGCTTTCAACAAGCAAGTACGATCAGTTCAGGAAAAAGAACACCCAAGAGGTCACAAGGGCAGTTTAAATAATCTTTAAACTGGATTTTTAACCTATTACATATCCTTAAAGCTTAAATGAATGACAACACTGTTCTTTATCATTTCAAAATAATTTGATCTCCTATGTACCTTTTAAATTTGTCAGTAGAATTTTAACAGAAGGTATTATACCACTGAAAACCTATGACTCATTCGTGTTTATAAATTTAACCTATTTCCCCAACCACAATAAAAATGTAGCTGATAACACATGATCTTTCTGAAGTAATTTTTGTGTATAATACTATAACAACAAAGAATGATCACGACTCATGAACAAGTTTGAAGGATCAATCCAACTGTACACAAAAATATCTGTGGCTGGTTTTAATTTTAACACTTTGTTTTCCAAATTTCCTCAACAAAAAATCTGTTAATTTCAAAATCCGTGTAAAAAGTGAACTGAAGGGGCCGGCCCCGTGGCTGAGTGGTTACGTTGGTGCACTCCGCTTCAGCAGCCCAGGGTTTCACCGGTTTGCATCCTGGGCCTGGATATGACACTGCTCATCAAGCCATGTTGAGGTGGCGTCCCACATGCCCCAACTAGAAGGACCCACAACTAAAAACATACAATTACATACCAGGGGACTTTGGGGAGAAAAAGGAAAAATAAAATCTTAAAAAAAAAGTGAACCGAAAAATAGTTTTAAAAGAAGAGAGAAGCAAGACAACAACTGACAGAACTGAAAGGAGAAACAGAAAAATCCACAGTTACAGTCACAAGACCTCAACCCTCCTCTGACTCAGTCACTGATTGAACAAAGAAGCCAAAACAGGCAGACAGACCCCCTCAGTAAGGATCCAGAAGCCTTAAACAACACTATTGACCAGCTTGACCTAAGTGACGTTTCATGGAACACCCCACCCAATAATAGCAGAATACGTTCATTTCAAGTGCGTATGGGATTCTCCAAGACAAATCTCAACAGATCTAAAGGGACTGAAATCATACAAACTATGTTCTCTGACCTCAACAGAATTAAATTAGAAATCAATAATAAAAAGATATCTAGAAAATTCTCAAGTATTTGGAAATTAGCATACGGCTAAATAACCCACGTGCCAAAGAAGAAAACAAGAGAAATGGGAAAATATTTCTAACTGAATGAAAGTGAAACACAATCTATTCAAAAATTGTAGGACATGGCTAAAGCAGTGTCTTGAGGGAAATTTATAGTATTAAACACTTATGTCGTAAATGAAGGAAGGTCTCAAAACAACAATGTAAGATTCTACCTTAAAAAACTTGAAAAAGAAGAACAAATGAAATCCACAGCAAGCAGAAGGAAGAAAATAAAAGAGCAGAAATCAATGAAACAGAAACAAGAAAAATAAAACTATGAAACTAAAATCTGGTTCTTCATAAAGATCAGTAAAATTGACTAAGCCCTAGACAGAGTGACTAAGAAAAAAGAAAAGACGTACATTACCAATATCAAGAATGAAAGAGGGGACACACTATAGGACATAGACACTGAAAGGGAAAACTGTGAACAACTGTAAGCAACTTAGATAAAATGGGCAAAAGACATCATCTATGAGAGCAACTCATAAGAAAGAGATAAGTTGTATCTTATCAGGACTCAAATTTGCAGTTATAAACTTTCTCTCACATACACATAAAATCTTTACCTTAAATGTCTTCACTGGTGAATCTTACCAAATATTTATGGAAAAAATAACAATTCTACACTATTATTCCAAAAAAATGGAGAAGAAATGCCTAACTCATCCTATGAAGCCAGCACTATCCTGATACCAAAACCAGACAAAGACATTACAAGAAAACTACAGACCAGTATCTCTCATAGACACAGATGCAAAATTCCTCGACAAAATATGAGCAAATTAAATCAATAATAAATTAAAAGAATAAGCTATCACGACAAGTGAGGTTCATCCTACGAACATAAGGTTGGGTCAACACTTGAAAAATCAATGACATTCATCCTATCAATGGATTCAAAAGAAATACCACTATATCATCTCAAAAGATGCAGAAAAGGCATTTGACAAAATTCACCATTCATTTATGGAAATCTCAGCAATCTAGCAATGGAAGAAAACGGCCTCAACCTGATAAGGGGCATCTACAGCAAACACAGGGCTGACATCACACTTAACGGTGAAAGACAATGTATTCTTCCTGAGATCAGGAACAAAGGGTCTGCTCTCACTAATTTTATTCAGCGCTGCGGTGGAACTCCAAGCCACGGTAACAAGGCAAGAAAAAGAAATCAAAAGCATAGGAATTGGAAAAAAAAAACCTGTCTTTATTTGCAGATGACCTGATTAGCAACATAGAAAATGCACCTACAAACTGGCTGTGAGAACTACAGTGAGCTTAGCAAAGCGGCAGGACACAAGGCCAGGACACAAACACGAGCTGTGCTTCTAAATACTAGAAGTGAACTGGAAACTGAAATTTACAAAATGCCATTCACAATGTCATCAAAGTCATGAAATCCTTAGGGATAAATCTAACAGAACACAGCCAAGCTTTGTACAATGAAAAATAAGCACACACATTATATGTATCTACAGACATATCCAAAAAAGGCACTCGCTGCCCCTCTGTCCGAGACCAGCTGCGCCCGCAGGCCTTCTGCAGTCCCATCACGGAATCCCTGGACACAGTCCCTCTCAACTACCACCGTGCTGTGCCTTGAAAACACGGCCTCTGGTCTAATTTATCACTTACACCAACCAAGCTGGAAGAAATGACTCACACTCCAACAAGAATGCTCAAATTCGAACAGAAAAAAACATTTTCACTATTTTCTCTAAGCAACCATGAGTGGGAAAAACATCAAACATTTTCGGGAAATCATCACACTGTCATGTTTTTCACTCTTTCAAACCTTACTCTCATCTCATATGCCTGAGACTTACGCATGAGCATCTGGTCTCATTTCCTTGCCTGTGATTACGTATTCTTAAATGGGCACACAACGCAAAGATTTCTAAATAAGAGAATTCCATGGAAGCGGAACCCTCCTCCTTTTTGTTTACTCATCATACACTCTAGTCACACTTCTTAAGTGGTCAGCGTCAGATAACATAGGTCAGCGACTGAGGATCAGGCCCAGTCCAGGGAGCCCTCCATCTCCCGGGCCGCCATCAGAGCCTTCTGAAAAAGCCCTTGACACGGATCTCCAGCATCGGACAACACCTGGGCCAGAAGAGGCAGCCACTGCCCAGGGCCTGCTAATCCACCACTGAAATAATCACAAACACACTTCTGTGATCTCTGTAAACTGTGAGGGCCGGCGGCAGGGACTGTGGCTGTCCCGCTCACTCCTGTGTCTGCAGCAAGCAGCACAGCCTCCCACAGACAGCCCACATGTGCCACTTGCTAAATGAAGGCACCCACGGCTCTCACCACACCTTGATGCTTTCTTCCCGAGGGCCCGAGGAAACCTTGAACGTCCTCTCGGCTTCAGAGCTGGCCACGAGGTAAGGGCACAGGAGAGGAACACTGTGTGACCGCGGCCCTCAGCAGACCGGGCGGCCTCACAGAGCCCAGGAAGCCTCTTCACTCCTCTCATCTGGGGGAGGCGACAGCGAGAGCAGCTCTTGCTTACTAGGAACACTGAGTGTTGGCTAACTCTGCTGCCGCGGGCACAGCTCACCCGTGTTTGTATTTCTACTGCAGAGAGCAAACATTCCGCTTATTTAATTTATACCTCGTGCCCCGGACACAGGGAATTTCCTACTCAAGTGCTGACAAAGTTCTGCTTCCTAGTGTGAAATACACCGACATTTAAGTAATTACGAAATGCACCCTTTTTAATTCACTGATGGTCATCAGTGGCCTTGTAAAGAGGTAGCTGACCAGGTTAAATCATTAATGAGGATATTTATCTGGCGTAGCAGCACAGAAGGCCCAAATCAGGAGCAGAGGGCTCACACCATCATATTATAGCTTCTCTCTTCTTTTGTTACAAAGAGAGAGAGAATTGGCTTTATGTTGGGAATACAAACAGAGGGAAACTGGCATTTCAACCAACAACTTGTACTCAGGAAAATTCTGATTTGAAACTATCCTGATTCTTTTCAGACATACAACGATCCCGTGAGGACCCTGAGCGCTCTGCCCTCAGCAAGAGCCTCTGGAGACGCCGCCTGCTCACACCGCGCGGCTGTGCGGGTCCCTCTAAAGTGCGGCATGTCACACAGCAACGCTGGTGGGGTCACAGGCAGGGACACCGCTGTGTTAGTCGAGCTGTCTCAGAGGAAGGCTGCAAGACACGTGTGGCAGCTTTTTGTGAGCTGAAGAGCTGGGGAGCTGAAAACGGAAAAGTACATTAAGCAAGAAGAGGCTTAATTTCTGAGAATTCCATTAGTAAGAAAGCCTTTTGATCAGCACTTAGTAAAACACCAACACGAAGACCCGGACGTGACGTCTCCACAGCAACTCCTGTGCTGGAAAGTTCTCAGAATTCAGTTTTCCCACCGGCAGACCTTGCGGTTAAGTTACCCAAGCGGGTACTTAAATCCGCAATGTCAGGAGCCGCCGAAGCCCCAGGACCGCGTCCAGGAGCCGGTCCGCTACACAGAGCCGTCTACGCTAACCAGAACTGACACCACGGCCCCACGGAAGAGAGGTTCAAAATTGTCCATGAGACGTGCTCTTTAACTCTACGCTCTGCTTCCGCCTAATGCTTTCAAATCGTTAACAATATCCTGAAAAAGTTAAGATGTTAAAAATGTCAAGAAAAGTAAATTACGAGTTTTCATACGCCAATTCTTTTTGTTGCTGTACATATAGTGAAGAATATAGTATAGAAAGTCTCCAACCTGAGCCCAGCTTCCCTCCTCATCCTCCTGATGTTACGTGGTTAGGAATGAAAAGAACACAGCTGTTAGTATCGGTGAGCTTAGTAAGGCAAGCAGATCAACTTCAGAAGGTGCAGCGAGACGGAGGGGAAAGTTCGAGAAATCAAGGTATCATGCAAAACGCATGCAAAACAACAATCCCAGCTTCTCATGCAGGAGCCGAGGCCCCCCCGGCAAGCACACTCAGTGAGGGAGAAAATGGGCCAGACCCTCAAAATGGAGTGTTCGGCCGAGGCCTCTCCCTAAAGGAGGTGTGAATTCAACCTACTCTAAAGAGAGAGGGCCTACCAATGTAAAGTTCCTGGAAAAATCGAAAATAAGACAAAATACGGATCCTATTTTATACATTTGACTAATACCTAGCGGAAATACTTATCAGGAACAACTGAGTGTAAAATGACCTTTCTGTTTCCCACAAAAAGGCCGGGAATGGTGCCGCTTGTAAGTGGGGTGCCCTGGGAGGAGGACAGGCTCGGGGCGGGACTGACCGTTTGTGGCGAGGCCGCGAGTGTTTCCATCTCCTCATGCGTTAACCAGACATTTCCTGTGGTCTACGGTGACCCAGGGACCACCACATCCAGGGCGAGGGAAGCAGTGACAGAGAGGAAGGTGGCAGACACGTGAGCCACGGGCACACAGGAGGAGCAGGGGAGGCGAGGCCCGTCTCCCCCTCTTCTCATTTGAGATGCCCACGTAGAAAAGGAGAGAACATCGACCAGCTCGCCCTTCTTAAAGAGTGACCACACCTAATTAATGCTGTGTGGTCAGCCACACGAGAAGAGCCCATGATTCCTAGAGCTGGATCTGCCCTGCTCACCCCCTGAGGTATGTGAAATATAAAGAGAAGAAAATACATTTTGCGCCTCTCAAAGTGTGAGTAATTCTCCAGTGCCCATCAACCCGCCCCATGGGAAAGGGCCTCAGCCCAGGAAGCCCACGCAGCCGAGCTCCGGACTGGGGGAGACGGCTCGGGGCAGGCGCTCCCAGGATGGGGCCTCTCGGCCTGCACAACCTCGCCGGGGGGCTCAAGAGGCAGGGAGCAGGACTGAGTGTGTCCAAAAGAAGGCCCAATCGCAACTGTACCGGAACACCGGCCCCACGTCCTGTCCCCGTCACTGCAGCCGCGGACAGCCAGGCCCCGCGGCTCTCAACGCAGAGCTTCCCGGGGGACGGGCTCTTCACCACTGGCCGTTAACCTCAGCTCGCAGGACGCGAGCTTTCTCAAGACAGTTGATAAAAACTTGGGGAAAACCACCCCAGCGCCTTCACTTGTAGAAAGGCCACTCTCATGTGAAATGATGGGGGAACAGGGACCAGATCGGATACTGCGACAAAACTTTCCACTGGGAGAAGAGCTGTCTGTGCGACAGGTGAGAACACAGGCTGATTGTCACTACCACAACTCTTTACTAAGAGACAAAATCAAACAAACAAACAAAAAAGGCTCTTAACACTTTTTGTGCAAAGGAACCGAGGCCTGAATCGGGCCCTGACCTGCTACTCAGAGAAGCATGCCTGTGAGGCTCTTGGTTTCTTAATCAGGGTTTTTCTCTCGAGAGTAAACCAAAAGCTAAAAGCAGAGAGTGGGCACTGGGCCAATGAAAAGAGTCTGCACTTTAGAAATGAGGCGTCGGCCTGCCCTTATCTCCCAGTAACCGCTAATGTTTTCATTAGATTAGTTTTTAACGTTTCAAACAGGAGGACCCTCTTTAAGGACGTTCGAGGTCTCCCCACGGGGAGCAAACCGGATGAGCACAGGTAATGCCTGGTGCGTGAGCACACGCAGGCTAATGGACTGCTCAGAACCCTGAGCTCCCAGGGCCCTCAGTGCCAAAAATGGAAGCACCGAGGGGCCCAACGTCACATTAGAGTAAAACACTGCTTATAGCGCAACTGGGGATCGAGGCTTTTTTCCCTTCACTTTTGATGAATTTATGTTTAAATTTGTGATCGCTACTGTTGTTTTCAGAAACTCCTACTTCTATGTTACAATGCAGCCACTGAAGCCAGGCTGTTAAAAAAAGCATTCAATAAAGTATTTTTAACCACTCAGTTTTCACCCGTTAGAAGCTGTGACGTTTCTGCAGGCTGAAATTTTAAACCGGAGCCCTGGGTGTGTTTACGAAGACTTGGAGAAGCAACGTCAGGAGGGGATAAACTGCTTTCAGGGAGACGCACCGTTCTTGACGTAGGAGGGGCTGACGGACTCGTGAGGGACGTGATCGCCTGAATGGCCAGCCTCAGCTTCAGCCTGTGCAGAGGGTTGCTGATGCCGATCTTGCGCTGGATCTCCGTGTCTGACAGGGTGGACATGATAGCCCCACTTTTCACGTTGGCTCGGCAGGCGGCCACATACCAGGCTGGCAACCCAACCCAGAGCTAGAGACAGGAAATGTTAAGGCCAGAAGGTTATGCACAGTGTGTGAAATGGATTAACACGTTCACATGAGTCACATACTTGATCCAGGATCGAAAGACGACTATACCTCCAGCCAGACGCCAACAGTTGGCCCATCCCATTGTGCAAAAGGTAAACCTTGTCTCCGGGCTTCCTCGAGCAACTCATGCCTACAAATAACCAGACAGTCACAGTGAAAGACTCGATCACACGCATACAGGAAGCAAGTTAGCAGAGTACTCGCTCTATACACTTTCACAAGCATAGTAGCACATATCTCATTATTTTCCTTTAATCTTCTAAACCATCCACTTAACGGTAGTTTGGTACATGTCAGGAAGAACTCCTGAACAATGAAATGCTGACGGACTCGACAAGGTTCTCTGTAGAATCATCTCCTCGCAGAATTAAAGAATTATTACCCACTTTAAAAAAACCCAGCAGAGCCTTTGTATCCAAGCTAGGACATTCAAGCGAAAACATACTCGCTCTTCTCTTTCTAAACGATGAGGGAAAATATGGAGAAAGAGGAAACTAGACCGGGTCTGAACAGAGAAGCCTGCCTCTGTGGGAGCTTCACAAACGTTCAGCGTTCACACCACCAACACCGAGAACAATGTGGATTTTTAACACTAGGAATGGTCTACTGTAGCAAGCAAGTAGTGGACTGGATTTTGGCTGTTTCTCTTCCACGTTGCTAGTTAGCTAACTAGGTACTTGCTAAATTCAGACATTGGGTCATTTCTGTGGTTTAACCCACAGGCTTCAAATCCAGAAAATTTCAACCCGGACAGTTTCTACCAGGACCCCAGACGGAGTGTGAGCCTAAGATGCCCTGCGCTGACAGCTACCGTGGGGCAGGAGGCAGGGAGGAGTCCCAGGGCCCTCGTGAGATCAGAAATATTCTGTAGGCCTGATTTTCAAATAGGCGAACTGGAACTTTACCACATTACCATCTTTGCAAATGATTCTGTCTACTGGGAACATGGCTATGTAAGAGAGAACAAAGAAGCTTCACGAATCTTATCTTACTGCTTTGTGCTGTTTACCTCCAAGCCTTTCTAAGACACCCTATCACTTTGACAGGGAGAGCCTCGGAGAGGAGACGGGGCTGCTCACCGCACGCGCCCCGACACCCCAAGTCATTTTCCATAATCATTTCTACAGAACACGTCGTCGAATCTTTTACTTCTAAAGATACATAACAGCTCTTCAACATATTGAAATGCTATTAGACTTTTCTTAAGACTATGAAGTCTACGGACAATTAAAGCTCAAAACGTTTCACACAGGATCTCAAGTAAGTGTTCCTTAAGTCACCCTTAGGCTTCTGGGGAATAACAGATATTGTAACTATCCAGGATAATTCTACCAGAGGATGCAATAAATATCTTAATAGCTCAAGTAGAGTTAACAAGGGGCAAACTTCTCTAGTTCAAATAAGCAAAGCTACTCATAAATAAAAAAGCAGCCAAGTCCACTGGAACTGCCGTCCCCCTGACACCGGAGGCCAATGCTGGACGGAGGGGGGAGGAGGGCCTCGCTGGGCGGGACCGACCGCCAGTGTGCTGAATTAAGTGCCACTTTGTGTTTCCCGGGGACAAGTTCTCCTCAAGGACAGTGGCTCTATCTTATGTAAACATGTCTGTGAGCCATAGGAGCCATACGAGCAAGACAAACACCTCCTCGGCAGACAGAGCAGGGAAAGACCTGAACCCTGACAGCACGGTCAAGGCCCAAGTCCTGCCCGCCTGGCCCGGCGGAGGGGCGGGGATGGCACTGGTGCCGGGCCAACAGGGCTTTCCGATCCCCACACTCTGAAGTGAACTAAACAGGTACTGAGTCCGGGGCACTTGGCAGAGAGTTCGTTTTTCATATGAAACAGACACTCACTGTACACAGGAACATAGGGTTAAAAATAGTCTGGTAATTCCATCATCTGGGGACTGGTGCACACCCTTCTGACTTCACCTGCAATGGTCGTTGGCTTTTATCAACAGCTTTCTCTAGTATGGATTACTTCTGGGTTTCACAGTGCAGGCCCAGCGCCCTGCTGAAAGGGCGATAAGGCAATGGAGGGAGAACGATGCATCTCTTAGATGCCGCTGAGAGAGACGCGAGAAGTGAGCGCGAGGGCAGAGGAGACCCCAGCTGGGCGGCCGGCCCAGGTCTCTGTCTGCTTCCAGCTCCCTCCCCTATCAGGCTAGTTGGTGACCTTGAAGACCCCACACGGAGCCAGATCCCTGCGTTATCACCCCAGGCAGGAACACCAGCACCCCCTTCTTCTCTGGGGGTGACTGTTCTGTCACGTGAAGAAGGCCCCTGCCCGTGGGAGAGGAGAGGGCAGCGCCCCTGGAAGCTGTGCAGGGTAGGGCGAGCACAGGATGCGGAGACCAGACTGGAGACGCCGGGGCCAGCGCCACTCCTGCCCTCTCTGGAGCTCGGTTTCTCGAACAAATACGCTCCCTTCTTGCTCGGTCTAGGAACTGCCTTTCCCTGCTGGCCACTGAGAACGGCCTCAGGCAGACGGCCGCTCTCCTTCGTTTGTGACTACTCATCAGAGCACTTTCTAAGAATCAACAGAACCACCCGTGTGGTTCGACTTCACCGCAACCAGAGATCACCACGAAGGCTGCTGAGTCCTCGCGACAGCTAACCGCCAGGGCACGAGGTCGTCTTCTACTGGCCCTTCGCTCCAAGGCCTGAAACCCGAGAGATCGAAGGCGGCGGGCCTCTCAAGTGCCGTGCGTTTCTCTGCATCCTAAGTCTACCCGAGGCACCCACCTCTGTTCTGCAGAGGCTGAGGCAGAAGCTGATATCCTGGGGCAATGAGGTGTATTCTGTGTGCCCAGATTCTACGGCCCCAAACCACTGTCCAGAGCAAACAGAAGACTCGTCTGGTTTCTGTTGTTACGTATTTCCCTCCTCTGCTTGGAGATACTGCAATCTCTGTCATCGCTTTGTCCACCCTTAGGATCTGCGATCTCCGTTTACAGAGAGCTACTCAAGAAACAAGGGCGGGGCTGCCGTCCCTGCGGAGTAAAGGGACGAGCGCTGGGCCCGCGATAGTCAGCCAGCAACTCGCGGCTGCTTGGCTGGGACTTGACCTCCTCCCTCGAAGATCATTCTAGACCCCAAGGGCGATTTTTTAAATACCTCTATACCAGGAAACTGATGTGCCATGCTTCCCAGCCTTAACATTAGAGTCAGAGGAGAAAGACATTCAGAAATATGCTAAATCCCCTGGGGAACAGGCACACGGATGAGACAAACGTCATGTAACCCGTGAGTGACGGCGTGTGTTTTATAACTAGGACAGGACACGGTGATGAAGTTATCTTTCATAACGAGAAGCGGTGTGGGCTTTGCTGACCAGACCCCAGATAAGGTGTACCATCCAAGCGACACACGCACCTCGTTTCTCTGAGGCTGACACGTTCAGTACCATGGCACCTTGCACCAACACCTGCTGGGCTCATGTCACAAACACGGCTCTACGGCCCACGCAAAGCACTACTCCCGCCATGGGGTGCAGCTCGCTGTCAGAGGCTGGGGGTGGGGGCGGCCAGGGTGAGGGGACCCGGGACAGCTCTCAGCAAAGCAGCACGACTCTCCCGGAACCTCAGTTCAGAGCCTGAGGCTGGTGACTGCCAACGCCACAGGCTGTAACACACGCTCAGCACAGCACACCCTCCGCCTCAACTTACCCTGCGACCACACTAGAGTCAACCAGGGAGAAACGGGAAAGAGAGCATTAGAACACCAGGTTACTTAAGGCGACGGAGTTCAGACAGCACCAGGGACACCCGGCAACGCTGTGGGAGCACCGCCAAGCGGACGAACACAGTGATGTCTGATTTCACGCCAGCGGTACCCTCCACGGATTCATTAAGCATGTCCAGCACCGAATGCGCCCACCACTCTCTTTTATGTACCTTAGACAAAACCTCAAAGTCAGCTCTCCACCGAAGTCACCAGGTTCTTGAAAACTCTCTAAAAGTGGATGTGTTTGGCTGTGTGACTTTGGCAGCTAAAGGCACACTTTTGAGGTAATAAAAAGAAATATTTCTGAGGACCGTATTTTGATTCTTACCTCTATAATGCCATAAACGTAAAACTGTATTCCAATAATACTTTTTCCGGATAACTCAAACATTTTCCCACAAGTATAAATAAAGCATTTTTCCTAAAGTCAATTTTATTTCTGGTTAACTGACAGAACTAAAATTACCCACTGTAGTCAGACAAATAACCTCCATACTTTGAATTTTTCCCTAGTAACTTACTAGTACATCCTAGAACTTGCCGTGCACGACCACAGAGTTCAGAGAACGGCCTGCCCCTGGACAGTTACAGCTATGGTGACACAGAAGTGCAGAGCCAATGCCATCACGGGGAACCCGGAGCTCCAGAGAAACCTGCCTACCACCCACCACCACACACGCTCCCCACGCAGCGGGAAACGGAGTCACGTGCCGGGACAAACAATAAAGGCTGTCTCCACACAGCCAAGTGCTCAAGCATACCTCCTGCGAATTACAAAATAAATTTAGAAAACAAGGGTGACCCAAACTTGGGCCAATTTGAATAGTTTGTGACCCTACAGGAACCATGAACTTCCGGGGACGAGGACCGAGGCGCACTGCCACAAACCTTACGGATTTTATTCCAGCATGTGCAAGCGTGTGCACTAGAACACGTCAGCAAAATCTAACGGACACATTTTTCCTGGCATGGCTCCAGGAGGCAAAAGGCCTGGCTGGGATACGTTTCACAAAGGCAAATGGCAATTACCCAAGTTACTTTAAAACATTTTTATACAGTTCAAAGACAGCAACGTTCAAAGCACGTTTTGCTTTCAATGGTGTCTGCGGATTTCCATTCACGGGGACCTGAAAGACTGAGTATTCCTAGGGCATGGTGAGCAATAACAGAAACAACGGCACTTCGCCTGAAATAAGACCAGCAGTGGGCCAGTCAAGAAGATTAGTACGATTCTGAGAAGAGAACGAAAACGAGGCAGGGTTCACAAAAGGGAACCCAACCGGCAACTCTACAGCTAAAGGCACGTGGCCTCTAGGGGAGAGGGTCCCCGGGCCCCAGCGTGGTCCTCGGGGCGCACTGCAGGCCCGGGTGCCACACCAATGAGGCTGTCTCAGGGTACTTGAGTGGCCAGACGACCTTTCCTATCGTCAGACTGACCACAGAACCTACCAATCGTCAGCCTGTCGCAAGGACCAGCTTTGCCATCTGACCACTGGCTCTCGCCCGTCTTCCCCATTCTCAAGGTCAGCGCTTCCCTCTGGGACTGCTAACTGCCCCTTCTGTCATAGAGGGTGGTTCAGTTTCAGTTTTCAGTCGCCAGTTCACTGGGATACTGTCTCTCCCTACCTCGTTCATCTACTTAGTTCTGGTTGACATACGGTCAACCAACACACAACCTGCTCCCGATCAGAACGAAGCCAGAGAAACACGCACACACTATTCCTCCATGCCCCTACCCCGGGGCATCGCAGCGTCTCAGCACCTTTGCAGAAAATGATCACCCTGCTATCACCTATTTTCAGAGTCAAGACAAATCAGAATCAAAATTTAATAAACAGACCACAAAATCACGAGTCTATTGAAGATAAAAATACAAAATCTACCGGAGGAGGAAAAAAGGGGCAACACAGCGAATATTTCCTGACAGATCATAGCCCGCACGGCAAACTCTGGATGCTGGTGATCAAGTCGGAGCGGTAGCTGCAATTACACACTCAGTTCTCCCTATTTTAGGATGGCTGGCACTGTTGCCAGTGCTTTACGTGTGTTTATGTAGCGACAGATGTGTGTCTAACACTCAGAAAGCCGTGTGAGGCGTGTACCGCTGCACTCCCATCTTAGAGGAGGAAACCGGGAATGCAGCAAGGCTAAGCGGCCCCTCCCCCCAGAGCTGACGCACTGGAGCCGGACTCGGGGCCCCACGCCTGGCGGGGAGCCCTCCTCGTCAGACAGCTCTCCGGGGGACGGGAGCCTCCCCTGAGTCCTCTCCCCCTTCCTGAGCAGAGGCTCTCAGCCCCCCAGGAAGCACAGTCTGTTAAAAGCTTTAGGTTAACCTTTCAGAAGGTAATATAGACACATAAATAGATACTACATTTATTAAATAAACGTTAGTTAAAAATCAGGCACAACTGAGAAGTGTTCAGTGAGATGGACGAATAACGAAAAGCTTACTTTTTTTGAAGTTTCCGGTTTTTCTCCGCCTGTCCTCCTAGTTTGCTGAGTCCCAAGGCATCCTGAGCTGAGTTTTCGGTCTCCGAAACGCCAGCTGTGAGGGCCCAGCGGTTGAAACAGCGAGAGAAATCAACACGGCCGCATTAGGTGAGTTCAGAAACAGGTGGAAGAGCACTTGCAGGCAAAGAACACCTCTAAAGGCTAAGTTTCTGACTAGGCAACCAAGGCACGAGAATGCTCGAGAGACAGTGAGCCCTTTCTGTCTGGGACGCCAGGTTGTTCAGGGCCAAAGAACGTCCACCGTGGCTCTCTGGGTCGCATGTGTCCCAGAGAAAACATACGCCTCCTGAGCTTTCACTCCCTGAGAACGCCCAGCGTCTTCGACAGACCGCCCGTGGGAACAACCGGGGGCACACAGTAGGCACACACACGGCAGGCCCCCCGCCTCCATCCTAAGGGTTAAGAATGTTTGCTGGAAGCCACCCACCTTGTCCTAATGACTCCTTGCCGGCATGTCCAGGTCGGCCCTTTTCTTTCTTGCCAAACAGGCGGCCGATGGAGGACTTGATGCCCTTCTTCTTGGGGGCTTTGTGGAGCGAGTCCTGGCCACTATTACTACTGCTGGGGTTGCTCACGGGGCCGTCCTGTGAGCCTGTGGAGCTTTGGGGACAGAAAACGATCTTTAATGAGCGCCCTCGTCCCAACACAACGTTCCATTCACAGGCACTAGAACACTCCACGCTTTTAATACTTGCTCTTCCAACTACACGAGCATTCCAAGTCTCCTCCAGGCATGTCTCCTTCGCAAAATGCATCGCGTGTAGAAACGAAGGCTCCCAGCCATCCCACCACGGAGAACCGTTTCTGAGGAGCTGAGGCTCTGAGCCAGAGCTCTCCTTCTGAGAAGGCTTCCAGTCCGAACCATGGAAGGCAGAGAGCACCATGAGCCCACCTGAGGGCCGCCCCTCGGCTGTGAAGATGCTCTCCCAACTGGAGGCCTGACCCCAGCGCCCCAGCAACCTCCCCAGTGCCACCGTCCCTGCCGCGAAACAAGAGCCACAGGGCCTACTGCAGAGGCGGCGAGGATGGACACCTGCACCCGCCACCGAGGGCTGCCAGGGGGGGACAAAAGCACAGCCCGTGGTAGTTTGACATAGGAGCACACTAGTCACCCACTGGCTCTCATGGTCCCTGTGGGGAGGCGCTTGGAGCGCTGGGGACGAGGTGGGGCTCTCCACAGCTCAGAGGCAGAGAGCGCATCCGAGCGGCGGGACACGGACGGTCCTGCAGAGCAACGCTCAGAACATGCCACATGCTTAGCAAATGCTCCACAAGAAGAGAAAGTTCTCACAAGAGTCAATTTGCAGACTCTGAAGAAATGAAGGCTTTCTAAGATTGCTGCTATCACTGAACTCTCTTTCTAAACTCACGTCGCCCAAACAGACAGCATCTTCTGCTGGGCTCACCTGAGCTCCCAGGGCAGCCCGAGGGCATCATCTAAATCAACTCAACTCAATTAACCAGTATTTCTTTAAAGTCATCATTCTGACTTTTTTCCCCAAGAAGAGAGCAATGGATTTCTGAAAGCTGAGCATGAGAAGGCGGTCTGTTTGGAGCCGGGCTAGGGTGGGACGCTGCCCTCCTTACTTCCGTAAGTCCCTGAGGTCCTCGTGGCCGACCGTGTGCAGCGCCCCTTTGTGCAGCCTGTCCAGCCGAAGGGACCGCGGGGAGGGCGGGGGCGAGGTTTCACATTTTATTGTCGTCTTGTCGTCTCGTACCTCTTCTAGGGAGGCTGGCAACTGAGGGGTTGAGACCAGTGTAAAATTAGTGAACAACACACTGTGACCAAAAAAACCCCACAACACATAGGCTTTAAATTATAACCATAAACTTATGTGGAAATCCACGAGCTATGCTTTCTGCTGAGTACAACCAGCCTCGTTCTAGCCCAACGCCACGTTAAAGGACCGTCTTACTTATCAGGAGCAGGAGCACAGAGCAGAGCCCGACTCCTGGCCTACGAGCACCAGAACGAGCGCAGAGACCCGGGCAGGACACACGGGCACTCCTCCTCCTGAGCCTCCTCGCAGCCCGAGGGCCCGCCCGCCCTAGGATCCTAGGCCACCACGAGAACAGCCACTGAAGGGCACCGAGATCTGAACCACGCCCAAAACCTCGTCCTCACACAGCACGCACGGCACTCACTGTCCCTGATGAGGAGCTGAAGATGAACGTGTTTATCTCCTGATGCATTCAGAAGAAACACCAGAGAGGGCAGAAACCTCTTGGGTAAACTGTCCAGAACTTTTTGTTTTGGGAGAAAAAGAGAAATAGCTTGTACCATGATCCACTATCATTTTGAGTAGTGATGCACCTTCCTGGACTCTGTAACAAGTGGAAAAGCAAAAAGGGATCTAACTCCTGCATCCCAGACACGCCTGTCTGTCTCATACGTCTCAGCGTGCAGAACAGATGCTATAAACTGAGGTCTTTCTACGCGGTTTAAAAGCAATTTGTTTAAGCCGGCTCAAAGCAGTCCTGGCCTTCCACTGGAAGATCCTCTCCTTCAGACTGCCAGTTTTCCCGTGTCGGGGAACGTGAGGACAGGAAGGAGGCGGTGGGGAAAACGTTAACTCCGGCAGGTCTTACTGATCCATGTGGCTCCGTGGTGAAGGCAGGGCTGGAGTCCTCAAAACGTGCGTGGCAGGCGTTTGTACAAACAGCAAGACCTGAGCAGCCAACTTGGGCTTTTTTAATGCGACTGTGTAGAGTGTCGCTCCACTGCAGCCCCACAGCGGCTCAGTGACAACCAAGGGGCTTAGTGCAAAACGGAGTCGAACTCATTTAAGATAGAACCTTAAGCCGTAGCTGGATAGATTCCGCATGCTCTCCTGATTTCAAATTACAATCTGCAGACAACCAAAGGCTACGACGGCTAGAAACTATCAATACGAAACTGAAACAGGGAGAGATTTCAAACTGAGGTTAAAACAATCACCTATAAAAAACAAAAAAGAACAGGACAGGGAGCAGTCCACGGGACTGAGTTCACTGTCCTCAGCGGAGACAGAGCTCAGGAGGAGCGGCCCGCCCTGGCCGGTGGCTGCTCCCGTTGCGCCCCCGTGGTGAGGGGCCCTGCCCAGCCTGGGGCCCGCCAGGCTGGGGCCTGCACGCTCTTTCAGAGCTGACTGGAACGAAGCTCCCCGACAGCTGGGGGGTCACGGCGGCGTAGGCCAGGGACGCTGAGGAGGAGGACAGTGCGTGGCCCACGCCGCCCGTGTCTGCACCATGCCTGCACTCCTGCCTTTCATCCTCACCACAGCCCCACAGCAAGGCCCTCGAAGGAGCCAGCCAGCCAGCCCACAGTGCCGTGAGCAACAGGGTCAGGCTGTCCTGCCTGGACGTCAATCAACACGCTCCTTCCTTCCCTGAGAAAGCCTTCCCACCGAGGGAAACACGGATGCGAGTCGGCGGGACTGAGGGCGTGCTGTGCGCCGCGGGGCCGGTTATAAGCTCTCAGCTCCTTGCAGATCGTGCACGGACGGGCACCGTCTGCGGCCACCCCGAGGAGCGCGCTTCTGTCGTTGTCTTCACTTAAACAGGAGGGCAAACCAAGGCGCAGAGAGGGCGAGCAGCACACCCGGGTCACAAATCATCACTGACAGCGGGGACTTGAGCCTGCGTTTCGCTGAATCGCCACGGTGCTCTGCGCAGCGGAGGGCTCCCACGGCTGCCACCCAGCTCATGTGCTCTAAGCGCTGCGGTCAGAGGACAGCTGCCCGAGCATCCGAAGGGCGGCCTACCAGCGCAGGATCAGGCAGCTTCTGGGTCGGGGTGCAGGCTAGGCACATGGCGTGAAGGTTAGGAGGAAGGCATTCTGGTCAACAGATCTGCTCCCCAGTGCGTGCACGTCCTCCAAGAACAGGGAAGCCCGATTCACGACTATCTATAAGGAGAAGAGGCCCGCTGGCCCCCGCTGTCAGGGACGAGTGAGGAGGTGAGAGAATCTGCAGAGAAGTCAGGCCGTGGGGGAAGCGACTCAGTGTCCTGGTTTTGAAATCAGACCAGTCCACACTGCAGCGTTCCCTAACTGTGTGCCCCTAGGCACAGCACGTGGCCTCTCTGAGCCTCCGTTCCACATCTGTCCATGGGGATAACGACAGTAACCTGCATCTCACCGGAAGTCCATGAGGACGAGAGAGCAGACTCGTAGAGCACTCAGCACAGGGCCTGGCATACAGTAAGAGCTCATGACAGCTAGCTATGTTTTTTTTTTTTTTTTGAGGAAGATTAGCCCTGAGCTAACTACTGCCAATCTTCCTATTTTTGCTGAGGAAGACTGGCCCTGAGCTCACATCCGTGCCCATCTTGCTCTACTTTATATGTGGGACACCTCCCACAGTATGACTTTCGCAAAGGGGCGCCAGGTCCACACCCGGGATCCGAACCGGCGAACCCCGGGCTGCCGAGGAGCAGAACATGCGAACTTAAGTGCCGCGCCACCAGGCCGGCCCTTCTAGCTATGCTTATTAAAATTAGTTTTTCCCCAAACTAAAATCTGTGGCTCTGCTTCAGTAATTTCTCATTGAAAAAATACTATAGCCATTATAAATAAGCATGCAACGATGAGAAGGCAAATGAGTGGAAGAAAGGCACACCCTTACGCCTGTCCCAGCATTCTATGCAAACCACCAGTGACCTGTCTCCAACAGGACAATCGTCATTTGTGACATGCCAGGTGAGTGTCAACATGTCCATTTAAATGTCAGTGATTCACAGGGCTCATTCATGCCAAATGATAGGTGCCCGTCAATACTTCAGAGAAACAAAGGTATGTTAAATTACTAAACACTTGACCTTTCTATGATGTTGCCTTAAATCACTAGGCTGACGGACGCATGCAAAGAAATGAAGAGAAACCAGATTTACTGCATACTCTGAAGTTAAAAATTCAAGGATCAGTCCAGGTAAATATATTAAAAAGAGAATGACAAGACAGATATAAGCGAGCTGAGATTCAGAGAAAACGTAACTGGAAATGGAACATCTTTTTCACCATGAAATTTAAACAGTAAGTTACTCAAGATTTACTAGAGAAACACTATAAATCGTTACTCAGGGAGATAAAATTCTATTACAACATATACAATTTATTAAAATACGGCATTTTATAGAACAAAGGGCCCTAACAGTTGTCTATTCTAAGCCAAACTTCTCTAGAACTTAGTTTGCCCTAATGAAAAACATGTCTCTAAACATCAATTTAGTTGACGAGGAAGTTACTGCAAGACTTACTATAAAACTGAACAAACCTACTTTTAGTTATTAATCACCTATTGGTCATTCATATAAAATTCTTACCTAGAAATTGATTTAAAATTTCTCAAACACAAATTTTTTGATTAAAGCAGGGTACCCTGTGAAAATACGTAAGGATAAAAGCTAGCAGAATAGCAGGTGGAATCTTCACATTCTATGATTCCTAAGAGATATGTGAATTTAAAAAATAGTCTATTAAAGGCATTAATTGTTTATGTCCAACAAGTTGATGAAATTTACAGTCTTGAATATAAGCATCAAAACCAAAAGGTATACTGTTTGTGTCAAGTTTCCGTTAATTCTATACTTGGCGGATTATCTCTGTATATATAAAAGATTTCATTTCTGAATTACACAAACCCTACACAGTTTGAATAAAAGCACTCTGATCCAGCGATATCATGCCTGTATCCACATCTGTTGTACAGTGACACAGCAGTAAAAACGTATCACTACTGAGGGAAAAAGACACTATTTCATGAGAAACGAAGATAACGCAGAAACCCCACTAATGAGCCCCAGTGGCCCCCACACACACACCATGGCCCCCACTGTGGCGGTTCCCTGAGCACCCCGTGGAGGGGGTGTCACAGCGCGGGCTGAGGCCTGGACTAACAGTGACAAAATAAACAGAAGGATGACACAGGAAATCAAAACTAAACACGGAAGCAGACACAGCGTCAGCCGGCACACACAACTACAAAAACAAGGAAAAAGAAAAACAGAACTGTTTTTACAAATTCTCTGAAAGGAAATAAGCATGAAATTGTCAAAGAGCTTAAAATATCAGCTAATGAGCTAACGATGTAAATTATAAAAATACTATGTCAAAACACCGCGAAATGGACTAGTTACCACTTCGGACGCTACTAAAGCGATTCACGGTTCATTTAATTACACGCAGGCTAACAACGCAACTAAAAACGAAAATGGGTGGTAGCAGAAGAAATGAGAACGGAAGCGCAATGAGAAAGCAGAACGCTGTCAACATGATTTCATGCATTCACAAAACCCAGACTAAACACGTGAGAAAGCTAGGCACTATTCTTTAGAGCAGCACGCTGTCGCGGTCCCTGCACTTCCAGAGGCTGCGCACGAACGCAGCCCCGCGCTTCCCGGGGAGGCCAAGCGGCAGCGCGCTCTCACTCACGCCACCCTGGATTCACCTGCAGAACCGGTGCCAAGCATGCCACCGAGGGCATTATTAAGAGGACCGATTTAGCTTTTTCTTCAGTTTTGTTTTTGACGGCATATTCTGTACCCTCCAGTCAGGCATCCCGAACGTAAAGACAGACAGCACTGACTCTCTCTGCACATTTTCCTATATGTTACGATGGCTGCTGTATTTACTTTTGTTACACTGTCTATTGCTGGAAAACAAAAATATCCCCCTAGCTGCCGAACCCTGCAGAGCTGACCACGCTCAGAGCTGAACAAGTGAAAACTTCTCTGGAGTTCAGGCATCACCCCAATATTAAAATTAATTTGTCACCATGCTATTGTTGAATGATTAAATACGAGTTGGTTTTAAAAATCTCAAACCTCTGAGCATAACAAATGCACCTGATTTTCTTCCGGGTTAAAAATAAAGCATATTCGTGGTGTCCAAGACTTAAATCAGGTGTGTCGGGGGCGAGGGGAGACAGCACAAGAAAAGACAAATCCTTACCAGAGTCATGATACCTAGTCTGTCCACCTCCCGAGCTGGGCTGTGCGGAATCCTTCGCGGGGTGGACCGGCCACTGTTCGGAGGAGAAGAGCCGGCGAGCGAGGAGGCAGGGTAGAGGGGAATGGAGCTCACTGATCTAAAACGACGAAGATTGCCAAAACTCCCACTGCCAACTCGACTCTCAATCTCCTCCGCCCGCTGCTCTGTGTTTTCCTTTTCTTCCTGTATCAACCTAAAGTAAAAACAAAACAGTCATCCTTCCTTCATTAGCAGACAGATTAACGGGTTCAGATGAAAAAATCGGTGCTTGCATTACTGTAAGGAAACTCCAACGACGGTTGCTCCAACAATTAACACTTCAGCAAAAACGTTCTACTTTTTCTCTCTTTAACACACTCGGCTTCGGAACAGCACAAAGTACACCTTCCACTGAGTCTTACCAACTATCTCTGATCACTCGCGTTTGATTTTATTTAAGTACCCCACAAGTCTGGAGGGGCTAGTTGGCAACTCTCTTACTACACAATGAGATGTTTGAATTTTACAGCTCCGACATTCCCACTTCTCAGGGCACAGCTGCACATTTACCTATCGGTTTTTTTGACTGGAAACTGGGAACTCTGATATAATCAAAAAATCAATTTACAAAGCAATTAGGAGTTTCCAAACACTTAAGTCTCTAGACTAGACGAAAACATTGATTTTTTTTTTTTTAAAGGTTGAGTTCGAACAAAAGTATTTTGTTTGTATTATTTGACAGAATTCTCCACCAGCCTCATCTGAATGAATTCACGTCAACCATGCTGCATTAATTTGGAAATTCATAATTAAAGCTCTTCTCTCCTAATGTATAGTGGATGCTTAAACAGCAGTTTTAATATTTGACTATGCAAATCATTACTCTAATATTAAATTAGTAGTAACCTTGCAGTAACCTGTCCAATTAAAGTTCTACTTATATATTCTGAAAGTACTTTCTGTTACTGATACCAAGGCAGTGGACAGAATTTACCATTTATATCAGGTCAACTTGCTACATAAAGAAGAACCCATTTTACTTAGCAATACACTGTGAAAAATAAAAGCTGACGTTTATAATCCTTTCGCGTTTCCCACAGCGATGGGGAAAGGCAGTCTTCCGGGCTCTGCGGGGTTGAACACAGCACACGAACCGTGGTTTAGGGAGGCAGACTGCAGGCCGCACACCCCTTCCTTGCAGAGCCTACAGCTCTCCCTGGAGTTAGTTCTGCCCCTCCTTCCCTCCCGCAGGCTCTGCGCAGGAACCGGCACTTGGCGTCTGTGTCAGCTTGACAAGAACAAAATGTTGGCAGCAACTCTGCCCGGACCTCCTGCAGGGTCACTGGCACACGGCTGGTCTCTGTGTGCATGCAGGACCGAACCACGGCTGCCTCAGGCCTGACAGGGCAGATCTTGGGCTCCCTGTCACCCTGCACCCCAGACCTAAGGCCTCTTAATCCCCCCTCGGACGGGCAAGTCTTTGGCTTGATGAGCAGTGCCATGTCTGCGCCCAGGATCCGAACCAACGAAACACCGGGCCGCCTGCAGCGGAGCTCAGGAACTTAACCACTGGGCCACGGGGACAGCCCCCCCTTGGACGGGCAAGTCTTTGGATTGCACCCCACAGTCGGCCCTTTGTCTTGTAAATTTACTGTTATAACTGCTAAGAGGCTTTCGAAAGAAAACACCTCTGAAACACTGACGAGGTTAAGATTCAAACCATCCTTTGACCACTGTCTTTTTTTTTTTTTAAAGATTGGCGCCTGAGCTAACAACTGTTGCCAATCGTCGCCTTCTTTCTTCTTCTTCTCCCCAAAGCCCCCAGTACATAGTGCTGGATTCTAGTTGGGAGTGCCTCTGGTTGTGCTATGTGGGATGCCGCCTCAACATGGCCTGAAGAGCGGTGCTGTGTCAGCACCCAGGATCCAAATTGGTGAAATCCAGGGCCGCCAAAGCGGAGCGCGTGAACTTAACCACTCGGCCATGGGGCCTGCCCCTGACCACTGTCTTGTAATGAACCAATTTTCACATTCTATTAGTTTAACAGAGAAAAATGCAAGTAGGAGTGGGAATTTGCCAATCTGAAAACCTCGGCTTTCTGTTCCAGGTGGTTGGGTGACACACCTGAAAACGTGAGGCTCTGAAAGACACACAAGAGGGCCCTCCTCAGCGCTGGAGGAGGCACAAGCGGCAGGTGGACGCTGCCCCAGCTCCCTGCCCCCCGCAGGGTTCAGAGTTGGGGGACACTCAGGCTGGAGGGGGGCAGGAAACTCTCCCTCCCGCTTCCTACTGCATGTTTCACCTTCGCTTGCCAGTGGACTGAACTCTGGCGTTTCTCCTCGTAAGTCACCCGCCACCTGGCACTGCCCGTGAAAAGAGTCCTGCTTCTTACCCACAAGGGCGCCAGGCCAGTCCACCTCCTCCTGGCTCTCCATGGTGCCCTGCCCCACACCACAGCTCCCCTCTGCACTTCGGAGCAGGGAGGCCTCCTCTGATGTGTGCTCAGCTCTCTGCACCCCGGCCGTCTCTGGAACCCGGCCTGGGATCCAGAGCGGCACAGGTGGACACTGAGCTCCCCGGCAACGCTCTCCAGCTGTGTCATCGGCTCGTGGGGGAACGGACTGAACCCCTTTCACCCTTCTGCAAGATCTTACACAAGTGTACCCACACCACAACTGTGGCGAGAACGCCCGGTCAACTGAACTTTCCAATCAAGGGCAACCTCAGAACTTAAAACTATTAAAACAGGATTGAACAAAGTTTTACTATCATGGGACATGTAGAATACGTCCACAGTATTTCTTCCAGACTGTCCTAGGTAGCATACAATTCTTTAGAGACATGCATGGTGTCTGTGGTGCTATGCACAAGCCCACGTACCTGATCTCCTTGTTGATGGCGTCCAGCTGCTCCTGAAGCATCATGGCCAGCGTCTGGGCATCGGCCTGCCCACTGGGGGACAAGAGGCCAGCTGGGCTGAAGATGGTGTCCCTGTCGTCTTCGCCGTCGGACACGTCCACATCACTCTCGAAGGCCTGCGCCACGTTGGCCAGGACACTCGCTTGTTGGGCACGTTCCCAATCCTGTTCATTAAGAGTCTGTACCTAGAAACAAGAAAATCAAATCTCAGCAAAGATGGAAAATAACAACCAAGTTACAGCAACTTACAGTAAACCTAGCAGAAACTTAAATATCTTTTAAATAGAAGCCCAAAAGATTTTGGAAAAATAGGCCATGCTTGTAAGTGGCTGACACGTATTAAGCAGGCAGTATTTCAGGGGCAGGACAGTCGATTACTTAGACTGCCTGGTAACAGTCACATCTCACTGTGGACACAAGGCATTTCCATGATGTTATTCACAATGGTGACAAGACCGAGTGCAAACAAAAACTGAAAATTAGAAAAATACACCATGGGGGGGCCGGCCCTGTGGCATAGTGGTTAAGTTCAGTGCACTCTGCCTCGGTGGCCTGAATCCACGGGTTTGGACCTACACTGCTAGTTGGCCACGCTGTAGCAGCGAACCACATATAAAACAGAGGAAGACCGGCATAGACGTTAGCTCAGGGCTAATCTTCCTCAGCAAAAGCAAAAACAAAAACCACACACACAAAAACATGGCACGATCAGCCACGCTAATGGGAAGTAAAAAGTTCACTACATCCACGGCAGCTGTGTTCACTGCAGTTGCCACACCACTGTACTAGTGTTATCGAGTAACACACCTCACTGGAGTTCCCCAATCCTCCCTCTTCTGAGCCCGGTGTGGACGAGCACAGACAGCAGCAGGCAGGGGCAGAAGGAGACAGCAGGGCAGCCGTCGGACGCACTCGTCTCAACACCCAGGGAAGAGCGAGCTGGCGGACCACGGTCTCTAGAGAACTGAGGCTCTCGGAGAAAAGGCTCCTCTGTGCCGAGCCAACTCCTGTCTCGCGTGATGGAGGGGTACCGTGTGCAATCAGAACGCGCACAGAGAAGGCATGCGCGCCGGGGCCACGTGACCCATCCCGTGCGGCTGTCTCAGCCCCTCTCTCGAAGCCTCCATCTCTTCCTCTCCCGTCCTCACTGAGCCCAGGGCCCTGCCTCCCACTTCACTGACACGACATCAGAGCAACCACAAGACTTGAGATGCCCTGCTGGCTTATCTCCCCGTCCCCCGGGCCTTTACCCATGCACTCCACCTCCCCTCCCAAGATCTGAGGTCGCGGCCAGGTACCTGGGCCCCCACCCAGGCCAGCCCCACCTCTGGGCACGAGGCGCACCCCCTCCGGCTGACTCCAGGCTCGCCTGCTGTGCTCCCTCCCTCTCTCGGGGTAATCGATTCTCTACTGGCCCACACCCATCAGCCTGAGAAGGTTTGCGCCCTTCTCCCTCCTTCAGATAACACACCAGAACCACGGAACCTGGATGCCACGTCTCTTTCCAGCCACCACTGCACTTCGTCCCGATGAGTAAAAGGTCTCCAGAGCCGCCTTGACTCCGCCTCCACCTCCTCTCCTCCTGCTCACCTCCCCTCCCACAGAGCTGCTCCAGGATCAAAGCGCCCACCTTAAGAAGTCCGCCACTGACCTCCACCGCCCTCTCGTCTGGCCCATCGGCAGGCCCAGGCCTGCTGCTCTTCCCTCTTCCCTGAGCATCTCGCTCACTCGGCTGCAGGCCCCGTTGTCCAGGGTTTCTGCCTACCTCCTTGTCACTCTTTAGTCTCCTGCCGGTCCTTTCTCAGTCTCCCCAACCTCTCAATTTTGGAGGGGCCCACGGCTCTATCCTGGAAGCTCCTCTCTATCAACAGGCACCCACTTTGGACTTGATCTCATCTTACACCTTTAAACACCATCTGTATGGTCATGACCCCCACATCTTTATCTCTAGTCCAGACTTCTCTCTTGGGTTCCAGGCCAGAATATCCAACTGCCTACCTGACACGTCCACCTGGACAGCAGATAGGGCTGTCGACCTGATCAGGGCCAGGCTCCACTCGTCTCCCCTGCCCCGCAGTCTTCCTCATCGCAGGAGACAGCCTCCAGCCTCCAGCTGCTCAAGCACGGGCCCTCGGGGGCCTCACTCGCCTCTTTGTCTCATACTCTATGTTCAACCCATCAGCACATCGTGTTGGCAGGACCTTCTAATATCTCCAAATGGGTCCTTCCCTTCCTTGGCTCAAATGTCACCGTCCCTGTGAGACCTCGCTGGCTACCCTACTTAAAACTATCATTCCCCTCCTACAGCTCAGGGTACCCCGGGTTTCCTTTCCCTGCTTATGACCATCGGAAACCCTGTGGTGGTTTAAATATACGTCCACACTTCTCTAACACTCCTCCCTTGGCCCACAGTGAGGGCAGGACTCGCTAACTCACTCTAACGCACCGAGTGCAGCCCAGGTGAAGGCATGCTGCCTCCAGACCAGGGCCTCAGAGGCTCTGGGGCTTTCTCCTGGCTCTCTCTCAGAATGAGCCCGGAGCAAAGCTGGCGGGCACCTTTCCAGGACACTCAAGCAGCCCCCAGAGAGGGGCCAGGCAGAGCCAGGCGAGTGAGCCTGGAAGTGCACTCTTCAGCCCCAGGCGAGAATCCGGACGGCTGCAACCTCAGGAGAACTGAGCCCGAACCGTCCTGCTCACAGCCCCGAGCCCACGGAACCTGTGAACTCTAAGTGCTCCTTGCTTTAGGCCACTGAGCTCGCAGCAGCCTGTGACCGCAGTGAGAGGAAACTGACACACGGCCCGTACTGTACTTCTCACGCACGCTGGCTCCTCACTAGAACGTGCGCCCTGGCGGTGCGGGCATCTTCTCTGCCTGTATTCACTGCTGGAGCCCTAGTCTATAATGACGCCTGGCCCAAACCAGGTGTGCACTGAATACGGGTGCTGTAAATAAAAATACGCAGAAGTAGATAAAGACGTGCTGTTAAACAGACACAAGTAGGAAGGTATTTAAACTTCCCGATGTGAATTCTTCTCACTAAAAGATGACGGATACACGCATTCATTCACGCTTATCGCTGCTTCCAAACCGTACTAATTACATTACGTTGCACTTAAGAGTAGGTCATATTCTATCAGAACTTGTTCTTCAGAAAAAAGCATGCCTAAAACGAAACTCTTAGCCAGAAAAAGGAAAATGGGGGGAGGGGAAGAGAGAAGGCGACCTATGACCATTGGAATCCCCAAAGTCTCAAAGTCACGGGACGAGCAGGAGACACGCCCGAGGGCCGGCAGCTCGCGGGCAGTGAGGACGGAGGCCCTTGCCTTGGACGGCTCATCCCGCAGGGCTGCCACGCGGCCTTTCTGGGGGCGCCGCAACACCGCGCTGCTGCTGGAGGCGTCTGCGGGACCGTCTGCCACAGGGAACCTGAAATCCGAGACACTGCCCAAGTGGGGTCGGCTGAAATATGGAAAACAAAAGGTCATTATTAGATAAGAAAAGCGAACTAAGTTTGTTAGTCAAGCCAGAAGCTGTCAATTTGGAAAACACGTAATTTCACAGAAAAAGGACTCCAAGGAGGGCACCTCTGTCCTTGCTCCCGCCAGCACTGAGCCTTTCAGCCCCGCCAGCGGGGACACTCCATACCTAGGAAAGCCAATGCTGCCACTGCAGACCTGGAGATGAGAGGATGGGGTCCAGCTGTCTGGGCCGTGGAAGAGGCATCCGTCACCCATGTCAGGGCCCGCAGAGGGGTGCTCAGCCCTGCCTCTGCTCGACCTTCTCCTCGACCCACCAGGAAGCACCCCCACCCCGACCTGCGGCCTTCCACGGTCACTCTCCCATTTGTGCCAGGCTCCGCAGTGTGAGGCTGGTGGACACCGACACTCCTCTCTCTGCGTGGCACTGTCTGAAGCGCTCCCACAGGCCCCTCGGAGGGAGCGGCTGCAGAAGCCCTTCTGACCACAGCTCGGGCTGGTATGAACCGGGCTGGGCAGGACACTTTGAGGATTCCGAACCAAAAGCAGAGACTGCGTGCAATCAGACTGACAGACAATCAACACGCCCGGCTAAAACAGTCCCCTGAACCAGTGACTGGGGCCCTGAGCACCCGCGAGGGAGACGCTCAAGAGAGTCACTAGGAGAGGCCCTGGAGAGGAACTGGTGAGCGGAGGCGAGGAGGGCGCAGCCCAGCCCAGCGCTCAGCCCTGACCGTGGGCACCCCAGCCACACCTCAGTCCTGGCCCGCCACCGAGGGCCTCCCTGTTCTCCGGAAAGAAGGCTGGCTGCCTTCATTTTCAGGAGGCCTTACGATCTGAGAAGACAGAGTCCATTCATCTGATTAAAGCCAGTTAGACAGGGGACCCCTCGAGCCTCCCCACCCGATCGTGGACAGGGCCAGGCTGACATGCCAACTCATCTACTTTTGGTACACACCTCTCGACATCTTTTTAAAGAAATACCTTCTTGTAGCGTTACACGAGATTTACTGCCTGTTCGAAGATCTCCAAGTCTGGAATTCCCCTTGGAGCACACCCAGCCCTACTTCCTCTACCCCTTACTCCTCACGACACTCTCACTCTCCCTCAGGGTGACTTCCAGCCCAACTGCTCTGGGGCCGTGAGACGGTTCAACGGCAGATGAAAGCGATGCACCTGAAATCCTGCGTGTACCTCTGGATGGTTCGGGAAGCACAAATGCTTCCCGATTCTGACACCCCTTCCCAGGCTTACCTGCCTCCCGACCCGCCACCACCCTGCAGCTCATCACTTGCTGAAGCCTCTCTTCTATATGGCCAATCTGTTTATGGAAGGCCACCCATCACCGTGCTTTTCCACTCCTCAAGCTAGACTACCTTTTCTCATGGAGAAGATCACAAAAACAAGATGACCGATCTCACCGTGGAGTCACACCAAATGAGCTGAGCCTGCCCTGCCTGCCAGACCCCTTCTCCTCAGTCCACCCAAGGCCCTTCCACGCCTACTGTGATTGGTCTTCCCCCCGTTTCTACAGCTCCCAACCACCTCTCTTCTAGGCCACTTGACATGCAGCCTCTAGCCTTGCCTCCCTGAAACAAAGCCCTTCCCTCCGCATGCAGCCTCTCCTGCCCACTGTCTTCAGACCACTCCGCCCCAGGTGACCTTGGCCATCCCCTCCTGCCACCTCTGCACTACCAGAGCAAAGAGCTCCTTTCTCTCCTTGTCTTTCACCTCTAACATCACACCTGGGACCGGCAAACATGTCAAGACGTCTCCATCGGAAAAACTGCCCCCAGCTCTGCCACCCCCTCAAGCTCCTACACCGGCTCCCTTCCCTTCAGGACTCGACTTCCACAAGAGTCACACACGCGTGTCCACTTCCTCTTCACCCACGTGCCTGTGAGAGCCTCCTCGCACACACGCCTGCAATCCCGAGCAGCGGGTCCGCCTGCAGCGCTCTAACGACACGAGCCTTCCACCAGCGAGGACCTGAAGCAGAAAGCAAGTGCCTGTTCCCTGCACTGGTCCTCCTCTGCACCTCGCTCTCTGAAGCGCACACTCTCCTCCTCGAAACTCCACCTTCCAGCGGGTTCGGCGTCAGGGGAAGCTTCTGGCTCTGCCTCTCTGTCCTCGCTGATTTCTCCTCTAGTTTCTAGGAGTGGGTTAGGCAGGGACAGCCGCAAGATAGCCTAAACCTTCAGGATGTCCTAACTTGGCAAATGCCGGAACACCTGCAGAGGTTCGGAGCTTCCTCCTGAGTCGTGTTGGAGGCAGGGGCCCGTCTCCTGTGTTTCAGTCACTGCCACCAGGTAAGCGCTTCGATAACTTTTGCTAAAGCGTAACTCTCACTTGATGACCATTTTCTACAAAGAAGTAAATCACCTAAATGAGAATTACCGCCTCTACCACGATGAGGAAGAAAAACTCAGGATGCCGGGCAACTTGGTAGATTCACGCCGAGCCAGGGGGCTCACTCCCGCAGCAGCCGGCCCGGTCACGCCTCGAAAGATCTGCGAGCGCCACGCCGTTAACTCTCAGCCTCTTCAAAACATACAGACTCCAAGCGCCGCACCAGACACGCGAACGTCAGGGCATCCTCCCGCTCCAGCAGCGCAGGCTCTCCGCGGCCTTCTCTTTCACCTCGAGGATGCGACCGTCACTCCCAGGTGGACGGGGCTTCCTCTGGCACCCTGGGCTCTGTCCTCCGATCCCGACACCATCACGCCCACACTCTGTCGGGTGCCTCAGACTCATATGCCCGACACTAATCAATCGTCCCCAGCCCCACCTCCTCCTGCGGTTCTGAGTTGAGTCAAGGACGTGACGGGAACCTCCAAGGTACCAGAACCTAACCTTCAGGATGATGCTGTCCTCTGCCCTCCGGCCTGCTCCGAAGCCCCAGGCTCCCTGAGCTCAGGCCAGGCAGTGTGTTCAGTTGGCTGCCCCTGTGGCCTGCATGTGTTCCTGTACACACACGGCAGGGGCTGGAGCGTGTCTGTGAGTGCGTGAGCTCCCCGTACACACACAGCAGGTGCTGGAGCGTGTCTGTGAGCACGTGAGCACCCTGTACACATATGGCACGTGCCAGAGTGCGCCTGTGAGCATGTGAGCACCCTGTACACACACGGCAGGTGCTGGAGTGCGTCTGTGAGGGTGTGAGCGCCCTATACACATACGACAGGCGCTTGAACATGTCTGAGCACCCCGTACACACACAGCAGGTGCCAGAGCACGTCTGTGAGCACGTGAGCACCCTGCACACACATGGCAGGTGCTGGAGTGTGTCTGTGAGCGCGTGAGCACCCTGTACACACATGGCACGTGCCAGAGTGCGCCTGTGAGCATGTGAGCGCCCTATACACACACGGCAGGTGCTGGAGTGCGTCTGTGAGCATGTGAGCGCCCTGCACATACATGGCAGGTGCCGGAGCATGTCTGTGAGCACGTGAGCGCCCTGTACACACACGGCAGGTGCTGGAGCATGTCTGTGAGCGCCCTGTACACACACAGCAGGTGCTGGAATGTGTCTGTGAGTGTGCGAGCACCCTGTACACACAGGGCAGGTGCTGGAGCGTGTCTGTGAGCGCATGAGTGCCCTGTACACACATGGCAGGTGCCGGACCATGTCTGTGAGCGCCCCGGACACACACAGCAGGTGCTGGAGAGTGTCTGTGAGGGTGTGAGCGCCCTGTACACACACAGCAGGTGCTGGAGTGCGTCTGTGAGTGTGCGAGCACCCTGTACACACACGGCAGGTGCTGGAGAGTGTCTGTGAGCGCATGCGTGGCCCGTACACACACGGCAGGTGCCAGAGCACGTCTGTGAGCACGTGAGTGGCCTGTACACACACGGCAGATGCCGGAGCACGTCTGTGAGCGCCCCGTACACACACAGCAGGTGCTGGAGAGTGTCTGTGAACGCGTGAGTGCCGTACCCGTGGTGAAGGGACGCCCCTCTCAGCCTCGCTTGGTCCAGCTCAGCCCTCAAGGCTTCGATGTCCAGTACGAGCTGATCCTACAAAACAGCAAATGACACATACTGCAGCTGTCTCCTTCAGGATTTAAAATTATTTGCATCAAATGTTGAACATAACCATAATAGGTTAAATTAGCAGTTATAAATATCAAGTATTTTAGTTCTGAGAACGTTTTCTCCGAGAGTCCTATAGTAAACATAAACACTCAGACCACCAAATTAGCTTTATAAACCCTGATGCATAAAAAGTCATGTCTTAGTCAAAGAGAAGTTTTTAGAGGCGAAACACCGAGTCATTAACAATTATTAATTCTGTAGAGAGATTTGGGGTGGGAGAGGCGAACAATACTCACCTTCTACTGCACAGACTTCCCTGTGTTGTCTTTTTCCTTTCTGTATTGTCTTTGTCTCACATCGAGCACACATTCATTCATTCATGAATCATTTGTTCATTTGTACGTCCAATCTCATTTTTGTACACGTCAAAACAGTAAGGAAAACTGACAAAAAACTTTTTAAGTCACCTATAACCTTCTAGATCTATGCTGTCCCATACAGCAGCCACTCGCCACACGTGGCCATTGAGCACCTGAATGGGGCTGGTCCAAACTGAGATGTCCTGTAACTATAAAGCACACAGCGGGTTTCAAAGACCCACTATGAAAAAATGAATGTAAAGCAGCTCATTAGCTTTTATATTAATGACATGATAAAATAACATTTGACTCTATCAGGTTAAGTAAAACTAATTTCACCTGTTTCATATTACACTTTTAAATGTGGCTACTAGAAAATTTTAGATTATACATGTGGCTCCCATTACATTTCTGTTGCACAGCACAGTTCTAGACGACAGGTTTGTGCTAAGGTTTTAGCTTCCAAATGAACCCAGAAAGGACTCAGAACTCTGATCCCTACCCGCTGCCAGACTTAACATCCACCGCCAACACAAACGCATTCACGCACAACTCTAGGAGTGCCATAAATCTTACAGCAGGAAAGTCTGACCCCACTTCACCCAACGTCTGTAGTAGTTATAGCAACAGTGAACTCGCTCAATTCACGGATTTCTCAATGATTTAGAGATTTAAGTACCTTATCATGTTGCGTTTCTTCTAACTGCTTTTTTGCATTTTCAACTTCTCGTAATAGAGAATTCTGCAAAAGATGAAGAGTCCTTTAGTGTTGATTCTTGAAAACGTTCCACATAATAGTATGGCTACATTTCTGTCTAAGATAATAAAGTACCACGGAAAAGGGGCCACGTGAACGTACTCATGAGCAGTATTAGAGTGAAATGCAACAGTGAGACCATCGCAACTTCTCATGATAATATGTAAATACAGAACCTACTACCTCCGTGATGGATTTTTCTAAGTAAGCATGTCAAGCCCATAGTGTAGGCCTATCTGCATCCGTTAAACTGGTTTATAGCAGCTTTTAGATTTTACAATTCATCGGTCACTTGGGAAACCTGACATAAGTTTCAAATGTACAGTTTAAATCTAAGGTCAAAGTATTCTGCCCTTAAGGTTGGCCCACTGATCAAGGAGGAAAGGGGGAAGCGCCCTGTGTGGTCTCTGATAACGCCTTTCCTGACGGGCTCTGTGCAACAGGAACGTCACGTCATTAGTAATGACCACTGGTCTCTCTCGAATGAGCGTGACCACGGTGCCCACCTCAGGGCAGGCTCTGGCCGTTATCTTTAGGGACACCCGTGCAGTCGGGACAGGTCGTGCCAAGGCCCAATGCAACTGTCGCCCATGAGAGCTTCTCTGACAAATTCTAGGGCTCTCCTTCACCCTGGGGATGGCTGAAGTGTCCCCATGATGAGAGGAGCATGAGTCCTGCTCAGACGTTTTCCAAACCGAATGGAGGGAGAGAGGGAGGAGCTGGAACACTTTCAGTTGATCCAAGCCTTTATTTTACACCATTCTCCTACACCGTTATGTTTATAAACGAGACAGAAATTAACTTCCGACGCAGGAGCAACGAAGGGGTGAGGGCTGGGCCCAGCAAAAGATTCCAGTGCAGGAGCTGGCAAGCGAGGGCCTGTCCCTGTCAACAAAGTTCTACTGGAACACAGTCACTCACTCACATGTCACCAGCGGCTGCTTTCATGCTCATTATTAGTAGGCATGAAATTATTTTGCTCAATTACTCATAATTCGTAAAAGCCTAAAATTTTTACTATCTGGCCCTTTATAGAAACAGTTTGCCAACTCCTGCTCTAGAGAATAAGAACGGTAAACAAGCTTCCATACACACAAATTGGGCAAGAACATAACAAACGAGAAGTTAATTCAGCGAGCGGTTAACAGTTGGCACTTTTTCCTCCTTACGGAGTCATTTCTACTTCCTGTAATGGCTGTTAACCACCATTATGCAGCATTCCTGGGGAGCAGAACATGGGCGATCTCTCTGTAAAGGATGGGAAACCTTCGGCGAGGTGTGTGACATCCCACCTTGTCTTCCAGGGCAGCCATCCTCTCTTTGAGATGAAGCTGGAGCCTCTCATCAGACTCTGACAGAAGCTTGTCGACGGTGTCGGACAGGCGTTTGTTATGCTCCTCGTTCATCTTCTCTCTCTGCCTTGCCTGGAACAGGAGAAACAAAAACCTGGCCACTGCGAGCAAAGGCAGGATCGTTTCCCCCACCTTGGAGTCACCCGTGCCGCCATCCCTGGGCTGTTCCGGCCCTCCGCCATCAGTGGACATCTACACGATGACCAGGACTGCCTCACAGGCGCAGAGAAAGGCAGGGCCAAGTCTGCGAGAGCGTTAATGAGAACGTCCACTGCTCCTTAAACGAGGCCCTCACGGGGCCTCAGCAACGTCACCCATCCCTGACTGTCGGGTGGGCTCCAGGAGCAGATTTACACCCAGACACAGCAGAGTTTCAAGGGGATCAGCTTATCCACACACCAGTGGAGGAATCTGCCCATGTAAACAGAAGCTTGCGTCTGGATTCAGGAGAAAAAATGAACTCAACTCACAAAGCAAAAGGTAAAGAAATTCATCTGGGGAAAAAACAGTGGAGACAGAGACTTTCACCTGTTCTTTATACTCCTACATCACTTGAATTTTTCGTAATGAACGTTTATGTTGAAAAATTACAAATAATCACGAGTAATTTTAAAACTTAAAAATAAAGTCGCTAAGTCTGTGTTTTATAAAACTATCATCAATTTCATGGCTTAAAAAGCTTGCTTTCACCCCTTATTCTGAACAAAGACAAAGGGCACGTGGAGGGGACAGGAAGGGCTAACAGGCGGCACCTGTCAGGGTGAGTCCCCCGGGCCGGTGGGCAGCTCCCGGGCAGAGGGCAGCATGGCTCGGGGGCTGAGACCTGCGCTCAAGCCACGCTGCCTGGAGGAGCAGCCCACAGGGAATCGCCAACACAGTCAAGCCCTCCGTGCTTCAGCGTCCTCAGCTGACCACCACGGGTGCCAGCATCTCCCTTTTCTCATGGGTCACGGTCAAATCAAACAGAAGGCTCTCAGAATCATGCCCAACACACAGCAGCTACCACCATCTGGAGAGACCCAGCACACCACACAATAAGGCACCGGTGTTCAAATATTTTTAAAGCAAAGCAACTTAAACGTTTACTTGGAATTGCCTTACTTATTAATGGCACCCCTATCTCAACACTGGTCCTTCCAAATTCTATCAACAGTTCTGAAAGTAAGGAAGTGCATCCCCAAACGGATAAAAATCTCTGCCTAAGAGCTACGTGTGTGCGTATGGGGGGCAGGCAGAGGACTAAGATACAATCTTCTGAAGGGAGTCAGAATGTTTGAAAGTCTGCGGTCCACGCCCAAGAATACGGGCTTCTGGTGAAAATAAAATCTGACGGCCTTGAATTGGTGTCGTAAGGGTGGGTGCCAGCTGGACGCAGGACGGCCACTCGCTCCATTGCCTGGATGCTCCACACTGACACCTGACCAACTCCTCAGGGAAAACTCTCTCAGGATTCAACTGACACGAGCCTCCACTGCACACTCTCTTCACAGCTCACAGCTCAGTCACAGTCTCCTCTTCCTCGCCAATACCCACCTCTGCACACACCTGTGTGTCTGCAGTCATACTTTGGTACTTTGGGAGACAGTCAGGCCCGTGACCTGAATTTGGGCTTTCAGTGCCATATCCTAAGCAAGTGGACCTGTCATCTAGGACAACACGCCTCACTCTAAGTTTCACGGGGACCCCAGGCCAGCACCTCAGGTTTCAGGGGCGCCTGGAGCAGGTCCCCTGACGGGCGGGTCAGAGAAGCAAGCGGCCTCCTCGGGCTGGGGACCCACCTCCCTGCAGGGCCTACGGGCACCAAGCTCTTCCCCTGCTGCAGTGCTGGCATGACTGTCCCCGGGGTGGATGCACCTGTCAGCAGACGACTCGTACATGAGGCCACAAACGAAACACACATGACAGGATGGAGAAGGGACCGGTGTCCGCGTCGGGACAAGTGGAATCACGAGGTGTCACTTTCCCCTGCCTGAGCGCGTCCCCCCCGCACCGGGCTCGGCGCTCGGCCTTGTGCCTGGACACGTACCCGCTGCAGCTCTTGATTCTTCTCCTCCAACTGTGCCTCCATCTGGCGCAGCCTCTCCTCAATGTTGCCGTGTCTCTCCTCGGCCTGTCAGCAAACACAGTGTAAGTTCAACCAGGGTCTCCGCTTCCCTGGCAGCATGCTGTACGCCACTGCGGCGGCAGCCAGCGGAACATGCTCTGCGTGCACCACTGTCAACCACGTGAGACGGAAAGCGTCTCCTTACATCTCCCGACACAGCCTACGTGGCTTCACGTGCTCATCTGGGAAGCGGTTAATCCTCTCACGTTGGTGACGCTGAGGCAGGACTGGTGTTGGTGACAAATGTGGTGAGAGAAATGTGCTTCCCCGACCCCGTGCCCAATTTCAGTGGATCGTATGCTCCCCACCCTCACACCGCGTTTGGTTAGTCAGCAGGGAAAGCAGGAAGCAGCAAGCGCGAGTGAGAGCAATGCACACGTTCTACCTTCCTGAGCTGGGAAGTAAGTTCGAACAGTTTAGCTTCCTTAGCAGCAGACATTCCAGAAGACAAAGGGTCAGACTATAAGGCCAACCAGGGACAGGAGAGACGACAGGGGAGAGAAGAAACCGACACTTTAAACACAGATCACGAAGGAAGAGAAGCGGTTCTGCGACAGCTGTTAGCAGTGAACTTGCTCTGAGGGAGGCCTGTGCGCACTCGACAGCATCTTACCCACCCAAGGCGAGTTTTCACCAGCAGCAGCCTGTGCCTGTCCTGCCCTTTTCCCACGGGTGCCCTCCCCAGCAGCTCACTAAGCTCGAACCAGGCGACATGAAACCACTGACGGAGGCGCCCACACAGGCCTCTGCCAGGAGGCCCCCTGGCCCGGGGCCGCTTCTCTGCCTGGCTGACTCCCACGGGCACTGGAGGCTAAGCCTTCCCTAGGCCCAGGGAGGCTGGGCTCTCTGTCATCACGTGCTTCCTCCTCCCGTACGGGCCACCTGCTTCTAGTACCTACAACATCATTCTGAAGGTGCCTAGTCACCTGTGGATAGAGAGGGCAGGGCGCGTGTCTTGCATACGCCTAGTCAACATTTGTTGAACAGATGAATGAATAAATTGCTTAAAAATTTGTTTATTACAAATTTATTTTCATTGTCTTTAAAAGAAAATGGCAGGGCTAGCCCTGGTGGCCTGGTGGTTAAGTTCGCTGTGCTCCGCTTTGGCAGCCCGAGTTCAATTCCAAGGAGCAAACCTATACCACTCATCTGCCAGTGGCCATGCTGTGACAGCAGCTCACATACAAAAAAGGGGAAGACTGGCAACAGACGTTAGCTCAGGGTGACTCTTGCTTAGCAAAAAAAAAAGAAAAAGTAAAACAAATGAGAATGGTGTTTTCCGATTTCTGGGACCAAGTCTATCCTTCTACACAAAGCTTCCATCCTACACTTTGAGTTGCTGACTAACTCTAAGCAGCAGTGACTCTTAGATCAAGCAGCCTGGGGATGAACAGCACACACCTGACAAAACTGGAGAGAAATTAGTTCAGGGATAACAAAAGAGGAGGCTCACACTGGACATTTAAAAAGCGGTCCAACCTCAGACAACGCAAGACTAAGAACCAATCTGAGCTCTTTCGTGGGCGGAGGTGCACCGACATAAGAACAAAAGGTAAACAAGGCACACAGGGAAATCATCTCAAGATCAAAATCCCGACATTGGCCCCAGAAGGGAACCCAAGGCGGCACCTTGGAGAGCGCGGCCACCCTCTGGGCCAGCTCCGCTTCCACCTCGGGGAGCGTCTCCGCTTTCCGCAAGGTCTGCTGCAGCTTCTGCTCCGCCAACTCCAGGCGCTCTTGTAACCGGCGGTTCTTATCCTCAGTCTACGAAACGAGAGCAGAGCATCAAAATGGACCAAATCTTCTGGCCCTCTCCATATTGACAAACTGAGGAAAACTCTAAACGCAGACATCTCCTAAACCAGCTCTGACAGAAGCAGCACTGTGCTGGCAGGCACTTCAGAGTGAACCTCGTCTTCCACTGTTTGGGCTTGATTTCAATGTGCAAAGCGCCTCTGCCAAAGTATTTGCTTTACCTAAATATCTTTGAAGAAGTCTTTTTTCTTAAAAAAAAAAACAAAAAACAAAAAACAAAGTTCCTATACATGAAAGAAAACCCATTTTCTGTGGAAGCTTGCTCATTCTTAGTGACAAGTTAAGGAAGAAGAGTCATCATTAACCCTTTTTAAAAAATAACCAGACCCATGATTTGAAGGTAACACTACTTCCAGCCAACTGCCAGGGGCAGGTAAGCCAAAAGATGGCCTTCTCCTTTGAAACAGAGACCTTCGAAGAGTCGGCCTAAGGAAAAGCTAGTCAAGCTATTTTTGTAAATGTATCATTGTTCTTTTAAAAAGTCCTCCTACTCTAAAAAAAAACTTCAATGTGGGAAATTTAGACAAGAACTTCTTAAAAAAAGAAAATTTTAAAAATCATCTGTAAGTTCAGGTTCCTGAGAGGCGGACATTTGCTCCTAAGCAGCTTTCTCCTCTTCCTGTGTGCACATATCTCCGTAGACATACAGACAATATATTACGCTTGAAAACCTTTGGAAAACGCGTCACACTGTCCACAGTATTTTGTGGTCTGCCCTTTAAAGTCATCCCTGTGAACAACTCCCAAGCTCTCAAACAGTATTCCACAATAAAATTGTTAATGGCTTCCTAGTATTTTATGTTTTATTTTTATTTTGGGTTTAATGATATACTTTATGATATACCAGATGAACTCACTTTATTTTCAAGAAGCTGGATTGGGGTTTTCTGGTTAACTCGATTCTCTGGGGCTACAGAGAAACAGGAGCAAGCGTGGCTCAGCAAACCGCAGGAGGGGCAGACTCTCCCTGCTGGCTGCATTTCTAAACGCGCCATGTATTACACTGACCCAGCTGTTAACAAGCAGCCACTGCCTTGCAGCTCTCTGCCACTCTGCTCCTTTGGTAAAAACGCTAACAAGCAACAGATTAACATTCACTTAAAACAAAACAAAACAGGAGAAAGAAGCAAGGAGTGCAGTTCCATAAAATGGTTAAATCAAATCCTAAGTAATTAAAACTGGCCAGTTGAAGTCATTCACCCTTTTGAACACAGTAGTCTAAGATTACAAAAACTTTACATTGGGCCTTGGTTTCCAACATGGAAGTCACAGGAAAAAGGCCTTTAACTGCCTTAGTAATTATTCAGCGAAAGCCAGACAGAGCTCTGTAAGATCCCCTACCTGGCGATGCACGGAGTCTTGGTGCGCGATTTCGTTTTCGAGTTTGTCGTTGAGGTTGTGCACAGAGGTGGCCTCCCACTGCGCCGCGAGATAGCGCTTCTCCAGAGCAGTGATTCTCTCTTCCATGTCTTCCTTTTGGGCCATGGCCTACATTAGGTGTTTCAGACGGAAAAAAGGTGAATGCTAAAGAGAGAAAAAACTGGACTAAACTCTAATTTTGAAATCAAATATAAAATTAGTGTCCTCAGAATTCAGTTGATAGAGATGCCAGTTTCCTTCAAGGTGAATGGCAATGTACCTATCTCAAATATCATAAATATTCATAAATATTCACCTACTATGTTTGGCCACTCAGTTTACGAAGCTTATCCTTTTCTACATAAGATTACCCAGAAAAATGGATAATAAAATAGCCCAATCTTGCAAGAATCCCAGGAGGTGAAGGTCTTGACAATGAAGACACGACCTCTGTGTGCCTCACGATGCAAGTGCGCTCCTGCAGGACGGGGCGAAGCCCCTCAAGGACACGATGCTGAGACACTAGGCTCATTTTCTTGGCTAGAAGTTGGATGAAATCTCATGCAATTACCACAAAATTAAAGCAATAACATTAACAAATGGGAACAGAAGTCAAAGTTCAATTTAATTGGATGCAACCTTCTGATGCCTCATTCAGCAGCAAAATTCTATTACACAGTATCGAACACTGAAACCAGGACCAGAACTTTCTGATAGCACCATTCCTGTCCCCCAACCTAAAAGTCCATTTCAGGTCCCTCTTTGTTTACTAAGGAACTCACGTTAGCCACGTCTTAATATTCAAAGTGACGGGTCTTAAAGAAGTTCGAAATCCTCTGCATATTAAACTCCGCCACATAAATAATCTCCTCCTGCTGCCAAAGAATAATATAACTAAACAAGTTCTGTAATAAATGCAGTCTTTTCCTTTGTTTTGAATTCCTACAGAAAACTGCTCACACCGAGTTGCTGAAGGGGCAGTGCGGCTGCTCCGCACCCACGTGAAAAGGTCTGAAGGGTCTTCCCGACAGGCTCTCTGAGATGGTCTCGCAGGGGTGCGCGTGCATGTGTTCTGTTTGTTTACAAAGGACGGGCTGCAGTGACAGGAGGAAGCACCAGAGAAAGTATCCAGCCCTCATTTGCTCTCATAATGATGGTTAGACAGATTCTCGTAAATAATTCTACGTGCAGAAACATGTGCCGGAAACGAGTCTATTTCTGCATATTGTTCCAGCACGCTCCTCACGGCACAGTGTGAGCCAATTCCACTCTCGCTGTGGTCCGACCTCTGACATTCAATACCGTCACCCATCCCTTCGCAGAGCAGAAGGTCAGAGCGCCGGAAGACTGCCAGGAACGCGCCCTTAACGCTCAGCAGATCACGCTCACATCACTTTCAGGGAACAAGCAGACAACCGAAACCAACATTCCCCTTAAGCAAGAAGGAAACCTGAGCATAACGAAGAATAAATTCAGACAGCCTGGAAGCCGTGGACGTGAGGGACCCACAGACCAGGGCACTACAGCCACACCGCAGCACGGCGGGGAGCCGCGGCCACCAGGCTAACAGACCAGCTGGACCGGGGGTCCTCCAGCTCCGAAGACCTCAGGGAAAGGAGGCCTCACCACAGAGATGGGGAGGCGCCTACCACAGCCTCACAGTGCTGTTCTGTTTGGCCGTCACTTATACAGTAACCCAAAGGCTGGAGGGAGCTGGGAGCGTGAGGGACAAGATGAGCGAGGATCAAACCCAAACCGCCCAGCCCTGGGACTCCAGGGCAGCGCCGTCTCCACCACCACTCACTTCGCGGACGTCCCGCTGCAACTTGGTGTTCATTTCCTCAGATTTGATGAGAGCTTTCCTAGCGGTGTCCAGGTCTTTCTCCAGCTCCGTGACGTGACTGGAAAGGGCGGCCAGACGCTCCTTCATCTGCCTCTGCTCTCTCGACTGCTTATCTATGACTTCCTGGAGCTCGATGACTTTAGCAAGGTCCTCCTCGTGGCTTAAGGAACCATTGGAAGATCGCTGCTGGGGGAAAAAATCCTTAAATAGGCTTGTTTGGTGAGCTAGGAAGTAAAGGACTTCCAGGAGGAAGGTAAAACCAAAGCTGATTTACGAGACCTGCTGGATGGCACAGCGCTCACGACACTCAAGCTCGAAGCGGGGCTCGACAACAGTTGTGAAACAGTGCTGCACGCACACTGCGGGCAGATGGAACTAGGAGACGACAAAGAGAAAGCCCACGGACTTGCCTTTCCATTAGTGCTCCGTGTATTTTCTTGTTTGCGGTTTACGTCAAGCACCCCATCTTTGAGCGTTTTTTTCTGATTATTCTGTTCCTTAAGAATCATTAGCTAAAACCAAAAAAAATTGGATAAGAGCAAAGAAATAAGGAAAGATAGCAAACTTCTTTTGGAAAAACAGAACTATAAACTGTAACCATAACACAAAAAGAAAACACATGGTGGTGTCACCCACCCTGAGGGGAACCAGGTTATCAAAACAGAGTTTATTATCTCCCGGCCAACCGGGTACTTAAGAGACTTTTGCAACTTGGAAATAAAAGTCTAGTTTACGAGTCATTCAAATGACCCAGATTCAGAAAGATAAAGAACATCCGATATCCACCACTAAGGCATCATACTTTTTTCAAAATTAAGAAGTAAAAATTAACAGCCCTCAATTCCAAGCACACAATGATTTAGCAAGCTTACCTCCTCGTGTGTGGCTCCTAATTCTTCTTCCAACAAACTACATCTTTCAAGTGCTACTCGTAACCGCTCTCTCACCTGAAAACAGCAGGGGTGGAGTGTGTGAGTGCACACTTCTCCAAGCCTTCGCGGACAGTGACCCTATCACTAGCAGAATATAACACAGAACACCTGGAACGTCTCTCATTGATGTTACCGTCATGGAAACTTGCTTTTAACAGCTTTAAATTTTAAGTTTGAGAAAAATCTTCTCCCTAAATAAATTACATTACCCAATTCTTAACAGCAAATCTATAAACGGGATATAATAAATTTTAAAACATTTATGTCAGGGGCTGGCCCCGTGGCCGAGTGGTTAAGTTCGCGCGCTCCGCTGCAGGCGGCCCAGTGTTTCGTCGGTTCGAATCCTGGGCACGGACATGGCACTGCTCATCAGACCACGCTGAGGCAGCGTCCCACATGCCACAACTAGAAGAACCCACAACGAAGAATACACAACTGCGTACCGGGGGCTTTGGGGAGAAAAAGGAAAAAACAACAAACAAAAATCTAAAACATTTCTGCCAACTAATACTTTTTAACCATATAGAACTGTCTTCTTATAGAAGAACTTTGTTGAGAAGAATTCCAGAAGGTACTAAGAGTAAACTGAAGCTGCACACGCACAACGCCTGCCAGGCGCACAGCGCGCAGCCCAAGCCTGGCCCCGGGGGCCGCCGGTACCTTCTCATCCAGAGCTTTGTGGTGCTGGAACAAAAATTTCAGCGCCTTCAGCACTTCCACCTCACTGGACACGCCGGCGGGGGACTGCGCCTGCCTCTTCACCACCGTCATCCTCAGGGACGGCTCGTGCCTGGAGACGAGGTACTCTAAGTGCTCCAACAGCAGCTGGGAGAAAAGGCCAACACAGACGCAAGTTTAAACAACACCTTCAATTGCACATTGGGATTCGGGGCAAATCAATCCTTTCCATCTCATGCTGAACCAGTGTGAATGCCTTCAATCCAGTAGAAAGTTAGAGAAATTCCTCCTCAAATGGATCAAAATACTAATTCTTAACTATGAATTTCAAGAAAAGTATGAGAACGCTGAACTGATCGATCACAGTTAAGTCGTGGGAAAATGTCGAAAATGTGTTTGAAACCAGGTAGAGTGGACGTCTTTCGAGTTTAAAGCCAGCCAGAGTGACTGATAGTGGCCCAGAGGCTCAAGTTCCGGCACCTACTGACCCTGGTGTTGTTTCTTTCGGCCTTCATTTCGGCAATTTCTTCCTCCCTCTCAAGGAGCTGTTCCCTGCACGCACTGAGGTCTTTAATGAGTGCTGCATACTCCTAGAAAATAAGGGGGGAAAGAGATCTTTTAAGGACAGACTCCCAGCAAGCCACCCCAGTCCTCACACAGGCAACCCCAGCCGGAGGCCCTAAGGGACCTCCGTGGGGGGTCGAGCCACCAGCCCAAGACCGCGCAGACGCCGTAACTCAGACGCCACCCTCCCTCCACCCCTGCACCTGGGCACACGCACAGCGGAGGAAGAAGGGACTCCAAGCCCACCTCCTCAGACCCAGAGAAGCCCTCGACACGTTCCTGAGCAGGAATCCTGACACCAAGTGGACACAGACATCTTTAAACGACTCGCACCCCGGTGACCTGGAGCCACCGGAGAGTAAAGAGGCCCCAAAGGCCGCCGCCCTGTGCCCAGCCTCCTGCTCTACGCGGATTCTCCCCTGGGGAAGAGCATCCCCAGGAAAAGGCTGATGGCACTCCAACGCTAACGGATTGGCCAAGTAATTACTCAAAGCCAACTCCCTAATGTGGACTTTTCACAAATGCCGGTAAGCCTTTGGTAGGAAGGGGAAGTTTAAGAAGACTTATTTCTGGGGCCGGCCCCGTGGCCAAGCGGTTAAGTTCGCGCACTCCGCTGTGGCGGCCTAGGGTTTCACTGGTTCGGATCCTGGGCGCGGACATGGTACCGCTCATCAGGCCACGCTGAGGCGGCGGCCCACGTGCCACCACTAGAAGGACCTGCAACTAAGACATACAACTATGTACGGGGTCGGGGGGGATTTGGGGAGATAAAGCAGAAAGAAAAAAAAAAAAGAAGACATTTCGTTAGCTAAGGGGAAAAAGTTCCTTGACGACATCACTGAGAGGAGAGGTGCCAGGCGCTCCCCTTGTCAACCGTGGGTCACTTCTAACTGCAACACTGAGCACCCTCACACAAACACGATGTCATTAAGCTGGGGAGAAAGGAAAGCACTCACATTCTCCTGTCAGTTTTTCAATGGAGCAAAACTCCTCTGAAATAATTAAAATTATCTGCCAACTGCCAACGTTTCTCAACATTTTAAGAGTTTTCTCTTTACTGGACAAAGGAACGGATAAAGGTTCACCTAACAAATAATCCAGCTGCCAGTCAAAATACGAAAAGAGGCTGATTGAGGTAATTCTAGAAAATCAATTGACAAACAGGTGGTGTAAAGCTCATTCCTAAATTAATCATTTGCAACTCAAAGTCAGCATTACCATCTGTGGTCAATTAGAATTTGACTTTATAAGGCTAGCCCACAAAAGCCTATTTGAGCCATGATGCAGAACTGAAATACTTACCCCTGGGGGATGAAAGGAAGCAAGCCATATTGTTACATTCCACAATGGAAAAGAGTAAAGTGAAAACATTTATTTTTTTCTCGAATGCTGTTATCTCAAGGGTAACAAACAGAAGGGGATGGGGATGGAGACAGTTTACAGAGATCTTGAAGGACACGTGAACATTTTTGTGGATATAGTCAGCTAACGCCCATTTTATCTAATTTCTTCTTCAAGAGTCTATGACTGTGGGTGATCAACTTCCAGCCTGACAGCATGAGGAGCTCTGCTGACCTGCTCCCCAGTGAAACTCGTGAGATTAATAGATAAAAACAACTATTGGTGGGGCCGGCCCGGTGGCACAGCAGTTAAGTTCACACGTTCCGCTTCAGCAGCCCGGGGTTCGCCGGTTCAGATCCCGGGTGCGGCCATGGCACCGCCTGGCATGCCATGCTGTGGTAGGTGTCCCACATATAAAGCAGAGGAAGATGGGCATGGATGTTAGCTCAGGGCCAGGCTTCCTCAGCGAAAAAGAGGAGGACTGGCAGTAGTTAGCCTAGGGCTAATCTTCCCCCAAAACCAAAAAAACAACTATTCAAAGCCTCTGACCTGGTCCTAAGGGCAAATAACAAATGAAGAAACATCTATTCAAGAAAATCTATGAAGATTCCGTGGAAAGGGACGAGTCTGCGGCTTCTGCACCAAGACTGCTCCCTCCCCCACCCCAGCTCCAGGAGGTAGAGACTCCAATCTAGAGGCTGCAGCCAAGAACACAGGCTTCCCGTCCCCTCGCCCCCATCAGAAGGACTTCTTCCTGGGAGGGGCAGGACAGCAGCATTTCCCACCTGGGCCCCCAGCTACCTGGCGCAGAGGGAAGCATGGTGGAGATGTGCGGGCTCCCAGGTTCTGCCCAACTTCCACTCAAGGAATAGAGGCTCACGCCACACCTTGGGTGGCGCGTGCTGAGAATCCTGGCCCTGATCATCCCCGCCCTCGCTCTCTGAGGCAGTGGTTCCAAGGCTGCAGAGACCCCAGGCTGCTGCCCACCCCTGCCAGTGCTCAGCTCCTAGAGCACAGGTGTCACTCAGAGGAGCCTGCCATTGTCCGCACCAGGCTCCAGAGCCCTAGTTCAGAGATTTTCCGGTGGGGGGGCGGGGGGAGGCAGTAAGAGAGCTCCTAATCTCGTCCAAAAGGAGCTGACTCCACGGGTGAAGTTTAAGCCTAAGGGCGCTCTCAAGAACAGTGGGGGTCAGGTGACAGGCAGCTGGGCAGCTGGGAGGAGATGACCGGCTTTCCCAAGACACAGCCCAGACGGTACCCCGCTGGTGTGCAGGAGGGAACTGGAGCTTCGGGGAGCTGGGAGGAACCCTCCTGGGGTCAGGGCAAATACCAAACTCTGACCTGGAGACAACTCCTAGAAAGGAGGCAGGATTTGACTGGGTTCGTGTGTAGGGGAATTTATGCCCCAGGGCACTGCTGGAACTAGAGCAATTGGCTGGCAATTAGTGGAGTTAACAGCTGGGTGGGTCAGGGACAGAGGGGAAGAGGGCCCCTACCACTGCCACTACCGCCCAGGGCGACTGGGGGCCTGTCCAGAGCCGCACCTCCCCGCCCCCCCCAGGAGCACAGCCGGGGGCCACAGACACAGGCTTCACTGAAATCATCCAGCTACTCAATAAACTGGTTAAAATGGTAGGTATATACGTTTTCATTGTACAAAATTAAGGTTTAACTTTATTTTAGTTCAAATGGATAGACAACAGTTTCAACACCAATAGTTACTCAAGTCATCCTTTCCCCTGCTGAAACGAATCGCTTTACTCCATATGGTCTGTATATTTTATCACAATTTACACACACACGGTGCCCTTGGAGAAAAGGCTGCTCCTGAGAGCACAAGACTGGCTAAAGAACACGGACGACTCTGTACTTCAGTATTCCACCGCAGGCCTGCAAACAGAAAGAAACTCCGGGAACACTAAAAGAAGTCATTCAATGTGCCTTGAAGCCTGACACACACTCCCTCAAGGGAGATGCTGTGTTCAGAAGAGCTGGTAAGAGGGTGAGGCCAGAAGTGGAGGGACCAGGCAGGTATTGCAATGACGCAGGCAAGACCAGGTGAGCGAGCGCACTGTAAGAGAAGTCGGAGGGCTCCGAAGATGCCCTGGAGGAGAGCCAACAGGATGTGCTGACAGACCCAACAGATCTGAGAGGAAGAAAGGCCCAAGACCATGCCAAGGATTCCGGCAGGAGCAAGGGAGGGACGGAGTCACTACGTTCCGAGAAGGGAACGAGCATGGGAAGAGCACGTTCTGAAGAGAGGGGCGGAAGTCCAGTGTGGACTGCTCCATTTGAGATAGCATCAGACACTCACGCGGAGTGAGATACCCAGTGCAGAGCTGCAATTCCCTGTCTGGAGTTCTCGGGAACGTTGGCCAAGACGGGATAGCAATTGCATTCCACGCAAATGGACAAGGCACTGAGCGCAGACAAGAAGAGATGAGGTTCCAGCCCTGTGACAACCTAACATTGGACGGCTGGGAGATGAGGGGCATCAACAAAGCAGACTGGGAGCGGGCAGTGGGCAGGAGGACATGCCGGAATCCAGCGCTCCCAGCAGGAATCAGCCCTATCTCTGATGCTGGCTGACCGATCACTGATAGGTGGATCTGCTGAAAGGCAGGTCAGCGGTGACCGTGAGAACAGCAGTTCTGGCGCAGCGGCAGGGCCGAAAGCCTGACTGGGCTGAGGTCACTAGAGAGCAGGAGGAGAAGCGAAAACTCCTTTGAGGAACTGGGCGGTAGAGGGGGAAGAGAAACAGGGCAGGGGCTGCAGCAGACATGGGTTTAGAAAGACCTTCTGGAGGACGAGACAGTGTGCGAGACAGTGTGCGTGCTGACTGGCAGGAAGCCAGGGGAGCGGTGGGACTGACAGAGTAACTCCCCTGAGTAAGGCGAGCAGATCGGGCCAAGCGGCCAAGTGCAGAGGTGGCCTTTCCTGGGTGCACACAGTTCGCCCACAGTAAGAGGAAGGGCAGCCGAATACACGGGCACAGATCCAGGTAAATAGGTAGACATGTGGTGAGAGTTTACGCAAGACCTCTTCTGATTTCTTCCGATTTCACTGAGAAAACAGAGGACTTGGCATTAAGTTTCAGGGTGGGTGAGGAGCGCTGGGGAGGGGAAAGGGGAAGGAAGAAAACAGCCACCTAGAAGAGAAGAGTCGCTGTGACTGTGGCGGCATGCAGGTCCACTTCCGGTCACTGGTCACGACAGCGGACAGAGAACGCACTTACTGGGTGCAGGCTTCTGCCGGTGAGTACAGTGAAGTGAAAGAGGCGAGGGAGGGGCAGGGCGTGCAAGGCTGTGATGATAACGGACCATGGGATTTCAGGGGGGTGAGGAAGAAGGGAGAGGGGAGAAGGGCGAGGGACCATGACAAGTGGCAGGGGACCTGCAGTCCCAGGAGGGTTGAGTATCAGCGTTTTATTTTTAAGTCTTACTAGCTGTCATGGACAAATTTCGCCACCTTTAAATGAAACGCCTAGTCGAAGCACAACAAGGTGGACACTGGACGCTTCAGGGGGTGCGTCGAAGCTCCCCTGCGCACCGGGACGAGGAGCTGGCTCCTACACGGACTCACACCGCCTGGAAAGAGGGAGCTCCGCCCCGGAGCCCACTTGCGCTCCCATCGAGCCCCTATGCTGGATGCCTGTCACCTCGCTTTCCCGTGACCTCCTCCCGCCCCCCTCCCCGGGCAAGCCTCTGTCTCTTTCATGCAGTTCCCCTAAGTTCTTCCTAACAGCCCAGACTGTCTTCGTTCACCTGTAAAGAGAATATGCTTCATTCCTATCGCTGGGTTATATCTCAAAAGAAATCTGTGACACACTGCTTTGGCCATGGTAGAAAACACATTTACAGAACTTGACAATTATTTTTACTCCTTAAAGGAAAACCTTTTCCCTTGGCTCAAAAGAATTCGACAACTGAAAAAGCATCAAAGCAAATTTAAACTTAGGAGTTTAGATACACATTAGACAGGAAATTCCAAAGTTTAAGACTCCAGAAGCACGTTCATATGTGCACTGTGTATCATTATTGCAGAAAAAACTAGCACAGGCTGAACAAACCCCAAATATGTGCAGTAAATGATCTCCCCTATTACCATCACAGGAATCTAATTGTCAGCATCTACCTTTTTCCTCTTTAGAAAAAAAACGTTGCTCTAAAAAATACTGTAAGCCACATATACTACTAGTCTAAAGTGTCATTCTATTTACTATAATTAAAGTATCTCTGAAACTGAACAGATCCAATAATCACTGGGATACTTTCATTTAAAGTATAAGTCTGAGCAATACAGATTTGCATTTCCGTTTGACACTTTCTAGGATTGAGAACAGGGAAGGTAACAGCCATTAACACCAGCTCAAGAACTTGGTTTCACATAACGCTCAAAAATGCTGACATTTAGCATTTCTGGACAAAAGGTTCAGATCTGGATAACAGGTCCAGATTATGCAAACCAGACATTATTTATCAAAATCCGCCATGAGACCAATTTTAAGTTACGTCCTATGGATCAGATGCAACATTTAGCTCCGAAAGCAAAGAACATTCTTTCTTCCCAGTCATTCCAGTAGCTCCCAGCAACTGCAGGACTCTGGGCTGGAAGCAGCCACCCTTCCCACTCCCCCAGCCCCACGTGAGTCCTGCCCCCCCCCGCCCTCCCCCAAATTCTTCACTCGGCCATCCCACGCTGCGCTTCAGCATCTTTCACTCTCTAGCATCTCCATCAGTACTTTCGTTTTATGTTTTAGCTACTCTTCATTATTTTCGCTAACCTGCTGAAACAGGAGCGAAGCTTCAGTGGCGGCAAAAAGTACCCGTCCTCTTGGTGTGGGGACAGGGAGGGTAATAAACAAATAGAAACAGGGTCTAACTGTTAGCACACCAAACGAACCCCTGAAAAACTGACTTGCAGAACTGACAGATTATCTTGTGCCAGCAGAAGCTACCCGCTTCAGCCTTAGGTTTTAAAGCATGTCAAATTGTGAAATAAGGGAAATTGGAAGTTTATTTACGAGTCAGCAAATCATATGTTTCAAAACTCCAGCATCTTGATTAAAAGTGTGCTTAGAAAGGTTATTACAACTATCTATTCCTGTTAACAGACTATGTCTAACTGTCTGTTCATGTCGCATCTAACGACGGGAGAAGAGGCACAGTCAGAAGACAGCAAACTTTACGCCCTTGGAAAAGCTGACCGTCAGCTCACTAGACTTGTGGAAAGCCACTTTTAAGGCAACAGCACGGGATTTTCAGTCACTGAATGTCATTTGCAAGCAACAGAGTAAAATGCATAAGCAGTTACAAAGTCCCAATACATCTAATTTCTTTTCTTGTCGGTTTCTCTTTAAGAAATGGATACTGACACAATTTATGCTGCTGCTCAGCATTTAGGGATTCATAGCAGAGACTGTATAATCCGAACCGAAAAAGACAGTACAGCACAGTATTTCAGCGTCATCTCAACTTGGTTCACAGCAAACACACACCATGCGTATTTTTTACGTCTTTAAGATAACACAGAGACGGACACCCAGCAAACAGCTAATGCAGGTTACCCACCGGGACTGGGAAAGGGGGCTGAAGCGAGACTTCGTTTTTAATTTATATTCCTTTTTAAATTTTTAACTATGTACTTGCCTTGTATTTAAAAACAAACAAAAAAAAGACCAATCCTCCCTTCTCTTTTTGTCTCCCAAAACCATGCTAGAGCACAGGACGTGACCAGAATATGGACTGTCCACGTGGACACAGAACTTGTTCAGAAACACCTGCCCCCTCAGCCACCACACCCCAATCCTGAATCCTGTTCTTGCTCTCTGCAACCTGGCCTCAGGCCCCGCTGCTGCCCTGAAAGCGCTCTGGCTCAGACACAGCAATCCCCTCGCCTGCGCTAACCCCAGGCAGGCTTCGTGCTCGCTGACCTCGCCAACCACCGTCAGGGAGCATGCGATCCCACCTTCCCCTTCTCTTCCCCTCGTCCTTTTCCCTGCTCATCTCGTAACTGCTGAACAAAAGGTTCCTGGGTGCCCTGTTCACTCTCCACAACTGTGTCCTGTGTCCAAGGCTTTAAGCCCCCACCCCGGCAACTGTCCAACTGCCCGTCAGACATCTCTACTTGGACGCTTAAACCACCTTCCCCAAACGGAGTTCATCACCCTCCTCCCTGACCCAGCCCCCAACTCCTCCCAGGCCCTCACTCAACTCAGCAGAGGACCCACCCAGGCAGTTGTCCAAGCCAGACTCCCGGACGTCACATCACCCACTTCCTCTCCCCCCACATTAACCAGCTGCTGGGTACTAATTCTGCCTCCTACCTGGATCTTCTGGAGGGTCCTCGCTGCCTCCTGCTCTGCCTAGGCCACCAGGTCTCCTTGGTCTGGAGGGGTGGTTCCAGAAGTCAGCTCCCGCAGCTCTGACCCTGCCTCTCTCTCTGCAGCCTCCTCCCTCATCACTCTGTGTCTCCTACTCGGCATGTCAGTCCCAACTCATCTACAGTTCCTAGAACACGTCTGTGCCTCGGCTGTGCCCTCTGCCTCAGGTCTGTGAATCGGCCGGTCTTCCCCTGGCCACCACTCGCCCTGCTCAGTTCACGGCCTAAGGGCCGTGTGCTGCAGAACAAAACACCCGTCCACCTCAGAGGTTTGCAGGCGGCACAGGGAACCGTGCTGTCCAGACCAGCTGCCTAAAAACCACCTGTGCAGCTGACGAAAATACAGACTCCTAGGCCTCAGCCTACTGAATCAACATTTCTGGGGTGGAACCTGGAATATGTATTTTTAAAGGCTTCCCAGAGGAATTCAGTAGCCATGCTGGGAAACAACTGACCTTTATGACCTTGGACTGGTCACTTAGTTCTCCATCTTGACCACTCATCTAAAAATACGGGGAGCAATATCTACGTTCTACCACGGCCACAAGTGTGACATCAAATGAGGACGCTGGAAATGAGCCACTCCGCTGAAAGGCCTCACTGTCAGCCCTCAAACACAGGCGACGGCCGCCACCTGGCCCCGCCGAGCTCCTTCCACAGCATCTCCGGGCGTTTCCACCAGGAGCAGGTGGCTAACAGGGTTCTGACGGGCTGATTTTTGCAATATTGCTAAAACGGATGTCACTTAAGTACCTTCAAACGTTAGCTCAGCTCTTAACAGAAGCATTCCCACCCATGATGGGGAAAACGATCACACGTACACTCACCTTCTTCCAACAGGGACCACTGGCTGGCTTTCCAGCCCGCCCTGTCACCTCCCATTACCGTCGCCACCGCACTTCAGAGGCGGTCTGCACTCCGCCCCGCGTCCCCGTGCTCATGCCCGCCCAGGTTCTCGCTGTCCGCCCCCTCTCCCTGCCACTCACCGACCTACCGCTCTCCAAGATCAGCAAACCTGAGCGCCACCCAGCCCTCCGCTCTCCCTGCGCTGGACCCTTCGCCAGCTGTCGGCCCCGGGGTCTGCTCTCGTCTTCCAAAACTCGTCTCTGCTAAGTGCTGAGCAGCCACTGCTCCCAACAGCAGCTCAAACCTGTTTTGCCAAAAACCGAACGTGACTTCCATTTGGAGGAGAAAAAAACTACCTTAGTGTTTTTTTTTTTAATGTATGTATGGACCAGGTCAAAAATACACTGTGCCAGATGGTTACAGATTTACCCATAATGGCCAAAACCTGGAAGCAACCAAGAAGTCCCTCAGTGGGTGAGTGGATGAACTATGGTCCACCCAGACAATGGAGTACTATTCAGCACTAATAAGAAGGAGCTATTAAGCCGTGAAAAGATACCGAGGAATCTTAAATGCACATTCCTTGGTGAAAGAAGCTAATCTTGGTGAAAGAATCACATACTGTATGATTCCAACTATATGACATTCTGGAAAAGGGAAAACTATGGAGATGCTCGAAAGATCAGTGATGGCCAGGGCTGGGGGAAGGGAAGGATGCACAGGGGGAGCACGGGATTTCAGGGCAGTGAAACTACTCCGGATGACCTATAATGGTGGACACAGGTCCTTACACACGTGTTCAGCCCACAGCAGGTCCAGCACCAAGAGCGAACCCTGACGTCAACCGTGGATTCTAGGTGGTGACGATGCATCAACGTAGGTTCAAGGACTGTAACCAATGTGCCACGCTGGTGGGGGGTGTGGACAGTAGGGGAGGCTGGGGGAGTGGGGGGCAGGAGGTATACGGGAAACCTCTGTATCTCCCCCTCAATTTTGCTGTAAGCCGAAAATGGCTCTAAAAAATAAAGTTTATGGAAAAAAACCATCCTGTGCCTCTTTCCTAACTGTTGGCTTGGCAACTAGGGAGGATGCATTGTGTGGGAGTCTAATTCCAAACGAGCATCCTTTAGAGCCAAACCTGAGCATCTCTGTAGGATGCGGTCTGTCCACCGGCTGCAGGGGCACTGCCAGGCGGCAATAACACAAACACAACTCACAACTTGGTCTGCCCACTCTGACATTTGATCATTTTTGACATCTTAACTTTTTTTACTCTTGAGAGAACTGCATTACCTCACAGTAATTGAAACACTGATGTGAATTTCTTTTCCCCCCAAGACTGGCACCTGAGCTAACAACTGCTGCCAATCTTCTTCTTCCCTTTTTTCTTTCTGCTTTTTCTCCCCAAATCCCCCCAGTACATAGTTGTATCTCCTAGTTGTGGGTCCTTCTAGTTGTGGCATGTGGGACACTGCCTCGGTGTGGCCTGACAAGTGGTGCCATGTCCATGCCCAGGATCCGAACCAGTGAAGCCCCGGGCCGCCGCAGCAGAACGCGGGAACTTAACCACTCGGCCGTGGGCCGGCCCCTGATGTGACTATTTTATAACACTATTTTCAATCCACATCACTCAAAGTCAGAAAAAATGGGACCACACTGCTTTTCTTTTCTTTTCTTTTTGAGATTTTTTACTACGACAAAAGTCACTAACATAAAATTCACCATCTTAACCATTTTCAAGAGTACAATTCAGTGATTTTCAGCATATTCACAATGTTGAGTTACCATCACCAGTAATTCCAGAACATTTTGGTCACGCCCCAAAAGCTGATCCATTAGCAGTCACTCCCCATTACCTCCCCACCAGCCCCTGGCAGCCACAAATCCGCTGAGTCCATGGACTCGCCTGTTCTGGACGTTTCGTATAAATGAAATCACACAATATCTGTCCTTCCGTGTCTGGTGTCTTTCAGTCAGCATCACATATTTAAGGTTCATCCACATCGTAGCGTGTGTCAGGGCCTTGTTCACTTTTATGGCTGAATAACATTCGACCGCACGGATGGACCATGTTTTGTTTATCCCTTCATTCGCTGATGAACATGTGGGTTGCTTCCACTTCCTAGCGATCACGAATAATGCTGCTATGAACGTTCCTGCACAAGTTTTCATGTGGATTTATGCTATGTTTTCTCTCGGGTGTACACATGGGTAGACACATTTCTTTACAATGGCAATGAGTGAATTATTCCTTTTTTTTTTTTTTAAAGATTTTATTTTTTCCTTTTTCTCCCCAAAGCCCCCCAGCACATAGTTGTATATTCTTCGTTGTGGGTCCTTCTAGTTGTAGCACGTGGGACGCTGCCTCAGCGTGGTTTGATGAGCAGAGCTATGTCCGTGCCCAGGATTCGAACTGACGAAACACTGGGCCGCCTGCAGCAGAGCGCACAGACTTAACCACTCGGCCACGGGGCCAGCCCCGAATTGTTCCATTTTTGTTCCTCATTTCCAATTTAAATTTCTAGCTATGTTAGCCATCACTCCTTTCTTCTTTGGAAGGCATCTGCTTTTAAGCAAAAATGGGGATTTACTCATGGGCAGTGAGTATAAGATTTGCTTCACGTATTTTTACCTTTCTGCTAAAGAGTAAACCAAAATGTTTTCGGTTGTTACAAGCATGTTGTATTTAAACACAAATAATGTCTCACAATTAGTCAAGACAATGTGAAATATGAATGCACACGTATATTTCAAAACAATCTGAAATATTAGTGTGAAAGTATATTTCAGAAGCATAACATTTCAGTGCATAATAACAGCGAAATACTCACAGGCAAAAACATTCTGATTAAATTTTTCAAACGGAGCCTGAGCGGCAGGGGAGAATCAAACCAATGAAATAAAAAATCAAGGGCAGAAATATTTATTCAAATAGGAATGAGTGCCTTCTGGAATCTTCTAGGTAGGTTTTTTTTTTAAACATTACTTTTTTACAAAAGACGACTACCTTAAAGAGTTTCAGATAAATTAACAACACTAGATAATAATAAAATGAAAACACAATATGAAGCATATTAATGTCCAGTTTATATTCACACCATGTTTCAAACTTTCCAGTAAAGCAAGTATGTGATTTTTGGCGCTGCTCGTGCTTACTGGAGTATAAAATAGTTTTCATTTTCGAATACTTCCTTTCATAGATCTATGCACGTGCCAAAAAACCACTGAATCATAAAGAAACTGTCTTTAAAGTATGAGACCAGAAACTGCCTGCCTGGCCTTGACAGCCTAAAGCCATCATTAGGAGCAGCGTAAAATCTACATTTCCACGGAGATGTTTTGGCCATCACAAACTTTTACAAAACAGGGATAGCAGCAGCAATGGAAGGATGCTCAGGACAGAGCTCTTTTTCACACCAACTTTTAAAACTTTGTTTTTTACAAATGGTAATAAAGGTATCCATGGAGGCCTCCCTTCCAGCCCTGGTGGCTCTTCAACTCGGCAGGCAGCTGAAGGCAGACGCTCCCCGTTTATCCCGAGGTTCGACGCGCGGAGAATCCAGTGAGACACGCATTCCCTCTAGTGCCTCTCCAGCAGGGACACGGCCTGAGGACGGCCGGCCGGCTCGCAGCGTCCTCCTCCTCTCACAGCCGCACTGACACAAAAGCCGTAACGTATTTATTCTTCTCCTACCGATGGACACTTACGACTGTGCTTCCGATCTTTAGCTCTGACAAACAGCATGGCAACAAATAACCTTGTACATGTATCATTCTGCACGTGTGCCAAGTGCATCTGCAGGATAAAACCTTAGAACTTCTGAGTCAAAGGTCAGTTGCAATTTTAATAGCTACTGCTAAATTATTCCTCCTGGGCCAGCAGCTTATGAAACACCTGTTTCCTGTAGCTCTGCCACCCTGGTGTGTTATTAAACTTTAGGGCCCACTTTCTTTTTTGGATCCATCTTCCATTCCCTGTCGCCCATCAAATAGGGGGTCTCCAAAATCTTCTCATATGACAGGGACTGAACGCATGCCTGGGCATTTGGTGAGAGTTCCAGAGGCAATATGTTCTTCGTGACCCTCCGTCACTCCCCTGGCCCTCTCATGACCAAGGGAACTCTTCTGACATTTCACCTGCAAAGAAGGCTCAGCTCGTATGCGAGACTGTTGTACTTGCCCAGGTCTCTACTTGACAATCTGTGATACGAAAGGCACGTTGTCCTTATTTCAGTCACGGTTATTCATTTTTCTCGGATCAAATACAATTGAGATTGGTCTGTGTTTACTTATCCTAACACACTTTTATGGAGTGGCCACCTCTTCTTTCACATTTCTCTATTTTTCTATGGAATGGCTTCTGATCATCTTCTCTTAAACTCATTCATCAGCAGAAGGTACAAACATCTGACTTGCGTCTTCGGTGCAGTCGTGCCCAAACATTTACAGAATGAAATGTTTCACCGTAAACTAACTTTTTAAATTTACTTTATTTTATAATTAGGATATTGTACTGATTTTTTAAAATTATGTACAAAAAGGAGGTACTGGATTGCTCTGAGGGACAGACCCAGAAATGGACCTGCTGGCTCCAAGACCTATGGAATTGAATTCTCAACGTTTCTAATGTTATAAATTGCACTGTACTAAATAAAGATTAGTTTTACTGTTTTTGTCATTTCCTCATACATTGATAATTTAAGAGAGTTTGCAATGCCTTGAAAAAAACGTAACAATCACAAACATAATCATCTCCATCAATGATTAATATTGCTTTGTAGCGGGCCAGCTGCATGGTCATTTTTATAGTCCCATGCAAAGTGAGGACTGTCTTACTACTTTTTAGAAGATAAAACATTATTTGCAAAAATAATGTTTTATTTCACTGCAATTTCTCTATGTAGAATCTTTGCCCTTTCTTTTTGGCCAGGAAGACTGCCCCCGAGCTAACATCTGTTGCCAATTTTCCTCTACTTGGCATGTGGGTTGCTGGCACAGCATGGCTGACGAGTGGAGTAGGTCTGTGCCCAGGAGCCAAACCCGAAACCCAGGCCACTGAAGTGCAGTGCACCGAACTTAACCACACCAGGGGGCTGGCCCCAAATCTTTGCCTTTTTTAACCTCCCATGGCAATAAAGGACAGATTAAAATATTACGCTATTACATAACAGTAGAAATAATCACAAACCTGTGATTATTCAGCTTGACACCCCAGTTATGAAGCTTATGTAAACATCACATACATAGACTGTGTGCCTAAACACAAGGCGACTTCAAGGGGCCAGCCCCCCATTTCCCTATGAAGACGCTGCCCGAAAGCTTGGCCACGTTAACACACCCTTCCAGGAAAGTAGAGCACCAGCCGACTGTGACTCCGACTCAGCCCCACAAATTTATTACAATAAACAGGCAGACAAAAGTGTTCGTGCCAGCTGCACGCTAAGTTACCACATCGAACATGCTTACTCTGCACTTACATCACCAGGCTTTAAAACATCTCCGCGAGACCCTTAAACTATGTTTCCTAGTCTTCCTTGCTTGACAACAGCAGCTCATCTTTTAGTGAGCCCTTGGAGACTCATCTGACACCATCTACCACGAGGGAGTCCCTCCGTTAGGACGCTCCACCTGCGAGTCACTGCTCCGTCACTCACACTCCGCCACGTTCCAGAACCACTGGTGGTCCCGCCTTAGCATGTGGTGGTATCCCTCCCGGCAATGATGGCTCCACCAAAACACGGAGCCAATAAAGGCATGGAAGTGATGGAGGGTGCCAGTGTTCCAGGCATCCTGACCCTGAGAGGGGAGGACAGTAACCTGATTAAGGCCCCCGCTCCTCGAGTAAAATGACGTCATACTGGTCTCCCCAGCCCCTCTCGGGAACAGCTTTAGAGTTCACAGGTTAGCAATTCTCCTGAAAAGTCTTAGGGTATGAGCAAGGTTTCCCCGATTCAGTTACAATTTTAGCATTTTTCAGGCTTGTCAGTAGTTCACACTAGCACTTCAATTCTGCAAAGAAAGCCACAATCCACTCTTTTGCGTGTGATGAAGCACTCTGTGAAGTTATTTCATGACCTTTATTACATGAGGACGTCCGAGATGTGGAAGAGCGTTTGGACACCACCCCCTAGGCCTTCATAGGTACCACCGAGCACAACGGCACAGAAAGGGATCTAAGACAGGACCTGCTCTGTCACACTTTGAGACTCCACTACTGACGGGAACAGAAATGTCAAACAAGACCCCCGCGGGTACTATTCAACAGCCCCACTCTGACGGCAACTGGGTCTCCGCACACTGCACCTCACTGCCCTAGAGCCACCCGCAATTCCCAAGGCAGGCAGGAAACGAGCACGGAGAAGCTGGGCCAGCACTGCAACACATACGGGGAGACCACACCTCGAAGCTCCAGCTGAGCGCACAGGACACCGAGGACAAGCGAGCAGCCTGCTCTCCTTTCCGTCTCTGACGAGCGTTTTGGACACACGGGACAGGAGGGCATCTCGGGCTGAGGCAGGGGTCTCGACATCAGCCGTGCCTGAAAGTTCTCCATGTGGGATTCCTCCCGCGGCTCCATCACGCCGGGTCAGCAGAAACACAAGTTCAGAAGGAGCACCTACGGCTACCTGAGGCTACACTGACAGCAGCTCCTCCCCGCCTGCTAACAAGTCAAAGAAACACAGCAGCTGCGGCCTGCAAGGCCACGCAGCCTCGGCTGAGAGTAGTGAGGACAGGTGAGCCCGAAGACGCTGTCGACCCCCTCTCCTGCAGTGTCCACAGCAGGAGTGACAACGGCCCCCGGAGCACACAGAGCTGGCTGGCGGATCTCAGGTAAGGGTGCAGCGTCAACAAAGGCGGCCTCTCGGCACCTGCAGGGCCCCCATCACGCTGCCCCACCAGAGCGCTCTCGGAGAACTGACTCCAGCCCTCGGGGACCGCCCTGCCGTGAGCTCACACCCTCGGTGCCTTTCTGTTCCTCTGTCGACCCTTCTCCTCCCACCCGGCGTGCCTGGCACACCACACCCCTCCGCAGCCAACCACCCGACACGGAGCAGGCCCGCCCAGCCGGCCCAAACTGCGCCCTCTGCTCCTGCTCGCGCGCCCGTGGCAGCTCCTCCTTCCCAATGCCGCCCCAGCCCCGCGCCTCCCGCATGCCCAACACGACGTCGCAGCCGGAGCTCAACCCTGCCGCTCTGTACAGGCTCCGCCGGCCCCTCAGAAAGACAGCACCTGTCCCTTCCGTGCGGGACCACACTCACACGAGTCTGCTCGAGGGAAAGAACTGCTCCCCTCACTGTTTCAAAATCCCCAGCCCGGGCGAACAATGTAGTGTTCAAACAACAGGTCCCCGTGGATCTGAACCAGCAACGACTACGTCTGACTGTGAATATTACCGCGTTGTAACCTTCTTAAACTGTCATGGCTCCGTGTATTCACGTCTTGCAAACCAGTCTCACACGAGCCTTATATTATAACCAGTTTTACCTACCCTCTAACTTAACAAGAAGGGCGTCTCAGAATGAACCAAAGGTCTAAGTACAAAACTGGAACGGAAGCTACTTTATTAGGGATTTCCTCTCGAGGCTCCAGCAAGCTCAGGAGACAGCAATACCAGCTGGAGAAGGAGCAGCCCTATTAATTTGGACAATTTACTGAACAAAAAAGTTGGGAGGCACGATGCTAAGTACTCCTAAGACACAAATATTCATTGTAATAACTTTATACGTGCTTAATGCTTGACTGGTTTTCAAAATATTTTCCAATATTTATCACATAAAAGTAGATGTCACATACGACAGGAAGGCATACATAATTAGCTCACTTCACAGACTGGAAGACAGGCCCGGGCAGGTTAGTGACCTACAAAGGTCACTTGGCTGATAAGCAGCTCGGGACTCAGAGCTCAAGACGATGTCATCTTCAGGGGGAGATCCCACGGTGAGCACCCAAACCAAGCCCCTGCAGGCTGTACGCCCTCCCAGTCACCCGAGTCGGGGCTACAGGGTCTGCAGACAGACACCTCGCATCTAATGAAGGCCCACCTTGTGCAGGGTACAGCGGTGGATGCTTTATTTTAGTTCTCACTAAATCTGCCTATAATATTGGGAAATAAATAGTATCTCTACTTTACAGACGACAAAACGGTCTCAGAAGTGAAATATCTTGGCCAAGATCAGAAAGTTAGTAAGCAGAGGATCCAAGATTTGACACGGGTGTGGAGGGGGAGGTAGAGGAGGAGGGGAGGGTGGGAAAGTAGAGGAAGCCACTCAGCAGTCAGTGAAAAAGCAGACTGTTCCACGCTCACCCAGCAAGCCCACCGCCATCATCCCATGGGGAGAAAGAGGCTGGCCACACACCCCACAGGAGATCTTTTTGTGATTTCTTTTACCCCCTCAAGAATGACCTTGATCCTACTCTTTCATCTGCGTTTTTCTTAAAGCTGGTGGCATTTTGAAAAACTGGAGAAAAGATAAAAGGAATCACAGTAAAACCAGCCCCAAGCACCAAATCTGTCGTCTCCTAGAGATGGGAGCGACTGTGAATCCCAGTAGGAATCGGAGTTGGTCCGAGCAGACCTCACAGGGGTGACCTCGGCCTGGAGAGGCAGGTGGGGTCTGATGAAAGCGAGGAGAGGGAGAGGCAGTACCCGAGCAGGGAATCGCGCAGGACGAGGCGTCAGGGAAGGGGAGCAGAGTGAGCAGACTGGTTGGGCAGAGTGAAGGGGCATTTACAGAGGGAAAGATGTGGGAAAGGTGAATAAAGCCAGAACATGGAGCCATGAATGCCAAACTGCCAAACACCTGCTGCCATGGATAGGCCCTGCCAAAACCTTCTCATGCCAGAGGTCTGGGTTACCCTGGGAGCTAGGTGGCCTGGAAAGGAAGAAAGCACAAGCAAAGCCACCTCATGTAGACACCAAGGCCCCACGAACGGCCCAAGCTAGCGCACCAGAGCACAAAGGAAAACAGAAACGACGTGAGAGCAGAAAACACGGACAGAGCTGCGGACTGGCCCAGCAGGATGAGCGAGGAAGGGCAGAGGAGGCGCGTGAAGTGGGGAGGGAGGCGGGGAGACTCGAGGCTGACCAAGGAGGAAGGCGGAGCAGGACCCTGGACTGAGACACAGCAGGACGTCTACGGGCCTTCTAAGGGATACGGCAAAACTCGGGGCTGGGCATGCAGGAGCATCCCAAATGTGGAGCTCCAGACAGAAACGTGGCGATCATCTTCAAAAAGGGGACGGGTGACCCCACAGAGACGAAGGAATCTCCAAGATGACGACTAGAGCAGAGGGAGCAGAGGGCTAGGATTTAACGTATTTCCTAGTCAGTGGCACAAAACTTTCGTTCAAATGAAAATAATTACCCAAGAATGTGTGGATAGCAAGTGCTTCCTTTCCCTCCGTCCTTCCCGCAGAGGTTTTCCAACTGGAACGAACCTAATGCCCGCCAGCGAGCGCAGCAAACAGAACCACGGAGACCCGAGCACAGGCGGTTCAGGAGCTCCCTGGAAATTAAATTACTGGCAATGCTTAAAGTTACTGTAAATTAGCACTACGTGTGTCACTATCTCTTTACACGGCATTACTATAAAACTTCCCAGCAGAGGCTCTTCAGACGAATTTACAACTGAAGCAACACCAGCAGCGTTTCAAAGCACAGAGAAACCCGCATCCCGAGTCCCAGACACGGTGGGCAGCGACGCCCTGCCCTCCACCGCTCGTGGGTTTCCAGGCCAGGCGGGGGCACGGGCTCGCAGCCTGGAAGCCGCGGAAAGAGCGGCTACTATATTAACGCTTCCAGGTCTGCTGGAAACGGCTCCCTTCCCGCAGCGCCCAGCCCTGTGGACACAGTTGGGGAACATGAAGGGGAACGAACTGCACGTTAAGGGTTTGTACAAACTACGCAGAACCTATAATCAGGAATCTGCTTCCACACAATCTCTTAATTCATCGTCAAACTTCGTTAGGAACAACTATTTCTATGGTTTGCACAAGAAAACAACCTCAGAGTGCACATTCTCTCCAACTTAAACCCTTTATTCTAACCACCTACTACTTTTTCCTGCATGGGCCTTTCTCCCACTCTGGTGACTGTCAGGCACCCACCATACACACATCAAAAAGACACGCTGTCCAGTTTGTGAAACTTTCTCACAGAAATGGAGTCAAGATCATCAGGAAGGAGAATAAAAGTAACAAACGGGGGGGAGGGGCGGTATATAACTCCAAATCCCTAATCCCCAGGTTTACTTAACAAGTGTTCTCTTCCCTTCTCGGGGAAGTCAGGGCAGGGGAGGGGGAGGCGGCAGTTGGCCCTGATAATCCCAGCCAGGAGGAGCCTTCCAGCTGCCATGTAAGTAACACTAAACTGCCTTCTCCAGCTGCAGAGGCACAGCTGCAGTGATTTCAGGCACGCTGTCACAATTTGTCACCTGTTTTGGCTGCCTGGCCTCTGAGCCCCTCCCCAGGCCTGGGAACAGCACCGGGCCAGAGGAGCTGAGAGCCCCAGGCACTTACTCTCCCGGCCTCTCCTGCATTTGGGGCAGCGCACGATGGCCCCAGGCCTGCCAATCTCAGACTTGAGACAAGAAGCGAGCAGTGTGCAGAGGCATCCTTTAATCGCGGGCCCCGCCGGGCAAGGATGCGGCAGGGGGGCAGCACTGGACCGAGACACGCCTGGTGTGGATGCGGCAGGGGGGCAGCACTGGACCGAGGCACGCCTGGTGAGGATGCGGCGGGGGGGCAGTACTGGACCGAGGCACGCCAGCTCAGGATGCGGCAGGGGGGGCAGCACTGGACCGAGGTACGCCAGCTCAGGATGCGGCAGGGGGGCAGCACTGGACCAAGGCATGCCTGGTGAGGATGCGGGAGGGGGGCAGCACTGGACCGCAACACACCCGGGGGGGCCTCCAGAGCTCTTCTCCCACCCTCCCATCGACGCAGGGAACCAAAGGCCTTAGAATAATTTATTTCTCTGCACGGATCACCAGGCAGCTTGTCGCTAAGCCCCCTGACTCAGCAAGTTTATTGTACTCATTACTTGTATTCTCACAATGTAGAACTTCACCCATCTTTCTCTACGAAAAGTATGAACGCACAGTAAAAACACCACCACCTTTCAGATAAAATACCCCACACTGTGGACATACGGGGTGGAGAGAGAGACTGTCACTCCGTCCACCACACATTTGCATACCGTTTGCACTTTTTCTTCGTCATTCTCCTTTTTTCCCTATTGGTCACGGTTAACTGTGGGAGTCAGAGGGAAGCACTCTTCACCATAACCAATCTCCACACTCATTCGCTACCGGCCTCTGAAGGGGCTCCCAAACCTCTCCGTGCCTCAATTCCTTCACTGTCAGACGGGCTGCGGAACAGTCCCCTGCCTTCCAGCACTATTTATAGTAGAAAGAATGCTCTACAGTACTGTTATGAGACTCAGGGAGATAACTCACAGAAAGAGGCTTAGAAGCAATAAATGCTGGCTATTATCTCATTTAATCCCCCAAACATCTGTCTACCCAGCCCTTGGACAGACAGTGCCTAACACACGGCAGACAATCAATATTTGCTGAAGCAAAACCGACAGTTACCGTCCCTAACTGACGGATGAGAACTCCGAAGGCTCAGAGACGAGGTAACTGACGCAGGGAACTCCACGAGGATGGGGCGCGAGTCCGCCGACTGCCCACCAGGCTGCTTCCTCCGAGCCTTGCCCACCGGGACCGAGGGAGACCGGGGGTCTACCTACAGAGACGGACGGCAGCACGGGAGACAGGGCGGCACACACCCACACACCTGCTGCCACTGTCCTCTGCAGTCAGTCTGTCCGCCGGAGGAGGGACAGGCACTCAGCACGTTGCATAAAGCGCCTTCAAACAGCACGAAGAAGGAGACGCCAGCTGGCTGACGGTCTCCCTTCCGTGTGTATCTCTGCGGGAGCTACAGGAGCTGAGCCACAAAACAGCCAAGTAAAATTCTATACAGGACTTCTTTAACTCTGTGCATCAACTGCATTTCACACTCAGTCAAAAATGAAGTCTTTCATATTTTCATTTGCATGAAAATAACACATCAGACTATCCTAGAATTCATACTCAAGACTCTTCAAAATACCCTTGCCCTGCCACAGCTGTTTCTATTGCAGGGCGCGCAGGCTATCGCGACCTCACCTGTCACTCACGTTCTCCCCATGAACTATTTTTAAGGCGGGAGCAAGAGTGTGTCCTAGCTTCTTAGCAGCACCCCGGGATTTCCAGAGATGTTAAGGGCTCAGCGACATTGATTAGTCTTCTTCAGCATGGCGCTACACGAAATCAATTTCCATATTACTACTGGCAAAGGTTTAAAAATACATAGGCAGGAGGGATAATTACCCATTTGCAAAGCAGAAAAACTTGGAAATGCAAGATATGCTTGAAGCTCCCAGATTATTTTCAGAGAAAAAGGAAATTTCCTCCTCAGAATAAGAATGAGCCTCTGGAAGCCACAAAGAACTCCCTGGGTGGACCTTCCCTGCCCAGCGAACCGCGATCCAAGTCAGCAGAACTCGGCCAAGAGCTTCCTTCCAGCCACAGGGAAAAACCTACCAAGTGGAAACATTTTGTCTCCTCTCTCATGAGCATTAGCAAGCGCCGACAAGGCTTTCCCTATGCTTCATTTCTGAGAGTGAAAGGGGCACGACTGCTAATTGCCTGAGGATAAGAGGCAAAACCCAGGCCTACCCTCAGGCAAACCGGACCGTGGTCCCCCACCTAGAAGGCGTGAGTGGGACAGGGACGGGAGGAGCAAGACTTCCGACTATGCCTTTTTCTATACTTCTCGTTTTTGAATCACGTAAAAGCTTTATGTATTTGAAGAAAAATTAACTCCAGAAGAACAATGTAAACCCTAAACTTAAGAAGAAGGAGAAACAAATGAACTTTGCAACTTCCAACAGAAGGCCCGATTTGGGCAGGAACACCAACGGGCACTCCAACTGTTTATCAAGTGTTGTGTGGTTATGTTACCTCACATTGCTTTAAAACCCATTATTCTAGCTATGTATTCTTAAGATAGGTTTATTCTAACATCCAAAAGAACTACAAAGAAACTCTAAAACTTCACTCAACAGGATGATTATAACAATACGATATTAAAAGGTTTAAACTATTTTATGTGTATCATAGGATAAAAAAATTAAGGCTAATATCATTAGAAATCAAAACTGTCAGTGTAAGACAAGAAATATAAAATAAGGGCCGGCCCCGGGGTCGAGTGGTTAAGTTCATGCGCTCCGCTTCGGGGGCCCAGGGTTTCGCGGGTTCGGATCCTGGGAGCAGACATGGCACTGCTCGTCAGGCCACGCTGAGGCGGCATCCCACGTGCCACAACTAGAAGGACCTGCAACTGAGATATACAACTATGTATCGGGGGGTTGGGGGAGATCAAGCAGAAAAAAGAAAAAAGAAAAAAAGAAAGAAAGAAATTAAGGGGAAAAAACTAGGTTTAATTTGTAAAGGAAATACCAATATGAAATCCAGGTTTTTCTTTTTGTCAAGATTTTTCTCCAGCTCTGTCCCGAAAAGAACCTAGATGTGAACCTCTGTGACAGTGAGCACACCGAGCCCCCAGATACTGATTTCTAAACAGCATTTCCCCACCAAAAGGAACCAGGGCTCCTCAGAGGAACGACTGCAGATCTGAGGCAGGAGAAACACAAAGTGGGTCTGCGGCAAATTCTGTGTCAGGAAACAACGGAGCATTCAAAGACTAACAGGGCCCTGGAGAAAGGACACAGGAGCCCAGCTGAGGGGACAATCTGAGTATCCAAAGGAATAATGATGATAACTGACTGCGATACACTGAATAAATACAAATGCAAGGGGCCACAGCAACTGAGAGAGAGAAAGAGAACAGAAAGGGATGCTCCTTACTGAAGAGGAGCAGCTAACAAATGAAGGAGGATTGAGTCAGAAAAATCACCACTTCGCAACCTCCAGTACAGGACCCGGTTCGGGCAGGAACACCAATGGGCACTCCGACTACTAGAAGGCCCCAGCTGACCAGGAAGGTCGCTGGGAATGGGCTCCCTGTCTGAGGCCCTCCGCAGACGCCCGAGGAAGCTCCGGGAGAGTCCAGCATGGTCTGCAGTCACAGCCAGGGCCCGCTGCCCCACCTCCAACCACAAGAACGGGCCCACAGGAAATCATGTCCCTCCCGAGGTGATGCCAAAACCAGGGGGAAGGAGGTGAGGCTGGGAGGCAAAAGCGAGAGATGGTAAACCCATGAAGTGGGAATTACACATTATTTATGCTTTAAATGGTTTCTAAAAATAAATAGATGCTGGCATCTATTACTCTTCTAACTTGCTCAGGAATAAAGGATGTAAACACGCTAAGTTGTTATGGTGAACATCCTTATGCCGAAAGTCCCCTCCAGAAAGCAACCATTTCTGGAGCAGAAGTAAAACTGCTCGGGCAGAATACGAGCACTTTTGAAGATCTTTATTCACAGGGCAAAACTGGTTCTCCAAAAGAGTTAGTTATCAAATTACTTAGCAGTCGTTAGCACGAAGAATCAGCAAGCAGAACACAGGGTGAGTAAAAAAGACCGCCTTCTCTGAGAACAGCATATTTACAAAGAAGTTTCCAGAAAACAACACATCTGCATGTGAGGAACTGCCCACAGCTCAGCGCCGCGGGTGCCAGACCACAGGGGGCCGGGGCGGGAGAGGCCACGGGAGCCAACCGCTCCTCGAATCACCCTGATGGAAAAAACGGTCCAGCTCTCGCCAGTGCACCTCAGAGGCGGGCTCCGACAGGACAGGCACACGCCTCAGGACCTGCAGACTGCAGGCTGAGGAAGAGGCGAAGCGGGCTCCCCGGTTTCTGAGCCCCTGGCTGGGGGGAGGCCACACTGCTCACAGGAGGAGGGACAGACGAGGGCAAAGGATGGTTGTGGCCGATGTTGAACTGAAGGAACCCAAAGACCGCCCAAACGGAGGTAGAGAGCGTGGCGCTGAGGCAGGTCTCTGCGAGACAGAGCAGAGGGCGTGGCTGAAAGTACAGGGATCACGGCCTCCCCAAGTCCGCCTGCACAGACACCCAGGACAAAACAGCCACGGCTGCAGCCACCGCACCGTCCACACATTTCACCTGCTCCAGCTGAACCCACACAGCCCTTCCGTCCTCCAGCTCTCCTTGCACAACTGAAACATGCCTGGGTTATGCGCCCCTTACTACATCCTGACTCTTCGGCACCTAGAACAGTGCCTGCCCCGTAACAGGCACTCGGAAAGTATCTGAACACAGTGCTGTGCATGTGACAGGCGTACACACACAGCCGTTACACACCCGCCACTGAAACATTCTCTATCTCTGCAACATCAAACACATGCACACTGCTCTGCGCTCTGTGGGGTGGGCGATGTGAAGGGGACTTTAATGCTGGCCCAAAGCACTAACTTCACAGCTCAACCCAGGCATCAGGAGTGCCTTCTTGGACCAACGGTTCCTACTCCCCATCCGTTCTTGCCTCCAGCTCAACCCATTCTCCACACAGCACCAGCGTCATAAAAACCCACCCAAATCACCTCAACCCCTCCCTGAGAAGCCACAATACCCTCGGGCCCTCAGAAGTCCTTAAAAACAAAACAAAAATCCCAGCTCTGCTGGGGAAGGCTCCACCTGACTCCCAACTCCCTGGTCCCCCTCACCTTGTTCGTCTTTTCCCTCCGCCTCCGGTCCAGGAACCTCCGCAACAGCTTCATGGCCTGACGCGGCCAAGTTGTTCCTTGCCCCTGGCCTTGGCCCCAGCAGGCCCAGCACCGGGAAAGCGCTCAGGCTGGCTCCGCTCAGCTTCAGATCTTGGCTCAAACGTGAGCCCTCCGAAAGGCCTTTGCTGGACCACGGTGTGCACACAGGCGGCCTGCCCACACACCAGGTCGTGTCTTTCCTCTTAACTACTTCCTCCTGTCAGGGTGCGCTCACAACCTGTACTGATCGTGAGAAAGGATCCGCTCTGTCAGCTCTCTGAGGACTGCGATCCTGTGTGCCTCCACCACTGTCTCCCAGGAGCACGGAACCTGGAACCCGGAACCAGATATAGTCACAGAGGGGCTGGGGGTGGCGCTGGCTCCTGCAGACGATTAAAGGGACAGAAACAGGAAGACAAGAAGGCAGAGCTGGGGGCCGGCCCGGTGGCACAGTGGTTAAGTTCACACTCTTCACTTGGGCGGCGTGGGGTTTGCTGGTTCGGACCCCGAGGGCGGGCCTGCACACCACTTGTCAGGCCAGGCTGCGGCAGGCATCCCACACATAAAGCAGAGGAATTATGGGCACGGATGTTAGCTCAGGGCCAGTCTTCCTCAGCAAAAAGAAGAGGATTCACAAAAAGAAAAAAGAAGGCGGGGCCAGCCCCGTGGCACGGCACTTAGGTTTGCACGTTCCACTTCTCTGCGGCCCAGGGTTCGCCAGTTCGGAACCCGGGTGCGGACATGGCACCGCTTGGCATGCCATGCTGTGGTAGGCATCCCACATATAGAGTAGAGGAAGATGGGCATGGATGTTAGCTCAGGGCCAGTCTTCCTCAGCAAAAACAGGAGGACTGGCAGTTGTTAGCTCAGGGCTAATCTTCCTCAAAAGAGAAAAGAAGGCAGGGCTGCTTTCAAAGAGATGGCAAGTTGAGTGTGTAGAAAAGAGAGAAGATGCAAATACTCCACTACTACTTTGAAGGGATATATTTAACTGTTTCATAAACCAAACACAACAGAAATAAGCCTGATTTTCTGGGGGGTCTGCCACCTCCTCCTACAAGAGCAGCAGTCAGTAACGGCCACCAGAGGGGCACTATCTAAACTGAAGGGGACGTCTAGAATGGACCCTCAGTCAGCAGTCACTGAGCTAGTCTCACCTCATGCGGACTACGAGGTCAATTCTCCCTCATTTACTCACCAGCTTAAGCCCAGCAAGGGCTTGAGGAAGCCTTGCTAAGAGCACTCAGGATGAAACGACAGGGGCGCGCCGCACCCCACTGGAGATTAGAGCAGTCCCCGGGAGAAGCCTGGGTTCCTCCACCAGAGCCTCTCCACTTGGCACCTGCTTCCTGAATAGTAGTAACTCCTCGTTGTGGGGGCCGCACTGCAGAATGTGTAGGAGCACCCCTGCCCCTAGCTGTGACAACCAGAACACCCCAGACACTGCCCAGTGTCTGCACCTTCCTCTGTCACCCCAACCACCCGAGCTGTCCCCCGCATCATCTTTCGTCCTTTCTCCTCCTGCCGACCGGGCTGCACCTGCACCTTCTTCCTTTCCAGCCCCCAGCACACCTCATACCGCTACCAGTTTAGCCTCGACCTGTGCTCTGACAACCAACACACCCGACACAGGTCGACTCAGGCGTCACGAGGTCGTGGCTTTAAGACCTTACTCCCGAGGGCGTTCTGAGTCCTACAGACACGCCCCGTCTCAGGCATTGGTGGACTCTGGGGGACCCACAACTGGGGTCCCACCCACAATTCAACCCAAATAGATTCTCTTTTCTCAGTCTTACATACTGGAGCTCTCTGAGTGAGACGTCTTATTAAAATCTCATTCGGTGCTTTCAAAAACACCGTAAAATCACTGCACTAGATTTCAAGAACAAAATCTGCATTTTCAACTTTAAAATGAAACCAGAGGGAAGCTTAAAAGCAGTAATTTGTTTAAACACTCAAAGTGAAGACTCACATGTGATCAATTCACAGAATGTCACTTAACCCCTTCCAACTCTTAAGCCTTCTCCTCTGCCACTGCCAGCCTGTCATCACAAAGCCTGCCCTGGGCTGGCTCAGGGCAAGGGGAAGAGGAGGGAGCAGTGCCAGGATGGAGCGTCCGCGCAGCAGCTGAGAGAGGAGCCAGGAGCGGAGGTGCTGCCTGTGTGTCCTGGTGGGGTGGGCCACCTGCTCCTTCTTTCCCTGTGTACGTGGCTGGGCCAGGGCAAACGGGATGCTGAGTAGAAAAAGAACAGGGGGTACTAAGCAAGGACTAGTGGGTTTAGGTTGCTCTCATAACAATAACGATCACTATACTTACTAGGACTCTGACATCTTGCTTCAGATGGAGAGGGAACACCGATTTGTTTGCCCACGTCCAGCTACATACACGAACAGCCTGCAGGAGATCCACTCACCAACAACTAGAAAAGCTGGATACACTTTTAAGACTGTTTGAAGGCATCAAGGAGATACTGAGGCAGCCAACTGGAGGGGCAAAGATTCCAAACAAAAGGGCAGCCCACTGAGGCCAGTCTAACATTCCGAGAGCCACTCTCTCCCTCAGGGCATGGGACGATCAGGTGTTCCTCAGGGATTTGGGGAAATGCACCAATAAGCTGGGAAGAAAACAGCAGAAAGCCAAGCAGAAAGTACTGGCTAACAGAGCTCTGGAGAGTTCCATTGGGCTGGGAAGACAGAAATTCAAATACAGGCCTGACAAATCAGACGGGACTTAAGGCGCCAAGATCTCTGAGAAAAGGGAGGCAGAGAAAATGAGCCCAGCACTGTGCAAAAACTGCCTGACAGGCTGAGCCTTCAGGAATCTCATTGTCTTCAGGTGACAAAAATTGGGCTTCAGGACCTGCCAAGGAGGAGGGGCCCCGGGAAACACTTCAGGCTTTCAGATGGAGACCCGGGGGCTACACACTGGGTGAGAGGGCAGATGAAGGCAGCTTATAAGGACTGAGGCTTACAAAGACCGAATCCAGCCTAGAGTCGCTCAGAAGCTGGCTGAACAGAGAGTGTCTGTCCTCTGGGTGTGTGTCAGAGGAAGCGCTGAGGGAAGACAGCATCACCTAGAGTCTCCACAGGTTTTCATCCATAACGCCCAAGGTTCACTTAGAAAAATAACAACAAACAGGACCAAGAGAAAAAAGGAAAACAGAAATAGAAACAGACCCTGAGGTGACCCATACAGTGTAGTTATCAGATGCAGACTTCAACTGGTCAAAAATAGACTTGACAAAATGAAAATTTTCACCAAAGTATCAAAACAGATTCTAGAACTGAAAAATAGGGTAAGTGAAATTAAGAACCCAATCTATGGGTTTAAGCTCAGGTTGAACACAACTGAAGAGAGGATCAGTGAACCAGAAGACAGGTCAGTAAAAAACAGCCAGATAGAAGTCACAAGAAAAAAGTCTGGAAAATACAGAAGGAGCCCAAAAGACGTGTAGGACACGGTAAAAGGTCTAATGTCCATATAAATGGGGACTCCCAAAGTGAGGAAAGACAGAACAGGGAGTAAGAAACATCTACAGACAATGGTCAAAACTTGTCTGAAAGTGATGAAGGAATCAAGCCATTGACTCAACAAAGAAAACCACACTTTGGTTTTCAGCAGTCCTTCGGAGTGTGCCTAAGGCAAGAACAAAGTGTCAAAAGGAGCCAGACGAAAAAAGGCACCACCTTCAGTGGGACAACAGGAACACTGAGAGCTGACTTTTTAAGGAAAGGGAAGGAAGCCAGACGACAATGGATTGGCATCTATAAAATGCCGAAAGAAAATAACCACCAACCTGGAATCCTATACCCAATAGAAAGTCAAGACAAAATATAGACTTTTCACTTCAAAAGTGAAGACAAAATATAGACTTTTCAGGAAACAAGAATGAGACAACTCATTGCCCACAGGCGTGAACTAAAAGGATTATGAAAGCAGTTCTTCAGGGAAAAGTAGTCTCTGACAGAAATACGAAAAAACAAGGAGTGAAGAGCAACAGAAAGGGTCACTACGAGAATAAACCTTCATAAGCACTAACTGTACAAAACGAGGATAATGCCAAAAATGTATCTAAAATTCAAAAGTATGATAATGACACAGGAGGCGGGAGGGAGTTCAGTGCAGTTCAAGTGTCAAAGGAAACAGCAGTGTCAGGAGGTAGTAAAAGCAGTAAATAAGGCTCAAATGTAAAATGCACCCTGTATCTAGGAATGTACACAGCCAACAACCTAAGAGAGAAGTACCGAACCAAACACCACGATACGTCTAACAGAAGGCCAGAGAGAAACACAGCACAGCATAGGTGGAACAAACAGAGAACAGATAGTAACATGGTACCTACAAACCAAAATACCAGCCATTATATTTAAATGGAGCAAACGCTCTAATTAAAAGATAAAAATCGTCAAATTGATTAAAATCAAACTAGCTGTATACTCTCCACAGAGGCACGCTTAAAAATACAAGATCACAGACAGGTGAAAGCAAAACATCCCCAGGCCAACGCTACCTAAGAGAACACCGATGTGGCAAAGATCACTATCAAATAAAGCAGCCTCGACAGCAAGAAGCCTGACTAACGAGGAGCATTTCACAATGATAAAGTGCAATCCACCAAGAAGATAAAAACGCTAAATCTGAATGCACCCCACAACACGATCTCAAAAGACAGAAACATTGATAGAAATAGAAAAGGAGAAACAACCAAAGCCAACATCACAGTGGGAGGCTTTAAGACACATCTCTCAGTAACTGATAGAAAAAACAGACCCAAAAAAGGTACGGGTGTAGGGGTCGGCCCAGTGGCGCAGCAGTCAAGTTCCCACGTCCCACTTCGGTGGCCTGGGGTTCGGCGGTTCAGATCCTGGCTGCAGACCTACACACCGCTCATCAAGCCATGCTGTGGCAGGCGCCCCACGTATAAAGTAGAGGGAGACGGGCACAGGTGTTAGCTCAGGGCCAGCCTTCTTCAGCAAAAAGAGGAGGACTGACGGTAGATGTTAGCTCAGGGCTAATCTTCCTCAAAAAAAAAAAAGTAACAGTGTAGAACTGGGCTGCCCAGTAAACAGTCACATGCAGCTATTAAGTACCTGAAATGTGCCTACTTCAAATTGAGACGTGTTGCAAGAATGCACACCCGATTTTAAAGACTTATCACAACAAAAAGAAGGCAAAATATTTCAGTAGTCTTTTCATGTTGATTACACATTGAAATTATAATATTTTGGATATTTAGGTTAAATAAAATACATTATCAAAATTAATTTCACCTATTTCTTTTTACTTTATGTAATGTGGCTACTAGAATCTAAATTATATGATTAACAAACTTGATCTAACTGGTATACATACAACACTGCATTCTCACCGATAAATAACATTTTCAAGGGCCCAAGGAACGTTTAACAAAAATGAATGTATGCTGGGCCATTAGGAAAGCTCGACTCATTTCAAAACGTTGAAATAATGCAGGGTGTACGTAGAGATTACAACAGACTGACAGTTTACGTCCCCCTAAAATTCGTCAGCCCCAAGGTGATGGTATCAGGAGGCGGGGACTCTGCGAGGTGATTAGTCTGGAGTTGAGAGAGCTCCCTCGCCCCCTCCGCCATGTGAGGACAGTGAGAGGCTGGCCGTCTACGAACCAGGAAGCGGCCCCTCACCAGCCACGGAATCTGCCGGTGTCTTGATCCGGGACTTCACAGCCTCCAGAACGATGCGAAATAAACTTCTGTTGTTCATAAACCAGTTAGTCTATGCATCTGATCATAGCAGCCCCAAAAGACCAAGACAGGGATCTTCATGCAAGGAAGGTAGAAACCAACAAAAAGCTAACCAGAGAATCCCCACAAACATTGGGAAGTCAAGTGACATAATTCTTTAAAAACTTTATGAGTAAAAAAAGATACCACGATGAACATCAGAACATGTTTTCACACAAGAGAGAACGAAAATCTGGCTTTCAGAACTTGCGGGATGCAGCTAAAGGTGCACTTACAGGGCCAGCTGGAGCCTCACATACATAGACTGGAAAAGACGAAAGAGCCAAAATCAGTTAAGCATCTATCTCAAGAAACTAGAAAAAAGAACAGCAAACAGAACACAAAGTAAATGGAAGGAAAAAAGCATAAATTAACAAAATAGAGAACAAATACTAAACAGAAAAAAATCAATAAAGCCAAAAGCTGTCCTTTGAAAGGGCTACTACAATTCATAAGACTCTAGCAAGACCGATGAAGAAAAAGAGAAAAGGACAAATTACCAATATCAAAAATTTTTAAAAGGGGATATTACAGGAGATCTTGCACAAAATAAGGATATTATGAACCATATTACACTTAACAATCGGAAAGTTTGGGTGGCCTGAACAAATTCCTAGGAAAAAAGAGCATCTTACCCAAACAGACACAAGAAGAAATATAAAATCAGAAAAATCCTATTTCCACGTGAATAACTGAATCTGAAACTAAAAGCCTTCTCACAAAGAAAACCTTACACCAGCTGGTTTTGCTGGTCAATTCTTCCAAAACTGCAAGGAAGAAAACACCAGTCTCACAGGGGCTCTTCTGGGAATCAACAAGGAACGCTTTCCACCTTGTGTTAGGAGACGAGCATGAGCCAAACCTAACAAGGACAACACAAGACAGCAAAGTTACAGACCAAGCTCTCACAAACACAGACGCAACAATCTTAAAATATTAACAAACAAAATCCGGGGAAAGCAGAATACATCAAGGTCAGGTTGGGATTCTTCTAGAATTGCAAACTAAAAGGTAAATCACCACATAAAAGGGAAAAAACTGGACTGTCTCAAAAGATGCAGAAAATGCACTTAAGAAAATTTAATAATTTAATTCATGATTTAAAAAAACACTTAGCAAACTAATAGAGGAGAATTTGGATATTTCGATAAAAATATTTATGGAAAAGCTACAGCCAACATCAGATATAACAGTGAGATACCGAAAGCCTTCCCTCTGACACTGGGAGGGAGACGAGGATCCCTACCCTCACCACTTCTACTCAGCACTGTGCTGGAGGTCCCAGCCAGGCCAGCGAGGCAAGAAAAAGAAAAACGAGTACAGCACTTGGAAACAAAAAAGAAAAGAAACTGTCTCTTGCAGACATACTTGTGAACACCTACAAAATACAAGAAGAATTACTATTAGAAATAAATGGATTTAGCAAGTGAATACGCAGAAATCAATTCTATCACTATATAACAGTAATAAACAATTACATAATATAATTTATAATAAAGTAAGAAATGTGAAATATCTATGAATAAATGTAATTAAACATGTAGACGATATATATACAGAAAACTGTATAGTATTAAGACAAATTAAAGAAGAGCTAAATAAATAGAAGGCTATATTGTGTTCATGGATTTTAAAACCCATGTTTTTTCCCTCCGAGGAAGACTAGCCCTGAGCTAACATCTGCTGCCAATCCTCCTCTTTTGGCTGAGGAAGACTGGCCCTGAGCTAACGTCCATGCCCATCTTCCTCCACTTTATACGTGGGACGCCTGCCACAGCACGGCTTGATAAGTGGTGCGCAGGTCCACAGCCGGGATCCAAACCTGCAAACCCTGGGCCGCCAAAGCAGAGCGCAAACTTAACCGCCGCACACCGCGTGGGCCCCTGTAAGACCAATATTAAGAAGCTGTCATTTCTCCCCACGCTAGTCTACAGATGAAACGCAATCTCAGTGAAAATCAGAGCACGTTTTCCGGGGAGAGGCGGCCACGCAGACTCTACATTTTAACCGAGGATGTAAAGGGTGAAGATTAGCCCAGCTAGCCTTGCACAAGAACGAGGCTGGGGGACTCAAATTACCAGATGCCAGGACAGGCTAAATCTACAGCAATTTACACAGCGTGCTGCTTGTGCAAAGACGACAGAAAGACCAACGGGGCAGAGCGGAGTCTAGATCCAGGCCCGTATATTTACGGTCACTTGCCTGATGACACAGACGACACTGTCGTGCACTGGGGAGAGGAGGGTCTGTTTAATAAATTATTCTCGGTCAACTGTATAGCATACACTTAAGGAAAAAAAAGGAACCTTGGCCGTTATCTCACACCACAAACAAAAATCACTTTCAGATGGATTACAGGTCTAAATGTGAAAGATAAAATCATAAAGCTTTTACAGGATAATATCTTCATGATCTTTGTGATACTATCTTCCAATGAACACAAAGAGCATTCAATATTACTGAAAAGACTGATCCATCGGGCTAGATTACAATTAAAACTTCTGCTTATCAAGACACCACTGAGAGCCAAAGGGCAAACATACACAAGAATGTAAAATAACCTGCCACACACACATGTACTCAGAATATATAACTTGTACTCAGAACATATGAAAAGAACTCCTTCAACTCAGTAAGAAACAACACAGAAAACCCAATCGAAAAACGGGCAAAGGACAAGCACTCACAAGAGAGGATCTCGAAACCGCCAACAGACACACACACAGAGTCTGCTTCTGCGCGTCCCCGGCCACCGGGCAGCAGCCAGCCCACAGCACACTGAGCCTCCTCCACTCGGTGCCCACCGGACAGCCACAACGAACGAGCTGACGACACCAAGCGCTGGGGAACGGCGGACGGCTCACACACGGCTGGCGGCAGCACCGCCACTTTGGGCAGTGTCTACTCAGGTTGGACAGACGCAGACCCTGGCCCTCTGCAGTGCCACTCCTGTGAACACCAACAGAAACGCATACATACCTGCACCAAAGAAACAAGCACGAATATGCAGGGCGGCGTTCGTCTGAACTAGGAACATCCAGAATACCCAAGAATGGCAGAAAGAATAAATGATGGTAAATTCAGAGACTGGGTTCCTGGGCAGCAGACAAGAAAGAACAAAGCTACGAGACAATGCGAGTGGATTCCACAAAGGTACTACTGAATGAAAGAACCAAGAAACCAAATGTACGTATAACTTTATTTCACTTAGACAGTCAAGCACACGGGAAAGTCATCAATGGTGGAAAGCCAAGACCACTGCCGGCTTTGGGGGACAGTTCCTGGGAGTGGGGACGAGGGGGCTTCTGGGAAGCTTGGCCATGTTTCACTCCTTAATGTAGGCGGTATATTACGAGAGTGTGTTCACTTAGTGAAAAAGTCACTGAGGTGCACACTTACGCTTGGGGAAATTCTCTGATGTATGCTACAGCTAAATCTTTTATAAGTACAGCATTACGTGCCAACATAAAGTGCCAGGAAGACAAATGCATTTAGTTAAGCACATGCCTCTCTGGTCACACTATTAGCCACGAAACATGAGACAAACGCCAGGAATCGGAAGGGTCCTGAAAGTGTTCACTCAGTGGTTCCTGCGTTTCTGAAACGCTGGGCTCAGGGACCGCTGACGTCACCACCTTCTCCACCCGGCGAGGCATTTCCAGGCTACAACACTGAGCAGTGGCTGGAAACAAACCACTAAGCGACCGGCTCCTCCGCCGGTGCGATGGCCTCCGCCGCTCCACACTGGACTGCACACACTCCTGTCCCTTCCCTGCGAGGGCCCCTGAGACCATTCTCTCAAAAACCACCTTATCAAATACGCGGTATCTGACACACACTTCAGTGTAAGTGCCCCAAATTACATGAAAACAAACACAGCTACAAAACCAAACAAACAAAACTACTGAAAAGATAAATACATGAAAATCCCAGTAAAACATAATTTGACCAATCCTTCTAAGCTGTGGTAATAAAATTTGACCTAAACGAACTTCGTAATTTATAAGATTCAGAGGACAAAAAACTTAATGATTCTCTAACCCAACAGAGAAGGAGCATTATAGCCCTGCATAGCGCGAATTAGATGTTAAAAAGGAAACCCAGGGCCTGGCCCCGTGGCCGAGTGGTTAAGTTCGCACGCTCCACTGCAGGCGGCCCAGTGTTTCGTTAGTTCGAATCCTGGGCGTGGACATGGCACTGCTCATCAGACCACACTGAGGCAGCGTCCCACATGCCACAACTAGAAGAACCCACAACAAAGAATACACAACTATGTACCGGGGAGCTTTGGGGAGAAAAAGAAAAAAATAAAATATTTAAAAAAAAAAAAGGAAACCCAAATGTTTGGCTAATCAATCTTTCAGAAGGACTGACTAAGCCAAGAAGCACATTAAGCTTGTCATTACTCATCTCCTAAGTCACTGCTGCAGACCCATCACGAGAGTGTAAGTGTGCACCCACTCGGTCCACCTGAAAGCACCACAGAGGCACCTGTTATGAGCAAGTAAAACGGCACCAAGACAGCCCAGAGGCCCCCGGAACCCACGTACCCTCCACTTTCCTAGGTGCCGCTTTCCTCCTTCACCTGCCATGACACCTCACTCAGCTCCCGACGGAAAGGCTCTGACACCCTGGTCCCAACACCAACACACCGGGACTAACAAGTTCAGTGTGACTCTAAGCTTTGTAACTCTCATCCGCCAAGGACAAAGTTCCAAAGGGGTCAACCTCCAGTCTTCCACCCCCTAAAACAGATTGGATTTACAAAACACAGGTGTTCTAATAAAGGTGGTGTGTAAAAATATTTTCTCTGTGAAATCCATCCTATTTGTCCACTAAATTTCATTAGGATATTGGAAATATATGATGAAACCCATGGGAAATACACATTTAGCGAGAAATGGCTTAAGACGACAGGTCAGAAGGCACCACACAGCGGGGGGCAGATCAGTCATCGGAGAAGGCGACTTTCACAGGGCAACTTAACAGGGGCACCCTCTGCCCGGGGAACACCACAGGGGCCCCCCCGTACCTGCAGGATAGTGGCCCTGGGCCTCCGTGCTTTCATAGACGGCCTCTGGGGCGTAGGCCAGACCCTGCTGGCTATCGGCGTCCTGGTAGTCGGCGGCCTCGGTGCTGTACACGGGTTCCGGCTCGCTCACGGGGCCTCTGTAGCTCGGCTCGGCCTTGAACGAAGCCGCATCCTGGGGAAGAGCCAGGGAGACAGTTCACATGGGCCAGGCGGGTCGCTGCCACGGCCAAGGGAAACACACGGACCACTTCTCGGTCCAGCTGAGACCGAGCAAATGGACACGAAGAGGAGGCAACACCTGCCGACGTGTGCAGACGGCTTCGATTCTAACCGTGCTAAGTGTGTTCAGAGGGACCACGTGGCACTTCTTCCTGAATAACCCCCATCCTCACCGCCCCCCAGCGCCCGCAAATCCTGCAGGAACTGGAACCCGCACGGCTGTCACGAGCTGAGCGCTTCTCAGGCTGTCGCCTGGGGCAGGTCTGGCCTGTTTCTTTTTCAGGTCCCAGCCCTCCGACGGCCACCCAGCAGCTTCACAATGTCACCCCATCACACGGCCAGAGCTGGCAAGGCCGCGGACGGCCAGGTTCTGTCCTAACCAAGTCCTCTGGCGGAGGGGCGGGAGGGAGGGAGCACCAGGTCACGTGCAGGAGGAAATCACCAACTCCCTGGTCACAAGCACCGGGACTTCCAAGCTCGAACCCAAGTCCTGAACTCCTGATCATCAACGGTGGCTTTCACCAGTGTTTCCAACGAGGGTCCTCCTGAAGGCGCCCTCAGGAGCCAGAGGCGGCGGGGCATGGGGAGAAGCTCCAGGAAGGGCCGGTGCTCAGGCACCAGCTCTCGATGGAGGATGAGCAGCACAGTGCATGCTGCCTGGGAGAGGTACTATGAAGGCCACAGAGAGGGCACTCCACCTCCAGGCCAGGTACCAGGAGTCACTCAAGGGTTAAAGAGGGAGGGACAGAGCCAGAGGCTCCTTTTGGCAAGGTCCCCCTGGATTCAAAGGGAACGGACTGGAGGATTAAAGGCCAGGCCATGGTGTGGGGGCACGAGCTGGCTGCCCGCACCCTCAGCTTAGTCATGTGGGGGCACCGTGAGCAGGTGGGCGCTACGGCGGGCATCCCACACTGGCAGCACCCTATTCTCCTATCTTCCAGCAACACCACCTCTGCCCCACCCAGCACAGGGTTCCAGCAGGGCTGCTGATCTAGGACCCACCTCCCATCCCTGCCAGGGACAGCATGCCATCTTGGCCTTCTCAAGAACCAACTGCTCAGTGACGGGCCAATAGTGGAACATGATGGGGGGGGTGGCTCAAGGTCCCCGTTTTCCATTGTATTACGAATTATAAGGCCACATCCAACACACCCGCCCAGAAGTCCAGAAGGACACGGCCGCCACACAGAGGGAACAGCAACACAAGGAGATGACCCTGGTGGTGATGAGACTGTGGACCTGAGGCCAGGCCTGCTGCCCCGGCCCACAGCTCTCCCCGCATCCTCGTCCCTTTATGCCTCAGCTGATATGAGTTAGTTCTCATCCCCTGCGACTCAATGATCTTTGAGGGCTAATGTCCAGGGAGAGAAGACGGGTGTGGGAACCAGGACAGTGGCCGCAGGGCCAGAGAAGGGATGGAATTCGGGGCTCAGCCGGGTATGGCCATGGACGGTGGTGGCAGGGGTGCTCCCGAGAGAGGGAGATGCGGAGACCCCGTGACGGAGCGAAGGAGAGCTGAGGCAGGCAGCTCAGTAACTCAGATCAGGAGAGAGCATGGGGATCCGTGTTAGCAGGCCCTGGGGACACAGGCAGGCACTAGGCACTGACGACACAACTGAGGAGAAAGGGCCAAGGACAGAGGCTCTGGAGCAGACACGTTCAAGAGGGGCTGAGGGAGGGGAGAGCTGCAGAGGGCTCCAGTGAAGCGAGGCCACGCGGGAGAGGCAGCTGGGTGCCGCCGGATGCGGATTCTAGAACAGCGGGGTCAGCGCAAATGCAGCATGACCACGTGAGCTCCGGACCAGAAGCCATCCACTCGGTGTTCGGAGACCCCACTGGGGGGCTGCGGGCTGGCTGAGCAAGGGGGCCTCGTCCAGGAGCCCAGTGAGGACGGCCATTCTCGGTGAGAAGCAGGCCGTGTGCCCGGGAGCGTCCCCCAGCACCAGGAGGCTGCTCGCCAAGCCGCCCTCTGTGGATGGGCACCTAGCAGAGCTGAGGAGGGAGCCCACGCCGTCCGCGGTGGCGGCACTGCCCCAGGAGGGATGGCTTCAAGAAGCCAGAGACTCACTCACAAACAACGCAAGACCCACCTCATAGACGGGGCTCGAAGGCGGCCTCTCCTGTGCCGGCTGAGGAGCAGGGGACGCGGGCGGGGTCTGCTTCCCGGCTCTGGCCTGCTCCTGTGATCGACAGACACGCAGCACTCAGAACACGCCTAGGACACTCTGGGTCACCAGGCCGCCTCCGCGGCAACACGGCTCCGGCAGAAAGAGCAGAGAGGACCAAGCACGGAGACCGAACACCAGCAGGTCTTAAGGGAAGTTTGCTCTGAAGTGAAGGTCACGCAGTCAGTCAAGTATTCTCAAGAACTAGGACCTCGGTGGCCCGTAATACTCCTGCTGCCACCACATAAGCCACAGGATTTACTCACTGTGCAGTCGGCAAGGCAACAGTACCACTACCGAGCTACAACCCCCGTCCCACCCAAACCCAACTCAGACTTTTAAAATGGACAGAATGTATTCTGCACGTAGTACGGACATGAATCTTTGGGGCTCAGAGCGAGGACTGTCATGGACAGAATACGGCCCCTAAACAAGCTGACATCCCAGGCCCCAGATGCTGTGAACACGTGACCTCACAGGGCAGAAGGGACCGCAGATGCGACGAAGTTAGGCATCTGAGATGGGAGACAATCCGGGATTATCTGGGTTGGCCCATGTCATCACGGGGTCTTACAAGAGGGGGACAGCCATGTGAGAGAGAGAGCAAAGCAGAGGGTGCAACGCGGACGGCCCCAGAAACTGGAGAAGGCCAGGGAACGTCGTCCTCTCCAGCCTCCAGAACGGACGCAGCCCTGCTGACCTGTTAGGACTTCTGCCCTCCAGCACTAGAGACAGGAAATGAGTGTTGTTTTAAGCCACTAAACTTGTGGTCATTTGATCCAGCAGCTACAGGAACGAGTTCTGCCAGCTGGAAGGCTGGATTTTTCTCCAGGTTTCAGACGAGGAGACTGAGCTCCCGGAGAGGGTAAGTCACACACCCAGGGACGCATGCCGGCGAGGGGCAGAAGCGGAATCTGAGCCCTCTCCTCCCCACCCCCCAGGAGAGTCCCAGCACCACAAGTCACTTGGACGCACCCACAAGTACTTGAGGCAGCAGAGCGCCTCCTCGAAGGGGCTGTGCCTGGGCTGGGCGGCCGGGCTGAAGGTGGGCTTGCAGAGAGACCGGGAACTGCAGAGGCACAGGGCCACGGATTCGTCTATGAATCACTTCTAGAAACATGTCTCCAGGCCACGGGCTCTAGGACAGCCCCTCTCAAAGGTGGCAGGGTATAGGCAGACTCCTTCCCAGAGGCGGGCTTCCAGGATCTGAGAGTCAGGCGTACGTGACCCAAGTCAAACTCTCCTCGCCTGCCAGGAGGGAGCACTCAGAAGACATGTGCTGTCGGGGAGCCGAGTGCTCCAGCGCCCTTCCACAGCCCAGGGGGTTCTGCTGGGAGCAGTACTGTGCCGACGGAGACTCGCTCTCACTGGGGAGGAGGAAGAGAGCAGACGGGTGGCAGGGGCTGGGGACAGAGAAGGACAACACACCCGAAGAGACAGCAGGAGAACCTCAAAAGGAGAGAGGTTAGGTGACGATGATCAAAAGTTTTCTTCTTCTCAAGCAGCCCATCCCTTCTGCATCTTGTGGATGCTGAGGCGACTTAGATGGCAGGGGTCAAACTTCTAAGGCAAAAAATGAGGAGGGCACTATTTGAAAAGAAGACCAAGATAGCAGGAAAAAATGCCTTGTAGTCTGTGAGCGTGTGATATGCAATGAAAGAAAGCTAACTTACAAGCAGCTTACTAAAAACTTGAAGGAGACATGTCTAAAAGTTTTCCAGCAATTAAGGAATAGTAAATGGTAACCGTAAAACTTGCTCTTATTCCGACTTCGCCGCACGTGGTAAGACAGCAGGGCTTATTTAACTCACGTCCTCCGCGTCGGCATTTTCTGTCTATTGCATGTTAATTTCCTCGATTATCCACGTTCTCAACATTCCCCCCCATGATTTCGGGCAGAACGTCCACAGAGTTAAACACACCTTTACGGTTTATCAATGTTGCATGCATGACTTCAGACTCTACCTCGTCACTACCCCAAAAAGAGTCATGATGAGTGTCTCCACCCCCATTTCATGGACCAGAACATGAGGCACAGAACAGCGAGCTCATCTGTCACGGGTCGCCCAGTTGGTAGGCGAGAACGTAGGGACCTGAGCCTTCAGACACCAGCCCCCCTAGGACAGGTTGAGGCAGGAGGAGCCCACCCCTCCGGCTCACCTCCCAGGCTCCCGCTCCTACCTTCTCTGGTGGGAAACACTACAAACACTCACAGGAAAAGGCAGCAGACCCAGGCTGCAGACCCCTGGACTAGAAGAGGCCCTCACACGAGCAATCACCTGAAAGGACAGACTGCGGCAGCCTGGACCAGGCCCAAGGAGGAGAAGGAGCGAAGGAGAGAGTGCCTACTCCAGCTCACGCACAGGCGCTACAACACATCCCTCGGGTCACAGCCAGGGCCGACCGCGTCCAGGGGCACCAGCGAGCGTGTCTGAGCAGCAGGTGCCACAGGACCCTCCCAGAACGCGGTTCCAGCAGCGAGAAGGGCCCTCGCACACGTGCAGTTAACCCAGCTCTACTTTGGGAGGCACCCACCAAAGCAGATCCCCACGGCCAGAGAGCACAACACGCAGTGTGGGAAAGCTGCCTCTGACCCTCTGCAGGAATAAAGAGGATCTTCCCTCAAAAGGCAAGTCAATTTCTTTCCTGAAAATACACAGGAACGACTCTGCTCCCCATTCAGCTCCATCTCTCCACTCATGCTCCATCTGCTCCCGGTGCACATTCTGCCAACTACCCTTTTTTTTGAGGAAGATTAGCCCTGAGCTAACATCGGCCACCAATCCTCCTCGTTTTGCTGAGGAAGACTGGCCCTGAGCGCACATCCGTGCCCATCTTCCTCCACTTTATATGTGGGACGCCTGCCACAGCATGGCTTGCCAAGTGGTGCCATGTCTGCACCCGGGATCTGAACCAGCAAACCCCGGGCTGCCGAAGCAGAACGTGCGAACTCAACTGCTGTGCTACTGGGCCAGCCCCCCAACTACCCTTTGCCCTGAGCATTTTCCTGGGACAACCAAAGAGCGTGGAATTTCCTCCTGGAAAAACCACAGTGCCGGTAGGGGGTCCGCCAGGACTCACCTGCTTCGACAGGGACAGTCTTCTGATACGTGGAGGCCACCTTGGCGACATCCTCAAGGATTGAAGCATTCTACCGAGACAGGAAAGGAACATCAGGAAGGCACTGTTCTCTGCTCCTCACACCCCGTGACGGCTGCCACCTCACCCAGACGGCAAAGCCTGCCCTCGACCTTCCCAAAGAGCCCACCGGGGAGCCCAAAGCTTTCGTATCTCCTTCTCTGTTCTGCAAGTTAACTGAGGCATGAAAAGGGTTACGACACACACTTGCTGGTGACGACGTGGGTCAGCGTGAGAAGAAAAAGTACACACGTGAGGAGGGATGGACAGACGGAGCACAGAGGATTTCTAGGGCAGTGAAAATACTCTGTAGGGCAGTGCAAGGGGGACACATGTCCTTACGCACGTGTGCAAAGCCACAGAACGTCCAGCACCAAGAGTGGACGCTAAAGTCAACCGTGGACTCTGGTGACGACGACCTGTCAGCGCAGGCTCGCGGACTGTACCCAACGTCCCAGCTGGCGGAGGATGCTGATGGTGGCGGAGGTTGTGCGTGGTGGGGGCGGGGGGCATATGGGAAATCTCTGTACCATCCTCTCAAATTTGCTAAAGCTGCTCCAAAAAAAAAGAGTAGGAAAAAACCCAAAAGCATATCTACACCTGCGCAATCAGAAACCAGGTGCGGGTTCTGCACTAGCCCTCGCCCCGGGAGGGGACACAGTGCCGCAAGCCTCGCCTGGCCTGACCGTCCACATCCCCCACAAGCGTGAGTACGGGGGCCCAATTCTGTCAGACGACACTTTGAGCGACAGCTGCTCCTTCAAGGCTGATGCTGACGCAGACACTGATGCAGACAGGCTCTGGGAACCACGGGCCATCCTCAGTTTCTTCGTGAGCAACCACTTCCCAGTGACACACCTGGGGCGTGGGACAGTCACTGCCTTCCTGACACAAATCAGGGGAGCAGGGCCCCGAGGACGTGGACCTGAAGTTAGCGGGCACTGTCTGAGGGTGACTGTGAGTGGCAGCTCCCTCCCGTCCAGGCACAGGCTGAGCCCTGCGCGGAGTGCCGCACTCACGGGCCAGGCCCCCACCCTCCCCCAGAGCCCCGTTCTCCCTCCACAGCCACCCCGCTCGGCCAGAGCACGGCTGTCCGCCCACCCGTCTGCCATGCCCAGCCACAGCCAGCCTGAGAGCCCGGCACCCGGGCCACCATGGCCCCCCTGCCCCCCTCTCCGAGTGCGACCGCTCAGCTGCCCTGACCAAGCGCTCTCCCTTCCCAGACCACCCGCCCACCAGACCTGGCCTCTGCCACCTCTCTCCAGAACAATCTCTTCTCACACTCACTCCCTGCCCTGCCCCCCACCTCCGGATGTCCCATCAGGCTCCTGCCTGCCCTGTGGCTTCAGGGGTAGGGGCGTCAGCACCCTCCCCATGGGCCCCTCCTGTCGCCCCCATCTGCCCAGCCCAGCCAGTTCTCTGCCGTCACCTGGGGGCTTCCAGCAAACACGGCCCCCAACCTCTCATTCTCGCTTGCAGCGTCCCCACCACACCGCGCCCGACCTCCTCCACAGCACGCCCCCATCACCAAGACCCGCTTGCCGACTAGAAGCTTCTCCCTCTCACCGCCCTCCTCTACGCGGCGCCTGCTCCTCCCTCCCCTCGGTCCAGCCTGGCAACTCAAGGTCACGACCTCTCCCAGGTCCCACCTGCTGGACACCCCTCAACCCGTTTCCATCCCCTATAGGGACTTCACACCCGAATCCCTCCACACGCAGCTCACTGGGACCCCGCGCAGCTCCCTCACCTTCCTAAGCCTCAGGCCGCCAACCGCACAACACGGACGCCATCACACCACCAACAGGAACCACAGTCACCGTCAGACACAGGCTCACCCAACCTCTGCGCCAAGCCACCACGCTGCCTCGGTCGCAGGCCCCCTCGTCAGCCTCTACCGTCCACGGCTGCGTCTCAGTGACCCCACATTCTCCACCAGCACCACCTCACGGTCTCCCTCCACATGCCTGTCTACGGCCTGGGCTCCCCTACACGTTCTGGTCTCTTCCATCTTAAACAGAACCATCCCCTCGGCTGACCGCTGCCCAGCTCACAGGACCACAGTGGGCGGAGCGGGCCCAAGCTTGCCGACTCTACGACTGACCCTCCCCACACGGTGCGGGTCCCTGCAGGCCAGCTTCCCCCAACCTGCCCCCCAACACCCACAACAATGCCCTCACCAGGACTCCCGGGGCTACCACGTTGCTCGCCCAGACGTCGCCCCCACCAGCAGCACTGCTGGGCACAGGTGACCCCCCTGCCCCAAAGCTGTTTACCCTCAGACCAGCACCACCAGACCCTGTGGGCTCCCCCCACCTTGCTGGGTGCACTTCCCAGTCTCCTCTACCAGCCTGACTGCTGCCATCCCCAGGTGTGTCCCTGGGCCCGCTCACCACTCTGCAGGCTCTCCTCGCCTCCGACTTGACCCCGGCTCCGTCCACATCTGTGCAGTGGCCATCTGCCTCTGGTCCAGCCGCACTCTCGTCCACCTGCCCTGCTGGGTAGCCCACCCCGGACACACCCACAGCCGACTCAGCTACCCACCCCTGCTCCTCCCAGGCGCCCCAGCTCAGCAGAGGCCCACCGCCCACCTGGGGCAGTCCTGCCTGCCCCTGCCAGCCCTTAAAGCCGGGGGCTTTACCTCCCGCCTCGCTGAGGTCAGTGCCGCTCTCCCTCTGCCACGAGCCCCTGCCCGAGCCAGCACCGCACCCTGCTCACACCGCTGAAGCCACCTCCTAACTAGGGCCACAGCCTCGCTGCTTCTCCGCAATCCACTTCCACACTGTGACCAGGGTCTTCTCAACACAGATCCCGTTTGTGTCACTTGCCTGCCAAACCCTTCGAGGGCCACTCAGGACTCATCTGATGAAGAACGAAACCTGACGTACGTAGTCTGCAGGGCTCCCCGAGATGGTCCCTCCCAGCTCCTCACCCCTCGGCCCTCCTCTACAGTGAGACCCTAACAGTCTTTGCGGCGTCACCCCCACCCCCGCACACACGCTATGCCCCTGCTCTCCAGGCTCCTGGCCCATCTTCCCGGCATGCTCCACCCGTCAAAGCTGAGCCCAGCCTCTCACTTCCCCAGGACCCTTCTGGCCCCTCAGCCTGAGCCCTGGGCCTGCCACATGCTCCCAGGGCCCATGCGTGGTCACGTGGTGGAGCCCCTGGGTGACGGCCTCTGTGTGGTCAGCTGTGAGCCTGACAGCAGCAGAACTCCGTGAGGACTGGCCCTGCTCTCCTTGACCACAGGCCGGGCACAGGACCAGGCAGGACGGCCTCCGTCTTTGCTCAGGAGATACAAGCCACACGTGTCCTCGTGTGGACAACTCCACACCTGCTCTAAGTGTAGACTCTGCTATGGCTGGACCGTACGCTAGAAAAACGGCCGTCTGATACACTTAAGACTGACTCTCAGAGATCCGACACCGTGTGACAAAGTCCCCAGTGAGAAACAAGCGTGTTCCCCGGGACACCCGTGGGAGGCGGTGCTGTGGGCAGGACCTGCCTCTACACGGTCCCTGTCCCGTGGACCTTCCACCATGAACCATGATACAGATGTTCTAGACCCGCGCGCTCCCAGAGCCGCCGCCGCCACGCGTGCCTACTGAGCTCCTGACATGGACAGTGTGACCAAGGAGCTCAATTTCCAGCCGGTTTACCGCTAACTACTTTGGATTCAAACAGCCACACGTCCTCAAGGGTCTCGTGTTGGCCCCAGAGCCTAATGCCTGGCTTCCAAAGGTGGCCCCGCCACTTGCTGCTATGCTGTGGCCAAGCACTGAGCCTGCCTGGCCAGGGACCCCCAAATGCAAAAGGGGACAGGGACAGTCTCTCCCCCACAGCACGACCATGTGGGGTACCGGAGAGGATGTCCGTGACCGGTAGACGAGGCCTGGCATACAGGTCAGCAATCGGCACCATCAGTGATGACACGTGCCCGACTTAAACGTTCGTGCTTCTGAAAACCTGAGCCACACCCCACCCCAGACCATCCACGGAGCCGTGCGCTGACACACCAAGAGCTCCACGAATTCCCGGACCTCCTAAATTCCCGAACACGGCAGCAGAAGACACTCAGGCCTGGATCTGGAATCCTTACCTTGTCCATCCGGTCCTTCTGGACCCCGTACTTTCCGCCGAATCCTTTGGAATAGTCTGCAAAGTGGCACAACACAACACTTACACTTAGGCTGAGGACCAGCGAGGTGCCCGGGGCAGAGGCATGCAAACAGATCCAGAAACAGCCCAAGAAGACGCACCCCGAGCAGAAAGAGACCAGAACCGCACCCCGCGCGGTCCTCACTTGCAAGCTGAGTTGGTTTCTACCCGTGGTGTTCAGCACACAGGCGGGGGAGAAGCAGAAAAGGGGTGTGCGCATGCGTCCCGCGCTCTCCTGAGGGACAGAGGGTGCCGTGTGGGCTGGCAGGCAGTGAGCCGAGGGCCCAGCACAGGCGCGGGGCAGCGTGCCACTCCAACAGCTCAGTCCTCCACCTGGCACCGCTCCCTCCCTACTAGGACTAGGCAGAGGCTCGAGGCAGCTGTTTTCTTGCTTTTTAAAAGAAAAAAAAAAATTCCATGGGGAAATTCTACCAGCCAACTCTTAGGACGTAGCAACACAGATCTCCGTGACAGTCACACCGTCACACGGCCTTAAGGCCACGCAGAGCCAAGGCCGTCTCCGCGCAGGCTGCCGGATCAGCACCGGATCAGGTGCGTCCGCCGTCCCTCGCCTGAACACGGCCGTGTGTTCCCAACCAGGGGACGGAGCCTACGCTCTGCCCTGGCAAGGAGGACCGTCCTTGTCTTCCGCTCGTGTGTCCAGGTTCTAACGGCCAAGTCCGAATTTGGACAGCAATTAAATAACTGCTCTAAGGAGAAATGTGTTCACCGTGTGGACTCCCAACAGATACACCTAGAAATTTCCTGTGTCTTCTTAGCTTCCTGTACATACCGTTTAGCTCTGTGTGGGGAAGTTATACGCAGGTGGTGTCGTCAAAAAAACCAAAACAAACGAAAAACACCTCCCACCCCTGGTCAAAAAAACACCACCACGATGAAACAGAGACCACACAGAACACGGCTGCCCCTGCCCCTGCCCCCCGGTGACCCGCGCCTCTGGCTGAACTAAACATGGTTCTCCCCGTCTCAGAGGCAGTCAGGTGGCTTACTCAGTAGGTAAGTCACGGTCAACAGCAAGAGCTCCAGCAGAAGGCTGCTGGGAGACCAGGGACACCCCGCTCCAGGATGGAGCCACGTTATGGGTTTAGGGCAACACACCCTGCAAACTACGGCCATGTCTTGCCAAGCACAAACCCCATGGTGCCAGGGAACAAGTGAATGGGGGTGGGAGGAGTGCAGGCCACCATGGCTCCAGCATACACCTGGGTTTCAACGCCCGAGTGCCCCTTGAGGGCACAGAGGGTGCTGGCAAGGCTGAGGCTGGAAGTCTGTGCTAGAAGTGGCCGCACTGGAGGGGAGGCGGGGGCGGGGGGTGGTGAGCAACGGTGCCTTGCTGGGACTCGTGCTTGGCCAGCCTCTCCTTGTAATCAAACCCCACAGCACAGGAGTCCTGCCTCTCGGGCTGAACACCAAATCTGCCTCCGAAACCAGTCTTATAACCTGGAAATCCACAAGCAACAGTGAAGAAAACCGAGAGAGGAAACACAGTTCGGTTAGAATCGTGGGAGCATGGGCAAGAATCAAGTACATCGTTTAGAGAAAGGAAAAGCTCTGCCAGGCTCAGGGGCTGCAGAGCCAGCTCGCAGGCTCAGCAACAGTCAAAACTGGGCTCAAAGGTTAGAGGGCAAACTCAAACTCTTAACACTCCAGCCAAGATCAGAGACCGGGTTAGGAAATGTATTTCAAGTAATTCGGGAAAGCCACTCCATGCTTTGAGGTTTCTTTCTAGGTCCTACCCACGCTGCAGACAAGAGAACGCATCTCTGCGCATGTGAAGAAAGAGACACGTTATACACGAGGTTACTGCACGGCAACGCGTACCAGCCCCACCTCCATCTGTGCTGGCTGAAAGGACGGGGTGAGTCTGGGGCTCACTCAGAGGTCTCCCGTCCCCACGTGCTACTTTCCCAGGGACATGGTTCTGTCGTGGAAAGCACACACTCCCGGGCAGAGAGGAGGCATCCCCTTCCACAGCCTACAGCACGCTTTATCAGCACCAATTCATGGACTGGATAGCTGTCGGCCCTCTGGCCGCCCGCTGAGGGCAGAAAACAGCGTTCCCAGAGCTGCTGCAGGCAGTGACCGGCGCTCCAGAAGCCCAGTGACATGGGGCCTTCTCGCGGGAGCCCTCCCGTGGGAGGGGACGGGGGTTCCTCACTCCTCTAGCTGAAGGGCTGTCTCAAATCACGGGAGGGCTACGACAACCTCCCACACTGAAGACACAACACCACTGCTACAGAGACACGGCAAAAACACGGCACAGTGACGGACCTGGGAAGGGAAATAAACTCGGGAAACGATCCCAAGTAGGAGATTCAAAATGAAGGTACCTTTTTGGGATTCGTGCAGCTGCAATTTCTCCTGGTGATCCCGGCCAAGAGCACATTTGTCTTGTCTGTCTGTCTGCACACCAAATTTTCCGTCAAACCCTTTCACGTAGTCTAATGGATTAGAAAAAGGACACAAACTGGTATTAACGGATAGCCCGGGCAACAGAGAGAAAACATGTCTTTCAATGCACGTCAATACACACAATTCGCTCAATTCATCCCTTCTCTCTCAGATCTTCGGTAAAACTTTAGGTAACACTCATCAAGAGGCCCTCCTCATACAGCGTCTGGAAACTGACCCCATCTGTAATCCCAGCGTTCCGAATAAACGCAGACGGGACCCCACAGAAGCAGCGCCAAGCGATGCAGCTTAAGCAGCAACCGGAGCCCCACAGTCCCACCACTTACACACGCGACACTATTAGCACAAGCGGCACTGCTGGGGTGTCAGAGACAAAACAACTGGCAAGAGTCGATCTCTCATGTAACAGCTGTGTTTCTGCTTTGCTGTTTTAAAGCTGGCTGCTTAACTGAGAGATGTCCGTATTAAGGGCTGCTGGTTACGCTCCGTCTCTGCCTGCTGCTCTGGTTACCACCCGTCCCGTTAACGGTCACCGGCTGGAGAGCTGGTAAGATGCAGGCACCTGTCTGGGACTCGTGCTTCTCCGTTTTGCCTTGATACTCAAAGCCGACGGCACTTTTATCCACCTTGTCCTTGTCGATACCGTACTTGCTACCGAAGCCTTCGGAGTAATCTAAAAACAAGGAAAGCAGTTTACAGGCCAGCAACACAACCAGCGAGCAAGCTGTGGATTCCAGCAGGCTTCAAGAAAGTACTTTTAACACTCAATTAAAAAAAATATAAACCAAAAATCTTTTAGGCTCACTATAAGATCACTGATACAGAAAATATCTAAAAGTCTTGCTCATATGTAATAACAGGACTAGGAAGAGTCCTATAAAGACAGATTTATAACTGTAGCATCTTTCCTTCATTCCAAAAGACAGCATGGAGTAACAGTTTATTACAAAGCTTCTGGATCAGCACGAGCTGAGCAGCCGGCTTTTAATGGGTCCCTCTGCTTCATGGACCAGCACAAGGAGAGGCATGCAGGGGTGCCTGCAAAGACAGGATAAACCTGGAACGCCCTCCAGAAACACACGCCCTCCAGAAACGCCAGTGGAATGGTTCCCTCTGCACTAAAGGAGGACTCCATCGTGGGCACGTCAACGCACGAGCGCACGGAGCAAACCCCTTCCGCAAAGGCCTGGGGCTGCCGAGGAGCCTGCCTGCCCAGGCACTTGGGGCTGTGCCCCCGACCTCCCAGAGTGGCATTTCCTCTGCCCCAGAGGCCTCTTGGGGAGAAAGTCAGTGCAGACTGCAAGGCATCCAGCAGCAGGTGTGAGGAACTGGGTGCGCGTGGGGCAGAGGAGCACAGGTCTGCTCCAAGGAGGGAGGGAGAGAAGGCAGTGACAGCGACCCCGTGCCGCAGGCCACCTGCTGTAACGGAAGTGACGCCTGCGGCAAAGGGACACTGGGCTGGCCCACGGCCAGCTCCTCGCAGAAACGCCAAGCCAGTGGGGTTTCCAGTGCTGGGTTTTGGTTTTGTTCTTTAAAGAAACCTGGGATTTTTTTAAATACGTGAGCTCTCAGTTTTTATATGTTGGCAATCGTTTTAAAAAATCTAAATGTACAGGCCAAACAAAACAATGAGGAGAACCAACCGTTCGTGGCCTCTGCAGGAGGGGCTGAATCTAACGCCCTCCACCTACAGCCCTCGCTGGGTGACGGCAGTAAGCGACCCGCGAGGCCGCCACAGCGAAGGAAGCCAGCACGGCTTCTGAGGACAATCTGGCAATCTATCGAAATTTTAATTCAGTGTTCTCTGACCCAATTATATTTCTAGGAATTTACTCTTGAATAACCACTTACGTACATAAGACACAGGGAGAAGAATACTCATGCAGTCGACTTTTAACATCGAAAATTGAAAACAACCTAACTTGTACATTCCACAGAGGAATGGTTACGTAGACTACGGGATCTTCCCACCACAAGGACTGAGCAGTCACCAAAAACGCGACAGACCCCTACGCTGACCTGAACGGAACAACAACGGCCAAACGTTTGAGTTAAAAAACCGTGTAACTATAACGTGACCCGCCGTACACAGGGGAAACGCCCCAGTGCGCATGTCTGTAAGCGTGTGGGAAGCAGCGGCGAGGGGGCAGGCCGCGCGGTGGACGGGCTGCGGGGCGCCGCCCGGGCGGACCTTTCTGCGACTCGTGCTTCTCCGTCTTGCCCTGGTAGTCGAAGCCCACGGCGCTCTTGTCCACCCGGTCGGCCTGCACGCCATACTTGCCGCCGAAGCCGCTGGAGTAGTCTGTGGAGACACGCAGCAGTGGGCATGGGAGCAGATATGAGCTAACCCGGCGCTTGGTTGAACCAGAACAGAAACGACTCGCGGTGTGACTCAGCAAGAGATCAAGCACACATTCTAAAACACACGAGCCACCCACTGTCACCCACGCGTGACGCTCGACTCAGTCTACAGCGTCCCTTTCACCTGTTAGGGGCACTTCGTTCCTGATGGCAGACGTGAACTGCGTTCCCACCTCGGAAGTTCACCGTTCAGACACTTTCTGAGCACCGACTGCACGGCAGCGAGCAAAGGTCTGAATCACCACTTACATACACTCAAAAGTGTTTCAAGAATAAGTCTAACAAGATGCTTCCACTACAAGTCAGCTGTGGGGCGGGAACGGGGTGGGGGTAACTTCCAGTTCCTGGGGGGCAGAGGATCAAAACCAACTCTGCATCCCTTTGGCTCCTTCTTCCAGCGGGTCTGAAAGTTGCCTCTAGGACTCTGCCCGGCTCCCTGAGCATCTGGGAGCACTTTTCCAACCAGAGGAGAGTCAGGACTGCGCCAGGGGCTCAGCCGCGCTCAGCCAGGGGCAGGGGGGCCCACCGACCCACAGCCCTGGGATCTCAGCCCTCGCCAGCCGCCAGCCGGCGCCCGGCTGAATCCCGCGGTCAGGGCCTGGGGGATTAGCCAGGCAGAGCGCCGCGGGGCCCAGGCAGCCCCGCGCCAAGCGGAGCGCCCGGGGAGGGCGCACTCAGTGGGGATGCCACCAGCGCTGCGATCAGCGGGGAACGGAACCCCCCCCATCCCACCCCCGCCCCCAGGCCCGACACGTCCACAAACTGCGGGCGGAGGAAGCCCCGCACCCGCTCCAGGGAGGCCGCCCGCGGGGATCGAGTTCCTGGTGCAACACTCAGGCGATTCCAACAGAGGAACCAAAAACCCAGAAGCACCTTTCTGCTGATTTCCAACACAGCCAGAAGAAGAGGGATGGCTCCAAATTTAGAGCCTCTCGGCCGTCTGCAGCTGCGCGTGTCGCTGCATTTCCAGTGACCTGATTGCTAAACCTCCCTGTAGGTGCGGGCCGGGCCGCAGGAGCCGCGGCTGCGACGGCCCCGCCCGGGCGCCAGGGAGACCCCGGCCCCTCTCGGTCCTTCCCCGCAGGGCCCCACTCCTACCTCGCCCCGCATGGACCCAAGCCCCTCCCCGTCGGCCCTCCAACCCCTTCCCCTAAACCCCAGGGCCCTGATCCCGTCGCCCCCGATCCCGGACCCCTCCCCGCAGGGCCCCTCTCCTACCTCGCCCCGCTTGGACCCCAGCCCCTTCCCCTCGGCCCTCCACGCCCCTCCCCTAAACCCCTGGGCCCTGAGCCCCTCCCCCCGGACCCCACCCCCTCCCAGCATGGCCTCTCTCGCACCTCGCCCCCCTCCGACCCTCGGCCCCTCCACTCTCTCTTCTCCTAGCCCCCGGGTCCCGGGCACCCTCTCAGACCCCAGACCCCCTCCCCGTCTGGCCCTCTCCTCCCCTTCCTCCCTGCAGCCCCGGCCCCTCCCCTTCGGACCCCTGAACCTCAGAACTGCCCCTTCCTCCCCGACACCAGGCCCTCCCCACCGCTCGGCGCCCCGCCCCTCACCCCGCGGCCCCCCGGCCCCCACCCCTCGGCCCCCGGCCCCGGCTCCCCGGCCTGGGGAAGCCTCGCCCGCGCTCCCCCCGCGGCCGACCCGAAACCGCGAGCGGAAGAGCGGCTAGACCGCTGCGGCCGCCGCTTCCTTCCCTTTTCGGGGCCCGGGGGCGCCCCACGAGCGCCGCGGAGGGGCCGGCCCCCCCCGCCCGGCGGAAGCCGCTCTCGCTCACCGCCGCCTCGCTCCGTCCGGCCCCACTCGACTCCGACTCCGGCTCCGGCCCCGGCCCCGGCCCCTGCCGCTCCGCGCCCGCCGCTCCCAGGCGCCCGGCTCCACTTCCGCTTCCGCGGGCGGGGGCGGGGCCTCATCCGGGTCCCGGAAAGGCCCCGCCCCTCCCCGGCACGTCTCGCCCCTCGCCCGGCCGCCTCCCTCGCGCGCGTGCGCGGGCAGCGCAGGCCGAGCTCCGCCGGGGTGCGAGCCTGCAAAGCGTGTCTGGAAACAGTCTGTTCCTACACGCAGAGTCAATGTACGGAGCGCCCACCGTGTGCGCACGAGAGTGTGCTCAGATGCAGACGATCCCAGGTGAGACTCGAGGATTGACAACTCTGCCCGGGGTGAGAAAGGGAAAATGAGCCAGCCCTGGGGGTCAGTGCCCAGTGCATGAGCCCTGAGGACTCACAAGAGGTGAATTTGACCGCCAGTCAGCTGGAGGGACGAGCGTCTTCATCATCCACCCCTCCATCCATCCATCCATCCATCCATCACCCATACATCTATCCGTCCATCTGTTCTCTATTCATCCATCCATCATCCATCCATTCATTCATCATCCATCCATCCATCATCCCTTTTCTTCCATCCACCCTCCATTCTATCCGCCCATCCATCCGTCATCCATCTGTCCACCCAGCCTCCATTCATCCACCCATCCTTCTATCCATCCCTCACCCACACATCCATCCATCCATCATCCATCTTCTCTATCCACCCATCCACCCTCCATTTACCCATCCCACCATCCATCTATCCATCATCCATCCATTCATCATCCATTCTTCTGTCCATCCAGAGAAGGTCAGGTATGCATCAGAGATAGAAGGTCAGCAGAATAAACACAGCCCTTGCCTTCAGGAACCTTCCAGCCTAGAAGGGGAATCAGGCGTTAATCACATAGATAGATAATTAGGAAGAAAGATAAATGCTGTGAGGAAGAAGTCAAAGGTGTCATGAAATTATACTGGGGAAAAGGTGGGACATGAAGTCATCCAAGAGATCAGATAAGGTTTCTTTGAGCAATTCACCTTTGTGCCAAGATCTGAAGGCCAAATAGAAGTAAACCAGGTAAGGAGCGAAGAATTTTCCAGGTGAGAAAACAGCACGTGCACAGGCCCTGGGATCGGAAAGGTCTTGCCACAGAGGAACTGAAGGCAGTTCAGTGTAGCGGAAGTGTGGTGATGGAGCAGGGAAGTGGGGTGGGATGGGGCCGGGTCATGGAGAGGTTGGAAGGGCACAGCAAGGACCTTGGTCTTTATTCTAAAAGAAATGGGAAGTCCTTGGAGGAAGTTAAACAGAGAAGAGACATCATGCAGTTTGGACGGTAGTGAAATCCCTCTAACAGCTGTGTGGAGAACGGATGGGAAGAGGGCCAGGCAGGAGCTCGGACAGCCAGTTCAGGCAGACTGGTGGTGGCGGGTAAGAGGGAGAGAAGCAAGTAGATACAAGAGACATTGAGAAAGTTAAATTGTCAGGCTTGAGGATGGATGGGGCTGTGGGGTGGGGAAGGAGATGTCAGGTGTCAGAGGATAATTTTTTTCAAAAAGAAAATTATTTTCATGCGTATATAAAATGAACACATCAAAGATTTTATTTACCTTAATAACGAATGAAGTGATAAAATGTTACAACTTATTCAAAGGAGAAGTCAAAGGAATGCCGAAACGAACTTGCAAAAACTGGTCTGCCCGTAGGGCAACAGTCACTCATATGTCACTGGACACAGCTAATTTGAGCTTCTATAGACAAGAATTACTTGCACTGCTGTCTGTTTTCCAGAGGTGTGAAATAGATTAGGCAAGAACAGAGGCACACATCCCACGGAATGAGATGATCATCGGAGGCTCCGGCGTTCTGTTGAAAGAATATCCAGTGATAAGTTGTGCCCATGCTGAAGTCTGAAATTTTTCCTTACAAAAGGGTGACTCTGAGCATCTGAGTAGGCGCCTAGATGGGGAAACGGGCAGCGGTGGGGCAGAGAGGCATCAAGATGGAGTGGGGAGAGTAAGAATAGAGTTTTGGACTTGGTCCATTGGAGGGGCCGTGGCACGTCGAGGTGAGGTCCAAGAAGTGATGCTGGAGACGTGGCTTGAGTTGGGGCTTTGAGAGTAAGCAGGATGAGGTCATAAAAGGTAGGAAGGCGTCCCGGGAAGAGGAAGAAATTCAAGCAAAGGCGCAGAGATGGAAGAGAATGGGAAACATCGAGGTCAGACTGATAGAAGTGTTTTCACGCCCATCGCTACTACACACAGTGAGCGGAGCGGGCGGTGACGTGTCCAGCTCCCCATCTGCGCAGCTAGCACCTGCACCCTGGAGCTGTAATATGGCGACCGCATGTCGTTGGATTAGCCCAGGGCCTGGCACACAGAAAGTGCCCCGTAAGTGTTGCCCCTTAGTTGGCTGTAAGGGGAACCGAAAGCCCGCGAGGCAGGCAGGCAGGGTAAGGTATCTGCATTTTACTAAAGCAGAGATGCAGGAGATCAGAGAGGCTGGGTGCCCTACCTGAAGCCACATAGCAAGTGGGCGAGACCCCAGTTGGGACCCACACCTGTGGTCTGGGAGACATTATTCAGAGCACCCTCTTTCAATGGGAAAACTGTGGATACCTCAATTCTGCCTCAGGTTTCCCCACCTTTCCTTCCATGACCTGCCGTCCAACTTGCGGAGGGAGCCTCAGCCTGAGCCCCAGGGAGCATCCCGAGACCTAGGCCTCAGCCAATCAGCTCACTGCACTCCTCTAACGCTGATTGGCTCAGGAGCAAGCACGTGCTTCAACCGGGTCCAATGGGACTTGGCGGAGGCTTCCAGGAGACCCGGAAGTTGTGTTCTCCCGGCAGCTAGGGCGGGATGGAGGCCCGCCGGCGGTCCACGTGTCTCCTAGCTGAGCTGAGCGCCCGCGGGGGCGGAGGAGCCGGGCCTGGACGGCGCCTGCGGTCCCCAAGGCCGGGTCCTCCTTACTCCCTTCCCTTCCACGAGCCAGCACGTTCCCTGGCCGCCCCTGCCATGATGGTCCTAACGGAATACAAAGGGGACAGTGCGAGAGGCAGGGACGACGAGCGGGGACATCTCTGGGATGCGCCGGGGACCCGGTCCCTGCGGCCCGGATGCCTGTAGGGCTATGTGCACTTCCAGGGGCTGCTGGACCCAGTTACCGTGGTCTAGGATTTATACAACAACCGAAAGTTATTCTCTCCCCATCTGGAGATCGGAAATTGGAAACCGAGGTGTGGGCAGGCGTGCATCCCTCCTGGACGCTGGCGGGGAGAAAGCTTTCCTGTCTCTTCCAGCTTCCGGTGGCTGCCGGCTAGCCTTGGCTTGCGGCTGCATCGTCCAGGCGCTGCCTCTGGCTGCACGTGACCTTCTCTTCTCCTCTGTGTGTCCCTCTGAAGCCCCCACTGCCTCTCTCTCAGAAGGAGACACGGGACTGCATTTCGTGCCCCCGGGAGAATCCAGGATAACTCCTCAAGTCTTTAACTGAACCCTCTCTGTGGCCGTATGAAGTAATATCCCAACGCAAGGGATCAGGAAGTGGACACATCTTTTTAGAGGCCACCATCAGCCCACCACAAAGGCCTACGAAAGGGCTTTATTTTAAAAGCAGAAGAAGAAAATTAACATTTAGGTTGGAGAAAGTATGTATGTTGTATAAATGTGATGTTACTGGAGTCATCTTTGTATCAATGCTATTGTAAAATATAATGTTTTTTCCCCGTAGAGGAAGGAGCCCACAAAGGCAGAAGTGCCTAGGGCCCCTGAAAATCAGAATTCCCACCTGTTCACAAGGAACCTGAATACGAAAGCCAGGTGATTAAAAAGAGTCTGGAGAAGGCTCCAGAAGGAGGTTTCTTTTCTTTTCTTTTCTTTTTTTGGAGAAAGATTAGCCCTGAGCTAACATTTGCCACCAATCCTCCTCTTTTTTGCTGAGGAAGACTGGCCCTGAGCTCACATCCGTGCCCATCTTCCTCTACTTTCTATGTGGGATGCTTGCCACAGCATGGCGTGCCAAGCGGTGCCATTCCGCACCCGGGATCCGAACCGGCGAACCCCAGGCCTCCGAAGCAGAACGTGCGAACTTAACTGCTGCGCCACCGGGCCGGCCCCCAGAAGGCGGTTTCTTGACTGAGTGACTGGGAAGAATGAGGGGTTTTAGGCTAAATGAGGAAGTCAGAACTGGAAGGAGGGGAGCTAACACTGGGGAGGCAGCCTGCGGGCCACGTGGCTTCTGCCCCTCTGGAGAGCGTGTGGCCCAGACCATCTGGCCACATAGCGATTGTGGATACAAGGCAATCCTTTTAATACAGGATGGTTCATTTTTCCCTGGAAATAGCTTTATGAGTTGAAAATTATTTTTAAGAGCATCTTATTGAGATGTAATTTACATAAAATAGAGTACACTCAAAGTGTACAATTCTGTGGTTTTTAATATAGTCACAGGGTGGTGCAACCATCACCACGACCTAATTTTAGAACATTTTCATCCCCCCCAAAGAAGCCCACCTCGTTAGCAGTCAACCCCTGTGCCCCGCTTCCCCCCGCCCCCGCAAGCAGCCACTCATTACTTTCTCTCTGTGAGGTGGGTATTGTTGCTTCCGTTTCCCAGATGAGGACAGCCAGAGCTCACTGGGGCTTTCAGCGGGAGGGGGGCGTGAGCCGTTTGTGACACCCAGACCCCTCCAGCCTCTCTGTGGAGAACAGACTGCTTCAGAGTCACTCCGGCAATAAGGCGAAAGGCGGGGCCCGTCTCCCCTTTGACACACCGTGTCGGGAGAGTGTGTGGCAGAGACTGGCTGGCTGGCCAAGTAGCAAGACAGATACAACGTCAAATTTGGAAAGCGAAAAGGTTTAGCCGTGCTCAAAAACAAGTTGAATGTCTCTACGGACCAGAAGTGAATAGAAATGTGACGTGGGGGGCTGAGGCTGCAGGCCTGCTGGGCCCGGGGTGCCCACCCTGGTCCAAGAAGCCGAAAAGGCAAATGCAGTGAGGACAACGTGCCCAGCCCACAACAGGACCCGAGTGGGCCAGCCCCTGTGGCATCCACACCACCACGCGGGGCGGGATAACTCAGTGTGGCAGAGAGTGGATCCCCTGCCCTCCTTCTGGACTCACTGGGCCTCTGGCTGCCCAGCTCCACATCTTCCAGCTTCTCTAGGTGACGGGTGCGGCCACATAGCCAGGATCTCACAATGGAACATCAGAGAGGAGGATATGCACCGCTTTCTGGCCCGTAAAAACGCCCGCACGGCTTCCCCCTTACCGTAGGCTGGGATGACGACAAAGACGGATCCGCGCCTGTTGCTGCTGAGACGAATTACAACCAAGGTCGTGGCTGAAAAAATGCAGATACTTACAGCTCTGGAGGCCGGAAGTCTGAAATCAGTTTCGTTGGGCCAAAGTCAAGGCCAAAGAGAGCCCCCAAGGAAGAGCCCGCTGCCCCTTCCAGCTTCTGAAGGCCACCTGTACCTGCATTCCGTGCCTCGGGGCCTCTTGCTCGAGTCACTGAGACTCAGGCTTGTGTTGTCACATCTACTTCCTCTCTGTGGTGGAATCTCTCACTGCCTCCCTGTTGTGGGGACCTTGTGATCACACTCAGGACCCAACCGGATAATCCAGGAGAATCTCCAGAGTCCCTTTTTCCATATAAGGTAATATTCACGTGTTCTGATGATTGCCGAATGGACATTCTTGGGGGCCGTTATTCAGCCAGCCACATTAAGGTGACAGGTAGACCTTGGAAGCCATGTGCTGGAGACGGCAGAGCCCCCACTAGCCTGGGTCCCTGCGAGACTGAACGGAACAGATCTTCCTTACCATCCCCTCCTCCTCCTCTGTCTGACCGGGAACATACACCCTGGCCTGTTGCATGAGATGGAAATGAAATCCTGTGTTTAAGACATGATCTGCGCAGTCAATTTGTTACAGGTGTCTGGCCCACCCCAATACAGAGAGCTTGGAGGCGAGTGCAGAACAGGAAGACGGGCAGGGCCCCACACCGAGGGAGGAAGAGAAAAGCAAAACAAAACACTTCCCACTTGTTATAAACCAATGTTGCCACAATTAAAAAAAATAAAGTAGGGGCTGGCCCCGTGGCCGAGTGGTTAAGTTCTCACGCTCCGCTGCAGGCGGCCCAGCGTTTCGTTGGTTCGAATCCTGGGTGCGGACATGGCACTGCTCATCAAACCACGCTGAGGCAGTGTCCCACATGCCACAACTAGAAGGACCCACAACGAAAAATATACAAATATGCACTGGGGGGGGTCTTTGGGGAGAAAAAGGAAAAAAAAAATCTTTTTTAAAAAAATAAAGTAAAAAATATTTTAAGAAACACTTCCCACTTAAAAGGGAAAAGAGTTAGAGGGAGAAAACTCCCCAGGCTCTTGCTCTCTGGAGTCATGTTTACCATGGAATTATTCCCCTGCTAATTTTTCATGCCCCACTTTGCCATGTCCCTTCTAATTCAATTCCACACTTCCTCATGGTCCTACTATGATCTCATGATTATAGCTTTTCTTTTAATGAACTTGGAATCATTTGTGGTGGAAAGGACCTAGTGATCATCTGTTTCAATACCATTAATTTCCAGGTGGGGACTAGAAGCCAGTGGATCTAAGAGATTTGCCCAAGATGACACAGCTGGCTGGTAATATAACCTGACAACAGTAAATTAGATATGTGGACACTTTTACAAAGCACTTTCATTTTAGACAAATACATACATGCACTTTCTCAAATACCTAACCTGAATCAATCATCTCAGCAGTCCTATGAGGCATACGTGGCGTGATTTACTATGCATAAGTGAGGAAATCACAGCAAAAAGGAATACAATAAAACTAATTCATGATAGAGCCATGACTTATTGTGGTTAATACCATGGGCATTGGTGTCAGCCAATCTGGGTGGAATTCCAGCTTTCCATTTATTGGTTGTGTGACCTTGAGCAAATTAACCTCTCCAAGCCTAAGTATATATCACCTATTAAATGGGGCTAATAATAGTAGCTACTTCATACAGCAGTTTTTCATAGAATCAAATCAGATAATGCTCATAAAGCACTTAGCCTGTGAGGTACACAGCATGCCTCCCATTAATAGCAGGCTTAATTTGTGTGTTCTGAATTGGAGTTCTTTACAACATATTATGCTGCATTACTAATCCTTCATTAAAAAATATCTGTTTAAGATCATTCTCACAAACGTTTCTTGTCTTTTTTTTTTTTTTTTTTTTTTGGTGGAGATCATCTACCCTGCCATTACTAGGGAAACAGAGATGTTTTAGGAAGGTCTCATTCTTGGTTTGCTCTATTTCAGTTAATATTAATTCTAGAGAGAGAGTGGTGGGTGGGGCAATGAGTTAATTATTTAATTTAACTCTTCCTAATAGGTTAGTAGTCAGATATTCCCACAAGTAAGAACTGTAATAGATTAATCTTTTAAATTGAACAGATTCTTAAGATGTTTTTAAAAATGTAACACCAAAAGTATAGAATTAGGGCACCCATTCAAACCATGGAGAGCATGCTTCTGGTCAATAAGAAGCATCTATGCTCCACAAATTAAATTTTGTGAGACTTAAGATGAATTGTGGCTACTCTGGGAAGAACATGGAAGACCTCAATATGCTCAAAGCTTCTATCTGTAAAATGTGGATAATTTCTCAACTGCCAACTTCATATGGTAATAGAAAAAAATCACATCCATGCAATTTAACTATATGAAGTGTAGAGTATTGTATAAATACTAATGTAATATATGTGAAGCTTACTATTTAAATTCTCCTCTAGGGGCCAGCCCTCTGGCCGAGTGGTTAAGTTTGTGCACTCCGATGTGGCAGCCCAGGCTTTTGCTGGTTTGGATCCTGGGCATGGACGTGGCACCACTCATCAGGCCACATTGAGGTGGCGTCCCACGTGCCACAACTGGAAGGACCCACAACTGAAATATACAACTATGTACTGGGGGGATTTGGGGAAAAAAGCAGAAAGAATAAAATATAGATTGGCAACAGTTGTTAGCTTAGGTTCCAATCTTTAAAAAAGTAAAAAGTAAAAAAATTCTCCTCTAAAAGTATATGTCCATTTAAATGTTCTTTAAATTCTCTTAGTTGGACTCGAGTCTACATCATACCCCCAAGTAAACTGGCTTTGCTGCTCCCTGGTCAAACTTAAGGTCCAGGAATATTTGGGAGACTCAGATCTCTGGGACTCAGATCCTGTCTCCCTAGACACACCATGACAGCCTGCATTTCTGAGGTCTTGCATGGTCTCTGGTAAGCTACCATAGAGCAGGCTACAGGCCAACTATGACCAGAAGTTGATGACTTTGACTTCTTTCTAGCCTCTGAGAATCTCTCTAACTCTTGACCTTATTGTGCCCCTTCTTTCTACCATTCCTTTCACCCATACCTTTTTCAAAATTCGCTTCACAAGGAGGCTCAATGAGTAAGATGGAAGGAACAAGCTTATTTGGGAATAAAGCCAGATCAATCTTTCTTCTTCTCCTCTCCTGTCATATTTTATCTTTCTCTGTCTTTCCTTCAGTCTTTCTATCTCTCTCTTTCTGTGTCCCTCCCTCTCATACTCACTCTCTCTCCCTCTTTGAGGTGGAGATTAAAAGTACTCATTTTAAAATAATTTTTAAGTTTCACAACTTGATTTTATACATTATTTTATTTTATTGAAATACATATAAAAGCTTAACAGTTGAAAATGAATAAAAGACATTTTAAAAATCATAGGAGAAAGACTGTGTGGATTCCTAGGTTCTTGTCTATCTCTGCATATAATGTCTATCAGAACCTCTGTTCTCAAAATATGGGGTTTACCTACGTGGGTATAATCCTGGGAACAAACCTTTTAAACTAGATTCAATGTTCATAACACTGCCTCAAACTGATCGCTTGGTAGTGTGAGCTAAATATGATGGCACCAGGAATCAAGAAGTGAGTTTTTCACTTCTCTCTATCTAGCTGTTGTATGACCTACAAAAAGTTCTTACATGTTCTTATCTCTATTTTCCTTATAGGGGAAATAACACCTGCCCAAATATTGTTTTTATGGAGATAAATGTGTTACTCTCTTTGTCATCCTCTTGAGGGCCTCTTTGATCTCCTTGTTCCTGAAACTATAGATAACAGGGTTTAACATGGGGATTAGGATAACATAGAACACTGACAGCACCTTGTTTTGCTTCTTGGAGTGGCTAGAGTTAGGATGCAGGTACATAAAGAGGCTTGTGCTATAGAAGATTGTCACAACTACTAGGTGGGAGGCACAGGTATTGAAGACCTTGGCACTACCTTTGATGGAAGATAGTTTCAGGATGGAAGCTACAGTGATTGCATGAGATAAGATGATTACCAAGAAGGAACCAAACCCAACAAGAATAGATTCGAGAGACAGAATCATTTGGCTGATGTAGGAATCAGAACAAGACAAAGAAATAATCTGGGTTACATCACAGTAGAAATTTGGAATGATATTGGGCCCACAGTAGTAGAGACGAAAGCAAGAAACTGTTTGAACTAAGCTACCAAGGAAACCACTCCCATAGGCCCCAGCAATCAACTTATGACAGAGGCCAGGAGCCATGATGCTCGAGTACTGCAGAGGCCTACCGATACCAACAAATCTGTCATAGGCCATGGTGGCCAAGATGCAGCATTCAGCCTGACCCATCCAGCACCCAATAAAATACTGGGTGGCACAGGCAATGAAGGAAATGTTTTTTTCATCTTTTAAGAAGTCTGAAAGCATTCTTGGGCTATTTGAAGAAGAATAACAGATGTCTAAAAATGATAGGAAACTGAGAAAAAAGTACATAGGCGTGTGCAGGTGGGAGTTCATCCTGATTACGATGATAAGACCCAGGTTCCAGATTAGAGTCATAAGGTAGATCCCTAGAAAGACTGGGAATAGTACACGCTGCACCTCTTTTTCATCTGAAAGTCCCAGGAGAACAAACGTGGACACAGAAGTCTCATTTCTATTCCTTTCCATGGACATGGTTAGTGTCATCTACTGACAAAAAGATGACAGATGGAAATTATTTCATTCTCAAAAAACAAAAACAAGTATTCTTCGTCTTTTTCCAGTCATGCAGCTGACTAAATATACAACTTAAATCATCATGTTGAGTTAATCTGTCTTCCACGCATGATTACTAAACTTAAATGAACAATTCCCTTCAATAAACATTCTCATTCTCTTTGGGGACAAAAGACAGTAAATTGGCATTATGAGTACATTATCCTCTGAAATGTCTTAATTTCATGTTTTAACTTCCTAGAATTCACAAATATCTGAGAATCAGAAATAGACAAAACTGGTGAAAACTGCTATCTCTCGATATGGTGAAACAAAAATTCTCCTCACACATGGCTCTGATGTTAATCAGTGCTTGAAGAAGTCCCTGAATCATGAGGCTTCATACACCAAATGAGGATGCTGGGGTACATGTCTTTTAAAATCTCCTTCGGGGGCAAGCCCTAGAGGCCTAGCGGTTACGTTCAGTGCCCTTCACTTAGGGTACCTGGGTTTGAATCCTAGACACTGACCTACACCATTCTTCTGTTAGAGGCCATGCTGTGGTACAGCCCACATAAAAAGAAAAAAAGGGGAAATATTGGAAATGGATGTTAGCTCAAGGCAAATCTTCCTCAGAAAATAAATAAATAAATAAATAGAATCTTTGGAACCAAGATTCCACTAAACTGTAATCAGGGAGGGTGGACTATCTTGTAACTGCCTTTCTGTTTTCATAAAACCATCTGAGATCTAAAAATAATGCCATAGAATAGTGGGAAGAGTCAGAGACAAGATATAGTTTGGAAATGGATGTGAGTTGAACAACTTAATGATTCTAGGAAAGCACCTGAGAAGTTAGATAAGATAAGTTTGAAAGAGCCATTATGCTCCTTTCTTTGCAGGTGCAGCTTTTTCTTTCTTCAAATCAGAGATACTTATAAGTTAAATTATCTAAGACAGCGACTCTTGATCTTCTTTGAGTCAGTGATACATTTGAAAATCTGTTACAAAGTCTGAACCCTGTACCCAGGAAACTGCAGCCACTTATCACCTCTGCATATGGTTTTATTGGATTCTCTGTCACCCTCAAGTCTATTCATGGTTCCTAGATTCAAGACTTCTGTAGAAGTAGAGTGATTTGAACTCATGTAAGGATGAGGATGCTTAGGCAAGGGATATGGGGATTAGAAAACTGAGGCAGGATTTCGAGAAGTCCTTTCTCTTTTTCTCCTTGGAGCCAGTCCAGAGAAGTTAAGCACTAAGTCTTCAGGCCAAACAGTAAATAACCAAAATAATATTTTTGCATAAGACACTGCATGCCCTCTTCAAGATGCAATAGCTGTCATCTCTTCAGGTGGTCATTAGAACATCTCCAGCACAAGTATATTTTTATTCAGATGAACTCAAACTAGAAAGAAAATCATGGGAAGCCATGAAACCTAGAAAATATATGTCACATGTAGCTGAGAGTTTTGTGTTTGCGTAAAGTAGAAGTCTTGGAGATTTCCCTGGAGAAAGACTGCAACATTAGTGGAATAAACTATGTCTATGAGCTACAAATACTTGTCAGTATTAGCCATCCAGAATGACTTTCTTTTCGCCAATCATTTCCCAGCCTTCTAGGACCAAAAATGAACAATATGAGAAAATCCCCATTGAAGCATAAGGCTGTAGTCTGATAAGAGAGGCAGACGGGTTCATTTCCCAAAATTAGATCTGTCTTTGCTTCATGGTGAACTCTTTTGAAAAGTATTCTGAAGGAAGGAAGTTACTAATTAGAAAATAAATGCAAGATTTGAGATCAATGTGGAAGGAAAAATGGGAGCAGACAGAATATGTACAGTCATGTGCCACGTAACAACATTTCAGTCACCAACAGACCGCATAAATGATGGTGATCCTGTAAGACTAGTCCCATATAGCATAGGTGTGTAGTAGGTATACCAAGTAGGTTTGTGGAGGGACAGTCTATGATGTTCAGACAAAAACGAAATTGACTAATGATTCATTGCTCAATGTTTCCCCACAATTAAGTGATGCATGAGTGTATTGATCGTGCCAGACTTAGGTGTGGTTCTGTCCACAGTGAGACTGAATAGAAAGAGAATTTTGTGAGAACAGAGCAGAAAACTGCATTCTTCATCATCATCGCAGTCATCATCTTAACCAACAATCATGACAACAAAAAGATTGATTTTGCATCTACGATATATTCTGTTCATCTTCTACTCACGGAGGTATTCACAGCTTCCTCTAATGTCCATTCATTCAATAAGGTAAACTTAAGCCTGATGTGCTATCTATCAAACACAGGTAATCTTCTGAAATTGTCTTTATATTTCTAGTATATGCCTCTGGAACCACAATTAAATGTCTGTCATTGAATCTTCTTGCTCTACCCTCCACTTCACTCAAACATCCATTATTTGTATTTCTCTCCTGTGTTCTGTTTAATTTTTACAGATCTCTCTTCCAGATAATTTATTCTATCATAAGTTTTGCTAACTGGTTGTTTAATGCATCTGTTTAATTTCACATTTCAGTGATAATATTTTGTTTTCTCTCTAAAGGTTTCATTTTGTTCTTTTCCTGAGTGGTCATCTTTGATAGTCTCTTATTCTTTCATCATACTTTCCATAGCATCCATTATTTAAACATATTAAACATATTTATTTCTTATTAATATCTAATAATTTAACTACATAGTTTTGCAAATCTGATTTTATAGTTTGATGTTATAGCTGACTCTTAGCAAGGTATCTTGTATTTTTGTCTGCTTAGTGATTTTTTTTATCTTAATTTAGCATTTAAAAAAAATTTATCTGTGGGAATCACTGAGGCTTGAGTTTAAAATGTCTTCCTTCAGACATGCTTTATATTATTTCTGTCAGATACCTTAGGGGCAACACCAACACAGAATCCCTTTAAACAAAAATTTTGACTTGGTGTCTTTTGGTGTCACAATAGTCAAAGATATAGCTGCATATCTACATGAGTAAGTGTATGAGATTAAAAATTATCAGAGGAAGGAGGAATGTTAGCATCTTAGCAGTAAAAGACAGTCCTTCTTTTTGTCCCACTTTTGTAAGAATGAATTAGACATCCATTCTTGAGCAAAAACACCCTGTGGGAGTTGTGGTATCCAGGGCCATAGACCAAGGGACCCAGGAAAAATCTTGCCTACCTGTGTATCCCATAATCAAACAGACCTCAGAATGGGCTGCAGAGCCAGCAGGAGTCAGTGAACCTACCTAAGTCCATCTGGGTTATGATCAGGTAAAGTCTGGAGAGTGCTGTCTTTGGCAGACACCCATGAATGAGAGAGACTTTGTGGAACCCCAGCCTTCTTGAGAGTGGAGTACAGTGAACTATTGGAACAGAAAAGAAGCATGAGTTGGTCACAGTGGGGAAGGTGAGAGGAGCATTCCAAGGACCACTCATTCAAGGCAACAATGCACAGTCTGAAATATTCAACGGTGGTGAACTATGCCACAGGGGAAAAGAACAGTGAGTGAGTGCCCAGCCACAGTGTTGGACACAGCTGGAGAAATCTGTGTCTCTAAAAAGAACCTAGTGCACTGAGACAGGTAGTTGGTGATGGAGGGAGGGGGAAGATCAGGAAATAAACAAATGATAATATCAAAAGACATTAAATGAGCATAGTTCCTGCCTACTGCACTCAGGATTTCAGCTGAAATCCTCCGTGAGCCTCCAGGAGTACCTCACCCAAGAATCTCCCCCCCAGATCAGTGGGAACCACAAGGCCCCAGTGCCAAACCCACACCTCTCCCCACTCTGCAACTGGCTTCTTGTGAATATTTCTAAGGGAAGCAGTGACAACAAAGCTGGTAAACTGGGTGGTCTCAGAAAAATAAACCTGGGTCTATCGCAAGAGAGAACACACAAACATGAGCTATAGCACTAGCTTTGAGAAAACAAATAAGAGGTTTCCAGTAGCCATCCTCGTGAATTGTAACGAGGAAGACACAATAGCCTAAAAATTCTGCCAACCATGGTAGCAAGCAGAGTGGAGCACATTCACCCATATAAAGTCAGAGAAAATCTCAGATATAACACCACCAGTGACAGTAAACCCCATAGGAAGGCAATTAGTAAAGATTTTAGGAGGTCATTTTAAATTCAAATGTAAAAGCAGCAACCAAAACCTACAAGAAATATGAAATATCAAGGAAATATGTTGTCACCTAAAGATGACCATAATCTCCAATTTCAGAAGTTTAAAGGTACATAATTTTGTGACCAAGCTAATAAAGAATTCAAAATAGCTTTTTGAAGAATCTCAATGAACTACAAGGTAACTAAAAAGACAATAATGAGGTTAGGAGAAAAAAATGAACAAAATGATATACACACACACACACACACACACACATATATATATATATGTACTAAATAAACCAAAACTATAAAAAAGAAACAATTTCTGGCACTGAAGAATTCAATGAATGAAATGAAAAATGCAATAAAGAGCATTTGCAGTAAAGAAAACTGAAGACAAATAAGTGAGCTAGAAGACAAGAAGTTTGAAATAACCCAGTCAGAGCAAGGCAAAGAAAAAAAGAAAGACAATAGAGCAAAGAAAGCCTATACAATCTATGGGATTTCATCAAAACAAAATTAAAAGAATTGAAGTTTGAAAGGAAAAAAGAGGAAGAAGGCAGATGAAAATTTATTTAGGGAATAATACTACAGACTTCTCAAACCCGGAGACACTTGGACAGCCAAGCTCACAAAGCTTATAGACCACCCAATTATTTCATGCCAAAAGACTTTCTCCAAGACATATTATAATTAAACTTTTAAAAATCAAAGATAAACACAAAATCCCAAAAGCAACTAGGGAAAAATGATGGTAACCTACAGAGGAACCCCCATTAAGTTACCAGGAGTTTTCTCAGCCACATCCCACAGACCAGGACAAAGTGAAATGACATACTTAGTGTTGAAAGAATAAACTGCCAGTCAAGAATACTCTATCAGGCAAAGTTATACTTCATATATGAAGGGAAAGTAAAGAGTTTCCCAGAAAAACAAAAGCTGAGATTGTTCATCACCACTACATCTTCCTTCTAAAAACTGCTGAAAGGAGTTTTTTGAGCTGAAATGAAAAGACACTAATCAGCAACATGAAAACATACAAAAGAATACAGCACAGTGATAAAGGTAAATATAAAGGCAGACTGAAAAGACTAATTCTGTAATAGGATGGTGTGCTAACCACTAAATTGTAGTATAAAGACTAAAAGTGAGGAGTATTATATAATTATAGCTACTATAATTTGTTAAAGAATACAGAATATAAAAAGAGGCAAAAATAACATAACAATGTAAAACAGAAGAGTAGAAGGGTCCAGTTTTTGTAGAAAATGGAAGTCAAGCTGCTATGAGCTTAAAATGGACTGTTTTCCTTATGAGATTTCTATACAACCCTCATTGTAATCACCTAGTGAAAATCTAGACTAGGTTCACGAAAGATAAGAAAGGGGAAACAGAGCCTACCACCATGGAAAAAAACACATGTGCAAAGGTAGGTGCACACAAGAAAAAAGGAAACAATGGAAATACAAACAACTGGATAGCAATGAACAAGATGGCATTAGTAAGTGCTTACATATCAATAATTACAATAGATGTAAATGAATTGAATTCACCAAAAAAAAGGGCAGAGTCCTAGATAGATGAAAAATCAAGACCCAACTATATGCTGCCTACAAGAGGCTCACTAAGCTTTCATGAGACCCATAGGCTCAAAGTGGAAGAATGGAAAAAGATATTTCATGCAAGTGGAAAACAAAAGAAGGCAGGAATAGCTATATTTATATCAGATAAAATAGACTTTAAGCCAAATATTGAAACAAGAGACAAAGAAGGTCATTACATAATAACAAAGGGGTCAATTCATCAGGAAGACATAATAAATGTAAATATATATGCACCCAAAATCAGAGCACCTAAATATATTAACCAAATATTAGCAGATACAAAGGGTGAAATAGACAACAATACAACAATAGTAGGGGACTTTAATACTCCATTTTCAGAAATGGATAGATGATCCAGAGAGGAAATTCCCACAAAAATGTTCAACTTGAATCACGTTAGACCAAATGGATATAACAGACATTTATAGAACATTCCATCCAATAGCAGCAGAGCACACATTCTCCTAAAGTGCACAGAAAACATTTCCAGGATAGATCACATGAGAGGACACAAAATGTGTTTTAGAAAATTTAAGATTTAAATCATACCAAGTATCATTTCTGACCACATTGGCATGAAACTAGAAATCCATTAGCAGAAAGCTGAGAAATGAACAAATATGTGAAAACTAAACAGCACACTACTGAAAAATCAATGCGCAGCTGAGAAATCAAAAAACATCTTGAAACATATAACAATGGAAATATAATACACCAAAACCAATACTATGGTACAAAAGCAGTTCTGAGAAGGAAGTTTACAGCAATAAATGCATACATTAAGAATACAGAAGGATCTCAAATAACAACCTAACCTTACACTTCAAGGAATGAGAAAAGAAGAACAAAGACCAAAGTGAATAGAAGGAAGGAAATAACAAAGACCAGGCTAGAAATAAACTAAATAGAGACCAGAAAAACAATAGAAATAATAAATGACATTAAGGGCTAGTTTTCTAAAAGATAAACTATATTGACAAATCTTTAGCTACACTAACAATAAAAGACAGGAGACTCCAATAAATAAAATCAGAAATGGAAGGGGAGACATTACAAGCGATAGTAAAAAATACATAAGATTAAAAGAGACTGCTATGAACAATTACAGCCCAGCAAATTGGATAATCTAGAAGAAATGAATAACTTCCGAGAAATATACAAACGGTCAAGATTGAATCAGGAAGAATCAGAAAATCTAAATAGAAAAAAATCAAGTAAGGAAATTGAATCAGTAATTGAAAACCTCCTAACACAGAAATCCCCAGAACCAGATGGCTTCTTTGGCAAACTCTACCAAACGTTAAAAAAGTATTAATGACAATCCTTCTCAAACATTTTCAAAAAATTGAACAGGAAGGAATGCTTCCTATTGCATTTTGGAATTGAAAGTATTACTCTGACACCAAAGCCAGATAAACACACAAGAAAAGAAAACAAGAACAGCACACAGGAAAAGAAAACTACAGACCAATATCCATCTTGAAAGAGATGCAAAAATTCTCAACAAAATATTAGGAAACCAAATTCAACAACACAGTAAAAGGATTATACACCACGAACAAGTGGGATTTATCCTAGGAAAGGAAGAAAGTTCAATGAACAAATCAATAAATGTGATACACCACATTAGTAGAATGAAAGGTGAAAAACATGATCATCTCAATAGATGCAGAAAAAGCATTTGACAAAGTACAATATCCTTTCATGATTAAAACCCTGCAAAATTGGATCTAGAGGGAATGTTCCTCAACATAACAAAGAACATATAAAACAAACCCAGAGGTAATATTATAGTCAACGGTGAAAAACAAAGCTTTCCCTCTAACATTAGGAACAAGACAAGGGTTCTCACTCTCACCACTCTTATTCCATATAGCAACTGAAAATCTTAGCTAGAGCAAAAAGGCTAGATAAAGAGATATAAGACATACAAATGGGGAAATAAGAAATAAAATTAGCATTACTTGCAGATGTTATGAGCTTGTAGACAGAAAATCCTAAAGATTCAACCAAAACTGTGTTGAAAGTAATAAATGAATTTGATAAAGTTCCAGAACAAAAAGTCAACATTCAGAAATCAGTTGTGATCCATGAGCATGAAATATCATTTCATTTCTTTCTGTCTTCAGTTTCTTTCAACAATCCCTAACTGTTTTCAGTGTGCAGGTCTTTCATCTCCTTGGCGAAATTTATTTCTAGGCATTTTGTTGTTTTTATTGTGATTATAAATGGGATTTTATTTTTGATTGCTCTTTCTGCTGGTTCATTGTTAGTATATAGAAAAACAACTGGAGCTGGCCCCGTGGCTGTGTGGTTAAGTTTACGTGCTCTGCTTCAGCGGCCCAGGGTTTCTCCGGTTTGGATCCTGGATGCATACGTGGCAACACTCGTCAGACCATGCTGAGGTGGTGTCCCACATAGCACAACCAAAACGACCTACACTTAGAATATACAACTATACACTGTGGACTTTAGGGACAAGAAGAAGAAAAGAAGATTGGCAACAGATGTTAGCTCAGGTGTCAATCTTTAAAAAAATAAATAAATGAAATGGGTATGATCTTTGCCTTTAAAAAAAAAACAACTGATTTTTGTATATTGACTTTGTACCCTGAAACTTTATTGTATTCGCTTATTATTTCTGATAGTTTTTTGATGGATTCTTTATGGCTTTCTAAGTATAAAATCATGTCAACTGCAGATAGTGACAGTTTTACTCCTTCTCTTCCAATTTTGTTACTTTTTATTTCTTTTTATTGCTTAATTTCTCTGCTTAGAACTTCCAGTACTGTGTTGAATAAGAGTGATGAGAGGGCCATACTTAGACAAAGATGTTTTGATATTAGTTAAATCCCCTGGAATTCAGCAAATTATTATTTTTCATTCAATGCTTTATTATTAATTTCTAGAGTGTGCTAGGCTTTATAGAAATTGTCTCATTAGATTCTAAATGTTTCTATTTCTCTCATTTTACAAGTGAAAAACACAAGTTAACTGAATTAAAGACCACATCATTAGGAAATTGCAGAACTAGAACTCAACATCATCCACCCCTCACTCCATAGTAATATTGACATTTTAGATTAGAGATTATTCTTTTCACTGAAGGTGAGAGAATTTGGGTAGGGAGAAAGAGAACCCCAGGAAAAGCCCTAAGTGGAGGGTGTGGAAGTGAGGGAGAGGAAAGAGATAAAGAAGAGAAGAGAGCATAAACCTCATAAAATGTATGAGGACCACAAATCTTACTCCACATAGGTTTTACTGGAAGAATCACTTGGATATTGAGATAACACGGAATCCACTCTTTTCTATAAATCTTGCCCTCTCACCTTGACCTACATCCCCCAGGATAACAGAGCTCTTGCCAAACTTGAAATTGCTCATTTGCTTTCAAAAGATCTATTCAGGTGGGCCCTACTGCACTCCAAGATTGGTGCTTTAGGCCATGAAATTGGCTGTCCATTCACAGCCAAAGAAACACCCACAACTGGATGGGTATTTCTTAAATGTGTTATTAGGGCAGAGGTGAAAAGAGAAAAGACAATGAGGGAGAAAACACTCCAGGTGCTTATTCTCTTGGGTCATGGTTGTCATGGAATTTTACTCCATCTAATTTCATGCCCCACTTTGCCATGTCCCTTCTGATTCAATTCCCCACTTCCTCATGGTCCTATTATGGTCTTGTGATTATAACATTTCTTTTAACAACCTTGGAGGCATTTGACATGGAAAGGACCTGGACATCTTCTAGTCTAATACCATCATCATTTTCAAGGTGAGGAGCTAGAAGCCAGAGGAGCTAAGAGATTTGCCAAAGATGACACAGCTAACTGAGAATACTGCTTGATAACAATAAATTAGATATGTGGACATTTCCCTGTTTACAAAGCCTTCCATTTTAGATATATATTTTTTCTCACTCCGTGACCTGAGCTAATTATCACAGCAGCCCTATGAGACAGATATTGCATGGTTTCCTAGGGATAAGTAAGGATATTGAAGTAATAAGGAATACAGTAAAACTAATTCTTGACAGAGCCACAGATCATCATGGTTAATACCATGGACATTAGTATCAGCTAATCTGGTTTGAATTCCAGCTTTCCATTTCCTGGTTGTGTGACCTTGAGCAAGTTAATCTCTTCAAGCTCCATTAATATCACCCATAAAATGGGCTTATAGTATCAGCTACTTTATAGAGTAGTTCTTCGTAGAATCAATTAGATAATCCTTATAAAGCACTGAGAGTGTGAAGTACGTGGCATGCCTTCTATTAAAAGTAGGTTTAATTCATGTGTTCTGAATTGGAGTTCTTTACAACATATTATGCTGCATTACTAATCCTTCATTAAAAATATCTGCTTAAGATGATTCCCACAAAATTTTGGTTTTGTTTTTTGGGTTTTGTTTTTCCTTTTTTTTTTTAAGATGGAGCTCATCTACCCTGCCATTACTAGGGAAACACCTGATTTAGGAAGTTCTCATTCATGATTTGATCTGCTTCTGCTAATGCTACTTCTAGAGTGAAAAGGATGGATGGGATAAAGAGTTAATTATTCAGTTTAGCACTTGCTAATTGGTCAGTAGTTATATAGTCACTCTGATAAGAACTGTAAAAAATTAACATTTTAAAAGGAACAGATTCTTAAGATAGTTTTAAAGCTATAACATCAAATGTACAGAAATTTGGCACCATGGACAAGTAGCAGTAGAAATGTTTCTGGTTAGTAAGAACCATTTTGTTCCATACATGACACTTTGTGAGCTTCAAGAAGAATTGTTGCTACCCTGGGAAGAATGTGGCAGACCTCAATATGACCAAAGGTTTTATCTGTAAATGGGTCTAATTTATCCCCTGCCAACTGAACATGGTAAGAGAAAAAAATCAAACCTATGCAATGTAACTATGTAAAGTGTAAAATATTGTGTAAATAGTAACATAATATATGTAAAGCTTAGTCCACAACTCATGCATGAGAAAACATCTCTTTTCAAAATTTTCTTTAAATTATACCAGTTGGACCCTGAGTCTCCATGGTACCCCACATCTGGTTGCTCTGCTGCTCTCTGGTCAACTTAAGGCCTTGAAATTCCATGCGCTTAGATCTTTGAGATTCAGACTCTGCCTTCCTAGACATACCATGACAGCCTTCATTTCTGAGTCTGGCATGGTCTCTGGGAGGCTACCACAGAACATGCTTCAGGCCACGTATGCCCGGAAATTGATGACTTTGACTTCTTTCTAGCCTGTGAGAATCTCCCCAACTCTTGACCTTAAAATTGCCCCTTCTTTCTACCATTCCCTTCTCCCATCTGTTTTTCACAATTCAATTCACAAGGAGTTTCAAGGAATAAGATAGAAGGAACAATGTTATTTGGGAATAAAGCCAGAACACTATTTTTTTCTCTTTTCCTTTAGTTTCCTCTCCTGCTTTCTCCTCCTTCCCCTCTCCTTCCCTCTGTACCCATTTTTTCTGCGCTCTCTCTCTCTCTGTTTTTCTCCCTCTTTCCAATTTTCTGATTCTGTGCCATCTCTCTCACACTAGATTTCTCTCACTCTCTTTGGAATTAATAAGATAAAGTATTCACTTTTAAATTATTTTTAACATTCACATATGCAATTTTATACATTCTTTTTAAAAATTTTCTTGAAGCACAAATAAATTCTCAACAATTGAAAATATATAAAAGAAAAAATCAATGAGGAAAGAACTGTCTGTGTGGCTTCCTAGATTCTTATCATTTCTCTACATGAAATATATTACAGAACTTCTATTCTCAAAGTGTAGGGTTTTATCGACCTGGGTCTAATCATGGATACACGCTTTATAAACTGAATTCAATGGTGGTGACACTGCCTCAAATAGATCACTTGATGGTGACAGCTAAACATAATGGCACCAGGAATCAAGGAGCCAGGTTTTCATTCCATCTCTCTACCTAGCTATTCTTGTGACCTACAAAGGGTCACACGTATTCTTACTCTTGTGTTCCTCATAGGGGAAATAACAGCTGCAAAAATATTGTTCTCACTGAGGTAAATGTATTAGCCTCTTTACCACCCTCTTCAGGGCCTCTTTGAAAGCCCTTTCCCTCAAACTATAGACAAGAGGATTTAACATGGGTATAAAGATAACATAGAACACTAACAGCACGTTGTCCTGCTTGTTGGAGTGGCTAGAGCTGGGAAGTAGGCACACAGAGAGGCTTGTGCCATAGAAGATTGTCACAACTACCAGGTGAGAGGCACAGGTATTGCAAGCTTTGGCACTACCTTTGACAGAAGATATTTTCAGAATGGAAGGTGAAACGAAAACATAGGATAAGCTGATAACTAAGAAAGAACTGAACCCAACAAAAATACATACGAGAAAAAGAATGGTATGGCTGATGAAGGGATTAGAACAAGACAAGAAAATAATTTGGATTATGTCAAGGAAGAAATTTGAACTGATATTGGGCCCATGGTAACAGAGATGAAACCAAGTGGCATAGTAATAGCGATGACAGCAAGGAAACCACTCCCATAGGCCCCAGCAGCCATCTTCTGACAGAGGCTGGGAGCCATGATGGCTGAGTACTGCAGAGGCCTACCAATAGCAACATATCTGTCATAGGCCATGGCAGCCAAGAGGCAGCATTCAGTCAGACAAATCTAGGACTCAACAAAATACTGGGTGGCACAGGAAATGAGCAAAATCATTTTTTGTATCTTTTAAGAAGTCCGAAAGCATCCTTGGGCTGGTGGAAGAAGAACAGATGTCTATAAAGGACAGGAAACTGAGAAAAATGTACGTGGGTGTGTGCAGATGGGAGTCCATCCTGATTAGGATGATGAGACCCAGTTTCCAAATTAGGATCGCAAGGTAGATCCCTAGGAAGAGTGGAGAGAGGATAAGCTTCACCTTTTTTCATCTAAGAGCCCCAGGAGAACAAACACGACTGCAGAGGTTGATTTCTATCTCCTTCCATGGACCTGGTTGGTACCATCTGCAGGGAAAAAGATGGGAGAAGGAAATTATTTCATTTTCAAAAGACAAAAAGAAATACTCTTAATTTCTTTCCACTCTGCAGCTGGCTACATATATATCTTAATCATCAACTTTGAGTTAATCAGTGTCTTCCATTTATAATTACCAAACTCAACTTAAAATATTCTCTTGCGTAAATACTGTAATTCTCTTTGGGGACAAAGGCAATAAACGGACATCATTAGTACATTATCTTCTAAAATGCCTTAATTTCATATTTTCCCAATCCATAGTTTACGAACGTATGAGGATTGGAAACAAAGTAATTAAGGAAAATACTCTCATCTCTTTATATGGTAAAAGAGAAAGAATCTGATCAGTCATGGCTCTGAAATTAATTAAGTGCTTGAAAAAGCCCCTGAGTTATGCTGGACCATTAAATGAGGATGGTGAAGTAGGTGTTCTTTAAAATCCCCTTGGGAACAAATACTCAATTAATTTGTAATCAGGGAGGGTGGAAAGTTCTGTAACTGCCTTTCTGCTTTCACAAAGCCAAGAGAGATATAAGAAAAATATAATGAAATGGTAGAAAGAGTCACACGCCAAGACACAGCTTAGAAATGGATGTGACTTACCCAACTTAATGACACCAAGAAGGCTCCTGAGGAGCTAGAAAAGATCAAGTTGTAAGAGCCGTTATCCACCCATCCTTGCAGGTACAGATTTTTATTTCCCCTAATCAGAGATACTTATGAATTAAACTGTCTAAGACAGTGATTCTTGATCTTCTTTGGTCAATGATACTTTCAAAAGTCTATTGGAAACTCTGGACCCTCTACCCAGCAAACTGCAACCTCTTATCACTTTTGCATATGGTTTTATTGGATTCTCAATCACCCTTGGTTCTATTCATTGTTCTTATGTTCAAGGTTTCTCCTACAAAGTAGAGTGACTTGAATCATGAAAAGGTTACGATGCTTAGGCAATGGACACAGGGATGGGAAACTTAGGCAGGGTTTCTGGAAGTTCTTTCTCTTTTTGTTCTTTGGAGCCAGTCCAGGGAAGGAAAGCACTAGGCCTTCAGGCCAAATGCTAAATAACCAAAGAATATTTTTCACCAGGCACGGTAAGCCTTCTTCAAGATGTTATAGCTGTCATCTTTCCAGATGGTCACAGAACATCTCCCATCAAAAACACATTTTTATTCAGATAATCTCAAAATAGAAAGCAAACCATGGGAAGCCATGAAAAGTAGAAAACAGATGTCAAATGTAGCCTGGCAGTCATGTATATGGGTAATAGTAGAAGTCATGGAGATTTCCCTGGAAAAGGGCTGTGTCTTTAATGGAATAAACTTTGTCTATGAGCTGCAATCATTGGTCAGCATTAGGCATCCCGAACTTCTTCCTACTTCCTCAACATTTCCCATTCTCCTTGTTCCAAAGATGAATGAAAAGAGAAAATCCTTATAGAAGCATAAGGTATAGCCTGATAAATAAGGTAAAAGGGTTCCTTTCCCCAAATATGGATGCAGCTAGGAATTCCTTGCTCTCTAGAGATACTTAGACTACTGAGGCAGATAGACCATGAGCAGAGGGAGAAGGGAGATCAGGTTAAAAGGCAGATAGGAATATCAGAGAGAATTAGAGGAATGCAAGGGCTCATGATTTCAGCAGGAAGTCCTCCCATGAGGCCCCAGGAGTACCTCACCAGAGGATTACCCCACCACATCCACAGGAATGCCCAAAACTCCAGTGCCAAACCCACACTTCTCTCCACTCTGCAACTGGCTCCTTGTGCACATTCCTGAATCTGGCAAACAGACTGCTCTCAGAAAAACAGAACTGGCCTTTGTACAAGGGAGAAACTGCAAACATGAGCTAGAGCACCACCTTCTGGAACAGAAAAGAGGTTTCCAGTAGCCAGCCTAGTGAGTGGTAACAACCAAAGACACAATAACTTAAGAATTCAGCCACAAGAGGGAACAAGAAGAGTGAACCAGGAGTACCCAAAGAAAGGCAGAGCAAACTCTAGATCCCTTACTCACAAAACTCACAAAACTTAACCTGCAATGAACTAAAGATTTAAACATAAGACCTAAAACCATAAAATAGAAGAAAAAATAGAGGAAAACTCCTTGACATTGATCTTGCAATGATTTTTTCTGTATGACACCAAAAGCACAAGAAACACATGCAAAAATCAACAAGTGGGACTAGATCAAACTAAAAAGCTTCTACAGAGCAAAAGAAACAATCAAAAAAATTAAATGCAGCCAACAGAATGGAAGAAAATATTTGCAATCCATATATCAGATAAGGGCTTATTATATTCTATATTTAAAGAACTCATACAACTTAATAACAAATAATCTGATTAAAAATGACATTGAAAATAAATAGACATTCTTTCTATAGAAGACATTCAACTGCCGAAAGGAACATAAAAGATGGTTGATATCACTAATCATCAGAGAAATGAAAATGAAAACCATGAGATATGACGTCACACCTGTTAGAATGGTCGTCATCAAGAAGACAAGAGAGAACAAGTGTTGGCGAGAATGTGGAGATAAGGGAACTCGCATGTGTTGCCTTGGGAATGTAAACTGGTCCAGCCACTAAGGAAAAAAGTATGGAGATTCCTCAAAAAATTAAGAATATAACTATCATATGATCCAGTAATTCTACTTCTGGGTATATATCCAAAGGAAATGAAAAAAGGATATCAAAAAGATCTCTTCATTCTCATGTTTATTGCAACATTATTCACAATAGCCATGATATGGAAACAACCTAAGTGTCTGTCAATGCATTAATAGATAAAGAAGATGTTACACACACACACACACACACACACACACACAGTGGAATATTACTCAGACAAGAGAAAGAAGGAAATTCTGCCATTTGCAGCAACATGGATGGACAGTGAGGGCATTACACTAAGTGAGATAAGTCAGACAGAGTAAGACAGAACTATATGATAGTAACATGTGGATTCTAAAAATGCCGAACTTGTAAAAACAAATGGAATGGAAGTTACTAGAGACTGGGGGCTAAGGGAATTGGAGATATGTTGTTTAATGGTACAAACTTTTAACTTTCAGATAAATCCTAGAGATCTAATGCACAGTATAGTGATTACAGACAGCAATATTCTATCTTAAACTTCAAAGTTCCTAAGAAACTAGATATTTTATTTATTTATTGAGGTGACATTGGTTTATAACATTATATAAATTTCAGAGGTACATCAGTATATTTCAAAATCTGTATAGGCTAGATCTTAATTGTCCCCACCACAAAATAATAAATATAATTATGTGATATGATAGAGGTGTTAGCCAATGATAGAGTGGTAAGTGCATTGCAATATGTAAATGTATCGACACATCAAACACCTTAAACTTACACAATGTCATATGTCAATATTATCTCAATAAAAATAAATTTTAAAAACAGAATTATCAAGGAAGACTCTTTTACTTTTTCTCTTTCAAACTAAAGCTGAGGGAGGTGTGCTTATCACTGTCTCATTTTGTGCATAGTTTTTTCTTTTTTCTAATAGTTTGCCTTCTGAGAATGTCACTCCTGGAGAGTCCCTGTTTTCAGTGGCATTGAGGGGAAAGGGTGTTGTCTCTAAGTCAATCTCACACATTGTCTTTTTCTCCTAACTCTTATATATTTGCTCATTAAAACCCATAATGAGGCGACCAGAGATTAGCAAATCCTCTGGGGAAAATACTGGCCCCAGCTCACTACCTCTGAGGTTTGTGCTTTTTCTTCTCATTTCTGAATCTTTATAAGTTTATTTGCTTTCTCACTGACTCAGCCTTTAAAAAATTCTTTTAAATTTTATCTGGCATTACTAGTTTCCTTGAATATATAGTCCACAGTACTAACAGTAACATCTTTACAAATAATATTTCTGTGAAAGAGTTGAATACTGCAGCTTACTCCTGGCCATTTTTTTTCTAAAACGCAAAGCTACTTGATTTGCTTCATTTTTTTCTGCTTCTAATAGGATTGAATTTGCCAGAAGATCAAGTATATTTTTAGGTAGCTAATATTTATTGGGTATGTACTATGTTCCAGGTGCTATTCTGAATACTTCTATGCTTTATCTTATTTTAGTTTTCAACTAAAATTTATGAGATATGTGCACTTGTTATTGCCATTTTACAAATGAGAAGACCTTGGGTCAGAGCAGCAAAGAACTTAAAGGACACACAACCCATGAAAGGCCAAACTGGGATTCAAATCCAGGCAGTCTAACTCCAGAGCCACGTTTTAAATATCTGCACTAAAACTGCACACTAAAATATGTTAATTGCTGCATTAATCTTGTTTCTAAACACTGGAGAGTGTAAAGGACTATACTTGGTGCGTTGGATGATGTAAACGATCCAATACGGAGCTTATAGCCCAGGAAGAGAGATGAGAAATGTACCCATAGAGACATCGCACAAAACGAGAGATGATGTGTGGCATGGGAAAGACAGAGAGAAATTCTTGTAGGTGATCACTGACAGGATGTGGGCAAGAGATTAGAGATGGGGGAATGCCCCCGCATAGTCATTGCAAGAATTTCTCACAAAAGATCTCTAGAATGACAGACACCATTTCAGATGCATTATTATAAAAATGGACAGGGCAATGAAAACGTAATTGAGCATGCTTTCAATAACATGATCACCACATCTTTTCACATAGATGCACTTTCAGGAAATGAACAGAAAGGCTGTAATGGTGACTGCTTGCCAAGTCAGTGAGATAAACTGAAGGAGAATTTATCTTCTTTCAGGAAGAAGAAATAAGGGGATATTAAAATGTTTTGCAATACGTGCTGGTATAACTGCCAGAAAGGGAAATCTCAGGTTTAGATGGTGAACACTGCAAAGCTTGTACCCACAGATGTCTAAGATAAAATTACCGAGGCCAATTGTACCACACACAGAGAACTATGTCAGACTAGTGATGCTATTCTTTATCCCAGAGCACCTTTTAATTGCCACATTGCTTTTCTCAACCAGCCCAGATTCTACCATTTCTAATTAAACCTTATTTTTAGTTTCCTCTTCTTTATTAAGGACTCCTAAGCTTTCTACCTTTTGTTTTGGATAAAGTTTATCTTGGGATAAAGCTTATGTGGATTCTCTTCCTTCAATTTTTCTCAAGTCATTTCTGACATCAGATAGTCCCCCTCCACATACTGACCTCCATTTTACTCTGCTTAGTAAATTAAAAAAAAAAAAACAAAGGAAATGGAAGGAGACTATTAAAAAGTGGCCCATTTGACAAGCTCTGCTTCTTTAAGATATTTCATCAATAATCCTTCCTAATATTTAGTTAGCTGACTTTGGAAAAGTTCACCATATTTGTAGAGCAGGAAACAAAATCTGAAGAGCTTTGTTTATCAGGAACAATATGGGCAGGATCACTGTCAGAAAACCAAGCATTGCATTTATTTTCAACTGGTGGTCCCTCACTTCCTCAAGAACTGACCTGTTCATCAAAGTTGAACTGAGTCCACTCAGTTAGGGAGACTTCTGTAGAATGCTCAAATTTGACTTGTTAGTGGAACAAATCAGGAAGTATAGGCCTCTCAATAATTACCCACACCTTTTCTTCTTGCTCTTTGTTTTCTCCTTTTAAATATGAACACTAGTCTCAGAGGGGTTCCAGCTCCCCATTTTATGCCAAAGTGTATTGACACAGCCTATAAATTTAGATCATCCCTCTACAGATTTGTCTTTTCAGGCTAAATGAGCCACCATAGAAGAAGACTCCTTATAAAAATTAGACTTGAAGTACAATGATATTGAGTTGTTTGCAAACCTTTGAGATTCTTCCTGGGTCCTAGGCCTTCATATTCCTTAGAGCAGAGTCCCTAATTACTTACGTAAGAGTGCTGTAAAGATTTACTCTTCTTTTTATTGTGTGTGGTGTACCCAGGTATTCAGAAAGAGCCAACACATATTTCAACTTCCAGGTTCTGTGAGTATCCTACTCCATCACTACTCTGAGATGAGCGCATGGTCTTTTGTTAGTAAGGTTTGACTCACTCAGCCTCCCTCAAGAATGATCCAGAAATGGGAGAAGAGGACCTTAAAAGCTTATGAGGTTTCTCTCACATCTAAGAGAGGACTTGGGAACACAGCTTGCAATAAAAAAGGAGCAATTAAAATCATGCAAGCTGTAAATAACCTCCCTCCTGGGTGATAGAGGGGAGACCAACTCTGTTAATGGGTTCCTTTTTTAGGCTCCGAGATCTTGCTTCAGGGTGTTCAAATTTTGAGACATGTTTATGTCAAGGAACCCTCCATTCACCCTGGAAGAATCATGGAGTTCATTTAGAGATCACTTCCATCCTATGCCCAAAGCATAGGAACAATCATCAGAGACCTCTGTCTGGGAAACATGCCAGGAAGTAGTGAACCTCCAGCAATGCTGAGTCAGACTCTCTGTGGTATAGGGAATCTCAGCTCTCTACTTTCTTGTTTTGGACCTTTGTTTTTGTTTTTACTTTTAGATGGGACTTCTTGAGAGGGTTATATTCAGAAAGACCTTCCAGAGATTTGGAGTATGGAAGTAGAAACATAAATGATTCTCTTCTTCTCTCCCATGGCTTTGACTGCTTGTTTTGAAGGAAGAAGTGAGTAGAAGAGTGAGAATGAGAGAAGAAGAAAATTATTTTATGGAGAATGGCAGAGACAGGGAGGAAAAGAGGGATAATGGGGTAAAGTATGTATAATATTTCACCTAACATTTCCTTCCCCACATCTCTGATCATTCCTTTTTCTCAAGTACGTAAGTTATTAGGTTCTCAACCTTCAGAGAAGGCATGTGGCAGCGAAAAGAAATCGAAGCAGAGATGATGTGGCCAAATACATAAGTAAGTCTCAGAATGGCTTAGAGACAGCACAACTATCAAATAACTTTAGAGACACCAAAAACAGAGGGACCCTAACCAAAAGATTTTTAGGGCCTGAGTTGGCAGGCCAAAACTTAAGAAAATGTGGTCATGGGAGTCCAGGGAGATAGCAACTGGGCACTGAGGGCTTACACTCTACAGAATTTTCTGTGCCGTAGTCAAAGATGGGAGCAACAGAACAATTCCCATTTAACCAAGACTCGCTGTGAGCAGCAGAATCATCAGATCTTACAAGTCTTTAGGATGAGGATAAATGGAATTCAGTAGCAATTCATTTGTGATTTGACAGCTGAGGATCTGTTGAGGTAACATATTTCACAAGATGCTGCTATGGAGGGAAGTCAAGGACCCGATTCCCCTGTTGCTGTGGTATCATTCAGCCCTCTAGAACTTAGACACAAATGTAGAGAAAAGAAGAAACGATCCTTTAATTGACTAAGCTTTTTTCACAGAGGAGAAATAAGAAGAGTGCAAAGTAGGAATAGTGTGATGGAAACATAATGAAAATTGTATTTCTTGAATTCCTGATTTTGTAGATTGATTTTCAAAACCTGTCACATGCATCATAAGTATTATTTTCCTTCATGTGTATTATAATAGATCAATTCATTATATCCTAATGTATTTAACCCTTTTCTTCATGTAGCATATGGGTTATTTCCAAGTTGTCAATGAATATTTTTGAATATATCTACTCTGAAGCATTTCTACCATCTGAGTCCCTCCAAAATGGTTCCCAATGACCCTAGCTTCCTGGTATTCATAGGCTTGTGTCTAACCCCACAATATTTAATAGGGCTATCCCACGTAACCAAGAATATTGGCCTCCTGTCATAAGCCAGCTCCAACTTGACAGCTATGTGAGAGATCTACTTTGGAAGTGGATCTTTCAGCCTTGATCTAGCTTCAAAGGACTTCAGCTTTGACCAACTACTTGAATGGAACCACATGAGGCTCCCTAAGCCAGAATTACACAGCCAGGTTGCCCCTGAATTTCTGACCCACAGAAAATATATGAGGTAATAAATGAATATTTTTGTTTGAAACCACAAAGTTTGGTAGTAATTTGTTGTGCATCAATAGATAACTAATATACTACAGGAAGAGACCAGTTACTCAAGAAGAGTCACATTTTTGTGATTCTTGGTATAAATTATAACATTTTTTTCAGAATTAGGAATCTTTCATGTTTAATGACAAAAGAAAAGAACTGAAACTGGTTAAAACAATCAAGTGAATCTATTAGCTCATAAAATTGAAGTCGTCAGAGAAAATTTGATCCTGTGGCTCAAACAATATTATAAATAAATGTCCAATTTCTTCCACAATATCTTCTTTAACTGAGTGTTTTAATTTTGGAGTTTTAGTTTTTTAAATACCCTAATGCTCCCTGCATCACGTTTGTGTCCTCTGAATTCTTTTCCTTTTATTACTCTTTGTTTATTTCAGAGCCTCTGTGTGGTTGTTCTTTGCTGTCCTTTCCCATTGCAAAGTGAGGCACTAAAAAGCAACATTTCAAGCATGGTTTTTCTGGCCAGATATTGTCCTCTGGTGGGGTTTCTGCTGGGCAATCTGGGGAGGACTTCACAATTGCTTTGATGGGCCCCAGCTTTAAGCATCAGGAGATATATATTTTATCTTGGGCGGGTCTTTCTCCAGAAAGGAATTCTCCAGTCTCCTGCCAAAGAGAAATCATCCCAGCTGGGAGTGTTCTGAGGGTTGAATAAGTGAATGCAGTAGGTGTGTGGTGGAAGGAGAGGCTCAAGCAGGGAGAATCTCCTTTTTCACTGTGCGTTTATTATCTTAATTCCTCTGTTTTTAGCATCCCCCCTTAGATATGTGTGATGACTCTAAGCCCATACTTCTTGGTTCAATTCTCCAGAGAATAAACCTTCAGTCTTCTGTTAGAGCAAGGGAAGGATTAGGAGGGAGGGACAGGAGTTTCTTGGATGCAAAAGCGGGGGAAGGCCTTGTCTAGTAGTCTAATTGTTCTTAGCAGATTTTTTTCAACCAAATATCCAGTTTTAAGCCCCACTCACTGTGCAGGTCCATAATGCCTTCAATTACTGATCCTTATTGAGGTCTTACAAGGGGAAACAACTTGCTGCTTCTTGTTTTTTGCTCTCCACTCTACCCAGGACCCATGGCTTCCTGATTTCTAGAATCTGAGTTGGTTATTCTTCATAAATCTGCCTCGCAGTTTCCAACCTTTGTTGTCACATTTCCTGTTATCCATATCTTCATGACTTTATAGGTTTTTTCTAAAAAACTTTTATTATCATTTTAGGTAGCCTCCAAGAATGAGCAAGACAAACATTTGGATTCAGCCCACAAGGTTTAACCAAATATCACAACCACATTTTCAAATTTCTTAAACCATTTAATATTTCCACCAGAAATAAGTTACAACATATTATTGCTCATTGTATTGTCCCCGGCATTCATATACTGTAATATTTAAATTATTTCAACATTTATTTTTTAATGATATTTCATTAGGTAGAAAAATTGATTTAACTTCCCTTTATTACCTTTGATATGAAACTTTTTGTATTTATGTTTATATATTTTTAATCATATTTATTTTCATCCTAATTTCTATTTATCTTATCTACTCATAAAAATGTAATTAGCTTATGCTATTATCTTACTACTGTCTATAACCTACTGATTATTCACTATCATATTTTCTAATGTTCCTAAGGCCTTAAATCTGAGTAATAAATATATATACATATAAAAATGTATGTTATTTAATATATGATAAAAGCACATTTTGCTGTCATTCAGAAACTATAATTAGGCCATAGTTTTAAAACTTAACTTGCAGTATGTCAGGGTTGACTGAAAAACTGCGAAATTCTGTATCCCATGAATAAAGTCAAAAATAAATAATTTTACTTATATATTTTAATAGATCTGAAAAACAGTTTTGTTGAATCACAATTTTGATTAATTTTACTATAAAAGGTCAGTTATTTTTATTTTTTATTTTTTTTGAGGAAGCTAGCCCTGAGCTAACTGCTGCCAATCCTCCTCTTTTTGCTGAGGAAGACTGGCCCTGATCTAACATCCATGCCCATCTTCCTCTACTTCATATGTGGGATGCCTACCACAGTAGGGCATGCCACGTGGTGCCATGTCAGCACCCAGGATCTGAACCAGCGAACCCCAGGGCACCAAAGTGGAATGTGGGCACTTAACTGCTGTGCCACCGGGATGACCTCATAGGTCAGTTATTTTTAAAACAAAAAAGTAAAGCATATTGTCACAATATAATATAGTCTAATATTTAAATAGTCATGATCTCCATGTTTCTCTCAGAAGAAGTCTACTGAGAACTTATCTGTAATGTGAATTATTCATTTTATTTTTGTTAAACACTTTCAGAAACTTTGTTGAAGGTTGGTTCTTGAATTATTGTACCGTACTTACTGACTTAGTAAGAACCAAAATGTTAAGATTTGTGCTAAGACACAAGGTTAATTCATTTGACAAATATTGATTAGGGGCATACAATCTACCAGGAATTATTCAGATACTGGAATATTGAGGGTTCTGGTAAGTGTAAGTGATAGAAGCCAAGATAACTAAGAGTGTGCTGTGAACTAATCTGCCCCTCTTTCTTAAGAACCCAAAACAGACAGGTAGATAATGTCACAGAAAGTTTTATTGAAGCAAGTCTCCTCCATATCCTACTCTGAACTCATAACAACTCCTAGAAGAGGCAGGCTACCCTTTGAGGGTGGAGAAAAGATATCGTCAAACACAACTTTAAAGAAACATGCTCAGGACATTCAAATGGTCAACAGGTGCATGAAAAGATGTTTGTCATCACTAATCATCAGGGAAATGCAAATCAAAACCACAATGAGATATCACCACACCTGTTAGAATGGCTATCATCAAGAAGAGAAGAGATAACAACTGTTGGTGAAGATATGGAGAAAAGGGAACCCTTGTACACTGTTGATAGGAATGTCAATTGGTTCATTCACTAAGGAAAACAATAAAGAGGTTCCTCAAAAAATTAAGAAATAGAACTAAAAGATTATCCATCAATCCTACTTCTGAATATATACCCAAAGGAGAGGAAAATAGGATATCATAAATATATTTGCACTCCCATGTTTATTGCACCATTATTTGCAATAGCTGAAATATGGAATCACTGTAAGCGCCCATCAATGGATGAATGGATAAAGAAGAAGTGATACACACACACACACACACACACACAATGCATTATTATTCTGCTATGAAAAAGAAGGAAATCCTTCCATTTGAGACAACATTGAAAGACTGAGTACATTATACTAAGAGAGAGAACACACACAGAGAAAGATAAACCCTATATGATATCACTTATATGTGGAATCTAAAAAAGCTAAACTTGTAAAAACAAAGAGGAAAATAGTGGATACCAGGGCCTTGGTTGTGGGGGAATATGAGAAAAGTTGTTTAAGGGTACAAATTTGCAACTAGTAGTAAATACGTCCTAGAGATCTAATGAAAAGTACAGTGACTATAGACAACAATATTGCCTTATAATATTCAAACTTAAGAGATTAGATCTTAATTATTCCAAACACATATTAGACATGATAATTATGTGACGTGGTAGAGGTGCTAATTATCACTACAAATGCAATAATATCACAATATATAAACATATCAAATCAACATGTTGTAGAATTTAATTTAACACTTGTATATCAAATATATTTTGATTTAAATTTTGTTTTTATTTTGAAAACAGACACAAGCTGAATATCAAAAAACAAAAGGATAAGAAATTAATGGTGAGTTGCCCCCAATTGTAATTGTAAAATAAAAGTAAATGAAATGCAATGACATCATCATCATGGCAGAGTAAGTTATTCTCTTTGTCTTTCCTTTCTAAGTTACAAACCATTGGAATACCATTGACCAACAGAAGATCCCCTACACAGCATCGCAGGAAAAATAACAGATCCATACCTATATACAACTGAAGGCAGGTGGCCTGGACCCACAGGAGGCAATGGAACCAGAGTAGCAACACCCTCCTCCTCCCTTGGTATCAGTAATCCAGGGAACAGACCCCAGGATGGAAAGTGTAGGATCTCAAATACAATAAGAAGCAGATCAAAACCAAAGTAATCAAAGCTATACCCAATTAAGAATGGTAGTACTATCACAAGTGCCCCAGCAGAGACTTAACTCACCAAATACCGTGAATAACTACAGTAACATGGTACAAGAGAATGAGAAGGAAAACTCTCCAGAAACCAAACTTGAAGTCACAGAAGAATATAATCTAACTGAAAGAGAATTCACAATAGCTCTTCCACAGTAAATCAATGAGTTACAAGAAAACTCAGAAATATCGTTCAATGAGCTCAGGATTAAAAAAATAAACAAAAAACAAACAAATGTTGGAGATGAAGAACACAATTATGAGATTAAAAATAAGTAAGAAAGCATTAAAGATAGAGCAGAACATATGGAGGGGAGAATTAGTGACCTCAAAGATAGAAACTTAGAATTGATTCAGGTGGAGGAAGAGAGAGAATGAAGATTTTAAAAAGTGAAGAAATTCTTCAAGAAATATCTGACTCAATTAGGAAAAGTAACATAAGGATAATAGATATCCCAGGAGGAGAAGAGAGGGGAAAAGGAGAAGAGAGCTTATTCAAAAGAACAGTAGCTGAGATCTTCACAAACCTGAGGAAGTAACTGGACTTACAATTACTTGAAACCAATAGAACTCCTAATTACATCAAGGCAAAAAGATCTTACCCAAGGCATATAATACCAAAGCTGTCAAAATTCAATGACAAAGAAAAAATATTAAGGGCCACAAGACAGAAGAAAATAACCTACAAAGGAATATTTATCAGGCTTTCAGCAAATTTACAAGTAGAAATCCTACAGGCTAGGAAAGAGTGGAATGATATATTCAAAATACTGAAAGACAAAAACTATCTGCCAAGAATACTCTGTCCAGCAAAATTATCCTTCAGATATGATAGGAAAATAAAAATTTCCCAAACAAGATCTGAGGGAGTTCATCATCACTAGGCCTATTGTAGAAGAAATGATGAAAGGGACCCTCCTACCTGAAACGAAAAGGAAAAATTATACAAAGCTTTGTGCAAAGAGATAAATAGAGAGAAAGAATCAAAATATTGCAGTTCTATATCAGAATAGGTTTGTATAAACAATTATAACACAAAAAACTAAAGGGAAAGAAAGCATCGAAAAACAACTATCGATACTTCAATTTGGTCACAAACTCACAACACAGAAAAGAATAACTCATGACAAAAAAAAAAAACATAGGAAGGTAAGAGGAAAAGGGCTGAACCTGCATAGGCTAATAGAGATAAGAGGCTATCAGAAAAAGTACTATCTCAATTATGAGATCTTTTATACAAATCTCATGGTAACCACAAAACAAAAAATCAGAGTCACAATTCAGAAATAAAGAGGAAACTGAGAAAAACATCACAGAAAAGCACCAAACTGAAACGGCAGAGAGAAATACAAGTAAAAAGAAACAACTTAAACATAAAACAACCAGAAAACAAAAACAAAAGATAAAATGACAGCAGTAAGCCCTCATAAGGCAATAACCCCTCTAAATGAAAATGAATTGATTCACCAATCAAAAAATGCAGAGTGGCTGGATGGATTACAAAAGAAGACCCAACAATATGGTGTCTCCAGGAAACACATCTCAGCTCTAAAGACAAACATAGACTCAGTGTGAAGGGATGGAAGATGATACGCCAAACAAATGGCAAGCAAAATAAAGTGGACAGAGTCATTCTTATATCAGACAAAACAAACATCAAGACAAAAAATATAACAAAAGACAAAGATTGGGATAATATAATGATAAAAGGGACATTCCCCCAAGAATACATAACCCTTTTTAACATAAATGCACTTAACGAAGGAGCACCAAAGTACATAAAGCAACTGTTAACAGTCTGAAAGGGAGAACTTGACAGCAACACAGGAATGGTAGAGGATCTTAACACTCCACTTATTTCATTGGATAGGTCATCCAGACAGAAAGTCAACAAGGAAACAATGGCCTCAAATGAAACTCTAGGTCGTATGGACTTAATAGATTTATATAGAACATCCCATTCAAAAACAGCAGAATACACATTTTTCTCAAGTGCATATGGAATATTCTCAAAGATAGACCATATGTTGGAAAACAAAGCAAGCCTCAGTGACTTTAAGAAGAATTAAATTGTATCAAAAGCCTTTTCTGACCACAATGCTATGAAATTAGAAATCAACTACAAAAAAGGCCAGAAGTCACAAATATGTGGAAACAAGCAACATGCTACTGAATAACTGTTGAATCAATGAAGAAATCAAAAAATACCTCAGGAGAAATGACAGTAAAACACAGTGTACCAAACCTTATGGGATGCTGTGAAAGCAATACTAAGAGGGAAGTTTACATAACTACAAGCTTATTTCAAGAAACGTGAAAAATATAAAATAAATAATTTCAAACTATACCTAAAAGAAGTAGGAAAAGAACAAATGAAGCCCAAAGTCAGTAGAAGGAAGGAAATAATAAAAATCAGAGCAGAAATAAATGAAATAGAGACTAAAAAATCAATAGAAAGGATCAATGAAACTAAGATCTGGTTCTTTGAAAAGTTAAACAGAATTAATAAACCCTTATCCAGACTCAGTAAGGAAAATAGACAGAAGGCTCAAATAAATAAAATCAGAAATAAAAGTGGAGAAATTCCAATGGACACCACAGAAATACAGATTATAAGAGAATACTATGAAAAGCTATATGCCCACAAAACAGGGTAATCTAGAAGAAAGGAATACATTCTTAGAAACATGTAGCCTCCTAAAACTGAATAAAGAAGAAATAGAGAATCTGAATAGAGCAATCACAAATAAAGAGATTGAAACAGTAATAAAAAATCTCCCAAGGAACAAAAGTCCAAGACAGGGAAGTTCTACTGGTGAATTCTACCAAACATTGAAACAAGATTTAATACCTATCCTCAAACTCTTCCAAAAACTTGAAGAAGACAGGATGTATCCTAGCTCATTTTATGAGGCCAAAATTATTCTGATTCCAAAATCAGACAAGGAAAACAAAAAAGGGAACATTACAGGCCAATATTGCTGGTGAACATAGACCCAAATCTCCTGAACAAATGTTAGCAAATCAAATACAACAATACATTGGAAGGATCATACACCACTATCAAGTGAGATTTATTCCAGGGACACAGGGATGGGTCAACATCTGAAAATCAATTAATGTGATACACCATATAAACAAAGAAGAACAAGAATCACATGATCATCTCAGTAGATGCAGAGATAGCATTTGACAAGATTCAAAATACATTTATAATAAAAAAAAACTATGAATAAAATGGGTATAGAAGGAAAATAACTCAACATACTAAAGGCCATATATGACATACCCATAGCTATCACCATAGTTAATGGTGAAAAACTCAAAGCTATTTCTCAGAGGACAGTAACAAGAAAAGGATGCGCACTCTTGCCACTCATTCAACATATTAATGGAAGTTTTGGCCAGAGCAATTAGGTAAGAAAAAATAATAAAAAACATGCAAATTGGAGAGCAAGGTGCAAAACTGTCATTATTTGCTGATGACATAAATCAATATATAGAAAATCCTAGCAAATCCACCAAGAATCTGTAAAAAACAATCAACAAATACAATAAAGTTGCAGGGCAAAACATCAACATAGAAAAATCAGTCACATTTCAATATGCTAACAGTGAACTGTCAGAAAGAAAAATCAAGACTACAATAGCAATAAAATATCTAGGAATAAATTTAACCCAGGAAGTAAAAGACCAATACGCTGAAAACTATAAGACATTATTGAAAGAAATCAAAGAAGATATAAAGAAATGGAAAGATATTCCATGTACTTTGAGTGGAAGAGTAAACATAGTAAAAATATCCATATTACCTAAAGCAATCTACAAATTCATCGCAATTCCAATCAGAAACCCAATGACACTCCTCATGGGAATAGAGTAAATAATCCTAAAATCTATATTGAACAAGAAAGGGCCCTAAATAGCCAATGCAATCCTAAGAAAAAAGAACAAAGTCAGAGGTATCACACTCACTGAATTCAAAATGTATTGCAAAGCTAGTAATCAAAAGAGCATGGTATTGGCACAAAAACAGATACACAGATCAATGGAAGAGAATTGAGGGCCCAGAAATAAAACCACACAACTATGGACAGCTAATCTTCAACAAAGGAGTAAAGAATGTGCAATGGAGAACATAAAGTCTCTTCAATGAATTGTATTGGAAAAGCTGGACAACAAAATGCAAAGGAATGTAAGCAGGCCATCATATTACACCATATCCAAACATTAACTCAAAATGGATTAAAGGCTTCAATACAAGACCTAAAACCATAAAAGTCCTAGAGGAAAATATAGGCAGTAAGCTCTTTGAAATCGGTATTAGCAGTGCCTTTTTGAATACCATGTCTACTCAGGCAAAGGAGACAAAAGCAAGAATAAACAAATGGGACTGATCAGACTGAAAAACTGCATTGCAAAGAAATTACCAACAAAAGGAAAATATAACTCACCAAGTGGGAGAAAATATTTGCAAATCATGTATGAGACAAGGGGGTAATCTGCAAAATATGCAAAAGAACACATACAACTCACCAACTTGGATACAATATTTGCAAATCATGTATGAGACAAGAGGGTAATATGCAAAATATATAAAAGAATGCATACAACTCAACAACAAAAATACAAACAAGCTAATCAAATAATGTGCAGAGGATATGAACGGACATTTTTTTCAAAGAGGATATATGGATGACCAACAGGTATATGAAATGATGTTCAATATCACTAATCATAAGGGAAATGCAAATCAAAACTACAGTAAGATATCACCTTACTCCTGTCACACTATCTATAATTACCAAGACAAAAATAACAAATGTTGGAGAGGATGTGGAGAAAAGGGAACCTCATACATTGCGAGTGGAAATGCAAACTGGTACAGCCATTATGGAAAACAGTATAGAGACTTCTCAAATAATTAAAAATAGAAATACCATATGATCCAACTAGTCCAATCCCGGGTATGTATCCAAAGAACATAAGAACACTAATTCAAAAAGATATATGCACCCATATGTTCATTGCAGCATTATACACAAAAGCCAAGACAGAAGCAACCTAAGTGCCCATCAGTGGATGAATGGATAAAGAAGATGCAGCATATATACACAATGGAACACTACTCAGCTATTAAAGAAGATGAAATTTTACCATTTGCGACAAGATGGATGGACCTTGACTATATTATGTAAGCAAAAAGTCAGACAGAGAAAGTCAAATATCGTAAGATTTCACTCATAAGTGGAAGATACAAGCAGTAACAACAATAAACAAACACAGGGAAATACAGATTAGATCAGCTGTTACCAAAGGGGATGGGTTGTGGGGCAAGGGGTGAAAAGAGTAAAAGGGCACATGAGTACAATGACAAATGGTAACTATTCTTTGGGGGGTGAACATGATGTAGTCTACATATAATTTGAAATGTAATGATGTATACCTGAAATTGATATAATGTTCTAAATCAGCATTACCTCAAAAAAAAAAAATAATAACAAGCCAAAAATAAGAATTCAATGAAACTCTAAGAATAATATGTAAATGTAATGACATGTTTTGTACCAGTTTGTTCAAGTCAGAGCAATCTCGAAAGTCAACATTCAGTGTTGCTACACATCTTTTTTTTAACCTGACCACAACTTTCTCTCCTACTTCACACAGCAAAAACTGTTCAGAGTTGAGAACCTTGCTTGTACCACCATCTATCTCCTTTCCTGGCCCTTGAAGTCTGCTGGAAATATCAGCATTAGAGTAACACAAACCATTCTACTTCATCTATAATATCACCCCAAAAAACCATAAGTCTCTAAGACATAAAATGTTGAACAAAATGATAGGAAAGAAAGTATATCAATTTTCCATATTTGCTCTTTGTCTTTGCAATACTGAATATTCAGTAATTCTGTTATTATGATGAGCTGTCACATGTATTCTCACACCAAATAGTTTCAGATGTTTGAGATATGAAAAATGATTTGGTAGTGTGATCCCATTGGCTATGTGAACCAAGGGTAAATTTTCCAGATTGGATGGGGGAGAAAAAGGGAGAGTTGAGTCCCACAATATCAGAAATTGCTATTGGTTGTGACATGGATTTTGAATATCATCTCCCATCAGAAATCCCCACTGGACACTATGTGCAAAAAATTAACTCATCAGATTCATAAATAAATGGCATTGAAGGGACAAGATACTTCCTTCCATTCCTTTTATGATTCAAATCACCTCCTCTTTCCTTAGACTATAGGTGGTATAGACTAGGATGTAATCAAAAATTTATTAGATGATTAGCATTGAAAGAGGCCTTAGACAAACACTAGCTAGGTAAGATTGGTCTTTGCAGTAGGCACAACCAGACCAATTGCACAGGATTGTTTCTGTCCAAAGTCACATCCTTTCTCTTTGTTCCTTCCTATTCTGGTCAGAAACACAAAACAAACATTGGTCACTTCTGTGTCTTAGTCATGCTGCTGCATCAAAATATTTGAGTGACAAAGTTTCTATATCCAAGAGGACCTCTGTCTGTTACCTTTCCTTTCATGTCAGAGTCCTGCAATTGGGCAGGGTTCAATCTCAGAAACTAAAGGAAGCAACAAGTGTTTTAAACCTGATGTTTCATAAATGATGGAAAGATTGATATATAAATAAATGATCAATCTACTCCTCATGTAAGCTGATGTTCATGAACCTCTAGGACTTAAAGATATTGTGTTTGCATGGCATTGAGTCACCTATTGGTCCATTTTGGCATATTATTTGTGTCAAATTAAGTCTTCTTTTTCCAAAGGCAGTATGAATTTTGTTATAGTGCATTCTTGTGCATATTATTCTGGGTTAAGGTGATTCTGATAGGATAAATATGTCAAAAATCTCATAATCTGTGACCTCAGCAATACTTTCCCTTCTTTTGCAACCTCTTCAAGGCGTCTTTGATTTCTTTGTTCCTCAGACTATAAATCAAGGGATTCAACATGGGAATCACCACAGTGTAGAAGACTGATGCAAATCTGTCAAAGCTGGAGGAACCGCCAGAGCTGGAACTCAAGTAGACAAAGATACTTGAGGAATAGAAGAGGGTCACTGCTGTCAGGTGAGAAGCACAGGTGCTGAAAGCCTTGGACCTGCCTTTAGCTGAAGTGATCTTCATAATGGAGATGACAATACAGCCATAAGATATCATGATAATTGAGACATTTATTATCCCAAAGATCACTATTAATACCGCAGTCATGAGTTGTACAAAGAAAGTGTCAGTGCAGGACAGGACTAACAGTTGGGGCATGTCACAGAAGAAGTGGTTGATGACATTAGGCCCACAGAATTGGAGCTGAAGCATGGCACACAATTGGGATATAGAACCAGAGAATCCTGCCATATAGGACCCAAGCACCATTTGAACACACAGAGTGGGTGACATGATGGATGAATAGAGAAGTGGGTTACAAATGGCAGCATATCGATCATAAGCCATGGCTGTCATGAGACAAGACTCACTCAGTCCCATGGTTGAAAAGATGAAGTATTGAACAGCACAACCCACAAGGGTGATGGTTTGCTGCTCCTGGAAAAAGTTGGAGAGCATCTTGGGGACTGTGGAGGTCACGTAGCAGATATCAATGAAGGACAGATTATGGAGGAAGAAGTACATGGGTGTGTGGAGATGGAAATCCATCCTTATTAAGATGATGAGACACAGGTTCCAAATCAGAGTCACAATGTACACCAACAGGAATACAACGAAGAGCACTGCTCTGATTCCGGGGAAATCTGAGAATCCCAAGAGGAGGAAATGGGTGATAGCTGTAATATTTCCTCCTTGAGTCATTGGCTTGGTGCTCCTAAAATGAGAAAAGAGTCAAAAGAATGCATTACTGACTCACGTGAAATGACGACATTATAATTCTCACATCTGCCATTTTCTTCCCTTCACTGAGCACTGAAAAATGGAAAACGCTTTACCGTCCTAGAAGAAAGACTACAGTTTCCATCTAATTGTCAAATAGGACCTTCTCAGTGTTTCAGGTTCCCAATTACCTGATGAGGTCTCAGAAAAATTAAAAGACATATTTTAAAAATATTAAATATTTATTAAATTAAATATTTAATATAGGACCCCAGAACCATCTGAACACACAGAGTGGGTGACATGATGGATGAATAGAGAAGTGGGTTACAAATGGCAGCATATCAATCATAAACCATGGCTGTCATGAGACAAGACTCACTCAGTCCCACGTTTGGAAGGGTGAAGTATTGAACAGCACAACCCACAAGGGTGATAGTTTGCTACTCCTGGAAGAAGTTGGAGAGTATCTTGGGGTCTGTGGAGGTCACGTAGCAGATATCAATGAACGACACATTATGGAGGAAGAAGTACATGGGTATGTGGAGATGAAATATTAAATATTTTAAAAATTTTCTAAAAAGCAATAGAAACTCTATAATTATATGAGAGAGATCATTGTAAAACGGTAAGATTTTATAGGAATTTTGAAAATTCAATACATAACTGCTGCTTAATAATAGTGAGGTAAAACTGGCATCATTCCAGAATAAACTTGAAATAGCTCTTCTCTCCAAGATCTCATCTAGGTAGATTTTTAAAATTTTCTTCTTTTACACATAAGAAAAATTACCCTGTTTATAATAACTTCTCAAACTTTTTACAAATATATTTAATACAACACCTTCAACATGGCCTGGAAAATTATATCATAATTTATAATCCTGATATTTTCTTGTGGGATAGCATGTATGCCCAATAAAGTTATGAAGTAAGTCTTCTTAGGGAAGTCTTCATATGAACTATTCCTGAGGGAGGCTGGTACAAATATTAGCCCCAACTACTGTATCAATTGTAGGATATTTTGCATCTTAGGAAACAGCATAGTACTGTGGTTAAGGGTTCAGACTTTAGAGTTTTTATTCTGAATGACGTCATCAAGATGGCAAAATAGGTCATGCACTTTGTCACTCTTGCCAGAAAAAACTAGCAACTACTCGTAACAACACATCATTTTGAAAATCCTAGAACACGGGGATGAGGCTGAAATATCCCCATGGGCCACAGAGAATGAGAAGAATCCTGTTAGAAAGTTAGAGGAACAGCTACACTCTGACTCCATGGTCCCTCCCCCTGCCAGCACTGATACCAAAGCCAGATAAGGACATTAGAAGAAAAGAAAACTGCAGGTCAATGTCCCTGACCTGTTGAATACAGATTCTAAATTTTCAAAAAAAAATCCTAACAAACAGAATTCAGCAGCATACTAAAAGGATCCTACTCCACTATCAAGTAGGATTCATTCTGAGGATGCACAGATGGTTTAGTATACAAAAATTAACAAAAGTGATAGTCACGTTAATAAAATGAAATATAAAAATCATATAATTCTCCATAGATGCACAAAAAGCATTTGACAAAATTCAACATACATTCCTGATAAAAATTCTCAATAAATTAGGTATAAAAGGAACTAAATTGAACTTAATAAAGGCCATATTTAACAAAGTGACATCTAACATCATACTCAATGGTAAATGGTTGTAAGATTTTTTTCTAAGACCAGGAAGAAGACAAAGATGGCCATTCTCTTTATTCCTAAAACACAACAATAAGTCCTAGCCAACACAATAAAGTCAAAATAATAATAATAATAAAGCCTCATAAATGGAAATAAAAGATTGAAATTGTGTCTATTTGCAGATGACATGATTTTACGTATAGAAAATCCTAAAATCTTCACTAAAAACTGTTAGATCTAATCAAATAATTCACTAAAGTCCTGGGATACAAAATAAGCATTCTATATACAAACACAAATTGTCTGAAAAAGAAATAAGGAACCAATCCCATTTACAATAGCATCAAAAACAATAAGATGTGTAGAAAAAAATTAAACAGGAAGGTGAAAGATCTCTTCACTGAATACTATAAGTCACTGACCAAAGAAATTGAAAAAGCTACAAGTAAATTGAAAGGTATCCCATGTACATGGATTGGAAGAATTAATATTATTAAAAAGTCTATGCTACACAAATCTGCCAATAGACTCAATGCAATCTCTATCAAAATTCCAATGGCATTTTTCACAGAAATAGAACAAACAATCCTAAAATCCCTGTAGAACCACAAAAGACTTCGTATAGACAAAGCAATCCTGAGAAAGAAGAATAAAGCTGGCAAATGTTTCAAACTATGTTACAAAGCCATAGAAATAAAAACAGTATGCCACTGGCATAGAAACAGACACAAAGACCAATGGAACAGGATCAAGACCCCAGAAATAAAACTGTGTATATATGGTCAACTAACATTTGCCAAGAGAGCCTAAAATACTCAATGGAAAAAAACAGTTTCTTCAATAAATGATGATGGGAAAATTGGATATTCACATGCAAAAGAATGAAACTAGACCCTGATCTTACATCACTCACAAAAATAAACCCAAAACGAATGAAGACTTAAGTGTAAGACCTGTAATCATAAGACTCCTTGAGGAAAACATAGGGAAAAAACTTCTGAACATGGATTGGAAATGATGTTTTGGATATCACACCTAAAGCACAAGCGAAATTAAATAATTAAATAAATAAATACATAAGATGGATTATATCAAACTAACAGGCTTCTGCACAGCAAAGAAAATGATAAGCAAAATGAAAAGGTAACCAACAGAATAGCAGAAAATATTAGCACATCACATCTCTGATAAGGAGTTAATATCTAAAATATATAGGAACACATACAACTCCGTAGCAAGAAAATAAATAATCCAATTCAAATTTTTCATAGGACCTGAATAGATATTTTTCCAAAGAAGACATATAAAATGCCAACAGGTACATAAATATGTGCTCAACATCATAATCATCAGGGAATTGCAAATCAAAATCGCAGTAAGATACCAACTCACAACTGTTAGAATGGCTATAATCAAAAAGGAGACAACAACGTCTGGCCAGAATGTGGAGAAAAGGGAAACGCGCATTGCTATGAGAATTTAAATTGGTATAGTGACTATGGAAAACAGTATAGAGTTTTTTCTTTTTTTTTTTTAAAGATTTTATTTTTTCCTTTTTCTCCCCAAAGCCCCCCGTACATAGGTGTGTATTCTTCGTTGTGGGTTCTTCTAGTTGTGGCATGTGGGACGCTGCCTCAGCATGGTCTGATGAGCAGTGCCATGTCCGCGCCCAGGATTCGAACCAACGAAATACTGGGCCGCCTGTAGCGGAGCGCGCGAACTTAACCACTCGGCCACGGGGCCAGCCCCCAGTATAGAGTTTTTTCAAAAAATTAAAAATAGACCTATCATATGATCCAGCAATTCCATATCTTGGATATATATATATATATACAAAGGAAATGGTATCACTGCCCCTAAAACAAACCTGTATCCCAATGTTCATTGCAGGATTATTTATTATAGCCAGAGTATTGAAACAATCTAAGCAACCACCAACAGATAAGTGGATAAAAAGTCAAATTATATATTTATAAATAACACATGTATAAATAACATAAATAATAGGATGTATCATAAAGGAATATTGTTCAGGCATAAAAAAGAAGGATATCCTGGAATTTGTGACAATATGGATAGACCATCAGGATATTATGCTAAGTAAGATCAATCAGACAGAGAAAGGCAAGCACATTATGGTCTCACTGTATGTGGAATCTAAAACGAAACAAACTCATAGAAACAAAGATCAGATTTGCGGTTGCCAGAGGCAAGGAGTGGAAGGTAGGGGAATTGGGTGAAGGTGGTCAGAAAGTAAAACATTTCCAGTTATAAGGTAAATAAGATCTGTGAATATAATGTACAGCATGATGAGTATAGTTAACAATACTGTATCATATATTTAAAAGTTGCTAAGAGACTAGATCTCAAAGTTCTCATCACAAGGAAGAATACTGTAATTATGTGAGGTGATGAAGATTAATCTTACTGTGGTAATCATTTTATTATATATATATATATATAGTAAATTATGTTGTACACCTTGAACTTATACAATGTTGTATATCAACCATATATCAATACAAATGGAAAAAAATAATTTTAGTTTTGATACTCTCTCATGCTCTGAACTTACCCTGGTGGTTTTAACACACTAGAAATGATTTACTCATAGCAAAGTGAGGACAAGAGCCCCTTAACTGTAAGGTTAATGGGAGGGTTTTATGAGGAAATTCATGACACTGCTCAGCACACAATCCAGGACACATTAATTGTTCAATAGATGTTGGCTATTACTATCATTGATTACTTACAGATAACTATGAATGACAGCTGTACCTGTAAAAAGGAATGCCAGGGGTGCTAGAATTTATGGGTTAACTTGGGGAAATTCCTGAGACATCATCAGCTCTGTAGACAGCTAGGCATCATTACTTCTGGGCAGGTGTAGATTCAGACCTAGCATCCAGACAAATCAAACCACCTGAAGTCATAAAGACACAAATCACAGAAGTGATCTTCTGTTTAGTTTGCTTCAGTTCATGTACACTTGAGTCAACAGATAACCATCATCAAGCTATGATGAGCAGTGATGTCGAGAAAGAGTCAAAGCAACTGTTTCAATTCCCAAATACAACAAAAGTATATTTCATATGTTTGTTGATACATTCAGTGTATTATAGCTCACTAATAGATTCATAGCAGATAACAACAACTGGCTATGTTCCATATCCAAAGTGATCTTCCTTGAGTTGAAAGAGTAAATCAATATTAATGACCAAGAAAATTTTGAAAAAAGATTAATAATTAAAAAGACTTGGAGATTCAGACTTTAAAAAATAATATAAACATTAACAATTCCTTATTCTTGTAAAAATAGACATGTCAAAAGAAGAAATAGAATTTAACAAGTAAATTTTAACATTGGTAAGAATTTAACATATGATATAGGTAGTATTTTAAACTGATAGAAAAAGGATAATCTCTGCCCGAAGTGATCGCTTAAACCTAGCTCACTATCAGTAAAAAGCATTAGAGGGATTAATAGACATGCATTTATATAATCTTAGGATGGGAAAGAAATTTCTAAATTATAACATGAAGCCAGAAACTATGAGAAAAAATATGATATAACAATTTAAACTTGGCTATGGGTGAAAAACCTACTTATATAAATACAATTGATAAACTGTAAATTGGGGAGAATAGAATCATCTATAATATAATGAGACAATATCTATAAAGGTTAACACATTGTAGATATTCAGCAGTTAATTTTGCACATTCCGCTTTGGTGGCCTGGGGTTTGCTGGTTTGGTTCCCAGGTGCAGACATGGGACCGCTCATCAAGCCATGCTGTGGCAGCTGCCCCACATATAAAGTACAGGAAGATGGGGACGGATGTTAGCTCAGGGCCAGTCTTTCTCAGCAAAAAAGAGGTGGATTGGCAGCAGATGTTAGCTCAGGGCTAATCTTCCTCAAAAAAAATAAAATAAAAATTTTAAAAAAGGCAGTGGACTGTATAAAGTTGGGAAACACAGACAAGCATATTTTATCTTAGTTAATCCTGAAATTCAGCAAGTTATTATTTTGATTCAGTGCTCAATTATTAATATCTACAACGTGTTAGCCTTTATACATATTGTCTCATTATATTATAGGTGATTCTATTATCCCCAATTTACAGGTGAAAAACAGAAATTAACAGCGTTTGAGATCATACACTTAGGAAATTGAGAACCAGTACTCAACATCCATGCCTGACAGTTTAGTTTAGAAATTATTCTTTTCACTGTATACCATAGAATTTGGGTAAGGTGAAAGAAAACCTGAAGAAGAGATATAAGTGCAGGGTGTGGAAGTGAGAAAGAGGGGAGAGTTGAAGAATGAATGAGATTGAGGACCATAACCCATGCCTCATGTACTTCCTCTTCCTACTAGAAGAATCACACAGCAATTGAGATAGCATAGAATTCACTGTTTTCTATAAATCTGACCTTGACCCAGATCCTCCAGGAAGACAAGCTTCTTGCCAAAGGTTGAAATTGCTTATTTCTTTTCCAAAGGAATTTTACAACTGGACCCTATTACACTCCAAGATGTGTGATTTTGGCCATGAAATTGGCTGTCCACTCACAGCCAAAGAGATGCGCATATCTGGAGTCCTCTTACATATGTTATTAGGACAGAGGTGAAAGGAGAAAAGACAATTACAGGGAGAAAACTCTCCATGCACTTGCTCTCTTGAGACATAGAGTTCTTTTCCTGATAATTTCATGTCCCACTTTCTCATGTCCCTTCTGATTCAATCCCCCACTTCCCCATGGTCCTATTATGATCTCATGATTATAGCTTTTCTTTTAATACAGTTGGAGTCACTGAAGTTGGAAAGCACCTAGAGATCATCTATTCCAATACCGTGAATTTCCTAGTGAGGATCTGAAGCCAGTGGAGCTAAGAGATTTCCCCAAGATGACACATCTGGTTGATGATACAGCCTGATAACAATAAATTAGATATGTAGACACTTACTTGTTTACAGAGTACTTTCATTTTAAGTACACTTTCTCAAATAGCTGACCTAAATCAATCATCACAGCAGCAATGTGAGGCAGATAGGGCTGATTTCCTATGCACAAGTGAGGAAAACAAGTCAATAAGGAATACAGTAGAACTTATTTATTACAAAATCATAACTTATCATGGTTACAACCATGGGCATTGATATCAGCCAATCTGGTTTGAATGCCAGTTTTCCACTAGCTGATTGTGTGAACTTCAGCAAATTAAGCTCTTCAAGCCTCAGAATTTTCACCTATAAAATAAGGCTGATAGTAGTAGCTCCTTGATAGAGTAGTTTGTCATACAGAGAATCAAATTAGTTAAATGCTTATAAAGCATTGAGACTGTGTAGTACACAGTATGCCTTCTATTAATAGGTTTAATTTTGTGTTCTAAATTGGAGTTCTTTTCCACATATTATGCTGCATTACTGGGAAGAAGGCATCAAGATTGAGGTGTAGGTGGACTCTAAACTCCCCCCCTCCCATGGACACAACAAATTTACAACTACTCTTGGAACAATTACCTCTTGGAGATCACTGAAAAGTGAATAAAAAGAACACTGGCAACAAGGGACAGTGCTGGCAGAGCTAGAAGAGGTAGAAATTCCTTACTGGAGAGAAAAAAAGCCACCTTCAAGCTATGACACTTCTCAGCTGGGAGGGAATGATCCTAAGGTATGAAGCCATTTCTGGAGGATTGGGCTGTCTGAGTAGGGGAAGGTTACTGCCATATGCAACTTTTAGATTCAACACAAATGAGATAGGTGTCATAATTTTTGGCTTTGCTGGCTATTAACTACAATAAGGAATACCCCCCAAAAGCTATCAGACATAAGGGGAACAAAAGCCTACTCTTAAAGAGCCCATGTGCAAATTCACCCATTTTGGAAAGCAACCTAAAATCACCAGAAAGAAAAGTGTACAGTCCTTTGGTGAAAAGAGAATCACTTGATAGGCTCTGGGTGGATCTTGCTGAGAAGTGAGACATCCACAGGGACTGAGACATTGGCAGTGGGCATTATTATGATCTAGTACAGGCAAGCTGACACAGAAGCTGCCAAATGCCATTGGAATTCTTCCTCTGGCCTGTTAGCACAGGGGTCTGCGCCATCCCCCCCCCCCACTAGAGCACTGATTTAATCCAGTTCAGCCAGGACAGACAGCGTGCCCTTGGGACTGGCACCATCTAACAGCAAACCCTTGGACAACTTGTGGTTCCACAGATGTGGGGTGCTTGGAACCTCTGCTGCCAGGTGAGTGGGTCTATCTCTGTGGGGCAGGGCATGCATGTGGAGCAGGTCTGCATTGGCAGAGTGTGTGGAGCCTCTGCAGTGATGCAACTGTGTCCACTTAAGTGGGTGGGGGCATGCGCACATGGCAAGACTGTGTTGATGATGTATGTGGCCCTGTGGGTGGTGGGTTTTGTCAGCTGCAGCAGACTTGTGCTTATCAAACAACCACATAGGGGATCGGCCCCATCTTCCAAAGCCTGAATAAATTGGATGCTCCCATGCCTGGGGCTGGCCAAACTCAGCTGCAATCCTGAGAGAGCTGGCAATAGCCTTGCAAGTCATAGGCCTATAGCTGTTGTCAGTCCCTCAGTCTAGCAACCAGCCACACAAGGGGAACTACTCACTTAACAGAAAAAGTGCAATAGGGACATGATATGAGACCTTTCAATCAACTGTTCTGGGGCTCCCCACACTTGATAAACTGACTAAGGTGACCATAGCAGCAACATGAAACTGAACCTTACAACCAGCCAGCCAGGGGGACAGCCTAGCCTCCCCAGGCACCTGCAGCAAGAGCAACCCTGCCACAACAGAACACATGTAGCCCCCACAGGGGACACTCCTGAAACATTTGGAACTAGTCACAAGAGGGAAAAAGACTGATGGACCTCAAGGCATCTCTTAAATAAAGCCGCCTGTCTAAGATTGGGAGATGTAGGTGACCTACCTAATACATAGATATAAGCACAGAGAAAGAAGCAAAATGAGGAGACAAAGGAATATGTTCCAAATAAGGGAAAAGGACAAAACCCAGGAAAAGAGCTAAATGAAACAGACATAAACAATCTACCTGACAAAGAGTACAAACTAATAGTCATAAGGGTGCTCACTGATCTTGGGAGAAGAAGGGATGAACTCAGTGAGAACTTCAACAAAGAATTGGAAAATATAAAAAATAATCAATCAGATGTGAAGAATACAATACTGGAAATGAAAAATTCATTAGAGGGACTCAATAGCAGAGTAGGTGATACATAAGAATAGATCAATGAGCTGGGTGAAAGAGTAGAGAAAATCACTCGAGCTGAACATAAAAGAAAAAAAGAATTAAAAAGAACTAGGACAGTCTAAGGGACATCTGGGACAACAGCAAGCACACTAATATCCATATTATATTTGTCCCAGAAGGAGAAGAGAAAGAAAAAGTGGGAGAGAATCTATTTGAAAAAATTATAGCTGAAAACTTTCCTAACCTAAGGAAAGAAATAGACATCCAGGTACAGGAAGCACAGAGAACACCAAACAAGGTAAACTGAAAGAGTTCCACACCAAGACACATTATAATTAAAATGTTAAGAATTAAAGATAAAGAGACAGTCCTAAAAGCTGCAAGAGAAAGACAACAAGTTACATACAAAGGAAACCACATAAGACTATTGGCTTTCTTCTCAGCAGAAATTTTACAGGAGTCAAATCACTTGTAATGGCAAATATACAATAGAGATAGCAGATCAATCAAAAGGACATAAGACAAAAGTACTACAGTTATCTATTTCCATGATGAGGGTACCAGATACACATGCAAAAAGAAAAGAGATTAGGATGTCAAAAACATAAAATATGGGAAGAGAGGAAGAAAAGAGTAGCATTTTCAGCAAGAGGTCAAACTAAAGGGTTCATCAACTTAATATAGATTGCTATATACATAGGTGACTGTATGTGAACCTCATCATAATCACAAACCAGAAACCTATAATAAATACACAAAAAAGAGAGAAAGGAACTGAAACATAATGCTCAAGAAAGACATTGAACCACAGGGGAAGATTCAAGAGAAGAAGAAAGGAACAGAGAAAAACAATTAAAACATTCAGAAAAAAAGTTAGAAAATGGCAATAAGTACACTCTTATCAATAGATACATTAAATATTCATAAGCTAAATGTTCTAATAAAAAGGCATAAGGTGGCCAACTGAACAAGAAAAAGAAGATCTATATATATGCTACACACAAGAGACACACTTCAGACCTAAAGACACTCACAAGCTGAAAGTGAAAGGATGGAAAAAGAATCTCCATGCAATGACAATGAAAAGAAGGCTGTGGTAGAAATATTTGTATCAGAAAAAAATGCACTGTAAAACAAAACTGTTAACAAGAGGCAAAGAAGGGCACTGCATAATCACAAAAGGAACAATCCAATAAGATGATATAACACTTCTAATTATCTATTCACCCAACATCGAAACACCTAAATATATAAAGCCATTATTAACAGACATAAAAGGAGAAATAGGCAATAACATAATAATAGCAAGGGACTGTAACACTCCACTTAACACTCCACCAATGGGTATATCATCCAAACAGAAGATCAATAAGGAAACATTAGCCTTAAATGACATGTTAGACCAGATGGACTTAGTAGATATATATAGAACATTCCAAACAAAAGCTGCAGAATACACATTCTTCTCAAATGCACATGAAACATTCTCCTGGGTAGATCACATATTAAGCCACAAAACAAGTCTCAATAAATTTAAGAAGACGGAAATTACACAAAGCATCTTCTCTGGCCACAACTGTATGAAACTAGAAATCAACTACAGAATGCAAATCGGAAGAGCCACAAATATGTGGAGATTAAACAAAAGGTTACTGAACAATGATTAGGTCAATGAAGAAATCAAAGGAGAGATCAAAAAATACCTGGAGAGAAATGAAAATGAAAATAGGACATGCCAAAATTCATGGGATACAGCAAAAGTGGTTCTAACAGGGAAGTTTACAACAATACAGGCCTACCTCAACAAACAAGAAGAATCTCAAATAAACAATCTAACAGTATACTTAAAGGAACTGCAAAAAGAAGAATGAACCAAGCCCCAAATCAGCAGAAGAAAGGAAAGAATAAAAATCAGAGCAGAAACAAATCAAATAGAGACAACAAAAACAATAGAAAAAACTGATGTAACCAAGAGCTGTTTCTTTGAAAAGATAAATAAAATGGACAAAACTTTAGAAAGACTCAACAAGATAAAAAAGACAGAAGGCTCAAATAAAAAAAAATCAGAAGCGAAAGAGGAGAAATTGCAATGGACACCTCAGAAATACAAAAGATTATAAGAGAATACTATGAAAAGCTATATGCCAATAAATTGGATAATCTAGAAGAAATGGACAAATTCTCAGAATCATACAACCTTCCAAAATGTAATCAAGAAAAAATAGAAATTTGAATAGACTAATCACCAGTAAGGAGATCAAAACAGTAATCAAAAACCTCCCCAAAAACAAAAGTCCAAGACTATATGGCTTCCCTAGTGAATTTGACCAAACACTCAATGAAGATTTAATACCTAGTCTTCTCAAACTCTTCCAAAAAAGTCAAGAGGAATGAAAGCTTCCTAACTCATTCTGGAAGCCAATATTATCCTGATAACAAAACAAGACAAGGACAACACGGAAAAGCAAAATTACAGGCCAGTGTCACTGATGAATATTGATGCAAAAATATTCAATAAAATGCCAGCAAATTGAATACAATTCATCAAAAAGACCAAGTGGGATTTATTCCAGGGATGCAGGGATGGTTCAACCTCCACAAATCAATCAATGTGATACACCATATAGACAAAAGGAAGAATAAAAACCATATGACTATCTCAATAGATACAGAGAAAGGATTTGACAAGATACAGTATCTATTTATGATAAAAATTCTAAATAAAATGGGTATAGAAGGAAAGTATCTCAACATCATAAAGGCCATATATGAAAATCTCTCAGCTAATATAATTCTCAATGCAGAAAAACTGAAAACTATTCCTCTAAGAACAGGAACCAGAGAAGGATGCCCACTTTTGCCACTTTCATTTAACATAGCAGTGGAAGTTCTAGCCAGTGCAATCAGGCAAGAAACAGAAATAAAATGGATGCAAATTGGAAAGAAAGAAGTGAAACTGTCACTATTTTCACATGACATTATTTTATATATAGAAAACCCTAAATAATTGCACAAAAAACTTTAGAAACAATAAATGAATACACTAAAGTTGCAGAATACAAAATCAACATACAAAAATCAGTTGGGTTTCTATACATTAACAACCAAGTAGCATAAAGAGAAATTAAGAATGCAATCCCATTTACAAGTGCAACAAAAAGAATAAAATACCTAGGAATAAACTTAACCAAAGAGGTGAAAGACTTGTAGACTGAAAACTATAAAATATTGTTGAAAGAAATAGGACACAAAGAAATGGAAAGATATTCCATGCTCTTGGATTGGAAGAATTAATGTAGTTAAAATGTCTATACTTCCTAAAGCAGTATACAGATCAATGCAATTCCTATCAAAGTTCCAAAGACATTTTAAACAGAAAAAGAACAAAGAATCCTGAAATTTATATGGAACAAAAAAGACTCCAAACAGCCAGAGGAATCCTGAGAAAAAGGAAAAAACCTGGAAGTATCACACTCTCTGTTTTCAAAATATGCTACAAAGCTATAGTAACCAAAACAGCATGGTACTGGCACAAAAACAGACACACACATCAATGCAACAGAATCGAGAACTCAGAAATAAACCCACACGTCTACGGGCTGGCCCCTATGAGCAGCTAATTTTTCACAAGGGGACCAAAAACATACAATGGAGAAAGGAAAGTCTCTTCAATAAGTGGTGCTTGGAAAACTGGACAGCCACATGCAAAAGAATGAAAATAGCCCACTATCTTACACCATACACAAAAATTAACTCTAAATGGATTAAAGATTTGAATGTAAGATCTGGAACCATTAAACTTCTAGAATAAAAGATAGGCAATACACTCTTTGACATTGTTCTTAGCAGCATATTTTCAAGTACCATGTCTTACCAGGCAAGGGAAACAACAAACAGATGGGACTACATCAAACTAAAAAGCTTCTGCACAGCAGAAGAAATCATCAACAAGATGAAAAGACAACCTAATAATTGGGAGAATATGTTTGCAAACCATATATCTGATAAGGGGTTAATATCCAAAATATATAAAGAACTCATGCATCTCAACAACAAAAAAATCCAACAACCCAATTAAAAAATGGGCAAAAAATCTGAACAGACATTTCTGCAAATAAGTTATACAGATAGCCAACAGGCACATGAAAAGATATTCAACATCACTAATTATCAGGGAAATACAAATCAAAACTACAACAAGATATCACCTCATACCTGTCAGAATGGCTATATTTAACAAGATGGGAAATAGCAAGTGTTGGAGAGGATTTGGAGAAAAGGAAACTCTCAAACATTGCTGGTGAGAGTGCAAACTGGTGCAGCCACTATGGAAAAAAGTATGTAGATTCCTCAAAAATCATGATCTCGTAATTACAGCTTTTCTTTTATAAAACTTGGAGTCATTTGAACAGCAATGGACCTAGAGATCATCTAGTCCAATAACATCAACTTCCAGGTGACTACCCAAAGCCAGTGAAGCTAAGAGATTTGCCCAATATGACACACCTGGGGGCTAATATGGCATGATAGCAATAAATTAGATATGTGGACCCTTCCCTGTTTACAAACCACTTCTATTTTAGATACATACATGTCCTCAACCACCTGACCTGAATCAATTATCACAGCAATCCTATGAGGTCAACATGGCATGATTCCATGTGCATAAGTGAGGAAATTGAAGCAATAAGAATCCAATAAAACTAATTTATGGCACAGCCACGTATCATTGTAGTTAATACCATGGGCATTGGTATTAGCCAGTATGGGTAGAATTCCAGGTTTCCAAATGCTGTTTGTTTGAACTTGAGCAAATTAAACTCTTTAAATCTCTTTGTTATCACCTTTAAAGTGGTGTCGACAGTAGTAGTTGTTTCACAGATAGATTTTCATACAGTGAATCGAATTATATAATGATTACAAAGCTCTTATAAGAGTGTGAAGTACAGAGAATGCCATCTATTAACAGTAGATTTAATTTATGTGTTCTGAATTGGAGTTCTTTCCAACATATTATGCTGCATTACTAATCCTTTATTAAAAATATCTACTTAAGATGATTCCTGAAAACTTTTTTTTCTTGTTTTTTGTATTTTTTTTAAAGATGGAAACATCTACCCTGCCATTACTAGGGATACAGCAATGCTTTAGGAAGGTCCCAATCACGGTTTGATCTACTTCAGGCAATTTTAATTTTAGAGAGAAAGGCATGGATGTGGCAATGAGTTAATTTGATTTAACACTTTCTATTTGGTTTGGAGTCATATGTTCCCCCTGATAAAAAACTGTATAGAATCTGCATACCACTGGCAAGCAATGGTAGTCATGTCTCTGGTCAGTAATAACCCATCTGTGTTCCACAAATCATGCTTTGTGAAACTCAAGATGGATTGTTGCTATGCTGGGAAGAATATAGCAGACGTCAATATGCCTAAAGGTTCTACCTGTAAAATGGGGACAATTTCTCATCTGCTAACTTTTCATGGTAATTGAGCCAAATCACACCTATGCAATGTAACTATATGAAGTATAAAATGCTGTATAAACACTAATGTAATACGTAAGTAAATTAGTCCATAAACTCTTGCCTGAAAAATATCTCTTTTCAAATTTTCCTGAAATTCTCCTGGTTGTGCTCTGGCTTTCCATGGTACCCCCCGACATTAGCTGGCTCTGCTGCACCCTGGTAAAACTTAAGGCCTTGTAATCCCTGGGACTTTCAGATCTATGGGCTTCCGACGCTGCCTCCCAAGACACATCACACCAGCCTTAATTTCTGAGGTCTCTTGGAAGCTACCATGGAGCATATCCCAGGCCACCTATGCCCAGAAATTGATGACTTTGATTTCTTTCCAGCCTCTGAGAATCTCCCCAAATCTTAACCTCAAAAGTGTGCCTTCTTTCTACCATTATGTTTTCCCATCTCTTTTTCACAATTCACTACACAAGGAGACTCGAGGAGTAAGTTGGAGGAAATAACAATGTTATTTTTAAATATGCCACACCAGTCTTTCCCCTCCCCTTGCCTCTTGTCTCCTCCCCTCCCATCTCCTTTCCTCTACTTCCTTTCTCATTCTCATTATCTTTTTCTGTCTTTGTACTTTTGTTTCTATCTCTCTCTTTTTGTGTCTCTCCCTGTCACACACTCTTTCTCTTTCTCTCACTTTCTCTATTCATGAATAAGACGATAAAGTATACATTAGTAAATTATTTTCAATTTAACATATTTAATTTTGCACATCATTTTATTTTTATTCAAATATATATATGAATGCTTAATATTTGAAAATAAATAAAAGACATTTTAAAAATCCTAGAGAAAAGAAGCATCTATGTGTCTTTGTATGTTCTTGGCATTTCTCTACATATACTATGTATCAAAACCTGTATTCACAAAACAGAGAGTTTTATCTAAGTGAGTCTAATCATGGAAAAAGGCTTTGTAAACTGAATTCAGTGTTTATGATGTTGCCTCAAACAGATCACATGGTCATAGTAGCTAAACATAATGGCACCAGGAATCAAGAAAACCAGATTTTAATTTCTGCTTTTTACATAGATATTCTTGTGACATACAAGAGGTCACTTAAATATTCTAAACCCTGTCTTCATTATAGGGGAAATAATACCTGCACAAATATTGTTCCTAGTGAAGTAAATTGTTTGTCCTCTTTACCATCCTCTTGACAGCCGCTTTGATCTCTTTGCTACTCAGACTATAGATAAGAGGATTTGACATGGGGATAAGGGTAGGATAGAATACTCACAGTACCTTGTCCTGCTTTTCAGAGTGTCTAGGGCTAGGATGCAGGTACACAGAGAAGCCTGTGCCATAGAAGACTGTTACACCTGCCAGGTGGGAGGCAAAGGTATTGAAGGCCTTGGCAATAGATTTTATGGAGGATATTTTCAGGATGGAAGCTGCAATGGGTGGAAACCATGGATTAAGAGGATAAAGAGAAAAGAACCAAGGGCAGTAAAACAACTAGCAGAATATCAGTCTTTTGGATGATGAAAGGATTGGAGTGAGGCAAGGAAATAATTTGAGCTATATCACAGAAGAAATGTGGAATTTTATTGAGTCCACAGTAGTAGATATGAAAGCTAGGGACTGTTTGAACTAAGCTACTAGGGAAAGCACTGCCATAGGCCCCAGGAACCATCTTCTGACAAAGGCCAGAATCTATGATAGCTGAGTACTGCAGAGGCCTACTGATAGCAACACATCTGTCATAGCTCATCATGGTTAAGGAGAAGGACTCAGTGAGACATATCCAGCACCCAGTAAAATACTGGGTGGCACAAACAATGAAGGAAATCATTTTTTCACCCTTTAAGACGTCTCAAAGCATCCTTGGTTTGGTGGAAGAAGAATAGCAGATGTCTATAAATGACAGGAAACCGAGAATAAAGTATATAGATGTGCGCAGGTGGGAGTCCACCCTGATTAGGATGATGAGACCCAGGTTCCAGAGGAGGGTCACAAGGTAGATCCCCAAGAAGACTGGAAAGAGGGTAAGCTGCAGGCCTTTTTCATCTGAGAGTCCCAGGAGAACAAGCAGCCACAGAGGTGTGATTTCTCTTTCCTTCCATCTTCCTACTTGGTGACATTTGCTAAGGAAATGGATTCATTCTCAAAAAACAAAAATCTATACTCTTCATTTCTTCGCAGTCATGCATCTGACTAAATATACATCTTAAGTCGTCAAAGTTGATTTAATCTGTGTCTTCTACCTAGAATCACCAACCTTAACTGAAAAATGTTCTTGCATAAATACTACCATTCTCTTTGGGGAAAAAAGAGAGTAAATGGACATCATTAGTACCTCGTCTCCTAAAGTCTTAATTTCATGTTTTCCCATTCCAATTTTACAAATATATGAGAATTTGAAATTGACTAAATTAGGAAAATGCTGTCATCTCTCTATAGAGTGAAACAGAATGATTCTGATACAGCACAGCTCTGAAATTAATTCGGTGCTTGAATAAGTCCATGCTGAACCTTATAGTTAAATGAGGATGGTGAAGCAAGTTCTTTTATAATCCCCTTGGGAACTAGTATTCAATTAATCTGTAACCAGGGAAGTTGGACAATTCTGTAACTTCCTTTCTACCTTCATAAAGTCAGGACAGATTTGAGAATAATGTAATGAGTTGGTGGTAAGAGTCACACACCAAGAAGTAGCTTGGAAATCCATGTGACTTAAATTGATGACTCTAGGAAGGCCCCTGAGAAGTTAGATAAGACCAGGTTGTAAGAGACAATATGCCCCCATCCATACAGGTACAGATTTTTCTTTCCTCAACTCAGAGATATTTATGAGTTAAACTGCTTGTGACAGTGATTCTTGATCTTATTTTGGCAAGTGATAATTTCAAAAATGATGGAAATTCTGGAACCCCTACCCAGCAAACTGCAATGACTTACCACCTTCGCATATGGTTTTATTGGATTCTCAATCAAACACAAGTCTATTCGTGGTTCCCAGGTTAAAGACTTCTCCTACAAAGTAGAGTGGCTTGATCTCATAAAGGAGTTAGGATGCTTAGGCAATGAATATGGACATTAGTAAAATGAAGCAAAATTTCTGAAAGTCTTTCTCTTTTTCTTCTTTGGAGCCAGTCCAGAGAAGGCAAGGACTAAGACTTCATGCCAAATGCTAAATAACCAAAAGAATTTTTTTGCATCAGGCACTATGTGCCCTCTTTAAGATGCAACAGCTGTTGTCTCTCCAGATAATTATTAGAACATCTACCAACACAAGCACATTTTAATTCAGATGAATTCAATATAGAAATAAACCCATGGGAGGCTGTGAAAGGTCAAAAATAGATGTCAAATATTTCCTAGAAGTTGTGTACATGGGTGAAATTAGAAGTCTTCGAGGTTTCCCGGGAGAAAGGCTGTGACATTAACAGAATAAGCTATGGTATGAACTATAAATATTTGTCAGCATTAGACATCTGGGAATATCTTCCTTCTCCACAATTATTTCCCAGCCTCCTAGTTCCAAAAATTAATGAAAGAGAAAATGCCCATAGAAGCATAAAGTTATTTCCTGAGGGGTAACATAGAAGGGTTTATTTCTCAAAATCACATCAATCATTGCATCATGGTGCACTGTTTTGAGAAAAAAATTTGAAGGAAAGAAGAGATCATATAGAAAAGAAAATCAAGATGTTTTCCTTCAGCATGGAAGGAGAAATGATAGCAGAATATGTAATTACCAACCCATACATAGTTGTGGTTCTTTCCACAGGGATAATGAGTGGAGGGAGAATTTCATGAGAATACAGCAGAAAATTGCATTCTTCTTCATCATCACCATCACCATCTTAACCAACAGTCATAACAAAAAGGTTATTAGGGTAGCTACAATACATACTGTTCTTCTACTTCTACTCATGGACACATTCACAGCTTCCTCTAATGTCCATTCATTCAATATGGTAACCTTAAGCCTCACATGCTGTCTCCTAAACACAGATAATACTCAAAAAACTGCCTCTATATTTGTATTATATCCTTCAGGAAACTCAATTAGATGTGTGCCGAAACTTCTTCCTCTACTTTCCACATTACTGAAACATCTATTATTTATATTTCTCTGCTGTATTTTGTTTAATTTTTACAGATCTCTCTTCCAGTAAATTCATTCTATCATAAGTTGTGCAAATTGCCTGTTTAAGTGATCAATTCAACTTCAAAATTCAACCATAATATTTTGTTTTCTCTCTAGAGGTACCATTTTCTTCGTTGCCCAAATGGTCAGCTTTTTTTTTTTAAAGATTGGCACCTGAGGTAATATCTGTTGTCAATCTTATTTTTTAATTTTTTTTCTTCTTCTTCTCCCCAAAGCCCCCCAGTACATAGCTGAATATTCCAGTTGTGAGTACCTCTGGTTGTGCCAGGTGGGATGCTGCCTCAGCATGGCCTGATGAGCAGTGCCATGTCTGCATCCAGAATCCAAACCAGTGAAACCCCAGGCCACCGAAGCACAGCACATGAACTTAGCCACTTGGACATGAGGCCGGCCCCCAAATCATCAGCTTTGATAGCTTCTTATTCTTTCATCATACTTTCCATAATATCTTTTATTTAAACGTTTGAAATGTGCTCATTTAAATTATTATTTTCTAATAATAGAAATACATAGTTTTGCATGCCTCATTCTATAGCTGGATGTCATTGCTGCCTCTACCTCAGGTGTCCTGCTTATTTGTATGTTTAGTGATTTTTATATCTTAGGTTCACTTTTCTTTGAAATTTATCTGTGGGAATCATTGATGCTTGGATTTAAAATGTATTCCTTTAGATATGATTTATGTTACTTCTGTCAAATACTTTGAAGTATTTTGACTTGTTATTTTGGGGGTAACAATCATTATAATATCTAGGCAGCATATTTCCGTAAGTAGATAGATGAGATTAAAATGATCAAATAAAAGGAGTGGCACCAGCATTTTAGCAGAGAAAGACATTCCCTGTTTTTGTAACAACGAATTGTAACAGTGAATTGGGTATCCATCCACAAACAAAAGTACCTTTGTGAATTATGGTATCCAGCATCATACACCAAGGGACACAGGAGGAATCTTGCCAACCTATGCATACAGTAATAGGCAGACAGACCTCAGTATAGGCTACAGAGCCAGCAGGATCCAGAGAGATATTCCTAACCTATCTTGGCCACAGTCAAGTAAAGCCTGAAGAGTGCTGACTTTGGCAGACAACCATGAATGAGAGAGACTTTGTGGAAGCCTAGCTAACTGAATTTATATGTTCTTTTTGTACTCTGCAATTTTACAGGTGAAAACAGAATTTAACAGAGTTCAAAAACACATCATTAAGAAATTGCAGAACTAGAACTCAACGTCTGCCCTTCATCCCACAGTAATTACTGACATTTTAGATTACAGATTATTCTTTTCACTGAAGGTCAGAGAATTTGAGTGAGGATAAAGAGAATCTGAGGAGGATCCCTAAGTGGAGGGAATGGAAGTGAGAAAGAGGGAAGAGTTAAAGAGTGGTAAATACTGAAGACCATAAACTTTACTCCACTTAGGGCCTATTGGCAGAATCACATGGATATTGAGAAAGCACAGACCACTGTTTTCTATAAATCTTGCCCTATCCTTTGCTCAGACCCTTCAGGGATAAATACTTCTTGCCAAAGATTGAAATTTCTTAATTCTTTTTCAGAGGATTTTTCCAAGTGTTCCTTTTACACTCCAAGAAGGATGCTTTTGGCCATGAAGTTGTCTGTCCACTCACACCCAGACAGATACCCACAACTGAGGATCCTCTTAAATGTGTTGTTAAGGCAGAGGTGGAAGGATAAAGGACAATTAGAGGAAGAAAATTCTCCAGGTTCTGTAGTCATTGTTGTCATGGAGTATTTTCCCTGCTAATTTCACACCCAACTTTACCATGTCCTTTCTTATTCAATTTCCCACTTCCCCATGGTCCCATTATAATCTCATGATTATATCTTTTCCTTTTATAAACTTGGAGTCATTTGAGCTGGAAAGGAGCTAGAGATTATTTTTAAGAAGAGGAACTTGAAGCCAGTGGGGCTAAAGTAATTGTCAAAGATGACAAAGCTGACTGGTAATATAGCTTGATAACAACAAATTAGATATGTGGGCACTTCCCTGTTTACAAAGCACTTTCACTTTAGATAAATACATACATACATCTTCTTAAATCCCTGATCTGAATCAATCATCACATGCCTCCCTGTGAGGCAGCTATGGTCTGATTTCCTATGTGGCTAGGGCCGCAGGCTCTCAGTGCCAGTGCTGGTGTGTGTGCTGGTGGTGTCCTCTGAAACCTCTATTCAGGGCACCCCACTTCTGCCTGGGAAATTCACACCTTTGATGTTGCCCCCACTGCTGGAAATACTAGCAATAAAATAATTTCAAAAAATTATTTTCAATTTTCACATGTAAAATTTTAATGACTATTTTATTCTATCCTTGCTGAAATATAAATAAATGCATATCAATTAAAAATAAACTTTAAAAAATAGAATAAGTGAAGAAAGAATCATCTGTGTGGCTTCCAAGATTCTTGTCATTTCCCTACGTATAACATCCATCAGAACCTCTGTTCTCAAAACGTAGAGTTTTATCTACCTGAGTGTAATCATAGACACAGGGTTTTTAAACTAAATTCAATGGTGATGACACTGTTTTAGACAGATAACTTGGTTGTGGCAGCTAAACATTACGACACCAGGAATCAAGGACGCAGGTTTTAACCCCTTCTCTCTACCTAGCTATCTTATGACCTACAAAAGGCCACTTGCATCTTCTTACCCTGTCTTCCTTAAGAGGAAATAACAGCTGCACAAATATTATTCCTAGTGAGGTAAATATGTTAGCCACTTTAACACTCTCTGAGGGCCTCTTTGACCTCCTTGTTCCTCAGATTATTGATAAGAAGATTTAACATGGGGATAAAGATAAAACAGAACACTGACAGCACCTTGTCCTTCTTGTTGGAGTGGCTAGAGTTTGGAAGTAGATATACAGAGAGGCTTGTGTCTTAGAATAGTCTCATAACTGCCAGGTGGGAGGCATGGGTATTGAAGGTCATGGCATTACCTTTGACAGAAGATATTTTCAGGATGGAAGCTACTATAAAAACCTACAATAAGATGATAACTAGGAAATAAAAACCTAACAAAAACACATATCAGAAAAAGAATCAAGTGGCCGAGGAAGGAATTGGAACAAGACAAGGTAATAATCTGGGCTGTGTCACAGAAGAAATCTAGAATGACAGTGGACCCACAGTATTAGAGAAGAAAGCAAGTGACTGTTTGAAGTAAACTATCAAGGAAACCACTCCCATAGGCGCCAGCAACCATCTTCTGACAGAAGTAAGGAGCGATGATGGCTGAGTACTGCAGAGGCCTACTGATAGCAACATATCTGTCATAGCTCATCATGGTTAAGGAGAAGGACTCAGTGAGACATATCCAGCACCCAGTAAAATACTGGGTGGCACAAACAATGAAGGAAATCATTTTTTCACCCTTTAAGACATCTCAAAGCATCCTTGGTTTGGTGGAAGAAGAATAGCAGATGTCTATAAATGACAGGAAACCGAGAATAAAGTATATAGATGTGCGCAGGTGAGAGTCCATCCTGATTAGGATGATGAGACCCAGGTTCCAGACGAGGGTCACAAGGTAGATTCCCAAGAAGACTGGAAAGAGGGTAATCAATGTTTCTCATGTACAATCAGCAACCTTAACTGAAAAAATCCTCTATGATTAATATTGCCATTCTCTTTGGGAACAGAATGAGCAATAGGCATCATTAGTACATTATCCCCTAAAATATCTTAATTTCCTGTTTTCCCATTCCAGAGATTACACATATATGAGAATTGGAAATAGAGTACATTAGGAAAATAGTGCCATTTCTCAATATGGTGAAAAAGAATGATTCTTCTAAGGTTTGGCTCTGATATAAATTCAGTGCTTGAGGAAGTCCCCAAATCATGCTGGACCTCATATGCAAGATGAGATTGGTGAAGTAGGTACTCTTTGAAATCTCCTTGGGAACTAATATTCCATTAATCTCTAATGAGGGAAGGTGGACAATTCTGTAACTCTCTTTCTACTTTCATAAACCCTGGATAAATATAGGAGCAATGTAATGGGATCATGGGAAGAGTTACACACCCAGAGCAGCTTGGAAATGGATATGACTTACCCAAGTTAACGACACTAGGAAGGCTCCTGAGAAGTTAGAAAAGACAGGGTTGTAATAACCATTATGCTCTCTTCGTTAAAAGGGCAGATTCTTTTTTTTTGGAGGAAGATTAGCCCTGAGCTAACTACTGCCAATCCTCCTCTTTTTGCTGAAGAAAACTGGCCCTGAGCTAACACCCATGCCCATCTTCCTCTATACATGGGACGCCTACCACAGCATGGCTTTTTCCAAGTGGTGCCATGTCCACACCCGGGATTGAGCTGGCGAACCCCGGGCCACCGAGAAGCAGAACGTGTGAACTTAACCACTGCGCCACCAGGCTGGCCCCAGGTGCAGATTCTTATTTCCTCAAATCAGATATTCTTACGAGTTAAATTTTCTAGGACAATGATCCTTGATCTTATTTGTGTCAATGATACTTTAGAAATCTTCTGGAAACTCTGGACCTTCTACCAAGGAAACTGGAACCACTTACCACCTTTCTATACGGTTTTATTGGATTCTCAATCACTGTCAATTCTATTCATAGTTCCTAGGCTAAAGAATTCTCCTATAAAGTGGAGTGACTTGAAATCAAGTAAGGGTTAGGATGTTTAGGCAATGCACATGGAGATTAGAAAGCTGAGGCAAGATTTCTGGAAGTTCTTTCTCTTTTTATCACTGGAGCTAGTCTAGGGAAGGAAAACACTAAGTATTCAGGACAAATCATAAATAACCAAAATAATATTTTGCATCTGGCACTGTATGACATCTGTAAGATACTAAAGCTGTCACCTCTTCAGGTGGTCTTTAGATGATCTCCCAACACAAAAACATTTTGTTCAGATGAACTCAAATAAGAAAGTAAATCATGAAATGCTATGAAAGGTAGAAACTAGATGCCAAATGTAGTCTAGGAGTTGTCTATATGAATAAAAGTGAAGTCTTGGAGATTTCCCAGAGAAAGGCTGTGACATTACTGAAATAAACTGTGTCTATGAACTACAAATATTTGTCAGCATTAGCCCTCCAGAGTGTCTTCCTTTTCCTCAACCATTTCTAGCCTCCTAGGTCCAAAAGAAAGAATAAAAATGGAGAATCCCTTTAGAAGCATAAAGCTATAGCCAGAGAAGTAGGTAGAAGGGTTCAATTCCCAAAATCATATCTAGACTACTCAGCCAGGTAATACATGCTGAACAGCAAGGGGTATTGAAGGGTCATAGTTCCTGCTGTCTGCACTCAGGATTTCAGCAGAAAGTTTACTCATATGCCTCTAGGAGTACTAAAACCACACCTCTCCACACTCTGAAGCTGGATCCTTGGTACTTGTCTGAGGGCACAGTGAGAGTAAATCTGGTAAACTGAGTGCTCTGAGCAAAACAGACCAGGATCTGTGGGCAAGGGAGAAATCACAAACATGAGCTGTAGTGCCACATTCTGGAAAAAGGAAAAGACATTTTAGCTAGCAGATCTGGTTTCTGGTAAGAACCAGAGAAAATGCAATAGCTTATGAATACTGCCAGAAGAGAGAGCAAGAAGAGTTGAGTATGTGTACCCACATAAAGGCAGAGACATTCCCAGCTATAACCCTACTAACAATAGTATACTCCATCTAAAGGGAACTAGTAAAGGTTTAAGGAGATGTCTGTCTCTTCAAATGCTGAAGCAGCAATACAAACCTGTAAGAAACATCAAATATTAAGAAAACATTCCTCACCTAAAAATAACAAGAATTCTCCAAGAACCAAGTTGAAAGGCAAAGAATTATGAGATCTAGCCGATAAAGAGTTTAAAACAGCCATTTCAAAAACACTTAATGAACTACAAGAAAAGTCAGAAAAAAAATTCAATGAGATCAGGGAAAAAAGAACACAACGAGATATTTACCAAAGAGATAGAAATTATAGAAAAGAACCAAATAGAAATTCCAGAGCTAAACAATTCAATGAATGAAATGAACAATGTAATAGAGAGCATCCTCAGTAGAGTAGAGCCAATGGAAGACAGATGAGTGAGCTAGAGGACAGGAAGTTTGAAATAACCCAGTGAGAGCCAACCAAAGAAAAAAGAATGAAAAAGAACAAAGATAACCTACATTATCTATGGGATAATTGAAGCTCAGAAGGAAAATAGATGGAGAAGGGGGAACAAAATGTATTTGTTTTGAGGAAGATTAGCCCTGAGCTAACTGCTGTCAATCCTCCTCTTTTTGCTGAGGAAGCCTGGCCCTGAGCTAACATCCACACCCATCTTCCTCTACTTTATATGTGGGACGCCTACCACAGCGTGGCTTGCCAAGTGGTGCCATGTCCGCACCCGGGATCCAAACTGGCCAACCCCGGGCTGCCGAAGTGGAATGTGGGCACTTAACTGCTGCGCTACTGGTCCAGCCCTGCAAAATGTATTTAATGAATAATCCTGAGAACTTCCAAAACCTGAGGAGATATTTAAACATCCAACTTCATAAAGGTAACAGATCTTCCTATTATATCATGCCAAAGCACCTTCTCCATACACTTTATATTAAAAATGTCAAAAACAAAGAAAATGAGAATACTAGAAATAATCAAGGTCAAAAGATTATATCCTACAAATGAATCCCCTTTAAGCTTTCAGCAATTTTCTCAGCAGACATTCTACAAGCCAGGAGAGAGTGAATGACATGTTCATTGTTCAAGGATAAAATGGCCAGCCAAGAATACTCTCTCTCACAAAGTTGTACTTCAAATATGAAAGAGAAATAAAGACTTTCCTAGAAACACAAAAGCTGAGGTTGTTCATCACCACAAGACCTGCCTGGCAGGAAATACTAAAAGGAGTTATTTAAGCTGAAAGAAAAAGACACTAATCAGGGACATGAAAACATATGAAAGTATAGAAAAGAGTGATAAAGGTAAATATACAGTTACATATAACAACCCCTAATTCTGTAATAGCATGGTGTGTTAATCACTTCACTATAGTATAAAAGTGAAAAGTGAAGAGTATTAAAAATAATTATAGCTACTATAATTTGTTCAAGAATATACAATATAAAGGTAAAAAATTACATAAAAATATAAAAGATGAGAGTAAAACAGTACAGTTTTTTTTATGAGGAAGACTCACCCTGAACTAACATCTGTTGCCAATCTTCCTCTTTTGTTGTTTGGGGAAGATTAGCCCTAAGGTAATATCTATGCCAATATTCCTACATTTCTGCCCGACATTCAGGGCACTGAGACAGAGCATGATGAACTTAACCACTATACCAGGGTGCTGGCGCCAAAAGGGGACAGCTTTTGTAGACAATTGAAGTTAAGCTGGTATCAGCATAAAATGGACTGTTTTCTCTATGAGATGTTTATGCAAACCTCATGGTAACCACAAAGCAAAAATTGAGAGTAGATTCAAAAAGTGGAAGAAAGAGGAAACAGAGCATACCACCTCAAAAAATCACCATTGTACAAATGTAGGCAGACACAGATGAAAAAAAGAAAGAAGGGAATTAAAAGACAACCAGAAAGCAGTGAATAAGATGGCATTAGAAAGTTCTCGTGAATGAGTAATCACTGTAAATGTAAATGGATTGAATTCAGCAACAAAAGGCAGAGGACTGGGGATGCATAGAAAAACAAGACCCAACTATATGCCACCTACAAGAGAATCACTATAGCTTTAGGGCACACATAAGTTCAAAGTAAAGGAATGGAAAAGATATTCCATGCAAGTAGAAACAAGAACAAAGCAGACATTTTATATCAGACAAAATAGACATTAAGCAAAATATGGAAATAGGAGACAAAGAAGTTCATTATATAGTGATAATGGGGTCAATTCATAAGAAGATAAAATAAGTGTAAATATAAGAACACCAAAAATCAGAGCACATAAATATATTAAGCAAATACTCACAGATCTGAAGGGAGAAATAGGTAACAATACGATAACCGTAAGGACTTTAATAGTCCACTATCAGCAATGGATACATTATCCAGACAGAAAATTAACAAGGAAATGTTGGACTTGAAACATACATTAGACCAAATGGACCTAACAGACATTTATGGAACACTGCCTTCAATAGCAGTAGAATACACATTCTCCTCAAGAGTAAACAAAAATTTCCAGGATAGATTATACAACAGGACACAGAAGAGTCTTACAAAATTTAAGATCAAAATAATACAAAGTACCTGTTTTGACAAAATAGGTGAAACTAGAAATCCACAAGAGGAAAGCTGGAAAACCTAAAAATATGTGGAAAGTAAACAACACACTCCTGAACAACAAATGAGTCAAATCAGAAATCAAAGGAGAAAAGAACAAATTAAGCTCAAAATGAGTAGAAGGAAGGAAATAACAAAGAGCAGAGCAGAAATAAATGAAATGGAGAGCAGAAAAACAATAGAAAAAAATCGACAAAGAGCTGGGTTCTTTGAAAAGATAAACAAAACTGACAAACCTTCAGCTAGACTAAGAATAAAAGTTAGAAGACTCAACTAAATGAAACCAGAAATGAAAGAGGAGACATCACAAGTGATAGTACAGAAATATATAAGATCATAAGAGACTACTATGAGGGATCATATGCCAACAAATTGAATAATCTAGGAGAAATTAATGCTTTACTCCAAATAGACGTCCTATTAAGACTGAATCAGGGGCAGATGTCATCAAGATGGCGGCATAGGCAGACTCTGAACTCATCTCCTCCCATGAACAGAACCAGGTTACAATCATTTTTGGAAAAATTACCCTGGATAGAAAACTGAAAACTGGATAAAAAGAACCCTCACATCAAGGGACAGTCCTGACTAAGGCAGAAGGGGCAGAAATTCCTGCTGGAGAGGAAAAAAGCCACCTTCAGAAGCAGCAGAGTTTCTCATCCAGCCAGGCAGAAGCCACCCTAAGGTAGGCAGCCCTCCCTGGAAGAGTGATGTCTGGAGCGGGGGCCTGATACTGCTATAAGCATCCTTCAGACTCAGCACAACGGAGATGAGGGTCTTACTATCTGGCTTTGCCGGATGTTAACTGCCGCAGGGAATACCCCCAGAAAAGCTATTGGATGAAAGCTGAAAAGACCCAGGTCTTAAAGGGCCCATGCACAAACTCACTCTTCTCAGCAACCTAAAATCACCAGAGAGAAGGGTGACAGACCTTTGGTGAAAAGAGACTCACCTGGTGGGCTCTGGAGGCATCTCAGTGACGGGAGAAATCTCTCCAGATACTGAGACATTAGTGGTGGCCATTGTTGTCACCTATAAGTATCAGAGATACTTAAGAGTTAAATTATCTAAGGCCATGATCCATGATATTCTTTGGGTCAGTGATACTTTTGAAATCTCTTGTAAACTTTGGGACCTCTTCCCAGCAAAATGCAACCGCTTTCCACCTTCACGAATGGCTTATTGGATTCTTAATCACCCGCAATTCTATTCATGGTTCCTAGATTCAAGATTTATCCTACAAAATAGAGTGACTTGAACTCATGTAAGTGTTAAGACGCTTAGGCAATGGACATGGGGATTATGAAACTGAGGCTGCATTTCTGGAAGTTCTCTCTCTTTTTCTTATTGGGGCCAGTCCAAGGAAGACAATCACTAAGTCTTCAAGACAAAGGGTAAATAACCAAAGCAATATTTTTGCATCAGGCATTGTGTCTCCTCTTCTAGATGCAATAGCTGTCATCTCTTCAAATGGTTGTTACAACATCTCCCAACACAAACACTTTTTCATTCAGATGAACTCAAACTAAAAAAGATATCCTTGGAAGCCATGAAAGTAGAAAATAAGTGTGAAAATTAACCTGGGAATTGCGTATGGGTAAAACTAAAAGTCTTAGAAATTTCCCTGGAGAAAGGCTGTGACATTAATGGAATAATCCCTGTCTAAGAACTACAACAGATTTGTCACCATTAGCCATGGAGAATATCTTCCTTCTCCCCAGCCATTTCCCAGCCTCCTAGTTTCAAAAATATATGAAAGAGAAAATCCCCATAGAAGCGTAAGGATATAGCCTGAGAAGGAATGTAGAAATTCCCAGAAATTCCCAAAATCAGATCAGTCATTGCTTCATAGTGCACTCTTTTGAGAATAACTCTGAAGGAATGAAGAGATGAATTAGAAAAGAATATTAAGCTGTTTGCCATCAACATGGAAGGAGAACTAGTCACAGACAGACTACGTATTTATCATCCCACACTTTGATGTGGTTCTGTCCACAATGAGACTGAATGGAGGGAGAATTTTGTGAGAACAGAGCAGGAAATTCCATTCTTTATCATCACTGCCATCATCATTATAATAAACAATCATGGCAACGAAAAGATTTATTGAGTAGCTACAATATGTACTGAATTCTACTCATGGAAATATTCCCAGGTTTCTTTAACATCTATTTGTTTGGTATGGTAACCTTAAGCATGCTGTGATGTCTGCTAAACACAGAGAGTACTCTAAAAATTGCCTCTATATGTCTATTATATGCCCATGGAATTCCAGTTAGATGTATGTTGAATCTTCTAGCTCTACCCTCTACATCACTGAAACATCCATTATTTGTGTTTATCTACTTTGTTTTGTTTAATTTTTCAGATCCTTCTTGCAGTAAATCAGAAGTTGTGCTAATTGGGTGTTTAACTCACACATTGAATTTCAAATTTCAATCATAATATTTTGTTTTTTCTCTAATATTCTTTTTGTTCTTTTCCCAAATATTCAGTTTTGATAGTCTCAATGTTTTTCATAATTTCTATAGTATCTTTTACTTAAACATATTCAACATGCTTGTTGAAATTATTATTATTTAATGATGTAAATGCATAGTTTTGCAAGTCTGACTCTCTAATTTAATGTTATTGCTTACTCTTACTCGAGGTGCCCTGTTTGTGTGTTTAGTGATTATTTTTATCTTAAGTTCATGTTTCTTTAAAAGTTATCTATGGGAACCACTGACACTTGAGTTTAAAATTTGTTTCTTCAGTAACGATTTATATTATATCGTGAGATGCCTTGGGGGCGGAACCAGCCCACAATCCCTTTAAACAAAAATTTTGATTTTTTTTAAGTGTCAAAATAGTGAAAATATTTAGGCTGCATATTTACACATGCAGATATATAAAAATAAAAACTACCAGAAGAATGAATTACATCAGTGTCATTGTGATGAAAGACAGTGCTCCTTTTTGTTCCCCTTTTGTAACAATGAATTGAACATCCATCCATGAACAAAAGAGCTTTTGTGGTATCTAGCATGATATGCCAAGGGATGTGGAAGGAATCTCACCCCACGGGTGCATCCAATAATAGGCAGACACACCCTAGCATGGGCTACAGAGCCAGCAGGAGACAGAAAAATAGCCCCAACCCGTCTTGGTCAGAGTCCTGTAAAGCCTGCAGAGGGCTGACTTGAGCAGACACCCATGAAGGAGAGAGACTTTGTGGAAGTCCAGTCTTCCTGAGAAGGTATTCCAGTGTACTGCTGGAGTAGAAAAATAGGTGTGAGATTGGTCACAGTGCAGACAGTGAAAGGAGCTTTCCTAGCACCAACCACTTCAAGGTACACTGCAGAAGTTGAAGCATTTAGCAGTGGCAAACTCTTCTGGTGAGGAAAAAGATCAGTGAGTTAGTACCCACCTACCCCAGGGGTGCTGGAGGCAGCTAGAAAATCCATTTCTCTCTAGAAGTACAGAGATTACTGTGGTGAGTAGACCATGACTAGAAAAAGAAGGGAGATCAGGAAAGAGGCAGTTGAGAATATTAAAGGGGCACACAGGCTCAGGATTTCAGGAGGAAGTCCATCCATGAGCATTGAGGAGTAGCTCACCAGAGAATCTCCCCACCAGGTCCACCAGAGCCCTCAACCTCCCAGTGCTAAACAAACACCTCTTACCCCTCTGCAACTGGCTCCTTATGCACATTCCTGAGTGTAGCAATAAGAGCAAATCTGGTAAACTGAGTCTCAGAAAAACAGACCTGGTCTGTGGACAAGGCAGAAACACAAATGTGAGCTCTAGTGCCACCTTCTGTAAAATGGAAACAAAGGGTTCCAGGAGCCAGCATGGTGAGTGACATAAACCAGAGGAGACACAATAGCTTAAGAAGGCGCAGCAAAGGAAACCATCAACAAAATGAAAAGACAACCTAACAACTGGGAGAAGATATTTGCAAACCGTATATCTGATAAGGGGTTAATATCCAAAGTATACAAAGAACTCATACAGCTCAACTGCAAAAAGACCAACAGCCCAATTAAAAAACAGGCAAAAGATCTGAACAGAGATTTCTCAAAAGAAGATATGCGGATGGCCAACAGGCATATGAAAAGATGCTCAACATCATTAGCTATCAGGGAAATGCAAATCAAAACTACAATGAGGTGTCACCTCACTCCAGTCAGAATGGCTATAACTAACAAGACAGGAAACAACAAATGTTGGAGAGGGTGTGGAGAGAAGGGAACCCTGGTACGCTGCTGGTGGGAGCACAAACTTGTGCAGCCACTATGGAGAGCAGTATGGAGTTTCCTCAGAAAATTAAGAATAGATCTACCATATGATCTAGCTGTCCCACTGCTGGGTATTTATCCGAAGAACTTGAAAACACAAAGGCATAAAGATACCTTCACCCCTATGTTCACTGCAGCATTACTCACAATAGCCAAGACTTGGAAGCAACTTATGTGCCCATCAAGGGACGAATGGATAAAGAAGATGTGGTATTTATACACAATGGAATACTACTCAGCCATAAGAAATGATGAAATACGGCCATTTGTGACAACATGGATGGGACTTGAGGGGATTATGCTGAGTGAAATTAGTCAGAGGGAGAAAGTCAAATAACATATGATCTCACTCATAAGTAGAAGATAAGAACAACGACAAACAAACACATAGAAGTGGAGACAGGAGTGGTGGTTACCAGAGAGGAAAAGGGGGGAGGGCAAAAGGGGTGATTAGGCTCACATGTGAGGGGATGGACTATAATTAGCTTTTGTGTGGTGAACATGATGTCAGTTACGCAGAATTTGAAATATATTATGATGTACATCTGAAAGCTATATAATGTTATAATCCAATGTTACTGCAATTAAAAAAATAGATATGAAAAATTTTAGATACTTAATTTAAAAAGTAGACAGTACTTTCTTTAAAAAAGCCATGTTGAAAAGTGTATTAAAAAAATCACTATTTATTTGAAAAAAATAAAAGAATTCAGCCACAAGAGGGAGCAAGCAGAGTGGAGCATGTGTACCCATACAAAGGCAGAGAAAACTCCAGACCCCTTACTTAAACTACTCATGAAACTTAACTCGAAGTGAATTAAAGATTTAAACATAGACATAAAACCATAAAACTCTTAGAATGAAACCTAGAGGAAAGACTTGTTGACATTGACCTTGGCAATGAGTTTTTGGATGTGACATCAAAAGCACAAGTAACATCAGCAAAAATCAACAAGCGGGACTACATCAAACTAAAATGCTTCTACACAGCAAAAGAAATAATCAAAAAAAATTAAAGGCAACCTACAGAATGGGAGAAAATATTTGCCATCCATACATAGGATAAGGGTTTATAATCCCATGTATTTAAAGAACTCACACAACTCAGTAACAAATATCAAAAATTTGATGTAAAGAAATGGGCAGTAGAACTAACTAGACATTTTTCCAAAGAAGACATTCAATGTCCAAAAGGAACACAAAAATATACTCAATATCACTAATCATTAGGGGAATGCAAATCAAAATCACAATGAGATATCTTCTCACACCTGTTAGAATGGCTATCATCAAGAAGACGAGAGAGAACAAGTTTGGCAAGGATGTGGAGATAAAGGATCCCTCATTCACTATCATGGGATTACAAATTACTTCAGCCACTATGGAAAAAAGTAAGAAGTTTCCTCAAAAAAATAACAATAGAATAACAATATTGTCCAGCAATTCCACTTCTGGCTATTTGTCCAAATGAAATGAAAAAAGGATATCAAAAAGATATTGCACTCCTATGTTTCTTGCAACATTATTCACAATGGCCAAGATATGGAAACAGCCAAAATATCTGTCAATGAATGAATGGATAAAGACGATGTTATACACACATACACACACGGTGGAATATCAGTGAGTCACGATAAAGAAGAAAATCCTGCCATTTGCAGCAACATGGATGGATCTTGAGGGCATTACATTAAGTGAGATAAGTCAGATAGAGTAAGACAAGGCTGTATAATATCACTTATATGCGGGTTCTAAAACAGTCAAGTTCATAAAAACAGCAAACAAAATGGTGCTTATCAGAGACTGGGGATGCAGGAATTGGAGATATTTTGTTTAACGGTACAAACTTGCAACTCCCAGATAAATCCTACAGATCTAATGCCAAGCATAGTGATTATAGACTACAATACTCTGTTATAAACTTCAATATTCATAAGAATAGATCTATTTCCATTATTGAGGTAACATTGGTTTATAGCATTATATAAATTGCAAATGTACATCACTATATTTCAAAATCTGTACAGGCTGGATCTTAATTGTTCCAACCACAAAAAAAGAAATCTACCTATGTGACATGACAGAAGTGTTAGCTAATGCTAGCATGGTAAGCATATTGCAATATGTAAAAGTTTCAAATCAACACGCTGACTCTCTTAAACTTACACACTGTGATATGTGAATTTTATCTCAATAAAAATAAATTTTACAAAAAGAATTATCAGGGAAGGCTTTTTTACTTTTTTTTTAAGAGTGGCAGCTGAGGTAACAGCTGTTGCCAATCTTCTTCTTTTTTTTTTCTTCTCCCAAAGACCCTCAGAATATAGTTTCATATTCTAGTTGTGAGTGCCTCTGGTTGTGTTGTGTGGGATGCTGCCCCAGCATGGCCTGACGAGTAGTGCCATGTCCGCGCCTGTGATCTGAACCTGCAAAACCCTGGGTCGTCAGAAGTGCAGTGCACAAACTTAACCACTCAGCCACAGGGTCAGCCCCAAGGCTTTTTTACTTTTTGTCTTTCTTTCACAATAAAGCTGAGAGAGGTGTGCATATCACTATCTCATTTTGAGTGTAGGTTTTTCCTAGTTTGACAACTGAGAATGTTACCCTTTGAGAGTCCATGTTTTCAGCGGCAGTGGGGGAATGAGTTGTTGTCTCTAAGCGAATCTCACACATTGTCTTTTTCTCTTATCCTTCATACATTGGCTTATTAAAACCCAGGACTGAGCATACCAGAGATTAATAGATACTCATGGGAAAATAATGGCCCCATCTTACTGCCCTCTGAAGTTTGTGCTTTTTCTTGTCATTTGAGTACGTTGATAAATTTATTTGCTTTCTCACTGGCTTCTGCATGAAAAAGCATATTTTATCTACTGTTAGTAATTTCTTTGAACATATGATCCACCATATTACCAGAAACACTTTTACAAAGAATACTTCTATGAAGTTTGGGTTACTCTAGCTTATCACTGGCCATTTGTTTTTCTAAAACCCCAAGCTACTTGATTTGCTTTTTTTGGCTTCTAAAGTGATTGCATTTGCCTGAAAATTAAGGTGTGGTATTAGTTAGTTAATATTTATTGAGTGTGTACTATGTTCCAAGAGCTATTCTGAATACTTTCACGTTTTATCATATTTTAATTTTCAACAACTTTATGAGGTATGTGTTCTTACTAGTCCCATTTTTCAGATGAAGAGACTGTGGGTCAGAGTAGTAAATAGCTGAAGGTCACACAACTCACAAAGGGCAGAACTGGGATTGAAACCCAGGCAATGTAGCTCCAAAGCCACATCTTAAATATCTGCACTGAACTGCACATCAACATGTGTTCATTGCTGCATTAATCTTATTTCTAAACACTGTAAAGCACTATCTTTGTGTTTTGGATGATGTAAATCATCCAATAAGGAGCCTACAGCCCAGGAAGACAGGTGATAAATGGACCCACAGAGACATAATGTAAAACAAGAGATGATGTGTGGCATGAGAAAGATGGAGATAAATTCTTGTGGGTGATCACCAGCTGGATGTGGTAAGAAGTCAGAGACCAGGGAAGGCCCATACATATTCTTTGACATACCTCTCTTCTTTAAGATATTTCATCAATAATCCTTCCTAATATTTACACAGTTGACTTTGGAAAAATTCAACATATTTATAGGACAGGAAACAAAATATGCAGAGCTTTATTTATCAGGAAATATGGACAGGGTCAGTCTCAGAAGACCAAGTATTACAGTTTTTCTTGATGGGTGGTCCTCCAATTCCTCAAGACCCAAAATGTTCATCAAAGATGCACTGAAATCACTCAATTTGGGAGTCTTCTGTAGACTGCTCAAATGTGACTTTTATATGGAACAAACCAAGTAGCATAGGCCCCTCAAAAATTACCCACAACTTTTCCTTTGGGCCTGTGTTTTCTCCTTTTAAACATTAATCAAAGGTGTCAGAGGTTTTCCAGCTCCCCATTTTGTACCAAAGTATATTGACACAGCCTACATATTTAGATCTCCCTCTACAGAATGCTTTTCAGGCTAAATGAGTTGCAATGGAAGAGGGACTCATAAAACTTAGACTTCAAGGACAATGATATTGAGCTATTTGTAAAACTATGAAATTTTTCCCGGGTCCCAGGCCCTCACATTCCTCAGAGCAGAGCCCCTAATGACTCACCTAAGAGTTCTGTAAAGCTTTACTCTCCTCTGTTCTAACTCTTTCTTCTTTGTGGTTTACCCAAGTATTCAGAAATAGCCAAAAAATATTTCAGCTTCCAGCTTCTGAGAGTATCCCACTCTATCAGAATTCTGAGATGAGTTCATGATTTTTATTAGTAATGTTTTGCTCACTCAGCCTCCCTCAGAAATGATCTAGCTGTGGGAGAAGAGGACCTTGAAAGCTTATGAGGCTTCTTTCACATCTAAGAGAGGACTTTGGAGCACAGATCCCAACAATGAAGGAGCAATTAAAATCATGCAAGCTGTAAATAACCTCCGTCCTGGGTGATAGAGGGGAGACCAACTCTCTTAATTGGTCCCTTGTTTATTTTCCAAGTTCTTCCTTCGGCATGCTCATCTTTTGAGACATTTTTATGTCAAGGAAAGCTCCATTCACCCTGGAAGGATAATGGGGATAATTTAAAAAACACTTCCAACCTTGTTCTCTATAAAATAAATTATGTCATCAAAGCATATGGACAATCATCAGAAACCTCTATCTGGGAAAGACACCAAGAAGTGGTGAATCTCCAACAATGCTGAGTCAGACCCTGCAATAGAGGGAATCTCAGCTCTCTACCTTCTTATTTTGGACCAGTTTTTTGTTTTCTTTTACTTTTGTTTTGTTTTGGTTTTTTACCTTTAGATGGGACCCAAGCATGGGTCACATTCAGGAAGACCTTCCAGAAGTTTGGAGTAGGGAAGAAGAAACAGAAATTGATCTCTTCTTCTCTTCCATGGCTCCATCTTCTTATTTTAAAGGAAGAAATAAGTAGAAGAGAGAAAATGAGAGGAGACAACAATTGTATGAAGAATGGTAGAGACAAGGAGGAAAAGAGGAAGAACTGGGCAAAGAGCATAAGGAACTTTGAAAAGAGAAATAACATTCAGTCTTCCCAAAACATGCACCAAAAAGGAACTCTTGCATCTCCCTCCACCCTACTTTGCTATCATCTCTCACCAAATGTACAAGAAGCAATTCTTTATTTGGGGTGTTTTTTAAAAAATTTATTTTATTGGGGTCACATTGGTTGATAACATTATATAAATTTCATTTTTACATCATTGTATTTTGATTTCTGTATAGACTACATTTTCTTCCCCACCAGAAGGCTAGCTCACCATATGTATGTGCCCCTTTACCCCTTTCTCTCTTCCCCTCTGTTAACCACCTATCTGTTCTCCATATCTATGTGTTTGTTTGGTTATCTTCCACATATGAGTGAAGTCATACAGAAATTGCCTTTCTATTTCTGACTTATTTCACTTAGCATAATACCCTCAAGATCTACCCATGTTGTCAGACATGGCACAATATCATCTTTGTATGACTGAGTAGTATTCCATTATTTATATATCTCTATGTGTGTGTGTGTGTATATATATATATGTACACACACACCACATCTTCTTTATACATTCATTCACTGAGAGAAGCAATTCTTGTTTTGCACCCAAGACACTAAACCCTTGTCCTCTGGTCCTCAAGGTCTGAGTTTTCCTTCTCCATATGCTACATGGAAAGAATAACTTAGAGGAGATAGAAGAGGCCATGCTATGGAGAATGTCAAGCAGTCAGTGACAATATGTTAGAAAATAAGGTCTGTTCATGCTTCTAATATGTCTTTAGTATCTTGTCAAATCCCCATCCAACCTTCCTTTTTAAATTTTTCACTTAGCTGTATGTAACAGCTAATGGAAAATATTTTTGTAATAATATTTAGCTTTTTACTTAATATTTCCTTCCTCCTATCTCTGACCATTCCTCTCTTTCAGTCAGGCAAGTTGTTATGTTCTCAAGCCTCAGAGAAAGGATGTGACAGCAAAAAGAATTTGAAACAGAGATCATGTGCCCAAAAACATGAGTGAGTCTCCAGAATGGCTTTGAGATACCACAACTATCAAATAAGTTTAGACACACCAAGAACAGAAGAGCCATACCAAAAGATGGTTAGGGCCTGTTTTGGCAGACAGAAACTTCGGAAAATGTTTTCATGGAGGTCCAGGGAGACAGCCACTGGGCACTTAGGGCTTGAGCTCTACAGAATTTCCTGTGCCAGAGTATAGGATGGGAATAACAGAACAATTCCCATTCAACTAAGACCGTTCACGAGTAGCAGAGTCACCAGACCTAACAGTCTTTAGGATGCGGATAAATGGAATTCAGCAGTAACCCAATTATGATTTGACATCTTGGGATCTGTTGAGGCAATAGATATCTCAGGAGATGCTGCTGTGGAGAGAGATCAAGAGCCCAATAGCTCCTTTGCCCTGACATCATTCAGTCCTCTAGAACTTAGACACAAACGTAGGGAAAAGACAGAAGGACTCACAAATTGACTAAGTTTCTTCCCAGTGAAGAAATAGAGAGCGCAAAGTAGAAATTGTGTTATGGAAAGTTAATGAAAATAGTGTTTCCTGAATATCTGAATTTGTAGATTGATTGTCAAAATCTTGTGCCTGCAGTGTAAGTGTTACTTTCTGGCATGTGTATTTTAATGAGCCAACTGGCTATATCTCACTGTATTTAACTATTCTTTTCATGTAGCATAGAAGTTGTTTCCAAGTTTTCAATGAAAGTTTTTGAATATATTTACTCTGAAGCATTTCTAACAGCTGAGGGTGATAGGCAGCCTTGAAGATCGTCTCCAATGACCCTGGCCTTCTGGTCTTCATGGGCTTGTGCAGAACCCTCCTACATTTAATAGGCCTAACCCATGTAAGAAGCATATTACCCTCCTTCCATCAAACAGCACCAAATTGCCAGCAATGTGAGGCGTCTATTTTAGAAGTAGATCCTCCCACCTTGATCTAGCTTCAGAGGACTCCAGCCCTGACCAACTACTTGAGTGCAACCTCATCAGACCTCTTAAGCCAGAACCACACAGCCAAGTTGCACTTGAATTTCTGACCCACAAAAACTATAAAAGGTAATAAATATCTATTTTTGTTTGAAGCCACAAAGTTTTCTACCAATTTCTTGTACAAAAATAGGCAAATAATATACAAATAATAGAGAACACATTCAAAAAATCACATTTTTGTTATTCTTGGTATATACTACAAAATGATTTTCAGTAGGAATCTTTCATCTTTTATGACAGAAAAAGTATGAAACTGGTCAAACAATCAAGTGAATCTGTTAGCTCATAGAACAGAAGTAATCAGAGAAAATTTGATCCAGTGGCTGAAACAATATTATAAATATCCAGTTTTTTCTTTTTTGTTTAATATGCTGTGGAGACTAATTGTTCTATCCTATGGATAATTTCTCTTATGGTAGAAAAATTGTATAAATTCTAGAGATCACAGTCTTACTTCACACCATCTAAAAGAAGAGAGTATCTCTTCTGGTAGCTTCCACAGAAGAGAAAAAGATTTTCTTTCCCAGAAGCCCCAGAAAACATCTTCTTGCATCTTTCTTGCATTAATTTGTTCATATCCCTCACTTCTACCCTAAGCTAGTTGCAATAGCTATTGGATATTTTCTAATTGTCTTAAACCAATCTGGGTTCAACCCTGAAACCCAGAGTTGGGACGAATCTACTGAAACAATGATGTTTAACAACAGAAAAATCATCCTCTCCGTATATATATATATTTCAGTATATTTCTCAGAGAAAGAATGATTATGAATGTTAGAGAGCAACAAATAAGCCGCCACTTTTCCAGTCTTCTTGGGGATCTACCTTGTGACCCTCCTCTGGAACCTGGGTCTCATCATCCTAATCAGGGTGGACTCCCACCTGCGCACATCTGCATACTTTATTCTCAGTTTCCTGTCATTTATAGACATCTGCTATTCTTCTTCCACCAGCCCAAGGATGCTTTCAGACTTCCTAAAAGAGGAAAAAATGATTTCATTCATTGCCTGTGCCACCCAGTATTTTGTTGCATCCTGGATGTGTCTGACGGAGTGCTGCCTCTTGGCTGCCATGGCCTTTGACAGATATGTTGCTATTGGTAGGCCTCTGCAGTACTCAGCAGTCATGGCTCCTGGCCTCTGTCAGAAGATGGTTGCTGGGGCCTGTGGGAGTGGTTTCCTTAGTAGCTTAGCGGAAACAATCCCTTGCTTTCATCTCTACTACTGTGGGCCCAATATCATTCCAAATTTCTTCTGTGACATAACCCACATCATATCCTTGTCTTGCTCCAATCCCTTCATCAGCCAAATGATTCTTTTTCTGGTAGCTTTTTTTATTGGGTTCGGTTCTTTTCTTGTTATTCTCTTGTCCTATAGTTTCATTGCAGCTTCCATCCTGAAAATATCCTCCGTAAAAGGTAGTGCCAAGGCCTTCAATACCTGTGCCTCCCACTTGGTAGTTGTGACAATCTTCTACGGAACAGGCCTCTCAGTGTACATGCATCCTAACTCTGGTCACTCTGAGAAACAAGACAAGGTTCTGTCAGTGTTCTATGTTATCCTTATCCCCATGTTAAACCCTCTTATCTATAGTCTGAGGAACAAGGAGATCAAAGAGGCCCTCAAGAGGGTGATAAAGAGGGCAAAACATTTACTTCAGTAAGAACATATTTGAGCAGGTGTTACCCTAAGAAGGAAAACAGTGGTAAGAACATTCAAGTAAACTTTTGTAGGTCACAAGACTAAGTATAGAGAAGTGAAAACCTGACTCCTTGATTTCTGTTGCCATTATATTTAGCTTCCACCAGCAAGTGATCTGTCTGAGGCAATGTCATCAACATGGAAATCAGTTTGTTAGACCCAAGTAGATGAAAAGCTTTCTTTTGAGAACACAGCTTCCAATAGCTGTTATCACTATTGCAGACAAATGACAAGACCTAGGAAGTCATGCACATGATTCTTTCCTCTACAGTTTTTATGATTGCTTTTATTTTCAATTTTTCAGCATTATTTATATTTCTATAAAAGGAAAATAAAATAATGTATAAATTTTTATGTGTGAAAGTTAAAAATAATTTAAAGTGAATACTTTATCATCTTAATTCTAAACAGAGAGAGAGAAAGTCAGCATTAGAGAGAGTGATACAGAAAGAGAAAGCTGGAAAGAGAAAAAGAAACAGAGAGGGACACATACACAGAGAGAAAGAGAGGAGAGAGAAAGGGAAGAGAGGGAAAGAGAGAGGCTGGAAGGTTAAGGCAGGAGAGTAGACAAAAGGAGAGGAGAGGGAGAAGAATTGGTCTGGCTTTATTTCCAAATAATCTTGTTCCATTTATATTACTCTTCGAAATTTCTTGTGAAGTAAATTGTGAAAAACAGTTGGGAGAAAGGAATGGTAGAAAGAAGGGGCTTTTTTTTTTTTTTCCTGAAGAAGATTCACCCTGATCTAACATTCATTACCAGCCTTCTTCATTTTTTGCTTGAGGAAGATTAGTCCTGAGCTAACATCTGTGCCAGTCTTTCTCTATTTTGTGTGTGGGCTGCCGCCTCAGAACAGCTGATGAGCGGTATGCCCATGCCCAGGATCCAAACACGTGAACCTGGGCTGCAATGTAGAATGCACAGAACTTAAGCATTATGCCACTGGGCTGGCTCCCAGAAGGGGCAATTTTAAGGTCAAGAGTTGGGGAGAGTCTCAGAGGCTAGAAAGAAGTCAAAGGCATCAATTTCTGGTCATAGGTAGCCTAGAGCAAGCTTCTTGGTAGCTTCCAAAGATCATGCAAGACTAAGAAACGAAGGCTGTTATGGTATGTCTAGGGAGGCAGAGCCTGAGTCCCAGAGATGGGAGCTTCACAGGAACTCCAGGGCCTTCAGTATGACCAGGGAGAAGCAGAGCCACCAGCCTTGGAGAGTCCAACTAAGAGAATTTAAAGAAAATTTTAAAGAGAGATTTTTCTTCAGACAAGAGGTTGTAGGCTAAACTTCGTACATGTTACATTATTATTTACACAACTCTTTACACTTAATTAGTTACATTGTATAGATGTGATTTTTTTCTACTACCATGTGCGGTTTGCAGGTGAGAAATTATCTCCATGTCACAGATAGAACCTTTGGGCATATTTTGTTCTGCCACGTTCCTTCCAGGGTAGCAACAATCCATCTTTGAGTTCACAAAGTGTCATGTGTGGAACATAAATGGTTCTTACTGACAGGAAACATGTCCTTCATTGCTTGTCCCTGCGCCCAACTTCTACACTTTTGGTGTTACATATTTAAATCTATCTTAAGAATCTATGCAGGTTAAAACATTAAATTTTTAAAGTTCTTATCAGAGTGAATAAATAACTACTAACCAATTATCGAGTTTTAAATCAAATAATTAAGTCATTAACCCATCAATACCTTTCTCCCTAAAAGTGAGGTTACCTGAAGGACATCAAACCATGAGTGGGAACTTCCTAAAACATCCATGTATCCCTAATAATGGCAGGGTAGATGAGTTCCATTTAAAAAAAAACACACAAAAAAACAAAAAGCAAAAGTTTGTGAGAATGATCGAAGTGGATATTTTTAATGAAGGATTAGTAATACAGCATAATATGTCAGAAAGAACTCCAATTCAGTGTAAATATATTATACCTATTTTAATAGAAGGCATGCTGTGTGCTTCACTCTCTGATAACTGCCTTATAAGCATTATCTAATTTGATTCTATGAAGAGCTACTCTATGAATAGCTGATACTATGAGCCCATTTTACAGGTGACAATAGTGAGGCTTGAAGAGGTTAATTTGCTCAAGGTCACATAACCAAGAAATAGAAAGGTGGAATTCAACCCAGATTAGCTAATACCAATGCCCATGGTATTAACCATGATGATCTGTGACTCTGTCTTGAGTTACTTTTATCGTATTCCTTATTGCTTCAATTTCCTCACTTACGTGTAGCAAATCATGCCATGTCTGCCTCACATGGCTGCTGTTATTGATTCAAGTCAGGGAGTTGAGAAAATATATGTATCTAAAATGAAAGCGGTTTGTAAACAGGGAAGTGTCCAAACATCTAATTTTTGTTATCAAGTTGTATTGTCAGTCACCTGTGTCATCTTTGGCAAATCTATTAACTGCACTGGCCTCAGGTAGTCACCTTGAAAATGATGGTATTCCACTGGATGATCTCTAGGTCCTTTCCAGCTCAAATGTCTCCATGTTCATTAAAAGGAAAGCTATAATCATGAGCTAATAATAGGACCATGGGGGAGTGTGGAATTGAATCATAAGGGACATGGCAAATTGGGGCATGAAACTAGCATGGAAAAAACTCCATGACATTCATGAGTCCGGAGAGCAAGTATCTGGAGAGTTTTCTCCCTGTAACTGTCTTTTTTCCTTTCACCTCTGCCCTAAGAACACATATGAGAGGATCCCCAGTGGTGGGCATTTCTTTGGCTGTAAGTAGACAGCCAATTTCATGGCCAAAAGTCCCCATCTTGGAGTGCAGTGTGGCCTACCTAAATAATTCTTTTGAAAAGAAATAAGAAATTTCAACTTTGGCAAGAACTCTTTATCCAGGGGGATGTAGGTCAAAGTGAGAGGGCAAGACTTATAGAAAACAGTGGATTCTGTCCTATCTCAACATCCATGTGATTCTTCCAGTAAGACCTAGGTAGAGTAAGATTTATGGTTCTCATAAGTTTCATGAGATTTATGTTATCTGCCATTCTTTAACTCTTCCTTCTCCCTCACTTCCACACCCTCCACTTAGGGTTCTTCTTTGTGTTCTCTTTCTCCTCACCCAAATTCTCTGACCTTCAGTGAAAAGAGGAATCTCTAAACTGAAATATCAGGTATTACTCTGGAGTGAGAGGCGGATGTTGAGTTCTACTTCTGCAATTTCTTAATTATGTGGTCTTGAACTCTGTTGACTTCTGTTTTTCACTTGCAAAATGGGGATAATAGGATTATCTTTAATGTAGTGAGACCATATCTATAAAGCCTAAGACACTGTAGAAGATAATAGTACAGCACTGAATCAAAAATAACAATTTGCTCAATTTCAGAGAAATTAGCTAATATCAAAACGTTTGTCAAGTATGCTGCTCTCACCACTCTTATTCAAAATAGTATTAGAAGTTCTAACCAGAGCAGTTAAGAAAATGAAACAAAATGTATCCAAATCGTAAAGAAAGCAGTTAACACATCACTATTTGCAGTTGACACAATTATATGTATAAGAAAACCTAAAATTCATGAAAAGACAATTAGAAATAATCAATGAGTAGAGTAAAATTTAGTGTACAAAATCAATGTACAAAAATCAGTTGCTTTTTTATACACTAACAATGAACTAGCAGAAAGAGAAATAAAAAATATAATTTCATTTAAAAATAGTAACAATAACAATAAAATACGTAGAAATAAATTTAACCAAGGAAGTGAAAGACTTGTACACAGAAAACTATAACACAGTGTTGAAATAATTCAAGGAAGATAGAAACAAATGGAATGATATTTCGTGCTCGTGGAGCACAACTGAGTTCTGAACAGTGATTTTATATCCCGCAAATTTACTGCATTGGTTGATTACTTCCAACCCGTTTTTGGTTGAGTCTTTAGGATTTTCTACATCCAAGTTTATATCCTCTGAAGATAACGACAATTTTAATTCTTCCTTCTCAATTTGGATGTCTTATATTTCTTTATCTAGCCTGTTTACTCTATTTAAGACTTTTAGTACTAAATTGAATAAGAGTAGTGGGAGCGAGCACCATTGTCTTGTTCCCAACAGAGGAAAAACTTTGTTGTTCACCATTGAGCATAATGTTAGCTGTGGGTTTGTTTTATATGGCCTTCATTATGTTGAGGTATGTTCCTTGTATATCTAATTTTTGAGGGTTTTAATCATGAAAGGATGCGATATTTTGTCCAATGCTTTTTCTGCATCTATTGAGATGATCATATGATTTTTATCTTTCATTCTCTAAATGTGGTGTATCACATTTATTAAATTGGACATCTTGAACCTTCTTCCTCTCCAAGGATAAATCCCACTTGGTCATAGCTTTGGTGTGAGTGTAATAGTGGCCTCCTAAAATGCGATGGGAACTATTCCTTCCTGTTCAATTTTTTGAAAGTGTTCAAGAAGGATTGGCATTAATTTGGCAGAATTTGCCAGAGAAGCCATCTTGTTCTGAGGGTTTCTGTATCAAGAGGTTTTTGATTGCTGATTTCATCTCCTTACTCATCTTTTTCTGTTCAGATTTTCTATTTCTTCTTGATTCAATCTTGATAACTTGCATATTTCTAGGAAGTTATCCATTTCTTATAGATTATCCAATTTATTGGCATATAGTTGTTCATAGTAGTCTCTTATGATCTTATGTAGTTTTGTAATATCACTTGTAATATCTCCCCTTTCATTTCTGATTTTATTTCAGTATACTTTTTTTCTTAGCCTATCTAAAGATTTGTCAGAATAGTTTATTTTTTGAAAACTACCTCTTAACTTCATTGATTATTCTTATTGTTTTTTGGTCTCTAATTCATTTATTTTCATTCTGATCATTCTTGTTTCCTTCCTTCTACTCACTTTGGTCTTAATTTGTTCTTTTTTTCTCATTCCTTGAGGTGTAATGTTAGGTTTTTATTGAGATTCTTCTATAGTCTTAATATATGAATTTATTGCTATAAACTTCCTTCTCAGAACTGATTTTTTTAATGATGGTATTGGTTTTGGTGTGTTATATTTCTATTTTTATTTGTTTTAAGATAGTTGTTGATTTCTCTTTTGATTTCTTATTTGACTTATTGGTTGTTCAGGGGGTTTTTTTGGTATATTTTCTGTACACGAAAATATTTGTAAAATTTCCAGCTTTCCCTAAGTTGATTTCTAGTTTCATACCAATGTGGTCAGAAAAGATACTTGGTATGATTTCAGGCTTAAGAATTTTAAAATATGTTTGTATCCTGTCATATGATCTATCCTGGAAATATTCCATGTGCACTTAAGGAGAATATATATTCTGCTGCTATTAGATGAAATGTTGTATAAATGTCTGTTAAGTCCATTTGGTCTAATACGATGCAAGTCTAACATTTCTGTGTTGATTTTTTGCCTGGATGATCTATCCACTGCTGAAAGTGGAATACTAAGTTCTCCCACTATTATTGTGTTGCTCTCTATTTCCTTCTTCAGATCTGTTAGTATTTGCTTAATATACTTAGGTGCTCTGATTTGGGATGCATGTATATTTACATTTATTATGTTTTCTTGGTGAATTGGCCCCTTTACTGTTATATAGTTACCTTCTTTGTTTCCATATTTGGCTTAAAATTTATTTTGTCTGATATAGATAGCTGTTCCTGCTTTCTTTTGGTTTCCACTTGCATGAAATATCTTTTTCCATTCCTTCACTTTGAGCCTGTGGCTGTCCTTAAAGCTGTAGTGAATCTCTTGTAGGCAGCATATAGTTGGGTCTTGTTTTTATCTATCCAGGACTCTGCCTTTTGATTGGTGAATTCAATCCATTTACATGTAGAGTTACTTTTGATATATAAGCACTTACTAATGCCATCTTATTCATTGTTTTCTGATTGTTTTGTATTTCCATTGTCTCTTTTTTCCTTGTGTGTGCCTGACTTTGTATCTTTGGTGGTATGCTGTGTTTCCTCTTGTCTTTTTGTGAATCTACTCTAGGCCTTTTCTTTGTGATTACCATGTGCGTTACATAAACATCTTATAAAGAAAACACTGCATTTTAAACTGATAGCAACTTAAATTTTCTCCAAATCTGTACCCCTTTACTCCTCTCTTTTATATTTTTATGTCGTTATTTACCTTTTTTTACATCAAGTATTCTTTAACAAATTATTCTAGCTATAAACATGTTAATACTCATCATTTTTAAACTTTATACTAGAATTAAGTGGTTAACACACCATCCTATTACAGAATTAGAGTTTTTTGTGCCTGCCTATATACCTACCTTTATGCTATGCTACGTGCTTTTGTATGTTTTCATGTTGCTGGTTGGTGTCTTTTTATTTCAATGGGAAAAACTTTTTTAAGGCAGGATTAGTGGTGATGAATAATCTCAGCTTTTGTTTTATGGGAAAGTCTTTATTTCTCCATCGTATCTGAAGTATAACTTTGTGGGATAGAGTATTCTTGGCTGGCAGTTTTTCTTTCAACACTGAATATACTGTTCCCCTCTGTCCTGGCCTATAGGATGTCTGCTGAGAAAACTGCTGATAGCTAATGAGATTCCCTTGAAGGTACAATCTTTTCTTCCCTTGTTGCTTTTAGGATTCTCTCTTTGTCTTTGATCTTTAACAGTTTTATTTTGATTTGTCTTGGAGAACGTCTTTTGAAATGAGAACATAGGGTGATCTGTGATTGTGATCTTACCTGTCTAAGTCTCTCCAGGTTTTGGAAGTCTGTAGTATTATTCCCTAAATTAATTTTCTGCCCCCTTCTCCCTCTTTGTTCCTTTTGAACCTCAATTCTTCTAATTTTGTTTTGATGAAATCCCATAGATCACGTAGGCTTTCTTTGCTCTTTTTCCTTCTGTTTTGTTTCCTTGGCTTTGACTGCGTTAATTCAAACGTCTTGCCCTCTAGCTCACTTTCCTGTCTTCCATGTTCTCTACTCTACTGAAGATGCTCTCTATTGTATTTTTCATTTCATTCATTGAATTATTCATCTCCAGAGTTTGTTTGTTCTTTTTTATAATTTTTATTTCCTTGTTATATATCTCATTTTGTGTCTTTATTTCCTTATCTTATTATCTTCTTTTGCCTTTTATTTTCTTTCATTGAGATTCTTCGAAAAGCTATTTTGAATTCTTTATTCGCTTAGTCACAAAATTCTGTGCTTCTAAAATTCTGTTGTTGGCGATTTTTGTGAACTTTACATGATGACATGTTCCCTTGATATTTCATGTTTCTTATAGCTTCTGGTTGCTGCTTTTGCACTTGAAATAGAAAACACCTCTTCAAATCTTTGCTAGTTGCCTTCAGATGGGGTATCCTGTTATTGGTGGTGTTATATCTGAGGTTTTCTCTGCCTTTAGATGGGTAAATGTGCTCCACTCTTATTGCTCTCACTTGTGGCAGAATTCTTAAGCTATTGTGTCTTCCCTGGTTGTTACCAATCGCCAATTTGGCTACTGGAAGACTCTTTTTTGTTTTCTAGAAGCTGGCACTACAGTTCATGTATGTCTTTTTTCCCTTGCCCACATACTCAAGTTTATTTTTCCTAGATCACTCAGTTTACCAGATTTGTTGTTGCTGCTGCCCTTGGAAATATACAAAAGAAGTCAGTTGCAGAGTGGGGAGAAGTGTGGGTTTAGCACTGGCAACTTAGGGGTTCCCACCGATCTGGTGGGGAGATTCTTGAGTGAGGTACTCCTGGAGCCTCATGGGTGGACTTTCTGTTGAAATCCTGAGTCAGGAGGAAGAAACTATGCCACTTTAAAGCTCTTTAATATTCTCAACTGTTTCTTTCCTGCTCTTCCCTCTTCCTCCAATCACTGACTACCTGTCTCAGTACACTAGGTACTTCTGGGAAGACTTAGGTTTCTCCAGATGCTTCCAGCACTACAATGGTAGCTGGGCACTCACTTGTGGCTCTTTTTCCCTGTGGGATAGTTCACCACTGCTGAAATCTTCAGTCTGTACGTTGTTGCCTTGAGCAGGTGGTGCTGGGAATGCTCCTCTCACCTTCTCCGCTGTGACCAACTCATATTTTTTTTCTCCTCCAATAATGTGCTATAGTCCCCTCTCAGGAAGGCTAGGCTTCCATAAAGTCTCTCTCTTTCATGGGTGTCAGCCAAAGTCAGCACTTTCCAGGCTTAACCAATCATAACCCAGGTGGCTTGGGTTAAGTTCACTGTCTCCTGCTGGCCCTGTAGCCCATTCTGATGTCTGTCTGCCTGTTACCAGATACACAGGTGGGCAAGATTCCTCCTGGCTCCCTTGGTTTTTGGTCCTGGATGCCACAACTCCCACAAGGTGTTTTTGTTCATGGATGAACGTCCAATTCACTGTTACAAAAGTGGGACATAAAGGAAGACTGTCTTTTACAGCTAAGATGCTAACGTTCCTCCTTCCCCTGATAATTTTTAGTCTCATACTTTGACTTACATAGATATGCAGCCTGAATCTTTCACTGTTCTGACACCAAAAGGCAGAAAGTCAAAATTCTTGTTTAAAGGGAGTCTGTGTTGGTGTTGCCCTCAAGGTATCTTCCAGAAATAGTATAAATCATTTCTGAAAGATCATACTTTAAACACAAGCATCAAAGATTCCCACAGACAAATTTTTAAAAAACATGAACTTAAGTTAAAAAAAAATTCACTAAGCACAGAAATATACAAGGCATCTTGACTAAGAGTCAGCTATGACATCTAACTATAGAATCAGATTTGCAAAACTATATATTTAAATCATTAGTTATTAATGAGAAGTAAATATGTTTAATATGTTTAAATACCAGATGCTTGGAGAGTATGATGAAAGAATAAGAGGCTGTCAAAGGTGACCATTTGGGAAAAGAACTAAATGGGAACTCCAGAGAGAAAATAAAATATTATGATGGAAATTTGAAATTAAGTGGATAAGTTAAACAGCCAATTAACACAATTTATGTTAGAATAAATTTGTTGGAAAAGAGGTCTGTAAAAATTATACAGAAGACAATAGAGAAATACAAATAACGGATGTTTTAGTGATGTGGAGGATAGAGCAAGAAGATTCAGTGACATACATTTAATTGGGGTTCCAGAGGCATATAATAAAAATATGTGGGCAATTTTAAGAGTATTATTTGTGTTTGGTAGACAGCACATGAGGCTTAAGGTTACCATATTGAACAACTAGGCATTACAGGAAGCTGTGAATATGTCCATGAGTAGAGGAAGAACAGTATAAGTTGTAGCTCCACAATAAATCTTTTTGCTGGCCTGATTGTTAGTTATGATGATGATGGTAACAGTGATGAAGAATGTAATTTTCTGCTCTGTTGTCACAAAATTCTCCCTCCATTCCGTTTCACTATGGACAGAACCACATTCAAGTCTGGGAATGTTAATACATTCATGCATCACTTAATTACAAGGATACATTTATAAATGCCTTGTTAGGCTATTTTGTCTTTGTCTAAACATCATAGAGTGTACCTAGACAAACATACATGTTATGCCTACAGCACACCTATGTTATATGGCACTAATATTATGGGATCAATGTTGTATCTGTGATCTTTCATTGACCAAAATGTTGTTACATGGTGCGTGACTGTGCAGCATGTCTGCTACCATTTCTCCTTCCATATTGATGGCAAGTCTTGTATTTCTTTTCTAATTAATAACTTCATTTCTTCAGAATACTCTTCAAAGCAGTGCAACACGGAGCAATGACTGATCTGATTTTGAGAAATGAATGCTTCTACTTTACTTCTCAGGCTGTAGCCTTATGCGTCTATGGGGATTTTCTATTTGCATTCATTTTTGGAACTAGAAGGCTTGGAAATGATTGTAGAAAAGGAAGACATTCAGGAAGTCTAATGCTGACAAATATTTGTAGTTGATAGACATAGGTTATTCCATTAAGGTCACAGCCTTTCTCCAGGGAAATTTCCAAGACATCTACTTTTACCCATATACAACTCCCAGGCCATCTCTGACATACATTTTCTACCTTTCATACCTTCCCATGATTTTCTTTCTAGTTTGAGTCATATTAATTTAAATAGCTTTGTTGGGAGATGTTCTAATGACCATCTGGAGAGATAACAGCTATTTCATCTTTATGAGGGCATATAGTATCTGATGCAGAAATAATCTTTGGCTTATTTACTGTTTGGACTGAAGACTTAGTGCTTCTTTCTCTGGACTAGCTCCAAAGAGGAAAACAGAAAGAATCTCCAGAAATTCTGCCTTAGTTTGATAATAAGAATGTCCATTAACTAAACATCTTAACCTTTACTTGAGTTCAAGTCACTCTACTTTGTAGGAGAAGTCTTGAAGCTAGGAACCATGAATAAACTCCAGGATGATTTAAGAATCTAATAGAACCATATGCAAAGGTGACAAGTGGTTGCAGTTTGCTGGGTAGAGGTTCTAGAGTTTCCAACAGATTTTCAAAAGTATCATTGATGGAAAGAACATCAAGAATCACTGTCTTAGATAACTTAACTTATAATACCCCTGATTTGAGGAAAGGAAAATGCTGCAACTGTAAGGAAAGGAACATAATGGCTCTTTCAACCTTGTCTTATCTAACTTCTCAGGAGCCTTCCTAGAGTCATGAGGTTGGTTAAGTCACACCCATTTCCAATCTATATCTTGGTGTGTGACTCTTTCCATCATTTAATTACGTTACTTTTATATCTCTGAAGGCTTTATAAAAGTAGAAAGGCAGTTACGAAATCGTCCACCCTCCCTGATGGCAGATTAATTGAACGTTGGTTCCAAAGGAGATTTTACAGAGGACCTACTCCAGCATCCTTATTTGACAGATGACACCCAGCATGGTTCAGGGTCTTCTGAAAGGACTGATTAATAGTGGATCCAACCGAGCAGAATCTTTGTTTCCCCATATTGAGAGATGACAGTTTTTGTAATATGGTCTAGTTCCAATTCTCATATATTTGTAAACTCTGGAATGTTAAGACATGAAATTAAGATTTTAGAGGATAATGTAAAAATAATGTCCATTTACTCCCTTTTGTCCCCTAAGAAAATGACAATATCCAAGGGAATTTTTCAGTTAAGGCTTGTAATTTCACATTTAAGACTATATTAACTCAACGTTGAGGATTTAAGATTGATATTTAGTCAGCTGTGTGAACAGAAAAAAATGTTTGTTTTTATTTTTTGAGAATGAATTTATTTCCATTTCTAATCATTTTCTCAGCAGATGGCACCAAGCATGTCCATGGAAGGGGATAGAAATTACACTTCTGCGTCCATGTTTGTTCTCCTGGGACTCTCAGATGGAAAAGAGTGGCAGCTTGTCCTCTTCCCAATCTTCCTAGGGATCTACCTTATGACCCTAGTCTGGAATCTGGGTCTTATCATCCTAATCAGGGTGGACTCCCACCTGCACACACCTATGTACTTTTTTCTCAGTTTCCTGTCATTTTTGGACATCTGCTATTCTTCTTCTACCAGCCCAAGGATGCTTTCAGACTTCTTAAAAGATGAAAAAACAATTTCCTTCACTGCCTGTGCCACCCAATATTTTGTTGGGTGCTGGATGGGTCAGGCTGAGTGCTGTCTCTTGGCTGCCATGGCCTATGACAGATATGTTGCTATTGGTAGGCCTCTGCAGTACCCAGCCATCATGGCTCCTGGCCTCTGTCGGAAGATGGTTGCTGGGGCCTATGGGAGTGGTTTCCTTGTAGTTTAGTTCAAACAATCCCTAGTTTTCATCTCCACTTTTGTGGGCCCAATATCATTCTAAATTTCTTCTGTGACATAATCCAGATTATTTCCTTGTCTTGCACCAATCCCTTTATCATCCACATGATTATTTTTCTGGTAGCGTTTTTTACTGGATTCGGGTCTTTTCTTTTTATCCTCTTATCTTATGGTTTTATTGCAGTTTCTATTCTGAAACTATCCTCTGCCAAAGGTAGTGCCAAGGCATTCAATACTTGTGCCTCCCACCTGGCAGTTGTGACAATCTTCTATGGTACAGGCCTCTTTATGTACCTGAATCCTAGCTCTAGCCACTCCAAGAATCAGAACAAGGTGCTTTCAGTGTTCTATGTTATCCTTATCCCCATGTTAAATCCTCTTATCTATAGTTTGAGGAACAAGGAAATCAAAGAGGCCCTCAAAAGGGTGGTAAAGAGGACAACACATTTATCTCACTAAGAGCAATATTTATGCAGGTGCTATTTCTCCTATAATGAAGACAAAGTTTAGAATATGTATTTGACTTTTTGTAGGTCACAGGTCTTCTTTCTAGGTAGAAAGAAGAAGTGAAAGCATTGCTCTTTGATTCCTCCTGTCATTATTCTTAGCTACCACCACCAGGTGATCTGTTCGAGACAGTGTCACCAACATTGAATTTGCTTTATAAACCTGATTCTATGATTAGACCCAGGTACATAAAACCCTACGTTTTGAGAACAGAGAATCTAATAGATATTTTATGTACAGAAATGTCAAGACCCTAGGAAGCCACATAGACTGCTTTTTCCTCTACGATTTTTAATACGTCTTTTGTTTATTTTCAACCATTAAGCATTTGTATATTTCAATAAATATAATATAAAATAATGTATAAAATTAAATATGTGAAAATTAAAAATAATTTACAAATATGTGAAAATTAAAAATAATTTACAAATGCACACTTTATCATCTTATTCATGGACAGAGAGAGAGAAAGAAAAAGAAGGATAGAGAGAGAGAATGATAGTGAGAAAGGAAACAGAGGGAAGGAGAAGGGAGGAGAGGAGAGGGAGAAAGACTGGTCTGGCATATTCCCAAATAATGTTTCTATCCCCTCCATCTTACTCCTGGAGAACTTCTTGTGTAGTGGCTTGTGAAAAAGAGGTGGGAGAGAGGAATGGTAGGAAGAAAGGGCCCTTTTATGGTCAAGAGTTGGGGAGATCCTCAGAGGCTAGAAAGAAATCAAAGTTATCAATTTACGGACATAGTTCACCTGAAGCATGCTCCATGGTTGCTTCCCAGAGTCAAAGCAAGACTTCAGAAATTAAGGCTGTTGTGATGTGTCTTGGGAGACAGCGTCAAAGTCCCAGAGATATGAACCTCCCAGGGATTCCAGGGCCTTAAGTTTGATCAGGGAGCAGCAGAGCCAGCTGACTTAGAGACTCAGATTCCAATCAAGAGAATTTAAAGAAAATTTAAATAGATATTTTTTTCAGACAAGTTTGTGTACTATATGTCATACATATTACATTAGTATTTACACAACACTTTATACTTCATATGGTTACATTGTACAGATGTGATTTATTTCTATTGCCATGTGAGTTGGCAGATGAGAAGTTATTCCCATTTCACAGACTGAAACTTTGGGCATATTGAGGTCTGCCACATTCTTCCCAGGGTAGCAACAATCCACGGCGAGTCCGCAAATTTTCATGTGTGGATTATAAGTGGTTCCTGTAGGCCAGAAGCACGTCTTCCAATGCTTAGCCTTGGAACCCAAATTCTATACTTTTGGTGTTATATCTTTAAACTATCTTAAGAATCTATTCAGTTTAAAAGATTAAATTAGTATAGTTCTTATCAGAGGGAATATGTAACAGCTAACCAATTAGTGAATGTTCAATCAAAGAAATAATTTATTTCCCCATCCATCCTTTTCTCCCTAAAAGTAAGATTAGCTGAACTAGGTCAAACCAAGAAGGAGACCTTCTGAAAATATCTCTGTATTCCTAGGAGTTGCAGGATAGGTGAGCTCCATTTTTCAAAAACAAAACACAAAAGTTTATGGGGATTATCTTAAGTAGATATTTTTAATGAAGGATTAGTAATGCAGCATAATATGTTGGAAAGAACTCCAATTCAGAACACATGAATTACACCTTCTGATAATAGAAGTCATCGTTTGTACTACATACTGTGGTAAGTACTGGATAACTGTTAACTAATTTGATTCTTTCTATGAAAATTTACTCTGAGATGTATCTACTATTATCAGCCCCATTTTATAGGTGATAGTACTGAGGTTTGGAGAGGTTAATTTGCTCAAGTTCATACAACCTACAAGTGGAAGGCTGGTATTCATCCCAGACTGGCTGATACCAATGCCCATGGTTGTAACCATGGTAACTCATCCCCCTGTCACGAATTAGTTTTATTTCTTCCCTATTTCCTTGATTTCCTCACTTATGTTTAGGAAATCATGCCATGTCTGCTTCAAAGGGCTGCTTTGATTACTGACTCAGGTCAGGTATTTGAGAAAATGTATGTATGTACATATCTGAAATGAAAGTACTTTGTAAACTGGTAAGTGCCCACATATCTAATTTATTGTTGTCAGTCTATATTGCCAACCAGCTGTGTCATCTTGGGCAAATCTCTTAGCTCCACTGGCTTCAGGTCCTCACCTGGAAATTGATCGCATTTGACTAGATGGTTTCTAGGTCCTTTCCAGCTCAAATGACTCCAAGTTCATTAAAAGAAAAACTATAATCATGAGACCATAATAGGACCGTGATGAAGTGAGGAATTGAATCAGAAGGGACATGGCAAAGTAGGGTGTGAAACTAGCATGGAAAAAACTCCATGACAACCGTGACTCCAGAGAGCAAGTACCTGGAGAGTTTTCTCCCTGATTGTCTTTTCTCCTTTCACCTCTGACCTAATAACTCATTTAAGAGGATCTCTAGTTGTGGGCATCTCTCTGGGGGTGAGTGGAAAGCCAATCACATGGCCAAAAGTGCACATCTTGGAGTGCAAGGGCCCACCTGAAAAATTCCTTTGGAAAAGAAATAAGCAATTTCAATCTTTAGCAAGAACTCCGTCTTCATGTGGGATCTAGGCCAAGCTCATAAAGGAAGATTTATAGAGAACAGTGGATTCTGTGTATCTCTATATCTATGTTACTCTTCCTTTAGGACCTACACAGTACAAGGGTTATGGTTCTCAGTCTCTCCTAGACTTTAACTTTTCCCTCTCTCTCATTTCTACACCCTTCGCTTAGGGGTCTTCCTTAGGTTCTCTTTCCCCTTACTCAAATTCTTTGAACTTCAGTGAAAAGAATATTTTCTAAACTGAAATTTCAGGTATTACTCTGTGGTGAGGCATAGATGTCTAATTCTAGTTCCCAATTTCTTAAGTATATGATCTTGAAGTCTGTTAATTTCTGTTTTTATTTTGTAAATTGGGGATAATAGAATCATCTAGAATCTAATGAGACAAAACCTATAAAGCCTAATAGATTGTAGAAATTAATAATTGTGCTCTGAATCAAAAATAATAACTTGTTGAATTTCAGGGGAATTAACTAAGGTAAAACCGACTTGCCTGTGCTTCCCAACTTCAGCCATTCCATGACTCTTTTAATTTAATTTTTCCCTTGAGAATTCTACTTTCATATAATAATAATTAATTTGATTTCCATTTCAGTATACACCTTTTATTCATTATTTCTGAGCAGCAAAGCCAAGCTGGTCATTTCATAATTATATAATAAAGTACTCATGTACAAATCTATTGATCTTTTGAAATAATCCATATAGTTGTGCATTGTCATCTTTGAAAACCCTGGTGGTCCGGAGCACGGGTGACACAGAAATCAGAGATGCCTCGCTGCAAGCACAGGCAGTGTTGATCTAACTGTTCCTTTTATCCTTCTTTTACTATGCTGTTATTCATTCAGCAACATTCCTGGCTTCCTCAACCTGATTGATTTCTTAACCTGATTTTCTACCCTGCACAAACTTGCAAATGGCCATGTCCTTAGAAGATCAGATTGGAAAAGGTTTTGATTAACTGTATCTCCACATCAATATCGTCAACCAATATTTACCTCAGTTATCTTTTCCTCTACAAACTGTCTTGGGAGATGGCAAACACATGCAAAAAAATAATCAAAGAGAGTAAGTATATTCAGATTTTATTTTGTTTTTCTTCTGGCTTATCAAATTTTAAAAACATACATTTTTAGGATAACTTTTCTCATGAACAAGTTAAACAATCCACGACTCATCACATTTTTTCTGGGAATGATGAGGTACATGGAATACATTTAGTTACGGCTGACTCTGTTAACAGAATGTAACAAAAAAGTGAATTTTAGTGCAACCAATTGATCAAAAGCTTGATTCGTTTTCATTGAATTGATCAATTATTTTGTTGTTTCAGGGATATTGTGCGTGAATTTATATTTTCAAAATATTTTCATTGAATTGAATTCATCTTGGATAAAACATGTGATGAATTATATAGACAGCACTCTATTCTAAGAGTAAACAGAAAGATTTCAACATTCATAAAACCATAATTGAAATGAAACGAAAATCATATATTTTCAGTTTCTCCTCCAAAGCTGGGTGAAAGAACCATTCACGAACATCTTCATCATATATTTACTGAGTTATATAAATGTTAGTATATGAGATGCTTATCACTAAATAGGAAAACATCTCCACTAGCCCATATACTGTTATAATAGAGTATCATCAATTCAAGAGGACCTGGTGGTGGTGGAACATGAAAAATAGCGCCACGTGTTTACAATCCTGCTGACTGGAAGATAACGGAATAATACAAGATAGAGATAAATGTAATCATATAACCGATATTCTTGAATCTTAGCTTAGAGAGCATCTAATTTAGCAAAGAATTTTATGAAGAGCTCCTTGATGCTATAGTATTAGTTCTGCCTTATTTTTCTTTCACAGAAAGGAATGATAATTGCTAACATTTATTGAGCCCTTACTATTTTAAACCCTTTGTGTCATTCAGTTCCTGAAACAACCATATGAAGTGGTAAATATTATTATCCCCATTTATAGATGACTCCACTGAGACACAGAAAGGTTAATAACTTGCTTAGGATCACACAGCCAGTGAGTAAATGTAAGGAAAGTCTGACAATCTATTCTCTCTGTCATTCTCCCTCTTTCATTCTCTCTCCATTATTTTCCTTCTCCCTTTCTCTCTCCCTCTTTCTCTCTCACTGTGCTAACTATTAAGGATTTCTATATCTTAATAACTTTTTATTATAAATATAGGAGTTGTAGAAAATAAAAATACAGATAAAAATAGAGAAGAAAATCAAAATCATACCACTTATTACATTTGTCAATTGTAATTGGTTCACAAGTGTGTGTGTGTGTTTGTGTGTATGTGTGTGTGTGTCTGTGAGAGAGAGAGATTGATTATATAAAGTAATCGTTTTCCTCTAGAAAGGTAGAACCATGTTTTGCAAACATCAGCAGTATACATGAGTGCCTATCCCTTATTGATTTATGCTTTTTATATTAAAGGCATTGCCCCATTGGCATTCATATATTTTGTGACTAGGTTTCCCAGTTCATCAATCGTATTTCAAAAGTGTTTTATATAAGTGGGTTTTCAGCCATAATCAAGTTTAAATTGTTGTATCATATTTTGTCTCTTATGGTTTCTTACTTGATGTTATATTTCAGAAATTGCATTCCCATCCCAAGATTATGTACCTGTGTATGTATTGATTCCTCTAACGCTTTTTATTTATAGTAAGCTAGGTCTCATAGACCCTTTAGGGAAGAGTTTATTCTTTTCTATCAGTTGAAAATACTAAATTTATCATCTATTTAATTCTTATCAGTATTTAAATTTATTTTTTAAATTGTGTTTGTTCTTTTGACACATGTCTATTTTTACAAGAATAATCAATTATCAATGTTTATAATGCTTTTGAACATCTGAAAGTCCAAATCTTTCTAATTATTAATCTTTTTCACAATTTTATTGGCCATTATCATTGATTTACTCTTTCCCCTCAAGGAAGATCAGTTTGGGTATGGAACATAGCCAATAGGTGTTATCTGTTCTGAATCTCTTAGTGAGCTCTAACTTGCTGACCGTATCAACAAATATATGAAATATATCTTCGTTGTTTTAGGGAATTGAAATAGCTACTTTGACTCTTTCTTGACATCGTCTCATCATAGCTTGATGCTGGCTGTCAATTGATCCAAGTGTACCTGAATTCAAGCAAACTGCATAGAAAATCTTTTATGTGGTTTCTGTCTATATGACTCCAGGTGGTTTGACTTGCCTGGACACTAGGTCTGAATCTACAGCTGCCCAGAGGTAATGATGCCTGACTGTCTGCAGGGCTGATGATGTCTCAGAAGTTTCCCCAAATTAATCAATAAAACTCTAGTACCCATGGCATTCCTATTCATGAGTACAGCTGTTATTTGTGGTTATCTGTAAGCAATCACTGATAATAATATCCAACATCTATTAAACAATTAATGTGTACCAGACTGTGCTGAGTGTTGGCATGGATCTCCTCATATAACCCTCCCATTAACCTTCTGTTTCAGGGGCTCTTGGTGCCCTAAATCTGTTAGGAGTAAATCGAACCTAGTGGGTATAAGCCACTGAGACCGGTTCATAGAGTGAGAGAACATCAGAACTGAAACTCTTTTCTTCAGCTTTATTGAGATATAATAGACATATAACATTGTATAAGTTTAAGGTGTACAACGTAATGATTTTATATATGTACATATTGTCAAATGGTTACTCCAATAAGATTAGTTAACATCCATCATCTCACACCATTACAGTATTCTTCTTTGTGACGAAAACTTTTGAGATCTACTTTCTTACTGACTTTCAAATATACAATAGAATATCGTTAACTATAGTCATCATGCTGTACATTACACTACCAGAATTTATCTTATAACTGGAAAATTTTACATTTTGACCATCTTCACCTATTTCCCCCACTTTCTGGCCCCTGCCTGTGACAACCACAAATCTGATCCTTGTTTCTGAGGTGGGCTTTTTTAGATTCCATATACAGAGAGATCATGCAGTATTTGTCTTTTTCTGTCTGACTGACCTAACTTAACATAATGTCCTCAAGGTCTGTCCAGATTATCATGAATGCCAGGATTTCCTTCTTTTTTTAAAGCCTGAATAATATCCCATTGTTAAACATATAATTTATGTTATTTATACATATTTATACGTATACTTGTTATTCATATTATTTATATATTTATAGTATGATTTCTTCATTCATTTGTCAACGGACACTTAGATTGTTTCAATGTCTTGCCTATTATAAATAATACTGCAATGAACATGAGAGTGCACATATATTTTGGTGATTACATTTCCTTTGGATATATACCCAGGTATGGAATTGCTGGGTTATATGACAGGTCTGTTTTAAATTTTTTTAGGAAACTATGGTTTCCATAGTAACCACACCAATTTACATTCTGACAACAGTACACATGGTTCTGTTTTCTCCACATTCTCACCTGCAGTTATTATCTCTTGTCTTTTTGATGATAGCCACTCTAACAGGTGTGAGTTGATATCTTATTGAGTTTGATTTGCAATTCCCTGATGATTAGTGATGTTAAGCACATTTTCATGTATGTGTTGGTATTTTGGATGTCTTCTTTGGAAAAATATCTAATTAGATTCCATGCCAAAATTTTAATTGGATTATTTATTTTCTTGTTATCGAGTTGTATGGGTTCCTTATATATTTTGGATATTAAGACCCTGTCAGATAGGTGATTTACAAATAATTTCTCTCATTATGTAGGATGCTTTTTCATTTTGTTTAGCACTTCTTTTGCCATGCAGAAGCTTTTTAGTTTGATATAATCTCTCTTGTTTACTTTTGATTTTTTTGGCTTGTGGTTTAGATGTGATATCCAAAAAATCATACCCAATCCATGTTCATTTTTTCCCTATGTTTTATTCTAGGGGTGTTATGGTTACAAGTCTCACATTTAAGTCTTTAATTCATTTTGAGTTTTGTTTTTTTTTTTTTGGTGGGTGGGTGGTGGTGGGAATGGGATCCAGTTTCATTCTTTTACAGGTGAATATCCAATTTTCCCAGTACCATTTATTGAAGTGACTGTGTTTTTTCTATTGAGTATTTTAGGATCTGCTGTCAAATGTTAGTTGACGATATATGCACAATTTTATTTCTGGGCTCTTGATTCTGTTCCATTGGTCTATGTATCAGTTTCTATGCCAGTATCATATGATTTTGATTACTCTAGTTTTGTAATATAGTTTGAAATCAGGAAAGGTAATATCTCTTGGCCAGCTTTATTCTTCTTTCTCAGGATTGCTTTGTCTATTCAACTTCTTTTGTGGTTCCATACAAATTTTAGGATTGTTTATTCTATTTCTGTGAAAAATATCATTGCAATCTTGATAGAAATTGCATTGGATATATGATGGCTTTTGATAGTATGGGCATTTCACCAATATTAATTCTGCTAGTCCGTGAACATGGGATACCTTTCCATTTACTTGTATTTTTTTTCAATTTCTTTCATTGATGTCTTATAGTGTTCAGTGAAGAGACCTTTCACCTTCTTGGTTAAATCTACCACTAAGTATTTTACTGTTTTTGATACTATTGTAAATGGGATTTTCTTTATTTCATTTTCCTAGAATTTGTGTAAGTATATAGAATGCTTATTTTGTATCCTGAAACTTTACTAATTTCATCGATTAGGTCTAACAGTTTTTTGGTGACATTTTTAGAGTTCTCTACAAATAAAATCATGTCATCTGCAAATAGACACAATTTCAATTCTTTTCTTCCACAACTTTGATGCCTTATATTATTTTTCTTTGACTTGACTGCAGTGGCTGGGGTCTATTACTATTTTGAATGGGAATGAGGAGAATGGTCACCTTTGTCTTCTTCTTGATCTTTCAAAAAAACTTTCAACTCTTCACCATTGAGTATGTTATTGGGTATCAGCTTGTTATATATGAGCTTTAGTATGTTGAGGTTGGCTCCTTCTATACCTAATTTATTGAGAGTTTTTATCACGAATGGTGTTGAATTTTGTCAAATGATCTTTGTTCATTTATTGAGGATTATATGATTTTTATATTTCATTCTATTAATATGATGTATTACATTTGTTAATTTTTGTATATTGAACTATTCTTGCATTCTAGGAAAGAACCGTACTTGACCATGGTGTATGATCCTTTTCATATGCTGATGAGCTGAGTAATTTACTTGTTAGTATTTTGATGAAAATTTTAAAATCTGTATTCATCAGGGATATTGACCTATAGTTTTCTTTTCTTGTAGTGTCCTTATCTGGCTTTGGTATCAATGCTGGACTTATAAAATGAGTTTGGAAATGCTTCTTCCCCTTGAACTTTTTGGAAGAGTTTGAGAAGGATCAGTGTTAATTCTTCTCTAAATATTTGGTAGAATTCCCATGCAACCATCTGGTCCTGGGCTTTTCTTTGTTGGGAGGCTTCAATTACTGATTTGATCTCCTTACTTGTTATTGGTTTCTTCAGGTTTTCTATTTCTTCATGATTCAGTTTTCTATGTTGTATGTTTCTAGTAATTTACCTATTTCTTCTAGGTTGTTTCATTTTTGGAAGAAACCATAGGACAAGGGGAGTCCTTTTGTTTTGGCACTGTGTGAGCAGGGGGCAGGGCAATAGGGTCAGAGTGCTGCTACTCCTCTACTGTTCTAGTGTGGTCCTTCTCATTTTACATGGTCCATGGGGATGCTTCAGCTTCATAAGCACATTTAGGATTTTCACCACGATATCTTTTCTATGAATAGTTACCAGTTGTTCTGGTAAAGCAGACTGAAGTCAAGAACAACTTATTTTGCTGTCTTGATGATGTCACTAGGAATGAAAACTCTAAGGTCTGAACCCTTAATCACAGTACTTTTCTGTTTACTAAGACACAAAATATCCTAAAATTGAGAAAAGAATTGGGGTCAATAGTTAGTTGTAATAGCTTCCCTTTGGAATAGTTATCAGTAAATCTTCAAATATCATTTTTAATTTTCATGACCTCATGAAATAATTGAGAACCTGTAGCACAAGGCAGGTACTTTTTGATATTCAATATGAAAAACTGGGGTCTTTCCATCAGCACGGTGAAGTATTTCCCCCTTTCCACTGATGAATGGAGGGAAAAAAATGGCACGAATGAAAATTGTAAAGCCACCAATTTACCTGAATATTGTCTATTTTCTGATTTTAGAAACACCAAGTCAATGGTTTGTGGAGGAAATATTACAGATATCAACCCTTTCATCCTCTTGAGATTCTTGGATTTCCCTGAAATCATAGTAGCGTTCTCTGTTGTATTCCTGTTGACCTAGGTTATGAGTCTAATGTGATACCTGTGCCTCATCCTCTTAGTAAGGATGGACTCCCACCTCCACACACCCATGTACTTCTTCTTCAGTATTCTGCCCTTAATGATATCTATATGTGACCTCCACAGTTCCCAAGATGCTCTCTAACTTCTTCCAGGAGCAGCAAACTATCACCTTTGTGGGTTGTGTTATTCATGACTCTGCCTTCTCAACCATGGGACTAAGTGAGTCTTGTCTCATGACAGCTATGGCTTATGACCAATATGCTGCTTTTGTAGACCACTTTTCTATTCAATCATCTACTCACCCACCCTCTGTGTTTGGATGGTACTGAGGTCCTATATGGATGGACTCTCTGGTTCTATATCCCAATTGTGTGTCATGCTTCAGCTCCACTTCTGTGAGCCTAATGTCACCAACTACGTCTTCTGTGACATGCCCCAAGTGTTAGTCCTGTCTTGCACTAACACTTTCTTTGTACAACTCATAACTGCTATATTAGCAATGATCTTTGGGATAATAAATGCCTTAGCTACTATGATATCCTATGGCTATATTGTCATCTACATTATGAAGAACACTTCAGCTACAGTACTGTCCAAAACTTTCAACACCTATGCTTCTCACCTTACAGCAGTGACCCTCTTCTAGCCCTCAAATATCTTTTTCTATTTGAGTTCCAGCTCTAGTAGCTCCCCCAGCTTTGATAGATTTGCATCAGTCTTCTACTCTGTGGTGATTCGCATGTTGAATCCTTGATTCATAGTCTGAGAAACAAGGAAATCAAAGTCGCCTTGAAGAGGTTTGCAAGAGAAGAGAGAGTGTTCCTGAAGTCACGGAGTATAAGATTTCTGACCAATTTGTCTTGTCAGAATCACTTTAATCCACAAAAGTATGCACACTACTGCACTATAACAAAACTCATATTGCCTTTGGGCAAAGAAGGCTTAATTTAACACAGATAATATGAGGAAATAGAACAATAGGTGACTCAATGCCACACAAACACTATAACTTTAGGTCCTGGAGGTTCATTACTTTCATCTTACATGAGGAGTGGCCTCATCATTTATTATTTTTTCTGAAAGTATTTGTGAAACATTAAAGTTTAAAAACTTGTTGCTTCTTTTTGCTACTGAGATTGACCTCTGTACAATTGCAGGCCTCTGGCATTGAAGGCAAGATAATTGATAGAGGCCCCTGGGGGTGTACTAACTTTGTCTCCCAAATATTTTGATGCAGCATTATCTAAACATGGTGGTGACCAATGTATGGTCTGTGTTTCTGAACAGAATGGGAATGAACAGAGAGAGGGGGTGTGCCTTTAGAGAGAAACAAAGCCATAGAGTTGGCCTGGTTGTGCCTCATGGAAGACCAGTCTGAGATAGCTAACATTTGTCTAAGGTCTCTTTCAAAGCTAATCATCTAATAAGTTTTTGGTTACATCCTAGTCTCCACCAGCTTTGGTCCAAGGAATGAGGTGATTTAAATGATAAAAGGAATCAATGAAGCATCTGTTCCACTCAGTGCCATTTATTTATGATTCTGAGGAATTAGTTTCTTGCATCTAGTGTCCAGTTGGAATTTCTGCTGGGAAATGATATTAAAAATCCATGTCACAGCCAATAGCAGTTTCTGATATTATGAAATGCAAACCTCTCTTTCTATCCTCCATTCAATCTAGAAAGTTTGTCCTTGGTTAACATAGACAATGGGATCACACTACCAAATCATTTCTGATATTTAAAGCATCTGAACATGTTAGGTAAGAAGACTTGTGTGAGAGTTCATTATAATAATAGAGTTACTGAATATTCAGTATTGCAGGGACAAAGAGGAAATATGGAAAACTTGTCTACATTCCTTCCTACTGTTTGTGTTCAACATTTTAAGTCCTAGAGATTGGCAATTGTTTGGGGTGATATAATGGATGGAGTAGAACGGTTTGAGTGACTTTAATGCTCGTATTTTCTGGGAAACCTCAAGGGCCAGGAGTGATAATAGATAGTGGGATAGGCAGGGTTCTCAACTCTGACCAGTTTTCACTGTCTGAAGTAAGACATAAAGTTGCGGTCCTTGTGGTATAATTAAAAAATAGATCAAGATGCCTAACAACACTGACTGTTGATTTACCAGATTTCTCAGACTTGAATAAACTAATGTAAAAAAGATATAATTACATTTACATATTATCCTTGAAGAGTCATTGGATTCTTTTTTATTTTGCTTCTATTTTTTTTTATTGAGGTAACATTGATTTACATCATTATATCAATTTTAGGTGTACACCATGATATTTTGATTTCTATGTAGAAAACATCATGTTCCCCACGCAAAGACTAATTACCGTCTATCACTATACACGTGTGCCCTTTACTTTTTTCACCCTCCCCCCAAATCCCATCACCTCTGGTAATCACCACTGTAATATCTATTTCTATGATTTTGTTGGTTGTTATGGTTTTTATCTTCCACTTCCAGGTGAAATCATACAGATTTCAAACTTTTATAAATATACTTTTATACAAAATACAAAAATTTCCATGATAAATATATTTCCATTATAAATATTTGTTACACGTATATTGCATATATGTATGGAACTGTTTATAACTATGTATAATTTATTACATTAATAGTTAAATTACAAAAAGTGGTGGCTTATTTGTTGCTCTCTAACATTCATAATCATTCTTTCTCTGAGAAATATACTGAAATATATATATATATACGGAGAGGATGATTTTTCTGTTGTTAAACATCATTGTTTCAGTAGATTCGTCCCAACTCTGGGTTTCAGGGTTGAACCCAGATTGGTTTAAGACAATTAGAAAATATCCAATAGCTATTGCAACTAGCTTAGGGTAGAAGTGAGGGATATGAACAAATTAATGCAAGAAAGATGCAAGAAGATGTTTTCTGGGGCTTCTGGGAAAGAAAATCTTTTTCTCTTCTGTGGAAGCTACCAGAAGAGATACTCTCTTCTTTTAGATGGTGTGAAGTAAGACTGTGATCTCTAGAATTTATACAATTTTTCTACCATAAGAGAAATTATCCATAGGATAGAACAATTAGTCTCCACAGTATATTAAACAAAAAAGAAAAAACTGGACATTTATAATATTGTTTCAGCCACTGGATCAAATTTTCTCTGATTACTTCTGTTCTATGAGCTAACAGATTCACTTGATTGTTTGACCAGTTTCATACTTTTTCTGTCATAAAAGATGAAAGATTCCTACTGAAAATCATTTTGTAATATATACCAAGAATAACAAAAATGTGACTTTTTGAATGTGTTCTCTATTATTTGTATATTATTTGCCTATTTTTGTACAAGAAATTGGTAGAAAACTTTGTGGCTTCAAACAAAAATAGATATTTATTACCTTTTATAGTTTTTGTGGGTCAGAAATTCAAGTGCAACTTGGCTGTGTGGTTCTGGCTTAAGAGGTCTGATGAGGTTGCACTCAAGTCGTTGGTCAGGGCTGGAGTCCTCTGAAGCTAGATCAAGGTGGGAGGATCTACTTCTAAAATAGACGCCTCACATTGCTGGCAATTTGGTGCTGTTTGATGGAAGGAGGGTAATATGCTTCTTACATGGGTTAGGCCTATTAAATGTAGGAGGGTTCTGCACAAGCCCATGAAGACCAGAAGGCCAGGGTCATTGGAGACGATCTTCAAGGCTGCCTATCACCCTCAGCTGTTAGAAATGCTTCAGAGTAAATATATTCAAAAACTTTCATTGAAAACTTGGAAACAACTTCTATGCTACATGAAAAGAATAGTTAAATACAGTGAGATATAGCCAGTTGGCTCATTAAAATACACATGCCAGAAAGTAACACTTACACTGCAGGCACAAGATTTTGACAATCAATCTACAAATTCAGATATTCAGGAAACACTATTTTCATTAACTTTCCATAACACAATTTCTACTTTGCGCTCTCTATTTCTTCACTGGGAAGAAACTTAGTCAATTTGTGAGTCCTTCTGTCTTTTCCCTACGTTTGTGTCTAAGTTCTAGAGGACTGAATGATGTCAGGGCAAAGGAGCTATTGGGCTCTTGATCTCTCTCCACAGCAGCATCTCCTGAGATATCTATTGCCTCAACAGATCCCAAGATGTCAAATCATAATTGGGTTACTGCTGAATTCCATTTATCCGCATCCTAAAGACTGTTAGGTCTGGTGACTCTGCTACTCGTGAACGGTCTTAGTTGAATGGGAATTGTTCTGTTATTCCCATCCTATACTCTGGCACAGGAAATTCTGTAGAGCTCAAGCCCTAAGTGCCCAGTGGCTGTCTCCCTGGACCTCCATGAAAACATTTTCCGAAGTTTCTGTCTGCCAAAACAGGCCCTAACCATCTTTTGGTATGGCTCTTCTGTTCTTGGTGTGTCTAAACTTATTTGATAGTTGTGGTATCTCAAAGCCATTCTGGAGACTCACTCATGTTTTTGGGCACATGATCTCTGTTTCAAATTCTTTTTGCTGTCACATCCTTTCTCTGAGGCTTGAGAACATAACAACTTGCCTGACTGAAAGAGAGGAATGGTCAGAGATAGGAGGAAGGAAATATTAAGTAAAAAGCTAAATATTATTACAAAAATATTTTCTATTAGCTGTTACATACAGCTAAGTGAAAAATTTAAAAAGGAAGGTTGGGTGGGGATTTGACAAGATACTAAAGACATATTAGAAGCATGAACAGGCCTTATTTTCTAACATATTGTCACTGACTGCTTGACATTCTCCATAGCATGGCCTCTTCTATCTCCTCTAAGTTATTCTTTCCATGTAGCATATGGAGAAGGAAAACTCCTTGAGGACCAGAAAAACCTTGAGGACCAGAGGACAAGGGTTTAGTGTCTTGGGTGCAAAACAAGAATTGCTTCTCTCAGTGAATGAATGTATAAAGAAGATGTGGTGTGTGTGTACATATATATATACACACACACACATAGAGATATATAAATAAATAATGGAATACTACTCAGTCATAAAAAGATGATATTGTGCCATGTCTGACAACATGGGTAGATCTTGAGGGTATTATGCTAAGTGAAATAAGTCAGAAATAGAAAGGCAATTTCTGTATGACTTCACTCATATGTGGAAGATAACCAAACAAACACATAGATATGGAGAACAGATAGGTGGTTAACAGAGGGGAAGAGAGAAAGGGGTAAAGGGGCACATACATATGGTGAGCTAGCCTTCTGGTGGGGAAGAAAATGTAGTCTATACAGAAATCAAAATACAATGATGTAAAAATGAAATTTATATAATGTTATCAACCAATGTGACCCCAATAAAATAAATTTTTTAAAAAACACCCCAAATAAAGAATTGCTTCTTGTACATTTGGTGAGAGATGATAGCAAAGTAGGGTGGAGGGAGATGCAAGAGTTCCTTTTTGGTGCATGTTTTGGGAAGACTGAATGTTATTTCTCTTTTCAAAGTTCCTTATGCTCTTTGCCCAGTTCTTCCTCTTTTCCTCCTTGTCTCTACCATTCTTCATACAATTGTTGTCTCCTCTCATTTTCTCTCTTCTACTTATTTCTTCCTTTAAAATAAGAAGATGGAGCCATGGAAGAGAAGAAGAGATCAATTTCTGTTTCTTCTTCCCTACTCCAAACTTCTGGAAGGTCTTCCTGAATGTGACCCATGCTTGGGTCCCATCTAAAGGTAAAAAACCAAAACAAAACAAAAGTAAAAGAAAACAAAAAACTGGTCCAAAATAAGAAGGTAGAGAGCTGAGATTCCCTCTATTGCAGGGTCTGACTCAGCATTGTTGGAGATTCACCACTTCTTGGTGTCTTTCCCAGATAGAGGTTTCTGATGATTGTCCATATGCTTTGATGACATAATTTATTTTATAGAGAACAAGGTTGGAAGTGTTTTTTAAATTATCCCCATTATCCTTCCAGGGTGAATGGAGCTTTCCTTGACATAAAAATGTCTCAAAAGATGAGCATGCCGAAGGAAGAACTTGGAAAATAAACAAGGGACCAATTAAGAGAGTTGGTCTCCCCTCTATCACCCAGGACGGAGGTTATTTACAGCTTGCATGATTTTAATTGCTCCTTCATTGTTGGGATCTGTGCTCCAAAGTCCTCTCTTAGATGTGAAAGAAGCCTCATAAGCTTTCAAGGTCCTCTTCTCCCACAGCTAGATCATTTCTGAGGGAGGCTGAGTGAGCAAAACATTACTAATAAAAATCATGAACTCATCTCAGAATTCTGATAGAGTGGGATACTCTCAGAAGCTGGAAGCTGAAATATTTTTTGGCTATTTCTGAATACTTGGGTAAACCACAAAGAAGAAAGAGTTAGAACAGAGGAGAGTAAAGCTTTACAGAACTCTTAGGTGAGTCATTAGGGGCTCTGCTCTGAGGAATGTGAGGGCCCGGGACCCGGGAAAAATTTCATAGTTTTACAAATAGCTCAATATCATTGTCCTTGAAGTCTAAGTTTTATGAGTCCCTCTTCCATTGCAACTCATTTAGCCTGAAAAGCATTCTGTAGAGGGAGATCTAAATATGTAGGCTGTGTCAAGATACTTTGGTACAAAATGGGGAGCTGGAAAACCTCTGACACCTTTGATTAATGTTTAAAAGGAGAAAACACAGGCCCAAAGGAAAAGTTGTGGGTAATTTTTGAGGGGCCTATGCCACTTGATTTGTTCCATATAAAAGTCACATTTGAGCAGTCTACAGAAGACTCCCAAATTGAGTGATTTCAGTGCATCTTTGATGAACATTTTGGGTCTTGAGGAATTGGAGGACCACCCATCAAGAAAAACTGTAATACTTGGTCTTCTGAGACTGACCCTGTCCATATTTCCTGATAAATAAAGCTCTGCATATTTTGTTTCCTGTCCTATAAATATGTTGAATTTTTCCAAAGTCAACTGTGTAAATATTAGGAAGGATTATTGATGAAATATCTTAAAGAAGAGAGGTATGTCAAAGAATATGTATGGGCCTTCCCTGGTCTCTGACTTCTTACCACATCCAGCTGGTGATCACCCACAAGAATTTATCTCCATCTTTCTCATGCCACACATCATCTCTTGTTTTACATTATGTCTCTATGGGTCCATTTATCACCTGTCTTCCTGGGCTGTAGGCTCCTTATTGGATGATTTACATCATCCAAAACACAAAGATAGTGCTTTACAGTGTTTAGAAATAAGATTAATGCAGCAATGAACACATGTTGATGTGCAGTTCAGTGCAGATATTTAAGATGTGGCTTTGGAGCTACATTGCCTGGGTTTGAATCCCAGTTCTGCCCTTTGTGAGTTGTGTGACCTTCAGCTATTTACTACTCTGACCCACAGTCTCTTCATCTGAAAAATGGAACTAGTAAGAACACATACCTCATAAAGTTGTTGAAAATTAAAATATGATAAAACGTGAAAGTATTCAGAATAGCTCTTGGAACATAGTACACACTCAATAAATATTAGCTAACTAATACCACACCTTAATTTTCAGGCAAATGCAATCACTTTAGAAGCCAAAAAAAAAAAAAAGCAAATCAAGTAGCTTGGGGTTTTAGAAAAACAAATGGCCAGTGATAAGCTAGAGTAACCCAAACTTCATAGAAGTATTCTTTGTAAAAGTGTTTCTGGTAATATGGTGGATCATATGTTCAAAGAAATTACTAACAGTAGATAAAATATGCTTTTTCATGCAGAAGCCAGTGAGAAAGCAAATAAATTTATCAACGTACTCAAATGACAAGAAAAAGCACAAACTTCAGAGGGCAGTAAGATGGGGCCATTATTTTCCCATGAGTATCTATTAATCTCTGGTATGCTCAGTCCTGGGTTTTAATAAGCCAATGTATGAAGGGTAGGAGAAAAAGACAATGTGTGAGATTCGCTTAGAGACAACAACTCATTCCCCCACTGCCGCTGAAAACATGGACTCTCAAAGGGTAACATTCTCAGTTGTCAAACTAGGAAAAACCTACACTCAAAATGAGATAGTGATATGCACACCTCTCTCAGCTTTATTGTGAAAGAAAGACAAAAAGTAAAAAAGCCTTGGGGCTGACCCTGTGGCTGAGTGGTTAAGTTTGTGCACTGCACTTCTGACGACCCAGGGTTTTGCAGGTTCAGATCACAGGCGCGGACATGGCACTACTCGTCAGGCCATGCTGGGGCAGCATCCCACACAACACAACCAGAGGCACTCACAACTAGAATATAAAACTATATTCTGAGGGTCTTTGGGAGAAGAAAAAAAAAAGAAGAAGATTGGCAACAGCTGTTACCTCAGCTGCCACTCTTAAAAAAAAAGTAAAAAAGCCTTCCCTGATAATTCTTTTTGTAAAATTTATTTTTATTGAGATAAAATTCACATATCACAGTGTGTAAGTTTAAGAGAGTCAGCGTGTTGATTTGAAACTTTTACATATTGCAATATGCTTACCATGCTAGCATTAGCTAACACTTCTGTCATGTCACATAGGTAGATTTCTTTTTTTGTGGTTGGAACAATTAAGATCCAGCCTGTACAGATTTTGAAATATAGTGATGTACATTTGCAATTTATATAATGCTATAAACCAATGTTACCTCAATAATGGAAATAGATCTATTCTTATGAATATTGAAGTTTATAACAGAGTATTGTAGTCTATAATCACTATGCTTGGCATTAGATCTGTAGGATTTATCTGGGAGTTGCAAGTTTGTACCGTTAAACAAAATATCTCCAATTCCTGCATCCCCAGTCTCTGATAAGCACCATTTTGTTTGCTGTTTTTATGAACTTGACTGTTTTAGAACCCGCATATAAGTGATATTATACAGCCTTGTCTTACTCTATCTGACTTATCTCACTTAATGTAATGCCCTCAGGATCCATCCATGTTGCTGCAAATGGCAGGATTTTCTTCTTTATCGTGACTCACTGATATTCCACCGTGTGTGTATGTGTGTATAACATCGTCTTTACCCATTCATTCATTGACAGATATTTTGGCTGTTTCCATATCTTGGCCATTGTGAATAATGTTGCAAGAAACATAGGAGTGCAATATCTTTTTGATATCCTTTTTTCATTTCATTTGGACAAATAGCCAGAAGTGGAATTGCTGGACAATATTGTTATTCTATTGTTATTTTTTTGAGGAAACTTCTTACTTTTTTCCATAGTGGCTGAAGTAATTTGTAATCCCATGATAGTGAATGAGGGATCCTTTATCTCCACATCCTTGCCAAACTTGTTCTCTCTCGTCTTCTTGATGATAGCCATTCTAACAGGTGTGAGAAGATATCTCATTGTGATTTTGATTTGCATTCCCCTAATGATTAGTGATATTGAGTATATTTTTGTGTTCCTTTTGGACATTGAACGTCTTCTTTGGAAAAATGTCTAGTTAGTTCTACTGCCCATTTCTTTACATCAAATTTTTGATATTTGTTACTGAGCTGTGTGAGTTCTTTAAATACATGGGATTATAAACCCTTATCCTATGGATGGATGGCAAATATTTTCTCCCATTCTGTAGGTTGCCTTTAATTTTTTTTTGATTATTTCTTTTGCTGTGTAGAAGCATTTTAGTTTGATGTAGTCCCGCTTGTTGATTTTTGCTGATGTTACTTGTGCTTTTGATGTCATATCCAAAAACTCATTGCCAAGGTCAATGTCAACAAGTTTTTCCTCTAGGTTTCATTCTAAGAGTTTTATGGTTTTATGTCTATGTTTAAATCTTTAATTCACTTCGAGTTAAGTTTCATGAGTAGTTTAAGTAAGGGGTCTGGAGTTTTCTCTGCCTTTGTACGGGTACACATGCTCCACTCTGCTTGCTCCCTCTTGTGGCTGAATTCTTTTATTTTTTTCAAATAAATAGTGATTTTTTTAATACACTTTTCAACATGGCTTTTTTAAAGAAAGTACTGTCTACTTTTTAAATTAAGTATCTAAAATTTTTCATATCTATTTTTTTAATTGCAGTAACATTGGATTATAACATTATATAGCTTTCAGATGTACATCATAATATATTTCAAATTCTGCGTAACTTACATCATGTTCACCACCCAAAAGCTAATTATAGTCCATCCCCTCACATGTGAGCCTAATCACCCCTTTTGCCCTCCCCCCTTTTCCTCTCTGGTAACCACCACTCCTGTCTCCACTTCTATGTGTTTGTTTGTCGTTGTTCTTATCTTCTACTTATGAGTGAGATCATATGTTATTTGACTTTCTCCCTCTGACTAATTTCACTCAGCATAATCCCCTCAAGTCCCATCCATGTTGTCACAAATGGCCGTATTTCATCATTTCTTATGGCTGAGTAGTATTCCATTGTGTATAAATACCACATCTTCTTTATCCATTCGTCCCTTGATGGGCACATAAGTTGCTTCCAAGTCTTGGCTGTTGTGAGTAATGCTGCAGTGAACATAGGGGTGAAGGTATCTTTATGCCTTTGTGTTTTCAAGTTCTTCGGATAAATACCCAGCAGTGGGACAGCTAGATCATATGGTAGATCTATTCTTAATTTTCTGAGGAAACTCCATACTGCTCTCCATAGTGGCTGCACAAGTTTGTGCTCCCACCAGCAGCGTACCAGTGTTCCCTTCTCTCCACACCCTCTCCAACATTTGTTGTTTCCTGTCTTGTTAGTTATAGCCATTCTGACTGGAGTGAGGTGACACCTCATTGTAGTTTTGATTTGCATTTCCCTGATAGCTAATGATGTTGAGCATCTTTTCATATGCCTGTTGGCCATCCGCATATCTTCTTTTGAGAAATCTCTGTTCAGATCTTTTGCCTGTTTTTTAATTGGGCTGTTGGTCTTTTTGCAGTTGAGCTGTATGAGTTCTTTGTATACTTTGGATATTAACCCCTTATCAGATATACGGTTTGCAAATATCTTCTCCCAGTTGTTAGGTTGTCTTTTCATTTTGTTGATGGTTTCCTTTGCTGCGCCTTCTTAAGCTATTGTGTCTCCTCTGGTTTATGTCACTCACCATGCTGTGGCACTAGAGCTCACATTTGTGTTTCTGCCTTGTCCACAGACCAGGTCTGTTTTTCTGAGACTCAGTTTACCAGATTTGCTCTTATTGCTACACTCAGGAATGTGCATAAGGAGCCAGTTGCAGAGGGGTAAGAGGTGTTTGTTTAGCACTGGGAGGTTGAGGGCTCTGGTGGACCTGGTGGGGAGATTCTCTGGTGAGCTACTCCTCAATGCTCATGGATGGACTTCCTCCTGAAATCCTGAGCCTGTGTGCCCCTTTAATATTCTCAACTGCCTCTTTCCTGATCTCCCTTCTTTTTCTAGTCATGGTCTACTCACCACAGTAATCTCTGTACTTCTAGAGAGAAATGGATTTTCTAGCTGCCTCCAGCACCCCTGGGGTAGGTGGGTACTAACTCACTGATCTTTTTCCTCACCAGAAGAGTTTGCCACTGCTAAATGCTTCAACTTCTGCAGTGTACCTTGAAGTGGTTGGTGCTAGGAAAGCTCCTTTCACTGTCTGCACTGTGACCAATCTCACACCTATTTTTCTACTCCAGCAGTACACTGGAATACCTTCTCAGGAAGACTGGACTTCCACAAAGTCTCTCTCCTTCATGGGTGTCTGCTCAAGTCAGCCCTCTGCAGGCTTTACAGGACTCTGACCAAGACGGGTTGGGGCTATTTTTCTGTCTCCTGCTGGCTCTGTAGCCCATGCTAGGGTGTGTCTGCCTATTATTGGATGCACCCGTGGGGTGAGATTCCTTCCACATCCCTTGGCATATCATGCTAGATACCACAAAAGCTCTTTTGTTCATGGATGGATGTTCAATTCATTGTTACAAAAGGGGAACAAAAAGGAGCACTGTCTTTCATCACAATGACACTGATGTAATTCATTCTTCTGGTAGTTTTTATTTTTATATATCTGCATGTGTAAATATGCAGCCTAAATATTTTCACTATTTTGACACTTAAAAAAAATCAAAATTTTTGTTTAAAGGGATTGTGGGCTGGTTCCGCCCCCAAGGCATCTCACGATATAATATAAATCGTTACTGAAGAAACAAATTTTAAACTCAAGTGTCAGTGGTTCCCATAGATAACTTTTAAAGAAACATGAACTTAAGATAAAAATAATCACTAAACACACAAACAGGGCACCTCGAGTAAGAGTAAGCAATAACATTAAATTAGAGAGTCAGACTTGCAAAACTATGCATTTACATCATTAAATAATAATAATTTCAACAAGCATGTTGAATATGTTTAAGTAAAAGATACTATAGAAATTATGAAAAACATTGAGACTATCAAAACTGAATATTTGGGAAAAGAACAAAAAGAATATTAGAGAAAAAACAAAATATTATGATTGAAATTTGAAATTCAATGTGTGAGTTAAACACCCAATTAGCACAACTTCTGATTTACTGCAAGAAGGATCTGAAAAATTAAACAAAACAAAGTAGATAAACACAAATAATGGATGTTTCAGTGATGTAGAGGGTAGAGCTAGAAGATTCAACATACATCTAACTGGAATTCCATGGGCATATAATAGACATATAGAGGCAATTTTTAGAGTACTCTCTGTGTTTAGCAGACATCACAGCATGCTTAAGGTTACCATACCAAACAAATAGATGTTAAAGAAACCTGGGAATATTTCCATGAGTAGAATTCAGTACATATTGTAGCTACTCAATAAATCTTTTCGTTGCCATGATTGTTTATTATAATGATGATGGCAGTGATGATAAAGAATGGAATTTCCTGCTCTGTTCTCACAAAATTCTCCCTCCATTCAGTCTCATTGTGGACAGAACCACATCAAAGTGTGGGATGATAAATACGTAGTCTGTCTGTGACTAGTTCTCCTTCCATGTTGATGGCAAACAGCTTAATATTCTTTTCTAATTCATCTCTTCATTCCTTCAGAGTTATTCTCAAAAGAGTGCACTATGAAGCAATGACTGATCTGATTTTGGGAATTTCTGGGAATTTCTACATTCCTTCTCAGGCTATATCCTTACGCTTCTATGGGGATTTTCTCTTTCATATATTTTTGAAACTAGGAGGCTGGGAAATGGCTGGGGAGAAGGAAGATATTCTCCATGGCTAATGGTGACAAATCTGTTGTAGTTCTTAGACAGGGATTATTCCATTAATGTCACAGCCTTTCTCCAGGGAAATTTCTAAGACTTTTAGTTTTACCCATACGCAATTCCCAGGTTAATTTTCACACTTATTTTCTACTTTCATGGCTTCCAAGGATATCTTTTTTAGTTTGAGTTCATCTGAATGAAAAAGTGTTTGTGTTGGGAGATGTTGTAACAACCATTTGAAGAGATGACAGCTATTGCATCTAGAAGAGGAGACACAATGCCTGATGCAAAAATATTGCTTTGGTTATTTACCCTTTGTCTTGAAGACTTAGTGATTGTCTTCCTTGGACTGGCCCCAATGAGAAAAAGAGAGAGAACTTCCAGAAATGCAGCCTCAGTTTCATAATCCCCATGTCCATTGCCTAAGCGTCTTAACACTTACATGAGTTCAAGTCACTCTATTTTGTAGGATAAATCTTGAATCTAGGAACCATGAATAGAATTGCGGGTGATTAAGAATCCAATAAGCCATTCGTGAAGGTGGAAAGCGGTTGCATTTTGCTGGGAAGAGGTCCCAAAGTTTACAAGAGATTTCAAAAGTATCACTGACCTAAAGAATATCATGGATCATGGCCTTAGATAATTTAACTCTTAAGTATCTCTGATACTTATAGGTGACAACAATGGCCACCACTAATGTCTCAGTATCTGGAGAGATTTCTCCCGTCACTGAGATGCCTCCAGAGCCCACCAGGTGAGTCTCTTTTCACCAAAGGTCTGTCACCCTTCTCTCTGGTGATTTTAGGTTGCTGAGAAGAGTGAGTTTGTGCATGGGCCCTTTAAGACCTGGGTCTTTTCAGCTTTCATCCAATAGCTTTTCTGGGGGTATTCCCTGCGGCAGTTAATATCCGGCAAAGCCAGATAGTAAGACCCTCATCTCCGTTGTGCTGAGTCTGAAGGATGCTTATAGCAGTATCAGGCCCCCGCTCCAGACATCACTCTTCCAGGGAGGGCTGCCTACCTTAGGGTGGCTTCTGCCTGGCTGGATGAGAAACTCTGCTGCTTCTGAAGGCGGCTTTTTTCCTCTCCAGCAGGAATTTCTGCCCCTTCTGCCTTAGTCAGGACTGTCCCTTGTTGTGAGGGTTCTTTTTATCCAGTTTTCAGTTTTCTATCCAGGGTAATTTTTCCAAAAATGATTGTAACCTGGTTCTGTTCATGGGAGGAGATGAGTTCAGAGTCTGCCTATGCCGCCATCTTGATGACATCTGCCCCTGATTCAGTCTTAATAGGACGTCTATTTGGAGTAAATCATTCATTTCTCCTAGATTATTCAATTTGTTGGCATATGATCCCTCATAGTAGTCTCTTATGATCTTATATATTTCTGTACTATCACTTGTGATGTCTCCTCTTTCATTTCTGGTTTCATTTAGTTGAGTCTTCTAACTTTTATTCTTAGTCTAGCTGAAGGTTTGTCAGTTTTGTTTATCTTTTCAAAAAACCCAGCTCTTTGTCGATTTTTTTCTATTGTTTTTCTGCTCTCCATTTCATTTATTTCTGCTCTGCTCTTTGTTATTTCCTTCCTTCTACTCATTTTGAGCTTAATTTGTTCTTTTCTCCTTTGATTTCTGATTTGACTCATTTGTTGTTCAGGAGTGTGTTGTTTACTTTCCACATATTTTTAGGTTTTCCAGCTTTCCTCTTGTGGATTTCTAGTTTCACCTATTTTGTCAAAACAGGTACTTTGTATTATTTTGATCTTAAATTTTGTAAGAATCTTCTGTGTCCTGTTGTATAATCTATCCTGGAAATTTTTGTTTACTCTTGAGGAGAATGTGTATTCTACTGCATTGAAGGCAGTGTTCCATAAATGTCTGTTAGGTCCATTTGGTCTAATGTATGTTTCAAGTCCAACATTTCCTTGTTAATTTTCTGTCTGGATGATGTATCCATTGCTGAAAGTGGACTATTAAAGTCCTTACGGTTATCGTATTGTTACCTATTTCTCCCTTCAGATCTGTGAGTATTTGCTTAACATATTTATGTGCTCTGATTTTTGGTGTTCTTATATTTACACTTATTATATCTTCTTATGAATTGACCCCATTATCATTATATAATGAACTTCTTTGTCTCCTATTTCCATATTTTGCTTAATGTCTATTTTGTCTGATATAAAATGTCTGCTTTGTTCTTGTTTCTACTTGCATGGAATATCTTTTCCATTCCTTTAATTTGAACTTATGTGTGCCCTAAAGCTATAGTGATTCTCTTGTAGGTGGCATATAGTTGGGTCTTGTTTTTCTATGCATCCCCAGTCCTCTGCCTTTTGTTGCTGAATTCAATCCATTTACATTTACAGTGATTACTCATTCACGAGAACTTTCTAATGCCATCTTATTCACTGCTTTCTGGTTGTCTTTTAATTCCCTTCTTTCTTTTTTTCATCTGTTTCTGCCTACATTTGTACAATGGTGATTTTTTGAGGTGGTATGCTCTGTTTCCTCTTTCTTCCACTTTTTGAATCTACTCTCAATTTTTGCTTTGTGGTTACCATGAGGTTTGCATAAACATCTCATAGAGAAAACAGTCCATTTTATGCTGATACCAGCTTAACTTCAATTGTCTACAAAAGCTGTCCCCTTTTGGGGCCAGCACCCTGGTGTAGTGGTTAAGTTCATCATGCTCTGCCTCAGTGCCCTGAATGTCGGGCAGAAATGTAGGAATATTGGCATAGATATTACCTTAGGGCTAATCTTCCTCAAACAACAAAAGAGGAAGATTGGCAACAGATGTTAGTTCAGGGTGAATCTTCCTCATAAAAAAAACTGTACTGTTTTACTCTCATCTTTTATATTTTTATGTAATTTTTTACCTTTATATTGTATATTCTTGAACAAATTATAGTAGCTATAATTATTTTTAATACTCTTCACTTTTCACTTTTATACTATAGTGAAGTGATTAACACACCATGCTATTACAGAATTAGGGGTTGTTATATGTAACTGTATATTTACCTTTATCACTCTTTTCTATACTTTCGTATGTTTTCATGTCCCTGATTAGTGTCTTTTTCTTTCAGCTTAAATAACTCCTTTTAGTATTTCCTGCCAGGCAGGTCTTGTGGTGATGAACAACCTCAGCTTTTGTGTTTCTAGGAAAGTCTTTATTTCTCTTTCATATTTGAAGTACAACTTTGTGAGAGAGAGTATTCTTGGCTGGCCATTTTATCCTTCAACAATGAACATGTCATTCACTCTCTCCTGGCTTGTAGAATGTCTGCTGAGAAAATTGCTGAAAGCTTAAAGGGGATTCATTTGTAGGATATAATCTTTTGACCTTGATTATTTCTAGTATTCTCATTTTCTTTGTTTTTGACATTTTTAATATAAAGTGTATGGAGAAGGTGGTTTGGCATGATATAATAGGATGATCTGTTAGCTTTATGAAGTTGGATGTTTAAATATCTCCTCAGGTTTTGGAAGTTCTCAGGATTATTTCATTAAATACATTTTGCAGGGCTGGACCAGTAGCGCAGCAGTTAAGTGCCCACATTCCACTTCGGCAGCCCGGGGTTGGCCAGTTTGGATCCCGGGTGCGGACATGGCACCACTTGGCAAGCCACGCTGTGGTAGGCGTCCCACATATAAAGTAGAGGAAGATGGGTGTGGATGTTAGCTCAGGGCCAGGCTTCCTCAGCAAAAAGAGGAGGATTGACAGCAGTTAGCTCAGGGCTAATCTTCCTCAAAACAAATACATTTTGTTCCCCCTTCTCCATCTATTTTCCTTCTGAGCTTCAATTATCCCATAGATAATGTAGGTTATCTTTGTTCTTTTTCATTCTTTTTTCTTTGGTTGGCTCTCACTGGGTTATTTCAAACTTCCTGTCCTCTAGCTCACTCATCTGTCTTCCATTGGCTCTACTCTACTGAGGATGCTCTCTATTGCATTGTTCATTTCATTCATTGAATTCTTTAGCTCTGGAATTTCTATTTGGTTCTTTTCTATAATTTCTATCTCTTTGGTAAATATCTCGTTGTGTTCTTTTTTCCCTGATCTCATTGAATTTTTTTTCTGACTTTTCTTGTAGTTCATTAAGTGTTTTTGAAATGGCTGTTTAAAACTCTTTATCAGCTAGATCACATAATTCTTTGCCTTTCAACTTGGTTCTTGGAGAATTCTTGTTATTTTTAGGTGAGGAATGTTTTCTTAATATTTGATGTTTCTTACAGGTTTGTATTGCTGCTTCAGCATTTGAAGAGGCAGACATCTCCTTAAACCTTTACTAGTTCCCTTTAGATGGAGTATACTATTGTTAGTAGGGTTATAGCTGGGAATGTCTCTGCCTTTATGTGGGTACACATACTCAACTCTTCTTGCTGTCTCTTCTGACAGTATTCATAAGCTATTGCATTTTCTCTGGTTCTTACCAGAAACCAGATCTGCTAGCTAAAATGTCTTTTCCTTTTTCCAGAATGTGGCACTACAGCTCATGTTTGTGATTTCTCCCTTGCCCACAGATCCTGGTCTGTTTTGCTCAGAGCACTCAGTTTACCAGATTTACTCTCACTGTGCCCTCAGACAAGTACCAAGGATCCAGCTTCAGAGTGTGGAGAGGTGTGGTTTTAGTACTCCTAGAGGCATATGAGTAAACTTTCTGCTGAAATCCTGAGTGCAGACAGCAGGAACTATGACCCTTCAATACTCCTTGCTGTTCAGCATGTATTACCTGGCTGAGTAGTCTAGATATGATTTTGGAAATTGCACCCTTCTACCTACTTCTCTGGCTATAGCTTTATGCTTCTAAAGGGATTTTCCATTTTTATGCTTTCTTTTGGACCTAGGAGGCTAGAAATGGTTGAGGAAAAGGAAGACACTCTGGAGGGCTAATGCTGACAAATATTTGTAGTTCATAGACACAGTTTATTTCAGTAATGTCACAGCCTTTCTCTGGGAAATCTCCAAGACTTCACTTTTATTCATATAGACAACTCCTAGACTACATTTGGCATCTAGTTTCTACCTTTCATAGCATTTCATGATTTACTTTCTTATTTGAGTTCATCTGAACAAAATGTTTTTGGGTTGGGAGATGATCTAATGACCACCTGAAGAGGTGACAGCTTTAGTATCTTACAGATGTCATACAGTGCCAGATGCAAAATATTATTTTGGTTATTTATGATTTGTCCTGAATACTTAGTGTTTTCCTTCCCTAGACTAGCTCCAGTGATAAAAAGAGAAAGAACTTCCAGAAATCTTGCCTCAGCTTTCTAATCTCCATGTGCATTGCCTAAACATCCTAACCCTTACTTGACTTCAAGTCACTCCACTTTATAGGAGAATTCTTTAGCCTAGGAACTATGAATAGAATTGACAGTGATTGAGAATCCAATAAAACCATATAGAAAGGCGGTAAGTGGTTCCAGTTTCCTTGGTAGAAGGTCCAGAGTTTCCAAAAGATTTCTAAAGTATCATTGACACGAATAAGATCAAGGATCATTGTCCTAGAAAATTTAACTCGTAAGAATATCTGATTTGAGGAAATAAGAATCTGCACCTGGGGCCAGCCTGGTGGTGCAGTGGTTAAGTTCACACGTTCTGCTTCTCGGTGGCCCGGGGTTCGCCAGCTCAATCCCGGGTGTGGACATGGCACCATTTGGCAAAAGCCATGCTGTGGTAGGCGTCCCATGTATAGAGGAAGATGGGCATGGGTGTTAGCTCAGGGCCAGTTTTCTTCAGCAAAAAGAGGAGGATTGGCAGTAGTTAGCTCAGGGCTAATCTTCCTCAAAAAAAAAAAAAGAATCTGCACTTTTAACGAAGAGAGCATAATGGTTATTACAACCCTGTCTTTTCTAACTTCTCAGGAGCCTTCCTAGTGTCGTTAACTTGGGTAAGTCATATCCATTTCCAAGCTGCTCTGGGTGTGTAACTCTTCCCATGATCCCATTACATTGCTCCTATATTTATCCAGGGTTTATGAAAGTAGAAAGAGAGTTACAGAATTGTCCACCTTCCCTCATTAGAGATTAATGGAATATTACTTCCCAAGGAGATTTCAAAGAGTACCTACTTCACCAATCTCATCTTGCATATGAGGTCCAGCATGATTTGGGGACTTCCTCAAGCACTGAATTTATATCAGAGCCAAACCTTAGAAGAATCATTCTTTTTCACCATATTGAGAAATGGCACTATTTTCCTAATGTAGTCTATTTCCAATTCTCATATATGTGTAAACTCTGGAATGGGAAAACAGGAAATTAAGATATTTTAGGGGATAATGTACTAATGATGCCTATTGCTCATTCTGTTCCCAAAGAGAATGGCAATATTAATCATAGAGGATTTTTTCAGTTAAGGTTGCTGATTGTACATGAGAAACATTGATTACCCTCTTTCCAGTCTTCTTGGGAATCTACCTTGTGACCCTCCTCTGGAACCTGGGTCTCATCATCCTAATCAGGATGGACTCCCACCTGCGCACATCTATATACTTTATTCTCGGTTTCCTGTCATTTATAGACATCTGCTATTCTTCTTCCACCAAACCAAGGATGCTTTGAGACGTCTTAAAGGGTGAAAAAATGATTTCCTTCATTGTTTGTGCCACCCAGTATTTTACTGGGTGCTGGATATGTCTCACTGAGTCCTTCTCCTTAACCATGATGAGCTATGACAGATATGTTGCTATCAGTAGGCCTCTACAGTACTCAGCTATCATAGATTCTGGCCTTTGTCAGAAGATGGTTCCTGGGGCCTATGGCAGTGCTTTCCCTAGTAGCTTAGTTCAAACAGGCCCTAGCTTTCATATCTACTACTGTGGACTCAATAAAATTCCACATTTCTTCTGTGATATAGCTCAAATTATTTCCTTGCCTCACTCCAATCCTTTCATCATCCAAAAGACTGATATTCTGCTAGTTGTTTTACTGCCCTTGGTTCTTTTCTCTTTATCCTCTTAATCCATGGTTTCCACCCATTGCAGCTTCCATCCTGAAAATATCCTCCATAAAATCTATTGCCAAGGCCTTCAATACCTTTGCCTCCCACCTGGCAGGTGTAACAGTCTTCTATGACACAGGCTTCTCTGTGTACCTGCATCCTAGCCCTAGACACTCTGAAAAGCAGGACAAGGTACTGTGAGTATTCTATCCTACCCTTATCCCCATGTCAAATCCTCTTATCTATAGTCTGAGTAGCAAGGAGATCAAAGCGGCTGTCAAGAGGATGGTAAAGAGGACAAACAATTTACTTCACTAGGAACAATATTTGTGCAGGTATTATTTCCCCTATAATGAAGACAGGGTTTAGAATATTTAAGTGACCTCTTGTATGCCACAAGAATATCTATGTAAAAAGCAGAAATTAAAATCTGGTTTTCTTGATTCCTGGTGCCATTATGTTTAGCTACTATGACCATGTGATCTGTTTGAGGCAACATCATAAACACTGAATTCAGTTTACAAAGCCTTTTTCCATGATTAGACTCACTTAGATAAAACTCTCTGTTTTGTGAATACAGGTTTTAATACATAGTATATGTAGAGAAATGCCAAGAACATACAAAGACACATAGATGCTTCTTTTCTCTAGGATTTTTAAAATGTCTTTTATTTATTTTCAAATATTAAGCATTCATATATATATTTGAATAAAAATAAAATGATGTGCAAAATTAAATATGTTAAATTGAAAATAATTTACTAATGTATACTTTATCGTCTTATTCATGAATAGAGAAAGTGAGAGAAAGAGAAAGAGTGTGTGACAGGGAGAGACACAAAAAGAGAGAGATAGAAACAAAAGTACAAAGACAGAAAAAGATAATGAGAATGAGAAAGGAAGTAGAGGAAAGGAGATGGGAGGGGAGGAGACAAGAGGCAAGGGGAGGGGAAAGACTGGTGTGGCATATTTAAAAATAACATTGTTATTTCCTCCAACTTACTCCTCGAGTCTCCTTGTGTAGTGAATTGTGAAAAAGAGATGGGAAAACATAATGGTAGAAAGAAGGCACACTTTTGAGGTTAAGATTTGGGGAGATTCTCAGAGGCTGGAAAGAAATCAAAGTCATCAATTTCTGGGCATAGGTGGCCTGGGATATGCTCCATGGTAGCTTCCAAGAGACCTCAGAAATTAAGGCTGGTGTGATGTGTCTTGGGAGGCAGCGTCAGAAGCCCATAGATCTGAAAGTCCCAGGGATTACAAGGCCTTAAGTTTTACCAGGGTGCAGCAGAGCCAGCTAATGTCGGGGGGTACCATGGAAAGCCAGAGCACAACCAGGAGAATTTCAGGAAAATTTGAAAAGAGATATTTTTCAGGCAAGAGTTTATGGACTAATTTACTTACGTATTACATTAGTGTTTATACAGCATTTTATACTTCATATAGTTACATTGCATAGGTGTGATTTGGCTCAATTACCATGAAAAGTTAGCAGATGAGAAATTGTCCCCATTTTACAGGTAGAACCTTTAGGCATATTGACGTCTGCTATATTCTTCCCAGCATAGCAACAATCCATCTTGAGTTTCACAAAGCATGATTTGTGGAACACAGATGGGTTATTACTGACCAGAGACATGACTACCATTGCTTGCCAGTGGTATGCAGATTCTATACAGTTTTTTTATCAGGGGGAACATATGACTCCAAACCAAATAGAAAGTGTTAAATCAAATTAACTCATTGCCACATCCATGCCTTTCTCTCTAAAATTAAAATTGCCTGAAGTAGATCAAACCGTGATTGGGACCTTCCTAAAGCATTGCTGTATCCCTAGTAATGGCAGGGTAGATGTTTCCATCTTAAAAAAAAATACAAAAAACAAGAAAAAAAAGTTTTCAGGAATCATCTTAAGTAGATATTTTTAATAAAGGATTAGTAATGCAGCATAATATGTTGGAAAGAACTCCAATTCAGAACACATAAATTAAATCTACTGTTAATAGAAGGCATTCTCTGTACTTCACACTCTTATAAGAGCTTTGTAATCATTATATAATTCTATTCACTGTATGAAAATCTATCTGTGAAACAACTACTACTGTCGACACCACTTTAAAGGTGATAACAAAGAGATTTAAAGAGTTTAATTTGCTCAAGTTCACACAAACACCATTTGGAAACCTGGAATTCTACCCATACTGGCTAATACCAATGCCCATGGTATTAACTACAATGATACATGGCTGTGCCATAAATTAGTTTTATTGGATTCTTATTGCTTCAATTTCCTCACTTATGCACATGGAATCATGCCATGTTGACCTCATAGGATTGCTGTGATAATTGATTCAGGTCAGGTGGTTGAGGACATGTATGTATCTAAAATAGAAGTGGTTTGTAAACAGGGAAGGGTCCACATATCTAATTTATTTCTATCGTGCCATATTAGCCCCCAGGTGTGTCATATTGGGCAAATCTCTTAGCTTCACTGGCTTTGGGTAGTCACCTGGAAGTTGATGTTATTGGACTAGATGATCTCTAGGTCCATTGCTGTTCAAATGACTCCAAGTTTTATAAAAGAAAAGCTGTAATTACGAGATCATGATTTTTTGAGGAATCTACATACTTTTTTCCATAGTGGCTGCACCAGTTTGCACTCTCACCAGCAATGTTTGAGAGTTTCCTTTTCTCCAAATCCTCTCCAACACTTGCTATTTCCCGTCTTGTTAAATATAGCCATTCTGACAGGTATGAGGTGATATCTTGTTGTAGTTTTGATTTGTATTTCCCTGATAATTAGTGATGTTGAATATCTTTTCATGTGCCTGTTGGCTATCTGTATAACTTATTTGCAGAAATGTCTGTTCAGATTTTTTGCCCATTTTTTAATTGGGTTGTTGGATTTTTTTGTTGTTGAGATGCATGAGTTCTTTATATATTTTGGATATTAACCCCTTATCAGATATATGGTTTGCAAACATATTCTCCCAATTATTAGGTTGTCTTTTCATCTTGTTGATGATTTCTTCTGCTGTGCAGAAGCTTTTTAGTTTGATGTAGTCCCATCTGTTTATTGTTTCCCTTGCCTGGTAAGACACGGTACTTGAAAATATGCTGCTAAGACCAATGTCAAAGAGTGTATTGCCTATCTTTTATTCTAGAAGTTTAATGGTTCCAGATCTTACATTCAAATCTTTAATCCATTTAGAGTTAATTTTTGTGTATGGTGTAAGATAGTGGGCTATTTTCATTCTTTTGCATGTGGCTGTCCAGTTTTCCAAACACCACTTATTGAAGAGACTTTCCTTTCTCCATTGTATGTTTTTGGTCCCCTTGTGAAAAATTAGCTGCTCATAGGGGCCAGCCCGTAGACGTGTGGGTTTATTTCTGAGTTCTCGATTCTGTTGCATTGATGTGTGTGTCTGTTTTTGTGCCAGTACCGTGCTGTTTTGGTTACTATAGCTTTGTAGCATATTTTGAAAACAGAGAGTGTGATACTTCCAGGTTTTTTCCTTTTTCTCAGGATTCCTCTGGCTGTTTGGAGTCTTTTTTGTTCCATATAAATTTCAGGATTCTTTGTTCTTTTTCTGTTTAAAATGTCTTTGGAACTTTGATAGGAATTGCATTGATCTGTATACTGCTTTAGGAAGTATAGACATTTTAACTACATTAATTCTTCCAATCCAAGAGCATGGAATATCTTTCCATTTCTTTGTGTCCTATTTCTTTCAACAATATTTTATAGTTTTCAGTCTACAAGTCTTTCACCTCTTTGGTTAAGTTTATTCCTAGGTATTTTATTCTTTTTGTTGCACTTGTAAATGGGATTGCATTCTTAATTTCTCTTTATGCTACTTGGTTGTTAATGTATAGAAACCCAACTGATTTTTGTATGTTGATTTTGTATTCTGCAACTTTAGTGTATTCATTTATTGTTTCTAAAGTTTTTTGTGCAATTATTTAGGGTTTTCTATATATAAAATAATGTCATGTGAAAATAGTGACAGTTTCACTTCTTTCTTTCCAATTTGCATCCATTTTATTTCTGTTTCTTGCCTGATTGCACTGGCTAGAACTTCCACTGCTATGTTAAATGAAAGTGGCAAAAGTGGGCATCCTTCTCTGGTTCCTGTTCTTAGAGGAATAGTTTTCAGTTTTTCTGCATTGAGAATTATATTAGCTGAGAGATTTTCATATATGGCCTTTATGATGTTGAGATACTTTCCTTCTATACCCATTTTATTTAGAATTTTTATCATAAATAGATACTGTATCTTGTCAAATCCTTTCTCTGTATCTATTGAGATAGTCATATGGTTTTTATTCTTCCTTTTGTCTATATGGTGTATCACATTGATTGATTTGTGGAGGTTGAACCATCCCTGCATCCCTGGAATAAATCCCACTTGGTCTTTTTGATGAATTGTATTCAATTTGCTGGCATTTTATTGAATATTTTTGCATCAATATTCATCAGTGACACTGGCCTGTAATTTTGCTTTTCCGTGTTGTCCTTGTCTTGTTTTGTTATCAGGATAATATTGGCTTCCAGAATGAGTTAGGAAGCTTTCATTCCTCTTGACTTTTTTGGAAGAGTTTGAGAAGACTAGGTATTAAATCTTCATTGAGTGTTTGGTCAAATTCACTAGGGAAGCCATATAGTCTTGGACTTTTGTTTTTGGGGAGGTTTTTGATTACTGTTTTGATCTCCTTACTGGTGATTAGCCTATTCAAATTTCTATTTTTTCTTGATTACATTTTGGAAGGTTGTATGATTCTGAGAATTTGTCCATTTCTTCTAGATTATCCAATTTATTGGCATATAGCTTTTCATAGTATTCTCTTATAATCTTTTGTATTTCTGAGGTGTCCATTGCAATTTCTCCTCTTTCGCTTCTGATTTTTTTTTATTTGAGCCTTCTGTCTTTTTTATCTTGTTGAGTCTTTCTAAAGTTTTGTCCATTTTATTTATCTTTTCAAAGAAACAGCTCTTGGTTACATCAGTTTTTTCTATTGTTTTTGTTGTCTCTATTTGATTTGTTTCTGCTCTGATTTTTATTCTTTCCTTTCTTCTGCTGATTTGGGGCTTGGTTCATTCTTCTTTTTGCAGTTCCTTTAAGTATACTGTTAGATTGTTTATTTGAGATTCTTCTTGTTTGTTGAGGTAGGCCTGTATTGTTGTAAACTTCCCTGTTAGAACCACTTTTGCTGTATCCCATGAATTTTGGCATGTCCTATTTTCATTTTCATTTCTCTCCAGGTATTTTTTGATCTCTCCTTTGATTTCTTCATTGACCTAATCATTGTTCAGTAACCTTTTGTTTAATCTCCACATATTTGTGGCTCTTCCGATTTGCATTCTGTAGTTGATTTCTAGTTTCATACAATTGTGGCCAGAGAAGATGCTTTGTGTTATTTCGGTCTTCTTAAATTTATTGAGACTTGTTTTGTGGCTTAATATGTGATCTACCCAGGAGAATGTTTCATGTGCATTTGAGAAGAATGTGTATTCTGCAGCTTTTGTTTGGAATGTTCTATATATATCTACTAAGTCCATCTGGTCTAACATGTCATTTAAGGCTAATGTTTCCTTATTGATCTTCTGTTTGGATGATATACCCATTGGTGGAGTGTTAAGTGGAGTGTTACAGTCCCTTGCTATTATTATGTTATTGCCTATTTCTCCTTTTATGTCTGTTAATAATGGCTTTATATATTTAGGTGTTTCGATGTTGGGTGAATAGATAATTAGAAGTGTTATATCATCTTATTGGATTGTTCCTTTTGTGATTATGCAGTGCCCTTCTTTGCCTCTTGTTAACAGTTTTGTTTTACAGTCCATTTTTTCTGATACAAATATTTCTACCACAGCCTTCTTTTCATTGTCATTGCATGGAGATTCTTTTTCCATCCTTTCACTTTCAGCTTGTGAGTGTCTTTAGGTCTGAAGTGTGTCTCTTGTGTGTAGCATATATATAGATCTTCTTTTTCTTGTTCAGTTGGCCACCTTATGCCTTTTTATTAGAACATTTAGCTTATGAATATTTAATGTATCTATTGATAAGAATGTACTTATTGCCATTTTCTAACTTTCGTTCTGAATGTTTTAGTTGTTTTTCTCTGTTCCTTTCTTCTTCTCTTGAATCTTCCCCTGTGGTTCAATGTCTTTCTTGAGCATTATGTTTCAGTTCCTTTCTCTCTTTTTTGTGTATTTATTATAGGTTTCTGGTTTGTGATTATGATGAGGTTCACATACAGTAACCTATGTATATAGCAATCTATATTAAGTTGATGAACCCTTTAGTTTGACCTCTTGCTGAAAATGCTACTCTTTTCTTCCTCTCTTCCCATATTTTATGTTTTTCACATCCTAATCTCTTTTCTTTTTGCATGTGTATCTGGTACCCTCATCATGGAAATAGATAACTGTAGTACTTTTGTCTTATTGAATTTTAAGAGTTACAGCCATTCCACTCTTACATACTTATGCAAGAGAAATGAAAACATATGCCCACACGAAGACCAATATATGAACGTTCATAACAGACTTATGTGTAACAACCAGAAACTAGAAAAAACCAAAATATTCATGAAAAAGTGAATGGATAAACAAAATGTGGCTTATCCACACAAAAGAAAGGAACAAAATATTGATATACACAAAATCATGGATTAATTTTGTGAGTGAAAGAAGCCAGACAAGAAGAGAGTGCATATTTTAGGATTCCATTTATAGAAATTCTAGAAAATAAAAACTAATCTATAGTGACAGATGCAGGTGAGTGGTTACCTGAAGAAAGAGGGGCAGAGGGGGCATATTACAAAGGGTCACAAGGACACTTTTGGGGTGATAGCAACATTAACTATCTTAAACATAGTGATGATGTCATGGGTATATGATTACATCAAAACTTATCAAAGTGTACACTTCAAACACATGAGTCTGTTGTGTATCAATGATAGCAAAATTTTAAAAAATACCTTTTAAGAGATAAATTTGAGGGAGATCTTGTCAAGATGGCAGCATAGGCAGACTCTGAACTCACCTCCTGCCATGAACACAGCCAGGTTACAATTATTTTTCGAAAAAATACCCTGAAGAGAAAACTGAAAACTGAATAAAAAGAACCCCCACAAGGGAGAGTCCTGACTGAGGCCGAAGAGGCAGAAATTCCTCCTGGAGAGAAAAAAAGCCACCTTCACAAGCTACAGACCTTCACAGCAGGCTGGACGGAAGACACTCTAAGGTATGCATCCCTCCCTGGAGCAGTGGGATCTTGAGCAAGGGGCCCATTACTGCTATACGCATACTTCAGACTCAGCACAACTGAGATGAGTATCCTACTATCTGGCTTTTCTGGCTATTAACTGTAACAGGGAATACCCCCAGAAAAGCTATCGGATGAAGGCCAAAAGAACCCAGCTCTTAAAGGGCTCATGCACAAATTCACTCATCTCAGAGAGCAAACCAAAATCACCAGAAAGAAGGCTGCACAGTCCTTTGGTGAAAAGAGACTCACTTGGTAGGTTCTGGGTGCATCTCAGTGAGAGGTGAGACCTCTCCAGAGACTGAGACATTGGTGGTGGCCATTCTTGTGCTCTGGTACAGATGTTCTGACACAGATGCTGCCAGATGCTGTTGATGCTATCCACTGGCCTGTTAGCCCAGGGATATGCCACACTCACTAGAGCACAGATTTAATCTGGTTCAGCCAGTGCAGGCAGCCTGCCTTAGGGACCGGCCCCACCCAACAGCCAGCTCTCAGGCTACTTGTCCACCTGCATTGATTGGGTGCCTTGATCCTCCATAGGTAGGCAAGTGTGTCTGCATCTGTGTGAGGACCAGGTGAACTGTGAGGTGCATTGGTGGAGGGGTGGGGGCCTCTGCAGTGGGGTGACTGGGTAGGCTCCAGGGAGCTGGGAAGTGTGCACAGACGAGGACTGTGTTGGCAGTGGGTGTGGACCTGTGGGGGGGTGGGGCTTATCAGTGGCAGAAGATCTATGCTTCACAAAGACTATCAGCCCCACCTACCAAAGCCTGAAACAGTTGGGTGCTCCCTGTGCCTAGGGCCAGCCCCACTCAGCTGCAAACCTAAGACAGCTGACAACAGCTTTGCAAGCCTGAGGCCTACAGCAACTGTGAGTTCCTGAGCCTAGCAACCAGCTACACTCAGTGCCTACCGAATTGACAGGGAAATCGCAACAGGAGTGTGCTATTAGACCTTGTAGCCAAAGGTCCTGGGGCTCCCCAAACCCAATTTATAAACAGCCAGCCAGGGAGGGAAAGACTAGACTTCCTGGGTACCTGCAGTAAGAGTAACCTTGCCACAGCATAAGGACACAAGTAGCACACAGGGGTCGTTCCTAGACCATTGGGACTGGTGACGAGAGGGAAGCACACTGCTGGGCCACAAAAGGCATCTCTTACATAAGGCCACTTCTCCAAGATCATGAGACATAGCCAACTTACATAATACATAGATATAAGCGCAGAAAGAGGCATAATGACTCCTCAAAGGAATAGCAAAGGAACAGAATAAAACCCCAGAAAAAGAGCTAAATGAAACAGAATAAGGTAGTTCAAACAAAAACTCATAAGGATGTTCATGGATATTGGGAGAATACTGGATGAACACAGTGAGAACATCAACAAAGAATTGGAAAATATAAAAAAGAACCAACCAGAAATGAAGATTACAATACTGGAAATGAAAATTTCACTAGAGGGACTCAATAACAGAGTAGATGATATAGAAGAATGGATCAGCAAGTTGGATGAAAGACTAGAGGGGATCACCAAAACTGAATAGATAAAAGAAAAAAGAATTTAAAAGAATGAGAACAGTCTATGGGAACTCTGGGACAATCATGTGCACTAACATTCATATGATATGTGTCCCAGAAGGAGAAGAGAGAAACAAAGGGGCAGAGATTCTATTTGAAGAAATAATAGCTGAAAACTTTCCTAATCTAAGGAAAGAAACAGACATCAAAGTAAAAGAAGCACAGAGAGCACCAAACAAGAAAAGCCCAAAGAGGCCCACACCAAGACACATTATAATTAAAATGTCCAAAATTAAAGATAAAGACAGAATCCTGAAAGCAGCAAGAGAAAGACAACAAGTGACATACAAAGGAAAGCCCATAAGGCTATCAGTGGACTTCTCAGCTGAAACCCTACAGGATAAAGGAATGTGGCATGACGTATTTAAAGTGCTGAAAGGAAAACACCTACAGCCAAGAATATGCTATCCAGCAAAGTAATCATTCAGGATGGAAGGATTTATAAACAGCTTCCCAGACAAGCAAAAATTAAAGGTGTTTATCACCAAGAAACCAGTTCTACAAGAAATGCTGAAGGGACTTATTTAAGTAGGAAAGAGAAAACCACAAGTAGGGATAAGAAAATTATCAGAAAAAAAAATCAGGCAATGAAATCACTGATAAAGTCAAAAACATAGTAAAGGTAACAGATCGCCCACCTATGAAGATAATATGAAGGTTAAACGACAAGAGTATTAAATTACCTACTTCAAGGAAAAGAGGATAATGGATAGACACACACAAAATGAGAGATTAGATATGATTTCAAAAACATAAAATGTGGGAGGAGAGGAGTAAAAGAGTAGAGCTTTTAGAAAGAGGTCAAGCTAAAGAGACTATCAACTCAATGTAGATTGCTATATACGTAGAATATTATTTAAGAACCTCATGGTAATCACAAGCCAGAAACCTATAATAAGCAAACAAATATGTAAGAGGAAAGAAATCAAACATATTACTAAAGAAAGTCATCAAATCACAAGGGAAGAGATAAAGAGAAGTAGGGAAAAGAGAAGAACTACTAAAACACAGAAAAAAGTAACAAAATGGCAATAAATTCATATTAATCAATTGCTACTTTAAATCTCAATGGAGCAAATGCTCCAATCAAAAGGCATGGGGTGTTCTATTGGATAAAAACCAAAACCCATATGTATGCTGCATACAAGAGACACACTTCAGACACAAAGACACTCACAAACTGGAAATGAAAGGATGGAAAAATATACTCCATGGAAACAGCAAAGAAAAGAAAGAGCAGGTAGTAATACCTATATCAGAGAAAATTGACTTTAAACAAAAACTGTAACAAGAGACAATGATGGGCACTACATAATGATAAAGGGAACAATACAACAAGATATAACACTTGTAAATATCTATGCACCCAACACAGGAGCACCTAAATATATAAAGCAAGTATTAACAGACATAAAAGGAGAAATAGACAATAACACAATAGTAGGGAACTTAGACACACCACTTACAGCAATGGATAGATCATTCAAACAGAAGATCAATAAGGAAACACTGGCCTTAAAGGACACATTAGACCAGATGGACTTAGCAGATATATCTAGAACATTCCATCCAAAAACCACAGAATACACATTCTTTTCAAATGCACATTGAACATTCTCCAGGATTCAACACAAATTAGGCCACAAAAAAGTCTCAATAAATTTGAGAAAACTGAAAAATACTGTGAATCTTTTCTGACCACAAAAGTATGAAACTGGAAATCGACTACAGAAAGAAAATCAGAAAACCCATAAATATGTGCAGATTAAACAAAATGCTACTGAAAAACGATTGGGTCAATGAAAAAAATCAAAGGAGAAATAAAAAATACCTGGATACAAATGAAAATGAAAATATGACATACCAAAAATCTATGGGATACAGCAGAAGTGGTTCTAAGAAGGCAGTTTATCGCACTTCAGGCCCACCTCAACAAACAAGGAAAATACCAAATAAACAATCTAACTGTGCACCTAAAGGAATGAGGAAAAAAAAGAACAAACTAAGCCCCAAATCATCAGAAGGAAGGAAATAATTAAAATCAAAGCAGAAATAACCGAAAGAGACGAAAAAAACCACTAGAAAAAGTTAATGAGACAAAGACCTGGTTCTTTGAAAAGATAAACAAAATTGACAAAACTTTAGCTAGACTCATCAAGAAAAAAGAGAGAAGGCCCAACTACATAAAATCAGAAATGAAAGAGGAGAAATTACAACAGCCATCTCAGAAATAAAAAAGATTATAAGAGAATACTATGAAAAGCTATGTGCAAGCAAATTGGATAATCTGGAAGAAATAGATACATTCTTAACATCATACAACCTTCAAAAGGGGACCAAGAAGAAGTAGAGAATTTGAATAGACCAGTCCCCAGGAAGGAGATTGAAACAGCAATAAAAACATCCGAAAAATAAAAGTCCAGGACAAGATGACTTCCCTGGTGAATTCTACCAAACATTCAAAGAAAACTTAATACTATCCTTCTCAAACTATTCCAAAAAAATGAATAGGAGAGGAGGCTTCCTAATTCATTCTGCGAAGCCAACAATATCTTGATACCAAAACAGATAAGGACAACAGAAAAAAAGAAAACGACAGACCAATATCACTGATGAACATCTATGCAAAAATCCTCAACAAAATGCTAGCAAGTCAAATACAACAATACATTAAAAAGCTCATAAATCGTGTCCAAGTGGGTTTTATTCCAGGGATGCAGGGATGGTTCGAGATCCACAGATCAATCAACGTGATATACCACATTAACAAAATGAAGAATAAAAACCACATGATCATCTCAATAGACACAGAGAAAGCATTTGACAAGATATAGTAACCATTTATGATAAAAACTCTAAATAAAATGGATATAGAAGGAAACTACCTCAAACTAATGAAAGCCATATATGACAAACCCACAGCTAATATCATTCTTCATGGAGAAAAACTGAAATCTAACCTTCTAATAGCAGGAACTAGAAAAGGATGCCCACTTTCATCACTCTTATTTAACATAATATTGGAAGTCCTAACCAGGACAATCAGGAGATAAAAAGAAATAAAGTGATCCAAATAGGAAAAGAAGTGAAACTGCCACTATTTGCAGATGACATGATTTTGTACACATAAAACCCTAATGAATCCACTAAAAAATCTTTTTTTTTATTTATTTTTTTTTATTAATATTATGATAGATTACAAGCTTGTGAGGTTTCAGTTGTACATTTTTGTTAGTCATGTTGTGGGTACACCACTACCCCCTCCGTACCCTCCCCCCACCCCCCCTTTTCCCTGGTAACCACCGATCAGATCTCCTTCTCAATATACTAACTTCCACCTATGAGTGGAGTCATATAGAGATCGTCTTTCTCTGACTGACTTATTTCGCTTAACATAATGCCCTCGAGGTCCATCCACGTTGTTGTGAATGGGCCAATTTCGTCTTTTTTTATGGCTGAGTAGTATTCCATTGTGTATATATACCACATCTTCTTTATCCAATCATCAGTTTCTGGGCATGTAGGCTGGTTCCACGTCTTGGCTATTGTAAATAATGCTGCGATGAACATAGGGGTGCAACGGACTCTTGAGATATCTGTTATCAGGTTCTTAGGATAGATACCCAGTAATGGGATGGCTGGGTCATAGGGTATTTCTATTTTTAACTTTTTGAGAAATCTCCATACTGTTTTCCATAGTGGCTGTACCAGTTTGCATTCCCACCAACAGTGTATGAGGGTTCCTCTTTCTCCACAACCTCTCCAACATTTGTCGTTCTTGGTTTTGGATGTTTTTGCCAATCTAACGGGGGTAAGGTGATATCTTAGTGTAGTTTTGATTTGCATTTCCCTGATGATTAGCGATGATGAACATCTTTTCATGTGTCTATTGGCCATATTCATATCTTCTTTTGAGAAATGTCTGTTCATGTCCTCTGCCCATTTTTTGATCGGGTTGTTTGTTTTTTTGTTGTTAAGCAGTGTGAGTTCTTTGTATATTATGGAGATTAACCCTTTGTCGGATAAGTGGCTTGTAAATATTTTTTCCCAATTAGTGAGCTGTTTTTTTGTTTCAATTCTGTTTTTCCTTGCCTTGAAGAAGCTCTTTAGTCTGATGAAGTCCCATTTGTTTATTCTTTCTATTGTTTCCCTCAACTGAGGAGTTACAGTGTCCGAAAAGATTCTTTTGAAACTGATGTCAAAGAGTGTACTGCCTATATTCTCTTCCAAAAGACTTATTGTCTCAGGCCTAATCTTTAGGTCTTTGATCCATTTTGACTTTATTTTGGTGTGTGGTGAAAAAGAATGGTCAATTTTCAATCTTTTGCATGTGGCTGTCCAGTTTTCCCAGCACCATTTGTTGAAGAGATTTTCTTTTCTCCATTGTAGGCCCTCTGCTCCTTTGTCGAAGATTAGCTGTCCATAGATGTGTGGTTATATCTCTGGGCTTTCAATTCTGTTCCATTGATCTGTGGACCTGTTTTTGTACCAGTACCATGCTGTTTTGATCACTGTAGCTTTGTAGTATGTTTTGAAATCGGGGATTGTGATTCCGCCGGCTTTGTTTTTCTTGCTCAGGATTGCTTTAGCAATTCGTGGTCTTTTGTTCCCCCATATGAATTTTAGGATTGTTTGTTCAATTTCTGTGAAGAATGTTCTTGGGATTCTGATTGGGATAGCATTGAATCTGTATATTGCTTTAGGTAGTATGGACATTTTAACTATGTTTATTCTTCCAATCCATGTACAAGGAATGTTTTTCCATCTCTTTATGTCATCACCTATTTCTTTCAAGAAAGTCTTGTAGTTTTCATTGTATAGATCCTTCACTTCCTTGGTTAAGTTTATCCCAAGGTATTTTATTCTTTTCGTTGCAATTGTGAATGGGATAGAATTCTTGAGTTCTTTTTCTGTTAGTTTATTGTTAGTGTATAGAAACGCTACTGATTTATGCACGTTAATTTTATACCCTGCTACTTTGCTGTAGTTGTTGATTATTTCTAATAGTTTTTCTGTGGATTCTTTGGGGTTTTCTATGTATAAGATCATGTCGTCTGCAAACAACGAGAGTTTTACTTCTTCGTTACCTATTTGGATTCCTTTTATTTCTTTTTCCTGCCGAATTGCTCTGGCCAGCACCTCCAGTACTATGTTGAATAGGAGTGGTGAAAGTGGGCACCCTTGTCTTGTTCCTGTCCTCAGAGGGATGGCTTTCAGCTTTTGTCCATTGAGTATGATGTTGGCTGTGGGTCTATCATATATGGCCTTTATTATGTTGAGGTACTTTCCTTCTATACCCATTTTACTGAGGGTTTTCATCATAAATGGGTGTTGGATCTTGTCGAATGCTTTCTCTGCATCTATTGAGATGATCATGTGGTTTTTGTTTTTCATTTTGTTGATGTAGTGTATCACGTTGATTGACTTGCGGATGTTGAACCATCCCTGTGTCCCTGGTATAAATCCCACTTGATCATGGTGTATAATCTTTTTGATGTATTGCTGTAATCAGTTTGCCAAAATTTTGTTGACGATTTTTGCATCTATGTTCATCAGTGATATCGGCCTGTAGTTCTCCTTCTTTGTGTTGTCCTTGTCAGGTTTGGGGATCAGAGTGATGTCGGCTTCATAGAATGTGTTAGGGAGTTCTCCATCTTTCTCAATTTTCTGGAACAGTTTGAGGAGAATAGGTATTAAGTCTTCTTTGAATGTTTGGTAGAATTCTCCAGAGAAGCCGTCTGGTCCTGGACTCTTGTTTTTGGGGAGGTTTTTGATTACCGTTTCTATTTCCTTACTTGTGATTGGTCTATTCAGATTCTCCATTTCTTCCTGATTCAGTTTGGGGAGATTGTAGGAGTCTAGGAATTTGTCCATTTCTTCCAGGTTGTTCAATTTATTGGCATATAGTTTTTCATAGTATTCTCTTATGATCTCTTGTATTTCATTGGTATCTGTTGTGATTTCTCCTCTGTCATTCCTGATTTTATTAATTTGCGATTTCTCTCTTCTTTTCTTGGTGAGTCTGGCTAGGGGTTTGTCAATTTTGTTAATTCTTTCGAAGAACCAACTCTTTGTTTCATTGATCCTTTCTATTGTCTTTTTTGTTTCAATATCGTTTATTTCTGCTCTTATTTTTATTATTTCCCTCCTTCTACTGACTCTGGGCTTTGTTTGTTCTTCTTTTTCTAGTTCTGTTAGGTGTCGTTTGAGGTTGCTTATGTGAGCTTTTTCTTGTTTAGTGAGGTGAGCCTGTATTGCGATGAATTTCCCTCTTAGAACTGCTTTTGCTGCATCCCAAATGATTTGGTATGTCGTGTTCTCATTTTCATTTGTCTCCAGATAATATTTGATTTTTTCTTTAATTTCTTCAATGATCCATTGTTTGTTGAGAAGGGTGTTGTTTAGTCTCCACATTTTTGCACCTTTCTCTGCTTTGTTCTTGTAGTTGATTTCTAGTTTAATAGCGTTATGATCAGAAAAGATGCTTGATATTATTTCAACTCTCTTGTATTTATTGATGTTTGCTTTGGTTCCCAAAATATGGTCAATCCTTGAGAATGTTCCATGTGCACTTGAGAAGAATGTGTAACCTGCTGTTTTTGGATGAAGTGTTCTATATATATCTATTAAGTCCATCTGGTCTAATTTTTCATTTACTTCTATTATTTCCTTGTTGATTTTCTGTCTGGATGTTCTGTCCATTGGTGTTAATGGTGTGTTGAGGTCCCCTACTATTATTGTATTGTTGTTGATGTCTTCTTTTAGTTCTATTAAGAGTTGCTTTACAAATTTTGGTGCTCCTGTGTTGGGTGCGTATATATTTATAAGTGTTATGTCTTCTTGGTGGAGAGTCCCTTTTATCATTATATACTGTCCCTCTTTATCTTTCTTTATCTGTTTTGCTTTGAAATCTACCTTGTCTGATATTAGTATAGCGACACCTGCTTTCTTTTGTTCATTATTAGCTTGGAGTACTGTTCTCCATCCCTTCACTCTGAGTCTGTGTTTGTCTTTGGGGCTGAGGTGTGTTTCCTCGAGGCAGCATATTGTTGGATCTTGTTCTTTGATCCATCCTGCCACTCTGTGTCTTTTGATTGGGGAGTTCAATCCATTTACATTTAGAGTGATTATTGAGATGTGGGGGCCTACCACTACCGTTTTGTGTCTTGTTTTCCGGTTTTCTTCAGTTTCCTTTGTTTCTCGTCCCATGGTTTAATCTGTTCTGATGTAGAGCTGCTACTCTCTGTTGTTGTCCTTCTACTTATCTCCTCTGCTCTTGGTTTTGTAGCCCCTTTCCTTTTATGGATTTTTCAGGAATGAGGGTTTTCCTGAGGATTTCCTGAAGAGGAGGTTTTGTGGCAATGAACTCCCTTAATTTTTGTTTATCTGGGAAAGTTTTTATTTCTCCATCGTATTTGAAGGATATTTTCGCTGGGTAGAGAATTCTCGGCTGTAGATTTTTGTCCTTCAGATTTTTGAATATATCATTCCACTCTCTTCTAGCCTGTAAAGTTTCTGCTGAGAAATCTGCTGATAGCCTGATGGGGGTTCCTTTGTAGGTTAGTTTCTTTTGCCTGGCTGTCCTTAATATTTTCTCCTTGTCGTTGACTTTTGCTAGCTTCACTACTATATGCCGTGGAGTTGGTCTTCTTGCATTGATAAAGTTTGGAGATCTATTGGCTTCTGTCACCTGAAGATCCATCTCCCTCACCAGATTTGGGAAGTTCTCAGCCATTATTTCTTTGAATAGGTTTTCTGCCCCTTTCTCCTTCTCTTCTCCCTCTGGTATACCTATAATCCTTACGTTGCATCTCCTAATTGTGTCTGATAATTCTCAGAGAGTTTCTTCATTTCTTTTAAGTCTTGCTTCTCTCTCCTCCTCTGCCTGCAACAATTCTATATTGCCATCTTCCAAATTGCTAATTCTTTCCTCCATATTATCGGCCCTACTGTTCAGAGCATCTAGATTTTTCTTAATCTCCTCTATTGCGTTCTTCATTTCCAATATTTCTGTTTGGTTCTTCTTTATCGTATCAAACTCTTTTGTGACATAGCTCCTGAACTCGTTGAGTTGTCGGTCAGAATTCTCTCTTAACTCATTGAGAATCTTAATGATGGCTGTTTTGAAGTCATCATCATTTACGTTATATATCTCATTTTCTTTGGGATTGTTTTCTGTGTATTTGTTACTTTCTTTCTGTTCTGGAGATTTAACGTATTTTTTCATATTGCTTGATGTTGTTGATTTGTGCCTCCGCATGGAGATAGAGTTTAGTTGCTCCTTTCACTTGTTTCAGCTGCTGCGGTGGGGGGAGCAGCTGTTTATACTTCACCAACCAGGAACCCTGTCCGTAGTTGCTAACTGGGCCTGGGCCCCTCTTCGTAGCCACAGTGGCCCTTTGGATTCCCTCCTCTGCCGTGGGGGCCGTCACAGGGGGGCTTCAGGCTGCAGGTGCCTACTGTTGTTGCCCACCTAGATGCGCTCTCTCCTTGGGGTCTGCAACGGTGTTATGGGCTTTTCCAGCGGCCAGGGGTGGGATCACTTATATTTGTCGCTCCGTTGCTGTCGGCACCCACCAAATCTCACTTGTCCTCTATGGGTCGCAGGAGAGCTATTGGCATCTTCTACAGTCTGTGGTTAGTACACCTAGCTATGCTGCTTTTGCCCTGGGGTCTTCCAGCCTTGTGGCTGGCGGCTGGGTGCCTTCTACTGGTGCTGTGCAGAGGCTTTCCCTAAGGCTGCTGTGAGCCTGTAGGGTTTCCCCCTAGGCTACTAAGCTGGGTCTCTGGAAGTCTCTCCAGCCCCAGTCCTCTCCGAGATCTCCAGCAATCCCTAGCCTCACGGGGTGGGCAACGGCAGCTGGGGGTTGCCCCGCCCTCTGGGATTCTCTCCGGGCCTCTCCCGGAGCCGTGAATGCTCAGTGTGGCCCCTCTGCTAACGGCACACAGAGAGTTTTGTCTGCTGCCCGGGCGGAGCTCCGGCGCTTCCCCTCCGGGTCACAGAACCGGCCTTTGAAAGTTCCCCCAGCCCCGGTCCTCTCCTCTCCGAGATCTCCGGCAATCCCTAGTCCCACGGGGCGGGCAACGGCAGCTGGGGGTCGCCCCGCCCTCTGGGGTTCTCTCCGGGCCTCTCCCGGGAGCCCTGAATGCTGGGCATGGCCCCTCTGCTAATGGCAGACAGAGAGTTTTGTCTGCTGCCTGGCGGAACTCTGGCGCTTCCCCTCCGGGTCGCAGGACCGGCCTTCGAAAGTTCCCCCCACCCCGGTCCTCTCCGAGATCTCTGGCAATCTCTAGCCCCACGGGGCGGGCAACGGCAGCTGGGGATCGCCCCGCCCTCTGGGCTTCTCTCCGGGCCTCTGCCGGGAGCCCTGAATGCTGGGCGTGGCCCCTCTGCTAATGGCAGACAGAGAGTTTTGTCTGCTGCCTGGCGGAGCTCCGGCGCTTCCCCTCCGGGTCGCAGAACCGGCCTTTGAAAGTTCCCCCGCCCCGGTCCTCTCTGAGATCTCTGGCAATCCCTAGCCCCACGGGGCGGGCAATGGCAGCTGGGGGTCGCCCCGCCCTCTGGGATTCTCTCCGGGTCTCTCCCGGAGCCGTGAATGCTCAGCGTGGCCCCTCTGCTAACGGCAGACAGAGAGTTTTGTCTGCTGCCCGGGCGGAGCTCCGGCGCTTCCCCTCTGGGTCGCAGAACCGGCCTTTGAAAGTTCCCCCAGCCCCAGTCCTCTCCGAGATCTCCGGCAATCCCTAGTCCCACGGGGTGGGCAACGGCAGCTGGGAGACCTCCGTGCCCTCCGTGTCTCTCTCTGGGACCCTCCAGGCGCCCCGAGCACTAGGCTGGGTCTCCCCGCCAATGGCGGGGAGAGACTCTCCCCGCGGGCTCAGGTGTGCAACTCCAAAGTTTCCCTCTGCGTTTAGGAGTAATTGCGGGGGGTTTAGGTAGGGTTCTGGTCACCTGTTTCCACCGTCGCTCCTCTGTTGTGTTCTCGCTCCTGCCCTAGATGTGTGTGGATCCTCTGGGGGCGTCCGTTGGAAGAAAGCCGCTTGCGGGTACTAGGCTGCCCGTCGGGGTTGGAGAGTTTTCACCTATTTCCACATCCTCCTGGAGGAAAGTCCATCTGCCTTCCGATGGATAGTCGCCTGGGTGTCTCAGACGTCCTGAGATGCTGTCTGGATATCCTTTGTCAAGCGATAAGTGTCCAAATAATTGTAGACTCGAAGGGCGAGAGACAAAGAGGACTACTCACGGCGCCATCTTGGCTCTCCTCACCACTAAAAAATCTTTTACAAACAATAAATGAATACAGTCAAGTTGCAGGATGCAAAATCAACATACAAAAATCAGTTGCGTTTCTATACACTAACAACGAAGTAGCAGAAAGAGAAATTAACAATACAATCCCATTTACAATTGCAACAAAAAGAATAAACTATTAGGAATAAACTTAACCAAAGAGGTGAAAGATGCATACACTGAAAACTATAAAATATTGTTGACAGAAATTGAATAAGACAAGAAGAAATGGAAAGATATTCCACGCTCTTGGATTGGAAGAATTAACATAGTTAAAATGTCCATACTTCCTAAAGCAATATATAGATTCAATGCAATCCCTATCAAAGTTCCAACAACATTTTTCACAGAGATAGAACAAAGACTGCTACAATTTATATGGAACAACAAAAGACCCTGAATAGCCATAGGAATCCTGAGGAAAAAGAACAAAGCTGGAAGTATCACACTCTCTGATTTCAAAATATACTACAAAGCTATAATAACTAAAACAGCATGGTGCTGGCACAAAAACAGACACACAGATCAATGGAACAGAATTCAGAGCCCAAAAATAAACCCACACATTTATGGATAGCTTATTTTCAACAAGGGAGCCAAGAGCATACAATGGAGAAAGGAGTGTTTCTTCAATAAATGGTGTTGGGAAAACTGGACAGTCACATGGAAAAGAATGAAAGTAGACCATTATCTTACACCATGCACAAAAATCAACTCAAAATGGATTAAAGACTTGAATGTAAGACCTGAAATCATGAGACTTCTAGAAGAAAACATAGGCAGTACGCTCTTTGACATCATGTCTGACAGGGCAAGAGAAGCAGAAAAAATGAACAAATGGGACTACATCAAACTAAAAAGCTTCTGCACAGCAAAGGAAACCATCAAGAAAATGAAAAGGTAACCTAACAATTGGGAGAAGATATTTGCAAGCCATATATCAGATAAAGGGTTTATATCCAAAATATACAAAGAACTCATAGGTCTCAACAATAAAAAAAAACCAACAACCCAATTAAAAAATGGGCAAAAAATCTGAACGGAGATTTCTCCAAAGAAGATATATGGATGGCCAACAGGCACATGAAAAGATGTTCAACATCATTAGCTATCAGGAAAATGCAAATCAAAACTACAATGAGGTATCACCTCACTCCGGTGAGAATGGCTATAATTAACAAGACAGGAAACAAGTGTTGGAGAGGATATGGTGAGAAGGGAACCCTTGTACACTGCTGCTTGGAGTGCAAACTGGTGCAGCCACTGTGGAAAGCAGTATGGAGTATCCTCAGAAAATTAAGAATAGATCTACCGTATGATCCAGCTATTCCACTGCTGGGTATTTATCCAAAGAACTTCAAAACACAAATACATAAAGATACATGAACCCCTATGTTCATCACAGCATTATTCACAATAGCCAAGACTGGGAAGCAATCTAGGTGCCCATGAAGGGGTGAATGGATAAAGAAGATGTGGTATTTATACACAGTGGAATACTATTCAGCCATAAGAAATAATGAAATGCGGCCATTTGTTACAACATGGATGGACCTGGAGGGTATTATGCTAAGTGAAACAAGACAGAGGAAGAAAGTCAAATACCGTATGATCTCACTCATAAGTAGAAGATAAAAACAATGACAAACACATAGCTACAGAGATTGGATTGGTGGTTTCCAGAGAGGAAGAGGGGAAGGACGAAGCTGAAAGGGGCGATTAGGCTCACATGTGTGGTAATGGGTTATAATTAGTCTTTGGGTGGTGAACAAGATGTAATCTACACAGAATTTGAAATATATTATAATGTACACCTGACAGTTATATAAGGTTATAATCCAATGTTACCACAATAAAAATTTTAAAAAACAAAGAAATTTGACCAGTGAACAGAAGAGAAACTCTGAGTTGCCACTTTTCTTTTCATAGCTGAGGAGCTATTGAGCACACAGGGGTTTTGGTACCCAAAGTAGTTTAAAGTAAAGAGAGAAACAAAATAAATACCCTAAAGAAAAATAGAAAAATAGAGAATAATTTTATGGCTTGAAAATGTTCTAATTTTTCATAGCATTAAATTTGTAATTTAGGAAAGGGACAGATGCTCCTGTAGAATTCAGTCCAAAGAGATACATTCTGCACATAGGAGTTCTTAAACGATTTGAATAGAAAACCCAGTCTGGAAAAAACCCCACACTGCTATGGAACCTCAAAGGACCCCAGTTGTACCAAATAAGCACTGCCTTACCCACACACCAAACTGCATCCATTTTTATATCCCTCATGCCACAATAGTCTGTTGCTGAATATTTAACATCCAACCGTTTACCTTAGATACTTGGAACTTGTATAGTGAGAACATGGTCTTTATGCATTTTCTAAAATATTTATAATATACGGAAGAAAAATAATTAAATGCATGCTTCTGTAATAAGATGTCATTTTGGACTCATTCGCTATAACCTCAAAACTGCTCTTCATGTGGTCATAACATCTCACTAGTCTTTGGACCTAATACCTGACTATGTCAACCTGAATCTATTAAGGGAGATAAACCTTTTCTAAAATAACACTTTAATTTTTTCCAAGCTGCATGAAGAAGAAGAAATATGATTCAATGGAGTTATAAAATGGCCCCAGGGTAAAAGAAACTATGTTTCTTGGACTTAGTCCCAAAACCTGAGCTTGGTCTTATTTCTTTTTTCGTGTTTTGTGTACAAGACAACTCTGCTGGGAAACCTCCTCATCATAGTCATTGTCACCTGTGAGTCTAGCCTTCACACACCAATGTACTTCCTGCTCCCCAATCTAGCCATCCTTGACATGTGCTTCTCCTCCATCACTGCTCTGAAGATCCCAGTAGAACTTCTGTCAAAGATAAAGATCATATCCTATACAGGCTGCATGACACAGTTGTTTTTCTTCCACCTCCTTGGTAGAACAGACATTTGTTCTCTCTCTGTGACGGTGTTTGATTGCTAGATAGCCAACTCCAAGCCCTTGCACTTATGTGACCATCATGAGTAGGGGGCGATGCACTGTCCTCGTTGTGGCTTCTTGGGTATGTGGCTTTGTCCACTCCCTCATCCAGATTTCCCTGTTGCTGCCTCTCTCATCCTGTGGACCCAACGTTCTTGACAGCTTCTATGATGATGTCCCTCAGGTCTTCAAACTTGCCTGTACCTTTGCACTTGAGGTCCTGATTGTTTCCAACAGTGGCTTAGTCACTACCCTGTGGTTTTATTTCTGCTTGTGTCCTACACAGTCATTCTAATGATTCTCAGGTCTCAAGCAGGGTGGGCAAGAGGACAGCAATCTCCAGCTGCACCTCACACATCACTGTGGTGACACTTCACATTTTGCCCTGCATCTGTGTCTATACCAGGCCCTTCACTGTCCTCCCCACGGAGAAAGCCATCTACGTCACCTTCACTGTTATCAGTCCTCTGCTGAACCCCTTGATCTACACTCTGAGGAACGAGAAAATGAAGTCAGCCATGAGGAGACTGAAGAGAAGACTCATGCCTTCTGTGATGGAACAGAGTAAGAGTCTCCAACCTCCTCATCACCAAGGACACCTATCATTATTTTCCTGAGAGTCCTATTTATATACTCAAATATATGCTCAATAAACAAACTACACTTAGTTGGGAATTTAATTTTCTAGTTACATAAATAGGTTGCTGATAACCTAAGCTTCTGCTAAGCATGAAGTAACTAGTGTTATAGGATTGAGCTGATTGATGTATTTCCATTCAAATAGCAAAGTAACAATGTGTCAATCAGGACAACTATATGGCAAGTGAAGAGATTGATTGAATGCAACTCCTTTTCATGAGGTAAATAAACAGAAGCCTAGAGATAGAATGATTAGCTCAAGATCTCATATCAACTTAATTACAGAGATAAGTCTTCAGATACCCCATTGATTGCTCTTATGCCATTTGAATATAACTTATTACATTACTGGACCTGTCTATGCCAAACTGCAATCGTTTTCTAGGAAGATCTCACAATCAGTGCATCTGAAGTACACATATAGATGGGATACATATGTCCCATCGAAGTTTAAGACTATTTCTTCTTAAAGTTCAAATGGGCTTGTGACCTATTGAGAATCTCAAAGGTAAACAGTGACTGTCCTTCTGGATTCTTATCAGGAATGAAGAAGCTTTGAAAGATTCCCCATAATAGCCTAAAGCGATTTATCTGATGTAGAACTAGACATTTCAGATTCACAGTCTTGTGATCAGTTTAGACAAGGGCAAACACTCAGAGATCCCACATAAAGAGTAAGAAATTCTCATTCAAGAACTGATTTCCCAGTTGTGGACTTAGAAGGGCCAATCTCAGATGGGCTACACTATTTAGGATGTACATTCTTCCCACTTTCCACTTCCCAGAGAGAGAGAGAGGAAGGTTTAAGGAAATTAAAACTCTAATAAATGTATTTTCAGTCGGCTGGTGTTTGTGAAGAGGAAATACAGGCTAGTGTTTTCATCTGGGAAAGAATGGTAAAAGTAAAGCATTATAGCTGAAAGTTCTAACTTCAGAGTCATACAGACTTGGCTGCAAATTCCATCTCTGCCATCCACTAGCTGTGTGATCTTGACCAAATTATTTTATCTCTGCACAGGTCATGGTTCACCTATACAAAGGTGTTATAATACCCATCTCATGGAGTTTTTGTCAGTGCTAAAATGAGATGCAATATGTGAAACACACAGTGGCTGGCAGATAGTAAGTTCTCAGTGAAAGGCTAATGTCATTATTAATATCATCCTTATTGATCCGCCTAATACACATTCTTACCCTAAACCTAATCCTAAACCCCATTGACCTGTTACACTCTGCTATATGAACCATACTCTTCATTATTGGGAGAAAACTAATGGGGTAGAAAACGTTGGAATGTACATGGAATTCAAAGCATCTTTCATCTTAAAATTTCTAGCTTTCTGTCATTAAAACATGATAATAGGTTTGCCTGTTGTTTTTACAGCTTAAAGTGTCATCCTGAAGCTGTTGAGATAAAGCATAGGAGAGTTTCACATTAAAAGAAGGTAATGGGGGGGCGGCCCTGTGGCATGGCAGCTAAGTTTGCATGTTCCCCTTCAGCATCCCGGGATTCACTGGTTCAGATCCTGGATGCAGACCTACTCACTGCTTATCAACCACGCTGTGGCAGGCGTCCCACATATAAAATAGAGGAAGATGGTCACAGATGTTAGCTCAGGGCCAATCTTCCTCAGAAAAAAGAGGAGGATTGGCAGCAGATGTTAGCTCAGGGCTAATCTTCCTTAAAAAAAAAAAAAAGGTAATGGGTCAAAGATATACCGTTGGCTTTTAGAGTAGAGATAAGGCATCAGAACAGGAAATCAGATATCCCAGGATGGAGAAGATCCCAAGCAGAGTCAGCCGAAAGATATTGAGTGTTGGGGACAAACTTCACTTATGTTCTACATTGGATCTGGAATGACACCATGAGCATTCATTAACTAACTGGCTCAATTCATTGCCATTTCTTGTCATCTGGTCAACCAATTCTAACTTTTTTCAATATTAACCTACTTCCCTTAGCATGAAAATGTTAAGAATAATCCACATTTGCCAAGTCACCATTCATAAGGTCCTGCTACCTTTGCTCAGCATTGGTCACAAGTCTCTAAGATTTTCTATATGAAATTGCCTATGAAAAATGCATAACACAAACCAATTTATAGTCTATTTCATGCAAATGTGTCCTTTTCTTTCCTTCCTATCTCTTGTGACTCACTCAATCAGATTTTTATCACTATGTCAGAATTGGATAGCACCAAAGATCTATGGGGTCTGAATCACTGTATCTCAGAAGCATAATCCCAAGGATGCAGGAACTCAGGAACTCCTGCTGCATCACTGTCCCTGAAACATCCTCAAAGTACGTTTAAACACATAACACAATCTGATTCAATAATTCAGGGGAAGGGGAAAGAATTACACTTGATTACATAAACCTATATCATTTATCTGGATGACATAAAATCACAAGCTGGGCTGCACTTTTTTCCAATTCAATCAGCTTTTATCATTTTTTAAGCTCAGCTGCTAAGAGCCATGGAAAAGTCAACTGGCTCTGGTCACACATGTACCTATCAAACTAATCTTTCATATATTGCTCCCTGGATCAAATGTTTCAATGATCAACATCTCTGAGTACCCATGAACCCATAACATAAAATAATTCTCAAGTAAACTGATGAATATCAACAGCTGTCACCATGCTACCTTCCTAGATTCTAAGGGACCTGTGGATCTCAGAGATGTAGACTAAGATAATTCTATATGTACAATGTGTATATTGAATTCTACAGAAATTGCATATATATCTCTACATCATTCATTCTGTGATAGCTACCCTGATGGTAACCAGAAAGATTTGATTTTCCCATTGCTACCATTTTATTTAAGCTTTACTTCCTAGCCCATTAAAGCAAAGCGATTATTGTTAGAAAGAAGACAGCACAGTCCTTGGTGTGGTTTAACACAACATTTTCTTCATAAGCCAAGAGGGTTATTGCACGGCCTAGAGAAAAAGATATGGACTGAATGTGCACTGATGCCTCTGCACGTACATGTGAGATGAGCAAGAAAGGAGAGGAGGGAGAGAGAGGAGGAAGGTTTGATAACATTACAATAACACCCACAGGAACTCCATTGAATTAGCCACTCAGTTTCCATATTCATACCCAGCGATATTCCTTTTGCTGATTACATGATTAGGCTTTTTGCTGAGGGATTATTAGAGGTGGCCAAAGCACTGTAAGGAAAAGTGGAAGAGCCAAATGATATGGTGCCCTGAGGTTGCCTTTTCCCATTTGAAGGAAGAAAATAACAAAATCAGTAGCCTTAAGGTAGGCTTTCCATTAAACATAGAATGTCCCCAGAACCTAAGTCTTCTAAGATGCAGTTGGAGCATCATAAGAGGGTCAATTTCCCACTTGAAGGCTGGTGTCAGTTAGTGTTGGTGTATGTGAACTTCTGAAATGGGAAAGCTGTTAGTGCTGATTTTTCAGAAATGCTGCAATTGTGTGAAATTGTCCTATTGAAACCAAAACACAATGAAGCAGAGAAAAGGGATAGATTTTCACTACTAGGAAGAGGGGAAGTGTGGCCTGCAAAATATTAGAAGAAGGTCAATTGACTTCAGGGGATGGGATGTATTCTACTTGGCAGGATCTTGAGGCTGAAAGTGATTTCAAAGATGTTGAGAAGATGCTGATATCCCCAGCTCTCAGGAGGATGATTGCCTTGAAAAACAGAACTCTAATGACAATTCCTGAATTTAATACATGCTGCCTGGCCAGCTGTGCTTCTTGTCTAGAAATGGATGTTTGGGGCTTTAAGTAAGGAGTTTTAACGGCTAGCTTATCTGTGTCCACATGTGCTACTGAATATGAATAATGCTGCTAAAACTGCTATGGATTCAATCAAGAGTAGAGGCTTTTCAATATTAGGAAAGAGAAAAAGGAGAAGCATTTGCTCAGTGGGAAGCTGGAGTATAGGGATAACACTCAGTTTGTAGGTTCTTACAAGATGCTTGATAAGCTTGTTTCTGAAGGATGGTCCCCATTGGGGTGATTGTTAAGAAATCCTCGTGATCCTTATTTTGACCCTGCAAAACATATAATTATATTTCTTTATTCATTCCCCACCCCCGCTCTTGTGTGCATGAGTTTCAATATAATGCGCATAATCTTATACCTTCAAATTATCCTTCCCACTCTTTGTAAAAAGACAGCATCCGTAGGAACCCACCAGATCCATTATTTTTGAGAGTTCGTGTTTGAAGAAATGCTATTCAGAACTCATTTCTTCCCCTGCCACTGGAGCACTATGAAGTTGATCCACATTGTTGGTGGAGGTACCTCTACAGGCTACAAAGTTTGCTTTTTCAAAGTTTTGGTTTCTTTCAAAGTTACTTCTGACATCATCTCACACTAAGGCACTCTCAACCACACCTCTCACTCACCATGTGAAGGCTTCTTACATCCGTATACTAATTTCACTTGATTTGAAAATATATTCCAGAGCCTTTTCCTTTTCAGGATTTTCTGGGAAGGGCTTATCAACACTGTGAAGAAGTATAATTGCAGTAGTTAAGAGAATAAGTCTTTGGAATAAGACAAATTTCGATTGAGACACCTAAAGTCTGTAGGTGAGAAAAGGATAAAAATGTAACCCTCAAGTTGTAGCTGGTAAAGTCTGTAACTACATAACTATAACAGTAACCATTATGAAGAGGATGGCCAATTAAATTTCACTTAAATGAAAGTCATTCTTTAGACATGAGAGTAAAATGTTATAATCATCATGTTAATTATTTTTAACATTCTACTTAGGGATAATGTACATACATACATAAAAGTATACATGAGTGTACAGGTCAGTGAATTTTCACACAAACTGAATATATTTTGTAACAAGTATCCAGATCAAGAAACAGAACACTGTCAGCACCTCAAAAGTCTCCGTCATATTCGCTTTAGTTTTGTATATTTTTTGTTCTTTATATGAACAAAATAAGTAAACGCACACTGTTTTTGGCCTGGATTATCTGACTATACATTATGTTTGTGAGATTCATTTATATTGTTTTATGTAGTGTATGTAGATCATTTCTATTGCTGTATAGCATTGTATGAATTTAACAATATATTTATCTTTTCTGCTGCTGATGGACATTTGTGTCATTTACCATTTGGGGCAATTACAAACAGTGCTGCTATGAATATTCTAGGATATGCCTTTTGCTGGACATAACATATGTACATGTGTACATACTTCCTAAGAGTGAAATAGATTATTCTAAAGATGGAGATAGATCTCCATCCTAAGAACAATCTATACATACAATTGAATGAGAGAAAAAATATATATATATATCCATTCTAAGATAGACGATTAGATAGATATAAACATAGATATAGATATGGATATGGATATGGATATGGATATGGATATGGATATACGACAATACCAGATATAATCAAACAGCAAAGTGGTTATCCCAATTCTACACACCCACCAGCAGGCTATGAGAGTTCCAATTCTTCCACATCTTCAACATCATTTCATATTTTTAATCTTTTTCAGTTTAGCCATTTTTGTACATAGGTAAAAGTTTCTTGCTGTAATTTTAATTTGCATTTCCCTGATAATTAATGAAGTTCAATTGGTATTTGAATATCCTCTTTGGTAAAGTTTTGCTGCCTGTCTTTTGCCATTTTCTATTTGGCTGTCTATCTTTTTTGCTGATTTGTAGAATTCTTTACATATTTAGAACTTAAATCTTATCTTACTATACGTATTGTCAATATCCTCCCATTTGTAGGTTATCTTTTAATTCTCATAATGGTGTCTTTTGTGAACAAAACTTCTTCATGTCAGCTTCATGCTTATTTTTTACTATTTTAAGTGTCATATTTTGTAGGAAAAGTAGAATTGAATAAGTTCACAGACTTGTCACCTGTGTTTCAGTGGCCACAGTAATAGAACCTACCTGTTTGGGTGACTGAGTCAAAAACAAGGGTCATATTCCATCTACTGGCAGCATACAGAATTGCATACATAAAAAATGAACTTCCTCCCCAGGAAAACACCAAACTCAAGTGACAGACAAGACAACAGTAGATTCCCTAACCCATTCTTTAACTGCACTGTTATTTCTTCCAGAGATATACTTCAAAAAGGATCTGGGACCCAATGGAGCAGGGAAATTATACCACAGTGAAAGAATTTCTTTTCTTGGGAATTATCCAGTCACAACAGCTGAGCTGGGTCTTATTTGTCTTCTTATTTTCGGTGTACATGACAACTCTGGTGGGAAACATGCTCATCATGGTTACAATTCACTGAATCTCACCTTCAACTCCCAGGTACTTCCTGCTCCGCAATCTATCTGTTCTTGACATCTGCTTTTCCTCCATCACAGCGCCTAACGTCCTAGCTGATCTTCTGTCAGAGAGAAAAACCATCTCCTTCAATGGCTGTGTCACGCAAATGTACTTCTTCCACCATCTTGGAGTGTAGATGTTTTCCTCTCTCTGTGATGACATTTGATCACTACAGAGCCATCTCAAAACCCTTCCATTGTATGACTATCATGACTAGGGGACAATGCACTAGCCTAGTTGTGGCTTCCCAGGTGGGGGAATTTGTCTACTCCATTGTGCTGATTTCCCTGTTGCTGTCCGTCCCCTTCTGTGGACCCAATGTTCTTGACACTTTCTATTGTGATGTCCCCCAGGTGTTCAAACTCACCTGCACTGACACGTTAACTCTGGAGCTCCTGATGATTTCCAATAGTAGGTTACTCATTTGGTTTATATTCTTCTTTCTCCTCATATCCTACACAGGTCATCTTGAAGATGCTAAGATCTCATACTGGAGAGGGCAAGTGGAAAGTCATCTCCACCTGTACCTCACACATCACTGTGGTGACCCTGCACTTTGTGCCCTGCATCTATGTCTATGCCCGGCCCTTCACTGCCCTCCCCACAGATACTGCCATTTCTGTCACCTTCACTGTCATCTCCCCTTTGCTCAACCCTATGATCTACACCCTGAGAAATCAGGAAATGAAGTCAGCCATGAGGAAACTAAAGAAATGACTAAGTCATTCATAAAGGATTTAAGTTCTATGAGGATGAGTCAACACTAAAATTTAAAGATAGATATTAACTTTCACTTTCTCAAAATGGCAAGAGATAACCTTAATTCCAAAAAAACAAAGGGGCATCTATGGATACCATGGTTCCTAAAAGAGGCTGGTGCTATAGTACATGCTGGGGACCTATCAGTGATACTGCTTTAAGGTGAGACCCATTCATGTCTTCCACTGCCTACTTTCAATTATTCATTCCACAAATATTTACAAAGTGTATATTATATGCTTGACAGAGGTAGGATGCAGACTGCTGCAGAAAGATTAGAGATATCACTGTCCTACAGCCATACTCCAAGATGCCATAAGAGGAATGTACAAAGTGCTGTGGAAATATTGTAGGCACTTTACTTGAGAGCTTCAAAAGACATTTGACAGTGAGGAGACCGTTTCAGAGGGAACGTGGTAGAGAGAGACAATACAGCAAAGAAATCAGTATTTGCGGAGGGAGAGACTGGTGTAAAACTGTTCATGTTCATGCAACAGTGACCTCGTTGTAGCCACAAAATAATACAGTCATAGAGTCAATACCAATATTTGACATTTGGAAAGAAGAACTCTATCAGTGGTCTCCTGAGCAATGCAAATCTGTGATTTCTATTGGGGAGAGAGGATTCCAAAGTCACTCCAAGGCCATAGTTTCCTCCTGGGCAGAGGAAGGTGACACCATAAGTGGGAATATTCATAAAGAAATAAAAATGATGGATAGAGGCTGTGGACAGCTCACCTGGATTCATGAAAGGTTTAAGCAAAGACAGATGCTAAGCATTCCCATAGGAAGCAACTGATTCCCCATTAGAGAGCAGGATTATCCCAATCACAGACTGGACAGGTCCAAATTTCTCATTGTTTCTGTTTTTTGTTTCTTGGGAGTTTTTTTCCAGCTTTGTCGAGATATAATTCACATGTAACATTGTGTCAGCTTAAAGTGTACAATATATTGATTTGATAAACTTATATATTACAATATTATTACCACCATAGCACTAGCTACCACCTCCATCACATCACATCATATAATTGGCATTTCTTTTTTGTGGTCCTCATTATTTCTGCCCTCAGAGACCTCACACTTTCTTCACACTTTGCACTCAATAAATTAGAAGGTAAAGAAAGGATAATAAAAGGCATGAGGCTTTAATCAGTGAATCTGAGAATTTACTAGTCTCTGTGAAATGAATGGAATGAGAATGGTGCTAGGAGAAGGTTTATCTAACAATCCAGCTAGTATTTTGCTGGGATCTATTGACTTTACTGTACAATATCTCCCATTATGATAAAGCTCAAGCCATGGAAGCTGTCACTCATGTATTAATCAGACACATCAACATTGTGACCAAAAAAATGTGCAAATTGAAGGAGTTAACTGCAGGAAAAGTTTATTTAATACTCATTTCACAGTCCACTGCTGGTCTTCAGAAAGAGGTGTGTCACACAGTCATTTAGAGAGACAGCCTTCTTTTTCTTCCATCTTGGGCTCTTCTTCTCTCTAGAGACTCTGAATCTTCTCCATTCATCCAGAAAAAAAGAGAAAAGGAGAGAGCACCAAGAATTATGGGGAGAAGGGAGGGATGGTTACAGGCCAGTCATGAAAGGAAGGTGTATCACTTTTGACCACATTCCACTGGCCAACACTTAGTCATATGGCCTCAACTGACTGCAAGGGAGTCTGGAGAATGTACTCCTGCTCTGTTACCAGTAAAAAGAGGAGAACATGAATAATGATGAACTCCAGCAATTTCTTCCATACATTTGACTCATTGTTAAGAAACCACAATTGGATTAGATGAGAAGGGCTAAGACTGACTCTAAAAGGATAATCTTAATACATAGAAATGCTTGCTGGAAGTACTATCGGATCCCTGGAATTCACAGAGAACCAAAATGAAATGAAGGAGACATGAGGAAAGGAAATTTAATTGAAAGGAGGGGAAAGGTGATCAAGGAACGGTGATCATGATGAAAATAAGCTAGAAAGTCTGGTTCCAAAACATAGAACCCTGGAGGAGAGTGTCCAAAGAAGTTTGGTCAAGAAGACAACCCTCACTGATCCTCATCCTTTCTATAAGCTAGTTATAAACCAATATTCAATCACGCAGAAGCTCCTGTAGAGATGAGTGTCATCTTTCTTGATTGTTCCTTCATGTGTTCTATTTTATGCCCATCACTCAAACACGTCCTGAATTACTTTCTAATATTAGACATAGTCCCCCAAGCATGAAAGTAAATAAAGACATATATTTGAATTGAGCTGTATCCATCTGCAGTCCAAATGACACTTACTTTCTGGATCCATGTTCCTCTGGTGTCCTTCATATGCTCCCTACTTTTCACAATGATGCCTTTTTCTCATCTCTCTGTTGACTTTACATCAAGCAAAACCTTTGTGACTGGACAGAATTTTAAGCAGCCAACAATCTATACAATCAGAGTTCATGTTCCCAAGTGTAGGACACTGCAAATGACAGAAACCCAGCAAAAGCAGCCCAGAACGTTGCTTTGGACTGTTTACACATGAAAAACAATCTGCTCACACACAATGAGGAAAAGTGATGAAATTCAGAACAATAGAATTAAATTTATTACTCTTTCAATATGACACCAATTAATTATTTGGAGTAATCTATATTTTTCTCTAGGTGGAGACATTTTCTTTGGAACTGTTACATCTTAAATTAATTCTAGCTTATCCTACACAGATCACATATACTTGGTCCTACCATCTGTGATTTTTTTTCTATATAAGGAAGATTAGTTTTAAACCTCTACAATGTTGTTCATAAGCAGATAAATGTATCTATATACACAAAGTGGCTGGTTTAAGAGTAATCCTGCCATATTGGACTTCTTTGAGAAATTCAAAGAAGGTTCAGGTTTTTGAAGCTTAATTTCTAAGACTCTAGGATAGTCAGCAAAACAGAAATTATATTTAAGCATCCATGAATTTCCAGTCACAAAATACTATCCTGGAGGGAGCTCCAGAGTTTTGTTTTGTTATTGTCAATGCATGACTAACCTTTTAAGTCTGAAAGGGAATGTTGTCAAAAACGCTGTTATGCAATAAATCAAACTATTGGTTACTACCGTATTAGTAATCTATTGTTGTGTAACATATTAACCCAAAACATAGTGGCTTAAAACACCACACATTTCTTAAGTCACTGTTTGTGTGGGATGGGAATCAGGCAAGGCTTAGCTAAGGCTTCTGATTCAGGGTCTCTCACAAGGCTATAGTCAGGGTGTCAGCTGGGAGCTGCAGTCTTATATGACGGTTCAACTGAGGAAGGGTCCACTTCCAGGCTCACTCACATGATTGTTGGTCAGGATCAAGAGTTATTGGACTGAAGGCTCGGTTCCTTACTGGCTGTTGGCTGGAGGCCTTCCTCGGGTCCTAGGCTTGTGAGCCTCTCCAAATGGCAGCTGACCTCATCAGAGGGAGCAATTAAAGCCAAAGAGAACATGATAGAAGCCACAGTCTTTTATAGCCTCATATTGGAAGTGACATCCTATGACTTTTTCTATATTCTCTTCTAGAAGCAAGTCACTAAGTCCAGTCTACACACAAGAGGAAGGAATTGCACAAGATTGTGAATATCAGGGCAGGCACTAGAAAGTTCTAGAAGTAAACTGTGAAAAATCATTGAAAATCATGAAAGAAATCTAACAGTTGTTGATTCAAGAAGGGTTACAAAAGACCAAGAAAAAGAAAGAGGGAGTAAGGAAGAGTGTCAGATATAATTTAGATATACTGAGCCCTTCTGACAAGGAGAATGATAGTGCCAGTTACAAAAGAGAAGCATTTAGGTCTTGATAACAATGCTCAGATCGATTTTAGACATTTTAAGTTGGAAATGTGCAATATATCCAAGTGAAACTATCCATAGACCTGTGGTGAGACAAGGTTTCAAAAGTGACATTGGGAATGAGACAAGCCATGATGCAAGCCCCAGGCAAGGAAGAGTCAGCATCATGGCAGAGTGAGCTTTCCCAGTAATCTCTCCCCTCCACCATACAACAAAAAGGACATTCATACTCCAACAGAGGTTTATCCAAACACAACACAGGACGTCTGAGAGACCTATGCAGCCATACAACGGAGGGTGCAGAGGCTGGAGCCCTCCTCAGAGAAGGTGGAATGGCGTAAGAGAAAACTTCATGCACTTGCCCAAAAGACAGGGATCTGGGACCTTGGGCAGCACTGAGAGGGAAGGAACAGAGGAGGGGACGTGCATTCAAGGGACCATCGAAGATCCCCAAGGGCCCTCACAGCCTAGGGGAAAGCCCCTATGGAGGTGAAAGCTACTGCGGGGGTGGCCTCATCAGGCCAACACTCCAGGAGAGCAGTTATCAAGGGCAGAGTGAGAAAACCCTGAAAGCATGCAGAAAAAAGCACTCCTCACTTCAACCCACCAAGTGCTGGCTCCAGCACCTGGGATCTCACCAGAACGCAGAGGACACAGAATAGATAGCTCTTGACCCCCACCCAGAGGTGACAGGCAGTAACTGTGACCAAATACTACTACACTGCACAAAACAGAGCCATGCCCTCTAGCAGTATCAAAACGTATTTTAAATCTCCAGACCAGAGAGAAAATGACAAGTACCCAGAAATCAGTCCTGAGGACACAGAAATATGCAATCTGAATGACAAAGAATTCCAGATAGCTATCATCAAAAAAATCAACAAGTTAAAAAAGAATGTAGAGAAATAATTCAACAAGTTCAAGAGCTACTTCACAAAAGAGATTGAAATTATAAAGAAGAATCAGTCAGAAATATTGAAGATGAAAGACACAATAGAAGAGATAAAACAAAATATGGATTCCCTGAATTCTCAAGTGGATATCATAGAGGGGCAAATGAGCATAATCGAGGATAGACATGTTGAAATGCTCCAGATAGAGGAGGAGAGAGAACTAAGACTAAGCATAAATGAAGAAAATCTCCAAGAAATATCCAACTCAATTAGGAAATGCAACATAAGAGTTATAAGTATTCCAGAGAGAGAAGAGAAAGAGAATGGAGTAGAAAGCTTGTTCAAAAAAATAATAGCAGAGAACTTCCCAAGCCTTGGGAAGGAGATGGAAATCCAAGTGGAAGAAGTTATCAGATCTCCTAAATATGTCAATGTAAAAATGACCTACTGCAAGGCATATAGTAGTGAAACTGGCAAAAGTGAATGACAAAGAAAAATACTAAGGGCAGCATGGTGGAAGAAAATAACCTACAAAGAAACCTCTATCAGGCTTTCAGAAGATTTCCCTGTAGAAACCTCGCAGGCTAGGAGAGACAGGAATGACATATTCAAATCTTTGAAGGAGAAAAACTTTCAGCCAAGAATACTCTATCCAGCAAAAATATCCTTCAGATATGATTGAAAAATAAAAACTTTCCCAGATGAACAAAAGCTAAGGAAGTTCATAGCCATAAGAGGCTCCCCCTACAAGAAATCCTCAAGAAGCCCCTCATACCTGAAAAAAAAGGAGAAAACAGTTACAAATCATGAAAGAAGGAGATAAAAAGGCAGACAAAATCAGAAAATTGTAGCTATACATCAGAACAGGTTAGCAAATACTGAAGAATAGCATTAAAGATAAAGGGAAGTAAAACACCAAAAACAAAGATAATCTTTTCATTTTAACCACAAGCTGACAACACAAGATGGAATAAGATGTGAGAAAAACAACTTAGGAGGGGAAGAAGAAAGCAATTGAATCAGTTTAGTCAAAGAAAAAGAGACCATCAGAAAATGTACTATCTTATCTACAAGATTTTGAATACAAACCATGATAACCACTAAACAAAAAAGCAGAACAGAGACACAAATAATAAATAAGGCGAAAACAAGGAAACACAACATCAAAAACTACGTAACTCAATTGGTAGACCAAAATACACAGGAGGAGAAACAAAGGAAATGCAGGAGAACCAGAAAACGAGTGATAAAATGGCAGCATTAGCCCTCATATATCAATAATCACCCTAAATGTAAATGGATGGAATTCTCCAATAAAAAGACACAGAGTGGCGAGACAGATTAAAGAACAAGACCCAACAATATGCTGCCTCCAGGAAACACATCTCAGCTCCGACCACAAACACAGGCTCAGAGTGAAGGGACGGAAGATGATACTACAAGCTAATGGCAAACAAAAGAAAGCTGGTGTTGCCATACTTCTATAAGACAAAGTAGACATCAAGATAAAAAAGCCAATGAGAGACAAAGAGGGGTAGTATATAACAATAAAATGGGCTGTCTATGAAGAGGACAAAGCACATATAAATATATATGCACCTAACACAGTAAGACCAAAGTACATAAGGCAACCATTAATTGACCTAAAAGGAGATATTAACAGCAACACAATAACAGTACGGGACCTGAACATCCCACTTACATCAATGGAAGGATCATCCAGACAGAAAGTCAACAAATAAATAGTGGAACTAAATTAAAAACTAGACCAGACGGACTTAATAGGTAAATATAGAACACTCCATTCAAACTCACCAGAATACACATTCTTCCCAAGTTCACATGGAACATTCACAAAGATAGACCATATGTTGGGAAACAAAGCAGATCTCAATAAATGTAAGAAGATTGAAGTCATATCAAGAATCTTTTCTGAACATAATGCTATGAAACTAGAAATCAACTACAAGAAAAAAGATGGGGAAATGACAAACATGGAGACAAAACAACATGCAACTGAACAATGAACGGATCGCTGAAGAAATTAAAGGAAAAACCAAAAAGTATTTGGAGACAACTGAAAATGATAATATACCATACTAATTCACATGGGACGCAGCAAAAGTGGTCCTAAGAGGGAAATTCATAGCAATACAGGCCCACATTAACAAATAAGAAAAATCTCAAATAAGCAATCTTAAACTATACCTAACATAACTATAAATAGAAGAATAAACAAAGACTGAAGTCAGTACAAGGAGGAAAATAATAAAAATTAGAGCAGAAATAAATGAAATTAAAACCAAAAAAAACAATAGAGAGGGTCAATAAAACTAAGAGCTGGTTCTTTGAAAAGATAAGCAAAATTGACAAACCCTCAGCTAGACTCACTAAGAAAAAAAGAGAGAACTATCAAATAAATAAAATTATAAATGAAAGAGGAGAAAATACAATGGATACCAGAGAAATACAAAGGATTATAAGAGAATACTATGAAAAACTATATACCAACAAATTGGACAACCTAGAAGAAATGGATAAATTCTTAGACATAAAACCTTCCAAAACTGAACCAAGAAGAAATACAGAATCTGAAAAGACTAGTCACAAGTAAAGAGATTGAAACAGTAACCAAAAACCTCCCAAAAGATGAAAGTTCAGGACCACATGGCTTCTGTGGAGAATTCTACCAAACATTCAAAGAAGATTTAGTACCTATCATGCTCAAACTGTTCCAAAAAATTGAAGAAGATGGAACACTTTCTAACACATTTTACAAGGCCAACATCACCCTGATCCCAAAGCCAGACAAGGACAACACAAAGAAGGAAAATTACACGCCAGCATGGCTGATGAAAATAGACACAAAAATCCTCAAGAAAATAATGGCAAAACGAATACAGCAACACATTAAAAGGATCATACACCATGATCAAGTGAGGTTTATTCCAGGGATGCAGGGATAATTCAACCTCTGCAAATCAATCAATGTGATACACCACATTAATAAAATGAGGAAGAAAAATCAGTTGATCATCTCAAAAGATGCAGAGAAAGGATTTGTCAAGATCCAACATCCGTTTACAATAAAAACTCTCAACAAAATGGATATAGAAGGAAAGTTCCTCAACATAAGAAAGGCTACATATGACAAACCCACAGCCAACATCAAACTCAAAAGGGAAAAACTGAAAGTCATCCCTCTGAGAACAGGAAGAAGACATGGGTGCCCACGCTTGCCATTCCTGTTCAATATAGTCCTGGGGGTTTTGGCCAATGCAATTAGGCAAGAACAAGAAATGAAAGATATCTAAACTGACAAGGAAGAAATGGAACTTTGCTGTTTGCAGGTGACATGATTTTATATACAGAAAACCCTAAAGAATCCATCAGAAAAGTATTAGAATTAATCAACAACTGCAGTAAAGTTGCAGGGTACAAAATCAACTTACAAAAATCTGTTGAATTTCTATACTCTAATAATGAATTAACAGAAAGAGAACTCAAGAATACAATCAAATTTACAATTGCAACAAAAATAATAAAATATCTAGGCATAAATTTAACCGAGGAGGTGAAAGACCTATACAATGAAAACTTCATGGAAATAGAAGAAAGAATCCTAAAATTCATATGAGGCAACAAAAGACCCTGAATAGCTGAAGGAGTCCTGAGAAAAGAGAGCAAAGCTGGAGGCATCACAATCCCTGACTTCAAAATATACTTCAAAGCTATAGTAATCAAAACAGCATGATACTGTACAAAAACAGACACACAGATCAATGGAACAGAATTGAAAGCCCAGAAACAAAACCACACATCTATGGACATCTAATCTCTGACAAAGGAGCTAAGAACATACAATGGAAAAAGGAAATTCTCTTCAATTAATTATGTTGGGGAAACCGGACATCCACAAGCAAAAGAGGGAAAGTAGACCACTATCTTACAACATACACAAAAATCAACTCAAAATAGATGGAAAACTTGAAAGTAAGACGTGAAACCATAAAACTCCTACAAGAAAATATGGGCTGTACACACTTTGACATCAGTCTTCGAAGGATCTTTTTGAACACAATTTCTACTCAGGCAATGGAAACGAAAGAAAAAATAAACAAATGGGTCTACATCACTAAAGATCTTCTGCTTGGCAGAGGAAATCATTAACAAAACGAAAAGACAACCCATCAATTGGGAGAAAATATTCACAAATCATATATCCAGCAAGGGGTTAATCTCCAAAATATATGAAGAACACATTCAACTCAACAACAACAAAAACAAATAACCCAATCAAAAAATGGGCAGAGGGTATGAACAGACATTTTTCCAAAGAAGACATACAGATGGCCAACAGGCACATGAAAAGATGTTCAACATCACTAACCATCAGGGAAATGCAAATCAAAACTACAATGAGATATCACTTTACACCTGTGAGAATGGCTATAGTCACCAAGGCAAAAAACAACGAATGTTGGAGAGGATGTGGAGAGAAGAGAACCCTCACACACTGCTGGTAGGAATGCAAACTGGTGCTGCTACTATGGAAAACAGTATGGAGATTTCTCAAAAAATTAAAAATAGAAATTCCATGTAACCCAGCTGTCCCACTACTGGGTATTTATCCAAAGAACTTGAAACCAACAATTCAAAGAGACTTATGCACCCCTATGTTCATTGCAGCATTATTCACAATAGCCAAGATGTGGAAGCAACCCAAGTGCCCATCGACTGATGAATGGATAAGGAGATGTGGTATATAAATACAATAGAATACGACTTAGCCATAAAAAAGACAAAACTGCCCCATTTGCAACATGTATGGAACTTGAGAGTATGATGTTAAGTGAAATAAGCCAGACAGAGAAAGACAAGCACCATATGATTTCACTCATATGTGGAAGATAAACAAATATATGGACAAAGAGAACAGATTATTGGTTACCAGAGGGCAAAGGGGTTTAGGGGTGGGCATAAGGAGTAAAGGAGCACATATATATGGTGACTGACAAATAATAATGTACAACTGAAATTTCACAGAGTTATAAAATCCTATGGCCTCAATAAAATTTTTTGAAAAGAAACACAAAAGAGCAATAGAAAAAGGAAAACAAGTTTTCTTTTCTCCACCCCCATGTGTTTTAGGAACACATAAGACTGCCATGAACTCACCAGTACAACATAGATTTTTCATAATAAAATTCTGATCATTGACAACACATTACATTTTTTATGTGCAGGTCATCCTTTTCTTGGCATTAAAAGAAAGTTTGAAACTCCTATTTTTCCTCACTTTAGGGGACCAAAGATCCTACTGCTACAGTTCCTTATTTTGGAAGCCATGAAAATCCTTATCTTATGGGAATCTAAGATACTCCCTTCTAGAAACCCTCCATTTGTTTCCCAAAGATCCAGGCACATTCAATAATTACGCTTTTCTGATTGAACATATAAACAAATGCACTCCATGGACTTCCAGCCAATTAAGAGAAAGAGGTAAACGCAGTTCACTGAAATGTAATTTTTAAAACTTATAGGATACAATAGAGCATATAATTTTCATGGAAATATAGGCTACCAAAATGGACTAAAAAAAGGGGAAAAATCTTTTTTTTTTCTTTGGAAGATTACCCCTGAGCTAACTACTGCCAGTCCTCCTCTTTTTGCTGAGGAAGCCTGGCCCTGAGCTAACATCCGTGCCCATCTTTCTCTACTTTATACTGGGATGCCTACCACAGCATGGCGTGCCTAACAGTGCCAGGTCTGCACCCGGGATCCGAACCAGCAAACCCCAGGCCACCAAGAAGAGGAATGCACGAACTTAACCACAGCACCATCAGGCCAGCCCCAAGGGAGATCATTAATTGTAAATGAATTGAAAAGGTTGTCAAAGACAGACCATTTTTAAAGGCATCAGGCCCAAATTGTATTGTGGGTGATTTCCAATAAACATTTAAGGATCCTGAAACTTTCGGTTTTCTTATGAATTTTTCTTAACTCATTCTGTTAGGACAGCATAACCCTCTCTGCAAACCAGATAATAGCACCTAATATATCTGATAACATCACACATCTAATATATGTATACACACCAATCACATCTTCGAATATAGATGTAAACTTCTTATAAAACATTAGCAAATTACATATCAATGAAATAAAGCAATGAAAAATCATTATTGGGAAGAGTTTAGTCCAGAAATTCAAGGAGAAATATTAATGCTGAAACAGCAGATTTAAAAGAAAAACAATGTGGATTACCTCAGTGATGCAAAAAGTATTCAATACAATTCAGCCCAAATCCTTGCGAGAAAAAAACACTTAAGAAGCCAGGAACTGAAGAAAAAAAGTATTATCTTGATAAAGAATATCTGCGAGAACTATATAGTAAACATTATACCTAATGAATAAACAATAAAACACTTTCCATTACCATCCATGGCTAGACACTGATGCACTTTATTACCACTAACATTAATCTTTAAACTTTAATTCACTACAGTTCAAAAGACACGAGAAAAAATGAGAAAGTATATAAATTTTGGAAAGCTGGAGAAAAAGAAATCATTGTTCCCTGGTATTGAAAGGATGTATCCAAAATAATTTAAAGGAATTCACTGAAAAATTATGGAAAATGATAAAAGAGTTCAGTCAGGTGGTAACATGCTAAATCAAATTATATACATCATTGGTTTCCTATACACCACCACTATCCATGGAGAAAATGTAACAGAGCTTCCTCAGGCAAAATGAAAGACCATGTATCATAAAATAAAGTCATGATCTAAATGTGCACACACACATTAGAATTGCTTCTAGCAAACATCCACTTAAACACACGTCAGGAATCACAGGAAAGGAAGGGAAAGGCTCAGGACCAAACATAGATAGAAAGCAGAGAAGTTAATACCCGTCCATCAGTGAAAGGGTAAACTGGAAAAAAATCCACCTACCAGCAAAGAAGATAACAGTATAACTTGTCTGACTCAGGCTGGGCTTTGAGAGGAAGAAAGATAATCTCTTCAGAGAATTCAAAATCCTGATGTGAGTTTGGGATTCGAGTTTGCAATGCCTACATGGAATGGGAAGCCCCAAAGTGAAAAATTAACTAAGAATGATTCAGGGTTAGTAAAGCCCTATGATGCCTGAAAGAAACAAATATCTGCCCTCTCTTAAGGAATGCACACTGAACACAAGCCTTCCAAAGTTTCCACATAAATAGCTGAGCATAAATTCATAATTCAAAATAACAAAAAGCATGAAGAAACAAGCCATTATTAGCAAGAATCAAAAGAGACAACCAAAACACAATCACACTCTCAAGGACTTTGAGTACTGGAGTAATCAGATAGAGCATACAGTATAAATATGAATGCTAACAGAAAAAGTCTAAAGGTGATACTTTAAAAACATGAGCAAGAAACAAGATATTACAAAAGAAAAAAGGAGATTTGTAAAAAGAATAAAACAGAAATTCTAGAAATGAAAACTATACTGAACTAAAGAAACTCCCTGAAATAGATCACATACAAAGAGAGAGAATACACAAGAAAGGTGGTCAGGAGACATGGAGAAGAAAACGAATGCATTTAATAAATATTATATGTGACATGAGTTTCAGGAGGAAAAAATAAGAATGAGGAAGAAGTACTATTTTATGAGATATAACTGAGAAATTTTCACAACTGATGAAAAATACAAATTCCTAGATGTACAACATATCCTGACAGAATACATAAAAAGTAATCCACGTATACTCACATTGTAGCAAAACTGCACATCACCAAAGACAAAAAGCACATCATTTCTATACACTAGCAACACTCAGAATAAGAAATTAAGAAAACAATACCATTGTGCCCCGCCTGGTACTGTAGTAGTTAAGTTCACGTGCTCCAACTCAGCCACTGGAGGTTTGCCTGTTTGGATCCCAGGCATGGTCCTAGCACTGAAGGTCAAGCCATACTGTGGTGGCATCACACATAAAATAGAGGAAGATTAGCGCAGATGTTAGTTCGGTGACAATCTTCTTCAAGCAAAAAGAAGAAGATTGGCAACAGATGTTAGCTCAGGGACAATCTTCCTCACCAAAAAAAAAAAGAAGAAGAAAAAAGATACTAGAAAAAAATGTATCTTTAAATTTAAAAGGAAAAGAAAAGAATGCCAATCACAATTGCATCACAAGAAGAATATGCCCAGGAAGAAATTTATTCAAGGAAGTGAAAGATCTGTTCATTGAAAACCTTAAGACATTGATGAAAGAAAGTGAAGACGATATACATAAACGCAAAGATATCCCATCCTCATGGACTGGAAGAATTACCATTGTAAAGTATACACGCTACCCAAAGAAATCTACAGATTCCATGCAATCTCTTTCAAAATACCAATGGCATTTCTTACAGGAATAGAAAAAACCATACTGAGAAAGAAGAACAAAGCTGGAGGCATCATAATTATGATTCCAAACTATATACTACAAAGCTACAATAATCAAAACAGTATGGGACTGGCATAAAAACAGACATACAAACCAATGCAACAGAATCAACAGCCTAGATATAAACTCATGCATATACAGGCAATTAATTTACAACAAAGTCAAGAATATACAACAGGGAAAGGATACTCTCTTCAATAAATATTGAGAAAACTGGATAACCTCATGCATAATAATGAAATCAGACCCCTATCTTACACAACTCACAAAAATTGCTTGAAATGGATTAAAGATTTAAGCGTAAGAACTGAAACCATAACCTCCTAGAAGAAAAAATAGTGGAAAAGCTCCTCAACATTGGTCTTGGAAATAATTATTTGGCATTGATAGTAAAAGCACGAGCAACAAAAGCAAAAATTGATAAATGACACTACATCAAACTAGAAAGCTTCTGCACAGCAAAAGAAACAGTCAACAAATGAAAAGACAACCTACAGAATGGCAGAAAATATTTGCAATTTATGTATCAGATAAGGTGTTAGTATCCAAAATACTTAAACAAACTGATAAAATCAATAGCACAATAAAACAAAATCAGATTTTAAAATGGGCAGAAGAATTGAATAGATATTTTTTCAAACAAGGCATTCAAATGACCAATAGGTACATGAAAAGGTGCTCAACATCACTGAGCATGAGAGAAATTAAAATCAAAACCACCGTGAGATAATCACTTCGCACCTGCTAGATTGGCTATCATCAAAAAGACAAGGGATAACAAGTGTTGGTGAGGATGTGGAGAAAAGGAAACCAATGTGCACTGTTGGTAGAAATATGCATTGGTACAGCCACTGTGGAAAACAGTATAGACATTCCTCAAAAAATTAAAAATAGGACTACCATATGGTCCAGCAATACCATCACTGGGTACATACCCAAAGGAAGTGAAGTTAAGATCTTGAAGAAGTATCGGCATTCCTATGTTCATTGCAGCATTATTTACAATATCCAAGATATGAAGACAATCTAAGTGTCCATCACTGGATGGATGGATAAAGAAGATGTGGTCAGTCATAAAAAATAGAAAATCCTGTCATTTGTGACAACATGGATGGACCTTGAGGGCATTATGCTAAGTGAACCAAGTCAGATAAGACAGATATTGTATGATCTCAAATATATGTGGAATCTAAAAATCTGAACTCACAGAAACAGAGTAGAATGAACATAGGTTACCAGGTGCTGGGGATGGGGAGAAGTGAAGAGATGTTGGTCAAAGTGTACAAACTCTCCGTTATAAGAAGAGTAAGTTTTCGAGATCTAATGTACAGATGGTGATTACAGTCAACAACATGGTAATACTTGAAAGTTGCTGAGACAGTATGTCTGAAATCATCTCACTCTAAAAAGAACTGGTAATTAACATGAGGTGATGAAAGCATTAGCTAAGACTAAGATGATAATCATTTCGCAATTATAAATGTACCAAATCAACACATTGTATACCGTAAACAAACACAATGATACATGTCAATAGTATCTCAGTAAAGCTGGGGGGTGGAAAGGAATTACCCGTCTCAAACACACAAGCTGTCTCATGCAGTTTTTAATCAGTGTAGACTAGCATAATGTACTAAAACAAGACAGAAAAGCAGGTAAATCCAAACCCATGAGCATTCTGCAAACAGTGGAAGTGCATTCTATATAAGATCAAACCATTCAATAAATTCAGCTAATCTTAAATAACTACTGTAATTTTGTAGATAGCTTCACTAACACGCTTATCTAGCTGTATCCAAATTAAGAGATTTCATATGAGTAGAGTGTTGGAAAAGAGGAAAACTGGGCAAGCATTTTTCCCCAAACATCATCTGTTTCTCTACATGTGGAAACTTATAGCAACATTATGAGAGTATAATCATTCTGCATATAATTAAAAACTGGACTGGTAGCCAAGGATTTGAGGTCCACTTCTCTTCTAGGTTTTTGGCAATCTAATTGAAACTCATTTGTATGTTGTGCTCTCTGAGCCTTACAAGCCATGAAAATTGAGCCCTTGTACTCTCTCAGGCATAGCATTTGGCATGTTTTAACAAAATTCTCTTTGAGCTATGGTTAAGCAGATAGATTTCCTCTACTGCCTCTAAATAATTTGGATACCAATCAAAATGTGTCTGTGTGTGTGTGTGTGTGTGTGTGTGTGTGTGTGTGTTTCCACACGTGCATATCTCAGTAACTTCTTAATGACTCCCACTGAAACTTCATCACCAGCAGCAGAATCAGACACTTGACTTCCACTTCCTTGTCCAATATTATTCCCTTTGCAATTCTTATATTAATCCTGAGGCTGAGGGATTTTCACGTAAGACAGGGACACAATGGAAGTTCTTGAAAACGTGACTTTTTGAATCTGCCCTTTCTTTCCTGAAAGGGAAGTAAAGACACTAAGATGTTTAGTCTGCTAAAAGGCTATACCTTCAGAAACAATATTTTCAAGAATTAATGTCACCAGTGTTCATTCTGCTCTGTACCTAATAATATACAATTTGTAGTTGGAGTTTCAGGATCAAAGAATTAGGTGAAGACGTTAAGCTTTTAGCTCAGGTTAAAATTGTGGATAGTGAAATTGAGATGTATTGATTACATATAAATAGTTTGACTTTGATATTTTCCAGGTATATTAAATGCTTCAGAGCCAAGATGATCTTCTCAGTGCCAGAAACAACAAAGGTGGGTGTTAACTATTGGGAAGAGAGGTGATGTGTTAAGAGGGATTCAGAAATGTGGTCCATTCAGTGTGAGAGAAGGCATCATGCATTTGCTGTGACTCTTTGAGTTGCTTATTGATGAGGCTGCCTCAGGCTAAGGTCAACATAAATTGGGTTTCCAGAGCCCCTTTCTGCCAAATTCTTATCTTCAGGCAGACTTTACCAAATATTCTTGTTATACGAAATTAGACCCCATATTTATAAGATTGAAGGGGGAAAACAAACCGTTGTTTCTTCCCTCCTTTTTCAAGATTTCCCTTTGTCTCAGTCAAACATAGATTCATAATATAATCCACATGAAAAACAGGAATAATATTAATACTTACCAGAGGACAGTGATGAAAATTCAATAAATCAACATTTCATAACTTTTCACACACAGTGAACACTCAAAAAATAGTATCTTTGTCACTGCTGGAAATCATATCTCCTAAATTATCACCTATCCAGCCCAAATCTACCTCTACTTTCCTCTTGACATTTTACATTTTGTCTTGCATTATGTTCATTAATTTATAAAAATCATCCACTTTTCCTAAGCTGAAAACACTTTGACAATGTGGTCCCATTTATCCATATACATTTGAAGACTGCAATAAATGTCCACTTGCTAAGTATGAGGTAGAGCAAATAATAATTTTAAATTTCCTAAGAATGATCAATAACACCTTATAAAAAATAAGCATTATTCTAAAGATGTGTACATCTCTGCCTGCTGTGTGATGCCTCCACTCTCTTGGCTTTTCCCACAAAGGGAAAGAGGAAGAAGAGAATGTGATTGATACAGTATGCACCACCTCTCAAAAGCAGGTCACTATCTTTATTCTCTTCCCTACAATCGAGCAAGGATCATATCAGTTATGCAAAATGAATAAATTCTAGAGAACTGCTGTACAGCGCTGTGTCTAATACTGTATTGTGCACCCCAAAATTTTTTAAGAGCGTAGGTCTCATGTTTAAGTCTTTTTAACACAATAAAAGAAATTACAGATATTCTTTAAGATTTGGATTTGCATATTGTCTCAATTTGTTTCCCAATAATAAATTTTAAATATTTTAAAATAATTATCAAGCAAATAATCTGATTAGTATAAGGTAATCACAGTGACAAGTAACCTATATGGAACAATAGGTTGTATTTTAAGAAATTCAAACAAAGCAGCCAACAGCAAGGAAACTGACTCATGTCCCAGTAACATTGCAGTAAGAAACAGAACGATATCCATTGTTTTTAGCAAGATAAGATGCTGTGGAAGTCAGCAGAATGTTTGCTAATAAGAATATAAAAGTTGTAGATTACGAGTCTACAGTGGTTGGAACCATGGTTAGTTAACTTTGTATTTATGCTTCAGACAGTTCCTGACATTCAATAAATTTGTGTGGAATAAAAAATAATAACAAAATTTAAAAACTAAAATATGTTAATTAAATGAAATATGTAACCATCACTACTTAACATAAATGATTATTCTTTTCAAAAAATAGTTTTATAGGGAAAGAATTATTGAATGACATTGCTTGTGATAATTTGATTTGATCACCAAACTGACTGGATCTTAAAAATTGGGACAACTCAACAAACTGCAAACAGTACAACCACATGAGGAACATCCTGAATTGCATTCTTAGTGTGCTGGAAGAAAACAAAATAAATAGCGAAGTCTTTTCAAATGAAGTAGCTTGAAACAAAGGAGAGAGAAAGATGACTCAATGGAGCTGAAAAACTACACCAGGGTCAAAGAATTTATTTTCCTTGGCCTAACCCAAAATCAAGAACTGAACTTGCTCTTATTTCTCTTATTGCTTTGGGTGTATGTGACAACTCTGCTGGGAAACCTCCTCATCATGGTCACCGTGACCTGTGACTCTCGCCTCCAAACCCCCATGTATTTTTTGCTCCGTAATTTATCTATTGCCGACATCTGCTTTTCTTCTATCACAGTTCCCAAAGTTCTGGTGGACATTCTGTCAGAGAGAAAGACCATCTCCTTCAATGGCTGCTTCACCCAGATGTTTTTCTTCCACCTCATTGGAGGGGTGGATGTATTTTCTTTGTCGGTGATGGCATTAGATCGCTATGTGGCCATCTCCAAGCCCCTGCACTATGTGACCATCATGAGCAGAGGCCGTTGCATTGGGCTAATAGTGGCCTGCTGGCTGGGGGGCTTTGTCCACTCCATCGTGCAGATCGTCCTGTTGCTGCCCCCCCTTCTGTGGACCCAATGTTCTTGACACTTTCTACTGTGATGTCCCACAGGTCCTCAAACTGGCCTGCACTGACGTTTTCATGCTTGAGCTGTTGATGATTTCCAATACTGGACTGCTCAGTGCACTGTGGTTTATGTTCCTGCTTGTGTCCTACACAGTCATCCTAATGATGCTGAGGTCTCAGGCAGGGGAGGGCAGGAGGAAAGCCATCTCCACCTGCACCTCACACATCTCTGTGGTGACCCTGCACTTTGTGCCCTGTATTTATGTCTATGCCCGGCCCTACACTGCCCTCCCCCCCGATAAGGCCATCTCCGCCACCCTCAGTGTGATCTCCCCTCTGCTGAACCCCGTGATTTACACTCTGAGGAACCAGGAGATGAAGTCAGCCATGTTGAGACTGAAGAGAAGATTTGTGCCTTCTGACAAGGTATAGACTGGTCTCTCACTCCTCACCACGTTTGAAAATGTTTGTCCGTCACATAAACTCTATTGACTAAAGGATTTCTATATAATCATTATATTTCTACTAAGATGCACATGACTTTCAGAGATTCTGATCAGCATGCAATAATAATGTAAAAAGATGAATTTCACATTACAAAAGGAAGTAGAAAACTCAAATTGTTAGCTAGAGAAGTGTTTATTGCTTTTGTGACACAGTCTTGGAAGAAATAAAGAAATCAGAATAGAAATACACTCGGACAATTTTATCACATTGGAATTGTTGTGGGGTTTGTTTCCCAGCTCTAGTGGTGTAACTGACAAATAAAAATGGCATATATTTAAGATGTACAACTTGATGTTTTGATATACATATAGATTGTGAAATGAACATTGGGGGGAAATGGGTTAAGGTGGGATCCCTCTCTCTTATTTCTTACAACTGAGCGGGAATCTCCAACTTTCTAAATAAAAGTACCAGTAAGGAAAAGGGAAAATATATATGCTCAGACATTCCCATTCCAGGAATGAAGTTGAGACACATGTTAAAAAATAATGCAGTTTGGACATTGGATTTTATAAATTCTCTCATGAAGTAATCACATCGTAAAGAAGTAAACACATCCAAAGTAACTTCCTCCTCTGATTCTATGATAGGATAAATAACTATCACCTGATGGTTTTTCCATATAAACCCACACTCCCATGGATGAGAGCAGGTGCCTGGAAGCTAGCACATCTGGAGTTAGAATATGGACCTCACCAACTACAAATCCTGTGACCTCATGCGAGGTCCTTACCCGAACCTTCCTCTGAACCACAGGTCCACTGGCCATGCCTCCACCGCTCTCCCTCCGTGCCCTGGGCTTAGCTTGAGCACAGCACTCAGGACCTTGTTTCCAATTCCCTGTCCTCCTTATTCCTATCTCCCCTGGTAGAAAGAGGCTTTACTTGTTGTATCCCCAGCATCTGGCACAGAAAGTAGAACATGGAAAATACTCATAGAAGTTTTTCAGTTACAAAACTCAATGAATGAATATTGCCTCTAACTCTCTTCTGCTCCTCTCAAGTCATTGGAGAATAGGGTTAAGAAAACAGTTAATTTGTTATTATTCTCTGTTACCATGTCTCCCTAAAAATGACAGAAACATGCAAAGCTACATCAGACTATGCATATGCATTCAGAAGGGTTGGCATGAAGTGGGAAACATTATTCAATATATCAGCTTGGCTTTTATTTGTTTACTTTTTACAGCTGCTGGGAGTTGGATATTTTTTCCTCTCATTTCTGGAGGTACATCCTAGATTTTAGAATCTTTGAAACTAGAAATATGTTCATGTCACAGTACAAATCTCAGTCCAAAAATCAGACATGCAAATGTCCTCAGGTGGGGATGTGCCCAGAGCATCCAAGAAACAGCAAGGAGGCCTTTGTAAGTAAATGAAAGGAGGAGAGATCTAGTAGTTGAGGTCGGAGAGATAATGGAGCCATAGGACCAGGTCTTTAGGAAGGTTTAGACCATTATGAGGATTTTGATTTTCACATTAAACAGGATGGGAGGCAATTGGAGGGCTTTGAAGAGCAGAATAGTGATGCATGTTTTAACAGAATTGCAGGGGCTACTGTTATGCCTAGACTGAAGAGGGATGAGGACAAAAACAGGGAGACCAATTAAGAGGCTACTGCAATAGTCCCATGAAACAAATAATGAAGACATGATTTAGGGTAGTAACAGTGGAGGTGGTGAGAATATCAAAAAACTCTGAAGGCAAGCAAGTAGGATTTGTTGAAGGATCCAGCATGGATATTCTGGTTGCATGTGTATCCTGTGAGAACTACATTACCTATTTTGTTCATCAGCTCTTTGAGAGCTCCCTCACTCTCACCTACATAACCTCTTCAGGTCCAACAGCTCCTTCCAATACTTGAGTATCACACTTCAGGAATCACCTTGTGTGCATGAAACTGCCTAAGGAAGTTGCTCAGAATCCTGAAGAATCAACGTTAACATCCCAAAAGAAAAGCTATCAAGAGGAAATGTCGGGAGTAATGTGGAATTCTGGCTAAATTGACTTAACAAGATTATCACTAAAGCCACGCCAAGGTGATCAGACATCACTTGGGGGATGGTGGAGGTTGAGGAATCTGAATAGAGGGTGATAGGATATGGAGGATGAGAGATTTTGGCTAAACTGGCTTAGCAGGATTTTTGCTAAAATTGGACAATGCAGAGACAAGCATGGAGGTCCAAAAGTTGAAGCCCAGTTGAAAAGTTCAGGGGAGCCTGAGTAGAATATGGTCAAGGAGAGAATCTTTATCACTGCTAGAAAATTTTAGACCCTAGACAAAAAGTGTGTCTCTAAGCATATGTGCCTGAGTCATATCTTAATTAGTCCCACTGAAACCACCTAACCATCAGCAGAATTTTTCCACAGCCACAACCAACTATATTCCCTCTGATACTTCTCACACTAGTTTGGAGATCAAGGAATTGGGAAACATGATGGAGCACTGTCAATCAGTGTGGACAAACCAAGAAAATATTATTTCCTGAGTCTGCCAGTTTCCGTATAACGATAGAAGGGAAGCCGCTGAAATCACTGGCTTTGAGAGGGGTATTTAACAGAATTTTCTAAAGCTAAGTGAATCCCAAGGTACGTGAGAACATTACTTAAGATATTGGAGAAGGAGATTGGAGACTTTAGGCAAGAAATATAGCTCTATATGAGGGTGAACGCCAGTGCTGTCTGGGTATCTATGCACAAGCATGAGAAAAGAGTGCGAATAATTGAACTCTAGATGTAATCGTTACTATTCATAAATACATTCTGTCTAAAAATAATGTAGTAAGTACACAAGATGCTACATTCCAGGGTGAAACTTCAGTGACAGGCAGCACAGCTAAGAAATATGAACAAAGAGAATATTGTGAAGTGAGAGTCATAGAAAGGAATTCAGTTTGGAATTGGGGAAAAGGCAACTCTTTTTTTTCCTTGAATCCCTTGAATTACACAAAGAAGAGATTATTGTCAGGCTTCTTTCCTGTAGATGGATCTCCTCAGATTGAAATCTACAGAGTTGCTTCTTATACTAAATTTAAAACTAGAAAGAAAATAAAATGTGTCAAACCTTATAAAAGTTGGAAGAATAGTGCAATGAACACCTACATACCCTTCCCTAGATTTACCAAAGAATAAAAATTGTATGGCAATGATATTCTTTCATATATCTTTCCATGCTCACATACTTGTGTCCTTTCTTTCCAGACAAACTTCTGTCTCATGAGCAACTTGTATATATTCAAGTGATCCCCTAAAGCCAGATCTTCTGTTCTCTCCCCTCCCATATACTGCAAACATAGATGTCACCGCTTCCATGCAGGTTTCTCTGAGCCTCTAGGTGAGAAGTCGCCCATTTCTCACACACAGCTCATTTGTCTTTAGACGGTCCCCAACACTCCCATATCACTGTTAGATTTCAGTTCTTTTTCTACTGCTTTTGGATTATATTCCTTTCTCTCAAATAACCTTGAACCCTGTCAATTTTATATCAATATTTGCTAAATAATTAGATGGATTAAAAATAGGGAAAAATGGAGTAGAAGATGGAGGATGTTGCCTGAATTACCAAAGGTAGTTTGTGAACACAGGACCTATTCCTTTCTGACAAATAGGCCTGACTTGGGGTCTAAGGTACTATCTACCTTCTACCCTTCTGTGTAGACCATAATCTGTTATTTACATGGGGGTCCCTGTGGAGTGCTTTCATAACTAGTTTGGACCTCCACGATATCTCTAGTAACTAAAATGAGGAGATGTTTTCTGGTGATCATTTCTGCTCTTTAACTATTAGAATTGATGGCTCAGCTGCCATTTAGTTCAACACAATCCATTTCCTGATAAGCCTCCAGTGTTAAGGTTAGCCAACATAGTACTAATCATAACAGATGACCAGCCATGTATTCTGAGACTCTGCATATGTTAATTCACCTAATCCTCATAACTTCCCTGTGAGGTGGGTGTTACTATAATCCCTATTCCACAGATGAAGAAGGGGAGACTCCATGAGGTCTCACTTACCCAAATGACACAGTGACAAAGCCAAGACTTGAGCCCAGGTGGCTCTCATTGCAGAGAACTACACTGGACTTCTCTGGTCTGCTACGATGATGTCAGATAATAAGCCAAACCAAGAAGGTACCCCCTTGCTACCATACACTGTCACCACCCTCTGGGCTACTCTCATTGACACTGGGAGAGAACACTTGCAATTTCCCCCAAAATGGTATGTCCTGTTCAAGCTCTTTCAGAATACATGTTCTGGGAAATGTACAGTTCCTCTAAAAGATTATCAGTATATTTAAAGAAGCTGTGTGTCTGTGACACTTACTAACCTGGAATTTTTCTTTAAGGTAACACAAGTGTAAGCTCACATATTGATTAGGCAATGCTCTAAATATTGATGCTTTTGCATAGATTCACTCATTTAATCTTCACAAAAATCACATGAGGGAAACGCTATTGTTTCCAAATACCGATGCAGGGGCAGAGGCCAAAGGGCTAAATTAGCTTCTCTTGTAGCATAATGAGTAAGTGGCCAGCTAGGAGTTGATCAGGCTGTGGGATGTCAGAAGCTCCCAGGTATCTCCCTGTATGCTATGATACCTTTTTGTAGCTATTTTAGTTTTCCATATTAAGTAGACTTGGGACAAAATTGAGTACAGACAAAAGAAAACTTGAAAGGAATGTAGCAAGGTGAAAAGAAATATCTTCGTTTGTACTGAGAAACACACTCAAAAAGTGGGAGAAGTGACTTTCACCTTTTGTTTCTCTTTATGGTAAGAAAAGGAAGATAAACTGCAAAGAAAGAAATTAAAGTCCATTTCAAAGATTGATGGAAAAAAAGAAGGCATTTAAAAACAATACAATTATATAGTGAGTATATGCTTAACATTTTAAAAAACTGACAAACAGCTTTCAAAAGTGATTGCACCATAGTACTTTCCCACCAGAGTTTCAGTTCCTCTGCATTTTTGTTGACTGTTGGTACAAGTCTTTTTTCTTTTAGCTGTTCTAATTGGTGTGTACTCTTATCTCAGTAGTGTTTTAATTTACATTTCCCATGATAAATGATGCTGAGCATCTTTTCTTATACTTATATGCTGTCCGTGTATCTTCTTGTTGAGGTGTCTGTTGAAACTTTTTGTCACTTTTTTAAAATTCAGTTGTTTGTTCTCTTATTATTGAATTTTAAGACTTAAAGCCATTCTACTCCTAGGTACTTACCCAAGAGAAATGAAAACATATGTCCCCCGAAGACCTGTACACAAATATTCGTAGCGGCTTTATGTGTAATAGTCAAAACCCAGAAACAACCCAAATGTCCGTCAACAAGTAAATGGATAAACAAAACTGGCATATCTATGCAATAAAAAAACCCAAAATATTGGTACACACAAAAACTTGGATGAATTTTATGAGTGAAACAAGCCAGACAATAAGGGAGTGCATATTGTAGGAATTCTTTTGTAGAAAATGCAAATGAATGGATAGTGACAGAAAGCACATCAATGGTTGCCTGAAGAAGAATGGGTAGAGAGGACATATGACAAAGTGTGACAAGAACACTTTTGGTGTCAACAAAGTGTTAATTATCTTAAACATAGTGATGATGTCATAGGTATATGCTTATGTCAAAGCATATCAAAGTGTACTCTTCAAATATGAGTCTGTTGAATGTCATTGATAGCACAATAGAAAAATAACTTTTAAAAATAAATTTGAACAATGAGAAGAAGAGAAGCTCTAAGTTACCACTTTTCTTTTAATACTTTAGGAGCTATTCAACAGCCAAGGGTTTTGGTACCTAAAGAAGTTTAAGGTAAAGACAGAAACAAAGTAGTCCCCTTAATGAAGAATAGCGGAACAGAAAATTTTATGGCTTTAAAATTTTCTAATTTTTCATAGCATTAAATTTGTGATTTAAAAGAGGGAGGCATGCTTCTGTAGAATTCAGTCCAAAGAGAACTATTTTTCAGATGGGGGTTCTTAAACTCTTTAAATGGAGAACTCAGTCTGGAAAAAAACCCACACTCCTGTGGAAAATCAAAGGCCCCCAGTCATACCAAATAGGCACTGCCTTATCCATACACAAAAGTGCATCCATCTTTATATCCTTCATGCCACAATAGTCCATTTCTGAATATTTAACATCCACTTGTTCACCTTGGATACTTAGAAATTATATGCTAAGAACATTGTTTTTATGCATTTTCTAAAATATTTGTAATTTACACAAGAAATAATTAAATGCATGCTTGTGTAAAAGATGTCATTTTCGACACGTTAGACATAACCTCGACCAGCTCTTCATGTCTTCAGACCTAATACTTGTCTCCATAAACCTGAATCTATTAGGGGAGAGTAAACCCTTTCTGAAATAACACTTTTAATTTTTTCCAAGTTACATGAGGAAGAACAAACATGATTCGATGGAGTTGGGAAATGGCCCCAGGGGAAAAGAATTTATATTTCTGGGACTTACTCAGTCCTAAGACATAAGCTTGGTCTTGTTTCCCTTTTCATACTTTGTGTACTTGACATCTCTGTTGGGAAACCTCCTCATCATGGTCACCTTGACCTTTGAATCTCACCTTCGCACCCACACATACTTCCTCCTCCACAATCTAGCCACGTGTGACGTGTTTCTCCTCAATCACTGCTCTGAAGGTCTTAATAGACCTTCTGTCAAATACAAAGCTGCATGACATATCCTATACAAGCTGCATGACACAGATGTTTTTCTTCCATCTCCTTGGTGGAGCAGACATTTTTTTCTCTCTCTGTGATGGTGTTTGATTGCTAGATAGCGATCACCAAGCCCCTGCATGATGTGCCCATCATGATTAGGGGGCTATGCACTGCCCTCATTTTGGCTTCCTGGGTGGGAGGCTTTGTCCACTCTATCGTGGAGATATGCCTATTGCTGCCCCCACCCCTTGCTGTGGACCCAGTGTTCTTGACACCTACTGTGATGGTCCACAGGCCCTCAAACTCATCTGTATCTTTGCACTTGAGCTCGTGATGATTTCGAACAACGGCTTACTCAATACCCTGTGGTTTATCTTCCTGCTTGTGTCCTACACAGTCATCCTAATGATACTCAGGTCTCAGGCAGGGGAGGGCAGGAGGAAAGCCATCTTCACCTGCACCTCACACATCCCAGTTATACACTTTCTGCCCTGCATCTATGTCTATACCTGGCCCTTCACTGCCCTTCCCACAAATAAGGCCATGCGTCACATTCACTGTCATCTCCCTTCTGCTGAACCCCTTGATCTACACTCTGAGGAACCAGAAAACGAAGTCAGCCATTAGGAGACTGAAGAGAAGACTCATGCCTTCTGTGGTGGAACAAAGTAAGAGTCTCCTACCTCTTCATCACCAAAGGCTCTTTTCATTATTTTTCTCATAGAGTCCTATATATATACTCAAATATTTTGTCAATAAATCAACTATAGTTGCTAGGTAACAATATATTTTTCTAGCTAAGTTAACAGGTTGCTGGTAACCCAAGCTTCTGGTAAGCATGATGTAACTAGTGTTATAGGATTCACCTGATTGATGTATTTCCACTCAAAGATCAAAGTAGCAATGTGTCAATCAAGGAAACTATATGGCAGATGAAGAGATTGTTGAATCCAACTCCTTTTCAAGAGGTAAGTAAACAGAAGCCTAGAGATAGAGTTATTTGTTCAAGATCTCATATCAACTTAATTATAGAGTCTTCCAAAACCCAATCAATTGCTCTTCCACCATTTGAATATAATTTATGACATTACTGTACCTGTCTATGGAAAACTGCAGTCCTGTTCTAGAGAGATCTTATGATCAGTGCATCTGAAGTACACATATATGGGTACATATTTGTCATCACAGTTTAAGACATTGTTTCTGCTTAAACTCCAAAAGGGCTTGTGTCCTTGAGAACCTCAAAGGTACATAATGGTTGTCTGTCTGGATTCCCATCAGGAATGAAGAAGCTTTGAAAGATTTCCAGTAATAGCCTAAAGGAATTTGTGTTACATTGAAATAGATGGGCCAGATTCACATTCTTGTGATAAGTTTAGACAAAGGCAGAACCTCAGGGATCCTAAGCAAAGAGTAAGTCATTCTCATTATTCAAGAACTGATTTTCCAGTTGCAGCCTTACCAGGGCCAATCTGAGACTGGTTTCATCATTGAGGATGTACATTCTTCTCACTTCTCATTTCCAAGAAAGGAAGAGGAAGGGTTAAAGTCGATAAAACACTAATGAATCTATTTTTCAGTCTGTTGGTGTTTGTGAACAGGAATTACAAGCTAGTGTTTTTGTGTGGGAAAACATGGTAAAAGTAAAGTACTATAGCTGAAAGCTGTAACTTCACAGTCATGCAAACCAGGGTCCAAATCCTATGTCTGCCATCCACCAGAGTGGGAACTGGAACAAGTTATTGTATCTCTTCACAGGTCATAGTTCACCTATACAAAGATACTTATAATATCCATCTCATGGAGTTGTTATGAAGGTTAAAATGAGATGGTATATGTGAAACATACAATGTTTGGAAGACAGTAAGTGCTCACTGAAAAACTAATTTTTTTTTTATATCATCCATATTGAACTGCCTAACAAACACACATTCTGTCCTTCGTCGATGTGTTTCACTCTCCTCCTGTGTGGCCCAAACTCATCATTACATGGAAAAAATGAATGGGGTAGAAAATATAGGAATGTGCAATGAACTCAAATAATTTTTCATCTTAAAATCTGGGCTTTCTGTCATTAAAATATGAAAATAGCTTTGCTTGCTATTTTTATAGCTTAAAGAATCATCCTGAAGCTGATGAGATAAAGCAAAAGAGGGTTTCATATCAAAAGAAGGTAATGGCTCAAAGATAAACCTTCGGCTTTTAGAGTAGAGGTAAAAGATCAGATCATGAAGTCAGATCCCATGGGATAGAAAAGAGCTCAAGGAAAGTTAGCCAAAGGATACGGAGTGTTGAAAACAAACTTCGCTTATGTCCCACATTGAATCTGGAATGGTCCCAGAAGCACTCATCACCTAACTGGCTCAATTGATTGCCATTTCCTGTCACCAGATCAATCCATTCTATCTTTTACAATATTAATCTACTTCCCCTAGCATGAAAATTCTAGCAATAATTCACAAGTTAAGTCACTATTCACAGGGTCCCACTATCTTTGCTCAGGTAGCTCTTGTCTCAAGTCCCTAAGCTTTTCCATACGAAATTGCCTGTGCTAAATGCATAGCATGAACCATTTTATAGCCTGTTTCCTGCCAATGGATCCTTTCCTTTCCTTCCTATCTCTTGTGACTCACTCAAATCAGATTTTTATGACTATTTCAGAATCGGATGATGCCAAAGATCTGTAGGGTCTGAATCACTGGCTGTATCTCAGAAGCATAATCCCAAGGGGCAAGAACCCAGGAACTCCTGCCACATCATTGTCCCTGAGACTTCATCAAACCATGTAAACACACAACACAATCTAATTCATTATTTCAGTAGAATGGGAAATAATTGCCTCTGACTGAACAAACATATACCATTTATCTGGATGACATAAAATCACAAGCTGGGCTGCATTTTGTCCATTTAAATCAGTTATTATTATTTTTTAAGCTCTGCTGCTAAGAGCCATAAACGTCAACTGTCTCTTGGCACACACATGGCTTTCAAACTACACTCTCTTTCATTGCTCCCTGAATCAAACATTTCAGTGATCAACATCTCTGGGAAACAATGAACCCAATAATATAAAATAATTCTGAAATAATTAAACTGATGAATATCAAGAGCTGTCACCATGATACCTCTCTAGATTCTAAGTGAGCTGTGGATCTTAGAGATGTAGATTAAGATAATTGCATAGGGTCAATGTATATATTGTGTGGGGGAGTGGAATTAGCCACCCCAAGATATGTCTCTTTTGCATGAGGATTATTTTGGGTTGGTGACTTTTAAAAACTGCAGACAGTTTTTGAAAAGTTTCTGAAAAGTAGAATTTACTTACCCTTTGTTAAGAGATATTTACATTTGTAAAGGAAATCTCCATCTGAAAAGGTGTCTCCCTTTCCATACCAGGAAGGAGGGATGACCTTATCTCTAGAAACTCTCATCAATATAATAACCTGACTCTTGTCTACTGTACTTGTCTGGTAATTTCCCATAACTGACCCCCAACCCAACATCCTCCTTTGTCTTTAGCTGAGGGTGGTGTTTAAGATGAGAACTTCTGCCATTTTGGTGAATTGATCAGTTTGCCTGAGCCTCTCCCATGTATACATGTTATGAAACTTTGTTTAACTTTCCCCTGTTATTCTGTCTCATGTAAATTTAATTCATTGTCTGGCCAGAAGGACCCAGAGCAGGTAGAGGAAATGTCTTCCTCCCCTACAATTGCATTCAACAGAAATTGCACTTATAAATCTACATCATTCAGTCTTTGATAGTTGCCCTGACAGCCACCACAGAGCTTTGATTTTTCCATTGCTACAGTTTTATTTAAGTTTTCTTTCCCAGTCAATTGCAAGCAAACTGATTTTGATCAGGAAAAAGACTGCACAGTCCTTGGTGTGCATGACACCTCCTTCTTGAGTCAAGAGGGATAATACTCTGTCTAGAGAAAAGGATAATTACTGAATGTACACTGGTGCCTCTGTATGTACTTATGTGATGGGACAGAGAAGAGATGAGGGAGAGAAAGGAGGACAGCTTGGTGACATTTTAATGACTCCCACAGGAACTCCATTGAATTGGACAGTCAGCTTCCACTTTCATACCCCAAAATAATCCCTTTGCTAATTTCTTCATTGGGCTTGTAGCTGAAGGAATAATAGCAGTGGCTGAGGCACTGTAAGGCAAAGTGTAAGAATCAGAATTGATTGATTCCCTGAGGTTGCCTTTTCCTGTCTGAAGGAAGAAGATAGCAAAATCACTAGCTTGAGGTATGATTTCTATTAAACATAGAATTTTCCCAGAACTCAGTTCCTCTAAGATGCAGTTGGAGCATTATAAGAAGATCAGTTTCTCACTTGGAGACTGACATCAGATAGTGTTGGTGTTTGTGAACGTCTGAAACTGAAAATCTGTTAGAGTTGAGTTTTCAGAAATGCTGCAATTGTGTGGAATGTTCCTGTTGAAACCAAAACTCTTAATGAAGCAAAGAAAAGAGGTAGTTTTTCACTACTAGGAAGAGGGGAGGTGTGGCTTGCAAAATATTGGAAGAGGGTCACTTGGTTCCAGGGGATGTGATACATTCTACTTGCCAGAAAGTTGAGGTTGGAGGTGTTTGTAAGGCAATTGAGAAGTTGCTAATGTCCCCAGCTCTCTGGAGGGCGATTGCCTTGGAAAAACAGCACTCAAAGACAGCAATACCTGAATTCAGTATGTGCAGCCTAGTCAGCTTTGCTGCTTGGCTGGGAATGGAAGTTTGGGAGTTTAATCAAGGTGTTTTAATGGCTAGTTTATCTATGCCCTCATGGCCTACTGAATATGAATAATACTCCTAAAACTTTTAGGGATTCAATCAAGAGTAGAGGCTTTCCAATAATAAGAAAGCAAAAAAAGAGCAGCCTTGTTCAGTGGGAAGCTGGGGTATGGGGATTACACTCAGTTTGCAGGTTCTTTCCAAGATGCTTGATAAGCTTGTTTCTGAAATGATGCAGGGTCAGTGAGCTGAGGAGTCGAAAGAAAGATTTCTTAGACTCTCAAGATCTGGCAGTAGTGCTCTTTTATTTAGAGAATAGTGTGGAATAGCATGGGGACAGGACCCATGGGCAGTCAGAGCTTCTGCTGCCCCCAGTTGAGGGTTAGAGCTAAATTTAAGGCATAGATATATGATTCATCTCTTTACAAGACAAAGGAAAGAACATGAAAAAAAAGTTAAAATGGTATCAGTGCAGGTGGGGTCTGGTCATTGAGTGATCCCATGACTTTTAGACAAGAATCAAATCGGATTAAGTAAAGGTTAGAAAGGTTAGACGCCACCACCCTAAACCAGTTACATGAGATTGCCAGACAGCAACCAACTTAAGTTCTTGCCTTCCCCATTAAGAGCTTCTAGGGACAAGGTCATCTCTCTTCTTCTTCCTGGTACAGAGAGGGAGGCAACTTTTACAGATAGAGATTTACCTTACAAATGTAAATGTGTCCCAACAAGGGCAAGTTCCATTCCCCAGAGCCTCCTTCCCTGTCCCAGTTTATCGAAAGCAATCAGCCCAAACAATCCCGATGCCAAAGAGACATATCTTGGGGTGGCCAATTTCGGGTCCCTACAAGGTCACCCCCCCTTCCTTCACAAATGCAAATGTCTCAAAAGGGCAAGCAAAATTCCAGTCCTCAGAGCCTGCTTCTCATCTGCAGTTTTAAAAGTAACCAGCCTAAAAATCCTCATCATAAACCATTTTAAAATTAAGCAGCCTAAAAATCCTCATCACAAAGGATGGTCCCCTTTAGGGTGACTTCTAAGAAATCCTCGTGATCCTTATTTTGACCTTGCAAAAACACATCAAATAGTATTTCTTTATCCATTTCCCCCCTCTCCCTCTCTATGGTGCATGAGTTTCAATGCAACGTACCTAATCATAGACTTTCACAGTATCCTTCCCACTCTTTGTAAAAAGACAGCATCCATAGGAACCCACCAGATCAATTATGTTCAACAGGAGTTCATGTTTGAGGAAATGCTACTCAGAACTCATTTCTTCCCCTGCCACTGGAACACTACGTAGTTGATCCAGGTTCTTGGTGGAGATGCCTCTAAAGACTAGAAAGTTTGTGTTTTCACACTCTCCTTTTGTCTCTTTTCAAGGCCACCTCTGATGTCCTCTCATGTTACATCACTCTCAGCCATACCTCTCACTCACCCTGTGCAGGCTTCTTACACCCACATACCACTTTCACTTGATTTGAGAAAGATTTTCCTGAGATTTTTCTTCACAGGATTTTCTGGGAAGGCAGATCAACACTGGGAAGAACTATAGTTGCAGTAGTTAAGAGCATAAGTCTTTGGAATAAAATGAATCATTGACAGACACTAGCTCTACCAGCTGTGAGGCCTTGAGCAAGTTACTTGATCATTGTGTGTCTCTGTTTCCTCATCTATAAAATCAAGACAATAATATCATTTTCCCATGGATATGATAGGTTTTGGAAGCGATAAAATTAAGCAGTTTGCATAAGAATCACTCCACAAATGTTTTCTTAAAGCAAGGAAAATAGCAAAGCAGAACTCCATCATTCTGCCCACATTTCCATAATGCAGAGACCTTGAAAGTTTCATGGAGCCTCCCCCGCTCCAGCGACCTGATAGACAGATGACTGGGTTTGCATTTAGGGATTATAATTTATTTTCTTTCTGTAAAGTTTGATAATATAAATATCTATATTTACAACTCCAAAGAAAATTTTATTTATGTTTATAAGCAGGTGTGTGATAACAATACTTTGATTTTTGGAAGATATGTCTTGCCTCAAATCCCTCAGAGAAAAGGAAAACATCCCCAGAGGAGAGAGAGCATTTCCCACTTTCTCCAAAGTGTTGAGACGAGGACTTTGAAACACAGGGTCAATAGCAAGATGAGCCGATCTCAGACAAGCCCCCACAAGCGAGTCTGGCATGTGTAAGGAAAGAAGCACTCACCTGGGGCTGATGAGATTGGCAAGATCAGATTCCTCAGCTGCCTTCAGTTTCCTAAACAGACATACAATCTCACCTACTCCTTAGAGCACAATGTGTATCAGGTAGGTCTCATTATCATGACGTTGTAGATAAATTATAATGGTGCAGGCTGAGAACTGACTCCAAATCCTGTCCTGTGAACCTCACATATATTTCTCCTTGGTTTGGTACAAGTATTGAGTGACTTACCCAAGGTCACACCAACTAGAAAGTGGTAAAATCTAAATTGCTTAAAAGCTCCAGACAATCCACACCTGTGTATCCAAAATGCAAGTAGGAGACAATGATACTGTTCAGCACACCTCCTGGATGGAGTTTACAAACATTTTTGCCCAAATGGGACTATTTTCCTATACATCCCCTTGATTTTGTAACTCCTCACTTTTCTTTCTGCTGACTCCACAGCCTGCAACACTCTTATTGGCTTAACTATAAACCCCCTGAGGAAAGGATCTATATTTGAGTCACCTTTCCCTCAAAAAGACCATCTCAATGTCATTATGACAGTTAATTTTATGTGTTATCTTGATGAGCGACAGGGTGCCCAGATTAAACATTATTTCCGGCTGTGTTGTGATAGTGTTTCCAAATGAGATTAGAATTTGAATTGATGGACCAAGTAAAGCAGATTAATTGCCTCCTCAACAAAGGTAGACATCATCTGTTGAGGGCCTGAATAGAACAAAAGGTGGAAGAAGGAGAAGTTCATCCCCATTTTCCCGCCTCTTTGTTTGAGCTAGGACATCTCATCTCATCTTCTGCCCTCAGACTGGGATTTACACCATAGTCTCCCCTGGTTCCCAGGCCATCAAACTAGGACTCAATTACACCACCAGCTTTCCTGAGTCTCCAGCTTGCAGACCACAGATAATGGGACTTCTCAGCCTCCACAATCATGTGAGCCAGTTCTTCACGATAATTTTCCTTTACGCATCCATATATATCCTATTGGTTCTGTGTCTCTGGTGAACCCTAATACAATCATAAAAATACTATCTAGATGAAGGAACAACGAAGGAAAGAAAAGAGAAAAAAGTAAAGGAAATAGGACAGAAAAAGAAAGGAGGAAGGGAGAGCACAGGCAACACAGGAAGCTATTAGGCTTGTCACAGTGGTTTCCTGAGCAGAAGATTTGAAACCACTGACATACCATTCCAATATCCAAAAGAAAGATTCTAGAGTGGGCTGCTATCATTAATTAAAATATATTTCTACATGCCAAATTAACCGAAGACTCCTTTGGGGATAATTTCTCCACTTTCTAGCCATGGTAAGTATAGTGTGGGGAATTCTTACTTCTCAGATTCCAGAGACCTGAAATCTTCTACAATCATTATCATTTACTCTTATCATTCTGTACTGTTGCCATAAACATCAAAGAGGGGGAGACTGAGATAATCTGAACTGAAGACAATGGAATCAGAAAGGGGGCTCCTATCTTATTCTTCTGTGTGAACAAAAAAGAGTGCTGCTTGGGCAAATGTTATCTCTTAAGGATTTTTTCTAAGATTTAAAGAGAAAAATGAAAAAAAAAAAAACAGGAAAGAAATTAAAACCGGAATCTGAGAAATAACTACATGTGGACATCAGGGCAACCTGAATAACACAAGAACTTGGGAGGACCTAAAGTCTGCAGGTGAGAGAAAGATAAAAAGGTAACTCAGGTTGTAGCTGGTAAGGGCCATTACAATATAACTATAAGAAACCATTATGAAGTGGGTGGCCAATTAAATTTCACTTTAAATGAAAGTCATTCTTTAGATGTGAGATTAAAATGACCATGTTAATTATTTTTAACATTCTACTGAAGGATGATGTACATACCTATGGAAAAATGTATGTAAGTGTATAGCTCAATGAATTTTCACACAAGCTGATCGTATATTTGTAACAAGCACCCAGATCAAGAAACAGAACATCATCAATGCCTCAAAAGCCTCCCTCATATTCCCTTTAGTTTTATATATTTCTTGTTCTTTATATGAAAAAAGTAAGAGATTACACACTCTTTTGTGACTGGACTATTTGCCTCGACATTGTGTTTGTGAGATTCATTTATGTGGTTCATGCACTGTATGTGGATCATTCCCATTGCTCTATAGTATTGTGTGAATTTAACAATTTGTTTATCTTTTCTACTGTTGGTGGGCATTTGTGTCATTTTCCATTTTGAGTCAATTACAAACAGTGCTACTATGAATATTCTAGCATATATATCTGGTCGATATAACATATGTACATATTACCTAGGAGGAAAATAGATTGTTCTTACAATGGATATATGTATACCTATATATATAACAATGCTAAGAGTTGAATGAACAATGTGTACATATCCATTCTAAGATGGATGATTAAATAGATACAAATATATCTACAGATAAAGATATAGATACATAATATTAGCAGATACCATCAAACAGCAATGTGGTTATGCCAATTTTACACACTCACTAGCAGACTAATGAAAGGTCCAATTGTTCCACATCTTCACCATCACTTGGTATTTTTCATCTTTTTCAGTTTAGCCATTTGGTACATCGGTTGTAGTTTCTTGCTGTAATTTTAATAAGCATTTTCCTGATAATGAATGAAATTGAATTGGCATTTAAATATCCTCTTTTGTAAAGTTTCAGTTCATGTCTTTTTCCATTTTCCAGTTTGTTCATCTATCTTCTTTTTGCTGATTTGTAGATGTTCTTTATATATTTTGGGTGTGAATCTTCTCTCAGCTACATATATTGTAAATATCTTCCCATTTGTGGGTTATCTTTTAATTCTCATGATGGTGTCTATTGTGAACCAAAGTTCCTCATGTCAAACTTAGGCTTATTATTCACTACTTTGTGTCATATTTTAGAGTAAAAGTACAATTGAATAGGTTCACAGACCTGTCACCTGCATTTCAGTGGCCACAGTGATAGATAGAACCGACCTGTTTGGATGACTGAGTCAAAAACCTGGGTCCTCTTCCATCTAATGGAAGCATACAGAATTGCAGGCACAAACCATACATAGAAAACGAATTTCCTCCCCAGGAAAACACCAAACTCAAGTGACAGAAAAGATAACAGTAGATTTCACAACACTTTCTTTAACTGCACTGTTATTTCTTGCAAAGATCTCCTTTCAAAAAGGATCTGTGACCAAATGGAGCAGGGAAATTATACCACAGTGAAAGAATTTATTTTCCTTGGAATTATGCAGTCTCAACAACTAAGCTGGGTCTTATTTGTCCTCTTGTTTTTGGTGTATGTGACAACTCTGATGGGAAACCTCCTCATCATGGTTACAGTTCCTGTGAATCTCACCTTCGCACTCCCATGTACTTCCTGCTCTGCAGTCTATCTGTTCTTGACATCCACTTTTCCTCCATCACAGCTCCTTCTTCTATCAGAGAGAAAACCCATCTCCTTCAGTGGCTGTGTCACTCAAATGTTCTTCTTCCACCTTCTGGGAGGTGTGGATGTTTTTTCTCTCTGTGATGGCATTTTATTGCTACATAGCCATCTCAAAACCCCTCTATCATATGACTGTCATTAGTAGGGGACAATGCACTAGCCTGATTGTGGCCTCCCGGGTGTGAGGCTTTGTCCACTCCATCATGGAGTTTTCCCTGTTGCTTCCCCTCCCTATCTATGGATCCAAAGTTCTTGACACTTTCTACTGTGATGTCCCCCAGGTGCTCAAACCTACCTGCACTCACACCTTCACTCTGGAGCTCCTGATGATTTCTGATAATGGATAACTCAGCTGGTTTATATTCTTCTTTCTCCTCATATCCTACACAGTCATCCTGATGATACTGAGATCTCATACTGGAGAGGGCAGGAGGAAAGCCATCTCCACCTGTACCTCACATATCACTGTGGTGACCCTGCACTTTGTGCCCTGCACCTATGTCTATACCCGGATCTTCACTGCCTTCCCCACAGATACTGCCATTTCTTTCAACTTCACTATCATTTCTCCTTTGCTCAATCCTATGATCTATACCCTGAGAAATCAGGAAATGAAGTCAGCCATGAGGAAACCAAAGAAACAACTATGGCATTCAGAAAGGGTTTAAATTCTATAAGGATGAGACAACACTCAAATTTAAAGATAGATTTTAAATATCATTTTCTCAAAATGGCAAGAGATCAACTTAATGTGAAAAACAAATGGGCATCTATGGATACCATGGCGTCTTAAAAGAGGCTGATCCTATAGTATATGCTGGGGACCTATCGGTGATGCTATTTAAGGTGAAACCCATTCATGTCTTCCTCTACCCACTTTCAATTATTCATCCCACAAATATTGACAGAACACATATTATATGCCTGACAGTGGTAGGATTCAGACTGCTGCAGGAAGATTAAAGATAGTCACTGACCTACATGCATACTCCAAGATGCTTTAATGAAGATATGAACCAAGTGCTGTGGAAATATTGTAGGCACTTTACTTAAGAACTTCAGAAGACATTTGAGAGTAAGGGGATAAAGGCAGAGAGGGACAATCCAAGCAAAGAAATCACTATGTGCAGAGGGAGAGAATGGTATAAGTGTGTGCCACATTATGCGACAGTCAGTTCATTGTAGTCACGAGGCAGTGCACTCATGAAGTCAATACCAGTATTTGACATTTCAAAGAAAAGTTTGGAAAGAAGAACGCCTTCTGTGGTCTCCTGAGCAATGCAAATCCATGATTTCTATTAGAGAGAGGATCCCCAAATCATTCCAAGGCCATGGTTTCCTCTGGGGCAGAAGGAGGTAATGCTGTAAGTGGGAATATTCATAAAGAAATAAGACTGATGAGTAGAAGCTGTGACAGCTCACCTGGACTGGTGAAAGCCTTAACCAAAGACAGGTGCTAGGCACTCCCTTGGGAAGCAACTGACTCCCAATTATGTAGCAGAATTATCCCAATCACAGACTGGACAGGCCCAAATTTCTCATTGTTTCTGCTTTTTGATTTTGGGGTTTGTTTTTCCAGCTTTGTTGAGATATAATTGACATGTAACATTGTGTAAGTTTAAGGTGTACAACATGCTGATTTGATAAACATATATGAAAATATGATTACCGCCATAGCATGAGTTACCACCTCCATCACATCACACAATTAACATTTCTTTTTCGTGGTTCTCATAGTCTCTCACATAAAGACCTCGAAACTTCTTTATACCTCATTGAAAGGAAAAGTAAGGGCAATAAAAGCATGAAGATTTAATCAACAAATCAGAATTTTCTAGTCTCTGTGAAATAAAAGGAATGAGAATGGTGCTAGGAGAAGGTTTATCTAATAATCCAGCTGGTATTTTGTGGCAATCTGTTGACTTTACTGTACAATGTCTCCCATCATGATAAAGCTGAAGCCATAGATGCTGGCACTCATGTGTTAATCAGACACATCAATGCTGTGACAAAAATGTCCAAATTGAAGTTGTTAACCACAGTAAAAGTTTATTTACTGCTCATGTCACCAACTAATGCTGGTCTTCAGAAAGAGCTATTGCATGCAATAATTAGGAGCAACAGGATCTTTTTCTTCCATCCTGGACTCCGGCTCTCTCTAAATCCTCAGAAACCTCTCCATTCATCCAGAAAATGGAGAAAAGGAAAGAGGATTAAGAATTATGGGGAGAAGGGGGAGGGTAGTTATAGGGCATTCTGAAAGTAACATGTATCACTTTTGAACCACATTTCACAGGACAGCTCGTAGTCATATGGCCTCAACTGACTGCAAGGGAGCCTGGAGAATGTAATCCTACTCTGTTCCCAGTAAAAAGAGGAGAACATGAATAATGATGACCTCCAGCGATCTCTTCCACATATGTGACTCATTACTAAGAAATAACAATTGGATTACATGACAAAGACTAAGATTTTGTCTCTAAAAGGATTCTCTTAACACCTAGAAATGTTTGCTGGAAGTACTACTGGAACCTTGGAATTCACAGAGAACCAAACTGAAAAGAAGGAGATATGAGGAAAGGAAACTTAATTGAAAGGAAGGGAAAGGTGATCAAGGTAAGCCTGGGAAATAGGATGATAATAGGCTAGAAGGTCAGGATCCAAAATATAGAACACTGGAGGAGAGTGTCCAAAGAAGACTCATCAAGAAGACAAGCTTCACTTATCCTCATACTTTCTATAAGCTAGTTATAAACCAATATTTAATCATGCAGAAGCTCCTGTAGAGATGAGTGTCATCTTCTTTGTTGATTGCTCCTTCATGTGTTCTACTTAATGCCCATCATTGAAACATTTTCTGGACTATTTTCTAATATTAAACATACTTCCTCAAGCATAAAATTAAATAAAGACATACATTTGTCTTCAGCTGTATCCATCTGCAGACCAAATGACTATTTACTGCCTGGCTACATGTTTCCTCTGGCATCACTGTTCTTCAAATCCTCCCTACTTTTCACATTGATGCCTTTTTCTTATCTCTCTGTTGACTTCACCTCAAGCAAAACCTTTGTGACTAGGCAGAATTTTAAGCAACCAATGATTTATACAATCAGAGTTATGTTCCCAAGTATAGGACCTACAAATGACAGAAACTCAGCAAATGCTGCCCAGGAAGCTGCCTTGGACTGTTTACACAGGCAAAACAATCTGATTACACACAGTGATGAAAAGCATGGAATTCAGGACAACACCATTAAATTTACTTCTCTTTCAACATGACACCAATTAATTATTTGGATTAATCTATATTTTTCTCCAGGTGGAGACATTTTCTTAGAGAAATATTAGATATTACACTGATTCTAGCTTATCGTACAAAGGTTGCACATATTTGCTCCTACCATCTGTGATTTTTTTCTATATAAGAGAGGTTGGCTTTAAACTTGCACAATGTTTTTCATAAGCAAATAAATGTATCTATACAGACAAACTGGCTTGTTTAGGAGCAATCCTGCTGTTATGGACTTGTTCAAGAAATTCAAAGAATGTTCAGGTTATTGAAACTTTATTTCTCAGACTCTAGGATAGTCAGCAAAACAGAAACTATTTCTAAGCATCATGAAGTTCCAGTCACAAAACTATAGGCTGGAGGGATCTTCAGAGTTTTGTTGTTGTTATTGTTGTTGTGTGACTGTTCTTTCAAGTCTGAAAGATAATGTTGTCAACATTACTCTTATTCAATAAAGCAAACTATTAATTTAGTACTGTATTAGTAATCTATTGCTGCATAACATATCAATGCAAAATGTAGTGGCTTATAACAACACACATTTCTTAAGTTGCAGTTTGTGTGGTGGGGAATGAGGTAAGATTTAGCTAAGTCTTCTCCTTCAGGGTCACTCACAAGGCTATGTCAAGGTGTCAGCTGAGAGCTGCAGTGTCATGTGAAGGTTAACTGAGGAAGGATCTACTTCCAAGCTCACTCACATGGTTGTTGGTCAGAATCAAAAGCTACTGGCCTGAGGGTTCAGTTCCTTAATGGCTGTTGGCTGGAGGCCTTCCTCAGGTTCTGGTCTTGTGGGTCTCTCCAAAATGGCGGCTTCCTTCATCAGAGGGAACAATCAAAGCAGAAGAGAAAGTGTTAGCAGGAAAGAAGACTCTTGGAAGTGGCATCCTGTCACTTTTTATATATTCTCTTCCAGAAGCAAGTCACTAGTCCAGCCTACACACAAGAGGAAGGAATTGCACACCTTTGTTAATATCAGGGCAGGGACTGCAAGTTTCTAGAAAAAAACTATGAAAAATAAGGGTTTCCTTCTCTGCACATTCTCTCCAGCATTTGTTGTTTCCTGTCTTGTTAATTATAGCCATTCTGACTGGAGTGAGGTGATACCTCATTGTAGTTTTGATTTGCATTTCCCTGATAGCTAATGATGTTGAACATCTTTTCATATGCCTGTTGGCCATCTGCATATCTTCTTTGGAGAAATCTCTGCTGGTGGGAGTGCAAACTGGTGCAACCACTATGGGAAGCAGAATGAAGTTTCCTCAGAAAATTAAGGATAGATCTACCATATGATCCAGCTATCCTGCTGCTGGGTATTTATCCAAAGAACTTGAAAACACAAAGGCATAAAGATACTTGCACCCCTATGTTCATTGCAGCATTATACACAATAGCCAAGACACGGAAGCAACCTAGGTGCCCATCAAGGGATGAATGGATAAAGAAGATGTGATATTTATACACAATGGACTACTACTCAGCCATAAGAAATGATGAAATCCAGCCATTTGTGACAACACGGATGAATCTTGAGGGTATTATGCTGAATGAAATAAGTCAGAGGGAGAAAGTCAAATTCCATATGATCTCAGTCATAAGTAGAAGATAAAAACAATGACAAACAAACACATAGCATTGGAGATTGGATTGGTGGTTACCACAGGGGAAGGGGGGAGGGGGGAGGGCAAAAGAGGTGACTAGACTCACATGTGAGGGGATGGACTATAATTAGTTTTAGGGTGGTGAACATGATGTAATCTATACAGAATTTGAAATATATTATGCTGTACATCTGAAAATAAGTAAATAAATAAATAAACTATGAAAAATCATTGGAAATCATGAAAGAAACCTAAAAGTTATTTGTTCAAGAAGGGTTACAAAAGACCAACAAGAAAGGAAGAGGAGGTAAGGGAGAGTGTCATAGATAATTCAGATAAACTGAGCCCTTGTGACAAGGAGAATGATAGTGCCAGCTACAAACGGAAAGTATTTAATTCTTGATAACAATGCTCACATCTATTTTAGACATTTTAAGTGGGAGGTGTGCCATATATCCAAGTGAGACTATCCATAGACCTATAGTGAGACAAGGTTTCAGAAATGACATTGGGAATGAGACAAGAGGGAAAATGGAATTCTTTGATTTTAGGATCTCTAGAACCACAGGGTCTAGAACATGGAGGTGCTCAGAAAATATGTCATAATTAAATACACATACAAAAGAATGAAAGTAGACCACTATCTTACACCATTCATAAAAGTGGACTCAAAATGGATTAAAGACCTGAAACTATTAAACTTCCAGAAGAAAACCTAGGCAGTACACTCTTAGACATCAGTCTTAGCAGCATATTTTCAAGTACTATGTCTGAACAGGCAAAGGAAACAACAGAAAAAATAAACAATTGGGACTATGTCAAATTGAAAAGATTCTGAACAGCAAAGGAAACCATCAACAAAACGAAAAGATAGCCTAACAACTGGGAGAAGATATTTGCATACCCTGTATCTATTAAGGGGTTAATATCCAAAACATATAAAGAACTCATACATCTCAACACCAAAAATCTAACAACACAATTAAAACACGGGCAAAAGATCTGAACAGAGATTTCTCCAAAGAAGATATACAGATGGCGAACAGGAACATGAAAAGATGTTCAATGTCATTAACTACCAGGGAAACGCAAATCAAAACGAGCATGAGATATCACCTCACTCCCATCAGAATGGCTATAATTAACAAGACAGGAAACAATGAGTGTTGGAGTGTGGAGAGAAGGGAACTCTCATACATGGCTAGTGGGAGTGCAAACTGGTGCGGCCACTATGGAAAACAGTACAGAGATTCCTCAAAAAATAAAAATAGATCTACCATATGATCCAGCCACTCTACTGCTGGGTATTTATCCAAAGAATATGAAAACACGAATGCATAGATATTCATGCACCCCTATATTCATTGCAGCACTATTTACAATAGCCAAGACTTGGAAGCAATCTAGGTGCCCCAAAAAGGATGAATGGCTAAAGAGGATGTGGTATATATACACAATGGAATACTACTCAGCCATAAGAAACAATTCAATCCAGCCATCTTTGACAACATGGATGGATCTTGAGGGTATTATGCTAAGTGACATAAGTCAGAGGGAGAAAGTCAGATACTGTATGATCTCACTCATATGTAGAAGATAAAAACAATGAAAAACAAACACATAGAAAGAGAGATTGGATTGGTGGTTAGCAGAGGGGAAGGCGGGGAGGGAGGGGGGTGAAAGGGACAATTAGGCACATGCATGTGGTGATGGATTGTAATTAGTCATTGGACAGTGAACATGTTGTAATCTACACAGAAATCAAAATATATAATGATGTACACCTGAAATGTATATAGTTATAAACCAATGTTACCACAATAAAAAAATTAAAAATGAAATGTAAATAAAATATATAGAAATACCATGTTTAAAAACAATTAAAAAAAAGAAAACAATTGCATTTACAATTGCATCAAAGGGTAAGAAACACAACCAACATAAGCAACAAAGTGAAAGATCTGTTCACTGAAAACCATAAGACATTGATGAAAGAAGCTGAAGAAGAAACAAACAAATGGAAATATATTCCATGCTCATGGGTTAGAAGAATTATTTTAAAATGTCCGTGATACCCAAAGAGATCTACAGGTTCAATGCAATCCATATCAAAATTCCAATAGCATTTTTCACAGAAGGGGAAAAAGAATCCTAAAATTTGTGTAGTATCACAAGACAACTAATAGCCAAAGCAATCCTGTGAAAGAAGAACAAAGCTGGAGGCATCACACTTATGATTTCAAACTACATGCTACAAAGATATAATAATCAAAACAGTATAGTACTGGCATAAAAACAGACGTACAGACCAATGGAACTGAATCAAGAGCTCAGAAATATACCTATGCATACACAGTCAATTAAGTATCAACAAAGAAGCCAAGAATATACAATGGGGAAAGGATACTGTCTTCAGTAAATGTTACAGGTAAAACTGGATAACAACATGCATAATAAAGAAATCAAACTCCTATCTTACACCACTCACAAAAATTAACTTGGAATGGTTTAAAGATTTAAGTATAAAACCTGAAATCATAAGACTCCTAGAAGAAAAAATAGTGGAAAGTTTCCTTGACATTGGCCTTGGCAATAATTTTTTGGATATTACACCAAAAGCACAAGCAACAAAAGCAAAAATTAATAAATGGGACTACCTCAAACTAAAAAGCTTCTGTACAGCAAAAGTAATCAACAAATGAAAAGACAACCTACAGAATAGGAGAAAATATTTGCAAATCACATATGGGATGAGAGGTTAATATCAAAAATATGTGAAGAACTCAATAGCAAAAACACAAACCATTTGATATAAAAATGGGCACAGGACCTGAATAGATATTGTTCCAAACAAGACATATAAATGGCCAACAGTTATATGAAAAGGTGCTCAACATCACTAACCAGCAGAGAAATGCAAATCAAAACCACTGTAAGATTTCACTTAACACCTGTAAGAAGGGCTATCATCAAAAAGACAAGAATAACAGGTGTTGGTGAAGATGTGGAGAAAAGGAAAAACCTTGTGCCCTGTTGGTGGGAAAGTGAATTGGTACAGCCACTATGGAAAACACTATAGAGTTTCCTCAAAACATTAAAATTAAAACTATCATATGAGCCAGCAATCCCATCTCTGGCTATTTATCCAAAGGAAATGAAATCAGGATCTTAAAGAGGTATTGGCACTCTGATGTTCATTGCAACATTATTCACAATATCCAAGATATGGAAACAGTCTAAGCATCCATCGATGGATAAATGGATAAAGACGTGGTGTATACATACCATGGGATATTATCAGTCATGAAAAGAAGAAAATCCTGCCATTTGTGACAACTAGATGGACGTCGAGGGTGTTATGCTAAGTGAAGAAAGTCAGATAGAGAAAGACAAATACTGTATTATTTCATAAATCTGTGTAAACTAAAACTCTAAACTCACAGAAACAGAGAGTAGAATGGTGGTTACCAGGTACTGGGGGGTGGATGAAATGAAGAGATGTTGGTGAAAGTGTACAAACTCCCAAGTATAAGATGAATACGTTTGGAGATCTAATGTACAGATGGTGATGATCGTTAATAATACTTGAAAGTTGCTGAGAGTATATCTTAAATGATCTCACCATACACAAAAAAGTAGTAATTATGTGAGGTGATGAGGAGTAAGCTAACACTATGATGATAATCATTTTGCAACATATAAATGTATCAAATCAACCATTGTATGTCTTAAACACCCACAATGATACACGTCAATAATATCTAAGTGAAGAGGAGAGAAAGAAGAATTACTCATCTCAAACATACAACCTGTCTCATGTGGTTTTTAATCTGTGTAGACTAGTTTAATGTACTAAAACAAAATGGAAAATCAAGTAAACCCAAACCGGTCAGCATTCTGGAAACAGTGGAAGCACATTCTACATAAGAAAGAACCATTCAATAATCTGAGTTAATAATGAGTAACTATTGTAATATTGTAGACAGTTATAATAACATAACTCATCTAGCAGTAATCCACATCAAGAGATTCCATATGAATAGAGCATTGGAAAACAGGAAAAATTGCATTCCTGAAATATCATCTAAGTCATGTTTCTCTACATGTGGAGACTTGTAGCAACATCATGAAACCATAACAATTCTGCGTATAATTAGAAACTAGACTAGGAGCAAAGGATTTTAGGTCCAGTTCTCTTCTAGGTTTTTGAGAGTCAAATTGAAACTCATTTCTATATAGTGTCCTCTGAGCTTTACAAGCAATGAAAATTGGACCCTGTAGTCTCTTGGGCACAGTATTTGGCACATTTTAAAATAGTTCTAATTGAGCGATGGATAAACAGATTTCCTCTACTGCCTCTAAATAATTTGGACACCAACCAAAATGTGTCCATCTGTGTGTGTGTATGTGTGTTTACACATGAACATGTCTCAGTAGCTTCTTAATAACTCCCACTGAAACCTCATCACCAGCAGCAGAATCAGGCACCAACTTCCACTTTCTCGTCCAATAACACTCCCTTTGTAAGTTTTATATTAAGCCTCAAACTGAGGGATTTGTACATAAGACAGGGATACAGTGGAAATTCTTGAAACTGTGATTTCTTTGAATCTGCCCTTTCTCTCCTGAAAGGGGAGTAAAGACACTAAGATATTTAGTCTTCCAAGAGGCTCTGCTTTCACAAACAAAACTTTCAAGAATTAAAGTCACCAGTGTTCTGTTCTGCTCTGTATCTAATAACTTACTATTTGTAGTTGGTGTTTTGGTCAAAGGTGTGAGGTAAAGACATTAAGCTTTTAGCTAATATAAAGGTTATGGATAGTGAAATTGAGTTGTCATGATTGATTATGTACAAATAGTTTGACTTTGATATTTTCCAGCTATATTAAATGCTTCAAAGCCAAAATGATCTTCTCAGTGACAGGAACAACAAAGGTGGGTGTTAACTATTGGAAGAGAGGTGATGTGTGAAGAGGGATTCAGAAATGTGGTCCATTCAGTGTGAGAGAAGGCATCATTCATTTGCTGTGATCCTTTGAGCTGCTTGTTGGTGAGTCCACCTCAGAACAAAGTCAATGTAAATTGGGTTTCCAAAGCCCCTTTCAGCCAAATTCTTATCTTCAGACAGACTCTATCAAATATTCCTGTTATACAAAATTAGATCCTATACATATAAGATTGAAGGGAGTAAAAATAGTTTATTCCTTCCTACTTCCATCACTTCCTTCCTTTCAACAAAATATAGATTCATTATATATTCCATAAGAACACAACCATAACATTAATACTTACTAAAGTATGGTGGGGAAATTGAATAAGTCAACTTTTCTTGAGTCTTCACTCATACTAAATTCTCAAAAAAATAGTACCCGTTTTTACTGCTGGAAATCATGATATCTCCTATCCCACCCAAATCTACCTCTACTTCTCTCATGACACATTTCACAGTTTATCTTGCAATATGTCCATCAATTTATACAAATCATCCACTTGTGTTAGCCTGCAAACACTTTGAGAATGTGGTCCAACTTATCCAAATACATTTGAAATTGCAAGAAGCGTTCGCTTTCTAAGAACAAGGTGGAACAAATAATAATTGTAAAATTTCCTAAGAATGATCGATAACAGCTTATTAAAAGTAGGCGTTATTGAGGCCAGCCTTGTTGCACAGTGGTTAAGTTCGCGTGCTCCACTTGGCAACAGATGTTAGCTCAGGGTCAATCATCCTCACCAAAAAACAAAGGCATTATTCTAATGATACCATCATCTCTCACTGCTGTGGGATCCCTCCACTCTCTTAGCTTAGATCCACAAATGGAAAGACACAGAGGAGAGTGTGGTTGATATAGTATGAACCACCTCTAAAAAGTAGGTCACTGTCTTTATTCTCTCCCTGACACTCAAGTAAGGATCACATCACATTATGGAAGATGAATAAGCTGTAGAGAATTGCTGTACAATATTGTAGCTATACAGTTTCATGCACTTAAAATCTTGTTAAGAAGGTAGGTCTCATGTTTAAGTGTTTTTATCTCAATAAAAGAAAGTAAAGATATTCTTTGAGATTAGGATTTACATATTGTTTCAATGTGTTTCCCAGTCATAAATTTTAATTATCTTAAAATAATTGTTAATCAAACAATCTGATTAGTATAAAGAAATCGCAATAATGAGCTATCTACGTGGAACAATCTGCAATTTTAAGAAATTCAATGTAAAACTGCCCACAGCAAGGAAAATGACTCATGCCAGAGAAACATTGCAATAAGAAACTGAATGACATCCTTTTATTCAGAAAAGCAAGACCTCTTGAAGTCACCAGAATATTTGCTAATATGAATACTGAATTTGTGAACAATAAGTCCTCAATGGCTGGAGCCATGTCTTCCTTATCTTTGTATATAATGCTTCAGACAATTCCAGACATTCAATAAATTTGTGTGGAATAAAAAATAATGATAAAATTTAAAAACTATAATAAATCAATAAAATAAAATATGCTATGGAATTTTAACTACTGAACATAAATGATATTATTTTCAAAAGTAGATTTATAGGGAAAGAATTATTGAATAACTTTGCATGTGATAATTTGGTTTGATCGTGAAACTGAAGGCAATCTCAAAAATTGGGACAACTCAACAAATTGTAAACACTGCAACCACAGGAGGAACAATCTGAATTGCGTTCTTAGTGCTTAGAAAGAAAACAAATTAAATAGCCAAACATTTTCATATGGAGTAGCTTGAAAACAAAGTGAGAGAAAGAAGGTGACTCAATGGAGCTGAAAAACTGCACCAGGGTCAAAGAATTTATTTTCCTTGACCTAACCCAGAATCAAGAACTGAACTGGGTCTTATTCCTTTTCCCGCTTTGGGTGTATGTGACAACTCTGCTGGGAAACCTCCTCATCACGGTCACGGTGACCTGTGAATCTCGCCTTCACACCCCCATGTATTTTTTGCTCCAGAATTTGTCTGTTGCCGACATCTGCTTTTCCTCCATCACAGCTCCCAAGGTTCTGGTGGACCTTCTGTCAGAGAGAAAGACCATCTCCTTCAATGGCTGCTTCACCCAGATGTTTTTCTTCCACCTCATTGGAGGGGTGGATGTATGTTCTTTGTCGGTGATGGCATTTGATCGCTATGTGGCCATCTCCAAGCCCCTGCACTACGTGACCATCATGAGCAGAGGGCGATGCACTGCCCTCATTGTAGCCTGCTGGCTGGGGGGCTTTGTCCACTCCATCGTGCAGATTTCCCTGTTGCTGCCCCTCCCCTTCTGTGGACCCAATGTTCTTGATACTTTCTACTGTGATGTCCCCCAGGTCCTCAAACTCGCTCATACTGACATTTTTGTGCTTGAGCTACTGATGATTTCCAATAGTGGGCTGCTCACCACACTGTGGTTTATCTTCCTGAATGTGTCCTACACAGTCATCCTAATGACGCTGAGGTCTCAGGCAGGGGAGGGCAGGAGGAAAGCCATCTCCACCTGCACCTCACACATCACTGTGGTGACCTTGCACTTTGTGCCCTGTATCTATGTCTATGCCCGGCCCTTCAATGCCCTCCCCACGGATAAGGCCATCTCCGTCACCTTCACTGTCATCTCCCCTCTGCTGAACCCCTTGATCTACACTCTGAGGAACCAGGAGATGAAGTCAGCCATCAGGAAACTGAGAAGAAGATGTGTGCCTTCTGAGAGGATATAGACTGGTCACTCACTCCTTCTCACCACCTTTGAAAATGTCCATCAAATAAACCGCATTGACTAAAGGATTTCTAAATAATTTTGATATTTCTACTGAGATGCACACGACTTTCAAAGATTCTGTTTGGCATGCAATAATAATGTAAAAAGATACGTTTCATGTTGCAAAAGGAAGCAGAGAAATCAAACTGTTAGCTGAAGAGTTGCATAATGCTTATGCAATAGAGCCTTGGAAGAAATAAAGAAAAGAGAATATGTATGCACTCAGAAATTTTATCACATTGGAATTGTTGTGGGGGTTTCATTCAGCTCTATTGCATATAATTGAGAAATACAAATGTTGTTTATTTCAGATGTACAACTTGATGTTTTGATATACATATAGATTGTGAAATGATCATTGGGGGAAAATGGATTAAGGTGGGACCTCTCTTGGTTATTACTTACAACAACATGGAAATCTCCAATTGTATAAATAAAATCAACAATAAGAAAAAGCAAATATATATATACTCAGACATTCCCACTATATTCTTGCTACCAGGAAGGGAGCTGAGAAACATAATGCAGCTTGGGCATTGGATTGCTAAGGTCTTTCATGAAGTAATCACATTTTAATGAAGTAAGCACACTCAAATTAAGTTCCTCCTCTGACTTTCTGATATGAGTAAATTAAATAACTACTACCTGAAGATTTTTCCGTCTGAAGCCCACACTCCAGTGGTTGAGTGCAAGTGCTTTGGAAGCCAGCACAGCTTGAGTTAGAATGTGGACCCCAGTAACTATGGGTTCTATGACCTCATGTAGGTCCTTACCCTGACCTTCCTCTGAACCCCACGCCTACTGACCACACTTCCATGACATTGCCTCAGTGACCAGGGCTCAGCTCAAGCACCACACTCAGGACCTTGTTTCCAATTCCCTGTCCTCCTTCCTCCTATTCCCCCAGTAGGGCTATGATTTATTTATTGTATCCCCAGCACCTAGCACAGCAAGTAGAACGTAGAAAACTGTCCAAAAAATGGTTGAGTTAAAGAACTCAGTGAATGAATATCACCTCTCACTCCTTTCTGTTTCTCAAATCATTGGAGAATAGGAGTAAGAAAACAATGGATTTGTTATTATTTTCTGTTAACATGACTCCCTAAAAATGACAGAAACCTATGAAGCTGCTTCAGACTACGCATATACATTCAAAAAGGTTGGCATGAACGGAAAAACATTATTCAATACATGAACTTGGTTTTTATTTGTTTTCTTGTTCTGCTATTTACTGCATTTGGGAGTTTTTCTTTTTTGCCCTTCATTTCTGCAGGTAGATCCTAGATCTTAAAATTTTTGAAATTAGACAAATGTTCATGTCACAGTACAAATGTCAGTTCAAAAATCAGACATGCAAAGGTCCTCAGGTGGGGATGTGCCCAGGCCTTCATAAGAAGATGAGAGGAAGCAAGGAGGAGACAGGTAATAATTGCAGTCAGAGAGATAATGAGGCCACGGGATCAGGTCCTTAGGACCTTTTAGACATTGTGAGGATTTTGACTTTCACCTAAATAAGATGCGATGCATTTTGAAGGGCTTTGAAGAGCAGAATAGTGATGAATGTTTTAGCAGAAATGCAGTGCTTACTGTTATGAATAGACTGAGGTGGGGCAAGGACAAAAACAGGGAGACCAATTAAGAAGCTACTGCAAAAGTCCCAGGAAAGAAATAATGAAGACACAACTTAGGGTAGTAACAGTGGAGGTGGTGAGAATGGTGAAGAACTCTGAAAGTCGAGCAAGTAGGAGTTGCTGATGGATCCAGTGTGGATTTCCTGGTGATGTGTATGTCCTCTGAGAACTCCATCACCCACTTTCTTCATCTGCCCATTGAGATCTCCTTCACTCTCATCTACATAATCCTTTCAGGTCCAATGGCTCCTTCCAATACTTGTGTGTCACACTTCAGGAATTACCCTACATGGGTGAAACTGCCTAAGGAAGTTGTGCAGAATCCCTAAGAATAGGCATTTATGTCCCAACAGAAAAACTACTAGGGGAAACATCAGAGGTAAGGTGGAATTCTGGGTAAACTGACCTAACAGGATTCTTGCTGAAGGCAGGCCAGGGTGATCAAATATCACTTGGGGCATGGTGGATGGTGAGGAACCTGATTACACACTGATGGTGATCAAAATGGAGGGTGGGGGATTTTGGCTAAACTGAATTAGCAGAATTCCTGTTAAAATTTGACAATGCAGAGACAAGCATGGAGGTCCCAAAGTGGAGGCCTAGTTGAGAAGTTCAGGGGAGCCTGAGTAGAGTTTGGTCAAGGGGAGAATCTTTGTCACTGCTAAAAACTTTTAGATCCTACACAAAAAGTGTGTTCCTAAGGACATGTGCCTGAGTCACATCTTGATTACTCCCACTGAAACCACCTCGCCATCAGTAGAATTTTTCCACAACCACATCCAATTATATGCCCTCTGATAATTCTCACACTAGTTCTGGGATTGACAAATTGGTACATATGATGGAACACTGTGAATCAGTGTGGAAGAGCCAAGGAAATATTATTCCCTGAGTCTGCCCTTTTCCGCATAAAGAAAGCCACTGAAATCACTGGCTTTCAGAGGAGTATTTAACAGAATTTTCTGAAGCCAAATGATTCCCAAGGTTCGTGTGAACATTGTTTAAGATGTTGGAGAAGGAGATTGGAAATTTTAGGTAAGAAACATAACTCTACATGAGTGTGAATGACTATGGTGTCTGAGCGTCAATGAATAAGCATGAGAAGAGGAGTGAGAAAAACTGAAATCTAGATGGAATCGTTAAGATTAATAAATACACTTTGACTAAAAATAATGCAATATATACCCAAGATGCTGCATTCCAGGGTGAACTATCAGTGGCAGACAGCGCAGCTAAGAAATATGAACAAAGAAGATATTGTGAAAGGAGAGTCATAGAAATGAGTTCAGTTTGGAAGTAGGGAGGAGGAAACTCTTTTTTCCTGGGATCCCTTGAATTGCACAAACAAGAGATTTTTCTCATGCTTATTTCATGTAGATGGATCTCCTCAAACTGAAATGCTAAATTTAAAACTAGAAAGAAAATAAAATATTTCAAAAAAAGTTGAAAGAATAGGACAATGAACACCTACATGCCTGTCCTTAGATTTATCAAGAACTAAAATTTTACAACAATGATTTTCTTTCCATGCCTACATATTTGCATCCTTTTCTTTCCAGCCAAACCTCCCACTCATCAGCAACTGTTATATATTCAAGGGGTCCCCTAAAGCCAGGTCTCCCGTTCTCTCCACTCCCATGTGCCCCAAACATAAATGTCACCTCCTCCATGCAGCTTCCTCTGAGCCTCTTGGTGAGAAATCACCCTTTTCTCACACACAGCTCATCTGTCTTATGACGGTCCCCATCACACCCGTATCACTATTATATTTCAGTTGTTTCTCCACTGGTTTGGGATTATATTCATTTCTCTCAAATAACCTAGACCTCTGCCAATTTTTTATCAATATTTGTTAAATAATGAAATGGAGTAAAAATAGCAGAAAAATGGAGCAGAAGGTGGAAGATGTTGTCTGAATTACGAAAGGTAGTTTGTGAACATGGACCTATTCCTTTCTGACAAACAGGCCTGACTTGGAGTATGAAGTACTGTACCTTCTACCCTTCTGTGTAGACCATTGTCTATGGTTTACGTGGAGGTCCCTGTGGAGTGTTTTCATAACTAGGTAGGACCTCCTCATTATCTCTAGTAACTAGATTGAGTTGGTGTTTTCTGGTGATCATTTCCCCACTTTAACTAGTCAGAATTGATAGCTCAGCTACTAATTAGTTCAACACACTCTATTTCCTGATAAGCCTCCTGGGTTAAGGTTACCCAGCATAATACACATCACAACAGATAAGCAGCCATGTGTGCTGAGACTCTGCATATGTTAATTCACCTAATCCCCATAACTTCCCTGTGAGGTGGATATTACTATAATCCCCATTCCACAGATGAAGAAGTGGAGACTCCATGAGGTCTCTCACTTACCCAAATGACACAGTGACAAAGCCAGGACTTGAGCACAGATAGCTCTCACTGCAGAGACCTGCACCAGATTTCTCTGGTCTGCTAAGATGATGTCAGATAAGAAACCAAACCAAGCAAGCACTTTCCTTGCTACCATACACTGTAACCACCCTCTGGGCCACTCTCATTGACAGTAAAAGAAAAATACCCCCTATTTTCCCCCAAAAAAGTATGTTTTGATGAAGCTGTTTTAGAAAACATATTCTAGAAAATGTACAGCTCCTCTAAAAGATTGTCAGTACATTTAAAGGAGCTGTGTGCCTGTGACAGTTACTAACCTGGAGTTTTACTTTAAGGTAACACACACATAAGCACACTTATTGCTTAGGCAATGCTCTAAGTATTGATGCTTTTGCATAGATTAATTCATTTAATCCTCACAAAAATCACACAAGGAAGATGCTATTGTTTCCAAATACTGATGCGGAAGCTGAGGCCAAAGGGGTAAAGTAACTTCTCTTATACCGTAACCAGTAAGTACCAAGCTGGGATTTGAACAGGCTATGTGATGCCAGAGGCTGCCAGGTATCTGCCTGCATGCTCTGATTACTCTTGGTGGCTTGTTTAGTCTCCCATATTAAGTAGACTTTAAACAAAATTACACACAGAAGAAAGACAACTTGAACAGAAAGTGAGCTAGGTGAAAATAAATTTCTTCATTTGTACTGGAAAACCCACCCAAAAAGTGAAAGAAGTGACTTTCACCTTTCTTTTCTTTCTGATTATGGTAATAAAAAAGAGATAAACTGTAAAGAAAGAAATTAAGTCCCTTTCAAGGATTCACAAAAAATAAGAAAGGAATTCAAAAGCAAAATGATTATATTGTAAGCACACACTTAACATTTTAGGAAAATGATAAACTGTTTTCAAAAGTGGTTGCATCATTGTGCATTCCCACCAGAGTTACAATTCCTCTACATTTTTGTCAACTCTTCATATATCCACCTTCTTTATTTTAGCCATTTTAGTAGATGTGTACTGTTATCTCACTATGGCTTTCATTTACATTTCCCCAGTGATGAATGATGTTGAGCATGTTTTCATGTGCTTATCGGCCATCCCTATATCTTCTTGTTGAAGTGCCTGTTCAAAGCATTTGCCCTCTGTTTTTTAATTAAGTGGTTTGTTTTCCTATTGAATTTTAAGAGTTACAACCATCCTATTCTTAGGTACGTACCTAAGAGAAATGGGAACATATGTCCACACAAAGACCTATACACGAACATTCATAAAAGCTTTATGTGTAATAGCCAAAAACTAGAAACAATCCAAAGATTCATCAACAAGCAAACTGAAAAACAAAATGTGGCACATGCATACTATAAAAAGGAAAAAAATATTGGCACATGCAAAAACATGGATGTATTTTGTAAGTGAAAGAAGCCAAACAAAAAGAGAGTACACATTGTAGGATTCCATTTATAGAATGTTCTAGAAAACACAAACTAATAGATAGCGACAGAGCACAGATCAATGGTTACCTGAAGAAGGAAGGGCAGAAGGGACATATTATAAATGGCCACAAAGACATTTTTGCATTGATAAATATATTAACTATCTTCAACACAGTGATGATTTCGTGGGTATACGCTTATGTCAAAATTTATCAAGGTGTACGCTTCAAACATATGATTCTATTTTATGTCAATGACAGCGCAATAAAAAAATAGCATTTAGGAAATAAATTTGACCAGTGAACATAAGAGAAGCTCTGCGTTACCACTTTTATTTCATAGCTGAGGAGTTATTCAACTCCAGGGCTTTTGGTACCTAAAGTAGTTTAAAGTAAAGACAGAAACAAAGAAATCCATTTAAGGAAGATAAGAACAATAGAGAAGAATTTTACAGCTTTAAAATTTTCTAATTTTTCACACCATTAAACTTGTGATTCAAAAAAAGGAGGAGTGCTTCTGTGAAATTCAGTTGAAGGACAACCATGTTGCAGATAGGAGTTCTTAAAGTATTTAAACGGAGCACCCAGTCTGGAAAAAACCCATACTCGTGTGGATCCTCAAAGGACTCCAGTCGTACCTAATAGGCATTGTCTTATCCACACACCAAACTGCATCCATTTTTGTATCCCTTGTGCCAAAATACTCCATTTCTGAATATTTAACATTCACTTGTTTATCTTGGATACTTGGAACTTATATTCTGAGATCACTATTTTTATGCATTTTCTGAAATACTTATAAATTACAGAAGAAAACAATAACTAAATGCATGCTTGTGTAATGAGATGTCATGTAGGACATGTTAGCAATAACCTTGGAAAGGCTCTTCATATACTGATAACACCTCACTAGTTTTCTGACCTAATACCTGACTCTGTAAACATGAATCTATTAATGGAAAGTAAACACTTTCTGAAATAACACTTTTAATTTTTTCCAAGCAATGCGAAGAAGAAAAAATATGATTCAGTGGAGTTGGGAAATGGCACCAGGGTAAAAGAATTTATATTTCTAGGACTTACTCAGTCCCAAGATCTGAGTTTGGTCTTATTTATTTTCCTGTGTTTTGTGTACATGACAACTCTTCTGGGAAACCTCCTCATCATGGTCACTGTGACCTGTGAGTCTCGCCTTCACACCCCCATGTACTTCCTGCTCCGCAATCTAGCCATCCTTGACATCTGCTTCTCCTCCATCACCGCTCCAAAGGTCCTGGTAGACCTTCTGTCAAAGATAAAGACCATATCCTATACTAGCTGCATGATGCAAATATTTTTCTTCCACCTGCTTGGTGGAGCGGATATTTTCTCTCTCTCTGTGATGGCATTTGATCGCTACATAGCCATCTCCAAGCCCCTGCATTATGTCACCATCATGAGTAGGGGGCGATGCACTGCCCTCATTTTGGCTTCCTGGGTGGGGGGCTTTGTCCACTCCATCGTGCAAATTTCCCTATTGCTGCCCCTCCCTTTCTGTGGACCCAATGTTCTTGACAGCTTCTACTGTGATGTCCCCCATGTCCTCAAACTCGCCTGTAGACACCTCTGCACTTGAGCTCCTGATGATTTCCAACAATGGCTTAGTCACTACCCTTTGGTTTATCTTCCTGCTTGTGTCCTACACAGTCATCCTAATGATGCTGAGGTCTCAGGCAGGGGAGGGCAGGAGGAAAGCCATCTCCACCTGCACCTCACACATCACTGTGGTGACCCTGCACTTTGTGCCCTGTATCTATGTCTACGCCCGGCCCTTCACTGCCCTCCCCACAGATAAAGCCATCTCTGTCACCTTCACTGTCATCTCCCCTCTGATGAACCCCTTGATCTACACTCTGAGGAACCAAGAAATGAAGTCAGCCATGAAGAGACTGAAGAGAAGACTCATGCCTTCTGTGGTGGAATAGAGTAAGAGTTTCCAACCTCTTCATCACCAAGGACTAAATACATTATTTTTCCCACAAGTTCTATTTACATACTCAAATATGTTGTCAATAAACTAATATACATTTACTAGGTAACAATTTATTTTCCTAGTAAAGTTAATAGGTTGCTGGTAACCCAAGCTTCTGGTAAGCATGAAGTAACTAGTGTTATAGGATTGAGCTCATTGATGTATTTCCATTCAAATATCAAAGTAACAATGTGTCAATCAGGACAACTATATGGCAAGTGAAGAGAATGATTGAATCCATCTCCTTTTCAAGAGGTAAGCAAACAGAAGCCTAGAGTTAGAGTGATTTGCTCAAGATCCCACATCCACTTAATTACAGAGATAAGTCTTCAGATACCCAATTGATTGCTCTTAAACTATGTGGATGTAATTTATTACATTACTGGACCTGTCTATGCCAAACTGTGATCCTGTTCTAGAAAGATTTCATGATCAGTGCATCTGAAGCACACATATATGGGGACATATGGCCCATCACAGATTAAGACATTTTTTCTGCTTAGTTGAACTCTACATGGGCTTGTGACCTCTTGAGAACCTCAAAGGCACACAATGGTTGTCCTCCTGGATTCCTATCAGGAATGAAGAAGGCTTGAAAGATTTCCAATAATGGCCTACAGGGATTTATGTCATGCAGAACTACATGTACCAGATTCACATTCTTGTGGTAGGTTTAGACAAAGGCAGAACCTCAGAGATCCTACACAAAGAGCAAGCCATTCTCATTATTCCAAAACTGATCTTCTAGTCCAGCCTTACCAGGACCAATCTCAGATTGGCTTCTCCATTGAGAATTTACACTCTTCCCACTTCTCACTGCCCAAGAGAGAGAGGAAGGATTAAAGAAGATAAAACTCTAAACAGTCTGTTTTTCAATCTATTGGTGTTTGTGAAGAAGAAGTATAGGCTAGTGTTTTTGTCTGGGAAATCATGGTAAAAGTAAACCATTATAGCTGAATGCTCTAACCTCAGAGTCATACAGCCTTGGGTCCAAATCCTATCTCTGCCATCCCCCAGTTGCCTAATCTTGAGCAGGTTATTTTATGTCTTCAGAAGTCATAGGTCATCTATAATAAGGTACTTATTTACATGTCATGGAGTTGTTGTCAGGGTTAAAATGAGATGGTATATGTGAAACATACAATGCCTGGCAGGTAGTAAATGCTCAGTGAAAGGCTAATGTCATTATTAATATCATCCAAATGGCTGTGCATTACGCACATTCTGACCCAACCCTAACCCTAATCCCCATCGACCTGTTACACTCTTCTCCTACAGGACCCATACTCCTCATTATTGGGAAAAAACTGATGGGGTAGAAAACATGGGAATGTACGTTGAATTCAAAGCATCTTTCATCTTAAAATTTCCAGCTTTTGGTCATTAAAATGTGACAATAGCTTTGCTTCTTATTGTTACAACTTAAAGAGTCATCCAGAAACTGTTGAGATAAAGCATAGGAGAGTTTCATAGTAAAAGAAGGTAATGGGTCAAATATAAACCCTTGGCTTTTAGAGTAGAGATAAGGGATCAGAACAAGATGTCAGAGCACCCAGGACAGAGAAGAGCCCAAGCAGAGTTAGCCAAAGGATACTGAGCGTTGAGGACAAACTTTACTTATGTCCCACTTTGGGTCTGGAATGGCACCATAAGCATTCATTGCCAAACTGGTTCAATTCACTGCAATTGCTTGTCACCTGGTCTATCAATACTAAATTTTTACAATATTAACCTGCTTCCCCTAAAATGAAAATTCTAAGAATAATTCACATTTGTCGAGTCACTGTTCACAAGGTCCTGCTTCCTTTGCTCAGGCAGCACTGGTCGCGAGTCTCTAAGCTTTCCTATATGAAATTGCCTATGAAAAATGCATACCACAAACTACTTTATAGTCTATTTCATGCCAACGTGTCCTTTTCTCTCCTTCCTATGTCTCGTGACTTACTCAAATCAGATTTTTATCACTATGTCAGAATTGGATGGCACCAAAGATCTATGGGGTCTGAATCACTAACTGTATCTCAGAAGCATAACCCCAAGAGACCAAGAACCAAAGAACCCTTGCCACATCACTGTCCCTGAGACTTCCTCAAGCCACGTTTAAACACACAACACAATCTGATTCAATAATCCAGGGGAAGGGGAAAGAATTACATCTGATTACAAAAACATCTATCATTGATCTGGATGGTGTAAAATCTAAAGGTGGGCTGCATTTTTCCCAACTAAATCAGCCTTTATTATTTTTAAGCTCTGCTGCTAAGACCCATGGAAAAGTCGACTGGCTGCTCTGGACACACACATAGCTTTCAAAATACCCTTTCTTACATTGCTCCCTGAATCAAATATTTCAATGATCAACATCTCTTGGTACCTGTGAACCCAATAACATAAAATAATTCTGAAGTAATTAACCTGATGAATATCAACAGCTGTCACTAGGCTACCTTCCTAGATTCTAAGGGAGCTGTGGGTCTTAGAGATGTAGATTAAGATAATTGTGTAGTATCAATGAACACATTGCATTCAACAAAATTGGACATATAAATCCACATCAATCAATCTCTGACAGCTGCCCTGACAGTAGCCACAAAGATTTGATTTTTCCATTACTACTCTTTTAATTAAGCTTTACATCTCAGCCAATTAAAGCAAAGCAATTTTGGTTAGAAGGAAGACAGCACAGCCCTTGGTGTAGTTTAAAATGCTTTCTTCTTGAACCAAGAGGGATGATGCACTGTCTAGAGAAAGATATGTGTACTGAAAGTGCACTAGTGCCTCTGCATGTACATGTGAGATGGAACATGGAGATGAGGGAGAGAGAGGAGGAGGGCTTGATGACATTTTAATGACTCCTACAGGAACTCCATTGAATTGGTCACTCAGCTTCCACATCCATATGCAACTATATTCCCTTTACTGATTACTTTAATAGGCTTGTGGCTGACAGACTAATAGACGTAGCTGAGTCACGGTAAGGCAAAGTGGAATTGTCGAATGATATGATTCCCTGAGGTTGCCATTTCCCATATGAAGGAAGAAGATAAAAAAAAATCACTAGCCTTGAGCTAGGCTTTCCATTAAACAATGAATTTCGCCAGAGCCTACATCTTATAAGATGCAGTTGGAGCATTATAAGAGGATCAATTTCCCACTTGAAGACTGATGTCAGTTAGTGTTGGGGTGTGTGAACTTCTAAAACTGATAAGCTGTTAGGGCTTATTTGTCAAAAATGCTGCCATTGTGTGGAATGTTCCTTTTGAAACCAAAACTCTTAATGAAGCAAAGAAAAAGGTTAGTTTTTCATGACTAGGAAGTGGGGAAGTGTGGCTTGAAAAATATTAGAAGGTCAGTTGACGCGGGGGGATGGGATGTATTTTACTTGGCATGATGTTGAGGTTGAAAATTATTTGAAGGCAATTGAGAAGGTGTTCACATCCCCAGCTCTCAGGAGGGTGATTGCCTTGAAAAACAGCACTCTAAAAGCCTTCCTAAATTCATTATATGCTTCCTAGCCAGCTTTGCTTCTTGTCTGGAAGTAGAAGTTTGGGGCTTTAAGCAAGGTCTTTGAATGGCTAGCTTATCTGTGTCCTCATGTGCAACTGAATATGAATAATGTTCCTAAAATTTTTAGAGATTCATTCAAGAGTAGAGGCTTTTCAATGTTAGGAAAGAGAAAAAGGAGCAGCATTTCCTCAGTGGGAAGCTGGAGTATAGGGATAACATTCAGTTTGCAGGTTCTTACGAGATGCTTGATAAGCTTGTTTCCAAAGGATGGTCCTCTTTGGTGTGATTTTTAAGAACTCCTGTGATCCTTATTTTGACCTTGCAACACATAAAATTATATTTCTTTATCCATTTGCCCCCTTCCCCCTCTTATATGCATGAGTTTCACTACAATGTGCGTAATCCTATACTTTCAAAGTATCCTTCCCACTCTTTGCAAAAGACAGCATCCATAGGAACAGACCAGATCCATTACTTTTGAGAGTTTATGTTTGAGGAGATGCTACTCAGAACTCACTTCCCCTGCCACTGAAGCACTATGAAGCTGATCCAGGCAGTTGGTTGAGGTACCCACAATGACTATAAAATTTGCTTTCTTCAAACTCTGCTTTTTTTTTTTCAGAGTCACTTCTGACATCATCTCATACTAAGGCAGTCTCAGTCACAGCTCTCACTCACCACCTGCAGGCTCCTTACACCCACAGACTAACTTGATTTGAAAAAGATTTTTCTGAGCCTTTTTCTTTGTACCATTTTCTGGGAAGGGCTGATAAACACTGGGAAGAACTATAGTTGCAGTAGTTAAGAGCATAAGTCTTTGGAATAAGACAAAATGAGACCTGGCTTTACCAGCTGGGAGACCTTGAGCAACTTACTTAATCTTTCTGTGTCTCAGTTTCTCATCTATAAAATCAGGACAGTAATGTCAACTTCACATGGATATTATAGGTTTTGGAGAGATAAAATGAAGCAGTCAGTACAAGAATCACTCCACAAAAGTTTTCTAAAAACAAACTTCAGCAAAGCAAACCTCCATTATTTTGCCAACATTTCCATAATGTTGAGACCTTGGAAGTAGCATGGACCCCCCTGGGGCCTGATATCAAGATGATTGGATTTGTAAATGAGGATTATAATCTATTTTCTTTCCATAAAGGATTGTAATATAAATAACTATATCTAAACTGCATACACAAATTTATTTATGTTTCTAAGGAGGTGTATGATACAATACTCTGATTTTTTGAACACGTCTTAGCTCAAATTCATAAGTGAAAAAGAAAAAAGTCCCTAGAGGAGAGAGAGTATTTGCCACTTACCTCAAGTGTTGAGAAGAGGGCTTTGAACGACACAATCAATAGCAAGATGAACCAGTCCCAGACAACCCCACAGATGAACCTGGCATGTATAAGGAAAGAAGCACTCACCTGGAGCTGATGAGACTGGCAAAATCAGATTCCTCAGCTGCTTTCAGTTTCCTAAACAGACATACAATCTCATCTACTCCTTAGAAGCACCTTGTGTATGAGGTAGGTCTCATTATTTTTGTGTGGTAGATAAATTATAGTGATGCAGGCTGAGAACTGACTCTAAGCCATTCCCTGTGAAACTCCCATGTATTTCTCATGAGTTTGGTACAATTATGGAGTGATTTGCCCAAGGCCACACCAACTAGGAAGGTGGTAAAATCCAAATTGCCTGACTGTTCCAGAGGATCCACACGTGTGTATCCAAAATGCAAGTGTGGGATATGATACTGTTCAGCACACCTCCTGGATGGAGTTTAAAAACATCGTATGCCCAAATGGGGCTATTTTCATATACATCCTCATGATTTTGTACCTCCTCCCTTTTCTTTCTGCCGACTCCACCACCTGCAACACTCTTATTGTCTTAACTGTAAACCTCCTGACGAAAAGATCTATGTTTGAGTCGCCTTTCACTCAAAAAGACCATCTCAATGTCATTATGATGGTTAATTTTGTGTCAACTTGACAGGCGACATGGCGCCCAGATTAAACATTATTTCTGGGTGTGTCTGTGAGAGTGTTTCCAGATGAGATTAGCAGTTGAATAGATGGACTCAGTAAAGCAGACTAATTGCCTTCTCAATTAAGGTACACATCATCCAATTCACTGAGGGTCTGAGTAGAACAAAAGGTGGAGGAAGGAGAAATGTGCCCCATTTTCCCTGCCTCACAGCATGAGCTGGGACATCTCATCTCATTTTCTCCTTCCCTCGGACTGCGATTTACACATTGCCTTCCCTACTTCTCAGGTCATCAAACTAGCACTGAATTATACCATCAGCCTTCCGGGGTCTCCAACTTGCAGACAGCAGATCTTGGGACTTCTCAGCTTCCATAATCACGTGAGCCAACTCTTCATTATAATTTTACCTTGTATATCTATATATGTCCTATTGATTCTGTTGCTCTGCTGAACCCTCATACGGTCACAGAAATATCTAGAAGAAGGAAGCAAAGAAGGAAAGAGAAACAGGTGAGGAAAAGAAAGGAGGAAAGGAGAGCACAAGTGACAACGTAATGTATGAGGCTTGTTGCAGTGGTTTCCTCAGCAGAAGATTTGAAAACCATTGACTTATCAGTCCAATATCCAAAAGAAAGATTCTAGAGTGGGCTGCTGTCATTCATTGAAATCTGTTTCCACACTCTAGATTAACTGAACAGTGTTTTAGGGGTGATTTCTCCACCTTCTAGCCATGGTAAGTATAGTGTAGGGAATTCTTACATCTGAGATGCTAGAGACCTGAAATTTCCCACAATCGTTATTCTGAACATGTGTTCGTATCACTCTGTGCCATTGACATAAACACCAAAGATGAGGAGACTGAGATGAATCCGAACTGATGACCATGGAATCCGAAAGGAGGCTCTTATCTTATTCTTCCAGGTCAGCAAAAATGAGAGTGCTGCTTGGGGAAACATGGTCTTTTAAGGATTTTTTTCTGAGGTTTAAAGAACAAAGTAAAGAAAACATAGAGAAACAAAAATCAGAATCTGAGAAGGCACTACATGTGGACAGAAGGGCAACCTGCCTAACACAAGAATTCGGGAGGACCTAAAGTCTGTAGGTGAGAAAAAGATAAAAAGGTAACTCAAGTTGTAGCTGGTAAAGGCTGTAAGTATATAACTGTAAAAGTAACCATTATGCAGTGGGTCGTCAATTAAACCTCACTTGGATGAAAGTCATTCTGTAGACATGAGATTAAAATGTTATAATCACCAGGTTCATTATTTTTAACTTTCTGCTGAAGGATAATATACAAACATACAGAAAAATGCACATTAGTGTACAGCTCAATGAATTTTCACACAAGCAATAAATTTTTGTAACAAGCACCTAGATTAAGAAACAGAACATTCTCAGTAGTTCAAAATCCTCCCTCATATTTCCTTTAGTTTGGTATACTTTTTGTTCTTTATGTGAACAAAATAAGTGGGTGCACACTTTGTTGTGCCTGGCTTAGACTCTACATTGTGCTTATGAGACATTTATGTTGTTTCACGTACCGTACATTGATCATTCCCATGGCTCTATGGTATTGTATGAATTTAACAATTTATTTATCTTTTCTACTGTTGATGGGCATTTGTGTCATTTCCAGTTTGAGGCAATTACAAACAGTGCTGCTATGAATATTCTAGGATACGTCTTGGTGGAGATGACATATGCACATATGTACATACTTCCTAGGAGTGAAATAGATTATTCTGAGGACGGAGATGTATCCTCAGAAAAATCAATACGTACAACTGAATGAACTATATATATGTATCCATTCTAAGATAGGTGATTAGATAGATATACATAGATATAGGTATAGATATGGATATGGATATAGATCATGGCGTTAGCAGATATAATCAGACAGCAAAGTGATTCTCCCGATTTGCACACCCACCAGCAGGCTATGAGAGGTTCCAGTTGTTCCACGTCTTCACCATCACGGGATATTTTTCATCTTTTTCAGTTTAGCCATTTTGGTACGTAGGTAGTAGTTCCTTGCTGTAATTTCAATTTACATTTCCCTGATAATTCATGAAGTTGAATTGCAATTTGAATATCCTCCTTGGTAAAGTTTTGGTTAGTGTCTTTGCCGTTTTCTCTTTCAACATCTATCTTTCTTTACTGATTTGTAAAATATTCTTTACATATTTTGGACCTGAAGCTTTTCTTAGTATACATATTGTAAATATCCTCCCATTTGCAGGTTGTCTGTTAATTCGCATAATGGTGTCTTTTGTGAAGAAACATTCTTCATATCAAATTCATGCTTATTTTTTAATAACTGTCATATTTTGTATTAAAAGTACAATTGAATAGGTTCACGGATCTGTCACCTGTGTTTCAGTGGCCACAGTGATAGAACCTACCTGTTTGGATGACTGAGTCAAAAACCTGGGTCCTCTTCCACTAGTGGCACAGAATTGCAGGCACGGCCACATACATAAAAGATGAACTTCCTCCCCAGGAAAGCATCAGACACAAGTGACAGAAAGACAACAGTAGATTTCATAAAACTTTCTTTAACTGCACTTTTATTTCTTCCAGAGATATACTTCAAAAAGGATCTGGGACCCAATGGAGCAGGGAAATTATACCACAGTGAAAGAATTTATTTTCCTGGGAATTACCCAGTCTCGAGAACTGAGCTGGGTCTTATTTGTCTTCCTGTTTTTGGTGTACATGACAACTCTGATGGGAAACCTCCTCATCATGGTTACAGTTACCTGCGAAGCTCACCTTCACACTCCCATGTACTTCCTGCTCCGCAATCTATCTGTTCTTGACATCTGCTTTTCCTCCATCACAGCGCCTAAGGTCCTAGCTGATCTTCTGTCAGAGAGAAAAACCATCTCCTTCAGTGGCTGTGTCACTCAAATGTTCTTCTTCCACCTTCTGGGAGGTGCGGATGTTTTTTCTCTCTCTGTGATGGCATTTGATCGCTACATAGCCATCTCAAAACCCCTCCATTATATGACCATCATGAACAGGGGACGATGCACTAGCCTGGTTGTGGCCTCCTGGGTGGGGGGCTTTGTCCACTCCATCGTGCAAATTTCCCTATTGCTGCCCCTCCCCTTCTGTGGACCCAATGTTCTTGCCACTTTCTACTGTGATGTCCCCCAGGTGCTCAAACTCGCCTGCACTGACACCTTCACTCTGGAGCTCCTGATGATCTCTAATAATGGATTGGTCAGTTGGTTTATATTCTTCTTTCTCCTCATATCCTACACAGTCATCCTGAGGATGCTGAGATCTCATACTGGAGAGGGCAGGAGGAAAGCCATCTCCACCTGCACCTCACACATCACTGTGGTGACCCTGCACTTTGTGCCCTGCATCTATGTCTATGCCCGGCCCTTCACTGCCCTCCCCACAGATACTGCCATTTCTGTCACCTTCACTGTCATCTCTCCTTTGCTCAATCCTATGATCTACACCCTGAGAAATCAGGAAATGAAATCAGCCATGAGGAAACTAAAGAAACGACTATGGCATTCAGAAAAGATTTAAATTCTATGAGGATGTGCTAACACTGAAATTTAAAGATAGATATTAAATTTCACTTCCTCAAAATGTCCAGAGATCACCTTAATGCCAAGAAGAAAGGGGCATCTATGGATACCATGGGGTCCTAAAAGAGGCTGGTCCTATAGTACGTACTGGGGACCCATGGGTGATACCGCTTTAAGGTGAGACCCATTATGTCTTCCACTACTCGCTTTCAATTATTCATTCCACATATATTTACAGAGTATGTATTATGTGCTTGGCAGAGGTGGGATTCAGACTGCTGCAGAAAGATTAAAGATAGTCACTGTCCTACAGGCACACTCCAAGATGCTATAAGAGGATATGGACAAAGTGCAGTGGAAATATTGTAGGCACTTTACTTGAGAGCTTCAAAGGACATTCGACAGTGAGGAGACCTTTTCAAGGGGAAAAAGATAGAAAGGGACAGTCTAGGCAAAGAAGTCAGTATTTGTGGAGGGAAAGACTGATGTAAGAGTGTGCCACGTTCATGCAACAGTGAGCTCGTTTTAGCCACGAAGTAGTACACTCCTGGAGTCAATACCAGTATTTGACGTTTGGAAGGAAAAACTCCGTCTGTGGTCTCCTGAGCAATGCAAATCTGTGATTTCTACTAGGGACAGAGGATCCCCAAATCACTCCAAGGCCATGGTTTCCTCCTGGCAGAAGGAGGTAATGCTGTAATTGGGAGTATTCAGGAAAAATTAACACTGATGAGTAGAGGCTTTGGACAGCTCACCTGGATTCATGAAAGGCTTAAGCAAACACAGATGCTAAGCACTCCCATGGGAAGCAACTGACTCCCCATTAGAGAGCAGAATTATCCCAATCACAGACTGGATAGGCCCAAATGTCTCATTGTTTCTGTTTTTTTGTTTCTTGGGAGTTTTTTTTCCAGGTTTGTTGAGATATAATTGACATGTAACATCATGTAAGTTTAAGGTGTAAATCATGTTGATATGATAAACTTATATATTACTATATTATTACTCCCATAGCATTAGCTACCACCTTCATCACATCACATCACATGATTAACATTTCTCTTTTGTGGTCCTCATTGTTTCTTCACACAGAGACCTCACAACTTCCTTACACTTCCCATTCAATCCATTAGAAGGTAAAGACAGGATAATAGAAAGCATGAGGCTTTAATCAGTGAATCTGAGAATTTGCTAGTCTCTATGAAATGAATGGAATGAGAATGGTGCTAGGAGAAGGTTAATCTATAACTCCATTTGGTATTTTGCTGGGATCTATTGACTTTACTGTACAATATCTCCCATTATGATAAAGCTCAAGCCATAAAAGCTGTCACTCAGGTATTAATCAGAACCTAAACACCATGACAGAAAAGTTCAAAACAGAAGTAGTTAACCACAGTAAAAGTTTATTTAATTCTCATGTCACAGGCCAATGCTGGTCTACAGTAAGAGTTGTGCCACACATTCATTTAGAGAAACAGGCTTCTGTTTCTTCCATCTTTGGCTCCACTTCTCTCCAGAGCCTCACAATGCTTTCCATTCATCCACAAAAACAGGAAAAAGAGAGAGGATTAAGAATTATGAGGTAAAGAGAGGGATGGTTATGGGCCAGTCATGAAAGTAATGTGTATCACTTTTGACCACATCCACTGGCCAGCTCATAGTCCTATGGCCTCAACTGACTGCAAGGGAGTTTGGAGAATGTGATCCTGCTCTGTCCCCAGTAAAAAGAGGAGAACATGAAAACTGATGAACTCCAGCGATTTCTTCCATACATATAACACATTATTAAGAAATCACAATTGGATTAGATGAGAAGGACTAAGACTTTATCTCTAAAAGGATTCTCTTAATACCTAGAAATATTTGCTGGAAGTGCTACTGGACCATTTGGATTCACAGAGAACCAAACTGAAATGAAGGAGATAAGAGGAAAGAAAATTTAATAGAAAGGATGGAATGGTGATCAAAGTAAGCCTGGAAATAGCATGATAATAGGCTAGAAGGTCAGGATCCAAAACATAGAACACTGGAGGAGAGTGTCCAAAGAGGACTGGTCAAGAAGACAACCCTCACTTAGCCTCATACTTTCTAAAGGCTAGTTGTAAACAAACATCTAATCATCCAGAAGCTCCTATAGAGATAAATACCATCTTCTTTGTTGATTGCTCCTCCATGTGTTCTATTTTTTGCCCATCACCCAAACATTTTCTGAATTATTATCTAATATGAGACTTACTTGCCCGAGCGTAGAATTGAACAAAGACATAGGTTTGTCTTCAGCTGTATCCATCTGCAGACCAAATGACTATTTACTGCCTGGCTCCCTCTTTGCTCTGGCATCATTGTTCTTCAGATCCTACCTACTTTTCACAATGATTCCTCTTTCTTATATTTCTGTTGACTTGACCTTGAGAAAAACCTTTGTGAATGGGCAGAATTTTAAGTAACCAAAGATATATGCAATCAGAGTTTATGTTCTCAACTGTAGGACCCTGCAAATGATAGAAACCCAGCAAAATCCACCCAGGAAGTTGCCTTGGACTGTTTACACGTGCAAAACAACCTCATCACACACAGAGATGGAAAGCAATGGAATTCAGGACAACACCATTAAATTTACTTCTCTTTCAACATGACACCAATTAATTATTTGGATTAATCTATCTCTTTCTCAAGGTGGAGACATTTTCTTTGGAATTATTAGATATTAAACTGATTCTAGCTTATTCTACACAGGTCATATATACTTGGTCCTACCATCTGATTTTTTTCTATATAAAGAAGGTTGGTTTTAAACCTCCACAACATTTTTCATAAGCAGATAAATGTATCTACATACACAAACTGGCTGGTTTAGGAGTGATCCTGCCATTCTGGACTTGTTTGAGAAATTCCAGAAGGTTCAGGTTGTTGAAGCTTAATTTCTAGGACTCTAGGATAGTCAGCAAAACAGAAACTATATTTAAGCATTCATGAAGTTTCAGCCACAAAACTCTGCCCTGGAGGGATATGCAGAGTTTTGTTGATATTGTTGAGGCATGACTGACATTTCAAGTCAGAAAGGGAATGTTACCAACAATGCTCTTGTGCAATAAAGACAACTATTAGTAATCTATTTCTGTGTAACATATTAACCCATAATACAGTCACTTAAAACAACACACATTCCTTAAGTCACAGTTTGTGTGGGATGGGAATCAGTCAAGACCTAGCTAAATCTTCTGCTTCAGAGTCTCTCACATGGCTATGTCAAGGTGTCAGCTGGGAGCTGCAGTCTCATATGAAAGTTCAACTGGGGAAGGATCCACTTCCAAGCTCACTCACATGACTGTTGGCCAGAACCACAAGCTATTGGACGGAGGGCTCAGTTCCTTACTGGCTGTTGGCTGAAGGCCTTCCTCAGGCCCTAGTCCTATGGGTCTCTCCAACATGGCAGCTTACTTCATCAGAGGGAGCAATCAAAGCAAAGGAGAGTGTGTCAACTAGATAGAAGTCAGTCTTTTATAGCCTCATCTTGGAAATAACATCCTATCACTCTTTTGATATTCCCTTAAGAAGCAAGTCACTAAGTCCACTCTACACACAAGAGGAAGGAATTGCACAACTTCGTTAATATCAGGGCGGGAACTGCAAATTTCTAGAAGTAAACTATGAACAATCATTGAAAATCATGAAATAAGCCTAAAAGTTATTTATTCACGAAGGGTTACAAAAGACTAAGAAAAAGAAATAAGGGGTAAGTGAGAGTCTCAAAGATAATTCAGATATACTGAGCCCTTGTGACAAGAAGAATGATAGTATCAGCTAAGAGAAGTATTTAGTTCTTGATAACAATGCTCAAATCGATTTTAGACATTTTAAGTCACAAGTGTGCAATATATGCAAGTGAGAATATCCATAGACCTATGGTGAGACAAGGTTTCAAAAATGACATTGGGAGTGAGACAAGGGGGAAAATGGAATTCTTTGCTTTTAGGATCTCTGGAACCAGAGGGTCTAGAACATGGAGGTGCTCAGTAAATATGTCACAATTAAATACTTGATGAGTGAATGGTACCGACACATCATTTGTCTGCTTATATCTCCTCTTCATGTGAGCAGCTTGATGGAAAACAAGAGCAAATGCATTTCTCAGTCTTTATGATGCTTCTGCTTACATATCTTAATAGGACATAAGCACTCAATCTACCTAGAAATAAAATGGAATGGGCCGCCACACTGGGAGCTCTATTCATTTTCCCTCAGTTCCTACCTCCTAAGGAGACAGACTCTTGTTTGTCCCCTGTAAGCCCTTCAAGCAAAGATATCTGGGCTTTAAGCACAAGGTCCATGAGGATTCATCTTCTCCTCTACACTCGCAGAATTTCAAAACCAAAACATGCATGTCTGCACACATCTTCTAGTGCATCTTTGACTTTTCAATAACATTCAAGGAAGCTTCATCACAAATGGAAAGTTTGGCTATTCAAGTTCAACAATTCCATGAAAATATATTCCGTTTGGTGATTCTTCTACCAGATCTGGGGCTGAGATGCTGATTCTCATGGGGCAGTGTGGCAGGACAATGCATAGACAATCAAGTATAACAGGATGGCACAGACACAAAGGATAGGAAACCTGGAACACTATCATTGAGAAGGAACACCTTCAGGAAGTTAAGTAGATTGAACATAGTCCTTGAAGAGTAATTGAAAGCAAGAAGGGCACAAATGTGAAATAGAGCAGAAGTTCTTGGGTGTCCATGCAATGGCGTAAAGCATAGCACTGTGATGTGCAGACGACAACCAGTAGGCAGCTGGGACATCTATCTCAACATTGTAGGGATCTAGCAGCTAGTTCCCACTTCAGTAATAGTTACCCTATGTCTACTTATTAAGTATATACTTACATACTAAACACTGTAAACCTTCTTCTCTATTACTTCTGTTGTAAAAGCAACTTTGCAGCTTCTTTTTAATCAACTCACTTATAAAATACACTGGCACAAACCCCCACAACCATTCAGTATGTGTAAAGAGTCTTAACTTTTAAGGATCTCCATTGCCTTTCACTCCCTGTGACTTTGTCCAAATTGGATGTGAACTGGGACTTCTATAGTTGAACTTTGTGTAGTTGGACTTTGTCCCATGTATAACTACAGCAATGGCCACAATCTAGAACTACAGGTCCTTCTGTTCATACCACTGCCTCAGGTATGAATTAGTTCCACTAGTTGAAGAAAGAAAAGGCTATGTCCAATCCAATAAATAATTGTATTTTTCGTATGTGCACTATTTTGTCATTTCCCTTACAATGGTATATGAAAATACCCCATAAAATTTCAGAGTAGATCTAATTCTCCTCTATATCACCAGTGTCTGGAAGAGTGCCTGACATGTAAGAATCTAGAAGGAAGTGTTGATTGAATCTGTAGAATGGAAGGAAATGAATGTATCTTAGAAATGATACCAAAATCTACTTAATCTTGGATTTAGTACTTAAAATTGACTGTATCTCTTGAACAGATACCTCCACAAGGAAGCCACAGGAAAAGGAAAAGATTGAATCAGAGCGTCTGTTATTATACGCAAGACTTTAGCCTCTATGTGGGTCTGTTTGAGATCACCAAATCAAGTGTTAGATCCAAAAACTTTTGTTGAGACTGAGGTACACAATAGAATAGGAACATCCTAGGACAAATGAATGTTTTGCGATATTCATGGCAAATGAATGTACGAATTCAATCACAGTTTCAAAAAACCAGTGCTCTGAGTATGTCCAGACAGACACTTGAAATGAATGGTAATCATATAGAGGAGGATGGGATTTATTTCCACTTTCCTCCTTCTGGAGCATGGGATGTAGTAAGACTAAGTAAACAGAGTCATTGAAATGTAACTATAGTCTAATAATTACAATAATAATACTAATAATACAAGACCATGTTCTCTTATTTTCACTTATTGTAAACAAATAGGTTTGAGAATTTAAAATTTCTTGGGTTTTAGAAAGATAAAACAGTGCATGTATTGTATATTATATCATTTCTCCCATGGGGAGCACATGATACCCAAACATCATAATACTTCTTCAGGAAAATGTATGAATATTCACAGTAAGTGCAATTAATAAAATCTAGGCATGGTCTCACATTAATTCAGATCTGATTTTGCCACAAAATTAATTCAGGTCAGATCAGATTTTACCACCAAATGGGTTTCTAAAAATCTTCCAGAATTCAGAGTTTAGAGACTTCAGAATGACTGGCAACAAATATGGACACTGAATAAGAGGGGATTGTAGCAGGCAGAATAATCCCCCAACAAAGATATTCACATCTTGATCCCCAGAATCTGTGAGCGTACTATGTTAAAAGGAAGGGAAATTGAGTTTGCAAATGGAATTAAGGTTGTTAATGAGGTGACCTTTAAATAGGGAGATTATCCTCGACTATCTGGGTGGGCCCAGTGTAATCACAAGGGTCCTTAAAAGTGGAAGAGGTAGACAGAAGAGGAAGTCACACTAAGGCAATGTGAGGAGTACTTGACTTGACGTGGCTGGCTTTAAAGATGGAAGGTTCTACAAGCCAAGGAATGGGGCCAGCCTCTAGGAGCTAGAAAAAGTAAGAAAATGGATTCTGCTGTAGACCCTTCAAAAAGGAATGCAGCCTGCTGACACCTTAATTTTAGCCCAGAAAGAACCATGCTAGACTTCTGACCTGCAGAATTGTAGGATAATGAATTTGTGATGTTTTAAGCCACCAAGTGTGGTAATTTTGTTACAGCAGAAATAGGAAACTAATACAAGGCTAATGCTTCAGTTGGAGATGAAGAGGCTGTTGGGGCTAAAACAGGAAAAGAAGAGAAAGACAGATGCAAGGAAAATGGGTCATGGGTGTGAGAGGGACCAACCAAGGGAGGGTGGTCATAGGCTTCACCCAAGAACCTAAGAATGAGAACCACACCCATGCACAAATCTCAAATAAAGAGAAATCAGCTAGAGAAGCCAGACCCAACCTGTCACCACTTTTTGAACTCTGTATAGGATGGAATAGACATTTGAATCTAAAGTAAAGATCTAATTTAACACTATCTGAAATTCCACTTGTAACTGATGAACAGGAAGACCATTCGATGCCCCTACACTTTATGAAAACAGACCCAGAGATTGAATTTCAAGTGTTTTGGATAGCGAATATACTTAGCATAGTGGAACTGAAAATGTCAAGTGCTGTAAAATGCATTTGCCACTTTAATAACAGCTAAGTAGTAAAAATGAAGCACTACCATATTACATGTACTCATTGCTTGTAAGACATATCTCAATTTCAGGGACATTAAAATGTGAAAGAAAGAAAGGTTTATCTTTGAACTTAGAAATTCAGTTTTTAAAAATAGAGTCATGCACCGGATAACAACATCTCGGTCAATTTGGGCCTCATTGACAACAGTGGTCCCATAAGATTACTACCACATAGCCGAGGTGTATAGCATGCTGTATCATCCAGGTTTGTGTAAGTACATTCTATGATGTTCACACAATTACAAAATTGCCTAACAATGCATTTCTCAGAACACTTCCCCGTGGTTAAGCCATGCGTGACTGTATGAGATAATCTGTCCCTGTCACACTCACGTATACACACAAAAACACACGCACTCAAACACTTTTCCAAAGAGAGACAGATAAAAAGCAAACAAGTTTTATTTTTTCAACAACAGGTTTTAGGAATACAGAAGACTGCCATCAGCTCACAAGTAGAAAAGAGACTTTATATAATCAAATTCTAATCGTAGATAACATCACATTATTTACATGCAGTTCATCATTGTCTTGATATTAAAAGAAAGTGTAAAACTCCTAGTTTTCCTCACTTTAGGGGACCAAAGATGCTACTGCAACAGTTTGTCACTTTGGAAGCCATGGAGATATTCATCTTATGCCAACCTGATAAGATACTCCCTTCTAGAAACCCTCCTTTTGTTTCCCAAAGATCCAGGTACATTCAAGAGTTACATTTTTCTGGTTGAACATAAAAATAAGTGCACTCTGTGGACTTGCAACCTATCAAGAGAAAGAAATAAAGACATCCATTGAAATATAATTTTAAAAATTGACAGGATGGGAGCCACTCCCATGCCCTAGTGATTTCATTCAGCCTGCTCCACTTTGGGAGTCCAGATTCATTTCCTGAGCACAGACCTACACCAGTTGTCTGCAGCTATGCGGTGGCAGTGGCCCATATACAAAATAGAAGATTGGCACAGATGTTAGCTCAGTGCAAATCTTCCTCAAGCAAAAAGTGGAAGATTGGCAACAGACATTAGTTCACAGTGAATCTTCCTCAGCAAAAAAAAAAAAAAAAAAAAACTGACAGACTGGAATAGAGCATATAGTTTTCATGGAATATATACATTACCAAGCGGCTCAAAGAAAGGAGAAAAATCTTAATAGATCAATAATTGTAGATGAATTGAAAAGTTGTCAAAAATAGACTCTTTGAAAAGGCACCAGGTCCGAATTGTTTTGTGGGTGATTTCCAATAAATATTTCAGGAGCCAGTAACTCCCAATTTGCTTATGGATTTTAAAAGCTTCTTAACTCATTCTATAAGGACAGCATAACTCTATCCATGAATTAGATAATAGCCCATAATATATGTAATACTATTACATATCTGATATATGTATACACACCAATTACATCTTTGAACATAGTTGTAAGTTCTCACAAAACATTAGTAAATTACACAACAATGAATTAAAACAATGAAAAATCATGATCAAGTAACGTTTTCCAGAAACTCAAAGAGAAATCCAATTCAGTAAAATAACAGATTAAGAGGAGAAACAGTAGGATTATCTCAATGATGCAGAAAATACTCTATACAAGTCAACCCAAATTCCTAGGAAACGAAACACCTTAGAAGCCAGGAACTAGAGAAAAAGTGTATTATTTGAAACAATATATATAAGCAAGAACAACATAACAAATATTATACCTAATGATTAACATTAAAATAATTTCCATTGCCATCTATAACTAAACATGGATGGCCATTATCACCACTAATATTAATCTTTAAACTTGAATTCCCTTAAAATACTAAAACACAAGAAAAAAATGAGAAAGTATATAAATTTTTGAAAGCTGGAGGAAAAAAATCCATTATCCTCCATTATTGAGGGTACGTATCCAAAATAATACAATGAAATTTCACTGAAAAATTATAGAAAATAATAAAAGAATTCAGAAAGGTGGTCACATACTAAGTCAAATCACATACATCCTTAGTTTCCTATCCACCATCAATAACCATGGAGAAAATGTGATAGAGCTGTTTCAGACAATATGAAAGGCCACATATCCATGAAATAAAGTCTTGATTTAAACATGCACTCACATTAGAAGTGCTTATAGCAAATATTAACTTAAGTGCATGTCAAAATTCACAGGAAATGAAGGGAAGGACTCAGAACCAAAGGTAGATTTAATGCGGGAACCCAGAGAATTGAAAACACCTCCATCAGTGAGAGGGTAAACTGGAAATAAATCCACCTACCAGCAAAGAAGATAGCAGTAAAACTTCTATCCCTCAGTTCAGGCTTCTAATGGAATAAAGATAATCACTTCTAAGAATTCAAAACTTTGACATGAGTTTGGGATTCAAGTTTGTAACGCCTACATGGAATGGGAAGCCCCAAAAAGAAAAATTAACTAAGAGTGATGCAGGGTTAGTAATGCCCTATTATGCCCAAAAGAAACAAATATTTGCCCTCTTAGAAGGAATGCACACTGAACCCAAGCTTTCCAAACTTTCCACATAAATAGCTGTGCATAAATTCATAATTCACAATGACAAAAACCATGCCAAAACAAGCAATTATTAGGAAAAATCGAAAGAGACAACAAAAACACAATCAGACTCTCAAGGAGTTTGAGTACTGGAGTACTCAAATACAGAATATAATATAAATATAGGAGTGAAAAGAAAAAAATTAAAGTAGATACTTTAAAAACATGAGCAAGAAGCAGGATAATAAGGAAACAAAGGAGATTTATATAAAGAGCAAAACAGAACATTTAAATTACAGGCCAATATCACTGATGAACATCGATGCAAAAATCCTCAACAAAATACTAGCAAATCGAATACAACAATACATTAAAAAGATCATGCATCATGATCAAGTGGGTTTCATTCCGGGGATGCAGGGATGGTTCAACATCTGCAAATCTATTAACGTGATACACCACATTAACAAAATGAAGAATAAAAGTCACATGATCATCTCAATAGATGCAGAGAAAGCATTTGACAAGATACAGCATCCATTTATGATAAAAACTCTAAATAAAATGGGTATAGAAGGAAAATACCTCAACATAATAAAGGCCCTATATGACAAACCCACAGCAAATATCATTCTCAATAGAGAAAACCTGAAAGCTATCCCTCTAAGAACAGGAACCAGACAAGGATGCCCACTGTCACCACTCTTATTTAACATAGTATTGGAAGTCCTAGCCAGAGCAATCAGGCAAGAAAAAGAAATAAAAGGGATCTACATTGGAAAAGAAGAAGTGAAACCGTCACTCTTTGCAGATGACATGATTTTATATCTAGAAAACCCTAAAGAGTCCACTAAAAAACTTTTAGAAATAATAAAGGATTACAGTCAAGTTGCGGGATACAAAATCAATGTACAAAAATCCGTTGCATTTCTAATACACTAACAAAGAAGTAGCAGAAAGAGAAATTAAGACTACAATCCCATTTACAATTGCAACAAAAAGAATAAAATACCTAGGAATATACTTAACAAAAGAGGTGAAAGACCTGTACACTGAAAACTATAAGACATTGTTGAAAGAAATCGAAGAAGACACAAAGAAATGGAAAGACATTCCGTGCTCTTGGATTGGAAGAATTAACATTGTTAAAATGTCCATACTTCCTAAAGCAATCTATAGATTCAATGCAATCCTTCAACAGTTCCAACAACATTTTTTACAGAAATAGAACAAAGAATCCTAAAATTTGTATGGAACAACAAAAGACCCCGAATAGCCAAAGGATTCCTGAGAAAAAAGAACAAAGCTGGAGGTATCACACTCCCCGATTTCAAATTATACTACAAAGCCATAGTAACCAAAACAGCATGGTACTGGAACAAAACAGACACATAAGATCAAAGGAACAAAATTGAGAGCCCAGAAGTAAACCCACATGTTTATGGACAGCTAATATTCGACAAGGGAGCTAAGAGCATACAATGAAGAAAGGAGAGTCTCTTCAATAAATGGTGTTGGGAAAACTGGACAGCCACATGCAAAAGAATGAAAGTAGACCATTCCCTTACACCACGCACAAAAATCAACTCAAAATGGATTAAAGAATTGAATGTAAGACCCGAAACCATGAGACTTCTAGAAGAAAACATAGGCAGTATGCTCTATGACATTGGTCTGAGCAGCATATTTTCAAGTCCCATGTCTGACCGGGCAAGGGAAACAAAAGAAAAAATGAACAAATGGGACTATATCAAACTAAAAAGCTTCTGCACAGCAAAGGAAACCATCAACAAAACGAAAAGACAACCTAACAATTGGGAGAAGATATTTGCAAACCACATATCAGATAAGGGGTTAATATCCAAAATATACAAAGAACTAATACAGCTCAACAACAAAAAAACCAACAATCCAATTAGAAAATGGGCAAAGATCTGAACAGAGATTTCTCCAAAGAAGATATACAGATGGCCAACAGGCATATGAAAAGATGCTCAACATCATTAGCTATCAGGGAAATGCAAATCAAAACTACAATGAGGTATCACCTCACTCCGGTCAGAATGGCTATAATTAACAAGACAGGAAACAGCAAATGTTGGAGAGGGTGTGGAGAGAAGGGAACCCTTGTTCACTGCTGGTGGCAGTGCAAACTGGTGCAGATACTATAGAAAGCAGTTTGGAGTATCCTCAGAAAATTAAGGATAGATCTACCATAGGATGCAGCTATTCCACTGCTGGGTATTTATCCAAAGAACTTGAAAACACAAAGGCATAAAGATACTTGCATCCCTATGTTAATTGTGGCATTATACACAATAGCCAAGACTTGGAAGCAACCTAGGTGCCCATCAAGGGACGAATGCATAAAGAAGATGTGGTATTTATACACGATGGACTATGACTCAGCCATAAGAAATGACGAAATCCAGCCATTTGTGACAACATGGATGGACCTTGAGGGTATTATGCTGAGTGAAATAAGTCAGAGGGAGAAAGTCAAATACCATATGATCTCACTCATAAGGAGAAGATAAAAACGACAAAAAAAAATCCACATAGCATTGGAGGTTGGACTGGTGGTTACCATTGGGGAAGGGGGAGGGGGGAGGGCAAAAGGGGTGATTAGGGTCACATGTGAGGGGATGCACTATAATTAGTGTTCGGGTGGTGAGCATGATGTAATGTATACAGAAATAGGATGTACATCCGAAAAAAAAATTTAAAAAAAAATGGAAATGAAAACTATATGAACCGAAAGAACTCCCTGAAATGGAAAACATATAGACAAATGGATAGAATACACAAGAAAGGTGGCTAGGAGACATGGAGAAGAAAACGAACAAATTTAATAAATAATACATCTGACATGAGTTCCAGAAGAAGAAATTTCTAAGAATAAGGAAGAAACACTGCTTTATGAGATACAACTGAGAAATTTCCACAATAGATGAAAAATACAAATTAGATTCAAAACATACCATGAGAGAATACATAAAGAGTCATCCACATATAGTCACAATGTAGCAAAACTGTGAATCACACAGACAAAAAAACGTCATTCCTATACACTAACAACAAACTTTCAGAAAAAGAAATTAAGGAAACAATTTCAAACTCTGGGATAACATCAAGCACACTAACATTCATATTATAGGTGTCCCAGAAGAAGAAGACAGATACAGGGGCAGAGAATCGATCTGAAGAAATAATAGCTGAAAACTTTCCTAACCTTAGGAGGGAAAGAGACATCCAAGTAGAGGAAGCACAGAGAGCATCAAAAAAGGTAAACCCAAAGAGGCCTACACTAAGACACATTACAATTAAAATGTCTAAAATTAGAGATAAGGAGAAAATCCTAAAAGCTGCAAGAGAAAGGCAACAAGTGACATACAAAGGACACCTCATAAGGCTATCAGCTGACTTCTCAGCAGAAACCTTACAGGCTAGAAGGGAGTGGCATGATATATTTAAAGTGCTGGAAAGAAAAAACCTACAGCCAAGAATGCTCTACCTGGTAAGGTTATCATTCAGAATGGAAGGAGAGATAAAGAGTTTCCCAGACAAGGAAAAATTGAAGGAGTTTATCACAAAGAAACCAGTTCTACAAGAAATGTTAAAGGGACTTATTTAAGTGGGAGAGAGAAGGCCACAAATAGGAATAACCAAATTATTGTTTTTAAAAGAGGCAACAAAATCACTGGTAAAGGCAAAAATCCAGTAAAGGTGGCAGATCAATCACCTATGGAGATAATATGAAGGTCAAAAGACAAAAGTATTAAAATTACCTAAACAATGATAAAAGGGTAATGGATACACACACACAAAATAGGAGGTTAGACATGATATCAAGAACTTCAAATGTGGGAGGAGAGGAGTAAAGAGTAGAGCCTTTAGAAAGAGGTCAAACTAAAGAGACCATCAACTCAATATAGATTGCTATATACGTAAACTGTTACATATGAAACCTCCTGGTAGTCGCAAACCAGAAAACTATAATAAAGACAGGAAAACATTGAGAAAGAAACTCGAACATAATAATAAAGAAAGCCATCAAACCACAAGGGAAGAGAGAAAGAGAAAACGTAGTGAATAGAGAAGAACTACTAAAACACCCAGAAAAAAGTAACAAAATGGCAATAAGTACACATTTATCAATAGCTACTTTAAATGTCAATGGACTAAATGCTCCAATCAAAAGACATAGGGTGGCCAATTGGATAAAAACCAAGACCTATATGTATGCATACAAGAGACACACTTCAGACTTAAAGACACTCAAATACTGAAAGTGAAGGGATGGAAAAAGATACTCCATGCAAATGGCAAAAAATAAAGTTGAGGTAGCAATACTTATATCAGACAAAATAGACTTTAAAACAAACACTGTAATAAGAGACAAAGAAGGGCACTACATAACAATAAAGGGAACAACCCAACAAGAGGTTATAACACTTGTAAATATCTACGCATCCAATAAGGGGCACCTAAATACATAAAGTAATTATTAACAGATATAAAAGGAGAAATAGACAGTAACACAATAATAGGACAATGACACTCCACTTACACCAATGGATAGATCATTCAAACAGAAGGTCAACAAGGAAACATTGGCCTTAACGCATTATACCAGATGGACTTAGTGGATATATAGAGAACGTTCCATTCAAAAACCGCAGAATACACTTTCTTGTCAAATGCACATGGAATATTCTCTAGGATTGATCACATATTAGGGGACTAAACAAGTCTCAACAAATATAAGAAGATCAAAATAATACCAAGCATCTTTTCTGACTACAAAGCTATGAAACTAGAAATCAACTACAGGAAGAAAATGAGAAAAGCCACAAATATGTGGAGATTAAAGAAAATGCTATTGAACAACAACTGGGTCAATGAACGAATCAAAGGAGAAATCAAAAAGTACCTGGAGAAAAATGAAAATGAAAATATGACATGCCAAAATCTATTGGATACAGCAAAACCAGTTCTAAGAGGGAAGTTTATAACAATACAGGCCTACCTCAGCAAACAAGAAAAACCCCAAATAAACAGTTTAACAGTGCACCTGAAGGAACTGGAAAAAGAAGAACAAACACAGGCCAAAATTGGCAGAAGGAAGGAAATAAGAAAAATCAGAGTAGAAATCAATGAAATAGAGACCAAAAAAAAATAGAAAAAATGAGTGTAACCGAAAGCTGGTTCTTTGGAAAGATAAACAAAATCGACAAATCTTTAGCTAGACTCACCTAGAACAAAAGAGAGAAGGCTCAAATAAATAAAATCAGAAATGAAAGAGGAGAAATTACAAGAGACACCTCAGAATTACAAGATTATAAGAGAATACTATGAAAAGCTATACACCAATATATTGTATAATCTAGAAGAAATACATAAATTCTTAAAATCATACACCTTCCAAAAGGAATCAAGAAGAAATAGAGAATTTGAATTTTAAAATAAGCAGTAAGGAGATCAACAGTGATCAAGAACCTCCCAAAAAATAAAAGTTCAGGACCACTTGGTTTCCCTGGTGAATTCTAGCAAACATTCAAAGAAGAATTAATGCTTATCCTTCTCAAACTCTTCCAAAATATTGAAGAGGAGGGCAAACTACTTAAGTCATTCAATGAAGCCAGCATTACCATGATGCAAAAACAAGACAGAGACAACACAAAAAAATAAAATTACAGGCCAATATCACTGATGAACATGGGTGCAAAACTCCTTACCAAAATACCAGCGAATCGAATACAACAATATTTTTAAAAGATCATACACCATGATGAAGTGGGATTTACTCCAGGGATGCAGAGTTGGTTCAACATCCACAAATCAATCATCATGATACACCACATTAACAAAATGAGGAATAAAAATCACATGATCATCTCAATAGATGCAGAGAAAGCATTTGACAAGATACAGCATCCATTTATGATAAAAATTCTGAATAAACTGAGTATAGTACGAAAGTACCTCAACATAATAAGGGCCATATATGACAGAGCCACAGGTAATGTCATTCTTCATGGAGAAAAACTGAAAGCTATCCCTCAAAGAACGGGAATCAGACAAGGATGCCCACTTTCACCACTCTTACTTAACATAGTATTGGAAGTCCTAGCCCAGAGCAATCAGGCAAGAAAAATAAATAAAAGGGAGTAAAATTGGAAATAAAGAAGCAAAACTGTCAATATTTGCAGATGACATGATTTTATTTATAGAAAACCCTAAAGAATCCACTAAAAAACTTTTATAAATAATAAATGAATACGGTCAAAGCAGGATACAAAATGAACATACAAAAATCAGATGGGTTTCTGTACACTAACAACAAAGTAGCATGAAGGGAAATTAAGAATACAATCCCAGAGTGACGTCAGCAACATGGCGAAGTGAGCAGTTTTCTTTGACTCTCCCCCTTCAAATCTACAACTAATTGAACATTAATCAGTCATCAAAGAATATCCACACAGCACCTAAGGACACCTGAGAGATCAGCACTGCTATACATCAGAAGGTGGACAGACTTCCCCCCAGGAGGATGTGGAGACAGGTGAAAACTCTCTGACTCCTAGACAGCCTTGTACCTGCAAGCAAATCTCTACTGGCTGACAAGCTCATAGTATCGCCACAGCACCAGGGGCGGTCATGCATGTGCATCAGCAGCACAACTGTAGAAACAGGTGACTATAGCCCCAAGACCCCTGCAATTGCTCCTTAGCCCAGTGGTAAAATCCATGGTCCCACAGCAGCTGCAAGGAGAGCCTCTACTCGGCCTTAGCAATCAGACCTCTGGGAGGCCCTGGGGCAAAAGAGGCTTGGCAGCTGAGCAACCCACCAGCCGCATCTAACACACAAAGCCCTGCTGCAGCCCTGAGGAGACAAGGGACATCCAACACACAAAGCCCCGCTGCAGCCCCAAGGAGGCAAGGGAGACTCAGTGGGATGGTGCAAGTGGATAGTGACAAGTTGGAGCCCCAGTGAGACTGCTTCTTGGTCCAGGGGGAAAATTCACAGTCCCACAGCAGCTTCAGGGAAAGCCTCTGCTCAGCATTAGTGGAGAGGCCCCGCCCAGCAATCAGAAGGCTTGGAGGCCCTGGGCACAAAGGGGCTCTGCTGGCTGAGCAACTGTCGGCTGCATTTAATACACACAGCCCTGCTGCAGCCTGGAGGGGGCAAGGGAGACCCAGCAGGACTGCACGAGTGGGTGGTGACAATTTGGAGCCCCAGCCTGACTACTCCCTTGTCTGAGAGGAAAATCCACAGTCCCAAAGCAGCCACAGGGAAGGCCTCTGCTTAGCCTTAGTGGAGAGGCCATGCCTGGAACTCACAAGGCTGGAAGGCCCTGGGGCAGAAGTGGCACAGCTGGGTGAGCTAACCACAGACTGCAGTAGATACCCATAGCTCTACTGTGGTCCATAGTGGACAAGTGATATCTTGTGGGACCTGACAGCGGTAGAGCTGCAATTCTAGGTGAACCTGCTCCCGGCCACTGAGAAAGAGCATAACACTACTGCAGACCCGAAGGAGAGAATGTGTCTAGGCGGTCTGTGAGAGTAGGCACCAGCAACCCAAGGCCCCCTTGCGATTGTCCCCACAGTTGATGAAAGACCCCACAGGGCCACTACAATAATGAGGAGGGGCCCAGGCTCAGTCAGGAACAGCTGACAGGGATCCTGGTTAGTGCAGATTAAACAGCTGTGTTCCCTCCCCCCACCCCACCAGTAGAAGCAAGTGGAAGCAGTAAGAAAACTCTATCTCTATGCAGAGGCACAAATCCATGCCATCAAGCAGTATGAAAAAATATACTAAATCTCCAGAACAGAAGGAAAATGACAAGTACCCAGAAAACAATCCCAAAGAGACTGAAATCTACAACCTGAGGGACAATGAATTCAAAATAGCCTTCGTTAAAAAACTCAATGAGTTAAAAGAGAGTACAGATAGACAAATCAACGAGTTCAGGAGCTATGTCGCAAAAGAACTTGATACTATAAAGAAGAACCAATCAGAAATGTTGGAGATGAAGAATACAATGGAGGAGATTAAGAAAAATCTGGACTGTCTGAACAATAGGGTCAATAATATAGAAGACAGAATTAGCAATTTGGAGGATAGGAATATAGAAATGCTGCAGATAGAGGAGGAGAGAGAACTAAGACTAAAAAGAAATGAAGAAACTCTCTGAGAAATATCCAACTCAATTAGGAAATGCAACATAAGGATTATAGGTATCCCAGAGGGAGAAGAGAAGGAAAAGGGGGCAGAGCACCTGTTCAAAGAGACAATGGCTGAGAAATTCCCAAATCTGGGGAGAGAGATGGGACTCCATGTGACAGAAGCTAATAGATCTCCAAACTTTATCACTGTAAAAAGACCAACCCCAAGGCATATAGTAGTGAAGTTTGCAAAAGTCAATGACAAAGAGAAAATATTAAGGGCAGCAAGGCAGAAAAAAATAACCTACAAAGAAACCCCCATAAGGCTGTCAGCAGATTTCTCAGCAGATACCTTACAGGCTAGAAGAGAATGGAATGATATATTGGAAACTCTGAAGGACAAAAACTTGCAGCCAAGAATACTCTAGTGAAAATATCCTTCAAATATGATGGAGAAATAAAAACTTACTCAGGTAAACAAAAGTTAAGGGAGTTCATTGCCATAAGACCCCCCTACAAGAAATGCTCAGGAAGACCCTAATACCTGAAAAAAACAAGAAAAGGAAATGGGTTACAAAACCCAGAGCAAAGGAGATAAATAGAAAGTTAAAGTAAGAAAGTTGCAGCTCTCCATTAGAACAGGTTAGCAAATGCTAAGTATAACATTAAAGATAAAAGGAAGGGAAACACCAAGAATAAATATAATGTCATTTTAACCACAAACTCAGAACACAAGAAGGAAGAAAAAAATCTGACAATTATAACCTAGAAGGGGAGAGGAAAGGGATGGAATGGCTTAATCTAAGGAAATAAGAGGCTATGAGAAAATGGACTGTCTCATCTATGAGATGTTTTTTACAAACCACATGGTAACCACTAAACAAATAACAAGAATAAAGACATAAATTGCCAATAAAATATAGAAAACTTCTTACCAGAATTGGTAGTACAAAAATCTTGGGACGAGAAACAAAGGAAACGCAAGAGAACCAGAAAACAAGCAATAAAATGGCAGCATTAGGACCCCACATTTCAATAATCACTCTAAATGTAAATGGATTGAACTCTCCAATCAAAAGACACAGAGTGGCACACACCAAAATAAACTCAAAATGGATCAAAGACCTAAAGATTAGGCCTGAAACAATAAGTCTTCTAGAAGAGAATATAGGCAGTACACTCTTTGACATCAGTTTCAAAAGAATCTTTTCGGAGACTATAACTCCTCAGTTGAGGGAAACAATAGAAAGAATAAACAAATGGGACTTCATCAGACTAAAGAGCTTCTTTAAGGCAAGGGAAAACAGGATTGAAACAAAAAAACAGCTCACTAATTGGGAAAAAATATTTACAAGCCACTTATCCGACAAAGGGTTAATCTCCCTAATATACAAAGAACTCACACGGCTTAACAACAAAAAAACAAACAACCCGATCAAAAAATGGGCAGAGGACATGAACAGAGATTTCTCAAAAGAAGATATAAATATGGCCAATAGACACATGAAAAGATGTTCATCATCGCTAATCATCAGGGAAATGCAAATCAAAACTACACTAAGATATCACCTTACGCCCGTTAGATTGGCAAAAACATCCAAAACCAAGAGCGACAAATGTTGGAGAGGTTGTGGAGAAAAAGGAACCCTCATACACTGTTGGTAGGAATGCAAACTGGTACAGCCACTATGGAAAACAGTATGGAGATTTCTCAAAAAGTTAAAAATAGAAATACCCTATGACCCAGCCATCCCATTACTGGGTATCTATCCTAAGAACCTGAAATCAGAAATCCCAAGAGTCCCTTGCACCCCTATGTTCATCGCAGCATTATTTACAATAGCCAAGACGTGGAACCAACCTTCATGCCCAGAAACTGATGATTGGATAAAGAAGATATGGTATATATACACAATGGAATACTACTCAGCCATAAAAAAGGACAAAATTGGCCCATTTGCAGCAACACGGATGGACCTCGAGGGTATTATGTTAAGCAAAATAAGCCAGTCAGAGAAAGACGAACTCTATATGACTCCACTCATAGGTGGAAGTTAACATATTGACAAGGAGATCTGATTGGTGGTTACCAGGGAAAAGGGGGGGTGGGGGGAGGGCACAAAGGGGGAGGAGGTGTACCCACAACATGACTAACAATAATGTACAACTGAAATCTCACAAGGCTGTAATCTATCATAACGTTAATAAAAAAATAAAAATAAAAATAAAAAAGACACAGAGTGGCAGGATGGATTAAAGAACAAGACCCAACAATATGCTGCATCCAGGAAACACACCTCAGCCCCAAAGACAAACACAGATTCAGAGTGAAGGGATGGAAGATGAATCTCCAAGCTAATAATGAACATAAGAAAGCAATTGTTGCCATACTTATATCAGACAAAGTAAACTTCAAAGCAAAACAGATAAAGTGAGACAAAGAGGGGCAGTTTATAATGATAAAAGGGACACTCCACCAAGAAGACATAACACTTATCAATATATATGCACCCAACACAGGAGCACCAAAGTATGTAAAGCAACTATTAACCAAACTAAAAGGAGATATCAACAACAATACAATAATAGTAGGTGACCTCAACACCCCACTAACACCAATGGATAGGTCATCCACACACAACGTCAACAAGGAAATTGTAGAGTTAAATGAAAAACTAGAGCAGACAGACTTAATAGATATATATAGAACACTCCATGCACAAACAGCAGGTTACCCATTCTTCTCAAGTGTGCATGGAACATTCTCAAGGATACACCATATCTCAGGGAATAAAGCAAGCCTCAACAAATTCAAGAGGGTTGAAATAATATCAAGCATCTTTTCTGACAATAATGCTATGAAACTAGAAATCAACTACAAGAATAAAGCTGGGGAAGGGACAAAAATGTGGAGATTAAACCACATGCTACTGAACAACCAATGGATCATTGAAGAAATTGAAGAAGAAATCAAATATTTTCTCAGACAAATGAAAATGAAGACACACCATACCAACTCATTTAGGATGCAGCAAAAGTGGTCCTAAGAGGAAAATTCATTGCAATACAGGCTCACCTCCATAAACAAGAAAAATCTCTATAAGCAATCTCAAACGACACCTAACAGAATTAGAAAAAGAAGAACAAACAAAGCCCAAAGTCAGTAGAAGGAGGGAAATAACAAAAATTAGAGCAGAAATAAATGAAATTGAAACAAAAAAGACAGGAGAAAGGATCAATGAAACAAAGAGTTGGTTCTTTGAAAAAATAAACAAAATTGATAAACCCTTAGCCAGGCTCACTAAGAAAAAACAGAGAGGACTCAAAAGAATAAAATTACAAATGAAAGAGGAGAAATCACAACGGATACCACAGAAATACAAAAAATTATAAGAGAATACTATGAAAAACTATATGCCAACAAATTGGACAACCTAGAAGAAATAGATAAATTCTTAGACTCCTACAACCTTCCAAAACTGAAGCAGGAAGAAATACAGAATATGAATAGAACAATCACAAGTAAAGAAATTGAAACAGTAATCAAAATCCTCCCCAAAAATAAGAGTCCAGGACCACATGGCTTCTCTGGAGAATTCTACCAAACATTCAAAGATGATTTAATACCTATCCTTCTCAAACTATTCCAGAAAATTGAGGAAGATGGGTCACTTCCTAACACATTCTATGAAGCCAACATCACCCTGATCCCAAAAACCAGACAAGGACAACACAAAGAAGGAAAACTAGAGGCCAATATCACTGATGAACATAGATGCAAAAATCCTCCACAAAATTCTGGCAAACCGAATACAGCAATACATTAAAAAGATCATACACCATGATTGAGAGGGATTTATACCAGGGACACAGGGGTGGTTCAACATGCGCAAGTCAATCAACGTGATACACTACATTAACAAAATGAGAAACAAAAACCATGACATCATCTCAATAGATGCAGAGAAAGCTTTTGACAAGACCCAATATCCATTTATGATGAAAACTCTCAATAAAATGGATATAGAAGGAAAGTACCTTAACATAATAAAGGCCATATATAACAAAGCCACAGCCAACATCATACTCAATGGACAAAAACTGAAAGCCATCCCTCTGAGAACAGGGACAAGACAAGGATGCCCACTCTCATCACTCCTATTCAACGTAGTACTTGAGGTTTTGGCCACAGCAATTAGGCAGGAAAAAGAAATAAAAGGAATCCAAATAGGCAACAAAAAAGTGAAACTCTCACTGTTTGCAGATGACATGATCTTATATACAGAAAACCCCAAAGAATCCATAGGAAAACTGTTAGAAATAATCAACAACTACAACAAAGTTGCAGGGTATAGAATCAACATACATAATCAGTCGCATTTCTATACTCTAACAACAGACTAACAGAAAAAGAACTCAAGAACACAATACCATTCACAATCACAAAAAAAGAATAAAATACCTTGGGGTAAATTTAACCAAGAAAGTGAAAGACCTATACAACAAAAAAAAACTACAAGACTTTCCTGAAGGAAATTGATGACCACATAAAGAGATGGAAAGACATTCCACGCACATGGATTGGAAGGATAAACATAGTTAAAATGTCCATATTACCTAAAGCAGTCTACAGATTCAACACTATCCCAAGCAGAATCCCAAAGACGTTCTTTACAGAAATTGAACAAAGAATCCTAAAATTCATATGGGGCAATAAAAGACCCTGAATTGCTAAAGCAATCCTGAGTAAGAAAAACAAAGCTGGAGGCATCGCAATCCCTGACTTCAAAACATACTACAAAGCTACAGTGATCAAAACAGCATGGTACTCGTACAAAAAGAGGTGCACAGATCAATGGAACAGAATCAAAAGCCCAGAAATAAAACCACACATCTATGGACAGCTAATCTTTGACAAAGGAGCTGAGGGCCTATAATGCAGAAAAGAAGTCTCTTTAACAAATGGTGCTGGGAAAACTAGACAGCCACATGTAAAAGATTGGAAATTGACCATTCTTTTTCACCATTCACAAAAAGAAACTCAAAATGGATCAAAGACCCAAAGATTAGGCCTGAAACAATAAGTCTTCTAGAAGAGAATACAGGCATTACACTCTTTGACATCAGTTTCAAAAGAATCTTTTTGGACACCATAACTCCTCAGATGAGGGAAACAATAGAAAGAATAAACAAATGGGACTTCATCAGACTAAAGAGCTTCTTCAAGCCAAGGGAAAACAGGATTGAAAAAAAAAAAACCCCACCAATTGGGAAAAAATATTTGCAAGTCATATATCCGACAAAGGGTCAATCTCTATACTACATAAAGAGCTCACACAACTCAACAACAAAAAATAAAACAACCTGATAAAAAAAAATGGGCAGGGGACATGCATAGACATTTCTCCAAAGAAGATATACTGATGACCAATAGATACATGAAAAGATGCTCATCATCACTAATCATCAGGAAAATGCAAATCAAAACTACACTAAGATATCACTGTACACCCGTTAGAATGGCAAAAATAACCAAAACAAAAAGTGGCAAATGTTGGAGAGATTGTGGAGAAAAAGGAACCCTCATACACTACTGGTAGGAATGCAGACTGGTCCAGCCACTAGGGAAAACAGTATGGAGATTTCTCAAAAAATTAAAAATAGAAATACCATATGATCCAGCCATCCCATTACTGGATATCTACCCAAAGAACCTGAAATCAATAATTCCAAAAGTCCCATGCACCCCTATGTTCACCACAGCATTATTTACAATAGCCAAGACGTGGAAGCAACCTAAGTTGTCCATCAACTGATGATTGGATAAAGAAGATATGGTATATATACACAATGGAATACTACTCAGGCATAAAAAAGGATAAAATCATCCCATTCACAACAACATGGATGGACCTTGAGGGTGTTATGTTAAGCCAAATAAGCCAGATAGAGAAAGACAATCTCTGTACAACTCCACTCATATGTGGAAGTTAAACATGTAGACAAAGAGAACAGATTAGTGGTTACCAGGGGAAAGAGGAGGTGGGGGGAGGGCACAAAGGGTGAAGGGGTGAACCCACAATATGACTGACAAACAATAATGTACAACTGAAATCTCACAAGGTTGTAATCTATCATAACCTTAATAAGAAAACTTTTTAATAAGAAAACTCATCTGAGGAGTTATGGTGTCCGAAAAGATTCTTTTGAAACTGATGTCAAAGAGTGTACTGCCTATATTCTCTTCTAGAAGACTTATTGTTTCAGGCCTAATATTTAGGTCTTTGATCCATTTTGAGTTTCTTTTTGTGAATGGTGAAAAAGAATGGTCAATTTCCAATTTTTTTTTTTTTTTTTTTTTTAAGATTTTATTTTTTTCCTTTTTATCCCCAAAGCCCCCTGGTACATAGTTGTGTATTCTTCGTTGTGGGTTCTTCTAGTTGTGGCATGTGGGACGCTGCCTCAGCGTGGTCTGACGAGCAGTGCCATGTCCACGCCCAGGATTCGAACCAACGAAACACCGGGCCGCCTGCAGCGGAGCGCGCAAACTTAACCACTCGGCCACGGGGCCAGCCCCTCAATTTCCAATCTTTTACATGTGGCTGTCTAGTTTTCCCAGCACCATTTGTTAAAGAGACTTTCTTTTCTGCATTATAGGCCCTCAGCTCCTTTGTCAAAGATTAGCTGTCCATAGATGTGTGGTTTTATTTCTGGGCTTTTGATTCTGTTCCATTGATCTGTGCACCTCTTTTTGTACGAGTACCATGCTGTTTTGATCACTGTAGCTTTGTAGTATGTTTTGAAGTCAGGGATTGCGATGCCTCCAGCTTTGTTTTTCTTACTCAGGATTGCTTTAGCAATTCGGGGTCTTCTGTTGCCCCATATGAATTTTAGGATTCTTTGTTCAATTTCTGTAAAGAACGTCATTGGGATTCTGATTGGGACAGCGTTGAATCTGTAGACTGCTTTAGGTAGTATGGACATTTTAACTATGTTTATTCTTCCAATCCATGTGCGTGGAATGTCTTTCCATCTCTTTATGTCGTCATCAATTTCTTTCAAGAAAGTCTTGTAGTTTTCATTGTATAAATCTTTCACTTCCTTGGTTAAATTTATCCCAAGGTATTTTATTCTTTCTGTTGCGATTGTGAATGGGATTGAGTTCTTGAGTTCTTTTTCTGTTAGTTTATTGTTAGTGTATAGAAATGCTACTGATTTATGTATGTTGATTTTATATCCTGCAACTTTGCTGTAGTTGTTGATTGTTTCTAATAGTTTTCCTATGCATTCTTTGGGGTTTTCTATATATAAGACCACGTCGTCTGCAAACAGCAAGAGTTTTACTTCTTCATTGCCTATTTGGATTCCTTTTATTTCTTTTTCCTGCCAAATTGCTTTGGCCAACACCTCCAGTACTACGTTGAATAGGAGTGGTGAAAGTGGGCACCCTTGTCTTGTTCCTGTTCTCAGAGGGATGGCTTTCAGTTTTTGTCCATTGAGTCTGATGTTGGTTGTGGGTTTGTCACATATAGCCTTTATTATGTTGAGGTATTTTCCTTCTATACTCATTTATTGAGAGCTTTTATCATAAATGGAAAATAAAAGAAAGAAGCTGTAATTACTTTTTGAAGAATTCAACCTCTTGTCCTATTATGCGTCTACATATGGGCCTCAAAGGCTGAATGCAGACAGTAAAACTTCTTTTAAGGGCTTATCAACCATGCCACATCCACTATTTTTTAAAATTTGTACATAATAATTTATAAAACATGCAGGGAAATTTCTTAAAAAATGAGAAAGTAACATCCTGGTCAAGTCAATTAGCTCTAAGCTAGCCATTATATATTTTATTGGTGAAGAATTCACATCTCTTATGATTTCTGGGCAAGGTGTGCTACCTCAAAATGTGTGGGGATTTGAATTTAACAGAATCAGAAAAGACAGTCCTGGTTTTAAAGTGACCCCTACTATCTGGCTGGGGCTCTATTTACTATGCAGCACAAAGAAACATTGTTATTGGACACTATTTTTATAAATCTCTAATTCTCTGACTTCATTATTTGTAATAAAATTTACACAGAAGTGGATATTGTTAGTACAAATATGTCTAAACTTCACTTTTTCCCCCAAATATATGTCAAATAACCTGAACTTGTAATTGGGAATCTTAAAATTTGATTCAATTATTTCTTTTTCCCAACTGTATATCTGATGTTTGCACTCAAGTCAGTCTGTATTATTTAAAACCATCCATGTCGGATAAAGAAGATGTGGTATTTATACACAATGGACTACTACTCAGCCATAAGAAATGATGAAATCCAGTCATTTGTGGCAACGTGGATGGACCTTGAGGGTATTATGCTGAGTAAAATAAGCCCGAGGGAGAAAGTCAAATACCATATGAACTCACTCATAAATAGAAGATAAAAACAACGACAAACAAACACATACCATCGGAGATTGGATTGGTGGTTACCATAGGGGAAGGGGGGAGGAGGAAGGCCAAAAGGGGTGATTAAGCTCACATGTGAGGGGATGGACTATAATTAGTTCTCGGGTGGTGAACATGATGTAATCTACACAGAATTCGAAATATATTATGATGCACACCCAAAAATAAACAAATAAATGAGAAAAAAATTTTTAAAATAAATAAATGAAAATAAAATAAAACCGTCCATGTTAAACCAAAATATAGATCAAAGCAAAAAAGAAAAAGAAAAAGAAAAAAGAATACAATCCCAAATTGCAATGAAAAGAATAAAATATCTAGGAATAAACTTAACCAAAGAGGTGAAAGATTTGTACTCTGAAAACTATAAAACATTGTTGACAGAAATTGAAGACACAAAGAAATGGAAAGATATTCCATGCTCTTGGATTGGGAGAATTAACATAGTTAAAATGTCCATACATCCTAAAGTAATCTACAGATTCAAAGTCATCTGTATCACAGTTCCAACAACATTTTTCACAGAAATAGAACAAGGAATCCTGAAATTTATATAGAACAACAAAAACCCTGAATAGCCAAAGGAATCCTGAGGAAAAAAGAACAAAGCTGGAGGTATCACACCCCCTGATTTCAAAATATGCTACCAAGCTATAGTCACCAAAACAGCATGGTACTGGCACAAACACAGACACACAGATCAATGGAACAGAATTGAGAGCCCAAAAATAAACCCACACATGTACAGACAGCTAATTTTCAACAAGGGAGCCAAGAACATGCAATGGAGCAAGGAGAGTGTCTTCAATAAATGGTGTTGGAAAAAGTGCACAGACACAAAAGAACCAAAGTAGACCACTATCTTACACCAAACACAAAAATTAACTCAAAATGGATTAAAGACTTGAATACAAGACCTTAAACCATGAAACTTCTGGAAGAAAACATGAACAGTACGCTCTCTGACTTAGGTCTTAGCAGCGTATTTCCAAGTACTATGTCTGACCAGGCAAGGGAAACAATAGAAAAAATAAACAACTGGGACTACATCAAACTGAAAAGCTTCTATACAGCAAAGGAAACCATCAACGAAAGTAAAAGACAACCTAACAAGTGGGAGAAGATACTTGCATACCCTATACCTGTTAGGGTGTTAATATCCAAAATATACAAAGAACTCATACATCTCAAGAGCAAAAGTCTATGAACCCATTTTAAAAATGTGCAAAAGATCTGAATAGAGATTTCTCCAAAGAAGATATACAGATGGCCAACAGGTGCATGAAAGGATGTTTAATGTTATTAAATATCAGGGAAACGCAAATCAATATGAGCATGAGATATCACCTCACTCCAATCAGAATGGCTATAATTAACAAGACAGGAAACAACAAGTGTTGGAGAGGATGTGGAGAGGAGGAAACCCTCATACAGTGCTGGTGGGAGCGCAAACTGGTGGAGCCACCAGGGAAAACAGTATGGAGATTCCTCAAAAAATTAAAAATGGATCTACCATATGATCAAGCCATTCTACAGCTGGGTATTTATCCAAAGAACACGAAAACATGAATGCATAAAGATACATGCACTCCTATGTTCATCGCAGAATTATTCACAATAGTTAAGACCTGGAAGCATCCAAGGTGCCCATAAAAGGATGAATGGATAAAGAAGATGTGGTATGTATACACAATGAAATACTACTCAGCCACAAGAAACAATGAAATCCGGCCATCTGTGACAACATGGATGGACCTTGAGGGTATTATGCTAAGTGAAACAAGTCAAAGGGAGAAAGTCAAATACCATGCGATCTCACTCATAAGTCAAATATAAAAACAATAACAAACACATAGAATGAGAGATTGGATTGCTGGTTACCAGAGGGGAAGTGGAGAGTGAGGAGGGCGAAAGGGGAAATTAGGCACATGTATGTGGTGATGGATTGTAATTAGTCCTTGGGTGGTGAACATGTTGTAATCTACGCAGAAATCAAAACACATAATGATGTATCCCTGAAATTTATATAATGTTATAAGCCAATGTTACCATAATTTAAAAAATTAAAAATCAAAATAAGTGAAATATGTAGAAATACCATAAGTTTAAAACCAATTTAAAAAAGGAAAACAATTCAATTTACAATTGCGTCAAAGAGTAAGAAACATAACCAACATAAGCAACAAGGTGAAAAATCTGTTCACTGAAAACCATAAGACATTGATGAAAGAAACTGAAGAAGAAACAAACAAATGGAAATATATTCCATGCTCATGGGTGAGAAGAATTAATATTGTAAAATGTCCACAATACCCAGAGATCTACAGGTTCAATGCAATCCATATCAAAATTCCAATGGCATTTTTCACAGAAATGGAAAAATAATCCTAAAATTTGTGTGGTATCACAAAAGACAACTAATAGCCAAAGTAATCCTGTGAAAGAAGAACAAAGCTGGAGGCATCACACTTATGATTTCAAACTACATGCTACAAAGACATAATAATCAAAACAATATAGTACTGGCATAAAAACAGACATATAGACCAATGGAACAGAATCACAAGCTCAGAAATAAACCCATGCATATACAATTAATTATCAACAAAGAAGCCAAGAATATACAATGGGAAAAGAATACTGTCTTCAACAAATGGTACAGGTAAAAACTTGATAACATGCATAATAAAGAAATCAAGCTCCTATCTTACACCACTCACAAAAATGAACTTGGAATGGATTAAAGATTTAAGTATAAGACCTGAATGAGGTATCACCTCACTCTGGTCAGAATGGCTATAATTAACAAGACAGGAAACAACAAATGTTGGAGAGGGTGTGGAGAGAAGGGAACCCTTGTTCACTGCTGGTGGCAGCGCAAACTGGTGCAGCCACTATGGAAAGCAGTTTGGAGTATCCTCAGAAAATTAAGGATAGATCTACCATATGATCCAGCTATTCCACTGCTGGGTATTTATCCAAAGAACATGAAAACACAAAAGCATAAAGATACATGCACCCCTATGTTCGTTGCGGCATCATACACAATAGCCAAGACTTGGAAGCAACCTAGGTGCCCATCAAGGGACGAATTCATAAAGAAGATGTGGTATTTATACACGATGGACTACGACTCAGCCATAAGAAATGACGAAATCCAGCCATTTGTGACAACATGGATGGACCTTGAGGGTATTATGCTGAGTGAAATAAGTCAGAGGGAGAAAGTCAAATACCATATGATCTCACTCATAAGGAGAAGATAAAAACGACAAAAAAAAAAACTGCACATAGCATTGGAGATTGGACTGGTGGTTACCATTGGGGAAGAGGGGAGGGAGGAGGGCAAAAGGGGTGATTAGGGTCACATGTGAGGGGATGCACTGTGATTAGTGTTCGGGTGGTGAGCAGGATGTAATGTATCCAGAATTTGAGATATGATGTACATCCGAAAAAAATAAAAATTTTTAAAAATTTTTAAAAATTAAAAAAAAAGTATAAGACCTGAAATCATAAAACTCCTGGAAGAAACAATAGTGACAAGTTTCCTAGACATTAGTCTTGGCAACAAGTTTTTGGACATGACACCAAAAGCACAAGCAACAAAAGAAAAATTAATAAACATTTCTTTGGGACTACATCAGACTAAAAATCTTCTGTACAGCAAAAGCAATCGACAAATGAAAAGATAACCTACAGAATAGGACAAACTATCTGCAAATGATATATCCAGATAAGAGGTTAATATCCAAAATATGTAAAGAACTCAAAGCAAAAGGACAAACAATTCGATATAAAAATGGACAGAGGACCTGAATAGATATTGTTCCAAACAAGACATATATAAATGCTCAACAGTTATATGGAAAGGTGCTCAACATCACTAAGCATCAGAGAAATGCAAATCAAAACCACTGTAAGATATTACTTAATACCTGTAAGAAGGGCTATCATCAAAAAGACAAGAAATAATAAGCATTAGCAAAGATGTGGAGAAAAGGAAACCCTTGTGCACTGTTGGTGGGAAAGTGAACTGGAAAAGCCACTACGGAAAACAGTATAAAGGTTCCTCAGAAAATTAACATTAAAACTATCATATGAGCCAGCAATCCCCTCTCTGGCTATTTATCCAAAGGAAATGAAATCAGGATCTTAAAGAGGTATTGGCACTTTCATGTTCATTGTAACATTATTCACATTATCCAAGATATGGAAACAGTCTAAGCATCCATCGATGGATAAATGGATAAAGACGTGGTATATATATACGATGGAATATTATCGGTCATAAAGAAGAAGAAAATCCTGCCATTTGAGACGGACGTCGAGGGCATTATGCTAAGTGAAGTAAGTCAGACAGAGAAAGACAAATACTGTATTATCTCATATATATTTGGAAGCTAAAACGCTAAACTCATAGAAACGGAGAGTAGAATGGTGGTTGCCAGGTGCTGGGGGCTGGGCAAAATGAGGAGATATTGGTGAAAGCATACAAACTCCCAGTTATAAGATGAGTAAGTGCTGGAGATCTAATGTACAGATGGTGATTATAGTTAACAATACTATAACGATACTTGAAAGTTGCTAAGAGAGTATATCTTAAATGATCTCACCAGACACAAAAAAAGTGGTAATTCTGTGAGGAGATGAAGGAGCAAGCTAACACTACAATGATAATCATTTGCAGCATATAAATGTATCAAATCAACCATTGTAGACCTTAAACACCCATAATGATACATGTCAATTCTATCTCAGTAAAGCTGGGGAATAAAAAAAGAATTACCCATCTCAAACACAGAACCTGTGTCATGCGATTTTTAATCTGTGTAGACTAGTTTAATGTACTAAAACAAAGTGGAAAAGCAGGTAAATCCAAACCCATCAGCATTCTGGAAACAGTGGAGGTGAGTTCTACATAAGAACAACCCATTCAATAATCTGAGTTAATCATGAGTAACTATTGTAATATTGTAGACAGTTTTACTAAAGTAACTTAGCTTGCAGTAATCCAAATTGAGAGATCTCATATGAATAGAGTGTTGGAAAACAGGAAAAAATTGCCTTCCTCAAACATCATCTGTCCTGTGTCTCTACATATGGAGACTTATAGCAACATCATGAGACTATTACAATTCTGTGTATAATTAGAAATTGGACTAGGAGCAAAGGATTTGAGGTCCAGTTCTCTTCTAGGTGTTTGACAATCAAATTGAAACTCATTTCTATATAGTGTCCTCTGAGCTTTACAAGTGATGAAAATTGGACCCTTAGTAGTCCCTTGGGCACAGTATATGGTACGTTTTAAAATAGTTATGATTGAGCTATAGATAAACAGAAAGATTTCCTCTACTCCTTCTAAGTAATTTGGACACCAACCAAAATGTGTCCGTCTGTGTGCGGGTATGTGTGTTTACACATGAGCATGTCTCAGTAGCTTCTTAATAACTCCCACTGAAACTTCATCACCAACAGCAGAATCAGGCACCGACTTCCACTTCCTTGTCCAGTAACACTCCCTTTGTAGGTCTTATATTAAGCCTCAAACTGAGGGATTTGCACGTAAGACAGGGATACAGTGGAAATTCTTGAAGATGTGATTCTTTGAATCTGCCCTTTCTCTCCTGAAAGGGGAGTTAAGACACTAAGATATTTAGTCTTCCAAGAGGCTGTCTTCAGAAACAAAGTTTTCAAGAATTAAAGTCACCAGTGTTCTGTTCTGCTCTGTACCCAATAACTTACTGTTTGTAGTTGGAGTTTCAGGATCAAAGGATTAGGTAAAGACGTTGAGCTTTTAGCTAATGTAAAGGTTACGGATAGTGAAATTGAGATGTCTTTATTGATTATGTATAAATAGTTTGACTTTGATATTTTCCAGGTATATTAAATGCTTCAGAGCCAAGTGATCTTCTCAGTGACAGAAACAGCAAAGGTGGGTGTTAACTGTTCGGAAGAGAGATGAAGTGGTAAGAGAGATTCAGAAATGTGTTCCACTCAGTGGGAGAGAAGGCATCATGCATTTGTTACTTCCTTTGAGCTGCTTATTGGTGAGTCCACCTCAAAACAAGGTCAATGTATATTGGGTTTCCAGAGCCCCTTTCTGCCAAATTCTTGTCTTCAGGCAACATTGTCAAACATCCTTGTTCTGCAAAATTAGACCCTATACATGTAAGATTGAAGGGGGACAAAAACAGTTTATTCCACTCTATTTCCATCGCTTCCTTCCTTTCAGCCAAGTATATATTCATCATACATTCCATAAGAACACAAGTATAACATTAATACTCACTAAAGGATTGTGGGGAAAATTGAATAAATCAGCGTTCATAAGTCTTCAAACATAGTAAATCCTCAAAAACTAGTAGCCTGTGTTACTGCTGGAAATCATGATATCTCCTATCCCCCCAAATCTACCTCTACTTTTCTCATGACACATTTCACATTTTATCCTGCATTATGTCCATCAATTTATACAAATCATCTGCTTGTCTTAGGCTGCAAACCCTTTGACAATGTGGTCCAACTTATCCACATACATTTGAAATTGCAGGAAGTGTGCACTAAGAACAAAGAGGAGCAAATAATAATTGCAAAATTTCCTAAGAATGATCAACAACAGATTCTTGAAAATAGGCGTTATTGGGGCCAGCCCAGTGCTGTAGTGGTTAAGTTCGCGTGTTCCACTTGGCAACAGATGTTACCTGAGGGCAATCTTCTTCACAAAAAAAAGGTGGGGGCATTATTCTAATGATACCATTGTCTCTCCCTCCTATGGGATCCCTCCACTCTCTTAGCTTAGATCCACAAAGGGAAAAACACAGAGGAGAGTGTGGTTGGTACAGTATGAACCACCTCTCAAAAGTAGGTCACTATCTTTATTCTCTCCCCCGACACTCAAGCAAAATCACGTCAAGGATGACATCACATTATGCAAGATGAACAAGCTCTAGAGAATTGCTGTACAACATTGTAGCTATACTGTATTGCGTACTTAAAAATTTGTTAAAAGGGTAGGTCCCATGTTTAAGTATTTTGATCTCAATAAAAGAAAGTAAAGATATTCTTTGAGATTGGGATTTACATATTGTGTCAATGTGTTTCCCAATCATAAATTGTAAATATTTTAAAATAATTATTAATCAAATAATCTGTTTAGTATAAAGAAATCACAATGATGAGTTACCTACATGGAATAATTCTGCAATTTTAAGAAATTCAATGTAAAACAGCCAACAGCAAGGAAACTGACTCATGTCACAGCAAGATTGCAATAAGAAACTGAATGAGATCCTTTTATTCAGAAAAACAAGACCTCTTGAAGCCACCAGAATATTTGCTAATATGAAAATTCAATTTGTGAACAATAAGTTCTCAATGGCTGGAGCCATGTCTTCCTTATCTTTCTACATAGTGCTTCAGAAAATTCCTGACATTCAATAAATTTGCGTGGAATAAAAAATAATAATAAAATTTTAAAACCAAAATAAATTAATTAAATAAAATATGCTAGGCCAATGTGACTACTAGACATAAATGATATTCTTTTCAAAAATAGATTTATAAGAAAAGAATTATTCAATGACGTTTCATGTGATACTTTGATTTGATCATGAAACTGATCATAATCTTAAAAACTGGGAGAACTCAAGAAATTGCAAACACCACAACCGCAGGAGGAACAATCTGAATTGCGTTCTTAGTGCTTAGGAAGGAAACAAAATAAACAGCCAAGTATGATATGAAGTAGCTTGAAACAAAAGTGAGAGAAAGATGACTCAATGGAGCTGAAAAACTGCACCAGGGTAAAAGAATGTGTTTTCCTTGACCAAACCCAGAATCAAGAACTGAACTTGGTCTTCTACTTTTCCTATTGTGGGTGTATGTGACAACTCTGCTGGGAAATCTCCTCATCATGGTCACCATGACCTGGGAATCGTGCCTTCAACCCCCATGTATTTTTTGCTCCGTAATTTATCTATTGCCGACATCTGCCTTTCCTCCATCACAGCTCCCAAGGGTTCTGGTGGACCTTCTGTCACAGAGAAAGACCATCTCCTTCAATGGCTGCTCCACCCAGATGTTTTTCTTCCACCTTGTTGGAGGGGTGGATGTATGTTCTTTGTCGGTGATGGCATTTGATCACTATGTGGCCATCTCCAAGCCCTTGCACTACGTGACCATCATGAGCAGAGGGCGATGCACTGCCCTCATTGTAGCCTGCTGGCTGGGGGGCTTTGTCCACTCCATCGTGCAGATTTCCCTGTTGCTGCCCCTCCCCTTCTGTGGACCCAATGTTCTTGACACTTTCTACTGTGATGTCCCCCAGATCCTCAAACTAGCCCGTACTGACATTTTTGTGCTTGAGCTACTGATGATTTCCAATAGTGGGCTGTTCACCACACTGTGGTTTATCTTCCTGTTTGTGTCCTACACAGTCATCCTAATGACGCTGAGGTCTCAGGCAGGGGAGAGCAGGAGGAAGGCCATCTCCACATGCACCTCACTCATCACTGTGGTAACCCTGCACTTTGTGCCCTGCATCTATGTCTATACCCGGCCCTTCAGTGCTCTCCCCATGGATAAGCCCATCTCCGTCACCTTCACTGTCATCTCCCCTCTGCTGAACCCCTTGATCTACACTCTGAGGAACCAGGAGATGAAGTGAGCCATCAGCAAACTGAAAAGAAGATTTATACCTTCTGAGAGGTTGTAGACTGTTTGCTAACTCCTTCTCACCACCTTTTAAAATGATTGTCCATCAAATAAACCAGATTGACTAAAGGATTTCTAAATAATTTTGATATATCTACTAAGATACACATGACTTTCAAAGATTCTGATTGGCATGCAGTAATAATGTAAAAAGATACATTTCATGTTGCAAAAGAGAAATCAAATTGTTAGCTGGAGAGTTGCATAATGCTTATGCAGTACAGCCTTGGAAGAAATAAAGAAAAATGAATCTGTATGCACTCAGACAATTTTATCACATTGGAATTGTTGTGGGGGTTCGTTCAGCTCTATTGCTTATAATTGAGAAATACAAATGTTGTTTATTTCAGATGTACAACTTGATGTTTTGATATACATATAGATTGTGAAATGATCATTGGGGGAAAATGGATTAAGGTGGGACCACTCTTGGTTATTACTTACAACAACATGGAAATCTCCAATTGTCTAAATAAAATTAACAATAAGAAAAAGCAAATATATACATACTCAGACATCTCCACTATATTCATGTTGCCAGGAAAGGGGCTGAGACACATATTAGAAACATAACAAAGCTTGGACATTGGATTACTAAGGTCTTTCACGAAATAATGTCATTTTAATGAAGTAAACACACTCAAATTAAGTTCCTCCTCTGACTTTCTGATATGAATAAATTAAATAACTGTTACCTGATGATTTTTCATCTAAAGCCTAAACTCCAGTGGTTGAGTGCAGGTGCCCTGGAGCTAGCACAGTTTGAGTTAGAATGTGGACCCCAATAACTACGGGTTCTGTGACCTCGTGTAGGTCATTACCCTGACCTTCCTCTGAACCCCACACCTACTGGCCACATTTCCACCACATTGCCTCAGCGACTGGGGCTCAGCTCAAGCACTGCACTCAGGACCTTGGTTCCAATTCCCTGTCCTCCTTCTTCCTATTCCCCCAGTAGCACTATGCTTTCTTTATTCTACCCCCGGCACCTGGCACAGCAACTGAAACAGAGAAAACATTCAAAAGATGGTTGAATTGAAAATCTCAGTGAATGGATATTGCCTCTCACTCATTTCTGTTCCTCAAATCATTGGAGAATAAGGGTAATAAAACAATGGATTTATTATTATTGTCTGTTAACATGACTAGCTAAAAATGACAGAAACTTGTGAAGCTGCTTCAGATTACACATATGCATTAAAAAATGTTGGTATGAAGTGAAAAACATTGTTCAATATGAGTTTGGTTTTTATTTGCTTATTTTTCTGCCATTTACAGCTGTTGGGAGGTTTTCTTTTTGGCCTCTTATTTCTGAAGGTAGATCCTAGATCTTAAAATTTTTGAAATAAGAAGAATGTTCATGTCGCAGTACAAATGTCAGTTCAAAAATGAGACATGCAAAGGTCCTCAGGTGGGGCTGTGCCCAGGCCTTCATAAGAAGATGAGAGGAAGCAAGGAGGAGCCAGGTAATGATTGAAGTCAGAGAGATAATGAGGCCACGGGACCAGGTCTTAGGACCTTTTAGACCATTGTGAGGATTATGACTTTCACTCTAAATAACATGAGATGCATCTGAAGGGCTTTGAAGAGCAGAATAGTGATGCATGTTTTAACAGAATTGCAGGGGCTCCTGTTACAAATAGAATGAAGAGAGGTGAGGACAAAAACAGGGAGACCAATTAAGAGGCTACAACAATAGTCCCATGAAAGAAATAATGAAGACATAACTTAGGGTAGTAACAGTGGAGGTGGTGAGAATGGTGAAAAACTCTGAAAGTCGAGCAAGTAGGAGTTGCTGATGGATCCAGCGTGGATTTCCTGGTGACATGTGTGTCCTGTGAGAACTCCATCACCCACTTTCTTCATCTGCCCATTGAGAGCTCCTTCACTCTCGTCTACATAATCCTTTCAGGTCCAATGGCTCCTTCTAATACTTGTGTGTCACACTTCAGGAATTACCCTACGTGGGTGAAACTGCTAAGGAAGTTGTGCAGAATCCCTAAGAATAGGCATTTATGTCCCAATAGAAAATCTACTAAGAGGTAAGGTAGAATTCTGGTAAGCTGACCTAACAGGATTCTTGCTGAAGGCAGGCCACGGTGATCAAATATCACTTGGGGGATGGAGAATGGTGAGGAACCTGATAAGATACTGAGGGTGATCAACATGGAGGTTGGGGGATTTTGGCTAAACTGAATTAGCAGAATTCTTGCTAAAATTGGACAATGCAGAGACAAGCATGGAGGTCTCAAAGTGGAGGCCTAGTTGAAAAGTTCAGGGGAGTCTGAGTAGAGTTTGGTCAAGGGGAGAATCTTTGTCACTGCTAAAAACTTTTAGATCCTACACAAAAAGTGTGTTCCTAAGGACATGTGCCTGAGTCACATCTTGATTACTCCCACTGAAACCACCTCTCCATCAGTAGAATTTTTCCACAGCCACATCCAATTATATGCCCTCTGATAATTCTCACACTAGTTCTGGGATTGACAAATTGGTACATATGATGGAACACTGTGAATCAGTGTGGAAGAGCCAAGGAAATATTATTCCCTGAGTCTGCCTTTTTCCACGTAAAGATAGACAGGAAGCCACTGAAATCACTGGCCTTCAGAGGCGTATTTAACAAAATTTCCTGAAGCTGAATGACTCCCAAGGTTCGTGTGAACATTATTCAAGATGTTTGAGAAGGAGGTTGGAAATTTTAGGTAAGAAACATAACTCTACATGAGTGTGAATGACTATGGTGTCTGGGTGTCGATGAATAAGTGTGAGAAGAGAAGAGTGAGAAAAACTGAAATCTAGATGGAATTGTAAGATTCATAAATACACTTTGACTAAAAATAATGAAATATATACACAAGATGCTGCATTCCAGGGTGAACTGTCAGTGGCAGACAGCACAGCTAAGAAATATGAACAAAGAAGATATTGTGAAAGGAGAGTCATAGAAATGAGTTTAGTTTGGAAGTAGGCAGAGGAAGCTCTTTTTTTCCAGGATCCTTTGAATTGCACAAACAAGAGATTTTTCTCAGAAAAAACAATGAGATTTTCTCATCCTATAGATGGATCTCTTGAAACTGAAATCTACAGAGGTTTTTCTTATGCTAAATTCAAAACTAGAAAGAAAATAAAATATTTCAAAAAAGTTGAAAGAATAATACAGTGAACACCTACATACCCTCCCTTAGATTTATCAAACAATAAAAATTTTGTAACAACGATTTTCTTTTGCATGTCTTTCCGTGCCTACATATTTGGATCCTTTCTTTCCAGCCAAACTTCCCACTCATCAGCAACTGTTATATATTCAACTGGTCCCCTAAAGCCAGATCTCCCATTCTCTCCACTCCCATGTGCCCCAAACAGAAATGTCACCTCCTCCATGCAGCTTCCTCTGAGCCTCTTGGAGAGAAATCACCCTTTTCTCACACACACCTCATCTGTCTTTAGACGGTCCCCATCAATGTCATATTATTAAATTTCAGTTCTTTCTCCACTGGTTTTGGATTATATTCATTTCTCTCAAATAACCTAGAACTCTGCCAACTTTCTATCAATATTTGTTAAATAGATGGAGTAAAAATAGCAGAAACATGGAGCACAAGGCAGAGGATGTTATCTGAATTACCAAAAGTATTTTGTGAACGTAGGACCTATTCCTCTCTGACAAACAGTACTGACTTGGGGTCTGAGGTACTGTACCTTCTACCCTTCTGTGTAGACCATAGTCTATTATTTACAATTCCATAGTCCCTGTGGAAGGATATCATAAGTAGGTAAGACCTCCTCAATATCTTTAGTAACTATATTGAGTTGGTGTTTTCTGGTGATTATTTCCCCACTTTAACTAGTCAGAATTGATAGCTCAGCTACTATTTTGGTTCAACACACTCCATTTCCTGATGAGTCTCCCATGTTAAGGTTACCCAACATAGTACTAATCATAACAGATAACCAGTCATGTATGTTGAGACTCTATGTATGTTAATTCACCTAATCCTGATAACTTCCCTGTGAGGTGGGTATTACTATAATCCCCATTCCACAGATGAAGTGGAGACTCCATGAGGTCTCTCACTTACCCAAGTCACACAGGGACAAAGCCAGGACTTGAGCCCAGATGGCTCTCACTGCAGAGACCAGCACTTGACTTCTCTAGTCTGCTAAGATGTTGTCAGATAAGAAACCAAACCACGCAAGTGCTCTCCTTACTACCAAACGCTGTCACCACCCTCTGGGCCACTCTCATTGACAGTAAAAGAAAAGTACCTCCTATTTTCCCCAAAAAAAGTATGTTCTGATGAAGCTTTTTAGAATACAGATTCTGGAAAACATACAACTCTTCTAAAAGATTGTCAGTACATTTAAGAAGCTGTGTGCCTGAGACAGTTACTAACCCAGCGTTTTACTTTAAGGTAACACACGTATGAGCATACTTATTATTGCTTAGGCAATGCTCTAAGTATTGATGCTTTTGCATATATTAATTCATTTAATCCTCACAAAAATCACATGAGGGAGATGCTATCGTTTCCAGATACTGATGCAGAGCCTGAGGCCAAAGGGGTAAACTAACTTCTCCTGTAGCGTAAGCAGTAAGTACCCAGCTGGGATTGCAACAGGCTGTGCTATGCTAGAGGCCCCCAGGTATCTACCTGCATGCTCTGATAACTCTTGGTAGCTTTTTTAGTTTTCCATATTAAGTAGACTTTCGACAAAATTGTATACAGAAGAAAGACAACTTGAATGGAAAGTGAGCTAGGTGAAAAGAAATATCTTCATTTGAACTGGAAAACACCCCAAAAAAGTGAGAGAAGTGACTTTCACCTTTCTTTTCTTTCTGATTATGGTAAGAAAAAGGAGATAAACTGCAAAGAAAGAAATTAAGTCCATTTCAAGGATTCGCAAAAAAAAAAAGAAAGGAATTCAAGAGCAAAATGATTATATTGTAAGCACACGCCTAACATTTTAAGAAAGTGACAAATTGTTTTCAAAAGTGGTTGCATCATTGCACATTCCCACCAGAGTTACAGTTCCTCTACATTTTTGTCAACTCTGATATGTCAATCTTCTTTTTTTATTGCAGTAACACTGGATCATAACATTATATAGCTTTCAGGTGTACATCGTAACATATTTCGAAGACTGTGTAGATTACATCATGTTCACCACCCAAAAACTAATTATAATCCGTCACCACACATGTGAGCCTAAATCATCCCTTTTGCCCTCCCCTCTCCCCTATTCCTCTATGGTAACCACCAATCCAATCTCTGTTGCTATGTGTTTGTTTGTCGTTGTTTTTATCTTCTACTTATGAGTGAGATCATACAGTATCTGACTTTCTCCCTCTGACTTATTCCACTCAGCATAACCTCAAGGTTCATCCATGTTGTCACAAATGGCTGGATTGCATCATTTCTTATGGCTGAGTAGTATTCCATTATGAATATATACCACATCTTCTTTATCCATTCTTCCCTTGATGGGCACCTAGGTTGCTTCCAAGTCTTGGCTATTGTGAATAATGCTGCAATGAACACAGGGGTGCATGTATCTTTATGCATTTGTGTTTTCAAGATCTTTGGATAAATACCCAGCAGTGGGGTAGCTGGATCATACGGTAGATCTATTCTTAATTTTCTGAGGATGCTCCATGTTGCTTTCCATAGTGGCTGCACCAGTTTGCACTCCCACCAGCAATGTATGAGGGTTCCCTTCTCTCCACATCCTCTCCAACACTTGTTTCCTGTCTTGTTAATTATAGCCATTCTGACCGGAGAGAGGTGATATCTCATTGTAATTTTAATTTGCATTTCCCTGATAGCTAATGATGTTGAACGTCCTTTCACGCGCCTGTTGGCCATCTGTATGTCTTCTTTGGAGAAATCTCTGTTCAGATCTTTTGCCCATTTTTAAATTGGGTTGTTGATTTTATGTTGTTGAGATGTATGAGTTCTTTGTATATTTTGGATATTAACCCCTTCTCTCTTATTTTAGCCATTTTAATAAATGTGCACTGTTATCTCATTATAGCTTTCATTTACATTTCCCCACTGATAAATGACATTGAGCATCTTTTCATATGCTTAATTGCTAAACCTATATCTTCTCGTTAAAGTATCTGTTCAAACCATTTGTCCCTTTTTTTTTAATTGGGTGGTTGGTTTTCTTATTGAATTTTAAGAGTTACAGCCATTCCATTCCTAGGTACTTACCTAAGAGAAATGGAAACATGTATCTACATGAAGACCTCTACAAGAATATTCATAGTGTAATAGCCAAAAACTAGAAACAACCCAAATGTTCATCAACAAGTGAATTGATAAACAAAATGTGGCACATCCGTACAATAAAAGGGAACAAAATATTGGTACACACAAAACGTGGATGTATTTTGTAAGTGAAACAAGCCAGACAAAAAGAGAACGTACACCTTTTAGGATTCCATTTATAGAAAATTTTAGAGAATGCAAACTAATGGATAGTGACAGAATGCAGATCAGTGCTTGCCTGAAGAAAGGGGGCAGAGGGGACATATTACAGAGTCACAAGGACACTTTTGGAGTGATACATATATTAATTAACTTATATCTTATTATATCTTAATATATATTAAGACATATTAATTAACTATCTTAAACATATTGATGATTGCATGGGTATATGCGTATGTCAGAACTTATCAAAGTGTACACGTCAAACACATGAGTCTATCGTATGTCAATGATAGCGCAATAAAAAAAAATAGCTTTTAGGAAAGAAATTTGACCAGTGAACAGAAGAGAAGCTCTGAGTTACCACTTTTCTTTCATAGCTGAGGAGTTATTCAACATCCAGGGGTTTTGGTACCTAAAGTATATTAAAGAAAGAAACAAATAAATCCCCTTAAGGAAAAATAGAACGATAAAGAAGAATTTTACAGCTTTAAAATTATCTGATTTTTCATAGCATTAAATCTGTGACCTAAAAAAGGGAGGAGTGCTTCTGTGAAATTCAGTCCAAAGACAATCATTTTGCAGATAGGAGTTCTTAAAGCATTTAAATGGAGCACCCAGTCTGGAAAAAACCCCACATTTGTGTAAAACCTCAAAGGACCCCAGTTGTACCAAATAGGCATTGTCTTATTTACACACCAAACTGCATCCATTTTTGTATCCCTTGTGCCAAAATATTCCCTTTCTGATTATTTACTATTCACCTTTTTATCTTGGATACTTACAACTTCTATTCTGAGAACATTACTTTTATGCATTTTCTAAAATACATATAATTTACAGAAGAAAACAATAATTAACTGCATGCTTACGGAATAAGATGGCATGTAGGATGTGTTAACAATAACCTTGGAAAGAGTCTTCATGTGGTGATAATGCCTCACTAGTCTTCCGACCTAATACCCAACTGTAAACCTGAATCTATTAAGGGGGAGTAAACCCTTTCTGAAATAACACTTTTAATTTTTTCCAAGCTACACAAAGAAGAAGAAACATGATTCAATGGAGTTGGGAAATGGCACCAGGGTAAAAGAATTTATATTTCTAGGACTTACTCAGTCCCAAGATCTCAGTTTGGTCTTATTTCTTTTTCTGTGTTTTGTGTACATGACAACTCTGCTGGGAAACCTCCTCATCATGGTCACTGTGACCTGTGAGCCTCGCCTTCACACCCCCATGTACTTCCTGCTCCGCAATCTAGCCATCCTTGACATCTGCTTCTCCTCCATCACTGCTCCAAAGGTCCTGGCAGACCTTCTGTCAAAGATAAAGACCATATCCTATACTAGCTGCATGACACAAACGTTCTTCTTCCATCTCCTCGGTGGAGCAGATATTTTCTCTCTCTCTGTGATGGCATTTGATCGCTACATAGCCATCTCCAAGCCCCTGCATTATGTCACCATCATGAGTAGGGGGCGATGCACTGCCCTCATTTTGGCTTCCTGGGTGGGGGGCTTTGTCCACTCCATCATGCAAATTTCCCTATTGCTGCCCCTCCCTTTCTGTGGACCCAATGTTCTTGACAGCTTCTACTGTGATGTCCCCCATGTCCTCAAACTCGCCTGTACAGACACCTCTGCACTTGAGCTCCTGATGATTTCCAACAATGGCTTAGTGAGTACCCTGTGGTTTATCTTCCTGCTTGTGTCCTACACAGTCATCCTAATGATGCTGAGGTCTCAGGCAGGGGAGGGCAGGAGGAAAGCCATCTCCACCTGCACCTCACACATCACGGTGGTGACTCTGCACTTTGTGCCCTGCATCTATGTCTATGCCCGGCCCTTCACTGCCCTCCCCACAGATAAAGCCATCTCTGTCACCTTCACTGTCATCTCCCCTCTGATGAACCCCTTGATCTACACTCTGAGGAACCAAGAAATGAAGTCAGCCATGAAGAGACTGAAGAGAAGACTCATGCCTTCTGTGGTGGAATAGAATAAGAGTTTCCAACCTCTTCATCACCAAGGACTCCTTTCATCATTTTTCCCACAGAGTCCTATTTATATACTCAAATATATTATCAATAAACCAACTACACGTACTAGGTAACAATTTATTTTTCTAGTAAATTAATAGGTTGCTGGTAACCCTAGCTTCTGGTAAGCATAAAGTAACTAGTGCTACAGGATTGAGCTGATTGATGTATTTCCATTCAAAGAACAAAGTAACAATGTGTCAGGACAACTATATCGCAGGTGAAGAGATTGATTAAATCCAACTCCTTTTCCAGAGGTAAGTACACAGAAGCCTAGAGTTAGAGTGATTTGCTCAAGAACTCATATCCACTTAATCACAGAGATAAGTCTTCAGATACCCAATTGATTGCTCTTAAACCATTTGGATGTAATGTATTACATTACTGGACCTGTCTATGCCAAACTGTAATCCTGTTCTAGAAAGATTTCATGATCACTGCAAATGCAGCACCCGTATATGGGGACAAATGGCCCATCACAGATTAAGACTTTTTTTTGCTTAGTTGAACACCACATGGGCTTGTGACCTCTTGAGAACCTCAAAGGCACACAATTGTTGTCCTCCTGGATTCCTATAAGGAACGAAGAAGCTTTGAAAGACTTCCCATAATGGCCTACAGGGATTTATCTTATGCAGAACTGCACGTGCCAGATTCACATTCTTGTGATAAGTTTAGACAAAGGCAGAACCTCAGAAATCCTACACAACGAGCAAGCCATTCTCATTATTCAAGAACTGATCTTCTAGTCCAGCCTTACCAGGGCCAATCTCAGACTGGGTTCTCCATTGAGAATTTACACTCTTTTCACTTCCCACTTCCTGAGAGAGAGAGAGGAAGGGTTAAAGAAGATAAAACTCTAAACAATCCAGTCTTCAATTTGTTGGTGTTTGTGAAGAAGTAAAAGGTAGTGTTTTTGTCTGGGAAAGCATGGTAAAAGTAAACCATTATAGCTGAATGCTCTAACCTCAGAGTCATACGGCCTTGGGTCCAAATCCTATCTCTGCCATCCCTCAACTGTGTGATCTTGAGCAAATTATTTCATGTCTTCACAGGTCATATGTCACTTATAAAAAGGTACTTATAATATCCATCTCATGGAGTTGTTGTCAGGGTTAAAATGAGATGGTATATGTGAAACATACAATGCCTGGCAGATAGTAAATTCTCAGTGAAAGGCAAATATCATTATTAATACCATCCAAATTGCTCTACATTATGCACATTCTGACCTGAACCCTAACCCCAACCCCCAATGATCTGTTACACTCTCCTACTACAGGGCCACTACTCCTCATTATTGGAAAAAACTGATGGGGTAGCAAAACATAGGAATATACATTGAATTCAAAGCATTTTTCATCCAGCTTTCTTGGGCCAGCGCCATGGCCAAGTGGTTAAGTTCGTGTGCTCTGCTTCAGCAGCCCAGGGATTAACTGGTTCAGATCCTGGATGCAGACGTGGCATCACTCGTCAGGCCACGGTGAGGCGGAGTCCCACATTTCACAACCAGAGGCACTCACAACTAGAACCTACAACTGTGTACTTGGGGGCTTTGGGGAGAAGAACAAAAAAAAAAGATGGCAACAGTTTTAGCTCAGGTGTCAATCTAGGAAAAAAACAAATTTCTAGCTTTCTGTCATTAAAACATGACTACAGCTTTGCTGGTTATTTTTATAGCTTAAAAAGTCATCCTGAAGCTGTTGACATAATGCATTGGATAGTTTCATATTAAAAGAAAGTAATGGATCAAATATAAACCCTTGGCTTTTCTGGCAGGGATAAGGGATCAGAACAAGAAGTCAGATCACCCAGGACAGAGAAGAGCCCAAGTAGAGTTAGCCAAAGGATACTGAGCGTTGAGGACAAACTTTACTTATGTCCCACTTTGGATCTGGAATGGCACCATAAGCATTGATTAACTAACTGGTTCATTGCCATTTCTTGTCACCTGGTCTATAAATTCTAAATGTTTACCATATTGACCTACTTCCCCTAACATGAAAATTCTAAGAATAATTCACATTTGTCAAGTCACCGTTCATAAGGTCCTGCTACCTTTGCTCAGGTAGCACTGGTCACGAGTCTCTAAGCTTTTCTATGTGAAATTGCCTATGAAAAATGCATGCCACAAACCACCTTACAGTCTATTTCATGCCAATTTGTCCTTTTCTGTCCTTCCTATCTCTTGTGAATCACTCAAATCAGAGTTTTATCACTATGTCAGAATTGGATGGCACCAAAGATCTATGGGGACTGAATCACTGATTGTATCTCAGAGGCATAATCCCAGGAGACCAAGGACCAAAGAACTCCTGCCACATCACTGTCTCTGAGACTTTCTCAAGCCATGTTTAAACACACAACACAATCTGATTCAATATTTCAGGAGAAGGAGAAAGAATTACATCTGATTACATAAACATTATCATTACTCTGGATGACATAAAATCTAAAGCTGGGTTGCATTTGTTCCAATTAAATCAGCTTTTATTATTTTTAAGCTCTGTTCCTAATAGCCATGGAAAGGTTGACTGGCTCTGGACACACACACATAGCTTTCAAACTACCCCTTCTTACATTGTTCCCTGAATCGAATATTTCAATGATCAACATCTCTGGGTACCTGTGAACCCAATAACATAAAATTATTCTGAAGTAATTAACCTGATGAATATCAACAGCTGTCACTGTGCTACCTTCCTAGATTCTAAGGGAGCTGTGGATCTTAGAGATGTAGATTAAGATAATTGTATAGCCTCAATGAATATATTGCATTCAACAGAAATTGGACATATAAATCTACACCATTCAGTCTCTAACAGCGGCCCTGGCAGTAGCCACAAAGATTTGATTTTTCCCTCACTACCCTTTTATTTAAGCTTTATTTCCCAGCCCCCTAAGCAAAGCAATTTTGGTTAGAAGGAAGACAGCACAGTCCTTGGTGTGGTTTAACACACTTTCTTTAACACACATCTGCCACATTCATTTGGTCAACCAAGTCACTGAGGCTGGCCAGGCTGCAGGGGATGAGACCCCACCTGTCAGTGGGAGGAGCAGCAGAGAAGCTGCAGCCCACGTGAAGTTTTGTCGTACGCCATAGTTCATCAAGTCTAAGATGCCATCGTTTGTAAGACACATCCTGACTTCAAAGACACCAAAATGTCACAAAGGAGTCACGACAGAATGGATGAAACGTAGTGCGTGCATGCTGAGTTGTGGTGTAAAATGGGTGGGCTGCAGTTAATGTTCAAAACTTGGGTAAATTACATTCCAAAGTGAGGACCAAGAAGCAATTTTTCCCGACATCTAAAGACTGAGGGTTTAAAACACAGAGGGTCTCCCTAAAATAACTATTAAAATATTATTATAGAAAATGTCACACAAATGCAAAAAGAGAATACTATGATAAACCCTCATGAATCCATCACCCACCTTCAACAACTATCAACCCACACGGTCAATTTGGTTTGACCCATATCCTGACCTACCCCTCCGCCAAGATAATTGTCAAGCAAATCCCAGACACGGTCATTTCATCTGTAAATACTGGGCACACAACACGTGCCCTCGGTTGTAATCATAGTAACCCACTTGGCCCAGCAATGAATAACACCTCCAGCCTTCCTCATGGCAACAGTGAACACGGATTCAGCTCTGCTGGGAGCTGGGGAGGAGAAAGGGAGGTGCGGGAAAGCTGAAATTCTCATCCCCCAGAAGGAGATGCCAAGAGGCAAAGTCCACACTGGAGGAATCGAGAGGCCACATTAAGCACGTGTTATGTAGGAGCCCGGGCGTCACGGCTCCCTCTCTCGGCTCACCATGTTCCCACCGGGGGGTGGGTCCCTTGGGGTAGAGCCAGGTCTATCCATCCGGGTATCTCCCGGGCAGGGCAGCTCTTCTCCAGAATGTCGAAAGGTGGAATGGGGTGAACGGGGGCCTCACAAGCATGTGTCTGTGTGCAAATCGCAGGATCCTGTGAACGTGAGTTTATTTGGGAAAGGGGTCTTTGTAGGTGTAACTAAGTGAAGCGTCTTGAGGTGAGACCATCCCAGATGACCTAGGTGGGCCAGTGACAAGTGTCCTCGTAAGAGACAGAAGACAAGACACAGGGTGGGGCCACGTGAAGACAGAGGCAGAGACGGGAGACCCGGCTCACAGCCCAGGAGGCCAACAAGCACTGAAAGCGGGAAGAGGCGAAGGATGGATCCTCCACGCCAGCCCTGCTCCTCCCTGCACTGGGTGTGCCCTCGGCGTGTGCCAGGTGGAGGGGGCGCACGCAGCGCTGGCCTCAAACAACAGGACTCCAAAAGGTGCCCCACTGAGTCAAGGACACGCGGTTGCAAAACCACTGGCTACTACTCCTCACCGAGGAGTTAAGCTAAGGAAATGTCAGAAACAGAAGCCTCTGAGCTATTTGGGAATGCACTCGATGACATGTCGGTGGTTAGGACAGCACCCACAGCACCCGGACGCCCACCTCGCTATCCACCTGCCGGAGATACAGGGGAGACACGCTCCTCCCCAGACCCTGGGGAGCCCATCCCCATGAGCACAGGACTTAGCCAGCAAAAGAGCAAAGAAAACCCCAAACCCACAATTACCTTAAAGTGCATGATGTGAGACTTGAAAAGAGAAACTTAAGGGCAGCAATTATGAGGCTAAAGGAGGCTCGACAGAGTTCTAGCGGTGGGAAGGGTCCAGAGAGTCTTCAGTGTGGCCACACCTGGCTTGCGAATGGCTCCCATCCCCGCCGACTGCGGGCGAGCCCTGGGACACTGCGTGTGGGGCGAGCAGACCCGGGAGGCGTGGCTGAGAGTTCGCCTAGCACAGCAGAGTGCGCCTAGCACAGCAGAGTGCGCCTAGCACAGCAGAGCTACTGCAACACCGGCCTGTGCTCTCTGCGTCGTTCTGAGCTGACCTTTTGTTAAAGGCGTAAACGGAACCACCGAATGAAGTTTTAATCAAACACCTGCAACTTAAAGAGTCAATGATGACCTGGTCTGCTTCCAGAAGCTTCAGGCTACCCAAGGCTTGCCCAGCTTTGGTCAGGCAAACGGACTGGTGGGTGAAAAAGCAGGGAAGCGCTATGTGCTTTTGAGTCTCACGCTTAAGTGAACCCAAGAACGAGGAAATGCCAAGAAAAGGCTGCCCCCAACAAAACTGGAAAACCAGCCAGCACAGGCTCTCAAGAGAACACCAAACCACCGGATCGCTGTGCCCTGACGGACACCAGCTGGAATGTATTCACCCGAATAAAGAAAACACGTCACTCAGGAGAGGCGGCCGTCAGCCCTGGAAGGACAGCAGAACAGGAAAAGGAAAACCGAGGCGACAGTCAGCAGCGCCCACCCAACACAGCGCGAGGCATGGGGTCGGCCTGGGCATCGTGCACCCCCAGACCTGATGACAATACTGCGGTGGGGGGAGGGCGGGCGACAGCACGTAGGGGCTGAGGCATCGGGTGCCCTGGGCCTGGCGCTGCCAGCCACGAGCGCCGCGCCTTGCCGCCCTGCAGCCGGGCGCGTCCTGCCTGCCTGCCTGCCCGGGCCCGTCGGCGCGTCCCTCCCCTCTCGCGCCGGACTGCTTCATGACTCAGGACTCCATCTGAGCGCTCCGAGACCAGGCTCCCTGGGAACCAGAAGGACACAGCCCAGGGCGGGAGCAGCAGGAGAGCAGGGCCCCAGTGCGCGCATGGACTGACGCGCCTCCGCGCCTCCCTGTGGCCTGCGGTGCCTCTGAGCGCCAGGCTGCCCGGGCCTGGTCCCCCAGGTCTCGGCGAGAGAGGGTCTGGGCCTCGGGGGCCGAGGCGGGAAGCCCCTGGGCTTCCTGGCGGGGACGCCCCCATCCTGTGCTTCCATCCCCAGCTTTTTCATTCTGTCAACTGATTTCTACCCAAGAAAGTCCACTCGACCACACTGCCGCCACTGAATCAGCCTGGAGCCGGAGATGAGCCAGCTGCGGCCGATTTGTCACAGGATGACAGCTTATTCTCAGTATCCTTTATTGGCAGTGGAAAACGCCTCAGTACTTTATTGAAAGAAAGCAATAAATAATACTGTGATAAAAATAGTTCAAAAGGAGACTGTACATACTTTGTTACATAATCAGGAGGTTCACACAAGATTAACAGAAAACAGAATGTAACAACGAAAGAATCGTACAAGGAAGTTAAAAGCAGAAACCGAATGTAAACCGTCCACCGACAAAATGAGCTGTATAATAAATAATGCACCGTGGTGGGAACACATTTCCTGCTGGCTCTTTAATGTGCCATTTAAAAAGGAAAAGTTACACCTGCTACTTAGACAGTCCAAAACGGCTATATCGTCAAAAGCTAAAAATGTACCAATAGGTCCCTCCTTTCAACATGTTTACAAACAAATGTAAAAAGATGATTTACATAAGAAAAAATAAGGCCTTTAGTAGAGTCGCACTGCGTGGTTTCCTGGTTTCAGGGAGCCCGCGCCTTCCTCTTCCGGCACGGGCGTCCCTGTGGAGCGCAGTGCTTCCTGCTTGGTCCTCAAAGAGCAGCGGGGCGGGGGCCCGCGTCCACCCGTCGGGGCAGAGCCCGGAGAGCCCCCCAGCCCTTCCTGTGGCCGAGAGAAGTACTCCCGGCTGGGGCTCGTGCCGGGCGCTGAGGACAAGCCGTGCGGGTCTCCAGGGACGAGCTCTGCAAGCTACTGAGAGCCACCAGAGATGCTCACAGTTCTGACGGCCCCTTCAGCCCAAATTTTATCAGAAGCTCATATTTAACACCAGGTACTTGCAGTCTGTTCACGCTGCAGGATAAAGCATTTCTTGCTAGAAAAAGTAGAGTAAGGTCAGTCATTAAAACGCAATTGCTTGAAATTAAGTCTGCTTGTTTCAAAATGATTGTTGTAGAGCTGGTTACATTTGTCAGGATAACGCGCACCATGTCATGATGATCTTACAAATGCAAATGCAGTAAAATCCTCTTCTCTCTCGCCGATTATTATTAAAAAATTAATGATAATTACAATAAACGCATAATTTACAAAAGCCCTGTATCTTTTCATAGGATTTATACATACAAGCATTACAGTACATTCGTTTGAAAGACTAAAATTAGATAGAAGAACAGAATCGATTTGAAAGGATATTTATAGCCTGGATATACATGAAAAAGTAACTAACTATATAAATGAAGTCATATGTTTACATAAATATAAGAAACATTAAATTCTAAAATATTTTCTCTATGGTATTCGTGAATTTTTCACTAATTAAAAACTCTGTAATAAAATATCTTAGGGTCCATGTAACAAGTATCAACAGATTGCAGATCCACTGAATTCTGAAAGGCCGTCTTCGCCGGGTCCCGAGCGCTGCACGGTCATCTGTAGAAGTAGTGTGGGTAAACTGGAAAGGAAGCACAAACAGGACAATCAGCCTCAGGACGGGCCGCCCAGCGCACACCTGCGTCCTGAGGCCCAGCCCTGCCTCCCTGCCCCTTGCGCTGTAGCTGCTTGAGAACTGAGATGAAACGTCAAGGAGTACGCGTATCAATGAGAAAATTCCTTGCTGACTTCCTTTTGGCGTATGTCTAACAGTTACCAATTAAAAAGATTAGGAAACCAATCAAACCTTCTGGCGGAGACGTGAAAAGTGGAGAGCGGAACACAGCCCCCGGCCCTGGTGCCACGAGCAGGGGCTGGGCTCCCAGCCCCACGTCACCCCTTCAGCGCGAGCGGGCTGCTCGTAACTGCACCCCTGCGATGGCAACGCAGCTGTGTGTTTAAAACCACCCACCAGGCCCTCAGGGTTCACGACAGCGTGGCCCCAGGAAACCTGGCTGTGCGGGGTGCGGCTCATTCAAGAACGTGTATTTCGAAGAAAGCCAGCGGGCGCCGCTGACCTGGGAGCGACACCAGCGCGGATGCCAGGGTCAAGGCGGAGAGCCGCCGTGCCGGGCGCTCTCAACCACGGGTGGTCGCCAGCCAAGAGCTGAGCTGGTGAGCTCCTGCCACGCGCTGCTCTCCTGCCTCCCCACCCCCAAAAGACATTAGCAGATACTGAAAAGAGTCCAGCACTTTCAGTTTTAAGGAAAAAATGCAAATACACTTTTTTCCTTAACAAATGAGGATACACGAACCCCTCTGTGACCAACTGTGAGCATACAGAACACCAGAACCACGTAACGGGTGCAGCCGGGCTTGCGTGCGTGTTCCTAAAGGCCTGCAGGAACGGAAACGGGCTCTCCGGGCCAGGCAGCGCCCCCGTGCGGTCACCCGGCCGCCTCTGCGGCCTCCGGGCACGCGGAGCCCTCTACTCACCACGGGGCTTCAGCAGGAGTAAGTCCTGACCGTGGCGGCGTCCAGCCTCTGCGCTCCCGACACGCTGCCTGCTCCGACACCGGGGAGGAAGCGTGCAAACACAGCGTGCGGTTAGTCTTCAGACGTCACACGGGGCACACGTACACACACATCTGCACACCTACAACACCACCTACTGAGGGCTCCCAGGGAAACTGCTAGATGGGAGCGGATGAGCCAGGGAAAGAGAACCTAAGCGTCGCCAGGAGGGGCTTCTCTTCAGCCCCCAGCAGCCCTGGGAGCCACTGGCAGCTAATCTCACGACAGCAAGGACGCGTCAGATGATACACACTTCGTGATGTCCTCTGTGTAAGTGACAACTACTTCAGCTGGTAAATTTGTTTCTCCTGAAACTCTCTAGATTTGCAGAGCAACTAGACTTTTCTTCGGGGCCTAAACGTGATATCCCCAAGGCCGGTGTGAGGTAGATAACCCGGGGCAGCGCTAGACACCACGGGGTGCAGGTGACGGGAGTCAAATGCAGGCCTGGCCTGAGGGAGACGCGCCCTCGGGCCACCTGCCCTCCGCGCCTGTCTGAGGGAGCATCCAGGGCACTCCTCCCCAGGGCCGGGCTGCAGGGGGTGGGTAGAGGACAATGACTCATCTAAGAACACTAAAACCCAGTCTCAGTTTCTGCCGGAAGTGATGTGTACCACTGATGCCTTGTTCCTGTCGAGAAACACACGGCACGGCCCAAGAGGTGAGCCCCGCCTCTCCCTTGCAACCTGGACAGAAAATGTGCAAACACCTGGAGCAGATATTCCCGACTGCCAATTACACACTTTGTGTTCCCTCGGGTCCAGCAGGAACACGTTTTATCAAGAATGTGCCGTGGTTCCAGAAGAGATGGCACGACAGCCGGCACTGTCAGTGAGCATGGGTCATCTTTCCAAACCCTGACCCTGAGGTCCCAGGAGGCCAGCTATAGCTTCCCCGATGCCCCTTATTTAAGAAGGCATTGAGCAGTCCACTCTCCCGGGGTTGGGCCTCAGTTTTCCTACAAGGGTCAACAGCCGTCTTCCATGTAATATATTCCCTACACCTCTCTCTAGGCTTATTTTTAATTTATCTGAACTCTAATCTCAATGTCGCCGTCAATACTGAACACGGGAAGTGTGACTGAGTCTGAGGAAACTGGGCACGAAGCTGTGAAGAAAATCAGAAGGCGCTCCGGCAGCCTATTCAATAAGTGGAGGGCCGAGTTACCGTTAGAGTTATACAAATTACCTCATGCTCCTTGGAATAAGAATGCTACTGAAGACACTGCTACTCTTGCCCCATTAACCAGATCACTGAGCTCTGCAGAGAGATGCAGGCTTCCAGCAGCAGTGCTGCCCTGGGGGCCATCTCACCAAGCGTCCGGCTGAGCGAAGGCTTTACACACACGCGCTTTTCTCTTATTTTGATATAAGCAAGTGAGAGCCAAACTCACAAACCTACATATGGGAAGGGCTAAGAACAGGGAAACTTGTAAAAGCCAACTCAGGACAATTTTTAAAAGCGCTTCCTTTCCCATAGCCGATCCATGGGCCACAGAGATGAGAATGAAGTCCTTCGTAACGGGAGTGGGGCTACAATGGCCCCAGCGGCCAGCACCACATGGGACCAGGACCCGCAGACGCCTCCTACGAGCCTGACGAGGAGCAGCCGTTTCACTGCCACAGCCGCTGAAGAGGACACGGCTGTACGACGACGGCCCTACAGACGGGGAGACTGAGGCACAGTGCTCGAGGCTGTGCCCCTCCTCAGCGGCAGAGCCAGGGTCCACAGAGGCCATCTGCCCTTGATCCTGTCATCGTGGGGGCCGCGGTCAGAGCTGAGAGGTCTGTCAGTAAAGCGCGGCCAACTTGTCATCAGCCGTGTCCTCCAAGCGGAGCGGCGGTCAAAGGGAAAACTGCAAGCTCCATCTGGAACCCTGACTGCAAGGCTCGTGCGCTCCCACGGCCCACCGCGCTCCAGTGACGACCTGCCCAGGCTCACCTTCTTCCTCCTCTCCGTCCTTATGGTGCACAGTGACAGGGACCAATGCCAGCAGGGGTGGAGGGAGGAAAGGGAAGGCTCACAGAGGGGGAAACTGTGTTCTCTAAGATGGACTCAGTCACCTCTCCAGGTGGAGAGACGTCCCGGGAGCACCCGGCGTGGCCCGAGAGCTGCTGCACCACCTTGCGGCGGAGCCTTCCAGGGCTGCCTGCCACACACACAGGCTACAGGACGTCCACTCAGCACGCCGAGAACACACACGACGCTCAGCTTTATTAGTTGGAAGGATATGCTAAGATTCAACCAGACAAGACTCTAAAAAACCTACATTATTGTTAAACTGTTATGCACAGATGTTAGGATTCATTTTAAAACACTTAACCTGGGCATGCACCAGTACTCAATGCCTTGTAACACATCCAAGAGGCCATTCTGGATCACTGTTAACATTCCAGCCACAAAGCTGCTCTTGCCGCCCACAGCGGCTGGCCGCCCCTGCACACCTACCGTCCAGCTGCGTCTTCTTCGGCTGCATGGAGGGTGAGGACAGAGAGGAGGTGACCCGGAAGTTGGCGGGGAGAGTCTCTGCGGACCCAGCAGCTAAGCCACGAACATCCTTTGGTCTAAATTTTTTTCTCCAAGAAGGTGCTCTCCTAAAGCTTTTATCATCGTCCTGGGAAATTAAAGGACAGAAAACAAGACTGATTTTAAAATAAAGGACAAAAATAGACAGCCAAGTTACCAGCCTTGAACCTGACTGCTGAACTCGTCACTGCATGTTTGTTCACACCTATTTAACCCGTTCCTGATAACCACAGGATCTACTGTCCCCACCGGGAACTTCTGAGAGTGACGGGCCCAGTAACACTATGTGGGGCCCTCACTGGGCATCGATGAGGACGGCCCTGGGCCGGCCAGGTGCATGTGCCTCCTGTTCATCACCCCGTTTCCTTTCTTATCTTGGAGAAATCATCTTCTTGCCGTATAAGATAATACATTTCTATTTGTCTTAAAATAGTTTCCAAGCTGTAAGCAGTTCTGCCTTAGAGCCGGGGAAGAGCCAGCAAGCGCTCCTTTAGCTGTCCTCCTAGTCACCAGGCAAACTCACGTTTTCTTAAGGGGCAACGAAGGAAAGAATAAAAACAGTGTGGGAACAAACGAGTCACGACTGTGTGAGGGGAAATTAACATGTTGCGTTTCTCTAATCTCCTTCTAACAGGTTTCTCCAAAGCACAGGGACTCTGGATTGGGGTCAGACATCCAGCGGTCCCCAAACATAGCCCATGGACGCCATGCCTCGGCTGCCACCAATGTTGATGGGAACAACATTTTTGAGGGCTATCAAAACTTCAATAGCAAATATTTTAAAAACAGAAAACCTCAGACTGAAAATACGAGTTTCTTACTATCTCATTTGTTAACACATTTTTGAGAGCAAAGCTTAGCTCAGGAGGTAAAATCATCCCCACCCTTAGAAGAGAGACTGCCGACGGGGCTCACGTGCGTATAAACAAATAATTCACACTGAATGCAAATTTAAATAAAATTCATTAGGCTGAAAACTCACTTCATCAAACCTTCTGTCCGTCCCCATGACCAAAAGGTTGTTAAATTCTCGTTCCAAGACAGCGCGAGCCTGAAATCATAACGAAACAACAATACCGCAAAGCTTCATCAATCTAATCTGAAGGACGTTAGCATATCACAACTGTTTTTCAAATCAAGACTTTTAAAAAGCTCAGGCTATAAACACCTTGAGCCATGACAGCATTTAATTTAATTGAATTAATTAATTTATTTGAGGAAGATTAGCGCTGAGCTAACACCAGCTGCCAATCCTCCTCTTTTTTGCTGAGGAAGACTGGCCCTGAGCTAGAATCCATGCCCATCTTCCTCTATTTTATATGTGGGACGCTGCCACAGCATGGCTTGCCAAGTGCTTCCACGTCTGCACCCGGGATCCGAACCGGCGAACCCCGGGCTGCCGAGAAGCAGAACGTGCGCACTTAACCACTGCAACACCGGGCTGGCCCCCACAACCACATTTTAAATTAGGGGATTCCTGCGGAGCCCATGGATGGGCTTTCAGGGAAAGGGACCCATGACCGCTGGCAGACTATCTACGAAAGTGTGCTCTGTGGGTTGGTGCTGGTCGGGGGATGGGGGGTATCGGCAAAAGACATACAATCTTCTGTAGAAGAAGAATAAATTTCCTGATTCTCAGGTGAGCCCGTGTGTCAAAAAGAATCACACAGGGCAATAGAAACAAAATTAACAGAATCTCCATCGGTGTACCTATGAGCATTTCTCTTTCCACGTAAGAACTAAATACATGTCGTCACTCCTACGAGCATATGGACTTGAACGAAGTTTCCCCTTTTTTTTTTATCGCAAGACTCTCATGCTGACAACAGAAAATGGAAGGACAGGCAAAACTAATGAAGAATTAAGCATTGCTGGTTTGGAACCAGTATTTTGTGGATTAGGGATAGTTGTCTGAGGTACTGTGAAGTTTTGTGTCCACTAAGTTAACCAGCTAGACGTCTCCATCAGGAGACCTGACTGAACGCTGAGTGAGAGCCGGGCCGGCTCTGCAGCATACCTGTGTGTTCTGCTTAGGGATCCGTAACAAGAGTGCCAGTGCGCTGAAATCGAAGGTTTCATCTAAGGCCACAAGTGCACCGTGAACGCCACTCTCCACCAGATTGTTTGCATATTCTTTAAGACCAATTGAGAGGATCCAGCGAATCACTCGATCGTTGCTCCACACAAGCACGTCTACAGGTGAACAGAAACAATTAGAACGGCGTCTGCACAAAGCTGTCTTCATCATGCACACCTGTAACAGCACACAGAAGGTGGGCAGGCAACCGCTGCTGCATTTAGAGGTCACGCCTCGGCCCTCCTCCATCGAAGGGAAACTGTCCCACTAGAACTCATGCTGCCAAAGAACCCAAGAGCAATGAAGTTCTTACGGACATTTATTTTCCAGAGAACAGAAAATGAGGAGGATCCAGGGTCAGAAACCAGAAGGACAGAGAAGAAGCTGAATGCCCACCAGGCACGAGCGCGCTTCCTCTACAGCCTTCAGAATTTCTGAAACACTTTCTTTTCGTCAGAGAAGGAGTTGGCACCCTGCTCGATTCAACACAAATCTCTCATTTGTAATCTTGAAGCTTGTTTCCTTGAAGCCTTTTTTGTTGTCTCATTTTAAAAAGAGAGAAACTTAAAGATACTCTCCAGCATATCAGAGACTGGGGGGAAGATCTTACACCACACGAAGTGATCCATTATTAAATTCGCTCTAGTAGAGATCTAAAAATAGCCACTCCATGAAAATATCTCCGGATGCTCACCAATCACTAACAAAGACAACTTTTGTCAACTATAAAAAGATTTAAAACAGATACAGAAAACAGACAAAACTGATTTACCCATTTTATTTCCAATGCCCTTTTATACTATACACACACACACTATATATATAGTATAAAATATACACACTACATATATAGTATAAAGTGTGTATATATATATAGTATAAAAGCTGGCTTACGGTTTTTCTTGTGATTCACGTTAGCTCAATCATGACCAGACTATCCTTTAAACGGGCTGTGTCCTCAACCAGTTTTGTCTTCAGTTTCTTTCTTTGTAAAACCTGGGGAAGAAGACAGCACTCACACGCACAGGGTTGTGGGAAGGATTAAATAATTAACCTCTGAAAGTGCTTCGAGTTCTTAAGTCTTACCTATTATTATGACTGTTGTTAGTGATTTCTTTATTCTGAAAATTCTGGGAGATTTTACTTTGAGCTTAATCGTTAACGTCTTACTTAAAAGCAGACTATTGTAGTCGATGCTTTCGAGGCATGCCGGGTGAGAGGCTCCCATTGCATCTCCCCACCTGCGCTCTCACTGAGCCGCCTCTGCCATCGTCCCCTGCTAAGGAGCTCCTCCTCCACCTCCAAGGCCCAGCTGAACCAGCGCCTCTGTGCTGCCCCCTGAGCCCTGGAGGCAGAGACACAGGGCTCCGTCTGTGCTCCTGAAGCCCTCTGATAAGTGTCTAGAGCAGAATCGCCATACTGGAGTCCAGTGAGCCGATAGCAGAGTCCTGCCCGTCTGTGCCCTGGTGTTACCCAGCAGTGTGGCAGGGGGTGGCATTTCTGAGTGAAGGAGTACACACGTCAGAACAAGTCACAGGAGGAGTGTTCCCCTTGAGACGGTTCGCGCAGACTGACGTAAGCACAAGAAAGTAGGCACAGGTGCTGTGGCTCAGAGGAGGACCGTGCTTCCTCCCAGAGATGCAGGGCGTGGTGGCGCACCCTGGTGGTAAGTCACGAGCTGCCCCACAGCACGGCCGCACACAGACAGGTGCTGTGGTGCTGCGGCCAGGGAGCGAACCTGGGCCGCTGAGTGCTGGGGGCCAGACTTGAACCACCAGGCCATGAGAGGAGGGTCTTCAAAGCACTCATCTCCAACCCTCCCTCCTCTGTAAGGATGCCAGACTAGTTTTCTCCACTTAACAAATTTCCTAATATTTTTAAAAATGGGAAATCACTAACCCACAGCCAGCATCATACTCAACGGGGAAAAACTGAGCGCCATCCCCCTGAGAACAGGAACAAGACAAGGGAGCCCACTCCCACCACTCTTACTGAACATAGTACTGCAGGTTTGGGCCAGAGCAATTAGGCAAGAAAAAGAAAGAAAAGGAATCCAAATTGGCAGTGAAGAAGTGTAACTCTCACTGTTTGCAGACGACATGATTTTATATAGAGAAAACCCTAAAGAAGCCATGGCGGGGCCGGCTCGGTGGCTGAGTGGCTAAGTTCGCGCGCTCCGCTGAGGCAGCCCAGGGTTCGGATCCTGGGCACAGACATGGCACCGCTCATCAGGCCACGTTGAGACGGCGTCCCACATCCCACAACTAGAAAGACATGCAACTAAGATATGCAACTATGTACCAGGGGGGTTTGGGAAATAAAGCAGAAAAAAAAGATTGGCAACAGTTGTTAGCCTAGGTGCCAATCTTTAAAAAAAAAAAAAAAGAAGCCATGGGAAAACTATTAGAAATAAACATCTACAGCAAAGTTGCAGGATACAAAGTCTACTTACAAAAATCAGTTGCATTTCTCTACTCTAATAACAAACTAACAGAACGAGAACTCAAGAATAGAATACCATTTACAATCGCAACAAAGAGAATAAAATATCTAGAAATAGGGGTGACGTCAGCAACATGGCAGCGTGAGCTCACCCAGGACTCTCTCCCCTCCAAATTACAACTAAAAAGAGCAACTGCTTTCCAACCAAAAAAAAAAAAATCCCAATAACAGAAACCCTCACAGACCCACAGCAGCCAAACGACGGAAGGCGGAGAGGCTGGAGCCGCCCTCAGAGGAGCTGGAACGGGGTCTTCGCTCCCTCCCCTAGAGACTGGGATCGCTGCCGTGGGTGTGAGAAGGAGCAGGGGAGGGGCCGTGCATTGGGAGATCGTGCAGGACTCCCACCGCTGGAGCAGCGGAAACCCTCTAACAGGGGACAGCTTTCGCGTGGGGGAACCCCAGCAAGCCAGGGCCCTGGGAGACCAGAGAGCGAGAGCTGTGCCAATCCAGGTCGGCATGAGAGAAAGTGTCCCTCCTCCCTCAACCCATGCTGGGTGCCACCATCGTGGCTGAAGGCGCAGGGCTCAGAACCAAGGCTCTCGACCCCCATCTAGTGGCAACAGGCTGTACCTGCAACCAAATAACAGCATCATGCGCAAAAACCTCTCCTCTACCATCCAGCAATTTATAAAAGTTCCAGTCCAAAAGGAAAACAATAAAAACACAGAATTATGTCCTGAGGGCTTGGAAATGGGTAAAGTAAGTCAAGAGGAGTTCAAAATAGCTATCCTCAAAATACTCAATGAGGTAAAGGGAAATATAGAGAAACAAGTCAACAAGTTCTGGAGTTACTTCACAAAAGAGATTGAAATTATAAAGAAGAATCAATTAGAAACACTAGAGACGAAAAACACAATGGACCAGATAAAACAGAATACAGATTCCCTGAATGCCCGTGTAGACACCATAGAGGAGCAAACTAGCATAATCAAAGACAGGCTGAATGGCTCCAGACAGAGGAAGAAAGACAACTAAGAATTAAAAAAACTGAAGAAAAGCTCAGAGAAATAGCTGACTCAATGAGAAAATGCAACTTAAGAATCATCGGAATTCCTGAGGGCGTGGAAAAGGAAAATGGAGCAGAAAGTGTGCTCAACGAAATCAGAGAAGAGAACTTCCCAAATCTAGGGATTGAGAGAGAAATGTGTGTGGAGGAAGCTTTCAGATCTCCTACATTTGTCAACGTAAAAAGACCTACTGCAAGGTACATAGTAGTAAAAATGGCAAAAATGAAGGACAGAGAAAGAATACTCAGGGCAGCAAGGCAGAAGAAAAGAACCTACAAAGGAACCCCTATCAGACCTTCAGCGGATTTCTCGACAGAAACCTTACAAGCTAGGAGAGACTGGAGTGACATATTCAAAACTTTAAAGGATAAAAATCTTCAGCCAAGAATACTCTATCCAGGAAAAATATCCTTCAGATAGGAGGGAGAAATTAAATCTTTTCCAGACAAACAAAAGCTAAGGGACTTCGTAGTCACAGGACCTTCACTCAAGAAGGCTCTCATACCTGAAAAAAGAAAAAAAGGGAGTAAGGGGTCACAAAACACAGAGTAGGGAGACAAATAGACAGAAGCTAAATAGGATAGCAAATATTCAACTATAGCATTAGGATAAAGGGAAGGAAATCACCAAAGCAAAGATAATCTTATCACTCTAACCACAAACTCACAACACAAGTTGGAATAAGAGATGAAAATAATAATTTCGGAGGGGAGGAGGAAAGGGACTGAAACAATCTAGGCTAAGGAAGTAAGAGACCACCAGAAAATGGACTATGTTATACACGAGATTCTGAATACAAACTTCAGGGTAGCCACTAAACTGAAAAACTGAACAGAAACATAAAACATAAATAAGGAAAAATCTAAGAAACCCAGCCTAAGAAACTGCAGAAGTCAATGGGTAGGCTAAAACACACAGGACAAGAAACAAAGGAAACACAGGAAAACCGGAAAACGAGCAACAGAATGACAGCATTCAGCCCTCATGCATCAATACTCACCCTCAACGTAAACGGACTGAACTCGCCAATAAAAAGACACAGAGTGGCAAAATAGATTAAAGAACGAGATCCAACAATTTGTTGCCTCCAGGAAACACACCTCAGCTCCAAGGACAAACACAGGCTCAGAGTGAAGGGGTGGAAGACAACACTCCAAGCCAATAGCAAACAAAAGAAAGCAGGGGTCGCAATGCTTATATCAGACAAAACAGACTTCAAGATAAGGCAGGTAAAGAGAGACATAGAGGGCCAATATATAATGATCAGAGGGACACTTCATCAAGAAGAAATAACGCTTATAAATATCTATGCCCCCAACACAGGAGCACCAAAGTTCATAAAGTAACTATTAACAAACCTAAAAGAAGATATCAAAAATAACACAAAAATAGTAGGGGACCTCAACACCACACTCACATCAATGGATAGATCATCCAGACAGGAAATCAACACAGAAACAGTGGAGCTAAACGAAAAGCTAAAACAGTGGGACTTCATAGATACATATAGAATGCTTCATCCAAAAACAGCAGAATACACATTCTTCTCAAGCGTGCATGGAACATTCTCAAGGATAGACCATAGGTTGGGAAACAAGGCAAGCCTCTACAAATTTAAAAAAATTGAAATAATAACGAGCATCTTCTCCGATCATAATGTTATAAGGCTAGAAATTAATTACAAGGAAGAAGCTGAGAAAGGCACAAGGATGTGGAGACTAAACAATACGCTATTGAACAAGCAATGGATCATGGAAGAAATTAAAGAAGAAATCCAAAAATACCTGGAGACAAATGAAAATGATAGCATGCTATACCAACTCATATGGGATGCAGTAAAAGCTCTATTAAGAGGAAAATTCATCGCCATTCAGGGACATCTTAACAAACCAGAAAATCAGCAATCTTAAACTACACCTAACTGAATTAGAGAAAGAAGAACAAACAAAGCCAAAAGTCAGCAGAAGGAGAGAAATAATAAAAATCAGAGCAGAAATAAATGGTATTGAAACAAAAAAGGCAGTAGAAAGGATTAATGAAACAAAGAGCTTGTTCTTTGAGAAGGTAAATAAAATTGACAAACTCCTAGCCAGACTTACAAAGAAAAAAAGAGAGAAAGCTCAAATAAACAAAATCAGAAATGAAAGAGGAGAAATAACAACAGACTCCACAGAAATACAATGGATTATAAGAGAATACTACGCAAAAACTATATGCCAGCAAAATGGATAACCTACAGGAAATGGATAAATTCTTGGACTCCTACAATCTCCCAAAGCTCTCTCAAGAAGGAGGAGACAATCTGAACAGACCAGTCACAAGCAAAGAGACTGAAACAGCCATCAAAAGCACCCAAAGAATAAACCCCCAGGACCAGATGGCTTTCCTGGGGAATTTTACCAAACTTTCAGAGAGGATTTAATACCTATCCTTTTCAAGCTATTCCAAAAAATTAGGGAGGATGGAACACTTCCTAACACATTCTACGAGGCCAACATCATGCTGATACCAAAGCCTGACAAGGACAGCACGAAAAAGAACTACAGGCCAATACCGCTGATGAACACAGATGCAAAAATTCTCAACAAAATTTTGGCAACCAGAATACAGTAATTCATCAAAAGGATCCTACATCATGATCAGGTGGGATTCATACCAGGGACACAGGGATGGTTCAGCATCCGCAAATCAATCAATGTGATACACCACATCAACAAACTGAGGAATAAAAACCACATGATCATCTCAATAGATGCAGAGAAAGCATTTGACAAGATCCAACAGGCATTTATGATAAAAACTCAACAAAATGGGGATAGACGGGAACTACCTCAACACAATAAAGGCCATAGATGACAAACCCACAGCCAACATCGTACTCAATGGGCAAAAACTGAGCACCATCCCCCTGAGAACTGGAACGAGACAAGGATGCCCTCTATCACCACTCTTATTCAGCATAGTACTGGAGGTCCTGGCCAGAGCAATCAGGCAAGAAAAAGGAATAAAAGGAATCCAAATGGGGCGGAAGAAGTGAAACTCTCGCTATTTGCAGACGACGTGATCTTATACATAGAAAACCCCAAAGAATCCATTGGAAAACTTTTAGAAGTAATCAACAACTACAGCAAAGTGGCAGGATATAAAATCAATTTACATAAATCAGTAGCATTTCTATACTCTAATAACAAACTAACAGAAAAAGAACTCAAGAACACAATACCATTCATAATCGCAACAAAAAGAAGAACATACCTCAGGGTGAATTTAACTAAGGAAGTGAAAGACCTATACAATGAAAATTACAAGGCTTTTCTGAAAGAAATGGATGACGACATAAAGAGATGGAAAGACATTCCATGCACATGGATTGGAAGAATAAACACAGTTAAAATATCCACTCTACCTAAAGCAATCTACAGATTCAACGCCATCCCAATGAGAATCCCAATGACATCTTTACAGAAATAGAACAAAGAATCCTAAAATTCATATGGGACAACAAAAGACCCTGAATTGCTAAAGCAATCCTGAGAAAGAAGAACAAAGCTGGAGGCATCACAATCCCTGACTTCAAAACATACCACAAAGCTACAGTAATCAAAACAGCATGGTACTGGTACAATAACAGGTGCACAGATCCATGGAACAGAACAGAAAGCGCAGAAATAAAACCACACATCTATGGACAGCTAATCTTCAACAAAGGAGCTGAGGGCCTACAATGGAGAAAAGAAAGTCTCTTCAACAAACGGCGCTGGGAAAACTGGAAAGCCACATGTAAAAGAATGAAAATTGGACCATTCTTTTTCACCATTCACCAAAATGAACTCAAAATGGATCAAAGACCTAAAGGTAAGACCTGAAACCATAAGGCTTCTAGAAGAAAATATAGGAAGTACACTCTTTGACATCAGTATTAAAGGGATCTTTTCGGACACCATGTCTTCTCAGAGAAGGGAAACAATAGAAAGAATAAACAAATGGGACTTCATCAGACGAAAGCGCTTCTTCAAGGCAAGGGAAAACAGGAGTGAAACAAAAAAACAACCCACTAACTGGGAAAAAACATTTCCAAGTAATACATCTGACAAAGGCTTAATATCCATAACAGAAGAAGAACTCACACAACTCAACAACAAAAAATTAAACAACCCGATCAAAAAATGGACAGGAGACATGAACAGACATTTCTCCCAAGAAGATATACGGATGGCCAATAGGCACATGAAAAGACGCTCATCATCGCTGATCATCAGGGAAGTGCAAATCAAAACTACACTAAGATATTACCTTACACCCATTAGAGTGACAAAAATAACTGAAACAAATAGTGATAAATGTTGGAGAGGTTGTGGAGAAAAAGGAACCCTCATACACTGCTGGCGGGAATGCAAACTGGTGCAGCCACTATGGAAAACAGTATGGAGATTCCTCAAAAAATTAAAAATAGAACTACCATACGATCCAGCCATCCCACTACTGGGTATCTATCCAAAGAGCTTGAAGTCAGCAATTCCAAAAGTCCTATGCACCCCAATGTTCACTGCAGCATTATTTACAATAGCCAAGACATGGAAGCGACCTAAGTGCCCATCAACAGATGACTGGATAAAGAAGATGTGGTACATATATACAATGGAATACTACTCAGCCGTAAAAAAGAACAAAATCGTCCCATTTGCAACAACATGGATGGACCTTGAGGGAATTATGTTAAGTGAAATAAGCCAGATAGACAAGACAATCTCTGTGTGACTCCACTCCTATGAGGAATTTAAACCTGTGGGCAAAGAGAACAGATTAGTGGCTACCAGGGGAAGGGGGGGTGGGGGGTGGGCACAAAGGGTGAAGGGTTGCACCTACAACACGACTGACAGACGATAATACATAACTGAAATTTCACAAGATTGTAACCTATCATTAACTCAATAAAAATTTTTTTAAAAAATAAAATAAAGTAAAAAATCTCACAACATGAAAAAAAAATACCCAGGAATAAATTTAATAGGGGGAGGGTGAAAGGGGTGATTAAGCACACGTGTGTGGTGATGGCTTGTAATTAGTCTTTGGGTGGTGAACATGATGGAATCTACATAGAATTTGAAACATGCTATGATGTACATCTGAAAGTTATATAATGTTATAATCAAATGTTACTGCGATAAAAAAATAAAAAATAAAAAGATCTATACAAGGAAAACTATAAGACATCACTGAAAGAAATCAATAATGACAAAAGAAATGGGAAGATATTCCATGCACATGGATTTGGAAGAATAAGCATAGTTAAAATGTCCATTCTAGGGGCCGGCCCGGTGGTGCAGCGGTTAAGTGCGCACGTTCTGCTTCTCAGCAGCCTGGGGTCCACCGGTTCGGATCCTGGGTGCGGACGGGGCACTGCTTGGCAAAAGCCATGCTGTGGAAGGCGTCCCACATACAAAGTAGAGGAAGATGGGCATGGATGTTAGCTCAGGGCCAGTCTTTCTCAGCAAAAAGAAGAGGATTGGCAGTAGTTAGCTCAGGGCTGATCTTCCTAAAAGAAAAAAAAAAAGTCCATTCTACCTAAAGCAATCTATAGATTCAATGGAATCCCAATCAGAATCCCAATGACATTCTTCATAGAACAAAGAATCTTAAAATTCACATGGGTCAACAAAAGACCCTGAATAGCCAAAGCAATCCTGAGAAAGAACAACAAAGCTGGAGCATCACAGTGCCTGACTTCAAAACGTACTACAGACCCATAGTGATCAAAACAGCATGGTACTGGTACAAAAACAGGCACACAGATCAATGGAAGAGAACCGAAAGCCCAGAAATAAAACCACACATCTACAGACAGCTAATCTTCGGCAAAGGAGCTAAGAATATACAATGGAGAAAGGAAAGCCTCTTCAATAAATGGTGCTGGGAAAACTGGACAGCCACATGCAAAACAACGAAAGTAGACCACTACCTTTCTCCATACACAAAAATAGACTCAAAATGGACCAGAGACTTGAAGGTAAGAGCTGAAACCATAAAACTTCTGGAAGAAAATACAGGCAGTCCACTCTTTGACATCACACTTAAAAGGATCTTACTGAATACCATGTCTACCCAGACAAGGAAAACAAAAGAAAAAAAGAAACAAGTGGGACTTCATCAGACTAAAGAGCTTCTGGAAGTCAAAGGAAATCAAGATTAAAATGAAAAAACAACCCACCAAATGGGAGAAAATATTTGCAAATCATATATCCGACAAGGAGTTAATCTCCATAATATAGAAACAACTCACACAAATGAACAACAAAAAAAACAAACAACCCAATCAAAAAGTAGGCAGAGGATGCGAACAGACATTTTTCCAAAGAAGATAGATGGATGGCCAATAGGCACATGAAAAGATGCTCAACATCACTAATCATCAGGGAAATGCAAATCAAAACTACATTTAGGGGCCGGGGCCGTGGCCGAGTGGTTAAGTTCGCATGCCCCGCTTTAGAGGCCCAGGGTTTCGCTGGTTCAGATCCTGGGTGGAGATATGGCACCGCTCATCAAGCCATGCTGAGGTGGCACCCCACATAGCACAGACAGAAGGACGTGCAACTGGAGGATACAACTACGTACTGGCAGGCTTTGGGGAGAAGAAGAAGGGGAAAAAAGAAAAAAAAGATTGGCAACAGATGTTAGCTCAGGTGCCCGTCTTTAAAAAAAAACCCAAAGAGCAAAAAACTACACTTAGATATCTTACACCCATTAGAATGGCTATAATCACCAAGACAAAAAACAACAAGCGTTGGAGAGGTTGTAGAGAAAAGGGAACCCTCATCCACTGCTGGTGGGAATGCAAACCGGTGCAGCCACTGCAGAAAACAGTACGGAGATTTCTCAAAAAGTTAAAAATAGAAATTCCATACAACCCAGCTAACCCACTACTGGGTATTTATCAAAAAAAAACTGAAATCCACAATTCAAAGAGACTTAGGTACCCCATGTTCATGGCAGCATTATTCACAATAGCCAAGATGTGGAAGCAGCCCAAGTGCCCATTGACGGATGATTGGATAAAGAGTATGGGGTATATAAATACACAATGGAATACTACTCAGCCATAAAAAAATAGATGTAATCGTCCCATTCGCAACCACATGGATGGACCTTGAGGGCATCCTGTGAAGCGAAATAAGCCAAATGGAGAAAGACAAACACTGGATGATTTCACTCCTATGTAGAAGATAATCAAACTTACGGACAAAGAGAACAATTTAGTGGTTACAAGGGGCAAGGGGTGTGGAAGGTGGCCACAAGGGGCGAAGCGGCACACTCACATGGTGTCTGACAAATATTAATGTACAACTGAAATTTCACAATGCTATAAACTATTATGACCACAATAAAAAAAATACTTTTTTTAATTTAAAGAAACTAGGAAACCACTTAGGCTGCTAATACACTGGGAAGCAGAAATACGCTAAATCAATTAAACGTAATGTACTAGCCTTTTATTTCATTCTGGCTTTCTTCTCTTTTTCTTTCCAGTTCTTTCCGGTCATAATTCAGCCTTCGCAGGCACATAATTCCACACTGGAAGCTCTTTCTATTTACAAAAGAAACAAAATTACAGATGGAAACAGTCAAAAGCCTCCTAGCCAACGAGCAGGAACTGTGTGCAACGACTGACCTGTGGAAGCTGTCCGCCATCTTCAGCTGCCCGCGCAGGTCCTTCTTGGTGAGATAGGCCAGCATGCGCGCGTCCACCAGGCACTCCATGAAGTAGCTGCGGTATTGCGGGAGGCCCAGGCTGGGCAGCCACTCGTTCCCGATCCAATCATGGTTCATGTCCCCGTAGGCGAGCGTCTGCTTTCAACAAGCAAGTACGATCAGTTCAGGAAAAAGAACACCCAAGAGGTCACAAGGGCAGTTTAAATAATCTTTAAACTGGATTTTTAACCTATTACATATCCTTAAAGCTTAAATGAATGACAACACTGTTCTTTATCATTTCAAAATAATTTGATCTCCTATGTACTACCTTTTAAATTTGTCAGTAGAATTTTAACAGAAGGTATTATACCACTGAAAACCTATGACTCATTCGTGTTTATAAATTTAACCTATTTCCCCAACCACAATAAAAATGTAGCTGATAACACATGATCTTTCTGAAGTAATTTTTGTGTATAATACTATAACAACAAAGAATGATCATGACTCATGAACAAGTTTGAAGGATCAATCCACTGTACACAAAAATATCTGTGGCTGGTTTTAATTTTAACACTTTGTTTTCCAAATTTCCTCAACAAAAAATCTGTTAATTTCAAAATCCGTGTAAAAAGTGAACTGAAGGGGCCGGCCCCGTGGCTGAGTGGTTACGTTGGCGCACTCCGCTTCAGCAGCCCAGGGTTTCACCGGTTTGCATCCTGGGCCTGGATATGACACTGCTCATCAAGCCATGTTGAGGTGGCGTCCCACATGCCCCAACTAGAAGGACCCACAACTAAAAGCATACAATTACATACCAGGGGACTTTGGGGAGAAAAAGGAAAAATAAAATCTTAAAAAAAAAGTGAACCGAAAAATAGTTTTAAAAGAAGAGAGAAGCAAGACAACAACTGACAGAACTGAAAGGAGAAACAGAAAAATCCACAGTTACAGTCACAAGACCTCAACCCTCCTCTGACTCAGTCACTGATTGAACAAAGAAGCCAAAACAGGCAGACAGACCCCCTCAGTAAGGATCCAGAAGCCTTAAACAACACTATTGATCAGCTTGACCTAAGTGACGTTTCGTGGAACACCCCACCCAATAATAGCAGAATACGTTCATTTCAAGTGCGTATGGGATTCTCCAAGACAAATCTCAACAGATCTAAAGGGACTGAAATCATACAAACTATGTTCTCTGACCTCAACAGAATTAAATTAGAAATCAATAATAAAAAGATATCTAGAAAATTCTCAAGTATTTGGAAATTAGCATACGGCTAAATAACCCACGTGCCAAAGAAGAAAACAAGAGAAATGGGAAAATATTTCTAACTGAATGAAAGTGAAACACAATCTATTCAAAAATTGTAGGACATGGCTAAAGCAGTGTCTTGAGGGAAATTTATAGTATTAAACACTTATGTCGTAAATGAAGGAAGGTCTCCAAACAACAGTGTAAGATTCTACCTTAAAAAACTTGAAAAAGAAGAACAAATGAAATCCACAGCAAGCAGAAGGAAGAAAATAAAAGAGCAGAAATCAATGAAACAGAAACAAGAAAAATAAAACTATGAAACTAAAATCTGGTTCTTCATAAAGATCAGTAAAATTGACTAAGCCCTAGACAGAGTGACTAAGAAAAAAGAAAAGACGTACATTACCAACATCAAGAATGAAAGAGGGGACACACTATAGGACATAGACACTGAAAGGGAAAACTGTGAACAACTGTAAGCAACTTAGATAAAATGGGCAAAAGACATAATCTGTGAGAGCAACTCATAAGAAAGAGATAAGTTGTATCTTATCAGGACTCAAATTTGCAGTTATAAACTTTCTCTCACATACACATAAAATCTTTACCTTAAATGTCTTCACTGGTGAATCTTACCAAATATTTATGGAAAAAATAACAATTCTACACTATTATTCCCCAAAAAATAGAGAAGAAATGCCTAACTCATCCTATGAAGCCAGCACTATCCTGATACCAAAACCAGACAAAGACATTACAAGAAAACTACAGACCAGTATCTCTCATAGACACAGATGCAAAATTCCTCGACAAAATATGAGCAAATTAAATCAATAATAAATTAAAAGAATAAGCTATCACGACAAGTGAGGTTCATCCTACGAACATAAGGTTGGGTCAACACTTGAAAAATCAATGACATTCATCCTATCAATGGATTCAAAAGAAATACCACTATATCATCTCAAAAGATGCAGAAAAGGCATTTGACAAAATTCGTCATTCATTTATGGAAATCTCAGCAATCTAGCAATGGAAGAAAACGGCCTCAACCTGATAAGGGGCATCTACAGCAAACACAGGGCTGACATCACACTTAACGGTGAAAGACAATGTATTCTTCCTGAGATCAGGAACAAAGGGTCTGCTCTCACTAATTTTATTCAGTGCTGCGGTGGAACTCCTAGCCACGGTAACAAGGCAAGAAAAAAAAATCAAAAGCATAGGAATTGGAAAAAAAAAACCTGTCTTTATTTGCAGGTGACCTGATTAGCAACATAGAAAATGCACCTACAAACTGGCTGTGAGAACTACAGCGAGCTTAGCAAAGCGGCAGGACACAAGGCCAGGACACAAACACGAGCTGTGCTTCTAAATACTAGAAGTGAACTGGAAACTGAAATTTACAAAATGCCATTCACAATGTCATCAAAGTCATGAAATCCTTAGGGATAAATCTAACAGAACACAGCCAAGCTTTGTACAATGAGAAATAAGCACACACATTATATGTATCTACAGACATATCCAAAAAAGGCACTCGCTGCCCCTCTGTCCGAGACCAGCTGCGCCCGCAGGCCTTCTGCAGTCCCATCACGGAATCCCTGGACACAGTCCCTCTCAACTACCACCGTGCTCTGCCTTGAAAACACGGCCTCTGGTCTAATTTATCACTTACACCAACCAAGCTGGAAGAAATGACTCACACTCCAACAAGAATGCTCAAATTCGAACAGAAAAAAACATTTTCACTATTTTCTCTAAGCAACCATGAGTGGGAAAAACATCAAACATTTTCGGGAAATCATCACACTGTCATGTTTTTCACTCTTTCAAACCTTACTCTCATCTCATATGCCTGAGACTTACGCATGAGCATCTGGTCTCATTTCCTTGCCTGTGATTACGTATTCTTAAATGGGCACACAACGCAAAGATTTCTAAATAAGAGAATTCCATGGAAGCGGAACCCTCCTCCTTTTTGTTTCCTCATCATACACTCTAGTCACACTTCTTAAGTGGTCAGCGTCAGATAACGTAGGTCAGCGACTGAGGATCAGGCCCAGTCCAGGGAGCCCTCCATCTCCCGGGCCGCCATCAGAGCCTTCTGAAAAAGCCCTTGACACGGATCTCCATCATCGGACAACACCTGGGCCAGAAGAGGCAGCCACTGCCCAGGGCCTGCTAATCCACCACTGAAATGATCACAAACACACTTCTGTGATCTCTGTAAACTGTGAGGGCCGGCGGCAGGGACTGTGGCTGTCCCGCTCACTCCTGTGTCTGCAGCAAGCAGCACAGCCTCCCACAGACAGCCCACATGTGCCACTTGCTAAATGAAGGCACCCACGGCTCTCACCACACCTTGATGCTTTCTTCCCGAGGGCCCGAGGAAACCTTGAACCTCCCCTCGGCTTCAGAGCTGGCCAAGAGGTAAGGGCACAGGAGAGGAACACTGTGTGACCGCGGCCCTCAGCAGACCGGGCGGCCTCACAGAGCCCAGGAAGCCTCTTCACTCCTCTCATCTGGGGGAGGCGACAGCGAGAGCAGCTCTTGCTTACTAGGAACACTGAGTGTTGGCTAACTCTGCTGCCGCGGGCACAGCTCACCCGTGTTTGTATTTCTACTGCAGAGAGCAAACATTCCGCTTATTTAATTTATACCTCGTGCCCCGGACACAGGGAATTTCCTACTCAAGTGCTGACAAAGTTCTGCTTCCTAGTGTGAAATACACCGACATTTAAGTAATTACGAAATGCACCCTTTTTAATTCACTGATGGTCATCAGTGGCCTTGTAAAGAGGTAGCTGACCAGGTTAAATCATTAATGAGGATATTTATCTGGCGTAGCAGCACAGAAGGCCCAAATCAGGAGCAGAGGGCTCACACCATCATATTATAGCTTCTCTCTTCTTTTGTTACAAAGAGAGAGAGAATTGGCTTTACGTTGGGAATACAAACAGAGGGAAACTGGCATTTCAACCAACAACTTGTACTCAGGAAAATTCTGATTTGAAACTATCCTGATTCTTTTCAGACATACAACGATCCCGTGAGGACCCTGAGCGCTCTGCCCTCAGCAAGAGCCTCGGGAGACGCCGCCTGCTCACACCGCGCGGCTGTGCGGGTCCCTCTAAAGTGCGGCATGTCACACAGCAACGCTGGTGGGGTCACAGGCAGGGACACGGCTGTGTTAGTCGAGCTGTCTCAGAGGAAGGCTGCAAGACACGTGTGGCAGCTTTTTGTGAGCTGAAGAGCTGGGGAGCTGAAAACGGAAAAGTACATTAAGCAAGAAGAGGCTTAATTTCTGAGAATTCCATTAGTAAGAAAGCCTTTTGATCAGCACTTAGTAAAACACCAACACGAAGACCCGGACGTGACGTCTCCACAGCAACTCCTGTGCTGGAAAGTTCTCAGAATTCAGTTTTCCCACCGGCAGACCTTGCGGTTAAGTTACCCAAGCGGGTACTTAAATCCGCAATGTCAGGAGCCGCCGAAGCCCCAGGACCGCGTCCAGGAGCCGGTCCGCTACACAGAGCCGTCTACGCTAACCAGAACTGACACCACGGCCCCACGGAAGAGAGGTTCAAAATTGTCCATGAGACGTGCTCTTTAACTCTACGCTCTGCTTCCGCCTAATGCTTTCAAATCGTTAACAATATTCTGAAAAAGTTAAGATGTTAAAAATGTCAAGAAAAGTAAATTACGAGTTTTCATACGCCAATTCTTTTTGTTGCTGTACATATAGTGAAGAATATAGTATAGAAAGTCTCCAACCTGAGCCCAGCTTCCCTCCTCATCCTCCTGATGTTACGTGGTTAGGAATGAAAAGAACACAGCTGTTAGTATCGGTGAGCTTAGTAAGGCAAGCAGATCAACTTCAGAAGGTGCAGCGAGACGGAGGGGAAAGTTCGAGAAATCAAGGTATCATGCAAAACGCATGCAAAACAACAATCCCAGCTTCTCAGGCAGGAGCCGAGGCCCCCCCGGCAAGCACACTCAGTGAGGGAGAAAATGGGCCAGACCCTCAAAATGGAGTGTTCGGCCGAGGCCTCTCCCTAAAGGAGGTGTGAATTCAACCTACTCTAAAGAGAGAGGGCCTACCAATGTAAAGTTCCTGGAAAAATCGAAAATAAGACAAAATACGGATCCTATTTTATACATTTGACTAATACCTAGCGGAAATACTTATCAGGAACAACTGAGTGTAAAATGACCTTTCTGTTTCCCACAAAAAGGCCGGGAATGGTGCCGCTTGTAAGTGGGGTGCCCTGGGAGGAGGACAGGCTCGGGGCGGGACTGACCGTTTGTGGCGAGGCCGCGAGTGTTTCCATCTCCTCATGCGTTAACCAGACATTTCCTGTGGTCTACGGTGACCCAGGGACCACCACATCCAGGGCGAGGGAAGCAGTGACAGAGAGGAAGGTGGCAGACACGTGAGCCACGGGCACACAGGAGGAGCAGGGGAGGCGAGGCCCGTCTCCCCCTCTTCTCATTTGAGATGCCCACGTAGAAAAGGAGAGAATATCGACCAGCTCGCCCTTCTTAAAGAGTGACCACACCTAATTAATGCTGTGTGGTCAGCCACACGAGAAGAGCCCATGATTCCTAGAGCTGGATCTGCCCTGCTCACCCCCTGAGGTATGTGAAATATAAAGAGAAGAAAATACATTTTGCGCCTCTCAAAGTGTGAGTAATTCTCCAGTGCCCATCAACCCGCCCCATGGGAAAGGGCCTCAGCCCAGGAAGCCCACGCAGCCGAGCTCCGGACTGGGGGAGACGGCTCGGGGCAGGCGCTCCCAGGATGGGGCCTCTCGGCCTGCACAACCTCGCCGGGGGGCTCAAGAGGCAGGGAGCAGGACTGAGTGTGTCCAAAAGAAGGCCCAATCGCCACTGTACCGGAACACCGGCCCCACGTCCTGTCCCCGTCACTGCAGCCGCGGACAGCCAGGCCCCGCGGCTCTCAACGCAGAGCTTCCCGGGGGACGGGCTCTTCACCACTGGCCGTTAACCTCAGCTCGCAGGACGCGAGCTTTCTCAAGACAGTTGATAAAAACTTGGGGAAAACCACCCCAGCGCCTTCACTTGTAGAAAGGCCACTCTCATGTGAAATGATGGGGGAACAGGGACCAGATCGGATACTGCGACAAAACTTTCCACTGGGAGAAGAGCTGTCTGTGCGACAGGTGAGAACACAGGCTGATTGTCGCTACCACAACTCTTTACTAAGAGACAAAATCAAACAAACAAACAAAAAAGGCTCTTAACACTTTTTGTGCAAAGGAACCGAGGCCTGAATCGGGCCCTGACCTGCTACTCAGAGAAGCATGCCTGTGAGGCTCTTGGTTTCTTAATCAGGGTTTTTCTCTCGAGAGTAAACCAAAAGCTAAAAGCAGAGAGTGGGCACTGGGCCAATGAAAAGAGTCTGCACTTTAGGAATGAGGCGTTGGCCTGCCCTTATCTCCCAGTAACCGCTAATGTTTTCATTAGATTAGTTTTTAACGTTTCAAACAGGAGGACCCTCTTTAAGGACGTTCGAGGTCTCCCCACGGGGAGCAAACCGGATGAGCACAGGTAATGCCTGGTGCGTGAGCACACGCAGGCTAATGGACTGCTCAGAACCCTGAGCTCCCAGGGCCCTCAGTGCCAAAAATGGAAGCACCGAGGGGCCCAACGTCACATTAGAGTAAAACACTGCTTATAGCGCAACTGGGGATCGAGGCTTTTTTCCCTTCACTTTTGATGAATTTATGTTTAAATTTGTGATCGCTACTGTTGTTTTCAGAAACTCCTACTTCTATGTTACAATGCAGCCACTGAAGCCAGGCTGTTAAAAAAAGCATTCAATAAAGTATTTTTAACCACTCAGTTTTCACCCGTTAGAAGCTGTGACGTTTCTGCAGGCTGAAATTTTAAACCGGAGCCCTGGGTGTGTTTACGAAGACTTGGAGAAGCAACGTCAGGAGGGGATAAACTGCTTTCAGGGAGACGCACCGTTCTTGACGTAGGAGGGGCTGACGGACTCGTGAGGGACGTGATCGCCTGAATGGCCAGCCTCAGCTTCAGCCTGTGCAGAGGGTTGCTGATGCCGATCTTGCGCTGGATCTCCGTGTCTGACAGGGTGGACATGATAGCCCCACTTTTCACGTTGGCTCGGCAGGCGGCCACATACCAGGCTGGCAACCCAACCCAGAGCTAGAGACAGGAAATGTTAAGGCCAGAAGGTTATGCACAGTGTGTGAAATGGATTAACACGTTCACATGAGTCACATACTTGATCCAGGATCGAAAGACGACTATACCTCCAGCCAGACGCCAACAGTTGGCCCATCCCATTGTGCAAAAGGTAAACCTTGTCTCCGGGCTTCCTCGAGCAACTCATGCCTACAAATAACCAGACAGTCACAGTGAAAGACTCGATCACACGCATACAGGAAGCAAGTTAGCAGAGTACTCGCTCTATACACTTTCACAAGCATAGTAGCACATATCTCATTATTTTCCTTTCATCTTCTAAACCATCCACTTAACGGTAGTTTGGTACATGTCAGGAAGAACTCCTGAACAATGAAATGCTGACGGACTCGACAAGGTTCTCTGTAGAATCATCTCCTCGCAGAATTAAAGAATTATTACCCACTTTAAAAAAACCCAGCAGAGCCTTTGTATCCAAGCTAGGACATTCAAGCGAAAACATACTCGCTCTTCTCTTTCTAAACGATGAGGGAAAATATGGAGAAAGAGGAAACTAGACCGGGTCTGAACAGAGAAGCCTGCCTCTGTGGGAGCTTCACAAACGTTCAGCGTTCACACCACCAACACCGAGAACAATGTGGATTTTTAACACTAGGAATGGTCTACTGTAGCAAGCAAGTAGTGGACTGGATTTTGGCTGTTTCTCTTCCACGTTGCTAGTTAGCTAACTAGGTACTTGCTAAATTCAGACATTGGGTCATTTCTGTGGTTTAACCCACAGGCTTCAAATCCAGAAAATTTCAACCCGGACAGTTTCTACCAGGACCCCAGACGGAGTGTGAGCCTAAGATGCCCTGCGCTGACAGCTACCATGGGGCAGGAGGCAGGGAGGAGTCCCAGGGCCCTCGTGAGATCAGAAATATTCTGTAGGCCTGATTTTCAAATAGGCGAACTGGAACTTTACCACATTACCATCTTTGCAAATGATTCTGTCTACTGGGAACATGGCTATGTAAGAGAGAACAAAGAAGCTTCACGAATCTTATCTTACTGCTTTGTGCTGTTTACCTCCAAGCCTTTCTAAGACACCCTATTACTTTGACAGGGAGAGCCTCGGAGAGGAGACGGGGCTGCTCACCGCACGCGCCCCGACACCCCAAGTCATTTTCCATAATCATTTCTACAGAACACGTCGTCGAATCTTTTACTTCTAAAGATACATAACAGCTCTTCAACATATTGAAATGCTATTAGACTTTTCTTAAGACTATGAAGTCTATGGACAATTAAAGCTCAAAACGTTTCACACAGGATCTCAAGTAAGTGTTCCTTAAGTCACCCTTAGGCTTCTGGGGAATAACAGATATTGTAACTATCCAGGATAATTCGACCAGAGGATGCAACAAATATCTTAATAGCTCAAGTAGAGTTAACAAGGGGCAAACTTCTCTAGTTCAAATAAGCAAAGCTACTCATAAATAAAAAAGCAGCCAAGTCCACTGGAACTGCCGTCCCCCTGACACAGGAGGCCAATGCTGGACGGAGGGGGGAGGAGGGCCTCGCTGGGCGGGACCGACCGCCAGTGTGCTGAATTAAGTGCCACTTTGTGTTTCCTGGGGACAAGTTCTCCTCAAGGACAGTGGCTCTATCTTATGTAAACATGTCTGTGAGCCATAGGAGCCATACGAGCAAGACAAACACCTCCTCGGCAGACAGAGCAGGGAAAGACCTGAACCCTGACAGCACGGTCAAGGCCCAAGTCCTGCCCGCCTGGCCCGGCGGAGGGGCGGGGATGGCACTGGTGCCGGGCCAACAGGGCTTTCCGATCCCCACACTCTGAAGTGAACTAAACAGGTACTGAGTCCGGGGCACTTGGCAGAGAGTTCGTTTTTCATATGAAACAGACACTCACTGTACACAGGAACATAGGGTTAAAAATAGTCTGGTAATTCCATCATCTGGGGACTGGTGCACACCCTTCTGACTTCACCTGCAATGGTCGTTGGCTTTTATCAACAGCTTTCTCTAGTATGGATTACTTCTGGGTTTCACAGTGCAGGCCCAGCGCCCTGCTGAAAGGGCGATAAGGCAATGGAGGGAGAACGATGCATCTCTTAGATGCCGCCGAGAGAGACGCGAGAAGTGAGCGCGAGGGCAGAGGAGACCCCAGCTGGGCGGCCGGCCCAGGTCTCTGTCTGCTTCCAGCTCCCTCCCCTATCAGGCTAGTTGGTGACCTTGAAGACCCCACACGGAGCCAGATCCCTGCGTTATCACCCCAGGCAGGAACACCAGCACCCCCTTCTTCTCTGGGGGTGACTGTTCTGTCACGTGAAGAAGGCCCCTGCCCGTGGGAGAGGAGAGGGCAGCGCCCCTGGAAGCTGTGCAGGGTAGGGCGAGCACAGGATGCGGAGACCAGACTGGAGACGCCGGGGCCAGCGCCACTCCTGCCCTCTCTGGAGCTCGGTTTCTCGAACAAATACGCTCCCTTCTTGCTCGGTCTAGGAACTGCCTTTCCCTGCTGGCCACTGAGAACGGCCTCAGGCAGACGGCCGCTCTCCTTCGTTTGTGACTACTCATCAGAGCACTTTCTAAGAATCAACAGAACCACCCGTGTGGTTCGACTTCACCGCAACCAGAGATCACCACGAAGGCTGCTGAGTCCTCGCGACAGCTAACCGCCAGGGCACGAGGTCGTCTTCTACTGGCCCTTCGCTCCAAGGCCTGAAACCCGAGAGATCGAAGGCGGCGGGCCTCTCAAGTGCCGTGCGTTTCTCTGCATCCTAAGTCTACCCGAGGCACCCACCTCTGTTCTGCAGAGGCTGAGGCAGAAGCTGATATCCTGGGGCAATGAGGTGTATTCTGTGTGCCCAGATTCTACGGCCCCAAACCACTGTCCAGAGCAAACAGAAGACTCGTCTGGTTTCTGTTGTTACGTATTTCCCTCCTCTGCTTGGAGATACTGCAATCTCTGTCATCGCTTTGTCCACCCTTAGGATCTGCGATCTCCGTTTACAGAGAGCTACTCGAGAAACAAGGGCGGGGCTGCCGTCCCTGCGGGGTAAAGGGACGAGCGCTGGGCCTGCGATAGTCAGCCAGCAACTCGCGGCTGCTTGGCTGGGACTTGACCTCCTCCCTCGAAGATCATTCTAGACCCCAAGGGCGATTTTTTAAATACCTCTATACCAGGAAACTGATGTGCCATGCTTCCCAGCCTTAACATTAGAGTCAGAGGAGAAAGACATTCAGAAATATGCTAAATCCCCTGGGGAACAGGCACACGGATGAGACAAAGGTCATGTAACCCGTGAGTGACGGCGTGTGTTTTATAACTAGGACAGGACACGATGATGAAGTTATCTTTCATAACGAGAAGCGGTGTGGGCTTTGCTGACCAGACCCCAGATAAGGTGTACCATCCAAGCGACACACGCACCTCGTTTCTCTGAGGCTGACACGTTCAGTACCATGGCACCTTGCACCAACACCTGCTGGGCTCATGTCACAAACACGGCTCTACGGCCCACGCAAAGCACTACTCCCGCCATGGGGTGCAGCTCGCTGTCAGAGGCTGGGGGTGGGGGCGGCCAGGGTGAGGGGACCCGGGACAGCTCTCAGCAAAGCAGCACGACTCTCCCGGAACCTCAGTTCAGAGCCTGAGGCTGGTGACTGCCAACGCCACAGGCTGTAACACACGCTCAGCACAGCACACCCTCCGCCTCAACTTACCCTGCAACCACACTAGAGTCAACCAGGGAGAAACGGGAAAGAGAGCATTAGAACACCAGGTTACTTAAGGCGACGGAGTTCAGACAGCACCAGGGACACCCGGCAACGCTGTGGGAGCACCGCCAAGCGGACGAACACAGTGATGTCTGATTTCACGCCAGCGGTACCCTCCACGGATTCATTAAGCATGTCCAGCACCGAATGCGCCCACCACTCTCTTTTATGTACCTTAGACAAAACCTCAAAGTCAGCTCTCCACCGAAGTCACCAGGTTCTTGAAAACTCTCTAAAAGTGGATGTGTTTGGCTGTGTGACTTTGGCAGCTAAAGGCACACTTTTGAGGTAATAAAAAGAAATATTTCTGAGGACCGTATTTTGATTCTTACCTCTATAATGCCATAAACGTAAAACTGTATTTCAATAATACTTTTTCCGGATAACTCAAACATTTTCCCACAATTATAAATAAAGCATTTTTCCTAAAGTCATTTTTATTTCTGGTTAACTGACAGAACTAAAATTACCCACTGTAGTCAGACAAATAACCTCCATACTTTGAATTTTTCCCTAGTAACTTACTAGTACGTCCTAGAACTTGCCGTGCACGACCACAGAGTTCAGAGAACGGCCTGCCCCTAGACAGTTACAGCTATGGTGACACAGAAGTGCAGAGCCAATGCCATCACGGGGAACCCGGAGCTCCAGAGAAACCTGCCTACCACCCACCACCACACACGCTCCCCACGCAGCGGGAAACGGAGTCACGTGCCGGGACAAACAATAAAGGCTGTCTCCACACAGCCAAGTGCTCAAGCATACCTCCTGCGAATTACAAAATAAATTTAGAAAACAAGGGTGACCCAAACTTGGGCCAATTTGAATAGTTTGTGACCCTACAGGAACCATGAACTTCCGGGGACGAGGACCGAGGCGCACTGCCACAAACCTTACGGATTTTATTCCAGCATGTGCAAGCGTGTGCACTAGAACACGTCAGCAAAATCTAACGGACACATTTTTCCTGGCATGGCTCCAGGAGGCAAAAGGCCTGGCTGGGATACGTTTCACAAAGGCAAATGGCAATTACCCAAGTTACTTTAAAACATTTTTATACAGTTCAAAGACAGCAACGTTCAAAGCACGTTTTGCTGTTCAATGGTGTCTGCGGATTTCCATTCACGGGGACCTGAAAGACTGAGTATTCCTAGGGCATGGTGAGCAATAACAGAAACAACGGCACTTCGCCTGAAATAAGACCAGCAGTGGGCCAGTCAAGAAGATTAGTACGATTCTGAGAAGAGAACGAAAACGAGGCAGGGTTCACAAAAGGGAACCCAACCGTCAACTCTACAGCTAAAGGCACGTGGCCTCTAGGGGAGAGGGTCCCCGGGCCCCAGCGTGGTCCTCGGGGCGCACTGTAGGCCCAGGTGCCACACCAATGAGGCTGTCTCAGGGTACTTGAGTGGCCAGACGACCTTTCCTATCGTCAGACTGACCACAGAACCTACCAATCGTCAGCCTGTCACAACGCCCAGCTTTGCCATCTGACCACTGGCTCTCGCCCGTCTTGCCCATTCTCAAGGTCAGCGCTTCCCTCTGGGACTGCTAACTGCCCCTTCTGTCGTAGAGGGTGGTTCAGTTTCAGTTTTCAGTCGCCAGTTCACTGGGATACTGTCTCTCCCTACCTCGTTCATCTACTTAATTCTGGTTGACATACGGTCAACCAACACACAACCTGCTCCCGATCAGAACGAAGCCAGAGAAACACGCACACACTATTCCTCCATGCCCCTACCCCGGGGCATCGCAGCGTCTCAGCACCTTTGCAGAAAATGATCACCCTGCTATCACCTATTTTCAGAGTCAAGACAAATCGGAATCAAAATTTAATAAACAGACCACAAAATCACGAGTCTATTGAAGATAAAAATACAAAATCTACCGGAGGAGGAAAAAAGGGGCAACACAGCGAATATTTCCTGACAGATCATAGCCCGCACGGCAAACTCTGAATGCTGGTGATCAAGTCGGAGCGGTGGCTGCAATTACACACTCAGTTCTCCCTATTTTAGGATGGCTGGCACTGGTGCCAGTGCTTTACGTGTGTTTATGTAGCGACAGATGCGTGTCTAACACTCACAAAGCCGTGTGAGGCGCGTACCGCTGCACTCCCATCTTAGAGGAGGAAACCGGGAGTGCAGCAAGGCTAAGCGGCCCCTCCCCCCAGAGCTGACGCACCGGAGCCGGACTCGGGGCCCCACGCCTGGCGGGGAGCCCTCCTCATCAGACAGCTCTCCGGGGGACGGGAGCCTCCCCTGAGTCCTCTCCCCCTTCCTGAGCAGAGGCTCTCAGCCCCCCAGGAAGCACAGTCTCTTAAAAGCTTTAGGTTAACCTTTCAGAAGGTAATATAGACACATAAATAGATACTACATTTATTAAATAAACGTTAGTTAAAAATCAGGCACAACTGAGAAGTGTTCAGTGAGATGGACGAATAACGAAAAGCTTACTTTTTTTGAAGTTTCCGGTTTTTCTCCGCCTGTCCTCCCAGTTTGCTGAGTCCCAAGGCATCCTGAGCTGAGTTTTCGGTCTCCGAAACGCCAGCTGTGAGGGCCCAGCGGTTGAAACAGCGAGAGAAATCAACACGGCCGCATTAGGTGAGTTCAGAAACAGGTGGAAGAGCACTTGCAGGCAAAGAACACCTCTAAAGGCTAAGTTTCTGACTAGGCAACCAAGGCACGAGAATGCTCGAGAGACAGTGAGCCCTTTCTGTCTGGGACGCCAGGTTGTTCAGGGCCAAAGAACGTCCACCGTGGCTCTCTGGGTCGCATGTGTCCCAGAGAAAACATACGCCTCCTGAGCTTTCACTCCCTGAGAACGCCCAGCGTCTTCGACAGACCGCCCGTGGGAACAACCGGGGGCACACAGTAGGCACACACACGGCAGGCCCCCCGCCTCCATCCTAAGGGTTAAGAATGTTTGCTGGAAGCCACCCACCTTGTCCTAATGACTCCTTGCCGGCATGTCCAGGTCGGCCCTTTTCTTTCTTGCCAAACAGGCGGCCGATGGAGGACTTGATGCCCTTCTTCTTGGGGGCTTTGTGGAGCGAGTCCTGGCCACTATTACTACTGCTGGGGTTGCTCACGGGGCCGTCCTGTGAGCCTGTGGAGCTTTGGGGATAGAAAACAATCTTTAATGAGCGCCCTCGTCCCAACACAACGTTCCATTCACAGGCACTAGAACACTCCACGCTTTTAATACTTGCTCTTCCAACTACACGAGCATTCCAAGTCTCCTCCAGGCATGTCTCCTTCGCAAAATGCATCGCGTGTAGAAACGAAGGCTCCCAGCCATCCCACCACGGAGAACCGTTTCTGAGGAGCTGAGGCTCTGAGCCGGAGCTCTCCTTCTGAGAAGGCTTCCAGTCCGAACCATGGAAGGCAGAGAGCACCATGAGCCCACCTGAGGGCCGCCCCTCGGCTGTGAAGATGCTCTCCCAACTGGAGGCCTGACCCCAGCGCCCCAGCAACCTCCCCAGTGCCACCGTCCCTGCCGCGAAACAAGAGCCACAGGGCCTACTGCAGAGGCGGCGAGGATGGACACCTGCACCCGCCACCGAGGGCTGCCAGGGCGGGACAAAAGCACAGCCCGTGGTAGTTTGACATAGGAGCACACTAGTCACCCACTGGCTCTCATGGTCCCTGTGGGGAGGCGCTTGGAGCGCTGGGGACGAGGTGGGGCTCTCCACAGCTCAGAGGCAGAGAGCGCATCCGAGCGGCGGGACACGGACGGTCCTGCAGAGCAACGCTCAGAACACGCCACATGCTTAGCAAATGCTCCACAAGAAGAGAAAGTTCTCACAAGAGTCAATTTGCAGACTCTGAAGAAATGAAGGCTTTCTAAGATTGCTGCTATCACTGAACTCTCTTTCTAAACTCACGTCGCCCAAACAGACAGCATCTTCTGCTGGGCTCACCTGAGCTCCCAGGGCAGCCCGAGGGCATCATCTAAATCAACTCAACTCAATTAACCAGTATTTCTTTAAAGTCATCATTCTGACTTTTTTCCCCAAGAAGAGAGCAATGGATTTCTGAAAGCTGAGCATGAGAAGGCGGTCTGTTTGGAGCCGGGCTAGGGTGGGACGCTGCCCTCCTTACTTCCGTAAGTCCCTGAGGTCCTCGTGGCCGACCGTGTGCAGCGCCCCTTTGTGCAGCCTGTCCAGCCGAAGGGACCGCGGGGAGGGCGGGGGCGAGGTTTCACATTTTATTGTCGTCTTGTCGTCTCGTACCTCTTCTAGGGAGGCTGGCAACTGAGGGGTTGAGACCAGTGTAAAATTAGTGAACAACACACTGTGACCAAAAAAACCCCACAACACATAGGCTTTAAATTATAACCATAAACTTATGTGGAAATCCACGAGCTATGCTTTCTGCTGAGTACAACCAGCCTCGTTCTAGCCCAACGCCACGTTAAAGGACCGTCTTACTTATCAGGAGCAGGAGCACAGAGCAGAGCCCGACTCCTGGCCTACGAGCACCAGAACGAGCGCAGAGACCCGGGCAGGACACACGGGCACTCCTCCTCCTGAGCCTCCTCGCAGCCCGAGGGCCCGCCCGCCCTAGGATCCTAGGCCACCACGAGGACAGCCACTGAAGGGCACCGAGATCTGAACCACGCCCAAAACCTCGTCCTCACACAGCACGCACGGCACTCACTGTCCCTGATGAGGAGCTGAAGACGAACGTGTTTATCTCCTGATGCATTCAGAAGAAACACCAGAGAGGGCAGAAACCTCTTGGGTAAACTGTCCAGAACTTTTTGTTTTGGGAGAAAAAGAGAAATAGCTTGTACCATGATCCACTATCATTTTGAGTAGTGATGCACCTTCCTGGACTCTGTAACAAGTGGAAAAGCAAAAAGGGATCTAACTCCTGCATCCCAGACACGCCTGTCTGTCTCATACGTCTCAGCGTGCAGAACAGATGCTATAAACTGAGGTCTTTCTACGCGGTTTAAAAGCAATTTGTTTAAGCCGGCTCAAAGCAGTCCTGGCCTTCCACTGGAAGATCCTCTCCTTCAGACTGCCAGTTTTCCCGTGTCGGGGAACGTGAGGACAGGAAGGAGGCGGTGGGGAAAACGTTAACTCCGGCAGGTCTTACTGATCCATGTGGCTCCGTGGTGAAGGCAGGGCTGGAGTCCTCAAAACGTGCGTGGCAGGCGTTTGTACAAACAGCAAGACCTGAGCAGCCAACTTGGGCTTTTTTAATGCGACTGTGTAGAGTGTCGCTCCACTGCAGCCCCACAGCGGCTCAGTGACAACCAAGGGGCTTAGTGCAAAACGGAGTCGAACTCATTTAAGATAGAACCTTAAGCCGTAGCTGGATAGATTCCGCATGCTCTCCTGATTTCAAATTACAATCTGCAGACAACCAAAGGCTACGACAGCTAGAAACTATCAATACGAAACTGAAACAGGGAGAGATTTCAAACTGAGGTTAAAACAATCACCTATAAAAAACAAAAAAGAACAGGACAGGGAGCAGTCCACGGGACTGAGTTCACTGTCCTCAGCAGAGACAGAGCTCAGGAGGAGCGGCCCGCCCTGGCCGGTGGCTGCTCCCGTTGCGCCCCCGTGGTGAGGGGCCCTGCCCAGCCCGGGGCCCGCCAGGCTGGGGCCTGCACGCTCTTTCAGAGCTGACTGGAACGAAGCTCCCCGACAGCTGGGGGGTCACGGCGGCGTAGGCCAGGGATGCTGAGGAGGAGGACAGTGCGTGGCCCACGCCGCCCGTGTCTGCACCATGCCTGCACTCCTGCCTTTCATCCTCACCACAGCCCCACAGCAAGGCCCTCGAAGGAGCCAGCCAGCCAGCCCACAGTGCCGTGAGCAACAGGGTCAGGCTGTCCTGCCTGGACGTCAATCAACACGCTCCTTCCTTCCCTGAGAAAGCCTTCCCACCGAGGGAAACACGGATGCGAGTCGGCGGGACTGAGGGCGTGCTGTGCGCCGCGGGGCCGGTTATAAGCTCTGCTCCTTGCAGATCGTGCACGGACGGGCACCGTCTGCGGCCACCCCGAGGAGCGCGCTTCTGTCGTTGTCTTCACTTAAACAGGAGGGCAAACCAAGGCGCAGAGAGGGCGAGCAGCACACCCGGGTCACAAATCATCACTGACAGCGGGGACTTGAGCCTGCGTTTCGCTGAATCGCCACGGTGCTCTGCGCAGCGGAGGGCTCCCACGGCTGCCGCCCAGCTCATGTGCTCTAGGCGCTGCGGTCAGAGGACAGCTGCCCGAGCATCCGAAGGGCGGCCTACGAGCGCAGGATCAGGCAGCTTCTGGGTGGGGGTGCAGGCTATGCACATGGCGTGAAGGTTAGGAGGAAGGCATTCTGGTCAACAGATCTGCTCCCCAGTGCGTGCATGTCCTCCAAGAACAGGGAGGCCCGATTCACGACTATCTATAAGGAGAAGAGGCCCACTGGCCCCCGCTGTCAGGGACGAGTGAGGAGGTGAGAGAATCTGCAGAGAAGTCAGGCCGTGGGGGAAGCGACTCAGTGTCCTGGTTTTGAAATCAGACCAGTCCACACTGCAGCGTTCCCTAACTGTGTGCCCCTAGGCACAGCACGTGGCCTCTCTGAGCCTCCGTTCCACATCTGTCCATGGGGATAACGACAGTAACCTGCATCTCACGGGAAGTCCATGAGGACGAGAGAGCAGACTCGTAGAGCACTCAGCACAGGGCCTGGCATACAGTAAGAGCTCATGACAGCTAGCTATGTTTTTTTTTTTTTTTTGAGGAAGATTAGCCCTGAGCTAACTACTGCCAATCTTCCTATTTTTGCTGAGGAAGACTGGCCCTGAGCTCACATCCGTGCCCATCTTGCTCTACTTTATATGTGGGACACCTCCCACAGTATGACTTTCGCAAAGGGGTGCCAGGTCCACACCCGGGATCCGAACCGGCGAACTCCGGGCTGCCGAGGAGCAGAACATGCGAACTTAAGTGCTGCGCCACCAGGCCGGCCCTTCTAGCTATGCTTATTAAAATTAGTTTTTCCCCAAACTAAAATCTGTGGCTCTGCTTCAGTAATTTCTCATTGAAAAAATACTATAGCCATTATAAATAAGCATGCAACGATGAGAAGGCAAATGAGTGGAAGAAAGGCACACCCTTACGCCTGTCCCAGCATTCTATGCAAACCACCAGTGACCTGTCTCCAACAGGACAATCGTCATTTGTGACATGCCAGGTGAGTGTCAACATGTCCATTTAAATGTCAGTGATTCACAGGGCTCATTCATGCCAAATGATAGGTGCCCGTCAATACTTCAGAGAAACAAAGGTATGTTAAATTACTAAACACTTGACCTTTCTATGATGTTGCCTTAAATCACTAGGCTGACGGACGCATGCAAAGAAATGAAGAGAAACCAGATTTACTGCATACTCTGAAGTTAAAAATTCAAGGATCAGTACAGGTAAATATATTAAAAAGAGAATGACAAGACAGATATAAGCGAGCTGAGATTCAGAGAAAACGTAACTGGAAATGGAACATCTTTTTCACCATGAAATTTAAACAGTAAGTTACTCAAGATTTACTAGAGAAACACTATAAATCGTTACTCAGGGAGATAAAATTCTATTACAACATATACAATTTATTAAAATACGGCATTTTATAGAACAAAGGGCCCTAACAGTTGTCTATTCTAAGCCAAACTTCTCTAGAACTTAGTTTGCCCTAATGAAAAACATGTCTCTAAACATCAATTTAGTTGACGAGGAAGTTATTGCAAGACTTACTATAAAACTGAACAAACCTACTTTTAGTTATTAATCACCTATTGGTCATTCATATAAAATTCTTACCTAGAAATTGATTTAAAATTTCTCAAACATAAATTTTTTGATTAAAGCAGGGTACCCTGTGAAAATACGTAAGGATAAAAGCTAGCAGAATAGCAGGTGGAATCTTCACATTCTATGATTCCTATGAGATATGTGAATTTAAAAAATAGTCTATTAAAGGCATTAATTGTTTATGTCCAACAAGTTGATGAAATTTACAGTCTTGACTATAAGCATTAAAACCAAAAGGTATACTGTTTGTGTCAAGTTTCCGTTAATTCTATACTTGGCGGATTATCTCTGTATATATAAAAGATTTCATTTCTGAATTACACAAACCCTACACAGTTTGAATAAAAGCACTCTGATCCAGCGATATCATGCCTGTATCCACATCTGTTGTACAGTGACACAGCAGTAAAAACGTATCACTACTGAGGGAAAAAGACACTATTTCATGAGAAACGAAGATAACGCAGAAACCCCACTAATGAGCCCCAATGGCCCCCACACACACACCATGGCCCCCACTGTGGCGGTTCCCTGAGCACCCCGTGGAGGGGGTGTCACAGCGCGGGCTGAGGCCTGGACTAACAGTGACAAAATAAACAGAAGGATGACACAGGAAATCAAAACTAAACACGGAAGCAGACACAGCGTCAGCCGGCACACACAACTACAAAAACAAGGAAAAAGAAAAACAGAACTGTTTTTACAAATTCTCTGAAAGGAAATAAGCATGAAATTGTCAAAGAGCTTAAAATATCAGCTAATGAGCTAACGATGTAAATTATAAAAATACTATGTCAAAACACTGCGAAATGGACTAGGTACCACTTCGGACGCTACTAAAGCGATTCACGGTTCATTTAATTACACGCAGGCTAACAATGCAACTAAAAACGAAAATGGGTGGTAGCAGAAGAAATGAGAACGGAAGCGCAGTGAGAAAGCAGAACGCTGTCAACATGATTTCATGCATTCACAAAACCCAGACTAAACACGTGAGAAAGCTAGGCACTATTCTTTAGAGCAGCACGCTGTCGCGGTCCCTGCACTTCCAGAGGCTGCGCACGAACGCAGCCCCGCGCTTCCCGGGGAGGCCAAGCGGCAGCGCGCTCTCACTCACGCCACCCTGGATTCACCTGCAGAACCGGTGCCAAGCATGCCACCGAGGGCATTATTAAGAGGACCGATTTAGCTTTTTCTTCAGTTTTGTTTTTGAGGGCATATTCTGTACCCTCCAGTCAGGCATCCCGAACGTAAAGACAGACAGCACTGACTCTCTCTGCACATTTTCCTATATGTTACGATGGTTGCTGTATTTACTTTTGTTACACTGTCTATCGCTGGAAAACAAAAATATCCCCCTAGCTGCCGAACCCTGCAGAGCTGACCACGCTCAGAGCTGAACAAGTGAAAACTTCTCTGGAGTTCAGGCATCACCCCAATATTAAAATTAATTTGTCACCATGCTATTGTTGAATGATTAAATATGAGTTGGTTTTAAAAATCTCAAACCTCTGAGCATAACAAATGCACCTGATTTTCTTCCGGGTTAAAAATAAAGCATATTCGTGGTGTCCAAGACTTAAATCAGGTGTGTCGGGGGCGAGGGGAGACAGCACAAGAAAAGACAAATCCTTACCAGAGTCATGATACCTAGTCTGTCCACCTCCCGAGCTGGGCTGTGCGGAATCCTTCGCGGGGTGGACCGGCCACTGTTCGGAGGAGAGGAGCCGGCGAGCGAGGAGGCAGGGTAGAGGGGAATGGAGCTCACTGATCTAAAACGACGAAGATTGCCAAAACTCCCACTGCCAACTCGACTCTCAATCTCCTCCGCCCGCTGCTCTGTGTTTTCCTTTTCTTCCTGTATCAACCTAAAGTAAAAACAAAACAGTCATCCTTCCTTCATTAGCAGACAGATTAACGGGTTCAGATGAAAAAATCGGTGCTTGCATTACTGTAAGGAAACTCCAATGACGGTTGCTCCAACAATTAACACTTCAGCAAAAACGTTCTACTTTTTCTCTCTTTAACACACTCGGCTTCGGAACAGCACAAAGTACACCTTCCACTGAGTCTTACCAACTATCTCTGATCACTCGCGTTTGATTTTATTTACGTACCCCACAAGTCTGGAGGGGCTAGTTGGCAACTCTCTTACTACACAACGAGATGTTTGAATTTTACAGCTCCGACATTCCCACTTCTCAGGGCACAGCTGCACATTTACCTATCGGTTTTTTTGACTGGAAACTGGGAACTCTGATATAATCAAAAAATCAATTTACAAAGCAATCAGGAGTTTCCAAACACTTAAGTCTCTAGACTAGACGAAAACATTGATTTTTTTTTTTTAAAGGTTGAGTTCGAACAAAAGTATTTTGTTTGTATTATTTGACAGAATTCTCCACCAGCCTCATCTGAATGAATTCACGTCAACCATGCTGCATTAATTTGGAAATTCATAATTAAAGCTCTTCTCTCCTAATGTATAGTGGATGCTTAAACAGCAGTTTTAATATTTGACTATGCAAATCATTACTCTAATATTAAATTAGTAGTAACCTTGCAGTAACCTGTCCAATTAAAGTTCTACTTATATATTCTGAAAGTACTTTCTGTTACTGATACCAAGGCAGTGGACAGAATTTACCATTTATATCAGGTCAACTTGCTACATAAAGAAGAACCCATTTTACTTAGCAATACACTGTGAAAAATAAAAGCTGACGTTTATAATCCTTTCGCGTTTCCCACAGCGATGGGGAAAGGCAGTCTTCCGGGCTCTGCGGGGTTGAACACAGCACACGAACCGTGGTTTAGGGAGGCAGACTGCAGGCCGCACACCCCTTCCTTGCAGAGCCTACAGCTCTCCCTGGAGTTAGTTCTGCCCCTCCTTCCCTCCCGCAGGCTCTGCGCAGGAACCGGCACTTGGCGTCTGTGTCAGCTTGACAAGAACAAAATGTTGGCAGCAACTCTGCCCGGACCTCCCGCAGGGTCACCGGCACACGGCTGGTCTCTGTGTGCATGCAGGACCGGACCACGGCTGCCTCAGGCCTGACAGGGCAGATCTTGGGCTCCCTGTCACCCTGCACCCAGACCTAAGGCCTCTTAATCCCCCCTCGGACGGGCAAGTCTTTGGCTTGATGAGCAGTGCCATGTCTGCGCCCAGGATCCGAACCAACGAAACACCGGGCCGCCTGCAGCGGAGCTCAGGAACTTAACCACTCGGCCACGGGGACAGCCCCCCCTCGGACGGGCAAGTCTTTGGATTGCACCCCACAGTCGGCCCTTTGTCGTGTAAATTTACTGTTATAACTGCTAAGAGGCTTTCAAAAGAAAACACCTCTGAAACACTGACAAGGTTAAGATTCAAACCATCCTTTGACCACTGTCTTTTTTTTTTTTTAAAGATTGGCGCCTGAGCTAACAACTGTTGCCAATCGTCGCCTTCTTTCTTCTTCTTCTCCCCAAAGCCCCCAGTACATAGTGCTGGATTCTAGTTGTGAGTGCCTCTGGTTGTGCTATGTGGGATGCCGCCTCAACATGGCCTGAAGAGCGGTGCTGTGTCAGCACCCAGGATCCAAATTGGTGAAATCCAGGCCCGCCAAAGCGGAGCGCGTGAACTTAACCACTCGGCCATGGGGCCTGTCCCTGACCACTGTCTTGTAATGAACCAATTTTCACATTCTATTAGTTTAATAGAGGAAAACGCAAGTAGGAGTGGGAATTTGCCAATCTGAAAACCTCGGCTTTCTGTTCCAGGTGGTTGGGTGACACACCTGAAAACGTGAGGCTCTGAAAGACACACAAGAGGGCCCTCCTCAGCGCTGGAGGAGGCACAAGCGGCAGGTGGACGCTGCCCCAGCTCCCTGCCCCCCGCAGGGTTCAGAGTTGGGGGACACTCAGGCTGGAGGGGGGCAGGAAACTCTCCCTCCCGCTTCCTACTGCATGTTTCACCTTCGCTTGCCAGTGGACTGAACTCTGGCGTTTCTCCTCGTAAGTCACCCGCCACCTGGCACTGCCCGTGAAAAGAGTCCTGCTTCTTACCCACAAGGGCGCCAGGCCAGTCCACCTCCTCCTGGCTCTCCATGGTGCCCTGCCCCACACCACAGCTCCCCTCTGCACTTCGGAGCAGGGAGGCCTCCTCCGATGTGCGCTCAGCTCTCTGCACCCCGCCCATCTCTGGAACCCGGCCTGGGATCCAGAGTGGCACAGGTGGACACTGAGCTCCCCGGCAACGCTCTCCAGCTGTGTCATCGGCTCGTGGGGGAACGGACCGAACCCCTTTCACCCTTCTGCAAGATCTTACACAAGTGTACCCACACCACAACTGTGGCGAGAACGCCCGGTCAACTGAACTTTCCAATCAAGGGCAACCTCAGAACTTAAAACTATTCAAACAGGATTGAACTAAGTTTTACTATCATGGGACGTGTAGAATACGTCCACAGTATTTCTTCCAGACTGTCCTAGGTAGTATACAATTCTTTAGAGACATGCATGGTGTCTGTGGTGCTATGCACAAGCCCACGTACCTGATCTCCTTGTTGATGGCGTCCAGCTGCTCCTGAAGCATCATGGCCAGCGTCTGGGCATCGGCCTGCCCACTGGGGGACAAGAGGCCAGCTGGGCTGAAGATGGTGTCCCTGTCGTCTTCGCCGTCGGACGCGTCCACATCACTCTCGAAGGCCTGCGCCACGTTGGCCAGGACACTCGCTTGTTGGGCACGTTCCCAATCCTGTTCATTAAGAGTCTGTACCTAGAAACAAGAAAATCAAATCTCAGCAAAGATGGAAAATAACAACCAAGTTACAGCAACTTACAGTAAACCTAGCAGAAACTTAAATATCTTTTAAATAGAAGCCCAAAAGATTTTGGAAAAATAGGCCATGCTTGTAAGTTGCTGACACGTATTAAGCAGGCAGTATTTCAGGGGCAGGACAGTCGATTACTTAGACTGCCTGGTAACAGTCACATCTCACTGTGGACACAAGGCATTTCCATGACGTTATTCACAATGGTGACAAGACCGAGGGCAAACAAAAACTGAAAATTAGAAAAATACACCATGGGGGGGCCGGCCCTGTGGCATAGTGGTTAAGTTCGGTGCACTCTGCCTCGGTGGCCTGAATCCACGGGTTTGGACCTACACTGCTAGTTGGCCACGCTGTAGCAGCGAACCACATATAAAACAGAGGAAGACCGGCACAGACGTTAGCTCAGGGCTAATCTTCCTCAGCAAAAACAAAAACAAAAACCACACACACAAAAACATGGCACGATCAGCCACGCTAATGGGAAGTAAAAAGTTCACTACATCCACGGCAGCTGTGTTCACTGCAGTTGCCACACCACTGTACTAGTGTTATCGAGTAACACACCTCACTGGAGTTCCCCAATCCTCCCTCTTCTGAGCCCGGTGTGAACGAGCACAGACAGCAGCAGGCAGGGGCAGAAGGAGACAGCAGGGCAGCCGTCGGACGCACTCGTCTCAACACCCAGGGAAGAGCGAGCTGGCGGACCACGGTCTCTAGAGAACTGAGGCTCTCGGAGAAAAGGCTCCTCTGTGCCGAGCCAACTCCTGTCTCGCGTGATGGAGGGGTACCGTGTGCAATCAGAACGCGCACAGAGAAGGCATGCGCGCCGGGGCCACGTGACCCATCCCGTGCGGCTGTCTCAGCCCCTCTCTCGAAGCCTCCATCTCTTCCTCTCCCGTCCTCACTGAGCCCAGGGCCCTGCCTCCCACTTCACTGACACGACATTAGAGCAACCACAAGACTTGAGATGCCCTGCTGGCTTATCTCCCCGTCCCCCGGGCCTTTACCCATGCACTCCACCTCCCCTCCCAAGATCTGAGGTCGCGGCCAGGTACCTGGGCCCCCACCCAGGCCAGCCCCACCTCTGGGCACGAGGCGCACCCCCTCTGGCTGACTCCAGGCTCGCCTGCTGTGCTCCCTCCCTCTCTCGGGGTAATCGATTCTCTACTGGCCCACACCCATCAGCCTGAGAAGGTTTGCGCCCTTCTCCCTCCTTCAGATAACACACCAGAACCACGGAACCTGGATGCCACGTCTCTTTCCAGCCACCACTGCACTTCGTCCCGATGCGTAAAAGGTCTCCAGAGCCGCCTCGACTCTGCCTCCACCTCCTCTCCTCCTGCTCACCTCCCCTCCCACAGAGCTGCTCCAGGATCAAAGCGCCCACCTTAAGAAGTCCGCCACTGACCTCCACCGCCCTCTCGTCTGGCCCATCGGCAGGCCCAGGCCTGCTGCTCTTCCCTCTTCCCTGAGCATCTCGCTCACTCGGCTGCAGGCCCCGTTGTCCAGGGTTTCTGCCTACCTCCTTGTCACTCTTTAGTCTCCTGCCGGTCCTTTCTCAGTCTCCCCAACCTCTCAATTTTGGAGGGGCCCACGGCTCTATCCTGGAAGCTCCTCTCTATCAACAGGCACCCACTTTGGACTTGATCTCATCTTACACCTTTAAACACCATCTGTATGGTCATGACCCCCACATCTTTATCTCTAGTCCAGACTTCTCTCTTGGGTTCCAGGCCAGAATATCCAACTGCCTACCTGACACGTCCACCTGGACAGCAGATAGGGCTGTCGACCTGATCAGGGCCAGGCTCCACTCGTCTCCCCTGCCCCGCAGTCTTCCTCATCGCAGGAGACAGCCTCCAGCCTCCAGCTGCTCAAGCACGGGCCCTCGGGGGCCTCACTCGCCTCTTTGTCTCATACTCTATATTCAACCCATCAGCACATCGTGTTGGCAGGACCTTCTAATATCTCCAAATGGGTCCTTCCCTTCCTTGGCTCAAATGTCACCGTCCCTGTGAGACCTCGCTGGCTACCCTACTTAAAACTATCATTCCCCTCCTACAGCTCAGGGTACCCCGGGTTTCCTTTCCCTGCTTATGACCATCGGAAACCCTGTGGTGGTTTAAATATACGTCCACACTTCTCTAACACTCCTCCCTTGGCCCACAGTGAGGGCAGGACTCGCTAACTCACTCTAACGCACCGAGTGCAGCCCAGGTGAAGGCGTGCTGCCTCCAGACCAGGGCCTCAGAGGCTCTGGGGCTTTCTCCTGGCTCTCTCTCAGAATGAGCCCGGAGCAAAGCTGGCGGGCACCTTTCCAGGACACTCAAGCAGCCCCCAGAGAGGGGCCAGGCAGAGCCAGGCGAGTGAGCCTGGAAGTGCACTCTTCAGCCCCAGGTGAGAATCCGGACGGCTGCAACCTCAGGAGAACTGAGCCCGAACCGTCCTGCTCACAGCCCCGAGCCCACGGAACCTGTGAACTCTAAGTGCTCCTTGCTTTAGGCCACTGAGCTCGCAGCAGCCTGTGACCGCAGTGAGAGGAAACTGACACACGGCCCGTACTGTACTTCTCACGCACGCTGGCTCCTCACTAGAACGTGCGCCCTGGCAGTGCGGGCATCTTCTCTGCCTGTATTCACTGCTGGAGCCCTAGTCTATAATGACGCCTGGCCCAAACCAGGTGTGCACTGAATACGGGTGCTGTAAATAAAAATACGCAGAAGTAGATAAAGACGTGCTGTTAAACAGACACAAGTAGGAAGGTATTTAAACTTCCCGATGTGAATTCTTCTCACTAAAAGATGACGGATACACGCATTCATTCACGCTTATCGCTGCTTCCAAACCGTACTAATTACATTACGTTGCACTTAAGAGTAGGTCATATTCTATCAGAACTTGTTCTTCAGAAAAAAGCATGCCTAAAACGAAACTCTTAGCCAGAAAAAGGAAAATGGGGGGAGGGGAAGAGAGAAGGCGACCTATGACCATTGGAATCCCCAAAGTCTCAAAGTCACGGGACGAGCAGGAGACACGCCCGAGGGCCGGCAGCTCGCGGGCGGCGAGGACGGAGGCCCTTGCCTTGGACGACGGCTCATCCCGCAGGGCTGCCACGCGGCCTTTCTGGGGGCGCCGCAACACCGCGCTGCTGCTGGAGGCGTCTGCGGGACCGTCTGCCACAGGGAACCTGAAATCCGAGACACTGCCCAAGTGGGGTCGGCTGAAATATGGAAAACAAAAGGTCATTATTAGATAAGAAAAGCGAACTAAGTTTGTTAGTCAAGCCAGAAGCTGTCAATTTGGAAAACACGTAATTTCACAGAAAAAGGACTCCAAGGAGGGCACCTCTGTCCTCGCTCCCGCCAGCGTTGAGCCTTTCAGCCCCGCCAGCGGGGACACTCCATACCTAGGAAAGCCAATGCTGCCACTGCAGACCTGGAGATGAGAGTATGGGGTCCAGCTGTCTGGGCCGTGGAAGAGGCATCCGTCACCCATGTCAGGGCCCGCAGAGGGGTGCTCAGCCCTGCCTCTGCTCGACCTTCTCCTCGACCCACCAGGAAGCACCCGCACCCCGACCTGCGGCCTTCCACGGTCACTCTCCCATTTGTGCCAGGCTCCGCAGTGTGAGGCTGGTGGACACCGACACTCCTCTCTCTGCGTGGCACTGTCTGAAGCGCTCCCACAGGCCCCTCGGAGGGAGCGGCTGCAGAAGCCCTTCTGACCACAGCTCGGGCTGGTATGAACCGGGCTGGGCAGGACGCTTTGAGGATTCCGAACCAAAAGCAGAGACTGCGTGCAATCAGACTGACAGACAATCAACACGCCCGGCTAAAACAGTCCCCTGAACCAGTGACTGGGGCCCTGAGCACCCGCGAGGGAGACGCTCAAGAGAGTCACTAGGAGAGGCCCTGGGGAGGAACTGGTGAGCGGAGGCGAGGAGGGCGCAGCCCAGCCCAGCGCTCAGCCCTGACCGTGGGCACCCCAGCCACACCTCAGTCCTGGCCCGCCACCGAGGGCCTCCCTGTTCTCCGGAAAGAAGGCTGGCTGCCTTCATTTTCAGGAGGCCTTACGATCTGAGAAGACAGAGTCCATTCATCTGATTAAAGCCAGTTAGACAGGGGACCCCTCGAGCCTCCCCACCCGATCGTGGACAGGGCCAGGCTGACATGCCAACTCATCTACTTTTGGTACACACCTCTCGACATCTTTTTAAAGAAATACCTTCTTGTAGCGTTACACGAGATTTACTGCCTGTTCGAAGATCTCCAAGTCTGGAATTCCCCTTGGAGCACACCCAGCCCTACTTCCTCTACCCCTTACTCCTCACGACACTCTCACTCTCCCTCAGGGTGACTTCCAGCCCAACTGCTCTGGGGCCGTGAGACGGTTCAACGGCAGATGAAAGCGATGCACCTGAAATCCTGCGTGTACCTCTGGATGGTTCGGGAAGCACAAATGCTTCCCGATTCTGACACCCCTTCCCAGGCTTACCTGCCTCCCGACCCGCCACCACCCTGCAGCTCATCACTTGCTGAAGCCTCTCTTCTATATGGCCAATCTGTTTATGGAAGGCCACCCATCACCGTGCTTTTCCACTCCTCAAGCTAGACTACCTTTTCTCATGGAGAAGATCACAAAAACAAGATGACCGATCTCACCGTGGAGTCACACCAAATGAGCTGAGCCTGCCCTGCCTGCCAGACCCCTTCTCCTCAGTCCACCCAAGGCCCTTCCACGCCTACTGTGATTGGTCTTCCCCCCGTTTCTACAGCTCCCAACCACCTCTCTTCTAGGCCACTTGACATGCAGCCTCTAGCCTTGCCTCCCGGAAACAAAGCCCTTCCCTCCGCATGCAGCCTCTCCTGCCCACTGTCTTCAGACCACTCCGCCCCAGGTGACCTTGGCCATCCCCTCCTGCCACCTCTGCACTACCAGAGCAAAGAGCTCCTTTCTCTCCTTGTCTTTCACCTCTAACATCACACCTGGGACCGGCAAACATGTCAAGACGTCTCCATCGGAAAAACTGCCCCCAGCTCTGCCACCCCCTCAAGCTCCTACACCGGCTCCCTTCCCTTCAGGACTCAACTTCCACAAGAGTCACACACGCGTGTCCACTTCCTCTTCACCCACGTGCCTGTGAGAGCCTCCTCGCACACACGCCTGCAATCCCGAGCAGCGGGTCCGCCTGCAGCGCTCTAACGACACGAGCCTTCCACCAGCGAGGACCTGAAGCAGAAAGCAAGTGCCTGTTCCCTGCACTGGTCCTCCTCTGCACCTCGCTCTCTGAAGCGCACACTCTCCTCCTCGAAACTCCACCTTCCAGCGGGTTCAGCGTCAGGGGAAGCTTCTGGCTCTGCCTCTCTGTCCTCGCTGATTTCTCCTCTAGTTTCTAGGAGTGGGTTAGGCAGGGACAGCCGCAAGATATCCTAAACCTTCAGGATGTCCTAACTTGGCAAATGCCGGAACACCTGCAGAGGTTCGGAGCTTCCTCCTGAGTCGTGTTGGAGGCAGGGGCCCGTCTCCTGTGTTTCAGTCACTGCCACCAGGTAAGCGCTTCGATAACTTTTGCTAAAGTGTAACTCTCACTTGATGACCATTTTCTACAAAGAAGTAAATCACCTAAATGAGAATTACCGCCTCTACCACGATGAGGAAGAAAAACTCAGGATGCCGGGCAACTTGGTAGATTCACGCCGAGCCAGGGGGCTCACTCCCGCAGCAGCCGGCCCGGTCACGCCTCGAAAGATCTGCGAGCGCCACGCCGTTAACTCTCAGCCTCTTCAAAACATACAGACTCCAAGCGCCGCACCAGACACGCGAACGTCAGGGCATCCTCCCGCTCCAGCAGCGCAGGCTCTCCGCGGCCTTCTCTTTCACCTCGAGGATGCGACCGTCACTCCCAGGTGGACGGGGCTTCCTCTGGCACCCTGGGCTCTGTCCTCCGATCCCGACACCATCACGCCCACACTCTGGCGGGTGCCTCAGACTCATATGCCCGACACTAATCAATCGTCCCCAGCCCCACCTCCTCCTGCGGTTCTGAGTTGAGTCAAGGACGTGACGGGAACCTCCAAGGTACCAGAACCTAACCTTCAGGATGATGCTGTCCTCTGCCCTCCGGCCTGCTCCGAAGCTCCAGGCTCCCTGAGCTCAGGCCAGGCAGTGTGTTCAGTTGGCTGCCCCTGTGGCCTGCATGTGTTCCTGTACACACACGGCAGGGGCTGGAGTGTGTCTGTGAGTGCGTGAGCTCCCCGTACACACACAGCAGGTGCTGGAGCGTGTCTGTGAGCACGTGAGCACCCTGTACACATATGGCACGTGCCAGAGTGCGCCTGTGAGCATGTGAGCGCCCTGTACACACACGGCAGGTGCTGGAGTGCGTCTGTGAGGGTGTGAGTGCCCTGTACACACACGGCAGGTGCTGGAGTGCCTCTGTGAGCATGTGAGTGCCCTGTACACACACGGCAAGCGCTGGAGTGCGTCTGTGAGCATATGAGTGCCCTGTACACACATGGCAGGTGCCGGAGTGGGTCTGTGAGCATATGAGTGCCCTGTACATACATGGCAGGTGCTGGAGTGTGTCTGTGAGCGTGTGAGCGCCCTGTACACACATGGCATGTGCCAGAGTGCATCTGTGAGCATGTGAGCGCCCTGTACATACATGGCAGGTGCCGGAGCATGTCTGTGAGCACGTGAGCGCCCTGTACACACACGGCAGGTGCTGGAGCATGTCTGTGAGCGCCCTGTACACACACAGCAGGCGCTGGAATGTGTCTGTGAGTGTGCGAACACCCTGTACACACAGGGCAGGTGCTGGAGCGTGTCTGTGAGCGCATGAGTGCCCTGTACACACATGGCAGATGCCGGAGCATGTCTGTGAGCACCCCGGACACACACAGCAGGTGCTGGAGAGTGTCTGTGAGGGTGTGAGCGCCCTGTACACACACAGCAGGTGCTGGAGTGCGTCTGTGAGTGTGCGAGCACCCTGTACACACACGGCAGGTGCTGGAGAGTGTCTGTGAGCGCATGAGTGGCCTGTACACACACGGCAGGTGCCAGAGCAGGTCTGTGAGCACGTGAGTGGCCTGTACACACACGGCAGATGCCAGAGCACGTCTGTGAGCGCCCCGTACACACACAGCAGGTGCTGGAGCATGTCTGTGAACGCGTGAGTGCCGTACCTGTGGTGAAGGGACGCCCCTCTCAGCCTCGCTTGGTCCAGCTCAGCCCTCCAGTGCGAGCTGATCCTACAAAACAGCAAATGATACATACTGCAGCTGTCTCCTTCAGGATTTAAAATTATTTGCATCAAATGTTGAACATAACCATAATAGGTTAAATTAGCAGTTATAAATATCAAGTATTTTAGTTCTGAGAACGTTTTCTCCGAGAGTCCTATAGTAAACATAAACACTCAGACCACCAAATTAGCTTTATAAACCCTGATGAATAAAAAGCCATGTCTTAGTCAAAGAGAAGTTTTTAGAGGCGAAACACCGAGTCATTAACAATTATTAATTCTGTAGAGAGATTTGGGGTGGGAGAGGCGAACAATACTCACCTTCTACTGCACAGACTTCCCTGTGTTGTCTTTTTCCTTTCTGTATTGTCTTTGTCTCACATCGAGCACACATTCATTCATTCATGAATCATTTGTTCATTTGTACGTCCAATCTCATTTCTGTACACGTCAAAACAGTAAGGAAAACTGACAAAAAACTTTTTAAGTCACCTATAACCTTCTAGATCTATGCTGTCCCATACAGCAGCCACTCGCCACACGTGGCCATTGAGCACCTGAATGGGGCTGGTCCAAACTGAGATGTCCTGTAACTATAAAGCACACAGCGGGTTTCAAAGACCCACTATGAAAAAATGAATGTAAAGCAGCTCATTAGCTTTTATATTAATGACATGATAAAATAACATTTGACTCTATCAGGTTAAGTAAAACTAATTTCACATTACACTTTTAAATGTGGCTACTAGAAAATTTTAGATTATACATGTGGCTCCCATTACATTTCTGTTGCACAGCACAGTTCTAGAGGACAGGTTTGTGCTAAGGTTTTACCTTCCAAATGAACCCAGAAAGGACTCAGAACTCTGATCCCTACCCGCTGCCAGACTTAACATCCACCGCCAACACAAACGCATTCACGCACAACTCTAGGAGTGCCATAAATCTTACAGCAGGAAAGTTTGACCCCACTTCACCCAACGTCTGTAGTAGTTATAGCAACAGTGAACTCGCTCAATTCACGGATTTCTCAATGATTTAGACATTTAAGTACCTTATCATGTTGTGTTTCTTCTAACTGCTTTTTTGCATTTTCAACTTCTCGTAATAGAGAATTCTGCAAAAGATGAAGAGTCCTTTAGTGTTGATTCTTGAAAACGTTCCACATAATAGTATGGCTACATTTCTGTCTAAGACAATAAAGTACCACGGAAAAGGGGCCACGTGAACGTACTCATGAGCAGTATTAGAGTGAAATGCAACAGTGAGACCATCGCAACTTCTCATGATAATTTGTAAATACAGAACCTACTACCTCCGTGATGGATTTTTCTAAGTAAGCATGTCAAGCCCATAGTGTAGGCCTATCTGCATCCGTTAAACTGGTTTATAGTAGCTTTTAGATTTTACAATTCATCGGTCACTTGGGAAACCTGACATAAGTTTCAAACGTACAGTTTAAATCTAAGGTAAAAGTATTCTGCCCTTAAGGTTGGCCCACTGATCAAGGAGGAAAGGGGGAAGCGCCCTGTGTGGTCTCTGATAACGCCTTTCCTGACGGGCTCTGTGCAACAGGAACGTCACGTCATTAGTAATGACCACTGGTCTCTCTCGAATGAGCGTGACCACGGTGCCCACCTCAGGGCAGGCTCTGGCCGTTATCTTTAGGGACACCCGTGTAGTCGGGACAGGTCGTGCCAAGGCCCAATGCAACTGTCGCCCATGAGAGCTTCTCTGACAAATTCTAGGGCTCTCCTTCACCCTGGGGATGGCTGAAGTGTCCCCATGATGAGAGGAGCATGAGTCCTGCTCAGACGTTTTCCAAACCGAATGGAGGGAGAGAGGGAGGAGCTGGAACACTTTCAGTTGATCCAAGCCTTTATTTTACACCATTCTCCTACACCGTTATGTTTATAAACGAGACAGAAATTAACTTCCGACGCAGGAGCAACGAAGGGGTGAGGGCTGGGCCCAGCAAAAGATTCCAGTGCAGGGGCTGGCAAGCGAGGGCCTGTCCCTGTCAACAAAGTTCTACTGGAACACAGTCACTCACTCACATGTCATCAGCGGCTGCTTTCATGCTCATTATTAGTAGGCATGAAATTATTTTGCTCAATCACTCATAATTCGTAAAAGCCTAAAATTTTTACTATCTGGACCTTTATAGAAACAGTTTGCCAACTCCTGCTCTAGAGAATAAGAATGGTAAACAAGCTTCCATACACACAAATTGGGCAAGAACATAACAAACGAGAAGTTAATTCAGCGAGCGGTTAACAGTTGGCACTTTTTCCTCCTTACGGAGTCATTTCTACTTCCTGTAATGGCTGTTAACCACCATTATGCAGCATCCCTGGGGAGCAGAACATGGGCGATCTCTCTGTAAAGGATGGGAAACCTTCGGCGAGGTGTGTGACATCCCACCTTGTCTTCCAGGGCAGCCATCCTCTCTTTGAGATGAAGCTGGAGCCTCTCATCAGACTCTGACAGAAGCTTGTCGACGGTGTCGGACAGGCGTTTGTTATGCTCCTCGTTCATCTTCTCTCTCTGCCTTGCCTGGAACAGGAGAAACAAACACCTGGCCACTGCGAGCAAAGGCAGGATCGTTTCCCCCACCGTGGAGTCACCCGTGCCGCCATCCCTGGGCTGTTCCGGCCCTCCGCCATCAGTGGACGTCTACACGATGACCAGGACTGCCTCACAGGCGCAGAGAAAGGCAGGGCCAAGTCTGCGAGAGCGTTAATGAGAACGTCCACTGCTCCTTAAACGAGGCCCTCACGGGGCCTCAGCAACATCACCCATCCCTGACTGTCGGGTGGGCTCCAGGAGCAGATTTACACCCAGACACAGCAGAGTTTCAAGGGGATCAGCTTATCCACACACCAGTGGAGGAATCTGCCCATGTAAACAGAAGCTTGCGTCTGGATTCCGGAGAAAAAATGAACTCAACTCACAAAGCAAAAGGTAAAGAAATTCATCTGGGGAAAAAACAGTGGAGACAGAGACTTTCACCTGTTCTTTATACTCCTACATCACTTGAATTTTTTGTAATGAATGTTTATGTTGAAAAATTACAAATAATCACGAGTAATTTTAAAACTTAAAAATAAAGCTGCTAAGTCTGTGTTTTATAAAACTATCATCAATTTCATGGCTTAAAAAGCTTGCTTTCACCCCTTATTCTGAACAAATACAAAGGGCACGTGGAGGGGACAGGAAGGGCTAACAGGCGGCACCTGTCAGGGTGAGTCCCCCGGGCCGGTGGGCAGCTCCCGGGCAGAGGGCAGCATGGCTCGGGGGCTGAGACCTGCGCTCAAGCCACGCTGCCTGGAGGAGCAGCCCACAGGGAATCGCCAACACAGTCAAGCCCTCCGTGCTTCAGCGTCCTCAGCTGACCACCACGGGTGCCAGCATCTCCCTTTTCTCATGGGTCACGGTCAAATCAAACAGAAGGCTCTCAGAATCATGCCCAACACAGCAGCTACCACCATCTGGAGAGACCCAGCTCACCACACAATAAGGCACCGGTGTTCAAATATTTTTAAAGCAAAGCAACTTAAACGTTTACTTGGAATTGCCTTACTTATTAATGGCACCCCTATCTCAACACTGGTCCTTCCAAATTCTATCAACAGTTCTGAAAGTAAGGAAGTGCATCCCCAAACGGATAAAAATCTCTGCCTAAGAGCTACGCCTGTGCGTATGGGGGGCAGGCAGAGGACTAAGATACAATCTTCTGAAGGGAGTCAGAATGTTTGAAAGTCTGCGGTCCACGCCCAAGAATACGGGCTTCTGGTGAAAATAAAATCTGACAGCCTTGAATTGGTGTCGTAAGGTTGGGTGCCAGCCGGACGCAGGACGGCCACTCGCTCCATTGCCTGGATGCTCCACACTGACACCTGACCAACTCCTCAGGGAAAACTCTCTCAGGATTCAACTGACACGAGCCTCCACTGCACACTCTCTTCACAGCTCACAGCTCAGTCACAGTCTCCTCTTCCTCGCCAATACCCACCTCTGCACACACCTGTGTGTCTGCAGTCATACTTTGGTACTTTGGGAGACAGTCAGGCCCGTGACCTGAATTTGGGCTTTCAGTGCCATATCCTAAGCAAGTGGACCTGTCATCTAGGACAACACGCCTCACTCTAAGTTTCACGGGGACCCCAGGCCAACACCTCAGGTTTCAGGGGCGCCTGGAGCAGGTCCCCTGACGGGCTGGTCAGAGAAGCAAGCGGCCTCCTCGGGCTGGGGACCCACCTCCCTGCAGGGCCTACGGGCACCAAGCTCTTCCCCTGCTGCAGTGCTGGCATGACTGTCCCTGGGGTGGATGCACCTGTCAGCAGACGACTCGTACATGAGGCCACAAACGAAACACACATGACAGGATGGAGAAGGGACCGGTGTCCGCGTCGGGACAAGTGGAATCACGAGGTGTCGCTTTCCCCTGCCTGAGCGCGTCCCCCCGCACCGGGCTCGGCGCTCGGCCTTGTGCCTGGACACGTACCCGCTGCAGCTCTTGATTCTTCTCCTCCAACTGTGCCTCCATCTGGCGCAGCCTCTCCTCAATGTTGCCGTGTCTCTCCTCGGCCTGTCAGCAAACACAGTGTAAGTTCAACCAGTGCCTCCGCTTCCCTGGCAGCATGTTGTACGCCACTGCGGCGGCAGCCAGCGGAACATGCTCTGCGTGCACCACTGTCAACCACGTGAGACGGAAAGCGTCTCCTTACATCTCCCGACACAGCCTACGTGGCTTCACGTGCTCATCTGGGAAGCGGTTAATCCTCTCACGTTGGTGACGCTGAGGCAGGACTGGTGTTGGTGACAAATGTGGTGAGAGAAATGTGCTTCCCCGACCCCGTGCCCAATTTCAGTGGATCGTATGCTCCCCACCCTCACACCGCGTTTGGTTAGTCAGCAGGGAAAGCAGGAAGCAGCAAGCGCGAGTGAGAGCAATGCACACGTTCTACCTTCCTGAGCTGGGAAGTAAGTTCGAACAGTTTAGCTTCCTTAGCAGCAGACATTCCAGAAGACCAAGGGTCAGACTATAAGGTCAACCAGGGACAGGAGAGATGACAGGGGAGAGAAGAAACCGACACTTTAAACACAGATCACGAAGGAAGAGAAGCGGTTCTGCGACAGCTGTTAGCAGTGAACTTGCTCTGAGGGAGGCCTGTGCGCACTCGACAGCATCTGACCCACCCAAGGCGAGTTTTCACCAGCAGCAGCCTGTGCCTGTCCTGCCCTTTTCCCACGGGTGCCCTCCCCAGCAGCTCACTAAGCTCGAACCAGGCGACATGAAACCACTGATGGAGGCGCCCACACAGGCCTCTGCCAGGAGGCCCCCTGGCCCGGGGCCGCTTCTCTGCCTGGCTGACTCCCACGGGCACTGGAGGCTAAGCCTTCCCTAGGCCCAGGGAGGCTGGGCTCTCTGTCATCACGTGCTTCCTCCTCCCGTACGGGCCACCTGCTTCTAGCACCTACAACATCATTCTGAAGGTGCCTAGTCACCTGTGGATAGAGAGGGCAGGGCGCGTGTCTTGCATACGCCTAGTCAACATTTGTTGAACAGATGAATGAATAAATTGCTTAAAAATTTGTTTATTACAAATTTATTTTCATTGTCTTTAAAAGAAAATGGCAGGGCTAGCCCTGGTGGCCTGGTGGTTAAGTTCGCTGTGCTCCGCTTTGGCAGCCCGAGTTCAATTCCAAGGAGCAAACCTATACCACTCATCTGCCAGTGGCCATGCTGTGACAGCAGCTCACATACAAAAAAGGGGAAGACTGGCAACAGACGTTAGCTCAGGGTGACTCTTGCTTAGCAAAAAAAAAAGAAAAAGTAAAACAAATGAGAATGGTGTTTTCCGATTTCTGGGACCAAGTCTATCCTTCTACACAAAGCTTCCATCCTACACTTTGAGTTGCTGACTAACTCTAAGCAGCAGTGACTCTTAGATCAAGCAGCCTGGGGATGAACAGCACACACCTGACAAAACTGGAGAGAAATTAGTTCAGGGATAACAAAAGAGGAGGCTCACACTGGACATTTAAAAAGTGGTCCAATCTCAGACAACGCAAGACTAAGAACCAATCTGAGCTCTTTCGTGGGCGGAGGTGCACCGACATAAGAACAAAAGGTAAACAAGGCACACAGGGAAATCATCTCAAGATCAAAATCCCGACATTGGCCCCAGAAGGGAACCCAAGGCGGCACCTTGGAGAGCGCGGCCACCCTCTGGGCCAGCTCCGCTTCCACCTCGGGGAGCGTCTCCGCTTTCCGCAAGGTCTGCTGCAGCTTCTGCTCCGCCAACTCCAGGCGCTCTTGTAACCGGCGGTTCTTATCCTCAGTCTACGAAACGAGAGCAGAGCATCAAAATGGACCAAATCTTCTGGCCCTCTCCATATTGACAAACTGAGGAAAACTCTAAACGCAGACATCTCCTAAACCAGCTCTGACAGAAGCAGCACTGTGCTGGCAGGCACTTCAGAGTGAACCTCGTCTTCCACTGTTTGGGCTTGATTTCAATGTGCAAAGCGCCTCTGCCAAAGTAGTTACTTTACCTAAATATCTTTGAAGAAGTCTTTTTTCTTAAAAAAAAACAAAACAAAAAACAAAGTTCCTATACATGAAAGAAAACGCATTTTCTGTGGAAGCTTGCTCATTCTTATTGACAAGTTAAGGAAGAAGAGTCATCATTAACCCTTTTTAAAAAATAACCAGACCCATGATTTGAAGGTAACACTACTTCCAGCCAACTGCCAGGGGCAGGTAAGCCAAAAGATGGCCTTCTCCTTTGAAACAGAGACCTTCGAAGAGTCGGCCTAAGGAAAAGCTAGTCAAGCTATTTTTGTAAATGTATCATTGTTCTTTTAAAAAGTCCTCCTACTCTAAAAAAAAACTTCAATGTGGGAAATTTAGACAAGAACTTCTTAAAAAAAGAAAATTTTAAAAATCATCTGTAAGTTCAGGTTCCTGAGAGGCGGACATTTGCTCCTAAGCAGCTTTCTCCTCTTCCTGTGTGCACGTATCTCCGTAGACATACAGACAATATATTACGCTTGAAAACCTTTGGAAAACGCGTCACACTGTCCACAGTATTTTGTGGTCTGCCCTTTAAAGTCATCCCTGTGAACAACTCCCAAGCTCTCAAACAGTATTCCACAATAAAATTGTTAATGGCTTCCTAGTATTTTATGTTTTATTTTTATTTTGGGTTTAATGATATACTTTATGATATACCAGATGAACTCACTTTATTTTCAAGAAGCTGGATTGGGGTTTTCTGGTTAACTCGATTCTCTGGGGCTACAGAGAAACAGGAGCAAGCGTGCCTCAGCAAACCGCAGGAGGGGCAGACTCTCCCTGCTGGCTGCATTTCTAAACGCGCCATGTATTACACTGACCCAGCTGTTAACAAGCAGCCACTGCCTTGCAGCTCTCTGCCACTCTGCTCCTTTGGTAAAAACGCTAACAAGCAACAGATTAACATTCACTTAAAACAAAACAAAACAGGAGAAAGAAGCAAGGAGTGCAGTTCCATAAAATGGTTAAATCAAATCCTAAGTAATTAAAACTGGCCAGTTGAAGTCATTCACCCTTTTGAACACAGTAGTCTAAGATTACAAAAACTTTACATTGGGCCTTGGTTTCCAACATGGAAGTCACAGGAAAAAGGCCTTTAACTGCCTTAGTAATTATTCAGCGAAAGCCAGACAGACCTCTGTAAGATCCCCTACCTGGCGATGCACGGAGTCTTTGTGCGCGATTTCGTTTTCGAGTTTGTCGTTGAGGTCGTGCACAGAGGTGGCCTCCCGCTGCGCCACGAGGTAGCGCTTCTCCAGAGCAGTGATTCTCTCTTCCATGTCTTCCTTTTGGGCCATGGCCTACATTAGGTGTTTCAGACGGAAAAAAGGTGAATGCTAAAGAGAGAAAAAACTGGACTAAACTCTAATTTTGAAATCAAATATAAAATTAGTGTCCTCAGAATTCAGTTGATAGAGATGCCAGTTTCCTTCAAGGTGAATGGCAATGTACCTATCTCAAATATCATAAATATTCATAAATATTCACCTACTATGTTTGGCCACTCAGTTTACGAAGCTTATCCTTTTCTACATAAGATTACCCAGAAAAATGGATAATAAAATAGCCCAATCTTGCAAGAATCCCAGGAGGTGAAGGTCTTGACAATGAAGACACGACCTCTGTGTGCCTCACGATGCAAGTGCGCTCCTGCAGGACGGGGCGAAGCCCCTCAAGGACACGATGCTGAGACACTAGGCTCATTTTCTTGGCTAGAAGTTGGATGAAATCTCATGCAATTACCACAAAATTAAAGCAATAACATTAACAAATGGGAACAGAAGTCAAAGTTCAATTTAATTGGATGCAACCTTCTGATGCCTCATTCAGCAGCAAAATTCTATTACACAGTATCGAACACTGAAACCAGGACCAGAACTTTCTGATAGCGCCATTCCTGTCCCCCAACCTAAAAGTCCATTTCAGGTCCCTCTTTGTTTACTAAGGAACTCACGTTAGCCACGTCTTAATATTCAAAGTGACGGGTCTTAAAGAAGTTCGAAATCCTCTGCATATTAAACTCCGCCACATAAATAATCTCCTCCTGCTGCCAAAGAACAATATAACTAAACAAGTTCTGTAATAAATGTAGTCTTTTTCTTTGTTTTAAATTCCTACAGAAAACTGCTCACACCGAGTTGCTGAAGGGGCAGTGCGGCTGCTCCGCACCCACGTGAAAAGGTCTGAAGGGTCTTCCCGACAGGCTCTCTGAGATGGTCTCGCAGGGGTGCGCGTGCGTGTTTTCTGTTTGTTTACAAAGGACGGGCTGCAGTGACAGGAGGAAGCACCAGAGAAAGTATCCAGCCCTCATTTGCTCTTATAATGATGGTTAGACAGATTCTCGTAAATAATTCTACGTGCAGAAACATGTGCCGGAAACGAGTCTATTTCTGCATATTGTTCCAGCACGCTCCTCACGGCACAGTGTGAGCCAATTCCACTCTCGCTGTGGTCCGACCTCTGACATTCAATACCGTCACCCATCCCTTCGCAGAGCAGAAGGTCAGAGCGCCGGAAGACTGCCAGGAACGCGCCCTTAACGCTCAGCAGATCACGCTCACATCACTTTCAGGGAACAAGCAGACAACCGAAACCAACATTCCCCTTAAGCAAGAAGGAAACCTGAGCATAACGAAGAATAAATTCAGACAGCCTGGAAGCCGTGGACGTGAGGGACCCACAGACCAGGGCACTACAGCCACACTGCAGCACGGCGGGGAGCCGCGGCCACCAGGCTAACAGACCAGCTGGACCGGGGGTCCTCCAGCTCCGAAGACCTCAGGGAAAGGAGGCCTCACCACAGAGATGGGGAGGCGCCTACCACAGCCTCACAGTGCTGTTCTGTTTGGCCGTCACTTATACAGTAACCCAAAGGCTGGAGGGAGCTGGGAGCGTGAGGGACAAGATGAGCGAGGATCAAACCCAAACCGCCCAGCCCTGGGACTCCAGGGCAGCGCCGTCTCCACCACCACTCACTTCGCGGACGTCCCGCTGCAACTTGGTGTTCATTTCCTCAGATTTGATGAGAGCTTTCCTAGCGGTGTCCAGGTCTTCCTCCAGCTCCGTGACGTGACTGGAAAGGGCGGCCAGACGCTCCTTCATCTGCCTCTGCTCTCTCGACTGCTTATCTATGACTTCCTGGAGCTCGATGACTTTAGCAAGGTCCTCCTCGTGGCTTAAGGAACCATTGGAAGATCGCTGCTGGGGGAAAAAAATCCTTAAATAGGCTTGTTTGGTGAGCTAGGAAGTAAAGGACTTCCAGGAGGAAGGTAAAACCAAAGCTGATTTACGAGACCTGCTGGATGGCACAGCGCTCACGACACTCAAGCTCGAAGCGGGGCTCGACAACAGTTGTGAAACAGTGCTGCACGCACACTGCGGGCAGATGGAACTAGGAGACGACAAAGAGAAAGCCCACGGACTTGCCTTTCCATTAGTGCTCCGTGTATTTTCTTGTTTGCGGTTTACGTCAAGCACCCCATCTTTGAGTGTTTTTTTCTGATTATTCTGTTCCTTAAGAATCATTAGCTAAAACCAAAAAAAATTGGATAAGAGCAAAGAAATAAGGAAAGATAGCAAACTTCTTTTGGAAAAACATAACTATAAACTGTAACCATAACACAAAAAGAAAACACATGGTGGTGTCACCCACCCTGAGGGGAACCAGGTTATCAAAACAGAGTTTATTATCTCCCGGCCAACCGGGTACTTAAGAGACTTTTGCAACTTGGAAATAAAAGTCTAGTTTACGAGTCATTCACATGACCCAGATTCAGAAAGATAAAGAACATCCGATATCCACCACTAAGGCATCATACTTTTTTCAAAATTAAGAAGTAAAAATTAACAGCCCTCAATTCCAAGCACACAATGATTTAGCAAGCTTACCTCCTCGTGTGTGGCTCCTAATTCTTCTTCCAACAAACTACATCTTTCAAGTGCTACTCGTAACCGCTCTCTCACCTGAAAACAGCAGGGGTGGAGTGTGTGGGTGCACACTTCTCCAAGCCTTCGCGGACAGTGACCCTATCACTAGCAGAATATAACACAGAACACCTGGAACGTCTCTCATTGATGTTACCGTCATGGAAACTTGCTTTTAACAGCTTTAAATTTTAAGTTTGAGAAAAATCTTCTCCCTAAATAAATTACATTACCCACTTCTTAACAGCAAATCTATAAACAGGATATAATAAATTTTAAAACATTTATGTCAGGGGCTGGCCCCGTGGCCGAGTGGTTAAGTTCGCGCGCTCCGCTGCAGGCGGCCCAGTGTTTCGTCGGTTCGAATCCTGGGCACGGACATGGCACTGCTCATCAGACCACGCTGAGGCAGCGTCCCACATGCCACAACTAGAAGGACCCACAACGAAGAATACACAACTGTGTACCGGGGGCTTTGGGGAGAAAAAGGAAAAAACAACAAACAAAAATCTAAAACATTTCTGCCAACTAATACTTTTTAACCATATAGAACTGTCTTCTTATAGAAGAACTTTGTTGAGAAGAATTCCAGAAGGTACTAAGAGTAAACTGAAGCTGCACACGCACAACGCCCGCCGGGCGCACAGCGCGCAGCCCAAGGCTGGCCCCGGGGCCGCCGGTACCTTCTCATCCAGAGCTTTGTGGTGCTGGAACAAAAATTTCAGCGCCTTCAGCACTTCCACCTCACTGGACACGCCGGCGGGGGACTGCGCCTGCCTCTTCACCACCGTCATCCTCAGGGACGGCTCGTGCCTGGAGACGAGGTACTCTAAGTGCTCCAACAGCAGCTGGGAGAAAAGGCCAACACAGACGCAAGTTTAAACAACACCTTCAATTGCACATTGGGATTCGGGGCAAATCAATCCTTTCCATCTCATGCTGAACCAGTGTGAATGCCTTCAATCCAGTAGAAAGTTAGAGAAATTCCTCCTCAAATGGATCAAAATACTAATTCTTAACTATGAATTTCAAGAAAAGTATGAGAACGCTGAACTGATCGATCACAGTTAAGTCGTGGGAAAATGTCGAAAATGTGTTTGAAACCAGGTAGAGTGGACGTCTTTCGAGTTTAAAGCCAGCCAGAGTGACTGATAGTGGCCCAGAGGCTCAAGTTCCGGCACCTACTGACCCTGGTGTTGTTTCTTTCGGCCTTCATTTCGGCAATTTCTTCCTCCCTCTCAAGGAGCTGTTCCCTGCACGCACTGAGGTCTTTAATGAGTGCTGCATACTCCTAGAAAATAAGGGGGGAAAGAGATCTTTTAAGGACAGACTCCCAGCAAGCCACCCCAGTCCTCACACAGGCAACCCCAGCCGGAGGCTCTAAGGGACCTCCGTGGGGGGTCGAGCCACCAGCCCAAGACCGCGCAGACTCCGTAACTCAGACGCCACCCTCCCTCCACCCCTGCACCTGGGCACACGCACAGCGGAGGAAGAAGGGACTCCAAGCCCACCTCCTCAGACCCAGAGAAGCCCTCGACACGTTCCTGAGCAGGAATCCTGACACCAAGTGGACACAGACATCTTTAAACGACTCGCACCCCGGTGACCTGGAGCCACCGGAGAGTAAAGAGGCCCCGAAGGCCGCCGCCCTGTGCCCAGCCTCCTGCTCTACGCGGATTCTCCCCTGGGGAAGAGCATCCCCAGGAAAAGGCTGATGGCACTCCAACGCTAACGGATTGGCCAAGTAATTACTCAAAGCCAACTCCCTAATGTGGACTTTTCACAAATGCCGGTAAGCCTTTGGTAGGAAGGGGAAGTTTAAGAAGACTTATTTCTGGGGCCGGCCCCGTGGCCAAGCGGTTAAGTTCGCGCACTCCGCTGTGGCGGCCCAGGGTTTCACTGGTTCGGATCCTGGGCGCGGACATGGTACCGCTCATCAGGCCACGCTGAGGCGGCGGCCCACGTGCCACCACTAGAAGGACCTGCAACTAAGACATACAACTATGTACGGGGTCGGGGGGGATTTGGGGAGATAAAGCAGAAAGAAAAAAAAAAAAGAAGACATTTCGTTAGCTAAGGGGAAAAAGTTCCTTGACGACATCACTGAGAGGAGAGGTGCCAGGCGCTCCCCTTGTCAACCGTGGGTCACTTCTAACTGCAACACTGAGCACCCTCACACAAACACGATGTCATTAAGCTGGGGAGAAAGGAAAGGACTCACATTCTCCTGTCAGTTTTTCAATGGAGCAAAACTCCTCTGAAATAATTAAAATTATCTGCCAACTGCCAACGTTTCTCAACATTTTAAGAGTTTTCTCTTTACTGGACAAAGGAACGGATAAAGGTTCACCTAACAAATAATCCAGCTGCCAGTCAAAATACGAAAAGAGGCTGATTGAGGTAATTCTAGAAAATCAATTGACAAACAGGTGGCGTAAAGCTCATTCCTAAATTAATCATTTGCAACTCAAAGTCAGCATTACCATCTGTGGTCAATTAGAATTTGACTTTATAAGGCTAGCCCACAAAAGCCTATTTGAGCCATGATGCAGAACTGAAATACTTACCCCTGGGGGATGAAAGGAAGCAAGCCATATTGTTACATTCCACAATGGAAAAGAGTAAAGTGAAAACATTTATTTTTTTCTCGAATGCTGTTATCTCAAGGGTAACAAATAGAAGGGGATGGGGATGGAGACAGTTTACAGAGATCTTGAAGGACACGTGAACATTTTTGTGGATATAGTCAGCTAACGCCCATTTTATCTAATTTCTTCTTCAAGAGTCTATGACTGTGGGTGATCAACTTCCAGCCTGACAGCATGAGGAGCTCTGCTGACCTGCTCCCCAGTGAAACTCGTGAGATTAATAGATCAAAACAACTATTCGTGGGGCCGGCCCGGTGGCACAGCAGTTAAGTTCACACGTTCCGCTTCAGCAGCCCGGGGTTCGCCGGTTCAGATCCCGGGTGCGGCCATGGCACCGCCTGGCATGCCATGCTGTGGTAGGTGTCCCACATATAAAGCAGAGGAAGATGGGCATGGATGTTAGCTCAGGGCCAGGCTTCCTCAGCGAAAAAGAGGAGGACTGGCAGTAGTTAGCCTAGGGCTAATCTTCCCCCAAAACCAAAAAAACAACTATTCAAAGCCTCTGACCTGGTCCTAAGGGCAAATAACAAATGAAGAAACAACTATTCAAGAAAATCTATGAAGATTCCGTGGAAAGGGAGGAGTCTGCGGCTTCTGCACCAAGACTGCTCCCTCCCCCACCCCAGCTCCAGGAGGTAGAGACTCCAATCTAGAGGCTGCAGCCAAGAACACAGGCTTCCCGTCCCCTCGCCCCCATCAGAAGGACTTCTTCCTGGGAGGGGCAGGACAGCAGCATTTCCCACCTGGGCCCCCAGCTACCTGGCGCAGAGGGAAGCATGGTGGAGATGTGCGGGCTCCCAGGTTCTGCCCAACTTCCACTCAAGGAATAGAGGCTCACGCCACACCTTGGGTGGCGCGTGCTGAGAATCCTGGCCCTGATCATCCCCGCCCTCGCTCTCTGAGGCAGTGGTTCCAAGGCTGCAGAGACCCCAGGCTGCTGCCCACCCCTGCCAGTGCTCAGCTCCTAGAGCACAGGTGTCACTCAGAGGAGCCTGCCATTGTCCGCACCAGGCTCCAGAGCCCTAGTTCAGAGATTTTCCGGTGGGGGGGCGGGGGGAGGCAGTAAGAGAGCTCCTAATCTCGTCCAAAAGGAGCTGACTCCACGGGTGAAGTTTAAGCCTAAGGGCGCTCTCAAGAACAGTGGGGGTCAGGTGACAGGCAGCTGGGCAGCTGGGAGGAGATGACCGGCTTTCCCAAGACACAGCCCAGACGGTACCCCGCTGGTGTGCAGGAGGGAACTGGAGCTTCGGGGAGCTGGGAGGAACCCTCCTGGGGTCAGGGCAAATACCAAACTCTGACCTGGAGACAACTCCTAGAAAGGAGGCAGGATTTGACTGGGTTCGTGTGTAGGGGAATTTATGCCCCAGGGCACTGCTGGAACTAGAGCAATTGGCTGGCAATTAGTGGAGTTAACAGCTGGGTGGGTCAGTCAGGGACAGAGGGGAAGAGGGCCCCTACCACTGCCACTACCGCCCAGGGCGACTGGGGGCCTGTCCAGAGCCGCACCTCCCCGCCCCCCCCAGGAGCACAGCCGGGGGCCACAGACACAGGCTTCACTGAAATCATCCAGCTACTCAATAAACTGGTTAAAATGGTAGGTATATACGTTTTCATTGTACAAAATTAAGGTTTAACTTTATTTTAGTTCAAATGGATAGACAACAGTTTCAACACCAATAGTTACTCAAGTCATCCTTTCCCCTGCTGAAACGAATCGCTTTACTCCATATGGTCTGTATATTTTATCACAATTTACACACACACGGTGCCCTTGGAGAAAAGGCTGCTCCTGAGAGCACAAGACTGGCTAAAGAACACGGACGACTCTGTACTTCAGTATTCCACCGCAGGCCTGCAAACAGAAAGAAACTCCGGGAACACTAAAAGAAGTCATTCAATGTGCCTTGAAGCCTGACACACACTCCCTCAAGGGAGATGCTGTGTTCAGAAGAGCTGGTAAGAGGGTGAGGCCAGAAGTGGAGGGACCAGGCAGGTATTGCAATGACGCAGGCAAGACCAGGTGAGCGAGCGCACTGTAAGAGAAGTCGGAGGGCTCCGAAGATGCCCTGGAGGAGAGCCAACAGGATGTGTTGACAGACCCAACAGATCTGAGAGGAAGAAAGGCCCAAGAGCATGCCAAGGATTCCGGCAGGAGCAAGGGAGGGACGGAGTCACTACGTTCCGAGAAGGGAACGAGCATGGGAAGAGCACGTTCTGAAGAGAGGGGCGGAAGTCCAGTGTGGACTGCTCCATTTGAGATAGCATCAGACACTCACGCGGAGTGAGATACCCAGTGCAGAGCTGCAATTCCCTGTCTGGAGTTCTCGGGAACGTTGGCCAAGACGGGATAGCAATTGCATTCCACGCAAATGGACAAGGCACTGAGCGCAGACAAGAAGAGATGAGGTTCCAGCCCTGTGACAACCTAACATTGGACGGCTGGGAGATGAGGGGCATCAACAAAGCAGACTGGGAGCGGGCAGTGGGCAGGAGGACATGCCGGAATCCAGCGCTCCCAGCAGGAATCAGCCCTATCTCTGATGCTGGCTGACCGATCACTGATAGGTGGATCTGCTGAAAGGCAGGTCAGCGGTGACCGTGAGAACAGCAGTTCTGGCGCAGCGGCAGGGCCGAAAGCCTGACTGGGCTGAGGTCACTAGAGAGCAGGAGGAGAAGCGAAAACTCCTTTGAGGAACTGGGCGGTAGAGGGGGAAGAGAAACAGGGCAGGGGCTGCAGCAGACATGGGTTTAGAAAGACCTTCTGGAGGACGAGACAGTGTGCGTGCTGACTGGCAGGAAGCCAGGGGAGCGGTGGGACTGACAGAGTAACTCCCCTGAGTAAGGCGAGCAGATCGGGCCAAGCGGCCAAGTGCAGAGGTGGCCTTTCCTGGGTGCACACAGTTCGCCCACAGTAAGAGGAAGGGCAGCCGAATACACGGGCACAGATCCAGGTAAATAGGTAGACATGTGGTGAGAGTTTACGCAAGACCTCTTCTGATTTCTTCCGATTTCACTGAGAAAACAGAGGACTTGGCATTAAGTTTAAGGGTGGGTGAGGAGCGCTGGGGAGGGGAAAGGGGAAGGAAGAAAACAGCCACCTAGAAGAGAAGAGTCGCTGTGACTGTGGCGGCATGCAGGTCCACTTCCAGTCACTGGTCACGACAGCGGACAGAGAACGCACTTACTGGGTGCAGGCTTCTGCCGGTGAGTACAGTGAAGTGAAAGAGGCGAGGGAGGGGCAGGGCGTGCAAGGCTGTGATGATAACGGACCATGGGATTTCAGGGGGGTGAGGAAGAAGGGAGAGGGGAGAAGGGCGAGGGACCATGACAAGTGGCAGGGGACCTGCAGTCCCAGGAGGGTTGAGTATCAGCGTTTTATTTTTAAGTCTTACTAGCTGTCATGGACAAATTTCGCCACCTTTAAATGAAACGCCTAGTCGAAGCACAACAAGGTGGACACTGGACGCTTCAGGGGGTGCGTCGAAGCTCCCCTGCGCACCGGGACGAGGAGCTGGCTCCTACACGGACTCACACCGCCTGGAAAGAGGGAGCTCCGCCCCGGAGCCCACTTGCGCTCCCATCGAGCCCCTATGCTGGATGCCTGTCACCTCGCTTTCCCGTGACCTCCTCCCGCCCCCCTCCCCGGGCAAGCCTCTGTCTCTTTCATGCAGTTCCCCTAAGTTCTTCCTAACAGCCCAGACTGTCTTCGTTCACCTGTAAAGAGAATATGCTTCATTCCTATCGCTGGGTTATATCTCAAAAGAAATCTGTGACACACTGCTTTGGCCATGGTAGAAAACACATTTACAGAACTTGACAATTATTTTTACTCCTTAAAGGAAAACCTTTTCCCTTGGCTCAAAAGAATTCGACAACTGAAAAAGCATCAAAGCAAATTTAAACTTAGGAGTTTAGATACACATTAGACAGGAAATTCCAAAGTTTAAGACTCCAGAAGCACGTTCATATGTGCACTGTGTATCATTATTGCAGAAAAAACTAGCACAGGCTGAACAAACCCCAAATATGTGCAGTAAATGATCTCCCCTATTACCATCACAGGAATCTAATTGTCAGCATCTACCTTTTTCCTCTTTAGAAAAAAAACGTTGCTCTAAAAAATACTGTAAGCCACATATACTACTAGTCTAAAGTGTCATTCTATTTACTATAATTAAAGTATCTCTGAAACTGAACAGATCCAATAATCACTGGGATACTTTCATTTAAAGTATAAGTCTGAGCAATACAGATTTGCATTTCCGTTTGACACTTTCTAGGATTGAGAACAGGGAAGGTAACAGCCATTAACACCAGCTCAAGAACTTGGTTTCACATAACGCTCAAAAATGCTGACATTTAGCATTTCTGGACAAAAGGTTCAGATCTGGATAACAGGTCCAGATTATGCAAACCAGACATTATTTATCAAAATCCGCCATGAGACCAATTTTAAGTTACGTCCTATGGATCAGATGCAACATTTAGCTCCGAAAGCAAAGAACATTCTTTCTTCCCAGTCATTCCAGTAGCTCCCAGCAACTGCAGGACTCTGGGCTGGAAGCAGCCGCCCTTCCCACTCCCCCAGCCCCACGTGAGTCCTGCCCCCCCCTCCCCCAAATTCTTCACTCGGCCATCCCACGCTGCGCTTCAGCATCTTTCACTCTCTAGCATCTCCATCAGTACTTTCGTTTTATGTTTTAGCTACTCTTCATTATTTTCGCTAACCTGCTGAAACAGGAGCGAAGCTTCAGTGGCGGCAAAAAGTACCCGTCCTCTTGGTGTGGGGACAGGGAGGGTAATAAACAAATAGAAACAGGGTCTAACTGTTAGCACACCAAACGAACCCCTGAAAAACTGACTTGCAGAACTGACAGATTATCTTGTGCCAGCAGAAGCTACCCGCTTCAGCCTTAGGTTTTAAAGCATGTCAAATTGTGAAATAAGGGAAATTGGAAGTTTATTTACGAGTCAGCAAATCATATGTTTCAAAACTCCAGCATCTTGATTAAAAGTGTGCTTAGAAAGGTTATTACAACTATCTATTCCTGTTAACAGACTATGTCTAACTGTCTGTTCATGTCGCATCTAACGACGGGAGAAGAGGCACAGTCAGAAGTCAGCAAACTTTACGCCCTTGGAAAAGCTGACCGTCAGCTCACTAGACTTGTGGAAAGCCACTTTTAAGGCAACAGCACGGGATTTTCAGTCACTGAATGTCATTTGCAAGCAACAGAGTAAAATGCATAAGCAGTTACAAAGTCCCAATACATCTAATTTCTTTTCTTGTCGGTTTCTCTTTAAGAAATGGATACTGACACAATTTATGCTGCTGCTCAGCATTTAGGGATTCATAGCAGAGACTGTATAATCCGAACCGAAAAAGACAGTACAGCACAGTATTTCAGCGTCATCTCAACTTGGTTCACAGCAAACACACACCATGCGTATTTTTTACGTCTTTAAGATAACACAGAGACGGACACCCAGCAAACAGCTAATGCAGGTTACCCACCGGGACTGGGAAAGGGGGCTGAAGCGAGACTTCGTTTTTAATTTATATTCCTTTTTAAATTTTTAACTATGTACTTGCCTTGTATTTAAAAACAAACAAAAAAAAGACCAATCCTCCCTTCTCTTTTTGTCTCCCAAAACCATGCTAGAGCACAGGACGCGACCAGAATATGGACTGTCCACGTGGACACAGAACTTGTTCAGAAACACCTGCCCCCTCAGCCACCACACCCCAATCCTGAATCCTGTTCTTGCTCTCTGCAACCTGGCCTCAGGCCCCGCTGCTGCCCTGAAAGCGCTCTGGCTCAGACACAGCAATCCCCTCGCCTGCGCTAACCCCAGGCAGGCTTCGTGCTCGCTGACCTCGCCAACCACCGTCAGGGAGCATGCGATCCCACCTTCCCCTTCTCTTCCCCTCGTCCTTTTCCCTGCTCATCTCGTAACTGCTGAACAAAAGGTTCCTGGGTGCCCTGTTCACTCTCCACAACTGTGTCCTGTGTCCAAGGCTTTAAGCCCCCACCCCGGCAACTGTCCAACTGCCCGTCAGACATCTCTACTTGGACGCTTAAACCACCTTCCCCAAACGGAGTTCATCACCCTCCTCCCTGACCCAGCCCCCAACTCCTCCCAGGCCCTCACTCAACTCAGCAGAGGACCCACCCAGGCAGTTGTCCAAGCCAGACTCCCGGACGTCACATCACCCACTTCCTCTCCCCCCACATTAACCAGCTGCTGGGTACTAATTCTGCCTCCTACCTGGATCTTCTGGAGGGTCCTCGCTGCCTCCTGCTCTGCCTAGGCCACCAGGTCTCCTTGGTCTGGAGGGGTGGTTCCAGAAGTCAGCTCCCGCAGCTCTGACCCTGCCTCTCTCTCTGCAGCCTCCTCCCTCATCACTCTGTGTCTCCTACTCGGCATGTCAGTCCCAACTCATCTACAGTTCCTAGAACACGTCTGTGCCTCGGCTGTGCCCTCTGCCTCAGGTCTGTGAATCGGCCGGTCTTCCCCTGGCCACCACTCGCCCTGCTCAGTTCACGGCCTAAGGGCCGTGTGCTGCAGAACAAAACACCCGTCCACCTCAGAGGTTTGCAGGCGGCACAGGGAACCGTGCTGTCCAGACCAGCTGCCTAAAAACCACCTGTGCAGCTGACGAAAATACAGACTCCTAGGCCTCAGCCTACTGAATCAACATTTCTGGGGTGGAACCTGGAATATGTATTTTTAAAGGCTTCCCAGGGGAATTCAGTAGCCATGCTGGGAAACAACTGACCTTTATGACCTTGGACTGGTCACTTAGTTCTCCATCTTGACCACTCATCTAAAAATACGGGGAGCAATATCTACGTTCTACCACGGCCACAAGTGTGACATCAAATGAGGACGCTGGAAATGAGCCACTCCGCTGAAAGGCCTCACTGTCAGCCCTCAAACACAGGCGACGGCCGCCACCTGGCCCCGCCGAGCTCCTTCCACAGCATCTCCGGGCGTTTCCACCAGGAGCAGGTGGCTAACAGGGTTCTGACGGGCTGATTTTTGCAATATTGCTAAAACGGATGTCACTTAAGTACCTTCAAACGTTAGCTCAGCTCTTAACAGAAGCATTCCCACCCATCATGGGGAAAACGATCACACGTACACTCACCTTCTTCCAACAGGGACCACTGGCTGGCTTTCCAGCCCGCCCTGTCACCTCCCATTACCGTCGCCACCACACTTCAGAGGCGGTCTGCACTCCGCCCCGCGTCCCCGTGCTCATGCCCGCCCAGGTTCTCGCTGTCCGCCCCCTCTCCCTGCCACTCACCGACCTACTGCTCTCCAAGATCAGCAAACCTGAGCGCCACCCAGCCCTCCGCTCTCCCTGCGCTGGACCCTTCGCCAGCTGTCGGCCCCGGGGTCTGCTCTCGTCTTCCAAAACTCGTCTCTGCTAAGTGCTGAGCAGCCACTGCTCCCAACAGCAGCTCAAACCTGTTCTGCCAAAAACCGAACGTGACTTCCATTTGGAGGAGAAAAAAACTACCTTAGTGTTTTTTTTTTTAATGTATGTATGGACCAGGTCAAAAATACACTGTGCCAGATGGTTACACATTTACCCATAATGGCCAAAACCTGGAAGCAACCAAGAAGTCCCTCAGTGGGTGAGTGGATGAACTATGGTCCACCCAGACAATGGAGTACTATTCAGCACTAATAAGAAGGAGCTATTAAGCCGTGAAAAGATACCGAGGAATCTTAAATGCACATTCCTTGATGAAAGAAGCTAATCTTGGTGAAAGAATCACATACTGTATGATTCCAACTATATGACATTCTGGAAAAGGGAAAACTATGGAGATGCTCGAAAGATCAGTGATGGCCAGGGCTGGGGGAAGGGAAGGATGCACAGGGGGAGCACGGGATTTCAGGGCAGTGAAACTACTCCGGATGACCTAAAATGGTGGACACAGGTCCTTACACACGTGTTCAGCCCACAGCAGGTCCAGCACCAAGAGCGAACCCTGACGTCAACCGTGGACTCTAGGTGGTGACGATGCATCAACGTAGGTTGAAGGACTGTAACCAATGTGCCACGCTGGTGGGGGGTGTGGACAGTAGGGGAGGCTGGGGGAGTGGGGGGCAGGAGGTATACGGGAAACCTCTGTATCTCCCCCTCAATTTTGCTGTAAGCCGAAAATGGCTCTAAAAAATAAAGTTTATGGAAAAAAACCATCCTGTGCCTCTTTCCTAACTGTTGGCTTGGCAACTAGGGAGGATGCATTGTGTGGGAGTCTAATTCCAAACGAGCATCCTTTAGAGCCAAACCTGAGCATCTCTGTAGGATGCGGTCTGTCCACCGGCTGCAGGGGCACTGCCAGGCGGCAATAACACAAACACAACTCACAACTTGGTCTGCCCACTCTGACATTTGATCATTTTTGACATCTTAACTTTTTTTACTCTTGAGAGAACTGCATTACCTCACAGTAATTGAAACACTGATGTGAATTTCTTTTCCCCCCAAGACTGGCACCTGAGCTAACAACTGCTGCCAATCTTCTTCTTCCCTTTTTTCTTTCTGCTTTTTCTCCCCAAATCCCCCCAGTACATAGTTGTATCTCCTAGTTGTGGGTCCTTCTAGTTGTGGCATGTGGGACACTGCCTCGGTGTGGCCTGACAAGTGGTGCCATGTCCATGCCCAGGATCCGAACCAGTGAAGCCCCGGGCCGCCGCAGCAGAACGCGGGAACTTAACCACTCGGCCGTGGGCCGGCCCCTGATGTGACTATTTTATAACACTATTTTCAATCCACATCACTCAAAGTCAGAAAAAATGGGACCACACTGCTTTTCTTTTCTTTTCTTTTTGAGATTTTTTACTACGACAAAAGTCACTAACATAAAATTCACCATCTTAACCATTTTCAAGAGTACAATTCAGTGATTTTCAGCATATTCACAATGTTGAGTTACCATCACCAGTAATTCCAGAACATTTTGGTCACGCCCCAAAAGCTGATCCATTAGCAGTCACTCCCCATTACCTCCCCCCCAGCCCCTGGCAGCCACAAATCCGCTGAGTCCACGGACTCGCCTGTTCTGGACGTTTCGTATAAATGAAATCACACAATATCTGTCCTTCCGTGTCTGGTGTCTTTCAGTCAGCATCACATATTTAAGGTTCATCCACATCGTAGCGTGTGTCAGGGCCTTGTTCACTTTTATGGCTGAATAACATTCGACCGCATGGATGGACCATGTTTTGTTTATCCCTTCATTCGCTGATGAACATGTGGGTTGCTTCCACTTCCTAGCGATCACGAATAATGCTGCTATGAACGTTCCTGCACAAGTTTTCATGTGGATTTATGCTATGTTTTCTCTCGGGTGTACACATGGGTAGACACATTTCTTTACAATGGCAATGAGTGAATTATTCCTTTTTTTTTTTTTTAAAGATTTTATTTTTTCCTTTTTCTCCCCAAAGCCCCCCAGTACATAGTTGTATATTCTTCGTTGTGGGTCCTTCTAGTTGTAGCACGTGGGACGCTGCCTCAGCGTGGTTTGATGAGCAGAGCTATGTCCGTGCCCAGGATTCGAACTGACGAAACACTGGGCCGCCTGCAGCAGAGCGCACAGACTTAACCACTCGGCCACGGGGCCAGCCCCGAATTGTTCCATTTTTGTTCCTCATTTCCAATTTAAATTTCTAGCTATGTTAGCCATCACTCCTTTCTTCTTTGGAAGGCATCTGCTTTTAAGCAAAAATGGGGATTTACTCATGGGCAGTGAGTATAAGATTTGCTTCACGTATTTTTACCTTTCTGCTAAATAGTAAACCAAAATGTTTTCGGTTGTTACAAGCATGTTGTATTTAAACACAAATAATGTCTCACAATTAGTCAAGACAATGTGAAATATGAATGCACACGTATATTTCAAAACAATCTGAAATATTAGTGTGAAAGTATATTTCAGAAGCATAACATTTCAGTGCATAATAACAGCGAAATACTCACAGGCAAAAACATTCTGATTAAATTTTTCAAACGGAGCCTGAGCGGCAGGGGAGAATCAAACCAATGAAATAAAAAATCAAGGGCAGAAATATTTATTCAAATAGGAATGAGTGCCTTCTGGAATCTTCTAGGTAGGTTTTTTTTTTAAACATTACTTTTTTACAAAAGACGACTACCTTAAAGAGTTTCAGATAAATTAACAACACTAGATAATAATAAAATGAAAACACAATATGAAGCATATTAATGTCCAGTTTATATTCACACCATGTTTCAAACTTTCCAGTAAAGCAAGTATGTGATTTTTGGCGCTGCTCGTGCTTACTGGAGTATAAAATAGTTTTCATTTTCGAATACTTCCTTTCATAGATCTATGCACGTGCCAAAAAACCACTGAATCATAAAGAAACTGTCTTTAAAGTATGAGACCAGAAACTGCCTGCCTGGCCTTGACAGCCTAAAGCCATCATTAGGAGCAGCGTAAAATCCACATTTCCACGGAGATGTTTTGGCCATCACAAACTTTTACAAAACAGGGATAGCAGCAGCAATGGAAGGATGCTCAGGACAGAGCTCTTTTTCACACCAACTTTTAAAACTTTGCTTTTTACAAATGGTAATAAAGGTATCCATGGAGGCCTCCCTTCCAGCCCTGGTGGCTCTTCAACTCGGCAGGCAGCTGAAGGCAGACGCTCCCCGTTTATCCCGAGGTTCGACGCGCGGAGAATCCAGTGAGACACGCATTCCCTCTAGTGCCTCTCCAGCAGGGACACGGCCTGAGGACGGCCGGCCGGCTCGCAGCGTCCTCCTCCTCTCACAGCCGCACTGACACAAAAGCCGTAACGTATTTATTCTTCTCCTACCGATGGACACTTAACGACTGTGCTTCCGATCTTTAGCTCTGACAAACAGCATGGCAACAAATAACCTTGTACATGTATCATTCTGCACGTGTGCCAAGTGCATCTGCAGGATAAAACCTTAGAACTTCTGAGTCAAAGGTCAGTTGCAATTTTAATAGCTACTGCTAAATTATTCCTCCTGGGCCAGCAGCTTATGAAACACCTGTTTCCTGTAGCTCTGCCACCCTGGTGTGTTATTAAACTTTAGGGCCCACTTTCTTTTTTGGATCCATCTTCCATTCCCTGTCGCCCATCAAATAGGGGGTCTCCAAAATCTTCTCATATGACAGGGACTGAACGCACGCCTGGGCATTTGGTGAGAGTTCCAGAGGCAATATGTTCTTCGTGACCCTCCGTCACTCCCCTGGCCCTCTCATGACCAAGGGAACTCTTCTGACATTTCACCTGCAAAGAAGGCTCAGCTCGTATGCGAGACTGTTGTACTTGCCCAGGTCTCTACTTGACAATCTGTGATACGAAAGGCACGTTGTCCTTATTTCAGTCACGGTTATTCATTTTTCTCGGATCAAATACAATTGAGATTGGTCTGTGTTTACTTATCCTAACACACTTTTATGGAGTGGCCACCTCTTCTTTCACATTTCTCTATTTTTCTATGGAATGGCTTCTGATCATCTTCTCTTAAACTCATTCATCAGCAGAAGGTACAAACATCTGACTTGCGTCTTCGGTGCAGTCGTGCCCAAACATTTACAGAATGAAATGTTTCACCGTAAACTAACTTTTTAAATTTACTTTATTTTATAATTAGGATATTGTACTGATTTTTTAAAATTATGTACAAAAAGGAGGTACTGGATTGCTCTGAGGGACAGACCCAGAAATGGACCTGCTGGCTCCAAGACCTATGGAATTTAATTCTCAACGTTTCTAATGTTATAAATTGCAGTGTACTAAATAAAGATTAGTTTTACTGTTTTTGTCATTTCCTCATACATTGATAATTTAAGAGAGTTTGCAATGCCTTGAAAAAAACGTAACAATCACAAACATAATCATCTCCATCAATGATTAATATTGCTTTGTAGCGGGCCAGCTGCATGGTCATTTTTATAGTCCCATGCAAAGTGAGGACTGTCTTACTACTTTTTAGAAGATAAAACATTATTTGCAAAAATAATGTTTTATTTCACTGCAATTTCTCTATGTAGAATCTTTGCCCTTTCTTTTTGGCCAGGAAGACTGCCCCCGAGCTAACATCTGTTGCCAATTTTCCTCTACTTGGCATGTGGGTTGCTGGCACAGCATGGCTGACGAGTGGAGTAGGTCTGTGCCCAGGAGCCAAACCCGAAACCCAGGCCACTGAAGTGCAGTGCACCGAACTTAACCACACCAGGGGGCTGGCCCCAAATCTTTGCCTTTTTTAACCTCCCATGGCAATAAAGGACAGATTAAAATATTACGCTATTACATAACAGTAGAAAGAATCACAAACCTGTGATTATTCAGCTTGACACCCCAGTTATGAAGCTTATGTAAACATCACATACATAGTCTGTGTGCCTAAACACAAGGCGACTTCAAGGGGCCAGCCCCCATTTCCCTACGAAGACGCTGCCCGAAAGCTTGGCCACGTTAACACACCCTTCCAGGAAAGTAGAGCACCAGCCGACTCTGACTCCGACTCAGCCCCACAAATTTATTACAATAAACAGGCAGACAAAAGTGTTCGTGCCAGCTGCACGCTAAGTTACCACATCGAACATGCTTACTCTGCACTTACATCACCAGGCTTTAAAACATCTCCGCGAGACCCTTAAACTATGTTTCCTAGTCTTCCTTGCTTGACAACAGCAGCTCATCTTTTAGTGAGCCCTTGGAGACTCATCTGACACCATCTACCACGAGGGAGTCCCTCCGTTAGGACGCTCCACCTGCGAGTCACTGCTCCGTCACTCACACTCCGCCACGTTCCAGAACCACTGGTGGTCCCGCCTTAGCATGTGGTGGTATCCCTCCCGGCAATGATGGCTCCACCAAAACACGGAGCCAATAAAGGCATGGAAGTGATGGAGGGTGCCAGTGTTCCAGGCATCCTGAACCTGAGAGGGGAGGACAGTAACCTGATTAACGCCCCCGCTCCTCTAGTAAAATGACGTCATACTGGTCTCCCCAGCCCCTCTCAGGAACAGCTTTAGAGTTTACAGGTTAGCAATTCTCCTGAAAAGTCCTAGGGTGTGAGCAAGGTTTCCCCGATTCAGTTACAATTTTAGCATTTTTCAGGCTTGTCAGTAGTTCACACTAGCACTTCAATTCTGCAAAGAAAGCCACAATCCACTCTTTTGCGTGTGATGAAGCACTCTGTGAAGTTATTTCATGACCTTTATTACATGAGGACGTCCGAGATGTGGAAGAGCGTTTGGACACCACCCCCTAGGCCTTCATAGGTACCACCGAGCACAACGGCACAGAAAGGGATCTAAGACAGGACCTGCTCTGTCACACTTTGAGACTCCACTACTGACGGGAACAGAAATGTCAAACAAGACCCCCGCGGGTACTATTCAACAGCCCCACTCTGACGGCAACTGGGTCTCCGCACACTGCACCTCACTGCCCTAGAGCCACCCGCAATTCCCAAGGCAGGCAGGAAACGAGCACGGAGAAGCTGGGCCAGCACTGCAACACATACGGGGAGACCACGCCTGGAAGCTCCAGCTGAGCGCACAGGACACCGAGGACAAGCGAGCAGCCTGCTCTCCTTTCCGTCTCTGACGAGCGTTTTGGACACATGGGACAGGAGGGCATCTCGGGCTGAGGCAGGGGTCTCGACATCAGCCGTGCCTGAAAGTGCTCCATGCGGGATTCCTCCCACGGCTCCATCACGCCGGGTCAGCAGAAACACAAGTTCAGAAGGAGCACCTACGGCTACCTGAGGCTACACTGACAGCAGCTCCTCCCCGCCTGCTAACAAGTCAAAGAAACACAGGAGCTGCGGCGTGCAAGGCCACGCAGCCTCGGCTGACAGTAGTGAGGACAGGTGAGCCCGAAGACGCTGTCGACCCCCTCTCCTGCAGTGTCCACAGCAGGAGTGACAACGGCCCCCGGAGCACACACAGCTGGCTGGCGGATCTCAGGTAAGGGTGCAGCGTCAACAAAGGCGGCCTCTCGGCACCTGCAGGGCCCCCATCACGCTGCCCCACCAGAGCGCTCTCGGAGAACTGACTCCAGCCCTCGGGGACCGCCCTGCCGTGAGCTCACACCCTCGGTGCCTTTCTGTTCCTCTGTCGACCCTTCTCCTCCCACCCGGCGTGCCTGGCACACCACACCCCTCCGCAGCCAACCACCCGACACGCAGCAGGCTCGCGCGCCCGTGGCAGCTCCTCCTTCCCAATGAAAAACTGGAGAAAAGATAAAAGGAATCACAGTAAAACCAGCCCCAAGCACCAAATCTGTCGTCTCCTAGAGATGGGAGCGACTGTGAATCCCAGTAGGAATCGGAGTTGGTCCGAGCAGACCTCACAGGGGTGACCTCGGCCTGGAGAGGCAGCTGGGGTCTGATGAAAGCGAGGAGAGGGAGAGGCAGTACCCGAGCAGGGAATCGCGCAGGACGAGGCGTCAGGGAAGGGGAGCAGAGTGAGCAGACTGGTTGGGCAGAGTGAAGGGGCATTTACAGAGGGAAAGATGTGGGAAAGGTGAATAAAGCCAGAACATGGAGCCATGAATGCCAAACTGCCAAACACCTGCTGCCATGGATAGGCCCTGCCAAAACCTTCTCATGCCAGAGGTCTGGGTTACCCTGGGAGCTAGGTGGCCTGGAAAGGAAGAAAGCACAAGCAAAGCCACCTCATGTAGACACCAAGGCCCCACGAACGGCCCAAGCTAGCGCACCAGAGCACAAAGGAAAACAGAAACGACGTGAGAGCAGAAAACACGGACAGAGCTGCGGACTGGCCCAGCAGGATGAGCGAGGAAGGGCAGAGGAGGCACGTGAAGTGGGGAGGGAGGCGGGGAGACTCGAGGCTGACCAAGGAGGAAGGCGGAGCAGGACCCTGGACTGAGACACAGCAGGACGTCTACGGGCCTTCTAAGGGATACGGCAAAACTCGGGGCTGGGCATGCAGGAGCATCCCAAATGTGGAGCTCCAGACAGAAACGTGGCGATCATCTTCAAAAAGGGGACGGGTGACCCCACAGAGACGAAGGAATCTCCAAGATGACGACTAGAGCAGAGGGAGCAGAGGGCTAGGATTTAACGTATTTCCTAGTCAGTGGCACAAAACTTTCGTTCAAATGAAAATAATTACCCAAGAATGTGTGGATAGCAAGTGCTTCCTTTCCCTCCGTCCTTCCCGCAGAGGTTTTCCAACTGGAATGAACCTAATGCCCGCCAGCGAGCGCAGCAAACAGAACCACGGAGACCCGAACACAGGCGGTTCAGGAGCTCCCTGGAAATTAAATTACTGGCAATGCTTAAAGTTACTGTAAATTAGCACTACGTGTGTCACTATCTCTTTACACGGCATTACTATAAAACTTCCCAGCAGAGGCTCTTCAGACGAATTTACAACTGAAGCAACACCAGCAGCGTTTCAAAGCACAGAGAAACCCGCATCCCGAGTCCCAGACACGGTGGGCAGCGACGCCCTGCCCTCCACCGCTCGTGGGTTTCCAGGCCAGGCGGGGGCACGGGCTCGCAGCCTGGAAGCCGCGGAAAGAGCGGCTACTGTATTAACGCTTCCAGGTCTGCTGGAAACGGCTCCCTTCCGCAGCGCCCAGCCCTTTGGACACAGTTGGGGAACATGAAGGGGAACGAACTGGACGTTAAGGGTTTGTACAAACTACGCAGAACCTATAATCAGGAATCTGCTTCCACACAATCTCTTAATTCATCGTCAAACTTCGTTAGGAACAACTATTTCTATGGTTTGCACAAGAAAACAACCTCAGAGTGCACATTCTCTCCAACTTAAACCCTTTATTCTAACCACCTACTACTTTTTCCTGCATGGGCCTTTCTCCCACTCTGGTGACTGTCAGGCACCCACCATACACACATCAAAAAGACACGCTGTCCAGTTTGTGAAACTTTCTCACAGAAATGGAGTCAAGATCATCAGGAAGGAGAATAAAAGTAACAAACGGGGGGGAGGGGCGGTATATAACTCCAAATCCCTAATCCCCAGGTTTACTTAACAAGTGTTCTCTTCCCTTCTCGGGGAAGTCAGGGCAGGGGAGGGGGAGGCGGCAGTTGGCCCTGATAATCCCAGCCAGGAGGAGCCTTCCAGCTGCCATGTAAGTAACACTAAACTGCCTTCTCCAGCTGCAGAGGCACAGCTGCAGTGATTTCAGGCACGCTGTCACAATTTGTCACCTGTTTTGGCTGCCTGGCCTCTGAGCCCCTCCCCAGGCCTGGGAACAGCACCGGGCCAGAGGAGCTGAGAGCCCCAGGCACTTACTCTCCCGGCCTCTCCTGCATTTGGGGCAGCGCACGATGGCCCCAGGCCTGCCAATCTCAGACTTGAGACAAGAAGCGAGCAGTGTGCAGAGGCATCCTTTAATCGCGGGCCCCGCCGGGCAAGGATGCGGCAGGGGGGCAGCACTGGACCGAGACACGCCTGGTGTGGATGCGGCAGGGGGGCAGCACTGGACCGAGGCACACCTGGTGAGGATGCGGCGGGGGGGCAGTACTGGACCGAGGCACGCCAGCTCAGGATGCGGCAGGGGGGGCAGCACTGGACCGAGGTACGCCAGCTCAGGATGCGGCAGGGGGGCAGCACTGGACCAAGGCATGCCTGGTGAGGATGCGGGAGGGGGGCAGCACTGGACCGCAACACACCCGGGGGGGCCTCCAGAGCTCTTCTCCCACCCTCCCATCGACGCGGGGAACCAAAGGCCTTAGAATAATTTATTTCTCTGCACGGATCACCAGGCAGCTTGTCGCTAAGCCCCCTGACTCAGCAAGTTTATTGTACTCATTACTTGTATTCTCACAATGTAGAACTTCACCCATCTTTCTCTACGAAAAGTATGAACGCACAGTAAAAACACCACCGCCTTTCAGATAAAATACCCCACACTGTGGACATACGGGGTGGAGAGAGAGACTGTCACTCCGTCCACCACACATTTGCATACCGTTTGCACTTTTTCTTCGTCATTCTCCTTTTTTCCCTATTGGTCACGGTTAACTGTGGGAGTCAGAGGGAAGCACTCTTCACCATAACCAATCTCCACACTCATTCGCTACCGGCCTCTGAAGGGGCTCCCAAACCTCTCCGTGCCTCAATTCCTTCACTGTCAGACGGGCTGCGGAACAGTCCCCTGCCTTCCAGCACTATTTATAGTAGAAAGAATGCTCTACAGTACTGTTATGAGACTCAGGGAGATAACTCACAGAAAGAGGCTTAGAAGCAATAAATGCTGGCTATTATCTCATTTAATCCCCCAAACATCTGTCTACCCAGCCCTTGGACAGACAGTGCCTAACACACGGCAGACAATCAATATTTGCTGAAGCAAAACCGACAGTTACCGTCCCTAACTGACGGATGAGAACTCCGAAGGCTCAGAGACGAGGTAACTGACGCAGGGAACTCGACGAGGATGGGGCACGAGTCCGCCGACTGCCCACCAGGCTGCTTCCTCCGAGCCTTGCCCACCGGGACCGAGGGAGACCGGGGGTCTACCTACAGAGACGGACGGCAGCACGGGAGACAGGGCGGCACACACCCACACACCTGCTGCCACTGTCCTCTGCAGTCAGTCTGTCCGCCGGAGGAGGGACAGGCACTCAGCACGTTGCATAAAGCGCCTTCAAACAGCACGAAGAAGGAGACGCCAGCTGGCTGACGGTCTCCCTTCCGTGTGTATCTCTGCGGGAGCTACAGGAGCTGAGCCACAAAACAGCCAAGTAAAATTCTATACAGGACTTCTTTAACTCTGTGCATCAACTGCATTTCACACTCAGTCAAAAATGAAGTCTTTCATATTTTCATTTGCATGAAAATAACACATCAGACTATCCTAGAATTCATACTCAAGACTCTTCAAAATACCCTTGCCCTGCCACAGCTGTTTCTATTGCAGGGCGCGCAGGCTATCGCGACCTCACCTGTCACTCACGTTCTCCCCATGAACTATTTTTAAGGCGGGAGCAAGAGTGTGTCCTAGCTTCTTAGCAGCACCCCGGGATTTCCAGAGATGTTAAGGGCTCAGCGACATTGATTAGTCTTCTTCAGCATGGCGCTACACGAAATCAATTTCCATATTACTACTGGCAAAGGTTTAAAAATACATAGGCAGGAGGGATAATTACCCATTTGCAAAGCAGAAAAACTTGGAAATGCAAGATATGCTTGAAGCTCCCAGATTATTTTCAGAGAAAAAGGAAATTTCCTCCTCAGAATAAGAATGAGCCTCTGGAAGCCACAAAGAACTCCCTGGGTGGACCTTCCCTGCCCAGCGAACCGCGATCCAAGTCAGCAGAACTCGGCCAAGAGCTTCCTTCCAGCCACAGGGAAAAACCTACCAAGTGGAAACATTTTGTCTCCTCTCTCATGAGCATTAGCAAGCGCCGACAAGGCTTTCCCTATGCTTCATTTCTGAGAGTGAAAGGGGCACGACTGCTAATTGCCTGAGGATAAGAGGCAAAACCCAGGCCTACCCTCAGGCAAACCGGACCGTGGTCCCCCACCTAGAAGGCGTGAGTGGGACAGGGACGGGAGGAGCAAGACTTCCGACTATGCCTTTTTCTATACTTCTCGTTTTTGAATCACGTAAAAGCTTTATGTATTTGAAGAAAAATTAACTCCAGAAGAACAATGTAAACCCTAAACTTAAGAAGAAGGAGAAACAAATGAACTTTGCAACTTCCAACAGAAGGCCCGATTTGGGCAGGAACACCAACGGGCACTCCAACTGTTTATCAAGTGTTGTGTGGTTCTGTTACCTCACATTGCTTTAAAACCCATTATTCTAGCTATGTATTCTTAAGATAGGTTTATTCTAACATCCAAAAGAACTACAAAGAAACTCTAAAACTTCACTCAACAGGATGATTATAACAATACGATATTAAAAGGTTTAAACTATTTTATGTGTATCATAGGATAAAAAAATTAAGGCTAATATCATTAGAAATCAAAACTGTCAGTGTAAGACAAGAAATATAAAATAAGGGCCGGCCCCGGGGTCGAGTGGTTAAGTTCATGCGCTCCGCTTCGGGGGCCCAGGGTTTCGCGGGTTCGGATCCTGGGAGCAGACATGGCACTGCTCGTCAGGCCACGCTGAGGCGGCATCCCACGTGCCACAACTAGAAGGACCTGCAACTGAGATATACAACTATGTATCGGGGGGTTGGGGGAGATCAAGCAGAAAAAAGAAAAAAGAAAAAAAGAAAGAAAGAAATTAAGGGGAAAAAACTAGGTTTAATTTGTAAAGGAAATACCAATATGAAATCCAGGTTTTTCTTTTTGTCAAGATTTTTCTCCAGCTCTGTCCCGAAAAGAACCTAGATGTGAACCTCTGTGACAGTGAGCACACCGAGCCCCCAGATACTGATTTCTAAACAGCATTTCCCCACCAAAAGGAACCAGGGCTCCTCAGAGGAACGACTGCAGATCTGAGGCAGGAGAAACACAAAGTGGGTCTGCGGCAAATTCTGTGTCAGGAAACAACGGAGCATTCAAAGACTAACAGGGCCCTGGAGAAAGGACACAGGAGCCCAGCTGAGGGGACAATCTGAGTATCCAAAGGAATAATGATGATAACTGACTGCGATACACTGAATAAATACAAATGCAAGGGGCCACAGCAACTGAGAGAGAGAAAGAGAACAGAAAGGGATGCTCCTTACTGAAGAGGAGCAGCTAACAAATGAAGGAGGATTGAGTCAGAAAAATCACCACTTCGCAACCTCCAGTACAGGACCCGGTTCGGGCAGGAACACCAATGGGCACTCCGACTACTAGAAGGCCCCAGCTGACCAGGAAGGTCGCTGGGAATGGGCTCCCTGTCTGTGGCCCTCCGCAGACGCCCGAGGAAGCTCCGGGAGAGTCCAGCATGGTCTGCAGTCACAGCCAGGGCCCGCTGCCCCACCTCCAACCACAAGAACGGGCCCACAGGAAATCATGTCCCTCCCGAGGTGATGCCAAAACCAGGGGGAAGGAGGTGAGGCTGGGAGGCAAAAGCGAGAGATGGTAAACCCATGAAGTGGGAATTACACATTATTTATGCTTTAAATGGTTTCTAAAAATAAATAGATGCTGGCATCTATTACTCTTCTAACTTGCTCAGGAATAAAGGATGTAAACACGCTAAGTTGTTATGGTGAACATCCTTATGCCGAAAGTCCCCTCCAGAAAGCAACCATTTCTGGAGCAGAAGTAAAACTGCTCGGGCAGAATACGAGCACTTTTGAAGATCTTTATTCACAGGGCAAAACTGGTTCTCCAAGAGTTAGTTATCAAATTACTTAGCAGTCGTTAGCACGAAGAATCAGCAAGCAGAACACAGGGTGAGTAAAAAAGACCGCCTTCTCTGAGAACAGCATATTTACAAAGAAGTTTCCAGAAAACAACACATCTGCATGTGAGGAACTGCCCACAGCTCAGCGCGGCGGGTGGCAGACCACAGGGGGCCGGGGCGGGAGAGGCCACGGGAGCCAACCGCTCCTCGAATCACCCTGATGGAAAAAACGGTCCAGCTCTCGCCAGTGCACCTCAGAGGCGGGCTCCGACAGGACAGGCACACGCCTCAGGACCTGCAGACTGCAGGCTGAGGAAGAGGCGAAGAGGGCTCCCCGGTTTCTGAGCCCCTGGCTGGGGGGAGGCCACACTGCTCACAGGAGGAGGGACAGACGAGGGCAAAGGATGGTTGTGGCCGATGTTGAACTGAAGGAACCCAAAGACCGCCCAAACGGAGGTAGAGAGCGTGGTGCTGAGGCAGGTCTCTGCGAGACAGAGCAGAGGGCGTGGCTGAAAGTACAGGGATCACGGCCTCCCCAAGTCCGCCTGCACAGACACCCAGGACAAAACAGCCACGGCTGCAGCCACCGCACCGTCCACACATTTCACCTGCTCCAGCTGAACCCACACAGCCCTTCCGTCCTCCAGCTCTCCTTGCACAACTGAAACATGCCTGGGTTATGCGCCCCTTACTACATCCTGACTCTTCGGCACCTAGAACAGTGCCTGCCCCGTAACAGGCACTCGGAAAGTATCTGAACACAGTGCTGTGCATGTGACAGGCGTACACACACAGCCGTTACACACCTGCCACTGAAACATTCTCTATCTCTGCAACATCAAACACATGCACACTGCTCTGCGCTCTGTGGGGTGGGCGATGTGAAGGGGACTTTAATGCTGGCCCAAAGCACTAACTTCACAGCTCAACCCAGGCATCAGGAGTGCCTTCTTGGACCAACGGTTCCTACTCCCCATCCGTTCTTGCCTCCAGCTCAACCCATTCTCCACACAGCACCAGCGTCATAAAAACCCACCCAAATCACCTCAACCCCTCCCTGAGAAGCCACAATACCCTCGGGCCCTCAGAAGTCCTTAAAAACAAAACAAAAATCCCAGCTCTGCTGGGGAAGGCTCCACCTGACTCCCAACTCCCTGGTCCCCCTCACCTTGTTCGTCTTTTCCCTCCGCCTCCGGTCCAGGAACCTCCGCAACAGCTTCATGGCCTGACGCGGCCAAGTTGTTCCTTGCCCCTGGCCTTGGCCCCAGCAGGCCCAGCACCGGGAAAGCGCTCAGGCTGGCTCCGCTCAGCTTCAGATCTTGGCTCAAACGTGAGCCCTCCGAAAGGCCTTTGCTGGACCACGGTGTGCACACAGGCGGCCTGCCCACACACCAGGTCGTGTCTTTCCTCTTAACTACTTCCTCCTGTCAGGGTGCGCTCACAACCTGTACTGATCGTGAGAAAGGATCCGCTCTGTCAGCTCTCTGAGGACTGCGATCCTGTGTGCCTCCACCACTGTCTCCCAGGAGCACGGAACCTGGAACCCGGAACCAGATATAGTCACAGAGGGGCTGGGGGTGGCGCTGGCTCCTGCAGACGATTAAAGGGACAGAAACAGGAAGACAAGAAGGCAGAGCTGGGGGCCGGCCCGGTGGCACAGTGGTTAAGTTCACACTCTTCACTTGGGCGGCGTGGGGTTTGCTGGTTCGGACCCCGAGGGCGGGCCTGCACACCACTTGTCAGGCCAGGCTGCGGCAGGCATCCCACACATAAAGCAGAGGAATTATGGGCACGGATGTTAGCTCAGGGCCAGTCTTCCTCAGCAAAAAGAAGAGGATTCACAAAAAGAAAAAAAGAAGGCGGGGCCAGCCCCGTGGCACGGCACTTAGGTTTGCACGTTCCGCTTCTCTGCGGCCCAGGGTTCGCCAGTTCGGAACCCGGGTGCGGACATGGCACCGCTTGGCATGCCATGCTGTGGTAGGCATCCCACATATAAAGTAGAGGAAGATGGGCATGGATGTTAGCTCAGGGCCAGTCTTCCTCAGCAAAAACAGGAGGACTGGCAGTAGTTAGCTCAGGGCTAATCTTCCTCAAAAGAGAAAAGAAGGCAGGGCTGCTTTCAAAGAGATGGCAAGTTGAGTGTGTAGAAAAGAGAGAAGATGCAAATACTCCACTACTACTTTGAAGGGATATATTTAACTGTTTCATAAACCAAACACAACAGAAATAAGCCTGATTTTCTGGGGGGTCTGCCACCTCCTCCTACAAGAGCAGCAGTCAGTAACGGCCACCAGAGGGGCACTATCTAAACTGAAGGGGACGTCTAGAATGGACCCTCAGTCAGCAGTCACTGAGCTAGTCTCACCTCATGCGGACTACGAGGTCAATTCTCCCTCATTTACTCACCAGCTTAAGCCCAGCAAGGGCTTGAGGAAGCCTTGCTAAGAGCACTCAGGATGAAACGACAGGGGCGCGCCGCACCCCACTGGAGATTAGAGCAGTCCCCGGGAGAAGCCTGGGTTCCTCCACCAGAGCCTCTCCACTTGGCACCTGCTTCCTGAATAGTAGTAACTCCTCGTTGTGGGGGCCGCACTGCAGAATGTGTAGGAGCACCCCTGCCCCTAGCTGTGACAACCAGAACACCCCAGACACTGCCCAGTGTCTGCACCTTCCTCTGTCACCCCAACCACCCGAGCTGTCCCCCGCATCATCTTTCGTCCTTTCTCCTCCTGCCGACCGGGCTGCACCTGCACCTTCTTCCTTTCCAGCCCCCAGCACACCTCATACCGCTACCAGTTTAGCCTCGACCTGTGCTCTGACAACCAACACACCCGACACAGGTCGACTCAGGCGTCACGAGGTCGTGGCTTTAAGACCTTACTCCCGAGGGCGTTCTGAGTCCTACAGACACGCCCCGTCTCAGGCATTGGTGGACTCTGGGGGACCCACAACTGGGGTCCCACCCACAATTCAACCCAAATAGATTCTCTTTTCTCAGTCTTACATACTGGAGCTCTCTGAGTGAGACGTCTTATTAAAATCTCATTCGGTGCTTTCAAAAACACTGTAAAATCACTGCACTAGATTTCAAGAACAAAATCTGCATTTTCAACTTTAAAATGAAACCGGAGGGAAGCTTAAAAGCAGTAATTTGTTTAAACACTCAAAGTGAAGACTCACATGTGATCAATTCACAGAATGTCACTTAACCCCTTCCAACTCTTAAGCCTTCTCCTCTGCCACTGCCAGCCTGTCATCACAAAGCCTGCCCTGGGCTGGCTCAGGGCAAGGGGAAGAGGAGGGAGCAGTGCCAGGATGGAGCGTCCGCGCAGCAGCTGAGAGAGGAGCCAGGAGCGGAGGTGCTGCCTGTGTGTCCTGGTGGGGTGGGCCACCTGCTCCGTCTTTCCCTGTGTAAATGGCTGGGCCAGGGCAAACGGGATGCTGAGTAGAAAAAGAACAGGGGGTACTAAGCAAGGACTAGTGGGTTTAGGTTGCTCTCATAACAATAACGATCACTATACTTACTAGGACTCTGACATCTTGCTTCAGATGGAGAGGGAACACCGATTTGTTTGCCCACGTCCAGCTACATACACGAACAGCCTGCAGGAGATCCACTCACCAACAACTAGAAAAGCTGGATACACTTTTAAGACTGTTTGAAGGCATCAAGGAGATACTGAGGCAGCCAACTGGAGGGGCAAAGATTCCAAACAAAAGGGCAGCCCACTGAGGCCAGTCTAACATTCCGAGAGCCACTCTCTCCCTCAGGGCATGGGACGATCAGGTGTTCCTCAGGGATTTGGGGAAATGCACCAATAAGCTGGGAAGAAAACAGCAGAAAGCCAAGCAGAAAGTACTGGCTAACAGAGCTCTGGAGAGTTCCATGGGGCTGGGAAGACAGAAATTCAAATACAGGCCTGACAAATCAGACGGGACTTAAGGCGCCAAGATCTCTGAGAAAAGGGAGGCAGAGAAAATGAGCCCAGCACTGTGCAAAAACTGCCTGACAGGCTGAGCCTTCAGGAATCTCATTGTCTTCAGGTGACAAAAATTGGGCTTCAGGACCTGCCAAGGAGGAGGGGCCCCGGGAAACACTTCAGGCTTTCAGATGGAGACCCGGGGGCTACACACTGGGTGAGAGGGCAGATGAAGGCAGCTTATAAGGACTGAGGCTTACAAAGACCGAATCCAGCCTAGAGTCGCTCAGAAGCTGGCTGAACGGAGAGTGTCTGTCCTCTGGGTGTGTGTCAGAGGAAGCGCTGAGGGAAGACAGCATCACCTAGAGTCTCCACAGGTTTTCATCCATAACGCCCAAGGTTCACTTAGAAAAATAACAACAAACAGGACCAAGAGAAAAAAGGAAAACAGAAATAGAAACAGACCCTGGGGTGACCCATACAGTGTAGTTATCAGATGCAGACTTCAACTGGTCAAAAATAGACTTGACAAAATGAAAATTTTCACCAAAGAATCAAAACAGATTCTAGAACTGAAAAATAGGGTAAGTGAAATTAAGAACCCAATCTATGGGTTTAAGCTCAGGTTGAACACAACTGAAGAGAGGATCAGTGAACCAGAAGACAGGTCAGTAAAAAACAGCCAGATAGAAGTCACAAGAAAAAAGTCTGGAAAATACAGAAGGAGCCCAAAAGACATGTAGGACACGGTAAAAGGTCTAATGTCCATATAAATGGGGACTCCCAAAGTGAGGAAAGACAGAACAGGGAGTAAGAAACATCTACAGACAATGGTCAAAACTTGTCTGAAATTGATGAAGGAATCAAGCCATTGACTCAACAAAGAAAACCACACTTTGGTTTTCAGCAGTCCTTCGGAGTGTGCCTAAGGCAAGAACAAAGTGTCAAAAGGAGCCAGACGAAAAAAGGCACCACCTTCAGTGGGACAACAGGAACACTGAGAGCTGACTTTTTAAGGACAGGGAAGGAAGCCAGACGACAATGGATTGGCATCTATAAAATGCCGAAAGAAAATAACCACCAACCTGGAATCCTATACCCAATAGAAAGTCAAGACAAAATATAGACTTTTCACTTCAAAAGTGAAGACAAAATATAGACTTTTCAGGAAACAAGAATGAGACAACTCATTGCCCACAGGCGTGAACTAAAAGGATTATGAAAGCAGTTCTTCAGGGAAAAGTAGTCTCTGACAGAAATACGAAAAAACAAGGAGTGAAGAGCAACAGAAAGGGTCACTACGAGAATCAACCTTCATAAGCACTAACTGTGCAAAACGAGGATAATGCCAAAAATGTATCTAAAATTCAAAAGTATGATAATGACACAGGAGGCGGGAGGGAGTTCAGTGCAGTTCAAGTGTCAAAGGAAACAGCAGTGTCAGGAGGTAGTAAAAGCAGTAAATAAGGCTCAAATGTAAAATGCACCCTGTATCTAGGAATGTACACAGCCAACAACCTAAGAGAGAAGTACCGAACTAAACACCACGATACGTCTAACAGAAGGCCAGAGAGAAACACAGCACAGCATAGGTGGAACAAACAGAGAACAGATAGTAACATGGTACCTACAAACCAAAGTACCAGCAATTATATTTAAATGGAGCAAACGCTCTAATTAAAAGATAAAAATCGTCAAATTGATTAAAATCAAACTAGCTGTATACTCTCCACAGAGGCACGCTTAAAAATACAAGATCACAGACAGGTGAAAGCAAAACATCCCCAGGCCAATGCTACCTAAGAGAACACCGATGTGGCAAAGATCACTATCAAATAAAGCAGCCTCGACAGCAAGAAGCCTGACTAACGAGGAGCATTTCACAATGATAAAGTGCAATCCACCAAGAAGATAAAAACGCTAAATCTGAATGCACCTCACAACACGATCTCAAAAGACAGAAAAATTGATAGAAATAGAAAAGGAGAAACAACCAAAGCCAACATCACAGTGGGAGGCTTTAAGACACATCTCTCAGTAACCGATAGAAAAAACAGACCCAAAAAAAGTACGGGTGTAGGGGTCGGCCCAGTGGCGCAGCAGTCAAGTTCCCACGTCCCACTTCGGTGGCCTGGGGTTCGGCGGTTCAGATCCTGGCTGCAGACCTACACACTGCTCATCAAGCCATGCTGTGGCAGGCGCCCCACGTATAAAGTAGAGGGAGACGGGCACAGGTGTTAGCTCAGGGCCAGCCTTCTTCAGCAAAAAGAGGAGGACTGACGGTAGATGTTAGCTCAGGGCTAATCTTCCTCAAAAAAAACAAAGTAAGAGTGTAGAACTGGGCTGCCCAGTAAACAGTCACATGCAGCTATTAAGTACCTGAAATGTGCCTACTTCAAATTGAGACGTGTTGCAAGAATGCACACCAGATTTTAAAGACTTATCACAACAAAAAGAAGGCAAAATATTTCAGTAGTCTTTTCATGTTGATTACACATTGAAATTATAATATTTTGGATATTTAGGTTAAATAAAATACATTATCAAAATTAATTTCACCTATTTCTTTTTACTTTATGTAATGTGGCTACTAGAATCTAAATTATATGATTAGCAAACTTGATCTAACTGGTATACATACAACACTGCATTCTCACCGATAAATAACATTTTCAAGGGCCCAAGGAACGTTTAACAAAAATGAATGTACGCTGGGCCATTAGGAAAGCTCGACTCATTTCAAAACGTTGAAATAATGCAGGGTGTACGTAGAGATTACAACAGACTGACAGTTTATGTCCCCCTAAAATTCGTCAGCCCCAAGGTGATGGTATCAGGAGGCGGGGACTCTGCGAGGCGATTAGTCTGGAGTTGAGAGAGCTCCCTCGCCCCCTCCGCCATGTGAGGACAGTGAGAGGCTGGCCGTCTAAGAACCAGGAAGCGGCCCCTCACCAGCCACGGAATCTGCCGGTGCCTTGATCCGGGACTTCACAGCCTCCAGAACGATGCGAAATAAACTTCTGTTGTTCATAAACCAGTTAGTCTATGCATCTGATTATAGCAGCCCCAAAAGACCAAGACAGGGATCTTCATGCAAGGAAGGTAGAAACCAACAAAAAGCTAACCAGAGAATCCCCACAAACGTTGGGAAGTCAAGTGACATAATTCTTTAAAAACTTTATGAGTAAAAAAAGATACCACGATGAACATCAGAACATGTTTTCACACAAGAGAGAACGAAAATCTGGCTTTCAAAACTTGCGGGATGCAGCTAAAGGTGCACTTACAGGGCCAGCTGGAGCCTCACATACATAGACTGGAAAAGACGAAAGAGCCAAAATCAGTTAAGCATCTATCTCAAGAAACTAGAAAAAAGAACAGCAAACAGAACACAAAGCAAATGGAAGGAAAAAAGCATAAATTAACAAAATAGAGAACAAATACTAAACAGAAAAAAATCAATAAAGCCAAAAGCTGTCCTTTGAAAGGGCTACTACAATTCATAAGACTAGCAAGACCGATGAAGAAAAAGAGAAAAGGACAAATTACCAATATCAAAAATTTTTAAAAGGGGATATTACAAGAGATCTTGCACAAAATAAGGATATTACGAACCATATTACACTTAATAATCGGAAAGTTTGGGTGGCCTGAACAAATTCCTAGGAAAAAAGAGCATCTTACCCAAACAGACACAAGAAGAAATATAAAATCAGAAAAATCCTATTTCCACGTGAATAACTGAATCTGAAACTAAAAGCCTTCTCACAAAGAAAACCTTACACCAGCTGGTTTTGCTGGTCAATTCTTCCAAAACTGCAAGGAAGAAAACACCAGTCTCACAGGGGCTCTTCTGGGAATCAACAAGGAACGCTTTCCACCTTGTGTTAGGAGACGAGCATGAGCCAAACCTAACAAGGACAACACAAGACAGCAAAGTTACAGACCAAGCTCTCACAAACACAGACGCAACAATCTTAAAATATTAACAAACAAAATCCGGGGAAAGCAGAATACATCAAGGTCAGGTTGGGATTCTTCTAGAATTGCAAACTAAAAGGTAAATCACCACATAAAAGGGAAAAAACTGGACTGTCTCAAAAGATGCAGAAAATGCACTTAAGAAAATTTAATAATTTAATTCATGATTTAAAAAAACACTTAGCAAACTAATAGAGGAGAATTTGGATATTTCGATAAAAATATTTATGGAAAAGCTACAGCCAACATCAGATATAACAGTGAGATACCGAAAGCCTTCCCTCTGACACTGGGAGGGAGACGAGGATCCCTACCCTCACCACTTCTACTCAGCACTGTGCTGGAGGTCCCAGCCAGGCCAGCGAGGCAAGAAAAAGAAAAACGAGTACAGCACTTGGAAACAAAAAAGAAAAGAAACTGTCTCTTGCAGACATACTTGTGAACACCTACAAAATACAAGAAGAATTACTATTAGAAATAAATGGATTTAGCAAGTGAATACGCAGAAATCAATTCTATCACTATATAACAGTAATAAACAATTACATAATATATTTATAATAAAATAAGAAATGTGAAATATCTATGAATAAATGTAATTAAACATGTAGACGATATATATACAGAAAACTGTATAGTATTAAGACAAATTAAAGAAGAGCTAAATAAATAGAAGGCTATATTGTGTTCATGGATTTTAAAACCCATGTTTTTTCCCTCCGAGGAAGACTAGCCCTGAGCTAACATCTGCTGCCAATCCTCCTCTTTTGGCTGAGGAAGACTGGCCCTGAGCTAACGTCCATGCCCATCTTCCTCCACTTTATACGTGGGACGCCTGCCACAGCACGGCTTGATAAGTGGTGCGCAGGTCCACAGCCGGGATCCAAACCTGCAAACCCTGGGCCGCCAAAGCAGAGCGCAAACTTAACCGCCGCACACCGCGTGGGCCCCTGTAAGACCAATATTAAGAAGCTGTCATTTCTCCCCACGCTAGTCTACAGATGAAACGCAATCTCAGTGAAAATCAGAGCACGTTTTCCGGGGAGAGGCGGCCACGCAGACCCTACATTTTAACCGAGGATGTAAAGGGTAAAGATTAGCCCAGCTAGCCTTGCACAAGAACGAGGCTGGGGGACTCAAATTACCAGATGCCAGGACAGGCTAAATCTACAGCAATTTACACAGTGTGCTGCTTGTGCAAAGACGACAGAAAGACCAACGGGGCAGAGCGGAGTCTAGATCCAGGCCCGTATATTTACGGTCACTTGCCTGATGACACAGACGACACTGTAGTGCACTGGGGAGAGGAGAGTCTGTTTAATAAATTATTCTCGGTCAACTGTATAGCATACACTTAAGGAAAAAAAAGGAACCTTGGCCGTTATCTCACACCATAAACAAAAATCACTTTCAGATGGATTACAGGTCTAAATGTGAAAGATAAAATCATAAAGCTTTTACAGGATAATATCTTCATGATCTTTGTGATACTATCTTCCAATGAACACAAAGAGCATTCAATATTACTGAAAAGACTGATCCATCGGGCTAGATTACAATTAAAACTTCTGCTTATCAAGACACCACCGAGAGCGAAGGGGAAAACATACACAAGAATGTAAAAAAACCTGCCACACACACATGTACTCAGAATATATAACTTGTACTCAGAACATATGAAAAGAACTCCTTCAACTCAGTAAGAAACAACACAGAAAACCCAATCGAAAAACGGGCAAAGGACAAGCACTCACAAGAGAGGATCTCGAAACCGCCAACAGACACACACAAAGAGTCTGCTTCTGCGCGTCCCCGGCCACCGGGCAGCGGCCAGCCCACAGCACACTGAGCCTCCTCCACTCGGTGCCCACCGGACAGCCGCAACGAACGAGCTGACGACACCAAGCGCTGGGGAACGGCGGACGGCTCACACACGGCTGGCGGCAGCACCGCCACTTTGGGCAGTGTCTACCCAGGCTGGACAGACGCAGACCCTGGCCCTCTGCAGTGCCACTCCTGTGAACACCAACAGAAACGCATACACACCTGCACCAAAGAAACAAGCACGAATACGCAGGGCGGCGTTCGTCTGAACTAGGAACATCCAGAATACCCAAGAATGGCAGAAAGAATAAATGACGGTAAATTCAGAGACTGGCTTCCTGGGCAGCACACAAGAAAGAACAAAGCTACGAGACAACGCGAGTGGATCCCACAAAGATACTACTGAATGAAAGAACCAAGAAACCAAATGTACGTATAACTTTATTTCACTTAGACAGCCAAGCACACGGGAAAGTCATCAATGGTGGAAAGCCAAGACCACTGCCGGCTTTGGGGGACAGTTCCTGGGAGTGGGGACGAGGGGGCTTCTGGGAAGCTTGGCCATGTTTCACTCCTTAATGTAGGCGGTAGTTACGAGAGTGTGTTCACTTAGTGAAAAAGTCACTGAGGTGCACACTTACGCTTGGGGAAATTCTCTGATGTATGCTACAGCTAAATCTTTTATAAGTACAGCATTACGTGCCGACATAAAGTGCCAGGAAGACAAATGCATTTAGTTAAGCACATGCCTCTCTGGTCACACTATTAACCACGAAACATGAGACAAACGCCAGGAATCGGAAGGGTCCTGAAAGTGTTCACTCAGTGGTTCCTGCGTTTCTGAAACGCTGGGCTCAGGGACCGCTGACGTCCCCGCCTTCTCCACCCGGCGAGGCATTTCCAGGCTACAACACTGAGCAGTGGCTGGAAACAAACCACTGAGCGACCGGCTCCTCCGCCGGTGCGATGGCCTCCGCCGCTCCACACTGGACTGCACACACTCCTGTCCCTTCCCTGCGAGGGCCCCTGAGACCATTCTCTCAAAAACCACCTTATCAAATACGCGGTATCTGACACACACTTCAGTGTAAGTGCCCCAAATTACATGAAAACAAACACAGCTACAAAACCAAACAAACAAAACTACTGAAAAGATAAATACATGAAAATCCCAGTAAAATATAATTTGACCAATCCTTCTAAGCTGTGGTAATAAAATTTGACCTAAACGAACTTCGTAATTTATAAGATTCAGAGGACAAAAAACTTAATGATTCTCTAACCCAACAGAGAAGGAGCATTATAGCCCTGCATAGCGCGAATTAGATGTTAAAAAGGAAACCCAGGGCCTGGCCCCGTGGCCGAGTGGTTAAGTTCGCACGCTCCGCTGCAGGCGGCCCAGTGTTTCGTTAGTTCGAATCCTGGGCGTGGACATGGCACTGCTCATCAGACCACGCTGAGGCAGCGTCCCACATGCCACAACTAGAAGAACCCACAACAAAGAATACACAACTATGTACCGGGGAGCTTTGGGGAGAAAAAGAAAAAAATAAAATATTTAAAAAAAAAAAAGGAAACCCAAATGTTTGGCTAATCAATCTTTCAGAAGGACTGACTAAGCCAAGAAGCGCATTAAGCTTGTCATTACTCATCTCCTAACTCACTGCTGCAGACCCATCACGAGAGTGTAAGTGTGCACCCACTCGGTCCACCTGAAAGCACCACAGAGGCACCTGTTATGAGCAAGTAAAACGGCACCAAGACAGCCCAGAGGCCCCTGGAACCCACGTACCCTTCACTTTCCCAGGTGCCGCTTTCCTCCTTCACCTGCCATGACACCTCACTCAGCTCCCGAAGGAAAGGCTCTGACACCCTGGTCCCAACGCCAACACACCGGGACTAACAAGTTCAGTGTGACTCTAAGCTTTGTAACTCTCATCCGCCAAGGACAAAGTTCCAAAGGGGTCAACCTCCAGTCTTCCACCCCCTAAAACAGACTGGATTTACAAAACACAGGTGTTCTAATAAAGGTGGTGTGTAAAAATATTTTCTCTGTGAAATCCATCCTATTTGTCCACTAAATTTCATTAGGATATTGGAAATATATGATGAAACCCATGGGAAATACACATTTAGCGAGAAATGGCTTAAGACGACAGGTCAGAAGGCACCACATAGCGGGGGTCAGATCAGTCATCGGAGAAGGCAACTTTCACAGGGCAACTTAACAGGGGCACCCTCTGCCCGGGGAACACCACAGGGGCCCCCCCCGTACCTGCAGGATAGTGGCCCTGGGCCTCCGTGCTTTCATAGACGGCCTCTGGGGCGTAGGCCAGACCCTGCTGGCTATCGGCGTCCTGGTAGTCGGCGGCCTCGGTGCTGTACACGGGTCCCGGCTCGCTCACGGGGCCTCTGTAGCTCGGCTCGGCCTTGAACGAAGCCGCATCCTGGGGAAGAGCCAGGGAGACAGTTCACATGGGCCAGGCGGGTCGCTGCCACGGCCAAGGGAAACACACGGACCACTTCTCGGTCCAGCTGAGACCGAGCAAATGGACACGGAGAAGAGGAGGCAACACCTGCCGACGTGTGCAGACGGCTTCGATTCTAACCGTGCTAAGTGTGTTCAGAGGGACCACGTGGCACTTCTTCCTGAATAACCCCCATCCTCACCGCCCCCCAGCGCCCGCAAATCCTGCAGGAACTGGAACCCGCACGGCTGTCACGAGCTGAGCGCTTCTCAGGCTGTCGCCTGGGGCAGGTCTGGCCTGTTTCTTTTTCAGGTCCCAGCCCTCCGACGGCCACCCAGCAGCTTCACAATGTCACCCCATCACACGGCCAGAGCTGGCAAGGCCGCGGACGGCCGGGTTCTGTCCTAACCAAGTCCTCTGGCGGAGGGGCGGGAGGGAGGGAGCACCAGGTCACGTGCAGGAGGAAATCACCAACTCCCTGGTCACAAGCACCGGGACTTCCAAGCTCGAACCCAAGTCCTGAACTCCTGATCATCAACGGTGGCTTTCACCAGTGTTTCCAACGAGGGTCCTCCTGAAGGCGCCCTCGGGAGCCAGAGGCGGCGGGGCATGGGGAGAAGCTCCAGGAAGGGCCGGTGCTCAGGCACCAGCTCTCGATGGAGGGTGAGCAGCACAGTGCGTGCTGCCTGGGAGAGGTACTATGAAGGCCACAGAGAGGGCACTCCACCTCCAGGCCAGGTACCAGGAGTCACTCGAGGGTTAAAGAGGGAGGGACAGAGCCAGAGGCTCCTTTTGGCAAGGTCCCCCTGGATTCAAAGGGAACGGACTGGAGGATTAAAGGCCAGGCCATGGTGTGGGGGCACGAGCTGGCTGCCCGCACCCTCAGCTTAGTCATGTGGGGGCACCGTGAGCAGGTGGGCGCTACGGCGGGCATCCCACACTGGCAGCACCCTATTCTCCTATCTTCCAGCAACGCCACCTCTGCCCCACCCAGCACAGGGTTCCAGCAGGGCTGCTGATCTAGGACCCACCTCCCATCCCTGCCAGGGACAGCATGCCATCTTGGCCTTCTCAAGAACCAACTGCTCAGTGACGGGCCAGTAGTGGAACATGATGGGGGGGGTGGCTCAAGGTCCCCGTTTTCCATTGGATTACGAATTATAAGGCCACATCCAACACACCCGCCCAGAAGTCCAGAAGGACACGGCCGCCACACAGAGGGAACAGCAACACAAGGAGATGACCCTGGTGGTGATGAGACTGTGGACCTGAGGCCAGGCCTGCTGCCCCGGCCCACAGCTCTCCCCGCATCCTCGTCCCTTTATGCCTCAGCTGATATGAGTTAGTTCTCATCCCCTGCGACTCAATGATCTTTGAGGGCTAATGTCCAGGGAGAGAAGACGGGTGTGGGAACCAGGACAGTGGCCGCAGGGCCAGAGAAGGGATGGAATTCGGGGCTCAGCCGGGTATGGCCATGGACGGTGGTGGCAGGGGTGCTCCCAAGAGAGGGAGATGTGGAGACCCCGTGACGGAGCGAAGGAGAGCTGAGGCAGGCAGCTCAGTAACTCAGATCAGGAGAGAGCATGGGGATCCGTGTTAGCAGGCCCTGGGGACACAGCCAGGCACTAGGCACTGACGACACAACTGAGGAGAAAGGGCCAAGGACAGAGGCTCTGGAGCAGACACGTTCAAGAGGGGCTGAGGGAGGGGAGAGCTGGAGAGGGCTCCAGTGAAGCGAGGCCACGCGGGAGCGGCAGCTGGGTGCCGCAGGATGCGGATTCTAGAAGAGCGGGGTCAGCGCAAATGCAGCATGACCACGTGAGCTCCGGACCAGAAGCCATCCACTCGGTGTTCGGAGACCCCACTGGGGGGCTGCGGGCTGGCTGAGGAAGGGGGCCTCGTCCAGGAGCCCAGTGAGGACGGCCATTCTCGGTGAGAAGCAGGCCGTGTGCCCGGGAGCGTCCCCCAGCACCAGGAAGCTGCTCGCCAAGCCGCCCTCTGTAGATGGGCACCTAGCAGAGCTGAGGAGGGAGCCCACGCCGTCCGCGGTGGCGGCACTGCCCCAGGAGGGATGGCTTCAAGAAGCCAGAGACTCACTCACAAACAACGGAAGACCCACCTCATAGACGGGGCTCGAAGGCGGCCTCTCCTGTGCCGGCTGAGGAGCAGGGGACGTGGGCAGGGTCTGCTTCCCGGCTGTGGCCTGCTCCTGTGATCGACAGACACGCAGCACTCAGAACACGCCTAGGACACTCTGGGTCACCAGGCCACCTCCACGGCAACACGGCTCCGGCAGAAAGAGCAGAGAGGACCAAGCACGGAGACCGAACACCAGCAGGTCTTAAGGGAAGTTTGCTCTGAAGTGAAGGTCACGCAGTCAGTCAAGTATTCTCAAGAACTAGGACCTCGGTGGCCCGTAATACTCCTGCTGCCACCACATAAGCCACAGGATTTACTCACTGTGCAGTCGGCAAGGCAACAGTACCACTACCGAGCTACAACCCCCGGCCCACCCAAACCCAACTCAGACTTTTAAAATGGACAGAATGTATTCTGCACGTAGTACGGACATGAATCTTTGGGGCTCAGAGCGAGGACTGTCATGGACAGAATACGGCCCCTAAACAAGCTGACATCCCAGGCCCCAGATGCTGTGAACACGTGACCTCACAGGGCAGAAGGGACCGCAGATGCGACGAAGTTAGGCATCTGAGATGGGAGACAATCCGGGATTATCTGGGTTGGCCCATGTCATCACGGGGTCTTACAAGAGGGGGACAGCCATGTGAGAGAGAGAGCAAAGCAGAGGGTGCAACGCGGACGGCCCCAGAAACTGGAGAAGGCCAGGGAACGTCGTCCTCTCCAGCCTCCAGAACGGACGCAGCCCTGCTGACCTGTTAGGACTTCTGCCCTCCAGCACTATAGACAGGAAATGAGTGTTGTTTTAAGCCACTAAACTTGTGGTCATTTGATCCAGCAGCTACAGGAACGAGTTCTGCCAGCTGGAAGGCTGGATTTTTCTCCAGGTTTCAGACGAGGAGACTGAGCTCCCGGAGAGGGTAAGTCACACACCCAGGGACGCATGCCGGCGAGGGGCAGAAGCGGAATCTGAGCCCTCTCCTCCCCACCCCCCAGGAGAGTCCCAGCACCACAAGTCACTTGGACGCACCCACAAGTACTTGAGGCAGCAGAGCACCTCCTCGAAGGGGCTGTGCCTGGGCTGGGCGGCCGGGCTGAAGGTGGGCTTGCAGAGAGACCGGGAACTGCAGAGGCACAGGGCCACGGATTCGTCTATGAATCACTTATAGAAACATGTCTCCAGGCCATGGGCTCTAGGACAGCCCCTCTCAAAGGTGGCAGGGTATAGGCAGACTCCTTCCCAGAGGCGGGCTTCCAGGATCTGAGAGTCAGGCGTACGGGACCCAAGTCAAACTCTCCTCGCCTGCCAGGAGGGAGCACTCAGAAGACATGTGCTGTCGGGGAGCCGAGTGCTCCAGCGCCCTTCCACAGCCCAGGGGGTTCTGCTGGGAGCAGTACTGTGCCGACGGAGACTCGCTCTCACTGGGGAGGAGGAAGAGAGCAGACGGGTGGCAGGGGCTGGGGACAGAGAAGGACAACACACCCGAAGGGACAGCAGGAGAACCTCAAAAGGAGAGAGGTTAGGTGACGATGATCAAAAGTTTTCTTCTTCTCAAGCAGCCCATCCCTTCTGCATCTTGTGGATGCTGAGGCGACTTAGATGGCAGGGGTCAAACTTCTAAGGCAAAAAATGAGGAGGGCACTATTTGAAAAGAAGACTAAGATAGCAGGAAAAAATGCCTTGTAGTCTGTGAGCGTGTGTTCTGCAATGAAAGAAAGCTAACTTACAAGCAGCTTACTAAAAACTTGAAGGAGACATGTCTAAAAGTTTTCCAGCAATTAAGGAATAGTAAATGGTAACCGTAAAACTTGCTCTTATTCCGACTTCGCCGCACGTGGTAAGACAGCAGGGCTTATTTAACTCACGTCCTCCGCGTCGGCATTTTCTGTCTATTGCATGTTAATTTCCTCGACTATCCACGTTCTCAACATTCCCCCCCATGATTTCGGGCAGAACGTCCACAGAGTTAAACACACCTTTACGGTTTATCAATGTTGCATGCATGACTTCAGACTCTACCTCGTCACTACCCCAAAAAGAGTCATGATGAGTGTCTCCACCCCCATTTCATGGACCAGAACATGAGGCACAGAACAGCGAGCTCATCTGTCACGGGTCGCCCAGTTGGTAGGCGAGAACGTAAGGACCTGAGCCTTCAGACACCAGCCCCCCTAGGACAGGTTGAGGAAGGAGGAGCCCACCCCTCCGGCTCACCTCCCAGGCTCCCGCTCCTACCTTCTCTGGTGGGAAACACTACAAACACTCACAGGAAAAGGCAGCAGACCCAGGCTGCAGACCCCTGGACTAGAAGAGGCCCTCACACGAGCAATCACCTGAAAGGACAGACTGCGGCAGCCTGGACCAGGCCCAAGGAGGAGAAGGAGCGAAGGAGAGAGTGCCTACTCCAGCTCACGCACAGGCGCTACAACACATCCCTCGGGTCACAGCCAGGGCCGACCGCGTCCAGGGGCACCAGCGAGCGTGTCTGAGCAGCAGGTGCCACAGGACCCTCCCAGAACACGGTTCCAGCAGCGAGAAGGGCCCTCGCACACGTGCAGTTAACCCAGCTCTACTTTGGGAGGCACCCACCAAAGCAGATCCCCACGGCCGGAGAGCACAACACGCAGTGTGGGAAAGCTGCCTCTGACCCTCTGCAGGAATAAAGAGGATCTTCCCTCAAAAGGCAAGTCAATTTCTTTCCTGAAAATACACAGGAACGACTCTGCTCCCCATTCAGCTCCATCTCTCCACTCATGCTCCATCTGCTCCTGGTGCACATTCTGCCAACTACCCTTTTTTTTGAGGAAGATTAGCCCTGAGCTAACATCGGCCACCAATCCTCCTCGTTTTGCTGAGGAAGACTGGCCCTGAGCGCACATCCGTGCCCATCTTCCTCCACTTTATATGTGGGACGCCTGCCACAGCATGGCTTGCCAAGTGGTGCCATGTCTGCACCCGGGATCTGAACCAGCAAACCCCGGGCTGCCGAAGCAGAACGTGCGAACTCAACTGCTGTGCTACTGGGCCAGCCCCCCAACTACCCTTTGCCCTGAGCATTTTCCTGGGACAACCAAAGAGCGTGGAATTTCCTCCTGGAAAAACCACAGTGCCGGTAGGGGGTCCGCCAGGACTCACCTGCTTCGACAGGGACAGTCTTCTGATACGTGGAGGCCACCTTGGCGACATCCTCAAAGGTTGAAGCATTCTACCGAGACAGGAAAGGAACATCAGGAAGGCACTGTTCTCTGCTCCTCACACCCCGTGATGGCTGCCACCTCACCCAGACGGCAAAGCCTGCCCTCGACCTTCCCAAAGAGCCCACCGGGGAGCCCAAAGCTTTCGTATCTCCTTCTCTGTTCTGCAAGTTAACTGAGGCATGAAAAGGGTTACGACACACACTTGCTGGTGACGACATGGGTCAGCGTGAGAAGAAAAAGTACACGCGTGAGGAGGGATGGACAGGCGGAGCACAGAGGATTTCTAGGGCAGTGAAAATACTCTGTAGGGCAGTGCAAGGGGGACACATGTCCTTACGCACGTGTGCAAAGCCACAGAACGTCCAGCACCAAGAGTGGACGCTAAAGTCAACCGTGGACTCTGGTGACGACGACCTGTCAGCGCAGGCTCGCAGACTGTACCCAACGTCCCAGCTGGCGGAGGATGCTGATGGTGGCGGAGGTTGTGCGTGGTGGGGGCGGGGGGCATATGGGAAATCTCTGTACCATCCTCTCAAATTTGCTAAAACTGCTCCAAAAAAAAAGAGTAGGAAAAAACCCAAAAGCATATCTACACCTGCGCAATCAGAAACCAGGTGCGGGTTCTGCACTAGCCCTCGCCCCCGGAGAGGACACAGTGCCGCAAGCCTCGCCTGGCCTGACCGTCCACATCCCCCACAAGCGTGAGTACGGGGGCCCAATTCTGTCAGACGACACTTTGAGCGACAGCTGCTCCTTCAAGGCTGATGCTGACGCAGACACTGATGCAGACAGGCTCTGGGAACCACGGGCCATCCTCAGTTTCTTCGTGAGCAACCACTTCCCAGTGACACACCTGGGGCGTGGGACAGTCACTGCCTTCCTGACACAAATCAAGGGAGCAGGGCCCCGAGGACGTGGACCTGAAGTTAGCGGGCACTGTCTGAGGGTGACTGTGAGTGGCAGCTCCCTCCCGTCCAGGCACAGGCTGAGCCCTGCGCGGAGTGCCGCACTCACGGGCCAGGCCCCCACCCTCCCCCAGAGCCCCGTTCTCCCTCCACAGCCACCCCGCTCGGCCAGAGCACAGCTGTCCGCCCACCCGTCTGCCATGCCCAGCCACAGCCAGCCTGAGAGCCCGGCGCCCGGGCCACCCTGGCCCCCCTGCCCCACTCTCCGAGTGCGACCGCTCAGCTGCCCTGACCAAGCGCTCTCCCTTCCCAGACCACCCGCCCACCAGACCGGGCCTCTGCCACCTCTCTCCAGAACAATCTCTTCTCACACTCACTCCCTGCCCTGCCCCCCACCTCCGGATGTCCCATCAGGCTCCTGCCTGCCCTGTGGCTTCAGGGGTAGGGGCGTCAGCACCCTCCCCATGGGCCCCTCCTGTCGCCCCCATCTGCCCAGCCCAGCCAGTTCTCCAGCACGCTGCCCAGAGCCAGTTCTCTGCCGTCACCTGGGGGCTTCCAGCAAACACGGCCCCCAACCTCTCATTCTCACTTGCAGCGTCCCCACCACACCGCGCCCGACCTCCTCCACAGCACGCCCCCATCACCAAGACCCGCTTGCCGACTAGAAGCTTCTCCCTCTCACCGCCCTCCTCTACGCGGCGCCTGCTCCTCCCTCCCCTCGGTCCAGCCTGGCAACTCAAGGTCACGACCTCTCCCAGGTCCCACCTGCTGGACACCCCTCAACCCGTTTCCATCCCCTATAGGGACTTCACACCCGAATCCCTCCACACGCAGCTCACTGGGACCCCGCGCAGCTCCCTCACCTTCCTAAGCCTCAGGCCGCCAACCGCACAACACGGACGCCGTCACACCACCAACAGGAACCACAGTCACCGTCAGACACAGGCTCACCCAACCTCTGCGCCAAGCCACCACGCTGCCTCGGTCGCAGGCCCCCTCGTCAGCCTCTACCGTCCACGGCTGCGTCTCAGTGACCCCACATTCTCCACCAGCACCACCTCACGGTCTCCCTCCACATGCCTGTCTACGGCCTGGGCTCCCCTACACGTTCTGGTCTCTTCCATCTTAAACAGAACCATCCCCTCGGCTGACCGCTGCCCAGCTCACAGGACCACAGTGGGCGGAGCGGGCCCAAGCTTGCCGACTCTACGACTGACCCTCCCCACACGGTGCGGGTCCCTGCAGGCCAGCTTCCCCCAACCTGCCCCCCAACACCCACAACAATGCCCTCACCAGGACTCCCGGGGCTACCACGTTGCTCGCCCAGACGTCGCCCCCACCAGCAGCACTGCTGGGCACAGGTGACCCCCCTGCCCCAAAGCTGTTTACCCTCAGACCAGCACCACCAGACCCTGTGGGCTCCCCCCACCTTGCTGGGTGCACTTCCCAGTCTCCTCTACCAGCCTGACTGCTGCCATCCCCAGGTGTGTCCCTGGGCCCGCTCACCACTCTGCAGGCTCTCCTCGCCTCCGACTTGACCCCGGCTCCGTCCACATCTGTGCAGTGGCCGTCTGCCTCTGGTCCAGCCGCACTCTCGTCCACCTGCCCTGCTGGGTAGCCCACCCCGGACACACCCACAGCCGACTCAGCTACCCACCCCTGCTCCTCCCAGGCGCCCCAGCTCAGCAGAGGCCCACCGCCCACCTGGGGCAGTCCTGCCTGCCCCTGTCAGCCCTTAAAGCCGGGGGCTTTACCTCCCGCCTCGCTGAGGTCAGTGCCGCTCTCCCTCTGCCACGAGCCCCTGCCCGAGCCAGCACCGCACCCTGCTCACACCGCTGAAGCCACCTCCTAACTAGGGCCACAGCCTCGCTGCTTCTCCGCAATCCACTTCCACACTGTGACCAGGGTCTTCTCAACACAGATCCCGTTTGTGTCACTTGCCTGCCAAACCCTTCGAGGGCCACTCAGGACTCATCTGATGAAGAACGAAACCTGACGTACGTAGTCTGCAGGGCTCCCCGAGATGGTCCCTCCCAGCTCCTCACCCCTCGGCCCTCCTCTGCAGTGAGACCCTAACAGTCTTTGCGGCGTCACCCCCACCCCCGCACACACGCTATGCCCCTGCTCTCCAGGCTCCTGGCCCATCTTCCCGGCATGCTCCACCCGTCAAAGCTGAGCCCAGCCTCTCACTTCCCCAGGACCCTTCTGGCCCCTCAGCCTGAGCCCTGGGCCTGCCACATGCTCCCAGGGCCCATGCGTGGTCACGTGGTGGAGCCCCTGGGTGACGGCCTCTGTGTGGTCAGCTGTGAGCCTGACAGCAGCAGAACTCCGTGAGGACTGGCCCTGCTCTCCTTGACCACAGGCCGGGCACAGGACCAGGCAGGACGGCCTCCGTCTTTGCTCAGGAGATACAAGCCACACGTGTCCTCGTGTGGACAACTCCACACCTGCTCTAAGTGTAGACTCTGCTATGGCTGGACCGTACGCTAGAAAAACGGCCGTCTGATACACTTAAGACTGACTCTCAGAGATCCGACACCGTGTGACAAAGTCCCCAGTGAGAAACAAGCGTGTTCCCCGGGACACCCGTGGGAGGCGGTGCTGTGGGCAGGACCTGCCTCTACACGGTCCCTGTCCCGTGGACCTTCCACCATGAACCATGATACAGATGTTCTAGACCCGCGCGCTCCCAGAGCCGCCGCCGCCACGCGTGCCTACTGAGCTCCTGACATGGACAGTGTGACCAAGGAGCTCAATTTCCAGCCGGTTTACCGCTAACTACTTTGGATTCAAACAGCCACACGTCCTCAAGGGTCTCGTGTTGGCCCCAGAGCCTAATGCCTGGCTTCCAAAGGTGGCCCTGCCACTTGCTGCTATGCTGTGGCCAAGCACTGAGCCTGCCTGGCCAGGGACCCCCAAATGCAAAAGGGGACAGGGACAGTCTCTCCCCCCAGCACGACCATGTGGGGTACCGGAGAGGATGTCCGTGACCGGTAGACGAGGCCTGGCATACAGGTCAGCAATCGGCACCATCAGTGATGACACGTGCCCGACTTAAACATTCGTGCTTCTGAAAACCTGAGCCACACCCCACCCCAGACCATCCACGGAGCCGTGCGCTGACACACCAAGAGCTCCACGAATTCCCGGACCTCCTAAATTCCCGAACACGGCAGCAGAAGACACTCAGGCCTGGATCTGGAATCCTTACCTTGTCCATCCGGTCCTTCTGGACCCCGTACTTTCCGCCGAATCCTTTGGAATAGTCTGCAAAGTGGCACAACACAACACTCACACTTAGGCTGAGGACCAGCGAGGTGCCCGGGGCAGAGGCATGCAAACAGATCCAGAAACAGCCCAAGAAGACGCACCCCGAGCAGAAAGAGACCAGAACCGCACCCCGCGCGGTCCTCACTTGCAAGTTGAGTTGGTTTCTACCCGTGGTGTTCAGCACACAGGCGGGGGAGAAGCAGAAAAGGGGTGTGCGCATGCGTCCCGTGCTCTCCTGAGGGACAGAGGGTGCCGTGTGGGCTGGCAGGCAGTGAGCCGAGGGCCCAGCACAGGCGCGGGGCAGCGTGCCACTCCAACAGCACAGTCCTCCACCTGGCACCGCTCCCTCCCTACTAGGACTAGGCAGAGGCTCGAGGCAGCTGTTTTCTTGCTTTTTAAAAGAAAAAAAAAAATTCCATGGGGAAATTCTACCAGCCAACTCTTAGGACGTAGCAACACAGATCTCCGTGACAGTCACACCGTCACACGGCCTTAAGGCCACGCAGAGCCAAGGCCGTCTCCGCGCAGGCTGCCGGATCAGCACCGGATCAGCTGCGTCCGCCGTCCCTCGCCTGAACACGGCCGTGTGTTCCCAACCAGGGGACGGAGCCTACGCTCTGCCCTGGCAAGGAGGACCGTCCTTGTCTTCCACTCGTGTGTCCAGGTTCTAACGGCCAAGTCCGAATTTGGACAGCAATTAAATAACTGCTCTAAGGAGAAATGTGTTCACCGTGTGGACTCCCAACAGATACACCTAGAAATTTCCTGTGTCTTCTTAGCTTCCTGTACATACCGTTTAGCTCTGTGTGGGGAAGTTATACGTAGGTGGTGTCGTCAAAAAAACCAAAACAAACGAAAAACACCTCCCACCCCTGGTCAAAAAAACACCACCACGATGAAACAGAGACCACACAGAACACGGCTGCCCCTGCCCCTGCCCCCCGGTGACCCGCGCCTCTGGCTGAACTAAACATGGTTCTCCCCGTCTCAGAGGCAGTCAGGTGGCTTACTCAGTAGGTAAGTCACGGTCAACAGCAAGAGCTCCAGCAGAAGGCTGCTGGGAGACCAGGGACACCCCGCTCCAGGATGGAGCCACGTTATGGATTTAGGGCAACACACCCTGCAAACTACGGCCATGTCTTGCCAAGCACAAACCCCATGGTGCCAGGGAACAAGTGAATGGGGGTGGGAGGAGTGCAGGCCACCATGGCTCCAGCATACACCTGGGTTTCAACGCCCGAGTGCCCCTCGAGGGCACAGAGGGTGCTGGCAAGGCTGAGGCTGGAAGTCTGTGCTAGAAGTGGCCGCACTGGAGGGGAGGCGGGGGCGGGGGGTGGTGAGCAACGGTGCCTTGCTGGGACTCGTGCTTGGCCAGCCTCTCCTTGTAATCAAACCCCACAGCACAGGAGTCCTGCCTCTCGGGCTGAACACCAAATCTGCCTCCGAAACCAGTCTTATAACCTGGAAACCCACAAGCAACAGTGAAGAAAACCGAGAGAGGAAACACAGTTCGGTTAGAATCGTGGGAGCATGGGCAAGAATCAAGTACATCGTTTAGAGAAAGGAAAAGCTCTGCCAGGCTCAGGGGCTGCAGAGCCAGCTCGCAGGCTCAGCAACAGTCAAAACTGGGCTCAAAGGTTAGAGGGCAAACTCAAACTCTTAACACTCCAGCCAAGATCAGAGACCGGGTTAGGAAATGTATTTCAAGTAATTCGGGAAAGCCACTCCATGCTTTGAGGTTTCTTTCTAGGTCCTACCCACGCTGCAGACAAGAGAACGCATCTCTGCGCATGTGAAGAAAGAGACACGTTATACACGAGGTTACTGCACGGCAACGCGTACCAGCCCCACCTCCATCTGTGCTGGCTGAAAGGACGGGGTGAGTCTGGGGCTCACTCAGAGGTCTCCCGTCCCCACGTGCTACTTTCCCAGGGACATGGTTCTGTCGTGGAAAGCACACACTCCCGGGCAGAGAGGAGGCATCCCCTTCCACAGCCTACAGCACGCTTTATCAGCACCAATTCATGGACTGGATCGCTGTCGGCCCTCTGGCCGCCCGCTGAGGGCAGAAAACAGCATTCCCAGAGCTGCTGCAGGCAGTGACCGGCGCTCCAGAAGCCCAGTGACATGGGGCCTTCTCGCGGGAGCCCTCCCGTGGGAGGGGACGGGGGTTCCTCACTCCTCTAGCTGAAGGGCTGTCTCAAATCACGGGAGGGCTACGACAACCTCCCACACTGAAGACACAACACCACTGCTACAGAGACACGGCAAAAACACGGCACAGTGACGGACCTGGGAAGGGAAATAAACTCGGGAAACGATCCCAAGTAGGAGATTCAAAATGAAGGTACCTTTTTGGGATTCGTGCAGCTGCAATTTCTCCTGGTGATCCCGGCCAAGAGCACATTTGTCTTGTCTGTCTGTCTGCACACCAAATTTTCCGTCAAACCCTTTCACGTAGTCTAATGGATTAGAAAAAGGACACAAACTGGTATTAACGGATAGCCCGGGCAACAGAGAGAAAACATGTTTTTCAACGCACGTCAATACACACAATTCGCTCAATTCATCCCTTCTCTCTCAGATCTTCGGTAAAACTTTAGGTAACACTCATCAAGAGGCCCTCCTCATACAGCGTCTGGAAACTGACCCCATCTGTAATCCCAGCGTTCCGAATAAACGCAGACGGGACCCCACAGAAGCAGCGCCAAGCGATGCAGCTTAAGCAGCAACCGGAGCCCCACAGTCCCACCACTTACACACGCGACACTATTAGCACAAGCGGCACTGCTGGGGTGTCAGAGCCAAAAAAACTGGCAAGAGTCGATCTCTCATGTAACAGCTGTGTTTCTGCTTTGCTGTTTTAAAGCTGGCTGCTTAACTGAGAGATGTCCGTATTAAGGGCTGCTGGTTACGCTCCGTCTCTGCCTGCTGCTCTGGTTACCACCCGTCCCGTTAACGGTCACCGGCTGGAGAGCTGGTAAGATGCAGGCACCTGTCTGGGACTCGTGCTTCTCCGTTTTGCCTTGATACTCAAAGCCGACGGCACTTTTATCCACCTTGTCCTTGTCGATACCGTACTTGCTACCGAAGCCTTCGGAGTAATCTAAAAACAAGGAAAGCAGTTTACAGGCCAGCAACACAACCAGCGAGCAAGCTGTGGATTCCAGCAGGCTTCAAGAAAGTACTTTTAACACTCAATTAAAAAAAATATAAACCAAAAATCTTTTAAGCTCACTATAAGATCACTGATACAGAAAATACCTAAAAGTCTTGCTCATATGTAATAACAGGACTAGGAAGAGTCCTATAAAGACAGCAGATTTATAACTGTAGCATCTTTCCTTCATTCCAAAAGACAGCATGGAGTAACAGTTTATTACAAAGCTTCTGGATCAGCACGAGCCGAGCAGCCGGCTTTTAATGGGTCCCTCTGCTTCATGGACCAGCACAAGGAGAGGCATGCAGGGGTGCCTGCAAAGACAGGATAAACCTGGAATGCCCTCCAGAAACACACGCCCTCCAGAAACGCCAGTGGAATGGTTCTCTCTGCACTAAAGGAGGACTCCATCGTGGGCACGTCAACGCACGAGCGCGCGGAGCAAACCCCTTCCGCAAAGGCCTGGGGCTGCCGAGGAGCCTGCCTGCCCAGGCACTTGGGGCTGTGCCCCCGACCTCCCAGAGTGGCATTTCCTCTGCCCCAGAGGCCTCTTGGGGAGAAAGTCAGTGCAGACTGCAAGGCATCCAGCAGCAGGTCCTGAGGAACTGGGTGCGCGCCGGGTAGAGGAGCACAGGTCTGCTCCAAGGAGGGAGGGAGAGAAGGCAGTGACAGCGACCCCGTGCCGCAGGCCACCTGCTGTAACGGAAGTGACGCCTGCGGCAAAGGGACACTGGGCTGGCCCACGGCCGGCTCCTCGCAGAAACGCCAAGCCAGTGGGGTTTCCAGTGCTGGGTTTTGGTTTTGTTCTTTAAAGAAACCTGGGATTTTTTTAAATACGTGAGCTCTCAGTTTTTATATGTTGGCAATCATTTTAAAAAATCTAAATGTACAGGCCAAACAAAACAATGAGGAGAACCAACGGTTCATGGCCTCTGCAGGAGGGGCTGAATCTAACGCCCTCCACCTACAGCCCTCGCTGGGTGACGGCAGTAAGTGACCCGCGAGGCCGCCACAGCGAAGGAAGCCAGCACAGCTTCTGAGGACAATCTGGCAATCTATCGAAATTTTAATTCAGTGTTCTCTGACCCAATTATATTTCTAGGAATTTACTCTTGAATAACCACTTACGTACATAAGACACAGGGAGAAGAATACTCATGCAGTCGACTTTTAACATCGAAAATTGAAAATAACCTAACTTGTACATTCCACAGAGGAATGGTTACATAGACTACGGGATCTTCCCACCACAAGGACTGAGCAGTCACCAAAAACGCGACAGACCCCTACGCTGACCTGAACGGAACAACAACGGCCAAACATTTGAGTTAAAAAATCGTGTAACTATAACGTGACCCGCCATACACAGGGGAAACGCCCCAGTGCGCATGTCTGTAAGCGTGTGGGAAGCAGCGGCGAGGGGGCAGGCCGCGCGGTGGACGGGCTGCGGGGCGCCGCCCGGGCGGACCTTGCTGCGACTCGTGCTTCTCCGTCTTGCCCTGGTAGTCGAAGCCCACGGCGCTCTTGTCCACCCGGTCGGCCTGCACGCCATACTTGCCGCTGGAGTAGTCTGTGGAGACACGCAGCAGTGGGCATGGGAGCAGATATGAGCTAACCCGGCGCTTGGTTGAACCAGAACAGAAACGACTCGCGGTGTGACTCAGCAAGAGATCAAGCACACATTCTAAAACACACGAGCAACCCACTATCACCCACGCGTGACGCTCGACTCAGTCTACAGCGTCCCTTTCACCTGTTAGGGGCACTTCGTTCCTGATGGCAGACGTGAACTGCGTTCCCACCTCGGAAGTTCACCGTTCAGACACTTTCTGAGCACCGACTGCACGGCAGCGAGCAAAGGTCTGAATCACCACTTACATACACTCAAAAGTGTTTCAAGAATAAGTCTAACAAGATGCTTCCACTACAAGTCAGCTGTGGGGCGGGAACGGGGTGGGGGTAACTTCCAGTTCCTGGGGGGCAAAACCAACTCTGCATCCCTTTGGCTCCTTCTTCCAGCGGGTCTGAAAGTTGCCTCTAGGACTCTGCCCGGCTCCCTGAGCATCTGGGAGCACCTTTCCAACCAGAGGAGAGTCAGGACTGCGCCAGGGGCTCAGCCGCGCTCAGCCACGGGCAGGGGGGCCCACCGATCCACAGCCCTGGGATCTCAGCCCTCGCCAGCCGCCAGCCGGCGCCCGGCTGAATCCCGCGGTCAGGGCCTGGGGGATTAGCCAGGCAGAGCGCCGCGGGGCCCAGGCAGCCCCGCGCCAAGCGGAGCGCCCGGGGAGGGCGCACTCAGTGGTGATGCCGCCAGCGCTGCGATCAGCGGGAAACGGAACCCCCCCCATCCCACCCCCGCCCCCAGGCCCGACACGTCCACAGACCGCGGGCGGAGGAAGCCCCGCACCCGCTCCAGGGAGGCCGCCCGCGGAGATCGAGTTCCTGGTGCCACACTCAGGCGATTCCAACAGAGGAACCAAAAACCCAGAAGCACCTTTCTGCTGATTTCCAACACAGCCAGAAGAGGGATGGCTCCAAATTTAGAGCCTCTCGGCCGTCTGCAGCTGCGCGTGTCGCTGCATTTCCAGTGACCTGATTGCTAAACCTCCCTGTAGGTGCGGGCCTGGCCGCAGGAGCCGCGGCTGCGACGGCCCCGCCCGGGCGCCAGGGAGACCCCGGCCCCTCTCGGTCCTTCCCGGCAGGGCCCCACTCCTACCTCGCCCCGCTTGGACCCAAACCCCTCCCTGTCGGCCCTCCATCCCCTTCCCCTAAACCCCAGGGCCCTGATCCCGTCGCCCCCGATCCCGGACCCCTCCCCGCAGGGCCCCTCTCCTACCTCGCCCCGCTTGGACCCCAGCCCCTTCCCCTCGGCCCTCCACGCCCCTCCCCTAAACCCCTGGGCCCTGAGCCCCTCCCCCCGGATCACACCCCCTCCCAGCATGGCCTCTCTCGCACCTCGCCCCCCTCCGACCCTCGGCCCCTCCACTCTCTCTTCTCCTAGCCCCCGGGTCCCGGGCACCCTCTCAGACCCCAGACCCCCTCCCCGTCTGGCCCTCTCCTCCCCTTCCTCCCTGCAGCCCCGGCCCCTCTCCTTCGGACCCCTAAACCTCAGAACTGCCCCTTCCTCCCCGACACCAGGCCCTCCCCACCGCTCGGCGCCCCGCCCCTCACCCCGCGGCCCCCCGGCCCCCACCCCTCGGCCCCCGGCCCCGGCTCCCCCGCCTGGGGAAGCCTCGCCCGCGCTCCCCCCGCGGCCGACCCGAAACCGCGAGCGGAAGAGCGGCTAGACCGCTGCAGCCGCCGCTTCCTTCCCTTTTCGGGGCCCGGGGGCGCCCCAGGAGCGCCGCGGAGGGGCCGGCCCCCCCCGCCCGGCGGAAGCCGCGCTCGCTCACCGCCGCCTGGCTCCGTCCGGACCCACTCGACTCCGACTCCGGCTCCGGCCCCGGCCCCGGCCCCGGCAGCTGCGCGCCCGCCGCTCCCAGGCGCCCTGCTCCACTTCCGGTTCCTCGGGTGGGGGCGGGGCCTCATCCGGGTCCCGACGAGGCCCCGCCCCTCCCCGGCACGTCGCGCCCCTCGCCCGGCCGCCTCCCTCGCGCGCGTGCGCGGGCAGCGCGGGCCGAGCTCCGCCGGGGTGCGAGCCTGCAAAGCACGCGTGGAAACTGTCTGTTCCTACACGCAGAGTCAATGTACGGAGCGAAGGCTCCAGAAGGAGGTTTCTTTTCTCTTTTTTGAGAAAGATTAGCCCTGAGCTAACATCTGCCACCAATCCTCCTCTTTTTGCTGAGGAAGACTGGCCCTGAGCTCACATCCGTGCCCGTCTTCCTCTACTTTATATGTGGGATGCTTGCCACAGCATGGCATGCCAAGCGGTGCCATGTCCGCACCCGGGATCCGAACCAGCAAACCCCAGGCCTCCGAAGCACAATGTGCGAACTTAACTGCTGCGCCACCGGGCCGGCCCCCAGAAGGCGGTTTCTTGACTGAGTGACTGGGAAGAATGAGGGGTTTGTAGGCTTAATGAGGAAGTCAGAACTGGAAGGAGGGGAACTAACACTGGGGAGGCAGCCTGCGGGGCACGTGGCTTCTGCCCCTCAGGAGAGTGTGTGGCCCAGACCAGCTGGCCACATAGCGATTGTGGATACAAGGTAATCCTTTTAATACAGGATGGTTCATTTTTCCCTGGAAACAGCTTTATGAGTTGAAAATTATTTTTAAGAGCATCTTATTGAGATGTAATTTGCATAAAATATAATACACTCGTGTACAATTCTGTGGTTTTTAATATAGTCACAGGGTGGTGTAACCATCACCACGACCTAATTTTAGAACATTTTCATCCCCCCCCAAAGAAGCCCACCTTGTTAGCAGTCAACCCCTGTGCCCCGCTCCCCCCCCCCCGCCCCCGCAAGCAGCCACTCATTACTTTCTCTCTGTGAGGTGGGTATTGTTGCTTCCGTTTCCCAGATGAGGACAGCCAGAGCTCACTGGGGCTTTCAGCGGGAGGGTGGCGTGAGCCGTTTGTGACACCCAGATCCATCCGGCCTCTCTATGGAGAACAGACTGCTTCAGAGTCACATCCGGCGAAAAGGCAAAAGGCGGCGCCTGTCTCCCCTTTGACACACCGTGTCAGGAGAGTGTGTGGCAGAGACTGGCTGGCCAAGTAGCATGACAGATACAACGTCAAATTTGGAAAGCGAAAAGGTTTAGCCGTGCTCAAAAACAAGTTGAATGTCTCTGTGGACCGGAAGTGAATAGAAATGTGACGTGGGGGGCTGAGGCTGTAGGCCTGCTGGGCCCGGGGCGCCCACCCTGGTCCAAGGAGCCGAAAAGGCAAATGCAGTGAGGACAACCTGCCCAGCCCACACAGGACCCCAGCGGGCCAGCCCCTGTGGCATCCACACCACCACGCAGGGCGGGATAACTCGGTGTGGCAGAGAGTGGATCCCCTGCCCTCCTTCTGGACTCACTGGGCCTCTGGCTGCCCAGCTCCACATCTCCCAGCTTCTCTAGGTGACGGGTGCGGCCACATAGCCAGGATCTCACAATGGAACATCAGAGAGGAGGATATGCACCGCTTTCTGGCCCATAAAAACGCCCGCACGGCTTCCCCCTTACCATAGGTTGGGATGACGGCAAAGATGGATCCGTGCCCGTTGCTGCTGAGACGAATTACAACCAAGGTTGTGGCTGAAAAAATGCAGATACTTACAGTTCTGGAGGCCGGAAGTCTGAAATCAGTTTCATTGGGCCAAAGTCAAGGCCAAAGAGAGACCCCCAAGGAAGAGCCCGCTGCCCCTTCCAGCTTCTGAAGGCCACCTGTACCTGCATTCCGTGCCTCGGGGCCTCTTGCTCGAGTCACTGAGACTCAGGCTTGTGTTGTCACATCTACTTCCTCTCTGTGGTGGAATCTCTCACTGCCTCCCTGTTGTGGGGACCTTGTGATCACACTCAGGACCCAACCGGATAATCCAGGAGAATCTCCAGAGTCCCTTTTTCCATATAAGGTAATATTCACGTGTTCTGACGATTGCCGAATGGACATTCTCGGGGGCCGTTATTCAGCCAGCCACATTAAGGTGACAGGTAGACCTTGGAAGCCATGTGCTGGAGACGGCAGAGCCCCCACTAGCCTGGGTCCCTGCGAGACTGAACGGAACAGATCTTCCTTACCGTCCCCTCCTCCTCCTCTGTCTGACCGGGAACATACACCCTGGCCTGTTGCATGAGATGGAAATGAAATCCTGTGTTTAAGACATGATCTGCGCAGTCAATTTGTTACAGGTGTCTGGCCCACCCCAATACAGAGAGCTTGGAGGCGAGTGCAGAACAGGAAGACGGGCAGGGCCCCACACCGAGGGAGGAAGAGAAAAGCAAAACAAAACACTTCCCACTTGTTATAAACCAATGTTGCCGCAATTAAAAAAAATAAAGTAGGGGCTGGCCCCGTGGCCGAGTGGTTAAGTTCTCACGCTCCGCTGCAGGCGGCCCAGCGTTTCGTTGGTTCGAATCCTGGGTGCGGACATGGCACTGCTCATCAAACCACGCTGAGGCAGTGTCCCACATGCCACAACTAGAAGGACCCACAACGAAAAATATACAAATATGCACTGGGGGGGGGTCTTTGGGGAGAAAAAGGAAAAAAAAATCTTTTTTAAAAAAATAAAGTAAAAAATATTTTAAGAAACACTTCCCACTTAAAAGGGAAAAGAGTTAGAGGGAGAAAACTCCCCAGGCTCTTGCTCTCTGGAGTCACGTTTACCATGGAATTATTCCCCTGCTAATTTTTCATGCCCCACTTTGCCATGTCCCTTCTAATTCAATTCCACACTTCCTCATGGTCCTACTATGATCTCATGATTATAGCTTTTCTTTTAATGAACTTGGAATCATTTGTGGTGGAAAGGACCTAGTGATCATCTGTTTCAATACCATTAATTTCCAGGTGGGGACTAGAAGCCAGTGGATCTAAGAGATTTGCCCAAGATGACACAGCTGGCTGGTAATATAACCTGACAACAGTAAATTAGATATGTGGACACTTTTACAAAGCACTTTCATTTTAGACAAATACATACATGCACTTTCTCAAATACCTAACCTGAATCAATCATCTCAGCAGTCCTATGAGGCATACATGGTGTGATTTACTATGCATAAGTGAGGAAATCACAGCAAAAAGGAATACAATAAAACTAATTCATGATAGAGCCATGACTTATTGTGGTTAATACCATGGGCATTGGTGTCAGCCAATCTGGGTGGAATTCCAGCTTTCCATTTATTGGTTGTGTGACCTTGAGCAAATTAACCTCTCCAAGCCTAAGTATATATCACCTATTAAATGGGGCTAATAATAGTAGCTACTTCATACAGCAGTTTTTCATAGAATCAAATCAGATAATGCTCATAAAGCACTTAGCCTGTGAGGTACACAGCATGCCTCCCATTAATAGCAGGTTTAATTTGTGTGTTCTGAATTGGAGTTCTTTACAACATATTATGCTGCATTACTAATCCTTCATTAAAAAATATCTGTTTAAGATCATTCTCACAAACGTTTCTTGTCTTTTTTTTTTTTTTTTTTGGTGGAGATCATCTACCCTGCCATTACTAGGGAAACAGAGATGTTTTAGGAAGGTCTCATTCTTGGTTTGCTCTATTTCAGTTAATATTAATTCTAGAGAGAGAGTGGTGGGTGGGGCAATGAGTTAATTATTTAATTTAACTCTTCCTAATAGGTTAGTAGTCAGATATTCCCACAAGTAAGAACTGTAATAGATTAATCTTTTAAATTGAACAGATTCTTAAGATGTTTTTAAAAATATAACACCAAAAGTATAGAATTAGGGCACCCATTCAAACCATGGAGAGCATGTTTCTGGTCAATAAGAAGCATCTATGCTCCACAAATTAAATTTTGTGAGACTTAAGATGAATTGTGGCTACTCTGGGAAGAACATGGAAGACCTCAATATGCTCAAAGCTTCTATCTGTAAAATGTGGATAATTTCTCAACTGCCAACTTCATATGGTAATAGAAAAAAATCACATCCATGCAATTTAACTATATGAAGTGTAGAGTATTGTATAAATACTAATGTAATATATGTGAAGCTTACTATTTAAATTCTCCTCTAGGGGCCAGCCCTCTGGCCGAGTGGTTAAGTTTGTGCACTCCGATGTGGCAGCCCAGGCTTTTGCTGGTTTGGATCCTGGGCATGGACGTGGCACCACTCATCAGGCCACGTTGAGGTGGCGTCCCACGTGCCACAACTGGAAGGACCCACAACTGAAATATACAACTATGTACTGGGGGGATTTGGGGAAAAAAGCAGAAAGAATAAAATATAGATTGGCAACAGTTGTTAGCTTAGGTTCCAATCTTTAAAAAAGTAAAAAGTAAAAAAATTCTCCTCTAAAAGTATATGTCCATTTAAATGTTCTTTAAATTCTCTTAGTTGGACTGGAGTCTACATCATACCCCCAAGTAAACTGGCTTTGCTGCTCCCTGGTCAAACTTAAGGTCCAGGAATATTTGGGAGACTCAGATCTCTGGGACTCAGATCCTGTCTCCCTAGACACACCATGACAGCCTGCATTTCTGAGGTCTTGCATGGTCTCTGGTAAGCTACCATAGAGCAGGCTACAGGCCAACTATGACCAGAAGTTGATGACTTTGACTTCTTTCTAGCCTCTGAGAATCTCTCTAACTCTTGACCTTATTGTGCCCCTTCTTTCTACCATTCCTTTCACCCATACCTTTTTCAAAATTCGCTTCACAAGGAGGCTCAATGAGTAAGATGGAAGGAACAAGCTTATTTGGGAATAAAGCCAGATCAATCTTTCTTCTTCTCCTCTCCTGTCATATTTTATCTTTCTCTGTCTTTCCTTCAGTCTTTCTATCTCTCTCTTTCTGTGTCCCTCCCTCTCATACTCACTCTCTCTCCCTCTTTGAGGTGGAGATTAAAAGTACTCATTTTAAAATAATTTTTAAGTTTCACAACTTGATTTTATACATTATTTTATTTTATTGAAATACATATAAAAGCTTAACAGTTGAAAATGAATAAAAGACATTTTAAAAATCATAGGAGAAAGACTGTGTGGATTCCTAGGTTCTTGTCTATCTCTGCATATAATGTCTATCAGAACCTCTGTTCTCAAAATATGGGGTTTACCTACGTGGGTATAATCCTGGGAACAAACCTTTTAAACTAGATTCAATGTTCATAACACTGCCTCAAACTGATCGCTTGGTAGTGTGAGCTAAATATGATGGCACCAGGAATCAAGAAGTGAGTTTTTCACTTCTCTCTATCTAGCTGTTGTATGACCTACAAAAAGTTCTTACATGTTCTTATCTCTATTTTCCTTATAGGGGAAATAACACCTGCCCAAATATTGTTTTTATGGAGATAAATGTGTTACTCTCTGTCATCCTCTTGAGGGCCTCTTTGATCTCCTTGTTCCTGAAACTATAGATAACGGGGTTTAACATGGGGATTAGGATAACGTAGAACACTGACAGCACCTTGTTTTGCTTCTTGGAGTGGCTAGAGTTAGGATGCAGGTACATAAAGAGGCTTGTGCTATAGAAGATTGTCACAACTACTAGGTGGGAGGCACAGGTATTGAAGACCTTGGCACTACCTTTGATGGAAGATAGTTTCAGGATGGAAGCTACAGTGATTGCATGAGATAAGATGATTACCAAGAAGGAACCAAACCCAACAAGAATAGATTCGAGAGACAGAATCATTTGGCTGATGTAGGAATCAGAACAAGACAAAGAAATAATCTGGGTTACATCACAGTAGAAATTTGGAATGATATTGGGCCCACAGTAGTAGAGACGAAAGCAAGAAACTGTTTGAACTAAGCTACCAAGGAAACCACTCCCATAGGCCCCAGCAATCAACTTATGACAGAGGCCAGGAGCCATGATGCTCGAGTACTGCAGAGGCCTACCGATACCAACAAATCTGTCATAGGCCATGGTGGCCAAGATGCAGCATTCAGCCTGACCCATCCAGCACCCAATAAAATACTGGGTGGCACAGGCAATGAAGGAAATGTTTTTTTCATCTTTTAAGAAGTCTGAAAGCATTCTTGGGCTATTTGAAGAAGAATAACAGATGTCTAAAAATGATAGGAAACTGAGAAAAAAGTACATAGGCGTGTGCAGGTGGGAGTTCATCCTGATTACGAGGATAAGACCCAGGTTCCAGATTAGAGTCATAAGGTAGATCCCTAGAAAGACTGGGAATAGTACACGCTGCACCTCTTTTTCATCTGAAAGTCCCAGGAGAACAAACGTGGACACAGAAGTCTCATTTCTATTCCTTTCCATGGACATGGTTAGTGTCATCTACTGACAAAAAGATGACAGATGGAAATTATTTCATTCTCAAAAAACAAAAACAAGTATTCTTCGTCTTTTTCCAGTCATGCAGCTGACTAAATATACAACTTAAATCATCATGTTGAGTTAATCTGTCTTCCACGCATGATTACTAAACTTAAATGAACAATTCCCTTCAATAAACATTCTCATTCTCTTTGGGGACAAAAGACAGTAAATTGGCATTATGAGTACATTATCCTCTGAAATGTCTTAATTTCATGTTTTAACTTCCTAGAATTCGCAAATATATGAGAATCAGAAATAGACAAAACTGGTGAAAACTGCTATCTCTCGATATGGTGAAACGAAAATTCTCCTCACACATGGCTCTGATGTTAATCAGTGCTTGAAGAAGTCCCTGAATCATGAGGCTTCATACACCAAATGAGGATGCTGGAGTACATGTCTTTTAAAATCTCCTTCGGGGGCAAGCCCTAGAGGCCTAGCGGTTACGTTCAGTGCCCTTCACTTAGGGTACCTGGGTTTGAATCCTAGACACTGACCTACACCATTCTTCTGTTAGAGGTCATGCTGTGGTACAGCCCACATAAAAAGAAAAAAAGGGGAAATATTGGAAATGGATGTTAGCTCAAGGCAAATCTTCCTCAGAAAATAAATAAATAAATAAATAGAATCTTTGGAACCAAGATTCCACTAAACTGTAATCAGGGAGGGTGGACTATCTTGTAACTGCCTTTCTGTTTTCATAAAACCATCTGAGATCTAAAAATAATGCCATAGAATAGTGGGAAGAGTCAGAGACAAGATATAGTTTGGAAATGGATGTGAGTTGAACAACTTAATGATTCTAGGAAAGCACCTGAGAAGTTAGATAAGATAAGTTTGAAAGAGCCATTATGCTCCTTTCTTTGCAGGTGCAGCTTTTTCTTTCTTCAAATCAGAGATACTTATAAGTTAAATTATCTAAGACAGCGACTCTTGATCTTCTTTGAGTCAGTGATACATTTGAAAATCTGTTACAAAGTCTGAACCCTGTACCCAGGAAACTGCAACCACTTATCACCTCTGCATATGGTTTTATTGGATTCTCTGTCACCCTCAAGTCTATTCATGGTTCCTAGATTCAAGACTTCTGTAGAAGTAGAGTGATTTGAACTCATGTAAGGATGAGGATGCTTAGGCAAGGGATATGGGGATTAGAAAACTGAGGCAGGATTTCTGGAAGTCCTTTCTCTTTTTCTCCTTGGAGCCAGTCCAGAGAAGTTAAGCACTAAGTCTTCAGGCCAAACAGTAAATAACCAAAATAATATTTTTGCATAAGACACTGCATGCCCTCTTCAAGATGCAATAGCTGTCATCTCTTCAGGTGGTCATTAGAACATCTCCAGCACAAGTATATTTTTATTCAGATGAACTCAAACTAGAAAGAAAATCATGGGAAGCCATGAAACCTAGAAAATATATGTCACATGTAGCTGAGAGTTTTGTGTTTGTGTAAAGTAGAAGTCTTGGAGATTCCCCTGGAGAAAGACTGCAACATTAGTGGAATAAACTATGTCTATAAACTACAAATACCTGTCAGTATTAGCCATCCAGAATGACTTTCTTTTCGCCAATCATTTCCCAGCCTTCTAGGACCAAAAATGAACAATATGAGAAAATCCCCATTGAAGCATAAGGCTGTAGTCTGAGAAGTGAGGCAGACGGGTTCATTTCCCAAAATTAGATCTGTCTTTGCTTCATGGTGAACTCTTTTGAAAAGTATTCTGAAGGAAGGAAGTTACTAATTAGAAAATAAATGCAAGATTTGAGATCAATGTGGAAGGAAAAATGGGAGCAGACAGAATGTGTACAGTCATGTGCCACGTAACAACATTTCAGTCACCAACAGACCGCATAAATGATGGTGATCCTGTAAGACTAGTACCATATAGCATAGGTGTGTAGTAGGTATACCAAGTAGGTTTGTGGAGGTACAGTCTATGATGTTCAGACAAAAACGAAATTGACTAATGATTCATTGCTCAATGTTTCCCCACAATTAAGTGATGCATGAGTGTATTGATCGTGCCAGACTTAGGTGTGGTTCTGTCCACAGTGAGACTGAATAGAAAGAGAATTTTGTGAGAACAGAGCAGAAAACTGCATTCTTCATCATCATCGCAGTCATCATCTTAACCAACAATCATGACAACAAAAAGATTGATTTTACATCTACGATATATTCTGTTCATCTTCTACTCACGGAGGTATTCACAGCTTCCTCTAATGTCCATTCATTCAATAAGGTAAACTTAAGCCTGATGTGCTATCTATCAAACACAGGTAATATTCTGAAATTGTCTTTATATTTCTAGTATATGCCTCTGGAACCACAATTAAATGTCTGTCATTGAATCTTCTTGCTCTACCCTCCACTTCACTCAAACATCCATTATTTGTATTTCTCTCCTGTGTTCTGTTTAATTTTTACAGATCTCTCTTCCAGATAATTTATTCTATCATAAGTTTTGCTAACTGGTTGTTTAATGCATCTGTTTAATTTCACATTTCAGTGATAATATTTTGTTTTCTCTCTAAAGGTTTCATTTTGTTCTTTTCCTGAGTGGTCATCTTTGATAGTCTCTTATTCTTTCATCATACTTTCCATAGCATCCATTATTTAAACATATTAAACATATTTATTTCTTATTAATATCTAATAATTTAACTACATAGTTTTGCAAATCTGATTTTATAGTTTGATGTTATAGCTGACTCTTAGCAAGGTATCTTGTATTTTTGTCTGCTTAGTGATTTTTTTTTATCTTAATTTAGCATTTAAAAAAAATTTATCTGTGGGAATCACTGAGGCTTGAGTTTAAAATGTCTTCCTTCAGAAATGCTTTATATTATTTCTGTCAGATACCTTAGGGGCAACACCAACACAGAATCCCTTTAAACAAAAATTTTGACTTGGTGTCTTTTGGTGTCACAATAGTCAAAGATATAAGCTGCATATCTACATGAGTAAGTGTATGAGATTAAAAATTATCAGAGGAAGGAGGAATGTTAGCATCTTAGCAGTAAAAGACAGTCCTTCTTTTTGTCCCACTTTTGTAAGAATGAATTAGACATCCATTCTTGAGCAAAAACACCTTGTGGGAGTTGTGGTATCCAGGGCCATAGACCAAGGGACCCAGGAAAAATCTTGCCTACCTGTGTATCCCATAATAGTCAAACAGACCTCAGAATGGGCTGCAGAGCCAGCAGGAGTCAGTGAACCTACCTAAGTCCATCTGGGTTATGATCAGGTAAAGTCTGGAGAGTGCTGTCTTTGGCAGACACCCATGAATGAGAGAGACTTTGTGGAACCCCAGCCTTCTTGAGAGTGGAGTACAGTGAAATATTGGAACAGAAAAGCAGCATGAGTTGGTCACAGTGGGGAAGGTGAGAGGAGCATTCCAAGGATCACTCATTCAAGGCAACAATGCACAGTCTGAAATATTCAACGGTGGTGAACTATGCCACAGGGGAAAAGAACAGTGAGTGAGTGCCCAGCCGCTTCAGTAGTGTTGGACACAGCTGGAGAAATCTGTGTCTCTAAAAAGAACCTAGCGCACTGAGACAGGTAGTTGGTGATGGAGGGAGGGGGAAGATCAGGAAATAAACAAATGATAATAACAAAAGACATTAAATGAGCATAGTTCCTGCCTACTGCACTCAGGATTTCAGCTGAAATCCTCCGTGAGCCTCCAGGAGTACCTCACCCAAGAATCTCCCCCCGAGATCAGTGGGAACCACAAGGCCCCAGTGCCAAACCCACACCTCTCCCCACTCTGCAACTGGCTTCTTGTGAATATTTCTAAGGGAAGCAGTGACAACAAAGCTGGTAAACTGGGTGGTCTCAGAAAAATAAACCTGGGTCTACGGCAAGAGAGAAAACACAAACATGAGCTATAGCACTAGCTTTGAGAAAACAAATAAGAGGTTTCCAGTAGCCATCCTTGTGAATTGTAACGAGGAAGACACAATAGCCTAAAAATTCTGCCAACCATGGTAGCAAGCAGAGTGGAGCACATTCACCCATATAAAGTCAGAGAAAATCTCAGATATAACACCACCAGTGACGGTAAACCCCATAGGAAGGCAATTAGTAAAGATTTTAGGAAGTCTTTTTTAATTCAAATGTAAAAGCAGCAACCAAAACCTACAAGAAATATGAAATATCAAGGAAATATGTTGTCACCTAAAGATGACCATAATCTCCAATTTCAGAAGTTTAAAGGTACATAATTTTGTGACCAAGCTAATAAAGAATTCAAAATAGCTTTTTGAAGAATCTCAATGAACTACAAGGTAACTAAAAAGACAATAATGAGGTTAGGAGAAAAAAATGAACAAAATGATATATATACACACACACACACATATATATATATATGTACTAAATAAACCAAAACTATAAAAAAGAAACAATTTCTGGCACTGAAGAATTCAATGAATGAAATGAAAAATGCAATAAAGAGCATTTGCAGTAAAGAAAACTGAAGACAAATAAGTGAGCTAGAAGACAAGAAGTTTGAAATAACCCAGTCAGAGCAAGGCAAAGAAAAAAAGAAAGACAATAGAGCAAAGAAAGCCTATACAATCTATGGGATTTCATCAAAACAAAATTAAAAGAATTGAAGTTTGAAAGGAAAAAAGAGGAAGAAGGCAGATGAAAATTTATTTAGGGAATAATACTACAGACTTCTCAAACCCGGAGACACTTGGACAGCCAAGCTCACAAAGCTTATAGACCACCCAATTATTTCATGCCAAAAGACTTTCTCCAAGACATATTATAATTAAACTTTTAAAAATCAAAGATAAACACAAAATCCCAAAAGCAACTAGGGAAAAATGATGGTAACCTACAGAAGAACCCCCATTAAGTTACCAGGAGTTTTCTCAGCCACATCCCACAGACCAAGACAAAGTGAAATGACATACTTAGTGTTGAAAGAATAAACTGCCAGTCAAGAATACTCTATCAGGCAAAGTTATACTTCATATATGAAGGGAAAGTAAAGAGTTTCCCAGAAAAACAAAAGCTGAGATTGTTCATCACCACTACATCTTCCTTCTAAAAACTGCTGAAAGGAGTTTTTTGAGCTGAAATGAAAAGACACTAATCAGCAACATGAAAACATACAAAAGAATACAGCACAGTGATAAAGGTAAATATAAAGGCAGACTGAAAAGACTAATTCTGTAATAGGATGGTGTGCTAACCACTAAATTGTAGTATAAAGACTAAAAGTGAGGAGTATTATATAATTATAGCTACTATAATTTGTTAAAGAATACAGAATATAAAAAGAGGCAAAAATAACATAACAATGTAAAACAGAAGAGTAGAAGGGTCCAGTTTTTGTAGAAAATGGAAGTCAAGCTGCTATGAGCTTAAAATGGACTGTTTTCCTTATGAGATTTCTATACAACCCTCATTGTAATCACCTAGTGAAAATCTAGACTAGGTTCACGAAAGATAAGAAAGGGGAAACAGAGCCTACCACCATGGAATAAAACACATGTGCAAAGGTAGGTGCACACAAGAAAAAAGGAAACAATGGAAATACAAACAACTGGATAGCAATGAGTAAGATGGCATTAGTAAGTGCTTACATATCAATAATTACAATAGATGTAAATGAATTGAATTCACCAAAAAAAAGGGCAGAGTCCTAGATAGATGAAAAATCAAGATCCAACTATGTGCTGCCTACAAGAGGCTCACTAAGCTTTCATGAGACCCATAGGCTCAAAGTGGAAGAATGGAAAAAGATATTTCATGCAAGTGGAAAACAAAAGAAGGCAGGAATAGCTATATTTATATCAGATAAAATAGACTTTAAGCCAAATATTGAAACAAGAGACAAAGAAGGTCATTATATAATAATAAAGGGGTCAATTCATCAGGAAGACATAATAAATGTAAATATATATGCACCCAAAATCAGAGCACCTAAATATATTAACCAAATATTAACAGATACAAAGGGTGAAATAGACAACAATACAACAATAGTAGGGGACTTTAATACTCCATTTTCAGAAATGGATAGATGATCCAGAGAGGAAATTCCCACAAAAATGTTCAACTTGAATCACGTTAGACCAAATGGATATAACAGACATTTATAGAACATTCCATCCAATAGCAGCAGAGCACACATTCTCCTAAAGTGCACAGAAAACATTTCCAGGATAGATCACATGAGAGGACACAAAATGTGTTTTAGAAAATTTAAGATTTAAATCATACCAAGTATCATTTCTGACCACATTGGCATGAAACTAGAAATCCATTAGCAGAAAGCTGAGAAATGAACAAATATGTGAAAACTAAACAGCACACTACTGAAAAATCAATGCGCAGCTGAGAAATCAAAAAACATCTTGAAACATATAACAATGGAAATAGAATACACCAAAACCAATACTATGGTACAAAAGCAGTTCTGAGAAGGAAGTTTACAGCAATAAATGCATACATTAAGAATACAGAAGGATCTCAAATAACAACCTAACCTTACACTTCAAGGAATGAGAAAAGAAGAACAAAGACCAAAGTGAATAGAAGGAAGGAAATAACAAAGACCAGGCTAGAAATAAACTAAATAGAGACCAGAAAAACAATAGAAATAATAAATGACATTAAGGGCTAGTTTTCTAAAAGATAAACTATATTGACAAATCTTTAGCTACACTAACAATAAAAGACAGGAGACTCCAATAAATAAAATCAGAAATGGAAGGGGAGACATTACAAGTGATAGTAAAAAATACATAAGATTATAAGAGACTGCTATGAACAATTACAGCCCAGCAAATTGGATAATCTAGAAGAAATGAATAACTTCCGAGAAATATACAAACGGTCAAGATTGAATCAGGAAGAATCAGAAAATCTAAATAGAAAAAAATCAAGTAAGGAAATTGAATCAGTAATTGAAAACCTCCTAACACAGAAATCCCCAGAACCAGATGGCTTCTTTGGCAAATTCTACCAAACGTTAAAAAAAGTATTAATGACAATCCTTCTCAAACATTTTCAAAAAATTGAACAGGAAGGAATACTTCCTATTGCATTTTGGAATTGAAAGTATTACTCTGACACCAAAGCCAGATAAACACACAAGAAAAGAAAGCAAGAACAGCACACAGGAAAAGAAAACTACAGACCAATATCCATCTTGAAAGAGATGCAAAAATTCTCAACAAAATATTAGGAAACCAAATTCAACAACACAGTAAAAGGATTATACACCACGAACAAGTGGGATTTATCCTAGGAAAGGAAGAAAGTTCAATGAACAAATCAATAAATGTGATACACCACATTAGTAGAATGAAAGGTGAAAAACATGATCATCTCAATAGATGCAGAAAAAGCATTTGACAAAGTACAATATCCTTTCATGATTAAAACCCTGCAAAATTGGATCTAGAGGGAATGTTCCTCAACATAACAAAGAACATATAAAACAAACCCAGAGGTAATATTATAGTCAACGGTGAAAAACAAAGCTTTCCCTCTAACATTAGGAACAAGACAAGGGTTCTCACTCTCACCACTCTTATTCAATATAGCAACTGAAAATCTTAGCTAGAGCAAAAAGGCTAGATAAAGAGATATAAGACATACAAATGGGGAAATAAGAAATAAAATTAGCATTACTTGCAGATGTTATGAGCTTGTAGACAGAAAATCCTAAAGATTCAACCAAAACTGTGTTGAAAGTAATAAATGAATTTGATAAAGTTCCAGAACAAAAAGTCAACATTCAGAAATCAGTTGTGATCCATGAGCATGAAATATCATTTCATTTCTTTCTGTCTTCAGTTTCTTTCAACAATCCCTAACTGTTTTCAGTGTGCAGGTCTTTCATCTCCTTGGCGAAATTTATTTCTAGGCATTTTGTTGTTTTTATTGTGATTATAAATGGGATTTTATTTTTGATTGCTCTTTCTGCTGGTTCATTGTTAGTATATAGAAAAACAACTGGAGCTGGCCCCGTGGCTGTGTGGTTAAGTTTACGTGCTCTGCTTCAGCGGCCCAGGGTTTCTCCGGTTTGGATCCTGGATGCATACGTGGCAACACTCGTCAGACCATGCTGAGGTGGTGTCCCACATAGCACAACCAAAACGACCTACACTTAGAATATACAACTATACACTGTGGACTTTAGGGACAAGAAGAAGAAAAGAAGATTGGCAACAGATGTTAGCTCAGGTGTCAATCTTTAAAAAAATAAATAAATGAAATGGGTATGATCTTTGCCTTTAAAAAAAAAAACAACTGATTTTTGTATATTGACTTTGTACCCTGAAACTTTATTGTATTCGCTTATTATTTCTGATAGTTTTTTGATGGATTCTTTATGGCTTTCTAAGTATAAAATCATGTCAACTGCAGATAGTGACAGTTTTACTCCTTCTCTTCCAATTTTGTTACTTTTTATTTCTTTTTATTGCTTAATTTCTCTGCTTAGAACTTCCAGTACTGTGTTGAATAAGAGTGATGAGAGGGCCATACTTAGACAAAGATGTTTTGATATTAGTTAAATCCCCTGGAATTCAGCAAATTATTATTTTTCATTCAATGCTTTATTATTAATTTCTAGAGTGTGCTGGGCTTTAATGAAATTGTCTCATTAGATTCTAAATGTTTCTATTTCTCTCATTTTACAAGTGAAAAACACAAGTTAACTGAGTTAAAGACCACATCATTAAGAAATTGCAGAACTAGAACTCAACATCATCCACCCCTCACTCCATAGTAATATTGACATTTTAGATTAGAGATTATTCTTTTCACTGAAGGTGAGAGAATTTGGGTAGGGAGAAAGAGAACCCCAGGAAAAGCCCTAAGTGGAGGGTGTGGAAGTGAGGGAGAGGAAAGAGATAAAGAAGAGAAGAGAGCATAAACCTCATAAAATGTATGAGGACCACAAATCTTACTCCACATAGGTTTTACTGGAAGAATCACTTGGATATTGAGATAACACGGAATCCACTCTTTTCTATAAATCTTGCCCTCTCACCTTGACCTACATCCCCCAGGATAACAGAGCTCTTGCCAAACTTGAAATTGCTCATTTGCTTTCAAAAGATCTATTCAGGTGGGCCCTACTGCACTCCAAGATTGGTGCTTTAGGCCATGAAATTGGCTGTCCATTCACAGCCAAAGAAACACCCACAACTGGATGGGTATTTCTTAAATGTGTTATTAGGGCAGAGGTGAAAAGAGAAAAGACAATGAGAGAGAAAACACTCCAGGTGCTTATTCTCTTGGGTCATGGTTGTCATGGAATTTTACTCCATCTAATTTCATGCCCCACTTTGCCATGTCCCTTCTGATTCAATTCCCCACTTCCTCATGGTCCTATTATGGTCTTGTGATTATAACATTTCTTTTAACAACCTTGGAGGCATTTGACATGGAAAGGACCTGGACATCTTCTAGTCTAATACCATCATCATTTTCGAGGTGAGGAGCTAGAAGCCAGAGGAGCTAAGAGATTTGCCAAAGATGACACAGCTAACTGAGAATACTGCTTGATAACAATAAATTAGATATGTGGACACTTCCCTGTTTACAAAGCCTTCCATTTTAGATATATATTTTTTCTCACTCCGTGACCTGAGCTAATTATCACAGCAGCCCTATGAGACAGATATTGCATGGTTTCCTAGGGATAAGTAAGGATATTGAAGTAATAAGGAATACAGTAAAACTAATTCTTGACAGAGCCACAGATCATCATGGTTAATACCATGGACATTAGTATCAGCTAATCTGGTTTGAATTCCAGCTTTCCATTTCCTGGTTGTGTGACCTTGAGCAAGTTAACCTCTTCAAGCTCCATTAATATCACCCATAAAATGGGCTTATAGTATCAGCTACTTTATAGAGTAGTTCTTCGTAGAATCAATTAGATAATCCTTATAAAGCACTGAGAGTGTGAAGTACGTGGCATGCCTTCTATTAAAAGTAGGTTTAATTCATGTGTTCTGAATTGGAGTTCTTTACAACATATTATGCTGCATTACTAATCCTTCATTAAAAATATCTGCTTAAGATGATTCCCGCAAAATTTTGGTTTTGTTTTTTGGGTTTTGTTTTTCCTTTTTTTTTAAGATGGAGCTCATCTACCCTGCCATTACTAGGGAAACACCTGATTTAGGAAGTTCTCATTCATGATTTGATCTGCTTGTGCTAATCCTACTTCTAGAGAGAAAAGGATGGATGGGATAAGGAGTTAATTACTCAGTTTAACACTTGCTAATTGGTCAGTAGTTATATAGTCACTCTGATAAGAACTGTAAAAAATTAATATTTTAAAAGGAACAGATTCTTAAGATAGTTTTAAAGCTATAACATCAAATGTACAGAAATTTGGCACCATGGACAAGTAGCAGTAGAAATGTTTCTGGTTAGTAAGAACCATTTTGTTCCATACATGACACTTTGTGAGCTTCAAGAAGAATTGTTGCTACCCTGGGAAGAATGTGGCAGACCTCAATATGACCAAAGGTTTTATCTGTAAATGGGTCTAATTTATCCCCTGCCAACTGAACATGGTAAGAGAAAAAAATCAAACCTATGCAATGTAACTATGTAAAGTGTAAAATACTGTGTAAATAGTAACATAATATATGCAAAGCTTAGTCCACAACTCATGCATGAGAAAACATCTCTTTTCAAAATTTTCTTTAAATTATACCAGTTGGACCCTGAGTCTCCATGGTACCCCACATCTGGTTGCTCTGCTGCTCTCTGGTCAACTTAAGGCCTTGAAATTCCATGCGCTTAGATCTCTGAGATTCAGACTCTGCCTTCCTAGACATACCATGACAGCCTTCATTTCTGAGTCTGGCATGGTCTCTGGGAGGCTACCACAGAACATGCTTCAGGCCACGTATGCCCGGAAATTGATGACTTTGACTTCTTTCTAGCCTGTGAGAATCTCCCCAACTCTTGACCTTAAAATTGCCCCTTCTTTCTACCATTCCTTTCTCCCATCTGTTTTTCACAATTCAATTCACAAGGAGTTTCAAGGAATAAGATAGAAGGAACAATGTTATTTGGGAATAAAGCCAGAACACTATTTTTTTCTCTTTTCCTTTAGTTTCCTCTCCTGCTTTCTCCTCCTTCCCCTCCCCTTCCCTCTGTACCCATTTTTTCTGCGCTCTCTCTCTCTCTGTTTTTCTCCCTCTTTCCAATTTTCTGATTCTGTGCCATCTCTCTCACACTAGATTTCTCTCACTCTCTTTGGAATTAATAAGATAAAGTATTCACTTTTAAATTATTTTTAACATTCACATATGCAATTTTATACATTCTTTTTAAAAATTTTCTTGAAGTACAAATAAATTCTCAACAATTGAAAATATATAAAAGAAAAAATCAATGAGGAAAGAACTGTCTGTGTGGCTTCCTAGATTCTCATCATTTCTCTACATGAAATATATTACAGAACTTCTATTCTCAAAGTGTAGGGTTTTATCGACCTGGGTCTAATCATGGATACACACTTTATAAACTGAATTCAATGGTGGTGACACTGCCTCAAATAGATCACTTGATGGTGACAGCTAAACATAATGGCACCAGGAATCAAGGAGCCAGGTTTTCATTCCATCTCTCTACCTAGCTATTCTTGTGACCTACAAAGGGTCACACGTATTCTTATTCTTGTGTTCCTCATAGGGGAAATAACAGCTGCAAAAATATTGTTCTCACTGAGGTAAATGTATTAGCCTCTTTACCACCCGCTTCAGGGCCTCTTTGAAAGCCCTTTTCCTCAAACTATAGATAAGAGGATTTAACATGGGTATAAAGATAACATAGAACACTAACAGCACGTTGTCCTGCTTGTTGGAGTGGCTAGAGCTGGGAAGTAGGCACACAGAGAGGCTTGTGCCATAGAAGATTGTCACAACTACCAGGTGAGAGGCACAGGTATTGCAAGCTTTGGCACTACCTTTGACAGAAGATATTTTCAGAATGGAAGGTGAAACAAAAACATAGGATAAGCTGATAACTAAGAAAGAACTGAACCCAACAAAAATACATACGAGAAAAAGAATGGTATGGCTGATGAAGGGATTAGAACAAGACAAGAAAATAATTTGGATTATGTCAAGGAAGAAATTTGAACTGATGTTGGGCCCATGGTAACAGAGATGAAACCAAGTGGCATAGTAATAGCGATGACAGCAAGGAAACCACTCCCATAGGCCCCAGCAGCCATCTTCTGACAGAGGCTGGGAGCCATGATGGCTGAGTACTGCAGAGGCCTACCAATAGCAACATATCTGTCATAGGCCATGGCAGCCAAGAGGCAGCATTCAGTCAGACAAATCTAGGACTCAACAAAATACTGGGTGGCACAGGAAACGAGCAAAATCATTTTTTGTATCTTTTAAGAAGTCCGAAAGCATCCTTGGGCTGGTGGAAGAAGAAGAACAGATGTCTGTAAAGGACAGGAAACTGAGAAAAATGTACGTGGGTGTGTGCAGATGGGAGTCCATCCTGATTAGGATGATGAGACCCAGTTTCCAAATTAGGATCACAAGGTAGATCCCTAGGAAGAGTGGAGAGAGGATAAGCTTTACCTTTTTTCATCTAAGAGTCCCAGGAGAACAAACACGACTGCAGAGGTTGATTTCTATCTCCTTCCATGGACCTGGTTGGTACCATCTGCAGGGAAAAAGATGGGAGAAGGAAATTATTTCATTTTAAAAAGACAAAAAGAAATACTTTTAATTTCTTTCCACTCTGCAGCTGGCTACATATATATCTTAATCATCAACTTTGAGTTAATCAGTGTCTTCCATTTATAATTACCAAACTCAACTTAAAAAATTCTCTTGCGTAAATACTGTAATTCTCTTTGGGGACAAAGACAATAAACGGACATCATTAGTACATTATCTTCTAAAATGCCTTAATTTCATATTTTCCCAATCCATAGTTTACGAACGTATGAGGATTGGAAACAAAGTAATTAAGGAAAATACTCTCATCTCTTTATATGGTAAAAGAGAAAGAATCTGATCAGTCATGGCTCTGAAATTAATTAAGTGCTTGAAAAAGCCCCTGAGTTATGCTGGACCATTAAATGAGGATGGTGAAGTAGGTGCTCTTTAAAATCCCCTTGGGAACTAATACTCAATTAATTTGTAATCAGGGAGGGTGGAAAGTTCTGTAACTGCCTTTCTGCTTTCACAAAGCCAAGAGAGATATAAGAAAAATATAATGAAATGGTAGAAAGAGTCACACGCCAAGACACAGCTTAGAAATGGATGTGACTTACCCAACTTAATGACACCAAGAAGGCTCCTGAGGAGCTAGAAAAGATCAAGTTGTAAGAGCCGTTATCCACCCATCCTTGCAGGTACAGATTTTTATTTCCTCTAATCAGAGATACTTATGAATTAAACTGTCTAAGACAGTGATTCTTGATCTTCTTTGGTCAATGATACTTTCAAAAGTCTATTGGAAACTCTGGACCCTCTACCCAGCAAACTGCAACCTCTTATCACTTTTGCATATGGTTTTATTGGATTCTCAATCACCCTTGGTTCTATTCATTGTTCTTATGTTCAAGGTTTCTCCTACAAAGTAGAGTGACTTGAATCATGAAAAGGTTACGATGCTTAGGCAATGGACACAGGGATGGGAAACTTAGGCAGGGTTTCTGGAAGTTCTTTCTCTTTCTGTTCTTTGGAGCCAGTCCAGGGAAGGAAAGCACTAGGCCTTCAGGCCAAATGCTAAATAACCAAAGAATATTTTTCACCAGGCACGGTAAGCCTTCTTCAAGATGTTATAGCTGTCATCTTTCCAGATGGTCACAGAACATCTCCCATCAAAAACACATTTTTATTCAGATAATCTCAAAATAGAAAGCAAACCATGGGAAGCCATGAAAAGTAGAAAACAGATGTCAAATGTAGCCTGGCAGTCATGTATATGGGTAATAGTAGAAGTCATGGAGATTTCCCTGGAAAAGGGCTGTGTCTTTAATGGAATAAACTTTGTCTATGAGCTGCAATCATTGGTCAGCATTAGGCATCCCGAACTTCTTCCTACTTCCTCAACATTTCCCATTCTCCTTGTTCCAAAGATGAATGAAAAGAGAAAATCCTTATAGAAGCATAAGGTATAGCCTGATAAATAAGGTAAAAGGGTTCCTTTCCCCAAATATGGATGCAGCTAGGAATTCCTTGCTCTCTAGAGATACTTAGACTACTGAGGCAGATAGACCATGAGCAGAGGGAGAAGGGAGATCAGGTTATAAGGCAGATAGGAATATCAGAGAGAATTAGAGGAATGCAAGGGCTCATGATTTCAGCAGGAAGTCCTCCCATGAGGCCCCAGGAGTACCTCACCAGAGGATTACCCCACCACATCCACAGGAATGCCCAAAACTCCAGTGCCAAACCCACACTTCTCTCCACTCTGCAACTGGCTCCTTGTGCACATTCCTGAATCTGGCAAACAGACTGCTCTCAGAAAAACAGAACTGGCCTTTGTACAAGGGAGAAACTGCAAACATGAGCTAGAGCACCACCTTCTGGAACAGAAAAGAGGTTTCCAGTAGCCAGCCTAGTGAGTGGTAACAACCAAAGACACAATAACTTAAGAATTCAGCCACAAGAGGGAACAAGAAGAGTGAACCAGGAGTACCCAAAGAAAGGCAGAGCAAACTCTAGATCCCTTACTCACAAAACTCACAAAACTTAACCTGCAATGAACTAAAGATTTAAACATAAGACCTAAAACCATAAAATAGAAGAAAAAATAGAGGAAAACTCCTTGACGTTGATCTTGCAATGATTTTTTTCTGTATGACACCAAAAGCACAAGAAACACATGCAAAAATCAACAAGTGGGACTAGATCAAACTAAAAAGCTTCTACAGAGCAAAAGAAACAATCAAAAAAATTAAATGCAGCCAACAGAATGGAAGAAAATATTTGCAATCCATATATCAGATAAGGGCTTCTTATATTCTATATTTAAAGAACTCATACAACTTAATAACAAATAATCTGATTAAAAATGACATTGAAAATAAATAGACATTCTTTCTATAGAAGACATTCAACTGCCGAAAGGAACATAAAAGATGGTTGATATCACTAATCATCAGAGAAATGAAAATGAAAACCATGAGATATGACGTCACACCTGTTAGAATGGTCGTCATCAAGAAGACAAGAGAGAACAAGTGTTGGCGAGAATGTGGAGATAAGGGAACTCGCATGTGTTGCCTTGGGAATGTAAACTGGTCCAGCCACTAAGGAAAAAAGTATGGAGATTCCTCAAAAAATTAAGAATATAACTATCATATGATCCAGTAATTCTACTTCTGGGTATATATCCAAAGGAAATGAAAAAAGGATATCAAAAAGATCTCTTCATTCTCATGTTTATTGCAACATTATTCACAATAGCCATGATATGGAAACAACCTAAGTGTCTGTCAATGCATTAATAGATAAAGAAGATGTTACACACACACACACACACACAGTGGAATATTACTCAGACAAGAGAAAGAAGGAAATTCTGCCATTTGCAGCAACATGGATGGACAGTGAGGGCATTACACTAAGTGAGATAAGTCAGACAGAGTAAGACAGAACTATATGATAGTAACATGTGGATTCTAAAAATGCCGAACTTGTAAAAACAAATGGAATGGAAGTTACTAGAGACTGGGGGCTAAGGGAATTGGAGATATGTTGTTTAATGGTACAAACTTTTAACTTTCAGATAAATCCTAGAGATCTAATGCACAGTATAGTGATTACAGACAGCAATATTCTATCTTAAACTTCAAAGTTCCTAAGACACTAGATATTTATTTATTTATTGAGGTGACATTGGTTTATAACATTATATAAATTTCAGAGGTACATCAGTATATTTCAAAATCTGTATAGGCTAGATCTTAATTGTCCCCACCACAAAATAATAAATATAATTATGTGATATGATAGAGGTGTTAGCTAATGCTAGAGTGGTAAGTGCATTGCAATATGTAAATGTATCGACACATCAAACACCTTAAACTTACACAATGTCATATGTCAATATTATCTCAATAAAAATAAATTTTAAAAACAGAATTATCAAGGAAGACTCTTTTGCTTTTTCTCTTTCTCTCAAACTAAAGCTGAGGGAGGTGTGCTTATCACTGTCTCATTTTGTGCATAGTTTTTTCTTTTTTCTAATAGTTTGCCGTCTGAGAATGTCACTCCTGGAGAGTCCCTGTTTTCAGTGGCATTGAGGGGAAAGGGTGTTGTCTCTAAGTCCATCTCACACATTGTCTTTTTCTCCTAACTCTTAGATATTTGCTCATTGAAACCCACAATGAGGCGACCAGAGATTAGCAGATCCTCTGGGGAAAATACTGGCCCCAGCTCACTGCCTCTGAGGTTTGTGCTTTTTCTCCTCATTTCTGAATCTTTATAAGTTTATTTGCTTTCTCACTGACTCAGCCTTTAAAAAATTCTTTTAAATTTTATCTGGCATTACTAGTTTCCTTGAATATATAGTCCACAGTACTAACAGTAACACCTTTACAAATAATATTTCTGTGAAAGAGTTGAATACTGCAGCTTACTCCTGGCCATTTTTTTTCTAAAACGCAAAGCTACTTGATTTGCTTCATTTTTTTCTGCTTCTAATAGGATTGAATTTGCCAGAAGATCAAGTATATTTTTAGGTAGCTAATATTTATTGGGTATGTACTATGTTCCAGGTGCTATTCTGAATACTTCTATGTTTTATCTTATTTTAGTTTTCAACTAAAATTTATGAGATATGTGCACTTGTTATTGCCATTTTACAAATGAGAAGACCTTGGGTCAGAGCAGCAAAGAACTTAAAGGACACACAACCGATGAAAGGCCAAACTGGGATTCAAATCCAGGCAGTCTAACTCCAGAGCCACGTTTTAATATCTGCACTAAAACTGCACACTAAAATATGTTAATTGCTGCATTAATCTTGTTTCTAAACACTGGAGAGTGTAAAGGACTATACTTGGTGCGTTGGATGATGTAAACGATCCAATACGGAGCTTATAGCCCAGGAAGAGAGATGAGAAATGTACCCATAGAGACATCGCACAAAACGAGAGATGATGTGTGGCATGGGAAAGACAGAGAGAAATTCTTGTAGGTGATCACTGACAGGATGTGGGCAAGAGATTAGAGATTGGGGAATGCCCCCGCATAGTCATTGCAAGAATTTCTCACAAAAGATCTCTAGAATGACAGACACCATTTCAGATGCATTATTATAAAAATGGACAGGGCAATGAAAACGTAATTGAGCATGCTTTCAATAACATGATCACCACATCTTTTCACATAGATGCACTTTCAGGAAATGAACAGAAAGGCTGTAATGGTGACTGCTTGCCAAGTCAGTGAGATAAACTGAAGGAGAATTTATCTTCTTTCAGGAAGAAGAAATAAGGGGATATTAAAATGTTTTGCAATACGTGCTGGTATAACTGCCAGAAAGGGAAATCTCAGGTTTAGATGGTGAACACTGCAAAGCTTGTACCCACAGATGTCTAAGATAAAATTACCGAGGCCAATTGTACCACACACAGAGAACTATGTCAGACTAGTGATGCTATTCTTTATCCCAGAGCACCTTTTAATTGCCACATTGCTTTTCTCAACCAGCCCAGATTCTATCATTTCTAATTAAACCTTATTTTTAGTTTCCTCTTCTTTATTAAGGACTGCTAAGCTTTCTACCTTTTGTTTTGGATAAAGTTTATCTTAGGATAAAGCTTATGTGGATTCTCTTCCTTCAATTTTTCTCAAGTCATTTCTGACATCAGATAGTCCCCCTCCACATACTGACCTCCATTTTACTCTGCTTAGTAAATTAAAAAAAAAACAAAGGAAATGGAAGGAGACTATTAAAAAGTGGCCCATTTGACAAGCTCTGCTTCTTTAAGATATTTCATCAATAATCCTTCCTAATATTTAGTTAGCTGACTTTGGAAAAGTTCACCATATTTGTAGAGCAGGAAACAAAATCTGAAGAGCTTTGTTTATCAGGAACAATATGGGCAGGATCACTGTCAGAAAACCAAGCATTGCATTTATTCTCAGCTGGTGGTCCCTCACTTCCTCAAGAACTGACCTGTTCATCAAAGTTGAACTGAGTCCACTCAGTTAGGGAGACTTCTGTAGAATGCTCAAATTTGACTTGTTAGTGGAACAAATCAGGAAGTATAGGCCTCTCAATAATTACCCACACCTTTTCTTCTGGCTCTTTGTTTTCTCCTTTTAAATATGAACAATAGTCTCAGAGGGGTTCCAGCTCCCCATTTTATGCCAAAGTGTATTGACACAGCCTATAAATTTAGATCATCCCTCTACAGATTTGTCTTTTCAGGCTAAATGAGCCACCGTAGAAGAAGACTCCTTATAAAAATTAGACTTGAAGTACAATGATATTGAGTTGTTTGCAAACCTTTGAGATTCTTCCTGGGTCCTAGGCCTTCATATTCCTTAGAGCAGAGTCCCTAATTACTTACATAAGAGTGCTGTAAAGATTTACTCTTCTTTTTATTGTGTGTGGTGTACCCAGGTATTCAGAAAGAGCCCACACATAGTTCAACTTCCAGGTTCTGTGAGTATCCTACTCCATCACTACTCTGAGATGAGCGCATGGTCTTTTGTTAGTAAGGTTTGACTCACTCAGCCTCCCTCAAGAATGATCCAGCTGTGGGAGAAGAGGACCTTAAAAGCTTATGAGGTTTCTCTCACATCTAAGAGAGGACTTGGGAACACAGCTTGCAATAAAAAAGGAGCAATTAAAATCATGCAAGCTGTAAATAACCTCCCTCCTGGGTGATAGAGGGGAGACCAACTCTGTTAATGGGTTCCTTTTTTAGGCTCCGAGATCTTGCTTCAGGGTGTTCAAATTTTGAGACATGTTTATGTCAAGGAACCCTCCATTCACCCTGGAAGAATCATGGAGTTCATTTAGAGATCACTTCCATCCTACGCCCAAAGCATAGGAACAATCATCAGAGACCTCTGTCTGGGAAACATGCCAGGAAGTAGTGAACCTCCAGCAATGCTGAGTCAGACTCTCTGTGGTATAGGGAATCTCAGCTCTCTACTTTCTTGTTTTGGACCTTTGTTTTTGTTTTTACTTTTAGATGGGACTTCTTGGGAGGGTTATATTCAGAAAGACCTTCCAGAGATTTGGAGTATGGAAGTAGAAACATAAATGATTCTCTTCTTCTCTCCCATGGCTTTGACTGCTTGTTTTGAAGGAAGAAGTGAGTAGAAGAGTGAGAATGAGAGAAGAAGAAAATTATTTTATGGAGAATGGCAGAGACAGGGAGGAAAAGAGGGATAATGGGGTAAAGTATGTATAATATTTCACCTAACATTTCCTTCCCCACATCTCTGATCATTCCTTTTTCTCAAGTACGTAAGTTATTAGGTTCTCAACCTTCAGAGAAGGGATGTGGCAGCGAAAAGAAATCGAAGCAGAGATGATGTGGCCAAAAACATAAGTAAGTCTCAGAATGGCTTAGAGACAGCACAACTATCAAATAAGTTTAGAGACACCAAAAACAGAGGGACCCTAACCAAAAGATTTTTAGGGCCTGAGTTGGCAGGCCAAAACTTAAGAAAATGTGGTCATGGGAGTCCAGGGAGATAGCAACTGGGCACTGAGGGCTTACACTCTACAGAATTTTCTGTGCCGTAGTCAAAGATGGGAGCAGCAGAACAATTCCCATTTAACCAAGACTCGCTGTGAGCAGCAGAATCATCAGATCTTACAAGTCTTTAGGATGAGGATAAATGGAATTCAGTAGCAATTCATTTGTGATTTGACAGCTGAGGATCTGTTGAGGTAACATATTTCACAAGATGCTGCTATGGAGGGAAGTCAAGGACCCGATTCCCCTGTTGCTGTGGTATCATTCAGCCCTCTAGAACTTAGACACAAATGTAGAGAAAAGAAGAAACGATCCTTTAATTGACTAAGCTTTTTTCACAGAGGAGAAATAAGAAGAGTGCAAAGTAGGAATAGTGTGATGGAAACATAATGAAAATTGTATTTCTTGAATTCCTGATTTTGTAGATTGATTTTCAAAACCTGTCACATGCATCATAAGTATTATTTTCCTTCATGTGTATTATAATAGATCAATTCATTATATCCTAATGTATTTAACCTTTTTCTTCATGTAGCATATGGGTTATTTCCAAGTTGTCAATGAATATTTTTGAATATATCTACTCTGAAGCATTTCTACCATCTGAGTCCCTCCCAAATGGTTCCCAATGACCCTAGCTTCCTGGTATTCATAGGCTTGTGTCTAACCCTACAATATTTAATGGGGCTATCCCATGTAACCAAGAATATTGGTCTCCTGTCATAAGCCAGCTCCAACTTGACAGCTATGTGAGAGATCTACTTTGGAAGTGGATCTTTCAGCCTTGATCTAGCTTCAAAGGACTTCAGCTTTGACCATCTACTAGTATGGAACCACATGAGGCTCCCTAAGCCAGAATTACACAGCCAGGTTGCCCCTGAATTTCTGACCCACAGAAAATATATGAGGTAATAAATGAATATTTTTGTTTGAAACCACAAAGTTTGGTAGTAATTTGTTGTGCATCAATAGATAACTAATATACTACAGGAAGAGACCAGTTACTCAAGGAGAGTCACATTTTTGTGATTCTTGGTATAAATTATAGCATTTTTTTCAGAATTAGGAATCTTTCATGTTTAATGACAAAAGGAAAGAACTGAAACTGGTTAAAACAATCAAGTGAATCCATTAGCTCATAAAATTGAAGTCGTCAGAGAAAATTTGATCCTGTGGCTCAAACAATATTATAAATAAATGTCCAATTTCTTCCACAATATCTTCTTTAACTGAGTGTTTTAATTTTGGAGTTTTAGTTTTTTAAATACCCTAATGCTCCCTGCATCACCTTTGTGTCCTCTGAATTCTTTTCCTTTTATTACTCTTTGTTTATTTTAGAGCCTCTGTGTGGTTGTTCTTTGCTGTCCTTTCCCATTGCAAAGTGAGGCACTAAAAAGCAACATTTCAAGCATGGTTTTTCTGGCCAGATATTGTCCTCTGGTGGGGTTTCTGCTGGGCAATCTGGGGAGGACTTCACAATTGCTTTGATGGGCCCCAGCTTTAAGCATCAGGAGATATATATTTTATCTTGGGCGGGTCTTTCTCCAGAAAGGAATTCTCCAGTCTCCTGCCAAAGAGAAATCATCCCAGCTGGGAGTGTTCTGAGAGTTGAATGAGTGAATGCAGTAGGTGTGTGGTGGAAGGAGAGGCTCAAGCAGGGAGAATCTCCTTTTTCACTGTGCGTTTATTATCTTAATTCCTCTGTTTTTAGCATCCCCCCTTAGATATGTGTGATGACTCTAAGCCCATACTTCTTGGTTCAATTCTCCAGAGAATAAACCTTCAGTCTTCTGTTAGAGCAAGGGAAGGATTAGGAGGGAGGGACAGGAGTTTCTTGGATGCAAAAGCGGGGGAAGGCCTTGTCTAGTAGTCTAATTGTTCTTAGCAGATTTTTTTCAACCAAATATCCAGTTTTAAGCCCCACTCACTGTGCAGGTCCATAATGCCTTCAATTACTGATCCTTATTGAGGTCTTACAAGGGGAAACAACTTGCTGCTTCTTGTTTTTTGCTCTCCACTCTCCCCAGGACCCATGGCTTCCTGATTTCTAGAATCTGAGTTGGTTATTCTTCATAAATCTGCCTCGTAGTTTCCAACCTTTGTTGTCACATTTCCTGTTATCCATATCTTCATGACTTTATAGGTTTTTTCTAAAAAACTTTTATTATCATTTTAGGTGGCCTCCAAGAATGAGCAAGACAAACATTTGGATTCAGCCCACAAGGTTTAACCAAATATCACAACCACATTTTCAAATTTCTTAAACCATTTAATATTTCCACCAGAAATAAGTTACAACATATTATTGCTCATTGTATTGTCCCCGGCATTCATATACTGTAATATTTAAATTATTTCAACATTTATTTTTTACTGATATTTCATTAGGTAGAAAAATTGATTTAACTTCCCTTTATTACCTTTGATATGAAACTTTTTGTATTTATGTTTATATATTTTTAATCATATTTATTTTCATCCTAATTTCTATTTATCTTATCTACTCATAAAAATGTAATTAGCTTATGCTATTATCTTACTACTGTCTATAACCTACTGATTATTCACTATCATATTTTCTAATGTCCCTAAGGCCTTAAATCTGAGTAATAAATATATATACATATAAAAATGTATGTTATTTAATATATGATAAAAGCACATTTTGCTGTCATTCAGAAACTATAATTAGGCCATAGTTTTAAAACTTAAATTGCAGTATGTCAGGGTTGACTGAAAAACTGAGAAATTCTGTATCCCATGAATAAAGTCAAAAATAAATAATTTTGCTTATATATTTTAATAGATCTGAAAAACAGTTTTGTTGAATCACAATTTTGATTAATTTTACTATAAAAGGTCAGTTATTTTTATTTTTTATTTTTTTTGAGGAAGCTAGCCCTGAGCTAACTGCTGCCAATCCTCCTCTTTTTGCTGAGGAAGACTGGCCCTGATCTAACATCCATGCCCATCTTCCTCTACTTCATATGTGGGATGCCTACCACAGTAGGGCATGCCACGTGGTGCCATGTCAGCACCCAGGATCTGAACCAGCGAACCCCAGGGCACCAAAGTGGAATGTGGGCACTTAACTGCTGTGCCACCGGGATGACCTCATAGGTCAGTTATTTTTAAAACAAAAAAGTAAAGCATATTGTCACAATATAATATAGTCTAATATTTAAATAGTCATGATCTCCATGTTTCTCTCAGAAGAAGTCTACTGAGAACTTATCTGTAATGTGAATTATTCATTTTATTTTTGTTAAACACTTTCAGAAACTTTGTTGAAGGTTGGTTCTTGAATTATTGTACCGTACTTACTGACTTAGTAAGAACCAAAATGTTAAGATTTGTGCTAAGACACAAGGTTAATTCATTTGACAAATATTGATTAGGGGCATACAATCTACCAGGAATTATTCAGATACTGGAATATTGAGGGTTCTGGTAAGTGTAAGTGATAGAAGCCAAGATAACTAAGAGTGTGCTGTGAACTAATCTTCCCCTCTTTCTTAAGAACCCAAAACAGACAGGTAGATAATGTCACAGAAAGTTTTATTGAAGCAAGTCTCCTCCATATCCTACTCTGAACTCATAACAACTCCTAGAAGAGGCAGGCTACCCTTTGAGGGTGGAGAAAAGATATCATCAAACACAACTTTAAAGAAACATGCTCAGGACATTCAAATGGTCAACAGGTGCATGAAAAGATGTTTGTCATCACTAATCATCAGGGAAATGCAAATCAAAACCACAATGAGATATCACCACACCTGTTAGAATGGCTATCATCAAGAAGAGAAGAGATAACAACTGTTGGTGAAGATATGGAGAAAAGGGAACCCTTGTACACTGTTGATAGGAATGTCAATTGGTTCATTCACTAAGGAAAACAATAAAGAGATTCCTCAAAAAATTAAGAAATAGAACTAAAAGATTATCCATCAATCCTACTTCTGAATATATACCCAAAGGAGAGGAAAATAGGATATCATAAATATATATGCACTCCCATGTTTATTGCACCATTATTTGCAGTAGCTGAAATATGGAATCACTGTAAGCGCCCATCAATGAATGAATGGATAAAGAAGAAGTGATACACACACACACGCAATGCATTATTATTCTGCTATGAAAAAGAAGGAAATCCTTCCATTTGAGACAACATTGAAAGACTTTGAGTACATTATACTAAGAGAGAGAACACACACAGAGAAAGATAAACCCTATATGATATCACTTATATGTGGAATCTAAAAAAGCTAAACTTGTAAAAACAAAGAGGAAAATAGTGGATACCAGGGCCTTGGTTGTGGGGGAATATGAGAGAAGTTGTTTAAGGGTACAAATTTGCAACTAGTAGTAAATACGTCCTAGAGATCTAATGAAAAGTACAGTGACTGTAGACAACAATATTGCCTTATAATATTCTAACTTAAGAGATTAGATCTTAATTATTCCAAACACATATTAGACATGATAATTATGAGACGTGATAGAGGTGCTAATTATCACTACAAATGCAATAATATCACAATATATAAACATATCAAATCAACATGTTGTGGAATTTAATTTAACACTTGTATATCAAATATATTTTGATTGAAATTTTGTTTTTATTTTGAAAACAGACACAAGCTGAATATCAAAAAACAAAAGGATAAGAAATTAATGGTGAGTTGCCCCCAATTGTAATTGTAAAATAAAAGTAAATGAAATGCAATGACATCATCATCATGGCAGAGTAAGTTATTCTCTTTGTCTTTCCTTTCTAAGTTACAAACCATTGGAATACCATTGACCAACAGAAGATCCCTACACAGCATCACAGGAAAAATAACAGATCCATACCTATATACAACTGAAGGCAGGTGACCTGGACCCTCAGGAGGCAATGGAACCAGAGTAGCAACACCCTCCTCCTCCCTTGGTATCAGTAATCCAGGGAACGGACCCCAGGATGGAAAGTGTAGGATCTCAAATACAATAAGAAGCAGATCAAAACCAAAGTAATCAAAGCTATACCCAATTAAGAATGGTAGTACTATCACAAGTGCCCCAGCAGAGACTTAACTCACCAAATACTGTGAATAACTACAGTAACATGGTACAAGAGAATGAGAAGGAAAACTCTCCAGAAACCAAATTTGAAGTCACAGAAGAATATAATCTAACTGAAAGAGAATTCACAATAGCTCTTCCACAGTAAATCAATGAGTTACAAGAAAACTCAGAAATATCGTTCAATGAGCTCAGGATTAAAAAAATAAACAAAAAACAAACAAATGTTGGAGATGAAGAACACAATTATGAGATTAAAAATAAGTAAGAAAGCATTAAAGATAGAGCAGAACATATGGAGGGGAGAATTAGTGACCTCAAAGATAGAAACTTAGAATTGATTCAGGTGGAGGAAGAGAGAGAATGAAGATTTTAAAAAGTGAAGAAATTCTTCAAGAAATATCTGACTCAATTAGGAAAAGTAACATAAGGATAATAGATATCCCAGGAGGAGAAGAGAGGGGAAAAGGAGAAGAGAGCTTATTCAAAAGAACAGTAGCTGAGATCTTCACAAACCTGAGGAAGTAACTGGACTTACAATTACTTGAAACCAATAGAACTCCTAATTACATCAAGGCAAAAAGATCTTACCCAAGGCATATAATACCAAAGCTGTCAAAATTCAATGACAAAGAAAAAATATTAAGGGCCACAAGACAGAAGAAAATAACCTACAAAGGAATATTTATCAGGCTTTCAGCAAATTTACAAGTAGAAATCCTACAGGCTAGGAAAGAGTGGAATGATATATTCAAAATACTGAAAGACAAAAACTATCTGCCAAGAATACTCTGTCCAGCAAAATTATCCTTCAGATATGATAGGAAAATAAAAATTTCCCAAACAAGATCTGAGGGAGTTCATCATCACTAGGCCTATTGTAGAAGAAATGATGAAAGGGACCCTCCTACCTGAAACGAAAAGGAAAAATTATACAAAGCTTTGTGCAAAGAGATAAATAGAGAGAAAGAATCAAAATATTGCAGTTCTATATCAGAATAGGTTTGTATAAACAATTATAACACAAAAAATAAAGGGAAAGAAAGCATCAAAAAACAACTATCGATACTTCAATTTGGTCACAAACTCACAACACAGAAAAGAATAACTCATGACAAAAAAAAACATAGGAAGGTAAGAGGAAAAGGGCTGAACCTGCATAGGCTAATAGAGATAAGAGGCTATCAGAAAAAGTACTATCTCAATTATGAGATCTTTTATACAAATCTCATGGTAACCACAAAACAAAAAATCAGAGTCACAATTCAGAAATAAAGAGGAAACTGAGAAAAACATCACAGAAAAGCACCAAACTGAAACGGCAGAGAGAAATACAAAAAGAAACAACCTAAACATAAAACAACCAGAAAACAAAAACAAAAGATAAAATGACAGCAGTAAGCCCTCATAAGGCAATAATCCCTCTAAATGAAAATGAATTGATTCACCAATCAAAAAATGCAGAGTGGCTGGATGGATTACAAAAGAAGACCCAACAATATGGTGTCTCCAGGAAACACATCTCAGCTCTAAAGACAAACATAGACTCAGTGTGAAGGGATGGAAGATGATACGCCAAACAAATGGCAAGCAAAATAAAGTGGACAGAGTCATTCTTATATCAGACAAAACAAACATCAAGACAAAAAATATAACAAAAGACAAAGATTGGGATAATATAATGATAAAAGGGACATTCCACCAAGAATACATAACCCTTTTTAACATAAATGCACTTAACGAAGGAGCACCAAAGTACATAAAGCAACTGTTAACAGTCTGAAAGGGAGAACTTGACAGCAACACAGGAATGGTAGAGGATCTTAACACTCCACTTATTTCATTGGATAGGTCATCCAGACAGAAAGTCAACAAGGAAACAATGGCCTCAAATGAAACTCTAGGTCATATGGACTTAATAGATTTATATAGAACATCCCATTCAAAAACAGCAGAATACACATTTTTCTCAAGTGCATATGGAATATTCTCAAAGATAGACCATATGTTGGAAAACAAAGCAAGCCTCAGTGACTTTAAGAAGAATTAAATTGTATCAAAAGCCTTTTCTGACCACAATGTTATGAAATTAGAAATCAACTACAAAAAAGGCCAGAAGTCACAAATATGTGGAAACAAGCAACATGCTACTGAATAACTGTTGAATCAATGAAGAAATCAAAAAATACCTCAGGAGAAATGACAGTAAAACACAGTGTACCAAACCTTATGGGATGCTGTGAAAGCAATACTAAGAGGGAAGTTTACATAACTACAAGCTTATTTCAAGAAGCGTGAAAAATATAAAATAAATAATTTCAAACTATACCTAAAAGAAGTAGGAAAAGAACAAATGAAGCCCAAAGTCAGTAGAAGGAAGGAAATAATAAAAATCAGAGCAGAAATAAATGAAATAGAGACTAAAAAATCAATAGAAAGGATCAATGAAACTAAGATCTGGCTCTTTGAAAAGTTAAACAGAATTAATAAACCCTTATCCAGACTCAGTAAGGAAAATAGACAGAAGGCTCAAATAAATAAAATCAGAAATAAAAGTGGAGAAATTCCAATGGACACCACAGAAATACAGATTATAAGAGAATACTATGAAAAGCTATATGCCCACAAAACTGGGTAATCTAGAAGAAAGGAATACATTCTTAGAAACATGCAGCCTCCTAAAACTGAATAAAGAAGAAATAGAGAATCTGAATAGAGCAATCACAAATAAAGAGATTGAAACAGTAATAAAAAATCTCCCAAGGAACAAAAGTCCAAGACAAGGAAGTTTTACTGGTGAATTCTACCAAACATTGAAACAAGATTTAATACCTATCCTCAAACTCTTCCAAAAACTTGAAGAAGACAGGATGTATCCTAGCTCATTTTATGAGGCCAAAATTATTCTGATTCCAAAATCAGACAAGGAAAACGAAAAAGGGAACATTACAGGCCAATATTGCTGATGAACATAGATGCAAATCTCCTGAACAAATGTTAGCACATCAAATACAACAATACATTGGAAGGATCATACACCACTATCACGTGAGATTTATTCCAGGGACACAGGGATGGGTCAACATCTGAAAATCAATTAATGTGATACACCATATAAACAAAGAAGAACAAGAATCACATGATCATCTCAGTAGATGCAGAGATAGCATTTGACAAGATTCAAAATACATTTATAATAAAAAAAACTATGAATAAAATGGGTATAGAAGGAAAATAACTCAACATACTAAAGGCCATATATGACATACCCATAGCTATCACCATAGTTAATGGTGAAAAACTCAAAGCTATTTCTCAGAGGACAGTAACAGGAAAAGGATGCGCACTCTTGCCACTCATTCAACATATTAATGGAAGTTTTGGCCAGAGCAATTAGGTAAGAAAAAATAATAAAAAACATGCAAATTGGAGAGCAAGGTGCAAAACTGTCATTATTTGCTGATGACATAAATCAATATATAGAAAATCCTAGCAAATCCACCAAGAATCTGTAAAAAACAATCAACAAATACAATAAAGTTGCAGGGCAAAACATCAACATAGAAAAATCAGTCACATTTCAATATGCTAACAGTGAACTGTCAGAAAGAAAAATCAAGACTACAATAGCAATAAAATATCTAGGAATAAATTTAACCCAGGAAGTAAAAGACTAATACGCTGAAAACTATAAGACATTATTGAAAGAAATCAAAGAAGATATAAAGAAATGGAAAGATATTCCATGTACTTTGAGTGGAAGAGTAAACATAGTAAAAATATCCATATTACCTAAAGCAATCTACAAATTCATTGCAATTCCAATCAGAAACCCAATGACACTCCTCATGGGAATAGAGTAAATAATCCTAAAATCTATATTGAACAAGAAAGGACCCTAAATAGCCAATGCAATCCTAAGAAAAAAGAACAAAGTCAGAGGTATCACACTCACTGAATTCAAAATGTATTGCAAAGCTAGTAATCAAAAGAGCATGGTATTGGCACAAAAACAGATACACAGATCAATGGAAGAGAATTGAGGGCCCAGAAATAAAACCACACAACTATGGACAGCTAATCTTCAACAAAGGAGTAAAGAATGTGCAATGGAGAACATAAAGTCTCTTCAATGAATTGCATTTGAAAAGCTGGACAACAAAATGCAAAGGAATGTAAGCAGGCCATCATATTACACCATATCCAAACATTAACTCAAAATGGATTAAAGGCTTCGATACAAGACCTAAAACCATAAAAGTCCTAGAGGAAAATATAGGCAGTAAGCTCTTTGAAATCGGTATTAGCAGTGCCTTTTTGAATACCATGTCTACTCGGGCAAAGGAGACAAAAGCAAGAATAAACAAATGGGACTGATCAGACTGAAAAACTGCATTGCAAAGAAATTACCAACAAAAGGAAAATATAACTCACCAACTGGGAGAAAATATTTGCAAATCATGTATGAGACAAGAGGGTAGTATGCAAAATATATAAAAGAACGCGTACAACTCAACAACAAAAATACAAACAAGCTAATCAAATAATGTGCAGAGGATATGAACGGACATTTTTTTCAAAGAGGATATATGGATGACCAACAGGTATATGAAATGATGTTCAATATCACTAATCATAAGGGAAATGCAAATCAAAACTACAATAAGGTATCACCTTACTCCTGTCAGACTATCTATAATTACCAAGACAAAAATAACAAATGTTGGAGAGGATGTGGAGAAAAGGGAACCTCATACATTGCGAGTGGAAATGCAAACTGGTACAGCCATTATGGAAAACAGTATAGAGATTTCTCAAATAATTAAAAATAGAAATACCATATGATCCAACTAGTCCAATCCCGGGTATATATCCAAAGAACATAAGAACACTAATTCAAAAAGATATATGCACCCATATGTTCATTGCAGCATTATACACAAAAGCCAAGACATAGAAGCAACCTAAGTGCCCATCAGTGGATGAATGGATAAAGAAGATGCAGCATATATACACAATGGAACACTACTCAGCTATTAAAGAAGATGAAATTTTACCATTTGCGACAAGATGGGTGGACCTTGACTATATTATGTAAGCAAAAAGTCAGACAGAGAAAGTCAAATATCGTAAGATTTCACTCATAAGTGGAAGATACAAGCAGTAACAACAATAAACAAACACAGGGAAATACAGATTAGATCAGCTGTTACCAAAGGGGATGGGTTGTGGGGCAAGGGGTGAAAAGAGTAAAAGGGCACATGAGTACAATGACAAATGGTAACTATTCTTTGGGGGGTGAACATGATGTAGTCTACATATAATTTGAAATGTAATGATGTATACCTGAAATTGATATAATGTTCTAAATCAGCATTACCTCAAAAAAAAAAAAATAACAAGCCAAAAATAAGAATTCAATGAAACTCTAAGAATAATATGTAAATATAATGACATGTTTTGTACCAGTTTGTTCAAGTCAAGCAATCTCGAAAGTCAACATTCAGTGTTGCTACACATCTTTTTTTTAACCTGACCACAACTTTCTCTCCTACTTCACACAGCAAAAACTGTTCAGAGTTGAGAACCTTGATTGTACCACCATCTATCTCCTTTCCTGGCCCTTGAAGTTTGCTGGAAATATCAGCATTAGAGTAACACAAACCATTCTACTTCATCTATAATATCACCCCAAAAAACCATAAATCTCTAAGACATAAAATGTTGAACAAAATGATAGGAAAGAAAGTATATCAATTTTCCATATTTGCTCTTTGTCTTTGCAATACTGAATATTCAGTAATTCTGTTATTATGATGAGCTGTCACATGTATTCTCACACCAAATACTTTCAGATGTTTGAGATATGAAAAATGATTTGGTAGTGTGATCCCATTGGCTATGTGAACCAAGGGTAAATTTTCCAGATTGGATGGGGGAGAAAAAGGGAGAGTTGAGTCCCACAATATCAGAAATTGCTATTGGCTGTGACATGGATTTTGAATATCATCTCCCATCAGAAATCCCCACTGGACACTATGTGCAAAAAATTAACTCATCAGATTCATAAATAAATGGCATTGAAGGGACAAGATACTTCCTTCCATTCCTTTTATGATTCAAATCACCTCCTCCTTCCTTAGACTATAGGTGGTATAGACTAGGATGTAATCAAAAATTTATTAGATGATTAGCATTGAAAGAGGCCTTAGACAAACACTAGCTAGGTAAGATTGGTCTTTGCAGTAGGCACAACCAGACCAATTGCACAGGATTGTTTCTGTCCAAAGTCACATCCTTTCTCTTTGTTCCTTCCTATTCTGGTCAGAAACACAAAACAAACATTGGTCACTTCTGTGTCTTAGTCATGCTGCTGCATCAAAATATTTGAGTGACAAAGTTTCTATATCCAAGAGGACCTCTGTCTGTTACCTTTCCTTTCATGTCAGAGTCCTGCAATTGGGCAGGGTTCAATCTCAGAAACTAAAGGAAGCAACAAGTTTTTAAACCTGATGTTTCATAAATGATGGAAAGATTGATATATAAATAAATGATCAATCTACTCCTCATGTAAGCTGATGTTCATGAACCTCTAGGACTTAAAGATATTGTGTTTGCATGGCATTGAGTCACCTATTGGTCCATTTTGGCATATTATTTGTGTCAAATTAAGTCTTCTTTTTCCAAAGGCAGTATGAATTTTGTTATAGTGCATTCTTGTGCATATTATTCTGGGTTAAGGTGATTCTGATAGGATAAATATGTCAAAAATCTCATAATCTGTGACCTCAGCAATACTTTCCCTTCTTTTGCAACCTCTTCAAGGCGTCTTTGATTTCTTTGTTCCTCAGACTATAAATCAAGGGATTCAACATGGGAATCACCACAGTGTAGAAGACTGATGCAAACCTGTCAAAGCTGGAGGAACCGCCAGAGCTGGAACTCAAGTAGACAAAGATACTTGAGGAATAGAAGAGGGTCACTGCTGTCAGGTGAGAAGCACAGGTGCTGAAAGCCTTGGACCTGCCTTTAGCTGAAGTGATCTTCATAATGGAGATGACAATACAGCCATAAGATATCATGATAATTGAGACATTTATTATCCCAAAGATCACTATTAATACCGCAGTCATGAGTTGTACAAAGAAAGTGTCAGTGCAGGACAGGACTAACAGTTGGGGCATGTCACAGAAGAAGTGGTTGATGACATTAGGCCCACAGAATTGGAGCTGAAGCATGGCACACAATTGGGATATAGAACCAGAGAATCCTGCCATATAGGACCCAAGCACCATTTGAACACACAGAGTGGGTGACATGATGGATGAATAGAGAAGTGGGTTACAAATGGCAGCATATCGATCATAAGCCATGGCTGTCATGAGACAAGACTCACTCGGTCCCATGGTTGAAAAGATGAAGTATTGAACAGCACAACCCACAAGGGTGATGGTTTGCTGCTCCTGGAAAAAGTTGGAGAGCATCTTGGGGACTGTGGAGGTCACGTAGCAGATATCAATGAAGGACAGATTATGGAGGAAGAAGTACATGGGTGTGTGGAGATGGAAATCCATCCTTATTAAGATGATGAGACACAGGTTCCAAATCAGAGTCATAATGTACACCAACAGGAATACAACGAAGAGCACTGCTCTGATTCCGGGGAAATCTGAGAATCCCAAGAGGAGGAAATGGGTGATAGCTGTAATATTTCCTCCTTGAGTCATTGGCTTGGTGCTCCTAAAATGAGAAAAGAGTCAAAAGAATGCATTACTGACTCACGTGAAATGACAACATTATAATTCTCACATCTGCCATTTTCTTCCCTTCACTGAGCACTGAAAAATGGAAAACGCTTTACCGTCCTAGAAGAAAGACTACAGTTTCCATCTAAGTGCCAAATAGGACCTTCTCAGTGTTTCAGGTTCCCAATTACCTGATGAGGTCTCAGAAAAATTAAAAGACATATTTTAAAAATATTAAATATTTATTAAATTAAATATTTAATATAGGACCCCAGAACCATCTGAACACACAGAGTGGGTGACATGATGGATGAATAGAGAAGTGGGTTACAAATGGCAGCATATCAATCATAAACCATGGCTGTCATGAGACAAGACTCACTCAGTCCCACGTTTGGAAGGGTGAAGTATTGAACAGCACAACCCACAAGGGTGATAGTTTGCTACTCCTGGAAGAAGTTGGAGAGTATCTTGGGGGCTGTGGAGGTCACGTAGCAGATATCAATGAACGACACATTATGGAGGAAGAAGTACATGGGTATGTGGAGATGAAATATTAAATATTTTAAAAATTTTCTAAAAAGCAATAGAAACTCTATAATTATATGAGAGAGATCATTGTAAAACTGTAAGATTTTATAGGAATTTTGAAAATTCAATACATAACTGCTGCTTAATAATAGTGAGGTAAAACTGGCATCATTCCAGAATAAACTTGAAATAGCTCTTCTCTCCAAGATCTCATCCAGGTAGATTTTTAAAATTTTCTTCTTTTACACATAAGAAAAATTACCCTGTTTATAATAACTTCTCAAACTTTTTACAAATATATTTAATACAACACCTTCAACATGGCCTGGAAAATTATATCATAATTTATAATCCTGATATTTTCTTGGGGGATAGCATGTATGCCCAATAAAGTTATGAAGTAAGTCTTCTTAGGGAAGTCTTCATATGAACTATTCCTAAGGGAGGCTGGTACAAATATTAGCCCCAACTACTGTATCAATTGTAGGATATTTTGCATCTTAGGAAACAGCATAGTACTGTGGTTAAGGGTTCAGACTTTAGAGTTTTTATTCTGAATGACGTCATCAAGATGGCAAAATAGGTCATGCACTTTGTCACTCTTGCCAGAAAAAACTAGCAACGACTCGTAACAACACATCATTTTGAAAATCCTAGAACACGGGGATGAGGCTGAAATATCCCCATGGGCCACAGAGAATGAGAAGAATCCTGTTAGAAAGTTAGAGGAACAGCTACACTCTGACTCCATGGTCCCTCCCCCTGCCAGCACTGATACCAAAGCCAGATAAGGACATTAGAAGAAAAGAAAACTGCAGGTCAATGTCCCTGACCTGTTGAATACAGATTCTAAATTTTCAAAAAAAAATCCTAACAAACAGAATTCAGCAGCATACTAAAAGGATCATACTCCACTATCAAGTAGGATTCATTCTGAGGATGCACAGATGGTTTAGTATACAAAAATTAACAAAAGTGATAGTCACGTTAATAAAATGAAATATAAAAATCATATAATTCTCCATAGATGCACAAAAAGCATTTGACAAAATTCAACATACATTCCTGATAAAAATTCTCAATAAATTAGGTATAAAAGGAACTAAATCGAACTTAATAAAGGCCATATTTAACAAAGTGACATCTAAGATCATACTCAATGGTAAATGGTTGTAAGATTTTTTTCTAAGACCAGGAAGAAGACAAAGATGGCCATTCTCTTTATTCCTAAAACACGACAATAAGCCCTAGCCAACACAATAAAGTCAAAATAATAATAATAAAGCCTCATAAATGGAAATAAAAGATTGAAATTGTGTCTATTTGCAGATGACATGATTTTACGTATAGAAAATCCTAAAATCTTCACTAAAAACTGTTAGATCTAATCAAATAATTCACTAAAGTCCTGGGATACAAAATAAGCATTCTATATACTAACACAAATTGTCTGAAAAAGACATAAAGAACCAATCCCATTTACAATAGCATCAAAAACAATAAGATGTGTAGAAAAAAATTAAACAGGAAGGTGAAAGATCTCTTCACTGAATACTATAAGTCACTGACCAAAGAAATTGAAAAAGGTACAAGTAAATTGAAAGGTATCCCATGTACATGGATTGGAAGAATTAATATTATTAAAAAGTCTATGCTACACAAATCTGCCAATAGACTCAATGCAATCTCTATCAAAATTCCAATGGCATTTTTCACAGAAATAGAACAAACAATCCTAAAATCCCTGTAGAACCACAAAAGACTTCGTATAGACAAAGCAATCTTGAGAAAGAAGAATAAAGCTGGCAAATGTTTCAAACTATGCTACAAAGCCATAGAAATAAAAACAGTATGCCACTGGCATAGAAACAGACACAAAGACCAATGGAACAGGATCAAGACCCCAGAAATAAAACTGTGTATATATGGTCAACTAACATTTGACAAGAGAGCCTAAAATACTCAATGGAAAAAAACAGTTTCTTCAATAAATGATGATGGGAAAATTGGATATTCACATGCAAAAGAATGAAACTAGACCCTGATCTTACATCACTCACAAAAAAAAACTCAAAATGAATGAAGACTTAAGTTTAAGACCTGTAATCATAAGACTCCTTGAGGAAAACATAGGGAAAAAACTTCTGAACATGGATTGGAAATGATGTTTTGGATATCACACCTAAAGCACAAGTGAAATTAAATAATTAAATAAATAAATACATAAGATGGATTATATCAAACTAACAGGCTTCTGCACAGCAAAGAAAATGATAAGCAAAATGAAAAGGTAACCAACAGAATAGCAGAAAATATTAGCACATCACATCTCTGATAAGGAGTTAATATCTAAAATATATAGGAACACATACAACTCCGTAGCAAGAAAATAAATAATCCAATTCAAATTTTTCATAGGACCAGAATAGATATTTTTCCAAAGAAGACATATAAAATGCCAACAGGTACATAAATATGTGCTCAACATCATAATCATCAGGGAATTTCAAATCAAAATCGCAGTAAGATACCAACTCACAACTGTTAGAATGGCTATAATCAAAAAGGAGACAACAACTCCTGGCCAGAATGTGGAGAAAAGGGAAACGTGCACTGCTATGAGAATTTAAATTGGTATAGTGACTATGGAAAACAGTATAGAGCTTTTTCAAAAAATTAAAAATAGACCTACCATATGATCCAGCAATTCCATATCTTGGAGATATATATATATATACAAAGGAAATGGTATCACTGCCCCTAAAACAAACCTGTATCCCAATGTTCATTGCAGGATTATTTATTATAGCCAGAGTATTGAAACAATCTAAGCAACCACCAACAGATAAATGGATAAAAAGTCAAATTATATATTTATAAATATAAATAACACATGTATAAATAACATAAATAATAGGATGTATCATAAAGGAATATTGTTCAGGCATAAAAAAGAAGGATATCCTGGAATTTGTGACAATATGGATAGACCATCAGGATATTATGCTAAGTAAGATCAATCAGACAGAGAAAGGCAAGCACATTATGGTCTCACTGTATGTGGAATCTAAAACGAAACAAACTCATAGAAACAAAGATCAGATTTGTGGTTGCCAGAGGCAAGGAGTGGAAGGTAGGGGAATTGGGTGAAGGTGGTCAGAAAGTAAAACATTTCCAGTTATAAGGTAAATAAGATCTGTGAATATAATGTACAGCATGATGAGTATAGTTAACAATACTGTATCATATATTTAAAAGTTGCTAAGAGACTAGATCTCAAAGTTCTCATCACAAGGAAGAATACTGTAATTATGTGAGGTGATGAAGATTAATCTTACTGTGGTGATCATTTTATTATATATATATATATAGTAAATTATGTTGTACACCTTGAACTTATACAATGTTGTATATCAACCGTATATCAATACAAATGGAAAAAAATAATTTTAGTTTTGATACTCTCTCATGCTCTGAACTTACCCTGGTGGTTTTAACACACTAGAAATGATTTACTCATAACAAAGTGAGGACAAGAGCCCCTTAACTGTAAGGTTAATGGGAGGGTTTTATGAGGAAATTCATGACACTGCTCAGCACACAATCCAGGACACATTAATTGTTCAATAGATGTTGGCTATTACTATCATTGATTACTTACAGATAACTATGAATGACAGCTGTACCTGTAAAAAGGAATGCCAGGGGTGCTAGAATTTATGGGTTAACTTGGGGAAATTCCTGAGACATCATCAGCTCTGTAGACAGCTAGGCATCATTACTTCTGGGCAGGTGTAGATTCAGACCTAGCATCCAGACAAATCAAACCACCTGAAGTCATAAAGATACAAATCACAGAAATGATCTTCTGTTTAGTTTGCTTCAGTTCATGTACACTTGAGTCAACAGATAACCATCATCAAGCTATGATGAGCATTGATGTCGAGAAAGAGTCAAAGCAACTGTTTCAATTCCCAAATACAACAAAAGTATATTTCATATGTTTGTTGATACATTCAGTGTGTTATAGCTCACTAATAGATTCATAGCAGATAACAACAACTGGCTATGTTCCATATCCAAAGTGATCTTCCTTGAGTTGAAAGAGTAAATCAATATTAATGACCAAGGAAATTTTGAAAAAAGATTAATAATTAAAAAGACTTGGAGATTCAGACTTTAAAAAATAATATAAACATTAACAATTCCTTATTCTTGTAAAAATAGACATGTCAAAAGAAGAAATAGAATTTAACAAGTAAATTTTAACATTGGTAAGAATTTAACATACGATATAGGTAGTATTTTAAACTGATAGAAAAAGGATAATCTCTGCCCGAAGTGATCGCTTAAACCTGGCTCACTATCAGTAAAAAGCATTAGAGGGATTAATAGATATGCATTTATATAATCTTAGGATGGGAAAGAAATTTCTAAACTATAACATGAAGCCAGAAACTATGAGAAAAAAATATGATACAACAATTTAAACTTGGCTATGGGTGAAAAACCTACTTATATAAATACAATTGATAAACTGTAAATTGGGGAGAATAGAATCATCTATAATATAATGAGACAATATCTATAAAGGTTAACACATTGTAGATATTAAGCAGTTAATTTTGCACATTCCGCTTTGGTGGCCTGGGGTTTGCTGGTTTGGTTCCCAGGTGCAGACATGGGACCGCTCATCAAGCCATGCTGAGGCAGCTGCCCCACATATAAAGTACAGGAAGATGGAGACGGATGTTAGCTCAGGGCCAGTCTTTCTCAGGAAAAAAGAGGTGGATTGGCAGCAGATGTTAGCTCAGGGCTAATCTTCCTCAAAAAAAATAAAATAAAAATTTTAAAAAAGGCAGTGGACTGTATAAAGTTGGGAAACACAGACAAGCATATTTTATCTTAGTTAATCCTGAAATTCAGCAAGTTATTATTTTGATTCAGTGCTCAATTATTAATATCTACAATGTGTTAGCCTTTATACATATTGTCTCATTATATTATAGGTGATTCTATTATCCCCAATTTACAGGTGAAAAACAGAAATTAACAGCGTTTGAGATCATACACTTAGGAAATTGAGAACCAGTACTCAACATCCATGCCTGACAGTTTAGTTTAGAAATTATTCTTTTCACTGTATACCATAGAATTTGGGTAAGGTGAAAGAAAACCTGCAGAAGAGATATAAGTGCAGGGTGTGGAAGTGAGAAAGAGGGGAGAGTTGAAGAATGAATGAGATTGAGGACCATAACCCATGCTTCATGTACTTCCTCTTCCTACTAGAAGAATCACACAGCAATTGAGATAGCATAGAATTCACTGTTTTCTATAAATCTTGCTCTCTGACCTTGACCCAGATCCTCCAGGAAGACAAGCTTCTTGCCAAAGGTTGAAATTGCTTATTTCTTTTCCAAAGGAATTTTACAACTGGACCCTATTACACTCCAAGATGTGTGATTTTGGCCATGAAATTGGCTGTCCACTCACAGCCAAAGAGATGCGCATATCTGGAGTCCTCTTAAATATGTTATTAGGACAGAGGTGAAAGGAGAAAAGACAATTACAGGGAGAAAACTCTCCATGCACTTGCTCTCTTGAGACATAGAGTTCTTTTCCTGATAATTTCATGTCCCACTTTCTCATGTCCCTTCTGATTAAATTCCCCACTTACCCATGGTCCTATTATGATCTCATGATTATAGCTTTTCTTTTAATACAGTTGGAGTCACTGAAGTAGGAAAGCACCTAGAGATCATCTAGTCCAATACCGTGAATTTCCTGGTGAGGATCTGAAGCCAGTGGAGCTAAGAGATTTCCCCAAGATGACACATCTGGTTGATGATACAGCCTGATAACAATAAATTAGATATGTAGACACTTACTTGTTTACAGAGTACTTTCATTTTAAGTACACTTTCTCAAATAGCTGACCTAAATCAATCATCACAGCAGCAGTGTGAGGCAGATAGGGCTGATTTCCTATGCACAAGTGAGGAAAACAAGTCAATAAGGAATACAGTAGAACTTCTTTATTACAAAATCATAACTTATCATGGTTACAACCATGGGCATTGATATCAGCCAATCTGGTTTGAATGCCAGTTTTCCACTAGCTGATTGTGTGAACTTCAGCAAATTAAGCTCTTCAAGCCTCAGAATTTTCACCTATAAAATAAGGCTGATAGTAGTAGCTCCTTGATAGAGTAGTTTGTCATACAGAGAATCAAATTAGTTAAATGCTTATAAAACACTGAGACTGTGTAGTACACAGTATGCCTTCTATTAATAGGTTTAATTTTGTGTTCTAAATTGGAGTTCTTTTCCACATATTATGCTGCATTACTGGGAAGAAGGCATCAAGATTGAGGTGTAGGTGGACTCTAAACTCCCCCCCTCCCATGGACACAACAAATTTACAACTACTTTTGGAACAATTACCTCTTGGAGATCACTGAAAAGTGAATAAAAAGAACACTGGCAACAAGGGACAGTGCTGGCAGAGCTAGAAGAGGTATAAATTCCTTACTGGAGAGAAAAAAAGCCACCTTCAAGCTATGACACTTCTCAGCTGGGAGGGAATGATCCTAAGGTATGAAGCCATTTGTGGAGGATTGGGCTGTCTGAGTAGGGGAAGATTACAGCCATAGCAACTTTTAGATTCAACACAAATGAGATAGGTGTCATAATTTTTGGCTTTGCTGGCTATTAACTACAATAAGGAATACCCCCCCAAAGCTATCAGACATAAAGGGAACAAAAGCCTACTCTTAAAGAGCCCATGTGCAAATTCACCCATTTTGGAAAGCAATCTAAAATCACCAGAAAGAAAAGTGTACAGTCCTTTGGTGAAAAGAGAATCACTTGATAGGCTCTGGGTGGATCTCGCTGAGAAGTGAGACATCCACAGGGACTGAGACATTGGCAGTGGGCATTATTATGATCTAGTACAGGCAAGCTGACACAGAAGCTGCCAAATGCCATTGGAATTCTTCCTCTGGCCTGTTAGCACAGGGGTCTGCGCCACCCCCCCCCCCCCACTAGAGCACTGATTTAATCCAGTTCAGCCAGGACAGACAGCGTGCCCTTGGGACTGGCACCATCTAACAGCAAACCCTTGGACAACTTGTGGTTCCACAGATGCGGGGTGCTTGGAACCTCTGCTGCCAGGTGAGTGGGTCTATCTCTGTGGGGCAGGGCATGCATGAGGAGCAGGTCTGCATTGGCAGAGTGTGTGGAGCCTCTGCAGTGATGCAACTGTGTCCACTTAAGTGGGTGGGGGCATGCGCACATGGCAAGACTGTGTTGATGATGTATGTGGCCCTGTGGGTGGTGGGTTTTGTCAGCTGCAGCAGACTTGTGCTTATCAAACAACCACATAGGGGATCGGCCCCATCTTCCAAAGCCTGAATAAATTGGATGCTCCCATGCCTGGGGCTGGCCCAACTCAGCTGCAATCCTGAGAGAGCTGGCAATAGCCTTGCAAGTCATAGGCCTATAGCTGTTGTCAGTCCCTCAGTCTAGCAACCAGCCACACAAGGGGAACTACTCACTTAACAGAAAAAGTGCAATAGGGACATGATATGAGACCTTTCAATCAACTGTTCTGGGGCTCCCCACACTTGATAAACTGACTAAGGTGACCATAGCAGCAACATGAAACTGAACCTTACAACCAGCCAGCCAGGGGGACAGCCTAGCCTCCCCAGGCACCTGCAGCAAGAGCAACCCTGCCACAACAGAACACATGTAGCCCCCACAGGGGACACTCCTGAAACATTTGGAACTAGTCACAAGAGGGAAAAAGACTGATGGACCTCAAGGCATCTCTTAAATAAAGCTGCCTGTCTAAGATTGGGAGATGTAGGTGACCTACCTAATACACAGATATAAGCACAGAGAAAGAAGCAAAATGAGGAGACAGAGGAATATGTTCCAAATAAGGGAAAAGGACAAAACCCAGAAAAAGAGCTAAATGAAACAGACATAAACAATCTACCTGACAAAGAGTACAAACTAATAGTCATAAGGGTGCTCACTGATCTTGGGAGAAGAAGGGATGAACTCAGTGAGAACTTCAACAAAGAATTGGAAAATATAAAAAATAATCAATCAGATGTGAAGAATACAATACTGGAAATGAAAAATTCATTAGAGGGACTCAATAGCAGAGTAGGTGATACATAAGAATAGATCAATGAGCTGGGTGAAAGAGTAGAGAAAATCACTCGAGCTGAACATAAAAGAAAAAAAGAATTAAAAAGAACTAGGACAGTCTAAGGGACCTCTGGGACAACATCAAGCACACTAATATCCATATTATATTTGTCCCAGAAGGAGAAGAGAAAGAAAAAGTGGGAGAGAATCTATTTGAAAAAATTATAGCTGAAAACTTTCCTGACCTAAGGAAAGAAATAGACATCCAGGTACAGGAAGCACAGAGAACACCAAACAAGGTAAACTGAAAGAGGTCCACACCAAGACACATTATAATTAAAATGTTAAGAATTAAAGATAAAGAGACAGTCCTAAAAGCTGCAAGAGAAAGACAACAAGTTACATACAAAGGAAACCACATAAGACTATTGGCTTACTTCTCAGCAGAAGTTTTACAGGAGTCAAATCACTTGCAATGGCAAATATACAATAGAGATAGCAGATCAATAAAAAGGACATAAGACAAAAGTACTACAGTTATCTATTTCCATGATGAGGGTACCAGATACACATGCAAAAAGAAAAGAGATTAGGATGTCAAAAACATAAAATATGGGAAGAGAGGAAGAAAAGAGTAGCATTTTCAGCAAGAGGTCAAACTAAAGGGTTCATCAACTTAATATAGATTGCTATATACATAGGTTACTGTATGTGAACCTCATCATAATCACAAACCAGAAACCTATAATAAATACACAAAAAAGAGAGAAAGGAACTGAAACATAATGCTCAAGAAAGACATTGAACCACAGGGGAAGATTCAAGAGAAGAAGAAAGGAACAGAGAAAAACAATTAAAACATTCAGAACAAAAGTTAGAAAATGGCAATAAGTACACTCTTATCAATAGATACATTAAATATTCATAAGCTAAATGTTCTAATAAAAAGGCATAAGGTGGCCAACTGAACAAGAAAAAGAAGATCTATATATATGCTACACACAAGAGACACACTTCAGACCTAAAGACACTCACAAGCTGAAAGTGAAAGGATGGAAAAAGAATCTCCATGCAATGACAATGAAAAGAAGGCTGTGGTAGAAATATTTGTATCAGAAAAAATGGACTGTAAAACAAAACTGTTAACAAGAGGCAAAGAAGGGCACTGCATAATCACAAAAGGAACAATCCAATAAGATGATATAACACTTCTAATTATCTATTCACCCAACATCGAAACACCTAAATATATAAAGCCATTATTAACAGACATAAAAGGAGAAATAGGCAATAACATAATAATAGCAAGGGACTGTAACACTCCACTTAACACTCCACCAATGGGTATATCATCCAAACAGAAGATCAATAAGGAAACATTAGCCTTAAATGACATGTTAGACCAGATGGACTTAGTAGATATATATAGAACATTCCAAACAAAAGCTGCAGAATACACATTCTTCTCAAATGCACATGAAACATTCTCCTGGGTAGATCACATATTAAGCCACAAAACAAGTCTCAATAAATTTAAGAAGACCGAAATAACACAAAGCATCTTCTCTGGCCACAATTGTATGAAACTAGAAATCAACTACAGAATGCAAATCGGAAGAGCCACAAATATGTGGAGATTAAACAAAAGGTTACTGAACAATGATTAGGTCAATGAAGAAATCAAAGGAGAGATCAAAAAATACCTGGAGAGAAATGAAAATGAAAATAGGACATGCCAAAATTCATGGGATACAGCAAAAGTGGTTCTAACAGGGAAGTTTATAACAATACAGGCCTACCTCAACAAACAAGAAGAATCTCAAATAAACAATCTAACAGTATACTTAAAGGAACTGCAAAAAGAAGAATGAACCAAGCCCCAAATCAGCAGAAGAAAGGAAAGAATAAAAATCAGAGCAGAAACAAATCAAATAGAGACAACAAAAACAATAGAAAAAACTGATGTAACCAAGAGCTGTTTCTTTGAAAAGATAAATAAAATGGACAAAACTTTAGAAAGACTCAACAAGATAAAAAAGACAGAAGGCTCAAATAAAAAAAAATCAGAAGCGAAAGAGGAGAAATTGCAATGGACACCTCAGAAATACAAAAGATTATAAGAGAATACTATGAAAAGCTATATGCCAATAAATTGGATAATCTAGAAGAAATGGACAAATTCTCAGAATCATACAACCTTCCAAAATGTAATCAAGAAAAAATAGAAATTTGAATAGACTAATCACCAGTAAGGAGATCAAAACAGTAATCAAAAACCTCCCCAAAAACAAAAGTCCAAGACTATATGGCTTCCCTAGTGAATTTGACCAAACACTCAATGAAGATTTAATACCTAGTCTTCTCAAACTCTTCCAAAAAAGTCAAGAGGAATGAAAGCTTCCTAACTCATTCTGGAAGCCAATATTATCCTGATAACAAAACAAGACAAGGACAACACAGAAAAGCAAAATTACAGGCCAGTGTCACTGATGAATATTGATGCAAAAATATTCAATAAAATGCCAGCAAATTGAATACAATTCATCAAAAAGACCAAGTGGGATTTATTCCAGGGATGCAGGGATGGTTCAACCTCCACAAATCAATCAATGTGATACACCATATAGACAAAAGGAAGAATAAAAACCATATGACTATCTCAATAGATACAGAGAAAGGATTTGACAAGATACAGTATCTATTTATGATAAAAATTCTAAATAAAATGGGCATAGAAGGAAAGTATCTCAACATCATAAAGGCCATATATGAAAATCTCTCAGCTAATATAATTCTCAATGCAGAAAAACTGAAAACTATTCCTCTAAGAACAGGAACCAGAGAAGGATGCCCACTTTTGCCACTTTCATTTAACATAGCAGTGGAAGTTCTAGCCAGTGCAATCAGGCAAGAAACAGAAATAAAATGGATGCAAATTGGAAAGAAAGAAGTGAAACTGTCACTATTTTCACATGACATTATTTTATATATAGAAAACCCTAAATAATTGCACAAAAACTTTAGAAACAATAAATGAATACACTAAAGTTGCAGAATACAAAATCAACATACAAAAATCAGTTGGGTTTCTATACATTAACAACCAAGTAGCATAAAGAGAAATTAAGAATGCAATCCCATTTACAAGTGCAACAAAAAGAATAAAATACCTAGGAATAAACTTAACCAAAGAGGTGAAAGACTTGTAGACTGAAAACTATAAAATATTGTTGAAAGAAATAGGACACAAAGAAATGGAAAGATATTCCATGCTCTTGGATTGGAAGAATTAATGTAGTTAAAATGTCTATACTTCCTAAAGCAGTATACAGATCAATGCAATTCCTATCAAAGTTCCAAAGACATTTTAAACAGAAAAAGAACAAAGAATCCTGAAATTTATATGGAACAAAAAAGACTCCAAACAGCCAGAGGAATCCTGAGAAAAAGGAAAAAACCTGGAAGTATCACACTCTCTGTTTTCAAAATATGCTACAAAGCTATAGTAACCAAAACAGCATGGTACTGGCACAAAAACAGACACACACATCAATGCAACAGAATCGAGAACTCAGAAATAAACCCACACGTCTACGGGCTGGCCCCTATGAGCAGCTAATTTTTCACAAGGGGACCAAAAACATACAATGGAGAAAGGAAAGTCTCTTCAATAAGTGGTGCTCGGAAAACTGGACAGCCACATGCAAAAGAATGAAAATAGCCCACTATCTTACACCATACACAAAAATTAACTCTAAATGGATTAAAGATTTGAATGTAAGATCTGGAACCATTAAACTTCTAGAATAAAAGATAGGCAATACACTCTTTGACATTGTTCTTAGCAGCATATTTTCAAGTACCATGTCTTACCAGGCAAGGGAAACAACAAACAGATGGGACTACATCAAACTAAAAAGCTTCTGCACAGCAGAAGAAATCATCAACAAGATGAAAAGACAACCTAATAATTGGGAGAATATGTTTGCAAACCATATATCTGATAAGGGGTTAATATCCAAAATATATAAAGAACTCATGCATCTCAACAACAAAAAATCCAACAACCCAATTAAAAAATGGGCAAAAAATCTGAACAGACATTTCTGCAAATAAGTTATACAGATAGCCAACAGGCACATGAAAAGATATTCAACATCACTAATTATCAGGGAAATACAAATCAAAACTACAACAAGATATCACCTCATACCTGTCAGAATGGCTATATTTAACAAGACGGGAAATAGCAAGTGTTGGAGAGGATTTGGAGAAAAGGAAACTCTCAAACATTGCTGGTGAGAGTGCAAACTGGTGCAGCCACTATGGAAAAAAGTATGTAGATTCCTCAAAAAATCATGATCTCGTAATTACAGCTTTTCTTTTATAAAACTTGGAGTCATTTGAACAGCAATGGACCTAGAGATCATCTAGTCCAATAACATCAACTTCCAGGTGACTACCCAAAGCCAGTGAAGCTAAGAGATTTGCCCAATATGACACACCTGGGGGCTAATATGGCACGATAGCAATAAATTAGATATGTGGACCCTTCCCTGTTTACAAACCACTTCTATTTTAGATACATACATGTCCTCAACCACCTGACCTGAATCAATTATCACAGCAATCCTATGAGGTCAACATGGCATGATTCCATGTGCATAAGTGAGGAAATTGAAGCAATAAGAATCCAATAAAACTAATTTATGGCACAGCCACGTATCATTGTAGTTAATACCATGGGCATTGGTATTAGCCAGTATGGGTAGAATTCCAGGTTTCCAAATGCTGTTTGTGTGAACTTGAGCAAATTAAACTCTTTAAATCTCTTTGTTATCACCTTTAAAGTGGTGTCGACAGTAGTAGTTGTTTCACAGATAGATTTTCATACAGTGAATCGAATTATATAATGATTACAAAGCTCTTATAAGAGTGTGAAGTACAGAGAATGCCTTCTATTAACAGTAGATTTAATTTATGTGTTCTGAATTGGAGTTCTTTCCAACATATTATGCTGCATTACTAATCCTTTATTAAAAATATCTACTTAAGATGATTCCTGAAAACTTTTTTTTCTTGTTTTTTGTATTTTTTTTTAAGATGGAAACATCTACCCTGCCATTACTAGGGATACAGCAATGCTTTAGGAAGGTCCCAATCACGGTTTGATCTACTTCAGGCAATTTTAATTTTAGAGAGAAAGGCATGGATGTGGCAATGAGTTAATTTGATTTAACACTTTCTATTTGTTTTGGAGTCATATGTTCCCCCTGATAAAAAACTGTATAGAATCTGCATACCACTGGCAAGCAATGGTAGTCATGTCTCTGGTCAGTAATAACCCATCTGTGTTCCACAAATCATGCTTTGTGAAACTCAAGATGGATTGTTGCTATGCTGGGAAGAATATAGCAGACGTCAATATGCCTAAAGGTTCTACCTGTAAAATGGGGACAATTTCTCATCTGCTAACTTTTCATGGTAATTGAGCCAAATCACACCTATGCAATGTAACTATATGAAGTATAAAATGCTGTATAAACACTAATGTAATACGTAAGTAAATTAGTCCATAAACTCTTGCCTGAAAAATATCTCTTTTCAAATTTTCCTGAAATTCTCCTGGTTGTGCTCTGGCTTTCCATGGTACCCCCCGACATTAGCTGGCTCTGCTGCACCCTGGTAAAACTTAAGGCCTTGTAATCCCTGGGACTTTCAGATCTATGGGCTTCCGACGCTGCCTCCCAAGACACATCACACCAGCCTTAATTTCTGAGGTCTCTTGGAAGCTACCATGGAGCATGTCCCAGGCCACCTATGCCCAGAAATTGATGACTTTGATTTCTTTCCAGCCTCTGAGAATCTCCCCAAATCTTAACCTCAAAAGTGTGCCTTCTTTCTACCATTATGTTTTCCCATCTCTTTTTCACAATTCACTACACAAGGAGTCTCGAGGAGTAAGTTGGAGGAAATAACAATGTTATTTTTAAATATGCCACACCAGTCTTTCCCCTCCCCTTGCCTCTTGTCTCCTCCCCTCCCATCTCCTTTCCTCTACTTCCTTTCTCATTCTCATTATCTTTTTCTGTCTTTGTACTTTTGTTTCTATCTCTCTCTTTTTGTGTCTCTCCCTGTCACACACTCTTTCTCTTTCTCTCACTTTCTCTATTCATGAATAAGACGATAAAGTATACATTAGTAAATTATTTTCAATTTAACATATTTAATTTTGCACATCATTTTATTTTTATTCAAATATATATGAATGCTTAATATTTGAAAATAAATAAAAGACATTTTAAAAATCCTAGAGAAAAGAAGCATCTATGTGTCTTTGTATGTTCTTGGCATTTCTGTACATATACTATCTATCAAAACCTGTACTCACAAAACAGAGAGTTTTATCTAAGTGAGTCTAATCATGGAAAAAGGCTTTGTAAACTGAATTCAGTGTTTATGATGTTGCCTCAAACAGATCACATGGTCATAGTAGCTAAACATAATGGCACCAGGAATCAAGAAAACCAGATTTTAATTTCTGCTTTTTACATAGATATTCTTGTGACATACAAGAGGTCACTTAAATATTCTAAACCCTGTCTTCATTATAGGGGAAATAATACCTGCACAAATATTGTTCCTAGTGAAGTAAATTGTTTGTCCTCTTTACCATCCTCTTGACAGCCGCTTTGATCTCCTTGCTACTCAGACTATAGATAAGAGGATTTGACGTGGGGATAAGGGTAAGATAGAATACTCACAGTACCTTGTCCTGCTTTTCAGAGTGTCTAGGGCTAGGATGCAGGTACACAGAGAAGCCTGTGCCGTAGAAGACTGTTACACCTGCCAGGTGGGAGGCAAAGGTATTGAAGGCCTTGGCAATAGATTTTATGGAGGATATTAACAGGGTGGAAGCTGCAATGGGTGGAAACCATGGATTAAGAGGATAAAGAGAAAAGAACCAAGGGCAGTAAAACAACTAGCAGAATATCAGTCTTTTGGATGATGAAAGGATTGGAGTGAGGCAAGGAAATAATTTGAGCTATATCACAGAAGAAATGTGGAATTTTATTGAGTCCACAGTAGTAGATATGAAAGCTAGGGCCTGTTTGAACTAAGCTACTAGGGAAAGCACTGCCATAGGCCCCAGGAACCATCTTCTGACAAAGGCCAGAATCTATGATAGCTGAGTACTGCAGAGGCCTACTGATAGCAACATATCTGTCATAGCTCATCATGGTTAAGGAGAAGGACTCAGTGAGACATATCCAGCACCCAGTAAAATACTGGGTGGCACAAACAATGAAGGAAATCCTTTTTTCACCCTTCAAGACGTCTCAAAGCATCCTTGGTTTGGTGGAAGAAGAATAGCAGATGTCTATAAATGACAGGAAACCGAGAATAAAGTATATAGATGTGCGCAGGTGGGAGTCCATCCTGATTAGGATGATGAGACCCAGGTTCCAGACGAGGGTCACAAGGTAGATCCCCAAGAAGACTGGAAAGAGGGTAATCAATGTTTCTCATGTACAATCAGCAACCTTAACTGAAAAAATCCTCTATGATTAATATTGCCATTCTCTGTGGGAACAGAATGAGCAATAGGCATCATTAGTACATTATCCCCTAAAATATCTTAATTTCCTGTTTTCCCATTCCAGAGTTTACACATATATGAGAATTGGAAATAGACTACATTAGGAAAATAGTGCCATTTCTCAATATGGTGAAAAAAGAATGATTCTTCTAAGGTTTGGCTCTGATATAAATTCAGTGCTTGAGGAAGTCCCCAAATCATGCTGGACCTCATATGCAAGATGAGATTGGTGAAGTAGGTACTCTTTGAAATCTCCTTGGGAACTAATATTCCATTAATCTCTAATGAGGGAAGGTGGACAATTCTGTAACTCTCTTTCTACTTTCATAAACCCTGGATAAATATAGGAGCAATGTAGTGGGATCATGGGAAGAGTTACACACCCAGAGCAGCTTGGAAATGGATATGACTTACCCAAGTTAACGACACTAGGAAGGCTCCTGAGAAGTTAGAAAAGACAGGGTTGTAATAACCATTATGCTCTCTTCGTTAAAAGGGCAGATTTTTTTTTTTTGAGGAAGATTAGCCCTGAGCTAACTACTGCCAATCCTCCTCTTTTTGCTGAAGAAAACTGGCCCTGAGCTAACACCCATGCCCATCTTCCTCTATACATGGGACACCTACCACAGCATGGCTTTTGCCAAGTGGTGCCATGTCCACACCCGGGATTGAGCTGGCGAACCCCGGGCCACCGAGAAGAGAACGTGTGAACTTAACCACTGCGCCACCAGGCTGGCCCCAGGTGCAGATTCTTATTTCCTCAAATCAGATATTCTTACGAGTTAAATTTTCTAGGACAATGATCCTTGATCTTATTTGTGTCAATGATACTTTAGAAATCTTTTGGAAACTCTGGACCTTCTACCAAGGAAACTGGAACCACTTACCGCCTTTCTATATGGTTTTATTGGATTCTCAATCACTGTCAATTCTATTCATAGTTCCTAGGCTAAAGAATTCTCCTATAAAGTGGAGTGACTTGAAGTCAAGTAAGGGTTAGGATGTTTAGGCAATGCACATGGAGATTAGAAAGCTGAGGCAAGATTTCTGGAAGTTCTTTCTCTTTTTATCACTGGAGCTAGTCTAGGGAAGGAAAACACTAAGTATTCAGGACAAATCATAAATAACCAAAATAATATTTTGCATCTGGCACTGTATGACATCTGTAAGATACTAAAGCTGCCACCTCTTCAGGTGGTCATTAGATCATCTCCCAACACAAAAACATTTTGTTCAGATGAACTCAAATAAGAAAGTAAATCATGAAATGCTATGAAAGGTAGAAACTAGATGCCAAATGTAGTCTAGGAGTTGTCTATATGAATAAAAGTGAAGTCTTGGAGATTTCCCAGAGAAAGGCTGTGACATTACTGAAATAAACTGTGTCTATGAACTACAAATATTTGTCAGCATTAGCCCTCCAGAGTGTCTTCCTTTTCCTCAACCATTTCTAGCCTCCTAGGTCCAAAAGAAAGAATAAAAATGGAAAATCCCTTTAGAAGCATAAAGCTATAGCCAGAGAAGTAGGTAGAAGGGTGCAATTCCCAAAATCATATCTAGACTACTCAGCCAGGTAATACATGCTGAACAGCAAGGGGTATTGAAGGGTCATAGTTCCTGCTGTCTGCACTCAGGATTTCAGCAGAAAGTTTACTCATGTGCCTCTAGGAGTACTAAAACCACACCTCTCCACACTCTGAAGCTGGATCCTTGGTACTTGTCTGAGGGCACAGTGAGAGTAAATCTGGTAAACTGAGTGCTCTGAGCAAAACAGACCAGGATCTGTGGGCAAGGGAGAAATCACAAACATGAGCTGTAGTGCCACATTCTGGAAAAAGGAAAAGACATTTTAGCTAGCAGATCTGGTTTCTGGTAAGAACCAGAGAAAATGCAATAGCTTATGAATACTGCCAGAAGAGAGAGCAAGAAGAGTTGAGTATGTGTACCCACATAAAGGCAGAGACATTCCCAGCTATAACCCTACTAACAATAGTATACTCCATCTAAAGGGAACTAGTAAAGGTTTAAGGAGATGTCTGTCTCTTCAAATGCTGAAGCAGCAATACAAACCTGTAAGAAACATCAAATATTAAGAAAACATTCCTCACCTAAAAATAACAAGAATTCTCCAAGAACCAAGTTGAAAGGCAAAGAATTATGTGATCTAGCCAATAAAGAGTTTAAAACAGCCATTTCAAAAACACTTAATGAACTACAAGAAAAGTCAGAAAAAAAATTCAATGAGATCAGGGAAAAAAGAACACAACGAGATATTTACCAAAGAGATAGAAATTATAGAAAAGAACCAAATAGAAATTCCAGAGCTAAACAATTCAATGAATGAAATGAACAATGCAATAGAGAGCATCCTCAGTAGAGTAGAGCCAATGGAAGATAGATGAGTGAGCTAGAGGACAGGAAGTTTGAAATAACCCAGTGAGAGCCAACCAAAGAAAAAAGAATGAAAAAGAACAAAGATAACCTACATTATCTATGGGTTAATTGAAGCTCAGAAGGAAAATAGATGGAGAAGGGGGAACAAAATGTATTTGTTTTGAGGAAGATTAGCCCTGAGCTAACTGCTGTCAATCCTCCTCTTTTTGCTGAGGAAGCCTGGCCCTGAGCTAACATCCACACCCATCTTCCTCTACTTTATATGTGGGACGCCTACCACAGCGTGGCTTGCCAAGTGGTGCCATGTCCGCACCCGGGATCCAAACTGGCCAACCCCGGGCTGCTGAAGTGGAATGTGGGCACTTAACTGCTGCGCTACTGGTCCAGCCCTGCAAAATGTATTTAATGAATAATCCTGAGAACTTCCGAAACCTGAGGAGATATTTAAACATCCAACTTCATAAAGCTAACATATCATCCTATTATATCATGCCAAAGCACCTTCTCCATACACTTTATATTAAAAATGTCAAAAACAAAGAAAATGAGAATACTAGAAATAATCAAGGTCAAAAGATTATATCCTACAAATGAATCCCCTTTAAGCTTTCAGCAATTTTCTCAGCAGACATTCTACAAGCCAGGAGAGAGTGAATGACGTGTTCATTGTTGAAGGATAAAATGGCCAGCCAAGAATACTCTCTCTCACAAAGTTGTACTTCAAATATGAAAGAGAAATAAAGACTTTCCTAGAAACACAAAAGCTGAGGTTGTTCATCACCACAAGACCTGCCTGGCAGGAAATACTAAAAGGAGTTATTTAAGCTGAAAGAAAAAGACACTAATCAGGGACATGAAAACATACGAAAGTATAGAAAAGAGTGATAAAGGTAAATATACAGTTACATATAACAACCCCTAATTCTGTAATAGCATGGTGTGTTAATCACTTCACTATAGTATAAAAGTGAAAAGTGAAGAGTATTAAAAATAATTATAGCTACTATAATTTGTTCAAGAATATACAATATAAAGGTAAAAAATTACATAAAAATATAAAAGATGAGAGTAAAACAGTACAGTTTTTTTTTATGAGGAAGATTCACCCTGAACTAACATCTGTTGCCAATCTTGCTCTTTTGTTGTTTGGGGAAGATTAGCCCTAAGGTAATATGTATGCCAATATTCCTACATTTCTGCCCGACATTCAGGGCACTGAGGCAGAGCATGATGAACTTAACCACTATACCAGGGTGCTGGCCCCAAAAGGGGACAGCTTTTGTAGACAATTGAAGTTAAGCTGGTATCAGCATAAAATGGACTGTTTTCTCTATGAGATGTTTATGCAAACCTCATGGTAACCACAAAGCAAAAATTGAGAGTAGATTCAAAAAGTGGAAGAAAGAGGAAACAGAGCATACCACCTCAAAAAATCACCATTGTACAAATGTAGGCAGAAACAGATGAAAAAAAGAAAGAAGGGAATTAAAAGACAACCAGAAAGCAGTGAATAAGATGGCATTAGAAAGTTCTCGTGAATGAGTAATCACTGTAAATGTAAATGGATTGAATTCAGCAACAAAAGGCAGAGGACTGGGGATGCATAGAAAAACAAGACCACCTACAAGAGAATCACTATAGCTTTAGGGCACACATAAGTTCAAAGTAAAGGAATGGAAAAGATATTCCATGAAAGTAGAAACAAGAACAAAGCAGACATTTTATATCAGACAAAATAGACATTAAGCAAAATATGGAAATAGGAGACAAAGAAGTTCATTATATAGTGATAATGGGGTCAATTCATAAGAAGATAAAATAAGTGTAAATATAAGAACACCAAAAATCAGAGCACATAAATATATTAAGCAAATACTCACAGATCTGAAGGGAGAAATAGGTAACAATACAATAACCGTAAGGACTTTAATAGTCCACTTTCAGCAATGGATACATCATCCAGACAGAAAATTAACAAGGAAATGTTGGACTTGAAACATACATTAGACCAAATGGACCTAACAGACATTTATGGAACACTGCCTTCAATAGCAGTAGAATACACATTCTCCTCAAGAGTAAACAAAAATTTCCAGGATAGATTATACAACAGGACACAGAAGATTCTTACAAAATTTAAGATCAAAATAATACAAAGTACCTGTTTTGACAAAATAGGTGAAACTAGAAATCCACAAGAGGAAAGCTGGAAAACCTAAAAATATGTGGAAAGTAAACAACACACTCCTGAACAACAAATGAGTCAAATCAGAAATCAAAGGAGAAAAGAACAAATTAAGCTCAAAATGAGTAGAAGGAAGGAAATAACAAAGAGCAGAGCAGAAATAAATGAAATGGAGAGCAGAAAAACAACAGAAAAAAATCGACAAAGAGCTGGGTTCTTTGAAAAGATAAACAAAACTGACAAACCTTCAGCTAGACTAAGAATAAAAGTTAGAAGACTCAACTAAATGAAACCAGAAATGAAAGAGGAGACATCACAAGTGATAGTACAGAAATATATAAGATCATAAGAGACTACTATGAGGAATCATATGCCAACAAATTGAATAATCTAGGAGAAATTAATGATTTACTCCAAATAGACGTCCTATTAAGACTGAATCAGGGGCAGATGTCATCAAGATGGCGGCATAGGCAGACTCTGAACTCATCTCCTCCCATGAACAGAACCAGGTTACAATCATTTTTGGAAAAATTACCCTGGATAGAAAACTGAAAACTGGATAAAAAGAACCCTCACAACAAGGGACAGTCCTGACTAAGGCAGAAGGGGCAGAAATTCCTGCTGGAGAGGAAAAAAGCCACCTTCAGAAGCAGCAGAGTTTCTCATCCAGCCAGGCAGAAGGCACCCTAAGGTAGGCAGCCCTCCCTGGAAGAGTGATGTCTGGAGCGGGGGCCTGATACTGCTATAAGCATCCTTCAGACTCAGCACAACTGAGATGAGGGTCTTACTATCTGGCTTTGCCGGATATTAACTGCCGCAGGGAATACCCCCAGAAAAGCTATTGGATGAAAGCTGAAAAGACCCAGGTCTTAAGGGGCCCATGCACAAACTCACTCTTCTCAGCAACCTAAAATCACCAGAGAGAAGGGTGACAGACCTTTGGTGAAAAGAGACTCACCTGGTGGGCTTTGGAGGCATCTCAGTGAGAGGAGAAATCTCTCCAGATACTGAGACATTAGTGGTGGCCATTGTTGTCACCTATAAGTATCAGAGATACTTAAGAGTTAAATTATCTAAGGCCATGATCCATGATATTCTTTGGGTCAGTGATACTTTTGAAATCTCTTGTAAACTTTGGGACCTCTTCCCAGCAAAATGCAACCGCTTTCCACCTTCACGAATGGCTTATTGGATTCTTAATCACCCGCAATTCTATTCATGGTTCCTAGATTCAAGATTTATCCTACAAAATAGAGTGACTTGAACTCATGTAAGTGTTAAGACGCTTAGGCAATGGACATGGCGATTATGAAACTGAGGCTGCATTTCTGGAAGTTCTCTCTCTTTTTCTCATTGGGGCCAGTCCAAGGAAGACAATCACTAAGTCTTCAAGACAAAGGGTAAATAACCAAAGCAATATTTTTGCATCAGGCATTGTGTCTCCTCTTCTAGATGCAATAGCTGTCATCTCTTCAAATGGTTGTTACAACATCTCCCAACACAAACACTTTTTCATTCAGATGAACTCAAACTAAAAAAAATATCCTTGGAAGCCATGAAAGTAGAAAATAAGTGTGAAAATTAACCTGGGAATTGTGTATGGGTAAAACTAAAAGTCTTAGAAATTTCCCTGGAGAAAGGCTGTGACATTAATGGAATAATCCCTGTCTAAGAACTACAAAAGATTTGTCACCATTAGCCATGGAGAATATCCTCCTTCTCCCCAGCCATTTCCCAGCCTCCTAGTTTCAAAAATATATGAAAGAGAAAATCCCCATAGAAGCGTAAGGATATAGCCTGAGAAGGAATGTAGAAATTCCCAGAAATTCCCAAAATCAGATCAGTCATTGCTTCATAGTGCACTCTTTTGAGAATAACTCTGAAGGAATGAAGAGATGAATTAGAAAAGAATATTAAGCTGTTTGCCATCAACATGGAAGGAGAACTAGTCACAGACAGACTACGTATTTATCATCCCACACTTTGATGTGGTTCTGTCCACAATGAGACTGAATGGAGGGAGAATTTTGTGAGAACAGAGCAGGAAATTCCATTCTTTATCATCACTGCCATCATCATTATAATAAACAATCATGGCAACGAAAAGATTTATTGAGTAGCTACAATATATACTGAATTCTACTCATGGAAATATTCCCAGGTTTCTTTAACGTCTATTTGTTTGGTATGGTAAGCTTAAGCATGCTGTGATGTCTGCTAAACACAGAGAGTACTCTAAAAATTGCCTCTATATGTCTATTATATGCCCATGGAATTCCAGTTAGATGTATGTTGAATCTTCTAGCTCTACCCTGTACATCACTGAAACATCCATTATTTGTGTTTATCTACTTTGTTTTGTTTAATTTTTCAGATCCTTCTTGCAGTAAATCAGAAGTTGTGCTAATTGGGTGTTTAACTCACACATTGAATTTCAAATTTCAATCATAATATTTTGTTTTTTCTCTAATATTCTTTTTGTTCTTTTCCCAAATATTCAGTTTTGATAGTCTCAATGTTTTTCATAATTTCTATAGTATCTTTTACTTAAACATATTCAACATGCTTGTTGAAATTATTATTATTTAATGATGTAAATGCATAGTTTTGCAAGTCTGACTCTCTAATTTAATGTTATTGCTTACTCTTACTCGAGGTGCCCTGTTTGTGTGTTTAGTGATTATTTTTATCTTAAGTTCATGTTTCTTTAAAAGTTATCTATGGGAACCACTGACACTTGAGTTTAAAATTTGTTTCTTCAGTAATGATTTATATTATATTGTGAGATGCCTTGGGGGCGGAACCAGCCCACAATCCCTTTAAACAAAAATTTTGATTTTTTTTAAGTGTCAAAATAGTGAAAATATTTAGGCTGCATATTTACAGATGCAGATATATAAAAATAAAAACTACCAGAGGAATGAATTACATCAGTGTCATTGCGATGAAAGACAGTCCTCCTTTTTGTCCCCCTTTTGTAGCAATGAATTGAACATCCATCCATGAACAAAAGAGCTTTTGTGGTATCTAGCATGATATGCCAAGGGATGTGGAAGGAATCTCGCCCCACGGGTGCATCCAATAATAGGCAGACACACCCTAGCATGGGCTACAGAGCCAGCAGGAGACAGAAAAATAGCCCCAACCCGTCTTGGTCAGAGTCCTGTAAAGCCTGCAGAGGGCTGACTTGAGCAGACACCCATGAAGGAGAGAGACTTTGTGGAAGTCCAGTCTTCCTGAGAAGGTATTCCAGTGTACTGCTGGAGTAGAAAAATAGGTGTGAGATTGGTCACAGTGGAGACAGTGAAAGGAGCTTTCCTAGCACCAACCACTTCAAGGTACACTGCAGAAGCTGAAGCATTTAGCAGTGGCAAACTCTTCTGGTGAGGAAAAAGATCAGTGAGTTAGTACCCACCTACCCCAGGGGTGCTGGAGGCAGCTAGAAAATCCATTTCTCTCTAGAAGTACAGAGATTACTGTGGTGAGTTGACCATGACTAGAAAAAGAAGGGAGATCAGGAAAGAGGCAGTTGAGAATATTAAAGGGGCACACAGGCTCAGGATTTCAGGAGGAAGTCCATCCATGAGCATTGAGGAGTAGCTCACCAGAGAATCTCCCCACCAGGTCCACCAGAGCCCTCAACTTCCCAGTGCTAAACAAACACCTCTTACCCCTCTGCAACTGGCTCCTTATGCACATTCCTGAGTGTAGCAATAAGAGCAAATCTGGTAAACTGAGTCTCAGAAAAACAGACCTGGTCTGTGGACAAGGCAGAAACACAAATGTGAGCTCTAGTGCCACCTTCTGTAAAATGGAAACAAAGGGTTCCAGGAGCCAGCATGGTGAGTGACATAAACCAGAGGAGACACAATAGCTTAAGAAGGCACAGCAAAGGAAACCATCAACAAAATGAAAAGACAACCTAACAACTGGGAGAAGATATTTGCAAACCATATATCTGATAAGGGGTTAATATCCAAAGTATACAAAGAACTCATACAGCTCAACTGCAAAAAGACCAACAGCCCAATTAAAAAACAGGCAAAAGATCTGAACAGAGATTTCTCAAAAGAAGATATACGGATGGCCAACAGGCATATGAAAAGATGCTCAACATCATTAGCTATCAGGGAAATGCAAATCAAAACTACAATGAGGTATCACCTCACCCCGGTCAGAATGGCTATAACTAACAAGACAGGAAACAACAAATGTTGGAGAGGGTGTGGAGAGAAGGGAACCCTAGTACGCTGCTGGTGGGAGCACAAACTTGTGCAACCACTATGGAGAGCAGTATGGAGTTTCCTCAGAAAATTAAGAATAGATCTACCATATGATCTAGCTGTCCCACTGCTGGGTATTTATCCGAAGAACTTGAAAACACAAAGGCATAAAGATACCTTCACCCCTATGTTCACTGCAGCATTACTCACAATAGCCAAGACTTGGAAGCAACTTATGTGCCCATCAAGGGACGAATGGATAAAGAAGATGTGGTATTTATACACGATGGACTACCACTCAGCCATAAGAAATGATGAAATACGGCCATTTGTGACAACATGGATGGGACTTGAGGGGATTATGCTGAGAGAAATTAGTCAGAGGGAGAAAGTCAAATAACATATGATCTCACTCATAAGTAGAAGATAAGAACAACGACAAACAAACACATAGAAGTGGAGACAGGAGTGGTGGTTACCAGAGAGGAAAAGGGGGGAGGGCAAAAGGGGTGATTAGGCTCACATGTGAGGGGATGGACTATAATTAGCTTTTGGGTGGTGAACATGATGTAAGTTACGCAGAATTTGAAATATATTATGATGTACATCTGAAAGCTATATAATATTATAATCCAATGTTACTGCAATTAAAAAAATAGATATGAAAAATTTTAGATACTTAATTTAAAAAGTAGACAGTACTTTCTTTAAAAAAGCCATGTTGAAAAGCGTATTAAAAAAATCACTATTTATTTGAAAAAAATAAAAGAATTCAGCCACAAGAGGGAGCAAGCAGAGTGGAGCATGTGTACCCATACAAAGGCAGAGAAAACTCCAGACCCCTTACTTAAACTACTCATGAAACTTAACTCGAAGTGAATTAAAGATTTAAACATAGACATAAAACCATAAAACTCTTAGAATGAAACCTAGAGGAAAAACTTGTTGACATTGACCTTGGCAATGAGTTTTTGGATATGACATCAAAAGCACAAGTAACATCAGCAAAAATCAACAAGCGGGACTACATCAAACTAAAATGCTTCTACACAGCAAAAGAAATAATCAAAAAAAATTAAAGGCAACCTACAGAATGGGAGAAAATATTTGCCATCCATACATAGGATAAGGGTTTATAATCCCATGTATTTAAAGAACTCACACAACTCAGTAACAAATATCAAAAATTTGATGTAAAGAAATGGGCAGTAGAACTAACTAGACATTTTTCCAAAGAAGACATTCAATGTCCAAAAGGAACACAAAAATATACTCAATATCACTAATCATTAGGGGAATGCAAATCAAAATCACAATGAGATATCTTCTCACACCTGTTAGAATGGCTATCATCAAGAAGACGAGAGAGAACAAGTTTGGCAAGGATGTGGAGATAAAGGATCCCTCATTCACTATCATGGGATTACAAATTACTTCAGCCACTATGGAAAAAAGTAAGAAGTTTCCTCAAAAAAATAACAATAGAATAACAATATTGTCCAGCAATTCCACTTCTGGCTATTTGTCCAAATGAAATGAAAAAAGGATATCAAAAAGATATTGCACTCCTATGTTTCTTGCAACATTATTCACAATGGCCAAGATATGGAAACAGCCAAAATATCTGTCAATGAATGAATGGATAAAGACGATGTTATACACACATACACACACGGTGGAATATCAGTGAGTCACGAGAAAGAAGAAAATCCTGCTATTTGCAGCAACATGGATGGATCTTGAGGGCATTACATTAAGTGAGATAAGTCAGATAGAGTAAACAAGGCTGTATAATATCACTTATATGCGGGTTCTAAAACAGTCAAGTTCATAAAAACAGCAAACAAAATGGTGCTTATCAGAGACTGGGGATGCAGGAATTGGAGATATTTTGTTTAACGGTACAAACTTGCAACTCCCAGATAAATCCTACAGATCTAATGCCAAGCATAGTGATTATAGACTACAATACTCTGTTATAAACTTCAATATTCATAAGAATAGATCTATTTCCATTATTGAGGTAACATTGGTTTATAGCATTATATAAATTGCAAATGTACATCACTATATTTCAAAATCTGTACAGGCTGGATCTTAATTGTTCCAACCACAAAAAAAGAAATCTACCTATGTGACATGACAGAACTGTTAGCTAATGCTAGCATGGTAAGCATATTGCAATATGTAAAAGTTTCAAATCAACACGCTGACTCTCTTAAACTTACACACTGTGATATGTGAATTTTATCTCAATAAAAATAAATTTTACAAAAAGAATTATCAGGGAAGGCTTTTTTACTTTTTTTTTAAGAGTGGCAGCTGAGGTAACAGCTGTTGCCAGTCTTCTTTTTTTTTTTTTCTTCTCCCAAAGACCCTCAGAATATAGTTTTATATTCTAGTTGTGAGTGCCTCTGGTTGTGTTGTGTGGGATGCTGCCCCAGCATGGCCTGACGAGTAGTGCCATGTCCGCGCCTGTGATCTGAACCTGCAAAACCCCGGGTGGTCAGAAGTGCAGTGCACAAACTTAACCACTCAGCCACAGGGTCAGCCCCAAGGCTTTTTTACTTTTTGTCTTTCTTTCACAATAAAGCTGAGAGAGGTGTGCATATCACTATCTCATTTTGAGTGTAGGTTTTTCCTAGTTTGACAACTGAGAATGTTACCCTTTGAGAGTTCATGTTTTCAGCGGCAGTGGGGGAATGAGTTGTTGTCTCTAAGCGAATCTCACACATTGTCTTTTTCTCCTACCCTTCATACATTGGCTTATTAAAACCCAGGACTGAGCATACCAGAGATTAATAGATACTCATGGGAAAATAATGGCCCCATCTTACTGCCCTCTGAAGTTTGTGCTTTTTCTTGTCATTTGAGTACGTTGATAAATTTATTTGCTTTCTCACTGGCTTCTGCATGAAAAAGCATATTTTATCTACTGTTAGTAATTTCTTTGAACATATGATCCACCATATTACCAGAAACACTTTTACAAAGAATACTTCTATGAAGTTTTGGTTACTCTAGCTTATCACTGGCCATTTGTTTTTCTAAAACCCCAAGCTACTTGATTTGCTTTTTTTTTTTTTTTTTTGGCTTCTAAAGTGATTGCATTTGCCTGAAAATTAAGGTGTGGTATTAGTTAGCTAATATTTATTGAGTGTGTACTATGTTCCAAGAGCTATTCTGAATACTTTCATGTTTTATCATATTTTAATTTTCAACAACTTTATGAGGTATGTGTTCTTACTAGTCCCATTTTTCAGATGAAGAGACTGTGGGTCAGAGTAGTAAATAGCTGAAGGTGACACAACTCACAAAGGGCAGAACTGGGATTCAAACCCAGGCAATGTAGCTCCAAAGCCACATCTTAAATATCTGCACTGAACTGCACATCAAAATGTGTTCATTGCTGCATTAATCTTATTTCTAAACACTGTAAAGCACTATCTTTGTGTTTTGGATGATGTAAATCATCCAATAAGGAGCCTACAGCCCAGGAAGACAGGTGATAAATGGACCCATAGAGACATAATGTAAAACAAGAGATGATGTGTGGCATGAGAAAGATGGAGATAAATTCTTGTGGGTGATCACCAGCTGGATGTGGTAAGAAGTCAGAGACCAGGGAAGGCCCATACATATTCTTTGACATACCTCTCTTCTTTAAGATATTTCATCAATAATCCTTCCTAATATTTACACAGTTGACTTTGGAAAAATTCAACATATTTATAGGACAGGAAACAAAATATGCAGAGCTTTATTTATCAGGAAATATGACAGGGTCAGTCTCAGAAGACCAAGTATTACAGTTTTTCTTGACGGGTGGTCCTCCAATTCCTCAAGACCCAAAATGTTCATCAAAGATGCATTGAAATCACTCAATTTGGGAGTCTTCTGTAGACTGCTCAAATGTGACTTTTATATGGAACAAACCAAGTAGCATAGGCCCCTCAAAAATTACCCACAACTTTTCCTTTGGGCCTGTGTTTTCTCCTTTTAAATATTAATCAAAGGTGTCAGAGGTTTTCCAGCTCCCCATTTTGTACCACAGTATATTGACACAGCCTACATATTTAGATCTCCCTCTACAGAATGCTTTTCAGGCTAAATGAGTTGCAATGGAAGAGGGACTCATAAAACTTAGACTTCAAGGACAATGATATTGAGCTATTTGTAAAACTATGAAATTTTTCCCGGGTCCCAGGCCCTCACATTCCTCAGAGCAGAGCCCCTAATGACTCACCTAAGAGTTCTGTAAAGCTTTACTCTCCTCTGTTCTAACTCTTTCTTCTTTGTGGTTTACCCAAGTATTCAGAAATAGCCAAAAAATATTTCAGCTTCCAGCTTCTGAGAGTATCCCACTCTATCAGAATTCTGAGATGAGTTCATGATTTTTATTAGTAATGTTTTGCTCACTCAGCCTCCCTCAGAAATGATCTAGCTGTGGGAGAAGAGGACCTTGAAAGCTTATGAGGCTTCTTTCACATCTAAGAGAGGACTTTGGAGCACAGATCCCAACAATGAAGGAGCAATTAAAATCATGCAAGCTGTAAATAACCTCCGTCCTGGGTGATAGAGGGGAGACCAACTCTCTTAATTGGTCCCTTGTTTATTTTCCAAGTTCTTCCTTCGGCATGCTCATCTTTTGAGACATTTTTATGTCAAGGAAAGCTCCATTCACCCTGGAAGGATAATGGGGATAATTTAAAAAACACTTCCAACCTTGTTCTCTATAAAATAAATTATGTCATCAAAGCATATGGACAATCATCAGAAACCTCTATCTGGGAAAGACACCAAGAAGTGGTGAATCTCCAACAATGCTGAGTCAGACCCTGCAATAGAGGGAATCTCAGCTCTCTACCTTCTTATTTTGGACCAGTTTTTTGTTTTCTTTTACTTTTGTTTTGTTTTGGTTTTTTACCTTTAGATGGGACCCAAGCATGGGTCACATTCAGGAAGACCTTCCAGAAGTTTGGAGTAGGGAAGAAGAAACAGAAATTGATCTCTTCTTCTCTTCCATGGCTCCATCTTCTTATTTTAAAGGAAGAAATAAGTAGAAGAGAGAAAATGAGAGGAGACAACAATTGTATGAAGAATGGTAGAGACAAGGAGGAAAAGAGGAAGAACTGGGCAAAGAGCATAAGGAACTTTGAAAAGAGAAATAACATTCAGTCTTCCCAAAACATGCACCAAAAAGGAACTCTTGCATCTCCCTCCACCCTACTTTGCTATCATCTCTCACCAAATGTACAAGAAGCAATTCTTTATTTGGGGTGTTTTTTAAAAAATTTATTTTATTGGGGTCACATTGGTTGATAACATTATATAAATTTCATTTTTACATCATTGTATTTTGATTTCTGTATAGACTACATTTTCTTCCCCACCAGAAGGCTAGCTCACCATATTTATGTGCCCCTTTACCCCTTTCTCTCTTCCCCTCTGTTAACCACCTATCTGTTCTCCATATCTATGTGTTTGTTTGGTTATCTTCCACATATGAGTGAAGTCATACAGAAATTGCCTTTCTATTTCTGACTTATTTCACTTAGCATAATACCCTCAAGACCTACCCATGTTGTCAGACATGGCACAATATCATCTTTTTATGACTGAGTAGTATTCCATTATTTATATATCTCTATGTGTGTGTGTGTGTATATATATATATGTACACACACACCACATCTTCTTTATACATTCATTCACTGAGAGAAGCAATTCTTGTTTTGCACCCAAGACACTAAACCCTTGTCCTCTGGTCCTCAAGGTCTGAGTTTTCCTTCTCCATATGCTACATGGAAAGAATAACTTAGGGGAGATAGAAGAGGCCATGCTATGGAGAATGTCAAGCAGTCAGTGACAATATGTTAGAAAATAAGGTCTGTTCATGCTTCTAATATGTCTTTAGTATCTTGTCAAATCCCCATCCAACCTTCCTTTTTAAATTTTTCACTTAGCTGTATGTAACAGCTAATAGAAAATATTTTTGTAATAATATTTAGCTTTTTACTTAATATTTCCTTCCTCCTATCTCTGACCATTCCTCTCTTTCAGTCAGGCAAGTTGTTATGTTCTCAAGCCTCAGAGAAAGGATGTGACAGCAAAAAGAATTTGAAACAGAGATCATGTGCCCAAAAACATGAGTGAGTCTCCAGAATGGCTTTGAGATACCACAACTATCAAATAAGTTTAGACACACCAAGAACAGAAGAGCCATACCAAAAGATGGTTAGGGCCTGTTTTGGCAGACAGAAACTTCGGAAAATGTTTTCATGGAGGTCCAGGGAGACAGCCACTGGGCACTTAGGGCTTGAGCTCTACAGAATTTCCTGTGCCAGAGTATAGGATGGGAATAACAGAACAATTCCCATTCAACTAAGACCGTTCACGAGTAGCAGAGTCACCAGACCTAACAGTCTTTAGGATGCGGATAAATGGAATTCAGCAGTAACCCAATTATGATTTGACATCTTGGGATCTGTTGAGGCAATAGATATCTCAGGAGATGCTGCTGTGGAGAGAGATCAAGAGCCCAATAGCTCCTTTGCCCTGACATCATTCAGTCCTCTAGAACTTAGACACAAATGTAGGGAAAAGACAGAAGGACTCACAAATTGACTAAGTTTCTTCCCAGTGAAGAAATAGAGAGCGCAAAGTAGAAATTGTGTTATGGAAAGTTAATGAAAATAGTGTTTCCTGAATACCTGAATTTGTAGATTGATTGTCAAAATCTTGTGCCTGCAGTGTAAGTGTTACTTTCTGGCATGTGTATTTTAATGAGCCAACTGGCTATATCTCACTGTATTTAACTATTCTTTTCACGTAACATAGAAGTTGTTTCCAAGTTTTCAATGAAAGTTTTTGAATATATTTACTCTGAAGCATTTCTAACAGCTGAGGGTGATAGGCAGCCTTGAAGATCGTCTCCAATGACCCTGGCCTTCTGGTCTTCATGGGCTTGTGCAGAACCCTCCTACATTTAGTAGGCCTAACCCATGTAAGAAGTATATTACCCTCCTTCCATCAAACAGCACCAAATTGCCAGCAATGCGAGGCATCTATTTTAGAAGTAGATCCTCCCACCTTGATCTAGCTTCAGAGGACTCCAGCCCTGACCAACTACTTGAGTGCAACCTCATCAGACCTCTTAAGCCAGAACCACACAGCCAAGTTGCACTTGAATTTCTGACCCACAAAAACTATAAAAGGTAATAAATATCCATTTTTGTTTGAAGCCACAAAGTTTTGTACCAATTTGTTGTACAAAAATAGGCAAATAATATACAAATAATAGAGAACACATTCAAAAAATCACATTTTTGTTATTCTTGGTATATATTACAAAATGATTTTCAGTAGGAATCTTTCATCTTTTATGACAGAAAAAGTATGAAACTGGTCAAACAATCAAGTGAATCTGTTAGCTCATAGAACAGAAGTAATCAGAGAAAATTTGATCCAGTGGCTGAAACAATATTATAAATGTCCAGTTTTTTCTTTTTTGTTTAATATGCTGTGGAGACTAATTGTTCTATCCTATGGATAATTTCTCTTATGGTAGAAAAATTGTATAAATTCTAGAGATCACAGTCTTACTTCACACCATCTAAAAGAAGAGAGTATCTCTTCTGGTAGCTTCCACAGAAGAGAAAAAGATTTTCTTTCCCAGAAGCCCCAGCAATCATCTTCTTGCATCTTTCTTGAATTAATTTGTTCATATCCCTCACTTCTACCCTAAGCTAGTTGCAATAGCTATTGGATATTTTCTAATTGTCTTAAACCAATCTGGGTTCAACCCTGAAACCCAGAGTTGAGACGAATCTACTGAAACAATGATGTTTAACAACAGAAAAATCATCCTCTCCATATATATATTTCAGTATATTTCTCAGAGAAAGAATGATTATGAATGTTAGAGAGCAACAAATAAGCCACCACTTTTTGTAATTTAACTATTAATGTAATAAATTATACATAGTTATAAACAGTTCCATACATATATGCAATATATGTGTAACAAATATTTATAATGGAAATATATTTATAATGGAAATTTTTGTATTTTGTATAAAAGTATATTTATAAAAATTTGAAATCTGTATGATTTCACCTGGAAGTGGAAGATAAAAACCATAACAACCAACAAAATCATAGAAATAGATATTACAGTGGTGATTACCAGAGGTGATGGGATTTGGGGGGAGGGTGAAAAAAGTAAAGGGCACACGTGTATAGTGATAGATGGTAATTAGTCTTTGGGTGGGGAACATGATGTTTTCTACATAGAAATCAAAATATCATGGTGTACACCTAAAATTGATATAATGATGTAAATCAATGTTACCTCAATAAAAAAAATAGAAGCAAAATAAAAAAGAATCCAATGACTCTTCAAGGATAATATGTAAATGTAATTATATCTTTTTTACATTAGTTTATTCAAGTCTGAGAAATCTGGTAAATCAACAGTCAGTGTTGTTAGGCATCTTGATCTATTTTTTAACTATACCACAAGGACCACAACTTTATGTCTTACTTCAGACAGTGAAAACTGGTCAGAGTTGAGAACCCTGCCTATCCCACTATCTATTATCACTCCTGGCCCTTGAGGTTTCCCAGAAAATACGAGCATTAAAGTCACTCAAACCATTCTACTCCATCCATTATATCACCCCAAACAATCGTAAATCTCTAGGACTTAAAATGTTGAACACAAACAGTAGGAAGGAATGTAGACAAGTTTTCCATATTTCCTCTTTGTCCCTGCAATACTGAATATCCAGTAACTCTATTATTATAATGAACTCTCACACAAGTCTTCTTACCTAACATGTTCAGATGCTTTAAATATCAGAAATTATTTGGTAGTGTGATCCCATTGTCTATGTTAACCAAGGACAAACTTTCTAGATTGAATGGAGGATAGAAAGAGAGGTTTGGATTTCATAATATCAGAAACTGCTATTGGCTGTGACATGGATTTTTAATATCATTTCCCAGCAGAAATTCCAACTGGACACTAGATGCAAGAAACTAATTCCTCAGAATCATAAATAAATGGCACTGAGTGGAACAGATGCTTCATTGATTCCTTTTATCATTTAAATCACCTCATTCCTTAGACCAAAGCTGGTGGAGACTAGGATGTAACCAAAAACTTATTAGATGATTAGCTTTGAAAGAGACCTTAGACAAATGTTAGCTATCTCAGACTGGTCTTCCATGAGGCACAACCAGGCCAACTCTATAGCTTTGTTTCTCTCTAAAGGCACACCCCCTCTCTCTGTTCATTCCCATTCTGTTCAGAAACACAGACCATACATTGGTCACCAACATGTTTAGATAATGCTGCATCAAAATATTTGGGAGACAAAGTTAGTACACCCCCAGGGGCCTATGTCGATTATCTCTCCTTCAATGCCAGAGGCCTGCAATTGGACAGAGGTCAATCTCAGTAGCAAAAAGAAGCAACAAGTTTTTAAACTTTAATGTTTCACAAATACTTTCAGAAAAAATAATAAATGATGAGGCCACTCCTCATGTAAGATGAAAGTAATGAACCTCCAGGACCTAAAGTTATAGTGTTTGTGTGGCATTGAGTCACCTATTGTTCTATTTCCTCATATTATCTGTGTTAAATTAAGCCTTCTTTGCCCAAAGGCAATATGAGTTTTGTTATAGTGCAGTAGTGTGCATACTTTTGTGGATTAAAGTGATTCTGACAAGATAAATTGGTCAGAAATCTTATACTCCGTGACTTCAGGAACACTCTTCATTGCAAACCTCTTCAAGGTGTCTTTGATTTCCTTGTTCCTCAGACTGTGAATCAAGGATTCAACATGCGAATCACCACAGAGTAGAAGACTGATGCAAATCTATCAAAGCTGGGGGAGCTACTAGAGCTGGAACTCAAATAGAAAAAGATATTTGAGGGCTAGAAGAGGGTCACTGCTGTAAGGTGAGAAGAATAGGTGTTGAAAGTTTTGGACAGTACTGTAGCTGAAGTGTTCTTCATAATGTAGATGACAATATAGCCATAAGATATCATAATAGCTACGGCATTTATTATCCCAAAGATCATTGCTAATATAGCAGTCATGAGTTGTACAAAGAAAGTGTTAGTGCAAGACAGGACTAACACTTGGGGCATGTCACAGAAGACGTAGTTGGTGACATTAGGCTCACAGAAGTGGAGCTGAAGCATGACACACAATTGGGATATAGAACCAGAGAGTCCATCCATATAGGACCTCAGTACCATCCAAACACAGAGGGTGGGTGAGTAGATGATTGAATAGAAAAGTGGTCTACAAAAGCAGCATATTGGTCATAAGCCATAGCTGTCATGAGACAAGACTCACTTAGTCCCATGGTTGAGAAGGCAGAGTCATGAATAACACAACCCACAAAGGTGATAGTTTGCTGCTCCTGGAAGAAGTTAGAGAGCATCTTGGGAACTGTGGAGGTCACATATAGATATCATTAAGGGCAGAATACTGAAGAAGAAGTACGTGGGTGTGTGGAGGTGGGAGTCCATCCTTACTAAGAGGATGAGGCACAGGTATCACATTAGACTCATAACCTAGGTCAACAGGAATACAACAGAGAACGCTACTATGATTTCAGGGAAATCCAAGAATCTCAAGAGGATGAAAGGGTTGATATCTGTAATATTTCCTCCACAAACCATTGACTTGGTGTTTCTAAAATCAGAAAATAGACAATATTCAGGTAAATTGGTAGCTTTACAATTTTCATTCATGCCATTTTTTTCCCTCCATTCATCAGCGGAAAGGGGGAAATACTTCACCGTGCTGATGGAAAGACCCCAGTTTTTCATATTGAATATCAAAAAGTACCTGCCTTGTGCTACAGGTTCTCAATTATTTCATGAGGTCATGAAAATTAAAAATTATATTTGAAGATTTACTGATAACTATTCCAAAGGGAAGCTATTACAACTAACTATTGACCCCAATTCTTTTCTCAATTTTAGGATATTTTGTGTCTTAGTAAACAGAAAGTACTGTGGTTAAGGGTTCAGACCTTAGAGTTTTCATTCCTAGTGACATCATCAAGACAGCAAAATAAGTTGTTCTTGACTTCAGTCAGCTTTACCAGAACAACTGGTAACTATTCATAGAAAAGATATCGTGGTGAAAATCCTAAATGTGCTTATGAAGCTGAAGCATCCCCATGGACCATGTAAAATGAGAAGGACCACACTAGAACAGTAGAGGAGTAGCAGCACTCTGACCCTATTGCCCTGCCCCCTGCTCACACAGTGCCAAAACAAAAGGACTCCCCTTGTCCTATGGTTTCTTCCAAAAATGAAACAACCTAGAAGAAATAGGTAAATTACTAGAAACATACAACATAGAAAACTGAATCATGAAGAAATAGAAAACCTGAAGAAACCAATAACAAGTAAGGAGATCAAATCAGTAATTGAAGCCTCCCAACAAAGAAAAGCCCAGGACCAGATGGTTGCATGGGAATTCTACCAAGTATTTAGAGAAGAATTAACACTAATCCTTCTCAAACTCTTCCAAAACGTTCAAGGGGAAGAAGCATTTCCAAACTCATTTTATAAGTCCAGCATTGATACCAAAGCCAGATAAGGACACTACAAGAAAAGAAAACTATAGGTCAATATCCCTGATGAATACAGATTTTAAAATTTTCATCAAAATACTAACAAGTAAATTACTCAGCTCATCAGCATATGAAAAGGATCATACACCATGGTCAAGTACGGTTCTTTCCTAGAATGCAAGAATAGTTCAATATACAAAAATTAACAAATGTAATACATCATATTAATAGAATGAAATATAAAAATCATATAATCCTCAATAAATGAACAAAGATCATTTGACAAAATTCAACACCATTCGTGATAAAAACTCTCAATAAATTAGGTATAGAAGGAGCCAACCTCAACATACTAAAGCTCATATATAACAGGCTGATACCCAATAACATACTCAATGGTGAATAGTTGAAAGTTTTTTTGAAAGATCAAGAAGAAGACAAAGGTGACCATTCTCCTCATTCCCATTCAAAATAGTAATAGACCCCAGCCACTGCAGTCAAGTCAAAGAAAAATAATATAAGGCATCAAAGTTGTGGAAGAAAAGAATTGAAATTGTGTCTATTTGCAGATGACATGATTTTATTTGTAGAGAACTCTAAAAATGTCACCAAAAAACTGTTAGACCTAATCGATGAAATTAGTAAAGTTTCAGGATACAAAATAAGCATTCTATATACTTACACAAATTCTAGGAAAATGAAATAAAGAAAATCCTATTTACAATAGTATCAAAAACAGTAAAATACTTAGTAGTAGATTTAACCAAGAAGGTGAAAGGTCTCTTCACTGAACCCTATAAGACATCAACAAAAGAAATTGAAAAAAAATACAAGTAAATGGAAAGGTATCCCATGTTCATGGACTAGAAGAATTAATATTGGTGAAATGCCCATACTATCAAAAGCCATCATATATCCAATGCAATTTCTATCAAGATTGCAATGATATTTTTCACAGAAATAGAATAAACAATCCTAAAATTTGTATGGAACCACAAAAGAAGTTGAATAGACAAAGCAATCCTGAGAAAGAAGAATAAAGCTGGCCAAGAGATATTACCTTTCCTGATTTCAAACTATATTACAAAACTAGAGTAATCAAAATCATATGATACTGGCATAGAAACTGATACATAGACCAATGGAACAGAATCAAGAGCCCAGAAATAAAATTGTGCATATATGGTCAACTAACATTTGACAGGAGATCCTAAAATACTCAATAGAAAAAACACAGTCACTTCAATAAATGGTACTGGGAAAATTGGATATTCACCTGTAAAAGAATGAAACTGGATCCCATTCCCACCACCACCCCCCCACCAAAAAAAAAAAAAAAAACTCAAAATGAATTAAAGACTTAAATGTGAGACTTGTAACCATAACACCCCTAGAATAAAACATAGGGAAAAAATGAACATGGATTGGGTATGATTTTTTGGATATCACATCTAAACCACAAGCCAAAATAATCAAAAGTAAACAAGAGAGATTATATCAAACTAAAAGGCTTCTGCATGGCAAAAGAAGTGCTAAACAAAATGAAAAAGCATCCTACCTAATGAGAGAAATTATTTGTAAATCACCTATCTGACAGGGTCTTAATATCCAAAATATATAAGGAACCCATACAACTCGATAACAAGAAAATAAATAATCCAATTAAAATTTTGGCATGGAATCTAATTAGATATTTTTCCAAAGAAGACATCCAAAATACCAACACATACATGAAAATGTGCTTAACATCACTAATCATCAGGGAATTGCAAATCAAACTCAATAAGATATCAACTCACACCTGTTAGAGTGGCTATCATCAAAAAGACAAGAGATAATAACTGCAGGTGAGAATGTGGAGAAAACAGAACCATGTTTACTGTTGTGAGAATGTAAATTGGTGTGGTTACTATGGAAACCATAGTTTCCTAAAAAAATTTAAAACAGACCTGTCATATAATCCAGCAATTCCATACCTGGGTATATATCCAAAGGAAATGTAATCACCAAAATATATGTGCACTCTCATGTTCATTGCAGTATTATTTATAATAGGCAAGACATTGAAACAATCTAAGTGTCCGTTGACAAATGAATGAAGAAATCATACTATAAATATATAAATAATATGAATAACAAGTATACGTATAAATATGTATAAATAACATAAATTATATGTTTAACAATGGGATATTATTCAGGCTTTAAAAAAAGAAGGAAATCCTGGCATTCGTGATAATCTGGACAGACCTTGAGGACATTATGTTAAGTTAGGTCAGTCAGACAGAAAAAGACAAATACTGCATGATCTCTCTGTATATGGAATCTAAAAAAGCCTAACTCAGAAACAAGGATCAGATTTGTGGTTGTCACAGGCAGGGGCCAGAAAGTGGGGGAAATAGGTGAAGATGGTCAAAATGTAAAATTTTCCAGTTATAAGATAAATTCTGGTAGTGTAATATACAGCATGATGACTATAGTTAACGATATTCTATTGTATATTTGAAAGTCAGTAAGAAAGTAGATCTCAAAAGTTTTCGTCACAAAGAAGAATACTGTAATGGTGTGAGATGATGGATGTTAACTAATCTTATTGGAGTAACCATTTGACAATATGTACATATATAAAATCATTACGTTGTACACCTTAAACTTATACAATGTTATATGTCTATTATATCTCAATAAAGCTGAAGAAAAGAGTTTCAGTTCTGATGTTCTCTCACTCTATGAACCTGTCTCAGTGGCTTATACCCACTAGGTTCGATTTACTCCTAACAGATTTAGGGCACCAAGAGCCCCTGAAACAGAAGGTTAATGGGAGGGTTATATGAGGAGATCCATGCCAACACTCAGCACAGTCTGGTACACATTAATTGTTTAATAGATGTTGGATATTATTATCAGTGATTGCTTACAGATAACCACAAATAACAGCTGTACTCATGAATAGGAATGCCATGGGTACTAGAGTTTTATTGATTAATTTGGGGAAACTTCTGAGACATCATCAGCCCTGCAGACAGTCAGGCATCATTACCTCTGGGCAGCTGTAGATTCAGACCTAGTGTCCAGGCAAGTCAAACCACCTGGAGTCATATAGACAGAAACCACATAAAAGATTTTCTATGCAGTTTGCTTGAATTCAGGTACACTTGGATCAATTGACAGCCAGCATCAAGCTATGATGAGACGATGTCAAGAAAGAGTCAAAGTAGCTATTTCAATTCCCTAAAACAACGAAGATATATTTCATATATTTGTTGATACGGTCAGCAAGTTAGAGCTCACTAAGAGATTCAGAACAGATAACACCTATTGGCTCCATACCCAAACTGATCTTCCTTGAGAGGAAAGAGTAAATCAATGATAATGGCCAATAAAATTGTGAAAAAGATTAATAATTAGAAAGATTTGGACTTTCAGATGTTCAAAAGCATTATAAACATTGATAATTGATTATTCTTGTAAAAATAGACGTGTCAAAAGAACAAATACAATTTAAAAAATAAATTGAAATACTGATAAGAATTAAATAGATGATAAATTTAGTATTTTCAACTGATAGAAAAGAATAAACTCTTCCCTAAAGGGTCTATGAGACCTAGCTTACTATAAATAAAAAGCGTTAGAGGAATCAATACATACACAGGTACATAATCTTGGGATGGGAATGCAATTTCTGAAATATAACATCAAGTAAGAAACCATAAGAGACAAAATATGATATAACAACTTAAACTTGATTATGGCTGAAAACCCGCTTATATAAAACACTTTTGAAATACGATTGATGAACTGGGAAACCTAGTCACAAAATATATGAATGCCAATGTGGCAATGCCTTTAATATAAAAAGCGTAAATCAATAAGGGATAGGCACTCATGTATACTGCTGATGTTTGCAAAACATGGTTCTACCTTTCTAGAGGAAAACAATTACTTTATATAATCAATCTCTCTCTCTCACAGACACACACACACATACACACAAACACACACACACACATCATGTGAACCAATTACAATTGACAAATGTAATAAGGGGTATGATTTTGATTTTCTTCTTTATTTTTATCTGTATTTTTATTTTCTACAACTCCTATATTTATAATAAAAAGTTATTAAGATATAGAAATCCTTAATAGTTAGCACAGTGAGAGAGAAAGAGGGAGAGAGAAAGGGAGAAGGAAAATAATGGAGAGAGAATGAAAGAGGGAGAATGACAGAGAGAATAGATTGTCAGACTTTCCTTACATTTACTCACTGGCTGTGTGATCCTAAGCAAGTTATTAACCTTTCTGTGTCTCAGTGGAGTCATCTATAAATGGGGCTAATAATATTTACCACTTCATATGGTTGTTTCAGGAACTGAATGACACAAAGGGTTTAAAATAGTAAGGGCTCAATAAATGTTAGCAATTATCATTCCTTTCTGTGAAAGAAAAATAAGGCAGAACTAATACTATAGCATCAAGGAGCTCTTCATAAAATTCTTTGCTAAATTAGATGCTCTCTAAGCTAAGATTCAAGAATATCGGTTATATGATTACATTTATCTCTATCTTGTATTATTCCGTTATCTTCCAGTCAGCAGGATTGTAAACACATGGTGCTATTGTTCATGTTCCACCACCACCAGGTCCTCTTGAATTGATGATACTCTATTATAACAGTATATGGGCTAGTGGAGATGTTTTCCTATTTAGTGATAAGCATCTCATATACTAACATTTATATAACTCAGTAAATATATGCTGAAGATGTTCGTGAACGGTTCTTTCACCCAGCTTTGGAGGAGAAACTGAAAATATATGATTTTCGTTTCATTTCAATTATGGTTTTATGAATGTTGAAATCTTTCTGTTTACTCTTAGAATAGAGTGCTGTCTATATAATTCATCACGTTTTATCCAAGATGAATTCAATTCAATGAAAATATTTTGAAAATATAAATTCACGCACAACATCCCTGAAACAACAAAATAATTGATCAATTCAATGAAAGTGAATCAAGCTTTTGATCAATTGGTTGCACTAAAATTCACTTTTTTGTTACATTCTGTTAACAGAGTCAGCCGTAACTAAATGTATTCCATGTACCTCATCATTCCCAGAAAAAATGTGATGAGTCGTGGATTGTTTAACTTGTTCATGAGAAAAGTTATCCTAAAAATGTATGTTTTTAAAATTTGATAAGCCAGAAGAAAAACAAAATAAAATCTGAATATACTTACTCTCTTTGATTATCTTTTTGCATGTGTTTGCCATCTCCCAAGACAGTTTGTAGAGGAAAAGATAACTGAGGTAAATATTGGTTGGCGATATTGCTGTGGAGATACAGTTAATCAAAACCTTTTCCAATCTGATCTTCTAAGGACATGGCCATTTGCAAGTTTGTGCAGGGTAGAAAATCAGGTTAAGAAATCAATCAGGTTGAGGAAGCCAGGAATGTTGCTGAATGAATAACAGCATAGTAAAAGAAGGATAAAAGGAACAGTTAGATCAACACTGCCTGTGCTTGCAGCGAGGCATCTCTGATTTCTGTGTCACCCGTGCTCCGGACCACCAGGGTTTTCAAAGATGACAATGCACAACTATATGGATTATTTCAAAAGATCAATAGATTTGTACATGAGTACTTTATTATATAATTATGAAATGACCAGCTTGGCTTTGCTGCTCAGAAATAATGAATAAAAGGTGTATACTGAAATGGAAATCAAATTAATTATTATTATATGAAAGCAGAATTCTCAAGGGAAAAATTAAATTAAAAGAGTCATGGAATGGCTGAAGTTGGGAAGCACAGGCAAGTCGGTTTTACCTTAGTTAATTCCCCTGAAATTCAACAAATTATTATTTTTGATTCAGAGCACAATTATTAATTTCTACAATCTATTAGGCTTTATAGGTTTTGTCTCATTAGATTCTAGATGATTCTATTATCCCCAATTTACAAAATAAAAACAGAAATTAACAGACTTCAAGATCATATACTTAAGAAATTGGGAACTAGAATTAGACATCTATGCCTCACCACAGAGTAATACCTGAAATTTCAGTTTAGAAAATATTCTTTTCACTGAAGTTCAAAGAGTTTGAGTAAGGGGAAAGAGAACCTAAGGAAGACCCCTAAGCGAAGGGTGTAGAAATGAGAGAGAGGGAAAAGTTAAAGTCTAGGAGAGACTGAGAACCATAACCCTTGTGCTGTGTAGGTCCTAAAGGAAGAGTAACATAGATATAGAGATACACAGAATCCACTGTTCTCTATAAATCTTCCCTTATGAGCTTGGCCTAGATCCCACATGAAGACGGAGTTCTTGCTAAAGATTGAAATTGCTTATTTCTTTTCCAAAGGAATTTTTCAGGTGGGCCCTTGCACTCCAAGATGTGCACTTTTGGCCATGTGATTGGCTTTCCACTCACCCCCAGAGAGATGCCCACAACTAGAGATCCTCTTAAATGAGTTATTAGGTCAGAGGTGAAAGGAGAAAAGACAATCAGGGAGAAAACTCTCCAGGTACTTGCTCTCTGGAGTCACGGTTGTCATGGAGTTTTTTCCATGCTAGTTTCACACCCTACTTTGCCATGTCCCTTCTGATTCAATTCCTCACTTCATCACGGTCCTATTATGGTCTCATGATTATAGTTTTTCTTTTAATGAACTTGGAGTCATTTGAGCTGGAAAGGACCTAGAAACCATCTAGTCAAATGCGATCAATTTCCAGGTGAGGACCTGAAGCCAGTGGAGCTAAGAGATTTGCCCAAGATGACACAGCTGGTTGGCAATATAGACTGACAACAATAAATTAGATATGTGGGCACTTACCAGTTTACAAAGTACTTTCATTTCAGATATGTACATACATACATTTTCTCAAATACCTGACCTGAGTCAGTAATCAAAGCAGCCCTTCGAAGCAGACATGGCATGATTTCCTAAACATAAGTGAGGAAATCAAGGAAATAGGGAAGAAATAAAACTAATTCGTGACAGGGGGATGAGTTACCATGGTTACAACCATGGGCATTGGTATCAGCCAGTCTGGGATGAATACCAGCTTTCCACTTGTAGGTTGTATGAACTTGAGCAAATTAACCTCTCCAAACCTCAGTACTATCACCTATAAAATGGGGCTGATAATAGTAGATACATCTCAGAGTAAATTTTCATAGAAAGAATCAAATTAGTTAACAGTTATCCAGCACTTACCACAGTATGTAGTACAAACGATGACTTCTATTATCAGAAGGTGTAATTCATGTGTTCTGAATTGGAGTTCTTTCCAACATATTATGCTGCATTACTAATCCTTCATTAAAAATATCTACTTAAGATAATCCCCATAAACTTTTGTGTTTTGTTTTTGAAAAATGGAGCTCACCTATCCTGCAATTCCTAGGAATACAGAGATATTTTCAGAAGGTCTCCTTCTTGGTTTGACCTAGTTCAGCTAATCTTACTTTTAGGGAGAAAAGGATGGATGGGGAAATAAATTATTTCTTTGATTGAACATTCACTAATTGGTTAGCAGTTACATATTCCCTCTGATAAGAACTATACTAATTTAATCTTTTAAACTGAATAGATTCTTAAGATAGTTTAAAGATATAACAGCAAAAGTATAGAATTTGGGTTCCAAGGCTAAGCATTGGAAGACGTGCTTCTGGCCTATAGGAACCACTTATAATCCACACATGAAAATTTGTGAGACTCACCGTGGATTGTTGCCACCCTGGGAAGAATGTGGCAGACCTCAATATGCCCAAAGTTTCAATCTGTGAAATGGGAATAACTGCTCATCTGCCAACTCACATGGCAATAGAAATAAATCACATCTGTACAATGTAACCATATGAAGTATAAAGTGTTGTGTAAATACTAATGTAATATGTATGACATATAGTACACAAACTTGTCTGAAAAAAAATATCTATCTAAATTTTCTTTAAATTCTCTTGATTGGAATCTGAGTCTCTAAGTCAGCTGGCTCTGCTGCTCCCTGATCAAACTTAAGGCCCTGGAATCCCTGGGAGGTTCATATCTCTGGGACTTTGACGCTGTCTCCCAAGACACATCACAACAGCCTTAATTTCTGAAGTCTTGCTTTGACTCTGGGAAGCAACCATGGAGCATGCTTCAGGTGAACTACGTCAATAAATTGATAACTTTGACTTCTTTCTAGCCTCTGAGAATCTCCCCAACTCTTGACCATAAAAGGGCCCTTTCTTCCTACCATTCCTCTTTCCCACCTCTTTTTCACAAGCCACTACACAAGAAGTTCTCCAGGAGTAAGATGGAGGGGATAGAAACATTATTTGGGAATACACCAGACCAGTCTTTCTCCCTCTCCTCTCCTGTTGTCTCCTCTCCTCCCTTCTCCTTCCCTCTGTTTCCTTTCTCACTATCATTCTCTCTCTCTATCCTTCTTTTTCTTTCTCTCTCTCTGTCCATGAATAAGATGATAAAGTGTGCATTTGTAAATTATTTTTAATTTTCACATATTTGTAAATTATTTTTAATTTCCACATATTTAATTTTATACATTATTTTATATTATATTTATTGAAATATACAAATGCTTAATGGTTGAAAATAAACAAAAGACGTATTAAAAATCGTAGAGGAAAAAACAGTCTATGTGGCTTCCTAGGGTCTTGACATTTCTGTACATAAAATATCTATTAGATTCTCTGTTCTTAAAACGTAGGGTTTTATGTACCTGGGTCTAATCATACAATCAGGTTTATAAAGTAAATTCAATGTTGGTGACACTGTCTCGAACAGATCACCTGGTGGTGGTAGCTAAGAATAATGACAGGAGGAATCAAAGAGCAATGATTTCACTTCTTCTTTCTACCTAGAAAGAAGACCTGTGACCTACAAAAAGTCAAATACATATTCTAAACTTTGTCTTCATTATAGGAGAAATAGCACCTGCATAAATATTGCTCTTAGTGAGATAAATGTGTTGTCCTCTTTACCACCCTTTTGAGGGCCTCTTTGATTTCCTTGTTCCTCAAACTATAGATAAGAGGATTTAACATGGGGATAAGGATAACATAGAACACTGAAAACACCTTGTTCTGATTCTTGGAGTGGCTAGAGCTAGGATTCAGGTACATAAAGAGGCCTGTACCATAGAAGATTGTCACAACTGCCAGGTGGGAGGCACAAGTATTGAATGCCTTGGCACTACCTTTGGCAGAGGATAGTTTCAGAATAGAAACTGCAATAAAACCATAAGATAAGAGGATAAAAAGAAAAGACCCGAATCCAGTAAAAAATGCTACCAGAAAAATAATCATGTGGATGATAAAGGGATTGGTGCAAGACAAGGAAATAATCTGGATTATGTCACAGAAGAAATTTAGAATGATATTGGGCCCACAAAAGTGGAGATGAAAACTAGGGACTGTTTGAACTGAACTACAAGGAAACCACTCCCATAGGCCCCAGCAACCATCTTCTGACAGAGGCCAGGAGCCATGATGGCTGAGTACTGCAGAGGCCTACCAATAGCAACATATCTGTCATAGGCCATGGCAGCCAAGAGACAGCACTCAGCCTGACCCATCCAGCACCCAACAAAATATTGGGCGGCACAGGCAGTGAAGGAAATTGTTTTTTCATCTTTTAAGAAGTCTGAAAGCATCCTTGGGCTGGTAGAAGAAGAATAGCAGATGTCTAAAAATGACAGGAAACTGAGAAAAAAGTACATAGGTGTGTGCAGGTGGGAGTCCACCCTGATTAGGATGATAAGACCCAGATTCCAGACTAGGGTCATAAGGTAGATCCCTAGGAAGATTGGGAAGAGGACAAGCTGCCACTCTTTTTCATCTGAGAGTCCCAGGAGAATAAACATGGACGCAGAAGTGTAATTTCTATCCCCTTCCATGGACATGCTTGGTGCCATCTGCTGAGAAAATGATTAGAAATGGAAATAAATTCATTCTCAAAAAATAAAAACAAACATTTTTTTCTGTTCACACAGCTGACTAAATATCAATCTTAAATCCTCAATGTTGAGTTAATATAGTCTTAAATGTGAAATTACAAGCCTTAACTGAAAAATTCCCTTGGATATTGTCATTTTCTTAGGGGACAAAAGGGAGTAAATGGACATTATTTTTACATTATCCTCTAAAATCTTAATTTCATGTCTTAACATTCCAGAGTTTACAAATATATGAGAATTGGAACTAGACCAAATTATAAAAACTGTCGTCTCTCAATATGGGGAAACAAAGATTCTGCTCGGTTGGATCCACTATTAATCAGTCCTTTCAGAAGACCCTGAACCATGCTGGGTGTCATCTGTCAAATAAGGATGCTGGAGTAGGTGCTCTGTAAAATCTCCTTTGGAACCAACGTTCAATTAATCTGCCATCAGGGAGGGTGGACGATTTCGTAACTGCCTTTCTACTTTTATACAGCCTTCAGAGATATAAAAGTAACGTAATTAAATGATGGAAAGAGTCACACACCAAGATATAGATTGGAAATGGGTGTGACTTAACCAACCTCATGACTCTAGGAAGGCTCCTGAGAAGTTAGATAAGACAAGGTTGAAAGAGCCATTATGTTCCTTTCCTTACAGTTGCAGCATTTTCCTTTCCTCAAATCAGGGGTATTATAAGTTAAGTTATCTAAGACAGTGATTCTTGATGTTCTTTCCATCAATGATACTTTTGAAAATCTGTTGGAAACTCTAGAACCTCTACCCAGCAAACTGCAACCACTTGTCACCTTTGCATATGGTTCTATTAGATTCTTAAATCATCCTGGAGTTTATTCATGGTTCCTAGCTTCAAGACTTCTCCTACAAAGTAGAGTGACTTGAACTCAAGTAAAGGTTAAGATGTTTAGTTAATGGACGTTCTTATTATCAAACTAAGGCAGAATTTCTGGAGATTCTTTCTGTTTTCCTCTTTGGAACTAGTCCAGAGAAAGAAGGCACTAAGTCTTCAGTCCAAACAGTAAATAAGCCAAAGATTATTTCTGCATCAGATACTATATGCCCTCATCAAGATGAAATAGCTGTTCTCTCTCCAGATGGTCATTAGAACATCTCCCAAAAAGGTATTTAAATTAATATGACTCAAACTAGAAAGAAAATCATGGGAAGGTATGAAAGGTAGAAAATGTATGTCAGAGATGGCCTGGGAGTTGTATATGGGTAAAAGTAGATGTCTTGGAAATTTCCCTGGAGACAGGCTGTGACCTTAATGGAATAACCTATGTCTATCAACTACAAATATTTGCCAGCATTAGACTTCCTGAATGTCTTCCTTTTCTACAATCATTTCCAAGCCTTCTAGTTCCAAAAATGAATGCGAATAGAAAATCCCCATAGACGCATAAGGCTACAGCCTGAGAAGTAAAGTAGAAGCATTCATTTCTCAAAATCAGATCAGTCATTGCTCCGTGTTGCACTGCTTTAAGAGTATTCTGAAGAAATGAAGTTATTAATTAGAAAAGAAATACAAGACTTGCCATCAATATGGAAGGAGAAATGGTAGCAGACATGCTGCACAGTCACGCACCATGTAACAACATTTTGGTCAATGAAAGATCACAGATACAACATTGATCCCATAATATTAGTGCCATATAACATAGGTGTGCTGTAGGCATAACATGTATGTTTGTCTAGGTACACTCTATGATGTTTAGACAAAGACAAAATAGCCTAACAAGGCATGTATAAATGTATCCTTGTAATTAAGTGATGCATGAATGTATTAACATTCCCAGACTTGAATGTGGTTCTGTCCATAGTGAAACTGAATGGAGGGAGAATTTTGTGACAACAGAGCAGAAAATTACATTCTTCATCACTGTTACCATCATCATCATAACTAACAATCAGGACAGCAAAAAGATTTATTGTGGAGCTACAACTTATACTGTTCTTCCTCTACTCATGGACATATTCAAAGCTTCCTGTAATGCCTAGTTGTTCAATATGGTAACCTTAAGCCTCATGTGCTGTCTACCAAACACAAATAATACTCTGAAAATTGCCCACATATTTTTATTATATGCCTCTGGAACCCCAATTAAATGTATGTCACTGAATCTCCTTGCTCTATCCTCCACATCACTAAAACATCCGTTATTTGTATTTCTCTATTGTCTTCCGTATAATTTTTACAGACCTCTTTTCCAACAAATTTATTCTAACATGAATTGTGCTAATTGGCTGTTTAACTTATCCACTTAATTTCAAATTTCCATCATAATATTTTATTTTCTCTCTGGAGTTCCCATTTAGTTCTTTTCCCAAATGGTCACCTTTGACAGCCTCTTATTCTTTCATCATACTCTCCAAGCATCTGGTATTTAAACATATTAAACATATTTACTTCTCATTAATAACTAATGATTTAAATATATAGTTTTGCAAATCTGATTCTATAGTTAGATGTCATAGCTGACTCTTAGTCAAGATGCCTTGTATATTTCTGTGCTTAGTGAATTTTTTTTAACTTAAGTTCATGTTCTTTAAAAATTTGTCTGTGGGAATCTTTGATGCTTGTGTTTAAAATATGTTCTTTCAGAAATGATTTATATTATTTCTGGAAGATACCTTGAGGGCAACACCAACACAGACTCCCTTTAAACAAGAATTTTGACTTTGTGTCTTTTGGTGTCAGAACAGTGAAAGATTCAGGCTGCATATCTATGTAAGTCAAAGTATGAGACTAAAAATTATCAGGGGAAGGAGGAACGTTAGCATCTTAGCTGTAAAAGACAGTCTTCCTTTATGTCCCACTTTTGTAACAGTGAATTGGACGTTCATCCATGAACAAAAACACCTTGTGGGAGTTGTGGCATCCAGGACCAAAAACCAAGGGAGCCAGGAGGAATCTTGCCCACCTGTGTATCTGGTAACAGGCAGACAGACATCAGAATGGGCTACAGGGCCAGCAGGAGACAGTGAACTTAACCCAAGCCACCTGGGTTATGATTGGTTAAGCCTGGAAAGTGCTGACTTTGGCTGACACCCATGAAAGAGAGAGACTTTATGGAAGCCTAGCCTTCCTGAGAGGGGACTATAGCACATTATTGGAGGAGAAAAAAAATATGAGTTGGTCACAGCAGAGAAGGTGAGAGGAGCATTCCCAGCACCACCTGCTCAAGGCAACAACGTACAGACTGAAGATTTCAGCAGTGGTGAACTATCCCACAGGGAAAAAGAGCCACAAGTGAGTGCCCAGCTACCATTGCAGTGCTGGAAGCATCTGGAGAAACCTAAGTCTTCCCAGAAGTACCTAGTGTACTGAGACAGGTAGTCAGTGATTGGAGGAAGAGGGAAGAGCAGGAAAGAAACAGTTGAGAATATTAAAGAGCTTTAAAGTGGCATAGTTTCTTCCTCCTGACTCAGGATTTCAACAGAAAGTCCACCCATGAGGCTCCAGGAGTACCTCACTCAAGAATCTCCCCACCAGGTCGGTGGGAACCCCTAAGTTGCCAGTGCTAAACCCACACTTCTCCCCACTCTGCAACTGACTTCTTTTGTATATTTCCAAGGGCAGCAGCAACAACAAATCTGGTAAACTGAGTGATCTAGGAAAAATAAACTTGAGTATGTGGGCAAGGGAAAAAAGACATACATGAACTGTAGTGCCAGCTTCTAGAAAACAAAAAAGAGTCTTCCAGTAGCCAAATTGGCGATTGGTAACAACCAGGGAAGACACAATAGCTTAAGAATTCTGCCACAAGTGAGAGCAATAAGAGTGGAGCACATTTACCCATATAAATGCAGAGAAAACCTCAGATATAACACCACCAATAACAGGATACCCCATCTGAAGGCAACTAGCAAAGATTTGAAGAGGTGTTTTCTATTTCAAGTGCAAAAGCAGCAACCAGAAGCTATAAGAAACATGAAATATCAAGGGAACATGTCATCATGTAAAGTTCACAAAAATCGCCAACAACAGAATTTTAGAAGCACAGAATTTTGTGACTAAGCGAATAAAGAATTCAAAATAGCTTTTCGAAGAATCTCAATGAAAGAAAATAAAAGGCAAAAGAAGATAAGATAAGGAAATAAAGACACAAAATGAGATATATAACAAGGAAATAAAAATTATAAAAAAGAACAAACAAATTCTGGAGATGAATAATTCAATGAATGAAACGAAAAATACAATAGAGAGCATCTTCAGTAGAGTAGAGAACCCGGAAGACAGGAAAGTGAGCTAGAGGGTAAGACGTTTGAATTAACGCAGTCAAAGCCAAGGAAACAAAACAGAAGGAAAAAGAGCAAAGAAAGCCTACGTGATCTATGGGATTTCATCAAAACAAAATTAGAAGAATTGAGGTTCAAAAGGAACAAAGAGGGAGAAGGGGGCAGAAAATTAATTTAGGGAATAATACTACAGACTTCCAAAACCTGGAGAGACTTAGACAGGTAAGCTCACAATCACAGATCACCCTATGTTCTCATTTCAAAAGACGTTCTCCAAGACAAATCAAAATAAAACTGTTAAAGATCAAAGACAAAGAGAGAATCCTAAAAGCAACAAGGGAAGAAAAGATTGTACCTTCAAGGGAATCTCATTAGCTATCAGCAGTTTTCTCAACAGACATCCTATAGGCCAGGACAGAGGGGAACGGTATATTCAGTGTTGAAAGAAAAACTGCCAGCCAAGAATACTCTATCCCACAAAGTTATACTTCAGATACGATGGAGAAATAAAGACTTTCCCATAAAACAAAAGCTGAGATTATTCATCACCACTAATCCTGCCTTAAAAAAGTTTTTCCCATTGAAATAAAAAGACACCAACCAGCAACATGAAAACATACAAAAGCAAGTAGCATAGCATAAAGGTAGGTATATAGGCAGGCACAAAAAACTCTGATTCTGTAATAGGATGGTGTGTTAACCACTTAATTCTAGTATAAAGTTTAAAAATGATGAGTATTAAAATGTTTATAGCTAGAATAATTTGTTAAAGAATACTTGATGTAAAAAAAGGTAAATAACGACATAAAAATATAAAAGAGAGGAGTAAAGGGGTACAGCTTTTGTAGAAAATTTAAGTTGCTATCAGTTTAAAATGCAGTGTTTTCTTTATAAGATGTTTATGTAACGCACATGGTAATCACAAAGAAAAGGCCTAGAGTAGATTCACAAAAAGACAAGAGGAAACACAGCATACCACCAAAGATACAAAGTCAGGCACACACAAGGAAAAAAGAGACAATGGAAATACAAAACAATCAGAAAACAATGACTAAGATGGCATTAGTAAGTGCTTATATATCAAAAGTAACTCTACATGTAAATGGATTGAATTCACCAATCAAAAGGCAGAGTCCTGGATAGATAAAAACAAGACCCAACTATATGCTGCCTACAAGAGATTCACTACAGCTTTAAGGACAGCCACAGGCTCAAAGTGAAGGAATGGAAAAAGATATTTCATGCAAGTGGAAACCAAAAGAAAGCAGGAACAGCTATCTATATCAGACAAAATAAATTTTAAGCCAAATATGGAAACAAAGAAGGTAACTATATAACAGTAAAGGGGCCAATTCATCAAGAAAACATAATAAATGTAAATATACATGCATCCCAAATCAGAGCACCTAAGTATATTAAGCAAATACTAACAGATCTGAAGAAGGAAATAGAGAGCAACACAATAATAGTGGGAGAACTTAGTATTCCACTTTCAGCAGTGGATAGATCATCCAGGAAAAAATCAACACAGAAATGTTAGACTTGCATCCTATTAGACCAAATGGACTTAACAGACATTTATACAACATTTCATCTAATAGCAGCAGAATATATATTCTCCTTAAGTGCACATGGAACATTTCCAGGATAGATCATATGACAGGATACAAACATATTTTAAAATTCTTAAGCCTGAAATCATACCAAGTATCTTTTCTGACCACATTGGTATGAAACTAGAAATCAACTTAGGGAAAGCTGGAAATTTTACAAATATTTTCGTGTACAGAAAATATACCAAAAAAACCCCCTGAACAACCAATAAGTCAAATAAGAAATCAAAAGAGAAATCAACAACTATCTTAAAACAAATAAAAATAGAAATATAACACACCAAAACCAATACCATCGTAAAAAAAATCAGTTCTGAGAAGGAAGTTTATAGCAATAAATTCATATATTAAGACTATAGAAGAATCTCAATAAAAACCTAACATTACACCTCAAGGAATGAGAAAAAAAGAACAAATTAAGACCAAAGTGAGTAGAAGGAAGGAAACAAGAATGATCAGAATGAAAATAAATGAATTAGAGACCAAAAAACAATAAGAATAATCAATGAAGTTAAGAGGTAGTTTTCAAAAAATAAACTATTCTGACAAATCTTTAGATAGGCTAAGAAAAAAGTATACTGAAATAAAATCAGAAATGAAAGGGGAGACATTACAAGTGATATTACAAAACTACATAAGATCATAAGAGACTACTATGAACAACTATATGCCAATAAATTGGATAATCTATAAGAAATGGATAACTTCCTAGAAATATGCAAGTTATCAAGATTGAATCAAGAAGAAATAGAAAATCTGAACAGAAAAAAGATGAGTAAGGAGATGAAATCAGCAATCAAAAACCTCTTGATACAGAAACCCTCAGAACAAGATGGCTTCTCTGGCAAATTCTGCCAAATTAATGCCAATCCTTCTTGAACACTTTCAAAAAATTGAACAGGAAGGAATAGTTCCCATCACATTTTAGGAGGCCACTATTACACTCACACCAAAGCTATGACCAAGTGGGATTTATCCTTGGAGAGGAAGAAGGTTCAAGATGTCCAATTTAATAAATGTGATACACCACATTTAGAGAATGAAAGATAAAAATCATATGATCATCTCAATAGATGCAGAAAAAGCATTGAACAAAATATCACATCCTTTCATGATTAAAACCCTCAAAAATTAGATATACAAGGAACATACCTCAACATAATGAAGGCCGTATAAAACAAACACACATCTAACACTATGCTCAATGGTGAACAACAAAGTTTTTCCTCTGTTAGGAACAAGACAATGGTGCTCGCTCCCACTACTCTTATTCAATTTAGTACTAAAAGTCTTAAATAGAGTAAACAGGCTAGATAAAGAAATATAAGACATCCAAATTGAGAAGGAAGAATTAAAATTGTCGTTATTTTCAGAGGATATAAACTTGGATGTAGAAAATCCTAAAGACTCAACCACAAAAGGGTTGGAAGTAATCAACCAATGCAGTAAATTTGCGGGATATAAAATCACTGTTCAGAACTCAGTTGTGCTCCACGAGCACGAAATTTCATTCCATTTGTTTCTATCTTCCTTGAATTATTTCAACACTGTGTTATAGTTTTCTGTGTACAAGTCTTTCACTTCCTTGGTTAAATTTATTTCTACGTATTTTATTGTTATTGTTACTATTTTAAATGGAATTATATTTTTTATTTCTCTTTCTGCTAGTTCATTGTTAGTGTATAAAAAAGCAACTGATTTTTGTACATTGATTTTGTTCACTAAATTTTACTCTACTCATTGATTATTTCTAATTGTCTTTTCATGAATTTTAGGTTTTCTTATACATATAATTGTGTCAACTGCAAATAGTGATGTGTTAACTGCTTTCTTTACGATTTGGATACATTTTGTTTCATTTTCTTAACTGCTCTGGTTAGAACTTCTAATACTATTTTGAATAAGAGTGGTGAGAGCAGCATACTTGACAAACGTTTTGATATTAGCTAATTTCTCTGAAATTGAGAAAATTGTCATTTTTGATTCAGTGCTCTACTATTATCTTCTACAGCGTCTTAGGCTTTATAGATATGGTCTCACTACATTAAAGATAATCCTATTATCCCCATTTTACAAGTGAAAAACAGAAGTCAACAGAGTTCAAGACCACATAATTAAGAAATTGCAGAAGTAGAACTCAACATCCGCCTCTCACTCCAGAGTAATACCTGATATTTCAGTTTAGAGATTCCTCTTTTCACTGAAGGTCAGAGAATTTGGGTGAGGAGAAAGAGAACACAAAGAAGAACCCTAAGTGGAGGGTGTGGAAGTGAGGGAGAGGGAAGAGTTAAAGAATGGCAGATAACATAAATCTCATGAAACTTATGAGAACCATAAATCTTACTCTACCTAGGTCTTACTGGAAGAATCACATGGATGTTGAGATAGGACAGAATCCACTGTTTTCTATAAGTCTTGCCCTCTCACTTTGACCTACATCCCCCTGGATAAAGAGTTCTTGCCAAAGTTGAAATTTCTTATTTCTTTTCAAAAGAATTATTTAGGTAGGCCACACTGCACTCCAAGATGGGGACTTTTGGCCATGAAATTGGCTGTCTACTTACAGCCAAAGAAATGCCCACCACTGGGGATCCTCTCATATGTGTTCTTAGGGCAGAGGTGAAAGGAAAAAAGACAGTTACAGGGAGAAAACTCTCCAGATACTTGCTCTCCGGACTCATGAATGTCATGGAGTTTTTTCCATGCTAGTTTCATGCCCCAATTTGCCATGTCCCTTATGATTCAATTCCACACTTCCCCATGGTCCTATTATTAGCTCATGATTATAGCTTTCCTTTTAATGAACATGGAGACATTTGAGCTGGAAAGGACCTAGAGATCATCCAGTGGAATACCATCATTTTCAAGGTGACTACCTGAGGCCAGTGCAGTTAATAGATTTGCCAAAGATGACACAGGTGACTGACAATACAACTTGATAACAAAAATTAGATGTTTGGACACTTCCCTGTTTACAAACCGCTTTCATTTTAGATACATATATTTTCTCAACTCCCTGACTTGAATCAATAACAGCAGCCATGTGAGGCAGACATGGCATGATTTGCTACACGTAAGTGAGGAAATTGAAGCAATAAGGAATACGATAAAAGCAACTCAAGACAGAGTCACAGATCATCACGGTTAATACCATGGGCATTGGTATTAGCTAATCTGGGTTGAATTCCACCTTTCTATTTCTTGGTTATGTGACCTTGAGCAAATTAACCTCTTCAAGCCTCACTATTGTCACCTGTAAAATGGGCTCATAGTATCAGCTATTCATAGAGTAGCTCTTCATAGAATCAAATTAGATAATGCTTATAAGGCAGTTATCAGAGAGTGAAGCACACAGCATGCCTTCTATTAAAATAGGTATAATATATTTACACTGAATTGGAGTTCTTTCTGACATATTATGCTGTATTACTAATCCTTCATTAAAAATATCCACTTCGATCATTCTCACAAACTTTTGCTTTTTGTTTTTTTGTGTTTTTTTTTTTAAATGGAACTCATCTACCCTGCCATTATTAGGGATACATAGATGTTTTAGGAAGTTCCCACTCATGGTTTGATGTCCTTCAGGTAACCTCACTTTTAGGGAGAAAGGTATTGATGGGTTAATGACTTAATTATTTGATTTAAAACTCGATAATTGGTTAGTAGTTATTTATTCACTCTGATAAGAACTTTAAAAATTTAATGTTTTAACCTGCATAGATTCTTAAGATAGATTTAAATATGTAACACCAAAAGTGTAGAAGTTGGGCGCAGGGACAAGCAATGAAGGACATGTTTCCTGTCAGTAAGAACCATTTATGTTCCACACATGACACTTTGTGAACTCAAAGATGGATTGTTGCTACCCTGGAAGGAACGTGGCAGAACAAAATATGCCCAAAGGTTCTATCTGTGACATGGAGATAATTTCTCACCTGCAAACCGCACATGGTAGTAGAAAAAAATCACATCTATACAATGTAACTAATTAAGTGTAAAGAGTTGTGTAAATAATAATGTAACATGTACGAAGTTTAGCCTACAACCTCTTGTCTGAAGAAAAATCTCTCTTTAAAATTTTCTTTAAATTCTCTTAGTTGGACTCTCCAAGGCTGGTGGCTCTGCTTCTCCCTGGTCATACTGAAGGCCCTGGAGTTCCTGTGAAGCTCCCATCTCTGGGACTCAGGCTCTGCCTCCCTAAACATACCATAACAGCCTTCGTTTCTTAGTCTTGCATGATCTTTGGAAGCTACCAAGAAGCTTGCTCTAGGCTACCTATGACCAGAAATTGATGCCTTTGACTTCTTTCTAGCCTCTGAGACTCTCCCCAACTCTTGACCTTAAAATTGCCCCTTCTGGGAGCCAGCCCAGTGGCATAATGCTTAAGTTCTGTGCATTCTACATTGCAGCCCAGGTTCACGTGTTTGGATCCTGGGCATGGGCATACCGCTCATCAGCTGTTCTGAGGCGGCAGCCCACACACAAAATAGAGAAAGACTGGCACAGATGTTAGCTCAGGACTAATCTTCCTCAAGCAAAAAATGAAGAAGGCTGGTAATGAATGTTAGATCAGGGTGAATCTTCTTCAGGAAAAAAAAAAAAAGCCCCTTCTTTCTACCATTCCTTTCTCCCAACTGTTTTTCACAATTTACTTCACAAGAAATTTCGAAGAGTAATATAAATGGAACAAGATTATTTGGAAATAAAGCCAGACCAATTCTTCTCCCTCTCCTCTCCTTTTGTCTACTCTCCTGCCTTAACCTTCCAGCCTCTCTCTTTCCCTCTCTTCCCTTTCTCTCTCCTCTCTTTCTCTCTGTGTATGTGTCCCTCTCTGTTTCTTTTTCTCTTTCCAGCTTTCTCTTTCTGTATCACTCTCTCTAATGCTGACTTTCTCTCTCTCTGTTTAGAATTAAGATGATAAAGTATTCACTTTAAATTATTTTTAACTTTCACACATAAAAATTTATACATTATTTTATTTTCCTTTTATAGAAATATAAATAATGCTGAAAAATTGAAAATAAAAGCAATCATAAAAACTGTAGAGGAAAGAATCATGTGCATGACTTCCTAGGTCTTGTCATTTGTCTGCAATAGTGATAACAGCTATTGGAAGCTGTGTTCTCAAAAGAAAGCTTTTCATCTACTTGGGTCTAACAAACTGATTTCCATGTTGATGACATTGCCTCAGACAGATCACTTGCTGGTGGAAGCTAAATATAATGGCAACAGAAATCAAGGAGTCAGGTTTTCACTTCTCTATACTTAGTCTTGTGACCTACAAAAGTTTACTTGAATGTTCTTACCACTGTTTTCCTTCTTAGGGTAACACCTGCTCAAATATGTTCTTACTGAAGTAAATGTTTTGCCCTCTTTATCACCCTCTTGAGGGCCTCTTTGATCTCCTTGTTCCTCAGACTATAGATAAGAGGGTTTAACATGGGGATAAGGATAACATAGAACACTGACAGAACCTTGTCTTGTTTCTCAGAGTGACCAGAGTTAGGATGCATGTACACTGAGAGGCCTGTTCCGTAGAAGATTGTCACAACTACCAAGTGGGAGGCACAGGTATTGAAGGCCTTGGCACTACCTTTTACGGAGGATATTTTCAGGATGGAAGCTGCAATGAAACTATAGGATAAGAGAATAACAAGAAAAGAACCGAACCCAATAAAAAAAGCTACCAGAAAAAGAATCATTTGGCTGATGAAGGGATTGGAGCAAGACAAGGATATGATGTGGGTTATGTCACAGAAGAAATTTGGAATGATATTGGGCCCACAGTAGTAGAGATGAAAGCAAGGGATTGTTTCCGCTAAGCTACTAAGGAAACCACTCCCACAGGCCCCAGCAACCATCTTCTGACAGAGGCCAGGAGCCATGACTGCTGAGTACTGCAGAGGCCTACCAATAGCAACATATCTGTCAAAGGCCATGGCAGCCAAGAGACAGCACTCCGTCAGACACATCCAGGATGCAACAAAATACTGGGTGGCACAGGCAATGAATGAAATCATTTTTTTCTCTTTTAGGAAGTCTGAAAGCATCCTTGGGCTGGTGGAAGAAGAATAGCAGATGTCTATAAATGACAGGAAACTGAGAATAAAGTATGTAGATGTGCGCAGGTGGGAGTCCACCCTGATTAGGATGATGAGACCCAGGTTCCAGAGGAGGGTCACAAGGTAGATCCCCAAGAAGACTGGAAAAGTGGCGGCTTATTTGTTGCTCTCTAACATTCATAATCATTCTTTCTCTGAGAAATATACTGAAATATATATATATACGGAGAGGATGATTTTTCTGTTGTTAAACATCATTGTTTCAGTAGATTCGTCCCAACTCTGGGTTTCAGGGTTGAACCCAGATTGGTTTAAGACAATTAGAAAATATCCAATAGCTATTGCAACTAGCTTAGGGTAGAAGTGAGGGATATGAACAAATTAATGCAAGAAAGATGCAAGAAGATGTTTTCTGGGGCTTCTGGGAAAGAAAATCTTTTTCTCTTCTGTGGAAGCTACCAGAAGAGATACTCTCTTCTTTTAGATGGTGTGAAGTAAGACTGTGATCTCTAGAATTTATACAATTTTTCTACCATAAGAGAAATTATCCATAGGATAGAACAATTAGTCTCCACAGCATATTAAACAAAAAAGAAAAAACTGGATATTTATAATATTGTTTCAGCCACTGGATCAAATTTTCTCTGATTACTTCTGTTCTATGAGCTAACAGATTCACTTGATTGTTTGACCAGTTTCATACTTTTTCTGTCATAAAAGATGAAAGATTCCTACTGAAAATCATTTTGTAATATATACCAAGAATAACAAAAATGTGATTTTTTGAATGTGTTCTCTATTATTTGTATATTATTTGCCTATTTTTGTACAAGAAATTGGTAGAAAACTTTGTGGCTTCAAACAAAAATAGATATTTATTACCTTTTATAGTTTTTGTGGGTCAGAAATTCAAGTGCAACTTGGCTGTGTGGTTCTGGCTTAAGAGGTCTGATGAGGTTGCACTCAAGTAGTTGGTCAGGGCTGGAGTCCTCTGAAGCTAGATCAAGGTGGGAGGATCTACTTCTAAAATAGACGCCTCACATTGCTGGCAATTTGGTGCTGTTTGATGGAAGGAGGGTAATATGCTTCTTACATGGGTTAGGCCTATTAAATGTAGGAGGGTTCTGCACAAGCCCATGAAGACCAGAAGGCCAGGGTCATTGGAGACGATCTTCAAGGCTGCCTATCACCCTCAGCTGTTAGAAATGCTTCAGAGTAAATATATTCAAAAACTTTCATTGAAAACTTGGAAACAACTTCTATGCTACATGAAAAGAATAGTTAAATACAGTGAGATATAGCCAGTTGGCTCATTAAAATACACATGCCAGAAAGTAACACTTACACTGCAGGCACAAGATTTTGACAATCAATCTACAAATTCAGATATTCAGGAAACACTATTTTCATTAACTTTCCATAACACAATTTCTACTTTGCGCTCTCTATTTCTTCACTGGGAAGAAACTTAGTCAATTTGTGAGTCCTTCTGTCTTTTCCCTACGTTTGTGTCTAAGTTCTAGAGGACTGAATGATGTCAGGGCAAAGGAGCTATTGGGCTCTTGATCTCTCTCCACAGCAGCATCTCCTGAGATATCTATTGCCTCAACAGATCCCAAGATGTCAAATCATAATTGGGTTACTGCTGAATTCCATTGCTCCGCATCCTAAAGACTGTTAGGTCTGGTGACTCTGCTACTCGTGAACGGTCTTAGTTGAATGGGAATTGTTCTGTTATTCCCATCCTATACTCTGGCACAGGAAATTCTGTAGAGCTCAAGCCCTAAGTGCCCAGTGGCTGTCTCCCTGGACCTCCATGAAAACATTTTCCGAAGTTTCTGTCTGCCAAAACAGGCCCTAACCATCTTTTGGTATGGCTCTTCTGTTCTTGGTGTGTCTAAACTTATTTGATAGTTGTGGTATCTCAAAGCCATTCTGGAGACTCACTCATGTTTTTGGGCACATGATCTCTGTTTCAAATTCTTTTTGCTGTCACATCCTTTCTCTGAGGCTTGAGAACATAACAACTTGCCTGACTGAAAGAGAGGAATGGTCAGAGATAGGAGGAAGGAAATATTAAGTAAAAAGCTAAATATTATTACAAAAATATTTTCCATTAGCTGTTACATACAGCTAAGTGAAAAATTTAAAAAGGAAGGTTGGATGGGGATTTGACAAGATACTAAAGACATATTAGAAGCATGAACAGACCTTATTTTCTAACATATTGTCACTGACTGCTTGACATTCTCCATAGCATGGCCTCTTCTATCTCCCCTAAGTTATTCTTTCCATGTAGCATATGGAGAAGGAAAACTCAGACCTTGAGGACCAGAGGACAAGGGTTTAGTGTCTTGGGTGCAAAACAAGAATTGCTTCTCTCAGTGAATGAATGTATAAAGAAGATGTGGTGTGTGTGTACATATATATATATACACACACACACACATAGAGATATATAAATAATGGAATACTACTCAGTCATAAAAAGATGATATTGTGCCATGTCTGACAACATGGGTAGGTCTTGAGGGTATTATGCTAAGTGAAATAAGTCAGAAATAGAAAGGCAATTTCTGTATGACTTCACTCATATGTGGAAGATAACCAAACAAACACATAGATATGGAGAACAGATAGGTGGTTAACAGAGGGGAAGAGAGAAAGGGGTAAAGGGGCACATAAATATGGTGAGCTAGCCTTCTGGTGGGGAAGAAAATGTAGTCTATACAGAAATCAAAATACAATGATGTAAAAATGAAATTTATATAATGTTATCAACCAATGTGACCCCAATAAAATAAATTTTTTAAAAAACACCCCAAATAAAGAATTGCTTCTTGTACATTTGGTGAGAGATGATAGCAAAGTAGGGTGGAGGGAGATGCAAGAGTTCCTTTTTGGTGCATGTTTTGGGAAGACTGAATGTTATTTCTCTTTTCAAAGTTCCTTATGCTCTTTGCCCAGTTCTTCCTCTTTTCCTCCTTGTCTCTACCATTCTTCATACAATTGTTGTCTCCTCTCATTTTCTCTCTTCTACTTATTTCTTCCTTTAAAATAAGAAGATGGAGCCATGGAAGAGAAGAAGAGATCAATTTCTGTTTCTTCTTCCCTACTCCAAACTTCTGGAAGGTCTTCCTGAATGTGACCCATGCTTGGGTCCCATCTAAAGGTAAAAAACCAAAACAAAACAAAAGTAAAAGAAAACAAAAAACTGGTCCAAAATAAGAAGGTAGAGAGCTGAGATTCCCTCTATTGCAGGGTCTGACTCAGCATTGTTGGAGATTCACCACTTCTTGGTGTCTTTCCCAGATAGAGGTTTCTGATGATTGTCCATATGCTTTGATGACATAATTTATTTTATAGAGAACAAGGTTGGAAGTGTTTTTTAAATTATCCCCATTATCCTTCCAGGGTGAATGGAGCTTTCCTTGACATAAAAATGTCTCAAAAGATGAGCATGCCGAAGGAAGAACTTGGAAAATAAACAAGGGACCAATTAAGAGAGTTGGTCTCCCCTCTATCACCCAGGACGGAGGTTATTTACAGCTTGCATGATTTTAATTGCTCCTTCATTGTTGGGATCTGTGCTCCAAAGTCCTCTCTTAGATGTGAAAGAAGCCTCATAAGCTTTCAAGGTCCTCTTCTCCCACAGCTAGATCATTTCTGAGGGAGGCTGAGTGAGCAAAACATTACTAATAAAAATCATGAACTCATCTCAGAATTCTGATAGAGTGGGATACTCTCAGAAGCTGGAAGCTGAAATATTTTTTGGCTATTTCTGAATACTTGGGTAAACCACAAAGAAGAAAGAGTTAGAACAGAGGAGAGTAAAGCTTTACAGAACTCTTAGGTGAGTCATTAGGGGCTCTGCTCTGAGGAATGTGAGGGCCTGGGACCCGGGAAAAATTTCATAGTTTTACAAATAGCTCAATATCATTGTCCTTGAAGTCTAAGTTTTATGAGTCCCTCTTCCATTGCAACTCATTTAGCCTGAAAAGCATTCTGTAGAGGGAGATCTAAATATGTAGGCTGTGTCAATATACTTTGGTACAAAATGGGGAGCTGGAAAACCTCTGACACCTTTGATTAATGTTTAAAAGGAGAAAACACAGGCCCAAAGGAAAAGTTGTGGGTAATTTTTGAGGGGCCTATGCTACTTGGTTTGTTCCATATAAAAGTCACATTTGAGCAGTCTACAGAAGACTCCCAAATTGAGTGATTTCAGTGCATCTTTGATGAACATTTTGGGTCTTGAGGAATTGGAGGACCACCCATCAAGAAAAACTGTAATACTTGGTCTTCTGAGACTGACCCTGTCCATATTTCCTGATAAATAAAGCTCTGCATATTTTGTTTCCTGTCCTATAAATATGTTGAATTTTTCCAAAGTCAACTGTGTAAATATTAGGAAGGATTATTGATGAAATATCTTAAAGAAGAGAGGTATGTCAAAGAATATGTATGGGCCTTCCCTGGTCTCTGACTTCTTACCACATCCAGCTGGTGATCACCCACAAGAATTTATCTCCATCTTTCTCATGCCACACATCATCTCTTGTTTTACATTATGTCTCTGTGGGTCCATTTATCACCTGTCTTCCTGGGCTGTAGGCTCCTTATTGGATGATTTACATCATCCAAAACACAAAGATAGTGCTTTACAGTGTTTAGAAATAAGATTAATGCAGCAATGAACACATGTTGATGTGCAGTTCAGTGCAGATATTTAAGATGTGGCTTTGGAGCTATATTGCCTGGGTTTGAATCCCAGTTCTGCCCTTTGTGAGTTGTGTGACCTTCAGCTATTTACTACTCTGACCCACAGTCTCTTCATCTGAAAAATGGGACTAGTAAGAACACATACCTCATAAAGTTGTTGAAAATTAAAATATGATAAAACGTGAAAGTATTCAGAATAGCTCTTGGAACATAGTACACACTCAATAAATATTAGCTAACTAATACCACACCTTAATTTTCAGGCAAATGCAATCACTTTAGAAGCCAAAAAAAAAAAAAAAAAAGCAAATCAAGTAGCTTGGGGTTTTAGAAAAACAAATGGCCAGTGATAAGCTAGAGTAACCCAAACTTCATAGAAGTATTCTTTGTAAAAGTGTTTCTGGTAATATGGTGGATCATATGTTCAAAGAAATTACTAACAGTAGATAAAATATGCTTTTTCATGCAGAAGCCAGTGAGAAAGCAAATAAATTTATCAACGTACTCAAATGACAAGAAAAAGCACAAACTTCAGAGGGCAGTAAGATGGGGCCATTATTTTCCCATGAGTATCTATTAATCTCTGGTATGCTCAGTCCTGGGTTTTAATAAGCCAATGTATGAAGGGTAGGAGAAAAAGACAATGTGTGAGATTCGCTTAGAGACAACAACTCATTCCCCCACTGCCGCTGAAAACATGGACTCTCAAAGGGTAACATTCTCAGTTGTCAAACTAGGAAAAACCTACACTCAAAATGAGATAGTGATATGCACACCTCTCTCAGCTTTATTGTGAAAGAAAGACAAAAAGTAAAAAAGCCTTGGGGCTGACCCTGTGGCTGAGTGGTTAAGTTTGTGCACTGCACTTCTGACGACCCAGGGTTTTGCAGGTTCAGATCACAGGCGCGGACATGGCACTACTCGTCAGGCCATGCTGGGGCAGCATCCCACACAACGCAACCAGAGGCACTCACAACTAGAATATAAAACTATATTCTGAGGGTCTTTGGGAGAAGAAAAAGAAAAGAAGATTGGCAACAGCTGTTACCTCAGCTGCCACTCTTAAAAAAAAAGTAAAAAAGCCTTCCCTGATAATTCTTTTTGTAAAATTTATTTTTATTGAGATAAAATTCACATATCACAGTGTGTAAGTTTAAGAGAGTCAGCGTGTTGATTTGAAACTTTTACATATTGCAATATGCTTACCATGCTAGCATTAGCTAACACTTCTGTCATGTCACATAGGTAGATTTCTTTTTTTGTGGTTGGAACAATTAAGATCCAGCCTGTACAGATTTTGAAATATAGTGATGTACATTTGCAATTTATATAATGCTATAAACCAATGTTACCTCAATAATGGAAATAGATCTATTCTTATGAATATTGAAGTTTATAACAGAGTATTGTAGTCTATAATCACTATGCTTGGCATTAGATCTGTAGGATTTATCTGGGAGTTGCAAGTTTGTACCGTTAAACAAAATATCTCCAATTCCTGCATCCCCAGTCTCTGATAAGCACCATTTTGTTTGCTGTTTTTATGAACTTGGCTGTTTTAGAACCTGCATATAAGTGATATTATACAGCCTTGTCTTACTCTATCTGACTTATCTCACTTAATGTAATGCCCTCAAGATCCATCCATGTTGCTGCAAATGGCAGGATTTTCTTCTTTCTCGTGACTCACTGATATTCCACCGTGTGTGTATGTGGGTATAACATCGTCTTTATCCATTCATTCATTGACAGATATTTTGGCTGTTTCCATATCTTGGCCATTGTGAATAATGTTGCAAGAAACATAGGAGTGCAATATCTTTTTGATATCCTTTTTTCATTTCATTTGGACAAATAGCCAGAAGTGGAATTGCTGGACAATATTGTTATTCTATTGTTATTTTTTTGAGGAAACTTCTTACTTTTTTCCATAGTGGCTGAAGTAATTTGTAATCCCATGATAGTGAATGAGGGATCCTTTATCTCCACATCCTTGCCAAACTTGTTCTCTCTCGTCTTCTTGATGATAGCCATTCTAACAGGTGTGAGAAGATATCTCATTGTGATTTTGATTTGCATTCCCCTAATGATTAGTGATATTGAGTATATTTTTGTGTTCCTTTTGGACATTGAATGTCTTCTTTGGAAAAATGTCTAGTTAGTTCTACTGCCCATTTCTTTACATCAAATTTTTGATATTTGTTACTGAGTTGTGTGAGTTCTTTAAATACATGGGATTATAAACCCTTATCCTATGTATGGATGGCAAATATTTTCTCCCATTCTGTAGGTTGCCTTTAATTTTTTTTGATTATTTCTTTTGCTGTGTAGAAGCATTTTAGTTTGATGTAGTCCCGCTTGTTGATTTTTGCTGATGTTACTTGTGCTTTTGATGTCACATCCAAAAACTCATTGCCAAGGTCAATGTCAACAAGTTTTTCCTCTAGGTTTCATTCTAAGAGTTTTATGGTTTTATGTCTATGTTTAAATCTTTAATTCACTTCGAGTTAAGTTTCATGAGTAGTTTAAGTAAGGGGTCTGGAGTTTTCTCTGCCTTTGTATGGGTACACATGCTCCACTCTGCTTGCTCCCTCTTGTGGCTGAATTCTTTTATTTTTTTCAAATAAATAGTGATTTTTTTAATACGCTTTTCAACATGGCTTTTTTAAAGAAAGTACTGTCTACTTTTTAAATTAAGTATCTAAAATTTTTCATATCTATTTTTTTAATTGCAGTAACATTGGATTATAACATTACATAGCTTTCAGATGTACATCATAATATATTTCAAATTCTGCATAACTTACATCATGTTCACCACCCAAAAGCTAATTATAGTCCATCCCCTCACATGTGAGCCTCATCACCCCTTTTGCCCTCCCCCCTTTTCCTCTCTGGTAACCACCACTCCTGTCTCCACTTCTATGTGTTTGTTTGTCGTTGTTCTTATCTTCTACTTATGAGTGAGATCATATGTTATTTGACTTTCTCCCTCTGACTAATTTCACTCAGCATAATCCCCTCAAGTCCCATCCATGTTGTCACAAATGGCCGTATTTCATCATTTCTTATGGCTGAGTAGTATTCCATTGTGTATAAATACCACATCTTCTTTATCCATTCGTCCCTTGATGGGCACATAAGTTGCTTCCAAGTCTTGGCTATTGTGAGTAATGCTGCAGTGAACATAGGGGTGAAGGTATCTTTATGCCTTTGTGTTTTCAAGTTCTTCGGATAAATACCCAGCAGTGGGACAGCTAGATCATATGGTAGATCTATTCTTAATTTTCTGAGGAAACTCCATACTGCTCTCCATAGTGGCTGCACAAGTTTGTGCTCCCACCAGCAGCGTACCAGGGTTCCCTTCTCTCCACACCCTCTCCAACATTTGTTGTTTCCTGTCTTGTTAGTTATAGCCATTCTGACTGGAGTGAGGTGACACCTCACTGTAGTTTTGATTTGCATTTCCCTGATAGCTAATGATGTTGAGCATCTTTTCATATGCCTGTTGGCCATCCGTATATCTTCTTTTGAGAAATCTCTGTTCAGATCTTTTGCCTGTTTTTTAATTGGGCTGTTGGTCTTTTTGCAGTTGAGCTGTATGAGTTCTTTGTATACTTTGGATATTAACCCCTTACCAGATATATGGTTTGCAAATATCTTCTCCCAGTTGTTAGGTTGTCTTTTCATTTTGTTGATGGTTTCCTTTGCTGCGCCTTCTTAAGCTATTGTGTCTCCTCTGGTTTATGTCACTCACCATGCTGGCTCCTGGAACCCTTTGTTTCCATTTTACAGAAGGTGGCACTAGAGCTCACATTTGTGTTTCTGCCTTGTCCACAGACCAGGTCTGTTTTTCTGAGACTCAGTTTACCAGATTTGCTCTTATTGCTACACTCAGGAATGTGCATAAGGAGCCAGTTGCAGAGGGGTAAGAGGTGTTTGTTTAGCACTGGGAGGTTGAGGGCTCTGGTGGACCTGGTGCGGAGATTCTCTGGTGAGCTACTCCTCAATGCTCATGGATGGACTTCCTCCTGAAATCCTGAGCCTGTGTGCCCCTTTAATATTCTCAACTGCCTCTTTCCTGATCTCCCTTCTTTTTCTAGTCATGGTCTACTCACCACAGTAATCTCTGTACTTCTAGAGAGAAATGGATTTTCTAGCTGCCTCCAGCACCCCTGGGGTAGGTGGGTACTAACTCACTGATCTTTTTCCTCACCAGAAGAGTTTGCCACTGCTAAATGCTTCAACTTCTGCAGTGTACCTTGAAGTGGTTGGTGCTAGGAAAGCTCCTTTCACTGTCTCCACTGTGACCAATCTCACACCTATTTTTCTACTCCAGCAGTACACTGGAATACCTTCTCAGGAAGACTGGACTTCCACAAAGTCTCTCTCCTTCATGGGTGTCTGCTCAAATCAGCCCTCTCCATGCTTTACAGGACTCTGACCAAGACGGGTTGGGGCTATTTTTCTATCTCCTGCTGGCTCTGTAGCCCATGCTAGGGTGTGTCTGCCTATTATTGGATGCACCGGTGGGGTGAGATTCCTTCCACATCCCTTGGCATATCATGCTAGATACCACAAAAGCTCTTTTGTTCATGGATGGATGTTCAATTCATTGTTACAAAAGGGGAACAAAAAGGAGGACTGTCTTTCATCACAATGACACTGATGTAATTCATTCCTCTGGTAGTTTTTATTTTTATATATCTGCATCTGTAAATATGCAGCCTAAATATTTTCACTATTTTGACACTAAAAAAAAAAAATCAAAATTTTTGTTTAAAGGGATTGTGGGCTGGTTCCGCCCCCAAGGCATCTCACGATATAATATAAATCGTTACTGAAGAAACAAATTTTAAACTCAAGTGTCAGTGGTTCCCATAGATAACTTTTAAAGAAACGTGAACTTAAGATAAAAATAATCACTAAACACACAAACAGGGCACCTCGAGTAAGAGTAAGCAGTAACATTAAATTAGAGAGTCAGACTTGCAAAACTATGCATTTACATCATTAAATAATAATAATTTCAACAAGCATGTTGAATATGTTTAAGTAAAAGATACTATAGAAATTATGAAAAACATTGAGACTATCAAAACTGAATATTTGGGAAAAGAACAAAAAGAATATTAGAGAAAAAACAAAATATTATGATTGAAATTTGAAATTCAATGTGTGAGTTAAACACCCAATTAGCACAACTTCTGATTTACTGCAAGAAGGATCTGAAAAATTAAACAAAACAAAGTAGATGAACACAAATAATGGATGTTTCAGTGATGTAGAGGGTAGAGCTGGAAGATTCAACATACATCTAACTGGAATTCCATGGGCATATAATAGACATATAGAGGCAATTTTTAGAGTACTCTCTGTGTTTAGCAGACATCACAGCATGCTTAAGGTTACCATACCAAACAAATAGATGTTAAAGAAACCTGGGAATATTTCCATGAGTAGAATTCAGTACATATTGTAGCTACTCGATAAATCTTTTCGTTGCCATGATTGTTTATTACAATGATGATGGCAGTGATGATAAAGAATGGAATTTCCTGCTCTGTTCTCACAAAATTCTCCCTCCATTCAGTCTCATTGTGGACAGAACCACATCAAAGTGTCTGATGATAAATACGTAGTCTGTCTGTGACTAGTTCTCCTTCCATGTTGATGGCAAACAGCTTAATATTCTTTTCTAATTCATCTCTTCATTCCTTCAGAGTTATTCTCAAAAGAGTGCACTATGAATCAATGACTGATCTTATTTTGGGAATTTCTGGGAATTTCTACATTCCTTCTCAGGCTATATCCTTACGCTTCTATGGGGATTTTCTCTTTCATATATTTTTGAAACTAGGAGGCTGGGAAATGGCTGGGGAGAAGGAAGATATTCTCCATGGCTAATGGTGACAAATCTTTTGTAGTTCTTAGACAGGGATTATTCCATTAATGTCACAGCCTTTCTCCAGGGAAATTTCTAAGACTTTTACTTTTACCCATACACAATTCCCAGGTTAATTTTCACACTTATTTTCTACTTTCATGGCTTCCAAGGATATTTTTTTTAGTTTGAGTTCATCTGAATGAAAAAGTGTTTGTGTTGGGAGATGTTGTAACAACCATTTGAAGAGATGACAGCTATTGCATCTAGAAGAGGAGACACAATGCCTGATGCAAAAATATTGCTTTGGTTATTTACCCTTTGTCTTGAAGACTTAGTGATTGTCTTCCTTGGACTGGCCCCAATGAGAAAAAGAGAGAGAACTTCCAGAAATGCAGCCTCAGTTTCATAATCCCCATGTCCATTGCCTAAGCGTCTTAACACTTACATGAGTTCAAGTCACTCTATTTTGTAGGATAAATCTTGAATCTAGGAACCATGAATAGAATTGCGGGTGATTAAGAATCCAATAAGCCATTCGTGAAGGTGGAAAGCGGTTGCATTTTGCTGGGAAGAGGTCCCAAAGTTTACAAGAGATTTCAAAAGTATCACTGACCCAAAGAATATCATGGATCATGGCCTTAGATAATTTAACTCTTAAGTATCTCTGATACTTATAGGTGACAACAATGGCCACCACTAATGTCTCAGTATCTGGAGAGATTTCTTCTCTCACTGAGATGCCTCCAGAGCCCACCAGGTGAGTCTCTTTTCACCAAAGGTCTGTCACCCTTCTCTCTGGTGATTTTAGGTTGCTGAGAAGAGTGAGTTTGTGCATGGGCCCCTTAAGACCTGGGTCTTTTCAGCTTTCATCCAATAGCTTTTCTGGGGGTATTCCCTGCGGCAGTTAATATCCGGCAAAGCCAGATGGTAAGACCCTCATCTCAGTTGTGCTGAGTCTGAAGGATGCTTATAGCAGTATCAGGCCCCCGCTCCAGACATCACTCTTCCAGGGAGGGCTGCCTACCTTAGGGTGCCTTCTGCCTGGCTGGATGAGAAACTCTGCTGCTTCTGAAGGTGGCTTTTTTCCTCTCCAGCAGGAATTTCTGCCCCTTCTGCCTTAGTCAGGACTGTCCCTTGTTGTGAGGGTTCTTTTTATCCAGTTTTCAGTTTTCTATCCAGGGTAATTTTTCCAAAAATGATTGTAACCTGGTTCTGTTCATGGGAGGAGATGAGTTCAGAGTCTGCCTATGCCGCCATCTTGATGACATCTGCCCCTGATTCAGTCTTAATAGGACGTCTATTTGGAGTAAATCATTAATTTCTCCTAGATTATTCAATTTGTTGGCATATGATCCCTCATAGTAGTCTCTTATGATCTTATATATTTCTGTACTATCACTTGTGATGTCTCCTCTTTCATTTCTGGTTTCATTTAGTTGAGTCTTCTAACTTTTATTCTTAGTCTAGCTGAAGGTTTGTCAGTTTTGTTTATCTTTTCAAAAAACCCAGCTCTTTGTCGATTTTTTTCTATTGTTTTTCTGCTCTCCATTTCATTTATTTCTGCTCTGCTCTTTGTTATTTCCTTCCTTCTACTCATTTTGAGCTTAATTTGTTCTTTTCTCCTTTGATTTCTGATTTGACTCATTTGTTGTTCAGGAGTGTGTTGTTTACTTTCCACATATTTTTAGGTTTTCCAGCTTTCCTCTTGTGGATTTCTAGTTTCACCTATTTTGTCAAAACAGGTACTTTGTATTATTTTGATCTTAAATTTTGTAAGAATCTTCTGTGTCCTGTTGTATAATCTATCCTGGAAATTTTTGTTTACTCTTGAGGAGAATGTGTATTCTACTGCATTGAAGGCAGTGTTCCATAAATGTCTGCTAGGTCCATTTGGTCTAATGTATGTTTCAAGTCCAACATTTCCTTGTTAATTTTCTGTCTGGATGATGTATCCATTGCTGAAAGTGGACTATTAAAGTCCTTACGGTTATCGTATTGTTACCTATTTCTCCCTTCAGATCTGTGAGTATTTGCTTAATATATTTATGTGCTCTGATTTTTGGTGTTTTTATATTTACACTTATTATATCTTCTTATGAATTGACCCCATTATCACTATATAATGAACTTCTTTGTCTCCTATTTCCATATTTTGCTTAATGTCTATTTTGTCTGATATAAAATGTCTGCTTTGTTCTTGTTTCTACTTGCATGGAATATCTTTTCCTTTCCTTTACTTTGAACTTATGTGTGCCCTAAAGCTATAGTGATTCTCTTGTAGGTGGCATATAGTTGGGTCTTGTTTTTCTATGCATCCCCAGTCCTCTGCCTTTTGTTGCTGAATTCAATCCATTTACATTTACAGTGATTACTCATTCACGAGAACTTTCTAATGCCATCTTATTCACTGCTTTCTGGTTGTCTTTTAATTCCCTTCTTTCTTTTTTTCATCTGTGTCTGCCTACATTTGTACAATGGTGATTTTTTGAGGTGGTATGCTCTGTTTCCTCTTTCTTCCACTTTTTGAATCTACTCTCAATTTTTGCTTTGTGGTTACCATGAGGTTTGCATAAACATCTCATAGAGAAAACAGTCCATTTTATGCTGATACCAGCTTAACTTCAATTGTCTACAAAAGCTGTCCCCTTTTGGGGCCAGCACCCTGGTGTAGTGGTTAAGTTCATCATGCTCTGCCTCAGTGCCCTGAATGTCGGGCAGAAATGTAGGAATATTGGCATAGATATTACCTTAGGACTAATCTTCCTCAAACAACAAAAGAGGAAGATTGGCAGCAGATGTTAGTTCAGGGTGAATCTTCCTTATAAAAAAAACTGTACTGTTTTACTCTCATCTTTTATATTTTTATGTAATTTTTTACCTTTATATTGTATATTCTTGAACAAATTATAGTAGCTATAATTATTTTTAATACTCTTCACTTTTCACTTTTATACTATAGTGAAGTGATTAACACACCATGCTATTACAGAATTAGGGGTTGTTATATGTAACTGTATATTTACCTTTATCACTCTTTTCTATACTTTCGTATGTTTTCATGTCCCTGATTAGTGTCTTTTTCTTTCAGCTTAAATAACTCCTTTTAGTATTTCCTGCCAGGCAGGTCTTGTGGTGATGAACAACCTCAGCTTTTGTGTTTCTAGGAAAGTCTTTATTTCTCTTTCATATTTGAAGTACAACTTTGTGAGAGAGAGTATTCTTGGCTGGCCATTTTATCCTTCAACAATGAACATGTCATTCACTCTCTCCTGGCTTGTAGAATGTCTGCTGAGAAAATTGCTGAAAGCTTAAAGGGGATTCATTTGTAGGATATAATCTTTTGACCTTGATTATTTCTAGTATTCTCATTTTCTTTGTTTTTGACATTTTTAATATAAAGTGTATGGAGAAGGTGCTTTGGCATGATATAATAGGATGATCTGTTACCTTTATGAAGTTGGATGTTTAAATATCTCCTCAGGTTTTGGAAGTTCTCAGGATTATTCATTAAATACATTTTGCAGGGCTGGACCAGTAGCGCAGCAGTTAAGTGCCCACATTCCACTTCGGCAGCCCGGGGTTGGCCAGTTTGGATCCCGGGTGCGGACATGGCACCACTTGGCAAGCCACGCTGTGGTAGGCGTCCCACATATAAAGTAGAGGAAGATGGGTGTGGATGTTAGCTCAGGGCCAGGCTTCCTCAGCAAAAAGAGGAGGATTGACAGCAGTTAGCTCAGGGCTAATCTTCCTCAAAACAAATACATTTTGTTCCCCCTTCTCCATCTGTTTTCCTTCTGAGCTTCAATTATCCCATAGATAATGTAGGTTATCTTTGTTCTTTTTCATTCTTTTTTCTTTGGTTGGCTCTCACTGGGTTATTTCAAACTTCCTGTCCTCTAGCTCACTCATCTGTCTTCCATTGGCTCTACTCTACTGAGGATGCTCTCTATTGCATTGTTCATTTCATTCATTGAATTGTTTAGCTCTGGAATTTCTATTTGGTTCTTTTCTATAATTTCTATCTCTTTGGTAAATATCTCGTTGTGTTCTTTTTTTCCCTGATCTCATTGAATTTTTTTTCTGACTTTTCTTGTAGTTCATTAAGTGTTTTTGAAATGGCTGTTTAAAACTCTTTATCAGCTAGATCACATAATTCTTTGCCTTTCAACTTGGTTCTTGGAGAATTCTTGTTATTTTTAGGTGAGGAATGTTTTCTTAATATTTGATGTTTCTTACAGGTTTGTATTGCTGCTTCAGCATTTGAAGAGGCAGACATCTCCTTAAATCTTTACTAGTTCCCTTTAGATGGAGTATACTATTGTTAGTAGGGTTATAGCTGGGAATGTCTCTGCCTTTATGTGGGTACACATACTCAACTCTTCTTGCTCTCTCTTCTGGCAGTATTCATAAGCTATTGCATTTTCTCTGGTTCTTACCAGAAACCAGATCTGCTAGCTAAAATGTCTTTTCCTTTTTCCAGAATGTGGCACTACAGCTCATGTTTGTGATTTCTCCCTTGCCCACAGATCCTGGTCTGTTTTGCTCAGAGCACTCAGTTTACCAGATTTACTCTCACTGTGCCCTCAGACAAGTACCAAGGATCCAGCTTCAGAGTGTGGAGAGGTGTGGTTTTAGTACTCCTAGAGGCATATGAGTAAACTTTCTGCTGAAATCCTGAGTGCAGACAGCAGGAACTATGACCCTTCAATACCCCTTGCTGTTCAGCATGTATTACCTGGCTGAGTAGTCTAGATATGATTTTGGGAATTGAACCCTTCTACCTACTTCTCTGGCTATAGCTTTATGCTTCTAAAGGGATTTTCCATTTTTATTCTTTCTTTTGGACCTAGGAGGCTAGAAATGGTTGAGGAAAAGGAAGACACTCTGGAGGGCTAATGCTGACAAATATTTGTAGTTCATAGACACAGTTTATTTCAGTAATGTCACAGCCTTTCTCTGGGAAATCTCCAAGACTTCACTTTTATTCATATAGACAACTCCTAGACTACATTTGGCATCTAGTTTCTACCTTTCATAGCATTTCATGATTTACTTTCTTATTTGAGTTCATCTGAACAAAATGTTTTTGTGTTGGGAGATGATCTAATGACCACCTGAAGAGGTGACAGCTTTAGTATCTTACAGATGTCGTACAGTGCCAGATGCAAAATATTATTTTGGTTATTTATGATTTGTCCTGAATACTTAGTGTTTTCCTTCCCTAGACTAGCTCCAGTGATAAAAAGAGAAAGAACTTCCAGAAATCTTGCCTCAGCTTTCTAATCTCCATGTGCATTGCCTAAACATCCTAACCCTTACTTGACTTCAAGTCACTCAACTTTATAGGAGAATTCTTTAGCCTAGGAACTATGAATAGAATTGACAGTGATTGAGAATCCAATAAAACCATATAGAAAGGCAGTAAGTGGTTCCAGTTTCCTTGGTAGAAGGTCCAGAGTTTCCAAAAGATTTCTAAAGTATCATTGACACGAATAAGATCAAGGATCATTGTCCTAGAAAATTTAACTCGTAAGAATATCTGATTTGAGGAAATAAGAATCTGCACCTGGGGCCAGCCTGGTGGCGCAGTGGTTAAGTTCACACGTTCTGCTTCTCGGTGGCCCGGGGTTCGCCAGCTCAATCCCGGGTGTGGACATGGCACCACTTGGCAAAAGCCATGCTGTGGTAGACGTCCCATGTATAGAGTAAGATGGGCATGGGTGTTAGCTCAGGGCCAGTTTTCTTCAGCAAAAAGAGGAGGATTGGCAGTAGTTAGCTCAGGGCTAATCTTCCCCCCCAAAAAAAGAATCTGCACTTTTAACGAAGAGAGCATAATGGTTATTACAACCCTGTCTTTTCTAACTTCTCAGGAGCCTTCCTAGTGTCGTTAACTTGGGTAAGTCATATCCATTTCCAAGCTGCTCTGGGTGTGTAACTCTTCCCATGATCCCATTACATTGCTCCTATATTTATCCAGGGTTTATGAAAGTAGAAAGAGAGTTACAGAATTGTCCACCTTCCCTCATTAGAGATTAATGGAATATTAGTTCCCAAGGAGATTTCAAAGAGTACCTACTTCACCAATCTCATCTTGCATATGAGGTCCAGCATGATTTGGGGACTTCCTCAAGCACTGAATTTATATCAGAGCCAAACCTTAGAAGAATCATTCTTTTTCACCATATTGAGAAATGGCACTATTTTCCTAATGTAGTCTATTTCCAATTCTCATATATGTGTAAACTCTGGAATGGGAAAACAGGAAATTAAGATATTTTAGGGGATAATGTACTAATGATGCCTATTGCTCATTCTGTTCCCACAGAGAATGGCAATATTAATCATAGAGGATTTTTTCAGTTAAGGTTGCTGATTGTACATGAGAAACATTGATTACCCTCTTTCCAGTCTTCTTGGGGATCTACCTTGTGACCCTCATCTGGAACCTGGGTCTCATCATCCTAATCAGGATGGACTCCCACCTGCGCACATCTACATACTTTATTCTCGGTTTCCTGTCATTTATAGACATCTGCTATTCTTCTTCCACCAAACCAAGGATGCTTTGAGACGTCTTAAAGGGTGAAAAAATGATTTCCTTCATTGTTTGTGCCACCCAGTATTTTACTGGGTGCTGGATATGTCTCACTGAGTCCTTCTCCTTAACCATGATGAGCTATGACAGATATGTTGCTATCAGTAGGCCTCTGCAGTACTCAGCTATCATAGATTCTGGCCTTTGTCAGAAGATGGTTCCTGGGGCCTATGGCAGTGCTTTCCCTAGTAGCTTAGTTCAAACAGTCCCTAGCTTTCATATCTACTACTGTGGACTCAATAAAATTCCACATTTCTTCTGTGATATAGCTCAAATTATTTCCTTGCCTCACTCCAATCCTTTCATCATCCAAAAGACTGATATTCTGCTAGTTGTTTTACTGCCCTTGGTTCTTTTCTCTTTATCCTCTTAATCCATGGTTTCCACCCATTGCAGCTTCCACCCTGAAAATGTCCTCCATAAAATCTATTGCCAAGGCCTTCAATACCTTTGCCTCCCACCTGGCAGGTGTAACAGTCTTCTACAGCACAGGCTTCTCTGTGTACCTGCATCCTAGCCCTAGACACTCTGAAAAGCAGGACAAGGTACTGTGAGTATTCTATCCTACCCTTATCCCCACGTCAAATCCTCTTATCTATAGTCTGAGTAGCAAGGAGATCAAAGCGGCTGTCAAGAGGATGTTAAAGTGGACAAACAATTTACTTCACTATGAACAATATTTGTGCAGGTATTATTTCCCCTATAATGAAGACAGGGTTTAGAATATTTAAGTGACCTCTTGTATGTCACAAGAATATCTATGTAAAAAGCAGAAATTAAAATCTGGTTTTCTTGATTCCTGGTGCCATTATGTTTAGCTACTATGACCATGTGATCTGTTTGAGGCAACATCATAAACACTGAATTCAGTTTACAAAGCCTTTTTCCATGATTAGACTCACTTAGATAAAACTCTCTGTTTTGTGAGTACAGGTTTTGATAGATAGTATATGTAGAGAAATGCCAAGAGCATACAAAGACACATAGATGCTTCTTTTCTCTAGGATTTTTAAAATGTCTTTTATTTATTTTCAAATATTAAGCATTCATATATATTTGAATAAAAATAAAATGATGTGCAAAATTAAATATGTTAAATTGAAAATAATTTACTAATGTATACTTTATCGTCTTATTCATGAATAGAGAAAGTGAGAGAAAGAGAAAGAGTGTGTGACAGGGAGAGACACAAAAAGAGAGAGATAGAAACAAAAGTACAAAGACAGAAAGAGATAATGAGAATGAGAAAGGAAGTAGAGGAAAGGAGATGGGAGGGGAGGAGACAAGAGGCAAGGGGAGGGGAAAGACTGGTGTGGCATATTTAAAAATAACATTGTTATTTCCTCCAGCTTACTCCTCGAGACTCCTTGTGTAGTGAATTGTGAAAAAGAGATGGGAAAACATAATGGTAGAAAGAAGGCACACTTTTGAGGTTAAGATTTGGGGAGATTCTCAGAGGCTGGAAAGAAATCAAAGTCATCAATTTCTGGGCATAGGTGGCCTGGGACATGCTCCATGGTAGCTTCCAAGAGACCTCAGAAATTAAGGCTGGTGTGATGTGTCTTGGGAGGCAGCGTTGGAAGCCCATAGATCTGAAAGTCCCAGGGATTACAAGGCCTTAAGTTTTACCAGGGTGCAGCAGAGCCAGCTAATGTCGGGGGGTACCATGGAAAGCCAGAGCACAACCAGGAGAATTTCAGGAAAATTTGAAAAGAGACATTTTTCAGGCAAGAGTTTATGGACTAATTTACTTACATATTACATTAGTGTTTATACAGCATTTTATACTTCATATAGTTACATTGCATAGGTGTGATTTGGCTCAATTACCATGAAAAGCTAGCAGATGAGAAATTGTCCCCATTTTACAGGTAGAACCTTTAGGCATATTGACGTCTGCTATATTCTTCCCAGCATAGCAACAATCCATCTTGAGTTTCACAAAGCATGATTTGTGGAACACAGATGGGTTATTACTGACCAGAGACATGACTACCATTGCTTGCCAGTGGTATGCAGATTCTATACAGTTTTTAATCAGGGGGAACATATGACTCCAAACCAAATAGAAAGTGTTAAATCAAATTAACTCATTGCCGCATCCATGCCTTTCTCTCTAAAATTAAAATTGCCTGAAGTAGATCAAACTGTGATTGGGACTTTCCTAAAGCATTGCTGTATCCCTAGTAATGGCAGGGTAGATGTTTCCATCTTAAAAAAAAATACAAAAAACAAGAAAAAAAAGTTTTCAGGAATCAACTTAAGTAGATATTTTTAATAAAGGATTAGTAATGCAGCATAATATGTTGGAAAGAACTCCAATTCAGAACACATAAATTAAATCTACTGTTAATAGAAGGCATTCTCTGTACTTCACACTCTTATAAGAGCTTTGTAATCATTATATAATTCGATTCACAGTATGAAAATCTATCTGTGAAACAACTACTACTGTCGACACCACTTTAAAGGTGATAACAAAGAGATTTAAAGAGTTTAATTTGCTCAAGTTCACACAAACAGCATTTGGAAACCTGGAATTCTACCCATACTGGCTAATACCAATGCCCATGGTATTAACTACAATGATACGTGGCTATGCCATAAATTAGTTTTATTGGATTCTTATTGCTTCAATTTCCTCACTTATGCACATGGAATCATGCCATGTTGACCTCGTAGGATTGCTGTGATAATTGATTCAGGTCAGGTGGTTGAGGACATGTATGTATCTAAAATAGAAGTGGTTTGTAAACAGGGAAGGGTCCACATATCTAATTTATTGCTATCATGCCATATTAGCACCCAGGTGTGTCATATTGGGCAAATCTCTTAGCTTCACTGGCTTTGGGTAGTCACCTGGAAGTTGATGTTATTGGACTAGATGATCTCTAGGTCCATTGCTGTTCAAATGACTCCAAGTTTTATAAAAGAAAAGCTGTAATTACGAGATCATGATTTTTTGAGGAATCTACATACTTTTTTCCATAGTGGCTGCACCAGTTTGCACTCTCACCAGCAATGTTTGAGAGTTTCCTTTTCTCCAAATCCTCTCCAACACTTGCTATTTCCCGTCTTGTTAAATATAGCCATTCTGACAGGTATGAGGTGATATCTTGTTGTAGTTTTGATTTGTATTTCCCTGATAATTAGTGATGTTGAATATCTTTTCATGTGCCTGTTGGCTATCTGTATAACTTATTTGCAGAAATGTCTGTTCAGATTTTTTGCCCATTTTTTAATTGGGTTGTTGGATTTTTTTGTTGTTGAGATGCATGAGTTCTTTATATATTTTGGATATTAACCCCTTATCAGATATATGGTTTGCAAACATATTCTCCCAATTATTAGGTTGTCTTTTCATCTTGTTGATGATTTCTTCTGCTGTGCAGAAGCTTTTTAGTTTGATGTAGTCCCATCTGTTTATTGTTTCCCTTGCCTGGTAAGACACGGTACTTGAAAATATGCTGCTAAGACCAATGTCAAAGAGTGTATTGCCTATCTTTTATTCTAGAAGTTTAATGGTTCCAGATCTTACATTCAAATCTTTAATCCATTTAGAGTTAATTTTTGTGTATGGTGTAAGATAGTGGGCTATTTTCATTCTTTTGCATGTGGCTGTCCAGTTTTCCAAACACCACTTATTGAAGAGACTTTCCTTTCTCCATTGTATGTTTTTGGTCCCCTTGTGAAAAATTAGCTGCTCATAGGGGCCAGCCCGTAGACGTGTGGGTTTATTTCTGAGTTCTCGATTCTGTTGCATTGATGTGTGTGTCTGTTTTTGTGCCAGTACCGTGCTGTTTTGGTTACTATAGCTTTGTAGCATATTTTGAAAACAGAGAGTGTGATACTTCCAGGTTTTTTCCTTTTTCTCAGGATTCCTCTGGCTGTTTGGAGTCTTTTTTGTTCCATATAAATTTCAGGATTCTTTGTTCTTTTTCTGTTTAAAATGTCTTTGGAACTTTGATAGGAATTGCATTGATCTGTATACTGCTTTAGGAAGTATAGACATTTTAACTACATTAATTCTTCCAATCCAAGAGCATGGAATATCTTTCCATTTCTTTGTGTCCTATTTCTTTCAACAATATTTTATAGTTTTCAGTCTACAAGTCTTTCACCTCTTTGGTTAAGTTTATTCCTAGGTATTTTATTCTTTTTGTTGCACTTGTAAATGGGATTGCATTCTTAATTTCTCTTTATGCTACTTGGTTGTTAATGTATAGAAACCCAACTGATTTTTGTATGTTGATTTTGTATTCTGCAACTTTAGTGTATTCATTTATTGTTTCTAAAGTTTTTTGTGCAATTATTTAGGGTTTTCTATATATAAAATAATGTCATGTGAAAATAGTGACAGTTTCACTTCTTTCTTTCCAATTTGCATCCATTTTATTTCTGTTTCTTGCCTGATTGCACTGGCTAGAACTTCCACTGCTATGTTAAATGAAAGTGGCAAAAGTGGGCATCCTTCTCTGGTTCCTGTTCTTAGAGGAATAGTTTTCAGTTTTTCTGCATTGAGAATTATATTAGCTGAGAGATTTTCATATATGGCCTTTATGATGTTGAGATACTTTCCTTCTATACCCATTTTATTTAGAATTTTTATCATAAATAGATACTGTATCTTGTCAAATCCTTTCTCTGTATCTATTGAGATAGTCATATGGTTTTTATTCTTCCTTTTGTCTATATGGTGTATCACATTGATTGATTTGTGGAGGTTGAACCATCCCTGCATCCCTGGAATAAATCCCACTTGGTCTTTTTGATGAATTGTATTCAATTTGCTGGCATTTTATTGAATATTTTTGCATCAATATTCATCAGTGATACTGGCCTGTAATTTTGCTTTTCCGTGTTGTCCTTGTCTTGTTTTGTTATCAGGATAATATTGGCTTCCAGAATGAGTTAGGAAGCTTTCATTCCTCTTGACTTTTTTGGAAGAGTTTGAGAAGACTAGGTATTAAATCTTCATTGAGTGTTTGGTCAAATTCACTAGGGAAGCCATATAGTCTTGGACTTTTGTTTTTGGGGAGGTTTTTGATTACTGTTTTGATCTCCTTACTGGTGATTAGTCTATTCAAATTTCTATTTTTTCTTGATTACATTTTGGAAGGTTGTATGATTCTGAGAATTTGTCCATTTCTTCTAGATTATCCAATTTATTGGCATATAGCTTTTCATAGTATTCTCTTATAATCTTTTGTATTTCTGAGGTGTCCATTGCAATTTCTCCTCTTTCGCTTCTGATTTTTTTTTATTTGAGCCTTCTGTCTTTTTTATCTTGTTGAGTCTTTCTAAAGTTTTGTCCATTTTATTTATCTTTTCAAAGAAACAGCTCTTGGTTACATCAGTTTTTTCTATTGTTTTTGTTGTCTCTATTTGATTTGTTTCTGCTCTGATTTTTATTCTTTCCTTTCTTCTGCTGATTTGGGGCTTGGTTCATTCTTCTTTTTGCAGTTCCTTTAAGTATACTGTTAGATTGTTTATTTGAGATTCTTCTTGTTTGTTGAGGTAGGCCTGTATTGTTGTAAACTTCCCTGTTAGAACCACTTTTGCTGTATCCCATGAATTTTGGCATGTCCTATTTTCATTTTCATTTCTCTCCAGGTATTTTTTGATCTCTCCTTTGATTTCTTCATTGACCTAATCATTGTTCAGTAACCTTTTGTTTAATCTCCACATATTTGTGGCTCTTCCGATTTGCATTCTGTAGTTGATTTCTAGTTTCATACAGTTGTGGCCAGAGAAGATGCTTTGTGTAATTTCCATCTTCTTAAATTTATTGAGACTTGTTTTGTGGCTTAATATGTGATCTACCCAGGAGAATGTTTCATGTGCATTTGAGAAGAATGTGTATTCTGCAGCTTTTGTTTGGAATGTTCTATATATATCTACTAAGTCCATCTGGTCTAACATGTCATTTAAGGCTAATGTTTCCTTATTGATCTTCTGTTTGGATGATATACCCATTGGTGGAGTGTTAAGTGGAGTGTTACAGTCCCTTGCTATTATTATGTTATTGCCTATTTCTCCTTTTATGTCTGTTAATAATGGCTTTATATATTTAGGTGTTTCGATGTTGGGTGAATAGATAATTAGAAGTGTTATATCATCTTATTGGATTGTTCCTTTTGTGATTATGCAGTGCCCTTCTTTGCCTCTTGTTAACAGTTTTGTTTTACAGTGCATTTTTTTCTGATACAAATATTTCTACCACAGCCTTCTTTTCATTGTCATTGCATGGAGATTCTTTTTCCATCCTTTCACTTTCAGCTTGTGAGTGTCTTTAGGTCTGAAGTGTGTCTCTTGTGTGTAGCATATATATAGATCTTCTTATTCTTGTTCAGTTGGCCACCTTATGCCTTTTTATTAGAACATTTAGCTTATGAATATTTAATGTATCTATTGATAAGAGTGTACTTATTGCCATTTTCTAACTTTTTTTCTGAATGTTTTAATTGTTTTTCTCTGTTCCTTTCTTCTTCTCTTGAATCTTCCCCTGTGGTTCAATGTCTTTCTTGAGCATTATGTTTCAGTTCCTTTCTCTCTTTTTTGTGTATTTATTATAGGTTTCTGGTTTGTGATTATGATGAGGTTCACATACAGTCACCTATGTATATAGCAATCTATATTAAGTTGATGAACCCTTTAGTTTGACCTCTTGCTGAAAATGCTACTCTTTTCTTCCTCTCTTCCCATATTTTATGTTTTTGACATCCTAATCTCTTTTCTTTTTGCATGTGTATCTGTTACCTTCATCATGGAAATAGATAACTGTAGTACTTTTGTCTCATGTCCTTTTGATTGATCTGCTATCTCTATTGTATATTTGCCATTACAAGTGATTTGACTCCTGTAAAATTTCTGCTGAGAAGAAAGCCAATAGTCTTATGTGGTTTCCTTTGTATGTAACTTGTTGTCTTTCTCTTGCAGCTTTTAGGACTGTCTCTTTATCTTTAATTCTTAACATTTTAATTATAATGTGTCTTGGTGTGGAACTCTTTCAGTTTACCTTGTTTGGTGTTCTCTGTGCTTCCTGTACCTGGATGTCTATTTCTTTCCTTAGGTTAGGAAAGTTTTCAGCTATAATTTTTTCAAATAGATTCTCTCCCACTTTTTCTTTCTCTTCTCCTTCTGGCACAAATATAATATGGATATTAGTGTGCTTGCTGTTGTCCCAGAAGTCCCTTAGACTGTCCTAGTTCTTTTTAATTCTTTTTTTCTTTTATGTTCAGCTCGAGTGATTTTCTCTACTCTTTCACCCAGCTCATTGATCTATTCTTATGTATCACCTACTCTGCTATTGAGTCCCTCTAATGAATTTTTCATTTCCAGTATTGTATTCTTCACATCTGATTGATTATTTTTTATATTTTCCAATTCTTTGTTGAAGTTCTCACTGAGTTCATCCCTTCTTCTCCCAAGATCAGTGAGCACCCTTATGACTATTAGTTTGTACTCTTTGTCAGGTAGATTGTTTATGTCTGTTTCATTTAGCTCTTTTTCTGGGTTTTGTCCTTTTCCCTTATTTGGAACATATTCCTTTGTCTCCTCATTTTGCTTCTTTCTCTGTGCTTATATCTATGTATTAGGTAGGTCACCTACATCTCCCAATCTTAGACAGGCGGCTTTATTTAAGAGATGCCTTGAGGTCCATCAGTCTTTTTTCCCTCTTGTGACTAGTTCCAAATGTTTCAGGAGTGTCCCCTGTGGGGGCTACATGTGTTCTGTTGTGGCAGGGTTGCTCTTGCTGCAGGTGCCTGGGGAGGCTAGGCTGTCCCCCTGGCTGGCTGGTTGTAAGGTTCAGTTTCATGTTGCTGCTATGGTCACCTTAGTCAGTTTATCAAGTGTGGGGAGCCCCAGAACAGTTGATTGAAACGTCTCATATCATGTCCCTATTGCACTTTTTCTGTTAAGTGAGTAGATCCCCTTGTGTGGCTGGTTGCTAGACTGAGGGACTGACAACAGCTATAGGCCTATGACTTGCAAGGCTATTGCCAGCTCTCTCAGGATTGCAGCTGAGTTGGGCCAGCCCCAGGCATGGGAGCATCCAATTTATTCAGGCTTTGGAAGATGGGGCCGATCCCCTATGTGGTTGTTTGATAAGCACAAGTCTGCTGCAGCTGACAAAATCCACCACCCACAGGGCCACATACATCATCAACACAGTCTTGCCATGTGCGCATGCCCCCACCCACTTAAGTGGACACAGTTGCATCACTGCAGAGGCTCCACACACTCTGCCAATGCAGACCTGCTCCACATGCATGCCCTGCCCCACAGAGATAGACCCACTCACCTGGCAGCAGAGGTTCCAAGCACCCCACATCTGTGGAACCACAAGTTGTCCAAGGGTTTGCTGTTAGATGGTGCCAGTCCCAAGGGCACGCTGTCTGTCCTGGCTGAACTGGATTAAATCAGTGCTCTAGTGGGGGGGGGGATGGCGCAGACCCCTGTGCTAACAGGCCAGAGGAAGAATTCCAATGGCATTTGGCAGCTTCTGTGTCAGCTTGCCTGTACTAGATCATAATAATGCCCACTGCCAATGTCTCAGTCCCTGTGGATGTCTCACTTCTCAGTGAGATCCACCCAGAGCCTATCAAGTGATTCTCTTTTCACCAAAGGACTGTACACTTTTCTTTCTGGTGATTTTAGGTTGCTTTCCAAAATGGGTGAATTTGCACATGGGCTCTTTAAGAGTAGGCTTTTGTTCCCCTTATGTCTGATAGCTTTTGGGGGGTATTCCTTATTGTAGTTAATAGCCAGCAAAGCCAAAAATTATGACACCTATCTCATTTGTGTTGAATCTAAAAGTTGCTTATGGCAGTAATCTTCCCCTACTCAGACAGCCCAATCGTCCAGAAATGGCTTCGTACCTTAGGATCACTCCCTCCCAGCTGAGAAGTGTCATAGCTTGAAGGTGGCTTTTTTCTCTCCAGTAAGGAATTTCTACCTCTTCTAGCTCTGCCAGCACTGTCCCTTGTTGCCAGTGTTCTTTTTATTCACTTTTCGGTGATCTCCAAGAGGTAATTGTTCCAAGAGTAGTTGTAAATTTGTTGTGTCCATGGGAGGGGGGGAGTTTAGAGTCCACCTACACCTCAATCTTGATGCCTTCTTCCCAGTAATGCAGCATAATATGTGGAAAAGAACTCCAATTTAGAACACAAAATTAAACCTATTAATAGAAGGCATACTGTGTACTACACAGTCTCAATGCTTTATAAGCATTTAACTAATTTGATTCTCTGTATGACAAACTACTCTATCAAGGAGCTACTACTATCAGCCTTATTTTATAGGTGAAAATTCTGAGGCTTGAAGAGCTTAATTTGCTGAAGTTCACACAATCAGCTAGTGGAAAACTGGCATTCAAACCAGATTGGCTGATATCAATGCCCATGGTTGTAACCATGATAAGTTATGATTTTGTAATAAAGAAGTTCTACTGTATTCCTTATTGACTTGTTTTCCTCACTTGTGCATAGGAAATCAGCCCTATCTGCCTCACACTGCTGCTGTGATGATTGATTTAGGTCAGCTATTTGAGAAAGTGTACTTAAAATGAAAGTACTCTGTAAACAAGTAAGTGTCTACATATCTAATTTATTGTTATCAGGCTGTATCATCAACCAGATGTGTCATCTTGGGGAAATCTCTTAGCTCCACTGGCTTCAGATCCTCACCAGGAAATTCACGGTATTGGACTAGATGATCTCTAGGTGCTTTCCTACTTCAGTGACTCCAACTGTATTAAAAGAAAAGCTATAATCATGAGATCATAATAGGACCATGGGTAAGTGGGGAATTTAATCAGAAGGGACATGAGAAAGTGGGACATGAAATTATCAGGAAAAGAACTCTATGTCTCAAGAGAGCAAGTGCATGGAGAGTTTTCTCCCTGTAATTGTCTTTTCTCCTTTCACCTCTGTCCTAATAACATATTTAAGAGGACTCCAGATATGCGCATCTCTTTGGCTGTGAGTGGACAGCCAATTTCATGGCCAAAATCACACATCTTGGAGTGTAATAGGGTCCAGTTGTAAAATTCCTTTGGAAAAGAAATAAGCAATTTCAACCTTTGGCAAGAAGCTTGTCTTCCTGGAGGATCTGGGTCAAGGTCAGAGAGCAAGATTTATAGAAAACAGTGAATTCTATGCTATCTCAATTGCTGTGTGATTCTTCTAGTAGGAAGAGGAAGTACATGAAGCATGGGTTATGGTCCTCAATCTCATTCATTCTTCAACTCTCCCCTCTTTCTCACTTCCACACCCTGCACTTATATCTCTTCTGCAGGTTTTCTTTCACCTTACCCAAATTCTATGGTATACAGTGAAAAGAATAATTTCTAAACTAAACTGTCAGGCATGGATGTTGAGTACTGGTTCTCAATTTCCTAAGTGTATGATCTCAAACGCTGTTAATTTCTGTTTTTCACCTGTAAATTGGGGATAATAGAATCACCTATAATATAATGAGACAATATGTATAAAGGCTAACACATTGTAGATATTAATAATTGAGCACTGAATCAAAATAATAACTTGCTGAATTTCAGGATTAACTAAGATAAAATATGCTTGTCTGTGTTTCCCAACTTTATACAGTCCACTGCCTTTTTTAAAATTTTTATTTTATTTTTTTTGAGGAAGATTAGCCCTGAGCTAACATCTGCTGCCAATCCACCTCTTTTTTCCTGAGAAAGACTGGCCCTGAGCTAACATCCGTCTCCATCTTCCTGTACTTTATATGTGGGGCAGCTGCCTCAGCATGGCTTGATGAGCGGTCCCATGTCTGCACCTGGGAACCAAACCAGCAAACCCCAGGCCACCAAAGCGGAATGTGCAAAATTAACTGCTTAATATCTACAATGTGTTAACCTTTATAGATATTGTCTCATTATATTATAGATGATTCTATTCTCCCCAATTTACAGTTTATCAATTGTATTTATATAAGTAGGTTTTTCACCCATAGCCAAGTTTAAATTGTTGTATCATATTTTTTTCTCATAGTTTCTGGCTTCATGTTATAGTTTAGAAATTTCTTTCCCATCCTAAGATTATATAAATGCATATCTATTAATCCCTCTAATGCTTTTTACTGATAGTGAGCCAGGTTTAAGCGATCACTTCGGGCAGAGATTATCCTTTTTCTATCAGTTTAAAATACTACCTATATCGTATGTTAAATTCTTACCAATGTTAAAATTTACTTGTTAAATTCTATTTCTTCTTTTGACATGTCTATTTTTACAAGAATAAGGAATTGTTAATGTTTATATTATTTTTTAAAGTCTGAATCTCCAAGTCTTTTTAATTATTAATCTTTTTTCAAAATTTCCTTGGTCATTAATATTGATTTACTCTTTCAACTCAAGGAAGATCACTTTGGATATGGAACATAGCCAGTTGTTGTTATCTGCTATGAATCTATTAGTGAGCTATAACACACTGAATGTATCAACAAACATATGAAATATACTTTTGTTGTATTTGGGAATTGAAACAGTTGCTTTGACTCTTTCTCGACATCAATGCTCATCATAGCTTGATGATGGTTATCTGTTGACTCAAGTGTACATGAACTGAAGCAAACTAAACAGAAGATCATTTCTGTGATTTGTATCTTTATGACTTCAGGTGGTTTGATTTGTCTGGATGCTAGGTCTGAATCTACACCTGCCCAGAAGTAATGATGCCTAGCTGTCTACAGAGCTGATGATGTCTCAGGAATTTCCCCAAGTTAACCCATAAATTCTAGCACCCCTGGCATTCCTTTTTACAGGTACAGCTGTCATTCATAGTTATCTGTAAGTAATCAATGATAGTAATAGCCAACATCTATTGAACAATTAATGTGTCCTGGATTGTGTGCTGAGCAGTGTCATGAATTTCCTCATAAAACCCTCCCATTAACCTTACAGTTAAGGGGCTCTTGTCCTCACTTTGTTATGAGTAAATCATTTCTAGTGTGTTAAAACCACCAGGGTAAGTTCAGAGCATGAGAGAGTATCAAAACTAAAATTATTTTTTTCCATTTGTATTGATATACGGTTGATATACAACATTGTATAAGTTCAAGGTGTACAACATAATTTACTATATATATATATATAATAAAATGATCACCACAGTAAGATTAATCTTCATCACCTCACATAATTACAGTATTCTTCCTTGTGATGAGAACTTTGAGATCTAGTCTCTTAGCAACTTTTAAATATATGATACAGTATTGTTAACTATACTCATCATGCTGTACATTATATTCACAGATCTTATTTACCTTATAACTGGAAATGTTTTACTTTCTGACCACCTTCACCCAATTCCCCTACCTTCCACTCCTTGCCTCTGGCAACCACAAATCTGATCTTTGTTTCTATGAGTTTGTTTCGTTTTAGATTCCACATACAGTGAGACCATAATGTGCTTGCCTTTCTCTGTCTGATTGATCTTACTTAGCATAATATCCTGATGGTCTATCCATATTGTCACAAATTCCAGGATATCCTTCTTTTTTATGCCTGAACAATATTCCTTTATGATACATCCTATTATTTATGTTATTTATACATGTGTTATTTATATTTATAAATATATAATTTGACTTTTTATCCATTTATCTGTTGGTGGTTGCTTAGATTGTTTCAATACTCTGGCTATAATAAATAATCCTGCAATGAACATTGGGATACAGGTTTGTTTTAGGGGCAGTGATACCATTTCCTTTGTATATATATATATATCTCCAAGATATGGAATTGCTGGATCATATGGTAGGTCTATTTTTAATTTTTTGAAAAAGCTCTATACTGTTTTCCATAGTCACTATACCAATTTAAATTCTCATAGCAGTGCACGTTTCCCTTTTCTCCACATTCTGGCCAGGAGTTGTTGTCTCCTTTTTGATTATAGCCATTCTAACAGTTGTGAGTTGGTATCTTACTGCGATTTTGATTTGAAATTCCCTGATGATTATGATGTTGAGCACATATTTATGTACCTGTTGGCATTTTATATGTCTTCTTTGGAAAAATATCTATTCTGGTCCTATGAAAAATTTGAATTGGATTATTTATTTTCTTGCTACGGAGTTGTATGTGTTCCTATATATTTTAGATATTAACTCCTTATCAGAGATGTGATGTGCTAATATTTTCTGCTATTCTGTTGGTTACCTTTTCATTTTGCTTATCATTTTCTTTGCTGTGCAGAAGCCTGTTAGTTTGATATAATCCATCTTATGTATTTATTTATTTAATTATTTAATTTCACTTGTGCTTTAGGTGTGATATCCAAAACATCATTTCCAATCCATGTTCAGAAGTTTTTTCCCTATGTTTTCCTCAAGGAGTCTTATGATTACAGGTCTTAAACTTAAGTCTTCATTCATTTTGAGTTTTTTTTTGTGAGTGATGTAAGATCAGGGTCTAGTTTCATTCTTTTGCATGTGAATATCCAATTTTCCCATCATCATTTATTGAAGAAACTGTTTTTTTCCATTGAGTATTTTAGGCTCTCTTGTCAAATGTTAGTTGACCATATATACACAGTTTTATTTCTGGGGTCTTGATCCTGTTCCATTGGTCTTTGTGTCTGTTTCTATGCCAGTGGCATACTGTTTTTATTTCTATGGCTTTGTAGCATAGTTTGAAACATTTGCCAGCTTTATTCTTCTTTCTCAAGATTGCTTTGTCTATACGAAGTCTTTTGTGGTTCTACAGGGATTTTAGGATTGTTTGTTCTATTTCTGTGAAAAATGCCATTGGAATTTTGATAGAGATTGCATTGAGTCTATTGGCAGATTTGTGTAGCATAGACTTTTTAATAATATTAATTCTTCCAATCCATGTACATGGGATACCTTTCAATTTACTTGTACCTTTTTCAATTTCTTTGGTCAGTGACTTATAGTATTCAGTGAAGAGATCTTTCACCTTCCTGTTTAATTTTTTTCTACACATCTTATTGTTTTTGATGCTATTGTAAATGGGATTGGTTCTTTATGTCTTTTTCAGACAATTTGTGTTAGTATATAGAATGCTTATTTTGTATCCCAGGACTTTAGTGAATTATTTGATTAGATCTAACAGTTTTTAGTGAAGATTTTAGGATTTTCTATACGTAAAATCATGTCATCTGCAAATAGACACAATTTCAATCTTTTATTTCCATTTATGAGGCTTTATTATTATTATTTTGACTTTATTGTGTTGGCTAGGGCTTATTGTCGTGTTTTAGGAATAAAGAGAATGGCCATCTTTGTCTTCTTCCTGGTCTTAGAAAAAAATCTTACAACCATTTACCATTGAGTATGATCTTAGATGTCACTTTGTTAAATATGGCCTTTATTAAGTTCGATTTAGTTCCTTTTATACCTAATTTATTGAGAATTTTTATCAGGAATGTATGTTGAATTTTGTCAAATGCTTTTTGTGCATCTATGGAGAATTATATGATTTTTATATTTCATTTTATTAACGTGACTATCACTTTTGTTAATTTTTGTATACTAAACCATCTGTGCATCCTCAGAATGAATCCTACTTGATAGTGGAGTATGATCCTTTTAGTATGCTGCTGAATTCTGTTTGTTAGGATTTTTTTTTGAAAATTTAGAATCTGTATTCAACAGGTCAGGGACATTGACCTGCAGTTTTCTTTTCTTCTAATGTCCTTATCTGGCTTTGGTATCAGTGCTGGCAGGGGGAGGGACCATGGAGTCAGAGTGTAGCTGTTCCTCTAACTTTCTAACAGGATTCTTCTCATTCTCTGTGGCCCATGGGGATATTTCAGCCTCATCCCCGTGTTCTAGGATTTTCAAAATGATGTGTTGTTACGAGTCGTTGCTAGTTTTTTCTGGCAAGAGTGACAAAGTGCATGACCTATTTTGCCATCTTGATGACGTCATTCAGAATAAAAACTCTAAAGTCTGAACCCTTAACCACAGTACTATGCTGTTTCCTAAGATGCAAAATATCCTACAATTGATACAGTAGTTGGGGCTAATATTTGTACCAGCCTCCCTTAGGAATAGTTCATATGAAGACTTCCCTAAGAAGACTTACTTCATAACTTTATTGGGCATACATGCTATCCCCCAAGAAAATATCAGGATTATAAATTATGATATAATTTTCCAGGCCATGTTGAAGGTGTTGTATTAAATATATTTGTAAAAAGTTTGAGAAGTTATTATAAACAGGGTAATTTTTCTTATGTGTAAAAGAAGAAAATTTTAAAAATCTACCTGGATGAGATCTTGGAGAGAAGAGCTATTTCAAGTTTATTCTGGAATGATGCCAGTTTTACCTCACTATTATTAAGCAGCAGTTATGTATTGAATTTTCAAAATTCCTATAAAATCTTACAGTTTTACAATGATCTCTCTCATATAATTATAGAGTTTCTATTGCTTTTTAGAAAATTTTTAAAATATTTAATATTTCATCTCCACATACCCATGTACTTCTTCCTCCATAATGTGTCGTTCATTGATATCTGCTACGTGACCTCCACAGCCCCCAAGATACTCTCCAACTTCTTCCAGGAGTAGCAAACTATCACCCTTGTGGGTTGTGCTGTTCAATACTTCACCCTTCCAAACGTGGGACTGAGTGAGTCTTGTCTCATGACAGCCATGGTTTATGATTGATATGCTGCCATTTGTAACCCACTTCTCTATTCATCCATCATGTCACCCACTCTGTGTGTTCAGATGGTTCTGGGGTCCTATATTAAATATTTAATTTAATAAATATTTAATATTTTTAAAATATGTCTTTTAATTTTTCTGAGACCTCATCAGGTAATTGGGAACCTGAAACACTGAGAAGGTCCTATTTGGCACTTAGATGGAAACTGTAGTCTTTCTTCTAGGACGGTAAAGCGTTTTCCATTTTTCAGTGCTCAGTGAAGGGAAGAAAATGGCAGATGTGAGAATTATAATGTTGTCATTTCACGTGAGTCAGTAATGCATTCTTTTGACTCTTTTCTCATTTTAGGAGCACCAAGCCAATGACTCAAGGAGGAAATATTACAGCTATCACCCATTTCCTCCTCTTGGGATTCTCAGATTTCCCCGGAATCAGAGCAGTGCTCTTCGTTGTATTCCTGTTGGTGTACATTATGACTCTGATTTGGAACCTGTGTCTCATCATCTTAATAAGGATGGATTTCCATCTCCACACACCCATGTACTTCTTCCTCCATAATCTGTCCTTCATTGATATCTGCTACGTGACCTCCACAGTCCCCAAGATGCTCTCCAACTTTTTCCAGGAGCAGCAAACCATCACCCTTGTGGGTTGTGCTGTTCAATACTTCATCTTTTCAACCATGGGACCGAGTGAGTCTTGTCTCATGACAGCCATGGCTTATGATCGATATGCTGCCATTTGTAACCCACTTCTCTATTCATCCATCATGTCACCCACTCTGTGTGTTCAAATGGTGCTTGGGTCCTATATGGCAGGATTCTCTGGTTCTATATCCCAATTGTGTGCCATGCTTCAGCTCCAATTCTGTGGGCCTAATGTCATCAACCACTTCTTCTGTGACATGCCCCAACTGTTAGTCCTGTCCTGCACTGACACTTTCTTTGTACAACTCATGACTGCGGTATTAATAGTGATCTTTGGGATAATAAATGTCTCAATTATCATGATATCTTATGGCTGTATTGTCATCTCCATTATGAAGATCACTTCAGCTAAAGGCAGGTCCAAGGCTTTCAGCACCTGTGCTTCTCACCTGACAGCAGTGACCCTCTTCTATTCCTCAAGTATCTTTGTCTACTTGAGTTCCAGCTCTGGCGGTTCCTCCAGCTTTGACAGATTTGCATCAGTCTTCTACACTGTGGTGATTCCCATGTTGAATCCCTTGATTTATAGTCTGAGGAACAAAGAAATCAAAGACGCCTTGAAGAGGTTGCAAAAGAAGGGAAAGTATTGCTGAGGTCACAGATTATGAGATTTTTGACATATTTATCCTATCAGAATCACCTTAACCCAGAATAATATGCACAAGAATGCACTATAACAAAATTCATACTGCCTTTGGAAAAAGAAGACTTAATTTGACACAAATAATATGCCAAAATGGACCAATAGGTGACTCAATGCCATGCAAACACAATATCTTTAAGTCCTAGAGGTTCATGAACATCAGCTTACATGAGGAGTAGATTGATCATTTATTTATATATCAATCTTTCCATCATTTATGAAACATCAGGTTTAAAAACTTGTTGCTTCCTTTAGTTTCTGAGATTGAACCCTGCCCAATTGCAGGACTCTGACATGAAAGGAAAGGTAACAGACAGAGGTCCTCTTGGATATAGAAACTTTGTCACTCAAATATTTTGATGCAGCAGCATGACTAAGACACAGAAGTGACCAATGTTTGTTGTGTTTCTGACCAGAATAGGAAGGAACAAAGAGAAAGGATGTGACTTTGGACAGAAACAATCCTGTGCAATTGGTCTGGTTGTGCCTACTGCAAAGACCAATCTTACCTAGCTAGTGTTTGTCTAAGGCCTCTTTCAATGCTAATCATCTAATAAATTTTTGATTACATCCTAGTCTATACCACCTATAGTCTAAGGAAGGAGGAGGTGATTTGAATCATAAAAGGAATGGAAGGAAGTATCTTGTCCCTTCAATGCCATTTATTTATGAATCTGATGAGTTAATTTTTTGCACATAGTGTCCAGTGGGGATTTCTGATGGGAGATGATATTCAAAATCCATGTCACAGCCAATAGCAATTTCTGATATTGTGGGACTCAACTCTCCCTTTTTCTCCCCCATCCAATCTGGAAAATTTACCCTTGGTTCACATAGCCAATGGGATCACACTACCAAATCATTTTTCATATCTCAAACATCTGAAACTATTTGGTGTGAGAATACATGTGACAGCTCATCATAATAACAGAATTACTGAATATTCAGTATTGCAAAGACAAAGAGCAAATATGGAAAATTGATATACTTTCTTTCCTATCATTTTGTTCAACATTTTATGTCTTAGAGATTTATGGTTTTTTGGGGTGATATTATAGATGAAGTAGAATGGTTTGTGTTACTCTAATGCTGATATTTCCAGCAGACTTCAAGGGCCAGGAAAGGAGATAGATGGTGGTACAAGCAAGGTTCTCAACTCTGAACAGTTTTTGCTGTGTGAAGTAGGAGAGAAAGTTGTGGTCAGGTTAAAAAAAAGATGTGTAGCAACACTGAATGTTGACTTTCGAGATTGCTCTGACTTGAACAAACTGGTACAAAACATGTCATTACATTTACATATTATTCTTAGAGTTTCATTGAATTCTTATTTTTGGCTTGTTATTATTTTTTTTTTTGAGGTAATGCTGATTTAGAACATTATATCAATTTCAGGTATACATCATTACATTTCAAATTATATGTAGACTACATCATGTTCACCCCCCAAAGAATAGTTACCATTTGTCATTGTACTCATGTGCCCTTTTACTCTTTTCACCCCTTGCCCCACAACCCATCCCCTTTGGTAACAGCTGATCTAATCTGTATTTCCCTGTGTTTGTTTATTGTTGTTACTGCTTGTATCTTCCACTTATGAGTGAAATCTTACGATATTTGACTTTCTCTGTCTGACTTTTTGCTTACATAATATAGTCAAGGTCCATCCATCTTGTCGCAAATGGTAAAATTTCATCTTCTTTAATAGCTGAGTAGTGTTCCATTGTGTATATATGCTGCATCTTCTTTATCCATTCATCCACTGATGGGCACTTAGGTTGCTTCTGTCTTGGCTTTTGTGTATAATGCTGCAATGAACATATGGGTGCATATATCTTTTTGAATTAGTGTTCTTATGTTCTTTGGATACATACCCGGGATTGGACTAGTTGGATCATATGGTATTTCTATTTTTAATTATTTGAGAAGTCTCTATACTGTTTTCCATAATGGCTGTACCAGTTTGCATTTCCACTCGCAATGTATGAGGTTCCCTTTTCTCCACATCCTCTCCAACATTTGTTATTTTTGTCTTGGTAATTATAGATAGTGTGACAGGAGTAAGGTGATATCTTACTGTAGTTTTGATTTGCATTTCCCTTATGATTAGTGATATTGAACATCATTTCATATACCTGTTGGTCATCCATATATCCTCTTTGAAAAAAATGTCCGTTCATATCCTCTGCACATTATTTGATTAGCTTGTTTGTATTTTTGTTGTTGAGTTGTATGCATTCTTTTATATATTTTGCATATTACCCTCTTGTCTCATACATGATTTGCAAATATTGTATCCAAGTTGGTGAGTTGTATGTGTTCTTTTGCATATTTTGCAGATTACCCCCTTGTCTCATACATGATTTGCAAATATTTTCTCCCAGTTGGTGAGTTATATTTTCCTTTTGTTGGTAATTTCTTTGCAATGCAGTTTTTCAGTCTGATCAGTCCCATTTGTTTATTCTTGCTTTTGTCTCCTTTGCCCGAGTAGACATGGTATTCAAAAAGGCACTGCTAATACCGATTTCAAAGAGCTTACTGCCTATATTTTCCTCTAGGACTTTTATGGTTTTAGGTCTTGTATCGAAGCCTTTAATCCATTTTGAGTTAATGTTTGGATATGGTGTAATATGATGGCCTGCTTACATTCCTTTGCATTTTGTTGTCCAGCTTTTCAAATGCAATTCATTGAAGAGACTTTATGTTCTCCATTGCACATTCTTTACTCCTTTGTTGAAGATTAGCTGTCCATAGTTGTGTGGTTTTATTTCTGGGCCCTCAATTCTCTTCCATTGATCTGTGTATCTGTTTTTGTGCCAATACCATGCTCTTTTGATTACTAGCTTTGCAATACATTTTGAATTCAGTGAGTGTGATACCTCTGACTTTGTTCTTTTTTCTTAGGATTGCATTGGCTATTTAGGGTCCTTTCTTGTTCAATATAGATTTTAGGATTATTTACTCTATTCCCATGAGGAGTGTCATTGGGTTTCTGATTGGAATTGCAATGAATTTGTAGATTGCTTTAGGTAATATGGATATTTTTACTATGTTTACTCTTCCACTCAAAGTACATGGAATATCTTTCCATTTCTTTATATCTTCTTTGATTTCTTTCAATAATGTCTTATAGTTTTCAGCGTATTAGTCTTTTACTTCCTGGGTTAAATTTATTCCTAGATATTTTATTGCTATTGTAGTCTTGATTTTTCTTTCTGACAGTTCACTGTTAGCATATTGAAATGTGACTGATTTTTCTATGTTGATGTTTTGCCCTGCAACTTTATTGTATTTGTTGATTGTTTTTTACAGATTCTTGGTGGATTTGCTAGGATTTTCTATATATTGATTTATGTCATCAGCAAATAATGACAGTTTTGCACCTTGCTCTCCAATTTGCATGTTTTTTATTATTTTTTCTTACCTAATTGCTCTGGCCAAAACTTCCATTAATATGTTGAATGAGTGGCAAGAGTGCGCATCCTTTTCCTGTTACTGTCCTCTGAGAAATAGCTTTGAGTTTTTCACCATTAACTATGGTGATAGCTATGGGTATGTCATATATGGCCTTTAGTATGTTGAGTTATTTTCCTTCTATACCCATTTTATTCATAGTTTTTTTTTATTATAAATGTATTTTGAATCTTGTCAAATGCTATCTCTGCATCTACTGAGATGATCATGTGATTCTTGTTCTTCTTTGTTTATATGGTGTATCACATTAATTGATTTTCAGATGTTGACCCATCCCTGTGTCCCTGGAATAAATCTCACTTGATAGTGGTGTATGATCCTTCCAATGTATTGTTGTATTTGATTTGCTAACATTTGTTCAGGAGATTTGCATCTATGTTCATCAGCAATATTGGCCTGTAATGTTCCCTTTTTTGTTTTCCTTGTCTGATTTTGGAATCAGAATAATTTTGGCCTCATAAAATGAGCTAGGATACATCCTGTCTTCTTCAAGTTTTTGGAAGAGTTTGAGGATAGGTATTAAATCTTGTTTCAATGTTTGGTAGAATTCACCAGTAGAACTTCCCTGTCTTGGACTTTTGTTCCTTGGGAGATTTTTTATTACTGTTTCAATCTCTTTATTTGTGATTGCTCTATTCAGATTCTCTATTTCTTCTTTATTCAGTTTTAGGAGGCTACATGTTTCTAAGAATGTATTCCTTTCTTCTAGATTACCCTGTTTTGTGGGCATATAGCTTTTCATAGTATTCTCTTATAATCTGTATTTCTGTGGTGTCCATCGGAATTTCTCCACTTTTATTTCTGATTTTATTTATTTGAGCCTTCTGTCTATTTTCCTTACTGAGTCTGGATAAGGGTTTATTAATTCTGTTTAACTTTTCAAAGAACCAGATCTTAGTTTCATTGATCCTTTCTATTGATTTTTTAGTCTCTATTTCATTTATTTCTGCTCTGATTTTTATTATTTCCTTCCTTCTACTGACTTTGGGCTTCATTTGTTCTTTTCCTACTTCTTTTAGGTATAGTTTGAAATTATTTATTTTATATTTTTCATGTTTCTTGAAATAAGCTTGTAGTTATGTAAACTTCCCTCTTAGTATTGCTTTCACAGCATCCCATAAGGTTTGGTACACTGTGTTTTACTGTCATTTCTCCTGAGGTATTTTTTGATTTCTTCATTGATTCAACAGTTATTCAGTAGCATGTTGCTTGTTTCCACATATTTGTGACTTCTGGCCTTTTTTGTAGTTGATTTCTAATTTCATAGCATTGTGGTCAGAAAAGGCTTTTGATACAATTTAATTCTTCTTAAAGTCACTGAGGCTTGCTTTGTTTTCCAACATATGGTCTATCTTTGAGAATATTCCATATGCACTTGAGAAAAATGTGTATTCTGCTGTTTTTGAATGGGATGTTCTATATAAATCTATTAAGTCCATATGACCTAGAGTTTCATTTGAGGCCATTGTTTCCTTGTTGACTTTCTGTCTGGATGACCTATCCAATGAAATAAGTGGAGTGTTAAGATCCTCTACCATTCCTGTGTTGCTGTCAAGTTCTCCCTTTCAGACTGTTAACAGTTGCTTTATGTACTTTGGTGCTCCTTCGTTAAGTGCATTTATGTTAAAAAGGGTTATGTATTCTTGGTGGAATGTCCCTTTTATCATTATATTATCCCAATCTTTGTCTTTTGTTATATTTTTTGTCTTGATGTTTGTTTTGTCTGATATAAGAATGACTCTGTCCACTTTATTTTGCTTGCCATTTGTTTGGCGTATCATCTTCCATCCCTTCACACTGAGTCTATGTTTGTCTTTAGAGCTGAGATGTGTTTCCTGGAGACACCATATTGTTGGGTCTTCTTTTGTAATCCATCCAGCCACTCTGCATTTTTTGATTGGTGAATCAATTCATTTTCATTTAGAGGGATTATTGCCTTATGAGGGCTTACTGCTGTCATTTTATCTTTTGTTTTTGTTTTCTGGTTGTTTTATGTTTAAGTTGTTTCTTTTTACTTGTATTTCTCTCTGCCGTTTCAGTTTGGTGCTTTTCTGTGATGTTTTTCTCAGTTTCCTCTTTATTTCTGAATTGTGACTCTGATTTTTTGTTTTGTGGTTACCATGAGATTTGTATAAAAGATCTCATAATTGAGATAGTACTTTTTCTGATAGCCTCTTATCTCTATTAGCCTATGCAGGTTCAGCCCTTTTCCTCTTGCCTTCCTATGTTTTTTTTTGTCATGAGTTATTCTTTTCTGTGTTGTGAGTTTGTGACCAAATTGAAGTATCGATAGTTGTTTTTTGATGCTTTCTTTCCCTTTATTTTTTGTGTTATAATTGTTTATACAAACCTATTCTGATATAGAACTGCAATATTTTGATTCTTTCTCTCTATTTATCTCTTTGCACAAAGCTTTGTATAATTTTTCCTTTTCGTTTCAGGTAGGAGGGTCCCTTTCATCATTTCTTCTACAATAGGCCTAGTGATGATGAACTCCCTCAGATCTTGTTTGGGAAATTTTTATTTTCCTATCATATCTGAAGGATAATTTTGCTGGACAGAGTATTCTTGGCAGATAGTTTTTGTCTTTCAGTATTTTGAATATATCATTCCACTCTTTCCTAGCCTGTAGGATTTCTACTTGTAAATTTGCTGAAAGCCTGATAAATATTCCTTTGTAGGTTATTTTCTTCTGTCTTGTGGCCCTTAATATTTTTTCTTTGTCATTGAATTTTGACAGCTTTGGTATTATATGCCTTGGGTAAGATCTTTTTGCCTTGATGTAATTAGGAGTTCTATTGGTTTCAAGTAATTGTAAGTCCAGTTACTTCCTCAGGTTTGTGAAGATCTCAGCTACTGTTCTTTTGAATAAGCTCTCTTCTCCTTTTCCCCTCTCTTCTCCTCCTGGGATATCTATTATCCTTATGTTACTTTTCCTAATTGAGTCAGATATTTCTTGAAGAATTTCTTCACTTTTTAAAATCTTCATTCTCTCTCTTCCTCCACCTGAATCAATTCTAAGTTTCTATCTTTGAGGTCACTAATTCTCCCCTCCATATGTTCTGCTCTATCTTTAATGCTTTCTTACTTATTTTTAATCTCATAATTGTGTTCTTCATCTCCAACATTTGTTTGTTTTTTGTTTATTTTTTTAATCCTGAGCTCATTGAACGATATTTCTGAGTTTTCTTGTAACTCATTGATTTACTGTGGAAGAGCTATTGTGAATTCTCTTTCAGTTAGATTATATTCTTCTGTGACTTCAAATTTGGTTTCTGGAGAGTTTTCCTTCTCATTCTCTTGTACCATGTTACTGTAGTTATTCACAGTATTTGGTGAGTTAAGTCTCTGCTGGGGCACTTGTGATAGTACTACCATTCTTAATTGGGTATAGCTTTGATTACTTTGGTTTTGATCTGCTTCTTATTGTATTTGAGATCCTACACTTTCCATCCTGGGGTCTGTTCCCTGGATTACTGATACCAAGGGAGGAGGAGGGTGTTGCTACTCTGGTTCCATTGCCTCCTGAGGGTCCAGGCCACCTGCCTTCAGTTGTATATAGGTATGGATCTGTTATTTTTCCTGCGATGCTGTGTAGGGGATCTTCTGTTGGTCAATGGTATTCCAATGGTTTGTAACTTAGAAAGGAAAGACAAAGAGAATAACTTACTCTGCCATGATGATGATGTCATTGCATTTCATTTACTTTTATTTTACAATTACAATTGGGGGCAACTCACCATTAATTTCTTATCCTTTTGTTTTTTGATATTCAGCTTGTGTCTGTTTTCAAAATAAAAACAAAATTTCAATCAAAATATATTTGATATACAAGTGTTAAATTAAATTCTACAACATGTTGATTTGATATGTTTATATATTGTGATATTATTGCATTTGTAGTGATAATTAGCACCTCTATCACGTCACATAATTATCATGTCTAATATGTGTTTGGAATAATTAAGATCTAATCTCTTAAGTTAGAATATTATAAGGCAATATTGTTGTCTATAGTCACTGTACTTTTCATTAGATCTCTAGGACGTATTTACTACTAGTTGCAAATTTGTACCCTTAAACAACTTTTCTCATATTCCCCCACAACCAAGGCCCTGGTATCCACTATTTTCCTCTTTGTTTTTACAAGTTTAGCTTTTTTAGATTCCACATATAAGTGATATCATATAGGGTTTATCTTTCTCTGTGTGTGTTCTCTCTCTTAGTAAAATGTACTCAGTCTTTCAATGTTGTCTCAAATGGAAGGATTTCCTTCTTTTTCATAGCAGAATAATAATGCATTGTGTGTGTGTGTGTGTGTGTGTGTATCACTTCTTCTTTATCCATTCATCCATTGATGGGCACTTACAGTGATTCCATATTTCAGCTATTGCAAATAATGGTGCAATAAACATGGGAGTGCAAATATATTTATGATATCCTATTTTCCTCTCCTTTGGGTATATATTCAGAAGTAGGATTGATGGATAATCTTTTAGTTCTATTTCTTAATTTTTTGAGGAACCTCTTTATTGTTTTCCTTAGTGAATGAACCAATTGACATTCCTATCAACAGTGTACAAGGGTTCCCTTTTCTCCATATCTTCACCAACAGTTGTTATCTCTTCTCTTCTTGATGATAGCCATTCTAACAGGTGTGGTGATATCTCATTGTGGTTTTGATTTGCATTTCCCTGATGATTAGTGATGACAAACATCTTTTCATGCACCTGTTGACCATTTGAATGTCCTGAGCATGTTTCTTTAAAGTTGTGTTTGATGATATCTTTTCTCCACCCTCAAAGGGTAGCCTGCCTCTTCTAGGAGTTGTTATGAGTTCAGAGTAGGATATGGAGGAGACTTGCTTCAATAAAACTTTCTGTGACATTATCTACCTGTCTGTTTTGGGTTCTTAAGAAAGAGGGGAAGATTAGTTCACAGCACACTCTTAGTTATCTTGGCTTCTATCACTTACACTTACCAGAACCCTCAATATTCCAGTATCTGAATAATTCCTGGTAGATTGTATGCCCCTAATCAATATTTGTCAAATGAATTAACCTTGTGTCTTAGCACAAATCTTAACATTTTGGTTCTTACTAAGTCAGTAAGTACGGTACAATAATTCAAGAACCAACCTTCAACAAAGTTTCTGAAAGTGTTTAACAAAAATAAAATGAATAATTCACATTACAGATAAGTTCTCAGTAGACTTCTTCTGAGAGAAACATGGAGATCATGACTATTTAAATATTAGACTATATTATATTGTGACAATATGCTTTACTTTTTTGTTTTAAAAATAACTGACCTATGAGGTCATCCCGGTGGCACAGCAGTTAAGTGCCCACATTCCACTTTGGTGCCCTGGGGTTCGCTGGTTCAGATCCTGGGTGCTGACATGGCACCACGTGGCATGCCCTACTGTGGTAGGCATCCCACATATGAAGTAGAGGAAGATGGGCATGGATGTTAGATCAGGGCCAGTCTTCCTCAGCAAAAAGAGGAGGATTGGCAGCAGTTAGCTCAGGGCTAGCTTCCTCAAAAAAAATAAAAAATAAAAATAACTGACCTTTTATAGTAAAATTAATCAAAATTGTGATTCAACAAAACTGTTTTTCAGATCTATTAAAATATATAAGCAAAATTATTTATTTTTGACTTTATTCATGGGATACAGAATTTCTCAGTTTTTCAGTCAACCCTGACATACTGCAATTTAAGTTTTAAAACTATGGCCTAATTATAGTTTCTGAATGACAGCAAAATGTGCTTTTATCATATATTAAATAACATACATTTTTATATGTATATATATTTATTACTCAGATTTAAGGCCTTAGGGACATTAGAAAATATGATAGTGAATAATCAGTAGGTTATAGACAGTAGTAAGATAATAGCATAAGCTAATTACATTTTTATGAGTAGATAAGATAAATAGAAATTAGGATGAAAATAAATATGATTAAAAATATATAAACATAAATACAAAAAGTTTCATATCAAAGGTAATAAAGGGAAGTTAAATCAATTTTTCTACCTAATGAAATATCAGTAAAAAATAAATGTTGAAATAATTTAAATATTACAGTATATGAATGCCGGGGACAATACAATGAGCAATAATATGTTGTAACTTATTTCTGGTGGAAATATTAAATGGTTTAAGAAATTTGAAAATGTGGTTGTGATATTTGGTTAAACCTTGTGGGCTGAATCCAAATGTTTGTCTTGCTCATTCTTGGAGGCCACCTAAAATGATAATAAAAGTTTTTTAGAAAAAACCTATAAAGTCATGAAGATATGGATAACAGGAAATGTGACAACAAAGGTTGGAAACTACGAGGCAGATTTATGAAGAATAACCAACTCAGATTCTAGAAATCAGGAAGCCATGGGTCCTGGGGAGAGTGGAGAGCAAAAAACAAGAAGCAGCAAGTTGTTTCCCCTTGTAAGACCTCAATAAGGATCAGTAATTGAAGGCATTATGGACCTGCACAGTGAGTGGGGCTTAAAACTGGATATTTGGTTGAAAAAAATCTGCTAAGAACAATTAGACTACTAGACAAGGCCTTCCCCCGCTTTTGCATCCAAGAAACTCCTGTCCCTCCCTCCTAATCCTTCCCTTGCTCTAACAGAAGACTGAAGGTTTATTCTCTGGAGAATTGAACCAAGAAGTATGGGCTTAGAGTCATCACACATATCTAAGGGGGGATGCTAAAAACAGAGGAATTAAGATAATAAACGCACAGTGAAAAAGGAGATTCTCCCTGCTTGAGCCTCTCCTTCCACCACACACCTACTGCATTCACTCATTCAACTCTCAGAACACTCCCAGCTGGGATGATTTCTCTTTGGCAGGAGACTGGAGAATTCCTTTCTGGAGAAAGACCCGCCCAAGATAAAATATATATCTCCTGATGCTTAAAGCTGGGGCCCATCAAAGCAATTGTGAAGTCCTCCCCAGATTGCCCAGCAGAAACCCCACCAGAGGACAATATCTGGCCAGAAAAACCATGCTTGAAATGTTGCTTTTTAGTGCCTCACTTTGCAATGGGAAAGGACAGCAAAGAACAACCACACAGAGGCTCTAAAATAAACAAAGAGTAATAAAAGGAAAAGAATTCAGAGGACACAAAGGTGATGCAGGGAGCATTAGGGTATTTAAAAAACTAAAACTCCAAAATTAAAACACTCAGTTAAAGAAGATATTGTGGAAGAAATTGGACATTTATTTATAATATTGTTTGAGCCACAGGATCAAATTTTCTCTGACGACTTCAATTTTATGAGCTAATGGATTCACTTGATTGTTTTAACCAGTTTCAGTTCTTTCCTTTTGTCATTAAACATGAAAGATTCCTAATTCTGAAAAAAATGCTATAATTTATACCAAGAATCACAAAAATGTGACTCTCCTTGAGTAACTGGTCTCTTCCTGTAGTATATTAGTTATCTATTGATGCACAACAAATTACTACCAAACTTTGTGGTTTCAAACAAAAATATTCATTTATTACCTCATATATTTTCTGTGGGTCAGAAATTCAGGGGCAACCTGGCTGTGTAATTCTGGCTTAGGGAGCCTCATGTGGTTCCATACTAGTAGATGGTCAAAGCTGAAGTCCTTTGAAGCTAGATCAAGGCTGAAAGATCCACTTCCAAAGTAGATCTCTCACATAGCTGTCAAGTTGGAGCTGGCTTATGACAGGAGACCAATATTCTTGGTTACATGGGATAGCCCCATTAAATATTGTAGGGTTAGACACAAGCCTATGAATACCAGGAAGCTAGGGTCATTGGGAACCATTTGGGAGGGACTCAGATGGTAGAAATGCTTCAGAGTAGATATATTCAAAAATATTCATTGACAACTTGGAAATAACCCATATGCTACATGAAGAAAAAGGTTAAATACATTAGGATATAATGAATTGATCTATTATAATACACATGAAGGAAAATAATACTTATGATGCATGTGACAGGTTTTGAAAATCAATCTACAAAATCAGGAATTCAAGAAATACAATTTTCATTATGTTTCCATCACACTATTCCTACTTTGCACTCTTCTTATTTCTCCTCTGTGAAAAAAGCTTAGTCAATTAAAGGATCGTTTCTTCTTTTCTCTACATTTGTGTCTAAGTTCTAGAGGGCTGAATGATACCACAGCAACAGGGGAATCGGGTCCTTGACTTCCCTCCATAGCAGCATCTTGTGAAATATGTTACCTCAACAGATCCTCAGCTGTCAAATCACAAATGAATTGCTACTGAATTCCATTTATCCTCATCCTAAAGACTTGTAAGATCTGATGATTCTGCTGCTCACAGCGAGTCTTGGTTAAATGGGAATTGTTCTGCTGCTCCCATCTTTGACTACGGCACAGAAAATTCTGTAGAGTGTAAGCCCTCAGTGCCCAGTTGCTATCTCCCTGGACTCCCATGACCACATTTTCTTAAGTTTTGGCCTGCCAACTCAGGCCCTAAAAATCTTTTGGTTAGGGTCCCTCTGTTTTTGGTGTCTCTAAACTTATTTGATAGTTGTGCTGTCTCTAAGCCATTCTGAGACTTACTTATGTTTTTGGCCACATCATCTCTGCTTCGATTTCTTTTCGCTGCCACATCCCTTCTCTGAAGGTTGAGAACCTAATAACTTACGTACTTGAGAAAAAGGAATGATCAGAGATGTGGGGAAGGAAATGTTAGGTGAAATATTATACATACTTTACCCCATTATCCCTCTTTTCCTCCCTGTCTCTGCCATTCTCCATAAAATAATTTTCTTCTTCTCTCATTCTCACTCTTCTACTCACTTCTTCCTTCAAAACAAGCAGTCAAAGCCATGGGAGAGAAGAAGAGAATCATTTATGTTTCTACTTCCATACTCCAAATCTCTGGAAGGTCTTTCTGAATATAACCCTCCCAAGAAGTCCCATCTAAAAGTAAAAACAAAAACAAAGGTCCAAAACAAGAAAGTAGAGAGCTGAGATTCCCTATACCACAGAGAGTCTGACTCAGCATTGCTGGAGGTTCACTACTTCCTGGCATGTTTCCCAGACAGAGGTCTCTGATGATTGTTCCTATGCTTTGGGCGTAGGATGGAAGTGATCTCTAAATGAACTCCATGATTCTTCCAGGGTGAATGGAGGGTTCCTTGACATAAACATGTCTCAAAATTTGAACACCCTGAAGCAAGATCTCGGAGCCTAAAAAAGGAACCCATTAACAGAGTTGGTCTCCCCTCTATCACCCAGGAGGGAGGTTATTTACAGCTTGCATGATTTTAATTGCTCCTTTTTTATTGCAAGCTGTGTTCCCAAGTCCTCTCTTAGATGTGAGAGAAACCTCATAAGCTTTTAAGGTCCTCTTCTCCCACAGCTGGATCATTCTTGAGGGAGGCTGAGTGAGTCAAACCTTACTAACAAAAGACCATGCGCTCATCTCAGAGTAGTGATGGAGTAGGATACTCACAGAACCTGGAAGTTGAACTATGTGTGGGCTCTTTCTGAATACCTGGGTACACCACACACAATAAAAAGAAGAGTAAATCTTTACAGCACTCTTATGTAAGTAATTAGGGACTCTGCTCTAAGGAATATGAAGGCCTAGGACCCAGGAAGAATCTCAAAGGTTTGCAAACAACTCAATATCATTGTACTTCAAGTCTAATTTTTATAAGGAGTCTTCTTCTACGGTGGCTCATTTAGCCTGAAAAGACAAATCTGTAGAGGGATGATCTAAATTTATAGGCTGTGTCAATACACTTTGGCATAAAATGGGGAGCTGGAACCCCTCTGAGACTATTGTTCATATTTAAAAGGAGAAAACAAAGAGCCAGAAGAAAAGGTGTGGGTAATTATTGAGAGGCCTATACTTCCTGATTTGTTCCACTAACAAGTCAAATTTGAGCATTCTACAGAAGTCTCCCTAACTGAGTGGACTCAGTTCAACTTTGATGAACAGGTCAGTTCTTGAGGAAGTGAGGGACCACCAGCTGAGAATAAATGCAATGCTTGGTTTTCTGACAGTGATCCTGCCCATATTGTTCCTGATAAACAAAGCTCTTCAGATTTTGTTTCCTGCTCTACAAATATGGTGAACTTTTCCAAAGTCAGCTAACTAAATATTAGGAAGGATTATTGATGAAATATCTTAAAGAAGCAGAGCTTGTCAAATGGGCCACTTTTTAATAGTCTCCTTCCATTTCCTTTGTTTTTTTTTTAATTTACTAAGCAGAGTAAAATGGAGGTCAGTATGTGGAGGGGGACTATCTGATGTCAGAAATGACTTGAGAAAAATTGAAGGAAGAGAATCCACATAAGCTTTATCCTAAGATAAACTTTATCCAAAACAAAAGGTAGAAAGCTTAGCAGTCCTTAATAAAGAAGAGGAAACTAAAAATAAGGTTTAATTAGAAATGATAGAATCTGGGCTGGTTGAGAAAAGCAATGTGGCAATTAAAAGGTGCTCTGGGATAAAGAATAGCATCACTAGTCTGACATAGTTCTCTGTGTGTGGTACAATTGGCCTCGGTAATTTTATCTTAGACATCTGTGGGTACAAGCTTTGCAGTGTTCACCATCTAAACCTGAGATTTCCCTTTCTGGCAGTTATACCAGCACGTATTGCAAAACATTTTAATATCCCCTTATTTCTTCTTCCTGAAAGAAGATAAATTCTCCTTCAGTTTATCTCACTGACTTGGCAAGCAGTCACCATTACAGCCTTTCTGTTCATTTCCTGAAAGTGCATCTATGTGAAAAGATGTGGTGATCATGTTATTGAAAGCATGCTCAATTACGTTTTCATTGCCCTGTCCATTTTTATAATAATGCATCTGAAATGGTGTCTGTCATTCTAGAGATCTTTTGTGAGAAATTCTTGCAATGACTATGCGGGGGCATTCCCCCATCTCTAATCTCTTGCCCACATCCTGTCAGTGATCACCTACAAGAATTTCTCTCTGTCTTTCCCATGCCACACATCATCTCTCGTTTTGTGCGATGTCTCTATGGGTACATTTCTCATCTCTCTTCCTGGGCTATAAGCTCCGTATTGGATCGTTTACATCATCCAACGCACCAAGTATAGTCCTTTACACTCTCCAGTGTTTAGAAACAAGATTAATGCAGCAATTAACATATTTTAGTGTGCAGTTTTAGTGCAGATATTTAAAACGTGGCTCTGGAGTTAGACTGCCTGGATTTGAATCCCAGTTTGGCCTTTCATGGGTTGTGTGTCCTTTAAGTTCTTTGCTGCTCTGACCCAAGGTCTTCTCATTTGTAAAATGGCAATAACAAGTGCACATATCTCATAAATTTTAGTTGAAAACTAAAATAAGATAAAACATAGAAGTATTCAGAATAGCACCTGGAACATAGTACATACCCAATAAATATTAGCTACCTAAAAATATACTTGATCTTCTGGCAAATTCAATCCTATTAGAAGCAGAAAAAAATGAAGCAAATCAAGTAGCTTTGCGTTTTAGAAAAAAAATGGCCAGGAGTAAGCTGCAGTATTCAACTCTTTCACAGAAATATTATTTGTAAAGGTGTTACTGTTAGTACTGTGGACTATATATTCAAGGAAACTAGTAATGCCAGATAAAATTTAAAAGAATTTTTTAAAGGCTGAGTCAGTGAGAAAGCAAATAAACTTATAAAGATTCAGAAATGAGGAGAAAAAGCACAAACCTCAGAGGCAGTGAGCTGGGGCCAGTATTTTCCCCAGAGGATCTGCTAATCTCTGGTCGCCTCATTGTGGGTTTCAATGAGCAAATATCTAAGAGTTAGGAGAAAAAGACAATGTGTGAGATGGACTTAGAGACAACACCCTTTCCCCTCAATGCCACTGAAAACAGGGACTCTCCAGGAGTGACATTCTCAGACGGCAAACTATTAGAAAAAAGAAAAAACTATGCACAAAATGAGACAGTGATAAGCACACCTCCCTCAGCTTTAGTTTGAGAGAAAGAGAAAAAGCAAAAGAGTCTTCCTTGATAATTCTGTTTTTAAAATTTATTTTTATTGAGATAATATTGACATATGACATTGTGTAAGTTTAAGGTGTTTGATGTGTCGATACATTTACATATTGCAATGCACTTACCACTCTAGCATTAGCTAACACCTCTATCATATCACATAATTATATTTATTATTTTGTGGTGGGGACAATTAAGATCTAGCCTATACAGATTTTGAAATATACTGATGTACCTCTGAAATTTATATAATGTTATAAACCAATGTCACCTCAATAAATAAATAAATATCTAGTGTCTTAGGAACTTTGAAGTTTAAGATAGAATATTGCTGTCTGTAATCACTATACTGTGCATTAGATCTCTAGGATTTATCTGAAAGTTAAAAGTTTGTACCATTAAACAACATATCTCCAATTCCCTTAGCCCCCAGTCTCTAGTAACTTCCATTCCATTTGTTTTTACAAGTTCGGCATTTTTAGAATCCACATGTTACTATCATATAGTTCTGTCTTACTCTGTCTGACTTATCTCACTTAGTGTAATGCCCTCACTGTCCATCCATGTTGCTGCAAATGGCAGAATTTCCTTCTTTCTCTTGTCTGAGTAATATTCCACTGTGTGTGTGTGTGTGTGTGTAACATCTTCTTTATCTATTAATGCATTGACAGACACTTAGGTTGTTTCCATATCATGGCTATTGTGAATAATGTTGCAATAAACATGAGAATGAAGAGATCTTTTTGATATCCTTTTTTCATTTCCTTTGGATATATACCCAGAAGTAGAATTACTGGATCATATGATAGTTATATTCTTAATTTTTTGAGGAATCTCCATACTTTTTTCCTTAGTGGCTGGACCAGTTTACATTCCCAAGGCAACACATGCGAGTTCCCTTATCTCCACATTCTCGCCAACACTTGTTCTCTCTTGTCTTCTTGATGACGACCATTCTAACAGGTGTGACGTCATATCTCATGGTTTTCATTTTCATTTCTCTGATGATTAGTGATATCAACCATCTTTTATGTTCCTTTCGGCAGTTGAATGTCTTCTATAGAAAGAATGTCTATTTATTTTCAATGTCATTTTTAATCAGATTATTTGTTATTAAGTTGTATGAGTTCTTTAAATATAGAATATAAGAAGCCCTTATCTGATATATGGATTGCAAATATTTTCTTCCATTCTGTTGGCTGCATTTAATTTTTTTGATTGTTTCTTTTGCTCTGTAGAAGCTTTTTAGTTTGATCTAGTCCCACTTGTTGATTTTTGCATGTGTTTCTTGTGCTTTTGGTGTCATACAGAAAAAAATCATTGCAAGATCAACGTCAAGGAGTTTTCCTCTATTTTTTCTTCTATTTTATGGTTTTAGGTCTTATGTTTAAATCTTTAGTTCATTGCAGGTTAAGTTTTGTGAGTTTTGTGAGTAAGGGATCTAGAGTTTGCTCTGCCTTTCTTTGGGTACTCCTGGTTCACTCTTCTTGTTCCCTCTTGTGGCTGAATTCTTAAGTTATTGTGTCTTTGGTTGTTACCACTCACTAGGCTGGCTACTGGAAACCTCTTTTCTGTTCCAGAAGGTGGTGCTCTAGCTCATGTTTGCAGTTTCTCCCTTGTACAAAGGCCAGTTCTGTTTTTCTGAGAGCAGTCTGTTTGCCAGATTCAGGAATGTGCACAAGGAGCCAGTTGCAGAGTGGAGAGAAGTGTGGGTTTGGCACTGGAGTTTTGGGCATTCCTGTGGATGTGGTGGGGTAATCCTCTGGTGAGGTACTCCTGGGGCCTCATGGGAGGACTTCCTGCTGAAATCATGAGCCCTTGCATTCCTCTAATTCTCTCTGATATTCCTATCTGCCTTATAACCTGATCTCCCTTCTCCCTCTGCTCATGGTCTATCTGCCTCAGTAGTCTAAGTATCTCTAGAGAGCAAGGAATTCCTAGCTGCATCCATATTTGGGGAAAGGAACCCTTTTACCTTATTTATCAGGCTATACCTTATGCTTCTATAAGGATTTTCTCTTTTCATTCATCTTTGGAACAAGGAGAATGGGAAATGTTGAGGAAGTAGGAAGAAGTTCGGGATGCCTAATGCTGACCAATGATTGCAGCTCATAGACAAAGTTTATTCCATTAAAGACACAGCCCTTTTCCAGGGAAATCTCCATGACTTCTACTATTACCCATATACATGACTGCCAGGCTACATTTGACATCTGTTTTCTACTTTTCATGGCTTCCCATGGTTTGCTTTCTATTTTGAGATTATCTGAATAAAAATGTGTTTTTGATGGGAGATGTTCTGTGACCATCTGGAAAGATGACAGCTATAACATCTTGAAGAAGGCTTACCGTGCCTGGTGAAAAATATTCTTTGGTTATTTAGCATTTGGCCTGAAGGCCTAGTGCTTTCCTTCCCTGGACTGGCTCCAAAGAACAGAAAGAGAAAGAACTTCCAGAAACCCTGCCTAAGTTTCCCATCCCTGTGTCCATTGCCTAAGCATCGTAACCTTTTCATGATTCAAGTCACTCTACTTTGTAGGAGAAACCTTGAACATAAGAACAATGAATAGAACCAAGGGTGATTGAGAATCCAATAAAACCATATGCAAAAGTGATAAGAGGTTGCAGTTTGCTGGGTAGAGGGTCCAGAGTTTCCAATAGACTTTTGAAAGTATCATTGACCAAAGAAGATCAAGAATCACTGTCTTAGACAGTTTAATTCATAAGTATCTCTGATTAGAGGAAATAAAAATCTGTACCTGCAAGGATGGGTGGATAACGGCTCTTACAACTTGATCTTTTCTAGCTCCTCAGGAGCCTTCTTGGTGTCATTAAGTTGGGTAAGTCACATCCATTTCTAAGCTGTGTCTTGGCGTGTGACTCTTTCTACCATTTCATTATATTTTTCTTATATCTCTCTTGGCTTTGTGAAAGCAGAAAGGCAGTTACAGAACTTTCCACCCTCCCTGATTACAAATTAATTGAGTATTAGTTCCCAAGGGGATTTTAAAGAGCACCTACTTCACCATCCTCATTTAATGGTCCAGCATAACTCAGGGGCTTTTTCAAGCACTTAATTAATTTCAGAGCCATGACTGATCAGATTCTTTCTCTTTTACCATATAAAGAGATGAGAGTATTTTCCTTAACTACTTTGTTTCCAATCCTCATACGTTCGTAAACTATGGATTGGGAAAATATGAAATTAAGGCATTTTAGAAGATAATGTACTAATGATGTCCGTTTATTGTCTTTGTCCCCAAAGAGAATTACAGTATTTACGCAAGAGAATTTTTTAAGTTGAGTTTGGTAATTATAAATGGAAGACACTGATTAACTCAAAGTTGATGATTAAGATATATATGTAGCCAGCTGCAGAGTGGAAAGAAATTAAGAGTATTTCTTTTTGTCTTTTGAAAATGAAATAATTTCCTTCTCCCATCTTTTTCCCTGCAGATGGTACCAACCAGGTCCATGGAAGGAGATAGAAATCAACCTCTGCAGTCGTGTTTGTTCTCCTGGGACTCTTAGATGAAAAAAGGTGAAGTTTATCCTCTCTCCACTCTTCCTAGGGATCTACCTTGTGATCCTAATTTGGAAACTGGGTCTCATCATCCTAATCAGGATGGACTCCCATCTGCACACACCCACGTACATTTTTCTCAGTTTCCTGTCCTTTACAGACATCTGTTCTTCTTCTTCCACCAGCCCAAGGATGCTTTCGGACTTCTTAAAAGATACAAAAAATGATTTTGCTCATTTCCTGTGCCACCCAGTATTTTGTTGAGTCCTAGATTTGTCTGACTGAATGCTGCCTCTTGGCTGCCATGGCCTATGACAGATATGTTGCTATTGGTAGGCCTCTGCAGTACTCAGCCATCATGGGTCCCAGCCTCTGTCAGAAGATGGTTGCTGGGGCCTATGGAAGTGGCTTCCTTGCTGTCATCGCTATTACTATGCCACTTGGTTTCATCTCTGTTACCATGGGCCCAATATCAGTTCAAATTTCTTCCTTGACATAATCCAAATTATTTTCTTGTCTTGTTCTAATCCCTTCATCAGCCATACCATTCTTTTTCTCGTATGTATTTTTGTTGGGTTCAGTTCTTTCTTAGTTATCAGCTTATCCTATGTTTTCGTTTCACCTTCCATTCTGAAAATATCTTCTGTCAAAGGTAGTGCCAAAGCTTGCAATACCTGTGCCTCTCACCTGGTAGTTGTGACAATCTTCTATGGCACAAGCCTCTCTGTGTGCCTACTTCCCAGCTCTAGCCACTCCAACAAGCAGGACAACGTGCTGTTAGTGTTCTATGTTATCTTTATACCCATGTTAAATCCTCTTATCTATAGTTTGAGGAAAAGGGCTTTCAAAGAGGCCCTGAAGAGGGTGGTAAAGAGGCTAATACATTTACCTCAGTGAGAACAATATTTTTGCAGCTGTTATTTCCCCTATGAGGAACACAAGAGTAAGAATACGTGTGACCCTTTGTAGGTCACAAGAATAGCTAGGTAGAGAGGTGGAATGAAAACCTGGCTCCTTGATTCCTGGTGCCATTATGTTTAGCTGTCACCATCAAGTGATCTATTTGAGGCAGTGTCACCACCATTGAATTCAGTTTATAAAGCGTGTATCCATGATTAGACCCAGGTCGATAAAACCCTACACTTTGAGAATAGAAGTTCTGATATATATTTCATGTAGAGAAATGATAAGAATCTAGGAAGCCACACAGACAGTTCTTTCCTCATTGATTTTTTCTTTTATATATTTTCAATTGTTGAGAATTTATTTGTACTTCAAGAAAATTTTTAAAAAGAATGTATAAAATTGCATATGTGAATGTTAAAAATAATTTAAAAGTGAATACTTTATCTTATTAATTCCAAAGAGAGTGAGAGAAATCCAGTGTGAGATAGATGGCACAGAATCAGAAAATTGGAAAGAGGGAGAAAAACAGAGAGAGAGAGAGAGCAGAAAAAATGGGTACAGAGGGAAGGGGAGGGGAAGGAGGAGAAAGCAGGAGAGGAAACTAAAGGAAAAGAGAAAAAAACAGTGTTCTGGCTTTATTCCCAAATAACATTGTTCCTTCTATCTTATTCCTTGAAACTCCTTGTGAATTGAATTGTGAAAAACAGATGGGAGAAAGGAATGGTAGAAAGAAGGGGCAATTTTAAGGTCAAGAGTTGGGGAGATTCTCACAGGCTAGAAAGAAGTCAAAGTCATCAATTTCCGGGCATACGTGGCCTGAAGCATGTTCTGTGGTAGCCTCCCAGAGACCATGCCAGACTCAGAAATGAAGGCTGTCATGGTATGTCTAGGAAGGCAGAGTCTGAATCTCAGAGATCTAAGCGCATGGAATTTCAAGGCCTTAAGTTGACCAGAGAGCAGCAGAGCAACCAGATGTGGGGTACCATGGAGACTCAGGGTCCAACTGGTATAATTTAAAGAAAATTTTGAAAAGAGATGTTTTCTCATGCATGAGTTGTGGACTAAGCTTTACATATATTATGTTACTATTTACACAATATTTTACACTTTACATAGTTACATTGCATAGGTTTGATTTTTTTCTCTTACCATGTTCAGTTGGCAGGGGATAAATTAGACCCATTTACAGATAAAACCTTTGGTCATATTGAGGTCTGCCACATTCTTCCCAGGGTAGCAACAATTCTTCTTGAAGCTCACAAAGTGTCATGTATGGAACAAAATGGTTCTTACTAACCAGAAACATTTCTACTGCTACTTGTCCATGGTGCCAAATTTCTGTACATTTGATGGTATAGCTTTAAAACTATCTTAAGAATCTGTTCCTTTTAAAATATTAATTTTTTACAGTTCTTATCAGAGTGACTATACAACTACTGACCAATTAGCAAGTGTTAAACTGAATAATTAACTCCTTATCCCATCCATCCTTTTCTCTCTAGAAGTAGGATTAGCAGAAGCAGATCAAATCATGAATGAGAACTTCCTAAATCAGGTATTTCCCTAGTAATGGCAGGGTAGATGAGCTCCATCTTAAAAAAAAAGGAAAAACAAAACCCAAAAAACAAAACCAAAATTTTGTGGGAATCATCTTAAGCAGATATTTTTAATGAAGGATTAGTAATGCAGCATAATATGTTGTAAAGAACTCCAATTCAGAACACATGAATTAAACCTACTTTTAATAGAAGGCATGCCACGTACTTCACACTCTCAGTGCTTTATAAGGATTATCTAATTGATTCTACGAAGAACTACTCTATAAAGTAGCTGATACTATAAGCCCATTTTATGGGTGATATTAATGGAGCTTGAAGAGGTTAACTTGCTCAAGGTCACACAACCAGGAAATGGAAAGCTGGAATTCAAACCAGATTAGCTGATACTAATGTCCATGGTATTAACCATGATGATCTGTGGCTCTGTCAAGAATTAGTTTTACTGTATTCCTTATTACTTCAATATCCTTACTTATGCCTAGGAACCATGCAATATCTGTCTCATAGGGCTGCTGTGATAATTAGCTCAGGTCACGGAGTGAGAAAAAATATATATCTAAAATGGAAGGCTTTGTAAACAGGGAAGTGTCCACATATCTAATTTATTGTTATCAAGCAGTATTCTCAGTTAGCTGTGTCATCTTTGGCAAATCTCTTAGCTCCTCTGGCTTCTAGCTCCTCACCTTGAAAATGATGATGGTATTAGACTAGAAGATGTCCAGGTCCTTTCCATGTCAAATGCCTCCAAGGTTGTTAAAAGAAATGTTATAATCACAAGACCATAATAGGACCATGAGGAAGTGGGGAATTGAATCAGAAGGGACATGGCAAAGTGGGGCATGAAATTAGATGGAGTAAAATTCCATGACAACCATGACCCAAGAGAATAAGCACCTGGAGTGTTTTCTCCCTCATTGTCTTTTCTCTTTTCACCTCTGCCCTAATAACACATTTAAGAAATACCCATCCAGTTGTGAGTGTTTCTTTGGCTGTGAATGGACAGCCAATTTCATGGCCTAAAGCACCAATCTTGGAGTGCAGTAGGGCCCACCTGAATAGATCTTTTGAAAGCAAATGAGCAATTTCAAGTTTGGCAAGAGCTCTGTTATCCTGGGGGATGTAGGTCAAGGTGAGAGGGCAAGATTTATAGAAAAGAGTGGATTCCGTGTTATCTCAATATCCAAGTGATTCTTCCAGTAAAACCTATGTGGAGTAAGATTTGTGGTCCTCATACATTTTATGAGGTTTATGCTCTCTTCTCTTCTTTATCTCTTTCCTCTCCCTCACTTCCACACCCTCCACTTAGGGCTTTTCCTGGGGTTCTCTTTCTCCCTACCCAAATTCTCTCACCTTCAGTGAAAAGAATAATCTCTAATCTAAAATGTCAATATTACTATGGAGTGAGGGGTGGATGATGTTGAGTTCTAGTTCTGCAATTTCCTAATGATGTGGTCTTTAACTCAGTTAACTTGTGTTTTTCACTTGTAAAATGAGAGAAATAGAAACATTTAGAATCTAATGAGACAATTTCTATAAAGCCCAGCACACTCTAGAAATTAATAATAAAGCATTGAATGAAAAATAATAATTTGCTGAATTCCAGGGGATTTAACTAATATCAAAACATCTTTGTCTAAGTATGGCCCTCTCATCACTCTTATTCAACACAGTACTGGAAGTTCTAAGCAGAGAGATTAAGCAATAAAAAGAAATAAAAAGTAACAAAATTGGAAGAGAAGGAGTAAAACTGTCACTATCTGCAGTTGACATGATTTTATACTTAGAAAGCCATAAAGAATCCATCAAAAAACTATCAGAAATAATAAGCGAATACAATAAAGTTTCAGGGTACAAAGTCAATATACAAAAATCAGTTGTTTTTTTTTTAAAGGCAAAGATCATACCCATTTCATTTATTTAGTTTTTTAAAGATTGACACCTGAGCTAACATCTGTTGCCAATCTTCTTTTCTTCTTCTTGTCCCTAAAGTCCACAGTGTATAGTTGTATATTCTAAGTGTAGGTCGTTTTGGTTGTGCTATGTGGGACACCACCTCAGCATGGTCTGACGAGTGTTGCCACGTATGCATCCAGGATCCAAACCGGAGAAACCCTGGGCCGCTGAAGCAGAGCACGTAAACTTAACCACACAGCCACGGGGCCAGCTCCAGTTGGTTTTCTATATACTAACAATGAACCAGCAGAAAGAGCAATCAAAAATAAAATCCCATTTATAATCACAATAAAAACAACAAAATGCCTAGAAATAAATTTCACCAAGGAGATGAAAGACCTGCACACTGAAAACAGTTAGGGATTGTTGAAAGAAACTGAAGACAGAAAGAAATGAAATGATATTTCATGCTCATGGATCACAACTGATTTCTGAATGTTGACTTTTTGTTCTGGAACTTTATCAAATTCATTTATTACTTTCAACACAGTTTTGGTTGAATCTTTAGGATTTTCTGTCTACAAGCTCATAACATCTGCAAGTAATGCTAATTTTATTTCTTATTTCCCCATTTGTATGTCTTATATCTCTTTATCTAGCCTTTTTGCTCTAGCTAAGATTTTCAGTCGCTATGTTGAATAAGAGTGGTGAGAGTGAGAACCCTTGTCTTGTTCCTAATGTTAGAGGGAAAGCTTTGTTTTTCACCGTTGACTATAATATTACCTCTGGGTTTGTTTTATATGTTCTTTGTTATGTTGAGGAACATTCCCTCTAGATCCAATTTTGCAGGGTTTTAATCATGAAAGGATATTGTACTTTGTCAAATGCTTTTTCTGCATCTATTGAGATGATCATGTTTTTCACCTTTCATTCTACTAATGTGGTGTATCACATTTATTGATTTGTTCATTGAACTTTCTTCCTTTCCTAGGATAAATCCCACTTGTTCGTGGTGTATAATCCTTTTACTGTGTTGTTGAATTTGGTTTCCTAATATTTTGTTGAGAATTTTTGCATCTCTTTCAAGATGGATATTGGTCTGTAGTTTTCTTTTCCTGTGTGCTGTTCTTGTTTTCTTTTCTTGTGTGTTTATCTGGCTTTGGTGTCAGAGTAATACTTTCAATTCCAAAATGCAATAGGAAGCATTCCTTCCTGTTCAATTTTTTGAAAATGTTTGAGAAGGATTGTCATTAATACTTTTTTAACGTTTGGTAGAGTTTGCCAAAGAAGCCATCTGGTTCTGGGGATTTCTGTGTTAGGAGGTTTTCAATTACTGATTCAATTTCCTTACTTGATTTTTTTCTATTTAGATTTTCTGATTCTTCCTGATTCAATCTTGACCGTTTGTATATTTCTCGGAAGTTATTCATTTCTTCTAGATTATCCAATTTGCTGGGCTGTAATTGTTCATAGCAGTCTCTTTTAATCTTATGTATTTTTTACTATCGCTTGTAATGTCTCCCCTTCCATTTCTGATTTTATTTATTGGAGTCTCCTGTCTTTTATTGTTAGTGTAGCTAAAGATTTGTCAATATAGTTTATCTTTTAGAAAACTAGCCCTTAATGTCATTTATTATTTCTATTGTTTTTCTGGTCTCTATTTAGTTTATTTCTAGCCTGGTCTTTGTTATTTCCTTCCTTCTATTCACTTTGGTCTTTGTTCTTCTTTTCTCATTCCTTGAAGTGTAAGGTTAGGTTGTTATTTGAGATCCTTCTGTATTCTTAATGTATGCATTTATTGCTGTAAACTTCCTTCTCAGAACTGCTTTTGTACCATAGTATTGGTTTTGGTGTATTCTATTTCCATTGTTATATGTTTCAAGATGTTTTTTGATTTCTCAGCTGCGCATTGATTTTTCAGTAGTGTGCTGTTTAGTTTTCACATATTTGTTCATTTCTCAGCTTTCTGCTAATGGATTTCTAGTTTCATGCCAATGTGGTCAGAAATGATACTTGGTATGATTTAAATCTTAAATTTTCTAAAACACATTTTGTGTCCTCTCATGTGATCTATCCTGGAAATGTTTTCTGTGCACTTTAGGAGAATGTGTGCTCTGCTGCTATTGGATGGAATGTTCTATAAATGTCTGTTATATCCATTTGGTCTAACGTGATTCAAGTTGAACATTTTTGTGGGAATTTCCTCTCTGGATCATCTATCCATTTCTGAAAATGGAGTATTAAAGTCCCCTACTATTGTTGTATTGTTGTCTATTTCACCCTTTGTATCTGCTAATATTTGGTTAATATATTTAGGTGCTCTGATTTTGGGTGCATATATATTTACATTTATTATGTCTTCCTGATGAATTGACCCCTTTGTTATTATGTAATGACCTTCTTTGTCTCTTGTTTCAATATTTGGCTTAAAGTCTATTTTATCTGATATAAATATAGCTATTCCTGCCTTCTTTTGTTTTCCACTTGCATGAAATATCTTTTTCCATTCTTCCACTTTGAGCCTATGGGTCTCATGAAAGCTTAGTGAGCCTCTTGTAGGCAGCATATAGTTGGGTCTTGATTTTTCATCTATCTAGGACTCTGCCCTTTTTTTTGGTGAATTCAATTCATTTACATCTATTGTAATTATTGATATGTAAGCACTTACTAATGCCATCTTGTTCATTGCTATCCAGTTGTTTGTATTTCCATTGTTTCCTTTTTTCTTGTGTGCACCTACCTTTGCACATGTGTTTTTTTCCATGGTGGTAGGCTCTGTTTCCCCTTTCTTATCTTTCGTGAACCTAGTCTAGATTTTCACTAGGTGATTACAATGAGGGTTGTATAGAAATCTCATAAGGAAAACAGTCCATTTTAAGCTCATAGCAGCTTGACTTCCATTTTCTACAAAAACTGGACCCTTCTACTCTTCTGTTTTACATTGTTATGTTATTTTTGCCTCTTTTTATATTCTGTATTCTTTAGCAAATTATAGTAGCTATAATTATATAATACTCCTCACTTTTAGTCTTTATACTACAATTTAGTGGTTAGCACACCATCCTATTACAGAATTAGTCTTTTCAGTCTGCCTTTATATTTACCTTTATCACTGTGCTGTATTCTTTTGTATGTTTTCATGTTGCTGATTAGTGTCTTTTCACTTCAGCTCAAAAAACTCCTTTCAGCAGTTTTTAGAAGGAAGATGTAGTGGTGATGAACAATCTCAGCTTTTGTTTTTCTGGGAAACTCTTTACTTTCCCTTCATATATGAAGTATAACTTTGCCTGATAGAGTATTCTTGACTGGCAGTTTATTCTTTCAACACTAAGTATGTCATTTCACTTTGTCCTGGTCTGTGGGATGTGGCTGAGAAAACTCCTGGTAACTTAATGGGGGTTCCTCTGTAGGTTACCATCATTTTTCCCTAGTTGCTTTTGGGATTTTGTGTTTATCTTTGATTTTTAAAAGTTTAATTATAATATGTCTTGGAGAAAGTCTTTTGGCATGAAATAATTGGGTGGTCTATAAGCTTTGTGAGCTTGGCTGTCCAAGTGTCTCCGGGTTTGAGAAGTCTGTAGTATTATTCCCTAAATAAATTTTCATCTGCCTTCTTCCTCTTTTTTCCTTTCAAACTTCAATTCTTTTAATTTTGTTTTGATGAAATCCCATAGATTGTATAGGCTTTCTTTGCTCTATTGTCTTTCTTTTTTTCTTTGCCTTGCTCTGACTGGGTTATTTCAAACTTCTTGTCTTCTAGCTCACTTATTTGTCTTCAGTTTTCTTTACTGCAAATGCTCTTTATTGCATTTTTCATTTCATTCATTGAATTCTTCAGTGCCAGAAATTGTTTCTTTTTTATAGTTTTGGTTTATTTAGTACATATATATATATATGTGTGTGTGTGTGTGTGTGTGTGTGTGTATCATTTTGTTCATTTTTTTCTCCTAACCTCATTATTGTCTTTTTAGTTACCTTGTAGTTCATTGAGATTCTTCAAAAAGCTATTTTGAATTCTTTATTAGCTTGGTCACAAAATTATGTACCTTTAAACTTCTGAAATTGGAGATTATGGTCATCTTTAGGTGACAACATATTTCCTTGATATTTCATATTTCTTGTAGGTTTTGGTTGCTGCTTTTACATTTGAATTTAAAAAGACCTCCTAAAATCTTTACTAATTGCCTTCCTATGGGGTTTACTGTCACTGGTGGTGTTATATCTGAGATTTTCTCTGACTTTATATGGGTGAATGTGCTCCACTCTGCTTGCTACCATGGTTGGCAGAATTTTTAGGCTATTGTGTCTTCCTCGTTACAATTCACGAGGATGGCTACTGGAAACCTCTTATTTGTTTTCTCAAAGCTAGTGCTATAGCTCATGTTTGTGTGTTCTCTCTTGCGATAGACCCAGGTTTATTTTTCTGAGACCACCCAGTTTACCAGCTTTGTTGTCACTGCTTCCCTTAGAAATATTCACAAGAAGCCAGTTGCAGAGTGGGGAGAGGTGTGGGTTTGGCACTGGGGCCTTGTGGTTCCCACTGATCTGGGGGGGAGATTCTTGGGTGAGGTACTCCTGGAGGCTCACGGAGGATTTCAGCTGAAATCCTGAGTGCAGTAGGCAGGAACTATGCTCATTTAATGTCTTTTGATATTATCATTTGTTTATTTCCTGATCTTCCCCCTCCCTCCATCACCAACTACCTGTCTCAGTGCGCTAGGTTCTTTTTAGAGACACAGATTTCTCCAGCTGTGTCCAACACTGTGGCTGGGCACTCACTCACTGTTCTTTTCCCCTGTGGCATAGTTCACCACCGTTGAATATTTCAGACTGTGCATTGTTGCCTTGAATGAGTGGTCCTTGGAATGCTCCTCTCACCTTCCCCACTGTGACCAACTCATGCTTCTTTTCTGTTCCAATAGTTCACTGTACTCCACTCTCAAGAAGGCTGGGGTTCCACAAAGTCTCTCTCATTCATGGGTGTCTGCCAAAGACAGCACTCTCCAGACTTTACCTGATCATAACCCAGATGGACTTAGGTAGGTTCACTGACTCCTGCTGGCTCTGCAGCCCATTCTGAGGTCTGTTTGATTATGGGATACACAGGTAGGCAAGATTTTTCCTGGGTCCCTTGGTCTATGGCCCTGGATACCACAACTCCCACAGGGTGTTTTTGCTCAAGAATGGATGTCTAATTCATTCTTACAAAAGTGGGACAAAAAGAAGGACTGTCTTTTACTGCTAAGATGCTAACATTCCTCCTTCCTCTGATAATTTTTAATCTCATACACTTACTCATGTAGATATGCAGCTTATATCTTTGACTATTGTGACACCAAAAGACACCAAGTCAAAATTTTTGTTTAAAGGGATTCTGTGTTGGTGTTGCCCCTGAGGTATCTGACAGAAATAATATAAAGCATGTCTGAAGGAAGACATTTTAAACTCAAGCCTCAGTGATTCCCACAGATAAATTTTTTTTAAATGCTAAATTAAGATAAAAAAAATCACTAAGCAGACAAAAATACAAGATACCTTGCTAAGAGTCAGCTATAACATCAAACTATAAAATCAGATTTGCAAAACTATGTAGTTAAATTATTAGATATTAATAAGAAATAAATATGTTTAATATGTTTAAATAATGGATGCTATGGAAAGTATGATGAAAGAATAAGAGACTATCAAAGATGACCACTCAGGAAAAGAACAAAATGAAACCCTTAGAGAGAAAACAAAATATTATCACTGAAATGTGAAATTAAACAGATGCATTAAACAACCAGTTAGCAAAACTTATGATAGAATAAATTATCTGGAAGAGAGATCTGTAAAAATTAAACAGAACACAGGAGAGAAATACAAATAATGGATGTTTGAGTGAAGTGGAGGGTAGAGCAAGAAGATTCAATGACAGACATTTAATTGTGGTTCCAGAGGCATATACTAGAAATATAAAGACAATTTCAGAATATTACCTGTGTTTGATAGATAGCACATCAGGCTTAAGTTTACCTTATTGAATGAATGGACATTAGAGGAAGCTGTGAATACCTCCGTGAGTAGAAGATGAACAGAATATATCGTAGATGTAAAATCAATCTTTTTGTTGTCATGATTGTTGGTTAAGATGATGACTGTGATGATGATGAAGAATGCAGTTTTCTGCTCTGTTCTCACAAAATTCTCTTTCTATTCAGTCTCACTGTGGACAGAACCACACCTAAGTCTGGCACGATCAATACACTCATGCATCACTTAATTGTGGGGAAACATTGAGCAATGAATCATTAGTCAATTTCGTTTTTGTCTGAACATCATAGACTGTACCTCCACAAACCTACTTAGTATACCTACTACACACCTATGCTATATAGTACTAGTCTCATAGGATCACCATCATTTATGCGGTCTGTTGGTGACTGAAATGTTGTTACGTGGCACATGACTGTACATATTCTGTCTGCTCCCATTTTTCCTTCCACATTGATCTCAAATCTTGCATTTATTTTCTAATTAGTAACTTCCTTCCTTCAGAATACTTTTCAAAAGAGTTCACCATGAAGCAAAGACAGATCTAATTTTGGGAAATGAACCCGTCTGCCTCACTTCTCAGACTACAGCCTTATGCTTCAATGGGGATTTTCTCATATTGTTCATTTTTGGTCCTAGAAGGCTGGGAAATGATTGGCGAAAAGAAAGTCATTCTGGATGGCTAATACTGACAAGTATTTGTAGTTTATAGACATAGTTTATTCCACTAATGTTGCAGTCTTTCTCCAGGGAAATTACCAAGACTTCTGCTTTACGCAAACACAAAACTCTCAGCTACATGTGACATATATTTTCTAGGTTTCATGGCTTCCCATGATTTTCTTTCTAGTTTGAGTTCATCTGAATAAAAATATACTTGTGCTGGAGATGTTCTAATGACCACCTGAAGAGATGACAGCTATTGCATCTTGAAGAGGGCATGCAGTGTCTTATGCAAAAATATTATTTTGGTTATTTACTGTTTGGCCTGAAGACTTAGTGCTTAACTTCTCTGGACTGGCTCCAAGGAGAAAAAGAGAAAGGACTTCCAGAAATCCTGCCTCAGTTTTCTAATCCCCATATCCCTTGCCTAAGCATCCTCATCCTTACATGAGTTCAAATCACTCTACTTCTACAGAAGTCTTGAATCTAGGAACCATGAATAGACTTGAGGGTGACAGAGAATCCAATAAAACCATATGCAGAGGTGATAAGTGGCTGCAGTTTCCTGGGTACAGGGTTCAGACTTTGTAACAGATTTTCAAATGTATCACTGACTCAAAGAAGATCAAGAGTCGCTGTCTTAGATAATTTAACTTATAAGTATCTCTGATTTGAAGAAAGAAAAAGCTGCACCTGCAAAGAAAGGAGCATAATGGCTCTTTCAAACTTATCTTATCTAACTTCTCAGGTGCTTTCCTAGAATCATTAAGTTGTTCAACTCACATCCATTTCCAAACTATATCTTGTCTCTGACTCTTCCCACTATTCTATGGCATTATTTTTAGATCTCAGATGGTTTTATGAAAACAGAAAGGCAGTTACAAGATAGTCCACCCTCCCTGATTACAGTTTAGTGGAATCTTGGTTCCAAAGATTCTATTTATTTATTTATTTATTTTCTGAGGAAGATTTGCCTTGAGCTAACATCCATTTCCAATATTTCCCCTTTTTTTCTTTTTATGTGGGCTGTACCACAGCATGGCCTCTAACAGAAGAATGGTGTAGGTCAGTGTCTAGGATTCAAACCCAGGTACCCTAAGTGAAGGGCACTGAATGTAACCGCTAGGCCTCTAGGGCTCGCCCCCGAAGGAGATTTTAAAAGACATGTACTCCAGCATCCTCATTTGGTGTATGAAGCCTCATGATTCAGGGACTTCTTCAAGCACTGATTAACATCAGAGCCATGTGTGAGGAGAATTTTTGTTTCACCATATCGAGAGATAGCAGTTTTCACCAGTTTTGTCTATTTCTGATTCTCATATATTTGTGAATTCTAGGAAGTTAAAACATGAAATTAAGACATTTCAGAGGATAATGTACTCATAATGCCAATTTACTGTCTTTTGTCGCCAAAGAGAATGAGAATGTTTATTGAAGGGAATTGTTCATTTAAGTTTAGTAATCATGCGTGGAAGACAGATTAACTCAACATGATGATTTAAGTTGTATATTTAGTCAGCTGCATGACTGGAAAAAGACGAAGAATACTTGTTTTTGTTTTTTGAGAATGAAATAATTTCCATCTGTCATCTTTTTGTCAGTAGATGACACTAACCATGTCCATGGAAAGGAATAGAAATGAGACTTCTGTGTCCACGTTTGTTCTCCTGGGACTTTCAGATGAAAAAGAGGTGCAGCGTGTACTATTCCCAGTCTTTCTAGGGATCTACCTTATGACTCTAATCTGGAACCTGGGTCTTATCATCGTAATCAGGATGAACTCCCACCTGCACACGCCTATGTACTTTTTTCTCAGTTTCCTATCATTTTTAGACATCTGTTATTCTTCTTCAAATAGCCCAAGAATGCTTTCAGACTTCTTAAAAGATGAAAAAAACATTTCCTTCATTGCCTGTGCCACCCAGTATTTTATTGGGTGCTGGATGGGTCAGGCTGAATGCTGCATCTTGGCCACCATGGCCTATGACAGATTTGTTGGTATCGGTAGGCCTCTGCAGTACTCGAGCATCATGGCTCCTGGCCTCTGTCATAAGTTGATTGCTGGGGCCTATGGGAGTGGTTTCCTTGGTAGCTTAGTTCAAACAGTTTCTTGCTTTCGTCTCTACTACTGTGGGCCCAATATCATTCCAAATTTCTACTGTGATGTAACCCAGATCATTTCTTTGTCTTGTTCTGATTCCTACATCAGCCAAATGATTCTGTCTCTCGAATCTATTCTTGTTGGGTTTGGTTCCTTCTTGGTAATCATCTTATCTCATGCAATCACTGTAGCTTCCATCCTGAAACTATCTTCCATCAAAGGTAGTGCCAAGGTCTTCAATACCTGTGCCTCCCACCTAGTAGTTGTGACAATCTTCTATAGCACAAGCCTCTTTATGTACCTGCATCCTAACTCTAGCCACTCCAAGAAGCAAAACAAGGTGCTGTCAGTGTTCTATGTTATCCTAATCCCCATGTTAAACCCCGTTATCTATAGTTTCAGGAACAAGGAGATCAAAGAGGCCCTCAAGAGGATGACAAAGAGAGTAACACATTTATCTCCATAAAAACAATATTTGGGCAGGTGTTATTTCCCCTATAAGGAAAATAGAGATAAGAACATGTAAGAACTTTTTGTAGGTCATACAACAGCTAGATAGAGAGAAGTGAAAAACTCACTTCTTGATTCCTGGTGCCATCATATTTAGCTCACACTACCAAGCGATCAGTTTGAGGCAGTGTTATGAACATTGAATCTAGTTTAAAAGGTTTGTTCCCAGGATTATACCCACGTAGGTAAACCCCATATTTTGAGAACAGAGGTTCTGATAGACATTATATGCAGAGATAGACAAGAACCTAGGAATCCACACAGTCTTTCTCCTATGATTTTTAAAATGTCTTTTATTCATTTTCAACTGTTAAGCTTTTATATGTATTTCAATAAAATAAAATAATGTATAAAATCAAGTTGTGAAACTTAAAAATTATTTTAAAATGAGTACTTTTAATCTCCACCTCAAAGAGGGAGAGAGAGTGAGTATGAGAGGGAGGGACACAGAAAGAGAGAGATAGAAAGACTGAAGGAAAGACAGAGAAAGATAAAATATGACAGGAGAGGAGAAGAAGAAAGATTGATCTGGCTTTATTCCCAAATAAGCTTGTTCCTTCCATCTTACTCATTGAGCCTCCTTGTGAAGCGAATTTTGAAAAAGGTATGGGTGAAAGGAATGGTAGAAAGAAGGGGCACAATAAGGTCAAGAGTTAGAGAGATTCTCAGAGGCTAGAAAGAAGTCAAAGTCATCAACTTCTGGTCATAGTTGGCCTGTAGCCTGCTCTATGGTAGCTTACCAGAGACCATGCAAGACCTCAGAAATGCAGGCTGTCATGGTGTGTCTAGGGAGACAGGATCTGAGTCCCAGAGATCTGAGTCTCCCAAATATTCCTGGACCTTAAGTTTGACCAGGGAGCAGCAAAGCCAGTTTACTTGGGGGTATGATGTAGACTCCAGTCCAACTAAGAGAATTTAAAGAACATTTAAATGGACATATACTTTTAGAGGAGAATTTTTTTACTTTTTACTTTTTTAAAGATTGGAACCTAAGCTAACAACTGTTGCCAATCTATATTTTATTCTTTCTGCTTTTTTCCCCAAATCCCCCCAGTACATAGTTGTATATTTCAGTTGTGGGTCCTTCCAGTTGTGGCACGTGGGACGCCACCTCAACGTGGCCTGATGAGTGGTGCCACGTCCATGCCCAGGATCCAAACCAGCAAAAGCCTGGGCTGCCACATCGGAGTGCACAAACTTAACCACTCGGCCAGAGGGCTGGCCCCTAGAGGAGAATTTAAATAGTAAGCTTCACATATATTACATTAGTATTTATACAATACTCTACACTTCATATAGTTAAATTGCATGGATGTGATTTTTTTCTATTACCATATGAAGTTGGCAGTTGAGAAATTATCCACATTTTACAGATAGAAGCTTTGAGCATATTGAGGTCTTCCATGTTCTTCCCAGAGTAGCCACAATTCATCTTAAGTCTCACAAAATTTAATTTGTGGAGCATAGATGCTTCTTATTGACCAGAAACATGCTCTCCATGGTTTGAATGGGTGCCCTAATTCTATACTTTTGGTGTTATATTTTTAAAAACATCTTAAGAATCTGTTCAATTTAAAAGATTAATCTATTACAGTTCTTACTTGTGGGAATATCTGACTACTAACCTATTAGGAAGAGTTAAATTAAATAATTAACTCATTGCCCCACCCACCACTCTCTCTCTAGAATTAATATTAACTGAAATAGAGCAAACCAAGAATGAGACCTTCCTAAAACATCTCTGTTTCCCTAGTAATGGCAGGGTAGATGATCTCCACCAAAAAAAAAAAAAAAAAAAAGACAAGAAACGTTTGTGAGAATGATCTTAAACAGATATTTTTTAATGAAGGATTAGTAATGCAGCATAATATGTTGTAAAGAACTCCAATTCAGAACACACAAATTAAGCCTGCTATTAATGGGAGGCATGCTGTGTACCTCACAGGCTAAGTGCTTTATGAGCATTATCTGATTTGATTCTATGAAAAACTGCTGTATGAAGTAGCTACTATTATTAGCCCCATTTAATAGGTGATATATACTTAGGCTTGGAGAGGTTAATTTGCTCAAGGTCACACAACCAATAAATGGAAAGCTGGAATTCCACCCAGATTGGCTGACACCAATGCCCATGGTATTAACCACAATAAGTCATGGCTCTATCATGAATTAGTTTTATTGTATTCCTTTTTGCTGTGATTTCCTCACTTATGCATAGTAAATCACACCATGTATGCCTCATAGGACTGCTGAGATGATTGATTCAGGTTAGGTATTTGAGAAAGTGCATGTATGTATTTGTCTAAAATGAAAGTGCTTTGTAAAAGTGTCCACATATCTAATTTACTGTTGTCAGGTTATATTACCAGCCAGCTGTGTCATCTTGGGCAAATCTCTTAGATCCACTGGCTTCTAGTCCCCACCTGGAAATTAATGGTATTGAAACAGATGATCACTAGGTCCTTTCCACCACAAATGATTCCAAGTTCATTAAAAGAAAAGCTATAATCATGAGATCATAGTAGGACCATGAGGAAGTGTGGAATTGAATTAGAAGGGACATGGCAAAGTGGGGCATGAAAAATTAGCAGGGGAATAATTCCATGGTAAACATGACTCCAGAGAGCAAGAGCCTGGGGAGTTTTCTCCCTCTAACTCTTTTCCCTTTTAAGTGGGAAGTGTTTCTTAAAATATGTTTTACTTTACTTTTTAAAAAAGATTTTTTTTCCTTTTTCTCCCCAAAGACCCCCCCCAGTGCATATTTGTATATTTTTCGTTGTGGGTCCTTCTAGTTGCGGCATGTGGGACACTGCCTCAGCGTGGTTTGATCAGCAGTGCCATGTCCGCACCCAGGATTCGAACCAACGAAACGCTGGGCCGCCTGCAGCGGAGCGTGAGAACTTAACCACTCGGCCACGGGGCCAGCCCCTACTTTATTTTTTTTAATTGCGGCAACATTGGTTTATAACAAGTGGGAAGTGTTTTGTTTTGCTTTTTCTCTTCCTCCCTCGGTGTGGGGCCCTGCCCGTCTTCCTGTTCTGCACTCGCCTCCAAGCTCTCTGTATTGGGGTGGGCCAGACACCTGTAACAAATTGACTGCGCAGATCATGTCTTAAACACAGGATTTCATTTCCATCTCATGCAACAGGCCAGGGTGTATGTTCCCGGTCAGACAGAGGAGGAGGAGGGGATGGTAAGGAAGATCTGTTCCGTTCAGTCTCGCAGGGACCCAGGCTAGTGGGGGCTCTGCCGTCTCCAGCACATGGCTTCCAAGGTCTACCTGTCACCTTAATGTGGCTGGCTGAATAACGGCCCCCGAGAATGTCCATTCGGCAATCATCAGAACACGTGAACATTACCTTATATGGAAAAAGGGACTCTGGAGATTCTCCTGGATTATCCGGTTGGGTCCTGAGTGTGATCACAAGGTCCCCACAACAGGGAGGCAGTGAGAGATTCCACCACAGAGAGGAACTAGATGTGACAACAGAAGCCTGAGTCTCAGTGACTCGAGCAAGAGGCCCCGAGGCACGGAATGCAGGTACAGGTGGCCTTCAGAAGCTGGAAGGGGCAGCGGGCTCTTCCTTGGGGTCCCTCTTTGGCCTTGACTTTGGCCCAACGAAACTGATTTCAGACTTCCGGCCTCCAGAACTGTAAGTATCTGCATTTTTTCAGCCACAACCTTGGTTGTAATTCGTCTCAGCAGCAACGGGCACGGATCCATCTTTGCCGTCATCCCAACCTATGGTAAGGGGGAAGCCGTGCGGGCGTTTTTACGGGCCAGAAAGCGGTGCATATCCTCCTCTCTGATGTTCCATTGTGAGATCCTGGCTATGTGGCCGCACCCGTCACCTAGAGAAGCTGGGAGATGTGGAGCTGGGCAGCCAGAGGCCCAGTGAGTCCAGAAGGAGGGCAGGGGATCCACTCTCTGCCACACCGAGTTATCCCGCCCTGCGTGGTGGTGTGGATGCCACAGGGGCTGGCCCGCTCGGGTCCTGTGTGGGCTGGGCAGGTTGTCCTCACTGCATTTGCCTTTTCGGCTCCTTGGACCAGGGTGGGCGCCCCGGGCCCAGCAGGCCTACAGCCTCAGCCCCCCACGTCACATTTCTATTCACTTCCGGTCCACAGAGACATTCAACCTGTTTTTGAGCACGGCTAAACCTTTTCGCTTTCCAAATTTGACGTTGTATCTGTCATGCTACTTGGCCAGCCAGTCTCTGCCAGACACTCTCCTGACACGGTGTGTCAAAGGGGAGACGGGCGCCGCCTTTTGCCTTTTCGCCGGATGTGACTCTGAAGCAGTCTGTTCTCCATAGAGATGGATCTGGGTGTCACAAATGGCTCACGCCACCCTCCCGCTGAAAGCCCCAGTGAGCTCTGGCTGTCCTCATCTGGGAAACGGGAGCAACAATACCCACCTCACAGAGAGAAAGTAATGAGTGGCTGCTTGCGGGGGCTGGGGGGGGGAGCGAAGCACAGGGGTTGACTGCTAACAAGGTGGGCTTCTTTGGGGGGGATGAAAATGTTCTAAAATTAGGTCGTGGTGATGGTTACACCACCCTGTGACTATATTAAAAACCACAGAATTGTACACGAGTGTATTATATTTTATGCAAATTACATCTCAATAAGATGCTCTTAAAAATAATTTTCAACTCATAAAGCTGTTTCCAGGGAAAAATGAACCATCCTGTATTAAAAGGATTACCTTGTATCCACAATCGCTATGTGGCCAGCTGGTCTGGGCCACACACTCTCCTGAGGGGCAGAAGCCACGTGGCCCGCAGGCTGCCTCCCCAGTGTTAGTTCCCCTCCTTCCAGTTCTGACTTCCTCATTAAGCCTACAAACCCCTCATTCTTCCCAGTCACTCAGTCAAGAAACCGCCTTCTGGGGGCCGGCCCGGTGGCGCAGCAGTTAAGTTCGCACATTGTGCTTCGGAGGCCTGGGGTTTGCTGGTTCGGATCCCGGGTGCGGACATGGCACCGCTTGGCATGCCATGCTGTGGCAAGCATCCCACATATAAAGTAGAGGAAGACGGGCACGGATGTGAGCTCAGGGCCAGTCTTCCTCAGCAAAAAGAGGAGGATTGGTGGCAGATGTTAGCTCAGGGCTAATCTTTCTCAAAAAAGAGAAAAGAAACCTCCTTCTGGAGCCTTCGCTCCGTACATTGACTCTGCGTGTAGGAACAGACTGTTTCCACGCGTGCTTTGCAGGCTCGCACCCCGGCGGAGCTCGGCCCGCGCTGCCCGCGCACGCGCGCGAGGGAGGCGGCCGGGCGAGGGGCGCGACGTGCCGGGGAGGGGCGGGGCCTCGTCGGGACCCGGATGAGGCCCCGCCCCCGCCCGAGGAACCGGAAGTGGAGCAGGGCGCCTGGGAGCGGCGGGCGCGGAGCGGCAGGGGCCGGGGCCGGGGCCGGGGCCGGGGCCGGGGCCGGGGCCGGGGCCGGAGCCGGAGTCGGAGTCGAGTGGGTCCGGACGGAGCCAGGCGGCGGTGAGCGAGCGCGGCTTCCGCCGGGCGGGGGGGGCCGGCCCCTCCGCGGCGCTCCTGGGGCGCCCCCGGGCCCAGAAAAGGGAAGGAAGCGGCGGCCGCAGCGGTCTAGCCGCTCTTCCGCTCGCGGTTTCGGGTCGGCCGCGGGGGGAGCGCGGGCGAGGCTTCCCCAGGCCGGGGAGCCGGGGCCGGGGGCCGAGGGGTGGGGGCCGGGGGGCCGCGGGGTGAGGGGCGGGGCGCCGAGCGGTGGGGAGGGCCTGGTGTCGGGGAGGAAGGGGCAGTTCTGAGGTTTAGGGGTCCGAAGGAGAGGGGCCGGGGCTGCAGGGAGGAAGGGGAGGAGAGGGCCAGACGGGGAGGGGGTCTGGGGTCTGGGGTCTGGGGTCTGAGAGGGTGCCCGGGACCCGGGGGCTAGGAGAAGAGAGAGTGGAGGGTCCGAGGGTGGGAGGGGGGCGAGGTGCGAGAGAGGCCATGCTGGGAGGGGGTGTGATCCGGGGGGAGGGGCTCAGGGCCCAGGGGTTTAGGGGAGGGGCGTGGAGGGCCGAGGGGAAGGGGCTGGGGTCCAAGCGGGGCGAGGTAGGAGAGGGGCCCTGCGGGGAGGGGTCCGGGATCGGGGGCGACGGGATCAGGGCCCTGGGGTTTAGGGGAAGGGGATGGAGGGCCGACGGGGAGGGGTTTGGGTCCAAGCGGGGCGAGGTAGGAGTGGGGCCCTGCGGGGAAGGACCGAGAGGGGCCGGGGTCTCCCTGGCGCCCGGGCGGGGCCGTCACAGCCGCGGCTCCTGCGGCCAGGCCCGCACCTACAGGGAGGTTTAGCAATCAGGTCACTGGAAATGCAGCGACACGCGCAGCTGCAGACGGCCGAGAGGCTCTAAATTTGGAGCCATCCCTCTTCTGGCTGTGTTGGAAATCAGCAGAAAGGTGCTTCTGGGTTTTTGGTTCCTCTGTTGGAATCGCCTGAGTGTGGCACCAGGAACTTGATCTCCGCGGGCGGCCTCCCTGGAGCGGGTGCGGGGCTTCCTCCGCCCGCGGTCTGTGGACGTGTCGGGCCTGGGGGCGGGGGTGGGATGGGGGGGGTTCCGTTTCCCTCTGATCACAGCGCTGGCGGCATCCCCACTGAGTGCGCCCTCCCCGGGCGCTCCGCTTGGCGCGGGGCTGCCTGGGCCCCGCGGCGCTCTGCCTGGCTAATCCCCCAGGCCCTGACCGCGGGATTCAGCGGGGCGCCGGCTGGCGGCTGGCGAGGGCTGAGATCCCAGGGCTGTGGGTCCGTGGGCCCCCCTGCCCGTGGCTGAGCGCGGCTGAGCCCCTGGCGCAGTCCTGACTCTCCTCTGGTTGGAAAAGTGCTCCCAGATGCTCAGGGAGCCGGGCAGAGTCCTAGAGGCAACTTTCAGACCCGCTGGAAGAAGGAGCCAAAGGGATGCAGAGTTGGTTTTGATCCTCTGCCCCCCAGGAACTGGAAGTTACCCCCACCCCGTTCCCGCCCCACAGCTGACTTGTAGTGGAAGCATCTTGTTAGACTTATTCTTGAAACACTTTTGAGTGTATGTAAGTGGTGATTCAGACCTTTGCTCGCTGCCGTGCAGTCGGTGCTCAGAAAGTGTCTGAACGGTGAACTTCCGAGGTGGGAACGCAGTTCACATCTGCCATCAGGAACGAAGTGCCCCTAACAGGTGAAAGGGACGCTGTAGACTGAGTCGAGCGTCACGCGTGGGTGATAGTGGGTTGCTCGTGTGTTTTAGAATGTGTGCTTGATCTCTTGCTGAGTCACACCGCGAGTCGTTTCTGTTCTGGTTCAACCAAGCGCCGGGTTAGCTCATATCTGCTCCCATGCCGACTGCTGCGTGTCTCCACAGACTACTCCAGCGGCTTCGGCGGCAAGTATGGCGTGCAGGCCGACCGGGTGGACAAGAGCGCCGTGGGCTTCGACTACCAGGGCAAGACGGAGAAGCACGAGTCGCAGAAAGGTCCGCCCGGGCGGCGCCCCGCAGCCGGTCCACCGCGCGGCCTGCCCCCTCGCCGCTGCTTCCCACACGCTTACAGACATGCGCACTGGGGCGTTTCCCCTGTGTACGGCGGGTCACGTTATAGTTACACGGTTTTTTAACTCAAACGTTTGGCCGTTGTTGTTCCGTTCAGGTCAGCGTAGGGGTCTGTCGCGTTTTTGGTGACTGCTCAGTCCTTGTGGTGGGAAGATCCCGTAGTCTACGTAACCATTCCTCTGTGGAATGTACAAGTTAGGTTGTTTTCAATTTTCGATGTTACAAGTCGACTGCATGAGTATTCTTATCCCTGTGTCTTATGTACCTAAGTGGTTATTCAAGAGTAAATTCCTAGAAATATAATTGGGTCAGAGAACACTGAATTAAAATTTCGATAGATTGCCAGATTGTCCTCAGAAGCCGTGCTGGCCTCCTTTGCTGTGGCGGCCTCGCGGGTCACTTACTGCCGTCACCCAGCGAGGGCTGTAGGTGGAGGGCGTTAGATTCAGCCCCTCCTGCAGAGGCCACGAACGGTTGGTTCTCCTCATTGTTTTGTTTGGCCTGTACATTTAGATTTTTTAAAACGATTGCCAACATATAAAAACTGAGAGCTCACGTATTTAAAAAAATCCCAGGTTTCTTTAAAGAACAAAACCAAAACCCAGCACTGGAAACCCCACTGGCTTGGCGTTTCTGCGAGGAGCTGGCCGTGGGCCAGCCCAGTGTCCCTTTGCCGCAGGCGTCACTTCCGTTACAGCAGGTGGCCTGCGGCACGGGGTCGCTGTCACTGCCTTCTCTCCCTCCCTCCTTGGAGCAGACCTGTGCTCCTCTGCCCCACGCGCACCCAGTTCCTCAGGACCTGCTGCTGGATGCCTTGCAGTCTGCACTGACTTTCTCCCCAAGAGGCCTCTGGGGCAGAGGAAATGCCACTCTGGGAGGTCGGGGGCACAGCCCCAAGTGCCTGGGCAGGCAGGCTCCTCGGCAGCCCCAGGCCTTTGCGGAATGGGTTTGCTCCGCGCGCTCGTGCGTTGACGTGCCCACGATGGAGTCCTCCTTTAGTGCAGAGGGAACCATTCCACTGGCGTTTCTGGAGGGCGTGTGTTTCTGGAGGGCGTTCCAGGTTTATCCTGTCTTTGCAGGCACCCCTGCATGCCTCTCCTTGTGCTGGTCCATGAAGCAGAGGGACCCATTAAAAGCCGGCTGCTCGGCTCGTGCTGATCCAGAAGCTTTGTAATAAACTGTTACTCCATGCTGTCTTTTGGAATGAAGGAAAGATGCTACAGTTATAAATCTGCTGTCTTTATAGGACTCTTCCTAGTCCTGTTATTACATATGAGCAAGACTTTTAGGTATTTTCTGTATCAGTGATCTTATAGTGAGCTTAAAAGATTTTTGGTTTATATTTTTTTTAATTGAGTGTTAAAAGTACTTTCTTGAAGCCTGCTGGAATCCACAGCTTGCTCGCTGGTTGTGTTGCTGGCCTGTAAACTGCTTTCCTTGTTTTTAGATTACTCCGAAGGCTTCGGTGGCAAGTACGGTATCGACAAGGACAAGGTGGATAAAAGTGCCGTCGGCTTTGAGTATCAAGGCAAAACGGAGAAGCACGAGTCCCAGACAGGTGCCTGCATCTTACCAGCTCTCCAGCCGGTGACCGTTAACGGGACGGGTGGTAACCAGAGCAGCAGGCAGAGACGGAGCGTAACCAGCAGCCCTTAATACGGACATCTCTCAGTTAAGCAGCCAGCTTTAAAACAGCAAAGCAGAAACACAGCTGTTACATGAGAGATCGACTCTTGCCAGTTGTTTTGGCTCTGACACCCCAGCAGTGCCGCTTGTGCTAATAGTGTCGCGTGTGTAAGTGGTGGGACTGTGGGGCTCCGGTTGCTGCTTAAGCTGCATCGCTTGGCGCTGCTTCTGTGGGGTCCCGTCTGCGTTTATTCGGAACGCTGGGATTACAGATGGGGTCAGTTTCCAGACGCTGTATGAGGAGGGCCTCTTGATGAGTGTTACCTAAAGTTTTACCGAAGATCTGAGAGAGAAGGGATGAATTGAGCGAATTGTGTGTATTGACGTGCATTGAAAAACATGTTTTCTCTCTGTTGCCCGGGCTATCCGTTAATACCAGTTTGTGTCCTTTTTCTAATCCATTAGACTACGTGAAAGGGTTTGACGGAAAATTTGGTGTGCAGACAGACAGACAAGACAAATGTGCTCTTGGCCGGGATCACCAGGAGAAATTGCAGCTGCACGAATCCCAAAAAGGTACCTTCATTTTGAATCTCCTACTTGGGATCGTTTCCCGAGTTTATTTCCCTTCCCAGGTCCGTCACTGTGCTGTGTTTTTGCCGTGTCTCTGTAGCAGTGGTGTTGTGTCTTCAGTGTGGGAGGTTGTCGTAGCCCTCCCGTGATTTGAGACAGCCCTTCAGCTAGAGGAGTGAGGAACCCCCGTCCCCTCCCACGGGAGGGCTCCCGCGAGAAGGCCCCATGTCACTGGGCTTCTGGAGCGCCGGTCACTGCCTGCAGCAGCTCTGGGAATGCTGTTTTCTGCCCTCAGCGGGCGGCCAGAGGGCCGACAGCGATCCAGTCCATGAATTGGTGCTGATAAAGCGTGCTGTAGGCTGTGGAAGGGGATGCCTCCTCTCTGCCCGGGAGTGTGTGCTTTCCACGACAGAACCATGTCCCTGGGAAAGTAGCACGTGGGGACGGGAGACCTCTGAGTGAGCCCCAGACTCACCCCGTCCTTTCAGCCAGCACAGATGGAGGTGGGGCTGGTACGCGTTGCCGTGCAGTAACCTCGTGTATAACGTGTCTCTTTCTTCACATGCGCAGAGATGCGTTCTCTTGTCTGCAGCGTGGGTAGGACCTAGAAAGAAACCTCAAAGCATGGAGTGGCTTTCCCGAATTACTTGAAATACATTTCCTAACCCGGTCTCTGATCTTGGCTGGAGTGTTAAGAGTTTGAGTTTGCCCTCTAACCTTTGAGCCCAGTTTTGACTGTTGCTGAGCCTGCGAGCTGGCTCTGCAGCCCCTGAGCCTGGCAGAGCTTTTCCTTTCTCTAAACGATGTACTTGATTCTTGCCCATGCTCCCACGATTCTAACCGAACTGTGTTTCCTCTCTCGGTTTTCTTCACTGTTGCTTGTGGGTTTCCAGGTTATAAGACTGGTTTCGGAGGCAGATTTGGTGTTCAGCCCGAGAGGCAGGACTCCTGTGCTGTGGGGTTTGATTACAAGGAGAGGCTGGCCAAGCACGAGTCCCAGCAAGGCACCGTTGCTCACCACCCCCCGCCCCCGCCTCCCCTCCAGTGCGGCCACTTCTAGCACAGACTTCCAGCCTCAGCCTTGCCAGCACCCTCTGTGCCCTCGAGGGGCACTCGGGCGTTGAAACCCAGGTGTATGCTGGAGCCATGGTCGCCTGCACTCCTCCCACCCCCATTCACTTGTTCCCTGGCACCATGGGGTTTGTGCTTGGCAAGACATGGCCGTAGTTTGCAGGGTGTGTTGCCCTAAACCCATAACGTGGCTCCATCCTGGAGCGGGGTGTCCCTGGTCTCCCAGCAGCCTTCTGCTGGAGCTCTTGCTGTTGACCGTGACTTACCTACTGAGTAAGCCACCTGACTGCCTCTGAGACGGGGAGAACCATGTTTAGTTCAGCCAGAGGCGCGGGTCACCGGGGGGCAGGGGCAGGGGCAGCCGTGTTCTGTGTGGTCTCTGTTTCATCGTGGTGGTGTTTTTTTGACCAGGGGTGGGAGGTGTTTTTCGTTTGTTTTGGTTTTTTTGACGACACCACCTGCGTATAACTTCCCCACACAGAGCTAAACGGTATGTACAGGAAGCTAAGAAGACACAGGAAATTTCTAGGTGTATCTGTTGGGAGTCCACACGGTGAACACATTTCTCCTTAGAGCAGTTATTTAATTGCTGTCCAAATTCGGACTTGGCCGTTAGAACCTGGACACACGAGCGGAAGACAAGGACGGTCCTCCTTGCCAGGGCAGAGCGTAGGCTCCGTCCCCTGGTTGGGAACACACGGCCGTGTTCAGGCGAGGGACGGCGGACGCACCTGATCCGGTGCTGATCCGGCAGCCTGCGCGGAGACGGCCTTGGCTCTGCGTGGCCTTAAGGCCGTGTGACGGTGTGACTGTCACGGAGATCTGTGTTGCTACGTCCTAAGAGTTGGCTGGTAGAATTTCCCCATGGAATTTTTTTTTTTCTTTTAAAAAGCAAGAAAACAGCTGCCTCGAGCCTCTGCCTAGTCCTAGTAGGGAGGGAGCGGTGCCAGGTGGAGGACTGTGCTGTTGGAGTGGCACGCTGCCCCGCGCCTGTGCTGGGCCCTCGGCTCACTGCCTGCCAGCCCACACGGCACCCTCTGTCCCTCAGGAGAGCGCGGGATGCATGCGCACACCCCTTTTCTGCTTCTCCCCCGCCTGTGTGCTGAACACCACAGGTAGAAACCAACTCAGCTTGCAAGTGAGGACCGCGCGGGGTGCGGTTCTGGTCTCTTTCTGCTCGGGGTGCGTCTTCTTGGGCTGTTTCTGGATCTGTTTGCATGCCTCTGCCCCGGGCACCTCGCTGGTCCTCAGCCTAAGTGTAAGTGTTGTGTTGTGCCACTTTGCAGACTATTCCAAAGGATTCGGCGGAAAGTACGGGGTCCAGAAGGACCGGATGGACAAGGTAAGGATTCCAGATCCAGGCCTGAGTGTCTTCTGCTGCCGTGTTCGGGAATTTAGGAGGTCCGGGAATTCGTGGAGCTCTTGGTGTGTCAGCGCACGGCTCCGTGGATGGTCTGGGGTGGGGTGTGGCTCAGGTTTTCAGAAGCACGAACGTTTAAGTCGGGCACGTGTCATCACTGATGGTGCCGATTGCTGACCTGTATGCCAGGCCTCGTCTACCGGTCACGGACATCCTCTCCGGTACCCCACATGGTCGTGCTGTGGGGGAGAGACTGTCCCTGTCCCCTTTTGCATTTGGGGGTCCCTGGCCAGGCAGGCTCAGTGCTTGGCCTCAGCATAGCAGCAAGTGGCGGGGCCACCTTTGGAAGCCAGGCATTAGGCTCTGGGGCCAACACGAGACCCTTGAGGACGTGTGGCTGTTTGAATCCAAAGTAGTTAGCGGTAAACCGGCTGGAAATTGAGCTCCTTGGTCACACTGTCCATGTCAGGAGCTCAGTAGGCACGCATGGCGGCGGCGGCTCTGGGAGCGCGCGGGTCTAGAACATCTGTATCATGGTTCATGGTGGAAGGTCCACGGGACAGGGACCGTCTAGAGGCAGGTCCTGCCCACAGCACCGCCTCCCACGGGTGTCCCGGGGGAACACGCTTGTTTCTCACTGGGGACTTTGTCACACGGTGTCGGATCTCTGAGAGTCAGTCTTAAGTGTATCAGACGGCCGTTTTTCTAGCGTACGGTCCAGCCATAGCAGAGTCTACACTTAGAGCAGGTGTGGAGTTGTCCACACGAGGACACGTGTGGCTTGTATCTCCTGAGCAAAGACGGAGGCCGTCCTGCCTGGTCCTGTGCCCGGCCTGTGGTCAAGGAGAGCAGGGCCAGTCCTCACGGAGTTCTGCTGCTGTCAGGCTCACAGCTGACCACACAGAGGCCGTCACCCAGGGGCTCCACCACGTGACCACGCATGGGCCCTGGGAGCATGTGGCAGGCCCAGGGCTCAGGCTGAGGGGCCAGAAGGGTCCTGGGGAAGTGAGAGGCTGGGCTCAGCTTTGACGGGTGGAGCATGCCGGGAAGATGGGCCAGGAGCCTGGAGAGCAGGGGCATAGCGTGTGTGCGGGGGTGGGGGTGACGCCGCAAAGACTGTTAGGGTCTCACTGCAGAGGAGGGCCGAGGGGTGAGGAGCTGGGAGGGACCATCTCGGGGAGCCCTGCAGACTACGTACGTCAGGTTTCGTTCTTCATCAGATGAGTCCTGAGTGGCCCTCGAAGGGTTTGGCAGGCAAGTGACACCAACGGGATCTGCGTTGAGAAGACCCTGGTCACAGTGTGGAAGTGGATTGCGGAGAAGCAGCGAGGCTGTGGCCCTAGTTAGGAGGTGGCTTCAGCGGTGTGAGCAGGGTGCGGTGCTGGCTCGGGCAGGGGCTCGTGGCAGAGGGAGAGCGGCACTGACCTCAGCGAGGCGGGAGGTAAAGCCCCCGGCTTTAAGGGCTGACAGGGGCAGGCAGGACTGCCCCAGGTGGGCGGTGGGCCTCTGCTGAGCTGGGGCGCCTGGGAGGAGCAGGGGTGGGTAGCTGAGTCGGCTGTGGGTGTGTCCGGGGTGGGCTACCCAGCAGGGCAGGTGGACGAGAGTGCGGCTGGACCAGAGGCAGACGGCCACTGCACAGATGTGGACGGAGCCGGGGTCAAGTCGGAGGCGAGGAGAGCCTGCAGAGTGGTGAGCGGGCCCAGGGACACACCTGGGGATGGCAGCAGTCAGGCTGGTAGAGGAGACTGGGAAGTGCACCCAGCAAGGTGGGGGGAGCCCACAGGGTCTGGTGGTGCTGGTCTGAGGGTAAACAGCTTTGGGGCAGGGGGGTCACCTGTGCCCAGCAGTGCTGCTGGTGGGGGCGACGTCTGGGCGAGCAACGTGGTAGCCCCGGGAGTCCTGGTGAGGGCATTGTTGTGGGTGTTGGGGGGCAGGTTGGGGGAAGCTGGCCTGCAGGGACCCGCACCGTGTGGGGAGGGTCAGTCGTAGAGTCGGCAAGCTTGGGCCCGCTCCGCCCACTGTGGTCCTGTGAGCTGGGCAGCGGTCAGCCGAGGGGATGGTTCTGTTTAAGATGGAAGAGACCAGAACGTGTAGGGGAGCCCAGGCCGTAGACAGGCATGTGGAGGGAGACCGTGAGGTGGTGCTGGTGGAGAATGTGGGGTCACTGAGACGCAGCCGTGGACGGTAGAGGCTGACGAGGGGGCCTGCGACCGAGGCAGCGTGGTGGCTTGGCGCAGAGGTTGGGTGAGCCTGTGTCTGACGGTGACTGTGGTTCCTGTTGGTGGTGTGACGGCGTCCGTGTTGTGCGGTTGGCGGCCTGAGGCTTAGGAAGGTGAGGGAGCTGCGCGGGGTCCCAGTGAGCTGCGTGTGGAGGGATTCGGGTGTGAAGTCCCTATAGGGGATGGAAACGGGTTGAGGGGTGTCCAGCAGGTGGGACCTGGGAGAGGTCGTGACCTTGAGTTGCCAGGCTGGACCGAGGGGAGGGAGGAGCAGGCGCCGCGTAGAGGAGGGCGGTGAGAGGGAGAAGCTTCTAGTCGGCAAGCGGGTCTTGGTGATGGGGGCGTGCTGTGGAGGAGGTCGGGCGCGGTGTGGTGGGGACGCTGCAAGTGAGAATGAGAGGTTGGGGGCCGTGTTTGCTGGAAGCCCCCAGGTGACGGCAGAGAACTGGCTCTGGGCAGCGTGCTGGAGAACTGGCTGGGCTGGGCAGATGGGGGCGACAGGAGGGGCCCATGGGGAGGGTGCTGACGCCCCTACCCCTGAAGCCACAGGGCAGGCAGGAGCCTGATGGGACATCCGGAGGTGGGGGGCAGGGCAGGGAGTGAGTGTGAGAAGAGATTGTTCTGGAGAGAGGTGGCAGAGGCCCGGTCTGGTGGGCGGGTGGTCTGGGAAGGGAGAGCGCTTGGTCAGGGCAGCTGAGCGGTCGCACTCGGAGAGGGGGGCAGGGGGGCCAGGGTGGCCTGGGTGCCGGGCTCTCAGGCTGGCTGTGGCTGGGCATGGCAGACGGGTGGGCGGACAGCCGTGCTCTGGCCGAGCGGGGTGGCTGTGGAGGGAGAACGGGGCTCTGGGGGAGGGTGGGGGCCTGGCCCGTGAGTGCGGCACTCCGCGCAGGGCTCAGCCTGTGCCTGGACGGGAGGGAGCTGCCACTCACAGTCACCCTCAGACAGTGCCCGCTAACTTCAGGTCCACGTCCTCGGGGCCCTGCTCCCCTGATTTGTGTCAGGAAGGCAGTGACTGTCGCACGCCCCAGGTGTGTCACTGGGAAGTGGTTGCTCACGAAGAAACTGAGGATGGCCCGTGGTTCCCAGAGCCTGTCTGCATCAGTGTCTGCGTCAGCATCAGCCTTGAAGGAGCAGCTGTCGCTCAAAGTGTCGTCTGACAGAAATGGGCCCCCGTACTCACGCTTGTGGGGGATGTGGACGGTCAGGCCAGGCGAGGCTTGTGGCACTGTGTCCCCTCCCGGGGCGAGGGCTAGTGCAGAACCCGCACCTGGTTTCTGATTGCGCAGGTGTAGATATGCTTTTGGGTTTTTTCCTACTCTTTTTTTTTGGAGCAGTTTTAGCAAATTTGAGAGGATGGTACAGAGATTTCCCATATGCCCCCCGCCCCCACCATGCACAACCTCCGCCACCATCAGCATCCTCCGCCAGCTGGGACGTTGGGTACAGTCCGCGAGCCTGCGCTGACAGGTCGTCGTCACCAGAGTCCACGGTTGACTTTAGCGTCCACTCTTGGTGCTGGACGTTCTGTGGCTTTGCACACGTGCGTAAGGACATGTGTCCCTCTTGCACTGCCCTACAGAGTATTTTCACTGCCCTAGAAATCCTCTGTGCTCCGCCTGTCCATCCCTCCTCACGCGTGTACTTTTTCTTCTCACGCTGACCCACGTCGTCACCAGCAAGTGTGTGTCGTAACCCTTTTCATGCCTCGGTTAACTTGCAGAACAGAGAAGGAGATACGAAAGCTTTGGGCTCCCCGGTGGGCTCTTTGGGAAGGTCGAGGGCAGGCTTTGCCGTCTGGGTGAGGTGGCAGCCGTCACGGGGTGTGAGGAGCAGAGAACAGTGCCTTCCTGATGTTCCTTTCCTGTCTCGGTAGAATGCTTCAACCCTTGAGGATGTCGCCAAGGTGGCCTCCACGTATCAGAAGACTGTCCCGGTCGAAGCAGGTGAGTCCTGGCGGACCCCCTACCGGCACTGTGGTTTTTCCAGGAGGAAATTCCACGCTCTTTGGTTGTCCCAGGAAAATGCTCAGGGCAAAGGGTAGTTGGGGGGCTGGCCCAGTAGCACAGCAGTTGAGTTCGCACGTTCTGCTTCGGCAGCCTGGGGTTTGCTGGTTCAGATCCCGGGTGCAGACATGGCACCACTTGGCAAGCCATGCTGTGGCAGGCGTCCCACATATAAAGTGGAGGAAGATGGGCACGGATGTGCGCTCAGGGCCAGTCTTCCTCAGCAAAACGAGGAGGATTGGTGGCCGATGTTAGCTCAGGGCTAATCTTCCTCAAAAAAAAGGGTAGTTGGCAGAATGTGCACCGGGAGCAGATGGAGCATGAGTGGAGAGATGGAGCTGAATGGGGAGCAGAGTCGTTTCTGTGTATTTTCAGGAAAGAAATTGACTTGCCTTTTGAGGGAAGATCCTCTTTATTCCTGCAGAGGGTCAGAGGCAGCTTTCCCACACTGCGTGTTGTGCTCTCCGGCCGTGGGGATCTGCTTTGGTGGGTGCCTCCCAAAGTAGAGCTGGGTTAACTGCACGTGTGCGAGGGCCCTTCTCGCTGCTGGAACCGCGTTCTGGGAGGGTCCTGTGGCACCTGCTGCTCAGACACGCTCGCTGGTGCCCCTGGATGCGGTCGGCCCTGGCTGTGACCCGAGGGATGTGTTGTAGCGCCTGTGCGTGAGCTGGAGTAGGCACTCTCTCCTTCGCTCCTTCTCCTCCTTGGGCCTGGTGCAGGCTGCCGCAGTCTGTCCTTTCAGGTGATTGCTCGTGTGAGGGCCTCTTCTAGTCCAGGGGTCTGCAGCCTGGGTCTGCTGCCTTTTCCTGTGAGTGTTTGTAGTGTTTCCCACCAGAGAAGGTAGGAGCGGGAGCCTGGGAGGTGAGCCGGAGGGGTGGGCTCCTCCTTCCTCAACCTGTCCTAGGGGGGCTGGTGTCTGAAGGCTCAGGTCCCTACGTTCTCGCCTACCAACTGGGCGACCCGTGACAGATGAGCTCGCTGTTCTGTGCCTCATGTTCTGGTCCATGAAATGGGGGTGGAGACACTCATCATGACTCTTTTTGGGGTAGTGACGAGGTAGAGTCTGAAGTCATGCATGCAACATTGATAAACCGTAAAGGTGTGTTTAACTCTGTGGACGTTCTGCCCGAAATCATGGGGGGGAATGTTGAGAACGTGGATAATCGAGGAAATTAACATGCAATAGACAGAAAATGCCGACGCGGAGGACGTGAGTTAAATAAGCCCTGCTGTCTTACCACGTGCGGCGAAGTCGGAATAAGAGCCAGTTTTACGGTTACCATTTACTATTCCTTAATTGCTGGAAAACTTTTAGACATGTCTCCTTCAAGTTTTTAGTAAGCTGCTTGTAAGTTAGCTTTCTTTCATTGCAGATCACACGCTCACAGACTACAAGGCATTTTTTCCTGCTATCTTGGTCTTCTTTTCAAATAGTGCCCTCCTCATTTTTTGCCTTAGAAGTTTGACCCCTGCTATCTAAGTCGCCTCAGCATCCACAAGATGCAGAAGGGATGGGCTGCTTGAGAAGAAGAAAACTTTTGATCATCGTCACCTAACCTCTCTCCTTTTGAGGTTCTCCTGCTGTCTCTTCGGGTGTGTTGTCCTTCTCTGTCCCCAGCCCCTGCCACCCGTCTGCTCTCTTCCTCCTCCCCAGTGAGAGCGAGTCTCCGTCGGCACAGTACTGCTCCCAGCAGAACCCCCTGGGCTGTGGAAGGGCGCTGGAGCACTCGGCTCCCCGACAGCACATGTCTTCTGAGTGCTCCCTCCTGGCAGGCGAGGAGAGTTTGACTTGGGTCCCGTACGCCTGACTCTCAGATCCTGGAAGCCCGCCTCTGGGAAGGAGTCTGCCTATACCCTGCCACCTTTGAGAGGGGCTGTCCTAGAGCCCGTGGCCTGGAGACATGTTTCTAGAAGTGATTCATAGACGAATCCGTGGCCCTGTGCCTCTGCAGTTCCCGGTCTCTCTGCAAGCCCACCTTCAGCCCGGCCGCCCAGCCCAGGCACAGCCCCTTCGAGGAGGCGCTCTGCTGCCTCAAGTACTTGTGGGTGCATCCAAGTGACTTGTGGTGCTGGGACTCTCCTGGGGGGTGGGGAGGAGAGGGCTCAGATTCCACTTCTGCCCCTCGCCGGCATGCGTCCCTGGGTGTGTGACTTACCCTCTCCGGGAGCTCAGTCTCCTCGTCTGAAACCTGGAGAAAAATCCAGCCTTCCAGCTGGCAGAACTCGTTCCTGTAGCTGCTGGATCAAATGACCACAAGTTTAGTGGCTTAAAACAACACTCATTTCCTGTCTCTAGTGCTGGAGGGCAGAAGTCCTAACAGGTCAGCAGGGCTGCGTCCGTTCTGGAGGCTGGAGAGGACGACGTTCCCTGGCCTTCTCCAGTTTCTGGGGCCGTCCGCGTTGCACCCTCTGCTTTGCTCTCTCTCTCACATGGCTGTCCCCCTCTTGTAAGACCCCGTGATGACATGGGCCAACCCAGATAATCCCGGATTGTCTCCCATCTCAGATGCCTAACTTCGTCGCATCTGCGGTCCCTTCTGCCCTGTGAGGTCACGTGTTCACAGCATCTGGGGCCTGGGATGTCAGCTTGTTTAGGGGCCGTATTCTGTCCATGACAGTCCTCGCTCTGAGCCCCAAAGATTCATGTCCGTACTACGTGCAGAATACATTCTGTCCATTTTAAAAGTCTGAGTTGGGTTTGGGTGGGACGGGGGTTGTAGCTGGGTAGTGGTACTGTTGCCTTGCCGACTGCACAGTGAGTAAATCCTGTGGCTTATGTGGTGGCAGCAGGAGTATTACGGGCCACCGAGGTCCTAGTTCTTGAGAATACTTGACTGACTGCGTGACCTTCACTTCAGAGCAAACTTCCCTTAAGACCTGCTGGTGTTCGGTCTCCGTGCTTGGTCCTCTCTGCTCTTTCTGCCGGAGCCGTGTTGCCGCGGAGGCGGCCTGGTGACCCAGAGTGTCCTAGGCGTGTTCTGAGTGCTGCGTGTCTGTCGATCACAGGAGCAGGCCAGAGCCGGGAAGCAGACCCCGCCCGCGTCCCCTGCTCCTCAGCCGGCACAGGAGAGGCCGCCTTCGAGCCCCGTCTATGAGGTGGGTCTTCCGTTGTTTGTGAGTGAGTCTCTGGCTTCTTGAAGCCATCCCTCCTGGGGCAGTGCCGCCACCGCGGACGGCGTGGGCTCCCTCCTCAGCTCTGCTAGGTGCCCATCCACAGAGGGCGGCTTGGCGAGCAGCCTCCTGGTGCTGGGGGACGCTCCCGGGCACACGGCCTGCTTCTCACCGAGAATGGCCGTCCTCACTGGGCTCCTGGACGAGGCCCCCTTGCTCAGCCAGCCCGCAGCCCCCCAGTGGGGTCTCCGAACACCGAGTGGATGGCTTCTGGTCCGAAGCTCACGTGGTCATGCTGCATTTGCGCTGACCCCGCTCTTCTAGAATCCGCATCCGGCGGCACCCAGCTGCCTCTCCCGCGTGGCCTCGCTTCACTGGAGCCCTCTGCAGCTCTCCCCTCCCTCAGCCCCTCTTGAACGTGTCTGCTCCAGAGCCTCTGTCCTTGGCCCTTTCTCCTCAGTTGTGTCGTCAGTGCCTAGTGCCTGCCTGTGTCCCCAGGGCCTGCTAACACGGATCCCCATGCTCTCTCCTGATCTGAGTTACTGAGCTGCCTGCCTCAGCTCTCCTTCGCTCCGTCACGGGGTCTCCGCATCTCCCTCTCTCGGGAGCACCCCTGCCACCACTGTCCATGGCCATACCCGGCTGAGCCCCGAATTCCATCCCTTCTCTGGCCCTGCGGCCACTGTCCTGGTTCCCACACCCGTCTTCTCTCCCTGGACATTAGCCCTCAAAGATCATTGAGTCGCAGGGGATGAGAACTAACTCATATCAGCTGAGGCATAAAGGGACGAGGATGCGCGGAGAGCTGTGGGCCAGGGCAGCAGGCCTGGCCTCAGGTCCACAGTCTCATCACCACCAGGGTCATCTCCTTGTGTTGCTGTTCCCTCTGTGTGGCGGCCGTGTCCTTCTGGACTTCTGGGCGGGTGTGTTGGATGTGGCCTTATAATTCGTAATCCAATGGAAAACGGGGACCTTGAGCCACCCCCCCCATCATGTTCCACTACTGGCCCGTCACTGAGCAGTTGGTTCTTGAGAAGGCCAAGATGGCATGCTGTCCCTGGCAGGGATGGGAGGTGGGTCCTAGATCAGCAGCCCTGCTGGAACCCTGTGCTGGGTGGGGCAGAGGTGGCATTGCTGGAAGATAGGAGAATAGGGTGTTGCCAGTGTGGGATGCCCGCCGTAGCGCCCACCTGCTCACGGTGCCCCCACATGACTAAGCTGAGGGTACGGGCAGCCAGCTCGTGCCCCCACACCATGGCCTGGCCTTTAATCCTCCAGTCCGTTGCCTTTGAATCCAGGGGGACCTTGCCAAAAGGAGCCTCTGGCTCTGTCCCTCCCTCTTTAACCCTTGAGTGACTCCTGGTACCTGGCCTGGAGGTGGAGTGCCCTCTCTGTGGCCTTCATAGCACCTCTCCCAGGCAGCATGCACTGTGCTGCTCACCCTCCATCGAGAGCTGGTGCCTGAGCGCCGGCCCTTCCTGGAGCTTCTCCCCATGCCCCGCCGCCTCTGGCTCCCGAGGGCGCCTTCAGGAGAACCCTCGTTGGAAACACTGGTGAAAGCCACCGTTGATGATCAGGAGTTCAGGACTTGGGTTCGAGCTTGGAAGTCCCGGTGCTTGTGACCAGGGAGTTGGTGATTTCCTCCTGCACGTGACCTGGTGCTCCCTCCCTCCCGCCCCTCCGCCAGAGGACTTGGTTAGGACAGAACCCGGCCGTCCGCGGCCTTGCCAGCTCTGGCCGTGTGATGGGGTGACATTGTGAAGCTGCTGGGTGGCCGTCGGAGGGCTGGGACCTGAAAAAGAAACAGGCCAGACCTGCCCCAGGCGACAGCCTGAGAAGCGCTCAGCTCGTGACAGCCGTGCGGGTTCCAGTTCCTGCAGGATTTGCGGGCGCTGGGGGGCGGTGAGGATGGGGGTTATTCAGGAAGAAGTGCCACGTGGTCCCTCTGAACACACTTAGCACGGTTAGAATCGAAGCCGTCTGCACACGTCGGCAGGTGTTGCCTCCTCTTCGTGTCCATTTGCTCGGTCTCAGCTGGACTGAGAAGTGGTCCGTGTGTTTCCCTTGGCCGTGGCAGCGACCCGCCCGGCCCGTGTGAACTGTCTCCCTGGCTCTTCCCCAGGATGCGGCTCCGTTCAAGGCCGAGCCGAGCTACAGAGGCCCCGTGAGCGAGCCGGAACCCGTGTACAGCACCGAGGCCGCCGACTACCAGGACGCCGATAGCCAGCAGGGTCTGGCCCATGCCCCAGAGGCCGTCTATGAAAGCACGGAGGCCCAGGGCCACTATCCTGCAGGTACGGGGGGGCCCCTGTGGTGTTCCCCGGGCAGAGGGTGCCCCTGTTAAGTTGCCCTGTGAAACTCGCCTTCTCCGATGACTGATCTGCCCCCCGCTGTGTGGTGCCTTCTGACCTGTCGTCTTAAGCCATTTCTCGCTAAATGTGTATTTCCCATGGGTTTCATCATATATTTCCAATTTCCTAATGAAATTTAGTGGACAAATAGGATGGATTTCACAGAGAAAATATTTTTACACACTACCTTTATTAGAACACCTGTGTTTTGTAAATCCAATCTGTTTTAGGGGGTGGAAGACTGGAGGTTGACCCCTTTGGAACTTTGTCCTTGGCGGATGAGAGTTACAAAGCTTAGAGTCACACTGAACTTGTTAGTCCCGGTGTGTTGGCGTTGGGACCAGGGTGTCAGAGCCTTTCCTTCGGGAGCTGAGTGAGGGTGTCACGGCAGGTGAAGGAGGAAAGCGGCACCTAGGAAAGTGGAGGGTACGTGGGTTCCGGGGGCCTCTGGGCTGTCTTGGTGCCGTTTTACTTGCTCGTAACAGGTGCCTCTGTGGTGCTTTCAGGTGGACCGAGTGGGTGCACACTTATACTCTCGTGATGGGTCTGCAGCACTTAGTTAGGAGATGAGTAATGACAAGCTTAATGCGCTTCTTGGCTTAGTCAGTCCTTCTGAAAGATTGATTAGCCAAACATTTGGGTTTCCTTTTTAACAACTAATTCGCGCTATGCAGGGCTATAATGCTCCTTCTCTGTTGGGTTAGAGAATCATTAAGTTTTTTGTCCTCTGAATCTTATAAATTACCAAGTTCGTTTAGGTCAAATTTTATTACCACAGCTTAGAAGGATTGGCCAAATTATGTTTTACTGGGATTTTCATGTATTTATCTTTTCAGTAGTTTTGTTTGTTTGGTTTTGTAATTGTGTTTGTTTTCATGTAATTTGGGGTACTTACACTGAAGTGTGTGTCAGATACCGCACATTTGATAAGGTGGTTTTTGAGAGAATGGGCTCAGGGGCCCTCGCAGGGAAGGGACAGGAGTGTGTGCAGTCCAGTGTGGAGCGGCGGAGGCCATCGCACCGGCGGAGGAGCCGGTCGCTCAGTGGTTTGTTTCCAGCCACTGCTCAGTGTTGTAGCCTGGAAATGCCTCGCCAGGTGGAGAAGGCGGTGACGTCAGCGGTCCCTGAGCCCAGCGTTTCAGAAACGCAGGAACCACTGAGTGAACACTTTCAGGACCCTTCCGATTCCTGGCGTTTGTCTCATGTTTCGTGGCTAATACGGTGACCAGAGAGGCGTGTGCTTAACTAAATGCATTTGTCTTCCTGGCACATTATGTCGGCACGTAATGCTGTACTTATAAAAGATTTAGCTGTAGCATACATCAGAGAATTTCCCCAAGCGTAAGTGTGCACCTCAGTGACTTTTTCACTAAGTGAACACACTCTCGTAACTACCGCCTACATTAAGGAGTGAAACATGGCCAAGCTTCCCAGAAGCCCCCTCCTCCCCACTCCCAGGAACTGTCCCCCAAAGCCGGCAGTGGTCTTGGCTTTCCACCATTGATGACTTTCCCGTGTGCTTGGCTGTCTAAGTGAAATAAAGTTATACGTACATTTGGTTTCTTGGTTCTTTCATTCAGTAGTATCTTTGTGGGATCCACTCGCGTTGTCTCGTAGCTTTGTTCTTTCTTGTCTGCTGCCCAGGAAGCCAGTCTCTGAATTTACCGTCATTTATTCTTTCTGCCATTCTTGGGTATTCTGGATGTTCCTAGTTCAGACCAACGCCGCCCTGCGTATTCGTGCTTGTTTCTTTGGTGCAGGTGTGTATGCGTTTCTGTTGGTGTTCACAGGAGTGGCACTGCAGAGGGCCAGGGTCTGCGTCTGTCCAGCCTGGGTAGACACTGCCCAAAGTGGCGGTGCTGCCGCCAGCCGTGTGTGAGCCGTCCGCCGTTCCCCAGCGCTTGGTGTCGTCAGCTCGTTCGTTGCGGCTGTCCGGTGGGCACCGAGTGGAGGAGGCTCAGTGTGCTGTGGGCTGGCCGCTGCCCGGTGGCCGGGGACGCGCAGAAGCAGACTCTTTGTGTGTGTCTGTTGGCGGTTTCGAGATCCTCTCTTGTGACTGCTTGTCCTTTGCCCGTTTTTCGATTGGGTTTTCTGTGTTGTTTCTTACTGAGTTGAAGGAGTTCTTTTCATATGTTCTGAGTACAAGTTATATATTCTGAGTACATGTGTGTGTGGCAGGTTTTTTTACATTCTTGTGTATGTTTGCCACTTCGCTCTCGGTGGTGTCTTGATAAGCAGAAGTTTTAATTGTAATCTAGCCCGATGGATCAGTCTTTTCAGTAATGTTGAATGCTCTTTGTGTTCATTGGAAGATAGTATCACAAAGATCATGAAGATATTATCCTGTAAAAGCTTTATGATTTTATCTTTCACATTTAGACCTGTAATCCATCTGAAAGTGATTTTTGTTTATGGTGTGAGATAACGGCCAAGGTTCCTTTTTTTTCCTTAAGTGTATGCTATACAGTTGACCGAGAATAATTTATTAAACAGACTCTCCTCTCCCCAGTGCACTACAGTGTCGTCTGTGTCATCAGGCAAGTGACCGTAAATATACGGGCCTGGATCTAGACTCCGCTCTGCCCCGTTGGTCTTTCTGTCGTCTTTGCACAAGCAGCACACTGTGTAAATTGCTGTAGATTTAGCCTGTCCTGGCATCTGGTAATTTGAGTCCCCCAGCCTCGTTCTTGTGCAAGGCTAGCTGGGCTAATCTTCACCCTTTACATCCTCGGTTAAAATGTAGAGTCTGCGTGGCCGCCTCTCCCCGGAAAACGTGCTCTGATTTTCACTGAGATTGCGTTTCATCTGTAGACTAGCGTGGGGAGAAATGACAGCTTCTTAATATTGGTCTTACAGGGGCCCACGCGGTGTGCGGCGGTTAAGTTTGCGCTCTGCTTTGGCGGCCCAGGGTTTGCAGGTTTGGATCCCGGCTGTGGACCTGCGCACCACTTATCAAGCCGTGCTGTGGCAGGCGTCCCACGTATAAAGTGGAGGAAGATGGGCATGGACGTTAGCTCAGGGCCAGTCTTCCTCAGCCAAAAGAGGAGGATTGGCAGCAGATGTTAGCTCAGGGCTAGTCTTCCTCGGAGGGAAAAAACATGGGTTTTAAAATCCATGAACACAATATAGCCTTCTATTTATTTAGCTCTTCTTTAATTTGTCTTAATAGTATACAGTTTTCTGTATATATATCGTCTACATGTTTAATTACATTTATTCATAGATATTTCACATTTCTTACTTTATTATAAATTATATTATGTAATTGTTTATTACTGTTATATAGTGATAGAATTGATTTCTGCGTATTCACTTGCTAAATCCATTTATTTCTAATAGTAATTCTTCTTGTATTTTGTAGGTGTTCACAAGTATGTCTGCAAGAGACAGTTTCTTTTCTTTTTTGTTTCCAAGTGCTGTACTCGTTTTTCTTTTTCTTGCCTCGCTGGCCTGGCTGGGACCTCCAGCACAGTGCTGAGTAGAAGTGGTGAGGGTAGGGATCCTCGTCTCCCTCCCAGTGTCAGAGGGAAGGCTTTCGGTATCTCACTGTTATATCTGATGTTGGCTGTAGCTTTTCCATAAATATTTTTATCGAAATATCCAAATTCTCCTCTATTAGTTTGCTAAGTGTTTTTTTAAATCATGAATTAAATTATTAAATTTTCTTAAGTGCATTTTCTGCATCTTTTGAGACAATCCAGTTTTTTTCCTTTTATGTGGTGATTTACCTTTTAGTTTGCAATTCTAGAAGAATCCCAACCTGACCTTGATGTATTCTGCTTTCCCCGGATTTTGTTTGTTAATATTTTAAGATTGTTGCGTCTGTGTTTGTGAGAGCTTGGTCTGTAACTTTGCTGTCTTGTGTTGTCCTTGTTAGGTTTGGCTCATGCTCGTCTCCTAACACAAGGTGGAAAGCGTTCCTTGTTGATTCCCAGAAGAGCCCCTGTGAGACTGGTGTTTTCTTCCTTGCAGTTTTGGAAGAATTGACCAGCAAAACCAGCTGGTGTAAGGTTTTCTTTGTGAGAAGGCTTTTAGTTTCAGATTCAGTTATTCACGTGGAAATAGGATTTTTCTGATTTTATATTTCTTCTTGTGTCTGTTTGGGTAAGATGCTCTTTTTTCCTAGGAATTTGTTCAGGCCACCCAAACTTTCCGATTGTTAAGTGTAATATGGTTCATAATATCCTTATTTTGTGCAAGATCTCCTGTAATATCCCCTTTTAAAAATTTTTGATATTGGTAATTTGTCCTTTTCTCTTTTTCTTCATCGGTCTTGCTAGAGTCTTATGAATTGTAGTAGCCCTTTCAAAGGACAGCTTTTGGCTTTATTGATTTTTTTCTGTTTAGTATTTGTTCTCTATTTTGTTAATTTATGCTTTTTTCCTTCCATTTGCTTTGTGTTCTGTTTGCTGTTCTTTTTTCTAGTTTCTTGAGATAGATGCTTAACTGATTTTGGCTCTTTCGTCTTTTCCAGTCTATGTATGTGAGGCTCCAGCTGGCCCTGTAAGTGCACCTTTAGCTGCATCCCGCAAGTTCTGAAAGCCAGATTTTCGTTCTCTCTTGTGTGAAAACATGTTCTGATGTTCATCGTGGTATCTTTTTTTACTCATAAAGTTTTTAAAGAATTATGTCACTTGACTTCCCAATGTTTGTGGGGATTCTCTGGTTAGCTTTTTGTTGGTTTCTACCTTCCTTGCATGAAGATCCCTGTCTTGGTCTTTTGGGGCTGCTATGATCAGATGCATAGACTAACTGGTTTATGAACAACAGAAGTTTATTTCGTATCGTTCTGGAGGCTGTGAAGTCCCGGATCAAGACACCGGCAGATTCCGTGGCTGGTGAGGGGCCGCTTCCTGGTTCTTAGACGGCCAGCCTCTCACTGTCCTCACATGGCGGAGGGGGCGAGGGAGCTCTCTCAACTCCAGACTAATCACCTCGCAGAGTCCCCGCCTCCTGATACCATCACCTTGGGGCTGACGAATTTTAGGGGGACGTAAACTGTCAGTCTGTTGTAATCTCTACGTACACCCTGCATTATTTCAACGTTTTGAAATGAGTCGAGCTTTCCTAATGGCCCAGCGTACATTCATTTTTGTTAAACGTTCCTTGGGCCCTTGAAAATGTTATTTATCGGTGAGAATGCAGTGTTGTATGTATACCAGTTAGATCAAGTTTGTTAATCATATAATTTAGATTCTAGTAGCCACATTACATAAAGTAAAAAGAAATAGGTGAAATTAATTTTGATAATGTATTTTATTTAACCTAAATATCCAAAATATTATAATTTCAATGTGTAATCAACATGAAAAGACTACTGAAATATTTTGCCTTCTTTTTGTTGTGATAAGTCTTTAAAATCGGGTGTGCATTCTTGCAACACGTCTCAATTTGAAGTAGGCACATTTCAGGTACTTAATAGCTGCATGTGACTGTTTACTGGGCAGCCCAGTTCTACACTGTTACTTTTTTTTTTTTGAGGAAGATTAGCCCTGAGCTAACATCTACCGTCAGTCCTCCTCTTTTTGCTGAAGAAGGCTGGCCCTGAGCTAACACCTGTGCCCGTCTCCCTCTACTTTATACGTGGGGCGCCTGCCACAGCATGGCTTGATGAGCGGTGTGTAGGTCTGCAGCCAGGATCTGAACCGCCGAACCCCAGGCCACCGAAGTGGGACGTGGGAACTTGACTGCTGCGCCACTGGGCCGACCCCTACACCCGTACCTTTTTTGGGTCTGTTTTTTCTATCAGTTACTGAGAGATGTGTCTTAAAGCCTCCCACTGTGATGTTGGCTTTGGTTGTTTCTCCTTTTCTATTTCTATCAATGTTTCTGTCTTTTGAGATCGTGTTGTGGGGTGCATTCAGATTTAGCGTTTTTATCTTCTTGGTGGATTGCACTTTATCATTGTGAAATGCTCCTCGTTAGTCAGGCTTCTTGCTGTCGAGGCTGCTTTATTTGATAGTGATCTTTGCCACATCGGTGTTCTCTTAGGTAGCGTTGGCCTGGGGATGTTTTGCTTTCACCTGTCTGTGATCTTGTATTTTTAAGCGTGCCTCTGTGGAGAGTATACAGCTAGTTTGATTTTAATCAATTTGACGATTTTTATCTTTTAATTAGAGCGTTTGCTCCATTTAAATATAATTGCTGGTACTTTGGTTTGTAGGTACCATGTTACTATCTGTTCTCTGTTTGTTCCACCTGTGCTGTGCTGTGTTTCTCTCTGGCCTTCTGTTAGACGTATCGTGGTGTTTAGTTCGGTACTTCTCTCTTAGGTTGTTGGCTGTGTACATTCCTAGATACAGGGTGCATTTTACATTTGAGCCTTATTTACTGCTTTTACTACCTCCTGACACTGCTGTTTCCTTTGACACTTGAACTGCACTGAACTCCCTCCCGCCTCCTGTGTCATTATCATACTTTTGAATTTTAGATACATTTTTGGCATTATCCTCGTTTTGCACAGTTAGTGCTTATGAAGGTTGATTCTCGTAGTGACCCTTTCTGTTGCTCTTCACTCCTTGTTTTTTCGTATTTCTGTCAGAGACTACTTTTCCCTGAAGAACTGCTTTCATAATCCTTTTAGTTCACGCCTGTGGGCAATGAGTTGTCTCATTCTTGTTTCCTGAAAAGTCTATATTTTGTCTTCACTTTTGAAGTGAAAAGTCTATATTTTGTCTTGACTTTCTATTGGGTATAGGATTCCAGGTTGGTGGTTATTTTCTTTCGGCATTTTATAGATGCCAATCCATTGTCGTCTGGCTTCCTTCCCTGTCCTTAAAAAGTCAGCTCTCAGTGTTCCTGTTGTCCCACTGAAGGTGGTGCCTTTTTTCGTCTGGCTCCTTTTGACACTTTGTTCTTGCCTTAGGCACACTCCGAAGGACTGCTGAAAACCAAAGTGTGGTTTTCTTTGTTGAGTCAATGGCTTGATTCCTTCATCAATTTCAGACAAGTTTTGACCATTGTCTGTAGATGTTTCTTACTCCCTGTTCTGTCTTTCCTCACTTTGGGAGTCCCCATTTATATGGACATTAGACCTTTTACCGTGTCCTAAATGTCTTTTGGGCTCCTTCTGTATTTTCCAGACTTTTTTCTTGTGACTTCTATCTGGCTGTTTTTTACTGACCTGTCTTCTGGTTCACTGATCCTCTCTTCAGTTGTGTTCAACCTGAGCTTAAACCCATAGATTGGGTTCTTAATTTCACTTACCCTATTTTTCAGTTCTAGAATCTGTTTTGATTCTTTGGTGAAAATTTTCATTTTGTCAAGTCTATTTTTGACCAGTTGAAGTTTGCATCTGATAACTACACTGTATGGGTCACCTCAGGGTCTGTTTCTATTTCTGTTTTCCTTTTTTCTCTTGGTCCTGTTTGTTGTTATTTTTCTAAGTGAACCTTGGGCGTTATGGATGAAAACCTGTGGAGACTCTAGGTGATGCTGTCTTCCCTCAGCGCTTCCTCTGACACACACCCAGAGGACAGACACTCTCCGTTCAGCCAGCTTCTGAGCGACTCTAGGCTGGATTCGGTCTTTGTAAGCCTCAGTCCTTATAAGCTGCCTTCATCTGCCCTCTCACCCAGTGTGTAGCCCCCGGGTCTCCATCTGAAAGCCTGAAGTGTTTCCCGGGGCCCCTCCTCCTTGGCAGGTCCTGAAGCCCAATTTTTGTCACCTGAAGACAATGAGATTCCTGAAGGCTCAGCCTGTCAGGCAGTTTTTGCACAGTGCTGGGCTCATTTTCTCTGCCTCCCTTTTCTCAGAGATCTTGGCGCCTTAAGTCCCGTCTGATTTGTCAGGCCTGTATTTGAATTTCTGTCTTCCCAGCCCCATGGAACTCTCCAGAGCTCTGTTAGCCAGTACTTTCTGCTTGGCTTTCTGCTGTTTTCTTCCCAGCTTATTGGTGCATTTCCCCAAATCCCTGAGGAACACCTGATCGTCCCATGCCCTGAGGGAGAGAGTGGCTCTCGGAATGTTAGACTGGCCTCAGTGGGCTGCCCTTTTGTTTGGAATCTTTGCCCCTCCAGTTGGCTGCCTCTGTATCTCCTTGATGCCTTCAAACAGTCTTAAAAGTGTATCCAGCTTTTCTAGTTGTTGGTGAGTGGATCTCCTGCAGGCTGTTCGTGTATGTAGCTGGACGTGGGCAAACAAATCGGTGTTCCCTCTCCATCTGAAGCAAGATGTCAGAGTCCTAGTAAGTATAGTGATCGTTATTGTTATGAGAGCAACCTAAACCCACTAGTCCTTGCTTAGTACCCCCTGTTCTTTTTCTATTCAGCATCCCGTTTGCCCTGGCCCAGCCACATACACAGGGAAAGACGGAGCAGGTGGCCCACCCCACCAGGACACACAGGCAGCACCTCCGCTCCTGGCTCCTCTCTCAGCTGCTGCGCGGACGCTCCATCCTGGCGCTGCTCCCTCCTCTTCCCCTTGCCCTGAGCCAGCCCAGGGCAGGCTCTGTGATGACAGGCTGGCAGTGGCAGAGGAGAAGGCTTAAGAGTTGGAAGGGGTTAAGTGACATTCTGTGAATTGATCACATGTGAGTCTTCACTTTGAGTGTTTAAACAAATTACTGCTTTTAAGCTTCCCTCCGGTTTCATTTTAAAGTTGAAAATGCAGATTTTGTTCTTGAAATCTAGTGCAGTGATTTTACGGTGTTTTTGAAAGCACCGAATGAGATTTTAATAAGACGTCTCACTCAGAGAGCTCCAGTATGTAAGACTGAGAAAAGAGAATCTATTTGGGTTGAATTGTGGGTGGGACCCCAGTTGTGGGTCCCCCAGAGTCCACCAATGCCTGAGACGGGGCGTGTCTGTAGGACTCAGAACGCCCTCGGGAGTCAGGTCTTAAAGCCACGACCTCGTGACGCCTGAGTCGACCTGTGTCGGGTGTGTTGGTTGTCAGAGCACAGGTCGAGGCTAAACTGGTAGCGGTATGAGGTGTGCTGGGGGCTGGAAAGGAAGAAGGTGCAGGTGCAGCCCGGTCGGCAGGAGGAGAAAGGACGAAAGATGATGCGGGGGACAGCTCGGGTGGTTGGGGTGACAGACGAAGGTGCAGACACTGGGCAGTGTCTGGGGTGTTCTGGTTGTCACAGCTAGGGGCAGGGGTGCTCCTACACATTCTGCAGTGTGGCCCCCACAACGAGGAGTTACTACTATTCAGGAAGCAGGTGCCAAGTGGAGAGGCTCTGGTGGAGGAACCCAGGCTTCTCCCGGGGACTGCTCTAATCTCCAGTGGGGTGTGGCGCGCCCCTGTCGTTTCATCCTGAGTGCTCTTAGCAAGGCTTCCTCAAGCCCTTGCTGGGCTTAAGCTGGTGAGTAAATGAGGGAGAATTGACCTCGTAGTCCGCATGAGGTGAGACTAGCTCAGTGACTGCTGACTGAGGGTCCATTCTAGACGTCCCCTTCAGTTTAGATAGTGCCCCTCTGGTGGCCGTTACTGACTGCTGCTCTTGTAGGAGGAGGTGGCAGACCCCCCAGAAAATCAGGCTTATTTCTGTTGTGTTTGGTTTATGAAACAGTTAAATATATCCCTTCAAAGTAGTATTGGACTATTTGCATCTTCTCTCTTTTCTACACACTCAACTTGCCATCTCTTTGAAAGCAGCCCTGCCTTCTTTTCTTTTTTGAGGAAGATTAGCCCTGAGCTAACTACTGCCAGTCCTCCTGTTTTTGCTGAGGAAGACTGGCCCTGAGCTAACATCCATGCCCATCTTCCTCTACTTTATATGTGGGATGCCTACCACAGCATGGCATGCCAAGCGGTGCCATGTCCGCACCCGGGTTCCGAACTGGCGAACCCTGGGCCGCAGAGAAGCGGAACGTGCAAACCTAAGTGCCGTGCCACGGGGCTGGCCCCGCCTTCTTTTTTTCTTTTTGTGAATCCTCTTCTTTTTGCTGAGGAAGACTGGCCCTGAGCTAACATCCGTGCCCATAATTCCTCTGTTTTATGTGTGGGATGCCTGCCGCAGCCTGGCCTGACAAGTGGTGTGCAGGTCCGCCCTCGGGGTCCGAACCAGCAAACCCCACGCCGCCCAAGTGAAGAGTGTGAACTTAACCACTGTGCCACCGGGCCGGCCCCCAGCTCTACCTTCTTGTCTTCCTGTTTCTGTCCCTTTAATCGTCTGCAGGAGCCAGCGCCACCCCCAGCCCCTCTGTGACTATATCTGGTTCCGGGTTCCAGGTTCCGTGCTCCTGGGAGACAGTGGTGGAGGCACACAGGATCGCAGTCCTCAGAGAGCTGACAGAGCGGATCCTTTCTCACGATCAGTACAGGTTGTGAGTGCACCCTGACAGGAGGAAGTAGTTAAGAGGAAAGACACGACCCGGTGTGTGGGCAGGCCGCCTGTGTGCACACCGTGGTCCAGCAAAGGCCTTTCGGAGGGCTCACGTTTGAGCCAAGATCTGAAGCTGAGCGGAGCCAGCCTGAGTGCTTTCCCGGTGCTGGGCCTGCTGGGGCCAAGGCCAGGGGCAAGGAACAACTTGGCCGCGTCAGGCCATGAAGCTGTTGCGGAGGTTCCTGGACCGGAGGCGGAGGGAAAAGACGAACAAGGTGAGGGGGACCAGGGAGTTGGGAGTCAGGTGGAGCCTTCCCCAGCAGAGCTGGGATTTTTGTTTTGTTTTTAAGGACTTCTGAGGGCCCGAGGGTATTGTGGCTTCTCAGGAAGGGGTTGAGGTGATTTGGGTGGGTTTTTATGACGCTGGTGCTGTGTGGAGAATGGGTTGAGCTGGAGGCAAGAACGGATGGGGAGTAGGAACCGTTGGTCCAAGAAGGCACTCCTGATGCCTGGGTTGAGCTGTGAAGTTAGTGCTTTGGGCCAGCACTAAAGTCCCCTTCACATCGCCCACCCCACAGAGCGCAGAGCAGTGTGCATGTGTATGATGTTGCAGAGCTAGAGAATGTTTCAGTGGCGGGTGTGTAACGGCTGTGTGTGTACGCCTGTCACGTGCACAGCACTGTGTTCAGATACTTCCCGAGTGCCTGTTACGGGGCAGGCACTGTTCTAGGTGCCGAAGAGTCAGGATGTAGTAAGGGGCGCATAACCCAGGTATGTTTCAGTTGTGCAAGGAGAGCTGGAGGACGGAAGGGCTGTGTGGGTTCAGCTGGAGCAGGTGAAATGTGTGGACGGTGCGGTGGCTGCAGCCGTGGCTGTTTTGTCCTGGGTGTCTGTGCAGGCGGACTTGGGGAGGCCGTGATCCCTGTACTTTCAGCCACGCCCTCTGCTCTGTCTCGCAGAGACCTGCCTCAGCGCCACGCTCTCTACCTCCGTTTGGGCGGTCTTTGGGTTCCTTCAGTTCAACATCGGCCACAACCATCCTTTGCCCTCGTCTGTCCCTCCTCCTGTGAGCAGTGTGGCCTCCCCCCAGCCAGGGGCTCAGAAACCGGGGAGCCCGCTTCGCCTCTTCCTCAGCCTGCAGTCTGCAGGTCCTGAGGCGTGTGCCTGTCCTGTCGGAGCCCGCCTCTGAGGTGCACTGGCGAGAGCTGGACCGTTTTTTCCATCAGGGTGATTCGAGGAGCGGTTGGCTCCCGTGGCCTCTCCCGCCCCGGCCCCCTGTGGTCTGGCACCCGCCGCGCTGAGCTGTGGGCAGTTCCTCACATGCAGATGTGTTGTTTTCTGGAAACTTCTTTGTAAATATGCTGTTCTCAGAGAAGGCGGTCTTTTTTACTCACCCTGTGTTCTGCTTGCTGATTCTTCGTGCTAACGACTGCTAAGTAATTTGATAACTAACTCTTTTGGAGAACCAGTTTCGCCCTGTGAATAAAGATCTTCAAAAGTGCTCGTATTCTGCCCGAGCAGTTTTACTTCTGCTCCAGAAATGGTTGCTTTCTGGAGGGGACTTTCGGCATAAGGATGTTCACCATAACAACTTAGCGTGTTTACATCCTTTATTCCTGAGCAAGTTAGAAAAGTAATAGATGCCAGCATCTATTTATTTTTAGAAACCATTTAAAGCATAAATAATGTGTAATTCCCACTTCATGGGTTTAACATCTCTCGCTTTTGCCTCCCAGCCTCACCTCCTTCCCCCTGGTTTTAGCATCACCTCGGGAGGGACATGAGTTCCTGTGGGCCCGTTCTTGTGGTTGGAGGTGGGGCAGCGGGCCCTGGCTGTGACTGCAGACCACGCTGGACTCTCCCGGAGCTTCCTCGGGCGTCTGCAGAGGGCCACAGACAGGGAGCCCATTCCCAGCGACCTTCCTGGTCAGCTGGGGCCTTCTAGTAGTCGGAGTGCCTATTGGTGTTCCTGCCCGAACCGGGTCCTGTACTGGAGGTTGCGAAGTGGTGATTTTTCTGACTCAATCCTCCTTCATTTGTTAGCTGCTCCTCTTCAGTAAGGAGCATCCCTTTCTGTTCTCTTTCTCTCTCTCAGTTGCTGTGGCCCCTTGCATTTGTATTTATTCAGTGTATCGCAGTGAGTTAGCATCATTATTCCTTTGGATACTCAGATTGTCCCCTCAGCTGGGCTCCTGTGTCCTTTCGCCAGGGCCCTATTAGTCTTTGAATGCTCCGTTGTTTCCTGACACAGAATTTGTCGCAGACCCACTTTGTGTTTCTCCTGCCTCAGATCTGCAGTCGTTCCTCTGAGGAGCCCTGGTTCCTTTTGGTGGGGAAATGCTGTTTAGAAATCAGTATCTGGGGGCTCGGTGTGCTCACTGTCACAGAGGTTCACATCTAGGTTCTTTTCAGGACAGAGCTGGAGAAAAATCTTGACAAAAAGAAAAACCTGGATTTCATATTGGTATTTCCTTTACAAATTAAACCTAGTTTTTTCCCCTTAATTTCTTTCTTTCTTTTTTTCTTTTTTCTTTTTTCTGCTTGATCTCCCCCAACCCCCCGATACATAGTTGTATATCTCAGTTGCAGGTCCTTCTAGTTGTGGCACGTGGGATGCCGCCTCAGCGTGGCCTGACGAGCAGTGCCATGTCTGCTCCCAGGATCCGAACCCGCGAAACCCTGGGCCCCCGAAGCGGAGCGCATGAACTTAACCACTCGACCCCGGGGCCGGCCCTTATTTTATACTTCTTGTCTTACACTGACAGTTTTGATTTCTAATGATATTAGCCTTAATTTTTTTATCCTATGATACACATAAAATAGTTTAAACCTTTTAATATCGTATTGTTATAATCATCCTGTTGAGTGAAGTTTTAGAGTTTCTTTGTAGTTCTTTTGGATCTTAGAATAAACCTATCTTAAGAATACATAGCTAGAATAATGGGTTTCAAAGCAATGTGAAGTAACATAACCGCACAACATTTGATAAACAGTTGGAGTGCCCGTTGGTGTTCCTGCCCAAATCGGGCCTTCTGTTGGAAGTTGCAAAGTTCATTTGTTTCTGCTGCTTCTTAAGTTTAGGGTTTACATTGTTCTTCTGGAGTTAATTTTTCTTCAAATACATAAAGCTTTTACGTGATTCAAAAACGAGAAGTATAGAAAAAGGCATAGTCGGAAGTCTTGCTCCTCCCGTCCCTGTCCCACTCACGCCTTCTAGGTGGGGGACCACGGTCCGGTTTGCCTGAGGGTAGGCCTGGGTTTTGCCTCTTATCCTCAGGCAATTAGCAGTCGTGCCCCTTTCACTCTCAGAAATGAAGCATAGGGAAAGCCTTGTCGGCGCTTGCTAATGCTCATGAGAGAGCGGACAAAATGTTTCCACTTGGTAGGTTTTTCCCTGTGGCTGGAAGGAAGCTCTTGGCCGAGCTCTGCTGACTTGGATCGCGGTTCGCTGGGCAGGGAAGGTCCACCGAGGGAGTTCTTTGTGGCTTCCAGAGGCTCTTTCTTATTCTGAGGAGGAAATTTCCTCTTTCTCTGAAAATAATCTGGGAGCTTGAAGCATATCTTGCATTTCCAAGTTTTTCTGCTTTGCAAATGGGTAATTATCCCTCCTGCCTATGTATTTTTAAACCTTTGCCAGTAGTAATATGGAAATTGATTTCGTGTAGCGCCATGCTGAAGAAGACTAATCAATGTCTCTGAGCCCTTAACATCTCTGGAAATCCCGGGGTGCTGCTAAGAAGCTAGGACACACTCTTGCTCCCGCCTTAAAAATAGTTCATGGGGAGAACGTGAGTGACAGGTGAGGTCGCGATAGCCTGCGCGCCCTGCAATAGAAACAGCTGTGGCAGGGCAAGGGTATTTTGAAGAGTCTTGAGTATTAATTCTAGGATAGTCTGATGTGTTATTTTCATGCAAATGAAAATATGAAAGACTTCATTTTTGACTGAGTGTGAAATGCAGTTGATGCACAGAGTTAAAGAAGTCCCGTATAGAATTTTACTTGGCTGTTTTGTGGCTCAGCTCCTGTAGCTCCCGCAGAGATACACACGGAAGGGAGACCGTCAGCCAGCTGGCGTCTCCTTCTTCGTGCTGTTTGAAGGCGCTTTACGCAACGTGCTGAGTGCCTGTCCCTCCTCCGGCGGACAGACTGACTGCAGAGGACAGTGGCAGCAGGTGTGTGGGTGTGTGCCGCCCTGTCTCCTGTGCTGCCGTCCGTCTCTGTAGGTAGACCCCCGGTCTCCCTCGGTCCCGGTGGGCAAGGCTCGGAGGAAGCAGCCTGGTGGGCAGTCGGCGGACTCGCGCCCCATCCTCGCCGAGTTCCCTGCGTCAGTTACCTCGTCTCTGAGCCTTCGGAGTTCTCATCCGTCAGTTAGGGACGGTAACTGTCGGTTTTGCTTCAGCAAATATTGATTGTCTGCCGTGTGTTAGGCACTGTCTGTCCAAGGGCTGGGTAGACAGATGTTTGGGGGATTAAATGAGATAATAGCCAGCATTTATTGCTTCTAAGCCTCTTTCTGTGAGTTATCTCCCTGAGTCTCATAACAGTACTGTAGAGCATTCTTTCTACTATAAATAGTGCTGGAAGGCAGGGGACTGTTCCGCAGCCCGTCTGACAGTGAAGGAATTGAGGCACGGAGAGGTTTGGGAGCCCCTTCAGAGGCTGGTAGTGAATGAGTGTGGAGATTGGTTATGGTGAAGAGTGCTTCCCTCTGACTCCCACAGTTAACCGTGACCAATAGGGAAAAAAGGAGAATGACGAAGAAAAAGTGCAAACGGTATGCAAATGTGTGGTGGACGGAGTGACAGTCTCTCTCCACCCCGTATGTCCACAGTGTGGGGTATTTTATCTGAAAGGCGGTGGTGTTTTTACTGTGCGTTCATACTTTTCGTAGAGAAAGATGGGTGAAGTTCTACATTGTGAGAATACAAGTAATGAGTAAAATAAACTTGCTGAGTCAGGGGGCTTAGCGACAAGCTGCCTGGTGATCCGTGCAGAGAAATAAATTATTCTAAGGCCTTTGGTTCCCCGCGTCGATGGGAGGGTAGGAGAAGAGCTCTGGAGGCCCCCCCGGGTGTGTTGCGGTCCAGTGCTGCCCCCCTGCCGCATCCTCACCAGGCGTGCCTCGGTCCAGTGCTGCCCCCCTGCCGCATCCACACCAGGCATGCCTTGGTCCAGTGCTGCCCCCCTGCCGCATCCTGAGCTGGCGTACCTCGGTCCAGTGCTGCCCCCCCTGCCGCATCCTCACCAGGCGTGCCTCGGTCCAGTGCTGCCCCCCTGCCGCATCCACACCAGGCGTGTCTCGGTCCAGTGCTGCCCCCCTGCCGCATCCTTGCCCGGCGGGGCCCGCGATTAAAGGATGCCTCTGCACACTGCTCGCTTCTTGTCTCAAGTCTGAGATTGGCAGGCCTGGGGCCATCCTGCGCTGCCCCAAATGCAGGAGAGGCCGGGAGAGTAAGTGCCTGGGGCTCTCAGCTCCTCTGGCCCGGTGCTGTTCCCAGGCCTGGGGAGGGGCTCAGAGGCCAGGCAGCCAAAACAGGTGACAAATTGTGACAGCGTGCCTGAAATCACTGCAGCTGTGCCTCTGCAGCTGGAGAAGGCAGTTTAGTGTTACTTACATGGCAGCTGGAACGCTCCTCCTGGCTGGGATTATCGGGGCCAACTGCCGCCTCCCCCTCCCCTGCCCTGACTTCCCCGAGAAGGGAAGAGAACACGTGTTAAATAAACCCGGGGATTAGGGATTTGGAGTTATATACCGCCCCCCCCCCGTTTGTTACTTTTATTCTCCTTCCTGATGATCTTGACTCCATTTCTGTGAGAAAGTTTCACAAACTGGACAGCGTGTCTTTTTGATGTGTGTATGGTGGGTGCCTGACAGTCACCAGAGTGGGAGAAAGGCCCATGCAGGACAAAGTAGTAGGTGGTTAGAATAAAGGGTTTAAGTTGGAGAGAATGTGCATTCCGAGGTTGTTTTCTTGTGCAAACCATAGAAATAGTTGTTCCTAACGAAGTTTGACGATGAACTAAGAGATTGTGTGGAAGCATATTCCTGATTATAGGTTCTGCGTAGTTTGTACAAACCCTTAACGTCCAGTTCGTTCCCCTTCATGTTCCCCAACTGTGTCCACAGGGCTGGGCGCTGCGGGAAGGGAGCTGTTTCCAGCAGACCTGGAAGCGTTAATACAGTAGCCGCTCTTTCCGCGGCTTCCAGGCTGCGAGCCCGTGCCCCCGCCTGGCCTGGAAACCCACGAGCTGTGGAGGGCAGGGCGTCGCTGCCCACCGTGTCTGGGACTCGGGATGCGGGTTTCTCTGTGCTTTGAAACGCTGCCGGTGTTCCTTCAGTTGTAAATTCGTCTGAAGAGCCTCTGGTGGGAAGTTTTATAGTAATGCCGTGTAAAGAGATAGTGACACACGTAGTGCTAATTTGCAGTAACTTTAAGCATTGCCAGTAATTTAATTTCCAGGGAGCTCCTGAACCGCCTGTGCTCGGGTCTCCGTGGTTCTGTTTGCTGCGCTCGCTGGCGGGCATTAGGTTCGTTCCAGTTGGAAAACCTCTGCGGGAAGGACGGAGGGAAAGGAAGCACTTGCTGTCCACACATTCTTGGGTAATTATTTTCATTTGAACGAAAGTTTTGTGCCACTGACTAGGAAATACGTTAAATCCTAGCCCTCTGCTCCCTCTGCTCTAGTCGTCATCTTGGAGATTCCTTCGTCTCTGTGGGGTCACCCGTCCCCTTTTTGAAGATGATCGCCACGTTTCTGTCTGGAGCTCCACATTTGGGATGCTCCTGCATGCCCAGCCCCGAGTTTTGCCGTATCCCTTAGAAGGCCCGTAGACGTCCTGCTGTGTCTCAGTCCAGGGTCCTGCTCCGCCTTCCTCCTTGGTCAGCCTCGAGTCTCCCCGCCTCCCTCCCCACTTCATGCGCCTCCTCTGCCCTTCCTCGCTCATCCTGCAGGGCCAGTCCGCAGCTCTGTCCGGTGTTTTCTGCTCTCACGTCGTTTCTGTTTTCCTTTGTGCTCTGGTGCGCTAGCTTGGGCCGTTCGTGGGGCCTTGGTGTCTACATGAGGTGGCTTTGCTTGTGCTTTCTTCCTTTCCAGGCCACCTAGCTCCCAGGGTAACCCAGACCTCTGGCATGAGAAGGTTTTGGCAGGGCCTATCCATGGCAGCAGGTGTTTGGCAGTTTGGCATTCATGGCTCCGTGTTCTGGCTTTATTCACCTTTCCCACATCTTTCCCTCTGTAAATGCCCCTTCACTCTGCCCAACCAGTCTTCTCACTCTGCTCCCCTTCCCTGACGCCTCGTCCTGCGCGATTCCCTGCTCGGGTACTGCCTCTCCCTCTCCTCGCTTTCATCAGACCCCAGCTGCCTCTCCAGGCCGAGGTCACCCCTGTGAGGTCTGCTCGGACCAACTCCGATTCCTACTGGGATTCAGAGTCGCTCCCATCTCTAGGAGATGACAGATTGGGTGCTTGGGGCTGGTTTTACTGTGATTCCTTTTATCTTTTCTCCAGTTTTTCAAAATGCCACCAGCTTTAAGAAAAACGCAGATGAAAGAGTAGGATCAAGGTCATTCTTGAGGGGGCAAAAGAAATCACAAAAAGATCTCCTGTGGGGCGTGTGGCCAGCCTCTTTCTCCCCATGGGATGATGGCGGTGGGCTTGCTGGGTGAGCGTGGAACAGTCTGCTTTTTCACTGACTGCTGAGTGGCTTCCTCTTCTTTCCCACCCTCCCCTCCTCCTCTACCTCCCCCTCCACACCCGTGTCAAATCTTGGATCCTCTGCTTACTAACTTTCTGATCTTGGCCAAGATATTTCACTTCTGAGACCGTTTTGTCGTCTGTAAAGTAGAGATACTATTTATTTCCCAATATTATAGGCAGATTTAGTGAGAACTAAAATAAAGCATCCACCGCTGTACCCTGCAGAAGATGGGCCTTCATTAGATGCGAGGTGTCTGTCTGCAGACCCCGTAACCCCGACTCGGGTGACTGGGAGGGCGTACAGCCTGCGGGGGCTTGGTTTGGGTGCTCACCGTGGGATCTCCCCCTGAAGATGACATCGTCTTGAGCTCTGAGTCCCGAGCTGCTTATCAGCCAAGTGACCTTTGTAGGTCACTAACCTGCCCGGGCCTGTCTTCCAGTCTGTGAAGTGAGCTCATTATGTATGCCTTCCTGTCGTATGTGACATCTACTTTTATGTGATAAATATTGGAAAATATTTTGAAAACCAGTCAAGCATTAAGCACGTATAAAGTTATTACAATGAATATTTGTGTCTTAGGAGTACTTAGCATCGTGCCTCCCAACTTTTTTGTTCAGTAAATTGTCCAGATTAATAGGGCTGCTCCTTCTCCAGCTGGTATTGCTGTCTCCTGAGCTTGCTGGAGCCTCGAGAGGAAATCCCTAATAAAGTAGCTTCCGTTCCAGTTTTGTACTTAGACCTTTGGTTCTTTCTGAGACGCCCTTCTTGTTAAGTTAGAGGGTAGGTAAAACTGGTTATAATATAAGGCTCGCGTGAGACTGGTTTGCAAGACGTGAATACACGGAGCCATGACAGTTTAAGAAGGTTACAACGCGGTAATATTCACAGTCAACGTAGTCGTTGCTGGTTCAGATCCACGGGGACCTGTTGTTTGAACACTGCATTGTTCGCCCGGGCTGGGGATTTTGAAACAGTGAGGGGAGCAGTTCTTTCCCTCAAGCAGACTCGTGTGAGTGTGGTGCTGCATGGAAGGGACAGGTGCTCTCTTTCTCAGGGGCCGGCGGAGCCTGTACAGAGCGGCAGGGTTGAGCTCCGGCTGCGACGTCATGTTGGGCATGCGGGAGGCGCGGGGCTGGGGCGGCATTGGGAAGGAGGAGCTGCCACGGGCCCGCGAGCACGAGCAGAGGGCGCAGTTTGGGCCGGCTGGGCGGGCCTGCTGCGTGTCGGGTGGTTTGCTGCGGAGGGGTGTGGTGTGCCAGGCACGCCGGGTGGGAGGAGAAGGGTCGACAGAGGAACAGAAAGGCACCGAGGGTGTGAGCTCACGGCAGGGCGGTCCCCGAGGGCTGGAGTCAGTTCTCCGAGAGCGCTCTGGTGGGGCAGCGTGATGGGGGCCCTGCAGGTGCCGAGAGGCCGCCTTTGTTGACGCTGCACCCTTACCTGAGATCCGCCAGCCAGCTGTGTGTGCTCCGGGGGCCGTTGTCACTCCTGCTGTGGACACTGCAGGAGAGGGGGTCGACAGCGTCTTCGGGCTCACCTGTCCTCACTACTGTCAGCCGAGGCTGCGTGGCCTTGCACGCCGCAGCTGCTGTGTTTCTTTGACTTGTTAGCAGGCGGGGAGGAGCTGCTGTCAGTGTAGCCTCAGGTAGCCGTAGGTGCTCCTTCTGAACTTGTGTTTCTGCTGACCCGGCGTGATGGAGCCGCGGGAGGAATCCCGCATGGAGAACTTTCAGGCACGGCTGATGTCGAGACCCCTGCCTCAGCCCGAGATGCCCTTCTATCCCGTGTGTCCAAAACGCTCGTCAGAGACGGAAAGGAGAGCAGGCTGCTCGCTTGTCCTCGGTGTCCTGTGCGCTCAGCTGGAGCTTCGAGGTGTGGTCTCCCCGTATGTGTTGCAGTGCTGGCCCAGCTTCTCCGTGCTCGTTCCCTGCCTGCCTTGGGAATTGCGGGTGGCTCTAGGGCAGTGAGGTGCAGTGTGTGGGGACCCAGTTGCCGTCAGAGTGGGGCTGTTGAATAGTACCCGCGGGGGTCTTGTTTGACATTTCTGTTCCCGTCAGTAGTGGAGTCTCAAAGTGTGACAGAGCAGGTCCTGTCTTAGATCCCTTTCTGTGCCGTTGTGCTCGTGGTACCTATGAAGGCCTAGGGGGTGGTGTCCAAACGCTCTTCCACATCTCGGACGTCCTCATGTAATAAAGGTCATGAAATAACTTCACAGAGTGCTTCATCACACGCAAAAGAGTGGATTGTGGCTTTCTTTGCAGAATTGAAGTGCTAGTGTGAACTACTGACAAGCCTGAAAAATGCTAAAATAGTAACTGAATCGGGGAAACCTTGCTCACACCCTAGGACTTTTCAGGAGAATTGCTAACCTGTGAACTCTAAAGCTGTTCCTGAGAGGGGCTGGGGAGACCAGTATGACGTCATTTTACTCGAGGAGCGGGGGCGTTAATCAGGTTACTGTCCTCCCCTCTCAGGTTCAGGATGCCTGGAACACTGGCACCCTCCATCACTTCCATGCCTTTATTGGCTCCGTGTTTTGGTGGAGCCATCATTGCCGGGAGGGATACCACCACATGCTAAGGCGGGACCACCAGTGGTTCTGGAACGTGGCGGAGTTTGAGTGACGGAGCAGTGACTCGCAGGTGGAGCGTCCTAACGGAGGGACTCCCTCGTGGTAGATGGTGTCAGATGAGTCTCCAAGGGCTCACTAAAAGATGAGCTGCTGTTGTCAAGCAAGGAAGACTAGGAAACATAGTTTAAGGGTCTCGCGGAGATGTTTTAAAGCCTGGTGATGTAAGTGCAGAGTAAGCATGTTCGATGTGGTAACTTAGCGTGCAGCTGGCAGGAACACTTTTGTCTGCCTGTTTACTGTAATAAATTTGTGGGGCTGAGTCGGAGTCAGAGTTGGCTGGTGCTCTACTTTCCTGGAAGGGTGTGTTAACGTGGCCAAGCTTTCGGGCAGCGTCTTCGTAGGGAAATGGGGGGCTGGCCCCTTGAAGTCGCCTTGTGTTTAGGCACACAGACTATGTATGTGATGTTTACATAAGCTTCATAACTGGGGTGTCAAGCTGAATAATCACAGGTTTGTGATTCTTTCTACTGTTATGTAATAGCGTAATATTTTAATCTGTCCTTTATTGCCATGGGAGGTTAAAAAAGGCAAAGATTTGGGGCCAGCCCCCTGGTGTGGTTAAGTTCGGTGCACTGCACTTCAGTGGCCTGGGTTTCGGGTTTGGCACCTGGGCACAGACCTACTCCACTCGTCAGCCATGCTGTGCCAGCAACCCACATGCCAAGTAGAGGAAAATTGGCAACAGATGTTAGCTCGGGGGCAGTCTTCCTGGCCAAAAAGAAGGGGCAAAGATTCTACATAGAGAAATTGCAGTGAAATAAAACATTATTTTTGCAAATAATGTTTTATCTTCTAAAAAGTAGTAAGACAGTCCTCACTTTGCATGGGACTATAAAAATGACCATGCAGCTGGCCCGCTACAAAGCAATCTTAATCATTGATGGAGACGATTGTGTTTGTGATTGTTACGTTTTTTTCAAGACATTGCAAACTCTCTTAAATTATAAATGTATGAGGAAATGACAAAGACAGTAAAACTAATCTTTATTTAGTACACTGCAATTTATAACATTAGAAACGTTGAGAATTAAATTCCATAGGTCTTTGAGCCAGCAGGTCCATTTCTGGGTCTGTCCCTCAGAGCAATCCAGTACCTCCTTTTTGTACATAATTTTAAAAAATCAGTACAATATCCTAATTATAAAATAAAGTAAATTTAAAAAGTTAGTTTACGGTGAAACATTTCATTCTGTAAATGTTTGGGCACGACTGCACCGAAGACGCAAGTCAGATGTTTGTACCTTCTGCTGATGAATGAGTTTAAGAGAAGATGATCAGAAGCCATTCCATAGAAAAATAGAGAAATGTGAAAGAAGAGGTGGCCACTCCATAAAAGTGTGTTAGGATAAGTAAACACAGACCAATCTCAATTGTATTTGATCCGAGAAAAATGAATAACCGTGACTGAAATAAGGACAAGGTGCCGTTCGTATCACAGATTGTCAAGTAGAGACCTGGGCAAGTACAACAGTCTCGCATACGAGCTGAGCCTTCTTTGCAGGTGAAATGTCAGAAGAGTTCCCTTGGTCATGAGAGGGCCAGGGGAGTGACGGAGGGTCACGAAGAACATATTGCCTCTGGAACTCTCACCAAATGCCCAGGCATGCGTTCAGTCCCTGTCATATGAGAAGATTTTGGAGACCCCTATTTGATGGGCGACAGGGAATGGAAGATGGATCCAAAAAAGAAAGTGGGCCCTAAAGTTTAATAACACACCAGGGTGGCAGAGCTACAGGAAACAGGTGTTTCATAAGCTGCTGGCCCAGGAGGAATAATTTAGCAGTAGCTATTAAAATTGCAGCTGACCTTTGACTCAGAAGTTCTAAGGTTTTATCCTGCAGATGCACTTGGCACACGTGCAGAATGATACATGTACAAGGTTATTTGTTGCCATGCTGTTTGTCAGAGCTAAAGATCGGAAGCACAGTCGTAAGTGTCCATCAGTAGGAGAAGAATAAATACGTTACGGCTTTTGTGTCAGTGCGGCTGTGAGAGGAGGAGGACGCTGCGAGCCGGCCCTCCTCAGGCCGTGTCCCTGCTGGAGAGGCACTAGAGAGAATGCGTGTCTCACTGGATTCTCCGCGCGTCGAACCTCGGGATAAACGGGGAGCGTCTGCCTTCAGCTGCCTGCCGAGTTGAAGAGCCACCAGGGCTGGAAGGGAGGCCTCCATGGATACCTTTATTACCATTTGTAAAAAACAAAGTTTTAAAAGTTGGTGTGAAAAAAAGCTCTGTCCTGAGCATCCTTCCATTGCTGCCGCTATCCCTGTTTTGTAAAAGTTTGTGATGGCCAAAACATCTCCGTGGAAATGTGGATTTTACGCTGCTCCTAATGATGGCTTTAGGCTGTTAAGGTCAGGCAGGCAGTTTCTGGTCTCATACTTTAAAGACAGTTTCTTTATGATTCAGTGGTTTTTTGGCACGTGCATAGATCTATGAAAGGAAGTATTCGAAAATGAAAACTATTTTATACTCCAGTAAGCACGAGCAGCGCCAAAAATCACATACTTGCTTTACTGGAAAGTTTGAAACATGGTGTGAATATAAACTGGACATTAATATGCTTCATATTGTGTTTTCATTTTATTATTATCTAGTGTTGTTAATTTATCTGAAACTCTTTAAGGTAGTCGTCTTTTGTAAAAAAGTAATGTTTAAAAAAAAACCTACCTAGAAGATTCCAGAAGGCACTCATTCCTATTTGAATAAATATTTCTGCCCTTGATTTTTTATTTCATTGGTTTGATTCTCCCCTGCCGCTCAGGCTCCGTTTGAAAAATTTAATCAGAATGTTTTTGCCTGTGAGTATTTCGCTGTTATTATGCACTGAAATGTTATGCTTCTGAAATATACTTTCACACTAATATTTCAGATTGTTTTGAAATATACGTGTGCATTCATATTTCACATTGTCTTGACTAATTGTGAGACGTTATTTGTGTTTAAATACAACATGCTTGTAACAACCGAAAACATTTTGGTTTACTATTTAGCAGAAAGGTAAAAATACGTGAAGCAAATCTTATACTCACTGCCCATGAGTAAATCCCCATTTTTGCTTAAAAGCAGATGCCTTCCAAAGAAGAAAGGAGTGATGGCTAACATAGCTAGAAATTTAAATTGGAAATGAGGAACAAAAATGGAACAATTCGGGGCTGGCCCCATGGCCGAGTGGTTAAGTCTGTGCGCTCTGCTGCAGGCGGCCCAGTGTTTCGTCAGTTCGAATCCTGGGCACGGACATGGCACTGCTCATCAAACCACGCTGAGGCAGCGTCCCACGTGCTACAACTAGAAGGACCCACAACGAAGAATATACAACTATGTACTGGGGGGCTTTGGGGAGAAAAAGGAAAAAATAAAATCTTTAAAAAAAAAAAGAAAGGAATAATTCACTCATTGCCATTGTAAAGAAATGTGTCTACCCATGTGTACACCCGAGAGAAAGCATAGCATAAATCCACATGAAAACTTGTGCAGGAACGTTCATAGCAGCATTATTCGTGATCGCTAGGAAGTGGAAGCAACCCACATGTTCATCAGCGAATGAAGGGATAAACAAAACATGGTCCATCCATGCGGTCGAATGTTATTCAGCCATAAAAGTGAACAAGGCCCTGACACACGCTACGATGTGGATGAACCTTAAATATGTGATGCTGACTGAAAGACACCAGACACGAAAGGACAGATATTGTGTGATTTCATTTATACGAAACGTCCAGAACAGGCGAGTCCGTGGACTCAGCGGATTTGTGGCTGCCAGGGGCTGGGGGGGAGGTAATGGGGAGTGACTGCTAATGGATCAGCTTTTGGGGCGTGACCAAAATGTTCTGGAATTACTGGTGATGGTAACACAACATTGTGAATATGCTGAAAATCACTGAATTGTACTCTTGAAAATGGTTAAGATGGTGAATTTTATGTTAGTGACTTTTGTCGTAGTAAAAAATCTCGAAAAGAAAAGAAAAGCAGTGTGGTCCCATTTTTTCTGAATTTGAGTGATGTGGATTGAAAATAGTGTTATAAAATAGTCACATCAGGGGCCGGCCCACGGCCGAGTGGTTAAGTTCCCGCGTTCTGCTGCGGTGGCCCGGGGCTTCACTGGTTCGGATCCTGGGCATGGACATGGCACCACTTGTCAGGCCACACCGAGGCAGTGTCCCACATGCCACAACTAGAAGGACCCACAACTAGGAGATACAACTATGTACTGGGGGGATTTGGGGAGAAAAAGCAGAAAGAAAAAAGGGAAGAAGAAGATTGGCAGCAGTTGTTAGCTCAGGTGCCAGTCTTGGGGGGAAAAGAAATTCACATCAGTGTTTCAATTACTGTGAGGTAATGCAGTTCTCTCAAAAGTAAAAAAAGTTAAGATGTCAAAAATGATCAAATGTCAGAGTGGGCAGACCAAGTTGTGAGTTGTGTTTGTGTTATTGCCGCCTGGCAGTGCCCCTGCAGCCGGTGGACAGACCGCATCCTACAGAGATGCTCAGGTTTGGCTCTAAAGGATGCTCGTTTGGAATTAGACTCCCACACAATGCATCCTCCCTAGTTGCCAAGCCAACAGTTAGGAAAGAGGCACAGGATGGTTTTTTTCCATAAACTTTATTTTTTAGAGCCATTTTGGGCTTACAGCAAAATTGAGGGGGAGATACAGAGGTTTCCCGTATACCTCCTGCCCCCCACTCCCCCAGCCTCCCCTACTGTCCACACCCCCCACCAGCGTGGCACATTGGTTACAGTCCTTGAACCTACGTTGATGCATCGTCACCACCCAGAGTCCACGGTTGACGTCAGGGTTCGCTCTTGGTGCTGGACCTGCTGTGGGCTGAACACGTGTGTAAGGACCTGTGTCCACCATTATAGGTCATCCGGAGTAGTTTCACTGCCCTGAAATCCCGTGCTCCCCCTGTGCATCCTTCCCTTCCCCCAGCCCTGGCCATCACTGATCTTTCGAGCATCTCCATAGTTTTCCCTTTTCCAGAATGTCATATAGTTGGAATCATACAGTATGTGATTCTTTCACCAAGATTAGCTTCTTTCACCAAGGAATGTGCATTTAAGATTCCTCGGTATCTTTTCACGGCTTAATAGCTCCTTCTTATTAGTGCTGAATAGTACTCCATTGTCTGGGTGGACCATAGTTCATCCACTCACCCACTGAGGGACTTCTTGGTTGCTTCCAGGTTTTGGCAATCATGGGTAAATGTGTAACCATCTGGCACAGTGTATTTTTGACCTGGTCCATACGTACATTAAAAAAAAAAACGCTAAGGTAGTTTTTTTCTCCTCCAGATGGAAGTCACGTTCGGTTTTTGGCAGAACAGGTTTGAGCTGCTGTTGGGAGCAGTGGCTGCTCAGCACTTAGCAGAGACGAGTTTTGGAAGACGAGAGCAGACCCCGGGGCCGACAGCTGGCGAAGGGTCCAGCGCAGGGAGAGCGGAGGGCTGGGTGGCGCTCAGGTTTGCTGATCTTGGAGAGCAGTAGGTCGGTGAGTGGCAGGGAGAGGGGGCAGACAGCGAGAACCTGGGCGGGCATGAGCACGGGGACGTGGGGCGGAGTGCAGACCGCCTCTGAAGTGCGGTGGCGAAGGTAATGGGAGGTGACAGGGCGGGCTGGAAAGCCAGCCAGTGGTCCCTGTTGGAAGAAGGTGAGTGTACGTGTGATCGTTTTCCCCATGATGGGTGGGAATGCTTCTGTTAAGAGCTGAGCTAACGTTTGAAGGTACTTAAGTGACATCCGTTTTAGCAATATTGCAAAAATCAGCCCGTCAGAACCCTGTTAGCCACCTGCTCCTGGTGGAAACGCCCGGAGATGCTGTGGAAGGAGCTCGGCGGGGCCAGGTGGCGGCTGTCGCCTGTGTTTGAGGGCTGACAGTGAGGCCTTTCAGCGGAGTGGCTCATTTCCAGCGTCCTCATTTGATGTCACACTTGTGGCCGTGGTAGAACGTAGATATTGCTCCCCATATTTTTAGATGAGTGGTCAAGATGGAGAACTAAGTGACCAGTCCAAGGTCATAAAGGTCAGTTGTTTCCCAGCATGGCTACTGAATTCCCCTGGGAAGCCTTTAAAAATACATATTCCAGGTTCCACCCCAGAAATGTTGATTCAGTAGGCTGAGGCCTAGGAGTCTGTATTTTCATCAGCTGCACAGGTGGTTTTTAGGCAGCTGGTCTGGACAGCACGGTTCCCTGTGCCGCCTGCAAACCTCTGAGGTGGACGGGTGTTTTGTTCTGCAGCACACGGCCCTTAGGCCGTGAACTGAGCAGGGCGAGTGGTGGCCAGGGGAAGACCGGCCGATTCACAGACCTGAGGCAGAGGGCACAGCCGAGGCACAGACGTGTTCTAGGAACTGTAGATGAGTTGGGACTGACATGCCGAGTAGGAGACACAGAGTGATGAGGGAGGAGGCTGGAGAGAGAGGCAGGGTCAGAGCTGCGGGAGCTGACTTCTGGAACCACCCCTCCAGACCAAGGAGACCTGGTGGCCTAGGCAGAGCAGGAGGCAGCGAGGACCCTCCAGAAGATCCAGGTAGGAGGCAGAATTAGTACCCAGCAGCTGGTTAATGTGGGGGGAGAGGAAGTGGGTGATGTGACGTCCGGGAGTCTGGCTTGGACAACTGCCTGGGTGGGTCCTCTGCTGAGTTGAGTGAGGGCCTGGGAGGAGTTGGGGGCTGGGTCAGGGAGGAGGGTGATGAACTCCGTTTGGGGAAGGTGGTTTAAGCGTCCAAGTAGAGATGTCTGACGGGCAGTTGGACAGTTGCCGGGGTGGGGGCTTAAAGCCTTGGACACAGGACACAGTTGTGGAGAGTGAACAGGGCACCCAGGAACCTTTTGTTCAGCAGTTACGAGATGAGCAGGGAAAAGGACGAGGGGAAGAGAAGGGGAAGGTGGGATCGCATGCTCCCTGACGGTGGTTGGCGAGGTCAGCGAGCACGAAGCCTGCCTGGGGTTAGCGCAGGCGAGGGGATTGCTGTGTCTGAGCCAGAGCGCTTTCAGGGCAGCAGCGGGGCCTGAGGCCAGGTTGCAGAGAGCAAGAACAGGATTCAGGATTGGGGTGTGGTGGCTGAGGGGGCAGGTGTTTCTGAACAAGTTCTGTGTCCACGTGGACAGTCCATATTCTGGTCGCGTCCTGTGCTCTAGCATGGTTTTGGGAGACAAAAAGAGAAGGGAGGATTGGTCTTTTTTTTGTTTGTTTTTAAATACAAGGCAAGTACATAGTTAAAAATTTAAAAAGGAATATAAATTAAAAACGAAGTCTCGCTTCAGCCCCCTTTCCCAGTCCCGGTGGGTAACCTGCATTAGCTGTTTGCTGGGTGTCCGTCTCTGTGTTATCTTAAAGACGTAAAAAATACGCATGGTGTGTGTTTGCTGTGAACCAAGTTGAGATGACGCTGAAATACTGTGCTGTACTGTCTTTTTTGGTTCGGATTATACAGTCTCTGCTATGAATCCCTAAATGCTGAGCAGCAGCATAAATTGTGTCAGTATCCATTTCTTAAAGAGAAACCGACAAGAAAAGAAATTAGATGTATTGGGACTTTGTAACTGCTTATGCATTTTACTCTGTTGCTTGCAAATGACATTCAGTGACTGAAAATCCCGTGCTGTTGCCTTAAAAGTGGCTTTCCACAAGTCTAGTGAGCTGACGGTCAGCTTTTCCAAGGGCGTAAAGTTTGCTGTCTTCTGACTGTGCCTCTTCTCCCGTCGTTAGATGCGACATGAACAGACAGTTAGACATAGTCTGTTAACAGGAATAGATAGTTGTAATAACCTTTCTAAGCACACTTTTAATCAAGATGCTGGAGTTTTGAAACATATGATTTGCTGACTCGTAAATAAACTTCCAATTTCCCTTATTTCACAATTTGACATGCTTTAAAACCTAAGGCTGAAGCGGGTAGCTTCTGCTGGCACAAGATAATCTGTCAGTTCTGCAAGTCAGTTTTTCAGGGGTTCGTTTGGTGTGCTAACAGTTAGACCCTGTTTCTATTTGTTTATTACCCTCCCTGTCCCCACACCAAGAGGACGGGTACTTTTTGCCGCCACTGAAGCTTCGCTCCTGTTTCAGCAGGTTAGCGAAAATAATGAAGAGTAGCTAAAACATAAAACGAAAGTACTGATGGAGATGCTAGAGAGTGAAAGATGCTGAAGCGCAGCGTGGGATGGCCGAGTGAAGAATTTGGGGGAGGGCGGGGGGGGGCAGGACTCACGTGGGGCTGGGGGAGTGGGAAGGGCGGCTGCTTCCAGCCCAGAGTCCTGCAGTTGCTGGGAGCTACTGGAATGACTGGGAAGAAAGAATGTTCTTTGCTTTCGGAGCTAAATGTTGCATCTGATCCATAGGACGTAACTTAAAATTGGTCTCATGGCGGATTTTGATAAATAATGTCTGGTTTGCATAATCTGGACCTGTTATCCAGATCTGAACCTTTTGTCCAGAAATGCTAAATGTCAGCATTTTTGAGCGTTATGTGAAACCAAGTTCTTGAGCTGGTGTTAATGGCTGTTACCTTCCCTGTTCTCAATCCTAGAAAGTGTCAAACGGAAATGCAAATCTGTATTGCTCAGACTTATACTTTAAATGAAAGTATCCCAGTGATTATTGGATCTGTTCAGTTTCAGAGATACTTTAATTATAGTAAATAGAATGACACTTTAGACTAGTAGTATATGTGGCTTACAGTATTTTTTAGAGCAACGTTTTTTTTCTAAAGAGGAAAAAGGTAGATGCTGACAATTAGATTCCTGTGATGGTAATAGGGGAGATCATTTACTGCACATATTTGGGGTTTGTTCAGCCTGTGCTAGTTTTTTCTGCAATAGTGATACACAGTGCACATATGAACGTGCTTCTGGAGTCTTAAACTTTGGAATTTCCTGTCTAATGTGTATCTAAACTCCTAAGTTTAAATTTGCTTTGATGCTTTTTCAGTTGTCGAATTCTTTTGAGCCAAGGGAAAAGGTTTTCCTTTAAGGAGTAAAAATAATTGTCAAGTTCTGTAAATGTGTTTTCTACCATGGCCAAAGCAGTGTGTCACAGATTTCTTTTGAGATATAACCCAGCGATGGGAATGAAGCATATTCTCTTTACAGGTGAACGAAGACAGTCTGGGCTGTTAGGAAGAACTTAGGGGAACTGCATGAAAGAGACAGAGGCTTGCCCGGGGAGGGGGGCGGGAGGAGGTCACGGGAAAGCGAGGTGACAGGCATCCAGCATAGGGGCTCGATGGGAGCGCAAGTGGGCTCCGGGGCGGAGCTCCCTCTTTCCAGGCGGTGTGAGTCCGTGTAGGAGCCAGCTCCTCGTCCCGGTGCGCAGGGGAGCTTCGACGCACCCCCTGAAGCGTCCAGTGTCCACCTTGTTGTGCTTCGACTAGGCGTTTCATTTAAAGGTGGCGAAATTTGTCCATGACAGCTAGTAAGACTTAAAAATAAAACGCTGATACTCAACCCTCCTGGGACTGCAGGTCCCCTGCCACTTGTCATGGTCCCTCGCCCTTCTCCCCTCTCCCTTCTTCCTCACCCCCCTGAAATCCCATGGTCCGTTATCATCACAGCCTTGCACGCCCTGCCCCTCCCTCGCCTCTTTCACTTCACTGTACTCACCGGCAGAAGCCTGCACCCAGTAAGTGCGTTCTCCGTCCGCTGTCGTGACCAGTGACCGGAAGTGGACCCGCATGCCGCCACAGTCACGTGACTGTCAAACAGCGACTCTTCTCTTCTAGGTGGCTGTTTTCTTCCTTCCCCTTTCCCCTCCCCAGCGCTCCTCACCCACCCTGAAACTTAACGCCAAGTCCTCTGTTTTCTCAGTGAAATTGGAAGAAATCAGAAGAGGTCTTGCGTAAACTCTCACCACATGTCTACCTATTTACCTGGATCTGTGCCCGTGTATTCGGCTGCCCTTCCTCTTACTGTGGGCGAACTGTGTGCACCCAGGAAAGGCCACCTCTGCACTTGGCCGCTTGGCCCGATCTGCTCGCGCTTACTCAGGGGAGTTACTCTGTCAGTCCCACCGCTCCCCTGGCTTCCTGCCAGTCAGCACGCACACTGTCTCGTCCTCCAGAAGGTCTTTCTAAACCCATGTCTGCTGCAGCCCCTGCCCTGTTTCTCTTCCCCCTCTACCGCCCAGTTCCTCAAAGGAGTTTTCGCTTCTCCTCCTGCTCTCTAGTGACCTCAGCCCAGTCAGGCTTTCGGCCCTGCCGCTGCGCCAGAACTGCTGTTCTCACGGTCACCGCTGACCTGCCTTTCAGCAGATCCACCTATCAGTGATCGGTCAGCCAGCATCAGAGATAGGGCTGATTCCTGCTGGGAGCGCTGGATTCCGGCATGTCCTCCTGCCCACTGCCCGCTCCCAGTCTGCTTTGTTGATGCCCCTCATCTCCCAGCCGTCCAATGTTAGGTTGTCACAGGGCTGGAACCTCATCTCTTCTTGTCTGCACTCAGTGCCTTGTCCATTTGCGTGGAATGCAATTGCTATCCCGTCTTGGCCAACGTTCCCGAGAACTCCAGACAGGGAATTGCAGCTCTGCACTGGGTATCTCACTCCGCGTGAGTGTCTGATGCTATCTCAAATGGAGCAGTCCACACTGGACTTCCGCCCCTCTCTTCAGAACGTGCTCTTCCCATGCTCGTTCCCTTCTCAGAACGTAGTGACTCTGTCCCTCCCTTGCTCCTGCCGGAATCCTTGGCATGGTCTTGGGCCTTTCTTCCTCTCAGATCTGTTGGGTCTGTCAGCACATCCTGTTGGCTCTCCTCCAGGGCATCTTCGGAGCCCACCAACTTCTCTTACAGTGCGCTCGCTCACCTGGTCTTGCCTGCGTCATTGCAATACCTGCCTGGTCCCTCCACTTCTGGCCTCACCCTCTTACCAGCTCTTCTGAACACAGCATCTCCCTTGAGGGAGTGTGTGTCAGGCTTCAAGGCACATTGAATGACTTCTTTTAGTGTTCCCGGAGTTTCTTTCTGTTTGCAGGCCTGCGGTGGAATACTGAAGTACAGAGTCGTCCGTGTTCTTTAGCCAGTCTTGTGCTCTCAGGAGCAGCCTTTTCTCCAAGGGCACCGTGTGTGTGTAAATTGTGATAAAATATACAGACCATATGGAGTAAAGCGATTCGTTTCAGCAGGGGAAAGGATGACTTGAGTAACTATTGGTGTTGAAACTGTTGTCTATCCATTTGAACTAAAATAAAGTTAAACCTTAATTTTGTACAATGAAAACGTATATACCTACCATTTTAACCAGTTTATTGAGTAGCTGGATGATTTCAGTGAAGCCTGTGTCTGTGGCCCCCGGCTGTGCTCCTGGGGGGGGCGGGGAGGTGCGGCTCTGGACAGGCCCCCAGTCGCCCTGGGCGGTAGTGGCAGTGGTAGGGGCCCTCTTCCCCTCTGTCCCTGACCCACCCAGCTGTTAACTCCACTAATTGCCAGCCAATTGCTCTAGTTCCAGCAGTGCCCTGGGGCATAAATTCCCCTACACACGAACCCAGTCAAATCCTGCCTCCTTTCTAGGAGTTGTCTCCAGGTCAGAGTTTGGTATTTGCCCTGACCCCAGGAGGGTTCCTCCCAGCTCCCCGAAGCTCCAGTTCCCTCCTGCACACCAGCGGGGTACCGTCTGGGCTGTGTCTTGGGAAAGCCGGTCATCTCCTCCCAGCTGCCCAGCTGCCTGTCACCTGACCCCCACTGTTCTTGAGAGCGCCCTTAGGCTTAAACTTCACCCGTGGAGTCAGCTCCTTTTGGACGAGATTAGGAGCTCTCTTACTGCCTCCCCCCGCCCCCCCACCGGAAAATCTCTGAACTAGGGCTCTGGAGCCTGGTGCGGACAATGGCAGGCTCCTCTGAGTGACACCTGTGCTCTAGGAGCTGAGCACTGGCAGGGGTGGGCAGCAGCCTGGGGTCTCTGCAGCCTTGGAACCACTGCCTCAGAGAGCGAGGGCGGGGATGATCAGGGCCAGGATTCTCAGCACGCGCCACCCAAGGTGTGGCGTGAGCCTCTATTCCTTGAGTGGAAGTTGGGCAGAACCTGGGAGCCCGCACATCTCCACCATGCTTCCCTCTGCGCCAGGTAGCTGGGGGCCCAGGTGGGAAATGCTGCTGTCCTGCCCCTCCCAGGAAGAAGTCCTTCTGATGGGGGCGAGGGGACGGGAAGCCTGTGTTCTTGGCTGCAGCCTCTAGATTGGAGTCTCTACCTCCTGGAGCTGGGGTGGGGGAGGGAGCAGTCTTGGTGCAGAAGCCGCAGACTCGTCCCTTTCCACGGAATCTTCATAGATTTTCTTGAATAGATGTTTCTTCATTTGTTATTTGCCCTTAGGACCAGGTCAGAGGCTTTGAATAGTTGTTTTTTTGGTTTTGGGGGAAGATTAGCCCTAGGCTAACTACTGCCAGTCCTCCTCTTTTTCGCTGAGGAAGCCTGGCCCTGAGCTAACATCCATGCCCATCTTCCTCTGCTTTATATGTGGGACACCTACCACAGCATGGCATGCCAGGCGGTGCCATGGCCGCACCCGGGATCTGAACCGGCGAACCCCGGGCTGCTGAAGCGGAACGTGTGAACTTAACTGCTGTGCCACCGGGCCGGCCCCACGAATAGTTGTTTTGATCTATTAATCTCACGAGTTTCACTGGGGAGCAGGTCAGCAGAGCTCCTCATGCTGTCAGGCTGGAAGTTGATCACCCACAGTCATAGACTCTTGAAGAAGAAATTAGATAAAATGGGCGTTAGCTGACTATATCCACAAAAATGTTCACGTGTCCTTCAAGATCTCTGTAAACTGTCTCCATCCCCATCCCCTTCTATTTGTTACCCTTGAGATAACAGCATTCGAGAAAAAAATAAATGTTTTCACTTTACTCTTTTCCATTGTGGAATGTAACAATATGGCTTGCTTCCTTTCATCCCCCAGGGGTAAGTATTTCAGTTCTGCATCATGGCTCAAATAGGCTTTTGTGGGCTAGCCTTATAAAGTCAAATTCTAATTGACCACAGATGGTAATGCTGACTTTGAGTTGCAAATGATTAATTTAGGAATGAGCTTTACGCCACCTGTTTGTCAATTGATTTTCTAGAATTACCTCAATCAGCCTCTTTTCGTATTTTGACTGGCAGCTGGATTATTTGTTAGGTGAACCTTTATCCGTTCCTTTGTCCAGTAAAGAGAAAACTCTTAAAATGTTGAGAAACGTTGGCAGTTGGCAGATAATTTTAATTATTTCAGAGGAGTTTTGCTCCATTGAAAAACTGACAGGAGAATGTGAGTCCTTTCCTTTCTCCCCAGCTTAATGACATCGTGTTTGTGTGAGGGTGCTCAGTGTTGCAGTTAGAAGTGACCCACGGTTGACAAGGGGAGTGCCTGGCACCTCTCCTCTCAGTGATGTCGTCAAGGAACTTTTTCCCCTTAGCTAACGAAATGTCTTCTTTTTTTTTTTTCTTTCTGCTTTATCTCCCCAAATCCCCCCCGACCCCGTACATAGTTGTATGTCTTAGTTGCAGGTCCTTCTAGTGGTGGCACGTGGGCCGCCGCCTCAGCGTGGCCTGATGAGCGGTACCATGTCCGCGCCCAGGATCCGAACCAGTGAAACCCTGGGCCGCCACAGCGGAGTGCGCGAACTTAACCGCTTGGCCACGGGGCCGGCCCCAGAAATAAGTCTTCTTAAACTTCCCCTTCCTACCAAAGGCTTACCGGCATTTGTGAAAAGTCCACATTAGGGAGTTGGCTTTGAGTAATTACTTGGCCAATCCGTTAGCGTTGGAGTGCCATCAGCCTTTTCCTGGGGATGCTCTTCCCCAGGGGAGAATCCGCGTAGAGCAGGAGGCTGGGCACAGGGCGGCGGCCTTCGGGGCCTCTTTACTCTCCGGTGGCTCCAGGTCACCGGGGTGCGAGTCGTTTAAAGATGTCTGTGTCCACTTGGTGTCAGGATTCCTGCTCAGGAACGTGTCGAGGGCTTCTCTGGGTCTGAGGAGGTGGGCTTGGAGTCCCTTCTTCCTCCGCTGTGCGTGTGCCCAGGTGCAGGGGTGGAGGGAGGGTGGCGTCTGAGTTACGGAGTCTGCGCGGTCTTGGGCTGGTGGCTCGACCCCCCACGGAGGTCCCTTAGAGCCTCCGGCTGGGGTTGCCTGTGTGAGGACTGGGGTGGCTTGCTGGGAGTCTGTCCTTAAAAGATCTCTTTCCCCCCTTATTTTCTAGGAGTATGCAGCACTCATTAAAGACCTCAGTGCGTGCAGGGAACAGCTCCTTGAGAGGGAGGAAGAAATTGCCGAAATGAAGGCCGAAAGAAACAACACCAGGGTCAGTAGGTGCCGGAACTTGAGCCTCTGGGCCACTATCAGTCACTCTGGCTGGCTTTAAACTCGAAAGACGTCCACTCTACCTGGTTTCAAACACATTTTCGACATTTTCCCACGACTTAACTGTGATCGATCAGTTCAGCGTTCTCATACTTTTCTTGAAATTCATAGTTAAGAATTAGTATTTTGATCCATTTGAGGAGGAATTTCTCTAACTTTCTACTGGATTGAAGGCATTCACACTGGTTCAGCATGAGATGGAAAGGATTGATTTGCCCCGAATCCCAATGTGCAATTGAAGGTGTTGTTTAAACTTGCGTCTGTGTTGGCCTTTTCTCCCAGCTGCTGTTGGAGCACTTAGAGTACCTCGTCTCCAGGCACGAGCCGTCCCTGAGGATGACGGTGGTGAAGAGGCAGGCGCAGTCCCCCGCCGGCGTGTCCAGTGAGGTGGAAGTGCTGAAGGCGCTGAAATTTTTGTTCCAGCACCACAAAGCTCTGGATGAGAAGGTACCGGCGGCCCCGGGGCCAGCCTTGGGCTGCGCGCTGTGCGCCCGGCGGGCGTTGTGCGTGTGCAGCTTCAGTTTACTCTTAGTACCTTCTGGAATTCTTCTCAACAAAGTTCTTCTATAAGAAGACAGTTCTATATGGTTAAAAAGTATTAGTTGGCAGAAATGTTTTAGATTTTTGTTTGTTGTTTTTTCCTTTTTCTCCCCAAAGCCCCCGGTACACAGTTGTGTATTCTTCGTTGTGGGTCCTTCTAGTTGTGGCATGTGGGACGCTGCCTCAGCGTGGTCTGATGAGCAGTGCCATGTCCGTGCCCAGGATTCGAACCGACGAAACACTGGGCCGCCTGCAGCGGAGCGCGCGAACTTAACCACTCGGCCACGGGGCCAGCCCCTGACATAAATGTTTTAAAATTTATTATATCCTGTTTATAGATTTGCTGTTAAGAAGTGGGTAATGTAATTTATTTAGGGAGAAGATTTTTCTCAAACTTAAAATTTAAAGCTGTTAAAAGCAAGTTTCCATGACGGTAACATCAATGAGAGACGTTCCAGGTGTTCTGTGTTATATTCTGCTAGTGATAGGGTCACTGTCCGCGAAGGCTTGGAGAAGTGTGCACCCACACACTCCACCCCTGCTGTTTTCAGGTGAGAGAGCGGTTACGAGTAGCACTTGAAAGATGTAGTTTGTTGGAAGAAGAATTAGGAGCCACACACGAGGAGGTAAGCTTGCTAAATCATTGTGTGCTTGGAATTGAGGGCTGTTAATTTTTACTTCTTAATTTTGAAAAAAGTATGATGCCTTAGTGGTGGATATCGGATGTTCTTTATCTTTCTGAATCTGGGTCATGTGAATGACTCGTAAACTAGACTTTTATTTCCAAGTTGCAAAAGTCTCTTAAGTACCCGGTTGGCCGGGAGATAATAAACTCTGTTTTGATAACCTGGTTCCCCTCAGGGTGGGTGACACCACCATGTGTTTTCTTTTTGTGTTATGGTTACAGTTTATAGTTATGTTTTTCCAAAAGAAGTTTGCTATCTTTCCTTATTTCTTTGCTCTTATCCAATTTTTTTTGGTTTTAGCTAATGATTCTTAAGGAACAGAATAATCAGAAAAAAACACTCAAAGATGGGGTGCTTGACGTAAACCGCAAACAAGAAAATACACGGAGCACTAATGGAAAGGCAAGTCCGTGGGCTTTCTCTTTGTCGTCTCCTAGTTCCATCTGCCCGCAGTGTGCGTGCAGCACTGTTTCACAACTGTTGTCGAGCCCCGCTTCGAGCTTGAGTGTCGTGAGCGCTGTGCCATCCAGCAGGTCTCGTAAATCAGCTTTGGTTTTACCTTCCTCCTGGAAGTCCTTTACTTCCTAGCTCACCAAACAAGCCTATTTAAGGATTTTTTTCCCCCAGCAGCGATCTTCCAATGGTTCCTTAAGCCACGAGGAGGACCTTGCTAAAGTCATCGAGCTCCAGGAAGTCATAGATAAGCAGTCGAGAGAGCAGAGGCAGATGAAGGAGCGTCTGGCCGCCCTTTCCAGTCACGTCACGGAGCTGGAGGAAGACCTGGACACCGCTAGGAAAGCTCTCATCAAATCTGAGGAAATGAACACCAAGTTGCAGCGGGACGTCCGCGAAGTGAGTGGTGGTGGAGACGGCGCTGCCCTGGAGTCCCAGGGCTGGGCGGTTTGGGTTTGATCCTCGCTCATCTTGTCCCTCACGCTCCCAGCTCCCTCCAGCCTTTGGGTTACTGTATAAGTGACGGCCAAACAGAACAGCACTGTGAGGCTGTGGTAGGCGCCTCCCCATCTCTGTGGTGAGGCCTCCTTTCCCTGAGGTCTTCGGAGCTGGAGGACCCCCGGTCCAGCTGGTCTGTTAGCCTGGTGGCCGCGGCTCCCCGCCGTGCTGCAGTGTGGCTGTAGTGCCCTGGTCTGTGGGTCCCTCACGTCCACGGCTTCCAGGCTGTCTGAATTTATTCTTCGTTATGCTCAGGTTTCCTTCTTGCTTAAGGGGAATGTTGGTTTCGGTTGTCTGCTTGTTCCCTGAAAGTGATGTGAGCGTGATCTGCTGAGCGTTAAGGGCGCGTTCCTGGCAGTCTTCCGGCGCTCTGACCTTCTGCTCTGCGAAGGGATGGGTGACGGTATTGAATGTCAGAGGTCGGACCACAGCGAGAGTGGAATTGGCTCACACTGTGCCGTGAGGAGCGTGCTGGAACAATATGCAGAAATAGACTCGTTTCCGGCACATGTTTCTGCACGTAGAATTATTTACGAGAATCTGTCTAACCATCATTATAAGAGCAAATGAGGGCTGGATACTTTCTCTGGTGCTTCCTCCTGTCACTGCAGCCCGTCCTTTGTAAACAAACAGAAAACACGCACGCGCACCCCTGCGAGACCATCTCAGAGAGCCTGTCGGGAAGACCCTTCAGACCTTTTCACGTGGGTGCGGAGCAGCCGCACTGCCCCTTCAGCAACTCGGTGTGAGCAGTTTTCTGTAGGAATTTAAAACAAAGAAAAAGACTACATTTATTACAGAACTTGTTTAGTTATATTGTTCTTTGGCAGCAGGAGGAGATTATTTATGTGGCGGAGTTTAATATGCAGAGGATTTCGAACTTCTTTAAGACCCGTCACTTTGAATATTAAGACGTGGCTAACGTGAGTTCCTTAGTAAACAAAGAGGGACCTGAAATGGACTTTTAGGTTGGGGGACAGGAATGGCGCTATCAGAAAGTTCTGGTCCTGGTTTCAGTGTTCGATACTGTGTAATAGAATTTTGCTGCTGAATGAGGCATCAGAAGGTTGCATCCAATTAAATTGAACTTTGACTTCTGTTCCCATTTGTTAATGTTATTGCTTTAATTTTGTGGTAATTGCATGAGATTTCATCCAACTTCTAGCCAAGAAAATGAGCCTAGTGTCTCAGCATCGTGTCCTTGAGGGGCTTCGCCCCGTCCTGCAGGAGCGCACTTGCATCGTGAGGCACACAGAGGTCGTGTCTTCATTGTCAAGACCTTCACCTCCTGGGATTCTTGCAAGATTGGGCTATTTTATTGTCCATTTTTCTGGGTAATCTTATGTAGAAAAGGATAAGCTTCGTAAACTGAGTGGCCAAACATAGTAGGTGAATATTTATGAATATTTATGATATTTGAGATAGGTACATTGCCATTCACCTTGAAGGAAACTGGCATCTCTATCAACTGAATTCTGAGGACACTAATTTTATATTTGATTTCAAAATTAGAGTTTAGTCCAGTTTTTTCTCTCTTTAGCATTCACCTTTTTTCCGTCTGAAACACCTAATGTAGGCCATGGCCCAAAAGGAAGACATGGAAGAGAGAATCACTGCTCTGGAGAAGCGCTACCTCGTGGCGCAGCGGGAGGCCACCTCTGTGCACGACCTCAACGACAAACTCGAAAACGAAATCGCGCACAAAGACTCCGTGCATCGCCAGGTAGGGGATCTTACAGAGCTCTGTCTGGCTTTCGCTGAATAATTACTAAGGCAGTTAAAGGCCTTTTTCCTGTGACTTCCATGTTGGAAACCAAGGCCCAATGTAAAGTTTTTGTAATCTTAGACTACTGTGTTCAAAAGGGTGAATGACTTCAACTGGCCAGTTTTAATTACTTAGGATTTGATTTAACCGTTTTATGGAACTGCACTCCTTGCTTCTTTCTCCTGTTTTGTTTTGTTTTAAGTGAATGTTAATCTGTTGCTTGTTAGCGTTTTTACCAAAGGAGCAGAGTGGCAGAGAGCTGCAAGGCAGTGGCTGCTTGTTAACAGCTGGGTCAGTGTAATACATGGCGCGTTTAGAAATGCAGCCAGCAGGGAGAGTCTGCCCCTCCTGCGGTTTGCTGAGCCACGCTTGCTCCTGTTTCTCTGTAGCCCCAGAGAATCGAGTTAACCAGAAAACCCCAATCCAGCTTCTTGAAAATAAAGTGAGTTCATCTGGTATATCATAAAGTATATCATTAAACCCAAAATAAAAATAAAACATAAAATACTAGGAAGCCATTAACAATTTTATTGTGGAATACTGTTTGAGAGCTTGGGAGTTGTTCACAGGGATGACTTTAAAGGGCAGACCACAAAATACTGTGGACAGTGTGACGCGTTTTCCAAAGGTTTTCAAGTGTAATATATTGTCTGTATGTCTACGGAGATACGTGCACACAGGAAGAGGAGAAAGCTGCTTAGGAGCAAATGTCCGCCTCTCAGGAACCTGAACTTACAGATGATTTTTAAAATTTTCTTTTTTTAAGAAGTTCTTGTCTAAGTTTCCCACATTGAAGTTTTTTTTTAGAGTAGGAGGACTTTTTAAAAGAACAATGATACATTTACAAAAATAGCTTGACTAGCTTTTCCTTAGGCCGACTCTTCGAAGGTCTCTGTTTCAAAGGAGAAGGCCATCTTTTGGCTTACCTGCCCCTGGCAGTTGGCTGGAAGTAGTGTTACCTTCAAATCATGGGTCTGGTTATTTTTTAAAAAGGGTTAATGACTCTTCTTCCTTAACTTGTCACTAAGAATGAGCAAGCTTCCACAGAAAATGGGTTTTCTTTCATGTATAGGAACTTTGTTTTTTGTTTTTTGTTTTTTTTTTAAGAAAAAAGACTTCTTCAAAGATATTTAGGTAAAGCAAATACTTTGGCAGAGGCGCTTTGCACATTGAAATCAAGCCCAAACAGTGGAAGACGAGGTTCACTCTGAAGTGCCTGCCAGCACAGTGCTGCTTCTGTCAGAGCTGGTTTAGGAGATGTCTGCGTTTAGAGTTTTCCTCAGTTTGTCAATATGGAGAGGGCCAGAAGATTTGGTCCATTTTGATGCTCTGCTCTCGTTTCGTAGACTGAGGATAAGAACCGCCGGTTACAAGAGCGCCTGGAGTTGGCGGAGCAGAAGCTGCAGCAGACCTTGCGGAAAGCGGAGACGCTCCCCGAGGTGGAAGCGGAGCTGGCCCAGAGGGTGGCCGCGCTCTCCAAGGTGCCGCCTTGGGTTCCCTTCTGGGGCCAATGTCGGGATTTTGATCTTGAGATGATTTCCCTGTGTGCCTTGTTTACCTTTTGTTCTTATGTCGGTGCACCTCCGCCCACGAAAGAGCTCAGATTGGTTCTTAGTCTTGCGTTGTCTGAGGTTGGACCGCTTTTTAAATGTCCAGTGTGAGCCTCCTCTTTTGTTATCCCTGAACTAATTTCTCTCCAGTTTTGTCAGGTGTGTGCTGTTCATCCCCAGGCTGCTTGATCTAAGAGTCACTGCTGCTTAGAGTTAGTCAGCAACTCAAAGTGTAGGATGGAAGCTTTGTGTAGAAGGATAGACTTGGTCCCAGAAATCGGAAAACACCATTCTCATTTGTTTTACTTTTTCTTTTTTTTTTGCTAAGCAAGAGTCACCCTGAGCTAACGTCTGTTGCCAGTCTTCCCCTTTTTTGTATGTGAGCTGCTGTCACAGCATGGCCACTGGCAGATGAGTGGTATAGGTTTGCTCCTTGGAATTGAACTCGGGCTGCCCAAGCGGAGCACAGTGAACTTAACCACCAGGCCACCAGGGCTAGCCCTGCCATTTTCTTTTAAAGACAATGAAAATAAATTTGTAATAAACAAATTTTTAAGCAATTTATTCATTCATCTGTTCAACAAATGTTGACTAGGCGTATGCAAGACACGCGCCCTGCCCTCTCTATCCACAGGTGACTAGGCACCTTCAGAATGATGTTGTAGGTACTAGAAGCAGGTGGCCCGTACGGGAGGAGGAAGCACGTGATGACAGAGAGCCCAGCCTCCCTGGGCCTAGGGAAGGCTTAGCCTCCAGTGCCCGTGGGAGTCAGCCAGGCAGAGAAGCGGCCCCGGGCCAGGGGGCCTCCTGGCAGAGGCCTGTGTGGGCGCCTCCGTCAGTGGTTTCATGTCGCCTGGTTCGAGCTTAGTGAGCTGCTGGGGAGGGCACCCGTGGGAAAAGGGCAGGACAGGCACAGGCTGCTGCTGGTGAAAACTCGCCTTGGGTGGGTCAGATGCTGTCGAGTGCGCACAGGCCTCCCTCAGAGCAAGTTCACTGCTAACAGCTGTCGCAGAACCGCTTCTCTTCCTTCGTGATCTGTGTTTAAAGTGTCGGTTTCTTCTCTCCCCTGTCGTCTCTCCTGTCCCTGGTTGGCCTTATAGTCTGACCCTTTGTCTTCTGGAATGTCTGCTGCTAAGGAAGCTAAACTGTTCGAACTTACTTCCCAGCTCAGGAAGGTAGAACGTGTGCATTGCTCTCACTCGCGCTTGCTGCTTCCTGCTTTCCCTGCTGACTAACCAAACGCGGTGTGAGGGTGGGGAGCATACGATCCACTGAAATTGGGCACGGGGTCAGGGAAGCACATTTCTCTCACCACATTTGTCACCAACACCAGTCCTGCCTCAGCGTCACCAACGTGAGAGGATTAACCGCTTCCCAGATGAGCACGTGAAGCCACGTAGGCTGTGTTGGGAGATGTAAGGAGACGCTTTCCGTCTCACGTGGTTGACAGTGGTGCACGCAGAGCATGTTCCGCTGGCTGCCGCCGCAGTGGCGTACAGCATGCTGCCAGGGAAGCGGAGACCCTGGTTGAACTTACACTGTGTTTGCTGACAGGCCGAGGAGAGACACGGCAACATTGAGGAGAGGCTGCGCCAGATGGAGGCACAGTTGGAGGAGAAGAATCAAGAGCTGCAGCCGGTACGTGTCCAGGCACAAGGCCGAGCGCCGAGCCCGGTGCGGGGGGACGCGCTCAGGCAGGGGAAAGCGACACCTCGTGATTCCACTTGTCCCGACGCGGACACCGGTCCCTTCTCCATCCTGTCATGTGTGTTTCGTTTGTGGCCTCATGTACGAGTCGTCTGCTGACAGGTGCATCCACCCCGGGGACAGTCATGCCAGCACTGCAGCAGGGGAAGAGCTTGGTGCCCGTAGGCCCTGCAGGGAGGTGGGTCCCCAGCCCGAGGAGGCCGCTTGCTTCTCTGACCAGCCCTGCTCCAGGCGCCCCTGAAACCTGAGATGCTGGCCTGGGGTCCCCGTGAAACTTAGAGTGAGGCGTGTTGTCCTAGATGACAGGTCCACTTGCTTAGGATATGGCACTGAAAGCCCAAATTCAGGTCACGGGCCTGACTGTCTCCCAAAGTACCAAAGTATGACTGCAGACACACAGGTGTGTGCAGAGGTGGGTATTGGCGAGGAAGAGGAGACTGTGACTGAGCTGTGAGCTGTGAAGAGAGTGTGCAGTGGAGGCTCGTGTCAGTTGAATCCTGAGAGAGTTTTCCCTGAGGAGTTGGTCAGGTGTCAGTGTGGAGCATCCAGGCAATGGAGCGAGTGGCCGTCCTGCGTCCGGCTGGCACCCAACCTTACGACACCAATTCAAGGCCGTCAGATTTTATTTTCACCAGAAGCCCGTATTCTTGGGCGTGGACCGCAGACTTTCAAACATTCTGACTCCCTTCAGAAGATTGTATCTTAGTCCTCTGCCTGCCCCCCATACGCACACGCGTAGCTCTTAGGCAGAGATTTTTATCCGTTTGGGGATGCACTTCCTTACTTTCAGAACTGTTGATAGAATTTGGAAGGACCAGTGTTGAGATAGGGGTGCCATTAATAAGTAAGGCAATTCCAAGTAAACGTTTAAGTTGCTTTGCTTTAAAAATATTTGAACACCGGTGCCTTATTGTGTGGTGTGCTGGGTCTCTCCAGATGGTGGTAGCTGCTGTGTGTTGGGCATGATTCTGAGAGCCTTCTGTTTGATTTGACCGTGACCCATGAGAAAAGGGAGATGCTGGCACCCGTGGTGGTCAGCTGAGGACGCTGAAGCACGGAGGGCTTGACTGTGTTGGCGATTCCCTGTGGGCTGCTCCTCCAGGCAGCGTGGCTTGAGCGCAGGTCTCAGCCCCCGAGCCATGCTGCCCTCTGCCCGGGAGCTGCCCACCGGCCCGGGGGACTCACCCTGACAGGTGCCGCCTGTTAGCCCTTCCTGTCCCCTCCACGTGCCCTTTGTCTTTGTTCAGAATAAGGGGTGAAAGCAAGCTTTTTAAGCCATGAAATTGATGATAGTTTTATAAAACACAGACTTAGCGACTTTATTTTTAAGTTTTAAAATTACTCGTGATTATTTGTAATTTTTCAACATAAACGTTCATTACGAAAAATTCAAGTGATGTAGGAGTATAAAGAACAGGTGAAAGTCTCTGTCTCCACTGTTTTTTCCCCAGATGAATTTCTTTACCTTTTGCTTTGTGAGTTGAGTTCATTTTTTCTCCTGAATCCAGACGCAAGCTTCTGTTTACATGGGCAGATTCCTCCACTGGTGTGTGGATAAGCTGATCCCCTTGAAACTCTGCTGTGTCTGGGTGTAAATCTGCTCCTGGAGCCCACCCGACAGTCAGGGATGGGTGACGTTGCTGAGGCCCCGTGAGGGCCTCGTTTAAGGAGCAGTGGACGTTCTCATTAACGCTCTCGCAGACTTGGCCCTGCCTTTCTCTGCGCCTGTGAGGCAGTCCTGGTCATCGTGTAGACGTCCACTGATGGCGGAGGGCCGGAACAGCCCAGGGATGGCGGCACGGGTGACTCCACGGTGGGGGAAACGATCCTGCCTTTGCTCGCAGTGGCCAGGTTTTTGTTTCTCCTGTTCCAGGCAAGGCAGAGAGAGAAGATGAACGAGGAGCATAACAAACGCCTGTCCGACACCGTCGACAAGCTTCTGTCAGAGTCTGATGAGAGGCTCCAGCTTCATCTTAAAGAGAGGCTGGCTGCCCTGGAAGACAAGGTGGGATGTCACACACCTCACCGAAGGTTTCCTATCCTTTACAGAGAGATCGCCCATGTTCTGCTCCCCAGGAATGCTGCATAATGGTGGTTAACAGCCATTACAGGAAGTAGAAATGACTCCGTAAGGAGGAAAAAGTGCCAACTGTTAACCGCTCGCTGAATTAACTTCTCGTTTGTTATGTTCTTGCCCAATTTGTGTGTATGGAAGCTTGTTTACCATTCTTATTCTCTAGAGCAGGAGTTGGCAAACTGTTTCTATAAAGGGCCAGATAGTAAAAATTTTAGGCTTTTACGAATTATGAGTGATTGAGCAAAATAATTTCATGCCTACTAATAATGAGCATGAAAGCAGCCGCTGGTGACATGTGAGTGAGTGACTGTGTTCCAGTAGAACTTTGTTGACAGGGACAGGCCCTCGCTTGCCAGCCCCTGCACTGGAATCTTTTGCTGGGCCCAGCCCTCACCCCTTCGTTGCTCCTGCGTCGGAAGTTAATTTCTGTCTCGTTTATAAACATAACGGTGTAGGAGAATGGTGTAAAATAAAGGCTTGGATCAACTGAAAGTGTTCCAGCTCCTCCCTCTCTCCCTCCATTCGGTTTGGAAAACGTCTGAGCAGGACTCATGCTCCTCTCATCATGGGGACACTTCAGCCATCCCCAGGGTGAAGGAGAGCCCTAGAATTTGTCAGAGAAGCTCTCATGGGCGACAGTTGCATTGGGCCTTGGCACGACCTGTCCCGACTGCACGGGTGTCCCTAAAGATAACGGCCAGAGCCTGCCCTGAGGTGGGCACCGTGGTCACGCTCATTCGAGAGAGACCAGTGGTCATTACTAATGACGTGACGTTCCTGTTGCACAGAGCCCGTCAGGAAAGGCGTTATCAGAGACCACACAGGGCGCTTCCCCCTTTCCTCCTTGATCAGTGGGCCAACCTTAAGGGCAGAATACTTTTACCTTAGATTTAAACTGTACATTTGAAACTTATGTCAGGTTTCCCAAGTGACCGATGAATTGTAAAATCTAAAAGCTACTATAAACCAGTTTAACGGATGCAGATAGGCCTACACTATGGGCTTGACATGCTTACTTAGAAAAATCCATCACGGAGATAGTAGGTTCTGTATTTAAAAATTATCATGAGAAGTTGCGATGGTCTCACTGTTGCATTTCACTCTAATACTGCTCATGAGTACGTTCACGTGGCCTCTTTTCCGTGGTACTTTATTGTCTTAGACAGAAATGTAGCCATACTATTATGTGGAACGTTTTCAAGAATCAACACTAAAGGACTCTTCATCTTTTGCAGAATTCTCTATTACGAGAAGTTGAAAATGCAAAAAAGCAGTTAGAAGAAACGCAACATGATAAGGTACTTAAATCTCTAAATCATTGAGAAATCCGTGAATTGAGCGAGTTCACTGTTGCTATAACTACTACAGACGTTGGGTGAAGTGGGGTCAAACTTTCCTGCTGTAAGATTTATGGCACTCCTAGAGTTGTGCGTGAATGCGTTTGTGTTGGCGGTGGATGTTAAGTCTGGCAGCGGGTAGGGATCAGAGTTCTGAGTCCTTTCTGGGTTCATTTGGAAGCTAAAACCTTAGCACAAACCTGTCCTCTAGAACTGTGCTGTGCAACAGAAATGTAATGGGAGCCACATGTATAATCTAAAATTTTCTAGTAGCCACATTTAAAAGTGTAATATGAAACAGGTGAAATTAGTTTTACTTAACCTGATAGAGTCAAATGTTATTTTATCATGTCATTAATATAAAAGCTAATGAGCTGCTTTACATTCATTTTTTCATAGTGGGTCTTTGAAACCCGCTGTGTGCTTTATAGTTACAGGACATCTCAGTTTGGACCAGCCCCATTCAGGTGCTCAATGGCCACGTGTGGCGAGTGGCTGCTGTATGGGACAGCATAGATCTAGAAGGTTATAGGTGACTTAAAAAGTTTTTTGTCAGTTTTCCTTACTGTTTTGACGTGTACAAAAATGAGATTGGACGTACAAATGAACAAATGATTCATGAATGAATGAATGTGTGCTCGATGTGAGACAAAGACAATACAGAAAGGAAAAAGACAACACAGGGAAGTCTGTGCAGTAGAAGGTGAGTATTGTTCGCCTCTCCCACCCCAAATCTCTCTACAGAATTAATAATTGTTAATGACTCGGTGTTTCGCCTCTAAAAACTTCTCTTTGACTAAGACATGACTTTTTATGCATCAGGGTTTATAAAGCTAATTTGGTGGTCTGAGTGTTTATGTTTACTATAGGACTCTCGGAGAAAACGTTCTCAGAACTAAAATACTTGATATTTATAACTGCTAATTTAACCTATTATGGTTATGTTCAACATTTGATGCAAATAATTTTAAATCCTGAAGGAGACAGCTGCAGTATGTGTCATTTGCTGTTTTGTAGGATCAGCTCGTACTGGACATCGAAGCCTTGAGGGCTGAGCTGGACCAAGCGAGGCTGAGAGGGGCGTCCCTTCACCACGGGTACGGCACTCACGTGTTCACAGACACTCTCCAGCACCTGCTGTGTGTGTACGGGGCGCTCACAGACGTGCTCCGGCATCTGCCGTGTGTGTACAGGCCACTCACGTGCTCACAGACGTGCTCTGGCACCTGCCGTGTGTGTACGGGCCACACATGCGCTCACAGACACTCTCCAGCACCTGCCGTGTGTGTACAGGGTGCTCGCACACTCACAGACGCACTCCAGCACCTGCTGTGTGTGTACAGGGCGCTCACACCCTCACAGACACTCTCCAGCACCTGCTGTGTGTGTCCGGGGCGCTCACAGACATGCTCCGGCACCTGCCATGTGTGTACAGGGCACTCATGCGCTCACAGACACGCTCCAGCACCTGCCCTGTGTGTACAGGGTGCTCGCACACTCACAGACACATTCCAGCACCTGCTGTGTGTGTACAGGGCGCTCACAGACATGCTCCAGCACCTGCCGTGTGTGTACAGGGCGCTCACGTGCTCACAGACATGCTCCGGCACCTGCCATGTATGTACAGGGCGCTCACATGCTCACAGACGCACTCCAGCACCTGCCGTGTGTGTATAGGGCGCTCACATGCTCACAGGCGCACTCTGGCACGTGCCCTGTGTGTACAGGGTGCTCACGCGCTCACAGACACACTCCAGCACCTGCCATGTGTGTGCAGGGTGCTCACGTGCTCACAGACGTGCTCTGGCACCTGCTGTGTGTGTACGGGGTGCTCAGACATGTTCAAGCGCCTGTCGTATGTGTATAGGGCGCTCACACCCTCACAGACGCACTCCAGCACCTGCCGTGTGTGTACAGGGCACTCACATGCTCACAGGCGCACTCTGGCACGTGCCATATGTGTACAGGGTGCTCACGTGCTCACAGACACGCTCCAGCACCTGCTGTGTGTGTACGGGGAGCTCACGCACTCACAGACACGCTCCAGCCCCTGCCGTGTGTGTACAGGAACACATGCAGGCCACAGGGGCAGCCAACTGAACACACTGCCTGGCCTGAGCTCAGGGAGCCTGGGGCTTCAGAGCAGGCCGGAGGGCAGAGGACAGCATCATCCTGAAGGTTAGGTTCTGGTACCTTGGAGGTTCCCGTCACGTCCTTGACTCAACTCAGAACCGCAGGAGGAGGTGGGGCTGGGGACGATTGATTAGTGTCGGGCATATGAGTCTGAGGCACCCGACAGAGTGTGGGCGTGATGGTGTCGGGATCGGAGGACAGAGCCCAGGGTGCCAGAGGAAGCCCCGTCCACCTGGGAGTGACGGTCGCATCCTCGAGGTGAAAGAGAAGGCCGCGGAGAGCCTGCGCTGCTGGAGCGGGAGGATGCCCTGATGTTCGCGTGTCTGGTGCGGCGCTTGGAGTCTGTATGTTTTGAAGAGGCTGAGAGTTAACGGCGTGGCGCTCGCAGATCTTTCGAGGCGTGACCGGGCCGGCTGCTGCGGGAGTGAGCCCCCTGGCTCGGCGTGAATCTACCAAGTTGCCCGGCATCCTGAGTTTTTCTTCCTCACCGTGGTAGAGGCGGTAATTCTCATTTAGGTGATTTACTTCTTTGTAGAAAATGGTCATCAAGTGAGAGTTACGCTTTAGCAAAAGTTATCGAAGCGCTTACCTGGTGGCAGTGACTGAAACACAGGAGACGGGCCCCTGCCTCCAACACGACTCAGGAGGAAGCTCCGAACCTCTGCAGGTGTTCCGGCATTTGCCAAGTTAGGACATCCTGAAGGTTTAGGGTATCTTGCGGCTGTCCCTGCCTAACCCACTCCTAGAAACTAGAGGAGAAATCAGCGAGGACAGAGAGGCAGAGCCAGAAGCTTCCCCTGACGCCGAACCCGCTGGAAGGTGGAGTTTCGAGGAGGAGAGTGTGCGCTTCAGAGAGCGAGGTGCAGAGGAGGACCAGTGCAGGGAACAGGCACTTGCTTTCTGCTTCAGGTCCTCGCTGGTGGAAGGCTCGTGTCGTTAGAGCGCTGCAGGCGGGCCCGCTGCTCGGGATTGCAGGCGTGTATGCGAGGAGGCTCTCACAGGCACGTGGGTGAAGAGGAAGTGGACACGGGTGTGTCACTCTTGTGGAAGTCGAGTCCTGAAGGGAAGGGAGCCGGTGTAGGAGCTTGAGGGGGTGGCAGAGCTGGGGGCAGTTTTTCCGATGGAGACGTCTTGACATGTTTGCCGGTCCCAGGTGTGATGTTAGAGGTGAAAGACAAGGAGAGAAAGGAGCTCTTTGCTCTGGTAGTGCAGAGGTGGCAGGAGGGGATGGCCAAGGTCACCTGGGGCGGAGTGGTCTGAAGACAGTGGGCAGGAGAGGCTGCATGCGGAGGGAAGGGCTTTGTTTCAGGGAGGCAAGGCTAGAGCTGCATGTCAAGTGGCCTAGAAGAGAGGTGGTTGGGAGCTGTAGAAACGGGGGGAAGACCAATCACAGTAGGCGTGGAAGGGCCTTGGGTGGACTGAGGAGAAGGGGTCTGGCAGGCAGGGCAGGCTCAGCTCATTTGGTGTGACTCCACGGTGAGATCGGTCATCTTGTTTTTGTGATCTTCTCCATGAGAAAAGGTAGTCTAGCTTGAGGAGTGGAAAAGCACGGTGATGGGTGGCCTTCCGTAAACAGATTGGCCATATAGAAGAGAGGCTTCAGCAAGTGATCAGCTGCAGGGTGGTGGCGGGTCGGGAGGCAGGTAAGCCTGGGAAGGGGTGTCAGAATCGGGAAGCATTTGTGCTTCCCGAACCATCCAGAGGTACACGCAGGATTTCAGGTGCATCGCTTTCATCTGCCGTTGAACCGTCTCACGGCCCCAGAGCAGTTGGGCTGGAAGTCACCCTGAGGGAGAGTGAGAGTGTCGTGAGGAGTAAGGGGTAGAGGAAGTAGGGCTGGGTGTGCTCCAAGGGGAATTCCAGACTTGGAGATCTTCGAACAGGCAGTAAATCTCGTGTAATGCTACAAGAAGGTATTTCTTTAAAAAGATGTCGAGAGGTGTGTACCAAAAGTAGATGAGTTGGCATGTCAGCCTGGCCCTGTCCACGATCGGGTGGGGAGGCTCGAGGGGTCCCCTGTCTAACTGGCTTTAATCAGATGAATGGACTCTGTCTTCTCAGATCGTAAGGCCTCCTGAAAATGAAGGCAGCCAGCCTTCTTTCCGGAGAACAGGGAGGCCCTCGGTGGCGGGCCAGGACTGAGGTGTGGCTGGGGTGCCCACGGTCAGGGCTGAGCGCTGGGCTGGGCTGCGCCCTCCTCGCCTCTGCTCACCAGTTCCTCTCCAGGGCCTCCTAGTGACTCTCTTGAGCGTCTCCCTCGCGGGTGCTCAGGGCCCCAGTCACTGGTTCAGGGGACTGTTTTAGCCAGGCGTGTTGATTGTCTGTCAGTCTGATTGCACGCAGTCTCTGCTTTTGGTTCGGAATCCTCAAAGCGTCCTGCCCAGCCCGGTTCATACCAGCCCGAGCTGTGGTCAGAAGGGCTTCTGCAGCCGCTCCCTCCGAGGGGCCTGTGGGAGCGCTTCAGACAGTGCCACGCAGAGAGAGGAGTGTCGGTGTCCACCAGCCTCACACTGCGGAGCCTGGCACAAATGGGAGAGTGACTGTGGAAGGCCGCAGGTCGGGGTGGGGGTGCTTCCTGGTGGGTCGAGGAGAAGGTCGAGCAGAGGCAGGGCTGAGCACCCCTCTGCGGGCCCTGACATGGGTGACGGATGCCTCTTCCACGGCCCAGACAGCTGGACCCCATCCTCTCATCTCCAGGTCTGCAGTGGCAGCATTGGCTTTCCTAGGTATGGAGTGTCCCCGCTGGCGGGGCTGAAAGGCTCAATGCTGGCGGGAGCGAGGACAGAGGTGCCCTCCTTGGAGTCCTTTTTCTGTGAAATTACGTGTTTTCCAAATTGACAGCTTCTGGCTTGACTAACAAACTTAGTTCGCTTTTCTTATCTAATAATGACCTTTTGTTTTCCATATTTCAGCCGACCCCACTTGGGCAGTGTCTCGGATTTCAGGTTCCCTGTGGCAGACGGTCCCGCAGACGCCTCCAGCAGCAGCGCGGTGTTGCGGCGCCCCCAGAAAGGCCGCGTGGCAGCCCTGCGGGATGAGCCGTCCAAGGCAAGGGCCTCCGTCCTCGCCGCCCGCGAGCTGCCGGCCCTCGGGCGTGTCTCCTGCTCGTCCCGTGACTTTGAGACTTTGGGGATTCCAATGGTCATAGGTCGCCTTCTCTCTTCCCCTCCCCCCATTTTCCTTTTTCTGGCTAAGAGTTTCGTTTTAGGCATGCTTTTTTCTGAAGAACAAGTTCTGATAGAATATGACCTACTCTTAAGTGCAACGTAATGTAATTAGTATGGTTTGGAAGCAGCGATAAGCGTGAATGAATGCGTGTATCCGTCATCTTTTAGTGAGAAGAATTCACATCGGGAAGTTTAAATACCTTCCTACTTGTGTCTGTTTAACAGCACGTCTTTATCTACTTCTGCGTATTTTTATTTACAGCACCCGTATTCAGTGCACACCTGGTTTGGGCCAGGCGTCATTATAGACTAGGGCTCCAGCAGTGAATACAGGCAGAGAAGATGCCCGCACCGCCAGGGCGCACGTTCTAGTGAGGAGCCAGCGTGCGTGAGAAGTACAGTACGGGCCGTGTGTCAGTTTCCTCTCACTGCGGTCACGGGCTGCTGCGAGCTCAGTGGCCTAAAGCAAGGAGCACTTAGAGTTCACAGGTTCCGTGGGCTCGGGGCTGTGAGCAGGACAGTTCGGGCTCAGTTCTCCTGAGGTTGCAGCCGTCCGGATTCTCGCCTGGGGCTGAAGAGTGCACTTCCAGGCTCACTCGCCTGGCTCTGCCTGGCCCCTCTCTGGGGGCTGCTTGAGTGTCCTGGAAAGGTGCCCGCCAGCTTTGCTCCGGGCTCATTCTGAGAGAGAGCCAGGAGAAAGCCCCAGAGCCTCTGAGGCCCTGGTCTGGAGGCAGCACGCCTTCACCTGGGCTGCACTCGGTGCGTCAGAGTGAGTTAGCGAGTTCTGCCCTCACTGTGGGCCAAGGGAGGAGTGTTAGAGAAGTGTGGACGTATATTTAAACCACCACAGGGTTTCCGATGGTCATAAGCAGGGAAAGGAAACCCGGGGTACCCTGAGCTGTAGGAGGGGAATGATAGTTTTAAGTAGGGTAGCCAGTGAGGTCTCACAGGGACGGTGACATTTGAGCCAAGGAAGGGAAGGACCCATTTGGAGATATTAGAAGGTCATGCCAACACGATGTGCTGATGGGTTGAATATAGAGTATGAGACAAAGAGGCGAGTGAGGCCCCCGAGGGCCCGTGCTTGAGCAGCTGGAGGCTGGAGGCTGTCTCCTGCGATGAGGAAGACTGCGGGGCAGGGGAGACGAGTGGAGCCTGGCCCTGATCAGGTCGACAGCCCTATCTGCTGTCCAGGTGGACGTGTCAGGTAGGCAGTTGGATATTCTGGCCTGGAACCCAAGAGAGAAGTCTGGACTAGAGATAAAGATGTGGGGGTCATGACCATACAGATGGTGTTTAAAGGTGTAAGATGAGATCAAGTCCAAAGTGGGTGCCTGTTGATAGAGAGGAGCTTCCAGGATAGAGCCGTGGGCCCCTCCAAAATTGAGAGGTTGGGGAGACTGAGAAAGGACCGGCAGGAGACTAAAGAGTGACAAGGAGGTAGGCAGAAACCCTGGACAACGGGGCCTGCAGCCGAGTGAGCGAGATGCTCAGGGAAGAGGGAAGAGCAGCAGGCCTGGGCCTGCCGATGGGCCAGACGAGAGGGCGGTGGAGGTCAGTGGCGGACTTCTTAAGGTGGGCGCTTTGATCCTGGAGCAGCTCTGTGGGAGGGGAGGTGAGCAGGAGGAGAGGAGGTGGAGGCGGAGTCGAGGCGGCTCTGGAGACCTTTTACTCATCGGGACGAAGTGCAGTGGTGGCTGGAAAGAGACGTGGCATCCAGGTTCCGTGGTTCTGGTGTGTTATCTGAAGGAGGGAGAAGGGCGCAAACCTTCTCAGGCTGATGGGTGTGGGCCAGTAGAGAATCGATTACCCCGAGAGAGGGAGGGAGCACAGCAGGCGAGCCTGGAGTCAGCCAGAGAGGGTGCGCCTCGTGCCCAGAGGTGGGGCTGGCCTGGGTGGGGGCCCAGGTACCTGGCCGCGACCTCAGATCTTGGGAGGGGAGGTGGAGTGCATGGGTAAAGGCCCGGGGGACGGGGAGATAAGCCAGCAGGGCATCTCAAGTCTTGTGGTTGCTCTAATGTCGTGTCAGTGAAGTGGGAGGCAGGGCCCTGGGCTCAGTGAGGACGGGAGAGGAAGAGATGGAGGCTTCGAGAGAGGGGCTGAGACAGCCGCACGGGATGGGTCACGTGGCCCCGGCGCGCATGCCTTCTCTGTGCGCGTTCTGATTGCACACGGTACCCCTCCATCACGCGAGACAGGAGTTGGCTCGGCACAGAGGAGCCTTTTCTCCGAGAGCCTCAGTTCTCTAGAGACCGTGGTCCGCCAGCTCGCTCTTCCCTGGGTGTTGAGACGAGTGCGTCCGACGGCTGCCCTGCTGTCTCCTTCTGCCCCTGCCTGCTGCTGTCTGTGCTCGTCCACACCGGGCTCAGAAGAGGGAGGATTGGGGAACTCCAGTGAGGTGTGTTACTCGATAACACTAGTACAGTGGTGTGGCAACTGCAGTGAACACAGCTGCCGTGGATCTAGTGAACTTTTTACTTCCCATTAGCGTGGCTGATCGTGCCATGTTTTTGTGTGTGTGGTTTTTGTTTTTGTTTTTGCTGAGGAAGATTAGCCCTGAGCTAACGTCTGTGCCGGTCTTCCTCTGTTTTATATGTGGTTCGCTGCTACAGCGTGGCCAACTAGCAGTGTAGGTCCAAACCCGTGGATTCAGGCCACCGAGGCAGAGTGCACCGAACTTAACCACTATGCCACAGGGCCGGCCCCCCCATGGTGTATTTTTCTAATTTTCAGTTTTTGTTTGCACTCGGTCTTGTCACCATTGTGAATAACGTCATGGAAATGCCTTGTGTCCACAGTGAGATGTGACTGTTACCAGGCAGTCTAAGTAATTGACTGTCCTGCCCCTGAAATACTGCCTGCTTAATACGTGTCAGCAACTTACAAGCATGGCCTATTTTTCCAAAATCTTTTGGGCTTCTATTTAAAAGATATTTAAGTTTCTGCTAGGTTTACTGTAAGTTGCTGTAACTTGGTTGTTATTTTCCATCTTTGCTGAGATTTGATTTTCTTGTTTCTAGGTACAGACTCTTAATGAACAGGATTGGGAACGTGCCCAACAAGCGAGTGTCCTGGCCAACGTGGCGCAGGCCTTCGAGAGTGATGTGGACGCGTCCGACGGCGAAGACGACAGGGACACCATCTTCAGCCCAGCTGGCCTCTTGTCCCCCAGTGGGCAGGCCGATGCCCAGACGCTGGCCATGATGCTTCAGGAGCAGCTGGACGCCATCAACAAGGAGATCAGGTACGTGGGCTTGTGCATAGCACCACAGACACCATGCATGTCTCTAAAGAATTGTATGCTACCTAGGACAGTCTGGAAGAAATACCGTGGACGTATTCTACACGTCCCATGATAGTAAAACTTTGTTCAATCCTGTTTTAATAGTTTTAAGTTCTGAGGTTGCCCTTGATTGGAAAGTTCAGTTGACCGGGCGTTCTCGCCACAGTTGTGGTGTGGGTACACTTGTGTAAGATCTTGCAGAAGGGTGAAAGGGGTTCGGTCCGTTCCCCCACGAGCTGATGACACAGCTGGAGAGCGTTGCCGGGGAGCTCAGTGTCCACCTGTGCCACTCTGGATCCCAGGCCGGGTTCCAGAGACGGGCGGGGTGCAGAGAGCTGAGCGCACATCGGAGGAGGCCTCCCTGCTCCGAAGTGCAGAGGGGAGCTGTGGTGTGGGGCAGGGCACCATGGAGAGCCAGGAGGGAGGTGGACTGGCCTGGCGCCCTTGTGGGTAAGAAGCAGGACTCTTTTCACGGGCAGTGCCAGGTGGCGGGTGACTTACGAGGAGAAACGCCAGAGTTCAGTCCACTGGCAAGCGAAGGTGAAACATGCAGTAGGAAGCGGGAGGGAGAGTTTCCTGCCCCCCTCCAGCCTGAGTGTCCCCCAACTCTGAACCCTGCGGGGGGCAGGGAGCTGGGGCAGCGTCCACCTGCCGCTTGTGCCTCCTCCAGCGCTGAGGAGGGCCCTCTTGTGTGTCTTTCAGAGCCTCACGTTTTCAGGTGTGTCACCCAACCACCTGGAACAGAAAGCCGAGGTTTTCAGATTGGCAAATTCCCACTCCTACTTGCGTTTTCCTCTATTAAACTAATAGAATGTGAAAATTGGTTCATTACAAGACAGTGGTCAGGGGCAGGCCCCATGGCCGAGTGGTTAAGTTCACGCGCTCCGCTTTGGCGGCCCTGGATTTCACCAATTTGGATCCTGGGTGCTGACACAGCACCGCTCTTCAGGCCATGTTGAGGCGGCATCCCACATAGCACAACCAGAGGCACTCACAACTAGAATCCAGCACTATGTACTGGGGGCTTTGGGGAGAAGAAGAAGAAGAAAGAAGGCGACGATTGGCAACAGTTGTTAGCTCAGGCGCCAATCTTTAAAAAAAAAAAAAAGACAGTGGTCAAAGAATGGTTTGAATCTTAACCTCGTCAGTGTTTCAGAGGTGTTTTCTTTCGAAAGCCTCTTAGCAGTTATAACAGTGAATTTACACGACAAAGGGCCGACTGTGGGGTGCAATCCAAAGACTTGCCAGTCCGAGGGGGGGCTGTCCCCGTGGCCGAGTGGTTAAGTTCCTGAGCTCCGCTGCAGGCGGCCCGGTGTTTCGTTGGTTCGGATCCTGGGCGCAGACATGGCACTGCTCATCAAGCCAAAGACTTGCCCGTCCGAGGGGGGATTAAGAGGCCTTAGGTCTGGGGTGCAGGGTGACAGGGAGCCCAAGATCTGCCCTGTCAGGCCTGAGGCAGCCGTGGTCCGGTCCTGCATGCACACAGAGACCAGCCGTGTGCCGGTGACCCTGCGGGAGGTCCGGGCAGAGTTGCTGCCAACATTTTGTTCTTGTCAAGCTGACACAGACGCCAAGTGCCAGTTCCTGCGCAGAGCCTGCGGGAGGGAAGGAGGGGCAGAACTAACTCCAGGGAGAGCTGTAGGCTCTGCAAGGAAGGGGTGTGCGGCCTGCAGTCTGCCTCCGTAAACCACGGTTCGTGTGCTGTGTTCAACCCCGCAGAGCCCGGAAGACTGCCTTTCCCCATCGCTGTGGGAAACGCGAAAGGATTATAAACGTCAGCTTTTATTTTTCACAGTGTATTGCTAAGTAAAATGGGTTCTTCTTTATGTAGCAAGTTGACCTGATATAAATGGTAAATTCTGTCCACTGCCTTGGTATCAGTAACAGAAAGTACTTTCAGAATATATAAGTAGAACTTTAATTGGACAGGTTACTGCAAGGTTACTACTAATTTAATATTAGAGTAATGATTTGCATAGTCAAATATTAAAACTGCTGTTTAAGCATCCACTATACATTAGGAGAGAAGAGCTTTAATTATGAATTTCCAAATTAATGCAGCATGGTTGACGTGAATTCATTCAGATGAGGCTGGTGGAGAATTCTGTCAAATAATACAAACAAAATACTTTTGTTCGAACTCAACCTTTAAAAAAAAAAAATCAATGTTTTCGTCTAGTCTAGAGACTTAAGTGTTTGGAAACTCCTGATTGCTTTGTAAATTGATTTTTTGATTATATCAGAGTTCCCAGTTTCCAGTCAAAAAAACCGATAGGTAAATGTGCAGCTGTGCCCTGAGAAGTGGGAATGTCGGAGCTGTAAAATTCAAACATCTCGTTGTGTAGTAAGAGAGTTGCCAACTAGCCCCTCCAGACTTGTGGGGTACTTAAATAAAATCAAACGCGAGTGATCAGAGATAGTTGGTAAGACTCAGTGGAAGGTGTACTTTGTGCTGTTCCGAAGCCGAGTGTGTTAAAGAGAGAAAAAGTAGAACGTTTTTGCTGAAGTGTTAATTGTTGGAGCAACTGTCATTGGAGTTTCCTTACAGTAATGCAAGCACCGATTTTTTCATCTGAACCCGTTAATCTGTCTGCTAATGAAGGAAGGATGACTGTTTTGTTTTTACTTTAGGTTGATACAGGAAGAAAAGGAAAACACAGAGCAGCGGGCGGAGGAGATTGAGAGTCGAGTTGGCAGTGGGAGTTTTGGCAATCTTCGTCGTTTTAGATCAGTGAGCTCCATTCCCCTCTACCCTGCCTCCTCGCTCGCCGGCTCCTCTCCTCCGAACAGTGGCCGGTCCACCCCGCGAAGGATTCCGCACAGCCCAGCTCCGGAGGTGGACAGACTAGGTATCATGACTCTGGTAAGGATTTGTCTTTTCTTGTGCTGTCTCCCCTCGCCCCCGACACACCTGATTTAAGTCTTGGACACCACGAATATGCTTTATTTTTAACCCGGAAGAAAATCAGGTGCATTTGTTATGCTCAGAGGTTTGAGATTTTTAAAACCAACTCATATTTAATCATTCAACAATAGCATGGTGACAAATTAATTTTAATATTGGGGTGATGCCTGAACTCCAGAGAAGTTTTCACTTGTTCAGCTCTGAGCGTGGTCAGCTCTGCAGGGTTCGGCAGCTAGGGGGATATTTTTGTTTTCCAGCAATAGACAGTGTAACAAAAGTAAATACAGCAGCCATCGTAACATATAGGAAAATGTGCAGAGAGAGTCAGTGCTGTCTGTCTGTACGTTCGGGATGCCTGACTGGAGGGTACAGAATATGCCGTCAAAAACAAAACTGAAGAAAAAGCTAAATCGGTCCTCTTAATAATGCCCTCGGTGGCATGCTTGGCACCGGTTCTGCAGGTGAATCCAGGGTGGCGTGAGTGAGAGCGCGCTGCCGCTTGGCCTCCCCGGGAAGCGCGGGGCTGCGTTCGTGCGCAGCCTCTGGAAGTGCAGGGACCGCGACAGCGTGCTGCTCTAAAGAATAGTGCCTAGCTTTCTCACGTGTTTAGTCTGGGTTTTGTGAATGCATGAAATCATGTTGACAGCGTTCTGCTTTCTCACTGCGCTTCCGTTCTCATTTCTTCTGCTACCACCCATTTTCGTTTTTAGTTGCGTTGTTAGCCTGCGTGTAATTAAATGAACCGTGAATCGCTTTAGTAGCGTCCGAAGTGGTAACTAGTCCATTTCGCGGTGTTTTGACATAGTATTTTTATAATTTACATCGTTAGCTCATTAGCTGATATTTTAAGCTCTTTGACAATTTCATGCTTATTTCCTTTCAGAGAATTTGTAAAAACAGTTCTGTTTTTCTTTTTCCTTGTTTTTGTAGTTGTGTGTGCCGGCTGACGCTGTGTCTGCTTCCGTGTTTAGTTTTGATTTCCTGTGTCATCCTTCTGTTTATTTTGTCACTGTTAGTCCAGGCCTCAGCCCGCGCTGTGACACCCCCTCCACGGGGTGCTCAGGGAACCGCCACAGTGGGGGCCATGGTGTGTGTGTGGGGGCCACTGGGGCTCATTAGTGGGGTTTCTGCGTTATCTTCGTTTCTCATGAAATAGTGTCTTTTTCCCTCAGTAGTGATACGTTTTTACTGCTGTGTCACTGTACAACAGATGTGGATACAGGCATGATATCGCTGGATCAGAGTGCTTTTATTCAAACTGTGTAGGGTTTGTGTAATTCAGAAATGAAATCTTTTATATATACAGAGATAATCCGCCAAGTATAGAATTAACGGAAACTTGACACAAACAGTATACCTTTTGGTTTTGATGCTTATATTCAAGACTGTAAATTTCATCAACTTGTTGGACATAAACAATTAATGCCTTTAATAGACTATTTTTTAAATTCACATATCTCATAGGAATCATAGAATGTGAAGATTCCACCTGCTATTCTGCTAGCTTTTATCCTTACGTATTTTCACAGGGTACCCTGCTTTAATCAAAAAATTTATGTTTGAGAAATTTTAAATCAATTTCTAGGTAAGAATTTTATATGAATGACCAATAGGTGATTAATAACTAAAAGTAGGTTTGTTCAGTTTTATAGTAAGTCTTGCAATAACTTCCTCGTCAACTAAATTGATGTTTAGAGACATGTTTTTCATTAGGGCAAACTAAGTTCTAGAGAAGTTTGGCTTAGAATAGACAACTGTTAGGGCCCTTTGTTCTATAAAATGCCGTATTTTAATAAATTGTATATGTTGTAATAGAATTTTATCTCCCTGAGTAACGATTTATAGTGTTTCTCTAGTAAATCTTGAGTAACTTACTGTTTAAATTTCATGGTGAAAAAGATGTTCCATTTCCAGTTACGTTTTCTCTGAATCTCAGCTCGCTTATATCTGTCTTGTCATTCTCTTTTTAATATATTTACCTGTACTGATCCTTGAATTTTTAACTTCAGAGTATGCAGTAAATCTGGTTTCTCTTCATTTCTTTGCATGCGTCCGTCAGCCTAGTGATTTAAGGAAACATCATAGAAAGGTCAAGTGTTTAGTAATTTAACATACCTTTGTTTCTCTGAAGTATTGACGGGCACCTATCATTTGGCATGAATGAGCCCTGTGAATCACTGACATTTAAATGGACATGTTGACACTCACCTGGCATGTCACAAATGACGATTGTCCTGTTGGAGACAGGTCACTGGTGGTTTGCATAGAATGCTGGGACAGGCGTAAGGGTGTGCCTTTCTTCCACTCATTTGCCTTCTCATCGTTGCATGCTTATTTATAATGGCTATACTATTTTTTCAATGAGAAATTACTGAAGCAGAGCCACAGATTTTAGTTTGGGGAAAAACTAATTTTAATAAGCATAGCTAGAAGGGCCGGCCTGGTGGCGCGGCACTTAAGTTCGCATGTTCTGCTCCTCGGCAGCCCGGGGTTCGCCGGTTCGGATCCCGGGTGTGGACCTGGCGCCCCTTTGCGAAAGTCATACTGTGGGAGGTGTCCCACATATAAAGTAGAGCAAGATGGGCACGGATGTGAGCTCAGGGCCAGTCTTCCTCAGCAAAAATAGGAAGATTGGCAGTAGTTAGCTCAGGGCTAATCTTCCTCAAAAAAAAAAAAAAACATAGCTAGCTGTCATGAGCTCTTACTGTATGCCAGGCCCTGTGCTGAGTGCTCTACGAGTCTGCTCTCTCGTCCTCATGGACTTCCGGTGAGATGCAGGTTACTGTCGTTATCCCCATGGACAGATGTGGAACGGAGGCTCAGAGAGGCCACGTGCTGTGCCTAGGGGCACACAGTTAGGGAACGCTGCAGTGTGGACTGGTCTGATTTCAAAACCAGGACACTGAGTCGCTTCCCCCACGGCCTGACTTCTCTGCAGATTCTCTCACCTCCTCACTCGTCCCTGACAGCGGGGGCCAGCGGGCCTCTTCTCCTTATAGATAGTCGTGAATCGGGCCTCCCTGTTCTTGGAGGACGTGCACGCACTGGGGAGCAGATCTGTTGACCAGAATGCCTTCCTCCTAACCTTCACGCCATGTGCCTAGCCTGCACCCCGACCCAGAAGCTGCCTGATCCTGCGCTGGTAGGCCGCCCTTCGGATGCTCGGGCAGCTGTCCTCTGACCGCAGCGCTTAGAGCACATGAGCTGGGCGGCAGCCGTGGGAGCCCTCCGCTGCGCAGAGCACCGTGGCGATTCAGCGAAACGCAGGCTCAAGTCCCCGCTGTCAGTGATGATTTGTGACCCGGGTGTGCTGCTCGCCCTCTCTGCGCCTTGGTTTGCCCTCCTGTTTAAGTGAAGACAACGACAGAAGCGCGCTCCTCGGGGTGGCCGCAGACGGTGCCCGTCCGTGCACGATCTGCAAGGAGCTGAGAGCTTATAACCGGCCCCGCGGCGCACAGCACGCCCTCAGTCCCGCCGACTCGCATCCGTGTTTCCCTCGGTGGGAAGGATTTCTCAGGGAAGGAAGGAGCGTGTTGATTGACGTCCAGGCAGGACAGCCTGACCCTGTTGCTCACGGCACTGTGGGCTGGCTGGCTGGCTCCTTCGAGGGCCTTGCTGTGGGGCTGTGGTGAGGATGAAAGGCAGGAGTGCAGGCATGGTGCAGACACGGGCGGCGTGGGCCGCGCACTGTCCTCCTCCTCAGCGTCCCTGGCGTACGCCGCCGTGACCCCCCAGCTGTCGGGGAGCTTCGTTCCAGTCAGCTCTGAAAGAGCGTGCAGGCCCCAGCCTGGCGGGCCCCGGGCTGGGCAGGGCCCCTCACCACGGGGGCGCAACGGGAGCAGCCACCGGCCAGGGCGGGCCGCTCCTCCTGAGCTCTGTCTCCGCTGAGGACAGTGAACTCAGTCCCGTGGACTGCTCCCTGTCCTGTTCTTTTTTGTTTTTTATAGGTGATTGTTTTAACCTCAGTTTGAAATCTCTCCCTGTTTCAGTTTCGTATTGATAGTTTCTAGCCGTCGTAGCCTTTGGTTGTCTGCAGATTGTAATTTGAAATCAGGAGAGCATGCGGAATCTATCCAGCTACGGCTTAAGGTTCTATCTTAAATGAGTTCGACTCCGTTTTGCACTAAGCCCCTTGGTTGTCACTGAGCCGCTGTGGGGCTGCAGTGGAGCGACACTCTACACAGTCGCATTAAAAAAGCCCAAGTTGGCTGCTCAGGTCTTGCTGTTTGTACAAACGCCTGCCACGCACGTTTTGAGGACTCCAGCCCTGCCTTCACCACGGAGCCACATGGATCAGTAAGACCTGCCGGAGTTAACGTTTTCCCCACCGCCTCCTTCCTGTCCTCACGTTCCCCGACACGGGAAAACTGGCAGTCTGAAGGAGAGGATCTTCCAGTGGAAGGCCAGGACTGCTTTGAGCCGGCTTAAACAAATTGCTTTTAAACCGCGTAGAAAGACCTCAGTTTATAGCATCTGTTCTGCACGCTGAGACGTATGAGACAGACAGGCGTGTCTGGGATGCAGGAGTTAGATCCCTTTTCACTTTTCCACTTGTTACAGAGTCCAGGAAGGTGCATCCCTACTCAAAATGATAGCGGATCATGGTACAAGCTATTTCTCTTTTTCTCCCAAAACAAAAAGTTCTGGACAGTTTACCCAAGAGGTTTCTGCCCTCTCTGGTGTTTCTTCTGAATGCATCAGGAGATAAACACGTTCGTCTTCAGCTCCTCATCAGGGACAGTGAGTGCCGTGTGTGCTGTGTGAGGACGAGGTTTTGGGCGTGGTTCAGATCTCGGTGCCCTTCAGTGGCTGTCCTCGTGGTGGCCTAGGATCCTAGGGCGGGCGGGCCCTCGGGCTGCGCGCCAGGAGGCTCAGGAGGAGGAGTGCCCGTGTGCCCTGCCCGGGTCTCTGCGCTCGTTCTGGTGCTCGTAGGCCAGGAGTCGGGCTCTGCTCTGTGCTCCTGCTCCTGATAAGTAAGACGGTCCTTTAACGTGGCGTTGGGCTAGAACGAGGCTGGTTGTACTCAGCAGAAAGCATAGCTCGTGGATTTCCACATAAGTTTATGGTTATAATTTAAAGCCTATGTGTTGTGGGGTTTTTTTGGTCACAGTGTGTTGTTCACTAATTTTACACTGGTCTCAACCCCTCAGTTGCCAGCCTCCCTAGAAGAGGTACGAGACGACAAGACGACAATAAAATGTGAAACCTCGCCCCCGCCCTCCCCGCGGTCCCTTCGGCTGGACAGGCTGCACAAAGGGGCGCTGCACACGGTCGGCCACGAGGACCTCAGGGACTTACGGAAGTAAGGAGGGCAGCGTCCCACCCTAGCCCGGCTCCAAACAGACCGCCTTCTCATGCTCAGCTTTCAGAAATCCATTGCTCTCTTCTTGGGGAAAAAAGTCAGAATGATGACTTTAAAGAAATACGGGTTAATTGAGTTGAGTTGATTTAGATGATGCCCTCGGGCTGCCCTGGGAGCTCAGGTGAGCCCAGCAGAAGATGCTGTCTGTTTGGGCGACGTGAGTTTAGAAAGAGAGTTCAGTGGTAGCAGCAATCTTAGAAAGCCTTCATTTCTTCAGAGTCTGCAAATTGACTCTTGTGAGAACTTTCTCTTCTTGTGGAGCATTTGCTAAGCATGTGGCGTGTTCTGAGCGTTGCTCTGCAGGACCGTCCGTGTCCCGCCGCTCGGATGCGCTCTCTGCCTCTGAGCTGTGGAGAGCCCCACCTCGTCCCCAGCGCTCCAAGCGCCTCCCCACAGGGACCATGAGAGCCAGTGGGTGACTAGTGTACTCCTATGTCAAACTACCACGGGCTGTGCTTTTGTCCCGCCCTGGCAGCCCTCGGTGGCGGGTGCAGGTGTCCATCCTCGCCGCCTCTGCAGTAGGCCCTGTGGCTCTTGTTTCGCGGCAGGGACGGTGGCACTGGGGAGGTTGCTGGGGCGCTGGGGTCAGGCCTCCAGTTGGGAGAGCATCTTCACAGCCGAGGGGCGGCCCTCAGGTGGGCTCATGGTGCTCTCTGCCTTCCATGGTTCGGACTGGAAGCCTTCTCAGAAGGAGAGCTCCGGCTCAGAGCCTCAGCTCCTCAGAAACGGTTCTCCGTGGTGGGATGGCTGGGAGCCTTCGTTTCTACACGCGATGCATTTTGCGAAGGAGACATGCCTGGAGGAGACTTGGAATGCTCGTGTAGTTGGAAGAGCAAGTATTAAAAGCGTGGAGTGTTCTAGTGCCTGTGAATGGAACGTTGTGTTGGGACGAGGGCGCTCATTAAAGATCGTTTTCTGTCCCCAAAGCTCCACAGGCTCACAGGACGGCCCCGTGAGCAACCCCAGCAGTAGTAATAGTGGCCAGGACTCGCTCCACAAAGCCCCCAAGAAGAAGGGCATCAAGTCCTCCATCGGCCGCCTGTTTGGCAAGAAAGAAAAGGGCCGACCTGGACATGCCGGCAAGGAGTCATTAGGACAAGGTGGGTGGCTTCCAGCAAACATTCTTAACCCTTAGGATGGAGGCGGGGGGCCTGCCGTGTGTGTGCCTACTGTGTGCCCCCGGTTGTTCCCACGGGCGGTCTGTCGAAGACGCTGGGCGTTCTCAGGGAGTGAAAGCTCAGGAGGCGTATGTTTTCTCTGGGACACATGCGACCCAGAGAGCCACGGTGGACGTTCTTTGGCCCTGAACAACCTGGCGTCCCAGACAGAAAGGGCTCACTGTCTCTCGAGCATTCTCGTGCCTTGGTTGCCTAGTCAGAAACTTAGCCCTTAGAGGTGTTCTTTGCCTGCAAGTGCTCTTCCACCTGTTTCTGAACTCACCTAATGCGGCCGTGTTGATTTCTCTCGCTGTTTCAACCACTGGGCCCTCACAGCTGGCGTTTCGGAGACCGAAAACTCAGCTCAGGATGCCTTGGGACTCAGCAAACTGGGAGGACAGGCGGAGAAAAACCGGAAACTTCAAAAAAAGTAAGCTTTTCGTTATTCGTCCATCTCACTGAACACTTCTCAGTTGTGCCTGATTTTTAACTAACGTTTATTTAATAAATGTAGTATCTATTTATGTGTCTATATTACCTTCTGAAAGGTTAACCTAAAGCTTTTAACAGACTGTGCTTCCTGGGGGGCTGAGAGCCTCTGCTCAGGAAGGGGGAGAGGACTCAGGGGAGGCTCCCGTCCCCCGGAGAGCTGTCTGATGAGGAGGGCTCCCCGCCAGGCGTGGGGCCCCGAGTCCGGCTCCGGTGCGTCAGCTCTGGGGGAGGGGCCGCTTAGCCTTGCTGCACTCCCGGTTTCCTCCTCTAAGATGGGAGTGCAGCGGTACGCGCCTCACACGGCTTTGTGAGTGTTAGACACGCATCTGTCGCTACATAAACACACGTAAAGCACTGGCACCAGTGCCAGCCATCCTAAAATAGGGAGAACTGAGTGTGTAATTGCAGCCACCGCTCCGACTTGATCACCAGCATTCAGAGTTTGCCGTGCGGGCTATGATCTGTCAGGAAATATTCGCTGTGTTGCCCCTTTTTTCCTCCTCCGGTAGATTTTGTATTTTTATCTTCAATAGACTCGTGATTTTGTGGTCTGTTTATTAAATTTTGATTCCGATTTGTCTTGACTCTGAAAATAGGTGATAGCAAGGTGATCATTTTCTGCAAAGGTGCTGAGACGCTGCGATGCCCCGGGGTAGGAGCATGGAGGAATAGTGTGTGCGTGTTTCTCTGGCTTCGTTCTGATCGGGAGCAGGTTGTGTGTTGGTTGACCGTATGTCAACCAGAATTAAGTAGATGAACGAGGTAGGGAGAGACAGTATCCCAGTGAACTGGCGACTGAAAACTGAAACTGAACCACCCTCTACAACAGAAGGGGCAGTTAGCAGTCCCAGAGGGAAGCGCTGACCTTGAGAATGGGCAAGACGGGCGAGAGCCAGTGGTCAGATGGCAAAGCTGGTCCTTGCGACAGGCTGACGATTGGTAGGTTCTGTGGTCAGTCTGACGATAGGAAAGGTCGTCTAGCCACTCAAGTACCCTGAGACAGCCTCATTGGTGTGGCACCCGGGCCTACAGTGCGCCCCGAGGACCACGCTGGGGCCCGGGGACCCTCTCCCCTAGAGGCCACGTGCCTTTAGCTGTAGAGTTGCCGGTTGGGTTCCCTTTTGTGAACCCTGCCTCGTTTTCGTTCTCTTCTCAGAATCGTACTAATCTTCTTGACTGGCCCACTGCTGGTCTTATTTCAGGCGAAGTGCCGTTGTTTCTGTTATTGCTCACCATGCCCTAGGAATACTCAGTCTTTCAGGTCCCCGTGAATGGAAATCCGCAGACACCATTGAACAGCAAAACGTGCTTTGAACGTTGCTGTCTTTGAACTGTATAAAAATGTTTTAAAGTAACTTGGGTAATTGCCATTTGCCTTTGTGAAACGTATCCCAGCCAGGCCTTTTGCCTCCTGGAGCCATGCCAGGAAAAATGTGTCCCTTAGATTTTGCTGACGTGTTCTAGTGCACACGCTTGCACATGCTGGAATAAAATCCGTAAGGTTTGTGGCAGTGCGCCTCGGTCCTCGTCCCCAGAAGTTCATGGTTCCTGTAGGGTCACAAACTATTCAAATTGGCCCAAGTTTGGGTCACCCTTGTTTTCTAAATTTATTTTGTCATTCGCAGGAGGTATGCTTGAGCACTTGGCTGTGTGGAGACAGCCTTTATTGTTTGTCCCGGCGCGTGACTCCGTTTGCCGCTGCGTGGGGAGCGTGTGTGGTGGTGGGTGGTAGGCAGGTTTCTCTGGAGCTCCGGGTTCCCCGTGATGGCATTGGCTCTGCACTTCTGTGTCACCATAGCTGTAACTGTCTAGGGGCAGGCCGTTCTCTGAACTCTGTGGTCGTGCACGGCAAGTTCTAGGATGTACTAGTAAGTTACTAGGGAAAAATTCAAAGTATGGAGGTTATTTGTCTGACTACAGTGGGTAATTTTAGTTCTGTCAGTTAACCAGAAATAAAATTGACTTTAGGAAAAATGCTTTATTTATAATTGTGGGAAAATGTTTGAGTTATCCGGAAAAAGTATTATTGGAATACAGTTTTACGTTTATGGCATTATAGAGGTAAGAATCAAAATACGGTCCTCAGAAATATTTCTTTTTATTACCTCAAAAGTGTGCCTTTAGCTGCCAAAGTCACACAGCCAAACACATCCACTTTTAGAGAGTTTTCAAGAACCTGGTGACTTCGGTGGAGAGCTCACTTTCAGGTTTTGTCAAAGTTACATAAAAGAGAGTGGTGGGCGCGTTCGGTGCTGGACATGCTTAATGAATCCGTGGAGGGTACCGCTGGCGTGAAATCAGCATCACTGTGTTCGTCCGCTTGGCGGTGCTCCCACAGCGTTGCCGGGCGTCCCTGGTGCTGTCTGAACTCCGTCGCCTTAAGTAACCTGGTGTTCTAATGCTCTCTTTCCCGTTTCTCCCTGGTTGACTCTAGTGTGGTCACAGGGTAAGTTGAGGCGGAGGGTGTGCTGTGCTGAGCGTGTGTTACAGCCTGTGGCGTTGGCGGTCACCAGCCTCAGGCTCTGAACTGAGGTTCCGGGAGAGTCGTGCTGCTTTGCTGAGAGCTGTGCCGGGTCCCCTCACCCTGGCCGCCCCCACCCCCAGCCTCTGACAGCGAGCTGCACCCCATGGCGGGAGTAGTGCTTTGCGTGGGCCGTAGAGCCGTGTTTGTGACATGAGCCCAGCAGGTGTTGGTGCAAGGTGCCATGGTACTGAACGTGTCAGCCTCAGAGAAACGAGGTGCGTGTGTCGCTTGGATGGTACACCTTATCTGGGGTCTGGTCAGCAAAGCCCACACCGCTTCTCGTTATGAAAGATAACTTCATCATCGTGTCCTGTTCTAGTTATAAAACACACGCCGTCACTCACGGGTTACATGACGTTTGTCTCATCCGTGTGCCTGTTCCCCAGGGGATTTAGCATATTTCTGAATGTCTTTCTCCTCTGACTCTAATGTTAAGGCTGGGAAGCATGGCACATCAGTTTCCTGGTATAGAGGTATTTAAAAAATCGCCCTTGGGGTCTAGAATGATCTTCGAGGGAGGAGGTCAAGTCCCAGCCAAGCAGCCGCGAGTTGCTGGCTGACTATCGCAGGCCCAGCGCTCCTCCCTTTACCCCGCAGGGACGGCAGCCCCGCCCTTGTTTCTCGAGTAGCTCTCTGTAAATGGAGATCGCAGATCCTAAGGGTGGACAAAGCGATGACAGAGATTGCAGTATCTCCAAGCAGAGGAGGGAAATACGTAACAACAGAAACCAGACGAGTCTTCTGTTTGCTCTGGACAGTGGTTTGGGGCCGTAGAATCTGGGCACACAGAATACACCTCATTGCCCCAGGATATCAGCTTCTGCCTCAGCCTCTGCAGAACAGAGGTGGGTGCCTCGGGTAGACTTAGGATGCAGAGAAACACACGGCACTTGAGAGGCCCGCCGCCTTCGATCTCTCGGGTTTCAGGCCTTGGAGCGAAGGGCCAGTAGAAGACGACCTCGTGCCCTGGCGGTTAGCTGTCGCGAGGACTCAGCAGCTATCGTGGTGATCTCTGGTTGCGGTGAAGTCGAACCACACGGGTGGTTCTGTTGATTCTTAGAAAGTGCTCTGATGAGTAGTCACAAACGAAGGAGAGCGGCCGTCTGCCTGAGGCCGTTCTCAGTGGCCAGCAGGGAAAGGCAGTTCCTAGACCGAGCAAGAAGGGAGCGTATTTGTTCGAGAAACCGAGCTCCAGAGAGGGCAGGAGTGGCGCTGGCCCCGGCGTCTCCAGTCTGGTCTCCGCATCCTGTGCTCACCCTACCCTGCACAGCTTCCAGGGGCGCTGCCCTCTCCTCTCCCACGGGCAGGGGCCTTCTTCACGTGACAGAACAGTCACCCCCAGAGAAGAAGGGGGTGCTGGTGTTCCTGCCTGGGGTGATAACGCAGGGATCTGGCTCCGTGTGGGGTCTTCAAGGTCACCAACTAGCCTGATAGGGGAGGGAGCTGGAAGCAGACAGAGACCTGGGCCGGCCGCCCAGCTGGGGTCTCCTCTGTCCTCGCGCTCACTTCTCGCGTCTCTCTCGGCGGCATCTAAGAGATGCATCGTTCTCCCTCCATTGCCTTATCGCCCTTTCAGCAGGGCGCTGGGCCTGCACTGTGAAACCCAGAAGTAATCCATACTAGAGAAAGCTGTTGATAAAAGCCAACGACCATTGCAGGTGAAGTCAGAAGGGTGTGCACCAGTCCCCAGATGATGGAATTACCAGACTATTTTTAACCCTATGTTCCTGTGTACAGTGAGTGTCTGTTTCATATGAAAAACGAACTCTCTGCCAAGTGCCCCGGACTCAGTACCTGTTTAGTTCACTTCAGAGTGTGGGGATCGGAAAGCCCTGTTGGCCCGGCACCAGTGCCATCCCCGCCCCTCCGCCGGGCCAGGCGGGCAGGACTTGGGCCTTGACCGTGCTGTCAGGGTTCAGGTCTTTCCCTGCTCTGTCTGCCGAGGAGGTGTTTGTCTTGCTCGTATGGCTCCTATGGCTCACAGACATGTTTACATAAGATAGAGCCACTGTCCTTGAGGAGAACTTGTCCCCAGGAAACACAAAGTGGCACTTAATTCAGCACACTGGCGGTCGGTCCCGCCCAGCGAGGCCCTCCTCCCCCCTCCATCCAGCATTGGCCTCCTGTGTCAGGGGGACGGCAGTTCCAGTGGACTTGGCTGCTTTTTTATTTATGAGTAGCTTTGCTTATTTGAACTAGAGAAGTTTGCCCCTTGTTAACTCTACTTGAGCTATTAAGATATTTGTTGCATCCTCTGGTCGAATTATCCTGGATAGTTACAATATCTGTTATTCCCCAGAAGCCTAAGGGTGACTTAAGGAACACTTACTTGAGATCCTGTGTGAAACGTTTTGAGCTTTAATTGTCCGTAGACTTCATAGTCTTAAGAAAAGTCTAATAGCATTTCAATATGTTGAAGAGCTGTTATGTATCTTTAGAAGTAAAAGATTCGACGACGTGTTCTGTAGAAATGATTATGGAAAATGACTTGGGGTGTCGGGGCGCGTGCGGTGAGCAGCCCCGTCTCCTCTCCGAGGCTCTCCCTGTCAAAGTGATAGGGTGTCTTAGAAAGGCTTGGAGGTAAACAGCACAAAGCAGTAAGATAAGATTCGTGAAGCTTCTTTGTTCTCTCTTACATAGCCATGTTCCCAGTAGACAGAATCATTTGCAAAGATGGTAATGTGGTAAAGTTCCAGTTCGCCTATTTGAAAATCAGGCCTACAGAATATTTCTGATCTCACGAGGGCCCTGGGACTCCTCCCTGCCTCCTGCCCCACGGTAGCTGTCAGCGCAGGGCATCTTAGGCTCACACTCCGTCTGGGGTCCTGGTAGAAACTGTCCGGGTTGAAATTTTCTGGATTTGAAGCCTGTGGGTTAAACCACAGAATGACCCAATGTCTGAATTTAGCAAGTACCTAGTTAGCTAACTAGCAACGTGGAAGAGAAACAGCCAAAATCCAGTCCACTACTTGCTTGCTACAGTAGACCATTCCTAGTGTTAAAAATCCACATTGTTCTCGGTGTTGGTGGTGTGAACGCTGAACGTTTGTGAAGCTCCCACAGAGGCAGGCTTCTCTGTTCAGACCCGGTCTAGTTTCCTCTTTCTCCATATTTTCCCTCATCGTTTAGAAAGAGAAGAGCGAGTATGTTTTCGCTTGAATGTCCTACCTTGGATACAAAGGCTCTGCTGGGTTTTTTTAAAGTGGGTAATAACTCTTTAATTCTGCGAGGAGATGATTCTACAGAGAACCTTGTCGAGTCCGTCAGCATTTCATTGTTCAGGAGTTCTTCCTGACATGTACCAAACTACCGTTAAGTGGATGGTTTAGAAGATGAAAGGAAAATAATGAGATATGTGCTACTATGCTTGTGAAAGTGTATAGAGCGAGTACTCTGCTAACTTGCTTCCTGTATGCGTGTGATCGAGTCTTTCACTGTGACTGTCTGGTTATTTGTAGGCATGAGTTGCTCGAGGAAGCCCGGAGACAAGGTTTACCTTTTGCACAATGGGATGGGCCAACTGTTGGCGTCTGGCTGGAGGTATAGTCGTCTTTCGATCCTGGATCAAGTATGTGACTCATGTGAACGTGTTAATCCATTTCACACACTGTGCATAACCTTCTGGCCTTAACATTTCCTGTCTCTAGCTCTGGGTTGGGTTGCCAGCCTGGTATGTGGCCGCCTGCCGAGCCAACGTGAAAAGTGGGGCTATCATGTCCACCCTGTCAGACACGGAGATCCAGCGCAAGATCGGCATCAGCAACCCTCTGCACAGGCTGAAGCTGAGGCTGGCCATTCAGGCGATCACGTCCCTCACGAGTCCGTCAGCCCCTCCTACGTCAAGAACGGTGCGTCTCCCTGAAAGCAGTTTATCCCCTCCTGACGTTGCTTCTCCAAGTCTTCGTAAACACACCCAGGGCTCCGGTTTAAAATTTCAGCCTGCAGAAACGTCACAGCTTCTAACGGGTGAAAACTGAGTGGTTAAAAATACTTTATTGAATGCTTTTTTTAACAGCCTGGCTTCAGTGGCTGCATTGTAACATAGAAGTAGGAGTTTCTGAAAACAACAGTAGCGATCACAAATTTAAACATAAATTCATCAAAAGTGAAGGGAAAAAAGCCTCGATCCCCAGTTGCGCTATAAGCAGTGTTTTACTCTAATGTGACGTTGGGCCCCTCGGTGCTTCCATTTTTGGCACTGAGGGCCCTGGGAGCTCAGGGTTCTGAGCAGTCCATTAGCCTGCGTGTGCGCACGCACCAGGCATTACCTGTGCTCATCCGGTTTGCTCCCCGTGGGGAGACCTCGAACGTCCTTAAAGAGGGTCCTCCTATTTGAAACGTTAAAAACTAATCTAATGAAAACATTAGCGGTTACTGGGAGATAAGGGCAGGCCAACGCCTCATTTCTAAAGTGCAGACTCTTTTCATTGGCCCAGTGCCCACTCTCTGCTTTTAGCTTTTGGTTTACTCTCGAGAGAAAAACCCTGATTAAGAAACCAAGAGCCTCACAGGCATACTTCTCTGAGTAGCAGGTCAGGGCCCGATTCAGGCCTCGGTTCCTTTGCACAAAAAGTGTTAAGAGCCTTTTTTGTTTGTTTGTTTGATTTTGTCTCTTAGTAAAGAGTTGTGGTAGCGACAGTCAGCCTGTGTTCTCACCTGTCGCACAGACAGCTCTTCTCCCAGTGGAAAGTTTTGTCGCAGTATCCGATCTGGTCCCTGTTCCCCCATCATTTCACATGAGAGTGGCCTTTCTGCAAGTGAAGGCGCTGGGGTGGTTTTCCCCAAGTTTTTATCAACTGTCTTGAGAAAGCTCGCGTCCTGCGAGCTGAGGTTAACGGCCAGTGGTGAAGAGCCCGTCCCCCGGGAAGCTCTGCGTTGAGAGCCGCGGGGCCTGGCTGTCCGCAGCTGCAGTGACGGGGACGGGACGTGGGGCCGGTGTTCCGGTACAGTTGCGATTGGGCCTTCTTTTGGACACACTCAGTCCTGCTCCCTGCCTCTTGAGCCCCCCGGCGAGGTTGTGCAGGCCGAGAGGCCCCATCCTGGGAGCGCCTGCCCCGAGCCGTCTCCCCCAGTCCGGAGCTCGGCTGCGTGGGCTTCCTGGGCTGAGGCCCTTTCCCATGGGGCGGGTTGATGGGCACTGGAGAATTACTCACACTTTGAGAGGCGCAAAATGTGTTTTCTTCTCCTTATATTTCACATACCTCAGGGGGTGAGCAGGGCAGATCCAGCTCTAGGAATCATGGGCTCTTCTCGTGTGGCTGACCACACAGCATTAATTAGGTGTGGTCACTCTTTAAGAAGGGCGAGCTGGTCGATGTTCTCTCCTTTTCTACGTGGGCATCTCAAATGAGAAGAGGGGGAGACGGGCCTCGCCTCCCCTGCTCCTCCTGTGTGCCCGTGGCTCACGTGTCTGCCACCTTCCTCTCTGTCACTGCTTCCCTCGCCCTGGATGTGGTGGTCCCTGGGTCACCGGAGACCACAGGAAATGTCTGGTTAACGCATGAGGAGATGGAAACACTCGTGGCCTCGCCACAAACGGTCAGTCCCGCCCCGAGCCTGTCCTCCTCCCAGGGCACCCCACTTACAAGCGGCACCATTCCCGGCCTTTTTGTGGGAAACAGAAAGGTCATTTTACACTCAGTTGTTCCTGATAAGTATTTCCGCTAGGTATTAGTCAAATGTATAAAATAGGATCCGTATTTTGTCTTATTTTCGATTTTTCCAGGAACTTTACATTGGTAGGCCCTCTCTCTTTAGAGTAGGTTGAATTCACACCTCCTTTAGGGAGAGGCCTCGGCCGAACACTCCATTTTGAGGGTCTGGCCCATTTTCTCCCTCACTGAGTGTGCTTGCCGGGGGGGCCTCGGCTCCTGCATGAGAAGCTGGGATTGTTGTTTTGCATGCGTTTTGCATGATACCTTGATTTCTCGAACTTTCCCCTCCGTCTCGCTGCACATTCTGAAGTTGATCTGCTTGCCTTACTAAGCTCACCGATACTAACAGCTGTGTTCTTTTCATTCCTAACCACGTAACATCAGGAGGATGAGGAGGGAAGCTGGGCTCAGGTTGGAGACTTTCTATACTATATTCTTCACTATATGTACAGCAACAAAAAGAATTGGCGTATGAAAACTCGTAATTTACTTTTCTTGACATTTTTAACATCTTAACTTTTTCAGAATATTGTTAACGATTTGAAAGCATTAGGCGGAAGCAGAGCGTAGAGTTAAAGAGCACGTCTCATGGACAATTTTGAACCTCTCTTCCGTGGGGCCGTGGTGTCAGTTCTGGTTAGCGTAGACGGCTCTGTGTAGCGGACCGGCTTCTGGACGCGGTCCTGGGGCTTCGGCGGCTCCTGACATTGCGGATTTAAGTACCCGCTTGGGTAACTTAACCGCAAGGTCTGCCGGTGGGAAAACTGAATTCTGAGAACTTTCCAGCACAGGAGTTGCTGTGGAGACGTCACGTCCGGGTCTTCGTGTTGGTGTTTTACTAAGTGCTGATCAAAAGGCTTTCTTACTAATGGAATTCTCAGAAATTAAGCCTCTTCTTGCTTAATGTACTTTTCCGTTTTCAGCTCCCCAGCTCTTCAGCTCACAAAAAGCTGCCACACGTGTCTTGCAGCCTTCCTCTGAGACAGCTCGACTAACACAGCGGTGTCCCTGCCTGTGACCCCACCAGCGTTGCTGTGTGACATGCCGCACTTTAGAGGGACCCGCACAGCCGCGCGGTGTAAGCAGGCGGCGTCTCCAGAGGCTCTTGCTGAGGGCGGAGCGCTCAGGGTCCTCACGGGATCGTTGGTTGTCTGAAAAGAATCAGGATAGTTTCAAATCAGAATTTTCCTGAGTACAAGTTGTTGGTTGAAATGCCAGTTTCCCTCTGTTTGTATTCCCAACATAAAGCCAATTCTCTCTCTCTTTGTAACAAAAGAAGAGAGAAGCTATAATATGATGGTGTGAGCCCTCTGCTCCTGATTTGGGCCTTCTGTGCTGCTACGCCAGATAAATATCCTCATTAATGATTTAACCTGGTCAGCTACCTCTTTACAAGGCCACTGATGACCATCAGTGAATTAAAAAGGGTGCATTTTGTAATTACTTAAATGTCGGTGTATTTCACACTAGGAAGCAGAACTTTGTCAGCACTTGAGTAGGAAATTCCCTGTGTCTGGGGCACGAGGTATAAATTAAATAAGCGGAATGTTTGCTCTCTGCAGTAGAAATACAAACACGGGTGAGCTGTGCCCGCGGCAGCAGAGTTAGCCAACACTCAGTGTTCCTAGTAAGCAAGAGCTGCTCTCGCTGTCGCCTCCCCTAGATGAGAGGAGTGAAGAGGCTTCCTGGGCTCTGTGAGGCCGCCCGGTCTGCTGAGGGCCGCGGTCACACAGTGTTCCTCTCCTGTGCCCTTACCTCGTGGCCAGCTCTGAAGCCGAGAGGACGTTCAAGGTTTCCTCGGGCCCTCGGGAAGAAAGCATCAAGGTGTGGTGAGAGCCGTGGGTGCCTTCATTTAGCAAGTGGCACATGTGGGCTGTCTGTGGGAGGCTGTGCTGCTTGCTGCAGACACAGGAGTGAGCGGGACAGCCACAGTCCCTGCCGCCGGCCCTCACAGTTTACAGAGATCACAGAAGTGTGTTTGTGATCATTTCAGTGGTGGATTAGCAGGCCCTGGGCAGTGGCTGCCTCTTCTGGCCCAGGTGTTGTCCGATGATGGAGATCCGTGTCAAGGGCTTTTTCAGAAGGCTCTGATGGCGGCCCGGGAGATGGAGGGCTCCCTGGACTGGGCCTGATCCTCAGTCGCTGACCTACGTTATCTGACGCTGACCACTTAAGAAGTGTGACTAGAGTGTATGATGAGTAAACAAAAAGGAGGAGGGTTCCGCTTCCATGGAATTCTCTTATTTAGAAATCTTTGCGTTGTGTGCCCATTTAAGAATACGTAATCACAGGCAAGGAAATGAGACCAGATGCTCATGCGTAAGTCTCAGGCATATGAGATGAGAGTAAGGTTTGAAAGAGTGAAAAACATGACAGTGTGATGATTTCCCGAAAATGTTTGATGTTTTTCCCACTCATGGTTGCTTAGAGAAAATAGTGAAAATGTTTTTTTCTGTTTGAATTTGAGCATTCTTGTTGGAGTGTGAGTCATTTCTTCCAGCTTGGTTGGTGTAAGTGATAAATTAGACCAGAGGCCGTGTTTTCAAGGCAGAGAACGGTGGTAGTTGAGAGGGACTGTGTCCAGGGATTCCGTGATGGGACTGCAGAAGGCCTGCGGGCGCAGCTGGTCTCGGACAGAGGGGCAGCGAGTGCCTTTTTTGGATATGTCTGTAGATACATATAATGTGTGTGCTTATTTCTCATTGTACAAAGCTTGGCTGTGTTCTGTTAGATTTATCCCTAAGGATTTCATGACTTTGATGACATTGTGAATGGCATTTTGTAAATTTCAGTTTCCAGTTCACTTCTAGTATTTAGAAGCACAGCTCGTGTTTGTGTCCTGGCCTTGTGTCCTGCCGCTTTGCTAAGCTCGCTGTAGTTCTCACAGCCAGTTTGTAGGTGCATTTTCTATGTTGCTAATCAGGTCATCTGCAAATAAAGACAGGTTTTTTTTTTCCAATTCCTATGCTTTTGATTTCTTTTTCTTGCCTTGTTACCGTGGCTAGGAGTTCCACCGCAGCGCTGAATAAAATTAGTGAGAGCAGACCCTTTGTTCCTGATCTCAGGAAGAATACATTGTCTTTCTACCGTTAAGTGTGATGTCAGCCCTGTGTTTGCTGTAGATGCCCCTTATCAGGTTGAGGCCGTTTTCTTCCATTGCTAGATTGCTGAGATTTCCATAAATGAATGATGAATTTTGTCAAATGCCTTTTCTGCATCTTTTGAGATGATATAGTGGTATTTCTTTTGAATCCATTGATAGGATGAATGTCATTGATTTTTCAAGTGTTGACCCAACCTTATGTTCGTAGGATGAACCTCACTTGTCGTGATAGCTTATTCTTTTAATTTATTATTGATTTAATTTGCTCATATTTTGTCGAGGAATTTTGCATCTGTGTCTATGAGAGATACTGGTCTGTAGTTTTCTTGTAATGTGTTTGTCTGGTTTTGGTATCAGGATAGTGCTGGCTTCATAGGATGAGTTAGGCATTTCTTCTCCATTTTTTTGGAATAATAGTGTAGAATTGTTATTTTTTCCATAAATATTTGGTAAGATTCACCAGTGAAGACATTTAAGGTAAAGATTTTATGTGTATGTGAGAGAAAGTTTATAACTGCAAATTTGAGTCCTGATAAGATACAACTTATCTCTTTCTTATGAGTTGCTCTCATAGATGATGTCTTTTGCCCATTTTATCTAAGTTGCTTACAGTTGTTCACAGTTTTCCCTTTCAGTGTCTATGTCCTATAGTGTGTCCCCTCTTTCATTCTTGATATTGGTAATGTACGTCTTTTCTTTTTTCTTAGTCACTCTGTCTAGGGCTTAGTCAATTTTACTGATCTTTATGAAGAACCAGATTTTAGTTTCATAGTTTTATTTTTCTTGTTTCTGTTTCATTGATTTCTGCTCTTTTATTTTCTTCCTTCTGCTTGCTGTGGATTTCATTTGTTCTTCTTTTTCAAGTTTTTTAAGGTAGAATCTTACATTGTTGTTTTGAGACCTTCCTTCATTTACGACATAAGTGTTTAATACTATAAATTTCCCTCAAGACACTGCTTTAGCCATGTCCTACAATTTTTGAATAGATTGTGTTTCACTTTCATTCAGTTAGAAATATTTTCCCATTTCTCTTGTTTTCTTCTTTGGCACATGGGTTATTTAGCCGTATGCTAATTTCCAAATACTTGAGAATTTTCTAGATATCTTTTTATTATTGATTTCTAATTTAATTCTGTTGAGCTCAGAGAACATAGTTTGTATGATTTCAGTCCCTTTAGATCTGTTGAGATTTGTCTTGGAGAATCCCATACGCACTTGAAATGAACGTATTCTGCTATTATTGGGTGGGGTGTTCCACGAAACGTCACTTAGGTCAAGCTGGTCAATAGTGTTGTTTAAGGCTTCTGGATCCTTACTGAGGGGGTCTGTCTGCCTGTTTTGGCTTCTTTGTTCAATCAGTGACTGAGTCAGAGGAGGGTTGAGGTCTTGTGACTGTAACTGTGGATTTTTCTGTTTCTCCTTTCAGTTCTGTCAGTTGTTGTCTTGCTTCTCTCTTCTTTTAAAACTATTTTTCGGTTCACTTTTTTTTTAAGATTTTATTTTTCCTTTTTCTCCCCAAAGTCCCCTGGTATGTAATTGTATGTTTTTAGTTGTGGGTCCTTCTAGTTGGGGCATGTGGGACGCCACCTCAACATGGCTTGATGAGCAGTGTCATATCCAGGCCCAGGATGCAAACCGGTGAAACCCTGGGCTGCTGAAGCGGAGTGTGCCAACGTAACCACTCAGCCACGGGGCTGGCCCCTTCAGTTCACTTTTTACACGGATTTTGAAATTAACAGATTTTTTGTTGAGGAAATTTGGAAAACAAAGTGTTAAAATTAAAACCAGCCACAGATATTTTTGTGTACAGTTGGATTGATCCTTCAAACTTGTTCATGAGTCGTGATCATTCTTTGTTGTTATAGTATTATACACAAAAATTACTTCAGAAAGATCATGTGTTATCAGCTACATTTTTATTGTGGTTGGGGAAATAGGTTAAATTTATAAACACGAATGAGTCATAGGTTTTCAGTGGTATAATACCTTCTGTTAAAATTCTACTGACAAATTTAAAAGGTAGTACATAGGAGATCAAATTATTTTGAAATGATAAAGAACAGTGTTGTCATTCATTTAAGCTTTAAGGATATGTAATAGGTTAAAAATCCAGTTTAAAGATTATTTAAACTGCCCTTGTGACCTCTTGGGTGTTCTTTTTCCTGAACTGATCGTACTTGCTTGTTGAAAGCAGACGCTCGCCTACGGGGACATGAACCATGATTGGATCGGGAACGAGTGGCTGCCCAGCCTGGGCCTCCCGCAATACCGCAGCTACTTCATGGAGTGCCTGGTGGACGCGCGCATGCTGGCCTATCTCACCAAGAAGGACCTGCGCGGGCAGCTGAAGATGGCGGACAGCTTCCACAGGTCAGTCGTTGCACACAGTTCCTGCTCGTTGGCTAGGAGGCTTTTGACTGTTTCCATCTGTAATTTTGTTTTTTTTTTTGTAAATAGAAAGAGCTTCCAGTGTGGAATTATGTGCCTGCGAAGGCTGAATTATGACCGAAAAGAACTGGAAAGAAAAAGAGAAGAAAGCCAGAATGAAATAAAAGGCTAGTACATTACGTTTAATTGATTTAGCGTATTTCTGCTTCCCAGTCTATTAGCAGCCTAAGTGATTTCCTAGTTTCTTTAAATTAAAAAAAATATTTTTTTTATTGTGGTCATAATAGTTTATAGCATTGTGAAATTTCAGTTGTACATTAATATTTGTCAGACACCATGTGAGTGTGCCGCTTCGCCCCTTGTGGCCACCTTCCACACCCCTTGCCCCTTGTAACCACTAAATTGTTCTCTTTGTCCGTAAGTTTGATTATCTTCTACATAGGAGTGAAATCATCCAGTGTTTGTCTTTCTCCATTTGGCTTATTTCGCTTCACAGGATGCCCTCAAGGTCCATCCATGTGGTTGCGAATGGGACGATTACATCTTTTTTTTTATGGCTGAGTAGTATTCCATTGTGTATTTATATACCCCATACTCTTTATCCAATCATCCGTCGATGGGCACTTGGGCTGCTTCCACATCTTAGCTATTGTGAATAATGCTGCCATGAACATGGGGTACATAAGTCTCTTTGAATTGTGGATTTCAGTTTTTTTTGATAAATACCCAGTAGTGGGTTAGCTGGGTTGTATGGAATTTCTATTTTTAATTTTTTGAGAAATCTCCGTACTGTTTTCTGCAGTGGCTGCACCAGTTTGCATTCCCACCAGCAGTGGATGAGGGTTCCCTTTTCTCTACAACCTCTCCAACGCTTGTTGTTTTTTGTCTTGGTGATTATAGCCATTCTAATGGGTGTAAGATATCTAAGTGTAGTTTTTTGCTTTTTAGGTTTTTTTTTAAAGACGGGCACCTGAGCTAACATCTGTTGCCAATCTTTTTTTTCTTTTTTCCCCTTCTTCTTCTCCCCAAAGCCTGCCAGTACATAGTTGTATCCTCCAGTTGCACGTCCTTCTGTCTGTGCTATGTGGGGTGCCACCTCAGCATGGCTTGATGAGCGGTGCCATATCTCCACCCAGGATCTGAACCAGCGAAACCCTGGGCCTCTAAAGCGGGGCATGCGAACTTAACCACTCGGCCACGGCCCCGGCCCCTAAATGTAGTTTTGATTTGCATTTCCCTGATGGTTAGTGATGTTGAGCATCTTTTCATGTGCCTATTGGCCATCCAGCTATCTTCTTTGGAAAAATGTCTGTTCGTATCCTCTGCCTACTTTTTGATTGGGTTGTTTGTTTTTTTTGTTGTTCATTTGTGTGAGTTGTTTCTATATTATGGAGATTAACTCCTTGTCGGATATATGATTTGCAAATATTTTCTCCCATTTGGTGGGTTGTTTTTTCATTTTAATCTTGATTTCCTTTGACTTCCAGAAGCTCTTTAGTCTGATGAAGTCCCACTTGTTTCTTTTTTTCTTTTGTTTTCCTTGTCTGGGTAGACATGGTATTCAGTAAGATCCTTTTAAGTGTGATGTCAAAGAGTGGACTGCCTGTATTTTCTTCCAGAAGTTTTATGGTTTCAGCTCTTACCTTCAAGTCTCTGGTCCATTTTGAGTCTATTTTTGTGTATGGAGAAAGGTAGTGGTCTACTTTCGTTGTTTTGCATGTGGCTGTCCAGTTTTCCCAGCACCATTTATTGAAGAGGCTTTCCTTTCTCCATTGTATATTCTTAGCTCCTTTGCCGAAGATTAGCTGTCTGTAGATGTGTGGTTTTATTTCTGGGCTTTCGGTTCTCTTCCATTGATCTGTGTGCCTGTTTTTCTACCAGTACCATGCTGTTTTGATCACTATGGGTCTGTAGTACGTTTTGAAGTCAGGCACTGTGATGCTCCAGCTTTGTTGTTCTTTCTCAGGATTGCTTTGGCTATTCAGGGTCTTTTGTTGACCCATGTGAATTTTAAGATTCTTTGTTCTATGAAGAATGTCATTGGGATTCTGATTGGGATTCCAGTGAATCTATAGATTGCTTTAGGTAGAATGGACTTTTTTTTTTTCTTTTAGGAAGATCAGCCCTGAGCTAACTACTGCCAATCCTCTTCTTTTTGCTGAGAAAGACTGGCCCTGAGCTAACATCCATGCCCATCTTCCTCTACTTTGTATGTGGGACGCCTTCCACAGCATGGCTTTTGCCAAGCAGTGCCCCGTCCGCACCCAGGATCCGAACCGGTGGACCCCGGGCTGCTGAGAAGCAGAACGTGCGCACTTAACCGCTGCACCACCGGGCCGGCCCCTAGAATGGACATTTTAACTATGCTTATTCTTCCAAATCCATGTGCATGGAATATCTTCCCATTTCTTTTGTCATTATTGATTTCTTTCAGTGATGTCTTATAGTTTTCCTTGTATAGATCTTTTTATTTTTTATTTTTTTATCGCAGTAACATTTGATTATAACATTATATAACTTTCAGATGTACATCATAGCATGTTTCAAATTCTATGTAGATTCCATCATGTTCACCACCCAAAGACTAATTACAAGCCATCACCACACACGTGTGCTTAATCACCCCTTTCACCCTCCCCCTATTAAATTTATTCCTGGGTATTTTTTTTTTCATGTTGTGAGATTTTTTACTTTATTTTATTTTTTAAAAAAATTTTTATTGAGTTAATGATAGGTTACAATCTTGTGAAATTTCAGTTATGTATTATTGTCTGTCAGTCGTGTTGTAGGTGCAACCCTTCACCCTTTGTGCCCACCCCCCACCCCCCCTTCCCCTGGTAGCCACTAATCTGTTCTCTTTGCCCACAGGTTTAAATTCCTCATAGGAGTGGAGTCACACAGAGATTGTCTTGTCTATCTGTCTTATTTCACTTAACATAATTCCCTCAAGGTCCATCCATGTTGTTGCAAATGGGACGATTTTGTTCTTTTTTACGGCTGAGTAGTATTCCATTGTATATATGTACCACATCTTCTTTATCCAGTCATCTGTTGATGGGCACTTAGGTTGCTTCCATGTCTTGGCTATTGTAAATAATGCTGCAGTGAACATTGGGGTGCATAGGACTTTTGGAATTGCTGACTTCAAGCTCTTTGGATAGATACCCAGTAGTGGGATGGCTGGATCGTATGGTAGTTCTATTTTTAATTTTTTGAGGAATCTCCATGCTGTTTTCCATAGTGGCTGCACCAGTTTGCATTCCCGCCAGCAGTGTATGAGGGTTCCTTTTTCTCCACAACCTCTCCAACATTTATCACTATTTGTTTCAGTTATTTTTGTCACTCTAATGGGTGTAAGGTAATATCTTAGTGTAGTTTTGATTTGCACTTCCCTGATGATCAGCGATGATGAGCGTCTTTTCATGTGCCTATTGGCCATCCGTATATCTTCTTGGGAGAAATGTCTGTTCATGTCTCCTGTCCATTTTTTGATCGGGTTGTTTAATTTTTTGTTGTTGAGTTGTGTGAGTTCTTCATCTGTTATGGATATTAAGCCTTTGTCAGATGTATTACTTGGAAATGTTTTTTCCCAGTTAGTGGGTTGTTTTTTTGGTTTCACTCCTGTTTTCCCTTGCCTTGAAGAACCGCTTTTGTCTGTTGAAGTCCCATTTGTTTATTCTTTCTGTTGTTTCCCTTCTCTGAGAAGACATGGTGTCCGAAAAGATCCCTTTAATACTGATGTCAAAGAGTGTACTTCCTATATTTTCTTCTAGAAGCCTTATGGTTTCAGGTCTTACCTTTAGGTCTTTGATCCATTTTGAGTTCATTTTGGTGAATGGTGAAAAAGAATGGTCCAATTTTCATTCTTTTACATGTGGCTTTCCAGTTTTCCCAGCGCCGTTTGTTGAAGAGACTTTCTTTTCTCCATTGTAGGCCCTCAGCTCCTTTGTTGAAGATTAGCTGTCCATAGATGTGTGGTTTTATTTCTGCGCTTTCAGTTCTGTTCCATGGATCTGTGCACCTGTTTTTGTACCAGTACCATGCTGTTTTGATTAGTGTAGCTTTGTGGTATGTTTTGAAGTCAGGGATTGTGATGCCTCCAGCTTTGTTCTTCTTTCTCAGGATTGCTTTAGCAATTCAGGGTCTTTTGTTGTCCCATATGAATTTTAGGATTCTTTGTTCTATTTCTGTAAAGATGTCATTGGGATTCTGATTGGGATGGCGTTGAATCTGTAGATTGCTTTAGGTAGAGTGGATATTTTAACTGTGTTTATTCTTCCAATCCATGTGCATGGAATGTCTTTCCATCTCTTTATGTCGTCATCCATTTCTTTCAGAAAAGCCTTGTAATTTTCATTGTATAGGTCTTTCACTTCCTTAGTTAAATTCACCCTGAGGTATGTTCTTTTTGTTGCGATTATGAATGGTATTGTGTTCTTGAGTTCTTTTTCTGTTAGTTTGTTATTAGAGTATAGAAATGCTACTGATTTATGTAAATTGATTTTATATCCTGCCACTTTGCTGTAGTTGTTGATTACTTCTAAAAGTTTTCCAATGGATTCTTTGGGGTTTTCTATGTATAAGATCACGTCGTCTGCAAATAGCGAGAGTTTCACTTCTTCCGCCCCTATTTGGATTCCTTTTATTCCTTTTTCTTGCCTGATTGCTCTGGCCAGGACCTCCAGTACTATGCTGAATAAGAGTGGTGATAGAGGGCATCCTTGTCTCGTTCCGGTTCTCAGGGGGATGGTGCTCAGTTTTTGCCCATTGAGTACGATGTTGGCTGTGGGTTTGTCATCTATGGCCTTTATTGTGTTGAGGTAGTTCCCGTCTATCCCCATTTTGTTGAGTTTTTGTCATAAATGGCTGTTGGATCTTGTCAAATGCTTTCTCTGCATCTATTGAGATGATCATGTGGTTTTTATTCCTCAGTTTGTTGATGTGGTGTATCACATTGATTTGCGGATGCTGAACCATCCCTGTGTCCCTGGTATGAATCCCACCTGATCATGATGTAGGATCCTTTTGATGAATTACTGTATTCTGGTTGCCAAAATTTTGTTGAGAATTTTTGCATCTGTGTTCATCAGCGATATTGGCCTGTAGTTCTTTTTCGTGCTGTCCTTGTCAGGCTTTGGTATCAGCATGATGTTGGCCTCGTAGAATGTGTTAGGAAGTGTTCCATCCTCCCTAATTTTTTGGAATAGCTTGAAAAGGATAGGTATTAAATCCTCTCTGAAAGTTTGGTAAAATTCCCCAGGAAAGCCATCTGGTCCTGGGGGTTTATTCTTTGGGTGCTTTTGATGGCTGTTTCAGTCTCTTTGCTTGTGACTGGTCTGTTCAGATTGTCTCCTCCTTCTTGAGTGAGCTTTGGGAGATTGTAGGAGTCCAAGAATTTATCCATTTCCTGTAGGTTATCCATTTTGCTGGCATATAGTTTTTGCGTAGTATTCTCTTATAATCCATTGTATTTCTGTGGAGTCTGTTGTTATTTCTCCTCTTTCATTTCTGATTTTGTTGATTTGAGCTTTCTCTCTTTTTTTCTTTGTAAGTCTGGCTAGGAGTTTGTCAATTTTATTTACCTTCTCAAAGAACAAGCTCTTTGTTTCATTAATCCTTTCTACTGCCTTTTTTGTTTCAATACCATTTATTTCTGCTCTGATTTTTATTATTTCTCTCCTTCTGCTGACTTTTGGCTTTGTTTGTTCTTCTTTCTCTAATTCAGTTAGGTGTAGTTTAAGATTGCTGATTTTCTGGTTTGTTAAGATGTCCCTGAATGGCGATGAATTTTCCTCTTAATAGAGCTTTTGCTGCATCCCATATGAGTTGGTATAGCATGCTATCATTTTCATTTGTCTCCAGGTATTTTTGGATTTCTTCTTTAATTTCTTCCATGATCCATTGCTTGTTCAATAGCGTATTGTTTAGTCTCCACATCCTTGTGCCTTTCTCAGCTTCTTCCTTGTAATTAATTTCTAGCCTTATAACATTATGATCAGAGAAGATGCTCGTTATTATTTCAATTTTTTTAAATTTGTAGAGGCTTGCCTTGTTTCCCAACCTATGGTCTATCCTTGAGAATGTTCCATGCACGCTTGAGAAGAATGTGTATTCTGCTGTTTTTGGATGAAGCATTCTATATGTATCTATGAAGTCCCACTGTTTTAGCTTTTCGTTTAGCTCCACTGTTTCTCTGTTGATTTCCTGTCTGGATGATCTATCCATTGATGTGAGTGTGGTGTTGAGGTCCCCTACTATTTTTGTGTTATTTTTGATATCTTCTTTTAGGTTTGTTAATAGTTACTTTATGAACTTTGGTGCTCCTGTGTTGGGGGCATAGATATTTATAAGCGTTATTTCTTCTTGATGAAGTGTCCCTCTGATCATTATATATTGGCCCTCTATGTCTCTCTTTACCTGCCTTATCTTGAAGTCTGTTTTGTCTGATATAAGCATTGCGACCCCTGCTTTCTTTTGTTTGCTATTGGCTTGGAGTGTTGTCTTCCACCCCTTCACTCTGAGCCTGTGTTTGTCCTTGGAGCTGAGGTGTGTTTCCTGGAGGCAACAAATTGTTGGATCTCGTTCTTTAATCTATTTTGCCACTCTGTGTCTTTTTATTGGCGAGTTCAATCCGTTTACGTTGAGGGTGAGTATTGATGCATGAGGGCTGAATGCTGTCATTCTGTTGCTCGTTTTCCGGTTTTCCTGTGTCTCCTTTGTTTCTTGTCCTGTGTGTTTTAGCCTACCCATTGACTTCTGCAGTTTCTTAGGCTGGGTTTCTTAGATTTTTCCTTATTTATGTTTTATGTTTCTGTTCTGTTTTTCAGTTTAGTGGCTACCCTGAAGTTTGTATTCAGAATCTCGTGTATAACATAGTCCATTTTCTGGTGGTCTCTTACTTCCTTAGCCTAGATTGTTTCAGTCCCTTTCCTCCTCCCCTCCGAAATTATTATTTTCATCTCTTATTCCAACTTGTGTTGTGAGTTTGTGGTTAGAGTGATAAGATTATCTTTGCTTTGGTGATTTCCTTCCCTTTATCCTAATGCTATAGTTGAATATTTGCTATCCTATTTAGCTTCTGTCTATTTGTCTCCCTACTCTGTGTTTTGTGACCCCTTACTCCCTTTTTTTCTTTTTTCAGGTATGAGAGCCTTCTTGAGGATTTCTTGTAGTGAAGGTCCTGTGACTACGAAGTCCCTTAGCTTTTGTTTGTCTGGAAAAGATTTAATTTCTCCCTCCTATCTGAAGGATATTTTTCCTGGATAGAGTATTCTTGGCTGAAGATTTTTATCCTTTAAATATGTCACTCCAATCTCTCCTAGCTTGTAAGGTTTCTGTCGAGAAATCCGCTGAAGGTCTGATAGGGGTTCCTTTGTAGGTTCTTTTCTTCTGCCTTGCTGCCCTGAGTATTCTTTCTCTGTCCTTCATTTTTGCCATTTTTACTACTATGTACCTTGCAGTAGGTCTTTTTACATTGACAAATGTAGGAGATCTGAAAGCTTCCTCCACACACATTTCTCTCTCAATCCCTAGATTTGGGAAGTTCTCTTCTCTGATTTCGTTGAGCACACTTTCTGCTCCATTTTCCTTTTCCACGCCCTCAGGAATTCCGATGATTCTTAAGTTGCATTTTCTCATTGAGTCAGCTATTTCTCTGAGCTTTTCTCCAGTTTTTTTAATTCTTAGTTGTCTTTCTTCCTCTGTCTGGAGCCATTCAGCCTGTCTTTGATTATGCTAGTTTGCTCCTCTATGGTGTCTACACGGGCATTCAGGGAATCTGTATTCTGTTTTATCTGGTCCATTGAGTTTTTCGTCTCTAGTGTTTCTAATTGATTCTTCTTTATAATTTCAATCTCTTTTGTGAAGTAACTCCAGAACTTGTTGACTTGTTTCTCTATATTTCCCTTTACCTCATTGAGTATTTTGAGGATAGCTATTTTGAACTCCTCTTCACTTACTTTACCCATTTCCAAGCCCTCAGGACATAATTCTGTGTTTTTATTGTTTTCCTTTTGGACTGGAACTTTTATAAATTGCTGGATGGTAGAGGAGAGGTTTTTGCGCATGATGCTGTTATTTGGTTGCAGGTACAGCCTGTCGCCACTAGATGGGGGTCGAGAGCCTTGGTTCTGAGCCCTGCGCCTTCAGCCACGATGGTGGCGCCCAGCATGGGTTGAGGGAGGAGGGACACTTTCTCTCATGCCGACCTGGATTGGCACAGCTCTCGCTCTCTGGTCTCCCAGGGCCCTGGCTTGCTGGGGTTCCCCCACGCGAAAGCTGTCCCCTGTTAGAGGGTTTCCGGTGCTCCAGCGGTGGGAGTCCTGCACAATCTCCCAATGCACGGCCCCTCCCCTGCTCCTTCTCACACCCACGGCAGCGATCCCAGTCTCTAGGGGAGGGAGCGAAGACCCCGTTCCAGCTCCTCCGAGGGCGGCTCCAGCCTCTCCGCCTTCCGTCGTTTGGCTGCTGTGGGTCTGTGAGGATTTCTGTTATTGGGATTTTTTTTTTTTTGGTTGGAAAGCAGTTGCTCTTTTTACTTGTAATTTGGAGGGGAGAGAGTCCTGGGTGAGCTCACGCTGCCATGTTGCTGACGTCACCCCTATTTCTAGATATTTTATTCTCTTTGTTGCGATTGTAAATGGTATTCTATTCTTGAGTTCTCGTTCTGTTAGTTTGTTATTAGAGTAGAGAAATGCAACTGATTTTTGTAAGTAGACTTTGTATCCTGCAACTTTGCTGTAGATGTTTATTTCTAATAGTTTTCCCATGGCTTCTTTTTTTTTTTTTTTTTAAAGATTGGCACCTAGGCTAACAACTGTTGCCAATCTTTTTTTTTTTTTTTTTTCTGCTTTATTTCCCAAACCCCCCTGGTACATAGCTGCATATCTTAGTTGCATGTCTTTCTAGTTGTGGGATGTGGGACGCCGTCTCAACGTGGCCTGATGAGCGGTGCCATGTCCGTGCCCAGGATCCGAACCCTGGGCTGCCTCAGCGGAGCGCGTGAACTTAGCCACTCAGCCACCGAGCCGGCCCCGCCATGGCTTCTTTAGGGTTTTCTCTATATAAAATCATGTCGTCTGCAAACAGTGAGAGTTACACTTCTTCACTGCCAATTTGGATTCCTTTTCTTTCTTTTTCTTGCCTAATTGCTCTGGCCCAAACCTGCAGTACTATGTTCAGTAAGAGTGGTGGGAGTGGGCTCCCTTGTCTTGTTCCTGTTCTCAGGGGGATGGCGCTCAGTTTTTCCCCGTTGAGTATGATGCTGGCTGTGGGTTAGTGATTTCCCATTTTTAAAAATATTAGGAAATTTGTTAAGTGGAGAAAACTAGTCTGGCATCCTTACAGAGGAGGGAGGGTTGGAGATGAGTGCTTTGAAGACCCTCCTCTCATGGCCTGGTGGTTCAAGTCTGGCCCCCAGCACTCAGCGGCCCAGGTTCGCTCCCTGGCCGCAGCACCACAGCACCTGTCTGTGTGTGGCTGTGCTGTGGGGCAGCTCGTGACTTACCACCAGGGTGCGCCACCACGCCCTGCAGCTCTGGGAGGAAGCACGGTCCTCCTCTGAGGCACAGCACCTGTGCCTGCTTTCTTGTGCTTACGTCAGTCTGCGCGAACCGTCTCAAGGGGAACACTCCTCCTGTGACTTGTTCTGACGTGTGTACTCCTTCACTCAGAAATGCCACCCCGTGCCACACTGCTGGGTAACAGCAGGGCACAGACGGGCAGGACTCTGCTATCGGCTCACTGGACTCCAGTGTGGCGATTCTGCTCTAGCCACTTATCAGAGGGCTTCAGGAGCACAGATGGAGCCCTGTGGCTCTGCCTCCAGGGCTCAGGGGGCAGCACAGAGGCGCTGGTTCAGCTGGGCCTTGGAGGTGGAGGAGGAGCTCCTTAGCAGGGGACGATGGCAGAGGCGGCTCAGTGAGAGCGCAGGTGGGGAGATGCAATGGGAGCCTCTCACCCGGCATGCCTCGAAAGCATCGACTACAATAGTCTGCTTTTAAGTAAGACGTTAACGATTAAGCTCAAAGTAAAATCTCCCAGAATTTTCAGAATAAAGAAATCACTAACAACAGTCATAATAATAGGTAAGACTTAAGAACTCGAAGCACTTTCAGAGGTTAATTGTTTAATCCTTCCCACAACCCCGTGCGTGTGAGTGCTGTCTTCTTCCCCAGGTTTTACAGAGAAAGAAACTGAAGACAAAACTGGTTGAGGACACAGCCCGTTTAAAGGATAGTCTGGTCATGATTGAGCTAATGTGAATCACAAGAAAAACCGTAAGCCAGCTTTTATACTATATATATATACACACTTTATACTATATATGTAGTGCATATATTTTATACTATATAAATAGTGTTTGTGTGTGTATAGTATAAAAGGGCATTGGAAATAAAATGGGTAAATCAGTTTTGTCTGTTTTCTGTATCTGTTTTAAATCTTTTTATAGTTGACAAAAGTTGTCTTTGGAAGTGATTGGTGAGCATCCGGAGATATTTTCATGGAGTGGCTATTTTTAGATCTCTACTAGAGCGAATTTAATAATGGATCACTTCGTGTGGTGTAAGATCTTCCCCCCAGTCTCTGATATGCTGGAGAGCATCTTTAAGTTTCTCTCTTTTTAAAATGAGACAACAAAAAAGGCTTCAAGGAAACAAGCTTCAAGATTACAAATGAGAGATTTGTGTTGAATCGAGCAGGGCGCCAACTCCTTCTCTGACGAAAAGAAAGTGTTTCAGAAACTCTGAAGGCTGTAGAGGAAGCGCGCTCGTGCCTGGTGGGCATTCAGCTTCTTCTCTGTCCTTCTGGTTTCTGACCCTGGATCCTCCTCATTTTCTGTTCTCTGGAAAATAAATGTCCGTAAGAACTTCATTGCTCTTGGGTTCTTTGGCAGCATGAGTTCTAGTGGGACAGTTTCCCTTTGATGGAGGAGGGCTGAGGCGTGACCTCTAAATGCAGCAGCGGTTGCCTGCCCACCTTCTGTGTGCTGTTACAGGTGTGCATGATGAAGGCAGCTTTGTGCAGACGCCGTTCTAATTGTTTCTGTTCACCTGTAGACGTGCTTGTGTGGAGCAACGATCGAGTGATTTGCTGGATCGTCTCAATTGGTCTTAAAGAATATGCAAACAATCTGGTGGAGAGTGGCGTTCACGGTGCACTTGTGGCCTTAGATGAAACCTTCGATTTCAGCGCACTGGCGCTCTTGTTACGGATCCCTAAGCAGAACACACAGGTATGCTGCAGAGCCGGCCCGGCTCTCACTCAGCGTTCAGTCAGGTCTCCTGATGGAGACGTCTAGCTGGTTAACTGAGTGGACACAAAACTTCACAGTACCTCAGACAACTATCCCTAATCCACAAAATACTGGTTCCAAACCAGCAATGCTTAATTCTTCATTAGTTTTGCCTGTCCTTCCATTTTCTGTTGTCAGCATGAGAGTCTTGCGATTAAAAAAAAAGGGGAAACTTCGTTCAAGTCCATATGCTCGTAGGAGTGACGACGTGTATTTAGTTCTTACGTGGAAAGAGAAATGCTCATAGGTACACCGATGGAGATTCTGTTAATTTTGTTTCTATTGCCCTGTGTGATTCTTTTTGACACACGGGCTCACCTGAGAATCAGGAAATTTATTCTTCTTCTACAGAAGATTGTATGTCTTTTGCCGATACCCCCCATCCCCCCACCAGCACCAACCCACAGAGCACACTTTCGTAGATAGTCTGCCAGCGGTCATGGGTCCCTTTCCCTGAAAGCCCATCCATGGGCTCCGCAGGAATCCCCTAATTTAAAATGTGGTTGTGGGGGCCAGCCGGGTGTTGCAGTGGTTAAGTGCGCACGTTCTGCTTCTCGGCAGCCCGGGGTTCGCCGGTTCGGATCCCGGGTGCAGACGTGGAAGCACTTGGCAAGCCATGCTGTGGCAGCGTCCCACATATAAAATAGAGGAAGATGGGCATGGATTCTAGCTCAGGGCCAGTCTTCCTCAGCAAAAAAGAGGAGGATTGGCAGCTGGTGTTAGCTCAGTGCTAATCTTCCTCAAATAAATTAATTAATTCAATTAAATTAAATGCTGTCCTGGCTCAAGGTGTTTATAGCCTGAGCTTTTTAAAAGTCTTGATTTGAAAAACAGTTGTGATATGCTAACGTCCTCCAGATTAGATTAATGAAGCTTTGCGGTATTGTTGTTTTGTTATGATTTCAGGCTCGCGCTGTCTTGGAACGAGAATTTAACAACCTTTTGGTCATGGGGACGGACAGAAGGTTTGATGAAGTGAGTTTTCAGCCTAATGAATTTTATTTAAATTTGCATTCAGTGTGAATTATTTGTTTATACGCACGTGAGCCCTGTCGGCAGTCTCTCTTCTAAGTGTGGAGATGATTTTACCTCCTGAGCTAAGCTTTGCTCTCAAAAATGTGTTAAATGAGATAGTAAGAAACTCGTATTTTCAGTCTGAGGTTTTCTGTTTTTAAAATATTTGCTATTTAAGTTTTGATAGCCCTCAAAAATGTTGTTCCCATCAACATTGGTGGCAGCCGAGGCATGGCGTCCATGGGCTATGTTTGGGGACCGCTGGATGTCTGACCCCAATCCAGAGTCCCTGTGCTTTGGAGAAACCTGTTAGAAGGAGATTAGAGAAACTCAACATGTTAATTTCCCCTCACACAGTCGTGACTGGTTTGTTCCCACACTGTTTTTATTCTTTCCTTTGTTGCCCCTTAAGAAAACGTGAGTTTGCCTGGTGACTAGGAGGACAGCTAAAGGAGCGCTTGCTGGCTCTTCCCCGGCTCTAAGGCAGAACTGCTTACAGCTTGGAAACTATTTTAAGACAAATAGAAATGTATTATCTTATACGGCAAGAAGATGATTTCTCCAAGATAAGAAAGGAAACAGGGTGATGAACAGGAGGCACATGCACCTGGCCGGCCCAGGGCCGTCCTCATCGATGCCCAGTGAGGGCCCCACATAGTGTTACTGGGCCCGTCACTCTCAGAAGTTCCCGGTGGGGACAGTAGATCCTGTGGTTATCAGGAACGGGTTAAATAGGTGTGAACAAACATGCAGTGACGAGTTCAGCAGTCAGGTTCAAGGCTGGTAACTTGACTGTCTATTTTTGTCCTTTATTTTAAAATCAGTCTTGTTTTCTGTCCTTTAATTTCCCAGGACCATGATAAAAGCTTTAGGAGAGCACCTTCTTGGAGAAAAAAATTTAGACCAAAGGATGTTCGTGGCTTAGCTGCTGGGTCCGCAGAGACTCTCCCCGCCAACTTCCGGGTCACGTCCTCTCTGTCCTCACCCTCCATGCAGCCGAAGAAGACGCAGCTGGACGGTAGGTGTGCAGGGGCGGCCAGCCGCTGTGGGCGGCATGAGCAGCTTTGTGGCTGGAATGTTAACCGTGATCCAGAATGGCCTCTTGATTGTGTTACAAGGCATTGAGTACTGGTGCATGCCCAGGTTAAGTGTTTTAAAATGAATCCTAACATCTGTGCATAACAGTTTAACAATAATGTAGGTTTTTTAGAGTCTTGTCTGGTTGAATCTTAGCATATCCTTCCAACTAATAAAGCTGAGCGTCGCGTGTGTTCTCGGCGTGCTGAGTGGACGTCCTGTAGCCTGTGTGTGTGGCAGGCAGCCCTGGAAGGCTCCGCCGGAAGGTGGTGCAGCAGCTCTCGGGCCACGCCGGGTGCTCCCGGGACGTCTCTCCACCTGGAGAGGTGACTGAGTCCATCTTAGAGAACACAGTTTCCCCCTCTGTGAGCCTTCCCTTTCCTCTCTCCACCCCTGCTGGCGTTGGTCCCTGTCACTGCGCACCATAAGGACGGAGAGGAGGAAGAAGGTGAGCCTGGGCAGGTCGTCACTGGAGCGCGGTGGGCCGTGGGAGCGCACGAGCCTTGCAGTCAGGGTTCCAGATGGAGCTTGCGGTTTTCCCTTTGACCGCCGCTCCGCTTGGAGGACACGGCTGATGACAAGTTGGTCGCGCTTTACTGACAGACCTCTCAGCTCTGACCGCGGCCCCCACGATGACAGGATCAAGGGCAGATGGCCTCGGTGGACCCTGGCTCTGCCACTGAGGAGGGGCACAGCCTCGAGCACTGTGCCTCAGTCTCCCCGTCTGTAGGGCCGTCGTCGTACAGCCGTGTCCTCTTCAGCGGCTGTGGCAGTGAAACGGCTGCTCCTTGTCAGGCTCGTAGGAGGCGTCTGCGGGTCCTGGTCCCGTGTGGTGCTGGCCGCTGGGGCCATTGTAGCCACACTCCCGTTACGAAGGACTTCGTTCTCCTCTCTGTGGCCCATGGATCGGCTGGGAAAGGAAGCGCTTTTAAAAATTGTCCTGAGTTGGCTTTTACAAGTTTCCCTGTTCTTAGCCCTTCCCGTATGTAGGTTTGTGAGTTTGGCTCTCACTTGCTTATATCAAAATGAGAGAAAAGCGCGTGTGTGTAAAGCCTTCGCTCAGCCGGACGCTTGGTGAGATGGCCCCCAGGGCAGCACTGCTGCGGGAAGCCTGCATCTCTCTGCAGAGCTCAGTGATCTGGTTAATGGGGCAAGAGTAGCAGTGTCTTCAGTAGCATTCTTATTCCAAGGAGCATGAGGTAATTTGTATAACTCTAACGGTAACTCGGCCCTCCACTTATTGAATAGGCTGACGGAGCGCCTTCTGATTTTCTTCACAGCTTCGTGCCCAGTTTCCTCAGACTCAGTCACACTTCCCGTGTTCAGTATTGATGGCGACATTGAGATTAGAGTTCAGATAAATTAAAAATAAGCCTAGAGAGAGGTGTAGGGAATATATTACATGGAAGACGGCTGTTGACCCTTGTAGGAAAACTGAGGCCCAACCCCGGGAGAGTGGACTGCTCAATGCCTTCTTAAATAAGGGGCATCGGGGAAGCTGCAGCTGGCCTCCTGGGACCTCAGGGTCAGGGTTTGGAAAGATGACCCATGCTCACCGACAGTGCCGGCTGTCGTGCCATCTCTTCTGGAACCACGGCACATTCTTGATAAAACGTGTTCCTGCTGGACCCGTGGGAACACAAACTGTGTAACTGGCAGTCGGGAATATCTGCTCCAGGTGTTTGCACATTTTCTGTCCAGGTTGCAAGGGAGAGGCGGGGCTCACCTCTTGGGCCGTGCCGTGTGTTTCTCGACAGGAACAAGGCCTCAGTGGTACACATCACTTCCGGCAGAAACTGAGACTGGGTTTTAGTGTTCTTAGATGAGTCATTGTCCTCTACCCACCCCCTGCAGCCAGGCCCTGGGGAGGAGTGCCCTGGATGCTCCCTCAGACAGGCGCGGAGGGCAGGTGGCCCGAGGGCGCGTCTCCCGTCAGGCCAGGCCTGCGTTTGACTCCGGTCACCTGCACCCCGTGGTGTCTAGCGCTGCCCCGGGTTATCTACCTCACACCGGCCTTGGGGATATCACGTTTAGGCCCCGAAGAAAAGTCTAGTTGCTCTGCAAATCTAGAGAGTTTCAGGAGAAACAAAGTTACCAGGTGAAGTAGTTGTCACTTACACAGAGGACATCACGAAGTGTGTATCATCTGAGGCGTCCTTGCTGTCGTGAGATTAGCTGCCAGTGGCTCCCAGGGCTGCTGGGGGCTGAAGAGAACCCCCTCCTGGCGACGCTTAGGTTCTCTTTCCCTGGCTCGTCCGCTCCCATCTAGCAGTTTCCCTGGGAGCCCTCAGTAGGTGTTGTTGTAGGTGTGCAGATGTGTGTGTACGTGTGCCCCGTGTAACGTCTGAAGACTAACCGCACACTGTGTTTGCACGCTTCCTCCCCGGTGTCGGAGCAGGCAGCGTGTCGGGAGCGCAGAGGCTGGACGCCGCCACGGTCAGGACTTACTCCTGCTGAAGCCCCGTGGTGAGTAGAGGGCTCCGCGTGCCCGGAGGCCGCAGAGGCGGCCGGGTGACCGCACGGGGGCGCTGCCTGGCCCGGAGAGCCCGTTTCCGTTCCTGCAGGCCTTTAGGAACACGCATGCAAGCCCGGCTGCACCCGTTACGTGGTTCTGGTGTTCTGTATGCTCACAGTTGGTCACAGAGGGGTTCGTGTATCCTCATTTGTTAAGGAAAAAAGTGTATTTGCATTTTTTCCTTAAAACTGAAAGTGCTGGACTCTTTTCAGTATCTGCTAATGTCTTTTGGGGGTGGGGAGGCAGGAGAGCAGCGCGTGGCAGGAGCTCACCGGCTCAGCTCTTGGCTGGCGACCACCCGTGGTTGAGAGCGCCCGGCACGGCGGCTCTCCGCCTTGACCCTGGCATCCGCGCTGGTGTCGCTCCCAGGTCAGCGGCGCCCACTGGCTTTCTTAGAAATACACGGTCTTGAATGAGCCGCACCCCGCACGGCCAGGTTTCCTGGGGCCATGCTGTCGTGCGACCCTGAGGGCCTGGCGGGTGGTTTTAAACACACAGCTGCGTTGCCATCGCAGGGGTGCAGTTACGAGCAGCCCGCTCGCGCTGAAGGGGTGACGTGGGGCTGGGAGCCCAGCCCCTGCTCGTGGCGCCAGGGCCGGGGGCTCTGTTCCGCTCTCCACTTTTCACGTCTCCGCCAGAAGGTTTGATTGGTTTCCTAATCTTTTTAATTGGTAACTTTTAGACATACGCCAAAAGGAAGTCAGCAAGGAATTTTCTCATTGATACGCGTACTCCTTGACGTTTCATCTCAGTTCTCAAGCAGCTACAGCGCAAGGGGCAGGGAGGCAGGGCTGGGCCTCAGGACGCAGGTGCGCGCCGGGCGGCCCGTCCTGAGGCTGATTGTCCTGTTTGTGCTTCCTTTCCAGTTTACCCACACTACTTCTACAGATGACCGTGCAGCGCTCGGGACCAGGCGAAGACGGCCTTTCAGAATTCAGTGGATCTGCAATCTGTTGATACTTGTTATATGGACCCTAAGATATTTTATTACAGAGTTTTTAATTAGTGAAAAATTCACGAATACCATAGAGAAAATATTTTAGAATTTAATGTTTCTTATATTTATGTAAACATGACTTCATTTATATAGTTAGTTACTTTTTCATGTATATCCAGGTTATAAATATCCTTTCAAATCGATTCTGTTCTTCTATCTAATTTTAGTCTTTCAAACGAATGTACTGTAATGCTTGTATGTATAAATCCTATGAAAAGATACAGGGCTTTTGTAAATTATGCATTTATTGTAATTATCATTAATTTTTTAATAATAATCGGCGAGAGAGAAGAGGATTTTACTGCATTTGCATTTGTAAGATCATCATGACATGGTGCGCGTTATCCTGACAAATGTGACCAGCTCTACAACAATCATTTTGAAACAAGCAGACTTAATTTCAAGCAATTGCGTTTTAATGACTGACCTTACTCTACTTTTTCTAGCAAGAAATGCTTTATTCTGCAGCGTGAACAGACTGAAAGTACCTGGTGTTAAATATGAGCTTCTGATAAAATTTGGGCTGAAGGGGCCGTCAGAACTGTGAGCATCTCTGGTGGCTCTCAGTAGCTTGCAGAGCTCGTCCCTGGAGACCCGCACGGCTTGTCCTCAGCGCCCGGCACGAGCCCCAGCCGGGAGCACTTCTCTCGGCCGCAGGAAGGGCTGGGGGGCTCTCCGGGCTCTGCCCCGAAGGGCGGACGCGGGCCCCCGCCCCGCTGCTCTTTGAGGACCAAGCAGGAAGCACCGCGCTCCACAGGGACGCCCGTGCCGGAAGAGGAAGGCGCGGGCTCCCTGAAACCAGGAAACCACGCAGTGTGACTCTACTAAAGGCCTTATTTTTTCTTATGTAAATCATCTTTTTACATTTGTTTGTAAACATGTTGAAAGGAGGGACCTATTGGTACATTTTTAGCTTTTGGCGATATAGCCGTTTTGGACTGTCTAAGTAGCAGATGTAACTTTTCCTTTTTAAATGGCACATTAAAGAGCCAGCAGGAAATGTGTTCCCACCACGGTGCATTATTTATTATACAGCTCATTTTGTCGGTGGACGGTTTACATTCGGTTTCTGCTTTTAACTTCCTTGTACGATTCATTCGTTGTTACATTCTGTTTTCTGTTAATCTTTTGTGAACCTCCTGATTATGTAACAAAGTATGTACAGTCTCCTTTTGAACTATTTTTATCACAGTATTATTTATTGCTTTCTTTCAATAAAGTACTGAGGCGTTTTCCACTGCCAATAAAGGATACTGAGAATAAGCTGTCATTCTGTGACAAATCGGCCGCAGCTGGCTCATCTCCGGCTCCAGGCTGATTCAGTGGCGGCAGTGTGGTCGAGTGGACTTTCTTGGGTAGAAATCAGTTGACAGAATGAAAAAGCTGGGGATGGAAGCACAGGATGGGGGCGTCCCCGCCAGGAAGCCCAGGGGCTTCCCGCCTCGGCCCCCGAGGCCCAGACCCTCTCTCGCTGAGACCTGGGGGACCAGGCCCGGGCAGCCTGGCGCTCAGAGGCACCGCAGGCCACAGGGAGGCGCGGAGGCGCGTCAGTCCATGCGCGCACTGGGGCCCTGCTCTCCTGCTGCTCCCGCCCTGGGCTGTGTCCTTCCGGTTCCCAGGGAGCCTGGTCTCGGAGCGCTCAGACGGAGTCCTGAGTCATGAAGCAGTCCGGCGCGAGAGGGGAGGGACGCGCCGACGGGCCCGGGCAGGCAGGCAGGCAGGACGCGCCCGGCTGCAGGGCGGCAAGGCGCGGCGCTCGTGGCTGGCAGCGCCAGGCCCAGGGCACCCGATGCCTCAGCCCCTAGGTGCTGTCACCCGCCCTCCCCCCACCGCAGTATTGTCATCAGGTCTGGGGGTGCGCGATGCCCAGGCCGACCCCATGCCTCGCGCTGTGTTGGGTGGGCGCTGCTGACTGTCGCCTCGGTTTTCCTTTTCCTGTTCTGCTGTCCTTCCAGGGCTGACGGCCGCCTCTCCTGAGTGACGTGTTTTCTTTATTCGGGTGAATACATTCCAGCTGGTGTCCGTCAGGGCACAGCGATCCGGTGGTTTGGTGTTCTCTTGAGAGCCTGTGCTGGCTGGTTTTCCAGTTTTGTTGGGGGCAGCCTTTTCTTGGCATTTCCTCGTTCTTGGGTTCACTTAAGCGTGAGACTCAAAAGCACATAGCGCTTCCCTGCTTTTTCACCCACCAGTCCGTTTGCCTGACCAAAGCCGGGCAAGCCTTGGGTAGCCTGAAGCTTCTGGAAGCAGACCAGGTCATCATTGACTCTTTAAGTTGCAGGTGTTTGATTAAAACTTCATTCGGTGGTTCCGTTTACGCCTTTAACAAAAGGTCAGCTCAGAACGACCCAGAGCGCACAGGCCGGTGTTGCAGTAGCTCTGCTGTGCTAGGCGCACTCTGCTGTGCTAGGCACACTCTCAGCCACGCCTCCCGGGTCTGCTCGCCCCACACGCAGTGTCCCAGGGCTCGCCCGCAGTCGGCGGGGATGGGAGCCATTCGCAAGCCAGGTGTGGCCACACTGAAGACTCTCTGGACCCTTCCCACCGCTAGAACTCTGTCGAGCCTCCTTTAGCCTCATAATTGCTGCCCTTAAGTTTCTCTTTTCAAGTCTCACATCATGCACTTTAAGGTAATTGTGGGTTTGGGGTTTTCTTTGCTCTTTTGCTGGCTAAGTCCTGTGCTCATGGGGATGGGCTCCCCAGGGTCTGGGGAGGAGCGTGTCTCCCGTGTATTTCCGGCAGGTGGATAGCGAGGTGGGCGTCCGGGTGCTGTGGCTGCTGTCCTAACCACCGACATGTCATCGAGTGCATTCCCAAATAGCTCAGAGGCTTCTGTTTCTGACATTTCCTTAGCTTAACTCCTCGGTGAGGAGGAGTAGCCAGTGGTTTTGCAACCGTGTGTCCTTGACTCAGTGGGGCACCTTTTGGAGTCCTGTTGTTTGAGGCCAGCACTGCGTGCGCCCCCTCCACCTGGCACACGCCGAGGGCACACCCAGTGCAGGGAGGAGCAGGGCTGGCGTGGAGGATCCATCCTTCGCCTCTTCCCGCTTTCAGTGCTTGTTGGCCTCCTGGGCTGTGAGCCGGGTCTCCCGTCTCTGCCTCTGTCTTCACGTGGCCCCACCCTATGTCTTATCTTCTGTCTCTTACGAGGACACTTGTCACTGGCCCACCTAGGTCATCTGGGATGGTCTCACCTCAAGACGCTTCACTTAGTTACACCTACAAAGACCCCTTTCCCAAATAAACTCACGTTCACAGGATCCTGCGATTTGCACACAGACACATGCTTGTGGGGCCCCCGTTCACCCCATTCCACCTTTCGACATTCTGGAGAAGAGCTGCCCTGCCCGGGAGATACCTGGATGGATAGACCTGGCTCTACCCCAAGGGACCCACCCCCCAGTGGGAACATGGTGAGCCGAGAGAGGGAGCCGTGACGCCCGGGCTCCTACATAACACGTGCTTAATGTGGCCTCTCGATTCCTCCAGTGTGGACTTTGCCTCTTGGCATCTCCTTCTGGGGGATGAGAATTTCAGCTTTCCCGCACCTCCCTTTCTCCTCCCCAGCTCCCAGCAGAGCTGAATCCGTGTTCACTGTTGCCGTGAGGAAGGCTGGAGGTGTTATTCATTGCTGGGCCAAGTGGGTTACTATGATTACTACCGAGGGCACGTGTTGTGTGCCCAGTATTTACAGATGAAATGACCGTGTCTGGGATTTGCTTGACAATAATCTTGGCGGAGGGGTAGGTCAGGATATGGGTCAAACCAAATTGACCGTGTGGGTTGATAGTTGTTGAAGGTGGGTGATGGATTCATGAGGGTTTATCATAGTATTCTCTTTTTGCATTTGTGTGACATTTTCTATAATAATATTTTAATAGTTATTTTAGGGAGACCCTCTGTGTTTTAAACCCTCAGTCTTTAGATGTCTGGAAAAATTGCTTCTTGGTCCTCACTTTGGAATGTAATTTACCCAAGTTTTGAACATTAACTGCAGCCCACCCATTTTACACCACAACTCAGCATGCACACACTACGTTTCATCCATTCTATCGTGACTCCTTTGTGACATTTTGGTGTCTTTGAAGTCAGGATGTGTCTTACAAACGATGGCATCTTAGACTTGATGAACTATGGCGTACAAGAAAACTTCACGTGGGCTGCAGCTTCTCTGCTGCTCCTCCCACTGACAGGTGGGGTCTCATCCCCTGCAGCCTGGCCGGCCTCAGTGACTTGGTTGACCAAATGAATGTGGCAGATGTGTGTTAAAGAAAGTGTGTTAAACCACACCAAGGACTGTGCTGTCTTCCTTCTAACCAAAATTGCTTTGCTTAGGGGGCTGGGAAATAAAGCTTAAATAAAAGGGTAGTGAGGGAAAAATCAAATCTTTGTGGCTACTGTCAGGGCCGCTGTTAGAGACTGAATGGTGTAGATTTATATGTCCAATTTCTGTTGAATGCAATATATTCATTGAGGCTATACAATTATCTTAATCTACATCTCTATGATCCACAGCTCCCTTAGAATCTAGGAAGGTAGCACAGTGACAGCTGTTGATATTCATCAGGTTAATTACTTCAGAATAATTTTATGTTATCGGGTTCACGGGTACCCAGAGATGTTGATCATTGAAATATTCGATTCAGGGAACAATGTAAGAAAGGGTAGTCTGAAAGCTATGTGTGTGTGTCCAGAGCCAGTCAACCTTTCCATGGCTATTAGGAACAGAGCTTAAAAATAATAAAAGCTGATTTAATTGGAACAAATGCAACCCAGCTTTAGATTTTATGTCATCCAGAGTAATGATAATGTTTATGTAATCAGATGTAATTCTTTCTCCTTCTCCTGAAATATTGAATCAGATTGTGTTGTGTGTTTAAACATGGCTTGAGAAAGTCTCAGGGACAGTGATGTGGCAGGAGTTCTTTGGTCCTTGGTCTCCTGGGATTATGCCTCTGAGATACAATCAGTGATTCAGTCCCCATAGATCTTTGGTGCCATCCAATTCTGACATAGTGATGAAACTCTGATTTGAGTGATTCACAAGAGATAGGAAGGACAGAAAAGGACAAATTGGCATGAAATAGACTGTAAGGTGGTTTGTGGCATGCATTTTTCATAGGCAATTTCACATAGAAAAGCTTAGAGACTCGTGACCAGTGCTACCTGAGCAAAGGTAGCAGGACCTTATGAACGGTGACTTGACAAATGTGAGTTATTCTTAGAATTTTCATGTTAGGGGAAGTAGGTCAATATGGTAAACATTTAGAATTTATAGACCAGGTGACAAGAAATGGCAATGAACCAGTTAGTTAATCAATGCTTATAGTGCCATTCCAGATCCAAAGTGGGACATAAGTAAAGTTTGTCCTCAACGCTCAGTATCCTTTGGCTAACTCTACTTGGGCTCTTCTCTGTCCTGGGTGATCTGACTTCTTGTTCTGATCCCTTATCCCTGCCAGAAAAGCCAAGGGTTTATATTTGATCCATTACTTTCTTTTAATATGAAACTATCCAATGCATTATGTCAACAGCTTCAGGATGACTTTTTAAGCTATAAAAATAACCAGCAAAGCTATAGTCATGTTTTAATGACAGAAAGCTAGGAATTTGTTTTTTTCCTAGATTGACACCTGAGCTAAAACTGTTGCCATATTTTTTTTTTGTTCTTCTCCCCAAAGCCCCCCAGTACACAGTTGTAGGTTCTAGTTGTGAGTGCCTCTGGTTGTGAAATGTGGGACTCCGCCTCACCATGGCCTGACGAGTGATGCCACGTCTGCATCCAGGATCTGAACCAGTTAATCCCTGGGCTGCTGAAGCAGAGCACACGAACTTAACCACTTGGCCATGGCGCTGGCCCAAGAAAGCTGGAAATTTTAAGATGAAAAATGCTTTGAATTCAATGTATATTCCTATGTTTTGCTACCCCATCAGTTTTTTCCAATAATGAGGAGTAGTGGCCCTGTAGTAGGAGAGTGTAACAGATCATTGGGGGTTGGGGTTAGGGTTCAGGTCAGAATGTGCATAATGTAGAGCAATTTGGATGGTATTAATAATGATATTTGCCTTTCACTGAGAATTTACTATCTGCCAGGCATTGTATGTTTCACATATACCATCTCATTTTAACCCTGACAACAACTCCATGAGATGGATATTATAAGTACCTTTTTATAAGTGACATATGACCTGTGAAGACATGAAATAATTTGCTCAAGATCACACAGTTGAGGGATGGCAGAGATAGGATTTGGACCCAAGGCCGTATGACTCTGAGGTTAGAGCATTCAGCTATAATGGTTTACTTTTACCATGCTTTCCCAGACAAAAACACTACCTTTTACTTCTTCACAAACACCAACAAATTGAAGACTGGATTGTTTAGAGTTTTATCTTCTTTAACCCTTCCTCTCTCTCTCTCAGGAAGTGGGAAGTGAAAAGAGTGTAAATTCTCAATGGAGAACCCAGTCTGAGATTGGCCCTGGTAAGGCTGGACTAGAAGATCAGTTCTTGAATAATGAGAATGGCTTGCTCGTTGTGTAGGATTTCTGAGGTTCTGCCTTTGTCTAAACTTATCACAAGAATGTGAATCTGGCACGTGCAGTTCTGCATAAGATAAATCCCTGTAGGCCATTATGGGAAGTCTTTCAAAGCTTCTTCGTTCCTTACAGGAATCCAGGAGGACAACAATTGTGTGCCTTTGAGGTTCTCAAGAGGTCACAAGCCCATGTGGTGTTCAACTAAGCAAAAAAAAGTCTTAATCTGTGATGGGCCATTTGTCCCCATATACGGGTGCTGCATTTGCAGTGATCATGAAATCTTTCTAGAACAGGATTACAGTTTGGCATAGACAGGTCCAGTAATGTAATACATTACATCCAAATGGTTTAAGAGCAATCAATTGGGTATCTGAAGACTTATCTCTGTGATTAAGTGGATATGAGTTCTTGAGCAAATCACTCCAACTCTAGGCTTCTGTGTACTTACCTCTGGAAAAGGAGTTGGATTTAATCAATCTCTTCACCTGTGATGTAGTTGTCCTGACACATTGTTACTTTGTTCTTTGAATGGAAATACATCAATCAGCTCAATCCTGTAGCACTAGTTACTTTATGCTTACCAGAAGCTAGGGTTACCAGCAACCTATTAACTTACTAGAAAAATAAATTGTTACCTAGTACGTGTAGTTGGTTTATTGATAATATATTTGAGTATATAAATAGGACTCTGTGGGAAAAATGATGAAAGGAGTCCTTGGTGATGAAGAGGTTGGAAACTCTTATTCTATTCCACCACAGAAGGCATGAGTCTTCTCTTCAGTCTCTTCATGGCTGACTTCATTTCTTGGTTCCTCAGAGTGTAGATCAAGGGGTTCATCAGAGGGGAGATGACAGTGAAGGTGACAGAGATGGCTTTACCTGTGGGGAGGGCAGTGAAGGGCCGGGCATAGACATAGATGCAGGGCACAAAGTGCAGGGTCACCACCGTGATGTGTGAGGTGCAGGTGGAGATGGCTTTCCTCCTGCCCTCCCCTGCCTGAGACCTCAGCATCATTAGGATGACTGTGTAGGACACAAGCAGGAAGATAAACCACAGGGTACTCACTAAGCCATTGTTGGAAATCATCAGGAGCTCAAGTGCAGAGGTGTCTGTACAGGCGAGTTTGAGGACATGGGGGACATCACAGTAGAAGCTGTCAAGAACATTGGGTCCACAGAAAGGGAGGGGCAGCAATAGGGAAATTTGCATGATGGAGTGGACAAAGCCCCCCACCCAGGAAGCCAAAATGAGGGCAGTGCATCGCCCCCTACTCATGATGGTGACATAATGCAGGGGCTTGGAGATGGCTATGTAGCGATCAAATGCCATCACAGAGAGAGAGAAAATATCCGCTCCACCGAGGAGGTGGAAGAAGAACGTTTGTGTCATGCAGCTAGTATAGGATATGGTCTTTATCTTTGACAGAAGGTCTACCAGGATCTTTGGAGCGGTGATGGAGGAGAAGCAGATGTCAAGGATGGCTAGATTGCGGAGCAGGAAGTACATGGGGGTGTGAAGGCGAGGCTCACAGGTCACAGTGACCATGATGAGGAGGTTTCCCAGCAGAGTTGTCATGTACACAAAACACAGAAAAAGAAATAAGACCAAACTGAGATCTTGGGACTAAGTCCTAGAAATATAAATTCTTTTACCCTGGTGCCATTTCCCAACTCCATTGAATCATGTTTCTTCTTCTTTGTGTAGCTTGGAAAAAATTAAAAGTGTTATTTCAGAAAGGGTTTACTCCCCCTTAATAGATTCAGGTTTACAGTTGGGTATTAGGTCGGAAGACTAGTGAGGCATTATCACCACATGAAGACTCTTTCCAAGGTTATTGTTAACACATCCTACATGCCATCTTATTCCATAAGCATGCAGTTAATTATTGTTTTCTTCTGTAAATTATATGTATTTTAGAAAATGCATAAAAGTAATGTTCTCAGAATAGAAGTTGTAAGTATCCAAGATAAAAAGGTGAATAGTAAATAATCAGAAAGGGAATATTTTGGCACAAGGGATACAAAAATGGATGCAGTTTGGTGTGTAAATAAGACAATGCCTATTTGGTACAACTGGGGTCCTTTGAGGTTTTACACAAATGTGGGTTTTTTTCCAGACTGGGTGCTCCATTTAAATGCTTTAAGAACTCCTATCTGCAAAATGATTGTCTTTGGACTGAATTTCACAGAAGCACTCCTCCCGTTTTTAGGTCACAGATTTAATGCTATGAAAAATCAGATAATTTTAAAGCTGTAAAATTCTTCTTTATCATTCTATTTTTCCTTAAGGGGATTTATTTGTTTCTTTCTTTAATATACTTTAGGTACCAAAACCCCTGGATGTTGAATAACTCCTCAGCTATGAAAGAAAAGTGGTAACTCAGAGCTTCTCTTCTGTTCACTGGTCAAATTTCTTTCCTAAAAGCTATTTTTTTTTTATTGCGCTATCATTGACATACGATAGACTCATGTGTTTGACGTGTACACTTTGATAAGTTCTGACATACGCATATACCCATGCAATCATCAATATGTTTAAGATAGTTAATTAATATGTCTTAATATATATTAAGATATAATAAGATATAAGTTAATTAATATATGTATCACTCCAAAAGTGTCCTTGTGACTCTGTAATATGTCCCCTCTGCCCCCTTTCTTCAGGCAACCACTGATCTGCATTCTGTCACTATCCATTAGTTTGCATTTTCTAAAATTTTCTATAAATGGAATCCTAAAAAGTGTACATTCTCTTTTTGTCTGGCTTGTTTCACTTACAAAATACATCCACGTTTTGTGTGTACCAATATTTTGTTCCCTTTTATTGTACGGATGTGCCACATTTTGTTTATCAATTCACTTGTTGATGAACATTTGGGTTGTTTCTAGTTTTTGGCTATTACACATAAAGCTGCTATGAATATTCTTGTATAGGTCTTCATGTAGATACATGTTTCCATTTCTCTTAGGTAAGTACCTAGGAATGGAACGGCTGCAACTCTTAAAATTCAATAAGAAAACCAACCACCCAATTAAAAAAAAGGGACAAATGGTTTGAACAGATACTTCAACGAGAAGATATAGGTTTAGCAATTAAGCATATGAAAAGATGCTCAATGTCATTTATCAGTGGGGAAATGTAAATGAAAGCTATAGTGAGATAACAGTGCACATTTATTAAAATGGCTAAAATAAGAGAGAAGGGGTTAATATCCAAAATATACAAAGAACTCAAACATCTCAACAACATAAAATCAACAACCCAATTTAAAAATGGGCAAAAGATCTGAACAGAGATTTCTCCAAAGAAGACATACAGATGGCCAACAGGCGCGTGAAAGGACGTTCAACATCATTAGCTATCAGGGAAATGCAAATTAAAATTACAATGAGATATCCCCTCTCTCCGGTCAGAATGCCTATAATTAACAAGACAGGAAACAAGTGTTGGAGAGGATGTGGAGAGAAGGGAACCCTCGTACACTGCTGGTGGGAGTGCAAACTGGTGCAGCCACTGTGGAAAGCAACATGGAGCATCCTCAGAAAATTAAGAATAGATCTACCGTATGATCCAGCTATCCCACTGCTGGGTATTTATCCAAAGATCTTGAAAAAACAAATGCATAAAGATACATGCACCCCTGTGTTCATTGTAGCATTATTCACAATAGCCAAGACTTGCAAGCAACCTAGGTGCCCATCAAGGGAAGAATGGATAAAGAAGATGTGGTGTATATTCATAATGGAATACTACTCAGCCATAAGAAATGATGCAATCCGGCCATTTGTGACAACATGGATGAACCTTGAGGTTATTATGCTGAGTGGAATAAGTCAGAGGGAGAAAGTCAGATACCGTATGATCTCACTCATAAGTAGAAGATAAAAACAACGACAAACAAACACATAGCAACAGAGATTGGATTGGTGGTTACCACAGAGGAAGAGGGGAGAGGGGAGGGTAAAAGGGATGATTTAGGCTCACATGTGTGGTGATGGATTATGATTAGTTTTTGGGTGGTGAACATGATGTAATCTACACAGTCTTCGAAATATGTTACGATGTACATCTGAAAGCTATATAATGTTATGATCCAGTGTTACTGCAATAAAAAAAAGAAGATTGACATATCAGAGTTGACAAAAATGTAGAGGAACTGTAACTCTGGTGGGAATGTGCAATGATGCAGCCACTTTTTATTATTATTATTATTTTTTATTGAGTCATGGATAGGTTACAATCTTGTGAAATTTCAATTGTACATTAATGTTTGTCAGTCATGTTGAGAGACCAGAGAAGTCAAGTGCTGGTCTCTGCAGTGAGAGCCATCTGGGCTCAAGTCCTGGCTTTGTCCCTGTGTGACTTGGGTAAGTGAGAGACCTCATGGAGTCTCCACTTCATCTGTGGAATGGGGATTATAGTAATACCCACCTCACAGGGAAGTTATCAGGATTAGGTGAATTAACATACATAGAGTCTCAACATACATGACTGGTTATCTGTTATGATTAGTACTATGTTGGGTAACCTTAACATGGGAGGCTCATCAGGAAATGGAGTGTGTTGAACCAAATAGTAGCTGAGCTATCAATTCTGACTAGTTAAAGTGGGGAAATAATCACCAGAAAACACCAACTCAATATAGTTACTAAAGATATTGAGGAGGTCTTACCTACTTATGATATCCTTCCACAGGGACTATGGAATTGTAAATAGTAGACTATGGTCTACACAGAAGGGTAGAAGGTACAGTACCTCAGACCCCGAGTCAGTACTGTTTGTCAGAGAGGAATAGGTCCTACATTCACAAGATACTTTTGGTAATTCAGACAACATCCTCTGCCTTCTGCTCCATGTTTCTGCTATTTTTACTCCATCTATTTAACAAATATTGATAGAAAGTTGGCAGAGTTCTAGGTTATTTGAGAGAAATGAATATAATCCAAAACCAGTGGAGAAAGAACTGAAATTTAATAATATGACATTGATGGGGACCGTCTAAAGACAGATGAGGTGTGTGTGAGAAAAGGGTGATTTCTCTCCAAGAGGCTCAGAGGAAGCTGCATGGAGGAGGTGACATTTCTGTTTGGGGCACATGGGAGTGGAGAGAATGGGAGATCTGGCTTTAGGGGACCAGTTGAATATATAACAGTTGCTGATGAGTGGGAAGTTTGGCTGGAAAGAAGGGATCCAAATATGTAGGCACGGAAAGACATGCAAAAGAAAATCGTTGTTACAAAATTTTTATTTTTTGATAAATCTAAGGGAGGGTATGTAGGTGTTCACTGTATTATTCTTTCAACTTTTTTGAAATATTTTATTTTCTTTCTAGTTTTGAATTTAGAAAAACCTCTGTAGATTTCAGTTTCAAGAGATCCATCTATAGGAAGTAAGCCTGAGAAAAATCTCTTGTTTGTGCAATTCAAAGGATCCTGGAAAAAAAGAGCTTCCTCTGCCTACTTCCAAACTAAACTCATTTCTATGACTCTCCTTTCACAATATCTTCTTTGTTCATATTTCTTAGCTGTGCTGTCTGCCACTGATAGTTCACCCTGGAATGCAGCATCTTGTGTATATATTTCATTATTTTTAGTCAAAGTGTATTTATGAATCTTACAATTCCATCTAGATTTCATTTTTTCTCACTCTTCTCTTCTCACACTTATTCATCGACACCCAGACACCATAGTCATTCACACTCATGTAGAGTTATGTGTCTTACCTAAAATTTCCAACCTCCTTCTCAAACATCTTGAATAATGTTCACACGAACCTTGGGAGTCATTCAGCTTCAGGAAATTTTGTTAAATACCCCTCTGAAGGCCAGTGATTTCAGTGGCTTCCTGTCTATCTTTACGTGGAAAAAGGCAGACTCAGGGAATAATATTTCCTTGGCTCTTCCACACTGATTCACAGTGTTCCATCATATGTACCAATTTGTCAATCCCAGAACTAGTGTGAGAATTATCAGAGGGCATATAATTGGATGTGGCTGTGGAAAAATTCTACTGATGGAGAGGTGGTTTCAGTGGGAGTAATCAAGATGTGACTCAGGCACATGTCCTTAGGAACACACTTTTTGTGTAGGATCTAAAAGTTTTTAGCAGTGACAAAGATTCTCCCCTTGACCAAACTCTACTCAGACTCCCCTGAACTTTTCAACTAGGCCTCCACTTTGAGACCTCCATGCTTGTCTCTGCATTGTCCAATTTTAGCAAGAATTCTGCTAATTCAGTTTAGCCAAAATCCCCCAACCTCCATGTTGATCACCCTCAGTATCTTATCAGGTTCCTCACCATTCTCCATCCCCCAAGTGATATTTGATCACCCTGGCCTGCCTTCAGCAAGAATCCTGTTAGGTCAGCTTACCAGAATTCTACCTTACCTCTTAGTAGATTTTCTATTGGGACATAAATGCCTATTCTTAGGGATTCTGCACAACTTCCTTAGCAGTTTCACCCACGTAGGGTAATTCCTGAAGTGTGACACACATGTATTGGAAGGAGCCATTGGACCTGAAAGGATTATGTAGACGAGAGTGAAGAAGCTCTCAATGGGCAGATGAAGAAAGTGGGTGATGGAGTTCTCACAGGACACACATGTCACCAGGAAATCCACGCTGGATCCATCAGCAACTCCTACTTGCTCGACTTTCAGAGTTTTTCACCATTCTCACCACCTCCACTGTTACTACCCTAAGTCATGTCTTCATTATTTCTTTCATGGGACTATTGTTGTAGCCTCTTAATTGGTCTCCCTGTTTTTGTCCTCACCTCTCTTCATTCTATTTGTAACAGGAGCCCCTGCAATTCTGTTAAAACATGCATCACTATTCTGCTCTTCAAAGCCCTTCAGATGCATCTCATGTTATTTAGAGTGAAAGTCATAATCCTCACAATGTCTAAAAGGTCCTAAGACCTGGTCCCGTGGCCTCATTATCTCTCTGACTTCAATCATTACCTGGCTCCTCCTTGCTTCCTCTCATCTTCTTATGAAGGCCTGGGCACAGCCCCACCTGAGGACCTTTGCATGTCTGATTTTTGAACTGACATTTGTACTGCGACATGAACATTCTTCTTATTTCAAAAATTTTAAGATCTAGGATCTACCTTCAGAAAGAAGAGGCCAAAAAGAAAACCTCCCAACAGCTGTAAATGGCAGAAAAATAAACAAATAAAAACCAAACTCATATTGAATAATGTTTTTCACTTCATACCAACATTTTTTAATGTATATGTGTAATCTGAAGCAGCTTCACAAGTTTCTGTCATTTTTAGCTAGTCATGTTAACAGACAATAATAATAAATCCATTGTTTTCTTACCCTTATTCTCCAATGATTTGAGGAACAGAAATGAGTGAGAGGCAATATCCATTCACTGAGATTTTCAATTCAACCATCTTTTGAATGTTTTCTCTGTTTCAGTTGCTGTGCCAGGTGCCGGAGGTAGAATAAAGAAAGCATAGTGCTACTGGGAGAGATAGGAGGAAGGAGGACAGGGAATTGGAAACAAGGTCCTGAGTGCAGTGCTTGAGCTGAGCCCCAGTCGCTGAGGCAATGTGGTGGAAATGTGGCCAGTAGGTGTGGGGTTCAGAGGAAGGTCAGGGTAATGACCTACACGAGGTCACAGAACCCGTAGTTATTGGGGTCCACATTCTAACTCAAACTGTGCTAGCTCCAAGGCACCTGCACTCAACCACTGGAGTTGAGGCTTTAGATGAAAAATCATCAGGTAATAGTTATTTAATTTATTCATATCAGAAAGTCAGAGGAGGAACTTAATTTGAGTGTGTTTACTTCATTAAAATGACATTATTTCGTGAAAGACCTTAGTAATCCAATGCCCAAGCTTTGTTATGTTTCTAATATGTGTCTCAGCCCCTTTCCTGGCAACATGAATATAGTGGAGATGTCTGAGTATGTATATATTTGCTTTTTCTTATTGTTAATTTTATTTAGACAATTGGAGATTTCCATGTTGTTGTAAGTAATAACCAAAGGTGGTCCCACCTTAATCCATTTTCCCCCAATGATCATTTCACAATCTATATGTATATCAAAACATCAAGTTGTACATCTGAAATAAACATTTGTATTTCTCAATTATAAGCAATAGAGCTGAACGAACCCCCACAACAATTCCAATGTGATAAAATTGTCTGAGTGCATACAGATTCATTTTTCTTTATTTCTTCCAAGGCTGTATTGCATAAGCATTATGCAACTCTCCAGCTAACAATTTGATTTCTCTTTTGCAACATGAAATGTATCTTTTTACATTATTACTGCATGCCAATCAGAATCTTTGGAAGTCATGTGTATCTTAGTAGATATATCAAAATTATTTAGAAATCCTTTAGTCAATCTGGTTTATTTGATGGCCAATCATTTTAATAGGTGGTGAGAAGGAGTTAGCAAACAGTCTACACCCTCTCAGAAGGTATAAATCTTCTTTTCAGTTTCCTGATGGCTCACTTCATCTCCTGGTTCCTCAGAGTGTAGATCAAGGGGTTCAACAGAGGGGAGATGACGGTGAAGGTGACAGAGATGGGCTTATCCATGGGGAGAGCACTGAAGGGCCGGGTATAGACATAGATGCAGGGCACAAAGTGCAGGGTTACCACAGTGATGTGTGAGGTGCATGTGGAGATGGCCTTCCTCCTGCTCTCCCCTGCCTGAGACCTCAGCATCATTAGGATGACTGTGTAGGACACAAGCAGGAAGATAAACCACAATGTGGTGAGCAGTCCACTATTGGAAATCATCAGTAGCTCAAGCACAAAAATGTCAGTACGGGCTAGTTTGAGGATCTGGGGGACATCACAGTAGAAAGTGTCAAGAACATTGGGTCCACAGAAGGGGAGGGGCAGCAACAGGGAAATCTGCACGATGCAGTGGACAAAGCCCCCCAGCCAGCAGGCTACAATGAGGGCAGTGCATCGCCCTCTGCTCATGATGGTCACGTAGTGCAGGGGCTTGGAGATGGCCACATAGTGATCAAATGCCGTCACCGACAAAGAACATACATCCACCCTCCCAACAAGGTGGAAGAAAAACATCTGGGTGGAGCAGCCATTGAAGGAGATGGTGTTTCTCTGTGACAGAATGTCCACCAGAACCCTTGGGAGCTGTGATGGAGGAAAAGCAGATACCGGTAAGAGATAAATTACGGAGCAAAAAATACATGGGGGTTGAAGGCACGATTCCCAGGTCATGGTGACCATGATGAGATTTCCCAGCAGAGTTGTCACATACACCCACAATAGGAAAAGTAGAAGACCAAGTTCAGTTCTTGATTCTGGGTTTGGTCAAGGAAAACACATTCTTTTACCCTGGTGCAGTTTTTCAGCTCCATTGAGTCATCTTTCTCTCACTTTTGTTTCAAGCTACTTCATATCATACTTGGCTATTTATTTTGTTTCCTTCCTAAGCACTAAGAACGCAATTCAGATTGTTCCTCCTGTGGTTGTGGTGTTTGCAATTTGTTGAGTTCTCCCAGTTTTTAAGATTATGATCAGTTTCATGATCAAATCAAAGTATCACATGAAATGTCATTGAATAATTGTTTTCCTATTAATCTATTTTTGAAAAGAATATCATTTATGTCTAGTAGTCACATTGGCCTAGCATATTTTATTTAATTAATTTATTTTGGTTTTAAAATTTTATTATTATTTTTTATTTCATGCAAATTTATTGAATGTCAGGAATTTTCTGAAGCACTATATAGAAAGATAAGGAAGACATGTCTCCAGCCATTGAGAACTTATTGTTGACAAATTGAATATTCATATTAGCAAATATTCTGGTGGCTTCAAGAGGTCTTGTTTTTCTGAATAAAAGGATCTCATTCAGTTTCTTATTGCAATCTTGCTGTGACATGAGTCAGTTTCCTTGCTGTTGGCTGTTTTACATTGAATTTCTTAAAATTGCAGAATTATTCCATGTAGGTAACTCATCATTGTGATTTCTTTATACTAAACAGATTATTTGATTAATAATTATTTTAAAATATTTACAATTTATGATTGGGAAACACATTGAAACAATATGTGAATCCTAATCTCAAAGAATATCTTTACTTTCTTTTATTGAGATCAAAATACTTAAACATGGGACCTACCCTTTTAACAAATTTTTAAGTACACAATACGGTATAGCTACAATGTTGTACAGCAATTCTCTAGAGCTTGTTCATCTTGCATAATGCGATGTCATCCTTGATGTGATCTTGCTTGAGTGTCAGGGAGAGAATAAAGATAGTGACCTACTTTTGAGAGGTGGTTCATACTGTACCAACCACACTCTCCTCTGTGTTTTTCCCTTTGTGGATCTAAGCTAAGAGAGTGGAGGAATCCCATAGGAGGGAGAGACAATGGTATCATTAGAATAATGCCGCCACCTTTTTTTTGTGAAGAAGATTGCCCTCAGGTAACATCTGTTGCCAAGTGGAACACGCGAACTTAACCACTACAGCACTGGACTGGCCCCAATAACGCCTATTTTCAAGAATCTGTTGTTGATCATTCTTAGGAAATTTTACAATTATTATTTGCTCCTCTTTGTTCTTAGTGCACACCTCCTGCAATTTCAAATGTATGTGGATAAGTTGGACCACATTGTCAAAGGGTTTGCAGCCTAAGACAAGCAGATGATTTGTATAAATTGATGGACATAATGCAGGATAAAATGTGAAATGTGTCATGAGAAAAGTAGAGGTAGATTTGGGGGGATAGGAGATATCATGATTTCCAGCAGTAACACAGGCTACTAGTTTTTGAGGATTTACTATGTTTGAAGACTTATGAACGCTGATTTATTCAATTTTCCCCACAATCCTTTAGTGAGTATTATTAATGTTATACTTGTGTTCTTATGGAATGTATGATGAATATATACTTGGCTGAAAGGAAGGAAGTGATGGAAATAGAGTGGAATAAACTGTTTTTGTCTCCCTTCAATCTTACATGTATAGGGTCTAATTTTGCAGAACAAGGATGTTTGACAATGTTGCCTGAAGACAAGAATTTGGCAGAAAGGGGCTCTGGAAACCCAATATACATTGACCTTGTTTTGAGGTGGACTCACCAATAAGCAGCTCAAAGGATGTAACAAATGCATGATGCCTTCTCTCCCACTGAGTGGAACACATTTCTGAATCTCTCTTACCACTTCATCTCTCTTCCAAACAGTTAACACCCACCTTTGCTGTTTCTGTCACTGAGAAGATCATTTGGCTCTGAAGCATTTAATATACCTGGAAAATATCAAAGTCAAACTATTTATACATAATCAATAAAGACATCTCAATTTCACTATCCATAACCTTTACATTAGCTAAAAGCTCAACGTCTTTACCTAATCCTTTGATCCTGAAACTCCAACTACAAACAGTAAGTTATTGGGTACAGAGCAGAACAGAACACTGGTGACTTTAATTCTTGAAAACTTTGTTTCTGAAGACACAGCCTCTTGGAAGACTAAATATCCGAGTGTCTTAACTCCCCTTTCAGGAGAGAAAGGGCAGATTCAAAGAATCACATCTTCAAGAATTTCCACTGTATCCCTGTCTTACGTGCAAATCCCTCAGTTTGAGGCTTAATATAAGACCTACAAAGGGAGTGTTACTGGACAAGGAAGTGGAAGTCGGTGCCTGATTCTGCTGTTGGTGATGAAGTTTCAGTGGGAGTTATTAAGAAGCTACTGAGACATGCTCATGTGTAAACTCACATACCCGCACACAGACGGACACATTTTGGTTGGTGTCCAAATTACTTAGAAGGAGTAGAGGAAATCTTTCTGTTTATCTATAGCTCAATCATAACTATTTTAAAACGTGCCATATACTGTGCCCAAGGGACTACTAAGGGTCCAATTTTCATCACTCGTAAAGCTCAGAGGACACTATATAGAAATGAGTTTCAATTTGATTGTCAAACACCTAGAAGAGAACTGGACCTCAAATCCTTTGCTCCTAGTCCAATTTCTAATTATACGCAGAATTGTAATAGTCTCATGATGTTGCTATAAGTCTCCATATGTAGAGACACAGGACAGTTGATGTTTGAGGAAGGCAATTTTTTCCTGTTTTCCAACACTCTATTCATATGAGATCTCTCAATTTGGATTACTGCAAGCTAAGTTACTTTAGTAAAACTGTCTACAATATTACAATAGTTGCTCATGATTAACTCAGATTATTGAATGGGTTGTTCTTATGTAGAACTCACCTCCACTGTTTCCAGAATGCTGATGGGTTTGGATTTACCTGCTTTTCCACTTTGTTTTAGTACATTAAACTAGTCTACACAGATTAAAAATCGCATGAGATGGGTAATTCTTTTTTTATTCCCCAGCTTTACTGAGATAGAATTGACATGTATCATTATGGGTGTTTAAGGTCTACAATGGTTGATTTGATACATTTATATGTTGCAAATGATTATCATTGTAGTGTTAGCTTGCTCCTTCATCTCCTCACAGAATTACCACTTTTTTTGTGTCTGGTGAGATCATTTAAGATATACTCTCTTAGCAACTTTCAAGTATCGTTATAGTATTGTTAACTATAATCACCATCTGTACATTAGATCTCCAGCACTTACTCATCTTATAACTGGGAGTTTGTATGCTTTCACCAATATCTCCTCATTTTGCCCAGCCCCCAGCACCTGGTAACCACCATTCTACTCTCCGTTTCTATGAGTTTAGCGTTTTAGCTTCCAAATATATATGAGATAATACAGTATTTGTCTTTCTCTGTCTGACTTACTTCACTCATGCCCTCGACGTCTGTCTCAAATGGCAGGATTTTCTTCTTCTTTGTGACCGATAATATTCCATCGTATATACATACCACGTCTTTATCCATTTATCCATCGATGGATGCTTAGACTGTTTCCATATCTTGGATAATGTGAATAATGTTACAATGAACATGAAAGTGCCAATACCTCTTTTAAGATCCTGATTTCATTTCCTTTGGATAAATAACCAGAGAAGGGATTGCTGGCTCATATGATAGTTTTAATTTTAATTTTCTGAGGAACCTTTATACTGTTTTCCGTAGTGGCTTTTCCATTTCACTTTCCCACCAACAGTGCACAAGGGTTTCCTTTTCTCCACATCTTTGCTAATGCTTATTATTTCTTGTCTTTTTGATGATAGCCCTTCTTACAGGTATTAAGTAATATCTTACAGTGGTTTTGATTTGCATTTCTCTGATGCTTAGTGATGTTGAGCACCTTTCCATATAACTGTTGAGCATTTATATGTCTTGTTTGGAACAATATCTATTCAGGTCCTCTGTCCATTTTTATATCGAATTGTTTGTCCTTTTGCTTTGAGTTCTTTACATATTTTGGATATTAACCTCTTATCTGGATATATCATTTGCAGATAGTTTGTCCTATTCTGTAGGTTGTCTTTTCATTTGTTGATTGCTTTTGCTGTACAGAAGATTTTTAGTCTGATGTAGTCCCAACGAAATGTTTATTAATTTTTCTTTTGTTGCTTGTGCTTTGGTGTCATGTCCAAAAACTTGTTGCCAAGACTAACGTCTAGGAAACTTGTCACTATTGTTTCTTCCAGGAGTTTTATGATTTCAGGTCTTATACTTTTTTTTTAATTTTTAAAAGTTTTTAAAAATTTTTATTTTTTTTGGATGTACATCATATCTCAAATTCTGGATACATTACATCGTGCTCACCACCCGAACACTAATCACAGTGCATCCCCTCACATGTGACCCTAATCACCCCTTTTGCCCTCCCCCCTCCCCCCTTCCCCAATGGTAACCACCAGTCCAATCTCCAATGCTATGTGGGGTTGTTTTTTGTCGTTTTTATCTTCTCCTTATGAGTGAGATCATATGGTATTTGACTTTCTCCCTCTGACTTATTTCACTCAGCATAGTACCCTCAAGGTCCATCCATGTTGTCACAAATGGCTGGATTTCGTCATTTCTTATGGCTGAGTGGTAGTCCATCGTGTATAAATACCACATCTTTATCCATTCGTCCCTTGATGGGCACCTAGGTTGCTTCCAAGCCTTGGCTATTGTGTATAATGCCGCAATGAACATAGGGGTGCATGTATCTTTATGCTTTTGTGTTTTCAAGTTCTTTGGATAAATACCCAGCAGTGGAATAGCTGGATCCTATGGTAGATCTATCCTTAATTTTCTGAGGATACTCCAAACTGCTTTCCATAGTGGCTGCACCAGTTTGCACTGCCACCAGCAGTGAACAAGGGTTCCCTTCTCTCCACACCCTCTCCAACATTTGTTGTTTCCTGTCTTGTTAATTATAGCCATTCTGACCAGAGTGAGGTGATACCTCATTCAGGTCTTATACTTAAATCTTTAATCCATTCCAAGTTCATTTTTGTGAGTGGTGTAAGATAGGAGCTTGATTTCTTTATTATGCATGTTATCAAGTTTTTACCTGTATCATTTGTTGAAGACAGTATTCTTTTCCCATTGTATATTCTTGGCTTCTTTGTTGATAAATAATTGTATATGCATGGGTTTATTTCTGAGCTTGTGATTCTGTTCCATTGGTCTATATGTCTGTTTTTATGCCAGTACTATATTGTTTTGATTATTATGTCTTTGTAGCATGTAGTTTGAAATCATAAGTGTGATGCCTCCAGCTTTGTTCTTCTTTCACAGGATTACTTTGGCTATTAGTTGTCTTTTGTGATACCACACAAATTTTAGGATTATTTTTCCATTTCTGTGAAAAATGCCATTGGAATTTTGATATGGATTGCATTGAACCTGTAGATCTCTGGGTATTGTGGACACTTTACAATATTAATTCTTCTCACCCATGAGCATGGAATATATTTCCATTTGTTTGTTTCTTCTTCAGTTTCTTTCATCAATGTCTTATGGTTTTCAGTGAACAGATCTTTCACCTTGTTGCTTATGTTGGTTATATTTCTTACTCTTTGACGCAATTGTAAATTGAATTGTTTTCCTTTTTTAAATTGGTTTTAAACTTATGGTATTTCTACATATTTCACTTATTTTGATTTTTAATTTTTTAAATTATGGTAACATTGGCTTATAACAGTATATAAATTTCAGGGATACATCATTATGTGTTTTGATTTCTGCGTAGATTACAACATGTTCACCGCCCAACGACTAATTACAATCCATCACCACATACATGTGCCTAATTTCCCCTTTCGCCCTCCTCACTCTCCACTTCCCCTCTGGTAACCAGCAATCCAATCTCTCATTCTATGTGTTTGTTATTGTTTTTATATTTGACTTATGAGTGAGATCGCATGGTATTTGACTTTCTCCCTTTGACTTGTTTCACTTAGCATAATACCCTCAAGGTCCATCCATGTTGTCACAGATGGCCGGATTTCATTGTTTCTTGTGGCTGAGTAGTATTTCATTGTGTATACATACCACATCTTCTTTATCCATTCATCCTTTTATGGGCACCTTGGATGCTTCCAAGTCTTAACTATTGTGAATAATGCTGCGATGAACATAGGAGTGCATGTATCTTTATGCATTCATGTTTTCGTGTTCTTTGGATAAATACCCAGCTGTAGAATGGCTTGATCATATGGTAGATCCATTTTTAATTTTTTGAGGAATCTCCATACTGTTTTCCCTAGTGGCTCCACCAGTTTGCACTCCCACCAGCACTGTATGAGGGTTTCCTCCTCTCCACATCCTCTCCAACACTTGTTGTTTCCTGTCTTGTTAATTATAGCCATTCTGATTGGAGTGAGGTGATATCTCATGCTCATATTGATTTGCGTTTCCCTGATATTTAATAACATTAAACATCCTTTCATGCACCTGTTGGCCATCTGTATATCTTCTTTGGAGAAATCTCTGTTCAGATCTTTTGCACATTTTTAAATTGGGTTCATAGATTTTTGGTCTTGAGATGTATGAGTTCTTTATATATTTTGGATATTAACACCCTAACAGATATAGGGTATGCAAGTATCTTCTCCCACTTGTTAGGTTGTCTTTTACTTTCATTGATGGTTTCCTTTGCTGTATAGAAGGTTTTCAGTTTGACGTAGTCCCAGTTGTTTATTTTTTCTATTGTTTCCCTTGCCTGGTCAGACATAGTACTTGGAAATACGCTGCTAAGACTGATGTCAGAGAGCGTACTGTTCATGTTTTCTTCCAGAAGTTTCATGGTTTAAGGTCTTGTATTCAAGTCTTTAATCCATTTTGAGTTAATTTTTGTGTTTGGTGTAAGATAGTGGTCTACCTTGGTTCTTTTGTGTCTGTGCACTTTTTCCAACACCATTTATTGAAGACACTTTCCTTGCTCCATTGCATGTTCTTGGCTCCCTTGTTGAAAATTAGCTGTCTGTACATGTGTGGGTTTATTTTTGGGTTCTCAATTCTGTTCCATTGATCTGTGTGTCTGTGTTTGTGCCAGTACCATGCTGTTTTGGTGACTATAGCTTGGTAGCATATTTTGAAATCAGGGGGTGTGATACCTCCAGCTTTGTTCTTTTTTCCTCAGGATTCCTTTGGCTATTCAGGGTTTTTGTTGTTCTATATAAATTTCAGGATTCCTTGTTCTATTTCTGTGAAAAATGTTGTTGGAACTTTGATACAGATGACTTTGAATCTGTAGATTACTTTAGGATGTATAGACATTTTAACTATGTTAATTCTCCCAATCCAAGAGCATGGAATATCTTTCCATTTCTTTGTGTCCTCAATTTCTGTCAACAATGTTTTATAGTTTTCAGAGTACAAATCTTTCACCTCTTTGGTTAAGTTTATTCCTAGATATTTTATTCTTTTCATTGCAATTGTAAGTGGGATTGCATTCTTTTTTCTTTTTCTTTTTTTTTTTTTTTTGCTTTGATCTATATTTTGGTTTAACATGGACGGTTTTATTTTATTTTCATTTATTTATTTTAAAAATTTTTTTCTCATTTATTTGTTTATTTTTGGGTGTGCATCATAATATATTTCGAATTCTGTGTAGATTACATCATGTTCACCACCTGAGAACTAATTATAGTCCATCCCCTCACATGTGAGCTTAATCACCCCTTTTGGCCTTCCTCCTCCCCTCTTCCCCTATGGTAACCACCAATCCAATCTCCGATGGTATGTGTTTGTTTGTCGTTGTTTTTATCTTCTATTTATGAGTGAGATCATATGGTATTTGACTTTCTCCCTTGGACTTATTTTACTCAGCATAATACCCTCAAGGTCCATCCATGTTGCCACAAATGACTGGATTTCATCATTTCTTATGGCTGAGTAGTAGTCCATTGTGTATAAATACCACATCTTCTTTATCCGACATGGATGGTTTTAAATAATACAGACTGACTTGAGTGCAAACATCAGATATACAGTTGGGAAAAAGAAATAATTGAATCAAATACTAAGATTCCCAATTACAAGTTCTGGTTATTTGACATATATTTGGGGGGAAAAGTGAAGTTTAGACATATTTGTACTAACAATATCCACTTCTGTGTAAATTTTATTACAAATAATGAAGTCAGAGAATTAGAGATTTATAAAAATAGTGTCCAATAACAATGTTTCTTTGTGCTGCATAGTAAATAGAGCCCCAGCCAGATAGTGGAGGTCACTTTAAAACCAGGACAGTCTTTTCTGATTCTGTTAAATTCAAATCCCCACACATTTTGAGGTAGCACACCTTGCCCAGAAATCATAAGAGATGTGAATTCTTCACCAATAAAATATATAATGGCTAGCTTAGAGCTAATTGACTTGACCAGGATGTTACTTTCTCATTTTTTAAGAAATTTCCCTGCATGTTTTATAAATTATTATGTACAAATTTTAAAAAATAGTGGATGTGGCATGGTTGATAAGCCCTTAAAGGAAGTTTTACTGTCTGCATTCAGCCTTTGAGGCCCATATATAGACCCATAATAGGACAAGAGGTTGAATTCTTCAAAAAGTAATTACAGCTTCTTTCTTTTATTTTCCATTTATGATAAAAGCTCTCAATAAAATGAGTATAGAAGGAAAATACCTCAACATAATAAAGGCCATATGTGACAAACCCACAACCAACATCAGACTCAATGGACAAAAACTGAAAGCCATCCCTCTGAGGACAGGAACAAGACAAGGGTGCCCACTTTCACCACTCCTATTCAACGTAGTACTGGAGGTGTTGGCCAAAGCAATTTGGCAGGAAAAAGAAATAAAAGGAATCCAAATAGGCAATGAAGAAGTAAAACTCTTGCTGCTTGCAGACGACGTGGTCTTATATATAGAAAACCCCAAAGAATCCATAGGAAAACTATGAGAAACAATCAACAACTACAGCAAAGTTGCAGGATATAAAATCAACATACATAAATCAGTAGCATTTCTATACACTAACAATAAACTAACAGAAAAAGAACTCAAGAACTCAATCCCATTCACAATCACAACAGAAAGAATAAAATACCTTGGGATAAATTTAACCAAGGAAGTGAAAGATTTATACAATGAAAACTACAAGACTTTCTTGAAAGAAATTGATGACGACATAAAGAGATGGAAAGACATTCCACGCACATGGATTGGAAGAATAAACATAGTTAAAATGTCCATACTACCTAAAGCAGTCTACAGATTCAATGCTGTCCCAATCAGAATCCCAATGACGTTCTTTACAGAAATTGAACAAAGAATCCTAAAATTCATATGGGGCAACAAAAGACCCCGAATTGCTAAAGCAATCCTGAGTAAGAAAAACAAAGCCGGAGGCATCGCAATCCCTGACTTCAGAACATACTACAAAGCTACAGTGATCAAAACAGCATGGTACTCGTACAAAAACAGGTGCACAGATCAATGGAACAGAATCGAAAGCCCAGAAATAAAACCACACATCTATGGACAGCTAATCTTTGACAAAGGAGCTGAGGGCCTATAATGCAGAAAAGAAAGTCTCTTTAACAAATGGTGCTGGGAAAACTGGACAGCCACATGTAAAAGATTGGAAATTGACCATTCTTTTTCACCATTCACAAAAAGAAACTCAAAATGGATCAAAGACCTAAAGATTAGGCCTGAAACAATAAGTCTTCTAGAAGAGAATATAGGCAGTACGCTCTTTGACATCAGTTTCAAAAGAATCTTTTCGGACACCATAACTCCTCAGATGAGTTTTCTTATTAAAAAGTTTTCTTATTAAGGTTATGATAGATTACAACCTTGTGAGATTTCAGTTGTACATTATTGTTTGTCAGTCATATTGTGGGTTCACCCCTTCACCCTTTGTGCCCTCCCCCCACCTCCTCTTTCCCCTGGTAACCACTAATCTGTTCTCTTTGTCTACATGTTTAACTTCCACATATGAGTGGAGTCATACAGAGATTGTCTTTCTCTATCTGGCTTATTTGGCTTAACATAACACCCTCAAGCTCCATCCATGTTGTTGTGAATGGGATGATTTTATCCTTTTTTATGCCTGAGCAGTATTTCATTGTGTATATATATCATATCTTCTTTATCCAATCATCAGTTGATGGACAACTTAGGTTGCTTCCACATCTTGGCTATTGTAAATAATGCTGCGGTGAACATAGGGGTGCATGGGACTTTTGGAATTATTGATTTCAGGTTCTTTGGGTAGATATCCAGTAATGGGATGGCTGGATCATATGGTATTTCTATTTTTAATTTTTTGAGAAATCTCCATACTGTTTTCCCTAGTGGCTGGACCAGTCTGCATTCCCACCAGTAGTGTATGAGGGTTCCTTTTTCTCCACAATCTCTCCAACATTCGCCACTTTTTGTTTTGGTTATTTTTGCCATTCTAATGGGTGTACAGTGATATCTTAGTGTAGTTTTGATTTGCATTTTCCTGATGATTAGTGATGATGAGCATCTTTTCATGTGTCTATTGGCCATCAGTATATCTTCTTTGGAGAAATGTCTATGCATGTCCCCTGCCCATTTTTTTTATCGGGTTGTTTTATTTTTTGTTGTTGAGTTGTGTGAGCTCTTTATATAGTATAGAGATTGACCCTTTCTCGGATATATGACTTGCAAATATTTTTTCCCAATTGGTGGGTTTTTTTTTGTTTCAATCATGTTTTCCCTTGGCTTGAAGAAGGTCTTTAGTCTGATGAAGTCCCATTTGTTTATTCTTTCTATTGTTTCCCTCATCTGAGGAGTTATGGTGTCCAAAAAGATTCTTTTGAAACTGATGTCAAAGAGCGTACTGCCTATATTCTCTTCTAGAAGACTTATTGTTTCAGGCGTAATCTTTAGGTCTTTGATCCATTTTGAGTTTCTTTTTGTGAATGGTGAAAAAGAATGGTCAATTTCCAATCTTTTACATGTGGCTGTCCAGTTTTCCCAGCACCATTTGTTAAAGAGACTTTCTTTTCTGCATTATAGGCCCTCAGCTCCTTTGTCAAAGATTAGCTGTCCATAGATGTGTGGTTTTATTTCTGGGCTTTCGATTCTGTTCCATTGATCTGTGCACCTGTTTTTGTACGAGTACCATGCTGTTTTGATCACTGTAGCTTTGTAGTATGTTCTGAAGTCAGGGATTGCGATGCCTCCAGCTTTGCTCTTTTTTCTGAGGATTGCTTTAGCAATTCGGGGTCTTTTGTTGCCCCATATGAATTTTAGGATTCTTTGTTCTATTTCTGTAAAGAACGTCTTTGGGATTCTGCTTGGGATAGTGTTGAATCTGTAGATTGCCTTAGGTAGTATGGACATTTTAACTATGTTTATTCTTCCAATCCATGTGCGTGGAATGTCTTTCCATCTCTTTATGTGGTCATCAATTTCCTTCAGGAAAGTCTTGTAGTTTTTTTTGTTGTATAGGTCTTTCACTTCCTTGGTTAAATTTACCCCAAGCTATTTTATTCTTTTTTTGTGATTGTGAATGGTATTGTGTTCTTGAGTTCTTTTTCTGTTAGTCTGTTGTTAGAGTATAGAAATGCAAATGATTTATGTATGTTGATTCTATACCCTGCAACTTTGTTGTAGCTGTTGATTATTTCTAACAGTTTTCCTATGGATTCTTTTGGGTTTTCTGTATATAAGATCATGTCGTCTGCAAACAGTGAGAGTTTCACTTTTTTGTTGCCTATTTGGATTCCTTTTAGTTCTTTTTCCTGCCTAATTGCTGTGGCCGAAACCTCCAGTACTACGTTGAATAGGAGTGATGAGAGTGGGCATCCTTGTCTTGTCCCTGTTCTCAGAGGGATGGCTTTCAGTTTTTGTCCATTGAGTATGATGTTGGCTGTGGGTTTGTCATATATGGCCTTTATTATGTTAAGGTACTTTCCTTCTATATCCATTTTATTGAGAGTTTTCATCATAAATGGATATTAGGTCTTGTCAAAAGCTTTCTCTGCATCTATTGAGATGATCTCGTGGTTTTTGTTTCTCATTTTGTTAATGTAGTGTATCACGTTGATTGACTTGCGCATGTTGAACCACCCCTGTGTCCCTGGTATAAATCCCTCTCGATCATGGTGTATGATCTTTTTAATGTATTGCTGTATTCGGTTTGCCAGAATTTTGTGGAGGATTTTTGCGTCTATGCTCATCAGTGATATTGGCCTCTAGTTTTCCTGCTTTGTGTTGTCCTTGTCTGGTTTTTGGGATCAGGGTGATGTTGGCTTCATAGAATACGTTAGGAAGTGACCCATCTTCCCCAATTTTCTGGAATAGTTTGAGAAGGATAGGTATTAAATCATCTTTGAATGTTTGGTAGAATTCTCCAGAGAAGCCATGTGGTCCTGGACTCTTATTTTTGGGGAGGATTTTGATTACTGTTTCAATTTCTTTACTTGTGATTCTTCTATTCATATTCTGTATTTCTTCCTGCTTCAGTTTTGGAAGGTTGTAGGAGTCTAAGAATTTATCCATTTCTTCTAGGTTGTCCAATTTGTTGGCGTATAGTTTTTCATAGGATTCTCTTATTATTTTTTGTATTTCTGTGGTATCCGTTGTGATTTCTCCTCTTTCATTTGTAATTTTATTCATTTGAGTCCTCTCTGTTTTTTCTTAGTGAGCCTGGCTAAGGGTTTGTCAATTTTGTTTATTTTTTCAAAGAACCAACTCTTTGTTTCATTGATCCTTTCTCCTGTCTTTTTTGTTTCAATTTCATTTATTTCTGCTCTAATTTTTGTTATTTCCCTCCTTCTACTGACTTTGGGCTTTATTTGTTCTTCTTTTTCTAATTCTGTTAGGTGTCGTTTGAGATTGCTTATAGAGATTTTTCTTGTTTATGGAGGTGAGCCTGCATTGCAATGAATTTTCCTCTTAGGACCACTTTTGCTGCATCCTAAATGAGTTGGTATGGTGTGTCTCCATTTTCATTTGTCTGAGAAAATATTTGATTTCTTCTTCAATTTCTTCAATGATCCATTGGTTGTTCAGTAGCATGTGGTTTAATCTCCACATTTTTGTCCCTTCCCCAGCTTTATTCTTGTAGTTGATTTCTAGTTTCATAGCATTATTGTCAGAAAAGATGCTTGATATTATTTCAACCCTCTTGAATTTGTTGAGGCTTGCCTTATTCCCTAAGATATGGTGTATCCTTGAGAATGTTCCATGCACACTTGAGAAGAATGTGTAACCTGCTGTTTGTGCATGGAGTGTTCTATATATATCTATTAAGTCTGTCTGCTCTAGTTTTTCATTTAATTCTACAATTTCCTTGTTGACGTTGTGTGTGGATGACCTATCCATTGGTGTTAGTGGGGTGTTGAGGTCACCTACTATTATTGTATTGTTGTTGATATCTCCTTTTAGTTTGGTTAATAGTTGCTTTACATACTTTGGTGCTCCTGTGTTGGGTGCATATATATTGATAAGTGTTATGTCTTCTTGGTGGAGTGTCCCTTTTATCATTATAAACTGCCCCTCTTTGTCTCGCTTTATCTGTTTTGCTTTGAAGTTTACTTTGTCTGATATAAGTATGGCAACAATTGCTTTCTTATGTTCATTATTAGCTTGGAGATTCATCTTCCATCCCTTCACTCTGAGTCTGTGTTTGTCTTTGGGGCTGAGGTGTGTTTCCTGGATGCAGCATATTGTTGGGTCTTGTTCTTTAATCCATCCTGCCACTCTGTGTCTTTTTTTTTTATTTATTTATATTTTTTTTATTAACGTTATGATAGATTACAACCTTGTGAGATTTCAGTTGTACATTATTGTTAGTCATGTTGTGGGTACACCTCTTCCCCCTTTGTGCCCTCCCCCCACCCCCCCCTTTTCCCTGGTAACCACCAATCAGATCTCCTTGTCAATATGTTAACTTCCACCTATGAGTGGAGTCATATAGAGTTCGTCTTTCTCTGACTGGCTTATTTTGCTTAACATAATACCCTCGAGGTCCATCCACGTTGCTGCAAATGGGCCAATTTTGTCCTTTTTTATGGCTGAGTAGTATTCCATTGTGTATATATACCATATCTTCTTTATCCAATCATCAGTTTCTGGGCATGAAGGTTGGTTCCACGTCTTGGCTATTGTAAATAATGCTGCAATGAACCTAGGGGTGCAAGGGACTCTTGGGATTTCTGATTTCAGGTTCTTAGGATAGATACCCATTAATGGGATGGCTGGGTCATAGGGTATTTCTATTTTTAACCTTTTGAGAAATCTCCATACTGTTTTCCATAGTGGCTGTACCAGTTTGCACTCCCACCAACAGTGTATGAGGGTTCCTTTTTCTCCACAACCTCTGCAACATTTGTCGCTCTTGGTTTTGGATGTTTTTGCCAATCTAACGGGTGTAAGGTGATATCTTAGTGTAGTTTTGATTTGCATTTCCCTGATGATTAGCGATGATGAACATCTTTTCATGTGTCTATTGGCCATATTTATATCTTCTTTTGAGAAATGTCTGTTCATGTCCTCTGCCCATTTTTTGATCGGGTTGTTTGTTTTTTTGTTGTTAAGCTGTGCGAGTTCTTTGTATATTATGGAGATTAACCCTTTGTCGGATAAGTGGCTTGTAAATATTTTTTCCCAATTAGTGAGCTGTTTTTTTGTTTCAATCCTGTTTTCCCTTGCCTTAAAGAAGCTCTTTAGTCTGATGAAGTCCCATTTGTTTATTCTTTCTATTGTTTCCCTCAACTGAGGAGTTATAGTCTCCGAAAAGATTCTTTTGAAACTGATGTCAAAGAGTGTACTACCTATATTCTCTTCTAGAAGACTTATTGTTTCAGGCCTAATCTTTAGGTCTTTGATCCATTTTGAGTTTATTTTAGTGTGTGCCACTCTGTGTCTTTTGATTGGAGAGTTCAATCCATTTACATTTAGAGTGATTATTGAAATGTGGGGTCCTAATGCTGCCATTTTATTGCTTGTTTTCTGGTTCTCTTGCATTTCCTTTGTTTCTCGTCCCAAGATTTTTGTACTACCAATTCTGGTAAGAAATTTTCTATATTTTATTGGCAATTTATGTCTTTATTCTTGTTATTTGTTTAGTGGTTACCATGTGGTTTGTAAAAAACATCTCATAGATGAGACAGTCCATTTTCTCATAGCCTCTTATTTCCTTAGATTAAGCCATTCCATCCCTTTCCTCTCCCCTTCTAGGTTATAATTGTCAGATTTTTTTCTTCCTTCTTGTCTTCTGAGTTTGTGGTTAAAATGACAACATTATATTTATTCTTGGTGTTTCCCTTCCTTTTATCTTTAATATTATACTTAGCATTTGCTAACCTGTTCTAATGGAGAGCTGCAACTTTCTTACTTTAACTTTCTATTTATCTCCTTTGCTCTGGGTTTTGTAACCCATTTCCTTTTCTTGTTTTTTTCAGGTATTAGGGTCTTCCTGAGCATTTCTTGTAGGGGGGTCTTATGGCAATGAACTCCCTTAACTTTTGTTTACCTGGGTAAGTTTTTATTTCTCCATCATATTTGAAGGATATTTTCACTAGAGTATTCTTGGCTGCAAGTTTTTGTCCTTCAGAGTTTCCAATATATCATTCCATTCTCTTCTAGCCTGTAAGGTATCTGCTGAGAAATCTGCTGACAGCCTTATGGGGGTTTCTTTGTAGGTTATTTTTTTCTGCCTTGCTGCCCTTAATATTTTCTCTTTGTCGTTGACTTTTGCAAACTTCACTACTATATGCCTTGGGGTTGGTCTTTTTACAGTGATAAAGTTTGGAGATCTATTAGCTTCTGTCACATGGAGTCCCATCTCTCTCCCCAGATTTGGGAATTTCTCAGCCATTGTCTCTTTGAACAGGTGCTCTGCCCCCTTTTCCTTCTCTTCTCCCTCTGGGATACCTATAATCCTTATGTTGCATTTCCTAATTGAGTTGGATATTTCTCAGAGAGTTTCTTCATTTCTTTTTAGTCTTAGTTCTCTCTCCTCCTCTATCTGCAGCATTTCTATATTCCTATCCTCCAAATTGCTAATTCTGTCTTCTATATTATTGACCCTATTGTTCAGACAGTCCAGATTTTTCTTAATCTCCTCCATTGTATTCTTCATCTCCAACATTTCTGATTGATTCTTCTTTATAGTATCAAGTTCTTTTGCGACATAGCTCCTGAACTCGTTGATTTGTCTATCTGTACTCTCTTTTAACTCATTGAGTTTTTTAATGAAGGCTATTTTGAATTCATTGTCCTTTAGGTTGTAGATTTCAGTCTCTTTGGGATTGTTTTCTGGATACTTGTCATTTTCCTTCTGTTCTGGAGATTTAGTATATTTTTTCATACTGCTTGATGGCATGGATTTGTGCCTCTGCATAGAGATAGAGTTTTCTTACTGCTTCCACTTGCTTCTACTGGTGGGGTGGGGGGAGGGAACACAGCTGTTTAATCTGCACTAACCAGGATCCCTGTCAGCTGTTCCTGACTGAGCCTGGGCCCCTCCTCATTATTGTAGTGGCCCTGTGGGGTCTTTCATCAACTGTGGGGACAATCGCAAGGGGGCCTTGGGTTGCTGGTGCCTACTCTCACAGACCGCCTAGACACATTCCCTCCTTTGGGTCTGCAGTGGTGTTATGCTCTTTCTCAGTGACCGGGAGCAGGTTCACCTAGAATTGCAGCTCTACCACTGTCAGGTCCCGCAAGATCTCACTTGTCCACTATGGACCACAGTAGAGCTATGGGTATCTACTGCAGTCTGTGGTTATCTCACCCAGCTGTGCCACTTCTGCCCCAGGGCCTTCCAGCCTTGTGAGTGCCAGGCATGGCCTCTCCACTAAGGCTAAGCAGAGGCCTTCCCTGTGGCTGCTTTGGGACTGTGGATTTTCCTCTCAGACAAGGGAGTAGTCAGGCTGGGGCTCCAAATTGTCACCACCCACTCGTGCAGTCCTGCTGGGTCTCCCTTGCCCCCTCCAGGCTGCAGCAGGGCTGTGTGTATTAAATACAGCTGACAGTTGCTCAGCCAGCAGAGCCCCTTTGTGCCCCAGGGCCTCCAAGCCTTCTGATTGCTGGGCAGGGCCTCTCCACTAATGCTGAGCAGAGGCTTTCCCTGAAGCTGCTGTGAGACTGTGAATTTTCCCCCTGGACCAAGAAGCAGTCTCACTGGGGCTCCAACTTGTCACCATCCACTTGCACCATCCCACTGGGTCTCCCTTGCCTCCTTGGGGCTGCAGCAGGGCTTTGTGTGTTGGATGTCCCTTGTCTCCTCAGGGCTGCAGCAGGGCTTTGTGTGTTAGATGCGGCTGGTGGGTTGCTCAGCTGCCAAGCCTCTTTTGCCCCAGGGCCTCCCAGAGGTCTGATTGCTAAGGCCCAGTAGAGGCTCTCCCTGCGGCTGCTGTGGGACCATGGATTTTACCACTGGGCTAAGGAGCAATTGCAGGGGTCTTGGGGCTATAGTCACCTGTTTCCACAGTTGTGCTGCTGATGCACATGCATGCCCACCCCTGGTACTGTGGCGATGCTATGAGCTTGTCAGCCAGTAGAGATTTGCTTGCAGGTACAAGGCTGTCTAGGAGTCAGAGAGTTTTCACCTGTCTCCACATCCTCCTGGGGGGAAGTCTGTCCACCTTCTGATGTATAGCAGTGCTGATCTCTCAGGTGTCCTTAGGTGCTGTGTGGATATTCTTTGCTGACTGATAAATGTCCAATTAGTTGTAGATTTGAAGGGGGAGAGACAAAGAAAACTGCTCACCTCGCCATGTTGCTGACGTCACTCTGGGATTGTATTCTTAATTTCCCTTCATGCTACTTTGTTGATAGTGTACAGAAACCCATCTGATTTTTGTATGTTCATTTTGTATCCTGCTTTGACCATATTCATTTATTATTTATAAAAGTTTTTTAGTGGATTCTTTAGGGTTTTCTATAAATAAAATCATGTCATCTGCAAATATTGACAGTTTCGCTTCTTTATTTCCAATTTTACTCCCTTTTATTTATTTTTCTTGCCTGATTGCTCTGGGCTAGGACTTCCAATACTATGTTAAGTAAGAGTGGTGAAAGTGGGCATCCTTGTCTGATTCCCATTCTTTGAGGGATAGCTTTCAGTTTTTCTCCATGAAGAATGACATTACCTGTGGCTCTGTCATATATGGCCCTTATTATGTTGAGGTACTTTCGTTCTATACTCAGTTTATTCAGAATTTTTATCATAAATGGATGCTGTATCTTGTCAAATGCTTTCTCTGCATCTATTGAGATGCTCATGTGATTTTTATTCCTCATTTTGTTAATGTGGTGTATCACGATGATTGATTTGTGGATGTTGAACCAACTCTGCATCCCTGGAGTAAATCCCACTTCATCATGGTGTATGATCTTTTAAAAATATTGTTGTATTCGATTCGCTGGTATTTTGGTAAGGAGTTTTGCATCGATGTTCATCAGTGATATTGGCCTGTAATTTCATTTTTTTGTGTTGTCTCTGTCTTGTTTTTGCATCATGGTAATGCTGGCTTCATTGAATGACTTAAGTAGTTTACCCTCCTCTTCAATATTTTGGAAGAGTTTGAGAAGGATAGGCATTAATTCTTCTTTGAATGTTTGCTAGAATTCACCAGGGAAACCATCTGGTCCTGAACTTTTATTTTTTGGGAGGTTTTTGATCACTGTTGATCTCCTTACTGGTTATTTTAAAATTCAAATTCTCTATTTCTTCTTGATTCCTTTTGGAAGGTGTATGATTTTAAGAATTTGTGTATTTCTTCTAGATTATACAATATATTGGTGTATAGCTTTTCATAGTATTCTCTTATAATCTTGTAATTCTGAGGTGTCTCTTGTAATTTCTCCTCTTTCATTTCTGATTTTATTTATTTGAGCCTCCTCTCTTTTGTTCTAGGTGAGTCCAGCTAAAGATTTGTCCATTTTGTTTATCTTTCCAAAGAACCAGCTTTTGGTTACACTCATTTTTTCTATTTTTTTTTTTTTGGTCTCTATTTCATTGATTTCTACTCTGATTTTTCTTATTTCCTTCCTTCTGCCAATTTTGGCCTGTGTTTGTTCTTCTTCTTCCAGTTCCTTCAGGTGCACTGTTAAACTGTTTATTTGGGATTTTTCTTGTTTGCTGAGGTAGGCCTGTATTGCTATAAACTTCCCTCTTAGAACTGGTTTTGCTGTATCCAATAGATTTTGGCATGTCATATTTTCATTTTCATTTTTCTCCAGGTACTTTTTGATTTCTCCTTTGATTCGTTCATTGACCCAGTTGTTGTTCAATAGCATTTTCTTTAATCTCCACATATTTGTCACTTTTCTCATTTTCTTCCTGTAGTTGATTTCTAGTTTCATAGCTTTGTAGTCAGAAAAGATGCTTGGTATTATTTTGATCTTCTTATATTTGTTGAGACTTGTTTAGTCCCCTAATATGTGATCAATCCTAGAGAATGTTCCATGTGCATTTGAAAAGAATATGTATTCTGCGGTTTTTGAATGGAACGTTCGCTATATATTCACTAAGTCCATCTGGTATAATGCGTTCTTTAAGGCCAATGTTTCCTTGTTGACCTTCCGTTTGAATGATCTAGCCATTGGTGTAAGTGGAGTGTCATTGTCCTATTATTGTGTTACTGTCTATTTCTCCTTTTATGTCTGTTAATAATTACTTTATGTATTTAGGTGCCCCTTATTGGATGCGTAGATATTTACAAGTGTTATAACCTCTTGTTGGGTTGTTCCCTTTATTGTTATGTAGTGCCCTTCTTTGTCTCTTATTACAGTGTTTGTGTCTGATATAAGTTTTGCTACCTCAACTTTATTTTTTGCCATTTGCATGGAGTATCTTTTTCCATCCCTTCACTTTCAGTATTTGAGTGTCTTTAAGTCTGAAGTGTGTCTCTTGTATGCATACATATAGGTCTTGGTTTTTATCCAATTGGCCACTCTATGCCTTTTGATTGGAGCATTTAGTCCATTGACATTTAAAGTAGCTATTGATAAATGTGTACTTATTGCCATTTTGTTACTTTTTTCTGGGTGTTTTAGTAGTTCTTCTCTGTTCACTACGTTCTCTCTTTCTCTCTTCCCTTGTGGTTTGATGGCTTTCTTTATTATTATGTTCGAGTTTCTTTCTCAATGTTTTCTTGTCTTTATTACACTTTTCTGGTTTGCGATTACCAGGAGGTTTCATATATAACAGTTTACGTATATAGCAATCTATATTGAGTTGATGGTCTCTTTAGTTTGACCTCTTTCTCAAAGCTCTACTCTTTTACTCGTCTCCTCCCACATTTGAAGTTCTTGATATCATGTCTAACCTCCTATTTTGTGTGTGTGTATCCATTACCCTTTTATCATTGATTAGGTAATTTTAGTACTTTTGTCTTTTGACCTTCATATTATCTTCATAGGTGATTGATCTGCCACCTTTACTGGATTTTTGCCTTTACCAGTGATTTTGTTGCCTCTTTTAAAAACAATAATTTGGTTATTCCTATTTGTGGCCTTCTCTCTCCCACTTAAATAAGTCCCTTGAACATTTCTTGTAGAACTGGTTTCTTTGTCATAAACTCCTTCAATTTTTCCTTGTCAGGGAAACTCTTTATCTCTCCTTCCATTCTGAATGATAACCTTGCCAGGTAGAGCATTCTTGGCTGTAGGTTTTTTCTTTCCAGCACTTTAAATATATCATGCCACTCCCTTCTAGCCTGTAAGGTTTCTGCTGAGAAGTCAGCTGATAGCCTTATGAGGTGTCCTTTGTATGTCACTTGTTGCCTTTCTCTTGCAGCTTTTAGGATTCTCTCCTTATCTCTAATTTTAGACATTTTAATTGTAATGTGTCTTAGTGTAGGCCTCTTTGGGTTTACCTTTTTTGATGCTCTCTGTGCTTCCTCTACTTGGATGTCTCTTTCCCTCCTAAGGTTAGGAAAGTTTTCAGCTATTATTTCTTCAGATCGATTCTCTGCCCCTGTATCTGTCTTCCTCTTCTGGGACACCTATAATATGAATGTTAGTGTGCTTGATGTTATCCCAGAGTTTGAAATTGTTTCCTTAATTTCTTTTTCTGAAAGTTTGTTGTTAGTGTATAGGAATGACGTTTTTTTGTCTGTGTGATTCACAGTTTTGCTACATTGTGACTATATGTGGATTACTCTTTATGTATTCTCTCATGGTATGTTTTGAATCTAATTTGTATTTTTCATCTATTGTGGAAATTTCTCAGTTGTATCTCATAAAGCAGTGTTTCTTCCTTATTCTTAGAAATTTCTTCTTCTGGAACTCATGTCAGATGTATTATTTATTAAATTTGTTCGTTGTCTTCTCCGTGTGTCGTAGCCACCTTTCTTGTGTATTCTATCCATTTGTCTATATGTTTTCCATTTCAGGGAGTTCCTTCGGTTCATTATAGTTTTCATTTCCATTTTTTTTAATTTTTATTTTTTTCGGATGTACATCCTATTTCTGTATACATTACATCATGCTCACCACCCGAACACTAATTATAGTGCATCCCCTCACATGTGACCCTAATCACCCCTTTTGCCCTCCCCCCTCCCCCCTTCCCCAGTGGTAACCACCAGTCCAACCACCAATGCTATGTGGATTTTTTTTGTCGTTTTTATCTTCTCCTTATGAGTGAGATCATATGGTATTTGACTTTCTCCCTCTGACTTATTTCACTCAGCATAATACCCTCAAGGTCCATCCATGTTGTCAGAAATGGCTGGATGTCATCATTTCTTATGGCTGAGTGGTAGTCCATCGTGTATAAATACCACATCTTCTTTATCCATTCGTCCCTTGATGGGCACCTAGGTTGCTTCCAAGCCTTGGCTATTGTGTATAATGCCGCAATGAACATAGGGGTGCATGTATCTTTATGCTTTTGTGTTTTCAAGTTCTTTGGATAAATACCCAGCAGTGGAATAGCTGGATCCTATGGTAGATCTATCCTTAATTTTCTGAGGATACTCCAAACTGCTTTCTATAGTGGCTGCACCAGTTTGCACTGCCACCAGCAGTGAACAAGGGTTCCCTTCTCTCCACACCCTCTCCAACATTTGTTGTTTCCTGTCTTATTAATTATAGCCATTTTGACCGGAGTGAGGTGATACCTCATTGTAGTTTTGATTTGCATTTCCCTGATAGCTAATGATGTTGAGCATCTTTTCATATGCCTGTTGGCCATCTGTATATCTTCTTTGGAGAAATCTCTGTTCAGATCTTTGCCCATTTTCTAATTGGATTGTTGGTTTTTTTGTTGTTGAGCTGTATTAGTTCTTTGTATATTTTGGATATTAACTCCTTATCTGATATGTGGTTTGCAAATATCTTCTCCCAATTGTTAGGTTGTCTTTTCGTTTTGTTGATGGTTTCCTTTGCTGTGCAGAAGCTTTTTAGTTTGATGTAGTCCCATTTGTTCATTTTTTCTTTTGTTTCCCTTGCCCGGTCAGACATGGGACTTGAAAATATGCTGCTCAGACCAATGTCATAGAGCATACTGCCTATGTTTTCTTCTAGAAGTCTCATGGTTTCGGGTCTTACATTCAATTCTTTAATCCATTTTGAGTTGATTTTTGTGCATGGTGTAAGGGAATGGTCTACTTTCATTCTTTTGCATGTGGCTGTCCAGTTTTCCCAACACCATTTATTGAAGAGACTCTCCTTTCTTCATTGTATGCTCTTGGCTCCCTTGTCGAATATTTGCTGTCCATAAACATGTGGGTTTACTTCTGGGCTCTCAATTTTGTTCCTTTGATCTATGTGTCTGTTTTGTTCCAGTACCGTGCTGTTTTGTTTACTATGGCTTTGTAGTATAATTTGAAATCAGGGAGTGTGATACCTCCAGCTTTGTTCTTTTTTCTCAGGAATCCTTTGGCTATTCAGGGTCTTTTGTTGTTCCGTACAAATTTTAGGATTCTTTGTTCTATTTCTTTAAAAAATGTTGTTGGAACTGTTGAGGGATTGCGTTGAATCTATAGATTGCTTTAGGAAGTATGGACATTTTAACAATGTTAATTCTTCCAATCCAAGAGCACGGAATGTCTTTCCATTTCTTTGTGTCTTCTTCGATTTCTTTCAACAATGTCTTATAGTTTTCAGTGTACAGGTCTTTCACCTCTTTTGTTAAGTATATTCCTAGGTATTTTATTCTTTTTGTTGCAATTGTAAATGGGATTGTATTCTTAATTTCTCTTTCTGTTACTTCTTTGTTAGTGTATAGAAACGCAATGGATTTTTGTACATTGATTTTGTATCCCGCAACTTGACTGTAATCCTTTATTATTTCTAAAAGTTTTTTAGTGGACTCTTTAGGGTTTTCTAGATATAAAATCGTGTCATCTGCAAAGAGTGACGGTTTCACTTCTTCTTTTCCTATGTAGATCCCTTTTATTTCTTTTTCTTGCCTGATTGCTCTGGCTAGGACTTCCAATACTATGTTAAATAAGAGTGGTGACAGTGGGCATCCTTGTCTGGTTCCTGTTCTTAGAGGGATAGCTTTCAGTTTTTCTCCATTGAGAATGATATTTGTGGTGGGTTTGTCATATATGGCCTTTATTATGTTGAGGTATTTCCCTTCTATACCCATTTTATTTAGAGTTTTTATCATAAATGGATGCTGTATCTTGTCAAATGCTTTCTCTGCATCTATTGAGATGATCATGTGATTTTTATTCTTTATTTTGTTAATGTGGTGTATCACGTTGATAGATTTGCAGATGTTGAACCATCCCTGCATCCCCGGAATGAAACCCACTTGATCATGATGTATGATCTTTTTAATGTATTGTTGTATTCGATTTGCTAGTATTTTGTTGAGGATTTTTGCATCGATGTTCATCAGTGATATTGGCCTGTAATTTAGATGTTCTGTTTTGCTCTTTATATAAATCTCCTTTGTTTCCTTATTATCCTGCTTCTTGCTCATGTTTTTAAAGTATCTACTTTAATTTTTTTCTTTTCACTCCTATATTTATATTATATTCTGTATTTGAGTACTCCAGTACTCAAACTCCTTGAGAGTCTGATTGTGTTTTTGTTGTCTCTTTCGATTTTTCCTAATAATTGCTTGTTTTGGCACGGTTTTTGTCATTGTGAATTATGAATTTATGCACAACTATTTATGTGGAAAGTTTGGAAAGCTTGGGTTTAGTGTGCATTCCTTCTAAGAGGGCAAATATTTGTTTCTTTTGGGCATAACAGGGCATTACTAACCCTGCATCACTCTTAGTTAATTTTTCTTTTTGGGGCTTCCCATTCCATGTAGGCATTACAAACTTGAATCCCAAACTCATGTCAAAGTTTTGAATTCTTAGAAGTGATTATCTTTATTCCATTCAAAGCCTGGACTGAGGGATAGAAGTTTTACTGCTATCTTCTTTGTTGGTAGGTGGATTTATTTCCAGTTTACCCTCTCACTGATGGAGGTGTATTCAATTCTCTGGTTTCCCGCATTAAATCTACCTTTGGTTCTGAGTCCTTCCCTTCATTTCCTGTGAATTTTGACATGCACTTAAGTTAATATTTGCTATAAGCACTTCTAATGTGAGTGCATGTTTAAATCAAGACTTTATTTCATGGATATGTGGCCTTTCATATTGTCTGAAACAGCTCTATCACATTTTCTCCATGGTTATTGATGGTGGATAGGAAACTAAGGATGTATGTAATTTGACTTAGTATGTGACCACCTTTCTGAATTCTTTTATTATTTTCTATAATTTTTCAGTGAAATTTCCTTGTATTATTTTGGATACGTACCCTCAATAATGGAGGATAATGGATTTTTTTCCTCCAGCTTTCAAAAATTTATATACTTTCTCATTTTTTTCTTGTGTTTTAGTATTTTAAGGGAATTCAAGTTTAAAGATTAATATTAATGGTGATAATGGCCATCCATGTTTAGTTATAGATGGCAATGGAAATTATTTTAATGTTAATCATTAGGTATAATATTTGTTATGTTGTTCTTGCTTATATATATTGTTTCAAATAATGCACTTTTTCTCTAGTTCCTGGCTTCTAAGGTGTTTCGTTTCCTAGGAATTTGGGTTGACTTGTATAGAGTATTTTCTGCATCATTGAGATAATCCTACTGTTTCTCCTCTTAATCTGTTATTTTACTGAATTGGATTTCTCTTTGAGTTTCTGGAAAACGTTACTTGATCATGATTTTTCATTGTTTTAATTCATTGTTGTGTAATTTACTAATGTTTTGTGAGAACTTACAACTATGTTCAAAGATGTAATTGGTGTGTATACATATATCAGATATGTAACAGTATTACATACATTATGGGCTATTATCTAATTCATGGATAGAATTATGCTGTCCTTATAGAATGAGTTAAGAAGCTTTTAAAATCCATAAGCAAATTGGGAGTTACTGGCTCCTGAAATATTTATTGGAAATCACCCACAAAACAATTCGGACCTGGTGCCTTTTCAAAGAGTCTATTTTTGACAACCTTTTCAATTCATCTACAATTATTGATCTATTAAGATTTTTTTTCCTTTCTTTGAGCCACTTGGTAATGTATATATTCCATGAAAACTATATGCTCTATTCCAGTCTGTCAGTTTGTTTGTTTGTTTGTTTTTTTGCTGAGGAAGATTCACTGTGAACTAATGTCTGTTGCCAATCTTCCACTTTTTGCTTGAGGAAGATTTGCACTGAGCTAACATCTGTGCCAATCTTCTATTTTGTATATGGGCCACTGCCACCGCATAGCTGCAGACAACTGGTGTAGGTCTGTGCTCAGGAAATGAATCTGGACTCCCAAAGTGGAGCAGGCTGAATGAAATCACTAGGGCATGGGAGTGGCTCCCATCCTGTCAATTTTTAAAATTATATTTCAATGGATGTCTTTATTTCTTTCTCTTGATAGGTTGCAAGTCCACAGAGTGCACTTATTTTTATGTTCAACCAGAAAAATGTAACTCTTGAATGTACCTGGATCTTTGGGAAACAAAAGGAGGGTTTCTAGAAGGGAGTATCTTATCAGGTTGGCATAAGATGAATATCTCCATGGCTTCCAAAGTGACAAACTGTTGCAGTAGCATCTTTGGTCCCCTAAAGTGAGGAAAACTAGGAGTTTTACACTTTCTTTTAATATCAAGACAATGATGAACTGCATGTAAATAATGTGATGTTATCTACGATTAGAATTTGATTATATAAAGTCTCTTTTCTACTTGTGAGTTGATGGCAGTCTTCTGTATTCCTAAAACCTGTTGTTGAAAAAATAAAACTTGTTTGCTTTTTATCTGTCTCTCTTTGGAAAAGTGTTTGAGTGCGTGTGTTTTTGTGTGCATACGTGAGTGTGACAGGGACAGATTATCTCATACAGTCACGCATGGCTTAACCACGGGGAAGTGTTCTGAGAAATGCATTGTTAGGCAATTTTGTAATTGTGTGAACATCATAGAATGTACTTACACAAACCTGGATGATACAGCATGCTATACACCTCGGCTATGTGGTAGTAATCTTATGGGACCACTGTTGTCAATGAGGCCCAAATTGACCGAGATGTTGTTATCCGGTGCATGACTCTATTTTTAAAAACTGAATTTCTAAGTTCAAAGATAAACCTTTCTTTCTTTCACATTTTAATGTCCCTGAAATTGAGATATGTCTTACAAGCAATGAGTACATGTAATATGGTAGTGCTTCATTTTTACTACTTAGCTGTTATTAAAGTGGCAAATGCATTTTACAGCACTTGACATTTTCAGTTCCACTATGCTAAGTATATTCGCTATCCAAAACACTTGAAATTCAATCTCTGGGTCTGTTTTCATAAAGTGTAGGGGCATCGAATGGTCTTCCTGTTCATCAGTTACAAGTGGAATTTCAGATAGTGTTAAATTAGATCTTTACTTTAGATTCAAATGTCTATTCCATCCTATACAGAGTTCAAAAAGTGGTGACAGGTTGGGTCTGGCTTCTCTAGCTGATTGCTCTTTATTTGAGATTTGTGCATGGGTGTGGTGCTCATTCTTAGGTTCTTGGGTGAAGCCTATGACCACCCTCCCTTGGTTGGTCCCTCTCACACCCATGACCCATTTTCCTTGCATCTGTCTTTCTCTTCTTTTCCTGTTTTAGCCCCAACAGCCTCTTCATCTCCAACTGAAGCATTAGCCTTGTATTAGTTTCCTATTTCTGCTGTAACAAAATTACCACACTTGGTGGCTTAAAACATCACAAATTCATTATCCTACAATTCTGCAGGTCAGAAGTCTAACATGGTTCTTTCTGGGCTAAAATTAAGGTGTCAGCAGGTTGCATTCCTTTTTGAAGGGTCTACAGCAGAATCCATTTTCTTACTTTTTCTAGCTCCTAGAGTCTGGCCCCATTCCTTGGCTTGTAGAACCTTCCATCTTTAAAGCCAGCCATGTCAAGTCAAGTACTCCTCACATTGCCTTAGTGTGACTTCCTCTTCTGTCTACCTCTTCCACTTTTAAGGACCCTTGTGATTACACTGGGCCCACCCAGATAGTCGAGGATAATCTCCCTATTTAAAGGTCACCTCATTAACAACCTTAATTCCATTTGCAAACTCAATTTCCCTTCCTTTTAACATAGTACGCTCACAGATTCTGGGGATCAAGATGTGAATATCTTTGTTGGGGGATTATTCTGCCTGCTACAATCCCCTCTTATTCAGTGTCCATATTTGTTGCCAGTCATTCTGAAGTCTCTAAACTCTGAATGCTGGAAGATTTTTAGAAAGCCATTTGGTGGTAAAATCTGATCTGACCTGAATTAATTTTGTGGCAAAATCAGATCTGAATTAATGTGAGACCATGCCTAGATTTTATTAATTGCACTTAGTGTCAATATTCATACAGTTTCCTGAAGAAGTATTATGTTGTTTGGGTATCATGTGCTCCCCATGGGAGAAATGATATAATATACAATACATGCACTGTTTTATCTTTCTAAAACCTAAGAAATTTTAAATTCTCAAACCTATTTGTTTACAATAAGTGAAAATAAGAGAACATGGTCTTGTATTATTAGTATTATTATTGTAATTATTAGACTATAGTTACATTTCAATGACTCTGTTTACTTAGACTTACTACATCCCATGCTCCAGAAGGAGGAAAGTGGAAATAAATCCCATCCTCCTCTATATGATTACCATTCATTTCAAGTGTCTGTCTGGACATACTCAGAGCACTAGGTTTTTAAAACTGTGATTGAATTTGTATGTTCATTTGCCATGAATATCGCAAAACATCCATTTGTCCTAGGATGTTCCTATTCTATTGTGTACCTCAGTCTCAACAAAAGTTTTTGGATCTAATACTTGATTTGGTGATCTCAAACAGACCCACATAGAGGCTAAAGTCTTCCGTATAATAACAGACACTCTGATTCAATCATTTCCTTTTCCTTTGGCTTCCTTGTGGAGGTATCTGTGCAAGAGATACAGTCAATTTTAAGTACTAAATCCAAGATTAAGTAGATTTTGGTATCATTTCTAACATACATTCATTTCCTTCCATTCTACAGATTCAACCAACACTTCCTTCTAGATTCTTACATGTCAGGCACTCTTCCAGACACTGGTGATATAGAGGAGAATTAGATCTACTCTGAAATTTTATGGGGTATTTTCATATACCATTGTAAGGGAAATGACAAAATAGTGCACATACGAAAAATACAATTATTTATTGGATTGGACATAGCCTTTTCTTTCTTCAACTAGTGGAACTAATTCATACCTGAGGCAGTGGTATGAACAGAAGGACCTGTAGTTCTAGATTGTGGACATTGCTGTAGTTATACATGGGACAAACAAAGTCCAACTATAGAAGTCCCAGTTCACATCCAATTTGGACAAAGTCACAGGGAGTGAAAGGCAATGGAGATCCTTAAAAGTTAAGACTCTTTACACATACTGAATGGTTGTGGGGGTTTGTGCCAGTGTATTTTATAAGGGAGTTGATTAAAAAGAAGCTGCAAAGTTGCTTTTACAACAGAAGTAATAGAGAAGAAGGTTTACAGTGTTTAGTATGTAAGTATATACTTAATAAGTAGACATAGGGTAACTATTACTGAAGTGGGAACTAGCTGCTAGATCCCTACAATGTTGAGATAGATGTCCCAGCTGCCTACTGGTTGTCTGCACATCACAGTGCTATGCTTTACGCCATTGCATGGACACCCAAGAACTTCTGCTCTATTTCACATTTGTGCCCTTCTTGCTTTCAATTACTCTTCAAGGACTATGTTCAATCTACTTAACTTCCTGAAGGTGTTCCTTCTCAATGATAGTGTTCCAGGTTTCCTATCCTTTGTGTCTGTGCCATCCTGTTATACTTGATTGTCTATGCATTGTCCTGCCACACTGCCCCATGAGAATCAGCATCTCAGCCCCAGATCTGGTAGAAGAATCACCAAACGGAATATATTTTCATGGAATTGTTGAACTTGAATAGCCAAACTTTCCATTTGTGATGAAGCTTCCTTGAATGTTATTGAAAAGTCAAAGATGCACTAGAAGATGTGTGCAGACATGCATGTTTTGGTTTTGAAATTCTGCTAGTGTAGAGGAGAAGATGAATCCTCATGGACCTTGTGCTTAAAGCCCAGATATCTTTGCTTGAAGGGCTTACAGGGGACAAACAAGAGTCTGTCTCCTTAGGAGGTAGGAACTGAGGGAAAATGAATACAGCTCCCAGTGTGGCAGCCCATTCCATTTTATTTCTAGGTAGATTGAGTACTTATGTCCTATTAAGATATGTAAGCAGAAGCATCATAAAGACTGAGAAATGCATTTGCTCTTGTTTTCCATCAAGCTGCTCACATGAGGAGGAGATATAAGCAGACAAATGATGTGTCGGTACCATTCACTCATCAAGTATTTAATTGTGACATATTTACTGAGCACCTCCATGTTCTAGACCCTCTGGTTCCAGAGATCCTAAAAGCAAAGAATTCCATTTTCCCCCTTGTCTCACTCCCAATGTCATTTTTGAAACCTTGTCTCACCATAGGTCTATGGATATTCTCACTTGCATATATTGCACACTTGTAACTTAAAATGTCTAAAATCGATTTGAGCATTGTTATCAAGAACTAAATACTTCTCTTAGCTGATACTATCATTCTTCTTGTCACAAGGGCTCAGTATATCTGAATTATCTTTGAGACTCTCACTTACCCCTTATTTCTTTTTCTTAGTCTTTTGTAACCCTTCCTGAATAAATAACTTTTAGGCTTATTTCATGATTTTCAATGATTGCTCATAGTTTACTTCTAGAAATTTGCAGTTCCTCCCTGATATTAACGAAGTTGTGCAATTCCTTCCTCTTGTGTGTAGAGTGGACTTAGTGACTTGCTTCTTAAGGGAATATCAAAAAAGTGATAGGATGTTAGTTCCAAGATGAGGCTATAAAAGACTGACTTCTATCTAGTTGACACACTCTCCTTTGCTTTGATTGCTCCCTCTGATGAAGTAAGCTGCCATGTTGGAGAGACCCATAGGACTAGGGCCTGAGGAAGGCCTTCAGCCAACAGCCAGTAAGGAACTGAGCCCTCCGTCCAATAGCTTGTGGTTCTGGCCAACAGTCATGTGAGTGAGCTTGGAAGTGGATCCTTCCCCAGTTGAACTTTCATATGAGACTGCAGCTCCCAGGTGACACCTTGACATAGCCATGTGAGAGACTCTGAAGCAGAAGATTTAGCTAGGTCTTGACTGATTCCCATCCCACACAAACTGTGACTTAAGGAATGTGTGTTGTTTTAAGTGACTGTGTTATGGGTTAATATGTTACACAGAAATAGATTACTAATAGTTGTCTTTATTGCACAAGAGCATTGTTGGTAACATTCCCTTTCTGACTTGAAATGTCAGTCATGCCTCAACAATATCAACAACAAAACTCTGCATATCCCTCCAGGGCAGAGTTTTGTGGCTGAAACTTCATGAATGCTTAAATATATTTTCTGTTTTGCTGACTATCCTAGAGTCCTAGAAATTAAGCTTCAACAACCTGAACCTTCTGGAATTTCTCAAACAAGTCCAGAATGGCAGGATCACTCCTAAACCAGCCAGTTTGTGTATGTAGATACATTTATCTGCTTATGAAAAATGTTGTGGAGGTTTAAAACCAGCCTTCTTTATATAGTAAAAAATCAGATGGTAGGACCAAGTATATATGACCTGTGTAGAATAAGCTAGAATAAGTTTAATATCTAATAATTCCAAAGAAAATGTCTCCACCTTGAGAAAGAGATAGATTAATCCAAATAATTAATTGGTGTCATGTTGAAAGAGAAGTAAATTTAATGGTGTTGTCCTGAATTCCATTGCTTTCCATCTCTGTGTGTGATGAGGTTGTTTTGCACGTGTAAACAGTCCAAGGCAACTTCCTGGGTGGATTTTGCTGGGTTTCTATCATTTGCAGGGTCCTACAGTTGAGAACATAAACTCTGATTGCATATATCTTTGGTTACTTAAAATTCTGCCCATTCACAAAGGTTTTTCTCAAGGTCAAGTCAACAGAAATATAAGAAAGAGGAATCATTGTGAAAAGTAGGTAGGATCTGAAGAACAATGATGCCAGAGCAAAGAGGGAGCCAGGCAGTAAATAGTCATTTGGTCTGCAGATGGATACAGCTGAAGACAAACCTATGTCTTTGTTCAATTCTACGCTTGGGCAAGTAAGTCTCATATTAGATAATAATTCAGAAAATGTTTGGGTGATGGGCAAAAAATAGAACACATGGAGGAGCAATCAACAAAGAAGATGGTATTTATCTCTATAGGAGCTTCTGGATGATTAGATGTTTGTTTACAACTAGCCTTTAGAAAGTATGAGGCTAAGTGAGCGTTGTCTTCTTGACCAGTCCTCTTTGGACACTCTCCTCCAGTGTTCTATGTTTTGGATCCTGACCTTCTAGCCTATTATCATGCTATTTCCAGGCTTACTTTGATCACCATTCCATCCTTTCTATTAAATTTTCTTTCCTCTTATCTCCTTCATTTCAGTTTGGTTCTCTGTGAATCCAAATGGTCCAGTAGCACTTCCAGCAAATATTTCTAGGTATTAAGAGAATCCTTTTAGAGATAAAGTCTTAGTCCTTCTCATCTAATCCAATTGTGATTTCTTAATAATGTGTTATATGTATGGAAGAAATCGCTGGAGTTCATCAGTTTTCATGTTCTCCTCTTTTTACTGGGGACAGAGCAGGATCACATTCTCCAAACTCCCTTGCAGTCAGTTGAGGCCATAGGACTATGAGCTGGCCAGTGGATGTGGTCAAAAGTGATACACATTACTTTCATGACTGGCCCATAACCATCCCTCTCTTTACCTCATAATTCTTAATCCTCTCTCTTTTTCCTGTTTTTGTGGATGAATGGAAAGCATTGTGAGGCTCTGGAGAGAAGTGGAGCCAAAGATGGAAGAAACAGAAGCCTGTTTCTCTAAATGAATGTGTGGCACAACTCTTACTGTAGACCAGCATTGGCCTGTGACATGAGAATTAAATAAACTTTTACTGTGGTTAACTACTTCTGTTTTGAACTTTTCTGTCATGGTGTTTAGGTGTCTGATTAATACCTGAGTGACAGCTTTTATGGCTTGAGCTTTATTATAATGGGAGATATTGTACAGTAAAGTCAATAGATCCCAGCAAAATACCAAATGGAGTTATAGATTAACCTTCTCCTAGCACCATTCTCATTCCATTCATTTCATAGAGACTAGCAAATTCTCAGATTCACTGATTAAAGCCTCATGCTTTCTATTATCCTGTCTTTACCTTCTAATGGATTGAATGGGAAGTGTAAGGAAGTTGTGAGGTCTCTGTGTGAAGAAACAATGAGGACCACAAAAGAGAAATGTTAATCATGTGATGTGATGTGATGAAGGTGGTAGCTAATGCTATGGGAGTAATAATATAGTAATATATAAGTTTATCATATCAACATGATTTACACCTTAAACTTACATGATGTTACATGTCAATTATATCTCAACAAACCTGGAAAAAAAACTCCCAAGAAACAAAAAAACAGAAACAATGAGACATTTGGGCCTATCCAGTCTGTGATTGGGATAATTCTGCTCTCTAATGGGGAGTCAGTTGCTTCCCATGGGAGTGCTTAGCATCTGTGTTTGCTTAAGCCTTTCATGAATCCAGGTGAGCTGTCCAAAGCCTCTACTCATCAGTGTTAATTTTTCCTGAATACTCCCAATTACAGCATTACCTCCTTCTGCCAGGAGGAAACCATGGCCTTGGAGTGATTTGGGGATCCTCTGTCCCTAGTAGAAATCACAGATTTGCATTGCTCAGGAGACCACAGACGGAGTTTTTCCTTCCAATCGTCAAATACTGGTATTGACTCCAGGAGTGTACTACTTCGTGGCTAAAACGAGCTCACTGTTGCATGAACGTGGCACACTCTTACATCAGTCTTTCCCTCCACAAATACTGACTTCTTTGCCTAGACTGTCCCTTTCTATCTTTTTCCCCTTGAAAAGGTCTCCTCACTGTCGAATGTCCTTTGAAGCTCTCAAGTAAAGTGCCTACAATATTTCCACTGCACTTTGTCCATATCCTCTTATAGCATCTTGGAGTGTGCCTGTAGGACAGTGACTATCTTTAATCTTTCTGCAGCAGTCTGAATCCCACCTCTGCCAAGCACATAATACATACTCTGTAAATATATGTGGAATGAATAATTGAAAGCGAGTAGTGGAAGACATAATGGGTCTCACCTTAAAGCGGTATCACCCATGGGTCCCCAGTACGTACTATAGGACCAGCCTCTTTTAGGAACCATGGTATCCATAGATGCCCCTTTCTTCTTGGCATTAAGGTGATCTCTGGACATTTTGAGGAAGTGAAATTTAATATCTATCTTTAAATTTCAGTGTTAGCACATCCTCATAGAATTTAAATCTTTTCTGAATGCCATAGTCGTTTCTTTAGTTTCCTCATGGCTGACTTCATTTCCTGATTTCTCAGGGTGTAGATCATAGGATTGAGCAAAGGAGAGATGACAGTGAAGGTGACAGAAATGGCAGTATCTGTGGGGAGGGCAGTGAAGGGCCGGGCATAGACATAGATGCAGGGCACAAAGTGCAGGGTCACCACAGTGATGTGAAGGTGCAGGTGGAGATGGCTTTCCTCCTGCCCTCTCCAGTATGAGATCTCAGCATCCTCAGGATGACTGTGTAGGATATGAGGAGAAAGAAGAATATAAACCAACTGACCAATCCATTATTAGAGATCATCAGGAGCTCCAGAGTGAAGGTGTCAGTGCAGGCGAGTTTGAGCACCTGGGGGACATCACAGTAGAAAGTGGCAAGAACATTGGGTCCACAGAAGGGGAGGGGCAGCAATAGGGAAATTTGCACGATGGAGTGGACAAAGCCCCCCACCCAGGAGGCCACAACCAGGCTAGTGCATCGTCCCCTGTTCATGATGGTCGTATAATGGAGGGGTTTTGAGATGGCTATGTAGCGATCAAATGCCATCACAGAGAGAGAAAAAACATCCGCACCTCCCAGAAGGTGGAAGAAGAACATTTGAGTGACACAGCCACTGAAGGAGATGGTTTTTCTCTCTGACAGAAGATCAGCTAGGACCTTAGGCGCTGTGATGGAGGAAAAGCAGATGTCAAGAACAGATAGATTGCGGAGCAGGAAGTACATGGGAGTGTGAAGGTGAGCTTCGCAGGTAACTGTAACCATGATGAGGAGGTTTCCCATCAGAGTTGTCATGTACACCAAAAACAGGAAGACAAATAAGACCCAGCTCAGTTCTCGAGACTGGGTAATTCCCAGGAAAATAAATTCTTTCACTGTGGTATAATTTCCCTGCTCCATTGGGTCCCAGATCCTTTTTGAAGTATATCTCTGGAAGAAATAAAAGTGCAGTTAAAGAAAGTTTTATGAAATCTACTGTTGTCTTTCTGTCACTTGTGTCTGATGCTTTCCTGGGGAGGAAGTTCATCTTTTATGTATGTGGCCGTGCCTGCAATTCTGTGCCACCAGTGGAAGAGGACCCAGGTTTTTGACTCAGTCATCCAAACAGGTAGGTTCTATCACTGTGGCCACTGAAACACAGGTGACAGATCCGTGAAGCTATTCAATTGTACTTTTAATACAAAATATGACAGTTATTAAAAAATAAGCATGAATTTGATATGAAGAATGTTTCTTCACAAAAGACACCATTATGCGAATTAACAGACAACCTGCAAATGGGAGGATATTTACAATATGTATACTAAGAAAAGCTTCAGGTCCAAAATATGTAAAGAATATTTTACAAATCAGTAAAGAAAGATAGATGTTGAAAGAGAAAACGGCAAAGACACTAACCAAAACTTTACCAAGGAGGATATTCAAATTGCAATTCAACTTCATGAATTATCAGGGAAATGTAAATTGAAATTACAGCAAGGAACTACCACCTACATACCAAAATGGCTAAACTGAAAAAGATGAAAAATATCCCGTGATGGTGAAGACGTGGAACAACTGGAACCTCTCATAGCCTGCTGGTGGGTGTGCAAATCGGGAGAATCACTTTGCTGTCTGATTATATCTGCTAACGCCATGATCTATATCCATATCCATATCTATACCTATATCTATGTATATCTATCTAATCACCTATCTTAGAATGGATACATATATATAGTTCATTCAGTTGTACGTATTGATTTTTCTGAGGATACATCTCCGTCCTCAGAATAATCTATTTCACTCCTAGGAAGTATGTACATATGTGCATATGTCATCTCCACCAAGACGTATCCTAGAATATTCATAGCAGCACTGTTTGTAATTGCCTCAAACTGGAAATGACACAAATGCCCATCAACAGTAGAAAAGATAAATAAATTGTTAAATTCATACAATACCATAGAGCCATGGGAATGATCAATGTACGGTACATGAAACAACATAAATGTCTCATAAGCACAATGTAGAGTCTAAGCCAGGCACAACAAAGTGTGCACCCACTTATTTTGTTCACATAAAGAACAAAAAGTATACCAAACTAAAGGAAATATGAGGGAGGATTTTGAACTACTGAGAATGTTCTGTTTCTTAATCTAGGTGCTTGTTACAAAAATTTATTGCTTGTGTGAAAATTCATTGAGCTGTACACTAATGTGCATTTTTCTGTATGTTTGTATATTATCCTTCAGCAGAAAGTTAAAAATAATGAACCTGGTGATTATAACATTTTAATCTCATGTCTACAGAATGACTTTCATCCAAGTGAGGTTTAATTGACGACCCACTGCATAATGGTTACTTTTATAGTTATATACTTACAGCCTTTACCAGCTACAACTTGAGTTACCTTTTTATCTTTTTCTCACCTACAGACTTTAGGTCCTCCCGAATTCTTGTGTTAGGCAGGTTGCCCTTCTGTCCACATGTAGTGCCTTCTCAGATTCTGATTTTTGTTTCTCTATGTTTTCTTTACTTTGTTCTTTAAACCTCAGAAAAAAATCCTTAAAAGACCATGTTTCCCCAAGCAGCACTCTCATTTTTGCTGACCTGGAAGAATAAGATAAGAGCCTCCTTTCGGATTCCATGGTCATCAGTTCGGATTCATCTCAGTCTCCTCATCTTTGGTGTTTATGTTAATGGCACAGAGTGATACGAACACATGTTCAGAATAACGATTGTGGGAAATTTCAGGTCTCTAGCATCTCAGATGTAAGAATTCCCTACACTATACTTACCATGGCTAGAAGGTGGAGAAATCACCCCTAAAACACTGTTCAGTTAATCTAGAGTGTGGAAACAGATTTCAATGAATGACAGCAGCCCACTCTAGAATCTTTCTTTTGGATATTGGACTGATAAGTCAATGGTTTTCAAATCTTCTGCTGAGGAAACCACTGCAACAAGCCTCATACATTACGTTGTCACTTGTGCTCTTCTTTCCTCCTTTCTTTTCCTCCCCTGTTTCTCTTTCCTTCTTTGCTTCCTTCTTCTAGATATTTCTGTGACCGTATGAGGGTTCAGCAGAGCAACAGAATCAATAGGACATATATAGATATACAAGGTAAAATTATAATGAAGAGTTGGCTCACGTGATTATGGAAGCTGAGAAGTCCCAAGATCTGCTGTCTGCAAGTTGCAGACCCCGGAAGGCTGATGGTATAATTCAGTGCTAGTTTGATGACCTGAGAAGTAGGGAAGGCAATGTGTAAATCGCAGTCCGAGGGAAGGAGAAAATGAGATGAGATGTCCCAGCTCACGCTGTGAGGCAGGGAAAATGGGGCACATTTCTCCTTCCTCCACCTTTTGTTCTACTCAGACCCTCAGTGAATTGGATGATGTGTACCTTAATTGAGAAGGCAATTAGTCTGCTTTACTGAGTCCATCTATTCAACTGCTAATCTCATCTGGAAACACTCTCACAGACACACCCAGAAATAATGTTTAATCTGGGCGCCATGTCACCTGTCAAGTTGACACAAAATTAACCATCATAATGACATTGAGATGGTCTTTTTGAGTGAAAGGCGACTCAAACATAGATCTTTTCGTCAGGAGGTTTACAGTTAAGACAATAAGAGTGTTGCAGGTGGTGGAGTCGGCAGAAAGAAAAGGGAGGAGGTACAAAATCATGAGGATGTATATGAAAATAGCCCCATTTGGGCATACGATGTTTTTAAACTCCATCCAGGAGGTGTGCTGAACAGTATCATATCCCACACTTGCATTTTGGATACACACGTGTGGATCCTCTGGAACAGTCAGGCAATTTGGATTTTACCACCTTCCTAGTTGGTGTGGCCTTGGGCAAATCACTCCATAATTGTACCAAACTCATGAGAAATACATGGGAGTTTCACAGGGAATGGCTTAGAGTCAGTTCTCAGCCTGCATCGTTATAATTTATCTGCCACATGAAAATAATGAGACCTACCTCATACACAAGGTGCTTCTAAGGAGTAGATGAGATTGTATGTCTGTTTAGGAAACTGAAAGCAGCTGAGGATTCTTATTTTGCCAGTCTCATCAGCTCCAGGTGAGTGCTTCTTTCCTTATACATGCCAGGTTCATCTGTGGGGTTGTCTGGGACTGGTTCATCTTGCTATTGATTGTGTCGTTCAAAGCCCTCTTCTCAACACTTGAGGTAAGTGGCAAATACTCTCTCTCCTCTAGGGACTTTTTTCTTTTTCACTTATGAATTTGAGCTAAGACGTGTTCAAAAAATCAGAGTATTGTATCATACACCTCCTTAGAAACATAAATAAATTTGTGTACGCAGTTTAGATATAGTTATTTATATTACAATCCTTTATGGAAAGAAAATAGATTATAATCCTCATTTACAAATCCAATCATCTTGATATCAGGCCCCAGGGGGGTCCATGCTACTTCCAAGGTCTCAACATTATGGAAATGTTGGCAAAATAATGGAGGTTTGCTTTGCTGAAGTTTGTTTTTAGAAAACTTTTGTGGAGTGATTCTTGTACTGACTGCTTCATTTTATCTCTCCAAAACCTATAATATCCATGTGAAGTTGACATTACTGTCCTGATTTTATAGATGAGAAACTGAGACACAGAAAGATTAAGTAAGTTGCTCAAGGTTTCCCAGCTGGTAAAGCCAGGTCTCAATCCTAGATTTGTCTTATTCCAAAGACTTATGCTCTTAACTACTGCAACTATAGTTCTTCCCAGTGTTTATCAGCCCTTCCCAGAAAATGGTACAAAGAAAAAGGCTCAGAAAAATCTTTTTCAAATCAAGTTAGTCTGTGGGTGTAAGGAGCCTGCAGGTGGTGAGTGAGAGCTGTGACTGAGACTGCCTTAGTATGAGATGATGTCAGAAGTGACTCTGAAAAAAAAAAAGCAGAGTTTGAAGAAAGCAAATTTTATAGTCATTGTGGGTACCTCAACCAACTGCCTGGATCAGCTTCATAGTGCTTCAGTGGCAGGGGAAGTGAGTTCTGAGTAGCATCTCCTCAAACATAAACTCTCAAAAGTAATGGATCTGGTCTGTTCCTATGGATGCTGTCTTTTGCAAAGAGTGGGAAGGATACTTTGAAAGTATAGGATTACGCACATTGTAGTGAAACTCATGCATATAAGAGGGGGAAGGGGGCAAATGGATAGAGAAATATAATTTTATGTGTTGCAAGGTCAAAATAAGGATCACAGGAGTTCTTAAAAATCACACCAAAGAGGACCATCCTTTGGAAACAAGCTTATCAAGCATCTCGTAAGAACCTGCAAACTGAATGTTATCCCTATACTCCAGCTTCCCACTGAGGAAATGCTGCTCCTTTTTCTCTTTCCTAACATTGAAAAGCCTCTACTCTTGAATGAATCTCTAAAAATTTTAGGAACATTATTCATATTCAGTTGCACATGAGGACACAGATAAGCTAGCCATTCAAAGACCTTGCTTAAAGCCCCAAACTTCTACTTCCAGACAAGAAGCAAAGCTGGCTAGGAAGCATATAATGAATTTAGGAAGGCTTTTAGAGTGCTGTTTTTCAAGGCAATCACCCTCCTGAGAGCTGGGGATGTGAACACCTTCTCAATTGCCTTCAAATAATTTTCAACCTCAACATCATGCCAAGTAAAATACATCCCATCCCCCCGCGTCAACTGACCTTCTAATATTTTTCAAGCCACACTTCCCCACTTCCTAGTCATGAAAAACTAACCTTTTTCTTTGCTTCATTAAGAGTTTTGGTTTCAAAAGGAACATTCCACACAATGGCAGCATTTTTGACAAATAAGCCCTAACAGCTTATCAGTTTTAGAAGTTCACACACCCCAACACTAACTGACATCAGTCTTCAAGTGGGAAATTGATCCTCTTATAATGCTCCAACTGCATCTTATAAGATGTAGGCTCTGGCGAAATTCATTGTTTAATGGAAAGCCTAGCTCAAGGCTAGTGATTTTTTTTTATCTTCTTCCTTCATATGGGAAATGGCAACCTCAGGGAATCATATCATTCGACAATTCCACTTTGCCTTACCGTGACTCAGCTACGTCTATTAGTCTGTCAGCCACAAGCCTATTAAAGTAATCAGTAAAGGGAATATAGTTGCATATGGATGTGGAAGCTGAGTGACCAATTCAATGGAGTTCCTGTAGGAGTCATTAAAATGTCATCAAGCCCTCCTCCTCTCTCTCCCTCATCTCCATGTTCCATCTCACATGTACATGCAGAGGCACTAGTGCACTTTCAGTACACATATCTTTCTCTAGACAGTGCATCATCCCTCTTGGTTCAAGAAGAAAGCATTTTAAACTACACCAAGGGCTGTGCTGTCTTCCTTCTAACCAAAATTGCTTTGCTTTAATTGGCTGAGATGTAAAGCTTAATTAAAAGAGTAGTAATGGAAAAATCAAATCTTTGTGGCTACTGTCAGGGCAGCTGTCAGAGATTGATTGATGTGGATTTATATGTCCAATTTCGTTGAATGCAATGTGTTCATTGATACTACACAATTATCTTAATCTACATCTCTAAGACCCACAGCTCCCTTAGAATCTAGGAAGGTAGCCTAGTGACAGCTGTTGATATTCATCAGGTTAATTACTTCAGAATTATTTTATGTTATTGGGTTCACAGGTACCAAGAGATGTTGATCATTGAAATATTTGATTCAGGGAGCAATGTAAGAAAGGGTATTTTGAAAGCTATGTGTGTGTCCAGAGCAGCCAGTCGACTTTTCCATGGGTCTTAGCAGCAGAGCTTAAAAATAATAAAGGCTGATTTAGTTGGAAAAAATGCAGCCCACCTTTAGATTTTACACCATCCAGATCAATGATAGATGTTTTTGTAATCAGATGTAATTCTTTCCCCTTCCCCTGGATTATTGAATCAGATTGTGTTGTGTGTTTAAACGTGGCTTGAGGAAGTCTCAGGGACAGTGATGTGGCAAGGGTTCTTTGGTTCTTGGTCTCTTGGGGTTATGCTTCTGAGATACAGTTAGTGATTCAGACCCCATAGATCTTTGGTGCCATCCAATTCTGACATAGTGATAAAAATCTGATTTGAGTAAGTCACGAGACATAGGAAGGAGAGAAAAGGACACGTTGGCATGAAATAGACTATAAAGTAGTTTGTGGTATGCATTTTTCATAGGCAATTTCATATAGGAAAGCTTAGAGACTCGCGACCAGTGCTGCCTGAGCAAAGGAAGCAGGACCTTGTGAACGGTGACTCGACAAATGTGAATTATTCTTAGAATTTTCATTTTAGGGGAAGCAGGTTAATATTGTAAAAATTTAGTATTGATAGACCAGGTGACAAGCAATTGCAGTGAATTGAACCAGTTTGGCAATGAATGCTTATGGTGCCATTCCAGACCCAAAGTGGGACATAAGTAAAGTTTGTCCTCAACGCTCAGTATCCTTTGGCTAACTCTGCTTGGGCTCTTCTCTGTCCTGGGTGCTCTGACATCTTGTTCTGATCCCTTATCTCTACTCTAAAAGCCAAGGGTTTATATTTGACCCATTACCTTCTTTTAATATGAAACTCTCCTATGCTTTATCTCAACAGTTTCTGGATGACTCTTTAAGTTGTAACAATAAGAAGCAAAGCTATTGTCACATTTTAATGACCAAAAGCTGGAAATTTTAAGATGAAAGATGCTTTGAATTCAACGTACATTCCCATGTTTTCTACCCCATCAGTTTTTTCCCAATAATGAGGAGTATGGGTCCTGTAGGAGAAGAGTGTAACAGGTCGATGGGGATTAGGGTTAGGGTTGGGTCAGAATGTGCGTAATGCACAGCCATTTGGATGATATTAATAATGACATTAGCCTTTCACTGAGCATTTACTACCTGCCAGGCATTGTATGTTTCACATATACCATCTCATTTTAACCCTGACAACAACTCCATGACATGTAAATAAGTACCTTATTATAGATGACCTATGACTTCTGAAGACATAAAATAACCTGCTCAAGATTAGGCAACTGGGGGATGGCAGAGATAGGATTTGGACCCAAGGCTGTATGACTCTGAGGTTAGAGCATTCAGCTATAATGGTTTACTTTTACCATGATTTCCCAGACAAAAACACTAGCCTATACTTCTTCTTCACAAACACCAATAGATTGAAAAACAGACTGTTTAGAGTTTTATCTTCTTTAATCCTTCCTCTCTCTCTTGGGCAGTGAGAAGTGGGAAGAGTGTAAATTCTCAATGGAGAAGCCAATCTGAGATTGGTCCTGGTAAGGCTGGACTAGAAGATCAGTTTTGGAATAATGAGAATGGCTTGCTCTTTGTGTAGGATCTCTGAGGTTCTGCCTTTGTCTAAACCTACCACAAGAATGTGAATCTGGTACATGTAGTTCTGCATGACATAAATCCCTGTAGGCCATTATTGGAAATCTTTCAAGCCTTCTTCATTCCTGATAGGAATCCAGGAGGACAACCATTGTGTGCCTTTGAGGTTCTCAAGAGGTCACAAGCCCATGTAGAGTTCAACTAAGCAGAAAAAATGTCTTAATCTGTGATGGGCCATATGTCCCCATATATGTGTGCTTCAGATGCACTGATCATGAAATCTTTCTAGAACAGGATCACAGTTTGGCATAGACAGGTCCAGTAATGTAATAAATTACATCCACGTAGTTTAAGAGCAATCAATCGGGTATCTGAAGACTTATCTCTGTAATTAAGTGGATGTGGGATCTTGAGCAAATCACTCTAACTCTAGGCTTCTGTTTACTTACCTCTTGACAAGGAGATGGATTCAATCATTCTCTTCACTTGCCATATAGTTGTCCTGATTGACACATTGTTACTTTGATATTTGAATGGAAATACATCAATGAGCTCAATCCTATAACACTAGTTACTTCATGCTTACCAGAAGCTTGGGTTACCAGCAACCTATTAACTTTACTAGGAAAATAAATTGTTACCTAGTAAATGTATATTAGTTTATTGACAACATATTTGAGTATGTAAATAGAACTTGTGGGAAAAATAATGTATTTAGTCCTTGGTGATGAAGAGGTTGGAAACTCTTACTCTATTCCACCACAGAAGGCATGAGTCTTCTCTTCAGTCTCTTCATGGCTGACTTCATTTCTTGGTTCCTCAGAGTGTAGATCAAGGGGTTCATCAGAGGGGAGATGACAGTGAAGGTGACAGAGATGGCTTTATCTGTGGGGAGGGCAGTGAAGGGCCGGGCGTAGACATAGATACAGGGCACAAAGTGCAGGGTCACCACAGTGATGTGTGAGGTGCAGGTGGAGATGGCTTTCCTCCTGCCCTCCCCTGCCTGAGACCTCAGCATCATTAGGATGACTGTGTAGGACACAAGCAGGAAGATAAACCAAAGGGTAGTGACTAAGCCATTGTTGGAAATCATCACGAGCTCAAGTGCAGAGGTGTCTACAGGCGAGTTTGAGGACATGGGGGACATCACAGTAGAAGCTGTCAAGAACATTGGGTCCACAGAAAGGGAGGGGCAGCAATAGGGAAATTTGCATGATGGAGTGGACAAAGCCCCCCACCCAGGAAGCCAAAATGAGGGCAGTGCATCGCCCCCTACTCATGATGGTGACATAATGCAGGGGCTTGGAGATGGCTATGTAGCGATCAAATGCCATCACAGAGAGAGAGAAAATATCCGCTCCACCAAGCAGGTGGAAGAAAAATATTTGCATCATGCAGCTAGTATAGGATATGGTCTTTATCTTTGACAGAAGGTCTACCAGGACCTTTGGAGCGGTGTTGGAGGAGAAGCAGATGTCAAGGATGGCTAGATTGCGGAGCAGGAAGTACATGGGGGTGTGAAGGCGAGACTCACAGGTCACAGTGACCATGATGAGGAGGTTTCCCAGCAGAGTTGTCATGTACACAAAACACAGGAAAATAAATAAGACCAAACTGAGATCTTGGGACTGAGTAAGTCCTAGAAATATAAATTCTTTTACCCTGGTGCCATTTCCCAACTCCACTGAATCATATTTCTTCTTCTTCGTATTGCTTGGAAAAAATTAAAAGTGTTATTTCAGAAAGTGTTTACTTTCCATTAATAGATTCATGTTTACAGAGTCAGGTATTAGGTCAGAAAACTAGTGAGGTGTTATCAGTATATGAAGAGCCTTTCCAAGGTTATTGCTAACATGTCCTACATGACATCTCATTACACAAGCATGCATTTAGTTATTGTTTTCTTCTGTAATTTATAAGTATTTCAGAAAATGCATAAAAATAGTGATCTCAGAATATAAGTTCCAAGTATCCAAGATAAACAAGTGAATGTTAAATATTCAGAAATGGAGTATTTTGGCACAAGGGATACAAAAATGGATGCAGTTTGGTGTGTGGATAAGACAATGCCTATTAGGTACGACTGGGGTCCTTTGAGGATCCACACGAGTATGGGTTTTTTTCCAGACTGGGTGCTCCGTTTAAATACTTTAAGAACTCCTATCTGCAACATGGTTGTCCTTCAACTGAATTTCACAGAAGCACTCCTCCTTTTTTTGAATCACAAGTTTAATGGTGTGAAAAATTAGAAAATTTTAAAGCTGTAAAATTCTTCTCTATTGTTCTTATCTTCCTTAAATGGATTTCTTTGTTTCTGTCTTTACTTTAAACTACTTTAGGTACCAAAAGCCCTGGAGTTGAATAACTCCTCAGCTATGAAACAAAAGTGGTAACGCAGAGCTTCTCTTATGTTCACTGGTCAAATTTATTTCCTAAATGCTATTTTTTTATTGTGCTGTCATTGACATAAAATAGAATCATATGTTTGAAGCGTACACCTTGATAAATTTTGACATAAGCGTATACCCACGAAATCATCACTGTGTTGAAGATAGTTAATATATTTATCAACGCAAAAATGTCTTTGTGGCCATTTATAATATGTCCCTTCTGCCCTTCCTTCTTCAGGTAACCATTGATCTGTGTTCTGTCGCTATCTATTAGTTTGTGTTTTCTGGAACTTTCTATAAATGGAATCCTACAATGTGTACTCTCTTTTTGTTTGGCTTCTTTCACTTACAAAATACATCCAAGTTTTTGCATGCGCCAATATTTTTTTCCTTTTTATAGTATGCATGTGCCACATTTTGTTTTTCAGTTTGCTTGTTGATGAATCTTTGGATTGTTTCTAGTTTTTGGCTATTACACATAAAGCTTTTATGAATGTTCGTGTATAGGTCTTTGTGTGGACATATGTTCCCATTTCTCTTAGGTACGTACCTAAGAATGGGATGGTTGTAACTCTTAAAATTCAATAGGAAAACAAACCACCTAATTAAAAAACAGGGAGCAAATGCTTTGAACAGGCACTTCAACAAGAAGATATAGGGATGGCCGATAAGCACATGAAAACATGCTCAACATCATTCATCACTGGGGAAATGTAAATGAAAGCCATAGTGAGATAACAGTACACATCTACTAAAATGGCTAAAATAAAGAAGATGGATATATGAAGAGTTGACAAAAATGTAGAGGAATTGTAACTCTGGTGGGAATGTACAATGATGCAACCACTTTTGAAAACAGTTTATCAGTTTCCTAAAATGTTAAGTGTGTGCTTACAATATAATCATTTTGGTTTTGAATTCCTTTCTTATTTTTTGTGAATCCTTGAAAGGGACTTAATTTCTTTCTTTAAAGTTTATCTCTTTTTTATTACCATAATCAGAAAGAAAAGAAAGGTGAAAGTCACTTCTTTCACTTTTTGGGTGGGTTTTCCAGTACAAATGAAGAAATTTATTTTCACCTAGCTCACTTTCTGTTCAAGTTGTCTTTCTTCTGTATGTAATTTTGTTTAAAGTCTACTTAATATGGGAGACTAAACAAGCCACCAAGAGTAATCAGAGCATGCAGGCAGATACCTGGCAGCCTCTGGCATCACATAGCCTGTTCAAATCCCAGCTGGGTACTTACTGGTTACGGTATAAGAGAAGTTACTTTACCCCTTTGGCCTCAGCTTCCGCATCAGTATTTGGAAACAATAGCATCTTCCTTGTGCGATTTTTGTGAGGATTAAATGAATTAATCTATGCAAAAGCATCAATACTTAGAGCATTGCCTAAGCAATAAGTGTGCTTATGTGTGTGTTACCTTAAAGTAAAACTCCAGGTTAGTAACTGTCACAGGCACACAGCTCCTTTAAATGTACTGACAATCTTTTAGAGGAGCTGTACATTTTCTAGAATATGTTTTCTAAAACAGCTTCATCAAAACATACTTTTTTGGGGGAAAATAGGGGGTATTTTTCTTTTACTGTCAATGAGAGTGGCCCAGAGGGTGGTTACAGTGTATGGTAGCAAGGAAAGTGCTTGCTTGGTTTGGTTTCTTATCTGACATCATCTTAGCAGACCAGAGAAATCTGGTGCAGGTCTCTGCAGTGAGAGCTATCTGTGCTCAAGTCCTGGCTTTGTCACTGTGTCATTTGGGTAAGTGAGAGACCTCATGGAGTCTCCACTTCTTCATCTGTGGAATGGGGATTATAGTAATATCCACCTCACAGGGAAGTTATGGGGATTAGGTGAATTAACATATGCAGAGTCTCAGCACACATGGCTGCTTATCTGTTCTGATGTGTATTATGCTGGGTAACCTTAACCCAGGAGGCTTAACAGGAAATAGAGTGTGTTGAACTAATTAGTAGCTGAGCTATCAATTCTGACTAGTTAAAGTGGGGAAATGATCACCAGAAAACACCAACTCAATCTAGTTACTACAGATATTGAGGAGGTCTTACCTAGTTATGAAAACACTCCACAGGGACCTCCACGTAAACCATAGACAATGGTCTACACAGAAGGGTAGAAGGTACAGTACCTCATACTCCAAGTCAGGCCTGTTTGTCAGAAAGGAATAGGTCCATGTTCACAAACTACCTTTCGTAATTCAGACAACATCCTCCACCTTCTGCTCCATTTTTCTGCTATTTTTACTCCATTTCATTATTTAACAAATATTGACAAAAAATTGGCAGAGGTCTAGGTTATTTGAGAGAAATGAATATAATCCAAAACCAGTGGAGAAACAACTGAAATATAATAGTGATACGGGTGTGATGGGGACCATCATAAGACAGATGAGCTGTGTGTGAGAAAAGGGTGATTTTTCACCAAGAGGCTCAGAGGAAGCTGCATGGAGGAGGTGACATTTATGTTTGGGGCACATGGGAGTGGAGAGAATGGGAGACCTGGCTTTAGGGGACCCCTTGAATATATAACAGTTGCTGATGAGTGGGAGGTTTGGCTGGAAAGAAAAGGATGCAAATATGTAGGCATGGAAAGAAAATCATTGTTGTAAAATTTTAGTTCTTGATAAATCTAAGGACAGGCATGTAGGTGTTCATTGTCCTATTCTTCCAACTTTTTTTGAAATATTTTATTTTCTTTCTAGTTTTAAATTTAGCATTTCAGTTTGAGGAGATCCATCTACATGAAATAAGCATGAGAAAAATCTCTTGTTTGTGCAATTCAAGGGATCCCAGGAAAAAAGAGTTTCTTCCTCCCTACTTCCAAACTGAACTCATTTCTATGACTCTCCTTTCACAATATCTTCTTTGTTCATATTTCTTAGCTGTGCTGTCTGCCACTGATAGTTCACCCTGGAATGCAGCATCTTGGGTATATATTGCATTATTTTTAGTCAAAGTGTATTTATTAATCTTAACGATTCCATCTAGATTTCAGTTTTTCTCACTCCTCTTCTCATGCTTATTCATTGACGCTCAGACACCATAGTCATTCACACTCATGTAGAGTTATGTTTCTTACCTAAAATTTCCAATCTCCTTCTCCAACATCTTAAACAATGTTCACACGAACCTTGGGAATCATTTGGCTTCAGAAAATTCTGTTAAATACCCCTCTGAAAGCCAGTGATTTCAGTGGCTTTCTTTATGTGGAAAAGGGCAGACTCAGGGAATAATATTTCCTTGGCTCTTCCACACTGATTCACAGTGTTCCATCATATGTACCAATTTGTCAATCCCAGAACTAGTGTGAGAATTATCAGAGGGCATATAATTGGATGTGGTTGTGGAAAAATTCTACTGATGGCGAGGTGGTTTCAGTGGGAGTAATCAAGATGTGACTCAGGCACATGTCCTTAGGAACACACTTTTTGTGTAGGATCTAAAAGTTTTTAGCAGTGACAAAGATTCTCCCCTTGACCAAACTCTACTCAGGCTCCCCTGAACTTCTCAACTAGGCCTCCACTTTGGGACCTCCATGCTTGTCTCTGCATTGTCGAATTTTAACAAGAATTCTGCTAATTCAGTTTAGCCAAAATCCCCCACCCTCCATGTTGATCACCATCAGTGTGTAATCAGGTTCCTCACCATCCACCATGCCCCAAGTGATATTTGATCACCCTGGCCTGCCTTCAGCAAGAATCCTGTTAGGTCAGTTTACCCAGAATTCCACCTTACCTCTGATGTTTCCCCTAGTAGTTTTTCTGTTGGGACATAAATGCCTATTCTTAGGGATTCTGCACAACTTCCTTAGGCAGTTTCACCCATGTAGGGTAATTCCTGAAGTGTGACACACAAGTATTGGAAGGAGCCATTGGACCTGAAAGGATTATGTAGATGAGAGTGAAGGAGATCTCAATGGGCGGATGAAGAAAGTGTGTGATGGAGTTCTCACAGGACATACACATCACCAGGAAATCCACACTGGATCCATCAGCAACTCCTACTTGCTCGACTTTCAGAGTTCTTCACCATTCTCACCACCTCCACTGTTACTACCCTAAGTTGTGTCTTCATTATTTCTTTCCTGGGACTTTTGCAGTAGCTTCTTAATTGGTCTCCCTGTTTTTGTCCTTGCCCCACCTCAGTCTATTCATAACAGTAAGCACTGCATTTCTGCTAAAACATTCATCACTATTCTGCTCTTCAAAGCCCTTCAAAATGCATCGCATCTTATTTAGGTGAAAGTCAAAATCCTCACAATGTCTAAAAGGTCCTAAGGACCTGATCCCGTGGCCTCATCTCTCTGACTGCAATTATTACCTGTCTCCTCCTTGCTTCCTCTCATCTTCTTATGAAGGCCTGGGCACATCCCCACCTGAGGACCTTTGCATGTCTGATTTTTGAACTGACATTTGTACTGTGACATGAACATTTGTCTAATTTCAAAAATTTTAAGATCTAGGATCTACCTGCAGAAATGAAGGGCAAAAAAGAAAAACTCCCAAATGCTGTAAATAGCAGAACAAGAAAACAAATAAAAACCAAGTTCATGTATTGAATAATGTTTTTCCGTTCATGCCAACCTTTTTGAATGTATATGCGTAGTCTGAAGCAGCTTCATAGGTTTCTGTCATTTTTAGGGAGTCATGTTAACAGAAAATAATAACAAATCCATTGTTTTCTTACTCCTATTCTCCAATGATTTGAGAAACAGAAAGGAGTGAGAGGTGATATTCATTCACTGAGTTCTTTAACTCAACCATTTTTTGGACAGTTTTCTACATTCTACTTGCTGTGCCAGGTGCTGGGGATACAAGAAATAAATCATAGCCCTACTGGGGGAATAGGAGGAAGGAGGACAGGGAATTGGAAACAAGGTCCTGAGTGTGGTGCTTGAGCTGAGCCCCGGTCACTGAGGCAATGTCATGGAAGTGTGGTCAGTAGGCATGGGGTTCAGAGGAAGGTCAAGGTAAGGACCTACATGAGGTCATAGAACCCATAGTTACTGGGGTCCACATTCTAACTCAAGCTGTGCTGGCTTCAAAGCAATTGCACTCAACCACTGGAGTGTGGGCTTCAGACGGAAAAATCTTCAGGTAGTAGTTATTTAATTTACTCATATCAGAAAGTCAGAGGAGGAACTTAATTTGAGTGTGCTTACTTCATTAAAATGTGATTACTTCATGAAAGACCTTAGCAATCCAATGCCCAAGCTGCATTATGTTTCTCAGCTCCCTTCCTGGTAACAAGAATATAGTGGGAATGTCTGAGTATATATATATTTGCTTTTTCTTATTGTTAATTTTATTTATACAATTGGAGATTTCCATGTTGTTGTAAGTAATAACCAAGAGAGGTCCCACCTTAATCCATTTTCCCCCAATGATCATTTCACAATCTACATGTATATCAAAACATCAAGTTGTACATCTGAAATAAACAACATTTGTATTTCTCAATTATATGCAATAGAGCTGAACGAAACCCCCACAACAATTCCAATGTGATAAAATTTCTGAGTGCATACATATTCTCTTTTCTTTATTTCTTCCAAGGCTTTATTGCATAAGCATTATGCAACTCTTCAGCTAACAGTTTGATTTCTCTGCTTCCTTTTGCAACATGAAATGTATCTTTTTACATTATTATTGCATGCCAAACAGAATCTTTGAAAGTCATGTGCATCTTAGTAGAAATATCAAAATTATTTAGAAATCCTTTAGTCAATGTGGTTTATTTGATGGACATTTTCAAAGGTGGTGAGAAGGAGTGAGCGACCAGTCTATATCCTCTCAGAAGGTACACATCTTCTTTTCAGTTTCCTGATGGCTGACTTCATCTCCTGGTTCCTCAGAGTGTAGATCAAGGGGTTCAGCAGAGGGGAGATGACAGTGAAGGTGACGGAGATGGCCTTATCTGTGGGGAGGGCATTGAAGGGCCGGGCATAGACATAGATACAGGGCACAAAGTGCAAGGTCACCACAGTGACGTGTGAGGTGCAGGTGGAGATGGCCTTCCTCCTGCCCTCCCCTGCCTGAGACCTCAGCATCATTAGGATGACTGTGTAGGACACAAGCAGGAAGATAAACCACAGTGTGGTGAGCAGCCCACTATTGGAAATCATCAGCAGCTCAAGCACAAAAATGTCAGTATGGGCGAGTTTGAGGACCTGGGGGACATCACAGTAGAAAGTGTCAAGAACATTGGGTCCACAGAATGGGAGGGGCAGCAACAGGGAAATCTGCACGATGGAGTGGACAAAGCCCCCCAGCCAGCAGGCTACAATGAGGGCAGTGCATCGCCCTCTGCTCATGATGGTCACGTAGTGCAGGGGCTTGGAGATGGCCACATAGCGATCAAATGCCATCACCGACAAAGAACATACATCCACCCCTCCAACAAGGTGGAAGAAAAACATCTGGGTGGAGCAGCCATTGAAGGAGATGGTCTTTCTCTCTGACAGAAGGTCCACCAGAACCTTGGGAGCTGTGATGGAGGAAAAGCAGATGTCGGCAATAGACAAATTCCAGAGCAAAAAATACATGGGGGTGTGAAGGCGAGATTCACAGGTCACCATGACCGTGATGAGGAGGTTTCCCAGCAGAGTTGTCACATACACCCAAAGCAGGAAAAGGAATAAGACCCAGTTCAGTTTTTGATTCTGGGTTAGGCCAAGGAAAATAAATTCTTTGACCCTGGTACAGTTTTTCAGCTCCATTGAGTCATTTTCTTTGTCTCACTTTTGTTTCAAGCTATTTCATTTGAAAAGACTTGGCTCTTTATTTTGTTTTCTTCCTAAGCACTAAGAATGAAATTCAGAATCTTCTTCATGTGATTGTGGTGTTTGCAATTTGTTGAGTTGTCCAAATTTTTAAGATTTCAATCAGTTTGGTGATCAAATAAAAATATAACATGAAAAGTCATTCAATATTTCTTTACCTATAAAACTATTTTTGAAGAGAATAAGCATTTATGTTAAGAAGTGATGTTTACATTGCACATTTTAGTTAATTAGTTTATTTTCATTTGTAAACTGTATTATTTTTTATGTATTACTCACAAATTGATTGAATGTCAGGAACTGTCTGAAGCATAAATACAAAGATTAGTAAAACATGGTTCCAGGCACTGTAGAGTCATAGTCTACAAGTTTAATATTCATATGAGCAAACTCTGTGTTGCGCTTCAACAGGGTTTTGTCTTGCTAAAAAAAAGATATCACTCTGTTTCTCATTGCGACGTTGATGTCACATGGGTCAGTTTCCTTGCTGTTGGCTGTGTTGTGTTGAATTTCTTAAAATTGCAACCTATTGTTCCATGTATGTAACTTGTCATAGTGATTACCTTATACTAATCAGATTATTTGCTTAATAAGTATTTTAAAATATTTAAAATTTACTATTGGGAAACACATTGAAACCATATGTAAATCCAAATCTCAAAGAATATTTTTAATTCCTTTTATTGTGATAAAAACACTTAAACACGAGAGCTACCCTCTTAACAAATTTTTGGGTGCACAATACAGTATAGCCATAGAGCTGTACAGCAATTCTCTAAAACTTATTCATTTTGCATAACTGATGTGATCCTTGCTTGAATGTGGGGGAGAGAGTGAAGACAGTGACCCACTTCTGAGAGGTGGTGCATACACAGTATCAACCTCACTCTCCTCTGCCTCTTTCCCTTTGTGATTCAAAGCCAAGAGAGTAGAGGCATCACACAGCAGGTAGCGATGTACACATCTTTAGAATAACGCCTATTTTTTATAAGCTGTTATTGATCATTCTCAGGAAATTTTATAATTACTATTTACTCCACCTTACACTTAGAAAGTGAACATTTATTGCAGTGTTCGAATGTATACGAACAAATGAGATCACATTGCCAAAGTGGTTACAGCCTAGCAAAAGTGGATGATTTGCATAAATTGATGAACATAATGCATGGGAAAATGTAAAATGTCAAGAGAAAAGTAGAGGTAGATTTGGGTGAGATAGGAGCCAACCTAGGAGATATGACTTCCAGCAGTAACAAAAGCTACTACTTTTGAGTGTTTACGGTGTGTGAATAATTATGAAATGCTGATTTATTGAATTTTCACCACCATCCTTTAGGAAGTATTAATGTTATTCTTTTTTTTCACATGGAATATGTTATGCATCTATGTTTGGCTGAAACAAAGGGGAAGATGGAAAAAAGGATGGAAGGAACAGTGTTTTGTTTCCCCCTTCAATCTTATTTATATGGGGTCTAATTTTGCATAACAAGAGTATTTGGTAAAGCCTGTTTGAAGATAAGAATTTCACAGAAAGGGGCTCCAGAAAACCAATAAATGTTGACCTTAGACTGAGGCTGCCTCATCAATAAGCAACTCAAAGGATCATAGCAAATGGGTGATGCCTTCTCTCACACTGAATGGACCACATTTCTGAATCCCTCTTAACACATCACCTCTCTTCCAATAGTTAACACCCACCTTTGTTGTTTCTGTCACTGAGAAGATCATCTTGTCTCTGAAGCATTTAATATACCTGGAAAATATCAAAGTCAAACTATTTATGTGTAATCAATAACGACATCTCAATGTCACTATCCATAACTTTAACTTTAGCTAAAGCTTAACATCTTTACCTAATACCTTTGATTCTGAAACTCCAACTGCTGATTGTATGTTAGTACGTACAGAGCAGAACAGAACACTGGTAATGTTAATTTGGAAAATATTGTTTCTGAAGGTAGAGCCTTTTGGAAGACTAGATATCTTAGTGTCTTTATTCTTCTCTCAGGAGAGAAAGGGCAGATTCAAAGAATCACATCTTCTTGAACTTCCGGTGTCCCTGTCTTATGTGCAAATCCCTCAGCCTCAGGCTTAATATAAGAATTGCAAAGGGAATAATATTGGACAAGGAAGCAAAAGTCAAGTGCCTGATTCAGCTTTTGATGATGAAGTTTCATCGGGAGTTATTAGGAAGTTACTGAGACATGCACATGTGTAAACACACATACACACACACAGACGGACACATTTTGATTAGTATCCAAACTACTTAGAGTCAGTAGAGGAAATCTATCTGCTTATCCATAGCTGAATCAGAACTTTGTTAAAACATGCCACATGCTGTGCCTGAGAGTACCAGGGTCCAGTTTTCATGGCTTGTGAGGCTCAAAGGACACTATATATAAATGAGCTTCAATTAGATTGCCAAAAAAATAGTAGAGAACTGGACCTCAAATCCTTTGCTACCACTCCAGTTTCTAATTACACACAGAATTGTTATAGTCCCCTGATGTTGCTATAAGTCTAAGAAACATGACTTAGATGACTTTGGGGAGTGCACATTTTTCCTGTTTTCCAATGCTTTACTCATATGGAATCTCTCAATTTGGATTACCGCTAGATAAGTATGTTAGTAAAGCTGTCTACAAAATCACAATAGTTATTTAAGATTAACTCACATTATTGAATGGTTTGATCCTATGTAGAATGCACTTCCGCTGTTTGCAGAATGCTGATGGGTTTGGATTTACCTGCTTTTCCATCTTGTTTTAGTATATTAAACTAGTTTACACAGATTTAAAACTGCTTGAAACACGTTGTGTGTTTTAGGTGGGTAATTCCTTCTCCCCCCAGCTTTACTGAGATATAATTGGCATATATCATTGAGTGTGTTTAAGGTATACAATGTGTTGATTTAATACATTTTTGTGTGCGAAGAAGATTGGACCTGAGCTAACATCTGCCAATCCTCTCATTTTGCTTGAGGAAGATTGTTGCTGAGCTAGCATTTGTGCCAATCTTCCTCTGTTTTGTAAACAGGATGCCTCTATAGTATGGCTTGATGAGCTGTGTGTAGGTCTGCACCTGGGATCTGAACCTGCAAACTCCAGGCTGCCCAAGCAGAGCGTTCAAAGTTTACCACTGCATCACTGGATGCCCTGATTTGGTACATTTTTAAATGGAAAATGATTATCATCTTAGTCTTAGCTAACACTTTCATCACCTCACTGTTCTTTTTGGTGGTGAGATCATTTAAGATATTCTCTCTTAGCAACTTTCAAGTATTGTTACCACAGTGTTAACTATAATCACTATCTGTACATTAGATCTTGAAAACTTACTCATCTTATAACCTGAGTTTGTATACTTTGACCAACATCTCCTCACTTCTCCCACTCCCCAGGACCTAGTAACTTCCATTCCCTCTACTCTGTTCCTATGAGTTCAGATTTTTAGATTCCATGTATATATGTGGTCATACAGTATTTGTCTTTATCTGATTTCGTTTACTTTGCATAATGCCCTCAAGGTCTATCCATGTTGTTGCAAATGGAAGGATTTTCTATTTTTTATGACTGACTACATCTTCTTTATCCATCTATCCATTGATGGACTTATAGATTGTTAGTATATCTTGGATATTGTGAATAATGCTGCAATGATCATAGAAGTGCTGATACCTCTTCAGGATCTTTAATTTCATTTCCTTTGGACATATACCCAGAGATGGGATTGCTGGATCATATGGTAGTCCTATTTTTATTTTTTTCAGAAACCTCTATAGTGTTTCCCATAGTGGCTGTGCCAACGTATATTTCTACTAACAGCGCACAAGGGTTTTCTTTCCTCCACGTCCTCATCAACACTTGTTATCTCTTGTCTTTTTGATGATAACCATTCAAACAGGTGTGAAGTGATATCTCATTGTGGTTTCGATTTGCATTTCTCTCATGCTTAGTGATGTTGAGAACCTTTACATGTGCCTATTAAATTTGAATGTCTTGTTTGAAATAATATGCAGTTCCTCTGTCCCTTTTTGAATCTGATTGTGTATTTTTTTGATATTGAGTTTATTATTTCTTTACATATTTTATCTGATATGTAATTTGCAAATATTTTTTCCCTTTCTGTAGCTAGTCTTTTCATTTGTTGATTGTTTCTTTGGTTGTGCAGAAGATTTTAGTTTGATGTGGTGTCATTTATTATTTTTGCTTTTGTTGCCTGTGCTTTTGTTATCATATCCAAATAATTGTTGGCAAGACCAATGTCAGGGAGCTTTTCCACTCTTTCTTCTTCTGGGAGCTTCATGGTTTCAGGTCTTATGTTTAAATCTTTAATCCATTTCAAGTAATTTTTGTGAGTTGTGTAAGATAGAGGGCTGATTTCTTTATTATGTATGTCGTTATCCAGTTTTCCCAGGATCATTTATTGAAGAAAGTATCGTTTCTCCATTGTATATTCTTGGCTGCTTTGTTGTAAATTAACTGTCTGTATATGCATGAGTTTATTTCTGGGCTCTTGATTCTGTTCCATTGGTCTGTATGTATGTTTTTATGCCAGAATTCTACTGTTTTGTAGCATATAGTTTGAAATCATAAGTGTGATGCCTCCAGCTTTGTTCTTCTTTCTCAGGATTGCCTTTTCTATTTCTGTGAAAAATGCTATTGGAATTTTGATAGGGATTGCATTGAATTTGTAGATGTCTTTGAGTAGCATTGACCTTTTACAATATTAATTCTTCTAATCCATGAGCATGGAATATCTTTGCATTTATATATATCTTCTTCAATTTCTTTCATCAGTGTCTTATGGTTTTCAGTGAACAGATCTTTCATCTCCTTGGTTAAATTTCTTTCTAGGTATGCTATTCCTTTGCTGCAATTGTAAGTGACATTGTTTTATTAATTTCTTTTTCTCATAGTTCATTGTTAGTGTATAGAGATGATTAACTTTTTGTCTTTGATGATTTTCAATTTTGCTACAATATGAGTATATGTGGATTACTTTTTATGTATTCTGTCATGATATGTTGTGAATCTGAGAATTTGTATTTTTCATTAGTTGTGGAAATTTCTCAGTTATATCTCATAAAATAGTGACTTTTCCTCCTCATTTTTTCTTCCTGAAACTCATGTCACATATATCATTAATTGAACTAGTTTGTTTTCTTTTCCATGTCTCCTAACCACCGTTCTCAGGTATTCTATCATGTATTCCATCACGTATGTGATCCACTTCTGGGAGTTTCTTCAGTTCTTTATAGTTTTCATTCCTAGAAGTTCTGTTTTATCTTTTTACAAATCTCCTTCTTTTCTTTTATCACCTTGCTTCTTGCTCATGTTTTTAAAATATCTCCTTTAAATTTTTTTCTTTTAGCTTTAATATTTATATTATATTATATATCTGATCATTCCAGTAGTCAAAGTCCTTGAGAGCCTGATTGTGTTTTGGTTGTGTCTTTTGATTCTTGCTAATAAGGACTTGTTTCTTCATGCTTTTTGCTATTTTGAATTATGAATTTATGCTGAGCTATTTATGTGTAAATCTTGGAAGGCTTGGGTTCAGCGTGCATTCCTTCAGAGAGGGCAAATATTTGTTTCTTTTGGGCATCATAGGGCATTACTAACACTGCATCACTCTTAGTTAATTTTTCACTTTGGGGCTTCCCATTCCATGTAGCCATTACAAAACTGAACCCCAAACTCGCACCAGGGTTTTCAATTGTCAGAAGAGATTATCTTTATTCCACTCAAAGCCCAGATTGAGGCAGATAAGTTTTACTCTTATCTTCTTTGCTGGTCGGTGGATTTTTTTTTCCAGTTTACCCTTTCACTGATGGAGGAGTATTCAATTTTCTGGTTTCCTGCCCTCTATCTACTTTTGGTCCTGAGCCTTTCCCTTCCTTTCCTGTGAGTCTTGACATACACTTAAGTGGATGTTTGCTAGAAGCACTTCTATTGTGTGTGAGTGTTTAAATCAGGACTTTATTTCAGTATATGTGGTCTTTCATATTGCCTGAAATAGCTCTATTACATTTTCTCCGTGGATATCAGTGGTGTGTAGGAAACCAATGATGTATGCAATTTGATTTAATGTGTGAGCGCCTAATTGAATTCTTTTAATATCATCAATAGTTTTTCAGTGAATTCCTTTATATTATTTAGAGTACATCTTTTCAATAACTGGGAATAACTTTTTCCTCCAGCTTTCCAAAACTTATATACTTTCTTATTTTTTTCTTGTGTTTTTGAAGTGTAAGTGAATTCAAGTTTAAAGATTAATATTAGTGGTGATGATGTGCATCAATGTGTAGTCATGGATAATAATGGAAATTATTTTAATCTTTAATCATTAGGTATAATGTTTACTATATGGTTCTTGTAGATATTCTTTATCTTTATTCCTTATCTTCTCTATCTTATTTGATAAAGAATAAAGATGTTCTTTATCAAGATATTTTTTTTCTTCAGTTCCTGAGCTGTTAGGTGCTTTTTTTCCACAAGGATGTGGGTTAAATTGTATTGAATATCTTCTGCAACACTTAGATAATCACATTGTTTATCCTTTTAATCTGTTATTTTCGGAACAATATTACTGCTGAATATTAATATAATGATAATATTAATATTCAGCATTATTTCTTTTTGAATTTCTGGAATAAACACTTCTCAGTAATTATTTGACATTGCTGTATTTCATTGCTATGTAATTTGTTAATATTGTATAAGATCTTTATGTCTTTGTTCAAAGATGTGATTTTTGTGTGTACATTTATTAGATGTGTGATATTATTAGGTATATTTGATGCTAACATCTAGCTTGCAGATATAGTTATGCTGTCCATATATAGTATTAAGAGCTTTCTAAAATTCGTAAGAAAATTGAAAGTTACTGGCTCCTTAAATATTTATTGGAAATCACCCACAACAAATTTGAGCCTGATGCCTTTTTAAATGGTCTGTCTTTGACAACCTTTTCAATTCTTTTACAATTATTGATCTGTTAAGATTGTTTTCCCTTCCTTTTAGTCCATTTTCATAACCTAAATTCCATGAAAATTAGATGCTCCATTCTATCCAGTAAATTTTAAAAATTACATTTCTATGAACTGAGACTTTACTTCTCTGTTTTAGTTGGCTGTGAGTCCGTAGAGTGCATTTGTTTTCATGTTCAATCAGATAAGTGTAACTCTTGAATGTGCCTGGATCATTGGGAAAAAAAGGAGGGTGTCTAGAAGGGAGTATCTTATCAGGTTCCCATAAGATAAGTATTTTCATGGCTTCCAAAATAAGGAATTGTAGCAGTAGCATCTTTGGTCCCCTACAGTGAAGAAAAATAGGATTTTCAAACTTTCTTTTAATACCGAGAAAATGATGAACTGCACATAAAAAATGTAATGTGCTGTCAATGATCAGAATTTGGTTATAAAAACATCTGTTTTGTACTAGTGAGTTGATTGCAGTCTTACGTGTTCCTAAAACATGTGCTTGACAAAATAACACTTGTTTCCTTTTTTTTTGTTTTTTTATGTTTCTTTTAAAAATTTTATTGAGGTCATAATAGTTTATAACATTGAGAAATTTCAGTTGTACATTATTATTTGTCACTCACCATATATATGTGGCCCTTTACCCAATATGCCCACCCCGAAACCCCTTCCTCTCTGGTAACCACTAATCTATTCTCTTTGTCTTTGTTTTTTTTCATCTTCCACATATAAGTGAAATCATACGGTGCTTATCTTTTTCTGTCTGGCTTATTTTGCTTAACATAATACCCTCAACTTCCATCCATTTTTGTTGTAAATGGGATGATTTTGTCTTTTTTATGGCCGAGTCGTATTCCATTATATATATATACACCCACACACCACATCTATATATATATATATATACACCGCATCTTCTTTATTCATTCTTCCGTAGAAGGGCACTTGGGTTACTTCCACATCTTGGCTATTGTGAATAATTCTGAAATGAACATAGGGGTGCATAAGTTGCTTTGAGTTGTTGATTTCAAGTTTGTTGGATAAATATCCAGTTGTGGGATAACTGGGTCTTATGGCATTTCTATTGTTTAAATTTTTTGAGATGTCTCTATACCATTTTCTGTAGTGGCTGCACCAGTTTGCATTCCCATCAGCAGTGTGTGAGGGTCCCCTTTTCTCCACAATCTCTCCAACATTTGCTGTTTTTTTTCTTGGTAATTGTAGCCATTCTAACAGGTGTAAGGCGATATGTCATTGTAGTTTTGATTGCATTTCCCTGATGACTAGCGATGTTGAACATCTTTTCATATTCCTGTTAGGCCATTGTACATCTTGTTTGGAAAATGTCTGTTCATATGCTCTGCCCATTTTTTGATTGGGATTTTTGGTGTTGTTGTTGAGTTGTTTGAGTTCTTTATATATTTTAGAGATTAACCACTTGTCAGACATACGATTTGCAAATATTTTCTCCCAGTTGGTGGGTTGTCTTTTCTTTTTGTTCATGGTTTCCTTTGCCTTTCAGAACTTCTTCAGTCTGATGAAGTACCGTTTGTTTGTTTTTTTCTTTTGTTTCCCCTCCCCGATTAGACACAGTATTCGAAAAGGTACTTCTAAGACGGATGTCAAAGAGTGTACTGCCTATGTTTTCTTCTAGGAGTTTTATGGTTTCATGTCTTACTTTCAAGTCTTTAATCCACTTTGAGTTAATTTTTACCTAGAGACCAGTGTAAAAGTAATGGTCTACTTTCATTCTTTGGTATGTGGCTGTCCAGTTTTCCCAACGCCATTTGTTGAAGAGAATTTCCTTTCTCCATTATATGTTCTTAGCTCCTTTGTCAAAGATCAGCTGTGCATAGAAGTGTGGTTTTATTTCTGCACTTTCACTTCTGTTCCATTGATCTTGTGTCTGTTTTTGTACTGGTGCTATGCTGTTTTGATTACTATAGTTTTGTAGTGAATTTTGAAGTCAGGGATTGTGATGTCTCCAGCTTTGTGCTTTTTTCTAAGGATTGCTTTAGCTATTCTGGGTCTTTTGTTCCTCCATATGAATTTTAGGATCCTTTATTCTATTTCCATGAAGAATGTCATTGGGGTTCTGATTGGTATTGCATTGAATCTGTATATTGCTTTAGGTAATATCGACATTTTAACCATGTTTATTCTTGATCCATGTGCGTGGACTATCATTGCATTTCTTTATGTCATCATTGATTTCTTTCAATAATGTCTTATAATTCTCAGTGTATAGGTCTTTCACCTCCTTGGTTAAATTTATTCCTAGATATTTTACTCTTTTTGTTGCGATTGTAAATGGGATTGCATTCATGAGTTCTCTGTGTGTTAGTTCATTATTAGAATATAGAAATGCACTGGTTTTCATAAACTGATTTTGTACCCTGCAACTTTGCTCTAGTTGTTGATTATTTTGAATAGTTTTCTGATAGATTCTTTAGAGTTTCCTATATATAAAATCATGTCATCTGCAAACAGCAAGAGTTTCACTTCTCTCTTTCCAGTGTGGATACCTTTCATTTCTTTTTCTTGCCTAGTTGCTCTGGCCAAACCCTCCGGTACTATGTTGAATAAGAGTGGTGAGAGTGGGCACGCTTGTCTTGTTCCTGTTCTCAGAGGGATAGTATTCATTTTTTCAGCAGAGTTTGATGTTGGCTGTGGGTTTGTCATATATGGCCTTTATTATGTTGAAGTACTTTCCTTCTATATCCATTTTGTTGAGAGTGTTTTTTTTTAAATCATAAATGGATGTTGGATCTTGTCAAATGCTTTCTCTGCAACTATTGAGATGATCATGTGATTTTTATTCCTCATTTTGTTAATGTGGTGTATCACATTGACTGATCTGCAGATGTTGAACAATGCCTATGTCCCTGGTATAAATTCAACTTCATCATGGTCTATGATCCTTTTAATGTATTGCTGTTTTTGGTTTGTCATTATTTAGTTGAGACTTTTTGTGTCTATGTTCATCAGTGATATTGGCCTGTAATTTTCTTTCTTTGTGTTGTCCTTCTCTGGCTTTGGGATCAGGGTGATGTTGGCCTTGTAAAATGTGTTAGGAAGTGTTCAGTCTTCTTCAATTATTTGAAATAATTTGAGAAGGCTAGGTACTAAATCTTCTTTGAATGTTTGATAGAATTCTCCAGAGAAGCCATGTGGTCCTGGACTTTTATTTTTTGGCATTTTTTTGATTGCTGTTTCTATCTCTTTGCTTGTGATTGGTCTATTCAGATTCTCTATTTATTCTTGGTTCAGTTTTGGAGGAAGTATGAGTGTAAGAATTTATTCATGTCTTCTATGTTATCCAATTTGTTGGTACATAGTTTCATAGTATTCTCTTATAATCCTTTGTATTTCTGCGGTATCCATTGTAATTTCTCCTCTTTAATTTTTAATTTTATTTATTTGAGCCTTCTCTCTTTTTTTCTTAGTGAGTCTTGCTACAGATTTGTCAGTTTTATTTATCTCCTCAAGGAACCAACTCTTAGTTTCATTGATCCTTTCTATTGTGTTTTTGGTTTCAATCTCAATTGTTCTTGCTCTAACTTTTGTCATTTTCATCTTTATGACTTTGGGATTTGTTTGTTCTTCTTTTTCTAGTTCTGTTAGGTATAGTTTATGATTATTTATTTGAGATTTTTCTTGTTTGTTAATGTGGGCCTGTATTGCTATGAATTTCCCTCTTTGAACTGCTTTTGTTGCATCTCAAGTGAGTTTGTATGGTGTACTTTCATTTTCATTTGTCTCCAGATATTTTTTGACATCTCCTTTAATTTCTTCAATTATCCATTTGTTGTTCAGTAGCATGTTCTTTAGTCTCCACACATTTGTGTCTTTCCCAGCTTTTTACTTGGAGTTGATTTCTAATTTCATATCATTATGGTTGATATGGTTGGAAAATCTTCTTAAATCTATTGAGGTTTACTGTGTTTCCAAATATATGCTCTATCTTTGAGAATGTTCCATGTGCACTTGAGAAGTATGTGTATTCTGCTGATTTTGGATGGAGTGTTATTTTTATATCTATTAGGTCCATCTTGTCTAGTTTTTCATTTAGTTCCACTATTTCCCTGTTGACTTTCTTTTTTCTATTTTATAATCTTTTTATGGCTTTCCATTCTTATTGCAGTAACATTGGTTTATAACATTATATAAATTTCACTTGTCCATCACTATATTTCAATTATTGTGTAGATTACATCATGTTCACCCCCCAAAGACTAATTACAATCCATCATCACACATATGTGCCTAATCACCGTCTAATGGAATTTCTGTATGGATGATCTATCCACTGGTGTATGTGTGGTGTTCAGGTCCCCTAATGTTATTATGTTGCATTTAATATGTTGTTTTAGGTCAATTAATAGTTGCTTTACGTACTTTGGTGCTCCTGTGTTAGGTGCATATATATTTATAAGAGTTATGTCCTCTTGCTAGAGTTTCCCTTTTATCTTTATATAGTGCCCCTTTTTGTCTCTCTGCCTTTTTTATCTTGAAGTCTACTTTGTCTGACATAAGTAGGGCAACACCTGCTTTCTTTTGTGTGCCATTAGCTTGGAATATCATTTTCTATCCCTTCACTCTAGCTCATGTTTGTCTTTAGAGCTAAGATGTGTTTCCTGGAGGCAGCATACTGTTGGGTCTTGTTTTTTAATCCATCCAACCAAGCTGTGTCTTTTGATTGGAGAATTCAATCCATTTATATTTAGACTGATTTTTGATAGATGAGAGCTTAATTCTGCCATTTTATTACTTGATTTACAATTTTTCTGTATTCCCCTGTTTCTCATTCTGTATATTTCAGACTATCAATTCAGTTTAGTGGCTCTCCAGGATGATTTTCTCATTACTCATCCTTTATGTCTCTGTTCTGATTTTTTTGTTTAGTGATTACCATGCAGTTTGTATAAAAGATCTTGAGTCTATTTTCTGATTGTCTCTTATCTCCTCAGTCCAAGCAGGTTCCATCCTTTCTTTTTCCCATCTAACTTATTGTTGTCACAACTTATCCCATTTTGTATTATGAGTTTGTGGTTAAAATGAAGGGATTATGTTTATTCTTGATGATTTCCTTCCCTTTATCATTAGTTTTCTAATTAAGTGTTTGCTAATCTGTTCTGATAGCGAGTTGTAATTTTCTGATGTTGTCTGCCTATTATATCTCCTTCCTCAAGGCTTTGTAAGTGCTTTTTTTTTTTTTCTAGATATGAGGGCCTTCTTGATCATTTCTTGTAGTGGAAGTCTTGTGGCCATGAACTCCTTCAGCTTTTGTTTATCTGGGAAAGTTTTTATTTCTCCATCATATCTGAAGGATATTTTCACTAGATAGAGTGTGCTTGGCTGAAAGTTTTTGTCTTTCAGAATTTTGAATGTATCATTCCACTCTCTCCTAACCTGTAGGAGTTCTGCTGAGAAATCTTAAAGTTTGATAGGGGTTCCTTTGTAGGTTTTCTTCTTCCTTGCTTCCCTTAGTATTTTTTCTTTGTCATTGACTTTTGCCTGTTTTACTAATATATGTCTTGGAGGAGGTCTTCTTACATTGATGTAACTAGGAGTTTTAATAGCTTCTTTTACTTGTAGTTCCAGCTCCTTCCCCAGGTTTCAGAAGTTCTCAGCTATTATTTCTTTGATCAAGCTCTCTGCTCCATTCTCTCTCTCTTCTCCCTCTTGAATACCCATAATTCTTATGTTGCATTTTCTACTTGAGTTGAATATTTCTCAGAGAATTTCTTCATTTCTTTTTAGTCTTCATTGTCTCTCCTACTGCATCTGAGGAATTTCTATATTTTTATCCTCTAAATTGCTAATTCTGTCCTCCATAATATCAGCTCTGTTGTTTAAAGACTCCAGGTTTCTCTTTATCTCGTTCATTGTGTTTTACATCTCCAACATTTCTGATGCTTTTTTCTTTAATGTTCCAATCTCGTTTGTGCAGAATTCCCTCTGTTCATTAATTTTATTCCTGATTTCATTGATCTGTTTTCTGAGTTCTCTTGTAACTAATTGAATCTTTTTATGATAGCTATTTTGAATTCTCTGTCATTTAGATTGTAAGTTTCTGTGTCTTCTGGATTGATTTCTGGGTGTTTGTCTTTTCCTTCTTGTCTGGATTATATATACCTCTACATAATATTTGATGGGGTGGATTTGTCCCTTTGCATATTGATAGTATCTGGTGGCTGATTTCACCTGCTGCCACTTGGGAGGGAGGAGCTGTGTTTTCTGAACCTGCCGTGATCCACATCAGCTGTGTCTATCTGATCCCGAGCCATTCCTTGGGATTGCAGTGGCCCTGTAGGCTCCTCCACCAAAGATAAGGTGATCACATGGGGGTTCAGGGCTGCCACCACCTGCTCCCACAGTACTGCCATGACGCACTCCCTCATTCTGGTCCACAGCAGTACTGTGGTTATTCACAGCAGCTGGAAGCTCATTCTCCTGGGTGTGTAGATCTACCACTGTCTCCTCCTTGGTCTCACGAGCCATTGTGCTTGGCTTCCTACTGGTTTTGAGCCTAAGCCACTTCCATGGTGGCACTGTGGGCTCTCTTGCTGGATGTGAAACCTATCACGTGGGGGATCAGGCCTGCCATCACCTGTTCCTACAGTCACACTGTGGTGCACTCCCACGCTTGGGGCCACAACAGTACTATGGGTGCTCCAGCAGGGGAAGAAGTTGTACACATGCAAAGGGCTGCTGGGTGGCCAGAGACTACTCACCTATCTCTGCGACCTTCCTGGTGGTAGTCCCTCAATCTTCAGATGTATAGCTGCATGGGTCTTTCAGACATCCTGTTGTACTGTTTCGGGAATTCTCCATTGGTCAATGAATGTCCATTTAGTTTTGGTTCTAAGTGGGTGAGATAAAGGGAACAGCTCACTCCCCCATGTTGATGACATCACCTCTTCAAAACTTATTTACTTTTTCTCTGCCTCTCTTTGGAAGAGTGTTTGTGTGTGAATGTGTGCTTGTGTGTATATGTGTATGTTGCAGGAAGTGATTACTTGGTACACTCATGTGTTACTTAACAATGGAGATGTGTTCTGTGAGATGCATTGTGAGTAGGCTGCATTCCTTTCTGAAGGTTCTAGGACAGGATCCACTATCTTCCTTTCTCTACTTTCTAAAGGCCATATTCCTTGGCTTGTGAATGCTTCCATCTTTAAAGCCAACCAAGTCAAGTCAAGTACTCCTCACATTGCATTACCCTGACCTCCTCTTCTGTCTACCTTTTCCACTTTTAAGGGCCCTTGTGATTACATTGGGCCCACCCAGATAATCCAGGATAATCTCCCTATTTAAAGCTCAGCTCATTAGCAACCTTAATTTCATCTGCAACCTTAGTTTCCTTTTCCTTTGCCATATAATGTAACATACTCACAGATTTTGGGGATTAAGATCTGAATATCCTGGTCGGGGGTTAATCTGCCTACTACAAGCCCTTCTTATTCAGTTATTGTATTTGTTGGCAGTCATTCTGAAATATCCAAATTCTGAATGCTGAAAGATTTTTAGAAAGCCATTTGGTAGTAAAATCTTATCTGACCTGAACTAATTTTGTGGTAAAATTTGATCTGAATTAATGTGAGGCCATACACAATTTTTTAAATTGCTTTTGCGGGAATATTCATACATTTTCTTACAGAAATACTAAAATGTTTGGGTATCAGATGCTTCCCATGGGAGAAATGATGTAATATACAATACATACACTGCACTATCAATCTAAAATCTAGAAATTCTAAATTCTGAAACCTATCTGTTCCCAATAAATCAAAATAAAAGAATGTGGTCTTGTATTATTATTCTTATCATAATAATTAGCATATAGTTATTTCACAATGAATCATTTTACTTACTAAGTCTTACTAGGTTCCATGCTCCAGAAGGAAAAGAGAGGAAATGAATGCCATCCTCCCATATATGATTACCAGGCATCCCAAATGTCTAGCTGGACATACTCAAAGCACAGGTTTATTGAAACTCTGTGTGAATAAATTTGTACATTCATTTGTCATGAATATCACAAAACACTCATTTATCCTGTGATGTTTCTATTCTATAGTGTACATGGGTCTCAACAAATGTTTTTGGACATAACACGTGATTTTGTGATATCATAAACATACACACAGATGCCAAGGTCTTGAATATAAAATCACAGACACTTTGACTCAATAATTTCCGTTTTCTTTGGCCTGCATGTAGAAGTTCAAGAAATAGAGTCAATTTTAAATACTAAAATCCAAGATTAGGTAGAATTTGGAATAATTTTCTTACATACATTCATTCCCTTCCATTCCACAGATTCAGCCAACACTTACTTATAGCTTCTTACATGTCAGACACTATTGTAGATGCTGAAAATATAAAGGAGAATTAGATCTACTTGCAGTTTTATGGGGTATTCAATATACTGTAGTAAAGGAAATGATAAAGTGTTTCACATAGGAAAAACAAAAGTATTTAATAATGCCATTCTCTATCCTTAATTGTCTATGCATGGTCATACCACACTGCTGCAAGGTGCCCCTGCCATTAAATACTTTTCTTTTTCAATTTGTCAAACTAACCTATGCCTGAGGCAGTGGTATGAACAGTAGGACAGGTAGTTCTAGACTGTGGCCATCACTCTAGTAATGTAATGGGGCTTTACAAAGTCTGACTTTATAAGTCCTAGGTCACATCCAACTTGGACAAAGTCATTGGGAGTGAAAGGCAATGGAGATCTTTAAAAGCTAAGGCTCTTTACATAGACTGAATGATTGTTAGAGTTTGTGCCATGCATTTTATAGGTGAATCAATGAAAAAGAAGCTGTAAAGTTGCTTTCACAAGAGAAGTAATATAGAAGAATGTTTAAAAACAGTGTTTGGTATGTAGTATATGCTTAATAAGTAGTCATAGGGTAAGTGTTATTGAAGCTAGACCTAGCTGCTGGATCTCTGCTATGTTGAGATAGATGTCCCTGTTGTCTACTGTGTGTATGCACATCATAGTGCTATCCTTTACCCCATTGCTTGGGCACCCAAGAACTTCTGTTATATTTCACATTTGTGTCCTGCTTGCTTTCAATTAGTCTTTAGGGACTATGTTCTATATACTTAATTTCCTGCTGGTGTTCTTTCTCAACGTCAGTGTTCCAGGTTGCTGATCCTTTGTGTCTGCACCATCCTGCTATGCTTAATTGTCTATGCATGGTCCTACCACACTGCTGCAAGGTTCCCCTGCCATGACTACCAGTCTGTCAGCCCCAGAGCTGGTAGAAGAATCACCAAAGGGAATATTTTTGGATGTGATTATTGAGCTTGAGTATTCAGAATTTCCATTCGGGGTGATGCTCCCTTGAACGTTATTGAGAAGTCAAACATGCACTGGAAGATGTGTGCAAACATGTACGTTTTGGTTTTGAAATTCCCTTAATGTAAAGGAGAAGATGAATTTTCATGAACCTTGTACTTAAAGTGCAGATATCTTTGCTTGAAGAGATCATAGGGGAGAAATAGGAATCTGTCTCCTTAGGAGATAGGAGCTGAGGGAAAATGAATAGAGCTCCCCGTGTAGCAGTCCGTTCCATTTTTTTCTAGGCAGACGGTTTGCTTTTTATTCTATTAAGATACGTAATCAGAAGCATCAGAAAGACTGAAAAATGCATTTGCTCCTGTTTTCCACAAAACTGCTCTCATGAAGAAGGGATAAAGGCAGACAAAGGTTGTGGTGGTACTATTTATTCACCAAGTATTAAATTGTGATATGTTTACTGAGCACCTCCATGTTCTAGACCCTCTGGTTTCAGAGATGCTAAAAGCAATGAATTCCATATTCCCCTTTGTCTCAGTCCCAATGTCATTTTTGAAACTTTGTCTCACCATAGATCTATGGATAGTCTCACTTGGTTATATTGCACACCTCTAACTTAAAATGTCTAAAATCGATATTATCATTTTCAAGAACTAAGTACTTCCTTTTTGTAGCAGGCACTATCATTCTCCTTGAATTATCTATGACCCTCTCCCTTATGCCCTCTTCCTTCTTTTGGTCTTTTGTAACCCATCTTGAATAAATAACTTTTGCATTTCTTTCATAATTTGCAATGATTTTTTGCAATAGTTTACTTCTAGAACTTTGCAGTCTCTGTCCTGATATTCAAAATCTTGCACAATTCCTTCTCTTTGTGTGTAGATTGGATTTAGTGCCTTGCTTCTTTAGAAGAGAATTAGAAAAAGTGATAAGATGTAACTTCCAAGATGAGGCTATAAAAGACTATGGCTTTTATCCTCTTGACACACTCTCTTTTTCTTTGATTGTTACCTTTCATGAAGTAGGCTGCCATGTTGGAGAGACTCACAAGTCTAGGACTTGAGGAAGGCCTCCAGCCAACAGCTGGTAAGGAGCTGAGACTTCAGACCGATAGCTCTTGATTCTGACCAACAATCATGTGAGTGAACCTGGAAGTGGGTCTTTCACCAGTTGAACCTTCAGATGAGACTGCAGCTCCCAGCTGACGCCTTGACTATAGCTTTGTGAGAGACTATCAAGCAGAAGACCTAGCTAAGATTTGCCTGATTCCCATCCCACACAAACTGTGACTTGAGAAATGTGTGTTATTTTAAGCCACTATGATTTGGCTTCATCTGTAATGCAGCAATATGTTACTAATACAGTACTAAATTAATAGTTTACTTTATTGAATAAGAGCAATGTGGATGACATTCCATTTTAGACTTGAAAGACCAGATATGCAACAACAATAAGAACAAGAAAACTCTTCAGATCCCTCCAGGGTAGGGTCTTGTGACTGGAGCTTCATGGATGCCTAAATATAGTTCCTGTTTTGCTGACTAACCTAGAATGTTAGAAATTAAGCTTCAACAACCAAAACCTTCTTTGAATTTCTCAAATAAGTCCAGAATGGCAGGATCACTCCTAAACAAGTCAGTTTGTGTATTTATATACATTGATTTGCTTATGAAAAATATTGTAAAAGTTTAAAACCAAACAACCTTTTATAGAAAAAAATCAGGGATGGTAGGACCAAGTATATGGGACATTTCTAGGATAAACTATAATCAGTTTAATATCTAATAGTTCTCTAAGAAAAAGCTCTACGTAGAGAAAAATATAGATTAATCCAAATAATTATTTGGTGCCACATTGAAAGAGAAGTAAATTTAATGGTGCCCTGAATTCCATTGCTTTTCATCACTGTGTGTGATCAGGTTGTTTTGCATGTGTAAACAGTCCAAGGCAGCTTCCTGGGCAGCTTTTGCTGGGTTTCTGTCATTTGCACGGTCCTACACTTGGGAACATAAACTCTGATTGTATTGATCTTTGGTTACTTAAAATTTTCCCAGTCACAAAGGTTTGCTCAAGGTCAATTCAACAAAGCAATAAGAAAAAGGCATACTTGTGAAAAGTAGGCACGATCTGAAGAACAGTAATGCCAGAGGAAACATTCAGTGAGGGAGTAAGTGGGCATGTGATCTGCAGATGGATGCAGCTAAAGACAAATGTACATCTTTATTTAGTTTTATGCTTGAGCAAGTATGCCTAATATTAGAAAATAATTCAGGAAATGTTTTATTGATGGGCATAAAATAGAACACACGAAGAAACAATCAACAAAGAAGATGACACTCATCTCTACAGGAGCATCTGCATGATTAAATGTTTATTTACAACTTGCCTGTAGAAAGTACGAGGATAAGTGAGGGTTGTCTCCTTGACCAATCTTCTTTGAACACTCTCTTGCAGTGTTCTATGTTTTGGAGCCTGTCCTTCTAGTCTATTGTCATCCTAGTTCCTAGGCTTACCTTGATCAACTTTCTCTTCTTTTCAATTACATTTCCTTTCTCCATATCTCTCTCATTTCACTTTGGTTCTCTGTGAATTCCAAGGGACCAGTAGTACTTCCAGCAAACAGTTTTATGTATTAAGTGAATCCTTTTAGAGACTCTCAGTCCTTGTCATCTAATCCCATTGTGATTTCCTAGTAATGAGTCATATCTGTGGAAAAGACCAGCAGAGTTCATAGTTTTTCATGTTCTCCTCTTTTTTCTGGGGACAGAGCAGGATTACATTCTCCAGACTCCCTTGCAGTTAATTGGGGCCATATGACTAAGAGATGGCCAGTGAAATGTGGTCGAAAGTGATACACATTACTTTCAGGACTGGCCCATAATCACTCTGCCCCCTTTCTCTCCATAGTTCTTAATCTTCTCTCCCTTTCTCCATTTGCTGGATGAATGGAAAGGATTCTGGGGATCTAGAGACAGGTAGAGGCTAAGACAGAAGAAACAGAAGTCTGTTTCTCTAAATGACTACATGGAACAGCTGTTTCTGAAGACCAGCGAACATTTTTGTCCCCGTGTTGATGTGTCCAATTAATACATGAATGCCAGCTTCTATGGCTTAAGCTCTATAATGGGAGACACTGTGCAGTAAAGTCAATAGATCCCATCAAAATACCAGCTGGATTGTTATATAAACCTTCTCCTAGAACCATTCTCATTTCACAGAGACTAGCAAATTCTGATTCACTGAGTAAACCTGCATGATTTTCATTACTCTTTCTTTTGCTTCTAATGGAGTGAGTGGGAAGTGCAAAAAAGTTGTGAGGTCTCTATGTGAGAAACAACAAGCACCACAAAAAGGAAATGTTAATTATGTGATGTGATGGAGGTGGTAGCTAATGCTGTGGTGGTAATCATATTACAATATGTGTGTTTATCAAATCAGCATGTTGTACAGCTTCAGTTTCACAATGTTACATGTCAATTATGCCTCCACAAAGCTGGAAAAAACCCAAAATGAAAAAACAGAAACAATGAGAAATTTTGGCCTGTCCATTCTGTGATTGGTATAATTCTGCTACCTAATGGGGAGTCAGTTGTTTCCCATGAGAGTGCTTAGCATCTATCTTTGCTTAAGCATTTCATAAATCTATGTGAGCTGTCACAACATCTACCCATCAGTGTTATTCCTTTATGAATACTCCCACCTATAGCACTACTTCCTTCTGACCAGGAGGTAATCATGGCTTTGGAATGATTTGGGAATCTTCTCTCCCTGGAGGAAATCATGGATTTGCTTTGCTCAGGGGACCACAGAAGGAGCTCTTCTTTCTGAACTTTCCTTTTGAATGTCAAATACTGGTATTGACTCCATGAGTGTAGTATTTCATGGCTCCAATGAGCTGACTGTTGCATAATGTGGCACACTTTTATACTATTCTCTCCCTCTGCACATAGTGATTCCTTAGATTGCTCCTCTCTACCTTTTTCCCTTGAAAAGATCTACTCATGCTCAAGTGTCTTCTGAAGTTCTCAAGTAAAGTGCCTACAATGTTTCCACAGCACCTTGTTCATATCTTCATTAAAGCGTCTTGGAGTATGCATATAGGTCAGTGACTATCTTTAATCGTCCTGAAGAAGTCTGAATCCTACCACTGTCAGGCACATAACATGTGTCCTGTCAATATATGTGGGGTGAATAATTGAAAGTGGGTAGTGGAAGACATGAATGGGTCTCACCTTAAATAGCATCACCCATAGGTCCCCAGCACATACTGTAGGACAGGCCTCTCTTAAGACTCCATGGTATCCATAGATGCTCATTTGTTTTTTGCATTAAGTTGATCTCTTTCCATTTTGAGAAAGCGATATTTAAAATCTATCTTTAAATTTAAGTGTTATCTCATCCTCATAGAATTTGGGTTATTTCTTAATGCCTTGTTTCTTTAGTTTCCTCATGGCTGACTTCATTTCCTGATTTCTTAAGGTGAAGATCATAGGATTGAGCAAAGGAGAGGTGACAGTGAAGGTGACTGAAATGGCAGTGCCTGGGGGGAGGGCAGTGAAGGTCCAGGTATAAACATAGGTGCAGGGCACCAGGTTTAGTGTCACCACAGTGATGTGTGTGGTACAGGTGTATTGACTTTTCTCCTGCCCTCTCAAGAATGAGATCTCAGCATCCTCAGGATTACTGTGTAGTATATGAGGAGAAAGAAGAATATATAACAGCTGAGTAATCCATTATAGGAAATCATCAGGAGCTCCAGAGTGAGGGTGTCAGTGAAGGCTAGTTTGAGTGCTCCGGGGACATCACAGTAGAATGGATCAAGAACATTGGGTCCCCAGAAGGGGAGGCGAAGTAATAAAGAAATCTGGACGATGGAGTGGACAAAGACCCCCATCCAGGAGGCCTCAACTAGGCTAGTGCATCGTTGCCTACTCCTTATAGTCATATGATGGAGGGTATTGAGATGGTAATGAAATGGTATAGCAATGCAATGCCAACACAGAGAGAGAAAAAAACATCTGCACCTCCCAGATGGTAGAAGAACGTTTGAGCTATGCAGCCATTGAAGGAGATGTTTTTTCTTATCTGTTATTCTTTATTTTTTAATTGAATTCATAATAGTTTACATCAATGTGAGATTTCAGTTGTACAATATTTCTTGACTGACATCACATAAGTGCTCCCCTTCACCCTCTGTGCCCACCCTCCACTTCCCTTCCTCTGGTAACAACTATTTTCTTTGTCCATCTGCTTGTTTATATTCCACATATGAGTGAAATCATCTGGTATTTGTCTCTCTCAGACTGGCTTATTTCACTTAGCGTAATTTCCTCCAGGTCCTTCCATGTTATTGCAAATGGGATGAATCGGTCTTTTTTATGGCTGAGTAGTATTCCGTTGTATATCTATACCACAGCTTCTTTATCTAATCATCAGTCAATGGACACTTGGATTGTTTCCATGTCTTGGCTATTGTGAATAGTGCTGCAATGGTCACAGGGGTACATATGTTACTTTGGATTGTTGATTTCAAGTTGTTTGGGTAGATACCAGGTAGTGGGATAACTGGGTCATATGATATTTCTATTTTTAGCTTTTTAAGGAATCTCCATACTGTTTTCCCTAGTGGCTGTACCAGTTTTCATTCCAACCAGCAGTGCATGACCATTCCAGTTTCTCCACATCCTCTCCAACATTTTTTGTCATTGGTCTTGGTAATTACAGTCACTCTGACTGGTGTAAGATGATGTCTCATGGTAGTTTTGATTTGCATTTCCCAAATGATTAGTGATGTTGAGCACCTTTTCATGTGCCTGTTGGCCATCTGTGTATCTTCCTTTGAAAAATGTCTGTTCATATCTTCTGCCCAGTTTTTGATTGGGTTGTTTGTGGGGGTTTTTTTTTTGAGTTATGTGGGTTCTTTATATACTTTGGATATCAACCCTTTGTCTGATAAACGATTTGCAAATATTTTCTCCCATTGGTGGGTTGTCTTTCCATTTTGTTGATGGTTTCTTTTGCTTTGTAGAAGCTTTTTAATTTGATGTAGTCCCATTTGTTAGCTTTTTATTTTGTTTCCCTTACCTAAGTAGACATGGTATTTGAAAAGCTGTGGCTAAGACCAATTTCAAAGAATATACTGACTATATTTTCTTCTAGGATTTATATGGTTTCAGTTCTTACATTCAAATATTTAATCCCTTTGGAGTTACTTTTCAAGTATGGTGCAAGATAATGGTCTACTTTCATTCTTTTCCATGTAGCTGTCCAGTTTTCCCAACACCATTTATTGAAGAGACTCTCCCTTCTCCATTGTATGCTCTTTGGCTCCCTTGTCAAATATTAGCTGTCCATAAATGTGTAGGTTTATTTCTGGACTCCAGATTCTGTTCCATTGATCTGTGTGTCAGTTTTTGTGCCAGTACCATGCTGTTTTGGTTATTATGGCTTTGTAGTATATTTTGAAATCAGGAAGTGTGATACCTCCAGCTTTGTTCTTTTTTCTCGGGAATACTTTGGCTGTTTGAGGTCTTTTGTTGTTAAATATAAATTTTAGGATTCTTTGTTCTATTACTGTGAAAAATGTTGTTGGAACTTTGGTAGGGATTGTGTTGAATCTACAGATTGCTTTAGGAAGGATGGACATTTTAACTACCTTAAATCTTCCAATCCAAGAGCACGGAATATCTTTCCATTTCTTTGTGTCTTCTTCAATTTCTTTCAACAATGTTTTATAGTTTTGGGTGTACAGATCTTTCACCTCTTTGATTAAGTTTATTCCTAGGTATTTTATTCTTTTTGTTGCAATTGTAAATGGGATTGTATTTTTAATTTCTTTTTATGCTACTTCATTGTTAGTGTATACAAGCACAACTGATTTTTGTATGTTCATTTTGTATCCTGTGACTTGACTGTATTCATTTATTATTTCTAAAAGTTTTTTAGTGGATTCTTTAGGATTTTCTAGATATAAAATCATGCCTGCAAAGAGTGACAGTTTCACTTCTTTGTTTCCAATATGGATCCTTTTTATTTCTTTTTCTTGCTTGATTGCTCTGGCTAAGACTTCCAACACTATGTTAAATAAGAGTGGTAACAGTGGGCATCCTTGTCTGGTTCCTGTTCTTAGAGGGATGACTTTCAGTTTTTCACCATTAAATATGATGTTGGCTGTGGGTTTGTCATATATGGCCTTTATTATGTTGTGGTACTTTTCTTCAATGCCCATCTTATTGAGAGTTTTTATCATAAGTGGATGTTGAATTTGGTCAAATGCTTTCTCTACATCTATTGAAATAATCATGTGATTTTTATTCCTCATTTTGTTAATGTCTTGTATCACATTGATTGATTTGCAGGTGTTGAACCACCTTGCATCCCTGGAATGAATCCTTCTTGATCATTGTGTATGATTCTTTTAATGTATTGCTGTATTTGGTTTACCAATATTTTGTTGAGGATTTTTGCATCAATGTTCATCAGTGATATTGGCCTGTAGTTTCCTTCTTTATGTTGTCCTTGTCTGGTTTTGCTATCAGGGTAATGTTGGTCTCATAGGATGGGTTAGGAAATGTTCCGTCTTCTTCACTTTTTCGGAATAGTTTGAGAAGAATAAGTACTAAATCTTCTTTGAATGTTTGTAGAATTATCCATAGAAGCCATCTGGTCCTGGACTTTTGTTTTTTAGGAGGTTTTTGCTTACTGTTTCAATCTCTGTACTTGTTATTTGTCTATTCAGATTCTGTATTTCTTCTTGATTCAGTTTTGGGAGGTTGCATGAGTCTAGGAGTTCATTCATTTTTTCCAGGTTATCGAATTTGCAGGCATATAGTTTTTCATAGTATTATCTTATAATCCTTTGTATGTCTGCAATATCTGTTGTAATTTCTCCCTTTCATTTCTAATTTTATTTATTTGAGCTGCATCTCTTTTTTTCTTGGTGAGTCTGGCTAACTGTTTGTCAATTTTGTTTATCTTCTCAAAGAACCAGCTCATAGTTCCATTGATCCTTTTTACTGTTTTTTAAGTCTCTATTTCATTTATTTCTACTCTTATTTTTATTATTTCCCTCCTTATGCTGACTTTGGGCTTTGTCTGTTCTTCTTTTTCTAGCTCTGTTAGATGCATTTGAAGATTGCTTATTTGAGACTTTTCTTGATTGTTGAGGTAGGCCTGTATTGCTATGAATTTCCCTCCTATGACTGCTTTTGCTGCATCCTATAATAGTTGGTGTACTGTGTTTCCATTTTCCTTTGTCTCCAGGTTTTTAAAAATTTACTCTTTGATTTCTTCAATGATCCAATGGTTGTTCAAAAGCATGTTGTTTAATCTCCACATATTTCTGACTTTCCCAGTTTTGTTCTTGTGGTTGATTTCTAGCTTCCTAGCATTGTGGTGAGAGAAGATGGTTGGGATGATTTCAATCTTCTTGAATTTATTGAGGCTTGTTTTGTTACACAACATATGGTCTATCTTTGAGAATGTTCCATGGGCACTTGATAAGAATGTATATTTTGCTGGTTTTGGATGGGATGCTCTATATATGTCTATTAAGTTCATCTGTCCAAGTGTTTCATTTAAATCTACTATTTCCTTGTTGACTTTTGTCTGGATAATCTGTCCATTGAATTAAGTGGAGTGTTGAGGTCCCCTACTATTATTGTGTTGCTGTTAATTTCTCCCTTTACGTCTGTTAATAATTGCTTTATGTATTTTGGTACCCCATGTTAGGTGCATGTATATTAATAAGTGTTATGTCCTCCAGTGAAATGTCCCTTTTATCATTAAATACTGCCCCTCTTTGTCTCACATTGTCTTTTTAACTTGGAGTCTGCTTTGTCTGATAAATGTATGGCAACACCTGCTTTCTTTTGTTGGCCCTTAGCTTGGAGTATTTTCTTCTATCCCTTCACCCTAAGCCTATGTTTGTCTCTGTAGCTGAGGTGTGTTTCCTGGAGGCAGCATATTGGTGAGTCTTATTTTTTAATCCATCCAGCTACTCTGTGTCTTTTTATTGGAGAGTTCAGTCCATTTACATTTAGAGAGATTATTGTTATATGAGGGCTTAATGCTGCCATTTTATCTCTTGTTTTCTGGTTGTTCTATGTTCCCACTGTTTCTTTTCCTTTGTATTTCTGAGTGCTGTTTCATTTTGTTGGTTTTCTGAGAGGGATTTCTCAGTTTGTGAGTTGCAGCTGTGCACTGATCTTTTGTTTAGCGGTATTGTGAGGATTGTATGAAAGATATTGGAGATGAGATAGTCCATTTTCTTATAGCCTCTTATCTCCATTACCATAAGTAGGTTCCTTCCCTTTCCTCTCCCTTTCTGAGTAATTGCTATTACACATTGTTCTCTTTTTAATTTTGTGAGTTTGTGGTTAAGTTGAAGTGTTTATTGTTACTTTTGATCCTTTCTTTCCCTTTCTCTTTTAAGTTGTAATTGAGCCTTTGCCTACTTGTTATAGTAGAGAGCTGCAAGTTTCTGGTCGTGTCTGTCTATTTATCTCCTTGCTCAGAGATTTGTAGACCTTTACCTTTTTGTTGCAAGTGTGAAGGAATCTGTAATTATTTCTTGTAGGGGAAGTCTTGTGGTGATGTACTCCCTCAGATTTTGTTTGTCTGGGAAAGCTTTTATTTCTCCACCATACCTGAAGGAAAGTTTCACTGGATAGAGTATTCTTGGCTGAAAGTTTTTGTCTTTCAATATTTTGAATATATCATTCCATTCTCTCCTAGCTTGTAGGTTTCTGCTGAGAAATCCACTGAAAGTCTGATAGGGTTTGCTTTGTAAGTTATTTTCTTCTGCTTTGCTGCTACTAATATTCTTTACTTATCCCAAACTTTTGCCATTTTTACTATTATATGCCTTGGAGAGGGTCTTTTAGGGTTGATAAATTTGGGCATTTGATTAACTTCATGTATCTGTAAATCTGAAACCTTCCTCATGTTTGGGAAGTTCTCAGCAATTATTTCTTTGAACAAGCTCTCTGCTCCTTTCTCTCTCTCTTTGCTGTCTGGGATACATATAGTCTTTGTGTTGCTTTTCCTAATTGAGTTGGATAGTTCTTGAAGAATTCCTCCATTTTTAAAAAATCTTAGTTCTGTCACCTCTACAGGTGGTGACCTGTAGAATTTCTACACTTTTATCCTCAAGAAGGCTAATTCTTTCCTCCATAAGATTAATTCTATTTCTTAATGATTCTAGATTATTATTTATTTCATTAGTTGTGTTTTTCACATCCAGAATTTCTGCTTGATTTTTTCTCAGTTTCAATCTCTTTGGTGAAGAGATTCATTTTATTGCTGAGCTCCTTGAATTGTCTTTCTGTGTTATGTTGCAAGTCATTGAGTTTCCTTATGATGGCTATTTTGAATTCTCTGTCATTTAGGTTGTATGTTTCTGTGTCTTCAGTGTTAGTTTCTTGAGAATTGTCATTTTCCTTCTGGTCTGAATTTTTGCTGCAGTTTCTCATGGTATTTGATGAACTAATCCTTTGTGGTATTCTTAGGATGCTGATTCACCCGGTTACCACTAAGGGGGAGCAGGAGCAGTATTTCTGGCCCCACCCAATCTGCTGGAAGCTGTGGGGGTATTATGGGTGCTTGCCCCAGCTTGGGATGCATTCAGGCACTGATGTGGGCTGTCCTTGTCAGGAGGGCTTCCTTGTTAGGCCAGTGCCACTCTTTGGAGCTTCGGGGGTACTCTGAGCTCCCCCTCCCCACCAGAAAGTTATCACCAGTGGGCTCAAAGCTCCTGTGCTTATTCCTGCAGCTGCCCAGACCCATTCCTTCTTTGGGAGCACAGCTGCACTGTGAGTGTTCGCACACACCTAGAAAGTGTTTGCTCCAGCACGGAAATCTGCTGAGGTCCCTGTTTACACTCCACAATATACGGGGCCACTGTGCTTGGTGAGCAGGGCTTCCTCTGTTGGACCTGAGCTATGGTTATTCTTTGACAGCACTGGGACAAGATGGGCTCCCATTCCCTGCCAGGAAAGTGAGCGCCTGTGGGTTCAAAGGTGCCACTCTTATTCCCACAGTAGCCCTTAGCAGTTTGCTCTGTGGGAGCGCAGTTGCACTGTGAGCATTCCGTGTGCCTGGGAAGTGTTTGCCCCAGTGCGGGAATCTGTTGAGGTCCCTGTTTATTATCCACAGTCCACAGGCCACTGTGCTTGGTGGGCAGGGCTTCCTTGCTGGAACCCCAGCTATGGCTGCTCCTTTACAACACAAGGGTGTGGTGGGCTTCCTCTCTCCATTGGGAGAGTGACCACTAGTGCGGGATAAGGGTTACCACCTCCTCCTCTTACAGTTACCATGTTGCATGTTCCCAATTTCTAAGTGTTTGCACCAGGTTGGAAAGTATTCATGTGTGTGCATAGGGCTACTGGGGGAGAGCAGCGTGTGCTCACCTATCTGCCACTTCCCAGGGGGCCGGTCCATCCACCCTCAGATGTATAGCTGCGAGTGTCTCTCAGGCCTCCTGTTGTGATGTGTGGGCTTCCTCCATTGGTCATTGAATGTCTATTTAGTTGTAGTTCAAAAGAGGGAGAGAGAACAGGAACAGCTCACTCTACCATGTTGTTGATATCACTGAGCCAGGATGACTCTTTAAGTTGTCAAAACAACAAGCAAACTTATTGTCATATTTTAATTACAGAAAGCTAGAAATTCTAGGATGAAAGCTGCTTTGCATTCAATGTTCATTCCCATGTTTTCTACCCCATCAGTTTCTTTCCCAATAATGAGGAGTATGGGCCATATAGGAGGAGAATATAAGAGGTCAATGAAGGGCAGCATGTGTGTTAGGCAGAGCAATACAGATGATATCAAAATGACATTAGTTTTTCCCTGAGCATTTACAATTTCCAGTCATTGTATGTTTCACATATACCATCACACTTTAACCTTCACAACAAGACCATGAGATGGATATTATAAGTATCTTTGTATAGGTGAACTGTGACCTGTTAAGAGATAAAATAACTTGCTCCACATCCAACCACTGGTGGATGGCAGAGATGGGATTCAGACCCAGGTATGCATGACTCTGAAGTTAGAGCTTTCAGCTATAATGCTTTACTTTTACCAAGTTTTCCCAGACAAAAACACTAGCCAGTACTTCCTGTTCACAAAAGCCAACAGGCTGAAAAATAGACTCATTAAAGTTTTATCTTCTTCAAATTTTCCTCTGTCTCTTTGGGAATTGGGAAATGGGAAGTGGGAAGAATGTTAATCCTCAATTATGAAGTCAATCTCAGATTAGCTCTGGTAAATCTGCAACAGGAAAATCAGTTCTTGAATAATGAGAATGGCTTACTCTTTGTGTAGCATCCCTGAGATTCTGCCTTTGTCTAAACTTATCAAAAGAATGTGAATCTGGCACATCTAATTCTACATCAGATCAGTCCTTTTAGGCCACTTTGTGAAATCTTTCAAAGCTTAGTAATTCCTGATAGGAATCCAGATGGATAACTATTATGTACCTTTGAGGTCCTCAAGGTCACAAACTCTTTTGGAGTTTAACTAAGCAGAAAAAATGTCTTAAACTGTGATGGGAAATGTGTCCCTATATATGTGTACTTCAGATGCACTGATCATGAGATCTTTCTAGAACAGGATTGCAGTTTGGCATAGACAGGCCCAGTAATGTAAAAAGTTACATTCAAATGGTAGAAGAGCAATCAATTGGGTATCTGAAGAGTTATCTCTGTAATTAAGTTGATATGAAATCTTGAGCAAATCATTCTATTTCTAGGTTTCTATTTACTTACCTCTTGAAAAAAAAGAATTGAATTCAATCATTCTCTTCACTTGCCACATTGTTGTCATCATTGACACATTGTTCCTTTGCTCTTTAAGTGGAAATACATCAATCAGTTCAATCCTATAACGCTAGTTACTTCATGCTTACCAGAAGCTTGAGTTACCAGCTACCTATTAACTAGAAAAATAAATCATTACCTAGTAAGAGTATTTGGCTTATTGACAATATATTTGAGTATATAAGTATGACTCTATGTGAAGAATAATGAAAGGAGTCCTTGGTGATGAAGAGGTTGGAGACTCCTATTCTTTCACAGAAGGCTTGAGTCTTCTCTTCAGTCTCTTCATTGCTGACTCCATTTCCTGGTTCCTCAGTGTGTAGATCAAGGGGTCCAGCAGAGAGGAAATGCCAGTGAACATGACAGAGATGGCCTTATCTGTGGGAGGGCCGTGAAGGGCCAGGAATAGACGTAGATGCAGGGCACAAAATACAGTGTTACCACAGTGATGTGTGAGGTGCAGGTGAATAAGGCTTTCCTCCTGCCCTCCCCTGCATAAGACATGAGTATCATTAGGATGACTGTGTAGGACACAAGCAGGTAGACAAATCCCAGGGTAGTGACTAAGCCATTGTTGGAAATCATCAGGAGCTCAAGTGCAAAGGTGTCTGTACAGACCAGTTTGAGGACCTGGGGACATTGCAGTAAAAAGTGTCAAGAAGTTTGGGTCCACAGAAAAGTAGAGGCAGCAACAGGGAAATCTGCATGATGGAATGTATAAAACTCTTCATCCAGGATGCCACAATGAGGGCAGTGCATCACCCCCTACTCATGGTGGTCACATAGTGCAGGAGATGGGAGATGGCTATCTGGTGGTCAAACACCATCACTGACAAAGAAAAAATGTCTGCTCCACTGAGGAGGTGGAAGAAAAACAACTGTGTCATGCTGTGTGTATAGGATATGGTCTTTATGTTTGATAGCTGATTTACTAGGACCTTTAGAGCAGTGATGGAGGTGAAGAAGATGTAAAGAATGGTTAGATTGTGGAGAAGGAAATACATGGGGGCATGAAGGAAAGACTCACAAGTCACAGTAGCTGTGTTGAGGAAGTTTCCCAGCAAAGTTGTATGATACACAAAACATAAAAAGAGAAATCATACCAAGCTCAGGTCTTTGGACTAAGTCCTAGAAATATATATTTTTTAACCTAGAGCCATTTCCCAACTCCATTGAATCACATTTCTTCTTTATGTAGCTTGGAAAAAAATTAAAAGTGTTATTTCAGAAAGGGTTTACACTCCCTTAATATATTCAGGTTTACAGAGTCAGGTGTTAGGTCTGAATACTGGCGAGGTGTTACCAGCACATGAAGAGTTGTTCCGAGATTATAGTTGATGTGTCCAAAATGACATCCCCTACACGAGCATGCATTTAATCATTATTTCTTCTGTAAATTATAAGTATTTTAGAAAATGCATAAAAATAGTTTTCTCAGCATATACGTTCTAAGTATCCAAGATGAACAAGTGGGTGTTAAATATTCAGAGATGGACTATTGTGGAAGGAGGGATATAAAAATGGATGCAGTTTGGTGTGTGGATAAGAAAGTGCCTATTTGGTATGACTGGGGTTCTTTGAGGTTCCACAAGAGCGTCGGGTTTTTTTCCAGACTGAAATCTCCATTTAAATAGTTTAAGAGCTCCTATTTGCAAAATGGTTGTCTTTGGACTGAATTCAACAGAAGCACTCTTCCCTTTTTAAAACTCAGATGTAATGCTATGAAAAATTAGAAAATTTTAAGGCCCTAAGAATTCTTCTCTGTTGCTCTATTCTTCCTTAAGGGGATTACTTTGTTTCTGTCTTTACCTTAAACTACTTTAGGTATCAAACCACCCGGGTGTTGAAGAGCTTTTCAGCTATGAAAAGAAAAGTGATAACTTAGAGCTTCTCTTCTGTTCATTATTCAAATTTATTTTTAAAAGTTATTTTTTTATTGTGCTATCATTGACATTCAATAGACTCAAGTATTTGAAGTATACACTTTGATATGTTTTGATATAAGCATATACCCATGACATCATCACTATATTTAAGATAGTTAACATTTGTGTCATCCCAAAAGTGTCCTTGTGGCCCTTTGTAATATGTCCACTCTTCCCATCCTTCTACAGGCAACCACTGATCTTCTTTCTATCACTATCCATTCATTTGCATTTTCTACAAATGGAATCCTACAATGTGTTCTCCTTTTTTGTCTGGCTTGTTTCACTCATAGAATTCATCCATACTTTTGGGTCTACCAATATTTTGTTCTTTTTTATTGTATGGGTGTGCCACATTTTGTTATTCTTTCACATGCTGATGGACATTTGGGGTTGTTTTTGGTTTTTGACTATTACACGTAAAGCTGCTATGAATATTCATATACAGGTCTTCGTGTGGACATAAGTTTTCATTTCTCTTGGGTAAGTACCTAGGAGTACAATGGATGCAAGTCTTAAAATTCAATAAGAAAGAAAACAAATGAATTTAAAAAAATGAAGAAAAGGTTTCAACAGACATCTCAACTAGAAGATACAGAGATAGCACGTAAGTACAAGAAAAGATACTCAACATCATTTCTCACTGGGGAAATGTAAATTAAAACCATAGTGAGATAAAAGTACACATCAATTAGAATGGCTAAAATAAAAAAGGCATATATCAAGAATCAAGAAAAATGTAGAGGAATGGAATTCTGGTGGGAATGTACAACAGCGCAACCAGTTTTGAAAACATATTGTCAGTTTTTTAAAATGTTAAGTGTATACTTAACATATAATCTTATTGCTTTTGAATGCCTTTCTTTTTCTTGAATCTTTGAAATGGATTTTAATTTCTTTCTTTGCAGTCTATCTCCCTTTTCTTGCCATAATCAGAAATAGAAGGTGAAAATCATTTCTCCCATTTTTTGGGTGTGTTTCCCAGTTCAGATGAAGATATTTATTTTCACCTCGTACACATTCCTTTCAAGTTTTCTTTTGTCTGAATGCAATTTTGTCCCCCAAGTCTACTTAATATGGAAAATTTAAAAAGCTACCAAGAGGTATCATAGCATACAGGGAGAAACTTGGAAGCCTCTGGCATCACACAGCCTGTTCAGCTCCTAACTGGGCACTGACTGGTTGTGCTACGGGAGAAGTTAATTTACCCCTTTGGCCTCAGGCTCTGCATCAGTATTTGGAAACAATAACATCTCCTTCATGTGACTTTTGTAAAGACTAAATGAATTAATCTAGGCAAAAGCAAGAATACTTAGAGTGTTGTCTAACCGATGACGTGTGCTTATACTTATGTTACCTTAAAGAAAAACTCCAGGTTAGTAAGTGTCACAGACACACAGCTTCTTTAAATGTACTGACAATCTATTATGGGAGCCTTTCATTTCGTAGAACATGGATTCTAAAACAGCTTCATCAGAACATACTGTCTTGGGAGAAATCTGAAGTGTTTTTCTTTCAGTGTCAATGAGAGTGGCCAAGAGGGTGGTGACAGTGTATGGTAGTAAAGAGAATGCTTGCTTGGTTGGGCTTATTATCTGACATCATCTTAGCAGACCAGAGAAGTTGAGTGTCGTTCTCTGCATTGAGAGCCATCTGGGGTCAAGTCCTGGTTTTGTCACTGTGTGTGGGTAAGTGAGAGACCTCACGGAGTCTCTGCTTCTTCATCTATACAATGGGGGTTTTAATAATACCCACCACACAGGGAAGTTATATGAGGATTAGGTGAATTAACATATGGAGAGTCTCAGCACACATTGCTGGTTATCTGTTATGATTAGTACTATGTTGAGTAGCATTAACACTGGAGGTTCATCAAGAAATGGAGTGTGTTGACGTAATGATAGGTGAGTCATCAATTCTGACTAGTTTAAAGAGAGGAATCGATCACCAGAAAACATCAATTCAATATAGTTACTAGAGATATTGAGGAGGTCCATCCTAGTTATGAAAACCTTCCAGAGGGATGCCATGTAAATAATAGACTATGATCTACACAGAATGGTAGAAGGTAGATGGTACCTCAGACACCAGGTCAGGCTTCTTTGTCAGAAAGGAATGGGTCCCATGTTCACAAGCTACCTTTGGTAATTCAGACAGCATCTTATACCTTCTGTTTCATGTTTCTGCTATTTTTTAAATCCATCTAATTATTTAGTAAATATTTATAGAAAATTGACAGTGTTCTATGTTACACAAGACAAAAGAATATAATCCAAACCAGTGGAAAAACAACTGAAATCTAATAGTAATATGGGAGAGATGGAGACTGTCTAAAGACAGATGAGCCATGTGTGAGAAACAGACAACTCACCAAAAGGCTCAGAGAACCCTGCTTGGAGGAGGTGACACTTATGTTTGGGGCATGCGGGAGTGGACAGAATGGGAGATCTGGCTTTAGGGGACCTCTTGAATATATAAAAGTTGCTCACGAGTCAGAAGTTTGGCTGCAAAGAAAGGATACAAATATGAAGGCATGGAAAGACATAGGAAGGAAAATCATTGCTATAAATTTTTATTTTTTGGTAAATCTAGGGAAAGGTATGTAGATGTTCATTGCACTATTCTTTCAAGTTTTTTTTTTGAAGGTTTGACATATTTTATTTTCTCTCTAGTTTTAATTTAACATAAGACATATCTGTGTAGAATTCAGTCTGAGGAGATCCATCTACAGGAAATAAGCCTGAGAAAAATCTCTTCTTTGTGTAATACAAGGGATTCCAGAAAAAGAGTTGCTTTCTCGTCAATTCCAAAGTGAACTCATTTCTGTGACTCTCATTTCACAATATCCTCTTTGTTCACCTTTCTTAGCTGTGCTTTCTGTCACTGAAGTTTCACCCTGGAATGTAGCACTTTGTGTACTTATCACATTGTTTTTAGGCAGAATGTATTTATGAATATTAACAATTACATCTAGAGTTCAATTATTCTCACTCTTCTTTTCTCACACTTATGCATAGACACTGAGACCCCACAGACATTCACACCCATGTAGAGTTATATTTCTTACCTAAAGTCTCCAACCTTCTCTTCCAACATCTTAAACAATGTTCACACGTATCTTGGGAATCATTCAACTTCGTAAAATTCTGTTAAATACCCCTCTCAAAGCCAGTGATTTCAGTGGCTTCCCTTTTATCTTTATGCGGGAAATGGCAGACATAAGATAATATTTTCTTGGTTTGTTCACAACGTCTGACAGTGCTACACCATATTTGCCAATTCCTTGATCCCAGGATTGGAGTGAGAATTATCAGAGGGACTATAGTTGGATGTGATTGTGGAAAAATTCTTCTGATAGTGAGGTGGTTTCAGTGGGAGTGATTGTGATTCAGGCACATATGCTTAGTAACACACTTTTTGTCTAGTGTCTAAAATTTTCTAATGGACAAAGATTTTCTCCTTGACTATATTCAGGCTCCCCTGAACTTTTCAACTAGGCTTTGACTTTTGGAACCCCATCCTTGTCTCTGCATTGTCCAATTTTAACAAAAATCCTGCTTCATCAGTTTAGCCAAAATCCCCCATCCTCCATATCCTATCACCCTCTGTTCAGGTTCCTCATCCTCCACCATCCCCCAGTGATGTCTATTCACCCTGACCTGACTTTGGCAAGAATTTTATTAGGTCAGTTTAGCCAGAATTTGACATTACTCCTGACATTTCCTTTTAGTGGTTTTTGTACTGGGAAATAAATGTCCATTCTTAAGGATTCTGAGCAACTTCCTTAGGCAGTTTCATGCACGCAGGGTGATTCCTGAAGTTTGACACAAGGTTTTGGAAGCAGCACTTGGACCTGAAGAGGTTGTTTAGTCAAGAGTGAGGGAGCTCTCAAAGAGCTGGTGAACAAAGTGGGTGATGCAGTTCTCACAGGATACACACGCAACCGGAATACCCACACTGGATCCATCTGCAAATCCCACTTGCTTGACCTTCAAAGTTTTTCAAAATACTCACCATCTCCACAATTACTACCCTAAATCATGTCTTCATTATTTCTTTCATGAGATTATTGCCTCATCTCCTTGTTTTTGTCCTCACTCCTCTTCAGTCTATTAATAACAGTAGCTCCTGCAGTTCTGTTAAAGCATGCATCACTATTCTGCTCTTTCAAGCCCTCCAAATGTATCCAATCTTGTTTAATGTGAAAGTCAAAATCCTCACAATCATCTAAAGATGGTCATCCTATGGCCCCATAATATCTCTTACCTTTAGTACTACACCTCTCCTCTTCTCATCCACTTACAAAGGCCTCCTTGCTGTTTCTTGGATCTCTGGGAACATCACCATCTCATGGCCTTTGCATGTCTGGTTTTTGGACTGAGATTTGTACTGAGACATGAACATGTTTCTAGTTTCAAAGATTTTAACATCTGGGATCTACCTCCAGACGTGAGAGGAAAAAACACAACTCCCAGCAGCTGTAAATAGCATAAAAAGTAAACAATAAAAGCCAAGCTTATATATTGAATAATGTTTTCCACCTCAAGCCAACGTTTTTGAATGTATATGCATAGTCTGATGTAGCTTCATTAGGTTTCTGTCATTTTTTAGGGCATCGTATTAAGAGAGAATAATAACCATGAAGCAATTGTTTTCTTAACCATATTCTCCAATGACTTGAGGAGCAGAAAGGAGTTAGAGACGATATTCATTCATTGAGTTTTGTAATTCAACAATTTTTATGAGTGTTTTCTATGTTTTGCTTGCTGTGATAGATGCTGGGGATACAATAAAAGCATAATTCTACTGGGGGAGATAGGAAGAAGGAGGACAGGGAATTGGAAACAAGGTCATGAGTTCTGTGCCCAAGCTAAGCCCAAGGCACTGAGGGAAAGTGGTGGAGGTGGCAAGCAGGCGTGGTGTTCAGAGGAAGGTCAGGGTAAGGACCCTGCACAAGGTCACAGAACTCATAATTTTTGAGGTCTGTATTCTAAATCAAGCTGTGCTAACTTCAAGACACCTGCTCTCAATCACTGGATTGTGGGCTTTAGATGGAAAAATCTTCAGATAATAGTTATTTAATTTATCGCATAATAGAATCAGAGGAGGAACTTAATTTGAATGTGTTTACTTCCTTAAGATTTGATTACTTTATGAAAGACCATTAGAATCCAATGCCCAATCTGTATTATTTTCTTTCTCTCTTTCTTTTTTTTATTTTAAAGATTGGCACCTGAGCTAACATCTGTTGCCAATCTTCTCTCTCTTTTTCTTCTTCTCCCCAAAGCACCCCAGGACATAGTTGTATATTCCAGTTGCAGGTCTTTCTGGCTCTGCTATGTGGGACACTCCCTCAGCATGGCTTGATGAGTGGTGTTAGGTCCATGCCTGGGATCCTAAATGGCAAAACCCTGGGCCACTAAAGTGGAATGCATGAACTTAACCACCCAGCCACGGGGCAGGCCCCCTGTATTATTTTCTAATATGTGTCTCAGCTCCCTTCCTGGGAGCAAGTAATGTACTTGGAATGTTTCAGCATATATATATTTTACTTTTTCTTATTGATATTTTTATTTAGACAACTGGAGATTCCCATGCAGTTGTAAGAAATAATAGAGAGATAGCCCACCTTAACCCATTTTCCCTCAATGTTCATTTCACAATCTATATGTATATCAAAATTTCAAGTTGTACATCTTCACCATATACCTTTTTTTATCTGTCAATTACATCACAAAGGAGCTGGGGAAAAATCCCACAATAATTGCAATATGATAAAATTGTCTGAGTTTATTTCAATTCTGATTCCTTTATTTCTTGCAAGGCCCTATTGCAAAAGCAATGAACACCACTCCAGCTAACAATTTGATTTCTCTACTTCGTTTTAGAACATTAAACCCACCTTTTTACATTGTTATTGCAGCCTGATCCAGAATCTTTGAAAATAATGTGTATCTTAGTAGAAATATAAAAACTATTTAGAAATCCTTTAGTCAATACATTTTATTTGATGGACAAACATATTCAAAGGTGATGAGAAGGAGTGAGAGACCAGCCTATACCTTGTCAGAAGGCAGAAATCTTCTCTTCAGTCTCCTCATGGCTGACTTCATGTCCTGGTTCCTCAGAGTGTAGATTAAGGGGTTCAGCAGAGGGGAGATGACAGTGAAGGTGACAGAGATGGGCTTATCCGTGGGGAGGGCAGTGAAGGGCCGGGCATAGACATAGATGCAGGGCACAAAGTGCAGGGTGACCACAGTGATGTGTGAGGTGCAGGTGGAGATGGCCTTCCTCCTGCCCTCCCCTGCCTGAGACCTCAGCATCATTAGGATGACTGTGTAGGACACAAACAGGAAGATAAACCACATTGTAGTGACCAGTCCATTATTGGAAATTATCAGCAGCTCAAGCATAAAAATGTCAGTACAGACGAGTTTGAGGACATGGGGAACATCACAGTCGAAAGTGTCAAGAACATTGGGTCCACAGAAGGGGAGGGGCAGCAAAAGGGCAATCTGTACGATGGAGTGGACAAAGCCCCCCACCCACGAGGCCACTATTAACCCAATGCAACGACCTCTACTCATGATGGTCACGTAGTGCAGGGGCTTGGAGATGGCCACATACCAATCTAAGGCCATCACCGACAAAGAACATGCATCCACCCCTCCAACAAGGTGGAAGAAGAACATCTGAGTGAAGCAACCATTGAAGGAGATGGTCTTTCTCTCTGACAGAAGGTCCACCAGAACCTTGGGAGCTGTGATGGAGGAAAAGCAGATGTCGGCAACAGACAAATTCCGGAGCAAAAAATACATGGGGGTGTGAAGGCGAGATTCACAGGTCACCGTGACCGTGATGAGGAGGTTTCCCAGCAGAGTTGTCACATACACCCAAAGCAGGAAAAGAAATAAGACCCAGTTCAGTTCTTGATTCTGGGTTAGGCCAAGGAAAATAAATACTTTGACCCTCGTGCAGTTTTTCAGCTCCATTGAGTCAACTTCTTTCTCTCTCTCTTGTTTCAAGCTTCTTCATTTGAAAAGACTTGGCTCTTTATTTTGTTTTCTTCTCAAGCACTAAGAATACAATTCAGAATGTTCCTCGCGTGGTTGCGCTGTTTGTGATTTGTTGTTTTGTCTAAATTTTTAAGATTGCAATCAGTTTGGTGATCAAATCAAATTATCCCATGTAAAGTCATTCAATAATTCTGTTCTTATAAAACTATTTTTGAAAAGAACAAACTTTATGTTCAGCAGTGATGTTTGCATAACTTTTTATTTAATTAATTTATTTTAGTTTTAAAATTTTGTTATTGTTTTCTTCCATCCAAATATATCGAATGTCCAAAATGTCTGAATCATAAACAGAAAGATAAGTACAATGAGGTTCCAGCCACTATAGACTCATAGTATGAAAGTTTAATATTCATATTAGCGAACTTTCTGTTGACTTCCACAGGGTCTTGTCTTGCTAAAAAGAAAAAAAGAGTATCATTCTGTTTCTTACTGCAATGTTGCTGTGGCATGAGTCAGTTTCCTTACTGTTGGCTGTTCTATGTTGAATTTCTTAAAATTGTCACCTGTTATTCCATATATGTAGCTTTTCTTTGTCATTACCTTATATGAATCAGACTTTTTATTAATTATTTTAAAATATTCAAAATTTATTTTTAAGAAACACATTGAAACAATATATAAATACAAATATCAAAGAATATCTTCAATTTCTTTTATTGTGATAACACTTAAACATGAGAGCTGCCCTCTTAACAAATTTTTGGGTGCCAATACAGTATAGCCACAGTGCTGCACAGCAATTCTCTAGAACTTATTCATCTCATGTAACTGTTGTGATCCTTGCTTGAGTGTGGGGGAGAGAATAAAGATAGTGACCCACTTTTGAAAGGTCATCCATACTCTGTCAACCACACTCTCTTCTGCCTCTTTCTCTGTGTGGATCAAAGCTCAGAGAGTGGAGGGTTCACACAGGAGGGAGAGATGTAGATATGATTAGAATAATACCTATTTTTTATAAGCTGTTATTGGTCATTCTTAGGAAATTTTATAATTATTACTTATTCCACCTTATACTTAGCAAGTCAACATTTATTGCAATGTTCAAATGTATATGAACAAATGGGACCACATTGTCAAAGTGTTTGCAGCTTAGCGAAAGTGAATGATTTGTATAAATTGATGAACATAATGCATGATAAAATGTAAAATGTCAAGAGAAAAGTAGAGATTGATTTGGTTGGGATAGGAACTATGCTAAGAGATATAATGATTTCTAGCAGTAATAAAAGCTGCTACTTTTTGAGTGTTTACTGTGTGTGAAGAGTTATGAAATGTTGACATTGAATTTTCACCACTATCCTTTAGAAAGTATTAATGTTATTCCTGTTTTTCAGATGGAATATAGTGTGAATCTATGTTTGACTGAAGTTAAGGAAAAGATAGAAATAGGATGGAAAAAACATTGTTTTGTTTGCCTCTTCAACCTTATGTATATAGGGTCTCATTTTGTATAACAAGAATACTTTGGGGTGTGCCTGATAGCCATGTGGTTAAGTTTGCATGCACTGCTTTGGTGGCCCCAGGTTCACTGGTTCGGATCCTGGACATGGACCTATGCACTGCTCATCAAGCTATGCTGTGGCAGGCGTCCCACATAGGAAAAGTAGAGAAAGACGGGCACAGATAGTAGCTCAGGGCCAATCTTCCTCAGCATAAGAGAGGAGGATTGGCAGCAGATGTTAGCTCAGTGATAATCTTTCTCAGAGAAACAAAACAAAGAAAAGAAAATTTGGTAAAGTCTGTCTGAAGATAAGAATTTTTCAGAAAGGGGTTCTGGAAACCCAATTTATGTGGAGCTTAGTCTGAGACTATCTCATCAAGAAGCAACTCAAATGATCACAGCAAACGAATGATGCCTTCTCTCACACTGAGTGGACCACATTTCTGAATCCCTCTTAACATATCACCTCTCTTCCAATAGTTAACACCCACCTTTGTTGTTTCTGTCACTGAGAAGATCATCTTGGCTCTGAAGCATTTAGTATACCTGGAAAATATCAAAGTCAAACTATTCATACAGAGTTTGTATAATCAATAACAACATTTCAATGTCACTATCGATAACTTTAACCTTAGCTAAATCTTAACATCTTTACCTAATACCTTTGATCCTGAAACTCCAACTACAAATTGTATGTCATCAGGTACAGACCAGAATAGAACACTAGTGACACTAGTGACGTTAATTCTTGAAAATATTGTTTCTGAAGGCAGAGCCTCTTGGAAGACTAAATATCTTAGTGTCTTTATTCTCCTTTCAGGAAAGAAAGGGCAGATTCAAAGAATCACATCTTCAAGAACTTCCTCTGTGTCCCTATCTTACGTGCAAATCCCTCAGCCTCAGGCTTAATGTGAGAATTGCAAAGGGAATAATATTGGACAAGGAAGTGGAATTCAGTGCCTGATTCTGTTGTTGGTGATGAAGTTTCAAAGGGAGTTATTAAGAAGTTACTGAAACATTCACATGTGTAAACACACATTCACGCATACACAGATGGACACATTTTGATTGATATCCAAATTCTTTAGAGGCAGTAGAGGAAATCTATCTGTTTATCCATAGCTCAATAAGAACTTTGTTAAAACATGCCAAATACTGCACCTGAGAGAGAAAAAGGGTCCAGTTTTCATTGCTTGTAAGGCTCAGAGGACAGTATAGACAAATCAGTTTCATTTTGATTGTCAAAAATCTCAAAAAAAACTGCACCTCAAATCCTTTGCTACCAGTCTAGTTTCTAATTATATGCAGAATGATTATAGTCTCATGATGTTGCTCTAAGTCTCTGCATGTAGAGAAACAAGACTTAGATGACGTTTGGGGAATGCACGTTTTTCCTTTTTTCCAACACTCTACTCAAATGGAAACTCTCAATTTGGATACATCTAGATAAGTATGTTAGTAAAGCTGTCTACAAAATCATAATAGTTACTTAAGATTACCTGAATTTATTGAATGATGTGATCTTATATAAAATGAACTTCCACTGTTTGCAGAATGCTGATGGGTTTGGATTTACTTGCTTTTCCATTTTGTTTTAGTACTGTAAACTAGCCTACACAGATTAAAAAGTGCATGATGCAGGTTATGTGTTTGAGATGGGTAATTCCTCCCCCAACCCAGCTTTACTGAGATTTAATTGACATATATCATTGAGTGTGTTTAAGGCATATAATGTGTTGATTTGATACATTTATAATTGCAAAATGCTTATCATCTTAGTGTTAGCGAACACTTTCATCACCTCACATAATTACTCGTTCTTTTTGGTAGTGAGATCATTTAAGACATACTCTCTTTTAAACTTTCAAGTATTGTTACCATATTGTTAACTATAATCACCATCTTTACATTAGATCCAAAACTTATTCATCTTATAGCTGGGAATTTGTACAGTTTAACCAACATCTCCTTACTTCTCCCCATCCCCAACACCTGGTAACCTACATTCATTCTACTCTGTTTCTATGAGATCAGATTTTTAGGTTCCATATATATATGAGATCATAGAATATTTGTCTTTGTTTGACTTAGTTCACTTAGCATAATGCCCTCAAGGTCCATCTGTGTTGTTGCAAATGGCAGGACTTTCTATTTTTTGTGACTGACTACACCTTCTTTATCCATCCATCCATTGATGGACACTGAGATTGCTTTCATATCTTGAATGTTGTGAATAATGCTGCAATGAACATAGAAGTGCTGATACTTCTTCAAGACCTTAATTTCATTTCCTTTTGGTATATATCCAGAGATGGTATTGCTGGTTCATATGGTAGTCTTATTTTAAATCTTTTGAGGAACCTCTCTACTGTTTTCCACAGTGGTTGTACCAATGTATATTTCCAGCAGCAGTGCACAAGGATTTTCTTTCCTCCACATCCTCACCAACACTTATCTTTTGTCTTTTTGATGACAGCCATTCTAACAGGTGTGAAGTGATATCTCACTGTGGTTTTGAATTGCATTTCTCTCATGCTTAGTGATGTTGAGCACATTTTCATGTACCTATTGGCCATTTGAATGCCTTGTTTAAAAAAATATCTATTCAGTTCCTATGCCCATTTTTAAATCGGATTGTGTGGTTTTTGGTATTGAGTTTATCAGTTCTTTATGTGTTTTGGATACTAACAGCTTATCAGATACATAATTTGCAAATAATTTCTCCCATTCTGTAGGTTGTCTTCTCATGTTTTGATTGTCTCTTTTGCTGTGCAGAAGCTTTCAGTTTGATGTAGTTTCATTTATTAAGTTTTTCTTTTATTGCTTGTGCTTTTGGTGTCATATCCAAAAAATTATTGACAAGGCCAATGTTGAGGAGATTTTCCATGACTTTTTCTCCTAGGAGTTTTATTGTTTCAGGTCTTATGTTTAAATATTTAATCCATTTCAAATAATTTTTCTGAGCTGTGTAAGACAGGGGTCTGATTTCATTATTATGCATCTAGTTATCTAGTTTTTCCAGTATCATTTATTGAAGAGAGTATCCCTTTCCCATTGTACATTCTTGGCTTCTTTGTTGTAAATTAATTGCCTGTATATGCATGGATTTATTTATGAGCTCTTGATTATGTTCCATTTATCTATATGTCTGTTTTTATGCCAGACTATACTGTTTTGATTATTAAAGCTTTGTAGTATAAAGGTTGAAATCATAAGTATGATGCCTCCGAATTTATTTTTCTTTCTCTCAATTGCTTTTTCTAATTCTGTGAAAGATGTTATTGGAATTTGGATAGGGATTGCATTGAATCTGTAGATCTCTTTGGGTAGTATGTACATTTTACAATATTAATTCTTACAATCCATGAGCATAGAATATCTTTGTATTTATATATATCTTCTTCAATTTCTTTCATCAATGGCTTATGATTCAGTGAACAGATCTTTCACTTCCTTGGTTAAATTTCTTCCTTAGCGTGTTATCCGTTTGATTCAATTCTAAATGGGATTGTATCTTTGAGTTCTCTTCTGTTAGTTCATTATCAGAATATAGAAATACTACTGATTTTTGTAAGGTGACTTTGCACCCTGCAACTTTGATGTAGTTGTTGATTATTTATCATAATTTTCCAATGGATTCTTTAGGGTTTTCTACATATAAAATCATCTAATCTGCAAATAGTGAGAGTTCCACTTCTTCATTGCCTATTTGGATTCCTTTTATTTCTTTTTCTTGCCTAATTGCTCTGGCCCAAACTTCCAATACTATGTTGAAGAAGAGTGGTGAGAGTGGCCACACTTGTCTTGTTCCTGTTTTCAGAGGGATGGCTTTCATTTTTTCTCCATTGAGTATGATGTTGGCTGTGGGTTTGTCATATATGGCCTTTAATATGTTGAGTTACTCTCCTTCTATAAACGTTTTTTTTTTGAGGAAGATTAGCCCTGAGCTAACTGCTGCCAATCCTCCTCTTTTTGCTGAGGAAGGCTGGCCCTGAGCTAACATCCATGCCCATCTTCCTCTACTTGATACTTGGGACGCCTACCACAGCATGGCTTGCCAAGCAGTGCCATGTCTGCACCTGGGATCTGAACAGGCAAACCCCGGGCTGCTGAAGCTGAACATGTTTACTTAACCGCTGTGCTATGGGGCCGGCCCCTATATATATTTTATTGAGAGTTTTTATCATGAATGGGTGTTATATCTTGTCTAATGCTTTCTCTGTGTCTGTTGAGATTATTGTGTGGTTTTTATTCCTCATTTCGTTAATGTGGTGTATCACCTTGATTGATTTACAGATGTCGAACCATCCCTGTGTCTCTGGTATGAATCCCAGTTGATCATGGTGTGTGATTTTTTTAATGTATTGCTGTTTTCAGTTTGCCAATATTTTGTTGAAGATTTTTGCGTCTATGCTCATCAGTGATATTGGCATGCAATTTTCCTTGTTTGTGTTATCCTTGTCTTCTTTTGGTATCTGGGTGATGTTGGCCTCATAGAATGTGTTAGGAAGTGTTCTGGCTTCCTCAATTTTTTGGAATAGTTTGAGGATAGTTAATAAATCTTCTCTGAATGTTTGGTAGAATTCTCCATAGAAGCCATCTGTTCCTGTGCTTTTATTTTGGGGGAGGTTTTTGATTACTATTTCAACCTCTCTACTTGTGATTTGTCTATTCAGATTCTCTATTTCTTCTTGATTCAGTTTTGGTAAGTTGTAAGAGTCTAAGAATTTATTCATTTCTTCTAAACTGTCCAATTTGTAGGCGTATAGGTTTCCAAAGTATTCTTTTATAATCTTTTGTATTTCTGTGGTAGCCATTGTAATTTTTCCTTTTTCATTTCTAATTTTATCTATTTGAGACTTCTCTCTTTTTTTCTTAGTGAGTCTCCCTAAAGGTTTGTCAATTTTGTTTATCCTCCCAAAGAACCAGCTCTTTGATTCATTGATCCTTTCTACTGTCTTTTTTGTTTCAATATCATTTGTTTCTGCTCTACTTTTTCTTTTTTCCCTCCACCCACTGAGTATGGGCTTTATTTGTTCTTCTTTTTCTAATTCTGTTAGGAGAAGTTTAAGGTTGCTTATTGGAGATTTTTATTGTTTGTTAACATGGGCCTGTATTGCTATAAATTTCCATCTTAGGATCACTTTTGCTGCATCCCGTATAAGCTGGTCTGATGCATTTTCATTTTCCTTTGTCTATAGTATTTTTTGACTTCTCCTTTAATTTCTTTAATCATCCATTTGTTGTTCAGTAGCATATTGTTTAGTTTCCACATTTTTGTCCCTTTCCCAGCTTTTTTCTCCTAGTGGATTTCTAGTTTCATAGCATTATGGTCAGAAAAGATGCTAGATATTATTTCAATCTACTTAAATTTATTGAGGCTTGCCTTATTTCCCAATATATGGTCTACCCTTGAGAATGTTACATGCGCACTAGAGAAGAATGTGTATTCTGCTGTTTTGGCATGGAGTGTTCTATATATATATCTCTAAAGACCATCTGGTCTTTTCATTTAATTCCACTATTTCCTTGTTGAATTTTTGTCTGGATGATCTATCCATTGATTTAAAAGGAGTGTTCAGGTCCATACTGTTATTGTGTTGTTGGTAATATCTCCTTTTAAGTTTGTTAACAGTTGCTTTATGTACTTTGGGACTCCTGTGTTGGGTGCATAAATATTTATAAATGTTAATTCTTCTTGGTGGAGTGTCCCTTTAATCATTATATACTGCCCCTCTTTGTGTCTCTTTACCTATTTTATCTTGACATCTACTTTGTCTGATATAAGTATGGCAACATCTGCTGTCGTTTATTTGTCATTAGCATGGGATATCTTCTTCCATTGCTTCACTCTGAGACTGTGTTTGTCTTTGGGGCTGAGATGTGTTTCCTGGAGGCAGCATATTGTTGGGTCTTGTTTTTTAATCCATCCTACCAGTCTGTCTTTTGATTGGAGAATTCAATCCATTTACATTTAGAGTGATTATTGATATATGAGGGCTTAATGCTCCCCTCTCATTGCTTATTTTCTGCATTTCCCTTTTTTCTCGTCCCATGTATTTTGGATTACCAATTGGGTTAAGTAGTTTTCTATGATGATTTTCTCCTTATGTCTCTGTTTTAATTATTTGTTTACTGATCACCATTAGGTTTATAGAAATATCTTATAGATGAGCTAGTGCATTTTTGATAGCCTTTTATTTCATTAGACTAAACCAATTCCATCTCTTTCCTCCTCCCCTTTTAGGTTATCATTGTCATATCTTTTTCCATCTTGCATTGTGAGTTTGTGTTAAAATGACAAGATTATATTTATTTTGGTGTTTTCCTTCCCTTTATCTTTAATGTTATAGTTAAGTGTTTACTAATCTGTTCTAATAGACAGCTGCATTTTCCTGATTATTGCCTACCTATTTATCTCCTGGCTCAGGGCTTTGTAGCCCCTTTCCTTTTATTTTTCCACTATGAGGGCCTTACTGAGGATTTCTTGTAGGAATGTCATGTGGTGATGAACTCCCTTAGCTTTTGTTTATCTGGGAAACTTTTTATTTCTCTGTCATATCTAAAGGATATTTTTGATTGATAGACTATTCTTGGCTTAAAGTTTTTGTTTTTCAAAATTTTGAATATATCATTCCACTTTCTCCTAGCCTGTAAGGTTTCTGCTGAGAAATCCTCTGAAAGCCTGTTAGGGGTTCCTTTGTTAGTTGTTTTCTTTTGCCTTGCTTCCCTTAATATTTTCTCTTTGTCATTGACTTTTGCCAGCTTTACTAATATATGCCTTGGAGAAGGTCTTTTTACATTGATACAGTTAGTAAATATATTGGCTTATTTCACTTGCATTTCCAACTCCTTCCTCATGTTTGGGAAGTTCTCTGCTATTATTTCTTTGAACAAGCTTTCTGCTCCATTCTCCTTCTCTTATCCCTCTGGAATACCTATAATCCTTATGTTGCATTTCCTAATTGAGTCTGATATTTCTCAGATAATTTCTTCATTTCTTTTTAATCTCAGTTCTCTCTCCTCCTCCATCTGAAACATTTCTATATTTCTGTTCTCTAAGTTGGTAATTCAATCCTCCATAATATCAGCTCTATTGTTTAGGGAATCCAGATTTTTCTTCATCTCATTCATTGTGTTTTTCATCTCCACACAGTTCTGATTGGTTCTTTTTATAGTTTCAATCTCTTTTATGAAGAAGTTCCTCATTTCACTGAACTGCCTTTCTGCATTTTCTAGTTACTCGTTGAGTATTTTTTTAATGATAGTTATTTTGAATTCTCTGTCATTTAGGTTGTGAATTTCCATGCTGTTGGGGCTGATTGCTGGGTACTTGTCATTTTCCTTCTGTTCTTGAGATTTAATATCTTCATACAGCTTGATGGCCTGGATTTTTGTCTCCATCTCGTGATATTATCTTTTATTTTTTTTTAGGAAGATTAACCCTGAGCTAACTGCTGCCAATCCTCCTCCTTATTCTGAGGAAGACTGGCCCTGAGCTAACATCCGTGCCCAGCTTCCTCCATGTTATATGTGGGACACTTACCACAGCATGGCATGCCAAGCAATGCCATGTTCACACTCGGGATCCGAACTGGTGAACCCAGGGCTGCCAAAGTGGAACATGCACACTTAACTGCTGTGCCACTGGGCTGGCCCCTCATGATATTATCTGTTCACAGTTTCCAACTGCCACCACTGAATGGGGTCAGGCACTGTGTATTCTGAGCTTGCCACAATCTGCAGCTCCCTAGCTCAAAACAGACTCCTTTTCTGTTTGTGTGGCACTCTGGCCAGTTGCTGAGCTAGATCACTGGGCAGGGGGAGGGGCACTTTCTTTCACCTGTGTGATCCCATCAGCTGCTGGCTACTTTTGTCTCTGTGCAGTGGTCTGTCTGATGGCAGAGCTGGAGTGCTGGGCAGGAGGAGGGGCACTTTCTGTTAAGATTTTTCTACTTTCTTTTAGTCCATTTTGGTAACCTATAATTCCCATGAAAATTATATACTTTAGTATATCCTGGAAATTTTAAAAATTACATTTCAACGCAATGAGTCTTTACTTCTTTCTCTTGAAAGGCTGCAAGTCCATAGAGTGCATTTGTTTATATGTTCAATGAGAAAAGTGTAACTCCTGAATGTGCCTGGATCTTTGGGAAACAAAAGGAGGGTGTCTAGAAGAGAATATCTTATCAGGTTCCCATAAGATAAGTATCTTCATGTCTTCCAAAATGAGGAACTGTAGCTGTAGCATCTTTGGTCCCCTAAAGTGAGCAAAAATAGAAGTTTCACACTTTATTTTAATACCAAGAAAATGATGAACTGCACATAAATAATGTAATGTGTTATTGACGATCAGAATTTGATTATAAAAATCTGTTTTGTACTAGTGAGTTGACGACAGTCTTCTGTGTTCCTAAAATACATGGCTGACAAAATAAAACTTGTTTACTTTTTACCTGTCTCTCTTTGGAAAAGTCTTTGTGTGTGACTGTGTGTGTTTGCATGTGTATGTGTGTGTGACATGGACTGATTACCTCATACAGTCATGTGTTGCTTAATGGTGAGGATGTATTCTGAGAAATTCATTTTTAGGTGATTTCATCATTGTGTGAACATCATAGAGTGTACTCACACAAATCTAGATAATACAGACTTCTATACACCTAGGTTATATGGTATTAATCTTGTAGGATTACAGTCATTAATGTGGTCTGAATTGACCAAAATGCCATTATGTGACACATGACTGTATTTTTAAATATTCAATTTCTTGAGTTCTAAGATGAACTTTTCTTTCATATTTTAACATCCATGAAATTAAGATTTGTCTTACAATCAGTGAGTACATGTGATATGGAAATGCTTCATTTTTACTACTTAGCTGTCATTAAAGTGGCAAATACAGTTTACAGTGGATGACATTTTAAATTCTAATATGGTAAGTATAGTCAATATACAAAATGCTTGAGACTCCATCTCTGAGTCTCTTTTCATAAAGTCTAGGGGCACTTCAATTGATATCAAGTCATCTCACTATTAGCCAATTACATGTGGAATTTATGAGAGTGTTAAATTAGACCTTTACTTCAGATTTGAAGGTCGATTTCATCCTATACAGAGTTTTAAAGTGGTGACAGCTTGGGACTGGCTTCTCTAGCCCATTGCCCTTGTACTTGAGATTTGTGCATGGTGTGTTGCTCATTCTTAGGCTTTTGGGAGAAACATGTGGGCACCTTCCCTTGATTGAGCCCTGTCCCACCTCTGACCCTTTTTATTCATTTTTCTCTTTCTTTCCCTTTTCAGTCCATACAGCCCCTTCATCTCCAATTGAAGCATTCTCTTATATTAGTTTCCTACTACTCCTGTTACAAAATTTCAAAGAGTTAGTTGTTTAAAACAACACAAATTTATTGTCCTAAAATTCTGTAGGTCAGAAATCTGACATGGGCCTCACAAAGCTAAAATCAAGGTGTTGGCAGGATGTATTCTTTTCTGGAGGTTCTAAGGCAGAACCCATTCTTCTCTTTTTCTAGCTTCTAGAGTCTAGCTGCATTCCTTGACTTGTGGATACTTCCGTCTTTAAAGCCAACCATGTCAACTCAAGTACTCCTCACGTTGCTTACTCTGACCTCCTCTTCTGTCTACCTCTTCCACTTTTTTTTTATTAATGTTATGATAGATGACAACCTTGTGAGATTTCAGTTGTACATTTTTGTTAGTCATGTTGTGGGTACACCACTTCCCCCTCTGTGCCCTCCCCCCACCCCCCCACCTTTTCCCTGGTAACCACCGATCAGATCTCCTTATCAATATACTAACTTCCACGTATGAGTGGAGTCATATAGAGTTCGTCTTTCTCTGACTGGCTTATTTCGCTTAACATAATACCCTCGAGGTCCATCCACGTTGTTGTGAATGGGCCAATTTTGTCTTTTTTTATGGCTGAGTAGTATTCCATTGTGTATATATACCACATCTTCTTTATCCAATCATCAGTTTCTGGGCATGTAGGCTGGTTCCACTCTTGGCTATTGTAAATAATGCTGCGATGAACATAGGGGTGCAATGGACTCTTGAGATTTCTGATATCAGGTTCTTAGGAGAGATACCCAGTAATGGGATGGCTGGGTCATAGGGTATTTCTATTTTTAACTTTTTGAGAAATCTCCATACTGTTTTCCATAGTGGCTGTACCAGTTTGCATTTCCACCAACAGTGTATGAGGGTTCCTTTTTCTCCACATCCTCTCCAACATTTGTCACTCTTGGTTTTGGATGTTTTTGCCAATCTAATGGGTGTAAGATGATATCTTAGTGTAGCTTTGATTTGCATTTCCCTGATGATTAGCGATGATGAACATCTTTTCATGTGTCTATTGGCCATGTTCATATCTTCTTTTGAGAAATCTCTGTTCATGTCCTCTGCCCATTTTTTGATCGGGTTGTTTGTTTTTTTGTTGCTAATCAGTGTGAGTTCTTTGTATATTATGGAGATTAACCCTTTGTCAGATAAGTGGCTTGTAAATATTCTTTCCCAATTAGTGAGCTGTTTTTTTGTTTCAATCCTGTTTTCCCTTGCCTTAAAGAAGCTCTTTAGTCTGATGAAGTCCCATTTGTTTATTCTTTCTATTGTTTCCCTCAACTGAGGAGGTATAGTGTCCGAAAAGATTCTTTTGAAACTGATGTCAAAGAGTGTACTGCCTATATTCGCTTCCAAAAGACTTATTGTCTCAGGCCTAATCTTTAGTTCTTTGATCCATTTTGAGTTTATTTTGGTGTGTGGTGAAAAAGAATGGTCAATTTTCAATCTTTTGCATGTGGCTGTCCACTTTTCCCAGCACCATTTGTTGAAGAGACATTCTTTTTTCCATTGTAGGCCCTCTGCTCCTTTGTCGAAGATTAGCTGTCCATAGATGTGTGGTTTTATCTCTGGGTTTTCAATTCTGTTCCATTGATCTGTGGACCTGTTTTTGTACCAGTACCATGCTGTTTTGATCACTGTAGCTTTGTAGTATGTTTTGGAATCGGGGATTGTGATTCCGCCGGCTTTGTTTTTGCTAACGATTGCTTTAGCAATTCGCGGTCTTTTGTTGGCCCATATGAATTTTAGGATTGTTTGCTCAATTTCTGTGAAGAATGTTCTTGGGATTCTGATTGGGATAGCATGGAATCTGTAGATTGCTTTAGGTAGCATGGACATTTTAACTATGTTTATTCTTCCAATCCATGTGCATGGAATGTCTTTCCATCTCTTTATGTCATCGTCTATTTCTTTCAAGAAAGTCTTGTAGTTTTCATTGTATAGATCCTTCACATCCTTGGTTAAGTTTATCGCAAGGTATTTTATTCTTTTCGTTGCGATTGTGAATGGGATTGAGTTCTTGAGTTCTTTTTCTGTTAGTTCATTGTTAGTGTATAGAAATGCTACTGATTTATGCACGTTAATTTTATACCCTGCTACTTTGCTGTAGTTGTTGATTATTTCTAATAGTTTTTCTATGGATTCTTTGGGGTTTTCTATATATAAGATCATGTCATCTGCAAACAACGAGAGTTTTACTTCTTCGTTACCTATTTGGATTCCTTTTATTTCTTTTTCCTGCCGAATTGCTCTGGCCAGCACCTCTAGTACTATGTTGAATAGGAGTGGTGAAAGTGGGCACCCTTGTCTTGTTCCTGTCCTGAGAGGGATGGCTTTCAGTTTTTGTCCATTGAGTATGATGTTGGCTGTGGGTCTATCATATATGGCCTTTATTATGTTGAGGTACTTTCCTTCTATACCCATTTTATTGAGGGTTTTTATCATAAATGGGTGTTGGATCTTGTCGAATGCTTTCTCTGCATCTATTGAGATGATCATGTGGTTTTTGTTTTTCATTTTGTTGATGTAGTGTATCACGTTGATTGACTTGCGGATGTTGAACCATCCCTGTGTCCCTGGTATAAATCCCACTTGATCATGGTGTATAATCTTTTTGATGTATTGTTGTATTCGGTTTGCCAAAATTTTGTTGAGGATTTTTGCATCTATGTTCATCAGTGATATCGGCCTGTAGTTCTCCTTCTTTGTGTTGTCCTTGTCAGGTTTGGGGATCAGAGTGATGTTGGCTTCATAGGATGTGTTAGGGAGTACTCCATCTTTCTCAATTTTCTGGAACAGTTTGAGAAGAATAGGTATTAAGTCTTCTTTGAATGTTTGGTAGAATTCTCCAGAGAAGCCATCTGGTCCTGGACTCTTATTTTGGGGGAGGTTTTTGATTACCGTTTCTATTTCCTTACTTGTGATTGGCCTATTCAGATTCTCCATTTATTCCTGATTCAGTTTGGGGAGATTGTAGGAGTCTAGGAATTTGTCCATTTCTTCCAGGTTGTTCAATTTGTTGGCATATGGTTTTTCATAGTATTCTCTTATGATCTCTTGTATTTCATTGGTATCTGTTGTGATTTCTCCTCTCTCATTCCTAATTTTATTAATTTGCGATTTCTCTCTTCTTTTCTTGGTGAGTCTGGCTAGGGGTTTGTCAATTTTGTTAATTCTTTCGAAGAACCAACTCTTTGTTTCATTGATCCTTTCTATTGTCTTTTTTGTTTCAATATCATTTATTTCTGCTCTTATTTTTATTATTTCCCTCCTTCTACTGACTCTGGGCTTTGTTTGTTCTTCTTTTTCTAGTTCTGTTAGGTGTCGTTTGAGGTTGCTTATGTGAGCTTTTTCTTGTTTAGTGAGGTGAGCCTGTATTGCGATGAATTTCCCTCTTAGGACTGCTTTTGCTGCATCCCAAATGATTTGGTATGTTGTGTTCTCATTTTCATTAGTCTCCAGATAAAATTTGATTTCTTCTTTAATTTCTTCAATGATCCATTGTTTGTTGAGAAGCGTGTTGTTTAGTCTCCACATTTTTACACCTTTCTCTGCTTTTTTCTTGTAGTTGATTTCTAGGTTCATAGCATTATGATCAGAAAAATGCTTGATATTATTTCAACTCTCTTGTATTTATTGATGTTTGCTTTGTTTCCCAAAATATGGTCTATCCTTGAGAATGTTCCATGTGCACTTGAGAAGAATGTGTAACCTGCTGTTTTTGGATGAAGTGTTCTATATATATCTATTAAGTCCATCTTGTCTAATTTTTCATTTACTTCTATTATTTCCTTGTTGATTTTCTGTCTGGATGTTCTGTCCATTGGTGTTAATGGTGTGTTGAGGTCCCCTACTATTATTGTATTGTTGTTGATGTCTTCTTTTAGTTCTATTAAGAGTTGCTTTACAAATTTTGGTGCTCCTGTGTTGGGTGCGTATATACTTATAAGTGTTATATCTTCTTGGTGGAGAGTCCCTTTTATCATTATATACTGTCCCTCTTTGTGTTTCTTTATCTGTTTTGCTTTGAAATCTACCTTGTCTGATATTGGTATAGCGACACCTGCTTTCTTTTGTTCATTATTAGCTTGGAGTATTGTTCTCCATCCCTTCAGTCTGAGTCTGTGTTTGTCTTTGGGGCTGAGGTGTGTTTCCTGGAGGCAGCATATTGTTGGATCTTGTTCTTTGATCCATCCTGCCACTCTGTGTCTTTGGATTGGGGAGTTCAATCCATTTACATTTAGAGTGATTATTGAGATGTGGGGGCCTACCACTACCATTTTGTGTCTTGTTTTCTGGTTTTCTTCAATTTCCTTTGTTTCTCGTCCCATGGTTTAATCTGTTCTGATGTAGAGCTGCTACTCTCTGTTGTTGTCCTTCTACTTATCTCCTCTGCTCTTGGTTTTGTAGCCCCTTTCCTTTTTTGGATTTTTCAGGAATGAGGGTTTTCCTGAGGATTTCCTGAAGAGGAGGTTTTGTGGCAATGAACTCCCTTAATTTTTGTTTATCTGGGAAAGTTTTTATTTCTCCATCATATTTGAAGGATGTTTTCACTGGGTAGAGAATTCTCGGCTGTAGATTTTTGTCGTTCAGATTTTTGAATATATCATTTCACTCTCTTCTAGCCTGTAAAGTTTCTGCTGAGAAATCTGCTGATAGCCTGATGGGGGTTCCTTTGTAGGTTAGTTTCTTTTGCCTGGCTGTCCTTAGTATTTTCTCCTTGTTGTTGACTTTTGCTAGCTTCACTACTACATGCCGTGGAGTTGGTCTTCTTGCATTGATAAAGTTTGGAGATCTATTGGCTTCTGTCACCTGAAGATCCATCTCTCTCACCAGATTTGGGAAGTTCTCAGCCATTATTTCTTTGAATAGGCTTTCTGCCCCTTTCTCCTTCTCTTCTCCCTCTGGTATACCTATAATCCTTACGTTGCATCTCCTAATTGTGTCTGATAATTCTCCGAGAGTTTCTTCATTTCTTTTTAGTCTTGCTTCTCTCTCCTCCTCTGCCTGCAGCAATTCTATATTGCCATCTTCCAAATTGCTAATTCTTTCCTCCATATTATCGGCCCTACTGTTCAGAGCATCTAGATTTTTTTTAATCTCCTCTATTGTGTTCTTCATTTCCAATATTTCTGTTTGGTTCTTCTTTATCATATCAAACTCTTTTGTGACATAGCTCCTGAACTCGTTGAGTTGTCGGTCAGAATTCTCTCTTAACTCATTGAGTATTTTAATGATGGCTGTTTTGAAGTCATCATCATTTAGGTTATATATCTCATTTTCTTTGGGATTGTTTTCTGTGTATTTGTTATTTTCTTTCTGTTCTGGAGATTTAATGTATTTTTTCATATTGCTTGATGTTGTTGATTTGTGCCTCCGCATGGAGATAGAGTTTAGTTGCTCCTTTCACTTGTTTCAGCTGCTGCGGTGGGGGAGCAGCTGTTTATACTGCACCAACCAGGAACCCTGTCTGCAGTTGCTAACTGGGCCTGGGCCCCTCCTCGTAGTCACAGTGGTCCTTTGGATTCCCTCCTCTGCCGTGGGGGCCGTCACAGGGGGGCTTCAGGCTGCTGGTGCCTACTGTTGCAGCCCACCTAGATGTGCTCCCTCCTTGGGGTCTGCAATGGTGTTATGGGCTTTTCCAGTGGCCAGGGCTGGGATCACTTATATTTGTCGCTCCGTTGCTGTCGGCACCCACCGAATCTCACTTGTCCTCTATGGGTCGCAGGAGAGCTATTGGCATCTTCTACAGTCTGTGGTTAGTTCACCTAGCTATGCTGCTTTTGCCCTGGGGTCTTCCAGCCTTGTGGCTGGTGGCTGGGTGCCTTCTACCGGTGCTGTGCAGAGGCTTTCCCTAAGGCTGCTGTGAGCCTGTAGGGTTTCCCCCTTGGCTACGGAGCTGGGTCTCTGGAACTGCCCCCAGCCCCAGTCCTCTCTGAGATCTCCGGCAATCCCTAGTCCCATGGGGCAGGCAACGGCAACTGGGGGTCCCCCCGCCCTCTGGGATTCTCTCCGGGGCTTTCCCAGAGTTGAGTGCTGGGCGTGGCCCCTCCGCTAATGGCAGACAGAGAGTTTTGTCTCCTGCCCGGGTGGAACTCCGGAGCTTCCCCTCCAGGTCGCAGAGCCAGCCTTTGAAACTTCCCCAGCCCCAGTCCTCTCCGAGATCTCCGGCAATTCCTAGTCCCACAGGGCGTGCAATGGCAGCTGGGGGTTGCCCCGCCCTCTGGGATTCTCTCCGGGGCTTTCCCAGAGTTGAGTGCTGGGCATGGCCCCTCCGCTAATGGAAGACAGAGAGTTTTCTCTGCTGCCCGGGCAGAATTCTGTAACTTCCCCTCCAGGGCGTGGAGTCGGCCTTTGGAGCTTCACCCAGTCCCAGTCCGCTTGGAGATCTCCGGCAATCCCTAGCCCCACCGTGCAGGCAGTGGCAGCCAGGAGACCTCCGTACCCTCAGCGACTCTCTCTGGGACCCTCCGAGCGCCGCAAACACCAGGCGGGGTCTCCCCGCCAATGGCGGGGAGAGACTCTCCCCGCAGGCCTAGGTGTGCAACTCCAAAGTTTCCCTCTGCGTTTAGGAGTAATTGCGGGGGGTTTAGGTAGGGTTCTGGTCACCTGTTTCCACCGTCGCTCCTCTGTTGTGTGCTCGCTCCTGCCCTAGATGTGTGTAGATCTTCTGGGGGCGTCCGTTGGAAGAAAGCCGCTTGCAGGTACTAGGCTGCTCGGTCAGGGTCAGAGAGTTTTCACCTATTTCCACATCCTCCCGGCGGAAAGTCCGTCCGCCTTCCGATGTATAGTCGCGTGGGTATCTCAGACGTCCTGAGATGCTGTCTGGATATCCTTTGTTAAGCGATAAGTGTCCAAATAATTGTAGACTCAAAGGGGGAGAGACAAAGAGGACTACTCACAGCGCCATCTTGGATGCTCTCTACCTCTTCCACTTTTGAAGGCCCTTGTGATTTTATTGGCCCTCTCCCAGATAATCCAGGGTAATCTCCCTCTTCAAGGTCAGCTCATTAGCAACCTTAATTCCACCTGCAACCTTAATTTCCTTTACTACCTAAATAGCATACTCACAGATTCTGAAGATTAGGATGTGAATATCTTTGTGGGGGGATTACTCTTCCTACTACAACTCCCTCTTACTCAGCTTCTGCATTTTTTGCAAGTCATTCTGAAATCTCAAAACTCTGAATGCTGGAAAATTTTTAGGAATACATTTGGCAGTAAACTCTGATCTGACGTGAATTAATTTTATTGCAAAATTTGATCTGAATTTATGTGACACCATTCACAGTTTTTATTTATTGCATGTTTGTGGAAATATTCATCCATTTGCCTGCAGAAATATTAAAGTGTTTGTGTATCAGATGCTTCCCATGGAAGAAATCACGTAATACATAATACATGCACTGTATTATGTTTCTAAAATATAAGAAATTATAAATTAAAAAATCTAGCTGTTTCCAATAAATGAAAATGAAGGAATGCAGTCTTACATTATCATTATTATTATCATAATAATTAGCCTACTGCTACATTTCAATGAATCTGTTTACTTACTCAATCTTACTAGGATTTGTGCTCCAGAAGAAAGAGAGAGTAAAAAAATTCCATCCTCCCATATATGGTTGTCAGGTATTTCAAGTGTCTGTCTGGACATGCTCAAAGCACTGGTTTATTGAAACTCCGATTGAATGAATTTGTACATTTATTTTCCATGAATATTGCAAAACACTCATTTTTCCTGGGATGTTTCTATTCTATGGTGTATATGGGTCTCAACAAATGTTATTGAATCTAACATTTGATTTGGTGTTCTCATAAAGACACACACAGATGCCCAGATCTTGAGTATAAGATTGCAGATACTGTGATTCAAATACTTCCATTTCCTTTGACTTCCATGATGAAGTATCTGTTCAAGAAATAGAGACAATTTTAAATACTAAAAACCAAGGAGGATCTCGTCAAGATGGCAGCATAGGCAGACTCTGAACTCACCTCCTCCCACAAACACAGCCAGGTCACAACTATTCTTGGAAAAATTATCCCAGACAGACGACTGAAATGTGGATAAAAAGAACACCCACAACAAGAAACTGTCCTGACTGAGGCAGAAGAGGGAGAAATTCCTTATGGAGAGAAAAAGAAGCCACCTTTGCGAGTGGTGGAGCTTCACAGCCAGCCAGATGGGAGCCATCCTAAGGTATGCAGCCTCCCTTGGAGAAGTAGGGCCCTTAGTAAGGGCACTGTACCACTATAAGCATCCTTCAGACTCAGCACAACTGAGATAAGTGTCCTACTATCTGGCTCCACTGGCTATTAACTGCAATGGGGAATAACCCCAGAAAAGCTATCAGAAGAAAGCTGGAAATATCCAGCTCTTAAAAGGCCCATACATAGATTCACCCATCTCAGACAGCAACCTAAAATCACCAAAAAGAAAGCTCCACAGTCCTTTGGTGAAAAGAGACTCACCTGGCAGGCTCTGGGTGCATCTCAGTGAGTGATGAGACCTCTCCAGAGACTGAGACATTAGTGGCAGCCATTGTTGTGACCAAGTACAGGAGAGCTGACATAGATACTGGCAGATGCCATTGGCGTTCTTCCCCTGGCTTGTTAGTTCAAGGGTCTGCCACACCCCTGCACCCAATAAAGAGTGGATTTAATTCAGTTCATCCCGGGCAGGCAGCCCACTCTAGGGACTGGAACCACGTAACAACAAGCCCTCATGCTACTTGTCAGCCTGTGTAGACTGGGTACCTTAATCCTGTACAGACAGGCTGGTGTGTCCACCTCTGTGGAGCAGGGCCTGTGTGAGGACCAGGTGAACTGTGGGGGGCATTGGTGGAGTGGTGGGGGCATCTACAGTGGGGTTACAGAGTATGCTTCAGGAGATCAGGAAGTATTCATGAGCCAGGACTGTGTTTATGGTGTGTGTGGACTGGGGGCGAGGGGGGGCGCTTATCAGTGGCAGAAGACTTGTGCTTCACAAAAACCCACAAACAAGATTTGCCCCACCTTTTGAAGCCTGAAACAGTTGAGTGCTCCCCATGCCTAGGGCCTGTGCCCCCAGAACTGTGATTCTAAGAGAGCTGACAATAGCCTTGCAAGCCTGAGGCCTACAGCAACTGTTATCCCCTGAGCCTAGCAACCAACTACATTGGGTACCTACTCAAGTAACAGGAAAACTGCAACAAAAGTGTGCTATTAGATCTTGTTGCCAATGCTGCTGGGGCTCCCCAAACCCAATTTACAAACAGCTGGCCAGGGAGTGAAAGACTAGACTCCTTGAGTATCTGCAGTAAGAGCAACCCTGACACAGCAGAAGGACATAAATAGCACTCACAGCGGTCACTCATGGATCATTTGGACTGCTGATGAGAGGGAAGCACACTACTGGGCCTCTAAAGGCTTTTCTTACATAAAGCCACTTCTCCAAGATCAGTTGACATGGCTGACTCACCTAATACATAGAAATAAGCACAGAGAAAGAGGCATAATCAGTAGGCAAAGGAATACATTCCATGCGAAGGAACAGGACAACCCCCCTCCCAAAAAGAATTAAATGAAACAGAAATAAGCAATCTACCTGACAAAGATTTCAAGCAAAAACTCATAGGGATTCTCATAGATATTGGGAGAAGACTGGATGAACACACTGAGAACATCAACAAAAAATTAGAAAATCTCAAAAAGAACCAGTCAGAAATGAAGAATACAATACTGGAAATGAAAAATTCACTAGAGGGACTTAATAGCCGAGTAGATGATACAGAAAGGATCAGCAAGCTGGATGAAAGACTAGAGGAAATCACCCAAGCTGAACACATAAAAGAAAAAAGAATTTAAAAGAATGAGGACAGTCTAAGAGAACTTTGGGACCATATCAAGCACACTAACATTCGTATTATATGTGTCCCAGAAGGAGAAGATAGAGACAAAAGGGCAGATAATCTATTTGAAGAAATAATAGATGAAAACTTTCCTAACCTAAGGAAGGAAACAGACACCCAAGTACAGGAAACACAGAGAACACCAAACAAGATAATCCCAAAGAGACCCAGACCAAGACACATTATAGTTAAAATGTCCGCAATTAAAGATAAAGAGAGAATCTTAAAAGCAGCAAAGATGGGCCATAAATGACATACAAAGGAAAGCCCATAAGGCTATTGGTGCTCTTCTCAGCCCAAACCCTAAAGGCTAGAAGAGAGTGGAATGACATATTTAAAGTGCTGAAAGGAAAAAAAGCTACAGCCAAGAATACTCTCTTCAGCAAGATTATCATTCAGAATGGAAGGAGAGATAAAGAGCTTCCCAGACATGCAAAAATTAAAGGAGTTTACTACTATGAAACAAGTTCTAAAAGAAATGCTGAAGGGACTTATTTAAGTGGGAAAGAGAAGATCACAAATAGGGATAAGAAAATTATCAAAAAACCAAACAGATAATAAAAATCTCTGGTAAAGGCAAAAATACAGTAAAGGCAGCAGATCAACCACCTCTGAAGATAATATGAGGGTTAAAAGACAAAAGTACTAAAATTACCTATTTCAACAATAAGAGGGTAATGAATAGACACACACAAAATAAGAAATTAGATATTATTTCAAAAACATAAAATGTGGGAGGAGGGGAGTAAGAGATTAGAGATTTTACAAGAGCTCAAGCTAAAGAGACTATCAACTCAATATAGATTGCTGTATATGTAGAATAGTATATGGGAACCTCATGGTAATCACAAATCAGAAACCTCTAATAAGTGAACAAATAAGTGAGAGGAAAGAAATCAAACACATTACTAAAGAAAGCCATAAAACCGCAAGAGAAGGAGAATGAACAGAGAACTACTAAAACATCTAGAAAACGAAAAGTAACAAAATGGCAATAAATACATACTTATCAATAGCTACTTTAAATGTCAGTGGACTAAAGGCTCCAATCAAAAGGCATAGGGTGGCCAACTGGATAAAAAAAACAAGACTCATATATATGCTGCATATAAAAAACACACTTCAGACCTAAAGGCACTCACAAACTGAAAGTGAAAGGATGGAAAAAAATATTCCATGCAAATGGCAAAGAAAGCAAAGCAGGGGTAGCAATACTTATATCAGACAAAATAGATTTTAAAACAAAAACTATAACAAGAGACAAAGAAGGGCACTACATAATGATAAAGGGAACAAAGCAACAAGAAGATACAACACTTGTAAATATCTATGAAGCCAATATAGGAGCCCCTAAATATATAAAGTAATCATTAACAGACATAAAAGGAGAAATATGCAGTAACACAATAATAATAGAGGACTTTAACATTCCACTTACACCAATGGATAGGTTACCCAAACAGAAGATCAATGAGGAAACATTGGCCTTAAATGACACATTAGACCAGATTGACTTAGTAGATATATATATAGAACATTCCATCCCCAAACCACAAAATACATATTGTTTTCAAATGCACATGGGACATTCTCCAGGACTGATCACATATTAGGCTACAAAACAAGTCACAATAAATTTAAGAAAACTGAAATAATACCAAGCATCTTTTCAGACTACAAAGGTAAGAAACTAGAAATCAGCTACAGGAAGAAAATCAGAAAAGCCACAAAAATGTGATGAATAAACAAAATGCTACTGAGCAACGATTGGGTCAGTGAAATCAAAGGAGAAATAAAAAATACTGGCAGACAAAAGAAAATGAAAATACAACATGATAAAATCTATGAGGTACAGCAAAAGTGCTTCTAAGAGGGAAGTTTATAGCAATTCTGGCCTGCCTCAACAAACAAGAAATACCCCAAATAAACTAACAGTGCACCTAAAGGAAGTGGAAAAAGAAGAAGAAGACAAAGCCCCAAATCAGTAGAAGGAAGGAAATAATAAAAATCAGAGCAGAAATAAAGGAAATAGAGACTGAAAAAAAATAGAAAAAATTAATGAAAGCAAGAGCTCGTTCTTTGAAAAGATAAACCAAATTAGCAAATCTTTAGCTAGAAGCACCGAGAAAAAAAGAGAGAAGCCTCAAATAAACAAAATCAGAAATGAAAGAGGAGAAATTACAATGGACATCTCAGAATTACAAAAGATTATAAGAGAATATTATGAAAAGCTATATGCCAACAAATTGGATAATCTTGAAGAAATAGATAAATTGTTAGAATCATACAACCTTCCAAAACTGGATCAAGAAGAAGTAGAGTATTTGAATAGACCAATCACCAGTATGGAGATCAAAACAGTAATCATTGCCTACCAAAAAACAAAAGCCAGACGGCTTCCCTGGTGAATTCTACAAAACATTCAAAGAATACATAATACCTATCCTTCTCAAACTGTTACACAAATTTGTAGAGGAGGCAAGCCTTCCTAAATCTTTCTATGAAGCCAACATTATCCTGATATCTAAACCAGACAAGGACAATACAAAAAATGAAAATTACAGGCCAATATCACTGATGAACATCGATGAAAATAAAACTCAACAAAATACTAGAAAATCTAATACAACAGTACCTTAAAAAGATCATACATCATGATTTAGTGGGTTTCATTCCAGGGATGCAAGGATGGTTCAACATGTGCAAATCTATCAATGTGATACACCACATTAACAAAATGAAGAATAAAAATCACATGATCATCTCAATAGATGCAGAGAAAGCATTTGACAAGATACAGTATCCATTTATGATAAGAACTCTAAATAAAATGGGTATAGAAGGAAAATACCTCAAAATAATAAAGGCCATATATGACAAACCCACAGCTAATATTATTCTCAATCGAGAAAAACGGAAAGCTATCCGTCTAAGAACTGGAACCAGAAAAGGATGCCCACTGTCACCACTCTTATTTTACATCATATTGGAAGTCTCAGCTAGAGCAATCAGTCAAGAAAAAGAAATAAAAGGGATCCAAATAGGAAAAGAAGTAAAACTGTCACTCTTTGCAGACGACATGATTTTATATGTAGAAAACCATAAGGAATCCACTAAAAAATCTTTTAGAAATAATAAATGAATACAGTCAAGTTGCAGGATGCAACATCAACATACAAAAATCGGTCCCGTTTCTATACACTAACAACGAAGTAGCAGAAAGAGAAATTAAGAATATAATACCATTTACAAGTGCAACAAAAACAATAAAATACCTAGGAATATCCTTAACCAAGGAGGTGAAAGATCTGTATACCAACAACTATAAAACATTGTTGAAAGAAATTGAAGAAGATACAAAGAAATGGAAAGATATTCCATGCTCTTGGATTGGAAGAATTACCATAGTTAAAATATCCATCCTTCCTAAAGCAATCTATAGATTCAACGCAATTCCTATCAAACTTCCAACATCATTCTTTCACAGAAATAGAACAAAGAATCCTACAATTTATATGGAACAACAAAAGACCCCGAATAGCCAAAGCAATGCTGAGGAAAAAGAATAAAGCTGGAGGTACCACAACCCCAGATTTCAAAATATACTACAAAGGTTTAGTAAAAAAACAAGCTTGGTAATAGCACAAAAAGAGACACATAGATCAATGGAACAGAATCAAGAGCCCAGAAATAAACCCGCACATTTATGGACAACTAATTTTTGACAAGGGAGCCAAGAGCATATAATGGATAGAGGAGAGTCTCTTCAATAAATCATGTGAAAACTGGACAGTCACGTGCAAAAGAATGGAAGCAGACTATTATCTTACACCACGCACAAAAATCAACTCAAAATGGATTAAATCCTTGAATGTGAGAACTGAAAACATGAAACTTCTAGAAGAAAATATACTCAATACCCTCTTTGACATCGGTCTTTCCAGCAGTCTTTCAAATACCATGTCTGACCAGGCAAGATAAACAATAGTAAAACAATAAACCTACAGGATGACATCAAACTAAAAAGCTTCTGCACAGCAACAGAAACCATCAATAAAATGAAAAGACAACCTAGAAATTGGGAGAAGATATTTGCAAACCCTATATAAGGTGTTAATACCCAAAATATAGAAGGAACTCATAAATCTCAACAATAAAAAAACTAACAACCCAATTAAAAAATGGACAAAAGATCTGAACAGAGATTTCTCCAAAGAAAACATATGAATGGCCAACAGGCACAGGCAAAGATGTTCAACATTATTAACTATCAGAGAAAAATAAATCAAATTGCAATGAGATATGACCTCACTCTGGTCAGAATGACTATAATTAACAAGACAGGAAACAGCAAATGTTGGGGAGGATGCGGAGAGAAGGGAACCCTTGTACACTCCTGGTGGAAGTGTAAACTGGTGCAGCTGCCATGGAAAACAGTATGGAGTTTCAGAAAATTATGAAATCAGAAAATTAAGAATGGATCTACCATATGATCCAGCTATTCCACTGCTGAGTCTTTATCCAAAGAACTTGAAAACACAAATTCATAAAGATACATGCACCCCTATGTTCATTGCAGCACGATTCACAACAGCCAAGACTTGGAAGCAACCTAGGTCCTGATCAAGGGACAAATGGATAAAGAAGATGTAGTATATATACACAATGGAATACTACTCAGTCATAAGAAATGTTGAAATCTGGCCATTTGTGACAACATGGATGGACCTTGAAGGTATTATGCTGAGTGAAATAAGTCAGACAGAGAAAGTAAAATACTCTATGATCTCACTCTTAAGTAGAAGATTAAAAGAAAGGACAAACAAAAAGATAACAACAGAGACTGGATTTCTGGTTACCAGAGGGGAAGTGGGAAGGGAGGAGGGCAAAAAGGGTGATTAGGCACACATGTGTGGTGACGGATCGTAATTAGTCTTTGGGTGGTGAACATGATGTAATCTACACAGAATTTGAAATATATTTTAATGTACACCTGAAAGTTTTATAATGTTATAATCCAATGTTACTTCAATAAAAATAAATAAATAAATTCTAAAAACCATGATTAAGTAGAACTGATGTCATACTCTTATATAAATTCCTTTCCTTCCATGCCACAAATTCAATGAACAAACACTAATAGCTTCTTACAGGTCAGGCACTTTTCTAGACACTGCGAATATAATGGAGAATTAGATCTGCTAATTTCTCTGGAGCTCTTTAATGCACTGTGGTAAGGGAAATGACAAAGAAGTGCACATAGGAAAAAAATATTTATTGGCTTAGATACAGCTTTTCCTTTTTCAACTAGTCAAACTAACTTATGTCTGAGGCAATAGTATGAACAGTTAGACAGGTAGTTCCAGATTCTTACCCTTGCTGTAGGCATACATTGGAGCTTTAAAAATAAGACTGTATAAGTTCTAGGTCACATCCAACTGTTAGGAAGTCACAGGGAGTGAAAGACAATGAAGATCCTTAAAACTAAGTCTCTACACATACTGAATGGTTGTGTCCCTGTTGCCTACTGCATGTCTGGACACCACAGTCCTATCTTTCATCCCATTGCCTGGACACCAAGAACTTCTACAGTATTTCACGTTTGTGCCCTGCTTGCTGTCAATTGCTCTTTAAGGACTATGTTCTATCTGCTTAATTTCTTGCTGGTGTTCCTTCTCAATATCGTTGTGCCAGGTAGCTGATCCTTTGTGCCTGTGCCATCTTGCTATACTCGTCTATTTATGGTTGAGGCATGACAATATGTGACAGCTAATATTTTAAGAAAATATCTCAATTATATTCTTGCAGCTTGATCCACAATCTGTAATCAGGCTATCCCCTTTCAGAAAGCATGATTCTTCTCTTCAGTCTTCTCATGGATGACTTCATCTCTTGGTTCCTCAGGGTGTAAATCATGGGGTTCAGAACAGGGATGATGACAGTGAAGGTGATGGAGACAGCTCTGTCCATGGGGAGGGCAGTGAAGGGCCGGGCATAGACATAGATGCAGGGCACAAAGTGCAGTGTCACCACAGTGATGTGGGCTGTGCAGGTACAGATGGCTTTCTTCCTGCCTTCTCCAGTTTGAGTTCTCAGCATCATCAAGATCACTGTGTATGACACAAGAAGAAGGACAAACCACAGGGTAGTGACCAGGCCATTGTTGGAAATCATTAAAAGCTCAATGACAAAGGTGTCAGTGCAGGCGAGTTTGAGCACCTGCGGGACATCACAATAGAAGCCATCAACAACATTAGGTCCACAGAAGGGGAGGGGTGGCAAAAGGGAGACCTGCACAATGGAGTGGACAAAGCCCCCCATCCAGGAAGCCACAATGAGGGCAGTGCATCTCCCCCTACTCATGATGGTCACATAGTGCAGGGGCTTGGAGATGGCCATGTAGCGATCAAAGGCCATCACAGAGAGAGAAAAAATGTCTGCTCCACCGAGGAGGTGGAAGAAAAACATCTGTGTGATGCAACCGTTGAAGGAGATGGTCTTTCTCCTTGAAAGAAGGTCAGCTAGGACCTTCGGAGCAGTGATGGAGGAGAAGCAGATGTCCAAGACAGAGAGATTGCGGAGCAGGAAGTACATGGGGGTGTGAAGGCGAGGCTCACAGGTCACAGTGACCATGATGGCAACATTTGCTAACACAGTTGTTACATAAATCACAGCTAAAAATAAAAATAAGAGCAAGCTTAACTCTTGAGACTGGGTAAGGCCACAAAAAATGAATTCAGACACCCTGGTATGATTTCTCAGGGCCATTGGATGATATTTCCTCCTCCAAGTACAGCTTGGAAAGAAATAATATTACTTAGGTAATGAAATCAAAGTTTTACCTCATACAGAAAATGAACATACATAAATATATCTTATTCTTCATGAACTAGCTGTGTTACCAGGGAAATCACTCAGTTCTACTTGCTTCAGTTCCCTCATTAGTACAAGTTGAGTTTTGAGCTAGATCATTTGCTTTCCTACCGTACTTGATTGGGGACTTTGTGATCTTTTACAGTTCACCCCTAGAAGTTGCTGAGGAAGAGATCTAAGGAAGGCTTTATGGAAGGAATTATGGGTTCCCTACATCTTCATGAATCAGAGCAGCTCTGATTTTATTCAAGTTTCACTTTGTTTCTATGGCTTAAAAGCCATTGGAATAAATCAACCCTCAAATGCCTTTCAGTAACAAGATGATATGGGTCAATTTGAACAGCATATTATTGTTTTAAAAGCTACTGCACACTTAATTACAATAAAATTTCCTAATATCCCTCTGAGTTTAGGGAGAAAGCTGTTATTCCCACTTTAATAATACCAAAACTGAAATCAATAAGTATAAGCCAATTTTCCAAAGTAATTCAGAAAACCAGTGGCAGAGAAAAAGTAACACAGTTTTCTTCTGTCTCTTAGTTCTAGGATCTTTCCATTATACCACACTGCCTGCCAGTTTCAAAATATATAAATCCATGAATAATTTGTGTAAGGAACACTCTACAGAACTTTCAGTGGTGAGTTTTATTAGCTCCTCAATTTCCTCTTTCCATCAATGGAATTTTAGACCTTTCAGAAATGACATCTTCTCTTCAATGTTTTATTTCATTTCATAGATACTAAGAGGTCAAGGGTAAATGATGAATTTAACACAAAGAAGTTGACAAAGATGGTGATGGAGATGATTATGTTCACAAAGGTCCAGACATGCATACATAGAGAACGAGCATGAAATTCAAGGTTACCACAGAAATGTAGGCAGTACAGGTAAATGTGAATTTCCTCCTGTGCCCTTCCTATAAAAGATAAACAGTTTCTAGTGAGCTTGGGATTTTCACTTTCTGATGGAGTAAAATAAACACAAGATGGAAGCAATGGTTGTTCCCCATCCCTGAGGGTTGGTATGTTCTCTTACCATAGAGTCGTGGCTGAGGAGGAAGGGGCAGATCCAACTTAGAGGATTTTTATTTCCTTGTATTTTTCCCGTATGAGTCAGGAGTAAGCAACCCTTGGTTGTTTGAAGATCAATTAAGGAAAAATAAAGTTCTTAAGAGGCCCAAGTGACAAGTATAAGATCACGCAGGAAGCTAGTGATGGAGTTAGACTTTGACATTCAGCCCATGTCATTTCAATAATTTATAAGAAGATTTATGATGGTGGCAGTGGTCACAAAGTTAACTCAGAGTTATAGGTAAAAGCCATCCTCAGCCTAAGCATCTGCCTGAATCACCTGGCATTACCTTATTGATAGATGGTCACTGTCCAGATCAGTGCCCAACTGGGAAGCATCATGATTGGTCTGTGTAAAAACAAACTTTGGGAAGGTAAGAGTCTTGAAAAACTATGTGGATAAATAAGCCCAAAACACATGTTGCCTCTCATTTGCTCTGGAGAATTTGATGACTTGTCTTGTTTTCCCAGTTTATTCAGTCTCTGAGGGCACACTTACCTCCACAGCATGTACTGATAGGCAGTATGTTTTATCCAAAAGACTTATATTGAGCCACCCACATGCAAGAGACCTGGGCACTGTTAAAACTCTCCTGAGGGTACTACTTTTTTCACTTCTCTCAATTTGTCCCATTCTCCTCATCCTCACTTAAACCTTTATCGCTTCTCCTCAGATTGTTGCAGGAGTTCTGTAACTGGTCTCCTTTTCTTCGGTGTAGTTTTCTCTAATTCATCCTCTCTGTTGTTTGCAGAAATATCTTCACAAGTCATAAATGGGACCATTTATTCCCTTGCTGGAAAATTTCTAGTAGTTCCCTATTGCTTATAGAATAAAGATTAAACTTTTCTTATAGCATCTAAGACTTCCCTCCATCTTCGATATTATCTAGTGCCCTGTTTCCTTTGATTCTGTTTCAGGTGTTTAAATGTTATACACATTCTTATGCCTTTGGATCTGTGATCCTGTTGCTCCCTCTACCTACCATATCCTCCCTACTCTCAGAATCTCCCATCTATCCATCTTCACAAACACTGACCTTTCGACGCTCGGGTCCAGAGACTCCTCTTCTGTGAAAACTTCCCTGACACCCCTTTGTGACTCATTCCCTGCACTGACTTCTCTTCTGGTATTTTTAACAGTTTCTTCTAATTATATGTCTCTTTTCCCTTAGCACGCTATAATTTCCCTATTATACCTCAAGTTCATCCTGTCTGCTGAGTATTTCATCCATCCTAATATCATCAAATCTTCACTTAGTATGGGGCATGCGTTAGGTGCTCAATAAATGTTTTGTTGCTTTTTTAAAGATTGACACCTGAGCTAACATCTGTTGCCAATTTTCTTTTTTTCCCTTCTTTTCCCCAAAGCCCCCAAGTACATAGTTGTATATTTCAGTTGTGAGTGCCTCTGGTTGTGCTGTGTGGGATGCTGCCTCACCGTGGCCTGAGGGGTGCCATGTCCATGCCCTGGCTCTGAACCGGCAAAACCCTGGACTGCCCAAGCAGATTGCATGAACTTAACCACTCGGCCACAGGGCCAGGCCCTCAATAAATGTTTCTTAAATTTATAAATCTAGCTGGTAAGTGCACATCATTACTTATAAGCATTGGCATTGGAATGTGAGCGAGGGAGAAGGATCTTGACGAAGACAGGCTAAGAAACTCTTTTGTTAACATCTTTGACATGGCCTGAGGGATGCCAGATAGAGATTTGTTTTCTGATCCAGGCTATAAAACACCTTTGTGACCTTGAGAAAGTCCCATTGCCTCTCTGTTCCTTGGATCCTCAGTTGTAAAATGTGAGGGCAATCTAATGTGATGTGGTGTAGGGCAATGTTAAGAGTTTTCAGGTAGGGCAAATTTGGGTTGGAATTTTGCCTCTTCCTCATTTGTTACATGGAGCAAGTTCTTTATTTTCCTTCAATTTATTCCTCTGCAAACTGGGAAGCATACCACTTACTTCAATGGGTGGCATAAGGAGTAACTATGATCATGTTTGTAAAGTACCAAGATCAGAGTGGACATTCAATTAACTTGATTCCTTTCCCTTTTTCCTGAAAACAGAATCTGACCTGCCTATCATGAGGGTTATTTATGAAGACATATGTAGAATATTCTATTGAATAGCAATAAAATGCGATTCAATAGAAGTACAACTTCTCTTTGAACCAACTTAACTATTTTTGTTTCCATAAACCTGCATGAATTAACCAAGTGGACTTGAGCCTTCAGCTCTGGGTCATTGGGTTCAGGAATAAGACAGGCTCTGGATCAAAGGCTAAAGAGACCCAGTGAGTCATGGGCAGTGTATGGAAATAGGGTTGCCTTTGAAACCTCCACAGTTTTTAAGATAATTTGAGGTTAAGATTATGTTTTTTAAGGAAGCACCAATGTTGTGGAAAGAGGCTCCATGATCCCATGGACAAACCCTAAGCTAGAATAAAATCTGCTCCTTATATGCAACTCAATTGTTCCATCAAATACGAGCTGCTTTCTCTTTTACCATGCTGACTCCATCTCTGTGGCTCCTTCTTCTTAAGGAGACATTCCTCCTTTTCCAGTATTTAAAATCTACTTCTTTGTTTTCCGTTACTAAAATTGTCAGCTATTTTTGCAATATCTTATACACTAGGTACATTTTCATGCACATCCTATCCATGTATAATCCACAATGTCTCACACTCTGACAGTTCAATGTTCTTACCCAAATCCTTCAGTATCCAAGCTGGAATTTATGCCATCTGAGACTGGATAGCTGGGCCTCAGTGTGTATGGTTCTGGGGAAATATCATGTTAGAAGTTGAAGTCCTTCTGCAGGTTAGTTACATTAGACTTCGGTATCTTCTCTTAAAACTTCACATTGGAAAGGGCAGACTCAGGGAGTTACATCATCATGGCTCTTCATCTGGTCCCAAAGCATCCCTATCACATACAGTAGTCCCTTAGGCTCAAGCCTAATATGAGAATTAGCAAAGGGAATTTTATTATATCTGAGTGTGGAAATAGAATGGACATTCTTATGACAGTGTTGGAGTTCCAGTGGGAGTTATTAAATATTTTCCAAGTCATTATTGGACACAAATCCACGCATATGTGCACACACATACATATGCATGCACTTACAGACACACACAAACAAAGATGCCCACATTTCTATGCTTTCCAAATTCTTGCAAGGCCCCAGAAGACATATGCTATTTATTCTGTGATTCTTTGAATTTCGGGGAAACATGTTAATAGAAATATCTAATGCCATGTTATCATTCATTCTCAGTGTGGGCAATGTGACCAAGAGGGCAAAAATTGGTTATTGGTAGCCAAAAAATCTTAGATATTGCAATGATGTGTGGTCCTTCAAAGATCTTTGGTGTGTAAAAAGATATACAGTATATCTTTGGTATTACATTTTCTTGTGGGAAAGCAATTAGTAAAAATACCTAATAAAGCTCCTTGTGGGGGGCAATAATTTTAAAAAGTTTGAGAAGCACTGCCATGTGGTTAAGAGTCTTGGCCCAATGTCTCTGTCTTGTAGGACTCAGAGAAAATCACAAATGTATGTCATCTACTAGGAGCATTTTGCAAGTATTAATGCATCATAACAATTTCAAAAGAATGGTCTATATGTTGAAGTTTCCTGAGATTTCTTATTCCTCTTGGCCAATTTTTTAATGACTTTTGGAGGCTGAAGGGTAGAATTTGAAGCAGGAATAAAGAGAGAAGGGAGATTTATTGTCTCTCTACATAATTACATTTTTAGAATCGTCCTCTTTGGAGAGAGGTGGATTACAAAGAAGACCCAGTGGCTATTCCTAAATGGCCCTGCCTACAATGTGTTTCTTTTCTCTCCTGCTACAAAAATGGATCTTGAGCGTGTGAAAAGGTATTTTTTTTTTACCAGTGATTTATCTTGAATTGTCTGTGCATATATAGACAAAACTATAGTTTTGCTCCAGCTATAAAAGCCCTGGGAGTGAAGTGGAGAGAAGATAGAGGGAATAAAGAAGTTTAAGTTAACAAAAAATAAATTATCTTTGTGGATTTTGTGCAGATATAGCCCCAATTTGTACAAGTACTTTTGAGATTAATTTGAGTGAGAAAATCTGTAGAAGGGATCTGAGAATAGTGAAATATATTGAAATATGTTGAAGATTCTGTACTCAAAATATTAAATCAAGAAGTGATTTTAATAATCAACTGGGAATAATCAGAGAAGGCAGAGAAATCTCAGAGACACTAGAGAAAGCATGTGAGAAAGAAATACATCCATATTCTGTATATATGCACATTTAGGAATATTATAACAGGGAAATCGTTTGTATGCCTGATTAATTCCAGGAGCAATACTAATTTTTGCAGCTATCATCCTCTCAACATTTGTAATTCTTCACTCTCTTGGCAACCTTGTGAGGAGACAATGTTATTTCCATATTACAGGTGGTAAAAGTGAGGTAAAGTATGTTGGCATGAGAGTCACAGATTACAACAAAATAGCATTAGGTTATTGATTTTAGTCTTATACCTCATTCCTCTCCCCAGTCTGCAAGCCCAATATCTCATGTTGTTCAACCTCATCTCTTCTTTTTGTTTCTATATTCCCTCTAATAGAGTTAAGCGTCTATGAGGATGTAGAGAAATGACCATGGAGAAAAGAGATAGCTGTCTCTTACTCCCAGGATAGTGGTTTGAGAAATTAATCAGAGTTAGATTTCCATCTCAATCTGACTGCTCACCCCAGTTTACTGCTCTCAGAAAACCCAATCCTTCTCTGAAGTCTCTTCATGGCTGATTTCATCTCTTGGCTCCTCAGAGTGTAGATGATGGGGTTCACCATGGGGGTGATGACCGTGTTATTGATAGACACAGCTATGTCCATGGGCAGTGTAGTGAAGGGCCGGCAGTAGATGTAAATGCAAGGCACAAAGTGAAGAGTCACCACCAGGATGTGGGAGGTGCAGGTGGTGAGGGCCTTGTGCCGGCCCTCCCCAGAGTGAGATCTCAGCATCACCAGAATAATAGTGTAGGACCCCAGGAGCCCGAGGAACCACAGGAGTGTCACCAGCCCATTGTTAGAGATCATAAGGAGTTCCAGAGCAAAGGTGTCAGTGCAGGCCAGTTTAACCACTTGGGGCACATCACAGTAGAAGGCATCTAGGACATTGGGACCACAGAAGGGGAGTGGAAGTAAGAGAATTATCTGGACAATTGAGTGCAAACCACCACCCACCCAAGAGGCGACCACCAAACCCACCCAAATCGATCTCCTCATAATGGTCACATAATGCAGAGGTTTGGCAATTGCAAGGTATCTGTCATAGGCCATCACAGAGAGGAAAAAAGTATCTGCCCCACCAGCAAAGTGGAAGAAGAAGATCTGTACCATGCAGCCATGGTAAGAGATGGTTTTCCTCTCTGATAAAAGATCCACCAGGAACTTGGGAACGGTGACAGCTGAAAAAACAATGTCCAGGACTGATTTGTTCCTCAGGAGAAAGTACATGGGAGTGTGGAGGTGGGACTCACAGGTGATGGTCAGCACAATGAGTGCGTTACCCAGCACAGTTGTTACATACACAGCAAGGAAGACCACAAACAAGCAAAACTCTAGCTCCCGGAAGCGAGTGAGTTCCAGGAAGACAAATTCCTTCCCAGTGGTGTGGTTGCTCTGGCCCATGATGGGGACTACCCTCTGCTAGCTCTACCTTAGGAGAAGATATGTTAGGATTAGGAGTATGCAGTCATGAGGCGGCAATATCATTTATCATATATTGTTATAAGGCTCTTGCAAGTATCCAGATCATAACGACTACTCAGAAAAACTGTGCTAGAGTCTCCCTTTTCATTGTGTGGAAACTCTTTATCCTGGTGATTTTCCTTTCTTGTTGTAAAACCCTAGGTTGACAAGAAGAACCATCACACTCCTATGTCCTTACTCTGACTAGAGGGAGATGGAAAGGCTATGGTCATTTGACCATGGCTTATTTTCTATCCTGCAGGAATAACTTCTTTACATGTATGCAAAGCTTTATAATTTACTAAAAGCTTTCACCTGCAACATTTCATCTTGATTTTGATTCTTGTGGTGTCTCTGTGGGCTCTGTAGGGTAGTTATGATCATCTCCATTTTACATAGGAGAAACTGAAGCTTAGAGCAGTTAATGACTTTCCCACATTTGCAAAATCACAAAGTTAATAAGTGGCAAATCAAGGATTTGAACCCAAATAATTTTTCTGACTTGACAGAGACTCCCTTCTTGACGAGATTTTAGTTAGGCCCTTCTGAGCCCTCTTCTCAACTAGGTGTCAACCTCGACCTTACACATTTTTCCTGGATAAACTCAGTTTTAGCAAGAATCCTGCTAAATCAGTTTAGCAAGAAGCCCCTACCCTTGATATCTGATCAAATTTCTCAACCCCCACCCTAGACATCTAACTCCTTGTATCAAAGTTCTTGGCTTGTCTTTAGCAAGAATCCTGTTAAGCCAATTTAGCAAGAATCCCCCTATCCTTGCATTCTCCCTTTAGTAATTCTCTATCCACTGACCCTCTCCCTCTGTTCATTGGCTATAAATCCCAACTTCTCCTCATTGTATTTGCAGTTGAGCTTAATCTCTCCCCTCTATTGCAATAGTCTTGACCTCTACTGCAACAGTCTTGGATAAAATCTGTCTTGCCATTTTTAACAAGTGTCTGGTGAATAATTTTTATTTAACAGTCTCCAGAGGTTTTTCCACTGTAGCATTCTGCCAGATCAGAGAGTGTGGGGCTTACTTTGCTATATCAGAATTATAGTGGGTAGATTAACTTTACAGTTAATTAAGTAGCCTGACTAGTTAATCCTCATCTCCTTTCATACAGGAGAGAAGAATCAGGCCCTCATAAGTACTCCTCCATGTGCTCTGAGACACTTGGATCTCACTTGGTCCACAAGGCTCTTGGTTGAGTGTAGAGCTGCAATCATTATTCAGAGCACATGAAATCATCACAAACAAACTCATCATTAAAACTTCCAGACCTCAGTGGTGACTTAATCTGATCCTCCTTACTTTAGGGGTGAATGGAGAAGGGTATTTATTTTTCTAGAATCAGTCTATGGATTGGTGAAAGATACATAACTTTAATAAAAATTTTCCGAGTCCTCTTTGAATTTTTGTCATGAGAATACTTAATATCTACCCTTTAAACAAATTTCAAGCATACAATAAAGTATTGTTAACTATAGTGCATTACATTTCCAGACTTATTCACCCTGCATAACTGAAACTTTGTACCGCTCATATCCCTTGACTAGCATCTTCCCATTTCTCTCTACCCCAAGCCTCTGGTGATCACCATCCTACTCTCTGCTTCTCTGAGTGGAAGGCATTATGCTAAGCGAAATAAGCCAGCCACAGAAAGACAAACACTGCATGATCTCACCTATAGGTAGAATCTAAAACAGTTAAACTCTTTCAAAGATAGAGAATTTTAACCTGGGATTAAATATAACCTCAAATTCCAGGGATTTTCTTCTGTTGCTATGTTGGCAAGTAAGGTTTTTTCAAATCAGATATCTGGCCATCAGAGGACAAAACTCTCTTAAATATGAATATTTGTATGTCCAAGGACTCTCATATTGCAGATAATTTTTAAAAATTCAAATAGCTGAGATGACCCAAAGCCAGTTCAACAGTAGAAAGTAAACAGTTTTGGCATTCAAAGCAATGGAAGCATATCTGAAGAAAATAGGATAAAAAAGAGAGTAGACTAGATAAAAAAAGAACAGAGCACAATCCCTGAAATAAAAACATAATAAAGCACCCTGCAAATGACCTGTTTAGTGGCATTTCTTTTTTTCGGTTCTGTTACAGTTGAGGGTATTTTATGGTTTAATTTGAGGAGTTCAGACATGCAGAAAGCTTCTTAAATAAAAATCTTCTCTGTTGATTTTCCTAGATTTCTGATTTCACCATTAGAACCATTTAATTCCTGTGGAAAAGTGAATTTCCTCTCTAAGGGTTCTTTTAATATGATACAATAAGAATCCTACTTTAATATCCCATCATAACACAGTACCTGGAGGTGGTATTCTGGAATTTTTTACTGCCACCTAGCAAACAACAGAAAGCTACTCAAATTATGTTATTTCCCTTTATAAAAGGTGTCTACAAAGAAGAGCCCACCTTAGGATTGTATTGAGGGCAAGATATATTAGCTTCCCAACTTGAAACTCCAAGGGAAACATTTGTCCTAGACCCAAGTGTCAGGGACAGCTCCCCTAGGAGACCAGTAAGATCTTCCTCTTAGACAATGAAGACTACGTACTGGGCCATTTCTCTTTTGTCTTCCATACACTCAAAAACCTATATATGGGTTAATTTCCTACTCCATACTTTCTCAATTGTAATCTCTTAACAGTTTCCTACTTATATTTTGTTGTTCTGTTACGTGTTTTGCTGTTGTTGCTGTAAGATCTCCCTAATCCTTTGTAGACGTGATGGGTAAATACATTGGTTACTAAGGTAGAGACTGATTTTCATAGGTATAAGGCAATCAGCCATGTCCAGAACAAGCATTGGTTATGAAGGCAAGATTGGAATGGGCGCTAGGCAGGAAATCATAGCAGTCTTGGCCGACAGGGGTTGAAAAGGTAATATGGAAACTAAGGATGGGTGTGTAGCATTGGGAGTCAGGCTTGTAGAATCTACAGGAGGTGAGGGGCCACAAAAATCATACATTGCCACCTTCAGTTTGCCTAGTTGGGCCCTCATTACTATTTTCAAATAATGCTGCACTCAGCATTTTGGAAATGCGTTTTTGTGTACATCTGTAAGTCCAGACATGAACTTTACCGGGTCTAGGTCTAGTCAAAAATTACTTTAGCTTTCTAATTTTAACTAATGATTAAGGTATTGTAAAGAAACAGCCTAATTCTAATTGTGGTTGGATGTTTGATTTCTTTTTATAGATGGATGTTATAAGCCAAAATAAATTACATCACATTTTAACTTGAAATGGAAGACTGAAGAGTTTGTCATCTTGATGATACAAATGCCAAAAAAACAAATTTATTATAATATTCAAATAAAATTTAAGTAATTGTTTTTTATAATTTTGGGGTTGAGAAGAACTTTGTAAGCATTACACCAAAGATTACCAAAGACTATTAGATTTGGTTGAATAAAAATATGAAACTTCCATGTTTCAAAAGCATTAAAAATAAGTTAAAAACTAAAAATGAATGAAAAACTTGGGAAAATGTATGTAAAAAATAATACAAAATAAGTTTACTACTTTTGCTATAAATAGAGCTTTTATCATTCAGTGAGAAATGTATACTTTAAAACAAAAGTGGGTCATGATTCACAGAGAAATATAGTTGGTCAGCTCATATATGAATTGATGTTCAATTACACTATTAAGCAAAGAAATGAAAATTAAAATTGCAATGAGATATCAATTTTCACCTGAAGTATTGGTCAATGTTTAAACGACCCATTATTTGCATGGATATGGGGAAGGAGATATATGGTTGGTAGGAGTGTACAGAGGGACAAACTTTCTGGGGTCATTCTTGAAATATGTGCCAAAACTTAAAATGTGCAAGTCCTTTGACTCAGGAATTCTATCTTAGGAATTTATGCTAAACAGTTAATAAATCAAGTGCTTAATGCCATAAGTGCAAAGAAAGTTTGTGACAGTACAGATTATAAGAAATAAGAATTTAGATTAATATCTGATATATAAAACTTGTTCAATAAGTTACTGTACAATAGAATAATTCAGTATTTTCAGCCAACAAAATTGATAATGTAGAACTTTACTCTTAGATGTGGTAAGAGTCCTTTTTAGTGATAGGTTGAAGTGCTGACTGTATCACATACTGTTACTTTTGCAAATAAATCTATTTTTTTTGTGAGGAAGATTAACCCTGAGCTAACATCTGTTACCAATCCTCCTCTTTTTGCTGAGGAAGACTGGCCCTGAGCTAACATCCATGCCCATATTCCTCTACTGTATATGTGGGACACCTACCACAGCATGGCTTGAGAGGTGGTGCCATGTCTGCACCCGGGATCTGAACTGGCGAACCCTGGGCCACTGAAGCAGAACATGCAAACTTAACCTCTACGCTACTGGGCAGGCCCCAAAATCTATATGTTTAAAAGAAGTCTGGAAAGATGTCTACCTCAATAGTAGCAGCTATTATCTGTGGGTATTTGGATTTTGGTAATCTAATTTTTAAAATAGATTTTAAATGGCTTCTGATTTTGAAAATTAGAAAAAGCGTATTAACATACACTTTGAAGTAAAAGGTTTTCCTCATTAATTTGAGCTCTGATGTTATGCCTCTTGTGTTTTTCTTTTCCATTTCCATAAAATTGTCCTAAGAAAGGTGACTTATTAAGGAAAGAGATGTGTGGGGAAAAGAATTCTAATTATTCTCTCAGTGTGTTACAGTTCCATGAGACGTTGGCTGGAGGCATCATATAGAGAGCCTCGGACCAGCCAAGTCAGGTCTCTAGAAACTGAGATTGAAGCTACTTACTGCTGGTTTCTCTTTTGAATTAATACAGTTCCACTTTCTCTTCTGGTCAATTACTTTAGAAGGTTCTAGACTATCAGGTGCGATGTCAGATCAGGATGGAATGGTGGATTGTCTATTTTGTAACCTCAGGGTTGCATTATGAAACTTAGAGGCGGCTTGTTCAAAAGACAATAGTCTTTGAACTGAGATTCAAGTATTTTAAATTTTGGCTGGATGGGCCTGAGCAATTTAACTTTTATGCATCTCAGCATCTTCTTCCATAGAATGGGGAGCATATGCCTTGCTTTGCAGTGGGGTTTACTTGAGATAATCTAGCACTTTTTACTGCCTGTCATTATGTATCTATTTATTTCTGCCTCTTGCTCCAAATGTAAACTCCTTGAAGGCAGGGACTTAGTTTTGTCATCATTGTTTCCCCAGCTCCTACTGGCACATAGCAATTATTCTGTAATTCTTTTTGAATAGATGATGAACGAATGGCTGGCCAGCGACTAACATGCAGTAGTTACTTAACAAGTCCTTGTTCTCCTTTATCTCCAGTCTCATCCCACTTCTGTCCCTCATTCACTTTTGTTGCTGTAAATTCAATGAAATGACAATTCACATGAGAGCACGTTGTACACTTCAAAGCATTATACAAACATAGGGTGTTAATATCATCATAATGCTAATGGTATTATATAATTGTGTTTCTCACCCTGTTCCCAGCTATCTTTGAATCTCTTTTTCATAAAGGAACTGGGCCAGTTATTTTCCCATACATTGTAAGTGCTCCATAAATGTTTATGAAATTTGTTTTAATATAAAGGAAATCACCTTCTAATCAGAAGGTGTCTTGAGACGCCTAATATTTTATATGAGAGGCAGGAGATTTTAATCAGCCTAAGGCTTTCAGTTCTAAATGATGTACACTTCAAGAATTGCACATGAATACTTTACCTTTCAGGGACTGAAGACTGAACACTATCAAATCAAAAAATTATATGTGTGCTAAGCTGAGGTTGCCTGCACCTACCTTTGCATTAAAAAGGTGAGCCTGTCAGGTTCCCCATCTTCACTGCTCTGTTCGTCTTTACCCAAACACATGCACAGTCCACATTATTCCCTTAGACACTGAATTGGAAGTCTAATATAATAATCAGCATAGGGAATAGTGTCAGATATTTGTAAGAAACATAATTTTCAATGGAGAAGCTAGCAGTTGCAGATGCAATGGGAGTTATTAAAAGGTTACTAGGCAACATGTATATATATATTGGGATTTTTCCAACTAACTTTCTGTTATTGATTTCTAGTTTAATTCCATTGTGGTATGAGAGCATACTTTGTGTGATTTGTGACGGTCTGTTTTATAGCCCAGAATGTGGTCTATCTTGGTGAATGTTCCATGTGAGCTCGAGAAGAATGTGTATTCTGCTGTTTTGGGATGAAATATTTTATAAATATCAATTAGATCCAATTGATTAATGTTGCTTTTTAATTCAACTGTATTCTGCATACTGAATTTATGCCTACTGGATCTATAAATTACCGACAGAAGGTATTGAAGTCTCCAAATATAATAGTGGATTGGTCTATTTCTCTTTGTATTTCTATCAGTTTTTACCATATCTATTTTGACACTCTAAGTGCATACACATTAAGGCTTGTTGTGTACTAGGAGAATTAACCCCCTTATCATTTTCATTATAAAAACCCTCTCCTAAGATGGGCATGGATGTTAGCTCAGGGCCAGTCTTCCTCAGCAAAAAGAAGAGGATTGGCTGCAGATGTTAGCTCAGGGTTAAGCTTCGTCAAAAAGAAAAAAACCCTCTCCTTATCACTGATAATTTTCCTTGTTCTAAAGTCTGCTTTATCTCAAATTACTATACAGTCATGCACTGAATGACATTTTGATCAACGATGGATGTGGTGGTCCCACAAGATTAATACCATACAGCCTACATGTGTAGTAGGCTATACCACCTAGGGTTGTGTAAGTACACTCTATGATGTTTGCACAACGACGAAATCACCTAAAGACTCTTTTCTCAGAACTATCTCCAATTAATTGACACATCACTGTATCTTCTCCAGTTTTCTTCTGGTATATCTTTCTCGACTGAATTATTTTTAATCTGTGTCTCTATATTTAAAGTGAGTTTCTTGTAGAAAACATATAGTTGGGTCTTTTTAAAAAAAATCCACTTTGGGGGCTAGCCCAGTGGTGCAACAATTAAGTTTGCATGTTCCACTTTGCCGGCTCGGGGTTCGCCAGTTCAGATCCCGGGTGCGGACCTATGCACTGCTTGTCAAGCCATGCTGTGGCTGGCGTCCCACAGATATACAGTAGCAGAAGTGGGGCTGGCCCTGTGGCACAATGGTTAAGTTTGCACGTTCTGCTTTGGCGGTATGGGGTACATGGGTTGGATCCTGAGTGCAGAGATGGCACCGCTTGGCAAACCATGCTGTGGTAGGCGTCCCACATAGAAAGTAGAGGAAGATGGGCACAGATGTTAGCTTAGGGCCAGTCTTCCTCAGCAAAAAGAGGAGGATTAGTGGCAGACGTTAGCTCAGGGCTAATCTTCCTCAAAAAAAATCTACCTTGCACTCTCTGTCATTTAATTGGTGTATTCAGACTGTTTGCATCAGCAGGTGGCTTAAGAAAACTTCCTATTGTAAATGACAGCTCACTTTCAGCAAAGTAAAGCACAGCTATAGAACAAACTACGTGTTTGTTCTATAACCATCACCCAGATTGGGAAATGAAACATTGCTAACACTTCAGAAGCCTTAGAATGTTACACCCCGTCCATTTCCTTACCACTAGATCTAATGCCAATCCTGACTTTTATGGTAACCACTTGCTTGTCTTTTATTATTTTAGCCACTTATGCACCCATAAACTATAAAATTAATTTTGTCTGTTTTTGAACTTTATATGCATTAGGTAACATTTTAGGTATTATTTTGTGCCTGGCATCTTCTGCTTAACAGTATGCTTGGGAGGTCAATCCATGTTGTTGCATGTAGCTATAATTTGTTTACACTTATCACTATATGATATTCCATTGGATAATATAGCTCCATTTTTCAACCACATCTTTATGGACATTTAGATAGTTTAGTATTTGGAGCTTTTATGAACAATGCATTGTGTTAGTCCAGGTCTTCCAAGAAGCAGAAACCAAGCAGAATTGAACATAGAGGGTTTTAGTAAAGGAAATTCCTGTGAGAGGAAATGTGAAGGGAGCCAGGAAAGATTGGGGTTGATGTCAGACTATGATGTGAGCCTGATCCTAAGTGAAGGAGAGAGGGAAGAAATATTTGGGTGGAAGCCAAGTTTAGTTTTGACCCTTGTGCTGGCAGAAAGGGATGGTAAGAGAGTGTAGTGGTTTAATATTGAGTGGGCTTTAGAGATAAGACAGTACTTGTTTCTAATTCTAACTGTAATTAACAAGTTGTGTGACTTTGGGCTACAATTATGCCAACAGGTTATTTTTGAGGCTCAGTTTCTTTTCTTGATAGGAATGATATTGCCTATCTCATGAGGCAGCTGAGACTCCTGGTTCAGAGGGTGTATATAAAGTTTATGATGTAAGATAGGCACAAAGTGAGTGCTTATCTAAAGGGGCATTTTAAGAACAGTGGCTCTTGGGCATGGATGGATTATATATCATGAGACTCCATGTTGACATATGCTAAATACAGAAGAAGTGAGTCCATTCTGAGAGATAATGCAAGTTCAAAGGAAGATGGTGTTAGAGGTGATGTTGGGAGTTTGGTCTTCTTGAGATTGAAAACTCCATCAAGCGGCTCTTTTTAACCATTATTTTATTTTGTCCTTAAAAATTCAGTTTAGGGAGTAGCCTTGAGGAAGAACATTCAAAGTTTAAGGGTAAGATGTCTCAGCACCATAACTTTTATTTTCTATTAGACAAGTTGACATCAGAAGAAGAGGAGTAGGGATATCCTACCCTGAATGTTACTTTAGAAACAAATTAGAATTATTTATGATTGTTAGGGGTTTTTAACATAATTTCGATCCCTGGACTCTTATAGTGAAAGATGTAGAAGCACCTTGAACTTGGAAGAGGTGATTCTTTCCTTGAGACAGAGTGGAAAGCCCCTGCTCTCACCATAAAACAGAAAATTCACTCTGCACACAGAACCACATGGAGAGATGGAAACCTAACATAAATTGCACAGATTACATATGTGTATATAATTTAATTCACACACCTATTTTGCAAAATAGATGTGAAAATTAGATGTTAATCAATTTTAAACTAGAATTACTTCCTTGGTAGATTTTAGAGAATAAGGATACGAGAGCATAAGTAACATCTATAAATTGTCAAAGCCGTCAACGTTTGGATCTAGGATTAGAACCTTGATCATCTGAGAAATATCCACCTTGCAGGTTACTGACCTGATCACATCAAACAGAAACTGTGAAGTGTCTGGTACAATGCTCCATGAATAGTAGACACTCAGTAAATATTAATTTCTTTACGTATATGTAGGGAAATGGTGGCAGGCATCTTGGGAGTTGATCCTTCTTCAATTAGATGATAATACTAAAACCAAAAAAACAGATAAGATTTTACTAGTGTGCAAGACCCAGATGTTTTGCATCTAGCTCATTTAACTATCTCTTGCCATTCTCAACTGTCTTAAAATTTGTGACTAAGTTTGAGCTTGAGCATCTGTACTGCAGTTTTGATTTGACAGGTGTCCTGGCTGTGAAAGTGAAATGGCATAAATTGCTATCAGCATTATGTAACCAGAACTGTCAACCTGAGTTTGAAGTTTGTCTGTGAGTGCGCCTTCTTCTGGTCTGAAACTTTTCCTCACTCAGTATTTCTTTTAGCTTCTCAGGAAGCTTAGAAAGCTTTTAGCTTTCTCTCTCAGATCCTTACTGGACAAATGACTATGAAACTTAAAGAATAACTTCTTTTAAAAGAGAAAATTTGGCACTTTTAAAAGAGGACAAGCCTTAAACTAACAAATGAGTTTCAGATGGTAGAATTCCAGGCATCAGCATGCAAATAAGGGGACGTTTGGAAGTGAAACACCTCCTTTGTGCTTAAGATATATATCACTTCCTAATTATTTGGGTAGGGGTCTGGAGCAAGCAACCTCCACAGGAACTTTTTTAAAATTTCTCTTCCTAGGAGCAGAACTTCAAACATGGGTCAGGATGCCCATCAGAGGATGTCATCAGAAGAGCAGAAGAGAAAAGGGAAGAATCTGAGTTGAGTTTATGGGAAGACAGAAAGATTGGAGTAATTTATGGAGAAGAAATACTAAAGAAGTTCTTGTCATTTCACAAAGTCTTACAGCTCCAGGGGACTTGTAAATAAGACTCCATGGTACATACACGCAGAAAGAATGCAGACTGGATGTCATCACCTCTCCCTTCCCCTCTCTCCTGCCTCTCCCTCTTGCCAATCTATTCTATAACTACTTTATATTTTGATTTATTCTGCTTTCAATGCAGTCTAATCAGGCGCATCCAGCTCCTTCCCATCTCCAAGTTGCTCTCTAATGAGACTGAGAGAACTTGAAACTGGTGCCAGAAATGTGTGTTTGTGGGAAGATACTTGAAGCAAGAAGATAAAAGGAGATTGGAGAGAGATTGCAACCTCTAAGACATTCTTTTCTAGTGCCTATTATCATCTGTAGCTTTGGACAGTAGAGAAGTGGTTTTCAAAGTTCGTGGTTGGGGGTGCATTTGAGGAGATGGCTCTCTCTATCCTTGCAGATGAATCACCACATTTACAACTTGGCTGTCTCTACAAAGGAAGGATTTTCAGAATTCAAAATTCATGGCTGCATAAATTAATCACTCTCTGGGGTGTAAAAAACATATCCTCATTTAAATTTTCTGAAAGCAGAGATAATTAATTTCCATCCCAGTGATCAGACCCTGAGATTCCCCAGGGTTGATCTAACTCAGAATTTTCCTTTGTGGTCCATGAAGAAAAAACACAGGAAGGTCTGGAAGAGAGAGCAAGGGTAAACACTTAAATTCTGCCTTCTACACTTCCAAATAACTTGTTATCATAGAGAATCTCATAATTATTGAGTTTCTATTGTCTACCCAATGTTATGCTGGGAATTTTGCATATATTAACATATTAAATCCATTTACAGATGATTTGATGGGCACTGACACTCATAATTAGAGGGACACTGTGCACCACATCCTCGCATCATGAACTCATACTCTCTTCACCTCAGACGTTGCGACCTTTCCCTCAGGTGAGGGAGGGCAAAATGCACAGACTTTTCCTGGAAAATTTTGGTTTTGTTTTATTAAAAATGTAGCACTATTTAGGGTGGCAGTGGAGAATATCTTTTCTATGGAGGAATCACATGCATATAAAAAATCAATAGAGGGGAAATTGGCAGAACATGGTTAAAAGCATAGACTTCCAGTTATAAGATAAATAAGTCCTGAGGATGCAACATACAACATGGTCACTATAGTTAACACTGCTATATGGTATATTTGAAAGTTGCTAAGAAAGTAGATCTTAAAAGTTCTCATCACAAGGAAAAAACTATTTTTTCTTTCACCTATAGGAGATGATGGATGTTAACCAAACTTATTGTGGTAATCATTCCACAACACACATAAGTCAAGTCATGGTACTGTACACCTTAAACTTGTACAGTGTCATATATCAATATATCTCAATAAAACAGAAAGAAATAACAGCAATAGGAGATGACAGACTCATAAAAAAGCAACTTACCAGTTAAATATAACATTAAAATTTTTATATATAAACATAAAATTAAGTGAAAATATGATTTTATTTTTAATATGCTAAATTAAAAGTTTATTATAAATTTTCATAATATTAATAAACTATTTAATTTTAATTTAATATAAATGTTAATTTAACATAAATATAAACATTTTAATTCATTTGCTTCACCACAGAACATAGAATTGGACTTTTAAAATTAAATAGCTAAAACAGTGAAAAGGTAGAGAGAAGTTGAATCTTGACTCATGTTATGGCCAATTAAAGGAAAGAAAGGCATTTGATGTAGAAAACAGGGTATGACTTTCAAGGGCAAAAAGGTTGCTTCAGATCTTGATGATGTCACCAAGATGGCGGAGTGAGTAGTCTTCTTTGTCTCTCCCCCTTGGAATCTACAACTAATTGGACGTTCATCAGTTAACAAAGGATATCCATATAGCATCTCAGGACACCTGAGAGACCCGTGCTGCTATACATCGGAAGGTGGACAGACTTCCCCCTGGGAGGAGATGGAGATAGATGAAAACTCTCCGACCCCCGGCCCCCAGACAGCCTAGTACCTGCAAGCAGCTTTCTTCCAGCGGACTCCCCCATAGCATTGCCATGCACCAAGGGCAGGTGTGAGCATGCACCAGGGGAGCCACAGTGGAAACAGGTGACTACAGCCCTACCTAATCCCCCCGTGATTACCCCTAAGCCCAGGGGGAAACTCCATGGTCCTGCACCAGCAGGGAAAGCCTCTACTTGCCATTAGTGGAGAGGCCCCACCCAGCATTCAGAACACCAGGAGGCTCCTGAAGAGGAGGATCCCAGGCAGGGCAGCAGCCCGCCAGCTGCTGCTGACTCACAGACTCTGGCTGTGTCCAAGAGGGGGCAAGGGACAGCCAGAGATCCCATTGGAGTGGCTGGGGGCTAGGTGGAGCTCCAGTGGCCTGGCTCCACGGCCCAAGGGGAAACTCTATGGTCCCACAACAGCAGGCGGGAAAGCCTCTACTGGTGTTAGTGGAGAAGCCCTGCCCAGCATTCAGAACACTGGGAGGCTCTGGGAGAGGAGGATCCCAGGCAGAGCAGCAGCCCACGAGCTGTCTCTGACTCACGGACTCTGGCTGTGTCCCAGAGGGGGCAAGAGACACCCACTGATCCTGTGGGAGTGTCCAGGGGATGGGTGGAGCTCCAGCTGCCTGACTCCATGGCCCAGGGGGAAAACTCACAGTCCCACAGTAGCCACAGTGAAAGCCTCTGCACAGCACTAGTGGAGAGGCCCCAACTGGCAATCACAAGGCTGGAAGGCCCTGGGGCAAAAGTAGCACAGCTAGGTAAGCTAACCACAGACTGCAGAAGATACCCATAGCTCTGCCGTGGCCTCTAGTGGACAAGTGAGATCTTGTGGGCCAAGAAAGTGACAGAGCTGCGAATATAGGTGATCCTGCTCCCGGACGCTGGGAAAGCCCATAACACCACTGCAGACCCTAAGGAGGGAGCGCGTCTAGGTGGTCTGCAACAGTAGGCACCAGCAGCCTGAGGCCCCCTTGTGATTGCCCCCACAGATGATGAGAGACCCCACAGGACCACTGTGACTATGAGGAGGGGCCCAGGTCCAGTCAGCAACACCTGACAGGGTTCCTGGTTGGTGCAGCCTAAACAGCTGCTCCCCCCTACACCAGTAGAAACAAGTGGAGGCAGTAACTAAACTCTATCTCTATGCAGAGGCACAAATCCACGCCATCAAGCAGTATGAAAAAAATATATTAAATCTCCAGCACAGAAGGAAAATGACAAGTACCCAGAAAACAATCCCAAAGACAATGAAATCTATAACCTAAATGATGATGAATTCAAAACAGCCATTATTAAAAAAACTCAACAAGTTAAAAGAGAATACAGATAGACAACTCAATGAGTTCAGGAGCTATGTCACAAAAGAGCTTGACACTATAAAGAAGAACCAATCAGAAATACTGGAGATGAAGAACACAATGGAAGAGATTAAGAAAGATCTGGACTCTCTGAACAGTAGGGTCGATAATACAGAGGAGAGAATTAGCAATTTGGAGGATAGGAATATAGAAATGCTGCAGACAGAGGAGGAGAGAGAACTAAGACTAAAACGTGTAGCCACCCCTGATGCAGCAAGTGTTGATAATCACTGGAAAATGCTTGCCAACAAACTGTGACCCAGAGGTGAGAAGGCCAGTTAGCCAATGAGAGGTAAGACCTCCAGGGGGAGGCAACCTAAGCCAGGCATGGTCACCCGGGGGCACAGATGGAGACATGATATAGGGAGCAGGAGGGGCCATTGCCTAGGAGGCCTAGCATGCTCCGAGATAAAAATATACGAGCACAGCAATAACATGATAATATCAAAACAGAGGCCAAGGGAGGGTTCCTTGAGAAATCACAAAGAATTCTTGGCATTTGCTAATTACATTGTCCAGAACACCTGTGTATGTTTAACAGATGTAAGCTATGTATATATTGAAACGCTGGTTATAATAAACTCAGAGTGGCCATCAGCCGTCTCCGCATCTATCTTGATGTGTACATTGGATTGCGACACCGACAAAAATAAATGAAGAAACTCTCTGAGAATTATTAGACTCAATTAGGAGTCAAAACATAAGGATTATAGGTATACCAGAGGGAGAAGAGAAGGAGAAGGGGGCAGAATGCCTGTTCAAAGAAATAATGGCTGAGAACTTTCCAAACCTGGGGAGAGAGATGGAACTCCATGTGACAGAAGCCAATAGATCTCCAAACTTTATCAATGTAAGAAGACCACCCTAAGGCATATAATAGTGAAGCTAGCAAAAGTCAATGACAAAGAGAAAATACTAAGGGCAGCCAGGCAGAAGAAAATAACCTGCAAAGGAACCCACATGAGGCTATCAGAAGATTTCTCAGCAGATACCTTACAGGCTAGAAGAGAGTGGAATGTATATTCAAAACTCTGAAAGACAAAAACTTGCAGCCAAGAATACTCTACCCAGCGAAAATATCCTTCAAATACGATGGAGAAATAAAAACTTTTCCAGATAAACAAAAGTTAAGGGAGTCCATTGTCACAAGACCTCCTCTTCAAGAAATGCTCAGGAAGACCCTCATACCTGAAAAATCAAAAAAAGGAAAGGGGTTACAAAACCCAGAGCAGAGGAGATAAGTAGAAGGACAATAACAGAAAGTAGCAACTCTCCATCAGAACAGGTTAGCAAAAGTTAAATAAAACATTAAAGATAAAAGGAAGGGAAACACCAAGAAAAAATATAATCCTGTCATTTTAACCGCAAACCCACAACACAAGAAGGAAGGGGAAAAAATCTGACAATAACAACCTGGAAGGGGAAGAGGAAGGGGATGGAATGTTTTAATTTAAGGAAATAAGAGGCTATCAGAAAATGAACTATCTCATCTATGAGATGTTTTATAAAAACCACCTGGTAACCACTAAATAAATAACAAGAATAAAGACACAAATTGCAAATAAGAAGAAAGCCAATACAGAAATTTACCTACCTGAATTATTAGTCCAAAAATCATGGGGCAAGAAACAAAGGAAATGCAAGAGAACCAGAAAACAAGTGAAAAAATGGCAGCGGTAGGCCCCCACATTTCAATAATCACTCTAAATGTAAATGGATTGAACTCTCCAATCAAAAGACACAGAGTGGCAGGATGGATCAAAGAACAAGACCCAACAATATGCTGCCTTCAGGAAACACACCTCAGCCCCAAAGACAAACACAGACTCAGACTGAAGGGATGGAAGACAATACTCAAGGCTAATAATGAACAAAAGAAAGCAGGTGTCACCATGCTTATATCAGACAAAGTAGACTTCAAAGCAAAACAGATAAAGAAAGACAAAGAGGAGCAGTTTATAATGACAAAAAGGGACACACCACCAAGATGACATAACATTTATAAATATACATGCACCCAACACAGGAGCACCAAAATTTTAAAGCAACTCTGAACAAAACTAAAATGAGACATCAACAACAATACAATAATAGTAGGGAACCTCAACACCCCATTAACACCAATGGGTAGACCATCCAGACAGAAAATCAACAAGGAAATTAAAGAATTAAATGAAAAATTAGACCAGATGGACTTAATAGAAATATATAGGTTACACATTCTTCTCAAGTGCTCATGGAACATTCTCAATGATAGACCATATCTTGGGAAACAAAGCAAGCATCAATCAATTCAAGAGGGTTGAAATAATATCGAGCATCTTTTTGGATCATAATGCTATAAACCTAGAAATCAACTACAAGAATAAAGCTGGGAAAGGAGCAAAAATGCGGAGACTAAACAGCATACTACTGAACAAACAATGGATTATTGAAGAAATTAAAGAAGAAATCAAATATTATATGGAGACAAATGAAAATGAAAACATGCCATACCAACTCATTTGGAACACAGCAAAAGCACTCCTAAGAGGGAAATTCATTGCAAGACAGGCTTACCTCAAAAAACAAGAAAAATCTCAGATAAGCAACCTCAAACAACACCTAACACAATTAGAAATAGAAGAACAAACAAAGCCCAAAGTCAGTAGAAAGAGGGAAATAATAAAAATTAGAGCAGAAATAAATGATATTGAAACAAAAAAGATAGTAGAAAGGATCAATGAAACAAAGAGTTGGTTCTTTGAAAAAATTAACAAAATCGACAAACCCTTAGCCAGACTCACTAAGAGAAAAAGAGAGAAGACTCAAATAAATAAAATTAGAAATGAGAGAGGAGAAATCACAATGGATACCAAAGAAATACAAGGGATTGTAAGAGAATACTATGAAAAACTATATGCCGACAAATTGAACAACCTAGAAGAAATGGGTAAATTCCTAGACTCTTACAACCTCCCCAAACTGAAGCAGGAAGAAATAGAGAATCTGAATAGACCAATCACAAGTAAAGAAATAGAAACAGTAATCAAAAACCTCCCCCAAAATAAAAGTCCAGGCTTCTCTGGAGAATTCGACCAAACATTCAAAGAAGATTTAATGCCTATCCTTCTCAAACTACTTCAGAAAATTGAGGAAGATGGAGCACTCCCTAACACATTCTATGAAGCCAACATCACCCTGATCCCCAAACCTGACAAGGACAACACAAAGAAGGGAAACAACAGGCCAATATCACTGAGGAACATAGATGCAGAAATCCTCAACAAAATTTTGGCAAACCGAATACAACAATACATCAAAAAGATTATACACCATTATCAAGTGGGATTTATACCAGGGACACAGGGATGGTTCAACATCCGCAAGTCAATCAACGTGATACACTGCCTTAACAAAATGAGAAGCAAAAACCACATGATCATCTCAATAGATGCAGAGAAATCATTCGACAAGATCTAACATCCATTTATGTTAAAAACCCTCAATAAAATGGGTATAGAAGGAAAGTACCTCAACATAATAAAGGCCATATATGACAAACCCACAACCAACATCAGACTCAAGGGACAAAAACTGAAAGCCACTCCTCTGAGAACAGGAACAAGACAAGGGTGCCCACTTTCACCACTCTTATTCAACATAGTACTGGAGGTGTTGGCCAGAGCAATTCGGCAGGAAAAAGAAATAAAAGGAATACAAATAGGCAACGAAGAAGTAAAACTCTCGCTGTTTGCAGACGGCATGATCTTATATATAGAAAACCCCAAAGAACCCATAGGAAAACTATTGGAAATAATCAACAGCTACAGCAATGGTCCAGGGTATAAAGTCAACATACATAAATCAGTAGCATTTTTATATGCTAACAATGAGCTAACAGAAAAAGAACTCAAGATCTCAATCCCATTCACAATCGCAAGAAAAAGAATAAAATACCTTGGGATAAATTTAACCAAGGAAGTGAAAAATCTACGCAACAAAAGCTAAAAGACTTTCCTGAAAGAAATTGATGACGACATAAAGAGATGGAAAGACATTCCATGCACATGGATTGAGAGAATAAACATAGTTAAAATGTCCATACTACCTAAAGCAATCTACAGATTCAATGCTATCCCAATCAGAATCCCAGTGACATTCTTTACAGAAATTGAACAAAGAATCCTAAAATTCATGCGGGGCAACAAAAGACCCCAAATTGCTAAAGCAATCCTGAGAAAAAGGAATAAAGCTGGAGACATCACAATCCCTGACTTCAAAACATACTGCAAAGCTACAGTAATCAAAAGAGCATGGTACTGGTACAAAAACAGGTGCACAGATCAATGGAACAGAATTGAAAGCCCAGAAATAAAACCACACATCTGTGGACAGCTAATCTTCGACAAAAGAGCTGAGGGCCTACAATGGAGAAAAGAATGTCTCTTCAATGAATGGTGCTGGGAAAACTGGACAGCCACATGCAAATGAATGAAAATTGACCATTCTTTTTCATCATTCACAAAAATAAACTCAAAATGGATCAAAGACCTAAAGATTAGGCCTGAAACAATATGTCTTCTAGAAGAGAATATAGGCAGTACACTCTTTAACATCAGTTTCAAAAGAATCTTTTCAGACACCATAACTCCTCAGACGAGGGAAACAATAGAAAGAATAAACAAATGCGACTTTATCAGACTAAAGAGCTTCTTCAAGGCAAGGGAAAACAGGATTGAAACAAAAAAAGCTACCTACTAATTGGGAAAAAATATTTACAAGTTATTTATCCGACAAAAGGTTAATCTCCATAATATATAAAGAACTCACACAGCTCAACAACAAAAAATCAAGCAACCCGATCAAAAAATGGCCAGGGGACATGAACAGAGATTTCTCCAAAGAAGATATAAGGATGGCCAATAGACACATGAAAAGATGCTCATCATCACTAATCATCAGGGAAATGCAAATCAAAACTACACTAATATATCATCTTACACCTATTAGCATGGCAAAAATATCCAAAACCAAAAGTGACAAATGTTGGAGAGGTTGTGGAGAAAAAGGAACCCTCATACACTGTTGGTGGGAAGGATAGTGGTGCAGCCACTATGGAAGACAGTATGGAGGTTTCTCAAAAAATTAAAAATAGAAATACCTTATGACCCAGCCATCCCACTACTGAGTATCTATCCTAAGAACCTGAAATCAGCAATTCCAAAAGTCCCATGCACCCCTATGTTCATTGCAGCATTATATACAATAGCCAAGACGTGGAAGCAACCTAAGTGCCCAGCAACTGATGATTGGATAAAGAAGATATGGTATATATATACAATGGAATACTACTCAGCCATAAAAAAAGGACAAAATTGTCCCATTCACAACAACATGGATGGACCTTGAGGGTATTATGTTAAGTGAAATAAGCCAGATAGAGAAAGATGAACTTTGTATCACTCCACTCATAGGTGGAAGTTAACATATAGGCAAAGAGAACTGATTGTTGGTTAGCAGGGGAAAGGGGGCATGGGCGGAGGCCATAAAGGGTGAAGTGGTGTACCTACAACATAACTAACAATAATGTACAACTGAAATTTCACAAGGTTGTAATCTATCATAATCTTAATAAAAAAAAAGGTTGCTTCAATTTTCACCATTATGTAGCACTGTGATGAGCATCCCTGGACATATATGCACACCTTAGAATACATTCCAAGAAGGACGATAGGTGAGGCAAAAGTATGTACATTGTTTTATCAATTATTTTATTCAGGTTGTAGTGGTTTTTAACATTGTGTAAAAGCATGTACATTTAATTACTTTTGGTACGTGTAGTCAAACTGACCTTCAGAAAGATGATGCAATTTATGTTTTACCAATTATATATGAGAGGGCCTATTTTTCTGTAACTTTGTTAGCATTTGGTATTATTGTTACTTTTAACATCTGCCTTTTTAATAGAAAAAAATTCTCACTGCTATGTTTTCATTTCTTTGAATATTAGTACTCTAGAGTATTTTCTCATCAAATTATTAGCCATTTGTATTTCTTTTTTGTGAATTGCTTGCTCATAACTGTGCCCCCCCCTTTTTTTTACTGAGGTAACATTGGTTTTTAACATTATGTAAATTTCAGGTGTACATGATTATATTTTGATTCCTGTGAAGATTGCATCACCTTCACCACCCACAGACTAATTACAATCCAACACCACACACATGTGCCTCATCACCCCTTTCTCCCTCCTCCCTCCCCTCTATAAAAAAAAAGGTGCTAAAATCACCGGTAAAGGCAAAAATATAGTAAAGGTATCAGATCAAACACCTATGAAGATAACATGAAGGCCAAAAAACAAAAGTACTAAAATTTCCATAATAAGAGGGTAACAATACACACACACAAAAAAAGGAGGTTAGATTTGATATCAAAAACAGAAACTGTGGGAGAAGGAGAGAATAAGAGTAGAACTTTTAGAAAGAGGTCAAACTAAAGAGACCATCAAGTTAATATAGATTGCTATGTACATAGGTTATTATATATGAACCTCATGGCAATTATAAGTCAGAAATCTATGATAAATACACAAAAACTTATGAGAAAGAAACCCAAACATAATACTAAGGAAAGCCATCAAACCACAAAGGAAGAGAGCAAGACAAGAAAGGAACAGAGAAGAACTATTAAAACACCAAGAAAGAAGGAACAAAATGGCAATAAGTACATACTTATCAATAGCTACTTTAAATGTCAATGGACTAAATGCTCCAATCAAAAGGCATAGGGTGGCTAACTGGATGAATAAACAAGACCCATATCTATGCTGTATACAAGAGACACATTTCTGACCTAAAGACAGAATTGTGCCCATTTTTCTATTGGTTTATCTTGTTCTAATTTTGTTTGTAAGATAAACTTATATAAACTACTGTCTACCATAAGTAGTGCACATATTTTTCCTCATTAGACTTCTGTCCTTTGACTTTCTTTTTTTTGTTTATTTGCCATATAGATTTTAACACCATTGTAGTCTAACCTGTCCTTTGTTTCTTTATGGTTTTGCTTTTAGCATTAAGTTTAGAAAGATCTTTTCTATTCCAAGATTGCATATATATATTTATCTATGTTTTTCTAATTGCCATGCAGCATTTTAACTTTTTAAAAAGCATATAGCTGTTGACTTATTTGCAACTTGCTTTATTTTGTTCATTGCATGAATATTTCAAGTCATCCTAAAATATTTTGAAACTACAAAGAGCAAAAGCAAATAAGTGGAGACCTTTTATCTCTGCTTAAAAACTTTATTTAAATATATCCCAGAACATGTTTCTGGTAAAATTGAGTTTGTAAATATTTATCAAATCATTTTGTACTTTAACCAAGTTAAGGTAGCTTCTAATTTCTAAGGGGAGAGAGCTAAATTTGAGAGATGGAAGATTTCTGAAGGAGAGGGAGAAAGCTAATCTTCACAGAGTATTTTGTTCTGGACACAGTGGATTCATGGGTGATAGAATAATGGTCTCTTTTTCTCTTTATAGTTAGAAAGGAAGGAAGCAGAAGAGGTTGAAAAAGTCTCAGGGGAGGTTTGCACTTGTCTTCAGGCACAAACTGGGTTAGATTTCTCAGATTGGGGAAATGAGTGCCTTGATTTCTGGTGAAGATGGGAGTCCACTAAAGCCAGAAATATGGTAACCTGGCTTTAATTTTAATTGAGTAATTCTGTGTGAGTTTAAATAAATTATGCCTAGAGATGGCAAAGATGGAAAGAAATTAAGTACTGCTGTATGGAGTGTTTTATTTGTGAGGATTCTCTGGTATCTGTTTTTCTATTTAACTGTCTCTAGTTGTGTATTATATTTACAGTAATCAGTACTGCTAATTTATTTGAATCGTTATGATTAGCAGTTTAATTAAAAGCCCTCCTAAAATTTTATAGAAGGATAATAGATGAGAAAAGTGGTCTAATTTTGTTCAGTCTCTCTTTTGTTGAAATACGTCTATAAGAAACCTTGTTAGCCATACCACAAGACAATAATACAATCACTATATGCAGCAAAAGCCAAAGTTACTATAAACAATGAATTGTTTATTTATTAAAGAAATATTTATCATATGTCTACTATGTGCCAAACACTGTGTTAGATGGATGAATGAAAGTGAACAAGGGTCTATCTCTATCCTCAAGGAAGTTATAGTTTAGTGTAAGGTACATGCAATAGAACAAATGATTACAAACAGTAATGTTAGTGCAACAACTGGGTAAACCATGATGTCCTGGGTTTGGGAAATGAGTGGGAAGATCTTCATGGAGGAAGTGCTCTGAGTAGAGACCTGAAGGTTGAACAACCATCAGTCAGTTAAAAAGATTATGGAGGAAAGAGGAAACTCCTAGTACAAAGAGCTTGAGGGGAAGAAAAAGAAATAGATGCCTTGGGACAGCATGCTGTCCCCAAAGTACTAGGGGAGATGTAGTAGGGGGTGAAGAGTTGAAGTAAGCAGAGCTGCAGCATGAAGCAAAGAGGACTTTATAATGCATGTTAAGGACTTTAACCTGAGGGCAATGGGGAGCTCATGAATGTTCTTGAAAGCTGGCCTCATAAACTCAAATCAGTAAAGTGACATCAAATGTTAAAAGAGCTAAGTAGGGAGAATAGTGGTCCCCAAACGTGACAAAATCTTAATCCTATGAGCCTGTGAATAGATTATCTTTCAGGAAAAAGAGAGTTTTAAGATGTGATTGAATTATAGACTTTGAAATGGGGAGATTATCCTGGATTATCTGAGCAGGCCCAACCTACACTCAAGTGTCACATTCTGAGATATGCATCGTTAGGCGATTTTGTCATTGTGCAAACATCACAGAGTGTATCTACACAAATCTAGATGGTGTATACTACAACACATCTATGCTATATGATACTAATCTTATGGGACCACAGTCATATAGGCAGCCTGTTTTTGACTGAACCCTAGTTATGTGGCGCATGACTCTAATCACGAGAGTCTTTAAAAGCAGAGAACCTTTCCCAGTGAGGGTAGATGTGACATTGTGGGCTTTGAAGATGGTGGAAGGGAACCATGAGCCAAGGAATGTGGGTGGTCTCTAAAAGCTGCAAAGGGCAAGGAAATGGATTCTATCATAGAGCCTCTAGAAAGGGACACAGCTCTGCTACTACTTTGATTTCAGCCCAGTGAGACCTCTCTCAAACGTCTAACCTACAGAACTGTGAGATAATAACATTATGTTGTTTTAAGCCACTTACTTTGTGGTAATTAGTTACATTAGTGATAGTAAACCAATACACTCAGATTCCTCAGAGTGAACTGTGTAGAGGCCACATTGTATTTTGCTTATATGTAAAGTTCTCTCAAGAGGCCAGGTGGAGGGTTTATGTTATATGAACTGAGATGAGTTGGAAAATAAAGCAGATGAGGAATGTGTGTGTGTTTTAAAGAAGGAGAAGAAGGTAAAATGATTTGATATTAAATAATTTGTACTTTTCCTTTAAGGTAAACCTTTTCCATATTTTTCATAAATTGAATCACTTCCTTTAGGAAGAAAAAATAATTCTACTTAATCATAGCTATTAATTTGAATGGAAATATATCAGAATTCAAGAATGTCAATTCTAAACTTCAAAGAAATCATCTATTCACATGTATCGAAATCTGCTCCGCTTGGCCTGACTGGCCCCTTCATTAGATCTTACATCTGAAATAATCCTAAAGACTTCCTCACATTGTACTCAGCCTGCTAAGGAAGCAGAAAACTAGAAGTATCCTGGGTATAACATCCATCAATAAAGGTGATTCCCAGAATTTCCAATACAGTGCCATATAAGTCCTAATATTCATAGAGGTAACTGATAAAAAAATTTCAGGAAAAGTTACCCATTGGGTAATATCATTGGATATTATTTGTATGAATCACTTTAAGTTTGCTTGACTTTGAATGGGAATGAATTTAGGAGACTCAAGAATCCAGGAGACCTGGGACAGAGATCTCACCTCCCCTGTGCGTTGTTTATGCTCTTCCAAATATGAAGTAGTTAATCCACTTACATGAACAATGAAATCAAATGAAGACTTTTTGCGTATCCAATAGACCTCTATTAATGGAAAAATGAATGTGTTGAGAAGAGGACAGGCCCATAAAGGAATGATGGAGGGATTTACCAGCAGAAATGGTTGTGCTGGACAACTCCACTGTCCATGTCCTTTAAGAAGGACTAATGACCTGGAGGTGATGGCCTGAGACATGCCTTCCAGAGATAGTGGCAAATAGTACTGAATGTGGGCTAATCCATTCAGGTTAAGAAACAAAGATTTTATGGGAGCAATGGGTTTGGATAGAAGAGAGCAAGAGGAACTCAGAGTGTGGTGATCAAAAGGGAGACTAAGCTGTGAAGTGGAGTCAGGTGCTGAACTGGTAAAGGAATGACATGGTTGAAATCAAGGAAATACAGACCTAGTAGGCACTTTAGGTGACAGAGACTGGGAAGAGAAGAGTACGGATGTGATATCATGGGACACAAATTTTCCAGGCCCCTACACAGCTCAGATAGAAATGGCGGAAAAGGGTAATGTACTTCGGTACATTTTGTTTAGAAAATTATTCAGTAGCCATAATGGGAATCCAACAGGGATACCTTGGAGAGAATGTTTAATGGAGTAAAAAGGCATCTTGTTTTGTAAGGTACCTCAACTATACATAGTGTATCTTTTTGGATCCTGCCATATACTAGTAATAAGAGTTATACACATGTACAACTTCAGGGCTGTTTGTTGTTGAACACGGAAGGCAGCATTTGGGCAGAGTATGGGCTCTGGAGTCAGGAGGACCTAGGTCTGAATGGGATTCTTGCCCCTTACTTTCCGTATAACGCTGGGCAAGTCATTTTTTCTTCCTAGGACCTCATTTCTTCATTTGTAACATAGGGATAGTACTATTTGCCTCATAGCACTGCAATGAGTATTTTATTAAATAACTTTTGTGCCTCATATATGTTAAGTACCCAATAAAATGTGGTTGCTGTAATACTAATTGTGAGAATCCCAGGGAGATTATTTTTGTGCAATAATCATTTCCCCTTTTTGGCTATCCACGGTGGGGTCAGTGGACAGATCACCAGGGGGAACAGTGAGAAAAATTTGGCAGGAGGAGCCTCCATTTCCAAATATGCACACAAAATGTACCTCTTGCCTAAGCCAGAGGTGGAGGTAGATATCATATGTTATATAAGTCTCTGTCAGTTTGGAGAAATATGTTTTCAATCATAAACTAGGAAAACACTTTCTTATTCTCCAACAACTTCCACAGGGCATCTTTGATCTCTTTGTTCCTCAAACTGTAGATTAGAGGGTTCAGCATGGGGATCACCAGTGAATAGAACACAGACACCACCTTGTCCCTGCCAAGAGAGTAGCTGGAGCTGGGTCGCAGGTACATGAAAAGGGCTGTCCCAAACAGCAGAGTCACCACCATCAGGTGTGAGGCACATGTGTTGAAGGCTTTCCTTTGGCCTTCCACTGAATGGATCTTCAAGACAGCAGCAACTATGTAACTGTAGGAGATGACGAGGATGAGGAATGATGTTCCCCCAATAGTGACCACTACAAGAAAATTCACCACTTGACTGAGGAACGTGTCAGAGCAAGAAATCGCTAAGACTGGTGGGAGGTCACAGAAGAAATGGTTGATGATGTTGGGTCCACAGAAGTGGAGCTGAAATATAGAGCAGGCCTGGATCAGGGAGCTCAGGAAGCCACTGAAATATGCCCCAATCACCATGTGTGTACAGAGACCCTGGGACATGATGGCAGTGTAGAGCAGGGGACTGGAGGTGGCTGTGTATCAATCGTATGCCATAGCAGTCAGGAGAAAGCACTCAGTTAGACCTATGCCATCAAAAAAAGAGAACTGAGCAGCACAACCCAAGAATGATATGGTCTTCTGCTCCTGGAAGAAGTCAGTGAGCATCTTGGGAGCCACTGTGGAAGAGTAACAGATGTCAATGAAGGACAAGTTGCTGAGGAAGAAATACATGGGTGTTTGCAGACGGGTGTCACTTCTGATTAGAAAGATGAGGGCCAGGTTCCAGGAGAGGGTCACAAGATAGATACCCAGGAAGGTCACAAAGAGCAGGACCTGGAGTTCTGGATGGTCTGCAAATCCCACGAAGATGAATGTGGTCACTGATGAGCTGTTCCAGGCCTTAGTTGTGGACGTGTTTCCCATGGACCACAATGACAAGATGCAGATCTGGGATAATAATGACAATCTGCATTACAGTGGTATCAACAAATAATTAAAAAATATGTGAGAGGGAGGGCAAAGTATTACAGAGGATTACAACTTTATGCAAAGATTCTCTCTCTTTCTCTCAGAAGGCAATTATAATCATTGTCTTAAATATTTGCTTTTTAATATAGCATGGTTGATATGAGCTTAAACTTTGGATTCAGACTTCCTGTGATCAAGTCCTGCCTCTACCAATTAGCAGCTGTGTTACTTTGGGTGATATGTATATCATCTCTAGGCTTCAATTTCTTTTTCTTTAAGACAGATGACAGGATCAATGTCATACATTTATTTTAAGAATTAAAATAAGGCAAAGTTTGTAAAGTGCCTGATACATAGTAAATCCCCGATGAAAGTTATTATTTGGACAGTTTTTTGTATGTCCCAGATGAGTTACCTCATGCCCTGAAAATAACTATTCATCTAACTTATTTAAGTTTCAGTATTAGAATGGAGAAACCAAGGGAGAGACCAGGTTCAGCTACGTAATTGTGAAACAACCAATCAGACATTTAGAATATTTTTTTAAACTTAAAGTCTCAGCTATGTTCCATTTTGACATTTTATGTAGACTCTAAGTAAAATGAAATTTCTTTTTACTTTTATTAAGATTATGATAGTTTACAACCTTGTGAAATTTCAGTTGTACATTATTGTCAGTCTTGTTGTAGGTGCCCCACTTCACCCTCTGTGCCCACTCCCCCATCCCGCTTTTCCCCTGGTAACCACCAATCAGTTCTCTTTGTCTACATGTTTAACTTCCACCTATGAGTGGAGTCATACGGAGTTCATCTTTCTCTATCTGGCTTATTTCATCAAAAAGATTAGGCCAGATGTGTATAGAAATGCTTTTAACTGTCAAATATTAGATCTGAATATACTAACATAGTTCCACTTTCAAATTTGTCTTCAGTCTGAGCTCTCTAAGCTATTTAATTGTTAAGAATGTGGATTCTGGCTATAGCCTGCCTGGATTTAATTCCCAGCTTTACCATATAATATATGTGTGATCTTGGGCACGTTAGTTGAACTCTCTATGACTCTGTAAAATTAGGGATAATAATAGCACTTTGTTATTAGAATTCCTTCTCTCTCTCTCTTTCTTTCTTTCCTTCCTTCTCTTCTTAAATCTCTTTTAAGACATGCATGGCCCATAGTAAGTGCTCTACAAGAGTTTTTTATTGCTGTTGTTATTTAAAAATCTAAATTACAATGTAACCTCAATCAAATTCTTATAACTTTCAGTATATGAAGTATCTTTCAAGATCAGGGACTTGATTCCACCCAATCCACATCTATAAGAATTTCCATCACCCCCTCCACATCCACACTAAGTCTCAATCCACATAAATCAGAAAAGAACACTTACCATCAGCGGGTCTTTGAACCTGAGGTCCCAACTCAGCAGAAGGCACTAGGAAAAGTGTGGTCAGAGGGCCTGGTGGCTCATGGTGAATGACCCTTATAGGTGTGGGATATATCTTGATCCTTCTTCAGGTTTTAACCCAAACAATTTAGAAATCATCAAAATTACCTATCTTTTAAACAATATTTTCATTCTGTTCTACCTATCTCTTTAAATATGATGAATCTCACAAATTTGCTTTTGTTTTTCAAAATGGAAATGTTATTTTATGAATTTTAAAGCAATATGTGAGAACTGGAAGATAATTAGGTCAATAAACAACGGTGAAATAATAAACCTAAAAATCATGGGCACTTCCTGATCAATGCAAAAAAATCCTCTTAAAACTGGAAATTATGACAATCTATCTCCTGAAATTAGAGCTCTTAACATTTAGGTGTATGCCTTTCATGTTCAAGTATATGTATATGCATATGGCTGTTTGTATCAAAGACCCTCTACAATTTACATATATTATAGAAATTATTCCAAGTCAATAACTTCACAATTTGGGAAGTAATGCTTTCTCTATTTGCTATAAATTTTTCTGGCTCAGTTTAGGAAAGCCACGCCATTTTATTATCTCCAATTTTTCATAAGTCAATCTACATCTACCTATTGCCAGTCAGTCAAGCTATCATTGATCTTTACTTTCCTCTTGGAAATTGCACAGAGATATGCCCTTGGTATAGACTCCCTCTCTTCTTGCACTCAATAGCTCCTGTTACAGATTTTCCAGTTCTAAACCTTAAAATTTGGGTAATGAGAGAATGTGAAGCTCCTTTCAGCCATCACCATGCCATCATTTGTGCAGAGTTTCAGAGATCTCTTACACTAATCTCAATCTTGTCAAATATGGCTTTAAGATTTGTATTATGTTTAGAGGCTCTGCAACTGTTTGTGAAAGGTGTGTAGAATTTCCAGGATCAGGAGGGGATTCTTTCCTTTTGAAGAAAATAAAAGGGCCTCCAGCAAAGTTTGACATAACTCAGTGCAGATGTAGTGCCACGTAGAGAAATTGGGAGCTAAACAAAAACAGCTCTACCGGAACCCTCACCCATTCTGTGTTGGGTCTGCCATTTAGCAAGGTAGAGACCTGAGGTCTGTGATGTTATTAAAGGTCATTTGGGCACCTACTCAGGTTAGCACAAAGGGAAGGGGGATGAGTTGGTGGTGATGATTCTGGGTAGGCTTCAGGATAAGCCTGGTTCTAATCCTGTTTCTACCACTTGCCAGCCATGGGATGTTGGGCAACTCATTTAGTCTTTCTAATCTTCTATTTCTCCATTTGTAAAATGGGGATAACAGTGGTTACTTAAGAGTTGTTTGAGGGTTGTTTAAGATAATATGTGAAAGCCTCATGGGTCTTGAGATAGGACGTTTGCTTAATAAATTGGGAATGTTATTGCTATCAGCAGTGAATATTCCATAAAGAATTATTTATGGAAATTAGCCTTATTTTGGAAACGCTTCCTTCTCATGTGGCAGGTTGAAGTGTGCTTATCTTACAGACATAATGAGTTCACTGATAGACCATGTAGCTTTGTAAAAAGTGTTTAGGAGTGAGATTGAAGAATTTAATCATCTGGACTTGATGGGTCAACTGAAAGTCTGTTTAGAGTGTTGCCATTAGGGCAGAGAACTTCCACATTTGGAAGGAACAGAAAGTGAAGCTGGACAAATTGAAACAAAAAGAAAAGAATATCCCGGGTTTTATTCCCACATATAGATTCTCTGAATCTTACTCTAAAACATTAAGTGAAAGGTATATTAAGAGTTGTATGGAGCACTTTATGTCACCAAACTCTACTCATGAAGTAGTGCTTCTTCCCTTGAGAAAGGAAATCTCCTTCACTCTTACTGCAAACTCAGGGAGGCTCAATTTGGTCTGAGTCTGGACTCCCTTTGATCCTAGAATACAGGTATAATCAACACCAGGCCTCTTTTACAGAGCTGAAGAAGGAGAGTTTGAGAGGCTCAGGACCTAATTGGATTCATAGATGCTGGAGGTGAATGTTTGTGAATAACACTAGCCTTCAAGACCATAGTGAAGATAAAATAATACAGCAAAATTAAGCATCTAGCACAGTACCTTGCACATAGCAGACACTTAGAGATTGATGAGAACTGGTAGGGTGGATTTACAACTCAGGTCATCTTTTGACAAAAATGGCAAGAAAGTGTTAAGTTTTATAGCCAAATCTTCCTAATCGGAGCTTAACAGGTGCAGTTGGTGATGGAAGAGAAAAATGGAATAATGACGCAGAGAACCTGAGCTAAACTGTGGAGGTGATGTGGGTTTTCTATGGTTTCTCCATCATTCATGATCTGGGCTGTGTCCTTTACTTCATGATGCCTCCTCCTCTCACTCCTCCAGGAACCTGGTGTCCACAAGGTCTTGCTCTTCTAGCTCTGTCTATCATCTAAATGCACAAATGGTTGATGTAACTGAAAGAGACTCTCTCAATGTGAGGTGAGAATTCAAAAGGCACCAAGAGATTAATTCAAGAATTAAGATTCAGATGGTAAAATTCAAGCCATCAGTCAGAAAAGAGAAACCGGGTTTTAGAGATTAGAGATCTCTTCAGTGTTTGGAAAATCTGCTATGTCAAGTCTGTCCCAATCACACCCCTTCCAAATTACTTTCCAGACTACTTACTAATAATTGGGGCTGTGTTAAAGGACATAGCAATCCCTTCCAAAACTTCATTCCCTCTTAAATCTCTTTCTAGCTGCAAGTGCTCAAACATGGTCCAGGAGGACCATCAAAGGAGCAGAAAGGTAAGATTTGGGCTGAATTTGAGGAAAGACAGATAGAATTGAAAGGTATATGGAGGTAAACTAAAATCCAAAGAGCTTCTTAGCCATCTATATGGGCTTGTAGATCTAGGGTGCTTTATAAGTGAGATTAATACGAGCATGAAGACAAAAAGTAAAATATGAATGGCTGCACCCACCTTCTCCCTCTTGTTCTGTCTGACCCTTAGCTGATACTTGTCTTGAGTTCTGCTTTGGAAGGAGTCTAATCAGGCTTTGGTAACTGCTTCCAATCCCCAAAGTGCTAATGAGTTGGAGAGCAAGCTTGAGGCTGATTTATTTATCAAAGGTCAAAATATCCACTTGGTGAATAGAATGTGTGGGCAGAAAAGTGGAGGGAAAAGATACACAGAAGAGGAAAGATGAAATCTTAAGAAATTCTTCTGCTGTCTGCTAATATCTGCATTTGGGGTCATTTTTGAAGTGTTTCAAAGCTGGGGCTGCAGGGGAATTTGAGAGAGGTTTTTTTTCCCTCTCTCCTTGGAGGTGTTTCATTACATTTTCCCTTGAGAGTCTTTTTGAAAAAGAAAGAAATGTATTATCCAAACTTCACAGATTTGTAGTTAATTGATCTCTGGGGTGGTATGCTCATATAAGTGCTCTGAAGAAGATGCTTATTAAACTCCATCCCAATGGCTTTCTCATCCTCCAAGGCTACTCAAGATCTCTTCTGGTAGTACATAAAGAACAAGCTCAAGATAACATTGGGACACATAGGGCAAGATAGACGCCTATTCTGCAGAAGAAAGAAAGATTGTAAACAAACAAACAAACACACAAACAAACTCTTTTCCACTCCTTCATAGAAACTTTTTGGCCTGAAGTATTTTAAGCGGATGGGAATTCAAACTTATTGAGCTTCTACTATGTGCTAAACACTGTACTAGGTGTCTTATGTGTGATAACTCACTAAATCCTCCAAACCCTCCCTTGCAAGGAGGAAACTGAAATTCTGAGAAAGAGTAAGCTGTTCAAAATTTTATAGCTAATAAGGGATTGAGCCACTATTTGAACCAAGGACTGTGTGACAAGAAATCCTGCATTTGCATGTATGGTACATGCATTTATTTTGGAACTCAATTGCACATAAATGTGTATATATGGTCAATCGTATCTCTCAACTCATAATCCTTTCTCTTTTCACAGAATCCTACTACCTTCCTCCAGGAGAAAGACATTAGATACAGAAGTTTTCCTCTAAAATTTTTAGAAACTTCCTCTGACTTAGCATGATAGAGTATAAAGATGTAGGATTTTTATTCTATGGAGGGCTACATACAACAAAAAATAATTTGGGTCCAGGCATTCAATAAAAATCAAGGCTTTAATTCATGTATTTGAAGATGAGGGGAGAAAAATAAAAGGTTTGATTCACTTGTTTCTTAATCTGAGAATATTGAACTGTCATCTTTTAAAAATAACTAGAATAAATAGTGGAAAATTGATTCCAGCTCATGGCCAACTAAGAGAGAGAAAGTTTTTCTAACCAGACAAAGAAAGAAATAGAGGGGGAGACATCCAGGAGAGGCTAAGGAATAGAATTCCAGTGAAAACATGGATAAGGGAGATATTATTTATTCGTCCATTTTATAAGTCTTTATTAATGCCTCTTCTGTGCCAGACCCTGTGTAACTCATCAGAGACACACAGAATGGAAGATGAGATAAGAATTTTGCCTGTATGGTGCTTACATAATAATGGAGCTACTTACGATGAAGTTGTCACTGAAGACAAGCTTTGGAAAACCAAGCTACTGCTGCCTTGACCATTATGTTTGTCATAACGACTAATATGATGGCTAGATGGGATGGATGTTTCTGATTCCACTGAAGAGTTTTCATAAAGAAAGTGACAAGCTTGGGGTTTTAAACTCTCAGCTCACCTCCAAGACAACCAGAAAGCCTCTATAAAGGCTCTAAAATAAATATTTTATTTCTTGTAGATTCAAGGTCGATAAGACTTAAAATCAGATGCAAACTTAATTGTGCAGATCGCAAAGCCTCTTAAATTAAAGTTATGACATGTTTGAAAAAGAGGAAGACCCTGAAATTTGGATTGGGGATACTTCAGTAGGCTCTAAGGAAGTTGATAATCTTGAACTCCTAAATTATCCTGAGCCTTTCTAGCCATGAGAATAGTCCCTTTTAATCTGTCTGAAGAGACTAGCCTTCCTTTTTGCAATAAGTATTTATTAGCCTCGTGTGAAGCATTGCCTTGCAAGGGGATGCCTGTCCACATTAAGCCCCACCAAACCAGCCTTCATTGCTGCCAGATCATAATTAGATTCAAATATCAGCATGCTCCAGGAGGACAAGTAAAAAGTATGACTTTTGAGAAGAGATTATTTTTCCCAAGCTTGAAAGATATTGAGTTATTTTGGAAAAATCCTGGGGGAACATATGTAGAATGGGTTCTAAATGTGTTAGCAAGAAAGACAGACTATAGCATTAGGTTGGGTAAAATGTATTCACATACTCTGGACTGTGGCTCAGTACAAAGGAAAGAATCCAATGTTTTAGGGAGATAGAAATTTTAAAGTAGGTTTATCATGTGTGATCTACATGCTAATCCCTCCCCAACCACGTCTATCTAGAGGGTTGAGAGGGAAGTCCCGTCATTCAGGCATGGAGGAACAACAGAAGGGGGAGAACCAGCATCTGTGAAAATTAGCATGTAGAATGACAGTGAAAGATGCTGTCATTGAGAAGATGTCTTGATTTTGTTGTACAGGCAAATGGTGGTGCTGAACCTCCGGAGACAAGGTGGACAAAGTTAATATATTGGGCAGCAGGACTTATACAGTCTGAGTCTGGCTTTTTTCATCTAGCATCTTGCATTCGTGATTCACTCGTATTGTTGTGTGTATCAGTATCCCATTCCTTTTTATTGCTAAGTAGCATTCCATTGTGCGAATGTAAGACAATTTGTTTAATTATTCTGCAGTTGAAGGACATTTGGATGGTTTTCACCTATGGGCCATGGTGAATAAAGCTGCTATTAACATTTTGATACAGATTTTCTTGGGAACACAGGTTTTCATTTCACTTGGGTACACATCTAGAAGTGAAATTGCTGGGTCATATAGTAACTTCATGCTTAATTTGATGAGAAACTACCAAAATGTTTTCCAAAGTGGATGCCTCATTTTTCATTTTTATTAGAAATGCATGAGAGAATCAGTTGTTCTGTATCCTTTCCACCTTTCGGCATTGTCAGAATTATTTATCTATTTATTTATTTATTATTTATCTTTGAGGAAGATTAGCCTTGAGCTAACATCTACTGGCAATCCTCCTCTTATGTGAGGAAGACTGGACCTGAGCTATCATGCATGCCCATCTTCCTCTACTTTATATGTGGGACGCCTACCACAGCATGACTTGCCAAGTGGTGCCATGTCCACACCCGGGATCCGAACCGGCGAACCCCCGGCTGCCGAAGCGGAATGGGCGCACTTAACTGCTGTGCCACTGGGCCAGACCCAGAATTTTTTGTTTTTTATTTTGCTGTTCTACTAGGTCTATGTGGGATTTCATTTCAGTTTTAACTTGCATTTTCCTGACAAATCGTGATGTTGAGTATCATATGTTCATTTACACATGTGTTTTGCTGAACTACATGTTCAAATGTTTTGTCCATTTTTTATTTGGTTATTTTTTAAAAGAAATGTTGAGTTTTGAGGATTCTTTTTTCTGGACAAGTACTTTACCAAATATATGATTTACAAATATTTTCTTACAGTCCATAGCTTGCCTTTCTTTCTTTTAATAATGCCGTTCAAGAGCAGAAGAAATTACTTTTGATAGCTGATTTGTCACTTTTTTCTTTGATGGGATTGTGCTTTTGGTATTGTATCTTGGAAATTTTTGCCTAACCCAAAGTCATAAAGACTTTCTCCTGTGTTTCTTCTGGAAATTTGTAGTTTAGATTTTACATTTAGTTGTAAGATCCGTTTTGAGTTATGGTGTGAGAAATGGATTGTGTTTCACATTTTGACACATGGATATCCAAATGTCCAGCATTGTGGAAAAGAATATTTTTTCTATATTGAATTGTTTTTTGCATCTTTGTTGGAAACCAATTGATCATAAACATGTGAGTCTATTTCTGTACTCTCTATTCTGTCCCATTGATCTATACTATATTTATCCTTTCTCCAATACAATACTTTCTCGATTGCCTTTGCTTTAGAATAAATCTTAAAAACAGCTAATGTGAGTCATCCAACTTTGCTCTTCTGTATAAAAATTATTTTGGCTCTTCTAGTTCCTTTGTCTTTCCATGTAAATTTTAGAATCAGCTTGAAAATGTCTACAGAAAATGCTGCTGAGATTTTGGTTTGAAATGCATTGAGTCTAGAGATGAATTTGAGGGAATTAATATCTTCCTACATTGAGTATTCTAATAAATAAACATGATATATGCCTCAATATACTTAGATATTTGATTTCTTTCATGAGTGTTTTGTAGTCTTTTTCGTACAGGTTTTGTTAGATTTATACCTAAGTATTTCATGTCGTTTCTTGGTGAGAATGTAAATGATACATTTAAAAGTTTCAACTACCAATTGCTCGTTATGAGTATGCAGAAATACATTTACTTTTTAGATATTAATCTTTTGTTTTGTGGCATTGCTTAACTTATTCTTTTTTCAACTTTATTGAGGTATAATGGACAAATAGAAATTTTACATATTTAAGGTATACAATGCAATATTTTGATATACATTGTGAAATGATCACAATCAAGCTAATTAACATATCCATTACCTCACATAGTTACTGTTTCCTTCCTTTCCTCCTTCCTTTCCTCCTTCCTCTCTTCCTTTCTTCTTTGTTATAAGAATGCTTAAGGGCTACCCTCCTACCAAATGTCAAGTATACAATACAGTATTGTTAACTGTAGTCACTATGTTGTGCATTAGATCTTTAGAACTTATTCATCTTGTGTGACTGAAACTTTCTACCCTTTGACTGGTATCTCCCCATTTTCACTCCACCTCGCATCTAGTAACCACCATTCTACTCTCAACTTCCATGAATCTGACTATCTTGGATTCCACATTTGAATGAGGCCATGGAATATTTGTCTTTCTGTGTCTGACTTATTTCACTTAGCATAACCTCCTCCAGGTTCATCTACGTTCTTGCAAATGAAAAGATTTTGTTCTTTTTAAGACTGAATAATATTTCTTTATATCTCTATATACCATATTTTCTTATCTGTCCATCTGTCAACGGATGTTTAGGTTGTTTTCACATCTTGGCTATTGTGAACAATGCTGAAATGAACTTGGAAGTACAGATACCTCTTGAACACACTGATTTCATTTTCCTTGGATATATAACAAGAAGTGAGATTGCTAGATCATATGGAAGTTCTATTTTTAATTTTTGAGAAACCTCCATAATGTTTTCCATGTTGGCTGCACTAATTTACATTCACAGCAACAGTACACAGGGGTCTCTTTTTTCTACATTCTCGCCAACGCTTTTCATCTTTTGTCTTTTTAGTAATAGCCATCCTTAGAGATGTGAAGTGATATCTTAGTGTGGTTTTGATTTGCCCATGCACACTCGTGTGTGTGTGTGTGTGTGTGTGTTTGTGTGTGTTGGGGGAACAGAATGAACGCAAAGAATGACAAGTTAATTGTTTTCTTCAAGGATTTTTCCTTCCCCACACTCTCACTGGTCCTCTGTTTTTCACCCTCTACACATTTTGTTTATGCCATTTCCACTTCTCTCAGAGTTTAAATCAATAATGCTATACAAAACCAGTGCTCCTGCTAAAATCAGCTGGGGGATTAAAACATGATCAGAAAACAATGAACAAACAAATTTTCCAGAGTTTCTTCTCATCTAGATTCATTCACATTCCTATGCCTGTGACTCTTCAGCAGAGAGTCTCACATGCGTTTGTACAACAATCTATCATTGTGTTACCTACTATTTTCTTTCCTTCCTGGTCTGTATCATGGTGGTGTTTCCTGCGGATACCTGCCACACCACTAACTATGATGTAAACCAACATTAGCGTCAAAGCTGAAATGCTGGCGTTGAAGACACAGATATCTGCTCTGAGAGGATCATCACCTGATGCCACCCAAACTACTTTCACTTTCAATGCCCCATTAAGTATTAGTCAACACTCTTTTTCCATTTCTTTTTCTTTCCGCTATTCTTTTTCGAGGCCTCTTGTGCCAGAACTCAGGAATGAATTTTGGGCTGGGCTGAAGGATGATTTGAGTGATAGAAAAATGGCTCTTTCCAGAATCACCTCTCTCTCCTGAGACGGCATCATTGTTCTGAAACCAGACGAGTACAATTTGATTCTTTTCCTTTGAGATTCTCCCTTTGAGAGTTCCCAAGAGACATTCAGATGAATGGACATTTAGTCAGAGCAACATTCAAAGGCTTCTTGGAAAATTCATACTCAAGATGGTGTTGATTCATATGTATCTTCAAATACCTTGATAAGCAGGGAAAATTTTGTGCTTTTTTTGCATAAACAATTATTTGAAAAATTTCCTGCAATTTTCACTATATCAATGGTTAAGGATATTTTCATTTTATTTAGAAATCAGTACTTATAATTTCCTAATTATTCTTTTTTAACAGTTTTGCTTGTATTTCGAAACTCTGCTATTGAGTGCATACAAATTTGAGATTATAGCTTCCTGTTTGAGATAACCTTTTTATTTCTAGTAATGTTTCTTATCTTAAAGTTTGCTCTGTAACATTGGGAAAGCTACAGCAGATTTTTTGGGTTAATTGTGTGATACCTCTGTCCTTTTGTTTTCAATCTTTCTGTGTTCTTATATTTAAATCATGTTCCATTAGTAACGTATAGTTGGGTTTGTTGTTTTTAACTAGTCTGACGATCTTATCTTTCACTTTGAGTACTTGGAGTAATTATTGAAAAACTACGTATTTCAATTTAATCAGCCGGATTTGACTCTTTGAAATAAAAAATGAATTAGTACTTTCTCCCACTTCTCCTCTTAACTGCTTCCCAGTTATTACTGTTATTTTTCATTTATTTATTTTTTTTCATTCTGTTGACGTCATACTGGTTTATTACATTGTATAATTTCAGAAGTACATTATTTTATATAAATTTCTGTATAGACTGCATCATGCTCACCACCAGTAGTCTAGTTTTTATGTCACCATACATATGTGCCCCTCTACCCCTTTCACCCACCTCCGACCCCCTTCCCCTCTGTGTAACCACTAACCTGTTCTCTTCGTCCATGTGTTTGTTTCTCTTCCATATATGAGTGAAATCATACAGTATTTGTCTCACTCTGTCTGGTTTATTTTGCTTAACATAATAGCCTCAAGATCCATACTTGTTCTTGAAAATGGGACAATTTTATCTTTTTTATGGCTGAGTAGTATTCAATGTGATGTATACATCACATGTTCTTTATTCATTCATAAGTCAATGGGCACTTGGGTTGCTTCCAAATCTTGGCTATTGTGAATAATGCTGCAATGAACATAGGGGTGCATAAATCTCTTTGGACTGTTTATTTCATATTATTTGGATAAATACCCAGTAGTGGGACAACTTGATCACATGGTATTTCTATTTTTAATTTTTTGAGAAATCTCCTTACTGTTTTCCATAGTGCCTGCAGGAGTTTGCATTCCCAATAGCAGTATATGAGGGTTCCCTTTTCCCTACATCCTCTCCAAACTTTGTTATTTTTTGTCTTGGTAATTATAGCCATTGTGATTGGTATAAGGTGATATCTCACTGTAATTTTATTTGTATTTCCCTATTAACTAGTGATGTTGAATATATTATCATGTGCCTGCTGCCCATCTGTATATCTTCTTTGGAAAAATATCTGTTCACATCTTCTGCCCATTTCTTGGGCCGGCCCAGTGGCGCAGCGGTTAGGTTCGCACCTTCCGCTTCTCGGTGGCCCGGGGTTCCCTGGTTTGGATCCCGGGTGCAGACATGGCACTGCTTGGCACCCCGTGCTGTGGTAGGTGTCCCACATATAAAGTAGAGGAAGATGGGCACGATGTTAGCTCAGGGCCAGGCTTCCTCAGCAAAAAAGAGGAGGACTGGTAGTAGTTAACTCAGGGCTAATCTGCCTCAAAAAAAAAAATCTTCTGCCCATTTCTTGATCAGGTTGTTTGTGTTTTTGTTGTTGAGTTGTATCAGTTCTTTATATATTTTGGGAATTAACCCCTTGTCAGATATATGATTTGCAAATATTTTCTTCCAGTTGGTGGGTTGTCTTTTCATTTCATTAATGGTTTCCTTTGCCTTGCAGAAGATTTTTAGTCTGATATAATGACGTTTGTTTATTTTTCCTTTTGTTTCCCTTGCCGGAGTAGACATGATATTTGAAAACATGCTGCTAAGACCAATGTCGAAGAGTGTACTACCTACATTTTCTTCTAGGAGTTTTATGGTTTCGAGTGTTACATTCGAATATTTAGTCCATGTAAAGTTAATTTTTGTGGATGGTGTAAGATAATGGTTTAGTTTCATACTTTTGAAAGTGGCTGTCCAGTTTCCCCAACACCATTTTTTGAAGATACATTCCTTTCTCCATTGTATGTTCTTGCTTCCTTTGCTGAAGATTTGCTGTCCGTTGATGTGTGGTTTTATTTCTGTGCTCTCAATTCAGTTCCATTCATCTGTGTGTGTGTGCGTTTCTGTATCAGTACCATGCTGTTTTGAGTACTATAGCTCTGTAGTATATTTTGAAGTCAGGGATTGTGATGCCTTCAGTTTGATTCTTTTTTCTCAGAATTGCTATCGTTGTTTGTGGTCTTTTGTTGTTCCATATAAATTTTAGGATTCTTTGTTCTACTTTCATGAAGTGCGTCATTGAGATTCTGATTGGGATTTCATTGAATGTGTAGATTGCTTTAGGTAATATGGACATTTTAACTATGTTTATTCTTCCAATCCATGAGCATGGAATATCTTTCCATTTCTTTCTCTCTCTCCAGTTTCTTTCACTAATGTCTTATAGTTTTCAGCTTATAGGTCTTTCATCTCCTTGAGTAAATTTATTCTTAGAGGTTTTATTCTTCTGTTGCAATTGTAAATGTGATTGTATTCTTGAGTTCTATTTCTGCTAGTTCACTATTAGTGTATAGACATGCAACTGATTTTTATAAGTTGATTTTGTACCTGCAACTTTGCTGTAGCTTTGGATTATGTCTAATACCTTTCTGGTAGATTTTTTAGGGTTTTCTATATATAGAATCACATTGATCACAAACACCTAGAATTTGGCTTCTTCCTTTTTAATTTTACTCCGTTTTATTTATTTTTCTTGCCTAATTGCTCTGGCAAAAACCTCCAGTACTATGTTGAATAGGAGTGGTGAGAGTGGGCACCCTTGTCTTGTTCCTGTTCTCAGAGGAATGGCTTTCAGTTTTTCACCATTAAGTTTGATGTTGGCTGTGGGTTTGTCCTATATGGCCTTTATTATTTTGAGGGAGTTTCTTTCTAAACCCATTTTATTGAGTTTTTATGGTAAATGGATGTTGGATCTTATCAAATGCTTTCTCAGCATCTATGTAGATGATCATGTGATTTTTCTTCCTCATTTTATTAATGTGGTGTATCACATTGATTGATTTGCAGATGTTGAACCATTGTTGCATCCCTGGTATAAATCCCACTTGATCATGGTGTATGCTCGCTTTAATATATTGCTCTATTTTATTTCCAATATTTTGTTGAGGAATGTTACATGTGCGTTCATCGGTGATATTGGCCTGTAATTTTCCTTCTTTGTGTTGTCCTTATCTGGTTTTGGTATCAGGGTAATGTTAGCCTCATAGAATGAATCAGAAAGTGCTGCATCTTCTTCAGTTTTTTGGAATAGTTTGAGAAGGATATGTATTAAATCTTCTTTGAATGTTTGGTAGAATTCTTCAGAGATGCCATCTGATCATGGCCTTAGTTTTTTAAGAAGTGTTTGATTCCTATTTTGATGTTTTTCCTTGTGATTGGTCTATTCAGATTCTCTATTTATTTTTGATTCAGTTTTGGGAGGTTGTATGAGTCTAAGTATGCATCCATTACTTCTAGGTTTTCCAATCTTTTGGCATATAGTTTTTTTATAGTGTTCTTTTATAGTCCTTTGTATTTCTGTGGTTTTCACTAAAATATCTCCTCATTCAAGTTTAATTTTATTTATTTGAGACTTCTCTCTTTTTCTTAGTGAGTCTGGCTAAGAGTTTGTCAATTTTATTTATCTACTCAAAGATCCACTCTTAGTTTCGTTGATCTTTTTTCTTTTAGTCTTTATTTCATTTATTTCTAGTCTAATTTTTATTATTGCCATCATTCTGCTGACTTTTGGCTTTGTATATTCTTGTTTTCCAAGTTCTGTTAGATGTAGTTTAAGATTACTTGTTTGAGATTTTTCTCATTTGTTGGGGTAGGCCTGTATTGCTATCTCCTAGGATGCTCTTAGGACCCCTTTTACTGCATCTCATAAGAGCTTGTATGTTGTGTTTTCATTTTCCGGGTAATTTTTAAAAAATTTCTCCTTCGATTTCTTCGTTGATGCAATGGTTGTTCAGTAGCATGTTGCTTAGACTCCACATAATGTGAATTTCCCAGTCTGTTTCTTGTACTTGATTTCTCATTTCATAGCATTGTGATCAGCATGATATGATTTCAATATTCTTAAATTTACTGAAGTTTCCCCTGTTTCCCAACATATGGTCTGTCCTTGAGAATATTCCATGTGCAGTTGAGAAGAATATGTATTCTGCTGTTTTTCAATGTCATTTTCTTTATATATCTATTAAGGCCATCTGGTCTAGTGTCTCATTTAAGGCCACTGTTTCATTGTTGACTTTCTGCCTTGATGATTTATCCATTCACGTAAGTGAGGTTTGAGGTCCCCTACTATTATTGTGTTATAGCCCATTTCTCCCTTTATGTCTATTAATAGTAGCTTTATTTACTTTGGTGCTCCTGTGTTAGGTGCATACATATTCATAAGTGTTATGTCCTCTTGATGGAATGTTTCTTTTATCATTATATACTGCTCCTCTTTGTCTCTCACTGTCATTTTTATCTTGAAGTTTGATTTGACTGATATAAGTATGGCAACATCTACTTTCTTTTGTTTGCAATTTGCTTGGAGTATCATATTCCATCCCTTCTCTCTGAGGCTGTGTTTGTCTTTAGAGCTGAGATGTGTTTCCTGGAGGCAGTGTAATGTTGGGTCTTCTATTTTAATCCATCCAGCCACCTTGTGTCTTTTGAATGGTGAACTCAATCCATTTACTCTTAGAGTGATTATCGATATATGAGGGCTTAATTTTGCCGTTTTGATGCTTGTTTTCTGGTTGTTCTATATTTCCATTGTTTCTTTTTCCTTGTATTTCTGACTGCCATTTCAGTTTTGTGGTTTCCTGTGAAGGTTTTCACTTTATTTATGATGTGGGTCTGCTCTGATTTTTGTTTAGGGGTTACCATGAGGATTAAAGATCTCATAGATGTGATAGTCTATTTTCTGATAGCCTTTTGTTTCCATTAGCCTAAGTAGGTTACATCCCTTTCCTCTTCCCCTCTGGTCATTGTTGTCACAAATTATTCTTTTTTGTGCTGTGGATTTGTGACTAAATTGAAGTGTTTATAGATATTTTTGATGCTTTCCTTACCTTTATCTTTTATGTTTTAATTAAGTTTTTACTAACCTATCTTGATATTGAGCTGCAGTTTTCTGATTCTACTTGTCTATTTATCTCCTTGCTCAACATTTTGTAAACCTTTGCTTTTTAGTTTTAGATGAGAGGTCTCCTTTCAACATTTCTTGTAAGGAAGGCCTAGTGGCAATGAACTCCCTTAGCTTTTGTTTATTTAGGAAAGCTTTTATTTCTCCATTGTATCTGAGGGATAGTTTCACTGGATAGAGTATTCTTGCCTGAAAATTTTTGTCTTTCAGTGTTTTGAATATATCATTCTATTCTCTCCTAGCCTGCAATGTTTCTGTTGAGAAATCTACTGAAAGCCTGATAGGGATTCCTTTGTAGGTTATTTTCCTCTGCCTTGCTGCTCTTAATATTTTTTCTTTGTTATTGACTTTTTCCAGTTTTAATATTATATGCCTTGGAAAGGGTCTTTTTGAATTGATGAAATTAGGGGTTCTATAGGATTCATTTATTTGTAATTCCAGTTTCTTACCCAGATTTGGGAAGTTCTCAGATATTACTTCTTTGAACAAGCTCTCTGCTCAGATTTTCAGGTGAAGAAATTGACATTTGAGAGATTTTAAAACTTCATACATGTTTATGTAGATAAAAGGACAAAGCTAGAATTTGAACTCAACCCTTTCAGTTGGAAATTTGTGTTTTTAAACACTATACATCAGTACAAGGCTTGATCTATTTGTGTGCAGTTTACTTCCAATGAAGGGTAAGCTGTCCATCAAAGCAAAAGTAAATCTTCCTGGACCCAGATCAGGGAAAGCTCAGAGGAGAATAAGACAGGGGACTGTAAATAAGACTCTGGTGATGGGTGGTTGGCCTCTTTCCTTGTCACCTCAGAGAACAATTATCAACCAGAAATGTTTAGCTCTAATGATCACTGGGCTTTTACTTTGGATGCAGGAGTGAGTGACAGGCAGCCACATGGTGAAAGAGTGTGGCTACACCTGCCCATTAAAATAATGAGCTCCCAAAGGCCATGTTGAAGACTTCATAATAAAGGAGCAGGAATTCAAGAAACAGATATTACTACTTGAATGAAGTCAAAGTATAAAAAAATGACTGAATCAGAAACCACGCATAGAGCAGTGGAAATGCAGATGAACTGAAGTTTGCAAAAGATGTTATTGGATCAAAGCAATCAATAATTCTTCTCTTGTAGCATGAGATCTCAGGACACTTCTTCCTAAAGTAATTCAGTAAGTCCAACTCCTTCCCTCCTATCTCATTCATCCAACACATGACAGTTATAAATTTACAGCCTATTCCACATTTTATCTGTAAAAGGGCAGAGTAACTCTACCCACCTTCAGAAATGAATAAATGAGTTAATATAAATCAAGTCCCTAGAACAGTACTTGGTACTCAATAAGCCCTCAATAAGTACTTGGTACTCAATAAGCCTTATATATATAATATAATTATATTATATTATTATAATTGAGTACTCACTATAAGCCACTCTGCTAAGCTCTCAGGATAAGCAGTGAAAAAAATTCATTTTTTTATATAAATATTTTCTGTACCTGGGTCCTATACACTGTTCTAGGGACTCAGGATAGATACAACAGAGAAAATTCTCTGCCTGTCTTTGAGTAGCTTACATTCTGGTAGGGAAGATTTTATTAAGATAAGAAACACCAAACTCATCATTTCCTCTTCCGTAGGATTACCAGATTGATGTCATAGTGAAGAGTGGTCTTGGTTTTGGGTGCTCAATCAGTGACTGATTATGAGAAGATTTAAAATTTTAGAAAACACAAAGCTAGAAGCACTATTTATTTATTTTAACAGTTTTATTGAGATCCCTTTAACATATAGAAATTGTTTATATTTAAGGTGTATAACTTGATGATTTTGTATATATGCACACATTGTGAAAAGATCACTGCAGTCAAGCTAAATGACTTACCCATCACCTCTAGATAGTTACCCTTGTGTGTGTGGTGATAAAATTTAATTTAAGATCTGTCCTCTTAGGAAACTTCAAGTATACAATACAGTAATGTTAACTATTGTCACCATGCTGTTCATTAGATCCCCAGAACTTAATTATCTTGAATAACTGGAACTTTGTACTCTTTGACCAACATCTCCTCATTGTCTTCTCCCCACACCTGCCCCTACTGATCTCTTCCCCTGGAAACTACCATTCTACTCTCTACTTTTATGAATTTTGATTTTTTTTAGATCATGGAGAATTTGTCTTTCTGTGTCTGGCACATTTTACTAGAATAATATCCTCCAGGTTTATCTACATTGTTGTAAATGACAAGACAGTCTTATTTTTTATGGTGGAACAATATTTCATTATCTATCTATCTATCTACCTATCATGTATCACCATCTATCTATCTCATATTTTGTTTATCTATTTACCCATTGATGGACATTTAGGTTGTTTCCATATCTTGGCTATTGTGAATAATGTTGCAATGAACATGGAAGTGCAGATAGCTCTTTGAGATACTGATTTCATTTCCTTTGGATATATACCCAGGAGTGGAGTTGCTGGATGATATGGTAGTTCTATTTTTAATTTTCTGAAGAACCTCCATACTGTTTTCCATAGCGCCTGTACCAATTTGCAATCCCACCAACATGCAAGCGCTCCATTTTCTCTACATCCTTGCCAACACTTGCTATCTTTTGTCTTTTTAACAGCCATTCTAAAGGATGTGAGGTGGTATCTCATTGTGGTTTTGATTAGCATTCCCCTGATGATTAGTGATGTTGAACACCTCTTCATGTAGAACAGTGTTTAATATGATGAATGAATAACACAATCAGATAATTGCAATTTGATGTAAATGTGCTGTGTAATCAAATTCTATAAAATGATAAAATATCAACAACTTTGATTTTACCATCGGGTCTTCTCTAGGGCACTTCTACCTTTTTACACCCATTTATATTTCCTCATTTGATCTTTTCATGCATTTTATTGAGTAACTTGTATAAAAAAATTATATAATTAGAAAAAAATTCTAGTTCTAAACATGCATGTATATGTGTGTGTATATATATATATATATATATATATATATATATACACACACATTTCTCTTAGTTTTACTTTAAAAGAATAGAATGTTTTGTTATGGGTTGAATTGCTTCCCTCAAAATGGAATATGTGAAATCTTATAGCCTGTTGTGTTTAGTGCCTTTTGGGACTCTTATACTAAAGATTTATAAAATATAAGAAATTCCTAACTTTATTGTTAATTTGGGTTTATATTTTGAAGTCAGAATTCTAAAAAGCCATATGAAACCCAAGTCCAGAGGAACATTGAGACTCATTAGATTCAATCTTCCCATTTTCAGTTGAGACAATGAGGATCTGCAGAGAGGAAGTGAATTTTCCACAGTTTCCAAGGAGTTAGGAATGGAGCTCCAGACAAAACTCAAATTACTGACTCCCAGTTGCTCTCTGCTCTATTGGATGGATTCTTTTCTGGTCAACGAAGTATATAACATACGGATTTTAAATAGTGCCAAGAGATTACCATAGGCTGACTTCCTCCGAGAAGACTTTGCCCAGCAGGTGGCTAGGACGTTATTGGTATTAACTGTTTATATGACCTTCTAGAAAACATCCATTCAAATAATGACAAACAAAATCTAACTGATCACAAGATTGCTTCTTTCCTTTATGAAGGATGCGGTTCTATGGCTGTAGGAAGGAACAACACAATTGTGACAAAATTCATCCTCCTGGGATTTTCAGACCATCCTCAAATGAAAATTTTCTATTTTGTGTTGTTCCTGGGGATTTACCTCCTGACCCTAGCCTGGAACATGAGCCTCATCATCCTTATCAGGATGGACTCCCACCTACACACACCCATGTACTTCTTTCTCAGTAACCTGTCCTTCTTAGATATCTGCTATGTATCCTCCACAACTCCCAAGATGCTCTCTGGCATCATCACAGAGAAGAAAACCATTTCCTTCATTGGGTGTGCCACGCAGTACTTTGTCTTCTGTGGAATGGGGCTGACTGAATGCTTTCTTTTGGCAGCCATGGCATATGATCGGTATGCTGCAATCTGCAACCCGTTGCTCTACACAGCTGTCATATCCCATACACTTTGTTTAAAGATGGTGGCTGGGGCCTATGTGGGTGGATTCCTTAGTTCTTTGATTGAAACATACTCTGTCTATCAGTATGATTTCTGTGGGCCCAACCTAATCAACCACTTCTTTTGTGACCTTCCTCCAGTCCTGGTTCTGTCATGCTCTGATACCTTCACCAGCCAAGTGGTGAACTTCATTGTGGGTGTTGTTGTTGGAATGGTATCTGTCCTTGTGATCCTCATCTCTTATGGTTACATCGTTACTGCTGTCGTGAAGATCAGTTCAGCAAGAGGTAGGACCAAGGCCTTCAGCACCTGTGGCTCTCACCTGACTGCTGTGACCCTCTTCTATGGTTCTGGTCTCTTCATGTACATGAGACCTAGTTCCAGCTACTCCTTAAACCGGGACAAGGTGGTGTCAGTGTTCTATGCTCTGGTGATCCCTATGGTGAATCCCATCATGTACAGTCTTAGAAATAAGGAGATTAAAAGTGCTGTAAGGAAAGCTATGGAAAGGAAACATGTTCTTTCTCATGAGCACTCATTTTTCTGACCCCGAGGTAATGTTTACAATAAAGCTGTGAGTTGGGTCAATTATGCTGACTTTCATGTAGTTCTGGACTAGTTGATTGACACAATGATTTTTGTTTACCAGGATTTGTGTAGATTCAGCTTATAAACGCTCAATTTAGGAAAAAGCTTCACCATGACAAAGACTGAGCAATCTGAAACATCAAAATAGAGTTGTTGTCTGTAGGAGGAAAACTAAAAAAATGTTAGTCCAGCATTCAGGGTGACGATTCTAAAGGTAGGATAGGAATATATAGCATAATAACCTGAGGACAGGGACATTTTTTCTAAAAACAATTGCCTTTCCATCTTACGAGGTTCTAACATGTTTCCTTTAGGGCAGATGAGCACTGCAAGTCAGACACCCTTCCCTATTGAGAATCATGGCTATAGTGAGCCACTGTGACTGGTGGGTGTATAGTCCTGACTCTTTAGATGTATTAAGGCAGGAAAGAGATTGAAAACTTTTGTTTAGGGCCTTAATGACTGAACAAATGGGCTGACCTCATGGCTAATTCAATCAATGATACAAAAATTGGTCACTGAAATGATTTGAAGAAAACCAGGGAATTGTCACTTCAGTCTAAAGTAACACCTTTCTAAGCAACACTCAAAGTTTCTTAGGAATCTACAGAAGAGGAGCACACTTTCATTTGGTGAGAAAGGTTCTCTGTTTTCATCAATTTTGTGATAAATTTGTGAAGAATTTGGCCAAGGAATTGAAGAGAGTGATTTTTCTCCTCCATATTTTCTAAGAAGTTGTTAAGTGTCCTTTAACCAGCCGTAAAAACTAGAATAAATTTATTCAGCTGTGGCCTCTCTTGGTCAGGCCATAAATAAGTGAGTAAATGAGTATCTACCTGTATATCCTTGGATAAGATACTTGGGCCCTGTGTGCCGTAGTTCTTCATCTGTAAAATAGGAATATTAATAGTAATTATCTCATAGGCTTATTGTGAGGAATTAGATGGATCAGTATATGTAAACACTTAGAATAGTGCCTGGTGTATAGAAAATGCTCATGAGGTGATATTGTTATTACTATTATACTATAATGATTTATCACCATCTGAGCTAAAGAAGTAGAAGATGTTTCCTTAGTTTGGTAGGAAATGTGATCTTTGTAATGGCTTTGATGTGTTAGAAAGTGGGTCTACAGAGACTATAGTGAGGAGTAGTTAAGGGTGTTTGTTAAGTATTCTTAAATCATCAAACCTGTGATTATTAATCTCATCTCTGCCATTTTAAAGATATGTGGCCTTATGCAAGTTACTTACAAACCCTATCTTCTTCATCTGTAAAATGAGAAGAATAATTGTATCTACCACATACAGCAGATATAACAATTAAATGAGAATATGCATGAAAGGGCTTAGCCTATTGTTTGATATATGGCAATACTTCATAACTGTTAGCTCATAGTACTAGTTAATTAGTCAATTTTATATAAATCAGGAGAAATCCAGGTTAATGTGCTAAAAAGAGACAAATTAAGTAGCTTTGAAATGTCTACTCAAATTGGGACATAATTGTCTCAGTAAAAGGCAAGCCCATACCTCTCACCTCTGGTACCTCTTTTGCATATAGGAAGCAGTCCTTAGGGAAGTAGAAAGAACTCAAGTTCATATAGGTGATGACATATGGAAATGTTACCATTGTACCGACTCTCTCAGCTTCCTGGGCACCCTGCTCTTACCCTAATGACCAGTTTTTCATCTACGTTTATCTGTATTCCACTTCACTGAGCTCCTATCCCTCAATTTGCCTTTGGTAGCTAAGCTTAAATTCTCCTAATACCAAATTCAGTGGAACAATAAATAAGTAAATAAATAAACAAAGGAAAAAATACCTCATGCTTTGGATTTACATGGAGCTGTCACTGATCTGTTGTGTCTAATTTTCTTTTGCTGAACAAAGACTCTGGATATTAAGGTATTACAAAAATCTTTCTTGTTTGGCCACATATATGTTCGCCAGTAATGGAAACTTTTTATTTGCATTGAGAAGATACAAAGTACTTTTGCAGTTTGTCCAACTACCAAGGAGAAAGTAATGCTCATTCATTAATAATTATTAAATCCAGTGCATAAGATGGGGATTGGTCACAAGGCTTGAATAAACCAAAAATTATCTGCATTTTACAATAAGCTGCATGTTAAATAATACTTCCCAAATAAGAGCATTTATTATGTGACTACAAACAGACGTACATTAAACAGAATATATTTGGCACTGAAAGAATCCAGCATTTTATAACTATTTGAAGCAGGACAAGGTACATCTGTCTCCAAGGGAGCTAGCCAGCTGCAGATTGAATCAGTTTAGTAAAATTACCACAATCCAGGGTGTGGCACTCATCTTTGCAACCTCCAAAAATCTTTTCCAGGTGGATTGAAGTTAATCAAGCTCACAATTCTGCATAAGCCCCAATACTATTTTTAGTTTTCAGTGAAGAAAAAAGCAGCCATGCTTGTACTTGTGCCCATAGCACAATTCTCTGTGCTTTTGAGGAAACCACATGGAAGAACAAATTACAATCAAAAGTCTATTTGGAGAGAAAGGAATCAAAGCAAAGTGGATAATGTGTATCAGTGCCTGATGTGTCCAGCTATAGGGTCCTGACTGGCTGAGGTGCTACCAATGTTTCTCCCCAACCATTCATTTTTTTCTCTTCTAAGTGACTATCTTCATTTCTAATCAATATATTATTTACAGATTGATTAATTAACAGGTCTTACTTCTTTTGGTCTAAGAAATATTTTGTCCCTGAAATGCCTTTTTTACATATTTGTTTATTATGATCTGATTTTGTTGTTTAATTTTTAGAGTTTTCAGAAACCTGGTTATTGGCCATATCTAATACATACATTCCCCTAAGTTTTTTGCTAGATATGTATGATTAGAAACACACACACTCACTCATTCACTCAAATACTCATAAATTAGTGACTGATGTATTAAGTGGGCTCTGATGAGATTTTAAACTTTTTTCTAAAGATTAATCATCTCATGTTTCTAGACTTAAACCCAGACAAACCTAGAGATTGCCTATTCTGTGAACATCCACACAAATAAGGAAACACTTGCATTTCACTTCCCTGTGTCCAGACAACTGACCTGGATCTTGCTGACCTACAATTGAGTGGGGAGAGCCTGACTGACTTGCAAATAAGCAGATACACCATGTATACCAGCATTCTCCCATAAGCTTGATCCATGACTACCTTCCCTGAATTCTTGTGTGTCTCATTGTCTATAACATCTCTTAAACAACTGGGGAACATAAACCAACTGCTTATATCTTGCCTTTGTGGCTTTTATTCCATCCTCACTCTTCTCATGTTTTCCTTTCCTCTTCTAATGCTGGTCAAGCCCTCCTAGGTGCAATGCTGACCATGGATCTGGTCAGGGATAAGGTTCCTCTCTCTCCTACAAGTAAAGAGATGGCTATAGCAGGCTGTTGCAGTCATGGCTTGGAACTGTTATAAACTGGATATGGTAGCAACTCCCTTTAGTGTTGCCAGACTAGATGGCTGGCACCATATAGTTGCAAGACTGACAATCACACACTTTGGTGGGACAAGACTATAAATAAATAGGCAACTGGGACCCAAGTAGATCTCATAGAAGAAGAGCAATTTCATGTCTTTCTCAAAACAAAGTTCTTCTGAAACAGAACTATGATATCAAATTGGACTTAAATGTCAACATAAATAGAAAACTAGCATGAGTAAAGTATCATGTTGATTTTGTATGTTATATTCTTGTTGTTCTAATAAAACCTCTTGCTTATGCAAAGAGAGACGGGGTTGTTTTCATCTTAAGAAATCCTTAAGGAGCAAAATTGATCCACATGGATCAGATGGAGGAAGTCCCTATATAAGACATACACTGAAGCTCACAGTTCATTTTCTAACAGCTATAAGCTAAGGAAGTAGCCTACCATGGATTGTCTCACCCCTCAACTTGAGCCTCAGTCTAGGACACAATTAGAAATAAGACTCTATCTGGGGCTGAGATACAGAGGGGAGGTGTCCTTGAGCCTAAAGAGGAAGCAGTGGGTTCTGAGAAGTCCTGCATCTCAACACACCTACCAGTCCAGTATCCTGACTATCCAGATGCTATTTACAATTTGCTGTATTGTCTGTATTAGTTTCTAGATGTCCCTTTTTCTCTTGAGGTCCCCACTTTTACCAAAAGGCAAGCAGGTATACCTTCTCTAACAATTTTGGTATCTGTGGCTTTCAGATCTCTGAAGGCTCTGGAATTACTTTTCATCACACATGTCATCCCTGGGGGTAGTTTTTCAACGGAAGACCATGCATGAGATGTTCCTGTTTTAACAAGTTAAACACCTTTAATGAAGGCTCTAGCCTCCTTTATTAATTTGATTTACTTTTACTTTAAAATTATAATTAGGTGTAATTCATCATTAATTTCTCATTGTTTTTTTTCCTTTTGGTGTTCAGCATGTGTCCTTTAAAAAAATTTGAAAGTATTTTTAAGTGAAATATGTTTGATGTATAACATTGTGTTAATGTGTACAACATATTGATTTGATTGATACCTTTATATATTGTGACATGATTGCCTTTTTAGCAATAGTTAACACCTCTATCACATCACATAATTATCATTTCTTATTTGTGGTGGGAATAATTAAGATCTATCTTTCAGCAAGTTTGAATATTATAATATAATATAGTTGTCTACAGTCATTATAATTTACTTTAGATCTCTAGGACTTATTTACTTCTAGTTGCAAGTTTGTACCCTTAAACATCTCCCTTATTCCTCCACCCTCATGCTGTGGCAATCATCATTTTACTCTCTGTTTTTATGAGTTTGGGTTTTTCAGATTCCACATATAATTGATAGTATACAGTATTTGCCTTTCTCTACCTGTCTTATCTCACTTATCAGAATGCCCTCAAGATTCACTCATGTTGTCTCAAATAGCATGATTTCCCTCTTTCTCATGGCAGAATAATATTCCATCGTATACATACATATGTATATACATATATATATCCATTGTGTATATATATATACCACATCTTCTTTATTCATTCATGCATTGATGAACACTTAGATTGTTTCTATATCTTGGCTATTGTGAATAATGCTGCAATGAACATGGGTATGCAGATATCTCTTTGATGTCCTGCTTGAATTTCCTTTTAGTGTATACCCAGAATTGGGATTGATGGACCATATTGTAGATCTATTTTCAATTTTTGAGGAACCTCCATATTGTTTTCCTTAGTGGCTGAACCAATTTACAATCCCATCAACAGTATATAAGGATACCTTTTTCTCCACATCCATGCCAACACTTGTTATCTCTTCTTGTCTTGATGATAGCCATTCTAATAGGTGTGGTGATATCTCATTGTGGTTTTGATTTGCATTTCTCTGATGATTAGTGATGTTTAACATCTCTTCATGTACCTGTTGACCATTTGGATGTCTTCAGCCTGTTTCCATAAAGCTGAGTTTGATAGTATCTTTCCTCCACCCTCAGAGGGTAACCTGCCTCTTATAAGAGTTTTAGCAGGATTCAGAGTAGGATGGGGAGGAATCTCAATTCAGTAAATCTTTCTGTGACATTATCTGCCTGTCTATTTTGGGTTCCACAGAGAGAGGGGAAGATTGTTTTACAGCATGCTCTTTGTTATCTTGATTTCTATCACTTACGTTAACAGGACCTTCAATGTTCTACTATCTGAATAATGCCTGGCACATTGTATGTGCTTAATCAATATTTGTGGAATGAATTAACTTTTGTATTTTAGTAAAAATCTTCACATTTGGTTCTTACTAAGTCAAAATTATTATTCATGGGGCCAGCCAAGTGGTGCAGCAGTTAAGTGTGCACGTTCTACTTCGGCAGCCTGGGGTTCACTGGTTTGGATCCCGGGTGTGGACATGGCACCACTTGTCAAGCCATGCTGTGGTTGGTGTCGCACATATAAAGCAGAGGAAGATGGGCATGGATGTTAGCTCAAGGCCAGCCTTCCTCAGCAAAAAGAGGAGGATTGACAGCGGTTAGCTCAGGGCTAATCTTCCTCAAAAAAAAAACCACTAAAAAAATTATTATTCAGCACTGTAATTCAGGAACTTAGCTTCAGGAAAGTTCCTGAAAGTGTTTAACAAAAAATTATATAATTCATGGGACAGGTAAGTTCTCAGTAGAGTTCTTCTGAGGTAAATACGGTCATCATGAATATTTAACTTCTGGGCTCTATTACATTGTAATAATATACATTACTTTTTTTGTTTTAAAAAGAATTGGCCTTTTAGGGTAAAATTAATCAAATTGTGTTTCAACAAAGTTGTTTTTCAGATCAATTAAAATGTATAATGAAAATTATTTTGGATTTTATTCATGGGATACAGAATTTCTCAGCTTTTCAGTCAACTCTGATATACTGCAATTTAATTTTTTAAACTATAGGCTAATTATAGTTTTGGAACAAAAGAAAAATGTGGTTTTATTCTGTCTTAACTATATGTCCATTTATGTATGTGTATGTATTTGTTACTCAGATATAAGACTTTGGGAACATTAAAAAATGTGGTTGTGAGTAATCAGTAGGTTATAGATACTAGTAAGATAACAGTGTAAGCTAATTACATTTTTATGAGTAGAGGTGAAACATTAGGATGAAATTGATTAAAAATATATAAACATACAAACAAAACATTTCATTTCAAAGGTAATAAAGGAAAATTCAAACAATTTCTCTACCTAAGGAAATATCAGTAAAAAAAGAAATGATGGGCCAGCCGGGTAGTGTAATGATTAAGTCTGTGTGCTGTGCTTCAGTGGCCGAGGGTTTGTGGGTTTGGATCCCTGGAACAGACCCACACACCACTTATTAAGCCATGCTGTGGCAGCATCCTAGATACAAAAAGTAGAGGAAGATTGGCACAGATATTAGCTCAGGGCAATCTTCCTTACCAAAAACTTAAAAAGTTAGAATAATTAAAAAATTATATTTTCATGGGCCGGCCTGGTGATGCAGCAGTTAAGTTCGCACGTTCCGCTTCTTGGCGGCCGGGGGTTCACCAGTTCAGATCCCAGGTGCAGACATGGCACCTCTTGGCACCCCACGCTGTGGTAGGCGTCCCACATATAAAGTAGAGGAAGATGGGCATGATGTTAGCTCAGGGCCAGGCTTCCTCAACAAAAAGAGGAGGACTGGTAGTAGTTAGCTCAGGGCTAATCTTCCTCAAAAAAATTATATTTTCTCAATGTTGGGGAAAATACAATGAACAATGTTATATAATTGCTTATTTCTGGTGAAGATATAAAACGGTTTAAGGAATTTGAAAATATAGTTATGATATTTTGTTAGACATCGTGGGCTGAATCCACACGTTTGTCTTTATTCCTTCCTGAAGCCCAACTAAAATGACAATAACAATTTTAAAAAAAACAAGCAAATTATAAAATCACCAAGATATGGATAACAAAAGAAATGACAACAATAGTTGCACCCTGGACAGCAGAGGTTTGAAGAATAATCAACAGACTCAAGAAATCAGGAAGTTATGGGTCCTGAGTCAAGTGATGAAGAAAAACCAAGAAAAAGCAAGTTGATTCCCATTGCAAGACCCCCAAAAGGATCAGAATTGAAGGCACTAGGCACTTGTATAGTGGGTGGGCTTAAAACTTTAGATTTTGTTGAAAAATATATTAAGAACAACTGGACTCCTAGACCAGCCCCTCCCCTCCTCTAGCATCGTGGAAACTCCTCCTCTTCCCCCATTATCCCTTCCTCACTCTAATAGAAGACTGGAGGTTTATTCTCTGGAGAACTGGCCCAAGAAGTATCGGCTCAGTCTCATCAGACATATCTAAGGGGAAATGCTAAACATAGAGGAATTAAGATAATATCAACATAGTGAAAAGGGAGATTCTCCCTCCACCACACACCTACTCCATTCATTCATTCAACTCTCAGAACACTCCCAGCTGGGTTGGCATCTCCTGGGCAGGAGACTGGAGAATTCCTGTGTGGAGAAAAACCTGCTCAAGAGAAAACACCTTGCAGAATGGGTTCATCAGAACAACTGTGAAGTCCTCCCCAGATGACCTAGCAGAAAGCCCACAAGGAGACAATATCTGGCCATAAACACCAAGCTTCAAATCTTGCTTTTCAGTGCCTCACTTTGCAAAAGGAAAAGACAGCCAAAAATCACCAGACAGAGGCTCTAAAATAAACAAAGAGGAAAAAGAAAAGACAACAATAAGGTGATAAAAAGATAAGGCAGGAAGCATTAGAATATGTAAAAAAAAAAAAAACCCAAACCTCCAAAATTAATACCCTCAGTTAAAGAAGACATTGTGGAAGAAACTAGACATTTATAACATTATTTGAGCCACTGGATCAAATTTTCTCTGACTACTTCAGTTTTATGAGCTAGTAAATTCACTTGATTGTTTCAGCCAGTTTCAGTTCTTTTCTTCTGTCATTAAAGATGAAAGATCCCTAATTCTGAAAATAATTTTGTAATATATACCAAGAATCACAAAAATTTCACTCTTCTTGAGTAAGTGGTATCTATTCATAGTATATTAATTAGCTATTGTTGAGCAACAAATTACGACAAAACTTTGTGGCTTCAAACAAAAGTAGACATTTATTACCTTGTACAGTTTCTGTGGGTCAGTTATTCAGGAGTAACTTGGCTGTGTGGTTCTGGCTCAGGGGGTTCTCATGAGGTTGCACTCAAGTTGTTGGTCAATGCTTGAGTCCTCTGAAGCTAGACCAAGACTAAAGGGTCCACTTCCAAAATAGATCTCTCATGTAGCTGTTATGTTGGTGCTGGCTGAGAGCAGGAGGCCAATATCCTTGGTTACATGGGTTAGCCATATTAAACATAGGAGAGTTCTACACAAGCCCATGGATACCAGGAAGCCAGGGTCATTAGAGACCATCTTGGAGGCTGCCTATCACACTCAAATGTAAAAAATGCTTCAGAGTAAATATAGTCAAAACATTCATCAAAAATTTGGAAACAAGCTATATGCTACATGGAGAAAATGGTTAAACACATTAAGATGTAGCCAATTGGTCTATTATAATACACTTGAAGGAAAATAGTACTTATAATGCACACATGAGGTTCTGACAATCAATCTACAAATTCAGGTATTCGAGAAACACAATTTTCACTATCTTTCCATAATGCTGTTTCTACTTTGTACTCTCCTTATTTCTCCACTGAGGAAAATACTTAGTCAATTCAAGAGTCCTTTCCTCTTTTCCCTAGGTTTGTGTCTAAGTTCTAGAGGGCTGAATAATGCCATGACAATGGGGGCATCTGGTGCTTGTCCTCTCTCTATAGCAGCATCTCCTGAAATATCTATTGCCTCAACAGATCCCCATCTGTCAGATGGCAAATGAATTGCTGCTGAATTTCATTTATCCCCATGCTCAAGACCTGCTAGGTCTGATGACTCTGCTATTGACAGCCATTCTTGGTTAAATGGGAATTGGTCTGTTGCTCTCAAACTCGACTACGGCACAGGAAATTCTCTAGAGCTCAAGCTTTCAGTGCCCAGTGGCTGTCTCCCTGGACCCCTATGACCAAGTTTTCTTAAGTTTCTGCCTACCAATCCAGGCCCTAACTATCTTTTGGTTAGGGCCCCTCTGTTCTTGGTGTCTCTAAACTTATTTGATAGTTGTGCTGTCTCTGAGACATTCTGAAGACTCACTTATGTTTTTGGCCACATCACCTCTGTTTCAACTTCTTTTAGCTGTTATATCCCTTCTTTGAGGCTTGAGAACCTAACAACTTACCTGCTTGAAAGAAGAGAATGGTCAGAGATGAGAGGAAGGAAATATTATGTAAAAGGCTGGATAACATTTTGAAATATTTTCTATTAGCTGTTCCATACAGCTAAGTGAAAAATTTAAAAGGAGGGTTGGATGGGGATAAAAGAAGACTTTAAAGACATGTTAGAAGAATGAGCAGACTTTATTTTCTAATATATGGTAACTGTCTGTTCGGCCTTCTGCATAACCCGGACTCTTCTTTCCCATCTAAGATGTCCTTCTCATGTAGTGTCTAGAGAAAGAAAAGTCAGACCTTGAGGACCAAACACAAGGACTTAGTGTCTGGGACTGCAAAACAAGAATTGCTTCTATCAACATATGAATGGATAAAGAAGAAGTGATACACACACACACACATATATATATAATACAATACTACTCAACCATAAAAAAGACAAAATTGTGCCATATGCAACAACATGGATGGACCTTGAGGGAATTATGCTCAGCAAAATGGAGAAAGACAATTACTGATTGACTTCACTCATATGTGGAAGATGAACAAACAAACACACACACAGATTTGGAGGATAGATTGGCGGTTACCAGAGGGGAAGATCGAAAGTGGAAAAAAGGCACATATGTCTGGTGAGCTAGACTTCTGGTGGTGAATGTGATGCAGTCTATACAGAAGTTGAAATGCAGTGATGTATACTTGAAATTTATATAATGTTATAAACCAAAGTGACCTCAACAAAATAAATTTAAAAACAAAGAATTGCTTCTCTTTTTGTACACTTGGAGAGAGAGGATAGCAAACTGGAGTGGAGGGAGGGGAAAGGGTTCCAACTTGGTGTATGTTTTGGGAAGACTGAACATTATTTATCTTTTCAAAGTTTCTTACACTTTGCCCAGTTGTCCCTCTTTTCCTCCCTGTCTCTGCCCTTCTTCAAACAGTTCTTCTCTCCTACTCTCATTCTTTCTCTTCTACCTATTTTTTCCTTTAATCCAAGAAGCTGGAGCCATGGGGCATAAGCAGAGAGCTATTTATGTTTCTTCTTCTCGACTTCAAATCTCTATAAGGTCTTTATGAACATGACCCATCCATTCAGTCTGATATAAAAGCAAAAAAAAAAAAAAAAAACTAGACAAAAATAAGAAGATAGAGAGTTGAGGTTCCCTATACCACAGAGAACCTGACTCAGCATTGCTGGAGGTTCACTATTTCCCGGTGTGTTTCCCAGATGGAGATCTCTGATGATTGTTGCTATGCTTTTGTGCCATAATTTATTTTTTGGATAATAAGGATGGAAGTGATCTCTAAATCAGCCCCATGATTCTTCCAGGGTGAATGAAAGGACCTTCATATAAAAATATCTCAAAAGATGAACACCCTGAAGGGAGAATCGGGAGTCTAAACAAAGGACCAATTAACAGAGTTGGTCTCCCTTCTATGACCCAGGAGGGAGGTTATTTACATTTTGCAGTGTTTTAATTGCTTCTTCTTTGTTGGGAGTTGTGCTCCCAAGTTCTCTCTAGATGTGAGAGAAGGCTCATAAGCTTTCAAGGTCCTTTTCTCCCACAGGTGGATCATTTCTGAGGGAGGCTGAGTGAACCAAACATTACTAACAAAAGACCATGAGCTCATCTCAGAGTGCTGATGGAGTAGGATACTCTCAGAAGCTGGAAATTGAAATATCTGTTGGCTATCATTGAATACCTGGGTACACCATGAAGAAAAAAGAGTTAGAGCATAGCAGAGTAAGGCTTTACAAAACTCTTGGGTGAATCCTTAGGAGCTCTGCTCTAAGGAATATAAGGGCCTAGGACCCAGGAAGAATTTTAAAGATTTGAAAATAGCTCAATATCATTGTACTTGAGGTCTAAGTTTTATAGAGGGTCATCTTCCATGGCAGCTCATTTAGTGTGAAAAACAAATCTGTAGAGGGATGATCTAAATATATAGGCTGTGTCAATACACTTTGGCATAAAATGGGGATCTGGAAAACCTCTGAGACCTTTGATTAGTGTTAAAAAGGAGAAAACACAGGCCCAGAGGAAAAGTTGTGAGTGAATTTTGAGGAGCCTATACTACTTGATTTGTTGTGTTTAAAAAGTCAAATGTCAGCATTCTATGGAAGACTCCAAAATGGAGTGGATATAATGCAACTTTGATGAACATGACAGTTCTCGAGGAAGTGAGGGACCACTAGTTGAGAATAAAGGTAACACCTGATCTTCTGAGAGTGATCCTGTCCACATTGTTTCTGATAAACAAAGCTCTTCAGATTTTGTTTCCTGCCCTACAAATATGCTGAACTTTTCCAAGGTCAACTAAGTAAACATTAGGAAGGATAATTGATAAAATATCTTTTAAAAAAGAGGCGTGTCCAAGGGGCCGCTTTTTCATGTTCTCTTTCCATTTCCTTCTTTTTTTCATTCGCTAAGCAGGGTCAAATGGAGGTAAGTATGGGGATGGGGAATATCTGATGCCAAGAATGGTGTGAGAGAAACTGAAGGCAGGGAGCCCATATAAACCTTATTTCAAGATAAACTTTATCCAAAAGAAAAAAATAAAGCTTAGGAGTCCTTGATAAATAAGAGTCAAGTAAAAATAAAGTTGAATTAGAAATGATAGAATCTGGGCGGGGGAGAAAAATAACGTGGGAATTAGACAGTGCTCTGGGATTAAGAATAACATCAGTGGCCTAACAGTTCTCTGTGTACAGTAGGGTTTGCTGTGCATTAGGGTTAATTTTGTCTCTTAGGCACCTATGGGTAAAAGCTTTGCAGTGGTTCCCATCTAAAGGCTGAGATTTCCCTTTCCCTGAGTTACATCAGCATGTATTGCAAAACATTTTAATATCTCCTTGTTTCTTACTCCTGAAAGAAGATAAATTCTCCGCGAGTTAGTCTCACTTACTTAGCAAGCAGTCAGCATTACAGCTTTTCTGTTCATTTCCTGAAAGAGCATCTATGTGAAAAGATGTGGTGATCATGTTATTGACAGCATCTTCAATTATGCTGTCATTGCCCTTTTCAGTTGTACAATAATGCATTGAGATGATCTCTGCCATTCTAGAGATCTTCTATGACAAATTCTTGCAAAGAATATGCAGAGGCCTTCCCCAATCTCTAACTTCTTGCTCACATCCAGCTGGTGATCACCCACTAGAATTTATCTCTCTTTCCCATGCCACACATCATCTCTTGCTTTGTATTATGTCTCTATGGGCACATTATTCATCTCCCTTTCTGAGCTATAGGCCTTTATTGGATCATTTACATCATCCAAACACCAAGTATAATGCTTTGCACTCTATAGTGTTCAGAAACAAGATTAATGCAGAAATTAACATATTTTAGTGAACGATTCAATTCAGATATTTAAGATGTGACTCTGGAGCTAGACTACCTGGATTCAAATATCAGTAGGTCCTTCTGACCTACTTGTGCAACCTTGAGCTATTTACTGCTCTGACACACAGTCTCCTCATTTGTAAAATAGGCATAATAAGAGTACATATCTCATAAAACTGCTGAAAATGAAAATAAGGTAAAACATAAAAGTACTCAGAATAGCACCTGGAACATAGCACACACTCAATAAATATTAGCTACTTAATACCATGCCTTGAGTTTTCAGGAAAATTTAGTCATATTAGAAGCAAAAATAAATAAATAAGCAGATCCAGTAGCTAGGCATTTTAGAGAAAAAATGGCCAGCGATAAGCTGGAGTAACCAAGACCTTCATGGAAATATTATTTATAAAGGTGTTTATAGTACTATGGTGGCTGTTATATACCAAGAAACCAAGAATGCTAGATAAAACCTAAAACACATTTTTTTCATGGCTGAGCCAGTGAGAAAGCAAATAAGTTTATCAAGGTTCAGAAATGACAAGAAAAAGCACAAACCTCAGAGGGTAGTGGGCTGCGGCCAGTATTTTCCCAGGAGGATCTACTAATCTCTGGTAGCCTCACCCTGGGTTTTAGTGGGCAAATGTATGAGGGGCAGGAGAAAAAGACAATGTGTGAGATTGCCTTACAGATAACACCCCTTCCGCCCAATGCCACTGAAAATGGTGACTCTCAAGGAATGACATTCTTAGAAGACAAACTAGAAAAAAACCTTCTTCACAAAATGAGACAGTGATATGCACACCTCTCTGAGTTTTAGTTTGAGAGAAAGAGAGAAAGCAAAAATGCCTTCCCTGATAACACTTTTTCTGAAGTTTAATTTTATTGAGGTAAAATTAACATATAACACTGTGTAAGTTTAAGGTGTTTGATGTGTTGATTTGATACATTTACATATTGCAATACGCTTACTGTCCTAGCATTAGCTAACACCTCTATCATGTCACATAAGTAGATTTCTTTTTTTGTGGTGGGAAAGATTGAGATCTAGCTTATATAGAATTTGAAATATAATGGTGTACATCTGAAATTTATATAATGTTATAAACCAATGTTACCTCAATAAAAAAATTAAAAGATCTAGTCTCTTAGGAACTTTGAAGTTTATAATGCAGCATTGTTGTCTATAATCACTATGCTGCACATTAGATGTCTAGGATTTATCTGGTAGTTACAAGTTTGTACCTTTTAACAACATATTTTCAATTCCCCCACCCTGCAGCATCTGGTAACTACCATTCTGTTTGCTGTTTTTACATTTGGCTTCTTTAGAATCCACATATAAGTGATGTAACACAGTTTTGTCTTACTGTGTCTGATTTATCCCACGTAGTGTAATTCCCTCAACGTCCATCCATGTTGCTGCAAATGGCAGGATTTCCTTCTTTCTCTTGACTAATACTCTGCTGTGTGTGTGTGCACGCGCGTGTGTGTGTGTGTATAAATATGTATACCACCTTCTTTATCCATTCATGCATTGATGGACACTTAGGTTATTTCCATATCTTGGTTATTGTGAATAATGCTGCAATAAACATGGGAGTACAGATTTCTTTTTGATATCCTTTTTTCATTTCATTTGGATATATACCCAGAGATGGAATTGCTAGATCATATGGTAGTTCTATTCCTAATTTTTTTCAGGAAACTCCATACTTTTTTCCACAGTAGCTAAACCAGTTTACATTCCCATGACAATGTATGAGGATTCCCTTATCTCTACATCCTCTCCAACCACTTGTTGTCTTATGTCTTCTTGATGACAGCAATTCTAACAGGTGTGAGATGATACCTCATTGTGGTTTTGATTTTCATTCCCCTGATGATTAGTGCTATTGAGCATCTTTTTATGTACCTGTTGGCCATTGAATGCCTTCTTTGGAAAACGTCTATTTAGTTCCATTGCTCATTTTTAAAGATTTTATTTTTTTCCTTTTTCTCCCCAAAGCCCCCCAGTACATAGTTATATATTCTTCGTTGTGGGTTCTTCTAGTTGTGGTATGTGGGACGCTGCCTCAGCGTGGTTTGATGAGCAGTGCCATGTCCGCGCCCAGGATTCGAACCAACAAAACACTGGGCCACCTGCAGCAGAGCACTCGAACTTAACCACTCGGCCACGGGGCCAGCCCCCCATTGCTCATTTTTAAATCAGATAGTTTTATATTCATCATTGTATGAGTTGTATGAGTTCTTTAACTATATTGGATAATAACCCCTCATCCGATATACAGATGACAAATATTTTTTTCATTCTGCAGGTTGCCTTTCATTCTTTTGATCATTTCTTTTGCTGTGTAGAGGCTTTTTAGTTTGATGTAGTCTCACTTGTTGAGTTTTGCTCATCCTGCTTGTGCTTTTGGTGTCATGTCCAAAAAAATCATTCCCAAGATCAAAGTCAAGGAGCTTTTCCTATAATTTTCTTCTAAGAGTTCCACAGTTTTAGGTCTGATGTTTAAATCTTTAAGTCATTTCAAGTTAAGTTTTGTGAGTAGTGTAAGTAAGGGATCTGGAGTTTTCTTTGCTTTTGTGGGTACACCTGCTCCACTTTTTTTTCGGTGCTTTTTTTTAAAAAAAAATTTATTGAGATTATGATAGTTTACAACCTTGTGAAATTTCAGTTGTACATTATTGTTTGTCAGTCATGTTGTAGGTGACCACTTCACCCTTTGTGCCCACCCCCACCGCCCCCTTTGCCCTGATAGCCGCTAATCTGTTCTCTTTGTCTACATGTTTAACTTCCACATGTAAGTGGAGTCATACAGAGATTCTCTTTGTCTATCTGGCTTATTTCACTTAACATAATTCCCTGAAGATCCAGACATTTCTCCAAAGAAGATATACAGATGGCCAATAGGCACACAAAACGATGCTCATCATCACTGATCATCAGGGAAGTGCAAATCAAAACTACACTGAGATATCACCTTACATCCATTAGAATGGCAAAAATAACTAAAACAAACAGTAAAAAATGTTGGAGAGGTTGTGGAGAAAAAGAAACCCTCATACACTGCTGGTGGGAATGCAAACTGGTACAGCCACTATGGAAAACAGTATGGAGATTTCTCAAAAAATTAAAAATAGAGATACCATATGACCCAGACATCCCACTGTTGGGAATCTCTCCAAAGATTTTGAAGTCAGCAATTCCAAAAGTCCCATGCACCCCTATGTTCATTGCAGCATTATTTACAATAGCCAAGACATGGAAGCAACCTAAGTGCCCATCACCTGATAATTGCATAAAGAAGATAGGGTATAAATATATATATATATATATATATATATATATATATATATATGCAATGGAATACTACTCAGCCACCTGCTCCCCTCTTATTACTCCCTCTTCTGGCTGAATTCTTAAGCTACTGTTTCTTCTCTAGTTGTTACCTCTCACCAGGCTGGCTACTGGAAATCTCTTTTTTGTTTTCCAGAAGGTGACATTCCAGTGTGGTTTGTGGTTTCTCCCGTGTCCACAGACTGGTCCTGTTTTTCTGAGAGCAGTCCATTTACTGGAGTTGCTATCACTGCTACACTCAGGAATGTGCACAAAGAGCTAATCGCAGAGTGAGGAGAAGTGTGGGTTTAGCACTGGGAGGTTGAGATTTCCTGTGGATCTTGAGGGGAGATCCTCTGATGAGGTACTCCTAGAGCCTCACAGGTGGACTTCCTGTGAAATCCCGAGCCCCTGTCCTCCTTTAACTCCCCTTGATATTCCTGTCTGTCTTTTACTTGATTTCCCTTCACCCTCCACTTGCAATCTATTCACCTCAGTAGTCTACATATCTCTTTAGAGAAAGGAGCTCCCCAACTGAGTCCAGCACTGCTGCGGTAGCTGGGAGCTTGCTCACTGCTCTTTTTCCTTCACAGGAGGGTTAGCCACTACTGAGTGGTTCCACCTGTGCAGTGTTGTCTTCAAATGGGTGGTAATGGGGAAGCTCCTTTCACTGTTTCCACTGCAACCAAATCACACCTTTTTTTCTGCTTCAGTTGTGCACTGGAATCAACTCTCAGGAACCTGGGCTTCCACAAAGTCTGTCTCATTCACTATTTTCTGCTCTAGTTAGCACTCTCCAGGCTTTACCTGACCATGGCCGAGATAGATTGAGGCAAGTACTTAGCTCCTGTTGGTTCTGCAGCCCATACCAAAAGTCTGTCTGCCTATTACTGGATGCACAGGTGGGTGAGATTCCTCCTGGGTCCCTTGGAAGTTAGTGCTGTATACTGCAACTCCCACAAAGGCTCTTATGTTCATGGATGTCACTTCATTGTTACGAAAGTGGAAGAAAAAGGAGAACGCCTTTTCGCATTATGATGCTGATGTCACTGCTTCCTCCTATAAGTTTTAGTCTCATCCATCTACTTATGTGGATATGCAGCCTAAATATTATCACTATTGTGACACCAAAACACAGCAAGTCATATATTTTTTTAAAAGAGATTCTGGTTTGGTGTTATCCACAAGATATCTGACAGAATACCTTGAAGAAACAAATTTTAAATACAAGCATCAATGATTTCCACAAATTTTAAAGAAACATGAACTTAAGATTAAAAAAAACCTAAGCACATTAATAAAGAGGGCACTTTGAATAAGAGTCAGCCATATCATTAAACTATGAAATCAGACTTACAAACCGTGTATTGAAATTATTAGATAGCAGTAATTTCAGTATGTTTAATATGTTAAATAAGGATACTATTGAAAATATGATGAAACAATAAGAGACTGTCAAAGCTGACCATTTGATCAAAAAACCAAGTGAAACTTAAAGAGAGAAAACAAAATATTATGATTGAAATTTGAAATTAATGGATGAGTTAAACAGCGAATTAACACAACATGGTAGAATGAATTTACTGGGAGAGAGATCTGTAAAAGTTAAACAGAACACAGTAGAGAGAAAGAAATAATTAATGCTTCAGTGGTGTAGAAGGTAAAACAAGAAGATTCAACATATGCCTAATTCTAATTGGGGTTCCAGAGGCGTATAATAGAAATATAGAGGCAATTTTCAGAGGAGTATCTCTATTTGTGGTCATCGCTTTCCCACTTAAATAAGCCCCTTCAGCATTTCTTCTAGAACTGGTTTCTTGGTGATAAACTCTTTTAATTTTTGCTTTTCTGGGAAGCTCTTCATCTCTCCTTTCATTCTGAATGAAAACCTTGATGGATAGAGTATTCTTGGCTATAGGTTTTTTCCTTCTAGCACGTTATAAATACGTTGTGCCATTCTCTTCTTGCCTGTAGGGTTGTGGCTGAGAAGTCCCCTGACAGCCTTATGGGCTTTCCTTTGTATGTCACTTGTGGCCTTTCTCTTGCTGCTTTTAGGATCTTCTCTTTAATTTTGGACATTTTAATTATAATATGTCTTGGTGTGGACCTCTTTGGGCTTCTCTTGTTTGGATCTCTCTGTGCTTCCTGTACTTGGATGTCTGTTTCCTTCCTTAGGTTAGGAAAATTTTCCTCTATTATTTCTTCAAATAAAATTTCTGCCCCTTTGTCTCTCTATTCTCCTTCTGGGACACCTATAATCCGAATGTTGGCATGCTTGATATTGTCCCAGAGTTCCCTTAGACTGTTCTCATTCTGTCTAATTCTTTTTTCTTTTTTCTGTTTAGCTTGGGTGATTTCCTCTAGTCTTCCACCTAGCTCTCTGATCCATTCTTCTGCATCCTCTATTCTGCTACTGAGTCCCTCTAGTGAATTTTTCATTTCCAGTATTGTATTCTTCATTTCCGATTGGTTCTTTTTTATAGTTTCCAGTTCTTTGCTGATGAGCTCACTGTGTTCATCCAGTCTTCTCCCAACATCTGTGAGCATCATTATGAGATTTTGTTTGAACTCTTTGTCAAGTAGGTCACTTGTTTCTGTTTCATTTAGTCCTTTTTCTGGGGTTTTGTCCTGTTCCCTTGCTCAGAAAGCGTTCCTTTGTCTCCTCATTATGCCTCTTTCTCTGTGCTTATTTCTATGTATTAGGTGAGTCCACTATGTCTCCTGATCTTGGAAAAGTGGCCTTATATATGAGATGTCTTATGAAGCCCAGCACTGTGCTTCCCTCTCATCAGCAGTCCAAATGATCCAGGAGTGACCCCTTTGTGGGCTACTTGTGTCTTTCTACTGTGGCAGAGTTGCTCTTACTGCAGGTACCCAGGGAGTCTAGTCTTTCCTTCCCTGGCCAGCTGTTTGTAAATCCGGTTTGGGGAGCCTCAGCATCATTGGCTACATAGTCTATCAGTACACTCCTATTGCAGTTTTCCTCTTAATTGGGTTGGTACCCAGTGTAGCTGGTTGCTAGGCTCAGGGACTTACAGTTGCCATAGGCTTCAGGCCTGCAAAGCTGTTGTCAGTTCTCTTAGGAGTGCAGCTGAGTGGGGCTGACCCTAGGCATGGGAGCACCCAATTGTTTCAGCCCTTGGAAGGTGGGGCTGATCCTTTTTATGGCTATTTGTGAAACACAGGTCTTCTGCCACTGATAAGCCTCACCCTTCACAGGACCACAAACACCATCAACACAGTCCTGGTCCATGCACATTTCCCAACCCCGTGGAGTGTACCCAAATGCCACACTGCAGAGGTCCCCACCTCTCCACCAATGCCCCCCACAGTTCATCTGGTCCTCACACAGGCCCTGCCGCACAGAGGCAGACACACTTGCGTGCCTGTAGAGGATCCAGGCACCCAGTGAATGCTTAAAAGTAGCCTGGGGGCTTGCTGTGGGGTGGGGCCAGTCCCTAGGGCAGGCTACCTGCCCTGGCTGAACTGAATTATATCTGTACGCTAGTGGGCATGGCAGACCCCTGGGCTAACAGGCCAAGGGAAGAACCTCAATGGCTCCCACCAAGGTCTGTGTCAGCATGCCTGGACCAGGTCAGAACAATGGCCCCCACCAATGTCTCAGTCTCCAGTGAGGTCCCTCCTCTCACCAAGATGCCCCAAGAGTCCAACACTAGAGTCTTGTTTCACCAAAGGACTGTCAGCCTTCTCTCTGGTGATTTTAGGTTGCTGCAATGAGCGAGTTTGTGCATAAGCCCTTTAAGACCCGGGTCTTTTCGGCTTTCAGCTGATAGCTTTTCTAGGGGTATCTTCATTGCAGTTAATAGCCAGCGAAGCCAGACCGTAAGACGCTCATCTCAGTTGTGCTGAGTCTGAAGGATGCTCCAGTATTGGCCTTGCTCCAGACCTCATTCCTCCAGCAAGGGCTGTGTACCTTATGATGTCTCCCGCCTGGCCAGCTAAGAAGCTCTGCTGCTCCCAAAGGTGGCTCTTTTCCTCTCCATCAGGAATTTCTGGCTCTTCTGCCTTATTCAGGACTGTCCCTTGTTGTGAGGGTTCTTTTTATCCAGTTTTCAGTTTTCTATCCAGGGTAATTTTCCCAAAAATAGTTTTAACATGTTTGTGTTTGTGGGAGGAGATGAGTTCAGAGTCTGCTTACACCACCATCTTGTCAAGATCTCAGGACTGGGATCCTGCTTTTGCTTTGCATTTCCCAAATGACTAGTCATGTTGAACATCTTTTCAGGTGTCTGCTGGCCATTTGGATGTCTTCAGCATGTTTCCGTAAAGCTGTTTGACAGTATCTTTCCTCCACCCTCAAAGGGTAATTTGCCTCTAATAGGAGTTGATAGCAGGGTTCAGAGTAGGATGAGGAGGAGTATCAGTTCAGAAAAACTTTTGGTTACATTATCTACTGTTCATCTTTGATTCTGAAGAAAGAGGGAAGATTGTTTCACACCACACTCTCAGTTATCTTGGCTTCTGTCACTTACATTAATGGGACTCTCAGTGTTCCAGTATCTGAATATTGTCTGGCACACTGTAAGCACTTAATCAATATTTGCCAAATGAATGAACATTAGCATTTAATACAAATCTTAATATTTTGGTTCTTACTAAGTCAAAATTATTTTTCAGCACTGTAAGTTAGGAACTTACCTACAGTAAATTTCCTGAAAGTGTTTAACAAAAATTAAAATGAATAATGCATGTGTCAGGTAAGTTCTCTGTAGACTTCTTATAGCCAATCTTGCTTAAATGTGGATTGTTCTGTTGTTCTCATCCTCAATAGGGCGCAGGAAATTCTGTAGAGCTCAAGCCCTCAGTGTCCAGTGGCTGTCTACCTGGACCCCTATGACGACAGTTTCTTAAGTTTCTGCTTGCAAACTCAGGCCCTATCCATCTTTTGGTTAGGGCCCCTCTGTTCTTGGTATCTCTAAACTTAGTTGATAGTTGTGCTGTCTGTAAGTCATTCTGAAGGCTCACTCATGTTTTTGGCCACATCACCTCTGCTTCAACTTCTTTTAGCTATCACATCCCTTCTCTGAGGCTTGAAAACCTAACAGCTTACCTGCCTGAAAGAAGGGAACGGTCAGAGATGTGGAGACATAAATATTAGGTAAAAAGCTAGATAATATTTCAAAAATATTATCCATAAGTTGTTCCACACTGCTAAGTCAAAAATTTAAATGGAATTTTGGTTGGGGCTAAAAGAAGATAATAAAGATGTTTTAGAAGCATGAGCAGACATCATTTTTTAATATATGGCAATTTACTGTTTAGCTTTCTCCATAGCCTGATCTCTTCTATTCTCTCTAAGATGTCCTTTCCATGGAGTGTCTAGAGAAAGAAAACCAGACCTTATGGACCAAAGGACAAGGACTTAGTGTCTTGGGATGCAATATAAGAATGGATTCTTTCAATGGATAAGAAGATAAAGAAGATGTAGCACACATATATACAATGAAATACTACTCAGCCATAAAAAGATGAAATCATTTCCTGCAACAACGAGGATCGACCTTGAGGGTATTATGCTAAGCAAAATAGGTCAGATGGAGAAAGAAAATTACTGTATAACCTTACTCATAAACAAACACATAGATGCATATAACAGATTGGTAGTTAACAGAAGGAAAGGGCAAAAGAGGTGAAGGAGCACATATGTATAGTGAGCTAGATTTCTGGTGGTAAACTCGATGCAGCCTATACAGAAGTTGAAATGCAATGATGTACACGTGAAATCTATAGAACATTATAAACAGTGTGACCTCAGTAAAGTAAATTTTAAGAAAACACCAAAAAGATGAAGAATTGCTTCTCCTGTACATTTGGAGAGAGAAGAAATCAAAGTGGGGTGGAGGGAGGCGGAAGGATTCCTTCTTGGTGTGTGTTTTGAGAATTCTGAATATTATTTATCTTTTCAAATTTTATTACACACCTTGCTCAGTCTTCCCCCTTTTTATTCCCATCTCTGCCCTTCTTCATGCAATCATTTTATCCTTCTCTTTTTCTCCCTCCTCTACTAATCTTTTCCTTGAAACAAAGCAGCTGGAACCATGAGAGAGAAGAAGAGATCTATTCCTGTTTCTTCTTCCCTGCTCCAAATGTCTGGAAAGTCTTTCCAAATATGAACAATCCATGGAGTCCCACATAAAAGCAAAAAAAAAAAAAAAAAAGTCAAAAATAAGAAGTTAGAGAGTCAAGATTCCCTCTACTGTCAAGAGTCTGACTCAGCATTGTTGAATGCTCACTACTTCCTGGTGTGTTTCCCAGACAGAGGTCATGATGATTATTCCTCTGCTTTGGTGACATAATTTATTTTATAGAGAAAAAGGTTGAAATTGTTTGTTAAATCGGCCCCATGATTTTTCCAGGCTGAATGTAGGGTTGTTGATGTAAAAGTGTCTCAAAAGATGAACACCCCAAACAAGGGACCAATTAACAGAGTTAGTCTCCCTTCCATCACCCAGGAGAGAAGTTATTCACCTCTTGCACTATTTTAATTGTTCCCTCTTTGTGGGGAGTTGTGCTCTGAAGACCTTTCTTATTTATGAGAGAAGGCTCATAAGCTTTTAAGCTCCTCTTCTCCCACAGCTGGATCATTTTTAAGGCAGGCTGAGTGAGCCAAACATTACTAACAAAAGACCATGAGTTCGTCTCAGAGCACTGATGGAGTGGGATAATCTCAAAATCTGGAAGTTGAAATATTTGTTGGCTATTGCTGAATACCTGGGTACACCACGAAGAAAAAAGAGTTGGAACACAGGGGACTAAAGCTTTATAGAACTCTTGGGTGAGTCGTTAGGAGCTCTGCTCTAGGGAATGTGAAGGCCCAAGACCCAGGAAGAATTTCAAAGATTTATAGATAGCTCAATATCATTGTACTTGAAGTCTAAGTTATAAGGGTCCTTATCCATGGCAGCTGATGTATCCTGAAAAGCAAATCTATGGAAGGATCAGCTAAATATATAGGCTGTGTCAATATACTTTGGCATAAAATGAGGAGCTGGAAAACCTCCGAGACCTTTGATTAGTGTTTAAAAGCAGAAAACACAGACCCAGAGGAAAAATTGTGGGTAATTTTTGAGGGGCTTATACTACCTGATTTGTCCCATTTAAAAAGTGAAATTTGACCAGTCTACAGAAGACTCCCAAATTGAGTGTATCCAAAGCATCTTTGATGAACATGTTGGGTCTTGAGGAGGTGAAAACATAAAAGTAATACTTGGTCTTCTGAGAATAATCCTGTCCACACTGTTCCTGATAAACAAAGCTCTTCAGATTTTGTTTCCTACCTTTCAAATATGTTGAATTTATCCAACGGCAAGTAAATAATTATTAGGAATGATGATTGATGAAATATCTTAAAGAAGAGAGGTTTGTCAAGGGGCACTCTTTTGGTGTGTGTGTAAGGAAGATTGGCCCTGAGCTAACATCTGTGCCAATCTTCCTCTACTTTGTATATGGGACACTGCCACAGCATGACCTGATGAGTGGTGTGTAGGTCCATGCTGATGACTGGAACCTGTGAACCTGCCAAACTGGAGCATGCATACTTAACCACTACCCCAGCACCCAAAAGGGCAACTTTTTCATGTTCTCTTTCATTTTTCTTCTTTTTTCCATTTGCTAAGCAGGGTCAAATGGAGGTTAGCAGGGGATAGGGGAATATCTGATGCCAAGAATAATGCAAAAAATACTGAAGGAAGAGAGCCAAGATAAACTTTATCCCAAGATAAACTTTATACAAAACAAGAGAAGAAAGCTTAGGAGTCCTTGATACAGAAGAGACAACTGAAAATAAGGTTGATTAGAAATGATAGGATCTGGGGTGCTTGAGGGAAACAAGGTGGCAATTAAAAGGTGCTCTGGGACTAACAACAGCATCACAAATTTAACAAAGTCTCTGTGTACAGTAGAGTTTGCTGTGGTAATTTTGTCTCTCAGGCATCTGTGGGCAAAAGCTTTGCAGCGGTCACCATCTAAAGGCTGCGATTTCCCTTTCCCTCAGTTACATCAGCATGTATTGCAAAACATCTTCATTTCTCCTTATTTCTTCCTCTTGAAAGAAGATAAATTCTCCTCCTATTTGTCTCACTTATTTGGCAAGCAGTCAGCATTACAGCCTTTCTGTTCATTTCCTGAAAGAGAATCTATGTGGAAAGATGTGGTGATCATGTTATCGACAGCATCTTCAATTACATTGTCATTACTATGTCCACCTGTACAATAATGTGTCTTAAGTGGTCTCTGCCATTCTAGAGATCTTTTGTGAGAACTTCTTGCAAAGCATATTAAGGGGTCTTTCCCACTCTGAAACTTCTTGCCGACATCCAGCTGGTGGTCACCCACAAGAATTTATCTCTGTCTTTCTCACGCCATACATCATATCTTGTTTTGTATTATGTCTCTATGGGCTTTCTCACCTCTCTTTCTGGTCGTAGGCTCCTTATTGAGTCATTTACATCATCCAAACATCAACTATATTGCTCTGTACTCTATAGCTGTTTATAAATAAGATTAATGTAACAATTAACACATTTTGGTGAGCAATTCAGTGGAGATATTTAAGATGTGGCTCTGGAGCTATACTGCCTGAATTTGAATCCCAGTTCTGCCCATCATGGGTTGTGTGACCTTGAGCTATTTAATGCTCTGACCCAGGGTGTCCTCAACTGTAAAATTGGAATAATAAATGTCTTATAAATTTGTTGAAAATTAAAATAAGGTAAAACCTAAAAGTATATTCAGAATAGCACCTGGAACACAGAACACACTCAATAAATATATCATGCCTTGATTTTCAGGAAAATTCAATCATATTAGAAACAAAGAAAAAATTAATCAAATCTAGTAGTTTGGGGTTTTAGAAAAAAAGTGATAATTTGGATTAACCAATTCTTTTCATAGAAATATTATTTGTAAAGGTGTTTCTGGTAATATGGTGGATGATATGTTCAAGAAAACCAATAATGCGAGATACAATCTAAAACACTTTATTTCATGGCTAAGCCAGTACTTTATCAGTACCTTAATAAATTTATCAAGGTACAGAAAAGAAAAGAAAAGCACACACCTCACAGGGTGGTGGGTTGAGACCAGTATTTTCCCAGGAGGGATCTACTAATGGCTGGCATCCCCAGGCCTGAGTTTTAATGAGCAAAGTATGAAGGGTAGGAGAAAAAGACAAGGTGTGAGAATGGCCCAGAGACAACATTCCTTCTCCATAATGCCACTTAAAATAGGGACTCTCAAAGGGTGATATTCTCAAGGGCAAACTAGAAAAAAACTACACAAAATGAGACAGTGATATGCTCACCTTTCTCAGCTTTAGTTTGAGAGAGAGAGAAAATGTAAAAACGTCTTCCCTGGTTCTTTTTTTTTAAATTTATTTTTTGAGATAAAATTGACTTATAACATTGTGCAAGTTTAAATTGTTGAACAGATTGATTTCTTACATTTGATATTGCAATATTCTTACCATCCTAGCACTAGCTAACACCTCTACCACATTACACAAGTACGTTTCTTCTTTTGAGGTGGGAACAATAAGAGTCTAGCTTATACAGATTTTGAGATGTAATGGTGTACATCTGAAAATTATGTGTTAGAAGCCAATGTTACCTCAATGAATAAAGATGTAGTCTCTTAGGAACTGTGAAGTTTATGACAGCATATTGTTGTCTATAATCACTAGGCTGTGCATTGTATCTCTAGGATGTATTTGGTAGTTACAAGTTTGTACCCTTACAGAATGTATCTCCAATTCCCCCACCCCTAGTATCTGGTAACCACCATTCTATTTGCTGTTTTTACAAGTTCAGCTCTTTTAAAATCCGCACATAAGTGATATCATACAGTTTTCTCTTACTCTATCTGACTGATCTCACTTAGGATAATGCCTTTATGTTCCTTCCATGTTCCTGCAAATGGCAGGGTTGCCTTCTTTCTCATGGATCAGTAATATTACATTGTGTGTGTGTGTGTGTGTGTGTGTGTGTGTGTGTGTGTGTAACATCTTCTTTATCCATTCATGCATTGACGGACACTTAGGGTGTTTGCATATCTTGGCTTTTCTGAATAATGCTGCAATAAACATGGGATATCTGTTGTTTATTTCATTTATATAAACCCAGCAGTGCAATTGCTGGATCATATGGTAGTTCTATTGCTATTTTTTTGAGAAAACTCCACATTTTATTCCACAGTGGCTGAACCAATTTACATTCCCACAACAATGTGTGATGGTTCCCTTATCTCCACATCCTTGCCTACACTTGTTCACTCTTGTCTTCTTGATGATAGCCATTCTAACAGGTGTGAGTTGATATCTCATCATGGTTTTGATTTGTATTTCCATGATGATCAATGATATTGAGCATCTTTATATGTTCCTTTTGAACGTCTTCTTTAGAAAAGATGTCAATTTAGTTCCACTGCTTATTTTTTAATCAGGTTGCTTGATATTTGTTACTGAGTTGAAAAAGTTCTCTAAATGTGTTAAATAATAACCTCATATCTGATATATGGATTGCAGCTGTTTTCTCCCATTCTCTAGGTTGCCTTTCAGTTTTTGGGTTGTTTCTTTTGCTTTGTAGAAACTTTTTACTTTGATGTAGTCCCACTTGGTGATTTTCGCTTGTGTTGCTTGTCCTTTTGGTGTCAAATCCAAAAAAATCATTGCAAGATCGATGTGAAGGAGCTTTTCCTATATTTCTTCTTCTAAGTGTTTTATGGTTTTAGATGTTTAAATCTTTAATTCATTTCAAGTTAAGTTTTCTGAGTAGTGTAAGTAAGGGGTCTCCAGTCTTCTCTGCCTTTGTATGGGGTCATCTGCTCCACTCTTCTTCCTCCCTCTTGTGGCCAAATTCTTAAGATACTGTGTTTTTAGTTGTTGCCATTTACTAGGTGGTACTGGAAACTTTTTTTTGTTTTCCAGAAGGTGGCACTCCAGCTCATGTTTGTGGTTTCTCCCTTGTCCACAAAACAGATCTGTTTTTTTGAGATGACTCAATTTACCAGATTTGCTCTCACAGGAATGTGCACAAAGAGCTAGTTGCAGAGTGAGGGGGATATGGGTTTAGCACTGGGTGGTTGAGGGTTCCAGTGGATCTGGAGGGGAGATCCTTTGCTGAGGTACCCCTTGAGGCTCATGGGTAGACTTCCTGCTGAAATTCTGAGCTCCTGTGCCCCTCTAATTCCCTTTGATATTAGTATCTTCCTCTTACCTGATCTCCCTTCTCCCTCCACTCGTGGTCTATCCACCCCTGTAGTCGACATACCTCTAGAGAGAACCGGGTTCTCCAGCTGTGTCCAGCCCTGCTGGAGTAGCCTGGGCACTAACTCACTGCTGCTTTCCTCTGGCAGGACAGTTTGCCACTGCTGAGTAGTTCATCTTCTGCAGTGTTGCCTTGAAGGTGGTGGTGCCGGGAAATCTCCTTTGCCTATCTTTACTGTGACCAAACTCACACCTTTTTTCTGCTTCAGTAATGTGCTGGAATCACATCTCCAGAAGACTTATCTTACACAAAATCTCTCTCATTCACAGTTGTCTGCCCAAGTGTGCACTCTCCAGGCTTACCTGACCACGGCCAAGATGGTTTGGGGCAGGTTTGTGGGCTCCTGCTGGCTCTCTAGCCCATACCAAAGTCTGTCTGCTTATTACTGGATGCACAGGTGGGTGAGATTCCTCCTGGATCCCTTTGCATTTGGTGCTGGTTACTACAACTTCCACACAGGCTCTTTTGTTCATGGTTGGATGTCCAATTCTTTATTACTAAAGCAGGACAATAATGGGGGACGTCTTTAGTCACTGTAATGCTGATATCAGCCCTTGTCTTGATAATTTTTACTCTCATCCATCTAATTATGTAGATTGCAGCCTAAATATTATCACTATTGTGTTGTCAAAAAAACGCCAAGTCAAAATTTTTGTTTAAAGGGATTCTTGGTTGATATTTTACCCCTGGAATCTGACAGAAGTGATATAAACCATTTCTGAAGAAACAAATTTTAAACACAAGCATCAATGATTCCTACAGATAAATTTTAAAGAAATATGAACTTAAGATAAAAAATTCACTAAGCCTACTAATAAACAGGGCGCCTTTGGTAAGAGTCAGAAATATCCTTAAACCATGGAATCAGATTTGCAAATATATGTATTTAAATTATTAGATAATAACTTCAATAAGTATGTTGAATACATTTAAATAAAGGGTGCTATGGAAAGTATGAAGAAACAATAAGAGACTATCAAAACTGACCATTTGGGAAGAACGAAATGGAACATCTCAAGAGAAAAAAAATATGATTGAAATTTGAAATTAATGAGTGAGTTAAATAGCCAATCAGCACAACTTATGGTGGAATGAATTTACTGGAAGAGAGATTTGTAAAAATTAAACAGAACACAGTAGAGCAATACAAATAATGAATGTTTCAGTGATGTAGGGGGCAGAGCAAGTAGATCCAATGATGTACATCTAATTGGGGTCCCAGAGACATATAATAGAAATGTAGAGGCAATTTTCAGAGGAGTATCTGTGTTTAGTAGATAGCAAACGAGAGTCATGGTTACCGTGTTGAAGGAATGGACATTAGAGGAAGCTGTGAATACGTCTGTGAGTAGAAAGAGAAGAACGGTACATGCTGTAGCTGCTCAATAAATTAATTTGGTTGTCATGATTATTGGTTACGTTGATGATGAAGAATGCAATTTTCTGCTCTGTTCTCACAAAATTCTCCTTCCGTTCAGTTTCCATGTGGACAGAATCACACCTAAGTCTGAGACGGTAAATGCATAGCTTGTCTGCTACCATTTCTTCTTCTGTACTGATGGCAGACATCTTGACTTTCTTTTCTAATTAATGTTTTCATTGCTTCAGATTTCTTCTCAAAACGGTGCCCCCAGAATCAATGATTGATCTGATTTTGGGAAATGAACAGTTTTACATTGTTTCTAAGGCTATACCTTGTGCTTCCATGGTGATTTTGTCTTTCCATTCACTTTTGCAACTAGGAGGCTGGTAAATGGCTGGGAGGGAGGAAGACATTCTGGATGGCTAATGCTGTATTTATTTGTAGTTCATACACATAGCTTATTCCGTTAATATCATAGCCTTTCTCCAGAGAGGTCTCCAAGACTTCTACTTTTACCTGTATATGGAAAATCCAGGCCACATTTAACATCTATTTTCTACCTTTCACAGCCCCCATGATTTTATTTCTAGTGTAGTTCATCTGAATAAAAAATGTGTTTGCATTGGGGCATGTCCTAACGACCATCTAGAGAGAAGACAGCTATTTCATCTTGAAGAGGGCATACAGAGCCCAGTGCAAAAATATTGTTTTGCTTATTTACCATTTGGCCTGAAGACTTAGTTCTTGCCTTCCTTGAACTGGCTCCAAAGAGAAAAAGAGAAAGAACTTCCAGAAATCCTGCCTCTGTTTCTGAGTCCCCATGCCCATTGCCTAAGCGTTCTAACCCTTACATGAGTTCAAGTTACTCTACTTCATAGGAGAAGACTCGAACCTAGGAATCAATAATAAAATCCAGGATGATTGAGAATCCAACAAAACCATATGCAAGGTGTTCAGTGGTTGTAATTTGCTGTGTAAAGGTTCCAGAGTTTCCAACAGATTTTTAAAGTATCACTGACTCAAAGATGTTCAAGAATCATTGTTCTAGACAGTTTAACTCATAAGTATCTCTGATCTGAGGTAATAAAAATCTGCACCGGCAAGGATGGGCATATAATGACTAGGCTTTTACAACCTGGTCTTGTCTAACTTCTCAGGAGACTTCATAGAGCCATTAAGTTTAAGTCACGTCAAGCTCCAAGCTATTTCTTGGTGCGTGACTCTTCCTACCATCCCATTGCATTATTCTTATTTCTCTCCAGGCTCTATGAAACCAGAAATGCAGTTATAGAATTGTCTACCCTTTCTGACTGCAGATTAATTGAATATTAGTTCCCAAAGGGATTTTAAAGAGTATCTATTTTACTATCCTCAAGTGACTATGGGGTCCAGCATGATTCAGGGGCTTTTTCAAGCACTGAATTAATTTCACAGGCATGACTGATCAGAATCATTCTGTTTTACCATATAGAGGGAGGACAGTATTTTCCTAATTTAAGCTATTTCTACTTCTCATATATTTGTAAAATCTGAAATGATAAAACATGAAATTAAGACATTTTAGGAGATAATGTACCAATGATGTTCATTACTGTCTTTTGCCCCAAAGAGAATGACTGTACTTATGAAAGAAAATTTTTCAGTTAAGTTTGGTGATCATACATGGAACAAAAAGATTAACCCAACATTGATGATTTAAGATGTATATCTAGTCAGCTGCATGACTGGAAAGAAATGAAGAGTATTTCTTTGTGTTTTTTGAGAATAAAACCATTTCCTTCTCTCATCGTTTTCTCAGCAGCTGTCACCGAGCAGGTCCATGGAAGGGGATAGAAATCGTACCTCTGTGGACATGTTTGCTCTCCTGGGACTCTCAGATGAAAAAGGTGTGCAGCCTATCCTCTTTCCAATCTTCCTAGGGATCTACCTTGTGACTCTCATCTGGAACATGGGTCTTATCATCCTAATCAGGATGGACTCCCACCTGCGCACACCTATGTACTTTTTTCTCAGTTTCCTGTCATTTATAGACATCTGCTATTCTTCTTCCACCAGCCCAAGGATGCTTTCAGACTTCTTAAAAGAAGAAAAAATGATTTCATTCATTGCTTGTGCCACCCAGTATTTTGTTGTGTGCTGGATGTGTCTGATGGAGTGCTGTCTCTTGGCTGCCATGGCCTTTGACAGATATGTTGCTATTGGTAGGCCTCTACAGTACTCAGCGGTCATGGCTCCTGGCCTCTGTCAGAAGATGATTGCTGGGGCCTATGGGAGTGGTTTCCTTAGTAGCTTACCTGAAATAATCCCTTGCTTTCATCTCTACTACTGTGGGCCCAATATCATTCCAAATTTCTTCTGTGACATAACCCACATCATATCCTTGTCTTGTTCCAATCCCTTCATCAGTCAAATGATTCTTTTTCTCATCACTTTTTTTGTTGGATTTGGTTCTTTCCTTGTTATACTCTTATCCTATGGTTTCATTGCAGCTTCCATCCTGAAAATATCCTCTATCAAAGGTAGTGCCAAGGCCTTCAATACCTGTGCCTCTCACCTGTTAGTAGTAACAATCTTCTATGGCACAGGCCTCTCGGTGTACATGCATCCTAGTTCTACTCACTCCAAGAAGCAGAACAAGGTGCTGTCAGTGTTCTATGTTATCTTTATCCCCATGTTAAACCCTCTTATCTATAGTCTGAGGAACAAGGAGATCAAAGAGGCCTTCCAGAGGGTGATAAAGAGGACCACACATTTACTTCAGTAAGAACAATATTTGTGCAGGTGTTACTTTCCCTATAAGGAAAAGAGGGATAAGAATATGTAAATAACATTTTGTATGTCGCAAGAATAGCTAAGTAGAGAGAAGATGTGACAACCTGGCTTCTGGGTTCCTGGTGCCAGTATGTTTAGCTGCCACCACCAAGTGATCTGTCTGAGTCAGTGTCATCAGCATTGAACTGCATTTAAAAGGCTTGTTTACATAACTAGGCTCAGGTAGATAAAATCGGATGTTTGGACAACAGAGGTTCTGATAGATAATATATGTAGATAAATGACAAGACCTAGGAAGTCATGCATGGTTCTTCCCTCTACAATTTTTAAAATGTCCTTTATTTATTTTTGGTTGTTAAGCACTTTTTATATTTAAATAGAAATAAAATTACTCATAAAATCACATATGTATAAGTTAACAATAATTTAAAAAAGAATACCTTATCATCTGAGTTCCAAACACAGAGCGAGAAAGTCAGTGTGAGAAAGAGGAACACAGAAAGAGATAGGTAGAAAGAGAAATAGAGAGAGAGACACACACACAGAGGGAAAAGAAAGAGAGAGTGAAAAAGTGAACAGAGAGAAGGGAAGGGGAAGGGAGGAGAGGAGACAAAAGAAGAGGAGAGGGGAAAAGATTGATCTGTCTTTATTCCAAAATAACTTTGTTCCCTCCATCTTACTCCTTCAAACTCCTTATGAAGTGAGTTGTGAAAAACAGATGGGAGAAAGGAATAGTAGAAAGGAGGGGCACTTTTCAGGTTAAGAGTTGGGGAGATTCTCAGAGGCTAGAAAGAAGTCAAAGTCATCAATTTCTGGGCACAGGTGGCCTGAAGCATGCTCCATGGTAGCTTCCCAGGGACAGCGAAAGACTCAGAAACGAAGGCTGTCATGTTATGTCTAGGGACTCACAGTCTGAGTCCCAGAGATGTGAGCCCCCTAGGAATTCCAAGTCCTTAAGTATGATCAGCGAGCAGTAGAGACAGTCTGTATGAGGGTACCATGGAGACTCAAAGTCTAACCAAGAGAATTTAAAGAAAATTTTAAAAAGAGATATTTTTCAGACAAGAGTTTATAGACTAAGCTTCATACATACTACAGTAGTGTATACACAACATATTACACTTCACTAGTTACATTGCATAGATGTGATTTTTGTTCTATTATTATGTGCACAAGGCAAGTGGGAAATTATCCCCATTTTACAGACAGAACTTTTGGGTATATTGTGGTCTGCCTTGTTCTTCCCAGGGTAGCAAGAATCCGTCTTGAAGCTCACTAAGTATCAGATGTGGAACATAAATGGTTTTTACTGATCAGAAACATGTCATTTATTGCTTTGCCATGGTGCCCAATTTCTATACCTTAGGTGTTATATATTTAAAACTATCTTACGAATCTGTTCGTTGAAAATATTCACAACACAGTTTTTATCAGAGTGAATACATAACTATTAACCAATTGGTAAGAGTTAAATCAAATAATTAACTCATTATCCCATCCATCCCTTTCTCCTTAGAAGTAAGATTAGCTGAAGTAGATCCAACATGAATGGGGACCTTTCTAAAACATCTCTGTATCCCTAGTAATGGCAGGGTAGATGAGCTCCATTAAAACACCAAAAAGCAAAACACTAAAACCAAAAGTTCGTGGGAATGATCTTAAGTAGATATTTTTTTCTTTTGTGAGGAAGATTAGCCCTGAGCTAACATCTGCTGCCAATCCTCCACTTTTTCGCCAAGGAAGACTGGCCCTGAACTAAATTCATGCCCATCTTCCTCTACTTTATACGTGGGATGCCTGCCACAGCATGGCTTGCCAAGTGGTGCATATGTCCACACCCGGGATCTGAACTGGCGAACCCCAGGCTGCCGAAGTGGAATGTGCGAACTGAACCGCTGCAAAACAGGGCCAGCCCCAGTAGATATTTTTAATGAAGAATTAGTAATGCAGCATAATATATTGGAAAGAACTCCAATTCAGAACACATAAATTTCACCTACTTTTTTTTTTTTTTGGTGAAGATTAGCCCTGAGCTAACATCCTCCTCTAATCTTCCTCTTTTTCCCTGAGGAGGATTGGCCCTGAGGTAACATCTGTGTCCATCTTCCTCTATTTTATATGTGGGATGCCTGCCACAGCATGGCTTGATAAACTGTGTGTGTGTCTGCACCCAGGTTCTGGGTCTGCAAACGCCAGGCTGCCAAAGAGGAGCACATGAACTTAACCACTGCGGCACCATGCCAGCCCCTAAATTGCACCTACTTAAAGGGAAGGCATGCTGTTTACTTCACACTCTGATAAGTGCTTCATAAGCATTGTATAACTTGATTTTATGAAGAGCTGCTCCATCAAGTAGCTCATACTATAAGCCCCATTTTTAAGGTGATAATAGTGAGGTTTGAAGAGGTTAATTTGCTCAGGAACACACAGCAAGGATGTGGAAAGCTGGAATTCAACCCAATTAGCTGATACCAGTGCCCATGGTATTAACCTCAATGATCTGTGACTCTGTCATGAATTAGTTTCATTGTATTCCTTGTTGCTCCTATATCCTCACTTATGCATAGGAAATCATGCTGTGTCAGCCACCCAGGGCTGCTGTGATAATTGATTCAGGTCAGGGAGTTGAGAAAGTGTGCATATTTAAAATGGAATCAATTTGTGAACAGGGAAGTGTCCAAATATCTAATTTATTGTTTTTAAGCTGTATTGTCAGCCAGTTGTGTCATCTTTGGTAAACGTCTTAGCACCTCTGGCTTCAATCCTCACCTTGAAAATGATGGTCTTAAACTAGGTGCTCTCTCGGTCCCTTCCAGCTCAAAGAAATCTAAGTTCATTAAAAGAAAAGCTATAATTACGAGGTCATAATAGGACCATGGGGAAGTGGGGAATTGAGTCAGAAGGGACATGGCAAAGTGGGATGTGAAATTAGCAGGGAAATCATCTTGATGACAACCATGACACCAGAAGGCAGGTACCTGGAGAGTTTTCTCCCTATAATTGTCTTTTCTCCTTTCACTTCTGCCTTAATAATACATTTAAGAGGATCTCCAGTTGTGGGCATCTCTTTGGCTGTGAGTGGACAACCAATGTCATGGCCAAAAGCGCCCATCCTGGAGTGCAATAGGGCACACCTGAATAATTCTTTTGAAAAGAATAAGGAATTTCAACTTTGTCAAGAACTCTTGTTATCCTGAGGGATCTAGGTCAAGGTGAGAGGGCAAGATTTATAGAAAACAGTGGATTCTGTGTTATCCCAATATCCATGTGATTCTTCCAGTAAGACCAACATGGAGTAAGATTTATGGTCCTCATAAGTTTTATGAGGTTTATGTTATCTCTCATTCTTAACCTCTTCTCATATTTCTTTATCTAGCCTTTTTGTTCTGGTTAAGACTGTCAGTACTATGTTGAATGAGAGTGGTGAGAGTGAGCATCCTTGTCTTGTTCCTGATGTTAGAGGAAAAAGTTTGTTTTTCACATTGAGTATAACATTAGCTGTGGGTTTGTTTTTGATGGCATTTGTTATGTTAAGGTATTGTCTTTCTATTTCCAGTTTTTTTGGGTTTTAATCATGAAAGGATGTTGTATTTTATCCTATGCTTTTTCTGCATCTATGAGATGACCACGTGATTTCTATCTTTCATTCTAGTAATGTGGTGTGTCACATTTATTGATTTGTGCATGTGGAACTATCCTTCCATCCCAGTTGGTCATAGTATATAATTCTTTTCCTGTGTGGTCGAATTTGATTTGCTAATATTTCCTGACTATTTTTGCATCTATATTTAGGATGGATATTGGCCTATAGTTTTTTTTTTTTTCCTGTGGTGTCCTTATCTGGCTTTGGTGTCAGGGTGATATTGACCTCCTAAAATTCCATTAGAAGTATTCCTTCCTGTTTTTGAAAGTGTTTGAGAAGGATTGGCACTAATTATTCTGTAAATGTTTGGTATAATTTGCCAGGGAAGATATCTGCTTCTGTGGGTTTCTGTGTTAGGAGGTTTTTGATTACTGATTCAATCTCCTTATTTGTCTTTGTTCTATTCAAATTTTCTGTGTCTTCCTGATTCATTCTGGATAGCTTGTATATTTCTAGGAAGTTCTCCATTTCTTCTAGATTATTCAATTTGTTGGCATATGATTGTTCATAGTAGTTCCTTATAATCTTACGTATTTCTGCAGTATTGCTTGTAATGTCTCCTATTTCATTTCTGATTTTGAGACTTTTGACTTTATTTCTTAGTCTAAAGATTTGTCAATTCTTTTTGTCATATGGAAAACTAGCTCTTAACTTCATTGATTGATTCTATTGTTTTTTTGGTATGTAACTTATTTACTTCCACTCTGACCTTTGTTATTTCCTTCCTTCTACTCACTTTGGGCTTAGTTTGTTCTTTTTTAGTCCCTGAGACATAATGTTAGGTTGTTGTTAGAGATTCTTCTATATGCTTAATATATGCATTTATTACTATAAAATTCCCTCTCAGAAATGCTTTTGTAGCATCCCATTGGTTGTGGTATATTATGTTTCCATTTCAATTAGTTTCAAGATGTTTTTTGATTTCCTGTTTGATTTCTCATTTGACTCAATGGTTGTTCAGGAGTGTGTTGTTTAGTTTACACATATGTATACATTTTACAGCTTTCTTCTTCTTTATTTCTAGTTTCATATCAATGTTGTCAGAAGAGATACTTGGTATGATTTCAATCTTAAATTTTGTAAGACATGTTTTGTGTCCTATCATATGATGTATTCTGGAAATATTCTGTGTGAACTTGAGGAGTGAATGTATTCTGCTGCTATTGGATGGAATGTTCTATAAATGTCTTAGGTCCATTTCATCTAATGTGTGTTTTAAGTCCAACATTTCCTTTGTTGATTTTCTGTCTGGATGAACTACCCATTGCTAAAAGATGGGTATTAAAATCCCTATAATTATTGTATGGTGTCTAAATCTCTTTTCAGGTCTGTTCATATTTGATTAATATACTTTATTGCTCTGATTTTGAATGCATATATATTTACATTTATCATCTTGATGACTTGCCCTCTGTATTGTTATATAATGATCTTTTTTGTCTCTTGTTTCTGTGTTTGGCTTAAAGTGTTTTTGTCTGATATGAATGTAGCTATTTCTGCTTCATTTTGCTTTCTCCTTGCATAAAGTGTCTTTTCCATCCCTTCACTGTGAGCCTATGTGTGTCTTAAAGCTGTAGTGAGTCTCTTGTAGGCAGCATATAGTTGGGTCTTGCTTTTTAATCCATCCAGTACTCTGCCTGTTGATAGGTGAATTCAATCCATTTACATTTGGAGTGATTATTGATATTTGAGGACTTACTAATGCAATCTTATTCATAGTTTTCTGGTTGGTTTTTATTTTAGTTGTTTCTTTTCCCCTCTGTTTCTGTGTACCATAGTACATTGGTGATTTTCTTGGGTCGTATGCTCTATTTTCTCTTTCTTTGTGTTTTGGGAATCTACTCCAAGTTTTTGCTTTGTGCTTATCATAAGTCTTATATAAACATCTCACAGGGAGGGCAGTCCATTTTTAGCTTATAGTAACTTAACTTAGTCTACAAAAGCCGTACCTGTCTATTCTCCCCTTTTATGTTGTGTATGCCATTATTTCTTTTCACATGTATTGTTTAACAAATCATAGTAGCTACAATTATTTTAACACTCTTCACTTTTAACATTTTAAAGTATAGTTAAGTGGTTTACACACCACCCAAGTACAGAATAAGAATCTTTTTAAGCCTGATAGTGTATTTCCCTTTATTACTGTGTTGTATACTTTCAGATGTTTTAATGTCACTGACTAATGTCTTTTTGTTTCAGCTGAAAAAACTTCTTACAGCATTTTTTCCAAGGCAGGTCTAGTGGTGATGAACAGCCTCAGCTTTTGTGTTTCTAGGAAAGTCTTTATTCATACTCGTATCTGAAGTGTAACTTTGTGGGATGGAGTATTCTTGGCTTTCAGTTTTTCTTTCAGTACTGACTGTGTCATTTTACTCTCTCCTGGCCTGTAGGATGTGTGCTTGAAAACTGCTGATAGCTTAGTGAAGATTCATTTTTAGGTTATAATCTCTCTCTCTTTTTTTTAAGGATTCTCTCTTTATCTTTGATTTTTGATAGCATTATTATAATGTGTCTTGGAGAAGCTCTTTTTTCATGAGATAATGGAGTTATCTGTTAGCTTTCTGAACTTAGATGTTTAAATCTCTCCCAGGTTTTGGAAGTTCTCAGGATTATTTATTTAAATAAAATTTTTGCCACCTTCTCTGTCTTTTCTAATTTTTAACGTCTATTATTCTAATTTGGTTTTGATGGAATCCCATAGATTACGTAGGCTTTCTTTGTTATTTCTCATTCTTTTTTCTTTGCTCAGCACTGACTGGGTTATTTCAAACTCCCTGCCCTGTAGCTCACTTTTTCATTTTTCATCTGCTCTACTCTACTGCAGATGCTCTCTATTGCATTTTTCATTTCATTCATTGAACGCCTCAGATCCTGAATTCCTGTTTGGTTCCTTTTTATAATTTTTATCTCTTTGGTGAGTATCTCATTTTGTTCATTTTTCCTCCCTTATGTCATTCAATTGTTTTTCCGAGTTTTCTTGTGGTTGTTTTAAACAGCTGTTTTAAAAATCTTTATCAGCCAGGTTGCAAAATTCTGTGCCTTTCAGCTTTGTACTTTGAGAATTATTGTTCTCTTTAGGTGATGACATATTTTCTTGATAATTCATGTGTCTTGTAGGTTTGTATTGCTGCTTTAGTATTTGAAGTAGCAGGCATCTCCTTAAATCTTTACTAATTGCCTCAGATGGGGTATGCCATCTTTTGTGATTTTATAGGTGAGTTTTCCTCTGCCTTTGTATGGGTACACATGTTCCACTCTTCTCGTTCCCTCTTGTTGTAGAATTCTTAAGCTATTGTATTTTCTCTCGTTCTTACCACCTAACCAGTCTGGCTATTGGAAACCTCTATTTAGTTTTCAAGCATGTGGCTCTAGAGCTCCTGTTTGTGGTTTCTCCCTCGCCCAGAGACCCTGATCTCTCTTTCTGAGAGAACTCAGTTTACTAGATTTGCTCTCACTGCTGCTCTCAAGAATATGCACAAGAAGCTAGTGGCAGGGTGGGGAGAGGTGTGGGTTTAAGACTGGGAGGCTGGGGTTTCTCGTGCATCTGGTCAGGAGATCTTCTGTTGTGGTACTCTTAGTGGCTCATTGGTGGACTTCCTGCTGAAATAGGGAACTATACTTCATTAATACCTTCGATATATGTTTTTTTGATCCCTTTCCTGATCTCCTCTCTCTCTCCAGTCATGGATTACTTGTTCAATAGTCTAGGTACTTCTAGGGATAAAGAGGTTTCTGAATGCATCTAGCACAACTGTGGTATCCTGGGTACTCAGTGACTGTTCTTTTTCCCCTGCAGGAGAGTTTGCCACGACGAATTGTTTAACTTCTGCAGTGTTGCCTTGGGAAAGGTGGTGCTGAGAACTCTCCTTTCATTGTCTTCACTGTAAACAAATTCGTATTTTTCTTCAGCTCCAATTGTGTGCTGGAATCCTCTCTCAGGAAGTGCGACCTTCTGCAAAGTCTCTCTCATTCATGGGTGGCTGCTCAAATCATCTCTAGCCTTTGCTCAACCTTGACCAAGATGGGTTGGGGCAGGCTCACACTGATCCTGCTGGCTTTGTAGCCCATACTGAAGTCTGTTTGCCTGTTACTGGTTCACAGGTGGGCAGATTCCTCCTGGTCTCTTGGCATTTGGTGCTGGATACTACAACTCCCACAAAGGTACTTTTGTTTGTGGATGACTTCTAATTCATTGTTACTAAAGCAGGAGAAAAAGGAGGAATGTCTTTTCAGTGCTAAGATGCTGATATCACTCCTTTCCCTGATAATTTTTAATCTTATCTATCTACTTATGTAGATATGCAGTCTATTTGATGTGAATATTATAACATCAAAAAACATCAAGTCAAAATTTTTGTTTAAAGGAATTCTGGCTTGGTGTTGTCCCTAAGGTATCTGACAGAAGTAATGTAAATCATTTCTGAGGGAACACATTTTAAACTGAAGCATCAATGTTTCCCACAGATAAATTTTAAGAGAACATTGTTTAAGATAAAAAAATTACTCACCACACAATTAAACAAGGCACTTGAGCAAGAGTAAGAAACAATATCAAACTATGGAGTGCAATTTGGAAAACTATGTATTTATATTATTAGCTAATAATTATTTCAATAAGTACGTTTTAAAAGTTTAAATAAAGGATATTATTGAAAGTAAGATAAAACAATATGAGACTTTCCAAGCTGACCATGTGGATAAAGAACAATGTGAAACCTTTAGAGAGAAAACAAAATGTTATGATTGAAATTTGAAATTCAATGGATGAGTTAAACAGCCCACAAGCACAATTTATGAGAGAACTAATTTACTGGAATAGAGATCTTTAAAAATTAAACAGAGCACAGTAGAGGAAGCCAAACAATGGATGTTTCAGTGATGTGGAAATAGAGCAAGAAGATTCAAGATACAGCTAACTGGGGTTCCAGAGGCATATAATAGAAATATTAATAGAAATATAGAGACAATGTTAAGAGTATTAGCTTTGTTTAGTAGGAGCACACCAGACTTAGGCTACCATATTGATTGAATGAACATTAGAGGAAGCTGTGAATGTCTCCGTGATTGCAAGAAGAACAGTATATATTGCAGTTGCTCAATAAATCTTTTTGTTGTCATGATTATTGGTCATGACGATGATGGTAACGATAATGAAGAATGTGATTGTCTCCTCTGTTCTCGCAAAATCCTCTCCCCATTCAGTCTTACTGTGGACATAACGACATCTAAGTCTGGGATGAATTACACATATCTGTCTGTTACCATTTCTCCTTCCGTATTGACTACTAATCTTAAATTTCTTCTCTAATTAATAACTTCATTCCTTCAGAATTATTTTCAAAACAGTGCATAAATCAACTGTTTTCAAAACATGTTCAAGGGACTATGAAGCAATGATTATTCTGATTTTGGGGAATGAAACTGTCCACCTTACTTCTCAGGCTATAGTCTTATGCTTCTGTGGGTATTTTCTCTTTTCATTCATTTTTGGAATTAGGAGGCTGAGAAATAGTTGGGGAAAAGAAAGACACTCTGGGTAGCTAATACTGACAAATATTTGTAGTTCACAAACACAGTTTATTCCATTCATGTCACAGCCTCCTTCCAGGGAAATCTCCAAGACTTCTACTTTTAACCATATACAACTCTTAGGCTGTATTTGGCATCTATTTTCTACCTTTCACAGCTTTCTATTATTTTCTTTCTAGTTTGAGTTCATCTAAATAAAAATGTGTTTGTGTTGGTAGTTGTTCTATGACCATCTGGAGAGATGACAACTACAGCATCTTGAAGAGGGCATTCAGTACCTAAGGCAAAAACATTATTTTGGTTATTTACCATTTGGCCTGAGGACTTAGTGCTTACTTTCCCTGGACTGGCTCCAAAGAGAAAAGGAGGAAGAACTTCCAGAAATCCTGCCTCAGTTTCCTAATCCCCATATCCACTGCCTAAGCATCCTAACCTTTACATGAGTTAAAGTCAGTTTATTTTGTAGGAGAAGTCTTTAACCTAGGAACCATGAATAGAATGGAGGGTGACTGAGAATCTAACAAAACCATGTGCAAAGGCGGTAAGTAGCTGCAGTTTGCTTGGTAGATGGTCCAGAATTTCCAAAAGAGTTTCAAAAGTATCACTGACTCAAAGAAGATCAGAAATCACTGTCCTAGATAATTTAACTCATAAGTATTTCTATACTGAGGAAAGAAAAAATACGCCTCTGAGGAAAGGAGCATAATGGCTCTTTCAATCTTTCTTACCTAATTTCTCAGTATCTTTCTTAGCATCGTTAATGAGAGTAAGTCACATCCATTTCCAAGCTGCTTCTTGGTGTGTGACTCGTCCCACCATCCCATTGCATTATTCTTATATCTTTCAAGGCTGTATGAGTGCAGAAAGACAGCTATAGAAATGTCCACACTCCCTGATTACAGATTAATTGAACATTAGTTCTCAAGGAGATTTTAAAGAGCATGTATTTCATCATCCTTATTTGACGTATGAGGCTCACAGGATTCAGTGGCTTCTTCAATCACCGAATAAATGTCAGAGCCATGCCTTGGCAGAATCGTTCTGTTTCACCATATAGAGAGATGACAGTGTTTTTCTGGTTTACTATATGTCTAAGTCTCCTATTTTTTTTGAGGAAGGTTAGCCCTGAGCTAACTACTGCCAATCCTCCTTTTTTTGCTGAGGAAGACTGGCCCTGAGCTAACATCCATGCCTATCTTCCTCCACTTTATACGTGGGACGCCTACCACAGCATGGCTTTTGCCAAACTCTGCCGTGTCCACACCTGGGATCTGAACCAGCGAACCCTGGGCCGCTGAAGCTGAATGTGCGAACTTAACCGCTGCACCACCGGGCTGACCCCTCCTATATTTTTAAAATCTGGAACAGAAAAACATGAAATCAAGACATTTTAGTAGATAATGTACTAATGGTGCCTGTTTACTGTCTTTTGTCCCCAAAGAGAATGACAATATTTAACTAAGAGAAGTTTTTAGTTAAGTTTCATGATTATACATGAAACACAGATTAACTTGACATTCATGATTGAAGATGTATACACAGTCAGTAGCATCACTGGAAAAAAAATAGTGTCTTCTTTTGTTTTTTGAGGATGAAAACATTTCCTTCTCTCATCTTTTTCTCAGCAGATAGTACTGAGCAGGTCCATGAAAGAGGATAGAAATCATACTTCTGTGGCCATGTTTGTTCTCCTGGGACTGTCAGATGAAAAAGAGCTGCAACTTATCCTCTTTCCAATCTTCCTAGGGATCTACCTTCTGACCATAATCTGGAACCTTGGTCTCATCCTCCTTATCAGGATGGACTCCCACCTGCACAACCTATGTACTTTTTTCTCAGTTTCCTGTCATTTATAGACATCTGCTATTCTTCTTCCATCAGCCCAAGGATGCTTTCAGACTTCTTAAAAGATGAAAAAACAATTTCATTCATTGCTTGTGCCACCCGGTATTTTGTTGGGTCCTGGATGGCTCAGGCTGAGTGCTGCCTGTTGGCCGTAATGGCCTATGACAGACATATTGCTATTGGTAGGCCTCTGCAGTACTCAGCCATCATGGATCCTGACCTCTGTCAGAAGATGGTTGCTGGAGCCTATGGGAGTGGTTTCCTTGGTAGCTTAATTCAAACAGTTTCTTGCTTTCATCTCTACTTTTGTGGGCACAATATCATTCCAAATTTCTTCTGTGACATAACCCAGATTATTTCCTTGTCTTGCTCCAATCCCTTTATGAGCCAAATGATTCTTTTTCTGGAATCTATTTTTGTTGGATTCACTTCCTTCCTTGTCATCCTCTTATCCTATGGTTTTATTGCAACTTCCATCCTGAAAATATCCTCCATAAAAGGTAGTGCCAAGGCCTTCAATACCTGTGCCTCCCACCTGGCTGTTGTGACAATATTCTATGGCATGGGCTTCTCTGTGTACCTGCATCCTAGCTCTAGCCACTCCAAAAAGCAGAACAAGGTTCTGTCAGTGTTCTATGTTATCCTCATCCCAATGTTAAACCCTTTTATCTATAGTCTGAGGAACAAGGAGATCAAAGAGGCCTTGATGAGGGTAGTAAAGAAGGCAACATATTTATCTCAGTAAGAATAATATTTGAGCAAATATTATTTCCTCCATAAGGAAGACAAGGGTAAAAATATGCAAGTGACCTGTTATAGGTTACAAGAAAGCTAGGTAGAGAGAAGAAGTGAAAACTTGGCTTCTCATGTCTTAATGCCATTATGTTTAGCTGCCACCACCAAGTGATCTGCCTAATGCAGTGTCAGCAACATTGAATTCAGTTTAAAAGGTCTTTTTCCATGATTAGACCTAGGCAGGTAAAATAGTGTTTCGAGATTAGAAGTTCTGATTGATATTATATGTAGATAAATGAGAAGACCTAGGAAGCCACTCAAATAGGTCTTTCCTCTACAATTCTTAAAATGTCTTTTATTTATTTTTAACTAGGTATTTATTTATGTTTTGATTACAATAAAACAAAATCATGTATAAAATTATAGATGTGAAAATTAAGAGTAATTTTTAAATGAATACTTTTATAATTTCATCCCAAAGGCAGAGGGTGTGAGAGGGAGGGACACAGAAAAAAGAGAAATGGAAAGAGAGAAAAAGTCAGAGAGAGAAAGAGAGAGAGGAGATGAGAGGAGAGAAGAAGGAGAAAGATAATCTAGCTTTATTCTCAAATAATCTTATTCCCTCTATCCTACTCCTTGAGTGTCCTTGTGAAGTGAATTATGAAAAAAAAATTGGAGAAAGGAATGGTAGATAGAAGGGGCACTTTTCAGATCAAGAGTTGGGGAGATTCTCAGAGACTAGAAAGAAGTCAAAGTCATCAACTTCTGGGCATAGGTGGCCTGGAGCATACTCCAAGGTAGCTTCCCAGAGACCATATAAGACCTCAGAAATGAAGGCTTTCATCGTGAGTGTGGGCGACAGGGTCTAAGTCCCAGTGCTCTGAGCCTCTCAGAGATTCCCAGGCCTTAAGTTTGACCAGGGAGCAGCAGAGACACCAGACTTGAGGGGACCGTGGAAACTCAGAGTCCAACCAAGAGAACTTAAAGAAAATTTAAGAAGAAATATTTTTTTCAGGAAAGAGTTTAAGTACTAATCTTCATACGTATTATATTAGTATTTATACAATACTTTCAACTTCATACGGTTACATTGCATAGAAGTGATTCTTTTCTATTAACACGTGCAGTTGGTTGATGAGGAATTATTCCCCTTTTACAGATAGAACCTTTGGGCATATTGTGGTCTGCCACATTCTTCTCAGTGTAGCAACAATCCATCTTGAATCTCATGAAGTGTCATGTGTGGAGCACAAATGGTTCTTAGTGACATAAAGATGTCCTCCATTGCTTATCCATGGCACCCAAATTCTACACTTTGAGGTTGTATTTTTAAAACCATCTTAAGGGCCTGTTCAATTTAAAAGATTAAATTATTACAGTTCTTACCAGGGGGATATATGACTACTAACCTATTAGCAAGAGTTAAATAATTAACTCATTGCCCCACCCACTCCTCTCTCTAGAATTAATGATAGCTGAAGTAGATGAAACAAAGAATGAGACATTCCAAAAACATCTCTGTATCCCTAGTAACGGCAAGGTAGATGAGTTCCATCTAAACAAAAAAAGACAAACAAGTTTGTGGGAATGATCTTAAATAGATATTCTTAATGAATGCTTAATAATGCAGCATAATATGTTGAAAGGAATTCCAATTCAGAACACATAAATTAAGCCTATTCTTAATAGAAGACATGCTGTGTACTTCACATTCTGATAAGTGATTTATAAGCATTATCTAATTTGATTCTATAAAAAGCTACTCTGTGAAGTAGCAACTATGATCAGCCCCATTTAATAGGTGATAATGCTGTGGCTTCGAGAGGTTAATTTGCTCAACCAGTAAGTGGAAACCTGGAATTCCACCCAGATTGGCTGATAACAGTGCCCAAGGCATTAATCACAATAAGTCATGACTCTGATATGAATTAGTTTTATCATATTCCTTATTGCCTTGATTTCCTTGCCTATGCATAGGAAATCATGCCATATCTGCCTCATGGACCTGCTAAGATGATTGATTCAGGTCAAATATTTGAGAATATGTATGTATGTATCTATCTGAAATCAAAGAGTTTTGTAAACAAGGAAGTGTCCACATACCTAACTTATTATTAGGCTCTATTGCCAGCCAGTTGTGTCACCTTGGACAAATCCTTTAGATAAATTGGCTTCAAATCCTCACCTGGAAATTGATGATATTAGACTATGTTATCACTATGTCCTTTCCTACTCAAATGACTCCTAGGTTGTTGAAAAAAAAAAAAAAAAAAGCTACATCAATCTTGAGACCATAAGAGGACCATGGGGAAGTGCTGAATTGAATCTGAAGGGACATGGCAAAGTGGGGCATGAAATTAGCACAGAAAAAACTCCGTGATAACCATAACTCCAGAGAGCAGGTATCTGGAGGGTTTTCTCCCTATAATTGTCTTCTCCTTTCATCTCTCACCTAACAACACATTGAGAGGAACCCCAGTGGTGGGCATCTCTTTGGCTCTGAGTGGACAGCCAATTTCGTGGCCCAAATCACTCATCTTTGAATGCAATCTGGTCCGCCTGGAAAATTCCTATGGATAATAAATAAGTGACTTCACCCTTTGGCAAGAACTCTGTCTTCCTGGGGGATCTATGTCAAGATGAGAGGACAAGATTTACAGAAAACAGTGAATTCTGTGCTATTTCAATAGCCGTGTAATAATTCCAGTAGGACATTTGTGGAGCAAGGGTTATGGTCCTCAGTCTCTTTCATTCTCCAATTCTTCCCTCTCCCTCATTTATGCACCCTCCACTTCGGGCCCTTTCTCAGGTTCTCTTTTTCCTTACCCAATTTCCCTGACCCTCAATCAAAATAATAACTTCAAAACAAAAATATTAGGTATTACTCTGGTGAGGAGTGGATGTTCAGTTCTAGTTCTCAAATTCTTAAGTATATGATCTTGAAATCTGTTAATTTCTGTTTGCTACTTATAAATTGGGGACAATAGAATCATCTAGAATCCAATGAGATAATGTCTATAAAGCCTACACACTACAGAAGTTAATAATTGAGCACTCAATCAAAATATTAAATTGTGAATTACAGGGGACTTAACTAAGGTAAAACATATTGGTCTGTTTCCCAACTTTATCTATTCCATGAATCTTTTTAATTTAATTTTCCCTTGGGGATTGTGCTTTTGCATAATTATTAATTTGGTTTCTATTTCAGTATATAACTTTGATTCATAATTTCTGAGTAGCAGCAAAAGCCAAGCTGGTCATTTCATGATGATATGACAAAGTTTTCACGTACAATTCTATTCGTCTTTTGAAATACTCCAAATAACCATCCATTGTCATCTTTGAAGACCCTATGGGTCTGGAGACACTAGCACTGGTGACCCAGATATTAGAGATGACCCACCAGATGAACAGGTAGTGTTGGTGAGACTGTTTCTTTTATCCTTCTTTACTATGTTGTTCGTCATTCAGCAACATTCCTGGCTTTCTTAACCTGATTTTACATCCTGCACAAAATTGCAAATTGTCATGTCCTTAGTAGATCATATTTAGAAGGAGTTTTGGTTAGCTGTATCCCCACAGTAATATCTCCAACCAAAATTTACATCAATCATCTTTTCTTCTACAAACTGCCTTGACAGATGGTGAACACACACAAAAAATTAACCAGAGAGAGTGAGTATATTCAGAATGTTTTTTTTCTTTTCCTCTAGCTTACCAAATTATAAAATCATACACTTTTAGGATCAATTTTCTCATGAACAAGTGAAACGATCCACAACTCCTCACAGTTTTCTGTGAATGATGAGTTACATAGAATACATTTAGTCATGGCTGCCTTTGTTACCAGAATGTTAGTAAGAAAGTGAAGAATTTTAGTACAATTATTTGATCAAAAGTTTGACTTATTTTCACCAAATTGATCAATTATGTTGTTGTTTCAGGGATGTTGTGCATGAGAGTTTATACTTTCAAAATGTTTTCATTGAATGTAATGCATCTGGGATAAATAGCTGATAAATTATATTAGCAACAGTCTATTTAAGAGTAAACAGAAAATTTTTGACACTCATAAAACCATAGCGCAAATGAAACAAAAATCTTTCTCGACATCAAAGCTCATCATAGCTTGATGGTAGTTGTCAACTGACTCAAGTGTACATGAATCGAAGCAAACTAAATAGAAATCATTTATGTGGTTTGTGTCTGCATGGCTCCAGGTGGTTTAACTTGCCTGCGCACTAGGTCTGAATCTATACCTGACCAGAGGTAATGATGTCCGACTGTCTACAGAGCTGATGATGTCTCAGAAATTTCCCCAAATTAACCCGTACAACTCTATCGCACCTGGCATTCCTATTCACGGATATAGCCATCATTCATGGTTATCTGTAAGCAGTCAATGATAATAACAGCCAACATCTATTGAAAAATTAATGTGTACCAGATTATGTGCTGAACATTGGCACGAATTTCCTAATAAAAGCCTCCCATTAACCTTATAGTTTAGAGGCTCTTGTCGTCCTCACTTTGTTAAAAGTAAATCATACCTAGTGTGTTTAAGTGACTAGGACCAGTTCATAGAGTGAGAGAGTATCAGAACTAAATTTTTTTTTCCAGTTTTAGTGAGATGTAATTGATATATAACGTTGCATAAGTTTAAGGTGTACAACACAATGATTTGATATATGTAAATATCGTAAAATGATTACCACAATAAGATTAATTAACACCCGTCACCCCACATAGTCACAGTATTCTTCCCTGTGATGAGAACTTTTGTCGTCTATTCTCTTAGCACTTTCAAATATACAATGCAATATTGTTAACCAAGTCATCTTGCTGTATGTTATATTGCCAGAAATTATTTGTCTTATAACTGGAGATATGTACCTTTAGGCCACATTCACTCAATTCCCCCACTTTCTACCCTCTGCATCTGGCAACCACAAATCTTATCTTTGCTTCTATGAGGTTATTTTTTTTTATACTCCACATTCAAATAGATCATATGGTACTTGTCTTTCTCTGTCTGATTGATCTCAGCACAATTCCTTCAATGTCTATCCAGATTGTTGCAAATGCCAGGATTTCCTTCTTTTTTATGCCTGAATAATATTCTCTTATTATACATATTATTTATGTTACTTATACATAATTATACATACACATGTTGTTTATATTATTTTTACATTTATTATATGATTTCTTTGTCCATTCATCTGTTGATGGACACTTAGAGTGTATCCACGTCCTGGCTATTATAGATAATACTGCATTGAACATGGGAGTTCAGGTATCTTTTTGGGACAGTGATTTCATTTCCGTTGGATATATACCCAGGATGGAATTGCTGGATCATATGATAGATTTATTTTTAATTTTTTGAGGAAAATCCACATTATTTTCCACAGTAACTATACTAGTTTACATTCTCACAGCAGCTCGTACGGTTCCTTTTTCTCCACATTCTTACCTGTAGTTTTATCTCTTGTCTTTTTTGATGATAGCCACTCTAACAGATGTGAGTTGATATCTTATTGTGGTTTTGATTTCAATTCCTTGATGATTAGTGATGCTGAACACATTTTCACATATCTGTTGTTAGTTTGGATGTCTTCTTCATAAAAATATCTATTCAGGTCCTATACCAAAATTTTAATTGGATTATTTATTTGCTGTTGAATTGTATGAGTTCCTTATGCATTGTGGATATTAACCCCTTATGAGATACGTGATTACAAATATTTTCTCCCATTCTGTAGATTACCTTTTCATTAGCTTATCTTTTCTTTTGCTGTGCAGATGTTTTTTTATTTTGATATAATCCTTCTTGATTATTTTTAATTTTTTTGCTTGTGCTTTAGGCGTAATATTGAAAAAAGTCTTTTCCAATACATGATCAGAAGAATTTTCTCTATGTTTTCTTCTAGGAGTTTTATGGTTACTGGTCTGACATTTAAGTCTTTAATTCTTTTTGAGTTTATTTTTGTGAGTGGTGTAAGATTGGCGTCTAGTTTCATTGTGTGCATGTGAATATCCAATTTTCCCAAACCCGTTTATTGAAGAGACTGTATTTTTTCCATTGAGTATTTCACACTCTCTTTTCAAATGTTAGTTGATCATATACCCACAGTTTTATTTCCGGGCTCTTGATTCTGTTCCATTGGTCTAAGTGTCTGTTTCTATGCTAGTACCATACTGCTTTGATTACTATGGCTTTGTAATATAGTTTGAAATCAGGAAGCGTAATGCCTCTTTGACAGCTTTATTCTTCTTTCTCAGGATTGCTTTGTCTGTTCAGGGCCTTTTGTATTTCCACAAAAATTTTAGGATTGTATGTTCTATTTCTGTGAAAAATGTCACTGGAATCTTGGTAGAGACTGCATTGAATATATCGATGGCTTTGGGTAGTATGGATATTTTAATAATATTAATTCTTCAAATCCATGAACATGGGATACCTTTCCATTTACTTGTGTCTTTTTCAATTTCTTTTGTCAATGTCTTATAGTGTTCAGTGAAGAGAACTTTAACCTTCTTGGTTAAATTTATTGCTAAGTATTTTGTTTTTTGATGCTGTTGTGAATGAGATTATCTTATTTATTTCTTTTTCAGACAATTTGTGTTAATATCTAGAATGCTTAGTTTGTATCCTGCAACTTTACTAAATTGATGGATTAGATCTAACAGGTTTTCGGTGAAGTTTTTATGATTTTCTGTAGGTAAAATCATGTCATCTGCTTATAGACACAATTTCAATTCTTTATTTCCAATTCTGATGACTTTTATTATTATTTTTTGACCCACTTGCACTGGCTCTGACCAAGTACTATCTTGAATAGGAATCTTGAGAATGGCCAACTTTGTCTTCTTCCTGATCTTAGAAAAATGCTTTTGATCATTCACTATTTAGTATGATGTTAGATGTTGGCTTGTTGATAGGGCCTTAATTATGTTGCATTTAGTTCCTTGTATACCTAATTTATTGAGAGTTTTTATCATTTAGTATTTTTTGAGAATTTTAAAATCTGTATTCATCAGGAATATTGGGTTGTAGTTTTCTTTTCTTGCAGTGTCCTTATCTGGCTTTGGTGTCAGTGCTGGTCTTATAAGTGAATTTAGAAGTGGTTCTTCATCTTCAGTTTTTTGGAAGAGTTTGAGAAAGACTGGTCTTAATTCTTCTTTAAATATTTGACAGACTCACCATAAAACTATCTGGTCCTGGGTTTTTCTTTGTTGGGAGGCTGTTGATTAATGATTCAATCTCCTTAATTGTTATTTGTCTGTTCAGATTTTCTATTTCTTCCTGATTCAGTTTTTCTAGGTTGTATGTTTCTTGTAATTTATCTATGTCTTCTAGGTTGTTTAGCTTGCTGAAGAAACCATAGGACAAGAGAGTATTCTTGGTGTGGCACTGTGCCAGCAGGGTGAGGGGCAATGGAGTCAGAGTACGTCTTCTCCTTTACCCTTTTAATGTGGTTCTTCTTGTTCTCTGTGGCTAGTGGAGGTGCTTCAGCCTCATCCTCATGTTTTAGGATTTTTGCAATGATGTCCTGTCTGTGAATAGTTGGTAACTGTTCTTATGAGGGTTACCAAAGTCAGGAATGACCTATTTTGCCATCTTGATGATGCCACTCAGAACAGAAACTCTAAAGTCTGAACCCTAATCACAGTACTATGCTATTTCCTAAGTTGAAAAATATCCTACATTTGAGACAATATTTGATTGTAATTGTGAGTTTTACTAGCCTCCTTTTAAGACTGGCTCCTATGAAGACTTCCCTAAGAAGACATTTCATAACTTTATTAGCATACATGCTGTACACCAAGAAAATATCAGGATTATAAATTATGATACAATTATCCAGGCCATTTTGAAGATATTATATTAAATATATTTGTAAAAAGGTTTGAGAAGTTATTATAAACAGGATAATTTTTCGTATAGGTGAAAGAAGAAATTTTTAAAAATATCTAGATGACTGTCTGGGAAAGAAGAGCTATTACAAGTTTATTCTGGAATGATGCCACTTATGCTTTACTATTATAAAGCCACAATTATATTTTTAATTATTAAAAGTCTTTTAAAAATTGATTTTAGTCAATGATATCTATCATAGATAATTCACTGAATTTCTATTGCTTTTCAAAAAGTTCTCTATCAACTTTTTAAATATTATTTATTTATTTATTTATTTTTGAGAAAGATTGGCCTTGTGCTAACATCCGTGGCCATCTTCCTCTACTTTATCTGTGGAACACCTGCCACAGCATTGCTTAATAAGCAGTGCACAGGTCCTTGCCTGAGATCTGACATAGGAAACTCCGAGCCGGTGAAGTGGAGAGTGAAAGCTTAACCACTATGCCACCAGGCCAGCCCCAGATCTCTTCTAATTTTCTTGAGACCTCATGAAGTAATTGAGAACCTGAAACACTGAGAAGGTATTTCTTGACAATTGGAGAAGAAAACTGGGGTCTTTCCACCAGGACAATAAAGTGTTTTCCCTTTTTCAGTGCTCAATGAACGAAAAGAAATGGCATCTATGAGCATTGTAATGCTATTGTTTCGCCTGCGTCTGCAATCCATTCTTTTGTCTCTTTTCTGATTTTAGGAGCACGAAGCCAATGGTTTGGGGAGGAAATATTACAGATATCACCCATTTCATCCTCTTGAGATTCTCGTATTTCTCTCCAGAATCATAGGAGTGCTCTTTGTTGTATTCCTGTTGATCTACATTATGACTCTGACTTGGAACCCGTGCCTCCTCATCTTAATAAGGATAGATTACCCACATCCACACATCCATGAACTTCTTCCTCAGTTATCTTTCTCTCATTGATATCTGCTATGTGACCTCCACCTTCCCCAAGATGCTCTCCAATTTCTTCCAGGAACAGAAAGGTATCACCTTTGTGGGTTGTATTATTTAGGACTTTGTCTCAACCATGGGACTGAGTGAGTCTTGTCTCATGACAGCCATGTTTTATGACTGATATGTTGCCATTTGTAACCTACTTCTCTAGTCATCCATCATATCACCAACCCTCTGTGTTCAGATAGTGCTTGTGTCCTATATGGTTGGACTCTCTGGTTCTATATCCAAATTATGTGTCATGCTTCAATCCTACTTCTGTGGGCCTGACGTCATCAACCACTTCTTCTGTGACATGCCCCAACTGTTAGTCCTGTTCTGCTCTGACACTTTCTCTGTAGAACTCATGATTGCTATATTTACAATGGTCTTTGGGATAATGTCTTAGTTATTATGATATCCTATGGCTATATTATCACTTTCGCTAAAGGCAAGTTCAAAGGTTTCAACCCCTGTGCTTCTCACTTGACAGCAGTGACCCTCTTGTGTACCTCAGGTAGATTTGTCTACTTGAGTTCCAGTTGTGGTGGTTCCTCCAGCTTTGACAGTTTCACATCAGTCTTCTACACTGTGGTGATTCCCATGTTGAATCCCTTGATTTACAGTCTGAGGAACAAGGAAATCAAAGGTGCCTTGAAGATGTTGCAAAATAAGTTAGAGTATTGCTGAGGTCACAGATTATGAGATTTCTGACCAATTTGTCTTGTCAGAATCACTTTCACCCACAGCAATATGCACACTAATACACTATAACAAAATTCATACTATCTTTGGACAAAGAAGGCTTGTTTGACCCAGATAATATGCCAAAATGAGCCAATAGCTTACTCAATGCCACACAGACACAATATCTTTAAGTCCTGGAGGTTCATTACTTTCACTCTACATGAGGAGTGGCCTTATCATTTATTAATCTATCTGCAAGTATTTGTGAAACATCAGGGTTTAGAAACGTTTTGCTTCTTCTTGCTTCTGAGATTAAGCTCTGTCCAATTGCAAGCTTCTGACCTTAAAGGAGAGATAATTGACAGAGGTCCCCAGGAGTGTACAAACCTTGTCTGCCAAATATTTTGATGTAGCATTATCCAGACATCATGCTGACAGATGTTTGTTCTGTGTTTCTGACCAAAGTGGGAATGAACACAGAGTGGTAAAGTGCCTTTGGACAGAAACAAAGCTATACTATTGGCCTGATTGTGTCTCCTGGGGAGACCAGTCTGAGACAGCTAATGTCTATCTAAGGTCTCTTCAATGCTAATCATCTAATAAATTTTTAGTCACATCCTAGTCTCCATAGTTGTAGCCTAAGGAGGGAAGAGGTGATTTGAATCATATAAAGAATGGAATGAAGTATTGGCTCCCTTCACTGCCATTTATTTATGAGTCTGATGAGTTAATTTCCTGCATCTATTGTCCAGTGGGGATTTCTGATTGGAGATGATATTCAAAATCCATGTCACAGCCAATAGCAGCTTCTGATATTGTGGGACTCAAACATCTCTTTCTCTCCCCCCATCAAATCTGGAAAACTTTACCCTTGGTTCACATAGCCAATGGGATGGCACTGCCCAATCATTTCTGGTATTTCAAGCATCTGAACATCTTTTCTGTGAGAAGTCATCTGTGAGAGTTCATTGTAATAATAGAGTTATTGAATATTCAATACTGCAGGAGCAAAGAACAAATATGAAAAGCTGGTATACATTATTTCTTATTGTTCATGTTGAACACATTTTATGTCTTAGAGATTTATGGTTGTTTGGGGTGATATAATAGATGGAATAGAATGGTTTAAATTACTTTAATGCTCATATTTTCCAGGAAACCTCAAGGGCCAGGAAAGGAAATAGATAGTGGAAGAGGCAGGGTTCTCAAGTCTGGCCAGTTTTTCTTGTCTGAAGTAAGACATAAAGTGCAGTCCTTGTGTGCTGGTTAAAAAAAAGAACAAAATGTATAGCAACACTGACTATTGATTTGTGAGATTACTCAGACCAAACTAACTAGTATCAAACAGATGTCTTTACATTTACATATTACCCTTGGAGATTCCATTGGATCCCTTTTTTCTTTTTGCTTCTTTATTTTTTATTGAGGTAACATTGATTAATAACATTATAACAGTTTCAGAGGTACATGACTATATTTCGGTTTCTGTGTAAATTACATAATGTTCACCACCCAAAGATTAATTACAATCTGTCCCCATATACACACCCTTTTACTCTTTTCACTATTTCCCTCCATCATATCCCCTCTGATACCCACAAATCTAATCTCTATCTCTCTGTATTTTTTGTTGCTGTTATTGTTTTTATCTTCTACCTGTGAATGAAATCATATGATATTTGGCTTTCTCTGTTGGACATACTTAACTTACGTTATACCCTTAAGGTCCACCCATGTTGTCACAAATAACAGGATTTCATTTTTTTTAATGAGTGAGTAGGATTCCATTGTGTGTATATACCACATCTTTTTTATCCATTCATCCATTGATGGGCAGTTGGGTTCTTCTACATCTTGGCTACTGTGAATAATGCTGTGGTGCACAAAGGGATGCATAAATCTCTTTGAATTGCTGATTTCGAATTCTCTGGATAAATACCCAGTAGTGGAATAGCTGGATCATATGGTATTTCTATTTTTAATTTTCTTGAGAAATCTCAATACTGTTTTCCATAGTTGCTGTAGCAGTTTGCATTCCCATTGACAGTGTATGAGGGTTCCCTTTTCTCCACATCCTCTCCAACACTTGTTATTTATTATCCTGTTAATTGTGGCCATTGTGACAGGTGTGAGGTGATATCTCAGTGAAGTTTTGACTTGCATTTCTCTAAAAATTATTGATGTTGAATATCTTTTCAAGTGCCTGTTGGCCGTATGTATATCTTCTTTGGAAAATTTTTTCCTATCTTCTGCCTATTATTTGATTGGGTTCATTTTTTGTTGTTGAATTGTATGAGCTCTTTTTATATTTTGGAAATTAACCTCTTGGTGGATATATGATCTATAAATCTTTTCGCCAGCTGGTAGGTGGATTTTTTTCCTTTTGTTGGTGGTTTCCTTGGCTTTGCATGAGTTTTTTGGTTTGAAGTAGTCCCATTCGTTTATGTTTTCTTTTGTTTCCCTTGACTGAGAAGACATGATATTCAAGAAGATACTGCTAAGACCAGTGTCAAAAGGTGTACTGCCTATGTTTTAGCCAAAGAGCTTTATGGTTTCAGGTCTTATATTCAAGGCTTTAACCCATTTTGTGTTAATTTTTCTGTAGGGTGTAAGAAGATCTACTTTCATTCTTTTGCACATGGCTATCCAGTTTTCTCTACAGTATTTATTGAAGAGACTTTCTTTTCTCCATTGTATGTTCTTGGCTCCATTTTCAAAGATTAGCTATACATAGATATGCGGTTTAATTTCTAGGCTCTCAATTCAGTTTCATTGATCTGAGTGTCTATTTTTGTGCCATAAACATGCTGTTTTGATTACTATAGCTTTACAGTATATTTTGAATTCAGGGAGTGTGATTTTTCAGGTTTTTTCATTTTTCTCAGGATTGCTTTAGTTACTCAGGGTCTTTTGTTGTTTCATATAAATGTTAAGATTCTTTCTTCTGTTTTTGTGAATAATGTCATTGGGTTCAGATTGAGATTCCATTGAATCTGTAGGTTGGTTTAGGTAATATGGACATTTTAACTACGTCTATTCTTCCACTCCAAGAGCATGGAATATCTTTCCATTTTTTTATATTTTCTTTGATTTCTTTTAATAATGTCTTAGAATGTTTGGTGTATAGCTCTTTCACCTCCTTGGTTAAATTTATTCCAAGATATTTTATTCTTTTTGTTGTGGTCGTAAAAGGTATTGTATTTTTGAGTTCTTATTCTGCTAGTTCATTAATGTAGATAAATGAAACTGGTTTTTATAAGTTGATTTTGTACCCTGCAACTGTGCTGTAGTTGTTCCTTATTTCTAATAGTTTTCAGGTGGATTCGTTAGGTTTTCTATGATGGGATCATGCCATCTGCAAACAGAGAGAGTTTCTCTTCTTCTTTTCCTATTTGGATACCTTTTATTTCTTTTTCTTGCCTAATTGCTCTGGCCCAAACCTCCAGTTCTATGTTGAAAAGGAGTGGTGAGAGTGGGCACCCTTGTCTTGTTCCTCTTCTCAAGGGATGGCTTTCAGTTTTTAACCATTAAGTTTGATGTTGGCTGTGGGTTTGTCACATAAGACCTTTATTGTGTTGAGGTACTTTCCTTCTATACCCATTTTATTGAGAATTTGTATTGTAAATGGATGTTGGATTTTGTCAAACGCTTTCTCTGCATCTATTGAGATTATCATGTGACTTTTATTCCTCTTTTTGTTAATATGGTGTGATTGATTTGCAGATGTTGAATCATCCCTGCGTCCCTGGTATAAATCCCACTTGATCCTGGTGTATGACTCTTTTCACGTATTGCTGTATTTGGTCTGGCAATATTTTGTGGAGGATTTTAGAATCTACGTTCATCAGTGATATTGGCCCGTAATTTTCCTTCTTTGTGTTGTCCTTGTCTGATTTTGGTATCAGGGTAATGTTGGCCTCATAGAATGAGTTGGGAAGTGCTCCATCTTCTTCAAATATTTGGAATTGTTTGAGAATGGTAGGTATTAAATCTTTGAATATTTGGTAGAATTCTCCAGAGAAGCCATCTGATCCTGGACTTTTGTTTTTTGAGAGGTTTTTGATTACTGTTTCAATGTCTTTACTTGTGATTACTCTATTCAGATTCTCTATTTCTTATTGATCCAGTTTTGGGAGGTTGTATGAGTCTAAGAATTTATTCATTTCTTCTAGATTATCCAATTTGTTGACATATAGTTTTTCATAGTATTCTCCTATAATCCTTTCCATTTCTGTAATATCCATTGTAATTTCTTCTCTTTCATTTCTAATTTTATTTATTTGAGACTTCTCTCTTTTCCTTAATGAGTCTGGCTGAGGGCTTGTCAATTTTGTTTATCTTCTCAAAGAACCAGTTCTTAGTTTTATTGATTCTTTCTACGTTTTTTTTGGTCTCTATTTCATCTATTTCTGCTGTAATTTTTGTTTCTTCCCTCCTTCTGTTGACTTTGTACTTTGTTACTGGGATTGTAATCTCCTGTAACTTCAAGTTTGATTTCTAGAGGGTTGTTATTCTCTTTCTCTTCTTCCGTGTTACTTAGTTCTTCATGGTAACTGATTCTTTGCTGGCACATTTGTGGTAGTAACCACATTTCCTATTGGGTATGGGTTTGGTTACTTTGGTTCTGAGTTGCTTTTGTTTGTATTTGATACCCTGCACTTTCCACCCTCTACTACCTCTGCTGGTGGTGTAGTCAGTGCCCTCCTTGTGCTACTTTAGCCTCTGAGGTTGCTAGTGACTTGCTGCTTATGATGTCAGTGCAGTCTCAGGTGTCACCAGTGGGGTCACCAGGCTTCATACACTTCTGCTGCTTCTGGGGTCTCCTGGGTGTCATGCTTCTCCACTGCTTCTCCTTGGGCTCTCCATGGGAGAGGATACTGCTGCATTATATACCATCTACACTGCTGCTCCAAGGTTGTCTAGGGTTACTGTTTGCACCAATGCCTGGGTGCTGGGTTCATGAGTGTCACTGTCACTTCTGGGGCCTCTGGTACTTGAAGATTGTATGCAGCCCCTGCTGCTGGTGGACCTGATATTGGGGGTTCTGCCACTGGGGGCTGGGTAACTAGTTCCATTGTATTTCCTGAAGCCTCTGGTTACAGGTTCCACCTGCCACCACTGGGGGTTTGGAGGGGCTAAGCAGAGAGAGGTTGTTGCTTGTGCAGCCTCTGGTTTCTAGAGCTAGTTGGTTTGTTTTGCAAACTGAGGTTAGGGTCCCCTGCCCTACCTGGGAAAATATGAGTTTTGTATACTGCTCCCAATGTTGGAAAGACCTGTCCAATGCAGGTAGAGTGGGAGGGATCTGCTGAGAGACAGGCAGGGAGCAAGCTGCCCCTGTTTTCTCTGTCCCCCAGTGACCACTTACAGACACGTGGGGCAGATCCACTTGGGGACAGGCGGGGACACCTATTGGTTTTGCTCCTGCCATGACCATTCACAGTTACATGAGCTCCAGTGCCTGCTGTTTCTGTTTCTGTTGTGTCTGCCCAGAGTTATGTAAGTCATGGCACCTACTGTTTCCACTCACATGACAGTAGTGATCTATGGCACCTGCTTTTCTGCTCTTGAAGCAACTGCTTGCAGGCACATACACTGGTGTGAGGATCTACACCCTGGATAACTGCTGTTGGAGGAGGTGGAGGGGGCTGCTCCCCTAGTTCCACTGCACCCTGGGGGTCCATTCCACCCACCTTCAGATATATATGCGTGGATCTCTTATGTGTCTTGTTGTGCACTTTGGCATAAAATGGGGAACCGGAAAACCTTTGAGAACTTTTTTAGTGTTTAAAAGGAGAAAACACAGGCCCAGAGGAAAAGTTGTGGATAATTTTTGAGGGGCCTATACTATCTTATTTGATCCATTCAGAAAGTCATATATGAGCAGTCTACAGAAGGCTCCTGCGTTGAGTGGTTCCCATGTAACTTTGTTGAACATGCCAGGTCTTGAGGAAGTGAGGGGCCACCAGTCAAGAATAATTGTAATACTTGGTCTTCTGAGAGTGATCCTGTCCATATTCTTCCTAATAAACATATCTCTTCAGATTTCGTTCCTTGCCCTATAATTACACTGAACTTTTCCAAAGTCATCTAAGAAAATATAAGGAAGGCTTATACATAAATATCATAAAGAAGAGGGGCATGCCAAAAGGGTTACTTTTTCATTTACTTTTTCCATTTCTTTCTTTTTTTTTCACTTTCTAAGCAGGATCAAATGGAGATAAGTATGGGGAGGGAGAGTATCTGATGCCAAGAATGACATCTGAAAAAACCAAAGGAAGGGAGCCCAGATAAACTTTATCCAAAACAAAAGAAGAAAGCTTAGGAGTCCTTGATAAATAAGAAGCAGCTAAAAACAAGGTTGAATTAGAAATGATAGACTCTAGGGTGATTGAGTAAAACCATGTGACAATTAAAGGTGCTCGGGGATTAGAGACAGTATCACTGGTTTAGCATCTTTCTCTGTGTACAGTAGGATCTTCTGGGGTAATTTTGTCTCTTAGGCATCAGCGGGCAAAAGCTTTGCAGTGGTCACCATCCAAACACTGAGATTTCCCTTCCCTCAGTTACAACAGCATATATTGCAAAACACTTTAATATCTCCTTATTTCTTCCTCCTAAAAGATGAATTCTCTTCATTTTGTCTCACTTATTTGGCAAGCAATCAGCATTACCTCCTTTCTGTTCAATTCCTGAAAGAGTATGTGAAAAGATGTGGTGATCATGTTATTTACAGCATGTTCAATTACACTGTCATTGCCCTGTCCATTTGTACAATAATGTGTCTGACATGGTCTCTGCCAGTTTAGAGATCTTTTGTGATCTGTTATTGCAAAAAATATGAAGAGGTCTTCCCTAATCTCTAACTTCCTGCCTACATCCAGCTGGTGATCACCCATAAGAAATTATCTCTGCCTTTCTCATACCACATATCATCTCTCGTTTTGTATTATATTTCTATGGGCTCATTTCTCTCTCTTCCAGGCCTATAGGCTCGTTATTGGATAATTTACATCATCCAAAATACCAAGTATAGTACTCTTCACTCTATAGTTTTTTAGAAATAAGATTAATGTAGCAGTGAACACGTTTTAGTGAGCGGTTCAGTGGAGATACTTAAGATACGGCTCTGGAGCTAGACTGCCTGGATTTGAATCTCAGTTCTTCCCTTCATGGTTTGTGTGACCTTATTTCCTCCTCTGATCCAAGTCTCCTTATCTGAAAAATGGGAATGATAAGAGTACATATCTCATGAAGTTGCTAAAAGTTAAAATAAGATGAAACATAAAAGCATGCAGAATAACACCTGGAACATAGTACACACTGAATAAATATTAGCTACCTAATAAGATGCCTTGATTTTCAGGAAAATTCAATCATATTAGAAGCAAAGACAATTAAGTAAATCAAGTAGCTTGGGGTTTTGGAAAAAATGGCCAGTGAGAAGCCAGAATACCCAATAATGTCTTAGAAATATTGTTTGTAAAGGTGTTTCTAGTAATATCTTGGGCTATATGGTCAAAGAAACCAATAATACTAGATAAAAACTAAAACACTTTTTTCATTGCTGAGCCAGTGAGAAAAGTACAGAAATGACATGAAAAGCACAAACCAAAGAGGGTATTGGGCTGGATCCATCATTTTGCCAGGATGGACCTACAAATCTCTGGTAGGCTCAGTCCTGGGTTTTAATGAGCAAATCTATGTGGGGTAGGACAAAAAGACAATGTGTGAGATTGTCTTAGAGACGGTACCCCTTCTCTCTAAGGCCACTGAAAACAGGGACTCTCAATGGGTGACATTCTCAGAGGGCACACCAGAAAAAAAAACTACTTCACAAAATGAGACAATTATCCACACACCTTTCTCAGCTTTAGTTTGAGAGAAAGACAAGCAGTAAAAAAAAAGTCTTTCCTGATAATTTTTTTTTTCCTAAGGAAGATTTGCCCTGAACTAAAATCCATTGCCAATATTCCTCTTTTTGCTTGGGGAAGATTCACCCTGAGCTAACATCTGCACCAGTTTTCCTCTATTTTGTATGTGGGTCACTGCCAAGTATGGCAGCCAATGAGAGGTATAGATCCATGCCCAGGAACTGAACCCCGGCCGCCAAAGCAGAGTGCGCCAAACTTAACAACTAGGCCATGGGGCCGGCCCCTTAAATTTATTTTTATTGGTGTAAATTGACCTTATATTGTGTAAGTTTCAGGTGTTCAGTGTATTGATTTGATACATTTACATTTTGCAGTATGCTTGCTACCCTAGCATTAGCTAACACCTCTATCATGTCACATAAGTAGATTTCTTTTTTTGTGGTGAGAACAATTAAGTTCTGGCTTATTCAGATTTTGAAATATAATGCTGTATAACTGAAATTGATATACTATTATAAACCAATATTGCTTCAATAAATAAAAGATATCTAGTCTCTTAGGAACTTTGAAGTTTATAATAGAACATTGTTGTCTATAATCACAATGCTGTGCATTAGATCTCTAGGATTTATCTAGTAGTTACAAGTTTGTACCCTTAAATAACATATCTCCAATTCCACCACCCGCCAGTCTCTGGTAACCACCATTCTGTTTGCTGTTTTTATGAGTTTGGCTTTTTTAGAACCCACATATAAGTGATATCATCCAGTTTTCTCATACTGTATCTGACTTATCTCACTTAGTGTAACACCCTCAGGTCTGTCCATGTTGCGGCAAATGGCAGGATTTCATTCTTTCTCATGACTCAGTGATATGCCAGTGTGTGTGTGTGTGTGTGTGTGTGTGTGTGTGTGTGTGTATAATGTCTACTTTATCCATTCAAGTATTGACAGACTCTTAGGTTGTTTCCATATCTTTGCTATTGTGAATAATGCTGCAATAAGCATGGGCATGAGGATATCTTTTTGATATATATTTTTTCATTTTCTTTGGATATATATCCAGAGGAGGAATTGCTGGATAAAACGGTAGTTCTATTTTTAATTTTTTTAGGAAATTTAATACTTTTTTCCATAGTGGCTGAACCTTTTACATTCCCATGACAGCGTATGAGGGTTCCCATATCTCCACATCCTTGCCAACAGTTTCTCTCTTCTCTTCTTGATAATAAACATTCTGAGAGGTGTGAGATGATATCTCATTGTGGTTTTGATTTGCATTTCCTTGATGATTAACTACATTGAGCATCTTTTTATGTTCCTTTTGGCCATTGAATGTCTTCTTTAGAAAAAATGTCCATTTAGTTCCACTGCCCATTTTTAAATCAGGTTCCTTGATATTTGTTATGAAGTTGCAAGCGTTCATTAAATACATTAGATCATAACTTCTTATCTGATGAATGGATTGGAACTATTTTCTCCCATTCTGTAGGCTTCTTTTCATTTTTTTTGATTGTTTTTTGCTGTATAGAAGCTTTTTACTTTAATGTATTCCCGCTTGTTGATTTTTGTTTCTGTTGCTTGTGCTTGTGGTGTCATATCAAAAAAATCATTGCCAAGATCAGTGTCAAGGAGCTTTGCCTCTATTTTTTCTTCTAAGAGTTTTATGAGTTTAGTTCTTATGTTTAAATCTTTAACTCATTTCGGGTTAAGTTTTGTGAGCAGTGTAAGTAACGGGTCTGGAGTTTTCTCTGCTTTTGTGGCTAGATCTGCTGCACTCTTCTTTCTCCCTCTTGTGGCTGAAATCCTAAACTATTCTGTGTTCTCTGGTTTTTGTCGCTCACCAGGCTGGCTACTGGAAATCTCTTTTTTGTTTTCCAGAAGGTGGCACTACTGCTCACGTTTGTGGTTTCTCCCTTTTCCATAGGCTGTTTCCTTTTTTTCTGAGAGCACTCAGTTTACCAGATTTTCTCTCACTGCTACATTCAGGAATGTACACAAGGAGCCAGCTGCAGATGAGGAGGAGGTGTGGATTTAACAATGGGAGCTTGTTGGTTCGCATGGATCTGGAGGGGAGATGCTCTGGTGAGATACTCCTAGAGGCTCATGAGTGGGCTTCCTACTGAAATCCTGAGCCCCTGTGCCCCTTTAACTCCCTTTGGTATTTCTCTCTATCTCTTACCTGATTTCCCTTCTCCCTACACTCATGGTCTACCTGGTCAGTAGTCTACATAACCCTAGAGAGAAAGGATTTCCTCATCTGTGTCTTGCACTGCCAGGGTAGCTGGGTGCTCATTCACGGCTCTTTCCCTGTGCAGGAGTGTTTGCCACTGCTGAGTAGTTCAGCCCATGCAGTGTTATCTTGAAGAGGGTGGTGCTGGGGAAGCTCCTTTTAGTGTCTCCACTGTGACCAGCTCACACTTTTTTTCTGCTCCAGTTGTGAACTGGCTTTCCATTTCAGGAAGACTGGGCTTCAACAAAGTCTCTCTCATTCATGGTTGTCATCACACTCTCCAGGCGTTATGTGGCCATAATCAAGATGGTTTTAGGAAGGTTCATTGGCTCCTTCTGGTTCTGCATCCCATACAAAGATCTGTCTGCCTATTACTGGATGCACAGGTGGGTGAGATTCCTCCTGGACCCGTGGCATTTAGTGCTAGATATTACAACTTCCACAAAGGCATTTGTTGGTGGATGGATGTCAAATTCATTGTTACAAAAATGGAACAAAAAGAAGGACAATAACAGGACAATAAATAACAAGTGTTGGATTACTATTGCCACTCCTTCCCCTCATAAATTTTAATCTCATCCATCTACTTATGTGGATTTGCAGCCTACATATTGTCATTATTGTGACTTCAAAAAACACCAAGTCAACATTTTTATCAAAGGAGATTCTGGGTTGGTGTCACCCCCAAAGTGTTTGACAGATGTCATATGAATCATTTCTGAAGCAATACATTTTAAACATAAGAATCATAGATTCCTAGAGATAACTTTTAAAGAAACACGAACTTAAGATGAAAAATATCACTGGGCACACAAATAAACAGGGCGCTTGAATAAGAGGCAGCGATATCATTAAACTATGGAATCAGACTTGCAAAACTATGTATTTGAATTATAGATAATAATAATTTAAATAATATGTTGAATATGTTTAAATAAAGGATGCTATGGAAAGTATGATGAAACAATAAAGGACTAACCAAACTGACTCTTTGGGAAAGGAACAAAATGGAAACTCTTGAGAGAAAATCAAATATTATAATTGAAATTTGAAATTAATGGATGAATTAAACAGCCAATTAGCACAACTTATGATAGAATGAATTTACTAGAAGAGACATCTATTAAAAATTAAACTGAATGCAGTAGAGAAACAAAAATAATGAATGTTTCACTGATGTGGAGATCAGAGCAAGAATACATCTAATTGGTATTCCAGAGACATAGAACAGAAATATAGAGGCAATTTTCAGAATGCTATCGTTGTTTAGTACATAGCACACAAGGCTTATGGTTACCATATTGAATGAATGGACCTTAGAGGAAGCGGTGAATATGTCCACAAGTAGAGGGAGAATAACTGTATACACTGAAGCTGCTCAATAAATCTTTTCGTTGTCTTGATTTTTGGTTATGATGAGGAAGAATGCAATTTTCTTCACTGTTCTCACAAGATTATGCCTCCACTCAGTCTCATTGCGGAGAGCCACACCTAGGTCTGAGATGGTGAATGCATAGTCTGTCTGCTACCAGCTCTCCTTCTGTACTGATGGCAGACATCTTGAATTTATTTTCTAATGAATCTCTTCCTTACTTCAGAATTCTTCTCAAAACAGTGCACCATGAAGCAATGAGTGATCAGATTTTGGGAAATGATCCCTTTTAACTTATTTCTCAGACTTACCTTATGCTTCTATGGGAATTTTCTCTTTGCACTCATTTTTGGAACTAGGAGACTGGGAAATGGTTAGAAATAAGGAAAATATTCTTGTCGGCTAATGCTGACAAATATTTATAGTGCATAGACATAGACATAAGTTACTTCATTAATTCCACAGCCCGTTTTAAGGGAAATCTCCAAGACTTCTACATTTACCTGTATACACAACTCTCACACTACATTTGACATCTATTTTCTAGCTTTCACAGCTTCCCATGATTTTCTTTGTAGTTTGAGTTCATCTGAACAAAAATGTGTTTGTGGTGGGAGGTGTTCTAATGACCATCTGGAGAGATGCCAGCTATAGCATCTCGAAGGGGGCAAACAGTGCCCAATGAAAAATATTGGTTTTGTTATTTACCATTTGGCCTGAACACTTAGTGTTTACCTTCCCTAGACTGGCTTCAATGAGAAAACAGAAAGAACTTCCAGAAATCCCGCCTGAGTCTCTTAATCCCCATGTCCATTGCCTAAACATCCAAACTCCTACTTGAGTTCAAGTCATTTTACTATGTAGGAGAAGCCATGAACCTAGGAACTGTGAATAGAATCAAGGGTGATTGAGAATCTAATAAAACCACACGCGACAGTGGAAGTGGTGGCTGTTTGCAGGGTAGAGGGTCAAGAGTTTCCAATAGATTTTCAAAAGTATCCATGACCCAAAGAATATCAAGAATCATTGTCCTAGACAGTTTGACTCATGAATATCTCTGATTCACAGAAACAAAAATTGGCACTTGCAAGAAAGGGAGCATAATGGCTCTTACAGCGTTGTCGTGTCTAACTTCTCAGAAGCCTTCCTAGAGTCAAAAGTTGGTTAAGTCACATCCATTTCCAACATGCTTCTTGGTTTGTGTCTATACCCACCAACCCATTGCACTATTCTTATATCTCTCCAAGAGTTATGAAAGCAGAAAGACAGTTATGGAATTGTCCACCTTCCCTAATTATAGATTATTTGAATATTAATTCCCAAGGAAATTTTAAAGAGCATCTACTCCATCATCCTCCTTTGACATATGAGGCCCAGGATGATTCAGGGGCTTCTTGAGGCATTGAGTTAATATTAGAGTGATTCCTGAGCAGAATCATTCTGTTTCACCATATAGAGTGATGACAGTATTTTCTTAATTTAGGCTATTTCCAATTTTCATATACTACTTAAATATGAAATGGAAAAACATGAAATTCAGACATTTTAGGAGACAATGTACAAATGATGTCCATTACTCTCCTTTGAGCCCAAAGAGAGAATGATAGTATTTATCCAAAAGAAGTTTTCTATTAAGGTTGGTGATTATACATGGACATATGCAGAGATTACACAAGGTTAGCTCAACTTTATGATTCAAGGTTGTATATCTAGTCACCTGCTTTCCTGGAAAAATGAAGAGTATTTCTTTGTGTTTTTTGAGGATGAAAACATTTCCTTATCTCATCTTTTTCTCAGCAGATGATATCAAGCAGGTCCATGTAAGCAGATAGAAATCACTCATCTGTGGTCATGTTTGTTCTTCTGGGACTCTAAGATGAAAAAGAGGTGCAGCTTGTCCTCTTCCCAATCTTTCTAGGTATCTATCTTGTGACCCTAATCTGGAATCTGGGTGTCATCATCCTAATCAAGATGGACTCACACCTGCACGCACCTATGTACATTTTCTCAGTTTCCTGTCATTTATAGACATTTGCTATTCTTCCACCTACCCAAGGATGTTTTCAGACTTCTTTTTTTTTAATTGCAGTAACATTGGATTATAACATTATATAGCTTTCGGATGTACATAGTAATATATTTTGAATTCTGTGTAGATTACATCATGTTCACCACCCAGAAATTAATTATAGTCCATCCCCTCACATCTGAGCCTAGTCACCCCTTTTGCCCTCCCCCCCTTCCCCATGGTAACTACCAATCTAATCTCCATTGCTATGTGTTTGTCATTGTTTTTATCTTCTACTTATGAGTGAGATCATACGGTATTTGACTTTCTCCCTCTGACTAATTTCACTCAGCATAGTACCCTCAAGGACCATCCATGTTATCACAAATGGCCAGATTTCATCATTTCTTATGGCTGAGTAGTACTCCATTGTGTATAAATACCACATATTCTTTATCCTTTTGCCCCTTGATGGGCACCTAGGTCACTTCCAAGTCTTGGCTATTGTGTATAATGCTGCAATGAACATAGGGGTTCATGTCTCTTCATGCCTTTGTGTTTTCAAGTTCTTTTAAATGTCCAAAATTAAAGATAAAGAGAGAATCCTAACAGCAGCAAGAGAAAGGCCACAAGTGACATACAAAGGAAAGCCCATAAGGCTGTCTGCAGACTTCTCAGCCGAGACCCTACAGGCGAGAAGAGAAGGGCACGATGTATTTAAATTGCTAACAGGAAAAAATCTACAGCCAAAAATACTCTATCCATCAAGGTTGTCATTCAGAATGGAAGGAGAGATAAAGAGCTTCCCAGACGAGCATAAATTAAAGGAGTTTATCACCAAGAAACCAGTTCTACAAGAAATGCTAAAGGGACTTATTTAAGTGGGAAAGCGATGACCACAAATAGAGATAAACAAATTATCAAAAAAACAACAAAAAAAAACAAACTTCTTAAAGGTTGGAAAAACAATTTCATTCATTGGCTGTACCACCCAGTATTTTGCTGGGTCCTGGGTGGAAAAGACTGAGTACTGCCTCTTGGCTGCTGTGGCCTATAACATATGTTGCTATTGGTAGGCCTCTGCAGTACCCAGCCATCATGGCTCCTGGTGTCTGTGGGAAGATAGCTGCTGGGGTCTATGGGAGTCATGTCCTTGGTAGCTATTTCAAACAATTACTTGAATTCTTCTCTACTACTGTGGGCCCAATATTATTCCAAATTTCTTCTGTGACACACTCCAGATTATTAACTTGTCTTGCTCCAAACCCTTCATAAGCTAAATGATTCTATTTCTGGTATGTATTTTCATTGAGTTCAATTCTCTCCTACTTATCATCTTATCGTATGGATTCATCGCAGCTTTCATCCTGAAAATATCTTCTATCAGAGGCAGAGCCAGGGCCTTCAAAGCCTGTGCCTCCCACCTGGCAGCTGTGACAATCTATTATGGCACAAGCCTCTCCAAGCTCTAGCCACTTCTAGAAGCTGGACAAGGTGCTGTCAGTGTTCTATGTTACCTTTATCCTCATGTTAAACCCTCTTATTTATAGTATGAGGAACAAGGAAATCAAACAGGTGCTTAAGAGGGTGGTAAAAAGGCTAACACTTTTACCTCAGTATGAACAATATTTGTGCAGGAGTTCTTTTCCCTGTAGGGTGACAAGGAACAGAATATGTATGTGACTTTTTGTAGGTCACAAGATCACTAGGTAGAGAGAAGTGAAAACCTGGCTCCTTGATTCCTGGTGCCATTATGTTTAGCTGTCACCACCAAGTGATCTTTTGGGGCAGTGTCACCAACACTGAATTCACTTTAAATGGCCTTTGTCCTTGATGAGACCAAGATATCTAAAACCCTATGTTTTGAGAATTTAGGTTCTGAAAAATACTATATGTAGAGAAATGACAAGAACCTAGGAAGCCTCACAGATAGTTTTTTCCTCATTGATTTTCTTTATTTCTTTTATTTACTTTTAATTGTGAAGCATTTATTTGTATTTCAGTAAAATAAAATAATCTGTAAAATTTGGTATGTAAAAATTAAAGACAAATTTTTTTGGAAATTATTATATTGCCGGTCATTCTTGCACTGGGGCAACATCCAGGTGTGAATTTTCCTGGCAGGGACAGGTTACCCTCATCCAAGGTTTCAGAGCAGATCACTGGCACACATGCCAGTGCCAGAACCCAGAGGCTGTGGCCCTGCCCCGTAGGAAATCATGCCATGTGTGCCTCACAGGGCTGCTGTGATTATTGATTCTGATCAGGCAGTTGAGAAAATGCGTGTATGCATATATCTAAAATGAAAGTGCTTTGTAAACATTGAAGTGTCCACAAGTCTAATTTATTGTTATCAAGCTATACTACCAGCAAGCTGTGTCATCTTTGGCACATCTCTTAGCTCCTCTGGCTTCAAGTTCCTCACTTGAAAACGATGGCATTGAACTAGAAGATCTCTAGGTCTTTTCCAGCTCAAATGACTCTAAGTTTGTTATAAGAAAAGCTATAATTATGCGGTAGTAATAGGATCATAGGGAAGTGGGGAATTGAATCAGAAGGGACATGGTAAATTGAGGCATGAAATTATCAGGGAAAAAACTCCACGACAACCGTGACACCAGAGAACAAGTATCTGGAGAATTTTCTCCCTCTAATTGTTCTTTCTCCTTTCAGCTCTGCCCGAGTAACACATTTAAGAGGATCCCTAGTTGTGGCCATCTGTCTGGCTGTGAGCAGACAGCCAATTTCATGGCCAAAAGCATCCATCTTGGAGTGCAATAAGAACACTCGGAAAATTCCTTTGAAAAAGAGCTAAGCAATTTCAACCTTTGGCAAGAACTGTTTCTTCCTGGAGGGTCTGGAGGAAGGTGAGAGGGTTTGCTTTATAGAAAACAGTGGTCTGTGCTTTCTCAATATCCATGTAATTCTCCCAATAAGATCTAAGTGGAACAAGGTTTGTGGTCCTCAGTCGCTCTCATTTTTAGCTCCTCCCTCTCTTACTTCTACACCCTTCCTCAGATCCTTTCTCTTTACTCAAATTCTCTAAACTTCAGTGGAAATAATCATCTCTAATCTAAAATGTCAGCATTACTCTGGGGTGAGGGGTGGATCTTGAGTTCTAGCTCTGCAATTTCTTAATGATGTTATCCCACTGTTAAATTCTGTTTTCACCTGCAAAATTTGGATAATAGGATTATCTAGCATCTAATGCGACAATGTCTATAAAGCCAAACACACTGTAGAAGTTAATAATTGAGCACTGAATAAAAAATAATAATTTGCTCAATTTCGGGGGATTTAACTAAGATCAAAACATGCTTTTCTAAGGATGCTCACTCTAGGCACTTTTATCCAATATAATGTTGGAAGTTTTAACCAGAGCAATTAAGGAAGAAAAGGAAATAAAAGGTATCCAAATTGGAAAGGAAAGAGTAAAACTGTCACCGTTTGCAGTGACATGATTTTACAACAGAAGACCCTAAAGAATCCATCAAAAAAGTATTAGAAATGAAAAACGAGTACAGCGAAGTTGAAGAGTACAAAAGCAACATAAAAATTCAGTTGCATTTCTATACACTAACAATAAACTTGCAGAGAGAAAAATCAAAAATAAAATCTCATTTACAATTGCAACAAAACAAAAACATACCTAGAAATAAATTTAACTGAGGAAGTGGAAGACCTGCACAGTGAAAACTATAAGATATTTTTGAAAGAAATTGATGAAGCCACAAAGAAATGGAAAGCTATTACATGCTCATGGATAACAACTGATTTCTGAATGCTGATTTTATATCCTACAACTTTATTGAATTCATTGATTACTTCCAACAGTGTTTCGGTTGAGTCTTTAGGATTTTTCTATATATAAGTTTGCGCACTCTGCAAATAATGACAATTTTACTTCTTCCTTCCCAATTTGGATGTCTACTATTTCCTTATATTGCTTCATAGTATTAGTTAAGACTATCAGTTCTACGTTGAATGAGGGTGGTGAGAGTGAGTATCCTTGTCTTGTTCCTGATGTTAGAGGAAAGCTTTCACTTATTCACCATTGAATATAATGTTAGCCATGGATTTGTTTATGTGGCCTTTATTATGTTGAGGTATGTTCCTTCCACATCCTATTTTTTGGGGTTTCAATCATGAAAGGAACGTTCTATTTTGTCCTATACTTTCTTTTCATCTATTGAAATGATAATATGAATTTAATCTTTCATTCTATTAATATGGTGTATCACATTTACTAATTTGTGCATGTTGAAGCATCCTTCCATCCCAGGGATAAATCCCAGTTGGTCAAGTGGTGTAATCCTTTTACTATGTTGTTGAATTCAGTTTACTAATATTTCATTGGGAATTTTTGCATCTATATTCATGATGGATATTGGTCCATAGTTTTCTTTTCTTGCGGTGTCCTTATCTGGCTTTGGTATCAGAGTTATGCTGGCCTCATAAAATATGATTGGAAGCTTTTCTTCTGGTTCAACTTTTTGGAAGAGTTTGAGAAGGATTGGAACTAATTCTACTTTAAATATTTGGTAGAATTTGCCAGAGAAGTCATCTGGTTCTGGGGTTGTCAGTATTAGGTTTTTCATTACTGATTCAATTTTCTTAATCACTATTGTTGTATTCAGATTTTCTACTTTTTCCTGATTCAGTCTTAGTAGGATGTATCTTTCTAGGAAATTACTTATTTTTTCTAGGCTATTCAATTAGTTGGCATATAATTGTTCATGGTAGTCTCATGATCTTATATATTTCTGTAATATCACATGCAATGTCACTTCTTTCATTTCTGATTGTACATATTTGAGTATTCTGTCTTTTTTTCTTAGTCTCACTAAGGGTTTGTCAACTTTGTTCATCTTTTTGAAAGCCAGCTCTTAACTTTGTTGATTTTTTTCTATTGTTTTTATAGTCTCTTTTTCATATTTCCACTCTAATTTTTGTAATTTATTTGCTTATACTTACTTTAGGCTTATTTTTTTCTTATTTTCTATTTCCTTGAGGTGTAAATTTGGGTTGTTATTGAGAGTCTTCTATTTTCTTAACCCATGCATTTATTGCTATAAACTTCGCTGTCAGAACTGCTTTTGTAGCATCCCACTGATTTTGGTGGGTTATGTTTCCATTTTCATTTATTTCAAGATATTTTTGATTTCTCTTTTGATTTCTCTGTTGATTTCTCATTTGACCCATTTGTTGGTCAGAAGCGTGTTTAGTTTTCACATATTTGTAGATTTTCCAGCTTTCTTCTTGTGAATTTCTAGTTTCACACCAATCTTTTCAGAAAAGATACGTGGTATGATTTCAATCTTAAATTTGCCACCACGTGTTTTGTGTCCTGTCATATGATCTACCCTAGAGATATTCTGTGTGCACTTCAGGAGAATGTGTATTCTGCTGCTATTGAATAATGTGTTCCATAAATGTCTAAGTCCATTTGTTCTAATGTGATTCAAGTCCAATGTTTCCCGGTTTTTGCTGAGGAAGAATCGCCCTGAGCTAAATCTGTTGCCAATCATCCTCTTTTTTTGTATATGGGCTGTCACAACAGATGGCCACTGACAGATGGAGTGGTGTGTAGATCTGTCCATGCCTGGGAACCATAGCCAGGCCACCAAAGCAGAGCACACCAAACAACCACCAGGGCTCACCTCAAACATTTCTTTTTTGATTTTCTGTCTGGATGATCTATTCTTGAAAGTGGAGTGCTAAAGCCCTCTACTATTATTGTGTTGTTGTCTATTTCTCCCTTTAGATTTGTATTTGCTTAATATATTTATGTGCTCTCTTTTGGGTGAATATAGGTTTATGTTTATTATGTATTCTTGATGAATTGACCCCTTTATCATTATATAATGACCTTCTTTGTCTCTTGTTTCTATATTTGGCTTTAAGTCTATTTTGTCTGATATAAATATAGCTATTTCTGCTTTCTTTTGGTTTCCCCTTGTGTGGAATATCTTTTTACATCCCTTCACTTTGAGCCTATGTGTGTCTTAAAGCTGTAGTGTTTCTCTTGTTGGCAGCATATAGTTGAATCTTATTCTTTGTTGTTGTTGTTGTTGTTGTTGTTTTCTGCTTTATCTCCCAAAATCCCCCCGGTACATAGTTGTATATCTTAGTTACAGGTCCTTCTAGTTGCGGCATGTGGGACACCACCTCAACGTGGCCTGATGAGCGGTCCCATGTCCACACCCAGGATCCGAACCAGTGAAACCCTGGGCCGCCATAGCAGGGTGCGCAAATTTGACCACTCGGCCACAGGGCTGACCCTGAGTCTTATTCTTTTATCTATCCAGTAGTCTGCCTTTTGATTGGTGAATTCAATCCATTTACATTTAGATAGACTATTGATATGTAAGGACTTACTAATGTCCTATTATTAATTGCTTTCTGGATGTTTTATATTTCCACTGTTTATTTTTCCCCTGTTTCTGCCTACGTTTGTACATTAGTGATTTTTCGTGGTTGTATGCTGTTACTTCTTTCTTTGTCTTTTGTGAATGTACTCTAGGTTTTTGCTTTGTGGTTACCATGAGGCTTATATAAAAATCTCATAGAGAAAGCAGTCCATTTTAAGTTGATGGCAACTTAACTTCGATTGTCTACAAAAGCTGTACCATTTTAATCCCCCCCCTTTTTTTCTCTCTTTTTTTTGAGGAAGATTAGCCCTAAGCTAACTACTGCCAGTCCTCCTCTTTTTGCTGAGGACACCTGGCCCTGAGCTAACATCCATGCCCATCTTCCTCTACTTTATATGTGGGACGTCTACCACAGCATGGCTTGACAAGCAGTGCCATGTCCACACCTGGGATCCGAACTGGCGAACCCCGGGCCGCCAAGAAGCAGAACGTGCGAACTTAACTGCTGTGCCACCAGGGAGCCCCTTTTATATTATTTAATACCATTGTTTACCTCCTTTTATATTGAGTATTCTTTAAAAATTATAGTAGTTATAATTATTTTTAATACACTTTTAAGCTTTATACTATAGTGAAGTGGTCAACATACCATCCTTTTACAGAATTAGAGTTTTATAATCTGGCTATATATTTATATTATCATTGTTTTGTATACTTTCATATGTTTTTGTGACACTGATTAATGTCTTTTTTATTTCACCTTGAAAAAATCCTTTCAGCGTTTTTTTGCAAGACAGGTGCAATAGTGATGAACAATCTCAGCTTTTTTGTTTCTGGGGAAGTCTTTTTTTCTCTTTCATATCTTAAGTATAACTTTGCTGGATAGAGTATTTTTGGCTGGCAATTTTTTCTTTCAACTCTGAATATGTCATTCCACTCTCTCCTGGCCAATAGGGTGTCTGCTGAGTAAACTACTGATAGCTTAATGGGGGTTCCTTTGTAGGTTACAATGTTTTTCTCTTATTGTTTTTAGGATTCTCTATGTTTGATTTTTCACAGTTTTATTACAAAGTGTCTTGATGAAGGTCTTTTGACGTGAGATAATAGGTTAACCTGTTAGCTTCATGAACTGGATATCCAGTGTCTCCCCATGTTTTAGAGGTTTTTGGAATTATTTAATTAATTTTCTACCCCCTTCTGTTTCTTTTCTCTTTCTCAACCCCAATTATCCTAATTTTGTTTTGATGGAATCTCATAGATCATGTAGGCTTTCTTTGCACTTTTTCATTCTTTTTTTTTCCTCTGCCCTGACTGGGTTATTTCAAATTTTTGGTCCTCTAGCATAACTTATCTATCTTCCATTTGCTCCACTCTACCACAAATGCTCACTATTGCAGTTTTCATTTTATTCACTGAATTCTTCAGCTGCAGAATTACTGTTGTGTTCCTTTTTATAATTGCTAACCCTTTGGTAAGTATCTCCTTTTGTTCATCTTTTTCTGATCTCAATAAATTGGTTTTCTGAGTTTTCTTACAGTTCATTGAATTTTTTCAAAAGAGCTATTTAAAATCTTTATCAAATAGGTCTCAAAATTCTGTGCCTTGGAGCTTGATTCTTGGAGAATCATTGTTAACTTTAGTGATGGCATCTTTTCTTTATATTTCATGTTTTTTGTAAGTTTGCACTGCTGCTTAAGCATTTGAGGCAGCAGACATCTCCTTAAAGCTTGCTAGTTAACTTCAGATAGGGTATACTGTCATTGGTAGTGTTATATATGAGGTTTTCTCTCCTTTGTATGGGTAAATCTGCCCCACCCTTCTTCCTCTCTCTCGTAACAAAATTCTTAAGCTAACGTGTCTTTTCTGTTCTTATTACTCACCAGGCTGGCTATCTGAAGTCTCTTTTTTGTTTTCCAGAATGTGACGCTACAGCTGATGGTTTTGGTTTCTCTCTTACGCACAGACTCAAGTCTATTTTTCTGAGAGCAATCAGTTTACCAGATTTACTCTCACTGCTACCCATGGAAATGTGCACAAAAGCCAGTTGTAGAGTAGGGAGAAGCGTGGGTTTAGCACTGGGAGGTTGGGATTTGTGATGGATCCAGTCAGGAGATCCTGCATAAGGTACTCCTGGAGGCTCATATTTAAACTTTCTGCTGAAATCCTGAATGCAATCAGCACGAACTGTGTAACATTATTGCCCTTTAATATTCTTACCTGCTTCTTTCCTGATCTTCCTTCTCCCTCCTGTCATGTACTACCATTCCCAGTAGTCTAGGTGCTTCTGGAGAGAAATGGGTTTCTCCAGCTGCGACTAGCACTACTGGGGTAGCTGGGTACTCCCTCACTGCTATTTTTCACTGTGGAAGTGTTCACCACTGCTAAAGTTTATCTTGCACAGTGTGCCTTGAGAGGGGTGGTGCTGGCACAGCTCCTTTCATTGTCTTCACTGTGACCAAACTCACGTGTTTTTTCTGCTCCATTATGGTGCTGGAATCCCTTCTTCGCAGGGCTGGGCTTCGTTGCTGAGAGACAAAGTCTGTCTCATTCACGGTTGTCTGCCCAAGTCTTCAGCACTCTCCAGGCTTTACCTGACTGTGGCCAAGATAGGTTGGGGCAATTTTGCTGAGTCCTGATGATTCTGAGGTCTGTCTGCTTAGTATTGGATTTTCAGGTGGGTGAGAGTCCTCCTGTGCCTCTTGGTGCATGGTGCTGGATACTCCAACTCACAAAGGTGCTTTTGTTTGTGGATGGATATCCAATTCATTGTTACAAAAGCAAAACAAAATCAGAGAATGTCTTTCTCTGCTAAAATGCTGATGTCACTCCTTTCTTGGATCATTTTACTCTCATCCATCTACTTATAGAAATACGCCATGTAAATATCATCATGATTATGACCTCAAAAACACCAAGTCAAAATTTTTTGTTTAAAGGGATTCTGGGTTGGTGTTGCCTTCAAAGCATCTGGCAAGTGACATAAATCATTTTTGGAACAACAGATTTTAAACTCAAGCATTATGAATTCCCACAGATAAATTTTAAAGAAACATGTACTTAAGATGCCAGGGGCCAGCCCCATGGCCAAGTGGTTAAGTTCATGCTCTCCACTTCAGCTGCCCAGGGTTTCACTGGTTCTGATCCTGGGCACAGTCATGGCACTACTCATCAAGCAATGCTAAGGCAGTGTCCCACATAGCACAACCAGAGGTGCTCAAAACTAGAATATACAGCTGTGTACTGGGGGTGCTGTGGGGAGAAGAAGAAGACAAAGAAAAAAAGGAAGCTTGGCAACAGATGTTAGCTCAGGTGCCAATCCATAGGGAAAAAAAAGATATAAAAATTACTAAAGATACAAATAAACAGGTCACCTTAACTAAAGTCAGCAATAACATCCAACTATAGAATGATGCATGCAAAACCATGTATTTCTATTATTAGAAAATAATAATTTTAATAAGTAAATTAAAAATGTTTAAATAAAGGATGCTATGGAAAATGTGATGAAAGAGTGAGACTATCAAAGCTGACCATTTGAGTAATGAAGAAAATAGATCCGTTAGAGAGAAAATAAAATATTATGATTGAAATTTGAAGTTCAATGGATGACTTAGGCAATTCGCACAACTTACAATAGAATGAACTTACTGGAAGATAGATCTGTAAAAATTAAACAGAACACAGTAGAGACATACAAATAATGAATGTTTCAGTGATGTGGGAGGTAGAGGAAGAAGTTTCAACACACCTCTAATTGGGGTTCCAGAGGAATATAATACAAATATGGAGGTAATTTTCATTGTACTATCTGCGTTTAGTAGACAGCACGTGAGGCTTAAGATTACCATATTGAATGAGTAGACATTACAGGAAGCTATGAATTTATCCATGAGTAGAAGGAGAAGAACAGCACATATTGTAACTGCTCAATAAATCTTTTTGTCGTCATGACTGTTGGCTAAGATGGTGATGGTGATGATGATGAAGAACACAATTTTTTGCTCTGTCCTCACAAAACCTTCCCTCCATTCAGTCTCTCTGTGGACAGAACCACATCTACGTCTAGGTTGGTAAATACATAGTCTATCTGCTCCCATTTCTTCTTCTATGTTGATGGAAAATATCTTGATTTTCTTTTCTAATTAATCTCTTCATTCCTTCAGAATTTTTCTCAAAACAGTGCACCATGAAACAATGACTGATTTGATCTTAGGAAATTCATACTTCTACATTACTTCTCAGTCTACAGCCTTATGCTTCTATGGGGATTTTTTTTTCTTTTCAATAATTTTTGGAACTAGGAGGTTAGGAAATGTTTTTGGAGAAGGAAGACATTAGGGATGGCTAATGTTGACACATGTTTATAGTTCACAGACATAGCTTATTCCATTAATGTCACAGCCTTTCTCCAGTGAAATCTCCAAGACTTCTAATTTTATCCATGTACACAACTCCCAGGCAATATTTGATATCTATTTTCTACCTTTCACAGCTTCCCATTATTTTCCTTCTAGTTAGAGTTCATCTGAATAAAAATGTGTATGTGTTGGGAGATGTTCTAATAATTATCTGAAGAGATGACTGCTATTGCATCTTGAAGAGGGTATACAGTGCCTGAGGCAAAAATATTTTTTTGGCTGTTTATCATTTGGCCTGAAGACTTAGTGCTTGCCTTCCCTGGACTGGCTCCAATAAGAAAAAGAGAAAGAACTTCCAGAAATCCTGCGTCTGCTTCCTAATCTCCATATCCATTCCTAAACATCTCAACTCTTACATGAGATCAAGTCACTTTTATTTGTAGAAGTCTTTTACCTGGGAATCATGAATAGACTGGAGTGTGATTGAGAATCCAATAAAACCACATGTAAAGGTGGTAAGTAGTTGCAGTGTCCTGGATACTGTGCCTAAAGTTTCCAACATTTTCATAAGTATCACTGACCCGAAGAAGATCAAGAATCACTATCCTACACAGTTTAACTTATAAGTATCTCTGATTTGAGGAAATAAAAATCTTCATCTGCAATGATGGGTGCATAATGACCCTTACAACCTTGTCTTATCTAACTTCTCTGAGCCTTCTTAGTGTCATTAAGAAGTGTAAGTCACATCTATTTCCAAACTGCCTCTTGGTATGTGACTCTTCCCACCATATCATTGCATTATTCTTATGTCTCTTGAGGCATTATGAGAGCAGAAAGGCAGTTACAGAATTGTCCACCTTCCTGATTACATTAATTGAATATTAGTTCTCAAGGAGATTTTAAAGAGCCCCTACTTTGTCATCACTTAACTATAAGGTCCAGCATGATTCAGGGACTTTTTCAAGCACTGAATTAAATTCAGAGCCAGGACTTATCATACTCCTTCTGTTTCACAATATAGAGATCTGGCAGCATTTTCCTACCTTACTCTATTTCTAATTCTCATATATTTGTAAAATTGTAAGGGAAAAACATGAAATTAAGACATTTTAGGAGATAATGTACTAATCATGTTCATTTACTGTGTTTTGCCCCCAAAGAAAATGACTATTTATGCAAGAAAACTTTTAGTTAAGTTTGGTGAATATACATAAAAGACACAGATTAATTCAACACTGATGATTTAAGATGTATATTTAGTGAGCTGTGTGACTGGGAAGAAATGAAAACACTTTTTTTGAGTTTTTTGAAAATGAATCCATTTCCTTCTTTCAACTTTTTCTCAGCAGATCTCAACAAGCAGGACCATGGAAGAAAATAGAAATCACACTTCCGTGGCCGTGTTTGTTCTCCTGGGACTCTCAGATGAAAAAGAGCTGCAACTTATCTTCTTCCCAGTCTTCCTAGGGATCTACCTTGTGACCCTCCTCTGGAACCTGCGTCTCATCATCCTAATCAGGATGGACTCCCACCTGCACACACCTATGTACTTCTTTCTCAGTTTCCTGTCATTTATAGACATCTGCTATTCTTCTTCCACCAGCCCAAGGATGCTTTCAGACTTCCTAAAAGAGGAAAAAATGATTTCATTCATTGCCTGTGCCACCCAGTATTTTGTTGCATCCTGGATGTGTCTGACGGAGTGCTGTCTCTTGGCTGCCATGGCCTATGACAGATATGTTGCTATTGGTAGGCCTCTGCAGTACTCAGCGGTCATGGCTCCTGGCCTCTGTCAGAAGATGGTTGCTGGGGCCTGTGGGAGTGGTTTCCTTAGTAGCTTAGCGGAAACAATCCCTTGCTTTCATCTCTACTACTGTGGGCCCAATATCATTCCAAATTTCTTCTGTGACATAACCCACATCATATCCTTGTCTTGTTCCAATCCCTTCATCAGCCAAATGATTCTTTCTCTGGTAGCTTTTTTTATTGGGTTCGGTTCTTTTCTTGTTATTCTCTTGTCCTATAGTTTCATTGCAGCTTCCATCCTGAAAATATCCTCCGTAAAAGGTAGTGCCGAGGCCTTCAATACCTGTGCCTCCCACTTGGTAGTTGTGACAATCTTCTACGGAACAGGCCTCTCAGTGTACATGCATCCTAACTCTGGTCACTCTGAGAAACAAGACAAGGTTCTGTCAGTGTTCTATGTTATCCTTATCCCCATGTTAAACCCTCTTATCTATAGTCTGAGGAACAAGGAGATCAAAGAGGCCCTCAAGAGAGTGATAAAGAGGGCAAAACATTTACTTCAGTAAGAACATATTTGAGCAGGTGTTACCCTAAGAAGGAAAACAGTGGTAAGAACATTCAAGTAAACTTTTGTAGGTCACAAGACTAAGTATAGAGAAGTGAAAACCTGACTCCTTGATTTCTGTTGCCATTATATTTAGCTTCCACCAGCAAGTGATCTGTCTGAGGCAATGTCATCAACATGGAAATCAGTTTGCTAGACCCAAGTAGATGAAAAGCTTTCTTTTGAGAACACAGCTTCCAATAGCTGTTATCACTATTGCAGACAAATGACAAGACCCTAGGAAGTCATGCACATGATTCTTTCCTCTACAGTTTTTATGATTGCTTTTATTTATTTTCAATTTTTCAGCATTATTTATATTTCTATAAAAAGAAAATAAAATAATGTATAAATTTTTATGTGTGAAAGTTAAAAATAATTTAAAGTGAATACTTTATCATCTTAATTCTAAACAGAGAGAGAGAAAGTCAGCATTAGAGAGAGGGATACAGAAAGAGAAAGCTGGAAAGAGAGAAAGAAACAGAGAGGGACACATACACAGAGAGAAAGAGAGGAGAGAGAAAGGGAAGAGAGGGAAAGAGAGAGGCTGGAAGGTTAAGGCAGGAGAGTAGACAAAAGGAGAGGAGAGGGAGAAGGATTGGTCTGGCTTTATTTCCAAATAATCTTGTTCCATTTATATTACTCTTCGAAATTTCTTGTGAAGTAAATTGTGAAAAACAGTTGGGAGAAAGGAATGGTAGAAAGAAGGGGCTTTTTTTTTTTGCCTGAAGAAGATTCACCCTGATCTAACATTCATTACCAGCCTTCTTCATTTTTTGCTTGAGGAAGATTAGTCCTGAGCTAACATCTGTGCCAGTCTTTCTCTATTTTGTGTGTGGGCTGCCGCCTCAGAACAGCTGATGAGCGGTATGCCCATGCCCAGGATCCAAACACGTGAACCTGGGCTGCAATGTAGAATGCACAGAACTTAAGCATTATGCCACTGGGCTGGCTCCCAGAAGGGGCAATTTTAAGGTCAAGAGTTGGGGAGAGTCTCAGAGGCTAGAAAGAAGTCAAAGGCATCAATTTCTGGTCATAGGTAGCCTAGAGCAAGCTTCTTGGTAGCTTCCAAAGATCATGCAAGACTAAGAAACGAAGGCTGTTATGGTATGTCTAGGGAGGCAGAGCCTGAGTCCCAGAGATGGGAGCTTCACAGGAACTCCAGGGCCTTCAGTATGACCAGGGAGAAGCAGAGCCACCAGCCTTGGAGAGTCCAACTAAGAGAATTTAAAGAAAATTTTAAAGAGAGATTTTTCTTCAGACAAGAGGTTGTAGGCTAAACTTCGTACATGTTACATTATTATTTACACAACTCTTTACACTTAATTAGTTACATTGTATAGATGTGATTTTTTTCTACTACCATGTGCAGTTTGCAGGTGAGAAATTATCTCCATGTCACAGATAGAACCTTTGGGCATATTTTGTTCTGCCACGTTCCTTCCAGGGTAGCAACAATCCATCTTTGAGTTCACAAAGTGTCATGTGTGGAACATAAATGGTTCTTACTGACAGGAAACATGTCCTTCATTGCTTGTCCCTGCGCCCAACTTCTACACTTTTGGTGTTACATATTTAAATCTATCTTAAGAATCTATGCAGGTTAAAACATTAAATTTTTAAAGTTCTTATCAGAGTGAATAAATAACTACTAACCAATTATCGAGTTTTAAATCAAATAATTAAGTCATTAACCCATCAATACCTTTCTCCCTAAAAGTAAGGTTACCTGAAGGACATCAAACCATGAGTGGGAACTTCCTAAAACATCTATGTATCCCTAATAATGGCAGGGTAGATGAGTTCCATTTAAAAAAAAAAACACAAAAAAACAAAAAGCAAAAGTTTGTGAGAATGATCGAAGTGGATATTTTTAATGAAGGATTAGTAATACAGCATAATATGTCAGAAAGAACTCCAATTCAGTGTAAATATATTATACCTATTTTAATAGAAGGCATGCTGTGTGCTTCACTCTCTGATAACTGCCTTATAAGCATTATCTAATTTGATTCTATGAAGAGCTACTCTATGAATAGCTGATACTATGAGCCCATTTTACAGGTGACAATAGTGAGGCTTGAAGAGGTTAATTTGCTCAAGGTCACATAACCAAGAAATAGAAAGGTGGAATTCAACCCAGATTAGCTAATACCAATGCCCATGGTATTAACCATGATAATCTGTGACTCTGTCTTGAGTTACTTTTATCGTATTCCTTATTGCTTCAATTTCCTCACTTACGTGTAGCAAATCATGCCATGTCTGCCTCACATGGCTGCTGTTATTGATTCAAGTCAGGGAGTTGAGAAAATATATGTATCTAAAATGAAAGCGGTTTGTAAACAGGAAAGTGTCCAAACATCTAATTTTTGTTATCAAGTTGTATTGTCAGTCACCTGTGTCATCTTTGGCAAATCTATTAACTCCACTGGCCTCAGGTAGTCACCTTGAAAATGATGGTATTCCACTGGATGATCTCTAGGTCCTTTCCAGCTCAAATGTCTCCATGTTCATTAAAAGGAAAGCTATAATCATGAGCTAATAATAGGACCATGGGGAAGTGTGGAATTGAATCATAAGGGACATGGCAAATTGGGGCATGAAACTAGCATGGAAAAAACTCCATGACATTCATGAGTCCGGAGAGCAAGTATCTGGAGAGTTTTCTCCCTGTAACTGTCTTTTTTCCTTTCACCTCTGCCCTAAGAACACATATGAGAGGATCCCCAGTGGTGGGCATTTCTTTGGCTGTAAGTAGACAGCCAATTTCATGGCCAAAAGTCCCCATCTCGGAGTGCAGTGTGGCCTACCTAAATAATTCTTTTGAAAAGAAATAAGAAATTTCAACTTTGGCAAGAACTCTTTATCCAGGGGGATGTAGGTCAAAGTGAGAGGGCAAGACTTATAGAAAACAGTGCATTCTGTCCTATCTCAACATCCATGTGATTCTTCCAGTAAGACCTAGGTAGAGTAAGATTTATGGTTCTCATAAGTTTCATGAGATTTATGTTATCTGCCATTCTTTAACTCTTCCTTTTCCCTCACTTCCACACCCTCCACTTAGGGTTCTTCTTTGTGTTCTCTTTCTCCTCACCCAAATTCTCTGACCTTCAGTGAAAAGAGGAATCTCTAAACTGAAATATCAGGTATTACTCTGGAGTGAGAGGCGGATGTTGAGTTCTACTTCTGCAATTTCTTAATTATGTGGTCTTGAACTCTGTTGACTTCTGTTTTTCACTTGTAAAATGGGGATAATAGGATTATCTTTAATGTAGTGAGACCATATCTATAAAGCCTAAGACGCTGTAGAATAGTACAGCACTGAATCAAAAATGACAATTTTCTCAATTTCAGAGAAATTAGCTAATATCAAAACGTTTGTCAAGTATGCTGCTCTCACCACTCTTATTCAAAATAGTATTAGAAGTTCTAACCAGAGCAGTTAAGAAAATGAAACAAAATGTATCCAAATCGTAAAGAAAGCAGTTAACACATCACTATTTGCAGTTGACACAATTATATGTATAAGAAAACCTAAAATTCATGAAAAGACAATTAGAAATAATCAATGAGTAGAGTAAAATTTAGTGAACAAAATCAATGTACAAAAATCAGTTGCTTTTTTATACACTAACAATGAACTAGCAGAAAGAGAAATAAAAAATATAATTTCATTTAAAATAGTAACAATAACAATAAAATACGTAGAAATAAATTTAACCAAGGAAGTGAAAGACTTGTACACAGAAAACTATAACACAGTGTTGAAATAATTCAAGGAAGATAGAAACAAATGGAATGATATTTCATGCTCGTGGAGCACAACTGAGTTCTGAACAGTGATTTTATATCCCGCAAATTTACTGCATTGGTTGATTACTTCCAACCCTTTTTTGGTTGAGTCTTTAGGATTTTCTACATCCAAGTTTATATCCTCTGAAGATAACGACAATTTTAATTCTTCCTTCTCAATTTGGATGTCTTATATTTCTTTATCTAGCCTGTTTACTCTATTTAAGACTTTTAGTACTAAATTGAATAAGAGTAGTGGGAGCGAGCACCATTGTCTTGTTCCTAACAGAGGAAAAACTTTGTTGTTCACCATTGAGCATAGTGTTAGATGTGTGTTTGTTTTATACGGCCTTCATTATGTTGAGGTATGTTCCTTGTATATCTAATTTTTGAGGGTTTTAATCATGAAAGGATGTGATATTTTGTTCAATGCTTTTTCTGCATCTATTGAGATGATCATATGATTTTTATCTTTCATTCTCTAAATGTGGTGTATCACATTTATTAAATTGGACATCTTGAACCTTCTTCCTCTCCAAGGATAAATCCCACTTGGTCATAGCTTTGGTGTGAGTGTAATAGTGGCCTCCTAAAATGTGATGGGAACTATTCCTTCCTGTTCAATTTTTTGAAAGTGTTCAAGAAGGATTGGCATTAATTTGGCAGAATTTGCCAGAGAAGCCATCTTGTTCTGAGGGTTTCTGTATCAAGAGGTTTTTGATTGCTGATTTCATCTCCTTACTCATCTTTTTTCTGTTCAGATTTTCTATTTCTTCTTGATTCAATCTTGATAACTTGCATATTTCTAGGAAGTTATCCATTTCTTATAGATTATCCAATTTATTGGCATATAGTTGTTCATAGTAGTCTCTTATGATCTTATGTAGTTTTGTAATATCACTTGTAATGTCTCCCCTTTCATTTCTGATTTTATTTCAGTATACTTTTTTCTTAGCCTATCTAAAGATTTGTCAGAATAGTTTATTTTTTGAAAACTACCTCTTAACTTCATTGATTATTCTTATTGTTTTTTGGTCTCTAATTCATTTATTTTCATTCTGATCATTCTTGTTTCCTTCCTTCTACTCACTTTGGTCTTAATTTGTTCTTTTTTTCTCATTCCTTGAGGTGTAATGTTAGGTTTTTATTGAGATTCTTCTATAGTCTTAATATATGAATTTATTGCTATAAACTTCCTTCTCAGAACTGATTTTTTTTTTATGATGGTATTGGTTTTGGTGTGTTATATTTCTATTTTTATTTGTTTTAAGATAGTTGTTGATTTCTCTTTTGATTTCTTATTTGACTTATTGGTTGTTCAGGGGGTTTTTTTGGTATATTTTCTGTACACGAAAATATTTGTAAAATTTCCAGCTTTCCCTAAGTTGATTTCTAGTTTCATACCAATGTGGTCAGAAAAGATACTTGGTATGATTTCAGGCTTAAGAATTTTAAAATATGTTTGTATCCTGTCATATGATCTATCCTGGAAATGTTCCATGTGCACTTAAGGAGAATATATATTCTGCTGCTATTAGATGAAATGTTGTATAAATGTCTGTTAAGTCCATTTGGTCTAATACGATGCAAGTCTAACATTTCTGTGTTGATTTTTTGCCTGGATGATCTATCCACTGCTGAAAGTGGAATACTAAGTTCTCCCACTATTATTGTGTTGCTCTCTATTTCCTTCTTCAGATCTGTTAGTATTTGCTTAATATACTTAGGTGCTCTGATTTGGGATGCATGTATATTTACATTTATTATGTTTTCTTGATGAATTGGCCCCTTTACTGTTATATAGTTACCTTCTTTGTTTCCATATTTGGCTTAAAATTTATTTTGTCTGATATAGATAGCTGTTCCTGCTTTCTTTTGGTTTCCACTTGCATGAAATATCTTTTTCCATTCCTTCACTTTGAGCCTGTGGCTGTCCTTAAAGCTGTAGTGAATCTCTTGTAGGCAGCATATAGTTGGGTCTTGTTTTTATCTATCCAGGACTCTGCCTTTTGATTGGTGAATTCAATCCATTTACATGTAGAGTTACTTTTGATATATAAGCACTTACTAATGCCATCTTATTCATTGTTTTCTGATTGTTTTGTATTTCCATTGTCTCTTTTTTCCTTGTGTGTGCCTGACTTTGTATCTTTGGTGGTATGCTGTGTTTCCTCTTGTCTTTTTGTGAATCTACTCTAGGCCTTTTCTTTGTGATTACCATGTGCGTTACATAAACATCTTATAAAGAAAACACTGCATTTTAAACTGATAGCAACTTAAATTTTCTACAAAAGCTGTACCCCTTTACTCCTCTCTTTTATATTTTTATGTCGTTATTTACCTTTTTTTACATCAAGTATTCTTTAACAAATTATTCTAGCTATAAACATTTTAATACTCATCATTTTTAAACTTTATACTAGAATTAAGTGGTTAACACACCATCCTATTACAGAATCAGAGTTTTTTGTGCCTGCCTATATACCTACCTTTATGCTATGCTACGTGCTTTTGTATGTTTTCATGTTGCTGGTTGGTGTCTTTTTATTTCAATGTGAAAAACTTTTTTAAGGCAGGATTAGTGGTGATGAATAATCTCAGCTTTTGTTTTATGGGAAAGTCTTTATTTCTCCATCGTATCTGAAGTATAACTTTGTGGGATAGAGTATTCTTGGCTGGCAGTTTTTCTTTCAACACTGAATATACCGTTCCCCTCTGTCCTGGCCTATAGGATGTCTGTTGAGAAAACTGCTGATAGCTAATGAGATTCCCTTGAAGGTACAATCTTTTCTTCCCTTGTTGCTTTTAGGATTCTCTCTTTGTCTTTGATCTTTAACAGTTTTATTTTGATTTGTCTTGGAGAACGTCTTTTGAAATGAGAACATAGGGTGATCTGTGATTGTGAGCTTACCTGTCTAAGTCTCTCCAGGTTTTGGAAGTCTGTAGTATTATTCCCTAAATTAATTTTCTGCCCCCTTCTCCCTCTTTGTTCCTTTTGAACCTCAATTCTTCTAATTTTGTTTTGATGAAATCCCATAGATCACGTAGGCTTTCTTTGCTCTTTTTCCTTCTGTTTTGTTTCCTTGGCTTTGACTGCGTTAATTCAAACGTCTTGCCCTCTAGCTCACTTTCCTGTCTTCCGTGTTCTCTGCTCTACTGAAGATGCTCTCTATTGTATTTTTCGTTTCATTCATTGAATTATTCATCTCCAGAATTTGTTTGTTCTTTTTTATAATTTTTATTTCCTTGTTATATATCTCATTTTGTGTCTTTATTTCCTTATCTTATCTTCTTTTGCCTTTTATTTTCTTTCATTGAGATTCTTCGAAAAGCTATTTTGAATTCTTTATTCGCTTAGTCACAAAATTCTGTGCTTCTAAAATTCTGTTGTTGGCGATTTTTGTGAACTTTACATGATGACATGTTCCCTTGATATTTCATGTTTCTTATAGCTTCTGGTTGCTGCTTTTGCACTTGAAATAGAAAACACCTCTTCAAATCTTTGCTAGTTGCCTTCAGATGGGGTATCCTGTTATTGGTGGTGTTATATCTGAGGTTTTCTCTGCCTTTATATGGGTAAATGTGCTCCACTCTTATTGCTCTCACTTGTGGCAGAATTCTTAAGCTATTGTGTCTTCCCTGGTTGTTACCAATCGCCAATTTGGCTACTGGAAGACTCTTTTTTTGTTTTCTAGAAGCTGGCACTACCGTTCATGTATGTCTTTTTTCCCTTGCCCACATACTCAAGTTTATTTTTCCTAGATCACTCAGTTTACCAGATTTGTTGTTGCTGCTGCCCTTGGAAATATACAAAAGAAGTGAGTTGCAGAGTGGGGAGAAGTGTGGGTTTAGCACTGGCAACTTAGGGGTTCCCACCGACCTGGTGGGGAGATTCTTGAGTGAGGTACTCCTGGAGCCTCATGGGTGGACTTTCTGTTGAAATCCTGAGTCAGGAGGAAGAAACTATGCCACTTTAAAGCTCTTTAATATTCTCAACTGTTTCTTTCCTGCTCTTCCCTCTTCCTCCAATCACTGACTACCTGTCTCAGTACACTAGGTACTTCTGGGAAGACTTAGGTTTCTCCAGATGCTTCCAGCACTACAATGGTAGCTGGGCACTCACTTGTGGCTCTTTTTCCCTGTGGGATAGTTCACCACTGCTGAAATCTTCAGTCTGTACGTTGTTGCCTTGAGCAGGTGGTGCTGGGAATGCTCCTCTCACCTTCTCCGCTATGACCAACTCATATTTTTTTTCTCCTCCAATAATGTGCTATAGTCCCCTCTCAGGAAGGCTAGGCTTCCATAAAGTCTCTCTCTTTCATGGGTGTCAGCCAAAGTCAGCACTTTCCAGGCTTAACGAATCATAACCCAGGTGGCTTGGGTTAAGTTCACTGTCTCCTGCTGGCCCTGTAGCCCATTCTGATGTCTGTCTGCCTGTTACCAGATACACAGGTGGGCAAGATTCCTCCTGGCTCCCTTGGTTTTTGGTCCTGGATGCCACAACTCCCACAAGGTGTTTTTGTTCATGGATGAACGTCCAATTCACTGTTACAAAAGTGGGACATAAAGGAAGACTGTCTTTTACAGCTAAGATGCTAACGTTCCTCCTTCCCCTGATAATTTTTAGTCTCATACTTTGACTTACATAGATATGCAGCCTGAATCTTTCACTGTTCTGACACCAAAAGACACAAAGTCAAAATTCTTGTTTAAAGGGAGTCTGTGTTGGTGTTGCCCTCAAGGTATCTTCCAGAAATAATATAAATCATTTCTGAAAGAACATATTTTAAACACAAGCATCAAAGATTCCCACAGACAAATTTTTAAAAAACATGAACTTAAGTTAAAAAAAATTCACTAAGCACAGAAATATACAAGGCATCTTGACTAAGAGTCAGCTATGACATCTAACTATAGAATCAGATTTGCAAAACTATATATTTAAATCATTAGTTATTAATGAGAAGTAAATATGTTTAATATGTTTAAATACCAGATGCTTGGAGAGTGTGATGAAAGAATAAGAGGCTGTCACAGGTGACCATTTGGGAAAAGAACTAAATGGGAACTCCAGAGAGAAAATAAAATATTATGATGGAAATTTGAAATTAAGTGGATAAGTTAAACAGCCAATTAGCACAATTCATGTTAGAATAAATTTGTTGGAAAAGAGGTCTGTAAAAATTATACGGAAGACAATAGAGAAATACAAATAACGGATGTTTTAGTGATGTGGATGATAGAGCAAGGAGATTCAGTGACATACATTTAATTGGGGTTCCAGAGGCATATAATAAAAATATGTGGGCAATTTTCAGAGTATTATTTGTGTTTGGTAGACAGCACATGAGGCTTAAGGTTACCATATTGAACAACTAGGCATTACAGGAAGCTGTGAATATGTCCATGAGTAGAGGAAGAACAGTATAAGTTGTAGCTCCACAATAAATCTTTTTGCTGTCCTGATTGTTAGTTATGATGATGATGGTAACAGTGATGAAGAATGTAATTTTCTGCTCTGTTGTCACAAAATTCTCCCTCCATTCAGTTTCACTATGGACAGAACCACATTCAAGTCTGGGAATGTTAATACATTCATGCATCACTTAATTACAAGGATACATTTATACATGCCTTGTTAGGCTATTTTGTCTTTGTCTAAACATCATAGAGTGTACCTAGACAAACATACATGTTATGCCTACAGCACACCTATGTTATATGGCACTAATATTATGGGATCAATGTTGTATCTGTGATCTTTCATTGACCAAAATGTTGTTACATGGTGCGTGACTGTGCAGCATGTCTGCTACCATTTCTCCTTCCATATTGATGGCAAGTCTTGTATTTCTTTTCTAATTAATAACTTCATTTCTTCAGAATACTCTTAAAGCAGTGCAACACGGAGCAATGACTGATCTGATTTTGAGAAATGAATGCTTCTACTTTACTTCTCAGGCTGTAGCCTTATGCGTCTATGGGGATTTTCTATTCGCATTCATTTTTGGAACTAGAAGGCTTGGAAATGATTGTAGAAAAGGAAGACATTCAGGAAGTCTAATGCTGACAAATATTTGTAGTTGATAGACATAGGTTATTCCATTAAGGTCACAGCCTTTCTCCAGGGAAATTTCCAAGACATCTACTTTTACCCATATACAACTCCCAGGCCATCTCTGACATACATTTTCTACCTTTCATACCTTCCCATGATTTTCTTTCTAGTTTGAGTCATATTAATTTAAATAGCTTTGTTGGGAGATGTTCTAATGACCATCTGGAGAGATAACAGCTATTTCATCTTTATGAGGGCATATAGTATCTGATGCAGAAATAATCTTTGGCTTATTTACTGTTTGGACTGAAGACTTAGTGCTTCTTTCTCTGGACTAGCTCCAAAGAGGAAAACAGAAAGAATCTCCAGAAATTCTGCCTTAGTTTGATAATAAGAATGTCCATTAACTAAACATCTTAACCTTTACTTGAGTTCAAGTCACTCTACTTTGTAGGAGAAGTCTTGAAGCTAGGAACCATGAATAAACTCCAGGATGATTTAAGAATCTAATAGAACCATATGCAAAGGTGACAAGTGGTTGCATTTTGCTGGGTAGAGGTTCTAGAGTTTCCAACAGATTTTCAAAAGTATCATTGATGGAAAGAACATCAAGAATCACTGTCTTAGATAACTTAACTTATAATACCCCTGATTTGAGGAAAGGAAAATGCTGCAACTGTAAGGAAAGGAACATAATGGCTCTTTCAACCTTGTCTTATCTAACTTCTCAGGAGCCTTCCTAGAGTCATGAGGTTGGTTAAGTCACACCCATTTCCAATCTATATCTTGGTGTGTGACTCTTTCCATCATTTAATTACGTTACTTTTATATCTCTGAAGGCTGTATAAAAGTAGAAAGGCAGTTACGAAATCGTCCACCCTCCCTGATGGCAGATTAATTGAACGTTGGTTCCAAAGGAGATTTTACAGAGCACCTACTCCAGCATCCTTATTTGACAGATGACACCCAGCATGGTTCAGGGTCTTCTGAAAGGACTGATTAATAGTGGATCCAACCGAGCAGAATCTTTGTTTCCCCATATTGAGAGACGACAGTTTTTATAATTTGGTCTAGTTCCAATTCTCATATATTTGTAAACTCTGGAATGTTAAGACATGAAATTAAGATTTTAGAGGATAATGTAAAAATAATGTCCATTTACTCCCTTTTGTCCCCTAAGAAAATGACAATATCCAAGGGAATTTTTCAGTTAAGGCTTGTAATTTCACATCTAAGACTATATTAACTCAACATTGAGGATTTAAGATTGATATTTAGTCAGCTGTGTGAACAGAAAAAAATGTTTGTTTTTATTTTTTGAGAATGAATTTATTTCCATTTCTAATCATTTTCTCAGCAGATGGCACCAAGCATGTCCATGGAAGGGGATAGAAATTACACTTCTGCGTCCATGTTTATTCTCCTGGGACTCTCAGATGAAAAAGAGTGGCAGCTTGTCCTCTTCCCAATCTTCCTAGGGATCTACCTTATGACCCTAGTCTGGAATCTGGGTCTTATCATCCTAATCAGGGTGGACTCCCACCTGCACACACCTATGTACTTTTTTCTCAGTTTCCTGTCATTTTTGGACATCTGCTATTCTTCTTCTACCAGCCCAAGGATGCTTTCAGACTTCTTAAAAGATGAAAAAACAATTTCCTTCACTGCCTGTGCCGCCCAATATTTTGTTGGGTGCTGGATGGGTCAGGCTGAGTGCTGTCTCTTGGCTGCCATGGCCTATGACAGATATGTTGCTATTGGTAGGCCTCTGCAGTACCCAGCCATCATGGCTCCTGGCCTCTGTCAGAAGATGGTTGCTGGGGCCTATGGGAGTGGTTTCCTTGTAGTTCAGTTCAAACAGTCCCTAGTTTTCATCTCCACTTTTGTGGGCCCAATATCATTCTAAATTTCTTCTGTGACATAATCCAGATTATTTCCTTGTCTTGCACCAATCCCTTTATCATCCACATGATTATTTTTCTGGTAGCATTTTTTACTGGATTCGGGTCTTTTCTTTTTATCCTCTTATCTTATGGTTTTATTGCAGTTTCTATTCTGAAACTATCCTCTGCCAAAGGTAGTGCCCAGGCATTCAATACTTGTGCCTCCCACCTGGCAGTTGTGACAATCTTCTATGGTACAGGCCTCTTTATGTACCTGAATCCTAGCTCTAGCCACTCCAAGAATCAGAACAAGGTGCTTTCAGTGTTCTATGTTATCCTTATCCCCATGTTAAATCCTCTTATCTATAGTTTGAGGAACAAGGAAATCAAAGAGGCCCTCAAAAGGGTGGTAAAGAGGACAACACATTTATCTCACTAAGAGCAATATTTATGCAGGTGCTATTTCTCCTATAATGAAGACAAAGTTTAGAATATGTATTTGACTTTTTGTAGGTCACAGGTCTTCTTTCTAGGTAGAAAGAAGAAGTGAAAGCATTGCTCTTTGATTCCTCCTGTCATTATTCTTAGCTACCACCACCAGGTGATCTGTTCGAGACAGTGTCACCAACATTGAATTTACTTTATAAACCTGATTGTATGATTAGACCCAGGTACATAAAACCCTACGTTTTAAGAACAGAGAATCTAATAGATATTTTATGTACAGAAATGTCAAGACCCTAGGAAGCCACATAGACTGTTTTTTCCTCTACGATTTTTAATACGTCTTTTGTTTATTTTCAACCATTAAGCATTTGTATATTTCAATAAATATAATATAAAATAATGTATAAAATTAAATATGTGAAAATTAAAAATAATTTACAAATATGTGAAAATTAAAAATAATTTACAAATGCACACTTTATCATCTTATTCATGGACAGAGAGAGAGAAAGAAAAAGAAGGATAGAGAGAGAGAATGATAGTGAGAAAGGAAACAGAGGGAAGGAGAAGGGAGGAGAGGAGACAACAGGAGAGGAGAGGGAGAAAGACTGGTCTGGCGTATTCCCAAATAATGTTTCTATCCCCTCCATCTTACTCCTGGAGAACTTCTTGTGTAGTGGCTTGTGAAAAAGAGGTGGGAAAGAGGAATGGTAGGAAGAAAGGGCCCTTTTATGGTCAAGAGTTGGGGAAATCCTCAGAGGCTAGAAAGAAGTCAAAGTTATCAATTTACGGACGTAGTTCACCTGAAGCATGCTCCATGGTTGCTTCCCAGAGTCAAATCAAGACTTCAGAAATTAAGGCTGTTGTGATGTGTCTTGGGAGACAGCGTCAAAGTCCCAGAGATATGAACCTCCCAGGGATTCCAGGGCCTTAAGTTTGATCAGGGAGCAGCAGAGCCAGCTGACTTAGAGACTCAGATTCCAATCAAGAGAATTTAAAGAAAATTTAAATAGATATTTTTTTTCAGACAAGTTTGTGTACTATACGTCATACATATTACATTAGTATTTACACAACACTTTATACTTCATATGGTTACATTGTACAGATGTGATTTATTTCTATTGCCATGTGAGTTGGCAGATGAGCAGTTATTCCCATTTCACAGATTGAAACTTTGGGCATATTGAGGTCTGCCACATTCTTCCCAGGGTGGCAACAATCCACGGCGAGTCTCGCAAATTTTCATGTGTGGATTATAAGTGGTTCCTATAGGCCAGAAGCACGTCTTCCAATGCTTAGCCTTGGAACCCAAATTCTATACTTTTGGTGTTATATCTTTAAACTATCTTAAGAATCTATTCAGTTTAAAAGATTAAATTAGTATAGTTCTTATCAGAGGGAATATGTAACTGCTAACCAATTAGTGAATGTTCAAAGAAATAATTTATTTCCCCATCCATCCTTTTCTCCCTAAAAGTAAGATTAGCTGAACTAGGTCAAACCAAGAAGGAGACCTTCTGAAAATATCTCTGTATTCCTAGGAATTGCAGGATAGGTGAGCTCCATTTTTCAAAAACAAAACACAAAAGTTTATGGGGATTATCTTAAGTAGATATTTTTAATGAAGGATTAGTAATGCAGCATAATATGTTGGAAAGAACTCCAATTCAGAACACATGAATTACACCTTCTGATAATAGAAGTCATCGTTTGTACTACATACTGTGGTAAGTGCTGGATAAGTGTTAACTAATTTGATTCTTTCTATGAAAATTTACTCTGAGATGTATCTACTATTATCAGCCCCATTTTATAGGTGATAGTACTGAGGTTTGGAGAGGTTAATTTGCTCAAGTTCATACAACCTACAAGTGGAAAGCTGGTATTCATCCCAGACTGGCTGATACCAATGCCCATGGTTGTAACCATGGTAACTCATCCCCCTGTCACGAATTAGTTTTATTTCTTCCCTATTTCCTTGATTTCCTCACTTATGTTTAGGAAATCATGCCATGTCTGCTTCAAAGGGCTGCTTTGATTACTGACTCAGGTCAGGTATTTGAGAAAATGTATGTATGTACATATCTGAAATGAAAGTACTTTGTAAACTGTAAGTGCCCACATATCTAATTTATTGTTGTCAGTCTATATTGCCAACCAGCTGTGTCATCTTGGGCAAATCTCTTAGCTCCACTGGCTTCAGGTCCTCACCTGGAAATTGATCGCATTTGACTAGATGGTTTCTAGGTCCTTTCCAGCTGAAATGACTCCAAGTTCATTAAAAGAAAAACTATAATCATGAGACCATAATAGGACCGTGATGAAGTGAGGAATTGAATCAGAAGGGACATGGCAAAGTAGGGTGTGAAACTAGCATGGAAAAAACTCCATGACAACCGTGACTCCAGAGAGCAAGTACCTGGAGAGTTTTCTCCCTGATTGTCTTTTCTCCTTTCACCTCTGACCTAATAACTCATTTAAGAGGATCTCTAGTTGTGGGCATCTCTCTGGGGGTGAGTGGAAAGCCAATCACATGGCCAAAAGTGCACATCTTGGAGTGCAAGGGCCCACCTGAAAAATTCCTTTGGAAAAGAAATAAGCAATTTCAATCTTTAGCAAGAACTCCGTCTTCATGTGGGATCTAGGCCAAGCTCATAAGGGAAGATTTATAGAGAACAGTGGATTCTGTGTATCTCTATATCTATGTTACTCTTCCTTTAGGACCTACACAGTACAAGGGTTATGGTTCTCAGTCTCTCCTAGACTTTAACTTTTCCCTCTCTCTCATTTCTACACCCTTCGCTTAGGGGTCTTCCTTAGGTTCTCTTTCCCCTTACTCAAATTCTTTGAACTTCAGTGAAAAGAATATTTTCTAAACTGAAATTTCAGGTATTACTCTGTGGTGAGGCATAGATGTCTAATTCTAGTTCCCAATTTCTTAAGTATATGATCTTGAAGTCTGTTAATTTCTGTTTTTATTTTGTAAATTGGGGATAATAGAATCATCTAGAATCTAATGAGACAAAACCTATAAAGCCTAATAGATTGTAGAAATTAATAATTGTGCTCTGAATCAAAAATAATAATTTGTTGAATTTCAGGGGAATTAACTAAGGTAAAACCGACTTGCCTGTGCTTCCCAACTTCAGCCATTCCATGACTCTTTTAATTTAATTTTTCCCTTGAGAATTCTGCTTTCATATAATAGTAATTAATTTGATTTCCATTTCAGTATACACCTTTTATTCATTATTTCTGAGCAGCAAAGCCAAGCTGGTCATTTCATAATTATATAATAAAGTACTCATGTACAAATCTATTGATCTTTTGAAATAATCCATATAGTTGTGCATTGTCATCTTTGAAAACCCTGGTGGTCCGGAGCACGGGTGACACAGAAATCAGAGATGCCTCGCTGTAAGCACAGGCAGTGTTGATCTAACTGTTCCTTTTATCCTTCTTTTACTATGCTGTTATTCATTCAGCAACATTCCTGGCTTCCTCAACCTGATTGATTTCTTAACCTGATTTTCTACCCTGCACAAACTTGCAAATGGCCTTGTCCTTAGAAGATGAGATTGGAAAAGGTTTTGATTAACTGTATCTCCACATCAATATCGTCAACCAATATTTACCTCAGTTATCTTTTCCTCTACAAACTGTCTTGGGAGATGGCAAACACATGCAAAAAAATAATCAAAGAGAGTAAGTATATTCAGATTTTATTTTGTTTTTCTTCTGGCTTATCAAATTTTAAAAACATACATTTTTAGGATAACTTTTCTCATGAACAAGTTAAACAATCCACGACTCATCACATTTTTTCTGGGAATGATGAGGTACATGGAATACATTTAGTTACGGCTGACTCTGTTAACAGAATGTAACAAAAAAGTGAATTTTAGTGCAACCAATTGATCAAAAGCTTGATTCGTTTTCATTGAATTGATCAATTATTTTGTTGTTTCAGGGATATTGTGCGTGAATTTATATTTTCAAAATATTTTCATTGAATTGAATTCATCTTGGATAAAACATGTGATGAATTATATAGACAGCACTCTATTCTAAGAGTAAACAGAAAGATTTCAACATTCATAAAACCATAATTGAAATGAAACGAAAATCATATATTTTCAGTTTCTCCTCCAAAGCTGGGTGAAAGAACCGTTCACGAACATCTTCAGCATATATTTACTGAGTTATATAAATGTTAGTATATGAGATGCTTATCACTAAATAGGAAAACATCTCCACTAGCCCATATACTGTTATAATAGAGTATCATCAATTCAAGAGGACCTGGTGGTGGTGGAACATGAAAAATAGCGCCACATGTTTACAATCCTGCTGACTGGAAGATAACGGAATAATACAAGATAGAGATAAATGTAATCATATAACTGATATTCTTGAATCTTAGCTTAGAGAGCATCTAATTTAGCAAAGAATTTTATGAAGAGCTCCTTGATGCTATAGTATTAGTTCTGCCTTATTTTTCTTTCACAGAAAGGAATGATAATTGCTAACATTTATTGAGCCCTTACTATTTTAAACCCTTTGTGTCATTCAGTTCCTGAAACAACCATATGAAGTGGTAAATATTATTATCCCCATTTATAGATGACTCCACTGAGACACAGAAAGGTTAATAACTTGCTTAGGATCACACAGCCAGTGAGTAAATGTAAGGAAAGTCTGACAATCTATTCTCTCTGTCATTCTCCCTCTTTCATTCTCTCTCCATTATTTTCCTTCTCCCTTCCTCTCTCCCTCTTTCTCTCTCACTGTGCTAACTATTAAGGATTTCTATATCTTAATAACTTTTTATTATAAATATAGGAGTTGTAGAAAATAAAAATACAGATAAAAATAGAGAAGAAAATCAAAATCATACCACTTATTACATTTGTCAATTGTAATTGGTTCACATGTGTGTGTGTGTGTTTGTGTGTATGTGTGTGTGTGTCTGTGAGAGAGAGAGATTGATTATATAAAGTAATCGTTTTCCTCTAGAAAGGTGGAACCATGTTTTGCAAACATCAGCAGTATACATGAGTGCCTATCCCTTGTTGATTTATGCTTTTTATATTAAAGGCATTGCCACATTGGCATTCATATATTTTGTGACTAGGTTTCCCAGTTCATCAATCGTATTTCAAAAGTGTTTTATATAAGTGGGTTTTCAGCCATAATCAAGTTTAAATTGTTGTATCATATTTTGTCTCTTATGGTTTCTTACTTGATGTTATATTTCAGAAATTGCATTCCCATCCCAAGATTATGTACCTGTGTATGTATTGATTCCTCTAACGCTTTTTATTTATAGTAAGCTAGGTCTCATAGACCCTTTAGGGAAGAGTTTATTCTTTTCTATCAGTTGAAAATACTAAATTTATCATCTATTTAATTCTTATTAGTATTTCAATTTATTTTTTAAATTGTATTTGTTCTTTTGACACGTCTATTTTTACAAGAATAATCAATTATCAATGTTTATAATGCTTTTGAACATCTGAAAGTCCAAATCTTTCTAATTATTAATCTTTTTCACAATTTTATTGGCCATTATCATTGATTTACTCTTTCCTCTCAAGGAAGATCAGTTTGGGTATGGAGCCAATAGGTGTTATCTGTTCTGAATCTCTTAGTGAGCTCTAACTTGCTGACCGTATCAACAAATATATGAAATATATCTTCGTTGTTTTAGGAAATTGAAATAGCTACTTTGACTCTTCTTGACATCAAGTCTCATCATAGCTTGATGCTGGCTGTCAATTGATCCAAGTGTGCCTGAATTCAAGCAAACTGCATAGAAAATCTTTTATGTGGTTTCTGTCTATATGACTCCAGGTGGTTTGACTTGCCTGGACACTAGGTCTGAATCTACAGCTGCCCAGAGGTAATGATGCCTGACTGTCTGCAGGGCTGATGATGTCTCAGAAGTTTCCCCAAATTAATCAATAAAACTCTAGTACCCATGGCATTCCTATTCATGAGTACAGCTGTTATTTGTGGTTATCTGTAAGCAATCACTGATAATAATATCCAACATCTATTAAACAATTAATGTGTACCAGACTGTGCTGAGTGTTGGCATGGATCTCCTCATATAACCCTCCCATTAACCTTCTGTTTCAGGGGCTCTTGGTGCCCTAAATCTGTTAGGAGTAAATCGAACCTAGTGTGTATAAGCCACTGAGACAGGTTCATAGAGTGAGAGAACATCAGAACTGAAACTCTTTTCTTCAGCTTTATTGAGATATAATAGACATATAACATTGTATAAGTTTAAGGTGTACAACGTAATGATTTTATATATGTACATATTGTCAAATGGTTACTCCAATAAGATTAGTTAACATCCATCATCTCACACCATTACAGTATTCTTCTTTGTGACGAAAACTTTTGAGATCTACTTTCTTACTGACTTTCAAATATACAATAGAATATCGTTAACTACAGTCATCATGCTGTACATTACACTACCAGAATTTACCTTATAACTGGAAAATTTTACATTTTGACCATCTTCACCTATTTCCCCCACTTTCTGGCCCCTGCCTGTGACAACCACAAATCTGATCCTTGTTTCTGAGTTGGGCTTTTTTAGATTCCATATACAGAGAGATCATGCAGTATTTGTCTTTTTCTGTCTGACTGACCTAACTTAACATAATGTCCTCAAGGTCTGTCCAGATTATCACGAATGCCAGGATTTCCTTCTTTTTTTAAAGCCTGAATAATATCCCATTGTTAAACATATAATTTATGTTATTTATACATATTTATACGTATACTTGTTATTCATATTTTTTATATATTTATAGTATGATTTCTTCATTCATTTGTCAACGGACACTTAGATTGTTTCAATGTCTTGCCTATTATAAATAATACTGCAATGAACATGAGAGTGCACATATATTTTGGTGATTACATTTCCTTTGGATATATACCCAGGTATGGAATTGCTGGATTATATGACAGGTCTGTTTTAAATTTTTTTAGGAAACTATGGTTTCCATAGTAACCACACCAATTTACATTCTCACAACAGTACACATGGTTCTGTTTTCTCCACATTCTCACCTGCAGTTATTATCTCTTGTCTTTTTGATGATAGCCACTCTAACAGGTGTGAGTTGATATCTTATTGAGTTTGATTTGCAATTCCCTGATGATTAGTGATGTTAAGCACATTTTCATGTATGTGTTGGTATTTTGGATGTCTTCTTTGGAAAAATATCTAATTAGATTCCATGCCAAAATTTTAATTGGATTATTTATTTTCTTGTTATCGAGTTGTATGGGTTCCTTATATATTTTGGATATTAAGACCCTGTCAGATAGGTGATTTACAAATAATTTCTCTCATTATGTAGGATGCTTTTTCATTTTGTTTAGCACTTCTTTTGCCATGCAGAAGCTTTTTAGTTTGATATAATCTCTCTTGTTTACTTTTGATTTTTTTGGCTTGTGGTTTAGATGTGATATCCAAAAAATCATACCCAATCCATGTTCATTTTTTCCCTGTTTTATTCTAGGGGTGTTATGGTTACAAGTCTCACATTTAAGTCTTTAATTCATTTTGAGTTTTTTTTTTTTTTTTTGGTCGGTGGGTGGTGGTGGGAATGGGATCCAGTTTCATTCTTTTACAGGTGAATATCCAATTTTCCCAGTACCATTTATTCCAGTACCATTTATTGAAGTGACTGTGTTTTTTCTATTGAGTATTTTAGGATCTCCTGTCAAATCATCTGTGTGGCTTCCAAGATTCTTGTCATTTCCCTACGTATAACATCCATCAGAACCTCTGTTCTCAAAGCGTAGAGTTTTATCTACCTGAGTGTAATCATAGACACAGGGTTTTTAAACTAAATTCAATGGTGATGACACTGTTTTAGACAGATAACTTGGTTGTGGCAGCTAAACATTATGACACCAGGAATCAAGGACGCAGATTTTAACCCCTTCTCTCTACCTAGCTATCTTATGACTTACAAAAGGCCACTTGCATCTTCTTACCCTGTCTTCCTTAAGAGGAAATAACAGCTGCACAAATATTATTCCTAGTGAGGTAAATATGTTAGCCACTTTAACACTCTCTGAGGGCCTCTTTGACCTCCTTGTTCCTCAGATTATTGATAAGAAGATTTAACATGGGGATAAAGATAACACAGAACACTGACAGCACCTTGTCCTTCTTGTTGGAGTGGCTAGAGTTTGGAAGTAGATATACAGAGAGGCTTGTGTCTTAGAATAGTCTCATAACTGCCAGGTGGGAGGCATGGGTATTGAAGGTCATGGCATTACCTTTGACAGAAGATATTTTCAGGATGGAAGCTACTATAAAAACCTACAATAAGATGATAACTAGGAAATAAAAACCTAACAAAAACACATATCAGAAAAAGAATCAAGTGGCCGAGGAAGGAATTGGAACAAGACAAGGTAATAATCTGGGCTGTGTCACAGAAGAAATCTAGAATGATAGTGGACCCACAGTATTAGAGAAGAAAGCAAGTGACTGTTTGAAGTAAACTATCAAGGAAACCACTCCCATAGGCGCCAGCAACCATCTTCTGACAGAAGTAAGGAGCGATGATGGCTGAGTACTGCAGAGGCCTACTTATAGCAACATATCTGTCATAGCTCATCATGGTTAAGGAGAAGGACTCAGTGAGACATATCCAGCACCCAGTAAAATACTGGGTGGCACAAACAATGAAGGAAATCATTTTTTCACCCTTTAAGACGTCTCAAAGCATCCTTGGTTTGGTGGAAGAAGAATAGCAGATGTCTATAAATGACAGGAAACCGAGAATAAAGTATGTAGATGTGCGCAGGTGGGAGTCCACCCTGATTAGGATGATGAGACCCAGGTTCCAGACGAGGGTCACAAGGTAGATCCCCAAGAAGACTGGAAAGAGGGTAATCAATGTTTCTCATGTACAATCAGCAACCTTAACTGAAAAAATCCTCTATGAGTAATATTGCCATTCTCTGTGGGAACAGAATGAGCAATAGGCATCATTAGTACATTATCCCCTAAAATATCTTAATTTCCTGTTTTCCCATTCCAGAGTTTACACATATATGAGAATTGGAAATAGACTACATTAGGAAAATAGTGCCATTTCTCAATATGGTGAAAAAGAATGATTCTTCTAAGGTTTGGCTCTGATATAAATTCAGTGCTTGAGGAAGTCCCCAAATCATGCTGGACCTCATATGCAAGATGAGATTGGTGAAGTAGGTACTCTTTGAAATCTCCTTGGGAACTAATATTCCATTAATCTCTAATGAGGGAAGGTGGACAATTCTGTAACTCTCTTTCTACTTTCATAAACCCTGGATAAATATAGGAGCAATGTAATGGGATCATGGGAAGAGTTACACACCCAGAGCAGCTTGGAAATGGATATGACTTACCCAAGTTAACGACACTAGGAAGGCTCCTGAGAAGTTAGAAAAGACAGGGTTGTAATAACCATTATGCTCTCTTCGTTAAAAGGGCAGATTCTTTTTTTTTTTGAGGAAGATTAGCCCTGAGCTAACTACTGCCAATCCTCCTCTTTTTGCTGAAGAAAACTGGCCCTGAGCTAACACCCATGCCCATCTTCCTCTATACATGGGACGCCTACCACAGCATGGCTTTTGCCAAGTGGTGCCATGTCCACACCTGGGATTGAGTTGGCGAACCCCAGGCCACCGAGAAGCAGAACGTGTGAACTTAACCACTGTGCCACCAGGCTGGCCCCAGGTGCAGATTCTTATTTCCTCAAATCAGATATTCTTACGAGTTAAATTTTCTAGGACAATGATCCTTGATCTTATTTGTGTCAATGATACTTTAGAAATCTTCTGGAAACTCTGGACCTTCTACCAAGGAAACTGGAACCACTTACCGCCTTTCTATATGGTTTTATTGGATTCTCAATCACTGTCAATTCTATTCATAGTTCCTAGGCTAAAGAATTCTCCTATAAAGTGGAGTGACTTGAAGTCAAGTAAGGGTTAGGATGTTTAGGCAATGCACATGGAGATTAGAAAGCTGAGGCAAGATTTCTGGAAGTTCTTTCTCTTTTTATCACTGGAGCTAGTCTAGGGAAGGAAAACACTAAGTATTCAGGACAAATCATAAATAACCAAAATAATATTTTGCATCTGGCACTGTATGACATCTGTAAGATACTAAAGCTGTCACCTCTTCAGGTGGTCTTTAGATCATCTCCCAACACAAAAACATTTTGTTCAGATGAACTCAAATAAGAAAGTAAATCATGAAATGCTATGAAAGGTAGAAACTAGATGCCAAATGTAGTCTAGGAGTTGTCTATATGAATAAAAGTGAAGTCTTGGAGATTTCCCAGAGAAAGGCTGTGACATTACTGAAATAAACTGTGTCTATGAACTACAAATATTTGTCAGCATTAGCCCTCCAGAGTGTCTTCCTTTTCCTCAACCATTTCTAGCCTCCTAGGTCCAAAAGAAAGAATAAAAATGGAGAATCCCTTTAGAAGCATAAAGCTATAGCCAGAGAAGTAGGTAGAAGGGTGCAATTCCCAAAATCATATCTAGACTACTCAGCCAGGTAATACATGCTGAACAGCAAGGGGTATTGAAGGGTCATAGTTCCTGCTGTCTGCACTCAGGATTTCAGCAGAAAGTTTACTCATATGCCTCTAGGAGTACTAAAACCACACCTCTCCACACTCTGAAGCTGGATCCTTGGTACTTGTCTGAGGGCACAGTGAGAGTAAATCTGGTAAACTGAGTGCTCTGAGCAAAACAGACCAGGATCTGTGGGCAAGGGAGAAATCACAAACATGAGCTGTAGTGCCACATTCTGGAAAAAGGAAAAGACATTTTAGCTAGCAGATCTGGTTTCTGGTAAGAACCAGAGAAAATGCAATAGCTTATGAATACTGCCAGAAGAGAGAGCAAGAAGAGTTGAGTATGTGTACCCACATAAAGGCAGAGACATTCCCAGCTATAACCCTACTAACAATAGTATACTTCATCTAAAGGGAACTAGTAAAGGTTTAAGGAGATGTCTGTCTCTTCAAATGCTGAAGCAGCAATACAAACCTGTAAGGTACATCAAATATTAAGAAAACATTCCCCACCTAAAAATAACAAGAATTCTCCAAGAACCAAGATGAAAGGCAAAGAATTATGAGATCTAGCCGATAAAGAGTTTAAAACAGCCATTTCAAAAACACTTAATGAACTACAAGAAAAGTCAGAAAAAAAATTCAATGAGATCAGGGAAAAAAGAACACAACGAGATATTTACCAAAGAGATAGAAATTATAGAAAAGAACCAAATAGAAATTCCAGAGCTAAAGAATTCAATGAATGAAATGAACAATGCAATAGAGAGCATCCTCAGTAGAGTAGAGCCAATGGAAGACAGATGAGTGAGCTAGAGGACAGGAAGTTTGAAATAACCCAGTGAGAGCCAACCAAAGAAAAAAGAATGAAAAAGAACAAAGATAACCTACGTTATCTATGGGTTAATTGAAGCTCAGAAGGAAAATAGATGGAGAAGGGGGAACAAAATGTATTTGTTTTGAGGAAGATTAGCCCTGAGCTAACTGCTGTCAATCCTCCTCTTTTTGCTGAGGAAGCCTGGCCCTGAGCTAACATCCACACCCATCTTCCTCTACTTTATATGTGGGACGCCTACCACAGCATGGCTTGCCAAGTGGTGCCATGTCCGCACCTGGGATCCAAACTGGCCAACCCCGGGCTGCCGAAGTGGAATGTGGGCACTTAACTGCTGCGCTACTGGTCCAGCCCTGCAAAATGTATTTAATGAATAATCCTGAGAACTTCCGAAACCTGAGGAGATATTTAAACATCCAACTTCATAAAGCTAACATATCATCCTATTATATCATGCCAAAGCACCTTCTCCATACACTTTATATTAAAAATGTCAAAAACAAAGAAAATGAGAATACTAGAAATAATCAAGGTCAAAAGATTATATCCTACAAATGAATCCCCTTTAAGCTTTCAGCAATTTTCTCAGCAGACATTCTACAAGCCAGGAGAGAGTGAATGACATGTTCATTGTTCAAGGATAAAATGGCCAGCCAAGAATACTCTCTCTCACAAAGTTGTACTTCAAATATGAAAGAGAAATAAAGACTTTCCTAGAAACACAAAAGCTGAGGTTGTTCATCACCACAAGACCTGCCTGGCAGGAAATACTAAAAGGAGTTATTTAAGCTGAAAGAAAAAGACACTAATCAGGGACATGAAAACATATGAAAGTATAGAAAAGAGTGATAAAGTTAAATATACAGTTACATATAACAACCCCTAATTCTGTAATAGCATGGTGTGTTAATCACTTCACTATAGTATAAAAGTGAAAAGTGAAGAGTATTAAAAATAATTATAGCTACTATAATTTGTTCAAGAATATACAATATAAAGGTAAAAAATTACATAAAAATATAAAAGATGAGAGTAAAACAGTACAGTTTTTTTTATGAGGAAGATTCACCCTGAACTAACATCTGTTGCCAATCTTCCTCTTTTGTTGTTTGGGGAAGATTAGCCCTAAGGTAATATCTATGCCAATATTCCTACATTTCTGCCCGACATTCAGGGCACTGAGGCAGAGCATGATGAACTTAACCACTATACCAGGGTGCTGGCCCCAAAAGGGGACAGCTTTTGTAGACAATTGAAGTTAAGCTGGTATCAGCATAAAATGGACTGTTTTCTCTATGAGATGTTTATGCAAACCTCATGGTAACCACAAAGTAAAAATTGAGAGTAGATTCAAAAAGTGGAAGAAAGAGGAAACAGAGCATACCACCTCAAAAAATCACCATTGTACAAATGTAGGCAGAAACAGATGAAAAGAAGAAAGAAGGGAATTAAAAGACAACCAGAAAGCAGTGAATAAGATGGCATTAGAAAGTTCTCGTGAATGAGTAATCACTGTAAATGTAAATGGATTGAATTCAGCAACAAAAGGCAGAGGACTGGGGATGCATAGAAAAACAAGACCCAACTATATGCCACCTACAAGAGAATCACTATAGCTTTAGGGCACACATAAGTTCAAAGTAAAGGAATGGAAAAGATATTCCATGCAAGTAGAAACAAGAACAAAGCAGACATTTTATATCAGACAAAATAGACATTAAGCAAAATATGGAAATAGGAGACAAAGAAGTTCATTATATAGTGATAATGGGGTCAATTCGTAAGAAGATAAAATAAGTGTAAATATAAGAACACCAAAAATCAGAGCACATAAATATATTAAGCAAATACTCACAGATCTGAAGGGAGAAATAGGTAACAATACAATAACCGTAAGGACTTTAATAGTCCACTTTCAGCAATGGATACATTATCCAGACAGAAAATTAACAAGGAAATGTTGGACTTGAAACATACATTAGACCAAATGGACCTAACAGACATTTATGGAACACTGCCTTCAATAGCAGTAGAATACACATTCTCCTCAAGAGTAAACAAAAATTTCCAGGATAGATTATACAACAGGACACAGAAGATTCTTACAAAATTTAAGATCAAAATAATACAAAGTACCTGTTTTGACAAAATAGGTGAAACTAGAAATCCACAAGAGGAAAGCTGGAAAACCTAAAAATATGTGGAAAGTAAACAACACACTCCTGAACAACAAATGAGTCAAATCAGAAATCAAAGGAGAAAAGAACAAATTAAGCTCAAAATGAGTAGAAGGAAGGAAATAACAAAGAGCAGAGCAGAAATAAATGAAATGGAGAGCAGAAAAACAATAGAAAAAAATCGACAAAGAGCTGGGTCCTTTGAAAAGATAAACAAAACTGACAAACCTTCAGCTAGACTAAGAATAAAAGTTAGAAGACTCAACTAAATGAAACCAGAAATGAAAGAGGAGACATCACAAGTGATAGTACAGAAATATATAAGATCATAAGAGACTACTATGAGGGATCATATGCCAACAAATTGAATAATCTAGGAGAAATTAATGATTTACTCCAAATAGACGTCCTATTAAGACTGAATCAGGGGCAGATGTCATCAAGATGGCGGCATAGGCAGACTCTGAACTCATCTCCTCCCATGAACAGAACCAGGTTACAATCATTTTTGGAAAAATTACCCTGGATAGAAAACTGAAAACTGGATAAAAAGAACCCTCACAACAAGGGACAGTCCTGACTAAGGCAGAAGGGGCAGAAATTCCTGCTGGAGAGGAAAAAAGCCACCTTCAGAAGCAGCAGAGTTTCTCATCCAGCCAGGCAGAAGGCACCCTAAGGTAGGCAGCCCTCCCTGGAAGAGTGATGTCTGGAGCGGGGGCCTGATACTGCTATAAGCATCCTTCAGACTCAGCACAACTGAGATGAGGGTCTTACCATCTGGCTTTGCCGGATATTAACTGCCGCAGGGAATACCCCCAGAAAAGCTATTGGATGAAAGCTGAAAAGACCCAGGTCTTAAGGGGCCCATGCACAAACTCACTCTTCTCAGCAACCTAAAATCACCAGAGAGAAGGGTGACAGACCTTTGGTGAAAAGAGACTCACCTGGTGGGCTCTGGAGGCATCTCAGTGAGAGAAGAAATCTCTCCAGATACTGAGACATTAGTGGTGGCCATTGTTGTCACCTATAAGTATCAGAGATACTTAAGAGTTAAATTATCTAAGGCCATGATCCATGATATTCTTTGGGTCAGTGATACTTTTGAAATCTCTTGTAAACTTTGGGACCTCTTCCCAGCAAAATGCAACCGCTTTCCACCTTCACGAATGGCTTATTGGATTCTTAATCACCCGCAAATCTATTCATGGTTCCTAGATTCAAGATTTATCCTACAAAATAGAGTGACTTGAACTCATGTAAGTGGTAAGACGCTTAGGCAATGGACATGGGGATTATGAAACTGAGGCTGCATTTCTGGAAGTTCTCTCTCTTTTTCTCATTGGGGCCAGTCCAAGGAAGACAATCACTAAGTCTTCAAGACAAAGGGTAAATAACCAAAGCAATATTTTTGCATCAGGCATTGTGTCTCCTCTTCTAGATGCAATAGCTGTCATCTCTTCAAATGGTTGTTACAACATCTCCCAACACAAACACTTTTTCATTCAGATGAACTCAAACTAAAAAAAATATCCTTGGAAGCCATGAAATAGAAAATAAGTGTGAAAATTAACCTGGGAATTGCGTATGGGTAAAACTAAAAGTCTTAGAAATTTCCCTGGAGAAAGGCTGTGATATTAATGGAATAATCCCTGTCTAAGAACTACAAAAGATTTGTCACCATTAGCCATGGAGAATATCTTCCTTCTCCCCAGCCATTTCCCAGCCTCCTAGTTTCAAAAATATATGAAAGAGAAAATCCCCATAAAAGTGTAAGGATATAGCCTGAGAAGGAATGTAGAAATTCCCAGAAATTCCCAAAATCAGATCAGTCATTGCTTCATAGTGCACTCTTTTGAGAATAACTCTGAAGGAATGAAGAGATGAATTAGAAAAGAATATTAAGCTGTTTGCCATCAACATGGAAGGAGAACTAGTCACAGACAGACTACGTATTTATCATCCCACACTTTGATGTGGTTCTGTCCACAATGAGACTGAATGGAGGGAGAATTTTGTGAGAACAGAGCAGGAAATTCCATTCTTTATCATCACTGCCGTCATCATTATAATAAACAATCATGGCAACGAAAAGATTTATTGAGTAGCTACAATATGTACTGAATTCTACTCATGGAAATATTCCCAGGTTTCTTTAACATCTATTTGTTTGGTATGGTAAGCTTAAGCATGCTGTGATGTCTGCTAAACACAGAGAGTACTCTAAAAATTGCCTCTATATGTCTATTATATGCCCATGGAATTCCAGTTAGATGTATGTTGAATCTTCTAGCTCTACCCTCTACATCACTGAAACATCCATTATTTGTGTTTATCTACTGTGTTTTGTTTAATTTTTCAGATCCTTCTTGCAGTAAATCAGAAGTTGTGCTAATTGGGTGTTTAACTCACACATTGAATTTCAAATTTCAATCATAATATTTTGTTTTTTCTCTAATATTCTTTTTGTTCTTTTCCCAAATATTCAGTTTTGATAGTCTCAATGTTTTTCATAATTTCTATAGTATCTTTTACTTAAACATATTCAACATGCTTGTTGAAATTATTATTATTTAATGATGTAAATGCATAGTTTTGCAAGTCTGACTCTCTAATTTAATGTTATTGCTTACTCTTACTCGAGGTGCCCTGTTTGTGTGTTTAGTGATTATTTTTATCTTAAGTTCATGTTTCTTTAAAAGTTATCTATGGGAACCACTGACACTTGAGTTTAAAATTTGTTTCTTCAGTAACGATTTATATTATATTGTGAGATGCCTTGGGGGCGGAACCAGCCCACAATCCCTTTAAACAAAAATTTTGATTTTTTTTTTTTAGTGTCAAAATAGTGAAAATATTTAGGCTGCATATTTACAGATGCAGATATATAAAAATAAAAACTACCAGAGGAATGAATTACATCAGTGTCATTGTGATGAAAGACAGTCCTCCTTTTTGTCCCCCTTTTGTAACAATGAATTGAACATCCATCCATGAACAAAAGAGCTTTTGTGGTATCTAGCATGATATGCCAAGGGATGTGGAAGGAATCTCACCCCACCGGTGCATCCAATAATAGGCAGACACACCCTAGCATGGGCTACAGAGCCAGCAGGAGACAGAAAAATAGCCCCAACCCGTCTTGGTCAGAGTCCTGTAAAGCATGGAGAGGGCTGACTTGAGCAGACACCCATGAAGGAGAGAGAATTTGTGGAAGTCCAGTCTTCCTGAGAAGGTATTCCAGTGTACTGCTGGAGTAGAAAAATAGGTGTGAGATTGGTCACAGTGGAGACAGTGAAAGGAGCTTTCCTAGCACCAACCACTTCAAGGTACACTGCAGAAGTTGAAGCATTTAGCAGTGGCAAACTCTTCTGGTGAGGAAAAAGATCAGTGAGTTAGTACCCACCTACCCCAGGGGTGCTGGAGGCAGCTAGAAAATCCATTTCTCTCTAGAAGTACAGAGATTACTGTGGTGAGTAGACCACGACTAGAAAAAGAAGGGAGATCAGGAAAGAGGCAGTTGAGAATATTAAAGGGGCACACAGGCTCAGGATTTCAGGAGGAAGTCCATCCATGAGCATTGAGGAGTAGCTCACCAGAGAATCTCCGCACCAGGTCCACCAGAGCCCTCAACCTCCCAGTGCTAAACAAACACCTCTTACCCCTCTGCAACTGGCTCCTTATGCACATTCCTGAGTGTAGCAATAAGAGCAAATCTGGTAAACTGAGTCTCAGAAAAACAGACCTGGTCTGTGGACAAGGCAGAAACACAAATGTGAGCTCTAGTGCCACCTTCTGTAAAATGGAAACAAAGGGTTCCAGGAGCCAGCATGGTGAGTGACATAAACCAGAGGAGACACAATAGCTTAAGAAGGCGCAGCAAAGGAAACCATCAACAAAATGAAAAGACAACCTAACAACTGGGAGAAGATATTTGCAAACCATATATCTGGTAAGGGGTTAATATCCAAAGTATACAAAGAACTCATACAGCTCAACTGCAAAAAGACCAACAGCCCAATTAAAAAACAGGCAAAAGATCTGAACAGAGATTTCTCAAAAGAAGATATACGGATGGCCAACAGGCATATGAAAAGATGCTCAACATCATTAGCTATCAGGGAAATGCAAATCAAAACTACAATGAGGTGTCACCTCACTCCAGTCAGAATGGCTATAACTAACAAGACAGGAAACAACAAATGTTGGAGAGGGTGTGGAGAGAAGGGAACCCTAGTACGCTGCTGGTGGGAGCACAATCTTGTGCAACCACTATGGAGAGCAGTATGGAGTTTCCTCAGAAAATTAAGAATAGATCTACCATATGATCTAGCTGTCCCACTGCTGGGTATTTATCCGAAGAACTTGAAAACACAAAGGCATAAAGATACCTTCACCCCTATGTTCACTGCAGCATTACTCACAATAGCCAAGACTTGGAAGCAACTTATGTGCCCATCAAGGGACGAATGGATAAAGAAGATGTGGTATTTATACACAATGGAATACTACTCAGCCATAAGAAATGATGAAATACGGCCATTTGTGACAACATGGATGGGACTTGAGGGGATTATGCTGAGTGAAATTAGTCAGAGGGAGAAAGTCAAATAACATATGATCTCACTCATAAGTAGAAGATAAGAACAACGACAAACAAACACATAGAAGTGGAGACAGGAGTGGTGGTTACCAGAGAGGAAAAGGGGGGAGGGCAAAAGGGGTGATGAGGCTCACATGTGAGGGGATGGACTATAATTAGCTTTTGGGTGGTGAACATGATGTAAGTTACGCAGAATTTGAAATATATTATGATGTACATCTGAAAGCTATGTAATGTTATAATCCAATGTTACTGCAATTAAAAAAATAGATATGAAAAATTTTAGATACTTAATTTAAAAAGTAGACAGTACTTTCTTTAAAAAAGCCATGTTGAAAAGCGTATTAAAAAAATCACTATTTATTTGAAAAAAATAAAAGAATTCAGCCACAAGAGGGAGCAAGCAGAGTGGAGCATGTGTACCCATACAAAGGCAGAGAAAACTCCAGACCCCTTACTTAAACTACTCATGAAACTTAACTCGAAGTGAATTAAAGATTTAAACATAGACATAAAACCATAAAACTCTTAGAATGAAACCTAGAGGAAAAACTTGTTGACATTGACCTTGGCAATGAGTTTTTGGATATGACATCAAAAGCACAAGTAACATCAGCAAAAATCAACAAGCGGGACTACATCAAACTAAAATGCTTCTACACAGCAAAAGAAATAATCAAAAAAAATTAAAGGCAACCTACAGAATGGGAGAAAATATTTGCCATCCATACATAGGATAAGGGTTTATAATCCCATGTATTTAAAGAACTCACACAACTCAGTAACAAATATCAAAAATTTGATGTAAAGAAATGGGCAGTAGAACTAACTAGACATTTTTCCAAAGAAGACATTCAATGTCCAAAAGGAACACAAAAATATACTCAATATCACTAATCATTAGGGGAATGCAAATCAAAATCACAATGAGATATCTTCTCACACCTGTTAGAATGGCTATCATCAAGAAGACGAGAGAGAACAAGTTTGGCAAGGATGTGGAGATAAAGGATCCCTCATTCACTATCATGGGATTACAAATTACTTCAGCCACTATGGAAAAAAGTAAGAAGTTTCCTCAAAAAAATAACAATAGAATAACAATATTGTCCAGCAATTCCACTTCTGGCTATTTGTCCAAATGAAATGAAAAAAGGATATCAAAAAGATATTGCACTCCTATGTTTCTTGCAACATTATTCACAATGGCCAAGATATGGAAACAGCCAAAATATCTGTCAATGAATGAATGGATAAAGACGATGTTATACACACATACACACACGGTGGAATATCAGTGAGTCACGATAAAGAAGAAAATCCTGCTATTTGCTGCAACATGGATGGATCTTGAGGGCATTACATTAAGTGAGATAAGTCAGATAGAGTAAGACAAGGCTGTATAATATCACTTATATGCAGGTTCTAAAACAGTCAAGTTCATAAAAACAGCAAACAAAATGGTGCTTATCAGAGACTGGGGATGCAGGAATTGGAGATATTTTGTTTAACGGTACAAACTTGCAACTCCCAGATAAATCCTACAGATCTAATGCCAAGCATAGTGATTATAGACTACAATACTCTGTGATAAACTTCAATATTCATAAGAATAGATCTATTTCCATTATTGAGGTAACATTGGTTTATAGCATTATATAAATTGCAAATGTACATCACTATATTTCAAAATCTGTACAGGCTGGATCTTAATTGTTCCAACCACAAAAAAAGAAATCTACCTATGTGACATGACAGAAGTGTTAGCTAATGCTAGCATGGTAAGCATATTGCAATATGTAAAAGTTTCAAATCAACACGCTGACTCTCTTAAACTTACACACTGTGATATGTGAATTTTATCTCAATAAAAATAAATTTTACAAAAAGAATTATCAGGGAAGGCTTTTTTACTTTTTTTTTAAGAGTGGCAGCTGAGGTAACAGCTGTTGCCAATCTTCTTTTTTTTTTTTTCTTCTCCCAAAGACCCTCAGAATATAGTTTTATATTCTAGTTGTGAGTGCCTCTGGTTGTGTTGTGTGGGATGCTGCCCCAGCATGGCCTGACGAGTAGTGCCATGTCCGCGCCTGTGATCTGAACCTGCAAAACCCCGGGTCGTCAGAAGTGCAGTGCACAAACTTAACCACTCAGCCACAGGGTCAGCCCCAAGGCTTTTTTACTTTTTGTCTTTCTTTCACAATAAAGCTGAGAGAGGTGTGCATATCACTATCGCATTTTGAGTGTAGGTTTTTCCTAGTTTGACAACTGAGAATGTTACCCTTTGAGAGTCCATGTTTTCAGCGGCAGTGGGGGAATGAGTTGTTGTCTCTAAGCGAATCTCACACATTGTCTTTTTCTCCTACCCTTCATACATTGGCTTATTAAAACCCAGGACTGAGCATACCAGAGATTAATAGATACTCATGGGAAAATAATGGCCCCATCTTACTGCCCTCTGAAGTTTGTGCTTTTTCTTGTCATTTGAGTACGTTGATAAATTTATTTGCTTTCTCACTGGCTTCTGCATGAAAAAGCATATTTTATCTACTGCTAGTAATTTCTTTGAACATATGATCCACCATATTACCAGAAACACTTTTACAAAGAATACTTCTATGAAGTTTGGGTTACTCTAGCTTATCACTGGCCATTTGTTTTTCTAAAACCCCAAGCTACTTGATTTGCTTTTTTTTTTGGCTTCTAAAGTGATTGCATTTGCCTGAAAATTAAGGTGTGGTATTAGTTAGCTAATATTTATTGAGTGTGTACTATGTTCCAAGAGCTATTCTGAATACTTTCACGTTTTATCATATTTTAATTTTCAACAACTTTATGAGGTATGTGTTCTTACTAGTCCCATTTTTCAGATGAAGAGACTGTGGGTCAGAGTAGTAAATAGCTGAAGGTCACACAACTCACAAAGGGCAGAACTGGGATTCAAACCCAGGCAATATAGCTCCAAAGCCACATCTTAAATATCTGCACTGAACTGCACATCAACATGTGTTCATTGCTGCATTAATCTTATTTCTAAACACTGTAAAGCACTATCTTTGTGTTTTGGATGATGTAAATCATCCAATAAGGAGCCTACAGCCCAGGAAGACAGGTGATAAATGGACCCATAGAGACATAATGTAAAACAAGAGATGATGTGTGGCATGAGAAAGATGGAGATAAATTCTTGTGGGTGATCACCAGCTGGATGTGGTAAGAAGTCAGAGACCAGGGAAGGCCCATACATATTCTTTGACATACCTCTCTTCTTTAAGATATTTCATCAATAATCCTTCCTAATATTTACACAGTTGACTTTGGAAAAATTCAACATATTTATAGGACAGGAAACAAAATATGCAGAGCTTTATTTATCAGGAAATATGGACAGGGTCAGTCTCAGAAGATCAAGTATTACAGTTTTTCTTGATGGGTGGTCCTCCAATTCCTCAAGACCCAAAACGTTCATCAAAGATGCATTGAAATCCCTCAATTTGGGAGTCTTCTGTAGACTGCTCAAATGTGACTTTTATATGGAACAAACCAAGTAGCATAGGCCCCTCAAAAATTACCCACAACTTTTCCTTTGGGCCTGTGTTTTCTCCTTTTAAACATTAATCAAAGGTGTCAGAGGTTTTCCAGCTCCCCATTTTGTACCAAAGTATATTGACACAGCCTACATATTTAGATCTCCCTCTACAGAATGCTTTTCAGGCTAAATGAGTTGCAATGGAAGAGGGACTCATAAAACTTAGACTTCAAGGACAATGATATTGAGCTATTTGTAAAACTATGAAATTTTTCCCGGGTCCCAGGCCCTCACATTCCTCAGAGCAGAGCCCCTAATGACTCACCTAAGAGTTCTGTAAAGCTTTACTCTCCTCTGTTCTAACTCTTTCTTCTTTGTGGTTTACCCAAGTATTCAGAAATAGCCAAAAAATATTTCAGCTTCCAGCTTCTGAGAGTATCCCACTCTATCAGAATTCTGAGATGAGTTCATGATTTTTATTAGTAATGTTTTGCTCACTCAGCCTCCCTCAGAAATGATCTAGCTGTGGGAGAAGAGGACCTTGAAAGCTTATGAGGCTTCTTTCACATCTAAGAGAGGACTTTGGAGCACAGATCCCAACAATGAAGGAGCAATTAAAATCATGCAAGCTGTAAATAACCTCCGTCCTGGGTGTAGAGGGGAGACCAACTCTCTTAATTGGTCCCTTGTTTATTTTCCAAGTTCTTCCTTCGGCATGCTCATCTTTTGAGACATTTTTATGTCAAGGAAAGCTCCATTCACCCTGGAAGGATAATGGGGATAATTTAAAAAACACTTCCAACCTTGTTCTCTATAAAATAAATTATGTCATCAAAGCATATGGACAATCATCAGAAACCTCTATCTGGGAAAGACACCAAGAAGTGGTGAATCTCCAACAATGCTGAGTCAGACCCTGCAATAGAGGGAATCTCAGCTCTCTACCTTCTTATTTTGGACCAGTTTTTTGTTTTCTTTTACTTTTGTTTTGTTTTGGTTTTTTACCTTTAGATGGGACCCAAGCATGGGTCACATTCAGGAAGACCTTCCAGAAGTTTGGAGTAGGGAAGAAGAAACAGAAATTGATCTCTTCTTCTCTTCCATGGCTCCATCTTCTTATTTTAAAGGAAGAAATAAGTAGAAGAGAGAAAATGAGAGGAGACAACAATTGTATGAAGAATGGTAGAGACAAGGAGGAAAAGAGGAAGAACTGGGCAAAGAGCATAAGGAACTTTGAAAAGAGAAATAACATTCAGTCTTCCCAAAACATGCACCAAAAAGGAACTCTTGCATCTCCCTCCACCCTACTTTGCTATCATCTCTCACCAAATGTACAAGAAGCAATTCTTTATTTGGGGTGTTTTTTAAAAAAATTATTTTATTGGGGTCACATTGGTTGATAACATTATATAAATTTCATTTTTACATCATTGTATTTTGATTTCTGTATAGACTACATTTTCTTCCCCACCAGAAGGCTAGCTCACCATATTTATGTGCCCCTTTACCCCTTTCTCTCTTCCCCTCTGTTAACCACCTATCTGTTCTCCATATCTATGTGTTTGTTTGGTTATCTTCCACATATGAGTGAAGTCATACAGAAATTGCCTTTCTATTTCTGACTTATTTCACTTAGCATAATACCCTCAAGATCTACCCATGTTGTCAGACATGGCACAATATCATCTTTTTATGACTGAGTAGTATTCCATTATTTATATATCTCTATGTGTGTGTGTGTATATATATATATGTACACACACACCACATCTTCTTTATACATTCATTCACTGAGAGAAGCAATTCTTGTTTTGCACCCAAGACACTAAACCCTTGTCCTCTGGTCCTCAAGGTCTGAGTTTTCCTTCTCCATATGCTACATGGAAAGAATAACTTAGGGGAGATAGAAGAGGCCATGCTATGGAGAATGTCAAGCAGTCAGTGACAATATGTTAGAAAATAAGGTCTGTTCATGCTTCTAATATGTCTTTAGTATCTTGTCAAATCCCCATCCAACCTTCCTTTTTAAATTTTTCACTTAGCTGTATGTAACAGCTAATAGAAAATATTTTTGTAACAATATTTAGCTTTTTACTTAATATTTCCTTCCTCCTATCTCTGACCATTCCTCTCTTTCAGTCAGGCAAGTTGTTATGTTCTCAAGCCTCAGAGAAAGGATGTGACAGCAAAAAGAATTTGAAACAGAGATCATGTGCCCAAAAACATGAGTGAGTCTCCAGAATGGCTTTGAGATACCACAACTATCAAATAAGTTTAGACACACCAAGAACAGAAGAGCCATACCAAAAGATGGTTAGGGCCTGTTTTGGCAGACAGAAACTTCAGAAAATGTTTTCATGGAGGTCCAGGGAGACAGCCACTGGGCACTTAGGGCTTGAGCTCTACAGAATTTCCTGTGCCAGAGTATAGGATGGGAATAACAGAACAATTCCCATTCAACTAAGACCGTTCATGAGTAGCAGAGTCACCAGACCTAACAGTCTTTAGGATGCGGATAAATGGAATTCAGCAGTAACCCAATTATGATTTGACATCTTGGGATCTGTTGAGGCAATAGATATCTCAGGAGATGCTGCTGTGGAGAGAGATCAAGAGCCCAATAGCTCCTTTGCCCTGACATCATTCAGTCCTCTAGAACTTAGACACAAACGTAGGGAAAAGACAGAAGGACTCACAAATTGACTAAGTTTCTTCCGAGTGAAGAAATAGAGAGCACAAAGTAGAAATTGTGTTATGGAAAGTTAATGAAAATAGTGTTTCCTGAATATCTGAATTTGTAGATTGATTGTCAAAATCTTGTGCCTGCAGTGTAAGTGTTACTTTCTGGCATGTGTATTTTAATGAGCCAACTGGCTATATCTCACTGTATTTAACTATTCTTTTCATGTAGCATAGAAGTTGTTTCCAAGTTTTCAATGAAAGTTTTTGAATATATTTACTCTGAAGCATTTCTAACAGCTGAGGGTGATAGGCAGCCTTGAAGATCGTCTCCAATGACCCTGGCCTTCTGGTCTTCATGGGCTTGTGCAGAACCCTCCTACATTTAATAGGCCTAACCCATGTAAGAAGCATATTACCCTCCTTCCATCAAACAGCACCAAATTGCCAGCAATGTGAGGCGTCTATTTTAGAAGTAGATCCTCCCACCTTGATCTAGCTTCAGAGGACTCCAGCCCTGACCAACTACTTGAGTGCAACCTCATCAGACCTCTTAAGCCAGAACCACACAGCCAAGTTGCACTTGAATTTCTGACCCACAAAAACTATAAAAGGTAATAAATATCTATTTTTGTTTGAAGCCACAAAGTTTTCTACCAATTTCTTGTACAAAAATAGGCAAATAATATACAAATAATAGAGAACACATTCAAAAAATCACATTTTTGTTATTCTTGGTATATATTACAAAATGATTTTCAGTAGGAATCTTTCATCTTTTATGACAGAAAAAGTATGAAACTGGTCAAACAATCAAGTGAATCTGTTAGCTCATAGAACAGAAGTAATCAGAGAAAATTTGATCCAGTGGCTGAAACAATATTATAAATGTCCAGTTTTTTCTTTTTTGTTTAATATACTGTGGAGACTAATTGTTCTATCCTATGGATAATTTCTCTTATGGTAGAAAAATTGTATAAATTCTAGAGATCACAGTCTTACTTCACACCATCTAAAAGAAGAGAGTATCTCTTCTGGTAGCTTCCACAGAAGAGAAAAAGATTTTCTTTCCCAGAAGCCCCAGAAAACATCTTCTTGCATCTTTCTTGCATTAATTTGTTCATATCCCTCACTTCTACCCTAAGCTAGTTGCAATAGCTATTGGATATTTTCTAATTGTCTTAAACCAATCTGGGTTCAACCCTGAAACCCAGAGTTGGGACGAATCTACTGAAACAATGATGTTTAACAACAGAAAAATCATCCTCTCCGTATATATATATATTTCAGTATATTTCTCAGAGAAAGAATGATTATGAATGTTAGAGAGCAACAAATAAGCCACCACTGTTTGTAATTTAACTATTAATGTAATAAATTATACATAGTTATAAACAGTTCCATACATATATGCAATATACGTGTAACAAATATTTATAATGGAAATATATTTATCATGGAAATTTTTGTATTTTGTATAAAAGTATATTTATAAAAGTTTGAAATCTGTATGATTTCACCTGGAAGTGGAAGATAAAAACCATAACAACCAACAAAATCATAGAAATAGATATTACAGTGGTGATTACCAGAGGTGATGGGATTTGGGGGGAGGGTGAAAAAAGTAAAGGGCACATGTGTATAGTGATAGATGGTAATTAGTCTTTGCATGGGGAACATGATGTTTTCTACATAGAAATCAAAATATCATGGTGTACACCTAAAATTGATATAATGATGTAAATCAATGTTACCTCAATAAAAAAAAAATAGAAGCAAAATAAAAAAGAATCCAATGACTCTTCAAGGATAATATATAAATGTAATTATATCTTTTTTACATTAGTTTATTCAAGTCTGAGAAATCTGGTAAATCAACAGTCAGTGTTGTTAGGCATCTTGATCTATTTTTTAACTATACCACAAGAACCACAACTTTATGTCTTACTTCAGACAGTGAAAACTGGTCAGAGTTGAGAACCCTGCCTATCCCACTATCTATTATCACTCCTGGCCCTTGAGGTTTCCCAGAAAATACGAGCATTAAAGTCACTCAAACCGTTCTACTCCATCCATTATATCACCCCAAACAATCGCCAATCTCTAGGACTTAAAATGTTGAACACAAACAGTAGGAAGGAATGTAGACAAGTTTTCCATATTTCCTCTTTGTCCCTGCAATACTGAATATTCAGTAACTCTATTATTATAATGAACTCTCACACAAGTCTTCTTACCTAACATGTTCAGATGCTTTAAATATCAGAAATGATTTGGTAGTGTGATCCCATTGTCTATGTTAACCAAGGACAAACTTTCTAGATTGAATGGAGGATAGAAAGAGAGGTTTGCATTTCATAATATCAGAAACTGCTATTGGCTGTGACATGGATTTTTAATATCATTTCCCAGCAGAAATTCCAACTGGACACTAGATGCAAGAAACTAATTCCTCAGAATCATAAATAAATGGCACTGAGTGGAACAGATGCTTCATTGATTCCTTTTATCATTTAAATCACCTCATTCCTTAGACCAAAGCTGGTGGAGACTAGGATGTAACCAAAAACTTATTAGATGATTAGCTTTGAAAGAGACCTTAGACAAATGTTAGCTATCTCAGACTGGTCTTCCATGAGGCACAACCAGGCCAACTCTATGGCTTTGTTTCTCTCTAAAGGCACACCCCCTCTCTCTGTTCATTCCCATTCTGTTCAGAAACACAGACCATACATTGGTCACCACCATGTTTAGATAATGCTGCATCAAAATATTTGGGAGACAAAGTTAGTACACCCCCAGGGGCCTCTGTCAATTATCTTGCCTTCAATGCCAGAGGCCTGCAATTGGATAGAGTTCAATCTCAGGAGCAAAAAGAAGCAACAAGTTTTTAAACTTTAATGTTTCACAAATACTTTCAGAAAAAATAATAAATGATGAGGCCACTCCTCATGTACGATGAAAGTAATGAACCTCCAGGACCTAAAGTTATAGTGTTTGTGTGGCATTGAGTCACCTATTGTTCTATTTCCTCATATTATCTGTGTTAAATTAAGCCTTCTTTGCCCAAAGGCAATATGAGTTTTGTTATAGTGCAGTAGTGTGCATACTTTTGTGGATTAAAGTGATTCTGACAAGACAAATTGGTCAGAAATCTTATACTCCGTGACTTCAGGAATACTCTCTCTTCTCTTGCAAACCTCTTCAAGGCAACTTTGATTTCCTTGTTTCTCAGACTATGAATCAAGGATTCAACATGCGAATCACCACAGAGTAGAAGACTGATGCAAATCTATCAAAGCTGGGGGAGCTACTAGAGCTGGAACTCAAATAGAAAAAGATATTTGAGGGCTAGAAGAGGGTCACTGCTGTAAGGTGAGAAGCATAGGTGTTGAAAGTTTTGGACAGTACTGTAGCTGAAGTGTTCTTCATAATGTAGATGACAATATAGCCATAGGATATCATAGTAGCTAAGGCATTTATTATCCCAAAGATCATTGCTAATATAGCAGTCATGAGTTGTACAAAGAAAGTGTTAGTGCAAGACAGGACTAACACTTGGGGCATGTCACAGAAGACGTAGTTGGTGACATTAGGCTCACAGAAGTGGAGCTGAAGCATGACACACAATTGGGATATAGAACCAGAGAGTCCATCCATATAGGACCTCAGTACCATCCAAACACAGAGGGTGGGTGAGTAGATGATTGAATAGAAAAGTGGTCTACAAAAGCAGCATATTGGTCATAAGCCATAGCTGTCATGAGACAAGACTCATTTAGTCCCATGGTTGAGAAGGCAGAGTCATGAATAACACAACCCACAAAGGTGATAGTTTGCTGCTCCTGGAAGAAGTTAGAGAGCATCTTGGGAACTGTGGAGGTCACATATAGATATCATTAAGGGCAGAATACTGAAGAAGAAGTACATGGGTGTGTGGAGGTGGGAGTCCATCCTTACTAAGAGGATGAGGCACAGGTATCACATTAGACTCATAACCTAGGTCAACAGGAATACAACAGAGAACGCTACTATGATTTCAGGGAAATCCAAGGATCTCAAGAGGATGAAAGGGTTGATATCTGTAATATTTCCTCCACAAACCATTGACTTGGTGTTTCTAAAATCAGAAAATAGACAATATTCAGGTAAATTGGTGGCTTTACAATTTTCATTCGTGCCATTTTTTTCCCTCCATTCATCAGTGGAAAGGGGGAAATACTTCACCGTGCTGATGGAAAGACCCCAGTTTTTCATATTGAATATCAAAAAGTACCTGCCTTGTGCTACAGGTTCTCAATTATTTCATGAGGTCATGAAAATTAAAAATGATATTTGAAGATTTACTGATAACTATTCCAAAGGGAAGCTATTACAACTAACTATTGACCCCAATTCTTTTCTCAATTTTAGGATATTTTGTGTCTTAGTAAACAGAAAAGTACTGTGATTAAGGGTTCAGACCTTAGAGTTTTCATTCCTAGTGACATCATCAAGACAGCAAAATAAGTTGTTCTTGACTTCAGTCAGCTTTACCAGAACAACTGGTAACTATTCATAGAAAAGATATCGTGGTGAAAATCCTAAATGTGCTTATGAAGCTGAAGCATCCCCATGGACCATGTAAAATGAGAAGGACCACACTAGAACAGTAGAGGAGTAGCAGCACTCTGACCCTATTGCCCTGCCCCCTGCTCACACAGTGCCAAAACAAAAGGACTCCCCTTGTCCTATGGTTTCTTCCAAAAATGAAACAACCTAGAAGAAATAGGTAAATTACTAGAAACATACAACATAGAAAACTGAATCATGAAGAAATAGAAAACCTGAAGAAACCAATAACAAGTAAGGAGATCAAATCAGTAATTGAAGCCTCCCAACAAAGAAAAGCCCAGGACCAGATGGTTGCATGGGAATTCTACCAAATATTTAGAGAAGAATTAACACTGATCCTTCTCAAACTCTTCCAAAAAGTTCAAGGGGAAGAAGCATTTCCAAACTCATTTTATAAGTCCAGCATTGATACCAAAGCCAGATAAGGACACTACAAGAAAAGAAAACTATAGGTCAATATCCCTGATGAATACAGATTTTAAAATTTTCATCAAAATACTAACAAGTAAATTACTCAGCTCATCAGCATATGAAAAGGATCATACACCATGGTCAAGTACGGTTCTTTCCTAGAATGCAAGAATAGTTCAATATACAAAAATTAACAAATGTAATACATCATATTAATAGAATGAAATATAAAAATCATATAATCCTCAATAAATGAACAAAGATCATTTGACAAAATTCAACACCATTCGTGATAAAAACTCTCAATAAATTAGGTATAGAAGGAGCCAACCTCAACATACTAAAGCTCATATATAACAAGCTGATACCCAATAACATACTCAATGGTGAATAGTTGAAAGTTTTTTTGAAAGATCAAGAAGAAGACAAAGGTGACCATTCTCCTCATTCCCATTCAAAATAGTAATAGACCCCAGCCACTGCAATCAAGTCAAAGAAAAATAATATAAGGCATCAAAGTTGTGGAAGAAAAGAATTGAAATTGTGTCTATTTGCAGATGACATGATTTTATTTGTAGAGAACTCTAAAAATGTCACCAAAAAACTGCTAGACCTAATCGATGAAATTAGTAAAGTTTCAGGATACAAAATAAGCATTCTATATACTTACACAAATTCTAGGAAAATGAAATAAAGAAAATCCCATTTACAATAGTATCAAAAACAGTAAAATACTTAGTGGTAGATTTAACCAAGAAGGTGAAAGGTCTCTTCACTGAACACTATAAGACATCAACGAAAGAAATTGAAAAAAAATACAAGTAAATGGAAAGGTATCCCATGTTCACGGACTAGCAGAATTAATATTGGTGAAATGCCCATACTATCAAAAGCCATCATATATCCAATGCAATTTCTATCAAGATTGCAATGATATTTTTCACAGAAATAGAATAAACAATCCTAAAATTTGTATGGAACCACAAAAGAAGTTGAATAGACAAAGCAATCCTGAGAAAGAAGAATAAAGCTGGCCAAGAGATATTACCTTTCCTGATTTCAAACTATATTACAAAACTAGAGTAATCAAAATCATATGATACTGGCATAGAAACTGATACATAGACCAATGGAACAGAATCAAGAGCCCAGAAATAAAATTGTGCATATATGGTCAACTAACATTTGACAGGAGATCCTAAAATACTCAATAGAAAAAACACAGTCACTTCAATAAATGGTACTGGGAAAATTGGATATTCACCTGTAAAAGAATGAAACTGGATCCCATTCCCACCACCACCCCCCCACCAAAAAAAAAAAAAACTCAAAATGAATTAAAGACTTAAATGTGAGACTTGTAACCATAACACCCCTAGAATAAAACATAGGGAAAAAATGAACATGGATTGGGTATGATTTTTTGGATATCACATCTAAACCACAAGCCAAAAAAATCAAAAGTAAACAAGAGAGATTATATCAAACTAAAAAGCTTCTGCATGGCAAAAGAAGTGCTAAACAAAATGAAAAAGCATCCTACATAATGAGAGAAATTATTTGTAAATCACCTATCTGACAGGGTCTTAATATCCAAAATATATAAGGAACCCATACAACTCGATAACAAGAAAATAAATAATCCAATTAAAATTTTGGCATGGAATCTAATTAGATATTTTTCCAAAGAAGACATCCAAAATACCAACACATACATGAAAATGTGCTTAACATCACTAATCATCAGGGAATTGCAAATCAAACTCAATAAGATATCAACTCACACCTGTTAGAGTGGCTATCATCAAAAAGACAAGAGATAATAACTGCAGGTGAGAATGTGGAGAAAACAGAACCATGTGTACTGTTGTGAGAATGTAAATTGGTGTGGTTACTATGGAAACCATAGTTTCCTAAAAATTTAAAACAGACCTGTCATATAACCCAGCAATTCCATACCTGGGTATATATCCAAAGGAAATGTAATCACCAAAATATATGTGCACTCTCATGTTCATTGCAGTATTATTTATAATAGGCAAGACATTGAAACAATCTAAGTGTCCGTTGACAAATGAATGAAGAAATCATACTATAAATATATAAAAAATATGAATAACAAGTATACGTATAAATATGTATAAATAACATAAATTATATGTTTAACAATGGGATATTATTCAGGCTTTAAAAAAAGAAGGAAATCCTGGCATTCGTGATAATCTGGACAGACCTTGAGGACATTATGTTAAGTTAGGTCAGTCAGACAGAAAAAGACAAATACTGCATGATCTCTCTGTATATGGAATCTAAAAAAGCCCAACTCAGAAACAAGGATCAGATTTGTGGTTGTCACAGGCAGGGGCCAGAAAGTGGGGGAAATAGGTGAAGATGGTCAAAATGTAAAATTTTCCAGTTATAAGGTAAATTCTGGTAGTGTAATGTACAGCATGATGACTGTAGTTAACGATATTCTATTGTATATTTGAAAGTCAGTAAGAAAGTAGATCTCAAAAGTTTTCGTCACAAAGAAGAATACTGTAATGGTGTGAGATGATGGATGTTAACTAATCTTATTGGAGTAACCATTTGACAATATGTACATATATAAAATCATTACGTTGTACACCTTAAACTTATACAATGTTATATGTCTATTATATCTCAATAAAGCTGAAGAAAAGAGTTTCAGTTCTGATGTTCTCTCACTCTATGAACCTGTCTCAGTGGCTTATACACACTAGGTTCGATTTACTCCTAACAGATTTAGGGCACCAAGAGCCCCTGAAACAGAAGGTTAATGGGAGGGTTATATGAGGAGATCCATGCCAACACTCAGCACAGTCTGGTACACATTAATTGTTTAATAGATGTTGGATATTATTATCAGTGATTGCTTACAGATAACCACAAATAACAGCTGTACTCATGAATAGGAATGCCATGGGTACTAGAGTTTTATTGATTAATTTGGGGAAACTTCTGAGACATCATCAGCCCTGCAGACAGTCAGGCATCATTACCTCTGGGCAGCTGTAGATTCAGACCTAGTGTCCAGGCAAGTCAAACCACCTGGAGTCATATAGACAGAAACCACATAAAAGATTTTCTATGCAGATTGCTTGAATTCAGGTACACTTGGATCAATTGACAGCCAGCATCAAGCTATGATGAGACGATGTCAAGAAAGAGTCAAAGTAGCTATTTCAATTCCCTAAAACAACGAAGATATATTTCATATATTTGTTGATACGGTCAGCAAGTTAGAGCTCACTAAGAGATTCAGAACAGATAACACCTATTGGCTCCATACCCAAACTGATCTTCCTTGAGAGGAAAGAGTAAATCAATGATAATGGCCAATAAAATTGTGAAAAAGATTAATAATTAGAAAGATTTGGACTTTCAGATGTTCAAAAGCATTATAAACATTGATAATTGATTATTCTTGTAAAAATAGACATGTGTCAAAAGAACAAATACAATTTAAACAATAAATTTAAATACTGATAAGAATTAAATAGATGATAAATTTAGTATTTTCAACTGATAGAAAAGAATAAACTCTTCCCTAAAGGGTCTATGAGACCTAGCTTACTATAAATAAAAAGCGTTAGAGGAATCAATACATACACAGGTACATAATCTTGGGATGGGAATGCAATTTCTGAAATATAACATCAAGTAAGAAACCATAAGAGACAAAATATGATATAACAATTTAAACTTGATTATGGCTGAAAACCCACTTATATAAAACACTTTTGAAATACGATTGATGAACTGGGAAACCTAGTCACAAAATATATGAATGCCAATGTGGCAATGCCTTTAATATAAAAAGCATAAATCAATAAGGGATAGGCACTCATGTATACTGCTGATGTTTGCAAAACATGGTTCTACCTTTCTAGAGGAAAACAATTACTTTATATAATCAATCTCTCTCTCTCACAGACACACACACACATACACACAAACACACACACACATGTGAACCAATTACAATTGACAAATGTAATAAGTGGTATGATTTTGATTTTCTTCTCTATTTTTATCTGTATTTTTATTTTCTACAACTCCTATATTTATAATAAAAAGTTATTAAGATATAGAAATCCTTAATAGTTAGCACAGTGAGAGAGAAAGAGGGAGAGAGAAAGGGAGAAGGAAAATAATGGAGAGAGAATGAAAGAGGGAGAATGACAGAGAGAATAGATTGTCAGATTTTCCTTACATTTACTCACTGGCTGTGTGATCCTAAGCAAGTTATTAACCTTTCTGTGTCTCAGTGGAGTCATCTATAAATGGGGATAATAATATTTACCACTTCATATGGTTGTTTCAGGAACTGAATGACACAAAGGGTTTAAAATAGTAAGGGCTCAATAAATGTTAGCAATTATCATTCCTTTCTGTGAAAGAAAAATAAGGCAGAACTAATACTATAGCATCAAGGAGCTCTTCATAAAATTCTTTGCTAAATTAGATGCTCTCTAAGCTAAGATTCAAGAATATCGGTTATATGATTACATTTATCTCTATCTTGTATTATTCCGTTATCTTCCAGTCAGCAGGATTGTAAACACATGGTGCTAATTTTCATGTTCCTCCACCACCAGGTCCTCTTGAATTGATGATACTCTATTATAACAGTATATGGGCTAGTGGAGATGTTTTCCTATTTAGTGATAAGCATCTCATATACTAACATTTATATAACTCAGTAAATATATGCTGAAGATGTTCGTGAACGGTTCTTTCACCCAGCTTTGGAGGAGAAACTGAAAATATATGATTTTCATTTCATTTCAATTATGGTTTTGTGAATGTTGAAATCTTTCTGTTTACTCTTAGAATAGAGTGCTGTCTATATAATTCATCACATGTTTTATCCAAGATGAATTCAATTCAATGAAAATATTTTGAAAATATAAATTCACGCACAACATCCCTGCAACAACAAAATAATTGATCAATTCAATGAAAACGAATCAAGCTTTTGATCAATTGGTTGCACTAAAATTCACTTTTTTGTTACATTCTGTTAACAGAGTCAGCCGTAACTAAATGTATTCCATGTACCTCATCATTCCCAGAAAAAATGTGATGAGTCGTGGATTGTTTAACTTGTTCATGAGAAAAGTTATCCTAAAAATGTATGTTTTTAAAATTTGATAAGCCAGAAGAAAAACAAAATAAAATCTGAATATACTTACTCTCTTTGATTATTTTTTTGCATGTGTTTGCTATCTCCCAAGACAGTTTGTAGAGGAAAAGATAACTGAGGGAAATATTGGTTGGCGATATTGCTGTGGAGATACAGTTAATCAAAACCTTTTCCAATCTCATCTTCTAAGGACATGGCCATTTGCAAGTTTGTGCAGGGTAGAAAATCAGGTTAAGAAATCAATCAGGTTGAGGAAGCCAGGAATGTTGCTGAATGAATAACAGCACAGTAAAAGAAGGATAAAAGGAACAGTTAGATCAACACTGCCTGTACTTGCAGCGAGGCATCTCTGATTTCTGTGTCACCCGTGCTCCGGACCACCAGGGTTTTCAAAGATGACAATGCACAACTATATGGATTATTTCAAAAGATCAATAGATTTGTACATGAGTACTTTATTATATAATTATGAAATGACCAGCTTGGCTTTGCTGCTCAGAAATAATGAATAAAAGGTGTATACTGAAATGGAAATCAAATTAATTATTATTATATGAAAGTGGAATTCTCAAGGGAAAAATTAAATTAAAAGAGTCGTGGAATGGCTGAAGTTGGGAAGCACAGGCAAGTCGGTTTTACCTTAGTTAATTCCCCTGAAATTCAACAAATTATTATTTTTGATTCAGAGCACAATTATTAATTTCTACAATCTATTAGGCTTTATAGGTTTTGTCTCATTAGATTCTAGATGATTCTATTATCCCCGATTTACAAAATAAAAAAAGAAATTAACAGACTTCAAGATCATATACTTAAGAAATTGGGAACTAGAATTAGACATCTATGCCTCACCACAGAGTAATACCTGAAATTTCAGTTTAGAAAATATTCTTTTCACTGAAGTTCAAAGAATTTGAGTAAGGGGAAAGAGAACCTAAGGAAGACCCCTAAGCGAAGGGTGTAGAAGTGAGAGAGAGGGAAAAGTTAAAGTCTAGGAGAGACTGAGAACCATAACCCTTGTGCTGTGTAGGTCCTAAAGGAAGAGTAACATAGATATAGAGATACACAGAATCCACTGTTCTCTATAAATCTTCCCTTATGAGCTTGGCCTAGATCCCACATGAAGACGGAGTTCTTGCTAAAGATTGAAATTGCTTATTTCTTTTCCAAAGGAATTTTTCAGGTGGGCCCTTGCACTCCAAGATGTGCACTTTTGGCCATGTGATTGGCTTTCCACTCACCCCCAGAGAGATGCCCACAACTAGAGATCCTCTTAAATGAGTTATTAGGTCAGAGGTGAAAGGAGAAAAGACAATCAGGGAGAAAACTCTCCAGGTACTTGCTCTCTGGAGTCACGGTTGTCATGGAGTTTTTTCCATGCTAATTTCACACCCTACTTTGCCATGTCCCTTCTGATTCAATTCCTCACTTCATCACGGTCCTATTATGGTCTCATGATTATAGTTTTTCTTTTAATGAACTTGGAGTCATTTGAGCTGGAAAGGACCTAGAAACCATCTAGTCAAATGCCATCAATTTCCAGGTGAGGACCTGAAGCCAGTGGAGCTAAGAGATTTGCCCAAGATGACACAGCTGGTTGGCAATATAGACTGACAACAATAAATTAGATATGTGGGCACTTACAGTTTACAAAGTACTTTCATTTCAGATATGTACATACATACATTTTCTCAAATACCTGACCTGAGTCAGTAATCAAAGCAGCCCTTTGAAGCAGACATGGCATGATTTCCTAAACATAAGTGAGGAAATCAAGGAAATAGGGAAGAAATAAAACTAATTCGTGACAGGGGGATGAGTTACCATGGTTACAACCATGGGCATTGGTATCAGCCAGTCTGGGATGAATACCAGCTTTCCACTTGTAGGTTGTATGAACTTGAGCAAATTAACCTCTCCAAACCTCAGTACTATCACCTATAAAATGGGGCTGATAATAGTAGATACATCTCAGAGTAAATTTTCATAGAAAGAATCAAATTAGTTAACAGTTATCCAGCACTTACCACAGTATGTAGTACAAACGATGACTTCTATTATCAGAAGGTGTAATTCATGTGTTCTGAATTGGAGTTCTTTCCAACATATTATGCTGCATTACTAATCCTTCATTAAAAATATCTACTTAAGATAATCCCCATAAACTTTTGTGTTTTGTTTTTGAAAAATGGAGCTCACCTATCCTGCAATTCCTAGGAATACAGAGATATTTTCAGAAGGTCTCCTTCTTGGTTTGACCTAGTTCAGCTAATCTTACTTTTAGGGAGAAAAGGATGGATGGGGAAATAAATTATTTCTTTGAACATTCACTAATTGGTTAGCAGTTACATATTCCCTCTGATAAGAACTATACTAATTTAATCTTTTAAACTGAATAGATTCTTAAGATAGTTTAAAGATATAACACCAAAAGTATAGAATTTGGGTTCCAAGGCTAAGCATTGGAAGACGTGCTTCTGGCCTATAGGAACCACTTATAATCCACACATGAAAATTTGCGAGACTCGCCGTGGATTGTTGCCACCCTGGGAAGAATGTGGCAGACCTCAATATGCCCAAAGTTTCAATCTGTGAAATGGGAATAACTGCTCATCTGCCAACTCACATGGCAATAGAAATAAATCACATCTGTACAATGTAACCATATGAAGTATAAAGTGTTGTGTAAATACTAATGTAATATGTATGACGTATAGTACACAAACTTGTCTGAAAAAAAATATCTATTTAAATTTTCTTTAAATTCTCTTGATTGGAATCTGAGTCTCTAAGTCAGCTGGCTCTGCTGCTCCCTGATCAAACTTAAGGCCCTGGAATCCCTGGGAGGTTCATATCTCTGGGACTTTGACGCTGTCTCCCAAGACACATCACAACAGCCTTAATTTCTGAAGTCTTGATTTGACTCTGGGAAGCAACCATGGAGCATGCTTCAGGTGAACTACGTCCGTAAATTGATAACTTTGACTTCTTTCTAGCCTCTGAGGATTTCCCCAACTCTTGACCATAAAAGGGCCCTTTCTTCCTACCATTCCTCTTTCCCACCTCTTTTTCACAAGCCACTACACAAGAAGTTCTCCAGGAGTAAGATGGAGGGGATAGAAACATTATTTGGGAATACGCCAGACCAGTCTTTCTCCCTCTCCTCTCCTGTTGTCTCCTCTCCTCCCTTCTCCTTCCCTCTGTTTCCTTTCTCACTATCATTCTCTCTCTCTATCCTTCTTTTTCTTTCTCTCTCTCTGTCCATGAATAAGATGATAAAGTGTGCATTTGTAAATTATTTTTAATTTTCACATATTTGTAAATTATTTTTAATTTTCACATATTTAATTTTATACATTATTTTATATTATATTTATTGAAATATACAAATGCTTAATGGTTGAAAATAAACAAAAGACGTATTAAAAATCGTAGAGGAAAAAACAGTCTATGTGGCTTCCTAGGGTCTTGACATTTCTGTACATAAAATATCTATTAGATTCTCTGTTCTTAAAACGTAGGGTTTTATGTACCTGGGTCTAATCATACAATCAGGTTTATAAAGTAAATTCAATGTTGGTGACACTGTCTCGAACAGATCACCTGGTGGTGGTAGCTAAGAATAATGACAGGAGGAATCAAAGAGCAATGCTTTCACTTCTTCTTTCTACCTAGAAAGAAGACCTGTGACCTACAAAAAGTCAAATACATATTCTAAACTTTGTCTTCATTATAGGAGAAATAGCACCTGCATAAATATTGCTCTTAGTGAGATAAATGTGTTGTCCTCTTTACCACCCTTTTGAGGGCCTCTTTGATTTCCTTGTTCCTCAAACTATAGATAAGAGGATTTAACATGGGGATAAGGATAACATAGAACACTGAAAGCACCTTGTTCTGATTCTTGGAGTGGCTAGAGCTAGGATTCAGGTACATAAAGAGGCCTGTACCATAGAAGATTGTCACAACTGCCAGGTGGGAGGCACAAGTATTGAATGCCTGGGCACTACCTTTGGCAGAGGATAGTTTCAGAATAGAAACTGCAATAAAACCATAAGATAAGAGGATAAAAAGAAAAGACCCGAATCCAGTAAAAAATGCTACCAGAAAAATAATCATGTGGATGATAAAGGGATTGGTGCAAGACAAGGAAATAATCTGGATTATGTCACAGAAGAAATTTAGAATGATATTGGGCCCACAAAAGTGGAGATGAAAACTAGGGACTGTTTGAACTGAACTACAAGGAAACCACTCCCATAGGCCCCAGCAACCATCTTCTGACAGAGGCCAGGAGCCATGATGGCTGGGTACTGCAGAGGCCTACCAATAGCAACATATCTGTCATAGGCCATGGCAGCCAAGAGACAGCACTCAGCCTGACCCATCCAGCACCCAACAAAATATTGGGCGGCACAGGCAGTGAAGGAAATTGTTTTTTCATCTTTTAAGAAGTCTGAAAGCATCCTTGGGCTGGTAGAAGAAGAATAGCAGATGTCCAAAAATGACAGGAAACTGAGAAAAAAGTACATAGGTGTGTGCAGGTGGGAGTCCACCCTGATTAGGATGATAAGACCCAGATTCCAGACTAGGGTCATAAGGTAGATCCCTAGGAAGATTGGGAAGAGGACAAGCTGCCACTCTTTTTCATCTGAGAGTCCCAGGAGAATAAACATGGACGCAGAAGTGTAATTTCTATCCCCTTCCATGGACATGCTTGGTGCCATCTGCTGAGAAAATGATTAGAAATGGAAATAAATTCATTCTCAAAAAATAAAAACAAACATTTTTTTCTGTTCACACAGCTGACTAAATATCAATCTTAAATCCTCAATGTTGAGTTAATATAGTCTTAGATGTGAAATTACAAGCCTTAACTGAAAAATTCCCTTGGATATTGTCATTTTCTTAGGGGACAAAAGGGAGTAAATGGACATTATTTTTACATTATCCTCTAAAATCTTAATTTCATGTCTTAACATTCCAGAGTTTACAAATATATGAGAATTGGAACTAGACCAAATTATAAAAACTGTCGTCTCTCAATATGGGGAAACAAAGATTCTGCTCGGTTGGATCCACTATTAATCAGTCCTTTCAGAAGACCCTGAACCATGCTGGGTGTCATCTGTCAAATAAGGATGCTGGAGTAGGTGCTCTGTAAAATCTCCTTTGGAACCAACGTTCAATTAATCTGCCATCAGGGAGGGTGGACGATTTCGTAACTGCCTTTCTACTTTTATACAGCCTTCAGAGATATAAAAGTAACGTAATTAAATGATGGAAAGAGTCACACACCAAGATATAGATTGGAAATGGGTGTGACTTAACCAACCTCATGACTCTAGGAAGGCTCCTGAGAAGTTAGATAAGACAAGGTTGAAAGAGCCATTATGTTCCTTTCCTTACAGTTGCAGCATTTTCCTTTCCTCAAATCAGGGGTATTATAAGTTAAGTTATCTAAGACAGTGATTCTTGATGTTCTTTCCATCAATGATACTTTTGAAAATCTGTTGGAAACTCTAGAACCTCTACCCAGCAAAATGCAACCACTTGTCACCTTTGCATATGGTTCTATTAGATTCTTAAATCATCCTGGAGTTTATTCATGGTTCCTAGCTTCAAGACTTCTCCTACAAAGTAGAGTGACTTGAACTCAAGTAAAGGTTAAGATGTTTAGTTAATGGACATTCTTATTATCAAACTAAGGCAGAATTTCTGGAGATTCTTTCTGTTTTCCTCTTTGGAGCTAGTCCAGAGAAAGAAGCACTAAGTCTTCAGTCCAAACAGTAAATAAGCCAAAGATTATTTCTGCATCAGATACTATATGCCCTCATAAAGATGAAATAGCTGTTATCTCTCCAGATGGTCATTAGAACATCTCCCAACAAAGCTATTTAAATTAATATGACTCAAACTAGAAAGAAAATCATGGGAAGGTATGAAAGGTAGAAAATGTATGTCAGAGATGGCCTGGGAGTTGTATATGGGTAAAAGTAGATGTCTTGGAAATTTCCCTGGAGAAAGGCTGTGACCTTAATGGAATAACCTATGTCTATCAACTACAAATATTTGTCAGCATTAGACTTCCTGAATGTCTTCCTTTTCTACAATCATTTCCAAGCCTTCTAGTTCCAAAAATGAATGCGAATAGAAAATCCCCATAGACGCATAAGGCTACAGCCTGAGAAGTAAAGTAGAAGCATTCATTTCTCAAAATCAGATCAGTCATTGCTCCGTGTTGCACTGCTTTAAGAGTATTCTGAAGAAATGAAGTTATTAATTAGAAAAGAAATACAAGACTTGCCATCAATATGGAAGGAGAAATGGTAGCAGACATGCTGCACAGTCACGCACCATGTAACAACATTTTGGTCAATGAAAGATCACAGATACAACATTGATCCCATAATATTAGTGCCATATAACATAGGTGTGCTGTAGGCATAACATGTATGTTTGTCTAGGTACACTCTATGATGTTTAGACAAAGACAAAATAGCCTAACAAGGCATGTATAAATGTATCCTTGTAATTAAGTGATGCATGAATGTATTAACATTCCCAGACTTGAATGTGGTTCTGTCCATAGTGAAACTGAATGGAGGGAGAATTTTGTGACAACAGAGCAGAAAATTACATTCTTCATCACTGTTACCATCATCATCATAACTAACAATCAGGACAGCAAAAAGATTTATTGTGGAGCTACAACTTATACTGTTCTTCCTCTACTCATGGACATATTCACAGCTTCCTGTAATGCCTAGTTGTTCAATATGGTAACCTTAAGCCTCATGTGCTGTCTACCAAACACAAATAATACTCTGAAAATTGCCCACATATTTTTATTATATGCCTCTGGAACCCCAATTAAATGTATGTCACTGAATCTCCTTGCTCTATCATCCACATCACTAAAACATCCGTTATTTGTATTTCTCTATTGTCTTCCGTATAATTTTTACAGACCTCTTTTCCAACAAATTTATTCTAACATGAATTGTGCTAATTGGCTGTTTAACTTATCCACTTAATTTCAAATTTCCATCATAATATTTTATTTTCTCTCTGGAGTTCCCATTTAGTTCTTTTCCCAAATGGTCACCTGTGACAGCCTCTTATTCTTTCATCACACTCTCCAAGCATCTGGTATTTAAACATATTAAACATATTTACTTCTCATTAATAACTAATGATTTAAATATATAGTTTTGCAAATCTGATCCTATAGTTAGATGTCATAGCTGACTCTTAGTCAAGATGCCTTGTATATTTCTGTGCTTAGTGAATTTTTTTTAACTTAAGTTCATGTTTTTTAAAAATTTGTCTGTGGGAATCTTTGATGCTTGTGTTTAAAATATGTTCTTTCAGAAATGATTTATATTATTTCTGGAAGATACCTTGAGGGCAACACCAACACAGACTCCCTTTAAACAAGAATTTTGACTTTGTGTCTTTTGGTGTCAGAACAGTGAAAGATTCAGGCTGCATATCTATGTAAGTCAAAGTATGAGACTAAAAATTATCAGGGGAAGGAGGAACGTTAGCATCTTAGCTGTAAAAGACAGTCTTCCTTTATGTCCCACTTTTGTAACAGTGAATTGGACGTTCATCCATGAACAAAAACACCTTGTGGGAGTTGTGGCATCCAGGACCAAAAACCAAGGGAGCCAGGAGGAATCTTGCCCACCTGTGTATCTGGTAACAGGCAGACAGACATCAGAATGGGCTACAGGGCCAGCAGGAGACAGTGAACTTAACCCAAGCCACCTGGGTTATGATTCGTTAAGCCTGGAAAGTGCTGACTTTGGCTGACACCCATGAAAGAGAGAGACTTTATGGAAGCCTAGCCTTCCTGAGAGGGGACTATAGCACATTATTGGAGGAGAAAAAAAATATGAGTTGGTCACAGCGGAGAAGGTGAGAGGAGCATTCCCAGCACCACCTGCTCAAGGCAACAACGTACAGACTGAAGATTTCAGCAGTGGTGAACTATCCCACAGGGAAAAAGAGCCACAAGTGAGTGCCCAGCTACCATTGTAGTGCTGGAAGCATCTGGAGAAACCTAAGTCTTCCCAGAAGTACCTAGTGTACTGAGACAGGTAGTCAGTGATTGGAGGAAGAGGGAAGAGCAGGAAAGAAACAGTTGAGAATATTAAAGAGCTTTAAAGTGGCATAGTTTCTTCCTCCTGACTCAGGATTTCAACAGAAAGTCCACCCATGAGGCTCCAGGAGTACCTCACTCAAGAATCTCCCCACCAGGTCGGTGGGAACCCCTAAGTTGCCAGTGCTAAACCCACACTTCTCCCCACTCTGCAACTCACTTCTTTTGTATATTTCCAAGGGCAGCAGCAACAACAAATCTGGTAAACTGAGTGATCTAGGAAAAATAAACTTGAGTATGTGGGCAAGGGAAAAAAGACATACATGAACGGTAGTGCCAGCTTCTAGAAAACAAAAAAAGAGTCTTCCAGTAGCCAAATTGGCGATTGGTAACAACCAGGGAAGACACAATAGCTTAAGAATTCTGCCACAAGTGAGAGCAATAAGAGTGGAGCACATTTACCCATATAAAGGCAGAGAAAACCTCAGATATAACACCACCAATAACAGGATACCCCATCTGAAGGCAACTAGCAAAGATTTGAAGAGGTGTTTTCTATTTCAAGTGCAAAAGCAGCAACCAGAAGCTATAAGAAACATGAAATATCAAGGGAACATGTCATCATGTAAAGTTCACAAAAATCGCCAACAACAGAATTTTAGAAGCACAGAATTTTGTGACTAAGCGAATAAAGAATTCAAAATAGCTTTTCGAAGAATCTCAATGAAAGAAAATAAAAGGCAAAAGAAGATAATAAGATAAGGAAATAAAGACACAAAATGAGATATATAACAAGGAAATAAAAATTATAAAAAAGAACAAACAAATTCTGGAGATGAATAATTCAATGAATGAAACGAAAAATACAATAGAGAGCATCTTCAGTAGAGCAGAGAACACGGAAGACAGGAAAGTGAGCTAGAGGGCAAGACGTTTGAATTAACGCAGTCAAAGCCAAGGAAACAAAACAGAAGGAAAAAGAGCAAAGAAAGCCTACGTGATCTATGGGATTTCATCAAAACAAAATTAGAAGAATTGAGGTTCAAAAGGAACAAAGAGGGAGAAGGGGGCAGAAAATTAATTTAGGGAATAATACTACAGACTTCCAAAACCTGGAGAGACTTAGACAGGTAAGCTCACAATCACAGATCACCCTATGTTCTCATTTCAAAAGACGTTCTCCAAGACAAATCAAAATAAAACTGTTAAAGATCAAAGACAAAGAGAGAATCCTAAAAGCAACAAGGGAAGAAAAGATTGTACCTTCAAGGGAATCTCATTAGCTATCAGCAGTTTTCTCAACAGACATCCTATAGGCCAGGACAGAGGGGAACGGTATATTCAGTGTTGAAAGAAAAACTGCCAGCCAAGAATACTCTATCCCACAAAGTTATACTTCAGATACGATGGAGAAATAAAGACTTTCCCATAAAACAAAAGCTGAGATTATTCATCACCACTAATCCTGCCTTAAAAAAGTTTTTCACATTGAAATAAAAAGACACCAACCAGCAACATGAAAACATACAAAAGCACGTAGCATAGCATAAAGGTAGGTATATAGGCAGGCACAAAAAACTCTGATTCTGTAATAGGATGGTGTGTTAACCACTTAATTCTAGTATAAAGTTTAAAAATGATGAGTATTAAAATGTTTATAGCTAGAATAATTTGTTAAAGAATACTTGATGTAAAAAAAGGTAAATAACGACATAAAAATATAAAAGAGAGGAGTAAAGGGGTACAGCTTTTGTAGAAAATTTAAGTTGCTATCAGTTTAAAATGCAGTGTTTTCTTTATAAGATGTTTATGTAACGCACATGGTAATCACAAAGAAAAGGCCTAGAGTAGATTCACAAAAAGACAAGAGGAAACACAGCATACCACCAAAGATACAAAGTCAGGCACACACAAGGAAAAAAGAGACAATGGAAATACAAAACAATCAGAAAACAATGAATAAGATGGCATTAGTAAGTGCTTATATATCAAAAGTAACTCTACATGTAAATGGATTGAATTCACCAATCAAAAGGCAGAGTCCTGGATAGATAAAAACAAGACCCAACTATATGCTGCCTACAAGAGATTCACTACAGCTTTAAGGACAGCCACAGGCTCAAAGTGAAGGAATGGAAAAAGATATTTCATGCAAGTGGAAACCAAAAGAAAGCAGGAACAGCTATCTATATCAGACAAAATAAATTTTAAGCCAAATATGGAAACAAAGAAGGTAACTATATAACAGTAAAGGGGCCAATTCATCAAGAAAACATAATAAATGTAAATATACATGCATCCCAAATCAGAGCACCTAAGTATATTAAGCAAATACTAACAGATCTGAAGAAGGAAATAGAGAGCAACACAATAATAGTGGGAGAACTTAGTATTCCACTTTCAGCAGTGGATAGATCATCCAGGCAAAAAATCAACACAGAAATGTTAGACTTGCATCGTATTAGACCAAATGGACTTAACAGACATTTATACAACATTTCATCTAATAGCAGCAGAATATATATTCTCCTTAAGTGCACATGGAACATTTCCAGGATAGATCATATGACAGGATACAAACATATTTTAAAATTCTTAAGCCTGAAATCATACCAAGTATCTTTTCTGACCACATTGGTATGAAACTAGAAATCAACTTAGGGAAAGCTGGAAATTTTACAAATATTTTCGTGTACAGAAAATATACCAAAAAAAACCCCTGAACAACCAATAAGTCAAATAAGAAATCAAAAGAGAAATCAACAACTATCTTAAAACAAATAAAAATAGAAATATAACACACCAAAACCAATACCATCATAAAAAAAAAATCAGTTCTGAGAAGGAAGTTTATAGCAATAAATTCATATATTAAGACTATAGAAGAATCTCAATAAAAACCTAACATTACACCTCAAGGAATGAGAAAAAAAGAACAAATTAAGACCAAAGTGAGTAGAAGGAAGGAAACAAGAAAGATCAGAATGAAAATAAATGAATTAGAGACCAAAAAACAATAAGAATAATCAATGAAGTTAAGAGGTAGTTTTCAAAAAATAAACTATTCTGACAAATCTTTAGATAGGCTAAGAAAAAAGTATACTGAAATAAAATCAGAAATGAAAGGGGAGACATTACAAGTGATATTACAAAACTACATAAGATCATAAGAGACTACTATGAACAACTATATGCCAATAAATTGGATAATCTATAAGAAATGGATAACTTCCTAGAAATATGCAAGTTATCAAGATTGAATCAAGAAGAAATAGAAAATCTGAACAGAAAAAAGATGAGTAAGGAGATGAAATCAGCAATCAAAAACCTCTTGATACAGAAACCCTCAGAACAAGATGGCTTCTCTGGCAAATTCTGCCAAATTAATGCCAATCCTTCTTGAACACTTTCAAAAAATTGAACAGGAAGGAATAGTTCCCATCACATTTTAGGAGGCCACTATTACACTCACACCAAAGCTATGACCAAGTGGGATTTATCCTTGGAGAGGAAGAAGGTTCAAGATGTCCAATTTAATAAATGTGATACACCACATTTAGAGAATGAAAGATAAAAATCATATGATCATCTCAATAGATGCAGAAAAAGCATTGAACAAAATATCACATCCTTTCATGATTAAAACCCTCAAAAATTAGATATACAAGGAACATACCTCAACATAATGAAGGCCGTATAAAACAAACACACATCTAACACTATGCTCAATGGTGAACAACAAAGTTTTTCCTCTGTTAGGAACAAGACAATGGTGCTCGCTCCCACTACTCTTATTCAATTTAGTACTAAAAGTCTTAAATAGAGTAAACAGGCTAGATAAAGAAATATAAGACATCCAAATTGAGAAGGAAGAATTAAAATTGTCGTTATCTTCAGAGGATATAAACTTGGATGTAGAAAATCCTAAAGACTCAACCAAAAAAGGGTTGGAAGTAATCAACCAATGCAGTAAATTTGCGGGATATAAAATCACTGTTCAGAACTCAGTTGTGCTCCACGAGCACGAAATATCATTCCATTTGTTTCTATCTTCCTTGAATTATTTCAACACTGTGTTATAGTTTTCTGTGTACAAGTCTTTCACTTCCTTGGTTAAATTTATTTCTACGTATTTTATTGTTATTGTTACTATTTTAAATGAAATTATATTTTTTATTTCTCTTTCTGCTAGTTCATTGTTAGTGTATAAAAAAGCAACTGATTTTTGTACATTGATTTTGTTCACTAAATTTTACTCTACTCATTGATTATTTCTAATTGTCTTTTCATGAATTTTAGGTTTTCTTATACATATAATTGTGTCAACTGCAAATAGTGATGTGTTAACTGCTTTCTTTACGATTTGGATACATTTTGTTTCATTTTCTTAACTGCTCTGGTTAGAACTTCTAATACTATTTTGAATAAGAGTGGTGAGAGCAGCATACTTGACAAACGTTTTGATATTAGCTAATTTCTCTGAAATTGAGAAAATTGTCATTTTTGATTCAGTGCTGTACTATTCTACAGCGTCTTAGGCTTTATAGATATGGTCTCACTACATTAAAGATAATCCTATTATCCCCATTTTACAAGTGAAAAACAGAAGTCAACAGAGTTCAAGACCACATAATTAAGAAATTGCAGAAGTAGAACTCAACATCCGCCTCTCACTCCAGAGTAATACCTGATATTTCAGTTTAGAGATTCCTCTTTTCACTGAAGGTCAGAGAATTTGGGTGAGGAGAAAGAGAACACAAAGAAGAACCCTAAGTGGAGGGTGTGGAAGTGAGGGAAAAGGAAGAGTTAAAGAATGGCAGATAACATAAATCTCATGAAACTTATGAGAACCATAAATCTTACTCTACCTAGGTCTTACTGGAAGAATCACATGGATGTTGAGATAGGACAGAATGCACTGTTTTCTATAAGTCTTGCCCTCTCACTTTGACCTACATCCCCCTGGATAAAGAGTTCTTGCCAAAGTTGAAATTTCTTATTTCTTTTCAAAAGAATTATTTAGGTAGGCCACACTGCACTCCGAGATGGGGACTTTTGGCCATGAAATTGGCTGTCTACTTACAGCCAAAGAAATGCCCACCACTGGGGATCCTCTCATATGTGTTCTTAGGGCAGAGGTGAAAGGAAAAAAGACAGTTACAGGGAGAAAACTCTCCAGATACTTGCTCTCCGGACTCATGAATGTCATGGAGTTTTTTCCATGCTAGTTTCATGCCCCAATTTGCCATGTCCCTTATGATTCAATTCCACACTTCCCCATGGTCCTATTATTAGCTCATGATTACAGCTTTCCTTTTAATGAACATGGAGACATTTGAGCTGGAAAGGACCTAGAGATCATCCAGTGGAATACCATCATTTTCAAGGTGACTACCTGAGGCCAGTGCAGTTAATAGATTTGCCAAAGATGACACAGGTGACTGACAATACAACTTGATAACAAAAATTAGATGTTTGGACACTTTCCTGTTTACAAACCGCTTTCATTTTAGATACATATATTTTCTCAACTCCCTGACTTGAATCAATAACAGCAGCCATGTGAGGCAGACATGGCATGATTTGCTACACGTAAGTGAGGAAATTGAAGCAATAAGGAATACGATAAAAGTAACTCAAGACAGAGTCACAGATTATCATGGTTAATACCATGGGCATTGGTATTAGCTAATCTGGGTTGAATTCCACCTTTCTATTTCTTGGTTATGTGACCTTGAGCAAATTAACCTCTTCAAGCCTCACTATTGTCACCTGTAAAATGGGCTCATAGTATCAGCTATTCATAGAGTAGCTCTTCACAGAATCAAATTAGATAATGCTTATAAGGCAGTTATCAGAGAGTGAAGCACACAGCATGCCTTCTATTAAAATAGGTATAATATATTTACACTGAATTGGAGTTCTTTCTGACATATTATGCTGTATTACTAATCCTTCATTAAAAATATCCACTTCGATCATTCTCACAAACTTTTGCTTTTTGTTTTTTTGTGTTTTTTTTTTTTAAATGGAACTCATCTACCCTGCCATTATTAGGGATACATAGATGTTTTAGGAAGTTCCCACTCATGGTTTGATGTCCTTCAGGTAACCTTACTTTTAGGGAGAAAGGTATTGATGGGTTAATGACTTAATTATTTGATTTAAAACTCGATAATTGGTTAGTAGTTATTTATTCACTCTGATAAGAACTTTAAAAATTTAATGTTTTAACCTGAATAGATTCTTAAGATAGATTTAAATATGTAACACCAAAAGTGTAGAAGTTGGGCGCAGGGACAAGCAATGAAGGACATGTTTCCTGTCAGTAAGAACCATTTATGTTCCACACATGACACTTTGTGAACTCAAAGATGGATTGTTGCTACCCTGGAAGGAACGTGGCAGAACAAAATATGCCCAAAGGTTCTATCTGTGACATGGAGATAATTTCTCACCTGCGAACCGCACATGGTAGTAGAAAAAAATCACATCTATACAATGTAACTAATTAAGTGTAAAGAGTTGTGTAAATAATAATGTAACATGTACAAAGTTTAGCCTACAACCTCTTGTCTGAAGAAAAATCTCTCTTTAAAATTTTCTTTAAATTCTCTTAGTTGGACTCTCCAAGGCTGGTGGCTCTGCTTCTCCCTGGTCATACTGAAGGCCCTGGAGTTCCTGTGAAGCTCCCATCTCTGGGACTCAGGCTCTGCCTCCCTAGACATACCATAACAGCCTTCGTTTCTTAGTCTTGCATGATCTTTGGAAGCTACCATGAAGCTTGCTCTAGGCTACCTATGACCAGAAATTGATGCCTTTGACTTCTTTCTAGCCTCTGAGACTCTCCCCAACTCTTGACCTTAAAATTGCCCCTTCTGGGAGCCAGCCCAGTGGCATAATGCTTAAGTTCTGTGCATTCTACATTGCAGCCCAGGTTCACGTGTTTGGATCCTGGGCATGGGCATACCACTCATCAGCTGTTCTGAGGCGGCAGCCCACACACAAAATAGAGAAAGACTGGCACAGATGTTAGCTCAGGACTAATCTTCCTCAAGCAAAAAATGAAGAAGGCTGGTAATGAATGTTAGATCAGCGTGAATCTTCTTCAGGAAAAAAAAAAAGCCCCTTCTTTCTACCATTCCTTTCTCCCAACTGTTTTTCACAATTTACTTCACAAGAAATTTCGAAGAGTAATATAAATGGAACAAGATTATTTGGAAATAAAGCCAGACCAATCCTTCTCCCTCTCCTCTCCTTTTGTCTACTCTCCTGCCTTAACCTTCCAGCCTCTCTCTTTCCCTCTCTTCCCTTTCTCTCTCCTCTCTTTCTCTCTGTGTATGTGTCCCTCTCTGTTTCTTTCTCTCTTTCCAGCTTTCTCTTTCTGTATCCCTCTCACTAATGCTGACTTTCTCTCTCTCTGTTTAGAATTAAGATGATAAAGTATTCACTTTAAATTATTTTTAACTTTCACACATAAAAATTTATACATTATTTTATTTTCTTTTTATAGAAATATAAATAATGCTGAAAAATTGAAAATAAATAATAGCAATCATAAAAACTGTAGAGGAAAGAATCATGTGCATGACTTCCTAGGGTCTTGTCATTTGTCTGCAATAGTGATAACAGCTATTGGAAGCTGTGTTCTCAAAAGAAAGCTTTTCATCTACTTGGGTCTAACAAACTGATTCCCATGTTGATGACATTGCCTCAGACAGATCACTTGCTGGTGGAAGCTAAATATAATGGCAACAGAAATCAAGGAGTCAGGTTTTCACTTCTCTATACTTAGTCTTGTGACCTACAAAAGTTTACTTGAATGTTCTTACCACTGTTTTCCTTCTTAGGGTAACACCTGCTCAAATATGTTCTTACTGAAGTAAATGTTTTGCCCTCTTTATCACCCTCTTGAGGGCCTCTTTGATCTCCTTGTTCCTCAGACTATAGAAAAGAGGGTTTAACATGGGGATAAGGATAACATAGAACACTGACAGAACCTTGTCTTGTTTCTCAGAGTGACCAGAGTTAGGATGCATGTACACTGAGAGGCCTGTTCCGTAGAAGATTGTCACAACTACCAAGTGGGAGGCACAGGTATTGAAGGCCTTGGCACTACCTTTTATGGAGGATATTTTCAGGATGGAAGCTGCAATGAAACTATAGGACAAGAGAATAACAAGAACAGAACTGAACCCAATAAAAAAAGCTACCAGAAAAAGAATCATTTGGCTGATGAAGGGATTGGAGCAAGACAAGGATATGATGTGGGTTATGTCACAGAAGAAATTTGGAATGATATTGGGCCCACAGTAGTAGAGATGAAAGCAAGGGATTGTTTCAGCTAAGCTACTAAGGAAACCACTCCCACAGGCCCCAGCAACCATCTTCTGACAGAGGCCAGGAGCCATGATGGCTGAGTACTGCAGAGGCCTACCAATAGCAACATATCTGTCATAGGCCATGGCAGCCAAGAGACAGCACTCCGTCAGACACATCCAGGATGCAACAAAATACTGGGTGGCACAGGCAATGAATGAAATCATTTTTTCCTCTTTTAGGAAGTCTGAAAGCATCCTTGGGCTGGTGGAAGAAGAATAGCAGATGTCTATAAATGACAGGAAACTGAGAAAGAAGTACATAGGTGTGTGCAGGTGGGAGTCCATCCTGATTAGGATGATGAGACCCAGGTTCCAGAGGAGGGCCACAAGGTAGATCCCTAGGAAGACTGGGAAGAAGATAAGTTGCAGCTCTTTTTCATCTGAGAGTCCCAGGAGAACAAACACGGCCACGGAAGTGTGATTTCTATTTTCTTCCATGGTCCTGCTTGTTGAGATCTGCTGAGAAAAAGTTGAAAGAAGGAAATGGATTCATTTTCAAAAAACTCAAAAAAAGTGTTTTCATTTCTTCCCAGTCACACAGCTCACTAAATATACATCTTAAATCATCAGTGTTGAATTAATCTGTGTCTTTTATGTATATTCACCAAACTTAACTAAAAGTTTTCTTGCATAAATAGTCATTTTCTTTGGGGGCAAAACACAGTAAATGAACATGATTAGTACATTATCTCCTAAAATGTCTTAATTTCATGTTTTTCCCTTACAATTTTACAAATATATGAGAATTAGAAATAGAGTAAGGTAGGAAAATGCTGCCAGATCTCTATATTGTGAAACAGAAGGAGTATGATAAGTCCTGGCTCTGAATTTAATTCAGTGCTTGAAAAAGTCCCTGAATCATGCTGGACCTTATAGTTAAGTGATGACAAAGTAGGGGCTCTTTAAAATCTCCTTGGGAACTAATATTCAATTAATGTAATCAGGAAGGTGGACAATTCTGTAACTGCCTTTCTGCTCTCATAATGCCTCAAGAGACATAAGAATAATGCAATGATATGGTGGGAAGAGTCACATACCAAGAGGCACTTTGGAAATGGATGTGACTTACACTTCTTAATGACGCTAAGAAGGCTCAGAGAAGTTAGATAAGACAAGGTTGTAAGGGCCATTATGCACCCATCATTGCAGATGAAGATTTTTATTTCCTCAAATTAGAGATACCTATAAGTTAAACTGTCTAGGATAGTGATTCTTGATCTTCTTCGGGTCAGTGATACTTATGAAAATGTTGGAAACTTTAGACACAGTATCCAGGACACTGCAACTACTTACCACCTTTACATATGGTTTTATTGGATTCTCAATCACACTCCAGTCTATTCATGATTCCCAGGTAAAAGACTTCTACAAATAAAAGTGACTTGATCTCATGTAAGAGTTGAGATGTTTAGGCAATGGATATGGAGATTAGGAAGCAGACGCAAGATTTCTGGAAGTTCTTTCTCTTTTTCTTATTGGAGCCAGTTCAGGGAAGGCAAGCACTAAGTCTTCAGGCCAAATGATAAACAGCCAAAAAAATATTTTTGCCTCAGGCACTGTATACCCTCTTCAAGATGCAATAGCAGTCATCTCTTCAGATAATTATTAGAACATCTCCCAACACATACACATTTTTATTCAGATGAACTCTAACTAGAAGGAAAATAATGGGAAGCTGTGAAAGGTAGAAAATAGATATCAAATATTGCCTGGGAGTTGTGTACATGGATAAAATTAGAAGTCTTGGAGATTTCACTGGAGAAAGGCTGTGACATTAATGGAATAAGCTATGTCTGTGAACTATAAACGTGTGTCAACATTAGACATCCATAATGTCTTCCTTCTCCAAAAACATTTCCTAACCTCCTAGTTCCAAAAATTATTGAAAAGGAAAAAAATCCCCATAGAAGCATAAGGCTGTAGACTGAGAAGTAATGTAGAAGTATGAATTTCCTAAGATCAAATCAGTCATTGTTTCATGGTGCACTGTTTTGAGAAAAATTCTGAAGGAATGAAGAGATTAATTAGAAAAGAAAATCAAGATATTTTCCATCAACATAGAAGAAGAAATGGGAGCAGGTAGACTATGTATTTACCAACCTAGACGTAGATGTGGTTCTGTCCACAGAGAGACTGAATGGAGGGAGAGTTTTGTGAGGACAGAGCAAAAAATTGTGTTCTTCATCATCATCACCATCACCATCTTAGCCAACAGTCATGACGACAAAAAGATTTATTGAGCAGTTACAATATGTGCTGTTCTTCTCCTTCTACTCATGGATAAATTCATAGCTTCCTGTAATGTCTACTCATTCAATATGGTAATCTTAAGCCTCACGTGCTGTCTACTAAACGCAGATAGTACAATGAAAATTGCCTCCATATTTGTATTATATTCCTCTGTAACCCCAACTAGAGGTGTGTTGAAACTTCTTCCTCTACCTCCCACATCACTGAAACATTCATTATTTGTATGTCTCTACTGTGTTCTGTTTAATTTTTACAGATCTATCTTCCAGTAAGTTCATTCTATTGTAAGTTGTGCGAATTGCCTAAGTCATCCATTGAACTTCAAATTTCAATCATAATATTTTATTTTCTCTCTAACGGATCTATTTTCTTCATTACTCAAATGGTCAGCTTTGATAGTCTCACTCTTTCATCACATTTTCCATAGCATCCTTTATTTAAACATTTTTAATTTACTTATTAAAATTATTATTTTCTAATAATAGAAATACATGGTTTTGCATGCATCATTCTATAGTTGGATGTTATTGCTGACTTTAGTTAAGGTGACCTGTTTATTTGTATCTTTAGTAATTTTTATATCTTTTTTTCCCTATGGATTGGCACCTGAGCTAACATCTGTTGCCAAGCTTCCTTTTTTTCTTCGTCTTCTTCTTCTCCCCACAGCACCCCCAGAACACAGCTGTATATTCTAGTTTTGAGCACCTCTGGTTGTGCTATGTGGGACACTGCCTTAGCATTGCTTGATGAGTAGTGCCATGACTGTGCCCAGGATCAGAACCAGTGAAATCCTGGGCAGCTGAAGTGGAGAGCATGACTTAACCACTTGGCCATGGGGCCGGCCCCTGGCATCTTAAGTACATGTTTCTTTAAAATTTATCTGTGGGAATTCATAATGCTTGAGTTTAAAATCTGTTGTTCCAAAAATGATTTATGTCACTTGCCAGATGCTTTGAAGGCAACACCAACCCAGAATCCCTTTAAACAAAAAATTTTGACTTGGTGTTTTTGAGGTCATAATCATGATGATATTTACATGGCGTATTTCTATAAGTAGATGGATGAGAGTAAAATGATCCAAGAAAGGAGTGACATCAGCATTTTAGCAGAGAAAGACATTCTCTGATTTTGTTTTGCTTTTGTAACAATGAATTGGATATCCATCCACAAACAAAAGCGCCTTTGTGAGTTGGAGTATCCAGCACCATGCACCAAGAGGCACAGGAGGACTCTCACCCACCTGAAAATCCAATACTAAGCAGACAGACCTCAGAATCAGCAGGACTCAGCAAAATTGCCCCAACCTATCTTGGCCACAGTCAGGTAAAGCCTGGAGAGTGCTGAAGACGTGGGCAGACAACCATGAATGAGACAGACTTTGTCTCTCAGCAACGAAGCCCAGCCCTGTGAAGAAGGGATTCCAGCACCATAATGGAGCAGAAAAAACACGTGAGTTTGGTCACAGTGAAGACAATGAAAGGAGCTGTGCCAGCACCACCCCTCTCAAGGCACACTGTGCAAGATAAACTTTAGCAGTGGCGAACACTTCCACAGGGAAAAATAGCAGTGAGGGAGTACCCAGCTACCCCAGTAGTGCTAGTCGCAGCTGGAGAAACCCATTTCTCTCCAGAAGTACCTAGACTACTGGGAATGGTAGTACATGACAGGAGGGAGAAGGAAGATCAGGAAAGAAGCAGGTAAGAATATTAAAGGGCAATAATGTTACACAGTTCCTGCTGATTGCATTCAGGATTTCAGCAGAAAGTTTAAACATGAGCCTCCAGGAGTACCTTATGCAGGATCTCCTGACTGGATCCATCACAAATCCCAACCTCCCAGTGCTAAACCCACACTTCTCCCTACTCTACAACTGGCTTTTGTGCACATTTCCATGGGTAGCAGTGAGAGTAAATCTGGTAAACTGATTGCTCTCAGAAAAATAGACTTGAGTCTGTGCGTAAGAGAGAAACCAAAAACATCAGCTGTAGCGTCACATTCTGGAAAACAAAAAAGAGACTTCAGATAGCCAGCCTGGTGAGTAATAAGAACAGAAAAGACACATTAGCTTAAGAATTTTGTTACGAGAGAGAGGAAGAAGGGTGGGGCAGATTTACCCATACAAAGGAGAGAAAACCTCATATATAACACTACCAATGACAGTATACCCTATCTGAAGTTAAATAGCAAGCTTTAAGGAGATGTCTGCTGCCTCAAATGCTTAAGCAGCAGTGCAAACTTACAAAAAACATGAAATATAAAGAAAACATGCCATCACTAAAGTTAACAATGATTCTCCAAGATTCAAGCTCCAAGGCACAGAATTTTGAGACCTATTTGATAAAGATTTTAAATAACTCTTTTGAAAAAATTCAATGAACTGTAAGAAAACTCAGAAAACCAGTTTATTGAGATCAGAAAAAATTGAACAAAATGAGATACTTACCAAAGGGTTAGCAATTATAAAAAGGAACACAACAGTAATTCTGCAGCTGAAGAATTCAGTGAATAAAATGAAAAATGCAATAGTGAGCATTTGTGGTAGAGTGGAGCAAATGGAAGACAGATAAGTTATGCTAGAGGACCGAAAATTTGAAATAACCCAGTCAGGGCAGAGGAAAAAAAAAGAATGAAAAAGTGCAAAGAAAGCCTACATGATCTATGAGATTCCATCAAAACAAAATTAGGATAATTGGGGTTGAGAAAGAGAAAAGAAACAGAAGGGGGTAGAAAATTAATTAAATAATTCCAAAAACCTCTAAAACATGGGGAGACACTGGGCATCCAGTTCATGAAGCTAACAGGTTAACCTATTATCTCACGTCAAAAGACCTTCATCAAGACATTTTGTAATAAAACTGTGAAAAATCAAACATAGAGAATCCTAAAAACAATAAGAGAAAAAAATTGTAACCTACAAAGGAACCCCCATTAAGCTATCAGTAGTTTACTCAGCAGACACCCTATTGGCCAGGAGAGAGTGGAATGACATATTCAGAGTTGAAAGAAAAAATTGCCAGCCAAAAATACTCTATCCAGCAAAGTTATACTTAAGCTATGAAAGAGAAAAAAAGACTTCCCCAGAAACAAAAAAGCTGAGATTGTTCATCACTATTGCAACTGTCTTGCAAAAAAACGCTGAAAGGATTTTTGCAAGGTGAAATAAAAAAGACATTAGTCAGTGTCACAAAAACATATGAAAGTATACAAAACAATGATAACATAAATATATAGCCAGATTATAAAACTCTAATTCTGTAAAAGGATGGTATGTTGACCACTTCACTATAGTATAAAGCTTAAAAGTGTATTAAAAATAATTATAACTACTATAATTTTTAAAGAATACTCAATATAAAAGGAGGTAAACAATGGTATTAAATAATATAAAAGGGGCTCCCTGGTGGCACAGCAGTTAAGTTCGCACGTTCTGCTTCTTGGCGGCCCGGGGTTCGCCAGTTCGGATCCCAGGTGTGGACATGGCACTGCTTGTCAAGCCATGCTGTGGTAGACGTCCCACATATAAAGTAGAGGAAGATGGGCACGGATGTTAGCTCAGGGCCAGGTGTCCTCAGCAAAAAGAGGAGGACTGGCAGTAGTTAGCTTAGGGCTAATCTTCCTCAAAAAAAAAGAGAGAAAAAAAGGGGGGGATTAAAATGGTACAGCTTTTGTAGACAATCGAAGTTAAGTTGCCATCAACTTAAAATGGACTGCTTTCTCTATGAGATTTTTATATAAGCCTCATGGTAACCACAAAGCAAAAACCTAGAGTACATTCACAAAAGACAAAGAAAGAAGTAACAGCATTCAACCACGAAAAATCACTAATGTACAAACGTAGGCAGAAACAGGGGAAAAATAAACAGTGGAAATATAAAACATCCAGAAAGCAATTAATAATAGGACATTAGTAAGTCCTTACATATCAATAGTCTATCTAAATGTAAATGGATTGAATTCACCAATCAAAAGGCAGACTACTGGATAGATAAAAGAATAAGACTCAGGGTCAGCCCTGTGGCCGAGTGGTCAAGTTTGCGCACCCTGCTATGGCGGCCCAGGGTTTCACTGGTTCGGATCCTGGGTGTGGACATGGGACCGCTCAGCAGCCCATGTTGAGGCGGTGTCCCACATGCCGCAACTAGAAGGACCTGTAACTAAGATATACAACTATGTACCGGGGGGATTTTGGGAGATAAAGCAGAAAACAACAACAACAACAGCAAAGAATAAGATTCAACTATATGCTGCCAACAAGAGAAACACTACAGCTTTAAGACACACATAGGCTCAAAGTGAAGGGATGTAAAAAGATATTCCACACAAGGGGAAACCAAAAGAAAGCAGAAATAGCTATATTTATATCAGACAAAATAGACTTAAAGCCAAATATAGAAACAAGAGACAAAGAAGGTCATTATATAATGATAAAGGGGTCAATTCATCAAGAATACATAATAAACATAAATCTATATTCACCCAAAAGACAGCACATAAATATATTAAGCAAATACAAATCTAAAGGGAGAAATAGACAACAACACAATAATAGTAGAGGGCTTTAGTACTCCACTTTCGAGAATAGATAGATCATCCAGACAGAAAATCAAAAAAGAAATGTTTGAGGTGAGGCCTGGTGGTTGTTTGGTGTGCTCTGCTTTGGTGGCCTGGCTATGGTTCCCAGGCATGGACAGACCTACACACCACTCCATCTGTCAGTGGCCATCTGTCGTGACAGCCCATATACAAAAAAAGAGGAAGATTGGCAACAGATTTAGCTCAGGGCGATTCTTCCTCAGCAAAAACCGGGAAACATTGGACTTGAATCACATTAGAACAAATGGACTTAGACATTTATGGAACACATTATTCAATAGCAGCAGAATACACATTCTCCTGAAGTGCACACAGAATATCTCTAGGGTAGATCATATGACAGGACACAAAACACGTGGTGGCAAATTTAAGATTGAAATCATACCACGTATCTTTTCTGAAAAGATTGGTGTGAAACTAGAAATTCACAAGAAGAAAGCTGGAAAATCTACAAATATGTGAAAACTAAACACGCTTCTGAACAACAAATGGGTCAAATGAGAAATCAACAGAGAAATCAAAAGAGAAATCAAAAATATCTTGAAATAAATGAAAATGGAAACATAACCCACCAAAATCAGTGGGATGCTACAAAAGCAGTTCTGACAGCGAAGTTTATAGCAATAAATGCATGGGTTAAGAAAATAGAAGACTCTCAATAACAACCCAAATTTGCACCTCAAGGAAATAGAAAATAGGAAAAAAATAAGCCTAAAGTAAGTATAAGCAAATAAATTACAAAAGTTAGAGTGGAAATATGAAATAGAGACTATAAAAACAATAGAAAAAAATCAACAAAGTTGAGAGCTGGCTTTCAAAAAGATGAACAAAGTTGACAAACCCTTAGTGAGACTAAGAAAAAAAGACAGAATACTCAAATATGTACAATCAGAAATGAAAGAAGTGACATTACATGTGATATTACAGAAATATATAAGATCATGAGACTACTATGAACAATTATATGCCAACAAATTGAATAGCCTAGAAAAAATAAGTAATTTCCTAGAAAGATACATCCTACTAAGACTGAATCAGGAAAAAGTAGAAAATCTGAATACAACAACAGTGATTAAGAAAATTGAATCAGTAATGAAAAACCTAATACTGACAACCCCAGAACCAGATGACTTCTCTGGCAAATTCTACCAAATATTTAAAGTAGAATTAGTTCCAATCCTTCTCAAACTCTTCCAAAAAGTTGAACCAGAAGAAAAGCTTCCAATCACATTTTATGAGGCCAGCATAACTCTGATACCAAAGCCAGATAAGGACACCGCAAGAAAAGAAAACTATGGACCAATATCCATCATGAATATAGATGCAAAAATTCCCAATGAAATATTAGTAAACTGAATTCAACAACATAGTAAAAGGATTACACCACTTGACCAACTGGGATTTATCCCTGGGATGGAAGGATGCTTCAACATGCACAAATTAGTAAATGTGATACACCATATTAATAGAATGAAAGATTAAATTCATATTATCATTTCAATAGATGAAAAGAAAGTATAGGACAAAATAGAACGTTCCTTTCATGATTGAAACCCCAAAAAATAGGATGTGGAAGGAACATACCTCAACATAATAAAGGCCACATAAACTAATCCATGGCTAATATTATATTCAATGGTGAATAACCGAAAGCTTTCCTCTAACATCAGGAGCAAGACAAGGATACTCACTCTCACCACCCTCATTCAACGTAGAACTGATAGTCTTAACTAACACTATGAAGCAATATAAGGAAATAGTAGACATCCAAATTGGGAAGGAAGAAGTAAAATTGTCATTATTTGCAGAGTGCGTGAACTTATGTATAGAAAAATCCTAAAGACTCAAGCAAAACACTGTTGGAAGTAATCAATGAATTCAATACAGTTGTAGGATATAAAATCAACATTCAGAAATCAGTTGTTATCCATGAGCATGTAATAGCTTTCCATTTCTTTGTGGCTTCATCAATTTCTTTAAAAAATATCTTATAGTTTTCACTGTGCAGGTCTTCCACTTCCTCAGTTAAATTTATTTCTAGGTATGTTTTTGTTTTGTTGCAATTGTAAATGAGATTTCATTTTTGATTTTTCTCTCTGCAAGTTTATTGTTAGTGTATAGAAATGCAACTGAATTTTTATGTTGCTTTTGTACTCTTCAACTTCGCTGTACTCGTTTTTCATTTCTAATACTTTTTTGATGGATTCTTTAGGGATTCTTCTGTTGTAAAATCATGTCACTGCAAACGGTGACAGTTTTACTCTTTCCTTTCCAATTTGGATACCTTTTATTTCCTTTTCTTCCTTAATTGCTCTGGTTAAAACTTCCAACATTATATTGGATAAAAGTGCCTAGAGTGAGCATCCTTAGAAAAGCATGTTTTGATCTTAGTTAAATCCCCCGAAATTGAGCAAATTATTATTTTTTATTCAGTGCTCAATTATTAACTTCTACAGTGTGTTTGGCTTTATAGACATTGTCGCATTAGATGCTAGATAATCCTATTATCCAAATTTTGCAGGTGAAAACAGAATTTAACAGTGGGATAACATCATTAAGAAATTGCAGAGCTAGAACTCAAGATCCACCCCTCACCCCAGAGTAATGCTGACATTTTAGATTAGAGATGATTATTTCCACTGAAGTTTAGAGAATTTGAGTAAAGAGAAAGGATCTGAGGAAGGGTGTAGAAGTAAGAGAGGGAGGAGCTAAAAATGAGAGCGACTGAGGACCACAAACCTTGTTCCACTTAGATCTTATTGGGAGAATTACATGGATATTGAGAAAGCACAGACCACTGTTTTCTATAAAGCAAACCCTCTCACCTTCCTCCAGACCCTCCAGGAAGAAACAGTTCTTGCCAAAGGTTGAAATTGCTTAGCTCTTTTTCAAAGGAATTTTCCAAGTGTTCTTATTGCACTCCAAGATGGATGCTTTTGGCCATGAAATTGGCTGTCTGCTCACAGCCAGACAGATGGCCACAACTAGGGATCCTCTTAAATGTGTTATTCGGGCAGAGATGAAAGGAGAAAGAACAATTAGAGGGAGAAAATTCTCCAGATACTTGTTCTCTGGTGTCATGGTTGTCGTGGAGTTTTTTCCCTGATAATTTCATGCCTCAATTTACCATGTCCCTTCTGATTCAATTCCCCACTTCCCTATGATCCTATTACTACCGTATAATTATAGCTTTTCTTATAACAAACTTAGAGTCATTTGAGCTGGAAAAGACCTAGAGATCTTCTAGTTCAATGCCATCGTTTTCAAGTGAGGAACTTGAAGCCAGAGGAGCTAAGAGATGTGCCAAAGATGACACAGCTTGCTGGTAGTATAGCTTGATAACAATAAATTAGACTTGTGGACACTTCAATGTTTACAAAGCACTTTCATTTTAGATATATGCATACACGCATTTTCTCAACTGCCTGATCAGAATCAATAATCACAGCAGCCCTGTGAGGCACACATGGCACGATTTCCTACGGCGCAGGGCCACAGCCTCTGGGTTCTGGCACTGGCATGTGTGCCAGTGATCTGCTCTGAAACCTTGGATGAGGGTAACCTGTCCCTGCCAGGAAAATTCACACCTGGATGTTGCCCCAGTGCAAGAATGACCGGCAATATAATAATTTCCAAAAAAATTTGTCTTTAATTTTTACATACCAAATTTTACAGATTATTTTATTTTACTGAAATACAAATAAATGCTTCACAATTAAAAGTAAATAAAAGAAATAAAGAAAATCAATGAGGAAAAAACTATCTGTGAGGCTTCCTAGGTTCTTGTCATTTCTCTACATATAGTATTTTTCAGAACCTAAATTCTCAAAACATAGGGTTTTAGATATCTTGGTCTCATCAAGGACAAAGGCCATTTAAAGTGAATTCAGTGTTGGTGACACTGCCCCAAAAGATCACTTGGTGGTGACAGCTAAACATAATGGCACCAGGAATCAAGGAGCCAGGTTTTCACTTCTCTCTACCTAGTGATCTTGTGACCTACAAAAAGTCACATACATATTCTGTTCCTTGTCACCCTACAGGGAAAAGAACTCCTGCACAAATATTGTTCATACTGAGGTAAAAGTGTTAGCCTTTTTACCACCCTCTTAAGCACCTGTTTGATTTCCTTGTTCCTCATACTATAAATAAGAGGGTTTAACATGAGGATAAAGGTAACATAGAACACTGACAGCACCTTGTCCAGCTTCTAGAAGTGGCTAGAGCTTGGAGAGGCTTGTGCCATAATAGATTGTCACAGCTGCCAGGTGGGAGGCACAGGCTTTGAAGGCCCTGGCTCTGCCTCTGATAGAAGATATTTTCAGGATGAAAGCTGCGATGAATCCATACGATAAGATGATAAGTAGGAGAGAATTGAACTCAATGAAAATACATACCAGAAATAGAATCATTTAGCTTATGAAGGGTTTGGAGCAAGACAAGTTAATAATCTGGAGTGTGTCACAGAAGAAATTTGGAATAATATTGGGCCCACAGTAGTAGAGAAGAATTCAAGTAATTGTTTGAAATAGCTACCAAGGACATGACTCCCATAGACCCCAGCAGCTATCTTCCCACAGACACCAGGAGCCATGATGGCTGGGTACTGCAGAGGCCTACCAATAGCAACATATGTTATAGGCCACAGCAGCCAAGAGGCAGTACTCAGTCTTTTCCACCCAGGACCCAGCAAAATACTGGGTGGTACAGCCAATGAATGAAATTGTTTTTCCAACCTTTAAGAAGTTTGTTTTTTTTTGTTGTTTTTTTGATAATTTGTTTATCTCTATTTGTGGTCATCGCTTTCCCACTTAAATAAGTCCCTTTAGCATTTCTTGTAGAACTGGTTTCTTGGTGATAAACTCCTTTAATTTATGCTCGTCTGGGAAGCTCTTTATCTCTCCTTCCATTCTGAATGACAACCTTGATGGATAGAGTATTTTTGGCTGTAGATTTTTTCCTTTTAGCAATTTAAATACATCATGCCATTCTCTTCTCGCCTGTAGGGTCTCGGCTGAGAAGTCTGCAGACAGCCTTATGGGCTTTCCTTTGTATGTCACTTGTGGCCTTTCTCTTGCTGCTGTTAGGATTCTCTCTTTATCTTTAATTTTGGACATTTAAAAGAACTTGAAAACACAAAGGCATGAAGAGACATGAACCCCTATGTTCATTGCAGCATTATACACAATAGCCAAGACTTGGAAGTGACCTAGGTGCCCATCAAGGGGCAAAAGGATAAAGAATATGTGGTATTTATACACAATGGAGTACTACTCAGCCATAAGAAATGATGAAATCTGGCCATTTGTGATAACATGGATGGTCCTTGAAGGTACTATGCTGAGTGAAATTAGTCAGAGGGAGAAAGTCAAATACCGTATGATCTCACTCATAAGTAGAAGATAAAAACAATGACAAACACATAGCAATGGAGATTAGATTGGTAGTTACCATGGGGAAGGGGGGGAGGGCAAAAGGGGTGACTAGGCTCAGATGTGAGGGGATGGACTATAACTAATTTCTGGGTGGTGAACATGATGTAATCTACACAGAATTCAAAATATATTACTATGTACATCCGAAAGCTATATAATGTTATAATCCAATGTTACTGCAATTAAAAAAAAAGAAGTCTGAAAACATCCTTGGGTAGGTGGAAGAATAGCAAATGTCTATAAATGACAGGAAACTGAGAAAATGTACATAGGTGCGTGCAGGTGTGAGTCCATCTTGATTAGGATGATGACACCCAGATTCCAGATTAGGGTCACAAGATAGATACCTAGAAAGATTGGGAAGAGGACAAGCTGCACCTCTTTTTCATCTTAGAGTCCCAGAAGAACAAACATGACCACAGATGAGTGATTTCTATCTGCTTACATGGACCTGCTTGATATCATCTGCTGAGAAAAAGATGAGATAAGGAAATGTTTTCATCCTCAAAAAACACAAAGAAATACTCTTCATTTTTCCAGGAAAGCAGGTGACTAGATATACAACCTTGAATCATAAAGTTGAGCTAACCTTGTGTAATCTCTGCATATGTCCATGTATAATCACCAACCTTAATAGAAAACTTCTTTTGGATAAATACTATCATTCTCTCTTTGGGCTCAAAGGAGAGTAATGGACATCATTTGTACATTGTCTCCTAAAATGTCTGAATTTCATGTTTTTCCATTTCATATTTAAGTAGTATATGAAAATTGGAAATAGCCTAAATTAAGAAAATACTGTCATCACTCTATATGGTGAAACAGAATGATTCTGCTCAGGAATCACTCTAATATTAACTCAATGCCTCAAGAAGCCCCTGAATCATCCTGGGCCTCATATGTCAAAGGAGGATGATGGAGTAGATGCTCTTTAAAATTTCCTTGGGAATTAATATTCAAATAATCTATAATTAGGGAAGGTGGACAATTCCATAACTGTCTTTCTGCTTTCATAACTCTTGGAGAGATATAAGAATAGTGCAATGGGTTGGTGGGTATAGACACAAACCAAGAAGCACGTTGGAAATGGATGTGACTTAACCAACTTTTGACTCTAGGAAGGCTTCTGAGAAGTTAGACACGACAACGCTGTAAGAGCCATTATGCTCCCTTTCTTGCAAGTGCCAATTTTTGTTTCTGTGAATCAGAGATATTCATGAGTCAAACTGTCTAGGACAATGATTCTTGATATTCTTTGGGTCATGGATACTTTTGAAAATCTATTGGAAACTCTTGACCCTCTACCCTGCAAACAGCCACCACTTCCACTGTCGCGTGTGGTTTTATTAGATTCTCAATCACCCTTGATTCTATTCACAGTTCCTAGGTTCATGGCTTCTCCTACATAGTAAAATGACTTGAACTCAAGTAGGAGTTTGGATGTTTAGGCAATGGACATGGGGATTAAGAGACTCAGGCGGGATTTCTGGAAGTTCTTTCTGTTTTCTCATTGAAGCCAGTCTAGGGAAGGTAAACACTAAGTGTTCAGGCCAAATGGTAAATAACAAAACCAATATTTTTCATTGGGCACTGTTTGCCCCCTTCGAGATGCTATAGCTGGCATCTCTCCAGATGGTCATTAGAACACCTCCCACCACAAACACATTTTTGTTCAGATGAACTCAAACTACAAAGAAAATCATGGGAAGCTGTGAAAGCTAGAAAATAGATGTCAAATGTAGTGTGAGAGTTGTGTATACAGGTAAATGTAGAAGTCTTGGAGATTTCCCTTAAAACGGGCTGTGGAATTAATGAAGTAACTTATGTCTATGTCTATGCACTATAAATATTTGTCAGCATTAGCCGACAAGAATATTTTCCTTATTTCTAACCATTTCCCAGTCTCCTAGTTCCAAAAATGAGTGCAAAGAGAAAATTCCCATAGAAGCATAAGGTAAGTCTGAGAAATAAGTTAAAAGGGATCATTTCCCAAAATCTGATCACTCATTGCTTCATGGTGCACTGTTTTGAGAAGAATTCTGAAGTAAGGAAGAGATTCATTAGAAAATAAATTCAAGATGTCTGCCATCAGTACAGAAGGAGAGCTGGTAGCAGACAGACTATGCATTCACCATCTCAGACCTAGGTGTGGCTCTCCGCAATGAGACTGAGTGGAGGCATAATCTTGTGAGAACAGTGAAGAAAATTGCATTCTTCCTCATCATAACCAAAAATCAAGACAACGAAAAGATTTATTGAGCAGCTTCAGTGTATACTGTTATTCTCCCTCTACTTGTGGACATATTCACCGCTTCCTCTAAGGTCCATTCATTCAATATGGTAACCATAAGCCTTGTGTGCTATGTACTAAACAATGATAGCATTCTGAAAATTGCCTCTATATTTCTGTTCTATGTCTCTGGAATACCAATTAGATGTATTCTTGCTCTGCTCTCCACATCAGTGAAACATTCATTATTTTTGTTTCTCTACTGCCTTCAGTTTAATTTTTAATAGATGTCTCTTCTAGTAAATTCATTCTATCATAAGTTGTGCTAATTGGCTGTTTAATTCATCCATTAATTTCAAATTTCAATTATAATATTTGATTTTCTCTCAAGAGTTTCCATTTTGTTCCTTTCCCAAAGAGTCAGTTTGGTTAGTCCTTTATTGTTTCATCATACTTTCCATAGCATCCTTTATTTAAACATATTCAACATACTTATTTAAATTATTATTATCTATAATTCAAATACATAGTTTTGCAAGTCTGATTCCATAGTTTAATGATATCGCTGCCTCTTATTCAAGCGCCCTGTTTATTTGGGTGCCCAGTGATATTTTTCATCTTAAGTTCGTGTTTCTTTAAAAGTTATGTCTAGGAATCTATGATTCTTATGTTTAAAATGTATTGCTTCAGAAATGATTCATATGACATCTGTCAAACACTTTGGGGGTGACACCAACCCAGAATCTCCTTTGATAAAAATGTTGACTTGGTGTTTTTTGAAGTCACAATAATGACAATATGTAGGCTGCAAATCCACATAAGTAGATGGATGAGATTAAAATTTATGAGGGGAAGGAGTGGCAATAGTAATCCAACACTTGTTATTTATTGTCCTGTTATTGTCCTTCTTTTTGTTCCATTTTTGTAACAATGAATTTGACATCCATCCACCAACAAATGCCTTTGTGGAAGTTGTAATATCTAGCACTAAATGCCACGGGTCCAGGAGGAATCTCACCCACCTGTGCATCCAGTAATAGGCAGACAGATCTTTGTATGGGATGCAGAACCAGAAGGAGCCAATAAACCTTCCTAAAACCATCTTGATTATGGCCACATAACGCCTGGAGAGTGTGATGACAACCATGAATGAGAGAGACTTTGTTGAAGCCCAGTCTTCCTGAAATGGAAAGCCAGTTCACAACTGGAGCAGAAAAAAAGTGTGAGCTGGTCACAGTGGAGACACTAAAAGGAGCTTCCCCAGCACCACCCTCTTCAAGATAACACTGCATGGGCTGAACTACTCAGCAGTGGCAAACACTCCTGCACAGGGAAAGAGCCGTGAATGAGCACCCAGCTACCCTGGCAGTGCAAGACACAGATGAGGAAATCCTTTCTCTCTAGGGTTATGTAGACTACTGACCAGGTAGACCATGAGTGTAGGGAGAAGGGAAATCAGGTAAGAGATAGAGAGAAATACCAAAGGGAGTTAAAGGGGCACAGGGGCTCAGGATTTCAGTAGGAAGCCCACTCATGAGCCTCTAGGAGTATCTCACCAGAGCATCTCCCCTCCAGATCCATGCGAACCAACAAGCTCCCATTGTTAAATCCACACCTCCTCCTCATCTGCAGCTGGCTCCTTGTGTACATTCCTGAATGTAGCAGTGAGAGAAAATCTGGTAAACTGAGTGCTCTCAGAAAAAAAGGAAACAGCCTATGGAAAAGGGAGAAACCACAAACGTGAGCAGTAGTGCCACCTTCTGGAAAACAAAAAAGAGATTTCCAGTAGCCAGCCTGGTGAGCGACAAAAACCAGAGAACACAGAATAGTTTAGGATTTCAGCCACAAGAGGGAGAAAGAAGAGTGCAGCAGATCTAGCCACAAAAGCAGAGAAAACTCCAGACCCGTTACTTACACTGCTCACAAAACTTAACCCGAAATGAGTTAAAGATTTAAACATAAGAACTAAACTCATAAAACTCTTAGAAGAAAAAATAGAGGCAAAGCTCCTTGACACTGATCTTGGCAATGATTTTTTTGATATGACACCACAAGCACAAGCAACAGAAACAAAAATCAACAAGCGGGAATACATTAAAGTAAAAAGCTTCTATACAGCAAAAAACAATTAAAAAAAATGAAAAGAAGCCTACAGAATGGGAGAAAATAGTTCCAATCCATTCATCAGATAAGAAGTTATGATCTAATGTATTTAATGAGCGCTTGCAACTTCATAACAAATATCAAGGAGCCTGATTTAAAAATGGGCAGTGGAACTAAATGGACATTTTTTCTAAAGAAGACATTCAATGGCCAAAAGGAACATAAAAAGATGCTCAATGTAGTTAATCATCAAGGAAATGCAAATCAAAACCACAATGAGATATCATCTCACACCTCTCAGAATGTTTATTATCAAGAAGAGAAGAGAGAAACTGTTGGCAAGGATGTGGAGATATGGGAACCCTCATACGCTGTCATGGGAATGTAAAAGGTTCAGCCACTATGGAAAAAAGTATTAAATTTCCTAAAAAAATAAAAATAGAACTACCGTTTTATCCAGCAATTCCTCCTCTGGATATATATCCAAAGAAAATGAAAAAATATATATCAAAAAGATATCCTCATGCCCATGCTTATTGGAGCATTATTCACAATAGCAAAGATATGGAAACAACCTAAGAGTCTGTCAATACTTGAATGGATAAAGTAGACATTATACACACACACACACACACACACACACACACACACACACTGGCATATCACTGAGTCATGAGAAAGAATGAAATCCTGCCATTTGCCGCAACATGGACAGACCTGAGGGTGTTACACTAAGTGAGATAAGTCAGATACAGTATGAGAAAACTGGATGATATCACTTATATGTGGGTTCTAAAAAAGCCAAACTCATAAAAACAGCAAACAGAATGGTGGTTACCAGAGACTGGCGGGTGGTGGAATTGGAGATATGTTATTTAAGGGTACAAACTTGTAACTACCAGATAAATCCTAGAGATCTAATGCACAGCATTGTGATTATAGACAACAATGTTCTATTATAAACTTCAAAGTTCCTAAGAGACTAGATATCTTTTATTTATTGAAGCAATATTGGTTTATAATAGTATATCAATTTCAGTTATACAGCATTATATTTCAAAATCTGAATAAGCCAGAACTTAATTGTTCTCACCACAAAAAAAGAAATCTACTTATGTGACATGATAGAGGTGTTAGCTAATGCTAGGGTAGCAAGCATACTGCAAAATGTAAATGTATCAAATCAATACACTGAACACCTGAAACTTACACAATATAAGGTCAATTTACACCAATAAAAATAAATTTAAGGGGCCGGTCCCATGGCCTAGTTGTTAAGTTTGGCGCACTCTGCTTCGGCGGCCGGGGTTCAGTTCCTGGGCATGGATCTATACCTCTCATTGGCTGCCATACTTGGCAGCCACCCACATACAAAATAGAGGAAAACTGGTGCAGATGTTAGCTCAGGGTGAATCTTCCTCAAGCAAAAAGAGGAATATCGGCAATGGATTTTAGTTCAGGGCAAATCTTCCTTAGGAAAAAAAAAATTATCAGGAAAGACTTTTTTTTTACTGCTTGTCTTTCTCTCAAACTAAAGCTGAGAAAGGTGTGTGGATAATTGTCTCATTTTGTGAAGTAGTTTTTTTTTCTGGTGTGCCCTCTGAGAATGTCACCCATTGAGAGTCCCTGTTTTCAGTGGCCTTAGAGAGAAGGGGTACCGTCTCTAAGACAATCTCACACATTGTCTTTTTCTCCTACCCCACATAGATTTGCTCATTAAAACCCAGGACTGAGCCTACCAGAGATTTGTAGGTCCATCCTGGCAAAATGATGGATCCAGCCCAATACCCTCTTTGGTTTGTGCTTTTCACGTCATTTCTGTACTTTTCTCACTGGCTCAGCAATGAAAAAAGTGTTTTAGTTTTTATCTAGTATTATTGGTTTCTTTGACCATATAGCCCAAGATATTACTAGAAACACCTTTACAAACAATATTTCTAAGACATTATTGGGTATTCTGGCTTCTCACTGGCCATTTTTTCCAAAACCCCAAGCTACTTGATTTACTTAATTGTCTTTGCTTCTAATATGATTGAATTTTCCTGAAAATCAAGGCATCTTATTAGGTAGCTAATATTTATTCAGTGTGTACTATGTTCCAGGTGTTATTCTGCATGCTTTTATGTTTCATCTTATTTTAACTTTTAACAACTTCATGAGATATGTACTCTTATCATTCCCATTTTTCAGATAAGGAGACTTGGATCAGAGGAGGAAATAAGGTCACACAAACCATGAAGGGAAGAACTGAGATTCAAATCCAGGCAGTCTAGCTCCAGAGCCATATCTTAAGTATCTCCACTGAACCGCTCACTAAAACGTGTTCACTGCTACATTAATCTTATTTCTAAAAAACTATAGAGTGAAGAGTACTATACTTGGTATTTTGGATGATGTAAATTATCCAATAACGAGCCTATAGGCCTGGAAGAGAGAGAAATGAGCCCATAGAAATATAATACAAAACGAGAGATGATATGTGGTATGAGAAAGGCAGAGATAAATTCTTATGGGTGATCACCAGCTGGATGTAGGCAGGAAGTTAGAGATTAGGGAAGACCTCTTCATATTTTTTGCAATAACAGATCACAAAAGATCTCTAAACTGGCAGAGACCATGTCAGACACATTATTGTACAAATGGACAGGGCAATGACAGTGTAATTGAACATGCTGTAAATAACATGATCACCACATCTTTTCACATACTCTTTCAGGAATTGAGCAGAAAGGAGGTAATGCTGATTGCTTGCCAAATAAGTGAGACAAAATGAAGAGAATTCATCTTTTAGGAGGAAGAAATAAGGAGATATTAAAGTGTTTTGCAATATATGCTGTTGTAACTGAGGGAAAGGAAATCTCAGTGTTTGGATGGTGACCACTGCAAAGCTTTTGCCTGCTGATGCCTAAGAGACAAAATTACCCCAGAAGATCCTACTGTACACAGAGAAATATGCTAAACCAGTGATACTGTCTCTAATCCCCGAGCACCTTTAATTGTCACATGGTTTTACTCAATCACCCTAGAGTCTATCATTTCTAATTCAACCTTGTTTTTAGCTGCTTCTTATTTATCAAGGACTCGTAAGCTTTCTTCTTTTGTTTTGGATAAAGTTTATCTGGGCTCCCTTCCTTTGGTTTTTTCAGATGTCATTCTTGGCATCAGATACTCTCCCTCCCCATACTTATCTCCATTTGATCCTGCTTAGAAAGTGAAAAAAAAAGAAAGAAATGGAAAAAGTAAATGAAAAAGTAACCCTTTTGGCATGCCCCTCTTCTTTATGACATTTATGTATAAGCCTTCCTTATATTTTCTTAGATGACTTTGGAAAAGTTCAGTGTAATTATAGGGCAAGGAACGAAATCTGAAGAGATATGTTTATTAGGAAGAATATGGACAGGATCACTCTCAGAAGACCAAGTATTACAATTATTCTTGACTGGTGGCCCCTCACTTCCTCAAGACCTGGCATGTTCAACAAAGTTACATGGGAACCACTCAACTCAGGAGCCTTCTGTAGACTGCTCATATATGACTTTCTGAATGGATCAAATAAGATAGTATAGGCCCCTCAAAAATTATCCACAACTTTTCCTCTGGGCCTGTGTTTTCTCCTTTTAAACACTAAAAAAGTTCTCAAAGGTTTTCCAGTTCCCCATTTTATGCCAAAGTGCACAACAAGACACATAAGAGATCCACGCATATATATCTGAAGGTGGGTGGAATGGACCCCCAGGGTGCAGTGGAACTAGGGGAGCAGCCCCCTCCACCTCCTCCAACAGCAGTTATCCAGGGTGTAGATCCTCACACCAGTGTATGTGCCTGCAAGCAGTTGCTTCAAGAGCAGAAAAGCAGGTGCCATACATCACTACTGTCATGTGAGTGGAAACAGTAGGTGCCATGACTTACATAACTCTGGGCAGACACAACGGAAACAGAAACAGCAGGCACTGGAGCTCATGTAACTGTGAATGGTCATGGCAGGAGCAAAACCAATAGGTGTCCCCGCCTGTCCCCAAGTGGATCTGCCCCACGTGTCTGTAAGTGGTCACTGGGGGACAGAGAAAACAGGGGCAGCTTGCTCCCTGCCTGTCTCTCAGCAGATCCCTCCCCCTCTACCTGCATTGGACAGGTCTTTCCAACATTGGGAGCAGTATACAAAACTCATATTTTCCCAGGTAGGGCAGGGGACCCTAACCTCAGTTTGCAAAACAAACCAACTAGCTCTAGAAACCAGAGGCTGCACAAGCAACAACCTCTCTCTGCTTAGCCCCTCCAAACCCCCAGTGGTGGCAGGTGGAACCTGTAACCAGAGGCTTCAGGAAATACAATGGAACTAGTTACCCAGCCCCCAGTGGCAGAACCCCCAATATCAGGTCCACCAGCAGCAGGGGCTGCATACAATCTTCAAGTACCAGAGGCCCCAGAAGTGACAGTGACACTCATGAACCCAGCACCCAGGCATTGGTGCAAACAGTAACCCTAGACAACCTTGGAGCAGCAGTGTAGATGGTATATAATGCAGCAGTATCCTCTCCCATGGAGAGCCCAAGGAGAAGCAGTGGAGAAGCATGACACCCAGGAGACCCCAGAAGCAGCAGAAGTGTATGAAGCCTGGTGACCCCACTGGTGACACCTGAGACTGCACTGACATCATAAGCAGCAAGTCACTAGCAACCTCAGAGGCTAAAGTAGCACAAGGAGGGCACTGACTACACCACCAGCAGAGGTAGTAGAGGGTGGAAAGTGCAGGGTATCAAATACAAACAAAAGCAACTCAGAACCAAAGTAACCAAACCCATACCCAATAGGAAATGTGGTTACTACCACAAATGTGCCAGCAAAGAATCAGTTACCATGAAGAACTAAGTAACACGGAAGAAGAGAAAGAGAATAACAACCCTCTAGAAATCAAACTTGAAGTTACAGGAGATTACAATCCCAGTAACAAAGTACAAAGTCAACAGAAGGAGGGAAGAAACAAAAATTACAGCAGAAATAGATGAAATAGAGACCAAAAAAAACGTAGAAAGAATCAATAAAACTAAGAACTGGTTGTTTGAGAAGATAAACAAAATTGAAAAGCCCTCAGCCAGACTCATTAAGGAAAAGAGAGAAGTCTCAAATAAATAAAATTAGAAATGAAAGAGAAGAAATTACAATGGATATTACAGAAATGGAAAGGATTATAGGAGAATACTATGAAAAACTATATGTCAACAAATTGGATAATCTAGAAGAAATGAATAAATTCTTAGACTCATACAACCTCCCAAAACTGGATCAATAAGAAACAGAGAATCTGAATAGAGTAATCACAAGTAAAGACATTGAAACAGTAATCAAAAACCTCTCAAAAAACAAAAGTCCAGGATCAGATGGCTTCTCTGGAGAATTCTACCAAATATTCAAAGATTTAATACCTACCATTCTCAAACAATTCCAAATATTTGAAGAAGATGGAGCACTTCCCAACTCATTCTATGAGGCCAACATTACCCTGATACCAAAATCAGACAAGGACAACACAAAGAAGGAAAATTACGGGCCAATATCACTGATGAACGTAGATTCTAAAATCCTCCACAAAATATTGCCAGACCAAATACAGCAATACGTGAAAAGAGTCATACACCAGGATCAAGTGGGATTTATACCAGGGACGCAGGGATGATTCAACATCTGCAAATCAATCACACCATATTAACAAAAAGAGGAATAAAAGTCACATGATAATCTCAATAAATGCAGAGAAAGTGTTTGACAAAATCCAACATCCATTTACAATACAAATTCTCAATAAAATGGGTATAGAAGGAAAGTACCTCAACACAATAAAGGTCTTATGTGACAAACCCACAGCCAACATCAAACTTAATGGTTAAAAACTGAAAGCCATCCCTTGAGAAGAGGAACAAGACAAGGGTGCCCACTCTCACCACTCCTTTTCAACATAGAACTGGAGGTTTGGGCCAGAGCAATTAGGCAAGAAAAAGAAATAAAAGGTATCCAAATAGGAAAAGAAGAAGAGAAACTCTCTCTGTTTGCAGATGGCATGATCCCATTATAGAAAACCTAACGAATCCACCTGAAAACTATTAGAAATAAGGAACAACTACAGCACAGTTGCAGGGTACAAAATCAACTTATAAAAATCAGTTTCATTTATCTACATTAATGAACTAGCAGAATAAGAACTCAAAAATACAATACCTTTTACGACCACAACAAAAAGAATAAAATATCTTGGAATAAATTTAACCAAGGAGGTGAAAGAGCTATACACCAAACATTCTAAGACATTATTAAAAGAAATCAAAGAAAATATAAAAAAATGGAAAGATATTCCATGCTCTTGGAGTGGAAGAATAGACGTAGTTAAAATGTCCATATTACCTAAACCAACCTACAGATTCAATGGAATCTCAATCTGAACCCAATGACATTATTCACAAAAACAGAAGAAAGAATCTTAACATTTATATGAAACAACAAAAGACCCTGAGTAACTAAAGCAATCCTGAGAAAAATGAAAAAACCTGAAAAATCACACTCCCTGAATTCAAAATATACTGTAAAGCTATAGTAATCAAAACAGCATGTTTATGGCACAAAAATAGACACTCAGATCAATGAAACTGAATTGAGAGCCTAGAAATTAAACCACATATCTATGTATAGCTAATCTTTGAAAATGGAGCCAAGAACATACAATGGAGAAAAGAAAGTCTCTTCAATAAATACTGTAGAGAAAACTGGATAGCCATGTGCAAAAGAATGAAAGTAGATCTTCTTACACCCTACAGAAAAATTAACACAAAATGGGTTAAAGCCTTGAATATAAGACCTGAAACCATAAAGCTCTTTGGCTAAAACATAGGCAGTACACCTTTTGACACTGGTCTTAGCAGTATCTTCTTGAATATCACGTCTTCTCAGTCAAGGGAAACAAAAGAAAACATAAACAAATGGGACTACTTCAAACCAAAAAACTCATGCAAAGCCAAGGAAACCACCAACAAAAGGAAAAAAATCCACCTACCAGCTGGCGAAAAGATTTATAGATCATGTATCCACCAAGAGGTTAATTTCCAAAATATAAAAAGAGCTCATACAATTCAACAACAAAAAATGAACCCAATCAAATAATAGGCAGAAGATAGGAAAAAATTTTCCAAAGAAGATATACATACGGCCAACAGGCACTTGAAAAGATATTCAACATCAATAATTTTTAGAGAAATGCAAGTCAAAACTTCACTGAGATATCACCTCACACCTGTCACAATGGCCACAATTAACAGGATAATAAATAACAAGTGTTGGAGAGGATGTGGAGAAAAGGGAACCCTCATACACTGTCAATGGGAATGCAAACTGCTACAGCAACTATGGAAAACAGTATTGAGATTTCTCAAAAAAATTAAAAATAGAAATACCATATGATCCAGCTATTCCACTACTGGGTATTTATCCAGAGAATTCGAAATCAGCAATTCAAAGAGATTTATGCATCCCTTTGTGCACCACAGCATTATTCACAGTAGCCAAGATGTAGAAGAACCCAACTGCCCATCAATGGATGAATGGATAAAAAAGATGTGGTATATACACACAATGGAATCCTACTCGCTCATAAAAAAAAATGAAATCCTGTTATTTGTGACAACATGGGTGGACCTTAAGGGTATAACGTAAGTTAAGTATGTCCAACAGAGAAAGCCAAATATCATATGATTTCATTCACAGGTAGAAGATAAAAACAATAACAGCAACAAAAAATACAGAGAGATAGAGATTAGATTTGTGGGTATCAGAGGGGATATGATGGAGGGAAATAGTGAAAAGAGTAAAAGGGTGTGTATATGGGGACAGATTGTAATTAATCTTTGGGTGGTGAACATTATGTAATTTACACAGAAACCGAAATATAGTCATGTACCTCTGAAACTGTTATAATGTTATTAATCAATGTTACCTCAATAAAAAATAAAGAAGCAAAAAGAAAAAAGGGATCCAATGAATCTCCAAGGGTAATATGTAAATGTAAAGACATCTGTTTGATACTAGTTAGTTTGGTCTGAGTAATCTCAAAAATCAATAGTCAGTGTTGCTATACATTTTGTTCTTTTTTTTAACCAGCACACAAGGACTGCACTTTATGTCTTACTTCAGACAAGAAAAACTGGCCAGACTTGAGAACCCTGCCTCTTCCACTATTTCCTTTCCTGGCCCTTGAGGTTTCCTGGAAAATATGAGCATTAAAGTAATTTAAACCATTCTATTCCATCTATTATATCACCCCAAACAACCATAAATCTCTAAGACATAAAATGTGTTCAACATGAACAATAAGAAATAATGTATACCAGCTTTTCATATTTGTTCTTTGCTCCTGCAGTATTGAATATTCAATAACTCTATTATTACAATGAACTCTCACAGAAGACTTCTCACAGAAAAGATGTTCAGAAGCTTGAAATACCAGAAATGATTGGGCAGTGCCATCCCATTGGCTATGTGAACCAAGGGTAAAGTTTTCCAGATTTGATGGGGGAGAGAAAGAGATGTTTGAGTCCCACAATATCAGAAGCTGCTATTGGCTGTGACATGGATTTTGAATATCATCTCCAATCAGAAATCCCCACTGGACAATAGATGCAGGAAATTAACTCATCAGACTCATAAATAAATGGCAGTGAAGGGAGCCAATACTTCATTCCATTCTTTATATGATTCAAATCACCTCTTCCCTCCTTAGGCTACAACTATGGAGACTAGGATGTGACTAAAAATTTATTAGATGATTAGCATTGAAGAGACCTTAGATAGACATTAGACATTAGCTGTCTCAGACTGGTCTCCCCAGGAGACACAATCAGGCCAATAGCATAGCTTTGTTTCTGTCCAAAGGCACATTACCACTCTGTGTTCATTCCCACTCTGGTCAGAAACACAGAACAAGCATTTGTCACCATGATGTCTGGATAATGCTACATCAAAATATTTGGCAGACAAGGTTTGTACACTCCTGGGGACCTCTGTCAATTCTCTCTCCTTTAAGGTCAGAAGCTTGCAATTGGACAGAGCTTAATCTCAGAAGCAAGAAGAAGCAAAACGTTTCTAAACCCTGATGTTTCACAAATACTTGCAGATAGATTAATAAATGATAAGGCCACTCCTCATGTAGAGTGAAAGTAATGAACCTCCAGGACTTAAAGATATTGTGTCTGTGTGGCATTGAGTAAGCTATTGGCTCATTTTGGCATATTATCTGGGTCAAACAAGCCTTCTTTGTCCAAAGATAGTATGAATTTTGTTATAGTGTATTAGTGTGCATATTGCTGTGGGTGAAAGTGATTCTGACAAGACAAATTGGTCAGAAATCTCATAATCTGTGACCTCAGCAATACTCTAACTTATTTTGCAACATCTTCAAGGCACCTTTGATTTCCTTGTTCCTCAGACTGTAAATCAAGGGATTCAACATGGGAATCACCACAGTGTAGAAGACTGATGTGAAACTGTCAAAGCTGGAGGAACCGCCACAACTGGAACTCAAGTAGACAAATCTACCTGAGGTACACAAGAGGGTCACTGCTGTCAAGTGAGAAGCACAGGGGTTGAAACCTTTGAACTTGCCTTTAGCTAAAGTGATAATATAGCCATAGGATATCATAATAACTAAGACATTATCCCAAAGACCATTGTAAATATAGCAATCATGAGTTCTACAGAGAAAGTGTCAGAGCAGAACAGGACTAACAGTTGGGGCATGTCACAGAAGAAGTGGTTGATGACGTCAGGCCCACAGAAGTAGGACTGAAGCATGACACATAATTTGGATATAGAACCAGAGAGTCCAACCATATAGGACACAAGCACTATCTGAACACAGAGGGTTGGTGATATGATGGATGACTAGAGAAGTAGGTTACAAATGGCAACATATCAGTCATAAAACATGGCTGTCATGAGACAAGACTCACTCAGTCCCATGGTTGAGACAAAGTCCTAGATAATACAACCCACAAAGGTGATACCTTTCTGTTCCTGGAAGAAATTGGAGAGCATCTTGGGGACTGTGGAGGTCACATAGCAGATATCAATGAGAGAAAGATAACTGAGGAAGAAGTTCATGGATGTGTGGATGTGGGTAATCTATCCTTATTAAGATGAGGAGGCACGGGTTCCAAGTCAGAGTCATAATGTAGATCAACAGGAATACAACAAAGAGCACTCCTATGATTCTGGAGAAATACGAGAATCTCAAGAGGATGAAATGGGTGATATCTGTAATATTTCCTCCCCAAACCATTGGCTTCGTGCTCCTAAAATCAGAAAAGAGACAAAAGAATGGATTGCAGACGCAGGCAAAACAATAGCATTACAATGCTCATAGATGCCATTTCTTTTCGTTCATTGAGCACTGAAAAAGGGAAAACACTTTATTGTCCTGGTGGAAAGACCCCAGTTTTCTTCTCCAATTGTCAAGAAATACCTTCTCAGTGTTTCAGGTTCTCAATTACTTCATGAGGTCTCAAGAAAATTACAAGAGATCTGGGGCTGGCCTGGTGGCATAGTGGTTAAGCTTTCACTCTCCACTTCACCAGCTCGGAGTTTCCTAGGTCAGATCTCAGGCAAGGACCTGTGCACTGCTTATTAAGCAATGCTGTGGCAGGTGTTCCACAGATAAAGTAGAGGAAGATGGCCACGGATGTTAGCACAAGGCCAATCTTTCTCAAAAATAAATAAATAAATAAATAATATTTAAAAAGTTGATAGATAACTTTTTAAAAAGCAGTAGAAATTCAGTGAATTATCTATGATAGATATCATTGACTAAAATCAATTTTTAAAAGACTTTTAATAATTAAAAATATAATTGTGGCTTTATAATAGTAAAGCATAAGTGGCATCATTCCAGAATAAACTTGTAATAGCTCTTCTTTCCCAGACAGTCATCTAGATAGATTTTTAAAAATTTCTTCTTTCACCTATATGAAAAATTATCCTGTTTATAATAACTTCTCAAACCTTTTTACAAATATATAATATCTTCAAAATGGCCTGGATAATTGTATCATAATTTATAATCCAGATATTTTCTTGGTGTACAGCATGTATGCTAATAAAGTTATGAAATGTCTTCTTAGGGAAGTCTTCATAGGAGCCAGTCTTAAAAGGAGGCTAGTAAAACTCACAATTACAATCAAATATTGTCTCAAATGTAGGATATTTTTCAACTTAGGAAATAGCATAGTACTGTGGTTAGGGTTCAGACTTTAGAGTTTCTGTTCTGAGTGGCATCATCAAGATGGCAAAATAGGTCATTCCTGACTTTGGTAACCCTCATAAGAACAGTTACCAACTATTCACAGACAGGACATCATTGCAAAAATCCTAAAACATGAGGATGAGGCTGAAGCACCTCCACTAGCCACAGAGAACAAGAAGAACCACATTAAAAGGGTAAAGGAGAAGCTGTACTCTGACTCCATTGCCCCTCACCCTGCTGGCACAGTGCCACACCAAGAATACTCTCTTGTCCTATGGTTTCTTCAGCAAGCTAAACAACCTAGAAGACATAGATAAATTACAAGAAACATACAACCTAGAAAAACTGAATCAGGAAGAAATAGAAAATCTGAACAGACAAATAACAATTAAGGAGATTGAATCATTAATCAACAGCCTCCCAACAAAGAAAAACCCAGGACCAGATAGTTTTATGGTGAGTCTGTCAAATATTTAAAGAAGAATTAAGACCAGTCTTTCTCAAACTCTTCCAAAAAACTGAAGATGAAGAACCACTTCTAAATTCACTTATAAGACCAGCACTGACACCAAAGCCAGATAAGGACACTGCAAGAAAAGAAAACTACAGGCCAATATTCCTGATGAATACAGATTTTAAAATTCTCAAAAAATACTAAATGATAAAAACTCTCAATAAATTAGGTATACAAGGAACTAAATGCAACATAATTAAGGCCCTATCAACAAGCCAACATCTAACATCATACTAAATAGTGAATGATCAAAAGCATTTTTCTAAGATCAGGAAGAAGACAAAGTTGGCCATTCTCAAGATTCCTATTCAAGATAGTACTTGGTCAGAGCCAGTGCAAGTGGGTCAAAAAATAATAATAAAAGTCATCAGAATTGGAAATAAAGAATTGAAATTGTGTCTATAAGCAGATGACATGATTTTACCTACAGAAAATCATAAAAACTTCACCGAAAACCTGTTAGATCTAATCCATCAATTTAGTAAAGTTGCAGGATACAAACTAAGCATTCTAGATATTAACACAAATTGTCTGAAAAAGAAATAAATAAGATAATCTCATTCACAACAGCATCAAAAAACAAAATACTTAGCAATAAATTTAACCAAGAAGGTTAAAGTTCTCTTCACTGAACACTATAAGACATTGACAAAAGAAATTGAAAAAGACACAAGTAAATGGAAAGGTATCCCATGTTCATGGATTTGAAGAATTAATATTATTAAAATATCCATACTACCCAAAGCCATCGATATATTCAATGCAGTCTCTACCAAGATTCCAGTGACATTTTTCACAGAAATAGAACATACAATCCTAAAATTTTTGTGGAAATACAAAAGGCCCTGAACAGACAAAGCAATCCTGAGAAAGAAGAATAAAGCTGTCAAAGAGGCATTACGCTTCCTGATTTCAAACTATATTACAAAGCCATAGTAATCAAAGCAGTATGGTACTAGCATAGAAACAGACACTTAGACCAATGGAACAGAATCAAGAGCCCGGAAATAAAACTGTGGGTATATGATCAACTAACATTTGAAAAGAGAGCGTGAAATACTCAATGGAAAAAATACAGTCTCTTCAATAAACGGGTTTGGGAAAATTGGATATTCACATGCACACAATGAAACTAGACACCAATCTTACACCACTCACAAAAATAAACTCAAAAAGAATTAAAGACTTAAATGTCAGACCAGTAACCATAAAACTCCTAGAAGAAAACATAGAGAAAATTCTTCTGATCATGTATTGGAAAAGACTTTTTTCAATATTACACCTAAAGCACAAGCAAAAAAATAAAAAATAATCAAGAAGGATTATATCAAAATAAAAAAACATCTGCACAGCAAAAGAAAAGATAAGCTAATGAAAAGGTAATCTACAGAATGGGAGAAAATATTTGTAATCACGTATCTCATAAGGGGTTAATATCCACAATGCATAAGGAACTCATACAATTCAACAGCAAATAAATAATCCAATTAAAATTTTGGTATAGGACCTGAATAGATATTTTTATGAAGAAGACATCCAAACTAACAACAGATATGTGAAAATGTGTTCAGCATCACTAATCATCAAGGAATTGAAATCAAAACCACAATAAGATAGCAACTCACATCTGTTAGAGTGGCTATCATCAAAAAAGACAAGAGATAAAACTACAGGTAAGAATGTGGAGAAAAAGGAACCGTACGAACTGCTGTGAGAATGTAAACTAGTATAGTTACTGTGGAAAATAATGTGGATTTTCCTCAAAAAATTAAAAATAAACCTATCGTATGATCCAGCAATTCCATCCTGGGTATATATCCAACGGAAATGAAATCACTGTCCCAAAAAGATACCTGAACTCCCATGTTCAATGCAGTATTATCTATAATAGCCAGGACGTGGATACACTCTAAGTGTCCATCAACAGATGAATGGACAAAGAAATCATATAATAAATGTAAAAATAATATAAACAACATGTGTATGTATAATTATGTATAAGTAACATAAATAATATGTATAATAAGAGAATATTATTCAGGCATAAAAAAGAAGGAAATCCTGGCATTTGCAACAATCTGGATAGACATTGAAGGAATTGTGCTGAGATCAATCAGACAGAGAAAGACAAGTACCATATGATCTATTTGAATGTGGAGTATAAAAAAAAATAACCTCATAGAAGCAAAGATAAGATTTGTGGTTGCCAGATGCAGAGGGTAGAAAGTGGGGGAATTGAGTGAATGTGGCCTAAAGGTACATATCTCCAGTTATAAGACAAATAATTTCTGGCAATATAACATACAGCAAGATGACTTGGTTAACAATATTGCATTGTATATTTGAAAGTGCTAAGAGAATAGACGACAAAAGTTCTCATCACAGGGAAGAATACTGTGACTATGTGGGGTGACGGGTGTTAATTAATCTTATTGTGGTAATCGTTTTACGATATTTACATATATCAAATCATTGTGTTGTACACCTTAAACTTATGCAACGTTATATATCAATTACATCTCACTAAAACTGGAAAAAAAATTTAGTTCTGATACTCTCTCACTCTATGAACTGGTCCTAGTCACTTAAACACACTAGGTATGATTTACTTTTAACAAAGTGAGGACGACAAGAGCCTCTAAACTATAAGGTTAATGGGAGGCTTTTATTAGGAAATTCGTGCCAATGTTCAGCACATAATCTGGTACACATTAATTTTTCAATAGATGTTGGCTGTTATTATCATTGACTGCTTACAGATAACCATGAATGATGGCTATATCCGTGAATAGGAATGCCAGGTGCGATAGAGTTGTACGGGTTAATTTGGGGAAATTTCTGAGACATCATCAGCTCTGTAGACAATCGGACATCATTACCTCTGGTCAGGTATAGATTCAGACCTAGTGCGCAGGCAAGTTAAACCACCTGGAGCCGTGCAGACACAAACCACATAAATGATTTCTATTTAGTTTGCTTCGATTCATGTACACTTGAGTCAGTTGACAACTACCATCAAGCTATGATGAGCTTTGATGTCGAGAAAGATTTTTGTTTCATTTGCGCTATGGTTTTACGAGTGTCAAAAATTTTCTGTTTACTCTTAAATAGACTGTTGCTAATATAATTTATCAGCTATTTATCCCAGATGCATTACATTCAATGAAAACATTTTGAAAGTATAAACTCTCATGCACAACATCCCTGAAACAACAACATAATTGATCAATTTGGTGAAAATAAGTCAAACTTTTGATCAAATAATTGTACTAAAATTCTTCACTTTCTTACTAACATTCTGGTAACAAAGGCAGCCATGACTAAATGTATTCTATGTAACTCATCATTCACAGAAAACTGTGAGGAGTTGTGGATTGTTTCACTTGTTCATGAGAAAATTGATCCTAAAAGTGTATGATTTTATAATTTGGTAAGCTAGAGGAAAAGAAAAAAAACATTCTGAATATACTCACTCTCTCTGGTTAATTTTTTGTGTGTGTTCACCATCTGTCAAGGCAGTTTGTAGAAGAAAAGATGATTGATGTAAATTTTGGTTGGAGATATTACTGTGGGGATACAGCTAACCAAAACTCCTTCTAAATATGATCTACTAAGGACATGACAATTTGCAATTTTGTGCAGGATGTAAAATCAGGTTAAGAAAGCCAGGAATGTTGCTGAATGACGAACAACATAGTAAAGAAGGATAAAAGAAACAGTCCCACCAACACTACCTGTTCATCTGGTGGGTCATCTCTAATATCTGGGTCACCAGTGCTAGTGTCTCCAGACCCATAGGGTCTTCAAAGATGACAATGGATGGTTATTTGGAGTATTTCAAAAGACGAATAGAATTGTACGTGAAAACTTTGTCATATCATCATGAAATGACCAGCTTGGCTTTTGCTGCTACTCAGAAATTATGAATCAAAGTTATATACTGAAATAGAAACCAAATTAATAATTATGCAAAAGCACAATCCCCAAGGGAAAATTAAATTAAAAAGATTCATGGAATAGATAAAGTTGGGAAACAGACAAATATGTTTTACCTTAGTTAAGTCCCCTGTAATGCACAATTTAATATTTTGATTGAGTGCTCAATTATTAACTTCTGTAGTGTGTAGGCTTTATAGACATTATCTCATTGGATTCTAGATGATTCTATTGTCCCCAATTTATAAGTAGCAAACAGAAATTAACAGATTTCAAGATCATATACTTAAGAATTTGAGAACTAGAACTGAACATCCACTCCTCACCAGAGTAATACCTAATATTTTTGTTTTGAAGTTATTATTTTGATTGAGGGTCAGGGAAATTGGGTAAGGAAAAAGAGAACCTGAGCAAGGGCCCGAAGTGGAGGGTGCATAAATGAGGGAGAGGGAAGAATTGGAGAATGAAAGAGACTGAGGACCATAACCCTTGCTCCACAAATGTCCTACTGGAATTATTACACGGCTATTGAAATAGCACAGAATTCACTGTTTTCTGTAAATCTTGTCCTCTCATCTTGACATAGATCCCCCAGGAAGACAGAGTTCTTGCCAAAGGGTGAAGTCACTTATTTATTATCCATAGGAATTTTCCAGGCGGACCAGATTGCATTCAAAGATGAGTGATTTGGGCCATGAAATTGGCTGTCCACTCAGAGCCAAAGAGATGCCCACCACTGGGGTTCCTCTCAATGTGTTGTTAGGTGAGAGATGAAAGGAGAAGACAATTATAGGGAGAAAACCCTCCAGATACCTGCTCTCTGGAGTTATGGTTATCACGGAGTTTTTTCTGTGCTAATTTCATGCCCCACTTTGCCATGTCCCTTCAGATTCAATTCAGCACTTCCCCATGGTCCTCTTATGGTCTCAAGATTGATGTAGCTTTTTTTTTTTTTTTTTTAACAACCCAGGAGTCATTTGAGTAGCAAAGGACATAGTGATAACATAGTCTAATATCATCAATTTCCAGGTGAGGATTTGAAGCCAATTTATCTAAAGGATTTGTCCAAGGTGACACAACTGGCTGGCAATAGAGCCTAATAATAAGTTAGGTATGTGGACACTTCCTTGTTTACAAAACTCTTTGATTTCAGATAGATACATACATACATATTCTCAAATATTTGACCTGAATCAATCATCTTAGCAGGTCCATGAGGCAGATATGGCATGATTTCCTATGCATAGGTGAGAAAATCAAGGCAATAAGGAATATGATAAAACTAATTCGTATCAGAGTCATGACTTATTGTGATTAATGCCTTGGGCACTGTTATCAGCCAATCTGGGTGGAATTCAAGGTTTCCACTTACTGGTTGAGCAAATTAACCTCTTGAAGCCACAGCATTATCACCTATTAAATGGGGCTGATCATAGTTGCTACTTCACAGAGTAGCTTTTTATAGAATCAAATTAGATAATGCTTATAAATCACTTATCAGAATGTGAAGTACACAGCATGTCTTCTATTAAGAATAGGCTTAATTTATGTGTTCTGAATTGGAATTCCTTTCAACATATTATGCTGCATTATTAAGCATTCATTAAGAATATCTATTTAAGATCATTCCCACAAACTTGTTTGTCTTTTTTTGTTTAGATGGAACTCATCTACCTTGCCGTTACTAGGGATACAGAGATGTTTTTGGAATGTCTCATTCTTTGTTTCATCTACTTCAGCTATCATTAATTCTAGAGAGAGGAGTGGGTGGGGCAATGAGTTAATTATTTAACTCTTGCTAATAGGTTAGTAGTCATATATCCCCCTGGTAAGAACTGTAATAATTTAATCTTTTAAATTGAACAGGCCCTTAAGATGGTTTTAAAAATACAACCTCAAAGTGTAGAATTTGGGTGCCATGGATAAGCAATGGAGGACATCTTTATGTCACTAAGAACCATTTGTGCTCCACACATGACACTTCATGAGATTCAAGATGGATTGTTGCTACACTGAGAAGAATGTGGCAGACCACAATATGCCCAAAGGTTCTATCTGTAAAAGGGGAATAATTCCTCATCAACCAACTGCACGTGTTAATAGAAAAGAATCACTTCTATGCAATGTAACCGTATGAAGTTGAAAGTATTGTATAAATACTAATATAATACGTATGAAGATTAGTACTTAAACTCTTTCCTGAAAAAAATATTTCTTCTTAAATTTTCTTTAAGTTCTCTTGGTTGGACTCTGAGTTTCCACGGTCCCCTCAAGTCTGGTGTCTCTGCTGCTCCCTGGTCAAACTTAAGGCCTGGGAATCTCTGAGAGGCTCAGAGAACTGGGACTTAGACCCTGTCACCCACACTCATGATGAAAGCCTTCATTTCTGAGGTCTTATATGGTCTCTGGGAAGCTACCTTGGAGTATGCTCCAGGCCACCTATGCCCAGAAGTTGATGACTTTGACTTCTTTCTAGTCTCTGAGAATCTCCCCAACTCTTGACCTGAAAAGTGCCCCTTCTATCTACCATTCCTTTCTCCAATTTTTTTTTCATAATTCACTTCACAAGGACACTCAAGGAGTAGGATAGAGGGAATAAGATTATTTGAGAATAAAGCTAGATTATCTTTCTCCTTCTTCTCTCCTCTCATCTCCTCTCTCTCTTTCTCTCTCTGACTTTTTCTCTCTTTCCATTTCTCTTTTTTCTGTGTCCCTCCCTCTCACACCCTCTGCCTTTGGGATGAAATTATAAAAGTATTCATTTTAAAATTACTCTTAATTTTCACATCTTTAATTTTATACATGATTTTGTTTTATTGTAATCAAAACATAAATAAATACCTAGTTAAAAATAAATAAAAGACGTTTTAAGAATTGTAGAGGAAAGACCTAGGTCTTCTCATTTATCTACATATAATATCAATCAGAACTTCTAATCTCGAAACACTGTTTTACCTGCCTAGGTCTAATCATGGAAAAACACCTTTTAAACTGAATTCAATGTTGCTGACACTGCATTAGGCAGATCACTTGGTGGTGGCAGCTAAACATAATGGCATTAAGACATGAGAAGCCAAGTTTTCACTTCTTCTCTCTACCTAGCTTTCTTGTAACCTATAAAAGGTCACTTGCATATTTTTACTTATGGAGGAAATAATATTTGCTCAAATATTATTCTTACTGAGATAAATATGTTGCCTTCTTTACTACCCTCATCAAGGCCTCTTTGATCTCCTTGTTCCTCAGACTATAGATAAAAGGGTTTAACATTGGGATGAGGATAACATAGAACACTGACAGAACCTTGTTCTGCTTTTTGGAGTGGCTAGAGCTAGGATGCAGGTACACAGAGAAGCCCATGCCATAGAAGATTGTCACAACAGCCAGGTGGGAGGCACAGGCATTGAAGGCCTTGGCACTACCTTTTATGGAGGATATTTTCAGGATGGAAGTTGCAATAAAACCATAGGATAAGAGGATGACAAGGAAGGAACTGAATCCAACAAAAATAGATTCCAGAAAAAGAATCATTTGGCTCATAAAGGGATTGGAGCAAGACAAGGAAATAATCTGGGTTATGTCACAGAAGAAATTTGGAATGATATTGTGCCCACAAAAGTAGAGATGAAAGCAAGAAACTGTTTGAATTAAGCTACCAAGGAAACCACTCCCATAGGCTCCAGCAACCATTTTCTGACAGAAGTCAGGATCCATGATGGCTGAGTACTGCAGAGGCCTACCAATAGCAACATATCTGTCATAGGCCATTACGGCCAACAGGCAGCACTCAGCCTGAGCCATCCAGGACCCAACAAAATACTAGGTGGCACAAACAATGAACGAAATTGTTTTTTCATCTTTTAGGAAGTCTGAAAGCATCCTTGGGCTGATGGAAGAAGAATAGCAGATGTCTATAAATGACAGGAAACTGAGAAAAAAGTACATAGGTGTGTGCAGGTGGGAGTCCATCCTGATAAGGAGGATGAGACCAAGGTTCCAGATTATGGTCAGAAGGTAGATCCCTAGGAAGATTGGAAAGAGGATAAGTTGCAGCTCTTTTTCATCTGACAGTCCCAGGAGAACAAACATGGCCACAGAAGTATGATTTCTATCCTCTTTCATGGACCTGCTCAGTACTATCTGCTGAGAAAAAGATGAGAGAAGGAAATGTTTTCATCCTCAAAAAACAAAAGAAGACACTATTTTTTTCCAGTGATGCTACTGACTGTGTATACATCTTCAATCATGAATGTCAAGTTAATCTGTGTTTCATGTATAATCATGAAACTTAACTAAAAACTTCTCTTAGTTAAATATTGTCATTCTCTTTGGGGACAAAAGACAGTAAACAGGCACCATTAGTACATTATCTACTAAAATGTCTTGATTTCATGTTTTTCTGTTCCAGATTTTAAAAATATAGGAGGGGTCAGCCCGGTGGTGCAGCGGTTAAGTTCGCACATTCAGCTTCAGCGGCCCAGGGTTCGCCAGTTCAGATCCCAGGTGTGGACACGGCAGCGTTTGGCAAAAGCCATGCTGTGGTAGGCGTCCCACGTATAAAGTGGAGGAAGATAGGCATGGATGTTAGCTCAGGGCCAGTCTTCCTCAGCAAAAAAAGGAGGATTGGCAGTAGTTAGCTCAGGGCTAATCTTCCTCAAAAAAAATAGGAGACTTAGACATATAGTAAACCAGAAAAACACTGTCATCTCTCTATATGGTGAAACAGAACGATTCTGCCAAGGCATGGCTCTGACATTTATTCGGTGATTGAAGAAGCCACTGAATCCTGTGAGCCTCATATGTCAAATAAGGATGATGAAATACATGCTCTTTAAAATCTCCTTGAGAACTAATGTTCAATTAATCTGTAATCAGGGAGTGTGGACATTTCTATAGCTGTCTTTCTGCATTCCTACAGCCTTGAAAGATATAAGAATAATGCAATGGGATGGTGGGACGAGTCACACACCAAGAAGCAGCTTGGAAATGGATGTGACTTACTCTTATTAACGATGCTAAGAAAGATACTGAGAAATTAGGTAAGAAAGATTGAAAGAGCCATTATGCTTCTTTCCTCAGAGGCGTATTTTTTCTTTCCTCAGTATAGAAATACTTATGAGTTAAATTACCTAGGACAGTGATTTCTGATCTTCTTTGAGTCAGAGATACTTTTGAAACTCTTTTGGAAATTCTGGACCATCTACCAAGCAAACTGCAGCTACTTACCGCCTTTGCACATGGTTTTGTTAGATTCTCAGTCACCCTCCATTCTATTCATGGTTCCTAGGTTAAAGACTTCTACAAAATAAACTGACTTTAACTCATGTAAAGGTTAGGATGCTTAGGCAGTGGATATGGGGATTAGGAAACTGAGGCAGGATTTCTGGAAGTTCTTCCTCCTTTTCTCTTTGGAGCCAGTCCAGGGAAAGTAAGCACTAAGTCCTCAGGCCAAATGGTAAATAACCAAAATAATGTTTTTGCCTTAGGTACTGAATGCCCTCTTCAAGATGCTGTAGTTGTCATCTCTCCAGATGGTCATAGAACAACTACCAACACAAACACATTTTTATTTAGATGAACTCAAACTAGAAAGAAAATAATAGAAAGCTGTGAAAGGTAGAAAATAGATGCCAAATACAGCCTAAGAGTTGTATATGGTTAAAAGTAGAAGTCTTGGAGATTTCCCTGGAAGTAGGCTGTGACATGAATGGAATAAACTGCGTTTGTGAACTACAAATATTTGTCAGTATTAGCTACCCAGAGTGTCTTTCTTTTCCCCAACTATTTCTCAGCCTCCTAATTCCAAAAATGAATGAAAAGAGAAAATACCCACAGAAGCATAAGACTATAGCCTGAGAAGTAAGGTGGACAGTTTCATTCCCCAAAATCAGAATAATCATTGCTTCATAGTCCCTTGAACATGTTTTGAAAACAGTTGATTTATGCACTGTTTTGAAAATAATTCTGAAGGAATGAGGTTATTAATTAGAGAAGAAATTTAAGATTAGTAGTCAATACGGAAGGAGAAATGGTAACAGACAGATATGTGTAATTCATCCCAGACTTAGATGTGGTTACGTCCACAGTAAGACTGAATGGGGAGAGAATTTTGCGAGAACAGAGGAGACAATCACATTCTTCATTATCGTTACCATCATCATCATGACCAATAATCATGACAACAAAAAGATTTATTGAGCAACTGCAATATATACTGTTCTTCTTGCAATCACGGAGACATTCACAGCTTCCTCTAATGTTCATTCAATCAATATGGTAGCCTAAGTCTGGTGTGCTCCTACTAAACAAAGCTAATACTCTTAACATTGTCTCTATATTTCTATTAATATTTCTATTATATGCCTCTGGAACCCCAGTTAGCTGTATCTTGAGTCTTCTTGCTCTACTTTCCACATCACTGAAACATCCATTGTTTGGATTCCTCTACTGTGCTCTGTTTAATTTTTAAAGATCTCTATTCCAGTAAATTAGGTCTCTCATAAATTGTGCTTGTGGGCTGTTTAACTCATCCATTGAATTTCAAATTTCAATCATAACATTTTGTTTTCTCTCTAAAGGTTTCACATTGTTCTTTATCCACATGGTCAGCTTGGAAAGTCTCATATTGTTTTATCTTACTTTCAATAATATTCTTTATTTAAACTTTTAAAACGTACTTATTGAAATAATTATTAGCTAATAATATAAATACATAGTTTTCCAAATTGCACTCCATAGTTTGATATTGTTTCTTACTCTTGCTCAAGTGCCTTGTTTAATTGCGTGATGAGTAATTTTTTTTATCTTAAACAATGTTCCCTTAAAATTTATCTGTGGGAAACATTGATGCTTCAGTTTAAAATGTGTTCCCTCAGAAATGATTTACATTACTTCTGTCAGATACCTTAGGGACAACACCAAGCCAGAATTCCTTTAAACAAAAATTTTGACTTGATGTTTTTTGATGTTATAATATTCACATCAAATAGACTGCATATCTACATAAGTAGATAGATAAGATTAAAAATTATCAGGGAAAGGAGTGATATCAGCATCTTAGCACTGAAAAGACATTCCTCCTTTTTCTCCTGCTTTAGTAACAATGAATTAGAAGTCATCCACAAACAAAAGTACCTTTGTGGGAGTTGTAGTATCCAGCACCAAATGCCAAGAGACCAGGAGGAACCTGCCCACCTGTGAACCAGTAACAGGCAAACAGACTTCAGTATGGGCTACAAAGGCAGCAGGATCATTGTGAGCCTGCCCCAACCCATCTTGGTCAGGGTTGAGCAAAGGCTAGAGATGATTTGAGCAGCCACCCATGAATGAGAGAGACTTTGCAGAAGGTCGCACTTCCTGAGAGAGGATTCCAGCACACAATTGGAGCTGAAGAAAAATACGAATTTGTTTACAGTGAAGACAATGAAAGGAGATTTCTCAGCACCACCTTTCCCAAGGCAACACTGCAGAAGTTAAACAATTCGTTGTGGCAAACTCTCCTGCAGGGGAAAAAGAACAGTCACTGAGTACCCAGGATACCACAGTTGTGCTAGATGCATTCAGAAACCTCTTTATCCCTAGAAGTACCTAGACTACTGAACAAGTAATCCATGACTGGAGAGAGAGAGGAGATCAGGAAAGGGATCAAAAAAACATATATCAAAGGTATTAATGAAGTATAGTTCCCTATTTCAGCAGGAAGTCCACCAATGAGCCACTAAGAGTACCACAACAGAAGATCTCCTGACCAGATGCACGAGAAACCCCAGCCTCCCAGTCTTAAACCCACGCCTCTCCCCACCCTGCCACTAGCTTCTTGTGCATATTCTTGAGAGCAGCAGTGAGAGCAACTCTAGTAAACTGAGTTCTCTCAGAAAGAGAGATCAGGGTCTCTGGGCGAGGGAGAAACCACAAACAGGAGCTCTAGAGCCACATGCTTGAAAACTAAATAGAGGTTTCCAATAGCCAGACTGGTTAGGTGGTAAGAACCAGAGAAAATACAATAGCTTAAGAATTCTACAACAAGAGGGAATGAGAAGAGTGGAACATGTGTACCCATACAAAGGCAGAGGAAAACTCACCTATAAAATCACAAAAGATGGCATACCCCATCTGAGGCAATTAGTAAAGATTTAAGGAGATGTCTGCTACTTCAAATACTAAAGCAGCAATACAAACCTACAAGAAACATGAATTATCAAGAAAATATGTCATCACCTAAAGAGAACAATAATTCTCAAAGTACAAAGCTGAAAGGCACAGAATTTTGCAAGCTGGCTGATAAAGATTTTTAAAACAGCTGTTTAAAACAACCACAAGAAAACTCGGAAAAACAATTGAATGACATAAGGGAGGAAAAATGAACAAAATGAGATACTCACCAAAGAGATAAAAATTATAAAAAGGAACCAAACAGGAATTCAGGATCTGAGGCGTTCAATGAATGAAATGAAAAATGCAATAGAGAGCATCTGCAATAGAGTAGAGCAGATGAAAAATGAAAAAGTGAGCTACAGGACAGGGAGTTTGAAATAACCCAGTCAGTGCTGAGCAAAGAAAAAAGAATGAGAAATAACAAAGAAAGCCTACGTAATCTATGGGATTCCATCAAAACCAAATTAGAATAATAGACGTTAAAAATTAGAAAAGACAGAGAAGGTGGCAAAAATTTTATTTAAATAAATAATCCTGAGAACTTCCAAAACCTGGGAGAGATTTAAACATCTAAGTTCAGAAAGCTAACAGATAACTCCATTATCTCATGAAAAAAGAGCTTCTCCAAGACACATTATAATAATGCTATCAAAAATCAAAGATAAAGAGAGAATCCTTAAAAAAAAGAGAGAGAGATTATAACCTAAAAATGAATCTTCACTAAGCTATCAGCAGTTTTCAAGCACACATCCTACAGGCCAGGAGAGAGTAAAATGACACAGTCAGTACTGAAAGAAAAACTGAAAGCCAAGAATACTCCATCCCACAAAGTTACACTTCAGATACGAGTATGAATAAAGACTTTCCTAGAAACACAAAAGCTGAGGCTGTTCATCACCACTAGACCTGCCTTGGAAAAAATGCTGTAAGAAGTTTTTTCAGCTGAAACAAAAAGACATTAGTCAGTGACATTAAAACATCTGAAAGTATACAACACAGTAATAAAGGGAAATACACTATCAGGCTTAAAAAGATTCTTATTCTGTACTTGGGTGGTGTGTAAACCACTTAACTATACTTTAAAATGTTAAAAGTGAAGAGTGTTAAAATAATTGTAGCTACTATGATTTGTTAAACAATACATGTGAAAAGAAATAATGGCATACACAACATAAAAGGGGAGAATAGACAGGTACGGCTTTTGTAGACTAAGTTAAGTTACTATAAGCTAAAAATGGACTGCCCTCCCTGTGAGATGTTTATATAAGACTTATGATAAGCACAAAGCAAAAACTTGGAGTAGATTCCCAAAACACAAAGAAAGAGAAAATAGAGCATATGACCCAAGAAAATCACCAATGTACTATGGTACACAGAAACAGAGGGGAAAAGAAACAACTAAAATAAAAACCAACCAGAAAACTATGAATAAGATTGCATTAGTAAGTCCTCAAATATCAATAATCACTCCAAATGTAAATGGATTGAATTCACCTATCAACAGGCAGAGTACTGGATGGATTAAAAAGCAAGACCCAACTATATGCTGCCTACAAGAGACTCACTACAGCTTTAAGACACACATAGGCTCACAGTGAAGGGATGGAAAAGACACTTTATGCAAGGAGAAAGCAAAATGAAGCAGAAATAGCTACATTCATATCAGACAAAAACACTTTAAGCCAAACACAGAAACAAGAGACAAAAAAGATCATTATATAACAATACAGAGGGCAAGTCATCAAGATGATAAATGTAAATATATATGCATTCAAAATCAGAGCAATAAAGTATATTAATCAAATATGAACAGACCTGAAAAGAGATTTAGACACCATACAATAATTATAGGGATTTTAATACCCATCTTTTAGCAATGGGTAGTTCATCCAGACAGAAAATCAACAAAGGAAATGTTGGACTTAAAACACACATTAGATGAAATGGACCTAAGACATTTATAGAACATTCCATCCAATAGCAGCAGAATACATTCACTCCTCAAGTTCACACAGAATATTTCCAGAATACATCATATGATAGGACACAAAACATGTCTTACAAAATTTAAGATTGAAATCATACCAAGTATCTCTTCTGACAACATTGATATGAAACTAGAAATAAAGAAGAAGAAAGCTGCAAAATGTATACATATGTGTAAACTAAACAACACACTCCTGAACAACCATTGAGTCAAATGAGAAATCAAACAGGAAATCAAAAAACATCTTGAAACTAACTGAAATGGAAACATAATACACCACAACCAATGGGATGCTACAAAAGCATTTCTGAGAGGGAATTTTATAGTGATAAATGCATATATTAAGCATATAGAAGAATCTCTAATAACAACCTAACATTATGTCTCAGGGACTAAAAAAGAACAAACTAAGCCCAAAGTGAGTAGAAGGAAGGAAATAACAAAGGTCAGAGTGGAAGTAAATAAGTTACATACCAAAAAAACAATAGAATCAATCAATGAAGTTAAGAGCTAGTTTTCCATATGACAAAAAGAATTGACAAATCTTTAGACTAAGAAATAAAGTCAAAAGTCTCAAAATCAGAAATGAAATAGGAGACATTACAAGCAATACTGCAGAAATACGTAAGATTATAAGGAACTACTATGAACAATCATATGCCAACAAATTGAATAATCTAGAAGAAATGGAGAACTTCCTAGAAATATACAAGCTATCAAGAATGAATCAGGAAGACACAGAAAATTTGAATAGAACAAAGACAAATAAGGAGATTGAATCAGTAATCAAAAACCTCCTAACACAGAAACCCACAGAAGCAGATATCTTCCCAGGCAAATTATACCAAACATTTACAGAATAATTAGTGCCAATCCTTCTCAAACACTTTCAAAAACAGGAAGGAATACTTCTAAAGGAATTTTAGGAGGTCAATATCACCCTGACACCAAAGCCAGATAAGGACACCACAGGAAAAAAAAAAAAAACTATAGGCCAATATCCATCCTAAATATAGATGCAAAAATAGTCAGGAAATATTAGCAAATCAAATTCGACCACACAGGAAAAGGATTATATACTATGACCAACTGGGATGGAAGGATAGTTCAACATGCACAAATCAATAAATGTGACACACCACATTACTAGAATGAAAGATAGAAATCACGTGGTCATCTCATAGATGCAGAAAAAGCATAGGATAAAATACAACATCCTTTCATGATTAAAACCCAAAAAAACTGGAAATAGAAAGACAATACCTTAACATAACAAATGCCATCAAAAACAAACCCACAGCTAATGTTATACTCAATGTGAAAAACAAACTTCTTCCTCTAACATCAGGAACAAGACAAGGGTGCTCACTCTCACCACTCTCATTCAACATAGTACTGACAGTCTTAACCAGAACAAAAAGGCTAGATAAAGAAATATGAGAAGAGGTTAAGAATGAGAGATAACATAAACCTCATAAAACTTATGAGGACCATAAATCTTACTCCATGTTGGTCTTACTGGAAGAATCACATGGATATTGGGATAACACAGAATCCACTGTTTTCTATAAATCTTGCCCTCTCACCTTGACCTAGATCCCTCAGGATAACAAGAGTTCTTGACAAAGTTGAAATTCCTTATTCTTTTCAAAAGAATTATTCAGGTGTGCCCTATTGCACTCCAGGATGGGCGCTTTTGGCCATGACATTGGTTGTCCACTCACAGCCAAAGAGATGCCCACAACTGGAGATCCTCTTAAATGTATTATTAAGGCAGAAGTGAAAGGAGAAAAGACAATTATAGGGAGAAAACTCTCCAGGTACTTGCCTTCTGGTGTCATGGTTGTCATCAAGATGATTTCCCTGCTAATTTCACATCCCACTTTGCCATGTCCCTTCTGACTCAATTCCCCACTTCCCCATGGTCCTATTATGACCTCGTAATTATAGCTTTTCTTTTAATGAACTTAGATTTCTTTGAGCTGGAAGGGACCGAGAGAGCACCTGGTTTAATACCATCATTTTCAAGGTGAGGATTGAAGCCAGAGGTGCTAAGACATTTACCAAAGATGACACAACTGGCTGACAATACAGCTTAAAAACAATAAATTAGATATTTGGACACTTCCCTGTTCACAAATTGATTCCATTTTAAATATGCACACTTTCTCAACTCCCTGACCTGAATCAATTATCACAGCAGCCCTGGGTGGCTGACACAGCATGATTTCCTATGCATAAGTGAGGATATAGGAGCAACAAGGAATACAATGAAACTAATTCATGACAGAGTCACAGATCATTGAGGTTAATACCATGGGCACTGGTATCAGCTAATTGGGTTGAATTCCAGCTTTCCACATCCTTGCTGTGTGTTCCTGAGCAAATTAACCTCTTCAAACCTCACTATTATCACCTTAAAAATGGGGCTTATAGTATGAGCTACTTGATGGAGCAGCTCTTCATAAAATCAAGTTATACAATGCTTATGAAGCACTTATCAGAGTGTGAAGTAAACAGCATGCCTTCCCTTTAAGTAGGTGCAATTTAGGGGCTGGCATGGTGCCGCAGTGGTTAAGTTCATGTGCTCCTCTTTGGCAGCCTGGGGTTTGCAGACCCAGAACCTGGGTGCAGACACACACACAGTTTATCAAGCCATGCTGTGGCAGGCATCCCACATATAAAATAGAGGAAGATGGACACAGATGTTAGCTCAGGGCCAATCCTCCTCAGGGAAAAAGAGGAAGATTAGAGGAGGATGTTAGCTCAGGGCTAATCTTCACCAAAAAAAAAAAAAAGTAGGTGAAATTTATGTGTTCTGAATTGGAGTTCTTTCCAATATATTATGCTGCATTACTAATTCTTCATTAAAAATATCTACTGGGGCTGGCCCTGTTTTGCAGCGGTTAAGTTCGCACATTCCACTTCGGCAGCCTGGGGTTCGCCAGTTCAGATCCCGGGTGTGGACATAGGCACCACTTGGCAAGCCATGCTGTGGCAGGCATCCCACGTATAAAGTAGAGGAAGATGGGCATGAATTTAGTTCAGGGCCAGTCTTCCTTGGCAAAAAAGAGGAGGATTGGCAGCAGATGTTAGCTCAGGGCTAATCTTCCTCACAAAAGAAAAAAATATCTACTTAAGATCATTCCCACGAACTTTTGGTTTTAGTGTTTTGGTTTTTGGTTTTTTAATGGAGCTCATCTACCCTGCCATTACTAGGGATACAGAGATGTTTTAGAAAGGTCCCCATTCATGTTGGATCTACTTCAGCTAATCTTACTTCTAAGGAGAAAGGGATGGATGGGATAATGAGTTAATTATTTGATTTAACTCTTACCAATTGGTTAATAGTTATGTATTCACTCTGATAAAAACTGCGTTGTGAATATTTTCAACGAATAGATTCGTAAGATAGTTTTAAATATATAACACCTAAGGTATAGAAATTGGGCACCATGGCAAAGCAATAAATGACGTTTCTGATCAGTAAAAACCATTTATGTTCCACATCTGATACTTAGTGAGCTTCAAGACGGATTCTTGCTACCCTGGGAAGAACAAGGCAGACCACAATATACCCAAAAGTTCTATCTGTAAAATGGGGATAATTTCCCACTTGCCAAGTGCACATAATAATAGAACAAAAATCACATCTATGCAATGTAACTAGTGAAGTGTAGTATGTTGTGTATACACTACTGTAGTATGTATGAAGCTTAGTCTATAAACTCTTGTCTGAAAAATATCTCTTTTTAAAATTTTCTTTAAATTCTCTTGGTTAGACTTTGAGTCTCCATGGTACCCTCATACAGACTGTTTCTACTGCTTGCTGATCATACTTAAGGACTTGGAATTCCTAGGGGGCTCACATCTCTGGGACTCAGACTGTGAGTCCCTAGACATAACATGACAGCCTTTGTTTCTGAGTCTTTCGCTGTCCCTGGGAAGCTACCATGGAGCATGCTTCAGGCCACCTGTGCCCAGAAATTGATGACTTTGACTTCTTTCTAGCCTCTGAGAATCTCCCCAACTCTTAACCTGAAAAGTGCCCCTCCTTTCTACTATTCCTTTCTCCCATCTGTTTTTCACAACTCACTTCATAAGGAGTTTCAAGGAGTAAGATGGAGGGAACAAAGTTATTTTGGAATAAAGACAGATCAATCTTTTCCCCTCTCCTCTTCTTTTGTCTCCTCTCCTCCCTTCCCCTTCCCTTCTCTCTGTTCACTTTTTCACTCTCTCTTTCTTTTCCCTCTGTGTGTTTGTGTCTCTCTCTATTTCTCTTTCTACCTATCTCTTTCTGTGTTCCTCTTTCTCACACTGACTTTCTCGCTCTGTGTTTGGAACTCAGATGATAAGGTATTCTTTTTTAAATTATTGTTAACTTATACATATGTGATTTTATAAGTAATTTTATTTCTATTTAAATATAAAAAGTGCTTAACAACCAAAAATAAATAAAGGACATTTTAAAAATTGTAGAGGGAAGAACCATGCATGACTTCCTAGGTCTTGTCATTTATCTACGTATAATATCTATCAGAACCTCTGTTGTCCAAACATCAGATTTTATCTACCTGAGCCTAGTTATGTAAACAAGCCTTTTAAATGCAGTTCAATGCTGATGACACTGCCTCAGACAGATCACTTGGTGGTGGCAGCTAAACATAATGGCACCAGGGACCCAGAAGCCAGGTTGTCACATCTTCTCTCTACTTAGCTATTCTTGCGACATACAAAATGTTATTTACATATTCTTATCCCTCTTTTCCTTATAGGGAAAATAACACCTGCACAAATATTGTTCTTAATGAAGTAAATGTGTGGTCCTCTTTATCACCCTCTGGAAGGCCTCTTTGATCTCCTTGTTCCTCAGACTATAGATAAGAGGGTTTAACATGGGGATAAAGATAACATAGAACACTGACAGCACCTTGTTCTGCTTCTTGGAGTGAGTAGAACTAGGATGCATGTACACCGAGAGGCCTGTGCCATAGAAGATTGTTACTACTAACAGGTGAGAGGCACAGGTATTGAAGGCCTTGGCACTACCTTTGATAGAGGATATTTTCAGGATGGAAGCTGCAATGAAACCATAGGATAAGAGTATAACAAGGAAAGAACCAAATACAACAAAAAAAGTTATGGGAAAAAGAATCATTTGACTGATGAAGGGATTGGAACAAGACAAGGATATGATGTGGGTTATGTCACAGAAGAAATTTGGAATGATATTGGGCCCACAGTAGTAGAGATGAAAGCAAGGGATTATTTCAGCTAAGCTACTAAGGAAACCACTCCCATAGGCCCCAGCAATCATCTTCTGACAGAGGCCAGGAGCCATGACCGCTGAGTACTGCAGAGGCCTACCAATAGCAACATATCTGTCATAGGCCATGGCAGCCAAGAGACAGCACTCCATCAGACACATCCAGCACCCAACAAAATACTGGGTGGCCCAAGCAATGAATGAAATCATTTTTTCTTCTTTTAAGAAGTCTGAAAGCATCCTTGGGCTGGTGGAAGAAGAATAGCAGATGTCTATAAATGACAGGAAACTGAGAAAAAAGTACATAGGTGTGCGCAGGTGGGAGTCCATCCTGATTAGGATGATGAGACCCATGTTCCAGATGAGAGTCACAAGGTAGATCCCTAGGAAGATTGGAAAGAGGATAGGCTGCACACCTTTTTCATCTGAGAGTCCCAGGAGAGCAAACATGTCCACAGAGGTACGATTTCTATCCCCTTCCATGGACCTGCTTGGTGACAGCTGCTGAGAAAACGATGAGAGAAGGAAATGGTTTTATTCTCAAAAAACACAAAGAAATACTCTTCATTTCTTTCCAGTCATGCAGCTGACTAGATATACATCTTAAATCATCAATGTTGGGTTAATCTTTTTGTTCCATGTATAATCACCAAACTTAACTGAAAAATTTTCTTTATAAGTACAGTCATTCTCTTTGGGGCAAAAGACAGTAATGAACATCATTGGTACATTATCTCCTAAAATGTCTTAATTTCATGTTTTACCATTTCAGGTTTTACAAATATATGAGAAGTGGAAATAGATTAAATTAGGAAAATACTGTCCTCCCTCTTATGGTAAAACAGAATGATTCTGATCAGCCACGCCTGTGAAATTAATTCAGTGCTTGAAAAAACCCCTGAATCATGCTGGACCTCATAGTCAATTGAGGATAGTAAAATAGATACTCTTTAAAATCCCTTTGGGAACTAATATTCAATTAATCTGCAGTCAGAGAGGGTAGACAATTCTATAACTGCATTTCTGGTTTCATAGAGCCTGGAGAGAAATAAGAATAATGCAATGGGATGGTAGGAAGAGTCATGCACCAAGAAATAGCTTGGAGCTCGATGTGACTTAAACTTAATGGCTCTATGAAGTCTCCTGAGAAGTTAGACAAGACCAGGTTGTAAAAGCCTGGTCATTATATGCCCATCCTTGCCGGTGCAGATTTTTATTACCTCAAATCAGAGACACTTATGAGTTAAACTGTCTAGAGCAATGATTCTGGATCATCTTTGAGTCAGTGATACTTTAAAAATCTGTTGGAAACTCTGGAACCTTTACACAGCAAATTACAACCACTTAACACCTTGCATATGGTTTTGTTGGATTCTCAATCATCCTGGATTTTATTATTGATTCCTAGGTTTGAGTCTTCTCCTATGAAGTAGAGTAACTTGAACTCATGTAAGGGTTAGAACGCTTAGGCAATGGGCATGGGGACTAGGAAACAGAGGCAGGATTTCTGGAAGTTCTTTCTCTTTTTCTCTTTGGAGCCAGTTCAAGGAAGGCAAGAACTAAGTCTTCAGGCCAAATGGTAAATAAGCAAAACAATATTTTTGCACTAGGCTCTGTATGCCCTCTTCAAGATGAAACAGCTGTCTTCTCTCTAGATGGTCGTTAGGACATGTCCCAATGCAAACACATTTTTTATTCAGATGAACTACACTAGAAATAAAATCATGGGGGCCATGAAAGGTAGAAAATAGATGTTAAATGTAGCCCGGATTTTCCATATACGGGTAAAAGTAGAAGTCTTGGAGACTTCCCTGGAGAAAGGCTATGATATTAATGGAATAAGCTATGTGTATGAACTACAAATAAATATAGCATTAGCCGTCCAGAATGTCTTCCTCCCTCCCAGCCATTTACCAGCCTCCTAGTTGCAAAAGTGAATGGAAAGAGAAAATCACCATGGAAGCATGAGGTATAGCCTGAGAAACAATGTAAAAGTGTTCATTTCCCAAAATCAGATCAATCATTGCTTCTGGGGGCACTGTTTCGAGAAGAAATCTGAAGGAATGAAGACATTAATTAGAAAAGAAAGTCAAGATGTCTGCCATCAGTACAGAAGGAGAAATGGTAGCAGACAAACTATGCATTTACCATCTCAGACTTAGGTGTGATTCTGTCCACATGGAAACTGAATGGAAGGAGAATTTTGTGAGAACAGAGCAGAAAATTGCATTCTTCGTCATCAACCTAACCAATAATCATGACAACAAAATGATTTATTGAGCAGCTACAGCATGTACTGTTCTTCTCTTTCTACTCACAGATGTATTCACAGCTTCCTCTAATGTCCATTCGTTCAACATGGTAACCATAACCCTCATATGCTGTCTACTAAACACAGATACTCCTCTGAAAATTGCCTCTACATTTCTATTATATGTCTCTGGAACCCCAATTAGATGTACACCATTGGATCTACTTGCTCTACCCGCTACATCACTGAAACATTCATTATTTGTATTGCTCTACTCTGTGCTGTTTGATTTTTACAAATCTTTCTTCCAATAAATTCATTCTATCATAAGTTGTGCTGATTGGCTATTTAACTCACTCATTAATTTCAAATTTCAATCGCATTTTTTTTCTCTTGAGATTTTCCATTTTGTTCTTCCCAAATGGTCAGTTTTGATAGTCTCTTGTTGTTTCTTCATACTTTCCATAGCATCCTTTATTTAAATGTATTCAACATACTTATTGAAGTTATTATCTAATAATTTAAATACATATATTTGCAAATCTGATTCCATGGTTTAAGGATATTTCTGACTCTTTCCAAAGGCGCCCTGTTTATTAGTAGGCTTAGTGAATTTTTTATCTTAAGTTCATATTTCTTTAAAATTTATCTGTAGGAATCATTGATGCTTGTGTTTAAAATTTGTTTCTTCAGAAATGGTTTATATCACTTCTGTCAGATTCCAGGGGTAAAATATCAATCCAGAATCCCTTGAAACAAAAATTTTGACTTGGTGTTGTTTTTTTTTTTTGAAAGATTTTTTTTTTCCTTTTTTCTCCCCAAAGCCCCCCAGTACATAGTTGTATATTCTTAGTTGTGGGTCCTTCCAGCCGTGGCATGTGGGATACCACCTCAGCGTGGTTTGATGAGCAGTGCCGTGTCTGCGCCCAGGATTCGAACCAACGAAACACTGGGCCGCCTGCAGCGGAGCGCGCGAACTTAACCACTCGGCCACAGGGCCAGCCCCTGACTTGGTGTTTTTTTGACAACACAATAGTGATAATATTTAGGCTGCAATCTACATAATTAGATGGATGAGAGTAAAAATTATAAAGACAAGGGCTGATAGCAGCATTACAGTGACTAAAGACGTCTCCCATTATTGTCCTGCTTTAGTAATAAAGAATTGGACGTCCAACCATGAACAAAAGAGCCTGTGTGGAAGTTGTAGTAACCAGCACCAAATGCAAAGGGATCCAGGAGGAATCTCACCCACCTGTGCATCCAGTAATAAACAGACAGACTTTGGTATGGGCTAGAGAGCCAGCAGGAGCCCACAAACCTGCCCCAAACCATCTTGGCCGTGGTCAGGTAAGCCTGGAGAGTGCACACTTGGGCAGACAAGTGTGAATGAGAGAGAATTTGTGTAAGGCAAGTCTTCTGGAGATGTGATTCCAGCACATTACTGGAGCAGAAAAAACGTGTGAGTTTGGTCACAGTAAAGATAGGCAAAGGAGATTTCCTGGCACCACCAGCTTCAAGGCAACACTGCAGAAGATGAACTACTCAGCAGTGGCAAACTGTCCTGCCAGAGAAAAACAGCAGTGAGTTAGTGCCCAGGCTACTCCAGCAGGGCTGGACACAGCTGGAGAACCCGGTTCTCTCTAGAGGTATGTCGACTACAGTGGTGGATAGATCACGAGTGGAGGGAGAACTGACATCAGGTAAGAGGAAGATACTAATATCAAAGGGAATTAGAGGGGCACAGGAGCTCAGAATTTCAGCAGGAAGTCTACCCATGAGCCTCAAGGGGTACCTCAGCAAAGGATCTCCCCTCCAGATCCACTGGAACCCCCAACCACCCAGTGTTAAACCCATATCCCCCTACACTCTGCAACTAGCTCTTTGTGCACATTCCTGTGAGAGCAAATCTGGTAAATTGAGTCATCTCAAAAAAAACAGATCTGTTTTGTGGACAAGGGAGAAACCACAAACATGAGCCGGAGTGCCACCTTCTGGAAAACAAAAAAAAAGTTTCCAGTACCACCTGGTAAATGGTAACAACTAAAAACACAGTATCTTAAGAATTTGGCCACAAGAGGGAGGAAGAAGAGTGGAGCAGATGACCCCATACAAAGGCAGAGAAGACTGGAGACCCCTTACTTACACTACTCAGAAAACTTAACTTGAAATGAATTAAAGATTTAAACATCAGACCTAAAACCATAAAACACTTAGAAGAAGAAATATAGGAAAAGCTCCTTGACATCTATCTTGCAATGATTTTTTGGATTTGACACCAAAAGGACAAGCAACACAAGCGAAAATCACCAAGTGGGACTACATCAAAGTAAAAAGTTTCTACAAAGCAAAAGAAACAACCGAAAAACTGAAAGGCAACCTACAGAATGGGAGAAAACAGTTGCAATCCATATATCAGATATGAGGTTATTATTTAATACATTTAGAGAAATTTTTCAACTCAGTAACAAATATCAAGCAACCTGATTAAAAAATAAGCAGTGGAACTAAATTGACATCTTTTCTAAAGAAGACGTTCAATAGCCAAAAGGAACATATAAAGATGCTCAATATCATTAATCATCATGGAAATACAAATCAAAACCATGATGATATATCAACTCACACCTGTTAGAATGGCTATCATCAAGAAGACAAGAGAGAACAAGTGTAGGCAAGGATGTGGAGATAAGGGAACCATCACACATTGTTGTGGGAATGTAAACTGGTTCACCCACTGTGGAATAAAATATGGAGTTTCCTCAAAAAAATAGCAATAGAACTACCTTATGATCCAGCAATTGCACTGCTGGGTATATATAAATGAAATAAACAACAGATATCCCATGTTTATTGCAGCATTATTCAGAAAAGCCAAGATATGCAAACACCCTAAGTGTCTGTCAATGCATGAATGGATAAAGAAGATGTTACACACACACACACACACACACACACACAATGTAATATTACTGATTCATGAGAAAGAAGGCAACCCTGCCATTTGCAGGAACATGGAAGGAACATAAAGGCATTATCCTAAGTGAGATCAGTCAGATAGAGTAAGAGAAAACTGTATGATATCACTTATGTGCAGATTTTAAAAGAGCTGAACTTGTAAAAACAGCAAATAGAATGGTGGTTACCAGATACTAGGGGTGGGGGAATTGGAGATACATTCTGTAAGGGTACAAACTTGTAACTACCAAATACATCCTAGAGATACAATGCACGGCCTAGTGATTATAGACAACAATACTCTGTCATAAACTTCACAGTTCCTAAGAGACTACATCTTTGTTCATTGAGGTAACATTGGCTTCTAACATATAATTTTCAGATGTACATCATTACATCTCAAAATCTGTATAAGCTAGACTTTGATTGTTCCCACCTCAAAAGAAGAAACATACTTGTGTAATGTGGTAGAGGTGTTAGCTAATGCTAGGATGGTAAGCATATTGCAATATCAAATGTATGAAATCAATCTGTTCAACAATTTAAACCTTCACAATGTTATAAGTCAATTTTATCTCAAAAAATAAATTTAAAAAAAAAGAACCAGGGAAGACTTTTTTACATTTTCTCTCTCTCTCAAACTAAAGCTGAGAAAGGTGAGCATATCACTCTCATTTTGTGTAGTTTTTTTCTAGTTTGCCCTTGAGAATATCACCCTTTGAGAGTCCCTATTTTAAGTGGCATTATGGGGGAGGAATGGTCTCTGGGCCATTCTCACACATTGTCTTTTTCTCCTACCCTTCATACTTTGCTCATTAAAACTCAGGCCTGGGGATGCCAGCCATTAGTAGATCCCTCCTGGGAAAATACTGGTCTCAGCCCACCACCCTGTGAGGTGTGTGCTTTTCTTTTCTTTTCTGTACCTTGATAAATTTATTTTATCAAGGTACTGATAAAGTACTGGCTTAGCCATGAAATAAAGTGTTTTAGATTGTATCTAGCATTATTGGTTTCCTTGAACATATCATCCACCATATTACCAGAAACACCTTTACAAATAATATTTCTATGAAAGAATTGGTTAATCCAAATTATCACTTTTTTTCTAAAACCCCAAACTACTAGATTTGATTAATTTTTTCTTTGCTTCTAATATGATTGAATTTTCCTGAAAATCAAGGCATGATATATTTATTGAGTGTGTTCTGTGTTCCAGGTGCTATTCTGAATATACTTTTAGGTTTAACCTTATTTTAATTTTCAACAAATTTATAAGACATTTATTATTCCAATTTTACAGTTGAGGACACCCTGGGTCAGAGCATTAAATAGCTCAAGGTCACACAACCCATGACGGGCAGAACTGGGATTCAAATTCAGGCAGTATAGCTCCAGAGCCACATCTTAAATATCTCCACTGAACTGCTCACTAAAATGTGTTAATTGTTACATTAATCTTATTTCTAAATAGCTATAGAGTACAGAGCAATATAGTTGGTGTTTGGATGATGTAAATGACCCAATAAGGAGCCTATGACCAGAAAGAGAGGTGAGAAAGCCCATAGAGACATAATACAAAACAAGATATGATGTATGGCATGAGAAAGACAGAGATAAATTCTTGTGGGTGATCACCAGCTGGATGTCGGCAAGAAGTTTCAGAGTGGGGAAGGCCCCTTAATATGCTTTGCAAGAAGTTCTCACAAAAGATCTCTAGAATGGCAGAGACCACTTAAGACACATTATTGTACAGGTGGACATAGTAATGACAATGTAATTGAAGATGCTGTCGATAACATGATCACCACATCTTTCCACATAGATTCTCTTTCAGGAAATGAACAGAAAGGCTGTAATGCTGACTGCTTGCCAAATAAGTGAGACAAACAGGAGGAGAATTTATCTTCTTTCAAGAGGAAGAAATAAGGAGAAATGAAGATGTTTTGCAATACATGCTGATGTAACTGAGGGAAAGGGAAATCGCAGCCTTTAGATGGTGACCGCTGCAAAGCTTTTGCCCACAGTTGCCTGAGAGACAAAATTACCACAGCAAACTCTACTGTACACAGAGACTTTGTTAAATTTGTGATGCTGTTCTTAGTCCCAGAGCACCTTTTAATTGCCACCTTGTTTCCCTCAAGCACCCCAGATCCTATCATTTCTAATCAATCTTATTTTCAGTTGTCTGTTCTGTATCAAGGACTCCTAAGCTTTCTTCTCTTGTTTTGTATAAAGTTTATCTTGGGATAAAGTTTATCTTGGCTCTCTTCCTTCAGTATTTTTTCGCATTATTCTTGGCATCAGATATTTCCCTAGCCCCTGCTAACCTCCATTTGGCCCTGCTTAGCAAATGGAAAAAAGAAGAAAAATGAAAGAGAACATGAAAAAGTTGCCCCTTTGGGTGCTGGGGTAGTGGTTAAGTATGCATGCTCCAGTTTGGCAGGTTCACAGGTTCCAATCATCAGCATGGACCTACACACCACTCATCAGGTCATGCTTTGGCAGTGTCCCATATACAAAGTAGAGGAATATTGGCACAGATGTTAGCTCAGGGCCAATCTTCCTCACAAACACACCAAAAAAGTGCCCCTTGACAAACCTCTCTTCTTTAAGATATTTCATCAATCATCATTCCTAATAATTATTTACTTGCCATTGGATAAATTCAACATATTTGAAAGGTAGGAAACAAAATCTGAAGAGCTTTGTTTATCAGGAACAGTGTGGACAGGATTATTCTCAGAAGACCAAGTATTACTTTTATGTTTTCACCTCCTCAAGACCCAACATGTTCATCAAAGATGCTTTGGATACACTCAATTTGGGAGTCTTCTGTAGACTGGTCAAATTTGACTTTTTAAATGGGACAAATCAGGTAGTATAAGCCCCTCAAAAATTACCCACAATTTTTCCTCTGGGTCTGTGTTTTCTGCTTTTAAACACTAATCAAAGGTCTCAGAGGTTTTCCAGCTCCTCATTTTATGCCAAAGTATATTGACACAGCCTATATATTTAGCTGATCCTTCCATAGATTTGCTTTTCAGGATATATCAGCTGCCATGGATAAGGACCCTTATAACTTAGACTTCAAGTACAATGATATTGAGCTATCTATAAATCTTTGAAATTCTTCCTGGGTCTTAGGCCTTCACATTCCCTAGAGCAGAGCTCCTAATGACTCACCCAAGTGTTGTATAAAGCTTTAGTCTCCTGTGTTCCAACTCTTTTTGCTTCGTGGTGTACCCAGGTATTCAGCAACAGCCAACAAATATTTCAACTTCCAGATTTTGAGATTATCCCACTCCATCAGTGCTCTGAGACGAACTCATGGTCTTTTGTTAGTAATGTTTGGCTCACTCAGCCTTCCTTAAAAATGATCCAGCTGTGGGAGAAGAGGAGCTTAAAAGCTTATGAGCCTTCTCTCATAAATAAGAAAGGTCTTCAGAGCACAACTCCCCACAAAGAGGGAACAATTAAAATAGTGCAAGAGGTGAATAACTTCTCTCCTGGGTGATGGAAGGGAGACTAACTCTGTTAATTGGTCCCTTGTTTGGGGTGTTCATCTTTTGAGACACTTTTACATCAACAACCCTACATTCAACCTGGAAAAATCATGGGGCCGATTTAACAAACAATTTCAACTTTTTTCTTTATAAAATAAATTATGTCACCAAAGCAGAGGAATAATCATCATGACCTCTGTCTGGGAAACACACCAGGAAGTAGTGAGCATCCAGCTATGCTGAGTCAGACTCTTGACAGTAGAGGGAATCTTGACTCTCTAACTTCTTATTTTTGACATTTTTTTTTTCTCGCTTTTATGTGGGACTCCATGGATTGTTCATATTTGGAAAGACTTTCCAGACATTTGGAGCAGGGAAGAAGAAACAGGAATAGATCTCTTCTTCTCTCTCATGGTTCCAGCTGCTTTGTTTCAAGGAAAAGATTAGTAGAGGAGGGAGAAAAAGAGAAGGATAAAATGATTGTATGAAGAAGGGCAGAGATGGGAATAAAAAGGGGGAAGACTGAGCAAGGTGTGTAATAAAATTTGAAAAGATAAATAATATTCAGAATTCTCAAAACACACACCAAGAAGGAATCCTTCCACCTCCCTCCACCCCACTTTGATTTCTTCTCTCTCCAAATGTACAGGAGAAGCAATTTTTCATCTTTTTGGTGTTTTCTTAAAATTTACTTTACCGAGGTCACACTGTTTATAATGTTATATAAATTTCACGTGTACATCATTGCATTTCAACTTCTGTATAGGCTGCATCGAGTTTACCACCAGAAATCTAGCTCACTATACATATGTGCTCCTTCACCTCTTTTGCCCTTTCCTTCTGTTAACTACCAATCTGTTATATGCATCTATGTGTTTGTTTATGAGTAAGGTTATACAGTAATTTTCTTTCTCCATCTGACCTATTTTGCTTAGCATAATACCCTCAAGGTCGATCCTCGTTGTTGCAGGAAATGATTTCATCTTTTTATGGCTGAGTAGTATTTCATTGTATATATGTGTGCTACATCTTCTTTATCTTCTTATCCATTGAAAGAATCCATTCTTATATTGCATCCCAAGACACTAAGTCCTTGTCCTTTGATCCATAAGGTCTGGTTTTCTTTCTCTAGACACTCCATGGAAAGGACATCTTAGAGAGAATAGAAGAGATCAGGCTATGGAGAAAGCCAAACAGTAAATTGCCATATATTAAAAAACGATGTCTGCTCATGCTTCTAAAACATCTTTATTATCTTCTTTTAGCCCCAACCAAAATTCTATTTAAATTTTTGACTTAGCAGTGTGGAACAACTTATGGATAATATTTTTGAAATATTATCTAGCTTTTTACCTAATATTTATGTCTCCACATCTCTGACCGTTCCCTTCTTTCAGGCAGGTAAGCTGTTAGGTTTTCAAGCCTCAGAGAAGGGATGTGATAGCTAAAAGAAGTTGAAGCAGAGGTGATGTGGCCAAAAACATGAGTGAGCCTTCAGAATGACTTACAGACAGCACAACTATCAACTAAGTTTAGAGATACCAAGAACAGAGGGGCCCTAACCAAAAGATGGATAGGGCCTGAGTTTGCAAGCAGAAACTTAAGAAACTGTCGTCATAGGGGTCCAGGTAGACAGCCACTGGACACTGAGGGCTTGAGCTCTACAGAATTTCCTGTGCCCTATTGAGGATGAGAACAACAGAACAATCCACATTTAAGCAAGATTGGCTATAAGAAGTCTACAGAGAACTTACCTGACACATGCATTATTCATTTTAATTTTTGTTAAACACTTTCAGGAAATTTACTGTAGGTAAGTTCCTAACTTACAGTGCTGAAAAATAATTTTGACTTAGTAAGAACCAAAACATTAAGATTTGTATTAAATGCTAATGTTCATTCATTTGGCAAATATTGATTAAGTGCTTACAGTGTGCCAGACAATATTCAGATACTGGAACACTGAGAGTCCAATTAATGTAAGTGACAGAAGCCAAGATAACTGAGAGTGTGGTGTGAAACAATCTTCCCTCTTTCTTCAGAATCAAAGATGAACAGTAGATAATGTAACCAAAAGTTTTTCTGAACTGATACTCCTCCTCATCCTACTCTGAACCCTGCTATCAACTCCTATTAGAGGCAAATTACCCTTTGAGGGTGGAGAAAAGATACTGTCAAACAGCTTTACGGAAACATGCTGAAGACATCCAAATGGCCAGCAGACACCTGAAAGGATGTTCAACATGACTAGTCTTTTGGGAAATGCAAAGCAAAAGCAGGATCCCAGTCCTGAGATCTTGTCAAGATGGTGGTGTAAGCAGACTCTGAACTCATCTCCTCCCACAAACACAAACATGTTAAAACTATTTTTGGGAAAATCACCCTGGATAGAAAACTGAAAACTGGATAAAAAGAACCCTCACAACAAGGGACAGTCCTGAATAAGGCAGAAGAGCCAGAAATTCCTGATGGAGAGGAAAAGAGCCACCTTTGGGAGCAGCAGAGCTTCTTAGCTGGCCAGGCGGGAGACATCATAAGGTACACAGCCCTCGCTGGAGGAATGAGGTCTGGAGCAAGGCCAATACTGCTATAAGCATCCTTCAGACTCAGCACAACTGAGATGAGTGTCTTACGGTCTGGCTTCGCTGGCTATTAACTGCAATAAACATACCCCCAGAAAAGCTATCAGCTGAAAGCCGAAAAGACCCGGGTCTTAAAGGGCTTATGCACAAACTCGCTCATTGCAGCAACCTAAAATCACCAGAGAGAAGACTGACAGTCCTTTGGTGAAACAAGACTCTAGTGTTGGACTCTTGGGGCATCTTGGTGAGAGGAGGGACCTCACTGGAGACTGAGACATTGGTGGGGGCCATTGTTCTGACCTGGCCCAGGCATGCTGACACAGATCTTGGGTGGAGCCATTGAGGTTCTTCCCTTTGCCTGTTAGCCCAGGAGTCTGCCACACCCACTAGAGCACAGATTTAATCCAGTTCAGCCAGGGCAGGTAGCCTGCCCTAGGGACTGGCCGCACCCCACAGCAAGCCCCCAGGCTACTTTTAAGCATTCACTGGGTGCCTGGATCCTCTACAGGCACGCAAGTGTGTCTACCTCTGTGGGGCAGGGCCTGTGTGAGGACCAGATGAACTGTGGGGGGCATTGGTGGAGAGGTGGGGACCTCTGCAGTGTGGCATTTGGGTACACTCCAGGGGGTTGGGAAATGTGCATGGACCAGGACTGTGTTGATGGTGTTTGTGGTCCTGTGAAGGGTGAGGCTTATCAGTGGCAGAAGACCTGTGTTTCACAAATAGCCATAAAAAGGATCAGCCCCACCTTCCAAGGTCTGAAACAATTGGGTGCTCCCATGCCTAGGGTCAGCCCCACTCAGCTGCACTCCTAAGAGAACTGACAACAGCTTTGCAGGCCTGAAGCCTATGGCAACTGTAAGTCCCTGAGCCTAGCAACCAGCTACACTGGGTACCAACCCAATTAAGAGGAAAACTGCAATAGGAGTGTACTGATAGACTATGTAGCCAATGATGCTGAGGCTCCCCAAACCGGATTTAAAAACAGCTGGCCAGGGAAGGAAAGACTAGACTCCCTGGGTACCTGCAGTAAGAGCAACTCTGCCACAGTAGAAAGACACAAGTAGCCCACAAAGGGGTCACTCCTGGATCATTTGGACTACTGATGAGAGGGAAGCACAGTGCTGGGCTTCATAAGGCATCTCATATATAAGGCCACTTTTCCAAGATCAGGAGACATAGTGGACTCACCTAATACATAGAAATAAGCACAGAGAAAGAGGCATAATGAGGAGACAAAGGAATGCTTTCTGAGCAAGGGAACAGGACAAAACCCCAGAAAAAGGACTAAATGAAACAGAAACAAGTGACCTACTTGACAAAGAGTTCAAACAAAATCTCATAATGATGCTCACAGATGTTGGGAGAAGACTGGATGAACACAGTGAGCTCATCAGCAAAGAACTGGAAACTATAAAAAAGAACCAATCAGAAATGAAGAATACAATACTGGAAATGAAAAATTCACTAGAGGGACTCAGTAGCAGAATAGAGGATACAGAAGAATGGATCAGAGAGCTAGGTGGAAGACTAGAGGAAATCACCCAAGCTAAACAGAAAAAAGAAAAAAGAATTAGACAGAATGAGAACAGTCTAAGGGAACTCTGGGACAATATCAAGCATGCCAACATTCGGATTATAGGTGTCCCAGAAGGAGAAGAGAGAGACAAAGGGGCAGAAATTTTATTTGAAGAAATAATAGAGGAAAATTTTCCTAACCTAAGGAAGGAAACAGACATCCAAGTACAGGAAGCACAGAGAGATCCAAACAAGAGAAGCCCAAAGAGGTCCACACCAAGACATATTATAATTAAAATGTCCAAAATTAAAGAGAAGATCCTAAAAGCAGCAAGAGAAAGGCCACAAGTGACATACAAAGGAAAGCCCATAAGGCTGTCAGGGGACTTCTCAGCCAAGACCCTGCAGGCAAGAAGAGAATGGCACAACGTATTTATAACGTGCTAGAAGGAAAAAACCTATAGCCAAGAATACTCTATCCATCAAGGTTTTCATTCAGAATGAAAGGAGAGATGAAGAGCTTCCCAGAAAAGCAAAAATTAAAAGAGTTTATCACCAAGAAACCAGTTCTAGAAGAAATGCTGAAGGGGCTTATTTAAGTGGGAAAGCGATGACCACAAATAGAGATACTCCTCTGAAAATTGCCTCTGTATTTCTATTATATGCCTCTGGAACCCCAATTAGAATTAGGCATATGTTGAATCTTCTTGTTTTACCTTCTACACCACTGAAGCATTAATTATTTCTTTCTCTCTACTGTGTTCTGTTTAACTTTTACAGATCTCTCTCCCAGTAAATTCATTCTACCATGTTGTGCTAATTCGCTGTTTAACTCATCCATTAATTTCAAATTTCAATCATAATATTTTGTTTTCTCTCTTTAAGTTTCACTTGGTTTTTTGATCAAATGGTCAGCTTTGACAGTCTCTTATTGTTTCATCATACTTTCAATAGTATCCTTATTTAACAGATTAAACATACTTACTGAAATTACTGCTATCTAATAATTTCAATACACGGTTTGTAAGTCTGATTTCATAGTTTAATGATATGGCTGACTCTTATTCAAAGTGCCCTCTTTATTTATGTGCTTAGTTTTTTTAATCTTAAGTTCATGTTTCTTTAAAATTTGTGGAAATCATTGATGCTTGTATTTAAAATTTGTTTCTTCAAGGTATTCTGTCAGATATCATGTGGATAACACCAAACCAGAATCTCTTTAAAAAAAATATATGACTTGCTGTGTTTTGGTGTCACAATAGTGATAATATTTAGGCTGCATATCCACATAAGTAGATGGATGAGACTAAAACTTATAGGAGGAAGGAGTGACATCAGCATCATAATGCGAAAAGGCGTTCTCCTTTTTCTTCCACTTTTGTAACAATGAAGTGGACATCTATGAACATAAGAGCCTTTGTGGGAGTTGCAGTATACAGCACTAACTTCCAAGGGACCCAGGAGGAATCTCACCCACCTGTGCATCCAGTAATAGGCAGACAGACTTTGGTATGGGCTGCAGGACCAACAGGAGCTAAGTACTTGCCTCAATCTATCTCGGCCATAGTCAGGTAAAGCCTGGAGAGTGCTAACTAGAGCAGAAAATAGTGAATGAGACAGACTTTGTGGAAGTCCAGTTTCCTGAGAGTTGATTCCAGTGCACAATTGAAGCAGAAAAAACGGTGTGATTTGGTTGCAGTGGAAACAGTGAAAGGAGCTTCCCCATTACCACCCATTTGAAGACAACACTGCACAGGTGGAACCACTCAGTAGTGGCAAACCCTCCTGTGAAGGAAAAAGAGCAATGAGCAAGCTCCCAGCTACCACAGCAGTGCTGGACTCAGTTGGGGAACTCCTTTCTCTAAAGAGGTATGTAGACTACTGAGGTGAATAGATCACAAGTGGAGGGTGAAGGGAAATCAAGTAAAAGACAGACAGGAATATCAAGGGGAGTTAAGGGAGGACAGGAGCTCGGGATTTCACAGGAAGTCCACCTGTGAGGCTCTAGGAGTACCTCATCAGAGGATCTCCCCTCAAGATCCACAGGAAATCTCAACCTCCCAGTGCTAAACCCACACTTCTCCTCACTCTGCAATTGGCTCTTTGTGCACATTCCTGAGTGTAGCAGTGAGAGCAACTCTAGTAAATGGACTGCTCTCAGAAAAACAGGACCAGTCTGTGGACACAGGAGAAACCACAAACCACACTGGAATGTCACCTTCTGGAAAACAAAAAAGAGATTTCCAGTAGCCAGCCTGGAGAGAGGTAACAACTAGAGAAGAAACAGTAGCTTAAGAATTCAGCCACAAGAGGGAGTAATAAGAGGGGAGCAGGTGGCTGAGTAGTATTCCATTGCATATGTGTATATATGTATACACATATATATATATGTATATATATATACCCTATCTTCTTTATGCAATTATCAGTTGATGGGCACTTAGGTTGCTTCCACGTCTTGGCTATTGTATATAATGCTGCAATGAACATAGGGGTGCATGGGACTTTTGGAATTGCTGACTTCAAATTCTTTGGATAGATTCCCAACAGTGGGATGTCTGGGTCATATGGTATCTCTATTTTTAATTTTTTGAGAAATCTCCATGCTGTTTTCCATAGTGGCTGCACCAGTTTGCATTCCCACCAGCAGTGTATGAGGGTTTCTTTTTCTCCACAACCTCTCCAACATATTTTAGTTTGTTTTGGTTATTTTTGCCATTCTAATGGATGTAAGGTGATATCTCAGTGTAGTTTTGATTTGCACTTCCCTGATGATCAGTGATGATGAGCATCATTTTTTGTGCCTGTTGGCCATCTGTATATCTTCTTTGGAGAAATGTCTGGATCTTCAGGGAATTATGTTAAGTGAAATAAGCCAGATAGACAAAGAGAATCTCTGTATGACTCCACTTACATGTGGAAGTTAAACATGTAGACAAAGAGAACAGATTAGTGACTATCAGGGGAAAGGGGGGGTGGGGGTGGGCACAAAGGGTGAAGTGGGCACCTACAACATGACTGACAAACAATAATGTACAACTGAAATTTCACAAGGTTGTAAACTATCATAATCTCAATAATTTTTTTTTTAAAAAGCACCAAAAAAAAGTGGAGCAGGTGTACCCACAAAAGCAAAGAAAACTCCAGATCCCTTACTTACACTACTCACAAAACTTAACTTGAAATGACTTAAAGATTTAAACATCAGACCTAAAACTGTGGAACTCTTAGAAGAAAATTCTAGGAAAAGCTCCTTGACATTGATCTTGGGAATGATTTTTTTGGGCATGACACCAAAAGCACAAGCAGGATGAGCAAAGCTCAACAAGTGAGACTACATCAAACTTAAAAGCCTCTACACAGCAAAAGAAATGATCAAAAGAATGAAAAGCAACCTGCAGAATGAAAAAAATATTTGTCATCTGTATATCGGATGAGGGGTTATTATCCAATATAGTTAAAGAACTCTTACAACTCATACAATGATGAATATAAAACTATCTGATTTAAAAATAAGCAATGGGGGGCTGGCCCCGTGGCCGAGTGGTTAAGTTCGAGCGCTCCTCTGCAGGTGGCCCAGTGTTTCGTTGGTTCGAATCCTGGGCGCAGACATGGCACTGCTCATCAAACCACGCTGAGGCAGCGTCCCACATACCACAACTAGAAGAACCCACAATGAAGAATATACAACTATGTACGGGGGGCTTTGGGGAGAAAAAGGAAAAAAGTAAAATCTTTAAAAATGGGCAATGGAACTAAATAGACATTTTCCAAAGAAGACATTCAATGGCCAACAGGTACATAAAAAGATGCTCAATAGCACTAATCATCATGGGAATGAAAACAAAACCACAATGAGATATCATCTCACACCTGTTAGAATCGCTATCATCAAGAAGACATAAGACAACAAGTGGTTGGAGAGGATGTAGAGATAAGGGAATCCTCATACATTGTCATGGGAATGTAAACTGGTTTAGCTACTGTGGAAAAAAGTATGGAGTTTCCTGAAAAAAATTAGGAATAGAACTACCATATGATCTAGCAATTCCATCTCTGGGTATATATCCAAATGAAATGAAAAAAGGATATCAAAAAGAAATCTGTACTCCCATGTTTATTGCAGCATTATTCACAATAACCAAGATATGGAAATAACCTAAGTGTCCATCAATGCATGAATGGATAAAGAAGGTGGTATACATATTTATACACACACACACACATGCGCGTGCACACACACACAGCAGAGTATTAGTCAAGAGAAAGAAGGAAATCCTGCCATTTGCAGCAACATGGATGGACGTTGAGGGAATTACACTACGTGAGATAAATCAGACACAGTAAGACAAAACTGTGTTACATCACTTATATGTGGATTCTAAAGAAGCCAAACATAAAAACAGCAAACAGAATGGTAGTTACCAGATGCTGCAGGGTGGGGGAATTGAAAATATGTTGTTAAAAGGTACAAACTTGTAACTACCAGATAAATCCTAGACATCTAATGTGCAGCATAGTGATTATAGACAACAATGCTGCATTATAAACTTCAAAGTTCCTAAGAGACTAGCTCTTTTAATTTTTTTATTGAGGTAACATTGGTTTATAACATTATATAAATTTCAGATGTACACCATTATATTTCAAATTCTATATAAGCTAGATCTCAATCTTTCCCACCAGAAAAAACAGAAATCTACTTATGTGACATGATAGAGGTGTTAGCTAATACTAGAACAGTAAGCGTATTGCAATATGTAAATGTATCAAATCAACACATCAAACACCTTAAACTTACACAGTGTTATATGTTAATTTTACCTCAATAAAATTAAACTTCTGAAAAAGTGTTATCAGGGAAGGCATTTTTGCTTTTTCTCTTTCTCTCAAACTAAAGCTCAGAGAGGTGTGCATATCACTGTCTCATTTTGTGAAGAAGGTTTTCTTCTAGTTTGCCTTCTAAGAATGTCACTCCTTGAGAGTCACCGTTTTCAGCGGCAGTGGGCAGAAGGGGTGTTATCTGTAAGGCAATCTCACACATTGTCTTTTTCTCCTGCCCCTCATACATTTGCCCACTAAAACCCAGGGTGAGGCTACCAGAGATTAGTAGATCCTCCTGGGAAAATGCTGGCCGCAGCCCACTACCCTCTGAGTTTTGTGCCTTTTCTTGTCATTTCTGAACCTTGATAAACTTATTTGCTTTCTCACTGGCTCAGCCATGGAAAAAAATGTGTTTTAGGTTTTATCTAGCATTCTTGGTTTCTTGGTATATAACAGCCACCATAGTACTATAAACACCTTTATAAATAATATTTCCATGAAGGTCTTGGTTACTCCAGCTTATCGCTGGTCATTTTTTCTCTAAAATGCCTAGCTACTGGATCTGCTTATTTATTTGTTTTGCTTCTAATATGACTAAATTTTCCTGAAAACTCAAGGCATGGTATTAAGTAGCTAATATTTATTGAGTGTGTGCTATGTTCCAGGTGCTATTCTGAGTACTTTTATGTTTTACCTTATTTTCATTTTCAGCAGTTTTATGAGATATGTACTCTTATTATGCCCATTTTACAAATGAGGAGACCATGTGTCAGAGCAGTAAATAGCTCAAGGTTGCACAAGTAGGTCAAGAAGGACCTACTGATATTTGAATCCAGGTAGTCTAGCTCCAGAGTCACATCTTAAATATCTGAATTGAATCATTCACTAAAATATGTTAATTTCGGCATTAATCTTGTTTCTGAACACTATAGAGTGCAAAGCATTATACTTGGTGTTTGGATGATGTAAATGATCCAATAAAGGCCTATAGCTCAGAAAGGGAGATGAATAATGTGCCCATAGAGACATAATACAAAGCAAAAGATGATGTGTGGCATGGGAAAGAGAGATAAATTCTAGTGGGTGATCACCAGCTGGATGTGGGCAAGAAGTTAGAGATTGGGGAAGGCCTCTGCATATTCTTTTCAAGAATTTCTCACAGAAGATCTCTAGAATGGCAGAGATCATCTCAATGCATTATTGTACAACTGAAAAGGGCAATGACAGCATAATTGAAGATGCTGTCAATAACATGATCACCACATCTTTTCACATAGATGCTTTTTCAGGAAATGAACAGAAAAGCTGTAATGCTGACTGCTTGCTAAGTAAGTGAGACTAACTCGTGGAGAATTTATCTTCTTTCAGGAGTAAGAAACAAGGAGATATTAAAATGTTTTGCAATACATGCTGATGTAACTCAGGGAAAGGGAAATCTCAGCCTTTAGATGGGAACCACTGCAAAGCTTTTGCCCATAGGCGCCTAAGAGACAAAATTAACCCTAATGCACAGCAAACCCTACTGTACACAGAGAACTGTTAGGCCACTGACGTTATGCTTAATCCCAGAGCACTGTCTAATTCCCACGTTATTTTTCTCCCCCGCCCAGATTCTATCATTTCTAATTCAACTTTATTTTTACTTGACTCTTATTTATCAAGGACTCCTAAGCTTTATTTTTTTCTTTTGGATAAAGTTTATCTTGAAATAAGGTTTCTATGGGCTCCCTGCCTTCAGTTTCTCTCACACCATTCTTGGCATCAGATATTCCCCCTCCCCATACTTACCTCCATTTGACCCTGCTTAGCAAATGAAAAAAAGAAGGAAATGGAAAGAGAACATGAAAAAGTGGCCCCTTGGACACGCCTCTTTTTTAAAAGATATTTTATCAATTATCCTTCCTAATGTTTACTTAGTTGACCTTGGAAAAGTTCAGCATATTTGTAGGGCAGGAAACAAAATCCGAAGAGCTTTGTTTATCAGAAACAATGTGGACAGGATCACTCTCAGAAGATCAGGTGTTACCTTTATTCTCAACTAGTGGTCCCTCACTTCCTCGAGAACTGTCATGTTCATCAAAGTTGCATTATATCCACTCCATTTTGGAGTCTTCCATAGAATGCTGACATTTGACTTTTTAAACACAACAAATCAAGTAGTATAGGCTCCTCAAAATTTACTCACAACTTTTCCTCTGGGCCTGTGTTTTCTCTTTTTAAACACTAATCAAAGGTCTCAGAGGTTTTCCAGATCCCCATTTTATGCCAAAGTGTATTGACACAGGCTGTGTATTTAGATCATCCCTCTACAGATTTGTTTTTCACACTAAATGAGCTGCCATGGAAGATGACCCTATATAAAACTTAGACCTCAAGTACAATGATATTGAGCTATTTTCAAATCTTTAAAATTCTTCCTGGGTCCTAGGCCCTCATATTGCTTAGAGCAGAGCTCCTAACGATTCACCCAAGAGTTTTGTAAAGCTTTACTCTGCTATGTTCTAACTCTTTTTTTCTTCATGGTGTACCCAGATATTCAATGATAGCCAACAGATATTTCAACTTCCAGCTTCTGAGAGTATCCTACTCCATCAGCACTCTGAGATGAGCTCATGGTCTTTTGTTAGTAATGTTTGGTTCACTCAGCCTCCCTCAGAAATGATCCACCTGTGGGAGAAAAGGACCTTGAAAGCTTATGAGCCTTCTCTCACATCTAGAGAGAACTTGGGAGCACAACTCCCAACAAAGAAGGAGCAATTAAAACACTGCAAAATGTAAATAACCTCCCTCCTGGGTCATAGAAGGGAGACCAACTCTGTTAATTGGTCCTTTGTTTAGACTCCCGATTCTCCCTTCAGGGTGTTCATCTTTTGAGATATTTTTATATGAAGGTCCTTTCATTCACCCTGGAAGAATCATGGGGCTGATTTAGAGATCACTTCCATCCTTATTATCCAAAAAATACATTATGGCACAAAAGCATAGCAACAATCATCAGAGATCTCCATCTGGGAAACACACCAGGAAATAGTGAACCTCCAGCAATGCTGAGTCAGGTTCTCTGTGGTATAGGGAACCTCAACTCTCTATCTTCTTATTTTTGTCTAGTTTTTTTTTTTTTTTTTTTTTTTTTGCTTTTATATCGGACTGAATGGATGGGTCATGTTCATAAAGACCTTCTAGAGATTTGAAGTCGAGAAGAAGAAACATAAATAGCTCTCTGCTTATGCCCCATGGCTCCAGCTTCTTGGATTAAAGGAAAAAATAGGTAGAAGAGAAAGAATGAGAGTAGGAGAGAAGAACTGTTTGAAGAAGGGCAGAGACAGGGAGGAAAAGAGGGACAACTGGGCAAAGTGTAAGAAACTTTGAAAAGATAAATAATGTTCAGTCTTCCCAAAACATACACCAAGATGGAACCCTTTCCCCTCCCTCCACTCCAGTTTGCTATCCTCTCTCTCCAAGTGTACAAAAAGAGAAGCAATTCTTTGTTTTTAAATTTATTTTGTTGAGGTCACTTTGGTTTATAACATTATATAAATTTCAAGTATACATCACTGCATTTCAACTTCTGTATAGACTGCATCACATTCACCACCAGAAGTCTAGCTCACCAGACATATGTGCCTTTTTTCCACTTTCGATCTTCCCCTCTGGTAACCACCAATCTATCCTCCAAATCTGTGTGTGTGTTTGTTTGTTCATCTTCCACATATGAGTGAAGTCAATCAGTAATTGTCTTTCTCCATTTTGCTGAGCGTAATTCCCTCAAGGTCCATCCATGTTGTTGCATATGGCACAATTTTGTCTTTTTTATGGTTGAGTAGTATTGTATTATATATATGTGTGTGTGTGTATCACTTCTTCTTTATCCATTCATATGTTGATAGAAGCAATTCTTGTTTTGCAGTCCCAGACACTAAGTCCTTGTGTTTGGTCCTCAAGGTCTGACTTTTCTTTCTCTAGACACTACATGAGAAGGACATCTTAGATGGGAAAGAAGAGGCCAGGTTATGCAGAAGGCCGAACAGACGGTTACCATATATTAGAAAATAAAGTCTGCTCATTCTTCTAACATGTCTTTAATGTCTTCTTTTATCCCCATCCAACCCTCCTTTTAAATTTTTCACTTAGCTGTATGGAACAGCTAATAGAAAATATTTCAAAATGTTATCCAGCCTTTTACATAATATTTCCTTCCTCTCATCTCTGACCATTCTCTTCTTTCAAGCAGGTAAGTTGTTAGGTTCTCAAGCCTCAAAGAAGGGATATAACAGCTAAAAGAAGTTGAAACAGAGGTGATGTGTCCAAAAACATAAGTGAGTCTTCAGAATGTCTCAGAGACAGCACAACTATCAAATAAGTTTAGAGACACCAAGAACAGAGGGGCCCTAACCAAAAGATAGTTAGGGCCTGGATTGGTAGGCAGAAACTTAAGAAAACGTGGTCATAGGGGTCCAGGGAGACAGCCACTGGGCACTGAAAGCTTGAGCTCTAGAGAATTTCCTGTGCCGTAGTCGAGTTTGAGAGCAACAGACCAATTCCCATTTAACCAAGAATGGCTGTCAATAGCAGAGTCATCAGACCTAGCAGGTCTTGAGGATGGGGATAAATGAAATTCAGCAGCAATTCATTTGCCATCTGACAGATGGGGATCTGTTGAGGCAATAGATATTTCAGGAGATGCTGCTATAGAGAGAGGACAAGCACCGGATGCCCCCATTGTCATGGCATTATTCAGCCCTCTAGAACTTAGACACAAACCTAGGGAAAAGAGGAAAGGACTCTTGAATTGACTAAGTATTTTCCCCAGTGGAGAAATAAGGAGAGTACAAAGTAGAAACAGCATTATGGAAAGATAGTGAAAATTGTGTTTCTCGAATACCTGAATTTGTAGATTGATTGTCAGAACCTCATGTGTGCATTATAAGTACTATTTTCCTTCAAGTGTATTATAATAGACCAATTGGCTACATCTTAATGTGTTTAACCATTTTCTCCATGTAGCATATAGGTTGTTTACAAATTTTTGATGAATGTTTTGAATATATTTACTCTGAAGCATTTTTTACATTTGAGTGTGATAGGCAGCCTCCAAGATGGTCTCTAATGACCCTGGCTTCCTGGTATCCATGGGCTTGTGTAGAACTCTCCTATGTTTAATATGGCTAACCCATGTAACCAAGGATATTGGCCTCCTGCTCTCAGCCAGCACCAACATAACAGCTACATGAGAGATCTATTTTGGAAGTGGACCCTTTAGTCTTGGTCTAGCTTCAGAGGACTCAAGCACTGACCAACAACTTGAGTGCAACCTCATGAGAACCCCCTGAGCCAGAACCACACAGCCAAGTTACTCCTGAATAACTGACCCACAGAAATTGTACAAGGTAATAAATGTCTACTTTTGTTTGAAGCCACAAAGTTTTCTCGTAATTTGTTGCTCAACAATAGCTAATTAATATACTATGAATAGATACCACTTACACAAGAAGAGTCAAATTTTTGTGATTCTTGGTATATATTACAAAATTATTTTCAGAATTAGGGATCTTTCATCTTTAATGACAGAAGAAAAGAACTGAAACTGGCTGAAACAATCAAGTGAATTTACTAGCTCATAAAACTGAAGTAGTCAGAGAAAATTTGATCCAGTGGCTCAAATAATGTTATAAATGTCTAGTTTCTTCCACAATGTCTTCTTTAACTGAGGGTATTAATTTTGGAGGTGTGGGTTTTTATTTTTTTTACATATTCTAATGCTTCCTGCCTTATCTTTTTATCACCTTATTGTTTTCTTTTCTTTTTCCTCTTTGTTTATTTTAGAGCCTCTGTCTGGTGATTTTTGGCTGTCTTTTCCTTTTGCAAAGTGAGGCACTGAAAAGCAAGATTTGAAGCTTGGTGTTTATGGCCAGATATTGTCTCCTTGTGGGCTTTCTGCTAGGTCATCTGGGGAGGACTTCACAGTTGTTCTGATGAACCCTTTCTGCAAGGTGTTTTCTCTTGAGCAGGTTTTTCTCCACACAGGAATTCTCCAGTCTCCTGCCCAGGAGATGCCAACCCAGCTGGGAGTGTTCTGAGAGTTGAATGAATGAATGGAGTAGGTGTGTGGTGGAGGGAGAATCTCCCTTTTCACTATGTTGATATTATCTTAATTCCTCTATGTTTAGCATTTCCCCTTAGATATGTCTGATGAGACTGAGCCGATACTTCTTGGGCCAGTTCTCCAGAGAATAAACCTCCAGTCTTCTATTAGAGTGAGGAAGGGATAATGGGGGAAGAGGAGGAGTTTCCACGATGCTAGAGGAGGGGAGGGGCTGGTCTAGGAGTCCAGTTGTTCTTAATATATTTTTCAACAAAATCTAAAGTTTTAAGCCCACCCACTATACAAGTGCCTAGTGCCTTCAATTCTGATCCTTTTGGGGGTCTTGCAATGGGAATCAACTTGCTTTTTCTTGTTTTTTCTTCATCGCTTTACTCAGGACCCATAACTTCCTGATTTCTTGAGTCTGTTGATTATTCTTCAAACCTCTGCTGTCCAGGGTGCAACTATTTTTGTCATTTCTTTTGTTATCCATATCTTGGTGATTTTATAATTTGCTTGTTTTTTTTAAAATTGTTACTGTCATTTTAGTTGGGCTTCAGGAAGGAATAAAGACAAACGTGTGGATTCAGCCCACGATGTCTAACAAAATATCATAACTATATTTTCAAATTCCTTAAACCGTTTTATATCTTCACCAGAAATAAGCAATTATATAACATTGTTCATTGTATTTTCCCCAACATTGAGAAAATATAATTTTTTTGAGGAAGATTAGCCCTGAGCTAACTACTACCAGTCCTCCTCTTTTTGTTGAGGAAGCCTGGCCCTGAGCTAACATCATGCCCATCTTCCTCTACTTTATATGTGGGACGCCTACCACAGCGTGGGGTGCCAAGAGGTGCCATGTCTGCACCTGGGATCTGAACTGGTGAACCCCCGGCCCCCAAGAAGCGGAATGTGCGAACTTAACTGCTGCATCACCAGGCCGGCCCATGAAAATATAATTTTTTAATTATTCTAACTTTTTAAGTTTTTGGTAAGGAAGATTGCCCTGAGCTAATATCTGTGCCAATCTTCCTCTACTTTTTGTATCTAGGATGCTGCCACAGCATGGCTTAATAAGTGGTGTGTGGGTCTGTTCCAGGGATCCAAACCCACAAACCCTCGGCCACTGAAGCACAGCACACAGACTTAATCATTACACTACCCGGCTGGCCCATCATTTCTTTTTTTACTGATATTTCCTTAGGTAGAGAAATTGTTTGAATTTTCCTTTATTACCTTTGAAATGAAATGTTTTGTTTGTATGTTTATATATTTTTAATCAATTTCATCCTAATGTTTCACCTCTACTCATAAAAATGTAATTAGCTTACACTGTTATCTTACTAGTATCTATAACCTACTGATTACTCACAACCACATTTTTTAATGTTCCCAAAGTCTTATATCTGAGTAACAAATACATACACATACATAAATGGACATATAGTTAAGACAGAATAAAACCACATTTTTCTTTTGTTCCAAAACTATAATTAGCCTATAGTTTAAAAAATTAAATTGCAGTATATCAGAGTTGACTGAAAAGCTGAGAAATTCTGTATCCCATGAACAAAATCCAAAATAATTTTAATTATACATTTTAATTGATCTGAAAAACAATTTTGTTGAAACACAATTTGATTAATTTTACCCTAAAAGGCCAATTCTTTTTAAAACAAAAAAAGTAATGTATATTATTACAATGTAATAGAGCCCAGAAGTTAAATATTCATGATGACCGTATTTACCTCAGAAGAACTCTACTGAGAACTTACCTGTCCCATGAATTATATAATTTTTTGTTAAACACTTTCAGGAACTTTCCTGAAGCTAAGTTCCTGAATTACAGTGCTGAGTAATAATTTTTTTAGTGGTTTTTTTTTTTGAGGAAGATTAGCCCTGAGCTAACCGCTGCCAATCCTCCTCTTTTTGCTGAGGAAGGCTGGCCTTGAGCTAACATCCATGCCCATCTTCCTCTGCTTTATATGTGCAACACCAACCACAGCATGGCTTGACAAGTGGTGCCATGTCCACACCCGGGATCCAAACCAGTGAACCCCAGGCTGCTGAAGTAGAACGTGCACACTTAACTGCTGCACCACTTGTCTGGCCCCATGAATAATAATTTTGACTTAGTAAGAACCAAATATGAAGATTTTTACTAAAATACAAAAGTTAATTCATTCCACAAATATTGATTAAGCACATACAATGTGCCAGGCGTTATTCAGATAGTAGAACATTGAAGGTCCTGTTAACGTAAGTGATAGAAATCAAGATAACTAAGAGTATGCTGTAAAACAATCTTCCCTTCTCTCTGTGGAACCCAAAATAGACAGGCAGATAATGTCACAGAAAGATTTACTGAATTGAGACTCCTCCCCATCCTACTCTGAATCCTGCTAAAACTCTTATAAGAGGCAGGTTACCCTCTGAGGGTGGAGGAAAGATACTATCAAACTCAGCTTTATGGAAACAGGCTGAAGACATCCAAATGGTCAACAGGTACATGAAGAGATGTTAAACATCACTAATCATCAGAGAAATGCAAATCAAAACCACAATGAGATATCACCACACCTATTAGAATGGCTATCATCAAGACAAGAAGAGATAACAAGTGTTGGCATGGATGTGGAGAAAAAGGTATCCTTATATACTGTTGATGGGATTGTAAATTGGTTCAGCCACTAAGGAAAACAATATGGAGGTTCCTCAAAAATTAAAAATAGATCTACAATATGATCCACCAATCCCAATTCTGGGTATACACTAAAAGGAAATTCAAGCAGGACATCAAAGAGATATCTGCATACCCATGTTCATTGCAGCATTATTCACAATAGCCAAGATATAGAAACAATCTAAGTGTTCATCAATGCATGAATGAATAAAGAAGATGTGGTATATATATATACACAATGGATATATATATGTATATACATATGTATGTATACGATGGAATATTATTCTGCCATGAGAAAGAGGGAAATCATGCTATTTGAGACAACATGAGTGAATCTTGAGGGCATTCTGATAAGTGAGATAAGACAGGTAGAGAAAGGCAAATACTGTATAATATCAATTATATGTGGAATCTGAAAAACCCAAACTCATAAAAACAGAGAGTAAAATGATGATTGCCACAGCATGAGGGTGGAGGAATAAGGGAGATGTTTAAGGGTACAAACTTGCAACTAGAAGTAAATAAGTCCTAGAGATCTAAAGTAAATTATAATGACTGTAGACAACGATATTATATTATAATATTCAAACTTGCTGAAAGACAGATCTTAATTATTCCCACCACAAATAAGAAATGATAATTATGTGATGTGATAGAGGTGTTAACTATTGCTACAAAGGCAATCATGTCACAATATATAAAGGTATCAAATCAATATGTTGTACACATTAACACAATGTTATACATCAAACATATTTCACTTAAAAATATTTTCAAATTTTTTTAAAGGACACATGCTGAACACCAAAAGGAAAAAAAACAATGAGAAATTAATGATGAATTACACCTAATTATAATTTTAAAGTAAAAGTAAATCAAATTAATAAAGGAGGCTAGAGCCTTCATTAAAGGTGTTTAACTTGTTAAAACAGGAACATCTCATGCATGGTCTTCCATTGAAAAACTACCCCCAGGGATGACATGTGTGATGAAAAGTAATTCCAGAGCCTTCAGAGATCTGAAAGCCACAGATACCAAAATTGTTAGAGAAGGTATACCTGCTTGCCTTTTGGTAAAAGTAGGGACCTCAAGAGAAAAAGGGACATCTAGAAACTAATACAGACAATACAGCAAATTGTAAATAGCATCTGGATAGTCAGGATACTGGACTGGTAGGTGTGTTGAGATGCAGGACTTCTCAGAACCCACTGCTTCCTCTTTAGGCTCAAGGACACCTCCCCTCTGTATCTCAGCCCCAGATAGAGTCTTATTTCTAATTGTGTCCTAGACTGAGGCTCAAGTTGAGGGGTGAGACAATCCATGCTAGGCTACTTCCTTAGCTTATAGCTGTTAGAAAATGAACTGTGAGCTTCAGTGTATGTCTTACATAGGGACTTCCTCCATCTGATCCATGTGGATCAATTTTGCTCCTTAAGGATTTCTTAAGATGAAAACAACCCCATCTCTCTTTGCATAAGCAAGAGGTTTTATTAGAACAACAAGAATATAACATACAAAATCAACATGATACTTTACTCATGCTAGTTTTCTATTTATGTTGACATTTAAGTCCAATTTGATATCATAGTTCTGCTTCAGAAGAACTTTGTTTTGAGAAAGACATGAAATTGCTCTTCTTCTATGAGATCTACTTGGGTCCCAGTTGCCTATTTATTTATAGTCTTGTCCCACCAAAGTGTGTGATTGTCAGTCTTGCAACTATATGGTGCCAGCCATCTAGTCTGGCAACACTAAAGGGAGTTGCTACCATATCCAGTTTATAACAGTTCCAAGCCATGACTGCAACAGCCTGCTATGGCCATCTCTTTACTTGTAGGAGAGAGAGGAACCTTATCCCTGACCAGATCCATGGTCAGCATTGCACCTAGGAGGGCTTGACCAGCATTAGAAGAGGAAAGGAAAACATGAGAAGAGTGAGGATGGAATAAAAGCCACAAAGGCAAGATATAAGCAGTTGGTTTATGTTCCCCAGTTGTTTAAGAGATGTTATAGACAATGAGACACACAAGAATTCAGGGAAGGTAGTCATGGATCAAGCTTATGGGAGAATGCTGGTATACATGGTGTATCTGCTTATTTGCAAGTCAGTCAGGCTCTCCCCACTCAACTGTAGGTCAGCAAGATCCAGGTCAGTTGTCTGGACACAGGGAAGTGAAATGCAAGTGTTTCCTTATTTGAGTGGATGCTCACAGAATAGGCAATCTCTAGGTTTGTCTGGGTTTAAGACTAGAAACATGAGATGATTAATCTTTAGAAAAAAGTTTAAAATCTCATCAGAGCCCACTTAATACATCAGTCACTAATTTATGAGTATTTGAGTGAATGAGTGAGTGTGTGTGTTTCTAATCATACATATCTAGCAAAAAAATTAGGGGAATGTATGTATTAGATATGGCCAATAACCAGGTTTCTGAAAACTCTACAAATTAAACAACAAAATCAGATCATAATAAACAAATATGTAAAAAAGGCATTTCAGGGACAAAATATTTCTTAGACCAAAAGAAGTAAGACCTGTTAATTAATCAATCTGTAAATAATATATTGATTAGAAATGAAGATAGTCACTTAGAAGAGAAAAAAATGAATGGTTGGGGAGAAACATTGGTAGCACCTCAGCCAGTCAGGACCCTATAGCTGGACACATCAGGCACTGATACACATTATCCACTTTGCTTTGATTCCTTTCTCTCCAAATAGACTTTTGATTGTAATTTGTTCTTCCATGTGGTTTCCTCAAAAGCACAGAGAATTGTGCTATGGGCACAAGTACAAGCATGGCTGCTTTTTTCTTCACTGAAAACTAAAAATAGTATTGGGGCTTATGCAGAATTGTGAGCTTGATTAACTTCAATCCACCTGGAAAAGATTTTTGGAGGTTGCAAAGATGAGTGCCACACCCTGGATTGTGGTAATTTTACTAAACTGATTCAATCTGCAGCTGGCTAGCTCCCTTGGAGACAGATGTACCTTGTCCTTCTTCAAATAGTTATAAAATGCTGGATTCTTTCAGTGCCAAATATATTCTGTTTAATGTACGTCTGTTTGTAGTCACATAATAAATGCTCTTATTTGGGAAGTATTATTTAACATGCAGCTTATTGTAAAATGCAGATAATTTTTGGTTTATTCAAGCCTTGTGACCAATCCCCATCTTATGCACTGGATTTAATAATTATTAATGAATGAGCATTACTTTCTCCTTGGTAGTTGGACAAACTGCAAAAGTACTTTGTATCTTCTCAATGCAAATAAAAAGTTTCCATTACTGGCGAACATATATGTGGCCAAACAAGAAAGATTTTTGTAATACCTTAATATCCAGAGTCTTTGTTCAGCAAAAGAAAATTAGACACAACAGATCAGTGACAGCTCCATGTAAATCCAAAGCATGAGGTATTTTTTCCTTTGTTTATTTATTTACTTATTTATTGTTCCACTGAATTTGGTATTAGGAGAATTTAAGCTTAGCTACCAAAGGCAAATTGAGGGATAGGAGCTCAGTGAAGTGGAATACAGATAAACGTAGATGAAAAACTGGTCATAAGGGTAAGAGCAGGGTGCCCAGGAAGCTGAGAGAGTCGGTACAATGGTAACATTTCCATATGTCATCACCTATATGAACTTGAGTTCTTTCTACTTCCCTAAGGACTGCTTCCTATATGCAAAAGAGGTACCAGAGGTGAGAGGTATGGGCTTGCCTTTTACTGAGACAATTATGTCCCAATTTGAGTAGACATTTCAAAGCTACTTAATTTGTCTCTTTTTAGCACATTAACCTGGATTTCTCCTGATTTATATAAAATTGACTAATTAACTAGTACTATGAGCTAACAGTTATGAAGTATTGCCATATATCAAACAATAGGCTAAGCCCTTTCATGCATATTCTCATTTAATTGTTATATCTGCTCTATGTGGTAGATACAATTATTCTTCTCATTTTACAGATGAAGAAGATAGGGTTTGTAAGTAACTTGCATAAGGCCACATATCTGCAAAATGGCAGAGATGAGATTAATAATCACAGGTTTGATGATTTAAGAATACTTAACAAACACCCTTAACTACTCCTCACTATAGTCTCTGTAGACCCACTTTCTAACACATCAAAGCCATTACAAAGATCACATTTCCTACCAAACTAAGGAAACATCTTCTACTTCTTTAGCTCAGATGGTGATAAATCATTATAGTATAATAGTAATAACAATATCACCTCATGAGCATTTTCTATACACCAGGCACTATTCTAAGTGTTTACATATACTGATCCATCTAATTCCTCACAATAAGCCTATGAGATAATTACTATTAATATTCCTATTTTACAGATGAAGAACTACGGCACACACGGCCCAAGTATCTTATCCAAGGATATACAGGTAGATACTCATTTACTCACTTATTTATGGCCTGACCAAGAGAGGCCACAGCTGAATAAATTTATTCTAGTTTTTACGGCTGGTTAAAGGACACTTAACAAGTTCTTAGAAAATATGGAGGAGAAAAATCACTCTCTTCAATTCCTTGGCCAAATTCTTCACAAATTTATGACAAAATTGATGAAAACAGAGAACCTTTCTCACCAAATGAAAGTGTGCTCCTCTTCTGTAGATTCCTAAGAAACTTTGAGTGTTGCTTAGAAAGGTGTTACTTTAGACTGAAGTGACAATTCCCTGGTTTTCTTCAAATCATTTCAGTGACCAATTTTTGTATCATTGATTGAATTAGCCATGAGGTCAGCCCATTTGTTCAGTCATTAAGGCCCTAAACAAAAGTTTTCAATCTCTTTCCTGCCTTAATACATCTAAAGAGTCAGGACTATACACCCACCAGTCACAGTGGCTCACTATAGCCATGATTCTCAATAGGGAAGGGTGTCTGACTTGCAGTGCTCATCTGCCCTAAAGGAAACATGTTAGAACCTCGTAAGATGGAAAGGCAATTGTTTTTAGAAAAAATGTCCCTGTCCTCAGGTTATTATGCTATATATTCCTATCCTACCTTTAGAATCGTCACCCTGAATGCTGGACTAACATTTTTTTAGTTTTCCTCCTACAGACAACAACTCTATTTTGATGTTTCAGATTGCTCAGTCTTTGTCATGGTGAAGCTTTTTCCTAAATTGAGCGTTTATAAGCTGAATCTACACAAATCCTGGTAAACAAAAATCATTGTGTCAATCAACTAGTCCAGAACTACATGAAAGTCAGCATAATTGACCCAACTCACAGCTTTATTGTAAACATTACCTCGGGGTCAGAAAAATGAGTGCTCATGAGAAAGAACATGTTTCCTTTCCATAGCTTTCCTTACAGCACTTTTAATCTCCTTGTTTCTAAGACTGTACATGATGGGATTCACCATAGGGATCACCAGAGCATAGAACACTGACACCACCTTGTCCCGGTTTAAGGAGTAGCTGGAACTAGGTGTCATGTACATGAAGAGACCAGAACCATAGAAGAGGGTCACAGCAGTCAGGTGAGAGCCACAGGTGCTGAAGGCCTTGGTCCTACCTCTTGCTGAACTGATCTTCACGACAGCAGTAACGATGTAACCATAAGAGATGAGGATCACAAGGACAGATACCATTCCAACAACAACACCCACAATGAAGTTCACCACTTGGCTGGTGAAGGTATCAGAGCATGACAGAACCAGGACTGGAGGAAGGTCACAAAAGAAGTGGTTGATTAGGTTGGGCCCACAGAAATCATGCTGATAGACAGAGTACGTTTCAATCAAAGAACTAAGGAATCCACCCACATAGGCCCCAGCCACCATCTTTAAACAAAGTGTATGGGATATGACAGCTGTGTAGAGCAACGGGTTGCAGATTGCAGCATACCGATCATATGCCATAGCTGCCAAAAGAAAGCATTCAGTCAGCCCCATTCCACAGAAGACAAAGTACTGCGTGGCACACCCAATGAAGGAAATGGTTTTCTTCTCTGTGATGATGCCAGAGAGCATCTTGGGAGTTGTGGAGGATACATAGCAGATATCTAAGAAGGACAGGTTACTGAGAAAGAAGTACATGGGTGTGTGTAGGTGGGAGTCCATCCTGATAAGGATGATGAGGCTCATGTTCCAGGCTAGGGTCAGGAGGTAAATCCCCAGGAACAACACAAAATAGAAAATTTTCGTTTGAGGATGGTCTGAAAATCCAAGGAGGATGAATTTTGTCACAATTGTGTTGTTCCTTCCTACAGCCATAGAACTGCATCCTTCATAAAGGAAAGAAGCAATCTTGTGATCAGTTAGATTTTGTTTGTCATTATTTGAATGGATGTTTTCTAGAAGGTCATATAAACAGTTAATACCAATAACGTCCTAGCCACCTGCTGGGCAAAGTCTTCTCGGAGGAAGTCAGCCTATGGTAATCTCTTGGCACTATTTAAAATCCGTATGTTATATACTTCGTTGACCAGAAAAGAATCCATCTAATAGAGCAGAGAGCAACTGGGAGTCAGTAATTTGAGTTTTGTCTGGAGCTCCATTCCTAACTCCTTGGAAACTGTGGAAAATTCACTTCATCTCTGAAGATCCTCATTGTCTCAACTGAAAATGGGAAGGCTGAATCTAATGAGTCTCAATGTTCCTCTGGACTTGGGTTTCATATGGCTTTTTAGAATTCTGACTTCAAAATATAAACCCAAATTAACAATAAAGTTAGGAATTTCTTATATTTTATAAATCTTTAGTATAAGAGTCCCAAAAGGCACTAAACACAACAGGCTATAAGATTTCACATATTCCATTTTGAGGGAAGCAATTCAACCCATAACAAAACATTCTATTCTTTTAAAGTAAAACTAAGAGAAATGTGTATATATATATATACACACACATATACATGCATGTTTAGAACCAGAATTTTTTTCTAATTATATAATTTTTTTATACAAGTCACTCAATAAAATGCATGAAAAGATCAAAAGTTGGACTAACTCATCAGTACCATTATGAGATAGAAGTGCTATGGACGTATCTCCATGGGGGGAGAGGGGAAGCAACACCAAAGTTGACTGAAATTGGGTGAGCCATGTGGTCAAGAACAAGCAAAAACCAGTATCTCCTGAAGAAGAAAAGCTGAACATGGTTCATTAGATATTTAAGGATAATAATTTCAGTATAAGCAAAGGACAACTTTGATGTCATCAGGCCAACCAGATTATCATTCTGAAGACATGAGGTAAGCCCATGAACATTTTGCATTAAGAAAGACAGGTCATTGCATTAATAAAGACCTCACTAGTGTAAGATCAAATGAGGAAATATAAATGGGTGTAAAAAGGTAGAAGTGCCCTAGAGAAGACCCGATGGTAAAATCAAAGTTGTTGATATTTTATCATTTTATAGAATTTGATTACACAGCACATTTACATCAAATTGCAATTATCTGATTGTGTTATTCATTCATCATATTAAACACTGTTCTACATGAAGAGGTGTTCAACATCACTAATCATCAGGGGAATGCTAATCAAAACCACAATGAGATACCACCTCACATCCTTTAGAATGGCTGTTAAAAAGACAAAAGATAGCAAGTGTTGGCAAGGATGTAGAGAAAATGGAGCGCTTGCATGTTGGTGGGATTGCAAATTGGTACAGGCGCTATGGAAAACAGTATGGAGGTTCTTCAGAAAATTAAAAATAGAACTACCATATCATCCAGCAACTCCACTCCTGGGTATATATCCAAAGGAAATGAAATCAGTATCTCAAAGAGCTATCTGCACTTCCATGTTCATTGCAACATTATTCACAATAGCCAAGATATGGAAACAACCTGAATGTCCATCGATGGGTAAATGGATAAACAAAATATGAGATAGATAGATGGTGATACATGATAGGTAGATAGATAGATAGATAATGAAATATTGTTCCACCATAAAAAATAAGACTGTCTTGTCATTTACAACAATGTAGATAAACCTGGAGGATATTATTCTAGTAAAATGTGCCAGACACAGAAAGACAAATTCTCCATGATCTAAAAAAAATCAAAATTCATAAAAGTAGAGAGTAGAATGGTAGTTTCCAGGGGAAGAGATCAGTAGGGGCAGGTATGGGGAGAAGACAATGAGGAGATGTTGGTCAAAGAGTACAAAGTTCCAGTTATTCAAGATAATTAAGTTCTGGGGATCTAATGAACAGCATGGTGACAATAGTTAACATTACTGTATTGTATACTTGAAGTTTCCTAAGAGGACAGATCTTAAATTAAATTTTATCACCACACACACAAGGGTAACTATCTAGAGGTGATGGGTAAGTCATTTAGCTTGACTGCAGTGATCTTTTCACAATGTGTGCATATATACAAAATCATCAAGTTATACACCTTAAATATAAACAATTTCTATATGTTAAAGGGATCTCAATAAAACTGTTAAAATAAATAAATAGTGCTTCTAGCTTTGTGTTTTCTAAAATTTTAAATCTTCTCATAATCAGTCACTGATTGAGCACCCAAAACCAAGACCACTCTTCACTATGACTTCAATCTGGTAATCCTACGGAAGAGGAAATGATGAGTTTGGTGTTTCTTATCTTAATAAAATCTACCAGAATGTAAGCTACTCAAAGACAGGCAGAGAATTTTCTCTGTTGTATCTATCCTGAGTCCCTAGAACAGTGTATAGGACCCAGGTACAGAAAATATTTATATAAAAAAATGAATTTTTTTCACTGCTTATCCTGAGAGCTTAGCAGAGTGGCTTATAGTGAGTACTCAATTATAATAATATAATATAATTATATTATATATATAAGGCTTATTGAGTACCAAATACTTATTGAGGGCTTATTGAGTACCAAGTACTGTTCTAGGGACTTGATTTATATTAACTCATTTATTCATTTCTGAAGGTGGGTAGAGTTACTCTGCCCTTTTACAGATAAAATGTGGAATAGGCTGTAAATTTATAACTGTCATGTGTTGGATGAATGAGATAGGAGGGAAGGAGTTGGACTTACTGAATTACTTTAGGAAGAAGTGTCCTGAGATCTCATGCTACAAGAGAAGAATTATTGATTGCTTTGATCCAATAACATCTTTTGCAAACTTCAGTTCATCTGCATTTCCACTGCTCTATGCGTGGTTTCTGATTCAGTCATTTTTTTATACTTTGACTTCATTCAAGTAGTAATATCTGTTTCTTGAATTCCTGCTCCTTTATTATGAAGTCTTCAACATGGCCTTTGGGAGCTCATTATTTTAATGGGCAGGTGTAGCCACACTCTTTCACCATGTGGCTGCCTGTCACTCACTCCTGCATCCAAAGTAAAAGCCCAGTGATCATTAGAGCTAAACATTTCTGGTTGATAATTGTTCTCTGAGGTGACAAGGAAAGAGGCCAACCACCCATCACCAGAGTCTTATTTACAGTCCCCTGTCTTATTCTCCTCTGAGCTTTCCCTGATCTGGGTCCAGGAGGATTTCCTTTTGCTTTGATGGACAGCTTACCCTTCATTGGAAGTAAACCGCACACAAATAGATCAAGCCTTGTACTGACGTATAGTGTTTAAAAACACAAATTTCCAACTGAAAGGGTTGAGTTCAAATTCTAGCTTTGTCCTTTTATCTACATAAACATGTATGAAGTTTTAAAATCTCTCAAATGTCAATTTCTTCACCTGAAAAACTGAGCAGAGAGCTTGTTCAAAGAAGTAATATCTGAGAACTTCCCAAATCTGGGTAAGAAACTGGAATTACAAATAAATGAATCCTATAGAACCCCTAATTTCATCAATTCAAAAAGACCCTTTCCAAGGCATATAATATTAAAACTGGAAAAAGTCAATAACAAAGAAAAAATATTAAGAGCAGCAAGGCAGAGGAAAATAACCTACAAAGGAATCCCTATCAGGCTTTCAGCAGATTTCTCAACAGAAACATTGCAGGCTAGGAGAGAATAGAATGATATATTCAAAACACTGAAAGACAAAAATTTTCAGGCAAGAATACTCTATCCAGTGAAACTATCCCTCAGATACAATGGAGAAATAAAAGCTTTCCTAAATAAACAAAAGCTAAGGGAGTTCATTGCCACTAGGCCTTCCTTACAAGAAATGTTGAAAGGAGACCTCTCATCTAAAACTAAAAAGCAAAGGTTTACAAAATGTTGAGCAAGGAGATAAATAGACAAGTAGAATCAGAAAACTGCAGCTCAATATCAAGATAGGTTAGTAAAAACTTAATTAAAACATAAAAGATAAAGGTAAGGAAAGCATCAAAAATATCTATAAACACTTCAATTGAGTCACAAATCCACAGCACAAAAAAGAATAATTTGTGACAACAATGACCAGAGGGGAAGAGGAAAGGGATGTAACCTACTTAGGCTAATGGAAACAAAAGGCTATCAGAAAATAGACTATCACATCTATGAGATCTTTAATCCTCATGGTAACCCCTAAACAAAAATCAGAGCAGACCCACATCATAAATAAAGTGAAAACCTTCACAGGAAACCACAAAACTGAAATGGCAGTCAGAAATACAAGGAAAAAGAAACAATGGAAATATAGAACAACCAGAAAACAAGCATCAAAACAGCAAAATTAAGCCCTCATATATCAATAATCACTCTAAGAGTAAATGGATTGAGTTCACCACTCAAAAGACACAAAGTGGCTGGATGGATTAAAATAGAAGACCCAACATTACACTGCCTCCAGGAAACACATCTCAGCTCTAAAGACAAACACAGCCTCAGAGAGAAGGGATGGAATATGATACTCCAAGCAAATTGCAAACAAAAGAAAGTAGATGTTGCCATACTTATATCAGACAAATCAAACTTCAAGATAAAAAAGACAGTGAGAGACAAAGAGGAGCAGTATATAATGATAAAAGAAACATTCCATCAAGAGGACATAACACTTATGAATATGTATGCACCTAACACAGGAGCACCAAAGTAAATAAAGCTACTATTAATAGACATAAAGGGAGAAATGGGCTATAACACAATAATAGTAGGGGACCTCAAACCTCACTTACGTGAATGGATAAATCATCAAGGCAGAAAGTCAACAATGAAACAGTGGCCTTAAATGAGACACTAGACCAGATGGCCTTAATAGATATATAAAGAAAATGACATTGAAAAACAGCAGAATACATATTCTTCTCAAGTGCACATGGAATATTCTCAAGGACAGACCATATGTTGGGAAACAGGGGAAACTTCAATAAATTTAAGAATATTGAAATCATATCATGCTGATCACAATGCTATGAAATGAGAAATCAAGTACAAGAAACAGACTGGGAAATTCACATTATGTGGAGTCTAAGCAACATGCTACTGAACAACCATTGCATCAACGAAGAAATCGAAGGAGAAATTTTTTAAAAAGTACCTGGAAAATGAAAACACAACATACAAGCTCTTATGAGATGCAGTAAAAGGGGTCCTAAGAGCATCCTAGGAGATAGCAATACAGGCCTACCCCAACAAATGAGAAAAATCTCAAACAAGTAATCTTAAACTACATCTAACAGAACTTGGAAAACAAGAATATACAAAGCCAAAAGTCAGCAGAATGATGGCAATAATAAAAATTAGACTAGAAATAAATGAAATAAAGACTAAAAGAAAAAAGATCAACGAAACTAAGAGTGGATCTTTGAGTAGATAAATAAAATTGACAAACTCTTAGCCAGACTCACTAAGAAAAAGAGAGAAGTCTCAAATAAATAAAATTAAACTTGAATGAGGAGATATTTTAGTGAAAACCACAGAAATACAAAGGACTATAAAAGAACACTATAAAAAAACTATATGCCAAAAGATTGGAAAACCTAGAAGTAATGGATGCATACTTAGACTCATACAACCTCCCAAAACTGAATCAAAAATAAATAGAGAATCTGAATAGACCAATCACAAGGAAAAACATCAAAATAGGAATCAAACACTTCTTAAAAAACTAAGGCCATGATCAGATGGCATCTCTGAAGAATTCTACCAAACATTCAAAGAAGATTTAATACATATCCTTCTCAAACTATTCCAAAAAACTGAAGAAGATGCAGCACTTTCTGATTCATTCTATGAGGCTAACATTACCCTGATACCAAAACCAGATAAGGACAACACAAAGAAGGAAAATTACAGGCCAATATCACCGATGAACGCACATGTAACATTCCTCAACAAAATATTGGAAATAAAATAGAGCAATATATTAAAGCGATCATACACCATGATCAAGTGGGATTTATACCAGGGATGCAACAATGGTTCAACATCTGCAAATCAATCAATGTGATACACCACATTAATAAAATGAGGAAGAACAATCACATGATCATCTACATAGATGCTGAGAAAGCATTTGATAAGATCCAACATCCATTTACCATAAAAACTCAATAAAATGGGTTTAGAAAGAAACTCCCTCAAAATAATAAAGGCCATATAGGACAAACCCACAGCCAACATCAAACTTAATGGTGAAAAACTGAAAGCCATTCCTCTGAGAACAGGAACAAGACAAGGGTGCCCACTCTCACCCCTCCTATTCAACATAGTACTGGAGGTTTTTGCCAGAGCAATTAGGCAAGAAAAATAAATAAAACGGAGTAAAATTAAAAAGGAAGAAGCCAAATTCTAGGTGTTTGTGATCAATGTGATTCTATATATAGAAAACCCTAAAAAATCTACCAGAAAGGTATTAGACATAATCCAAAGCTACAGCAAAGTTGCAGGTACAAAATCAACTTATAAAAATCAGTTGCATGTCTATACACTAATAGTGAACTAGCAGAAATAGAACTCAAGAATACAATCACATTTACAATTGCAACAGAAGAATAAAACCTCTAAGAATAAATTTACTCAAGGAGATGAAAGACCTATAAGCTGAAAACTATAAGACATTAGTGAAAGAAACTGGAGAGAGAGAAAGAAATGGAAAGATATTCCATGCTCATGGATTGGAAGAATAAACATAGTTAAAATGTCCATATTACCTAAAGCAATCTACACATTCAATGAAATCCCAATCAGAATCTCAATGACGCACTTCATGAAAGTAGAACAAAGAATCCTAAAATTTATATGGAACAACAAAAGACCACAAACAACCATAGCAATTCTGAGAAAAAAGAATCAAACTGAAGGCATCACAATCCCTGACTTCAAAATATACTACAGAGCTATAGTACTCAAAACAGCATGGTACTGATACAGAAACGCACACACACACAGATGAATGGAACTGAATTGAGAGCACAGAAATAAAACCACACATCAACAGACAGCAAATCTTCAGCAAAGGAAGCAAGAACATACAATGGAGAAAGGAATGTATCTTCAAAAAATGGTGTTGGGGAAACTGGACAGCCACTTTCAAAAGTATAAAACTAAACCATTATCTTACACCATCCACAAAAATTAACTTTACATGGACTAAAAATTCGAATGTAACACTCGAAACCATAAAACTCCTAGAAGAAAATGTAGGTAGTACACTCTTCGACATTGGTCTTAGCAGCATGTTTTCAAATATCATGTCTTCTCCGGCAAGGGAAACAAAAGGAAAAATAAACAAACGTCATTATATCAGACTAAAAATCTTCTGCAAGGCAAAGGAAACCATTAATGAAATGAAAAGACAACCCACCAACTGGAAGAAAATATTTGCAAATCATATATCTGACAAGGGGTTAATTCCCAAAATATATAAAGAACTGATACAACTCAACAACAAAAACACAAACAACCTGATCAAGAAATGGGCAGAAGATTTTTTTTTTTGAGGCAGATTAGCCCTGAGTTAACTACTACCAGTCCTCCTCTTTTTTGCTGAGGAAGCCTGGCCCTGAGCTAACATCGTGCCCATCTTCCTCTACTTTATATGTGGGACACCTACCACAGCACGGGGTGCCAAGCAGTGCCATGTCTGCACCCGGGATCCAAACCAGGGAACCCCGGGCCACTGAGAAGCGGAAGGTGCGAACCTAACCGCTGCGCCACTGGGCCGGCCCAAGAAATGGGCAGAAGATATGAACAGATATTTTTCCAAAGAAGATATACAGATGGGCAGCAGGCACATGATAATATATTCAACATCACTAGTTAATAGGGAAATACAAATAAAAATTACAGTGAGATATCACCTTATACCAATCACAATGGCTATAATTACCAAGACAAAAAATAACAAAGTTTGGAGAGGATGTAGGGAAAAGGGAACCCTCATATACTGCTATTGGGAATGCAAACTCCTGCAGGCACTATGGAAAACAGTAAGGAGATTTCTCAAAAAATTAAAAATAGAAATACCATGTGATCAAGTTGTCCCACTACTGGGTATTTATCCAAATAATATGAAATAAACAGTCCAAAGAGATTTATGCACCCCTATGTTCATTGCAGCATTATTCACAATAGCCAAGATTTGGAAGCAACCCAAGTGCCCACTGACTTATGAATGGATAAAGAACATGTGATGTATACATCACATTGAATACTACTCAGCCATAAAAAAGATAAAATTGTCCCATTTTCAAGAACAAGTATGGATCTTGAGGCCATTATGTTAAGCAAAATAAACCAGACAGAGTGAGACAATTACTGTATGATTTCACTCATATATGGAAGATAAACAAACACATGGATGAAGAGAACAGGTTAGTGGTTACACAGAGGGGAAGGGGGTCGGAGGTGGGTGAAAGGGGTAGAGGGGCACATATGTATGGAGACATAAAAACTAGACTATTGGTGGTGAGCATGATGCAGTCTATACAGAAATTTATATAAAATAATGTACTTCTGAAATTATACAATGTAATAAACCAGTATGACGTCAACAGAATGAAAAAAATAAATAAATGAAAAATAGCAGTAATAACTGGGAAGCAGTTAAGAGGAGAAGTGGGAGAAAGTACTAATTCATTTTTTATTTCAAAGAGTCAATTCCGGCTGATTAAATTGAAATACGTAGTTTTTCAATAATTACTCCAAGTACTCAAAGTGAAAGATAAGATCGTCAGACTAGTTAAAAACAACAAACCCAACTATACGTTACTAATGGAACATGATTTAAATATAAGAACACAGAAAGATTGAAAACAAAAGGACAGAGGTATCACACAATTAACCCAAAAAATCTGCTGTAGCTTTCCCAATGTTACAGAGCAAACTTTAAGATAAGAAACATTACTAGAAATAAAAAGGTTATCTCAAACAGGAAGCTATAATCTCAAATTTGTATGCACTCAATAGCAGAGTTTCGAAATACAAGCAAAACTGTTAAAAAAGAATAATTAGGAAATTATAAGTACTGATTCCTAAATAAAATGAAAATATCCTTAACCATTGATATAGTGAAAATTGCAGGAAATTTTTCAAATAATTGTTTATGCAAAAAAAGCACAAAATTTTCCCTGCTTATCAAGGTATTTGAAGATACATATGAATCAACACCATCTTGAGTATGAATTTTCCAAGAAGCCTTTGAATGTTGCTCTGACTAAATGTCCATTCATCTGAATGTCTCTTGGGAACTCTCAAAGGGAGAATCTCAAAGGAAAAGAATCAAATTGTACTCGTCTGGTTTCAGAACAATGATGCCGTCTCAGAAGAGAGAGGTGATTCTGGAAAGAGCCATTTTTCTATCACTCAAATCATCCTTCAGCCCAGCCCAAAATTCATGCCTGAGTTCTGGCACAAGAGGCCTCGAAAAAGAATAGTGGAAAGAAAAAGAAATGGAAAAAGAGTGTTGACTAATACTTAATGGGGCATTGAAAGTGAAAGTAGTTTGGGTGGCATCAGGTGATGATCCTCTCAGAGCAGATATCTGTGTCTTCAACGCCAGCATTTCAGCTTTGACGCTAATGTTGGTTTACATCATAGTTAGTGGTGTGGCAGGTATCCGCAGGAAACACCACCATGATCCAGACCAGGAAGGAAAGAAAATAGTAGGTAACACAATGATAGATTGTTGTACAAACGCATGTGAGACTCTCTGCTGAAGAGTCACAGGCATAGGAATGTGAATGAATCTAGATGAGAAGAAACTCTGGAAAATTTGTTTGTTCATTGTTTTCTGATCATGTTTTAATCCCCCAGCTGATTTTAGCAGGAGCACTGGTTTTGTATAGCATTATTGATTTAAACTCTGAGAGAAGTGGAAATGGCATAAACAAAATGTGTAGAGGGTGAAAAACAGAGGACCAGTGAGAGTGTGGGGAAGGAAAAATCCTTGAAGAAAACAGTTAACTTGTCATTCTTTGCATTCATTCTGTTCCCCCAACACACACAAACACACACACACACACACACACGAGTGTGCATGGGCAAATCAAAACCACACTAAGATATCACTTCACATCTCTAAGGATGGCTATTACTAAAAAGACAAAAGATGAAAAGCGTTGGCGAGAATGTAGAAAAAAGAGACCCCTGTGTACTGTTGCTGTGAATGTAAATTAGTGCAGCCAACATGGAAAACATTATGGAGGTTTCTCAAAATTTAAAAATAGAACTTCCATATGATCTAGCAATCTCACTTCTTGTTATATATCCAAGGAAAATGAAATCAGTGTGTTCAAGAGGTATCTGCACTTCCAAGTTCATTTCAGCATTGTTCACAATAGCCAAGATGTGAAAACAACCTAAACATCCATTGACAGATGGACAGATAAGAAAATATGGTATATAGAGATATAAAGAAATATTATTCAGTCTTAAAAAGAAAAAAATCTTTTCATTTGCAAGAACGTAGATGAACCTGGAGGAGGTTATGCTAAGTGAAATAAGTCAGACACAGAAAGACAAATATTCCATGGCCTCATTCAAATGTGGAATCCAAGATAGTCAGATTCATGGAAGTTGAGAGTAGAATGGTGGTTACTAGATGCGAGGTGGAGTGAAAATGGGGAGATACCAGTCAAAGGGTAGAAAGTTTCAGTCACACAAGATGAATAAGTTCTAAAGATCTAATGCACAACATAGTGACTACAGTTAACAATACTGTATTGTATACTTGACATTTGGTAGGAGGGTAGCCCTTAAGCATTCTTACAACAAAGAAGAAAGGAAGAGAGGAAGGAGGAAAGGAAGGAAAGAAGAAAGGAAACAGTAACTATGTGAGGTAATGGATATGTTAATTAGCTTGATTGTGATCATTTCACAATGTATATCAAAATATTGCATTGAATACCTTAAATATGTAAAATTTCTATTTGTCCATTATACCTCAATAAAGTTGAAAAAAGAATAAGTTAAGCAATGCCACAAAACAAAAGATTAATATCTAAAAAGTAAATGTATTTCTGCATACTCATAACGAGCAATTGGTAATTGAAACTTTTAAATGTATCATTTACATTCTCACCAAAAAACGACATGAAATACTTAGGTATAAATCTAACAAAATCTGTACGAAAAAGACTACAAAACACTCATGAAAGAAATCAAATATCTAAGTATATTGAGGCATATATCATGTTTATTTATTAGAATACTCAATGTAGGAAGATATTAATTCCCGCAAATTGATCTCTAGACTCAATGCATTTCAAACCAAAATCTCAGCAGCATTTTCTGTAGACATTTTCAAGCTGATTCTAAAATTTACATGGAAAGACAAAGGAACTAGAAGAGCCAAAATAATTTTTATACAGAAGAGCAAAGTTGGATGACTCACATTAGCTGTTTTTAAGATTTATTCTAAAGCAAAGGAAATCAAGAAAGTATTGTATTGGAGAAAGGATAAATATAGTATAGATCAATGGGACAGAATAGAGAGTACAGAAATAGACTCACATGTTTATGATCAATTGGTTTCCAAGAAAGATGCAAAAAACAATTCAATATAGAAAAAATATTCTTTTCCACAATGCTGGACATTTGGATATCCATGTGTCAAAATGTGAAACACAATCCATTTCTCACACCATAACTCAAAACGGATCTTACAACTAAACGTAAAATCTAAACTACAAATTTCCAGAAGAAACACAGGAGAAAGTCTTTATGACTTTGGGTTAGGCAAAAATTTCCAAGATACAATACCAAAAGCACAATCCCATCAAAGAAAAAAGTGACAAATCAGCTATCAAAAGTAATTTCTTCTGCTCTTGAACGGCATTCTTAAAAGAAAGAAAGACAAGCTATGGACTGTAAGAAAATATTCGTAAATCATATATTTGGTAAAGTACTTGTCCAGAAAAAAGAATCCTCAAAACTCAACATTTCTTTTAAAAAATAACCAAATAAAAAATGGACAAAACATTTGAACATGTAGTTCAGCAAAACACATGTGTAAATGAACATATGATACTCAACATCACGATTTGTCAGGAAAATGCAAGTTAAAACTGAAATGAAATCCCACATAGACCTAGTAGAACAGCAAAATAAAAAACAAAAAATTCTGGGTCTGGCCCAGTGGCACAGCAGTTAAGGGCGCCCATTCCGCTTCGGCAGCCGGGGGTTCGCCGGTTCGGATCCCGGGTGTGGACATGGCACCACTTGGCAAGTCATGCTGTGGTAGGCGTCCCACATATAAAGTAGAGGAAGATGGGCATGCATGATAGCTCAGGTCCAGTCTTCCTCACATAAGAGGAGGATTGCCAGTAGATGTTAGCTCAAGGCTAATCTTCCTCAAAGATAAATAATAAATAAATAAATAATTCTGACAATGCCGAAAGGTGGAAAGGATACAGAACAACTGATTCTCTCATGCATTTCTAATAAAAATGAAAAATGAGGCATCCACTTTGGAAAACATTTTGGTAGTTTCTCATCAAATTAAGCATGAAGTTACTATATGACCCAGCAATTTCACTTCTAGATGTATACCCAAGTGAAATGAAAACCTGTGTTCCCAAGAAAATCTGTATCAAAATGTTAATAGCAGCTTTATTCACCATGGCCCATAAGTGAAAACCATCCAAATGTCCTTCAACTGCAGAATAATTAAACAAATTGTCTTACATTCGCACAATGGAATGCTACTTAGCAATAAAAAGGAATGGGATACTGATACACACAACAATACGAGTGAATCACGAATGCAAGATGCTAGATGAAAAAAGCCAGACTCAGACTGTATAAGTCCTGCTGCCCAATATATTAACTTTGTCCACCTTGTCTCTGGAGGTTCAGCACCACCATTTGCCTGTACAACAAAATCAAGACATCTTCTCAATGACAGCATCTTTCACTGTCATTCTACATGCTAATTTTCACAGATGCTGGTTCTCCCCCTTCTGTTGTTCCTCCATGCCTGAATGACGGGACTTCCCTCTCAACCCTCTAGATAGACGTGGTTGGGGAGGGATTAGCATGTAGATCACACATGATAAACCTACTTTAAAATTTCTATCTCCCTAAAACATTGGATTCTTTCCTTTGTACTGAGCCACAGTCCAGAGTATGTGAATACATTTTACCCAACCTAATGCTGTAGTCTGTCTTTCTTGCTAACACATTTAGAACCCATTCTACATATGTTCCCCCAGGATTTTTCCAAAATAACTCAATATCTTTCAAGCTTGGGAAAAATAATCTCTTCTCAAAAGTCATACTTTTTACTTGTCCTCCTGGAGCATGCTGATATTTGAATCTAATTATGATCTGGCAGCAATGAAGGCTGGTTTGGTGGGGCTTAATGTGGACAGGCATCCCCTTGCAAGGCAATGCTTCACACGAGGCTAATAAATACTTATTGCAAAAAGGAAGGCTAGTCTCTTCAGACAGATTAAAAGGGACTATTCTCATGGCTAGAAAGGCTCGGGATAATTTAGGAGTTCAAGATTATCAACTTCCTTAGAGCCTACTGAAGTATCCCCAATCCAAATTTCAGGGTCTTCCTCTTTTTCAAACATGTCATAACTTTAATTTAAGAGGCTTTGCGATCTGCACAATTAAGTTTGCATCTGATTTTAAGTCTTATCGACCTTGAATCTACAAGAAATAAAATATTTATTTTAGAGCCTTTATAGAGGCTTTCTGGTTGTCTTGGAGGTGAGCTGAGAGTTTAAAACCCCAAGCTTGTCACTTTCTTTATGAAAACTCTTCAGTGGAATCAGAAACATCCATCCCATCTAGCCATCATATTAGTCGTTATGACAAACATAATGGTCAAGGCAGCAGTAGCTTGGTTTTCCAAAGCTTGTCTTCAGTGACAACTTCATCGTAAGTAGCTCCATTATTATGTAAGCACCATACAGGCAAAATTCTTATCTCATCTTCCATTCTGTGTGTCTCTGATGAGTTACACAGGGTCTGGCACAGAAGAGGCATTAATAAAGACTTATAAAATGGACGAATAAATAATATCTCCCTTATCCATGTTTTCACTGGAATTCTATTCCTTAGCCTCTCCTGGATGTCTCCCCCTCTATTTCTTTCTTTGTCTGGTTAGAGAAACTTTCTCTCTCTTAGTTGGCCATGAGCTGGAATCAATTTTCCACTATTTATTCTAGTTATTTTTAAAAGATGACAGTTCAATATTCTCAGATTAAGAAACAAGTGAATCAAACCTTTTATTTTTCTCCCCTCATCTTCAAATACATGAATTAAAGCCTTGATTTTTATTGAATGCCTGGACCCAAATTATTTTTTGTTGTATGTAGCCCTCCATAGAATAAAAATCCTACATCTTTATACTCTATCATGCTAAGTCAGAGGAAGTTTCTAAAAATTTTAGAGGAAAACTTCTGTATCTAATGTCTTTCTCCTGGAGGAAGGTAGTAGGATTCTGTGAAAAGAGAAAGGATTATGAGTTGAGAGATACGATTGACCATATATACACATTTATGTGCAATTGAGTTCCAAAATAAATGCATGTACCATACATGCAAATGCAGGATTTCTTGTCACACAGTCCTTGGTTCAAATAGTGGCTCAATCCCTTATTAGCTATAAAATTTTGAACAGCTTACTCTTTCTCAGAATTTCAGTTTCCTCCTTGCAAGGGAGGGTTTGGAGGATTTAGTGAGTTATCACACATAAGACACCTAGTACAGTGTTTAGCACATAGTAGAAGCTCAATAAGTTTGAATTCCCATCCGCTTAAAATACTTCAGGCCAAAAAGTTTCTATGAAGGAGTGGAAAAGAGTTTGTTTGTGTGTTTGTTTGTTTGTTTACAATCTTTCTTTCTTCTGCAGAATAGGCGTCTATCTTGCCCTATGTGTCCCAATGTTATCTTGAGCTTGTTCTTTATGTACTACCAGAAGAGATCTTGAGTAGCCTTGGAGGATGAGAAAGCCATTGGGATGGAGTTTAATAAGCATCTTCTTCAGAGCACTTATATGAGCATACCACCCCAGAGATCAATTAACTACAAATCTGTGAAGTTTGGATAATACATTTCTTTCTTTTTCAAAAAGACTCTCAAGGGAAAATGTAATGAAACACCTCCAAGGAGAGAGGAAAAAAAAACCTCTCTCAAATTCCCCTGCAGCCCCAGCTTTGAAACACTTCAAAAATGACCCCAAATGCAGATATTAGCAGACAGCAGAAGAATTTCTTAAGATTACATCTTTCCTCTTCTGTGTATCTTTTCCCTCCACTTTTCTGCCCACACATTCTATTCACCAAGTGGATATTTTGACCTTTGATAAATAAATCAGCCTCAAGCTTGCTCTCCAACTCATTAGCACTTTGGGGATTGGAAGCAGTTACCAAAGCCTGATTAGACTCCTTCCAAAGCAGAACTCAAGACAAGTATCAGCTAAGGGTCAGACAGAACAAGAGGGAGAAGGTGGGTGCAGCCATTCATATTTTACTTTTTGTCTTCATGCTCGTATTAATCTCACTTATAAAGCACCCTAGATCTACAAGCCCATATAGATGGCTAAGAAGCTCTTTGGATTTTAGTTTACCTCCATATACCTTTCAATTCTATCTGTCTTTCCTCAAATTCAGCCCAAATCTTACCTTTCTGCTCCTTTGATGGTCCTCCTGGACCATGTTTGAGCACTTGCAGCTAGAAAGAGATTTAAGAGGGAATGAAGTTTTGGAAGGGATTGCTATGTCCTTTAACACAGCCCCAATTATTAGTAAGTAGTCTGAAAAGTAATTTGGAAGGGGTGTGATTGGGACAGACTTGACATAGCAGATTTTCCAAACACTGAAGAGATCTCTAATCTCTAAAACCCGGTTTCTCTTTTCTGACTGATGGCTTGAATTTTACCATCTGAATCTTAATTCTTGAATTAATCTCTTGGTGCCTTTTGAATTCTCACCTCACATTGAGAGAGTCTCTTTCAGTTACATCAACCATTTGTGCATTTAGATGATAGACAGAGCTAGAAGAGCAAGACCTTGTGGACACCAGGTTCCTGGAGGAGTGAGAAGAGGAGGCATCATGAAGTGAAGGACACAGCCCAGATCATGAATGATGGAGAAACCATAGAAAACCCACATCACCTCCACAGTTTAGCTCAGGTTCTCTGCGTCATTATTCCATTTTTCTCTTCCATCACCAACTGCACCTGTTAAGCTCCGATTAGGAAGATTTGGCTATAAAACTTAACACTTTCTTGCCATTTTTGTCAAAAGATGACCTGAGTTGTAAATCCACCCTACCAGTTCTCATCAATCTCTAAGTGTCTGCTATGTGCAAGGTACTGTGCTAGATGCTTAATTTTGCTGTATTATTTTATCTTCACTATGGTCTTGAAGGCTAGTGTTATTCACAAACATTCACCTCCAGCATCTATGAATCCAATGAGGTCCTGAGCCTCTCAAACTCTCCTTCTTCAGCTCTGTAAAAGAGGCCTGGTGTTGATTATACCTGTATTCTAGGATCAAAGGGAGTCCAGACTCAGACCAAATTGAGCCTCCCTGAGTTTGCAGTAAGAGTGAAGGAGATTTCCTTTCTCAAGGGAAGAAGCACTACTTCATGAGTAGAGTTTGGTGACATAAAGTGCTCCATACAACTCTTAATATACCTTTCACTTAATGTTTTAGAGTAAGATTCAGAGAATCTATATGTGGGAATAAAACCCGGGATATTCTTTTCTTTTTGTTTCAATTTGTCCAGCTTCACTTTCTGTTCCTTCCAAATGTGGAAGTTCTCTGCCCTAATGGCAACACTCTAAACAGACTTTCAGTTGACCCATCAAGTCCAGATGATTAAATTCTTCAATCTCACTCCTAAACACTTTTTACAAAGCTACATGGTCTATCAGTGAACTCATTATGTCTGTAAGATAAGCACACTTCAACCTGCCACATGAGAAGGAAGCGTTTCCAAAATAAGGCTAATTTCCATAAATAATTCTTTATGGAATATTCACTGCTGATAGCAATAACATTCCCAATTTATTAAGCAAACGTCCTATCTCAAGACCCATGAGGCTTTCACATATTATCTTAAACAACCCTCAAACAACTCTTAAGTAGCCACTGTTATCCCCATTTTACAAATGGAGAAATAGAAGATCAGAAAGACTAAATGAGTTGCCCAACATCCCACGGCTGGCAAGTGGTAGAAACAGGATTAGAACCAGGCTTATCCTGAAGCCTACCCAGAATCATCACCACCAACTCATCCCCCTTCCCTTTGTGCTAACCTGAGTAGGTGCCCAAATGACCTTTAATAACATCACAGACCTCAGGTCTCTACCTTGCTAAATGGCAGACCCAACACAGAATGGGTGAGGGTTCCGGTAGAGCTGTTTTTGTTTAGCTCCCAATTTCTCTACGTGGCACTACATCTGCACTGAGTTATGTCAAACTTTGCTGGAGGCCCTTTTATTTTCTTCAAAAGGAAAGAATCCCCTCCTGATCCTGGAAATTCTACACACCTTTCACAAACAGTTGCAGAGCCTCTAAACATAATACAAATCTTAAAGCCATATTTGACAAGATTGAGATTAGTGTAAGAGATCTCTGAAACTCTGCACAAATGATGGCATGGTGATGGCTGAAAGGAGCTTCACATTCTCTCATTACCCAAATTTTAAGGTTTAGAACTGGAAAATCTGTAACAGGAGCTATTGAGTGCAAGAAGAGAGGGAGTCTATACCAAGGGCATATCTCTGTGCAATTTCCAAGAGGAAAGTAAAGATCAATGATAGCTTGACTGACTGGCAATAGGTAGATGTAGATTGACTTATGAAAAATTGGAGATAATAAAATGGCGTGGCTTTCCTAAACTGAGCCAGAAAAATTTATAGCAAATAGAGAAAGCATTACTTCCCAAATTGTGAAGTTATTGACTTGGAATAATTTCTATAATATATGTAAATTGTAGAGGGTCTTTGATACAAACAGCCATATGCATATACATATACTTGAACATGAAAGGCATACACCTAAATGTTAAGAGCTCTAATTTCAGGAGATAGATTGTCATAATTTCCAGTTTTAAGAGGATTTTTTTGCATTGATCAGGAAGTGCCCATGATTTTTAGGTTTATTATTTCACCGTTGTTTATTGACCTAATTATCTTCCAGTTCTCACATATTGCTTTAAAATTCATAAAATAACATTTCCATTTTGAAAAACAAAAGCAAATTTGTGAGATTCATCATATTTAAAGAGATAGGTAGAACAGAATGAAAATATTGTTTAAAAGATAGGTAATTTTGATGATTTCTAAATTGTTTGGGTTAAAACCTGAAGAAGGATCAAGATATATCCCACACCTATAAGGGTCATTCACCATGAGCCACCAGGCCCTCTGACCACACTTTTCCTAGTGCCTTCTGCTGAGTTGGGACCTCAGGTTCAAAGACCCGCTGATGGTAAGTGTTCTTTTCTGATTTATGTGGATTGAGACTTAGTGTGGATGTGGAGGGGGTGATGGAAATTCTTATAGATGTGGATTGGGTGGAATCAAGTCCCTGATCTTGAAAGATACTTCATATACTGAAAGTTATAAGAATTTGATTGAGGTTACATTGTAATTTAGATTTTTAAATAACAACAGCAATAAAAAACTCTTGTAGAGCACTTACTATGGGCCATGCATGTCTTAAAAGAGATTTAAGAAGAGAAGGAAGGAAAGAAAGAAAGAGAGAGAGAGAAGGAATTCTAATAACAAAGTGCTATTATTATCCCTAATTTTACAGAGTCATAGAGAGTTCAACTAACTTGCCCAAGATCACACATATATTATATGGTAAAGCTGGGAATTAAATCCAGGCAGGCTATAGCCAGAATCCACATTCTTAACAATTAAATAGCTTAGAGAGCTCAGACTGAAGACAAATTTGAAAGTGGAACTATGTTAGTATATTCAGATCTAATATTTGACAGTTAAAAGCATTTCTATACACATCTGGCCTAATCTTTTTGATGAAATAAGCCAGATAGAGAAAGATGAACTCCGTATGACTCCACTCATAGGTGGAAGTTAAACATGTAGACAAAGAGAACTGATTGGTGGTTACCAGGGGAAAAGCGGGATGGGGGAGTGGGCACAGAGGGTGAAGTGGGGCACCTACAACAAGACTGACAATAATGTACAACTGAAATTTCACAAGGTTGTAAACTATCATAATCTTAATAAAAGTAAAAAGAAATTTCATTTTACTTAGAGTCTACATAAAATGTCAAAATGGAACATAGCTGAGACTTTAAGTTTAAAAAAAATATTCTAAATGTCTGATTGGTTGTTTCACCATTACGTAGCTGAACCTGGTCTCTCCCTTGGTTTCTCCATTCTAATACTGAAACTTAAATAAGTTAGATGAATAGTTATTTTCAGGGCATGAGGTAACTCATCTGGGACATACAAAAAACTGTCCAAATAATAACTTTCATCGGGGATTTACTATGTATCAGGCACTTTACAAACTTTGCCTTATTTTAATTCTTAAAATAAATGTATGACATTGATCCTGTCATCTGTCTTAAAGAAAAAGACATTGAAGCCTAGAGATGATATACATATCACCCAAAGTAACACAGCTGCGAATTGGTAGAGGCAGGACTTGATCACAGGAAGTCTGAATCCAAAGTTTAAGCTCATATCAACCATGCTATATTAAAAAGCAAATATTTAAGACAATGATTATAATTGCCTTCTGAGAGAAAGAGAGAGAATCTTTGCATAAAGTTGTAATCCTCTGTAATACTTTGCCCTCCGTCTCACATATTTTTTAATTATTTGTTGATACCACTGTAATGTAGATTGTCATTATTATCCCAGATCTGCATCTTGTCATTGTGGTCCATGGGAAACACGTCCACAACTAAGGCCTGGAACAGCTCATCAGTGACCACATTCATCTTCGTGGGATTTGCAGACCATCCAGAACTCCAGGTCCTGCTCTTTGTGACCTTCCTGGGTATCTATCTTGTGACCCTCTCCTGGAACCTGGCCCTCATCTTTCTAATCAGAAGTGACACCCGTCTGCAAACACCCATGTATTTCTTCCTCAGCAACTTGTCCTTCATTGACATCTGTTACTCTTCCACAGTGGCTCCCAAGATGCTCACTGACTTCTTCCAGGAGCAGAAGACCATATCATTCTTGGGTTGTGCTGCTCAGTTCTTTTTTTTGGTTGGCATAGGTCTAACTGAGTGCTTTCTCCTGACTGCTATGGCATACGATTGATACACAGCCATCTCCAGTCCCCTGCTCTACACTGCCATCATGTCCCAGGGTCTCTGTACACACATGGTGATTGGGGCATATTTCAGTGGCTTCCTGAGCTCCCTGATCCAGGCCTGCTCTATATTTCAGCTCCACTTCTGTGGACCCAACATCATCAACCATTTCTTCTGTGACCTCCCACCAGTCTTAGCGCTTTCTTGCTCTGACACGTTCCTCAGTCAAGTGGTGAATTTTCTTGTAGTGGTCACTATTGGGGGAACATCATTCCTCATCCTCGTCATCTCCTACAGTTACATAGTTGCTGCCGTCTTGAAGATCCATTCAGTGGAAGGCCAAAGGAAAGCCTTCAACACATGTGCCTCACACCTGATGGTGGTGACTCTGCTGTTTGGGACAGCCCTTTTCATGTACCTGCGACCCAGCTCCAGCTACTCTCTTGGCAGGGACAAGGTGGTGTCTGTGTTCTATTCACTGGTGATCCCCATGCTGAACCCTCTAATCTACAGTTTGAGGAACAAAGAGATCAAAGATGCCCTGTGGAAGTTGTTGGAGAATAAGAAAGTGTTTTCCTAGTTTACGATTGAAAACATATTTCTCCAAACTGACAGAGACTTATATAACATATGATATCTACCTCCACCTCTGGCTTAGGAAAGAGGTACATTTTGTGTGCACATTTGGAAATGGAGGCTCCTCCTGCCAAATTTTTCTCACTGTTCCCCCTGGTGATCTGTCCACTGACCCCACCGTGGATAGCCAAAAAGGGGAAATGATTATTGCACAAAAATAATCTCCCTGGGATTCTCACAATTAGTATTACAGCAACCACATTTTATTGGGTACTTAACATATATGAGGCACAAAAGTTATTTAATAAAATACTCATTGCAGTGCTATGAGGCAAATAGTACTATCCCTATGTTACAAATGAAGAAATGAGGTCCTAGGAAGAAAAAATGACTTGCCCAGCGTTATACGGAAAGTAAGGGGCAAGAATCCCATTCAGACCTAGGTCCTCCTGACTCCAGAGCCCATACTCTGCCCAAATGCTGCCTTCCGTGTTCAACAACAAACAGCCCTGAAGTTGTACATGTGTATAACTCTTATTACTAGTATATGGCAGGATCCAAAAAGATACACTATGTATAGTTGAAGTACCTTACAAAACAAGATGCCTTTTTACTCCATTAAACATTCTCTCCAAGGTATTCCTGTTGGATTCCCATTATGGCTACTGAATAATTTTCTAAACAAAATGTACCGAAGTACATTACCCTTTTCCGCCATTTCTATCTGAGCTGTGTAGGGGCCTGGAAAATTTGTGTCCCATGATATCACATCCGTACTCTTCTCTTCCCAGTCTCTGTCACCTAAAGTGCCTACTAGGTCTGTATTTCCTTGATTTCAAACATGTCATTCCTTTACCAGTTCAGCACCCGACTCCACTTCACAGCTTAGTCTCCCTTTTGATCACCACATTCTGAGTTCCTCTTGCTCTCTTCTATCCAAACCCATTGCTCCCATAAAATCTTTGTTTCTTAACCTGAATGGATTAGCCCACATTCAGTACTATTTGCCACTATCTCTGGAAGGTATGTCTCAGGCCATCACCTCCAGGTCATTAGTCCTTCTTAAAGGACATGGACAGTGGAGTTTTCCAGCACAACCATTTCTGCTGGTAAATCCCTCCATCATTCCTTTATGGGCCTGTCCTCTTCTCAACACATTCATTTTTCCATTAATAGAGGTCTATTGGATATGCAAAAAGTCTTCATTTGATTTCATTGTTCATGTAAGTGGATTAACTACTTCATATTTGGAAGAGCATAAACAACGCACAGGGGAGGTGAGATCTCTGTCCCAGGTCTCCTGGATTCTTGAGTCTCCTAAATTCATTCCCATTCAAAGTCAAGCAAACTTAAAGTGATTCATACAAATAATATCCAATGATATTACCCAATGGGTAACTTTCCCTGAAATTTTTTTATCAGTTACCTCTATGAATATTAGGACTTATATGGCACTGTATTGGAAATTCTGGGAATCACCTTTATTGATGGATGTTATACCCAGGATACTTCTAGTTTTCTGCTTCCTTAGCAGGCTGAGTACAATGTGAGGAAGTCTTTAGGATTATTTCAGATGTAAGATCTAATGAAGGGGCCAGTCAGGCCAAGCGGAGCAGATTTCGATACATGTGAATAGATGATTTCTTTGAAGTTTAGAATGGACATTCTTGAATTCTGATATATTTCCATTCAAATTAATAGCTATGATTAAGTAGAATTATTTTTTCTTCCTAAAGGAAGTGATTCAATTTATGAAAAATATGGAAAAGGTTTACCTTAAAGGAAAAGTACAAATTATTTAATATCAAATCATTTTACCTTCTTCTCCTTCTTTAAAACACACACACATTCCTCATCTGCTTTATTTTCCAACTCATCTTAGTTCATATAACATAAACCCTCCACCTGGCCTCTTGAGAGAACTTTACATATAAGCAAAATACAATGTGGCCTCTACACAGTTCACTCTGAGGAATCTGAGTGTATTGGTTTACTATCACTAATGTAACTAATTACCACAAAGTAAGTGGCTTAAAACAGCATAATGTTATTATCTCACAGTTCTGTAGGTTAGACGTTTGAGAGAGGTCTCACTGGGCTGAAATCAAAGTAGTAGCAGAGCTGTGTCCCTTTCTAGAGGCTCTATGATAGAATCCATTTCCTTGCCCTTTGCAGCTTTTAGAGACCACCCACATTCCTTGGCTCATGGTTCCCTTCCACCATCTTCAAAGCCCACAATGTCACATCTACCCTCACTGGGAAAGGTTCTCTGCTTTTAAAGACTCTCGTGATTAGAGTCATGCGCCACATAACTAGGGTTCAGTCAAAAACAGGCTGCCTATATGACGGTGGTCCCATAAGATTAGTATCATATAGCATAGATGTGTTGTAGTATACACCATCTAGATTTGTGTAGATACACTCTGTGATGTTTGCACAATGACAAAATCGCCTAACGATGCATATCTCAGAATGTGACACTTGAGTGTAGGTTGGGCCTGCTCAGATAATCCAGGATAATCTCCCCATTTCAAAGTCTATAATTCAATCACATCTTAAAACTCTCTTTTTCCTGAAAGATAATCTATTCACAGGCTCATAGGATTAAGATTTTGTCATGTTTGGGGACCACTATTCTCCCTACTTAGCTCTTTTAACATTTGATGTCACTTTACTGATTTGAGTTTATGAGGCCAGCTTTCAAGAACATTCATGAGCTCCCCATTGCCCTCAGGTTAAAGTCCTTAACATGCATTATAAAGTCCTCTTTGCTTCATGCTGCAGCTCTGCTTACTTCAACTCTTCACCCCCTACTACATCTCCCCTAGTACTTTGGGGACAGCATGCTGTCCCAAGGCATCTATTTCTTTTTCTTCCCCTCAAGCTCTTTGTACTAGGAGTTTCCTCTTTCCTCCATAATCTTTTTAACTGACTGATGGTTGTTCAACCTTCAGGTCTCTACTCAGAGCACTTCCTCCATGAAGATCTTCCCACCCATTTCCCAAACCCAGGACATCATGGTTTACCCAGTTGTTGCACTAACATTACTGTTTGTAATCATTTGTTCTATTGCATGTACCTTACACTAAACTATAACTTCCTTGAGGATAGAGATAGACCCTTGTTCACTTTCATTCATCCATCTAACACAGTGTTTGGCACATAGTAGACATATGATAAATATTTCTTTAATAAATAAACAATTCATTGTTTATAGTAACTTTGGCTTTTGCTGCATATAGTGATTGTATTATTGTCTTGTGGTATGGCTAACAAGGTTTCTTATAGATGTATTTCAACAAAAGAGAGACTGAACAAAATTAGACCACTTTTCTCATCTATTATCCTTCTATAAAATTTTAGGAGGGCTTTTAATTAAACTGCTAATCATAACGATTCAAATAAATTAGCAGTACTGATTACTGTAAATATAATACACAACTAGAGACAGTTAAATAGAAAAACAGATACCAGAGAATCCTCACAAATAAAACACTCCATACAGCAGTACTTAATTTCTTTCCATCTTTGCCATCTCTAGGCATAATTTATTTAAACCCACACAGAATTACTCAATTAAAATTAAAGCCAGGTTACCATATTTCTGGCTTTAGTGGACTCCCATCTTCACCAGAAATCAAGGCACTCATTTCCCCAATCTGAGAAATCTAACCCAATTTGTGCCTGAAGACAAGTGCAAACCTCCCCTGAGACTTTTTCAACTTCTTCTGCTTCCTTCCTTTCTAACTATAAAGAGAAAAAGAGACCATTATTCTATCACCCATGAATCCACTGTGTCCAGAACAAAATACTCTGTGAAGATTAGCTTTCTCCCTCTCCTTCAGAAATCTTCCATCTCTCAAATTTAGCTCTCTCCCCTTAGAAATTAGAAGCTACCTTAACTTGGTTAAAGTACAAAATGATTTGATAAATATTTACAAACTCAATTTTACCAGAAACATGTTCTGGGATATATTTAAATAAAGTTTTTAAGCAGAGATAAAAGGTCTCCACTTATTTGCTTTTGCTCTTTGTAGTTTCAAAATATTTTAGGATGACTTGAAATATTCATGCAATGAACAAAATAAAGCAAGTTGCAAATAAGTCAACAGCTATATGCTTTTTAAAAAGTTAAAATGCTGCATGGCAATTAGAAAAACATAGATAAATATATACATGTAATCTTGGAATAGAAAAGATCTTTCTAAACTTAATGCTAAAAGCAAAACCATAAAGAAACAAAGGACAGGTTAGACTACAATAGTGTTAAAATCTATATGGCAAAAAAACAAAATAAAGAAAGTCAAAGGACAGAAGTCTAATGAGGAAAAATATGTGCACTACTTATGGTAGACAGTAGTTTATATGAGTTTATCTTACAAACAAAATTAGAACAAGATAAACCAATAGAAAAATGGGCACAATTCTGTCTTTAGGTCAGAAGTGCGTCTCTTGTATGCAGCATAGATATGGGTCTTGTTTATTCATCCAGTTAGCCACCCTATGCCTTTTGATTGGAGCATTTAGTCCATTGACATTTAAAGTAGCTATTGATAAGTATGTACTTATTGCCATTTTGTTCCTTCTTTCTTGGTGTTTTAATAGTTCTTCTCTGTTCCTTTCTTGTCTTGCTCTCTTCCTTTGTGGTTTGATGGCTTTCCTTAGTATTATGTTTGGGTTTCTTTCTCATAAGTTTTTGTGTATTTATCATAGATTTCTGACTTATAATTGCCATGAGGTTCATATATAATAACCTATGTACATAGCAATCTATATTAACTTGATGGTCTCTTTAGTCTGACCTCTTTCTAAAAGTTCTACTCTTATTCTCTCCTTCTCCCACAGTTTCTGTTTTTGATATCAAATCTAACCTCCTTTTTTTGTGTGTGTGTATTGTTACCCTCTTATTATGGAAATTTTAGTACTTTTGTTTTTTGGCCTTCATGTTATCTTCATAGGTGTTTGATCTGATACCTTTACTGTATTTTTGCCTTTACCGGTGATTTTAGCACCTTTTTTTTTTATAGAGGGGAGGGAGGAGGGAGAAAGGGGTGATGAGGCACATGTGTGTGGTGTTGGATTGTAATTAGTCTGTGGGTGGTGAAGGTGATGCAATCTTCACAGGAATCAAAATATAATCATGTACACCTGAAATTTACATAATGTTAAAAACCAATGTTACCTCAGTAAAAAAAAGGGGGGGCACAGTTATGAGCAAGCAATTCACAAAAAAGAAATACAAATGGCTAATAATTTGATGAGAAAATACTCTAGAGTACTAATATTCAAAGAAATGAAAACATAGCAGTGAGAATTTTTTTCTATTAAAAAGGCAGATGTTAAAAGTAACAATAATACCAAATGCTAACAAAGTTACAGAAAAATAGGCCCTCTCATATATAATTGGTAAAACATAAATTGCATCATCTTTCTGAAGGTCAGTTTGACTACATGTACCAAAAGTAATTAAATGTACATGCTTTTACACAATGTTAAAAACCACTACAACCTGAATAAAATAATTGATAAAACAATGTACATACTTTTGCCTCACCTATCGTCCTTCTTGGAATGTATTCTAAGGTGTGCATGTATGTCCAGGGATGCTCATCACAGTGCTACATAATGGTGAAAATTGAAGCAACCTTTTTTTTTATTAAGATTATGATAGATTACAACCTTGTGAAATTTCAGTTGTACATTATTGTTAGTCATGTTGTAGGTACACCACTTCACCCTTTACGACCTCCGCCCATGCCCCCTTTCCCCTGCTAACCAACAATCAGTTCTCTTTGCCTATATGTTAACTTCCACCTATGAGTGGAGTGATACAAAGTTCATCTTTCTCTATCTGGCTTATTTCACTTAACATAATACCCTCAAGGTCCATCCACGTTGTTGTGAATGGGACAATTTTGTCCTTTTTTATGGCTGAGTAGTATTCCATTGTATATATATACCATATCTTCTTTATCCAATCATCAGTTGCTGGGCACTTAGGTTGCTTCCACGTCTTGGCTATTGTATATAATGCTGCAATGAACATAGGGGTGCATGGGACTTTTGGAATTGCTGATTTCAGGTTCTTAGGATAGATACTCAGTAGTGGGATGGCTGGGTCATAAGGTATTTCTATTTTTAATTTTTTGAGAAACCTCCATACTGTCTTCCATAGTGGCTGCACCACTATCCTTCCCACCAACAGTGTATGAGGGTTCCTTTTTCTCCACAACCTCTCCAACATTTGTCACTTTTGGTTTTGGATATTTTTGCCATGCTAATAGGTGTAAGATGATATATTAGTGTAGTTTTGATTTGCTTTTCCCTGATGATTAGTGATGATGAGCATCTTTTCATGTGTCTATTGGCCATCCTTATATCTTCTTTGGAGAAATCTCTGTTCATGTCCCCTGGCCATTTTTTGATCGGGTTGCTTGATTTTTTGTTGTTGAGCTGTGTGAGTTCTTTATATATTATGGAGATTAACCTTTTGTCGGATAAATAACTTGTAAATATTTTTTCCCAATTAGTAGGTAGCTTTTTTTGTTTCAATCCTGTTTTCCCTTGCCTTGAAGAAGCTCTTTAGTCTGATAAAGTCGCATTTGTTTATTCTTTCTATTGTTTCCCTCGTCTGAGGAGTTATGGTGTCTGAAAAGATTCTTTTGAAACTGATGTTAAAGAGTGTACTGCCTATATTCTCTTCTAGAAGACATATTGTTTCAGGCCTAATCTTTAGGTCTTTGATCCATTTTGAGTTTATTTTTGTGAATGATGAAAAAGAATGGTCAATTTTCATTCATTTGCATGTGGCTGTCCAGTTTTCCCAGCACCATTCATTGAAGAGACATTCTTTTCTCCATTGTAGGCCCTCAGCTCTTTTGTCGAAGATTAGCTGTCCACAGATGTGTGGTTTTATTTCTGGGCTTTCAATTCTGTTCCATTGATCTGTGCACCTGTTTTTGTACCAGTACCATGCTCTTTTGATTACTGTAGCTTTGCAGTATGTTTTGAAGTCAGGGATTGTGATGCCTCCAGCTTTATTCCTTTTTCTCAGGATTGCTTTAGCAATTTGGGGTCTTTTGTTGCCCCGCATGAATTTTAGGATTCTTTGTTCAATTTCTGTAAAGAATGTCACTGGGATTCTGATTGGGATAGCATTGAATCTGTAGATTGCTTTAGGTAGTATGGACATTTTAACTATGTTTATTCTCTCAATCCATGTGCGTGGAATGTCTTTCCATCTCTTTATGTCGTCATCAATTTCTTTCAGGAAAGTCTTTTAGTTTTTGTTGTATAGATTTTTCACTTCCTTGGTTAAATTTATCCCAAGGTATTTTATTCTTTTTCTTGCGATTGTGAATGGGATTGAGATCTTGAGTTCTTTTTCTGTTAGCTCATTGTTAGCATATAAAAATGCTACTGATTTATGTATGTTGATTTTATACCCTGGAACATTGCTGTAGCTGTTGATTATTTCCAATAGTTTTCCTATGGGTTCTTTGGGGTTTTCTATATATAAGATCATGCCGTCTGCAAACAGCGAGAGTTTTACTTCTTCGTTGCCTATTTGTATTCCTTTTATTTCTTTTTCCTGCCAAATTGCTCTGGCCAACACCTCCAGTACTATGTATACACTATGTATATAAGAGTGGTGAAAGTGGGCACCCTTGTCTTGTTCCTGTTCTCAGAGGAGTGGCTTTCAGTTTTTGTCCCTTGAGTCTGATGTTGGTTGTGGGTTTGTCATATATGGCTTTTATTATGTTGAGGTACTTTCCTTCTATACCCATTTTATTGAGGGTTTTTAACATAAATGGATGTTAGATCTTGTCGAATGATTTCTCTGCATCTATTGAGATGATCATGTGGTTTTTGCTTCTCATTTTGTTAATGCAGTGTATCATGTTGATTGACTTGCGGATGTTGAACCATCCCTGTGTCCCTGGTATAAATCCCACTTGATAATGGTGTATAATCTTTTTGATGTAATGCTGTATTCGGTTTGCCAAAATTTTGTTGAGGATTTCTGCATCTGTGTTCCTCAGTGATATTGGCCTGTTGTTTCCCTTCTTTGTGTTGTCCTTGTCAGGTTTGGGGATCAGGGTGATGTTGGCTTCATAGAATGTGTTAGGGAGTGCTCCATCTTCCTCAATTTTCTGAAGTAGTTTGAGAAGGATAGGCATTAAATCTTCTTTGAATGTTTGGTAGAATTCTCCAGAGAAGCTGGACTTTTATTTTGGGGGAGGTTTTTGATTACTGTTTCTATTTCTTTACTTGTGATTGGTCTATTCAGATTCTCTATTTCTTCCTGCTTCAGTTTGGGGAGGTTGTAAGAGTCTAGGAATTTACCCATTTCTTCTAGGTTGTTCAATTTGTCGGCATATAGTTTTTCATAGTATTCTCTTACAATCCCTTGTATTTCTTTGGTATCCATTGTGATTTCTCCTCTCTCATTTCTAATTTTATTTATTTGAGTCTTCTCTCTTTTTCTCTTAGTGAGTCTGGCTAAGGGTTTGTCGATTTTGTTAATTTTTTCAAAGAACCAACTCTTTGTTTCATTGATCCTTTCTACTATCTTTTTTGTTTCAATATCATTTATTTCTGCTCTAATTTTTATTATTTCCCTCCTTCTACTGACTTTGGGCTTTGTTTCTTCTTCTATTTCTAATTGTGTTAGGTGTTGTTTGAGGTTGCTTATCTGAGATTTTTCTTGTTTTTTGAGGTGAGCCTGTCTTGCAATGAATTTCCCTCTTAGGAGTGCTTTTGCTGTGTCCCAAATGAGTTGGTATGGCGTGTTTTCATTTTCATTTGTCTCCATATAATATTTGATTTCTTCTTTAATTTCTTCAATAATCCATTGTTTGTTCAGTAGTATGCTGTTTAGTCTCCGCATTTTTGCTCCTTTCCCAGCTTTATTCTTGTAGTTGATTTCTAGGTTTATAGCATTATGATCCAAAAAGATGCTCGATATTATTTCAACCCTCTTGAATTGATTGATGCTTGCTTTGTTTCCCAAGATATGATCTATCCTTGAGAATGTTCCATGAGCACTTGAGAAGAATGTGTAACCTGCTGTTTTTGGATGAAGTGTTCTATATATTTCTATTAAGTCCATCTGGTCTAATTTTTCATTTAATTCTTTAATTTCCTTGTTGATTTTCTGTCTGGATGGTCTACCCATTGGTGTTAATGGGGTGTTGAGGTTCCCTACTATTATTGTATTGTTGTTGATGTCTCATTTTAGTTTTGTTCAGAGTTGCTTTACAAATTTTGGTGCTCCTGTGTTGGGTGCATGTATATTTATAAATGTTATGTCATCTTGGTGGCGTGTCCCTTTTTGTCATTATAAACTGCTCCTCTTTGTCTTTCTTTATCTGTTTTGCTTTGAAGTCTACTTTGTCTGATATAAGTATGGTGACACCTGCTTTCTTTTGTTCATTATTAGCCTTGAGTATTGTCTTCCATCCCTTCAGTCTGAGTCTGTGTTTGTCTTTGGGGCTGAGGTGTGTTTCCTGGAGGCAGCATATTGTTGGGTCTTGTTCTTTGATCCATCCTGCCACTCTGTGTCTTTTGATTGGAGAGTTCAATCCATTTACATTTAGAGTGATTATTGAAATGTGGGGGCCTATCGCTGCCATTTTTTCACTTGTTTTCTGGTTCTCTTTCATTTCCTTTGTTTCTTGTCCCATGATTTTTGGACTAATAATTCAGGTAGGTAAATTTCTATATTGGCTTTCTTCTTATTTGTAATTTGTGTCTTTATTCTTGTTACTTATTTAATGGTTACCAGGTGGTTTTTATAAAACATCTCATAGATGAGGTAGTTCATTTTCTGATAGCCTCTTATTTCCTTAAATTAAAACATTCCATCCCTTTTCTCTTCCCCTTCCAGGTTGTTATTGTCAGATTTTTTCCCCTTCCTTCTTGTGTTGTGGGTTTGTGGTTAAAATGACAGGATTATATTTTTTCTTGGTGTTTCCCTTCCTTTTATCTTTAATGTTTTATTTAACTTTTGCTAACGTGTCCTGATGGAGAGTTGCTACTTTCTGTTATTGTCCTTCTACTTATCTCCTTTGCTCTGGGTTTTGGAACCCCTTTCCTTTTTTTGATTTTTCAGGTATGAGGGTCTTCCTGAGCATTTCTTGAAGAGGAGGTCTTGTGACAATGGACTCCCTTAACTTTTGTTTATCTGGGAAAGTTTTTATTTCTCCATCATATTTGAAGGATATTTTCGCTGGGTAGAGTATTCTTGGCTGCAAATTTTTGTCTTTCAGAGTTTTGAATATACATTCCACTCTCTTCTAGCCTGTAAGGTATCTGCTGAGAAATCTTCTGATAGCCTCATGGGGGTTCCTTTGCAGGTTATTTTCTTCTGCCTGGCTGCCCTTAGTATTTTCTCTTTGTCATTGACTTTTGCTAGCTTCACTATTATATGCCTTAGGGTGGTCTTCTTACATTGATAAAGTTTGGAGATCTATTGGCTTCTGTCACATGGAGTTCCATCTCTCCCCCAGGTTTGGAAAGTTCTCAGCCATTATTTCTTTGAACAGGCATTCTGCCCCCTTCTCCTTCTCTTCTCCCTCTGGTATACCTATAATCCTTATGTTTTGACTCCTAATTGAGTCTAATAATTCTTGGAGAGTTTCTTCATTTCTTTTTGTCGGTGTCGCAATCCAATGTACACATCAAGATAGATGCGGAGAGGGCTGATGGCCACTCTGAGTTTATTATAACCAGCGTTTCAATATATACATAGCTTACATCTGTTAAACATACACAGGTGTTCTGGACAATGTAATTAGCAAATGCCAAGAATTCTTTGTGATTTCTCAAGGAACCCTCCCTTGGCCTCTGTTTTGATATTATCATGTTATTGCTGTGCTCGTATATTTTTATCTTGGAGCATGCTAGGCCTCCTAGGCAATGGCCCCTCCTGCTCCCTATATCATGTCTCCATCTGTGCCCCCGGGTGACCATGCCTGGCTTAGGTTGCCTCCCACTGGAGGTCTTACCTCTCATTGGCTAACTGGCCTTCTCACCTCTGGGTCACAGTTTGTTGGCAAGCATTTTCCAGTGATTATCAACACTTCCTGCATCAGGGGTGGCTACACTTTTTAGTCTTAGTTCTCTCTCCTCCTCTGTCTGCAGCATTTCTATATTCCTATCCTCCAAATTGCTAATTCTCTCCTCTGTATTATCGACCCTACTGTTCAGAGAGTCCAGATCTTTCTTAATCTCTTCCATTGTGTTCTTCATCTCCAGTATTTCTGATTGGTTCTTCTATATAGTGTCAAGCTCTTTTGTGACATAGCTCCTGAACTCATTGAGTTGTCTATCTGTATTCTCTTTTAACTTGTTGAGTTTTTTTAATAATGGCTGTTTTGAATTCATCATCATTTAGGTTATAGATTTCATTGTCTTTGGGATTGTTTTCTGGGTACTTGTCATTTTCCTTCTGTGCTGGAGATTTAATATATTTTTTTCATACTGCTTGATGGTGTGGATTTGTGCCTCTGCATAGAGATAGAGTTTAGTTACTGCCTCCACTTGTTTCTACTGGTGTAGGGGGGAGCAGCTGTTTAGGCTGCACCAACCAGGAACACTGTCAGGTGTTGCTGACTGGACCTGGGCCCCTCCTCATAGTCACAGTGGTCCTGTGGGGTCTCTCATCATCTGTGGGGGCAATCACAAGGGGGCCTCAGGCTGCTGGTGCCTACTGTTGCAGACCACCTAGACGCGCTCCCTCCTTAGGGTCTGCAGTGGTGTTATGGGCTTTCCCAGCGTCCGGGAGCAGGATCACCTATATTCGCAGCTCTGTCACTTTCTTGGCCCACAAGATCTCACTTGTCCACTAGAGGCCACGGCAGAGCTATGGGTATCTTCTGCAGTCTGTGGTTAGCTTACCTAGCTGTGCTACTTTTGCCCCAGGGCCTTCCAGCCTTGTGATTGCCAGTTGGGGCCTCTCCACTAGTGCTGTGCAGAGGCTTTCACTGTGGCTACTGTGGGACTGTGAGTTTTCCCCCTGGGCCATGGAGTCAGGCAGCTGGAGCTCCACCCATCCCCTGGACACTCCCACAGGATCAGTGGGTGTCTCTTGCCCCCTCTGGGACACAGCCAGAGTCCGTGAGTCAGAGACAGCTCGTGGGCTGCTGCTCTGCCTGGGATCCTCCTCTCCCAGAGCCTCCCAGTGTTCTGAATGCTGGGCAGGGCTTCTCCACTAACACCAGTAGAGGCTTTCCCGCCTGCTGTTGTGGGACCATAGAGTTTCCCCTTGGGCCGTGGAGCCAGGCCACTGGAGCTCCACCTAGCCCCCAGCCACTCCAATGGGATCTCTGGCTGTCCCTTGCCCCCTCTTGGACACAGCCAGAGTCTGTGAGTCAGCAGCATCTGGCGGGCTGCTGCCCTGCCTGGGATCCTCCTCTTCAGGAGCCTCCTGCTGTTCTGAATGCTTGGTGGGGTCTCTCCACTAATGGCAAGTAGAGGCTTTCCCTGCTGGTGCAGGACCATGGAGTTTCCCCCTGGGCTTAGGGGTAATCACGGGGGGCTGTAGTCACCTGTTTCCACTGTGGCTCCCCTGGTGCATGCTCACACCTGCCCTTGGTGCATGGCAATGCTATGGGGGAGTCCGCTGGAAGAAAGCTGCTTGCAGGTACTAGGCTGTCTGGGGGCCGGGGGTCGGAGAGTTTTCGTCTATCTCCATCTCCTCCCAGGGGGAAGTCTGTCCACCTTCCGATGTATAGCAGCACGGGTCTCTCAGGTGTCCTGAGATGCTATATGGATATCCTTTGTTAACTGATGAACGTCCAATTAGTTGTAGATTCGAAGGGGGAGAGACAAAGAAGACTACTCACTCCGCCATCTTGGTGACATCATCAAGATCTGAAGCAACCTTTTTGCCCTTGAAAGTCATACCCTGTTTTCTAAATCAAATGCCTTTCTTTCCTTTAATTGGCCATAACATGAGTCAAGATTCAACTTCTCTCTACCTTTTCACTGTTTTAGCTATTTAATTTTAAAAGTCCAATTCTATGTTCTGTGGTGAAGCAAATGAATTAAAATGTTTATATTTATGTTAAATTAACATTTATATTAAATTAAAATTAAATAGTTTATTAATATGATGAAAATTTATAATAAAATTTTAATTTAACATATTAAAAATAAAATCATATTTTCACTTAATTTTATGTTTATATATAAAAATTTTAATGTTATATTTAACTGGTAAGTTGCTTTTTTATGAGTCTGTCATCTTCTATTGCTGTTATTTCTTTCTGTTTTATTGAGATATATTGATATACGACACTGTACAAGTTTAAGGTGTACAGTACCATGACTTGACTTATGTGTGTTGTGGAATGATTACCACAATAAGTTTGGTTAACATCCATCATCTCCTATAGGTGAAAGAAAAAATAGTTTTTTCCTTGTGATGAGAACTTTTAAGATCTACTTTCTTAGCAACTTTCAAATATACCATATAGCAGTGTTAACTATAGTGACCATGTTGTATGTTGCATCCTCAGGACTTATTTATCTTATAACTGGAAGTCTATGCTTTTAACCATGTTCTGCCAATTTCCCCTCTATTGATTTTTTATATGCATGTGATTCCTCCATAGAAAAGATATTCTCCACTGCCACCCTAAATAGTGCTACATTTTTAATAAAACAAAACCAAAATTTTCCAGGAAAAGTCTGTGCATTTTGCCCTCCCTCACCTGAGGGAAAGGTCGCAACGTCTGAGGTGAAGAGAGTATGAGTTCATGATGCGAGGGTGTGGTGCACAGTGTCCTTCTAATTATGAGTGTCAGTGCCCATCAAATCATCTGTAAATGGATTTAATATGTTAATATATGCAAAATTCCCAGCATAACATTGGGTAGACAATAGAAACTCAATAATTATGAGATTCTCTATGATAACAAGTTATTTGGAAGTATAGAAGGCAGAATTTAAGTGTTTATCCTTGCTCTCTCTTCCTGACCTTCCTGTGTTTTTTCTTCATGGACCACAAAGGAAAATTCTGAGTTAGATCAACCCTGGGGAATCTCAGGGTCTGACCACTGGGATGGAAATTAATTATCTCTGCTTTCAGAAAATTTAAATGAGGATATGTTTTTTACACCCCAGAGAGTGATTAATTTATGCAGCCATGAATTTTGAATTCTGAAAATCCTTCCTTTGTAGAGACAGCCAAGTTGTAAATGTGGTGATTCATCTGCAAGGATAGAGAGAGCCATCTCCTCAAATGCACCCCAACCACGAACTTTGAAAACCACTTCTCTACTGTCCAAAGCTACAGATGATAATAGGCACTAGAAAAGAATGTCTTAGAGGTTGCAATCTCTCTCCAATCTCCTTTTATCTTCTTGCTTCAAGTATCTTCCCACAAACACACATTTCTCGCACCAGTTTCAAGTTCTCTCAGTCTCATTAGAGAGCAACTTGGAGATGGGAAGGAGCTGGATGCGCCTGATTAGACTGCATTGAAAGCAGAATAAATCAAAATATAAAGTAGTTATAGAATAGATTGGCAAGAGGGAGAGGCAGGAGAGAGGGGAAGGGAGAGGTGGTGACATCCAGTCTGCATTCTTTCTGTGTGTATGTACCATGGAGTCTTATTTACAAGTCTCCTGGAACTGTAAGACTTTGTGAAATGACAAGAACTTCTTTAGTATTTCTTCTCCATAAATTACTCCAATCTTTCTGTCTTCCCATAAACTCAACTCAGATTCTTCCCTTTTCTCTTCTGCTCTTCTGATGACATCCTCTGATGGGCATCCTGACCCACGTTTGAAGTTCTGCTCCTAGGAAGAGAAATTTTAAAAAAGTTCCTGTGGAGGTTGCTTGCTCCAGACCCCTACCCAAATAATTGGGAAGTGACATATATCTTAAGCACAAAGGAGGTGCCTCACTTCCAAACGTCCCCTTATTTGCATGCTGATGCCTGGAATTATACCATCTGAAACTCATTTGTTAGTTTAAGGCTTGTCCTCTTTTAAAAGTGCCAAATTTTCTCTTTTAAAAGAAGTTATTCTTTAAGTTTCATAGTCATTTGTCCAGTAAGGATCTGAGAGAGAAAGCTAAAACCTTTCTAAGCTTCCTGAGAAGTTAAAAGAAATACTGAGTGAGGAAAAGTTTCAGACCAGAAGAAGGCGCACTCACAGACAAACTTCAAACTCAGGTTGACAGTTCTGGTTACATAATGCTGATAGCAATTTATGCCATTTCACTTTCACAGCCAGGACACCTGTCAAATCAAAACTGCAGTACAGATGCTCAAGCTCAAACTTAGTCACAAATTTTAAGACAGTTGAGAATGGCAAGAGATAATTAAATGAGCTAGATGCAAAACATCTGGGTCTTGCACACTAGTAAAATCTTATCTGTTTTTTTGGTTTTAGTATTATCATCTAATTGAAGAAGGATCAGCTCCCAAGATGCCTGCCACCATTTCCCTACATATACGTAAAGAAATTAATATTTACTGAGTGTCTACTATTCATGGAGCATTGTACCAGACACTTCACAGTTTCTGTTTGATGTGATCAGGTCAGTAACCTGCAAGGTGGATATTCCTCAGATGATCAAGGTTCTAATCCTAGATCCAAACGTTGACGGCTTTGACAATTTATAGATGTTACTTATGCTCTCGTATCCTTATTCTCTAAAATCTACCAAGGAAGTAATTCTAGTTTAAAATTGATTAACATCTAATTTTCACATCTATTTTGCAAAATAGGTGTGTGAATTAAATTATATACACGTATGTAATCTGTGCAATTTATGTTAGGTTTCCATCTCTCCATGTGGTTCTGTGTGCAGAGTGAATTTTCTGTTTTATGGTGAGAGCAGGGGCTTTCCCCTCTGTCTCAAGGAAAGAATCACCTCTTCCAAGTTCAAGGTGTTTCTACATCTTTCACTATAAGAGTCCAGGGATCGAAATTATGTTAAAAACCCCTAACAATCATAAATAATTCTAATTTGTTTCTAAAGTAACATTCAGGGTAGGATATCCCTACTCCTCTTCTTCTGATGTCAACTTGTCTAATAGAAAATAAAATTTATGGTGCTGAGACATCTTACCCTTAAACTTTGAATCTTCTTCCTCAAGGCTACTCCCTAAACTGAATTTTTAAGGACAAAATAAAATAATGGTTAAAAAGAGCCGCTTGATGGAGTTTTCAATCTCAAGAAGACCAAACTCCCAACATCACCTCTAACACCATCTTCCTTTGAACTTGCATTATCTCTCAGAGTGGACTCACTTCTTCTGTATTTAGCATATGTCAACATGGAGTCTCATGATATATAATCCATCCAGGCCCAAGAGCCACTGTTCTTAAAATGCCCCTTTAGATAAGCACTCACTTTGTGCCTATCTTATATCATAAACTTTATATACACCCTCTGAACCAGGAGTCTCAGCAGCCTCATGAGATAGGCAATATCATTCCTATCAAGAAAAGAAACTGAGCCTCAAAAATAAGCTGTTGGCATAATTGTAGCCCAAAGTCACACAACTTGTTAATTACAGTTAGAATTAGAAACAAGTACTGTCTTATCTCTAAAGCCCACTCAATATTAAACCACTACACTCTCTTACCATCCCTTTCTGCCAGCACAAGGGTCAAAACTAAACTTGGCTTCCACCCAAATATTTCTTCCCTCTCTCCTTCACTTAGGATCAGGCTCACATCATAGTCTGACATCAACCCCAGTCTTTCCTGGCTCCCTTCACATTTCCTCTCACAGGAATTTCCTTTACTAAAACCCTCTATGTTCAATTCTGCTTGGTTTCTGCTTCTTGGAAGACCTGGACTAACACAATGCATTGTTCATAAAAGCTCCAAATACTAAACTATCTAAATGTCCATAAAGATGTGGTTGAATAATGGAGCTATATTATCCAATGGAATATCATATAGTGATAAGTGTAAACAAATTATAGCTACATGCAACAACATGGATTGACCTCCCAAGCATACTGTTAAGCAGAAGATGCCAGGCACAAAATAATACCTAAAATGTTACCTAATGCATATAAAGTTCAAAAACAGACAAAATTAATTTTATAGTTTATCGGTGCATAAGTGGCTAAAATAATAAAAGACAAGCAAATGGTTACCATAAAAGTCAGGATTGGCATTAGATCTAGTGGTAAGGAAATGGACGGGGTGTAACATTCTAAGGCTTCTGAAGTGTTAGCAATGTTTCATTTCCCAATCTGGGTGATGGTTATAGAACAAACACGTAGTTTGTTCTATAGCTGTGCTTTACTTTGCTGAAAGTGAGCTGTCATTTACAATAGGAAGTTTTCTTAAGCCACCTGCTGATGCAAACAGTCTGAATACACCAATTAAATGACAGAGAGTGCAAGGTAGATTTTTTTTTTGTGGAAGATTAGCCCTGAGCTAACATCTGCCACTAATCCTCCTCTTTTTGCTGAGGAAGACTGGCCCTAAGCTAACATCCGTGCCCATCTTCCTCTACTTTCTATGTGGGACGCCTACCACAGCATGGTTTGCCAAGCAGTGCCATCTCTGCACTCAGGATCCAACCCATGAACCCCAGACCGCCAAAGCAGAACGTGCAAACTTAACCATTGTGCCACAGGGCCAGCCCCACTTCTGCTACTGTATATCTGTGGGACGCCAGCCACAGCATGGCTTGACAAGCGGTGCATAGGTCCGCACCCGGGATCTGAACTGGCGAACCCCGAGCCGGCAAAGTGGAACATGCAAACTTAATTGTTACACCACTGGGCTAGCCCCCAAAGTGGATTTTTTTAAAAAAGACCCAACTATATATTTTCTACAAGAAACTCACTTTAAATATAGAGACACAGATTAAAAATAATTCAGTCGAGAAAGATATACCAGAAGAAAACTGGAGAAGATACAGTGATGTGTCAATTAATGGGAGATAGTTCTGAGAAAAGAGTCTTTAGGTGATTTCGTCGTTGTGAAAACATCATAGAGTGTACTTACACAACCCTAGGTGGTATAGCCTACTACACATGTAGGCTGTATGGTATTAATCTTGTGGGACCACCACATCCATCGTTGATCAAAATGTCATTCAGTGCATGACTGTATAGTAATTTGAGATAAGGCAGACTTTAGAACAAGGAAAATTATCAGTGATAAGGAGAGGGTTTTTTTCTTTTTGACGAAGCTTAACCCTGAGCTAACATCTGCTGCCAATCCTCCTCTTTTTGCTGAGGAAGACTGGCCCTGAGCTAACATCCATGCCCATCTTAGGAGAGGGTTTTTATAATGAAAATGATAAAGGGGTTAATTCTCCTAGTACACAACAAGCCTTGATGTGTATGCACTTAGAGTGTCAAAATAGATATGGTAAAAACTGATAGAAATACAAAGAGAAATAGACCAATCCACTATTATATTTGGAGACTTCAATACCTTCTGTCGGTAATTTATAGATCCAGTAGGCATAAATTCAGTATGCAGAATACACTTGAATTAAAAAGCAACATTAATCAATTGGATCTAATTGATATTTATAAAATATTTCATCCCAAAACAGCAGAATACACATTCTTCTCGAGCTCACATGGAACATTCACCAAGATAGACCACATTCTGGGCTATAAAACAGACCGTCACAAATCACGCAAAGTATGCTCTCATACCACAATGGAATTAAACTAGAAATCAATAACAGAAAGTTAGTTGGAAAAATCCCAATATATATATACATGTTGCCTAGTAACCTTTTAATAACTCCCATTGCATCTGCAACTGCTAGCTTCTCCATTGAAAATTATGTTTCTTACAAATATCTGACACTGTTCCCTATGCTGATTATTATATTAGACTTCCAATTCAGTGTCTAAGGGAATAATGTGGACTGTGCATGTGTTTGGGTAAAGACGAACAGAGCAGTGAAGATGGGGAACCTGACAGGCTCACCTTTTTAATGCAAAGGTAGGTGCAGGCAACCTCAGCTTAGCACACATATAATTTTTTTATTTGATAGTGTTCAGTCTTCAGTCCCTGAAAGGTAAAATATTCATGTGCAATTCTTGAAGTGTACATCATTTAGAACTGAAAGCCTTAGGCTGATTAAAATCTCCTGCCTCTCATATAAAATATTAGGCGTCTCAAGACACCTTCTGATTAGAAGGTGATTTCCTTTATATTAAAACAAATTTCATAAGCATTTATGGAGCACTTACAATATATGGGAAAATAACTGGCCCAGTTCCTTTATGAAAAAGAGATTCAAAGATAGCTGGGAACAGGGTGAGAAACACAATTATATAATACCATTAGCATTATGATGATATTAACACCCTATGTTTGTATAATGCTTTGAAGTGTACAACGTGCTCTCATGTGAATTGTCATTTCATTGAATTTACAGCAACAAAAGTGAATGAGGGACAGAAGTGGGATGAGACTGGAGATAAAGGAGAACAAGGACTTGTTAAGTAACTACTGCATGTTAGTCACTGGCCAGCCATTCGTTCATCATCTATTCAAAAAGAATTACAGAATAATTGCTATGTGCCAGTAGGAGCTGGGGAAACAATGATGACAAAACTAAGTCCCTGCCTTCAAGGAGTTTACATTTGGAGCAAGAGGCAGAAATAAATAGATACATAATGACAGGCAGTAAAAAGTGCTAGATTATCTCAAGTAAACCCCACTGCAAAGCAAGGCATATGCTCCCCATTCTATGGAAGAAGATGCTGAGATGCATAAAAGTTAAATTGCTCAGGCCCATCCAGCCAAAATTTAAAATACTTGAATCTCAGTTCAAAGACTATTGTCTTTTGAACAAGCCGCCTCTAAGTTTCATAATGCAACCCTGAGGTTACAAAATAGACAATCCACCATTCCATCCTGACCTGACATCGCACCTGATAGTCTAGAACCTTCTAAAGTAATTGACCAGAAGAGCAAGTGGAACTGTATTAATTCAAAAGAGAAGCCAGCAGTAAGTAGCTTCGATCTCAGTTTCTAGAGACCTGACTTGGCTGGTCCGAGGCTCTCTATATGATGCCTCCAGCCAATGTCTCATGGAACCGTAACACACTGAGAGAATAATTAGAATTCTTTTCCCCACACATCTCTTTCCTTAATAAGTTACCTTTCTTAGGACAATTTTATGGAAATGGAAAAGAAAAACACAAGAGGCATAACATCAGAGCTCAAATTAATGAGGAAAACCTTTTACTTCAAAGTGTATGTTAATACGCTTTTTCTAATTTTCAAAATCAGAAGCCATTTAAAATCTATTTTAAAAATTAGATTACCAAAATCCGAATACCCACAGATAATAGCTGCTACTATTGAGGTAGACATCTTTCCAGACTTCTTTTAAACATATAGATTTTGGGGCCTGCCCAGTAGCATAGAGGTTAAGTTTACATGTTCTGCTTCAGTGGCCCAGGGTTCGCCAGTTCAGATCCCGGGTGCAGACATGGCACCACCTCTCAAGCCATGCTGTGGTAGGTGTCCCACATATACAGTAGAGGAATATGGGCATGGATGTTAGCTCAGGGCCAGTCTTCCTCAGCAAAAAGAGGAGGATTGGTAACAGATGTTAGCTCAGGGTTAATCTTCCTCACAAAAAAAATAGATTTATTTGCAAAAGTAACAGTATGTGATACAGTCAGCACTTCAACCTATCACTAAAAAGGACTCTTACCACATCTAAGAGTAAAGTTCTACATTATCAATTTTGTTGGCTGAAAATACTGAATTATTCTATTGTACAGTAACTTATTGAACAAGTTTTATATATCAGATATTAATCTAAATTCTTATTTCTTATAATCTGTACTGTCACAAACTTTCTTTGCACTCATGGCATTAAGCACTTGATTTATTAACTGTTTAGCATAAATTCCTAAGATAGAATTCCTGAGTCAAAGGACTTGCACATTTTAAGTTTTGGCACATATTTCAAGAATGACCCCAGAAAGTTTGTCCCTCTGTACACTCCTACCAACCATATATCTCCTTCCCCATATCCATGCAAATAATGGGTCGTTTAAACATTGACCAATACTTCAGGTGAAAATTGATATCTCATTGCAATTTTAATTTTCATTTCTTTGCTTAATAGTGTAATTGAACATCAATTCATATATGAGCTGACCAACTATATTTCTCTGTGAATCATGACCCACTTTTGTTTTAAAGTATACATTTCTCACTGAATGATAAAAGCTCTATTTATAGCAAAAGTAGTAAACTTATTTTGTATTATTTTTTACATACATTTTCCCAAGTTTTTCATTCATTTTTAGTTTTTAACTTATTTTTAATGCTTTTGAAACATGGAAGTTTCATATTTTTATTCAACCAAATCTAATAGTCTTTGGTAATCTTTGGTGTAATGCTTACAAAGTTCTTCTCAACCCCAAAATTATAAAAAACAATTACTTAAATTTTATTCGAATATTATAATAAATTTGTTTTTTTTGGCATTTGTATCATCAAGATGACAAACTCTTCAGTCTTCCATTTCAAGTTAAAATGTGTTGTAATTTATTTTGGCTTATAACATCCATCTATAAAAAGAAATCAAACATCCAACCACAATTAGAATTAGGCTGTTTCTTTACAATACCTTAATCCTTAGTTAAAATTAGAAAACTAAAGTAATTTTTGACTAGACCTAGACCCAGTAAAGTTCATGTCTGGACTTACAGATGTACACAAAAACGCATTTCCAAAATACTGAGTGCAGCATCATTTGAAAATAGTAATGAGGGCCCAACTAGGCAAACTGAAGGTGGCAATGTATGATTTTTGTGGCCCCTCACCTCCTGTAGATTCTACAAGCCTGACTCCCAATGCTACACACCCATCCTTAGTTTCCATATTACCTTTTCAACCCCTGTCGGCCAAGACTGCTATGATTTCCTGCCTAGCGCCCATTCCAATCTTGCCTTCATAACCAATGCTTGTTCTGGACATGGCTGATTGCCTTATACCTATGAAAATCAGTCTCTACCTTAGTAACCAATGTATTTACCCATCACGTCTACAAAGGATTAGGGAGATCTTACAGCAACAACAGCAAAACACGTAACAGAACAACAAAATATAAGTAGGAAACTGTTAAGAGATTACAATTGAGAAAGTATGGAGTAGGAAATTAACCCATATATAGGTTTTTGAGTGTATGGAAGACAAAAGAGAAATGGCCCAGTACGTAGTCTTCATTGTCTAAGAGGAAGATCTTACTGGTCTCCTAGGGGAGCTGTCCCTGACACTTGGGTCTAGGACAAATGTTTCCCTTGGAGTTTCAAGTTGGGAAGCTAATATATCTTGCCCTCAATACAATCCTAAGGTGGGCTCTTCTTTGTAGACACCTTTTATAAAGGGAAATAACATAATTTGAGTAGCTTTCTGTTGTTTGCTAGGTGGCAGTAAAAAATTCCAGAATACCACCTCCAGGTACTGTGTTATGATGGGATATTAAAGTAGGATTCTTATTGCATCATATTAAAAGAACCCTTAGAGAGGAAATTCACTTTTCCACAGGAATTAAATGGTTCTAATGGTGAAATCAGAAATCTAGGAAAATCAACAGAGAAGATTTTTATTTAAGAAGCTTTCTGCATGTCTGAACTCCTCAAATTAAACCATAAAATACCCTCAACTGTAACAGAACTGAAAAAAAGAAATGCCACTAAACAGGTCATTTGCAGGGTGCTTTATTATGTTTTTATTTCAGGGATTGTGCTCTGTTCTTTTTTTATCTAGTCTACTCTCTTTTTTATCCTATTTTCTTCAGATATGCTTCCATTGCTTTGAATGCCAAAACTGTTTACTTTCTACTGTTGAACTGGCTTTGGGTCATCTCAACTATTTGAATTTTTAAAAATTATCTGCAATATGAGAGTCCTTGGACATACAAATATTCATAGTTAAGAGAGTTTTGTCCTCTGATGGCCAGATATCTAATTTGAAAAAACCTTACTTGCCAACATAGCAACAGAAGAAAATCCCTGGAATTTGAGGTTATATTTAATCCCAGGTTAAAATTCTCTATCTTTGCAAGAGTTTAACTGTTTTAGATTCTACCTATAGGTGAGATCATGCAGTGTTTGTCTTTCTGTGGCTGGCTTATTTCGCTTAGCATAATGTCTTGCACTCAGAGAAGCAGAGAGTAGGATGGTGATCACCAGAGGCTTGGGGTAGAGAGAAATGGGAAGATGCTAGTCAAGGGATATGAGCGGTACAAAGTTTCAGTTATGCAGGGTGAATAAGTCCTGGAAATGTAATGCACTATAGTTAACAATACTTTATTGTATGCTTGAAATTTGTTTAAAGGGTAGATATTAAGTATTCTCATGGCAAAAATTCAAAGAGGACTCGGAAAATTTTTATTAAAGTTATGTATCTTTCACCAATCCATAGACTGATTCTAGAAAAATAAATACCCTTCTCCATTCACCCCTAAAGTAAGGAGGATCAGATTAAGTCACCACTGAGGTCTGGAAGTTTTAATGATGAGTTTGTTTGTGATGATTTCATGTGCTCTGAATGATGATTGCAGCTCTACACTCAACCAAGAGCCTTGTGGACCAAGTGAGATCCAAGTGTCTCAGAGCGCATGGAGGACTACTTATGAGGGCCTGATTCTTCTCTCCTGTATGAAAGGAGATGAGGATTAACTAGTCAGGCTACTTAATTAACTGTAAAGTTAATCTACCCACTATAATTCTGATATAGCAAAGTAAGCCCCACACTCTCTGATCTGGCAGAATGCTACAGTGGAAAAACCTCTGGAGACTGTTAAATAAAAATTATTCACCAGACACTTGTTAAAAATGGCAAGACAGATTTTATCCAAGACTGTTGCAGTAGAGGTCAAGACTATTGCAATAGAGGGGAGAGATTAAGCTCAACTGCAAATACAATGAGGAGAAGTTGGGATTTATAGCCAATGAACAGAGGGAGAGGGTCAGTGGATAGAGAATTACTAAAGGGAGAATGCAAGGATAGGGGGATTCTTGCTAAATTGGCTTAACAGGATTCTTGCTAAAGACAAGCCAAGAACTTTGATACAAGGAGTTAGATGTCTAGGGTGGGGGTTGAGAAATTTGATCAGATATCAAGGGTAGGGGCTTCTTGCTAAACTGATTTAGCAGGATTCTTGCTAAAACTGAGTTTATCCAGGAAAAATGTGTAAGGTCGAGGTTGACACCTAGTTGAGAAGAGGGCTCAGAAGGGCCTAACTAAAATCTCGTCAAGAAGGGAGTCTCTGTCAAGTCAGAAAAATTATTTGGGTTCAAATCCTTGATTTGCCACTTATTAACTTTGTGATTTTGCAAATGTGGGAAAGTCATTAACTGCTCTAAGCTCCAGTTTCTCCTATGTAAAATGGAGATAATCATAACTACTCTACAGAGCCCACAGAGACACCACAAGAATCAAAATCAAAATGAAATGTTGCAGGTGAAAGCTTTTAGTAAATTATAAAGCTTGCATACATGTAAAGAAGTTATTCCTGCAGGATAGAAAATAAGCCATGGTCAAATGACCATAGCCTTTCCATCTCCCTCTAGTCAGAGTAAGGACATAGGAGTGTGATGGTTCTTCTTGTCAACCTAGGGTTTTACAACAAGAAAGGAAAATCACCAGGATAAAGAGTTTCCACACAATGAAAAGGGAGACTCTAGCACAGTTTTTCTGAGTAGTCGTTATGATCTGGATACTTGCAAGAGCCTTATAACAATATATGATAAATGATATTGCCGCCTCATGACTGCATACTCCTAATCCTGACATATCTTCTCCTAAGGTAGAGCTAGCAGAGGGTAGTCCCCATCATGGGCCAGAGCAACCACACCACCGTGAAGGAATTTGTCTTCCTGGAACTCACTCGCTTCCGGGAGCTAGAGTTTTGCTTGTTTGTGGTCTTCCTTGCTGTGTACGTAACAACTGTGCTGGGTAACGCACTCATTGTGCTGACCATCACCTGTGAGTCCCACCTCCACACTCCCATGTACTTTCTCCTGAGGAACAAATCAGTCCTGGACATTGTTTTTTCAGCTGTCACCGTTCCCAAGTTCCTGGTGGATCTTTTATCAGAGAGGAAAACCATCTCTTACCATGGCTGCATGGTACAGATCTTCTTCTTCCACTTTGCTGGTGGGGCAGATTTTTTTTCCTCTCTGTGATGGCCTATGACAGATACCTTGCAATTGCCAAACCTCTGCATTATGTGACCATTATGAGGAGATCGATGTGGGTGGGTTTGGTGGTCGCCTCTTGGATGGGTGGTGGTTTGCACTCAATTGTCCAGATAATTCTCTTACTTCCACTCCCCTTCTGTGGTCCCAATGTCCTAGATGCCTTCTACTGTGATGTGCCCCAAGTGGTTAAACTGGCCTGCACTGACACCTTTGCTCTGGAACTCCTTATGATCTCTAACAATGGGCTGGTGACACTCCTGTGGTTCCTCGGGCTCCTGGGGTCCTACACTATTATTCTGGTGATGCTGAGATCTCACTCTGGGGAGGGCCGGCACAAGGCCCTCACCACCTGCACCTCCCACATCCTGGTGGTGACTCTTCACTTTGTGCCTTGCATTTACATCTACTGCCGGCCCTTCACTACACTGCCCATGGACATAGCTGTGTCTATCAATAACACGGTCATCACCCCCATGGTGAACCCCATCATCTACACTCTGAGGAGCCAAGAGATGAAATCAGCCATGAAGAGACTTCAGAGAAGGATTGGGTTTTCTGAGAGCAGTAAACTGGGGTGAGCAGTCAGATTGAGATGGAAATCTAACTCTGATTAATTTCTCAAACCACTATCCTGGGAGTAAGAGACAGCTATCTCTTTTCTCCACGGTCATTTCTCTACATCCTCATAGACGCTTAACTCTATTAGAGGGAATATAGAAACAAAAAGAAGAGATGAGGTTGAACAACATGAGATATTGGGCTTGCAGACTGGGGAGAGGAATGAGGTATAAGACTAAAATCAATAACCTAATGCTATTTTGTTGTAATCTGTGACTCTCATGCCAACATACTTTACCTCACTTTTACCACCTGTAATATGGAAATAACATTGTCTCCTCACAAAGTTGCCAAGAGAGTGAAGAATTACAAATGTTGAGAGGATGATAGCTGCAAAAATTAGTATTGCTCCTGGAATTAATCAGGCATACAAACGATTTCCCTGTTATAATATTCCTAAATGTGCATATATACAGAATATGGATGTATTTCTTTCTCACATGCTTTCTCTAGTGTCTCTGAGATTTCTCTGCCTTCTCTGATTATTCCCAGTTGATTATTAAAATCACTTCTTGATTTAATATTTTGAGTACAGAATCTTCAACATATTTCAATATATTTCACTATTCTCAGATCCATTCTACTGATTTTCTCACTCAAATTAATCTCAAAAGTACTTGTACAAATTGGGGCTATATCTGCACAAAATCCACAAAGATAATTTATTTTTTGTTAACTTAAACTTCTTTATTCCCTCTATCTTCTCTCCACTTCACTCCCAGGGCTTTTATAGCTGGAGCAAAACTATAGTTTTGTCTATATATGCACAGACAATTCAAGATAAATCACTGGTAAAAAAAAAATACCTTTTCACACACTCAAGATCCATTTTTTGTAGCAGGAGAGAAAAGAAACACATTGTAGGCAGGGCCACTTAAGAATAGCCACTGGGTCTTCTTTGTAATCCACCTGTCTCCCAAGAGGATGATTCTAAAAATGTAATTATGTACAGAGACAATAAATCTCCCTTCTCTCTTTATTCCTGCTTCAAATTCTACCCTTCAGCCTCCAAAAGTCATTAAAAAATTGGCCAAGAGGAATAAGAAATCTCAGGAAATTTCAACATATAGACCATTCTTTTGAAATTGTTATGATGCATTAATACTTGCAAAATGGTCCTAGTAGATGACATACATTTGTGATTTTCTCTGAGTCCTACAAGACAGAGACATTGGGCCAAGACTCTTAACCACATGGCAGTGCTTCTCAAACTTTTTAAAATTATTGCCCCCCCCAAGGAGCTTTATTAGGTATTTTTACTAATTGCTTTCCCACAAGAAAATGTAATACCAAAGATATACTGTATATCTTTTTACACACCAAAGATCTTTGAAGGACCACACATCATTGCAATATCTAAGATTTTTTGGCTACCAATAACCAATTTTTGCCCTCTTGGTCACATTGCCCACACTGAGAATGAATGACAACATGGCATTAGATATTTCTATTAACATGTTTCCCCGAAATTCAAAGAATCACAGAATAAATAGCATATGTCTTCTGGGGCCTTGCAAGAATTTGGAAAGCATAGAAATGTGGGCATCTTTGTTTGTGTGTGTCTGTAAGTGCATGCATATGTATGTGTGTGCACATATGCGTGGATTTGTGTCCAATAATGACTTGGAAAATATTTAATAACTCCCACTGGAACTCCAACACTGTCATAAGAATGTCCATTCTATTTCCACACTCAGATATAATAAAATTCCCTTTGCTAATTCTCATATTAGGCTTGAGCCTAAGGGACTACTGTATGTGATAGGGATGCTTTGGGACCAGATGAAGAGCCATGATGATGTAACTCCCTGAGTCTGCCCTTTCCAATGTGAAGTTTTAAGAGAAGATACCGAAGTCTAATGTAACTAACCTGCAGAAGGACTTCAACTTCTAACATGATATTTCCCCAGAACCATACACACTGAGGCCCAGCTATCCAGTCTCAGATGGCATAAATTCCAGCTTGGATACTGAAGGATTTGGGTAAGAACATTGAACTGTCAGAGTGTGAGACATTGTGGATTATACATGGATAGGATGTGCATGAAAATGTACCTAGTGTATAAGATATTGCAAAAATAGCTGACAATTTTAGTAACGGAAAACAAAGAAGTAGATTTTAAATACTGGAAAAGGAGGAATGTCTCCTTAAGAAGAAGGAGCCACAGAGATGGAGTCAGCATGGTAAAAGAGAAAGCAGCTCGTATTTGATGGAACAATTGAGTTGCATATAAGGAGCAGATTTTATTCTAGCTTAGGGTTTGTCCATGGGATCATGGAGCCTCTTTCCACAACATTGGTGCTTCCTTAAAAAACATAATCTTAACCTCAAATTATCTTAAAAACTGTGGAGGTTTCAAAGGCAACCCTATTTCCATACACTGCCCATGACTCACTGGGTCTCTTTAGCCTTTGATCCAGAGCCTGTCTTATTCCTGAACCCAATGACCCAGAGCTGAAGGCTCAAGTCCACTTGGTTAATTCATGCAAGTTTATGGAAACAAAAATAGTTAAGTTGGTTCAAAGAGAAGTTGCACTTCTATTGAATCGCATTTTATTGCTATTCAATAGAATATTCTACATATGTCTTCATAAATAACCCTCATGATAGGCAGGTCAGATTCTGTTTTCAGGAAAAAGGGAAATGAATCAAGTTAATTGAATGTCCACTCTGATCTTGGTACTTTACAAACATGATCATAGTTACTCCTTATGCCACCCATTGAAGTAAGTGGTATGCTTCCCAGTTTGCAGAGGAATAAATTGAAGGAAAATAAAGAACTTGCTCCATGTAACAAATGAGGAAGAGGCAAAATTCCAACCCAAATTTGCCCTACCTGAAAACTCTTAACATTGCCCTACACCACATCACATTAGATTGCCCTCACATTTTACAACTGAGGATCCAAGGAACAGAGAGGCAATGGGACTTTCTCAAGGTCACAAAGGTGTTTTATAGCCTGGATCAGAAAACAAATCTCTATCTGGCATCCCTCAGGCCATGTCAAAGATGTTAACAAAAGAGTTTCTTAGCCTGTGTTCATCAAGATCCTTCTCCCTCACTCACATTCCAATGCCAATGCTTATAAGTAATGATGTGCACTTACCAGCTAGATTTATAAATTTAAGAAACATTTATTGAGGGCCTGGCCCTGTGGCCGAGTGGTTAAGTTCATGCAATCTGCTTGGGCAGTCCAGGGTTTTGCCGGTTCAGAGCCAGGGCATGGACATGGCACCCCTCAGGCCACGGTGAGGCAGCATCCCACACAGCACAACCAGAGGCACTCACAACTGAAATATACAACTATGTACTTGGGGGCTTTGGGGAAAAGAAGGGAAAAAAAGAAAATTGGCAACAGATGTTAGCTCAGGTGTCAATCTTTAAAAAAGAAACAAAACATTTATTGAGCACCTAACGCATGCCCCATACTAAGTGAAGATTTGATGATATTAGGATGGATGAAATACTGAGCAGACAGGATGAACTTGAGGTATAATGGGGAAATTATAGCGTGCTAAGGGAAAAGAGACATATAATTAGAAGAAACTGTTAAAAATACCAGAAGAGAAGTCAGTGCAGGGAATGAGTCACAAAGGGGTGTCAGGGAAGTTTTCACAGAAGAGGAGTCTCTGGACCCGAGCGTCGAAAGGTCAGTGTTTGTGAAGACGGATAGATGGGAGATTCTGAGAGTAGGGAGGATACGGTAGGTAGAGGGAGCAACAGGATCACAGATCCAAAGGCATAAGAATGTGTATAACATTTAAACACCTGAAACAGAATCAAAGGAAACAGGGCACTAGATAATATCGAAGATGGAGGGAAGTCTTAGATGCTATAAGAAAAGTTTAATCTTTATTCTATAAGCAATAGGGAACTACTAGAAATTTTCCAGCAAGGGAATAAATGGTCCCATTTATGACTTGTGAAGATATTTCTGCAAACAACAGAGAGGATGAATTAGAGAAAACTACACCGAAGAAAAGGAGACCAGTTACAGAACTCCTGCAACAATCTGAGGAGAAGTGATAAAGGTTTAAGTGAGGATGAGGAGAATGGGACAAATTGAGAGAAGTGAAAAAAGTAGTACCCTCAGGAGAGTTTTAACAGTGCCCAGGTCTCTTGCATGTGGGTGGCTCAATATAAGTCTTTTGGATAAAACATACTGCCTATCAGTACATGCTGTGGAGGTAAGTGTGCCCTCAGAGACTGAATAAACTGGGAAAACAAGACAAGTCATCAAATTCTCCAGAGCAAATGAGAGGCAACATGTGTTTTGGGCTTATTTATCCACATAGTTTTTCAAGACTCTTACCTTCCCAAAGTTTGTTTTTACACAGACCAATCATGATGCTTCCCAGTTGGGCACTGATCTGGACAGTGACCATCTATCAATAAGGTAATGCCAGGTGATTCAGGCAGATGCTTAGGCTGAGGATGGCTTTTACCTATAACTCTGAGTTAACTTTGTGACCACTGCCACCATCATAAATCTTCTTATAAATTATTGAAATGACATGGGCTGAATGTCAAAGTCTAACTCCATCACTAGCTTCCTGCGTGATCTTATACTTGTCACTTGGGCCTCTTAAGAACTTTATTTTTCCTTAATTGATCTTCAAACAACCAAAGGTTGCTTACTCCTGACTCATACGGGAAAAATACAAGGAAATAAAAATCCTCTAAGTTGGATCTGCCCCTTCCTCCTCAGCCACGACTCTATAGTAAGAGAACATACCAACCCTCAGGGATGGGGAACAACCATTGCTTCCATCTTGTGTTTATCTTACTCCATCAGAAAGTGAAAATCCCAAGCTCACTAGAAACTGTTTATCTTTTACAGGAAGGGCACAGGAGGAAATTCACATTTACCTGTACTGCCTACATTTCTGTGGTAACCTTGAATTTCATGCTCGTTCTCTATGTATGCATGTCTGGACCTTTGTGAACATAATCATCTCCATCACCATCTTTGTCAACTTCTTTGTGTTAAATTCATCATTTACCCTTGACCTCTTAGTATCTATGAAATGAAATAAAACATTGAAGAGAAGATGTCATTTCTGAAAGGTCTAAAATTCCATTGATGGAAAGAGGAAATTGAGGAGCTAATAAAACTCACCACTGAAAGTTCTGTAGAGTGTTCCTTACACAAATTATTCATGGATTTATATATTTTGAAACTGGCAGGCAGTGTGGTATAATGGAAAGATCCTAGAACTAAGAGACAGAAGAAAACTGTGTTACTTTTTCTCTGCCACTGGTTTTCTGAATTACTTTGGAAAATTGGCTTATACTTATTGATTTCAGTTTTGGTATTATTATAGTGGGAATAACAGCTTTCTCCCTAAACTCAGAGGGATATTAGGAAATTTTATTGTAATTAAGTGTGCAGTAGCTTTTAAAACAATAATATGCTGTTCAAATTGACCCATATCATCTTGTTACTGAAAGGCATTTGAGGGTTGATTTATTCCAATGGCTTTTAAGCCATAGAAACAAAGTGAAACTTGAATAAAATCAGAGCTGCTCTGATTCACGAAGATGTAGGGAACCCATAATTCCTTCCATAAAGCCTTCCTTAGATCTCTTCCTCAGCAACTTCTAGGGGTGAACTTTAAAAGATCACAAAGTCCCCAATCAAGTACGGTAGGAAAGCAAATGATCTAGCTCAAAACTCAACTTGTACTAATGAGGGAACTGAAGCAAGTAGAACTGAGTGATTTCCCTGGTAACACAGCTAGTTCATGAAGAATAAGATATATTTCTGTATGTTCATTTTCTGTATGAGGTAAAACTTTGATTTCATTACCTAAGTAATATTATTTCTTTCCAAGCTGTACTTGGAGGAGGAAATATCATCCAATGGCCCTGAGAAATCATACCAGGGTGTCTGAATTCATTTTTTGTGGCCTTACCCAGTCTCAAGAGTTAAGCTTGCTCTTATTTTCATTTTTAGCTGTGATGTATGTAACAACTGTGTTAGCAAATGTTGCCATCATGGTCACTGTGACCTGTGAGCCTCGCCTTCACACCCCCATGTACTTCCTGCTCCGCAATCTCTCTGTCTTGGACATCTGCTTCTCCTCCATCACTGCTCCGAAGGTCCTAGCTGACCTTCTTTCAAGGAGAAAGACCATCTCCTTCAACGGTTGCATCACACAGATGTTTTTCTTCCACCTCCTCGGTGGAGCAGACATTTTTTCTCTCTCTGTGATGGCCTTTGATCGCTACATGGCCATCTCCAAGCCCCTGCACTATGTGACCATCATGAGTAGGGGGAGATGCACTGCCCTCATTGTGGCTTCCTGGATGGGGGGCTTTGTCCACTCCATTGTGCAGATCTCCCTTTTGCCACCCCTCCCCTTCTGTGGACCTAATGTTGTTGATGGCTTCTATTGTGATGTCCCGCAGGTGCTCAAACTCGCCTGCACTGACACCTTTGTCATTGAGCTTTTAATGATTTCCAACAATGGCCTGGTCACTACCCTGTGGTTTGTCCTTCTTCTTGTGTCATACACAGTGATCTTGATGATGCTGAGAACTCAAACTGGAGAAGGCAGGAAGAAAGCCATCTGTACCTGCACAGCCCACATCACTGTGGTGACACTGCACTTTGTGCCCTGCATCTATGTCTATGCCCGGCCCTTCACTGCCCTCCCCATGGACAGAGCTGTCTCCATCACCTTCACTGTCATCATCCCTGTTCTGAACCCCATGATTTACACCCTGAGGAACCAAGAGATGAAGTCATCCATGAGAAGACTGAAGAGAAGAATCATGCTTTCTGAAAGGGGATAGCCTGATTACAGATTGTGGATCAAGCTGCAAGAATATAATTGAGATATTTTCTTAAAATATTAGCTGTCACATATTGTCATGCCTCAACCATAAATAGACGAGTATAGCAAGATGGCACAGGCACAAAGGATCAGCTACCTGGCACAACGATATTGAGAAGGAACACCAGCAAGAAATTAAGCAGATAGAACATAGTCCTTAAAGAGCAATTGACAGCAAGCAGGGCACAAACGTGAAATACTGTAGAAGTTCTTGGTGTCCAGGCAATGGGATGAAAGATAGGACTGTGGTGTCCAGACATGCAGTAGGCAACAGGGACACAACCATTCAGTATGTGTAGAGACTTAGTTTTAAGGATCTTCATTGTCTTTCACTCCCTGTGACTTCCTAACAGTTGGATGTGACCTAGAACTTATACAGTCTTATTTTTAAAGCTCCAATATATGCCTACAGCAAGGGTAAGAATCTGGAACTACCTGTCTAACTGTTCATACTATTGCCTCAGACATAAGTTAGTTTGACTAGTTGAAAAAGGAAAAGCTGTATCTAAGCCAATAAATATTTTTTTCCTATGTGCACTTCTTTGTCATTTCCCTTACCACAGTGCATTAAAGAGCTCCAGAGAACTTAGCAGATCTAATTCTCCATTATATTCGCAGTGTCTAGAAAAGTGCCTGACCTGTAAGAAGCTATTAGTGTTTGTTCATTGAATTTGTGGAATGGAAGGAAAGGAATTTATATAAGAGTATGACATCAGTTCTACTTAATCATGGTTTTTAGAATTTATTTATTTTTATTGAAGTAACATTGGATTATAACATTATAAAACTTTCATGTGTACATTAAACTATATTTCAAATTCTGTGTAGATTACATCATGTTCACCACCCAAAGACTAATTACGATCCGTCACCACACATGTGTGCCTAATCACCCCTTTTGCCCTCCTCCCTTCCCACTTCCCCTCTGGTAACCAGAAATCCAGTCTCTGTTGTTATCTTTTTGTTTGTCCTTTCTTTTAATCTTCTACTTAAGAGTGAGATCATAGAGTATTTGACTTTCTCTGTCTGACTTATTTCACTTAGCGTAATACCTTCAAGGTCCATCCATGTTGTCACAAATGGCCAGATTTCAACATTTCTTATGACTGAGTAGTATTCCATTGTGTATATATACTACATCTTCTTTATCCATTTGTCCCTTGATCAGGACCTAGGTTGCTTCCAAGTCTTGGCTGTTGTGAATCGTGCTGCAATGAACATAGGGGTGCATGTATCTTTATGAATTTGTGTTTTCAAGTTCTTTGGATAGAGACTCAGCAGTGGAATAGCTGGATCATATGGTAGATCCATTCTTAATTTTCTGATTTCATAATTTTCTGAAACTCCATACTGTTTTCCATGGCAGCTGCACCAGTTTACACTTCCACCAGGAGTGTACAAGGGTTCCCTTCTCTCCGCATCCTCCCCAACTTTTGCTGTTTCTTGTCTTGTTAATTATAGTCATTCTGACCAGAGTGAGGTCATATCTCATTGCAATTTGATTTATTTTTCTCTGATAGTTAATAATGTTGAACATCTTTGCCTGTGCCTGTTGGCCATTCATATGTTTTCTTTGGAGAAATCTCTGTTCAGATCTTTTGTCCATTTTTTAATTGGGTTGTTAGTTTTTTTATTGTTGAGATATATGAGTTCCTTCTATATTTTGGGTATTAACACCTTATCTGACATATGGTTTGCAAATATCTTCTCCCAATTTCTAGGTTGTCTTTTCATTTTATTGATGGTTTCTGTTGCTGTGTAGAAGCTTTTTAGTTTGATGTCATCCTGTAGGTTTATTGTTTTACTATTGTTTATCTTGCCTGGTCAGACATGGTATTTGAAAGACTGCTGGAAAGACCGATGTCAAAGAGGGTACTGAGTATATTTTCTTCTAGAAGTTTCATGTTTTCAGTTCTCACATTCAAGGATTTAATCCATTTTGAGTTGATTTTTGTGCATGGTGTAAGATAATAGTCTGCTTCCATTCTTTTGCATGTGAGTGTCCAGTTTTCACATGATTTATTGAAGAGACTCTCCTCTATCCATTATATGCTCTTGGCTCCCTTGTCAAAAATTAGTTGTCCATAAATCTGTGGGTTTATTTCTGGGCTCTTGATTCTGTTCCATTGATCTGTGTGTCTCTTTTTGTGCTATTACCACGCTTGTTTTTTTACTAAAGCTTTGTAGTGTATTTTGAAATCTGGGGTGTGGTACCTCCAGCTTTATTCTTTTTCCTCAGCATTGCTTTGGCTATTCGGGGTCTTTTGTTGTTCCATATAAATTGTAGGATTCTTTGCTCTATTTCTGTGAAAGAATGATGTTGGAAGTTTGATAGGAATTGCATTGAATCTATAGATTGCTTTAGGAAGGATGGATATTTTAACTATGGTAATTCTTCCAATCCAAGAGCATGGAATATCTTTCCATTTCTTTGGATCTTCTTCAATTTCTTTCAACAATGTTTTATAGTTGTTGGTATACAGATCTTTCACCTCCTTGGTTAAGGATATTCCTAGGTATTTTATTGTTTTTGTTGCACTGTAAATGGTATTGTATTCTTAATTTCTCTTTCTGCTACTTCGTTGTTAGTGTATAGAAACGGGACCGATTTTTGTATGTTGATGTTGCATCCTGCAACTTGACTGTATTCATTTATTATTTCTAAAAGATTTTTTAGTGGATTCCTTATGGTTTTCTACATATAAAATCATGTCGTCTGCAAAGAGTGACAGTTTTACTTCTTTTCCTATTTGGATCCCTTTTATTTCTTTTTCTTGCCTGATTGCTCTAGCTGAGACTTCCAATACTATGTAAAATAAGAGTGGTGACAGTGGGCATCCTTTTCTGGTTCCAGTTCTTAGACGGATAGCTTTCCGTTTTTCTCCATTGAGAATAATATTAGCTGTGGGTTTGTCATATATGGCCTTTATTATTTTGAGGTATTTTCCTTCTATACCCATTTTATTTAGAGTTCTTATCATAAATGGATACTGTATCTTGTCAAATGCTTTCTCTGCATCTATTGAGATGATCATGTGATTTTTATTCTTCATTTTGTTAATGTGGTATATCACATTGATAGATTTGCACATGTTGAACCATCCTTGCATCCCTGGAATGAAACCCACTAGATCATGATGTATGATCTTTTTAAGGTACTGTTGTATTAGATTTTCTAGTATTTTGTTGAGTTTTATTTTCATCGATGTTCATCAGTGATATTGGCCTGTAATTTTCATTTTTTGTATTGTCCTTGTCTGGTTTAGATATCAGGATAATGTTGGCTTCATAGAAAGATTTAGGAAGCCTTGCCTCCTCTATAAATTTGTGTAACAGTTTGAGAAGGATAGGTATTATGTATTCTTTGAATGTTTTGTAGAATTCACCAGGGAAGCCGTCTGGCTTTTGATTTTTGGTAGGCAATGATTACTGTTTTGATCTCCATACTGGTGATTGGTCTATTCAAATACTCTACTTCTTCTTGATCCAGTTTTGGGAGGTTGTATGATTCTAACAATTTATCTATTTCTTCAAGATTATCCAATTTGTTGGCATATAGCTTTTCATAATATTCTCTTATAATCTTTTGTAATTCTGAGATGTCCATTGTAATTTCTCCTCTTTCATTTCTGATTTTGTTTATTTGAGGCTTCTCTCTTTTTTTCTCGGTGCTTCTAGCTAAAGATTTGCTAATTTGGTTTATCTTTTCAAAGAACGAGCTCTTGCTTTTATTAATTTTTTCTATTTTTTTTTCAGTCTCTATTTCCTTTATTTCTGCTCTGATTTTTATTATTTCCTTCCTTCTACTGATTTGGGGCTTTGTCTTCTTCTTCTTTTTCCACTTCCTTTAGGTGCACTGTTTGTTTATTTGGGGTATTTCTTGTTTGTTGAGGCAGGCCAGAATTGTTATACACTTCCCTCTTAGAAGCACTTTTGCTGTACCTCATAGATTTTATCATGTTGTATTTTCATTTTCTTTTGTCTGCCAGTATTTTTTTATTTCTCCTTTGATTTCACTGACCCAATCGTTGCTCAGTAGCATTTTGTTTATTCATCACATTTTTGTGGCTTTTCTGATTTTCTTCCTGTAGCTGATTTCTAGTTTCTTACCTTTGTAGTCTGAAAAGATGCTTGGTATTATTTCAGTTTTCTTAAATTTATTGTGACTTGTTTTGTAGCCTAATATGTGATCAGTCCTGGAGAATGTCCCATGTGCATTTGAAAACGATATGCATTTTGTGGTTTGGGGATGGAATGTTCTATATATATATATATATCTCTCTACTAAGTCAATCTGGTCTAATGTGTCATTTAAGGCCAATGTTTCCTCATTGATCTTCTGTTTGGGTAACCTATCCATTGGTGTAAGTGGAATGTTAAAGTCCTCTATTATTATTGTGTTACTGCATATTTCTCCTTTTATGTCTGTTAATGATTACTTTATATATTTAGGGGCTCCTATATTGGCTTCATAGATATTTACAAGTGTTGTATCTTCTTGTTGCTTTGTTCCCTTTATCATTATGTAGTGCCCTTCTTTGTCTCTTGTTATAGTTTTTGTTTTAAAATCTATTTTGTCTGATATAAGTATTGCTACCCCTGCTTTGTTTTCTTTGCCATTTGCATGGAATATCTTTTTCCATCCTTTCACTTTCAGTTTGTGAGTGCCTTTAGGTCTGAAGTGTGTCTTTTATATGCAGCATATATATGAGTCTTGTTTTTTTTATCCAGTTGGCCACCCTATGCCTTTTGATTGGAGCCTTTAGTACACTGACATTTAAAGTAGCTATTGATAAGTATGTATTTATTGCCATTTTGCTACTTTTCGTTTTCTAGATGTTTTAGTAGTTCTCTGTTCATTCTCCTTCTCTTGCTGTCTTCCCTTGTGGTTTTATGGCTTTCTTTAGTAATGTGTTTGATTTCTTTCCTCTCACTTATTTGTTCACTTATTATAGGTTTCTGATTTGTGATTACCATGAGGTTCCCATATACTATTCTACGTATACAGCAATCTATATTGAGTTGATAGTCTCTTTAGCTTGAGCTCTTGTAAAATCTCTAATCTCTTACTCCCCTCCTCCCACATTTTATGTTTTTGAAATAATATCTAATTTCTTATTTTGTGTGTGTCTATTCATTACCCTCTTATTGTTGAAATAGGTAATTTTAGTACTTTTGTCTTTTAACCCTCATATTATCTTCAGAGGTGGTTGATCTGCTGCCTTTACTGTATTATTGCCTTTACCAGAGATTTTTATTATCTGTTTGGTTTTTTGATAATTTTCTTATCCCTATTTGTGATCTTCTCTTTCCCACTTAAATAAGTCCCTTCAGCCTTTCTTTTAGAACTTGTTTCATAGTAGTAAACTCCTTTAATTTTTGCATGTCTGGGAAGCTCTTTATCTCTCCTTCCATTCTGAATGATAATCTTGCTGAAGAGAGTATTCTTGGCTGTAGCATTTTTTCCTTTCAGCACTTTAAATATGTCATGCCACTCTCTTCTAGCCTTTAGGGTTTAGGCTGAGAAGAGCACCAATAGCCTTATGGGCTTTCCTTTGTATGTCATTTATGGCCCTTCTTTGCTGCTTTTAAGATTCTCTCTTTATCTTTAATTGCGGACATTTTAACTATAATGTGTCTTGGTATGGGTCTCTTTGGGATTATCTTGTTTGGTGTTCTCTGTGTTTCCTGTACTTGGGTGTCTGTTTCCTTCCTTAGGTTAGGAAAGTTTTCATCTATTATTTCTTCAAATAGATTATCTGCCCTTTTGTCTCTATCGTCTCCTTCTGGGACACACATAATACGAATGTTAGTGTGCTTGATATGGTCCCAAAGTTCTCTTAGACTGTCCTCATTCTTTTAAATTCTTTTTTCTTTTATGTGTTCAGCTTGGGTGATTTCCTCTAGTCTTTCATCCAGCTTGCTGATCCTTTCTGTATCATCTACTCGGCTATTAAGTCCCTCTAGTGAATTTTTCATTTCCAGTATTGTATTCTTCATTTCTGACTGGTTCTTTTTGATATTTTCTAATTTTTTGTTGATGTTCTCAGTGTGTTCATCCAGTCTTCTCCCAATATCTATGAGAATCCCTATGAGTTTTTGCTTGAAATCTTTGTCAGGTAGATTGCTTATTTCTGTTTCATTTAATTCTTTTTGGGAGGGGGGTTGTCCTGTTCCTTTGCATGGAATGTATTCCTTTGCCTACTGATTATGCCTCTTTCTCTGCACTTATTTCTATGTTTTAGGTGAGTCAGCCATGTCAACTGATCTTGGAGAAGTGGCTTTATGTAAGAAAAGCCTTTAGAGACCCAGTAGTGTGCTTCCCTCTCATCAGCAGTCCAAATGATCCATGAGTGACCGCTGTGAGTGCTATTTATGTCCTTCTGCTGTGTAAGGGTTGCTCTTACTGCAGATACTCAAGGAGTCTAGTCTTTCACTCCCTGGCCAGCTGTTTGTAAATTGGGTTTGGGGAGCCCCAGCAGCATTGGCAACAAGATCTAATAGCACACTTTGTTGCAGTTTTCCTGTTACTTGAGTAGGTACCCAATGTAGTTGGTTGCTAGGCTCAGGGGATAACAGTTGCTGTAGGCCTCAGGCTTGCAAGGCTATTGTCAGCTCTCTTAGAATCACAGTTCTGGGGGGCAGGCCCTAGGCATGGGGAGCACTCAACTGTTTCAGGCTTCAGAAGGTGGGGCAAATCTTGTTTGTGGGTTTTTGTGAAGCACAAGTCTTCTGCCACTGATAAGCCCCCCCCACCCGCCCCCAGTCCACACACACCATAAACACAGTCCTGGCTCATGAATACTTCCTGATCTCCTGAAGCGTACTCTGTAACCCCACTGTAGATGTCCCCACCCCTCCACCAATGCCCCCCACAGTTCACCTGGTCCTCACACAGGCCCTGCTCCACAGAGGTGGACACACCAGCCTGTCTGTAGAGGATTAAGGTACCCAGTCTACGCAGGCTGACAAGTAGCATGAGGGCTTGTTGTTACGTGGTTCCAGTCCCTAGAGTGGGCTGCCTGCCCGGGATGAACTGAATTAAATCCACTCTTTATTGGGTGCAGGGGTGTGGCAGACCCTTGAACTAACAAGCCAGGGGAAGAACTCCAATGGCATCTGCCAGCATCTATGTCAGCTCTCCTGTACTTGGTCACAACAATGGCTGCCACTAATGTCTCAGTCTCTGCAGAGGTCTCATCACTCACTGAGATGCACCCAGAGCCTGCCAGGTGAGTCTCTTTTCACCAAAGGACTGTGGAGCTTTCTTTTTGGTGATTTTAGGTTGCTGTCTGAGATGGGTGAATCTATGTATGGGCCTTTTAAGAGCTGGATATTTCCAGCTTTCTTCTGATAGCTTTTCTGGGGTTATTCCCCATTGCAGTTAATAGCCAGTGGAGCCAGATAGTAGGACACTTATCTCAGTTGTGCTGAGTCTGAAGGATGCTTATAGTGGTACAGTGCCCTTACTAAGGGCCCTACTTCTCCAAGGGAGGCTGCATACCTTAGGATGGCTCCCATCTGGCTGGCTGTAAAGCTCCACCACTCACAAAGGTGGCTTCTTTTTCTCTCCATAAGGAATTTCTCTCTCTTCTGCCTCAGTCAGGACAGTTTCTTGTTGTGGGTGTTCTTTTTATCCACATTTCAGTTGTCTGTCTGGGATAATTTTTCCAAGAATAGTTGTGACCTGGCTGTGTTTGTGGGAGGAGGTGAGTTCAGAGTCTGCCTATGCTGCCATCTTGACGAGATCCTCCTTGGTTTTTAGTATTTAAAATTGTCTCTATTTCTTGAACAGAGACTTCAACATGGAAGTCAAAGGAAATGGAAGTATTTGAATCACAGTATCTGCAATCTTATACTCAAGATCTGGGCATCTGTGTGTGTCTTTATGAGAACACTAAATCAAATGTTAGATTCAATAACATTTGTTGAGACCCATATACACCATAGAATAGAAACATCCCAGGAAAAATGAGTGTTTTGCAATATTCATGGAAAATGAATGTACAAATTCATTCAATCGGAGTTTCAATAAACCAGGGCTTTGAGTATGTCCAGACAGACACTTGAAATACCTGACAATCATATATGGGAGGATGGAATTTTTTTACTCTCTCTTTCTTCTAGAGCACAAATCCTAGTAAGATTGAGTAAGTAAACAGATTCATTGAAATGTAGCAGTAGGATAATTATTATGATAATAATAATGATAATGTAAGCCTGCATTCCTTCATTTTCATTTATTGGAAACAGCTAGATTTTTTAATTTATAATTTCTTATATTTTAGAAACATAATACAGTGCATGTATTATTTATTACGTAATTTCTTCCATGGGAAGCATCTGATACACAAACACTTTAATATTTCTGCAGGCAAATGGATGAATATTTCCACAAACATGCAATAAATAAAAACTGTGCATGGTGTCACATAAATTCAGATCAAATTTTGCAATAAAATTAATTCACGTCAGATCAGAGTTTACTGCCAAATGTATTCCTAAAAATTTTCCAGCATTCAGAGTTTTGAGATATCAGAATGACTTGCAAAAAATGCAGAAGCTGAGTAAGAGGGAGTTGTAGTAGGAAGAGTAATCCCCCCACAAAGATATTCACATCCTAATCTTCAGAATCTGTGAGTATGCTATTTAGGTAGTAAAGGAAATTAAGGTTGCAGGTGGAATTAAGGTTGCTAATGAGCTGACCTGGAAGAGGGAGATTACCCTGGATTATCTGGGAGAGGGCCAATAAAATCACAAGGGCCTTCAAAAGTGAAAGAGGTAGAGAGCATCCAAGATGGCGCCGTGAGTAGTCCTCTTTGTCTCTCCCCCTTCGAGTCTACAATTATTTGGACACTTATCGCTTAACAAAGGATATCCAGACAGCATCTCAGGACGTCTGAGATACCCACGCGACTATACATCGGAAGGCGGACGGACTTTCCTCCGGGAGGATGTGGAAATAGGTGAAAACTCTCCGACCCTGACTGAGCAGCCGAGTACCCGCAAGCGGCTTTCTTCCAACGGACGCCCCCAGAAGATCTACACACATCTAGGGCAGGAGCGAGCACACAACAGAGGAGCGACGGTGGAAACAGGTGACCAGAACCCTACCTAAACCCCCCGCAATTACTCCTAAACGCAGAGGGAAACTTTGGAGTTGCACACCTGGGCCCACGGGGAGAGTCTCTCCCCACCATTGGCGGGGAGACCCCGCCTGGTGTTCGCGGCGCTCGGAGGGTCCCAGAGAGAGTTGCTGAGGGTACAGAGGTCTCCTGGCTGCCACTGCCTGCATGGTGGGGCTAGGGATTGCCGGAGATCTCCGAGCGGACTGGGACTGGGTGAAGCTCCAAAGGCCGACTCCACGCCCTGGAGGGGAAGTTACAGAATTCTGCCCGGGCAGCAGAGAAAACTCTCTGTCTTCCATTAGCAGAGGGGCCATGCCCAGCATTCAACTCCAGGAAAGCCCCGGAGAGAATCCCAGAGGGCGGGGCAACCCCCAGCTGCCATTGCACGCCCTGTGGGACTAGGGATTGCCGGAGATCTCAGAGAGGACTGGGGCTAGGGGAAATTTCAAAGGCCGGCTCTGCGACCTGGAGGGGAAGCTCCGGAGTTCCGCCTGGGCAGGAGACAAAACTCTCTGTCTGCCATTAGCAGAGGGGCCATGCCCAGCACTCAACTCTGGGAAAGCCCCGGAGAGAATCCCAGAGGGCGGGGCGACCCCCAGTTGCCGTTGCCCGCCCCGTGGGACTAGGGATTGCCGGAGATCTCAGAGAGGACTGGGGCTGGGGGCAGTTCCAGAGACCCAGCTCCGTAGCCGAGGGGGAAACCCTACATGCTCACAGCAGCCTTAGGGAAAGCCTCTGCACAGCACCAGTAGAAGGCACCCAGCCGGCAGCCACAAGGCTGGAAGACCCCAGGGCAAAAGCAGCATAGCTAGGTGAACTAACCACAGACTGTAGAAGATGCCAATAGCTCTCCTGCGACCCATAGAGGACAAGTGAGATTTTGTGGGTGCCGACAGCAACGGAGCGACAAATATAAGTGATCCCAGCCCTGGCCACTGGAAAAGCCCATAACACCGTTGCAGACCCCAAGGAGGGAGCACATCTAGGTGGGCTGCAACAGTAGGCATCAGCAGCCTGAAGCCCCCCTGTGACGGCCCCCACGGCAGAGGAGGGAATCCAACGACCACTGTGACTATGAGGAGGGGCCCAGGCCCAGTTAGCAACTGCAGACAGGGTTCCTGGTTGGTGGAGTATAAACAGCTGCTCCCCCACCGCAGCAGCTGAAACAAGTGAAAGGAGCAACTAAACTCTATCTCCATGCGGAGGCACAAATCAACAACATCAAGCAATATGAAAAAATACATTAAATCTCCAGAATAGAAAGAAAGTAACAAATACACAGAAAACAATCCCAAAGAAAATGAGATATATAACCTAAATGACGATGATTTCAAAACAGCCATCATTGAAATACTCAATGAGTTAAGAGAGAATTCTGACCGACAACTCAACGAGTTCAGGAGCTATGTCACAAAAGAGTTTGATATGATAAAGAAGAACCAAACAGAAATATTGGAAATGAAGAACACAATAGAGGAGATTAAAAAAAAATCTAGATGCTCTGAACAGTAGGGCCGATAATATGGAGGAAAGAATTAGCAATTTGGAAGATGGCAATATAGAATTGCTGCAGGCAGAGGAGGAGAGAGAAGCAAGACTAAAAAGAAATGAAGAAACTCTCGGAGAATTATCAGACACAATTAGGAGATGCAACGTAAGGATTATAGGTATACCAGAGGGAGAAGAGAAGGAGAAAGGGGCAGAAAGCCTATTCAAAGAAATAATGGCTGAGAACTTCCCAAATCTGGTGAGAGAGATGGATCTTCAGGTGACAGAAGCCAATAGATCTCCAAACTTTATCAATGCAAGAAGACCAACTCCACGGCATGTAGTAGTGAAGCTAGCAAAAGTCAACGACAAGGAGAAAATACTAAGGACAGCCAGGCAAAAGAAACTAACCTACAAAGGAACCCCCATCAGGCTATCCGCAGATTTCTCAGCAGAAACTTTACAGGCTAGAAGAGAGTGATATGATATATTCAAAAATCTGAACGACAAAAATCTACAGCCGAGAATTCTCTACCCAGCGAAAATATCCTTCAAATACGATGGAGAAATAAAAACTTTCCCAGATAAACAAAAATTAAGGGAGTTCATTGCCACAAAACCTCCACTTCAGGAAATCCTCAGGAAAACCCTCATTCCTGAAAAATCCAAAAAAGGAAAGGGGCTACAAAACCAAGAGCAGAGGAGATAAGTAGAAGGACAACAACAGAGAGTAGCAGCTCTACATCAGAACAGATTAAACCATGGGACGAGAAACAAAGGAAATTGAAGAAAACCAGAAAACAAGACACAAAATGGTAGTGGTAGGCCCCCACATCTCAATAATCACTCTAAATGTAAATGGATTGAACTCCCCAATCCAAAGACACAGAGTGGCAGGATGGATCAAAGAACAAGATCCAACAATATGCTGCCTCCAGGAAACACACCTCAGCCCCAAAGACAAACACAGACTCAGAGTGAAGGGATGGAGAACAATACTCCAAGCTAATAATGAACAAAAGAAAGCAGGTGTCGCTATACCAATATCAGACAAGGTAGATTTCAAAGCAAAACAGATAAAGAAACACAAAGAGGGACAGTATATAATGATAAAAGGGACTCTCCACCAAGAAGACATAACACTTATAAGTATATACGCACCCATCACAGGAGCACCAAAATTTGTAAAGCAACTCTTAATAGAACTAAAAGAAGACATCAACAACAATACAATAATAGTAGGGGACCTGAACACACCATTAACACCAATGGACAGAACATCCAGACAGAAAATCAACAAGGAAATAATAGAAGTAAATGAAAAATTAGACCAGATGGACTTAATAGATATATATAGAACACTTCATCCAAAAACAGCAAGTTACACATTCTTCTCAAGTGCACATGGAACATTCTCAAGGATAGACCATATTTTGGGAAACAAAGCAAACATCAATAAATACAAGAGAGTTGAAATAATATCAAGCATCTTTTCTGATCATAATGCTATTAAACTAGAAATCAACTACAAGAAAAAAGCAGAGAAAGGTGTAAAAATGTGGAGACTAAACAACACGCTTCTCAACAAACAATGGATCATTGAAGAAATTAAAGAAGAAATCAAATTTTATCTGGAGACTAATGAAAATGAGAACACAACATACCAAATCATTTGGGATGCAGCAAAAGCAGTCCTAAGAGGGAAATTCATCGCAATACAGGCTCACCTCACTAAACAAGAAAAAGCTCACATAAGCAACCTCAAACGACACCTAACAGAACTAGAAAAAGAAGAACAAACAAAGCCCAGAGTCAGTAGAAGGAGGGAAATAATAAAAATAAGAGCAGAAATAAATGATATTGAAACAAAAAAGACAATAGAAAGGATCAATGAAACAAAGAGTTGGTTCTTCGAAAGAATTAACAAAATTGACAAACCCCTAGCCAGACTCACCAAGAAAAGAAGAGAGAAATCGCAAATTAATAAAATTAGGAATGAGAGAGGAGAAATCACAACAGATAACAATGAAATACAAGAGATCATAAGAGAATACTATGAAAAACTATATGCCAACAAATTGAACAACCTGGAAGAAATGGACAAATTCCTAGACTCCTACAATCTCCCCAAACTGAATCAGGAAGAAATGGAGAATCTGAATAGGCCAATCACAAGTAAGGCAATAGAAACGGTAATCAAAAACCTCCCCAAAAATAAGAGTCCAGGACCAGACGGCTTCTCTGGAGAATTCTACCAAACATTCAAAGAAGACTTAATACCTATTCTCCTCAAACTGTTCCAGAAAATTGAGAAAGATGGAGTACTCCCTAACACATTCTATGAAGCCAACATCACTCTGATCCCCAAACCTGACAAGGACAACACAAAGAAGGAGAACTACTGGCCGATATCACTGATGAACATAGATGCAAAAATCCTCAACAAAATTTTGGCAAACCGAATACAACAATACATCAAAAAGATTATACACCATGACCAAGTGGGATTTATACCAGGGACACAGGGATGGTTCAACATCCGCAAGTCAATCAACGTGATACACTACATCAACAAAATGAAAAACAAAAACCACATGATCATCTCAGTAGATGCAGAGAAAGCATTCGACAAGATCCAACACCCATTTATGATAAAAACCCTCAATAAAATGGGTATAGAAGGAAAGTACCTCAACATAATAAAGGCCATATATGATACACCCACAGCCAACATCATACTCAATGGACAAAAACTGAAAGCCATCCCTCTGAGGACAGGAACAAGACAAGGGTGCCCACTTTCACCACTCCTATTCAACATAGTACTAGAGGTGCTGGCCAGAGCAATTCGGCAGGAAAAAGAAATAAAAGGAATCCAAATAGGTAACGAAGAAGTAAAACTCTCGTTGTTTGCAGATGACATGATCTTATATATAGAAAACCCCAAAGAATCCATAGAAAAACTATTAGAAATAATCAACAACTACAGCAAAGTAGCAGGGTATAAAATTAACGTGCATAAATCAGTAGCATTTCTATACACTAACAATGAACTAACAGAAAAAGAACTCAAGAACTCAATCCCATTCACAATCGCAACGAAAAGAATAAAATACTTTGGGATAAACTTAACCAAGGAAGTGAAGGATCTATACAATGAAAACTACAAGACTTTCTTGAAAGAAATAGACGATGACATAAAGAGATGGAAAGACATTCCATGCACATGGATTGGAAGAATAAACATAGTTAAAATGTCCATGCTACCTAAAGCAATCTACAGATTCAATGCTATCCCAATCAGAATCCCAAGAACATTCTTCACAGAAATTGAACAAACAATCCTAAAATTCATATGGGGCAACAAAAGACCGCGAATTGCTAAAGCAATCCTGAGCAAAAACAAAGCCGGTGGAATCACAATCCCCGATTCCAAAACATACTACAAAGCTACAGTGATCAAAACAGCATGGTACTGGTACAAAAACAGGTCCACAGATCAATGGAACAGAATTGAAAACCCAGAGATAAAACCACACATCTATGGACAGCTAATCTTCGACAAAGGAGCAGAGGGCCCACAATGGAGAAAAGAATGTCTCTTCAACAAATGGTGCTGGGAAAAGTGGACAGCCACATGCAAAAGATTGAAAATTGACCATTCTTTTTCACCACACACCAAAATAATCTCAAAATTGATCAAAGAACTAAAGATTAGGCCTGAGACAATAAGTCTTTTGGAAGAGAATATAGGCAGTACACTCTTTGACATCAGTTTCAAAAGAATCTTTTCGGACACTATAACTCCTCAGTTGAGGGAAACAATAGAAAGAATAAACAAATGGGACTTCATCAGACTAAAGAGCTTCTTTAAGGCAAGGGAAAACAGGATTGAAACAAAAAAACAGCTCACTAATTGGGAAAGAATATTTACAAGCCACTTATCTGACAAAGGGTTAATCTCCATAATATACAAAGAACTCACACTGATTAGCAACAAAAAAACAAACAACCCGATCAAAAAATGGGCAGAGGACATGAACAGACATTTCTCAAAAGAAGATATGAATATGGCCAATAGACACATGAAAAGATGTTCATCATCGCTAATCATCAGGGAAATGCAAATCAAAACTACACTAAGATATCACCTTACACCCATTAGATTGGCAAAAACATCCAAAACCAAGAGCGACAAATGTTGGAGAGGATGTGGAGAAAAAGGAACCCTCATACACTGTTGGTGGGAATGCAAACTGGTACAGCCACTATGGAAAACAGTATGGAGATTTCTCAAAAAGTTAAAAATAGAAATACCCTATGACCCAGCCATCCCATTACTGGGTATCTCTCCTAAGAACCTGATATCAGAAATCTCAAGAGTCCATTGCACCCCTATGTTCATCGCAGCATTATTTACAATAGCCAAGAGTGGAACCAGCCTACATGCCCAGAAACTGATGATTGGATAAAGAAGATGTGGTATATATACACAATGGAATACTACTCAGCCATAAAAAAAGACAAAATTGGCCCATTCACAACAACGTGGATGGACCTCGAGGGTATTATGTTAAGCGAAATAAGCCAGTCAGAGAAAGACGAACTCTATATGACTCCACTCATACGTGGAAGTTAGTATATTGATAAGGAGATCTGATCGGTGGTTACCAGGGAAAAGGTGGGGGGGGTGGGGGGAGGGCACAGAGGGGGAAGTGGTGTACCCACAACATGACTAACAAAAACGTACAACTGAAATCTCACAAGGTTCTCATCTATCATAACATTAATAAAAAAAAAAGTGGAAGAGGTAGACAGAAGAGGAGGTCAGAGTAAGCAACGTGAGGAGTACTTGAGTTGACATGGTTGGCTTTAAAGACGGAAGTATCCACAAGCCAAGGAATGTAGCTAGACTCTAGAAGCTAGAAAAAGAGAAGAATGGGTTCTGCCTTAGAACCTCCAGAAAAGAATGCATCCTGCCAACACCTTGATTTTAGCTTTGTGAGGCCCATGTCAGATTTCTGACCTACAGAATTTTAGGATAATAAATTTGTGTTGTTTTAAACAACTAACTCTTTGTAATTTGTAACAGGAGTAGTAGGAAACTAATATAAGAGAAATGCTTCAATTGGAGACGAAGGGGCTGTATGGACTGAAAAGGGAAAGAAAGAGAAAAATGAATAAAAAGGGTCAGAGGTGGGACAGGGCTCAATCAAGGGAAGGTGCCCACATGTTTCTCCCAAAAGCCTAAGAATGAGCAACACACCGTGCACAAATCTCAAGTACAAGGGCAATGGGCTAGAGAAGCCAGTCCCAAGCTGTCATCACTTTAAAACTCTGTATAGGATGAAATAGACCTTCAAATCTGAAGTAAAGGTCTAATTTAACACTCTCATAAATTCCACATGTAATTGGCTAATAGTGAGATGACTTGATATCAATTGAAGTGCCCCTAGACTTTATGAAAAGAGACTCAGAGATGGAGTCTCAAGCATTTTGTATATTGACTATACTTACCATATTAGAATTTAAAATGTCATCCACTGTAAACTGTATTTGCCACTTTAATGACAGCTAAGTAGTAAAAATGAAGCATTTCCATATCACATGTACTCATTGATTGTAAGACAAATCTTAATTTCACGGATGTTAAAATATGAAAGAAAAGTTCATCTTAGAACTCAAGAAATTGAATATTTAAAAATACAGTCATGTGTCACATAATGGCATTTTGGTCAATTCAGACCACATTAATGACTGTAATCCTACAAGATTAATACCATATAACCTAGGTGTATAGAAGTCTGTATTATCTAGATTTGTGTGAGTACACTCTATGATGTTCACACAATGACGAAATCACCTAAAAATGAATTTCTCAGAATGCATCCTCACCATTAAGCAACACATGACTGTATGAGGTAATCAGTCCCTGTCACACACACATACACATGCAAACACACACAGTCACACACAAAGACTTTTCCAAAGAGAGACAGGTAAAAAGTAAACAAGTTTTATTTTGTCAGCCATGTATTTTAGGAACACAGAAGACTGTCGTCAACTCACTAGTACAAAACAGGTTTTTATAATCAAATTCTGATCGTCAATAACACATTACATTATTTATGTGCAGTTCATCATTTTCTTGGTATTAAAATAAAGTGTGAAACTTCTATTTTTGCTCACTTTAGGGGACCAAAGATGCTACAGCTACAGTTCCTCATTTTGGAAGACATGAAGATACTTATCTTATGGGAACCTGATAAGATATTCTCTTCTAGACACCCTCCTTTTGTTTCCCAAAGATCCAGGCACATTCAGGAGTTACACTTTTCTCATTGAACATATAAACAAATGCACTCTATGGACTTGCAGCCTTTCAAGAGAAAGAAGTAAAGACTCAGTGCGTTGAAATGTAATTTTTAAAATTTCCAGGATATACTAAAGTATATAATTTTCATGGGAATTATAGGTTACCAAAATGGACTAAAAGAAAGTAGAAAAATCTTAACAGAAAGTGCCCCTCCTCCTGCCCAGCACTCCAGCTCTGCCATCAGACAGACCACCACACAGAGAGAAAAGTAGCCAGCAGCTGAGGGGATCACACAGGTGAAGGAAAGTGCCCCTCCCCCTGCCCAGTGATCTAGCTCAGCAACTGGCCAGAGTGCCACACAAACAGAAAAGGAGTCTGTTTTGAGCTAGGGAGCTGCAGATTGTGGCAAGCTTAGAATACACAGTGCCTGACCCCACTCAGTGGTGGCAGTTGGAAACTGTGAACAGATAATATCACGAGGGGCCGGCCTAGTGGCACAGCAGTTAAGTGTGCATGTTCCACTTTGGCAGCCCGGGGTTCACCAGTTCGGATCCCGGGTGTGAACATGGCATTGCTTGGCATGCCATGCTGTGGTAAGCGTCCCACATATAACGTGGAGGAAGCTGGGCACGGATGTTAGCTGAGGGCCAGTCTTCCTCAGAATAAAGAGGAGGATTGGCAGCAGTTAGCTCAGGGTTAATCTTCCTAAAAAAAATAAAAGATAATATCACGAGATGGAGACAAAAATCCAGGCCATCAAGCTGTATGAAGATATTAAATCTCAAGAACAGAAGGAAAATGACAAGTACCCAGCAATCAGCCCCAACAGCATGGAAATTCACAACCTAAATGACAGAGAATTCAAAATAACTATCATTAAAAAAATATTCAACGAGTAACTAGAAAATGCAGAAAGGCAGTTCAATGAAATGAGGAACTTCTTCATAAAAGAGATTGAAACTATAAAAAGAACCAATCAGAACTGTGTGGAGATGAAAAACACAATGAATGAGATGAAGAAAAATCTGGATTCCCTAAACAATAGAGCTGATATTATGGAGGATTGAATTACCAACTTAGAGAACAGAAATATAGAAATGTTTCAGATGGAGGAGGAGAGAGAACTGAGATTAAAAAGAAATGAAGAAATTATCTGAGAAATATCAGACTCAATTAGGAAATGCAACATAAGGATTATAGGTATTCCAGAGGGATAAGAGAAGGAGAATGGAGCAGAAAGCTTGTTCAAAGAAATAATAGCAGAGAACTTCCCAAACATGAGGAAGGAGCTGGAAATGCAAGTGAAATAAGCCAATATATTTACTAACTGTATCAATGTAAAAAGACCTTCTCCAAGGCATATATTAGTAAAGCTGGCAAAAGTCAATGACAAAGAGAAAATATTAAGGGAAGCAAGGCAAAAGAAAACAACTAACAAAGGAACCCCTAACAGGCTTTCAGTGGATTTCTCAGCAGAAACCTTACAGGCTAGGAGAAAGTGGAATGATATATTCAAAATTTTGAAAAACAAAAACTTTAAGCCAAGAATAGTCTATCAATCAAAAATATCCTTTAGATATGACAGAGAAATAAAAAGTTTCCCAGATAAACAAAAGCTAAGGGAGTTCATCACCACATGACATTCCTACAAGAAATCCTAAGGCCCTCATAGTGGAAAAATAAAAGGAAAGGGGATACAAAGCCCTGAGCCAGGAGATAAATAGGTAGGCAATAATCAGGAAAATGCAGCTGTCTATTAGAACAGATTAGTAAACACTTAACTATAACATTAAAGATAAAGGGAAGGAAAACACCAAAATAAATATAATCTTGTCATTTTAACACAAACTCACAACGCAAGATGGAAAAAGATATGACAATGATAACCTAAAAGGGGAGGAGGAAAGAGATGGAATTGGTTTAGTCTAATGAAATAAAAGGCTATCAAAAATGCACTAGCTCATCTATAAGATATTTCTATAAACCTAATGGTAATCAGTAAACAAATAATTAAAACAGAGACATAAGGAGAAAATCAAGAAAATCATCATAGAAAACTACTTAACCCAATTGGTAATCCAAAATACATGGGACGAGAAAAAAGGGAAATGCAGAAAATAAGCAATGAGAGGGGAGCATTAAGCCCTCATATATCAATAATCACTCTAAATGTAAATGGATTGAATTCTCCAATCAAAAGACAGAGTGGTAGGATGGATTAAAAAACAAGACCCAACAATATGCTGCCTCCAGGAAACACATCTCAGCCCCAAAGACAAACACAGTCTCAGAGTGAAGCAATGGAAGAAGATATGGATTGGAAAGAATTGGAAAGAATGGAAAAAGAGGAGGATTGGCAGCAGTTAGCTCAGGGCTAATCTTCCTCAAAAAAAAATGTTTATAGAAGGAGAGTAACTCAACATATTAAAGGCCATATATGACAAACCCACAGCCAACATCATACTCAATGGAGAAAAAATGAAAGCCATCCCTCTGAAAGCAGGAACAAGACAAGTGTGGCCACTCTCACCACTCTTCTTCAACATAGTATTGGAGGTTTGGGCCAGAGCAATTAGGCAAGAAAAAGAAATAAAAGGAATCCAAATAGGCAATGAAGAAGTGGAACTCTCACTATTTGCAGATTAGATGATTTTATATGTAGAAAACCCTAAAGAATCCATTGGAAAATTATGATAAATAATCAACAACTACATCAAAGTGGCAGGGTGCAAAGTCACCTTACAAAAATCAGTAGTATTTCTATATTCTGATAATGAACTAACAGAAGAGAACTCAAAGATACAATCCCATTTAGAATTGAATCAAAAGAATAACACGCTAAGGAAGAAATTTAACCAAGGAAGTGAAAGATCTGTTCACTGAATCATAAGCCATTGATGAAAGAAATTGAAGAAGATATATATAAATACAAAGATATTCTATGCTCATGGATTGTAAGAATTAATATTGTAAAATGTACATACTACCCAAAGAGATCTACAGATTCAATGCAATCCCTATCCAAATTCCAATCACATCTTTCACAGAATTAGAAAAAGCAATTGAGAGAAAGAAAAATAAATTCGGAGGCATCATACTTATGATTTCAACCTTTATACTACAAAGCTTTAATAATCAAAACAGTATAGTCTGGCATAAAAACAGACATACAGATAAATGGAACATAATCAAGAGCTCATAAATAAATCCATGCATATACAGGCAATTAATTTACAACAAAGAAGCCAAGAATGTACAATGGGAAAGGGATGCTCTCTTCAATAAATGATACTGGAAAAACTAGATAACTAGATGCATAATAATGAAATCAGACCCCTGTCTTACACAGCTCAGAAAAATTATTTGAAATGGATTAAATATTTAAACATAAGACCTGAAACAATAAAACTCCTAGGAGAAAAAGTCATGGAAAATCTCCTCAAAATTGGCCTTGTCAATAATTTTTTGGATATGACACCAAAAGCACAATCAACAAAAGAAAAACTTAATAAATGAAACTACATCAAACTGAAAGCTTCTGCACAGCAAAAGAGACAATCAAAACATGAGAAGACAACCTACAGAATGGGAGAAATTATTTGCAAATTATGTATCTGATAAGCTGTTAGTATCCAAAACACATAAAGAACTGATAAACTCAATACCAAAAAACACGCAATCCGATTTAAAAATGGGCATAGGAACTGAATAGATATTTTTTTAAACAAGGCATTCAAATGGCCAATAGATACATGAAAATGTGCTCAACATCACTAAGCATGAGAGAAATGCAATTCAAAACCACAGTGAGATATCACTTCACACCTGTTAGAATGGCTATCATCAAAAAGACAAAAGATAAGTGTTGGTGAGGATGTGGAGGAAAGAAAATCCTTGTGCACTGCTGCTGGAAATATACATTGGTACAACCACTGTGGAAAACAGTAGAGAGGTTCCTCAAAAGATTTAAAATAAGACTACCATATGAACCAGCAATACCATCTCTGGATATATACCAAAAGGAAATGAAATTAAGGTCTTGAAGAAGTATCAGCACTTCTATGTTCATTGCAGCATTATTCACAACATTCAAGATATGAAAGCAATCTCAGTGTCCATCAATGGATGGATGGATAAAGAAGGTGTGGTCAGTCACAAAAAATAGAAAGTCCTGCCATTTGCAACAACACAGATGGACCTTGAGGGCATTATGCTAAGTGAACTAAGTCAAACAAAGACAAATATTCTATGATCTCATATATACATGGAACCTAAAAATCTGATCTCATAGAAACAGAGTAGAATGAATGTAGGTTACCAGGTGTTGGGGATGGGGAGAAGTAAGGAGATGTTGGTTAAACTGTACAAATTCCCAGCTATAAGATGAATAAGTTTTGGATCTAATGTAAAGATGGTGATTATAGTTAACAATATGGTAACAATACTTGAAAGTTTAAAAGAGAGTATGTCTTACATGATCTCACTACCAAAAAGAACGAGTAATTATATGAGGTGATGAAAGTGTTCGCTAACACTAAGATGATAAGCATTTTGCAGTTATAAATGTATCAAATCAACACATTATATGCCTTAAACACACTCAATGATATATGTCAATTAAATCTCAGTAAAGCTGGGTTGGGGGAGGAATTACCCATCTCAAACACATAACCTGCATCATGCACTTTTTAATCTGTGTAGGCTAGTTTACAGTACTAAAACAAAATGGAAAAGCAAGTAAATCCAAACCCATCAGCATTCTGCAAACAGTGGAAGTTCATTTTATATAAGATCACATCATTCAATAAATTCAGGTAATCTTAAGTAACTATTATGATTTTGTAGACAGCTTTACTAACATACTTATCTAGATGTATCCAAATTGAGAGTTTCCATTTGAGTAGAGTGTTGGAAAAAAGGAAAAACGTGCATTCCCCAAACGTCATCTAAGTCTTGTTTCTCTACATGCAGAGACTTAGAGCAACATCATGAGACTATAATCATTCTGCATATAATTAGAAACTAGACTGGTAGCAAAGGATTTGAGGTGCAGGTTTTTTTGAGATTTTTGACAATCAAAATGAAACTGATTTGTCTATACTGTCCTCTGAGCCTTACAAGCAATGAAAACTGGACCCTTTTTCTCTCTCAGGTGCAGTATTTGGCATGTTTTAACAAAGTTCTTATTGAGCTATGGATAAACAGATAGATTTCCTCTACTGCCTCTAAAGAATTTGGATATCAATCAAAATGTGTCCGTCTGTGTATGCGTGAATGTGTGTTTACACATGTGAATGTTTCAGTAACTTCTTAATAACTCCCTTTGAAACTTCATCACCAACAACAGAATCAGGCACTGAATTCCACTTCCTTGTCCAATATTATTCCCTTTGCAATTCTCACATTAAGCCTGAGGCTGAGGGATTTGCACGTAAGATAGGGACACAGAGGAAGTTCTTGAAGATGTGATTCTTTGAATCTGCCCTTTCTTTCCTGAAAGGAGAATAAAGACACTAAAATATTTAGTCTTCCAAGAGGCTCTGCCTTCAGAAACAATATTTTGAAGAATTAACATCACTAGTGTCACTAGTGTTCTATTCTGGTCTGTACCTGATGACATACAATTTGTAGTTGGAGTTTCAGGATCAAAGGTATTAGGTAAAGATGTTAAGATTTAGCTAAGGTTAAAGTTATCGATAGTGACATTGAAATGTTGTTATTGATTATACAAACTATGTATGAATAGTTTGACTTTGATATTTTCCAGGTATACTAAATGCTTCAGAGCCAAGATGATCTTCTCAGTGACAGAAACAACAAAGGTGGGTGTTAACTATTGGAAGAGAGGTGATATGTTAAGAGGGATTCAGAAATGTGGTCCACTCAGTGTGAGAGAAGGCATCATTCGTTTGCTGTGATCATTTGAGTTGCTTCTTGATGAGGTAGTCTCAGACTAAGCTCCACATAAATTGGGTTTCCAGAACCCCTTTCTGAAAAATTCTTATCTTCAGACAGACTTTACCAAATTTTCTTTTCTTTGTTTTGTTTCTCTGAGAAAGATTGTCACTGAGCTAACATCTGCTGCCAATCCTCCTCTCTTATGCTGAGGAAGATTGGCCCTGAGCTACTATCTGTGCCCGTCTTTCTCTATTTTACCTATGTGGGATGCCTGCCACAGCATAGCTTGATGAGCAGTGCATAGGTCCGTGTCCAGGATCCGAACCAGTGAACCTGGGGCCACCAAAGCAGTGCATGCAAACTTAACCACACGGCTATCAGGCGCACCCCAAAATATTCTTGTTATACAAAATGAGACCCTATATACATAAGATTGAAGAGGCAAACAAAACAATGTTTTTTCCATCCTATTTCTATCTTTTCCTTAACTTCAGTCAAACATAGATTCACACTATATTCCATCTGAAAAACAGGAATAAAGGATAGTGGTGAAAATTCAATGTCAACATTTCATAACTCTTCACACACAGTAAACACTCAAAAAATAGCAGCTTTTATTACTGATAGAAATCATTATATCTCTTAGCATAGTTCCTATCCCAACCAAATCAATCTCTACTTTTCTCTTGACATTTTACATTTTATCATGCATTATGTTCATCAATTTATACAAATCATTCACTTTCGCTAAGCTGCAAACACTTTGACAATGTGGTCCCATTTGTTCATATACATTTGAACATTGCAATAAATGTTGACTTGCTAAGTATAAGGTGGAATAAGTAATAATTATAAAATTTCCTAAGAATGACCAATAACAGCTTATAAAAAATAGGTATTATTCTAAACATATCTACATCTCTCCCTCCTGTGTGAACCCTCCACTCTCTTAGCTTTGATCCACACAGAGAAAGAGGCAGAAGAGAGTGTGGTTGATAGAGTATGGATGACCTTTCAAAAGTGGGTCACTATCTTTATTCTCTCCCCCACACTCAAGCAAGGATCACAACAGTTACGTGAGATGAATAAGTTCTAGAGAATTGCTGTGCAGCACTGTGGCTATACTGTATTGGCACCCAAAAATTTGTTGAGGGCAGCTCTCATGTTTAAGTGTTATCACAATAAAAGAAATTAAAGATATTCTTTGATATTTGTATTTATATATTGTTTCAATGTGTTTCTTAAAAATAAAATTTAAATATTTAAAAATAATTAATAAAAAATCTGATTCGTATAAGGTAATGACAAAGAAAAGCTACATATATGGAATAACAGGTGACATTTTAAGAAATTCAACATAAAACAGCCAACAGTAAGGAAACTGACTCATGCCACAGCAACATTGTAGTAAGAAACAGAATGATACTCTTTTTTTCTTTTTAGCAAGACAAGACCCTGTGGAAGTCAACAGAAAGTTCGCTAATATGAATATTAAACTTTCATACTATGAGTCTACAGTGGCTGGAACCACATTGTACTTATCTTTCTGTTTATGATTCAGATATTTTGGACATTCGATATATTTGGATGGAAGAAAACAATAGCAAAATTTGAAAACTAAAATAAATTAAATAAAATGTTATGTAAGCATCACTGCTGAACATAAAGTTTGTTCTTTTCAAAAATAGTTTTATAAGAACAGAATTATTGAATGACTTTACATGGGATAATTTGATTTGATCACCAAACTGACTGCAATCTTAAAAATTTAGACAAAACAACAAATCACAAACAGCGCAACCACGCGAGGAACATTCTGAATTGTATTCTTAGTGCTTGAGAAGAAAACAAAATAAATAGCCAAGTCTTTTCAAATGAAGAAGCTTGAAACAAGAAAGAAGTTGACTCAATGGAGCTAAAAAACTGCACGAGGGTCAAAGAATTTATTTTCCTTGGCCTAACCCAGAATCAAGAACTGAACTGGGTCTTATTTCTTTTCCTGCTTTGGGTGTATGTGACAACTCTGCTGGGAAACCTCCTCATCATGGTCACGGTGACCTGTGAATCTCGCCTTCACACCCCCATGTATTTTTTGCTCCGGAATTTGTCTATTGCCGACATCTGCTTTTCCTCCATCACAGCTCCCAAGGTTCTGGTGGACATTCTGTCACAGAGAAAGACCATCTCCTTCAATGGCTGCTTCACTCAGATGTTTTTCTTCCACCTTGTTGGAGGGTTGGACGTATGTCCTTTGTCGGTGATGGCATTTGATCGCTATGTGGCCATCTCCAAGCCCCTGCACTACATGACCATCATGAGCAGAGGGCGATGCACTGCCCTCATTGTAGCCTGCTGGCTGGGGGGCTTTGTCCACTGCATCGTGCAGATTTCCCTGTTGCTGCCCCTCCCATTCTGTGGACCCAATGTTCTTGATACTTTCTACTGTGATGTCCCCCAGGTCCTCAAACTAGCCCGTACTGACATTTTTGTGCTTGAGCTACTGATGATTTCCAATAGTGGGCTGCTCACCACACTGTGGTTGATCTTCCTGCTTGTGTCCTACACAGTCATCCTAATGATGCTGAGGTCTCAGGCAGGGGAGGGCAGGAGGAAAGCCATCTCCACCTGCACCTCACACATCACTGTGGTGACCTTGCACTTTGTGCCCTGTATCTATGTCTATGCCCGGCCCTTCAATGCTCTCCCCACAGATAAGGCCATCTCCATCACCTTCACTGTCATCTCCCCTCTGCTGAACCCCTTGATCTACACTCTGAGGAACCAGGAGATGAATTCAGCCATCAGGAAACTGAGAAGAAGATGTGTACCTTCTGAGAGGATATAGACTGGTCGCTCACTCCTTCTCACCACCTTTGAAAATGTTCATCAAATAAACCGCATTGACTAAAGGATTTCTAAATAATTTTGATATTTCTACTGAGATGCACACGACTTTCAAAGATTCTGTTTGGCATGCAATAATAATGTAAAAAGATACGTTTCATGTTGCAAAAGGAAGCAGAGAAATCAAACTGTTAGCTGAAGAGTTGCATAATGCTTACGCAATAAAGCCTTGGAAGAAATAAAGAAAAGAGAAAATGTATGCACTCAGAAACTTTATCACATTGGAATTGTTGTGGGGGTTTCATTCAGCTCTATTGCATATAATTGAGAAATACAAATGTTGTTTACTTCAGATGTACAACTTGATGTTTTGATATACATATAGATTGTGAAATGATCATTGGGGGAAAATGGATTAAGGTGGGACCTCTCTTGGTTATCACTTACAACAACACGGAAATCTCCAATTGTATAAATAAAATTAACAATAAGAAAAAGCAAATATATATATACTCAGACATTCCCACTATATTCTTGTTACCAGGAAGGGAGCTGAGAAACATAATGCAGCTTGGGCATTGGATTGCTAAGGTCTTTCATGAAGTAATCACATTTTAATGAAGTAAGCACACTCAAATTAAGTTCCTCCTCTGACTTTCTGATATGAGTAAATTAAATAACTACTACCTGAAGATTTTTCCGTCTGAAGCCCACACTCCAGTGGTTGAGTGCAAGTGCTTTGGAAGCCAGCACAGCTTGAGTTAGAATGTGGACCCCAGTAACTATGGGTTCTATGACCTCATGTAGGTCCTTACCCTGACCTTCCTCTGAACCCCACGCCTACTGACCACACTTCCATGACATTGCCTCAGCGACCGGGGCTCAGCTCAAGCACCACACTCAGGACCTTGTTTCCAATTCCCTGTCCTCCTTCCTCCTATTCCCCGAGTAGGGCTATGATTTATGTATTGTATCCCCAGCACCTAGCACAGCAAGTAGAACGTAGAAAACTGTCCAAAAAATGGTTGAGTTAAAGAACTCAGTGAATGAATATCACCTCTCACTCCTTTCTGTTTCTCAAATCATTGGAGAATAGGAGTAAGAAAACAATGGATTTGTTATTATTTTCTGTTAACATGACTCCCTAAAAATGACAGAAACCTATGAAGCTGCTTCAGACTACGCATATACATTCAAAAAGGTTGGCATGAACGGAAAAACATTATTCAATACATGAACTTGGTTTTTATTTGTTTTCTTGTTCTGCTATTTACAGCATTTGGGAGTTTTTCTTTTTTGCCCTTCATTTCTGCAGGTAGATCCTAGATCTTAAAATTTTTGAAATTAGACAAATGTTCATGTCACAGTACAAATGTCAGTTCAAAAATCAGACATGCAAAGGTCCTCAGGTGGGGATGTGCCCAGGCCTTCATAAGAAGATGAGAGGAAGCAAGGAGGAGACAGGTAATAATTGTAGTCAGAGAGATAATGAGGCCACGGGATCAGGTCCTTAGGACCTTTTAGACATTGTGAGGATTTTGACTTTCACCTAAATAAGATGCGATGCATTTTGAAGGGCTTTGAAGAGCAGAATAGTGATGAATGTTTTAGCAGAAATGCAGTGCTTACTGTTATGAATAGACTGAGGTGGGGCAAGGACAAAAACAGGGAGACCAATTAAGAAGCTATTGCAAAAGTCCCAGGAAAGAAATAATGAAGACACAACTTAGGGTAGTAACAGTGGAGGTGGTGAGAATGGTGAAGAACTCTGAAAGTTGAGCAAGTAGGAGTTGCTGATGGATCCAGCGTGGATTTCCTGGTGACATGTGTGTCCTGTGAGAACTCCATCACCCACTTTCTTCATCTGCCCATTGAGAGCTCCTTCACTCTCGTCTACATAATCCTTTCAGGTCCAATGGCTCCTTCCAATACTTGTGTGTCACACTTCAGGAATTACCCTACATGGGTGAAACTGCCTAAGGAAGTTGTGCAGAATCCCTAAGAATAGGCATTTATGTCCCAACAGAAAAACTACTAGGGGAAACATCAGAGGTAAGGTGGAATTCTGGGTAAACTAACCTAACAGGATTCTTGCTGAAGGCAGGCCAGGGTGATCAAATATCACTTGGGGCATGGTGGATGGTGAGGAACCTGATTACACACTGATGGTGATCAACATGGAGGGTGGGGGATTTTGGCTAAACTGAATTAGCAGAATTCCTGTTAAAATTTGACAATGCAGAGACAAGCATGGAGGTCCCAAAGTGGAGGCCTAGTTGAGAAGTTCAGGGGAGCCTGAGTAGAGTTTGGTCAAGGGGAGAATCTTTGTCACTGCTAAAAACTTTTAGATCCTACACAAAAAGTGTGTTCCTAAGGACATGTGCCTGAGTCACATCTTGATTACTCCCACTGAAACCACCTCGCCATCAGTAGAATTTTTCCAGAGCCACATCCAATTATATGCCCTCTGATAATTCTCACACTAGTTCTGGGATTGACAAATTGGTGCATATGATGGAACACTGTGAATCAGTGTGGAAGAGCCAAGGAAATATTATTCCCTGAGTCTGCCCTTTTCCGCATAAAGAAAGCCACTGAAATCACTGGCTTTCAGAGGGGTATTTAACAGAATTTTCTGAAGCCAAATGATTCCCAAGGTTCGTGTGAACATTGTTTAAGATGTTGGAGAAGGAGATTGGAAATTTTAGGTAAGAAACATAACTCTACATGAGTGTGAATGACTATGGTGTCTGAGCGTCAATGAATAAGCATGAGAAGAGGAGTGAGAAAAACTGAAATCTAGATGGAACCGTTAAGATTAATAAATACACTTTGACTAAAAATAATGCAATATATACCCAAGATGCTGCATTCCAGGGTGAACTGTCAGTGGCAGACAGCGCAGCTAAGAAATATGAACAAAGAAGATATTGTGAAAGGAGAGTCATAGAAATGAGTTCAGTTTGGAAGTAGGGAGGAGGAAACTCTTTTTTCCTGGGATCCCTTGAATTGCACAAACAAGAGATTTTTCTCATGCTTATTTCATGTAGATGGATCTCCTCAAACTGAAATGCTAAATTTAAAACTAGAAAGAAAATAAAATATCTCAAAAAAAGTTGAAAGAATAGGACAATGAACACCTACATGCCTGTCCTTAGATTTATCAAGAACTAAAATTTTACAACAATGATTTTCTTTCCATGCCTACATATTTGCATCCTTTTCTTTCCAGCCAAACCTCCCACTCATCAGCAACTGTTATATATTCAAGGGGTCCCCTAAAGCCAGGTCTCCCGTTCTCTCCACTCCCATGTGCCCCAAACATAAATGTCACCTCCTCCATGCAGCTTCCTCTGAGCCTCTTGGTGAGAAATCACCCTTTTCTCACACACAGCTCATCTGTCTTATGACGGTCCCCATCACACCCGTATCACTTTTATATTTCAGTTGTTTCTCCACTGGTTTGGGATTATATTCATTTCTCTCAAATAACCTAGACCTCTGCCAATTTTTTATCAATATTTGTTAAATAATGAAATGGAGTAAAAATAGCAGAAAAATGGAGCAGAAGGTGGAGGATGTTGTCTGAATTACGAAAGGTAGTTTGTGAACATGGACCTATTCCTTTCTGACAAACAGGCCTGACTTGGAGTATGAGGTACTGTACCTTCTACCCTTCTGTGTAGACCATTGTCTATGGTTTACGTGGAGGTCCCTGTGGAGTGTTTTCATAACTAGGTAGGACCTCCTCATTATCTCTAGTAACTAGATTGAGTTGGTGTTTTCTGGTGATCATTTCCCCACTTTAACTAGTCAGAATTGATAGCTCAGCTACTAATTAGTTCAACACACTCTATTTCCTGATAAGCCTCCTGGGTTAAGGTTACCCAGCATAATACACATCACAACAGATAAGCAGCCATGTGTGCTGAGACTCTGCATATGTTAATTCACCTAATCCCCATAACTTCCCTGTGAGGTGGATATTACTATAATCCCCATTCCACAGATGAAGAAGTGGAGACTCCATGAGGTCTCTCACTTACCCAAATGACACAGTGACAAAGCCAGGACTTGAGCACAGATAGCTCTCACTGCAGAGACCTGCACCAGATTTCTCTGGTCTGCTAAGATGATGTCAGATAAGAAACCAAACCAAGCAAGCACTTTCCTTGCTACCATACACTGTAACCACCCTCTGGGCCACTCTCATTGACAGTAAAAGAAAAATACCCCCTATTTTCCCCCAAAAAAGTATGTTTTGATGAAGCTGTTTTAGAAAACATATTCTAGAAAATGTACAGCTCCTCTAAAAGATTGTCAGTACATTTAAAGGAGCTGTGTGCCTGTGACAGTTACTAACCTGGAGTTTTACTTTAAGGTAACACACACATAAGCACACTTATTGCTTAGGCAATGCTCTAAGTATTGATGCTTTTGCATAGATTAATTCATTTAATCCTCACAAAAATCACACAAGGAAGATGCTATTGTTTCCAAATACTGATGCAGAAGCTGAGGCCAAAGGGGTAAAGTAACTTCTCTTATACCGTAACCAGTAAGTACCCAGCTGGGATTTGAACAGGCTATGTGATGCCAGAGGCTGCCAGGTATCTGCCTGCATGCTCTGATTACTCTTGGTGGCTTGTTTAGTCTCCCATATTAAGTAGACTTTAAACAAAATTACATACAGAAGAAAGACAACTTGAACAGAAAGTGAGCTAGGTGAAAATAAATTTCTTCATTTGTACTGGAAAACCCACCCAAAAAGTGAAAGAAGTGACTTTCACCTTTCTTTTCTTTCTGATTATGGTAATAAAAAAGAGATAAACTGTAAAGAAAGAAATTAAGTCCCTTTCAAGGATTCACAAAAAATAAGAAAGGAATTCAAAAGCAAAATGATTATATTGTAAGCACACACTTAACATTTTAGGAAACTGATAAACTGTTTTCAAAAGTGGTTGCATCATTGTGCATTCCCACCAGAGTTACAATTCCTCTACATTTTTGTCAACTCTTCATATATCCACCTTCTTTATTTTAGCCATTTTAGTAGATGTGTACTGTTATCTCACTATGGCTTTCATTTACATTTCCCCAGTGATGAATGATGTTGAGCATGTTTTCATGTGCTTATCGGCCATCCCTATATCTTCTTGTTGAAGTGCCTGTTCAAAGCATTTGCCCCCTGTTTTTTAATTAGGTGGTTTGTTTTCCTATTGAATTTTAAGAGTTACAACCATCCTATTCTTAGGTACGTACCTAAGAGAAATGGGAATATATGTCCACACAAAGACCTATACACGAACATTCATAAAAGCTTTATGTGTAATAGCCAAAAACTAGAGACAATCCAAAGATTCATCAACAAGCAAACTGAAAAACAAAATGTGGCACATGCATACTATAAAAAGGAAAAAAATATTGGCACATGCAAAAACATGGATGTATTTTGTAAGTGAAAGAAGCCAAACAAAAAGAGAGTACACATTGTAGGATTCCATTTATAGAAAGTTCTAGAAAACACAAACTAATAGATAGTGACAGAGCACAGATCAATGGTTACCTGAAGAAGGAAGGGCAGAAGGGACATATTATAAATGGCCACAAAGACATTTTTGCATTGATAAATATATTAACTATCTTCAACACAGTGATGATTTCGTGGGTATACGCTTATGTCAAAATTTATCAAGGTGTACGCTTCAAACATATGATTCTATTTTATGTCAATGACAGCGCAATAAAAAAATAGCATTTAGGAAATAAATTTGACCAGTGAACATAAGAGAAGCTCTGCGTTACCACTTTTATTTCATAGCTGAGGAGTTATTCAACTCCAGGGCTTTTGGTACCTAAAGTAGTTTAAAGTAAAGACAGAAACAAAGAAATCCAGTTAAGGAAGATAAGAACAATAGAGAAGAATTTTACAGCTTTAAAATTTTCTAATTTTTCACACCATTAAACTTGTGATTCAAAAAAAGGAGGAGTGCTTCTGTGAAATTCAGTTGAAGGACAACCATGTTGCAGATAGGAGTTCTTAAAGTATTTAAACGGAGCACCCAGTCTGGAAAAAAACCCATACTCGTGTGGATCCTCAAGGACTCCAGTCGTACCTAATAGGCATTGTCTTATCCACACACCAAACTGCATCCATTTTTGTATCCCTTGTGCCAAAATACTCCATTTCTGAATATTTAACATTCACTTGTTTATCTTGGATACTTGGAACTTATATTCTGAGATCACTATTTTTATGCATTTTCTGAAATACTTATAAATTACAGAAGAAAACAATAACTAAATGCATGCTTGTGTAATGAGATGTCATGTAGGACATGTTAGCAATAACCTTGGAAAGGCTCTTCATATACTGATAACACCTCACTAGTTTTCTGACCTAATACCTGACTCTGTAAACATGAATCTATTAATGGAAAGTAAACACTTTCTGAAATAACACTTTTAATTTTTTCCAAGCAATGCGAAGAAGAAGAAATATGATTCAGTGGAGTTGGGAAATGGCACCAGGGTAAAAGAATTTATATTTCTAGGACTTACTCAGTCCCAAGATCTCAGTTTGGTCTTATTTATTTTCCTGTGTTTTGTGTACATGACAACTCTTCTGGGAAACCTCCTCATCATGGTCACTGTGACCTGTGAGTCTCGCCTTCACATCCCCATGTACTTCCTGCTCCGCAATCTAGCCATCCTTGACATCTGCTTCTCCTCCATCACCGCTCCAAAGGTCCTGGTAGACCTTCTGTCAAAGATAAAGACCATATCCTATACTAGCTGCATGATGCAAATATTTTTCTTCCACCTGCTTGGTGGAGCGGATATTTTCTCTCTCTCTGTGATGGCATTTGATCGCTACATAGCCATCTCCAAGCCCCTGCATTATGTCACCATCATGAGTAGGGGGCGATGCACTGCCCTCATTTTGGTTTCCTGGGTGGGGGGCTTTGTCCACTCCATCGTGCAAATTTCCCTATTGCTGCCCCTCCCTTTCTGTGGACCCAATGTTCTTGACAGCTTCTACTGTGATGTCCCCCATGTCCTCAAACTCGCCTGTAGACACCTCTGCACTTGAGCTCCTGATGATTTCCAACAATGGCTTAGTCACTACCCTTTGGTTTATCTTCCTGCTTGTGTCCTACACAGTCATCCTAATGATGCTGAGGTCTCAGGCAGGGGAGGGCAGGAGGAAAGCCATCTCCACCTGCACCTCACACATCACTCTGGTGACCCTGCACTTTGTGCCCTGTATCTATGTCTACGCCCGGCCCTTCACTGCCCTCCCCACAGATAAAGCCATCTCTGTCACCTTCACTGTCATCTCCCCTCTGATGAACCCCTTGATCTACACTCTGAGGAACCAAGAAATGAAGTCAGCCATGAAGAGACTGAAGAGAAGACTCATGCCTTCTGTGGTGGAATAGAGTAAGAGTTTCCAACCTCTTCATCACCAAGGACTAAATACATTATTTTTCCCACAAGTTCTATTTACATACTCAAATATGTTGTCAATAAACTAATATACATTTACTAGGTAACAATTTATTTTCCTAGTAAAGTTAATAGGTAGCTGGTAACCCAAGCTTCTGGTAAGCATGAAGTAACTAGTGTTATAGGATTGAGCTCATTGATGTATTTCCATTCAAATATCAAAGTAACAATGTGTCAATCAGGACAACTATATGGCAAGTGAAGAGAATGATTGAATCCATCTCCTTGTCAAGAGGTAAGTAAACAGAAGCCTAGAGTTAGAGTGATTTGCTCAAGATCCCACATCCACTTAATTACAGAGATAAGTCTTCAGATACCCGATTGATTGCTCTTAAACTATGTGGATGTAATTTATTACATTACTGGACCTGTCTATGCCAAACTGTGATCCTGTTCTAGAAAGATTTCATGATCAGTGCATCTGAAGCACACATATATGGGGACATATGGCCCATCACAGATTAAGACATTTTTTCTGCTTAGTTGAACTCTACATGGGCTTGTGACCTCTTGAGAACCTCAAAGGCACACAATGGTTGTCCTCCTGGATTCCTATCAGGAATGAAGAAGGCTTGAAAGATTTCCAATAATGGCCTACAGGGATTTATGTCATGCAGAACTACATGTACCAGATTCACATTCTTGTGGTAGGTTTAGACAAAGGCAGAACCTCAGAGATCCTACACAAAGAGCAAGCCATTCTCATTATTCCAAAACTGATCTTCTAGTCCAGCCTTACCAGGACCAATCTCAGATTGGCTTCTCCATTGAGAATTTACACTCTTCCCACTTCTCACTGCCCAAGAGAGAGAGGAAGGATTAAAGAAGATAAAACTCTAAACAGTCTGTTTTTCAATCTATTGGTGTTTTTGAAGAAGAAGTATAGGCTAGTGTTTTTGTCTGGGAAATCATGGTAAAAGTAAACCATTATAGCTGAATGCTCTAACCTCAGAGTCATACAGCCTTGGGTCCAAATCCTATCTCTGCCATCCCCCAGTTGCCTAATCTTGAGCAGGTTATTTTATGTCTTCAGAAGTCATAGGTCATCTATAATAAGGTACTTATTTACATGTCATGGAGTTGTTGTCAGGGTTAAAATGAGATGGTATATGTGAAACATACAATGCCTGGCAGGTAGTAAATGCTCAGTGAAAGGCTAATGTCATTATTAATATCATCCAAATGGCTGTGCATTACACACATTCTGACCCAACCCTAACCCTAATCCCCATCGACCTGTTACACTCTTCTCCTACAGGACCCATACTCCTCATTATTGGGAAAAAACTGATGGGGTAGAAAACATGGGAATGTACGTTGAATTCAAAGCATCTTTCATCTTAAAATTTCCAGCTTTTGGTCATTAAAATGTGACAATAGCTTTGCTTCTTATTGTTACAACTTAAAGAGTCACCCAGAAACTGTTGAGATAAAGCATAGGAGAGTTTCATATTAAAAGAAGGTAATGGGTCAAATATAAACCCTTGGCTTTTAGAGTAGAGATAAGGGATCAGAACAAGATGTCAGAGCACCCAGGACAGAGAAGAGCCCAAGCAGAGTTAGCCAAAGGATACTGAGCGTTGAGGACAAACTTTACTTATGTCCCACTTTGGGTCTGGAATGGCACCATAAGCATTCATTGCCAAACTGGTTCAATTCACTGCAATTGCTTGTCACCTGGTCTATCAATACTAAATTTTTACAATATTAACCTGCTTCCCCTAAAATGAAAATTCTAAGAATAATTCACATTTGTCGAGTCACTGTTCACAAGGTCCTGCTTCCTTTGTTCAGGCAGCACTGGTCGCGAGTCTCTAAGCTTTCCTATATGAAATTGCCTATGAAAAATGCATACCACAAACTACTTTATAGTCTATTTCATGCCAACGTGTCCTTTTCTCTCCTTCCTATGTCTCGTGACTTACTCAAATCAGATTTTTATCACTATGTCAGAATTGGATGGCACCAAAGATCTATGGGGTCTGAATCACTAACTGTATCTCAGAAGCATAACCCCAAGAGACCAAGAACCAAAGAACCCTTGCCACATCACTGTCCCTGAGACTTCCTCAAGCCACGTTTAAACACACAACACAATCTGATTCAATAATCCAGGGGAAGGGGAAAGAATTACATCTGATTACAAAAACATCTATCATTGATCTGGATGGTGTAAAATCTAAAGGTGGGCTGCATTTTTTCCAACTAAATCAGCCTTTATTATTTTTAAGCTCTGCTGCTAAGACCCATGGAAAAGTCGACTGGCTGCTCTGGACACACACATAGCTTTCAAAATACCCTTTCTTACATTGCTCCCTGAATCAAATATTTCAATGATCAACATCTCTTGGTACCTGTGAACCCAATAACATAAAATAATTCTGAAGTAATTAACCTGATGAATATCAACAGCTGTCACTAGGCTACCTTCCTAGATTCTAAGGGAGCTGTGGGTCTTAGAGATGTAGATTAAGATAATTGTGTAGTATCAATGAACACATTGCATTCAACGAAATTGGACATATAAATCCACATCAATCAATCTCTGACAGCTGCCCTGACAGTAGCCACAAAGATTTGATTTTTCCATTACTACTCTTTTAATTAAGCTTTACATCTCAGCCAATTAAAGCAAAGCAATTTTGGTTAGAAGGAAGACAGCACAGCCCTTGGTGTAGTTTAAAATGCTTTCTTCTTGAACCAAGAGGGATGATGCACTGTCTAGAGAAAGATATGTGTACTGAAAGTGCACTAGTGCCTCTGCATGTACATGTGAGATGGAACATGGAGATGAGGGAGAGAGAGGAGGAGGGCTTGATGACATTTTAATGACTCCTACAGGAACTCCATTGAATTGGTCACTCAGCTTCCACATCCATATGCAACTATATTCCCTTTACTGATTACTTTAATAGGCTTGTGGCTGACAGACTAATAGACGTAGCTGAGTCACGGTAAGGCAAAGTGGAATTGTCGAATGATATGATTCCCTGAGGTTGCCATTTCCCATATGAAGGAAGAAGATAAAAAAAAATCACTAGCCTTGAGCTAGGCTTTCCATTAAACAATGAATTTCGCCAGAGCCTACATCTTATAAGATGCAGTTGGAGCATTATAAGAGGATCAATTTCCCACTTGAAGACTGATGTCAGTTAGTGTTGGGGTGTGTGAACTTCTAAAACTGATAAGCTGTTAGGGCTTATTTGTCAAAAATGCTGCCATTGTGTGGAATGTTCCTTTTGAAACCAAAACTCTTAATGAAGCAAAGAAAAAGGTTAGTTTTTCATGACTAGGAAGTGGGGAAGTGTGGCTTGAAAAATATTAGAAGGTCAGTTGACGCGGGGGGATGGGATGTATTTTACTTGGCATGATGTTGAGGTTGAAAATTATTTGAAGGCAATTGAGAAGGTGTTCACATCCCCAGCTCTCAGGAGGGTGATTGCCTTGAAAAACAGCACTCTAAAAGCCTTCCTAAATTCATTATATGCTTCCTAGCCAGCTTTGCTTCTTGTCTGGAAGTAGAAGTTTGGGGCTTTAAGCAAGGTCTTTGAATGGCTAGCTTATCTGTGTCCTCATGTGCAACTGAATATGAATAATGTTCCTAAAATTTTTAGAGATTCATTCAAGAGTAGAGGCTTTTCAATGTTAGGAAAGAGAAAAAGGAGCAGCATTTCCTCAGTGGGAAGCTGGAGTATAGGGATAACATTCAGTTTGCAGGTTCTTACGAGATGCTTGATAAGCTTCTTTCCAAAGGATGGTCCTCTTTGGTGTGATTTTTAAGAACTCCTGTGATCCTTATTTTGACCTTGCAACACATAAAATTATATTTCTCTATCCATTTGGCCCCTTCCCCCTCTTATATGCATGAGTTTCACTACAATGTGCGTAATCCTATACTTTCAAAGTATCCTTCCCACTCTTTGCAAAAGACAGCATCCATAGGAACAGACCAGATCCATTACTTTTGAGAGTTTATGTTTGAGGAGATGCTACTCAGAACTCACTTCCCCTGCCACTGAAGCACTATGAAGCTGATCCAGGCAGTTGGTTGAGGTACCCACAATGACTATAAAATTTGCTTTCTTCAAACTCTGCTTTTTTTTTTTCAGAGTCACTTCTGACATCATCTCATACTAAGGCAGTCTCAGTCACAGCTCTCACTCACCACCTGCAGGCTCCTTACACCCACAGACTAACTTGATTTGAAAAAGATTTTTCTGAGCCTTTTTCTTTGTACCATTTTCTGGGAAGGGCTGATAAACACTGGGAAGAACTATAGTTGCAGTAGTTAAGAGCATAAGTCTTTGGAATAAGACAAATCTAGGACTGAGACCTGGCTTTACCAGCTGGGAGACCTTGAGCAACTTACTTAATCTTTCTGTGTCTCAGTTTCTCATCTATAAAATCAGGACAGTAATGTCAACTTCACATGGATATTATAGGTTTTGGAGAGATAAAATGAAGCAGTCAGTACAAGAATCACTCCACAAAAGTTTTCTAAAAACAAACTTCAGCAAAGCAAACCTCCATTATTTTGCCAACATTTCCATAATGTTGAGACCTTGGAAGTAGCATGGACCCCCCTGGGGCCTGATATCAAGATGATTGGATTTGTAAATGAGGATTATAATCTATTTTCTTTCCATAAAGGATTGTAATATAAATAACTATATCTAAACTGCGTACACAAATTTATTTATGTTTCTAAGGAGGTGTATGATACAATACTCTGATTTTTTGAACACGTCTTAGCTCAAATTCATAAGTGAAAAAGAAAAAAGTCCCTAGAGGAGAGAGAGTATTTGCCACTTACCTCAAGTGTTGAGAAGAGGGCTTTGAACGACACAATCAATAGCAAGATGAACCAGTCCCAGACAACCCCACAGATGAACCTGGCATGTATAAGGAAAGAAGCACTCACCTGGAGCTGATGAGACTGGCAAAATAAGAATCCTCAGCTGCTTTCAGTTTCCTAAACAGACATACAATCTCATCTACTCCTTAGAAGCACCTTGTGTATGAGGTAGGTCTCATTATTTTCATGTGGTAGATAAATTATAACGATGCAGGCTGAGAACTGACTCTAAGCCATTCCCTGTGAAACTCCCATGTATTTCTCATGAGTTTGGTACAATTATGGAGTGATTTGCCCAAGGCCACACCAACTAGGAAGGTGGTAAAATCCAAATTGCCTGACTGTTCCAGAGGATCCACACGTGTGTATCCAAAATGCAAGTGTGGGATATGATACTGTTCAGCACACCTCCTGGATGGAGTTTAAAAACATCGTATGCCCAAATGGGGCTATTTTCATATACATCCTCATGATTTTGTACCTCCTCCCTTTTCTTTCTGCCGACTCCACCACCTGCAACACTCTTATTGTCTTAACTGTAAACCTCCTGACGAAAAGATCTATGTTTGAGTCGCCTTTCACTCAAAAAGACCATCTCAATGTCATTATGATGGTTAATTTTGTGTCAACTTGACAGGCGACATGGCGCCCAGATTAAACATTATTTCTGGGTGTGTCTGTGAGAGTGTTTCCAGATGAGATTAGCAGTTGAATAGATGGACTCAGTAAAGCAGACTAATTGCCTTCTCAATTAAGGTACACATCATCCAATTCACTGAGGGTCTGAGTAGAACAAAAGGTGGAGGAAGGAGAAATGTGCCCCATTTTCCCTGCCTCACAGCGTGAGCTGGGACATCTCATCTCATTTTCTCCTTCCCTCGGACTGCGATTTACACATTGCCTTCCCTACTTCTCAGGTCATCAAACTAGCACTGAATTATACCATCAGCCTTCCGGGGTCTCCAACTTGCAGACAGCAGATCTTGGGACTTCTCAGCTTCCATAATCACGTGAGCCAACTCTTCATTATAATTTTACCTTGTATATCTATATATGTCCTATTGATTCTGTTGCTCTGCTGAACCCTCATACGGTCACAGAAATATCTAGAAGAAGGAAGCAAAGAAGGAAAGAGAAACAGGGGAGGAAAAGAAAGGAGGAAAGAAGAGCACAAGTGACAACGTAATGTATGAGGCTTGTTGCAGTGGTTTCCTCAGCAGAAGATTTGAAAACCATTGACTTATCAGTCCAATATCCAAAAGAAAGATTCTAGAGTGGGCTGCTGTCATTCATTGAAATCTGTTTCCACACTCTAGATTAACTGAACAGTGTTTTAGGGGTGATTTCTCCACCTTCTAGCCATGGTAAGTATAGTGTAGGGAATTCTTACATCTGAGATGCTAGAGACCTGAAATTTCCCACAATCGTTATTCTGAACATGTGTTCGTATCACTCTGTGCCATTGACATAAACACCAAAGATGAGGAGACTGAGATGAATCCGAACTGATGACCATGGAATCCGAAAGGAGGCTCTTATCTTATTCTTCCAGGTCAGCAAAAATGAGAGTGCTGCTTGGGGAAACATGGTCTTTTAAGGATTTTTTTCTGAGGTTTAAAGAACAAAGTAAAGAAAACATAGAGAAACAAAAATCAGAATCTGAGAAGGCACTACATGTGGACAGAAGGGCAACCTGCCTAACACAAGAATTCGGGAGGACCTAAAGTCTGTAGGTGAGAAAAAGATAAAAAGGTAACTCAAGTTGTAGCTGGTAAAGGCTGTAAGTATATAACTATAAAAGTAACCATTATGCAGTGGGTCATCAATTAAACCTCACTTGGATGAAAGTCATTCTGTAGACATGAGATTAAAATGTTATAATCACCAGGTTCATTATTTTTAACTTTCTGCTGAAGGATAATATACAAACATACAGAAAAATGCACATTAGTGTACAGCTCAATGAATTTTCACACAAGCAATAAATTTTTGTAACAAGCACCTAGATTAAGAAACAGAACATTCTCAGTAGTTCAAAATCCTCCCTCATATTTCCTTTAGTTTGGTATACTTTTTGTTCTTTATGTGAACAAAATAAGTGGGTGCACACTTTGTTGTGCCTGGCTTAGACTCTACATTGTGCTTATGAGACATTTATGTTGTTTCATGTACCGTACATTGATCATTCCCATGGCTCTATGGTATTGTATGAATTTAACAATTTATTTATCTTTTCTACTGTTGATGGGCATTTGTGTCATTTCCAGTTTGAGGCAATTACAAACAGTGCTGCTATGAATATTCTAGGATACGTCTTGGTGGAGATGACATATGCACATATGTACATACTTCCTAGGAGTGAAATAGATTATTCTGAGGACGGAGATGTATCCTCAGAAAAATCAATACGTACAACTGAATGAACTATATATATGTATCCATTCTAAGATAGGTGATTAGATAGATATACATAGATATAGGTATAGATATGGATATGGATATAGATCATGGCGTTAGCAGATATAATCAGACAGCAAAGTGATTCTCCCGATTTGCACACCCACCAGCAGGCTATGAGAGGTTCCAGTTGTTCCACGTCTTCACCATCACGGGATATTTTTCATCTTTTTCAGTTTAGCCATTTTGGTATGTAGGTGGTAGTTCCTTGCTGTAATTTCAATTTACATTTCCCTGATAATTCATGAAGTTGAATTGCAATTTGAATATCCTCCTTGGTAAAGTTTTGGTTAGTGTCTTTGCCGTTTTCTCTTTCAACATCTATCTTTCTTTACTGATTTGTAAAATATTCTTTACATATTTTGGACCTGAAGCTTTTCTTAGTATACATATTGTAAATATCCTCCCATTTGCAGGTTGTCTGTTAATTCGCATAATGGTGTCTTTTGTGAAGAAACATTCTTCATATCAAATTCATGCTTATTTTTTAATAACTGTCATATTTTGTATTAAAAGTACAATTGAATAGCTTCACGGATCTGTCACCTGTGTTTCAGTGGCCACAGTGATAGAACCTACCTGTTTGGATGACTGAGTCAAAAACCTGGGTCCTCTTCCACTGGTGGCACAGAATTGCAGGCACGGCCACATACATAAAAGATGAACTTCCTCCCCAGGAAAGCATCAGACACAAGTGACAGAAAGACAACAGTAGATTTCATAAAACTTTCTTTAACTGCACTTTTATTTCTTCCAGAGATATACTTCAAAAAGGATCTGGGACCCAATGGAGCAGGGAAATTATACCACAGTGAAAGAATTTATTTTCCTGGGAATTACCCAGTCTCGAGAACTGAGCTGGGTCTTATTTGTCTTCCTGTTTTTGGTGTACATGACAACTCTGATGGGAAACCTCCTCATCATGGTTACAGTTACCTGCGAAGCTCACCTTCACACTCCCATGTACTTCCTGCTCCGCAATCTATCTGTTCTTGACATCTGCTTTTCCTCCATCACAGCGCCTAAGGTCCTAGCTGATCTTCTGTCAGAGAGAAAAACCATCTCCTTCAGTGGCTGTGTCACTCAAATGTTCTTCTTCCACCTTCTGGGAGGTGCGGATGTTTTTTCTCTCTCTGTGATGGCATTTGATCGCTACATAGCCATCTCAAAACCCCTCCATTATACGACCATCATGAACAGGGGACGATGCACTAGCCTGGTTGTGGCCTCCTGGGTGGGGGGCTTTGTCCACTCCATCGTGCAAATTTCCCTATTGCTGCCCCTCCCCTTCTGTGGACCCAATGTTCTTGCCACTTTCTACTGTGATGTCCCCCAGGTGCTCAAACTCGCCTGCACTGACACCTTCACTCTGGAGCTCCTGATGATCTCTAATAATGGATTGGTCAGTTGGTTTATATTCTTCTTTCTCCTCATATCCTACACAGTCATCCTGAGGATGCTGAGATCTCATACTGGAGAGGGCAGGAGGAAAGCCATCTCCACCTGCACCTCACACATCACTGTGGTGACCCTGCACTTTGTGCCCTGCATCTATGTCTATGCCCGGCCCTTCACTGCCCTCCCCACAGATACTGCCATTTCTGTCACCTTCACTGTCATCTCTCCTTTGCTCAATCCTATGATCTACACCCTGAGAAATCAGGAAATGAAGTCAGCCATGAGGAAACTAAAGAAACGACTATGGCATTCAGAAAAGATTTAAATTCTATGAGGATGTGCTAACACTGAAATTTAAAGATAGATATTAAATTTCACTTCCTCAAAATGTCCAGAGATCACCTTAATGCCAAGAAGAAAGGGGCATCTATGGATACCATGGTTCCTAAAAGAGGCTGGTCCTATAGTACGTACTGGGGACCCATGGGTGATACCGCTTTAAGGTGAGACCCATTATGTCTTCCACTACTCGCTTTCAATTATTCATTCCACATATATTTACAGAGTATGTATTATGTGCTTGGCAGAGGTGGGATTCAGACTGCTGCAGAAAGATTAAAGATAGTCACTGTCCTACAGGCACACTCCAAGATGCTATAAGAGGATATGGACAAAGTGCAGTGGAAATATTGTAGGCACTTTACTTGAGAGCTTCAAAGGACATTCGACAGTGAGGAGACCTTTTCAAGGGGAAAAAGATAGAAAGGGACAGTCTAGGCAAAGAAGTCAGTATTTGTGGAGGGAAAGACTGATGTAAGAGTGTGCCACGTTCATGCAACAGTGAGCTCGTTTTAGCCACGAAGTAGTACACTCCTGGAGTCAATACCAGTATTTGACGTTTGGAAGGAAAAACTCCGTCTGTGGTCTCCTGAGCAATGCAAATCTGTGATTTCTACTAGGGACAGAGGATCCCCAAATCACTCCAAGGCCATGGTTTCCTCCTGGCAGAAGGAGGTAATGCTGTAATTGGGAGTATTCAGGAAAAATTAACACTGATGAGTAGAGGCTTTGGACAGCTCACCTGGATTCATGAAAGGCTTAAGCAAACACAGATGCTAAGCACTCCCATGGGAAGCAACTGACTCCCCATTAGAGAGCAGAATTATCCCAATCACAGACTGGATAGGCCCAAATGTCTCATTGTTTCTGTTTTTTTGTTTCTTGGGAGTTTTTTTTCCAGGTTTGTTGAGATATAATTGACATGTAACATCAGGTAAGTTTAAGGTGTAAATCATGTTGATATGATAAACTTATATATTACTATATTATTACTCCCATAGCATTAGCTACCACCTTCATCACATCACATCACATGATTAACATTTCTCTTTTGTGGTCCTCATTGTTTCTTCACACAGAGACCTCACAACTTCCTTACACTTCCCATTCAATCCATTAGAAGGTAAAGACAGGATAATAGAAAGCATGAGGCTTTAATCAGTGAATCTGAGAATTTGCTAGTCTCTATGAAATGAATGGAATGAGAATGGTGCTAGGAGAAGGTTAATCTATAACTCCATTTGGTATTTTGCTGGGATCTATTGACTTTACTGTACAATATCTCCCATTATAATAAAGCTCAAGCCATAAAAGCTGTCACTCAGGTATTAATCAGACACCTAAACACCATGACAGAAAAGTTCAAAACAGAAGTAGTTAACCACAGTAAAAGTTTATTTAATTCTCATGTCACAGGCCAATGCTGGTCTACAGTAAGAGTTGTGCCACACATTCATTTAGAGAAACAGGCTTCCGTTTCTTCCATCTTTGGCTCCACTTCTCTCCAGAGCCTCACAATGCTTTCCATTCATCCACAAAAACAGGAAAAAGAGAGAGGATTAAGAATTATGAGGTAAAGAGAGGGATGGTTATGGGCCAGTCATGAAAGTAATGTGTATCACTTTTGACCACATCCACTGGCCAGCTCATAGTCCTATGGCCTCAACTGACTGCAAGGGAGTTTGGAGAATGTGATCCTGCTCTGTCCCCAGTAAAAAGAGGAGAACATGAAAACTGATGAACTCCAGCGATTTCTTCCATACATATAACACATTATTAAGAAATCACAATTGGATTAGATGAGAAGGACTAAGACTTTATCTCTAAAAGGATTCTCTTAATACCTAGAAATATTTGCTGGAAGTGCTACTGGACCATTTGGATTCACAGAGAACCAAACTGAAATGAAGGAGATAAGAGGAAAGAAAATTTAATAGAAAGGATGGAATGGTGATCAAAGTAAGCCTGGAAATAGCATGATAATAGGCTAGAAGGTCAGGATCCAAAACATAGAACACTGGAGGAGAGTGTCCAAAGAGGACTGGTCAAGAAGACAACCCTCACTTAGCCTCATACTTTCTAAAGGCTAGTTGTAAACAAACATCTAATCATCCAGAAGCTCCTATAGAGATAAATACCATCTTCTTTGTTGATTGCTCCTCCATGTGTTCTATTTTTTGCCCATCACCCAAACATTTTCTGAATTATTATCTAATATGAGACTTACTTGCCCAAGCGTAGAATTGAACAAAGACATAGGTTTGTCTTCAGCTGTATCCATCTGCAGACCAAATGACTATTTACTGCCTGGCTCCCTCTTTGCTCTGGCATCATTGTTCTTCAGATCCTACCTACTTTTCACAATGATTCCTCTTTCTTATATTTCTGTTGACTTGACCTTGAGAAAAACCTTTGTGAATGGGCAGAATTTTAAGTAACCAAAGATATATGCAATCAGAGTTTATGTTCTCAACTGTAGGACCCTGCAAATGATAGAAACCCAGCAAAATCCACCCAGGAAGTTGCCTTGGACTGTTTACACGTGCAAAACAACCTCATCACACACAGAGATGGAAAGCAATGGAATTCAGGACAACACCATTAAATTTACTTCTCTTTCAACATGACACCAATTAATTATTTGGATTAATCTATCTCTTTCTCAAGGTGGAGACATTTTCTTTGGAATTATTAGATATTAAACTTATTCTAGCTTATTCTACACAGGTCATATATACTTGGTCCTACCATCTGATTTTTTTCTATATAAAGAAGGCTGGTTTTAAACCTCCACAACATTTTTCATAAGCAGATAAATGTATCTACATACACAAACTGGCTGGTTTAGGAGTGATCCTGCCATTCTGGACTTGTTTGAGAAATTCCAGAAGGTTCAGGTTGTTGAAGCTTAATTTCTAGGACTCTAGGATAGTCAGCAAAACAGAAACTATATTTAAGCATTCATGAAGTTTCAGCCACAAAACTCTGCCCTGGAGGGATATGCAGAGTTTTGTTGTTGATATTGTTGAGGCATGACTGACATTTCAAGTCAGAAAGGGAATGTTACCAACAATGCTCTTGTGCAATAAAGACAACTATTAGTAATCTATTTCTGTGTAACATATTAACCCATAACACAGTCACTTAAAACAACACACATTCCTTAAGTCACAGTTTGTGTGGGATGGGAATCAGTCAAGACCTAGCTAAATCTTCTGCTTCAGAGTCTCTCACATGGCTATGTCAAGGTGTCAGCTGGGAGCTGCAGTCTCATATGAAAGTTCAACTGGGGAAGGATCCACTTCCAAGCTCACTCACATGACTGTTGGCCAGAACCACAAGCTATTGGACGGAGGGCTCAGTTCCTTACTGGCTGTTGGCTGAAGGCCTTCCTCAGGCCCTAGTCCTATGGGTCTCTCCAACATGGCAGCTTACTTCATCAGAGGGAGCAATCAAAGCAAAGGAGAGTGTGTCAACTAGATAGAAGTCAGTCTTTTATAGCCTCATCTTGGAACTAACATCCTATCACTTTTTTGATATTCCCTTAAGAAGCAAGTCACTAAGTCCACTCTACACACAAGAGGAAGGAATTGCACAACTTCGTTAATATCAGGGAGGAACTGCAAATTTCTAGAAGTAAACTATGAACAATCATTGAAAATCATGAAATAAGCCTAAAAGTTATTTATTCAGGAAGGGTTACAAAAGACTAAGAAAAAGAAATAAGGGGTAAGTGAGAGTCTCAAAGATAATTCAGATATACTGAGCCCTTGTGACAAGAAGAATGATAGTATCAGCTAAGAGAAGTATTTAGTTCTTGATAACAATGCTCAAATCGATTTTAGACATTTTAAGTTACAAGTGTGCAATATATGCAAGTGAGAATATCCATAGACCTATGGTGAGACAAGGTTTCAAAAATGACATTGGGAGTGAGACAAGGGGGAAAATGGAATTCTTTGCTTTTAGGATCTCTGGAACCAGAGGGTCTAGAACATGGAGGTGCTCAGTAAATATGTCACAATTAAATACTTGATGAGTGAATGGTACCGACACATCATTTGTCTGCTTATATCTCCTCCTCATGTGAGCAGCTTGATGGAAAACAAGAGCAAATGCATTTCTCAGTCTTTATGATGCTTCTGCTTACATATCTTAATAGGACATAAGTACTCAATCTACCTAGAAATAAAATGGAATGGGCTGCCACACTGGGAGCTGTATTCATTTTCCCTCAGTTCCTACCTCCTAAGGAGACAGACTC